>NC_060145.1:66867245-76867245 GCF_021461385.2 Schistocerca piceifrons | reverse complement strand
CGTTTAATGAATAAAGTAAGAGCATATGGACTATCAGACCAATTGTGTGATTGGATTGAAGAGTTCCTAGATAACAGAACGCAGCATGTCATTCTCAATGGAGAGGAGTCTTCCTAATTAAGAGTGATTTCAGGTGTGCCGCAGGGGATTGTCGTAGGACCGTTGCTATTCACAATATACATAAATGACCTTGTGGATAAAATCGGAAGTTCACTGAGGCTTTTTGCGGATGATGCTGTGGTACATCGAGAGGTTGTAGCAATGGAAAATTGTACTGAAATGCAGGAAGATCTGCAACGAATTGACGCATGGTGCAGGGAATGGCAATTGAATCACAATGTAGACAAGTGTAATGTGCTGCGAATACATAGAAAGAAAGATCCCTTATCATTTAGCTACAATATAGCAGGTCAGCAACTGGAAGCAGTTAATTCCATAAATTATCTGGGAGTAGGCATTAGGAGTGTTTAAAAATAGAATGATCATATAAAGTCGATCGTCGGTAAAGCAGATGCCAGACTGAGATTCATTGGAAGAATCCTAAGGAAATGCAATCCGAAAACAAAGGAAGTAGGTTACAGCACACTTGTCCGCCCTCTGCTTGAATACTGCTCACCAGTGTGGGATCCGTGCCAGATAAGGTTGATAGAAGAGATAGAGAAGATCCAACGGAGAGCAGCGCGCTTCGTTACAGGATCATTTAGCAGTCGCGAAAGCGTTACGGAGATGATAGATAAACTCCAGTGGATGACTCTGCCGGAGAGACGCTCAGTAGCTCGGTACGGGCTTTTGTTGAAGTTTCGAGAACATACCTCCACCGAGGAGTCAAGCAGTATATTGCTCCCTCCTACGGATATTTCGTGAAGAGACCATGAGGATAAAATCAGAGAGATTAGAGCCCACACAGAGGCATAGCGACAATCTTTCTTTGCACGAAGAATACGAGACTGGAATAGAAGGGAGAACCGATAGAGGTACTCAAAGTACCCTCCGCCACACACCGTCAGGTGGCTTGCGGAGTATGGATGTAGATGTAGATGTAGATGTGGATGTAGAACTACTTAAACCTAACCAACTTAAAGACATCACACACATCCATGCCCGAGGCAGGGTTCGAACCTGCGGCCGTAGCGGTCGCTCCGTGCCAGACTGAAGCGCCTAGAACCTGTCGGCCACACCGGCCGGTTGGTCCGCCAGGTGCCACAGCTCCCAACCCACGGGCATCACGTGTGTGGACAGCGACTGGTCGCCGCTACGTTAAATAGCGGAGCACTGAGCTACGGCAGACAGTTCTCTTCGGCGCGCCGACTCGTGTACAGTCTCCAGTTGCCGCCGAGTCTAAGAGCTGCAGTGTTCGTCCGTCGTCTCCGAGACTCAGGCTCCGTAGGCAACGAAGATCAGCCCTGGACTCCAAGTGTCATCACTCACAGGCCCAGTGAGAAGACTTTAATATTTTAGAGAACTTGTAACAATTGTGCTGGACAATACAGCAATATTTGAGTATTTCTTCATATTTAATGAATATCATTTTATTACTAATTGCTGGGATGCTGTCTGATTGAAGATAATCTACGTTGTCCTCCATTCCCAACAGTTTCCATACATATTATCATACAGCACCTACTCTCAATATAACGATTTTTTACAATCACTCGGAAGTATTGAGATCATTTGGAATAACCCCGTATAAGCTTCGCGTACCATAAACTAGTGATTCAGGTGTTCCAGTGCGCCGCAACCCTTATCTCGTTGCTAATTATAAATACTGCATATCAGCAGAGACTTAATTCTCAGCGTAATTAGTCGAAGTGGTTGGAGAAAAATTAGCAAACTGTTTAGATACTCGACCCATAGGTACAGCCGGCTGCTGTGGTTGAGTGGTTCTAGACGCTTCAGTCCAGAACCGCGCGACCGCTACGGTCGCAGGTTCGAATCCTGCCCCGGGCATGGATGTGTGTGATGTCCTTAGGTTTAAGTAGTTCTTAGTCTAGGAGCTGATGACCTCAGATGTTAAGTCCCATAGTACTAGACTGTAGTAATAAGGTAACATCGCTTGGGAGGAGAAGGCTCGAAGAACTTTTATTCCGAGGCTCCTCCTCCCCAGTGGCATCCTGCATAGTGTTTAAAGTATACTGCACGCAATCAGTAATCTATTGCTCGTCTTATTGTGTGCAGACAGAAGTATATTCTCTTCTCTGTTTAAAGCCATAACCAATGAATTTCATATAACAGAAATGTATTAAGTTATTTAAGGAATAATGCATTCAGGTAGCAATGAACTATATTCTATTTCAACTAACAAGTTCCAAAGTAAGCGTATTTCTCATGTGAAGCTAAATGTATTACATGTATGAATTGCTCAATCAGCATTTAATGTGTATAATCTGTGTAAACATACATTAGCGCAAACCATTTCAGATGAGAATAGCTCGAGGTTGTACCCAGACCTTCTCATCTGAAATTGATAGAAATAGGCCATTACTAACCAATATGCTACTTAGACAGTAATACTCATCCAAATACAGCATATCACTTCCCTCAATATATTACAAATTATTCTTAACCACGCTCATTGTGTTACATTTTCTTTTTTTATTTTTCTTTGACATTTGCATTGTATTAATTATATTACCATCAACTGTGTACTAACAAATTATATGGAACCAATTTAACAATTGTTAAGTATTCAAATCACTGTAACCTCAGAGAAATCTTTATATATTATGTTCTTTATATTATTTAAAAAAGCATTAACAACTGTATACCAATAAGAGTGTAACAATGAGAAGTCTCTGCTATTACATTCAGAAGCATACGACCCACCTTACATTTCAAGGCGGTGGGTTACTCCGTACTGTTAATGAAATAAATAAATAAGTACTTAGAGCCATTTGAACCATAGGTACATGCAATACAGACATAAGGGCAGAACGATTAATCTGATCGTGTAAAAGGGTTTCTCGCGTGCGTCAGTGTAGACAACTCCTTGATTCGATCTGTGACGGTTACAATTTTCTGTTTTACTCCAAACAAAGAACCTGATGAGATGGGCAGAATCGTTCGTATCATTAGCGTTGATTGAAGGGAAATTTTGCAGAGTTGCCGGTCATTAAAAAATGAGAGGACCTACAAGTCTATAAACGGAGTGTGAACCATTTAGATTAATATTTTAAAAATTATATTGAGGCGTATTAGTTAGGTTAAGTGTTTCGTACTTACGGAGGCAATCTAATTCTTTCGTATCTAATATTAATGCAGGCAATTTTGTATGCCGTATTTATCTTATTAAGGTAACCGTTTGATCAGGCACTCCATTGTCTTCTGTCCCTGAGACAGTGAGCGTGTTTACGCTATATGGAGGAGTGCTGTCATCTTCGGCGGTAGCTCATTTACTGCACACAACCGGCTTCGTTTCTAGGAAAATATAGTCAAACGTCAAGGCGGCACTAGGAAGTGATGAAAATGCTACGTAAATATTTTCAAAGCAAACTCTGTCTACGAGGTGTTTTTACTCATCAGGACGGTCACGAACGCGCCTTTCAGCAGTCCTTGGCCTGCTTGCAGTGTTTGCTGAGGCGAAAGTCCCATCCTTGTCTTTTCTCAGAACTCTCCAGCTGCTTCTCCAGCGCCGAGATTACTCAACGCTTCAGCGGGGATGACCGAGCGAAAAGCGGCCGATTCGTCTCGCCGGCGTAACAGGCGGACAAACGAAGGTCGTCCCTCATCAACGGCGTCCGCAGAAAACAAGCGTCTAATTTATAACAGCGTTTCCTGTCCAAAACGTGGTGTGGTGTAAAGTAGTTCTCACTTTACAGCAGTCGTGAAATACACTACTGGCCATTAAAATTGCTACACCACGAAGATGACGTGCTACAGACGCGAAATTTAACCGACAGGAAGAAGATGCTGTGATGTGCAAATGATTAGCTTTTCACAGGATTCACACAAGGTTGGCGCCGGTGGCGACGCCTACAACGTGTTGACATGAGGAAAGTTTCCAACCGATTTCTCATATACAAACAGCAGTTGACCGGCGTTGCCTGGTGAAACTTGTTGTGATGCATCGTGTAAGGAGATGAAATGCGTACCATCACGTTTCCGACTCTGATGAAGGTCGGATTGTAGCCTATCGCGATTGCGGTTTATCTTATCGCGGTATTGCTGCTCGCGTTGGTCGAGATCCAATGACTGTTAGCAGGATATGGAATCGGTGGGTTCAGGAGGGTAATACGGAACGCCGTGCTGGATCCCAACGGCCTCGTATCACTACCAGTCGAGATGAAAGGCATCTTATCCGCATGGCTGTAAGGGATCGTGCAGCCACGTCTCGGTCCGTGAATCAACAGATAGGGACGTTTGCAAACAACAAACGTCTGCACGAACAGTTCGACGACGTTTGTAGCAACATGGACTATCAGCTCGGAGACCATGGCTGCGGTTACCCTTGACGCTGCATCACAGACAGGAGCGTCTGCGATGGTGTACTCAACGACGAACCAGGGTGCACGAATGGCAAAACGTCATTTTTTCGGATGAATCCAGGTTATATTTACAGCACCATGATGGTCGCATCCGTGTTTGGCGACATCGCGGTGAACGCACATTGGAAGCGTGTATTCGTCATCGCCATACTAGCGTATCACCCGGCGTGATGGTATGGGCTGTCATTGGTTACACGTCTCGGTCACCTCTTGTTCGCATTAACGGCACTTTGAACAGTGGACATTAAAATTCAGATGTGTTACGACCAGTGGCTCTATCCTTGATTCGATCCCCGCGAAACCCTACATTTCAGCAGGATAATGCACGACCGCATGTTGCAGGTCCTGTACGGGCCTTTCTGGATACAGAAAATGTTCTACTGCTGCCCTAGCCAGCACATTCTCCAGATCTCTCACCAACTGAAAACGTCTGGTCAATGGTGGCCGAGCAAGTGGCTCGTCACAATACGGCAGTCACTACTCCTGCGGAACTATGGTATCGTGTTGAAGCTGCATGGGCAGCTGTACCTGTACACGCCATCCAATTTCTGACTCAAAGCCCAGGCGTATCAAGCCCGTTATTACGGCGAGAGGTGGTTGTTCTGGGTACTGATTTCTCGGGATTTATGCACCCACATTGCGTCAAAATGTAATCACATGTCAGTTCTAGTATAATATATTTGTCCAATGAATACCCGTTTATCATCTGCATTTCTTGTTGGTGTAGCAATTTTAATGGCCAGTAGTGTATAATGAGTGCTCAAATGAAAAGGTACGAAACGTCATAACGACGAAACCGGTTGCAATTTGCTTATCTCGCTTTGAGATAACATAGTGAGACATCTAGCGAGGCGAACGTAGCGTTGTTCTCCTCCCCCTAAAAAGTTCAAAGCTGTGCCCGTAGAGGGCAAGGTGACATACGAGGTCTGTTACTCGCTGAATTCCTAGAGTACGGACAAACCGCTAACAGTGACATGTACTATGAGACAATCTGTAGCCCGCGCAAGTCTACCAAGAGCAAACGGCCTGGGCTGCTCACGGAGGGAGCGACTCTGCTGCTTGATAACGCGAGTCCACACACCTCCAAGGTCATAAAAAGTGCAATGACCAAATTCAAGTGGGAGCAGCTTGACCATTCGCCCTACAGCTCGGAACCGCCGTCCCGCGACTTACATGCTAAAAAAAAAAAAAAGAAAAAAAAAAAAAAATTAAAAATAAACCTCGAAGATAAGTGCTTCATCTCGGACGGCGAACTGAAGAACGCAGTGGAGGAATGGCTTCTGTTAAAGCCACAGGAATTCTAGGAACAGAAAATAAAAAAAATGGCTCTGAGCACTATGCGACTTCACTTCTGAGGTCATCAGTCGCCTAGAACTTAGAACTATTTAAACCTAACTAACCTAAGGACATCACACACATCCATGCCCGAGGCAGGATGCGAACCTGCGACCGTAGCGGGCGCTCGGCTCCAGACTGTAGCGCCTAGAACCACACGGCCACTCCGGCCGGCTAACAGGAAATCCTTCGGCTCGTGAAACAGTGGGCTAGTTGTGCACAAGACATCTGCTATTGCTTTTCAACAAATACTTCAATTACACCCACAGCGTTGTCTCGCGCCTTTTCCTTTGAGCTCCCCTCATACATTGACGCACCGAAATATTATGACCACCTAATTAATAGCGTGTTGGCTCACCTTTGGAAGGCAATACACCCGCAGTTGTGCATGGCTTAGAGTCGAAAAGCTCTTGGTATCTTTCTAGAGGTTCGTGAAACCCGATATCAATCCACAGGTCGAGCAATTCCCGTAAATTAGGGGCCGGTGGTTTGTTGTGCCGGGTTCAAATTTGGAGCATTTAACAGCCTAGACATCAACATGAGTTCACTGCCGTGCTCCTTAACGCATTGTAGCATCAATCTGGCCTTGTGACACGGGCACTTGTCCTGCAGGAAGACCTCATCGCGTCAGGAAAACATAAGCGTAATGGCACGCAAGTGATCCGGAATAATGTTCACGTAGTCCACAGTAATCGCAAACCTATATTTATAGTATACGTGGACTTAGAGAAAGCATTTGACATGTTGACTGGAATAGTCTCTTTGGCATTCTGAAGGTAGCAGGGGTGAATTACAGACAGCGAAAGGCTATTTACAACTTGTGTAGAAACCAGACGGCAGTTATAACAGTCAAGGGGATTGAAGGGAAGCAGTGCTTGAGAACGAAACAGGGTTGCAGCCTATCACCGATGTTATTCAATATGTTCATTGAACAAATAGTAAAGGAAACCAAAGAAAACCTGGTTTAAGAATTAAGATTCAGGGAGAAGAAATAAAAACTTTGAGGTTTACCGATGACACTGTAATTCTGTCAGAGACAGCGACGGACTTCAGAGAGCAGTTGAACGGAACGGACAGTATTTTGAAAGAAGGATATAAGATGAACATCAATAAAAGTGGGCGGCCGGTGTGGCCGAGCAGTTCTAGGCGCTTCAGTCTGAGCCGCGCATCCGCTACGGTCGCAGGTTCGAATACTGCCTCAAGCATGCATGTGTGTGACGTCGTTGGGTTAGTTAGGTTTAAGTACACTACTGGCCATTAAAATTGCTACACCAACAAGAAATGCAGATGATAAACGGGTATTCTCTGGACAAATATATTATACTGGAACTGACATGTGATTACATTTTCTCGCAATTTGATTGCATAGATCCTGAGAAATCAGTACCCAGAACAACCACCTCTGACCGTAATAACGGACTTGATACACCTGGGCATTGAGTCAAACAGAGCTTGGATGGCGTGTACAGGTACAGATGCCCATGCAGCTTCAACACGATACCACAGTTCATCAAGAGTAGTGACCGGCGTATTGTGACGAGCCAGTTGCTCGGCCACCATTGACCAGACGTTTTCAATTCGTAAGAGATCTGGAGAATGTGCTGGGCACGGCAGTAGTCGAACATTTTCTGTATCCAGAAAGGCCCGTACAGCGGTCGGCCGTTATCCTGCTGAAATGTAGGGTTTCGCAGGGATCGAAAGAAGGGTAGAAAAAAAATGGTTCAAATGCCTCTGAGCACTATGGGACTTAAACTTCTGAGGTCATCAGTACCCTAGACCTTAGAAATACTTAAACCTAACTAACCCAAGGACATCACACACATCCATAGCCGAGGCAGGATTCGAACCTGCGACCGTAGCGGTCGTGCAGTTCCAGACTGTAGTGCCTAGAACCGCTCGGCCACCCCGGCCGGCAATTAAGGGTAGAACCACGGGTCGTAACACATCTGAAATGTAACGTACACTGTTCAAAATGCCGTCAATGCGAATAAGAGGTGACCGAGACGTGTAACTGGTGGCACCCCGTACCATCACGCCGGATGATACGCCAGTATGGCGATGACGAATGCACGGTTCCAATGTGCGTTCACCGCGATGTCGCCAAACACGGATGCGACCGTCATAATGCTGTAAACAGAACCTGGATTCATCCGAAAAAATGACGTTTTGCCATTCGTGCGCCCAGGTTCGTCAAGGGTAACCGCAGCCATGGTCTCCGAGCTGATAGTCCATGCTGCTGCAAACGTCGTCGAACTGTTCGTGCAGACGTTTGTTGTTTGCAAACGTCCCTATCTGTTGATTCACGGACCGAGACGTGGCTGCACGATCCCTTACAGCCATGCGGATAAGATGCCTTTCATCTCGACTGGTAGTGATACGAGGCCGTTGGGATCCAGCACGGCGTTCCGTATTACCCTCCTGAACCCACCGATTCCATATCCTGCTAACAGTCATTGGATCTCGACCAACGCGAGCAGCAAAGTCGCGGTATGAGAAACCGCAATCGCGACAGGATACAACCCGACCTTCATCAAAGTCGGAAACGTGATGGTACGCATTTCTCCTCCTTACACGAGGCATCGCAACAACTTTTCACCAGGCAACGCCGGTCAACTGCTGTTTGTGTATGAGAAATTGGTTGGAAACTTTCCTGATGTCAGCACGTTGTAGGTGTCGCCACCGGCGCCAACCTTGTGTGAAAGCTCTGAAAATCTAATCATTTGCATATCACAGCATCTTCTTCCTGTCGGTTAAATTTCGCGTCTGTAGCACGTCATCTTCATGGTGTAACAATTTTAATGGCCACTAGTGTACTTCCTTTACCCTGTCACATGCCTATGGTGTCACTTTATCTTGCAGGGGGCAGTGGAGTATTGCTCATAACATTTTGCCTCATCAGTGTCCGGAAAACTTAATATTTTCTTATACTGTGACTAACATTATTATTCCATCGGCTAGTAAACAGGACAAACCCCGCATACTGCATACACGACACGAAAGGTCGCTGCAAGTAACTCCGTCATGTGCTGATATGTGAAATTGTACCGTTTGCAGTGCTTTTCAGGTGTTGTTGAAGGACGCATGCAGAAGGATTGGCGCCAAAATGACTGGCATCCCACCTGTGTTCAGCTGTATTAAGATCCAATGATGATGTTGGTTCGTGGGGCGCTGAAAAACGTGGTCGCCAGCCCCCGTACAAGTTCCAATCTTTCCATTTCCAATTTCGCCACTACCCGAATGATAATGAAATGATAAGACAAATACCCAGTCCCAGGCCGAGAAAATCCCCGACCCGCCCGGGAATCGAACCGGGGACCACATGATCCAGAGGCAGTAACGCCAGCCACTAGAGCATGCGCTGCAGACTTAATAATATATGGGAAACTTGGCACCCGCGGGGGTACAAGTTTTTGTTGCACCCTTCCATGCACTTTTGAACACTTTCACTGATGCAATAATCTTACTTATGAGTGTCTGAAAATACCCAAACACCGCTTGTAAGTCCACCACGTCTGAGCGGCAGTCTGGGGACCGATTCTTTATGAAATCGTCAAAGAACATTTTGGTCATACATTGACTGCCATAAACACAAAAAAGATCAAAGACCACAAAGCTATACTTAACGGAATTTGTTCCAACAATAGTCGAAATGCTAGCTTCGAATTCGGGGTCATACACGTGTAGAATGAAGCAGAAAACATTGTGGCTTAGTTAAGTGCAAGCGAAGATTCTCAAGATCATTCTCAGTCTCTCTGAGAAACGTGTGATTGTTATTTTTTCTAACAACCTCATTTAAACGCCTCCTGTCTTAAACAAACCGGAAATACTGCATGATGGGGCGCGGTGGAGCGAGGGTGGAGGGGGGGGGGGGGGGACGGATGCACGGTGGTGGTCGTGTAATCCCATGGTTTTGACGCATCTGTCTGCCTCATGTCACGAAAACAGAATGATGATAGCAGATAGTAATAAAAAAGCTTTTACTCCTATTTCCAAAAATGTGGACATAAAGCAGGACGCATAGGTCAACATCTAGAAGTCTGTAATTATGTTCCTAAAGACTGCCGCTTGAATACACACGGAAAGCTTGTGAGGTAACGGGCGAGTTGTGGCGCCCTGAAAATATTCCAAGTTCGGAGTTGGCGTGGTCGCACGGGCCGCTCGGCAAGCCAGGGTTCGTCAGCAACCGTGTGGTGCCGAAAATTAGACAGAGCGAGAAGGGTAGCCCCAGCGCATGGTACAGGCCGACCACGTGGCTGGGAATTCCACGTTGACACTGTGTCAAGGACTGTGCTTTGTGTCGATGAAAGAGACTTGTATTCCGGGAGTGCAAAAAATGGCGGATTTTGTGAAACCGTAATGGCAGACATCTCACAGTTCATGTAGAAATTAATAGTAGTCAGAGGAATCATGATACCTTAAAAATAAACAATTAAATTACCATTATTTTCACGACGATTCAGATAATCAGATTTTCAATATGAGACCTTAACTTTTCCCGGCGAATCGAATGTTCAAATAACTTATGGATTTGCTGCTCAAATGCATTTGTGCCTTGAGAATGGCAGGGTGCGCTCCTGTCGAAATACCGGCGGTGTTCGACGACGTCACCCGGCTGCAAACCCGTAAGTTATTTGAAGATTTTCAATGTCTTTATCAGTTTAAAGTTTAGTATCTGACTGTAAATTGTATGAGTAACACCCAGCAACGAATTTCCAAAATCTAAACGGTTCATCCGATTTTGTCGATCGACGTGTCTTTAGAAAACTATTAGTGTAAACCTAAGTTATTATGAATTACAGGCATGTAACTTGAATAGTGGATGAGTTATTGGAGGTCAAAGAGGCCGATTACTATTGATTGCGTCAGGCCATAGGTACTCCACAGTTACACCAAAAAACGGAAGCAACATGCTTATAAATATATATTTATTCGTCTATGTCTTTGTTTATATCCGACATATACTATTCATGAAAAAATTGGTCAAACATTTACTGTGTTTTAGAAAGCACAGAGGCATTGGGCTACTGGCATGCTGCTGTTTCTATTCTTTTGATATATGTTTATTTAATATGTTTATGTATTTAATAATGTGTGTTATAGCGTGTTTATGGTCCAGCTGTAGAAATATTTATTTAATTTCAAGTTATTTAAATGTAAATCAAGTATTTCGTATTTGTTTCAATATGTTTGTGAGTGTTCGTTGGCTTGGAGACATGGTGGCAACGCTCTAGCCAATGACAGCTCTCGTTACTACGGTAGGTGATTACTGAAGTCAATGGAGAGACTGGATGGAAGTAGGAGAGTAGCATCAGGCCGCATGGGACGGGGGAGTGCTGGACGGGAAGGCGCGACGGACGGTAGCAGGAAACAGTTGGAGAGTGTTGAGCAGTTTGCCCATGGTCACGGGAGATATAAATATTTCGTAGTACTGACTTGTGCACTTGTGATATTTCCGTGGCTTCTGCAGTGAAGACGTAGTATGCGTTTAGAAGTGAATATCTCGTGATCTATGCTGTTGCTCATAACTAATTACGTGAAGTAGGAGTCTATTGTTTCCCTGTTATTCAACTTATATTTTATTTAACTGCTGGACCATCAACACACTTAAGTTTTTTGCAGTAATAAATGACATTCTTAAAGATATTTCTGCTATCGTACTCATCATTTAAAGTCGTTAAAATAGTACCTGCAGATTTTATTTAATTGCAATCTTTCATTTATAAATTTCTATGTTACATTCGAAATTTGCAATTGCCGAGTGACAGGAACCTACGACCATTCGATTCATGTGTGTATTCATATTGTATGCTGTAGACTCAGCAGTATTTGCCATGTAATGTGCGAACTACGTATCCCAGCCCCTAGACAACGAAACCAGCCAAAACTTTTAATATTTCAACTCTAAATCTGAGGGTACGTAGTTGAGGGCCATAATTATTTTTTTTTTTTTTTTGAAAGCCCGCAAGCTTCAAATTTTTACTAATATAAGAAACTGAGCACCGCAGCCAAATGCACAAAACCTGTTTCGGTTTTGTGTTGTCAGGCCTCTTCTCCCAATTTTTACCTTTTTTCCTATATTCTGGCCGCTTTTTTCTGCAGGTACACAGTTACCTGCTATCTCTGACAGAATTACAATGTCAGAGACAGCAAAGGACTTCGAAGAGCAGCCGGCCGGTGTGACCGAGCGGTTCTAGGCGCTTCAGTCCAGAACCGCGCGACTGCTACGGTCGCAGGTTCGAATCCTACCTCGGGCATGGATGCGTGTGATGTCCTTAGGTTAGTTAGGTTTAAGTAGTTCTAAGTTCTAGAGGACTGATGACCTCAAATGTTAAGTCCCATAGTACTCAGAGCCATTTGAACCATTTTTTTCGTATGTCGTCACCGCATCCCAGCGACTAACTGAACACGGTACACACTAACATGTACGAGTAAATACGCACCATCTGATAATGACGCTGCAATAGCTCCGAATTTGAACCATTTTTTGAAGAGCAGTTGAACGGAATGGACGGTGTCTTGAAAGGAGGATATCAGATGAACATCAAAAAAAGCAAAACGAGGATAATGTAATGTAGTCGAATTAAGTCAGGTGATGATGAGGGAATCAGATTAGGAAATGAGACACTTAAAGTAGTAAAGGAGTTTTGCTATTTTGGGAGCAAAATAACTGATGATGGTCGAAGTAGAGAAGATATAAAATGTAGACTGGCAATGGCAAGGAAAGCGTTTCGGAAGAAGAGAAATTTGTTAACATCGAGTACAGACTTAAGTGTCAGGAAGTCATTTCTGAAAGTATTTGTATGGAGTGTAGCCATGTATGGAAGTGAAACATGGACAATAAATAGTTGGACAAGAAGAGAATAGAAGCTTTCGAAATGTGGTGTTACAAAGAATGCTGAAGATGAGATGGGTAGATCACATAACTAATGGGGAGGTATTGAATAGAATTGGGGAGAAGTTTGTGACAAAACTTGACAAGAAGAAGGGACCGGTTGGTAGGACATGTTCTGAGACATCAAGGGATCACAAATTTAGCATTGGAGGGCAGCGTGGAGGGTAAAAATCGTAGAGGGAGACCACGAGATGAATACACTAAGCAGATTCAGAAGGATGTATGATGCAGTAAGTACTGGGAGATGAAGAAGCTTGCACAGGATAGGGTAGCATGGAGAGCTACATCAAACCAGTCTCAGGACTGAAGACCACAACAACACAAAAACACACAGTTACCTAACGTTAAGCCTGATCTAGCAGTTATTTCGTTCTGCCTGTTTAATGTACACTTCCGAACACCTTCTTCCAGTTTGCTAGTCTCAGACTGCGTCGGTAGGCGGACACCATATTTCCCGCTTCTAGTGTAAATCTAGCATACTCACACCAGCAATTACGTAATCTTTTCTGCTTTGATAATGGTTTTCCTTCACAACACTTTTTACATTGTGGATATTTTTATATTTAGGATTTGACATCAGTAAACTTTTTACCGCACTTAGGTGACAAAAGTCGTTGGAGAGCGATATGCACGGATACAGATGGCGGCGGTATCGCACTCACAAGGCCTGAAAGGGCGGTACACTGGCCCGCATCTCATCCAGGAAGGCAGTTGGACCACGCCGATCAGCACGGCAGCGCCGTATTCCACTGCCACTTTTACTTGCACCAGCTCAAAATGCAACGTGAACCTTGTTCAATTACTTATGAGCTCTATTATTAACGCAGTTGAGCTCAATACGAAAACATAGCGACCAGAGTACGTTTCAGTTGATTTGTAATTATATGTTTGTGTGGTGCTTAATAATTTCTGTGAATGGATAAAAACCTTGAAATCACGCTCACAACACTATGAAATATTAGAAAGAAAATAACATTGAAATTATCAGGAACAAAATAATAAATAGAAATAACAAAATAAAACCTTGGTACCCACGGCTGTCATAAAATACACAGTGAAGTGCCTGCAGGAACTGAAACTCCATCCTCTACGTCTACATGTACATCCACATCTATTCTCTGCAAACCACCGTGAGGAGCGTGGCAGGGGGTACGACCCATTGCACCAGTTATTAGGGTATCTTCATGTTCCATTCATGTGTGGAGCACGGGTAGACTGATTGTTTGAATGCGTCTGTGCGTGCAGCAATTATTCTAATCTTATTCTCACGATCCCTGTGTGAGCGATACGTAGCGAATTGTAGTATATCTCTAGAGTAATCATTTGCAGCCGGTTCTTGAAACATTGTTAATAGACTTTCTCGAGATACTTTGCGTCTGACTTCAAGAGTCTTCCAAGTCAGTTCCTTCAGTATCTCTGTGACACTCTCCCACGGATTAAACCACTCGTGCTGCCCTTCTCTGTATACGTTCGATATCCCCTGTTGGGCCTATCTGGTACGGGTCCCAGACTTTAGAGCAATATTTTAAGCGGGATCGCACAGGTGATTTGTAAGCGATCTCTTTTGTGGACTGACTGCAATTCCCCAGTATTCTATCAATAAACTGAGGTCTACCACCCTCGTTACCCACGACTGAGCCTACATTACCATCCCATTTCACATCCCTAGAAAGTGTTACACCCAGGTATTTGTACGAGTAGGCCGATTCCAATAGCAACTCACTGACAGTATAGTCATAGGATCTACGTTTTTTCGTTTTGTGAAGTGCACAGTTTTATATTTCTGAACATTGAGAGCAAGTTACCAATCTCTGCACTGAGTTGAAATCTCATCAAAATCTGACTGAATACTTACGTAGCTTCTCTCCGATAGTACTTGACTATAGATAACTGCAGCATCTGCAAAAAACCTGATTTTACTATTATTATTGTGTGCAAGGTCATTAATATACAACATGAACAGCTAGGGTCTCAACGTACTTCCCTGCGACACACCCGAAGTAACTTCTATATCTGACGATGACTCTCCATGCAAGATAATACGCTGTGTCCTCCCCATCAAAAAGACCTCAATCCAGTCACGAAATTTCACTTGATACCCCATATGGTAGTACTTTCGAAAATAAGCGTAGGTGCAGTACTGACTTAAAGCTTTTCGGAAATGAAGAAACATTGCATCTACCTGGATGCCTTGATCCAAGGCTTTCAGCATGCCGTGTGAGAGAAGTGTGAGTTGGGTTTCACATGACTGATGTTTTCGAAATCCAGCCGGGTGGCACTGAGGAGATCATTCCGTTTAAGATACCTCATTAGTTCTAAGATTCTACATCAGATCGATGCCAGAGATATTGGTTTCGTAAATCACTTCTACTACCCTTCTTGTAGAAGTTTGTGACATGTGCCTTTTTCCAAGAACTGTGCACAGTTTTTTGTTCGAGGGATCTTCGATAGACTGTAGCTAGAAGAGGGGCTAACTGAGTCGCAAATTCAGTATAAAATATGAGAGGAATTCCATCGAGGCTGGAGGAACTGCAGAAGGCAGTTCTGCTGAGCACCTGCAAATTAGTTCGGCGGGTTCTTGGAGAATATGGTTAACATAGTTTACTTACTGATAACTTTGCTAAGCCATTATAATCAAGTCTATATCATATAAAAATTATTGAATCAAGATATAACAATAGTAAACGAACACGCTAAGAAACTACTTTATTTTAAAATGCTTCATAATTTACAAAGAAAAGAGACTGTGTTGCTCCTTTCCTGTTAGTGAGAACAATCCCGGCATTCTCCAGGATGGTAGAACGACAGAGAACGTAAAACAGGGCAGTTTAACCAAGTGAATAAGTTCTTATTCACTTCACATTAATAGCTTTCGTATTTTCTAATGCAGTTTAGAGACATAAACTGGAAAGGTACTGTCTACCAAACCTACAGTTCACGTATTTCAGTTGTACCGTCTGATATTCCACTATGTCAAGTAAGCCACAAGGTTTGCTACGAAATCAATAGCACATTGGTATCGTTAAATGGATCGCTACTGTGCTAAGAAAACGGTGTGCCCAAACTCAGTTACCCAAAACCATTGTCCAAATTATCCAGATAAAGTCCTCACCCGGACTTCATCAACGTATTGTGGTTACCAACATCGTAAGAACATGATTAATGGGTATTTCATTCAATAACGTGACATTCTACATCGCGGTATTTTTTAGATTATGTAGGATGAATGTCACTAATGTGACAGTATTGATTTGAAGCCACTATCGTTTATTTGTATAGCTGTTACTTCATGTGAAATATAGGAGGCATGTTCCAAAAATAACGGAAACTTTGTAATTTCGACTATTGTATTGATCCAATTCAAAGGAATTTTTTTCGTAATCGTGTTAGTAAACACGTCTGGAATGTACCGGTAAAGTGTCAGTCACACTGGACATTTAGTCCGTTGTCAGCTGTCACAAAGGTTACTTGTGTTTTGGTAGTATGAACATTTATTTATTTTTTATAAAAGTAGATCAGAGAATATGTAGTTAACTTTTCTATGAAACGGAATAAAGTACAGCATATTTTACAAATACTCGATGTTGGTTTTGGTGAGTTTGTTATGAGGAAAAAGAGGGTTTACAAGTTATAAATAAAATCGTTAAAAAGGTAAAAGAAATTATTACGATCGCCAGTTCACAACTAGAGAAGTCACTGACGATGCTGGCATATCAGCTGCCTTATGTCCTAAAAGTTTTTCGTATGTTTTGGTTATGAAACACGTGCCAGCCAAATTTGTTTCCAAATTCTTGAATTTGGAGCAAAAACAACGGCGAATGCAGGTTGCTCAGTGGTTGCTAGGTGAAGTCAACAACGTTACAGTACTACCGAAAGATCCCATGATGAATGATGAAACATAAGTTTACTGATATGACCTCGAAACTAAGGCTCAACAGCCTCGGTAGAAGCGTTGTAGACCGCCAAAACAGTAAAAAGTTCGACGAGTGAGTTCGAATGTGAAGGTTTTGCTCACTGTGTTCTTTAACGGCATGTGTACCAGTAGTTGCCGGCCGCGGTAGCCGTGCGGTTCTAGGCGCTTCAGTCCGGAACCGCGGGACTGCTACGGTCGCAGGTTCGAATCCTGCCTCGGGCATGGATGTGTGTGATGTCCTTAGGTTAGTTAGGCTTAAGTAGTTCTAAGTTCTAGGGGACTGATGACCTAAGATGTTAAGTCCCAGAGTGCTCAGGGCCATTTGAACCATTTGTACCACTGTAAGTAAGCTGTTTAGGTTTTTTTATTGGTAACGCCACGTAGCGCTCTGTATGAAAATCACTGACTGTGCTGTGTGAAGGCTGTGGTTGGTTTTCATTGTTGGAGTATATGCTATTGTAGTGTTGGGCAGCTGGATGTGAATAGCGCGTAGCGTTGCGCAGTTGGAGGTGAGCCACCAGCAGTGGTGGATGTGGGAAAAATATGGCGGAGTTTTGAGAGCGGATGATCTGGACGTGTGTCCATCAGAGACAGTAAATTTGTAAGACTGGATGTCATGAACTGATATATATATTATGACTTTTGAACACTATTAAGGTAAATACATTGTTCGTTCTTTATCAAAATCTTTCATTTGCTAACTATGCCTATCAGTAGTTAGTCACTTCAGTAGTTAGACTCTTTTATTTAGCTGGCAGTATTGGCGCTCGCTGTATTGCAGTAGTTTGAGTAACGAAGATTTTTGTGAGGTATGTGATTCATGAAAGGTATATGTTATTGTTAGTCAGGGCCATTCTTTTGTAGGGATTATTGAAAGTCAGATTGCGTTGCGCTAAAAATACTGTGTGTCAGTTTAAGCACAGTCATTTGTAATTTTTCTAAGGGGACGTTTCACCACCAGTTCCTGTCACAAGCCCTAACATTCCATAAGGAGCACTACTTGTAAGAACAACGGTGTTTGCATGAAACTATCCGAAGCAACACGACTTTTGCATCAAGATACTGAATGTGTTGACACTTCTTAGTCTGTTCATGAATTTTTGACAAGAGCTGGCATTGTCTGCAGCGGGAGCGATTGTTGAAACTAAGTTTTAGGAAACAGCCACAAGTCGCACTTGTATTTTTTATTACTACCGGTTTTGCTCTTCAGATGAACAAGAGCATCATCAGAATATACACTGTAAAAGGCCGGCCGAAGTGGCCGAGCGGTTCTAGGCGCTACAGTCCGGAACTGCGCTACCGCTACGGTCGCAGGTTCGAATCCTACCTCGGGCATGGATGTGTGTGATGTCCTCAGGTTAGTTAGAATTCAGTAGTTCTAAGTTCTAGGGGACTGATGACCTCAGAAGTCAAGTCACATAGTGCTCAGAGCCATTTGAACCATTTGAACGCTGTAAAAGATACAAATTGAGACATTATGGAAAACTTACATCGACATTACCTAAAGTACATATTCTGCATCCTGTGTGGTGACTTACGTTTAAAGTTGGCTGACAGCGTTAAAGAGTGTCGGGAATTGGACAACGCGTTGACTTAAGTGTATATTACTTAATAGGACTACTCTGAAGGGGATTGCATTTATGTAGAAGGAAAAATGCAATTCATTCCAGTAAAACAAACCCACTTTTCTTTTTAGACAGCCGCTGTAACGCTCCACAACCGCGGCGGGTTCGGCTTCACCGGTGACCGTGACCTTCCGGACGCACCAGAGCGGAGCGTTGCACTCGGCGCGGGGAATACCTGGCAGATGGCCCACAGCCACACCTGCTGCCTGCTTTTCATCCCACCTGTACATCGAGCAGGTGCAAAGAAGCATTCTAGAACTGTAACGAGACAGTGACTGCACGCATTACTTGTACTTATTTTTTCGCATTTTCGTATTTTTAAGACTTTTTTGGCGCACTGGACAAAAGAAATTACTCACCTCCAGAATAGATCAGGCAGGTGGTGCTTCGTCAGAGCCGGGTGAAGCAACAAAACACATGCTTCCAAATAACATTTTCACTTTTAGTGTTTATGTTTATTAAAAGGAGAAAAGGAAAACTAAATACTCATCATATGTAAATCACATCAGATCCTCGTTTCTGATTAAAAACATGCTGCCGCGCGCGGTAGCCGCGCGGTCTTGGCCGCTTTGCCACGGTACGCGTGGCTTCCCCCGTCGGAGGTTCGAGTCCTCCCTCGGGCATGAGTGTGTGTATTGTCCTCAGAGTAAGTTAGTTTAAATTAGAATAAGTAGTGTGTAATCCTAAGGACCGATGACCTCTGCAGTTTGGTCCCATAGTAACTTACCACAAAACTCCAAAAAAATAATAATAATAATAACAGTGCTGTATTAATTTACAATACAGAAAAATCAACATCACGCCATGTCACAAGTATCCGCTTATCGCTCTTCGCCGTAGGAGGATATATCCTCTATATCTTATTGGATGACGCGCCATTTTTTGGTGACTGCGGGACTTTTTGTACTCTTGCCAGTGTTCCTTGAGTGTTTTTACCCGGTGTATGTGTCCTGCAAATTTTATTGATGACGTGCCATTTTTGATGGTTGCAGGACTTCCTGCACAAATCCGAAAATTCATGGTCAGTTCCTATGGGACCAAACTACTGAGTTCATCGGTCCCTAGGCTTACACACTACTTAATGTAACTTAAACTAAGGGCAACACACACACCAGTGCCCGAGGGAAGACTCGAACCTCCGATGGGGAGAGTTGGGCAAACCGTGGTAAGGAGCTCTAAACCGCTCTGCAACCCCGCGCGATACTTTCTGTGCACTTGCCAGTGGTCCTCGAGAGTCTTTACACGGTGAGTTTGTCTTTGGTTACATTCTTTTTACAGCTCGGGTCGTGCTTTCCCAATAATTTTATTTAACGGACAATGTAGCTTTATAGCTGTTGCCTAGTTCATAAATTTGTACTGAGGATGGGTATCCTCTCTGAGGTCTTCCGTTTCGGGGCCACTAACGTCACTTCGTGGAGCCTTTAGTGCCATTGACTGCTAAAATTTTACTTTCTTGTTTACTGAACTCTTCCTGCTATAACACAGCAGGAACTGCCGAATGGCTCTAAGCACTATGGGACTTAACATCTGAGGTCATCAGTCCCTAGACTTAGAACTACTTAAACCTAACTAACCTAAGGACATCACACACATTCATGCCCGAGGCAGGATTCGAACTTGCGACCGTAGCAGCAGCGCGGTTCCGGACTGAAGCGCCTAGAACCGCTCGGCCACAGCGGCCGGTGGAACTGTCGACGTAACTTCAAATACTGTGAATGACTGAGTAGTTAAGTAGTGACCTAACCTCGTTATGCTGCACTGAATGAACTTGCGTTGGCGGAAAGCGATTAATTTCTGTGTTGGATTATGAGGAGGAAAGAACGAAGTAAAATTTCTTGTCCGTTTCCAGAGTGATAAACCTGTTCTCATATACTCGCCCTGTAACCATACCCAAACATTTAAACAGAAGAATCAATAAAATTGAATAAACATTACTCTCTGACATTAAATGTACTGCCACAAGTATACATAACCACTGTTCCTGAATAACAAATATCTATAGAGACTGACAAATGCACTCAGTCATTCGAAATATATTGCAGCACCCAACCGATACAGTTCGCGTAAAACGAAAACAAATGAGGCCTGATCACGGGTACACCAGCAATCAAACTGGAAAATAGCGTGGACTGCGGTTTTCGACACGTCAGAGCAAAGGACATTTATGATAGATTCCCCGCCCACGCCATATATTGGCAGTTATATTTTTATTTATTTATTTGTTGTGGCCTTTTTATGGCTCATCTCTGTGTTTTGGAGTTTTACAGAAAAGGCTGCATTTATGAAACAATTTCACAATTTTTTGTAAAACTACGATATTATTTTGATGAAAGAGAGTTGTTACAGCAGCTGGTAATGGTTGATTACATTGGATTAGTTGTTGCATGAAACCGATTTGCTGGTTTGCGCACGTTTACATCAAAAAACATGTGATAGATATCCCTCACTCTTATTCCATCACAGTCACAGCAAGGTTTATCTCGAATATTTATTCAGTGGATATGTCTAGGGAATGATCAATGGTTAAATCTCATGTGAATTTAGGAAATTGTAAGTTTTTATGCGTCTTAACTTTGTGGCGTTTTGATAATTTGTTCGCTTCAGAAAACTGTTCGTTTATTACGCGGGAAGTCAGAATCTGGGAAGCAAGGAAACTGCACTAAATGAAGGAATCAGTTGTGACTATTTTAGTAAATAGCAGAAAAATTGTAGGGAAGAACATGCAGCAAACACTACCTAGATTTATATGTTGGTGCTGCTGCAATTATAATGTTGTCTCAATCGTCAAATTATAATTTTACGACTGGGGAAACATTTTATTTTAAAGAGAAGGAAAGTGCTACATATTTCTGAATCGAGACCCTGATCTTATTTAAAGGTCGCTTTCAAAAATCTCCGCTCTGGTTACATCTCACCTAGTTGCAGGATTCCAAAATACTATGGTGATGATGGCACGCAGTGCTGTTATTTGACGATACTGCGTTAAAAATAATGCCGTCATAGACGTTTCAAATCTGTTGTAGGTAATGACAGGAAATATTTTTCTACCTTTCTTTTTATTCTTTGTAGCATCTATATGATTAGTCTGAAATGTACACTTGTGTGTTCGATAGACTGCGTAAAACCAGACTATTTCTTTACCATTCCTCTCTGGTATAGTACATTGAATAAATGAACACCTAAATCTTTCCGTGCGAGAGTTAATTTCTCTTATTTTACCACGATTAAGGTGGGAGGCAAAAAAATGTTTTGTTATTCGGAGGAAAAAATTGCTGACTGAGATTTTGCGAGAATATCTCGCTGCAAATTAATGCCTTTGTTTCAATGATTGCCCAACTAGCGGGATCTTAGCCGTAACACATATTCCTCTTTTTCGTGATAATACAAAACGAGCTGCCGTCTTTGATATTTCTCCATGTCCTTCGTCATTCGCCAGTCCCATCTAGTAAGGATGTCATCTATGCATCGAAACTCCAGAAGACGATGTACACATGTAGTACACTTAGTCTCTTTACTAGAGTTGTTGCATCTTCCAAGTGCTCTGCTCATAACGTTTTCTGTGTGATAGTTAGAATTTAAACTGTTCGAAATTGTAATCCCTAGGTACTTAGATTAACCGACATTTCTTGAACTTCACAGAAGATCTCGTGCGTAACTTGGGAGATTAGCAATTCTGGTTTAGATTTTCCGTACATGCCCTAAAATTCGTCAGACAAATACCGGTTATACGTCCAGAAAGGCATATGGTTTTAAAATTTCATGAAGTTTCGTAACTCCACTGCAGTATGAAAGATTCACTCTAGTTCCACCAACTTAACAGAAGGCACTGCAGAAACTTCTGGCCCTTACCTCCTACTCGATCGCTCAACGCCTGAAAGAGAGGCAACGATGCCATCTCAGTTGTAAGTGAGGTTGCCTCGCTTTCAGCTTATAACTGGGTGACGACAGTCCTGTGCTGCAAGAGAATAGAAAACAGTTTGCTTTACATCCAGCTTCTTGCAGCTATCCTGAATCACAGCGCGCACTCGTTTCTCAGAACATTTGCTAAATACTTAACATTACTCATGCATTTTAATACTATTCGTGCATTTCCTACTTTCTCAAAGCTTCTTTGCTACCTACCCGTGCGTACATGCTCCTTCTCATACCCTCGAGTAGGTAGTACTATTGTTCGCACCACGTGGCGACTATAAATTATTTGAATTTGCGACCCGGATAAACACCATGTATGAAAATGTTCAGTTTAGAACAGAAATAGAAAATTAGCAGTTGATCGAGGTCTTCTGGCACAAATCTCTGTTCATTTTCAAAACAATATCCACGGAGCTAAAAGCCTCTAATCCTCGACGAAAAGTGACACATTCAATGTCCTGAGACAAAAGAATTCCAGTACTTTGTAACGTTCTTTATAGTTACTGAAATACTTAAAGGAATGCCTGAATTGGGAATGCAAACAAAACTGGAGTAATCGTGTAGCGTGTTATAACTGCAAGTGGTGTGCTTACTCACTGACATTGTTAGGAAAACTTTATACGAACTGATTGGGCAATGTAACTTCCAGTACCAATAAAGAAATAACGTCACTGCAAAATATATTCAGCCACTTAGGTACGGAATCCTCTGGCCCTGTTCAAAACTAGTAACTTAGGTCCCTGCGCACACAATAAATAAGGAATGAGAATAAAATATACTAGCTACCGACTCAGCGGTGTGCAATGCTGGCCATAATACTTTGAAATACACGTGAAATTCTTTTGGCTGATAAATGAAAACATTTTAGAAAAATTCAATGTCTTTAAAAAACATATGACTTGGGTGGATTACTAACACTGACTTTTTCAGTAGTGAAGTTGTATTCGAAGTTGGGTTTGGCTTTTCAAAACATCTGACAATTGAAATTATATTACCCAGAAAAATTACGTCCTCTTTACTAAATGAAAACCGTTCTTTGCTGAAATAGTCACAAACAATGAGATTTGTACAGCAAGTATTATCTGACATCACTAAAAAGCATAAAGAGACATCTTCAAATTACGTATACTTATGTTAACAAATCTTAGAAACATTACAAAAGGGAAATATCTAACTAGCCTATACATCAAATCTGTTTACGTACTTTCTGGGGTTACTCAAAATTCTACATTACAATCTTACACTTGGTGGTTTTATAGAGCACACCACAAAAACTGCCTACTCTATCCTCTTTCACTCACAGACTGATACACACTCACTTACTCCAACACTACAATCTCAGACCTTATAGACTACGAGTGGTTGAAGTTTTCTTGGAAACGGAAGACACTGCACGCATGGCGTGGCCTGCTCGCTTTCCCTATTTGAATCCCATAGAGCGTGTTTGGGATGCACTAAGGAGACGGGTTGCGTCACGTCAGCATCCACCAACCACTCTCCAGGTCTTGTGAGCAGGAAGTCTGGGCGTTATTGCCTCAACATGAGACTGATGACGTCATTCGCGGCGTGTCCCGTCGTTTTCAGGCATATATTGCTGCCAGAGGTGGCCACACCACATACGGAGTAAATTAACCAGTTGTCGGAATGCGTTATGTTGCAAAAAATGTTTGTCTACCGTTATGCAGGTTGCAGTTGCTTACGTTCTGTATTCTTTACCTTGTCTCTGCTTTACTATCAACTGCTTATACTGTTACTGACAAAATAAAAGCAACCTTGCAAAATTTCCGTTTGTTGCTTTAATGATGAACAGGAGTGTATTTTGAAGGACCATCCTCGCCCGTCATACTCACCCAAAAAGTAAAGGTAGACGTTTCGCGGTAGTTTCTTTTCTTGTTTTTGATGTTCTTGCAGTTCTCGCTGTCTTCAGACCGAAGACTGGTTTGATACAACTCTCCACGCCAGTCTATCCCGCACAAGCCCGTTGGTGTCCAGATAACTGCTGCAGCTTATATTTTCTTGGACTTCGTTATTGCAGTCTTGGTCTCCCTTCGCAATTTTTAATCCCGCCCCAGTCCCCCCCCCCCCCCCCACCGACTGCTCCATTACAAAGGTAGCTATTAATTGATGCCTCAATCTGCGTTTTATCAACCTACTTCTTGTTTTAGCCAAGTTAAGCCATACATTTCTTTTCTCCCCGTTTGCATTCGGTACTGACCACATTTTTGTCACGACATTTTGGCCGTTGATAACAAGAGTGACCTTTTCGTTGAAACTACGTTTATTTACATGTTTCAGGTGTAGACCGTCGCAGATGGGGACTCTGACCACAATTTATTGGTTATGAACTGTAGATTAAAACTGAAGAAATTGCATAACGTGGCATTTTAAGGAGATGGAACGTGGTTAAACTGTAGAGAATTTCAGAGAGAGCCTTAGGAAACGATTGACAAGAACGTAGGAAAGAAATACAGTAGAAGAAGAATGGGTAGCTTTGAGAGATGAAATAGTGAACGCAGCAGAGGATCAACTAGGTAAAAAGTCGAGGGCTAGTAGAAATCTTTTGGTAACAGAACAGACACTAAATATAATTGATTAAAGGAGAAAATACAAAAATGCAGTAAATGAAGCAGGTGAAAAGGAATACAAACGTCTCAAAAATGAGATCGACAGGAAATGCAAAATGGCTAAGCCGGGATGGATGGAGGACAAATGTAAGGATGTAGAGGCATATACCACTACGAGTAAGATAGATACTGCCTACAGGAAAATTAAAGAGACCTTTGGAGAAAAGAGAACCACCTGTATGAATATCAAGCGCTCAGATGGAAAACCAGTTCTAATCAAAGAAGGGAAAGCAGGAAGGTGGGAGGAGTATATAGAGGATCTGTAGACGGGCGATGTACTTGATGGTAATATTATGGAAATGGAAGAGACCGTAGATAAAAATGAAGTGGGGGATATGATACTGCGTGAAGAATTAGACAGACCACTGAAACACCTAAGTCGAAACAAGGGCCCGGGAGTAGACAACATTCCTTTAGATCTACTGATGGCTTCGGGAGAGCAAACCATGACAAAACTCTACCGTCTGTTGAGCAAGATGTATGAGACAGGCGAAATACCCTCAGACTTCAAGAAGAATATAATGATTCCAATCCAAAGAAAGCAGGTATTGACAGGTGTGAAAATTACCGAATATCAGTTTAATGTCACGGCTGGAAAATACTGACACTAATTCTGTACAGACGAATGGAAAACTGGTAAAACCCAATCTCTGGGAAGATCAGTTTGCATTCCGTAGAAATGTTGGAACACGCGAGGCAATACTGAGCCTACGACTTATCTTAGAAGATGGATTAAGGAAAGGCAAACCTGCGTTTCTAGCATCTGTAGGCTTAGAGGAAGCTTTTGACAATGTTGACTGAAACACTCTCTTTGAAATTCTTAAGGCGACAGGGGTCAAATACAGGGAGCAACAGACTATTTACAATTTGTACAGAAACCAGATGGCAGTCATAAGAGTCGAGGGACATGAAAGGGAAGCAGTGGTTGGGAAGGTAGTGAGACAGGGTTATAGCCTATCCCCGATGTTACTCAATCTGTACATTGAGCAAGCAATGAAGGAACCAAAATAAAAATTTGGAGTAGAAATTAAAATTCATGGCGAAGAAATAAAAACTTTGATGTTTGCTGATGACATTATAATTCTGTCAAAAACAGCAAAGGACCTGGTAGAGCATATGAACAGAATGAATAGTTTCTTGAAAGGAGGATATAAGATGAACAATAACAATAACAAAACAAGAATAATAGAATGTAGTCGAATTAAATCAGGTGATGCCGAGGGAATTAGATTTGAAAATGAGACACTTAAAGTCGTAGATGAGTTTTGCTATTTGGGGAGCAAAATAACTGACGACGCTCGAAGTAGAGAGGATATAAAATGCAGAGTGGCAGTGGCAAGGAAAGTATTTCTGAAGAAGAGAAATTTGTTAACATCGAGTATAGATTTGTCATGAAGTCTTTTCCGAAGGTAATTGTATGGAGTGTAGCCATGTATGGAAGTGAAACATGGACGATAAATAATTTAGACAAGAAGAGAATAGAATCTTTACAAATGGGGTGCTACAGACGAATGCTAAAGATTAGATGGGTAGATCAGGTAACTAAAGAGGAGGTAGTGAATAGAATTGGCGAGAAGAGGAATTTAGGCACAATTTGACTAGAAGAAGAGATCGGTTGGTAGGACACGTTCTGAGGCATAAGGGGATCATCAATTTAGTATTGGAGGGAAGCGCGAGTGGTAAAAATCGTAGAGGGAGACCAAGAGATGAATACTCTAAACAGATTCAGAAGGATATAAGTTACAGTAGGTACTCAGAGATGAAGAAGCTTGCACAGGATAGAGTAACAATGAGAGCTGCATCAAACCATTCTCTGGCATGAAGACCATAACAACAACAACAAATATTTTCTTGCATTTGAAAAGACACGAAGTGACAAAGCACAAAATCCTATAAACTAAGATAATAGTCGTACCTGCTTTGCAACAATATCAAAGAAAATACGATGTTCGTTGTTAACACTAATTGTGTAATGACTGTGATACTACTAACACTTGCCGGCCGGAGTGGCCCTGCGGTTCTAGGCGCTACAGTCCGTAACCGAGCGACCGTTACGGTCGCAGGTTCAAATTCTGCCTCGGGCATGGATGTGTGTGATGTTCTTAGGTTAGTTAGGTTTAATTACTTCTAAGTTCCAGGCGACTGATGACCTCAGAAGTTAAGTCGCATAGTGCTCAGAGCCATTTGAACCATTTTTTTAACTGCTCACACTTACTTATATTCGAGTCCTTGGAAGAACAAGATGCAGGTCTGTGATGTAATAATTTCTGATTGTTATCTCAGAATATAATTATTGTTCGTTAACATTACATAACTGATTTTATTTAATGTTCGTATGTGTGTAGAGCACCTTTCCAGTTTCAGTGTAGCAGATGTACTTTAATTGTTGGCAAGCGTTGTTGTAACATTCTCTTAATTCACCTAAAGCTGTGGGTTGCGCCCACATATTCGCTAATAGCTGGCTTCATTAATCAAGAGAAGTAAAATGTGCAGTCACTACAAGTACATATGGGCAGAATTTTAAATTACTTCAGGTACACTAGGACGCACCCAGCCACGTAGGTTAAACGACGACGCGGCTGATTTTCTTTCACTATATTCAGCTACTTATAAATGCTTTCTAGGCTATCAGCAGCTGTAGATTCAGAAACCACATTTACCCTGAAAATAAGATAGCTTATGTTCTCCTATTTAATTCGCTGTTTAGGAGAATAGTCGTCGTACAATCTTATGGAGCTAACCATATCTTCAAGCAAATAGTAACTATTGTGAGATGTTCGACTTTATCTACGTGTACTATTACGTGAAATGAACGTCGTTCTCTTAACAGTATTGTATAATCCAAATTATATGAACTACGTATGAAACTTAAAGAACTTTCAAAGCAAAGATTTAAACAATAACAATAACCATTCTCGTTTTAGACTCGTATTTTCATCAAGTTTAGTAAAATTATAGTGCAACATTTTTTCCCCTTTATTCATCACATACATTTTTAATACGTTATGATTTATTACACGGGCTGCCGTTGAGGAAAGGGGAGAAGCAAAGTCAGAAAGCAATGAACGTTAAAGGAATACATTTTAATTTTTAAAATGTAATGCTTACAACGCAAATTTTTCCGAGTGGATGCATCTTTATAACGACAGCAATTTTGAATCTAAATCATTCTTGCATAGAAAATTCCACTCGACTATGACAATCCTCGATGCCCAAGGGCACATTCCGTAACTGTGGACGAACTCTAAAACTCTCCAAACACCGATACGTTATCAGCGAACACAAGAGGATCACGCAGGGCGCACATAATGAATCGAAAGACAATAGTAGCTTCTCTACTGTTTTCAGTTGTTTACCCTCAGAAAGTACTACATCCGGAAATACCGGCGTTGTATATGGTAGCTCATCGACTTCTGTCAAACCATGTGATAGGCTTTCTAAACCCTAATAACTAATAAGTAACCAATACGAAGTACAAATCATGTCATCTACAGCGTTCAAACGAGGTTTGCAAAGTTGGATGCCCATCCTGTAATTTTTGCTCATCGGTTCTGCTTCATATGCGCCGGAACGCTACACAAATGGTTCTCCTCTTTCTTCACGCCAATATATCAGTTGTTCTCTTTGTAATTTGTTGTATAGGACGTAGGGATTTCCCGCAGGTAATCAGGCGCGCCGCCCATTTCAGTGGCCTTGTCACGGACTTTTATGGCGAGAACGATTTCTTTAAGCTTGACTGGTTCCACGAGTCAAATAGATCGTGGTGCTTGTTACTAAGAAAGCCATTCACCTGCCCACAAGTCGCGAAGTTTTCCTATTCTTTTCACTGTATTTTCTAGTTTAAACTTAGTGCTGCCATAGTATGATTTATCCTTCTTTCAATCATCAAATCAACCATTGCACATGATATTATTTTCGTGTCCTGTTCGGCCGATATCACTACTCTAAACCTCCGAAAACAAGTCAAACGGTAGCAAGAAAGGTCGTGTGATGAGATAAAGTCTTTCTTCGCACTGTCTCTGTGTGTCAAGGGATTAACAAAGGACGTGACGGTTTCTAAAGTTCGTTGTTATCGTATGTGTTACGAGATGTCCACGCACCTGTTAATGTTCTATTAACTTTATGCAACTTGATTAACATTGCAGTTAGGATTATGGTTTGTTAAACGAATAAATGTACTTAATACAAGCTGGATACCGTTCAGTAATGACAATGTTCATTCCACTGTGAGAGCAACTACAGGATGAATCACTAGCTTGATTATGGATGCAGTTAAGTCCGGAATAACACTTTTCTGTTCAAAGAACGAAAAATTAGTTCCCAATAACTATCGGAAAAAGCCCACAAACCTATTCACAAATATGACAAATGTTTAAACACGACATTCCATCTCAAGGATTGAAGTCCGCGTAGCAATACTGAAATGTTACAAAATTTTAACCACTCTGCTTTAGAGAGAAATTTTACAGAAGTCCTATACTTGTCACGAAATGCCACTCGTCAGCACATAACTATACGAGTTGAAAGCAATTTTTTAAAAGTCGTCTTTCTGGTTATTCATTTCTACGTGAGTTGTGAATCGCTAAACTACTGCAAACACATTATCTTGTCGAATGCAGACATAATGAGAACCGTGGCCACAATACCGTTAGGTTTATAATTTAAACAACAACCAGCAACAAGTAAAATTTAAAATAGTTTATTTCACACAGACAATCACCGGTTTTGGAATTATTACAAATCCATCTTCAAAGTGCTATTACAGATTTCCTTCCTCTCCTGCTGGAGAAGATTCGCCAAATATTTCAACTAAACAATGGTCAGACAGTTTTAGTATTATTGCTAAATTAGTAATTTTCAGGACATTTTACTGTCGTCATATGTAAGTACTCAGCTTAGTTCAAGAAAACGTGTGGGAGTCTGTCATTTGACGACTGCCTTCCAGAATAGTTTCTTTCATGAATTTTCTGATATTTGCCACGATTACAAATTTTGGGCACTTCCGATCATCATGTGTGGGTATACTTTTCAGTTTAGTTCAGATTACATCATCATTTCATTTTTTTTTTTTTTTTTTTTTTTTTTTTTTTTTTTTTTTTTTTTTTTGTCGGGAGATGCACTACAATGCTGTTTCTTATAACTTACTAAAACAGGTTTTTTATGCATATGTGAAAATTCTTTCACTTTCTTTAAACATAAAATGGTGAACTTACCAAAACTATATGCATCTGTGAGTACAAGTGAGATTAACACTTGATGCAAAAAGCTTTAATAGGATGTGGAGTTACTTGCTAAAGTTGAATAATGACCAATTATTCTCAACAGTATTTCATTTAATTACTGAACACTTTTTGCGTAACTGGATTGAAACCTTCCTCCTGCTTGCAACATTCTATCAGCCAAAGCAGTACGAAAGAGATAAATTTGATCCAGAGTGCAGAAATAAAATTATTTATGTTTTTCTTCACAGGACTACACTTTATTTAATTTAGTAGTAATGCTCTTTGTGTGCTGTTGATATCATTTGGATTGCTACACTAACGTGTTTTCTTTATTTGCAACATGCTCCATCACAATATTTGTATTTGTGATACTACAAGTATGTGCTGTGTGTTATATATATATATATATATATATATATATATATATATATATATATATATATATATATATATATAAGAGAGAGATAGGCATTGGATGATGATGATGACGAGAGAAGGGAGAGGGTGAAAAACCCCGTGCCAGCACAAAGCTGGTCCTCACAAGTAGCACCAAGGGGGCCGCCTAGCTAGGGAGGTTGACGTAAAGTTTGGTGATCCAGAACCTTACGTCACCACCTCTCCTCCCCTTGCTAGCTAAATGCTGGCTGCGAACATTTTTTCCACGACCAGGATTCTAACCAGCTTACCCTCAGATCGCCATTGACGTATTGGCTCTCATAATTATTTCAACTTTGGTTCATTCATTCAGGAATTAAAAATTTGGGAATGTTAACCAGTGGATGCTTAGGTGTGTTAATTCTGTTACTCTCTTTACTGTTGTTCTTGACAATATTAGTGAATACTTTGGATGTTTTAGAAATGAGAGGATTACATAGTAATTTTGTTCTTGGCAATGTTAGTGAATACATAGGTATTTTAGAAATGAGAGGACAACATAATAATTTTGACTCTAAAATACTAGATGGAAATTGGAGTTGCTTCTAAGTTTGTGAATGCTAATCTTGAATTTCATTTTTTTGTGGATTTACATTACTGACATAAAACTAGTGAATTTGAGCGTACACTACCGTGGAACTACTATATTCTTTTATTTTAGTTTTGTATTTTCATAACATCAGAGGTCAGTGCTTAAAACATATACTAGTGACATGTTGTTCAATGAATGCTTACAACACTCTCGATGCATACATAGTATACACTTTTACTGCTGTTGTGTTAACTGTGTCCGCCTCCATAGCTGAGTGCTCGGACGGCTGATTTCCAGTTGGGTCACTCAGGCTTAATTCCCGCTACTGTCAGGGATTTTTCCTGAGTGGAAGGGCTGGAACGGGGTGTACGCTGACTCGCGATGTCCTCTGAAGATCTATCTGGATGAGAAGTAGCTGCTCCAAGGTCTGCAAAGCCAACAACAGTCGAGAGGGTAATGTGCTGACCCTATGCTCTGTGGAACCTTGAAACGCCCCCTTATAAAAATTAATGAATTACTGTGCTGATAAACCTCTTACATTATTTGATTTTCAGACAGCTGAGCAGAACTGAACGTACTCAGACATTTCGCTCTTTACCTATTCTGATCAACACTAAACTGACAGCCAATATTTTTAGCGCAACGCAATCTGACTTTTAATAATCCCTACATGAGAATGGCCCTGACTAACATTAACCTACACGTTTCACAAATCACTTACCTCACAAAAATCTTCGTTACTCGAACTACTGCAAACAGCGAGCGCCACTACTGCCAGCTAAATAAAAGATTTAGACTACTGAAGGCACTAACTACTGATAGGCATAGTTAGCAAATGAAAGATTTTGATAGAGAGCAAACAATTTATTTACCTTAATAGTGTTCAAAAGTCATAATATATCAGTCCATGATACCCAATATTACAAATTTACTCTTTCTGATGGACACACGTCCAAATCGTCCGCTCTCATAATTCCGCCATCTCTCTGCCGACATCCACCAGTAACAGCCTACTTACAACCTGATGTAGAGAAAAGTGTGGTGTTCATATACAGCTAGATGAAGCTTCGTGGGTTATTGTTAAACTAATTTCTTTGTATCTTCTGAGAGACAATTCCATGTGCTACAGTACTGACATTATCTGTATGTGGTAGCAATAGCTTTCTGGAAAATTATTTAATTCATTTTTTGTTGGGAAAATAAACTTATGGGTGCTAAAGTATTAGCAGCAGATGTTGGAGTGATTTTCTGATACTAGGCTTGTCTGTAGAGATACTGAAGTGAGATTATATATATATATATATATATATATATATATATATATATATATGGCGTATTTTCATGTTTTCCTCCTTGACATTAACTGGAATCAGTAATCTTTCAAGTGTTTTTGTTGTAATAGGAATTTAGAGTGGTACTGAGTGATCTGATGCAAGTTAAGGGTTCACATTGAGGTTTCTTTGCCACTCTAAGGGGCACGTTTTGCTGCAGTGTAACACCATTTAAGGTAGAAGAATTTAAGGGCTTTATCAATATTTGTGTTGGTGGTGTATGACCAGTCGTATTGAAAACTGTGATTTTTCTAGAGCAGACTATCCTTCAGTAACATTCTACCGATATTATATGATACTTTCTGAAGTTGTGGAATTAATATTTATCTAGTTTTGCACTGAAATATTGCTTTTACCTTTTTGACTTGGAAACTGAGCAGTGAATTTGCTGTTAGCAATTCTGTGTGGTGGTCTACACTGAATACTGAAGATTTGCCTGCGAATTATTCTTTCCTCGTCTGAGTTTATGAAACATTAATGTGGGTACAGTGTATATCCTTCTTGTGTCGGACTTACTTGGAGGATTTCGTTGCCAGTTAATTGGAACTGTGTGTGTGGTAAAAAATACTCATGTGGTTATGCAATGTGTGGCGACTATCGGAAAATTTGTGCTTTGATGAACAGACTCTTTGGTTTAACTTCACTTCCGTTTTCGTGCACTGGCTAGTTCGCATAGTCTGTTCTTCCGTTTTCGATATTTTCGATTAAAATTGTGTTCCGCAAGTTAATGTGTTTGGTGGTTCTATTCCCTCGTCTACTGCATCAGGACAGAAGTTACCACAAATGTGTCTGTTACCTGATAGTGAAATTCACTACTGGAACTATTATGGGTTGTTGCAACAGGTTTCACAGTAACAATGGAATAGCAGAGGACGCTTTGACTGTCTGTTCTACAATTATGCTTAGTAGTGGTCAGAAATTGCAGTTTTTAGCAGTATCAGAAAGTGATCAATAACCTACCCACACCACTCACCCTCCAACTTGGTTTTGAATGTTAATAGTCTACAGTGAAGTGTATATTTGTTTTCATACGTCTTGTGGGTGCAAAGTCTTTGGAATTTGTAGTTTTTGCGATTTTGCTTAATTTACTTACCTACGGACAGACAGGCTGAGTTTGGAAAATTTTTGTGGTGAGGTGCTGTTGGGCTTTGGTTAATCAAAATTTGGATGTCTCTCGCTTCTGGTATTGAATGCCAACTGCTTGTGTTTAATGCAAATGCTCTGCTGATTTATTACTCTATTCTTCATATGTGTTTGTAGTAAACGTTGATTTTTTTGGAGACATCTGAATTCCTTCTTGGTTCCTAGTCATACTGCTGGTTCTTGAAGAAGTGGATGCTATTGTTTTATATTTTTTTATTTTGTGTGCTGTACAGAGATTTTACTGGCACGGTGGAATGATATTTCTTTATTTCTGTTGTTTCAATTATAATTATTGTATTGTTATGTGGTTCAGTGTGGTGTTCTTAGGGAAGTTTGATCATTACATCTTAACATTTCCACAAAATGCAAAGAAGTGGTGCAAATCAGAGAAAGGTAACGAGCAGCAGATTGAGAGAAGTATAGATGGAAATGAGAAACCTATGTTTGTGCAACAAGCTGATTCTAGTGACATTATGTTTTCTTCATCAACTCAAGGTTGTCAGAATATTCTAGCTGGTGATTCTAGAAGGATATTAGTCAGGTGGAAAGTGTAGCTTGCTCTTCTGGTATGGTGACGCTGAAAAGAAGTTGTGTCAGTGTGAGTGGAGGTACAGGTGGCTCTGAAGTGGTGACTACACTTTAATCTATTACAGGTAGTGAAATTTAGTCAGATAACTTGTTACCACCTGCTAGGTGCAATGTTCAAGATGAACAGCAGAATGTTGTTTCCACCCCAAAGCTCTTCTTGATCAGGACTCGATAAATGCATAATTGGCATCCGTGGGAAGAACTGAGGCTATAACAAAAGAGCAGAAAGAGGCTAGTGCAAGAGAACAGATTCCTAAAGTATGAAAACAGATAGAAACTAGTGCAAACAGATTAACTAAACGGCTTGAGGCTCATACAAGAGAACAGCTTGTTAGTGTGGATGAATTAAAAGCATAAAACTAGAAAATGGAAAGTAAATTTGAATCTTTTGGGGAGGATATTTCAAGCAAAATTAACATAGACACAAATCAGATGAGGGGAGTCCAAACATGATTGAAGGAAATGTACTGTGGTAACCGGGTTACTGCAATAGAAGAGAACCAGCTTAAATTAAGAGAAGTTGTGGGGGGTTAGAACAAATCATTTCAAGGAGAATTGAGTGCCTTCAAAGAGGAACATATAACAGGTAAGACAGAATTTTCAGATTGGTTAGATGCTGGTTCAAGACAGGATTTTTTTAGATTAAAGAGCAAATAACTAGTTATGCAACAATGTTGCAAAACCTTGAGCAGGGAGCAGAGGCACTCAAGGTAACTACAGAAAAGGAGACATCAGAAACTAACGAGGTGGTGGAAAAGAGTACCGGAAGAGTTGATGAACTCGTAGATGCAGTAGCACAGCTCGCTGTTAATCCTGAGCGGAGTTCAGATGGCACAGTGCCAGTCAGTGCTGCTGATAAGAGGAGGTTTGATTGCTTTCAAAGCTTAAAGAGGTTCAAAAATGGTTCAAATGGCTCTGAGCACTATGGGACTCAACTGCTGAGGTCATTAGTCCCCTAGAATTTAGAACTAGTTAAACCTAACTAACCTAAGGACAACACAAACATCCATGCCCAAGGCAGGATTCGAACCTGCGACCGTAGCGGTCTTGCGGTTCCAGACTGCAGCGCCTTTAACTGCACGGCCACTTCGGTCGGCGCTTAAAGAGGGAGAGATGAAAATCAAAAGGAGGAGATGAGAGTTAGGTCAGGAGTTGCAAGAAATAATTCTGAAGATTGAGGAAATTTAGGGGAAGGAGTGTGTCAAGAAACCATTGGTGTTATTAGAAGTCTGGTTCCCAATGAAGAGTTTGATTCAGGTCATGAAATGAGCCATAACCAGAACTTCATTATGAGAGAATACAAATTCATCGAAATAGAGGACAATTTAATCATGAAGCTGTGAACTGATGGGGAATGCCTGAATTCTATCGTAATTATGTTCTGTCATTTCGTAAACTTCAAGTTTTTGATAACACGTGAAACAGAAATTTGATGGAAACTGTGGGGTACACCACAGAAAACGAAGATTCAAAGATCGTTGCATTGCCTACGCCAGGAAACCAAGCGAACTACCAAAGATGTGTAGGCCATATATCATCATACACGAGTACAAGCTGCCTGAGGGGCTTCTATACAACAGTTTGAGCCCAAAAATACTGGAATAAATCCCAGGCAAACAGGTTGGATTTCGACCTGCTTGAAGCTGCATAGACGAGGTACTCTCTCTGAAAACTTATATAGAGGCAGGCTATCAAACAAACAAAAAAAGTTGCCTCAACAAGAAACTGCCACATGGCTCAGTCGTCTTCCCCACTTCAATCTTTATTTCATAGTTCATTATCAACTGACTTTCTTCTTTGTAGGCCATCGTCAGATAACTTAATACTAAACAGACAGCTGCAGACAACCTTGTAGGTAGTGCAAACCACTGCTACATGTAATAATTCAGAGTAATAATAAACTGCTACAGCTGTATTTAGTCCTTTATTTTTATATTACTACCGGTTTCATGGCACTAAAAGCCACATCTTCAGGTGGACATACAAGTAAAACGTTACAGCTAAGAAGCTCGGAGCTTTGTTGTGGCGAACAGCGAATGTTGTGTACAAAGTTCCAAGCGTTTGCGCTACAGTATTTTAGTTACATGTTCTTCGTTATATGTTGACCTGACGATATGGCTCCTAATTCCATGATGCCAGTAGTGATCTAAGGACAAAGCACTAAATAGAGTTGAAGCTGCTTATTAATGTTCAAAATGACTAAAGAGATAGTCCACACAGCATCACCTAGAGTTCATAACTGTACAAAGATCGCTTTTCAAAGTTATGTGACATTTTACACCTATATGTTAATACAAAAACACAAGTATAATTACATTCACAGAGAAACTCTTAAAACATAAATCTGATATTACTTTATACTCAGTGATTAAAAGCATAGGAATGTATAAGTCAAAAACATTGTACAGGTGAGGTGAGTAATGGCACAGACTACTATGTTACATGGTCAAACTGGTAACAATGATGAACAGACCGATAAACGCGTGTTGTGGCGGGGGGGGGGGGGGGAGGAGTCTATGGAATGTGAGTGTGGAAACGTTATAACAAGCATATTATCTAAAGGTAAGAAAAATATTAAATATATACTGTTACATTAGAAAGGGTGAATAATGGAACTGTGTTTGGTCATTAAGTAAAAGGTAAAGATTCTTTAACTGGTGTTTATTAATAGCCAGAATTTCTAGTAATGCATGTTTTCTGCCTTTAGTTACTCTGTGGAGAACATCACATTTAATACCATAACAACGATATTCGTTCAGATTGTGATCAGAAAAAGTGAAATCTTACTTTTTCTGTCTCCAAATCCTTTCCCGCAAAGTCAGTCTAGATTGACCCGCATAGAATTTCACACTATGAAAACTGGAAACCCTGTAAGTTCCACTCAGTTATAAAGGTGTAATCTTGTCTTGACTGCTGAGCAGAATGTAGGCAACTTGGAAGGGAAACATCCGAACCAAAACAAGTAAGACTCACACTGGAGGGGACGCTGTCATAGAAGGAGCACCTGACAAATATCACAGGTAAAATGAGGACAAGGTGTAATGTAATACATAAACAGTACTGTAGCTGTTATGGCTCCAAGGCAAATACACACTGTACTTCATGAACAAGATTGATGTGGTACTAAATGACAGTGCACACACCGTCAGCAGCACAGTAAAATTCGCTGCTACTGCGTGGCTGCCGACCTTGACCCATATACTGCCACTGGAGATACGGGGTAAAGATACTCTGCGTACAGAGTATCAGATGAACAATACCCTCAACTACGAGTAAAATGGTGTAGCTGACCTGGATTGCATCAAGCAGTGGCTGATATAAAGAAGACTGGCACTAGTCACTGCTGAAGAACCGATAGACTACGTTAACTTCAGTGTTATGTGAATGAGGCGACCTGCAATGAGTATGCAAATTGGCTCGAAATTGCGAGTAGTACGAAGAGTTTCGCACTTTTTCTTGTCTGCATACTGCTCTGAAGTAGGCAAATGCAGAATAATACATGGGATATCAATAATGCAAGATTTTAACCATTCAAATTTCACATAACCCATACAATTATTTGAAAACATGCCTCTGAAAAATCAACTCCTGACCAATTCATGCAGTTCTGCCGAACTAGTTGGGATATGTTTGATGATATTATATCCATGTTTATGGCAAATAATTCATGGTTGTTGTTGTTAATACGATTTGAAGGATTTCAGAATCTACTTCAGGAAGTTGAATTTGACCATGCGGAGGAAACCCATCACGGAAGAGAAGCAGGTCACTTTGAATATGCCTACCCCAGGCCGCAGCAGAATCGAATCTGTAATCATGGCGGCTATGATTCTCGCAGAGGTAGATATAGAAATGGAAGATGGAGGTATCAGGAGGATAATTTTATGAGAGGAAGAGATAACTGGCATCAGAGGAATTTGGACATAACCATGGTAGGACAGCTAATGGTGAGAATGATAGAAGGAAGAGAGTCAGATCTGCGAATCGTTGAGGCACCAATAGCTGGTCCACGAAACATTACGCAAGCGGGTGACCTGTGACCAAGTGGGTGACAAATACTGTCAGTAGCTGATATGGGAGTTGCAGAAGAAATAAAAGAGCGTTCTAAAAAATCACGTATGTTAGATTTTGAAGATGAGAGGGAGGTGAAAACCAGGAAAAAGTAAAATCAGTGTTGAACCCATAGCTTACAATAGATGTGAACAGAGTTGTTTTATCATGTATTCTGGACACACGAACTCCTGTGCTGAAATCGAGTGCGTTAGCATTTCAGAAGTGTGAAGGGGTAGGTCTTTAATTTATTCTAAAGTGGGTGAAAGTGAAAGGGCGATTTGCCAGAAAAAGTATTGAGGAGAAGAGACAAGTGGGAGCTGAATTTCAGTGACAAGGCTATGGACTTTGTGTGAACTTTTTGTCGTTATGTGGTGGATGGTGACAGGCAATTGTATGACTGGATTTTTTGTCGATACATTAATCAATGATGACTCTGCATGAAAGTTTACGATTAAGTTGTTATTTGATAAGCGTGCAGTTAGGGAATAGAATTCAGACAATTGTCATAAGTCTCTCTGAGTTGACTCTTGATCTGAAGTTTGTTGGAAATGACAATAGTGTTAATGTATTTCTGTTGTTGAATTACCAAATTAATGTTTGCACTTTGGCAGTAACTGGATTTATTGCGCTGAGGAACAGGTGAAGCAATCAAAGGAAATCTAAAATTAACAGCAATAGCAGCCCTCGTTACAAAAAAGGAGTCTCTTGGCCTAGGTTTCGGCATTGCTATGCTTTCCTTCATCAGAAATAAAATCCTCAAATAAGCCTGTAGAATAATTACAAAAATGATGGGAAAGACAAATTTTTTAATTGTAAGCACTAGCTAATAGTACAAAAAAGAAACAGTACTTACATGTCACGTATTAAACTAAAAATCAAGTGATAAAGCTTCAGTCACTAAATTCATAAAACAGAATACATAAAAGGCAAGCCACTATGGGATGCTCACAAGCGTCGAGCTACTGTAGCATCAGACTGAGGCGCCCGCGTTAGCAATTGCGCGCAGGTGGACGTTATACCAAGAGTGTCATCTATAGCCGCAAATATAGACTACTTGTTGTTGTTGTTGGTGTTGTGGTCTTCAGTCCTGAGAATGGTTTGATGCAACTCTCCATGCTACTCTATCCTGTGGAGGCTTCTTCGACTCCCAGTGCCTACTGCAGCCTGCATCCTTCTGAATCTGCTTAGTGTATTCATCTCTTGGTCTCCCTCTACGGTTTTCACCCTCCACACTGCCCTCCAATACTAAATTGGTGATAACTCGATGTCTCAGAACGTTTCCTACCAACCGATCCCTTCTTCTAGTCAAGTTCAGCCACAAGCTCCTCTTCTCCCCAATTCTACTCAATACATCTTCATTAGTTATGTGATCTACCCATCTAATCTTCAGCATTCTACTGTAGCACCACATTTCGAAAGCTTCTATTCTCTTCTTGTCCAAACTATTTATCGTCCACGTTTCACTTCCATACATGGCTACACTCCATACAATTACTTTCAGAAATGACTTCCTGACACTTAAATCTATACTCGATGTTAACAAATTTCTCTTCTTCAGAAATGCTTTCCTTGCCATTGCCAGTCTGCATTTTATATCCTCTATACTTCGACCAGCATCAGTTATTTTGCTCCCCAAATAGCAAAACTCCTTTACTGCTTTAAGTGTCTCATTTCCTAATCTAATCCCCTCAGCATCACCCGACTTAATTTGACTACATTCCATTACGATCGTTTTGCTTTTGTTGATGTTCATCTTATACCCTCCCTTCAAGACACTGTCCATTCCGTTCCACTTCTCTTCCAAGTCCTTTGCTATCTCTGACAGAATTACAATGTCATCGGCGAACGTCAAAGTTTTTATTTCTTCTCCATGGATTTGAATACCTACTCCGAACTTTTCTTTTGTTTCCTTTATTGCTTGCTCAATTTACAGACTGAATAACATCGGGAATAGGCAACAACCCTGCCTCATTCCCTTCCCAACCACTGCTTCCCTTTCATACCCCTCGACTCTTATAACTGCCATCTGCTTTCTGTACAAATTGTAAATAGCCTTTCCCTCCCTGTATTTTACCCCTGCCATCTTTAGAATTTGAAAGAGAGTATTCCAGTCAACATTGTCAAAAGCTTTCTCTAAGTCTACAAATGCTAAAAACGTAGGTTTGCCTTTCTTTAATCTATGTTCTAAGGTAAGTCGTAGGGTCAGTATTGTCTCACGTGTTCCAACATTTCTACGGAATCCAAACTGATCTTCCCCGAGGTCGGCTTCTATCAGTTTTTCCAATCCTCTGTAAAGAATTCGCGTTAGTATTTTGCAGCTGTGACTTATTAAACTGATAGTTCGGTAATGTTCGCATCTGTCAACACCTGCTTTCTTTGGTATTGGAATTATCATATTCTTCTCGAAGTCTGAGGGTATTTCGCCTGTCTCATACATCTTGCTCACCAGATCGTAGAGTTTTGTCAGGAGTGGCTCTCCCAAGGCCGTCAGTAGTTCTAATGGAATGTTGTCTACTCCGGGGGCCTTGTTTCGACTCAGGTCTTTCAGTGCTCTGTCAAACTCTTCTCGCAGTATCATATCTCCCATTTCATCTTCATCTACATCCTCTTCCATTTTCATAATATTGTCCTTAAGTACATAGCCCTTGTATAGACCCTCTATATACTCCTTCCACGTTTCTGATTTCCCTTCTTTGCTTAGAACTGGGTTTCCATCTGAGCTCTTGATATTCATACTAGTGGTTCTCTGTTCTCCAAAGGTCTCTTTAACTTTCCTGTAGGCAGTATCTATCTTACCCCTGGTGATATACGCCTCTACATCCTTACATTTGTCCTCTAGCCATCCCTGCTTAGCCATTTTGCAGTGCCTGTCGATCTCATTTTGAGACGTTTGTATTCCTTTTTGCCTCCTTCATTTTCTGCATTTTTATATTTCTCCTTTCATCAATTAAATTCAATATTTATTCTGTTACCCAAGGGTTTCTACTAGCCCTCGTCTTTTTACCTATTTGATCCTCTGCTGCCTTCACTATTTCATCCCTCAAAGCTACCCATTCTTCTTCTGCTGTATTTCTTTCCCCCATTCCTGTCAATTGTTCCCTTATGCTCTCCCCGAAACTCTGTACAACCTCTGGTTCTTTCAGTTTATCCAGGTCCCATCTCCTTAAACTCCCACCTTTTTGCAGTTTCTTCAGTTTTAATCTACAGTTCATAGCCAATAGTTTATGGTCAGAGTCCACATCTGCCCCTGGAAATGTCTTACAATTTAAAACCTGGTTCCTAAATCTCTGTCTTACCATTATATAATTTATCTGATACCTTCTAGTATCTCCAGGGTTCTTCCATGTATACAACCTTCTTTCATGATTCTTAAACCAAGTGTTAGCTATGATTAAGTAATGCTCTGTGCAAAATTCTACCAGGCGGCTTCCTCTTTCATTTCTTAGCCCTAATCCATATTCACCTACGATGTTTCCTTCTCTCCCTTTTCCTACTCTTGAATTCCGGTCTCCCACGACTATTAAATTTTCGTCTCCCTTCACTACCTGAATAATTTCTTTTATCTCATCATACATTTCACCAATTTCTTCGTCATCTGCAGAGCTAGTTGGCATATAAACTTGTACTACTGTAGTAGGCGTGGGCTTCGTGTCTATCTTGGCCACAATAATGCGTTCACTAGGCTGTTTGTAATAGCTTACCCGCTCTCTTATTTTTTTATTCATTATTAAACCTACTCTTGCATTACCCCTATCTGAATTTGTATTTATAACCCTGTAATCACCTGACCAATAGTCTTGTTCCTCCTGCCACCGAACTTCACTCATTCCCATTATACCTGGCTTTAACCTATCCATTTCCCTTTTTAAATTTTCTAGCCTACTACTTAACACTCAAAATGGAGACAGACGAATGTTACGATGAACATTTTTTGTACATGAAATAAAAGGGCACTAATTTTATAGGACAGCAGCAGACGCGGTAACAAATTGTCTACATAAGAGCTTATAAATACAGTTTAAAGGCTGAATACGCCGTTTTAGAATACAAGGGGAGCTGAATAAGTGAACGAGCAGAAAAGAATGGTATAATATGAAATGCAGTTAATATAAACTTTTAAAAAACAAAGAAATTGTGAGTCGACTTAGATAGAAAAAATATTTTGGTAACTGCACGAGGGAACACGAAATCAAATATCAAGTAACAGCTTTATACCACTGAAGAAGCTTTTATTACGTAGTTGTAGCTGCCCATTAAGAATGAGACCATCATTACGAGAAAGATGCTTAAAAATTTGTAATTCTTCGAGATCATCTAATTTACGGCCTTTCTTCTCAGTGTGCAAAAAGTTGATATCGTGAACAGTTTTGGGTGCGGGACTTGTAATCAGACGGTGGTCGCCGAAAGACGAATTCTGGGTGCTAGTGCCATTTTTTCTTAAGAGATGTCCTTTTTGTCTGACTGTAAAGGCACGCCCTGTTTGTCCTATGCAGTAAGAAGAGCAAGTGTCGCAAAAAATCTTATAGACACCAGAATTTAACAAAGTGGAACAGGTCGATTTTAAATTGTGAATAAATTTTTTTCGTACTCTTATTGGTTAAAAAGGCGACATTACAGTTATATTTATTACGAAGAAGGCGTTGAATGTGATAGGAGATGCGCCCCAAGAAAGGAATAGAAAAGAACTTATTTTGGTTGGACTCAACGATAGAGGTGCCGAACGTAGCAACTCTTTTAACAGTTTTCTTTTTAAGGATGTCGACAACAATCATATTCGTCGTAAACTGATATAGTTTTGATCAAATTAATTTCTTCCCTGAATTTTTTTTTCTGTGAACAGCAGAGTGAAAGAAAGCGTTTTTATGTGACTGAGGGTGTATAGAAGAAGCAGGTACGATCTGATCGGTGAATGTTTCTTTACGAAAAACATTAAATGACATTTTATTTTCTTCTACTGTTAGCGTCAAGTCAAGAAACTTCAATTGGCGGGCCTCGTTTTCGGGTTCACAGGTGAAAAATGTTTTCTCGTAAAGTTCATTAAAGAGATTGAAAATACGGTCACTAACATCAACAGGTCCTTTGTAGATGACTAAAATATCATCGAGATATCTGAAATAGGAGCGAATGTACAGTGCTGTAGGTGAGAAACAGTTGAGGAACTTTTCTTCCAGAAAGTTAATGAAAATGCCTGGAAGTAAACCGGCCAACGGATTTCCCATAGCGCGACCATCGTGCTGCTGATACAGTTGTTTATTACATTCAAAGTAGTTATATTTGACTACGACTACGATTAGATTCGTGAAATCAGTGATACGTTCATCTGAAAGTTCTTTTTCGAAATGGCGTAGATTTCTTTCTACGATCCTCAGCTTTCTTGCACGCGAACATTTGTATAAAGATTTTTTATGTCTAGTGAAAATAGCTTGGTATCTGGGCGGCATTCTAAATCTTTCATTTTATGAACTAAGGCGTGACTACTGGGGATGGAATAGCTGCTCTGGAAGACGAAAGATTTTTTTTGGAAATTCATGCAGAAATGTGACTAAATCATGGTACGTGCTGTTCATACTGTTAGAAATCAGGCCCAGTTGCTAACGCGGGCGCCTCAATCTGATGCTACCATAGCTCGACGCAGGTGAGCAGCCCGTAGTGGCTTATCTTTTATGTATTGTGTTTCATAAATTTCGTGACTAAAGTTTATCGATTGGTTTTCAGTTTAATACGTGACATGTAAGTACTGTTCCTTTTTTGTACTGCTACCTAGTACTTACACGTAACATTTTTTTCTTTCTTGTAATTTTGTAATTAAGTTATAGGCCAATTTGAGAGTTTTATTTCTGATGAAGGTACTCATAGTAGTTCCGAAACCTAGGTCAAAATACTGCAATGAGACGCTGGTCTTAGAGATAATCACAAAAAAACTGGACCTTCAGCTTCCCAAAAACACCGCCAACATGACTTTTCCTGCTGATGCTTGGGTTTAAATTTTTGTTTGACAAGTGGTGGTGTGCTTCCACTCCATGCTTTCCATTTTTGATACTACCTCATAGTAGTGAACCCTAGTTTCATCACAAGTTACAATTTTGTTGAGGTAGTGCTCACCTTCTCTTTCACAACGTTCCTTTACCTCTATGCACACACCCAACCTTGTTTCCTTGTGTAGCCGCGCCAACTCCTTTGGTACCCACCTTGCCCATGTTTTGCGGTACTTCAGCTTGTTGCAGATAATGTTATGAACTGCACGAATACTATCTTGAACCATATCAACCATCATTTTCACAGTCACACGGCAGTCGGCACGACTAATGTCACCAATTCAACTTTCAAGTGAGGGAGTTGAAACTGCCACTGGTCGGCCAGAACGGTATTCGTCAGTCACTGTGCGGCGACTATTTTTGAACTGCTCTACCCACCTGTAAAAATTTGCACAATTCATACAACCTTCATCATAAACTTTAGACATTCTACAGTATATATTCACTGGTTTCTCGTCTTCAGCAAATAAAAATCGAATAACAGAACGTTGTTCAGCTAAGGTGAACGTTTCAAGCGGACTTGCCATCTTGAAATTTATTTTTGAGGCTATAAACAAAACAATGTTGATACATCAGCTGGTCTGGGCTCATCCCATTGATGACAACTTAAAACAATAAAAGTATCAAACTTGCCCCATTAACAGTTTTTTCCCCAGACAAATTTGTCTCTTTAACTACTGAATGACCTTCGTACAAGTGCAATCGTGGTTAAACAATAGCTTTCACTTGTGGTGTAATTCAGTGAGACATTAATGTTCGGTGTTTGTTAACAACACTTACTAAGTTGCCAGGAGAGCATTCCATGTCGGCTGCTTCTTCCCGCTAGGGCCTGGCTTGCTTGCGGCCGTGTGGACGGCTCTCGGACGTTTCCTAGCGCTGCTTGCTCTTTGTTTGCAGTCGCGCGTCCTGACTGTCTGTGCTCAAGTCGAGTATCTTACGTTATCTGACTTGCACTGTACATGAAATTTTGCTGTCGGCCAAGAGGCTTTTATCTGATTAATTGGCTTCACACAGAGTGTTTTCCATTTAAAGTTATTGTTCTGTTTAATACATATTGAAATATTGAGCTAAATTTTCTTGTAAATTAGTTGGTGAAATCCTTTTGGGTAGGCCGTAAAGGTAACTGTTGTGGCTTGTTAACTAGTTAATGTTTATCTTTTTGAGGTCTACCTAATATCTTGGCTTTGAGCTCACTTGCAAACAGTTACCTAAATCTCAGTTTCAATTGTTTGTTGGTTTATTTAAATATTTTAAATTTAAATTTTTTAAAGGCCAATATTGTTCAAGTCTTTATCTTCTTGCATCTTGCTTAAAGCCACTAAAAGAGTAACTGTGTTATTCACCATCTGAACGTTTTTCAAGTGTGTAAATTTAACAGCCGGCCGGAGTGGCCGTGTGGTTCTAGGCGCTACAGTCTGGAGCCGAGCGACCGTTACGGTCGCAGGTTCGAATCCTGCCTCGGGCATGGATGTGTGTGATGTCCTTAGGTTAGTTAGGTTTAATTAGTTCTAAGTTCTAGGCGACTGATGACCTCAGAAGTTAAGTCGCATAGTGCTCAGAGCCATTTGAACCATTTTTTTGTAAATTTAACACGGCAAATTAACTTTGAATTTTCCTACGTGTGTTTCTTAAAGGGGACATGTGGTTACTTTGAAAAATAAATACTTGTTGTCGAAAAGATAAATGATGTCAGTTAAATGGGCCTAAACTCCCGATTCACTAGTACTGACATTAAAGATGTAGAGTCATCTGGTAACTAATTGATAAAATGTTCGGAGTTATGGATATAGGAATCCCAAAACCGATGATAACGATGACAATGCAGATATCAAAATTTCCCAAATTCTTTCATAACCTATTCAGATGGTTTTAAAACAGGATGATACATTGAGATATAAATGGTTTTGATCTTTCTTCATAGCAAAACCCTTATTCATAGCTGTGATCGAAATTTTGGACCATTGCCCGAAAGGACTTTGTCAATCAGACCAATTACTCCAGAAAATATTTGATAAAAGCACGAACCCTAGCCCTACTAGTGGCTTTCCTGACAGGTGTCATCGACACTTATTTTGCATTCAGTTCAATCCCTATAAGCCCTTAGCAGTTCTCAGCGGTGGACTGAATAGGTCGACTGTAGCAAGTTCCCGTAACGTTTAGGGCATAACAGCAAACAATGGAGCGGGATGACATACCATCTATAGCTTTGCCATCTGGCAAGGTTTGCATGATGCTATAACTTTACAGGTTCTCTTCCCCTTGTTAATGGAGTACTATGTATCACAAAGTTCGTGATACGACATCTTTGGTCCGAAATGTGGGTAGATCAGAAGAGTTTGCCAAACCAACTTATTAACTTGAACGGCTGCTGTACACACAATCAAATGTGAACTTCCAGTATCCTTCCTCTAAAACAAAATATTCTTAACCACGTAGTACCGCCTAATTGAAACTCTGCAGTGGTCCTCCGTCATGGATCTTTGTCCTCCTCCCTGGTGATATCTGGAACTGAACAGGCTATGAAATTCTCAAAACCAACATCGTTTATGTGTAAAACACTAAAATTATTCTCATTACGATCTTCCTCAGTCCCATTGCTCAGCTCCAGACTGCAAGACTGTGTCTGCCACAATTCTTTTCTTTCCAAGAATGTGAACAACAGTGAGAGCAGATTCTTGTAAATATAAAGCCTTTAAGGCTAAATGCCCATGACTCACCTTAGCACTCATAAAAAGTTCTAAAGCTGTGTAATCCGTCTAGACTTTGGTCACCTGACCAAATAAATAACAATAAAATTTCATCATTCCCCATACAAGAGCCAAAGATTCCAACTCTGTGACAGAAAAATTACGTTCATGTAAGCACTCAGCTCGCAAAAGCAATATCACCATCTACTCCAAATTCTTGAAAGAGCTCTTCTTCAAGACCAGTTTTAGAACCATCAGAGACAAGATAAAATTTCTTATTCAAAACATATAACTTTGACAAATTAAAAAAATGAACAAATCTGCTTTTTTGTTGAAAAGATGGCAAGATCACGAACAGCTTCAATTTTGCCTAGATAATTCCTGATGCAGACACAATGTATCCAACTTAACTCGCCTCCTACAAGTGATACTTCCAAATTAAGTCACTCAAAAGTCCTTGACAACACTCAACAATCTAACATCTCATTATGATTCTCTGAACTGTTCTTTGCAGTCAATAGAACGTTATCCTCCTCCTTAAATCAGCAAGAAAATTCTGCTGAAACCTTTAATAAAAGTAGCTGGTTTCATATTAAGTCCAGAAGGTAACTTATAGAACTGTTAAGAAGAACCATAGCATAAAAATGCTTTATATTTCCGACATGAGGAATGCAATTTGATTTGTCAGCAGCTTTTTATGCTCTCTGACTTTAAAATGGTAAGAAAAACATTTCACTAGCTAGATGCTCTGAAAATAGTAATGAATGATGTTGCAGCAAATTAAATAGATCTCCTTAAAAGGTCTGGAAATGGCTGCGTGCTCAGCGACCGTTCACAAAGTAAAATTAACAGCAATAGCAGCCTTCGGTCGACAGAGGAAGGCGTTTATCCTTTACAGATCGGAGTTCTTGACTTATTTTCTTTGTTGGTCTAAAGACCGGTCTGATGTCATGTTTCTATAAAATCTTACTGGCCTGATCCGTAGCCCTGTGAAGGATAAAAGCCCCCTTCTGTCGACATGTGGTGTATACAAAATTCCGTCTACGTGTGGTAAAGTTTATATTGTAACTACCCAGAGGAGCGTAAATACACGGCTAAAAGAGAACAAAAATCTTTGCCGACTAGGAAAAGTAGAGAAATCAGCTTTGGCAGAGCGTGCCCTTCAGTCAGGAACCCACGAAGTGGGGTTTTCTGAAACCGAAATTTTATCTTCAGCGTCAAATTATTATCCACATCTCTGTAGAGAAGCCATTGAAATTTATAAGCATCAGGATAATTTTAAAAGAAAAGAGGAGGCAATGAAACATAGCGACATATGGACAGTAGCTCTGCAGAATCTCTAGACAATTTTATCTTTGGCTAGACGACAATCGAAAGTTTTATCTTTGACAAGGATTATCTCTGCTCATCAAATGTTACTTCGACCACGCCCCCTTTCCTACAGTATATATGTCTCTCTGGGAAGCCCGACTAGTCAGTCGGCGGAGGAGCACCTCTGAGGATGTCCAGCGCAGTCCTGGACGAAACGTCAGGGACAGAAGAGTTTCTTGGACCACGACCTCACATCCCGAAAGGTTTATCAGCGGTTATGTCATCCGGTCGTGAAATCTTTCATTCTGTGAAGGTGAAACGAGCCGCCACAGCTCAATTAGTACTGAAGAATGAATGTTCATCAGGTAAGATTTGGGAGATTATTCTGTCGCCATCTTTGTCAGTGTCACGACACAATGATGTAGGTAAACATTGAGAGAGCTGCCGCAAAATGAAAAAGTTACAGTTAATTAAGAGGATACTGAGGTCATTTACTGTTGGACAGAGGGTACTACTATCATCCTCAGATACAATGAAGTAGCTTTCCCCTAGACATATGCAGTTACGTTGTATTTGATTAGTAATCAGATTAATTGTATATTTATTAATAAATGCATATTATCGCGTATTTTTTCTTGTCAATTAAAGAATGGATTTATTGATTTGCTGAAGACCTATGTGAAATGACACTATATTTTTGGTCGACAGTGTGTTCACCATAGACTGACTTACTTAATGTAGACTATAGACTGACTGTAATGTAAAGTAATGGCATTGTTAGTGAAACTGGATCCTGCGTTAGTAGTTAGACAGTTGACTGTTGAAGTACAGTCTGTTGGAAATGAGATACACATATAGTAGTAGGGAACACATATGAGCAGAGGGTTATGTGACTAGCAATGTGGATGGGATGTGGTACCATAGTGATAACTGAAAGGTGTGAATAGGATGTAATTTATTATGTGTATAACAATGTAGCCACTGATTGGAATTTAATTACTTGGAGTGTCTGATTTGTTTGCTGCCTACCGTTTATTGCACACGCTAAAGCATCATTTTTTATATGTTGGGGTTATGATGATGTATCAATCACACCATCTCTTATATAATGTTATGTGTTAAGTATAATAATTTTAAATATAATTATTCATAGTGATTATATACTTGTATGAACTGTCTGCTAATTTTCTTTGTAAGTATTTTATGCCCAGGGGGCGAGAGGAAATTAAGACACAAAGGAATTACAGATATTTTCGGTCAATGGGCTATGGTTGAAATCAATGGGGAAAGTTGATAGTTTGTGCCTCATCGAGATTTGAACCTGGCTCTCCTGCTTACTAGGCAGATGCTCTGACCACTTAGCCATCCAGACACAGTGGTCATTGCAGCTGTATGTACTGTCATAAAACAATTCCTGTCAGACCCAAATTGTCAACTTATCCACACTATTAAAAAAAATGCCCCATGCCTATTAGCCTCATTACTCATGGCATTTCGCCGATTTCCGTAAGAATTCGAGCCTGGTGTGTATCTCCATTGACAAGATCGTTGACAATCTCGCCTCGGACATGTCTGAAATAACAGACACTATTTTTGGATCCAGCAGCCATTATGAATTAAGACACATGTAAGAGAGATGGAGACAGTCACTGTGATTCGTCATGAGGACGCACATGATGGTTGGCCACACTATCCCCCTATCCAAGGCAAATATTAGCCACTCACTATGAAAGACGGTTCTACTAAACAAGAAGGAAATAAACCCACTAGTGGAGCTTCCTGAACAATATGATCACTTTGATGTACAACACAATCCGATAACATAGAAATCACATAGGACTAATACTGAATGCCTTCCAGGCAGGATGAAGTACTAGTTGGCATACGGTTGACGGAGTGCTAATGAAGTGGCTTTCTGACAAGTCACAAAGAATCGCAGTGGACCAAGAAGACATGTAATCCTGTATGTGGTCTTCATGTTTAAGCTGTCCTCGCCAACCACTACAAACTTCTGTTCCGCATCTATAATGTCACTTGAAAATCTTACAAGAGCAGAGTCAGTAACAACTTTCATTGTAATAACGCCCTCCTGCATCCCGTCTGTATGTGAGTATCTGTACTAATGTTACTGTCAAACATATGATGAATAGAATATACTTCTTCTCTCTCCCTAGTAAACTGCAAAAAGAAATTTTATATATATTACGGTATTTTGCAGTTAGGCAGCATATCCAGGAGAACAGCTGCACAAATTCTACTTCTTGTAAAATATTTGCTTGTTTGTCCATGCTTGTATTCTCTTTCAGGAAAAGTATGCAATTTTTGATGTATTCATATGCCTTCTTGTATACTAGGGTATGAGACTAGTGTGACTATTCTATGATTGGAACTATGTTCATTTTTATGTAGGTGTTACTTCATGGTAGTCAAGTTACTATTTAGGAAGTCAAAGAATTTGAGTCGTTTAGTAATATGTTTGGAGGACTACAAACTTTTCAGTGGTTGCAGGCTGAATTATGGTTGGTGGAATGAATAAATGTCCTTAACACCGGTACCATTCAGTAACAAAAATGTAACTAATCGGAAAAAGATGCTATGTAACTTTCTGCAGTATCTCAGGAACATTGTTTAGTTACAAAATTTTCATTGATGTGAAGTAATATTACAATATCATATACACTACTGGCCATTAAAATTGCTACACCAAGAAGAAACGCAGATGATAAACGAGTATTCATTGGACAAATACATTATACCACAACTGACATGTGATTACATTTTCACGCAATTTGGTTGCATAGATCCTGAGAAATCAGTACCCAGAACAACCACCTCTCGCCGTAATAACGGCATTGATACGCCTGGGAGTTGAGTCAAACAGAGCTTGGATGGCGTGTATAGGTACAGCTGCCCATGGAGCTTCAACACGATACCACAGTTCATCAAGAGTAGTGACTGGCGAATTGTGACGAGCCATTTGCTCGGCCACCATTGACCAGACGTTTCCAATTGGGGAGAGATCTGGAGAATGTGCTGGCCAGGGCAGCAGTCCAACATTTTCTGTATCCAGAAAGGCTCGTACAGGACCTGCACATGCGGTCGTGCATTATTCTGCTGAAATGTAGGTTTTCGCAAGGATCGAATGAAGGGTAGAGCCACGGGTCGTAACACATCTGAAATGTAACGTGCACTGTTCAAAGTGCCGTCAATGCGAACAAGAGATGACCGAGACGTGTAACCAAAGGCACCCCATACCATCACGCCGGGTGATACGCCAGTATGGCGATGACGAATAGACGCTTCCAATGTGCGTTCACCGCGATGTCGCCAAACACGGATGCGCCCATCATGATGCTGTAAACAGAACCTGGATTCATCCGAAAAAATGACGTTTTGTCATTCGTGCACCAAGGTTCGTCGTTGAGTGCACCGTCGCAGGCTCTCCTGTCTGTGATGCAGCGTCAAGGATAACCGCAGCCATGGTCTCCGAGCTCATAGTCGTTGCGAACACTGTTTTTTTTTTTAATTTTTTTAGCACTGCAGTTTTCAATGGCCACCCAGACATCTTACTTTTCAATCCAGAAAGAAGTCTTCCATAGGTATATTTTGACTTTTGTCTGCGAGCAAAGCAAATGAAACGGAAAATACCTTCGTTCCTTTTTCTGTGCTTTGGACGTCAACTTTTACGTTGTACAGTTGTTTGAACTGTTTCGAAATATTGTCAGTTGTCCCGTCCATAAGAACAGTTCCATTTTGTTACAGGTTTTTCCCTTTCTTCTCAACCGAACATCACCTTCAGGAACAGCCTCACCGTCAGCTTTCAAAAACTATTACCTTCGCATTATTTCAACATGTATTCACGGAATTGAATCTCCAAACTAGTGCCAGGGTTCTCTCGGTCGTCCCAACAGGTCCCCTTCTTGATTTATACAATGCAGTCATAGCGTTTCATAATTTGGCATACTTGCAAAAAAATCTAAACCTCCATCTTTCAGATCTTGAAACTCTTCTTTAAAAATTTACAAAACATGCGCTGTCTTTTCTTCATGGAATCTTATCCTGCAGTTACACATTCGTTTCTTAATCTGCATGTTTGTGCCGTCAGGTGGACAAGAATGTCGCATTTCAGCCATGATTCTGCAGTTTGCTATTCTTGAATGACTTCGGCACTTGTTCCGTTCAGAATGCAAGCACTCTTCGTATTTTCAGTGCACCCTGTAGCGATTAACGTCCTTGAGAAGACACGGCTTTCCTTTCCTTGATGTATTTATTTCCACTACTCACATGTATATCAACAAAAGCAAAACGAGGATAATGGAATGTAGTCGAATTAAGTCGGGTGATGCTGAGGGAATTAGATTAGGAAATGAGCCACTTACAGTAGTAAAGGAGTTTTGCTTTTTGGGGATCAAAATAACTGATGATGGTCGAAGTAGAGAGGATATAAAATGTAGACTGGCAATGGCAAGGAAAGCGTTCTGAAGAAGAGAAATTTGTTAACATCGAGTATATTTAAGTGTCAGGAAGTCGTTTCTGAAAGTATTTGTATGGAGTGTGGCCATGTATGGAAGTGAAACGTGGACGATAAACAGTTTCAACGAGAAGAGAATACAAGCTTTCGAAATGTGGTGCTACAGAAGAATGCTAAGATTAGATTGGTAGATCACATAACTAATGAGGAGGTATTGAATAGGATTAGGGAGAAGAGGAGTTTGTGGCACAACTTGACCAGAAGAAGGGATCGGTTGGTAGGACATGTTCTGAGGCATCAAGGGATCGCCAATTTAGTATTGGAGGGCAGCGTGGAGGATAAAAATCGTAGAAGTAGACCAAGGGATGAATACACCAAGCAGATTCAGAAGGATGTAGGTTGCAGTAGGTACTGGGAGATGAAGAAGCTTGCACAGGATAGAGTAGCATGGAAAGCTGCATCAAACCAGTCTCAGGACTGGTCTGAATCAGCAGTGGGAGAAGCTCTGATCGGAAAACCCACCGCGCAAGTCTGGTTGGTCGAAGTCCCACGGTATCTGCCGCACCTACAAAAGCATCTGAATACCACGATCGAAAAGCCCACGTAGCCACTCGCCCGGCAAAAATCACTCGCAGTAACCCTTTTTACTAGCTGCAGCCCTTATGACAGTCGGTGCACTTCATGCCCTCAGTTTCTGCAGAGGTTGGTGTGCAATCTGCTGGTCATACAGACGCCTCCACACCCTACCTGCTCGTGAGTTAAACTCGCCTGTGAGCCGTGGTAAAATTTGCTGTTTTGAAGAGCGGGCCACAGCGCGTGTTGTGAAGCAGTCGCCCTCCGTTTCTGACGGTGGCGCCACTGTGGCAATCGCAGCTTTGGTGTCTCCCTCTGGTGGGAAAGGGGAAAAGTTGCCTGTTCACGTGCATTTAAGGGGCGCTATCAGCTCGCCAGAGGTGAGTCGGTCAGTCTGGGCGAGTCTGGTCAGTCGGTCAGCCGGGTCAGTGTGGGGCAGTCAGTGTCCGTCTGTCGACAGGAGTGCTAGAATGTGTTAGGCCGTCAGTCTGCTAGAGTTTGTTTCGGCAACCGTCATTGGTGGTTGGATCGATCGGTTGGTCGGTCGCGCACTGGGACACAAGATAACTTGTCCGCCTGGAGCGTCGGTATATGTGAGGTAGCCACGTCAGTCCAGTGGACGCGCCGTATAGCAAGGCTTAGTGGCTTCTCGGCCAACACGAGATCAACAGGAGTCAACCCTCGACGTTGGTCTGGCCGGCGCGAGCTGCGACGCCGTGAGACGGGGTGATCGGCGCGCCTTCCTGCGTCCGTTGAAGCGGCTGGCAGCGGACAGTTCGGGAGAGCGTTTTGGGGGTGCTCCGCCAGGTCTTTGCCAGAAATCGCAGTTATTACAAGTTAAGTGATTCGTGATATGTTGTTTCAGTTACTTGATAAATTCTACTTGTTTTCTTGGTCAGTCTCTCGTCCCCAGCTTGCTCGTTTGTGTCTCGTCTGCATTTTTAGGCAGTTAGTGTCTGTCTGTCGGTCTGCCATACGTTAATAGCTGCCTCTGTCATATTTGTCGGATTCGGTGTTAACGAAATCATTGCTTAAGGTGTAAAGGCCGAATTCCTGAAATATGTTTTCATCTTGCCTATCATCTTGCGAGGTGGTATATGTGTAATGTAGAGCATATTGGTACACTTTATGTAAAACTGCATTTCATGGATTTTATTTAAATGGTCGTTTTAGTATATAAAGTTGCGACCCTTCCACCGTATGAGTTCTTTTAAAAACAAGTTGCACTTTCGGCGGCAAATAATTTTAATGTGAGTGTTTTGTACCATTTCCATGCCTCTTACGGGATGCATGGTTTATGTGTTTGGGTGAGTTGTTAAAATCTTTTAGTAAAAAGTAATGTGGTGTGTTACAGATTTGCACCAGTGTAGTCTTCCAGTGTAGTCTTTCGTAGGTTGTTGTGAGCGGTCGTGACTACGGCCGTGTTAAAAGGCAGCGGCAAGGTTCTCAGCCCGAAAGCTCATACTATCAAAAAAATTTGATATTTCTGCCTATGAATAAATTTAACTTGATATTTACAGGGTGCTTTCTAATTAAAATTTTAAATCTTTAAAAAAAAAGGCTTTTAGGAATAAAATTTCCAATTATTGAAAAAAAAATTTTTATTTGTCTCATCAGTTACCCATTGGCCACTACTCCCACGCCCACATAGTCTGATTAAGTGTGTTAATGTTCTTGATGAATCGCTAATAAATAAAGTAAATTCTTTAAGGAAAGATTTTGAAAGTAAAACCACGGTTCAGCCTGTTTCAGAACTCGCGCTGTGCTGCGTCTCCTGTCAAACCATCGTCTATCCGCGCTTGTATGTCATTTCTCAGTCTACGTACACTGAGCAGACTAAAGGCATGGCATACCGATATGCAAACACGCAGATTGCGGTAGTATCGCTTACATAGAGTATAAAAGGGCAGTGCACTGGCGGAGCAGTCATTTGTACTCAAGTGATACGTATGAAAAAGCTTCCGATGTGATCATGGCCGCACCAAGGCAGTCGAGAGACGTTGAACACGAAATAGTAGTTGGAGCTTGATGCACAGAACATTGCGTTTCGGAAATCGTTAGGGAATTCAATATTCCGATATCTACAGTGTCAAGAGTGTGCCGAGAATACCACATTTCAGGCAGTATCTTTCACCACAAACAGCGCAGTCTCCGACGGCCTTCACTTAACGACCGAGGGCAGTATCGTTTGCGTAGAGTTGTCAGTGCTAACAGACAAGCAACACCAAGCGAAATTATCAAATATGCGGCAACCAATCGCAAAATCATGTTTTATTTATTCACTTTTGCAAATCGATTTCAACTGATTAAAAGTCATCATCGGTGCTTTCAACCAATATGTGCCCTGAGTAGTAATACTGTCTTAAGCAGAGGTCAAACAACCGCGCGAAATACCTGCTGAAATCAATGTGGGACATACGACGGACTTATCCGTTAGGACAGTGCAGCGAAATTTAGTGTTAATGGGCTATGGCAGCAAACGACCGACGCGAGTGCTCTTGTTAACACCACGTCGCCTGCAGCACCTCTCCTGGATTCGTGACTATATCCGTTGGACCCTAGACGCCTGGAAAACCGTGGCCTGCTCAGATGAGTCCCGATTTCAGCTGGTAAGAGCTGATGAAAAGATACGAGTGTGGTGCAGACCCCACGAAGCCGTGGACCCAAGTTGTCAACAAGGCACTTTGAAAGATGGTGGTGGCTATGGAATGGTGTGGGGTGTGTTTTACGTGGAATGGATTGGGTCCTCTAGAACAGCCTTTCGTGGACCTCAAGTTCCTAAACAACGATAGAATATCTTATGAATGATAATGTACCATGTCACCGGACCACAATTGTTCGCGATTGGTTTGAAGGACAATCTTCACAATTTGAGGAATGACTTGGCCACCCAGGTCGCCCGACATGAATCTCATCGAACATTTATGGGTCATAATCGAGACGTAAGTGCGTGCACAAAATTCTGCAGCGGCAACTCTTCCGTAATTATGGACTGCTAGAGAGACAGCGTGACTCAATTTTTCTGCAGGGCTTTGAGTCCACGCCGCGTCGAGTTGAGCACCACGCCCGACAGAAGGAAGTCCGATTTGTCGCCTTAGTTTATAACTCCGCAACGTAGTGTACAGTCCTTGGCGGAGGGTACTGCGTACCACTCTCAGCAATTTCCTTCTCTGTTCCTTTCACTTATGGAGTGAAGGAAAAGTGAATGTCTGTATGCCTCTGTACGCGACCTAATCTCTGTTACCTTACATTTACCATTCCTACTCCAGATATACCATGAAGACAGCAGACGTGTTTCACGGTCTTCCTCAACGCATGGTTTTCCACGAAGTTTCCCAAGTATTTCTGTTTCACTTTCGTATTCACTGTATCGAACTGCTACGAAGTGCATCTCTGAAGTTTTTCGGTATTTCCCATACTTGGTACGCACTACAAACCGTGAATCAGTACTCGATAACTGGTCGCACTAACGTCTTCAAAGAAGTTTCCTTTACAGTTGTACTGGACTCTCTCAGAACTTGTTCCACTGCTTTAGTTAGCCACCTAAATTAAGATGTTCACGTTCACAATATCTCCGACTGATATTAATTGGTTCTCCAGACACATTATAAAAAAATTCCCCCAGTGGAACAAGGGTACTTATCGAGCGAGGTGGAGCAGTGGTTAGCACACTGAACTCCCATTCTGGAGGACGGCTGTTCAAGACCCGCATCCGGCCATCCTGATTTAGCTTTCCCGTGATTTCCCTAAACCGCTTCAGGCAAATGCCGGGATGGTTCCTTTGAAAGGACACGACCGAATTTTCTCCCCCATCCTTCCTTAATCCGTGCTCGTACTCCGTCTCTAATGACCTCGTTGTCGACGGGACGTTAAACACTAATCTCCACCTTCTCCAAGAGCAGTAATCACGGTCGCCTCCGACAGTTAAGTTCAGGAATATCAGAGCCGGAATATTGTCAAGAATAAATTTAATTTAAGTATCACCTTTGCCGTTCAATCTATCACACATAAAGGTAACGGCGCACATTGAAAAACCTGAGGAGAGTTAAGGACAAGAAACTAATTTTAAAAAAAGAGCACGCCGATCCCAATTAAGAGTGTGTTTTATTAATCGCCGTTAATTAACGTCTCCATACTTTCGCACACTTTGAAATGTAAGGTTTAACTTGGCCTCAGTAACACCCTTAGACACTACGAATCCATTCTGAGAGATAGTTTAGTGGAAAACTACGTGTCCTCCGGTCTTTTATCTAACAGAACTCCTGCCTCCCACCAGCAAATAAACTACAGTTCCCTTTGACACTTCATCTTCCGCTGTCCTAGCACCCCGCGCAGCAGTACCTGAACAGATAACTGCCAGATGTCCTCCTTGGTTTGTTTAACAGCGACTGAGTAAGGTCAATGGCTCTAAAAATCTGTTACTAAATATTAGTGAGCGTCTCAGATTCGCAAGAAGTCATAACAACCATCTTGGTAACTGGTACCTGATGTCGTAGAAGTACTACAGTAGTTTTTTCCACATCTTGCGTAAATGAAAAGACTTCAATTCGTGCTATGTTTACTGCTTCTGTACCGCTCTTTCAGCATCACACATGCTGCTTAAGTTTAATCCGCTGTAAATCCTGCTGCCTTATCTTTATGATACACATACGCACGTTCCCGCGAGACGGAAATACTTCTTTGACAACATGTTCTCAAAATCCTTATAAGAGTTACTTATTTGTCAACAGCCCACTTCCTTTGTAATCTGCTGAGTTGCGTATTTTCGTATTTTTGCGTTATACGTGTGGCGCAGGATTTGGCTGGGAGCGGAGTTTGACTGGAGGGGAGAGTGGGGGGGGGGGGGGGGAGGGGGCAGAGGGGGCAGAGGGGAAAGTGGGAAGGGCGGGCTCTTGCCCAACAGCATGAACTATACGATTGTTAAAGTGCATGGAAAGGACAAAACAAACCAGTTCTCGCACAGTTTTGCAAATGAGTCAATAACTGATATTACAACTTAAAATTCAGGAAAATAATTTCTCGTCCCACAGGAACGCCTTAAGAGCCCCAATAAACACAATCAGAAAATCTTAATTCAGAATACATACTTTGATTAAGAAGGAGCGCTACATCTACATCTACATTTATACTCCGCAAGCCACCAAACGGTGTGTGACGGAGGGCACTTTACGTGCCACTGTCATTACCTCCCTTTTCTGTTCCAGTCGCGTATGGTTCGCGGGAAGAAAGACTGTCTGAAAGCCTCCGTGCGCGCTCGAATCTCTCTAATTTTGCATTCGTGATCTCCTCGGGAGGTATAAGTAGGGGGAAGCAATATATTCGATACCTCATCCAGAAACGCACCCTCTCGAAACCTGGACAGCAAGCTACACCGCGATGCAGAGCGCCTCTCTTGCAGAGCCTGCCACTTGAGTTTGCTAAACATCTCCGTAACGCTATCACGGTAACCAAATAACCCTGTCACGAAACGCGCCGCTCTTCTTTGGATCTTCTCTATCTCCTCCGTCAACCCGATCTGGTACGGATCCCACACTGTTGAGCAATACTCAAGTATAGGTCGAACGAGTGTTTTGTAAGCCACCTCCTTTGTTGATGGACTACATTTTCTACGGACTCTCCCAATGAATCTCAACCTGGTACCCGCCTTACCAACAACTAATTTTATATGATCATTCCACTTCAAATCGTTCCGCACGCATACTCCCAGATATTTTACAGAAGTAACTGCTACCAGTGTTTGTTCCGCTATCATATAATCATGCAATAAAGGATCCTTCTTTCTATGTATTCGCAATACATTACATTTGTCTATGTTAAGGGTCAGTTGCCACTCCCTGCACCAAGTGCCTATCCGCTGCAGATCTTCCCGCATTTCGCTACAATTTTCCAATGCTGCAACTTCTCTGTATACTACAGCATCATCCGCGAAAAGCCGCATGGAACTTCCGACACTATCTACTAGGTCATTTATATATATTGTGAAAAGCAATGGTCCCATAACACTCCCCTGTGGCACGCCAGAGGTTACTTTAACGTCTGTAGACGTCTCTCCATTGAGAACAACATGCTGTGTTCTGTTTGCTAAAAACTCTTCAATCCAGCCACACAGCTGGTCTGATATTCCGTAGGCTCTTACTTTGTTTATCAGGCGACAGTGCGGAACTGTATCGAACGCCTTCCGGAAGTCAAGGAAAATAGCATCTACCTGGGAGCCTGTATCTAATATTTTCTGGGCCTCATGAACAAATATAGCGAGTTGGGTCTCACACGATCGCTGTTTCCGGAATCCATGTTGATTCCTACTGAGTAGATTCTCGGTTTCCAAAAACGACATGATACTCGAGCAAAAAACATGTTATAAAATTCTACAACAGATCGACGTCAGAGATATAGGTCTATAGTTTTGCGCATCTGCTCGACGACCCTTCTTGATGACTGGGACTACCTGTGCTCTTTTCCAATCATTTGGAACCTTCCGTGACTGTTTCAGTTCTTTATTCAAAGACACGACTGGTTTCGAAAATTATATTTGCTTCATTAGGTATTTATGGTCAGTCCATAAAAGCGATCTGCTTACAACCCTGAAAAAGCACATTCTCAAAGATTATCATCAAGCTATTTAAAAATTTCTAACTCTGATATGTTCGGACGTCCATAAATAAAAAATGAGGTTTAAGGCCATCCCGTAGCCTCCAATATAGACAGCCTGTGGAGGAAGAATAGTTATTACCAGTATTAAACCACCGTCCCCCCCCCCCCCTCTCTTTCCCCATTCTCCGTTTCATAAGTTCTCTCATTTCGGTTGTTGAAGAAGAATTCCTACACATTCATTCACGTCATTGAAAGTTTCTCCAACAGAAGGATATGAATGCGAAGGCTGTTCTCACCCCAATTTAATGTCCACTATTAGATGTCCGGATACAAGATTAGGCAGTACGTGTACTCAGGCAATAGACGTTTCTCAGCTTTTCTACGAACTTTCATACTGTGCACTCGCTTCGTCACTCTCCACGATGCTTGTAAATTCCCGTGGTTTTCACCACGGCGATACGTGTGTCTCCTTTGAGCAAGTGGCCGCTCTTTTCGGCTGCACTAGCGGTTATTTACGTTCAGCAATTGTGTCAACAGATAAGGTAGCAATGACCATCTCAGTTAACGATCGTCTTTGCACAATGCCAACTTCATCCACATCTTGTTCGTTTTTTCTCTGTATCCCTTTTATGGCCTCTTATAAGTTGGTGATACAGCTCTCTTTTTTTAAATCTAGTCTTCCCTGTACAGTTCCCACACAGCTTGGTCACCTCTTATTTTTCGTGGGTGTTATATTCTCCGTTGTATACAGCTTCTCGTTTTATCTTTACAATCATTTTTTATTTTTGCTGATCCTTAAATCTTCCTTAGGATATATCTTTCTTTCCTAGTGTCCCTACATTCTCTTTCTAGTTCATTGTCAGACATTCTGAACTATAGATGAGGGATGACTAAGGTTTATCGTCCGTTCTACGACAGTCATTAAAAATGGAGCACTAGCTCGTATTAGCCATAGGTGGGGCCATATTCCTTACAAAGGAACCATTCGCTCACCGGCATTGAGTGATTTAGGCAAACCACCTCAATTTCGGTGACGTCGCTCGTTTCGAATAATAGAGGGCTTGTTCCCTCACTGCTGTGCTTGAATGCTTTATTTTTTACTTAAAGAACATTTCCTCCTAGTTTTACTTAGCTTGCATTCACCTAGGTGCTAACCGCCTTAACAGAGCGAAACGAAATATCGACGGAGCTCAGTGATTACGACACAGATCTCGCATTCCATAGGAATCAGGGTTTTACTTCGATCAGGTCATCCAGATTTAAGTTTCCATGGTTTCTTTCAAACGCATAGCGCCATCCCTAAAATGGCTCGTACTGAGGCGTTCAGACAGTCGTTTTTCCCTCGCGCGATTCGCGAGTGGAACAGAGGGGGGGAGGAGGGGGGGAATACGACTATGGCGCGAATTGTGCCCTCCGCCACACACTGGTTGGTGGCTAGTGGCATATATATGTGGATGTAGATGTAGAAAAGGGTACAGTTGATTTCCTTTTCCTTCGCCCCATCCGAAACAGTGCTTCGTCTTTAAGCTACCACACCATTAATGAAACGTTAAATCCTAATATTTCTATTTTCTGAGTGATCGTCCAAACTATAATTTTTGTAATTTCTTCAAGTTCTATTAATATTTTAATTCTGTTTACATTATTGGTTTTTATCAGTCCTCGTTTCCATATTCTTTCCTTAAATGTGCCTGTATTCTATGTACTCTTTCTCTTAGTAGATCTAGAATCCCATCACTTCTGTAATCAGACGCAATATTCCAATAATTTTCTGGGCGTCTTAAGCCTAGTTATGTCACACCTTCTGTGGACATAAGGGATTATTTTGAGCTTTGTCTTTTTCAGACAAAACCAGATATATTCTGTTTCCTTTATTACAATATTCCGTGTTTTAATATCTTCTAAGATAATGTTTTAAAAAAATATTGCTTACGGACCGTCGGCCTGTCTGATCCCTGACAGAAACTACAATGGCTCGGAAATTACTCCATGTTTCTCTCGTTTAATGTCTATTCCAAACTCTTCCATAGTTTTCGATAGTGTCTATCAATAGAGCCACACCATTTCCTGGCGTTAAAGGTCACGAATACAGCATTTCGTCGACTGTTCTTATTCTCAGAATGCTTTTGAGACAAAATATTTATTCTCTACGGCTCTCTCTCTCTCTTCAGGAACTTGTTTATTATTCATCTTTGTTCAGCAAGATCTTGGGATCTGTTTAGTAACAAACAGGTAGTAGTGAAATCCATCGACAGCTGTCAATTTTGTCTCCGCAGCCCCTCCCCTCACACACACACACAGACACACACACACACACACACACACACACACACACACACACACACACACACACACACGGTCTATCTACACTACTGGCCATTAAAATTGCTACACCAAGAAGAAATGCAGATGATAAACGGGTATTCATTGGACAGATATATTATACTACAACTGACATGAGATCACATTTTTATGCAATTTCGTTGCATAGATCCTGAGAAATCAGTACCCAGAACAACCACCTCTCCCCGTAATAACGGCCTTGATACACCTGGGCATTGAGTCAAACAGAGCTTGGATGGCGTGTACAGGTACAGCTGCCCGTGCAGCTTCAACACGATATCACAGTTCATCAAGAATAGTGACTGGCGTATTGTGACGGGCCAGATGCTCGGCCGCCATTGACCTGACGTTTTCAATTGGTGAGAGATCTGGAGAATGTGCTGGCCAGGGCAGCAGTCCAACATTTTCTGTATCCAGAAAGGCCTGTACAGGACCTGCAACATGCGATCCTGCTGAAATGTAGGGTTTCGCAGGGATCGAATGAAGGGCAGAACACGGGTCGTAACACATCTGAAATGTAACGTCCACTGTTCAAAGTGACGTTAGTGTGAACAAGAGGTGACCGAGACGTGTAACCAATGGCACGCCATACCATCACGCTGGGTGATACGCCAGTATGGCGATGACGAATACACGCTTCCAATGTGCCTTCACCGCGATGTCGCCAAACATGCGACCATCCTGGTGCTGTAAACAGAACCTGGATTCATCCAAAAAAATGACGTTTTGCCATTCGTGCACCCAGCTTCGTCGTTGAGTACACCATCACAGGCTCTCCTGTCTGTGATACGGCGTCAAGGGTAACCGCAGCCACGGTCTCCGAGCTGATAGTCCATGCTGCTGCAAACGTCGTCGAACTGTTCGTGCAGATGGTTGTTGTCTTGCAAACGTCCCCATCTGTTGACTCAGGGATCGAGACGGGGCTGCACGATCCGTTACAGCCATGCGGATAAGATGCCTGTCATCTCGACTGCTAGTGATACAAGGCCGTTGGAATCCAGCACTGCGTTCCGTATTACCCTCCTGAACCCACCGATTCCATATTCTGCTAACAGTCATTGGATCTCGACCAACGCGAGCAGCAATGTCGCGATACGATAAACAGCAATCCGACCTTTATCAAAGTCGGAAACGTGATGGTACGCATTTCTCCTCCTTACACGAGGCATCACAACAACGTTTCACCAGGCAACGCCGGTCAACTGCTGTTTGTGTATGAGAAATCGGCCGGAAACTTTCCTCATGTCAGCAGGTTGTAGGTGTCGCCACCGGCGCCAGCCTTGTGTGAATGCTCTGAAAAGCTAATCACTTGCGTATCACAGCATCTTCTTCCTGTTCGTTACATTTCGCGTCTGTAGCACGTCATCTTCGTGGTGCAGCAATTTTAATGGCCAGTAGTGTACTTTATCAGCAGCCATACTGCTATCCCAGGATCTCTTTCGGTTCTTGCTATTCTTTTTTTCCTTTCCATAAGACTAGGTAGTTCCGACTCTTCATGGACTCCTGTAAGTTCCTTGAATTTCATTCTTGTCTGTGTTTCCTCGTAGTTTATTTTCCACATGTCGTTACACTATGATGCTAGAGCTGTTCTGTGTCTCTAACGAAAAGCGTAATTAATAGAAATATCAAAGTAATATACGCCCAAATCCATTTCTGAGGCTGATCTCTATTCACATTAGTGTAGTTAAACGTCTTGTTGTCATCATGATCTTTACAGGCGCAGAACGACATATGTGGGGAAGTCATAGTGCAATTTGGCCACGCAGTCACATAGATCGTGTTCCTTCCCCAAACAAACTGATATTGGACGTTCAGACTGTCAAAATATCTTAGCTACTATCACCACGCCAGCAAGTTATTCTATTGGGAATCAATTATCCCTTGTTGTTGAAGTTGTGGTCTTCAGTCCTGAGACTGGATTGATGCAGCTCTCCATGCTACTCTATCCTGTGCAAGCTTTTTCATCTCCCAGTACCTACTGCAACCTACATCCTTCTGAATCTGCTTAGTGTATTCATCTCTTGGCCTCGCTCTACGATTTTTGCCCTCGACGCTGCCCTCCAACGCTAAATTTGTGATCCCTTGATGCCTCAGGAGATGTCTTACCAACCGGTCCCTTCTTCTTGTCAAGCTCTGCCACAAACTCCTCCCCAATTCTATTCAATACCTCCTCATTAGTTATGTGATCTACCCATCTTATCTTCAGCACTCTTCTGTAGCACTACATTTCGAAAGCTTCTATTCTCTTCTTGTCCAAACTATTTATCGTCCATGTTTCACTTCCATACATGGCTACACTCCATACAAATACTTTCAGAAATGACTTTCTGACACTTAAATCTATACTCGATGTTAACAAATTTCTCTTCTTCAGAAACGCTTTCCTTGCCATTGCCAGTCTACATTTTATATCTTCTCTACTTCGGCCATCATCAGTTATTTTGATCCCCAAATAGCAAAACTCCTTTACTACTTTAAGTGCCTCATTTCCTAATCTAATTCCCTCAGCATCACCCGACTTAATTCGACTATATTCCATTATCCTCGTTTTGCTTTTGTTGATGTTCATCTTAAATCCTCCTTTTAATACCCTGTCAATTCCGTTCAACTGCTCTTCCAAGTCCTTTGCTGTCTCTGACAGAATTACAATGTCATCAGCGAACCTCAAAGTTTTTATTTCTTCTCCATGGATTTTAATATCTACTCCGAATTTTTCTTTTGTTTCCTTTACTGCTTGTTCAATATACAGATTGATTAACATCGGGGATGGGCTACAACCCTGTCTCACTCCCTTCCCGACCACTGCTTCCTTTTCATGCCCTTCGACTCTTGTAACTGGGATCTGGTTTCTGTACCAATTGTAAATAGCCTTTCGCTCACTATATTTTACCCCTGCCATCTTTAGAATTTGAAAGAGAGTATTCCAGTCAACATTGTCAAAAGCTTTCTCTAAGTCTACAAATGCTAGAAACGTAGGTTTGCCTTTCCTTAATCTATGTTCTAAGGTAAGTCGTAGGGTCAGTATTGCCTCACGTGTTCTAACATTTGTACGGAATCCAAACTGATCTTCCCAGAGGTCGGCTTCTATCAGTTATTCCATTCGTCTGTAAGGAATTCGCGTTAGTATTTTGCAGCTGTGACTTATTAAACTGATAGTTCGGTAATTTCCACATCTGTCAACACCTGTTTTCTTTGGGATTGGAATTATTATATTCTTCTTGAAGTCTGAGGGTATTTCGCCTGTCTCATACATCTTGCTCACCAGATAGTAGAGTTTTGTCAGGACTGGCTCTCCTAAGGCTGTCAGTAGTTCTAAAGGAATGTTGTCTACTCCTGGGGCCTTGTTTCGACTCAGGTCTTTCAGTGCTCCGTCAAACTCTTCACGCAGTATCGTATCTCCCATTTCATATTCATCTACATCCTCTTCCATTTCCATAATATTGTCCTCAAGTACATCGCCCTTGTATAGACCCTCTATATGGGGAATATCTGTTGAGAGGTCAGACGAACGTGTGGTTCCTGAAGAGGGGCAGCAGCCTTTTCAGTAGTTGCAGGGGCAGCAGTCTGGATGATTGACTGATCTGGCCTTGTAACATTAACTAAAACGGTCTTGCTGTGCTGGTACTGCGAACGGCTGATGGCATGCAGCTTTACTGTATGGTTAAATGATGATGGCGTCCTCTTGGGTAAAATATTCCGGAGGTAAAACAGTCCCCCATTCGGATCTTCGGGCGGGACTACTCAAGAGGACGTCGTTATCAGGAGAAAGAAAACTGGCATTCTACGGATGGGAGGTTTATAAATACAAAATCAAATAGGGGTAATGCAGGAGTAGGTTTAATAATGAATAAAAAAAATAGGAGTGCGGGTAAGCTACTACAAACAACATAGTGAACGCATTATTGTGGCCAAGATAGACACGAAGCCCATGCCTACTACAATAGTACAATTATCCGTACGGGATGACAAAACAGGTTGTGGATAAGTGCGGTGTCTTTTGCTATGGCCGACAAATGCAAGGTGGAAGTACAAATACTCCAGCGTTCCTCCAGGAAGTATTTTGTAGAAGCACAGCAGCCGACGTCAAAAGCCTCGCACTCGCTACTCGCCCTGGCCTCGAGTCACGAGCAGCGGAATCTGACTAGATCGGCAGGCAACAGACAGCTCTGACGTCAGAGACCTGCAGCCTCCGAGAAGGATGACAAGCCGGCAAAACGTGCGCGGCCAGAGCGGCGTATCAAACGCGAGCACAATGGGCGCAACCTCTCGAAGGCCGCAACAGATCTGTCGAGTGTGGGGGGAGGGGAGTGGAGGAGAAGCCCTCAGCGGCCCTTCATAAGGCGGCGTCCGGCGGACCAGACAGCACCCACCTGCTGCATCCACCATGGCTCGCTCCGCCACGCTCACCGCCCTCTGTCTGGTGATGCTCGTTCTGGCCGCCATTACCACCCAGCACGCAGTCGAGGGTAAGCCAACAGTCTCATTCAGTTATGTGAAACATCAATATTTTTTTGTGTTCAAACATGTTCCGACACATTCGTGCCATCATCAGGGAGTGTTTTATTCAGTTCTGTAAAATGTAAACATGTTTTAAGTATTAACTGCTGGGACCAAAGTTAGGCGTAAGACGATTTGCCCCAACACAAAAGAAGACAGATGTCACGAAAACGTAATCCCAAAATTTAACTGCGAAATATTTTCGCGCAACAAGATTACGTTTATACAGGGAGCATCAGCTGCTCCTACCGATTTCGTTTTCACGCAACCCGCGTTTTTATCTTGAACGGTATCCAGACAGGCGGCAGCCACATAACCGATATAAGTTCCCCTTCAGAGTTTTGGGCTAGTGTTAGCAAACGGGGTCATATTGAAAAAAATACAAGAGAGGATAGGCCATGAGTTACAAAGCATGTATCTTTCTTCAGCCATACTTATGCAAAGTGTCTCCAATCTTTTTTTGTGTAATTAGCGGTGCAGTAGACAGGTTTCGGATGTCTCTGTAAGTTTATTCCGTTTTTGGTACTTAATCTTTCGTAAATGGTGGAGAAACGTTGCCCTACAAAGCGTGTTTCACCAACGGAAACAACGAACTTGACAGAAGATATCAAAATGGGAAGCATGGAAGTGCCAGGTTTCTGGTATATAACACAGCAAAATGATTAATATTCAGAGTAATTCAGCTGCCCGTACCGATGTCGCTTTCGGCTACCCTACACGACACAGCTATGTTGTCGGACAGTTCACTCTGGAGATGGCAAGCACATTGTCAAAATGTTGTACAATGACTGGCAAAGTATACAATGACATCTTAGACCTACGTACAAATTTTGCCTATTAAACTACTTTAGAATACTAAGGTGGCGAGTCATATATTAATCCTTTTATTGAGTTATACACGGAAATTTGTTACTTCCACACTATCCATTTAGATCTGTTAATTTCGTTGTTTTCGGTAGTGAAATACAAAGGCAACGTTTCTCAACCTTTCATGAAATATTAAGTACTACAAACGGAATAAACTTACAGAGACATCAAAAATCTGTTGCTACACCGCAAACTACGCAAAGAAAGACTGGGGACACTTGGACAAGTATGACACAAGTAAAGCTTATCTTAGTCCAAAAAACCGTGTAATTCATGGTCAACCCGCTCTTGTGGCTGGTCATAAATGATACTGCCTATTACCTGTCCGGAAAATTGCTTTTAAAATGTTTTACAGCTCTAGGTAGTATCGTACAAAGTATTGTAAGTCAAAAGCATCACTACACTTTACTAAACATCTAATAACTTCATCTTGAGTGGTTCTGGAAAGAACGGATTGGCCGTCCCTCTTCCTGAAGTTGATTCCACCTTGGTGTCCAGAACATTTTTTTCCTCGTAGCCATGAAGCGCTGATTTAGATATTTGGTGCAGTTGTCCAGCTTTTCTTACGATCGTTCCTCCACACACAGCATCAACTGCCTTCTTCACGGGGACTTCATCATCAGAGCGATGAAAATCTGAGATGCGCTGTTTTCTAAATGACATAAAAAATAGACGAACAGGTTCTTATAGCATTGCGATAATAGCTTTTGCTTTATCTAGTGATGTAAACGTTGTTAAAATTGCTTTGAAACTAAGAGAAACTTTTTCTCGGCATATGTCCCTAATCCGATATCCCAAGTAGCACGCTAATTTGCAAAATTCTGTACTCACTCTCGTGTTTAGTGTAAAGGTTCCACAGTCAATGACTGACGACGGAATATTCAGCTCAAGAATAACAATGTGTTTTATTAGTTAGGAAGTTGTCCAGTCATTCCAAGCCTCCAGAATGTTCGAGTGTAGTAACGTTTGAAGCGTTACCGTTTCCTCATTTGCCACAACGTCCATGATATAGTTGGGTTTAATAAAATGATTTTACACCCATTAATTCGTATGGATTGAACATCTTTCTTGAACAGTTTTCTCTCCTCCTCCTTACGAATACAATGACAGTTGTAAGGAAATCTCCACAGCACTTCTCTTCAAACTGTCCTCTTACATCCCAGATATGTGATGTCAGTAGCCATCAGTTAACAGAAATATACAGTACAGAGAGAAAGACATTCACTAGTATCCAGCTGTTAACCGCCCTGAAAACGACCGCTACAGAGTTGGTCGAAACATCGGCAATTCCGCAGCTTTAGTGTTTTATAATGACGCGGTCTAATACCCTAAATTATTTTATTCAAAACTTTCGCGTTTGACTGGATTAGCATAATAAGTTTTAGCCTTACATGTTAACAGGTCAGCATAAATCTGTTTTCTTCTTTCGCAAGCTACGTTGCGTATAAACGTGGGGTGATTTCACACGTTAACTGTCCCTCTTTTAGCTGTCCATCCCCAAAAGCCTTCTCCAAAAACAGTCGTAAGTGGCTTGGCTGAGAAATTGTCTCCTCGTCTAATATCTATCTATTTGGTAACGGTACTCTTTTTTTTTCTTTACAGATGTTCCGATGCTGCTAAGGAAATCAAGACAAATTTTTAATATCGATAATGTAGTCTTCAATTACTAACTTTACTTCCAGATCTGAACGCCACAAAGTTCAGTACGGTGTGTGGCAGTACATTGTGTACCAGTATCATTCTCCCCGCCTACCTGTTTCATTCGCGGATGTCGCGCCGGCCGACAGATTGTCGCTTCCCTTTGTCCCATTTTGAACCCTGACTCTGAATGTTAAGAGTCTGTTGAGCAGTTCTGCGACGCTCTCAGGCCAGCTAAACAAATTCTTTACGCACCGTGCAGCTCTTTCCAAGTCCTTTCTATCTCTTTCGTTAACTTCGTAATGACTCTATAACGTCGAATCAGCGTCATCGTAATAATCATCATCATCATAATCATCATCAGCCCATCCAGTTACTTGGTGATGTGGTCTCTTTGAGTCGGCACGCAACAAAGGATCCCAGCAAGTTCTACCATTTCTGCCGATAATGAGCTTCCCGTTGCAAATTTATTGCATCCAGCTGTCTTTCATAGGCCTCCGGTCCATCTGCAAAGTGTCTTTCCTTCGGTCTTTTTTGGTAAATCGAGCTCCAGTCTAGTATTTGTTTTGGCCATCTGTCATCGTTTCTTCGAGCGATATGACCGTCCACACCCATTTCTAGGTATTCTACATCTACATCTACATACATACTCCGCAATCCACCATACGGTGCGTGGTGGAGGGTACCTCGTACCACAACTAGCATCTTCTCTCCCTGTTCCACTCCCAAACAGAGCGAGGGAAAAATGACTGCCTATATGCCTCTGTACGAGCCCTAATCTCTCTTACCTTATCTTTGTGGTCTTTCCGCGAAATGTAATTTCGCCAGTAGCGATTCACGAAAAGAACGCCTCCTTTCCTCTAGAGACTCCCACCCGAGTTCCTGAAGCATTTCCGTAACACTCGCGTGACGATCAAACCTACCAGTAACAAATCTAGCAGCCCGCCTCTGAATTGCTTCTATGTCCTCCCTCAATCCAATCTGGTAGGGATCCCAAACACTCGAGCAGTACTCAAGAATAGGTCGTATTAGTGTTTTATAAGCGGTCTCCTTTACAGATGAACCACATCTTCCCAAAATTCTACCAATGAACCGAAGACGACTATCCGCCTTCCCCACAACTGCCATTACATGCTTGTCCCACTTCATATCGCTCTGCAATGTTACGCCCAAATATTTAATCGACGTGACTGTGTCAAGCGCTACACTACTAATGGAGTATTCAAACATTACATGATTCTTTTTCCTATTTATCTGCATTAATTTATATTTATCTATATTTAGAGTTAGCTGCCATTCTTTACACTAATCACAAATCATGTTCAAGTCATCTTGTATCTTCCTACAGTCACTCAACGACGGCACCTTCCCGTACACCACAGCATCATCAGCAAACAGCCGCACATTGCTATACACCCTATCCAAAAGATCATTTATGTAGATAGAAAACAACAACGGACTTACCACACTTCCCTGAGGCACTCCAGATGATACCCTCACCTCCGATGAACATTCGCCATCGAGGACAACGCTCTTAGCGTCATGTCATTGAACGTTATTGTACGTCTGATATTTACTGTTTTCTTTCAGTCGTTCTTTGTGCTTCTCAGCACTGATCTTTCCATTCCTCTTTGAACTACTATGAATTTTATAGCAATGAACTCAATTAGTGTCCATATCTCACAGCCGTAAATCGTTATTGGTAGTATACATCGATCAAAAACTGTTTTCGTCTGCTCAGCTGACATCTCAGATTACTTTTGAATGCATTATGGGAACAGCAGTGATCAATAAAATTGTAAATAATTACTATTAAAAACAGTCTTGATCACAATTTATTTTATAAGGTGACCGGTTTCGACCACTGCTGTGGTCATCTTCAGACCATTGAGTGGAAACCCCTTTCTGTTGGAGAATCACAACTCTGTTGTGATTCTCCAACAGAAAGGGGTTTCCACTCAATGGTCTGAAGATGACCACAGCAGTGGTCGAAACCGGTCACCTTATAAAATAAATTGTGATCAAGACTGTTTTTAATAGTAATTATTGACATCTCAGATTTGAAAACTGAAGAGAATCTTCCATGAGTTTGCCAGCTCAATTTAATAAGCCAAAATAGTTCTGGTTTTAAGTCTCTTTTTAAAATTACAAGTTCGAAGAGATAGACATAATACTGCGACCCTTTGCAGTTGTGTACTTCCAACGCATATATTTCCTTCTAATGTCCATTCATTCATCGTGATCTTGGTTTTGTGATAGTTCATTTTTATACTAACGTGAGAGAAGACCAAAACAATTTCGTTGGCTAATATTTGGAAGTTCTATACTACTTTAAATAAAACGATGTCATCAGCAAGTTTTAGATTATTTCATTTCTTTCCCAGAAATTAGATTCCCTTCGTTTCCCAATTTAGTATAGATATTGCTTTTTCCAGGACTGCTGAAAATAGCCTTGAAGATACACCTTGTTTTACTCACTTTTCATTGGGAAATTCACTGGTTTTCTTCAACAACACTCACGAACGCTGTGGAAGTTTGGTGCCTCTTTTGGAAATCTGCTGACAAATCTCTCTGGCATCTACCTTCCCCACGACTAGATTTGAGTAGTGTTCCATCTCCGACATTTTTAACCAATCTCTGACCTCCAGCATCTTTCCAACAGCCTGGAAGCAGGGACTCATAAAGAGCTATGAATAAACAAGCGACACTTATGTTGCTTTTTGGATCTCAGCAAAGCTTTTGACACTGCCGATTTTGACATTCTACTTGCTGAACTCAAAAGTCAAAATTTTTCTTCGAGTGCTGCGCAATGGTTCCACTCCTACCTTACATCCTACCACAATGTGTAATGATTGGAAGAAAAATGTTACGGTGGAAGGATGTAGTATCAGGGTTTCCACAAGGATCAGTATTGGGCTAATTCTGATGATGTGTCAACTACTCTCGAAGACTATAGGTATCACTTACACGCTGACGACATTGTTACATTTAAGTACAAGTCCAACAAACTCGTGCACAGTCATCTGGTATGTAAATGTCGATTTACTTGCCATATCAGTATGAGCGCAGAGCACAGTTTGAAACTTAACCCATCTAAAACGCAAGCAGTCTTAGTAGCTTGCAAAATACATATTACCCTTCAGTTCAGAGAATCTCTTCCACTAATAACCCTAAACGGCGCAAAAATAACCTTTCCTTCCTCTGCAAAGAACTTGAAGATAATTCTGAAACATCATTTAGACTGGACTGAACACGTAACTGCAGTCGGCAAAAAGGCGTCAGCGTCACTTCATTCAAGCCAGAAATATAAACAAGTATTTCCTTTCAGAGACATTAATACTTCACTATGAGGTTGTCATTTACCAAGGACTTTCGTACGAAAGTTCTTGCAGACTGCAACTGGCGATGAATTCTGTGTACGACACAATTGGGACATACGCTCTTTAGGCCATATCAACCAGCCTACGAACAGTTATCATGGCTACGTACCGATAAGCGTAGAGAGTATCATACTGTGTTAGCTCCCTTGTCTTCTCAGTCATTGCACTCCTTATTTGTCTTTATTTCTCACTCTCTGTGAACAGAACAGCACAAATACTCACTCTCAACAAAGTAAAATTTTGTCACGTCGCAATGCCATGTTTTCTAAATCATTTCCTGCATCAGGAATCAGACTTTGGTACAATCTTCCTCAGAATATCAGAGAAATTAAATTCCTGTCAAACATCAAAAGGCAGCTAATGGTCCATCTTCTATCACAACTGCCATGTCTCGTACATACTGTGCGGTTCATTCGCGTCAGACCCTTCCCTCACGACTTTTCCCAACCCTGGTCGGCAGAGTTTTCTGTTTATATAATGTTCTTTCCTAACAGCCACTTGTCACTGTTATTTCTATTTTCTCCTCTTCCTTCCATCTGATAATGATAAACATGGCTTTAAATGAGCTAAGCGATATCATTTAAGTGCCATCTACTATTATTATCACGTTGTTGCTGTATTGTCGGTTATTATTATTATTGTTATTATTGGAAAAGTTTTGTAATATCTTCGGTTTGTGTTATTCCTGATCAGATGTAATAGTAGCAATAAATAAGCAACAAACAAATAAGTAAATTCCTAATTTTCAACGGCTATGACTGATTCCAGTGACTAACCTCCGATCATGCAGAAAAATAGTATCAGGTTTCGCTCTAATTCTATTGCGTCAGAGGTTTCTTTGCAAATCAACGTCTACAGTAGATCAACTACAATTCTCAATTTCTGTTTTTGCTTTACTTTGTTTTTAAATGCTGTAGGTCTCCTGTCTTTACACAGATTGATAAATTCCAACTGCTTTCTAAACTGATTCTTACTATTTTTTCGTGAACAGCTTGAATAAATAGTCCAGTATTATGTTTGTTCTGAAACAATATATTGATAATTCCTGCATTCATGTGGATGGTGATGTTTTATGATGTAAATACTTTTGAAAATAGTCGCAAAATCGTCGGAATAGATCGGTGAGATCCTTCGTATGCTGATGGGAGCATTGCACCAAACACTCAGCCTGTCTCTTGCAAACAACACAAAGTTTCCGTGACAATGCTTTACGTAATTGTTTTTTAATACGCCTCACAGCGGCAGCGGCGCTTTGAAGGCCATGACCTCGAAGTACTGTCTTCCCAATCTATCGGCGGCCCTGAGAGGAAGATCGCACGGCGCTAAGCACTTCGCACGAAAGTATGCCTGGTCTTTGCTTTCGAAGAACGACATGTTTACCAGACAAAACTATTTTTATACATGTTTGTAATCCACTATTTAACTCGCAACGCACTGTCTCGTGTGCGTGTGGTATGTACGAATGTGAAGAGCAGACTTTCTCCTATCACCACCCAACAAAACTCGTACAATTAATGACAAATTCTTCTGAATAGTGCACTGCGAGAGGCAACAATAATACTCATTTACCCTTGCGGTTTTGTTAATGTAATGTATGAACGCGAAACAGATAAAAGCACAGATTTCCATAAATGAAATAAAAAACACAGAAATTATTTACTTGGCGATGTAGATGTTTTTGTCCGTGGATTTTTCTACTTCGACACTATTGACGCTAGGTTATTATTATTATTATTATTATTATTACTGACGTTGGGTCCTACTGAACCACGCGATGTACAACAAGGGGTATTTTAAGCACTTCGTTTCAGCTTTAGTTTGTGTCCACATTACTGTTATTCTTTCAGAATGGGCTCTCCTCTGCTCGTCAGGTTAAGTTGTTCCGTTTCTTGTATTTTCCTTTCTGACCAATTGTCCACTCGTGAATTTTCCGCCTAAATATTTTCCTGTCTTGCATAGCAAGTTGTGTTATGCCTGATTCGTCTTCTTTTACTGCACCGACCCAACTTACTGTTCCAATTTTTGCTTTTCTCCGTGTTTAGCAGAATTCTACAATCAATCTACTTAACATGGATCGTAACGTTCTAATAATATTGCCATAGAATTGTAGCTTGTGTTTTGTGCTATCTGAATACATGTCGAAATACTTTTCACTTTCGTTATTTGCTCTTAGTATGTATTGTGATGCTGTGTGGATTTTGTAAATGGTTGGAACTGAAAGCAAAATGTTAGCGAAATATAGCCGCATCACATTGACGACAGCGAGAGAATATTATAGCAATCAAAAATTGAGTTATGGAATTAATGATCTAAAACCCTGCGTCGTCTAATATTTTTAAAGATTAAGTAAATGTTATCTTCTTTGAAATCAGTGGTAGGATCCTGAAGTCGTTGTTGAAGAGGGGAGAAGTCTTGTGACACAATGTTTAGTTTCATTGTAGCAAAACGATTTGTATGATAATATACAGCGATAGTCGGACTTCGTAAAGAAGATTAGATCGCAGGTTCGACTTGTGGATATGAAAATCGATAAAGGTTAGCGCGCTAATGGCCCGTGATAGATACGTTACCAAACTAACCGCTTCCAACAAATCTGACAGGCTTAAACATTAATAAATTTTTATATAATATTAGTGAAACGGGTCAAGTACATGGCTAAAGAATGAATACGTAGTTAAGTTTTTATCAATTATTACTCGAGCAAGAGTACAGAAATGACGGTTACATGGCCTTACAAATTGGCGGTCGGAACAAGAGAAAGTAGATAAGGAGAAGAAGGCTTTTCGTGCTACGCTTTTCTCAACACAAAACAGATAAGATCGTAAATCGGAAAAAAAGACATTAGTCAGTTAATTCGAGATAAATTCGTTTTTAAGCATACGGTTCTACCCCTGACACAGTTAAAAACATTGATTCTCTACTGTACGATCCTTCTACAGTATAATCTGGACTTACAGTTTTCCTTAATACTTTTCGTTTACTCTTTCGGATTTCTTCAGAGTCTGTCTTTCTGTTTAAAACGAATGTCATAGGCTCATAATGACACTGCGTTGATGACTGTGCTGTAGTGCCAGAGTTTGATGTCCTCTGAGACGCATTTTTTTGTTGTAGACATCTCTTCTAAGCCTCAAAACTGATTATTTAATGGTCTCAGCTAAATATCTTAAATGCTCAACTCTCTCGATTTACACGCATTTAGTTTTTAGAATTTTCGGCTCCAAATTGTTGCTGGATATATATATATATATGTATATATTTCAAAATATGTTTCGAACCCTCCTCTTTCTGCCGGTTATTTAATAATTTCTATTTGTTTCGAGCTGTTTGAAAGTGCTGGCATTGAACTACCAGGTCGTCTGCAAAAGATAACCAGTCCACAGTAATAATGGTTCTTCCCAATTTTATGAGTCCGTGAATTTTTAGCTCTGATTTTAGTTTCCGCCACTCATGAATTCCTTTTTTCTAAGACAGAGTTGAAAAGCAATGGAGACAGTCCATCATCTTCTCTCACTCCTGTTTTAATTTCAAAATGTTCCGAAATATCTCCTGTGAAGTTTACCTTAGTTTTTGTATCGTTTAGTATTTTACTAATAATGAGAGTGGTTCTTGTTTTCAGACCTTATTGTTTCAAAATTTGGAAGAGAGACTTCTATTAACAGTTATCACTAAAACGTAAATGAATATCAACAAATTCATCCATTTAAACGTTTAATTACTTACAGATCTAGTTCCACGACGAGTGCCTTCTATTTTTTATTTATTAATTTATTCTGAGTCATCAGTCTTCTGACTCGTTTGATGCGGCCCGCCACGAATTCTTCTCCTGTGCCGACTTCTTCATCACAGAGTAGCACTTGTAACATATATCCTCAGTTCTTTGCTGGATGTATTCCGATCTCTGTCTTCCTCTACAGTTTTTGCCCTCTATAGCTCCCTCTAGCAGCACGGAAGTCATTCCTCGATGTCTTAACAGATGGCCTATCATTCTCTCTCTTTTCCTTGTCAGTGTTTTCCACATTTTCTCCGATTCTGCTCAGAATCTCCTTATTCCTTACCTTATCGGTCCACGTTCGTTTGTAGCAACACATCTCACAAATACTCCAATTCTCTTCTGTTCCAGTTTTGCCATAGTCCATGCTCTGCTTCAGACGTATATTTCTCAGAAATTTCTTCCTCAAATTAAGGCCAGAAATATCATTTTTGCCAGTGTTAGTCTGCTTTTGATGTCCTCTTTGCTCCGTCCGTCGTGGGTAATCTTGCTGCCTAGGTATCAGAATTCCTTAACTTCATCTACCTCGCTACCATTAATCCTAATGTTAATGTTCTCGTTTTTCTAATAGATACTACATTACACATTATGCTTTCCCATTTCTGAGTTTGAGAAACTGATTCAGCAACCTCCCTCCCCCCCCCCCCCCCTTCCCATCTCCCCGTATTGAGGGAGATATTGAGGTGAGAGAAATGAAGTAGTCAGCATTTTCCATCGCAGAACTCGCGAATACAGTTTTGCAGTAGTACGCATTAAGGAATGAAACTAAGCGTACTAGACAACAAATGGATGACTCCCGCGAGACATCACACGGTTACCGTGTAACGCTCCCGCAAGTCCTGCGAAAAGCCACAATTCTGCGAAGAAGAGTGAGACGTCCTGCTAAGCCCGCAGAACAGGACAGGTAGTTGGAATTGTGGAAAGTGGCCAAAATGAGCGGCTGTCAGTTACACTCGAACACATATAACTTTATTTATTTGACCAAACATTGCAGTACAAATTCTTGAACTTAGTTACCGACTGAATACACCACACTATCTTATGGCTTAAGGGCACAACCACTTTAATTTAAAAACAAAACGGCTAAAAGCCCTTAACTCAAAATTCAGACGCCCAAAAGAATATTTAGAAGGCAGAAGGCCTTACGTTAAGTAAGTTCTATAATTTCCCTGAAGGCCCAAAAATCTAACACTTGAAAAGCAACAACCGTAATTTAAAGACGGCTCAAGGCTCAAGGTAAAATTAAATAAAAAAAAACACAAGGCAAAAGGCCTTAACTTCAATTAGGCTGAAGGCCCGAAACAGTCTGATGCTCGAAAGACAAAGATCCTTAATTTTAAAACGGCTGAAGGCCCATGATTTACAAGACAACTAAAATAATTTTTATTAGGCAGAAGGCCCAAGGCTTTATCTTCAAACTATGTATTAATCAGGCTGAAGGCCCAAACAATCTAACACTTGAAAAGCAAGAAACTTTAATTTTAAAGCTGCTGAAGGCCCATGACTTAAAACACCACTAAAAACAATTCAACTTTGATTCAAAACCTTCGGCTATGAGCCATACAAATACACACAATAGAAAATAAGAAAAGGCAGTGTAGCTAACGGCGCTCAGAAGTTTCGGGGGTCGGCCAGTACTTGAAATACTAACGTTCACTTAGGTGGGACAGACAGTCGGCCCAGTCATTCTCGATCCGACGACAACCCAACCAACAGACAGTCAACGGACCCACCGACAAGGTAACTTGCACTCCACTCGACCAGCACACAACCGAGAGTTCAATGCGAAACGTAAAAGGCATGGACGCCCAGAACCAAGCATACATTAAGCTGTCAGACTACACACTGTGCTGGACAGCGACAACATGGTGAGGAAAGGACACTGCCTGAATTTACGTCAATGGCCAGGGCAGGTAGCCGGAACGTTAACGGCCACAAGGCAGAAAATTCCGCTGGTGCACTTCAATTGCAAATAACCAAATACAGTTAAACTTCACCGGACGGTGGATAAACCTTGGCCAACTCGAACACACACGTTGTTGCTCGCGGGAATGTCCCAACAGCCAACAACGAGAACCAAACGGCACAATCTGAACAGTCTTGACTTGCTGATAAATAATCCAAACTCAACTTTCATGTCCAGAGCCAGTGAGCCACGGACCTCGTAGCAATGGGGACGGCCCCGCACACTCCTCCACTACGTAGAAACCGGCAGCGGGCCTGGCCAAACTACGCCCCGCGGAGATTTCCTCGCTGCTCCATGCCTACCGACTGACTGCTCGCACACAGCCCATCTGGAAGCTATAAGCACCGGACCAAAGATAGTGCGAATATCGATACACACCGCTGCTGCCTCTCACGGAGAGAGCGAACAACAGCATAATCGCAATAACCGCGGGACACCAAACACAGAATAGGAACCAAGGTTTAAACCAACGCACAACATGAGCCCAACATGGCTCGAAGAGAGTCTACGGGTTTCCTTAGGTGACCCAAACCCAGCTGCAGCCATTCATTCATTATTTGATCCCGTAGAGTTGCCGCATTCTGGAGAAGTACACTGCCACATTTCAACCTCTGTTCTAAGAAGTCTTCATTATTTTCTATGGAATTAAGACAGTGTGATTCAGCGGAACGATAAACGTGTGATAAGGTACCTACAGCTGTTCCAAATACACTAACGGAAAAAAGATCGCAACACCAAAAAATAAGTAATGTGTGGTAATGAAATTTCGGGAATACATTCGTCTAGGTAATATATTTAAGTGATTAATATTGCAAGATCACGGGTTAATGTAAGCGCGAGGTAAGTCATTGCAAGCGTGAAATGCTGTTACATTAATAACCGGTGTAACCGCTAGAATGTTGAATGTAAGCACGCAGACATGCATGCAATGTGTGAAACAGATGTCGGATGTCAGTTTGTGGGATGGAGTTCATGCCTGCTGCACTTGGCCTGTCAATGAAAGGACCGTAAATGCTGATTGCGGATGACGCTGGAGTTGTCGTCGATGATGTCCCATATGAGGTCTGGAGACAGATCTGCTGATCCAACAGGCCGAGGTAACATGTGCAGACGCTGTAGAGCATGTTGGGTCACAACAGGGATTTGTGGGCTGCTGGAAAACACCCCCTGAAATTCTGTTCATCAATAGCAGCACAACAGGTCGAAGCACCAGACTGACTTTCACTTTTGGAGTCAGGGTGAGCAGGAAAACTACGAGAGTGTTGCTGCGGTCACACGAAATCGCACCCCAGCAGGTGTACGTCCAATGCTTCTAGAACACAGACAGGTTGTCTGCAGCCGTTCAGCTGTCCACTTTCTAACCATCACGGCCATCACTGGCACCGTGACAGAATCAGCTTTCATCAGAAAACACAACAGAGCACGACCCTGCCCTCCAATTAGCTCTCGCTTGACACTACTGAAGGGATGGTTTGATGTAGTGGAATGCATGCAACATGGGGACTGGTTCTAGGCCGTCCATGAAGTAACCTTTTTGAAACAATTCGCTGTGTCACTGTGTTGGTGGTGGGTGGTAACCGATGCTCAAATGACTGCTGCTGGTGTAGTACGATGGGCCAGAGCCGTACGCCGAATGCGATGTTTTTCCCCTTCCGTGGCGTCAAGTGGTTGTCCGGGGCCGAGTTTTCTTGCGACCGTACTTTCTCGTGTCCACCGCTGACAGCAGTCATTTATAGTGGCTACACACCTGCCAAGCCTTTCTGCAGTATCGCAGAAGGAACATCCAGCTTCTCGTAGCTCTATTACACGCCCTCGTTGAGACTCAGGTGTTGATAATGGCGCCTTTGTCTTGACTAACGTCAGCCCACCACGTCCATTCTCAAAAGTAACTAACACTCACGATTGTTACAGTGGGTATTTAAAAGGAAACTGATCTGCATCCTCATAGTGTTGCTACTATCGTCCAATTTATGGGATTGGTGCGAAATTAGAATAGACATCATCTTTGATGTAGAAACACGCCGACCAATTTTCGTTTATGTTGCAAAACTCCTTCTTGGTGTCACGTTTTTTTTTTTCGGTCTAAGTAGTCGCAGATGATATGTTCCACACCGCTGGAGATGCAATAAGAACACAGCCCAGGTAAACGATGCAGAACAAGTTTATTAGTAAACACATGAACTCAAGTCTCCTCTAAAGAGTAGGTTTTTACATTGACAGTATATTATTAAGTCAGAGTTGGACTTGAATGGCATAGTTACTATTTGTTGGGCTGACAGCCTCAAGAAATATCAAGGTTACATGCTGAGTACGCCTTGGAAGGAGACAGTTAATAACACGGAGCACCACGACGCCCGCGGTGCAGAGGTCACATGTGGGGAAACCCTGGTGGCGGCGCTTGCTGCTCCATGCAGAGTTTGTTGCTGTTTGAGATAAGGCGTCGAAGGCCCTGCTGGTTCCTTACCGAGACTGTGACTGACGAATTGCTATTGGAGTCAGCATCTGGCCTAGCACAGCTCTGGCGCCAGTAGTGGTGCATGGTACCCTCCACCACGCACCTACGGTGGCTTGCGGAGTACCTATGTAGATATAGATGTGGATACCGTGAAGGCGCGAGGATACAGTCCGTTCTGTTTGTGAGGACGTGAGCCTCCAGAGGCCAAGCAACACGTCCGGGGGGTCAGCGACCTCTTGTGGCGATTGGGCTGCCGCCAGCTGGGCGGTTGGTCGGACGAAACCGCCTGGCTGTCGTCTGCTGGAGTGGCCCACGTAGCTTTACTGTGTCGGCCACCCAGTTAGCACTGATGCAGTGGATGCTACGTGAGAGGTGGACGGCCCCGAAATAGCACCAGATACACTCTAAGATAAAAAATAAATAAATAAATAAAAACGCAACACAATGGAGCAGTACAAATTGCTCACAAAAACTTTGGCGGCTAGTGGATGACTGTGTGACGCTGCAACGCAATTTCTACATCTACATCTACATTTATACTCCGCAAGCCACCCAACGGTGTGTGGCGGTGGTCACTTTATGTGCCACTGTCATTACCTCCCTTTCCTGTTCCAGTCGCGTATGGTTCGCGGGAAGAACGAGTGCCGGAAAGCCTCCGTGCGCGCTCGAATCTCTCTAATTTTACATTCGTGATCTCCTCGGGAGGTATAAGTAGGGGGAAGTAATATATTCGATACCTCATCCAGAAACGCACCCTCTCGAAACGTGGACAGCAAGCTGCACCGCGATGCAGAGCGCCTCTCTTGCAGAGTCTGCCACTTGAGTTTGCTAAACACCTCCGTAGCGCTATCACGCTTACCAAATAACCCTGTGACGAAACGCGCCGCTCTTCTTTGGATCTTCTCTTTCTCCTTCGTCAAACCGATCTGGTACGGATCCCACACTGATGAGCAATACTCAAGTATAGGTCGAACGAGTGTTTTGTAAGCCACCTCCTTTGTTGATGGACTACATTTTCTAAGGTTCTCCCAATGAATCTCAACCTGGTACCCGCCTTACCAACAATTAATTTTATATGATCATTCCACTTCAAATCGTTCCGCACGCATACTCCCAGATATTTTACAGAAGTAACTGCTACCAGTGTTTGTTCCGCTATCATATAATCATACAATACAGGATCCTTCTTTCTATGTATTCGCAATACATTACATTTGTCTATGTTAAGGGTCAGTTGCCACTCCCTGCACCAAGTGCCTATCCGCTGCAGATCTTCCTGCATTTCGCTACAATTTTCTAATGCTGCAACTTCTCTGTATACTACAGCATCATCCGCGAAAAGACGCATGGAACTTCCGACACTATCTACTAGGTCATTTATATACACTCCTGGAAATGGAAAAAAGAACACATTGACACCGGTGTGTCAGACCCACCATACTTGCTCCGGACACTGCGAGAGGGCTGTACAAGCAATGATCACACGCACGGCACAGCGGACACACCAGGAACCGCGGTGTTGGCCGTCGAATGGCGCTAGCTGCGCAGCATTTGTGCACCGCCGCCGTCAGTGTCAGCCAGTTTGCCGTGGCATACGGAGCTCCATCGCAATCTTTAACACTGGTAGCATGCCGCGACAGCGTGGACGTGAACCGTATGTGCAGTTGACGGACTTTGAGCGAGGGCGTATAGTGGGCATGCGGGAGGCCGGGTGGACGTACCGCCGAATTGCTCAACACGTGGGGCGTGAGGTCTCCACAGTACATCGATGTTGTCGCCAGTGGTCGGCGGGAGGTGCACGTGCCCGTCGACCTGGGACCGGACCGCAGCGACGCACGGATGCACGCCAAGACCGTAGGATCCTACGCAGTGCCGTAGGGGACCGCACCGTCACTTCCCAGCAAATTAGGGACACTGTTGCTCCTGGGGTATCGGCGAGGACCATTCGCAACCGTCTCCATGAAGCTGGGCTACGGTCCCGCACACCGTTAGGCCGTCTTCCGCTCACGCCCCAACATCGTGCAGCCCACCTCCAGTGGTGTCGCGACAGGCGTGAATGGAGGGACGAATGGAGACGTGTCGTCTTCAGCGATGAGAGTCGCTTCTGCCTTGGTGCCAATGATGGTCGTATGCGTGTTTGGCGCCGTGCAGGTGAGCGCCACAATCAGGACTGCATACGACCGAGACACACAGGGCCAACACCCGGCATCATGGTGTGGGGAGCGATCTCCTACACTGGCCGTACACCACTGGTGATCGTCGAGGGGACACTGAATAGTGCACGGTACATCCAAACCGTCATCGAACCCATCGTTCTACCATTCCTAGACCGGCAAGGGAACTTGCTGTTCCAACAGGACAATGCACGTCCGCATGTATCCTGTGCCACCCAACGTGCTCTAGAAGGTGTAAGTCAATTACCCTGGCCAGCAAGATCTCCGGACCTGTCCCCCATTGAGCATGTTTGGGACTGGATGAAGCGTCGTCTCACGCGGTCTGCACGTCCAGCACAAACGCTGGTCCAACTGAGGCGCCAGGTGGAAATGGCATGGCAAGCCGTTCCATAGGACTACATCCAGCATCTCTACGATCGTCTCCATGGGAGAATAGCAGCCTGCATTGCTGCGAAAGGTGGATATACACTGTACTAGTGCCGACATTGTGCATGCTCTGTTGCCTGTGTCTATGTGCCTGTGGTTCTGTCAGTGTGAACATGTGATGTATCTGACCCCAGGAATGTGTCAATAAAGTTTCCCCTTCCTGGGACAATGAATTCACGGTGTTCTTATTTCAATTTCCAGGAGTGTATATTGTGAAAAGCAATGGTCCCATAACACTCCCCTGTGGCACACCAGAGGTTACTTTAAAGTCTGTAGACGTCCCTCCATTGAGAACAACATACTGTGTTCTGTTTGCTAAAAACTCTTCAATGCAGCCACACAGCTGGTCTGATATTCCACAGGCTCTTACTTTGTTTATCAGGCGACAGTGCGGAACTGTATCGAACGCCTTCCGAAAGTCAAGGAAAATAGCATCTGCCTGGGAGCCTGTATCTAATATTTTCTGGGTCTCATGAACAAATAAAGCGAGTTGGGTCTCACACGATCGCTGTTTCCGGAATCCATGTTGATTCCTACAGAGTAGATTCTGGATCTCCAGAAACGACATGATACGCGATCAAAAAACATGTTATAAAATTCTACAACAGATCGACGTCAGAGATATAGGTCTATAGTTTTGCGCATCTGCTCGACGACCCTTCTTGTAGACTGGCACTACCTGTGCTCTTTTCCAAACATTTGGAACCTTCCGTTCCTCTAGAGACTTGCGGTACACGGCTGTTAGAAGGGGCGCAAGTTCTTTCGCGTAGTCTGTGTAGAATCGAATTGGTATCCCGTCAGGTCCAGTGGACACCACGCAGCCGGGAAAGATAGTAAACAGGGGACATGTAGATACTGGCACATAAAGTCTTTTCAGATTACGCTCCGTGTACTCAGTTGGACAGCAACTATTCCTCGCAGATAGACGCGTAAACAGCACACGCAAACGTCATAACTTGAGAGAGGACGTGTAGTTGAGCTCAAAGAAGCCGGTTGGAGTACTTGACGTTTGAGCAGGAGTGATAGCACTATCAGACGATGTTACAACGAATGGCTGCAGCCTGGTCGAACCTAGGGAGTCGACGGAACGTGAGTACCGATCAATCGTCAGAGAGGCACTCAGAGCTCCGGGTTCATCATTATCGTCCATCCGACGTGCAACTGGTGCTTCAGTGATCGCACGAACCATTTGTAGGCGGTTAACGGAAAGGTGGGCGGGCTGTGCTCACTAGCATTGACATTAGCACATCATAAAACCCGTCCGCAGTGGTGTCGGGCGCATTCGGCCAGGAACGTCATTGACTGGAGTAGAATTGTCTTCAGCGGTGAGTGCCGCTACGAACTGAGCCCCGACGGCCAGCGAAGACGTGTCTGGAGAAGCAGCGGAGAGCAGTTGGGTACCAACCTCACTGTCGCCCGACGTGCAGGCTGCCAACCAGGAGTCATGGTCTGAGGTGCCATTCCGTAAGAGGACCCCTTTGGTCGTCATCCGTGGTACGCTTACAGCACGGCGTTACGTAGACGATATTCTGCGCCCCGTTTTGTTACTCTTCACGGCAAGCCATCGTCGGCTTATGTTTCAGCAAGATAACGCCCGCCCGCACATGGCGAGAGTATTTAGTGTTTGTCTTCGTGCTTGCTAAATCTTACGTGAACAGCAACACCTTCGGACCTCTCCCCAACTGAGAACGTTAGGGGCATTACACACAGGGCTCTCCAACCAGCTCGTTCTGACGATGTAACGCGCCAGATGGACAAAATGTGGCAAAATATCCCTCAGGAGGACATCCAACAAATCTGTGAATCAGTGTCAAGCCGAAGCTCTTCCTCTTGAACAAATCCTCTATTTTTTCTGAAATTTTAATCGTTTGTTTGCCTGTACACGTGCAGCACATCTACTGATTTCCGTCCCACAGTTCCGTTCGGATAATTCCTTTGTGGAGCGTTGCTTTTTACTTAGAGCGTTTTTTCTATAGCATTATGATGGAGTGATTTAGCAGAACAGTCAAGGTGCGATGGAGAACCCGAGTGTTTATCAAATCAGGAACGTGGGGACACGGCTGTTTCCATATTGGGAGACAGAAGTGTCCAGAACAAAACTGCCATGAAGATGTAGAAGAAAGAGTAACCCTTCGCCACCAGTAATATTGAAATAAACATACTGATTCATATCCACAGTAACCTGAATGAGAGGGCCCAAGTCGTTGCATGTAAAACACCCTCGAAACATCACAGAACCACCGACAGCTTGAACTACACTCTTCGCACACTACAGGCTAACTCCCTCACTGGCCTGTCGTTTTGTATCGTTCGAAAAGCGCAAAAATAGCCTCCAGTTACTGTCCAGATACTGCGATGTTTGTGAAAGATTACCGTCAAACCTCCTTGCCTAGGGACGCCAGATGAAAGTTGATGTCGTCAAGCCCTGAATGAAAATTGCGCAACTAATAACAGGGGAGGGGAGCTTGAGAGCGCTACCTAGAGAGCGTGCCCTTTCTGTACGATACTAGGCAAGGGGCTGGAGGACTCACACGCTGATGTGTGGGTCCCTGCATTCTATCTTTTTTTTTTAATGAATTCCTGTAACTTGACTCTTTTATGATTTTTTGGGTATGTTAAAGATTGATGACAATTGATTATCTATTTATTTTAAACATTATCACTCGACTTTACAGCGATTGCAGCAATTGTTCCAGTTTACAGATATTACAGTTTTACAACTTATAGCTCGGGTATGTTATAAACTAATCTGTACGCACATTTCTACGGGCAAGAGGGAATTGCGTAGGCCAAATGTATACCACCAAAGACTCCCAATATTTTACATGGGACATCCACTATGTGAGGAGGATAATGGGCAAACTGGGGACCAGATACATTTCCGAAATTAAACGAGAACATTCATTTCCTTAAACAGTCCGAAGCTGGAAATAAAAGAATTAGTGCAAATATTCAGATACCTCTCTTCCACGCGTGAACATCGAGACAGACGCACTGACGACACGTCTGCTCTCTTACCCGTCTTCTGTAACACTCCCACAATATCGCGGGCATCCAGAGGTCTTCCTGGGCCCCGGTGGAGGGGGTGGTCGAACCACTTGGCCGTGACCAACCTCTCCACTACAAATCTTGTGACACTGGAACGTCTTTGACTTTTACCTGCCTGTGCCGTCTCTCTGATCCCCTACCCAGGAGTAAGGTTGGCACTACTATACTGCAGAACTACTTCCCAACTAAGATTTCGCCACGCTTTATGGAAAGGTGTGAGGAGGATTAGGAAAGTTCATGTGCAGATTCACATTCACGTACAAGAAATTCATAATACACGACATATATAAATACGTATTATGAAGCCTGACACATTTCTTTCCACCCGTCCACATGGGTTCTGTTGCACCCGCGGCCGGCCGCGTCGTGCAATAAAATTGGCGGCGGAGCCGCCTCCGTTTGTATTTCCCGGTGCGAGCGAGCAGCGAAACCTGCTGCTTATGGAGCGGAAATTACTGTACCGTTTCATCTGGTCCATTTAAGACGCGAGGTTTCGTACACTGGTGTCATTCATTGCTGTCGTGATGTTGAATATGTCCCGTTGTAAATGTTTCCAGTCATTTAGTTTCTGATTTAACTTTCTTACACTGTCGTTCTCAAGACCAATATTAAGCAATTTCAGTTTTTCGCTAGACGTTACAAAACTTGCAGCTGGCTCTCTTTTGCTACTGCCGTCACCGCAGCACTCACCCGCCCTGTGTGCATTGTTGCAGGAGCAAGTAGAGCGGTGCGAGCCTCCACGTGTACGCCGGGCAGCACCTTCATGCAGGACTGCAACACGTGTCGCTGCAACGACAAGGGCACCGCCGCCTCCTGCACCACCAAGATCTGCGCCGGGTAGCCGGGCAGCCGCCCACTCTGCTCCGTAAGTCTGCCCACACACTCGCCTGCCGCAGGCGTTAAACAACGTAAAAAACTCACCTGGCGTGTCGAAACTAATACACTGCGACACCTGAAAGAATAGCAAATAACTGTTGGGTTACTTCTGTAGTTAGTGGCAGTTTCCCATAATAACTGTTAAACACAACAGGTACACGTAACAGAAACTTCAGTCATCAGTAATATATTCTCCTTCACTATTTACAACACTCTGCCAATGCTGGGGGAACTTTTCGATTACGCGACTGTAGGAAACGTGCTTGAGGCACTGAACTCGTCGATCCATGTTCGGAGGGCGTTTTCATCCGGAAAGGGAGTACCTTGAAGGCTGTTCGGTACAGAGCGGAAAAGGGGAAAATCTGAGGGAGCAAGATCAGAAGAGTGAGGTGGGTGAAAAGTGACTTCGCACCCTAACTCTTTTATAGTGTTCTTTGTCAGGCTAGCAGAATGTGGGAAGGCGTTATCGTAGAATACCATCACTTCATGCAGACTTCCTGGTCGTTGTTCTCGGACTGCGTCTGCAAGACATCTCAGTTGCTGACAATAAATGTCAGCAGTGATGGTTACAATTCGGGGAAGCAGTTCCTAGTACACCAAACCGTCGCTGTTCCACCGGATACATAACGTTATCTTTTGAGGACGTGCGCAGGTCTCTGTACGGGGAACTTCTCCTTTTTTGGCGTCAACCATTCCTTTCTTTTTCATGCATTAACATACTCTCTTTCACATTCTGATGGTGGTAGGGGTAAAACACAGAGAGCGGAAGGCTATTTGCAATTTGTACGGAAACCAGATGGCAGTTAAAAGAGTCGAGGGGCGTGAAAGGGAAGCAGGGGTTGGGAAGGGAGTGAGACAGGGTTGTAGCCTATCTCCGATGTTATTCAATCTGTATATTGAGCAAGCAGTAAAGGAAACAAAAGAAAAATTCGGAGTAGGAATTAAAATGCATGGAGACGAAATAAAAACTTCGAGGTTTACCGATGACATTGTAATTCTGTTAGAAACAGCAAAGGATATGGAAGAGCAGATGAACGGAATGGACAGTGTCTTGAAAGGAGGATATGAGATGAACATCAACAAAAACAAAACGAGGCGAGTTAATTCGGGTGATGTAGAGGGAATTAGATTAGGAAATGAGGCACTTAAAGCAGTAAATGATTTGCTATTTGGGGAGCAAAATAACTAATGATGGTCGAAGTAGAGAGGATATAAAATGTAGATTGGCAATGGCAAGGAAAGCGTTTCTAAAGAAGAGAAATTTGTTAACACCGAGTATACACTTAAATGTCAGGAAGTCGTTTCTGAAAGTATTTGTATGGAGTGTAGCCATGTATGGAAGTGGAACACGAACGATAAATAGTTTGGACAAGAAGAGAATAGAAGCTTTCGAAATGTAGTGCTACAGAAGAATGCTGAAGCTTAGATGGCTGGATCACATAACTGATGGAAAGGTATTGAATAGAATTGGGGAGAAGAGAAATTTGTGGCACAACTTGACTAGAAGAAGGGATCCTTTGGTAGGACATATTCTGAGGCATCAAGGGATCACCAATTTAGTATTGGAGGGCAACGTTGAGGGTAAAAATTGTAGAGGGAGACCAAGAGAGGAATACACTAAACAAATTCAGAATGATGTAGGTTGCAGTAGGTACTGGGAGATGAAGAAGCTTGCACAGGATAGATTAGCATGGAGAGCTGCATCAAACCAATCTCTGGACTGAAGACCATAACAGGAACATCAAGAAACCATTTCTCGTCACCAGTAACGATATAGGATAGGAATGCTTGGTGTTGTTCACGAGCCAATTGGCGTCGAGCAAGCAGAGATGCACATACGGCCACCAGCTGATTTTTGTGATTTTGGCTTAGAGCATTGCGGTAGATATAAAGCCGAGTTTTGAACCTTCTCCCATTGCATGCAAATGTCGCACGATGGTGGGTAGATCACAGTTCGCCACATTTGTCAATTCTCGAGTTCAATGACATGGGTCATTGTGGATTAATGTGTTTAAACGATCTTGATCAAACTCCGAACGTCTTCTTGAACGTGGAGACTCATTAGTGCCAAAGCCATCCTCCTTAAAACGAGAAAACCATTTCCTTCCCGTGCTCTGTCCAGTTTCATTGTCCTCATACATGGCGCTAAAGCGTATTGCTGCCTCCGTTGCTGCAACCCGTCTATTGAACTCTAACAGAAGAATATGTCGGAAATGTACCGATTTCTCAACTTGGTACTTCATTTCTACCGTCCATTGACGGTTGGGGGAGACCGGGGGGGGGGGGGGGGGGAGGGGGGGCGGGGTTCAAATGGTTCAAATGGCTCTGAGCACTATGGGACTTAACATCTGTCGTCGTCAGTCCCCTAGAACTTAGAACTACTTACACATAACTAACCTAAGGACATCACACACATCCATGCCCGAGGCAGGATTCTAACCTGCGACCGTAGCGGTCACGCGGTTCCAGAATGAAGCGCCTAGCGCCTAGAACCGCACGGCCACACCGGCCGGCGCAAGGTGGGGAGTGGGGGGTGGGGGGGGAGGGGTGGGGGGGGATGGAACTGCACCGAAATGGAAGCGTGACAAGGCGCCTCAGACCGCGCAGCGCCGCCCTGGCACAGTAAATTTGCACAGCAGCACTAACTACCCTAGTAAGTCTCGCTCCTCAATGCAAATTCCGTTCCACATCCCAGTCCATATGGAATTCCCAAAGTGCAGTTCTGCTGTACAGACTCGATAACAAGCATCGGCGCATCTCTGTCATCTTAGACATGAAATTAGCCGGCCGGTGTGGCCGAGCGGTTCTAGGCGCTACAGTCTGGAACTGCGCCCCAGCTACGGTCGCAGGTTCAAATCCTTCCTCGGGCAAAGATCTGTGTGATGTCCTTAGGTTAGTTAGGTTTAAGTAGTTCTAAGTTCTAGGGGACTGATGACCTCAGACGTTAAGTCCCATAGTGCTCAGAGCCATTTGAGCCATTTTTTGAGACATGAAATTAAAAAGTTGATAAAATCTGCATTTTAAGCAGAAGCCATCAGGCTAATAATGTACAACTGTCTCTCCAGATTTGATCATGGCCCCGTATCTGGCTGAAACCACTCACTGAAAATTGGATCCTACAGAGCTCCTCAGTTCTGGGATTGTTGATTGCTAAGTTTCATCCACTGTCCCAAATAGTCCAGACTTTTGCTCTATGGTATAGACTAGGTAATCTTTTTGGGGCAGTTGAGATGCGACAGTGTGGTCAAGTGTTTGGGGAAACAGGTATCTAAGTGCACAGCTTTGTGGATATGCGAATGTCACCTTTGAAAGCGGAAGTGCCTACCACATAGCTATCACGATGGAAAATGGCCACCGAGAATGTCGAAATAAATACCCTGATTCATCTCCATGGTAATCTGAATGAATGGGCTAAAGTCATCGTACGAGAAACCCCCCTAAACATCACAGCACCACCTCCGGCTTGGATTACACCCTCTACACATTGCGGTTGAACGCCTCATTGTACTGTCGGCCTTCCACCATCTAAAAAAAGGCAAAATCGCTACTCATCGGACCACACTAAACGCCTCCAGTGTCCCGTTTCTGTGATGTTTGTGATGTGTCCTCGTCGACACTGTAGTGTCTTTTACTATAGGGAGAGGATGTTGTTAGGTGGCCGGTATCCTATTTCTACAACACAGCTGCACACGTGTATTAACAAGGTTCTTTATTTACATTAACAGGAAGCTACTTATCTTTAAGAGAGTCCATGTGTTGTGGTACATGCTGTTCTGTAATAGTCCGCACGACCGCTACGGCCGCAGTTTCGAATCCTGCCTCGGGCATGGATGTGTGTGATGTCCTTAGGGTAGTTAGGTTCAAGTAGTTCTAAGTTCTAGGGGACTGATGACCTCAGAAGTTAAGTCCCATAGTGCTCAGAGCCATTTGTAATAGTCCTGTTGCAGACAATATCGGTATTCTAGCTATTGCAAACTGTAGTATCGCTATGGGTCAAGTACAAGTCCCGCTGTGTACACTAATCTGTCGCAATGTACTGACAGACACCAACTTGGAGTGCGAGTTGGTGCGCCAGAGACTGAGCGGCTGAGCTAGTGACTGAGACTGAGGGCCTCCGGTCAGCGGCGGCGATCTAAATACTTGAGGCTGAGAGGGCGTTGGCAGCGTGTTGCTTGCGAGTCTCTCTTTGGCCTCTTCCTGATACACGCGCTTGATCCAACGCCTACTGCCGGTCTTCTTGCTACATCTTTGCCGACCTGTGTGCCAGCGACGGTATGGCCCACTGAAGACGTGCTACTTCACGTACCGCTGTGATCAATGGCCTTTTGTGAGGTAAACGACTCCAAATGTCCATCGCATATAGTTCATTTCGCAATTTTCACTAGGAAAGTGGTTGAGATTGACCAGTATGACAGCAGCAACTCGTGTCGGGTCTGGAACTGGCTGTCATTGGCAAGACATGACACTGGACTGTGGTCCCTGTCTGTCAGGACTTTTTTTCCAGTCACTTTTGTCATGCTGTGTTACATGGTTGCGAATGATAAGCCATACATTGGACAATCCTCCTCGACAAAATGGTTCAAATGGTTCTGAGCACTACGGGACTTAACATCTGTGGTCATCAGTCCCCTAGAACTTAGAACTACTTAAACTTAACTAACCTAAGGACGTCACACACATCCATGCCCGAGGCAGGATTCGAACCTGCGACCTCGACACCAAGAAATCGCGCAACTTGATTCGTGCTGTGATCATGTGCCATGGTTCCACGTGGAGCCATCTTAAGACCTGACCAGACAGAAGGCGGCCAGGCAATGTGGTCCTTGCAGCCGTATTCGGCCGCTGCTGTCAGCGCTGAGGCAGGCCATGCCAGCTGTCCGTAGCGGCTGCTGGGCTGCTGTCGCTACGTCAGCTACCACACTGTGCAATCGCATTAGCTGCCTGCACACACACACACACACACACACACACACACACGCACACACGCGCACACACACACACACACACACACACACACACACACACACACACATACCATTTGACCGCTGTGACCTATATCAGCAGTGGAGGTTGACATCAGTTCTATACCATCTGCACTATAGGGATGGGAAAGACCAACCCATTAATATGGAAATCGGTATTTTAGTTCTAAATAACCGGTATTTTTCAGCGTTTCTTTGGTCTCGGTTAGAGAAGGTGTTTTTCTTTATTGTTTACTATTAACCAAATAATAAACCTAAATATCAATTAACCATAGCAGCAGTGCTGAAATGTTTCGTTTCCAAATAAATCGTTCTTTAAAAAAAAAGGAGTAATTTTTATTCGTAAAACTTGCATTGGTTTGAAACACTGAGTTGCTATAGAAAATGGAGAAAGCGCTCAGCACTTAATAACAATGCCGACAGAAACGAGCGACAAACACATAGCATAAGAGGTGGTGCAGCATTGCTGTGACAATAATGTCCCTGTTGCCGTGTGTCGTGGCCTAAGGCAGGCGTGAACGCGTGCAAGACTCGTCCCCACACTTCCTATACGGTAGTTTCCCGCTGACGTCGCCATATATCCGTTGTATTGTAGAACGGCGAGAGCCCTAGTCTGGAAACGTTTTACGAAGTCACGTACCAATGAAGTACAATTTGCGTAAAAGGCTAGAGATTTATCAGCCGTTTCTATGAAATAAAAATGAAGAAGGAATTATGTAAGGCCGAGCGGTTCTAGGCGCTTCAGTCTGGAACCGCACAACCGCTACGGTCGCAGGTTCGAATCCTGCCTCGGGCATGGACGTGTGTGATGTCCTTAGGTTAGTTCGGTTTAAGTAGTTCAAAGTTCTAGGGGACTGATGACCTCAAATGTTAAGTCCCATAGTGCTCAGAGCCATTTGAACCATTTTTTTAATTATGTTAACAGTAATAAATTTAAAACTTCACAACAATTCATTAGAAAATAGTTGACCTGTTGATTATGTCTGCGTTCGGCTGCTTACACCCTTGAAAACGGACAAATTAACATCAAAAACAGAGTTCTTTGACCTAAGTTTTCATCTTTTAACACTGACTATTCACGATGCCCAAACAGTGGTTTGACCTCCGATTACAAGAAGATTTTGGAGTAAGGTTTCAAAAAACTGGTGGCTTTTTCTAGTATACTATAACTTATCATTTTTAGTGAAAACCAGCAAACGGTGGACGGACTAAGTTTTTCTGTTATTCGCCTATTTAATGCAAACTGTTCGGTGTCTATGGTTTTTGCAGGAAATAACGGTAATAAAAAAGCGTAAATCGGCTATTTCAGAAACCGGTTGTTTTGTGCAGTTTTAACACTCAGGTTAACCGAAAACCAATTGTTTCAGCGATAACCGCTATCCCTACTACAGTGCTCCAAAACTAAGGCTATGATTTACGAGGTGTCCCAGAAATGTTGCGACAGACTTTTTAAGGAAAAAATCGAAGAATCAGTGTACGGAAACGTCATCCAACGACGATGCAGAGCGTGGGAGCTACAGACGCCGACGCCTGCCGCTAGGCATAAAAAGTGACTTGTATGCCGACGAACCGTAGGCGTAACATCTGGCAGTGTTATTTGTTATTTATGGATCGCGACTGATTGCTACAGTGGCCAATGGAGAAGATAGAGCTAGTTACTGCGTAGACAGGCCTTGTCTCCTATGAATGCTACATCCACAGTTCATATTTCTCCTGGAGCCCTCTGAAATCTACAACGTTTTTCTGCGTAGAGGAAAAAACAAACTACAGATGGAAACACGAGTGTGTTATCCACCAAGATAACAGATCAAGGCATTCATAGGAGACAAGGCCCTTCTGCATTGGCGATCGTGGGAGTCACTCTCGATCAGCGAATAAGAAACAACGTTGCGAGACGTTCCGCCTACGGTCCGTCAGCGTACAAAGTCACCTTTCCTGCCAAAGGGCTTGCCTAGTGGCAGGCGCCGGCTCCTGTAACTTCGACGTTCTGTGACGTCATTGGGTGACGTTTCAGGACACAGGTTCCTATTCTCAATTTGCTCCTCAAGACACCCCTCTGCAACCACTGTTTGTCGAAACATTTCAGGGACATCCTGTATATTTTGACCAGAGAGCTTATGCTTTGCAGATGTACTCTGAAGCAAATACAGTGCAAGTGCAGCGTAACACGTTGCGACCCTGCAGATGCTCTTCTGGGCAATGACTGAAGGTTAAAGATATGCAGCTGATTCTGGAAGAAGATTATTTTGCGTCGTAACTTTCTCATTGTTTAACTCATGATAATCTTGCGATAACTGCACCTAACACGATGTGTACTTTTATCTACTAATTAAAACTACCACCACCATTTTTTAATTTCCTGCAACTTCTTACGCTGGTGTAAAAGATCAAAAGCAATGCCCTAGTAATATTGTTACATCTAGAGTGATACTAGTAGAGCTTCATGAAAACGGCTCCATGGTAACCGAGAATCGTTTTTCTCTTTTCAGAGCAGGCACCGGTCCTCCACATCCAGGATGCTGGGAGCCGGGATGTGTAGTTCTCTGTCTCCTTCAGTGCCTCGCTGCTGATCTTGCTGCACGTGCTCTTCATGCTTGAATCCTCTGTAATTCTCTGCTATAGTCTTAAAACTCTACTCACGAGTGGTCCACAAAAACCTGTGCATTCGTTATGAAATAAATTTAGAGTGAATAATAAATACCAATTTGTCTTTCATTACCAAAGAACTTTAACGCTAGATACCTGACAGTGGAATACGGACATGCTTTTTACTCTTTCTACAGCAATGAAATACACCAGGACTGAGGTTACACAATTGTAAATGTGAACATAACTGAAACTTTATGAGAATCACAACACTTATCAATTAAAAGTAAGTACCTGTGAGAAAGCAAATTGAAAATGAAAACATAACTGAAACTTTACGAGAATCGCAATACTTATTAATTAAAAGTGATGAAGCAAAATTTATAGTAATGAACAGAGTAAATAATAACAATACCAAAGAGACATATACAAATCTGCTGTAAAATTTGACAAATGAGACTAAAATTGTAAAATACTTCTTCGATGTACCACGTCCCAATACCCTCTAAACAACAAACTGGGTAATACTTTGACTCTTTTCCCTCAAATCTGGCAAAATACCAGAATGCCCAGGCGAACTTGGGGGCCAACGTTCAGGTCCACCTCAAATTATCGGTTGTTGTCCATATCGCCCTGTTAGATGTAGCCCCACAACAACAGGAAAGTGGACTTGCTCAAAAGTAACATCCCAGGCAACCCCGACAGGCTTCTACGTTGATCTTCGAGACCTCGTGACCTTCATCATTCAGATTTGTGACTCTGACACTGGCACTAAATGACGGGACTAATTAGCCTTGGCTCGAGTCATAGGAGTTTAAGCTGTTGGAAGCTGTTCCTCCTCTATTCCTGCCTGGTCGGATTGTTGGTACCTCTGAGTCTAGAAGGACCTCTGGGTTATCTGGACTAAAGGAAACTATCTGCCAGAAGTCTCTGGCGGCTTCTTATTGTTCATCTTCTTGTTGTTTCCTGGCTGCCCGAACTCGTGTGTCTGGGCGTCATCTTAAAAGGATCCTGTGCAGAAATGTCGTTAGCAAGGGAGAACTAGAGAAAACGACAGCTTAGAAATGACCCAGAGTTGTTTAAAACAATTTGAAACTCTATATGGAGAGATTAATTCACCCAGTTCGAAGAACGACGGTTTGAATAACTGCTTTAACAGGCACGAGGGTGCAGTAACTATATTGTAATATGTAACTGTTATTTTTGAAAGTGAACTGTATCAATTGTTCATTAAAAACAAGTATTCAGTAACTTTTATTACCGTTCAACGTTCCTCACTAAGGTAACGTTAACAATCAGGTTGTAACAACAAATTCAGTTTTATTACACACGTGGTTAACTTTCAAGTTTCTTCACAGAAAAATTCGAAGTACAACCACGGAGAACCGCAACCAAACAGTTGGACATCTGGTTCCGTTATGTGTGTTGTGGAGACATCACAAAGGCCGTGTTAATGAACAGCCCAGTGAGACTCATCCGGAAATTAATTTACCTACGGAGGAGGAATTAAATGATAATTACATTTTCTGGGCGCTCTAGTCTGCAAGAAAAAGGATGGTACCTTAGGTCACATGGAGTATCAGGAAACCTACACACACATGGACCGCAACCTACGCAGGGATTCAAAACACCATATACGGTAAAAGTGGCATGTATAGCTAGGAGTATATCTGTACCAGAGTTGCTCGATACACAATTGAATATTTCACTAATGTGTTGATAAAGAATAAATATTCATCCAAAACACTAATGTGTTGGCGACTGACATAAAAAACCTTAAAGCGGCGATGCAAAGACCGTAGAGATGTTCAGACGTCTGTTAACTACAAGGATACCCCATCACTTATTAAAGATGTTAATAACAGCATAGGACAGATCTTGAAGAAACGGAATATCGCCGTAGTCTATAAACCCACCCAAATTTTACAATAAGGCTTAAGATCGGCCAAGGGCCCTGGCAGTTTACTGGAAAAATATGCATTTAAAGGACGGTAAATGTAGTTGTAGGTATGCTTACTTGGGTATTGTGAAAATAACTGTGGAAAAACAATTAGAAGAACACAAGGACAGCTGTGGAAGGAGAGAAACAGAGAGGTAGCTGCTGGGGATCATCCTCTGCATCCAGGCGCAGTCGGCGCGAGAGCGTTACGGATATACGTAACGAACGTAAGTTACAGACGCTAAAAAATAGGCGTTGAGCTTCAGAGAGAGATTTGCTATTGAAATTCCGAAAGAGTCGAGCAACATTTTATTTGCTCCCACTTAAGTCCAGCGAAACGAGAACAAGAAAATCGATAAAGTAAAGCTATTGTCATAGCCTAACACACAGTTGCGATATTCACTGCTGTGAAAATTATTATCGTTTGGTAATTAAACGATACTAGCGCCTCTAGCGGCGAGAAAGCGAATCGTAAGAATAATATTGATTTTAATTCTTTTTCTGCATAATTAACTACACAGTTATTACATTTTGCTTCAAGCATTAGTAAATTATAAGCAGACATGAATGATCGTAAAATACATATAAAAACAGCCGCATCTCACTCATTCAGTGACGTAAGCTACAGTTTATTCATCAAGAAATACTTTCGAATATGTGTGTAATTGCAACTTAACTCCGGTGAAACGAAGAGAATATAAATACATATTTCATGCAGAAGTAGTACTTCTCTTGTTGTCTGTTCTTGTTATGAAAGACACTTTCATTGTCGCTTAACTATTTTGGATGTACTCCAGTAGTATGCACATTCTTATATTTCACTCGACTTTCTAATGCACGAGTATTTTTGTAAATGTAGTTGCTATTGCTTCAAAAGCGAATGTTTTGAAGATTCTTGCCGCTGTGTCTCAAAGGTGGCAACAATTGTAGGACTAGTTTTTCTGCGTTAAAACAGTTCTATTGCTTTTGGCGTTTTATTATCACGGCTGTGTGGTTTTGCTCTCAGCTACTTGTGGTCGCTTATTTGGTGCTTTCATTAATGCAGCTGTTGTGTTTCGCAAAAGTTTCCTACGTTCCACGTTCAAGATCTGACTGGAAAGCAAAGAATAGAGCTTCACATTGTTGAGTAGATACTAGCCGTATTTCTGCAAAAGGTCAGGGCTTCTACTGTTTGCTAGCCCCTTTTTATTCTTAAAAGAATACAACATTCTTCAGTAAATGTCTGTATGTTACAACAGAGTCGTTGATAAACTGTCCTGTAGTGTACCGTTTCATACCTCCCAGGGCCCTTGGGAAACTAAAGAAAAACAAATGTGGTAATATTTTTAGTTAGTGCCCATTTTTATGGCACTACATGTGACCTCTAAACTAAAAACTACGTCACAAATCAATATGAACTATAGACATACTATTCCCACTCATTTGATGTCGTATTTAGAAATGTACACTACTGGCCATTAAAATTGCTACACCACGAAGATGACGTGCTACAGACGCGAAATTTAACCGACAGGAAGAAGATGCTGTGATATACAAATCATTAGCTTTTCTTGGCGCCGGTGGCGACACCTACAACGTGCTGACACGAGGAAAGCTTCCAACCAATTTCTCATACACAAACAGCAGTTGACCGACGTTGCCTGGTGAAACGTTGTTGTGATGCATCGTGTAAGAAGATGAAATGCGTACCATCACGTTTCCGACTTTTATAAAGGTCGGATAGTAGCCTATCGCGATTGCGGTTTATCGTATAGCGACATTGCTGCTCGCGTTGGCCGAGATCCAATGACTCTTAGCAGAAAATGGAATCGGTGGGTTCAGGAGGGTAATACGGAACGCCGTGCTGGATCCCAACGGGCTCGTATCACTAGCAGTCGAGATGACAGGCATCTTACTCGCATGGCTGTAACGGATCGTGCAGCCACGTCTCGATCCCTGAGTCAACAGATGGGGACGTTTGCAAGACAACAATCATCTGCACGAACAGTTCGACGACGTTTGCAGCAGCATAGACTATCAGCTCGGAGAGCATCGCTGCGGTTACCCTTGACACTGCATCACAGAGAGGAGCACCTGCGATGGTGTACTCAACGACGAACCTCGGTGCACGAATGGCAAAACGTCATTGTTTCGGATGAATCCAGGTTCTGTTTACAGCATCATGATGGTTGCATCCGTGTTTGGTGACATCGCGGTGTAGGCACATTGGAAGCGTGTATTCGTCATCGCCATACTGGCGTATCACCCGGCGTGATGGTTTGGGGTGCCTTTGGTTACACGTCTCGGTCACCTCTTGTTCGCATTTACGACACTTTGAACAGTGGACGTTACATTTCAGATGTGTTATGAGCCGTGGCTCTACCCTTCATACGATCCCTGCGAAACCCTATGTTTCAGCAGGATAATGCACGACCGCATGTTGCAGGTCCTGTACGGGCCTTTCCGGATACAGAAAATGTTGGACTGTTGCCCTGGCCAGCACGTTCTCCAGATCTCTCACCAACTGAAAATGTCTGGTCAATGGTGGCTGAGCAACTGGCTAGTCACAATACGCCAGTGTCTACTCTTGATTAACTGTGGTATCGTGTTGAAGCTGCATGGGCAGCTGTACCTGTACACGCCATCCAAGCTCTGTTTGACTCAATGTCCAGGCGTATCAAGGCCGTTATTACGACCAGAGGTGGTTGTTCTGGGTACTGATTTCTCAGGATCTATGCACCGAAATTGCATGAAAATGTAATTACATGTCAGTTCTAGTACAATATATTTGTCCAATGAATACCCATCTATGATCTGCATTTCTTCTTGGTGCAACAATTTTAATGGCCAGCAGTGTAGCATTCTCTCTGCTTGGTACGCTGCTGCCACAGTGTACTCTGAGGGGACAAAAGTCATGCGATAGCGATATGAACATACGCAGGTACCGATAGCATTACATTTTTTTTTTTTTTTTTTTTTTTTTTTTTTTGTCGTCGGTCTACTGGCTGGTTTGATGCGGCCCGCCACGAATTCCTTTCCTGTGCTAACCTCTTCATATCAGAGTAGGGCTTGCAACCTACGTCCTCAGTTATTTGCTTGACGTATTCCAATCTCTGTCTTCCTCTACAGTTTTTGCCCTCTACAGCTCCCTCTAGTACCATGGAAGTCATTCCCTCATGTCTTAGCAGATGTCCTATCATCCTGTCCCTTCTCCTTATCAGTGTTTTCCACATATTCCTTTCCTCTCCGACTCTGCGTAGAACCTCCTCATTCCTTACCTTATCAGTCCACCTAATTTTCAACATTCGTCTATAGCACCACATCTCAAATGCTTCGATTCTCTTCTGTTCCGGTTTTCCCACAGTCCATGTTTCACTACCATACAATGCTGTGCTCCAGACGTACATCCTCAGAAATTTCTTCCTCAAATTAAGACCGGTATTTGATATTAGTAGACTCCTCTTGGCTAGATGTGCCTTTTTTGCCATAGCGAGTCTGCTTTTGATGTCCTCCTTGCTCCGTCCGTCATTGGTTATTTTACTGCCTAGGTAGCAGAATTCCTTAACTTCATTGACTTCGTGACCATCAATCCTGATGTTAAGTTTCTTGCTGTTCTCATTCCTACTACTTCTCATTACCTTCGTCTTTCTCCGATTTACTCTCAAACCATACTGTGTACTCATTAGACTGTTCATTCCGTTCAGCAGATCATTTAATTCTTCTTCACTTTCACTCAGGATAGCAATGTCATCAGCGAATCGTATCATTGATATTCTTTCACCTTGTATTTTAATTCCACTCCTGAACCTTTCTTTTATTTCCATCATTGCTTCCTCGATGTACAGATTGAAGAGTAGGGGCGAAAGGCTACAGCCTTGTTTTACACCCTTCTTAATGAGAGCACTTCGTTCTTGATCGTCCACTCTTATTATTTCCTCTTGGTTGTTGTACATATTGTATATGACCCGTCTCTCCCTATAGCTTACCCCTACTTTTTTCAGAATCCCGAACAGCTTGCATCATTTTATATTGTCGAACGCTTTTTCCAGGTCGACAAATCCAATGAAAGTGTCTTGATTTTTCTTTAGCCTTGCTTCCATTATTAGCCGTAACGTCAGAATTGCCTCTCTCGTCCCTTTACTTTTCCTAAAGCCAAACTGATCGTCACCTAGCGCATTCTCAATTTTCTTTTCCATTCTTCTGTATATTATTCTTGTAAGCAACATCGATGCATGAGCTGTTAAGGTGATTGTGCTATAATTCTCGCACTTGTCAGCTCTTGCCGTCTTCGGAATTGTGTGGATGATGCTTTTCCGAAAGTCAGATGGTATATCGCCAGACTCATATATTCTACACACCAACGTGAATAGTCGTTTTGTTGCCACTTCCCCCAATGATTTTAGAAATTCTGATGGAATGTTATCTATCCCTTCTGCCTTATTTGACCGTAAGTCCTCCAAAGCTCTTTTAAATTCCGATTCTAATACTGGATCCCCTATCTCTTCTAAATCGACTCCTGTTTCTTCTTCTATCACATCAGGCAAATCTTCACCCTCATAGAGGCTTTCAATGTATCCTTTCCACCTATCTGTTCTCTCCTCTGCATTTAACAGTGGAATTCCCGTTGCACTCTTAATGTTACCACCGTTGCTTTTAATGTCACCAAAGGTTGTTTTGACTTTCCTGTATGCTGAGCCTGTCCTTCCGACAATCATATCTTTTTCGATGTGTTCACATTTTTCCTGCAGCCATTTCGTCTTAGCTTCCCTGCACTTCCTATTTATTTCATTCCTCAGCGACTTGTATTTCTGTATTCCTGATTTCCCGGAACATATTTGTACTTCCTCCTTTGATCAATCAACTGAAGTATTTCTTCTGTTACCCATGGTTTCTTCGCAGCTACCTTATTTGTACCTATGTTTTCCTTCCCAACTTCTGTGATGGCCCTTTTTAGAGATGTCCATTCCTTTTCAACTGTACTGCCTACTGTGCTATTCCTTATTGCTGTATCTATAGCGTTAGAGAACTTCAAACGTATCTCGTCATTCCTTAGTACTTCCGTATCCCACTACTTTGCGTATTGATTCTTCCTGACTAATGTCTTGAACTTCAGCCTACTCTTCATCACTACTATATTGTGATCTGAGTCTATATCTGCTCCTGGGTACGCCTTACAATCCAGTATCTGATTTCGGAATCTCTGTCTGACCATGATGTAATCTAATTGAAATCTTCTCGTATCTCCCGACCTTTTCCAAGTATACCTTCTCCTCTTGTGATTCTTGAACAGGGTATTCGCTATTACTAGCTGAAACTTGTTACAGAACTCAATTAGTCTTTCTCCTCTTTCATTCCTTGTCCCAAGCCCGTATTCTCCTGCATTCCAGTCGCCCATGACTATTAGATTTTCGTCCCCCTCTACATACTGCATTATCCTTTCAATATCCTCATACATTCTCTCTATCTTCAGCTTGCGACGTCGGCATGTATATCTGAACTATCGTAGTCGGTGTTGGTCCGCTGTCGATTCTGATTAGAACAACTCGGTCACTGAACTGTTCACAGTAACACACCCTCGGCCCTACCTTCCTATTCATAACGAATCCTACACCTGTTATACCATTTTCTGCTGCTGTTGATATTACCCGATACTCATCTGACCAGAAATCCTTGTCTTCCTTCCACTTCACTTCACTGACCCCTACTATATCTGGATTGAGCCTTTGCATTTCCCTTTTCAGATTTTCTAGTTTCACTACCACGTTCAAGCTTCTGACATTCCACGCCCCGACGCGTAGAACGTTATCCTTTCGTAGATTATTCAATCTTTTTCTCATGATAACCTCCCCCTTGGCAGTCCCCTCCCGGACATACAGAAGGTATAAAAGGGCAGTGCATTGGTGGAGCTATCAACTGAACGCAGGTGATTTATGGGAATAGTTTTCCGACGTGACTATGGCTGCACGACATCGATTAACAGATTTTGAACGTGGAATGGTAGTTGGAGCTAGATGCATGGGACATTCTATTTCGGAAATCGTTAGGGAATTCAATATTCCTGGATCCACTATGTCGAGTGTGAGCCGAGGATACCGAATTTCAAGCATTACATGTCACCACGGACAACGCAAATAGTGGGACAAAGACAACACGACCCCACTCTGCATTGTTGCTGAATGTATTCAAGATAGCGGATCCAAGATTGCGGCCATAGATGTGCCAATATCGCAGTGATCCCATGACAGAAAGTTCAAATTTCCATCCCCTCTCCCATCTGGACATTGATGGGAAGAGGACTCAGTCTGTAATGGGTTGCTGGATAGGATGGACATAAGTCTTTATTTTGTGTGCATTGTTTATTTAAACAATTTGAGTTGTTATAGACAGAAGCCCCATCCTGTGTTGACCTTGAAGTCCGAAGTCCAACTGATCTAGTTCACAACATCACCACGAGGAATCCCGTGACTTTCGTCACCTCATCATGTAACAGAAATGAGCAGGAGTGTGGTAACTGAAGATGTTAGGTAGTGCTAATATGGAGGTTCACCGATATTTTTACTATGTGTCATTTGTGAGTGGTAAAGGGGATCAGAAAGTGGTACTAGAAATATCCTTCACCACGCACTGTAAAGTGGTTTGAACAGTATAGATGTAGACCAGATTCGATTTGATTCAGGTCCTGGCTGCCACGAGTGGCTATTGCGACAGGCTGCCTGGAGAGGAGCTGATAAAGGTTCTTAAACACGCTAAGTTTAATCGTGTGGGAAAGGGTGTGCAATGAGTGCTATCTTAGATTCCGGTGCCGAAAAAGATGTGCACCAGTCTTCCATAGTGGGGCGATAGCACTAGCGAACGAAACCCACATTTGAAAGCCAGAGTTCATCAAGAACGGCAGTGCTGTCTATAGTTTTTTTATCAATACAAGTGGGTGCCCAGGTCGTTTCATTTATGAGAATAGAGATAGCAATTCTCTCGGTCGGAAATGAAGAACGAACTTCGTACGCCGCTATCGCACTATGGGAACTTCCACTGTTCTGAGGTGACAGGTTTCAAAGGTCTTATGGCGCTATCATCCGATCTAAGGAAAGAACGTGAAGATAATGAGGAGTGGAGTGGAGAGACTACAATTAATTTCACCTATTATGTAAAATACAGTATTTCACGTATCTTATGGAGCTTGTCATAAAAGTACCACGTTACATTACATGAAGTCAATTCACGAAAGGCACTCCACACATATATGCACCTACATATATACTTTCGTGCCTACTCTGCAAATCAAACTTAAATACCTGGCAGAGGGTTCATCGACCCAACTTCACAATAATTCTCTATTACTCCAATCTCGAACACTTCGCGAACAAAAACGGACTTCTATATATTTTCGGTGGGAGCTCTGATTTCCCTTATTTTATTATCATAACCATTTCTCCCCATGTAGGTCGGCGTCAACAAAAACGTTTCGCGCTCAGAGGAGAAAGTTGGTGATTGAAATTTCGTGAGAAGATTCCGCCCGCAACGGAAACGCCTTTGTTTTAATGATGTCCACCCCAGATCCTGTTTTGTGTCCGTGCCTGTCTCTCCGTTAACCCTATCTGGCAAGTACTCCAAAAGAGGACGGTCAAGCGCAGTGTAGGTAGTCTCCTTAGTAGATCTCTTGCATCTTCGAAGGGTGGTGCCAGTAAAACGCAGTCTTTGGCTCGCCTTCCCTACAACATTTTCTATGTAGTCTTTCCAATTTAATTTGTTCGTAATTGTAATTCCTAGCTATTTACAGGAATTTACCACCCTTAGATTTGATAGATTTATCGTGTAACAGAAGTTTAACGGATTCCTTTTAGTACTCACCTGGATGACCTCACACTTTTCTTCATTTGGGGGCAATCGTCAATTTTTGTTCCATAAAGATACCTTATCTAAATCGTTTTGCCATTGCTTTTGATCTTCAGGTGACTTAACTAGACGATAAACGACAACATAATGTGCAAAAAACCTAAGACGGCTGCTCAGATAGTCTCCTAAATCGTTTATGTAGATAAGGAACAGAGGGCTTGTAACACTACCTTGGGGAACCCCAGAAATCACTTCTATTTTACTCGATGATTTTTCGTAAATTACTGCCGGCCGCTGTGGCAGAGCGGTTCTAGGCGCTCCAGTCCGGAACAACGCTGCTGCTGCGGTCGCAAGTTCGAATCCTGCCTCGGGCATGGATGTATGTGATGTCCTTAGGTTAGTTAGGTTTAAGTAGTTCTAAGTCTAGGGGACTGATGACCTCCGATGTTAATCCCCATAGTACTTAGAGCCATTTGAATCTGTAAATTACCACGAATTATGATCTCTCTGACAGGTAATCACGAATCCAGTCCGATAACTAAGGTGATACTCCATAGGTGCGCAATTTGATTACAAGCTGCTTGTGAGGTACTGTGTCAAAAGCCATCTGGAAATCTGGAAATACGGAATCAATCTGAAATCACTTGTCGATAGCACTCAACATTTCACAAGAACGATGTTTTATAAATCCGTGTTGACTGTGTGTGAAGAGACATTCTCTTCGAGGTATATTCAAATACAATATATTTTCCAAAATCCTGGTGTATATCGACGTTAGTGATATGAATCTGTAATTTAGTGAATTATTTCTTTTGTCTTTCTTGAATATTGGTGCGACCCGTGCAACTTTCCAGTCTGGGTACGGATCTTTTGTCGAGCGAGCGGCTGTATATGATTGTTAAATATGAAGCTATTGCATCAGCATACTTCAATGGCACCTTATTGGTATACAGTCTTTACTGGAAGACTTGCTTTTATTGAGCGATTCAAATTGCTTCACGCCTCCGAGGATACCGACGTCTAAGTTACTCATATTAGCAACTGTTCTTGATTTCTTGATTCTAATTCTGGAATATTTACTTCGTCTTCTTTGGTGAAGGAATTTCGGAAGGCTGTGCTTATTAACTCTGCTTTAGCAGCACTTCCATCGATAATATTTCCATTGCTATCGCAGCATACAACTGGATAGAGGGATTCACTGGTTCTGTTAAAAAAATGGCTCTGAGCACTATGGGACTTAACATCTATGGTCATCAGTCCCCTAGAACTTAGAACTACTTAAACCTAACTAACCTAAGGACATCACACAACACCCAGTCATCACGAGACAGAGAAAATCCCTGACCCCACTGGTTCTGTAATGTTGTAAGCAATGTTTTAATGAGTCCCCAGTTAAGTGGATAACACAAACAAACGCTGAAAACCTGGATTAGAGCACATCTGTGAGCGTTATGTGAGCATAAAACCTCATCGCCAACTAATATGTCCTCCAACAGAATTGTGCGCATTGTGTGGAGTGCAATGCTTCCAATAAGCACAAAAAACATCCAGGTAGTAATGATTAAAGAAGTTTATTTATCAAAGATTAATAGCCTATCTACTCCGATGTGGACTGAAGCAAAATATAAGTGACTTCTTAAAATATAGCAGTAATACTTCTGGTGGCTGAAGTTCGATTACATTGTCATTAAATTCCTTAAATACACTCTTTATAAAAGTCTAAGTCCCACAGGACGCTCAAAGTTAAAGTGCAAACTGAATGAACAAAATTTAAGTGCCATAGGGAGCAAAACCGTCTAAGTCTGACATGTAGCCATTTGTAAGTTGGAATAGACTGACAAGTCCAAAAGTCTGCCATGACGACATAGTCCCCATCTTATTCAACAAGAAGGCCACAAACACTCTAAGTCTACAGCTAGCAGCTCCTGGCTTTGCAAAGCTAGACTTGAATGGCAGTGACATCACGGAGGTGGCTCTCGAATGAGAATCCTGATTGATGGACTCCTTGCAGAATGCAGAATAGGTTCCTGGCCAAGGAAAATTCACTAAGAGTGAACTGGTCTGGTATGGTCCAAGAGATGCCCTAGATACTACTCAGTATTAGGATACAGCTGGGTTTATTTTCGATCACATGTCTTGCAGACGAGAATAGGTCTGTGTGGTCCGTGGCCTCTAGCAGTGCTTGGGCCACCTCCTGGTGGGCGGTCGAGCATGACACACTGTCTTTCGCAGAATTGCCCCCTATGTTTTAGGCACCTTCATAGCACTGAAGTGATGTTGGCTGCTGACACTGCAAGTGTTAAGCATCGGTACAGCAGCTTCTACACAACTATCTACCAGCCTTAAAATAATGGGGTGATTGAAAGGTGGCACCAAACCCTGAAAACCGTGTTGATGTGTCACGATTTGCAGCGGACCAAAGCATTAACATGGGTTCTAGTAGGTGTATGGAGAGTTTGTAAGGATGATCTGACAACCTCTCTCGCCGATCTTTTGTGTGGTGAATGTCTGACACTGCTGTGGCCTTCCTCTTGCCTTCTCCACCGGCTTAACCTCAGAATTGCCGACCTTGGTAAATAAAATAGACATCACATAGCTCACACCCGTACACCATCTCATCAAACTCACACTGTGCGGCAAGTTTTCGTGTCTAACGCATTAAGCGATTGCACATATGTGACTCTCTGAGACCAAACAGTTCATGCTGCACTCAAGGAGCCATATTCCGGCCCCAGAAAGAACTCCAACAATGGTAACAAATGTTTACCATATTACCTAATGGTAATCCGTCTCCATTCTGTGCCTCAAGTCAGCCTGAATGTTGAGGAACCATGTGGAAGAAGACAACTAACCATAGTTATTAGTGGTTCCTTCAGCCACACCATCCTCTAGTGACACAGACTGTCGGGCCAGTCATCCTACCTTCTCTGCGAACTTCGACATCCAGTCAACTGCTTCAAGTATTGCCTTCACCCCGCTCTCGCTACAGTAGGCCGCTTCAGTGTCCCACATTTCTGTAAGATTAAGCTCTGGAGTAGGGTCCCATTCCTATCCCCTCCACGGTGTTCTGCGCTGGACCGCCAAAACGGTGTAGACATACAAAATCGACATTAAGAACAATGAACGAGTATATCTCATTATGTTGATTATTGTCTTTGTCTCGCTGTTTCGTTATTGGGTCGTACGAAGAGCAAAAAGGACATTCTCCAGAGGAGATTCTCAAAGCAAAAGAATATTCTCTGAGAAACTTCTCAATTTCGCATTAACAAAAAGTTCTAAACATATTCTCTGACGAGACATTTCTTTCTAATTACTTCCCGTCCTTCTTGAGAAGATTCTCGGTATGCGTTGTGTGACTCGTCTCGCACAGAATACGTGCATAATCTTCCAGTTTATTCAACTCGCCCACTCGGACAAACTATTCACTGTACAAATATGGAACTGCCATCAATGTGTGCTGGAAGAATTGGATTATGTTCCGATTCATGTTTTATGTGCAGCAACAAATTATTAAGACGATTACAGACAGTTTACGAAAATGCATTTTGACGATACTACCGAATTTTCGACATGCGGGAAACTTTTTTGTTATTGATGTTATGTGAGCACATAATGTTAACGAACTCTTACGAATATGTCACTTTTTCATCACTGAAACTCTGTCAGAGTTTTCTAACACGAGTTAATTTTGGTTAAGTAAGACACACAATGGTCGTGCGTTAAGAATAGAATGATTCTAAAGGTACTTTAGAACTTCACATTCATATAGAATTTTACTGAGACGACTTAGACGTACGGTTAAGGTGCCATCTTCTAACAAAATACTTCAAGTTTCATTCACTTATGGTTGCAGTACCGAATAACGTCTCTAGCAACGACTATGAAATTGAAAATCTAGTGCATAAAGTGCGATATTGTAGTAAAAGTTTCATTCGCCTATTGTTCTAGTACCGAATTCCGCTACTAGCAACGACACAAAACTGAAAACCGGAACAGTAGACTTCTCAGGATCAGAATATGCTCGTTGCGCGTTTTGGACGAAAAAAAAAAGAGTCAGCAACAGGGGTATAACAATTTCGTACGGAGTACCGTGAGGAAGTTGCTAGTAGGCCTACGATTTATTCCTCCTGAATTTCGTTCTAACTGGCTGCAGCATTCATCACAACAAATCTCCAGGTCGCCTACAAGATTCTGAGGTTGTTGTCGAGCGAGTGAGAGTTTTGTTCGAGGTCTAAGGAAATCAAAGCATCATGAGTCACGAGAGCTTGGATTTCTAAGGAAATCAAAGCATCATGAGTCACGAGAGCTTGGATTCCCTCAGTCTACACTCTGTAGAGTGTTACGAAAAGGATACCACCTAAGCTGTAAAGACTGAAATTGCGGAAGTGGCGCCTGATATGCTGAATAAAGAGTGGCAAGATTTTATGTCAGATGGGACGTTTGCAGTTTGGCCAATGACAGACACATTCATTCAGATTGGAAGTTAAAGTGAAAGTGAATGTATAGAACGGAACTTGCAGTATTTTGCTACAAGATGACACCTGTAACACTTGTATAGGTCTTCTCAGTAAAATTATGTATGTAGTTCAAGTTGCAAAGTCACTTTAGAATACTCTGTACTAAGACGGTCGTCCGTGCCGTTTCGTTATGAGAAACAGATCACTAGATTTGTAATTAACCAGTTATTAATTTATCTGATCATCCTATTTATTTCCAACATAACAAAACTTAAGACTGATGCTGTGAGAAAACGTATCTTCAATAGGACAATTGACTGTGAGAATGAACAAAAGCGATACAAAACACATCACATTAATATTGCAGCAACATTTATTTTGTGCGGTACAGACTGAATTCCTGAAATGAACTTCATATGGAATTAGTTACTGCTAAGGCCTTCTTATTAAAATTTCAAAACTTATAGCAATACAATTCTGTTATGTAGCTACTTTCAGTTACAAACTATGCACTCCAAACAGGCTGCTGAATCCATCTGTGTTTCATTTCTATGGTGATAATGGAAAAACTCCATTGACATCACTCCCGTCATTATGACAGATGTTTGAAGTGTCACTGTTGCTGTAGTTACCTAGTGAAATAATCATCTCTTCTCCTGAATTTTCCAAAACAGCTTCGTTCTGCTATGCTGAAGACTTGCAGGCCCTTTAATCAGGTGTCTGAGGATTCTGGAATGGTGTCATTAAACATCATGCAACGCCATATCTTTCATCTCTTAAAATTTAAGCATTACACAAGTTGTCTCTTAGTACATGGCACACATCAAGGTTTTTCCATATCTTAGTCTCATGTACGGCTCTGAGCACTATGGTACTTAACTTCCAAGGTCATCAGTCCCTCATGTACGGAGCCAGATCATGAAGCATTGCCATTAGTATATAGTTCACTATAATCACACATCGCCTGCACACTGATATCAGAAAAGCTTTCAGTTCATGTATTCGTCTCCATGTACGGTAGCTTTCATGATTAGCATGTACGTGCAATCGAGGGTCCCTACTGTGCATGAAAACTGATAACGTGGTTGCTGCTTAACTGCTATTGTTTCTAGTTCTACGTTTCTAGAAAATAGGACCCACAAAGGTGATTTTTGAGTAATATGATGAAGAACATATAAGAATCTCAGCGCCACGGTCTTGTGTATAACTTAGTCTTCTCCTACACCAGACTGAAAACCTGGGTCTTCCAAATAACACAAAAAGTTTTCATTTTTACTTTGCTTGAAAGGTCGTCCCCTTCTATCACGATTATCGGGAAGGAAGTGATTCGTTCGCTAAATTGTGGATTGTTGCGTCATTCATCGACAAAATAATATTTTTATCGTTAAACCTGTATAATCTACCACAATTTCTCTCTTCAGTATATCATTGGACTAAATATATCGTTTTTTGCTTCCAAGCAATACAAATTCTGCAACTTTACTTTTAAAAAAAACTCGATAAATCGAACTTCAACTGACCGTTCTCAACTAGGCGCATGTTACGTACCTCTCTTCAAAAAATCAGAGAATGTTGTGAAAATCTTGTCTAGTTTTATTCATACGAAACTGGAAAATGTTCTCAGCGTTGAGCAACTTCCTTCACCCTTATGCTCAAGCTGATAACATTCTCAGGTGAAAAATGTTCTCCGAATTGCTTTATTCATGCAACCCTGAGAATGTTCTCCGAAATTACAAGAATTAAGCACACTCTCGCATACGACTTTCTGTGTACTTTTGTGACTGCATTGTTCGTTTCTTACTATGTGTGGATTTGTGTTCATAAAGTGGCACCATTCGTGGCAACATTTCCGCATGTCATTCTGCATCCCGCAAGTGCCAGGGCACTTGGAGCATTGCTGTCGTTCTTTGTTTCCGTATCGTAACACGAGTCTTGCACTACTTTTATTTTGGCATTCCGTGCCCGTAACAGTGGACAGACAACAGTGCTAATAAGTGGTACATTGGGAAGTACCCTATGCCACAAACTTCACAATGGTTTGCAGGGTATTTATAGCTAACTGTAGATGAAGATTTAGATGTAGTATTTTCCCCAGCTTAAGATATTTCATTTTAACGGAGGAAAAAATAAAAAGTTAAACCAGCGTGTTTCTCTCTAACACAGCTGTGCTAAACGACCGCATTTAAGTCAGATTAACTCACTACAAGGCACAGAGGATATATTATTATACTTAATTGGTCAACAGCGCCCTAGAACTTATAGAATCAAAGTTATATTTTATGTTACTTAACTCATTTTACTCTACCCTCTGGAGCAGTGTAGAGACATATTTGAAATCGGAGTGGTGTATGTAAAAATTTTTAATTTCTACGCTCTTCTATAGTTTATTTTAAAGTTACTCTAACGGGTACTGGCAATTTCAATGCACTACAAAAATCTACTTCAATTTATTTGCATAATGTAGTCGCATCTACAGAATTCTCCATCTAATGCATCACGAACTTAAAGAACTACTATTTAAGCTATGGCTGGCTTTGAAATATCGAATAAATTCAGTTCAGTTTATTAGGTCCTTGTAGTACATCATCAAGTTGAGAGGAATCTCCTTTTGCCCAAGACAGAAGACTAACATTAAGTCTGCGTTTCTAATTTTCTTATGTGATGTTATTTTTCAATGGTCCCATAAGTTCTTGTGTTTTGTTACACATGGGTAAGTCACAATTACAAGTTGTACATTCTGTGAAACAAATGGCTGTAACGTGTTCGTTAGAACTGAAAAGTGAGACATACTAGCGAAGGTATGGAAAGCAGATGAACGATATTTATACGTGCGTAACAGGTAACATTTGCTCCCGTTTTATACAGCCTTGTTTTTGGGGCCGGAGATAGCTAACCGAGGAATAGGCTAACCACGGGTTAACTTGGAGCGCGCCTTGTATGACGCCGTTTTATTCCCCAGTTAATTATCCTCACAATAGCGTTCATGTCCAGTTGGCAACAACTGTAGAGCACTCCTGGTATTTTCGCGTATGTCATTTCATATTTACAAGTCGTCGTCTGCAGAAATAGCATGTCAAACATTATTGATAAGCGTTCCAGATCGCAAGACTATTTGCTTGAGGATACTTTGAGGCTGGTAGATACTGTAAATGAGTTAAAGAGTGTAGCAGAAAACTGCTGAGGTCTCATTCACTGAAATATTAGTGCCAGACATTTAACTAAGTTATTGGGGTACTTATGTGTATAAAAATATAACAACCCATGTTGAAATTAGTTAAAGGATCAGGTATTTGTTGCTCGACCAGTAAGAGATCTTTCTAGATTTCTGAATAAAGTATGGGAAAAATATGCAACAGTTTCCATTCACAGACAACTTCGTATAGATCGACAGAACAGCTGTAACAGACGGAACAATTTTTTCCCCCTTTTGTAAGAAAGATACACGTAAATATTATGCCCAGAAAAGGTAGCAGAGACGACAGTTTGGTGCAGCCCCATACATAAAATATAAGTTCCAAATTATGTACTATGAAATACACCATTTGATAGAGTTGTCAACAGAAAGACGCCACAGGCAGTTCGATTCAGATGAAACCTTTCTACACAACATAAAACGTAGCTGTATGGTAAATAGTGATCTCCAATAAACTGTGACAACACAGATATTGATTTGACTGAAAATTCTCGGAGATGTTACTGGCTAGTAGCATCTTAGAATGGTTAATTCATTACAGCAACAGTGGGTGTTCTACAGGAAATATCCTTGCTGAATTACTGAACACTATTTTTGCATCCACTTTGCACTTCTTTGGCATATATAAATCCTGCTCCTATGGTGTGATGCTTAATAAACATATATGAAGAATAAGAGGTCAACATTTATGATGAGTAACCATTATCTTTTTTTATAATCCTGGAGTAGAAATGTACCTATGGCACATATCAAACTGGAGGCTGTCATTGTCTCTCCACAAATGTCTGAGAAATTGTAACTATTTCATGCATAATTTTGGCTAGTGTAATCATCTCTAGCAGCTATATGTAATCTGGTTAAGAAGGAGAAGTAACTGAAGATGTGACAGCTTCACTGTATTCTTTTTCTTGAGTCATCTCAGCTTAGAGCTGTCAGTTTTGTTTTCAGAATAAAAATACATGTTCTCAAATGTGAAAGAATTAGCAGAGTTGCATATGGTGCTCCTTCAAAACTAAAAGTAGCTTGACAAGAACCAGAGAATTTAAGAACTGAAAAAGAGCTCATAATTAGGATCAGAACAAAAATTAAAGCAACTGATTTCAGAATAAAAAATATTAATATACATTGATTTAATTTTATTTTCATTTACATATATCAGAGAAAAGAAATAACTGAAAAAACTGTCTCTCAAGCATGTTGTTCATGCATACACATCCCCTTAATAATCCTGCTGGCTGCCCCTTATCAGTTATACCAATTAAGTCTTCAATGGAGAGAAGGAAATCACCAGAGGCAAAGTATCTGAGTGTCTGTAGTAGCAGGTCCATTGGTGGAACACTCATTTCTGAAAAAAAAAGAGTAGAATGACATGAGACAGTTCAAGAGAAATTTAAAAACATAACTTGTCAGTCTCTGCCTCCACTGTTATGATTAATTAGAATCAAAAACTAAAGATTCCTGTTGGCTGAATGGCAAGTAACGATGTTCTTAAAAAATAAAAATGACAATTTTTTGTGATAAATATGGATATGGATATGTTTATGTGGATAATACTAATAACTGAGAAATAAAAAAGGTATCTGCTATATCTTTCTTAAAAAACTGACTTTCCAGTTAATTTTGCTGTGTTAAACCAACTTGAGTAAGCACAAATAATTTACATATTTATGGGAATAATGTTACATAATGGACAATTTTGTTGCTGTGAAGCATTCACTAAAAGATGGAAAGTTGTTGTCCCAATGGGAGATAAGCGTGAACAGTATTTTCTGTTATAGATGTGACTGATTGAACTTGGTACATTAGTGTACTATCAAACTTCGTGTTACATTAAACTATCATAATAAGCCATCAATTTCATAAAATTAGTACTTCACTCAAGTTCAATATATTTCAATTTAATTTACCATCAACTAGCTACAGTTTGATATAAAGGACACTGAAAAAACTTGATGTTTAAGGAAAGTGAAAAACATCGCATTCCAAGTACTCCATCTACATGCTACAACTGTGCAGATTCAGTGACTAGATTCCTGTTCTGCTCTTGTAACATACATTGATAGCTATTATTTTATGATAAATATGGGTGACCTTATGTGGATAACACTAATCATAGAAATACACAGCAGCTATGTTCAATACTGGGAAGCATCACTTAAAGACTCTAACTTTCCTCTTAATTTTACTACGTTAAACTTAGCGTGAGTAAGCACAATTAGGTTCAAGGGCTTAAGTTGCTCTGAAGCATTAATGGGCCAGTCATCCCAATATTTTCACTGAGATGTGGAAAGTTGTTCTGACACTGCTGTGGTGTTTACAAAAATGGGTAAACCCAGTAGAAAACAGAATGCTACAATATTTTTTTGCTATTGACATAATGTGGCTGAGTGAAACTGGGGCACAACTGTATTATCAAAACATTTTACAGTACAAAAAATTGATGTTTTGTCTAAATCAGAAAAGGCTGTTAGAACAAATAGTACAAACGTAACTGTTGTGGTTTTTTCTATTTGGTTAAGTCTATTATGGTGCTGTCTGCTACATATAATGAAACAGTCCTTTCCCCTACCGCAGCAATTGGAACACATGCCACATAAACAAGATTATTTCTGCACGATCTTTTATTTTAATGTGCCTGATTTACATAAATAACACAATGGAGTTCATGAAGTACTGAAGTCAAATGCATATTAGTACAAATAAACTGTATTATTTAATAAAAAAGAGAAATAGTCTCACCCGTCTGTTACTAGCTCCACTTTCTCAAGTACTACACTGAAAAGACGAAACACGGCTTCTTTTGATAAAGCAGAATCTGGATATAAATTCGGAATTGGCATCATCTCATTTTCTTCTTCCTCGTTCTCATGAACACTTCAGCCGCAATATCATCATCACAGTCTGTCACTATTTCTGCCATCTTGCAAGACTAGTGCTTAACTGGCTGCTAAGCGAAGATTGTACAACTGGCCCTTGGTGTTAGAGGCTAATAAATGTAAATGCAGTCAGTACGAGATCTAACTTCTACTTCATTGTTTATTTTCCTTTTCAAATATCAAAGAGAATTCGTTGTTGTGAACATCAGTTGTGTATTTAGCACACTTTTATTTATTGTTAAAAGTGTAATCATAAATGCTGCATCTCATAACTGGGAAATTTCCGAGAGTATTTTGGGTGCATTTTCTGTATAAATACCATAGGTCAGATATAAAGAATACAAGCAAATTGTTACAACATAACCTAATATTATTATAAGCACTAAAATTACACAAAATCTTTATGTACTAGTTGCGTACTATATGCTGTAAGTGAAATTTGTGGAAAATATGCGAACTGCGGATAGCGTGTGGTGAATGTAAATAAAAAGCTAAACACACTTACATACACAGTAAGAATCTTCGCACAAAATACAAGCTGTGCGTCTGTGATCACAATGTACCATGGCAGTATTCAGTCACTGTTTATGTATGGCATTATCTTTTGGGGGAACTCCATAGGTACAAACAAAACATTTAGGCTACAGAAAAAGATTGTTAGAATAATAAACCATGCTAAGTACAGAGACTCCTGTAGATCAATATTTAAAAATCTCAGTTTACTGCCTCTTCCTAGCTTATATATGTATGAAATATTAAATTTCACAGAAGGAAGTATTTTAAAAGATGGAAATATCTTCAAATGCAGGATATGTTGCAGGGAGAGTTCCCACCTGTGCAATTCAGAAAAGCTGGTGTTGGTAGTTTGGCTCTAGATGAGACAGGGTGTGAGGCAGTCATTGAAGTGCAACATGTTGGGCTGCACAGCATTTTCAGCAACTTTGTGCTCCAGTTGTCGGCAGCCATTCTGTGGATAGACAGCTTGTTGGTTGTCATACCCATACAGAATGTAACACAGTGGTTACATCTTATTTTACATATCAAATGACTGCTTTCACAGGTAGTGCTGTCTATGATGGGATAAGTGATGCCTGCAACCAGACTGGAGTGGTGGGAGGGTATAAGGAACAGGTCTTGCCTCTAGGTCTATCTTTGTAATATGAGCTATGAGGCAATTGGTTTGGAGTAGGGGTAGAGTAGGGATGGACGAGGATACTGCGTAGGTTTGGTTGGTGATGGACTACCACTGCAGGAGGAGTGGGAAGGATAGTGGGTAGGGTATTCCTCATTTTAGAGCACAACAAAAAGTACTTGAAACCCTGCTGGAGAATGTGATTTGGTAGCTCCATTCCTGAGTGGTACTGTCATGAGGATTGTGCTCCTTTAAGGCCAGATGGTGGGAATATGGTAGCTGGTAGGTGACTGGAGAGACAAGGCATAGGAGACTTTTTGGTGTGGAATGGGCGCCAGATGTCAAAGTTTGATATGAATGGAGGTACTGATGTAGCCATCTTTGAGGTGGAGGTCAACATCAAGGAAGGTGGCTTGTTGGGCTGAGGAGGACCAGGCGAAATGAGTGGGGGAGAAGCTCGTGAGGTTCTGGAGGAATGTGGATAGGCTGTTCACACTCTCAGTCCAGATCATGAAGATGTCATTGCTGAATTTGAACCAGTGAGTTGTTTGGGATTTTGTGTGTTAGAAAGAATTCCTCTCGATGGCCCATGAATTACTTGGCATCAGATGATGCCATGTTTGCACCCATTGCTGAACCATGGATTTGTTTGTCAGTGATGCTTTCACATGTGGAGTAATTGTGGGTGAGGATATAGTTGCTCATGGTGACCATGAACGAGGTTGTAGGTCTGGAGTCAGTTGGGCATTGGATAAGGTGATGTTCAAAAGTGGCAAGGCCTTGGACTTAGGCATATTATGGAGGTGGCATCAATAGTGATGAACAGGGCAGGGCACCTTGTGGTACAGGAAAGAAACTGTGGGGAGTCTGTGCAGGAAATGATTGGTATCTTTTATATATGAGGGTGGGTTGTGGGTAGGCTGAAAGTGTTGGTCCAGAGAATCTCTGCATGTGTTGCCGCTGCTAAACACTGCATTCCTCTGTGCTTGACTGTTGACTGACTTCAGACCTAAAACCTCCTTCCTGGTACTATGGCCAACTATATCCTGACCCACAATTACTTCACCTTTCCAAGCATCACCTAAAACGAATCCATGGTACAACAATGGGCACCCACAAGGCATCATCCTGTACCAACTTATTCATGGGCCATCAAGATAAAGCCTTCCTAATCACCCAGAATCCCAAAGCCCACAACTGATTCAGATTCATTGATGACATATTTGTGATCTGGACTGAGGGTCATGACACCCTGTCCACATTCCTACAGAGCCTCAAAACCTACCCTCATTTGTCTCACCTGATCCTCCTCCTCAGCCCAACAAGCCACCTTCTTTGATGTTGACCTCCACCTCAAAGATGGCTTTGTCAGTAACTCCATCCATATCAAACCTACCAACCAACAGCAATACCTCCACTTTGGCAACTGCCACCCATTCCGTACCAAAAATTCACTATCATACTGTGTAGCTACCGGTGGCCACCACATCTGTTGTGATGAGTAGTCCCTCTCTAGATACACCAATGGTCTCACTGAGGCCATCATAGACCAAAATTACCCTTAAAATATTGTAGAGAAATCATATAACTCAGTACCACCTAGGACTGGAGCAACTGAACCACATTCTGTGCCAGCATTTTGACTACCTTGTTCTGTGCCCTGAAATGAGAAATATCCTACCCACTGTCCTTCCCATCCCTCCCACAGAAGTATTCCACCACCCACCAAACGTACGCGATATCCTCATTCATCCATACGCAACCCTTGCTCTCAACCCCTTGCCTTGTGGCTCATATTCTGCAATAGATCTAGATGCAAGACTTGTTCCATGCATCCTCTCATCATCCCCTACTCCAGTCCATTCACAGGCGTCACTTACCCCATCATAGCGAGGGCTACTTGTGATAGTAGTTATATGATCAACAAGCCAAGCCGGAACCACTGTGCTGCGTCCTACATGGGCATGACAACCAACAAGCTGTCAGCCCACATGAATGGCCACTGCCAAACTGTGACCAAGAGAGGCTATGCCATCTGGATCCTTTCACCCAACAGTAGCTTTTCTGAATTCCATGGGTGGGTACTCTACCTGCAAATATATCCTACATTTCTGTAACCCCCTGGCCTCAATCCCCCGCTAGTCCTTGTCCTTCGCCCACCTATCCCATTCACCGTTCCCATTCCCCACTTCACAACCTTCTATATGATCATCACACCCACTTGTCTTCTTTTTTTCCCTTCCTCTCTCTCTCTCTCTCTCTCTCTCTCTCTCTCTCTCTCTCTCTCTCTCTCTCTCTCCTCCCCCCCCCCCCCCCCACTCTCTCCCAATGACTGCACCTAACAGTCCTACCTGGTCCCTACCACACCCCTGCTTGCTCCCACAAACAGCATTACACATTGCCCCTACCCCTACTCTGCTATAGCTCCCCCCTCCCCACCCCACCCCAGTCCTCTCCTAACCCCCACACACAAATTGCTTCTCCTGACAGGCGCAGTTGCTTGCAGTCTGTCCTCATTGGCCAAAGACAGTGGTCATGTGAGTGTTAGTTGTACCTGCGTGAAGGTGGGTTTGTCTCTCCTACTTTAAAAGAAAGCTCAGATGTAATGCAGTCATTTTGTTGTGACTGTCTGCAACTCAACATTTCCTCTATCTCCTTTTCATAATATTGTCATTATTGCAGCAGGGATTTTCCGTTGTTTAATATATGTTTTCTGAATTTATCTTGCCTGTTTAGTTTTTGAGATGAAAAATGTGTTGTGTGGTGAAGCACTTTTAAATATGTTGGGAAAATACGCATTAGCCTACAATACAGGTCAGTCTCTTATCGCAACCTTTATTTGCCATTCAGATTCATTGGATTCACCAATAAATGAAAGGACAATATACCTCTACCCCGTAACACCCAAAGAAGTATAAATGGCTATCAGCAAACTAAAGAGTAAAATGACCTGCAGATTTGATGGTATCCCTGACAAAATTATTAGATATAGTACTGATAATGTTGTCTCTCAACTTGTGGACATAATCAATGACTCCTTTGAAACTGGTGTGTTTTCAGGTAAACTTAATCAGTCAACAGTAATACCAGTTTATAAAAGTGGTGACAAGCTTGACATTAAAAATTTCAGACCACTATCATTATTGTCTGTATTTTTGAAAACAATTGAAAGAATAATGTATGACAGATTGCTTCCTAAACAACAATAAAATTCTTGTAAATGCACAGAATGGTTTCAGATAAGGCAATCTATACAAACGGCTCTTTTCAGTTTCCTAAGACTTGTTTACAAAGCTACTGGACCTGATCTGTGGATTGTTTTTGGACATTTTTAAAGTGTTTGATCTTATAAATCATAATAAACTATATAATTATGGTGTCCATTGGTGTTACCTATGAGCAGTTCAAGTCTTATTTAGCTGATAGGAAACAAACAATGCAAATTTCTCAGGATGGAAATGTGTACCATTCTGAATATGAGTTAATTATGGGGTGCCCCCGGGCTTGGTATTGGGAACATTGGTATTCTTGATTTTTATTAATGACCTACAACAACAGTTTTCAACAGCTGATACTGTATTATTTGCTGTTGATACCAGCTTCATTATAAAAGGGAAGAATGACTTAGATGCAGCACAAAATCGACAAAACAGCAGAAGTGGCATAAAAATGGTTTAAAGATAACTGTCTAGTTGTCAATGACAAGAAAACTGTATGGATGAACTTCAAGCATATAAGGAACAAAAATAGGACCAATGTAAAATCCACGTTATCGAAGAGCCAGATTCAGCAAAGGAATCAAATAAATTTTTTAGGATTATGGGTGGCTGAGCATCTAAGATGGGAAAAACATGTAGAAATACTTAACAAAAAATTAAGCAAGTGCTGTCACACATTAAGAATGCTGAAAGACTGCTGCAATACTGAAACAGTGTTAAGTGCTTATTACGTTTACATGCATAGTCTACTGAAGTATGGTATAGTATTCTGGGGAAATACCTGTTTTGCAAAGCAGTCTTTTAAGCTTTGGAAGAAAACTGTAAGATTAATAAGTGATGTTGTTTGCAGAGTGTCATGTAGAGATATTTTTGAGGAATTAAAAATCATGACTTTACTGTCTATATTAATATATGAAAGTACCTGCTTCATTAAAAACCATCGTGAGATCCACAATTAGGAAACTTACAATGAACGAACACACAGTGTACGTATGCTACGAGCTCTCCTGTGTAATGTACCTTCTAAGGAGGTTAAAAGATGTATTGAGTGACCAATATCTCATAACAGTATATTATGCCCTATTCCATAGCCACATCAATTATGGCCTACTGTTATGGGGACATTCTGCTGGTTGTAAGGATGTGCTAATTCTACAGAAAAAGCTCTCAGAATAATCACAACAAGTAAAAGACAGGAGCACTGCAGGCCTATATTCAAACAGTTAGGAATTATGACAGTCTTCAGCCAGTATGTGTTTTTATGTCTCATCAGCGTGAAAGAAAACCAAGGAGTCTTCAGCATGAGGCAAGATATACACAATCACAATACCCATAACAAGAGGAACATCGAAATACCCAGGTGTTGACTGACGGGAATGCAAGACAGCTTTCCAGTGGTTGCCCTAAAGATATTCAACTCACTCAAGAAGTGCAATCCCTGCCGCTAGGAACATTCAAAAGGAGAGTAGCACAGGACCTGAAAGAACACCCATTGTACTCCATTGGTGAATTCTTTAATAGTGACCAAAGTGAATGGAAAAACAAATGTTGTTTCTATTAAGTATAAATGTCTTAATTTTGTGAAATTTTTTTAAAATATATATATGTAATTAATCTTGACGCACTCTGTCCAGTCATGGATGGTAAACGACACAGATTTAATAATAAAGTATCAAACAAGGAATAGGGATGACTATCATAGGGATGTGCACAGAAAAATCAATATATCAGGACAGTGCTGTTTACAAACCAAAAATTGTTTACAGTGCATTGCCAGATAGCATAAAAAAATACCAAACATTAACGCATTCAAAAAAGAACTAAAAAATATACTAATAATGAATACTTGGAATTTTGCTCATATCTGTAGGTCTGAACTCTCTAAACAAAAATTCATAATTATCAAACCATTCCTAGATGAAACTAAACTTCTTTTATCCATGTATGTATCTAATTATGCACCTAACTTTTGCGGCATATGTTACTGTGCATGTTCAATTAAAGTACTGGTATTTAATAGTTTTAGTCAAATCAGCCAAGGTGTTAAGCTAGCTTTTATTTTATCTGTATGTTTGTATGTATATATATCTAAAAACAAAGATGATGTGACTTTCCAAACGAAAGTGCTGGCACGTCGATACACACACAAACATACACACAAAATTCTAGCTTTCACAACCAACAGTTGCTTCGTCAGGAAAGAGGGAAGGAGAGGGAAAGACGAAAGGATGTGGGTTTTAAGGGCGAGGGTAAGGAGTCATTCCAATCCCGGGAGTGGAAAGACTTACCTTAGGGGGAAAAAGGACGGGTATACACTCGCGCGCGCGCACGCACACACACACACACACACACACACACACACACACACACACACACACACACATATATACGCTGCTTGTGTCTGTATATGTGTGGATGGATATGTGTGTGTGTGCGAGTGTATACCCGTCCTTTTTTCCCCCTAAGGTAAGTCTTTCCACTCCCGGGATTTGAATGACTCCTTACCCTCTCCCTTAAAACCCACATCCTTTCGTCTTTCCCTCTCCTTCCCTCTTTCCTGACGAAGCAACTGTTGGTTGCGAAAGCTAGAATTTTGTGTGTATGTTTGTGTGTGTTTGTGTGTCTATTGACGTGCCAGCGCTTTCGTTTGGTGAGTCACATCATCTTTGTTTTTAGATATATTTTTCCCATGTGGAATGTTTCCCTCTATTATATTCATATCATTTATTTGTATGTATATAATTTTATAATCTAATTAAGGAGAAGAATGTTTTTGTTATAAAGATGTGCTGATACAAATAAGATTTTGCACATGATGTAAATATGTAATATTTTGTACTTTGACAAATCCAACATCATGAATGTGATAATATAGGTGCTAAATAAATAAATAAACTCTTAAATGAATTATCACCTTTGAACCTAAGCTAGATCCCTGACTACACCACAGATCAGTCTGTCGCCACAACCAAGGGGGGAGGGGGGGGGGGGGGTAGCTCTAGTGTCACACTCAGGCGACGATTTCAGATTTGCTTCCAGACTCTGTACTCACATACTGCTTTCTGTTTCCAACATACATATAGTATTTTTCTATTTTTCTCCATTGTGCCGCATGCTCATGTATACCATAGCGTTCAAGTTCAGTTAGTGCTGTAAGGGTGATTGTGTCGAAAGATTTACATAAACCCAGAAACTTAGCAGATACACAGAGTATCTTTTGACTAATGGTTGTATAACAGACCCTGTTAGGCTTGATATAACTGTTTCTGTAGATTTCCCTTCAAGAAAACAAGTTGTACTGCAATCAGAATACTGTGTTTTTGTAGGAAAGTAATTTATCTACATTACATAAGCCTTTCAAGTATTTTTGAGAAAACAGTTCTATAATTATTTTAGTCCTTTGCCACCTTTCTTGTATAACAATACTGTTATGCTTATTTTTAATTTTTCTGGAATTCTTCTGTGAATGTACAATTTGCTTAATCCAAAAATGGGTTCAATTATTTTTTCACTCACATGCCTTATTAGATAATGTAGTATTTCTCCATCTCCTGCAACCTTCTTGAATTTTAGTTTCTGAATTATTTTTATGAGTTCCTGTTTTTTCACGCTTCCATAAAAATTGAGTGAGCTGGTTGCTGAAGTGGTCTGGGATACTAGAGTCCCTGATGATTTCTTTCACACTTTAAATGTTGCGCAGCATCGATGAAATTAGTGTTCTCACAGTTTTCATTATCTCAATAAAATTTGTTATTTGCAATCTTTTTACATATTTCATCTACATCTTTATCTACATGACTGCTCTGCAATTCACATGTAAAAGCCTGTTAGTGGGTTCATTGAACCACTTTCACACTATTTCTCTACTGTTCCATTCGCAAACAGCATGTGAGAAAAAATGAGCATGAAGTCTCTCCTTGCAAGCTCTGACTTCTTTCATTTTATAATGGTAATCGTTTCTCCCCATGTAGGTAGGTATTGACAAAATATATTTTGTATTCAGAGGAGAAAGATGGTGATTGAAATTTTGGGAACAAATTTCACCACAATGAAAAATGCCTTTGTTTCAATGGTTGCCACCCTAGCTCACATATCATATCCATGATAGACTCTTCCCTATTTTGTGGTAATACTGAAGACCACCCTTCTCTGAACTTCTTCTGATGTCCTCGATCAATCCATTCTGATAAGAATCCCGTACCACAAAGCAGCATTCTAGCAGAGGATGGACAAGCATAGTGTAAGAAGTCTCTTTAGCAGATTTGTTACATCTCCTATGTATTCTGCCACAGCCTGATTTGCCTTACCCACAACAGTAAGTATGTGATCATTGCAGTTAATGTTCTTTATAATAGTTACACGTAGGTATTTAGTTGAATTCGCAGACTTTACATTTGTGTTATTTACCATATAATGGAAATTTAACAGATTTCTTTTAGTACCGATGTGGAAGAACTCGCACTTCTTATTATTTAGGATCAATTGCCACTTCTCACATCTTAAAGATATTGTGTCTGAATTATTTTGCAACTGGTTTTGATCTTCGGATGACGTTACTAGATGGTAGATGACAGCTTCATCTGCAAACCGTCTGAGATGACAGCTCCAATTTTCTACTATATTATTTATATTGAGTAGGAACAACAGAGGGCCTATAAAATTTCCTTGGGATAGTAAAAGAATGATTTTCACTAAACCCTCATTGATAGTATGGCAAAGTTTACATCAGATGGTTTTTTTTAAGTACCTTATAGTATTTTGATTGAGACTTGGCAATGTAAGATTGTGGAACAATAGTCTTTTTCCAGTGTAGATGAAAAATTCTCAATAATTTCAGCAATGTTTGCAGTACATGTGATCATTTGTGTTCTGCTAGTTGAAATCTATTGATGAAAATGTATGGTTTCATTTTCATCCCAGTTTTCAATTATTATTATTATTTCTTTCCTTTCTCAGACGTTTTGTCTGGTTAAAAATGGAAAGTGATGCAGACCTTGATCAAGCGTGACTTCCTTTTAACTGTAGGGTATATGTTACATTGCATTTAGGAACTTTCGGGTAATTGAACATGTATCAATAATTACAGATTTCTGTAGTTGTATATATACGTTTGGATGTAGCTGTATTGCATTGATGTACTGGTGGATATTGTGTGGTATGACTCTTGTAGTTGATAGTGTAATTGGTATAGTGTCAACTTTATCCTGATGCCATATGCCCTTGACTTCCTCAGCCAGTTGGATGTATTTTTCAGTTTTTTTCTCCTGAATATTTGTTGTATTGGGTACGGATATTTCGATTAGTTGTGTTAATTTCTTCTTTTTATTGGTGAGTATGATGTCAGGTTTGTTATGTGGTGTCGTTTTATCTGTTATAATGGTTCTGTTCCAGTATAATTTGTATTCATCATTCTCCAGTACATTTTGTGGTGCATACTTGTATGTGGGAACGTGTTGTTAGTTTATATGTACTAAGATGGTACCTGTTCTTTTGGACATGTCCGAAAGAACAGATACCATCGGTGACCATGCAGCTCGTTAGAATGAAATTACAATGAAATGAACACCCTTAGCTGCTTACAGGCGTTGACATACATCAACGGGGACAGATGAAAATGTGTGCCCAGACCGGGACTCGAACCCGGGATCTCCTGCTTACATGGCAGACACTCTAGCCACCTGAGCCACCGAGGACACAGAAGATAGCGTGACTGCAGGGACTGATCTCTGGCACGCCTCCTGTGAAACCCACATTCTCAACGTATTGTCCCGCACTACATTCATAGTGTCCCCGCCCATTATACTCATTACTCGCGGCGCGTTGCCGATTCCCATAAGAGTTCGGGCTCTGTTTGTGCATTCGCACAGAAGAAGAAGTCGGTCAGCTTGAGCCTTAATTAAATATATACTAAGATGGTATCTGTTCTTTCGGACATTTGCTCTCAGCAACATGGGGAAGATGGCCATAATCAGCCATATGGAAGGAGCTAAGTACTCCGAAGCAGTCGCAGTGGTCAAGAAGACAGAGGAGATTCACCTTTATAGTCAGTCCTTTGCAAGTCAAGCACTACGACTGTTAAGTGATGCATGGACTCTTAAGGCTGCATACCATCTCACTGACCTTAAAGGGAGTTTATTTTTGATGACTGCATTGTTTTTTCACCCTGCCCTTTTGGTGATGCGTTAGGCTGTTAAAACGATATTCCAATAATGCTTTAAAATATCAGTAACAGGAACATTGGGTGAGCTTGGAAATCTTGCCAATAGAGTTGCACTCAGAAGTGATCGACAGACTGTGGCATTTTCAACATACCCTTGCACAGTTTGACGTAACCTATCCTTTTCAGATGTCAAGTTTTGGCATTCATTATGGAAATTTGCCACTGGTTTTTCAGTGAAGAGGAAGGATGAGCAAGGTACGTCTCACTGCCCTATTTTCTCAATGTTTCGGTTCTTCTTGCTTCCTCTTAAGAAGAGGGGTTGATTTCAACAATTCTGTCTTCCTCGCTTGTGTGTTCTGAAACCAGACATACCCATCTGTTGACAACCACTGTTCTTCCCCTAATAGTACATTCCTGTAAATTTTCCTGATTTAGGTGCGAGACTCCAGATTTTCAGCTTTTTCTCCCACCTCCTGCCTGTTCCATTATTTCTTCTGATTTTTAGCTAATAATCATCAAACCTAAGATGGTTGTTTCAAAAACCCATCATTTCAGTTTTTGGCCAATTGTGAGAAGTCCTTTGCTTATTTGTCCTTTTAATCAATGTACTTCTTGGAATTTGCAGAAATCAGGTAGTCACGTGCACCATGTTCTAGATCATACTTTTTCCTCTTTCCTGCGCATTTTGTAGAATGTACATGCTCAGTTTTGTGGTCTCTTTGGAGTTGCATTTGTGAGTTGTCACTGTGCCAGTGCTGCCTAGTTAGCATTTCTCCCACTAAATCTGGTGGTTTTGAGTACCTGTCTAGTGACTAGTAGGAATTATGGTAGATTTTAAACATATTAGGATCGTTTTATGGTAAAATTACTTTTAAAAATCACTTGGTCCATTCAACATACAGAAACTAGCACTAATTTATTAACGTCCTCTAGCTCTTGAATTTCTATCACCTAAACATTTATAATACACTTTATTCTGTCTTTATTCCTGTATTGTTATGCGTTCTAGTATTAATAAACCTATGCAGCTGCATGCATTGTGCTTACCTGTAATACCAGAGTTAATAAGGTAGTTTTTTACATCACTGCATCTTGTTTTAGTGTTAGACATGGCTGAAGTAAAGCCACAGTATTCCCAGCTATGATGTGCTGAATGGCTACACAATAGTAAATTTGCAAACTGGCTGGAAATAATTTTTGGCGATGACACAAAAGCATCTTGCAAATTTTGTTGTAGTACTTCATTAGCACCTTATGCCAACATATAAGCCATAGTGGGGAAAAAAAACACAAGACAGCTGCAGCACCATCAACAAAAATACCTTTCAAAGCCATGAAAGAATGTTTAGAAGTGAATCAAGCTGAGGGTTCCCTAGCATTTTTTAATCATATAATTTGGTCACTTAAGGAGTTGGACGGACATTAGCATGACCAAATTTTTAGGAATAACAACAATAGATTACAATGCTGCAAGCAATACAATCATTTCAACATATTTTTAATCAGTCAACCTCAAACATTTTCATTTTGTTTTCATGGAGCAATACTGCAACAATTTCTGTACATTATTATGTCAAGGAAAGATCCATTGTGTATGTTTTATAATCTTTATCTACATGGCTAGACTGCAGTTCACACTTAAGTGCCAGGCAGAGGGTTCATTGTACCATTTTCAGATTATTTCTGTACTATTCCACCTTGAATAGCATGCAGGAAAAGCTAACACCTAAATCTTTCCGTTCATGCTCTGGTTTATTTTATTATCATGCTAATTCCTGCCTATGTAGGAGGGGGTCAACAAAATACTTTCACATTGGAAGAAGAAAGTTTGTGATTGAAAATTCATAAATAGCTCTTGTCACAACAAAAAAACATCCTTTTTTTAATGATTGCCACCCCAACTCGTGTGTCATTTCTGTGACACACTCTCCCGTATATTGCGATAATACAAAACAAGCTGCCATTTTTTGGACTTTTTTATGTTCTCCATCAATACCATCTGGAAAGGGTGCCATACTGTGCAGCAGTACTCTAGCAGAGGGCAGTCTCTTTAATGGATTTGCTGCTGCTTCTAAATGTTCTGCCAACAAACAAAGCACAGTCTTTGGTTTGCCTTCCCCAGACATTATGTATATGGTCTTTCCAATTAAAGTTGTTCTTAATTTTAATTCCTAGGTATTCAGTCGAATTCACAGTCTTTCTTTTAGTACTCATGTGGATGACCTCACACTTTTCTTTATTTGGAGACAATTGCCATTTTTCACACCATACAGATATCTTGCCTTTGCTGACGTGACATTTGTGTATCACATGGTGGAAAAAGTGATGTTTCAAACCACTAAGAAAACGTTAAGTTTGTGACTAATAAAAAAAATTGGAATTTGGTGTTAGAATTATTTGTAATTTGCCAATTAATTGCACTGACCATGTGAGTGACCTGTTCAGGAAAATGTTACTGGATAGCATTATAGTGAAAACATACAGCTCTGCAAGAACAAAAACTATGGCAATCATAAGAAAAATAGTCAAAAAAACATCCCAACCTAGTTCAGCACTTGAATTACGCTACAGATAATGGGTATGGAGTTAATGCATTGGTCAGTTCCAGTTCTTTTATTTGTATTTTTATTGCCATTATATAGTTGAAACAAATGAGCCCTCGGTCACAATTTTTAGTCGTACTAACCAGGTTTCAACAATTCTTGGTGTCATGTTCACCTGCCTCCACTTGTTAACGCAGGTGCCTCAGTCTGTTGCTACCTGTAGCTTTACACATATGAACAGTCTGTAGTGGCTCACCTTCATGCATTCTTTTTTTAAAAAAATTGTGATTGAATCCCTTCTGACCTGTTATTTATCTTATATCTGACATGTAAGTACTGTCTCTGTCTTATATTGTTAGTCAGTACTTACACTTTTTATATAAAAAATTTTCTTTTCCCATAAATTTGTAATTATGTTATAGGCCACTTTAAACATTTAAATTCTGATGAAGGCAGCCTTACAAGTGTTGAAACCTGGTTAATAAGACCAAAAATTGTGACTGAGGGCTCATTTGTTTCAACTTATAAACGGTCACTAAACCAAGCAGCTATGTTTAAAACTTTGCCATTCTATAGCGTTTTGATGTTGCAGGAAATGACTCACACCAGCTGTCTTGAGACTATACTGAAAATGAGCCACAATTTTTGATCAGTTGTACCTCCTGATTTTTTTTTAAACTGCGTGTCCCGGTTTTTGGGTTTTAAAGGTTGGCAGGTATGTAGTACCACAAGGGTTTGTGTCATTCTCTTATTTGGATGTTCGATTGTTTTCAGGGTGCTGGTACTTCTAGGTCGCACTCCCTGTCATGTGGCGAGATAACTGGGCACAATGAAAATGCTCCTTTGATGTTTGATAAGGTCAGAGTGACTGGTGAATCAGGAAGCTCGCATTTGACAGTCAATTTGGTGACCTCCAAGCAGTTGCAGCCCTGCATCACATTCACCACTGCCACTCATGCTGCATCAGCTAACAGTTGTATTGTCACCTCCACCACTGCCACTATTGCTGCATCTGCCAACAGTTGTATTTCAAAGTATCTGATTCAGGTTGATGTTGCAAGGGTGAAAATGTTATGGACTTTACAGGTTGTTGGAAATCAAGTGTCCTCTTCTACGAGAGGAAAGCAGATTGCTTTGTTTCTAGTCATGTTCCCTAATGATAATGTAGCTAGTAAGATGCAGCTTGCGTAGATCGACATCACACAGTAATGTTCATGAGTAAGCTCCACATTTTAGAAAAAATATTCTCGAAGATCTTGCAATCTAATTTGATGAGAGCCTTAACGAGGTGGCTGAGTTGCAGAAAATGGATATTGCTCTTAGATACTGGCCCAAAGTTAACAAACAAGTTGAAAAAAAAATGAATTATTGTTCATCTGCATTTTCTAGCCCTTACCACTGCTGCCAGTATATCAGTTGATTTTAAGATGCTTCAGGTATCAGTGGATGGATTTGCATCTTGATCTGAAGAATATTCATGGTGCAGTGCATCATCTTTTACTGATATGAGATCCATGTGGTCTTCATATAATTCATCAGAGTTTCATGAATGTAGCCTTAAAGACTAACTGGGACATTGTGTCTTTTCTGAAATTGATTTATAATGTGCTGAAGAATTTACATGGTAGAAGAGCTGATTATAAAAGATTTAATAAACCCACAAATCCGTTCTTCTCTTAAGGGAGGGGGGGGAGGGGGGGAATTGCTCTGGGCACTGGCTGGAAAACAAGGATGTGACCAACTGGGGTGTAAAAAATCACCCCCTTTCTAAAGACTTGTGCAGCCAAGGTAAAGAAGTACATGATTAAAATAGATATTCACAGCTGATTAACAATGTTGAGAACCTCAAAGATCCTCAGCTACCACTTAAGATATCTTTTTTTAGCTTTCTTTCAGGGCAAATGGTAACGATGCTATATTTTTGAACATTATTTAAATTAACTTAACTTGGTCTGGAGTTCATTTAATGAAACAATATGTGTTTCCAACTTCACAGAATTTATTGACAACTGAACTGCATACTAGTCACATTAAAAAAAAAAACACTGACAGACATACTTCACATATCTCTTTGACTGACTGACAAAACAACTACTCAGCAACTCCCTTGCAGCCTTGCTGCATCGCTTTATATAGAATTTTAACAATAAATTTCAAAATAGCCCATTATCAATTTTCAACAATTCTGATGTTACAATTAAAATGTACAAAATGTAAAGAAACTAATGTTACAGCCAAATCAGGTATAAAATACAAAATCGTATTTCATAAATTTTATATTATCATCACTAGTTTTAATATGAAAATCAATCTGAACTTTAATTGCAACAATGTCTCTTGTATTCTTTTAGTAACATAATGATTTACAGTTTGGATTTGGTTACTAACATTTAATAACAGTACAAATCTCGTGCTTTATCTGACTGCATACAAGAAAGTTACAAATAAGGCCTCAAATTCTGAAAATTGTAAAGTTGTGTGCTGTAAACAATTGGAGAGTTAATTAGAAATGTAATTACAAAGGATTTTAATTACAGAGGAGGACATAAAAATAGATAACAAATGAAAATACATCACTTGGTAATAATTTTTAAGCTGTTTCTAAGAATAATCAGGTTCTCTGTGTCAACCCACCAATCAGCTGCAGTTAACGTAATTAGAGGTGCCAGCCACTTACGCCAACATTTCCACAGCCTCATAACATTTGTTACTAAATAGCTCTTACTTCAATTTCTCAACAAGGTTTTTGATTTGGAACCTGTACATAATTTTGTTAATGACAACAATCCATAGACAATTATAGTAATACGAGGTGCATTCAAGTTCTAAGGCCTCTGATTTTTTTTCTATTTAACTACTCACCTGAAATCGATGAAACTGGCGTTACTTCTCAACGTAATCGCCCTGCAGACGTACACATTTTTCACAACGCTGACGCCATGATTCCATGGCAGCGGCAAAGGCTTCTTTAGGAGTGTGTTTTGACCACTGGAAAATCGCTGAGGCAATAGCAGCACGGCTGGTGAATGTGCGGCCACGGAGAGTGTCTTTCATTGTTGGAAAAAGCCAAAAGTCACTAGGAGCCAGGTGAGTAGGGAGCATGAGGAATCACTTCAAAGTTGTTATCATGAAGAAACTGTTGCGTAACGTTAGCTCGATGTGCGGGTGCGTTGTCTTGGTGAAACAGCACACGCGCAGCCCTTCCCGGACGTTTTTGTTGCAGTGCAGGAAGGAATCTGTTCTTCAATACATTTTCGTAGGATGCCCCTGTTACCATAGTGCCCTTTGGAACGCAATGGGTAAGGATTACGCCCTCGCTGTCCCAGAACATGGACACCATCATTTTTTCAGCACTGGCAGTTACCCGAAATTTTTTTGGTGGCAGTGAATCTGTGTGCTTCCATTGAGCTGACTGGCGCTTTGTTTCTGGATTGAAAAATGGCATCCACGTCTCATCCATTGTCACAACCGACGAAAAGAAAGTCCCATTCATGCTGTCGTTGCGTGTCAACATTGCTTGGCAACATGCCACACGGGCAGCCATGTGGTCGTCCGTCAGCATTCGTGGCACCCACCTGGATGACACTTTTCGCATTTTCAGGTCGTCATGCAGGATTGTGTGCACAGAACCCACAGAAATGCCAACTCTGGAGGCAATCTGTTCAACAGTCATTCGGCGATCCCCCAAAACAATTCTCTCCACTTTCTCGATCATGTCGTCAGACTGGCTTGTGCGAGCCCGAGGTTGTTTCGGTTTGTTGTCACACGATGTTCTGCCTTCATTAAACTGTCGCACCCACGAACGCACTTTCTACACATCTGTAACTCCATCACCACATGTGTCCTTCAACTGTCGCTGAATTTCAGTTGGTTTCACACCACGCAAATTCAGAAAACGAATGATTGCATGCTGTTCAAGTAAGGAAAACGTCGCCATTTTAAGTATTTAAAACAGTTCTAATTCTCGCCACTGGCGGTAAAATTCCATCTGCCGTACGGTGCTGCCATCTCTGGGACATATTGACAATGAACGTGGCCTCATTTTAAAACAATGTGCATGTTTCTATCTCTTTGCAGTCCAGAGAAAAAAAATCGGAGGCCTTAGAACTTGAATGCACCTCGTACACTACTGGCCATTAAAATTGCTACACCATGAAGATGATGTGCTACAGACTTGAAATTTAATCGACAGGAAGAAGATGCTGTGATATGCAAATGATTAGTTTTTCAGAGCATTCACACAAGGTTGGTGCCAATGGCGACACCTACAACGTGCTGACATGAGGAAATTTTCCAACCGATTCCTCATACACAAACAGCAGTTGACCTGCGTTGCCTGGTGACACGTTGTTGTGATACCTCGTGTAAGGAGGAGAAATGCGAACCATCACTTTTCCGACTTTGATAAAGGTCAGATTGTAGCCTATCGTGATTGCAGTATATCGTATAGCGACATTGTTGTTCTCGTTGGTCGAGATCCAATGACTGTTAGCAGAATATGGAATCGGCGGGTTCAGGAGGGTAAAACGGAACGCCGCGCTGGGTCCCAATGGCCTCGTACAACTAGCAGTCGAGATGACAGGCATCTTGTCCGCATTGCTGTAACGGATTGTGCAGCCACATCTCGAGCCCTGAGTCAACAGATGGGGACGTTTGCAAGACAACAACCATATGCACGGACAGTTCGACGATGTTTGCAGCAGCATGGACTATCAGCTCAGAGACCGTGGCTGTAGGTACCCTTGATGCTGCATCACAGAGAGGAATGCCTGCGATGGTGTACTCAACGACGAACCTGGGTGCACGAATGGCAAAACGTAATTTTTTCGGACGAATCCAGGTTCTGTTTACAGCATCATGATGGTCGCATCTGTGTTTGGCGAAATCGCGGTGAAGGCACATTGGAAGCGTGTATTTGTCATCGCCATACTGGCGTATCGCCCGGCATGATGGTATGGGGTGCCATTGGTTACACGCCTCGGTCACCTCTTGGTCGCATTTACGACACTTTGAACAGTGGACTTTACATTTCAGATGTGTTATGAGCCGTGGCTCTACCCTTCATACGATCCATGCGAAACCCTATGTTTCAGCAGGATAATTCACGACCGCATGTTTCAGGTCCTGTACTGGCCTTTCTGGATACAGAAAATGTTCGACTGCTGCCCTGGCCAGCACATTCTCCAGATCTCTCACCAATTGAAAACACCTGGTCAATGGTGGCCGAGCAACTGGCTCGTCACAATACGTTAGTCACTATTCTTGATGAACTGTGGTATCGTGTTGAAGCTGCATGGGCAGCTATACCTGTACACGCAATCCAAGCTCCGTTTGACTCAATGCCCAGGTGTATCAAGGCCGTTATTACAGCCAGAGGTGGTTGTTCTGGGAACTGATTTCTCAGGATTATGCATCCAAATTGCATGAAAATGTAATCACATGTCAGTTCTAGTATAATATATTTGTCCAATGGATAACCATTTATTATCTGCATTTCTTCTTGGTGTAGCAATTTTAATGGCCAGTAGTGTGTATGTCCTTCCAGAATAAAAAACTGTATTTTGGGAAATTGAACTGAATAATTCATCCAAAACACACACACACAAGTCTGCAGGAAGCACTGAATTGTCCGAAAACCATCCGGATGCATAAAAAAAAGGTGGTGTCAGACATTTCTTATGAATCTAGCGAGATGCTCTGTACTGTTGTACCCCCCTTGTATGAATGGCTGCTAAATACATACACCCAACCAAAAAACCAAAGTTTTCTTTTCTTAGTTGTCACCCCAGTCACTTGTTCACATTGCACGTTTTAAGGAACTGAGCTCACAATCATCAGTCCTTTTGCGCTGTGCATCTTGTCTGCAACCCCTCTTTTTCTGGCAGTGTCTACGCTGCAATAGCACAGTCCACTATTAGTGTCAGTATTTTTAATTTTCACTTCAGGTCAGGTAAGGATCTTGGATACAGCTGTCTAGCTAGGGACAGGGATGGTCTCATTACTCAAGGTACTCGTGTAGGTTACAATTAAGGTCACATCAGGTATGAATATATCAAAAGCGTTCACATATTACCATATACTGTGAGCATATTTACGAACAAAGTCACACAAAATTAATTATCTCTAAACTGTAAAGGTTTAGCTATATAGAGATTAAAGCCAGTGAACCAAAAATAAATTATATATTTTCCCTTTTTTAATTAATATTTCAGTATATTCCACTATACAGTATATCAGACCCCACCAAATCTCATTTAACTCTTTATCATATCGAACAAACTCGCAGACTGTTCCTCATCACACCAACTTGTAATAACAAACTTTTCACACAATGTCTTTTGTCACAGTTCAACTTGTCCATTTAATAACAGGTGTACATCTTTAACATTTTCCATTTGTACGTCGTATTAGCAAATTGATAAAATCATGACCACGCCTGTAATTCTCAAAGAACCACCCACAAATCAAATACATGCTCTACAGAGTATAACAAAAATAATTGGTCAGTCACTATTGTAGGAAAGTCAAATTTAATACACAGTTTACATTTTCAAATTATTCCTCAAATAATGTCATATTACATACAGAAAACTTATCATACAGAGAATGGATAGTATTTACAGTAATAGAAAACTTGATTACAGGTTTATAGATGAGTAAAAGATGTATCATCCGAAAACAAAAACAAAATAGAATGCTACATAGGCTCGGAGACCTAGTGCTCGCCACGCATTTGACACAAAGGTATAGTGTCCTCCTGAGGGCATTTACATTATCTTATTTTTTCTTGATGTTTGACACTTACTCCATATGGTTTGATAAAAAATGGTTCGTAAGGTTTTAGTTTAAGTCTACATTCATAGTTTTTCACTTTTCCAGATTTCTCACTAAACATGTCTTTGTATTCCCACAACAAACTACCTCATTGATCTCTCTGTTCTGTATCTAGACTCCCAGCTTCCTTTAGTTTGGAGGCCACTAATTCAGCATACTTGTCTTCACTGCATTCTTCTTCCTTGTTAATGTCAATCTTTTCATTTACACAAATCACTCTTCTAATTTGAAAATTTTTCTGTAGGCAATTTGGGATGATTAGTTCAGTCACGTGTGTTACATCTGTGTTTGTGTTGGTAAGCTTTAACTTTTTGTTATTCCAGTCAAAATCTACGTTTACTCCTTGTATCCAATTCATTGTGAACAAAATATTTTCATTGAGGTCAGTCACTACAAAACACCCTTGGTTATACTGTACATCATTAATGGTGAAAGATATTAAAGCTTGCCTGTTTACAGCTTTGCTGTGCCTACCAGTTGCTCCATTAATTTTAATTCCAATAACAGGATATTCTTCAAAGTCAACACTGTGTCTTATCTGGTCTCTAAATTTTTCAGAAATGGCACAGACAGGACTACCCGTGTCTAAGAGGCAAACTCCCTCATAATTTGCAACTTTTATACGTATATACGGACAACCTAAAACTTTTTCCTTCCTGCTTTCCTCATCTTCATGTAACAAATCATCCTCAATCTCTCTAAAGTCCAAGTCATTTGTACCAATTTTCCCTGCACAATTTCTCTTAGTTGTTTGAATTTTTCTTAGAGCCACACCAGATGAGTGCATGATGTCATGTCCCTCTTTTGCACACTGTCCATTTTTCGCTGAACTGATCTCACTGTATGCGTGCTGATTGGTTCTACCTTCCCAATTGGAATGCAATTCATCACAAATAATCTTGATGACACTTTTTACTCTGCCATTGTCACTATAATCCTTGTAAGTATCCCATAAAGTTTCTATCATCACATCTAAATTATAATGGCTGTCCACATGTTCCTTATTATGATGGTACCTTCCCAGTTTCCATTAGTACAATCTGACTCTCATCTTCCTTACTAATACTACTGACATCTTCTTCACCATTAATTAAATCTTCTTTAACATCCTTATACACCATGCCTTCTAATTCTTCCTCCCATTCATCATTATTACTAACACTTTAACTATCAACATCATCACACATGCTATCATCTCCAATACTAGGCACTTCAACATCTTCACAATGATCATCAGAATTGTTGACAAGTACACCAGTACAAGTATCATCACTTAAGTGCTTAACAGTGATAGATTCTTCCTCCATTAATTTACCTAATTCAAACTCATCAGGATTATTATCAGAACCAACATTTTCTTCGCAAACTTATTTGCCACACTGATTGTATAGACTTGAGATAGTTTTCCTCCTCTAATTGAACTTCTTAAACATTCTTACAGGTGCTAATACTTCTATCTTCCACACTTCCATTCATACTTTTCCACAAGTTACTGTCAAACTGTAATCTTCTTACATTAGTTCTGACATTTCCACTCCAATATCTTCAGTTACTCTGTCTTGTGTAATTATTTTCGATGTTTCTAGGTCGGTGGTGTTTAGCCTGATTTTGGTACTTATTTCTCGCCCCAAATTGACAGGCTCCCAATGAGGCATCCATCAGTTTAAATTGCCTCATCTTGATTGGTAATTATCTAATTGTCTGCCATTCTCCCAAGGTCTCTCCCTGTTGTCATGTCCTTTGTTTCCATTCCCATTACTATGGTTGAGCCATCTGTTATCACTTCTATTATAACCACTATTATTATTCTGATTTTCATTGTCACTCCTGCCTTAATTCCTGCTTTGATTCCACCCCCCAGATGATTGGTTGCCAAATCTGCCATTACTTAACCACTCATTTCTCTCAAAGGCTCTATCCAACTTCTCTACATACCTCAAGAACTGATCTACAGAGCTGTCTGGTCAATAAATCAGCTCCCACTGTACTCTTTTCGGTAATCTCCTTTTTAAGGCATCTATTTGTATTAGTTCATCAAAAGGTTTGTCTAAGTGTACTAAATTCCTCAACTGGTTTTCACAAAAACACTTCAAGCTACCATCACCTTCCCTATACATTTGACCATTCAAAAACTCGCATTTAATCCTAGCTTGATCAGATTCTGACCAAAACTTATTTCAAAATTTTCTCTCAAATTCGTCATATGGCATGGTAGAATTAACATTATGATTGGCAAATGGAATTGCTTCTCTGTCCAAAAATCGCTTAACAAATTTAATTGTGACATTGTCTGTCATGTCATTAATAAAATTATCTTGACAATGCCGTAAAAAATCAACAGGATGCAATTTCCCATCTCCTGGAAAGCATTTTAAAGGTATGCCACCCGATACACAATTAATATTGCTAACAAAATTTGTTTGAGCTACACCCTCTTCTAATTCTACAACTTTCTTACTAATCTGTTCCTTCACTTGTTTCATATGCTGCATTAATAACATTAACAAATCATCTCTGCCTACTCTTCCCTGTGCAATCGGAATACTTGTGGCGACATTTTCACTGTAACCTGTAACCTCCACGTGTCACAGTACTCATTAAAGCCTGTACTATGGTAAGTGAGCGGGGTTCACCTTATGAGAAAGGATTTTTGTATAGATATCGACCGCGTGTACCTGAATGGTGGCAAATCAAACTTACACCCACTCTGTAATAACAATGATCCATCAAGCAAGTTCGAAATGCAATTACACGTAAGGATGGACCAAAAGCAACACTGAAGATGCTACCCATTTTATGATAATACGGTCGCCAGCCTAATTAGGCATTAACTGAGTTTCTTCCCTGTACAAGTTGGTAGATATTCATTCAAAACAACAAGTAGTAACACTGCATAATACAGTAGACTTTTAGAACCAGAAAATCCATTGAACTGATAGTTTCACGTTCTGTACTGATATGGAAAAACCATGAATACATAACACTACACTATAATGTATACTACAAAACTTTATACTGTCTATCAATCTGATTAAAATCGGGCATACGTTACCCTAGAAATATCACTTTCATGCCACAAAATGTCAATTTTGATAAAGATAAATCACTGATAAATTTTGACTTTTAATATAAAAGGGGGAGGGGGGAGACCCTGAAACTGTTATGATCACTGTACTAACAAAATGATTACTGAATTTATTATGCTTTCAAGATTTCCAGTATATAAGTTACTACTATTGTCATCTTATTTACTGCTCATGTAAATACCTTTATATCTGTCTTGAAATAATTAAACTTCATTACTATATCAATATCAAAGTTATCTTTCAACTTCGTTAGACCTTCGTTATTCATTTACTGGTTCATTAACAAAACATTTCTTTAAACACCATTCTAACATAGCTAGGTCTGCAAATAATTATTATTAACACAAAATTTAATTTTTCATTTCGGGACACTAGGATTGCACAATATTTGGAATGGACCCTGTCTAGGTTAGTTGTGAGGATAATTAAATGATGGGAAAGTTCTGGTAAAATTTAGGTTATTATTGCACAGCTCACACTCTGATCCATACAAATACAGTACTAAAAGTTTCAACCTGCTGGCATCGATGCGGCAGTTGGCAGGTGGCGAGATGACAAGGCACAGAGCACACATACAACCACCATACCTTGATGTATCGGACCTTTAATTCTTCTTAGCGTCGCAATACTTTTCCATTTAGTGCCTATGTAATTTTGCCATGCTGTGTGGGCGTTGGAACGGCATACCCGAGGCTCAGTGAAGCTATGTCTTCTAGGGGAGCCTCCTCGCCCCAGAAGGTGTTGCTCAAACTAGTGCCAAACTCCGACTACTACTACTGAGCCTGTTGTGCCGTGCAGTGCCCGTGCGCATTTTCCCGCGCTCGCCTGCCATCCACCTTTTACCGCTCCTTAACAGACCGGGTATTCACCCGAAGTTTTGCCTTCTACATATCCTAACACATTGCCTACAAATGGACCAGACGCATAGTTACAGTTTTAAACATCTTACAACAGTCTCAACATTTGTTACATTTCACTTCTATTACAATATTACTTGACATTTGACATAAACATTAATATTCACATTGAAACTTGTTTACAGTTTTCTTAACACAATGGCATGAAACAAAAAAAGAAATGAAATCAGAACATCAATTACACAAGTTTATCGAAAAATCAGAAGAAAAAAATTTACTTATATGTACAATAGTACAGCGTCGTTGTTGTTACAAACCCTCTTCACCAAAACTTTTATCTACACTTGGATTACTACTGGGCGATAGTTCAGTGATATTTGTTCCTAGGTCCAAAGTGTTTTCTATAGATTCACTACTAACACATTTTTCCTCACTCATTTTTATAATTTTGATATCAGCCAAGGTAAATTACAAAATATAAAAACTTCCCACACAGTTGTTTATCACAGTCAAAACGCACAAAAAATAAACTGTTACTCATCTGATGGTTGACGGTGCTGTCCAAGAATTTGGCCCTTTTTTTTTATCCACACCAACTCTTCCCATGTGGCAACATCCATTCGTTCTGTGCGTCCATAACACAAAATTTTTCAAGGCTATTTATGCTTGGCATTCGTCTTACGTTCACCTGAAACATTCACTTGTTAAACGTATTTACAACATTGATCGCAGCTCAACTCCACCATTTGTAATGATGCTATATTCTTGAACGTTACTTAAATTAACTTAACTTGGCCTGGAGTTCATTTGATGAAAGAATATAATGGTTTCCAACTTCACAAAATTTATTGACAACTGAACTGCATACTAGTCACGTTAAAAAAAAAAAAACACTGACTGACATCCTTCACAGATCTCTTTGACTGACTGACAAAAAAACCCAACAACTCCCTTACAGCCTCGCTTTATATAGAATTTTAACAATAAATTTCAAAATAACCCATTATTAATTTTATACAATTCTGATGTTACAATTAAAATTCACAAAATGTAAAGAAACTAATGCTACTGCCATGTAAAGGCATAAAATACAATATTGTATTACATAAATTTTTATAGTATCATCACTAGTTTTAAGTATGAAAATCGATCGGAACTTTAATTGCAATATTGTCTCTTGTATTATTTTAGTTACGTAATGATTTACAGTTTGGATTTGGTTACTAACATTCAATGACAGTACAGATCTCGTGCTTTATCTGACTGCATACAAGAAAGTTACAAATAAGGCCTCAAATTCTGAAAATTGTAAAGTTGTGTGGTGTAAACAATTGGAGAGTTAATTAGAAATGTAATTACAAAGTATATTAATTACAGAGGAGGACATAAAAATAGGTAACAAATGAAAATACATCACTTGGTAATAATTTTTAAGCCATTTCTCAGGATAATGAGGTTCTCTGTGTCAACCCACCAATCAACTGCAATTAAGGTAATTAGAGGCACCAGCCACTTATGCCAACATTTCCACAGCCTCATAACATTTGTTACTAAATAGCTCTTACTCCAGCTTCTGAGCTAGGTTTTTGATTTGTAATCTTTACGTAATTTTGTTAATGACAACAATCCATAGACAATTACGGTAATATATGCCCTTCCAGAATAAAAAACTGTGGCAAATTAAACTGAATAATTCATCCAAAACACACAAAGTCTTCAGGAAGCACTGAATTGTCCAAAAGCTACCCGGATGCGTAGAAAAAAGGTGGTATCAGACATTTCATATGAATCTAGGGGGAGGCTGTACCATTATAAGGTCACACCCTCTCAGAGGGAATTCCAATTTGTGGCCCCCATGGCAGCTTTCTTGTATGATGCTTTGTCATCTCTACTTGCTAATGTGATGTCCACAGTTGTTAAGGCTGAAGTATTATCTGCTGTGAGATCAGTGTGTGATATAAAACTTGATAGTAAAGCTGGTCTTATTTCTGCAATAGACATGAACTTAGGTCATGCTGTACCGCCTGAGCTCAGGAAAGTAAAAGTACCTGCCAAAGATATTTTAACTTTCAGGACTGAGGGGCAGGGACTTTCAGATTTAAATGTGTTCAAACCCCCTTCTAAAGTCGCCTTTGAAGTATAGCATTTGTAGATACATAAGCTTTTGTGATCCATTTGTGATAAATACCAGCCCGAGGACTAGCAAGGCTAGAATCTTGAATACTGTGAAGGAATTCTCTTCACGGAATTGGATAAGTGATAAAGACTGTGATAAAGTTGAGAAATAATTCATGCAACTTCTTGGTGAGGAGGTATTTTTGGATCTCTGTGTGAACTACAGGACTACTGAGATGAGAATCGATCACTTTTGGAGAGACTTGTTTGATGGTGATACCACTTGTCATCATTTGTATAGCTTCCTTCAAAAGGTACTCATTCTGAGCCATGGTCAAGCCTTTGTAGAGCAAGGTTTGCCCATTAATCAAGAGTGTATGACAGTCAACCAAGAAACCAATTCATTAGTAGCAATACGTCAAGTATATAATGGCCTGAAATCAGCTGGTCGTGTCTTCAAGATTGATGTTAACAAGAGAATGATTGTGGACTAACGCAATGCTCAAGATTGGTATAGTGAGGCTTTAAAGCAGAAGCAATGTGAAGATGAAGAAGGCAAGAGAACTAGATGGAAGTGGTCCACCATCCAGAAATTTAAAGAACTGGAAGCCAAAAAGACATGTATACTAGCCAAAGGGGCCACTGTACTGAGTGGAATTGATGAAGAGATTACTTCTCTCACAAATGAATTTTGACTGGTTTTCATTGATTGATTTGAATAGTTTGTTTGACAAAATATGGATATTATTATTTAACAATGAAAACAATCAATTACTAACAAAATTGTTTAATTGGATAGGCAAAAATATACTCACCAAATGGTGGTAGAACACACACATGAGACTGTTGTAATTGGCAAGCTTTCGGAGCCAGTGGCTCTTTCTTCAGTCAGAAGGATTGAAGGGGAAGGAAGAAGGGTGAAGGGAAAGGACTGTAGAAGTCTAGGAAAAGGGGTAAAGTTCAAGAAAGTCCCCCAGGACCATGGGTTCTTCTCATCCTGTATGGTAAGTCTCCTCTAACAGGCGGTTCTGGGTGATTTTCCTGAAATCTACCCCTTTTCCTAGACCTCCCCAGTCCTTTTCTTTCTCCCTTCTTCCTTCCCCTTCAACCCTTCTGCCTGAAGAAGGAGATACTGGCTCCAAAAGCTTGCCAATTACAACATATATTATTATTTGGCAGAAAAAAGTCACTAAGTTTACCTCAGTGCTGTTCTTATTTTTTAAATTTTAATGTTATATTATACAACATACACTCCTGGAAATGGAAAAAAGAACACATTGACACCGGTGTGTCAGACCCACCATACTTGCTCCGGACACTGCGAGAGGGCTGTACAAGCAATGATCACACGCACGGCACAGCGGACACACCAGGAACCGCGGTGTTGGCCGTCGAATGGCGCTAGTTGCGCAGCATTTGTGCACCGCCGCCGTCAGTGTCGGCCAGTTTGCCGTGGCATACGGAGCTCCACCGCAGTCTTAAACACTGGTAGCATGCTGCGACAGCGTGGACGTGAACCGTATGTGCAGTTGACAGACTTTGAGCGAGGGCGTATAGTGGGCATGCGGGAGGCCGGGTGGACGTACTGCCGAATTGCTCAACACGTGGGGCGTGAGGTCTCCACAGTACATCGATGTTGTCGCCAGTGGTCGGCGGAAGGTGCACGTGCCCGTCGACCTGGGACCGGACCGCAGCGACGCACGGATGCACGCCAAGACCGTAGGATCCTACGCAGTGCCGTAGGGGACCGCACCGCCACTTCCCAGCAAATTAGGGACACTGTTGCTCCTGGGGTATCGGCGAGGACCATTCGCAACCGTCTCCATGAAGCTGGGCTATGGTCCCGCACACCGTTAGGCCGTTTTCCGCTCACGCCCCAACATCGTGCAGCCCGCCTCCAGTGGTGTCGCGACAGGCGTGAATGGAGGGACGAATGGAGACGTGTCGTCTTCAGCGATGAGAGTCGCTTCTGCCTTGGTGCCAATGATGGTCGTATGCGTGTTTGGCGCCGTGCAGGTGAGCGCCACAATCAGGACTGCATACGACCGAGGCACACAGGGCCAACACCCGGCATCATGGTGTGGGGAGCGATCTCCTACACTGGCCGTACACCACTGGTGATCGTCGAGGGGACACTGAATAGTGCACGGTACATCCAAACCGTCATCGAACCCATCGTTCTACCATTCCTAGACCGGCAAGAGAACTTGCTGTTCCGAAAGGACAATGCACGTCCGCATGTATCCCGTGCCACCCAACGTGCTCTAGAAGGCGTAAGTCAACTACCCTGGCCAGCAAGATCTCCGGATCTGTCCCCCATTGAGCATGTTTGGGACTGGATGAAGCGTCGTCTCACGCGGTCTGCACGTCCAGCACGAACGCTGGTCCAACTGAGGCGCCAGGTGGAAATGGCATGGCAAGCCGTTCCACAGGACTACATCCAGCATCTCTATGATCGTCTCCATGGGAGAATAGCAGCCTGCATTGCTGCGAAAGGTGGATATACACTGTACTAGTGCCAACATTGTGCATGCTCTGTTGCCTGTGTCTATGTGCCTGTGGTTCTTTCAGTGTGATCGTGTGATGTATCTGACCCCAGGAATGTGTCAATAAAGTTTCCCCTTCCTGGGACAATGAATTCACGGTGTTCTTATTTCAATTTCCAGGAGTGTATTTGTTTTATATTTGTGTGGTCTGATGCATTATCTTGCCTGCAAAGTTCATAAACCCTATATGGTAGGATGGAGGTGTTATCAAAGTATGAAACCTAATGAAAAAGGTGACTGAAGAGACCTCTGCCACATTTTGATGTTCAGCTTTTCAGGATATGAATGCATGTTTTATACACTTAAGTTTGTGTCCATTTTTTCCCAACCCCCTTGCAATATCAATATTTAGTGCCAGAATCTTGACCATAGCAGACAACCAATAACAATCCATGCAAATGTATGGAAATGATGGCCAGGCATCTTAAGTGCCAGATGTAGACTGCACTCAAAGAAAAGAAAATTCATAAATAAATTAGTTACAAAATGTATGACACAAACTGATGCCAATAGGTATTTCAAGCCTTGTATCTTAAAACATTTTTTACTCCATTTCCATCAGTTGTGAAGGAGTCTCCATAATCATTTTGTTGATGAACCTCTTGCTTCACTGCCTTTTCCGGCGTGTGTCATTACCCCATCACTGCTTCAGTCTGTCAGTACCTATTCGTGTTCGATTCCCAGCTGGGGCAGGTGATTTTCTCTGCTCAGGCACTTAGTGTTGTGTTGTTGTCATCGTCATTGTCATTTCATCACCATCTCCAACACACAAGTTGCCCAATGTGGCGTCGAATGCAATAAGTACTTGCCCTAGGCAGCCGAACTTCCCCAAATGGGGGACTCCCGGCCCACAATGCTATACACTCATTTCATTTCAACTTTTCAAATTCAGTTGCAGTTCTATGCAAAAGTGTAGGTTTGTGTCCTAACCCAACAGACACTTGTAATCTCTCAGGAGAATGTATGACAACAGATAATCCTCTGTGGAAAGAAAGACGTATTCTGAAGAATAGTTTTTAATGTTACTTGCGCAGGTGTATTTGTCCTCAGCCCATCATTTGAAAAATGACTTATATGGTTTGAGACAAAACTTAAAAATGAGATAGTAGTAAACTGATAATGTTACTGCACAGGTGGATTGCCATTTCCAGCAATGTCTTACAGGGATATTTATTATAGTTATGATTTGAATTGTTAAAAATTCTTATTTTATTCCCTAAAAACTTTTCAGATACATTTTGTATGATTTTGGGCAGCTAAAAATTCAGTATTTGATGAAAGTTAACTTCAAATACAAACTTTAAATTTCCTGTGCTTACACCTAATAAAATAAATGACAACTCATATATACAAAGGATGAAGAAATGTACTGTTATTATTTTTATATGTATGTCTTGTTATATAACTTTAGCACTTGTATATAGTTGTTCCATTTTCATTGTCTCTCGGTCCCAGGTGGTAATTATTGGGACTGCTGGTAATTATTGGGTCTGCAGCTATGTAAAAATACACCCTCTGTCACTGAAGACTGGATGTAATGCCCGACTCCTTTGACTGCTCATTTAATACACGCTGTGCATTTTCCCACAGCTTGAAATTTGTTGGAATTTTACATGAAAGGACTGAAAGTGTCACATAATTTGCTGAACATTACTGAATTTTCAAATATTGTAACACCTAATGAAAAGGCAAAACTTCTGTTTTGTTTTCATTTATGTTCATATTAAATTAATGTACTGTGATTCAACAACTTGTCTGATGATTTGATGACACAATATATTTTTAAAAGGTTTGATTCCACAGAAGATAAGTTTCATCTTTAAAAGTGTTGATGGAAGTTATCACATGGTCTTAATATAAACACCTTAAAATCCAAGTATTCAACCTGACGTGTATTTTGGAGTGATAAATTGTAATTAGATACTGGGTTCTACCATAAAAGTTCCTTTTAAATAATGATTTCATAATATGTCACTGCCATATCTATTAGAAGAAAAACAGTTTTAGCCAAGTTAAATGTTCTGTACACACTTTAATTCTAATTTGTGTTTTTGAGGATACATCATAGGTATACAGATGTGTGTCAGCATTTTCTCTGCATTTGAAGAGAACTGATATTTTTACCGAATGTTCTACAATGTAATTTTCACCATCTGTGTATTTAGAAACTGAATAAAGCAACTAAAAAGTAAGCTAACAGTAACAGAAGAAAATTCCTAGAGTAAAATGTTCTTAATTTTTTCTGATTCAACAATATAATGAAAAGAATACCGTATTTACTCGAATCTAAGCCGCACTTTTTTTCTGGTTTTCGTAATCCAAAAAACCGCCTGCGGCTTAGAATCGAGTGCAAAGCAAGCGGAAGTTATAAAAAATGTTGGTACGTGCCGCCACAGCTAAATTCTGCCATCGAATATATGTAGCGCTACGCAGGCATGCTTTGTAGGCACAAAGATAAATACTGGCGCCAAAACCTCTGCGTCAGTAAATAAATTTAAAAAAAAAGTGGAAGATGAGCTTTTATTCTCCACCGCGAGTTTCAACCACTGCATTTTCATACATTATCCAACGAAGTAAATACAAATACCATATTGTTCATCTTCGAATGTAGCACAATTTCAGTGTACTACGAAAATCTGACTGGCAAGACTGTTTGGGATGTTTGTCAATATGGCCAACTCTACGTTCTGAATTTTTTCCTATCTGTGAGAAGAGATGGTTGCTAATAGGAACCTGATGAAATTTGAATCACATGCAGTATTCTCTTCACCATAAGAGTAATACGAATATCAACATTTTGCCATGTATTCTTTCGTGTTTGCTGCTATCTCATTTAAATCCTGTCTGCCTAATAAACTACGAAACTAAAGTGAGACAACAGCAAACGTGGAAGAATATACGTATCGTGTCATGTTTATATTCGTATTATTCTTATGCCTAATAGTGATACAGTCAGAAATGAAGCACGGCAAGTGACTAGATTTTTAAATCTAAAATGACTCTAATTTCTGTGCAGAATTTGATGTAATAAAGAAGCGGCCGCAAAGATTTTCAAACGGAGAAAAATTTTCGCGTAACTCTCGTTCAGAACATGTTCTATCATACGCAGTCTATTATTTGATTCTTTTTGATCATTATCAAAGAAAGCAGCAGTGTAAGTAACAACAAATAGCAGTCTCTTGCCATTGTTTCGCTAATGAGACGATTCCTCTCTTTTTTTCTTAATTGTATGCGGCGGTAGCGTGCACAAAAACAAGCCATGCCGTGAGCCGCGACAAGCCGTAAACATGCACTATCAGAATGCGACAAACAATGCATGACACAGTGCAGTAATGCATTTTCAGCTTAAGAGTGACGTAAACACCTATAACAAAGAAAACGGCACTTATCAGATCAAAGCAAAATAAGCAATCGATTCAAACCAGACGAAGCACGTGAAAAAGGAAGGGTACCCGTATAAATACGGACGGAGCGCCTGACGCATAGCAATGGCTACGTGGTAAAGCTTAACTGCTAAGCTTAAGACTCGAACCAAACTACTGTAGCTGTATCGTCATTCATTCGACCTAAATTGTGTCTCATATTACAATGCACCAACTTTGTTTCGATTTGGAGCTGCGGCCTAAAACTTTTCTCTCCCCTTCAATTTCGAGTCTCAAATTTCAGGTGCGGCTTAGATTCGGGAATTTTTTTTTCCTTTATTTCGAGTCTCATTTTTCAGGTGCAGCTTAGATTCGAGTGCGGCTTAGATTCGAGTAAATACAGAAATTGCTACTCACCATGTAGCGGAGACGCCAAGTTGCAGATAGGCACAACAAAAATTAATGTTCAGTGTAGCTGTCCATGAAGTTTCTCAGCTGGAGATAGTGCATCTTGTGGAGTGGCTCTGCTGATACTGTACAGTCCTTCAAAAAATACTGAGGACATCACTATCCGAAATGGGAATCTGCGCAAAGCGATGATGATGATGATGATGATGATGATGATGATGATGATGATAGATTCTGATAAATGGAACAGTCCTGCAAAATCAATATGTAGACATGACCATGGTTCTGATGTCTGCGCTCACACAAAATATTGAGGCAGTATCATTTCAGTGTGTCTGTCAATATCCTTCCAGAAGCAATGCAGTTAGTATGAAGTATTCCCCAAAGACATTGGTGTTGCATTTGTAGTACCTTAAATTTAAGCACCAATGTTGCATTTGTAGTACCAAGCACCACCAGAAAAAAAGAAAAAGAAAAAAACTCATGTCTTGATGTCTTGCTTGACTCTGAATGTACCAGAATGACGCCTTTGCCTTATATCCCCATAGACTTTAATCTCTGTGATTAAGTAACCTCTCTTAGACAAAACAGTATCCTTAGGCCCAATTTGGCAGTTAAATTTGAGTTTACTGGGAAATTTTCCACAGTGTCTTGACTACTGGTACCTATTGAAAAACAAACATCATCTGATGGATGTTGAGTTGAGGACCTGAATATGACTTAATGGTCATAATTTGACAGAAGTAGCACCCAGAGCTGCGAACATTGAGGTATCTGTGTAGGAATAGTAGAATTCTGTCCAAAGATAACCACTAAAGGTTTGTGATCTGTGAAGAGGATAAATTTATCTCCATAAATGTAATCACAAAACTTATTGACTGAAAATATAATTGCAAGAGCATTCTTCTCAATCTGACTGTAATTCATTTGTTCCACTGTCAGAATCTTTGAACAAACTCAAAACTATTATTTAAATGCCACAGAATGGCATCCGTACTATAGTTTGAGGCATCGGCAGCAATTGGGAGCATTTTGTTCAGACCAAATATTGTGAGACATTTGGCATCAAGTAAAACATCACCTTAATTTGTTAAATTCCTGTCGGTGTTCACTGTTATAGTTCCATTTAGTGCTTTTACATAACAACTAGTGCAATGGTTCACTGATTGAAACACCAGTGGGAAACTTTTTATAAAAATTTGTTTTTCCCAATACGGCACATAACTGCATGGTGTTCGTGGGAGCTGGAAGGTTATTAATGAGGTCAGTATGTTGTTGGCGTGATGCTTTTTGCAGACACCGTGTGCCACAAGTATTGCACTTTGCATTGAAAGAAGATTCACTTGTCTTTGTTGTATTTCAAATTTCCCACGTTCAGAATTTTGAAATTGCCTAATTCTGGAAGATTTCCTGTGGAGTTGTGCCTGAGACAGTTATGTTTTTGAGGTAGTTCAGTCTTCAGAGCTTTCCTAATTAATTTGTAAGTGTACTGTTTGGCTTGGTTATGGAGTATCTGTCCGAGCGGCTGCATTGCATAGTTGAGTACAGGACAAGGAGCTGCTATGTTGTGTTCTGGGTAGCTCTGCAAGGGGGAGGCATTATTATGGAAGTTAAAGTGTGGCTGCAAGTGCTGTTATTGTGAAGTAATGAGATATGGACATGGATACAATGAAAAGTGCGTAAAGAAGTAATTAAGTAATAACAGTGCTGCCGATAATATATTTGAGTATCCGCCTGTGTGTGTGTGTCGTACTGTACAGCATCAATCATCTGCATCATGTTTGGCCTCCCAGAATGAAACTAATGTGATTCAGTAAAATAGTTTACCACAAAAGAGAGCAATCAAGTGCCAGGGTCTTGTAGCAGGCTTGAGAGCGTGCATTCGGTTATTGCGTTTCCGCGTCATCAACAATCAGCCGCGTCACAGTGGTTATGCACATGCTCATACAAATGAGAACTGTGAACTGTAAATTAACTTTTATGAACAGTGTTAAATTATTACAAGTGTCAAGAAGGACTGGTACCAGCTTTCTGTGTGTACGTGATGAGCGTAAGAACTTTCGTTTGACCATTCAGCTTCCGCTTCATAAACAATCACCTGTGTCATGTTGTCGGTTACACGTATGCTCATACAAGTGATAATTGTGGACATATAATCATCGTCATTGCCTGTGTATGTATCGCTGAAGGTTCTGCCAGAGTAAGACTGTGAAATATGTGTGATGGCGTGAAGTACAATAGTGACAGATATTAATATGGTCAAGAATGCTGTACAGTAAGAAGGGAATGATAATTATGATCTCTCATCACATTAGTGAGAATGGTAATTGACATCAACACGTATGACAGTGTGTAAACAGTGGAACCTACGATTTTCTTACCATCTTAGAAAATAATTGTTCATACCAGACATAGGACAGTGTCGTGTTTAATGTTGCATGGCTCCCCTAAACCAGCTTGCATATTTATAAACATAATTTCAGTCAAGCCAGTAGCAGTGTGGAGCAGAAATAATATGACTGCCATAGGAGTACCAGGTATGTGGTGTGGATAGGGCACATGGTCAAAGCAGCAACCCCTAATTGTACCCCCAGGCATGTTACAAATTGTTGTACATAATGCTCAGACATACTTTGGATGCTGGCTGTTCCAAATGGTAACCTTTCCTGACAGAATATAGCAAATGGAATATTTATCACTATAAGTTTCTGTGTGTCTTCACCCAAAGGGATTAATAAATATGCTTCTTTAAGATCCAGTCTGGCAAAGTACTCACTACCAGCTAATTTTGTCATCATTTTTTGTGGCTAGGGAATAGGATGTGAGTGAGTAATACATAGAGCATTAACCATCACTTTGAAATCTCTGCAGATACGTTGTGTTTCTGTATATCAATTGATGTTGCCTATTGGCTACTGGTTATGGCTTCAATGACCTCATTGTTTTCAAGAAAGTAGAGTTCATGCTTTACTTTCTCTTTTAACACAAACGGAATATTGCGTGCTTTGCACAATTTCAGTGTCACATTCAGCATCAGTTTTATTTTATTTTTTTCCATTTTCTCACTTGATTATTTCTCACATCACTAAATGAAATCTTGATATTTAATACATTTTATGTTTCCTTATATGATTCAGAGCCTTATGACAATAGTTTCTTCATCTCAAAATTTTCTTGTACTTATAGAGTGATGATTTACCTGTTTTAAATTATACTAAATATGTTTTTTCTATGGATTATTCGTATGGCTTTCAAAAAGGCAAAACCACAATATCTGCTATAAATAATTTTGTTGATGAAATTAGTTCGTCTCTAGACAACTCACTGCATGCCACAGGAATTTTTCGTGACCTACCAAAGGCCTTTGATATTGTGAATCGCTCTTTGGTACTCTGTAAACTGGAAAAGTATGGAATTAGGGGCACGGTATTAGAATGGTTTAAATCCTATCAAACCAACTGAAGACAAAGAGAGGTTATAACATCAGAGAGAGGAACTTATACTTCAAAATGGAAAACCATTTCACAAGGAGTACCCCAAGGTTCTGTCTCAGGTCCCATTCTGTTTTTGTTTTACATAAATGATCTGCCACTTAATTTTGAGTGTCACTCAGTTTTATTTGCGGACGACACATCTTTAATCATTGAAAGTAACATTACAGATCAAATTCCACAAACTGTATTAAATACTTTAGAAAATTTAGATGCCTGGTTTGATTTAAACGGGTTAAAATTAAACATGGAAAAGACTCAGTTAATGCAATTTTAAACAAGCAATGAAATGCAGGTTAGTCAAGAAACCAGGATTTGCAGGAAGCTAGCTGTGTGAAATTCCTAGGAATGCAACTAGATAAAAATCTATCATGGGGGTCACACATACAGTACCTTGCAAATAAATTAAATAGTCTAGCATATGCAATGAAAATATTGTACAATGCTACCAGTATGGGCATAAGAAAAGTAGTATATCACAACTACTTTGAGTCAGTAATAAGGTATGGAATTGTATTTTAGGGTACCTCAAACCATATGTGTCGAACACTAAACTTCAGAAAACCATCATTAGAAATATTCACAATGTAGGGCGATGAAAATCATGTCACCCACTCCTAAAAAATCTGAGTATATTAATTGTTCCCTCACTATACATATATGAGCTTATTATCTTTGTACACTGTAACCCTGATTTATTTGTAGCAAATCATTTTCAACGTGATTACAACACGAGAAATCAAAATAATTTTATGCTGCCCAACCACTGTTTAAAACTTTATGCTCAAACTTCAAATTATACGGGTATGAAAATTTATAACAAAGTTAAAGGAAGAGAATTGCTCAACATAGGTTGAGAACCACGGAAAAAATTCTTATATGAGAAACTAGTGCAGAAATGTTACTATTCAGTAGAAGAATTCATAAATGACAACCTGAAAATTTGAGCAGGAGAGAAAGCAAATACTTAGGACTTTTAATCTTAAAAGTTCGTTACTTTTGAAGAAAAATTATTAACTGCTTAATTAAGTAATTATTCAGTACTGTGCATTATATTATTGATATTATAAGGAAAATTGTAAACCAGTTTTTGTGTTTTGACGAGTCTCCAGTATATTTAAGTCAATGGCTTGAAATTCTATGTTATGAGACAACAAACTTCTACTTCTAAAATTTTGTTTTTCATAAAAAATTACAGAATTCTGTTACAGTAAACAATTTTATGATAGCGTACTAGGCCGGTGCATAAGTTCATAGTGTTTTTGTTTTGCATGTTGGTATTCCAGTGCTGTGTGTTTATTTATTGTTGTTACTTTTTATTTGTGGTTCACTGTTGCTGTTTGAGTTTACATTTTGTCATTGGAGATACCGTATTTACTCGAATCTAAGCCGCACTTTTTTTCCGGTTTTTGTAATCCAAAAAGCCGCCTGCGGCTTAGAATCGAGTGCAAAGCAAGTGGAAGTTCTGAAAAATGTTGTTAGTTGCGGCCACAACTAACTTCTGCCATCAAATATATGTAGCGCTACACAGGCATGCTTTGTAGGCACAAAGACAAATACTGGTGCCAAAACCTCCGCGTCAGTAAATAAATTAAAAAGAAAAGGTGGAAGATGTGCTTTTTTCTCCACCCCGAGTTTCAACCACTGCATTTTCATACATTATCCAACGAAATAAATACAAATTCCGTATTGTTCATCTTCGAATGTAGCAGAATTTCAATGTACTACGAAAATCTGACATGCAAGACTGTTTGGGATGTTTGTCAATATGGCCAACTCTACTTTCTGAATTTTTTCCTACCTGTGAGAAGTGATGGTTGCTAATAGGAACCTGATGAAATGTGAATCACATGCAGTATTCTCTTCACCATAAGAATAATACGAATATCAACATTTTGCCATGTATTCTTTCATGTTTGCTGCTCTCTCATTTAAATCCCGTCTGCCTAATAAACTACGAAACTAGAGTGAGACAACAGCAAACGCGGAAGAATATACGTATCGTGTCATGTTTTTATTCGCATTATTCTTATGCCTAATAGTGATACAGTCAGAAATGAAGCACGGCAACTGACTAGATTTTTAATTCTAAGATGACTAATTTCTGTGCAGAATTTGATGTACTAAAGAAGCAGCCGCAAAGATTTTCAAACGGAGAAACATTTTCGCCTAACTCTCGTTCAGAACATGTTCTATCATAGGCAGTTATTATTTGGTTCTTGTTGATCATTATCAAAGAAAGCAGCAGTGTAAGTAACAACAAATAGCAGCCTCTTGCCATTGTTTCGATAATGAGACAATTACTCTCTCTTTTTTTTAATTGTAAGCGGCGCACAAAAGCAAGCCATGCCGCGAGCGGCGACAGGCCGTAAACACGCACTATCAGTATGCGACAAACAATACGTGACACGGTACAGTAATGCATTTTCAGCTTTGAGTGACGTGAACACCTATAACAAGGAAAACAGCACTTATCAGACCAAAGCAAAATAAGCAATGATTCAAACCAGCCGAAGCACGTGAAAAAGGAAGGGTACCCATATAAATACGGACGGAGCGCCTGACGCGTAGCAATGGCTACCCAGTAAAGCTTAAATGCTAAGCTTACGACTCGAAACAAACTACTGTAGCTCTATCGTCATTCATTCAACCTAAATTGTGTCTCATATTACAAAGGACCAACTTTGTTTCGATTTCGAGGTGCGGCCTAAAACTTTACTCTCCCCTTGAATTTCGAGTCTCAGATTTCCGGTGCCGCTTAGATTCGGGAAATTTTTTTTCCTTTATTTCGAGTCTCATTTTTCAGGTGCGGCTTAGATTCGAGTGCGGCTTAGATTCGAGTAAATACGGTAGTGAGTGGAGCTGTGGATGCTAGAAAATGGCACGCCAAGGGGAGAAATTGGAACATTTCCAACATATTCTTCTGTTTGAGTTCAGTAGAAGGGTGACAGCAGCGGATGCAGCCAGAAGCATTTGCACTGCATGTGGGGATAACTCCACTGGACAGAGTACGGCAAGAAAATGGTTTTCTAATTTTAAGAAGGATTGTTTTGACTTTAGTGACTCCCCACACTCAGGAAGATATTTGGGGTTTGATGAAGATGGTGTTAATGCATTAATCGACAATGATCCACATCAGTGTACTCAAGAACTGGTAAATGTGATGAACTCTGATCATTCCAGCATCGTTTGACATTTGCATGCTATGTGGAAGGTTCAAAAATTGATTATATGGGTAGCACATGGTCTGAGTCAAAACCACAAAAATCAGCAGGTGACCATATATGTGCATTTCTGGTAGCTCATGATCAATTGGCTTGTGAACAACACTGCCCATTTGTATTCTCTATTGTTACTGGTGATGAGAAATGGCGTCTTTATGCTAACATAAGGAAAAGAAAGAACTGGCTAAGCTCAAACAAACAGCAACTCCCCATACGCAGACCTCCATGCCTCCACAAAAGATAATGTTATGTAGTTGGTGGAACAGTGATGGTGTGGTGTACTACGAGTTGCTGCCCTCAGATGTAACCATCTCTGCTCACATTTGTCACAACTGAAACATCTTACAGATGAAATTGAAGAACAGCAGTCAGGAAGACTGCATGAAGTCATGCTACTCCATGATAACACCAAATCACATTCTGCAAAAAACACTATACAGGAGTTGGGTTGGGACGTCATTCTGTGCCCACCTTATTCACCTGATATTGCGCCCTCAGATTTTCACCTTTTCCACTCTTGATCAAACAACCTCCAAGGAACTTCCTTTCTGGATGAAAATGTGCTCTGAACATGCCTCAATGAGTTCTTTGCTTCAAAACATGATTTCTACAGTTGTGGAATGGGACAGTTACCTAAGCATTGACAGACTCCTAAGCATTGACAGACTACTGTAAATAGTGAAGGAGAATATATTATTAATGACTAATGTCTCTGTTATGTGTACCTTGTTATCTCTGACTTGATAGACACCGAGATGGCTAGTAATAATTCAGTTAATTAGAACCCCATGAATATATAATACTTTATTAACCACTACAAGGCTTACATTTGCTGACCAGGCTCAGTGGTAGCTACGAAACTGCACACTACATGAGCCACAATCACTGAGTGGCGAATTGATACAAGTTCAGAATGCCCATGGTCCGATCGGGTTTCAGAGGCAACATCGGAATCAGCTGCAGCCAATTCACTTGGCAGGTTCACAGATCCAGCACACAGCCCGGGCAATCAACCCCCGTCACAGTTGCAGACACTGCCTCCAGTGGCTTGGGCATCTCCACAGCAGGAGGCGACCATGGATTTTGGCCTGGCAGTGCTGATAGTTTTGTAGTCATGCTGGTGTCTGTGACTTGGCCAGCAATGGGTTGCGCCCAGTCACCCAGCCGGACAATCCAGAGGACACAAATGTCATCTCCAGTGACCCGCCTGTTGCATCATTTGCCTCTGCACCTCCACCCACCATTGTGCACCCTGTGGTTGCTTTCCTGGTTAGCGATCACTCCATCCTCCCACCCACTGTCATGTTCCATCTCCATACCCAATGCCGGGTCAGGTGCTTGGGGAGGAATGCAGCATCGCTGAGTATTGAGAGCAGTGCAAGAACTATTCTACATTGCGCAGAAAAGTGGTATCTGTGGTGTCACCGCCAGACACCACACTTGCTAGGTGTTAGCCTTTAAATCGGCCGCAGTCCGTTAGTATACGTCGGACCCGCGTGTCGCCACTATCAGTCATTGCAGACCGAGCGCCGCCACACGGCAGGTCTAGAGAGACTTCCTAGCACTCGCCCCAGTTGTGCAGCCAACTTTGCTAGCGATGGTTCACTGACAAAATACGCTCTCATTTGCCAAGACGATAGTTAGCATAGCCTTCAGCTACGTCATTTGCTACGACCTAACAAGGCGCCATTACCGGTTACTATTGATGCTGTAAAACATGTACCGTCAAATGCGATGTTCACCAATTATGGATTAAAGTTAAGTGTTCCAGCAGCTACATACGTTTTTTGCTAGTCTCATTTCCTTGACCTGTTCCAGACCTCACGCCAGCCTGTGTGAGCTAAAACGCATGCCTTTCGGCTTCCTCTCATAGTGGGTTGGCTGTCTTGCCTATCCGCAACATTTGGCGACGAGGCCACACCATGTTCGTAACTATACTGCCCTGATTTACTTGTGTAATGGCTTCGCCACAATCTCCAGATGTACTGTCCGAATTTTATCGCTTCCAGAATCAGCAGACGCAGGCCTTACTGAATGCCCTTGGACAGCTCGTCCAGGGTCAACGTGCAATGCAAAACGATGCAGCGGCCGCCGCTCCACCGCTCACGCAGCCACAACACGCAGTTGCTCCAACTTTTCGTCCTTTTGATGCTGCACTGGAAAGCTGGACGGAGTGGTCACGCCAATTTGGATTCCATCTCGCCGCCTACAGAATTCAAGGTAACGAGCAGCAGCCTTTTCTTTTGTCGTCCGTCGGTGTGCACACCTACCGTGTGATAGTCAAATTATTTCCCCGACGCGACGAAGCAACTCTGTCCTACGACAAAATTTTATCTGCATTAGATGCATATTTCAAAGAATCAGTCAATGTAGTTGCCAAACGGTATACCTTCTTTCGTACAAAACGTACAGCAGGTCAGACTAATAGGGAGTGCGTTGCAACCTTGCAAGGCCTTACTAGGGATTGTGCTTTTGAGTGTCAATGTGGACTCCCTTATTCAGATACCATGGTGCGTGATGCAATTGCACAGAACTTTTCTGATGATGTTCGTATAAGGGAACAGATTTTGAAACTAGTCAATCCCTCTCTTCAACAAGTGATGGACATATTTGATCGGCAGGACACACTTGACTTTGCTCAGGAATCATTTGAAACGTCGCCACCCGTGTGTCTGGTTAACCAGCCCGCCGGGCGAGCTGCACGGAACAGTAAACAGTCCTCGCGCCCAGCCGCGCCAAAGCCGCCTGTCTCTCAGCCACATGTACCGTGCCAGCAAGCAAATGCAGTGAAATCATGCCCATGGTGTGCTACTAGACATTCGCGTGAGAATTGCCCGTCACGCCAAGCTATTTGCTTTTACTGTACTAAAAAAGGACATGTTCAAAGTGTTTGCCAGAAAAAGCTCAGATCGGAAGCTCAAAACCATTCCAGGCCCTTTGCTTCGCGCCAGAATCAGAATCGAACCAAGGATACTCAGGCTCGCGACACTTTGCCCATGGAAATTCATGTAGTTCATGCCACTCCGCCCAGTGCCACTCTCTCTAACAGTGCTGTGTTCGTCCCACAAATAGTGTGTGTCGACATCGGCGGAAATCCCGTCAAGTCGCAAGTGAGTTTGTATCAGTGTCAGTTCACGTTGCATGAGACAGTTGCTCTTGTCGTCAGCAGGGCAATAAACTTTTTGTGGACTTGGACATTAACGGCAAAGTGATACCATTCCAGCTCGACACCGGGGCTACAGTTTCACTGATCAATCAAGACACTTACAGACAGCTGAGCAAACCTCCGTTGCGTGCCGCAAATGTTAAGTTAAGTACCTATTTAGGTCACGCGATCCCTGTGTTAGGACAGTGCAGCCTTCTTGCAACATACAAGGGACAAACAAAACTTGTGTCATTTTACGTCCTTCGTTCTTCTGCTGCAGTGAACTTGTTTGGTTTCGATTTATTTCAGTTGTTTAACTTGTCTATAGTAAATCAGGTCCTCTCAGTGAACCAGACTGTGCCTTCAGACAGTGTTTCTCGTCTCTGTGCCGAATTTGCAGACATTTTCGCACCGGGCCTTGGTTGCGCTAAGAACTATAAAGCACATTTGGAACTGAAAGTAAACGCGCAACCGAAATTTTTCAGAGCGCGCAATGTTCCCCACGCGTTGCGTGATGAGGTCACAAAAACATTACACGATTTGGAATCACAGGGTGTAATTGAACGTGTGCAGGCTTCTCTCTGGGCATCACCCTTAGTAATTTTGCAAAAACCTTCCGGAAAATTGAGACTTTGCGTGGACTTCAAGGCAACAGTGAAACCACAACTAGTGACTGCAACTTTTCCTTTACCCCACCCGGAAGATCTTTTTGACAAACTGTGCCCAGGTAAATATTTTTCGAAGTTGGACCTAGCAGATGCGTACTTGCAAATACCGATGGACGAAGAATCCCAGCATGTTTTGGTGGTTAACACGCATCTTGGTTTGTATCGATTCAACCGACTGCCATTCGGGTGTGCATCCGCCCCTGCATTGTTTCAGCAATGTCTACAAACTGTTTGTGCGTTGGTCCCTACTGCAGCAAACTATCTGGACGATATTGTGATCTCCGGAAAGACGGAAGAAGAACATTTAGCCAATCTCAGAACATTATTTCAGGTCTTGCGACAAAATGGTCTTCGCTTGCGGAAGGACAAATGTGTGTTTTTTGCTCGTGACTTACCCTATCTGGGACATGTACTAAATGCCCAAGGCATACATCCCAGTCCAGAGCACCTCCGTGCCATACAAGACTTGCCTTCACCACAGAATTTGAAGCAGCTACAGAGTGTGCTGGGAAAAATAAATTACTATCACAAATATGTTCCCCATGCCTCTTCCATTTCAGCTCCACTTCATCGCTTACACCGTAAAGATGTTCCGTTCATCTGGACGACGGAATGCGAACGCGCCTTTCGCCAGTTGAAATCGGCGTTGCTTTCCAATACTTGCCTTACACCATTTGATCCCCGGAAGCCCCTTTTGTTGATGGTGGATGTATCGGATTTCGGGATCGGTGCTGTGCTTGCGCACAAAGATGTTTCGCATGATCGCCCTATTGCCTTTGCGTCCAAGTTGCTCTCGTCTGCGCAAAGAAATTATTCACAGATCGAGAAAGAAGCATTGGCTCTCGTATTTGGTGTTACAAAGTGTCATGATTTCTTGTATGTTCGTCCCTTTACCATCATCACAGACCACAAACCTTTGACATTGCTTTTTCATCCGACCAAGCCTGTACCTCCACGTACAGCGCAGAAATTCATTCGCTGGTCTATTTTCGTCTCGCAGTACCACTACGATATCTTGTATCGGTCCACTGCTAACACGGAAACGCCGATGCGTTGTCCCGTTTGCCTGTTGCTGAGGATAGAGCATTCGATTCCTCTGAACGTGCTTGCATGTTCATTGATTCGGAAACCGATGACGTGGTCGAATCGTTTCCGGCTGATTTTCGTCGTGTAGCCACAGCCACAGCTGCCGACCATGTCCTTGCTACCGTTCTGTGTTTCGTTGCTACGCAATGGCCCTTGTCAAAGTCACAGATCAGGGATCTGTTGGTTCGCCGATTTTTTGCTCACAAGGAGAGACTTTTTGTATGACGTGGTGTTTTGCTGTTGCGTTCTGATAATGATCAGTCCAGGGTCGTGGTCCCACGTTCGTTACAGTCCTCTGTCTTACAGCTTCTCCACCAAGGACATTGGGGTATAGTGAGAACGAAACAACTTGCTCGTCAGCACTGTACTTGGTTCAGAATCGATGCCGCGATTACGAATATGTGCTCTTCTTGCATGGTGTGTGCCGAACAACAGTCAGCACCACCTCGGAAATTCTTTGCATGGCCAAAAGCCACTTCCCCTTGGCAACGCTTACACATCGATTTGGCTGGTCCATTCTGGAATGCTCGATGGTTGGTTGTGGTAGATGCATTCAGTAATTTTCCTTTTGTTGTCCGAATGTCTTCCACGATGTCATCTGCCACCATCCAAGCGTTATCCGCTATCTTTTGCATTGGAGGTCTTCCACAGACTATTGTTACCGACGCTGCCTTCCATTTTGCCCCATGGCAACGCGCCGCCGCCGCCGCCTGTGCTCCGGCCGGCGACGCCCGCAGTGGACGCGTCGCTTCAACCACTGGGCGCCTCCCTGGGCCAAGAGCCGCCGATTGCTTCCCGTGACCAGTTGTCCTCCAACATGGAACTCTTGCCCGCTCCGGACCATATGTCGTCTTTGCCCGTCGGGTGCCCCGGCCCAATGGAGGTCGACCCTTCGGCCCCTCCTGTCCCTCTATGGGCGCATACACCGCATGTTGACGTGCACCCTGGAGCAGGTTTTCAGGTGTTTCCTAGCTTCCCTCAGTCCGAATGGCAGGGTGCGGGTGGCACAGCCTCGCCTGTTGTTAGGCTCCCCACCTCGTCGCATACGTCAACATGGGGTCCTCCCCACGGCGGGCAGAAGCCTTATGCCACAACCATCTGCTGATTTGTGGGGGAGGAATGTGGTGTCACTGCCAGACACCACACTTGCTAGATGGTAGCCTTTAAATCGGCTGCAGTCCGTTAGTATACGTCAGAGCCGCGTGTCGCCACTATCAGTGATTGCAGACCGAGTGCCGCCACACGGCAGGTCTACAGAGACTTCCTAGCACTCGCCCCAGTTGTACAGCCGACTTTGCTAGCGATGGTTCACTGACAAAATACACTCTCATTTGCCGAGACGATAGTTAGCATAGCCTTCAGCTACGTCATTTGCTACAAGCTAGCAAGGCGTCATTACCAGTTACTATTGATGCTGTAAAACATGTACCATCAAGAGCGATGTTCACCAATTATGGATTAAAGTTAAGCATTCCAGCAGCTACGTACATTTTTTTCTAGTCTCATTTCCTTGACCTGTTCCAGACCTCACGCCAGCCTGCATGAGCTAAAACGCATGCCTTTCGGCTTCGTCTCATAGTGGGTTGGCTGTCTTGCCAATCCACAACAGTATCATGAGGCGACAGTGAGCTGTTGGGAAGAAGCCATATATTCCGTAGTTCCGAGGCGCCATCTCTGTACCTCTGCCATGAAATGGCGACAATAGAGGCCAGGAGGGGAGTTCTGTTCAAGGTCAGACCCTGCCCTAAGTTCTTGTCATAATAATGTTGTTATGCTGTCTACTCACCAAGACAGTGTGTATGTCAACCATTGGGGAGTGAAGCTACTTCTAACCACATTCCATGGTTCTAATAAAATTGTGTTATTTCATGTGTTGTGCTCCCATGACGCTACTATATTTCTGGCATGGATAGCTTTGACCCTTCTGGATTATCAGTTTATGGAAAGATGTTACAAATTAATTCATCTGGGTTTCTGACCAATATCAATGCATTATGTGCCAAGTACAGTTCTCTGTTCCATGTTAGTTTAGGCAAGGCCCAAGGGTTTGAGGCCCAAGAGACATTGAAAGTCAATGTGCAGATCAAGTTTTTTTGTACTCTTCCTGTCCCTCATGCATTATGGGACTGGGTTGTCACAAAATTGCTGGACAATGATGTTATCAAACTAGAATCAGCCAGCCCATGAGCATAACCCTTGGTGATCCTTACTGAACCGTCGCGCGGTTGAGACTCTGTACAGATTTTAAATCAACTATCAACCCACAAACTGTTGTCTATTCTTTTCTGTTGCTCTGCCCTCAGGATTTGATGGACAAATTAGGTCATAGTCATTTCTTTTCAAAAGCTGACCTCCAGGTGACCTACCTGCAACTGCATTTAGATGAGAAATCAAAGAAGATTTTTGTGACCAACATACACAAGGGCTTATTGCAGCTTCCGCAGTTACCAATTGGTAGCATTTCTGTCCCAGCTATTTTCCAAAGATACATTGAGCAACGGATGTCACAAGTACCTCCTTGTTCAAAATATTTAGATGTTAGAGCTGTCTCTGGTCATATGCCAGCGTATCACTGACAAAATTTAGAGGCATTGTTTAAAGTGTTGTCCAAACCGAGACTGACCTGCAACCATTCTAAACATTTTTTCTCACTGAAACTGAGTATTTGGCCATGTGATTAGTGCACATGGCACCCACAATCACAGTCTCAGTGGCCATTCGCACCTTGCCTGTGGTAACCAGTGTATCAGAATTGAAAGCTCTAATGGGAAAGCTAACCTATTACATTCGTTTTATTCCAAATGCCTCTCAGATAATGGCACTTCTACATCTGTTGCTTCGCAAAGGCATTCTCTGTTCATAAGGATGGACGAATACAAATCCACTTTCCAGTGGCTGAAAGATGCACTACTAAGTGACTGGTGTTTGATCCACTTCAAACTCAGCAAGCCTGTCATTCTTGCAGTGGATGCATCGTATGGTATTGGTGCAGTATTGTTACACCATGTGGGCTCCAGTGACAGGCCAACTGTGTTTGCTTCAAAGACATAGAGCAAGACCCAATGCGCTACAGTCAACTTAAAATGATGCGTCGGCTATCATTTATGAGCTCACACACTTCCATCAATACCTGTACAGTTACTGCTTTTCTCTCATTATGGACCACACACCACTGATGGTTCTGTTTGGGTCCTACCGGCCAGCCCCAGCACATATAGTGCAAAAGTTATAATGGTGCCTCCTTCTCTTGCCCAGTTACCAGTACAAGTTGTCATACTGACTCACTACCAAACACTCCAACACTGATCTCCCATTGAGGCTCCTTATTGGCTCTGATGGTGGGTTTGATTCCTCAGAGGACTTTGGTCATCGCAATGACTGAGAAGAAGTCTGGCTCTTGGAAGATTTTCAGTCACCTTCTGCTGTGTGTCACAGGGGATAGCATTGGACATGGTGTTGCAGATGGTACTTGAATTTGTCCATCATGGATGGCTGCAGAGTCTGAAGGAGATCCACCACCTGGAGGTTCATCACTAATTTGCTCATCGGCATGCCATTTCTGTACAGATGGGTGTCCTGATGCACACCAAAACTGGGAACCCAGTAGTCATGATCCCTCAATCACTTGAGTGGGAAGCTCTTTGGGTGTTGCATCAAGGACATAGGGATATTGTCTGCACCAAGCAGTAGGCAAGGTGGCATTGTACGTGGCCGGGAATGGATCCACAAATAGAGGCCATGACTTCACAGTGTGCAATGAATGCAGAGTATTAATCTGCTCCCCCACAGCAGTACTTTCAGTGGCTCAGTCCTGATGGACCTTGACAATGCATGCACACAGATTTTGCTGGACCATAATGGAACATATGTTGGCTAGTGATTCTCGATATGTACAACAAGTTTCCCTTTGTGGTTCCAATGAAGTTTACCACATCAGTAAGTACAGTGTTAATTCTTACTTCAATCTGCATTTGAGGCTTAACTGAGTTGGTAGTGTCAGATAATGGGTCACAGTTCACATCTCCGGGGTTTGAACAGTTTTGTTCATGCAATGCCATTCACTGCATCCTTACAGCACCCTATCATCTGCAGTCAAATGGTGAAGCTGCCCATCCATACATGGAACCAAGCTTTGAAAGTTTTTATGCCACTGTCTCACTTCCTGTCCAAGCAAGGAAAGTCACCAGCGGAGCTCCTGCATGGTCAATGACATACAGCATTGCCAGAGGCCAGAAGCAGAATTCTGTTCAAGGTCAGATCCTGCCCACGTCCAGGCAGTTTATCTGGAGTAATGTCACTGTGCTGTCTACTCGCTGTGATACAGTCCGTGTCAACCATTGGGGAGTGAACAGACTTCCATCTCTTCTAGACTGAGCCTATGTGCCAACACTATCAAAACAGTTTCAATCAGTATCTACAAACTTGTTTTTTCTAGTGACTGTAGTGGATTGTCCGGTTGGGTGACTGGGCGCAATCCATTGCTGGCCAAGTCACAGACACCAGCATGACTACAAAACTATCAGCGCTGCCAGGCCAAAATCCATGGTCGCCTCCTGCTGTGGAGATGCCCATGCCACCGGAGGCAGTGTCTGCAACTGTGGGGGGGGGGGGGGGGGGGGCTGATTTCCCGGGCTGTGTGCTGGATCTGTGAACCTCCCAAGTGAATTGGCTGCAGCTGATTCCGATGTTGCCTCTGAAACCCCATCGGACCATGGATGATATAGGTGCAATTGAACAACACGTCGGACACCACAACCCATTTGCAACTGTGACCCCTGACAAACACATGAAAGAACAATGGTTCCTGAGGCTGAAAGTATGACATCAACTGTGCTGGATCTCTGCTTGTGACTTTCCATTTTTGGTCAGGGAGAGATGCGATGACAAAAAAATTTTCGAAACCTGGTCCCAAGTGTGGGTGGCTTGCAGCTTGTCCATCTGTAATTTGAAGGTCCTTACGAAGCATTCAACTTCACCATTCCACTGTGGATGAAAGAGCGCTACAAGGGCTTTCTTAATACCATTGTCTGCACAAAACTGTTCAAACTCTCGAAATGTGAACTGTGGTCCGTTATCTGACACTATGACCTTAGGTATGCTTCCAGTGCAAGAGATTGATGCAAGAGCTGATACTGTGCTGATTGTGCTTGGTGCAACAACCAAAGAGCTTCCTGCTGGAGGCGGCATTGGAGTTTTTAGTAGTGAGCTCATTTGAGAACTGTTGCTGGTAGTTGGACAAGAGAAGGGCCCACCTTTGTAAGTTCTGTGTTGTATGTGCTGGGACAGGCTGGGAGGATCCAAACAGAGCAATAACTGGTCTGTGGTCCAAAAGGAACAAACTTGAGCACTATCTGCAACACCGGATCTGATGCCATTTCCTGTGCCACACAGCGGAAAGTGACCAGGGAATCTTTCGAAAGCCAGATTTCTTCTCAATCACTCTGATGACTGGAGTCCTTGGAGGAATCAATGCCACATCAGAGCCAATAGGGAGCCTTGACAGGAGGGCGGCATTGGAGTTTTTAGTAGTGAGCTCATATGAGAACTATTGCTGGTAATTGGACTAGAGAAGGGCCCACCTTTGTAATTTCTGTGTTGTATGTGCTGGGACAGGCTGGGAGGATCCAAACAGAGCAATAACTGGTCTGTGGTCCATAACTAGAGAAAAGCAGCAGCTGTAGAGGTATTGATTAAATGCGTGACTCCATAAATGATAACCAATGCCTCCTTTCCAAGTTGACTGTAGTTGCTTTGGGCCTTGGTCAAGGTCTTTGATGCGAACGCAATTGGCCTATCGTTGGAGCTCACTTGGTGTGACAACACCACACCAATGCCACAAGATGACACATCTACTGCAGGATTGACAGGCTTGCTGGGGTTGAAGTGGACAAAACACTGATCAGCTGTTAATGCCAGCCACTGGAAAGTGGTCTAACATTCATCCAACTGTACAAAAGGAACCCCTTTGTGGCACAACCAATTTAGACATGCCCCGATTTGAGTGGCATTTGGGAGAAAACTGATGTAATAAGTTAGCTTCCCCATTAGAGTTTGCAATTCTAGTGCCGTCAAGTAGTGAATGGCCACTAGTGCAACTGTGATGAATGGATGCCATCCACATTAATCACATGGCCTAAATACTCAATTTCAGTGAGACAGAAGGAACACTGAGAATGGTTGCAGGTCAGTCCCAGTTTGGACAATACTTGAAACAATGCCTCTAAACTTTGGAAAGGTTCTGCCGGCATAAGACTAGAGACAACTACATCAATGTGCTCCCTGCCGCCGTTGGATAAGCAGCTGCAGCAGCAAGTCGTATACTCTTAGCTCACTTATTTGTTACGTAGTTTAATTCTTAATTTCTTTGCGTGTTTTTGGTATTTGCGTTGTTTAATTAATAAATTTTGGGCGTATTGTAGTATTTGAGAGTTGTAGCATCGCGTTTTAGTACCTGAATAGTGTAAAATCGCGTAGTCTCCTTCCGCCGCCGAGCAGTGTGTCAGCAGTGCGCAAGTAGCAGCATTACTGCATTTACTAGGCAATCTTGTATTTTAATAACCGTTTAAATTTTGTGTCGAATTGTTTGTGCTCTCTGTAGATTAGTTCAGACGTACTTTGCACAACAGTTTTTAGCATGGATAGGGACTGCAACTGCTGTGTTCGGATGCAGGCTGAGTTGGCATCCCTTCGCTTCAGGCAGTGTTGGCTTCGGTCACACAGCTTGAGGCTGTTGCCAATGGGCATCACTGTGGGGGTCCGGATGGGGGTTTGTCGGGGACGGCCAGCTCGTCCCACGCATCCCCCGATCGGACTAAGACTGTGGCTGCCCTGGATACTGCCCACATTGAGGCTGATCCCTCACCTGTGGTAGAGTGGGAGGTCGTCTCGAGGTGTGGCAGGGGGCGAAAGACATTCCGGAGGGCTGAACGGAAGGCCTCTCCGGTTTGTCTGACGAACCGGTTTCAGGCTCTGTCTCAGGCTGATACTGATCTTCGGCCGGACATGGCTGCTTGTCCTGTTCCAGAGGTTGCCCCTCAGTCTGCAAGATCTGGGTGGTCGCAGAGGGTGGGCTTACTGGTAGTTGGGAGCTCCAATGTCAGGCACGTAATGGGGCCCCTTAGGGATATGGCAGCAAGAGAGGGAAAGAAAACCAATGTGCACTCCTTGTGCATACCAGGGGGAGTCATTCCAGATGTGGAAAGGGTCCTTCCGGATGCCATTAAGGGTACAGGGTGCACCCATCTGTAGGTGGTCGCTCATGTTGGCACCAATGATGTGTGTCGCTATGGATCAGAGGAAATCCTCTCTGGCTTCCGGCGGCTATCTGATTTGGTGAAGACTGCCAGTCTCGCTAGCAGGATGAAAGCAGAGCTCACCATCTGCAGCATCATCGACAGGACTGACTGCGGACCTTTGGTACAGAGCCGAGTGGAGGGTCTGAATCAGAGGCTGAGACGGTTCTGCGACCATGTGGGCTGCAGATTCCTCAACTTGCACCATAGGGTGGTGGGGTTTCAGGTTCCACTGGATAGGTCAGGAGTCCACTACATGCAGCAAGCGGCTACACGGGTAGCAGGGGTTGTGTGGCATGGACTGGGCGGTTTTTTAGGTTAGATGGCCTCGGGCAAGTACAGAAAGGGCAGCAGCCTCAAAGGGTGCGGGGCAAAGTCAGGACATGCGGGGACCAAGCAGCAATCGGTATTGTAATTGTAAACTGTTGCAGCTGCATTGGTAAAGTACCGGAACTTCAAGCACTGATAGAAAGCACCGAAGCTGAAATAATTATTGGTACAGAAAGCTGGCTGAAGCCAGAGATACATTCTGCTGAAATTTTTACAAAGGCACAGATGGTGTTTAGAAAGGATAGATTGCATGCAGCCGGTGGTGGTGTGTTTGTCGCTGTTAGTAATAGTTTATCCTGTAGTGAAGTACAAGTGGATAGTTCCTGTGAATTATTATGGGTGGAGGTTACACTCAACAACCGAGCTAGGTTAATAGTTGGCTCCTTTTACCGACCTCCCGACTCAGCAGCTTTAGTGGCAGAACAACTGAGAGAAAATTTGGAATACATTTCACATAAATTTTCTCAGCATGTTATAGTCTTAGGTGGAGATTTTAATTTACCAGATACAGACTGGGACACTCAAATGTTTAGGACGGGTGGTAGGGACAGAGCATCGAGTGACATTATACTGAGTGCAGTATCCGAAAATTACCTCGAGCAATTAAACAGAGATCTGACTCATGGAGATAACATCTTGGACCTACAGATAACAAACAGACCCGAACTTTTCGACTCTGTAAGTGCAGAACAGGGAATCAGTGATCACAAGACCATTGCAGCATCCCTGAATATGGAAGTTAATAGGAATATAAAAAAAGGGAGGAAGGTTTATCTGTTTAGCAAGAGTAATAGAAGGCAGATTTCAGACTACCTAACAAATCAAAACGAAAATTTCTGTTCTGACACTGACAATGTTGAGTTTTTATGGAAAAAGTTCAAGGCAATTGTAAAATGCATTTTAGACAGGTACGTGCCGAGTACAACTGTGAGGGACAGGAAAAATGCACCATGGTTCAACAACAAAGTTAGGAATCTACTGCGAAAGCAAAGAGAGCTTCACTGCAAGTTTAAATGCAGCCCAAACCTCTCAGACAAACAGAAGCTAAATGATGTCAAAGTTAGCGTAAGGAGGGCTATGCGTGAAGCGTTCAGTGAATTCAAAAGTAAAATTCTATGTACCGACTTGACAGAAAATCCTAGGAAGTTCTGGTCTTACGTTAAATTAGTAAGTGGTTCGAAACAGCATATCCAGACACTCCAGGATGATGATGGCATTGAAACAGAGGATGACACGCGTAAAGCTGAAATACTAAACACCTTAAGGAGGGCTATGCATGAAGCGTTCAGTGAATTCGAAAGTAAAATTCTATGTACTGACTTGACAGAAAATCCTAGGAAGTTCTGGTCTTACGTTAAATTAGCAAGTGGCTCGAAACAGCATATCCAGACACTCCAGGGTGATGATGGCATTGAAACAGAGGGTGACACGCGTAAAGCTGAAATACTAAACACCTTTTTCCAAAGCTGTTTCACAGAGGAAGACCGCACTGCAGTTCCTTCTCAAAATCCTCGCACAAACGAAAAATGGCTGACATCGAAATAAGTGTCCAAGGAATAGAAAAGCAACTGGAATCACTCAACAGAGGAAAGTCCACTGGACCTGATGGGATACCAATTCGATTCTACACAGAGTACGCGAAAGAACTTGCCCCCCTTCTAACAGCCATGTCACAAGCCTCTAGAGGAATGGAAGGTTCCAAATGATTGGGAAAGAGCACAGGTAGTCCCAGTCTTCAAGAAGGGTCGTCGAGCAGATGCGCAAAATTATAGACCTATATGTCTGACGTCGATCTGTTGTAGAATTTTAGAACATGTTTTTTGCTCGCGTATCATGTCGTTTTTGGAAACCCAGAATCTACTCTGTAGGAATCAACATGGATTCCGGAAACAGCGATCGTGTGAGACCCAACTCACGTTATTTGTTCATGAGACCCAGAAAATATTAGATACAGGCTCCCAGGTAGATGCTATTTTCCTTGACTTCCGGAAGGCGTTCGATACAGTTCCGCACTGTCGCCTGATAAACAAAGTAAGAGCCTACGGAATGTCAGACCAGCTGTGTGGCTGGAATGAAGAGTTTTTAGCAAACAGAACACAGCATGTTGTTATCTATGGGGAGACGTCTACAGACATTAAAGTAACCTCTGGCGTGCCACAGGGGAGTGTTATGGGACCATTGCTTTTCACAACATATATAAATGACCTAGTAGATAGTGTCGGAAGTTCCATGCGGCTTTTCGCGGATGATGCTGTAGTATACAGAGAAGTTGCAGCATTAGAAAATTGTAGCGAAATGCAGGAAGATCTGCAGTGGATAGGCACTTGGTGCAGGGAGTGGCAACTAACCCTTAACATAGACAAATGTAATGTATTGTGAATACATAGAAAGAAGGATCCTTTGTTGTATGATTATATGATAGCGGAACAAACACTGGTAGCAGTTACTTCTGTAAAATATCTGAGAGTATGCGTGCAGAACGATTTGAAATGGAATGATCATATAAAATTAATTGTTGGTAAGGCGGGTGCCAGGTTGAGATTCATTGGGAGAGTCCTTAGAAAATGTAGTCCATCAACAAAGGAGGTGGCTTACAAAACACTCGTTTGACCTATACTTGAGTATTGCTCATCAGTGTGGGATCCGTACCAGATCTGGTTGACGGAGGAGGTAGAGAAGATCCAAAGAACAGCGGCGCATTTTGTCACAGGGTTATTTGGTAACCGTGATAGCGTTACGGAGATGTTTAGCAAACTCAAGGGGCAGACTCTGCAAGAGAGGCGCATCGTGGTGTAGCTTGCTCGCCAGGTTTCGAGAGGGTGCGTTGCGGATGAGGTATCGAATATATTGCTTCCCCCTACTTATACCTCCCGAGGAGATCAAGAATGTAAAATTAGAGAGATTAGAGCCCGTATGGAGGCTTTCAGACAGTCGTTCTTCCCGCGAACCATACGCGACTGGAACAGAAAAGGGAGGTAATGAACGAGGCACGTAAAGTGCCCTCCGCCGCACACCGCCAGGTGGCTTGCAGAGTATTGATGTAGATGTAGATGAATTAACTAGTTAGAGCAAGAAGGTTCTTGTGACATCAGTTGTTCAAGGTCCTAAAAAGTAGCTGTGGCAGCAGAGGTACTGAATAGTAACCATTGAGACTGGAATAATCCCTTGTATATGTGTTGATCACAAAAATCTTCTTTGACTCTTCAGCTAAAGGCAATTGCATACAGGTCTCCTGGAGATCAATTTTTGTAAGGATATGTCCCTGACCTAATTTGTCCACCAAATATTCAGGGCGCGGCAATTGAAAAGATTCAACAACAGTTTGTGGGTTGGTGGTTGATTTAAAATCTGCACAGTATCAACCCATTTTAGTACGGATCACCAGGGGTGATGCCCATTGGCTGACCAACACTAGTCTGATGCTGTCACTGTCCAGCAATTCTGAAGCAACCAAGTCTCACAATGCATGAGGGACAGGACAAACACAAAAAAAATTTGGGGTGTGCATTGTCTTTCATTGTCACATGGGCCTTGAACCCTTGAACTTTACCTAAACTTCCATGGAACAGAGAACTGTTCTTGTCACATAATGCTTTAATTTAGGCCAGAAACACATAGGAATTAATTTGTAACATCTTCCTGTGAATTGACAGTCCAAAAAGGTCAAAATTATCCTTGCCAAAAATGTTAGTATACTTGTGACAGCACAACACATGAAATAATACCATTTTAGTCATACCATACAGAGTGGCTGGTAAACTGCACACTCCAAGCACTGGAACAGGTTGTCCATTGTATGCCGACAATGAGTTATGTGGTAGCTGAAGCTGTGGGCTACCTAACCTTTCATAAGTATTGTGGCTGAGCAGCATAACAGTAGGACCAGTATCTAACTGGAAATCAACACACCTGTTGAGCACATGCAACTGAATGCACAAGTTGTTGGACTGCTGATTAATAAGCTTGGAGTTCATGTCTTCAACTGTCTTACTCTTGACAACAGATTTTGCAGGTGCTTGAAAATCATTCTCAGGTACTCTGACAATGTCCTGTGACTCAGTAATTGACACTATTGTACTGAGGTCAGGGTTTGGATGCTTTACTATGTCAGCACGAATACAGGAATCAGACAGGTTCTGAGTAATCGCATAATAATGTCACTGTAACTTAACCCAAATAAACAATAAAAGTGACATTGCGTAGTAAGACTATGAAGTTTTGTTACCCACAGTTTGTATGACTGTCGTGGCTGCTGTTTTAATCTGAAAAACATGTAATGAATAGCCCTTACGTGGGCTTGTAATTTAAAATGATTTGACAGTTTGTCAGCTAACTCATTGTAAGGTACCTCATGAGGTTGGTGATCAGGAAACAGTTTTACTACCAACCAGAATACATCTGAGCCTATGGTGGAGAGGAAATGGTAAATACGCTGGTTACCTGTTGTGCCATAGGCTTTGAAATACACTGTGAGCTGCACAACATACTCTGCCCAGTCTTCGCTTTGCCCCAGAAGCGCTCTGAATTTATGTGCTTGAACCATTTGTTGAGTTGTTTCCATTTGATCAGGCTGGGGAGCTGGGGTGGTGGTTATGGTGCTGCCACAGTTTCTTGCAGTGCTTGTAATAATTGTTTAATCCTTTTTCCCTGCAACTGTGTAGCTTGCATTAAAGAAACATTCAGAGGCATCGTGACCAATCACTATAACACTAGTAACAATTCAGTTAATTAGAACTCTGAGTAAGAAATACGTTATTAATTACTACAAAACTTATCTTTGTTCTCCAGGCTCTGCTGTAGCTATGAAACTGCAGGCATGGATTTGTGGTTCAGAACACACTAAATGAGCCACTATTACTGAGTGGCAGATTGACACAAGGTCAGAATGGCTGTACAGTTGCTCCACTACAATCACTAAAAAACACAAATTTGTAAACACATGTTGACACAGTTCTGATAGCATTCATGCGTAGGCACAGTTCACAGGAGACAGAAGTTGCTTCACTCCTCAATGGTTGACACAGGCTATGTCATGGTGAGTAGACAGCACAACTACATTACTCCGACAGGAACTTCCTGGAAGTGGGCAGGATCTGACCTCGAATGAAACTCACTCTCTTGTCTCTGGCAAAGCTATTTCATGGCAGAGGTGTGCAGTGATGGCTCCTCAGTACTACAGGAGGTATGACTACTTCTTAGCATCTCATTGGCACTTCATGATACCGCTTTGCTGTGCAACAGCTCTGTGGAGGTCGATACTTCTTGTGCCACTCTTGATACTGCTGTTTTGTTAAACTGGTGGAAAAACATTCTAACTTATGCAACAACCTAATACTTCTGCAATACTAAGCATAGACTTTCTTTGAATGATTATATAACTGTTACATTTGGGCCGTGTGGAGTGGCCGCACAGTATGAGGCGCCGTGTCATGGATTGCGCGGCCCCTCCTGCCAGAGGTTCGAGTCCTCCATCAGATATGGGTGTGTGTGTTGTTCATAGCATAAGTTAGTTTAAGTAGTGTGTGTAAGTCAAGGGACCAATTGCCTCAGCAGTTTGTTCTCTTAGGAATACACACACTCATTTGTTACAGTTGAATCAGCTGACTGGTAAGAAATCTGATTATTTACCTGAGTTTACCTAGGCCTGTTACTGGCATTGAGATAGCTTTGCAGTGAGTCTGCATTTTGACCTTGATAGGTGCAATATTTCTGCCTGTTGCAATTTACACTCGTCCTCCTATGGCATCTAACCTGCCTTTTCAATGCACATTCCATCCATGCCTTATTAAATATTTCAAGGCTTTTTACTTTTTGGGTTACATCCAGCTGTCAATTCAGAGCATAATTATTTGTGTCAGCTTTCCTGGTGGGCAGTAAATCAGGAACTTCATTACAAATACCTTAGCAATTTACTGTTAAAATTTTGACATATGAAGTAGCTTTACTTTTTACACTATCTGATTTTGCCCATGTGTATTGACTGGCTGCCTCATTAGCTGTTTTTGCTTTGTAGCAAACCCCTTGAGTTCTTCACCCAATAATGCAGTGTAAACTATCACAGAATTGATAAAACCTCTGGTTGAGAACCTACGGAAAATATTTATAAGGCTAAATGCTAGCCATTTACAGATAATCTATGTATAAATAACTGAAAAGCATTATATTGCTTATGTTCTAGAAGGTTAATGTAATAACTGCCTTTTGGCTTACAAGGCCATCATTAGATGTTAACTGATTATTGTTGCCAAAGAAGTTACAATGTTTGTAAACAGTATTGGAATAGATATACTCATATAGATTGAGACACAGACACACAATAATAATAATAATAATAATAATAATAATACTTCATCTCAACATCAAATGATTCATTGCATATGTAGAAAAATAAAGACACGATTAGATTACAAATAAAATAGTTTGCTTAACACTATTTTTTTCAAGGCACTTCTTATTCTGCATGTGAGTATGATTTTCTTCTAATGTGTAAAATGGATTTTATAACAGAAATTTCTTTAGCTGATATTTAAGCTTCATTGTGGGAAAAGTCATGACTGTACTGGGCAGCACATTGGTTAATTTTAAACCAACATATTGTGGATCCTTTTCATAGAATTCTTTTCTGTGCGACCTGAAGTACAATTTTTCTTTATTTCTGGTATTGTGCTCAAGCAAATGGGAACAAATGTTGGTCTGCAGACTTTGAACCATTAATATGGCTTTTAGAATGTACGTGTTTTCTACAGTTAGCACACCCATTTTTGGAAACAAGCCATGGCATGATTCCTTATAATTTGCTGCACAGAAGATTTTTATTGCCCTTTCGTGAAGCAGTGCTAACTTATTTAGATTTTCTTTGGGTGATGCTCCCCAAATTTCTATTCTGTAATTCAGGTGGGAGGAAAATAAAGCATGGTACACAGTTTTGAGGATAAGAGTGTCTTTGCAGAACTTGCTAATCATATTAAGCACAAATATATTCTTAGACAACTTACATGCTAGAGTGACCCATTTTGGATTGTTTTAAATTGTTAAACCAAGGAATTTTACACTACACTGTTTTTTACTAATTCATTGTCTACATACAGTTTAATTTCATCATTAAAACTGCTGTTGCTGAACTGAAACATGTTTCACTGGTGCTTACATTTAAGTGACTTTCACCAAAGTATTGAACAGTTTCATTTGTCACATTATGACAATGGGTCTCTAGTTCATTAAATGATTCCTTTTTACATCCAAATCATATATCATCTGCGTACAGAACTACTTTGGAACTGTGAGTGCAATATTTTACATTATTTATATAAATCAAAAACCTTACTGAGCCCTGGGGCTCTCCATATTTTATATTAATGATTTTTGATTTATGAACACCACTTTCAGTTTTAAGCAGAACAAACTGTTTTTGGTTTCTCATGCTAGGCTTTATTAAGTCATGAGCAGTGCCTCTGATGCCAAGGTTCCATAGCTTACATAAAAGGATAGTAGAGTTCACACAGTCAAAAGCTTTCTCAAGGTCAAGACACCACTTATTACCTCTTCAGTTAGCTGAACAGCTGCTGTGTCACTCAAGATGGCGCCGATAGAGAAAGTACGTGTAGGTTCAGCTCCCAATTATGAAGATAAAAGTAATAGTAATTGTAAATTGTGTATCAGAAAAGTTCGTAAAGGAATTGAGTGTAGAACCTGGAAGTACTGGTTTCATGAAAATCGCTGCAAGATCAACTTAAAACTCGTAACTGATGACTATTTGTGGACCTGTGAGCCGTGCATAGCAGCCGCGTGTGAAAGTATATTTTCAAACATTATCAAAAATAAGGACGAAATAATCAGAATGCTACAAACCGATATTGAAGTGCTAGAAGTGAAATACGCTGTCCTCCAAGACCGATATACAGCTCTACAAAACGGTAGTGCTTCGACAGTGTGTGTAGATCAGTGTTATGTACGTCGTGAAAACGTAACCGTCGACGACGCCACATTTATATACAAGAAAGGAAACCCACAAGTGAATAAAGAAGCCTCAACAGTGGACAAAGTTCAGTGCTTGATAAACAGTGATAATTCAAATAACAAAAACAGTGCATCTAAAATTGTAGTAGACGGCAACACGTGTACACAAAACACGTGTGGTTGCGTAAGAAAAAGTTCTGATCGCGTACGTAAATAAACACAACGGAAAAATAACGTAAAAATATTTGGAGACAGTCATGCTCGCAATATTTCGACATGCATGTCGAACTCTGCTCAAGATGGTTCGTGTATATCAGCAATTGTTAAACCAGGTGCAAAATTCGTGAATGTGGTAGAAGACATACACACAGAATGTGCTAAATTCACGGAAAAAGACTGTGTTGCGATAATCGCAGGAGCAAACGATGTTTATTGCAACGAGGCCAGCACTTTCATTAAAAAGCTACTCGTATTGCTGCAGTTATTACAGCATACAAACACAATACTAACAACTGTGCCCACGAGATATGAACTGGCAGACTGGTCTTGTGTGAACAGAGAAATTCGCCTAACGAATAGTAAACTGAAACACTTTTGCACTAAGTTTACGAATGTGACACTGCTGGATACAGACAGGTATGAGAGAGACTGCTTCACAAAGCATGGACTACATCTAAATCAGTTTGGCAAAAATAAACTAGCAGCAGACATTGGAAAAGCTTTTCATGAAATAATAGGCCTAAACAATAACGATCATGAAAGCAGACCAGTCATAGCCCTAACTAACGAGGGAAACTAGTGAGCTGGGCCAACTCTAGCAGGATTTGGTCCAGTAACAAAAATCTGCAACAAGTAATTAATACACAAACGAAAGTTCACTCAAACAGCAATACAATTAAAGACAAACAAAAGTTAACAGTGTTTCATCAGAACATAAGAGGCCTATACTGCAAGCTGGATCAGTTTACAGCAAATATAGAAGACACAAAAGGTATAAACAGTGCCCACATTCTGTGTCTAACAGAACACCACATCACTGCTGGTATTGAAGTGGTCCCTATTCCCAACTATGTTTTGGCAATGTCTTATTGCAGGAACTATATGGACAAAGGAAGAGTAGCTGTATATGTAAAAAACAATGTCTTGTTCATGGCAATAGATGTACAAAGATTCTGCTTTGAGCTACATTTTGAAGTATGTGCTATAGAGGTGCCAGACACTGTCTCCAGATTAACAGTTGTGGCAGTTTACAGGGCACCATCTGGAAATTTTAAAGTGTTTGTTGAACAATTAGATACTCTTTTGTTGTACTTAAGTAGAAAAAATAGGGGCATGGTAGTTGTTGGGGATTTTAACATAGATTTCTTGGTTAATTCTCCCTGCAAGGTGGAGTTTGAAAATCTCATGTGCACGTACAACCTTGTTCCCGTGGTTAGCTCGCCCACCAGAACCACAACCTCTTCCAGTACTCTCATTGATAACGTTTTTGTTGATCAGAGTAAAGTCAACCATATTAATATTGAAATGGTTATAAACGGTCTGTCTGACCATGACGGACAACGAGTTACTTTCAACAGCTTGGGAATTCCTCTGAGTGACACCTCACTTAGATGGAAAACAGTAAGGAAAATAAGTGAGGAAGCTGTTCAAACGTTCAGATCATGTCTTCAGCATACTGACTGGACACCTGTTTATCTAGCAGAAACTGCTAATTCAAAATACAATTTATTCACAAATGAGATAGCAGGTATCTTTGAAAGTGTATTTCCAAAAAAGTCATACAGAGTCCAACCTGCAAGGGCTGCAAAAAAACCATGGCTCACTAAGGGCATCATAGCTTCCTGTCAGAGAAAAAGACAACTCTACATAGCATCAAAGACTTGTAACAACCCTGCTCAGCTAAAACATTATAAACTCTACTGTAAAATTCTTGCCAAAGTAATTAAAAACTCTAAAAGTATGTGTATAGCATCTGAAATTACTAATTCTGAAAATAAAATTAAAACAATCTGGAATGTGATAAAGAGAGAAACAGGGACTGTAAACTACACCAAAGACAAAAATATTGTTTTAACTGTTGACAACTCAGAGATAACTAATAGTGGGGAAATTGCTGAAATCTTTAACCAACGTTTTTTAACTGTCCCAACACAGACAGGTTGCCATGGTTCTGTAGATAAAGCTGCCCGTATAATGAAAAATAATTTTCCAGAACCTTTCAGTCAAATAAATGTGCTTCCCATTACTGCCAATGAAATCAAAAAAATCATACAGTCTTTGAAAAATAAACATTCTGCTGGTATCGACAATATTTCAAGCAAGTTGTTGAAGGCTTGCTGTAGTGAAGCGACAGAAGTTTTGTCTCACATCTGCAACACATCCATGCAACAAGGAGTGTTTCCAGATAGAATGAAATACTCTGTTGTCAGGCCCCTGTACAAAGCAGGGGATGCTACAATGTGTCAAACTATCGCCCTATCTCTCTATTAACAACATTTTCAAAAGTCCTAGAAAAAGCTCTGTACAACAGGATTGTGGCACACCTTGGTGACCTGAACATCATTAACAGTCAGCAGTTTGGTTTTCAAAAGGTAGTTTCAATAGATAACGCAATTTTCTCATTCACAAATGATGTTCTAGAGTCTATAAACAGCAAGAGGCTGCCAATTGGTGTCTTATGCGACCTATCAAAGGCGTTCAACTGTGTAGATCACCAGATACTCTTCAAGAAGGCCTGTCATTATGGAATTACAGGACCTGTAGGGAACTGGTTAAAATCGTACCTCGAAAATAGGAAACAGAAGATTATTCTAGATGTTTCAGATAGTGTATCACAATATACAGTGGACTCTGAGTGGGGAATTGTGCAGCATGGAGTGCCACAGGGATCAGTGCTTGGGCCCTTGCTGTTCCTCATATATGTTAATGACCTGCCTTTATCCATCAATAAGAAGTGTAAATTTACAATGTTCACTGATGATACGAGCATTGTGGTGGATAATGTGTCAGCTACTGACTTAGTATCCGAGGTCAATGATATCCTTAAAGAAGTTCTGGGTTGATTTAGTATTAACTCCCTTTCAATAAACCTGAAAAAAACCAATTTTATCCAGTTCCAGACAACCCACAAAAACCCAAAAGAAATAGTTATCACACAGAATGATCAGATGATAAAGCAAGTGTACTTATCAAAATTCCTAGGCATATACGTGGACAGTAGGCTGAATTGGGAACATCACGTTCTACAAACACTAAAACGGCTCACGTCGGCAACATTTGCTTTACGAATTTTGTCACGCTTCAATGACATTACCATCTCAAAGTCAGCTTACTTTGGCTATTTTCATTCAGTTATGTGTTATGGCATCATCTTATGGGGCAATACACCTGCCGCAAAGAAAATCCTCACAGCACAAAAAAGAGCAATAAGAATCATTTGTGGTGTACCCCCATGAACCTCATGTCGAAATCTTTTCAAACGACTTGAAATACTGACAGCAACATCTCAGTACATATATTCACTGATGTGCTTCATAATAAATAACCCCACTCTGTATGAAATGAATTTCCTACATCATGAACATAACACCAGAAGAAAAGAGGCTTTCCACTGTGAGTTAAAGAACTTGACACTTATTCAGAAAGGGGTAAAGTACGCTGGAACGAAAATTTTCAATTCCCTACCCAACAGCATCAAAAGTATAAGGAGTAGTACATCAGTATTTAAACGTAGCTTGAGAAATTGTTTACTTGAGACCTCACTTTATTCACTAGAGGAATTCTTTCAGAGAAATAAGTAAAACCCAGATTGGAAAGATGTTTTTAAATTTTTTGACACTGTTTACTGTTAAACTAATGTAATAATGCCCTAATGTAAAAATTCCTGTTTTTCTCATTTCCATTTTTGGGTCACTTTTAAACCCAAAGTGGGGAGTTTTCATTACTGTTCAAGGTTAAAATAGATGCAATAATGCCCTAAATATGAAACTGCTATCTTCACATTTATGTTGACTAGTTTTTAAGCTAATAAGTGACTTTTGTGCACTGTTATTAATACTATAACAATGTCTTTATTCTATGTATTTTATTATGTACATTGACACGTTCCACATCTGAGTGACCTGCTCACATGTACAGATCTATGGAACAAGTATATAAATAAAAAAATAAATAAATAATAAAAAAAGTGCTAGTTGAATTATTTTCAAAAAATCAATTTCGATTTTAAAACATTAGATTGTGCTCATTGAGAAGGTTTATAATTTTGTTATACGCAACTTCAACTATTTTGGAAAAAACAGGAAGTGTTGAGATTGGTCTGTAGTCTTCAGTTTTGCATTTGTCACCTTTTCTGAAGATCGATATTACCTGGGCTGCTTTTAGTCTCTCTGTGATGGTGCCTGATTCTGTTACATTTTTTTACTGCTACAGACAGAGATACAGATACATTTTGTGCAGACACTTTTAATACATTAATATTGAGGCCATCTTGTCCTGCAGAAATGGGAGATTTTAAAGAGTTAATAATGTTTTGGTGGGGAGGCTTGCATGCCTCAGTGATACAGATAGTTGTATAGCCGTACCGTAGGTGCAAACACAACAGAGGGGTATCTGTTGAGAGGCCAGACAAATGTGTGAATCCTGAAGAGGGGCAGCAGCCTTTTCAGTAGTTGCAGGGGCAACAGTCTGGATGATTGACTGATCTGGCCTTGTAACACTAACCAAAACGTTCTTTTTGTGCTGGTACTGTGAACGGCTGAAAGCAAGGGGAAACTACAGCTGTAATTTTTCCCGAGGGCATGCAGCTTCACTGTATGGTTAAATGATGATGGCGTCCTCTTAGGTGAAATATTCCGAAGGTAAAATAGTCCACCATTTGGATCTCTGGGTGGGGACTACTCAGGAGGACATCGTTATCAGAAGAAAGAAAACTGGCATTCTACGGATCGGAATGTGGAATGCCCGATCCATTAATTAGGCAGGTAGGTTAGAAAATTTAAAAAGGGAAATAGATAGATTATAGTTAGATATAGTGGGAATTAGTGAATGTTCAGTGGCAGGAGGAACAAGACTCCTTGCAGGTAAATACAGGGCTATAAATGCAAAATCAGATAGGGATAATGCAGGAGTAGGTATAATAATAAATAAAAAAAATAGGGGTGTGGGTAAGCTACTACAAACAGCATAGTAAACGCATTATTGTGGCCAAGATAGCCATGAAGCCCATGCCTATCACAGAAGTAAAAGTTTATATGCCAACTAGCTCCACAGATGATGAAGAGATTGATGAAATGTATGATGAGATAAAAGAAAGTGAAGGGAGATGAAAATTTAATAGTCATGGGTGACTGGAATTCGATAGTAGGAAAAGGGAGAGAAGAAAATGTAATAGGTCAATATGGATTGGGGGAAATAAATGAAAGAGGAAGCCACCTGGGAGAATTATGCACAGAGCATAACTTAATCATAGCTAACACTTGGTCCAAGAATCATAACAGAAGGTTGTACACATGGAAGAGGCCTAGAGGTACTCAAAGGTTTCAGATGGGTTATATAATGGTACGACAGAGATTCAGAAACCAGGTTTTAAACTGTAAGACATTTCCAGTGGCAAATGTGGACTCTGACCACGATCTATTGGTTATAAACTGTAGATTAAAACTGAAGAAACTGCAAAAAGGTGGGAATTAAAGGAGATGGGATCTTGATAAACTGACAGAACCAGAGGTTGTAGAGAGTTTCACGGAGAGCATTAGGGAACGATTAGGGAACAATTGACAGGAATGGGGGAAAGAACAGTAGAAGAAGAATGGGTAGCTTTGAGGCGGCAGAGGATCAAGTAGGTAAAAAGACGAGGGCTAGTAGAAATCCTTGGGTAACAGAAGATGTATTGAATTTAATTGAGGCAAGGAGAAAATATAAAAATGCAGTGAATGAAGCAGGCAAAAAGAAATACAAACATCTCAAAAATGAGATCAACAGGAAGTGTAAAATGGCTAAGCAGGGATGGCTAGAGGACAAATGTAAGGATGTAGAGGCTTATCTCACTAGGGGTAAGATAAATACTGCCTACAGGAAAATTAAAGGGACTTTTCAAGAAAAGAGAACCACATGTATGAATATCAAGAGCTATGATGGAAACCCAGTTCTAAGCAAAGAAGAGAAAGCAGAAAGGTGGAAGTAGTATATAGAGGATCTGTACAAGGGTGATGTATTTGAGGACAATATTATGGAAATGGAAGAGAATGTAGATGAAGATGAAACGGGAGATATGATACTGCATGAAGAACTCGGGAGAGCACTGAAAGACCTGAGCCGAAACAAGGCCCCAGGAGTAGACAACATTCCATTAGAACTACTGATAGCCTTGGAAGAACCAGCCCTGACAAAACTCTATCATCTGATCAGCAAGATGTATGAAACAGGTGAAATACCCTCAGACTTCAAGAAGAATATAATAATTCCAATCCCAAAGATAGCAGGTATTGACAGATGTGAAAATTACCGAACTATCAGTTTAATAAGCCACTGCTGCAAAATACTAACCCGAATTCTTTACAGACGAATGGAATAACTGGTAGAAGCCGACCTCGGGGAAGATCAGTTTGGATTCTGTAAAAATAATGGAACACGTGAGGCAATAATAACCTTATGACTTATCTTAGAAGAAAGATTAAGGAAAGGCAAACCTACGTTTCTAGCATTTGTAGACTTAGAGAAAGCTTTTGACAATTTTGACTGGAATACTCTCTTTCAAATTGTGGAGGTGGCAGGGGTAAAAATACAGGGAACGAAAGGCTATTTACAATTTGTACAGAAACCAGATGGCAGTTATAAGAGTCGAGGGGCATGAAAGGGAAGTAGTGGTTGGGAAGGGAGTGAGACAGGGTTGTAGCCTATACCCGATGTTATTCAATCTGTATATTGAGCATGCAGTGAAGGAAACAAAAGAAAAATTTGGAGTAGGAATTAAAATCCATGGAGAAGAAGTAAAAACTTTGAGGTTCACCAATGGCATTGTAATTCTGTCAGAGACAGCAAAGGACCTTGAAGAGCAGTTGAACGGAGTGGACAGTGTCTTGAAAGGAGGATATAAGATGAACATCAACAAAAGCAAAATGAGGATAATGGAATGTAGTCGAATTAAATCAGGTGATACTGAGGATATTAGATTAGGAAATGAGACACTTAAAGTAGCAAATGAGTTTTGCTATTTGGGGAGCAAAATAACTGATGATGGTCGAAGTAGAGAGGATATAAAATGTAGACTGGCAATGCCAAAGAAAGTGTTTCTGAAGAGGAGAAATTGGTTAACATCGAGTGTAAATTTAAGTGTCCGGAAGTCGTTTCTGAAAGTATTTGTGTGGAATGTGGGCATGTATGGAAGTGAAACGAGGACGATAAATAGTTTGCACAAGAAGAGAATAGAAGCTTTCAAAATGTGGTGCTACATAAGAATGCTGAAGATTAGATGGGTAGATCACATAAGTAATGAAGAGGTATTGAATGGAATTGGGGAGAAGAAAAATTTGGGGCACAACTTGACTAGAAGAAGGGATTGCATGGTAGGACATATTCTGAGGCATCAAGGGATCACCAATTTAGTATTGGAGGGCAGCGTGGAGGGTAAAAATCGTAGAGGGAGACCAAGAGATGACTACACTAAGCAGATTCAGAAGGATGTAGGTTGCAGCAGGTTCTGGGAGATGAAGAAGGTTGCACAAGATAGAGTAGCATGGAGAGTTGCATCAAACCAGTCTCTGGACTGAAGACTACAACAACAACACAGTAATGTTCATTATTTCTTTACTATTTGTGGGGGGCTAGATATGTGCTATGCTCAGATAGCTTGCCTTTAAAATTATGCTGCTGGTTATTATGTATGTCATTGATAGCTTCCCCTACTGAAGACAAATATTCTTTGAAAATATTTGCAATTTGAAGTTGGTCTTTTACGACCATCCTATTGCGGACAATAACAGCTCCATACGTGGTTTGTCTCTGCATGATCTAAAACTGTTTATCACTCCCCAGACACCAGTAGTAACATTGTGTGAAGCCTGAAGCTTGTTTGCAACATAGTTACACCTGGTCTGTATTAATAAATATTTATAGTATTCTTAATGAATGCTGAAGGCCTCCTTTAGCTTGAGATGTTATCTGTTATTCAGCATTGCACCATTGAGTAATTTTAAGTTTTCCCTTGCTTCAGTGACATCACTATTTATGCAGATACTTTTGTTTATGTTTTTGTTTGTTTAACTTTTGTACCCACAACAGGGCATATGGTATCAAAACAGCAGTAGAAGTCAGCAGTAAAGCTAACATAGAAAAGTTATCATTCTCAAACCATGGTATGTGTGCTAACAAGCAGTTCGGTTTGTCAATGTTGACATTACACACAATTCTTTTGCTTGCATTTCATTTCTTTCTAGTGATAATGGTCATTTCATTTGCCACAAACTGAGGCTGTACTGCATGATGATCAGAGATGCCTAGTTTTGGAACAGATGTTCTGCAGGAAAGATGGGTCATGTTTGTTATTATGTTATCCAGAAATGTTTTGCTGTTGCCTATTCCTCTAGTTGGCTCATGGATAAGTGGCATGATTGAATTAATTGAGTAGGGGGTGTAGCTTTTTGGAATTGGTGTCATTGGTTAATAAGTCTGTATTTATGTCCCCTGCTGTTATAATATTTACTTGACCATTAAACCCAGAAAATATACTGTCTATATACAGGATAAGTCACATAAGATGTAACACCCCTTTTATTTCCTGAATGGTTACACGTATCAAAATGCGGTTTTTGGCAAATGTTAGAGCGTTGAGGGGAACATATTTTTTTGTTTGGTTAATGTTTTTAGTGGTGGTATCGGTGGAGATATTGGAGCAAGTATTTTTTTTTTTTTTTAAATGGAATTGTATAACTGCATTCAATAGGTCTTGAGAAGACAGTTACAGTGATACAGTGTTTCTTGGTGTTGAAACTTCTCATAAAAAAAAGTCGAGAAATGTCTTAGAATTTGAGAGCATGGTGGCTGGAATCAGAATTAGCAGTGCAAACACCGCCAAGCAGAGCTCTCGTGCTATGCTGTGTCAGAATGTCAACATGTTAACCTGTTTACTTGTCGAAACTGCAGGCCACTCATTTCTGCTTCAACATTCTCTACATTCAAAAATGTACACCATTGAGTAAGAGAAGTTGGATATAGTACTTTTACATGGTGAATGTAAAAGAAATGCCATAAAAACAGTGTGGTGGTATATGGCTGTCTATCCAGGTCTCCATTGTCCGACACACCAAGCAACTGTACAAATTATTAACATGGTAGTGCCGACAAATTGCTCGAACATCAAAAAGAGGACAAGAAAGAAGACTGCAACTGACACAGACCACAAAGAAGCTGTTCCAGCTGTGACGCTAATCAATTCACACAGTGGTACAAGACATATTTCCAGGGAATGTGGAATCAATCAGATGAGCAGGTAAGTGTTATTCACATCCTGCAGTGACAGAATATCCATCCCTAACATCTGTCACTACATTAGGCACTTGATGATCATGATTTTGAAGGTTATACAGAACGTTGTCAGTTTGCCCTTTGGCAACTGAGAGACAACCCTGTGTTTTTCCAACCTGTACTCTTTACCAATTAAGCAATGTTTACTAACTACACTGATCTAAATTTGTATGACATGCACTACTGGGAGCCGAAAATCCACACTAGCTTTGTCAGGTGCAACATAAATGGCCGTGGAGCGTAAATGCGTGATGCGGCATCATAGAAAATTACATTGTGGGACCTTTCTTCATCTCGGGCATTCTAAATATTCTAAATGGACATTCGTATGCATGCTTTCTGATGAGCATTCTGCCAGTTCCTAAAGTACAGGTACCACTGTATATTCAACAGTGTACATGGATGCAATGCAACAACTGTCCAGCTCACTTGTCCCGTGTTGCAACGCAAATACTGAATGGGAACTTTGCTAGACATTAGACAGGGTGATATTCTGTTGTCAAATGGCATGCGAGGGCCCCAATTTGACTTTTCTTCATTTCTTACCTTGGAGAGCACTCAATGAAGCAGTCTGTGACAAAGCCCCAACTACACCTGACGATATGTCGTTGAATCACCAGTGCATGCTCTACCATATCATCCACTGTAATTACATCTGTTATAAAGAAAGAAAAGGGCAGAGGGACAAAATTTTTGTTATGTGATTTGGGTGGTTACTAAATCGTTGTTAGTAAATTGTTTTTCATTTATGTGTGTATGAAACTGCATTGGAATGTCAAATAAGTCGACAGCGTATATTGCACATCTACATCTACATACATACTCCGCAATCCACCATACGGTGCATGGCGGACGGTACCTCGTACCACAACTAGCATCTTCTCTCCCTGTTCCACTCCCAAACAGAGTGAGTTGAAAAATGACTGCCTATATGCCTCTGTACGAGCCCTAATCTCTCTTATCTTATCTTTGTGGTCTTTCCACGAAATGTAAGTTGTACTGCAGTCAGCCTCGAATGCTGGTTCTCTAAATTTCCTCAGTAGCAATTCATGAAAAGAACGCCTCCTTTCCTCTAGAGACTCCCACCGGAGTTCCTGAAGCATTTCCGTAACACTCGTGTGATGATCAAACCTATCAGTAACAAATCTAGCAGCTCGCCTCTGAATTGCTTCTATGTCCTCCCTGAATCCAACCTGATAAGGATCCCAAACGCTGGAGCAGTACTCAAGAATAGGTCATGTTAGTGTTTTATAAGTGGTCTCCTTTACAGATGAACCACGTCTTCCCAAAATTCTACCAATGAACCATAGAAGACTATCCGCCTTCCCCACTACTGCCATTACATGCTTGTCCCACTTCATATCGCTCTGGAATGTTACGCCCAAATATTTAATTGTCAAGTGCTACACTACTAATGGAGTATTCAAACATTACAGGATTCTTTTTCCTATTCATCTGCATTAATTTACATTTATCTATATTTAGAGTTAGCTGCCATTCTTTACACCAATCGCAAATCCTGTCCAAGTCATCTTGTATCCTCCTACAGTCACTCAATGATGACACCTTCCTGTACACCACAGCATCACCAGCAAACAGCCGCACTTTGCTATCCACCCTATCCAAAAGATCATTTATGTAGATAGAAAACAACAGCGGACCTACCACACTTCCCTGGGCCACTCCAGATGATACCCTCACCTCCGTTGAACACTCAGCATCGAGGACAACATACTGGGTTCTATTACTTAAGAAGTAACACTGTCATTATGTGATTACATTCAGCATGAAATGTTGTTTCATTAAGAAATATATTTATTTTCTGGTGTGCAGGTGGTCACGCAAGTATTTTTAATAAACTGTTTAGTTTAATGAATGTAACCCATATGATATAATTTAGAGCAGTGTAGGTAGAGACAATTATCCAACAGCACATATTTTACCTCTAAGAAGCACAGAAGTACAGGAAAAGATAGGTCAAATCTTCCTTGTAACATTTAGATATCTGATACAATAGTTGCTTTTTGCAGCACATAATACCTCTTTATTTTTGAAGAAAACTGTTGATTTCTCTGTTTCAGCTCACATAAATCTGGGAAGGTATAAAAATGTGAAATAGTTAGCCTAAGCCTTTTGTGATATGCTAGATTCTAGCCTAAGTCATATTTCCATATACAGCAGAACATTGCTTAAGAGCACCTCCCATAACGCGTAATTCACATAACTAGTGACGATGATTGAGTGTGACGTCACCAGAAAAACTTTCAGCAATATGAACACCTTTCATTGTTGGCAGCAGCATATGAGCAATGTCTTTAGTATTATGTACTGCAATCTGGGTTTAGCGCCCTTCCTACTACCATCTCAGTGCAGCTTGTGATCACACAATTTTCTAAATGTGTTCATAGAGAGTTTTTTTTTGTGTGCAAATTTTAATAACCTCCATAAAAATGTCCCTGAAGATAAAGCCACAAGAAGACAACCATAAGAGAAAGAATATGACCATAGAATTTGAAATGTAAAATCACTGAAAAACACAAACATGGTGTGAGAAACACTGATTTAGCGCACACACATATCATTGGTCTACATCGACTATTTGCACTATACTCAAGAACAAGGACAAGATTAAGGAGATGCTTCAAAGGGTGTGACAAGAGTATCTAAACAATGGTTTCATATTCTGGCTGATGCCAAAAGGTTGCTCCTCATATGAATAAATGAAAAGTAATTGCAAGACACCACTATTCATGAGAACATCATTTGTGAGAGGGAGAGAATAGTGTTTGCCGACCATGTTAAGGAGGCACTAGTGATAGGGAGAGAATAATGTTTGTCGACCATGTTAAGGAGACATCAGGATCATCAGCAGCTGAAGAAGTGTTTAAGGGAAGCCGTAGGTGATTCGAGAAGTTTTAAGAGAATAACCAGCATCCACAACATTATGAGGCATGACGGAACAGTCAGCTCTGACACATCAATAACTTCAAGATGCTCATAGATTATGAGGGTGATCTCTGTAAGAGGTTTTTAATTGTGATGAGTCAGTTCTGTTCTGAGAAAAGTTGCCGGACCATACCTTTATAACAGCAGAGGAGAATGCATTGCCCATTCACAGGCCAATGAAAGAGCATCTAACACTACTATTCTGTGCCAATGCAAGCGGTGATTTGAGAATTAAATGGCTACTTCTTTACTATTCAGAAACTCCATGAGCCTTCAAAAAGTGTGAAGTCCAGAAGAGAAAGTTAAATGTGATGTAGAGATCCAACAACAAGGCTTTGATGACACGTGATCTTCTTTGTGATTGGATCAATGAAGTGAAGTGTTTGGACCTTTGGTGAAACAATATTTGCTTGAGATGAATCTGCCGCACCATGTCTTGCTTGTTGTAGACAACACACCTTGTGATGACGGAGGCTGGGATAATTTTAATTACCCTCTTGTTTAGCCATATACCTCCTAAAAATTAATTTTTTCATTTTAACTATTTACCTCTAACATACATCAATGAAATCTGCATTTTCATAAAAGAGAGGTTGGTACTCAGTTTTAAAGAATATAACACCAGATCTAATTTGTGCTTAGTTTTATGTATGTAACAGATTTTCTAATTTATTTCAATTATTCCTTGTTAGTATCTTTCACTATAGGCTGAAATCAGTAGTCATTTTGTGACTCAAATTCTATTGTTAACATATAAACAAATATAAATTCTGTAATAATTATAAACATTTGGAAGACGAAACACTAGTAATCTTAAAACATCTATTTGGCTCTATTTGAAAACATGTTAGCAAAACCAGACCTGAATTAATTCCAAGTAATTAACAGTTTTGTCAAAAGTATTGTTTGCATAATGATATTTGTTAATTTCATGATTTAAACAAATAATTTGGCCTAACTCTTGCAGTAGAAGAAACTGTTAAACAGATGCAATGTTTTGATGCATTCAGTTAATTGAATGAGTTAAGTTTTAATTGTAATTTCTGTAAATTTAACTTTGAACAATGTGTAGTTTCAGCACCTATTATTGTGATGATATATAAGGGCCCGGTCTTAATCACAAGACAGTCAGTCCACGGCCGAGTTTCAGAAAAGGAACCTGTGTTGCTTAGAACGACAACAATATATCAACGTAACAGTGAAATAATAGAGGGAAACATTCCACGTGGGAAAAATATATCTAAAAACACAGATGTGTGACTCACCGAATGAAAGTGCTGGCAGGTCGATAGACACACAACCAAACACAAACATACACATGAAATTCAAGCTTTGTCTGCTTGTGTCTGTGTATGTGCGGATGGATATGTGTGTGTGTGTGCGAGTGTATACCTGTCCTTTTTTCCCCCTAAGGTAAGTCTTTCCGCTCCCGGGATTGGAATGACTCCTTACCCCTCTCCCTTAAAACCCATATCCTTTCGTCTTTCCCTCTCCTTCCCTCTTTCCTGATGAGGCAACAATTTGTTGCAAAAGCTTGAATTTCATGTGTATGTTTGTGTTTGTTTGTGTGTCTATCGGCCTGCCAGCACTTTCGTTCGGTAAGCCACAACATCTGTGTTTTTAGATATAACAGTGAAATAAGTGTTACACCAAAAAGCCATGTGTTAAAGCAATGACAGTGACTGTTCAATTTAGTTAAAGGACTGTGAATTATGTGGTTATGTTTTTACTGCTCATAGATGTTCAACAGAAGACTATTGTAGCAGTATGTGGAGGTTCGCTTGCAAACTATTAATGAGGCTTATGGAAAGTTTTAACAATAGTGCACTGCCCATACACACATAACTGTGTATTACTGGGGAGGTTGAAAGTAAACTATGGTGAAACACAAATGTGTCCTGTTGGCTACAATATTTACAGTAGTCAGTGCCCAAATTACAAACCACATTATTCAGCCAGTGTAGCAATGCAGTACATTGACTCCGAGGACAACAAACGATAATTAAAAAGCAGGTGGAACTGCTACAACCTGCCCATTCTCCAGACCTATAAGATCACCCCCTTGAAGAATTTCATTTTGTCAAGATCCAATTTCTGTCTCCCAACACCATTCCATTAATCCAGCCTATGGACCAGCAGATTATTTCTAACTTTAAGAAGCTCTATGCTAAAGTACTCTTCAAGCATTGCTTTTAGTTGACTGAAGCTACCAATCTCACTTTCTGAGAGTTCTGGAAATATCACTTCAACATTGTTGCCTGTGTCAAGATGATCAAAAAGGCATGGGAAGGGGTTGCCAAGAGATCTCTCACATCTGCTTGGAAGAGGTATTGGCCAGAGTGTGTTGTCCAATGTGACTCTGAGGCATTTGCATCAGTACCTGTGGAGCCTGAAGTCAACGAAATTGTGTCTTTGGCCAAGAGCATGGGAGTAGAAATGAATAACAATGGTATCGATGAGCTAGTGGAAGATCACAGCCAAGAAATGACCACTGAAGAGCTTAGGGAGTTGCGGTGTGTTTTACAGCAGGAAGTTGTGGAAAGAAGTTCTTCAGAGGAGGAGGCGGAGGTGAAGGTGATAGCAGCAAAGCAACAATCTTCTGGCACAATAAGAGAAATGCTGAAAGCATGAGAATCGGTTGCATCAAAAATCATTAACACAATAAAGCAGTGGCTACAAATGCTTCAAATTTATTTGACAGTAATGCTGTGTTGAGTTTTTGCCAAGCATTGTCAGAAACAAATTATTATAGATAGCTTCCTAGTAAAAAAAAAAAGAAAAAATAGTTATGCATCATGAATAATAAAGTACATAATACTGTATTTACAGTTTTCTTTAAATAAATGGCACGAATAAGATAAAACTTTTATTACTTTCTCTGCATGGAACACATTATTGTATTTTACATTAATTTATATAGGAGAAATTTTTTCACTTCACGAATGTTTCACACTATGAGTAAGATTCTGGAATGAATTATGCTTGCTATGTGAGGTTCCACTGTATAGAATTCATAAATGAACCTGCATCTAGGTTGTAAGTTGGTTCAAGGGGAAATAAAGCTTTATTCCCAAAGTGCAGGCCTACCTTACAGTACACAACTACACAGCCTGGTCCAACATGCCTGCTTGGCAGTGTTCGCATTGCAAAAGCTGTTCCTATGCACCATGCTCTCAAATTATAGAACATTTCTCAAATTTTTTTACGACAGTTTTCAACTTCAACATTAACAAACATATCACTATAATTTTCTTCTCCAGAGCTATTAAATACAGTTATAAAAATATATGGTTCCATTTTTTTAAAAAATGTACTTATGTCAATATCTCAGTTGACACGAGTGCTAAAAACATTACGCAAACAAACAACCCACCCCCACCCCCGACAACAAATCCCCTCGATGTTCTAACATTTACCAAAAACCGCGTTTCGATATGTGTAGCCATTCATGAAATAAAAGAAGTGTTATGTCTCGCACAACTCACCCTGTATATGAGATAATCAGATAGATTTTTGAAAAAGGTATGCACACATGCCCCAGCTTGCCTGTACACATTAATAATTGCAGTATTTTCTCAACCCTTTTTAGATTTTTGTGGCAGATCCTGCAATTCCTTCTGTGCAGAATGCTCTTACATCAATAACCCTTAAATTACATGCTTTTACAGTGAACATTGCTACACCACTCCCAGTCTTGTTTTTCCTACAAAGAGCAGAAAAAAATTTCATGGAAACTAATGGACTAATGCTAATTAGGTCTTCAGTGTCCAGTGTTCAATTATGACTTAAGATATGAGGTCAATCAACACATGTTATGATATCCAGATCATTGTGCTTGGTTTTAGAATTATCAAAATTCTAGCATATGATATTAAGTCTGAGTTTCCCCCGCTGGACCATACAAGGTGATTTAGGGCTACAAAACTATCTGCCAGGCCTTACATGTTTCCCTGGCTTGCCTGCAGTGGCTGTTTGTGTGGCAGATCCTGATTTGGTGGGTTGTGCTATTCCATGCCAATGCACTTATTTATACTTCTTTGTGGAGAATTTCACCTGATTTCATTGACAATAAATTTACTGACAGTTTTATTGGCTCTTTCATTTATGTGCATACCATGAGTTTTGTGTAGGTCTCATTCTAGATTCCTTACATTTACCGGAGACACATTGTGAAATTTATTACGTAGTGTTTTAAGCCTATCATTTGTCTTTTGCCCTTCAAAGTTCACTGAATGAGGGCCACAATACAAGCGACAGTCCCATGTCCTTCACGTAACAAACAAAGGCAAAAAACTCAATCTGCTGGAAGCCCTGGAGATCAACAAACATCCAGCCCACAGTCCTGATTCAATCTTCAATAACCAAACACAGCTTAATATTTCCCCTCTTTTAAACTTCACATAGTCCTCTCAGATTTCCATTACTTTCCAGACTGTCTGTTCCTTCATACTCATCCAGTTTCTTGTATGTATTAATTTCTTTTTATTTTATTGTGAATGCTGATGTACTCCATACATGCATTTCTTACAGTTGTTAATTCTATCTTTTAATAGGTTCCTGTGTCACTTTCCATGTTTAATACTTCTTGAAATAGTATTTTCAAGTACCTGCATTGCTTTATTTATTTGGTGTGTTTATTTAATGTAAACTGTTATATAGGTACAGTTTTTGAGAATAGTGTTACTGTTTTTGCTGTTTGCTCTCTTTATACTTATTTATTGTTCAACTTTTTACCTTTTAAATTGCATCACCACCACACTGTCAAATATGACATTTACTGTTCGTCTGTGCCTCAATCTACATGAGTAACATAATTCCCAAAGTTACTTACATCGTAATTTTTTGGCAACAGTCAGTTAAAGACTGATGATGGTCTTGTAAGGTGAAAGTTGGTTAACTCAGTAAGTTGATCCTGTAGAATATTTGTTACAATGTTGTTCTACTAAGAACTGATGGAAGAATTAGTTAACATGATATTGTATAGATACGTTATTACTCTTATTCATAAATTCATCTATGGTATAGAAAGAATTGCTAAGGAGAAACATCTTCAATCTCCATCTGAAAACACTTCTGCTTTATATCAGACTTTTAAGTCAATAGGTAAATTGTCGAAGAATTTTATAACTGCATATTTCACTGCTTTCTGTGCCAAAGTTAGATTCATTAAAGGGTAATGCAGATCATGTCTCCTTCTAGTTGTAAGTTTGCTCACCTAGTGTTAAGCCTTCAGTAACTTCTCAATATCTCAATGATGATTGGTTTCCAGCTGTTGAAGTATTTGATGAACATATGTTAAACAATGAACACTACACTACAGTAATTAATTTTTTATTTCTTCATCCTTATTTATATTCATATTCAGTGTTCCCTATTTGACAATCAGCACTGTCCCAAGTAAGAGTCTAAGCATTTGAATGAGTTAAAAAAGTTGCACTAATAGGTGTCAAGTCACAAAGTTCTCTAGTGGCAGACTGATATATAAGTTTATACTCTTCAGACAGAAAATGTACACTTTGATGGATAAACTGAGACCATCTCTGTGATATTAATGAACTGCAAATTACACACTGTTAACACTAATAGTTAGCTCTTATATAGTAATTGTACCTCACTACAGACTGATCGAAAAACCCTCAAACTGTTGAAATACAGAGGTATTACAATTCAAGTAAATTAAGATACAATAGGCAAAGGAAAAAGTCTCTTTAACTGTTAACTGTGTAACTATGTACACAGAGATTCATAAAGCCTGACAAAATGTTTTGAGAAAGTTAAATTTTCCAAATTGAATAATTAAATAAATTAAAATTGACTCTAGCAAAAGTATGCATTTTTTGAATCAAAAATCTCTGGGCTATGATACTGTGGTATTGGATTTTGGAAATAATCACTATTTAATTCTGAAATTTTCTAGAACATGAAATTTTTGGGTACAAATAACTTTTGAAATATAAAGTTTCTGCAAAACGTAAAACATTTTTGAAAAGAAAAGAATAAGGGCTCACGGTTCGTTCATGAACTCAGGCATGGCGCACACATGGCCCCGAGCTATTGCAGCCCATTCTACCTTCCCTGGTTGCATTTCCTTTACCCTGCCCTTCCCTCCGTATTCTTGCTACTTCCCCATGAGCCCCCCTCCTTCACCTCATTCAGTGTCCTAATTTATATCAACCTGCCTATCCACCTGGTTCCCTGTATTGCTTGCAGTTTTGTTTTTTATGCCTGTTCTCATTCCTCCTTTTTGGTATTTAGGTCTCCACTTGAGATTTGACCTCCACTTCTAAATTTTTTGTTTTTAGTGTAAGCTGTATGGGGAAGAACTTGTGAGTCATATGGGGGAGAACTCCCTCCCTAGCTTCTGTGGTGTGGATTCCTCTCCCCCCCCTTCCTTCCCCTCTTCCATCCCCACCATAGCTCCCCTCCACCATTCCAGGTCACCAGCACGTGTAGCCAATCTGTGTGGTGGAGCTGTTATGTGCCCATCTGGCTGAACCACCTGACCCCACACAGGGATCACACTACTGATATCGGAGTTGTTACCTCCCCATGTATGGCAAGGGGGGGGTTGCTTGTCTTCCTGGAGCATCAGAACTTTTGGCAACAGCCACTGTGCCAGGCAGCCTTGTCTGGGTGGTATTAATGGAGAGAGACCCTGATTGGAGTGGGTGGTATCAGGGCAGATGCTTGGGCATGAAGCATATCAGTCTGCAAAAATCTGGCCATTCTCAAATGGCCGTCTCTTTGAATGGTGAAGGATCATTGAATGCTACTTCATATGATGCGGCAGCTTTCCCTTCCCTGGCTACACCATGGGCGGATGGCCAGGCTGGCAGTCTTGGGATGAAACACTTTACCCACTACCTTGTTTGTACTAGCAAGGATGGGGACACATTCACCACCACAAAACCATTGTTTGTTGTGGACAATACTGAAGCCTAATTTGGTGAGGTGGAATCTCCCAGTAAGATGCAGTCAGGCTCCCTGTTCATTAAAGCTTCCTCTGCCCCCCAATCTGCAGCTTTTCATGCTTGTGATCATCTTGTCAATGTCCCAGTGTATATTATCCCTCACCAATCCTGAGTATGGTCCAGGGAATGATTTTTCATACGGACTTCATCCTGCAAACTGATGAGGAACTCCAGGCTAACCTGGAGCGATGTGACATGACAATCATTTTGTACAACGTGTGCAGTACTGCAAAGACCACTGCACCAATACCAGGGCCTTCATTCTGACTTCTGAGAGGGATACCCTCCCAGAGAAGATCAAGGTTATATGCCTCAGACGTGACGTGAAGCTGTACATCCCACCACCCATGAGGTGCTTTTGGTGCTTGCGTTTAGGGCATAGGTCTTCCCCCGGAAGATCCTCTGTGTGGTGACTGTGGACACCCACTCCATGGGGAAAGCCCCTGTGTTCCACCACCTGTGAATCAGTTGTCATGACTGCCACTCCCCTTGCTCACCAAACTGCCCAGCTTACAAGAGAGAAAAGAAGATCCAAGAGTTCAAGTCCCTGAATCACCTGTCTTATGCTGAGGCTCGCAAAAAATATGGGGGACTCCATCCAGTGTCACTTTCTTTAACTTTTGACTCTGTTACATTCTTTCCTCCTCCCACCTCTTCCTTACCCCAGCCCCATCTCCCCCTCCCTCTCCCCCTCCCTCTCCCCCTCCCTCTCCCCCTCTCTCTCTACCCTCCCTCTCCCCCTCCCTATCTCCCCTCTCTCTACCCTCCCTCTCCCCCTCTCTCTCTACCCTCCCCCTCCCTCTCTCCCCTCTCTCTCTACCCTCCCTCTCCCCCTCCCTCTCCATCCTCCCTCTCCCCCTCCCTCTCCACCTCCCTCTCTCTCCCTCCCTCCCCTCTCTCCCTCCTCCCTCTCCCCCTCCCCCCTCTCCCCCTCCCCCCTCCCTCTCCCCCTCCCTCTCCCCCCTCCCTCTACCCCTCCCACTCCCCCTTCCTCTCTGCCTCCCTCTCTCCCCCTCCCTCCCCTCTCTCCCTCCTCCCTCTCCCCCTCCCCCTCTCTCCCTCCTCCCTCTCGCCCCCTCTCCCCCTCTCTCCCCCTCCCTCTCCCCTCCCTCTCCCCCTCCCTCTCCCCCTCCTCCCTTTCTTCCCCTCCCTCTCCCCTCTCTTCCCCTCCCTCTCTCCCCCTCCCTCTCCCCCTCTCTCCCCTCTCCCCCCTCCCTCTCCCCCCCTCTCCCCCTCCCTCTCCCCCCTCTCTCTCCCCCCTCTCCCCCTCCCCCTCCCCCCTCTCTCTCCCCCCTCTCCCCCTCCTGCAGTTCCCACGACCTCCCCTCTCCCCCTCCTGCAGCTCCCATGACCTCCCCTCTGGGAGCCACTCCCCCTCCTGCAGCTCCCACGACCTCCCCTCTGGGAGCCACTCCCTCTCCCCGGCCGAAGAAGTTCCCCCCCTCCATTGGCACCTGCTGTTGGTGGTGTTCGCCCACCCCCCCTCCCGCACACCTTGCACCTTACCCAGATGTGTCTCAGGCTGGAAGCATACTACCACAACTTGGCCATGAGATGCACCATGTAAACGCCCCTAGATTGACTGCTCTCTTTCAGTTCCTTCCCTCTGTACCCTGCCCTCCTCCATGTCCAAAAGAGAAGAAGAAGAAATTTAAGTTCCAACACGAAGCTGCCCAGTGCCTCCAGAGGTGCCATCTCTCCCCTCACAACCTGAGTCTTACATCTTATTTATGGATGTCACCCCATCCATGTCGGTGATGACCACTGACCAAGTGACAGGACCGCCTCTGGGCTTCTTTATTTCTAACCTAGACTCTCACCACACAATCATCCAGTGTAATTGCAAGGGATATTATCATTACCTACTGGAAATAACATCATCTTGTTTCCTCCTATTCTGCGTTCTGTCTCACTATTCAAGAAATGCATTTCCATGATGACTGCTCTCCAACGTTTCGTGTTTATCAGGCTATCTGTCAGAACCGTATCGACCCTGGGGTAGCATCTGGTGGGGTCTTCACTTTGGTTCACTCCAATGCCATTAGTGACTGGATCTCTGTTCGTACCAACCTGGAAGCAATAGTGCTTAGAGTGCAAACGCTTCTGGCAATCATGGTTTGCAATGTCTACCTGCCTCTTGGTAGGCCACTTCCTTATGTTGAACTGTCTAGCTTAATACAGCAACTCTTGCCCCGTTTCTCCTCCTCGGGGACTTAAATGCCCTCCATCCACTGTGGCGGAGTGCCACTTCAATCGTTGAGGGGTCTCCTAATTGACCAACTTATTACAGACTTCGATTTGTGTCTCCTCAGTGATGGTTCCCTTACCACTTCAGTGCCACTCATGGCACTTTTACTGCTGTTGATCTCACAATCTCCTCCCCTGCTCTCGTGGCTTCCCTAGATTGGTAATCCCAAGATGATCTTTGTCATAGTGTCCACTTTCTGGTGATTGTATTGGGCCACTGTTGCCACCAGGCAGACAGGCCCCCACATTGGGCATTCCGCAATGTCAATTGGCCCTTATATATGTGCTGTGCACTTCGAAACTCTCTCTCAAATTGCATCGATGCAGTCGTGCAAGGTGTGTCTGCCATTATTCTTCATGCTGTTGGCACTGCTGTCACCCTATCCACAAGTCCCCCTCATCATTGACTGGTACTGTGGTGGACCAAGGATGTAGCAGTCCCTGTCCAGGACTGCCGACGGTTGCTGCAACGATTTAAACGACACCCTTTGTAGCATTCACCTGCTTTATTTCTTCGTTTGTAGTCCTCGGTCTCGACATACTGTGTTGCTACACTGGCTTAAGAATGGGGGTTGGAAGATCAACACTGACTACTTTAAACAATGATGATGTAGCCGTCAGGTGCACATTTGCATTTCACAGTTCTATACTTTCACTGTTCACAACCTCCCCCCCCCCCCCCCCCCCAAATAATACATAGTTATATGGCCAGAGCACTATTGTTTAACTTTCGATAAGCCTCATTAATAAGTTCCAGGCAAACAACCACATACTGCTACAATAGTTTACTACTGAACATCTATGAGCAGTAAAAACCTAACCACACAGTTCTTGAAGAATAACAAGGTATGTATGGAACAGACACTGTCATTGTTTTAACATACTGCCTAATTGTGTTACACTTGTTTCAAGGCTGCGTTGTTGTTGATCTAACCAATACAGGTTCCCTGTCTGAAACTTGGCTGTGGACTGACTGTTTCAGGGCCAAAAACCGAGCCCTTATATATCCTCACAATAATAGGTACTGAAACTACACTCTGCTTGAAGTTAAATTTCAAGAAATTACAATTAAAACTTTACTCATTCGAATAACTGAATACATTAAAAAAGTGGTTCTTTTTAACAGTTTCTTCTGCTACAAGAGTTAGGCCGAATTATTTGTTTAAATGATGAAATTAACATATATCATTCTGCAAACAAGTTGCTCAAAAGTAGATCATCAGTACAGTTACACCACATTTGTTGGTATTCAGTTGTCTTTTTCATTACTCAGTCATGTCTGTCAGCTCCATTATTTTACTTACCTTTCCTACCTTGTTAGTTAGTGGAGTGTATTCTCAAAAAATATGCCTACTGGAAAGACAGGCTCCCTAACCATTAAGACCATACATTATTCATTATTTTATTATTGTTTCATAATTTAATAAATAAACACCTGTTCTTCTTATCCAACGCAGAATTGATTCTATTGAAAAACACTCCATGGTAACAGATCCTTATGCTAAAATTAACTTAACTCTCATTACTGATCAGACAAAATTATCACTTAGAAAAACTGTTATTTCACTGTGTTCCATCAAATTGCTTGATATTCTTGCCTGAAGGGTGATTTACTTACAAACCTTGCTTACTCTTCCCACACACATTACTCCAGGCAACTATGTTTAAAGTTGTAATTCCTTAATGTTAGAAAACACGGTACCATGACACAGTTCTATAGGTAGATAGTTATCTCAATATACCGACTGCACTGAACACAAACACTTCTATTATACCACAATTAATGTTAACCCATTAAGTACCAGTGTCCTATTTTGAGGACAGAGCACATAATTATTTATAAAAAGACAATAAATTATCAATTTGCAACTATTACTGTTCTACGTCATTTTTTGATGCTTTTTATAACAAATGTATGCTTACAGGAAATTAAAAGCAATAAATTATACTATTAATTGATTATTGAATACTAAGGCACACTTTTCGTTATTACAGGTATTTACTCTATTGACAATTTAGTAATATTTGAAATATGTGGCAAAGATCTTTTTGTGATTATTTATAGTCAACAATGTGTCTTTTAAACTACTTTCATTGTTAGCTCAATTGGAGTTATATTCATTGTTTGTCATTGTTATAAAATTTGGTGTACTCAAAATAGGACACTGGGACTTGGTGTTATCATTTCAGTTATTTGTATTGCTGCATGTCTGAATATGAAACTCTGCTACTGCCGATGTATTTTCTTTTTAGAACGTGGTAATTTTACCAGATTTTGTTGCTGAGATAAGCAACAACCCCACTTTTATATACATATATTACAGGATACGAAGTTACTTTGAAATTTACAGCATATTATGTAAGTATATTTATGAATATGTTACCCATTAGTAAATAATACAGTTCCAGATGGACAGAGGTATGAAGATGTTGACATACCAATTATAAAGACAGCTATGTCAAGGAATAAATATCAGAAGTTGAAAACATTGTTTCATTTTCAAGATAATGATTAGCCAATAAAAACAAACATGATCGCGGATTCAAAATTAGACCTCTCTTGAAAATGATAAACGAATATTTTCAAAAATTTGGTATATGTGAGGAAAATTTGTCAGTTTACGAAATGATAGTCAAATACTATGGACGAAGTGGGCTGAAACAGTTTATCTGAGGCAAGCCTATTAGATTTGGCTATACGTTGTGGTCTCTTTGTGGAGTAAGTGGCTACTGTTTCAAATTTGATTTATACTGTGGAAAGGACCCAGAAGATACTGCCAGGGCTGACCTACTATTGGGATCAAGAGTAGTCCTAAACATGCTGGACTGCATTGAAAAACCCAAGAATCATTGTGTGTACTTTGACAATTTCTTCACTAGTTGAGATCTTCTGAGTCATCTGAGAAATTTGGGTTTTCGAACAACTGGGACTGTCAGAGAGAATCGAGTTGGTGACTGTCCACTACTGAGCAGCAACGAACTGAAAAAAACAGTTCGACAAAACTATGACTACCAGTTCGACAGGAATGGTGAAGTCTTATTTGTTCAATGGCACGACAACAGATGCGTTACAATTGGTACAAATTTTGACAAAGTTGAACCTTTGGGAGCAGCTACGCGGTACACTAGACAAGCAAGTAAGAAGTCACAAGTGCAATAACCTGCCGTTTTGAAGTTGTATAACGCGTACATGGGAGGTGTTGACCACCATGACTGGTTAGTTGGAAAATATGCGACGGTAATTAGAGGGAAAAAATGCTACTGGGTCCTATTTACACATATGTTGGAAATGGCCCTTGTAAATGCCTGGCTCTTCTACAGACTAGTACATCGGAAAAATGCACTGGATTTAGTGGATTTCAGACGTGCTGTTACAGTAACATACCTGAAATTGGACATTGGAAGTCCAAATATTGGACGTCCAATGGAGTACCCACCAAGTCAGTTGAGAGTGATACCAGACATCAGGTTTGATGGAATTGGTCACATGATTGTCAAAAGAAGTACGCAAAAAAGATGTGTGAGAGCTAAATGCAATGGGAAACCAAAAACATATTGTGTTAAATGCTGTGTAACACCGTATATGAAGTGTTTTGTACCATTTCACAAGAAATAAATAGTTAAGACTTGAATACAGTTTAGTATGCTATACGATACTGTTAGATCCCAGCATCCTATTTTGAGGACAGCCATTATATCAGCATGTATAAATATTCTTTGGCTATTTTTGTACTTATTGTGTTTTATACACTATGTACATTATAATTAAGGAATAAAAAATTCAGTTTAAAAAAAAAATTGGGACTTAATGGGTTAAGACCCAATATCCAAGATGGTTTTTTACTGCATCAAATTCTACTAATTTCACACATGAGCTGATTACTTCAGATGTTAATTATCCTCCACAGATGCTGACACCTTTCATTTTCAGTCTACCTTACCTCCTTGACAGAAATTCTTTAACCATGGTACCAATTTACTTTCTTCCATCCTCTTATGATCCCATTACTTATAGCTAACACAACATGATATAAATTTATAACTCAGGAGAAACCTTTTCTAAAATGTTCTTATACTAAATCATCCTACTGCACAAAATCACATGAAAGTTGAAGATAGAATGTTTCTGATTCACTTATAAACTACAGATAGGATAGGAGAAGAGTTTAACTGCCTCAGGAAACATGAAAAATGAGACAGGCAGCTGGGGTAAGCATTATCACCACTTAATGAATCCAACACAGAATGTTGAACACCCTACTTGCTATTTGCACAGGAAATTAGTATCAATTATAACATCAATGCTGAGATTTTGAATCACCAAGAAATTGCATTCCATCAGCCATCCTGCCAATTCCACATTTAATAGTACCTCTTGTTTCACGCCCCTTGATAGGTTACCAGTAGCACCAATAATTTTTATTCCAGAAACATACATCACTACTACACCCTCTGTATTGTTAATAGATTCAAAAAATGTTTGTGAAATGCCATTCAAATCACTACCACTGTCCAGTAAACACTTAATATGTATACCTCGTACCTTTGCCATTATTACAGGGTGCCACATTTCCTTTTTACTTACCACATTGCCATCATTATCGATAATAAATTCAAATACCGCATCCTCATCACTACTGGATTCATTCCTGCTATCATCATTACAACTACTGTCAGAATCAGATTCACTGTCACTTTCTCTATGCTTTAAATTCTGTACCTCATCAACGTTTATCTCCATTTCAGTCAATTTTAAATTTACATTTTCATTTACTTTTTCCAGTTTTTCCTCTACCAATGCTGCACACTTGGTTTCTGCCTCAGTTTCTAAATCATTTTTCATCTGATTGATTTGGTTCTCAAGTTTAATCCTATTTTCAGCATATTGTTTCTCGGAAACCTCCAGCTTCCTACTATTGTCATCACAAAGTTTCTTTTTCTCTCTTCTACACATTTACTGCTTATTACTGTTAATTTCTCATTAGTGTTATGTACTACTTTCTCTATACTACATCCCAACCTACTAATGTCCTTTTTCATACTATTTTGCAACCTACTAACATCTTTTTTTGTACTACTAATTTCTTCTTTCACACTCATATTACTCAGACTACTCATAATTTGCCTTAACATCGCTTCCACTTTTCCATCTGCCCTAAACTTTTGCCCTTGCTGAGTTTTGCTGCTAGGTACCTTCTCCTTAACCTTAACAATCTCATCCACTTCTGTACTGTTTTCATCCATTTCACTCATATCATCATACAACATATATTAAGCTTTTATCATTCCATCTACAATAGGACTTACACCCCTTCATTCAAAGTTACATTCATGTTTGATTTATAATCACTGTCATCTACAAAACCAGTCCCACTTAGGTCTTTCTGTTCATTTAACCACTTAGCCTCTACATCTTTGTTCTCAGTCACACTCTCCTGTTCATTAAGGCCTCTCATAATGTATCACTTAACATAAAATGGCTTTTGCTATGAAATTACTGTATTTTTGATCACTTGTCTCCTGCTGCTGCCTCTGTGGTTGTCATCTCAACTTATTCTCTGCTGCAAGTTGTGATGCTGTCGGCGAGGCGTCTTGTTTATCTCAGTCAGATGTGTCTACCCGTATGCTTCTTGGCTGCTCCTGTACTCATTGGCTGCTTCCATAAAACCTGCTCACTAATTGGCTGCTGTTCTACTGTGGCCACGAAACCCCAGCACTGATTGGCTCTTGCATCTCTTCCATATTATTCACTCTAAACCGCTCAAGTTCACTGTCAAAGCTCATGAATCACCTGGGGTACCACATGTGGCATTCGCCTGTTTTATTTCTTTGTTTGTAGTCCTTGGTGTTGATATACTGTGTAGCAACGCTGGCTTAAGAATCGGGGTTGAAAGATCAAAACTGACTACTTTAAACAATGATGATATGATGATGAAGCTAACAGGTGCACATTTGCGTTTCACAGTTCTTTACTTTCACTGTTCACAACCAACCTCCCCCCCCCCCCCCCCCTCTCAATAATACATATTTATATATAGTTATATGACCAGTGCACTATTGTTTAACTTTCGATAAGCCTCATTAATAAGTTGCAGGCAAACATCCACATACTGCTACAATAGTTTACTACTGAACATCTATGAGCAATAAAAACCTAACCACACAGTTCTTGAAGAATAACAAGGTATGTATGGAACAGACACTGTCATTGTTTTAACACATGGCCTAATTGTGTTACACTTGTTTCACGGCTGCATTGTTGTTGATCTAACCAATACAGGTTCCTCGTCTGAAACTTGGCTGTGGGCTGACTGTCTCAGGACCAAAAACTGAGCTCTTGTATATCCTCACAATAATAGGTACTGAAACTACACATTGTTTGAAGTTAAATTTACAGAAATTACTATTAAAACTTAACTGATTTGATTAACTGAATACATTAAAAAATTGGTTCTTTTTAACAGTTTCTTCTGCTACAAGAGTTAGGCCAAACTATTTGTTTAAATGAAATTAACAGATATCATTCTGCAAACAATACTTTCGACAAAACTGTTAATTACTTTGGAATTAACTAAGGGCTGGCGTTGCTAACATGTTTTCGAATAGAGCCAAATAGATCCTTTAAGAATACTATTAGTTGTTCCTCCAAATGTTTATAATTGGTACAGAACTTATAATTTGCTTATAAGTCAACAATAGAATTTAGGTTACGAAAAAATTACTGATTTCACCCTGTAATGAAAGATACTAACTAGGAATAATCAAAATAAATTAGAAAATCAATTAAATTCATAAAACTAAACACAGAATTAGATCTGGTGTTATATTTTTTAAAACTGAGGGCCAACCTTTCTCTTGTATGAAAATGCAGATTATACTCATGCATGTTAATGTTAATTAGTTAAAAGTGAAAAAATGAATTTCAAGGAGGCAGATGGCAAAACAAGAGGGGAAGTAAAAAATATCACAGCGTGATTTGTCACACCTTCACAGACCATCCTCCTTGCTTTTAAGTGTCTCAATGCTAAGGCTCATTGTCTTATTAAGCAGAGTAAAAAGGAATGCTGGGAACACTGTTTCCTCCCTGGGGACATATGGCTTTTCATTGCAGATTTCATCCAAGCTCCATAGCCTTCTGGGCCACCCGCGACAGATAACTGTCCCGAGTCTTAACTTCCAAGGTGCTCTGTGCACTGATCAGTCAGTCCTTGCGGAACACCTCACGAGACACTTTGCGATGGCATTGGCACACTCATCCTATCCCACTACCTTTCTCTGGCTGAAATGCCTAGTTAAATAGACCCCCCTCTGTTTCAACCGCACCACGCTGAACCCTATAATGAACCATTCACTGAATGGGAATTGTTGCAGGCTCTTATCTCTTCACGTGACTCAGCCCCAGGTCCGGATTCCATCCACAACCAGATAACCCAACACTTGGACGTTACACAGAGGCAATATCTCCTCAGAGTCTTCAACTGCATTTGACTCACAGGTGCTTTCCTTTTGCAGTGGCAAGACAATGTAATTATCCTCATCCTTAAGCCTGCGAGGAACCCAATGTCTCTTGACAGCTACCACCCAATTAGCCTGATTAATGTACTTCACGAACTGTGCGAGAGGATGGTTATATTCAGATTATGTTGGGTACTCGAATCACAGAGCCTTTTGTCCCCGTATCAGTTTGGGTTCCAGGAAGGACGATCTCCACCTGACCATTTACTCAGATTGGAAACAGTAATCCGACAGACTTTTACTAACCACCAGCATCTTGTTGTGGTCTTCTTTTACCTACATAAGGTATACCACCCAGCTTGGTGCCATCACATTTTAGCCACCCTCGATGACTGGGGCTTCCACGGCCTTCTGGGAGTTTTTATCTCACCAGCTCCTCCGGGTTTAAGTTGGCACTTCACTCACTTCATTCAGGAGAACCATATCCCATAGAGTTCTGTGTTAATTGTCACACTCTTCCTCATAGCCATCAATGGGCCTGTAACCTCTGTTGAGCCTGTGGTAAACCCGGCGTTGTACAGTGACGATTTTTGTATCTGGTGCAGCTCCCACTCGGTAGCATCTGCTGAGCACCGGCTCCAAAGTGCCATCTGATGGGCCTCTGCATGGTCTATCTCCCAAGGCTTCCAGTTTTCTCCTCCAAAACATGGGTTATGCATTTTTGTCATTGACCCACCGTACCACCCGATCCGGAACTTTATTTAGGTGACCAGCTCCTCGATGTTGTGACACGGTCGCATTTCTTGGGCCTTATTTTTGATAAAAAGCTGACATGGCTCCTCTATATTCACCACCTAAAGACAACATGCATGTGGAAGCTTAATGCTCTCTACCTCCTAGCCTGTACGTCGTGGGGTGCAGACAGTGGCACGATTCTCCATGTCTGTCATGCTCTGATCTTGTCCAGATTAGATTAAGGTAATCAAGTTTAAGGCTCAATAGCTCCTTCCACTCTGCAGGTACTTGACCCTGTTCACCATTGTGGGGTGTGTCTGGTTATTGGTGCCTTTTGCTCTAATCCCTTCGACACCCTCCTTGCAGAAATGGGGATCCCTCTCTACAAATACGATGGAGCAACCTCCTGGTTTCTTATGCAATCGCCATTTTCCAATTCCCTGACCACCCTGTGTACCCTGTCCCCTTTGCAAATGAGGGATGTCTCCCTCCTGATAATTGCCCGCAGGTGGGAGTGCCAGTTGTAATGTGTCTTGCTTCCTCCCTTGCCACTCATTGGAATGCACTTCATGTATTTCCTCACTCCCCTCCCCCTTGGATGGTGCTTAGACCACTGATTAGGACTGACCTATTCCAGAGTCCTAAGGTCTCTGTCGCCCCTATGGTTTTCCAGCATCTTGTATGTTCATCCTTGTAGAGGTCCAGGGTGCCACCATCTTCTACACTGATGGTTCTAAGATGATAGATAAGGCGGGATATGCTTTCAGGTCTCCTAATAGCTTAGAACACCATTTATTGCCGAGGTCATGTAATGTGTTCACAGCAGAGCTCCTAGTCACTCATAGAGCCCTCCATTTTGTTTCTCAGGCTTCCCTCCACAGTGTTCTAATTTGTACCAAGTCAATGAGCAGCCTGCAGGCTATTGACTGATGCTACTCCTGTCACCCTTTGGTCTCTGCTATCCATGACCTCCTCTCTACCATTGGTCATGCCGCTTGCTCAGTTGTCTTTCGCTGGGTCCAAAGTCATGTGGCCTAGAGAAGCAGGAACTTACTCCTCAGTCCCTTTCATGATTCCAGCTGCAGATATGCAGGTTTATGTCAAATCTCTCTTTACCCAAACGTGGAATGACATCTGGTGCACTACTGCTCACAGTAATAAACTCTTCACAATCAAGGAGTCCACTGCAGTTTGGCTCTCTTCTTTCTGCTCCTCTCAGAAGGAGTCCACTACCTTATGACATCTATGCATTGGCCATACCAAGCTCACTCATTGTTTCCTCTTGCGTAATGTGAACCCCCCCCCCAGTGTGGTTGTGGAGCCAGACTGAAGGATCCCATACATTGGTGGAATGTCCCTTTCTTTTGTCCCTTCATCTTAAATATCATCTTCCAGATTCGTCAAATTTAATATTGGCAGACAATTCATGGATGGCTGAACTGGTCCTCAGTTTCCTCTGTGAAAGTGGTTTTTGTTTTCAGATTTAAGGTTTTGCTTCACTCCTGGAACCAGGGCAGGGTGGTTGTGGTTTGGGCCTCTCTTCATATTTTCTCATTCTTGGACCCATGACCATTCCCCCTTGCAAAGATTGCTCTTTTATCCCTCTGTTTCCCCAGTTTTTAGATTTGGGCTACCCTTTCATACTTTCTGCTGTGTGTGTTTTAACTTCCTTGTTTTATAGTACACCCCTTTTTACTTTTAGTGGACCCTCTCTCTTCTGCATGTAACTTTGGAATCACGGGACTGATGACCTTGCCATTTAGTCCCATACCCCCATCAATCAATCATTCCATGCCATTGCTATATACGGCCTCGAGTCTTTTGATCTGAGTAACATTTCCAGCGACTGTCAGCCTACGCTCTAAAGCTACATTTCCATTTTCAATTTTCTGATTATGTAGCTTAGTTAACTGACCATTGTGATCTGAAATTACTGTGTTAATTTGAGTACCTTCAGTTTATTTAAAAATATGTTGTAAAAACAAGACCTATTACTGTGTCTGATGATTAAGTGTTCCTTGTTGGGCTATTTACATGCAGCTTCGTATTATATGTCTTTACAACGTCATGTAAACATTTTGTACGATTACTCTGCTTCATTGTATTTATATTTAGGTCGTCAGCTACTATTAAGTATGGGAATTTTTAATAGCTTTGTCAAACAGCCTGTTACAAAATCTTTTATCCTAGAGCTTTGAGAGCAGTATATACCTAACACTAGACATTTGTCTTCAAAAAATTAGTTTCAGTTGCTACTGCTTTAAAACATGTTTCTCTACAGTCTGTAACTGGCCATAGAACACATTCACTTATACTGTTATTCACTGACAATTGTGCCCCACTACTTTTATGTCCATTTCTGCAAAAATATTACACACTTTTATTACAAACTCCTCATCCAGGCCTTGAAGACCTGAGGGGTGTCGACTGGTCGCCATGTCATCATCTTGCATTTGGTGTCATGCAGCCTTGGTAAGGAGTGGCATGTGGTCAGTACACTGCTCTCCCAGCCATTTTGCCAACATTTGAGACCATGGAGCTCCAGCTCCTTATTCAAGCAGCTCCTCAGTTGGCATATGAGACTGAGTACCCCCCATACCAATCCTCCCACCAAGAAAATTCCTTGACAATACTGGGAATCAAACCAAGATCCTCTGCAAGGCAGCCATCTGCTACTTAGCTATGGAGGTGGACAGCATACTATTATTGTTGTTGTGGTCTTCAGTCCTGAGACTGGTTTGATGCAGCTCTCCATGCTACTCTATCCTGTGCAAGCTTCTTCATCTCCCAGTACCTACTGCAACCTACATCCTTCTGAATCTGCTTAGTGTAGTCATCTCTTGGTCTCCCTCTACAATTTTTACCCTCCACGCTGCCCTCCAATACTAAATTGGTGATCCCTTGATGCTTCAGAACATGTCCTACCAACCGATCCCTTCTTCTGGTCAAGTTGTGCCATAAACTTCTCTTCTCCCCAATCCGATTCAATACTTCCTCATTAGTTATGTGATCTACCCATCTAATCTTGAGCATTCTTCTGTACCACCACATTTTGAAAGCTTCTATTCTCTTCTTGTCCAAACTACTTATCGTCCATGTTTCACTTCCATACATGGCTACACTCCATACAAATACTTTCAGAAATGACTTCCTGACACTTAAATCTATACTCAAGGTTAACAAATTCTCTTCTTCAGAAACGCTTTCCTTGCCATTGCCAGTCTACATTTTATATCCTCTCTACTTCGACCATCATCAGTTATTTTGCTCCCCAAATAGCAAAACTCCTTTACTACTTTAAGTGTCTCATTTCCTAATCTAATTCCCTCAGCATCACCCGACTTAATTCAACTACATTCCATTATCCTCGTTTTGCTTTTGTTGATGTTCATCTTATATCCTCCTTTCAAGACACTATCCATTCCGTTCAACTGCTCTTCCAAGTCCTTTGCTGTCTCTGACAGAATTACGATGTCATCGGCGAACCTCAAAGTTTTTATTTCTTCTCCATGGATTTTAATACCTACTCCTAATTTTTCTTTTGTTTCGTTCACTGCTTGCTCAATATACAGATTGAATAACATTGGGGAGAGACTACAACCGTGTCTCACTCCTTTCCCAACCACTGCTTCCCTTTCATGTCCCTCGACTTTTATAATTGCCATCTGGTTTCTGTACAAACTGTAAATAGCCTTTCACTCCCTGTATTTTACCCCTGCCACCTTCAGCATTTGAAAGAGAGTATTCCAGTCAACATTGTCAAAAGCTTTCTCTAAGTCTACAAATGCTAGAAACATAGGTTTGCCCTTCCTTAATCTAGCTTCTAAGATAAGTCGTAGGGTCAGTATTGCCTCACGTGTTCCAACATTTCTATGGAATCCAAACTGATCTTCCCCGAGGTCGGCTTCTACTAGTTTTTCCATTCGTCTGTAAAGAATTTGCGTTAGTATTTTGCAGCTGTGACTTATTAAACTGATAGTTTGGTAATTTTCACATCTGTCAACACCTGCTTTCTTTGGGATTGGAATTATTATATTCTTCTTGAAGTCTGAGGGTATTTCGCCTGTCTCATACATCTTGCTCACCAGATGGTAGAGTTTTGTCAGGACTGGCTCTCCCAAGGCCGTCAGTAGTTCCAATGTAATGTTGTCTACTCCAGGGGCCTTGTTTCAACTCAGGTCTTTAAGTGCTCTGTCAAACTCTTCACACAGTATCGTATCTCCCATTTCATCTTCATCTACATCCTCTTCCATTTCCATAATATTGTCCTCAAGTACATCGCCCTTGTATAGACCCTCCATATACCCCTTCCACCTTTCTGCTTTCCCTTCTTTACTTAGAACTGGGTTTCCATCTGAGCTCTTGATGTTCGTAGAATTGGTTCTCTTATCTCCAAAGGTCTCTTTAATTTTCCTGTAGGCGGTATCTATCTTACCCCTAGTGAGAGAAGCCTCTACATCCTTACATTTGTCCTCTAGCCATCCCTGCTTAGCCATTTTGCACTTCCCGTCGATCTCATTTTTGAGACGTCTGTATTCCTTTTTGCCTGCTTCATTTACTGCATTTTTAAATTTTCTCCTTTCATCAATTAAATTCAATATTTCTTCTGTTATCCAAGGATTTCTACTAGCCCTCGTCTTTTTACCTACTTGATCCTCTGCTGCCTTCACTACTTCATCCCTCAAAGCTACCCATTCTTCTTCTACTGTATTTCTTTCCCCCACTCCTGTCAATTGCTCCCTTATGCTCTCCCTGAAACTCTGTACAACCTCTGGTTCTTTTAGTTTATCCAGTTCCCATCTCCTTAAATTCCCACCTTTTTGCAGTTTCTTCAGTTTTAATCTACAGTTTATAACCAATAAATTGTGGTCAGAGTCCACATCTGCCCCTGGAAATGTCTTACAATTTAAAACCTGGTTCCTAAATCTCTGTCTTACCATTATATAATCTATCTGAAACCTGTCAGTATCTCCAGGCTTCTTCCATGTATACAGCCTTCTTTTATGATTCTTGAACCAAGTGTTAGCTATGATTAAGTTGTGCTCTGTGCAAAATTCTACCAGGCTGCTTCCTCTTTCATTTCTTTGCCCCAGTCCATATTCACCTACTACGTTTCCTTCTCTCTCTTTTCCTACTACCGAATTCCAGTCACCCATGATTATTAAATTTTCGTCACCCTTCACTATCTGAATAATTTCTTTTATTTGATCATACATTTCTTCAATTTTTTCATAATCTGTAGAGCTAGTTGGCATATAAACTTGTACTACTGTAGTAGGTGTGGGCTTCATATCTATCTTGGCCACAATAATGTGTTCACTATGCTGATTGTAGTAGCTTACCCGCATTCCTATTTTCCTATTCATTATTAAACCTACTCCTGCATTACCCCTATTTGATTTTGTGTTTATAACCCTGTAGTCACTTGACCAGAAGTCTTGTTCCTCCTGCCACCGAACTTCACTTTTACCTCCAGAATATTTTACCCAAGAGGACGCCATCATCATTTAATCGTACAGTAAAGCTGCATGCCCTCGGGAAAAATTACAGCCGTAGTTTCCCCTTGCTTTCAGCCGTTCGCAGTACCAGCACAGCAAGGCTGTTTTGGTTATTGTTACAAGGCCAGATCAGTCAATCATCCAGACTGTTGTCCCTGCAACTACTGAAAAGGCTGCTGCCCCTCTTCAGGAACCACACGTTTGTCTGGCCTCTCAACAGATACCCCTCCATTGTGGTTGCACTTACGGTATGGCTATCTGTATCGCTGAGGTAATCAAGCCTCCCCACCAGCGGCAAGGTCCATGGTTCATACTATTATAATCCTGTAAATTCTCCTTTTTTAATTCATTTTCAGTCAATCCATGCTCAGTCTTTATGAAGATATTTGGTACCTTAGCAGCAAGTAAAACTTCTATTTCTTCTGATTTTTTTATGAACCATACTGAACATATTGATGAAATATTTGGAAATCAGAATAAGTTCCAATTTCTTTTCTATGTTCTATTTCATTTTCTTTGTTACCTGTGCACATCAGAATTTCTGGTCTTTCACCTGTGCAGCTTACAGGTTCCTTAGTGACCTTCCTTCTTCCGATGCCGTAGCTGCTGCTTTTGGCAATAAAGAATCCATCAAATGACTTGGTTGCTGATGTTCCTTCTAACTGGGCATGCTGAACTTCATCTGTTGTTGATTTGGTTGGTGTTGATGGTGAAGTGATTGCGGCTGCTGTTGGTGAGGTTGGTGTTGAACACTGTGAAGTGGTTGCAGACCCTATTGAAGTTATTTCTTCTGTCAGAATGTTTAGTGCTCATACTTGAGTGTTTGTTTCCATTGAGGTTGCAGGTCCTGCAACAGTGTAGGATGCTGCAACACTGGGACAACATCTTGACAAATGAAACAGGTTCACAGGTTCACTGACTGATGTCTTGATATCTTCTTCCTTCTGTGTAGTTTGTTTCATCCAGATCATTGTTAATTCCTTGGATATCTTCTCTCTTCTTTTCTTTTACCCTGGTCAATTGTAGTTTGCATTGTTTTGATACTTTCTTTCCTATGCCTTCTGCCTTTGTCTTTGAAATTCACTGGCCAGTTTTGTTTTGTACTGTTTTAGCCATTTTTCTTTCCTATACTTTCTGCATTCTTGTTTCTTTTCTGAGACTGAACATCAACACTCTGGATTTTTGCTTTGTTCTTGCTAATGAGAAAAGCCAGTCTTTCACATAAGTTTCTTCTCTTCTTTGAGTAAGTGGAGTCTTGTAAAATACATTTGTTTTGATTTAAGCTTTCCATTCCAAAATTAATGGTGATTCTTCTTTAGTTTGCATGTATTAATTCACTGACTGTCTTTGTAATATAGTGACTTATTGCTTCAATTTTTGAATTAAGAGATGTTGCACATCGTGTCGTTTTGAGATAGGGTAGATTGTTATATTCATTTTTGTGACAAAGTTTCAGCACAGTCTCTGATGTTTTGTGTACATGTTGTTTTAACTATTTGAATATTACTGTCACTCTCATTTGCACCCTCTGTTACTACTAATATATTGTATCTTGTGGAAGTATATGTTTGGCTTGTCACATTTTTCGTGATTTCCTTTAAAGATGCACCTGGTTGAATGATCATTTCCACCTGGTAAGATGGATCTAATGTCCCTTGCTGTTTCCTCTAGCCATTCCTTCTTAGCCATGTTGCACCTTCTGTTGTTGTCATTTTTTAGATGTTTGTATTCCCTTTCGCCTGATCCTCTTGCTGCACTTTTATTTTTTCTACATTTACCAGTTAAATTCACTATCAGCTGTGATAGTCAAGGATTTCTACTGAGACTTGTCATTTTACCTGTTTGATCCTCTGCTGCCATCACTATTTCATCAATCAAAGCTACCAATTCATCTTCTACCACTGCATTTCTTTCCCCTATTTCAGTGAACTATTGTTTAATGCACCCTTTCAAAGTCTCGGCAGATCCCATCTCCATAATTTCCTGCCTTTTTGCAGTTTCTTCAGTTTTAATCTACAGTTCATAACCATGTTGGTACTATTTACTCTATGCTTCATGTCTCCCCCCTCCCCTCTTTCCAGGGCTTTTTATCAATTTTTGTGTCATGCCATTTGTTCATAGGTTCCAGTTTCATTGACACGTTTTAATCTATGACTCTTGCTTTTTGCTAAATCTCCCAAATTTTAAAGAAAGGTTTAGGAATGGACTGTAGAAACAACTATAATGTAAGTATTCAGTATTTTGAACACCTTTAGCTCCTTAATAAGGTCTTTACGTTATAGTGTTTATGATCTCTTTCTTCTTTTTATTTAGATTTGCAGGTGATGTAATGTAAATTATGAAACCAGTCTTGCCTTTGATAAGGACTTACAACAGCTGCAATGGTTTCTATTCAACATGCAAAAGGGTAGCTGTCAATGCCCAACCAATAAACTGTTATGTTCAAGACATCCAAATTCCACAAAAATGGCATTTTATAAATACCTGAATTTCAGGAAATCTGATGCAATAATGATCATGAATATTGGGTGTAATAAAATGTGTGTAACACACAGGATGATTCCTAACTACGTAGGAATATTTCCCTGTTGGAGTCCAGGTTGCATAGAATTATTTTCTTCTGTTTGTGGGATGAAGTATGTAAAGAAAAATGATATAAATAAGGATTTGTATCCGCCTCATTTGCTACTTTCACAGATGCTGAGTGGCCAACATTTTCTTTGGATCAATGAGCATATTGATATGTATATTCAGCAACTAGGCAAAGGCTTAGCTAGATGCCACTAACACAAACTTAACAAGCTCTTAAGTGTGTTGAAATACCTTGGTGAAAATTCCATTATGTCCAGTTTGGCCTAAGACTCCAAGTCTAATTAAGGTTGTTTTTGACCAGAATGAGATGAAATTGTTTAATACAGATCCATCCCATAATTCCAATAGCGTGCCTTAAAGCAACAGATTGATAGATTAGTTGCCCATGCTGTTTCATCCCTATATGGACATTTGTTGACAACAGCTCAATGATATGAAATTGCATTCAATGTTAATAAAATAATCAGGTGTCACCCCAGCGATATGGTGGCGGGTCTAAAGCACTTAATATCAGCTCCTCCCACAGAGAACAGTATTATAGTTGAGAAACCCCACATGTTCATTTTTTGACAAGATTGGTTTATCTATGATTTCGTGCTTTAAACATATAGGCCAATCATGTTATAGAGAAACCTCATATGTTCTTGCATTTTCTGTGCTGTTATGCAGCCATTGTATCACCTAAACTGAAGAGAAACCCTCACGTGTGCAAAATACATGGGTTTTCTCAAAGTTTTATGTTGTCAGCTGTGTTTTAAAGAGCAAGCATAATTGATACATGCCTATAATTAAAAGTAAAATCCATGGCCTAAGGCAATTTCTACCATTCCTATCATAAGAAGAAATCATCCAGAACTTCTACACTGATTTACACAATTGGTCATTATGTGTCAAAGAATGAACCCTATGTAGACTGTAATTCCAAAGAGAATGGAAATAGGCATAATTTGTCTTATTTTCGTCCATATTAGTAATAAAGTATGAGTTATGTAATGATTTATGCTTTTATGTTACAAAATATTAGAAAGACAGTGTGTTCACTAAATAAGTCTTAACTTAACATCAAGAAAATGTATCAAGATTGTCTACAGTCTTCTGGTATTCTTTTATCTACATTCACTCTACAGTCTTCTGGTATTCTTTTATCTACATTCACTTTAACAAACAATGAAAAGAAAACTGAAATTTCATCATAATATTAAAGTCTGGAATGTTTTAATCTCTTGAAATTTATTTTTTTGGATGTGTTCAGTTTCTCTGTGTTCCCATTCAGTTGGTGTTAGTAAAAAATTGTCAGACAACAAGGCCCTTATAGTATGTGCTGATAAATCTAAAGCAGCAGACATTACTTATGAAGTGTATTACATTAGCAAAGTGCATCACTTCTTTGAAGACAATAGTATCACAATAACTAGATTTGACTTAGTCTCTAAATATCTAACTAGTGTAGAGAAGACCTTGAAATCCTTAAAAGTTTTCCCTGATCAGCATAAAAGATGTACTTTGGTACCTCTGAATGTCAGTGTCTCCCCTCCTCCTGCCCCCCCCCCTCCCCCCCATCCCCGAATTACATGACATTGTAAAGACACACAAGCCTGGGGTTCCGATTCACCTGCTTGTTAACACAAAAAATGGACCAGGTTATCTCACTGAAAAATTTTAGCCAAGTAATTAGGTAAAAGTTTCAAACACCCAATTATCTTGTCTGTTTTTACTTAATGTGATTTCTGGATGACTATGCTCTATGATGTAACATCTATGTAAATGTTTTATTGATTATGTATGATAGTTTATGTAACTGTTACTAATCTATGGATGTAATGTCAAAAGTAATTTGTTGTAAAAGTATGAAAATGTTATATTTAGTGGTTCATGCGTAGGGAAAGTAGGTTTGCAATAATGTAAATCTTGGAGGGAATCCCTCTGCAATGGAACTGGCTAGGTGGGAATAGAAAAGATGGATCTGGCAGTCAAACTGCAAAGCTCCTTTGTGGCATGAGTCAGTTGGTGACTAATAGGCAAAGAGTGCACATCTCATGAAGTGAAAGAGACGAGGATAAATGCAAGATTATATAATGTAGCATCGGATGCAGAAATAATGCAACTTATTATTCTTGGAATTCTTTGGTTAAATCTGTACTATGAAAATCCTAAACTAAGAAGAGAATTTGCAGAGCTTGTTGCACAGGATGAGCCAGCACAGGAGATCAACACTGCTGTCACCTTTAGTTCAAATTGTCAGTTGAGTACTGTATCTTTGCACGGACCACTTATGTGGTTATGTTTTCAATAATAATTTTGTGTTCTGTAAACTCTCTATTGAGCCACCATATTTTATCCCTATTCTTTTACCTAGACAGGATCCTATCCCAAGTGCTGCAATGAATCTGAGTATTCTGTTTTACTGAACTGAAAAGCAATTATTGTCTTTAATAAAAGTTAATAAACTTTGTGGATTTGTAAAGTACATAATTATTTAGTAAGGACAAGTTTTGAAATACTTCATGTAGCTTTCATGAATGGACAGTTACAGCGTTCAGTTGAAAGGGTCTTTTTATTTAAATAATACTGTTTACAATTTCATGTGTTATGTAGTTGTGTTGTGACTAAAGCGCTCAGCAACAATCTGAATCTACTGATAAATTAGTTTCTGGGTTCCCATGCTAATTATTGAGCCGAATTTAAATGTCTTATTACAATAACACCAATCAAAAATAAGCAAGTGGCTGCAATTATTCAAACTATACTAGATCCAGGTGTGACGGGTTTCCAGTGAGCTACCTGTGCACTGCAGTAAAGTTCCACTTTGGTAATGCTATATACATGACATCTTTCTTTATATTAAAAACAAAGATTCCATGACGGGAAAGCACTGGTAGATAGACACAATAAAAAAACACACAAACACACACATAAAATTTCAAGCTTTCGCAACCAACGGTTGCTTCGTCAGGAAAGAGGGAAGGAGAGGGAAAGGCGAAAGGATGTGGGTTTTAAGGGAGAGGGTAAGAAGTCATTCCAGTCCTGGGAGCAGAAAGACTTACCTTAGGGGGAAAAAAGGACAGGTATACACTCGCATGCACACACACACATATCCATCCACACACATACAGACACAAGCAGACATATTTCTTTTATTTAAGTGTTCCACCCTGAAGTGTGACAATTTCCTCCATCATCTTATTGGTTTCAATGACCATGTACAATTCACAACTGAACATAGTGTAAAGAGAACTTACCATTTTTGGACGTATCGGTCACTATGTTAGGGAATTCTTTTGAGTATGACATTTATAGAAAATCAGCAACCACAGATTTGGTTATTCACAGCTCTTCCTCTCAACCTCTAGAGTCAATGCTTTACACATTACATACACCCTGTTATCTAAAGTATCATATGGATGATATCAATATAATGGAAGGAAACATTCCACATGTGATGATGTGTGGATGGATATGTGCGTGTGTGCTAGTGTATACCTGTCCTTTTTTCCCCCTAAGGTAAGTCTTTCCGCTCCCGGGATTGGAATGACTCCTTACCCTCTCCCTTAAAACCCACTTCCTTTCGTCTTCCCCTCTCCTTCCCTCTTTCCTGATGAGGCAACAGTTTGTTGCGAAAGCTTGAATTTTGTGTGTATGTTTGTGTGTCTATCGACCTGCCAGCGCTTTTGTTCGGTAAGTCACCTCATCTTTGTTTTTATGTATCATATGGATGTGAATATAGGGTCATCCAGTTCATAGCATATTCTAATGGGTACAACACTGTTAACAAGAGCCTTTTGAAAAAGAAAAATGAAAAGAGCATTAGATTGCTCTGGTCTAGGATCAACATAATATTTCACCTAAATTACTCCCTGTGCAGGAGAATGGGCTAGGATTGTTTCTTACAATAAGATTCTGTATTATGGAATGGTTTCAAATTGACAGTGTATACAGTTGGCTATAAAAGATATTGTCCCACCATATTTCATTCCTAGGAATAATGGACTGAAGTTTAAACACAGGGAGAGAATGAAACACATGTCCCACAAGTCAGCAAATGTTTACATCACCCATGATGATTGCCAGTCTAAGTAAATAGGTCAAACTGGAAGGTCCTTTGAAGTTAGGTTTAAGGAGTACATTTCTGGTTCATGTCCCAGTTCAGTCTTGAATTCGCATTTACCTGAAACAGGTCACTTAGTTTCTAGTATTATATCTGCTCCTACAGTTTTACTTACGGAATTTAAGGGTAATATTATTGATATCTTTGAAGAGCTGGAGATCTTTCATGTGTTAAGAAAATCTTCACATCAAACACTTAATTCTCAAACTGAATTAAGACGTAAATCCATTTTGGCTACATGTAGCCTGGTTCATTGCCCTCTCCCCCTTACCTCCTCTTCCTTAGTGCCTCTACTAGAACTGTTTCCCTTTTTGAAGAGTTTTTAAAAATTAAAAAAATAAGTTTTTGAAAATTGTAAGAATTTTTATGATTGTTAATTCTAAATGTTATGTTTATAAGTGGCCCACAACAGGTTCTAGGCTATTGTCCTCATGTCTAGGAGTTGTTCAGTTAATGTTTGCTATCTTTATTAATAAGGTTTATGTGTGTACGCCTGGTTTCCAAACATTTTCTTGAAGTTTATCAGATGTCATTTACACTTCTGCACATGCATTGCTTCCTTCAGAGCCTAAGTTTTGATATCCTTTCTGTTCATTTAGGGTAGTTGCAGCATTCTGTTCCTGCATGACTTCGTCTGAAGTATTGTTTACTCTATACTTCATCTTTTTCCCTGCTCCACCTTTTTGTGATTTTTTTTTTTTTTTTTTATAACCTTTTCTCTGATCCCATTTGTTCATAGTTTGCAGTTTTGTTGCCCTGTTTTGGTCCGTGACTATCACTTTTTGCAAAATTTCCCCATTTTTAGAGAAAGAGTTAGAATCGGACTTTAGAAGCCACTGTAATGTAAGTATTCAGTATTGCAGACACTTCTTATTGCTGTGATAGGGTCTTTGTGCAATATTGTCCATGGTCTCTTTCTTATTTTTATTCAGATTTGCACCTGATGTTGTAATTTAAATTATGAAACCTGTCATGCCTGTAATAAAGGAATTACAACAGCTGCAGTGGTTTTTATTTAGCATGCAGTAAATTAAGATCAAAGTCAATATCTGTCTCTGAAAATGGCGTGCAGTTTAAAATCTGGTTCTGAAATTTGTGCCTTACATTATATAATCCATCTGAAAACTACCAGTGTCTCTATGTCCCTTCCACATATACAGCATTCTTACGTCATTTTTAAACAAAATGTTAGTGATGAGTAAACCTTTTTATGGACCTCAGAGTCTAGTCTTCCATCACAAATAAATTTTCCTCTCCCTTCAATATGTGAATAATTTCTTTTAATTCATTATGCCTTTTTTTCAATTCCTTCATCATCTGCAGAGCTAATTAGTATATAAATTTGTAATACTGTGGTGGTTGTTGACTTCATGTCTATTTTGGCTATGATAATTTGTTCACTATGCTGTTCATAGTAGCTTACCCACCTTACTCTTTTCTTTTTCAGTATTAGGCCTACTCTCACATTACCCCTAATGGAGAGGCCAGACGTACATGTGGTTTCTGAGGTGGAGCAACAGTCTTTCTGAAGATGTGGGGGCTGCAGTCTGGATGACTGACTGATATGACTGACTGATCTTGCCTAGTAGCATTAGCCATCATGGCCTTGCTGCGTTGATTCTGCAAACAACTGAAAGCATGGGAAAACTGCAGCCATTATTTTTCCCAGGAGCATACAGCTCTATTATATGGTTAAATTAAGATGGGTAAAATATTCCAGAGCAAAATAGTCCCTGTTTGGGCCTTTGGATGGGTACTTCTCAGGAGGATATTGTTGTCAGGGGTCAGAGCGTGGAATGTTACATCTCTGATCATGTAGGTAGGTTACAGAATGTAAAATCAGACATGTAGTGGTTGAAGTTAGGTATAGGGGGAATTAATGATGATGGTGGCTGAATGAATAGGACTACAGGTAAGGTGAGTGCAGGATACGTTAGTTAGTAAATCAACATTGCAAGCTATATATATGTTCCTGCAAACTCTGGCAGCAATTTCTTTTCAAAAAATTGTTTCTCCTTATTGAAGTGAAGGTACTTATATGATTAATGTAACATTTCAACTTTTTTTCCCACTTGTCACTAAAACTGGAGCCATAATAGGATAACTTTGTTGTCTGTATCTCGGTCTGGCCGACCATTAAGACCCCATTTTCCCGGGAACAGTTATTTGAAATGTATGTCAGGTCTGCAGTCCCTTGGCAGTGTAAAAAATCTATGCTACTAAGTCAGTACAATCAAAAAGTACAATCATCTATTAAGACCCCTTTTCTCTGGTGCAGTAAAAAATTTAAGCTTCTAAGACAATGTAAACAACAGATATGGGCATTTGTGTCACATATTTTTATTCTCGCAGACTCAGTCATCAAAAACTACAGATCAGTGGTCTCCAACATGGGTAAAAAGGGGTTTTAGAAGGGGTAAAAAGAAAGAAATCGATTGTGTTGCTGTTTATTTTTTATTTTTTTTTATATAAAGGCCACTATTATTATCACTGTTTCGTAAGACTGTAACACTGATTACTAACATCCAGTCCTTGTCCCCCCCCCCAGATATCAACATTAACCCTTTGACACAATTTGGGTGAGATTAAATTTTATGAAACGAATGTACGAACATCATCTTGCTCACGTAGCCACTCACATACACAAACATTTTACTTTATGACAGGAAAACTAATACAAATATATCACATATGCTTTGGTATTTCAACAGAATACCTTCTCCAAGTTGTAAGTAGTTCCTGCAGTGGACCAGAAATTGATTCACTATTCACTTAACAATAGCTAATCCATGTAGTTGAGGGCACAACACAACATTAACTAACTAAATTGCTGTAGGGCCTACAAATTGTCATTATTGTTTTTAGTATGATTAGCAGTGGTCAGACATAATGCGTCGGCAGAATAAACTCTTCCAAATTTCTACCAGTTCATAAGTAATGAGTCTGGCAATAAAGTAATTTATGAACAGTAAGTGTAGTGTCTGCATTTTAGTTTGGTTAGTTTTAAATGAGGGTGTGATGTGTGGGTGAAGCGAGAGCCACTAGGAGAGGAGTGGTGCAAAGGAAGCATATTTTGTTTAAAGTGTCTATCCTCACTGTAGATAGTTAGCCTTCATTTTCAAAGAGGGGTTGTAGGTAGCACTGTGATGTACTGCTAAGCATTTCATTGTTTTATAAAAAAGGTTGTTACAAATAAGCAGAAACAGTTTTTCATTCTATAATAAAACACCTAGAAAACTATCTTTTGTAATACTAAACATAAAAGTGTTCAAACAAAATTCTTTTTCAGTCTAAAAGTTAGTTAGGCATTAATGTTGGTGATGTTGGAAGTGGAGGGAACTAGCTTATATCTGACTGCATTCAGGCATAATGGCCTCAGAAAAGTTGGGAAACATAGTGTAGATGAACCATCTAAATGCATAATTAAGTTTGTACAGAACCCTTACAGCATGAGCTCTACACAAATTTGTCTTCCCCCTTTGTCGTCACACACATGCGCAAACACTTCCCCCCCCCCCCCCCCCTTCAGTGTTTACAATTTCATGATAATTACGTCACTCTTACAAAGTTGATTGCTGTGGAGTACTATTGTTTTTTGTGTATACTGTAATTTCAAAGCATATTGCATTTAGTTTGCCCTCTTCAACAGTACTGTTTTCAGCTCACAGTACAAGATTTTTACACAATTTATTGGTAAAATAATATGTTTAAATGTTCAAGAAATAATGTTGTCTTCAAGGAATCAGGAAAATTTTATTCCAAGTTTCTCTGTCATTATAACACGATCCATTTTCTTCGGTGTTCTAGTTTTTTATGTATTAAAGGGGAAATTGCAAATCACTGTAGTTCAACAGATTGTGGTATTAAATAAAAATTGAGAAGGTTAATTTAAAGTTATTTATTTAGTATTGATATAACCATTGCAGTAAGCACAATGCAACCACGCTCTAACTGCTTTTCTCAGGCACAGGATGTATACACCCTAGGAAAACTGAGAATTTCTTCATCTAGGAGAAAGAGAGGAAAAACCTGTGAATTTTTCATTGTTTTAGTTTTCAGTTAAATATTTGTAATTTTGACGGGTAAGAGCTGATAAACTAACAAAGAATTTTAGTTTAGTGAATTGAATTGTGAATTGTGTTTTATTCATCTCATAACGTACATTTGCAATCCATTTGGTTTGCGTACAGGAGACATGTCAAAAATTTATAAAACAATTACAATGATTTTTACATTAATAAATAATAGCACTATAATAAATAACAACACTATAAGGATAACACATTGTACCCAGCTCAAATTTCCAGTTTGTCCCGCATGAACTCATCCACTGAGTAATAACACTGATCCTGATCTGATACGTTTAAGATCCTGCAGCCTGCTATCCTCTTTGTCACTTGGCACAAAATAATCCAACTATTTTTCTTATGGAACTCTGTGTTACAAGCAAATTAGCTGTACTTCTTTGCAAATTCTACTTACATTAACTCTGTAATTTTTTGTATTTGAAACTGTTTGTCACTTTGCCCTACTCTGACATTGAAACATTCACTATCATCTTGCAGTGGGTTTGTTGTTAATTAATTAAAGGTGGATGGACTGAGTGCATCTTCCAGATTGGGTCACTTGACTTCAGTGTCAGTACCTCATATGGCTTCTTTTAAGTGAACCTAAATTCATCTGCATCAACTTGTTCCCTTTTAATTTATTACAAATTTTCATTCCCATGTATTGAGGTCCCTGGGCATACAGTAGGAGGTGGTGGGTGGGGAGCATAAAATTTTCTTTGTTTCTGGTATCTTACAATGTTTGTGCAGGACAGATCAGAAAGCAATGGCTCATGCCATACTCTCTTTTATGTACAAGTACATATTTGCTTTGTCAGTTTTCCAATAAGTTATTATAATTTACTCAGAACCTACTACTTGTCAAAATATCAGGAAAATCTGTTCCAATAAAATTTTTCCATGTAGTTTGAGAAGACAATTAACAGCAATCCCACTCAAGATGATAGTGAATGTTTCAATATCTTTGTTTATTTTGTGTAGTTTCTAAGTAGCATATATGCGGTATGTGTTCGAATGTTTTGATACCTTAACTAAGCCTTTTCTCACTTACATTCTTTATTAAAAGCATTATTTTCAATGTACTGATTCCAATTCTGCCTTTAGTTTTACTGGAAGTTCTTTTTTTTTGAAAGATATGACTAACTGAACTTATTACTGCAGTATAACTTGGCAAATTTTGTGTGAGCTAATGTGTATTCATGGACTTAATGACACCGGTCATTACAAAGATCAGTATTCTGATTTTTCAGTAACATATTTCAATTACTGTGAAATTGATTAACTTCCAAGATAATTATTTTTAAAGTTTGTGACCAATTACATTTTCCATGGCAGATTTGCTTCTGTGCTTCTTAGATTCTGACTTTCACAATTATACTTTTTTGACATAACTTGTATGCACAAGTGACATAATTCAGTAACTGGTTAAGCCACTAATAAAGATTCTTTGCATAATTTACCATAATTTTCAGTATGGTACTTGTATGTGTAAATGAGGTATTCCCAACATGGAGGCATAACATGGTTTCATAAACTCTTCTAATTTCCTAGATCATCACATGTTTCATAAACAAAATTACTGTTAATACTTGCAGTCTATCCTAAGTGGTGAAATGTATCCCAACAACTTTTCAGATAATTATTTATTTTTCCAAAATTACAATAAATCTTTTGCCAATCTTTTTAATACCCAAACCACCCACCAGGTGCTGTCCACTATGCTGAGATCTCTGCATTAAAAAATAAAAATGTCAGCTCTCAAATTTGAACATGCTAGCATCTGCTTGAAAGCACACAAATTTAGTAATGTTGGTGCCTAAGGATCCACTAGTGAGTTCTCTTAGGCAAGTTTGTGATTATCTTGACTAAATTGTGTTACAGACAATAAAAAAGTTGGGCCATCTTTGCCATTGAAACAAATGATTATTATACATTATGACTGTCATTAATAGCTGGACTGAGTGAAATACCTCCTTGTAACTTTTGTATAGGTTACTGAACGACCCCCCCTTGAACCATGGACCTTGCCGTTGGTGGGGAGGCTTGCGTGCCTCAGCGATACAGATGGCCGTACCGAAGGTGCAACCACAACGGAGGGGTGTCTGTTGAGAGGCCAGACAAACATGTGGTTCCTGAAGAGGGGCAGCAGCCTTTTCAATAGTTGCAGGGGCAACAGTCTGGATGATTGACTGATCTGGCCTTGTAACATTAACCAAAACGGCCTTGCTGTGCTGGTACTGCGAACGGCTGAAAGCAAGGGGAAACTACAGCCGTAATTTTTCCCGAGGAAATGCAGCTTTACTGTATGATTAAATGATAATGGCGTCCTCTTGGGTAAAATATTCCGGAGGTAAAATAGTCCCCCATTCGGATCTCCGGGCGGGGACTACTCAAGAGGACGTCGTTATCAGGAGAAAGAAAACTGGTGTTCTACGGATCGGAGCGTGGAATGTCAGATCCCTTAATCGGGCAGGTAGGTTAGAAAATTTAAAAAGGGAAATGGATAAATTAAAGTTAGATATAGTGGAAATTAGTGAAGTTCGGTGGCAGGAGGAACAAGACTTTTGGTCAGGTGATTACAGGGTTATAAATACAAAATCAAATAGGGGTAATGCAGGAGTAGGTTTAATAATGAATAAGAAAATAGGAGTGCGCGTTAGCTACTACAAACAGCATAGTGAATGCATTATTGTGGCCAAGATAGACACAAAGCCCATGCCTACTACAGTAGTACAAGTTTATATGCCAACTAGCTCTGCAGATGAAGAAATAGATGAAATGTATGACGAGATAAAAGAAATTATTCAGGTAGTGAAGGGAGACGAAAATTTAATAGTCATGGGTGACTGGAATTCGTCAGTAGGAAAAGGGAGAGAAGGAAACGTAGTAGGTGAATATGGATTGGGGGGAAGAAATGAAAGAGGAAGCCGCCTTGTAGAATTTTGCACAGAGCACAACTTAATCATAGCTAACACTTGGTTCAAGAATCATAAAAGAAGGCTGTATACCTGGAAGAATCCTGGAGATACTAAGAGGTATCAGATAGATTATATAATGGTAAGACAGAGATTTAGGAACCAGGTTTTAAATTGTAAGACATTTCCAGGGGCAGATGTGGATTCTGACCACAATGTATTGGTTATGAACTGCAGATTGAAACTGAAGAAACTGCAAAAAGGTGGGAATTTAAGGAGATGGGACCTGGATAAACTGAAAGAACCAGAGGTTGTACAGAGTTTCAGGGAGAGCATAAGGGAACAATTGACAGGAATGGGTGAAAGAAATACAGCAGAAGAAGAATGGGTAGCTCTGAGGGATGAAGTAGTGAAGGCAGCAGACGATCAAGTAGGTAAAAAGACGAGGGCTAATAGAAATCCTTGGGTAACAGAAGAAATATTGAATTTAATTGATGAAAGGAGAAAATATAAAAATGCAGTAAATGAAGCAGGCAAAAAGGAATGCAAACGTCTCAAAAATGAGATCGACAGGAGGTTCAAAATGGCTAAGCAGGGGTGGCTAGAGGACAAATGTAAGGATGTAGAGGCTTGTCTCACTAGGGGTAAGATAGATACTGCCTACAGGAAAATTAAAGAGACCTTTGGAGAGAAGAGAACCACTTGTATGAATATCAAGAACTCAGATGGCAACCCAGTTCTAAGCAAAGAAGGGAAGGCAGAAAGGTGGAAGGAGTATATAGAGGGTTTATACAAGGATGATGTGCTTGAGGACAATATTATGGAAATGGAAGAGGATGTAGATGAAGACGAAATGGGAGATAAGATACTGCGTGAAGAGTTTGACAGAGCACTAAAAGACCAGAGTCGAAACAAGGCCCCGGGAGTAGACAACATTCCATTAGATCTACTGATGGCCTTGGGAGAGCCAGTCATGACAAAACTCTACCATCTGGTCAGCAAGATGTATGAGACAGGCGAAATACCCTCAGACTTCAATAAGAATATAATAATTCCAATCCCAAAGAAAGCAGGTGTTGACAGATGTGAAAATTACCGAACTATCAGTTTAATAAGTCACAGCTGCAAAATACTAACGCAAATTCTTTACAGATGAATGGAAAAACTGGTAGAAGCGGACCTCGGGGAAGATCAGTTTGGATTCCGTAGAAAGGTTTGAACACGTGAGGCAATACTAACCTTACGACTTATCTTAGAAGAAAGATTAAGAAAAGGCAAACCTACGTTTCTAGCATTTGTAGACTTAGAGAAAGCTTTTGACAATGTTAACTGGAATACTCTCTTTCAAATTCTGAAGGTGGCAGGGGTAAAATACAGGGAGCGAAAGGCTATTTACAATTTGTACAGAAACCAGATGGCAGTTATAAGAGTCGAGGGGCATGAAAGGGAAGCAGTGGTTGGGAAGGGAGTGAGACAGGGTTGTAGCCTCTCCCCGATGTTATTCAATCTGTATATTGAGCAAGCAGTAAAGGAAACAAAAGAAAGATTCAGAGTAGGTATTAAAATTCATGGAGAAGAAGTAAAAACTTTGAGGTTCGCCGATGACATTGTGATTCTGTCAGAGGCAGCAAAGGACTTGGAAGAGCAGTTGAACGGAATGGACAGTGTCTTGAAAGGAGGATATAAGATGAACATCAACAAAAGCAAAACGAGGATAATGGAATGTAGTCAAATTAAATCGGGTGATGCTGAGGGAATTAGATTAGGAAATGAGACACTTAAAGTAGTAAAGGAGTTTTGCTATTTAGGGAGTAAAATAACCGATGATGGTCGAAGTAGAGAGGATATAAAATGTAGACTGGCAATGGCAAGGAAATCATTTCTGAAGAAGAGAAATTTGTTAACGTCGAGTATAGATTTAAGTGTCAGGAAGTCATTTCTGAAAGTATTTGTATGGAGTGTAGCCATGTATGGAAGTGAAACGTGGACGATAACTAGTTTGGACAAGAAGAGAATAGAAGCTTTCGAAATGTGGTGCTACAGAAGAATGCTGAAGATAAGGTGGGTAGATCACGTAACTAATGAGGAGGAATTGAATAGGATTGGGGAGAAGAGAAGTTTGTGGCACAACTTGACTAGAAGAAGGGATCGGTTGGTAGGACATGTTTTGAGGCATCAAGGGATCACAAATTTAGCATTGGAGGGCAGCATGGAGGGTAAAAATCGTAGAGGGAGACCAAGAGATGAATACACTAAGCAGATTCAGAAGGATGTAGGTTGCAGTAGGTACTGGGAGATGAAGAAGCTTGCACAGGATAGAGTAGCATGGAGAGCTGCATCAAACCAGTCTCAGGACTGAAGACCACAACAACAACAACAACTGAACGACACAGTATTTACTGAAATCCATTATGTGAATGTGAACTGTGTTTTTTTGGAAGCTTCTGTCTATGCTTGATTTTGCTATTTGCCAATATTCATTTTTTACATCTTCAGTTCCCTTACTGCTTTTGGTGTTCTTTCTGAAACATAGAATTCCTCCATATCCTTTGTAATGTACTAGCTCTGAGGTTTTATGGACAAAATGTGAGTTTTGCATGATGATTGAATATACTTCATTGAATTATTTCTTCATTTCTTTGACCAGCTCATCGCAATCTAAACAATTGAGACACTGTTCATTTAACTGGGTTGCTTTCTCTGTAGCTTCCCCCTTCATCTTTGTGTACCCTAGTCCTCACTACAGTTGGATCCCCATCATCTCAGGTTGTGAATAACAAGCATTTTATTTTTAACGTTCACCACACTAACCTCCTCTCCTCACCAAGAAAATAACTACTTGTTTCAAATGCGTGGCTAATATCATCACTTTTCTTTTACATGTGTCTATTCGCAGTACTGATTTCACCTCCTGCAGCAATTCTGTTTTGTATTTATTAGCATTCTTGATAGAATTTTCCTTCAATACATCATTAGGTTTCACATTTTGCACTTATTCTCTCTTCATACAATTGCTTGACTTTATCATCCTTCACCTGTCAAATCCCTTTATCCTATTATTTGCCCTTCTCTCCATATTATTAAATATGACACACACTTTCTTGTTTCCAAATGCCTGTAATTCAGTTAACCTTTCTAAACACTGCCCTAATTAACAAATTTTCCATTCTCAGAAATTTCTTGTTTTCCCTGGTATAGGTTACCCTTGGGCACCAAACAATATTTATCCAGATTTCTACATCCCTTCATTCACAAAAACAATATTACCCATCTCAGGCAATTAACTACAATTTGAAATTGCCTCAGCTTTTTGCAACATGTCTTATGCAATTGCTGCACAATAAATGTTGTAATTACATCAGGTAGTTCCTCAGACAGCCTAAAAAGAGCGCAAGTAACTCAATTTTATAAGAAAGATGAAAAACCTAAAATTGAAAACTGTCGACACATCTCAATTTCACCTGCATTTTCTGTGGTAACTGAGACAGTTTAGACTGATGACATTTGGTTATGTTATGGTTATGTTAACATCACTGTATTACTTGACAAGCTACAGACAGCAGGTAAGAATTCATAAAATCATATATGAGTGATGGCAACAATTTGTGTTGCTTAAAACCAACAGTGAGTCATTCAAATCCAAAGTTACTAATATCAAGTATGGAGTGCTCAAGGTTCCATTTTGGGACCCCTGCTCTTCTTGATTTCTGTTAATGACACGAAGTACTGTTCTCCCAAAGAAAAAAAAATGTGTTACATACATAATATATTTATTTTGTGCAAATACCAAACTTCTGACATTCTAGCTCAACAGTGTTATGAATGAAATAGTCCAGTATTTCTATAAAAGCCATCTAAATGTAAGTGCTACAAAGGCTGCATAATGGAATTTAATGCCAAGAAAGAAATAGAGTTCACTATGAATTGATATAGTAAAAAAGGAAAACTGAATAAAATTCTTGGGGATCACCATCCAGGACACCAAGTGCTACATGCCTATAAGCTATCTAAAAACATATTTGTATATAATGGAAGGAAACATTCCACGTGGGAAAAATTATATATAAATACAAAGATGAGGTGACTTACCGAACAAAAACGCTGGCAGGTCGATAGACACACAAACAAACACAAACATACACACAAAATTCAAGCTTTCGAAACAAATTGTTGCCTCATCAGGAAAGAGGGAAGGAGAGGGGAAGACGAAAGGAAGTGGGTTTTAAAGGAGAGGGTAAGGAGTCATTCCAATCCCGGGAGCGGAAAGACTTACCTTAGGGGGAAAAAAGGACAGGTATACACTCGCACACACGCACATATCCATCCACACATACAGACACAAGCAGACATATTTAAAGACAAAGAGTTTGGGCAGAGATATCAGTCGAGGCAGAAGTGTAGAGGCAAAGAAGTTGTTGAAAGACAGGTGAGGTATGAGTGGCGGCAACTTGAAATTAGCGGAGATTGAGGCCTGGCGGATGACGAGAAGAGAGGATATACTGAAGGGCAAGTTCCCATCTCCGGAGTTCGGATAGGTTGGTGTTGGTGGGAAGTATCCAGATAACCCGGACGGTGTAACACTGTGCCAAGATGTGCTGGCCGTGCACCAAGGCATGTTTAGCCACAGGGTGATCCTCATTACCAACAAACACTGTCTGCCTGTGTCCATTCATGCGAATGGACAGTTTGTTGCTGGTCATTCCCACATAGAATGCGTCACAGTGTAGACAGGTCAGTTGGTAAATCACGTGGGTGCTTTCACACGTGGCTCTGCCTTTGATCGTGTACACCTTCCGGGTTACAGGACTGGAGTAGGTAGTGGTGGGAGGGTGCATGGGACAGGTTTTGCATCGGGGGCGGTTACAAGGATAGGAGCCAGAGGGTAGGGAAGGTGGTTTGGGGATTTCATAGGGATGAACTAACAGGTTACGAAGGTTAGGTGGACGGCGGAAAGACACTCTTGGCGGAGTGGGGAGGATTTCATGAAGGATGGATCTCATTTCAGGGCAGGATTTGAGGAAGTCGTATCCCTGCTGGAGAGCCACATTCAGAGTCTGGTCCAGTCCCGGAAAGTATCCTGTCACAAGTGGGGCACTTTTGTGGTTCTTCTGTGGGGGATTCTGGGTTTGAGGGGACGAGGAAGTGGCTCTGGTTATTTGCTTCTGTACCAGGTCGGGAGGGTAGTTGCGGGACGCGAAAGCTGTTTTCAGGTTGTTGGTGTAATGATTCAGGGATTCCGGACTGGAGCAGATTCGTTTGCCACGAAGACCTAGGCTGTAGGGAAGGGACCGTTTGATGTGGAATGGGTGGCAGCTGTCATAATGGAGGTACTGTTGCTTGTTGGTGGGTTTGATGTGGACAGACGTGTGAAGTTGGCCATTGGACAGGTGGAGGTCAACGTCAAGGAAAGTGGCATGGGATTTGGAGTAGGACCAGGTGAAACTGATGGAACCAAAGGAGTTGAGGTTGGAGAGGAAATTCTGGAGTTCTTCTTCACTGTGAGTCCAGATACTTCCCACCAACACCAACCTATCCGAACTCCGGAGATGGGAACTTGCCCTTCAGTATATCCTCTCTTCTCGTCATCCGCCAGGCCTCAATCTCCGCTAATTTCAAGTTGCCGCCACTCATACCTCACCTGTCTTTCAACAACTTCTTTGCCTCTACACTTCTGCCTCGACTGATATCTCTGCCCAAACTCTTTGTCTTTAAATATGTCTGCTTGTGTCTGTATGTGTGGATGGATATGTGCGTGTGTGCGAGTGTATACCTGTCCTTTTTTCCCCCTAAGGTAAGTCTTTCCGCTCCCGGGATTGGAATGACTCCTTACCCTCTCCTTTAAAACCCACTTCCTTTCGTCTTCCCCTCTCCTTCCCTCTTTCCTGATGAGGCAACAATTTGTTGCGAAAGCTTGAATTTTGTGTGTATGTTTGTGTTTGTTTGTGTGTCTATCGACCTGCCAGCGTTTTTGTTCGGTAAGTCACCTCATCTTTGTATTTATATATAATTTTTCCCACGTGGAATGTTTCCTTCCATTATATTGATATCATTAATTTGAATCCAACAATTACGTTTGTTATTGTCTCTGTTGCATTTCGTAATCTTTTCTGTCGTCTTATTTTCCTCTTTCTGTTTTTGCCAGTAGTTTCACTTTGGTTTCACTTTGAATTCACCTTCTCCTTTTTACCGTAATCTGCTATACTATTTTATCCCGCCTATATATATACTCAATAATACGTAACCCACTTCCAAACCATAACCAAAAAAATTTTTTGCCGCTTTCAGCACTACCGCCGCTATAATATCCACCGTTTTCTAGTTCACAAACAGCTCCTTTCACCTTTTAAACAACCATTTCGGCCAGTTCTAATAACTTTCGCTTTATTTCCATCTCCGTTTTTCCCACACCACTGATCATTTTTAGCCGCTTCCCACAGGTTTTAACGCGATTATTTCTTCGTCAGACAATTGTTAGTCTCATTTTCATAATCTGCCACCACAATACCACTCCTTTTAATATACTACACGCAGTTTTTTCGAAATTTTCCCGAATTTCTGCGTCCTTTAACGTGTTTTGGCGGCAACAACCACCTAACCTTTATGCACATCGTTATCTACCAACCCAAGTCCAACATAGCCCAGCTGTAACCAACACCTTTTCGCCGTTTTTCATTCCAGATCTCCTGTTTCTTTCCGGTTCACCTTTATCTCTCCCCATATATTTTTATTTTCATTTTCATTTCACCTCATGTTAACACTTTCCACCTTCTAATACCATGTCACCCTCACAACACCCCCACAATGACCCCATTAAGTTTTATTTACATTCCCTCCGCAAACATGCCTTCGCCCTAGCCAGATTACACTCCCATATTCTATTTTCTCAGGCTTGTCTGACATTTGGCATCACCCCCAAAGGCCTTACACTTAAAGTTCCCATCTCTGGCTGCAACCCTTCCTTCCATCAGTCCCTATACCAGTTCCAAACTGAACAATCCATTGCCCTCACCCACCTAATCCTTCACCTACACATCAACTCAGCCAATGAACACACCCGTCAACTCCTATCCTTAATAAAAGTCCTTAATCTTTCCTCTCCCACATCCACACCGGCTGTCCAGAGCATCCTCCTACAGGCCAACCGTAAATTAGAACAGCATGCCACCCTCCACCTCAAAAAACTATCCAATCTCCTGGTTTCCCACCTCCGGAAAGGCAACTCACTCACCCTTCACAACCTTTCCAGCAAACCTCAACCTCCTCTCATTGCACACAAACCCAGTCTCTCCCATCTACTCAATCTCCCACTTCCAGCTCCACTCCCTCCAAAACCTCAAAATTCCAATCAACACAATCTGGAACCACAACACCCTAATTCAGTAGTTAACCTTTCCTCCAAACCTCTCTCCCAATCCGAAACCTCTGTCCTATCCAAAGGCCTCACCTTCAGCCCCACTCCCAGATTCAACCAAACAGCCCTCGTCAAAGATTTACTGTCCTACACTCGTACTCTCTGCTGGAAGTATCACTTTGCCACGAAGAAAAATGATCCTAATCCTACTCCTAATGATCCGACTCCTCAAGACACCATCCAAATTGAACCCTGCCTGGAACAGTTCCGTCCTCCGTCACAGCGGGACCCACCTCCTCTTCCTCAAAATCACCCTCTCCAAACCTTCCAGGAATATCTGACTTCCAGCCTTGCATCTCAATCCTTCTTAAAAAACCTTAATCCTACACCCAACATCACCACTGCTGAAGCCCAGGCTATCCGTGATCTGAAGGCTGACCGATCCATCATCATTCTTCCGGCAAACAAGGGTTCCACGACCGTGGTACTTGATCGTCGGGAGTATGTGGCTGAGGGACTGCGTCAGCTTTCAGACAACACCACATACAAAGTTTGCCAAGGTAACCCCATTCCCGATGTCCAGGCGGAGCTTCAAGGAATCCTCAGAACCTTAGGCCCCCTGCAAAACCTTTCACCTGACTCCATCAACCTCCTGACCCCACCGACACCCCGCACCCCTACCTTCTACCTTCTTCCTAAAGTCCACAAACCCAATCATCCCGGCCGCCCCATTGTAGCTGGTTACCAAGCCCCCACAGAACGTATCTCTGCCTACGTAGATCAACACCTTCAACCCATTACATGCAGTCTCCCATCCTTCATCAAGGACACCAACCACTTCCTTGAACGCCTGGAATCCTTACCCAATCTGTTACCCCCGGAAACCATCCTTGTAACCATTGATGCCACGTCCTTATACACAAATATTCCGCACGTCCAGGGCCTCGCTGCGATGGAGCATTTCCTTTCACGCCGATCACCTGCCACCCTACCTAAAACCTCTTTCCTCATCACCTTAGCCAGCTTCATCCTGACCCACAACTTCTTCACTTTGGAAGGCCAGACATACCAACAATTAAAGGGAACAGCCATGGGTACCAGGATGGCCCCCTCGTACGCCAACCTATTCATGGGTCGCTTAGAGGAAGCCTTCTTGGTTACCCAAGTCTGCCAACCCAAAGTTTGGTACAGATTTATTGATGACATCTTCATGATCTGGACTCACAGTGAAGAAGAACTCCAGAATTTCCTCTCCAACCTCAACTCCTTTGGTTCCATCAGTTTCACCTGGTCCTACTCCAAATCACATGCCACTTTCCTTGACGTTGACCTCCACCTGTCCAATGGCCAACTTCACACGTCTGTCCACATCAAACCCACCAACAAGCAACAGTACCTCCATTATGACAGCTGCCACCCATTCCACATCAAACGGTCCCTTCCCTACAGCCTAGGTCTTCGTGGCAAACGAATCTGCTCCAGTCCGGAATCCCTGAATCATTACACCAACAACCTGAAAACAGCTTTCGCATCCCGCAACTACCCTCCCGACCTGGTACAGAAGCAAATAACCAGAGCCACTTCCTCGTCCCCTCAAACCCAGAATCCCCCACAGAAGAACCACAAAAGTGCCCCACTTGTGACAGGATACTTTCCGGGACTGGACCAGACTCTGAATGTGGCTCTCCAGCAGGGATACGACTTCCTCAAATCCTGCCCTGAAATGAGATCCATCCTTCATGAAATCCTCCCCACTCCGCCAAGAGTGTCTTTCCGCCGTCCACCTAACCTTCGTAACCTGTTAGTTCATCCCTATGAAATCCCCAAACCACCTTCCCTACCCTCTGGCTCCTATCCTTGTAACCGCCCCCGATGCAAAACCTGTCCCATGCACCCTCCCACCACTACCTACTCCAGTCCTGTAACCCGGAAGGTGTACACGATCAAAGGCAGAGCCACGTGTGAAAGCACCCACGTGATTTACCAACTGACCTGTCTACACTGTGACGCATTCTATGTGGGAATGACCAGCAACAAACTGTCCATTCGCATGAATGGACACAGGCAGACAGTGTTTGTTGGTAATGAGGATCACCCTGTGGCTAAACATGCCTTGGTGCACGGCCAGCACATCTTGGCACAGTGTTACACCGTCCGGGTTATCTGGATACTTCCCACCAACACCAACCTATCCGAACTCCGGAGATGGGAACTTGCCCTTCAGTATATCCTCTCTTCTCGTCATCCGCCAGGCCTCAATCTCCGCTAATTTCAAGTTGCCGCCACTCATACCTCACCTGTCTTTCAACAACTTCTTTGCCTCTACACTTCTGCCTCGACTGATATCTCTGCCCAAACTCTTTGTCTTTAAATATGTCTGCTTGTGTCTGTATGTGTGGATGGATATGTGCGTGTGTGCGAGTGTATACCTGTCCTTTTTTCCCCCTAAGGTAAGTCTTTCCGCTCCCGGGATTGGAATGACTCCTTACCCTCTCCTTTAAAACCCACTTCCTTTCGTCTTCCCCTCTCCTTCCCTCTTTCCTGATGAGGCAACAATTTGTTTCGAAAGCTTGAATTTTGTGTGTATGTTTGTGTTTGTTTGTGTGTCTATCGACCTGCCAGCGTTTTTGTTCGGTAAGTCACCTCATCTTTGTATTTATATATAAAAACATATTTGCCTAAACATGATTAGCAAACTTCCTGGCCAGTTAAAACTGTGTGCCAGACCGAGAAACAAATTTGGAACCTTTGGATTTTGCAGGCAGGTGCTCTACGAACTTAGCTATCCGAGGACAACTCACAACTGGTCCTCACAGCTTAACTTTTGCCAGTGACTTGTCTCCTACTTTCCAACTGATTGTCTCCTACTTTCCAACTGATGTCACAGATCCCCTCCCGAACATTGGACCATGGAATGCTGAGGGCATGACACGACTGTCAGACAACACTGCATCATCTGATTTTGCCACCTCATGGCCACACCATTGTTCGTACAACTTGCAATTTAGCGCCACCACTCGCAACTGCCAGCAGTGCGGCTCTTCCGTAAATTGACAATCGCAGGCCACAGTAGGTATGCTGGCCTACACTACAACCTCAATTGATCCGTCTTCCGCAATGTTGACATCTGCTGTTGGATTTCTGTATATTCATGATCAATCTGCAAATGCATACTTCCTGACAAGGGTTCAGACATAAGCGCAATGTCCCAACAGATGTTTGAAAGGCACTCTGAAGCCATTGGGTTGCAGCTCCACACATGTAACGATGCTAGTATCCACATGCATACAACTCTCAGACTAGCTACACTGCCTCTGGACTTTATGTCACTGATATTACTGAACCTGTGGCTGGGGATTGACTTCCTCTACAGATTTGACCATGTTGCCTTGTTCCACCATGTGACACTTCAGTCCATCCCAGGGCATTTTCTCTATCTCCACCATGGGCTGCTGACCAGTGCTCATTTCTCCATCTCCACCATGGGCTGCTGACCAGTGCTCATTCCTCCTCGCAATCTAAGTTGCTGCTGACACCAATTGTTCTTCAATTCTTCATGAATGCATACAACATTGGAAGCTATCTCCACAGTTCAGGAACATTTCTTTGCAACTTGCAATGACTTGTGGCTGCTACACTCTGCCAACAATAAACCTGTATCAGCAAATACAAGGAAAGTCTCTCACACTAAAGCAACTCTGATGTCTATCGCATGATACAGTTACTCTCGCCAACATGACCACTCCCCTGATGTCTGGCAACATCCCCTTGCTGCAGCCTGATGAAGCTGCCTTGCAGGGCCAGCCATGATGGCATCCACAATATGTCAGTACAGTGCTTTTGCATTGTCTATCTCAGTTCAGCAAATGCATTCCATTCTCCCATATGACACACTGTGGATTAGGCTCTGTCAGTGTGCAATCAGGATCAGTATGGTCCATTGCATTAACACAGCCCCCAGCCTGCCCATTTGTCACAACCACACTGTATCATACCTTCCTCTGTGCACCTAAGGTAGCAGTGGACAAGCTGTTGCATTCAGGCATCATTCACCCTTCTTACAGTGTTTGGGGCTCTACCACAAAGTTCATCACTAAGAAAGATGATTCTTTTCAGCTCTGTGGTGAGTACAGAACTCTTAACTCCTCATAATTTATGACAGCTACCATGTGCCGAACGTTCAAGATTTCACACATTTGCTCGCAGGGGCTATTGTTTTTAGTGTGATCAACTACCGCAAGAACTATTATCAAATACCCATGCACCTGGAAAATGTCAGTAAGATGGTCATTATTATGCCATTCAGCCTATTCAAGTTTCTTGTTATTCCCTATGGACCGAAGAAAACCTCTCAAATGTGGCAATGATTTATCGATGAGATGCTTTTCAAGATTGATTGCTGGTATATGTACTTGGAGGATATCTTAATCTTCTCCACTGATTCTCAAAGCCTTGAACAATACTTCAAACTCATTCTCACTACCCTCTGTGTTCCAAGGGTGACCATCAGTGAGGAAAAATCACAACTGCAGAAGCCATAGGTACCATTTCTATGACACACCCTCAATGCTAATGGGTTCAGATCATCATCAGATGGTGTGAAACTCGTTTGCCAATTGCCACTGCCTCCAACCTACCATGACCTTTGTTGGTTCCTGAGAAACCTCAATTTCTACTGTTGACACTTACTACACACCATGGAGGTTCAACATCCCCCTGACCAAGGAGTGTCTCACAATGGCTGTTTTCCTGGCACATCATATACTAGATGACCAGCTCACCATCACCACAGATGCAAGTTATTCAGTCATTGGAGCGGTCTTCTTCGAAGAGGTGTCAGGTGATATATAGTCCCGTGGTTTCTTCTACAAGAAACTCACATCCTCTCCAACAAAATGATCAGCATCCGACCATGAGTTGCTCACCACATGCAAGGCTGTGCGCTATTTCTGGGAGGACACTGAGGGTGTTCACTTTGTCATCTACATTGACCACAGATCACTGCTGGATGCCATACATCACCCATTAATAACTGTCAATCCTTGACAATTTCACCACCTCGATCTCATTGCCTAGTACTCCATCAAAATCTGTCATCTGCATGGAGCAGACAACTTTGTTGCTGATTACCCTCTCATGTGTGCTCATGTTCACCCTTGCTCATGATCATAGCAGACTGGCTGAGAGCGAAGAGCAGGATCCAGCAATTTCTGCTTTACTCCACAACAATTCTTCCAATCTCAATTCAGATGTCAGCATCCTCTGTGATGCATCCCATTTCAGGCTTTGACTTCTCCTCCTCATACTGATGTGATGGCCAATCTTCAATCATCTGTGCAAGCTTACTCATCCATGAATTCGACCAATGATCCGGTTGGTCACCAAGCATTTTATTTGGCTAGATGTCAGGCGTGACTGCTGTACATGGATGCAGGCATGCCTCTAGTGCAAATGCAGTAAGATGAGCTGCCATGTGCCAAAGCCCCTAAGCAGCTTCAACATGCCAAGCAGGTGCTTCTGCCACATACCCTTGCATCTCGTTCAATCCCTACCAGGTTGAAGGGGTATGGATATGTTCTCTCCATGACTAATCATGTTTTGCGGTGTGTGCAAGCCGTGTCAGTCACTGACATCACAGCAGAATCCATGGCCTAAGTCTTCCTAGCATCTTGGATATCCCAGTTCGGTTGCCCAATCAGGGTCATGTACCAAGGGGGTGCATGGAATGAGATCCTTCTGTGACTGCTCGTCAACATCTGAAAGATGTCCAAAGATGACTTACACACTTCACTCCCTGAAATAATCTGCGGTGAGATCCTCACACTGCTGGTAGAATTTGTTCTACTGACTCCTATGCCCAACTCAGTGGGACTCCCTGTTTTGGTGGAGCATACCAAAAGTCACATCTGTGATTTACTAGTGTGTCCCCCCATCTGCGCGCTGTGCATATGTCATGCTCCACAATGACACCATATGTCAGGCCTTACATCCACCCTCTGCTGGGCCACTCCAGATGTTGAAACAGGTAGTCACACCTTCAACATTGACATAAGAGGCACTGCTAAGACAGTCTCCATTGACAGGCTGAAATCTGCATGAATCCTCTCCGCCTTGGAGACCCAACTGTTCCTTAAGATAGTAACCCTTGGGTCAACTCGCTCCCACCAGGCCCATGACACACCGGGCCTGCAATTATTACAGTCAATATCCACAGCTATCAACTGGATGAAGTTGTGGTCAATCTGGCTGACACAGAACTTTTGATTGAAGCTAGTCACATGTCTTCGGACTCACCATCTACATTAATTGCTACCTGACTCACCCTCATTTTTGCCTACTGCCAACTGTTGATTTTGCTGCTGTATCCTCCCTGCTTTCTGTCGCTGGCAGGCTCCCTATCACCCTGCCAGCTAACTCTCTGTGCCTCATACCACCCACCACTGCTACTGCCACCATGCTTACATGGTCCACCCTCATCAATGGCAGTGGCAGGATTGCCTGCAGCCCCCACTACCCCACAATATGGCTGACCCTATTGCCTCCTGCCACACCCCAAACCCCACACTGTATTATGTGTACTCCATATTCATTCAACAGTCACTGACAAGTACCAGAACACTCACACCACTCAACAACGTTGATCTCAGCGTACCCTTGTAATAAATGAGGCCTTGTCAGAAATTCTTCCTCTAACAGAAATATATGGTGCCACCTGACTTTTTGGCCTTATTTGAACTTACTTTCATTGGTAAAGTATTTAATTCATGATTTTTAATGTTATCGAGTTTTCTAGTAATTGAGCGAAACTTTTGCACATATATATTTTTCTGCTTATATATTGATAGTTTCATAGTTATAATGATAGCTATAATATTATACTTCAAAAATTAGTTTTCCAATAAATGTTAGTAAAAACATGTAAAACAGAATATTATCACTTACTTCTATTTTGCTAAGTAATTGAAGTCAGTCGAGATAATTGTACGTATTTTTATTGTTATTGATTTACAGTTGATATCAGATTAAACTAGCACCTTAACATAAAGGTTCTTACAATCATTGATCTGTCTTTTCTTTTGTACAGTTATTTTGTCATATAGACATTTTATCTTTCATAGGTAATTTATAGGTTGCCATAAGCAGTGTGTTACATATATTTTGTTTTTGACTGTAAATTCACCATAAAAGTGTCAGACCTATTATCTTTATATATTTCCTTTAAATAATTTTATACGGTTAACTGTATTTGTCTTTTATTTTATCACAATTGGCTTCTATAATACTTCTGAAAATTTAAAACTCTGCTACATGTTTTTTTACTTAATGTATTTTTGTCATATTATTATACTTATGTAAATGAAGAATGCATCTAAGCCCACAGTAGCGACATCTATGAAGCATATAGGGAAACATGTTTGTGGTAGCTACTGCACTTCAGTATGTTTTGAACAGTAACATCAGTTGCAAAATGACTGTATGGACGTTGTGGCCTATTTTACACCATATTTTAGTTCTATGTGATGATGCTTTGCTGAGTGTATTTATATGTTTTGATGATGCCATTATGGCCTTATCACATTAGGACATGGTATAGAACAGATACACTTTATCTTATTTTATCTTTACATTTCCCATTTTGTATGAGAGTATATCGTGATTTGAACTACTGTATTGTTTTGAAAGATAGGCTGCCCATAGTTGTAAACATTTTATATTATAGATCTGAAGATGGTCATTACTGACTGAAACCAGTCATCATCGAAGGACTTTATATTGTTATCAAAGACTGCAATAAAAAAACATTTGACAGTACCTGGATCACTGTTTGTATTCACAACTATGTCGCAGCTGGTAAAACCTTAACACAAAGCCAATAATTTTAGAAATGCACTCAAAACAAAAGAAAAAGAAAAATCAAGTGTCATGCAAATGAATTATCCAAATGGGACAGATATCAATAGATGTGATGCTCATGTACAGACAAATAAATGATTGCAATTTCAGAAAAAATGGATGGTTTATTCAAGGGAAAGAATGTCATAAGTTGAGCAAATCATTAACACGCTGGGCCACCTCTGGCCCTTTTACAAATAGATGTTTGGCTTGGCATTGATTGAAAGAGTTGTGGGATGTCCAACTGAGTGATATCACACCACATTCTGTCCAATTGGCACATTAGATTGTAAAAATCTGCAGCTGGAGTAAGGGTCCTGCCCATAATGCTCCAAATCACTCTCATTTGAGAAAAGATACAGCGACCTTGCTGGCCAAGGTAGGATGCGGTAAGCACAAAAACAAGCAATAGAAGCTCTCACCATGTGCAGTCGGGTATTATCTTGCTGATATGTAAGCTCAAGATGGCTTGCCATGTAGGGCAACAAAACGGATCCTAGAATACTGTTGACACACTGCTGTGCTGTAAGGGTGCCACAGATGACAACTAAAGGGGTCCAGCTATGAAATGCATTCCAGACCATTACTCCTGATTGTAGGGCCGTATGGCAGCTGACAGTTATTTTGGTATCCCGTCTCTGTCCGGATCATCTCCAAACACATCTTTACTGGTCCTTGGGGCTTAGTTCAAAGCTGGACTCATCGCTGAAGACAGTTTTACTCCAGTCAATGAGATTTCAGTCTGAACGTGCCCAGCACCACAGCAAACATGCTTCTTGGTATACAGAGGTCACTTATAGTCAGTATAAGGAGTACTATAAGCTCAGCCCCCTTTCTGTGAGCCACCTATGAATGGTCCTTGTGGTCACTGATGCCAAGCTGGACGTTGGATCAGTGATAATGATGAATCTAGGGCTCTGAGGGGCTCTCTGATGATTGCTTGGTCCTGATGTTTTGTTTTCTCTCTGGATTGACTGCTTCTGCCATGGTTATCCCATTCCTTCCAGCATCATCAAATAGTGGCAAACTCCTATTCAAATGTCAAATTATTTGCCAATTATGCCAACTGGCTTCTTTGAACCCAACTACATGTCTTCTCTCAAATGCTGATTTCTGCATATATGGTTCATGCGTCTGTCTGTGAGGCATAGTTAACTGTCCAACTGATTACACAAAATGAAATTCGCAAATGCTTTATACCCTGGTATCAATATGTCCCCTGTTTACTATCCTTGCCAGCTTTGTGGTGTAACTGCACTGCAGTGCCCTACATTCATACATTGGCTGCCAAAGTTTACAATTTTGCATTTTCTGTTGACACCTGTATGAACATCAGTTTGTGCACAATTTTAGTAACTCCTTTGTTGTGTGTCCTTTTTTTTAGAGTGTATTTACTCTAATCTTACAATATTTTATTACTTGTTAATTTCATAAATCTCTAAAAGAATTTACATTTTGAAAACACGAATTTCTAATTGAAAATATTATAAAACTTAAAAACGGGGTTACCTAAATAGTAATTTGATATATAGAACATTCTGGAAGCTTCCATAATAATCTGCAAGGTATATCCTATTCTTGCATGGCATCAGTTGTGTCAGACTCATTCTGCATTGGAGAGAGTGAACACGAAGTGAAGGTCTTTGACTTTTTGTGGGTAGAAAGACAGTGGATCTGTTCATAATTTTTATATGCATTACCAGTTTATATTTGCCTTATGATTCTGGACAATGTTTCTGACTGTGGATTGATTAATGTTAAATGGAAATAAATCATAATCTGGAAACAATTTATTAAGCTGCCATGTTATGTCAACAACCCAAGATTATGGAGTTATAGCCGACCTTGGATACGGACACCATTTGCAAGTTAAGTAAATAACAGATAATATCAAAACTAAATGTATTTGTCTTCATGGAGTTACCACAACCCCCAGAGAGACTCTCCAACCTGCTGAGCACTGTGTGCATGGGACCAAACATGGCAGCAACTGTCAATAGGTGTGCCCAGCTGCTCTGCAATTTCACAGTGCCTTTTCGGGTGTGATCATGGTAACCCACTCTCCTCGATACACTACCTCCATGATACTGGTTCAGATCTTTTCATCTATCCCTGCTGGTTATTACCCTCTGCTGGAGACCATTCATCTTGTCCACTACTCACTGCAGCTAATGGGTCAGCAATCACAACCTACAGTTTCCATGCCTGATCCATCTACATGGACCTCTCCTTGGCAGTGATTTTATTTCCCACTACCACCTCCTCCTTGAACTGGCAAAATGTCAATGCCACCTCCCACCATTCTGTCCTACTGGTTTTCTGTTGCCCCCACCCCACCCAACAAATGGAGAGCCACACAGGCTGAGATTGAGGCAGTGATCGCTGTTGGTATGCACTGCCCTTCCATATAGCACCCATGTGGGGACTTTTTGGTGCTAAATGCAGGATGGTGCCAGATCTTTTCCCCCATTCCACTTATGAGCAGTTACAGTGGTGATGTGTGTGGCACATTTGTTTTTAGCAAAGTGGACTGCACAAAAGTGTTTAGCCAGATAAGGATTGACCTCGAGGACATGAAGAAGATGGTGTTATTACACCTTTTGTCCTCTTCAAGAATATTTTCATGCCATTCAGGCTCCAAAATGCCACCTAGACATGACAGCAATTCCTTGACAGCATCTTACATGGTGTTACACCTACTTGGACAATATCCTAATTTATTGATGTGAGATTGCAGAGCACAACCACTGTCTCCAGGAGGTACTTGTATTTTTCTCACTTCCAGGAGGCAGTGCAGTGTTATTGTCAACCTGGTGAAGTGCATTTTCAGTGTTTTGGAGATTGACTTCCTGGGGTGCAGGATATCATCTGTGGGTTCCCACCCTCTCACCAAGAAGGTCCGAGTTTCCCCATCCCAAGACATACGAGGAACTCCACAGGTTCCTCAGGATAGCAAATTTCTGCCACAAGCTTGCAACTATCCCCACCTCATGAAATCCCTTCTATTAATGTGTACAACCTTATGGACAATCTCTCTCTTGCCTTGCTCACTTTGTAATTATTATAGAGTAAATTCATACACACTTGTCCTTTCGACTGCCAGTTTCTTTTTTATCTCATGTGCATTATGATATTAGCATGTACTATACACTTTTGGATAGTATGCCATTTCCCTCACCTCTGTACTGATAATATATTGTTTGTGTTGTGCATGATTAAGCTTACAGAAAATCCATCCATAGGTACTTTGCCACTTCCTCTTGTATATGAGTGCATGATAGCTGTTTTATTATCACAATAATATTGTGTGTATCCATTCTGGTCATAACTGTGTGTTGATGTATTTGACTAAATTAAGTAGACTGCCACAAGTATGTTTGCAGGTTTTAGATTGCGTAGTGCCTTGTTGATTGGGTCATGTGTAGTAAATGGTGTCCAAACCTCAAAACTGCCAGCACCCACTGTTTGCCACCCACCACAAATTATTTGTGGTTTGGTGTCAACCATCTCAAAGGTGCATACCTACGGCCCCCTTGTAATCTTACTATCTGCTATTTGTTGTATGTATTGATGCCCAGTTTCAATAAAGGAACCACAAGAACATTTCTGTGTCTGTTATTTCATTCTGCAGACCCAGTCCTGTTTGGGCCATCACATGGCACATGTTGAGCTCACATGTAGCAAAATAGTGAGAAACATATTTCCACAACATCATCTCACTATCAACACTGTAAACCTCAAAAGTACCAAATAATTCACATAACTTTATCTGTATATAGATGTCACAGAATCTCCATAAGCTTCATGTAATTCCATAAATATACCCAAAAAGTACATCACTCACAATAACATATAACGTATTTTGAACCAAGAAATATATTTTACATCATAACTGATCTTTCAGACATCTTATATAACCTTCACTTTGCATAATTTGTTTATTCTTTTGGTCTGACAGGCATCATTCCCAATTAAGCCTTGCTGCCACAACGATGCTACAACAGTAATAGAGGTGACATAGCTTGCAAAAATCTAATATATTCATTTACCTTAAACATTTTTCATGCACTAAGGTACTAGATGTTTTTGTGTTGCTAACACCAGCTGACTATAATCATAATAGACAGTAAAATACAGGGTGAGCACAAAGTCTTGCCCTGATTATAAAAATTTATAACAGAATAACCGTTTGATATAATAAGTTAAATTTGAGGCCATTACATAGGTTAGTGTTACTAGTTTTTTTTTTTTTTTCTTTTAAGACCACTTATGTTAGTAAACCTCAACATGTGCTCCCTTGGTAGCTCAGAGAATGTCGAGGCAATATTCCAGTTCCCGCCAGGTGTTTCTGAAAGTGTTCTGTCACAGTACCTACAGCAGCTTGTATCCTAGCCTTCAGTTCGTCGATGTCAGCAACTGGTGTCACGAAGACTCTGTCCTTGATATAGCTCCAGAAAAAAAAGTCAAGGGGCATAATGTCTGGAGAGTGGGGTGGCCAGGGTGTTGGACCATTCATTTCAATCCACCGATCCGACATTACTCTCCTCTCCAGACATTACACCCCTTGACTGTTTTTTTTCTGGGGTTACATCAAGGAAGGAGTCTTAGTCACACCAGTTGCTGAAGTTGACGAGCTGAAGGCTAGGGTACAAGCTGCTGTGGGTGCTGTGACAGAACACATGTTACGAAACACCTGGCGGGAACTGGAATACTGCCTCAACATTCTCCGAGCTACCAAGGGAACACACGTTGAGGTTTACTAACATAAGTGGTCTTAAAAAAACTAGTAACACTAACCTATGTAACAGCATCAAATGTAGATTATTATGTCAAACAGTTATTCTGTTATAAATTGTTACAATCAGGGCAAGACTTAGTGCTCACCCTGTATTTTCAGTTTAACTTCCCCTTATGTAAAAATGCTAATTCCTTTTTCAAAATGTACGTAATCTACCCAAAATGACAGTAATTCAAATAAATTTATCTTCAACTAATTCAAAACACAATACCACAACATAGTGTACCAGAGTTTAAGTAATCCAGATAAAAAAATAAATTATGTTCAAAAAGAGCATGAATATTTTCTCATTTCTAACTTTGTTCACATAAACATCATAAAATTCAGACACAGTGAAAATTTCAAAAGTACAAATAACATTTCATATGTAACAGGTTTCCAGCAAACAGTAATAAATCTTATATTTTGCTTTCCAATCCCCAAACAATTTGTAATTTCAGTTCATTTATTTGAAAATGATCAATTATTGACAAAATTATCTAACTGGATGGATAAAAAATCTATTCACCAAGCAGTGGCAGAACACACACACATAAAAGACTGTTGTAACTGACCAGCCTTTGGAGCCAGTGGCTCCTCCTTCAGGCAGAAGGGTTGAAGGGGAAGGAAGAAGGTGAAGGAAAATGACTGGAGAGGTCTAGGAAAGGTCACCCACAACCGCAAATCAGGGGAGACTTACCATATGGGATGAGAAGGACACTTTCCTTTTCATACCGTACAGTAAGTCTCCCCTGAGAGATGCTGTGGCCGTGCTGTCCTCGGGATCCGTGGATCTGGTGGGAGAGCCAGAAAAGGATCAATGTGCACATGACAATGGAAAATTTGATTGTGATGTCGGCACTGCAATCCATCAGATCCTGAAATGAGATACATGCAATTGCCGAGCTGACGAACGATATCTCCTTGCGCCCACCGTCTGCTGCTGCTAAAAACCAAGTGATGCGTGTGGCCTTCCTTCAGTGCCGGATGCTGAGGAGGGTGGAGCAGTATTCAATGGTGGCGGCTGTGAAGCAATATCACCAGTGATGTTTCATCTCACGGATGCGAGTGATAGGAGGTGAGGCAATGCTTGATCCCTGGTTGTGTGGTGCGAAGTTTGGCAGTTTGCTGCTTGAAGGTTCTGATAAAATGTTCCACTTTGCTGTTTGACTGTGGATAGAACAGTGCACTTATTAAATGGAGTATACCACTGCATTCACAGAATGCTTCAAATTCATTTGATGTAAACTGGGGGCCCCTGTCCAACACGATGACTTCAGGCAAACCTTCGTGGTGAAAAATAGAGGACAACACCTGAACTATGCCAAGTGACATTTTTGAGTTCATTGGCACAGCAAAAGGATACTTGGTACAAGGATCTACTGCAATCAACTAATGACTGGTCCAAAAAGGTCCTGCAAAGTCAATGTGCACACGTTGCCATGGTAATTGCAGCTTAGGCGAAGCAGAGAATTTTGTGGCAGAGCAGACTGAGTTTCCACACATGGATGACACAGTGACATCATCTTTTCTATTTGGGTGTCTGTTCGCCGCCAAGTACAGTGTTGACATTGTAACTCTTTCGTACAAACAATCCCCCAGTGTCCTTGGTGAAGTAACTGCAACACTTTATGGATCAACACATGGTACTGTCCACTGCCATTTTGAACAAGACTCACACCTTTGTGTGTAATGAGGCTATGCCAATGTGCAAAGTATCAGTGCACTACAGAGTTCTTTACGCTATGCAATAAATGAGGCCAAGATGTGTGAATGTATTTCAGCAAAATGTTCAAATCTGAATCAGCTTCCGTTGCCTGTGCAATTTTCTGATAGTTCAGCAGAAAGGATTGAAGCAATTTAGGATCCTGAGAATTGATGTGACAAGAAGATGCAGCAGAAGTGTCAAAGTCTGTATGAAGGCCAATCAGAAGAAACTTCATAAGTGCATCCTCATTACCATGTTTAGCCGTTGGATGACACACAATCTCATATTGGTATTGAGACAACAACAAAACCCATCGTTGCAATTTTTGGGCAGTTTGAATAGAAACCAGCATTGTTGGATGAAACAAGGACTGCAATGGCTTGTGATCCATGACTAAGTACAATTTTCTGCCAAAAAAATAGTGGTGGAATTTGGTGACACCAAGCAAAATAGCCAATTCCTCTTTCTCGATTTGTGAATAATTACACTAAACTTTGGACAACACTGATGATGCAAAAGCAATAGGCCTGTCTTCATCACCAGTTTTGTGTGAAATCAGTGCACCAATTCTGTAAGAAGAAGTGTCAACTCGCAATACAACTGGTTTGTTCAGATCATAGTGAACAAAGCAGTGATCACTGAGCAATGCATATTTAAGTTTTTGAAAAGATTTTTGGTACTCAGCTGTCCAAACAAAGGGGACGTTCTTGCGATCCAAGTGATGTAGTGGAGCTGCAAATTATGCAGCATTTGATATGAACTGAATATAATAGTTCATTCTCCCTAAAGCTGACTGCAATTGTGTGACATAGTGAGGAACTGGCAGGTCATGTGTGGCTAACAAATGTGATTGAAGAGGATGTACACCTTGACTGTTTATGATATGGCCAAGATACTACAGCTCAGGTTTGAAAAAAAAAAAAAAAATCACACTTGTCCAGTCTACACTTTAGTCCTGTATCAGATAACACACAAAACAAAGCACACAAATTTGCAATGTGTTCTTCAAGTGTATGACCTGCTATGACAATATCATCAAAATAGTTTGAACAGTTTGGTACTTGAACAGTCAACTGTTCCCAATACCAATGGAAAATGGCAGGTGCGGAAGCACTGCCAAAAGGCAAACACAAATATTTAAATAAGCCCAGATGAATGTTCACTGCACACACTTTTTGAGATTCTTCATCTAGTGGTATTTGAAGATATGCATCGTGCAAATCAGTTTTTGAGAAGTAGCGACTAGCACCTAATATGTCCATGACATCCTGTGGATGTGGCAATGGATAAGTATCAATGACAGTTTGTTAGTTGACTTAGTCAACACAGAGATGAATGTGACCTGAAGGTTTGGGGAGCAAAAGCAGTGGACTTGCCCACTGACTAGCTTGTATGGGCACAATAGTTCTACTATCTCGCAATTCTTTAACTTTAGCAGTGACTTTGTCCCAGCAAAATTTCGGCTGAGCATTGTCTTTCAGAGTAATATCTGCAACAAAATTGTTAGCCTTGCCTTAACATTCAGAAAAAAGAGTTCCAGGAATTCTGTCAGCAAGGCTATACAGTCTTTTGCATTGAATGCAGACACTGACAACACATTGTCCTGAATTTTAAAGCCAAACAAATCAAAAAAATAAAGACCAAATATGTTCTCACAACCATGTGATTGTAGCACAGTGAAAGTCACAGTTCACGTATGCGAGCAATATATGGCAGGCAAAGTACATTTTCCAAGAACGGGAATGTCTGAATGTCTTGTCCATTATAAGCCGTCAGGTGCATGCCAGTTTTAGACAGGCGTGGGGAGCCTAACAGGTCATATGTGTTAAGATTCAGCAATGTAACAGAGGCACCCATGCCCAACTGAAATTTCACCTGTTTTCCACAAATATCCAAATGTACAAAAAGTTTGTTGGACTGGCATAGCACTGAAGAAACTGTTGGCTTGCCAGATTTGCCAATGCCTGCAGCATGCTTTGAATACACTGCATTAGATTACATGGGCCTTGTGACTGGATTTTTGTGAGTGGGCAGAAGTCGTATGGGTGTTCCATTGCAAACATATGAATTGTACATGTCCTTTCTTGCCACAAACATAACACTGTGCTTCTCTAGATTGGCAGTCTTGGTGTTGGTGCTATGAATAGCACCGAGGGCATGACAGTTCTGTTTGCCTGTGTAGCCACCTGGTTAGTGAGCTGCTTACATGGCGTGGAGAACTGTTTATGTGGTGTGGTGCATGCAAGCTTCCGTTGCCTAATAGGCCATTTGCTAGCAAGGGACTCAACCCATCAAATTGCTGGCTGCTCAGACTTACCAGCCAACAGGGGACCTATACCGTACTGATCTAGTATTTGCACTACATGTTGAAATGATGAATTGGACTGTTTCAAAATCTGTTCTCTAAGTTTGACATCAGTTACATTGTACACAATCGCATCGCACAACATTACATCTGAATAGAAAGCACCATAAGCGCATTTAAATTTGCATTTCCTTATCATACCCTTCAATGTGTTACCCACTCATGATATGTTCGTTACTGACAATTTATTGCAATTAAATAATTGGTACCTAGCTGTTACCACATTCACTTGTTGGTCATAATAGGTAGTTAGTGAATCTACAACCTGATCATACAAAAGTTCGCTTGGAGTGGCTTTAGGAAACAATTTTTGAATGAGTCGAAACACTGAACTTCTTACCTTTGATAAAAAATAGTGGCTTTGCACAGTATCAGGTTCATTTGTGACATTCGCCTGCTTTATTTCTGCATTGATAATCCTCGGTGTTGATGTACTGCATTGTTATACTGGCTGAAAAATGGGAAATGGGAAGGGGGGGGGGGGGGGGGGGGGAGTTCAACTCTGACTACTGTAAAAGATTTAGCCAACAGTTGCACAATTGCATTTCACAGTTCGTTACTTTCACTGTGCACTACCCCTCCAATATTAAACAACTGTATGACCAGTTCACTACTGCTAAATGTTAATGAACCTCATTAATCGGTTGCAGGCAAACATCAGCATACTGCTACAATAGTTTGCGGTTGAACATCTGTGAGCAGTAGAAATCTAACCACACAGTTCACAGTTCTTGCAGAATAATATGGTGTGTGTGATTCTATTTCTCAAATAAATTGAACAGACATTGTCACTAATTGTTTTAACACATGGACTGTTTGTGTTACCCTAGTTCCCCAGTCAAGTTGCTGTATTGTTGTTACTGTAACCAGTATGTAATTCCTGTCTGAAAATCAGCCGTGGACTGACTGTGTTGGGACTAAAAATTGCGCTTTTATATATCCTTGCAATAACAGGTTCTGAAACTATACATTGTTTGAGGTTTAAGTTAGAGAAATTACAATTAAAACATAACTTGTTCAATTAACAGAATACATCGAAAAATTTCTTCTTTTTAACAGTTCCTTCTATAACAAAGGTTAGGCCAAATTATTTGTTTAAATAATGAAATTAACGGATATACTTATACAAACAAAACTTTTGACACACCTGGCAATTATAATTAATTATGGGGTAGCTTTACTAATATGTTTTTGAATAGAGCTAAATAAATACTTTAATAATCCTAGTAGTTCTTCTCCCAAATATTTGTCTATAAGTCAACAATAGAATCTAAGTTACGAAACTGTAGTAACACAGTTCACGTTTTCCGTCGCACTTCAGAGTAGACCGGAAACTGTCTCATAGGCATGCCCGATGTGAACTGACTGGGCACGGCCCGTGCTGCCTGAGTTGTTGTTGTTGTTGTTGTTCCGCTGGCAGAGGTCGCGGCCGAATTCTCGCGTGCCCTCTGGTGGACGGGACTCTATTTGTGGCAACTACCGTCCGTGACGTGCCGTGCCAATGTGTGCCTCCTGCCCCATACTGCGAAGTATCTGTAGCCAGGACCAGTGGCTTATGGGGGTCAAAATTAGCCAAACACAGCGCTGATGTGAAGAGGCCTTTCAATGAGGTGAACGCTCACTCGCATGCAGGCGACCAATCAAAAGGAACACCCTTGCACAGAAGGCAGTACAGGGGGTGGGCGATGGTGGAAGCCCTGGGAATGAACCAGTGGTAATAGGCAGTCTTGCCTAAAAAAGCTTGTAACTCTTTCAGTGAAGCTGGCCGCGGAAGGTCGACGATACCTTGGACCAAACTTCCTAGCGGCTGGACGCCGTGCCGAGAGATTGTATAGCCCACATACTCAATAGACGGTTGAAAGAAGTTTGACTTACGCAGGTTGCAACGCAAGCCCACAGACCTGAATTTGAGAAAGAGGGTTCAAAGGTTGTGCAAGTGTTCCTTCGTGCTGCGGCCCATGACAATTATGTCATCCAGGTAATTAATACAATGAGGGATTGTCGACGTGGCATGCTCAAGATAACGCTGGAATATCACCGGGACACTGGATATTCCGAAGGCCAACCGCTGGTATTGGTAAAGGCCAAATGGGGTGTTGACAACCGCCAGCCATTTGGGGTCCTCATCAAGAGGTATCTGATGATAAGCCTCCAAAAGATCGATTTTCGAAAAATATTGGCCTCCCGCTATGGCGGAGAACAATTCATCAGCACGAGGCAAACGATAGGTGTCCACCACCAATTGGGAATTAATGGTGTCCTTGAAATCGCCACAAAGACGTAATTTTCCCGAGGGTTTCCTGACAATAACGAGGGGTGAAGCCCACTCACTAGAAGAAATGGGAAGAACGACCCCTAGGGCTGTCAGCCAGTCTAGCTCTTCTTTTTCCTGAGGGCGGAGAGCCAAAGGGATCTGCCTCGCGTGTAGAAAACGCGGGCGAGCCGACGCCTTCAACATTAAGTGAGCTTCAAAGTCTGAAACACGCCCCAGGCCCTCCTCAAAGATATCTGGAAAGTCAGAGATAAAAGATTCTAATGATTGATAGGGAATGTCTTCGGAGACCAACTGTATGGTGTCAGTGATAGAAACCCCGAAAGCTTGAAAGGCATCCAAGCCAAAAAGGTTAGCGGAGCTCGCATCATTGACAACAATAAAAGTAATAGGCCGAGTGACTGATTTGTAAGTCACGTCGGTAGTGAATTGACCCAGTAGGGGAATGAACTGTTTACCATAAGTGCGTAGACGCCAGTAAACTGGCGCCAACGGGGGCGACCCAAGGTTGGAGTAAGTTTGTGCATTCAACAAAGAAACTGCCGCACCTGTGTCTACTTGCAGTTGTAATCGCCGCGACCGTACCGACACCTCGATAAAGAGTTTGTGGGCCGATGCGTCAGAAGCCTGGCCCGATGAAACTTCCTGAATGTCAACATCCATGTCCTCTGTAACTGCTTCCTTCGATTCTTTCGAGGCTGAGCAGCAAACTTTAGCAATGTGTCCTTTTTTATTACATTTGCGACAAACGGCCCAACGTTGGGGGCACTCCGACCAGTCGTGATGTATATAGCACGACGCACAGGACGGTAACAGGGGCCGGCGGCCGGAGCTCTGTTTACGCACCATGCGGGGGTGGCCGTAACGGCCAGATTGTACCGCTCGCATGTCGTCCACCCCAGACGCAGTGGACGCGACCGCGCCGCCCTGAACCTCCGCGACGTCGCACCATGCCTCCAACTGTTGACCAGCGGTGTGAGAGACTTCGTACAATTGAGCAATGGACAGGACTTCCTCGAGGGAAGGGTCTTCCAACTGCAGGGCCCGTTGCCGGACCGCCCTACCAGGGGCCGAACGAACAATGACGTCACGCACCATAACGTGGGCATACGACTCTCACGACTGCTCCGTGACAAAATGACACTTTCGACTAAGACCATGCAGAGTAGCGGCCCACGCCCGGTAAGACTGATGGGGCTGCTTCTTGCATTGATAGAACTCGACCCTAGCCGCCACAACATGCGCGCAGCGGCGATAATATGAAGACAGCAATGAACACAATGCATCAAAAGACAAGGACGAGGGGTCCTGCAACAGCGCTAGCTACCGCAAAACTTGATACAATGAGGGAGATATCCAAGACAATAAAAGAGCACGACATACCTCCGCATCGGCAACATGAAACGCCTGGAAATGCTGCCGAAGGCGATGTTCATACGCGTCCCAATTCTCCGCCGTCTCGTTATACGGGGGAAAGGGAGGAGGGAAGGCGCTGGAGCAGACGCTGTGGAAAGCAACACCGGAAGCACTTGTTTCATGGTGGCCATGAGCTCCGTCTGCTGCTCAATCAAAACCCGCACTAAATCCTCCATGCCGCGGAGAAGCTGCGAAACCAGAACAACGACGCAACACACGAAAGAACGACCCTACTCGTCGCCAATTGTGTAATAACACGGTTCATGTTTTCCGTCGCACTTCAGAGTAGACCGGGAACTGTCTCATAGGCATGCCCGATGTGAACTGACTGGGCATGGCCCGTGCTGCCTGAGTTGTTGTTGTTCCGCTGGCAGAGGTCACGGCCGAATTCTCGCGTGCCCTCTGGTGGACGGGACTGTATTTGCGGCAACTACCGTCCGTGACGCGCCGTGCCGATGTGCGCCTCCCGCGATCTTTCTGGTGGCTACTGCAGAAACAATTACTGATTTCACCATATAACAAAGGTATTAACTAGGAATGGTCAAAATAAATTAGGAAATTAAATATATACACAATACTAAGCACAGAATTAGACCTGGTGCGATATTCTTTAAGACTGAGGGCCAACTTTTCTCTTTTATGGAAATGCAGATTATACTAATGCATGTTAACGGTAATTAGGCAAAAATGAAAATAAAATGAACGTAAGGACGCAAATAGCAAAACAGGAGAGGAAGTAAAGAGATCCTAGCTTGCTTTGTCACACATTGTGTGCAATTATGTGGGCTTCAAATTGCTGCAATCACTCAAGCCATTCCTCTTCTTGTTCATGAAACTGGCAAAAAGGCAGTATACCACTTGGAGCTGCTGAAGGTGTCTGCTGTACTGCATTCATTTGATTCACCAGGAGCTGTTGTACCATATTGTACCATATTCTGTTGTGTCTGAAACTGAAACATCTCTGTTAGCTGCAACACATCTAATACTTGCAGCTGAGGCACCTGTACAGGGTTTGGGTGAGGTGGGTTGCTCATATCGGAAGATACAAAGGCAGTAAACAGGCAGGAAAATAAGTACAAAAGCAAAGAAAATTTCCAATTAGTAAAAATACTAGAAGAGATACTGTTAAAGCAAGTAAACACCCATGCAAAGAAAAGCAAAGTAGAATTAAGGCACCTGCAAAACACAAAAGAAAATTTCTGTCAGCTAGGCTTGAGATTGTCGCTATGGAATCTTCAGACCTCCTCGTCACCAGTGTTGTGTCCTGCTCACTCATCTAACTTAGGATGCCTAGGAGACCTGTTTTTTTGGGCCACTAGACAACACAACAATACAAACAAATTGTATTAATGGATTTTTATTACATTAAGATAAATGACAATACTTAACTTTGAGAAATGTACAATGAGATGTCACAAGCAAAGGGTGACATGAAACATAAGCAATCTCTTCAGTATACATAATTCCAATACAGTGAAACAATGTATTTCCTAAGTCACTGCCACTGAACTTGTAGATTGCCTAAACTTCAACTCAGGTGCGGCCAAGTGGCATGGTGCTTATATTATCTTCATGTAGATGCTGCTGCTGTCTCGGTGTCATGTTAGAGAGGGATTGGTCAATGTACTACTAGCTGATGTTGTCTCACAGCCCTCTCTACTGTAATGTTCCTGTCCACCGTTCCAGCACTTGTTGATGTTGTTGTTGTTGTTGTTGTTGTTGTTGTTGTCTTCAGTCCAGATGCAGCTCTCCACACTACTCTATCCTGTGCAACCTGCATCTTTCTGAATCTGCTTAGTGTATTCTTCTCTTGGTCTTCCTCTATGATTTTTACCCTCCATGCTGCCCTTCAGTACTAAACTGGTGATCCTTGATATCTCAGAACATGTCCTACCAACCAATCCCTTATTCTAGTCAAGTTGTGGCACAAATTCCCCTTCTCCCCAATTCTACTCAGTACCTCCCCATTAGTTACATGATCTACCCGTCTAATCTTCAGCATTCTTCTGTAGCCCCACATTTTGAAAGCTTCTATTCTCTTCTTGTCCAAACTATTTATCATCCATGTTTCACTTCCATACATGGCTACACTCCATACAAATACTTTCAGTAAATCTATACTCGATGTTAACAAATTTCTCTTCTTCAGAAATGCTTTCCTTACCTTTGCCAGTCTACATTTTATATCCTGTCTGCTTTGACCATCATCAGTTTTTTTCCTCCTCAAATAGCAAAACTCATCTTACTTTAAGTTTCTCATTTGCTTATCTAATTCCCTCAGCATCAACTGATTTAATTCTACTACATTCCATTATCCTCATTTTGCTTTTGTTGATGTTCATCTTATATCCTCCAGTCAAGACACTGTCCATTCCATTCAACTGCTCTTCCAGGTCCTTTGCTGTCTCTGGCAAAATTACAATGTCATCGGCAAACCTCAAAGTTTTTATTTCTTCTCCATGGATTTTGATTCCTGCTCCAAATTTTTCTTTTGCTTCCTTTACTGCTTGCTAAGTGTACAGATTAAATAACATTAGGGATAGGCTACAACCCTATCTCACACCCTTCCCAACCACTGCTTCCCTTTCATATCCCTTGACTCTTATAACTGCCATCTGGTTTCTGTACAAATTGTAAATATCCTTTTGCTCGCTCTATTTGACGCCTGCCACCTTCAGAATATGAAAGAGAGTATTCCAGTCAACATTGATTCCACATCATTATGAAATATCATATTCATGATCCTTGGAACTAGTATTAATCTAATCTAATCATGTTAGTATTTTGCAGCTGTGACTTATTAAACTGATTGTTTGGTAATTTTCACATCTGTCAACACCTGCTTTCTTTGGGATTGGAATTGTTATATTATTTTTGAAATCTGATGGTATTTCACCTGTCTCATACATCTTGCTGACCAGATTGTAGAGTTTTGCCTGGGCTGGCTCTCCCAAGGCTATCAGTAGTTCTAATGGAATGTTGTCTACTCCCAGGGCCTTGTTTCGACTTAGGTCTTTCAGTGCCCTGTCAAACTCTTCACGCTGTATGATACCTCCCATTTCGTCTTCACCTACATCCTTTTCCATTTCCATAATATTGCCCTCAAGTACATTGCCCTTGTATAGACCCTCTACAATTATGCTCTACTTATGCAAAATACAATGTAGTAGATATTAACAGACTGGCGAAAAATCTGCACACTGAACAGGGTGATCATCTGAATTACCAGGGTAAAAAAATTTCTGTGTCACGAGATAAGCAAAATTATAAATGAAATTCAAGAACGCAGCTGCTAATTTTAAAAGACACTATTTCTTAGGACACTTATGGACCTCCTTTTTTAGGCAATACAACGTTACAGGGGAGGATGGGTAGAAACCACGTTAAGGGAAAACTGCAGCAAAGTAATTAATTCAGATAACTGTGTTGTTTTAGATCAATCAGTGAAAATAAATGAACATGCAAGACCTTGTGACATCAAAATACCTTTCTGTGCAGATAACAATGTTCTCCTTCTACATATAAATGTACAATCACTTCATGGTAAAATCAATGAACTGCAGTACTGACTTGATAAAATTAGCTGCAGTATATTGTGTATCAATGAACACTAGATGAAAGAGTCTGAACTAGACTTGAGTGTTCCTCCAGGATATTTGCTAGTTACTAGCTATTGCAGAAGAAGTGGAGTCTCAATCTACATTGAAAGCAAATTAGATTTAGATTATTCAGTAACAGACCATAGCAAAATGTGCCTTGAAGGCATATTTGAAGTACCCGGTATGGTAATACACAGACAAAAATTGTAATTGTGTCAGTGTATCGAACTCCAAGATCTGATGAAATAATATTTATAGAAAAAATTAACAAACTAATTTTGCAGTTGTCCAAATATAAACAGCATAAAATTATAATTGTAGGTGATATTAACATAGATATAAGGGCAAAGAAGAAAAATGTTATCTATATGGTTAATTCTTTGAAGTCTTTGAACTATTATTGTCTCAATAAAAGCCCCCAGACAGAATGCATGTCTTGATAACATAATTAGTAATGTACACTCCTGGAAATGGAAAAAAGAACACATTGACACCGGTGTGTCAGACCCACCATACTTGCTCTGGACACTGCGAGAGGGCTGTACAAGCAATGATCACACGCATGGCACAGCGGACACACCAGGAACCGCGGTGTTGGCCGTCGAATGGCGCTAGCTGCGCAGCATTTGTGCACCGCCGCCGTCAGTGTCAGCCAGTTTGCCGTGGCATACGGAGCTCCATCGCAGTCTTTAACACTGGTAGCATGCCGCGACAGCGTGGACGTGAACCGTATGTACAGTTGACGGACTTTGAGCGAGGGCGTATAGTGGGCATGCGGGAGGCCGGGTGGACGTACTGCCGAATTGCTCAACACGTGGGGCGTGAGGTCTCCACAGTACATCGATGTTGTCGCAAGTGGTCGGCGGAAGGTGCACATGCCCGTCGACCTGGGACCGGACCGCAGCGACGCACGGATGCACGCCAAGACCGTAGGATCCTACGCAGTGCTGTGGGGGACCGCACCGCCACTTCCCAGCAAATAAGGGACACTGTTGCTCCTGGGGTATCGGCGAGGACCATTCGCAACCGTCTCCATGAAACTGGGGTACGGTCCCGCACACCGTTAGGCCGTCTTCCGCTCACGCCCCAACATCGTGCAGCCCGCCTCCAGTGGTGTCGCGACAGGCATGAATGGAAGGACGAATGGAGACGTGTCGTCTTCAGCGATGAGAGTCGCTTCTGCCTTGGTGCCAATGATGGTCGTATGCGTGTTTGGCGCCGTGCAGGTGAGCGCCACAATCAGGACTGCATACGACCGAGGCACACAGGGCCAACACCCGGCATCATGGTGTGGGGAGCGATCTCCTACACTGGCCGTACACCACTGGTGATCGTCGAGGGGACACTGAATAGTGCACGGTACATCCAAACCGTCATCGAACCCATCGTTCTACCATTCCTGGACCGGCAAGGGAACTTGCTGTTTCAACAGGACATGCACGTCCGCATGTATCCCGTGCCACCCAACGTGCTCTAGAAGGTGTAAGTCAACTACCCTGGCCAGCAAGATCTCCGGATCTGTCCCCCATTGAGCATGTTTGGGACTGGATGAAGCGTCGTCTCACGCGGTCTGCACGTCCAGCACGAACGCTGGTCCAACTGAGGCGCCAGGTGGAAATGGCATGGCAAGCCGTTCCACAGGACTACATCCAGCATCTCTACGATCGTCTCCATGGGAGAATAGCAGCCTGCATTGCTGCGAAAGGTGGATATACACTGTACTAGTGCCGACATTGTGCATGCTCTGTTGCCTGTGTCTATGTGCCTGTGGTTCTGTCAGTGTGATCATGTGATGTATCTGACCCCAGGAATGTGTCAATAAAGTTTCCCCATCCTGGGACAATGAATTCACGGTGTTCTTATTTCAATTTCCAGGAGTGTATATAAAGATATTCTTGAATGTGACATAATAGAATTAGGAATATCAGATCATGCAGGACTATGGCTTCGAATAGAAAATTCAAAACTCACCACTAAAGAAAGACAAGTGACATAGAGACTTCTAGGAGAATCCAATGTAAACAACATGATTAAGAGTTACAGGAAATTGATTGGCCTCATAAAATTAATAATAATACGGCAACTGATAAATTCTTTACTATTTTCCTCACAGAAATTAAGCACATTGTAGAAAAGACATGCCCAACTGTAACCAAAAGACAACATCCTAATAATGCACATAAGCAATGTCCTACTAACAAGTGGTACACTCCAAAACTTAACAAACTTAGGATACTATTTCTAATTCTGAAGGATGATTCTAATAAAAGTGATCAAGGCAAAGCAAATTACATAAATATGACAAAACTTTACAGATCGGAAATAAAAGGGGCTAAGTGCAATGCAAATGATGAATACATTTTGAATTCCAAAACTAAATGTAAAGCAGCCTGGAATGTCATAAAACAGGAAATTAATAACATTAATAAAGAAAACTACATCACTATAGACTGTGATACACTCAATGATTATTTTGTAAGTAGTGCCACTACCACTCCACTCAATAATTCTACCATAGATGCAGAAGCACTACTCATCCATACAAAACAGACTAGTGAAGAATTTACTTGGACCCCTATCACCATAAATGACATTTGCAAATTGATAAACAAAATAAGCAATTCCAGAACAGATGACTCAGTAATTTCATCATAAAGCGTATAGCAAAGGAAATCAAAATGCCACTTCTCTCACTGTCAAACAGAGTACTAGATGAAGGAATTTTTCCACAATGTCTTAAGCTCACAGTTACACTACCTATGTATAAAGAAGGTGATGAAAACCTCCCAAACAACTACAGACCCATATCAATAGTACCAATCATATCCAAAATAATAGAAAATTGCATGCATATGCAGCTATACAGCTATTTTGAAAGCAACAAACTACTAAATGAACAGCAATTCGGATTCAGGTCTCACTTATCAACTGTAAAAGCAATTGAAGCTTTGGTGAACAATGTATATGAAGCATATGAAAAGAGGCAGCATATATCTGCAACACTTATTGATTTAAGCAAAGCATTTGATTCAGTGTCTCATGACATAATCATTAAAAAGTTAGAATACTATGGCATTGAAGATAGACCACTAACCTTATTCAAATCTTATTTAAGCAATAGGTTACAGCTTGTATATGCAAATACACAGGTATCAGCAATACTCCCTATAAAAAGAGGAATACCACAAGGCTCGGTTCTTGGGCCTTTCCGTTCATTGTCTATATTAAAGATTTCTCAAATTATATTCCATGTAAGAATATATTGTACGCTGATGATATAACACTAGTAACCTCTGGTGACAATTTACAAACTGTGTTGGATAACAGCAGAGAAGTAATGCAAATGACTAGTCTCTGGTGTCAGGCCAATCAACTGTACATAAACAATACATAAACAGAAGAAATAATTTTTAATCTGAAAGCTACAAAAAGTAAAAATAAAGCAGTGAAACTACTTGGATTGCACATAGACCAAAAACTAAGTGTATTTTCAGATGGCAAAAGAAGGCAATCAATGTATACTAGGATTAACACCCAGAGGTTCCTGCAGAAACCACTTTAAATATCTCAGTGTAATGACAGTGCCTAGCATGTACATATATAACTGTGTAATGTAAGCTAAAGAAAATCTGGACAAATTCAGCACAAGATGTGATTGAATTGAATTTTATTTGATCCTGTAAGATTACATTTTTTACAGTATATGTACATGTAATATAGGACATGTCAAAGTATTAACATTCATTATCACTTATTTTTCTACACCTTTAGCTTACATTTTTACGTCACTGATAATGAATAACAATATATACAAATTTAATGGCATAAGTATTCTGCAACACTGTAAAACTCTTTTTCAATGAGATAGTCTTTAAGTTTCTTTGGAAAGTCATTGTGAAATACACTATCTTGCCGGTTTTTGGGCAGTACTGGGGTCCTTTTTCTAGCATTTCCAGTCGGTGGGGTATGCCCCGTACTTCATTCTTCCTTCTTGTATTGTAGGTGTGCACACTAGCATTTGTAATCCAGTCCTCACTACCTTTTGTGATGTACATTATTGTTTTGTATATATACAATGATGAAAAAGTTAAGATACCTAAATTCTTGAAACAGTCTCTGCACGTTTCAGAGGTCTTTTTTCTTAAAATGGTCCTAATTGCTTTTTTTTGCAATGTGAGCACTCGTTTTGTCTCTTGTTTGTTTGAGTTTTCCCACACAGTCACTCCATACTGTAACCATGGTTCGAAAAGTCCATGATACACTGTACACAGAAGTTTCTTGTCTGAATACTGTGATAGCTGCATCATTAAGAATATGACAGAGCTCAGTTTCTTACAGACATTATTAATATGTTTTTTCCATTTCAGTTCATTATCCACAAGAATACCTAAGAATCTGGCAGATTCTACTTCTTCCAGCCTTGTTCTATCAACATCTAAATCCATGTCTACAGCCTTTTCCTTGTTTTTAAACACTGCATACATTGTCTTTTTTAGATTTATAACCAGTTCATTTTCCAACAGCCATTGAGCTGTGACATTTGCAGATATGTATGCTCTTCTCTCAAGCTGTTCCATATTTTGGTCACTATTTAGTATTGTCATGTCATCAACATACAATATTTTCTTTTCTTCCTCCTCAACACCTATATCATTAACAAACACATTAAATAACAATGGCCCCATTACTGAACCCTGCGGCACTCCATATTTGATGGGTTTGGTTTCTGATTGGTACGAGTTTCCTAATGATACATACTGCTTGCGGTTACACAAGTGTGATTTTATCCATTCACTTGGTTGCCCCCGAGTGCCATAGTTGCTTAATTTTTGTATCAGCATTTCATGGTCATTGGTGTCAAATGCCTTTGAAAGATCCAGAAACATTGCAGAGACAACCTTTTTCTCATCTAAGGACTGTAAAATGTATTCTATTAGACTGGCAATTGCTGGTTCTGTAGATTTACCCTTTCTGAAGCCATGTTGTGAGGGTATGAGAATGTTATGTTTGTCCAGATAGTTAACTAATCTGGTATACATAAGCATTTCTAGGATTTTTGAGAAACCTGATGTCAGTGAAACTGCTCTGTAGTTGTTGGGATCATCCTTATTCCCTTTCTTGTACACTGGCACAACCTTCGTTATCTTCAGTTTTTCTGGAAAAATTGCATCTCTGAAAGAACAGTTTGCTATGTTCAGCAGTGGTGTTATTAGCTCCTCACATACCAGCTTTATTACATGATTTGATATTTCATCATGACCTGCTGATTTCTTGGACTTCAGTTTCTGTATAGTTTTCCGCAATTCATCTTCCGTGACTGGTCTTAAGAACTTAGTACTGCATGATCTTTTTGGTGCCTTAATACCCTTCTGTTTTTTACTGTTTCTTTCCAATTTTAAGTTTTCCACTACACTGATACAGTTATTATTCAGTATGTTTGCTATTTCCATACCATCTGTGACTACTGTGTTGTCTATTTTAATTGACCTAATACCTTCTTCTTTGTTTGACCCATCTTTTTCCTTTCTTTCAGCATTGATTGCATTCCCAGCTGCCTTTGCCTTGTTTTTTGAGTTCTCTATGGTGGTGTCAATTGCTCTTGCTTTGGCTTCTCTTATTGTTTTTCTATGCTTCTTTTTTAACATTTTATAGTTTTCAGCTTCGCCCATCCGTCTCACATCCTGAAGCTTCCTTTGCTGTTCTAGTATTTCACTGGTAATCCACTGTGTTTGATCTTGCTGCCTTTCTTGTTTCTTTATTTTGGGAAATACTACATTAAAATGGTACTTAATTGTTGAAATAAATGCATCATATTTTTCATTTACACTCTGGGCCTGTAGGGTTTCATTCCAGGTTTCCTTACTTAACATTGTTCTAAAGATGTTGATATTTTGTTCACTGATGATCCTAATTTCTTTGGTTGTTTGTTTTGGTTCTTATACTGTGTCATTACTTCTGCAAAAGCTGATTAGTTGATGTACACACACACACACACACAATACCAGAAATAGTCCCTTGCTGCATTTTCCTTTCTCGAGGCTAGCTGTTGTCCAAAATAACTATAAACATTTGGGCATAAATTTTTTTAATAAGTTGCCATACTCAGCTCATACAGTCCCATTTAATAAATTCAAGAGAGTATTGCAAAATTGATTAAAATATAGTGAATTCTATACAATTGAAGAATTTCTAGGAAATACTCATTATAATATAAGCGTTTAATAAGTAATAAAGAAATGTTTTCAATTCTATATAATTCTGCATATGTAAGTGTCTATTGTGGTTAACTGTACTCCATTGTAAAACCTTGACGAATCCAATTGTATGAAAAATACTGAAAGGCGAATAAATACATTCTATTCTATTCTATTCTATACTCCTTCCACCTTTCTGCTTTCCCTTCTTTGCTTAGAACTGGTTTTTCACCTGAGCTCTTGATATTCATACAAGTGGATCTCTTTTCTCCAAAGGTCTCTCTAATTTTCCAGTAGGCAATATCTATCTTACCCCTAGTGATATATGCCCCTACATTCTTACTTGACTTTATGCTGGAACATAATCCAATGATGTTTTTCAAGTGCAAAACAGTGCCAAAACCTTCTGAAATACCACCAGGTGGTGTTGTTCATGTACATGACAAGGATTGGACAGACAAGGCTGGTAGGAAATTATGTGTGGGAGAGAAGGAATGGTGCTTTATTGAAGAGAGTTCTCTTTTTGTGCTAGATCAGTTCCATAGTCATTTGAAAAATTCTGTGAAAAGGAAATTGAGACAGAGAAATACAAAGCATCCTATTATTCTACACTGCTGTTATTCCACTTGCTTCACAATTACAACCTTTTGATATATTGATAAATAAATGCATATGAGAAAGAAAGGGAACAAATGGATGATGGATGAAATCCAACATGAATGCACACCGAAGGGAGAATTAAAATGACTCACAATCAAACCAGTGTGTCAGTGGATAAAACAATCATGGTCCACGTGTGAGAAGACATTATTGTTAAATGTTTCCAGAAATGTAGCATAAATAACACTCTTGATGGCAATGAAGTTTATCTTATATATGAACAGGGAAACAATGATGAAGAGGAAAAAGAAGAATTTTACTATTTGAACGGGATCAGAAGTGAGTGATCGTTCAACACGAAAATTAGTCTGCTTATTTTCATTCGCTTATGTCATGTGGTATTATATTTTGGGGTAACTCTTCCTATTCTAAAAGGATATTTCTGGCTCAGAAATGGGCGGTTTGGGCAATACTTGATGTAACTTCACGAACCTCTTGTCGACCCCTGTTCACGAGTCTGGGTATTTTGACATTGGCCTCTCGATATATATATATTCCTTACTGTCATTTCTTGTTAACAATATTAGCTTATTCCCAAGAATAAGCAGCTTTCACTCGGTTAATACTTGGCAGAAATCAAATCTGCATTTGGATCGGACTTCCTTAACTCTTGTGCAAAAAGGTGTGCACTATACTGCTGCATCCATTTTCAATAAGCTACCACTCAAATTTTCCCGAGGGCATGCAGCTTTACTGTATGATTAAATGATGATGGCATCCTCTTGGGTAAAATATTCCAGTGGTAAAATAGTCCCCCATTCGGATCTGCGGGTGGGGACTACTCAAGAGGACGTCGGTATCAGGGGAAAGAAAACTGGCATTGTACGGATCGGAGTGTGGAATGTCAGATCCCTTAATCGGGAAGGTAGGTTAGAAAATTTATAAAGGGAAATGGATAGGTTACAGTTAGATATAGTGGGACTTAGTGAAGTTCGGTGGCAGGAGGAACAAAACTTCTGGTCATGTGAATGCAGGGTTATAAATACAAAATCAAATAGGGTAATGCATGAGTAGGTTTAATATTGAATAGGAAAACAGGAATACGGGTAAGCTACTGCAAAAGGGCATAGTGAACGCATTATTGTGGCCAAGATAGATATGAAGCCCATGCCTACCACAGTAGTACAAGTTTATATACCAATTAACTCTGCAGATGACGAAGAGATTCATGAAATGTATGATGAGATAAAAGAAATTATTCAGATAGTGAAGCGAGATGAAAATTTAATAGTCATGGGTGACTGGAATTTGATAGTAGGAAAAGGAAGAGAAGGAAACGTAGTAGGCGAATATGGATTGGGGGGGAGAAATGAAAGAGGAAGCCGCCTGGTAGAATTTTGCACAGAGCATAACCTAATCATAGCTAACACTTGGTTCAAGAATGATAACAGAAGGTTGTATACATGGAAGAGGCCTAGAGGTACTCAAAGGTTTCAGATGGATTATATAATGGTAAGACAGAGATTCAGAAACCAGGTTTTAAATTGTAAGACTTTTCCAGGGGCAGATGTGGACTCTGGCCACAATCTATTGGTTATGAACTGTAGATTAAACTGAAGAAACTGCAAGAAGGTGGGAATTTGAGGAGATGGGACCTGGATAAACTGAAAGAACCAGAGCTTGTAGAGAGTTTCAGGGAGAGCATTAGGGAACGATTGACAAGAATTGGGGAAAGAAATACAGTAGAAGAAGAATGGTTAGCTTTGAGAGATGAAATAGTGAAGATAGCAGAGGATCAAGTAGGCAAAAAGACGAGGGCTACTAGAAATCCTTGGGTAAAAGAAGAGATATTGAATTTAATTGAAGAAAGGAGAAAATATAAAAATGCAGTAAATGAAGCAGGCAAGAAGGAATACAAACGTCTCAAAAATCAGATCGACCGGAAGTGCAAAATGGCTAAGCAGGGATGGCTAGAGGACAAATGTAAGGATGTAGAGGCTTATCTCACTAGGGGTAAGACAGATACTGCCCACAGGAAAATTAAAGAGACCTTTGGAGAAAAGAGAACCACTTGCATGAATATCAAGAGCTCAAATGGAAAAACAGTTCTAAGCAAAGAACGGAAAGCAGAAAGGTGGAAGGAGTATATAGAGGGTCTATACAGGGGCGATGTTCTTCAAAAAGAATACCACAACTTTAGGAATTTAAAACTCTGCAACGACAAAAGGCAGAGCTAAGCACTATCTGTCAGCGAATTAAGGGAGCTATAAAGTTTCATTTAGTTGTACATTTGTTCGCTTGAGGCGCTGTTGACTAGGCGTCAGCCTCAGTTGATGCTAAGATGGCGACCGTTCAACAGAAATCTTTTTGTGTTATTGATTACGGCAGAAGTGAATCGATGACAGTTGTTCAGCGTGCATTTCGAACGAAGTATGGTGTTAAACCTCCTAATAGGTGGTTTATTAAACGTTGGTATAAACAGTTTACAGAGAATGGGTGTTTGTGCAAAGGGAAAAGTTCTGGACGGCCGAGAACGAATGATGAAAATGTAGCACGCATCCAGCAAGCATTTGTTCGCAGCCCATGGGGGTATGTTAAGGATATGGTGTTTCGGCCACCTCTCCCAGCCACCATTGATGATTTGAAACGAGAAGTAACAGCAGCTATCCAAACTGTTACGCCTTATATGCTACAGAGAGTGTGGAACGAGTTGGAGTATCGGGTTGATATTGCTCGAGTGTCTGGAGGGGGCCATATTGAACATCTCTGAACTTGTTTTTGAGTGAAAAAAACCTTTTTAAATACTCTTTGTAATGATGTATAACAGAAGGTTGTATTATGTTTCTTTCATTAAATACACATTTTTAAAGTTGTGGTATTCTTTTTGAATCACCCTGTATTATGGAAATGGAAGAGGATGTAGACATAGATGAAGATGAAATGGGATATACGATTCTGTGTGAGGAGTTTGACAGAGCACTGAAAGACCTAAGTTGAAACAAGGCCCCGGGAGTAGACAACATTCCATTAAAACAACTGACAGCCTTGGGAGAGCCAGTCCTGACTAAACTCCACCATCTGATGAGCAAGATGTATGAGACAGGCGAAATACCCTCAGATTTCAAGAAGGATATAATAATTCCAGTCCCAAAGAAAGCAGGTGTTGACAGATGTGAAAATTACCGAATTATTAGTTTAATAAGCCACTGCTGCAAAATACTAACACAAATTCTTTACAGATGAATGGAATAACTGGTAGAAGCCGACCTTGGGGAAGATCAGTTTGGATTCTGTAAAAATACTGGAACACGTGAGGCAAGACTGACCCTACGACTTATCTTAGAAAATAGATTAAGGAAAGGCAAACCTACATTTCTAGCATATGTAGACTTAGAGAAAGCTTTTGACAATATTGACTGGAATACTCTCTTTCAAATTCTGAAGGTGTCAGGGGTAAAATACAGGGAGCGAAAGGCTATTTACAATTTGTACAAAAACCAGATCGCGGTTGTAAGAGTCGAGGGACGTGAAAGGGAAGCAGTGATTGGGAAGGGAGGGAGACAGGGTTGTAGCCTCTCCACGATGTTATTCAATCTGTATATTGAGCAAGCAGTAAAGGAAACAAAAGAAAAATTCAGAGTAGGAATTAAAATCCATGGAGAGGAAATAAAAACTTTGAGGTTCACCGATGGCATTGTAATTCTGTCGGAGACAGCAAACGACCTGGAAGAGCAGCTGAACGGAATGGACATGGTCTTGAAAGGAGGATATAAGATGAAAATCAACAAAAGCAAAACGAGGATAATGGAATGTAGTCGAATTAAGCCAGGTGATGCTGAGGGAATTAGATTAGGAAATGAGAGACTTAAAGTAGTAAAGGAGTTTTGCGATTTGGGGAGCAAAATAACTGATGATGGTCGAAGTAAACAGAATATAAAATGTAGACTGGCAATGGCAAGGAAAGCATTTCTGAAGAAGAGAAATTTGTTAACCTTGAGTATAGATTTAAGTGTCAGTAATTCGTTTCTGAAAGTATTTGTATGGAGTGTAGCCATGTATGGAAGTGAAACATGGATGATAAATAGTTTAAACAAGAAGAGTATAGAAGTTTTCAAAATGTTGTGCTACAGAAGAATGCAGAAGATTAGGTGGGTAGATCACGTAAGCAATGAGGAGGTATTGAATAAAATTGGGGAGGAGAGAAATTTGTGGTACAACTTGACTAGAAGAAGGGATCGGTTGGTAGGGCATATTCTGAGGCATCAAGGGATCACCAATTTAGTGTTGGAGGGCAGCGTGGAGGGTAAAAACCAGAGAGGGAGACCAAGAGATGAATACACTAAACAGATTCAGAAGGATGTAGGTTGCAGTAGGTACTGGGAGATGAAGAAGCTTGCACATAATAGAGTAGCATGGAGAGCTGCATCAAACCAGTCTCTGGACTGAAGAGCACAACAACAACAACCACTCAAATTCAAAAATCTTAGCAGTAATCCACGCGCTTTCAAATGAAAACTGAAGAGTTTCCTCATGGGTCACTCCGTCTATTCTGTTGAGGAGTTCTTGAAAAATTAAGCTGATTCTTATTGTATTGTTGATTGAATTTACTTAAACTTATGGACTGACTTTTTTTGGGTTCATGAACATTTATTTTTATCTGTTATTAATTTTATGTTGTAATTTCATGTACTGACACATTCGATGACCTTTGAGATTTGCTCCTCAGTTTGGTCCTACAACTTGACGAGTAAATAAAATAAATAAATAAAGTAGAACAAAATTCAGATGACTATTTTCAGAGATTTTAAATGTCTTATAAACCAAGAATTTTTTAGTCTGACTTTGCAATCTAGTAATAAAAATGGTAAAAATGTTACTATTTAAAAAAATTACGTAAAAATTAAGGTGTGTCATATACTCCAAATCGTCTTATAGTCTCTAAAACATGATAGTTAAAAAGTGGGCAATCGTTCCAAGTTAAACAAAACAGGATATCATTACTGTTAAGTAGAATATTTCTAGGTTACATTATAATTAGAATACACAGTATAATTCTGGTTGTTATATTCGTCATAATAAAAACAATTAAAAAATATTGTGAGGTTATTTAGACCATTTGCAGTCATTTAAATGAAAAGTTGGGGCATTTTTGTGCTGTTTGAGATCTATTGCATTTCATCTGTTATATTTTCCTGTTACACTTGTTATAGATAGGTGTGACCTGTGCTTTTTTCCAAGAACTGGACATGGTTTTTTGTCCAAGGGATCTACAATAGAGTATAGCTAGAAGAAGGGGCTAACTCTGCTGCAAAATCAGTATAGAATCTGATAGGGATTCTATCAGACAATGGAGCCTTGTTCAATTTTAAGGATTTCAGCTGTTTCTCAATACCACTGAGACTAATTTTGCTCATCTTTTCAATGGTATGTGATTACATTGGGGCAATTCTCTTGGGTTTTCCTTTTTAAAGGTACATTTGAGAATGGAGTTAATATTTCAGCTTTTGCTTTGCTACCCTCAACTTCCATTCCTGCCTCATTTGCTAGGGACTGGAAACTAACTTTGGTGCCACTAACAGCCTGTACATACGTTTGGAATTTCTTTCTGTTTTATGAAAGATCATCTGACAATATTCTGCTTCACTCATTGCTCTCTTGACAGCCAAACATGTTTCATTCAGCATCTCTCTATCTATAGCCCTATGCTTTGTTTCACACCTATTTTGCAGTAATCTCTTTTGAAGTTTCTTTACAGTGACTAAATGAACAGCAATTCGGATTCAGGTCTCACTTATCAACTGTAAAAGCAATTGAAGCTTTGGTGAACAATGTATATGAAGCATATGAAAAGAGGCAGCATATATCTGCAACACTTATTGATTTAAGCAAAGCATTTGATTCAGTGTCTCATGACATAATCATTAAAAAGTTAGAATACTATGGCATTGAAGATATACCACTAACCTTATTCAAATCTTATTTAAGCAATAGGTTACAGCTTGTATATGCAAATACACAGGTATCAGCAATACTCCCTATAAAAAGAGGAATACCACAAGGCTCGGTTCTTGGGCCTTTCTGTTCATTGTCTATATTAAAGATTTCTCAAATTATATTCCATGTAAGAATATATTGTACGCTGATGATATAACACTAGTAACCTCTGGTGACAATTTACAAACTGTGTTGGATAACAGCAGAGAAGTAATGCAAATGACTAGTCTCTGGTGTCAGGCCAATCAACTGTACATAAACAATACATAAACAGAAGAAATAATTTTTAATCTGAAAGCTACAAAAAGTAAAAATAAAGCAGTGAAACTACTTGGATTGCACATAGACCAAAAACTAAGTGTATTTTCAGAGGGCAAAAGAAGGCAATCAATGTATACTAGGATTAACACCCAGAGGTTCCTGCAGAAACCACTTTAAATATCTCAGTGTAATGACAGTGCCTAGCATGTACATATATAACTGTGTAATGTAAGCTAAAGAAAATCTGGACAAATTCAGCACAAGATGTGATTGAATTGAATTTTATTTGATCCTGTAAGATTACATTTTTTACAGTATATGTACATGTAATATAGGACATGTCAAAGTATTAACATTCATTATCACTTATTTTTCTACACCTTTAGCTTACATTTTTACGTCACTGATAATGAATAACAATATATACAAATTTAATGGCATAAGTATTCTGCAACACTGTAAAACTCTTTTTCAATGAGATAGTCTTTAAGTTTCTTTGGAAAGTCATTGTGAAATACACTATCTTGCCGGTTTTTGGGCAGTACTGGGGTCCTTTTTCTAGCATTTCCAGTCGGTGGGGTATGCCCCGTACTTCATTCTTCCTTCTTGTATTGTAGGTGTGCACACTAGCATTTGTAATCCAGTCCTCACTACCTTTTGTGATGTACATTATTGTTTTGTATATATACAATGATGAAAAAGTTAAGATACCTAAATTCTTGAAACAGTCTCTGCACGTTTCAGAGGTCTTTTTTCTTAAAATGGTCCTAATTGCTTTTTTTTGCAATGTGAGCACTCGTTTTGTCTCTTGTTTGTTTGAGTTTTCCCACACAGTCACTCCATACTGTAACCATGGTTCGAAAAGTCCATGCTACACTGTACACAGAAGTTTCTTGTCTGAATACTGTGATAGCTGCATCATTAAGAATATGACAGAGCTCAGTTTCTTACAGACATTATTAATATGTTTTTTCCATTTCAGTTCATTATCCACAAGAATACCTAAGAATCTGGCAGATTCTACTTCTTCCAGCCTTGTTCTATCAACATCTAAATCCATGTCTACAGCCTTTTCCTTGTTTTTAAACACTGCATACATTGTCTTTTTTAGATTTATAACCAGTTCATTTTCCAACAGCCATTGAGCTGTGACATTTGCAGATATGTATGCTCTTCTCTCAAGCTGTTCCATATTTTGGTCACTATTTAGTATTGTCATGTCATCAACATACAATATTTTCTTTTCTTCCTCCTCAACACCTATATCATTAACAAACACATTAAATAACAATGGCCCCATTACTGAACCCTGCGGCACTCCATATTTGATGGGTTTGGTTTCTGATTGGTACGAGTTTCCTAATGATACATACTGCTTGCGGTTACACAAGTGTGATTTTATCCATTCACTTGGTTGCCCCCGAGTGCCATAGTTGCTTAATTTTTGTATCAGCATTTCATGGTCATTGGTGTCAAATGCCTTTGAAAGATCCAGAAACATTGCAGAGACAACCTTTTTCTCATCTAAGGACTGTAAAATGTATTCTATTAGACTGGCAATTGCTGGTTCTGTAGATTTACCCTTTCTGAAGCCATGTTGTGAGGGTATGAGAATGTTATGTTTGTCCAGATAGTTAACTAATCTGGTATACATAAGCATTTCTAGGATTTTTGAGAAACCTGATGTCAGTGAAACTGCTCTGTAGTTGTTGGGATCATCCTTATTCCCTTTCTTGTACACTGGCACAACCTTCGTTATCTTCAGTTTTTCTGGAAAAATTGCATCTCTGAAAGAACAGTTTGCTATGTTCAGCAGTGGTGTTATTAGCTCCTCACATACCAGCTTTATTACATGATTTGATATTTCATCATGACCTGCTGATTTCTTGGACTTCAGTTTCTGTATAGTTTTCCGCAATTCATCTTCCGTGACTGGTCTTAAGAACTTAGTACTGCATGATCTTTTTGGTGCCTTAATACCCTTCTGTTTTTTACTGTTTCTTTCCAATTTTAAGTTTTCCACTACACTGATACAGTTATTATTCAGTATGTTTGCTATTTCCATACCATCTGTGACTACTGTGTTGTCTATTTTAATTGACCTAATACCTTCTTCTTTGTTTGACCCATCTTTTTCCTTTCTTTCAGCATTGATTGCATTCCCAGCTGCCTTTGCCTTGTTTTTTGAGTTCTCTATGGTGGTGTCAATTGCTCTTGCTTTGGCTTCTCTTATTGTTTTTCTATGCTTCTTTTTTAACATTTTATAGTTTTCAGCTTCGCCCATCCGTCTCACATCCTGAAGCTTCCTTTGCTGTTCTAGTATTTCACTGGTAATCCACTGTGTTTGATCTTGCTGCCTTTCTTGTTTCTTTATTTTGGGAAATACTACATTAAAATGGTACTTAATTGTTGAAATAAATGCATCATATTTTTCATTTACACTCTGGGCCTGTAGGGTTTCATTCCAGGTTTCCTTACTTAACATTGTTCTAAAGATGTTGATATTTTGTTCACTGATGATCCTAATTTCTTTGGTTGTTTGTTTTGGTTCTTATACTGTGTCATTACTTCTGCAAAAGCTGATTAGTTGATGTACACACACACACACACAATACCAGAAATAGTCCCTTGCTGCATTTTCCTTTCTCGAGGCTAGCTGTTGTCCAAAATAACTATAAACATTTGGGCATAAATTTTTTTAATAAGTTGCCATACTCAGCTCATACAGTCCCATTTAATAAATTCAAGAGAGTATTGCAAAATTGATTAAAATATAGTGAATTCTATACAATTGAAGAATTTCTAGGAAATACTCATTATAATATAAGCGTTTAATAAGTAATAAAGAAATGTTTTCAATTCTATATAATTCTGCATATGTAAGTGTCTATTGTGGTTAACTGTACTCCATTGTAAAACCTTGACGAATCCAATTGTATGAAAAATACTGAAAGGCGAATAAATACATTCTATTCTATTCTATTCTATACTCCTTCCACCTTTCTGCTTTCCCTTCTTTGCTTAGAACTGGTTTTTCACCTGAGCTCTTGATATTCATACAAGTGGATCTCTTTTCTCCAAAGGTCTCTCTAATTTTCCAGTAGGCAATATCTATCTTACCCCTAGTGATATATGCCCCTACATTCTTACTTGACTTTATGCTGGAACATAATCCAATGATGTTTTTCAAGTGCAAAACAGTGCCAAAACCTTCTGAAATACCACCAGGTGGTGTTGTTCATGTACATGACAAGGATTGGACAGACAAGGCTGGTAGGAAATTATGTGTGGGAGAGAAGGAATGGTGCTTTATTGAAGAGAGTTCTCTTTTTGTGCTAGATCAGTTCCATAGTCATTTGAAAAATTCTGTGAAAAGGAAATTGAGACAGAGAAATACAAAGCATCCTATTATTCTACACTGCTGTTATTCCACTTGCTTCACAATTACAACCTTTTGATATATTGATAAATAAATGCATATGAGAAAGAAAGGGAACAAATGGATGATGGATGAAATCCAACATGAATGCACACCGAAGGGAGAATTAAAATGACTTACAATCAAACCAGTGTGTCAGTGGATAAAACAATCATGGTCCACGTGTGAGAAGACATTATTGTTAAATGTTTCCAGAAATGTAGCATAAATAACACTCTTGATGGCAATGAAGTTTATCTTATATATGAACAGGGAAACAATGATGAAGAGGAAAAAGAAGAATTTTACTATTTGAACGGGATCAGAAGTGAGTGATCGTTCAACACGAAAATTAGTCTGCTTATTTTCATTCGCTTATGTCATGTGGTATTATATTTTGGGGTAACTCTTCCTATTCTAAAAGGATATTTCTGGCTCAGAAATGGGCGGTTTGGGCAATACTTGATGTAACTTCACGAACCTCTTGTCGACCCCTGTTCACGAGTCTGGGTATTTTGACATTGGCCTCTTGATATATATATATTCCTTACTGTCATTTCTTGTTAACAATATTAGCTTATTCCCAAGAGTAAGCAGCTTTCACTCGGTTAATACTTGGCAGAAATCAAATCTGCATTTGGATCGGACTTCCTTAACTCTTGTGCAAAAAGGTGTGCACTATACTGCTGCATCCATTTTCAATAAGCTACCACTCAAATTTTCCCGAGGGCATGCAGCTTTACTGTATGATTAAATGATGATGGCATCCTCTTGGGTAAAATATTCCAGTGGTAAAATAGTCCCCCATTCGGATCTGCGGGTGGGGACTACTCAAGAGGACGTCGGTATCAGGGGAAAGAAAACTGGCATTGTACGGATCGGAGTGTGGAATGTCAGATCCCTTAATCGGGAAGGTAGGTTAGAAAATTTATAAAGGGAAATGGATAGGTTACAGTTAGATATAGTGGGACTTAGTGAAGTTCGGTGGCAGGAGGAACAAAACTTCTGGTCATGTGAATGCAGGGTTATAAATACAAAATCAAATAGGGTAATGCATGAGTAGGTTTAATATTGAATAGGAAAACAGGAATACGGGTAAGCTACTGCAAAAGGGCATAGTGAACGCATTATTGTGGCCAAGATAGATATGAAGCCCATGCCTACCACAGTAGTACAAGTTTATATACCAATTAACTCTGCAGATGACGAAGAGATTCATGAAATGTATGATGAGATAAAAGAAATTATTCAGATAGTGAAGCGAGATGAAAATTTAATAGTCATGGGTGACTGGAATTTGATAGTAGGAAAAGGAAGAGAAGGAAACGTAGTAGGCGAATATGGATTGGGGGGGAGAAATGAAAGAGGAAGCCGCCTGGTAGAATTTTGCACAGAGCATAACCTAATCATAGCTAACACTTGGTTCAAGAATGATAACAGAAGGTTGTATACATGGAAGAGGCCTAGAGGTACTCAAAGGTTTCAGATGGATTATATAATGGTAAGACAGAGATTCAGAAACCAGGTTTTAAATTGTAAGACTTTTCCAGGGGCAGATGTGGACTCTGGCCACAATCTATTGGTTATGAACTGTAGATTAAACTGAAGAAACTGCAAGAAGGTGGGAATTTGAGGAGATGGGACCTGGATAAACTGAAAGAACCAGAGCTTGTAGAGAGTTTCAGGGAGAGCATTAGGGAACGATTGACAAGAATTGGGGAAAGAAATACAGTAGAAGAAGAATGGTTAGCTTTGAGAGATGAAATAGTGAAGATAGCAGAGGATCAAGTAGGCAAAAAGACGAGGGCTACTAGAAATCCTTGGGTAAAAGAAGAGATATTGAATTTAATTGAAGAAAGGAGAAAATATAAAAATGCAGTAAATGAAGCAGGCAAGAAGGAATACAAACGTCTCAAAAATCAGATCGACCGGAAGTGCAAAATGGCTAAGCAGGGATGGCTAGAGGACAAATGTAAGGATGTAGAGGCTTATCTCACTAGGGGTAAGACAGATACTGCCCACAGGAAAATTAAAGAGACCTTTGGAGAAAAGAGAACCACTTGCATGAATATCAAGAGCTCAAATGGAAAAACAGTTCTAAGCAAAGAACGGAAAGCAGAAAGGTGGAAGGAGTATATAGAGGGTCTATACAGGGGCGATGTTCTTCAAAAAGAATACCACAACTTTAGGAATTTAAAACTCTGCAACGACAAAAGGCAGAGCTAAGCACTATCTGTCAGCGAATTAAGGGAGCTATAAAGTTTCATTTAGTTGTACATTTGTTCGCTTGAGGCGCTGTTGACTAGGCGTCAGCCTCAGTTGATGCTAAGATGGCGACCGTTCAACAGAAATCTTTTTGTGTTATTGATTACGGCAGAAGTGAATCGATGACAGTTGTTCAGCGTGCATTTCGAACGAAGTATGGTGTTAAACCTCCTAATAGGTGGTTTATTAAACGTTGGTATAAACAGTTTACAGAGAATGGGTGTTTGTGCAAAGGGAAAAGTTCTGGACGGCCGAGAACGAATGATGAAAATGTAGCACGCATCCAGCAAGCATTTGTTCGCAGCCCATGGGGGTATGTTAAGGATATGGTGTTTCGGCCACCTCTCCCAGCCACCATTGATGATTTGAAACGAGAAGTAACAGCAGCTATCCAAACTGTTACGCCTTATATGCTACAGAGAGTGTGGAACGAGTTGGAGTATCGGGTTGATATTGCTCGAGTGTCTGGAGGGGGCCATATTGAACATCTCTGAACTTGTTTTTGAGTGAAAAAAACCTTTTTAAATACTCTTTGTAATGATGTATAACAGAAGGTTGTATTATGTTTCTTTCATTAAATACACATTTTTAAAGTTGTGGTATTCTTTTTGAATCACCCTGTATTATGGAAATGGAAGAGGATGTAGACATAGATGAAGATGAAATGGGATATACGATTCTGTGTGAGGAGTTTGACAGAGCACTGAAAGACCTAAGTTGAAACAAGGCCCCGGGAGTAGACAACATTCCATTAAAACAACTGACAGCCTTGGGAGAGCCAGTCCTGACTAAACTCCACCATCTGATGAGCAAGATGTATGAGACAGGCGAAATACCCTCAGATTTCAAGAAGGATATAATAATTCCAGTCCCAAAGAAAGCAGGTGTTGACAGATGTGAAAATTACCGAATTATTAGTTTAATAAGCCACTGCTGCAAAATACTAACACAAATTCTTTACAGATGAATGGAATAACTGGTAGAAGCCGACCTTGGGGAAGATCAGTTTGGATTCTGTAAAAATACTGGAACACGTGAGGCAAGACTGACCCTACGACTTATCTTAGAAAATAGATTAAGGAAAGGCAAACCTACATTTCTAGCATATGTAGACTTAGAGAAAGCTTTTGACAATATTGACTGGAATACTCTCTTTCAAATTCTGAAGGTGTCAGGGGTAAAATACAGGGAGCGAAAGGCTATTTACAATTTGTACAAAAACCAGATCGCGGTTGTAAGAGTCGAGGGACGTGAAAGGGAAGCAGTGATTGGGAAGGGAGGGAGACAGGGTTGTAGCCTCTCCACGATGTTATTCAATCTGTATATTGAGCAAGCAGTAAAGGAAACAAAAGAAAAATTCAGAGTAGGAATTAAAATCCATGGAGAGGAAATAAAAACTTTGAGGTTCACCGATGGCATTGTAATTCTGTCGGAGACAGCAAACGACCTGGAAGAGCAGCTGAACGGAATGGACATGGTCTTGAAAGGAGGATATAAGATGAAAATCAACAAAAGCAAAACGAGGATAATGGAATGTAGTCGAATTAAGCCAGGTGATGCTGAGGGAATTAGATTAGGAAATGAGAGACTTAAAGTAGTAAAGGAGTTTTGCGATTTGGGGAGCAAAATAACTGATGATGGTCGAAGTAAACAGAATATAAAATGTAGACTGGCAATGGCAAGGAAAGCATTTCTGAAGAAGAGAAATTTGTTAACCTTGAGTATAGATTTAAGTGTCAGTAATTCGTTTCTGAAAGTATTTGTATGGAGTGTAGCCATGTATGGAAGTGAAACATGGATGATAAATAGTTTAAACAAGAAGAGTATAGAAGTTTTCAAAATGTTGTGCTACAGAAGAATGCAGAAGATTAGGTGGGTAGATCACGTAAGCAATGAGGAGGTATTGAATAAAATTGGGGAGGAGAGAAATTTGTGGTACAACTTGACTAGAAGAAGGGATTGGTTGGTAGGGCATATTCTGAGGCATCAAGGGATCACCAATTTAGTGTTGGAGGGCAGCGTGGAGGGTAAAAACCAGAGAGGGAGACCAAGAGATGAATACACTAAACAGATTCAGAAGGATGTAGGTTGCAGTAGGTACTGGGAGATGAAGAAGCTTGCACATAATAGAGTAGCATGGAGAGCTGCATCAAACCAGTCTCTGGACTGAAGAGCACAACAACAACAACCACTCAAATTCAAAAATCTTAGCAGTAATCCACGCGCTTTCAAATGAAAACTGAAGAGTTTCCTCATGGGTCACTCCGTCTATTCTGTTGAGGAGTTCTTGAAAAATTAAGCTGATTCTTATTGTATTGTTGATTGAGTTTACTTAAACTTATGGACTGACTTTTTTTGGGTTCATGAACATTTATTTTTATCTGTTATTAATTTTATGTTGTAATTTCATGTACTGACACATTCGATGACCTTTGAGATTTGCTCCTCAGTTTGGTCCTACAACTTGACGAGTAAATAAAATAAATAAATAAAGTAGAACAAAATTCAGATGACTATTTTCAGAGATTTTAAATGTCTTATAAACCAAGAATTTTTTAGTCTGACTTTGCAATCTAGTAATAAAAATGGTAAAAATGTTACTATTTAAAAAAATTACGTAAAAATTAAGGTGTGTCATATACTCCAAATCGTCTTATAGTCTCTAAAACATGATAGTTAAAAAGTGGGCAATCGTTCCAAGTTAAACAAAACAGGATATCATTACTGTTAAGTAGAATATTTCTAGGTTACATTACAATTAGAATACACAGTATAATTCTGGTTGTTATATTCGTCATAATAAAAACAATTAAAAAATATTGTGAGGTTATTTAGACCATATGCAGTCATTTAAATGAAAAGTTGGGGCATTTTTGTGCTGTTTGAGATCTATTGCATTTCATCTGTTATATTTTCCTGTTACACTTGTTATAGATAGGCGTGACCTGTGCTTTTTTCCAAGAACTGGACATGGTTTTTTGTCCAAGGGATCTACAATAGAGTATAGCTAGAAGAAGGGGCTAACTCTGCTGCAAAATCAGTATAGAATCTGATAGGGATTCTATCAGACAATGGAGCTTTGTTCAATTTTAAGGATTTCAGCTGTTTCTCAATACCACTGAGACTAATTTTGCTCATCTTTTCAATGGTATGTGATTACATTGGGGCAATTCTCTTGGGTTTTCCTTTTTAAAGGTACATTTGAGAATGGAGTTAATATTTCAGCTTTTGCTTTGCTACCCTCAACTTCCATTCCTGCCTCATTTGCTAGGGACTGGAAACTAACTTTGGTGCCACTAACAGCCTGTACATACGTTTGGAATTTCTTTCTGTTTTATGAAAGATCATCTGACAATATTCTGCTTCACTCATTGCTCTCTTGACAGCCAAACATGTTTCATTCAGCATCTCTCTATCTATAGCCCTATGCTTTGTTTCACACCTATTTTGCAGTAATCTCTTTTGAAGTTTCTTTACAGTGACTGTATACCGTGGAGGGTCCCTCCCACTATGAACTGTTCTGTTGGGTACATATCTGTCCAGTACATGGTCAATTATTCTCTTAAACTTGACTCAGAATTCATCTGTGTCCTCCTACCCTGTGTTGAAACTTTCAAGTTCCTCATTGAGATATGGCACCACTGATGTTTTATCTAGTTTACTGAACACATACATGGTTTTGAAATTACCTTTTCAAAACTGTGAAAAAGAACTGTTTACAATGGATGATGTTTTTCTAAAAAATTTCAGCACTAAATATAACAAGAGAGCATTGCTGTTGAAGACAGGTATTTCTTTGCAATATTATTTTTAGCCTGGCTCTGTGGACAGTACTTTCATTCTGTATGGACTGAAGAATCAAGCAAAATCATCATAAATCTGTGATAATATTAGTGTTTTTGTGTTTAATTGAAAGTAATGGGGTGTTGGGCACAATATATAACGAAAAATATTTTTCCATGTTCTTGAAACATTACCTGTGCCATTTGTCAGTGCACAAGTAAGTTAAAGAGATGTATGTTACCATAATTTTATTAAAATTAACATTTTCTTTTAATATTAGTTCATTTTCTGTGCATAGACAAGTTGTATATTCAATTCGATCAATTTTACTATGCTTTTGTAATTATCTGAACTTAAAAAACTTTTTCTGCTCTTGTGGTTGAGCACATCATCACCCAAAGTATAGGTAGGAGTGTATGCTAGACGTGTTCCCTAATATCCACAAAGCATATGATAATCCAAAGCAGACAAATGACATTCCTTAACAAAAAAAAAATGAATACTCGACTTGAGGTGAATACCCAATTATGTTTTTTATGCTTGTTAACAATGCTGAATATGAACTGTTATTGTTTACTGGGTGTCTTTCTAAGAGCTGTCAGGCATATCTTCTCTGGTGTCCTGTCAGATATTTGCAATTTCCTTTTTTGCATTGTGTAGCTGAAGTCATCCCAAGCAATTACTGCTCATCACATCTTTCATGTGATACCCAGTGTCTATTGAAAGCATTAGTTTGTTTCCTGTTACAAACAAAATTATTTTTAAATTGGAAATTTACTTGCTTGTTCAATAAAGCACTTCCAAATTAGTCTAGTCAGTAAAACAGTCAGCGAGGGCCAGGGCAGTGCTGCCACTGCTGGATACTGGTTATTCTTTGAGTTTTACTGTCCCTGTTCATACATATCAATAAAACAGATATTGCACAAGACTAACTTGGGCTCTATCAAGTGAGCATGTAAAATTCCACTTTAAAATTCATTTCATTTGTAATGGGAAACAAACAGACACTTTCTGTCAACACTGGACATTGCACGAAATATATGATGAGCATTGTTTGTTTTGACTGAAATAAAGTTGCAAATATTTGCTGAAACACCAAAGAAAATGCATCTGACAGCTCTTAGGAAAGACACCCTGGATAAAACAAATAACAAATGTCAACAGAAGCATAAATTTTTCACAAAATATCATACATGTGAAAAAAGAGACAGTTGATCAGTGGAACTATTTAATTCTATTTCTATAAATGTAATTTGAGAGTTATTCAAAATGTAATTGAAATTCAAGTGAACTGAGAACATTCTTAATATATACACAAAATATTATTTCATAATCAAATTTTTTTGAGAAAATATTAGTTATAACAAAATGGACTGCATTTTTAAGTGACATATGGTTTTGTTGTATTTGAAGTGGATTTTACTTTACAATTTTCTCCTTAGTAGAAATTATAACGATACAGCCTTCCCCAAGACTCTAATGAGGAGACTGATACCTTCATTTTTTTGTGTGCTCCAGCTGGCTGTCAGACGAGTCAATGCTTCCTAGGGACTTGTATGTGTGTCTTTGTATATATCATTCTTTCCAATTTTCTAAAACACTTTGTATTCATTGCGAAAGCATATAGAATGTTCTGGAAGGAAATATATTATCGTGATTGTCAGCACAGAGATCATCATTATCTTGAGAAACAGCTTAAATTTATTACCAAGTGATGTGTTTTCATTTGTTATCTATTTTTATGTCCTACTTGTAATTAATATCCTTTGTAATTACATTTCTAATTAACTCTCCAATTGTTTACACCACACAACTTTCCGATTTTCAGAATTTAAGGCCTTGTTTGGTGGGTTGACACAGAGATCATCATTATCTTGAGAAACAGCTTAAATTTATTACCAAGTGATGTGTTTTCATTTGTTATCTATTTTTATGTCCTACTTGTAATGAATATCCTTTGTAATTACATTTCTAATTAACTCTTCAATTGTTTACACCACACAACTTTGTGATTTTCAGAATTTAAGGCCTTGTTTGTAAATTTTACATCTGTAGTTGGATAAAGCACGAGATTTGTACTGTCACTGAATGTTAGTAACCAAATCCAAACTGTAATTAATTACGTAACTAAAATAATACAAGAGACATTAGTGTAATTAAAGTTCAGATTGATTTTTTATATTTAAAACTACAGATGATACTAAAAAATGTATGAAATACGATATTGTATTTTATACCTTATTTGGCTGTGGGAAATTTTGAATACTTGTGGAGCATAAAGGAAGACAGTAGCAGAAATGATGATGAGATAAGTTAAATGGGAAGGTAAGCCCATGGCTTCTGACAAAGTGTAAGAAGCCTGGTCTGGAGCTGGGATGTACCACCAAAAAGTAAGCAAATGTTACACAAAGTATATTATGTTCCAGTGCTTGTGTATGTATCTGAAAAGTGAGTAATGAAGAAAAAGCAGTTGAGCAGGATACAGGCTTATGAGATATATTCCAAGTAACAGAATACAACTTGATAGAGTGGATAGCGAAAGAATGTGGTGGTGAGAGAAATAGCAAAGCAGAAGCTCATGCAAGAGACCATAGAAAAGATGAGATTAAGATAGGATGTACATGCTACGAAATGGGAGCTGGCAGGTGACCAAGACAGGCCAATGAAATAACAGTAGAAGGCAAGAGACCTAGAGGAAGAATGAGAGGTGGGTGGTTGCTGTGTGATGAAGTGAGGAGAAGACTAGGACAAGAGAAATGTGATGAGAAGATAGGGAATTATGGAAAGGCTTATGTTCTAAACAGATGTAGCCAGGGACTAGAAACAGTAGAAGAAGAAGATGCTGATGGCAAGTGCTACTATGTACAAATTGAGACAAACAGTCACAAGATTGTTTTAAATAACTAGTGCTAACAGTAATGCTTTCATTGTCTTGTTTTTAAATATGATTCTCTACATTACAGTGATGATCTTCAACATCTTTTCCCCAATTGTTCCTGCAATATTCCATTAATTTGTGTCAGTTATAGCTGTAGTAACACATTTTTATATGGCTCAGTGTGTTATCCCATTGTCATTAGCAGACTAGTTAATTTAACTAATTATTATTATTATTTCTTTCTTTTCTCAGACGTTATGTCTGGTCAAAAATGGAAAGCGAGGCGGACCTTGATCAAGCGTGACTTCCTTTTAACTGTACGGTATATGTTATATTGCATTTAGGAACTTTCGGGTAATTGAACATGTATCAATAATTATGGATTTCTGTAGTTGTATATATAAGTTTGGATGTAGCTGTATTGCATTGATGTACTGGTGGATATTGTGTGGTATGACTCGTGTAGTTGATAGTATAATTGGTATAATGTCAACTTTATCCTGATGCCACATGCGCTTGACTTCCTCAGCCAGTTGGATGTATTTTTCAATTTTTTCTCCTGTTTTCTTTTGTATATTTGTTGTATTGGGTATGGATATTTCGATTAGTTGTGTTAATTGCTCCTTTTTATTGGTGAGTATGATGTCAGGTTTGTTATGTGGTGTTGTTTTATCTGTTATAATGGTTCTGTTCCAGTATAATTTGTATTCATCATTCTCCAGTACATTTTGTGGTGCATACTTGTATGTGGGAACGTGTTGTTTTATAAGTTTATGTTGTAAGGCAAGCTGTTGATGTATTATTTTTGCTACATTGTCATGTCTTCTGGGGTATTCTGTATTTGCTAGTATTGTACACCCACTTGTGATGTGATCTACTGTTTCTATTTGTTGTTTGCAAAGTCTGCATTTATCTGTTGTGGTATTGGGATCTTTAATAATATGCTTACTGTAATATCTGGTGTTTATTGTTTGATCCTGTATTGCAATCATGAATCCTTCCATCTCACTGTATATATTGCCTTTTCTTAGCCATGTGTTGGATGCGTCTTGATCGATGTGTGGCTGTGTTAGATGATACGGGTGCTTGCCATGTAGTGTTTTCTTTTTCCAATTTACTTTCTTTGTATCTGTTGATATTATGTGATCTAAAGGGTTGTAGAAGTGGTTATGAAATTGCAGTGGTGTAGCCAATGTATTTATATGAGTGACTGCTTTGTGTATTTTGCTAGTTTCTGCTCGTTCTGTAAAGAATTTTCTTAAATTGTCTATCTGTCCATAATGTAGGTTTTTTATGTCAATAAATCCTCTTCCTCCTTCCTTTCTGCTTAATGTGAATCTTTCAGTTGCTGAATGTATGTGATGTATTCTATATTTGTGGCATTGTGATCGTGTAAGTGTATTGAGTGCTTCTAGGTCTGTGTTACTCCATTTCACTACTCCAAATGAGTAGGTCAATATTTTGTCTTGTTTCTTGCTGTCAATTCTGTTTTCAGTATTTTTGTTAGTCTTTGTCTATATTTTTCTTTTAATTCTTCTTTGATATTTGTATTATCTATTGCTATTTTTTGTCTGTATCCTAGATATTTATAGGCATCTGTTTTTTCCATCACTTCTATGCAGTCACTGTGGTTATCCAATATGTAATCTTCCTGTTTAGTGTGTTTTCCCTTGACTATGCTATTTTTCTTACATTTGTTTGTTCCAAAAGCCATATTTATATCATTGCTGAATACTTCTGTTATCTTTAGTAATTGGTTGAGTTGTTGATTTGTTGCTGCCCGTAGTTTTAGATCATCTATGTATAGCAAATGTGTGATTTTGTGTGGGTATGTTCCAGTAATATTGTATCCATAATTTGTATTATTTAGCATGTTGGATAGTGGGTTCAGAGCAAGGCAGAACCAGAAAGGACTTAATGAGTCTCCTTGGTATATTCCACACTTAATCTGTATTGGCTGTGATGTGATATTATTTGAATTTGTTTGGATATTAAGTGTGGTTTTCCAATTTTTCATTACTATGTTTAGGAACTGTATCAATTTAGGATCTGCTTTGTATATTTCCAATATTTGTAGTAACTATGAGTGGGGTACACTATCAAAAGCTTTTTGGTAATCAATGTATGCGTAGTGTAGCGACCTTTGTTTAGTCTTAGCTTGATATATCACCTCTGCATCTATTATCAGTTGCTCTTTACATCCTCGTGCTCCTTTGCAACAGCCTTTTTGTTCTTCATTTATAATTTTGTTCTGTGTTGTATGTGTCATTAATTTTTGTGTAATGACTGAAGTTAATATTTTGTATATTGTTGGTAGTCATGTTATGGGGCAATATTTAGCTGGGTTTGCTGTGTCTGCTTGATCTTTAGGTTTCAGATAAGTTTTTCCATGTGTAAGTGTATCAGGGAATGTGTATGGGTCTGCAATGTAACTGTTAAATAATTTATAATAGAAGGAAACATTCCACGTGGGAATATGTTAAATAATTTAGTTAGATGTGAATGTGTTGAGATGAACTTCTTTAGCCAGAAATTTGCTATTTTATCTTTTCCAGGGGCTTTCCAATTGTGAGTAGAATTAATTGCTTGGGTGACTTCATGTTACAAAATTATCACTTCAGGCATTTGTGGTATCATCTTGTATGTATCTGTTTCTGCTTGTATCCACCGTGCATGCCTGTTATGTTGTACCGGGTTTGACCATATGTTGCTCCATAAGTGTTCCATGTCTGTTATGTTTGGTGGATTGTCTATTTTAATGTGTGTGTGTTATCTATTGTCTGGTAAAATTTCTTTTGGTTTGTGTTGAATGTTTGGTTTTGTTTCCTTCTATTTTCACTTTTTTTGTACCTTCTAAGTCGTTTGGCCAATGCTTGTAATTTCTGCTTCTTTTCATCTAATTGCTCTATCACTTCTTGTTGTGAGATTTTACCTAACCTTTTTCAGTTTTTTTCTGACATTTCATTTCGTATAAATTGTGTTAGCTGTCCGATGTCTTTTCTCAGTTTTTCTATTCTAATCTGTAGCCTGAGTTGCCATGCTGGTTTTGTGGGTTTCTTCTGTGTGTTGGTTGGTTCTGATCTCTGCCTAGTGTGTATATTTAGTGTAGTGAGTGCTCCTATATAAACCAGTAGTTGTAACTCTTCCATAGTTGTGTTTTCATTTATTTTGTTGTGTATGATTGTGTTGATAGTTTTTATTGTTGTTTCGACTTGTGGGTTATTTGGCGGTCTATGCAAGAATGGTCTAATGTCTGTATTTATGTCTTTGTATTCTATATATGTCAGCTGAAATTTTTCTTCTATATCTAACATGCGTGTTACTTCGAGTTCTGTTTGTGCTTGTTCTGGTGGCTGTCTTAAGATTTCATTTTCCTCTGATTGTTTAACTGATGCGTGTTGTTCTTTGTTTGTTTGCTCTGGGATGTTTGAGTCCATTACTGTATTTTCTTCTTCTTCTGATTGCACATTATTTTGTTCCAGTATTTGTTGTACTTGTTGTTTGATGTTTTCTAATTCTGACTGGGGTATCCTGTTATTTTTTATTATTACACGAATCTGATCAGCTAGTCGTTGTTCTGTTAAAAATTTTAATTCTGGGTATCTGATAATAAATGTTGTGTATACTTGTGATCTGTATCCAGTTGTGTTGGTTCCTAGGTTTGTTGCTTGGTAATAACAGAATATGAGGTGTCTGTTAACTTCATCTGACCATCTCATCCTCTGTCTTTGTTTTCCTTCTAGGGTGGTTGCAGGAAGCATATCCTGAAAAACACCTCTATTTGCATTTAAATCATTTTCCAGTTGGCTAGCAGTGTTGTTACCATTGTGGGCGGGCATATGGTTCAAACGTCATCCCCGACCATAACGGCACTTGTCCGAGGCTTCTTTAGTTCTGTCCTGAACCAACTAATCACACTAAAAGGGGGGTTAGCCCTATTAGTGGTTTGTTCTTTTCGTCGCCTTTTACGACTGGCAGAACATACCGGAGGCCTATTCTTTTCCCGGGCCTCCACGGGGTTTATTATTATTATTATTATTATTATTATTATTTTATTTGTCTTTCCTCAGAACCCAGTTTACAAAGGTCCTTATTTCCTTATGGTCTCATTAATATACTTTACTACTAGCTGTAACTTCATTTTCATACTTCTCACACTACATTATTACTTCCATAAATAATCTCTAATACATCAACATTATCATCATCATCATCATAATAATAATCAATATTTGCAAGTAACCCTGACACAGCTTTGTCATCATTTCATGTCATAATAAGCTTCATTATATCCTAACAGTTTACTATACTGCTGGAGAGCCACAGCAGGGATACGACTTCCTCAAATCCTGCCCTGGAATGAGATCCATCCTTCATGAAATCCTCCCCACTCCACCAAGAGTGTCTTTCTGCCATCCATCTAACCTTCGTAACCTCTTAGTTCACCCCTATGAAATCCCCAAACCACCTTCCCTACCCTCTGGCTCCTACCCTTGTAACTGCCCCCGGTGTAAAACCTGTCCCATGCACCCTCCCACCACCACCTACTCCAGTCCTGTAACCCAGAAGGTGTACACGATCAAAGGCAGAGCCACATGTGAAACCACCCACGTGATTTACCAACTGACCTGCCTACACTGTGAAGCTTTCTATGTGGGAATGACCAGCAACAAACTGTCCATTCACATGAATGGACATAGGCAGACAGTGTTTGTTGGTAATGAGGATCACCCTGTGGCTAAACATTCCTTGATGCATGACCAGCACATCTTGGCACTGTGTTACACTGTCTGGGTTATCTGGATACTTCCCACTACCACCAACCTGTCATAACTCCGGAGATGGGAACTTGCCCTTCAGTATATCCTGTCTTCTCGTTATCCGCCAGTCCTCAGTCTCCGCTAATTTCTAATTTCAATTTGCCGCTGCTCATACCTTACCTGTCTTTCAACAACATCTTTGCCTCTGTACTTCTGCCTCGACTGACATCTCTGCCCAAACTCTTTGCCTTTACAAATGTCTGCTTGTGTCTGTGCATGTGCGGATGGATATGTGTGTGTGTGTGTGTGCGAGTGTATAGCTGTCCTTTTTTCCCCTAAGGTAAGTCTTTCCACTCCCAGGATTGGAATGACTCCTTAATCTCTCCCTTAAAACCCACATCCTTTCATCTTTCCCTCTCCTTCCCTCTTTCCTGATGAAGCAACCATTTGTTGTGAAAGCTTGAATTTTGTGTGTATGTTTGTGTTTGTTTGTGTGTCTATCGACCTGCCAGCACTTTCGTTTGGTAAGTCACATCATCTTTGTTTTTAGATATATTTTTCCCATGTGGAATGTTTCCCTCTATTAAGAACATACAATTATTTACAGAAGCATAGGGAAAATTAGCATATTCACAATGCTTTTCATGCTACAAGGCCTTTCTGAAAACTTACTTTACTAATTATATTGTTCCTTTCAGCTACAAATTAACCTAGATAACAGTACAGAATGGTATGTGATAAAAAATTGCGTAAAAGCATGTCACTTAATAATAAAATATAAGTAATCTTACGAGTAGCATAAACTAAATTTTGATTAATAACTTTAAAGACAACCACAGCCTTCCTCATTCAGTCATACTCTTGGTAATCATTTGCATATTACTTCTTTTATACACTTTACTTGAATTTGTGTTAATGACAGTTTGAGTGATAAATAAGATTGTCAGTCTATAGCAGTTCACATTACACAGTATTAATCAGCGTGTAACTGAAGTAATTATGGAGCCACCATAATGTATCACATTACCTAACACTCACCACCCCATAGTGTACAGACAAAATCTGTTGTGGAGGTGACCTGTGTCAAGGTTGTTAGATGGGGGGAGGGGGGGGGGCACCGGAAGTGAGGCAGTTTTAAATTTAACAGAGGAATAAAATTAACTTTTGTCTAAATTCTGATATTCTGAAGGGCTGGACTGAAGGGATGTCCACAAGTTTGAGTCGTAGCTAAATGCAGGAATAGGAAGGGAAGAGAAAGGGGTTCCATGTTTGAACTAACCTGTAGCCAGTTGGGGAGAGAAGAGACAGATGCATATGAACTAAGGCCATTTGCTCTGTCTGAAACCTAAAAACCAAGAATGTGACTTCACTGTCATCTGCTCCTCAGGATAAGGCCAGCAGCAACCACATGACTACTTTCTTACACTACTCTGTTGGTCAGCTGGTGGTATGGGTAAGTTACTACATTCAGCAGAGGACTAAAAGTGTATCCTGTCAGGAGCTTTTGCTGGAATGAACTGCTTCTGTCCTGAAGGACAGGCTGGCTTGACACATAGGCCCTGCAAGAACTTATGATGGCAACCTATGCCTGTAACTTGGTTGCAGCTACATGCCTGAAAGAAAATTTTAAATTCTAAATAAAATATCATTCAATTACTCCTGTTCACCCAGATTGGCTAGGTGCCCTGCACAGTCCTTCCTTATTCTGCAACGCCCACATTAGTAGGGGATTGTTCCTTGTGGGGGACTCTGTGGGAGAGACCTGTTACATTTATTTGTTTCTAGTGTTATAAAGAGAGAGTTATTGCTAAGAGCCACAAAAATTTAGTTGATTTCATGACATTTGCCTGCTTTATTTCTTTGTTGATGGTCCTTGGTGTTGACGTACTGTGTTGTGATACTGGCTGAAAAATGTGGGGTGAAAGTTCAACACTGACCACTATAAATGGCAGCTGGACAGTTGCATTTCATAGTTCTTTACTTTCACTGTTCACACCACAACCCCCCACCCCCACCCCCGCCCCCACCCCCTAATACACACAGTTAACAGTGAACATGGCCAGTTCACTGTTGGAAAATTGTTACAGTTCATATTGGTTAACTTTCGATAAGCCTCATTAATAGTTTGCAGACATACATTAGCATACTACTACAACACTTTGGTGTTGAATATCTATGAGCAGTAAAATACTAACCACACAGTTCTTGCAGAATAATACAGTACGTATTGAACAGACACTGTCATTATATTAACACTCGACCTAATTGTTTTACACCTATTTCACAGTTAAGTTGATGCATTGTTGGTTTCTCGTCTGAAAATTGGCCATGGACTGACTGATTCGAGCCCAAGATTGAGCCTTTTTATATTATCACAATAATAGATACTTAAACTATACGTTGTTTGATGTTTAATTTACAGAAATTACAATTAGAACATAACTCATTAAATTAATTGTATACATCAAAAACTGTTTTTTTAACAGTTTCTTCTACCACAAGGGTTAAGCTAAATTATTTGTTTAAATGATGAAATTAACAGATATAGTTATACAAACAATACATTTGATGAAACTGATAATTGCTTTGGAATTAATTAAGAAGTGCCTTTGCTAACATGTTTTTGATTAGAGCCAAATAAATACTTTAAGAATACTATTTGCTGTTCTTCCAAATGTGTATAATTAGCACACAATAGAATTTAAGTTACAAAACAATTACTGATTTCACCCTATAACAAAAGTATTAACCAGGAATAGTCAAAATAATTTAGAAAATCAACTACATACATAAAACCAAGCACAAAATTAGATTTGGTGGTACATTCCTTAAGACTGAGGGCCAACCTTTCTCTTTTATGAAAATGTAGATCATACTCACTTATGTTAATAGTAATCAGTCAAAAATAAAAAAAAATTAATTTTAAGGAGTCAGATGGAAAAACAAAATAGGAAGTAAAAAGATCCCAACTTGTTTTGTCACAATCTCAGTTATCGGAATATATCATGGTACAACTCCAAAAATCCAAATAACAACAAAATTTCACTGATGTCTCAGAATTTTTGCAATTTACATAAATCTTCTTGGATTCGGTCATGTCAAAATACAAAAATTTTAACCTTCTGCAGAAATATTGTGTACATTAAGAAAGATATCTCCTATCAAAGAGATCAGGAAAGTTTCTCACTAAACAGATAAAACATGTAAATAATTTTTTTATTAAATTGTGAAGTTAATGCCAATGGTTGCATTCCATGAGAAACTGTAGTCAGTGAACACCCTATGAGGCAACAGTATATTATAAGGACAACTGTTTAAGCACAAACATTAAGTCCTATATGAAGTTAATGTGCCTTTTTAATTTAAAAAAAAGTGCCCTTTAGCACAACATTTGAATAGCTAGGGTCAAAGAGATAATGAGTTACAAACGTCCTCTCTCTCTCTCTCTCTCTCTCTCTCTCTCTCTCTCTCTCTCTCTCTCTCTCTCATGTGGGGTTCCTACTGCTGTCATCCATACCATATATCTATTGCCATCAATGTCTGACTTCCCACCATGCTTCCTTGTCTTCTTCTATTTCTCTTTTTCTCATGACCTCCTATTCCCCATCTAACCAGGAAACCTTCACTCTTCCTCTCTCCTTCTTCCTTGAGGTTGGTACATCAAGATCTTTTTTAGTCATCTGCCATTCATATTGTATGTCCACACTAAGTGAACTGCCATTCTTCCATTCCATGTATGATGTATTTCTCACATGGTCTTGCAAAGATACTCTACATGATCTTCTGAGATAGTCCATTTCTAAAAATCTCAGTTTGTTTTTATTTTTCCACTAAGTTCCCAGCATTCACATCTGTAGGTCATAACTACAGTACTCCTACAGAGCATCTACTTTACTTTTCAACTAATCTTAGAAGAGCATAACACAGGGTTTAGCTTTTGGATTGCTGCTTTCCCATGGGCTACTGTTCCCTGTATTTCCCAATAACTTGTTCTGTCCTCTGGTAGAATGCCATCCAATATTTAATTTTTTACATGCCTCCATGTGCTAGCCATCTGCTATTAAATTTCCTACGTTTTCTCTGCTGTATGGGTATTCATACCTTCAAAAATTTACTTTCAATCTCAACGTATCATACTCTTCTACTAATTTTCTTAGCATAAAGCAGATATCATCTTCCTTGCTGGCTACCATTACCTGATCATCTGCGAAGAACAAGTTGTGCAAACATTAATCGTTTCCTATGAAATTCCTACTCCACAGGTCTAAAACTCTCTGGATGTACATTTTAAATAATGTAGAAGATAATCAGCATTGCTGTTTAAATTCTTTTGTAATTCTGAAAGGCTGTGATAAAATTTTATCCCCACTTTTATCACACACTCCGGAAACTTGTGTTGCTTGCATGTACTTCTAACATATGTCTTTTGGAGCTCACTCCCCCTCAGGACTTCAAACAATTTCTTCAGCAGCACTGTGTCATACACCTTCTTGAGATCTATGGACACTAAGTGGCATCTCAGATTCCTTTCCAGTGTCTTTGCCATTAGTTGTCTTAAAGTTAAGAGTTGTCATTATGATATCTTCCCTTCCAGAATCCACTTTGCTCTTCAGCATCCATCAACATCTTCTCCATCCTGTCTTTTAGCACTCTACTGTGCAGCCTACCAATAAAGTTCGTAACCTGATTCTATGATAATTTACACAAACCTTCTTACTATCTTTCTTATAAATTGGACTTAGATATGCCAAATTTCATTTCTTGGTCACTTCTCTCTCTAACAAATGAAGTCTGTTCCAAAAATTTCAGAACATTCGTAATTTCATGCCAATGGTGTTTTTGAGTGAAATGTGGTTGGAATCCCTGCACGCACCTGTGTTCAGTGTATAAATGCCACAAATTTCATTGTTGTCTGTCTGTTAGTTACTGCTCAGTGCTGTATTGAGTAGAACATTGAGTGACACAGTTTACAAATTTCAAGATGGCAGAGTTAGAGGAGCAAAGCATCTGCATTAAATTTTGTGGGAAACTCAAGGAAACCTTTGCAGAGACAAACCAAATGTTGCAGGAAACCAATGGTGATGAGTGTTCGAGCCATACTCAGTTTTATGAATAATTCACATGGTTTAAAAATGGGAGATGAAAGTTAAAGATGACCCTTGTTCAGGACACCCTTCAATGCTACAGATGACACTCCTGTCATTAATGGTAATGAAATTGTGGATGCCAATCAAAGACTGACTGTCCAAGAGATTGTACAAGAATTTAATGTTTCACTTGGAACACATCACGAAATTGTAACACAGCACGTTGGAATGCATCACATTGGCACCAAGTTTGTCCCATGGCTTATGAGTCAAGGCCAGAAAGACCTTCGACCTTCACCTCACAATCTGTGAAAAGCTTTTGGATCATGTAAATGAAAATGAAATGTTCGTTAAGAGAATCATAACTGGTGATGAGATGTGGGTCTACAGTTATGATGTTGAGATCAAGGTTCAGTCTTCACAATGGGTCGGGAAAGGTCGTCAGGTCAGGTCAAATTTCAAAGCCAGCCTAATAGTTGCCTTTGACTGTGAAAGATAGTTCACCATTAATTTGTGCCACAGGTCAAACTGTTAATCGGTAGTATTATCAGGATGTGTTGTGATGCCTGTGAGAAAATGTGAGAAGGAAACAGTCTGAAATGTAGTGAGACAATTCATGGCTCTTGCATCACAATAATGCGCTCACACATATATCCCTGTCGGTGGATGACTGTTGCACAAAAAACAAAATCATTGTGGTGCCTCATCCACCGTACTCTCCAGACCTGGCTCCTGTGGCTTTTTTTTTATTTCTGAAGTTGAAAACCTCATTGAAAGGATGAAGATTTGCAATAATAGATGAGATAAAAGAAAATGCGGAGACTGCAACTTCTCGCAACTCAGCAAGAGGCATACAAAGACTGCTTCCGGAAGTGGAAATGGCACTGGTAGTGTATTAGCAATTGTGGAGGAGAGTGTTTTGAAGGAGACCATGCACAATAAGTAAAAGATAAATGTAGAAAAAATTTGTAGATAAAGTTCCGGAATTTTTTGAAGAGACTTCATACATGCGTTAAACAACTTGCTTGAATATTCCCATAACACATTCCATCCATACTTAACTAATTCTATTGGTAGTTTCTGTTCCGGGATGGTTTCCATTTCTTCCACAGGTATTCCAGCTTCTGCTGTAGTTACTGGGTCTACATTTCCCACAGAACATTCATTCTCAAAATCGAGTTCTATATCCTTATATCTGGTTCTCTCTTCCATGAGTAGTATCTTGAAATTATTTCCTCGTTCCCTAATGCCAATAACTGTCACATGTGTCTCTTCTTTCAAATCTCTTCTTAAACTCTTCATTTTTTCCAGGCCTCTGCTGCCTTTGTACCCCCGTACATCTATCTATCTTCTCACATCTCTTTACTCATAGCTAATTTTTCCTACTAATAATTTCTTTTTTAACCCCCTGTTTATTTCAACATACTTTTTTATATTCTCTGAGTCCCTTGCTCTCAGCCAACTGCTATACATTTTCTTCTTCGCTTTTATTTTTCCCCCTAGGTTCTCCATCCACCTCTTTGGGCTTTGGTTTCCTTCTTTGCATTTTTGACCCAGTGCTTCATACGCTGCCTCATGAATGCAGCTTTTAATTTGTTGATATTTCTCTTCAGGATTTCCCCTTTCAACAAAGCTTTGTAGTTTGCTAATTAGTCTCAGTGTATCAAGGAAGTTCACACTGTCATCTTTGAGACTATTTATATTACATTTAACAGCATCCAGAATTTTAATAGGAGCACTATCTGCCAGAGGTATCCTGTTCCCCATGGTGAAAAGGCAACCTTTGCTCCAAGCAGGAAGTGTTTGGAGCAACATTGCAGACCTCTACATCACTTATGTCACTCACCCTATGTCCAGAATTTGTCTTTTGTATGATGTAATCTACGATTATTTTCAAATCTCTTGGAATGACTCTGCCACATGTATTCATGTATTCACTGATGGGGTAAGAAACATTAAAAATTTTCAAATCCAATGCCGTACATGCACACTGAGGGACAAAACTCATGGAATATCACCTAGCATCCTGTCAGACTTCATGTTTCCCAGTGTAGTGTAGCAACTCAACGTGGCATGGACTCAGCAAGTCATTGGAAGTCCCCTGTAGAAATATTGAGCCATGTTACAGCTGTCCATAATTGCGAATGTGTTGCCAGTGCAGGATTTTGTGCACCAACTGACCTCTCAATTCATCATCATCATCATCAGGATTTCCTTCCAGCGAGCTGGGGAGGAACTTGGTGATTGATATGCCTCCATTGGTTTCTGTCCTGGTATAGCTTTTCCCTCTCCACTTCATCCTGTGTTACTCTCCTCCTCTTGATATCTTCCTTAACCTAGTCTGTCCATCTCTTTCTATGCCACCCAATTGGTCTTCTTCCTGGTACCTCCATCTCCAAATACTGGCGTGGAGTTTGAGTCGGATGCATTTGCATCACATGACTGAACCACTTCCATCTCAAAGCACTCATCCTCTCCTCTGTAGTCAGTGTCACTTGCAGGTCTCTCCTTACATAATCATTCCTGACTCTGTCTCTCCTAGTTTTTTGTAGAGCTGACCTAAGGAACTTCATTTCCCATGGTTGTATTTGACTTTTCTCTCTTATTTATGACACAGGTCTCTAGACTATACATCATGATTGGCAGGAGATAAGTTTTATACATGGTCTGTTTGGCTCTTAGAGGGACTTCCTTGTCCCAGATTAGATTTTGTACTTGCTGGAAGAAGCTAGACCCTTTTGTTATTCTGTTTAAGACTTCTAGTTTGGAACTTCCATCACGTGATATGATGCTACACGGATAATTGAAGCTTTTCACACATTCAACCTTCTCCCCCTCCAGTATGATGTTGCAAGGTGTGGGTGTCCTACTCATTTTCATTGCCACTGTCTTGTACCTACTCACAGTTAACTCGATTTTTTTAAATTTTGTGTTCCAGTAATCTAGTCTCCTCTGAACCTCCATATCTATCTCTCCCCAAATGGTGATGTCATCAGCAGAAACAAAAGCATTGAGATCATTTTCTTCTTCCTTGATTTCTTTCATGATCGTGTCCATAAGTGTAATGAAGAGTAAAGGGGAGAGCGAACTGCCTTGCAGAACACCTCTCTTTGTCTTAAACCATTTTGATCTTCCACCTCCTACTTGTACACTGCTCTCACAACCATAGTACAGCATCTGAACTTTTTTAACTAATGAATCAGGAACATTATGTTTTCTCAAGCATTCCCATATTTTATCCCTTGGTACACTGTCATATGCTTTTTCCAAATCCACAAATCCCCCAATACTTCTTCATTAACTGACAGAGGGAGAAAATGAGATCTATTGTTCTCCTATTACTTCTGAACCCATGCTGCTGTTCCTCTAATTGGTGTTCTAGAATTTTCCACAGTCTTTCCTCTATGACCTTTTCCATTATCTTAAGGCAGTGTGATTCCTCGGTAGTTGGTGCATTTCTTTCTATTGCTTTTCTTGAACAGTGGTATTATACTTGCTTTTTTCCATTCATCCAGCACTTTGTTTTCTTTCCATATCACGCCCATCACCCCGTGTAACCATTGTATTTCATGGAGTCCTGCGGCTTTAATCATATCCGCCGTCAGCTCATCGACTCCAGCCGCCTTCCCACTTTTCATCTGTTTCAGGGAATTCTCAGTTTCTAACCAAGAGATTGGATCCTGCTCTTCCTCTAATTCAATGACTTCTGTGTCGCTTTCTTGTGCACCTTCCCCATTCAGTAAGATTTCAAAATAATTTTTCATCTCTTCTCTGATATATTCCATGTCCCTGATAATATCCCCGTCCTCTGTTTCAATCACTTTTATGTCTTCTCTATCAGATCTTTTACTTTTCAATAGCCCATATAGCAGTTTTTGGTTCCCTTTGCTATCCTGCTCTAGTTTTTGAGTGAATATTTCCCAACTCTTCTCCTTTTCTTCTTTCACAATTCTCTTTGCTTGGAGTTTCTTTTGTCGGTATTCCTTCTCCAGTGTTGTCACCTTGTGTTCATCTTTTGGTACCAGCCCCTGGTTCTGATTTCTTTTTCCAAACTCCATGTTTTTCTTTGCAATATTACATTTTTAATTGCATCTTTTGCCCTATTGTTCCACCAACTGGTTTCTTTGTCTTTCACTTTACCCTTTGTTATGCCGCATATCTGCACAGCACTGTTAACTATTGATATTTTAAACAGGTTCCACTCTTCCTCTACACTACCCCTTTCAGTTTTTAGCAGTTTTTGTGCTACTAGATTTTGGAAACTTTTCTTATTTTCTTCTTCTTTCAATTTCCACTCCTTAATTTCTGGCATTCTTTGAACAGCATTCAAACTTTTCATCTTATAATTTAGATCAGCTACTAGTAACCTGTAGTCACTATGCAAGTACTCACTTGGTACGACTTTAGTGTCCCTTAATTTTCCTCCAATTAATTTGTCTGTTATTATATAGCTATAACTGTCTTAGATTTGCCATCCCAGCCATATCTAGTAATCTGATGGCTAGCTTGTTTCTTGAAGAATATATTCTTCACTATAAGATGATTCCTTATGCACAGATTTAGAATTTCTTCGCTCTTAACATTTCTTTTTCCATATCCAAAAGGGCCCATCACCTCCTCATAGCCATCCAATCTGAGCATTTGGATCCCCAATTATCATAATGTTATCTTCTCTTACCTGGTCTTCCAGTTCTTCAAGGAATTTCGTTTTCTCTTCCTCACTGCACCCTAGCTGAGGTGTGTACACTTGGAGTATAGTAAAATTATTCTTTCCCAATTTCACTCTTGCTCTAATTATCCTTTCACTTACAAAGCTCACATCTGTAACTGGGTCAATGTCTTTGTGAAACACAAACCCCACTACATTTTTTGCCTCTTTATTGTGACCCTGCCAGTATAATTTGTACCCACCTCTCAGCAATTTGGAGTTTTTTCCCTTCCTCTCGATTGTGTCCCATAAATGTTTGATGGGATTCATGTTGGGCAACCTGGTCGCTAAACCATTTGCTTGAAATGTCCAGAATATTCTTCAAACCAATCGCAAACAATTGTGACCCAGTGACATGGTACATTGTCATCCATAAAAAATCCATCATTGTTTGGGAACATGAATGGCTGAAAATGATCTCCATATAGCCAAACATAACTATTTCCAGTGAATGATCAGTTCAGTTGGACCACAAGACCCAGTCCATTCCATGTAAACACAGTCCACGCCATTTTGGAGCCACCACCAGCTTGCACAGTTCCTTGTTGACAGCTGGGAACCATAGATTCATGGGGACTGCACCACTCTCAAACCCTATCATCAGCTCTTACCAACTGAAATTGGGACTCATCTGAAATATGAACAGGCCACACTTTTCCAGTTGTCTAGGTTCCAAACAATATGGTCACAAGTCCAGGAGAGATGATGCAGCTGATGTCATACTTTAACAAAGACACTTGCTTCATCTGCTGCCAAATTTTGATGCACTGTCTATGTTGAGAGGTAATGCCTGAAATTTTGTATTCTTGGCACACTCTTGACATTCTGGACCTCAGAATATTGAATTCCCTAATGATTTCTGAAGTGGAATGTCCCATGCATCCAGCTCCAACTATGATTCTGCATTCAGAGTTTGTTAATTCATGTTGTGCAGCCATAATCATGCCAGAAACCTTTCACATGAATTACTTGAGTGTAAATGACAGCTCTGCCAATGCATTGCCCTTTTGTACCTTGTGCATATGATGGTACTACCATCTGATACGTGTATATCACTGTCCCTTGGTGTTTGTCCACCTGTGAAACTATTCTTCCATTAAAATCTCCCATAAAGGGGCTTAAAGTCTATAGTCATAACTCTTCCATATATTTGTTCCCAATCCTTAATGCTCTTCTTATGCTTTTTAAGGACCACTATTGACACACATCTCTTGGCCCTCTCCTCCTCCAAGATACCACTGTTCAAATGAATATAATCTCTCATCATTTCATTTCCTTTCCCCCTTTTTTTTTCTTTGTTTCTGTTGTCAGCCCCACATCAATCTTCAATGCTTCCAACTCCTGGAGAACTTCTTTTTCTTGGTATTAAAACTCTGTACATTTCATGTTGCCATGGACAAAGTCCTTTTCCATAGCCATGTTCATTTCTGTGGCATTCCGTTTTATATCCGAGGCTTTTAACAGATATATCAAGCCATGTATCTGTGTCTTACGAATGCTGGGGAGCTGGTTCAATGATTTCAGCCCCCATCCTCGAGGATTGTTTATTATATTTTAACTAATTTATTTATTTATTTAAGAAAATTTGTTTAAGAAAATTCTCTGCTTCTTATTTATTTTTTGGTATTTTTAGTTATGATTTCCAGTAACCACTAGGTTTCAGCTTCAGTCTGTTAAAAGCTAAAGAATATAAGTCTTTGGTTTTAAATACCACAGAAGAGCTAGATATATGTCCCACAGCATCGGTCTCGCTGATACTCCTCATCAGAACTGCTCCACCAGAAATCTCTAAAATGTATACTTCGCTACGAAGGTCATTTGGCACAACTGTGTGCTATGTTGTCTGTTGTATATGGATTGATGTGTCCAACTTTTTTTATATCAACAAAAAGTTTATTGCTTCCGAGATATACCCTTGAAGAATATTGACCGTGAAAAGATGCAGGCTCGCACTATCATTCCACACTGCACCTCCGATCAATCTACGTCACGTGATATCTGAAGAATGTTTTTCAATCTTTTGTAAATTGATAAATACACATCTTGAATGTGAATTTTTTTCTTGAATTTGTTTATGGTGCCATCGACTAACTAAACATTCACAATGGATCTTAATAACGTAGCACAACAATAGCAAAATCTCTCCAACATGAAACACATCCGATCTCTGTAATCGCTTCACAGAGAGTCCTCAAATATACATCTTTGGTTACTTATTCCAGAGAGGTGTGTCCGTAGCACGGAATGTCCAATTCTCACAGGCAGTTTATACTGCTCTCAGCATTAATAATTCGCCACACTTGAGTCAAAGTAGTACACCAGTTTCAATGCATTACAACTGGGCAATATTTTAGGTTACTATGCCCAGGCAGACTGCCTTTCTGGGTTTCCGAGCTCTGTCTGCCCAACTAGGTAGGGAGGAAAATCAGAAAAGGTTGAAAGAAAGATAAGGCATTTTGGGATACACTTTGATTCCTCTGCAGAGGCCCGGTTGGTTGGGTGACCCTGCCAGCAGCCATGTTGGCACCAGGATAGCCCTGTTCTTCACCAGCACAGACAGTGTTTCGGTAAAGTGGTAGTGCTGTCTAGTAAAAGAGGGATGAATTACACACTAAACAAAACCACAAGTTATTATTTTGCTAAACAAGTACATGTCTTATTTAAAGTTTCACCCAGTGCTGACATCAGTACAAACACAAACAGGTGGCACTATTTTATGAAAAAGAGCTGTTAAAAGACTATAAAATGATGAAAAGGACATGTGACTAAACCTTACATGCTAATTTCAAAAGATGAACAAACTAGGCACAAGAAGAATAGAAGAAAAGCTCACTTCCAATGGCCAAGTTTCAAGTAAGGGCACTAATTGGACCCTGCAACAAGGGAAATGTGGTGCCTGGATAACCTTGGATGTGAAAAGCAAAATAGAGAAACTGGTACCACTGGAAGAGTTTAGCATGGACATTATTAAATTGACCTGAGATAAACTATCGCTAACAATAATATCTGAAAATTATTCACAAGCAAGTACAAAATACAAAGTTACAAGCAAGAAGGAACACACATGCAAAAAATCTAGTTATATTAGTCCCTAAGTTCTAAGTTAGCAAGTGTTGAGTTTGCCTTTCAGTTCTCCCAGTACCAGGTAGTGTACCATAATATGTAAAAATTAGTTTTCAATCAAAAACATGCAAATGCATACAAATTCCAGTTGTAACCGATATTTCAAAAGTATGGTCCTCTTCTTGTCCTAGGAGTACAATCCTTATAAATTGAATGACAAGCACCTCTTTCTATTAGAAGTACCCAACCCATCAAAGAAAACACAAACATTTTGGAAAAAAATGTATTCATTTTTCAACATAATCTCCTTTTAGCTCTATACACTTTTCCCAGCGATGTTCAATAAGTTTGATATCCTTTTTATAATGAGAACTATCTAACTCTTCAAAATAGCCATTAACAGCCGACATCACATCTTCATTTGTTGAAAATCTTTGACCAACGAGGCATTTTTACAAACTTGTGAACAGAAAATAATGTGTGGGGGATAAATCTGGTGAATAGAGTGCATGAGGTAGCAATTCAAACTTTAATTCATTAATTGTGGCCATTGCAATAACAGACTTGTGAGATGGTGCATTGTCCTGAAGAAACAACACTTTCTTCTTGTCCAAATGTGGCTGTTTTTGCTTGATTTCTTCACCCAAACATTGCAATAAGTTTGCATAATACTCGTCGTTGATAGTTTTTCATTTTTCAAGGTAGTCAATGAAAATTATCTGACACGCATCCCAAAAAACCGATGCCATGACCTTGGCTGCAGATGAAATGGTCTTCACCTTCTTTGGAGTCGATTCTCCAATTTGTGTCCATTGTTTTGATTGTTCTTTTGTCCCAGGAGTGAAGTGGTGGACTCATGTTTCATCCATGGTTATGAAACAGTGCAAAAAATCTGCTTTGTTACTGCAAAACTTTGCTAAACACTCAATTGAAACATCTTCACGACACTGTTTTTGCTCAAGTGTGAGAAAACTCAGCCCAACGCTTGCACACCATTTTCTCATATCCAAATTTTCAGATAATATGCAATGTACTGCCCATTTTGAAATGCCTACTATGTCTGCTAGCTTGCACTTTCAGTCGATGATCATCCAATATCACTTTGTGGATTTTCTTCGCCATTTCTGGAGTCATCACCTCATTTAGTCGATCCCCACAATGCTTGTCTTGGCAGCTCATACGGTCTCGCCGGCCGGTGTGGCCAAGCAGTTCTAGGCGCTTCAGTCTGGAACCACGTGACCGCTATGGTTGCAGGTTCGAATCCTGCCTCAGGCATGGATGTGTGTGATGTCCTTAGGTTAGTGATGTTTAAGTACTTCTAAGTTCGAGGGGACTGATGACCTCAGATGTTAAGTCCCATAGTGCTCAGAGCCATTCATATGGCCTCGTTTAAACTCAGCCACCCAATATTTTTCTGTTGTCAACGAAGGAGCAGACTCTCCCAAAGTACAATCTAGCTCAGCTTTAGCTGAGGCCTTTCAAAAAAAAATTTGTATCACATAACGATGACCAGTTTTCTCCATTTTTACAAGTTCACTCACCATGTTCACTACTGATGGCTGCCAAACAAATACTAAACAATGTGGCATTTTCAAACATGTGCTTCATAGGTCATATACTTTCTAGTCCAGACACATTTTTCAACAACTGCCATCTGTCAGTCATGCCAGCTACTTATGAGACCACCCTCATAACAGAAGACCAATACCATCTTCAGTTTGTACAGGCTCACTCACAAACTAGAATAAGGCACAGAGAAGCACATTTAGCAGGTAAAACAAACCACTAGGCCGATATGAAGTATTCTGCTTTCAAATCCTGCATAACTATTAATAATTCATCATCGGTCCCACCACAAGATCATTAGAAACAATCTTAACAAACAACATCCAAAAAGCATGCATTACAGGTTTTCCCTCGTATGTCACTCCTAAATCATCAACTAAGCATTAAAAGTACAGGGCTATTACAAATGATTGAAGCGATTTCATAAATTCACTGTAGCTCCATTCATTGACATATGGTCATGACACACTACAGATACGTAGAAAAACTCATAAAGTTCTGTTCAGCTGAAGCCGCACTTCAGGTTTCTGCTGCCAGAGTGCTTGAGAGCGCAGTGAGACAAAATGGCGACAGGAGCCGAGAAAGCGTATGTCGTGCTTGAAATGGACTCACATCAGTCATAACAGTGCAACGACACTTCAGGACGAAGTTCAACAAAGATCCACCAACTGCTAACTCCATTCCATTCGGCAATGGTATGCACAGTTTAAAGCTTCTGGATGCCTCTGTAAGGGGAAATCAACGGGTCAGCCTGCAGTGAGCGAAGAAACGGTTGAAAGCGCGGGCAAGTTTCACGCGTAGCCCGCGGAAGTCGACGAATAAAGCAAGGAGGGAGCTAAACGTACCACAGCCGACAGTTTGGCAAATCTTATGGAAAAGGCTAAAGCAGAAGCCTTACCGTTTACAATTGCTACAAGCCCTGACACCAGATGACAAAGTCAAATGCTTTGAATTTTCGGGGCGGTTGCAACAGCTCATGGAAGAGGATGCGTTCAGTGCGAAACTTGTTTTCAGTGATGAAGCAACATTTTTTCTTAATGGTGAAGTGAACAGGTGGTAGAGAATCCTCATGCATTCGTGCAGCAAATTCGTAATTCACCAAAAGTTAACGTGTTTTGTGCAATCTCATGGTTTAAAGTTTACAGCCCCTTTTTCTTCTGCGAAAAAAACGTTATAGGACATGTGTATTTGGACATGCTGGAAAATTGGCTCATGCCACAACTGGAGACCGACAGCGCCGACTTCATCTTTCAACAGGATGGTGCTCCACCGCGCTTCCATCATGATGTTCGGCATTTCTTAAACAGGAGATTGGAAAACCGATGGATCGGTCGTGGTGGAGATCATGATCAGCAATTCATGTCATGGCCTCCACGCTCTCCTGACTTAAGCCCATGCAATTTCTTTCTGTGGGGTTATGTGAAAGATTCAGTGTTTAAACCTCCTCTACCAAGAAACGTGCCAGAACTGCGAACTCGCATCAACGATGCTTTCAAACTCATTGATGGGGACATGCTGCGCTGAGTGTAGGAGGAACTTGATTATCGGCTTGATGTCTGCCGAATCACTAAAGGGGCACATATCGAACATTTGTGAATGCCTAAAAAAACCTTTTGAGTTTTTGTATGTGTGTGCAAAGCATTGTGAAAATATCTCAAATAATAAAGTTATTGTAGAGCTGTGAAATCGCTTCAATCATTTGTAATAACCCTGTAGTTTGATAATGTAGATTTTCCCGGCATTTCAAATACTGATGAATTTCACGGGTTTGCAGCCGGGTTCCATCGTCCTGACGACAACACGATATTTCGGCGGACCATCTGGCCGCCATCTTCAGGTGAGATTGAGTGCACAATCACGCCGGAACTGAAGAGACCTCAGATTCGGCAGCTCCTTTATACCGCAGGTACTGGCCGTTGCGCCTGTGCGAGCAATGGAAGAGCTGCCCTCTGTGAGGCGAAGAATTGCAGCAGCGCCAGTGGTAAAAACTGTCAAAAGCAAGGAATTGCTCCAGCCGGAAAAAATCAGCCGTCGCTGAACACTGTCTTAATGAAGGGCACAATATGTCGTATAATGAGACGCAAATTATTGCCTCGGCTTCCTGTTACTGGGATTGCTTATTAAAGAATCAATTGAAATACGTCTGTCTGATGATATTATTAATAGAGATGAAGGTTTTCCTTTAAGTAAAACATGGAATCCTATTTTATCACAGATAAAACAACAATGGTCTGGTTTCCGACCGGCTGCATTTTAATATTGCTATTCCTCGCTTTTGACAGTTTTTATCGCTGGCGCTGCTGCAATTCTTCACCTCACAGAGGGCAGCTCTTCCATTGCTCGCGCACGCGCAACGGCCAGTACCCGCGGTATAAAGGAGCCGCCAAATCTGAGGTCTCTTCAGTTCTGGCATGATTGTGCACTCAATCTCACCTGAAGATGGCAGCCAGATGGTCTGCCGAAATATCGTGCTGTCAGGACGATGGAACCCGGCTGCAAACCCATGAAAATCATTATTAAAAGTGGTTATCGGAAATCAGCTTAAAAGTAACACTTGAAGCATATATCTGTAAATAACACTGTTCATAGCAGCATCCTTCCTGCTGTTCCTTACATTTGTTAAGCAATATAATGTGTCTAATCATCAGCCATCCTTGCTGTACAGGACTATTGGATAGACTGGTTTGAGCAACTCTCCAGTGCTAGACTAATAGCAAAAACATCCACTCTACATCTAGCAGTTATTATTGAATCTGGATGCAATGCAACTGTTTCATAAGTACCAATTAACTGTTCTGCCTATAACATTGTGACTCCTAATGTTTTAAAATGAATCTATTTGTAATGACAACGCCAAAGATGCATCAGTATAGTCAGTAATCAGTGACCACTGTGCAAATAAAACAACAATTTCCTGGTCTGAGAGTCCCTGTTTGCTCTAATTGGTCAGATGTTCAAGGATACCTATCTAGTCAGTGCAGTGTGACATGTATTAGGTAACAGCAGTAATGTGCATGTTTGTGGCATGGCTAAAGGCACATGACACCCACTGGTGACTGCTGGCTGAAACAGTGGCAAGGCACAGACTTCCCGTCATTAAAGCCAGAACCCATGAGCAAAGTTGGCTGGCTATGCCAACAAATGGATCATACGGCCACAGGTGGCAGTGAGATGGTTTTGACCAGTCAAGGCAGATGTGATGCTGGTTGTTGGGGGCCATGCAACTTGACAGCAGCAGTTTGGTCCATGGGGAGGCAGCATGGCTGTGAGGCCAGCAATGTGGTCGTTGATGGAGTGGTGTCTGTGGGCACTGGTATAATTTGCACATCACTTTTATGCTAACTGTGTTGACTGCAATGCCTGCAGAAGTGGCACAAATCCAGCACATAATTTTCATGGCTTGTGTATGTAGTTTACTTGGTTCTGGTGCAGTGCTCGATGTTGATTCATGGTGAATGGAGGGTCCTGCTGGTGCCAACTGGTGGCTGCAACAGTCAAATAGTACTGAGCCTGTGTCAAAAATGGTAGAGGGGGATGCTGGAAATGGGGGTGATTTGAAGCAAAAGAGAGGAATAAAATAGATTTTGAGAATATTCTGACAGTATGGTGTACATGAGGACTTGTCCAGGCAGGATTGTAGAGGCATATGCCAGTCTAAGTGATAGTGAAACACAGAAATAGGAAGGGGAGAGAAAGGTGTTCCATGTTCAGACTAACCAGTAGCCAGTTGCAGAGACAGATGCAGACAACATGAGGCCATCTGCTCTGCCTGAAAGCTAAAAACCGAGAGTGGGACTTCTCTGTCATCTGCTCCCCAGGATAAGACCAGCAGAAACCACATGACTCTATTGGGTAGCTGGTGGCATGGATATATTAGTGCATTCAGCAGAGGGCTGAAATCATACATTGTAAGCAGCTTTCACTGGAAAGGACTGCGTCTGTCGCAAAGGAAAGGGTGGCTTGGCACATAAGCATTGCAAGAAATCATGGTGGGAACCTACACCTGCAGCATGGTTGCAGCTATGTGCATGAAATAAAATTTTAAGTTCTCAACAAAGTATCAATGAATAACTCACAATAACCCAAACTGGCTAGGTTCCCTGTACAATAACAAGAATAATCATCATCAGGTCACTGTTATATATCACAATCCTTTGTACAAATTACTATGTAGCATGGACAGTAAATTTAATACAGTGACAAATTTCTAGTTATTATGTACCTTGCACCAACCATTATCTAACATTATCAACAAACCCATCAGTATAACAAATCCTTCAATCAGCATAATGTAAAATATTACCAAGTATAAAATCTTATTATTTTTCAGCATAAATTGTAATACAGCAAACACATTATGTTTTCATAGCTCAACATCAGTAATACCACAAAGTAGACAGAATCATTAAATAATTAAAGCAGGATGTAGTAATGAATCATTAGTGAATCATCAGGGGAATCATAACATGGTAAAAGTTTAAGTTCGTTCAATAAATAAAGTAAAGAAGAAGTTTATTTGTGATCTCCACCTCTTTTCACCTGACTGTAGCATAATGCAAATTAGCTTTTGACAGTGTCATGATAATACCATTTAACAAACCAGAAAGTTGGGTTTGAAATTTTGTGGAGATTAATGTATTTCAAAGTACAACAGATTAATACCTAATCAACTTGATATTACAACAGAATTGGTGTTGATATATGATCATGAGATTGGTGTCTATTTGACATTTGGATGACTTACATCCTACTGGACAGTTGGATGGTCTGCAAAATGCAGAATAGTCGCAGATGAGGAATAAAGATTCAAAAGGTAATGTGGTTGAGCCGTGGCACCATAGAACATTGTTGGCATTGGCTATGTGGCCACTCTTTCCGACTAAGCCATCTTTGATGGTTCACGATTGGTGAACACTTCCTATTTAAGGAAGAAGTTTCCATTTACAGGGAGAGTATTTTTGGGGATAATCACGTGGCAGAGTGTGTGTCAGTGCTATCTGTGAAAGGGCTGTGTTGCTGGGGGTGGGTTGGGAAGTCACTGATGAATAGTGCTCCCAAGTTGGACAGGCAGTTGCAACACATTCATTGCAGTGTAGCCTGGAGCTTGGCCGTTTGGACAGGGGGCATAAGGGGCCTGCATATTATTATGAAACTGGGTTTAGCAGTGGCTGCAGTAGGAGCCGTGCTGGTACACGCTGATACATTGCCTGCAACTGTACATCATTCTGATGCCTTCACAATTGCTGCTGCCATTGGGATTATTTGAATGGTGATCATCTCAAGCTTGTAGTGCAACTCTAAGACTGCAAAATTGTGTTAGGCATCAGTGACTGCTTATTCATGATGTCAGTATTCACAAGATGGGTGTCTTTTAGCTCAGGTGTGTTCAGACCTAAACCCTCGTACTACTGTCTATCTACATATCTCTAAAAACAAAAATGATGTAACTTACCAAACGAAAGTGTTAGTATTTTGATAGACACACAAACAAACACAAACACACACACAAAATTCAAGCTTTCGCAACCCATGGTTCCTTCATCAGGAAAGAGGGAAGGAGAGGGAAAGACGAAAGGATGTGGGTTTTAAGGGAGAGGGTAAGGAGTCATTCCAATCCCAGGAGCAGAAAGGCTTATGTTAGAGGGAAAAAAGGACAGGTATACACACACACACACACATATATATATATATATATATATATCCATAAAAACAAAGATGAGGTGACTTACCGAACAAAAGCGCTGGCAGGTCGATAGACACACAAACATACACACAAAATTCAAGCTTTCGCAACAAACTGTTGCCTCATCAGGAAAGAGGGAAGGAGAGGGGAAGACGAAAGGAAGTGGGTTTTAAGGGAGAGGGTAAGGAGTCATTCCAATCCCGGGAGCGGAAAGACTTACCTTAGGGGGAAAAAAGGACAGGTATACACTCGCACACACGCACATATCCATCCACACATACAGATGCTTGTGTCTGTATGTGTGGATGGATATGGGCGTGTGTGCGAGTGTATACCTGTCCTTTTTTCCCCCTAAGGTAAGTCTTTCCGCTCCCGGGATTGGAATGACTCCTTACCCTCTCCCTTAAAACCCACTTCCTTTCGTCTTCCCCTCTCCTTCCCTCTTTCCTGATGAGGCAACAGTTTGTTGCGAAAGCTTGAATTTTGTGTGTATGTTTGTGTTTGTTCGTGTGTCTATCGACCTGCCAGCGCTTTTGTTCGGTAAGTCACCTCATCTTTGTTTTTATATATAATTTTTCCCACGTGGAATGTTTCCTTCCATTATATTGATATCATTAATTTGAATCCAACAATTACGTTTGTTATTGTCACTGTTGCATTTCGAAATCTTTTCTGTCGTCTTATTTTCCTCTTTCTGTTTTTGCCAGTAGTTTCACTTTGTATTCACCTTCTCCTTTTTACCGTAATCTGCTATACTATTTTATCCCGCCTATATATATACTCAATAATACGTAACCCACTTCCAAACCATAACCAAAAAAAATTTTTTTTTTGCCGCTTTCAGCACTACCGCCGCTATAATATCCACCGTTTCTAGTTCACAAACAGCTCCTTTCACCTTTTAAACTACCATTTCGGCCAGTTCTAATAACTTTCGCTTTATTTCCATTTCCGTTTTTCCCACATCACTGATCATTTTTAGCCGCTTCCCACAGGTTTTAACGCCATTATTTCTTCGTCAGACAATTGTTAGCCTCATTTTCATAATCTGCCACCACAATACCACCCCTTTTAATATACTACACGCAGTTTTTTCGAAATTTTCCCGAATTTCTCCGTCCTTTAACGTGTTTTGGCGGCAACACAACCACCTAACCTTTATGCACATCGTTGTCTACCAACCCAAGTCCAACATAGCCCAGCTGTAACCAACACCTTTTCGCCTTTTTTCATTCCAGATCTCCAGTTTCTTTCCGGTTCACCTTTATCTCTCCCCATATATTTTTATTTTCATTTTCATTTCACCTCATGTTACACTTTCCACCTTCTAATACCATGTCACCCTCACAACACCCCCACAATGACCCCATTAAGTTTTATTTACATTCCCTCCGCAAACATGCCTTCGCCCTAGCCAGATTACGCTCGCATATTTTATTTTCTCAGGCTTGTCTGACATTTGGCATTACCCCCAAAGGCCTCACACTCAAAGTTCCCATCTCTGGCTGCAACCCTTCCTTCCATCAGTCCCTATACCAGTTCCAAACTGAACAATCCATTGCCTTCACCCACCTAATCCTTCACCTACACATCAGGTCTGCTTGTGTCTGTATGTGTGGATGGATATGTGCGTGTGTGCGAGTGTATACCTGTCCTTTTTTCTCCCCCTAAGGTAAGTCTTTCCGCTCCCGGGATTGGAATGACTCCTTACCCTCTCCCTTAAAACCCACTTCCTTTCGTCTTCCCCTCTCCTTCCCTCTTTCCTGATGAGGCAACAGTTTGTTGCGAAAGCTTGAATTTTGTGTGTATGTTTGTGTTTGTTTGTGTGTCTATCGACCTGCCAGCGCTTTTGTTCGGTAAGTCACCTCATCTTTGTTTTTATATATAATTTTTCCCACGTGGAATGTTTCCTTCCATTATATATATATATATATCCATCCACACATATACAGATACAAGCAGACATATGTAAAGGCCTTTACAATATATTGTGAGTACCATAGATTGTCAGTAGTAGTGAGCATGCCTCAGATGCAAGTAGACGCTTCTTTAAGTTTGTCAACGACAATATACAAGGGCAATCCCAAAAGTAAGGTCTCCTTTTTTTTATAAGTAGATAGACCTGTTTATTTCTACAATGGTTTACATCAGTTTACAGCTTGAACATTTAGCTATTTTTTGACATAATCACCATTTCTGTCGATGCATTTTTGTAGACGCTGTGGTAGTTTTTGTATGCCCATGTCATACCAGCTCGCCCCCATGCTGTTCAGAAAGTTATGAACCTCTTCTTTCACCTCGTTGTCAGAGCTGAATCGCTCTCCGGCCAAATGTTCTTGTAAATTAAGGAACAGGTGATAGTCACTGGGTGCCAAGTCAGGACTGTAGGGTGAGTGGGTGATTATGTTCCACTGACACTGTTGCAGGAGAGTAACGGTTTGCTGAATGATGTGTGGGCAAGCGTTTTCATGGAGAATGTGTACGCCCTTGCTCAACATTCCTCTTCTCTGGTTCTGAATTGCCCGTTTGAGTTTTTTCAGAGTCTCACAGTACCTGTCAGTGTTAATTGTGGTCCCAGTGGGCATAAAGTCAACCAACAATACCCCTTTCCGATCCCAAAAAACGGTTGTCATGACTTTACCGGCAGACTGTGTTTGTTTGAATTTCCATGACTTTAGCGAAGAAGGATGCCGCCACTGGCGTGATTGTTGTTTGGTCTCAGGTGTAAAGTGGTATGCCCAGGTTTTGTCACCCATGACAATCGAGTCCAGAAAGTTGTCCTGTTCAGCTGCAAGGCAGTGAAGAGATGCGTGGGAAGCATCAACTTGTTGCTGCATGTGGTCCTCAATCAGCATGCGTGGCACCCATCTTGTGCACACCTTCCGGTAGTTCAATGTTTCCGTTAAAATTCTGTGAGTGGTGCTTCGGGAAACCTCAGGAACCAACATGCAGAGATCAGCCAGGGTGATCCGTCGATCTTCACGCATGCTTTGCTCAACCTTCAACACTGTCTCCTCAGAAATTGACAGTCTCCTGCTCCTTTGTTTGTCGTGAATTTTGGTCCAACCAGCTGAAAACTCTCTACTCCCCTTAAGAACATTTTTGACTGCCATGCACGATTCACCAGACAGTTCCATCAATTGGTGATGGATTTCAATCGGTGCACTGCCCTTTGCATTCAAAACCGAATAACTGTGCACAATTCGCATTTGGCAGTAACATCCAACGAGAGCTCTATTCTTAACCGCTTCCAAGCCAAAACCGAGCGCCTCAGCATGGAATGCTCATGTTTAGAATAAAATTCAAGGAATATACAGGCAAATCTTCATCAGTTATTTAGTCATCAGGAACCCAAAATATTAAGTCAAAATTTCAGCTTCAAGAATGTACCCCTAGGTGCAAAAAGTGCAGCCAACAACAAGAAGAGAAAATGAAGATAAGTAAAAAGTTTTTCTTTTGTATATCTTACACATATCGAAGCTTTCAAAATTTGTGCGAAGACAGAGAATTTTAATAGTGATGTGTAGGATCTGTTGACTGATAATGAAGTTTTGTCTGTTGCAGAAGAAGAAAGGACAATATTTGTATTTGCAGTTTTTATGTAAAAGTACTTCAATCACTCAGCAAAAGAAGACCCAAGAGCTGCCCAACAAAGTGAGATCAGCAGTGATGAGACAATATCAACAATGATGGACTGGGTAAATTAAAAGATGACTTGACAGCTACGATAAACGACATCAGATATTTCCCCCCCCCCCCCCCTTCCCCCCAGTGGACTTGTGTGATTGTTAGGAAAATGAATAGAGATGAGGGGGTTGATGTAGCTGTGAAAGCTTAGAACCCAGCCAAGACATGTTTAAACCCAGTGAAAGTGTAGTCAGTGAAGAAACAGTTAAAACTGATACTTTGCACTTGATTTTAGCAAAATTAGTGGAAATGAAATCAGAACAGTCTGAAAACAATAGTAAAATGGACATGGTACAATACCAAATAGACCAACTTAGTAATCAGGTTTTGAAATTAAAAAATGAGTTGTCAGATGGATTAAGAAGTGTGAATGAAAAAGATGATGTTTTAGAAAGTAAATTTATTATTTTGGAAAATGAGTTAGTTGCACAACATTCACAACAGGAGAAGAATGCCAAAGATGTCAGAGTTCAACAGAAGGCCGTAGAGGAAAAAATGGAACTGGAACAGTGGTTTAGATCAAAAAATTGTAAATCTGCAAAACAGAATGCTAACTATTGTAAATGGTTTAGATCAAGAAGTTTCAGTGGTTCAGGAAAATTACATTCACAACAATCAGTATTCAAACAATGGTATTGCATGGTTCAACATTCCAATCAAAAATTTTCCATCAGATAATTACATCCAATGGATTCTCTACATCACTATAGGGATAGTTTTGTGTTAGGCATGAGTGACAATCAAATAATTTAATTTGTTAAAAGATGTTTTGAAGGCAAAGCTGTGTTGTGTGTAAACCTAAATTTAAATCAGTGGTAAACATATCAAAGTTTTGAAAAAAGTTTTTTAAATAAATTTTGGTCAGGAGCTGAACATGGGAGAATTAAAAATGAATTTCTGAATGGTCCAAATTATAGGAATAGGGATGGTACCGTGAAAGAGTTTTGTAAGAATCAACGTAAGAAAGTAACACACCTTGACAAAATTACATTGATTTATGCACTAAAAAGGAGGTTACCCGAGAGGTTACAGAGGGATTTAGTACATGGACATGATGATTGCCTTGAACAATTTTTCTATATGTTGACAAGCTGGATGGGACAGTAGAAAGAAGCATGTACCATAACAATCAAAGTGATAGAGATCACAATGGCAATAACTACAGAAACAGAGATAATGATAATTTCTGTCAAGGTAAAAATGGTAATAGTGATGGAAATTTTAAACATCAACAGAATAGGAACAACAGGGATAACCATGGGTAATTTAATAGGAGAAATAAATATAGAGCCAACTATTTGGGAAAAGGCAGTAGTAGGTAAAGGAAGTACTGTTGCTTGTTGGTGGGTTTGATGTGGCCAGCTTCACACATTCGTCCACATCAAACCCACCAACAAGCAACAGTACCTCCATTATGACAGCTTCCACCCATTCCATATCAAACGGTCCCTTTGCTACAGCTTAGGTCTTCATGGCAAACGAATCTGCTCCAGTCCTGAATCCCTGAACCATTACACCAATAACCTGAAAACAGCTTTCACATCCTGCAACTACCCTCCCGACCTGGTACAGAAGCAAATAACCAGAGCCACTTCCTCATCTCCTCAAACCCAGAACCTCCCACAGAAGAACCACAAAAGTGCCCCACTTGTGACAGGATACTTTCCGGGGCTAGATCAGACTCTAAATGTGGCTCTCCAGCAGGGATACGACTTCCTCAAATCCTGTCCTAAAATGAGATCCATCCTTCATGAAATCCTCCCAACTCCACCAAGAGTGTCTTTCCGCCATCCACCTAACCTTTGTAACCTCTTAGTTCATCCCTATGAAACCCCCAAACCACCTTCCCTACCCTCTGGCTCCTACCCGTGTAACCGTCCCCGGTGTAAAACCTGTCCCATGCACCCTCCCACCACCACCTACTCCAGTCCTGTAACCCAGAAGGTGTACACGATCAAAGGCAGAGCCACATGTGAAAGCACCCACGTGATTTACCAACTGACATGCCTACACTGGGAAGCCTTCTATGTGGGAATGACCAGCAACAAACTGTCCATTTGCATGAACGGACACAGGCAGACAGTGTTTGTTGCTAATGAGGATCACCCTATGGCTAAACATGCTTTGGTGCACGGCCAGCACATCTTGGCACAGTCTTATACTGTCCGGGTTATCTGGATACTTCCCACTGACACCAACCTATCAGAACCCTGGAGATGGTATCTTGCCCTTCAATATATTCTCTCTTCCCGTTACCCACCAGGCCTCAACCTTCGCTAATTTCAAGTTGCTGCCCCTTGTTCATCACCTGTCATTCAACAACATCTTCGCCTCTGTACTTCTGCCTTGACTGACAGCTCTGCGCAACCTCTTTGCATTTACGTATTTCTGCCTGTGTGTCTAGTATGTGTGCGGATGGGATGTGTGTGTGTGTGTGTGTGTGTGTGTGTGTGTGTGTGTGTGTGTGTGTGTGAGTGTATACCTGTCCTTTTTTCCCCCCAAGGTAAGTCTTTCCGCACCCGGGATTGGAATGACTCCTTACCCTCTCCCTTAAAACCCACATCCTTTTGTCTTTCCCTCTTTCCTGATGAAGCAACCTTGGGTTGCGAAAGCTTGAAATTTGTGTGTGTGTTTGTGGGTTTTTTATTGTGTCTGTCTACCAGCGCTTTCTCATTTGGTAAGTTACAGCATCTTTGTTTTTTATATATATATTTTCCCAGGTGGAATGTTTCCCTATATATATATATTCCCGGGATTGAAATGACTCCTTACCCTCTCCCTTAAAACCCACATCCTTTTGTCTTTCCCTCTTTCCCAATGAAGCAACCGTGGGTTGCTAAAGCTTGAAATTTGTGTGTGTGTTTGTGTTTGTTATTGTTATTGTTTCTATCAATGTACCAATGCTTTCGTTTGGTAAGTTACTGAATCTTTGTTTTTAGCTACATATATATATATATATATATATATATATATATATATATATATATATATATATATATATATATATATAAAAACAAAGATGATGTGACTTATCAAACGAAAGTGCTGGCACGTCGATAGACACACAAACAAACACAAACATACACACAAAATACTAGCTGTCGCAACCAACGGTTGCTTCATCAGGAAAGAGGGAAGGAGAGGGAAAGACGAAAGGATTTGGGTTTTAAGGGAGAGGGTAAGGAGTCATTCCAATCCCGGGAGCAGAAAGACTTACCTTGGGGGAAAAAAGGACGGGTATACACTCGCACACACACACATATCCATCCACATATACACAGACACAAGCAGACATATACAGAGGCAAAGAGTTTGGGCCCTTGCAAAAGCATTACAATTGTTAAAATCACCAAAAATTTGTGGAACACACACAGCAGGAACAGCGTGTGCCATCGGAAACACTCGTAAAGCGGACACTGGTAGTGGGGGATTGGGGGGGGGGGGGGGGGGGGGGGGGGGCGGGGGCTGGGGGGCTGGTGCAAAATCCGGAGTTCCAGGATAAACATGTAATTTTCTGTCTTGACCATCTGGCTCAATTTGTACCACCACTAACTCATGACTCGGGTGGAAAGTTCACACTGGCACTTGGGAAACTTGTAAACATAGTTACTGGGATTTGAGTACATTGTGTCCGCGTTGTTGAGCACTTAGAACATGTGGGAGGTTCACATTCAACGTAAACCTTTCACGTGCGAAGTTTTGTGCTCAAAAAACATTCTGTTGGTACGAAATACTGCCACACAACTGCTAATTCTTGTACAACGACAAAAAGTTATTGTTCGTACCTGATGCCAACACGCGTGGCTCTGGGAGTGTAGAAGCACTGTCCTGTTGAGTACAGCTAGCTGGTGTATTCGGAAACTGCATCAAACTATGCCAACACAAGGTGGATAATTGGAAAACGATGCCGAAGCGTCCATTGGAAATTTAGTTGGCCCATGTGCGGTGTAGCGGGTGGCAAGCAATCCATTGTGTACTGCTCGACAGAATGAGAGTTCGTTGTAGCACTTGTGAATAAATTCGGGATCACCAGTATGGGTTTAGTGTTGTAGAATTGCCAGATCCAATGATGTACACTATACCACATGTAATAAGCACTGCTTTATTGGACCAAAGTGCTCATATACAGATATACACATCTCTTGATTCTCAGTACACGTGTTTTCTGTTTCACATGGAACTACAGACTGCTCACAAAGAGCTTGCCAAACAAAGATGATAAACACAACTTGGGCGATTGTCACCACCTTAATGTCATGCAGAGTAATAATCCAAACAGTAAAGGTGAATTATCTGTAAGCTTAGAGAATAAAGGTGAAAACTTTTTGAAATTTGGGACCAAATTGATGATAATGTAGATATATATGCATTCTGGAATAAGTTAGCTGTGGTTAATCAAAATTTTTATCCAGATTGGTGGAATGAAGTGAAAGAAGACCTAAAGTAGGAAATGTAATTCTGACAGTAATATATTTTGTGTTCCATCTGTAATAAGTGATTTTAGTTGTGCTATGGAATCCATTCAATGTATTCAATCTTTACCTGACAACATGTGCAACTAAAGTAATGCAACAATACCAGTAAAGTTGATAAAACCCTGCAAAAACAGTGTGTATGTAGCATTTGATGAAATTGCAGGTGATCTCTTACATGAAGTGTCCAATACCAAAGATGATGGTTAAGATTTTGGATGTCCTTACATTAAGATTAAGGTGGATCAGTGGGAGGGGAACTGTTTCATTGATACAGGTAGCCTGATTTGTGGTATATCTGAACAATTTAGAGACAAAATGCAGTATATTAAGAATTTTGTGGAAATGTCGATTGTAGGTGTAAAGATAAGAGGAGCTACAGGTAAGCAAAGCAAATTGGTAAAATCTCAGGTACTTTTAACATTTAGTATAGAAGACAAAACCTTCGAACATGGATGCTTAGTGATCCCTAGTCTGGAAGAAAATATAATTCTCAGTATTGAAACTTCCTGGCAGATTAAAACTGTGTGCCCGACCGAGACTCGAACTCGGGACCTTTGCCTTTCGCGGGCAAGTGCTCTGCCAACTGAGCTACCGAAGCACGACTCACGCCCGGTACTCACAGCTTTACTTCTGCCAGTACCTCGTCTCCTACCTTCCAAACTTTACAGAAGCTCTCCTGCGAACCTTGCAGAACTAGCACTCCTGAAAGAAAGGATATTGTGGAGACATGGCTTAGCCACAGCCTGGGGGATGTTTCCAGAATGAGATTTTCACTCTGCAGCGGAGTGTGCGCTGATATGAAACTTCCTGGCAGATTAAAACTGTGTGCCCGACCGAGACTCGAACTCGGGACCTTTGCCTTTCGCGGGCAAGTGCTCTGCCAACTGAGCTACCGAAGTACGACTCACGCCCGGTACTCACAGCTTTACTTCTGCCAGTACCTCGTCTCCTACCTTCCAAACTTTACAGAAGCTCTCCTGCGAACCTTGCAGAACTAGCACTCCTGAAAGAAAGGATATTGTGGAGACATGGCTTAGCCACAGCCTGGGGGATGTTTCCAGAATGAGATTTTCACTCTGCAGCGGAGTGTGCGCTGATATGAAACTTCCTGGCAGATTAAAACTGTGTGCCCGACCGAGACTCGAACTCGGGACCTTTGCCTTTCGCGGGCAAGTGCTCTGCCAACTGAGCTACCGAAGCACGACTCACGCCCGGTACTCACAGCTTTACTTCTGCCAGTACCTCGTCTCCTACCTTCGATACTTTACAGAAGCTCTCCTGCGAACCTTGCAGAACTAGCACTCCTGAAAGAAAGGATATTGCGGCAAAGATCCCGAGTTCGAGTCTCGGTCGGGCACACAGTTTTAATCTGCCAGGAAGTTTCATATCAGCGCACACTCCGCTGCAGAGTGAAAATCTCATTCTGGAAACATCCCCCAGGCTGTGGCTAAGCCATGTCTCCACAATATCCTTTCTTTCAGGAGTGCTAGTTCTGCAAGGTTCGCAGGAGAGCTTCTGTAAAGTTTGGAAGGTAGGAGACGAGGTACTGGCAGAAGTAAAGCTGTGAGTACCGGGCGTGAGTCGTGCTTCGGTAGCTCAGTTGGCAGAGCACTTGCCCGCGAAAGGCAAAGGTCCCGAGTTCGAGTCTCGGTCGGGCACACAGTTTTAATCTGCCAGGAAGTTTCATATCAGCGCACACTCCGCTGCAGAGTGAAAATCTCATTCTGGAAACATCCCCCAGGCTGTGGCTAAGCCATGTCTCCACAATATCCTTTCTTTCAGGAGTGCTAGTTCTGCAAGGTTCGCAGGAGAGCTTCTGTAAAGTTTGGAAGGTAGGAGACGAGGTACTGGCAGAAGTAAAGCTGTGAGTACCGGGCGTGAGTCGTGCTTCGGTAGCTCAGTTGGCAGAGCACTTGCCCGCGAAAGGCAAAGATCCCGAGTTCGAGTCTCGGTCGGGCACACAGTTTTAATCTGCCAGGAAGTTTCATATCAGCGCACACTCCGCTGCAGAGTGAAAATCTCATTCTGGAAACATCCCCCAGGCTGTGGCTAAGCCATGTCTCCACAATATCCTTTCTTTCAGGAGTGCTAGTTCTGCAAGGTTCGTAGGAGAGCTTCTGTAAAGTATCGAAGGTAGGAGACGAGGTACTGGCAGAAGTAAAGCTGTGAGTACCGGGCGTGAGTCGTGCTTCGGTAGCTCAGTTGGCAGAGCACTTGCCCACGAAAGGCAAAGGTCCCGAGTTCGAGTCTCGGTCGGGCACACAGTTTTAATCTGCCAGGAAGTTTCATATCAGCGCACACTCCGCTGCAGAGTGAAAATCTCATTCTGGAAACATCCCCCAGGCTGTGGCTAAGCCATATCTCCACAATATCCTTTCTTTCAGGAGTGCTAGTTCTGCAAGGTTCGCAGGAGAGCTTCTGTAAAGTTTGGAAGGTAGGAGACGAGGTACTGGCAGAAGTAAAGCTGTGAGTACCGGGCGTGAGTCGTGCTTCGGTAGCTCAGTTGGCAGAGCACTTGCCCGCGAAAGGCAAAGGTCCCGAGTTCGAGTCTCGGTCGGGCACACAGTTTTAATCTGCCAGGAAGTTTCATATCAGCGCACACTCTGCTGCAGAGTGAAAATCTCATTCTGGTATTCTCAGTATTGTTTGGCTAGTGAAAGTTGAGGCTTGTTTTGGATGGAATGCTAAAGAATTGTATATTTTAACCTGTGACACAGCAAGTTGGGATAATTTTTACTTCCTCTCTTGTTTTGCCATCTGCCTCCTTAAAATTCATTTTGATCTTAACTAATTACCATTAACATATGTGACTATAATCTGCATTTTCATAAAAGAGAAAGGTTGGCCCTCAGTTTTAAAGAATATAACACCAGATCTAGTTTTGTGCTTGCTTTTATGTATGTAATTGATTTTCTAATTTATTTTGACTATACCTAGTTAGTATCTTTTGTTATAGGGTGAAATCAGTAATTGTTTCATAATTTAAATTCTATCGTTAATGGATAAACAAATATAAATTCTGTACTTATTATAAACATTTGAAGGAATAACTAATAGTATTATTAAAGAATCTATTTGAAAACATGTTAGCAAAGCCAGCCCCTATGTAAACAATTAATTCGGCCTAACTCTTGCAGTAGAAGAAACTGTTAAAAAGAACCAGTTTTTTGATGTATTCATTTAACTGAATGAGTTAAGTTTTAATTTTAGTTTCTGTAAATTTAACTTCAAACAATGGGTAGCTTCAGTACCTATTATTGTGAGGATATACAAGGGCCCGATTTCTTGTATGAGACAGGCAGTCCACAGCTGAGTTTCAGACGAGGAACCTGTGTTGGTTAGAATGACAACAATGCATCAGCTTAACAGTGTAATAAGTGTTACACAAGTAGGCCATGTGTTAAAACAGTGACAATGTCTGCTCCATACGTACCTTTCTATTCTTCAAGAACTATGAACTTTGTGGTTAGGCTTTTACTGCTCATAGATGTTCAGCAGTAAACTATTATACCAATATGTGGATTTTTACCTGCTAACTATTAATGAGGCTTATGGGATACAATAGTGCAGTGGCTGTATATAACTGTGTATTATTAGGGGTTTGTGGAAAGTAAAAGACTGTGAAACGCAACTGTGCATCTGTCGGCTACATCATTGACAGTAGACAGTACTGCATGTCCACCCCCCCCCCCCCCCCCACCCCTGTATTTTCAGCCAGTACATCGACACTGAGGACAAGAAACAAAGAAACAGAAAAGGTGAGCCACTGCTAACCTAAAATAAATGTTTACATGAAAACTACTTTCTGTATTTTAAACTGTGGGAACAGTTGTAATTATTTGCAAACATTGTGAACCAAGGTGAGTACCACGTGTTTGACTTTGACATAGATTTTGATGAGACTGAGGATCAAGATTTTTAAGTGTATTAGATTCAAAAGTAATGGAAGGGACGACTCTTAATGACATACATAAGGAACAACTTAGAAATTTGTTATTAGAATTTAGAAATGTGTTTAGTGTAAAACCAGGGAAGGTGAAAGTGAAAGGCTATCAGTGCATACTTTACCTTAGAGATCATCAAGCTTTCTTTCTCAAGCTATATAATATACCATTTTCAAAAAGGAAATATGTAGAGAAAGAAATTAAAAAATGGAAACATGGGGTGTAATAGAGAGAAGTAGGAGTGCTTGCAGTAAACTTTTACTTGTGATAATTAAGAGAAATAGTGGAGTGAGAATTGTTTTGGATGCTAGATATCTTAATAAATTTCTTATCAGAGAGAATGACCATCCTGAGAACATGAATGAGCTATTACAGAAATTTGATTATGTAAAATACATGAGTAGTTTGGACTTCACCTTTGGATTTCACTAGATCCCACCTGAAAATAATTCTAGAAAGTGTACACATTTTTGTATGGAGGTAAGTGTTTTCAATATTGTTTAGTGCCATTTGGGCTAAATGTATCTGAAGCTGAATTCATAAGATCTCTGGATTCAGTCTTAGGAAGTGAAGTGAGTTCAAAATTAATTGTGTATGTTGATGACATTCTGGTTGCTGAAAAGACTTGGGAACAACATTTGAATGTGTTAAGAAATGTGTTTTCAAAATTAGAATCAGGAGGTATGAGTTTGAAATAGGTAAGTGTAAATTTCGTGCGGAAGATGTTAAATTTTTAGGACATGTCATATCTGAAGAAGTAATTGCACCTGATAAAGAGAAACTTGATGCTATTGCTAATTTTCCTCCTCCTCACAATAAAAAACGTCTTAAATCATTTTTTGGGTTAACTGGATTTTATAGAAAATTCTGTGGCAGCCAAGCTTTGAATGCTCCTTGCTTGTGTTCACTTTTGAAGAAGAATACCGTTTCACATTGGAATCAGGAGTGTCAAGATGCTTTCGATGAGATCAAAGGGCAGTTGTGTCAAAGTCAGATATTGGTCATACCAGATTTGTCTCTTCCTTTTTGTATTATGACAGACGGTAGTGATGTTGAACTGGGTGCTCACTTATTTGAGGAGGTTGAAGTTGATGATGTTGCTGAACATAGATCTCTTGCATTTGCTAGTAGAGTATTGCAGAAACATGAAAAGACATACACTGTAACTGAGGAAGAACTTTTGGCTGTACATTGGGCATTCAACAAATTTAAAAATTATTTACTAGGTCATAAAGTCATCATCTATACTGATCACCAAGCATTATGTTATCTTCTGGTGTGTAAACTGTACCATAACAGAAGTACTCATTGGGCCGTGTTTTTACAGCAGTTCCATTATGAAATCAGATTCATTAATGACACAGACGATGTATTTACTGATGCTTTGTCTAGGCTACCTTTAGGAAGCACATCATCTAACAGCTTTGGAGAAGGAGAAAGAGAGTTTAAAATTATGTACTTGAAAGGTAAAAGAGAGATCTTGAAAATTTGCAAAGACATCTGCAGGTATCAAAATCATGATCAGAATTGGAAATTGGTTAAGAGCATGTTGGGTAAGAAAGGAGGAAAAAAGACAGAACAATATTATAAAGTTCAAAAGGGTATTTTATTCAGGAGACATAAGACTGACTCAGAGGATTTGAAACAGTATTGGCCATAATAGTGTATTAATACTGTAATTACTTACACACATGAGAGTTTTGGTCATTGTGGATCAACAAAATGCACACAAAAGATTCACGAAAACATCTATTTTTATAACATAGGAAGAAGAGTCAAGAAGAAGTAACCAAACAAGTGGAGGACAATAGCAAAACATACTGCCTAATACAAACCATGATCTCATGTCTGTGGATGTTTATGGACCTTTACCTGAGTGATGATGATGAGGTCCCATACTCCAAGGAGCGTAGGGGACGATGCGGGAGACCCACACCGCTGAGTAGGCAAGGTCCTAGCAGAGGTGGTTTGCCATTGCCTTCCTCCAGCTGTAATGGGGATGAATGGTGATGATGTAGACGACACAACACCCAGTCATCTCGAGGCAAGGAAAATCCCTGACCCCGCGGGGAATCAAACCCGGGACCCCGTGCGAGGGGAAGCAAGAGCGCTACCCCAAGACCACGGGCTGCGGACTAAGAATGGATTTTGTTGTGTTTTTGTGGTTGCTGATGTATTTTAGAAGTTCTTAAAGCTGTTTCCTCTTAAGAAAGCTACCAGTAAGCAAATCATCTCTATGTTTGAAAATACCTATTTACATCAGGTGGGTATTCCTAAAACAATTTTATCTGATATTGGTTCTCAGTTTACATGACAAGCTTGGAAAGATTTTGTTGATCATACAAAAATAATGCACATTCTAACTTCAGTGTACCATCCTTCAAGTAATCCTGCAGAGAGATATATGTGAGAGAGATTGGAAGACTGTTTAGAACATATTGTAGTAAGAATCATACCAGTTGGATAGATTATGCCAGTGATTTTGAGGATATTATGAACATCTTACAACATTCTTCAACAGATTTTTTACCATTTGAAATCATGTTTAATCGCAGACCACCTTCATTTATTTCTGAAAATGTTGAATTTCACACCACATAAAATGCTGTCACCACAAGAGAGGGAAGAGTGTATTAGGGAGATGATGAAAAAATAGGGGGATAGGAGAAACCAGAGACATGATGGTAAAGGTAGATTTTAAGTCTGAAGTAGGAGATCTTGTGTTGCTGAAAGCCAAAGAGAAATCTAAAGTGTTGATATCTGAGATAAGAAATTTTTCGATATTTATATTGGACCATTCAAAATTAGTGAAAATCCACATCCTAATACATACAGACTTGTGTATCTTAAATTTAAGAAGTTGTCTGGATTGTGCAATATCACTGAACTGAAAGCATATAGACATGATCCATAAGTATCTAATTTTTGTTTGTTTTTTCTTTTTCCATTGTCATGAATGCAGCATGTAAGATGATGTACCTTCTAAAGCTCTATCTTATCCATTGACTGAGTTTAAATCTACCTGCATATGCATAAGATTAGATAACTGTGTTTTCTTTGTCTGAAATTTAGTTTGTAAGATGATGCGATTTCTAAAGTTTTGTCTTATCTGTTGACTGAATTAAAATCTATGATACACTAATTATGTTCTATAATATATTTGTGCTTTAGAATTTGATACATATATGCCATGAGACTAAATGAGTATATCTTTTTGCAATTTTAAAATGGAACAATGTTCATAATTTGTACAGCAAAAATTAGGAATAGTATCAGAGCATATCTGTGTGTAATACCTTAATAGTCCATTTTTTATTGCATTTAACTCAGTTGATTAATGTTTCTTATGTGACCACTTTTCAATCACATCTAACATAGATCCCATTTAATTGACTCTGAAATGTTACTAATGAGAACATACCTTGTGTGATGTGAAGGAAGTATTGAACAGCATATGTAGTACACAAAACAATGTTTCAGGTTTTGATATGAATGTTAGACAGGAAGTTAACTATCCGTTGGAGCATGTGATGAAAACTCTAAGGAGAGGGCTGAAAGATGTGGGCGGATCCACTCTCCACACTGCTGTATGGCTGTACCCTGCCAGACTTGTCAACTTGCAAGAGATTTTGGATGATGGGTAACATACTCAAGCATCTGTTGACTGAATTTGTGTTATAATTGATATTTGTGATTTGTTAGCCAAGACTGCTAAAGTCAGTGTTATTCAGCATAAATGCATGTTTTTTTTAAAAGTACAATACATTATGTGACTTTAAATCACTATGTATTTTATTTATTTGTTATCACTTGTAAATGAATCTTCTAGGTCTTTATGTATGTAGGTTAGGTTGTATGGACAATTAACAAATAGTGTGGAAAACATTCACTAGTGTAGACAGTATAACAAGATGTATATATGTCTGCTTCCATACCTTGATTTTGGTTCTCAAGTTACTGGATTGTGTCATCATTCAAATTTATTTATGACTATGTTTACCTGAATTTATCCTAAGTATTCCAATATTGTGTCTGATTGGAAATTGAGTTGTGGACAGACTCATGCTTAGCTCTGCTTTGGGTAGCCCTGGTCATCGCGACTGTGTGTGTACTCAAGGAGTATGTACAGCCATTGATTGAGGCTATATGCTTCTTAAATTATTCTTTGCATATAATTGAACTTATTGATATGATTATGAACTTTATTCATTTTGTTGTGTCGAAACTTTTTTGCTGATTTGTACCCGGTGTGATTTGGATTCATGGGTCAATCCCTACATCATAACCTTAGGCCATGATATTTTTCCATTATTGGGTGTTCTTTCATGAGTCAACATATCTTTGAATACTCTGGTTTATGTGGCTGATTAATTCTTCTGGTCTGTATGTGTCATTGTAAGTTTTTCAAGTCGGCTCACTCATCATACACTTAGGCTCTGAAATTTTTCTCTTCTCTTTTAAAGATTTTGAAGGTCTGATTGTATGGATTAAACTTAAAATTCGTAATTCTAGTAATTTATCTTGTCTTTGTATTTATTACTATGGTTTAGTGTTGCAATGTTGGAATTTTGATTTTGTAGTATTTTCGTGTGACTGTATGTTCCACAGATCTGAAAATCTGAATGCCATATCCTGATATATACATAGATTATGATTTGTATAGTAAATATTTGTCTTATGTTTTCTGTAATATGTTATCCTGGGCATCATTATGTACACCATTTGGCAAACCTTGTAACAGCCTGTTTCCAAATTTTGTGAGAGGTATATTTTAATGGGACAGCCTCCTCTTGCACTATACTATTGATTCTTGTATAGGTGAACATTATAGAATATAATATAAGCTGTTTAACTGAATGAACTTCATATGATTTTATATACACTGTGTTATGTTTTGGACTAAAATATGTGAAAAGAAATCAGTTTGTTAGTACTCTGTATGTACAGTTAAAATAACTCTTCTTTTAAAAATATTTGAATTTATGAAATTTCTGGTATACTTAAAATTCGTTTTATTAATTGCATTAACTAATAGTAATTATTAAATTTATTTCTGGATTCATTTATAAAATAATAATATAGCTTGGTAATGATTCTTTTTTGTCAGGAAAGTTTATAAACTCTTTTGCTTTGTAAACTCTTTCGAATATTGTGAGTACTGCAAAATGTAAGTAGTAGTGGGTGTGTCTCAGATGGAAGTAGATGTTTTTCTAAGTTTTTCAACAACAATGTAATTATTGTTTTTTTTAATGTGGAAAATGTTAAGACAGTGTGATACGGAAAAATGTGACAAAGAATAAAATTTAAGAAATATACAAGCAAATCTTCATCAGTTATTTAGTCATCAGAAACCCACAATGTTAAGTCAAAATCTCAGCCACAAGAATGTACCCCTAGACACTCAAAATGAAGCCAACAACAAGAAGAGAAAATGAAGATAAGTAAGAAGTTTTTCTTTTGCATGTATTACACCTCTCAAAGCTTTCAAAATTTGTGCAAAGACAGAGAATTTTAACAATTGGAACTGTTATTCTTATGCCATTTGGGCTCTTGAAATTTCTTTTTATACCTTTTGGATTCAAAAATACTGTCCAAACTTGTCAATGTTTCATTGATAATGTTGTCCACAGGTTTCATTTTCACTTCTCCTATTTGGGTGACATTGTCATATTCTTGTCATCTCCACAGGAGTACACATATCACCCCTGACAAATCTTGGGAGTTTAGAGCAATTTGGGATAGTCATCAGCCAAAAGAAAAGTGTCTATTACACAAACAAGAAATTCTCTTCCTAGGTCACTCTGTGACACAAATGGTATTACGTCTACTCAACAACGCATCAACCTAATTTGGCAGATGTCTTAGCCAAGAGCTTTCCATGAACTGCAGTGTTTCCTTAGCATAATAAATTTCTACTATTATCACATGTCACAGGTAGCCACAATACAAGTGCCGATAACTGATGCTTTGACCAAGAACGCTTGCAACAATCGGGCACTGACATGGACTGACCAAAGACAACATGCCTTCAAGAGAATAAAGGATTGCTTACACCAAGCCATTACCTTTTATCTGCTATCTTCTGCACCTTTATCTATTACAACAGATGCCAATGAAACTGCCATTACTGGTGTTTTCCAGCAAAAGATAGACTGCTGGTTACGACCTCTACAGTTTTTCTAGAAGAAACTAATGGTGTTGCAACACAAGTGGTCTGTCTATGACTGGGAATTTGTGGCTCTGTACAAAGTGGTCAGGCACTTTCACAAAGACACAGAAGGCAGACCTCTTACTGTATTTACATACCACTGGCCCCTGGTGCTCTCCATTATCGATCTGGGGAAGGACTTTTTTCTCACCGTTTTCAGCACCTCAATTCAGTCATAAAGTTTACTACAGATATGTGACTTCTCAAGGGAGCTGACAACATCATGCCTGATTTCCTTTCACGTATCCATGAAATGATCATCAATATAGACTGATAAACTAGCCAAGGCACAGCAGCAGGATCCATAGATCATGACAGTATTGCAAGATGCCACCACTGGCCTTGAATTAGAACAGACAACAATCCTTGGAATGTATATGCTATTGTGGTGTGACACATTCCAGAACAGGTTACATCCTGTTGTTCCACAAAAGCTTAGAAGAGCAGTTTTTGACAGTCTGCATAATATGCCCCACACCAAGATACGACCAACCACAAAGTTAGTTATGGAATATTTCATTCAGCCTAAAGTGAAAGCAGACTGCAAAATATGGACACAAATGTGAACCTACTGTCAGCATGGCAAAGCTGGATGTCACATGTCTTTAAAACATATGATAATGAAAGGACATCTGCAACATGTACGTCTCGACCTTGTAAGATCTCTACCTGAGTCCAGTGGCTATAGCTGCATCCTCTCAGCAACAGTTCAATTTATCCACTTGGTAGAGGCAGTGACATTGGTCAATATGACACCCAAAACTAGAGTGAAGGCAGTTCTACAGAATGGATATTACATTTCAGTTATTCTATGAGGGTTGACTGAAAAGTAATCCTCCACCTTCATAACTTTTCAACAGTTGGCAGCATTGGTATGTGGCAGGTACTGGCTTGTTCCATAGCCTCTTCTCTACAGCTCCAGTTGATGGAAAGCCTTAGCCTTCAACAGTTGTGTTGTTACAGTGTAAAGTATGGAACCCTACACAGACGGTCACTCAATTTGATTTACGCAAAGTGCAGTCGTTGAATTCTTGACAGCAGAAAGTGTCACCCAAAGAAGATTCATCGGAGAATGAAAACAGTTTATTGTGACTGTGTTGAAATTAGTACTAAGATCTTTATTCATGAACATTATTGTCACAACAAGTAAAAAAAATTGTAATTAATACAGTATTATATGTAGCTAATAGAATCAAATAAACTAAGTGTTTGAATCATTTCTTGAAAAATGATGTTTTTATACCTATTGTGGTTTTAAATCATTGAGCAACATGTGGCTCATGTGGCACAGATTATAATTTTGTTAAAATGTTGTTGTTGGGCCACGTGAGCCATATATGGCGCATGCCTGTTTATCGGTCCAGATCAGTCATAAATTGACATTTTATCAAGTAACTTGATTCTAAACGTTTGAAAGAATACACCTGATGCAAAAAATCAATTTGGCTTCAGAAGTAATATTTATGATTTCACTGTGGCATAGCAATGCATGGTCCCAATTTCATCATAGCAGTCAATATGTTAAGGGTATGTGATGAATTACACTATATTATCTTGGTGCTCCAAAATCTCAGAAACAGAATAGAAGCAGCGGTCAAGCAAGTACTCTTTCAGTTTCACTTTAAACTTAGGTATATTTTGTATCTGTTTCACTTATGGTGGCATGTGGTCACACAACACAATGCCAGTATGATACTCTCATCCCCTACAAATGTTTGTACTTACTGTATTGACATGCAAGTAATGCTTGTGCCTAGTATCATGCGAGTGGAAATTACAATTATGCTTGAAGATATTGTCTTCTTTTAATATGCTGACTTTTATGAAGGGTACTACTCTGTAGATATATATAAAAATAAGAATGGGGCAGTACATTGAGACTTTTAAATATTGGTTTATAGAAATCTCTGTATTTAGCACATTATTATTGTAACAATCTTTCATTGTAGCCTAAATGTTCCCTCAAATTATAATTCCATATATCAGTAAAGAATGGATACTGCTATGGTACATCGTAATATAAATTACTGCTGCACAGCTTGTATTTTGTGAGAGAATTCTTACAGCATATGTAAGTGTTTTTAACTTCTTATCTACATTTTTCTGGTGTGTCTTCCATTTCAGGTTACCCTGGATATGTAACTCTAAAAAAATTTTCACATTCACAGATGAGAGAGTTTTTCCATCAATGCTAAAATTTGGTGTTGCCAGGTGGAGTTTCTGCGAAGTGTGGAAATTGTCTGTCACTCTTTTTCAGAATACACTGTGTTAAATTTTGTATTACATTTGCAACTGTGTTTTGTAGGCTTTCCTCTTCACATGACTTAATTAGGATATTTGTGTCATCTGCAGAAAGTACTATCGTCCCTTCAGTTAATTTTTCTGATAGATCATTAACATAAAGAATAGGCCCAAGAACTGACCCTTGAGGGTCTCCATGTATCTGATTTTTTTTGTGCATTACTATAAAAGTTAGAACTCTTGTGCACTTTTGTACTAGATATTCAAACAATTTGTAGAATGATTGCCTAATGAGTTATGTTTTTAATTTCTTTTGAATTAGCAGTGATTTCCAATTTCTTGCTTTATTTTGGATGGAAGCTTGCTGAATATCATACCAAGAAAGAATATAATTCCATTCTGAATCCTAAACAAGTAGACAATGGCTATACAAAAACTATTTTTGTATCTTGTATTGTGACTGTGTGTATTATAGTTCAGTTGAAACTGATTTTTACTATCAATAACAAAAGCCATTAAGGAGTAAATATATTTGTAATCAAGTGTTATAATCCCAAGACACTTAAAATACTTCTGCAAAATGTGTGGTTATCTACTTTAAATAATATTGCCACAAATTGTGGTGCATACAGTGTGATGAAGCGATTATCTGGTTAGTGTTCTTGTGCTGTGGGCCACCAATTCAAACCCAACCGTCAACAATAATTTTTTGTTTAGTATTTATCGTTTCTGGAAGGTTCTTCACAAATCTTATACTTGTATAGTCTGGTATATTTGACCTTTGCACAGATACTTGCATTCTGTAACTTTTGATGTTTGCATAAATAGCAGCACTCTCTGTCCAAGATTTAAGTTCTATTGTGGATGTACCCTGGTGTCTGTAATACAAGCACCTTATTGCTAAGTGCTGTACTTCAGTCATGTCCCTGCTGTCAGATTTGGACTTGATTGTAATTATAATGTGACACTGTTTGATGGTGACACCAGGCACATCAAAGAATCTACATCACCAAGACTCCAATTATGCAACATAAAAAAGGCTGCTGACTGCATATACAAGTGAGGGAATATGGAATAGTTTTAGGTAAACAACTAGAATTCTCTCAGATACAGATTTATTCACACTTAGCTTCTACACAGATACAAGTCCGGAGGCTAACTGCCGTTAGCGTCCAACATCCTCCCCAAAGCCCTCTCCTCCTCAAAGATAGCACACTTACGCACAGAACAAATATTGATATTTATGGCGCTCTACGGCTCTACGCCACATAGCCCCCCCCCCCCTCCGCACAGTATGGAGTACGTCCCTGTGAATGGGAAGGTAACGCACAGTTCTTCTGCGTCAGGCGGAAGCAGTCGACTGGTAGGAGACCGGGGGGTGAAACCCGGTACATCGACGGTGAAGTCAGCAAGCGACGCCGGCGGCTGAAGACGACGTCCCATCCTGGAGTGGAGGTGTAGCACTTCGTCAGCCGGCAGGTGGAGAATCACCTTGCCAGACGGCCTAACAAAGGCATGCAAATTGCCACACGCAGCACTTCTGCTCAATTTAAAGTGGCGCACCACACGAGATTCTGCACTTCCTCCCTCAATATTGTCACACGCGAGTACCACACACACCGTATCACCATCTACGACAACAGATAATTTATGTATGTCATCAGGGTGCACATGTGTTGTGAATTCTTGGATGGCACCTGTACGAGCAATGGTAGGGAGGCAGGGAGGTGTGGGAAAGCCATGGCAGGGGGAAGCATCTGCTAAGAGGGGGGTGGCAGGTGCACTGGACTGCGCAGGAGACAACCTCGGGCAATCAGCTGACAGACGAGGGAGCGTGACCGAAGGCAACGAGGAGCCAGCGTGGATTGAACGGCGTGACAAAGAGCTGTCACACGAAGATGGTAACACAATGGTAGAATCCGAGTGGTTGGCAGTTCGACTGCGAGGGCTGTGAGGAGTGAAGCCCTGAAAAGATTGGCCACTCGAATTAGATGAACGCGGAGAAGGAGCAGTGCTCGGCAGAGAAGCACGCTGTGGAGAATCAATACCCAAATGCATGGTGTGGAATGATGGATGGCCGCTCGAAGCAGGAGTGGGAGAAGTAGGGGCAGAATCAGGGAGGTTCACCTGAGGCTCAATGAAAGCTGGTTTCACTCGGTTGAGTGATACCGTGGTTACAGAGTCTTTTATGAGGAGATCCATGTTATTCTCAGAGCGTTTGACGACCTTGTAAGGACCTGTGTAGGGTGACTGAAGCAGGGCTTTGACTGAGTCGTCTCTGAGAAACACATACTCACAAGAGTCTAGCGTGCGCGGTACGTACACGCGCGGAGGTGTGTGAGCAGCCGGAGGTGGCGGCTGAATTTTGCTGCCGTGCAAGCGCACCCACTCGAGAAGTGAAGGGAGTTCAGAGGACCGTGGAAGTGGGGTCGGAGTGACTAATTCTCCAGGCAAAACCAGAGGTTGGCCATACACAAACTCGGCTACAGAACCCTTGAGGTCTTCCTTGAAAGTCGCACGAAGGCCAAGAAGCACGAAGGGCAGTGCCTCTGTCCGTAGTGAGTCATGACAATGCAGGGCAGACTTTAAGGTGCGATGCCATCGCTTGACAAGCCCATTTCTTTGGGGGTGGTATGCAGAAGTATGAATTTTGACAATACCACACATTTTACATAAGTCAGAGAAAACTGAAGACTCGAATTGTCTCCCCTGGTCAGTGGTGAGGTAAACAGGTGAGCCAAATCTAGAGATCCACGAATCTAAGAATGCTCGACTTACTGTCTCAGAGGTAATGTTCGGAATAGGCACAGCCTCAGCACACCCAGTCATCCTGTCAATAGCTGTAAACAAGTAACGGAAACCCTCGGAGGGGGCAAAGGGCCTACGAGGTTGACATGAACATGGTGAAACCGGCCTGGCGGTTGGGCAAAACAGCCAAGGGGTGGAGAAGTGTGCCTGGAAACTTTGTTCTGTTGACACACCATGCATGCCCTTGCCCAAGACTGACAGTCACGGCGCATGTCTCTCCAGACAAACCGTTCAGCTACCAGACGGGTGGAAGCTTTGACACCGGGGTGTGTTAATGTGTGTAGTTTGTCAAAGACCTGGTGTTGAACGGGTTTAGGAATGAATGGCCGCAATGTACCAGTCAATTCATCACACCACACTAAGTCAGATATGCCAGGGAAAGTAGAGCGTACCGGTTGGAGAGAGGAGCTGTGGTCTGAAATTAACTGCATGGTATCGGGGTCTGCCGATTGCAACTGAGGTAGGTCCGTTAAGTCAATTAAGGTTGTGACAGCACCAACACCTGAGAGAAAATCAGCGACCACATTGTCTTCTCCTCGGATGTAGTGAATGTCATTTGTAAATTGCAAGATGTAATCGATGTGACAAAAGCATCGTGGGGGCGGATCAGCCGCAGAATTTTTTATGGCAGGAACCAACGGCTTGTGATCAGTGAGCACATAGAAATCTCGTCCCTCAACATCAGTTCTGAAGTGTCTTATGGCCTCGTAAACTGCAAGTAATTCTCTGTCGAATGCTGAGATTTCTTCTGCGTGTTGTTTAGCTTTTTTGAGAAAAACTGCAGGGGGGTCATAACATCGTTGACTCAGTACTGCACCAATAGCATTGTCACTAGCATCAGTAGTGATAAACATTGTGGCATCCGCCCGTGGGTGAGCAATAGTGACAGCGGAGGCCAACAGCTGTTTGAGTTCATTAAATGCCTTGTCCATGTCTGGTTTCCATGGTACCTGGCGGGTGCCAGAAGTTTGTGGACCAGCGAGAGCATCTGTGAGAGGAGCCTGCACTGCAGAAGCGGCTGGCAAATGTTTCCGGTAATAATTAACTGTTCCGATTAACCTGCGTAATTCCCTATAGGTCTGAGGGTGTAGCATCTCGAGAACAGGCTTGATCTTGTCCTGTGGTGGTGTCAGACCGTCCGATGACACAACATAACTTAGGAATGTGACGGATGACTGGTGCAATTGAGTCTTTTTATTGTTCAGTTCAATACCAGCGGCTGCTAAAATATCTGTCATGACTTGAACACGCTCCTCACTCTATTCCAAAGTAGAAGCAAAAACCAATATGTCGTCCATGTATATGAAACAAAAGTCTAGATGGGATAAAGTTTGATTGATGAAACGCTGCCACGTTTGGGGGACGTTTTTCAACCCAAACGGCATAAATTTGTATTGGAACAGCCCAAAGGGAGTGGTTATGGCAGTCTTTTCAATATCCTCCAGAGCCATAGGAATCTGATGAAATGCATGCTTACAGTCCAAAACAGAGAAGTACTTTGCACCTGCGAGCGCATGATTGAAGTCTGCAATGTGTGGGACCGGATATTTATCAATGATGGTGCAGGCATTTAAACGCCTATAGTCTTCGACCATACACCAAGTACCGTCTTTCTTTTGGTCAAACAGGATAGGACTAGCCCAGCAACTGGAAGAAGGTTCAATTATTCCCTTTTGTAACAGATCGTCCAATTGTTCTTTTGCAACTTTCATAAATTCCGGCTTGAGGCGGCATGGGCGTTGCGATATGGACGGCCCATCGGTTAGATGTAACCGATGAACTGTGCCATTAGTGACTACTGCATGACAGTCAGATGTCCGTGAAGCGTAGCAGGCAGTGGCGGACGGGCTAAGCTGTGGCACTGAGGGCACGGAAGTACAGGTGTGCCACCCGCTCGTAGGCTGCGTAAAGGCCACACACGTGTTAACATGCGCGAGGTTGGTACACTGGTTCTTGGTAGCGGGCCGTGCTGCTACGAGTGCTGTAGGCACGAGCGGGCATGGCTGAACAGCAGATGGCCATAGTTCATTGCCACGAGCTTGGCAAGTTAATTGTCCATTCGGAACGCAAGGAACATGAGCACTCGGGCATACCCTATCAATACAAAAGGGGGTGCTGACACAGTTTACAGAGTTCACAACATTGTCGTTAACGTGCGCGGGCATGGGAACACCAGATTGGCATGGACTGACCTTGTCTGTAGCCGACGAGTCGTCTGCTTGTAGTGCCGCGAGGCGTTGTTGTGTGGAGGCCAACTCATGGTGTATGTTGCGGAGATGCAGCAGCATTTCCGTACGTTCCATCCGCAACTTTGAAGACTTGGCGCACTCCACTAGCCACTTGTTTGTCCAAGATTGCAGCTCCAAGGATAGGTTTACACACTTCTTAGCATAGCACACATGTTTGGTGTTAGCCGAACTGTCACTCGGCGAAGCGAAAGGAATATGTTTGTTAAGGGGGGGGGGGGGGGGGGTAAAACACAGTATTTTGCACAAAATCTAGTGCCAACTGATAGTGCTTGAGGAAATCAATTCCGAGAATAGGTTCTTCAATTGTTGACACTAGAAACGTCCACTCCAGCTTGCACTCGGGCGAAAGTTTCACTGTATACAAAGTGGAACTCGAACACTGTAGGGTAGACAAGTTCACTGCACGAAGTACTGTTTTGTGTGGTTGCACTTTATTGGTTGGTAGGTGAACCGGCATCAAAGAGACATCTGCGCCAGTGCTTACCAGAAAACATACACCTGATCGTAAATCTCGAACACAGACTCGACCACACTTACTGTTATTGTCCGAAACGGAGTGCAACATGGGATGGTGCCCATTGTTTACATCGCAGGAGGTGGCACCGTAGCCTACCTGCGGTTGGAGTTTGGGTAAGAACACGGTGACTGGCATTTGCGAGCTTGCTTCCCGAATCTCGCGTGGAAGAAACAGTAAGGTTGGGCGGGCCTGTGCTCCTGAAGTTGCTAGGTGACGGAGTATGTGCCCCAGAGTCTTCCACAGAGGCCAATGCACTGTCGTTGCGGGGAGTTGAAGGTGCAGGCAGGGCGGCTAGTTTAACAAACTTGTTATTAGCAGCACCAGACAAGGGCGTGGCGTCAGAAAGCATCTTAGTGCAGTCACGTCCAGAATGCAGTGCACGGAGCTCACGTTGCCTGGCAGAGTATGCTCTGTCGGCGGCGCGTAAACGTTCATTTACTGGCCTATCTTCATATGCAGAGATTGCCGTCTGGACAGGCAAAGGCAGCTTTTCAGTCCAGATTTCTGCGAGCGTGTCATCAGGCATAACTTGCTCATCGACGAGAAGACGGATGCACCGCCACAGCTGGGACGGAGACCTGTCGCCGAGACACTCTTCGTAGATGAGCTGTCGCACATTTTCTCTCCTGGTTTTAGAGACGCGCTCCAGTATCGTCTGTTTCACCACAGCATACTTCCCTGCTAGAGGGGGTGCTTTGACCAGATCGTAAATTAAATTGACGCAGTCGTGAAGATGGTTCATGAGGCAGGCGAAGCATGTGTCGTCGTCCAAAGCACAGACATTGAATGTTTGCTCAACCAGGTTAAACCAGAACTCCGGGTGAGCAGGTTTGAAGTCTGGTAATATCGGCAGATTCGTCATTGCAGTCACTGCGGAGGTGCGCCTATTACTTCGGACGGAAGTAGTGCATGCAGAAGATTGCGAGTCCGAATTATTGGAGTCCCGTAATGCGGGAATCACGAAATTCACTTGACGCTGGGGGGGGCGGCTGAGAAGTGACGGGCACTCGAACGGTGTGAGGATCGTAGTCAAAATGTGCATTCTCATTGACATGGTAGCTCGGAGAGAAGCCACAAGTGCTTAAGTACGCAGGTGAATGTCTGTTAAGCACACAGTATTCACTCGACCGTGAGTAGTGGGGCTGGTTGTAGATGTCGGAGTAATTACTGTCCAGCACAGAATTGTTGACTTGATCAGAAGCAACACAAGGATCCCACACACGTCCACTAGGATGCACATTTGGTGTGATATTTGCTGTTTGGCGAGCATTGAACACCTGTTGACTAGCCGGCGTGGAAGGATACACACGTGGCGGGAACTGATTCGAGTTTGAATTTACTACTGGATTTTCCAAAGTAGCAAAACCTTGCTTGATGCCACGAACTGTATTGAATTGTGTGTTCGACACAGGAGTAGGAATGTTCTGACCAACACTCTGTGGAGAACACATGGGAAGGTCCAGGCTAACAAAGTCAGAGTCCACGACCGTTGGCGGTTGGAAGAAGCTGGCGGCACTTGATGAATCCCACTGCATGTTCTGGCTGAAGGATTCCGAAGATTCTTGCAGCATGTCCACTACGACGGCAGGAGTGCTGGAGAGATGTTGCTGGAATCCGGGTGGCAGTGAATGCTGAAAGGCCATTGTCTGGAGCTGAACAAAGGCCCTCGCGATTGCGGAGAAACCCAACGCGGTAGGCGCGTATATAACCTTCAGGCGGTAACTCGGACGCGTATTACACAAAAACGGGGTCACCAGTGAGGGAATATGGAACAGTTGTAGGTAAACAACTAGAATTCTCTCAGATACAGATTTATTCACACTTAGCTTCTACACAGATACAAGTCCGGAGGCTAACTGCCGTTAGCGTCCAACATCCTCCCCAAAGCCCTCTCCTGAAAGACAGCACACTTATGCACAGAACAAATATCGATATTTATGGCGCTCTACGCCACACAAGAACCAGAATACAAGAAGTACAATGTTCCCATGGTACTAATATTCAGGAGACCAATGGATTCCAAGTCTGCAGGAAGTCTGGTGTGCATCTTGCATCCGTCATTTTTGTCTGGAGATGCTGGTCAGGACTCAATGAAATGGCTGAGAGGATTTGAATGAGTCACCAAAAATGATTGGTGGGACAACATGACGTATTGAGCAAATGTGTACCTTTACTTGGACAGCAAAGTCCAACAGCGGTTCAAGAACAATGAAGAGAAGCTCAATAGCTAGAATAAATTCCAGGCGAAAGAAAACATTTGGAGACAGTCAGTTGCAAGAAGAGCAATTTAAGTAGGAGCCAATGTTGTGGGGCAATGACAAGATCCTACATGCAGCATGTTTTGGCCCTGTGCCACATTTTGAATTCAAATGTGACAGAAAGTGACAATATCACACATTTGTTGAAAGAAGGTGCAGAAGACATGTACCAAACTCTTCTGGTAAAGGGTGTCACAGCATCTGAGGAATGTATCAAATGTTGACAGAGCACTGAAGAAATCCAACAGAAAAAGAATCAGACAAAAGGAGTACGACTGAGTCCTGAATGTCATCCCTACGGTGGGTTGGTTAGTTAGTCAAAAAATTGGTTCAGATGGCTCTGAGCACTATGGCACTTAACATCTGAGGTCATCAGTCCCCTAGAACTTAAAACTACTTAAACCTAACTAACCTAAGGACATCACATACATCCATGCCCGAGGCAGGATTCGAACCTGCAACTGTAGCAGTCGCACGGTTCCGGACTGAAGTGCCTAGAACTGCTTGGCCACCACGGCTTAGTTAGTCAGTCAGTTACATGTGCCCATAGAGCATTTGAATGATTATTATATCGAAATGAGGTGGAATGAGTCAGTTTACAGGATATGTGTACGTGATTACCGTAAACATTAATGAACACATTATCATTATATTCCTATTCATCCAGCTACACTTAACAAGAAGTTTTTTTTTCTTTTACTGGCTACCAGTTTTTAAGTAGAAATCTGTCAGTGGAACTGAAGGAGTTGTCCAGCACAAATGATTTTAAATTAGATTTAAAAGTTGCTTTGCTACCTATCAATATTTTATTGTTGCATATTGAACTTTTTTCTGAGCCACTGACAGCTTTAACAAAGGGTAATAAAGGTCATTTCTCTGTCTAATGTTGTAGGTATGTACATCACTGTTCTTCAAAAATTGTGGTGGATTATTTACAGTGACTGTCACTAGCAAAAACACCTATTGTGACAGCACAGACTTCTGTGGGTGAACACCACATATTATTCTTATTGCTTGCTTTTGTGCAATCAGTACTTTCTTTCTAAGTGGTTAGTTACTTCAGAGAAATATTCCATATGACATTATTGAGAAGCAATATGCAAAATATGTCAGGAGACTGATATGTTTGTTTCCAAGATTAGTAATTGTATGAAGAGCAAAAGTAGTTGAACTTAATTGTTTGAGAAGCTCAGTAATATGCTTTTTCCAGTTCAAGTATTCATCAATGTGTAAAGCCAAAAATGTGGAGCATTCGATCCTACTTACTGACTCCTGCTCATGTGATATGATTGATTGTTGTACAGACCTAACTGTAGTGTGTGTGTGTGTGTGTGTGTGTGTATTTTATTTTTTATTTTTTTTCAAAATTTAGTGAGAGTCCATTTTCAGAGAACCACTTAATAATTCTTTGAAAAATATCTTTTGCTAACTCTTCTGTTGCTTTCACTGTAATGGGATTTGTTATAAAAGTGGTATCTTCTGCAAAAAGTACCAATTTTACTAGTTGAATATTAAGTAAAAGGTCATTCACAAGATCATAAATAATACCAACCGGCACTATATTAGTGTTTAAGGCTTATACTGTTTTAGGAATGAATGTACAAATAGCATTCTCAGTCGAGTAACCTTTCTGGAACCCAGCCTGTGATGTGCTAAGTAAACTGTTTCCAGTGCAACTTACATTTCTTCAGAATATTTTTAAAAATGATGCCAGTAAAGAAAGTGGATGATAATTATTTAAGTCTGTCTAGTCACCTTTCTTGTGAAGTGGTTCAAAAACTGCATATTTTAAACTGTTTGAAAAAATCCCTGTGCCAGAGATGCATTGCATATATAACTAAGGCCATTACTTATTAAGTTGTAACAATTTTTCTGAATTCTGTTTGAAATTCCATCAACTTCACAAGACCTTTTTTTTTAGAATTGTATAAATTTCAGTGTAGGTTGTAGGTGATACTTCTGGATGCTTAAAGTTAAATGGAATAACATTTTAATATATTCTCTTTCTTCTTCAGCTGAACCATTTAATCGTATATTTGCTGTTATGTTTAGAAAGTGATTGTTAATGTACTTGCAACTTGTGAATTATCAGTCATAACATTAGTTTAACCATTATTGGATCTTTATACACTGACTGGCTGTCCTGTCTCCCATTTGACAATGTCCCATATAGTTTTAACCTTATTATCTATATGATTTATTTCTGTCAGTACATGCATACTTCTGGACATTTTATTGACATTCCTGAAAATATTACAGTATTTTTTGGAGTACGCAGGTAATGTCGGATCTTGACTTACTCTCGACTTTACATAAATTTCCCTATTCCTCTTACATTATATTTTAATTCCTTTAGTTATCCATGGCTTACATTATTTTAATGGATCTTTTGGGTAATTTTTTAGGAAAGCAACTTACAAATATTGACACAAGTTTATTATGGAATAAGTTGAATTTGACATAAGCATCTCTTTTACATATATCTCATCCCATACCATCCCTCTTAGAACACTGTATCCTATTCTCATAAGTAACCATCACTGCTTTGTATGAACCTGCCTCCAGGTTGTTAGGTACCATACTGTTTATTTCCATTAATTGTGAATCATGATTATATAGTCCATTAGCAACTGGGTGCACATAAATTGTTTTAGCTTGGGTACTGTCTATAAAAACATTATCAATCCGTGTCCTACTATTTTGCTGCACATCAGAAATCTACTAACTGTTTCTCCTTTGCTGACAGGTAGCTCCATAATGCATCTAGATTCCTCATAATTAGTTGAAAGTTTCCTGGGGGCAGGGAGGGGGGGAATCTGTGGTCTGTTACAATGATCAGAGAAGTATTCTGCAATAACAACTCACAAACACATGCTTCTAGGTTCTCGTCAATAAAAAGCTATTTGCTTCAATATTTTTTCCTTTGTGTGCAAATTTTACATATGTTGCAACTCCTCCTTTTTCCATGTTAACTCTACATGAAAATAATGCAATTCTGATATATAACTTCTCCATTCTTCTGGTTATGTGGTGTCACAGGCGCCAGCTCCATGGGACCTGAGGGGGCCCAAGCCCCCCAGTAATTTAACCCTTTGTTGCCTGACGGTACTTAAAAGTACCAGTAAGTTTTGACTCTCATTATTTTCTCGTGGTGCAGTTTCGTGATCTGAGAGCCTGTCGGTACGTAACAGTAACTCTGCTCTACTGTTTCATAGATGTTATTGTGCAATACATAGACCTCTCTGGTGGTCAGAGCTTGAAATTGTTTTTCGCGCGCTGCTGTGAAAACAGAAGATTGTATGTGCTTGTTTCCATGGTGTTGCCTGAATTTGTGTGCAATTTATTGAAACTTCCGTTGAGTTTTCCATTGTACGTACTTACCTTCTTTGTTTTTTTATAATAGTTTGAAGCATTACGTTACAGGTGAATGAGATAAAGTGGAAAATATAAAGCGGACTTATTAGTACCATCAGGTTGTGCGAACACTTAATTGTAGCAACAATGCGTTACCTCTCACTAGTTGCTCTGTCCACTTTTTCTCACACAGAAATCCGTAAATACATTTGCCTGTGGAACAATTAGAACAAACAGGACAGGTTTGCCAGGGAATTTATCTAAAGAAAAATCTCTAAACCATGGGGAATCAAATCACAGAGAGTCATCTTTAGACCTAACAGTATTTCAAAGGAGGGAAAATAAAGTAGTGTATTTTGCGTCAAACTTCCATGGCACTGAACAGAGCGTAGTGACAAGAAAACAGAAAGATGGAACTGGTATGGCTATACCATGACCAGTTATTGCATGTGATTACAATAAACATATGGGTGGTGTGGATCACGCAGACAGATTACGTTCAACTTTCTTGACAGGCGATCAAAGAAATGGTGGCACCGTCACTTCTGGGGAGCAATAGAAATTGTTTTGGCAATGCTTACGTCATTTTCAGTGATCTACATGGGGCACAACCACTGCTGGAATTCAGGAGCGCTGTGGCACTAGGGCTAATGAATAAACAGCAAGTGCCAAACCTCAAAAAGAGAAACTCTGGTAAAGATGAAATAACTCCCCCAAAGACAAGAAAGGACAACTTTTCTGTTCCGAAGAATGTACGTCTTGGCAACCGAGAAAACGATTTTGTGGTGTTCACTTGTAAAAGAGGAAGATGAGAAATGTGTGCGGAAACTAAAATTCAGTCGAGACCACATTCACAATGTAATACATGGAAAGTGTATTTGTGCTACAATGAGAAAAAGAACTGTTTCCTACAATTTCATGAGGTATCACTAACACTATATATATATATATATATATATATATATACTGTCAAAAATGTATAGCTAAGTTACTAAGTATTGTGAAGTTGCTCTAGAATAAATTTATGCGAACTTTAAAAAATAATTCAGAAATATCATATTTCTGTTAATTAATTTTCTAATGTTTTGCTATTTGGGGAGCAAAATAACTGATGATGGTCGAAGTAGAGAGGATATAAAATGTAGGCTGGCAATGGCGAGGAAAGCGTTTCTGAAGAAGAGAAATTTGTTAACATCCAGTATTGATTTAAGTGTCAGGAAGTCATTTCTGAAAGTATTCGTATGGAGTGTAGCCATGTATGGAAGTGAAACATGGACGATAAATAGTTTGGACAAGAAGAGAATAGAAGCTTTCGAAATGTGGTGCTACAGAAGAATGCTGAAGATTAGATGGGTAGATCACATAACTAATGAGGAAGTATTGAATAGGATTGGGGAGAAGAGAAGTTTGTGGCACAACTTGACCAGAAGAAGGGATCGGTTGGTAGGACATGTTCTGAGGCATCAAGGGATCACCAATTTAGTATTGGAGGGCAGCATGGAGGGTAAAAATCGTAGGGGGAGACCAAGAGATGAATACACTAAGCAGATTCAGAAGGATGTAGGTTGCAGTAAGTACTGGGAGATGAAAAAGCTTGCACAGGATAGAGTAGCATGGAGAGCTGCATCAAACCAGTCTCAGGACTGAAGACCACAACAACAACAATGTACAAATATTTAATATTCATGTGGAATGAAGTACAAGTTATAAAAATTGGAGCATTTTTCTGTGCACATTGTGATTCTGTCCATGGAGTCTGACGGTACTTCTGAGTACCAGGAGAGAAAAAAGTTGTGAAAAATAAAATAAAATTTTACAAAAAATTCTACCGTCATTTGAGGCCACAATAGCATAAATTCTGCAAAGAAAATGTTAAAAAGTAATTTTTTTCTTATGTCAGGAAACAAAGGGTTAAGAAAATTATTAGTTATATTATGCTTTCTAAAATCACAAAATTATGTTGGAATTTTTTATTTTCCTTGTTTGATGATAGTTACCTTTTAAATCCCTTTCAGTAATTAGTTAAATCAAACAATTATTATGGTAGTAAGCAGGTTAACTGGAAACGAGCGGTGTGAATCATGATAGTGTTGCGGTGTTGTGGGCACACTTAGAATTTGTCCCGGTGCACAAACCTTTGGGTAAGGTCTGAAGCCTGGTGCTGGTGGGCCAGCACTGCAGTCGTGGCGACATCAAAAGGACTGGAGCAGAAGCACCTGGAACCCTCTGCTTTGCATCTTCTTGACACTTCGAGGCATTGTGATGCTGTGGCTATATAAGGCCCACCCTGCTGTCGCAGTTATTCAGTGTGGATAGTTTCGTTCAGTGCATGCTGCAGATGTGTTTAGTGTTCCAACTTTAGTGTCTAAAGGACTATTTTACATGACTATATTTTATTCATTTACTTTAGTCTCTTAGTGTATTGTGAATTAAGTTTGCAATGGATAAATTTGTTACCAAAAAGGCGCACTTGGAAGTTGATGATACTGCAAGTCAACCTCCAACAGTTATTGTGTTGTCAATTGCTTCATTGTCTTCAGGCGAGAACCATTCACAACCAAAACCTGGACAATCCGGTAAGGGAGATCATTTCAGAAGTCTTGGTTGATCAAATATACATGGCTAGAGTATGAAGCATCTACCAAAAAAGTTTTTTGCAAAACCTGCTAAGAGGCAGATGCTAAAAATCTATTACAATTTTCTTCAAAAAAAGAAGAAAAAGGCTTTGGAAAAATTCCATCTTCATGAAAATATGTCTACGCATAAAGAAGGTATTCTGAAACTAAATTCTATCACTAACCGAAGTGTGGCCTCCCAATTGAATGAACAATTAGATAGTGATATGGAGTAATGTCGTTTAGCTCTTGAGACAATTTTTACTACCATACAATTTCTACGCCAACAAGGACTAGCAATTAGAGGGCACTAAGATGTAAACTCAAATTTTTTACAATTGTTGGAACTCCGAAAGAATGACATACCTGAGTTAAAAGACTGGTTAGGGCATTAGCGGTATAAGTGTACGTCCCACAATATTCAAAATGAGATCATCGATCTGCTAGGAAAGTCTGTGTTAAGAAACCTATTGGCTTCAATCAAGAATACTAAATATTTTTCTATTAAGGTTGACGAAACAAGTGATTCTTTGATTCGTGAACAAGTGTCATTTTGTATTGACAATTCCTTGATCATCAGCGAAGACTTTATTGGCTTATACGAGACCCACAACACTGAATCACAAACTCTGTTTAGTATTTTAGAAGACTTTTTACTCGTCTTGATTTGTCAATAGATAACTTAAGAGGACAGTGCTATGATGGTGCCTCAAATATGATAGGTAAGTTCAAAGGACTAAAAAAGTTAGTTTTGGATATACAACCGAAAGCACGTTATGTGCACTGCTCTGTTCGCAGTTTAGACTTGGCAGTTATAGACAGTCTCTACCATCTTATGTCTATGAGGGATATTGCAGCGTTAGCCAAGGACTTAATAAACACTGTAAGTGAATCCAACAAAAGGAAAGCATATGTTGTGAGAGCGCCAACGACCAAACTGGTCTATGACCCCTTTGCCCGACTCAATGGTCTATGCAAGCTTCTAGTATCTTGAGAATATTGAAAAACTTTGAAGAACTTCTAGAGTTTTTTGAAACATTTTCTGCAGAGGACAAAACAGAGGCAAGTTACAAATGTGCAGGCTACCTAGAGTCAATGCTACAATTCAAGATTTATTTCTTTTTATGTCTTTATTGCCATGCAATGAACCCAATACAGGATGTCAATGAAAAAGTTCAATGGCCTCATCTGAGTGTTTCTGATTTGGAAAAAACATATGAGGGCTTGATTTGTATATTGAATGGAAGGAGTGATAGCTTTGAACACTTTTGGGAATTGTGTTTAAAAGAAAACCCTTCACAAGTTGCTGATCCTTCACTTCCTCGGAATCAAAGTATACCAAAGAAGTATGAAAACAATGAAGCCAGCTCACCACACTCTTTCAGAACCCCAAAGGAATACTACAAAGCTATTTAATTGATGATTGTGAAATGGTGCAATCTTGCATTACTGAGCGGTTTGCTTCAACTGGACTCTCACGAGTCATTGCAGTTGAACAAGAGTGCTTGCTTTTAGTAAACAGAGATGAAACAAATTTGGAAAAATAAACTGAGTTTTTCAAAACTGACCTAGACATTGAGAGACTGTGCTTACACTTGAATATGTTAGCTGATATGGTCTTAAAAATGATGTGTGATGTAAGAAACTACATTACACAAGAGCCTGCAGTTGGAGAAATGTTATGTGAAGTAGTGAAGTGCATTAAGCTTCTCCAAGTAGTTCCAATCACGACAGCAAGAGCAGAACGGTCATTTATCACCCTTAGACATCTGAAACCATATCTTCGATCCACAATGGGACAGAAGCGATTGAACAACTTGGCTATTCTTCATGCCCAACAAGATGTTTTAGATGAATTGGATATCCGACAAGTCATCAACGACTTCATATTCAGTAATCCAGTCAGACAGTTGACATTTTCACCTTTCTAAAGACAGCCTATCCCTGATAATGACATTTAGAGCAATATTAAAAATCTTTATAAAATAGAGAATTAAATACATACATAATGATAAATTTTCAGTTTTGAAATATTAGTACTAGTTTAGTACTGTATTACTATTATAATTGCAAGAGCTAGATGTAAGAGTAGCTGAAAGTGCTAAATTTTTAGGGATCACCGTGGACAGTTGTTTAGGATGGAAAGATCATATTTTCAAAATAATCAATAAACTTAGCAGTGCTGTTTTCGCTCGGAGACAAATTAAGCCACTAATAACTGAAGATGATATGCGCATGGTGTATTTTTCATACTTCAATGCTATAATGAGCTATGGTATGGAAATCTGGGGCCACTCAACTGAGGCAATTAAAATATTCAAATTACAAAAGAGAGCAATTAGCCTAATAGGAAACAAAAGAACAAAGATAGTTGCAAGCCACTTTTCAAAAAATATGTGATTCTAACCTTCTACAGCCTGTACATTATAAAATTCTGCACCTTGCTTGGGATCTTAAAGATAAATTCAACAAAAATAAAGATGTACACCACCACCACACCAGAAACACCAAGAAATTAAGAATTCCGCAGCATAACACAATTCAATATGGGAGAAGCGGTGGTTACATGGTAGTGAAGTTGTACAACTCTTTACCACCACACATCACTAATGCCAAATTGAAGGATAAGTTTAAACAGTAAATCAAAAAAACTGCTAATAGAATCCCCTTTATATTCAAACAGAGACTTTCATTCACACAAAAATAACAACAGCATTGTTTTATCTAAATATTTTGTTTTCTACAGTATTATTGCTGTTAAATTTTTTATAAATGTAAACAAAATGGGATCTAGAATATGTATGTGCTACATTACTGTATTATACCAGATGATGTGACTTACCATACGAAACCGCTGGCAGGTCAATAGAAACACAAACAGACACATACATACACACAAAATTCAAGCTTTCTCAACAAACTGTTGCCTCATCAGGAAAGAGGGAAGGAGAGGGAAAGACGAAAGGAAGTGGGTTTTAAGGGCATTCCAATCCCGGGAGCGGAAAGACTTACCTTAGGGGGAAAAAAGGACGGGTATACACTCGCACACACACACACACACACATATCCATCCACACATATACAGACACAAGCAGACATATTAAAAGGTAAAGAGTTTGGGCAGAGATGTCAGTCGAGGCGAAAGTGCAGAGGCAAAGATGTTGTTGGATGACAGGTGAGGTATGAGTGGCGGCAACTTGAAATTAGCGGAGATTGAGGCCTGCTGGATAACGGGAAGAGAGGATATATTGAAGAGCAAGTTCCCATCTCCAGAGTTCGGATAGGTTGGTGTTAGTGGGAAGTATCCAGATAACCCGGACGGTGTAACACTGTGCCAAGATGTGCTGGCCGTGCACCAAGGCATGTTTAGCCACAGGGTGATCCTCATTACCAACAAACACTGTCTGCCTGTGTCCATTCATGCGAATGGACAGTTTGTTGCTGGTCATTCCCACATAGAATGCATCACAGTGTAGGCAGGCCAGTTGGTAAATCACGTGGGTGCTTTCACACGTGACTCTGCCTTTGATCGTGTACACCTTCTGGGTTACAGGACTGGAGTAGGTGGTGGTGGGAGGGTGCACGGGAAAGGTTTTACACCGGGGCGGTTACAAGGATAGGAGCCAGAGGGTAGGGAAGGTGGTTTGGGGATTTCATAGGGATGAACTAACAGGTTACGAAGGTTAGGTGGACGGCGGAAAGACACTCTTGGTGGAGTGGGGAGGATTTCATGAAGGATGGATCTCATTTCAGGGCAGGATTTGAGGAAGTCGTATCCCTGCTGGAGAGCCACATTCAGAGTCTGATCCAGTCCCGGAAAGTATCCTGTCACAAGTGGGGCACTTTTGTGGTTCTTCTGTGGGGGATTCTGGGTTTGAGGGGATGAGGAAGTGGCTCTGGTTATTTGCTTCTGTACCAGGCCGGGAGGGTAGTTGCGGGGTGCGAAAGCTGTTGTCAGGTTGTTGGTGTAATGGTTCAGGGATTCCGGACTGGAGGAGATTCATTTGCCACGAAGACCTAGGCTGTAGGGAAGGGACCGTTTGATGTGGAATGGGTGGCAGCTGTCATAATGGAGATACTGTTGCTTGTTGGTGGGTTTGATGTGGACGGACGTGTGAAGCTGGCCATTGGACAGGTGGAGGTCAACGTCAAGGAAAGTGGCATGGGATTTGGAGTAGGACCAGGTGAATCTGATGGAACCAAAGGAGTTGAGGTTGGAGAGGAAATTATGTTCTTCTTCACTGTGAGTCCAGATCATGAAGATGTCATCAATAAATCTGTACCAAACTTTGGGTTGGCAGGCCTGGGTAACCAAGACGGTTTCCTCTAAGCGACCCATGAATAGGTTGGCGTACAAGGGGGCCATCCTGGTACCCATGGCTGTTCCCTTTAATTGTTGGTATGTCTGGCCTTCAAAAGTGAAGAAGTTGTGGGTCAGGATGAAGCTGGCTAAGGTAATGAGGAAAGAGGTTTTAGGTAGGGTGGCAGGTGATCGGCGTGAAAGGAAATGCTCCATCGCAGCGAGGCCCTGGATGTGCGGAATATTTGTGTATAAGGAAGTGGCATCAATGGTTACAAGGATGGTTTCCGGGGGTAACACATTGGGTAAGGATTCCAGGCATTCGAGAAAGTGGTTGGTGTCTTTGATGAAGGATGGGAGACTGCATGTAATGGGTTGAAGTTGTTGATCTACGTAGGCAGGGATACGTTCTGTGGGGGCTTGGTAACCAGCTACAATGGGGCGGCCGGGATGATTGGGTTTGTGGATTTTAGGAAGAAGGTAGAAGGTAGGGGTGCGGGTGTCGGTGGGGTCAGGAGGTTGATGGAGTCAGGTGAAAGGTTTTGCAGGGGGCCTAAGGTTCTGAGGATTCCTTGAAGCTCTGCCTGGACATCGGGAATGGGGTTACCTTGGCAAACTTTGTATGTGATGTTGTCTGAAAGCTGACGCAGTCCCTCAGCCACATACTCCCGACGATCAAGTACCACAGTCATGGAACCCTTGTCCGCCGGAAGAATGACGATGGATCGGTCAGCCTTCAGATCACGGATAGCCTGGGTTTCAGCAGTGGTGATGTTGGGAGTAGGATTAAGGTTTTTTAAGAAGGATTGAGATGCAAGGCTGGAAGTCAGAAATTCCTGGAAGGTTTGGAGAGGGGGATTTTGAGGAAGAGGAGGTGGGTCCCGCTGCGACAGAGGACGGAACTGTTCCAGGCAGGGTTCAATTTGGATGGTGTCTTGGGGAGTTGGATCATTAGGAGTACGATTAGGATCATTTTTCTTCGTGGCAAAGTGATATTTCCAGCAGAGAGTATGAGTGTAGGACAGTAAATCTTTGACGAGGGCTATTTGGTTGAATCTGGGAGTGGGGCTGAAGGTGAGGCTTTTGGATAGGACAGAGGTTTCGGATTGGGAGAGAGGTTTGGAGGAAAGGTTAACTACTGAATTAGGGTGTTGTGGTTCCAGATTGTATTGATTGGATCTGGAACCACAATACCCTAATTCAGTAGTTAACCTTCTGCTTGTGTCTGTATGTGTGGATGAATATGTGTGTGTGTGTGCGAGTGTATACCTCTCCTTTTTTCCCCCTAAGGTAAGTCTTTCCGCTCCCGGGATTGGAATGACTCCTTACCCTCACCCTTAAAACCCACTTCCTTCCGTCTTTCCCTCTCCTTCCCTCTTTCCTGATGAGGCAACAGTTTTTTGCGAAAGCTTGAATTTTGTGTGCATGTTTGTGTTTGTCCGTGTGTCTATCGACCTGCCAGCACTTTCGTTCGGTAAGTCACCTCATCTTTGTTTTTATATATAATTTTTCCCACGTGGAATGTTTCCCTCTATTTTTTTTATATATATATATATATATATATATATATATATATACAAACAAAGATGATGTGACTTACCAAATGAAAGCACTGGCACGTTGATAGACACACAAATATACACACAAAATCCAAGCTTTCGCAACAAACTGTTGCCTCATCAGGAAAGAGGGATGGAGAGGGAAAGACGAAAGGATGTGGGTTTTAAGGGAGAGGGTAAGGAGTCATTCCAATCCCAGAAGCGGAAAGGCTTACCTTAGGGGGAAAAAGGACGGGTATACACTCGCACACACACACATATCCATCCACACATATACAGACACAAGCAGACATAATGATGGATTTGTAGTATAGAATTATTGCAATTAAATTTTCTGTAATTTAGGTACATAGATTATATTGTTTTTGTTGTGGTCTTCAGTCCTGAGACTGGTTTGATGCAGCTCTCCATGCTACTCTATCCTGTGCAAGCTTCTTCATCTCCCAGTACCTACTGCAACCTACATCCTTCTGAATCTGTTTAGTGTATTCATCTCTTGGTCTCCCTCTACGATTTTTACCCTCCACGCTTCCCTCCAATACTAAATTGGTGATCCCTTGATGCCTCAGAACATGTCCTACCAACCGATCCCTTCTTCTAGTCCAGATGTGCCACAAACTCCTCTTCTCCCCAATTCTATTCAGTACCTCCTCATTAGTTATATGATCTACCCACCTAATCTTCAGCATTCTTCTGTAGCACCACATTTCGAAAGCTTATATTCTCTTCTTGTCTAAACTAGTTATCGTCCATGTTTCACTTCCATACATGGCTACACTCCATAGAAATACTTTCAGAAATGACTTCCTGACACTTAAATCTATGCTCGATGTTAACAAATTTCTCTTCATCAGAAACGCTTTCCATGCCATTGCCAGTCTACATTTTATATCCTCTCTACTTCGACCATGATCAGTTATTTTGCTCCACAGATAGCAAAACTCCTTCACTACTTTAAGTGTCTCATTTCCTAATCGAATTCCTTCGGCATCACCCAACTTAATTTGACTACATTCCATTATCCTCATTTTGCTTTTGTTGATGTTCATCTTATATCCTCCTTTCAAGACACTATCCATTCCGTTCAACTGCTCTTCCAAGTCCTTTGCTGTCTCTGACAGAATTACAATGTCATCGGCGAACCTCAAAGTTTTTATTTCTTCTCCATGGATTATGTATACCTCATAAAATCCGTTCAGTTTACAGTATCTAAAATTTTGTAACTATGATGTTAATTTCCAGAAATGTGGCTAATATTTATTAGTTATCTTAGCAAAACTATAGTTAGAATAAGTAAAAGTAATGTATTTTATTGAAAACTGACAAAGCAAATATGTACTTGTACTTACTCCATAGATGTACATCATAAGCTGCTAAATAAATTAATAAACTATATTACTATAGTACTGTATTTGTTATTTTCAAATACTTAAATATTTTTAGGGTGTAAGACCAAATTAAAACCCGCTATTTATATACTTTTTAACTGGAAGTATTAGGCATACTGTATTAACTTTATTAACTGTATTAAAGCATTATCTTTGAGATAATTCGAAGTAATCTTAAATTAGCTACTTCACTTATTATTCAAAGCGCTATTACTGTGCGACAGCAATATTTTATGTTTTATTCTTTTAATGATAGTTTAGGATTTATTTAAATATAATTTCAGTCATTTCAGAGCTATATATTCACTGCTCTGTAATAGTCTATAAGCATGATTGTTACTGCAAATTAAATTAGCTTTAACGAAAATACATATGTGTTTATGTTTTGTTTCTTTTTTCAAAGCCAAAAATTGTGTCAGGCATGTCAAGTTTCCCAGTGTGTTAAGTTATTGAGAGACCAGTTTTCTGGGTTCTATGTTGATCATATGACTCTAAAATGCTTTTAAAAACTTTAAAACACATTATTTTTCATCTAAAATTTAGAAAATTTCCCAGGGCAAGATCCCCTGTATGCCCCCCCCCCAATATTTTTTATAATATCTCTTTAGAATTTTCCACATTTATAGACATACAATAAGCTCGTCTGTCCCTTGCCACCCACTGATGACACCCTAGTCTGCCTGAAAGGAACAAAGAACTTCTCAACTATGGACATGAAACTGGCAAATCCATTGCCTCTAAGAATTTCAAGTTATGCCATTTGGACTGTGTAGCACTCCAGCCACCTTCGAAAGCATAATGGATACCTGGCTTCGACACTTTAAATTGACAGTACGTTTTGCTATTTGGATGACATTGTCCTTCTTTTTAAAAGACATTTGAAGAACATCTAAGCTGCCTGACAACCAGTTTTTGATGTTTGTCTGCTTTATTTCTTCATTGATAGTCTGTAGTGTTGACATAATGTGTTGTTATACTGGCTGAAAAATTGGAGGTGGAAGTTCAACACCGACTACTGTAAATGATATAGCCGACAGTTGCACAGTTGCGTTTCACAATTCTTTACTTCCACTGTTCACAACCCCCCAATATCACACAGTTAATATGGCCAGTTCAGTATTGGTTAACTTTTGATAAGCCTCATTAATAGTTTGCAGGCAAACATCTACATCTACATCTACATGGTTACTCTGCAATTCACACTTAAGTGCCAGGCAGAGGGTTCATCGAACCATTTTCATACTACTTCCCTATCATTCCATTCTTGAATGGTGCGTGGGAAAAAGGAACACGTAAATCTTTCTGTTTGAGCTCTTATTTTATTATGATGATCATTTCTCCGTACATAAGTGGGTGTCAACAAAATATTTTCACATTCGGAAGAGAAAGTTGGCGATTGAAATTTTGTAAATAGATCTCGCCGCAAAGAAAACCACCTTTGTTTGAGTGACTGCCACCCCAGCTCGCTTATCATATCAGTGACACTCTCACCGCTATTGCGCAATAATACAAAACAAGCTGCCCTTCTTTGCACTTTTTCGATGTCCTCTATCAATCCTATCTGGTAAGGACCAACACCGCTCACCAATATTCTGGCAGAGGATGGAAAAGTGTAATGTAGGCTGTCTCTTTAGTGGGTTTGTCGCATCTTCTAAGTGTTCTGCCAACAAAGCGCAGTCTTTGTTTCGCCTTCCCCACAATATTATCTATGTGGTCTTTCCAATTTAAGTTGCCCATAATTGTAATTCCTAGGTATTTAGTCGAATTGACAGCCCTTAGATTTGTGCAATTTATCGTATACCCAAAATTTAATGGATTTCTTTTAGTACCCATTTGGATGACCTTGCACTTTTCTTTGTTTAGTACCAATTGCCACTTTTCGCACCATACATAAATTCTCTCTATATCATTTTGTAACTGGAATTGATCATCTGATGATTTCACTAGACAGTAAATTACAGCGTCATCCACAAACAATCTAAGGGGGCTGCTCAGATTATCACCTAGATCATTTATGTAAATCAGGAACAGCAGAGGGTCTATGACACTACCTTGCAGAACGCCATATATCACTTCTGTTCTACTCGATGATTTACTGTCTAACACTACAAACTGTGACCTCTCTGAGAGGAAGTCACGAATCCAGCAACACAACTGAGACGAGACTCCATATGCACGCAGTTTGATTAATAGTCACTTGTAAGGAACTGTATCAAAAGCCTTCTGGAAATCTAGGAATATGGAATCAATCTGATATCCCTTGTCGATAGCACTCATTACTTTGTGGGAATAAAGAGCTAGCTGTGTTGCACAAGAACGCTGTTTCCTGAATCCGTGTTGGTTATGTGTCAAAAAGTCATTTTCTTCAAGGTGATTCATAATGTTCGAGTATAGTATATGCTCCAAATTCCTACTGCAAATTGTGGTCAGCGATATTGGTATGTGGGTTACTACTGTTTCCTTTCTTTAATATTGGTGTGACCTGTGATACTTTCACGTTTTTAGGAACAGACCTTTTGTCAAGTGAGTGGATGTATATGATTGCTAAGAAAGGCACTGTTGTGTCTGCATACTCTGAAAGGAACCTGACTGGTATACCATCTGAACCAGAAGACTTGCCTTTCTTAAGTGACTTGAGTTATTTCACAACACCTAAGATATCTACTTTTATGTCACTCATCCTGACAGCTGTTCTGGTTTCGAATTCTGGAATATTTACTTTGTCTTCTTTCGTGAAGGAATTACAGAAAATTGTATTTAGTAACTCTGCTTTAGTGGCACCATCAGTGGTAACATTTCCATCGTTATTGTGCAGTGACAGTATTGACTGTTCTTAGTATTGGTGTACTTTACACATGACCAGAATCTCTTTGGGTTTTCTACCATATTTTGAGACAATGTTTCATTGTAGAAACTATTAAAAGTATCTTGCAGTGACATCCACACTAAATTTCGAGCTTTCGTGAAACTTAGCCAGTCTTGGGGATTTTGCATTCTTCTGAATTTGGCATGCTTTTTTCATTGCTTCTGCAACAGTGTTCTCATGTGTTTTGTGTACCATGGTGGATCAGTCCCATCTCTTATTAACTTATGCTGTATGAATCTATCTATTGCTGTCGATACTTTATCTTTGAATTTGAGCCATATCTTGTCTACACTTACATAATTAGCTTGGAAGGAGTGGAGACTCTCTGTTAGAAGGGCATCAAGCAAATATTTATCTGCTGTTTTAAATAGATATATTCTGCATTTATTTATAGTGGTTTTGGTTGATATGTTTCTGAGCCTCACTACAATGACCTTGGGTTCACTAATCCCTGTATCCATCATGACACCCTCCATTAGATCAGGATTATTTGTGGCTAAGAGGTCAAGTGTGTTTACACAACCATTTACAATTCATGTGGGCTCATGAACAAATTGTTCAAAGTAGTTCTCAGAGAAAGATTTAGTACAATCGCCAACAAATTGAGGGTAGAGTGAAGTCTCCACCAATTATAACTGTATGAGTGGGATACTTATTTGTAATGAGATTCAAGTTTTCTTTGAACTGTTCAGCTATTATATCATCTGTGTCAGGGGGTCGGTAGAAGGAGCCAATTATTATTTTGGTACGGCTGTTGAGTATAATCTCTACCCATAGTAATTCACAGGAACTATCTCTTTCAACTTCACTACAAGATAAACTACTACCAACAGATACAAACACACCACCACCTACTTTATTTAATCTATACTTTCTGAACACAGTTTGCGCCTCTTTAAAAATTTTGGCAGAATATACCTCCGGCTTTAGCCAGCTTTCTGTACCTATAATGATTTCAGCTTCAGTGCTTTCTATCAGCACTTGAAGCTCTGGTACTTTTCCAACACAGCTACGACAATTTATGACACCAATACCGACTGTTGCTTGGTCAATTCTCGTTGTTTCTTTGCCCTAAGCCCTTTTTGATCTTTCCCGAGACAGTTTAACCTAAAAAACCGCCCAGTCCAAGCCACACAGCCCCTGCTACCCATGTAGCTGCCTCCTGTGTGTAGTGGACACCTAAATGTTTTAGCGGAACCTGAAACCCCACCACCCTATGGCACAAGTCGAGGACTCTGCAGCCTACATGGTCACAGAACCGTCGGAGCCTCTGATTCAGACCCTCCACTCAGCCCTGTACCAAAGGTTCGCAATTGGGCCTGTCAACGATGCTGCAGATGGTGAGCTCTGCCTTCATCTCACTAGCAAGACTGGCAGTCTTCACCAACTCAGATAGCCACTGGAAACCAGAGAGAATCTCTTCCGATCCATAGCGACACATGTCATTAGTGCTGACATGAGCCACCACCTCTGATGGCTGCATCCTGTACCGTTCACGGCATCCAGAAGAACCCTATCCACATCTTGGATGACTCCCCACGGTATACACATAGAGTGCCCATTGGCTTTCTTCCTGTCGTTAGCTGCCATATCCTTAAGGGGCTCCATCACTCGCCTAACAAACGTCAGCATAGTGCTAGAATAGTTTACTGTTGAACATCAATGAGCAGTAAAACCTAACCACACAGTTCTTGCAGAATAATAAGGTATGTGTGACACTATTGAAGAGACACTCATTATTTGTGTTACACTTATTTCATGGTTAAGTTGATGGACTGTTGTTGATCTAACCAATAGAGGTTTCTCGTCTGAAACTTGGCTGTGGACTGATTGTCTAAGGACCAAAAATCGGGCCTTTATATAACCTCACAATAATAGGTACTGAAACTACACAATGTTTGATGTTTAATTTACAGAAATTACAATTAAAACGTAGCTCATTCAATTAACTGAATACACTGAAAAATGTCTTCTTTCTAACAGTTTCTTCTACCACAAAGATTAGGCCGACTTATTTGTTAAATAATGAAATTAACAGATATAGTTACACAAACAACGCTTTTGACAAACCTGGTAATTATTTTGGAATTAATTAAGGGCTGGTTTTGCTAATATATTTTCAAATAGAGACAAGTAAATACTTAAAGGATCATAGTGGTGGTTCTTCAGAATGTTTGTAATTAGTACAGAATTTATATTTGTTTATAAGTCAGCAATACAATTTAAGTTACAAAACTATTACTGATTTCACCCTATAACAAAAAATATTAACCAGGAATAGTCAAAATAAATTAGGAAATTGAGTACATACACAAAACTAAGCACAAAATTAGATCTGGTACTATATTTCTTAAGACTGTGGGCCAACTTTTCTCTTTTATGAAAATGCAGATTATACTCATGTATGTTAATGGTAATTAGTCAAAAATGAAAAAATGAATTTAAGGAGGCAGATGGCAAAACAAGAGAGGAAGTAAAGAGATCCCAGCTTGCTTCGCCAGAAGCTTAGCATGAATCCGAAAAAGTGCCTCTTTGCCACCCAAGAAATAGAAATGTTGGGACACCTAGTGACTGGGAGTTGAGTCTATCCTGATCCAAAGAAAATAAGAACAGTCACATATATTCCAACTCCTTGGTACAGTCATGATGTAAGAAGTTTTCTTAAAATGGGCCCATACTATCAGCAGTTTCTGAAGGACTTCTGTATTAAGACACATCCATTACAAGAAATACTGAAGGGAAATTCCTGGAACAAGATGCATGAAAGAGCTTTCCTTGTCCTTAAGAAGTTATCATCGTCTTCTCCATGGTATCCTTTATTGTAGGACGGGAGTAGGATGAGAATACTGAGACAACACTTCACATCAACACTAGTGGATATGGAATAGATGCAGTTCTAGTGCAAATTCAGGAAGATACTGAAAAGGTGATAGCTTGTGCTTCCAGAGTACTCTCCAAGCCTGAAATTAACTACTCTAATTAGTAGAAAGAGTGTCCTATAGTTGTATAGGCCACCAAAAAGTTCCATAGGTGTTTATTTGGCAACTATTCAGTACTGTAACAGGCCACCATTTCATGTGCTGGTCGACTAGCCTGAAGGATCCCTGGGCAGACTGGCAAAATGGGTGCTGATGCTTCACGCTGCAAAATCACCCACTGCTGAATGGCCTCACAAAATGCTTTAATAAGACACTGCTAAATATGCTCTCAATGAACAGTGATAGTGAACAGAGAGATTGGGATACAGTGCTGCCCATGTGTCATTTTCATACAACACGGCAAAGCAAAGAACTACAAGCTTCACACTCCATGGTTATGAGGCCAAAACGACAATGGATACACTGTTCCCATTTCAACTTGATGATATTCAGGATGACTATGTGAAAAAATCTCATCACCAGGACCAAAGAAGCAACTGGCTCACATATGGACTGTGGATGTCCAGGAGAAAGACTGAGATAACTGCATTTCCAAACACCAGCCAGTGGAATATAGCCTGGGAGACCTATTATTGGCTTTAATGCCTGTGTGGAAGGTGGGAGCATCATAGAATTTACTGAAGTGGTACTTTGGGCCATATGGTATCCTTTATTGCTTGTAGGAAATCACATATGAAGTTGAGAATTATGGCCCTTCATCAAGAACATGAAAGTGCAGAGATATTGTCCCTATCGTCCATAGGAAGCCCTACTACAGTCCTGAGGGGCAAATTGATGATCAGAAGTTCAAGAAAACTGGAGACTCGCTTTGAAATCATGAAACTTCAACACGAGGGGCGCCTTTGATGCTTATCATAGGGAAGAAGATGTAACAACATGGCCATAATGCAAGGATTCACAATTGCTGTCATATGAGGACCATTGACAAGATCTTGATTCAAAGTGCTGTAGTCAGCTCAGGTGAGAACTCCCGAAACAGTGGCTTTCTGTTTCTCCTGGAGAAGGAGCAATGTCACAAGCTGTGGTCTGTGGCACATGCAGTGTGGCGTAGTGAGTATCACTGGCTAGCGTGCTGTTGGTCAGCAGTTCAAACTGGACCATCAGCAATTATTTGTTATTTAGTATTGATCAGTTATGGGAATTTCTGAAAATATCTTATGCTTGTAATGTGTGTATATTCTGGAATATCCGATTCTTGTATAAACACTAGCACTCTGGCACTTTCAGTGCTCATATAAATAGCTGCACTCTCCAGCCAGGAGTTCACTTCTGTTCAGACTCTGTACATTGGTGTCAGTAATAAACTTGCTTTCAATGCTACAAGCTATACTTCACTGACTGCCCTGCTTTCCAATTTAGACTTGATGTGGTTACAGCATGACAATTATCTCACTTATTACTTCTGCCAAAGAGATACTTTGTTAACTTTAGGTGCACTGCCCCGAAAGATAATTTGATGAAGCAAAAGAGAGTGAAAAAATGAAAAATAAGTCACCACTCTTGTCATTACATGAACATTGTCAGAGGTGCTTCTAAGAGAATAACACACTGAAGTGAGCATCTACATTTACATCTACAACCCCAGTGAAGTGCATGGCAGAGAGAAATTTCCACTGTACCTGTTTTTTGGCTCCTTCCTATTCCATTCACTTACAGAGTGCAGGAAGAATTACTATCTAAATACCTCTGTGAATGCTGTAAGTAATCTAAACTAATCCACATGACCCTTATGGGTGCAAGATGTGGGGTGTTATAGTGTATTCATTAGAGTCATCATTTAAAGCTGGTTCTTGAAACTTAGGTAAGTAGGCTTTCTCAGGACATTTGCATCTATCTTCAAGTGTCTTGTGGCACTGTCCTGTGGGTAAAACATATCTGTGACCATTAGTGCTGCCCTTCTTTGTATACTATCAATGTCCTCTTTTGATCCTATTTAGTACAGGTCTCATTCATGAGAGCTATACTCCAGAATATGTCGCACAAATGATCAGTAAGTGATCTCTTTTGTAGGCTGATTGCATTTCCATAGTATTCTACTAGAAACTGAAGTCTGCCACCTGAACCTATGTGAGTGTTCCACTTAATACGAGGGCTATCCACAAAGTACATTACGTTTTCGAATAAAAAATAAATAAAGTATTGGAATTTTTTTTTATTATATACAGATGAAAGCCACACTTCAATACTACTTTTCTACATAGTTGCCATTTAAATTAAGGCACTTATCGTAGCGATGGACGAGCTTGGAAATTCCTTCGTCGTAAAATTTGGCCGCCTGCGCCTCAACCACGTGGTTACCTCTTCTTGAAGCAGTGCGTCGTCGTCAAAACGCTGCATAGCCAACCACTTCTTCATTGCTGGGAATAAGTGGAAGTCGCTCGGTGCCAGGTCGGGACTGTACGGCGGATGAGGAAACAACTCCCACTTAAAAGATTCGAGAACTTCACGAGTGGCATTTGCCGTGTGGGCCCGGGCGTTGTCGTGAATCAGCAAGATCTTTGATCCCAATTTTCCCCTGCGCTTGTTTTGTATTGCTCTTCTGAGGTTGTGCAGAGTTTGGCAATACCTTTGACAGTTTATTGTAGTGCCTCTTTCCAGGAAATCCACAAAAATCATATTTCTACCGGGTTACTGATTAACCACATGGTTGAAGGCGCAGGTGGCCGAATTTTACGACGAAGGAATTTCCGAGCTCATCCATCGCTACGATAAGTGCCTTAATTTAAATGGCAACTATGTAGAAAAGTAGTATTTAAGTGTGGCTTTCATCTGTATATAATAAAAAAAATTTCGAATACTTTATTTATTTTTAATTCCAAAACGTAATGTACTCTGTGGATAGCCCTCATACCACAACAAAGTTTTACACCCAGATGTTTGTAAGAGTTGATTTATTCCAGCTGTGACTTGTAGTCACAGAGTACTACGTTTTTTTGTGGAGGGCACAATTTTATATTTTTCAATAATTAAACCAAGTTCCTAGTCTTTGCAGCACTTTGAAATCTCATCTTTTCTCAGTCAGTACATCATTAGAGATAACTGCATCATCTGCAAAAAGCTTGAGATTAATATTAATATGGTCTGCAAAGTCACTAATACATAACATGAACAGTGTAGGTTCCAACACAAATCACTGGAGCACATCCAAACTTACTTCTACCTCTGCCAAGGACTCTCCATCCATGATAGCATGTTATGTTCTCCCTACCCATATGATTCTACTTTAGATGACAAGTGTAAATGTGGTATTGAGCTGCTCGATACTCCATGCAATCCTAGTTTTGATAATGAGTGCAGATGTTCTACTGAGTCAAATGCTTTTCAGAAATCATGAAATGGTGCATCTATCTGAAGGCCTTGATCCACAACTTTCAGGATATCACATGAGAACAGTGTGAGTTGGTTTTCACATGACAGACATTTTCGGAATCCATGCTGCTTGGCATGGAGGAGATCATTTTGTCCAAAATATCTCGTTACTTTTGTGCTCAGAATATGTTCTAAGATTCTACAATTTGATGTCAAGAAAATTGGATGGAAAATTTGAGGATCACTTCTGCCACCCTTTCTTCTGACTGTTCTAGGCATTTTTTTTTTTTTTTTTTTTTTTTTTTTTTTTTTTTTTTTTTTTGAAGGGTCTACAGTAGATTATAGTTAAAAGAAGGGTAAATCAGCTGCAAATTTTGTGTAGAATCTCACAGGGATTCCACCAGGCCCTGGAGTTTTGTTCAGTTTTAGCAGTTTCAGCTGTTTCTCAACACCACTGACACTAATGTTTTGCAGTAGTGTGAGAATTAAACCAAGACAATACTCCTCAATTTTCATTTGCAAAGGAAAATTTGAAAACAGAGTTTGGATGTCTGGTTTTGCTTTCCTACTTTCAACTTCAGTCCTTGTTTCATTCACAAGTGTCCGGATACTAACTTTGATATCACCAACTATTACATATGACCAGATTTTCTTTGAGTTCTGTGAGAGATCCTTAGATAATATTCTCTTACTGTAGTCACAGATGACTTCACACATTGCCATCTTGACAACCAAACACATTGCGTTCAGCATCTTCCCATCTTTAACTCTTTGTTTTACACCTATTCTGCAATAATTTCTGTTTCTTTAGAAGTTTCTTTACAGTGACTGTATATGAAGGAGGGTACCTTCCATCATGAACTATTCTACTATATACATATAAACTCAATGCATCATCAACTATACTTCTAAATCTGAGCCATAGTTCTTGATTAGTTTGTCCAAGTGTTGAACCTATTTCAAATGGTGTGTATCTCAGGACCACACCCAAAAATACTGTATACAGAATAAACTGTTGTTAATTCACATCTCTATAAGCAATTTTTGAAAATATTTCAAACGATGGAAAATCCAGGGTGGACTGTAACAATATTATGAGAAGGAAAATTGCTACTTACCATATAGCGGAGGTGATGAGACGCAGATAGGCATAACAAAAAGACACAGTTATAGCTTTTGGCCGTTAAGACCTTGGTCAAGTGTATACTTAATATCACTATTTGGCATCCGTATTTCATTTAAAAGCTTTGCGCAGATTTTTAAGCATGTCACTCTTTGTTGTTTGTTTTCCTCCATATTTGTTATAAATATAATGAACCACATGCAGCTATACACTAACTGTGGCATGCATGTTTCACATGCAGTGCTTCCATTTGAATGAGGGAGTAAATGGAGCTGTCAAAAAAATTGTAGCAAGGAAGTAGTGACAAACCACAGCCATTAAAATAAATACCACTCGAGAATTTTTTGCCTTCTAAATTGACAATGTACTCAATGACTGAATGTGTGTGATGTATCAGTTAATGGAACTAAAGCTCTTATTTCAATGTACAATGACTTTTATTTGTCAGTAGTCAGTTAGTGCTTTCTCATATTTTGAGCTTGTGTAGCATGATCATCAGCAAACTTACAAGCTGTTGCCCTAGTATTTGCTCATAAAATTTATGAAAGACATAGAAAATGATTTTGCTATTTGTTTTGGAGTGATAACATTTCTTAATTATGCAGCAATCAGACTCACCAAATTAGATGCTGCACGCAGTGCACAAACTGCAACCATTACAAATCTCTTAAATTACATGACAGAACTAAGAAGTGTACCCCAACTAATATATTATCCACATTTAACTCTGCAACAGTCACAAGCCATCTTATGGACATGATGAAGGATGCAGGTTTTTTTGTGTCATTTCTGTTCCATTCACAAACAGGGTATTCATTCACCTATTAAGTTTTGGCGACCAGTCACTAGATGGGAGTTCAGAATATGACCAAGTTGTTTGTTTTCTGTGACTGTTTGAAGAAACAGGGCTGTCAACAAATGGAAATTTCACATGTGAGTTTTTGTTGTATTATATTTCTTTATGATGTTTGTAAAAGACTAACTCAACAGCAATGCCTCTAATCACGTCATTCTATTTTTTGGAATCAGTCTCCAACAGTAAAGACTCTCTACAATTAGTTTGCAAAATTCTTCCTGGTGGTTCCATCACTGAAAAATTTCATGAAGATCAGTGAAAATCAGTTGTTCCAAAATACATCAATGCTGTGCACAACATGATTGTAGAAGAGCAGCATGTTACTTACCATGAGATTAAGGCATCTTTATGCTTATCAAAGACTGCAGTATATTTGAATTTTCATGAACATTTAGCTGTAAAAAAGATCTTTTTCTGACTGACTCTGCCGATTTGACCAGAGCTCATAAACAGGGTTGTGCCATATAGTGTTAGGAAACGCCCAAGAAACTGTACCAAGGAACATTGTAACAGGAAACAAAGCTTGGATGTACTTGAACAAGTGAAAAACTAAGCAGCAATCACATGTTTGGGTATTCCAAGATAAAGCAAACCAGCAAAAGTGGATCTTTTATGAAACATTCCAACAATATGTTTGCTTGTTTCTTTTTTATCACTGGACATACTTGTCACTAGGGCATTATTCACAATCCTTATTTCTAAAAAATTCACTTACTATCTGTATGTTGATTGCTGTCTTTATAATCTCAAACTTATCCATTTCAGGCAGCACTGACCACTTTCAGATCTACAAACAATTATCAGAAGATGGGCAACAGTGCCTGAAACCAGTCAGTTTGAGATAACAAAACTTAAAAGTTGACTCTTGTGAATGCTGTACATATGATCTAATCTAATTACAGGATGTATATACAGCCATATCCTGTTATCAAATAGTGTACAGTTGTGTTTAAAATTTCATCATCTAATCTACCTACAGTAATTTCATAGATAGTAATGTACCTAGTATGTAGTAAGCCGTTGTTATAATTCCTTTTATTCTCTGATTTCAATTTGTTCAGCAGCTCTTGAGCCAGTACTACTGGCTGACAAATAGACCATTGCAAATGTTTGATTTTTTCCTACTTATGCAGCCTATTGCACGTGATAAGAATCACAATGGAGATGCAATACTCCTTGTGAGCCATACAAGTGGCTCCTCACAACTAACTTCTGTAGCAAAGAACCAGTTGTTTGAAGGTGTCACGATTTTACCAACTGATTACAACACTTTGTCTGTTTATTCATTTTTCTTTATATTTCTTCAGTATAGATTTTGATGCCACTCACTTCAATAGATACAACATTTTAGAAAACCAGGACAGTTCTAAATAAAACTCGACCACCATTGAACAAATTGCTACATTACTTTCAAACAAAAATTACTGGTAGCATCTAACAAGTCATGTTACACTATCCTAACTGATACCAAAATCTCTTTCAGCACTGTTGATAATTCCTTATATAGAATGACATGTAGGGTCCTAACCCACAAAAACTGATTGATTCAGTTTCATATCTGCCCTAAATGTACTTACTGAATAATCTACTGCACAGACCTGGATTCAGAACCTTCGAAAAGTCCAATTGTCAGTGTTAGTGTCTACATAATATTCAGAAATTGCTTGTGTGTTTGTGCGTGTGTGTGTGTGTGTGTGTGTGTGTGTGTGTGTGTGTGTGTGTGTGGGTGGGTGGGTGTCTGAGTGTGTGTGTGTGTGTGTGTGTGTGTGTGTGTGTGTGTGTGTGTGAGAGAGAGAGAGAGAGAGAGAGAGAGAGATCAAACATGCTCACAAACATGATTATTTGAAATTGTCACATCTTTATTACTTCAACTTGACACATTGGTTGCTGTATTTAATGTTGGCTGAAATAAAATGTGGAGTCAATATTAGAGGCCTAATATGAAAAGGGAAAAGGGTTTTAACAGTGAAATACTGGACACAAAATGCAGATTTAAATACAGAGAAATTTTTAATATTAGAAATGTTAAAAGGACACAATGATATGAATATAAATATGTACAATATAATGGCAAGCTATAATGATAATTAAATGAAACTGATATTTATATTTTGGGCACTTTTTAACATGTGTTTTCACTGTATGTGTGCAACCTACATAAAATCCTTAGCACTAAAAAGGTAACTTTGATAGTGTCACTGGAAATTTATTTCTAATAATTTTCTTGTTTGTGTAGGCATACACTATATCTTGATGTACTGTTTCAGTACTCTTCAAATTACCACCACACAACACTAAATCCAGTCTTTTTAATAAATTATTTTCATGATTTGTTAACTCTCATTCCTTGACAAAAAAATAAACCACTGTTTGCTCTCCAGTTCTGTGCTTATGGTGAACTAGGATTGAGAGAGACAATAACAGAATATTTAAACGTAGTGGAACTCATCTTCTGAGAAACACCACCAATGCCCTGATTTTATTATTACGTTATTTTTTTCCAAGAAATACAGATCTACAGCATTTCATAGCTGCTAAGGTATTAACGTCATTATATGAGACATGTGGAAGATAGTGTGGTACATCATTTGCTAGATTTGCCAGACAATAAAAAATTATAATAATAACTGGAACAATTATATTCACATTCATACCCAATGACACTGATTAACTGTACACACAGTTCTAGCAAAGTAATTTACATCTTTCATTTATACTTTAGAGCTGTATGCTTATGCTTTTCCCTAGTATGTGCATGCTACGAATCAGAATTCAGTACACCGTGACAGAAAGTGATTAAAATCAACACTGCCATGAGAAACTTATAAAATTCATGTTGTAATGCATTCTGGGTAAGATACAGGAGTTTATTATGCAGCAATAAGTTTTGTTACATTTATACATTTGTATACTTAAAAACTGGAGGCTTTTCTCCCATAGAATGTTAGAACTCTATAACACATCATTTAAACTTATTTAAATATTACATAAACATGAATAGTACATAGTACCAGGATATTTAATACCAGGGTCCTGAACAACAGAAAGAAAGTTGTTATAAATTTTTTCTGACACTAATAGTATGGCTCAACTGATGCTTTACAAAAGTACATTTGTGTTACATAGAACACATGTAGTCAGTGTTGTCTAGAAAGACTTCTTTCACATTTGTGAGTTTGTTCAAGTCCCTGATGTTTACTCTGTCTTATGTAGTGAAAAATCAATATTTTGTAATTAGTGTGCCAATTGGTGCGGTGATTATTAGTTAACGGAAGATGAAATACTGACAAACGTAATGTAGCTGTGGAGATTTTTGGCTTTCATTACTCAAATTTGTAAGCTACATATGAAGAATTACACATGTTTTTGTGTTTATGTAAACTGCAAGAAAAATTAAAAGTGGAGCAGGTGATATTTGTATCAATGTCAAGCAATTAGTGTAAAACCAAATGTAAAATAAACAAATCTGCAGTATTAGGATGGTTCCTGTTGTATGTTATTTCACATAAAATCAAGGTTGGCTTAATAGACAATAAGATCTACTTGTCTGCAAATAATTTATTGATCCTTGTGAGAAAAAATCAGAAATGGGTATATATTAACATTATAAAAATAAAGTAAAAACCTAAAAAAAACATTATGAAAACTGTGAGGAAGTATTTGGTGTATGAGATCTTTAACCTTTCATTAAAATATCGAAACATCACAAAGCACACTACAAAATTGTCCCTATTATGCTATCAGGCTTCATGCCTGAAGGAGAACTAGTTATTTAGACTGCCAAGGGATTTACATGTTACCAATGTATGCAATGGTGATGAAATTGAGACTAGATTTAATTTTTCTCAGAAGGACTTGCAGGTGTTTTGATGACTCAAAGAAAAGTTCTGGAAATGAGACTGAATTGTTTCCTAAGTACATTCTCGGTCTGCATGCTTTCTTTACAGATAGCGATGACTGTTTAAAGGTACTGATTTTTCTTTATGATTTAATCACTAGGAATAATGAAAATGCCAAAAACTTGAGTTTCATTCCTATATAGCAACGACAATGAACATGCAACTATTTATAATATATATAAAAAGTTAAAGTTTTTAAAATTGATTTAAAGCATAAACAGTTACATAATATTCTGCATGTGTAAACAAAACAAACATTCAGTACCTGAGGCACAAGTTGGAAACAAAATTTGGAACATTTTGAGTCAGAAAAGTAAATTTATTAAGCACAATAACGCCGGCGAAATAGAAGTCAAACAATGTCTATCATTGATAGGACTTCACTATGTCTACTGCTATGTACAAAGTATATATTTCTGTCATTATTTAAATTTACTTTCACAGAAAAAATGTCGATATAGCAACAATTAAAGCAGAAACATTCTGAAAACTATGAAACTCATCATGTCCGTAACAACATTGACATCACCAACGACAGTTTCATTTATTTACTTCTCCCCACCCCCCCAGACCGCTTCAGCGAGTCTCCTCTCCTTGCACTTCATTACATGGAAATGATATTCTGAGAGTCTAAAATAAACTTTTTTTGGTTTGCTCATTAAAGGAAGTAGAGCACTGCGCAATTCGTCAGACAGTTCCGCAAGCTCATTATCACATATGCAGTCGATAAGAAAATCGACCCTTAAATATATTACTTTTTGGTTACGTTTCCTACTAAGATTACAGTAACAGTCTTATAGTCTAAGATATAAATTAAAGTTTAGAGTAACGCGTGGTCGATCGTCGAAGATTTAAAATCTAATAATGCTTAAGTAGATGGATAACATCGTTATTTATTCTTTTTTTTCTTTTAGACTTCCACTTCTACGAAAATTACATAACAAATAAAAAATAATGAGGATCACAATTGAGACGAGAGTCCGATTTCGATGATTGCACATCCTGGGGGAGGCGCACATTTCGGAGAGCGTCCAAGATCCCACCACAAAATAGAGTTAGGTGCACGACACTGCACCTAGTACTCCCACCTGTCCTCCTGCTCCTCGGTCTTAATCCTACTACGCAACACGTCTGCAGAATCTGCTTCAGACTGCCACCCATCAGTGACGGAATGTTCACCCACAGCCTCTTCTTCACGCACGACTGCAGCTTCCGGCAGTGGACCAGCATCATCAGGCGCGACAGTCGGAGAACGTGGCTCTGACTTGATGCTCCGCCGCTCGGGCTCTTCATCACCATCATCACCATCCTGACCTACAGCAGGTGCCGGAATCCCTGTGTCAGAAGCCGATGCTGACGGAGGCCTATTCGTCGTTGCCACTTCGCTGCCTCCGCGGTCTGCCCCTGTCATCGATGAGGCCTCACTGCATTGGTCCTCATCATCATCCTCATCATACCTGTCAAGGACAGGTGTTGGCTCCACACGGACAGTTTCCTCATCCTTGGATAACTTCATCCCGTAATCATCGGTCTGCATAACACACACTCCATTTATAATGACTTCCTGATCGCCACCCTTGTCCTTGTGGTCCTCCCCATGACCAGTGGCGTCCTGCCACTCAGGGTTCACCCACTGGGGGGCAGCTGGCTTGCGCCGCGATGTCCTTGATGGCTGTGACACTGCCACAGAGGATGAAAGAGGGAGGTCCTTTTTGGCAGAAGACCCAGAGACGGAAGATGCAGCGACGTCCCGCAGGCTGCTACCAGACAGGTTGGAGTCTTCACTGCCAAGGTTGCTCTCTGCGTCCTCCTCTTCTTCGAAGTCAGGCTCACGCTTAATGCCCATACTGAGATCGAGCCCACTGAACTGCTCCTTGGCGGCAGCTGCAGCGGCAGCAGCAGCTGCGGCTGCGGCGGCCAGGGGACCACCCCCAACGTCACAGCCTGGCGATGGCAGCAGGCCCCTTCCCACAAGTGCTGCCAAGTTGCTGTTGGCGAAGTAGGGTGGGTAGGGCAGCGGCACTGGTGCTAGCCCCATCCGCTCCTTCTGGAGCTCCAGCAACCTTTGGTTCAGCAACAGCCGGAACTGGACGGGGTCGAAACTGCCACCACCTCCCGCACCCGGTGGCACACTGCCCTCACGGCCCTGGCCACCACCACTGCCTCCGCTGCTGCTGTCATGTGGAACTTGCTGCTTCAACCTCATTCGGTGGTTGTGGAACCAGTTGGTGATGGTCCTGGTGGACAGTGCCAGCTCCGCCCCGAGGAACTCGATGGTGGCTACGCTCGGATAGCTATCCAGAGCGAAGGCCAACCTCAGCGCCTCCTTCTGTTCCTCTGAGAAGAGGACACGCTGCTTCTTGGCTGATGGTGGTCCAGGCCCAGGGCTTGGGCTGTGGTAGAACTCGGAAGTGTCGTTGGAGGAGGTGTCGCTGCTGTTGTCCGCGCCACCGCCACTGCCACTGCCTCCGCCACCCGCGACGCCACCTCCAGTCGTGCAGCCTGGAGGCCCGGCACTGCGGCGGCGCTTGTTGGCCTCGCGGCGCTCGTTTTTCAGTGCCTGCAGCCGGTCGATGTTGTGAGCGTCGCTGAGCCACAGCTGCATCCGGATGAAGGGCTCGCGACCCTTGATGCTCAGCATGTGCCAAGGCTTTGGCTTGGAGAGCAGCTCGCTCACTGAGCCTTGAGACAGCCCCAACACCGCCTCTCCGAAAATCTGTGCCAAAGACGATGACGTCTTTAACTAAGAGCTCAGAGGCACTGCCACCTCTTGCAGTTCAGAGGCAAAAGTGTTTTGTCCTTGCAACATGGCTGGACAACTTCGAACAGTGCAGGCCTTTCTGTAAGTCTGCGCGCATTGCTCCTAATTTTGGACTTTTGCAAACTGTAATTTCAGTTTCAACATTGAGAGGTCAGCATGACCAAATAGCACAAAATGTGAATACATCATGCTGTTAAACAAAACCATTAGAATCAAAAATGGTTTTCAATCAGCAATACAATGCAAAGGAGCAAGTGTTTTGCTGTGTTTTCAATGCCTGCAACTTTTTTATTTACTTAGCTATCAAAGCAACTGTTTTTCCCATTTTAAATGTAACTTATACCTTTTTAGTGAGATTCAGTAACCCATTAAAAGAAGAGAACAGCAATATAACACATATCAGGTTCACAATGAGACTTTTCGCAGAATAGCAAGGACACATGTTATGACAGTAGTCTACCTGCACAGCTGTTAGGCTATATTCACAGTAAAATGGAACTGGACCTGTAATGTGCCTCATAAGGTGTTTTACACATGCCATCATTGTTTACCATGGTGACTCCTCAATACCGACATGTAGCACGGTCTCCATATAAACAATGCTTTGGTTAGAAGGTGGATGCCCAATTAAAAATAAGAAAAAATCTCATAAGTAGAATATTTCTCAGCCATTTTTTTCCAAAAAGTAGCCTTTTGAGCATTGATATGTACTATTATTACCATTATGCTTTTTATGAGTTACTGAATGCCACTGAATTAATGAATTCATGAGATTTGGTGTAATAATAATGAATATAATGTATTCTGGGCTCTTTTCGAAATGTAACTGGTAAAGAGTTACCCCACAGATATTCTGTATCATTTTCTTTAAAATACTTTTAAATTTTTCTCTTTGCAGTCCAGTTAATTTTGTTGCAATCAGTTAAAATTTACTGCTGCATCTTTTGTGAAAGTGAATAATGTATATAGGAGTCTAATACAAGTCATAAAACTGTTTTGCCAGTACATAGGAGTGTGTTGCCAGAAAATTGGGTCACAACAATCTACATAACTTTTACTCTTAAGGTCAAATACATGGCACTCCCATATTTCAATATATTATTGTAGCTGGCAAAAAAATCAAAAGTTCGTTACTTTCATGTGGTATACTTGAATCTTTGGTGTAACAGAGCTGCAAGACAGTGCTCCTCTAGCACCCACAGAATAAATATATGGTTAACAAAATAAGTTGAACAATGTAATTTTTGTTTGATCATTGAGAGTTGAAGTTGTATGTAACTGACAGCACATGTCACAGGAAGCAACAGAAAATCACTTCCTATGACAAATGTTCATAAAAATAAGTGTTTTTAGGTGCAAATTTCATATTTAGTGCTCTAACAAACACATAAATTTAAACAAGACAACTGTAGTATTATAAACATGAAATATTATGTCACTTAAAAAGCTCTATGAACTAATGCAAATTTTAACACAAGAAACTGAGTAGCAGTAGTGGCACCATTAACTGCCTAAGTTGAAATGAGAACATTTATTTATGAGATATATAGAGACTGCTTGTACACATAAAGTTATTTTTCTGATTGACTGATTGCTGAATGAGGATTTAATCATTTCTATTGAATGAACCAGTAAATAAAGTGGTATGAGAGGTACTATGAGGAAGATGTAAAGTGTCCTGTGAATAACTGCAGTTAAAATATTGTGAAAGTAATTCCTGTGAGAAGTTTAAGAAAATACTGCTTTCCAGCTTACATCTAGCACAAGGAAGATATTGACAGAACCAAAGAAAATAAGTCCATATTGAGAGGTTACAGGAAGTAGCCCAGCTAACTGTCCACAAATGTAGTTTGAAAGCAGTCAAATGTTCTAACATGTTAGTTTCGTGAGGAAGCACAAAATGATTTTGAGACTCAATGACAAATGACTCTGGGTGACTTCGTTACTAGTCAGTAATCGTGACATATTCTGGCTTTCTTCAAACTGATACTGTTTTTCTGTGGGGCAGGATGCACTTTCGGTTTGTGAAAACATTTTGCTCCTGGGACGAGGTGGCAGCAGCTGCCACATACTGCTTGAAATATGCTTTCATTTCCACCATGAAGTGGTGGACCCACACCTCATCCACATTAATAAATCAACATAAAAATCAATTGGATTCTTTTCAAAATGTCCAGAAATTGCTTAGAGATTGATTCCCTATAGTCAGCTTTCCATGCAAAGGAAAAGTACTCTCTCTTCTGCTATGACTGTTGTGTTGGCCATTACATGCACCTCTAACCAGTTATTTTCCAAGCCATATTGTGCATTTTGTCACGGTTTTCAGATGTGACTGCAATTTTGGGATGCTCTTCACATGAATTATCTTCAGTAGAATTATAACCATATTTGAGTTCAGTCACTATCCCAGACTGGAGTGAAATTTGCTTACTGTGACTTCTTTAAAAATGGCATAAACAAATCTGTCCTGCAGATTGAAATGATACTTGACTTGCAGTATAATGCATATTGTAAAAATATAAAATATCAAAATTTCATAGTCATGAATGCTATTTTTGTGCCTGGCTGAAAATTTTCACCTTGGCTTTGTATTTTGTGTTTGTGTGTTTCTAAAGTGCTGTGATATCATGCAAAGAGAAGCGAAATGAACTGAACTGTGATACTTGGAGGGAAGAGAAATTGACAGGGGAGGGTATGCATCCTCACCTTCTGGCCTATGTTGTTGGCAAGGAGTGCCTCCTTGATCTTGGTGGTGATGGTCTGTGTGTCGAGGTCCTGCGTGAGTGCAGCCATCTCGTAGACGGAGGGTGCCACATGCTGCTGGAGCCCGCGCAGTGCCGCCATGGCCATGCCGGACTGCTGATGCTGTTGCGGCGGTGGTGGCGGTGGCTGCCCGTGGCGGTCCTTCTTGTCAGCAGTGAGTGCAGCACCATAGCCTGTCAGGCCCAATGCACCTGGCCCCACAAGCATGGGTGGTGGTGGTGGCTGGGGCACTGAGGCAGGTGCACCAGCCCCAGCAGCAGCAGCGGCAGCTGCTGCAGCAGCAGCAGCATGGTGTGGGTGATGCAGCTGCAGTGAGGCAGGCAGTTCGTGGCCCAGGTGGGCACCGTGGCCACTGTGCCCATTGTGGTGCTCTGGCTGCTTCGACAGTTTCGGCGGCTGCGGCTTTGTCAGTGAGGCACATGCTGCACCAAATGGAAAGAACACCACTGTCAGAGCGCTGGCATTTGCACCAGCATCTAGTTTATCCTAACAGCTGAGTTGCCCTACACCCATCTGATTTACAGTTTTTGCTTCACCGTAAGACTGTTAGGGACACCAAAATCAATTATTGGTATCTGGTGGTAGCGGGCTTTGTCCAGCCTGGAGCTGAAGGATTGGTTTTACAGTAATCTATCTAAAGTAATCTGTGGTCAGAGGCTGCTCTGCTTGCTATAGTGTTGCCAACTCTTCCATTGAAGGGCGTGTTTTCCAGCATCTGTTGGAAGTCATGGCAGGAAGCACCACTTGCAAGAGGAGTGTTGTGAGTGGGAGCACGAAATGAGCAATGGAAATGTCTGGAATCTTTTGCAAAGGTCAGTTGGCTGAAAGGCCTAAAGCTGCTTCTAGCTCACAAAATTGTGCAGTCGCCTAGCAGTCCTCCTGGGTGCAGGAGGTGAGCCACGGGTCTCTCAGGCAGAGTTTTTAAGAATGAGTGATCCTAATCCTTTTTAAGAATGAGTGATCCTAATCATCAGTTTAGTATTCTGCCAGTGCAGGAAGTTTAAAAGAGTTCACAAGTGTATTTCATGCATGGGTGTGCAATTCTTAGTAGGCACTTCCAATTTTGCAAAAATTATTGTGGATCAGTGTATGTGCATGTGATTGATCAGGACAGGTTTCACAACAAATAGGGGAGCATTTCACCAGAGGATGCTTTTTAATGAAAGATATGGAGTCTTCTAGGTCAAAATTATGCTACAAATTACATTTGTTTCCATGGAACTTTGAAGTGTGGTGCTTTCAGGTGACTTTCAATCAGCTGACTTTGAGCTGTTACCCTTTTCTGCCTTTTGAAGTTTATCATCAGAAGTTGCTGCAAATGTGTGTTTTGCCTTACAGTTAATGACTGTGCTTAAGAGGCAGCAACAATGTAATGTACTCACGAGATTTGAGTGGGCCTCCAGCGTAGTTGCCGGTCCTCATGAGCTTCTCAGGCGCTATCTTGTACTGGCTGGCAACCAGCTTGTGGACGGCATTGTCGTCCTCGAGGAACATCTTCATTCGAATGAAGGGCTCACGCCCCTTCTGCGTCAGCATATGCCACGGTTTGGGCCGTGCTAGAAGGTCTGACACGCTGCCTTGCGATAGCCCCAGCACTGACTCTCCAAACAGCCGCTGGCTTATTGAGTACTGGCTTAGCGACTCCTTCACCTGCAACGAGTTACACACAAAAATGATCAGTGCCCTGTGAACATACTCACACCTCCCTACAAGGTTCATACAGTTCACACCACATTGTGTATTACCAATTAATGCTACTAAGAATATACAGATTTGGTACTGTGAGACATGTGTATTTTCCTATTTATGTACATACTCTCCAAACCAATGTAAGGTGCATGGAAGAGGATATCTGCCATTCTACCACCACATGTTAGTGTTTCTTCCTGTTACAATCAGATTTGGAGTGTGGAAAGTGTGAAAACTTATACCCCTACGTGTGTGTGCTGTAATTAGACTAACCTTATCTTCCTGTTGTCTAAGGGAGCGATATGTACTAACCTGAAGAAAATTCGTGTGAAGAATATTTCTGGAATCTGGAATTGATAATGGTCCTTGAAACTTTATAAGAAAGAATTTGGAAGATAGTCGACATCTATCTTCAAGTGTCTGCCAATTTAGGTTCATCAGCATTTCTGTGCCACCCTCCCACTGAATCAAGCACACCTGTGACAGTTTGTGCTGCCGTTTGTGCTGCCCTTCTTTGAATGCATCCAATGTTCCCAATTGGCCCCATTTCTTTCAATGTCAACAGAATTTCTATGCTTATATACAAGTAGACTAATTGGTTCAATCAAAAAGGTAGCACTACAATTTTGTCCTTTCCAAAGCAAAGTGAGAAAACTAAACAAGAAATGGTGCATTTAAATCATGTGTTTAAGAGTTCTTACAGAGTGACAATTATTGAACTGTGTGAAATAAAATCATCGTAACTTCTGAACAGTTTACGTTAGGATGTTCAAACTGCACGGTTGGCCACAGGGCATGATGGGAATTAGTATGCGCATGGTTTGGGTTTAGCCCACTTTCATTTGGATGGGTTTGTCAATGAGCAAAATTGGTGCATTTGGGGGACCAAGAATCCGCATATCGAGAAGTCTCTTCGCCCTCAATGGGTGACTGTGTAGTGTGCAATGTCCAGTCACAGAATAATCGCTGCAATATTCCTTGATAGCACAGTGACTACCAAATGGTACATGAAGGTTTTGGAAGATGATTTCATCCCCATTATCCAAAGTGACCCTGGTTTCGACAAGATGTGGTTCATGTAAGATGGAGCTTGACCCCATTGAAGCAGCAGAGTTTTTGATGTCCTGGAGGAGCACTTTGGGGACCGCATTCTGGCTCTGGGGTACTCAGAGGTCACTGGCATGGGCCTTGATTGACTGCCGCATTCTCCAGATCTGAACACATGAGACTCCTTTTTGTAGGATTATATTAAAGTCAAGGTGTACAGCAATAACCCCAAAACCATTGCTGAGCTGAAAACAGCCATTCAGGAGGTCATCAACAGCATCGATGTTCTGACACTGACAGTGGGTCATACAGCATTTTGCTATTCGTCTGTGCCACATCATCGCCAATGATGGCAGATATATCAAACACGTCATAACCTAAATCTGAATATCTGCAGTTACGTTTACATGTCAAATAAAGTGTGTGAATGCCATAGTTTGTAAGTAACTTACGTCTTCCCCCCCCCCCCCCCCATACAGTTCAATAACTGTCACCCTGTAAGAACTTAAGTGTTGAAGCATCCATTAATAATTTGTTTCAGGTACCAGAAAACATTACTACACGTGGTCCAATTGGAGATAGTATGGCTCCCAACTGGAAGAAACTTTGCTGGGATCAAATTGTTGTCAAACTCAGGACCCTTGGATGTTTAAGTTGACACATCGTGAGATGGCCTCTGTGTTATACTCGAATAGTGTGATACTTGCTAAAAATATAATAACTTGCTATTTTTCTAAGTACTGTCCTGTGCAGTGACTTTGATATGTATATTGCATCTCCTGTCCTACAGAGTGGCGTATGAGAAACCAGCCCTGAGTACAGACTGCTCGCCAATTACACAAGAATTGTTGCCCGCCATGAGCGAATATAACAACAAACAGATAATTACATAATAATTAGATAATAAACAAATAAGCTAATCCAAATTGAAAGTGTCTATTACATTGCATTAGTGCTGAAAATAATCTCCTTGTGCTTCAGTGCATTTTTGCATGCACCCTAACATGTTAATATACACTTTGCATAGCTATCAGTTCTCAAAATTTCATTACAAATGTTGTCCTTCAAGTCTTCTGACGTTACTGGGTTATTTGTGCACACTTTTCCATTTAGACTGTCCCACAGATAAAAGTTACAAGAGATTATGTCTGACGAACTCCTTTGCTGATGGTATTTTCATCTGTGGATCTTTCATGAATTCGTGAGATTGACTTGTGTGAACTGTGACAGGACACCCCACCCTGTTGAAAGACAGCAAACGTACATACTGACAGTACAAAACCTAGTCACAACAGCTTTGAATCGATAGATAACAGTTGGTCGGTGACAATGAGCAGTCTTGTACTCAGGACCAGTTTTTCTTGTGCCACCTTGTATAAGTTAGAATAGATCTCGTCTTTCGTGAAGAGATCTCCATCTTTCATTTAAAGCGATTTGAAGAAACCACAGTCAACATAAACTGAGGTGCCTAGATGGAGATTTGGACTTTAACGTGAGGCAGCCAGCTTAATCCTTAAGTAATAAATGACTAATATCTGACGACTGTTAAGTGGGTAATCTCAGAACCCACTCCAAAGCCAACGAGCGAGTTGTGCATTGCTTGAGAAGGTACTGGACCGCAGTTTCAGCATCGAAATGCTGGAAGTGAGAGAACATTTGGGTGCTACAAGCTGAAGTACTATAAAACTTGCCTTCTTCACAATTTCCTCTGTGTTGAGGTTGTTGTACATGTCGAACTGTTGCTGCGTGATGGGTGGCAGCACTGCTTTTAGAGGCCTCTGTGAGGGAGAGTGATGTGTGGGGGCACTCGGCTGTGAAATGAGAGAATTTGTGATGTTGGCCATCCGCTGCAGGGGGCTCGCGGCTGCCGAAGACGCGAAGTCGTCAGCCGGGGTCATCGCTGGCGGCAAGATGGAATTGCTGAGAGGACTGCTACCACTAGTGGGGATTCCCGGCGTCGTTGCTGCAGACCCTCCACTTTGCTGTTGTCCTGGTTGACCTAAGCCTGGAACACCATTGCATCCCAGTCCAGTTACTTTCACTTCTGTCCACATGGTCACTGATATCACTAATATCTCTATGTGAGAGTTGTTCAGAAATGAATTTGGAAAGTTGTAGTTGTACTGTATATTTACACTCGTATATATTTATAGTCGTCTATATATTTATATATTATATCTGACATTCCTTTACTAATTGGCAAAAAAAATTGATTAAATGTTGTTTGCGTAGGGGGTGGGCACGCACCTGGTTCAAGTTTGGGCCTTACAAGGGAGAAGGCACTACCGGCATGTCGCAAAGCATCTGCAACGGACTCGAGGACTTCCTTCTTGACGGCGACAGCTGCAGCTGCAGCAGATACTGGGTCGCAGTTTGCAGATGGGACTTCACCATTGGGAAGTTTCTCGTCCCTCTGATCAGCTGAAACTGTCGCTGGTTTCGGCATTGACAGGTCTTGGACTACTCCATTCAACTGCAAAGGAAACAGAAATACACACGTCAAAAATTGCAGGTAGGTCTTCGAATATTGCCGCTGCACAAGCCAGGTCAGTTTCCATAACTGTTCTTTCAGTTTTACCTATGTGTTTATAAACTACAAACGCAGTTCCTATCAATTTTAAATCGAAGCGAGAATGTTGCTAAGGTAACTGCAAGGACACAAATTGTTTTTTGTAATAAGAATGTCCTGGAAAATAGCGTAACTGCATAAGCATGTAGAAAATAACTATCTATATCCTAATTTTTATTTAATCCTAACCAGTTTCGGTCAAATCACTCATAGTCAGATGCCATACCCTCCATAGTTCTCCATCAATTTAGATTACTGGCTCTCGCCATTTTGTGTACGTGTCATGTTCTGCTGTGGCAGGTAATGTGTTGGGATTGCTAGGAATTGTATATTTTCTAAATATAGGTAAATGGTCTCTGTCTCTCTCGTTGGAGGTTTAGTGAAAACCCGACTGACCGTAAATCTAAGACAGGAGAAAAAAAATATGAGGCATTGTCGTTTTTGTTTCGTTTAGCTGTGAACTCACTAGTGTTGCCAGGGGAGGTGTGGCGGACGGGGAGTCAAACTGAATATGAGAACTGCACAAACTCTGGATCAGTGCAGCCAGGACCATTTTCGAAACTTATACTGCTGGATGTGGACCGAGAGTTACGGTTTATGCGTTACACTGATCGCTATTCCTATTTGTTCACGAGAAAATACTGTTAAATTAGTGATCATATGTTCCACGGTGCCTCCATTATAACAAGAAGTGTTATGAAATAAAGATTGATGTCAGAAAAGAATTAATTGCTATAAACTTAGAGATTGTTACAATCTGGACGTGAGTTTTGTGTGACAATAGTTGTAGCGAGTTTCAAGAGACTTCCACATGTCGCCAACCTTGCTTGCATCCATTCAAACTGTACATCGGCCCACTTACCTGCTGCTGCTGTTGCTGTTGTTGTTGCTGTTGCTGCTGCTGCTGTTGCTGCTGTTGTTGTTGTTGTTGTTGCTGCTGCTGCTGCTGCTGCTGCTGCTGTTGTTGCTGATGCTGTTGTTGCTGCTGATGGCTCATGGCGGCTTGCTGCTGTAGAGCAAGCAGGCCAGCTGTGCTTGGGCAAGCAGAATTCAACTTGGCTAATTCTCGGTGATATGCATCCAATGCCATACGGATCTCCTCCTGCGTACGGTCCATTGGCCCAAAGCCAGGGAATAGTAGGCTGGAATAAGAGGAAGACGTTGTTGTTTTATCGATTACCATGTGCAAAACTATGGCAAAGAAAATAAGTGTGACACAGCATATTCTTGCCAAAATCTGCTTTTTTGTTGTTAGGTGGTTTATCAATTGACCGAACCAATGAATAGCAGGAAAATAAAATTCATAATCTTTATCAAAAGCACTGTGTCCATACCGCCAGTTCTGCACTGGAAACTTTCATAGCTTTTGTGTGTGTGTGTGTGTGTGTGTGTGTGGAGGGAGGGATAGAGGGAGGAAGAGGGAGAAGGAGAGAGGGAGAGAGAGAGAGAGAGAGAGAGAGAGAGAGAGAGAGAGAGAGAGAGAGAGACGACAGACCGTTTTATGTTACTGTTGCATCACTCGGTAAGTTTTCATAATTTAATGTAAATGTAATACCTTTGGAAAGGTTCGCGGGGTCCCCGCATGTGATCGTCCATGCGTCGCCCCATCAGCTTGGCCAGCTCCTCCTGGTAGATTCGGGCCACCTTTTCCTGTGGAATGTCATCATTTTCATATTTCTTGAGCCGTCGGTTCTGTGAGTTGTCCTTTCCACCCAGTGGTGATGGACACTGTGCACAACAGTAAAGATATAAGCTCGTCTGTTTGCAGCCTTCTGCAGCTGTCGACAGTTTTCAAGGCTATAAGTTCCGAATAAATTGTACACGATGACCGACAAGACAGCTGCAAAAGACTGATTTGCGATAAACTACGAAACTATCACTGAAAATCGGTGTGCGTACAAATAATGCCGACAACAAAAGTCGTTCTTACTACGCAGTGAGAACTATCTAGTTGAAATATTCAAATAAGATAAGTGAATTTCCATTATTAAAAATATGATAAACTGCTAACTCAGGTACAGTTAGAATATATTTCAGCGCTTAACTTCAATTCATATATGTAAACGTACGTCGATAAATAAAATGTGTGGCAAGTAATTGTAATAACTGGCTGCCAGTGCAGCAGATGTTGCTCCTACCTGTGCGTGGTTCGGTGATTTGCTGTCACTGCTGTGGCTGTCCTCCACTTTCATCATCTGTGAAGCCTCATTTAGGATATGTGCGATTCTCTCCTCGGTCATGTTGTCAGTCTCACCCCTTCCAAATGGAGGCATAGCGGAGTCCTTTCCTGTAAGACAGTTACATACCGTGACTGTAGTAGTTCAATAATAATTCATTGCTTTCTAGCGAGCATGTATTACAAATTTTATGAATTCCTTTGTTTCGCGCCGACTCCTGAAAATAAACCCTTCGAAACCACTCCTCCAATAAGTTAAACTCAGGGCTCTTTTTACAAAAACATTACCGATTGGAAAGGGATTTGCCTGAGTTACTAGAGATATATATGCAGTATGTCTAGCGGAAAATCCTGTTTATGATTCGCTTCGAACACCCACTGGAAATGAATGCAGTGATCTGGGTATGGTACAACAGAGCATAAAGCCCTATGAGTCTAGGTGTGAAAAAGAGTTGTTTGCCAGAAAATTCGAATGTCTACAGTAGAGCAACATTAAATTATTCCATTTCAAGAGAGAATCTTTCATTTTCCTGTCATAGTCTCCCTGAAAAATTTAAACCAACCAAAAACCAACGATTTCGCCTGTTCAAAATCGCTCTACAGGTCAGGTCGAGGTCAATAATTCTAGTTCGATCACACATCACTGTCACAGTTAGATAACTACTTTTTAAAAATATTACACAAAATTGTCATATTAAATAAATGTCGTTTAAAAACGATGCTTTCGTCGTTTAAATTTAACATCAAATTGATCTGTACAGCAGTGTAATATCATATCTGTATATTATAGTGCAGCTGGGGAAGTGTTGGACTATTTTCTCTACAGTGGAAACCGCATTTACAAAAATAAAAAAGAAGCTAAATCAAACAACCAAATGTGGTAAAAGCATCATAATTTGATTGTATTTTCTATGTAATTGTCCTCGCTTCGAGAATAACAATTAGTGTTATGAGAAACTGTAACACTAAACAAAGCCATTCGTTTAGTTTTGCTTCTTTTATGAGCAATGCTGTAGCAAAGGGGGGAGCAGATATGCTAAACCACGGCTCAGAGAATGTAGTTAGATGAGTAGTACTGTTAGACTCGACCATAAGCTATAGTGTTGGTTTCATTGAACTAAGCTTGCCCCCCCCCCCCCCCCCACGAAAGCGTAAATACAGTAATGCGAAGAAAATTTGCATGAGAAATTGCGCCCATAAGCTGTAGGAGTAGAACTGGTAGTGCGTTTCATATGATACTGATATTAATATTTGCTAAGAAGGGAAATAAAACATAATGCCCTCGAACAGAGGAAGTTCTTTCAGCGCCTACATTAAAACGAAAGCAAGTTACATTGCGCAGGAGCAAAAATTTTCATTATTGTTATACTTCGAAGTTTACATCTACCACCTCAATAAGTAACCCAAAGCTGCGGTTTTATCACAAGGAGCAGTAAAATGAAATGTCATGTGGCTAGGGCCTCCCGTCGGGTAGACCGGTCGCCTGATTCAAGTCATTTTAGTTCACGCCACTTCGGCGTCTTGCGTGCCGAACAAGGAGCAGTGTCTATGGGGTCTTATAACTAGGAGAGCTACAGGGTAGTTATACTCTATACAGACAAGTTCTATTTCTGGAGAACATTGAAAATGTGAGCCAGTAAATACAAACGGAGTTCATTGCTGCTTTAAATAACTGCTCTCGAACTGGCCAAAATAGGCTACGTCAACTAGGTAAAAATTTACGAGACTTCTTCTCACCACACTAAACGTAATCAGTTGATGGTGGTGGGGTGGGGTGGGGTGGGAGATAAATACGATTATCATTGAAAACACTGCACCAGAGCGCCTGTCTCGAGACATATTTTGTATCTGCTTATAACAGTTTTAGCAATTGTGTTGTCCTCAGAGGTACACGTGAGACTTCCGGTAAGACATATAGGGTTAATCCGCGAGGAAGTACCTTCTCCACTGAAGAATGGAAGATATCTCGAGGTAGTGTATTTTGTACCCGCAACTGTGATATTCTCAGTGGCACAGATAAGGCTTCCGGTACCACACATACACTTCGTCTGCAAGGAAGAGCGGTAAATTCATTTAAGGTCGGCTACATTCATCGATCTTTTGTAATGGGGTGGTTCCTATCCCAATAAATACAGTAGAGTACTTCATCTATCTACGGTCGCAGGTTCGAATCCTGCCTCGGTCATGGATGTGTGTGATGTCCTTAGGTTAGTTAGGTTTAAGTAGTTCTAAGTCTAGGGGACTGATGACCTCAGATGTTAAGTCCCATAGTGCTTAGAGCCATTTGAACCATTCTGACTGCATCTATGTTGCAACAATGTTCTATAAACGTATGTGAAACACTGTATAGACATGACCTATGCACATTTATTATTAGGTGAACTCTATTTTTCTACAGTTAAAATATCAAAATTATTAATGTGATTTGATGTCTACAATAACATTTTTTATGGCACTGACACTCATTGCTTTTAGAAACAATCGTCATAATTGTCGAAATATTTGTTCTATTTCCATTGATGCCTGTATAGAATTTCCTGTCAAGTCTCTTCAACCAAATTAGTTCGGCATGTAGATCGTCCATACTGGTTGCGGATCGTATACAGTTCGAGTATTTTCCCACGTAAGGACTTTAGGGAGAAATGATCCAGGACCTTCCCCTAATGTACGAGGGCAGTTCAATAAGTAATGCAACACATTTTTTTTCTCGGCCAATTTTGGTTGAAAAAACCGGAAATTTCTTGTGGAATATTTTCAAACATTCCTGCTTCGTCTCGTATAGTTTCATTGACTTCCGACAGTTGGCAGCGCTGTACGGAGCTGTTAAAATGGCGTCTGTAACGGATGTGCGTTGCAAACAACGGGCAGTGATCGAGTTTCTTTTGGCGGAAATCCAAGGCATCTCAGATGTTCATAGGCGCTTGCAGAATGTCTACGGTGATCTGGCAGTGGACAAAAGCACGGTGAGTCGTTGGGCAAAGCGTGTGTCATCATCGCCGCAAGGTCAAGCAAGACTGTCTGATCTCCCGCGTGCGGGCTGGCCGTGCACAGCTGTGACTCCTGCAATGGCGGAGCGTGCGAACACACTCGTTCGAGATGATCGACGGATCACCATCAAACAACTCAGTGCTCAACTTGACATCTCTGTTGGTAGTGCTGTCACAATTGTTCACCAGTTGGGATATTCAAAGGTTTGTTCCCGCTGGGTCCCTCGTTGTCTAACCGAACACCATAAAGAGCAAAGGAGAACCATCTGTGCGGAATTGCTTGCTCGTCATGTGGCTGAGGGTGACAATTTCTTGTCAAAGATTGTTACAGGCGATGAAACATGGGTTCATCACTTCGAACCTGAAACAAAACGACAATCAATGGAGTGGCGCCACACCCACTCCCCTACCAAGAAAAAGTTTAAAACCATACCCTCAGCCGGTTAAGTCATGGTTACAGTCTTGTGGGACGCTGAAGGGGTTATTCTGTTCGATGTCCTTCCCCATGGTCAAACGATCAACTCTGAAGTGTATTGTGCTACTCTTCAGAAATTGAAGAAACGACTTCAGCGTGTTCGTAGGCACAAAAATCAGAACGAACTTCTCCTTCTTCATGACAACGCAAGACCTCACACAAGTCTTCGCACCCTAGAGGAGCTCACAAAACTTCAGTCGACTGTTCTTCCTCATGCACCCTACAGCCCCGATCTCGCACCGTCGGATTTCCATATGTTTGGCCCAATGAAGGACGCAATCCGTGGGAGGCACTACGCGGATGATGAAGTAGTTATTGATGAAGTACGACGTTGGCTCCGACATCGACCAGTGGAATGGTACCGTGCAGGCATACAGGCCCTCATTTCAAGGTGGCGTAAGGCCGTAGCATTGAATGGAGATTACGTTGAAAAATAGTGTTGTGTAGCTAAAAGATTGGGGAAAACCTGGTGTATTTCAATGCTGAATAAAACAACCCCTGTTTCAGAAAAAAATGTGTTGCATTACTTATTGAACTGCCCTCGTACTACAACCTGATCACCCCCCCCCCCCCCCCTGCAGCACTGAACTCGTATTCGGAATGAATAGGATTCAGAATTCCAATACTTGGTGCTGACGTGACGTCAAAGTCCTTCTTCGCAATGATTTCCACTCTTCGAATAGCTGAAGACCAACTTTCATGGTAGACGACCCACCACTGACCCAGAAGTGATTTTTTAGAGACGGTCTAGAATATTAGACGATGTGTTTTTGGTTTCTTAGCGAATTTACGATTCTATTTGTTTGCACAATATTCACAAGTTTGACCAAGACATCTTCTCAAGTGCTGCGAGAGGTAGTCTGGAGCCGGTACTGCAGACATGAACGATGGATTAGATAGTACCGGTGTACTGTAACTGGCGTGTCAACTAGCCAACAAGCGGGAGAAGTTTTAGAGATTGTGCGTTCGTCTTGGCCAGTGGACAATCTAGGTGTTCTAACCAGCTGCGATATCTACTAGACGATCGTTCATTCGTACATTAGCCGTACAAAGGTGCGTTCACACCTGTGCGCCTTGCGCACGGCTGACTGAGCTTGTCCCACATGCAAGTAGAGGGGCTTGTCTCCCCGCCTGCTATGGGGAGACTCGTGAGCACAGTTCAGAGGGATGCGCGAGTTTCCACAGGAGCATGCGCTTCCTTACCTCGTTCGTGCAACGGCTGCAAGCGCAGGGGAAGTCGCACAGGTGTAAACCCACTTTAACGCATGTTTCAGCCGTTCTTTTGTGGATGGAATCTAGGCAACGAGTACGTCTATGAGCGTCCCTCGCAGAACCTGACGAACACAATTTGTACAGAAAATGGAATCGTCAGCCCAGCTAACACCCAGAGATATACAGGGTGTTACAAAAAGGTACGGCCAAACTTTAAGGAAACATTCCTCACACACAAATAAAGAAAAGATGTTATGTGGACATGTGTCCGGAAACGCTTAATTTCCATGTTAGAGTTCATTTTAGTTTCGTCAGTATGTACTGCACTTCTTCGATTCACCGCCAGTTGGCCCAATTAAAGGAAGGTAATGTTGACTTCGGTGCTTGTATTGACATGCGACTCATTGCTCTACAGTACTAGCATCAAGCACATCAGGACGTAGCATCAACAGGTTAGCGTTCATCACGAACGTGGTTTTGCAGTCAGTGCAATGTTTACAAATGCGGAGTTGGCAGATGCCCATTTGATGTATGGATCACCGCGGGGCAATAGCCGTGGCGCGGTACGTTCGTATCGAGACGGATTTCCAGAACGAAGGTGTCCCGACAGGAGGACGTTCGAAGCAATTGATCGTCGTCTTAGGGAGCACGGAACATTCCAGCCTATGACTCGCGACTGGGGAAGACCTAGAACGACGAGGACACCTGCAATGGACGAGGCCATTCTTCGTGCAGTTGACGACAACCCTAATGTCAGCGTCAGAGAAGTTGCTGCTGTACAAGGTAACGTTGACCACGTCACTGTGTGGAGGGTGGTACGGGAGAACCAGTTGTTTCCGTACCATGTACAGCGTGTGCAGGCACTATCAGCAGCTGATTGGCCTCCACGGGTACACTTCTGCGAATAGTTCATCCAACAATGTGTCAATCCTCATTTCAGTGCAAATGTTCTCTTTACGGATGAGGCTTCATTCCAACGTGATCAAATTGTAAATTTTCACAATCAACATGTGTGGGCTGACGAGAATCCGCACGCAATTGTGCAATCACGTCATCAACACAGATTTTCTGTGAACGTTTGGGCAGGCATTGTTGGTGATGTCTTGATTGGGCCCCATGTTCTTCCACCTACGCTCAATGGAGCACGTTACCATGATTTCATACGGGATACTCTACCTGTGCTGCTAGAACATGTGCCTTTACAAGTACGACACAACATGTAGTTAATGCACGATGGAGCTCCTGCACATTTCAGTCGAAGTGTTCGTACGCTTCTCAACAACAGATTCGGTGACCGATGGATTGGTAGAGGCGGACCCCATGCTACGGAGGGTGGATGCATGTATCCTCGCTAACGGAGGACATTTTGAACATTTCCTGTAACAAAGTGTTTGAAGTCACGCTGGTACGTTCTGTTGCTGTGTGTTTCCATTCCATGATTAATGTGATTTGAAGAGAAGTAATAAAATGAGCTCTAACATGGAAATTAAGCGTTTCCGGACACATGTCCACATAACATATTTTCTTTCTTTGTGTGTGAGGAATGTTTCCTTAAAGTTTGGCCGTACCTTTTTGTAACACCCTGTATCTACTACCGGTCACTCCGGGATAAAGGGGCACTTCGGAAACAGAGTAGCTAGAGCAAGGTTTGGCTCGTTGCAGCGTGTAAGGATGAAATATTTACAAAAGACTGTAATTTGGACAGGTGACTGTACAGTGGGGTGTATAGTGCAGGTAGTGCGCGTCGCCCATGGAGCAGACCAGTAAGAGTGATAGACCCACGTGCTGAGGTAGTACACAAAGCAACAGACACGGAAGGTAGGGTAGACCCGGGTGCCAGAAGAACCGACTATAGACAGACGGAGAGAGACAAAGAGAGGAGAGAGAGAGAGAGAGAGAGAGAGACAGAGGGAGAGAGAGAGAGAGAGAGAAGCAGGGTTTGGCGGCGAGCGCGAGACGACGAGACGAACCTATGAGGTGCGTCGTGAGGCCCGGGTGGTGGTGTTGGAATAACCAGTCGCGCGGCGCGGCGGCGGCGCCGGCGCCCGCGGAGGGCCCCAGCCGGTCGTGCAGCGCGCCCGCGGCCGCCACGGGCACGGGGCTACCGCGGCTGGGCGGCGAGTGCATGCCCGCCGTCGGCGTCTTTCTCGCCTCTACGCCACTGCGGCCCAGACCTTGCAACCAGCGGACAACAGCCGTCAGCGCCTCCTGACCCACTCACTACACAAGTTAGGTGTTATCCGCCAACTGGTACCAGTCTCGCCACGCTCTGCAAGTCTATTTGAAACACACTTAGATCTACAACTATATCTATGGCAGTCTTCGATCCATCCCGATCCAAAAGTGTCACTGCACGGCGTACCTTCCTAAGCGCAGTACGCAGCCCCTATTAGAGAGTACTTGTCACTACACTGAATTTCATAACTTTTTTCATCTACCTAAATAGAGAAGCAGCATTTTTTTTTCCTAAACGATTTACAAAGCCTATCTTCCAGAATGAGATTTTCACTCTGCAGCGGAGTGGGCGCTGATATGAAACTTCCTGGCAGATTAAAACTGTGTGCCGGACCGAGACTCGAACTCGGGTGACCTTTGCCTTTTGCGGGCAAGTGCTCTACCAACTGAGCTACCCAAGCACGACTCACGCCCCGTCCTTACAGCTTTCCCACGAAAGGCAAAGGTCCCGAGTTCGAGTCTCGGTCCCGCGCACAGTTTTAATCTGCCAGGAAGTTTCAAATCCTATCTTTCTTGAATAATTAGGATGCAGCGCGTCACGATGTTCGGAAATGACAGAAAATGGGAGGAAGGAAATGTTTAAATTTTAGGATCATGTCACTGATCCAAGTCCCATTACACAACGAGAGTAACTAAGCTGTCCTAACATCATTGTCAGTCATATACGCAGCATATGTTGACGGGCATTTTCTGTTATACTCTTGTTTTCAAGACGTTTGAAAGCTGCTTAAAAAAAGTAAATGATTTATTGTAAAAGATCCGGATTTGCCTCGGTGCCACGGTAGATAAAAAAGTTTACGTTTCAGCCGTCCGGGAAAGCACCCGTCTCCCTGCGTACTGTCGCAGTAATGAATACCACTATAGTACTGCCACATGAACCAATTTCTGCTGTTTAGCTTCTATATTTTCTTTTCCTCTGGATTCAGCATCAGCTGCCTTTGTCCTAATTGGAAACATTACGTCAAGGATAAGATACTGCATTTTGCATCTTGAAAAATCCAAATAATCCGAATAATACACTATTCCCTATTGGCTTTTATAATTTCGTATGTGTATAACGTTAACTGACTTTTCGCTCTCCTTTATCAATATTCAACGAATACTGTCATTGCACTTCACTTGTTTCTGGGAGGCCTTAAGTAACTTTCTAGAAAATTATATAAATTACAAACTTGGATTGCAACTGTTGTGAGCATACATATTGTCGAAAAAATTCTCAGACGTTTGCGGAAAGTTGTTATCTCTGCAGCTCCACAGTTTGGACTGGAACAGCGAACACGTCCGACGACAGTTTTTATCATTTTCAACGAAATCGACGCAAATGAAATGAAAACATCTCCAAAAAACTTTGTTACTCAAAAAGCATCTTCAGAAACTTTCACTGTCAGATTAAATTAGAACAACAATTTCTCGTAACATATGCATTGCTCACTAACGACAAGGTATATAACAACAACATTTGTGGACCAAATACACTGATATTTACACTGAGACACATTTTCTGCGTACATTTCATTTAATACTACATTCTTAATTAATATGGAAATAAGCAGTCACAAATAGAAACAGAGCTTCACTTGACTGGTACCATTTAGAAATAACATACATGCTTCCGCGCTATAAGCATGTGCGACAACATAAACGTGTCACTTCACTTTTAACTGATGACAAGAGGAAAACTGTTTTGTGTTGCAGGAGCCTGTATATCGGACGATAGAAAGACCTGTTCAGAAACCTTTCGATGGAACTGAACGTGAACGAAACAAAATACAGATTCTGAAATTATGGAAACGACTGCATGTAATTTGTTTTATGAACTTTTACTACAGGACGTAAGTTATGACAACTTTTTCCTTTTGTCGACAGGAATGGAGGGAGGAGGGGTGGGAGGAATAAGATGGAATTATGCTGCAGTTGTATTCCATCAAACTTCTTTCAGAACTTTGAATAATGAGCGAGTTGTAGCCAGTGTTGACGCAACGATTTCTTTACCTTCAAACGTTATTTGCGAAAACCAACCATTATGATTTTGTATAATACAGAGTGGACGAGAAGTGTGGGGGAAAAAAGCGTCTCGTGATTTAAATTAGTACAACGTAGGTAATAAATAATAGCCGGGTCACATGAACAAAGACCAGTATACAATGGGCAAACTGCATAAAAATGTAATTTTGGCGGTTGGCACCATCGTGTGGAACCACAATACTGCCAGCAATAAGTAAATAAGGAATTAATATTTTAGTGACCCCTGACTTTTGCTTACTGCGAATGAATGTAATAGACCAAAGTATTTAAGCGTGTAAATGAATCTGATGTTTCTGCAGAGAGAGATTCGGGAGTGCGAAGAGAATTAGCCACTATAATGTAACTTAGGTAGATACAATTAATATAAAGACAACGTTTCTGAGAGCTTTGCGGCCGGCCGCGGTGGTCTCGCGGTTAAGGCGCTCAGTCCGGAACCGCGCGACTGCTACGGTCGCAGGTTCGAATCCTGCCTCGGGCATGGATGTGTGTGGTGTCTTTAGGTTAGTTAGGTTTAAGTAGTTCCAAGTTCTAGGGGACTGATGACCACAGAAGTTAAGTCCCATAGTGCTCAGAGCCATTTGAACCATTTTTTGAGAGCTTTGCGTGTCGGGAACAGATCGCATGCTTAACCGAAGCGGGCAGAGCAGAGACAGACTGAGGCTCAATGTCCCCGGATCTACGCCTGTTTGTTTCTTTTTCTATTAATTTCAGATGGTAAGAATCTCTTTTTTGTCAGTCGGCACGACTCAGTAACCCCATATAATTTTAGGGCAGTCGCGTGCGGTATTCGTGCTGTATTGGGTGGGCTTCGGCCGCGCCGCCGTAACAGTAGGCATGTGTGTGGTACGCAACCGTTGGGAAATTCAGTCGTAATCACGCACCGATTTGCGCCACTGCTTCGTGTCGCTTCAGCAGCGCAGGCTGGCGAGCTTTTCTTCCCGAGGCGCACTGAGACATTACGCAAGAATCACTATCCTACTGTGCTGTCCATTCGCCGCTGAATAAGTAGTTGTCCGAAGGTGGAGATTTGTTGCGCAAAACCCTGCGGTATCTACCAGAGATAAACGCTGGCGACGAACTTATAAACTACATGTCAAAAATCGTCATGTCATTACAAACTCGAAGCGAACGTCGTAACCAAGTAACTGCAATTTCCAAGCAAAGAACGTAACAAGCAAAAGAACGAAATTTAAGTTTCCAGAATACGATCTGTAATATCGTCATAGCGATCTCTGTGTAAAAGAGTACAAGGTTCAATTCAATGGCTTCGAGGGGCATTTTTGTATCGTTCTTTTGAGAAACGATAGTTACAGGTAGTGTGTGTAGCCGATTATGCAGGCCCTGGTCCAAAAACATCAGACACTGAAGTATTTTCGACCACTCTAAAAATGTGGAATTTTTTTAAAAAAAGTTCATGCTTCACAGACATACAGAGGACTCTGACCTACAATTTTTCCCCATGTTCTATGGAAACGATAACCAAAAAAATGTTCAAATGTGTCTGAAATCTTATGGGACTTAACTGCTAAGGTCATCAGTCCCTAAGCTTACACACTACTTAACATAAATTATCCTAAGGACAAACACACACACCCGTGCCCGAGGGAGGACTCGAACTTCCGCCAGGACCAGCCGCACAGTCCATGACTGCAGCGCCTACGACCGCTCGGCTAATCCCGCGCGGCACGGGCAATAGAACTGAATAAACTAATGAGAGACGACTTTGGGGGGGGGGGGGGGGAGCACCGTAGTTTATATAAAACATATTCTTAATGTCTAGGTGATGCATTATCCCCCACATTTTAAGTACGTAAAAGGAGTATTTCTCCTCCCAAAAGAAGGTTGCTTCCATTGTCTTTTTCTTCCTACTGACACTCTTCTAACGTCGCACATGAAATTATCTGATGCATCAGAGGACCAATCCTTTAGTTTTCGTATACACACTCATCCACTATTTTAAAAACTCAGCAGTAATGGAGCTGCCTCTCTTCTTGAATACTAATCTAATCTCTCAATTTCAAATAATTGAATAGTTTTAGTCCTCTCTTTTATATTTTTAGTCATCGGTAGTTGTTGTGTTTGCGTTTTGATTGCGCTAGTAAATATACTGCAGTAGTATTTGGAAATCAGTCCGCCTGGCAAGCCATAACATTGGTGTTCACCTGTCGCTGACTTTCTCAATACAGCGTGGGTGGCCGCGCTTGCGACGTCAGGCGTGGGGCTGATTGTTCAGCTGAGAAAGTGCAGAGGCATCAGACGCACGGCTGGCCGATTAACCTTGAACGCTGATGCAATAATGCTTCTCCGACAGAAAAACCAATCGGCCGTCTGGCCGTTTGCAGCTCGGCTCACCTCGCCGCCACCAGCGCAGCGCGGCATGGCGAGGCAGCGCTTGCTGCAACAGCCGCCGCTCGCGGCCTTGGCGTTAAATTGATTTCTACAGAAGCAGTGTGAACGGCTGCCTCAGCAGCGTAATGTTTAAATCCAATCACCGCGTCTGCTCGCAATACTTGCTTCGCGGCCGGGTGAACCTTAGAAAATGTCATTACTGTACCCGGCAACAAGCAAGAAAATTCTCTTTTCAGAATCGATCTGACAACAAAAGACCGCTACAATCGTCACAACGTATATATATATTTCCAGCCACACATTTTATACATGTACAGAAAAGGGGAAGTTTACAGGGCAACTATGCAAAATTTGGCCACGTGGCGCTGACATTCTCTTCTCATACATAATATCGCTGAGTGAGAGAGGAGGTTACATCCTAGATAAGGCAGTGGACAAATAAGGTAGATGAAAACGACTGACAAGGAAATGTTGTACAAGAAAAACCCTGTAGGAAGAAGATAGGTGAAGCTTATGGAGGCGGAGAACATTTTTTGTCTCACTGGCATCGGGAAGTCGAAATGAGAAATAGAGCGCTCTTCTGCTGGACATACTTGGAGAACAAGTACCTACAAGATGGTAGTCTGAAGAATTTGCGGAACCCTCAGAAAAGCCACTGCTAGGACAAAGGTACTGGGCGGGAAGCAGGGCTGTGTTGGTACTGTGGAGATGGAACAGTGATAGGAGGTAGAAGTTGAAGAAGTGGAAGATAAGATGCTGCATATGGGCTCTAATGTCATGTAAGTTCGAAGACGATGGAGAACTAAATGGCGTCAAACGTGTCTAAAGGCTAGGAAAACATACAAATTTTCATACCAGGGAAAAATTGGGTATAATTTTACTTTCATAATCATCTTACACTTCCAACACTACGTTTACGAATGCAACGAGCCATAAAATATGTATATACTCGTATTCTTGAATGAGTTAACTGATTTGGAAATTCAATGTTAATATAAGTGGGCGATCAAAAAGTTTCCTTCGAAGGCTGTACAATTCAGAATTGGTGTGCCAATTTGGCAAAATCGCCGTGAGCACTGATATAATTATCCCAACGAAGCGCCAGGTTCAAGATACCCACTTGGCGGAAGACTGTGTCCTACTGAGTGAAGAAGTCCGGAATGCCTGCTGCACATCCTCACCCGACAGAAATCGTCGATCTTGCAAGGCCTTTTACAAGGGGCCGATGGCGTGACAATCACATGGGGAGAGGTCAGACTATAGGACGTGTGATCGAGTGTGTGTCAATTGAGCTGGCGTAACTTTTGGTTTTGCACTTTTGCAGTATGGGAATTTGACGCAATATTCCACAACGGTGGTTTTCGATAGACATGCTGCCCCATGAACAGTCTTCATTCTCCGATGGATATCTGCCGGTGTTTCTCCTTCGGCAGCCATGAAAAGAATAGCAACACTTAGTCCTGTTTGGACGCATCTGGTAATAAAAGTCGCCATAATTCACTTTCCCGCATTTACCGCACACACATCGGAAAGACGCGAATGGCGCTTTCATCCCTATACGTCGGTGCTTCTATTCCCGCATCGGAGTCCCGCTACGGTGCATACTGCAGCAAACGCCATAAAACCGAAACTTTTTGATCGTCCCTCACACTTATTCTTTGGGAATTTTTGCACGTACGTACATTTGACTTCAGACGTTAAAAACGGATTCCTAGAAACAGCTATAAGCACGTGTCCATTCTGTGATTGGATTTGGGTCCAACTGAACAGCACTTAATTCAGTTTTACCAACAACCGAAAAAGGGACAGACCGTAGACCTTGCAGACCTGAGGTAAGTAAGGTAGAAGAGACTGTCACTTGATCCACAGCCCAGTAGCCAGAGCCAACGTCCCATCGAAGCGTTAAAGATGCAGCCCTCGCTGAGTTTGAAACAAGCAGTTGATTGCGCCGCGTCAGGTCACGTACAATCAACACGCCCACTCGAGGGGAAACCAGCAGTAGTCGCCCTTGACAAAACCGAGATAACCTATGACACGAACTCAATGAATCGCATGTTTCTGACGAATCTATGATGCAGTTTGTATTTGAGACTCAAAAGAGGTTTTATGCTCTGCGAGCTTATCACAGCAGTTGTTTTCTGATAAAACGCTACGTAAGGCCCCTTTTTTCCCACAATCGATTACGTCACGTGCTTATTGAGCAGCCATTCGCAATCAAACCAGAAAGGAACTGTGCACAGTGTCAGTTCGTCGGCTATCGGGCTTGTTTATTCCCTTCTCCGAACGGAGAACATCTCGCTAGGAAAATGGTTCGTTGAAAAGGCTAATCTACTTTCGAAACAAGAGCTTATTGTCATGATCGTTAAATTGCAGTAGTGCAGCAGCTGGATACGAAGGTAACTTACCAGGGAAGCAACAGAGAAGAGGAAAAAGTAGCAGCGGAGAGTAATCGGACTCTGTTCAGCCCGCAAGTGATTTTATTGTCAACTTCTCCGCACTGATTTTTCTATCATGAGAACATTTGATGACAGTCGGTCCATCGAATGAGGGCGTTAAGCTCGAATGTGCTTTGTGTATTTCAGAACGACAGTGCCATATGCCAACATTGTTTCATCGTGTATTTTCGTTTATTTGCAGGATACCCATAAATCGGTAACAATGCTACACTTCTCAAACAGCCTGAGAACTGGTGAGCCATAGGACCTTAACAACGCTCGCAGATACCCTGCAAACTCCTTAAATGCTTGGGGCTGCTCTTGCGGGTAGATGAATGTTTACGATACGCCGTGGCTGGACGGAGACTGACCACGGTAAAACTACCCCAGGGCTAACGCTCTATTCCACAATGTTGCCATTGGCATCCACATAGGAATGTTTTTTAAAGTAAGTTGAGAAGTAATTCTCTCTATGGACAATTTATATCGAGATGCTATATTGTTTAAAAGAAACACATTTTTATGGCCTCTGCATATTTATGGAAAGAAGAACACATGTAATCATTTAGAAGTTCCGCAGCAGACCTACTACAAGTGCAGTACGGTCATTGTCTCTCTTTCAAGACGGACAGTACTCCAACAATAGCGGGTATGGGTCGCTATCACGGATCGTGAAGTATACTCTGGATCCGGAACTTGCGTAAGGCTTGATATCCACTGCACTATATCCATCTTTATACGTAGCTATCAGGGACTATGATGCTTAAAATGTACTAAGATTATAGCTGCATAACTAATAGTGGAACTGCAGAGAGGAAACGTAGAAGCTACGGATCCACACTGGCCTGTTTATACCGATTCCAGCTGAGGCTGCAAGTAAACGGAGGAAACGGAGCGGGCTAGGCATGTAAAGGACCGCTTGGCAAACGTAAGGCTCGATGTTTCTTCTTCTGCTCACACTGATTCAACAGTTAACACAAAATAAAGGCAGCACTTTTTCACTCCCTTTTTATTTTCCCCTTTCCCAGCAGCACGTTTTAAAATTGCGGTAAACATAGCTAAATCCTTTTTTATTTAAAGGGCACGAAAAAGAAAATGAGAGAGATGAAAAAAAAGCAACTAAATTGTTTATTATTTCAAAAGTTATCGCCGTAACTGTTAATACATTTATGGAAAAATGTTTGCAGTTGTACCCAGGCGTGCACCTCTTCGTCCGAAGCAAATCGGTGGCGTGTGTGGGGAGAGATCGGTATTGTATAGAGGCTGTGTAAGGGCTTCCCAGCAAAACTTCTGCGCCAGCCGGAGTGGCCGAGCGGCTGTAGGCGCTACAGTCTGGAACCGCGCGACCGCTACGGTCGCAGGTTCGAATCCTGTCTCGGGCATGGATGTGTATGACGTCCTTAGGTTAGTTAGGTTTAAGTAGTTCCAAGTTCTAGGGGACTGATGACCTGAGATGTTAAGTCCCATAGTGCTCAGAGCCATTTGAACCATTTGAAACTTCTGCGTAGCAGGCGAAACAAACTTGGCAACGTGTGGGTAGTGCATTATCCTACAACAGAATCATGCTGTCGGTCAACATTCCTGGGCGTTCGAACCTGACTTCAGTTTTTGTAAAATGTGCACGTACCGCCATGCGTTAGGCATCGTTCTGTTGCAATATAATGCCCCAATCACATGTTGCCAAAGTGGTTTCGACTACGCTTTTGAAGTTTCGCTGGGAAGCCCTTAAAAATCTTCCATGCAGTCCCTATATCTCCGCATGCGACTTCGTTATTTTTGGACACGTGAAGAAAGACATTTTAGCCGTCGATTTGCTTCGGACGAAGAAGAGCACGCCTGGATAAAATCGTGGTTCCGCAGGCAATCGCAAACATTTTTCCACGAAGGCATTGACAGCCTTGCCTCACGTGAAATGAATGTACACTCCTGGAAATGGAAAAAAGAACACATTGACACCGGTGTGTCAGACCCACCATACTTGCTCCGGACACTGCGAGAGGGCTGTACAAGCAATGATCACACGCACGGCACAGCGGACACACCAGGAACCGCGGTGTTGGCCGTCGAATGGCGCTAGCTGCGCAGCATTTGTGCACCGCCGCCGTCAGTGTCAGCCAGTTTGCCGTGGCATACGGAGCTCCATCGCAGTCTTTAACACTGGTAGCATGCCGCGACAGCGTGGACGTGAACCGTATGTGCAGTTGACGGACTTTGAGCGAGGGCGTATAGTGGGCATGCGGGAGGCCGGGTGGACGTTCCGCCGAATTGCTCAACACGTGGGGCGTGAGGTCTCCACAGTACATCGATGTTGTCGCCAATGGTCGGCGGAAGGTGCACGTGCCCGTCGACCTGGGACCGGACCGCAGCGACGCACGGATGCACGCCAAGACCGTAGGATCCTACGCAGTGCCGTAGGGGACCGCACCGCCACTTCCCAGCAAATTAGGGACACTGTTGCTCCTGGGGTATCGGCGAGGACCATTCGCAACCGTCTCCATGAAGCTGGGCTACGGTCCCGCACACCGTTAGGCCGTCTTCCGCTCACGCCCCAACATCGTGCAGCCCGCCTCCAGTGGTGTTGCGACAGGCGTGAATGGAGGGACGAATGGAGACGTGTCGTCTTCAGCGATGAGAGTCGCTTCTGCCTTGGTGCCAATGATGGTCGTATGCGTGTTTGGCGCCGTGCAGGTGAGCGCCACAATCAGGACTGCATACGACCGAGGCACACAGGGCCAACGCCCGGCATCATGGTGTGGGGAGCGATCTCCTACACTGGCCGTACACCACTGGTGATCGTCGAGGGGACACTGAATAGTGCACGGTACATCCAAACCGTCATCGAACCCATCGTTCTACCATTCCTAGACCGGCAAGGGAACTTGCTGTTCCAACAGGACAATGCACGTCCGCATGTATCCCGTGCCACCCAACGTGCTCTAGAAGGTGTAAGTCAACTACCCTGGCCAGCAAGATCTCCGGATCTGTCCCCCATTGAGCATGTTTGGGACTGGATGAAGCGTCGTCTCACGCGGTCTGCACGTCCAGCACGAACGCTGGTCCAACTGAGGCGCCAGGTGGAAATGGCATGGCAAGCCGTTCCACAGGACTACATCCAGCATCTCTACGATCGTCTCCATGGGAGAATAGCAGCCTGCATTGCTGCGAAAGGTGGATATACACTGTACTAGTGCCGACATTGTGCATGCTCTGTTGCCTGTGTCTATGTGCCTGTGATTCTGTCAGTGTGATCATGTGATGTATCTGACCCCAGGAATGTGTCAATAAAGTTTCCCCTTCCTGGGACAATGAATTCGCGGTGTTCTTATTTCAATTTCCAGGAGTGTATTAATGTTTATGGCGATTATTTTTGAAATAATGTTGAGTTTACTTACACTTTTCCATCTGACTCATTTTCATTTGACTGTCCCTTATATTTGTTCTTTTAACTCCCAAATAACCATACAGATTAGAATTACATGTATTCATTTTATAATATATAGAACATTGACCAACGGTTAGAATGAAAATTTGTCTCACTCGCTGTTGTATCCTAGAGAGTGGACCGGAAGTGATTTTCGAATGGCGACAGATGAGGTTCAAATGGCTCTGAGCACTATGGGACTTAACATCTGAGGTCATCAGTCCCCTAGAACTTAGAACTACTTAATCCTAACTAACCTCAGGACATCACACACATCCATGCCCGAGGCAGGATTCGAACCTGCGACCGTAGCAGGCGCTTGGTTCCGGACTGCAGCGCCTAGAACCGCGTGGCCACCGCGGTCGGCGACAGATGAGGTACATAGTTTCACTTCTAGGGGACTCACAAGGGAACCTCCCCATCGCACCCCCCTCAGATTTAATTATAAGTTGGCACAGTGGATAGGCCTTGAAAACTGGACACAGATCAATCGAGAAAACAGGAAGAAGTTGTGTGGAACTATGAAAAAATAAGCAAAATATACAAACTGAGTAGTCCATGCGCAACATATGCAACATCGAGGAGAGCGTGAGCTCAGGAGCGCCGTGGTCCCGTGGTTAGCGTTAGCACATGCGGAAAAAGAGGTACTTGGTTCAAGTCTTCCCTCGAGTGAAAAGTTTAATTTTTTATTTACAGTTTATGTCACAAACTCTTATGGTTTTATCACTTTTTTGAGAGTGATTATCACATCCACAAGAAAACCTAAATTGGGCAAGGTAGAAGAATCTTTTTACCCATTCGCCAAGTGTAGAAGTTAGGTGGGTCGACAACATATTCCTGTCATGTGACGCACATGCCGTCACCCAGTGTCGTATAGAATATATCGGACGTGTTTTCCTGTGGAGGAATCGGTTGACCTATGACCTTGCGATCAAATGTTTTCGGTTCCCATTGAAGAGGCACGTCCTTTCGTCTACTAATCGCACGGTTTTGCGGTGCGGTAGCAAAACATAGACACTAAACTTATTACAGTGAACAGAGACGTCAATGAACGAACGGACAGATCATAACTTTGCGAAAATAAACAAAGTAAACTTTTCACGCCAGGGAAGACGTAAACCAAGGACCTCTCGTTCCGGAGCTGCTCACGCTAATCACGGGACCACCGCGCTCCTATGCTTATATTATGCTTAACGTTGCCTGTCTTGCACATGGACTACTCAGTTTGTACATTTTGCTTATTTTTTCGTAGTTCCACACAACTTCTTCCTGTTTTCTCGACTGATCTGTGTTCAGTTTTTCAAGGCCTATCCACTGTGCCAACGTATAACTAAATCCGAGGGGGGTGCGATGGGGAGGTTCCCTTGTCAGTAGGTGAAGTTACGATCGTTGACCACGGAGCCAAATTCTTGTCCCTTTTGATACTATCGTCGAGTTTCGGTACCATCATCGGTTTCACCTCCAGTGAATCATATTGGGCATTTACGTAGAAGGGAAATTGAGGCTGAAGTCGCCGTATGGATACCAGTTCAGAAAAGTAGCACGACAAACTGTGTGAAAATGTCTTACAGTTATGAATGGATGATATCATAAGTTACGTACGCGAGTATTGGGTAAATACTTGCGAACTGCTACGAGAGCAGACGTTGCCATCTCAGTCAGTAGGTAACAGTGGCCCAGCTACTTGGTCATGAACTGCCGGCCGCACTGCGTACTTGGACACGGCGCAGGCTACAGTGCGCGGCGCCTTGTTATAGCGGCGTGCATTCGGACGGAGACCGAAGCGGTGCGTGATTGGAGGCGGCCAGGGGGCGACGGGCGGCGGCGGCGGCGGCGGCGGCGGGCGTTAAGTCTATCGATTCCTTTGAAGGGGCCGCGTCTGCCCCCGCTCTTCCGCCTGTCCGTCTCCCCCTCCCTTCCCCCTTCGCGCTCTCACTCTGACTGTATCTCTCTCTCGCGCGCGCGGCCCTGTAATTGTGCTGGCCAGTTTGTAGCCGTGCCCCCAGCCGGTAAATAACTCGACGCCGACGCCGACGCCGACGCGCGCCGGCGCCTGTGCCGCCTCTGTCCGCATACACGCAGCTCGCAAGAAGTGGCTTCGGCTCCCGTCCTCCATTTCGAATCCAGCACTGGTTTTCGAAAAGGGCGAAGCGAATGAAGAGCTTCACGGATACGTAACAGGACCTCCCCGCAAAACGTGGTCGGTCTTAGTGATGATGATGTTACAGCAGTGGGGTCGAAATTACATAAATAAACCTCTTTAGCTTTTTGTTGTTTAAGTTGCCTCTGATCCAGACATAGAGCAACTACCTCTATACCATGTTGCTCCAGCATGTGTGTCCAGTGTCGTAACAACTGTGCGATCTCGCTCGACGTGAGGTTCCTAGGAAAAGGTGGCGATTGTGGGAAGGAAATGTGAAACACGCCTGACAATAGTCTGCCTCCGTAGCTAAGTGGTCAGTGTGTCTGTTATGCGGAGGAGCCGATTTCAGTTACGGTAGCCAGGATTCTTTTTCTTGGTAGTAGGAAGACCAGAACGATGTGCACTCAACCTGAGCAGCTCCTTGACTGACAAGTAGCGGCTCCAAGATCTGGGAAACTGGCAACGGCTAGGAGAACGGGGTTCTAACCCCTTAACCCTCCGTATCGCATCCGAATAATGCCACTGGCAGATGATGAAGCAGCGACCGGTCGGTACTGAATAGCCCGTCTCGGATACTTCTAGAGCTTTACTTTTACCTGATGATATGGAAACTTTTATCTTGAAACTGAACTCTTTATCCTGGTACCAACCTCAAGCGCTCTTTCTCTCTCCCTCTCCCTCTCTCACACACACTCTCACTCTCTCTCTCGTCTCTCTCTCTCTCTCTCTCTCTCTCTCTCACACACACACACACACACACACACAAACGCGGGCGCTATTCCGTTCCATTTCGTTTTGGTCTTTCATCCAGTCGACATTGGAATCACGAGGATGGAAAAATTCACGGAGGTCCACTCCTAGAGGAAACTGCCCTACCATTCGCCTGTTAGTGATTTACGGGAAGCGATCAAAAGGTTGAATCAGTACCAAGACATCAATTAACTTCCTTCAGAATAAGTCCCATGTGTTTTGCCACTGTACTACCTCGGTCAGTATTATCTGCTCCGTATGTGTATATAATCAGAAATAAGTTAACATTACCGGACAGACAATAAAACCGTTTGCACAGTAGATCACCAAGAAGACTACGGGAAAAATTAGACTCTCGTGGCACAGACAGCGTGATTCTAGAAACCGAAGATTTTTCTGTCGCCCCAATCCTCTCTTTCTACGCGCACTGCCATTTTCTCTACACTGAAAAAACTGGCGTAAGTGCCTTCCATTTCCCTTACGCGGTCTGTCGAAATCAGCCCAGCGTTCCGACCAGCACATCGAAGTCAATTCGGCAAGAGCTGTTTTCTGTTTCAAACTTGTCAGTCGTGCGAGTAGATTTTAATCTTTAGTGCACTTTCGACTTAACTAAAGTGTGTAGCGTTTGCTGCTCTGCGCCTCATTATTTTCTCGTACACGTGGCTTTCCGTATTCAGCGTCAAGTTCCGGTTTCTGTTCATTAAATATTTTCATTGTACATGGTGTATTTCTTGCTTATGAGACCATGTTCATATTATGTTAAGTCCTCAGGCATTAAGAACGACATTAATTACAAGTCAAGCGTCAAAACATATCATTTGTATCTAAACGCATAACAGTGATCAACGTGCAAATGATAGCGTGTGCACGCACGATCTGTAATTAATGTCGTTCTTAATCCCTGTGGATATCTGGTTGTTTGACCGAACAGGGTAATTGTAATAAAGAAGCGCTGTACAGCTATTGTGCCAAATCATGACTGTGCGCAAGTAATTTTTGCCTTTGCACTATGTGTGTGCAAAACTTCGTTTGGAAAATTCCTCTGTCGTGGATGTAGTAGCTATATGTCTCTCTCCGTAGCGTGTTCTCCCCGATTCACCTTGGCAACGTCGCTTCGTACACCTATTAACGAAAACGGCGATAGTTTACAACGAGAAATTCCGTTCAGAATTCAGCTCGGCAGCGTCTATCAAGCTGCCCTTACAACTGTTGCTCCCTGATGGATTTAGTGCTATTAACCTCCTGTTGCTACGCCAAAATTGCACGAGGAGCTGATAGCGGGCAAGCACAGGAAGTGGTCCTGAAAATTCATAGCTCCACGCGAACTGTATGTGTCTAAGCGTAAGGAAAGGTGGCAAGTGAAGCACGGGTGGAACAGAAGGGACGTAAAGCGGCAGGAAGCTTTCGGCGACGCTATGGCGCACCGTCCAAGAAATCCTGTTTAGATATTCAGATTAGCGCGCGGCTCCGCCGTAGCGGAAGGTCTGCACAGGCAAAATTAACGGAAGCGGGCAATTGATCGCTTCGCAAACAGGGCCGGATTTCGGCTGAAGTGGCCGGCGTATCGGATAGCGCATCGGGGGCCCTTCCTTCCGTCCGCCATCGTCGGCTGCCAGCGATGCCATCATAAATTATTCGTCGTCCCGAGAGAAATAAAAGATAGCAACCAAAGTTCGGCGTGAATTGCAAACTCATTACGGTTCTGCGTATACGTTCCAGTCTTCACTGCCCCGAAATATGAAACTGTTTAACTCGTTTTCCTAAGATTTTTCATGTAGTATAGAGAAAAATTTTCATGAAAACAATTCTGCAGTAAATTTAAGTCGGTATCTGCACCTACAAATGCAGAATGCTGTATGCTTGTCATTCAGGAGAGGCATTGTTCAAATTCTCTAACACCCATTCACGTACACATCTCCCATGGGTTTTATCTGATTCACTTACAGCGATGCTAGAGAGGTTCCTTTGAGAAGGCCAATACCGTCTACCTTCCACATCCTTCACAAGGGGAAAATAAATATTTATTTCTCCCGTTTTCTTTTCCCTTTCACCTAAACTTATTATTTCTGATTTTCTTGACATCGATTTCAGAACCAAATGGCTCTACCTTACGAACACTGTACAAGGATGCAGAAATCCCAAATGTCTTATCGTCAGATAAGCGAGCTTGACGAAACTGTGTTCCGTGTACCAATAACCACAAATAAACTTAAATTCTGTTTCAACTCGTCGTCTATGGTACGTCAAATATCACTCTGCCTTCCTAACATCTTCAATTTTCTCAGTTCACAAATAGACACCCGTGCGAACCCAGCAGGAAGCAGTTGGCTACATCGATAAAGACATCACAATCTACTACCAAACCACTGCCTCCATAATTTCCCTTCTCCCAGAGAAATTCTGTAATCAAATGTTTGAAATCTCTGAGAAAATCAGGAGTTGTGAAGCTACAAATCAATTCGTGAAGACACAGTTTTAACAGGCATGGGATATTCATAGTGCGGCAGACTGAGGAATTTCAGTCGGAATTGACACCCTTGCAAACACTTCACTGCAAATAAGTGCTTCACTGGTTATCAGAATGATATTGGAACTTTGTACCAAGTGCTACAATAAAAAAGGTCTTAATATGGGTTCTTAGGGAACTAAAGCGTCCACTTTGAGATTCTGTTGGTGACTCGACGTTCCGAGTAAAGCAATGCAGTTTTCATTCCAATTACGTATCTATCTAGGCATTTCGCAAGATTCTTCATTTCTAGTATACTTCATTACAAATATGAAGCACAGTCCTATCTAAACTCGTAAGAGTTCTAAGACTGGATTCTGCGCCAACGTGCCTTAAGTCAGGGAACAGAGAAATAAACCTCCTCTTCCTTCGAACGACTGCAGACATCGTCTTCTCTCTTTTTCCAGTTTGTCCCCCCCTCCACCAACGCCATTTTGTTATTACAAAGGAATAAACAACTTCTCAAAGACGGTGACCGTGTCTGTGGCGCGGCAGAGATAAATATCAAATTATATTCTAATCAGGCCTCTGTGCAAAACGTAAATGCTCCGCTCGGATAAAACCTCTGGAAATCGAAAACACAGACGGTGGCCAGTGTTATCTTTGACTTATCGGGTGGAGGAGGACGGGGAGGGAGGAAAGGGGACAGGCGAGTGAGAGATACGGATGAAACGTACTATACAAGACAAGCTAGCGAAAACACGCGGAAAAAAGGAGGACAAAAGCCAGTGAGTGGGGGGGGGGGGGGGGGGGGGGGGAGAAACAGTGGGAGAGAAGGAAGGAGTGCGAAACAAAAGATGAGCGAGAAGAGAGACGGCCGCTGCCACGAGGAAAGATAGCTCTTATTCAAATGAATCGGAGCGAATTCTGGGGGATCTAATTTATTTTTTAATTGCTGCCTTTAATTTCTGTACACGCTCGTATGATAGTTCCGCTTGATATTTCATTCTTTTGTTGTTTGCATTCGCCTGGAAATATTTTTACTGATAGCCGTCGTGCCCCCCCCCCCCCCCCCCCTCCCGCGACTAAGCTCCGCCCCCGGACGTTCTCCTTTTTCTCGCACGCCCGCACGCGCGTTAGACGTAGATTTCACTATGTCCTCCCCTCAAAGGGCTGGCCATTTTTTAATTTTTTTTCGCATCGCGGCACGCTCTTCCCCCACCCCTCGCACTTTTTCTCTCCCAGCAAGGGCAGCAGATACGACTGGCCGGCGTGCTGCTTGTGGCAGCCTTGGCTTGCTCCCTCAGCTCTCTCCCTCATTGTGTCTCTCTCTCTCACCAGCGCTGCTTAATTATGAGTAATTTCATCCGCATCCTACGCGTGCCCTCGTTTGTTTTATTTTTTAATGCACGCACGTAACAATAAAATGAAATATTATTTGGGAAATAAATGGACTTGAGGGGAAATAGGAAGGAGCGCTTGTGGCTCGAGAATGGTAAGGGGTCGCGAGGATAGGACACGAAGGAAGGCTGGCGCTAGACTGGAGGGAGGGGGAACGCGGAATTGAAGCAAGTGAAGGCATAAACATGGAGCTGATAGTTCCAGATTTCCCCTGGGAAGAAACGGCCGCCTAGGCGTGTGGTTTTGTATGTGCCCCGCCAACCTGAGATTATTCTTGCGAGAGCAGACATTTCTCGCAGGCTCGCAGCAGGATTCCGCTCAAGAATAAGAAAGACGACCTCCCAGAGATGATGTCAAATCCAGCGGCATGGTGCGCCATGCAAGCCTTCACTGACACCCTCATTGATGAGATGAACTATAGTAACCTTCTGTAGACGAACGGCATTATAATTTATCAAATAAGTAACCAAATGGGGTCTAGTTCATGGGCTACAGTCAGCAAACGACTTTTTTAACGGTAAAAGTTCTAATCGTGCCCGATCAGACAGTACCATTTCCTTATCAAGTTTCGATATAAAGTATCTGTGAAGAGCAGGAAATGACACTATTGCATTTTTGTAGCATTCAGTTTCCTTCTCCTGCTGCTGTTATACGATACGTTCCAAAAAAAGTTATAACACTCCCTGTATATAAAACTCTAGTGTGGCAAACCAATCTTTCTCGAGGTCTCGGTAATGATAAATTCCGCCCAAAGAAAACTTGTGTAGTGTAGCTGACTTCGGTTTATATTTTGTACAAGTATACGGTCAACAAAGATGTCACAAAGCTACGTGTTGGAGGCGTTTCTTAGGAATATAATTTGTTGTAGTTCACCCGTACTCTGCAAGCCATCTGACTGTGAATGGAGGAGGGTATTTTATGTACCACTATCACTCCTCCCCCTTTCCAGTTGCGAAAGGTGCGCGGGAAGAACGACTGTTAGTAGTAAGCCTCCATGTGAGCTCGAATCTCTCTAATTTTATCTCGTAATCTTTTCGCGAGATGTTCCTAGAAGGAAGAAATACATTAGAAAGGTACATTCTCGGAATTCTGATATTAAACCATTCTGTATAGCGCAACTTGTCTCTTGTAGCGCCTCCCATTGGAGTTGGATGAGAATCTCCGTGACGATCCCCTTGTTACCAAACGAACCTATGACGAAACGTGTTGCCCTTCTTTGGATCTTCTCTATTTCTTCTGTCAGTCACATCTCGTAACAATCCCCGACTGCTGAGAAGTTCTCGACTGTCGGTCGGAGAAGACAAGGGTTTCATCTGCTACGCCCATCGCTTGAGGACAGCGATGAATCTCATTCTGACATTTTATGTGCGCTACGTTACAGTTGTGGGTCAACTGCCATCTTAGCATCAAGCGTCGATCCTCTGCAGGGCTTGCTGCATTTTGCTATAATTTCGTAGCATTACAACTTCTCCGTACAACAGCATCATCCGCAAACTGCCTCATGAATCTTCCGACTTTATCCACTATGTCGTGTACATAACAATGGCGCTAAAACACTTCCTTGGGCTGCGCACGAAACAGTCCTCAAGTCTTGACCTCAGACAGAGTTGTACGGAAATCAGTCAGTTCGAAATGGCCAGAAGTAAATTACAATGTTGCCGTTTTGTTTGCGTTCGTTGCAGTTTCTTCAAAGAACGTACTCGAAGGAACTAGGTGGGCGAGTGGCGAGGGCAGTCCTGAGAGCTCTTTCCGGTGTTCGCCGGGCGGTCGGCTGCGGCTCGCTTCTAAGGAGTGCTGGGTCGCCCACGCCGCCGGGGAAAGTGGCGGGGCGGGGGGAAGGGGAGGGGACAATAGGACCCTGCCGAATGCTGCCCGGCGGTCGGCTAATTCCGGGACGGCGGCCGAGACAAAAGATGGACTGACGGGCGGCGTCCCGGCGCCCCAGTGACAAATGACACGCGACGGGCGCGTGCCCACACCGGGAAGAATATGGCCAAGATGTCAAACTGAATATATGGAAATACGACGACCTGACAATTAAATATAGAAAGGTCGTGGGAGAAGGAAAACAAGGGATCCACGGGGAAGGAGGGGGTAAATTAATGAAGGGCAGCCACTCGGCACGTCGGTCCTTCCATCACGTCAAATGGGTTGACGGTGACGTCTCCATAAAAGAACGATTGCGCAGCCTTTCATTTTCCGACCTCCAACCGAACACCCCCAATCTCTTCAAATGTCGTTCTCACTCCGTCCCTTGTCGGGGTACTACCCACCCCCCACCCCTCCCCCCAACGCCCATCCCTTCCGTGTGCGTGATAGAGACGGCTCAGAGCTAGATTGCACTTCCTCTTTTTTTCCTCCTCTCTAAATTATTTATTCGTGGGAGGCCTATTATTATTCTGCTTCGAGAGGGGCAAAAAATGACGGAGGCTCCTTTGTTTTCGCGGCGATGCTTACATAAATGGAATCTGCATTTCTGTTGTTGCACGGGGCGCCCCGACGGCGTGGGCGTGCGGTCGCGCGGCGTTCCGAAGATCAGTCACGCTTTTGTTTCTGCCAGCCGGGGTCGGAGGGAGGCACAGAGGGTTAGCTGTTTGAGGCTGGTGGGAAGGGGAGGGGCGGGGAGGGTAATTATATCGCCGGGACCCCGCGGCTCCTACCAGTGAGGGTTGCAGTCGCCGTGGCGCCGAACTCTGCGGTCCCGAATCTCAGCGTACAAGTGAAGGCCTCAGATGTCACCATCTTGTGTAGGGAGCCGAAAACACCTAGATATACTGAAAATCCGCTCCTCTTGGAGTCACCTCGCGGCTATCGCATTACGAACGTCTTCACCTCAACTGTTCAGCTTTCTTCTCTCTCGTCGAACCCGTCTCCGTGCCCTTATCGAATATCTTTGTGTCCTCCTGAGATGCCTGTATCAAATAAGATATACACTCCTGGAAACTGAAATAAGAACACCGTGAATTCATTGTCCCAGGAAGGGGAAACTTTATTGACACATTCCTGGGGTCAGATACATCACATGATCACACTGACAGAACCACAGGCACATAGACACAGGCAACAGAGCATGCACAATGTCGGCACTAGTACAGTGTATATCCACCTTTCGCAGCAATGCAGGCTGCTATTCTCCCATGGAGACGATCGTAGAGATGCAGGATGTAGTCCTGTGGAACGGCTTGCCCTGCCATTTCCACCTGGCGCCTCAGTTGGACCAGCGTTCGTGCTGGACGTGCAGACCGCGTGAGACGACGCTTCATCCAGTCCCAAACATGCTCAATGGGGGACAGATCCGGAGATCTTGCTGGCCAGGGTAGTTGACTTGCACCTTCTAGAGCACGTTGGGTGGCACGGGATACATGCGGACGTGCATTGTCCTGTTGGAACAGCAAGTTCCCTTGCCGGTCTAGGAATGGCAGAACGATGGGTTCGATGACGGTTTGGATGTACCGTGCACTATTCAGTGTCCCCTCGACGATCACCAGTGGTGTACGGCCAGTGTAGGAGATCGCTCCCCACACCATGATGCCGGGCGTTGGCCCTGTGTGCCTCGGTCGTATGCAGTCCTGATTGTGGCGCTCACCTGCACGGCGCCAAACACGCATACGACCATCATTGGCACCAAGACAGAAGCGACTCTCATCGCTGAAGACGACACGTCTCCATTCGTCCCTCCATTCACGCCTGTCGCAACACCACTGGAGGCGGGCTGCACGATGTTGGGGCGTGAGCGGAAGACGGCCTAACGGTGTGCGGGACCGTAGCCCAGCTTCATGGAGACGGTTGCGAATGGTCCTCGCCGATACCCCAGGAGCAACAGTGTCCCTAATTTGCTGGGAAGTGGCGGTGCGGTCCCCTACGGCACTGCGTAGGATCCTACGGTCTTGGCGTGCTTCCGTGCGTCGCTGCGGTCCGGTCCCAGGTCGACGGGCACGTGCACCTTCCGCCGACCACTGGCGACAACATCGATGTACTGTGGAGACCTCACGCCCCACGTGTTGAGCAATTCGGCGGTACGTCCACCCGGCCTCCCGCATGCCCACTATACGCCCTCGCTCAAAGTCCGTCAACTGCACATACGGTTCACGTCCACGCTGTCGCGGCATGCTACCAGTGTTAAAGACTGCGATGGAGCTCCGTATGCCACGGCAAACTGGCTGACACTGACGGCGGCGGTGCACAAATGCTGCGCAGCTAGCGCCATTCGACGGCCAACACCGCGGTTCCTGGTGTGTCCGCTGTGCTGTGCGTGTGATCATTGCTTGTACAGCCCTCTCGCAGTGTCCGGAGCAAGTATGGTGGGTCTGACACACCGGTGTCAATGTGTTCTTTTTTCCATTTCCAGGAGTGTATTTCAACTGTCTCTATTACAATCTCATCTGCTAATATACTTTCTGTTATCATGATATTTCGCACATAATCCAGCCTAGACATAAAACTAGGATGGTTAGTGCATCACCCCTAATGAAACTGGGGAAACAAAAGTTCAAACTGCTACAAAGAGGCAAAATTATGAGACTGTCCTCTGCCTTCTGAAACGACTAAACATACAGTGGTTTAATATGCTAATCTCTTAAACTCATAAACTAATAAAACGAGGTCGTTTTCCATAAAATCAGCGAGAAAACGGAACTGGAAGGAGGAACAAGAGAAGGAATTTCCATGGCCGTATATGTAAAGTAGCGTGATTCCGACGAGAGTTTATAAGCACCGCCATTTAAGCAACGAATTAATGTGGCATTTGTGTCTTTCCAAACCGCGTGCGGTAAATTCGGATTCGTGAACGATGGCGACATTATTAACAAATGGGTCCAAAGCGACGAACATGTTATTCTTATGTTGGCTGCCGGAGGGCAAACACTGGTACATCGATCGGAAAATGAAGGATTTATACGGGGCAGAATTTCTGTCAAAAACCGCCGTTGTGGAATGGTGCACCAAGTTTCGTGCTGGTCGCGGTTCGACAGAAGACGTTGTCGATCTTAGAGGCCAACCTCATCCACTCCAGCACCTGCCCTATGGCCCCGATCTCTCTCCACGCGATTGTAACGCCTTAGATCTTTTAAAAAAGGCGTTGAAGGGTCGACGATTCCTGTCTGACAAGGATGTGCAGCAGGCGGTTACGGACTCCTTTACGTAGCAGGACATGGTGTTATACCAAACGGATATATTCAACCTGGTGCGTCGGTGGAATGATTGTCTCAATGAACAGGGCGAGTTTTCCTGATCTGCATATCGTTGCTGGGCTGTAAGGCTTTCGAAGGTAAACTTTTTGATCGCCCCTTATACTACAGAGAGCCTCGGAGGGCAATAATTGTAGGGGAAGACACAGGATAGGAAGTCGTAGCAGGGTACATCGCACAAGGTTGATGAAAAAAATTTCGTAAACTACCGATAGATGAGACTGTTACTCGGGTCGTGAAAACGACATTAAACGGTCAAATATGCAAAAACAATTTTTTTATATTTGGAAATATATTATTTGTGTAGATGAATCTACAAGAATGATTTTCCACATGGAGTTCTAAGTCCTGTACCTGCGATGTGTATCTAGAGTGTAAGGATTGTCGCATTGAATTGCAGAGAACTGAACAATCACAAGGCACCCGCCAAACGTTGACGTCGCCCCATGACTTCAGTTATTATTGAGATGAAATACTTCAGAGGCTACGAGCTAAAGGCAGAGGCGTTTAAGAAACTCCAGTACTGTAGTGGCAGGGATCATCCATAAATCATACAGTCGTTCGTGCGTTGAGGGCGGCCATGATGAAGAGTGAATGGTGTGCCGCTCTGCGGTTTAGACACCCAGATGAGAAACAAAAGCTCGCCGACAATGGGGCCCCACTTTGTTACGCCTTTTCGAAAAGTGGGCAGACACAAAAACAGCGCGCGAAACAAGAGCGTTTGTTTCGCTGATAGGCAGCTCCAAAGTTGTCTGGTCTTCGGAATCGGTAATGACTTATAGGGAATTCCGTAATTATCCCTGACGAAGTATTCGCTGGGTCTGAAAAAGTGATCACCACAAATAAACAAAAAGGAAAGGCAGCTGCTAATGAACTTTAATCGCCGACCATTAACAAGCCTTTGTGTCGCACTTTTTTGTGTAGCGAAACCTGAACTAATAACGAAAGTTTTCCGCAGCGCAACAGTGTATTATTATTTGTGGCGCTGATGACTGCGTGGGATGGGGCGACAACTTTGAAGCTAAGATGCTCGGCAGTACACAATGATGTCAGACTAAGGCGATCAATTCACTGTGTGCGTCGTCGGAATTTGTGAGTAAACTGCCAGTGCGTTGATGCCGTTTTGTAACGAACACAAATAGCTCGAGCTGCCGTCGGCTTTCACATGCAAAATATTTTGAACTTCGTATCAGTACAGTGAATCTCTTGTATGGAGAAGGAACATCATAACGAGTTGTAAGCCTTACATTTTATTTCTGTCGTGGGAACCGATTTACGTTCACCAAGCGACGTGGCGCTTAGGTTAAGATACTGGTCGGAATCGTATTCGGGAGGACGCTGGTTTAAATCCCTGTCCGGTCATCCACTAAACAACTTAAGGCTAATGCTGGTATGATTCCTTTAAAAGGGCACGGCCGATTTCCTCCCCTACGAGAGCTTGTGCTCCATCTCCAATCGCCCCATCGTCGACAATTTTCTTTCAGAGGCTTGTCCAATTGGATTAACTAGGAATTTAACGTTACTCTGCTACAGCACTCTTATCGTTACGCAGCAGCGTAAGTTTTTTTACTGTGCTGCAAGAATCGAAAGAAAAATGCGCACGTCATACTTTAAATACAGCACAAGGAAAACGCAGTGTTCATCATTTTACACAGAAACAGTGTGTCTAAGACGAAGCAATGTAACCTCAAAACTCTTCTTTCTGAGTCTGATATTGTTCACCCGTGGACGAAGAGAGTTTGTACTTCCATACACGGGTCATGTTTGCCCAAGGTGTCATTGGGCTGATCGATTTTTTTCTGGATTGTCCTACGCATTTAAGTGATGTAATTCACGCAAGCGTTCATCTCGTGACATTTATTATTATTATTGTTATTATTATTATTATTATTATTATTATTATTATTATCATTATTATTATACCGATTCCACTCTACGGTGAATAACTTGAAGAATCTGGTCGATTACTGGCAGTCTGTCACAACTATATCTTTTGAGAAACAGAAAGAGGTAGTTCTCAGAACTTGATCCTGTCCAAATGTGATGACAGAGCAGCGTTGCAGCCTGTTGAGAATAAGCACAGTGGAGTGCAGTTATTGGCTGTAGCGTTGCTGCCTAGCGTGACCGCCCCGTCTTACGTGTTCCGATAGTCGGCCGTGATAAATCGATTTGGACTCGTTTGCACACGGCACGCCTGCCAACATACGTATTCTAGCTCGGCTGCCAGCGTCCAGCATCTCTCGTATGCAGAATGCACTCGAAATTTCAACTCGCACCAGCTGCAAACTCAGCAATATGTAGACCCTCAGACCATCAAAACGGGAAACAAAAAAGGCAATGTAGCTTTTCTTCAGGATTCACATTTCGCACATCTATACCTTTGCCAAACTAGTCTTAGGAAACAAGACAGATCTACGCAGCAGTTGCGAATAGTATTCGGAAAATGGGAACAGACATTCTTGAACTAACGGCCTGATTAATGGAAACTCTTCATTACAAACAGAATGCGGAAACTAATAGATAATATTAAGTTTGTGTAGCTCAACGGTCTCGCAAAAAAGTGTTTCAGTTGGACACAGCTTCGGCAACTTGCGTGTCCGTAACCTATTCCAGTATTCCTCACACGGAAAGGTGCCCTACAGTTAACCTGGAATCCGAAGCACGTTTTGTTCCTGGCCAATCTTCACATCACTGAGAGGTGAAGACGCACTGAAAAATTTCCCTCTCATTCGACCGGGATTAGACCCCGCGACCTCTAAGTTTCCAGGCACGCACTTTACAACAGGTCAAGAAGACCTTCTAGCTAACAGATAATTATACATGAATGTGGAAAATTAACGGAGAATTTTCATTCTGTATGCTCTAAGTCACTGACGCTTTAAAAAAAATAAGAAAAAAAGCCACAACGCTCGATAAAGTTACAAGTGCAGTTTTTCCATCCTATAAAGCTCATCTATGAATTACTATCTCCAATTCGATATGGCGAATAAGAAAACTCCTCTTGGAAAATTACGTACAACACGTTAACAGATTTCAAACGAATATGCCATATCTTTCAGTTGGTCATCCATTCTGTAACCAATTTGTGGCATCCAAATTCATGGGTAAGGTTTTAAATTTTCGTTTATGTATTCGTTCCTCTTCCAGCAACGTAGTTGATGTATTAAGAAATTGTCGAACTGATTTATAGTAATCACAAGTGTTACATAATTTCGGACGTAACTCTGTCCTTTCGAGTAATTTTGTACATATATTACTTTTTAATGCTGCTCCTCCAGGCGAGATGTAAATACGTGTACGTGAGGGGCAGTAAAATACATTGAATATTTCTTCATTTTTTTATGAGTGCGGAAATAGCAAAAGGAAAGTTTCAGGGTAGAGGAGGACATTTTTCGGCCTTATTTCGACTAATTTGTCTATAATCATTACATTTCGATGAAGTGTTACCACTAATCCTCGTCCGTGCGTGTCATCCATATGGCTTAATGGCGTCACAGAGTTTGACAATTAGCTGGTGATCAGATAGTTTTCTGATGGAACTCAAGGAGGTCTAAGTTTTTCTTTTTACCATCTGGCAGTTTTTTTTCTAAGCAAAGAGGAGAACGACACCACGGCTTAGTGTGCAGCAATTACTGCAGGTATATTTGCAACTAGAAAAACCGATTAGCAGCTGGGAGGGTAACAACAGCAATCATTTATTATGAATTTACGCAAGGTAGTCGTTTGGATGCATTACGCTCCCCTGTCTGTATTCAACGTCCCACGCCCAACCATCTTGTTCTTCACTGACGCTCGGTGATACAGTATGTTCCAGTATTATTTAATTGTTTATTCTGTAGCCTACATCAACATGTCCAGCGGCTACTTGTATGATATGTGAGGCTTTAATTAATGCAAAATCCGGGATATTTTCCCCATCTCGTCACATAATTTCTGTGTAGTGTAGAACTTACTACCACGTCGTGCCTGTGACACGTAATCGCTAATACGAAAACAGCGAACACGTCTCAGCTGCCTTCAGTTCCGCCAGAGTGTGTTAGCGTTCAGACGAGTGTTGACAACAATGTTTATTCAAGCGCGAGAAATGTGCAAACAGCTGTCTTTGGCATTTCCGTCTGCATTTATTATACTGAACGATTGTGGTTTATACTCTCGGACAAACAGGATGTGCCTTCCCGGAGAAAGTTTTTACAAATAACAAAACTGAAACAACAAACACTTCAAGTGTTTCTTGGTCATGCGTCATGGGACACAGCAAGATGCAGTCTTTCGTGTCCACCGGAACTAACTGTGGAACTACTGGCGAAAAGATTTATTACATGCCCGTAGTATTGAGAGAGAGATAGAGAGAGAGAGAGAGATAGAGAGAGAGAGAGAGAGAGAGAGAGAACAAGTGTGTTTATGTATGGGCGGGTGGAGTCCAGCTGAATCTACGATTGTAAGGGAATACGTTCTTTCGACCTTGCTACGCTTAGCCTTCCGTCGTCCCTAGCTGATATTATAGGAGCGTAGGTGATGACCCAACACCGATCCACAGCAAGTGCGTGAAAAATGATCACCAATAATTATTAACATACCCAGCACAAGAATAAGAAAGTTTATATGTTTGTGTTATTTGTAGTAACAATATGTAATTAATAAGGAGTGATACTATCGAAATACTGCTATTAACATAACAATATAATTGGTTAAATAACTGGCCAGCTAGAGGAAAAAAGTTCAATTAAAAATGGTGATGACCCTCGCACATTCGGGCACCACATGTCCCAGAGACAGCTGTGGACGAAGCACCTGCCTGTGCGTCCTCCAAACCACCTGTCGCATCAACATCAGAGCTGTTGATTTTTATCGGCGCGGGCGGAACTCCAGTACTGACCGGAAAAGTAGGAGCTCATTCGTTGCCCCATTTTTCCCCTTGTGCATTCTGTTACTGTCTGGATCACATTTCTGTACAATCTAGGAGACTGGAGACATGCCATCGGTCATTCGAAAGAATGTCATTCACACAGTTACGAAGACAGCAAGAGAAATAAATACGAAAACTATCGCACTATCAGCTTAACAGGTATGCTTTTCAAGTTGATAACAATAATACAAAGAAAACTGGGAAAGAAAACTGAGGACCCGTTAGGGAGCTTTCAGTTTGGTTTTAAAAAAGCGAAAGACACTAGAGAGGCAGATTTATCGTTGCGCTTTACGAAGGACGCAAAAAGAAGAAGAAGAGGACTCTGTCATAGGATTTTTTCGACCTAGAAAAGGCGTGCGTCAACGTAAATGATGCAGTTCTCAGAAAGATGGGTACTACACAATACATTCAAGAAGCAAGAGGAAGCAAACATAATGGAAAACCAAGACAGAAGTGCTCTGATTGAAAAAGGCGTAAGAGAGGATTGTTCACCCTGTGCATCGAAGAAGCAATGTGATGAAAATAAAATAAATCTTCTGTAGTGGAGTTTAAAATTCAGGATGAAAGGATATCAGTGATAATATTGCTGCGAATGAGGAAGACGTACAGGACAGGTTGAATGGAGTGAACAGTTCACTGAACACAGATTGCGCGTTGAGAGTAACCAGAGAACGACGTAAGTAATGAAGAGAAGCAGAAATGAAATTAGCTATACCGTAAATATCAGAATTGGGGACCACAAAGTAGGCGAAATGAACGAATTTTGCTACCTTAGAAGCAAAATATGTGTGAAAAGAACGAAGGAACAAAGCAAGTGTTGATATATCAAAAAAATAATTCCAGTGGTGCTAGAGGGAGCAGTAGAGGACAAAAACTGTAGGGAAAATTGGAGATTGAAATATATCCAACAAATAACTGAGGGTGTGTAAGTGTTACTAGTAGACGAAGACTATGATTCTTGACCTACGTTGCTACTAGCAAGACATAACTGTTACACACATCGTTTTCAGGCTCGCTGGAATTTCCTAGTTAGTCACGTTGAACTGAAGACTTCTGAATGTTGCTCAACTAAATCCTGTTCTACGTTGAATTTCTGCCATTTGTTTGGCTGTTACTATATGAATGTTGTGAGCAAAGTATTTGTACTCGCTGACGATTTCTATACATAGTAAAAATCAGCTGTAGCGTATAGTGTGCGTTAATTTCTCTGGCATAAAAAAGTGCGAAGCTGTCACGTACCGAAGGACTGCCTCCCAAAGCAGAGTTTTACTACGCTTGGAGCCACAGGAGATTGTATGCTGAGAGTACAAATATTGTGCACGGGGCAAACACTTTTAACTTTCAGCCTGAACTCGGGCGTGGCTTGGAGGATGTGGATCGAATTTCTCCTGGCCGACGAGTGAGTATGCAATGGCCACTGCGTCGCTTTCCGCGTTCAAGTGCTGGCCGGCGCCACAGCCGTAAAGGGAAAAAATATTCGCTGACCTCATCCGGTTACCGTGATAGATGCGAGCCGCGTGGGGCCAGGGACGCGGAATATTTTATTAATTGGAAGCGACGACTATTTATCGCCGTGACAGCGGAGGTGCGCCTCGCCAGCGCTCAGTATACCTACTGTGTGTGTGTGTGTGTGTGTGTGTGTGTGTGTGTGTGTGTGTGTGTATGTGTATGTGTGTGTGTGTGTGTGTTTGTGTGTGTGTGTGTGTGTGTGTGTGTGTGTGTGCAGGTCGCGAGGCGTGGGACCGATATCTTACAGCGCTCGCGGGGGGATTACGGGGCAAAAACGTGAGTTATCTCCCGTCCCGACAGAAATAAGCGAGGCGGATTGGTCGTCTAATCCAAAGCACCTTGCCAGGAAAAAAAAGAGCAGCGGAAGAAAGGGGGAACTGACTAATGTTGGCGCATATTTTTCGTACACCTGCTCAGGAGTTTATCCTACACAGAGACACGTAAAATAGAGGTGAGTGAGAACACCACTACCTTCCACTCGCGCAGGAAGAGATATTTATTGATGGTGATTAATGACAAAGAGTCATCGGGTACTCTTGGGGTCTGGGAAAATCGGCAACCCTCGAGCGCTTCAAATATCTCGTGCAGAGAAGTAGCATGTTATACTTTGGTTTGTCGCAGATGATCCATACCTTCCCTTGTTGCAATATTTTATCTTGCGTTGCGTCATAATTTATATAAGTCTAGAGTTTTGCAACACCAGCTCTGATATCCTTATACCTTCTTCATTGTAGCATAATCACTGTCTAATACTTACTATTGTTCCACCTCATCGATATTCCTTTTTATAGGATTCAAACTGCTCGTCTGAACAAATTGATTTTTTTTCTGGCGTTAATAAATATAGGATGTTTCAAAGTCTTTCTATCAAACGTCTAGGGATGACAGGTCACGTAATGGGGAACAAATGTTACGAGAGACAGAATGTTTGCTGATGCTTCCTGGCGACACAAGGCGTCCTTGCGTATTGCTTATGCCTCTGGGGGGCAGAAGGGTGTAGACCCTCTGCGGCAAGTACACTCCTGGAAATTGAAATAAGAACACCATGAATTCATTGTCCCAGGAAGGGGAAACTTTATTGACACATTCCTGGGGTCAGATACATCACATGATCACACTGACAGAACCACAGGCACATAGACACAGGCAACAGAGCATGCACAATGTCGGCACTAGTACAGTGTATATCCACCTTTCGCAGCAATGCAGGCTGCTATTCTCCCATGGAGACGATCGTAGAGATGCTGGATGTAGTCCTGTGGAACGGCTTGCCCTGCCATTTCCACCTGGCGCCTCAGTTGGACCAGCGTTCGTGCTGGACGTGCAGACCGCGTGAGACGACGCTTCATCCAGTCCCAAACATGCTCAATGGGGGACAGATCCGGAGATCTTGCTGGCCAGGGTAGTTGACTTACACCTTCTAGAGCACGTTGGGTGGCACGGGATACATGCGGACGTGCATTGTCCTGTTGGAACAGCAAGTTCCCTTGCCGGTCTAGTAATGGTAGAATGATGGGTTCGATGACGGTTTGGATGTACAGTGCACTATTCAGTGTCCCCTCGACGATCACCAGTGGTGTACGGCCAGTGTAGGAGATCGCTCCCCACACCATGATGCCGGGTGTTGGCCCTGTGTGCCTCGGTCGTACGCAGTCCTGATTGTGGCGCTCACCTGCACGGCGCCAAACACGCATACGACCATCATTGGCACCAAGACAGAAGCGACTCTCATCGCTGAAGACGACACGTCTCCATTCGTCCCTCCATTCGCGCCTGTCGCGACACCACTGGAGGCGGGCTGCACGATGTTGGGGCGTGAGCGGAAGACGGCCTAACGGTGTGCGGGACCGTAGCCCAGCTTCATGGAGACGGTTGCGAATGGTCCTCGCCGATACCCCAGGAGCAACAGTGTCCCTAATTTGCTGGGAAGTGGCGGTGCGGTCCCCTACGGCACTGCGTAGGATCCTACGGTCTTGGCGTGCATCCGTGCGTCGCTGCGGTCCGGTCCCAGGTCGACGGGCACGTGCACCTTCCGCCGACCACTGGCGACAACATCGATGTACTGTGGAGACCTCACGCCCCACGTGTTGAGCAATTCGGCGGTACGTCCACCCGGCCTCCCGCATGCCCACTATACGCCCTCGCTCAAAGTCCGTCAACTGCACATACGGTTCACGTCCACGCTGTCGCGGCATGCTACCAGTGTTAAAGACTGCGATGGAGCTCCGTATGCCACGGCAAACTGGCTGACACTGACGGCGGCGGTGCACAAATGCTGCGCAGCTAGCGCCATTCGACGGCCAACACCGCGGTTCCTGGTGTGTCCGCTGTGCCGTGCGTGTGATCATTGCTTGTACAGCCCTCTCGCAGTGTCCGGAGCAAGTATGGTGGGTCTGACACACCGGTGTCAATGTGTTCTTTTTTCCATTTCCAGGAGTGTATATGCCTTGCGTGTTGCCTATAATCCATTCATCAGATACACACGAAAGGGGATAGCCCAGAAAAATTGAGTTCCTCATGTACTTTTAAAATATCTTTCACCACTCAGAGACACTCACTCGTACGGTTTTCTAACTGAAAACCACTCTATAAATTTACTGGGTTAGGTAGTATGCTAGTTCGGTGAAATCTCTTCCTTCCAGTGAATACTAAAGGACGTCTAGCGTCGCCGGGAAGCATCAGCAAACATTTTGTCTCTAACATAAGTTGTTCCCCACGACATGGTCTATCAACCCTAGATGTGTAATGCAAAGACTTTCTAATACCTGTATACATACGGCCTGACAAGAAAAATGAAGCACCCAGAAGGGAGGAGGAAACGAAATGAAGCTTCACGAGTTGAGAGGGTATGTGATCTTATATCAGTGGCTACAAAGAACTTTGCATTATCAGCCACTTACCAGTATGCTCCTACACCCTCTACGGCCTGGATGCATGCATCAATTCGCCTCTCTGAGACAAACTGGCCCACAACTGTTGTATCTGCTACTTGACAGCCTGGAAAGAGTTGACGTATGAGGTTGTCCGACACGTTCTATAAGGGATAGATCTGCGGATCATTCTGGCTGCAGGAGTACCGAAACATCACGCTAACAGCTTATGGATACACGTTCCATATGTGAACGAGCATTGTCCTCCTATAAAATGGAAGCACAATACTGTCGCTTGAGAGGTAATACATGAGGACTCAGGGTGTCTTTAACGTGCCGTTGTGCCGTCAGACTTCTCTTAATCGCTACCAGCCATCGCCTAAAGAAGTCATACGCGATGGCCAGGAATAACAACGATGTGCCCCTCCACAACATCAGAAAATTTGGATACCTCCGCAGGTCGCCGCCATACTGTCCGACGACGGTCTTCTGGGGTCGTGCAGAGAGCGATTCATCACTAAACACAAAGCGAGCCATTCATCAGTAGTCCATGCTTCCCGGGTCTCCCTCCCCCAAGCAGTCCAACATCGGCCTACTGTCACATCCTAACGCCTCATAAATCTGCATATTGCACAGCTCGACCAACTGGTCAAATGGAGACCCACAACGAGGCCTCTTTCAGACTCTTGTCAGCTGCTGATAACGCTGTCTCAGAGGTGCACGCGGCATCTGCGGGTCCTTTACAGTGACCACTTAACATCAAACACCTTATATACCCTTTATACCCCTTACACACCCTACGAGGCTCGTTGAAAACACTAAACACGGACAACACTAATTCACTAGCGGACGTTCTATTTGTTACTGAGAATTAAAAGTCTTAATTTACATACACGCCGGCAGTGTGTATGTGCGCGAAAGTAGATTGACATCCGACGTCTTCTGGGTGCTTCACTTTTTCTGTCAGGGTGAACTTGAAACTCCACCGACAAATTTTCAGTGTTGGTAGTATGGACCAAGACAAGAAAAATGTCTGGTAAAAATGAGCTCTAAAATGAATACTTTATGAGCTATGATCACTTATTCATCTTCGCTACTGTTAAACACACCTCTTCTACTGGACAAGTCCTCATACTCTTAAGATACGCATTTTAGAGCCCATGTTTACTGTGCTCTGAAAGTCTATAAGTATATATTTCTTCTCAGAAATGATAGGAACACCAAAAATGCCACAGAAGCGCAGTGTTAAAACAAGTGTAGCGATCTGACGACGCGGCTGTCTACGATACTAGTAACAGCAGGAGGAACATTTGATTTTTAAGGAGGGTAGCTACCAGCGTATCCCCTATGTCCAATTCAAGTTCTGATCAATTAGTTTTATATATTTCCTTTACCCTGTGCTGTGTTGTTATTGATGATTATACAGCTTGTCTTATACGAAATTGAACAACCTGTGTTTTAGATGAAGTACCATTTACAGAGGAATAATTAATAATACTTTTTGAATACTTTACTTATGGTACCTTCTCTTGTTGCAGCTCTGTTGAGCTCGATTATGATGCTTGCACCTCAGCAAAGATCTGCTTTATCAGTGTAAGATGGAAGGTCATTTATAAGAGGGGCGTTCAGTAAGTAATGCAACTCAAATTTTTTCTCGGCCAATTTCGGTTAAAAAAAATGCTAAATTTGTTGTAGGACATCTTGGAATATTCCCGCTTTAGCCCCTACAGTTTCATGTAGCTCCTATAGCTGGTGGCGCTATACGTAGCCTTTAAAATGGCGCCTGCAACGGAGGCGCGTCCACGCAGAGAGCTGTCACTGAATTTCGTTTGGCGGAAAAATAGAGCATTGTAGATATTCATAGTCGCTTGCAGAATCTCTACGGGGAAATGGCAGTGAACAAAAGCACGATGAGTCGTTGCGTGAGGCGTCTGTTATCATCGCAAGGTCGCACAAACCTGTACGATCTTCCGCGTGCCGCCTGGCAGCCCAAAGCTGTGACTCCTGCCATGTTGGAACGTGCGGACACTCACTCGAGTTGACTGATGGATCACAATCAAACACCTCGCTACTCGACAGTACGTCTCTGCTGATAGTGGTGGCGCACTTGTCCACCAGTCGGGGTATGGAAAGGTGTGTGTCTCCTGGATTCCTCGACTTCCGACTTCCATCTGTTTGGCCCAGTGAAGGATGCACTCTGCGGGAAGCAGAGCGTGGATGATTGGGAGGTTATTGATGCAGCAAGACGTTGGCCCTGACCTCGACCAGTAGAGTGGTACCATGCGGGCATACAGACCCTCTCAGTAACGTGGCAAAAGGCTGTCGCATTGGACAGAGATTATGTTGAAAAATAAGGTTTTGTAGCCAGAAGAGTAGGGAATATCATGGTGTATTGGAATCCTGAATAAAACGAACCCGCTTTCAGAAAAAAAATGTGTGGCATTACTTACTGAACGCCCCTTGTATGAGAAAAGAACGAGAATGATTACATATGGAACTTCAATAATAATTTGTCCCCACTAAGAAAAAGGTACGTCATGAGGACTGGATGAGCTGTCTAACGTAGCCCTTTGTTTCATATCAGTTCAGTGTGAAGGGAACCATTTACTCGTTATACCCTTCGAAAGCTACAACGTTTCTCCAAAGGAGTGTTGTAATCTGCTCAGTCACATGGCGTAAACATCGACAAACATCACCGTAGTTGAAATCTTGTCATTTTGATAATTTCAGTGAAATTGTTGATCGCATCTTTAATGAAGAGACCTTTCTGGACTCCAAACTGTGACTGACTCAGACTCTTATATTCACAGACATGCTCCATCATTCTTAAATACTATCAATTTTCCACAACCTTTGAGAAGGAAGTTAATAGTGAAATAGGTCGGTCGTTGTCTTCTTGTGGAGAATTTGTACTCCCAGGTTATAAAATGTACACCGTGTTCTAAAGCTTCGACGTGATAAATGAGGGCGCAGTGTCTTTGAACTCGTCGCTCTAGGACGGATTAGCGTGTCGATGCACTCACCTTTCTTGGGGATCAGCGACTTGAGCAGCAGGACGGCGTTGTCGTCGCAGGCCCAGGCGTGCATCTTGCGGTAGGAGTCGCGGCCCTTCTCGGTGAGCTTGTCCCAGGGCTTGGGCTTGCTCAGCAGCTCGGAGACGGTGCCCTGCGACAGCCCGAGCACGTACTTGGCGAACAGCCGCTGCCCGATGTTGTTCACGGACAGCAGCTCGCGCACCCGCCGAGAGATGTGCAGCGTATCCAGGTTTTGCGTCGCGTACTTGTCCATGTTGTAGCGTAGCATCTCCTGCACAGAGCGGACAATCGGTGCTTGCCTTAGCAATGCTCCTCACACTCTACAGCTACTTTGTTTTGCCTCTTCCTTTCAAGACCATCTAGCTTCAAATGGCAGCTAATTAGCGTACCACCTAAAACAACAATAATGCCTGACTTTGTTTCTGAATGCACGTTTTACCTCATTATAAATGCCCGTCCTTCGAAACCAAAACTCTCCTATTTCCCGAAGTCCGTCAATGTGACAGTCTAACTGTTAATCCTTTGAGCCCTAATAGTTTCTGTCTGAAGCCACCATCTGATTCAACTTTTTTAAGTACCAGTGCCTTTGGCGTAAAACCACCAATGCTATTGCGAGACAGAGATTTCTAGTGGCACACCTGAGATTCTTCTACGAAAAGAAGGAAGGAAGATTGAGTTTAACGTCCCCTCGACAATGAGATCATCAGAGACGGAGCACAAGCTCGGATTGTGTCAAGGATGGGAAAGGCACTCCTACGAATGTAATATATTTTAGCAGTCACCTAACAGCGTTTAAAGCAACAGTCGGCGCCGAGATTTAGCTACGTGCTTGTAGAAGATTGTGACATGCGTTTTTTTCTTTTTTTTAAATAGAGAATTTGAGTTTGTACTACTGCTTTTATTAGTAGTATGGAAATGAAACCAGGAATGTAATTTGTTTTAGGCGTTATATGTTCATGGAAGTTTCGAGACATGGTATTTTGTCTAGTAAAAATGCGAATTTGCTTCACATGAAAAATACAAATTTGCTTCACATGAAACGATTGGTGGTCGAAAACTGCGTGTTCTAGTGGTTCCGAAATGAAACCACCTCCTCAAAACAACAGACTGTTTACCTTTTGCCATTTTACTCTCATATTCGTTGCTTACTACGATCGTAAGAATAATTTTGTAAAAAAATTTACATATTTTACATTTTAAAGCGCAACCACCTCTTTAAAACAACTGTTTACTTTTTGCCAGTTCCTTCTTGTATTCGTTGCTTACTATGATAATAAAGGTAAATGATATGATAAAACTTTAAAATTATATTTTTTCATATTGTTAGGCTGGAAGGGTTAAGAACTGGAACAGCGCTGCAACAATCCTTGTTGAGTTGGTAGAAATGTATTACAATGCACCGCCATTCGAGGCAGTGGTTATGTGGCGCATGAGCTTATAACGGAAATCTTCTGACGAGGTTGTGGAAGGTCGTCAAGACGATGCGTAGCAGGAGACTGGACACAGGGGTGTCTTTCCTCCACGACAACGCACCAGCTCATTCTGCACACGACGTAGTCAAACATACTGCTTCTTCGAGATATCACATTCTCTCGATATGTAGCCAAGTGACCCCTTCCCCTTCATGCGGATGAGAAATCATTGCGTGGCAGTCATTTCCAGAATGACGACGAGATGGGACGTATCCTAAACACCCAAAACGCAGACTTTTGCAACCAACAACTTTGCGAAGCCATCCGTCATTCGGAAAAATGTGTCGCATTGAAGAGTGAATATGTGAGAAGGACTAACAGCGTAACCAAGTTTTTACTGTCGCACCCCGACTTTTTCGATGTGATAATGGACTATGACACCACATAAAACCGTGCTGGGACTCACCTGCAAGCGCGCCTCCATGGGGTCTCCCTTGGGGATAAGCGACTCGCCGAGCCGGGCCACGCCGCCGACGGGCGAGTCGTCGGTGAAGCGGAACGGGCTGCGCGGGTCGTCGAAGCGGAAGGGGCTCTTCATGCTGGCCTCGTCCGCTGGGCTGCGGAAGTACATGGGGGCGGCGGAGGAGGGAGGCAGCGTCGGCGTACTCGTGGGCGGCGGCGGAATCACCTGCGACCGACACCGCTCCACCGTCACTCGCTAGCGGACAATCCCTAACTATTTCTTTAATCAATTGCGTCCTATGAGAAGACTGTAGGTGTTGACAACTACGGATATAAGGAAAAGTGATACGCAGTTCGAACGCTAAATGCATGCTATCTTCAAGGACAGGGTACCGCTGAGTGGTAAACATTGTCCTACACATGAAGGGTGCCTGCAGCACTGATACAAAGGATCGAATTTTTATATACGGCTCCACAAAGCGCTAATGTTTAATGCAGGTTACGTAGAGGATGTTAGTGGTACATACCAGTCCCGGATTGCTGGTGACGGCGTCTGTCGCGGCGGGTCCGCTGCTGTCCGGCGGCGTACGTGGGCTGCCGTTCAGTAGCTGCTGTTGCTGCTGCTGCTGCTGGTGGTGGTGGTGGTGGTGGTGGTGGTGGCTGGCGTGGTGGTGGTGACCTGGGTGGTCCAGTGGTGCCGATAGCGGGCTGGCTATGGCGGGCGTCGTATTCACTAGCGACGCGGACGCCGACGCCGGGGATGCGCCGGCCGATGACGCGGCGGCCGAGCCGGCGGACGAGGACGACGACGATGACGACGACGACGGAGCCGGTGGCGTCCGCGCGACCGGCGACGGCGCGCCCGAGCCGCCACCCTGAGACGGAGGCTGCGGCGTCGTCTGCTGCTGCTGCTGCTGCTGCTGCAGGAGATCTGGGGGCGAGCGAACTGACGTCAGAGAGGGTTGCTGGTTCGAGGCCGGCGGCTGCATGTGCTCGGGGGCCGACACCTGCGGCTGCTGGGGCTGGCCCGGGGGCGCGGGGGGCACGCCCGGGTGGCCCACCGGGTGCCCCTGGCTGAGGATGGTGCGCTCCAGGGACCGCCTCCAGTTGGCCACGATCTCCTCTCCGAGGAACGAGCCGAACGTCTCCACGTTCTGCAGCGGCGGCGGGAAAAGCATGGCGGCCGCTGCCGCCGCCGCCGCCGCTGACGGGGAAGACGACGAAGCCGCCGCCGCGGCCGCCGCCGCAGCTGCCGCCGCGGCCGCCGACGTGGCCGAGGGGGCGGAAGAGTGCGGGGCAGGGGTCTGCGGCGCCGAAGACGGCGTCTGCGGGGGCGGCGGAGGCTGTTGCTGTGGCAGCGCGGAGGGTGCGGAGGAGGCGGAGGAGGAGGACGGGGTGGACGGAGGCTGCGGTGGGGGCGGTGCCTGCTGGACTCCGGGGGCGGAGGACAGCGGGTCCAGAGGGTGCGGGACGGGCGGAGGCGGGCCGAGCGCCGACGGCTCGCCCAGGTGGTGCAAGTGCGGGGGCGGCACCGCTGTGGAGGCGGACGTGGGCGGCAGGGACCCGTGGTGCAGGTGCTGCGCGCCGCCCAGGGGCGTGGGGGCGGTGGCGGGCGCGCCCAGCAGCCCTGCAAACACACGGGGAATGCCGCTTTTGTCTCGCTGTGATTCTTGTATTCTGACGCTCTCCCGAATATGTTCCAAGAAAGGAATGGACCCCCCCCCCCCCCCCAGCCCATTTTGCGACGGACGTAAAGTATGAAACCGTCTTTCATCTTTGCAACTGTGTAACACACAAATTTGCTGTTCGACTTTATGCCGAGGTTGCTGCGACATTCTAATCATATTTTATTTAAATCAGAGGGAGGAACTCACGACAGCACATGTTTTATTCGCATTCGAATGGTGTTTGTTGGCCTACATTACCTTGCTTTCTACGCACTGAGGTTCACGTGATTCGAGTTAAACGTCGTTGTAATTTTAGACTATTAACAGAAGCTTAAGGAGACGATTTAAATGATCTAATTTTTTGAAAAAAGTATTGAAGTTAGTAGATTTTTCGACTAGACGAACTTGTATGAAGGACGATCGCATGATGCTTCCCTTCAATGGAAGTACTGAAACGGTTCAACGCCATAGTGCCGTTGGTGTGGTTGAGGACCACATGACCAAGTTACAGCTGTTTCAACAATATCTATTCGCTCAAATACAATACCATACAAGTATTTTAAAAACTGTCTTATTAGGCCTAGTGTGATAGTACAGAATTATCATACGGTCCCATTAAAAAACTAAGCTGATCCCACACTTCAGGAAAAAAACACGTTTTTCCTCTGCAGCTCTTGCTTAATTCATCGGAGGCACTGTAAAACTATGATGCTGTGATTCTCCTTTTGTATGATGTTGTTAGAAGGTGACGTCAATAGACAGTGTCAGCTTACCGTGGTAATACTACCGGACAAAATTTTTATCGTTTGTGAGCTACGGCTATTTATACCTGTTGTTTGCCAGTATCTATGGCAATCACAGATTAATGGAAACTAAAAAAAAAGCAGATGTTTTCTGACATCATTTATTACAATACAAAAACGTAGGTAACTGCTTGAAAATTGGATGCACCCAGAGTATTCTGCACTCTGAACAGGCACTGGATGTAACCACCTATATCTCACGTAGTTGTCGGTAACCACAACTGAAACGTTGCAGTTACACACACTTACAAGCCCCAGATTTATAACCTGAAAATTCTGCGCATTAACAGAACTTCATAATGGTATAAATTTTGTTAATGTTATCTGGTAGCTACAAATGAAATTATTTCAATGTTAATTACCGTCGTATATTTATGTTTAGCCGCTTTTTTTACACCTGTTTCTTAGTTATAGCTTCTATGAGGCGATGTATTTATATAGCACACTGAATCAGTTTTACGAAGTTAGCCTGATAAGTGGTTACAGAAACAAATTAACTAGACGCCAGTTTTATGAAGCTGCCATACTTTTCAACTTTTACGTGTGGGAGGAATTAAAAAGGCAATCAAGCTGACTTCCTCTGAAGAGTAAACATGTATATTAAGGATAACTGTTAATGATAAAGAAAAATAAACATACATTTTTTCTACTACGGTTGGTTTTCATGCGTGGTTAATGTCTGTTCGACTTTGGCGCATGCACTGAAGCCAGGCAGGTTGTCCGGAATGCCAGAACAGCGACAGATATTTTATTAAAAAAAAGGGGGGGGGAATATATCGGAAAAGGTTTATTAGCAGAACACAACAATCACAGCGAAACAAAAATTAGGAAGGACACAGAAGAAGGACGGGCAGCTACAGGGGTTATCGATTTTCTTTATACTCAGAGGGTACAACGATACACATCTAATACAGATCGTGCATTAGGCAGGCAACGGCTGAGATACACACAGGAAAAAGAAATGTGAATTAGAAGCTGAAGCTGCTAATGCTAAGCATAGCGCTCTGGCACCGTCACAGTTGGTGTTGAACACAGAGGCGAAAGCAAATTCTGTACATCGATATGCATACTATTTTTGGAGCAAGTCTAGGAACGATCTACATCTACATCTACATTTATACTCCGCAAGCCACCCAACGGTGTGTGGCGGAGGGCACTTTACGTGCCACTGTCATTACCTCCCTTTCCTGTTCCAGTCGCGTATGGTTCGCGGGAAGAACGACTGACTGAAAGCCTCCGTGCGCGCTCTAATCTCTCTAATTTTACGTTCGTGATCTCCTCGGGAGGTATAAGTAGGGGGAAGCAATATATTCGATACCTCATCCAGAAACGCACCCTCTCGAAACCTGGCGAGCAAGCTACACCGCGATGCAGAGCGCCTCTCTTGCAGAGTCTGCCACTTGAGTTTGTTAAACATCTCCGTAACGCTATCACGTTTACCAAATAACCCTGTGACGAAACGCGCCGCTCTTCTTTGGATCTTCTCTATCTCCTCCGTCAACCCGGTCTGGTACGGATCCCACACTGATGAGCAATACTCAAGTATAGGTCGAACGAGTGTTTTGTAAGCCACCTCCTTTGTTGATGGACTACACTTTCTAAGGACTCTCCCAATGAATCTCAACCTGGTACCCGCCTTACCAACAATTAATTTTACATGATCATTCCACTTCAAATCGTTCCGCACGCATACTCCCAGATATTTTACAGAAGTAACTGCTACCAGTGTGTGTTCCGCTATCATATAATCATACAACAAAGGATCCTTCTTTCTATGTATTCGCAATACATTACATTTGTCTATGTTAAGGGTCAGTTGCCACTCCCTGCACCAAGTGCCTATCCGCTGCAGATCTTCCTGCATTTCGCTACAATTTTCTAATACTGCAACTTCTCTGTATACTACAGCATCATCCGCGAAAAGCCGCATGGCCATTCTTATTGCAAATTGTCGCACACAGGAAGCTAATTACGAATTTAGTACTTTCAGCTGAGAAAAGTAAAATACTGTAAATATATCTACATATATAGCGCACATGCCATTGCACAGTGTATAACGGAGATTACTTTATTCTAATACTATCCACTCTGTGCTTTTGCATTAGTGTACGGAGTGGGCGAGAAAATACTGTTTCTGTGTGTCCCTATGCCTCCAAGTCTTTCTCCTTTTCTTATTCCTTAGCCACAAGAAATAATGAAGGCAGTAGACTCGGTCCATGGTCTGCCTCGATACCAGTTCACTGAATTTCGTGACAATAAATTCGCCTTCCGACAGTTGCCATTTTAACGTATCAATCAAAGCAGTTAAACCCGTACTTTAGTATAGTCTGAACGGAATTATTATGAGTGTAGCAGCGTATCTCTCGATTCTTTCTATTTATGTTGACAGAAATAATGATGAGTCCAAACAGTGGAGCAGCGTTCTAGAACAGGTCGCAATACTTGGGTGTATGTGACGTTCTCAACAGATACATTAACACGTTGACAACAACGGTATCGTCCTGGCTGGATCTTTATCTTGAATTTTATAAGTACTGTATACCACTCACGTGCGTCACAGTACATTTAGCATTCACATGCAGCAACGGAAGCAACGAAACGTTAATATTTGATGAATGGTTCAAAATATCGAAAGAAGGTTGCAACAGGTGAAGAGGAGATATAGCAGTTTCTTTGTTGTACAACTTAGTATTTCTTTAAATGCAACACTTTGCAGCTACGATAATTTTCCTCCGACATTTCTCAGTAATGCCAACTCCTAGGAAACATACGTCGTAATATTTTACCTAACTCGATTATATTTAATATGCACCCTCTCGGGCGTCTGCGGGCGGAGGTGACTGCCTCTTGTCGACAGGATGCAGAGTGAAGCAATTTCAGGCGGAAGCTCCACCTTTTTTCTGTATGGTGTGCCTACCGGTATGTGGGATGTTTGCTGCCGTGTGAATGTAATCGCCACTGTGGCACAATGCCCACGTCCGGGAAGTGATCTGTCACTTTTTATGAGTTGATCGTCACACTTCTCGAATGTGGAGTTTGTTGCGCCCGTGAGTGCAACTAACGTGTCAGAGGACCTTTTTTTTTAAGTGATGGTCCCTTTTGGAGCAAAAAATATTCGTCCTAGAGCGCTCATTCGATAAACAATGCTTAGCTATGTAGATACGAAGAGTATTTCTCTTCAAGTAAGAATCGTTTCACATCTAACATTACCACCCAGTTAGGTCTTAAGGCAACGCAGAGCAGCGATACGCACGCAATAAAATGTAATACTCAAAATACTTCTTTTTTTACAAGACCTCGTTAATACACGATTTAGACTTCCTTAGGAATCTCCCAACTAGTCTGAGTTTAACATTTCCTATCTCAGATTCCTGGTTATTAGGGCAGAGTACACCTATTGCGTGCTACGGTATCCGTGAGTTTCGTTTCTGGGCACAAGACAACCATTGTGCACAGAAGCGTTGTCAGAAATTTCGAAGACAGGTAGTCGTTCCGTAAATACCTCTACACCACAGAATTCAATTCAAAAATCACGAGTTTCCTTGGGAAATATTCATCGTCCTCATTTTCGCCCTATGCTAGTATTCTGCTGGATATGAGAAGACGATTTCTCCCGCTTTCACAGGTTTTCCCGTGCCTGCTTTCCATTTCAGTCCTGAAGTACTTACACCGCCTAGCCCTACTGAGGTTCTTGCTCTAGCCCCTCCCCGCGAATGCCCGTGACGGCGACCGAGAGGCTGCAGCGGTAGCTGTTACTCCAGCGCGCGCGCGCACATCTGTCCAGCCACCCACCTGCGGACTCCGGCGTCTTGGCCTCCGCCTGCAGGGCCGTCGCAGCCGCCTTGCTCCTCTCCAGGAGCAGAAGCTCCAGCGGCTTGTCTCCAGACAGTGGCAGCTCCATCGCCCGCAGCAGACTGAAAACAGCAACACACTTTAGACATGCCCACTGACTCCGGGTAGGCATAGCTATATGATGGGCAGTGATAAGGCTTTATAGCTCGAAAGAATAAATTTACATAATTTTGTGTTTGTACGTGTACGTCCTGGTGCACACTGAAATCCCCACGCCACTGTACCACAGTAAGCAGCTAGAGGAACCAAAACAAAATTAGGCAGTCAGTCTCCACTTTGGCAACTGCCTGTGCCATTTTCCTTTGGTTCCTCTAACAGCGTGTTACGGTACTGTGGTGAGGAGATTTCAACATGTACCAGAACTGCAGACATGTACCGGAAAATAAACCCACGATTGTATTATATAACTCTATTTTTTCGAGGTGATGATTAAAACATTATGACTACTACTCGTGCCGCACAGTTAACAGCACAGAACGCGGATAAGGTACCACCACGAAACAAATACAGGGTTATTCAAAAAGTTCGCAAAGCTCTCTTTAGACTACTTGTAATTCACTAGGCTTGGCTATCCGTAGAAGACAGCAAAAGGAATCTATATTTCATAAAATAAAAATTAACTAAACGAGATGTATATTTTTAAACAGCCCTGCATTATAAAACAATTTCATTTACAGTCACAACTGCAAACAAATTCTCCAGCTATAATAGTTTTTGCTGTCTTCTGGTAGCCAATCCTAGTGTGACTTTTGATTCTTCTGGGAACATTGTCTTCACTAATCTTCAGCAGCTGAACATCTCACCAGAAGCTGCAAGTACAGCTGCGAAAGACTACTGGAGACGAGGAGCCGTAAGACTGTCCTGGTAACATACTCAAGTCATGATCTGAACGAGGAGAAAATCAATACCCTGGGAAATGAAGCACTAGTATTACAATATCGCCAAGAACTGCCATCTTCACTGTGAAATTCATGACATTCTCGAAGCCTATGTCTTTCATTAAATGCTCTAATGGTTATAAATTCTTATGGAAATAGGCTGCGTCTGTCACTCTCTTAGATGTCCGTTTCTGGAGTAATAGTTTAGTGTAAAGCAATATCTCTGACGCGCATAGTATCTGCTGCACGAAGTTATTAATCAGAAAAAAAAGAGGAAGTTACAGCTAGCATTTCGTAGACATCGAGGTCTGTAGCGGCGAAGTATTTGTTCGTATTAGATAAGTGCAGGGGTAAGAGATCGACGTGGCTTTAGCTGTGAAGTAAACATAGTATTTGACACCATGAAATAAGGAGAATATCCGCCAATAATCGGAATGTAGTAATGAAAAAATGGTAATAAGGCCCATGAAACAGTAGAGAGCAACTTTAACAAAGAAAAGGATAAGAAAAACTTCAAAGTATCTTTTGATTAGCCTTTCTAGAAACGACATCAGAATTTACCGAATATCGATACTATCTAGACACAGACGTCAGTGAAAGCGGAGTGTTCCATCGTAAGTTTCCGTTCTGTATGGTCTCTTTCCATCCGAATAGGGGAGAACTTCCCGCGTTCCTTAGATGCCAGGCGTTTTTCCGATAACTGCCAATCGTCTTTCCTCTCCCACATATTAAATATTTTTACTCGTCCTCGCCGGAGGTGAAAATTTCTCATCGGTTCTCCCAGTTATGAGAAAAATTTTACGTGCATCTTGCTCATAAGGAAACTAGCTTTAGCAGCTGAGAAGCAATTTCATTTTACAGCGGCAACATCGCGTCGTGCGAAGACACACGGTTTTGCTGTTTTCAGTACGAGACAAAAACACATTACGTCTAAGTTGCGTTACACAAAAACCCAAAAGTCGGTAGACTCACTTTTGCCATACCAATTATGGAATTTTATAAAAGGCAGAAAATCGGTTAACATCACGCTTCATATGAAATGTTTAAATTTGTTCCGTGCTAGATGGTCTGAGTCCATATTCTCAACTGGTGTGTCACAACAGAGCGTGGAAACTCGTATCAACACGCCCCACTAATCTCGTCAAACTGTGTCGCCGCAGTAAGCGTTTTATCCCGTCTGAAAACGTAGTCCCACAAACAGTTGAATTTGGTCAGAATTTTAGAAGCTGTGCAGTGCATACTTCTTTGTGTAACTAAGGAGGACATATTTCACAAGCTCTGCGCACCAAGTGTACAAAAAAATGTTAATACAAGTGTATTTGACATCATATCGCGCGCGTTTATTCGGCTTAACGGCTTTCCCTGTCACCTTCACTTCTCTCTGCTATTCCGCTCTCGTTTGTGGTCTTTGTGTGACGTTTGAGAAATTCTCGGGATTTTGAGGAAGCGCAAATGTACGAGTTTTTCTAAAGACTTTACGGCCTACGCAAATCCGCGATGTAAACATGGAACATATTTCGTCAGAGATGAACTTCGAGCCGATTGGTTGCCGCCGATGTTTACTGTTCTTCCGAGGCGTAGAAATATGTTGTATGTCATTCACAGTTAGCTATGTGAGCTTCTATAACGTAAGAGAAATGTACGTGGAATAAAATAGCTATACAATAATATAACATTAGAAAATAACTCGAGCGGAGAGAAGAAAAAGTCAGTGACGCTGAACAACCTTCTAGCTTTTTTGCACTTATCTAGTGTTACAGAACGTCGTTGGAACCCAATTAAAAACAGCAGAAAACGTATTTATTTAAAATCTTTCATGGGAGCTAACTCCACAGATGAAATTTAGCTAAGGTGGTGTTGTAATTCACCGGGTCACTGTCCTATGGGTCGTCAGGCACATTTCCTCTGGTATTTCATTAGATGTTCAATCTTGCAGTGTGTAGCCGGAATCAGCCCAAACAAATACTGTTCATTAAGACTCCATGTGACACCCAGTTTCGACGGAAAGTGTCGGTTTCTTTTTCCGTTACGAAAAAACTAATTTTTAAATCGGAATTTTATGAGCCACTTCGACAGAGCTGTCTCAAATTAGTCTAGTGCAATATTCGTTTCATCAGTATGTATTAACAGGAACAGTAAAACACGAAGAATAACCTAGAACTCCAAAAGCGGCAGAGCAGTGCTGTTGCGTGGGAGTAGCAGTCAGCAAGAGCCATGGCTGTGCTCTCGCTCCTGGAGTTCTAGGTTTTTCTTCGTGTTTTACTGTTCCTGTTAATACATACTGATGAAACGAATATTGCACTAGACTAATTTGAGACAGCTCTCTCGAAGTGCCAGGTAAAATTCCGATTTAAAAATCATTCTCTTTGAAAGGGGAAACCAAACGACGCCTTCCGTCGACGCTGGGCGTCACATGAAGCACAACGAGCAGTATTTATTTGATCCGATTCCAGCAACACACTGCAAGAATGAAATCGCAAATATCTGTCGTGACACCAGAGAAAATGCTTCTGACGACTCTTGGGTGAGACACACTGCATATTGCAAGTGAAGTGACTCGTAGTTGAACATAAATGGTGTGAAGGTTGCGAAAACCGAATATTTTGCTCGTAAAAAGCTTGACAAACGACACTGAGCGTGAATAAACGTAAGAATTCTAACATGTAAGGCACTGAATGATAACTACACGGAAGGAAGTTAATCTACAGTTTCGATGCGTGTGGTGTTGAACGCAAATACGTATCGTAAATTGAAATCTACGACAGAACATCAGTGGGAATTATTAAATATTCTTTACAGACAGCCGAAACTACTGGAACATGTTGCAAGTTTATTTTTACTCGAGAGAGGAGTTAGTCGTTGCATATGTTCCAAATAAATTGGACCGAACAAAACACAGGTTGTATACATAATGCCTGAGGACAACATGCATAGTGAGTTTCGGCAGCGTAATCTTTAGCCAAACTGATGGTTGTGACAACACAAGTTCCGGCGCGCCGAGGGCACTGAACGCAATATTTTATTTGCTCGCTTCGTGGCAGCTCTCTCTCTCTCTCTCTCTCTCTCTCTCACACACACACACACACACACACACACACACACACACACACACCTCACCACCCTCGTGGCCGTCACACGTCGCCCTCCCCCCATCAATACGTGTGCTTTCGGCAGCGAGCAACAGGTGAGGGCGCGAATCAACCGAGCGTCACGTCACATCCGCTGGCCGATTTCAGCACTACGATAACAATGAAGTGCTCCCGATCGCTCGCCTTGATGAGTCCCACAGGAAGTGCGGGGACACATATGAACGACGAGCGCCAGCATACACTAAATTAAATGTATATGCGAGACACTGTTCCATTAGAGTTATTGTGCTTTTTGTTATTTCATCCACTTCGCAGCTCAAAACGGCCATCGGACTCTGCATCCGAGGCCAAATGCCCCTTATTTCTATTGATAAATGGCTACGAAAAAGACGAGAGCGTTAGTCATGTGGTGCTACAAGAAGGTAATGAAAACTAGATGGACTGATAAGATAAGGAATGAGGGGATTCTTTGCAGAATCAGTGAGAAAATAAAAATGTAAGAAGTATTGAGAAGAAGACTGGGTACGATAATAGGACATATGTTAAGACTTCAGGGAATAATTTCCATGGTACTAGAGGGACCTGTAGAGGGTATAAACTGTTGGGAAAGGCAAAAATTGGAATACATACAACAAGTAATTGAGGACGTTATGTGCAAAAACAACTCCCTGTCGAGTTACCAACTTCAATATCGCCTTCACTCTGCTGTCTGTAGTACCGAATAAAGCGACACGACAGGACAAAGAGTGAATGTTTGCCCACCATTCATAACTGTCTACGGTACAATAAATTTTCCCAATAATTGGCTGTCTGTTGTCAGCTGCCAAAAAGCAACCCTTCCAGACCTTACACAGTTTTGCTCCTACCAATGACAGGCTAACGGTGTATTATGAATGTCGCAAAGGCAGACAAATAAAAATTCAGTTTGTTTAGCAACATCTTCGAAGAACAATCAGACTGCAGTAACTAGCAGTATCTACGTCAAGGGGGAGCTCGTTAGTAGTAAATCGCACCGTAGATCTTATTTTATTTCATTTTGCAAATAATATTCACAACCAAATGGACTTTACGATAATTTGGAAGAATATAAACCAAGCAGAACGCATTTCATGTCATCTTTTCACTCCACGATATCTTTTCTTTGCCCCTTTCTGGACTTACTCCACCGTTTGCTCACTGTGGGGCGGACACTTTATTCTGTGACCAACAGTCTTTACACATATCACCACTCCTTCAGTGTATCATATACTATGAAGGATAATGGCCCGTTGCTGCCATTTCCGAATGTGCAAGAAAGATTAACCTACACAATGAAGGGAGGAATGAACTGATATAATCTACAGAAGGCGTAGAAAGTGTTACTGAGGATCAAGAAACTCCACTCAAGCTTAGAGGTCAGTGCCCCTCATTTTTCTGGTTTGCGATACAGCTGTCACCTCACCTCAGCTGTTTTTGAAGTCAGACAATTTAGCGTAGTCACAGCTGCCTTTACGAGGCAGTGATTATCCTCCTATGGCAGACAGCGTTGCTGCAAGGCGGTGGAGTGCATCCACTCCGGTGAGGACTCACCTAACCTCCCGCTTGAGGTCATCGTAGTCGCGCTGCTGGTCCAGCCTGTTCTCCAGGCGCGCGATGTGCTGCCGCCGGTGCTCCAGTTGTTCCTCCAGGCGCGCCACCTGTGCCGCCGAAGACTCCTGCAGCTGCGACAGCGTCGTCTGCAGCCGCTGCACGTCTTCCAGCAGCTGCGCGATCTGCAACACGGCGAAGCCCCGTGTCACACAGCTGGACAGCTATACTGCGATTAACTCACGAGGAAATCTACCGCTAAAGTCACGAGTCCAGAGAAGCCCGTCGGAGGTTCGAGTCCTCCCTCGGGCATGGCTCTGTGTGTTGTTCAAATGGTTCAAATGGCTCTGAGCACTATGGGACTTAACATCTGAGGTCATCAGTCCGCTAGAACTTAGAACTAATTAAACCTAACTAACCTAAGGCCATCACACACATCCATGCCCGAGGCAGGATTCAAACCTGCGACCGTAGCAGTCTCTCGGTTCCGGGCTGAAGCGCCTAGAACCGCACGGCCACCGCGGCCGGCTCTGTGTGTTGTCCTTAGTGTAAGTTAGTTTAAGTTAGATTAAGTTTTGCGTAAGGTTAGGGACCGATGACATCAGCAGTTTGGACCCATAAGACCTTACGACAACTTTCCAACTTCCAGAGAGGCGGAGCTGCAGACCATTTCCGACCATCTATATACTTGGTAAACATTTTTGAAGACAACACATTTAAGCTGCGCACGTACCATTCATCATTAGACCAGTAATCAGGACTAGCCAACCATCACGATTCGTATATTGGCACTATTCATATCCGCGAGGGCGTCACATGTACTTTCTAGGCACTACCAACTTTTACTTTAACAAAGGGGAAATCTTGGTCGCGCAAGTAGTATAATGTGTACCGCGGAGCACCGGAACATAAGAACCACTATAATCATACGTATTACAACACCTGTCGTGTGCATCTCTTCACCCTATGGTGTCTAAGACAAGGTTTCTGATGGTCACAACTACAAGTGTGCTACTGCGTTTGGGAGCTAAAATTGAAGGAGAAGAAGCAATAACTTGGATATTTGCTGATGACATATAAATTACGCCTGAGACATCAAAGGATGTGGGTGACCACAACTGAGTGGAATAAATAGTGTCTTGAAGAGAGATTGTAAGATGAATATCAACAAGCGTAGAACAAGGGCAATGGAATGTAATCGAATTAATTCAGTTGATCATAAGGTAATGAATTTAGGAAATGAGACAATGAACCTAATAGACAAGTTTTACTGTTTTGGGAGGATAATAACTGACATTGGCAGAAGTAGATAGAAAATAATATACAAACTGGCAATACCAAGAAAAGCGACAGAGAAAAAAACAGAAATTTGTTAACATCGAGTGTAAATTTAAGTATTAGGAAGTCTTTTCTGAAGGTATTTGTCTGACGTGAGGCTTTGTACAGATGTGAAACATGGATGTTGAACAGTTCAGTACAAGTTTTTGCTAAGAACAATGCTGAATATTATTTCGGTAGGTCGTATCACACCAAACGTTGGGCTGGTGAGCTGGTGACTGCTTTACTCACTAGATCAGATATCTAATGAAATGGGAAGAAAAACAAAGTATGACACGACTCGATTCAAATGCGGGATCGGTAATAGGACATATTTTCAGGCTTCGAGGAATCGTCAGGTTGGTTACGGAGGGATGTGTGAGGGTGTAGAAATTGTAGAGGGAGATTAAAGAACGATAGAGTAAGCAGGTACAAGCGAATGTAGGTCGCAGTAATAATGTAGTGATGAAGAGACTTGCATAGGATGAACTACCGTAGGGATATGGGGCAATCCAGTCTTCGGATTGAAGACCACAACAACAAACACTGTATTTGCCTCCGTAAGAAATAGGAACAAATTGTATAATAAATCTCGTTCACTTTTCTCTGTGGACAGTTTGTCTTTTTTAAAAATTGTTTCCTGCTCTTTGCGCTACCATATACAACAGTACAAAGTCATTCTGTCTTGGAGCGAAAGATTGTGTAAGCAGAGGGGGAGCTCAAGAAGTCAGACTCGTCGTGCAGCGGAGGAAACCGCATGGCGACTGTGCTAGCCGCAGCCTCGATACTTGCCTGTGAGGAGGCGGACGCTTTTAGGTTGGTCGAAGGAGAGAGAGAGAGAGGGAGAGAGACAGAGAGAGAGAGACGAACAGCATTTAGCGCCCCGCTCAAAGAGCCACGAACGGCAGTTTACAGCCCGCCAGGGGCGGCGCGCACACGTAGCGCGATGCGGCTCCCGCCTGGACGCGATACCAGGAGAAACAACGGTGACTATAAAAGTGCCCGAGCTATGGGCCTTATTTCTATAATAACGACTCTGCGTTAGTCACCGGCCCACCGCGCCCTCTTACCCCTTTACGCCCGCATCCCTGCCTGAAGTAACCTGAGCAGGCCCGCCGCGGGAGAGAGGGAGACGCAGAGAGAGAGACTGGGACGGAAAAGAAATAATGAAAAAAAAAAAAAGGAAATGCCAGAGAGCGAGATGTTAGGACCAGTCGCACCCTCGACGCGATCTGAGGTGCCACGGAAAGGGGGACGGGGGAATGAGAGGGGAGGACGCAGAGATAACACAAGGATACATTTTAACTCTGTCCGAAACCCCACGCGCAGAGCTGGCGGCCCCCTCTTCCCTATAAGCAAACCACTTTTGCTCTCGTCCTTTTTTTTCCTCCCCCCTCTCTCATTTCTGCTCCTGTCATTTGCAGTGTCTTCGGCGCAAACGGCCAACGTACAGACTTACACATCTATAGACGACGCGCGCACACTTATATGAACGAAATGGTGTACACCCGCAGAGGAGGCAGCGGCGTTGCGATCCCTTCCTCGACAGAGAGAGAAAGCTAAATGCGGAGGGGCACGAAAGAAAGGGTATAAAGAGGAGAAGCGCCCACCGTGGGGCTCGCCAGGAGATCTAGCGACTGAGTTGGCGCCACAGCCTCACCCTGCCCCCCCCCCCCCCCCCTCAACCATCCTCAGTGCGTTTACTCATGCGAGAATGCGCAGAGGCTGCAGTGGCGGAGAAACCACGCAGCTCGGACGAGCTTGCTTGCTTGTTTACTTACTGCCGTTAAAAACGATATGGCTATTGAACTCCCTCGGCAGGCTGACGCTCGCGGCAATGAGCGGGGGTGCGGAAACGACGAACTGACTGCAGTAGAGCGTGGGGGCGTGGTTGGATCGCAGCGCGTTTGGCGGGAAAGGAGGACATCGGTGGTATTAGTGGGTCGCTGGTCCGGTGGACGCAGAAGAACGAACTCCCCCCCCCCCCCCTCCCGCGCATTGCGAATGAGAGAGACGAAGATGGGGTAGCCTGGATTTAGAAGTGGGATCAGAGAGGGATTACAAAGTCCGCGCAAGAAACAGACAGGCAGATAGGGAGAGCGACTGGTGACCACTCGCGAGTGCACACAATAGAAGAAGCGAAGGTAAAGGCTGGGAGAAAGAGAAAGAATGAGCTACCTGCCGCATTCTTTGCGAAAGGAGAAGGATCCATTCCCGAGCGCTGGATTCCAGATTGCAAATCGCCGCTATAGCACTACCCCGAACCCGTACGATCCGGTGTGTGTGTGTGTGTGTGTGTGTGTGTGTGTGTGTGTGTGTGTGTGTGTGTGTGTGTGCGTGTGTGTGTATGGGTGGGTGGGTGGGTGGGTGGGTGGGTGTGTATTCTCGAAGGGCCCACATCCCTGCGTCGGGTCCATTTATTTTGCTCGGTGCTTGCTCTGCCTCATTCCACCCCCGACGTAGACATTTCTTCTGAACAGCGCTCGCCTTAGTCTCAACTCTCCGTCACTTGCCACTGCAACCTTCTGTGTGTGTGTGTGTGTGTGTGTGTGTGTGTGTGCACGCATAAATGGCGACGAGCGTCGCGCGCGGGGTAGAATCACTCATTTTCTTTTCCTCGGCGGCACCAGGCCGCAGCCCTATCAGTTCCTGCTTCGCCACCACCACCCCTTCCCTTAACGTGTCCGTCCTTCGTCCATTCCCTTTTCAGCCCGAATCGTTATTCCAGCTCCGTGTCATTTCCCAGACGTGACAGAAAACTAACTGGACGTTGCAATCCGCCTCCACGCCTCTTTTCTCTCTCTCTCTCCTTTTTTTTTTTTTTTTTTTTTTTTCGTCTTCCGCTGCGCCCCGATCCCACCCTTCCCACCTCCCCTCCTTTGTGTCTTCCCTACCCACCCCTCTCCTCCTCTCCCCTCTACACATTTCTGTGTCTCTGTCCGAGCGTGTGTTTTGTTTTGTCACCCCAGCGTCCCCTTTTTCTCGTCTCGGAGTGGGATGGATCCGATGCTTCCCTCCAACTCTTTTTGCCCCGTCAACCCCTTCTATAATCGCTGCGCACTGCGGGCTCCAACTTTTCTTGTCACGACCAGGACTGTGCGGTTGGGTAACAGACACGCACTTACTCTGAGACTGCTCTAGCAAGGAAAAGTACCGAATCCTACTGCTCAATTACGGGTTAACATCTCGCTACCTTAAGTGTGTGTGTGTGTGTGTGTGTGTGTGTGTGTGTGTGTGTGTGTGCGTGCGTGCGTCCGTGTGTTCACGACTTTGTCCCCTTATCATACTGTTGTCCACAGCTCGGCTACCACTATTCTGTTCGTAGTCTAGTACACGTATCAACATTAGTTTCTAGCTTCTTCAAGCAAACGAAGAAATGACCGCCTGTGGGCTTCCTGATCTGTTTTAGTCCTAGCTTCTCTTGTATCTTAAGGTCCCTGAGGTCGACGGACGATTTGAACATAAATTAATTTTTTATATACTGCAATGGCTTCGGCAACACCAGTGAATAACATACAGTATTAATTGTATGACTTGAATGGTTAAGCACGTATTTCATAAAGAAGCAAATTACAGTAAATTTCTTCGTAGCGTGACAGTATCGTGCATTACAAACATTACGGAAATGATATGAGGAAGTCATTGAAATGTTTTAAGAGCGTTAACAAAATGAAAAATCCCTTGTTAAAAAGCAAAACTGTGCTGTAGTAATAGAAATGAAAGAATTTTATATCTAGAAAGGAAGGTGATTTTAAAATAACGCATATGGAGCAATATAGCATGGTATGGGATGGGTGGACCGTTAAAAATTAGAAATGAAGAAACTGGAAGCTTCTGAAGAGTGGACGTCAGAATGACGTGAAAATTAAATGAAAATGAGAGTTGCTAGAAACAAAAAGCTTGAAAAGAAATCGATGAAAAACAGTTACGAGGAGAAAGGACTGTTTAAAGGGGCATGTGCCAAGTAAGGAACTATTCTGTCTGCACGTATTAATACAGGAGAAAAATTGTAGGAGACTGGCTAGCCTTTTTTTCTCTGAGGGACGTGTGCAACGGTGAGCACTCGAGTAGAAAACTACTCGAAGCAGAATTAGCGGCTTCGTATTATAACTCCGACATTAACTGCCGGAAAGAAGCGTGCCGCACACCACCCATTCTAACTGCTCAACGTCGTTTCAGACAGCGGATGGAGCAGCGGCAGCGGTCGTAGGTTGGGGAGCATATCGTATGGTCCCAGTACGCCAGAGTTAGCTGAGCGTGACAATTCGGAGTAATCTAATGAGGATACAGGTAACTGAAAAAAAAATAGGGACGACAGAGGTTGGTTTGTTTTACTAATCGCAGTTTAGCTACAGAGGAACCGGTCGAACGTACACGCAACAGAAGACAAAGCTGATTGCTCGGCAAATGTCGGATTATTTGCATCGGTACAATCTTTTAGCCGACACTCACTTTTCCGCAGCCGTTCTTTTTATGTTACACGTCACGTTTGCTGATCACCGAGTAGGAGGGGGCCGGGGGGGAGGGGAGGTCTGTGACGTTGCGCAAATGAAAGGGAACTGGGAACCGAGAGACGAGGGCGGCGAGAAAAAAAAAACACACACACACACATAGAGACAGACACACGTACATGCGTACAGAGGGAGAGAGAGAGAGAGAGACGCGCAGAGTACGTGAGACAAGGCAGGTTGGAACAGAGATGCGGTCGCTCGTCGGGGCGAGCGGGTGCCTCCAGCACTCCGCTACGGTTACGCGCAAATGAACAGCGGCTGGAAATTACGTCATTTACAAGCAGGCTAAACAAACTGCGATGCGGCGTTAATTGCCCGAGTGATTTGAAAGTACGATGCGGCAGGGAGTTTTCTGCAGCCCGTCTGTCTATCCGCGCGCACAGATACCGCCGGCACGGAGCAGCGTGGGGCGCCATGCGACGCCCGCGGCTGTTGAGCTTAGGACCCCCCCCCCCCCCCCCCCCCCCGCCGACGGTCAGCCCGGCCGATACAAAAGCGGGCGCTTTCCTTTGGCGCACCGGCCCGGGGGGATGCGGCAGCGCTAGCTGTACGGGCCGATTCCAGCGCGCACCTGTTTCCCTCGGCGGTTAATCTCTTAGAGACTGACCGCTGCTGCATCATCAGTTGCGCCGCCCGCTATGTACAGCAGATACAACATTCTCGTGGCAGCGGTTTAGAAAAGCTTGGTACGCAACTGGAAGCACTCGGTTAAATAGGCTCTGAGGACAAAAATTTAGTCATCCCTTCCAAGCAGCACCCTGGTCACTTCGGAGTGCCGTAGATGGCACAACAATGCTACCAGGCTGTCAAGTAACCCTCCACCGCTAACGTAAATCTCGGCAGGGTAAGTCAGTTGTAAATAATCGCCACCGTAATACTGGTCAAAGTAAAGACATGAGAGAAAGGAGCTATCGTGTTTTGACGTGCACACTAGAACGCCATTCATAGTCATGTAACACGGCGCCCTAAGAATATTGTGACCGACAGAAACCGAGGACCAATGACACTCCTTGCCAATAACAGTCATTTTCAAACCAGAATGTCAGAGAATACAACTCCATCTCAACCAGTTAAGCAGACTTTCCGAAGGGAACTGCATGCAGTCGTCATTTCGAGTCGGGTACCTCGGAAAAGGCCATTGCTCACAGAGGCATTTTGCCTCTTTTCAAATGACTCATGGCGTCGAGTGCAGATGCGTGTGGGGGGTTGTAGTTCAGGCCAGATATGGTTCTGCCGATGTTTCGGGGACTTTTCGTACAACGACTTGCGTCTATTCATTCAGATTTCTGTAAAAATCAAGTGTTGCCCGTTCTTAGACATCTCCATTATGAATATGTTCCTGTCTTCAAAGACGACAACAACTGTGTTCACAGTGCTGCATGCGCCCGTTGCAGGCTTGGCTACACCTCAGGCAGTCATCAAGTCTGGTCGACTAAATCCTCTAGAAAATGCCTGTCTGGGACTATTTCGAACAGCGAGTGAATCTAGCAACCGAACATACCCGCAATCTGCTAGCTCTAATCATCTGACTACCGCCTTCACCTGGATATGGCGTACAGGAAGAAACTTTTAAATTATCTTCCTCGTCGATTTGGAATGATTATCAACGTTAGAAGAGGTTTAGAAGATATTAGCGCAATGTCTCGTGGAGGTGACAATTTTTTCATCCGGTGTGCTTATACTTCTTTTTATTTCCTTACATGTTGCAGTTGTTTAGACTCCGCAGTAGCCTTCCAAGACTCCACTGGATGATGCTGTCCCGAACTGTGCTCTTTATAGATATCGATCTGGTGCCCTAAATTGGTATAGCTCGCTGTCGAAGGTTGCCAAAAGATCGCCCGCCACTTATTCCGGAATTACTGCGGAGAGACAGCAATCCGCGAGCAATCGTTGTAGCGGACGGCATGACGTACGAGGGTAATGGAACGAAATGTTATTGTCTCCGAGAAGCAGAAGATAGGATGCGCTCTGCGGCGGCGGCAGCTGTTATTAGAAACCGATAGCTGTGACCTACAAGCTGGTCCTGCCCCGAGCAGGCGGAACATCTTGTCCGCTGGAAAGCGGGCGGTGCTGGCAAAGTGCCTCCTGGTCGCCCCCCCCCTCTCTCTCTCCCCCTCCTCGCCCCTGCAGAGGGGTGGCGGTCCAGCAGAACACTTGTCGCCGCGAACACAGCCTGGCGTAGCGCGGAACTTCTTGTCCGTACCTCTGCACTAGTACGTTGTTGTGGTTGCACTTCGGAACCTCCTCTCACATTGTACTCTCCAAGAGAGAACAGCGTCCTGGGGCCAAGTTTATACAAGGCGCAAGAGGGCTGAATTTCATCTTAAACCGCCTCGTTATTGCTAACATCTACATCAGCAGCAATGTTTTATTCAGTGTCGGATAAAGGTGTCTTCCCAACTTTTATACATCCTACGATCTTCAACTTTGTGCCACCCAGTAAACCCTGCCACTGCCCTGATATCGTAGATAAAAAGTTGTCGTCTTCTAGGACGTATCTTAACACGTAGGTACCACAAAATAATTTGCCCAGTCCATTGTCCATCAGTTCTGCAGGCTTAAAGCCTCGCCTATCTCCACTTCAAAATCACAAGCATCGTAACAATGTGCTTTTCTTCTCTTACATGTATGACCTTTCTATGAGTATTGCGATGGCCTCTTTGCCACCTCAAGGATGACTGTTGCTGGCAGTCTGCTTACTTGTTCACTGCTTATGGTCTCCAATACAGCGTGTCGCTGTTGTGAGTCAGGCGGACGGAAACGCTACACCTCTATATATATGATGATGCTTATGCGACAGAGCCATTGCATTGTTTGAGGGAAGAGACCAAACAGCGAGGTCATCGGTCTCATCGGATTAAGAAAGAACGGGGAAGGAAGTCGGCCGTGCCCTTTCAAAGGAACCATCCCGGCATTTGCCTGGAGCGATTTAGGGAAATCACGGAAAACGTAAGGATGGCCGGACGCGGGATTGAACCATCGTCCTCCCGAATGCGAGAGCCATAGAGCTTGGCCGTTTTATACACGACTCGCACAAATGTTCCTTCACATTTAACATACCCACGTTAGGAGTATTAATTATTTTTTTATCTTTTACGTAATTAGACTTCTGTCCTATGAGAATTACTGAGTTATTTTCAGGAGAAAGCATCACTGAGAAAATGATTGTGGAAGAAGGAAGCGAAATTCATACCCCCCTGAGTGAGTACTAAAGAAAATATGTGTAGTATTTCATTTCACGACGGAAAAATAATTGCCGATGCGAAGTTGCAACATAAAACTCCAGGCAGGGAAATAAAACTGCTAGTTTAGTACCTGATGTTCCGTTACAGTTACAGCGGTGTGGACTAATTGTGATCAGTAGGCGGTACTACTTCGGAAAAAAAGAAAAGAAAGAAAGAAAGATCGTGGAAGACGGTAAGAGAAACTGATATACTCCCGTGCGAATAGTAAAAAAAATATGTGTAGTATTTCATTTTATGACGATAAAATAATTGTAAACGGGAAGTATCGTCGTAAATGTCCACGTACTGGGAACAAAATACTGATTTTAGTGGCTATTGATCTGTTATAGTGTCTTATGCGTATACAATGACACTACACGGCGCTCCACTCGATGTCAAGGGGTTTCCTCTGTAAATTATACAGGATGAAACGTTAAGACCAGCCAAAAGATGAGAAGTTCTGAACTATTTTAAAGAATAAATAACAGCATTTCTATAGCAGCGTTGTTGCCTCTTAAGACGTCTTTCCTCAAACATTTGAAGCATGCCAAACACAATATGCGCAGTTAGAGACGAGGCTGGAAGACTTGTCATATGAGTTAATGGATTAACTTGGTTCAAAAATGGTTCAAATGGCTCTGAGCCCTATTGGACTTAACATCTGAGGTCATCAGTCGCCTAGAACTTAGAACTACTTAAACCTAACTAACCTAAGGACATCACACACATCCATACCCGAGGCAGGATTCGAACCTGCGACCGCAGCGGTCTCGCGGTTCCACACTGAAGCGCCTAGAACCGCACGGCCACACCGGCCGGCAAATGGATTAACTATAAAATATACAAATTCATATGTAGATACGGACGTTGCTTTTACATCCTCAAGAGCTACAAAACCTAACGAGTGTTATGTCCGCGACCGTGCAAAATATTTTAATGTATCCGTTGTTACTGCATGAAACCCTCTTCACAGGATAGCCATGTATACCGAGGACTTGGAACACAACTCGGGTGTGACTACAGTTTTACTCCCACTCCAGAGCCGCAGACGCGGCGAACAGAGTCTATTGTGGCAGTGCCCACAGGACGTGTAAGGCCGTCTCTGCAAAGGGATTCAGATGAACGTTGGTAAGACGATCACGCAAGTGCGTTAGGGTTGCCGAGACCTGACAGGCCTGTGGGGTGGGTACGGCAGGCGGCGGGCGAATGGAGGCGCTTTATGCCAAACCTTGTTATAGAATATTTGCATGCCGCCTATTGGAGGGTTGCGGAGGCCGCCCGGCGACCGACAGCCAGACAGGAGCTGCTGGAGAATCCAAATCAAGCCCGCCCCCGCGTCCCGCCTCCGCCGCGCACGACGCCGTCCCCCTCCGCCTCCGCACACCTTCCGACAGCGCCGGGCCCGCTACAACCCTTTCCGCCTGCCTCCAATCTTGCATGAGTTATCTCAGCAGAACAATGGCAGCTTCTGTCTCTTTCTCGGGACCCGCCGCACCGCGCCGCGCCAGATATTGGATCTGCCGGCTGACAACAAATACCTGCGCATTCGGACGGAGGCAGCAGGTGTAGCCGGGTCGGCCGGGCGCGTGCTTTCGCGTCCGGAGATGCCGTCTCCCGACAAAGGCGGCAGCCGACGCCGCTTAGACCACCAGTCAGGTTATCGATTAGCAACTCCGCACCCTATTCCTTATATCGTACTGCCTCTCGTCTGTACCTTCCGTCCAAAATGTACTGCGAACACTGCGGGCGTGTTGGAAGACTTGATCTCCTTCCAATACGTTCAGGCAACTAGTGGATGACTTGCGAGGATCTGCACTGTGCGCCTTTCTTCGTATGATCCATTTTAGATCACTGCGCGATATGTCGATGTGTTTACACCAAAATAATTAAATAAATGTAGCGTTCGCAGGCATCGTATGTAGCGGACACGCCGACCATTGCAATTTATGTACAGATAAACCGCCACAGTTGCGTATTGTTTGATTTATTAACTAGTTTCGTTCATTGTACGAAACATCCTGAGATATTTATTGCCCTAGTTAGGGGTTCAATTCCCCGCTCGGCACCATCATCGACACAGACTGTTTTCACCAGGGCAATGAATGAAAATTAGCACGTTAATCATCAAATGAAAACAAATAATACGCGACCTGTGGCTGTAATCTTTCAATAAATAATTCTCTGGTGAGCGGCCAGTGGCGAAATCATCTCTATACTTCCTGCCCGTCAATTTCGTTGTCGAGTTGCGAGTGTGTGGCCGTACTGTAGTGCATCATTTTCCACTGGTTTGGCGGTTACTACAGATTAAAGACAGCAGGATGGAGAAACACGCTATTGGTCCAGCACCATTAAATATTTACATCACTTGTAAGATCTATTACGTCTCTAGTTCTGTTATCATAGTAAACAGATGCCATATATTACGCTTTTGACCGAATGGCGTAATGTGGAGGACACGGGGTGAGGGGGGGGGGAGGGGTTGGGTATAAATAACATCACATCCAAAAAAAGGCTATTGAGAGGGGTATGGAAAATGAACAAATTACGACAAAAGAAAAACGGAAAACTTTAAGGAAAAATCTATCAAGATACTGTATCCGGAAGTATTAAATTAAAGAATAAAAACAGCCTTAAAGCAGCAGGAGAGGTGATGATTTAATATCTCTCTAAACAGTAAATGGCGTTCATAATATCAACAGTTCTGTGATGAGATAAAAGTAAAGGAACAATATCGAGAAAATGTAAAACTGACAGATAAGAAAGGAAACATAAGAGGACAAGAAAAAGAATAATGTGATACCATCAGCTGATACGCGTAACGTAAGAGAGAACCGAAAGGAAAATTACAATACTTGCAGCTGAATAATGAGATGAAAATCCATGGGGCGGAAAATTTCAGTTGGCGCGACAAGATCTAAGAAATTATAATTTCTGTATGTTGGAATGTAGTGGCCACAGAATGAAGGTAACGTGCCACCGAATTAGTGTGGATTGGATGTACGAGAAGCATTCTACTGAAAGAACGGTATTTTTGTTCACTTTGGTAAATCACTCTAATCTTTTGCGGAATTGAGACAGCACATATCTCGGCGTCTATTGTGAATATAATCCGCGAAACACGGAACTAACTGCGATACGGAAGGAACTGGGATTTTGATAACTTCTGTGTCTCGCCTTTGCTTGACATTAACACTGGATGACTATGCCGTTTGTAACCGGGGGTGAAACCTCGTAAGAGAATAGCAGCCAGTAAACGACCCGACTACGTCATAGTGTAAAATATTTCAATATACCACATTTACTGTATTTAAAACAACGACTAAGATGTACTCAAACGTTAGAGGTCGCTCAACGGCAACGTATAACAAGGCACGAGACGAATAGCCAGTGTGTCTTTAAGAATAAATAGCATACACATCAGTTTGGCAAAGTCGTCGGCAGCGGATCAATCGATCACTATCTTCAGCATCGTGTGGTTGTAAAAAATTGCGTCGTATTATGTTGGAGTGCTTTTGGGAAAGATAGACGGGAGACGGAGCACATGCTCGGAATGTTTCAAGGAGGGGGAAGGAAATCGGCCGTGCCCTTTCAAAAGAACCATCCCATCATTTACCTGGAGCGATTTTAGGGTAATCACGGAAAACCTAAATCTGGATGCGCAGACAAAGATTTGAACCTTCGTCCTCTCGAATGCGAGTCCAGTGTGCTAACCGCTAAGCAGCTGTTGGGAAGAAGGTCAAGGACTTTTCGAGAAAGTCGCTTGAAGATCGGTGTAAATGTAGCTGATTCCCATGTAGGTGGTTAGTTTGTTTTCGTCTGAGTATCATCCCTGTTGTCGTTAAAATATAAGAAATAGGCCAAGTGTGAGTCTGGCAGGGAACAGAAAATTTTGTATTTGTTCCTTGTGCTTTTCTACCGTTCCTGTCTAAAGGAGAATAACGACTGGGAAAGATAATAATTAGGGTTCAAATTTTCCTTTGCTCTGAGAACACAAACAGCTAAATCCGTTTTTCGTTAAGCAGCACAACAAAACATGGAGGTTCGAGGCACAAAATTCGCGAGGTTGAGCAGCAGGAGACGGCAAAGCAGTGGGCGGAGTTGCCTATGCCATTTACACTTAGGGGCAGGGTTTAGGTGAGCGAAAGAATGTTTTTAGAAAAGTACTGGAGGAGTAGGAGTTAAGTATTTAACGCCCCGTCGACAAAGAGGTCATTATAGACGGAGTAGAAGCACGGATTAGGGAAGGAAGGGGAAGGAAATCGGCCGTGCCGTTTCAAAGGAACCATCCTGGCATTTGCCTGAAGCGATTTAGGGAAATCACAGAAAACCTGAATGAGGACGGCCGGAAGCGGGTTTGAACCGTCGTTCTCAAACAAAGGACAGAGCAGCTAGCACTGGCGCGTAAGTGCAAAATGCACGCAGGTGGACTCGGAGGTGGTACTACATAGAAGAAATAGATATTGTTGATCGAGTGGAAATTTCCTGCGCCTAATACATATTTATAAAGGAAAGGAGATGGAGCGAAAATATAAAGCTGTGCGTTGCTGGGAAGGGTTTGGGAGAAAAAAGTGGGGGAAAAAAAGAGGAGCTTCGGGAAAGCGAGAAGCGCCAGTAACACTTACGTTGAGCAGCGGCGGGAGCGGAGGAAGGCGACGCCGTCCATGTAGACATTCCCTTTACTTTCCTCGATATATCTCACAACATACAGAGGGACTGCCCTCCCCTCGCTAGCTGTGCTTCTCACACCCCTTCCAGATTCCCTCCCCTCCGCTCGTCGTCCACCCCCATCCCCCGCCCCTCGCGTCGTCCACGGCTTCACCACTGTGCCGCAACTCTCCTTCCACCCCCTCCCGCTCCCCTCCCCCCGTTTCGAGGGATGGAGGGAGGCCGGCAGTCTTGCTCTGAAATAAATCGATAGCAGACTTAGCGTATCTGTCTAATTGTCAGTAGCAAACGCAAGACTCGGCGGGGAAGCGATGGAGCCGTATAGAGCTTAATCACTCGCCCACCCGCCCCCGCGCTGCCGCCGCCGCCTCCGCACCTCTCCGCGCCGCCGCCTCCAGCTCCTCTCTCTCTCTCTCTCTCTATCTCTCTCTCTCCTCCTCCTCCTCCTCCTCCTCCTCCTCTCTTATACGGCCCCTTCCCCTCCTCCCCCCCGGAGCCGCCCCTCCTCGCCGGCTCCCTTCCCCCTTTCACCCGCGTCTCCACCCTGAACTGGCAGCTCAACTAGCCTTCCGTCCTCCAATAATCAATAATTATACTCAAATAAAGAGGAATAAGGAGAGACGGATGGTGGCGCTGGAGAGGGACGGAGCGAAAAGGCTACTGCTCGCCCGCCCGCCTGCCGAGGAACTAAACACAAGCAACCCGGGCACAGCAGAGCACAGTGCGGCGTCGGCGGAGGCGCCGAGCCGCGCTGGCCCCTGGCGCGGACTCTCGCACGCCTGCTGCCGACCCACTTCTTACAAAACTGTCCGCCTTTTAAAGGCCTCCCTTCTTTTTATCTTCCCCACCCCAGGCGGCGTCTTGTTAAAAGGTTTGCTGGAAAATACATTCATTTTTTTTTTATCCGACCCGTCCCCTAACAGAAGCGTCTTAAAAAACATTGCCATCTGCTGGCTACTGTTACGAGCTTTGTTTTGTCTTATCCGTCGGCTATATTATGCCACATACCTATAAGGAACTCATCGAACGATCGCTTGAAATAGCACAATAATTCGGTCAACATATTCGGGTACTACAGCCTAACACCCCAGTATCCAAAATGTGCGAGGTTCAGGACCTAATCATTCCATTCTGATGATTCGTCTAGTACTCCCAATTCACATTTTGTGTGTTTATTCGCATGTCCTCTACAACGAGGGAAGCAGTGCAGCCGGCCGGTGTGGCCGAGCGGTTCTAGGCGCTACAGTCTGGAACCGCGCGACCACTACGGTCACTTGTTCGAATCCTGCCTCGGGCATGGATGTGTGTGATGTCCTTGGGTTAGTTAGGTTTAAGTAGTTCTAAGTTCTAGGGGGACTGATGACCTCCTCAGAAGTTAAGTCCTATAGTGCTCAGAGCCATTTTTTGAAGCAGTGCAGGTGTCAACACACGGTGTTCACACAGGGAAAACGGGCGGGAGTTCAAATTTCAGAGTCAAATTTTCCGTATACTCCATTAAATTCTTAATACTATGAAAAGGTTTTACAAATACCACTACCAGGCACAAAATTTGTTGATTACTTGACTCATTTAATGATCAACATGTTTCGAGATTAGAAGTCTTCTTCATCATGCTACACTGGCAGTACAAAAAACATTTAACACAAATGGACAATATATTAAAGTTCCTTTGTAAAGTCTGTAATATCAGTGTGCATCTGTGTTCAGTACTTTTTGTTCTGGCACTGTCGCCTGATGATGAGGTCTAACCTCGAAACACGGTGCTGATAAAATAATTTAAATAGTCAACAAATTTTGTGACTGGTACGGATATTGGTAAAATCTGGCCTTATTTTTGAAACAGTCACAGTCGATTAACAGTCAATATGGCTCTAAATTATTCTAGTGGTATGATGGTTCCTTTAAGAATACCGTTACCAATTTCATCTACTCCATGCCTCTGTTCTTACATTGGTTCTCAGTGACTGTACGTTCATTGCTAACCACCTTTCTTCCTACCTTTCTCTTGAAAGTACGTCAGTATTAATGATACTCTCCCAAGTGAAAATACAGAAACGTAGGAGGTGGTAACAGCCATAACGTTTTCTTTCCAGACGCAATGATGATGAAATGTTTCGTTTTGCTTTCAGTAAAATTATGTCACCTTTCCAAATCCACCTTTAATTGGAGGAGGAGGAGAAGAAGAATAAGAGGAGAAGGAGGATGATTTAATATTAATGTCAAGATTACCAGCGAGGCATAGATTTACCTCAACTGACACAGGATCATCGCATAATGTGATCTTCACCTTTGGTCCCACAGACAGTTTTTTTACCGTATTTTACCTTAAAACTAAAACTATTAAAGAGGGAAGGACACAATGAAGCCAGTCCGTCCACGGCTGCCCCGTCTTATTGCAGTAGCTTTCCAATTTCTGCCTTCTCGCAGTCCCGCACCAAACAATCATCTTCAGAAGCAAAGCACGGCGAAGAAAGGAATAAAGAAACAAACAAAAAAAAGTTCCCAGGTTTGGAGTCACAATCTCCTTCCCTCAGACAACAGCATCCGCCTCCCCTGTAAGAGCTGCCACTGCCGTATCTCCCCAGCCACCACTTTTTTCACGCCATTTTTTTCCGAAGACTGCGCCGTTCAATCTACAGACTCTTTCCTTGCTAATTGTCAGAGCGGCGTCTCGTGTAATTCCACTACTGATCAAATAGGAGTACCCTCAAACCGATGAGTTCGTGATTCTTTAAACGGAAAGGGTTCACATTATGTATGTACACTTTCTGAAAAGATAATGCCGTCATCTGGATAAGGGTATATGAGCGGCGCGCCTAGACTGTGGAGAACCGTGGTGAGAGCACTGTTATATCTGATCAGTCACCTGGAAGGATCTACGCTGCACATGTGTTTCAAAAGCTGTTTATGACAAACAATAAGAAGCGCCAAAACTAATGACGACAGTAACAAAAAGTATGATTAATACTTCTATCGATATTTCTACCGGCCAGCCGAAAAATCTTAGCTATTTCCTCGTAGCTACATGTGTGGTCTCACTAATTGTTACTGATCATGGCAACACGATAAAATAAATCTTGCACTAGGAAATTCGGACATTGTACAGGATTAATGTTCTGCATTATTTACTCTGTGTAATACGGCATCCTAGTTACTCACAGGGACTTGTGACCCATTCTGACAGTGCGCGAAGATACTCTATAAAAATCAAAATTCCAGTCCGCCAGTAACACACAGAATGATCGATAGAGGTTGCTCACCGTTATTCATAAAGCCTCGCCTCGGTGCAGGTTAAGATGCCAATGCTCTTGTCTTGCCTCACAGATACGATGCAACTTCAATAGAGAAATTACAGAGAGGAAACGATGAAACGAAGCGTGTCTCAAATATTACTTACGACTTACAGTTCGTTTAGCATCAGATATTTAAGTTTTCTAACGCAAATGCAAGAGCAGGAGATAATACCAGTTCGAATTCTTCACTTTCGTAACGTTTCTTGACGACGGTAAGAGGATTTTTACTGTATTGTAATGAGATGAAAAGTCTGTTTTTCCTCATCTTGTTGTATACAAGAAACTCATTTGACATGTGCTACCTTTTGTGACAACCCACACTATCGACAATACATTTTCTTCCCCTAAGGTAGCTTCTAGCGGACTCGAGAGAAAACAACTTACGTATCTTCACTCATATCATGGAGTTATGTGCTATTTAAGTTTGGTGCAGTATAAAAACGTCCAATCGCGTTTAAGGTGAACAAGGATGACACTACATTCCTCCATAAAGTACACACATGGAGTCCGCTTCCATAGCTGAGCGGTCACTCTTTATGACTGCGATGTGGAGGAAATGAAAATTCAGTTCCTGATACTACCATACTTTTTATTTCCTTGATGGAATGGCTGGAACGAGGTACAGTCAGCATCGTGAAACGAAATTACGATTCACTTAAAAGTAACGGGTCCGAAGTCTGGAAAACACAACGGCCGGGAGAACGGTGTGTCGACCCATGCCCCTCATTACCATGTCAAATGACGCTATTGGCAGATGATTTTGTTGGATATCTATTTAACTACGGATTCCTAATTTATTTGTGTAAATTCATTATAAATTTTTAACTCCCCAGATGTCTCTGTTACTACCGCGATACAACTCTTGAAATAGCCTAGCAAAAAAGTCATCGTGAAACAAAAGTTTGACATTTTGTGAAAACCTTGATGGGAAATACTTCCCGAAGAAAACATTTTTCTCTTTCGTAGCTATTTCAAGATCAGACTGATGTTAGTTCAAGTTTAATAATGCTAGAGGAATGATTACAACGAACGTGTTGCGGCGTACGTGACGGTAATGGTAAAGTACAAGAAACTACCACAGTGCCATGGATTAACAGCTGAAGTTTCGAAGAGAGAGAGAGAGAGAGAGAGAGAGAGAGAGAGAGAGAGAGAGAGGCAGAGTGTTGTCTGCGTCGCATCTGAGTAGTCAAGATTCTGTTCCCGAAATTATTCGCTAACAGAGAAAGTAGCTGGTTGTTTCGACTCAATCCGCGCGCCGATGCTGCGGCTCATGTTTTGGAGTAATCTTTCGGAACCCTCGGCCTGTGGCGACGGTGGAGGGCGGCGGGGAAGGGAGGACTGGGGAGAAGCTCTTGTGAATATCGGAAGGGATGCTGAGGGGCGATCTGGCCGAAAGAGTCGGTGGTCAGCGGAGGCACCCTCCCCCGTTCCCTTTCCCCTTTCCTTGCGTCCTTTTCCCCCTTTTTTAACGTACCCGGCCGGCTCCCCTTGCCACCCCAGAGCAACCCTTCACTGGGTGATCAGCAGCGCCTCGGGCCGTTAGTCGTTGGTGAGGGGTTAGCGGCCCCCGCCAGTAGCTTACTTGAGGCAGCGAGGCGGCCGGCAAGGGGTAAGACGGGCGTTGTTTCCGCGGCGAACATGCCGCGCCTACAACCCGACAGGTGCAAAACCGGCGCCCCACTTGTCTGCTTGCTCAAGCGAGTCCTTCTTCACGGCCTACCATTTTAGTTCAGGTCGCGACTTTATGTGCCAAATAATGACCAAGCATAAGGCCAGAAGTGCTGAAACGCACATCCCGTATAGATCGTGCTCCGGGTGGCGAGTTTAGATTCGTTTTACCGAAGCGAGGCGTCTTAGAAGTAATACACACCCTCGTGAAGAACTACACACTGTGACGCTACTTACTTTCCCCATCTGTGTTAGCTGGTCACAAAATAAATTCATCTCGCGATTCGGATGAGCAGTGGTGGTGGCCCAGCTGTGTGGGCGAACTACGATCAGAGAAGGCCAGTTCCGGCCATCTGCACCCTGCGTCGGCATCCAAGTAGCGTCGTCGTCTTTAAAAACAACCAACCAACCGCTGGCGCCGGGGCGTCGGCAACACTGCTAGCGCCCACGCACGGCAGTCTGCGTGTCTGCCCCTGTTTGTGCTATTGATTCGTTTCGCTATCAACCGGCCATCGAGCTCATTCGTTAAATAGCATTCCAGTGATAAAATATCTGACACTCATTCCTTCTCTCTCTCTCTCTCTCTCTCTCTCTCTCTCTCTCTCTCTCTTTCTCTCTCTCTCTCTAGCTCCCGGGCCCTCCAGATCTGGTCCTGTGTTCCAAAATGCTCGACACCTGTTACACGTAACACAATATACGTTCCGACTACTTAAGTTCGCTTATGATAACACCTAACGGTTATGTGTAAAACAAAGGTTGTTGCAAATTTTTACGGCCGATGCTGTACAGACTACAGAGGATCCTAAACTGGATACTTTAATATAAGGTGCTAATCGTCAGACAACAATACTCGGTATTTTTGCTGACGTATTGCACCTCTTAGCAACAACTTAAGTTCACGACTTCTGTACAAAGGAACGACCGCCGGCCTTTAGCGCTTGCACTACAACGACCTATACAACTTTCGTTAACTCTTTCTCAGATAACAATGTGGCCTGTTGTGCAATGAGAGAGGCAGTTAGGACAATGCGGGATAGCCACTAGTTTCCACTGGGGTTTGATTTATTTACTACTTCACGTAAACCCGTGGGAAAAAATTAGCTGTGGACACATCACAGATGCTTTTCAAGCTGTCACCAGCACTGTCCAACAGTTGACAAAACCGTACCACACACGCATTGTTCATACAAGACCTCGTACCGCCAGAAATATTCATTAGCGGCCATTAGATCATGTTCTCAAAACACTCAGTTTAAGTTTCCTACTGTCTGGATACTTCCGGCCATCAAGGTTTGGAATTCACTATAGGCTGATACCAACCCTCAGACAGTGGTCAAGTTGAAACTGAATACTGCCTACGTTTGAAAGAAAAGGAGTAAACAAACATATCGGCTCCACATCGGCGCGTATTTCATTACGTTACGGTGCGAACAATACATTTCAGTACCATCTAGTAATCGTGAAACGATAATGGACCATATACACAGGCCAACAGATATCAAGCCAAAGTTCATACAGCACGTTGCGGTACTTTGCTGAATTTCTTACAGTTCCTCCGAGGTAAAAGGTAAGCGTGACTACAGCAGAATAGAAATAATTAGAAATATTTGTCAGCTTTAGCGACTGGTGGTGAGGTTAAAAATTTGCACCAAAATCTGGACACACTAAGAATAGATTAAGGTATAACCTTCTGCATTTATTTCGAAATTGTCTAATCAAGAAGAAAAATGAAGCAAAAAAACACAATTTCTTTTTTTTCTATTTGCTTGTTGATTAGAACAGGTAAAACGGTCAAACTGTAATATATTGTTGGTTCCGCACCATAATGACAGAAAGAGGGGAAAAACTGTCGCAAAATCGACAACAGAGTCAGATAACTATAAAGTAGCAAATTTTGCACTGCGTTAGGTTGACTAAGTTTATTTGTCTACTCCGTCTTGAAAGTTAGTATTGAGAAGCTTAAGAGTTAATCAACTGCGATAGATATATGATCAACACTGTTATCATCAACACAATTGAGAACACTGATATCCTGCTACTGTTGTCCGTATAAAAAATAAAGATAACAAGTATTTTAACAACTACAGACTTCTACAGTACGACGGAAGGTACTTCTTTCCGAAAAGAAGAAACAATATCAGTATTCTAAGTGTATTTGTGTGACATCGGCTACTATTAAACAGGAGCTTCGTCAAGGTGATGAACAGCATTTGATGTTTATTATTTACTGGAACTGACGCCGGACACAGAAACCTGCGCTGATATAAAAAAAAATGGTCTTGTGGCCACCAGTCGAAGGAGTAAGAACAAAACACTACGCCATATGAACTGATTTTATTGAGATCTCCTGGCAAGTAGATTATGGTTAATCCTCTCCGCCTAAAAACTTTCAAATTAGGAGGCCTGCAGAGGAATAAAATCACCTTCGGGTAGGTTTAACAAACGAAATACTCCCCGAGTGGTCTCGGGAAGAAGGTGGAGTGGGAAGAGGCAAAAGAAAAAAGGGAACAGTTTCGGAAAAGGGAATAAAATGCGTGACGAGTTAAGGCCGAAAAGACGGGCTAAGCGAGAGGAATTAGAAGGCCAACTGGGCGTCCGATGGCCAGCGGCTACCGTGGGGGTGGGGAGAGGCAGTGGAGTTCTGGGCAGAGTATCGAGTTTAAACATAAATCGACAGGGCAGCATTTCGGGAAGAAATTATCGCGAGGGAGGCTAGGGGTGAGGGTGGGGGCTGAAAGGGTTCCGAGCTAAAGAGAAAGGGGCGACGAAACAGGAACGAGGCAGCTGCGTTTCCAGAAGGAGGGGCAGGGGAGATCTGCAGAAGAAGAGAAATTAGTCGCCCGCCTAATCCATACCCAGGCCGGGTCCGCTGCAGCCGCTCAGTTCGACGGATACGTCTCGGCAAGAGGAATCCAATAGGTCTAATTAGAAATGCGCCGTGCCGTCAGAATAATAACACTGTGAGTGCGACGCCGCGGTGTGGCACAAAAGAGACCCGGGTGCGTGGCTGACACCCAGGGGAAACGCCCAAATAGGGCGCGAGATCGATTTTTCTTTTTTTTTCCATCAAAATCCTTCTCTCTGTACTAGCTGCTGCTCCCTCCACTTGTAACTCCGCTCTCAGAACTGCCTGAATTTTAAAATAAGACTTGTACTCCTTTGTGCTACATGCGCTGCATCATATGTCTAATTCAGTCCACTATCAGTATCTGAGAGTATACATATGGATATGTCATCGATTGACGCTGTACAGTCCCGAACCAAAGTGAGATGGCTAAACAATGGGAAAAATACATTATATCTGAATTTTATGTTTACACGTGCCACACAATCGTACGGCCCACGTTACAGCGCATAGCATGGAAGTTTGTTAAACGTTTAATTAGAAGTCAATCGAAAAGAAAATACACTAACTACATATCTTTCTAGTACTGTTACACATAATGTAATGGCACAATGAAATATGAGAAAATGGGGGAAATGTGTCACATTACTATCCCGCTGTTTACGTACAATAAGGTGTTCGTACGAAGGAGATGAAGCGCGCTCTTGTAACTGTAAGGGACACTCAAGCGCACGTACGCCGTCTTCATCGACCGCTGCCGTGCGCTAGAATCGAACCCGCTTGCCTTCCGGTGGAAACTCCACCGCGCACGCGATGGGATACATTCCGAATCTATACCTACGAGCAGCCAGTGTGTGGAGGGGAGCCCTCAGCTTAGGATTCGCGCCGCGCCTGACCTGGCCTTTACGCCGCCCCTTGAGTCCACAAGCGTTGCCGCCTGTTTGCACAGACGCTACGCGTCTATCGGTCGGGCCCGGCGCCCCTGCCCGGGAAACAATCGGCGCCCCTCAGGGCCGCCACAGTCGCCGCCTTGTGCCGCGGCCCCAATTCTGAAGATGCCTGTTTGTCCGCCGCCGACCCGCAATGTGTTTGTTCCCGTTACCGCCATCACAACAGGCGCCCGCACTGTGCGCCTGCACAAGATGCGCTCACACGCTGCTATCGGCATCCACAGGTCTCCGTCTGACTGCAGTAGTCGCAAGGCGGATAAGGCGCGTTTACGGGACCCGTTCAGTTCCACGATTTGACTAATCTGCATTAGCACTCTCCATTAAAGGCCAAAGCATTAGGGAAAGCAAGAAGCATATCAATAGGAGCAGAAACGATAGAGACAAAATTTGCAGGCGATCAAGCAGTGTTGTTTAAATCATAGGAAGACCGACAAATTAAAGTGCTGAGGATCGGCAAAGTGGGAAAAAGAGTGTGCAATGATATTTGAACTAAAAGCTAGCCTGTTTATTTTACTGCCATTAACGGTTTTCTTTTGTTTATTTTCTTCTTGCACGACGTGTTTTGGGAATCGATTCTCATTTCCTAGGGCGCTTTATCGCAATTATGACATTTACGTTCGCTGCTTTCGATGTGTGAAGTGCTACATTACTCTCTTTCCTCTAGGTTTTCTTGTGGTCCACTTGTGCATGAACACACCTTTATGGTGTAACGAGTATAAGTCCAGATATTTTTATATGTGGTACCTTAATATGCACCTGTACACTCACCAATGTGTTGGTTATTTTTTTCTCTGCGTCGAACAGACTTCTCTCAAACACGTCAAATATTTTACGACCTGAGGTTTCTGCACGGATGTAAATGTACCACTAAGTGGACTACGCCTACCAGTATAGACTAACCGTTTTGCGTTCACACTTCAACGCTTGATATGCAGCCCTGGGGAAAATAAGCATTAATGACTTGCTCTTGGCACATGTACTTGGAGGTACTAACCAATCTCAAAACGTTCTACGCCTAACAGCAGCTGCCAATGAAGTAAATACTGATGTAATGTTTTCCACTACACCGTCATCAATCAAAAAAATGGCTCTGAGCACTATGGGACTCAACTGCTGAGGTCATTAGTCCCCTAGAACTTAGAACTAGTTAAACCTAACTAACCTAAGGACATCACAAACATCCATGCCCGAGGCAGGATTCGAACCTGCGACCGTAGCGGTCTTGCGGTTCCAGACTGCAGCGCCTTTAACCGCACGGCCACTGCGGCCGGCGTCATCAATCACCAACAGAAATATCTGCACATATACCGTTACACCCTGTATATTAAACAGTGCTCACACAATTTCCAGTACACAGTACAGATTGGAAATAGCACCGTATAACCTCACACTGCTCTTCACTTTGGTGTACCATGACCTATTTCGAGGCTTCTTAATTTCATGACATGTTCCTCATACACATACATTGAATCGACGTGTAGTATGACCATCTTAGGACCAAGTCCTACTAATGTTATCTAAGGACAAGACATGGTCCTAAGAAGAAGATACCGCTCATCGATAAGATGTATATGTATGAGGTACAGTTTGTGTTGAGGCACGAACCTCCGAAATCAATCATAATCAAAATGGATGAACACCATTTAATTCCAGTCTTTGGCTTTCTTCCCCTGAAGTACGGAGTGAGGATAAATGTAGGGAATACCAGAGTGATGGGGATCATCAAGCACGAAGACTCCGTCAAAATACCGTCGGAAGGATGGTGAGAGGTTTGTTGACCGCAATAAGAACTCCAATAGAATTAAGAATGAGATTTACTAAGTGCTTTTCTGCAATGTAGTACTACATGGCAGTAAATCATGGACAGTCAAAAAAAGAGAGGGAGAATACGGAGACAGTTGTGAAATGTGGTGGCAGAACGACGGATAAAGAAGTACCTGTATGAATAGAAGATAGAAGAGGAAAGAAATCTTATGGAAAGGATCTTGGCTGAGACAAGTACTGCGAAGGAACTCCGTGCAATAGAGAGTCTTAGAAGAAATATGTTATAGGGAGGGACAGGAAGACGAAGATTCGAAACGCTGGATGACATTAAAAATGGACCAAGTTGCCAGCAGATTAAGAAAGAGGAACAGGACGATGTAAATGGAGAGCTTCCAGCCCGTACGAGTAGTAAGACCGAAGAAGAAGAAACAAGCTTACATCTTAATTGGGAGTTACTTCTTCAGGAACAAGAAGATTTTCATGGCGTCAAATTCTGCCTGACTATACGCATCATTCATAGTCGGTATTGAAAACAGTCTCGGTTCCATTCGCCCAGCCCACTGGCCCACACTGCACATAAACCGCCATAACCGCCAAATATGTAGGTGTATTGTGTCGTGAGCAATTTAAGATTTAACGATTATGTAAATTAAGCCCCCGGATTGTCGTTAATGGGAAGTATATAAAGCAACTATAATTCCTTCAGGAAGTTGGTGTATCCGTCGTTAAACCAGCTCTTTAGCACTTTTCGGAGAAGATTCAAAGGAGAGCTGTGCAATTAGTTACGAATGAGTTTAGACAGCGTGAGAGTGTTAACAGAATTTTTCAACGAACTGCAGTTAGAGGTGCTACAAATAAGGCGTTGTGCATCATGGAGAACTTTATTATCAAAATTGAGATAGCCTGACAAGAAGCCACCGACAGTGGACTCGTGTTCGGAGGAACCAGAGTTCTATTCTCCATTAGGTCGTCCAGTATTTGGTTTTCAGTGCTTTCCCTAAAGCGCTTGTGCACGTCCCACCTCGTTTCTATTTATAAAAAGGAAACATAGCCGATTTACTGTTCCACCATTTCGATGTTGGCCGGGAGGGGGGGGGGGGGGAGTGGGTTACCGTCTTAGTTCCTCAAATTATGTGACGGACGTATTCCTCTTGGGAATAGAGAAACAAGGGCTTGTCTCGACGGAATCCTTGTTGAAAGAGCAGAAGTAGTCGCAGACCAATACGCTGGCAGCATGCTAGAAGTATGGCATACTGTGATGTGAAATACTTGCAAAGCACTTCGTGTGGAAGCACCGCAACCTTGCTGGGAAAGCAGGATGACAAGTGGGACAACCGCTTTGTAGTTGTATGTGTCGCCAAGCAGGAAGCCTGTCAGCGGACAAGACATGACTGGAGAGGCTGTTGGAAACGCTGCAGTGGGTACTGAGAAACAAAGGGGGAGGGCCTACCTCTATACACTCGTCTCTGGCAGTCGGCTTCCCAGTAATCACGCAGGCTTACGGTATGTGGCACTTACTGCTTACCCTTTTCAGGCATACCGCCTCCCCCCACTATCATTAACATAAAAAACTCTTATCAGTTATTGCTTAATTTTATTATTCTGAAAATTAGCTTTTTTGCTCAGTTACAAGAAACACTGCCAGAATTTACGTAATTCCAGGGTCGGTTCTGTAACAATCTGACGGCACGTCAATGTAAACTTATTCTTCGGTCCACTAGTCGAAAGTGCTGAAAGTTTTGAAACTGTTTGGTTACTGAAGGAGTTCGCTCTTAGTTCTGGCATTTTACGAGTGCACATTTCTCGCGTGCTGGGGAGAAAAACTCAGCTCACACAGTGACACTAAGCTCTTTTTCCGAGGGGTCTATACATTCGAGCCGGCGGAAGTGGCCGTGCGGTTAAAGGCGCTGCAGTCTGGAACCGCAAGACCGCTACGGTCGCAGGTTCGAATCCTGCCTCGGGCATGGATGTTTGTGATGTCCTTAGGTTAGTTAGGTTTAACTAGTTCTAAGTTCTAGGGGACTAATGACCTCAGCGGTTGAGTCCCATAGTGCTCAGAGTCATTTGAACCATTTTTTTATACATTCGACAATGAGGTCTTTTTCAGTTGCCCGATTCAATTTGTTACAAGTCAGTCTTAAATAAGTACCTCGTTACCAAAGAGAGCACAGGTGGTAATAGAAATTTTGTGGTACATAACGTGACTGGTCGTCCAGCCAACTTTTGTTTATGTGAAAAAATAACATGCCACATCGTTCGGAATTCACTTTGACTGTCTTAAACATGGCAGCCACAGAAGACCGTGCTATGCTCCACTGCCTGGTTAGCATGTTCCTACATGGCTTGTACGCAAGAGAGAACTCGAACAAAATGACAGCGCACATCTGTTATCTGACGGACTGTAGCTATTTACAACTGCGTAGCCATTCTGTGGTACATGTAACCTAGGGAAACAGAAATTCACAGCAGAGCTGGTACAATTTTAAGGTGTAATATTATTTCTAATGAACGAAGGAGTAATGTATTTTGATGAGAAATTCGCGAATGCGCTGAAGCTGACCAATTGTTATTGTACGTTGGGAGCCTAGGTTAAGCGAGTCTACAAAGCGGAGACACCTGCAGTGCTGAAAGAGGGAAACTAAGACGAAAGATCATGATGCTAAGATGTTAAAAAAACTTACATTTAATGTGACGCTTCCGTATGGACGGCAGGAGGATAGGGGTGCCTCAAATGCAAGTCTACCCGGCAGCGCGATGCAGCTGTTGTGCCGCGGCGCTTTCGCAATGAGACCTATTAATAATTATGCCTGCCCCCCTTCCTCTACTTCTCCCTTCTTCCTAACTGAGTCCAAGGGGAATCGGCTTCCCTCTCGAGTGAGAGAGAAAGGGTGTGGGGTGGGCAACGTGATCGATGGTAATACAACGTAAGATAAATTGCTATCGATTACAGCAGATCGATTTATCGTCGGTGACCATTAGAAGAAGGAAAGAGAGGGGGAGAATTAGGGAGAGACACAAGACCCCCCCGTTTCCATATCTCATTCGAGTCTGTAGCCGAACGTGCGTGTGCGCGCGGGGGAGGGGAGGGGGCGAGCGGAGGGGGGGGGGGCGTGTTTCTGTGTCACTGATTACGCAGCTGCGTGCTAGACTGCTCAATAGAGTGCGTGACCAGTAGGGTAAACTGCGACGTAGACGAGCACGGCGCCGCGCGAATTGTCGAAATCAACAACAAGGCTCAGTTGTTCTCTCCCGTTCGACAACAGTGGCGCCTATTTCTCGCCTTTGGTAGCGCAACAGTACTAGAACACTGTCTTTCTGGGCCTCTTTACCAACTGGAGTCAGCGTGAAAAACGGCCAATTAAGGAGAAGAGTGCAGTCTTTGTGCGTAGCAAGACGGCGAAGTAGCTGCGTACATCTTCTAACAGGCAGAGCAGACATTTTCGTTGTGATGATGTGACCGTTTTAATCAAATGGTTCAAATGGCTCTGAGCACTATGGGACTTAACTTCTGAGGTCATCAGTCCCCTAGAACTTAGAACTAATGAAACCTAACTAACCTAAGGACATCACACACATCCATGCCCGCGGCAGGATTCGAACCTGCGACCGTAGTGGTCGCGCGGTTCCAGACTGAAGCGCCTAGAATCGCTCGGCCACACCGGCCGGCCCGTTTAAACAGCAAGGTCATATCTTCCTCTAGAGGTACCGTCTAGAATGGTGTTAGACATGTTACAACTAAACGGAAGTCTAAGTAGGGGGGATATATGGCTGTCAATCAAATGAAAGAAACATGACTGATACAAGGCTACTCTAAAACATGTCGCAGGGCTGTCTCAAATACACAGCAGAGATCCAACCAATTTTTAGGTACTGTCCGTCGCCCTGGGATCCTAACCAAGTTGGATTCGCGAAAGAGGTAGGAAAAGATTTACAAGAGGTGCTCGCTTGCTCAAATGGGTTTCTTTAGCCAGAATGAAAATGTCTCGGCGATCTCCAGTAAACTACCGTGGGAGACGCTAGAAGAATGGCTCCGTGCATTGAGAAGAATCCTACTTAGAAAAAAATGTATGTTTGGAATATTCCACTCAATTACTGTAAGATTGTGCTGTCGATTTGTCATGATCAGACATACATATGGCTGCACAACTTAATCGACCTTGGGGCTCAGAAAGTTAAGCAGCGTACAGACGAAGATTCACTGTGTAAGACAACTGTAGACGCGGGTATTCAAGAATACCTTAGTTACCAAAAGCTGCCCGCTGTTGGTAAAAAGTGAAGAACCGTATTGCTTCTTCCAACATAAGTCTTGCTTAGTGAGCAGGCGCTAAAATTAATGAAATATGAGAGATACGGAAGGCTTCTCTTGCCATGTGCATCGGCAAATGGAAGAGACCTCCGCCACACACTGTATAGTGTCTTGTGGCGTACATGTGCAGTTGTGGAACGTGTCCAATACGGTGCCCACTGTGAACTGCAAATAGCGTTTGTCCCAAATCCTTGACAATTTTCTATACTGTCGTCTCTACGGTAAGTGCTAGTCACCAATAGACGAAGCTCGCACCGCAAGTATAGCTCGCTCCCGTCTGGACTGCTCCTACGTAAGACAGGCCCGCTCGCTGCCCTCAGCACACACACACACACACACACACACACACACACACACACAGCCTCCCCCACGCCGGCTGGCCTGCGGCGGGCAAATCCTCTGCGCGATTGCGGATAGCCACGGGGTCTGCCGCTAAGCACTTCACAAGTAGCGCTCCGAGGACTGCGCGCCGGCACAATATGAAACCCGGCTCGTTATCTCTCACTCCACACACATACATGCGCACGCGCACGCACACACACACACATATATACATACATACATGACTTCTGCGCCTACATAGCCTCAATCTTTCTTGCCTCCCCGCCCCTCTTTTTCCCCTGGACCTCCACCCCACTCACAGCACCGCACACCACACACAGAAACGAGACCCCGAAAAAAAAAAAAAAAAAAATCGTCTAGCAAGCGAACACCGGGCCACCGATTCCACACATACACCCACGCACACTCACACGCTCCCACAGATCTGCCTGCGCCGACAGCAAACTCCTAACCCCCCTCCCACCCCACTCGCCTTTCCGAACCCCTTTTCCCTCATCCTCCACCGAGTCCCACTCGACTCTTTTCTGCGTTCGCCTATCTCATTGCGAATTTAGCCACCACACATACGAGCGCACGCACACACACACACACACACACACACACACACACACACACACACACACACACACACACATTTGCGCTCGCAGGAGGGTCCGAATAGCCGCGGAGCACCCTCTCGGCGGCAACGGTCCGCGCTCCTGGGCGCTCCGCCGCCTTCTGCCTTGAACACACAACTTCTGCTGCCGCAGCAAGTGGACACAACTTCTGCTGCCGCAGCAAGTGGCCGGCCGCGTATCAGTTACGTATCGCGCGCTATTGAACAAGCCCTTTATTTTTTAATTCCGGCAGAGGCTGCCGCTCGTGCAGATACGCAACCCCCACCGAGTAGATCACCTTCACCCCACACCACCGCCGCCACCTACCACACCATCCCGCACTGTCCATCTCAGCCTTTTGCCTTTCCTTCCATTAGTTACCACACACACACGTACATAAAAAATAAAAATCCCTGCGCCCCTCCCCGCGGTAGCTCTGCAAACACGCGTACCAACGTTTTGTATTACGGGGAGCATTCCTGCGCCGTCTGTGTATTTCTCTCTCTGTTGCTCCCTCCGCCAACCAGCCTCCGCGCGCGCGCCTTCCTCCCTCTCTCTGTGTGCGTGTTTTGATTATTATTTTCGCATTCGCCCAGTCGGGCGGCGCCGCAGGGTTTTGTGGACCGGTTTACGGAGGGTCGGCCGAAAGGGCCGTGAAGGGCAGGGAAAAGGGCCAGCAGGTTGCGGCTGACGTTTCTTTGATTTTGCGTAAATTTTTTGTATGAGTGTGTGTGTGTGGGTTTTTTTTTTTTTTTTTTCATCGCGTCCCGAGACTGCGAAAGCCGGCTGTCGGCCTGCGAGAGAGAAAGAGAGAGAGGGAGAGACTCGCACACGGCAGACGCGGCGTCGCCCGCGGCGGCTACTGTGGAAATGTCTGCGAAAATTAGCGGCGCTTATGGCCGCCCCCTGCCGTCGCTCACACGGCTGAGCGCGGCCTCGGGCTGACTGACATCTTTTGTTGGCGATCAGGGGATTCCCGCGGTGACCGGCCGGTCGGCTGTCCTCAGTGACAGAGCTATTTCAGGGCATTTCGCGTCCCTCGGTACGCCGCTAGCGCCTAGGGGGAGAAGCCAGTAATGGAAAGCCCAGTCGCGTCTCGATATTCCCTTTCTTTACCTCTTAAATCAACCTGCCTCCGTGGACGAGATCGCTAAAACACGGCTTCGATTCGGAGATTGTCGCGAACACTTCGACGGCCGGTCTAATCCCTAAATTTTTACACCGTATCGTTCTCAGTCTATCACAGGCTCCATAGCCGCGGCTACCCGACTCAAAACAAAACGACGAAGAAGCTGATTAGTAAAGTGGGGATGGGCTGCGCAATCTGGTTTTGGACGTCTAGCGGCGCGTTGTAGTACTGTGACACAGGGATTACGTACAAACTCAATTACGTTTATGTAGGGTGTTTCACAGTTCACGTTACAAACTTCTAGAGGTTGTAGAGGAGACTTAGTAGGTCAAGTTTTACATCGAAACTCGTGTCCGGAAACTTCATTCAACGGCGCTACAGAGCATAAAAGCTACGGGCACCGGCCCTGTAAACGTATGTTGTTACAAAACTTTCTAGGCTGATGGGTAAGGATAAATGCATCAGTTTGAGGTAAGAGTCACGCTAGGTATTCAGGAGAACTTATGTGAAATTTGATAATTAGGAAAGAAGCAATGGCAGAAGCAGTGAGGGCGGTTCGTGAGTCATGCCTCGGTAGGTCAGCTGGTAAGAGCATTGTCCGCGACAGACAAGGTTCTGGCTTTGAGTCCTAGTACGGCAGACAGTTTTAATCTGCCAAGAAGTTTCGACCAATATTTGTTTCTACCTAATTACGAACACATTGAAGAATACAACGATTTTCATGCAGTGTCCAAATAGCATTTTATACGTTCTGAGAAAGTGGCAAAAATGAGAGCGGCGTTTAATTTGATTAATTTGTACATAATTATCTGTAACAATCTTTGCGAATCCTAGATTCTTAAAAAAATATTTCGCGTTTATGAAGGATTCCTCTATGTAAACGTGTTCTTGATGCATCGTTGTCTTAAATAATCCTGCCAGGGCCTGCAAACACGGTCTAGGGGTGAACACCAACCACCTTGTTGGCACTGTAGAATATTGCGCTTCGTAATGATGTGTTACCTCGTTTTCGTCATGTACCAGTAGATGCTAAACTGTATTAGTGTCTTTGCGGGACTGCAAGATATCGATAATTCCTGGGGTACTTCTCCCTCGAGACAAGCGCCCGGCGAGCGCAGATTCCGTCGCACAATGGGAGAGAACACGGCGATATTCAGAGCAGAAGAAACACGACGGCTGGCCAGTTCGGCGCGGACGGCTCGTAGGCGAGCGATGCCGGCCGGCTACTGCTCAATGGACGCTTTGATGCAAAACCCTTTGGGCCCCTAACAAGGGGCTATTGTGCGTCCTCCTAAGTGATTGTCTCTTTCCCGTCCGGTTGCGCTCTCCTCCTCCTCCTCCTCCTCCTTCCCTCCCTTTCCCTCCCCTCCCCGTACCCCCTCTCCTGGCCTGCCATCGCCGCTCACAAAACTTTTGCGGCGAGCCGCAAGAATATTTCACATCGCCATCCCAGCCCGGCGGCGGTGACCGCTCCGTCCCAAACTTACCGAACGGCAGTCGCTGTCCTGACAGAAGCGCCCTGGAACATTGCCTAAAGGCCGAAAAACTTTAATAAAGTACCGGCCGGCGCGCAGACAGAGAGCAAAGATAACAAAAAAAAGTAAATGAGCAAGATATTTATCTGCGGAAATGTATTAAAAGAGATCTGGACATTACACAGTAGCGCAGATTCAGCGACGCCGCCAGGGGGCGGGGGAATTTTCTCTTTCTTTATGTTCTCACCCCTCCCTCTCCGAATTTTTTCGTATTACTTCTTTCTTCTTCCTTTCTTTTCTTTTTTTTCTCCCTCCATCCCCACGCACGTCAGCCAGTGGTCCTGAGCCAACAAAGGCTGCGGCTGTTATCATTTACAGCCGCGATATTGTCCGCGGTAGAGGCGCTCTCCGCTTTTAAACTGAACGCTAATACGCAGGCAGCGGCGCACGATGGAACGACAGCCCCGCTGGTCGACACTAAAATTAGCCGGCCGAGTATCCCTTACGTTGTAAGGCGACACCGGCCGCCACACTGCCCCCCCCTCTCTCTCTCTCTCTCTCTCTCTCTCTCCTCTCTCTCTCCCTGTCGCGCCCTATATCCACTCCTCACCTCCCTCCGCCTCCGGCGGACGGTGGCTGCCTGCCTGCTTTGTTAGTCCGTCCAATTATTAGGTTTCTGTAAAACAATCAGCCATCAATCACTGCCACGCTGACCTCTCCGTCAATATATTCGGTCCCGGCCGCCCGTCCCGCTTGCTTGCTTGCTCGCTCGCTCGCCTCCGCTGGCGCTTCCTCTGGCACATAAGAGCGCAACCAACGAACCAGCCAACCACGCAGCCAACCAGGCCCGCTGCCGCCCCACGCCCGGGCTGTCGCCGCGCCGGCCAAACTTCGGAAACTTGGCGCCGCAGGCCCGCCTGTGTACGCGCGTGCGTGTGTGCGTGGCTACGTGTGCGTGTGTTGTGTGTGTGCACGTCGTCCTAGACCACCGCCCGTCGCCGAGCTCCATCACTCAGGGGGTAGCCGGGCTCTGAAAAATTCGGACACCCTCCCGTCGGTGACACGCGTACCCCTGCGCAAGTTTCTCGAGCCTCAGAGATCCGTCCCTGCCTCCGAGAGTGCATCAGTTATCGATTTCTCTGCTCGCGGTTCTCTGGCAGCTCTACTGGTACGAGATACTGATGCGAAACTGACGAACAATTCCCGACGCTGTAGATCTGCGTTACCAGGAAGTGAAACGTGCGCTACCAAATATCTGGAGAACAATAAAGTGCGAAAGCAATAGCATCAAATGGGGCGCCATGGGGAACGTTCAAATTTAAGTGGACAATACAGTACAAAAATAAAGAAGATACAATAAGAATAGACTAGGGAAAAATCTGTGGAGTACACTACAGTGGCCCCCAGCTTGTAATACATGCTAATGGTGAATGAGCAGAAAATTCTTATCTGTAAATAGGTTCGTTAATAGGGATGCAAGTTAAAACATTAAACGTACTGACGCTGCACGAACAGATACGGAGCTCAAATGTGACTTGTAAAAGACAGACTTTCGACACTTTAAAACTGTGGTGCACTAAAATAGTGTGTGTTCTTTTGCTTCATAAGTGGGAGGTAGAAAGGCACCGTACTTATTGGACAAATGTAAAATTAGGCTCTTCAAAACTTTAACGAAACACTGAAATCGGAAGCAAGAGAGAAGTAGAAGGCATAGGACAATATACCGGGTAATCAAAAGTCAGTATAAAATTGAAAACTGAATAAATCACGGAATAATGTAGATAGAGAGCAAGAAATTGTCACACATGCTTGGAATAACATGGGGTTTTATTAGAACCAAAAAAAATACAAAAGTTCAAAAAATGTTCGACAGATGGCGCTTCATCTGATCAGAATAGCAATAATTAGCATAACAAAGCAAAGATGATGTTCTTTACAGGAAATGTTCAATATGTCCACCATCATTCCTCAACAATAGCTGTAGTCGAGGAATAATGTTGTGAACAGCACTGTAAAGCATGTCCGGAGTTATGGTGAGGCATTGGCGTCGGATGTTGTCTTTCAGCATCCCTAGAGACGTCGGTCGATCACGATACACTTGCGACTTCAGGTAACCCCAAAGCCAATAATCGCACGAACTGAGGTCTGGGGACCTGGGAGGCCAAGCATGACGAAAGTGGCGGCTGAGCACACGATCATCACCAAACGACGCGCGCAAGAGATCTTTCACACGTCTAGCAATATGGTTTTTTTCCCTAATAAAACCCTCAAGCATGTGTGTCAATTTTTACCTCTCTATCTACATTATTCCGTGGTTTATTAAGTTTTCAAATTTATACTGACTTTTTGATCACCCGGTATATTAGGACCAAAGGAAGTGACGGAAGACAGTGCACGTACTACTCGCTATGACACGGCTGTCTGTTCCCACAAATGAACTGGGTGCTTAGACTTAATGTCGTACAGAGTGTGACAGAACAACGTGAAAGTTAGAAAGGAGTGTTCCTCCACTTGGTGACAGAACAAGCCGGAAGTAGAAGGGAATAATTCCGTCTTCCCTTATGGATTGGTCGCATCTGAGTTGGAGAACGACGAGTGCGACTGTTTGCAACCAAGAGCTGCCATATGTGCGTCTTTTCCTACTAGGCTAGGCGGACCAGTGGACCCCAGAATCAAATTACGGAGAGTTGCCGTTAGGAAACATCGCTAGACCACCACACAAGCTGCGTTCGAAGATAGCGATGGGCCACTAGATGCAGTGCATGGGCGACGAGCCGCCTTCGGCCTCAATATTGCTTAGACGGATGCCCCTACAGGCGGTAAGGCGGGGAGCGACGTCAAATAAACCCGGGGTCACAATCGCGTTTGCCCTCGAATTAGCTGTCACGCACGTGCGGGCTTTCTCCCTCGGCGCGAGTCTCGGGATAAGCCAGTTTGGACCCATAAAGAGAGTTGGGCGGAGACATGCCCCGAACGCGCAGGACGGTGCAGCTTCTAGCGCCCGCTTGCTGGCACAGGCTTCCGCATCAGTCCGCCGTTCCTTTAATACCTTGCAGCGGCGGGACGCGACACTCACACTAGCTCTCCTGATTGAAATTCGTTTTATTTTCCAGAGTACCCGAAGGGTTGTTGGGTGGAGGCGGTAGGGTGGGGGTCGATGTTGGAGGGGTAGAGTGAGGGAAAGGGGAGGGGGGGGGGGGGGAGATCGTGTCGCAGGAGTCCGGAGCAGTGCCCCTGCTTAGGGTAGGCGCGGCTTTGCTAACCTCTTTGGCGTGACGTCACACAACACGGTCCTGCCATTACGACTGCAATCCTCTTAATTGTAATCACAATCCCCGAAGTGCCATTATTTCCCTGACGCTGCTACCACATCCCGAGCCGCCCTCTCATCCCCTACGACTCTCTCACTTTCCCCCGCCCCACCCCTCCCCTTCCCGCCGGCACTGCTCTACGTTAGTCCACCACGCCGCCCCCTTTCCACCCCCTCGCAGCCCTCGTTCGCCTACCTTGCTCGGCGGAGGCAACCGGCACACGGGCGCTCGAGTAAGGAACGGAAGGAGGCGGCCTGGGAAAAAAAAATAGCGGAGAGGCCCTGGAAATTAAGATTAGATAGGCGTGCTGCGGCGCTATTAGGAACGGATAATGCCATTTTTCCCCTCCGGCTTCAAACGACCAACATCTTGCTGGCGCTGCTTGCTTCCCGCTTCCCGCGATGCGCACCCCGCACCATACCGCCGGCGACAGCCAACTCTGCGTCACACAGCTTGTTCCGGAACATAAATAGCGGGACGCTGGAAAAAAAGAGAAGGGGGGTCTCCAGATGAGGGTCGTTAGACATTTTTATTACTCGCATTAATGACGTCCTCCCATATACGCTGCGAGTGAGATGCCGCGCTTAAATCACTCAGATATTCAGCAGCTTTTAGCCGGGCGTCCCGTCGAAGCTTCTCTTAGGGCCTCACCCTTCCGCGGACTTTCTTGAAAGCAGTCTTTGGCTAGCGCCATGAACAACATAAATTGCGAAATGTGTGGATGGTTTAGCTTTTACCTGAAGTAGTAATGAGATAAATACAAAGGAATACCAAAATGTGATGGAATATTATGGAAAGTTAAAGTGAACTTGCTCTCACACCAAAGATCGGTTTAACACCACAGTATTCACTAGGCATAGTCCTATTGGAGATGGTATTCTCTTGCCCTCCGTACACCTCTGAAGTTGTTGCACAAGGAGCTACAGTTTGACGTCGACTCTGAACATGGTGCATCTTAGGATTAATCACAATAACAATTAATTGCCAGAAGGGAAAGTTGCTAAAAGCGACAAAAAAAAAAATCTCCCTGTCGTTCGACCCATTTCTATTGCATGTCAATTTGGGACGGGATCGTTTAGTAAGTGTGAAAGCCTTGTAGAGGTGTTCATCGAAGTTTAGTGGCAAACGCTACGATCAAGGCGTTTCTAAGAAAAATGGTTCAAATGGCTCTGAGCACTATGGGACTTAACTTCTGAGGCCATCAGTCCCCTAGAACTTAGAACTACTTAAACCTAACTAACCTAAGGACATCACACACATCCATGCCCGAAGAAGGATTCGAACCTGCGAACGTAGCGGTCACGCGGCTCCAGACTGTAGCGCCTAGAACCGCTCGGCCACTCCGGCCGGCAAGGCGTTTCTACATCGCAGAGATATTTACTGTTATAATTCCGAAAGCGTAGATTCCAAGTTGAGTCGTAAAACGTTTTACTTCTTCCTATCACAGAACAACCAAGAACGCAAAACCCGTGAACTCCGGAGACTTCCTATTAGTCGTTCTCCCCGCTTACCATTTGCGAATCGCACTGGTACCAGTAATGTTCTGCACCAAACACTGTTAGATGGTTTAGAGAGTAAGAATGTAGGAGTCATAGAGAGTATTACAGATGGGCTGGAAGCGTTTCTACTTGACACCACAGGGGCAGCTTTCAGTTCATTGTATTTGCCTGTTCATATGAACAGACTCTCAGCTGGAAATTGAGTGACCCCTGTGGTACTTTTCAGGGATAATAGTAGTAATTCCTTGTGGCTCAACGGCCTAGTTTAAGTCTTTCAGATGGACGCCATTTCGGAGCCTTGCACGTCCATGCAAGTCCTTCTGGGGAAAGAATACCCACAGTTTATAGTGGACTCCGAACCACGTATCATTTCTGGCGACTCTTCATGTCACTGAGAGGGGACGTATATTTTGAAAGCAGACGGAAGTACACCGTGATGCGATCTGGATTAGGTCTCACGAACTTTCGTTTGCCTGTCCAATGCTTTGCCACAGGGTCACCAAGCCGGACTTTTCAGGAATCGAAAGGAGGACGTCAGCATCGGCGGACCACCACAGCAAAAGCTGGGAAGCCTCGGCAGTTCCAGTAGAATGTGGCAGAAGCTGCGCCCTCTGGCTACAGTGTTTACACTCGGCAAGGGCCCTCCCACGACTGTGGTGGTGAGTGGGCGGAATGCCCGCCACTGTCGCTATTCAGACGTCTGCCTGCACCTGCCGCTGCCGCCGCCTTCGTGTTCTGTTTGTCTGTCTACAGCGGTCCCAGGCCCGGCGGACTGTTGACTCTGGGCCTCCTCCACCAGAGCACACTTCTCGTTGGCCCAATCAGTGCGGATCTTCCTTCCGGCACCAAAGAACTGACTCGCTCGCCATATTGTCCTCTTACTCCACGCACACAATTGTGAAATCGACTGCGCTCTTTTCCGCCACTTTCTCGACAGCTCTTGCAAGGCCTACGTATGTTATCATCCACGAACGATGTCTCAATTTATCAAGTAGAAAGGAAACCTCGTGGAGAAATTTCTATTTAACTTTGCTGATGGTTCTCTCTCTCTCTCTCTGCCTTTATAACGTCGCACAGGGTCCGTTATTTTTCGCAAATTTATTTCATTTTAACGTTGAGGCTGGATGACATTCGTTGCCTCACAAGTTAAGTCACTGCGTATTGAGGTGTGCGAGCACGTTTTGTAGCTTTCCTGACGATTGTAACATTTACATTCTCGGCCCAAACACTGCATGCAACACATCGAACACACGATTGTTGTTGGCAGTTCATTGCACTGCAAAAAGTTCGCACTAAGGGCTTGTCGAAGAAATACGTATCTAATGTCCAGTCGAAGGTTAGGTCATTAGCAACAGAACACTGTCGCGATAAGAAAAGGGTGCGAGAATGTATTGGTCACGGTACTTTGGGAGAAACCATCCATGCATCTCCTCAAATGATGTAATTAAGAAAGGCGTAGCTCATAGGTCAAAGAGTAGTCAAACACACATGTCAGTCGCTGAGAAAAGCAGTTAGCAAAGATACGGTTTCCAATTCCCGCACGGCCACCCTGATTCAACTTATCCGTTCTTTGTCTGCGTCATCCGTGGTGAATGTCAGGATGATACCCACAGACGACTGCAGCTGTTATCCATTACTATCCATGACGAATGCTCTGCCTTCAATGATCTCGAAGCTGCCGAGACGATAAGCTCTATCCTTTAGTACTTAAGCTCAGCTACGCTGAACATGGTTCAAATGGCTCTGAGCACTATGGGACTTAACTGCAGAGGTCATCAGTCCCCTAGAACTTAGAACTACTTAAACCTATCTAACCTAAGGACATTACTCACATCCGAGGCAGGATTCGAACCTGCGACCGTAGCGGTCGCGACTGTAGCGCCTAGAACCGCTGAACACGACTGCGATTTATGGTGTTTCTTTCGCGAAGCAGACTGCTATTTGTGACGTTTCTTTCGCGAAGCACTAATCCTTAATTGAAAGAAAATAGGAGACAATTAGTTCTTCGGAAACATTCTCTTAGCGTTAGCCTGTTTCTCTGAGCTACGTCAGAGCACAGTGAAGCAAACTCCCAACCCAACTTGACATGCTGAAGCTCATATAGGTGATAAATCGTTTCATACTATGAAGGGATAAGGAGGAGGTGAAATTCACTGTGACATCTGTTAACACGGAATTTGTTCTGTCAATTTCAGTTGAGAACGAGACTTTCCTGAGACGTTAATCTGGCTCATTTGCGTCTTGTTACCAGCCCACGTAATATCAAGGTGTGTTATTTTTTCTATATATTATCGTTATTCAGAGAAAGGAGTCAAACAACGGATGTGGAATACTGATACATTGGGCGACGCTGTTTCTCCGGAGGGTATGCAAAGGGTAGGGAGTGGACAGCCGATGTCCAGCGAAGCCGTTTTGCCAGGGGTTGGCCGCTGGCGATCGGTATCTGCAACTCTCTCGATCCACCCCCATCCCCGGGAACAAGCAGGCCCGTCAAACTCCACCCTCGCCCGGACTTGGAGCTCGCCCCTTAAATGAAGACGTTGCAATCACGGAGCAAATCCCCCCAGTGTCTCGTTTCACTGGATTGAAACAAAATGGCGGCGGCAACCCCCGCTACCCCTGAGCAGCTGGAAGCTACTGGGCGGGATGGGGAAATGGGGGGGGGGGGGGGGGATGTGGGGAGCCACGCGCGGTCGCTAGGGACCTAACCAGCCATTCGAACTAGTGTGACCACACCGTGTGACAGCCATCTATGGCGCTTCTGATACCTAGAGAACCGCTTGCTGACAAGATGACCTCACGTTACAGGACTCTTACATTGCGATGGCTTAATCGCTGCATCGTTCGCCTGCGTCGTAACACTTAACGTAACAACGCTAATGGTGATGTGACTGACAAGAAATCTGTGTTGCATATCTCACTATAGTGGAAACGTCATCTGAAACAGATCATCGTTGTAGTCTGAACTGGTAGAAGGGTGAGAGAAAAGAGGTCCCATTTTTAGCTTCCCATTGGTTGATGTTAATGTGCTGGTTTGAAATTAATTTTCTCAGACAAATTTTCCTCGACTACACAGGTCCACTGTGAAGTGTTTGGCATAGAGTATCTTTTTATCGAACACAGGTTAAAGTTTCCTCCGTTTCATTCACATGAAGGATCAAGGCCTCGACGACATGACAGACATTCAAGCCAATATCAAGTTGAACAACATTCCAAAGACAGATTTTTATAACGTTCTGTGAGTCGAACACATACGTATTAAAACCATATTTTTAACTTTTCTATTTTTTTGTTAATCCAGTGTCGAAACATTTTGGACTTACGGTGTATGTAAGTCGTGGACCCGCCAGGGTAGCCGAGAACGCTAATGCGCTGCTTCCTGGAATCGGGTAGGCGCGCCGGCCCCGGATCGAATCCGCCCGGCGGATTAATGACGAGGGCCGGTATGCCGGCCAGCCTGGATGTGGTTTTCTGGCGGTTTTCCACATCCCGCTAGGTGAATACCGGGCTGGTCCCCAAGTTTCGCCGCAGTTACACGACTCACAGACATTTGAAAACGTTCGCACTATTTCATGACTTACACTGGACGCGGACAGTTGGGGTACACTACTTCCGTCCCGGGGGGTTCGGGGTGGCGTCAGGAAGGGCACCAGGCCACCCTCTGCAATTAACACGGCCAAATCCGTCGTAACAAAGCCGACCCCGCGTTGGAGCGGGACAAAGGCTCTGAGAAAGAAGAAGAAGGAAGAAGGTGTATGTAAGTCGTGTTGGTGTTGCGGAGGCGAAGAGGCTTGCGCAGGATAGTTAGCATGGTTATGTGCATCTAATCGATAGTCGGATTGATGCCATAACAACAATGTGTTAATTCTTTAAGCAGCCAAACAAGCCTCCTTTGTATTTCACTATGAGAAGTCGTAAACAAGCTGTAGTTTCCCAGCGTCCTACCAGCGAATCGGAGCCTGCTATTAGCTTTACCTACAACTGATGTAAAAATTAAATTTTGCCACCTTACCGCCACAGTACATTTCTTGAGCTTTGATCCTGTCACACGTGAAAACTTTGACAACTATGTTCCATTTTTCAAAAAGCTAACTTCGTAATTGCTTCACTGCCCTTTTCAGTCATGTTCCGATTATGAGGTGTAATTCTGGAACGGATGAAACCATGTCCATTCTCGGTACAGGTTTCAGAAGAGAGTCGTCACTGGGGGAGGGGGGGGGGGGGCTGGACTTCGGGTTGCGCCGGATCCAGGTGCGAAAAGCGCCCTCCGCGGCCGCTAGTTACTGGCAGGGGAGGGCCGGCAGGCCGGAAACCGACCGGCGGACCGGATGTCGGCGTCCAGACAAGGTCTCAGAGTACGCATGATTCGCTCACACCACTAGAGAACGATACGTAAAATTTCTCAACTGTCACATCAAAACCACCTGTGTCGAACCGTGCTGAGACGGAAGCGCCAGTCAATTCGGTATCCGCATCTATCTCTTGAAGGGAGGAATTTTCGTCGCCAGAATTCGGTCATAAAGCAGGTGACTGACGGTAATCTACAATTTCATATCAAGGAACTGTTCACTCATGTCCTGATTAAATTCCAAACCTGTCCGTCTTGCATTATGCAGGAGACACTGTTCGTGGCAACTCATTTATGGAATAGGCGCATTTTGCTGTGCGGTCCCTTCTTGCTATTCGAGAGGTATGTCTCCCTCAATCAAGTTTAACCCTCTCCCTTGCTGTCTGTTTATATATATATATATATATATATATATATATATATATATATATATATATATATATATTTATTTATTTATTTATTTATTTATTTATTTATTTATCTTTCACCAGTCTTGCAACTTGTTCGATTCCCTTCTCCACCTGTCTCTGCCTTCTAAGTACCTTTCCAGTTACACCGCTAAACATCCGTGTAATCGATTTCACTTGTATCTGCAGTCACTCACACGCAGACATGTCAAAAGTAAATGCTAGTTAGTTTCAAGCACTGTTAAAACATGTCACTGTACTCACAAATTGTTCAGAAGCTAATTTTGTATTACGTGGCATACAGGATATAATGGGTAGAACTGCAGATATTTCTACTTGTGACTGACGACGGTGTACTGAATAACATTACATCAGTATTTTCATCATTTTCAGACAACTACTTATAACTATTACAAATTTTATGTTTTTAGGATGGATAGTACCTCCAAGTACATGTAGCAAGAGCAGGCCATTCAAAAAAATGTTCAGATGTGTGTGAAATCTTATGGGACTTAACTGCTAAGATCATCAGTCCCGAAACTTACACACTACTTAACCTAAGTTATCCTAACGACAAACACCCATGCCCGAGGGAGGATTCGCACCTCCGCTGGGACCAGCCACACAGTCCATGACTGTAGCGCCTTAGACCGCTCGGCTAATCCCGCGCGGCTAGCAGGCCATTAATGTTTTATTTTCCCCTGGGCAGCAGGTCATGTGTGTAAGTGTGGACGCATGGAAGAAAACGGTTAATCTATATTGACAAGTCGTAGTCCACTTAGTGGCGCAGTAACGACCGTGCGTAAAACATCAGGTCGTAAAGTTTGTGGTATGTTTGTCGGAAGACTGTTCGACGGAGGGGAAAAACAAACAAACAACACATATAAAACATCTACACTGATACACATTACACCCTTTATTTAAAAAAACCAACTATAATGTTTTAAATAAACTTAAATTAAAGCCGTGCTTTATTTGTTAAAGTAATAATTATATACATGTACCGTGAACGCTGTTCTGTGTTAGATGGGACTCCATCTTCTCCCACCCTCTTCTCCAAGTTTAAGTTGCCTTCATAATCACACTCGGTTGCATACAATAAAAAGTACCACGGAGTCTCAGATTCATCATAGTAATGCAGACAATATCCTTAAACACAACTTGGAACAAGTTAACTGCGAATGTTCTCTATCATAAAAACGGATCTAGTTTCGTAAGTGATTGATACACGTCCACCCAAAGTGGATACATTATGTGTAGTTTCACTGAATCAGGGTAACGCTTGAAAGATTACCTAAACAGGTCACGGCCGCCCCTTGGAATCGTCGCTAGTTCAGCTAATGTCCTCGATGACAGCAAAGCGTTAAAACTTTTCCGGAACTTACTTCCTGCCCAGTCTAGTTTCGCACAGTGACGGAAATAAGCAGGCGGCTTACACTTCGGCCGCAAGTGTCAAATGATTCAGAAACGCAAAATAGGTCCCCAGTTACATGTAGGGTCTCATTTCCGATGGGGAATATGCAGAGACTCACCCCAATGGGTGGTCTTGCGGTAGAGTTCTCGCTTCCCGCGAACGGGTTCGATTCCCGGCGGGGTCGGGGATTTTTCCTGCCTCGAGATGACTGGGTGTTGTCCTGTCGTCTTCATCATCATTATTCATCCAAATTACGGTCGGAGGAAGACCTCGTCTTCGTGCTCGGACTGCTCTTGCAGGTGCCACTGCGCGTCTTGTCCTCGCATCCTGTCCCCGCCGACGGACGAGAGCGGACGCGGCACAAAGCGGAGACGCCAAATTGCGATCACTTTGCCGGCGGCCGATGCGCTCGGCGGCTGCTCGCGTGGCCGCTGCCGCGCATCCTCGTTTCTGCGCCAGAGTGCGCCCTAACGCGAGTTCCTATCGGACGAATTGCCGCTCATTAGCGGGATTTTTACCGCGGCCGCTCTCCTCTCCTCTCTCCCACGCTCGCTGGCTTCGGCCGCGCGTCCCCGCGGCCAGCTGACCGCGACGGCAGACATCCTCAATTATTTTTGCTGTTTTGCTGGCAAGATGGGGGCCATTAAGTAACAACAATGCGTGCTCTGCGGCAGGGCATTGTGAGTCACGGGAAGCGGACAATTGTCTCGCCGCGCCGCGCTGAATGTTCTCTGATGTCTGAAATGTTGTCCCCCACTATGTCTATCAACGTGCTGCCAACTCTTTTTTTTTCCCTTTCCCAAGACAAAACTCCAAATATGCATGAAGATCTTACACTGGTACGAAGTACAACAAACAAAAGGAGGCGTACGACGAAGTACGAGTCTTATCAATCACTCAACCATTGCTTTTCAAAAGTGTGAGAAACTGTCACTGACAACGCTGAGGACAGAAAAGTGTGTGTGCATCCAATCTGAGTCGCAAATCGATGACCATCAAATGGAGGTTCCCTGGACGAATAAATGTGCAAGTTCTGTTACTAATATGTAAATGGATGTCAATCATGAGTAAGTTTGGGTTGGGTTGGGTTGTTTGGGGGAAGAGACCAGCCGGCCGCAGTGGCCGAGCGATTCTAGGTGCTACAGTCTGGAACCGCGTGACCGCTACGGTCGCAGGTTCGAATCCTGCGTCGGGTATGGATGTGTGTGATGTCCTTAGGTTAGTTAGGTTTAAGCAGTTCTAAGTTCTAGGGGACTGATGACCTCAGAAGTTAAGTCCCATAGTGCTCAGAGCCATTTGGAAGAGACCAGACAGCAAGGTCATCCGTCTCATCGGATTAGGGAAGGACGGGGAAGGAAGTCGGCCGTGCCCTTTTAAAGGAACCATCCCGGCATTTAGGGAAATCACGGAAAACCTAAATCAGGATGCCGGACGTGGGATTGAAGCGTCGTCCTCCCGAATGCGAGTCCAGTGTGCTAGCCACTGCGCTACCTCGCTCGGTCAATCAGAGTAAGCCAGAGATAAGAATAGGAAAAAACAACAATCCTGAGCATGGGCGTCACCGGCATTAAATTATTGCGGAGACAGCTCAATAGATAGAATATAGATCACTAGGGGAGCTAAACGGGTCATCCCCATGAAAAAAGCTGAAAATTAGGACCTAAAACCACTTTTTTGGAGCATTCTGAATGCCTCATACCATAAATTTCAATGACACTTAAAACTCCTAAAGCGTGCTAATTTAAGCCGTGATTAAAACGTATTTTGCCATTACCGAGTATAAAAAATTGTTATATAAAGTAATTAACATTTAAATTTAGGACAGTATGTCTGTATTATTATTACGTATTATATCCTAAACAATCGTGGAAACTATTTCGAATTCAATAGTTTTCAAATAAAATTTTGCTTGATTTTTATTGAGAATTTAAATAAATAGCTTACTACATACAAGATTTTCAAACATTAAAAATAGGTTTAAAAACATAAACGGAAATTTATGAAAACTAGGAATAAAAACGTAAGTAGATAAAAGTCAGAAGCGATAATTAAATATCGTGTCATAAGGGAAAATAATCTTACGGAGTTCATCCTATAGTGATCCAAATACATTCCTCCGCTATCAAAGTTGGATACAAATATTCTAACAAAATCAAGCATATTCGTGTTTATCTACTCCGCCCGTTCATCACTCGTGTTGGTACCAATACAGCTCTATAAAACTTGGAATACTCTCTTTTTAGATGATAATTGAAGTGGATTTGACTTACTGGCGCGTTAGTAAATGCTGCAAACCATTAAGTCTTGCTGCACAAGAGCTTCTAGTACGTATATTTGGTTAAGCTTGGATATATTCGTCCAATGAGTCATTTAGTGTCAACTACGACTCAAAGAACTGAAACTGCTTTAAAAAACAAAGTAAAATAAAAAATTATTGAGGGGGGCATGTTCACACCCCCCACCCGCGACGGTGACTCCCATGGTCATGAGACCAAACGTCCAACTAGTTACAACTGACGATGCCATTACAGCAATAATCTTCAAATACATCCACCTCGACCACGAAATTCAGTTAGGAAAAATCAACCCATTGGCGAAAATGTCACGAAGAATCAGGTGGAGTTAGGCGGCTTTCAGAAAGTTCCAGTTCATTATGATCAACAAGATTGTTCTAATGAGCCAGAAAACAGTTGTGTTCAACATTTCAGCTGTGGCGGTGGGAAAGACGAGTACACTTTTCCATATTGCAGTGGAGTTTTAGGATATAGGAAAGAGAACCTCTGTTTTTTCTCTACACACGCTATTAACCAGTATTTTGGTATGGCTGTGTTAGTGATTGGTCATTCTGTGGAAACATTTAGGGTTCAGATTAAGCCTTCTGATACTGTTATTTAGGGTTCACGTTACACACAATAATTTGAGGCTTGCTGCGGACGACGCTAGGTAAATTCATGGTACGATTTCTCGAAATATTGCTCAGGCACGTTCTTCAGTAGTGGACGAGTAGCTAATGAAGACGTCTGGCGGCGCAGTGGACCCAGGAACTGGTGAGTGGGGGTACCGATAGATGGCGCGCGGGCGTCACGCCCGCACACGATCAACAGATGGCTCTGGCAGTTCTACTCACATCGCTTGCAGTCAGCGGAAGGCTGCTGCTGCTACACGACTGATCTTTCTGTCTCTCGGCGAGCGGTGGAAATTGCAACAGGGCAGCATCGAGGAAGCGCGAGCTTTCACGACTTGTGACTCTGAAGGAACGGCGTCGCTGCGAGCCTCATGCGGAATTTCCCGTCCGACTGACAGCCGTTCTGACGTCAGAAATCCCGAAGCAAAGCGCGCTGTCGATGAGGTCACTTGCACCGCTCGTAAGAAGAGCTACGCGTGTTCGTTGTTTTCAGTGCGCCTGTCAGAACACGACCACATGCGCGTGTGCGATATATTTCAGGTCTATCCGCAATTAGTTTTGGGCCCAGCAGTAACTCAAGTTCATCTACGATGTGCCTATCTCACTCCCAGCCCTAACACGTAAGGTGGAAACTGTATGTATCAGTCAAGAATATAAAAGTGAAAGTTCAGTCGTTTTTAATTCGTCACTAACTGTTGCATCTATGTTGTCAGAATATTCGATTCGATCAAGTGAAAGTAATGAGTTAAAGATTTTAATCGCCATTTGTAGACAGGATGTAGGTCCTACGTCTTAATGAAAGTAATTCATTTTACCGGTACACTCGTTAGCGATATATTTCCGGAATGAGAAAAGTGTCAGGTACATGCTCAGCAGGGAAGCGAATCGCTATTGCATGTTGCTTCCGACTGGTGCACTATGTCATCTGTCAAAGACCAATTCCTTCAGCAGGTGACATATCTTGGTTCTTCCTTTCGCTGACGATCTGCCACGGATCTGCTTGACATCGGCCCTCCTTCAGCCTGAGAGCAGCTTTGTTTACTTTTTGTCCTCCGTCTCTGCATGAACTGACAGTGTGTTCAGTAGCGGTGTCATTAACCTGGACTACATTCGCGCGTGTTTATCAGACTAGGGCAATAAAATATGTTGTCAGTAAGGAATCATTTGCGTTTTTAGGCAATAATGAGAGGTTACACGATCGTTCTTAGATTGGATCGCGCATACTTTCCTTTCGATGGTGAGCGCGCTCCAACTGGCCATGTGAAAACACCTCACTTGGCCAATTAAAACCACAGCTTCCCACTACGTACATACCTCGCTTCTTAATGTTTCTTAGTCCACATGACAGCTTGGCCCTCGGAGACTGAACGCAGGGAAAGAAACAAATGGAAGATTTCGGTTTAACATTCAGGAGTGCTCATAAAGACAAGGATAGAGAAGAAATCGATAGTGTCCATTCCTGCGTAACAGTTCAGCAAAAACTGTTCACTCGGTAGTGAAACAATGGAGAACTTAAATCTAGTTGGTGGGACGGGGATTTGAACCTAACTCCTCTCGGCTGCAACTCCAGTGTCTTAAACAATTCGAGCCGGCCGGGGTGGCCGAGCGGTCCTAGGTGCTACAGTCTGGAACCGCGAGACCGCTACGGTCGCAGGTTCGAATCCTGCCTCGGGCATGAATGTGTGTGATGTCCTTAGGTTAGGTTTAAGTAGCTCTAAGTCTAGGGGACTGATGACCTCAGAAGTTAAGTCCCATAGTGCTCAGAGCCATTTGAACGATTGAAACAATGCGACTGATCCTATTCTACATGGCAATAGCATCTTCCGGTTGCCCCCCCCCCCCCCCTCGCCCACCTCTCACTTTTCCTCTTCAAGGAATCATCCCAGAAGTATCTAGGTTGAAACGTGTACAGAGCAGTCAACATGAGGATCGCTGGATCGGATTATGAATACACATCTTCTCGAATAGGAAATAGATAAATTGAAAGGATATGCATGGTTTGTAGAAGGTGAGCCGTGTTAAATGATGTGTGTGTTAACAAATTGGGTCGCTGAAATGATGTTTGAACGACGACAAAAATTCCAAAACACTGGCTATCTGAAGTCGTCTGCAGGGAAAACGAGAAAAGTTGTTCTCAAGTGCTATGAAATTCCTCAGAAGTGTAACACACTCAACGAAGATAGAATTAGAACGAACCGGCAATACTGGGAAGGGAATAGAAATCTCTGAAAGTAACAAAAGATGGTTCAAATGGCTCTAAGCACTTAACATGTGAGGTCATCAGTCCCCTAGACTTAGAACTACTTAAACCTAACTAACCTAAGGACACTACACACATCCATGCCCGAGGCAGGATTCGAACCTGCGACCGTAGCACCAGCGCGGTTCCGGACTGAAGCGCCTAGAACCGTTGAGCCACAGCGGCCGGCCTGAAAGTAACAGAAGACCATAAACAGAAATAAAAGGCGTATTTCTGTCAGAAAAAATACTCCCTCTTTGCTTGTGGCAACTTTAAACCAAAGTTTAAAGTAAGCGATACACATAATAAAAAAATTAAAATCCAACTGTGGCTGATACAGAGCTAAAATCTGAAACGAGAATCGCACTTTTGATAATAGTAACTGCACGCTACTTTCAAGAACCAGTACTATGATGACAAAAATGTCTTAGAGAATGTGAAACTAATTAAGGTTGAGGACCCTGAGTGGAAAATTGACATCCGACCAGCAGATGAGTTAACTGTGCAGAAATGTAAAAGCGTGCGCTTCACAAAACGAAAAGAATGTAGAAGACTGCAGTATCAGTGAGTCACCGAATTAGTCAAGTCATACAAATACCTGGATGTAACAATATATAGGGACATAAAATGAAACGACGACGTAGGCTGAGTCCTCAATAAAGCGGTTGGCAGACTTCGGTTCATCGGCAGGATACTTTGGAAATACAGTCTACAAAGGAGACTGCTTGCAAATGACATTTTCATTGTGTCTTTGACTACTGGCCAAGAGTGTGGGATTAACTGGGGATATTGGAGGTATACAAAGAAGCGTAGCACGAATGGTCACAGATTCGATCGACCATGGGAGAGCATCCCGAAGTTGACGGGAAACGAGAACTAGCAAACTATCCCATGAAATCCTATTTACAAATATTCAAGAACAAGGTTGAAGTGAGGAATCGACGAATATGTTACAACCACCTGTGTTTAAACCATCATTCACCCTGTTCTCCGTATGTGGATGAACAGGAAGAAGCCTTAATAAATAGTACAACGGGAAATGTTCTCCGCCATGCACTTCACAGTGATCTGCTGTGTAGAATATATGTATATTATTCACCTCTTCACTTAAGATTTCGCAGTAGAATCAAATATGACGCTCTTACATAGCGGAAAGTTTGTCTTTGTACGGGCAATCCGCTATTCCTAGCCGACACGAGAAGCCTCACCTCGTTCTGGGTATTCTCATTCCCTCAGCTTCCTCCGATAAGCGTGGATTAGGTCACTGCTGCACGCGCCAGTCCTGCGGTCTGGATTGCTCCTTCCAGATGACAGCAGTCTCGTATGTTTCTCAGAGCGGACCGATTTCAGCGAACACATAATCGGCTACTAGCAGTTATTCGGTATTTGTTTTCTCGAGGGGAAAAAAGTTTGTGAAAGAATAAACGAATAATAGCCAACTGCGCCACAGCTGTTGCGAAAGTCGAACAAGGGTCACCGTCGCTGGCCCGTGAGATTGAAACGTCGGCGATAAAGGAGTTCTTCGCCTTCGTAGCGATCGCTGTCTTCACTGCGCAAAACAAGGCGCTTCTGCTCAAATGGTCAACCTACATCATTTGGGATTGCGACCAGATGGCTGATGTCATCAGCTGTCATACATCATGCCCAAGTCGTGCTAGATTGTACCAAGCATTACGAACGTATGCGCTACAGTAATTTTATCTTATGACAGACGGACTGACCAGAAAGATTCTTCTCCTCAGCTAGTTACTGAAAAAGGCAGCGTTGCACGAACTCCAGACCATCTCACCTCTGTTTCGCCGCTAGAGCCACTACATCATCTTTACTTTGAACATTATCTTCTCCGTCATCGCATCTTCTTATCATCATCTTCCTCCTCTTCCTTCTGCTCTTCCACGCAGTAAGAATGTTAGTTTCTTGCTTTTGGATGTGAAGTTGTACACTGGTCAATACAAATGATTGACGTTTGGAAAGAAATGTGTTTCAAATACTCGTATTAATTCTTCTTCTCTGTGGTTTCTCTACATCACTACTAATGCTACTGCTCCCTAACAAAGCGTATCAATGACATAAAGCGTTACTACGTAACGGATTCAAAAATATTATGATGATGTATCAGACACACAATAAAAGAATTCTTCTTCAATGATGTTTGCAAGAACGATGAAAGACTAGGATTAAACATCTCGTCGACGACAAGGTCATTAGGGACGGGGTACAAGCGCGGAATGAGGTAAGATTGTGGAAGGAAATCGGGAGCGTCAAAGGAATCATCCCGGCATTTCCGTTAAGAGATTTGGAGAAACCAAAGTTACGATGGCCGTGCGGGGAACTGAACCACCATCGTGCCGAATGCGAGTCCAAAGTACGAAATAGTGCGCCACCTCGCTCAGTTCTGATTTTTTTTTCCGCTTCCCCATTGAACACGCTATCGAGCGTACATACGCTTTGGCCACTTGTACCACCCTCGTCCCAGTGCCTCTAAACAATGCTTTCCTCGTGCATTCCCTACCACAGAAATATTTTCATAACACCTTTCGAAATACCGTTCTTCTTCCGCATGCCTAGTAATCTATGCGGAGCGTGAGCAGAGTAACACATATCGTTTTCCTTCGCTCAGTTGATGAGGTAACTTTACTCACTTTCTGCTGTAACTTGTGTTGTTTCGAAAAAGAACTGCCAACGACTTCATAAAAAGTGTTGTGGATTTTGAGTCCTGACAATTAACTTCCCGTGAGAGCAGACACTTTTTAAAGCTGACTGAAACTTCATTTTTAGTAGCCAGATTAGTTTTTATTTTCATCTCCCTCCGACTTTGGATATTCTGCGAGCTCTGTGGTCGTAGGGGTTAAATTTCACAGTCACTCTTGCGTGGAGTATGTATTCCACTTGGTTTAATTTAACGTTGCTCGAAAGTTGTCTTCTTAACAGTCCTTTTGGTATTACGCATAAGCACAGGCGAACACCGAACAACCCGTGGCGTAGCTTGGCGGCTGTTTCTCGTTGATTAATCTGGTTAATTACTCGTAGCCTCTATTGCCTGCCGTGTCACTAGAGGGAGTGACAGCTCCGATATTGGCACTCGTCTGAGGCTGATACACGCTCCGAAGGAGGCCGATCAATAAGGAGGGCCGGCCCAGATTATCGCCTCCTGCGCGGTGACGATGCTTGCACGGTTTTTGTAATTGATTGCCTGCTCTGCTCCGCGCTAGGGCGCCTGACTGAGGCCGGAAGCTGGCGGGGAGCAGCCACGCGCATATGCCGCGCGGGTTGCATACGCGCAAGGGACTCGCCACTACGCGCATAATGCTGCTACAGCCTACAATAGGGTTTGCCTCGGGCCTTAAAACTGCTTCTTCACTGGGAGCATTCTTATTTGTGCCTCGACGCGTGCAAAATACGATGCAAAGGAAATCTGAGTGCGCAGCGAGTTTAAAAAACGATTAAATTAACGCGTTTTTCATAGAGGAAAGCATTAATTATTAGTTCCCTTCGACGTTGCTTGGTTGGAAATTTAGCATTCTTTGACACCAAAGTTCAACGAAGGCAGAATAACTTATCCCTGTTTTGAAATAATAGTTACCGACGGACAGCTTGAAAGTAAAAGCGCAAATTTGTTGACCTCAATGAACCATCTTGTGTACTTCCGATAATACGGAAACTAGGAGCTACGACACATTCTGGGTTGCCACCTTTGGCAAATCCACAGTCCGGCACTGCTACCTTTGTTAAGTCGGGACACTTCGAACAAATGGTAGCATTTAATATACTAAATGTACAATTGTTACTGACGTTCGTCAGTTTTTATCCTCACATCAAAACTAAACAATACCATAGTTGAAAATGAAAATAATTAAAAGTTAGAGTGTTTATCTTAAACAATGTTGCTAGGGCTGAAAATTATGTACTTGTTGTCTGTGTAACAACCCTTTAGAAGATTGCTCTAATTGCCGGCCGAAGTGGCCGAGCGGATCTAGGCGCTACAGTCTGGAACCGCGCGACCGCTACGGTCGCAGGTTCGAAACCTGCCTCGAGCATGGATGTATCTGATGTCCGTAGGTTAGTTAGGTTTAAGTAGTTCTAAGTTCTAGGGGACTGATGACCTTAGAAGTTAAGTCTCATAGTGCTTAGAGCCATTTGAAGCATTTTTTTCCTCTAATTGATAACTTATTGATGGGGCTCTGAGCAGTTTATTTTAACGAGATGTTCACTTTCCATAGATGCAAATTACGCACTATCATATAAAAAAAGTAAAACTGGAAGTAAACTAAAAAAGTAGAGAGCCGAGAGCGTCCCTTCATACTCACATAGGGACATGGGACAGTAACAGAAAATTAGGTATTACTGAAAATTAGGAACAATCCCTACAAAATCGGGACAAGTGGCAACCCCAGGCAGACTCTCCTAGGCGCAAGAGATCAACTTATCAATACCTGGCCAGAGATGCATAAAAAATTCACAATAAGTAAAACAACCTGTAGTTAAAACTAGCTGCTATTTGCTTTGTTGGAAGGCAAAATGCGTGATCATTGGTAATCCATTTTTATTTATTTTCAAACATCTCTAACGTAACAATGATTCATCACGATGTAATTACAGTTACCATGAACGAAGGCAGCGAGAATGATCACGTCTTCCGCATGTTTTTAATTTTAATCATCGTAACAGATACAGTACGTATTTGCACTTGTTTACTTTCAAGGAAATTTTTTGTGCTTTTCCTTTTTAATAAAAAGAAATACAAAGTTTGTATTTATTCGCTCTGTCCCCGCCAGATGCAAGCATCTAAGGAATTTATTGTCTTGCTCACTCCCCAATTGGTCCTTTGAGTGCTTTGGCAATTTTTTACCAACCATGTTTCTTTTCCTTCGGAATTTGTGCTGTGGATCTCTTCTATCCCAGAAGCACCTATGATGTGTATATGTATTCTCCTATCGGCAATATTCTCCTATCGGCAACATTACATTCTTTTCTGATAACTCCATTGCTCACGCAACCCATGTCAATATTAAAAAATACATGTTAGCAAACTAAAGCTTTCTGTACTGTTAGCTCCGAAGCGGAGACGACGAAAACTTTCTTTGATGGTTCGCTAAAAGACCAACATGAACAAACACTAACGAATGCGAACCGAACGGGATCGAATGCGCGCGCCTACCGTTTACACCAGAGAGAATGTTCGTTCGCTCCGATGTAAATCGTACTTTGCATTATGACCGAAGCTCGAACTGTGCCGGCGCTCCGTTCGCAGTAAATATAGCGATTCTGTGCGAACGCGAACTGTCAGTCGCTACGTCAGCCTCGAAAAGGGCGACCGGGTTGCCGTCTGAACCGCGAAAGGGGAGAGATTTCGGCAGCTGCTAAGTAAGTGGGGGCGGAGGTGGAGGAAAGGGGGCCAGCCGGCGATTAGAGCGTGGGGCGGGGGGGGGGGGGGCAGGGGGTGGCACGAGGAGACGGGACGACGGCGAAGGGCAGAGGGAGAGGGGCAAAGAAGAGAAACTTCTTGCTAATTGCAGTAATTAAGATGGCTGACTTCTCGCGAGTCAATAGCTATCTGCTGAGCTGGCTCGGCAATGACAGATGCAAACAATTCGAGCGCAGCCAGGCCGGGGGAACGGCAGCCTGCTAACAACGGCGCCAGCGGAAAACTCTGCGTGGCTGGCTGTTGCCCGTAGCTCTGTCACCCAACTCATCCTCACACCATCGCCACTTCTTATAGTGTGGAGTGAAATACGCAAGGCGTAGCACCCCCCTCCTCCCCTCCCCCCTTGTCAATGCGACTGTGAAATATACGAGCAAGGCGTCTGTACTTTCATCGGTACGATCCAGTCGCTTCGAAGGTACAGCATTTTCCACTTCTGCTGGTTGAAAGAGCAGTGGTAATTTATTCTGTGGCGTTTACATGTCCTTGTTTGAAACGGGAAATACAGATTATTTGTGTAAAATTTAACTTGCAAAAATTGTGTTGGTATCCATCTAACTGATTCCCTACTGAATGAAGTCCGATAACTTACCAAAACTTCAGATAACAATCTCATGGCCAAAATTACTGCAGCATCGTTGAAACAGTAGGTACAGTTTTAATGTAACATAACACGATAAGTATTACACGTGTATGCGAAAGAACTTACCCCCCTTCTAACAGCCGTGTACCGCAAGTCTCTAGCGGAACGGAAGGTTCCAAATGATTGGAAAAGAGCACAGGCAGTCCCAGTCTTCAAGAAGGGTCGTCGAGCAGATGCGCAAAACTATAGACCTATGTCTCTGACGTCGATCTGTTGTAGAATTTAAGAACATGTTTTTTGCTCGCGTATCATGTCGTTTTTGGAAACACAGAATCTACTCTGTAGGAGTCAACATGGATTCCGGAAACAACGATCGTGTGAGACCCAACTCGCTTTATTTGTTCATGAGACCCAGAAAATATTAGACACAGGCTCCCAGGTAGATGCTATTTTCCTTGACTTCCGGAAGGCGTTCGATGCACTTCCGCACTGTCGTCTGATAAACTAAGTAAGAGCCTACGGAATATCAGACGAGCTGTGTGGCTGGATTGAAGAGTTTTTAGCAAACAGAACACAGCATGTTGTTCTCAATGGAGAGACATCTACAGACGTTAAAGTAACCTCTGGCGTGCCACAGGGGAGTGTTAAGGGACCATTGCTTTTCACAATATATATAAATGACCTAGTAGATAGTGTCGGAAGTTCCATGCGGCTTTTCGCGGATGATGCTGTAGTACACAGAGAAGTTGCAGCATTAGAAAATTGTAGCGAAATGCAGAAAGATCTGCAGCAGATAGGCACTTGGTGCAGGGAGTGGCAACTGACCCTTAACATAGACAAATGTAATGTATTGCGAATACATAGAAACAAGGATCCTTTATTGTATGATTATATGATAGCGGAACAAACACTGGTTGCAGTTACTTCTGTAAAATATCTGGGAGTATGCGTAGGGAACGATTTGAAGTGGAATGATCATATAAAATAAATTGTTGGTAAGGCGGGTGCCAGGTTGAGGTTCATTGGGAGAGTCCTAAGAAAATGTAGTCCATCAACAAAGGAGGTGGCTTACAAAACACTCGTTCGACCTATACTTGAGTATTGCTCATCAGTGTGGGATCTGTGACCAGTTCGGGTTGACAGAGGAGATAGAGAAGATCCAAAGAAGAGTGGCGCGTTTCGTCACAGCGTTATTTGGTAACCGTGATAGCGTTAGGGAGATGTTTAGCAAACTCAAGTGGCAGACTCTGCAAGAGAGGCGCTCTGCATCGCGGTGTAGCTTGCTCGCCAGGTTTCGGGAGGGTGTGTTTTTGGATGAGGTATCGAATATTGCTTCCCCCTACTTATGCCTCCCGAGGAGATCACGAATGTAAAATTAGAGAGATTCGAGCGCGCACGGAGGCTTTCCGACAGTCGTTCTTCCCGCGAACCATACGCGACTGGAACAGAAAAGGGAGGTAATGACAGTGACACGTAAAGTGCCCTCCGCCACACACCGTTGGGTGGCTTGCGGAGTATAAATGTAGATGTAGATGTAGATGTAACAGTTTACACCCAAACTGTCACGCAACCAAGTTTATAATGTAATATGCACATCCCAGTAATCAGTACAGCCGATTCTTTAACTCTGCATGAAAACTGGAGACAATATTCAGTACTGCCAATGACTGCACTACTAATTACTTCTTCTTCTTTGTTCTTTTATTATGGTGACGGACACTTATAATTTTCTGCCGTCTGGGGGGCTTTCTTCAGCTGACTCGCAACAGGAAAGTTAACTGAAAATAACCAGAGTGCCATAACGCGCGGCTCTGAAAGCCACCCCCTTGTAAGTACAGAACAAACAAGTCGCAGTGTCCTGCGGCGGCACAGTAGGTGCACAGGAGGGTGGCCAGCATTCCCTAAAAACTGCATTGTGTAAGACGCTAGAAGGAATCCTTTTTGGTGAAATAAGCTCTTAAAGCCAAGTGAAAAACCCAGAGCTTGAAACTGTGGTGATGGACATTGGTCGCGGCCGTGCTGCCCAGGGATGCTCGTTTAAATACATGTAAGATGATCTGTGATTGGTTAACAGCATTTATTTCGACAGAAGGTAAGTTCTTCCGTGCATGTCTCCGTGCAAGGATTTCGTTTATCGGGGTTGGGAATCTGCCTTGTAGTCGGAGAAATTCTCCGTCTGCCTTCCCACGCCACACCATCATTGGTTAACCATGAGAAAATCTGCGAGAGCAGGTATTTGTTGAACTCATTTATTACATTATTATTGGTTGGTACTTGGAGGCGCGCTGCAACTGGCAGGCGAGATTCCTACACTGGTAGAGCGAACTCAGTTTTGGAGAAAAGAAGTCAGAAATCAATTGTCACGAAGAGGTCGAAGAAAACACTTGCTTCACGGACGCCGTCGAGAACGCACTTCACTTCAGACAGCTCCAGAGAGGGATGTGTCTGACTTAGAGCAGAGTAAAGAGGTCGGTCGGGACTCAGACTTTCCAGCCATTATCTCAGCCGTCTTGCACACTCGCATCGTTTAGACTTTAGAGTAAGCATGAGGTGATGTTGCAGCCATCGAGGTGAGCAGGATGCGAAGCTAGTTAAACTGCATCAAGGTTTAATTCTGCAGTTTTAACATTTGCGGCATCCATCATTTGCTTTGGTGAATCTATTGGTGCTCATTCTTGCTGCTCTGGAGTTCTTTCGTTAAATCATTAGTCATTTACGCTGTAATTGGCTGTTCATGTTACGATTTCATGTGTCCACCCACTTGTGCCAATACTGTAGTTCATAACTGCAACCTTTTGTCGACTTATTCAATATAATATAAATCATATAGACTATAACATTCTTGACTCAGTGGGTAAATCATATCATTTGTTGTCTTCTGGCAATAAATAATGTAATTATAGTGATCACTAATTTATTTTTTGTAGTTCAATGAGTCCCTTCTTTGCGAGGTGTGGTACCTGTACTTTCATGTTTAACTGGGCCACCCCTGTAATTTCCATTCAATACGACGTTATCTACTACGGCTCATTCCTTCTTTTAAATCAGCATTATCATATGGAGACCTACCCTTTCCAGTAGGTCACTGGGGATCAGACTTATGGCGTCTTTGGAATATACTAAACAGATCAATCAACACCACACATTGCCACGAGATGAGCTGTTCTGAAATCAGTATTGCAAGCAGCTTTATTACAAGTTGAAGATTATCACAGTGTAATTTCAAGGTCGAGAACAGTCGTGCCTTAATAAACTACGATTAACAGTTCCTTAGAAATCCGAGCAGTGGCGTCTCTGTTGGTTTGTCTGACTTTGCAAAATAAATTCCATAAGACTGCAGTAGACAATGCAACCTTTGACGACGATACGGAATTTTTACATGAGAATGAAGAAGAAGCAAAAACGAGGCTGGCAAATTTTGCCGAAATTGCAACCAAAGCCGATAGCATACAATAAGAGTAAAGTACTGAATTCAGAGAACGACTGGTAGGTGATGGAGAACGTACACAACTTCTAGAGTCAGGGGGAGTCGAGAAACCCAAAATGCTACAGAGGCTAGGCTATGTTGCAAGGTCAACATATGAAAAAAAACAACTTACCAAGGAACGACAAACACTCGACAGTCATGCAGAACAGGATAGACACTATACGAGACTACAGAACCAAGTTGACGCATGATACGGAAAGGAAGATTGAGATTTCCGTGCCACTTCATGAAAATTCCGGGAAGACTGGAAAGCAAATGGAGCAGGCGTAATAAATACACATATACAGCAGTGCAGGGTCGGTCGAGCTACAGTAGAAACTGTGGATGATCATAAGTGGACTGACAACAGGGAAAAATGTAACATCACGGAAGCAGAGAGTAGCAAGAGGAGTGAAGCATAAAGAGGTATGGGAAAAAAAAAGTATTGTGCAAGTCTTGTTGATGAGTCGAAACGAACCAAAATGAATAAATTTAACAAAAAAAGTCCAGGAGGAAGCAGTTGATTCAGTAGCTGCGACAGGCAATATTCTGCAGGGACAGGAGTGCAGCTCCTGGAAGAGACTGTTCCCCGTAACGCGATGGACGCCTCTAATGAAAGCGACATTATTCACTGTGCTCGGTGCAAGCGCACAAGTGCCTTTGCCTGTGCGGGACGAAAGCGACGCCAAGTCGGCCGACGACCGCAATTTGAGTCGTGACGCGTCTGCGTCCATCATGGAGCGGGGTGCCGGGCGGGAGTCGGCTTTCCATTAAAACTCGAGTGTGCCGGGGTCGAAATAATGAAAAAAAAAAGAAAGAAAAGGACGGGAGGGGAAAATGGAGAAGGTGAGGCGGGGCGGGGCGTGTTGTACGTCTTCGCGTTTTAATCATACGGAGCTGCGAAGTCAAATGGCTTCACAATTGCCTCGAACAAATACGAGGCAAGCTGGTCCGGACGGCGGAAGCTGGCGCTGGCGATAACCGAGCCACAAAAACAACGCCGGCCGGCCGGCGGACTCTTTTGCGTTTATTGCGCTACGCGCCGCTTTGATTGCGTGGCTACCGACACAGGGAATGAGTGAGAGAGGCGGAGTGAGGCAAAGTGTGTAGGAGGAGAAAAAGTTGGACACTCATTTCGAATCAGTTATGTCAACATCTACGCTTAGTTCTACGTCTGTACATGGAAAGCTATCATATGATATCTGCTGAGTGAAAGATCTGGCGTGTCAGTTGGACTTGATACTCTTACAGTTACCACACTAGACGATGCGGTGATACACAGCAGCGATAATAGTGCTGAAGAGCAGAAACAGATTGCAAATAATTTAAACGATACCCAAAGCTAAGTGGAAAAGCAGTGCTCCATAGCAAAATATCCACAGCTGACGTCCCTAATTTCCAGCGCCGCGGTAGCAACAAGAAATTTTAAATTGTGGCTTCTAGATATTGTTACAAACAGCAGAAGGGTGGTAAGTAATGTATCAGGAATTGAAGGATACTATGCGCAAACTGGACAGTATCAGAAAAAACTCAATACTTCATTAAATCAATTCGTTCATTCATTGCTAACAATATAAATTAAAAATTTTGTTGTTTTTATTGATACTATGAGGTTCTTAAAAAGTTACCTATCGTTTCTTTATCCTCGCCCTTTGCAGCAATTTCTACTAAGCATTCCACGAGCGTGAAAAAATTTGCAATGAAAAATTAAGGTTTTTGAAGTGATACATATTGGAGTACTAAACATCACATTTCCTCTCTGTAGTCAGGTATCTCCCTGAGGCCGTAAAACACTCGCTCTGCACTGCCATACCACGTGCACCAGGAGGGCCGGCCGGAGTGGCTGAGCGGTTCTAGGCGCTACAGTCTGGAACTGCGCGACCGCTACGGTCGCAGGTTCGAATCCTGCCTCGGGCATGGATGTGTGTGATGTCCTTAGGTTAGTTAGGTTTAAGTAGTTCTAAGTTCTAGGGGACTGATGACCTCAGAAGTTAAGTCCCATAGTGCTCAGAGTCATTTGAACCATTTTGCACCAGAAGGAAGAGGAACTGGCAGGATCTGAATGAAATTTGGTGCTGTTGGAGAACGCTGAAAATTAAGTGTTCAATAATGTAAGACAGGAAGACGTACTAAAAACAATAAAGCGAGGCGAGATGTCTACGAAAAACAACTGGTAATGTGACATCTGCTACGGCATCCATAAATAGTTAACTTGGAACTGGATACAGCAGTAAAGGAGAAAAAACAGCGAGGACTGGAATATGCAGATCAGCTTGTACAGGATTTTGGGTATCGGTAGCTACAACAGATGAAAAGATTAGCGCAAGATAGAAAAAGATGGAGGATAGCATCAAACCTGCCGAAAGACTGGCGTGTTAACAAAATAACAAAAATACCTCTGCACTAGTGTACATTTGGACGTGGCCACGTGTTCTAATACAGTAACATTTTTAAGCTGCTACAGGATGCACACTATACCACAGTGGTATGGCGCCCGTCGAAAAGCACCCGGAGCTGTTATAAAACTTCACCGATGCAGAACATTCTTGTTTATCTATGGACATTAATATCAGCCTGAAAGCACGCTAATCATGTATCCACTTCTAGCTCTGACATATGGCAGTTCGTGGAGAGCTGTCATTTTCTGACTTGGTTCCCTTCACCTTCGTCTTTGATTCAGTGCATTATATATAATGTGTGTGTGTGTGTGTGTGTTTGTGCAGACTGATTCTTCAGCTGCTCTGGGTGGGGGGGGGGGGGGCCTTGAGCAAAGGCTTCTTTTTCCGGAAGGCATAGTTTTCTGCAGTCCGCATCGTGGCATCAGAGTCCGGTCTCGTATGAATGAGCCGCCTGCCCTGTTCTACTGTGGTGCAGATGTGTGGAAAGGGAGCAGCGGCGAAAGCCCGAAGGAGGCGGCAGCTCGCAGAGAAAGCGAACGGAATCGCTTTTTTCCGTGGCGCGCTCCGCGGGCGGCGGACACTGACAGTCTAGGAGCGGGCGGCGTCTTTTGAAGTGGCGATAGCCTTCCGGCGACCCGGGACCAACCTCCGGCCGCGCCGACACGCTCCGACAACGCCCCCCATCCACAGCCAGCCGGCCGCTCTCTTTATTTATTGTCGATCGCCGTTTGGGAGACAGTCGTGGCGTACGTTACTTGCATCTACACAATCGCTACGTATACCCCAAGACATAAACGTCAAGCTAGATACCACGGTGTACAAGACACCGGGGTTCAGAAGCAGGTGCTATGATCTAGATTCAAATGGAAACATTTGTGACAAGTTGAAAATGCGTTCCGAACTCGGACTCGAAGCCGGAAAAATACCATTATCATCTCATTATTTCACCCAATAAGGAACGCATCATAAAGACTGCGACTAATTATTAAATGTAAATAAAGCAATTTTCTGCTTCAGTCAATCTTTTTTATACCACTAAGCGTTTCGGTGCTTCACACAATTGTCTTCAGGTACGTAATTACTTAGTTACCTCAGTGCAGAGCACATACGATTTTCAAAGCAGCAGGCCAAGTGCGTCTGCTCTACATTAGTACCACGAAGCAAAATGTTTCATTTTGGCCCACTGCTGTGAGAATGTGTCTATTCTCTGCACTAGCACAAAAAATTTAACTATGTTAGTCTCTATCTGAAGAAGATGATGTGAATCATCGATACGTGTAGTGATACAACAAAAAAGTGACTGGCGCAAAAAACTGTTTTATTTATACCATCATCATCATGATCATCATCATATATTTTGAGGGTTAGGCCTGCGGACCTGTTCCAGTCCATTAGCTCACCTTTCCCTTGATCTTTCCAAATACCTTTTCCCTACCGGCTGGTATTCCATAGCTTGTTTTCGTAGTAGTTCGTTGCCCTTTCGAAGCACTTGGTTCAGCCATTTTCGCCTGTATTCTTAGATTTTTTTTGCTAGTATTGAGAAGATCTATTGCCTCATTACGGATGTGATCCGTTGTGGTTCCATCTTTGATTTTTCTCGCTAACTTCAGTTCAGTGGCTTGAATTCAACAACCATCGTTGACCTTTGGGGTCCACATTTCTCTGCCACACTTAAAAGACAGGGAGAATTCCAACTAGATCTCTATGCGGCAGGTTATCAGGTGTGTTCTCTTAATTGTGTCCCGCACCAGCGAGGAACTGCCTACTTTTCTCGCAGTGCCTAGGTCGTATTCATATATGATACTGTGGACTAGCCAATTATTGTTATTTATTGGAGACAGATGTCGTCCAATCATATTTTTCTATCTTATCAACAATTTACTTAAAGTCTGTTCATTTGCATATACTAGTCCACAGAAAATATCATCTCATCAAGGATGTTACCTACCTCTCAATGGTAAAGTGTGAGGCAGTGGATCCTAAGGACCGTCGTTCGGTCTCCGTTCAGTCACATGGTTTTTCTCTGACACTTATCACTTGTTTCACTTCAGGCCAAGTATGTTAATGTGAAAAATGCTCAGTTACACGGGTGGTACGGAGTTCACCTTAAACTTCAAAGTTCGAAGGAAGACAAAGGAATAAGACTTCCAGTAGCACCATATCTAGTAAAACACTAAGGTGTTCACCACCCTTCTGGTTGATTACTGATTTTTTCCCCTTAAAGACCATAATTTTCGTTTTAGTTTTTGAGGTTTAATTGAAACCTCTTAGAGAAACAGCTGTGTGTCGCTTCCCTGCGATAAGCTTCCTTCGAAGAGTGTCAGCCCGGCAACGTAACCAGCACGGTCTCCGTAGACTATGGAAAGTAGGAGGGAACTGCAGCAGTGGTGGTAGGTTGTGATTCGTGCCAGGATAGGTTAGCCACTAAGGATATTGAGGATACTGCCTGCTAAACACAAGGATCCGGATTCGAGTCCCAACCAACACACAGTTCTAATCCGCCGAGAAAATTTCTGAGTATAGTACATTATACATTTCAGTATGCCAGCGCTTAACAGTTTCTCTTAGTACTTCGCTAACATACTGCTTTTTCGAATAAATGATATTGAGTATCGTGATTATCTAAAGACTACGCACGGGATTCTTAATCGCACTGTACTCACTGCACGTGTTCTGCTGCATCGACGATCTTGTCCGGGCACTGTAAAGGAAACGTATGCTTCATTTAATTCCCACATCTGCTACCGCTCTTTCTTAATCGTGACTCAAGTGCGTGCAGCGCCAAACTGCTCAGATGATGCGCGGTAGAGCAAAAAAAAAAAGAAGTGGCGCGAGGCATTAATCACCAATATGAAGCGTGTTCTGGACAGGTTAAGAGCAGAGAGAGAGAGGGGGGGGGGGGGGAGCAACAGGCTGGAGATTGGCCGAGGTATTTTAATGCTCCGGCCGCCGCATCTGCGCCGTTACACCCGTGTTTCGGTCCGTCCGGATCCTCGGCTTACGAAGTTCACAACTCCTCACACACTTGGAGGCAGTTCGGGCGCCCCTTCGACACACGTGTTCGACACACGCCGGTCCACTGGGACAAGGCCCGCTAGACTGCAGCAAACCCGTGGGAAACACTGGCTGCTGATAAAGAGGAGGGAAACTTGGTAGAGAAAGAGAGGCAGACCTTAGGGGGAAGCACACATCTGGGTGCTGACTGAGACAGGGGTGTGGTGTTGGGGGGAAATGGGGAGACTTCTTCTACCCTAGGCTTGCTTCTTGACCTTGACTTGGACGAGTCCCCACCCCGCATGCTCCCGCTTTTCCAGAAGGGGAGCGGGAGCAGATGAATGAAATCCCTGCAGCTCTCGCCTTCCTTTGACAAGTGCCTGTCTCTCAGGCCGATACGCTTATAAGGGTCTCCAAATTCTTCGCTACTGATGGGGTGCGGAAGGAGTGGCCTCCTTTCGGAATGCAGTGTCGTCGCCGTGATGCTGTTCGGAGCGAGGATTTCAATAACACTGCTCTCCCCCTCACGTCCTTCCTCTGGCATATCCTTCACTAACGCAGTCTGTTTGTTAATACGACGGATTAACTCTCGTTTTTACGAGCGTTTTATACAGGGTTCTGTATACTCCATGCCCAAGAGTTCTACATCTTTTCCGAAACAAAATGGAGGAAGATCTCAGAAACAAACTATACTCGTAACCTCCACGTAAAGGAGAGTTGTCGAAATGTAACGTTCATCTGCGTGTCCCGATAAGACGCCCAGTATTTCTACAGAATAAGTCTGTAATTAATGTTTTAATTTCCGTCTTTATAGTTTTCAATTTTTTTCCACCAATCCACATTCAAGATTTCAGCTGAAGCCATCGTCAGAATCACTTTAAAAGAATGTCTTTTGTGAAATTTCCATGCACAATGATACGGTTGCATATGAGAATTTCACGAGGTACAATACATCAAAGTTGTTTTTTTTATGTTGTTCTGTTAACGACTTAAACCAAAAAAAGTAAAGGTGTAAATTTTTATACGAAAATTACAGTAACTAGTGACAATTATGGCGGACTCTTACAGCGATTTTATGTCATATATTGACAAGAATATCAGTCTGCTAATCTCTTCAACAGGATTTTCTGATGTTTCTGACTCTTAACTCACCTAGGTTTGCAACTCAAAGGTAAGGAAAATGTAAAGTCTGCAGCAGCAAATGTTTTTACGACGAAATTGGTGTAAGGCGAGGTCGAAAAGAAAGTATTTCAGTTAATGAAACGCAGTACCAACTATGTTTATATAAAAGCGTAAGCGTTATTCCTCCCTATTTTTGTGTATGAAGTATTTCGTCCTGTTTGTTAAGGACATTCATAGGTCTCCGAATAACGGAATGTAGGAATACAGACACACATTTAAAATGAGGATACCATCCCCTAAGACCCGCAAGGCAATTGTCTTCACGAAGGTTTATCATGCCAAAAACTGAGGAACAGAGAGAATAATTTGAAATAAGGACTGAAAAGACAGCTGGGACAAAAACGTGACGTAGATTGCATTAAATACACTGGTGCCAAAAATTAAAGCAACAAACCACTATTTCCCCATCCTGTGTCTAATTCACGATAGAATCATACAAACCGTCAACACATGTCCCTACGATCGTGTTCTGCACGGAAGATGGCATTTCGGTCATCGGAAAACTACGCCAACTATGACGTCAGGACACCTACCAAAAGAGGTAGTGTTTGCCGGGTAGTCCCTCATCCACAACTGCTGAATACACATCCAGAGCCGGTGCAGTATGGCACAGAGAAGACGCCTGCCAGACACTATGCGGTGGAGGACCATAGGAAGGAAGGAAGCAGGACAGTCGCAAAGAGATGTGCCCGATGGCTTAATGTGAATCGTTCTGTTGTTCAGATGTGGCGATAGTTTACAGAGACCGAAACTGTATCCCGAAGTCCAGGGCAAGGCTGACCATTTTTGACGTCAGAAAGGAGGACTGCTATTTGGCTGTTAAGGGGACGACGGTACCGTCTTAGTACTGCACGCCAACTGGCATCTGACCCCGCAGAATCCACTGGACGTGTTGTATCGAGACAAACGGTATACGGAAGACTTTGACAGAGTGACCCTTATTCTCGGAGACCAACTGTATGTGTACCTCTGACGACTCTTCACAGAGGAACCAACACGCCACCTGGACGGTCAAACATTGGGTCAATGTTCTTTTCACAGATGAGTCCCAGTTTGGTCTGGTCAGCATCTAGAGGGAACGTGAAAAACGATTTCGGGACCCCACCACTGTGGAAAGAGACTGATATAGAGAATGATCTCTGATGGTGTTGTCAGTGATTATGTTGACCGCTCGAACACCTCTTCTTGAAATTGCACGGTTAAATCGGCAAGGTTTAACTGCTGTCAGGTGTCGTGACGAGATCTTGGGATCTCACCTGCCGTTGTTGCGAGGTGCTGTGGCCCCAGACTTCGTATTGTTGGACGATAACGCTCGACCTCGTAGAGCACGCGTGGTTGATGTTTTCTTGGAAACGGAAGATATTGCAGTCATTGCGCGGCCTGCTTGCTCTCCCTATCTGAATTCCCATAGGGCACGTCGGATGCACTAGGGACACGTGTTGCATCACTTCAGCATCCACCAACCACTCTCCAAGACTTGCGAGCAGCGTCGTTTGTCAGGCCTGTACTGCTGCCAGAGGTGGTCACACCCCATACTGTGTGCATTAACCAGTTGTCGGAATGTGTGTGTTAACCCGTTACGTTGGAAAAACACGAAGAACATTTCTGTCTACCGTTATGCATGTTGCAGTTGTTTACGTTCTGTATTCTTTATACTGTTTCTATAATACTTTACCATCACCTGATCATATTGTTTTATGGCAGAATAAACGCAACCCTGCAAAATTTCGGTTTCTTGATTTAATTTTGGACACCTATGTATGTAGCAGAAATTGATACTGGTAGTTCGTCTTGTGAAACGGAAGTCTCTTAGTAGTCATGTGGGGAAGAAATAAGTGATGGAAAAGAATGACATAAGTAGTGTTTAATATGGCCGCTTGTTCTTATCCGACGAATCTGAGCAAAAGAAATTTGATCTGCTACAAATGTGGTATCGTTAGAGAAGCCAGCGGGAAGTGAAGAAAGACTCAGAACTACGATACACACATAGATGATGTATTCTGTTTCTAGTACGTCAGTGTAGACGGTGAAATATGTTGCAGGTAAGACATGTAAGAGTTTTCTCATCCTACTTACGGATATTCAGATAACTTTGCTTTTTCATTAGCGTCGCGTCAGACTTTGTCGCTCTGTGCTGACGCAGCTTTCTTCTGTATGGTGTGGGCGACGCTAATAAAAGAGAATAACGTTTGGTATGCGTCCTCCACGCCCCGATACACAGCCTACGCCTTTGACTGTCATGCCGCAAACACAAGGCACATATCTGGGCTGGCAGAAAAAACCGTGAAACACTCAATTTTCCCCCGTTTCCCGTTTTTACTTGCCCCCTGTCCTGGACCCTCAATTTTTTGTTGTTTTTTTACTTTTCAGAAAATCAGTAAACTGAAAGCGGACCGCAGGAAAGGGCGTGTGGCACACGGCGGCCTCTGCGCTTCACAAGACGGGGGCTTAAAACGATTGCGAGAACGAGGGAAAAATAAAAAAGCACAACCAAGCCGGAAAATAAAATAATTGAAAACCCCGTCCCGGTCGAGTTGGCGTCCGAGAGAAACTCTAGACTTTCGGCTTCGGTATACGTACGGACGTGTGCGGCCACGTATGTTTGCATGCGAACTGGCGGAACATGTGTATTCACGAGCCGCGGGAAAGCGGCAAGGGGTGATCCCTCTTCTTGAACCAGGTGCGTCGATTCGCTCTGGATGGGCGGAAGAAAGAAGCGCGTTTGGAGTGGGTTGAGAATCCGGTGCCAAGTGCGTGAATGTGGCGGTCATGTGATGCCTCTACAGTTAGGCGCGGCGGTGTTTACTGTCTCCTTGTCAAATACGTTCGCCATCAATTGGATCCTCGGTTGGCAAATCATTTTATTTTCACACCGCTTTTGAGACGGCAGATCGTTGCTGGACGGTTATGATGTGGCAAGAATTTGAGGGCGCTTCTACTCAAGTCTGTACGAGTTCGGCGGCGCATCTGGACGCGCCTAACTTTCCTTTAGTATCAAAAACTAACGTGCATCATACACTTTAATGTAAAAAGGTAAGCTAAACAAGCTAATGGGTTCATACCCCATTTATAGAGGTATCAATCCTCTCCTTTTTAATGACCAACAACTCTACAAAACTTCTCTTCCTATCAACATTAATGATAGGAACGATCCTGTCCATTTCATCAAATTCCTGATTTGGAGTTTGAATAGGACTTGATATCAACTTACTTTCATTTATTCCGCTCCTAACAAGAAGTAAAAATATAATAATAAATGAGTCATCAATTAAATATTTTATTGACCAAGCAATAACATCGACAATACTATTATTTTCAATTTTGTTGATTCAAATAAAGTATCCAATAGGGTGAGAAACAGAATTTATTCCATCAATCGACAATCAACTAATAGCTTTATTGGAGTTTAGAAGGAATGGACAGGGGCCACATGCTACACTTTAAATTTGTCAACCAGTTGATCACATATAATGCGGCACTTGGTAATACTTTGAGATGGAGATGAAGACTAGCCGTTAGAGTGAAAGTAACAATAAAGGCAAGCTACCGTTTGATGTCTCTTGGGTGGCCGTCTTATTACGGACGGAGCAGTAAGTAATTTAGAGGACGTAGTGGAACAATGTTGAACAGCATCTCTACAAAATAAAGATCGACCAGAATCTCTACAAAATAAAGATCCAAACTTCCAATACATTTTGTGCGGTTGCTTCACCTCAGCTCTAAACTTTTTTTCAAAGGAAAACGCCATATTTGAACCGCCGTGAGCTGCTGAGGATTTGTCCGCAATTTTGCGGGGTGAAAGAGGACCCCTAACACCTCACGTGGTTAAAATATTAGGACGCACTACTCAGAAAATCCCATGAAAAATCGATCCAAAGTTTCTTAGGTACCTTATGAGTATAAAATGTTAGTACACTGCCGAGCCGCCGTCTGGCCTCGGTGTTCAGGGCTCGAATTCTTACGCCAGAGGTCTCGTGTTCGATTCATCCTCTGGCACTTTTTTTTCCCTTCTGTTTCATTTTCTTTGGTTATTCCACCAATTATACAGAAAGTTTCACAAACCTACATTATCTTTAACAAATTAGTTACATTATTGAATAAAAATTATTTTCTTTTTGTCCAACAATACATTTCATGGAGGTGGGTTTTCCATTTTTCATTGTAAAGTATATGCCTTTTTAATCAGAATAACAAAGTCGATTGGGAAACATTCAATTTTTATACATATAATAATTATAAACAAGAACCGCAGTGGTAATTATCGTAAAAACAAACAAAGCAATAATTTTTGCGACATCTTCCGCAGCATATAAAAGCGGATTTTTTAGAATCACAGGGCGTTTGCAATATATCTGTACAAAACATGCCCCATTAACATTTACGAAAATGTTTCGAGTTTCTGACAATTTTGAGGCAAACCAGGCATATTAAGTCATGTCTCGGAATATTGGTGACGGTAATTGATGGTGAATTATAGAATGAATTTTTATACAATCTTCCCGGGAATTAATTTCACGATTCTCCTGTAACAATGCGCTGCAGTTTTGCAAGCAACAGAAGAAAAAAAAAAGTGCCGGAGGAGGAATCGAACACGAGACCTCTAGCGTAAGGGTCCGAGCGCTAACCATGGTTCTTTTTTTTATTTTTATTTTTTACCATTTTTTAAGAAAAAATAAAATAAAAATAAAAACGCGGTTCCTCCGCTTTGTGGTCCAACATCGCGACCACTTTTTTTTTTGTTTTGGGAACAGGAAGGCAGGGTACACAAACAATCTTTACTCGTACAATTGTGCTGTCCTAGGGATAAGAAAAGTATCGAGACTGCAAAAACAATTTGGAAACCATAAAATCAACGTAAAGGTCGCCCTCACCATGTAGGCCAGACGGCGGCACGACAATGGACTAACATTTTATGCTCATAAGGTACCTAAGAAACTTTGGATCGATTTTCTCGGGATTTTCGGAGTAGTGCGTCCTAATATTTTAACCACGTGAGGTGTTAGGGGTTCTCTTCCACCACACAAAATTGCGGACAAATCCCCGACCCCACGGTCGTGCCGTCTCCTTGTTAGTGTAGCGTCACCTTCTGTCAGTAATAAAATATGCTAACACAGTTAATTAATCTTCATATAGTGTTATAACTGTGTTGCGCGTTTTCGTATTGAGGCAGTCTACATTAACCCGATTTCTCCAGCGCAGAGGAGATACGGAGGGGATTTGGGGGGCGGGTGAAGCTCTCAATACTCGCTGCCTTTGGGAAACGGTTTGTGGTTGAAGAGAGGCGAGACCGGCAGGAACGATGAACCAGTGGAAAATGCGCCGGGCTCGAACAGCTCTAGCAACGAGGCCGCGCCAGCCGGATGGCGCGAGTGCAAAGCGCGCTGAAGCCGCCCGCGCCGTACGCTGGCGGCGGTCAGAGCGGATCAGGGGCTGATGTCTTGGCTAGCGGCGGCGGCGGCTTGGCAGCTGCCTTGTATTGATCTGGCGTTCGGCCGTTGCCTCCGCAGGCGGCGGGTGTCTCACTCGCTCGCTCGCCACCCCGCTCGCTCACTCACTTTTATTGGACCCTGCTAATTAGTATACGCCAGGCAGCCCCCACCGTGCCTGTGTTTGCGGGCCGGACGCCTTAAACTATTGATTAATATCCAGTGGCGGGCGGCGGCAGCGGCTCCAGCTTCACAGATCAAGTGACGGACTGTTCGAGTCCCAACCACCCCCTGCCTGCCTCCGCAGCCCCCGCCGCCGCCAACACCCTCGCACTGCCCGCTGGGCTTCTCCGACGTCCGGCCTCCCTCCCTCCCTCTGCCACCTCTCTCCCTCTCCTCTCTCCCTGCTTCCCTCTCCTTCCAACCACAACCCCTCTCCAGAAACCGTCTCTCTCTCTCTCTCTCTCTCTCTCTATCAGCCGCCTCTGTCTCGCGCCCGTATCTTCGTCTTCCTCTTTCGGCCGGTCCTGTAGTATCGCGAGCGGCAAAACCAGCACCAGCGGCACCACCATCACCGCACCACCAGTCAGCCCCTCCTCCTCCCTCGCGCCCTCGTCAGACTCCTCCGCCGCTTCTCGTATCGTCAGGCCGATGTGATGTCGCCCCCCACCTCTCCCGAGCAGAAACCGACAGCCGGCCAGAAGCAGGGCAACACACGATCGCCCGTGTGCTGCAAACATCACGCGCTTGGTCGCGCGCCTTCTGCGGGGGATGTACACGGTGGACAATGCGAGCGGCTGGCTTGTGGTCGAGACTGAGGCAATGTTGGGGGCCACACCGGCTACTGTTTGCCGATCGCGAGAAACACCAATTACACATGAGGAATAGGACAGTTTCTCCGTCTAACTTCAAGATCGCAAACTGTCGAACTCGCGCGCAGGGAGGGGAATCACTGGTTTCCGAGCATTTTAGTATGTCACTCCATATAGTATAAATAAATGTCAAAATGGGTAACGTCGGAAGCTCAACGAAAATGTTGGCGGATGCTGGATGTGAGGAAGTCGCAACACTAGAAAATTGTAGCAAATTACAGGAAATCCATAGAGGATCGACACTTGGCGAAGGTATTATCAGCGAACCCTCAACACAAACAAATGTAGCGTACTGTGCAGCCGGACGTTGTGGCCGAGCGGTCCTAGGCGCTTCAGTACGGAACCGCGCTGCTGCTACGGTCGCAGGTTCGAATCCTGCCTCGGGCATGGATGTGTGTGATGTCCTTAGGTTAGTTAGGTTTAAGTAGTTCTAAGTCTAGGGGACTGATGACCTCAGTGCTCAGAGCCATTTGAACCATTTCGTACTATGCACAAATAGACGAAAATCGCCGTTACTTTAAGGTAACACGTTTTTCAAACAATTACTAAAATCTATTTAGCAAATAAAAATCGCCAAACAACGTATGTTTTCAAAAGTTGTTGTTTTGTTTCGGTAATAATACTTAATTAAAATAACAACTTTTGAAAACATACGGGTGGTTGGCCATTTTTCTTGGTATACATCTGATCGGCCACTGTGCTATATCCACGATGGATCAACAGAGATCACTGGAAGCAGTCATATCCATGAAATACTAGAGAGTATATATACGAATCAATTTGAAATGGAAAGAGCACATAAAACTAATGCCAAGGAAGACGAATATCATATTTATTGCAATAATCTTCAGGAAGCGCAGAGTACACAATAGTAATCTTCAGGAAATGCAGTCGACACAAAGTGGAGGTACTTTAATCAAATCCTACGTCGACCGACACTTTAGTATTGTCCTCAGTTTAGGACCTTTATATGGTAGGACTGATGGAGAATATAAATAATACCTAAATAACGGCAAGATTGATAGAGGAAATACATAACATCTAAAGGAGGGCTGCGCGTTTCGTTACACGGTTCGTTTCGTAAGCAAAATAGCGTGAAAAAGATACTCATCCAACACCAGTGGTAGACACTTTTATGAGAGGTGTTGTGCATTACACAGTGGTTCGCTGTTAAAAATCAGAAAGCACACGTTCTTTTTGAACAGTCAGCCACCATATTGCTATCTCTTAAGCATTTCACGCTAAAAGATCATAAAGCTAAAATTAGAAAGATGCGAGCTCGCACGGAAGCTTGCCAACAGTCGTTCTTCCCGTACAGCAGTCGCAACTGCAGCAGGTAGGGAGACACAAAGTACCTTCCGCCTCACACCATAAGATGGTCTGCGGACTCTACAATGTGAGTCGATAGCGAAGTTGGAAGCGTCGGACTACACAGTCGCAAAGGCAAAGGTTCAGTTGTGACTGGGTCCTTTTACAGCTGATAGTGATTTTTAATGTAAAAAGTTTGAAGGTGAACCGTGGTTGCCGGCCGGTGTGGCCGAGCGGTTCTAGGCGCTTCAGTCTGGAACCGAGCGACCGCTGCGGTCGCAGGTTCGAATCCTGCCTCGGGCATGGATGTGTGTGTTGTCCTTAGGTTAGTTAGGTTTAAGTAGTGCTAACTTCTAGGGGACTGATGACCTCAGATATTAAGTCCCATAGTGCTCAGCGCCATTTGATTGAACCGTGGTTTCGTGTCCACGTAAACCTGTATATAACTGGCTGGACGAACTTGTCGCCTTCCCTTACGAATCTCCGATGCGAGACACACAATTCATTAAGTATCTGTTACGGCTGCGGCAAGAATCTTGCAAGTGGTGCGTCGTTCACTCTGTCTCAAGTAAAAGAGAGGTGCATTAATTTTTTACTCCGAAACGCTTGTGAGATGTGCGAAAACACACGCTTCATTGAACTGCTCCATTCTAGGACTGCTACTCCGAAGTCAAAACCACCATAGCTCCATTAAAGAAAAGAATAAACACATAAAATAAAAATTAAAAATAAAGTTACTTTCTTTGTCTCAATTATGAAAACTTGTTGTCACTGTTTTGTAAGCACTCCGTGATCATCCACATTAGCGAAGACACATCTTTAATACTTTAACGTGTCGATATATTTAGCACGATCGGGTATTCACTTTTCTTCTTCTCGAGAATGACAAATTTATTTGCATTCCATTCTTGCAGCACTGAAGTCTGCCAATTTCCGTGCTAAATTGTGGATATCGCCACACACTTTAGCAGTAGATTTTTATACTTGAACGTCTGCCTACGAGTCAATAACAATTAGAAATCTGCGTTTCAAAGTCCCACTATTACTCAGGAGGAAGGTTGCAAACTTAAACCGGATGTTCGTATAGCTCGGCTTGTCAGTCCGGGCACAATGCTTTAATCTGTACGGAAAATTAGTTAAGGCATACAATCCGTTGGAGAATTATGAAAAAAAAAAAAATGGTTCAAATGGCTCTGAGCACAATGGGACTTAACTTCTGAGGTCATCAGTCCCCTAGAACTTAGAGCTACTTAGACCTAACTAACCTAAGGACATCACACACATCCATGCCCGAGGCAGGATTCGAACCTGCGACCGTAGCAGCAGCGCGGTTCCAGATTGTAGCGCCTAGAACCGCTCGGCCACCCCGGTCGACGAGAATGAAGCAGTCTTACTTTGTTACATTTACGCCGTAGCAGAAATGAGCGTGACAACCGTAGACAATTCATTCGACATAATACTTTGTTAGATGTGTGTCTTTCGTCGCATTTGGACGGCTGACTGAATGTGATCGGATGAATAGCCAGTTAGAAATAGACGTAAGTTATGACTCCTGCTAGAGTGCGCTGCAAAATGAACTACAATCCTGCTTGAGAACGATAGACGTTCCGGCGAGGTAATTCGTTAAAGATACGACAGATATGTGCAGAGAGCAGCCATTAAACTTATAAATATCTGCGCCATTGGCGGCTGCCGTAATTCTCGGCTCTCTCTCTCTCTCTTCCTTGTAGCGACGCTGCACTGGCCGGGAATTTTAATTGTGTGCCGTTTGGCATTCCTTGCGGCACGCCGCAGCTACCTTCATCGGCAGGTGCCGTAGTTCTTTCAAGAGCTGCAGGTGATAAGTCAGCAAAATGTCAAGCGACTTGTGCTCCAGCGTCTTGGTCTTGGCAGATACCGCGCCACTTCAAACGCTCCTAGCTCTCGACCTATTGGTTAACTCAGGTAACACGACTGCCCGGAATTATGTGTAGTTGGTAGTAAAAGTGGAGGACCGAGTAAGACATTTTAGAGTTGACAAGGTTACAGGGGAGGGGTACAACTTACCTGCATTATAGCTTAAATTTTAAATCGAAGTACAATTGAAATAAAATTGCAGACTGAAACAGAAATGCAATTTTGTTACATATTGACATATTCTGGAGAACTGTGTATGTTATGTAAAACGTTTATTTATGAACACGGCTGAAGTTAACTTCATTTATAAGATATTGTTACTGGTTTCGAATTTACGAAATTCATCTACAGGGGTTTTACATGAAATGCGTGACACTGATGTTGGGAGCTGATACAGTGTTGGGGGGGGGGGGGGGGGGGGGGGGGGGGGGAAGGTTCAAATGGCTCTGAGCACTATGGGACTTAACATCTGAGGTCATCAGTTCCCTAGAACTTAGAACTACTTAAACCTAACTAACCTAAGGACATCACACCCATCCATGCCCGAGGCAGGATTCGAACCTGCGACCGTAGCAGCAGCGCGGTTCCGGACTGAAGCGCCTAGAACCGCTCCGCCACACCGGCCGGCCGATACAGTGTTGAGTTGACCGCCAGAAACATTAGTTTTCAAACTGTATTGACATTTTTATTGCTCTGCTCAGTTATGCACAGTGGTTTCCATTACTGGCCACGTTTCTCAGTCAAATAACCTAACTTATTTATAGAAAGGCACCGCGTGTTGCAAGTCATTTAGACTGAAAGAAAACAAAAGCTACGTAGTTGTATGGTGTAAGAGTGTCAGATATGCTGATAGAAGTATAGTGAGGACTGATAAATTCCATTATTCGCATGCGACAAAACCCATCTGGGCGAAAATAGGGAAAATCTAGAAGACACAACCCAGTAAGGGTGAAAAAACTAATTAGAGTCAAACGTGATGAATAGTAGCACAGAAGAGAATAGTGACTTGCTAAATAGCAAACTTTGAAAGGCACAGAAAAAGATGGAAGGCATGTTAGCTACCCAAGAGGTAAGAAAAACGTGAGATGGTCGTAACCAGGAGGGTAGCACCACAAGCGAAGGAAAGCACCAACTTAAGTTTTGCTACCTGAAGTACTATGAGACTACGCAGCAGATGAGGAAAGGAGGACTGGAGAAACCTTAACGTCAGCGGTGAAAACTATTTTAGGGCAAATTTTGATACAACGAAGACTAGTTACTGAAATAATTGGCTAAGCCGTAGAGCGCTGTAAGGAGTAGAAAGGGTGGAACAAAGAACACAGATGGAAAAGTACGCTGCCTGTAGTACGACTAGAAAACTGAGCAATTTAATAATGGAAAAAAGGTCAGACCGTGTAATTTAGCGGAAGTTCTGAAGATTACACAAGCATTATGGCGGTGTTGATTTTTGTGTTGCAGATGTAGTTTATTCGTTACCACTTTACACGTGTCATGTTTAATCCCACCATCTCCAGTAGCGTTTTCGCCGCGAGTAAGTACGGTTACAAATACTAATATTATGACAATTGCAGACGGGACAAACAGTAACACGCGCACTTGTTTATTCCAAACGTTTCGTCGTTTTAGTGGGTGTTAGTTTCCAGTTACCAAAGCCCCCGACACCTATCAATTTTTTTCACGCCGTCACTGAAAACAGACACTGCCAGGAGAGGGGGGAGGTCATGTCGAATGACAAGTGGCATTTCCGGCACTCGGTTAACAACGATGGTTGTGGCAGTGGGTGGGGGAGGTGTATGAGAGGACGGGAGATTGGGGGGGGGGGGAGTGACGGGGGTGTTAATGGGTGACGGAAACGTATCCGCTTTCCTGACACTCTATACCGGCGCAGTATTTCATAGAGTGTGCGCGTCATCAAACTGAGACGTACTTGCAACTGATCGGTCGGATAGTGTTATTGATTTCAGCGTTTTGTATTGGACGTACAAAATTCGCGGCGCTTTTCACATTTGGTCCGTTACCGATAAATACTTCCAGTGGAAAGTATGCTTTCGTTCGCAGGGCAGATACGATCTGAAAATGAACGATATCCGACACCGTTGTAGAACTATTTATTAATGCTTAGATGCGCATCATTCATGTATACAGCCAGAACACTCCATTTCTGCTTAGCGTTAGTCGATGAGCAATTTTTCAGACATTCTGCATTGGAAACAGAAATTCTACTAATAATTTGTTGTATTCCGATGCCTATGAGAAAGCTTTGGCTGTTGAGTTAGACGAGAATACACACTTCCTCGTGGTGAAAGAAATGCATAGCTTGGGACTCGTGAAACGGTAAGGAACAGATTTAAACTGTCATCGGCGTTCGCACAAAAAGGAACCCCGTCGTTCTCGCAATGGTCAGTAAGTACTTTGCCAGCACTGCGCAGGCGTGACAGAAGCGAGGCTGAAACATAGTGGGGACTTTTTAAGTTTTCTTTCCTTCAAGCATTTCATTACAAGCGTGATGTTAACGTGGTGTAGATGGACGTTTTAGAGAGCCTTACCATGTCCTGATCTCAGAAGAAATAAGCCTTTTAAGTTTAGGTGTCTTTCTTTGCTTACATTTATTTATGTCGTATGACTTTACAATCCACTTAAGGTATAATCTGAAACAACTTAATCTTTGTGTATAGGAAGATTTCCGTACATACTTCACTGGCGCACCCAGAAAATAAACCTGGTACAATCCAAAAGAATCCACAAATAAAAAATTCATGTGCGTGCAACTGTACACCATCCGATGATGGCAGTATGCTGCCGGAACTCGTGGCGCTAATAAAAAGTAGAAAAAAGTGAAGGAAGCAGAAAAATAATAAGTGTGGTACACTGTATTTCCTTTCGTCCTCTATACTTCGTTTCAATTTAGCCTGGACCATTAGCAGTCCACAACGATTCTTTAAGATACTTTGCATCATTATATGTCTGCCATCGTTTGATGGAACGTTTTCTTTCAAAAATGACAAGGCTATAATTTAACTTCTAGTTAACGAGAAATTTCCTACAGCTGGAAATTTTAGCTGTGATAGACAAGAACTGAGAATGTCTTCTATGTATAGCGGCCTTTTTTAAGTAATAATCAATTTGTCAACCTGAATCGATTTAGATAAGCTCTGGGAAACTAGATGAGGATGGTAAGACGTAGATATCGCTCTTTCCCAAATTCGAGAGCGGGATTTAACTATTTAACTAATGCCCCATTTCAGTGGCTGATTGTTGGTTTGGGTAGGAACTTATTCGTTTTGGCCTTCACAAGTATCTACATTGGTACCGCGTGTGACTGACTTGTAACAGTGGTTCTGGTTTCAGTGGGTTGTAAAACAAGTGCTGGAATTTGAAATCCACTCCCATCATTTACTTGGGATGGAATGTGATGTGTAGTTCGAGTGAATGGGGGGGGGGAGGAGAGAGGGAGGAAGAGAGAGAGAGAGAGAGAGAGAGAGAGAGAGAGAGAGAGAGAGAGAGAGAGAGAGTTGGTGACCTGCCCCTAGTCCACGTCCTTGACTCTCATTTTCTTTTTATTTGTTTTTATTCTTTGTAAGTAGGCAGTGTTTCCTCATGCTAAATATAGAGTGTTTGTAAATGTTTACCCTTATTTCAAAGTGAACAATTTACAATGAGCATGCTGAACCGTCTGGGCGAGGACAATTATTTCTTGAAGTGTGTGCGTTTTCCCTATGAGGCTACATTTCATATTTGGGGGCCAGTTAAACGCTATAGTGTGCGGATCGGAAGATCAGAAAATCCCCATGTCGTACGAGAACACATTCGGGACAATCCAAAAGTTATTTTGCGGTGTGCGTTAGTTAATGTGTGATCGAGTGATTGGCCCAGTTTTCTTCCTTGAAAGCAATGTAAGTGGATATGTTTACCTAGACATCTTGGTGAATTATAGTTCAAATGGCTCTGAGCACTAAGGGACTTATCTTCTGAGGTCATCAGTCCCCTAGAACTTAGAAACTACTTAAACCTAACTAACCTAAGGACATCACACACATCCATGACCGAGGCAGGATTCGAACCTGCGACCGCAGCGGTCGCGCGGTTACAGACTGTACGTCTAGAACCGCTCGGCCACTCCGGCCGCTGGTGAATTATGCCACTACCCAGCTACAGTACATGCAAGACACAATTATCGTTCATAAAGACGGCGTTTCCTCTCATTGGGTTCCATAAGGCCGTGAATTTTCTTACTGAAACCTTCACCAGCAGGTGGATTGGCAGAGATGGCCCAATTCCATGACCCCCGAGATCACCCTATATTACGCCAGTACATTTCTTTCCTTGGCGGTATATGGAAGATACTTGTACAAAACAACAGTTCCTGACATTGAGGCACTGCAACATCGTATCAGAGATGCCACTGGCACAATTACATCAGACATATTGTAGAATGTGTGGCAAGCGATTGAATACCGGCTTGACATTTTGTGTGTTATCAGAGGTGCACATATTGAAGTGATTTAAATATTGAAGTGTATATTATCTGCATTAAAAATTCATGAATAGAGGCATATGTGGTATAACGCATGTTTCATTTACTATATCCAATAAAGAGTTACGTTGCTGTGTTATCGAGGTAAACATTTATGGACACCTTGTATGTTCCTCTCGAATAGTAATCTAGTAAATAGTCACGTTGCGTGCTGGTTAAATTTCCGGGTACAGATCGGTTACACTGTTACATATTTCTAACTTCCTTCTGTTAACTGGGTCAGTAAAGGAAAGGACTACAATTTGGGAATCCGAAGCTCCAGTTGTGCGGGAGGTTCCTACGGGCGCCGCGCTAGGACAGGTGGTCAGCAAACTATGCACCTCGCTGCCGCCGCCCCCAGCGACTAAGTGGCTATTAAGAGCGACCGCAGAGGCTCGACGGCGACGCAAACTGCGAGCCCGAGGCGGGGGCGGGAGGGCGGGAGACAGAAGAAGCTGACGTCGTTTGGCGGCCAGTCGGACCCGGCGACGACGCCCCCGCCTCCAGCCTCCAGCGCCGCCCCTCCTCTGCGACGAAGAGATCAATAACGGCGGGCCCTCCGTTGCTTATTAGTTGCGCACCAGTATGCGTTGTGTCCACAGGCAAAGACTGGCCAGGCCGGACAGCGAGGAGTGGCGGGGGCGGACGGGGGCGGGGAGCGGCAGCTCGGCCGGCCGGGCTGCAGGGGCGGCCGGAGGCGGAGGCAGAAGCGGCCGTCTGGCGCCGCGCTGACTGCGGGGAGGACGCGTTTCCGAAGGGAGCTCTAGGCAGCACCGCCAACGCCTATGACAGGCCTTCTCAACCATTCCGCTCCGTCAACCTTCACTTCTCCCTAGGCGCACCGTGTGGTCGAGTTGCGTAATGTCCATAAAAAACTAAGCTCTGTCCTTAATATATCAGAACTCCAAATAAACTAGGCTCTCAAGAGGCTTCGGAAAATCACAACACGACTGCGAGATTAAATTGGAATTTAACGCTGTGTTAAATACCGGGCGATTCAAAAAGAAAGATTTCAGTTGTTTATTACAGACGAATTATAAAAAGAGAGTAACACACTGGCATGTCACAGGGTAGAGGAACGTTCAGAGATTTGACTCAACTGAGCTGTTGTTTATTTGTAGCAAATCGACGACTATACAACAAGAGAAATAATTTTGTGTGTTGGAACTTGCGCGGTGAAAGAGGTGGACAACAAGATCTTGTTTAGTGCTTCTGGCCTCTCAGGTGTCCAGACCTCACACCTCGCGATTTCTTTTCTGTGGCGCACGTAGAAGACACAGTCTTTGTCCTACCTTTGGCAGTTACACTTCAAGAGGTGAAAAATCGAACTGTTAAGGCTGTCGATTCAATAAACAGGGACCTGTTGATTCGTGTGTGGAATAAAATGAACTATCGTTTCGATGTTTGTCGAGAAACATATGGTGCTCGTGTTGAGAGTACGGTTTAGTGTGTGTGCGAACATAGATCTCTGAAACTTTCTCTGTCCAGTGACATGTACAATGTTTCTATCTTTCACAGTTTGTGCGTAATAAACAATAAAAACCTGTTCATTCTTTTTGAATCACCCTGTACATATCAGATGGCCTTGCGGCCTACCAGGATTAATTTTTCGTTGTTTCATTCCGTATCTTAATGTTTCCTTTGAGGACTCGACCGACTAAATTCCTATTTGTGATCAATCTGTGACTATCATTGTGCCACTGAGAGCACGATTCTGCGTAAATTACGGACGGAACTTTGCCTTCTGCTGACAATGCTCTTACCGATTTAGCTATCCAGGCCCGACTCTCGACCGAGTTCACGATTATATGCTAAGAGCATAAAAGATGAGGATTCCGGTTCGAGTCCTAGTTTGCAACAAACTTTTAATATATCCCCTGACTTCTGAGTACTATGCTCGGTGAAGCAGCATGAATCTGTGTAAGAAACGATAACTTGCTGGATTAAATTTCAACGAATCACTTCAGCATCCAGTAATCTGAGCCTCTCTGGCCGTCAAAGGACACGAGTCCGTGTTTCATACTAATGAATTTTTTGCAACGGTAAAGGAGCCTAGTGTCGAAATTAAGTTGCTCAACATCGATCTTAAAATCAAGGACTGAACTTTTCGTTTTCTTTTTATTTCTAGTACACTGTGGCACGTTGATACTAGCTGGCTCAGAATCGCTGCTTATTGCGGTGTAAATACATAACTACAGGGCATAAGAGAAGAATTGTAAAGCCACTCTCACGTGACAGACAAAATCTGCCGCACGCTGTTGGCAGAGGTGACATGTTAACAACTCACTTGTCTGCTGATAACGCTGGAGCTCTTCGAATGCGCCCCGTAATTAACACCGACCTCGCTGTGAGACGAACATTTTCGAGAAAGGATGACACTGCGTGGGTGTCGTGCTGTTAGCACTAATGACAATTTTTTTCAAGGCGTCTCTTATTCAAAAATGAACAAGGAAATGTGTTACACTCAACAGAGTCTCTGTCTTCTTTTCTTTGTGTTATAAAATGTTTTGATATTTTCTTGCACGAAAGTGATTCTTAATCAAACTTGCAGAAATATATTATTTCTATTTACGAAGTTATTGGTAAAGTGCTACTGGCCGCCTGCGGCAAAGTGTTACTGGCCGTCTGCGGCATGGAATGCATGAGCGCTGCAACTATTGCGGTCTGTGAAAGCTAGACACAGGATGGTCAGAAACAGTCTCATAAGCGATACAAAACTGGACATGGGACGGTAATAGGGATCGAACCCGAGCCAAACGATGAGCAGTCTCGTGCGCTGTCCCCTACGCTATGAGAGCAACTGACAATAATTGTACCTGGCGGGCCGCTTGAGTCTGCGTGCGTAACGGCCTGGCTGACTAAACTCAATGCTAATTAACTCGGAAAGGATGCAACACATCGAATTTTTTTCTTAAGAATTATTTCTTAGCACAACCTACCCTGCAACACCCTTACAAGCTTTTCACACTGTTTCTGACCACCCTGTATAAGTGAAGACAACCTGTCGAACAACTGTATTGATAACCAGCATTACTCTTGGGATGCCTGAAGGAAATGACATCATTAACTTGAAATCTAATAGCTGCTGCTGTGCAGTGATAAATACCTCGCAGAGCATGGAAGTATTTGTAGTATGAATAATAAGACGTACAAATGAGTTAAATAACTGTTGTCCGACTAAGTGTTAATTTGGAAAAATCAAATAATAACATTTTGGCACTAGTCGACGTATGTTCATCGCATTAGGGCGCGGAATATTAAAGAGAAACTCTTAGTTATGAAGCTGCGTCTCTGTCTGTCAGACGTGATCAACTGGCTCAATGAGAAGAAGAATACAGCCGAATCGTAGGAATCCAGGTTCGAGCCCCAGTTCTGCACGCAGCTTTAACTTGTCGCAAATCATAAGCTACACTATTTTCTTAGGCGTAGTCCTATTGGAGACGGCATATTCGTAGGGTTCTTCCGAACTGGGAAGCCATTTCAAGGGAACGGAGAGTTTCTGTGGGGTGCGATGCTCCGTGCGATGTAACAAAGGAATGCCATAGGGTTAAATGTCGGAAAGTTGCGATTTAAGACTATTTAATGGAGCCTTGGCCACTTAAGCTAGCGAGGCCTGGGTGGGAATTGTGACGGCTACTAACCAAGCACTCCTGTTTTTATTTCATTTCTAATTACTTGAAAGAAATACTCACATATTTAACAGGACATTTCCGGGGGCAAAAAGGCATAAAGAGGAGGCTGCCAGCTTATTTTCGTTAGCCTTCATCAGGTGCGGTTCTTTTCGGTTGTGGAGCCTAGACGGGCGGTGCACCAGGGAGAAGAGCTGACAAGGGGACGGTACGAACATCGCCAAAGCGGTTTCCGTCATACTGACAGCCTGTGTAGGACACGACTAGGACTTCAACATATGCAAGTAGCAACTCTCAACCACTTCGGAGAATATCGAGTTTGAACATACTTCGTATGGTCGTTAGCAATCTCATACTGATTCGTAAAGTGCTACACAGGTTAAACATTATACCTGCCACAAATATAAATAAAATGACTATACTGCCGGCCGATGTGGCCCAGCGGTTCACGGCGCTTCAGTCTGGAACCGCGCGACCGCTACGGTCGCAGGTTCGAATCCTGCCTCGGGCATGGATGTGTGTTATGTCCTTAGGTTAGTTAGGTTTACGTAGTTCTAAGTTCTAGGGGATTGGTGACCTCAGATGTTAAGTCCCATAGTGCTCAGAGCCAAAATGACTATACTGATTTGATTGAAAGTTCTTGTCTAGCCATTTCTTGCACAGTCATATAATTACGTGAGAAGAAAAAAAAAGAAGAAGAAGAAGTGCAGGCAGCGATATACGATCCATGGACCTCGCGCTCCTGGAACTAATCGCTTAACACGCTTTTTTTTCCTCTTACCGCTAGCATTCGCATTCCTTTTCAAGGAAAGAAAAAACTAATCTTTTCTTGTAGAATAACAGTTGATATAACTATCGTCCGTTTCAGGAAGTACGCTACTTGCGAGCCCTGAAAAAGCCTCCAGTCACATCCGAAAAAGAAAAAAAAAAAATATAGGTCCGAAGTGACATTCTCGTCACTCCGCTGAAGGGGAGGAGGAGGGGGGGGGGGGGAGGACTCGGCTGCGGATTTCTTGAGTGCCAGCGACCGTACAAAATACATGAGTATGCGTAAAATTTTCGAACTCGATTTTCTCGAAAACGACTGAGCGTTGCATCTTCCTGTTATCGTATGTTTAAGTAAAAGTCGTACCCAACACATCTTTTCAAGAGGAATCAAATTGGTGAGGGGATGTTTGTACGGTCGACTTCTAAGCCCTCTGGTGACAGGAAATCTATGGCCCATATTTATTTTCAAGTTGTCCAGCTAGCACTCTGAGGAGGATCAAACGGTGGCTTTTACGAATGTAGATAGCATTTGCATGATATAACGCGTAGACAGAGAAATAAAGTGGGGACGCCAATCTTTCAAGGGGTCACGGAATCGTGCAAATATATCTTCAGATGAGAAGAACCCCACTTCTGGAGACTGGTGCTGCTACGAGTTGCCGAGTCAGCAATCGCTTCCAGCATTAAATCCATCCCCCCCCAGAACTGGGAACAGTATAGCTAATAAATAACCAGCGTCATAGTTAGGACGACACCGAAAACGGCTTCCGATCGCCAGAGGAAGGCTACGATGTTCGCATTAGCGTCCGAATAACGCCGGCGCCGCAGCAGCTAGTTGTCGACAGCTGGCGCGACGTCAGGGCGCATCGCGTATCCCACGCACCGCAGGCGTCCGCGTCGCTGCGTGAGCGCATAGCAGCGCCCACCCGACGCCCGCGTCCCACGGCTCTCGGGTGCGAAGGTGCGTGCGAGTAGGCCGCCCGGCCACTGGCGCCAGTGCTAGCTGGCGCGTGGGTGCGCACTCGCCGTTCACACAGTGATACGCCGAGTAGCTGCAGCCCGATTAACACGAATGACGACTGCGGCGCGGCCGACGGATTCCACAGCGTTCTTCGGCCGCGGTTTATCTGCTCTCTCCTACTCGGAAGCCGTATCAGCCGTCGCATGCATCTGGCTAAGTGCCCTAGGCGTGCGTTAGCTCCGACAAAGTCCATGCGCATCCTGCAGCGCCCGATAAGCGGAGGACACACCTGCATTTATGATAATTGCACTGTAGCTGCCGAAATATCTTGTAAAGAATCACTGAAGATAAAATTCCGAGCGCACGGAGGCTTGGAAATGGGCGAAGGTGTTTTATTTGCAGAAGTGGCCCGTACAGTAGTGCTTTCGAGACAGCGTTCAAGTTGCAACAAACATATAGCCCAGCGTCTTCCTAAAACATCCCTTCAACCATTCCACCCTGAGCTAAGATCGATTTGTATATCAGGGAATGATAGTAAATATTCCCACCCCGGCATCTAGATATTCGTTTTCCGTCGTTACCTAAAATAACTAAGTGAAAGCAGGAGTAAGGTGATTTGGTCACTGCCGGTCTCTTTCTAGTAATTTTCGATACTATCCATTGTTTATTTGTCTAGACAATGAAAGGGACCTTCGACTCTAAACCTTGAGTTACACAACGGACGATCGATTGAGTGATCGACTAGAGCGTTGCTATGTATCATTACTGACTTGAATGTCGGCTGGGCACACAGGATTTGAGGCTCGTTGCATTCTTCGACCATCTCATTCAAGATGACTGGCTATCCGGGCTTCTCTGTTACGTCGGTTTCGTAGTCAACTTACATGAATCCTGGGTCGGATCCTTAAACCTGGTCACAACCAATGTCTTTCCCAAGTCCTGTGAGCTCGAGCTCGGTCTCCTAAGAGGTAGCCGTCGCCTGGACGTTACAACTCTCACACCCGCTTTCAAGCTTCGTTCCACCAGATCCGCGTAAGACGTTTCCCGTCCAAGATATCTCACGAGACCATCGCCATTAAAGCTCCGGTACAACTGATGTTATGCTTCAAGTGTGTGGCCAGAAATTGCACCGACGCTGTGCTTCCGCTTTTCTAAAAAATTGTTCAAATGGCTCTGAACACTATGGGACTTAACTACTGAGGTCATCAGTCCCCTAGAACTTGGAACTGCTTAAACCTAACTAACCTAAGGACATCACACACATCCATGCCCGAGGCAGGATTCGAACCTGCAACCGTAGCGGTCGCGCGGTTCCAGGCTGTAGCGCCTAGAACCGCTCGACCACCCCGACCGGCCCGCTTTTCTAAACACCAGGTAAATCACCAGTGGGGGAATGTCTTGTATCTGAACCATTAACGTGTACGCCTATTTTGATTACTACTGATAAAATCTTTTAGGCGACACTGCCCAGTCTTACTACAAAAAATAAATAAATAAATAAAAATGGGAACGGAGTTTTCAACGTATTTTAACCGGTCTTCTTCGGACAGTCAAAACTGCTTATTCAAGATTATTTGTTGATTCATCCTGGCACTATCAGCACCACTAGATCCTCTCTTACATCTTTATTATTTTACATTACATTCATTATGATACACATGGTACAAGAGGTCCTACACCTAGTACCGAATCCAACACTTCAAATAATTAATGCAGAAATACTAGTAACCAGCAGAAGAAGTGAGCATGTGTTTCACCGCGTGATGGAGAGAAATGGTCATGTAAGTTAATTTTTAAGGGAAAGTTAGCAATAAAGAAGTGATTCAGCTTTTCCTTAAATGGGAAAAGAAACTGAACTGTGTGTAGAATTTAGGAGCGCCAGGACAGTTTGTTTCACAGGCGAAGAGCAACAGTGGAAAAGAAGTCCAGTATGTTTTCGTTTTATGAGTGTACGCAGCTAGGACACCAGACAAGTAAGAGACTGTAGTCCGACTCTGACGAGATGACAGGTAGTTGAAACTCTTGGATCCTGTCGCAACAAGGAGCCGCTGGACAACCGGCCATACCTATAAGAATCCGGGGTGTTTCTCGTTATCGTACGCTTCGCATAATTCTCAGTAATTCATTGAATTGCTTCGTCGAGGGCTAATTAGTTTTTATAATCTTCGCCTAATGGGCAAATAACTTGTAGTAGGAACTCGTACCATAAAAACTGGAGCAAGGTTTTCCGTAAGGGGTGGGGTAAAGTGAGGACGAAATGACACTTGGCGTTCAGAAAACTAGCAAACGGCGGAGCGGAGCCGTGAAAACGACCGCCCCGTCGTGGATGGGTGGTCTGCAGCTTTCGGGAGGGTGCAAACAAAAATCTGCGGTGACGCGATACCGTGCCAGCGCCTGTGGAATTAGACGGGGAGAAAGAAGGGTTGCGCGCAGAGAGAAAGGGGAGGAAGGCGTGTGCCGCGAAAAGCGGGTGGGGCGGGGTGGGGGGCGAGTGGGAGGAAAGGGGGAGACGCTGGCACCGAGGAGGGCGGCGCGGGGGTGGAAAAAAGGCGAAATGCGGCTCCTGATGGTGGAATACCATTATTAATAATGACTGGCCGTATCTGCGGGGGCTGAGCCTTCCTCTGGCCGTGGTCTTTGATGGCGAGCAAGAGGGACACGTGTGTGTGTGTGTGTGTGTGTGTGTGTGTGTGTGTGTGTGTGTGTGGCGAGAGGAAGAAGCGACGGCGGCCGGGGCCCTGGCCGCCGCCCCTTCCTCTATAAACCCGCGGACGCCGTCGGGAAGCGAAAGGGGTGGCCAGCTTCGGCGGGGACAGTAAAAACCGTGATAGCCACCCCCTCCTCCCCCCCCCCCCCCTTCTGTCGCTCGCCCTTCTGCTTGCTTGCGCTTCTCCCGCATCGGCAGGGAACGCCGCAGAAAGAGAGGCGGCGGTCGGCTGGCCGGCCAGTTTTTTAGCGTTTCGCCCGAAACGGGGTGGCCTATAGGGTGTCCGGTTGTTGCAAGTGTTTGTTCTGCAGCTGGGCACCCGCAATATACGACGTGACTTGCGATAAGAGTCTCACATGTAGGACAATGACGCACGTCACACATGCAAATAGCTTTATTTTCTTACATATTGTCAATGCAGATTATGTGACTGACTAATTATCTTCTTTTATTTTTCTTGCGGCAGCTATCACAAAAACATTTCACAAAATGTAGTGACCGGTTTCGGACAGCCAGTGGCCACCATCAAATTGTTCAAATACTCCTACTGCAAACGGTGACGTACAGTTCCCGTTGCGTTGTCAACGTAAGTGGACTTCTGGTGACGACTCCTGGCTAGTCGAAAAACCCGTAACTGTATTTTTAAACGTTTTTGTGACAGTTTTTACAGGCAAATAAAAGAAGTTCCTTTTTTTCGCTAGACTGAGGGCGACAGTGTCTATGATTTGAACGCTTCTTTAAAAGTTGAGAAAAATTAGCTAAAAAAGAACTTTTTTATCACCCTCAAGAGGCAACTGTAAACCCGACAGGAAAGTATGCTTGACGGCGAGGTGGGGAATAGACTCCTTTCGAACCAGATTCGCCTCGCTCGACGTACTCCGACACTGTACTACGTAGTACTGTAGGTCCGAAGAACGAGAGAAAGCAGGGTGGAAATTTAAAAGTCCCCTCTACTCAGAGGATGTTTAGAGACAGGACTAGACCAGTTCAATATGCGGAAATCCTGTGGCATCGCTGAATGAACCATGGGAGCATTCATCTGAAATGATCTGGCAGAAGCGCAAGGAACTTGACAAAGACGGCCCTGGTAGTGTTTGAACCTCCCTCCACCCGAATACGAGTTAGATGTTTCAATTACTGCGTTATATACGAAGGGAGATGAATACTGGCCTACTGGTCAATTCTACTTCTGAACCAGTCATCGGTTTTGATCAATTAACGGGACACATATTGCCCATGCAAGTTATTGTACTCACCAAAACACTACGAATGTCGCATGTTCGTCCTCAGTTTGAGGTCAGACACTCCTAATAGGTTAGGACCGAGATTTACGTAAATACACATTTGTTTGATTTTATAAGAAAAGCGTAGGCCAGTCTGCCCTTTCAACTCAAATCTCCACAAAACACTGAAAATATTGTGAACAGCCGCACGAGACAACAACGTCGTCCTGGATGATTTTAAAAATATATAGATCCGACAAAGCAAAATTGCACATTTTAAATGCAAAGACAAGACCTCGAAACATGATAAAACTATACGACTGAAAAACTGTTAAGCGAAAGTGTTGTGATTCTTTCTGAGTAAATCACTTATATTTGACCAGCCTTCGAAATGCGTAAATTTTAAACAGGCCTGCATCCTACAATGATCGTTACTGACAGTGGAAACACGAAAGGCAGAAGCGTTGAACTGAAAACATATACGTGCTTTACTTCCGGGCAACTGTTCTTATTGGTCATGCTCTTTCATCTTCCCTCGTTACATTTTCGTCACACTTCGTCCTTCCAACTGCTTAGCCTCTCTCACGCTCTGTCCTTTGCCAACAGCCGAGTGGCTTCTACCTGGAAGCAAAATTGTGTTTATTGGACCGCATCCCAAATTTTGGCGACAGCTGTTAGTTCAATAAATATCTGTTCTAATTGATCTAGCAATGGTTTGCCGACTGATCGATGTTCAGAGCGCCTGGCCGACTAATGTCGCAGGGTGTATTTATACACGCACATGTGCGTACCGTTCAACACGTGCCGTCTACTTCTCTAAGCTGGGCTCGCAGTCCGCAGTGGCAGCCAGAGACAGAGTGGAAGTAATTCCTCGGTTCGATCCTTTGATGCCGCGCGCGAAAAATAGGCCATGGATAGCCCCTATTGTCTTCCGCAGACAGGGGGGAATTTTTTAATGAATGATGGAAGAGCCTGTTGGAGGGGATGACCGATGCTGTCGATATCAACTCACGCGTTGAGTACTGCAAAACTCGGCCACGTGGCTTGCAGTTTTGAACACAAGATTTTATTAATCTAGGCTATTCAGCTGACGACTAAAATACCGACGATGACCGTGGGTGTGTGATAGCTACCAGCTAAACAAAGATGTAATGTTTACATAATTTTTGAGTTCATTCCCAGTGTCTGTTTCAGACTGCGGTCATGTAAAATTGGCTGCATTACCAACTCGAGAACACAACGCTGACCGATTCTTGCGCGTTTTTAATACCGCAGAAATCGTCCGAGCGTTTCCGAAGTTCTACACGAATACACAATGTTAGATTGTGACACTCAATCATTATGCCCTCACCAGCAAAATCCCTCCTTCTGCCAAAGAGATACAACTGCAGAATACATTAATTCAGCATCATATTTTGATATTAGGGTAATACATGCATACAAAAGGATTCGTAAATTCTGAGGGGCTCCTTTGGCATCAAGTAATTATATACACGGTTACGGCCAATTTTGTCCCGCGTTCGTGACGTACTGCAGCCATCTGAAGATAAATTACTTCAGATTGAAACCGGTAATGTCTCTAAAGTCCGCCTTTTTTTTGGGAGGGGAGGGAGACTGACGCCCTATAGACGCACCAATGTATCGAAATGGCCAAAAATTGAAAATACTTTGTTTCTACCACATAAAAGTCACAATCTTTAGGGATATGTGTTTTCACTGCTTTTGTTTCTGCAAATTCAGTCAGGAAGTGTTCCCAAGATTCTGCCTCAAGACAGCATAGTTGTTTACCCTCGTGTCAGAAGCGGCAACCACTGACATTTGCCATTTTGTTTCCGTGTAAAGAAGGCTCTTCTTCGTCAGTAACAAGATGTGACACAATTCAGCATCAAGGACAGATTACGCTACTTCAGACAGAAAGTATATGGCCAGTGCCTCGGTCGACACAGGACAGAGAGGCCTTTCGCTGCCAAACAGACCAGAAGCAATCGAGAGGACGACAGCAGAAGGCCCCTGGTATTAACGCGTTGCTCTTTCGCAGATTGCTCGAAGGGACTCACGCCGTACCTTTCGGCAAATGCGGCGCATTTCTGAGATCCGATAGGGGCAGTAATTTCTGCACGCTCCCAGCGGGCGGCGAGAGGACAGAGGAGAAAAACTGATTGAAACGCGGCCGGGCCGGGCCGGCTCCATCTCTGCGACTAAATATTGAATTCTGGAGGGCCGGCGAGTCGGCACTCGGGATTTGGCTGGATATTGAAGGCATATCTCACAAAGCCGCGCTCCGCTGCTCCGGTCCTGCGAGTACGTGCGCCCCACGTATTAATAAAACAGTCCGGCGGCAGTGCGTAATTCATTTAAGGCGGAGACGACGATTGGAGCAAATCGGAAAGCACTCTGCCTAGCACAGTAATGGAGTTCTCCAAGTACGAACCTGATGCTGTTTGCTGTAACCTGCTTGTGTGCAGCCACTTTTTGTTTTAAATTTAAGCTATTATTGGTGGAGAAAAGGGTAGGATCCAAGTCACTGAAACACTGTTCGAGTCACTGCCAATTTCTACTGACCAAGACAAGAATAAATAAAAATAAGGAAGATATACTCACTCAAAAAAAAAAAGAAAAAGAAAATAAAAGCTACACCAACGGAAGGGGAGTGACAGAGGGAAATTAATTTCGTAGGAAAATTTCTGCACTGGCCACTGCCCACAAAGTCACGTTAAGCTCGAAGATGTACTGCGTCATGAACATGTATTCCTACGCTGGGTATGGGCTTCGAGAAAACCGTAAATCGAAGAGAATCTAAGCGTTTGATATGTGATGTTACAAAATGTTGAAAAGTAAGTGGAACGATATAATAATAAATGTAAAAAACACTGGCTACTGTGAAGGGACAGGAGACAGCTCTCCAGTTAAGACATCAGGGAATAACTTTCATAGTACCAGAGGGAGTTACAGGGGCCAGATACCATATGGGAAGACAGGAACTGGAACAATTCCAGCGAGAATTAGCCCAGTCAAAGAGAGCCAAACAGGTCGAATAAGGGAAAAAATTCTTGTGGTCGCAAATTTTTATACGTTGGTAGGAGGGAGTGCAATAAACAGCACATTAAAAATCCTTATCAGCTGGATATGAGCGTAAGAGGAGAGGGGGTGCCTGAAAGTAATTTTTTATGTTTCTCTTGAATAACTCGAGTACCGCGGCTTCTAACGAAAATGTTTCCGAGACAAAATTAGACTACATTAAGTTTCCTACAAAAAAGGACTTGTTCATTTTTTTCTGTAGGACTAATATTTTAACGTGTTCCATGGGATGGGATAAGAAGGTATTTTACGTAATAACTCACTTAACTGCAAATAAGTACACAATAAATTGAAAATAGTTCCACTACATAAACAAGAGCTCAGTGAATTTAATTTCTGTACTAGTGTAAGGGCACTGGACAGGAAATGTTGGGGATGTATAGTCCGTCTGTAAATTGAAAAGTAGGTAGCGTTCGTCGTGGAGGGAATTTGCCTTTCCTAGAAGGACGCTACAGCTGCTCTACCGGATGACTAGGGATTAATATCCACCCTAGCAATGTAGAACTGTGCGCAGAGATTTACCCAGATTCTGTCCAGAAGTTTATCTTGCGTATATTTATTTATTATATTATGTAAACGCACTTTATGGTAAATAAACCACCCCTGTCATTTCTGCGCACTGTGGCGCCTGTGATTAATAAGGCGCGCTGATAAAGGTTCGCTACAACTTTGTGCAACACGCAGCAGTCGCTTGTTGTCACGTACTATAGTAAAGTGTTTGGGGAATCGCGTGCTCGCGCTCAGCTGGCTGACCTATGAAGTAGGGAAGTGCATGACCACAATCCGGCTACCTGCCTTCGCTCGCGCGTCTATCACCCCCCCCCCCCTTTCCCCCTATTACACCTCCAGAACACAATTTACCCCTAAATACGGCTCTACTGCATTCAGATGTGATATACACATTTTCTTAACCTGTGTCATTTAACAATAAACATTAATTTTATAGAGAAAAAACGCCATTTTTATTCATTTGCGATTTTTCCATCTCCTGCTGAGCGGAAACTGTTAGTCCTAGAGAAAAAAAAATGTTATAGGAAGTTTGATGGCTAAATTTTGTGCTGGGGAACATTTTCGCTAGAACTGACGGTTCTCGAGTGATTCACGAAAAACGTAAAAAACTGACATTTACACGCTCCCCCTTCCCTCTCACTCATACCCCAACCGTCAGTAACTTTAGTATGTTCTTCATGGGACGCGCTCCTACCACTGCATAGAAATTTGGGACTGCACGAATTTTTTCCATAACTTTCCTTCGCTGACTGGACTAACGCTAGGACGTTGAACTAAGTGCTACTCTAAGGAAATTGGAAATTTGTGCAAGTTCCCATGGGACCAATCTGCTGAGGTCATCGGTCCCTAGGCTTACACACTACTTAATCTAACTTAAACTAACTTACGCTAAGGACAACACACACACCCATGCCCGAGGGAGGACTCGAACCTCCGACGGGGACAGCAGCGCGAACCGTGGTAAGGCGGCTACTCCGCTCGTCGCTACTCTAAGGTTAAGAGGTTGTCACAAAGGAGGACGTCGTGGCGAGCATCATCAAACCAGTCATAGTACTGATGAAGGAGAAAACTACTTGAGGAAGGGAACTGCAGCAATGTTATTTGCGTTAGGCTTTTTCCGTATTAATTCGCAACCCGAACAATGTGTTTGGAATTCGTATATATGTTTACTTGAACACATGCACAAGCAACAGGAAAAGTTTTAAAAACCATGTTCTTTTGCCACAGGAGACCGAAAAAATCTGCCAGGCGACCTACACGGATTTGCATGTCTAACGTCTAGCCAACATCGAGCTCACGAAAGACTTCGTTTGCATCTACATCATACTCCGCAAATCACCTAAAGACTGCTGCTAGTGCCACTAACTGATCCTGTACCCTATTTCACTGGCGAATGGCGCGTAGGAAAAATGACGTCTTGGTCAGCTGGAGACTAACGTGTAGAAGGAAGATTAGGTGGAAAGAATCGCATTAGCTGTCTCGATATGTACACTGCCCCTGCAGTACAATCAGGGCTTTGTTTCGGTAGATATTCATACAGCCTGGAGATCCACGTAGCTCTAAAATACGAGAACAGATCCAGACATCAGCAACGCTGAGGGTCATATTCGTCAACATACAGGTCAGGTAAGGATTTGCGTAAAGCATTTATGACATCAGAGTGAGTAACCTCGTTGGGATCTAAAACCGTGATCTTATTAATGCGCTCTTGTCGCAGGGAACGAGTGCCCCAGCAGTTAAAAGGAGCATCGTCAGCATTCTCCATCAGGTGACTCTTGTCATCAAAGACAAATGTTCCTCGGGTTAGCAAAATGGTAGTGAAGGTATGTCACGCAAGTGGTGAACGCGGTGCCGTGTCCAACACACACACACACACGCACACACACACACACACACACTAAGAGAGAGAGAGAGAGAGAGAGAGAGAGAGAGCTGCCGGCGATGACGTTTCGCATCAGTTACGACGCGTCCGCGGGAACGCATCTCCGCATGGCTGGTGACCAACAATAGCGACAGACACACGCACTCAGGGGCAGGAGGGTCCCCGCCGGAAATCGAAGCCTTGTCCTTGAGTTACGGGCCCCGGCCGCACGTCGACCTGCCGCCGACTCTGTTGTCCTGCCTGCCACTCTGTTTCGCACCGAAATTCCTTTGTCTAGCCCGTCTCGCATTTCCAGCGGTCCAGTCGTCAGTTTCAGAAAGGAGCGGATAATGCCCTCGGGAATATATCACGAATGCTTCTGCGAGGGCCGGATTTCGCGCACGTCCCGAACACACTCAGCGACCGGTAGGATAATTCTATGAGCAACAAACAGTACACTTAAAAATATCCGCTCCTTGTTCATGCTTTATTTGAATGTAGTGAACACTCATATGCTTTTATTAAGGAGAGCTATTCGTCCACAGTTTGTTAGAGAATGAAAGTACGCTGAGATGAAGATGTCTGTCTCACCGCTAGAGTCTAATCAGCATCGGGAGGAGGGTAACATGTTTCCGCTTCGAACGATTTCCCTTGTCACGCTACCTGTGTGTCTCGGACTGTCACCCAAGCCGCGATACCCGAAATCTCGGTAACGGGGGAGTCATCACTGAGACAGAACTGTTGTTTACCGGTCTCAAGTGATTAGACGTACTACCAGTAGAGAACGTGGATACGTCCCCTTTATTTAAAGTCATGAACCGAAACAATATGACCAACGCGTGTTGGCCCATCTCTGCTGTACCTCATACCTGCCTCGGCGGCTCGTTCACGTAACGATAGACAAGTGATGCACATTACAACAGCCTTGTTGCAGTTTGTACATAACTATGAACCATTTTCCTTCTCTATTCTTGAGCAATCCGAGGGTGTGCTCCAGCTCTAATGATGCGGATGTCGACGAGACGCCGAACTCAATCTTCCTTCCCCCGCCAACAGGTCTAGTCAACACAGGAAGGGAGACGCCTAAACTTAGTTGAGAACAACAACACAGAACGTTCGACGTGTGTAACTGGACCTATCCAACGTTGTTGACTGAATTAATCTCGAAGCAATTAAATTATGCTCCTGAATAGCATCCCATTGGTCTGTATGTAATAAACTAAGATGGATGAATTTATCGTTAAGTTCTTTGGCACGTTCCGGAAGGATGCAAAGGTCCGGAGAACAAACTCCTTATTCATGCCCCACCCCGCGCTGGTAAGTCTGTTTCTAACATCTATAACCGAACGACTTCTAATCTGAAGAACTGCCGCGAAAGGCCTTGAAGTAATTTTCAACGAAGTGAAGACAAACACAGCAGAGTTACCCTGGAATGATCATTGTTGTTTCAGAAAATAAAAGTGCAAAGTACGAGGTGCTCTGGCACTCTGTGCCAACAATGCGTACAGACATGAAAGAGAGCTAGTAATAAGCTAGAATAGAGGATTGATCCTTTTCACCGTGAAATGCCGGGAGAGCAACAACGTGGCTAAGAACCAAACTGGGTGCGCCCGCAACTCTCTCCCCATTTTTTTCTTTTTACTCTTTTTTATTTTACCCCTGCCTGTGACTTTGGGAGAGTGAGCCGTAAAGGGTGAGGTACTCCGTACGGACAGATAGCGGCCATTATTAAAATCGATGCCATTAATGCGAGGCGGTCTTTCTCCAATTACCATACGAAGTCACGCAGCGCCTGTCGTTGCGTCACCGGCTAATGTAATCGCCAAGCCAGTCGATACCTGATACCACGCTGCGACTGCCGAAGGTCCGCTGCCTTCTGCCGCAGTAACACTTCCCCCAGCACCCTCGCTATTTCTTCTTTACGTCCTCTTTAGAGGTATCCAAAGGGCTACGTCGCGAATTTCTGGCGTCGTAATTGAATACTGGATGGTACTTCGAGATGCAGATAGTTTTTTAGGCAGTAGGTTGCCAGAAGACAGAGTATGGGGACGTACCACAGCATCAGTAATGAGTGGACACACGACTTCCTCCCATAAAGACCTTCACGAGGCAACCGATTTTAACTGGATGATGAGTAATCTCGGTAAAGAACTGTACTGGACCGTAAAGAGCTACTAGTATTAATTACACACATACCGTACTAGCCAATTTGTGTAGTATGACTGGCCAAAATATTGTTTCAACATCTCGAAGCTTTTATGAAACATTATGGGTCGCCGCAATACACAGCAGACTCTGTGCATACTTTCGAACAGAAACACAACTGTGCTTTAGGCCCTGGGCTCGCATTCGGCAGTAGTTCATTTCACCCAGTATTAAATCTTTCGTGGCTTCGTAGCTTTTAAATGTCCATACTTCTGTAGCCACCGGGGCCAATGAGTTCTATTTTACCTCTTATGACATCGTCGTCGACAGGATATTAAAGTGTTACATTCTTTCCTTCTTTCAGAAACACGACTGGCGAAATACTCGTTAAGTCATCCGTACCAACACATTGTCCACTGCAGACGGGTTCTGCTACTGTACTAAAATGTAAGTGATATTTGAATGACAGCTACTCGTCGCATACGTTGGCGGATCTTTATCGTACTTTTACCAGGGCCAAATACGAGTATTTTATACACATATGCTGGTGGCTTTCACTCAGTGTGACACCTTCCTTTCGCACGAGCAGCACGTCGTGTTTATTTATAATCGATAGCAGTTTAATGCAGCTTTTTTTTTTTTTTTTTTTTTTTTTTTTAAACTGATACAAAGTAGAGGCGTCGTCGGGTATACTACGATCTTCGATCACAACACTCCACTTCAACGGGTTCATGGTGTGAGTACCGCAACGATAATCAGTGCAACATCCGGATACAAAACAATTACGTTGAATGTCAACAATCAAAAGATTGGCAGGAAATGCTCGAAAACCGGTGACGGTTTAAATAAAGAAAGTGACTGCAATGTACCTGACTCAATTGATGTCAGTCCAAAACCAGAAACGCAGGGGAAACCTAAACCGCAATCCTCGGAAGAATAATGACCCAGTTCTCGCGAAACCCTATAATACGGATTTAAAATATCTGCATTGGAAGAACACTATGCGATCACTATGATACCGCCATAGTATCTCGCATAAGGATCATGACAATGAGAGAGATTAGGGCACATAGAGAGGCATAATAAACTGCAAATATTGGTATGAAGTACTCTTTGCCATGCTCGGTACAGTGGTTTGCGGCATTTGTATGTTAAAGTGGGTCCTATGCTCATCAGTACAACGCTAGTACCAGTATGTCTCATCATCATCATCATCATCATCATCATCATCAATGCTTTGCCGCTGCAACCATTTTGACCTATTATGTACTCTACTCCTCATTTTGTGACAATTTTGGCACTTTCTTACTTCAAGTAGATCTTCCACTATTATCTTTGTTGGTTTTCTCTTGGTTTTCTTTCCTAAAATTTTTTCTAGCATTATGTCTGTTAAAAACTTATTATGTCTCTGTTGTGTACATATTTCCACGTAGTCAGCGCGTACACAACTTTCCCACTAGAGCGCGCCCCGCTAAGCACAACAGCGCAGGCGCAGCGCTCGTCCGTCTCCGCACTACGAGATGGCGCTGCCATAGAGACGGACCAAATTCTGCTTCCGCTGATCCGCGTATTAATATGTAACGCAGCCAATGAGATTGCTGCTAACGTAGAACCTTTTCTCCTCGCGGATCACACTCGCGCAGTGATACATGAACGCACGAGGCATTATAACGGGTGTACAGACCTCTGATTATTCAGTCTGCATGTCTGCAGTCAAGTTTCTGTCTGTGCCTAATAAGATTATCATATTCCTGTACATAGCCATAACGATAAATGAATAGACACTTTGTCGAGTATAAGAGATATGTGAGAATAAGATTAACGTACCAATACCAAAGGAACTTCAGATTGTCAATTGTAAATAGCATCCAGAACCAAGTTAAGTAATTTTTATGCTTGTCATTATTTTAACAAATGTGTGTGAAAATTAATCAAGTTCTGTTTAAAGTTGGTCACCATCAATCTGCTACTCTAAGCGTGCAAGTGGCATTTTTATCGTCTGACCTAACGGCAGAAGATAAACACGTCACGATAAGACCACGAGACATATGGCTGACACTCGCCTACTTCGTTAGAGCGACAAGTCAAATAATCTGATGGTGTGTGTACCGAAGGTCTTACAGTACGCACACCACAGTCTCAATAAACGTTCACAAAGTTTTGCTTTCCTTTTTTCGACTGTTGGTACGAGGTGTTTCTTCTCTCTGATCTATTTCAGACCATCTTCACCGGTTTTTCTTTCTGTCGAAGTGGTTCTCATAGGCCTTTATCAAAGCCCGATTTCCACTACTTCTAAGCGTTTTGTTCTTATCTTTTCTTTAGTACATGATTTGTCCACTAGTAGTAGTCTTTGTTCATTAAAAGCACGTTAGCTGTTGTAGTTCTTTTACTGATTTCCATATTGTGTCTATTATTTTCTTTAATTAAAGAGCCTAAAACGTCACGTCAGTTGCAAACTGAAGGAAAGCAATGACAAATTACTTGTCTGGGATAGCACTGACGAATTTTCAAAGCTCAGACGGTATGGTTCTGTTTTTTTTTTTTTTTATTACAAATACCGACTATTCGTTGGTGGCACGTTAACACAAAGTGAGGGTAATTATTAGTGGCAATGGTCGTGTCGCCAGAAATTCCTCCCACGCCGTGTAAATAGCTGAGTGGCCGCTTGGACTGCGAGGAGCGGCGCAGTGGCGTGTTGTTTTGCGACGCGGCCGTGGGGCGGGCGGCTGGCAGAGCCGCGCGCGGGCCGGAGACACGCGTGGTCGAGTCGCCGCCGCCGCTGATGGACTTTTCTGGTCACTGGAGGCGCTTCCGCCGCGCCAGCGGCCTCGCGGGACGCTCTTTACACGTAATTAGAGGGCGACTGCTCTGCTGCGACTGTTCCGGGAAGGCCAGTCCCACTGCGGAACATTCCGACGCTGCGAGCACTCCGTCGCGGACGATCACGCAGCGGCGCTCATCCGAGACAGCTGCGGCTGAGGTTGATCCCAGTTACGACACGCGGGGAATTACGCAGCGCTCGTGCAAGGAAAACTACTTCTTCTGGTCATATAGGTTCCACATATCGCTGTAATTTGTCTCCTACGTGTAAAATATCGTCCTCTTTTTACGCGTAGCCCTCTCTAGTAGAGATATATCATGCGCACACTATGCTGTTGTGGTTAAGACGAAGAACTGATGTCGGACAATCGTCCTGTGTGCTGAAAAGTATTGCCTCCCATTTATTTAACTCTAAAAGCTTTTTAAATGACACAAGCATCTGCATATTTGGAGTCCTCTGTCGCTAGACGGCTCCGAATTTCATCGCATAACACGACGGGCACTACGTCAGTGCGTGAGAAACATCGTGCTGTAATCGAGTTTCGCATCCGAAGAGTTCTTCCATACACTGAGCACCCTCTTCTTCAGCATGACAATTCGAGACCACACACTAGCTCTGCGACTTCTGCAACAATCCGACGCTTTGGGCTCACTGCCATCGATCATACTCACTATAGTCCCGACCTGGCCCCACCCGATTTTCTTTTGTTTCCAAAACTTAAAGAACATCTCCGTGGACTCCACGCTGATAGTGATGATGTGGCGCAAGCAGACGTAATGTTGTAGCTCCGTCAATTAAGTCAAAACATTCTACAGTGACGGTAACAACAAACTGGTCTCTCGTTGGGAGAAATGTCTTCGTCGCCAGGGTGACTATGTTGAGAAATTAATATGTAGACACGAAGAATAAAGACGTAGAATGTTTGTTTTATTTAAAAAGCTTTAAGATTTTTCACGGAAGCACGCCCTCGTGTAAGACTGTTGTCCACAGAAAAATGTTCAAATGTGTATGAAATCTTATGGGACTTAACTGCAGCGCCTTAGACCGCCGTCCTTTCCAAAATGATAATCTCTTTCCACGAATTGGTCTGCCTCTGCCACGTTTCTGTGGCAGCGACCAAAAGCGTCGCCCCGCACGAAAGAGACATTAGAAAGTCAATGGGAACCGAAGAAACTGGAGATATGTCAGATTCAAGCCATAAAGGCGAGTGCTGCCTCAACAAGCAGGGGAGATACATCTACAAAAACAAAATGTAATAGATCGATGAGAAATGAGCACTCTCTTACGCAAAGATATTTGATAACAGAGAAGACTGCCCCCAAGTAAATTATTGGGTAGCCGATATTCAAGTAAAAGCGTAAAGAGAACAGAACAGTGTGGACAGTGTGGTGTGTGACAAATCAAAAAAATGGCTCTGAGCACTATGGGACTTAACATCTGTGGTCATCAGTCCCCTAGAACTTAGAACTAGTTAAACCTAACTAACCTAAGGACATCACACACATCCATGCCCGAGGCAGGATTCGAACCTGCGACCGTAGCAGTCCCGCGGTTCCGGACTGAGCGCCTAGAACCGCTAGACCACCGCGGCCGGCACAAATCAAAGAGACTGCAAATAATGTGAATTATTTCGCCACGCCACAAACAGACGTGCGTGTAGAACGAGAAAACTGTATCATATATATTAAATTAGCAGACGCCATTCAAAAATAATATTTGTACCTGTCATTTTCTAGGATTTTCTGCTTTTTTTTTTAAAAAAAAAGGATAATAACGGCCGGATTTAGTTTGTATTTCTGACACACCAGAAATGCGGCTTTGAAGTGTCGCCGGTGAAGTGTTCAGGGCGGAGGATGTTGTCTGCCGCGTGGAGCGGTGTTTAACGAGGACCAGGAAGTGGTCATTAGGCGCGTTTATTTGGACTGACACGCTCATAAGTGGTAGCGGGATATCGGTTTGTGTGCGCATCGCCAGGAGGCAATTAATAAGAACCACCGGCTGCCCCCTCAGAACGGAGGAGGCGCAAAGTAAGTTATGGCTGGCTTTGTGCTGCCCCTTGGCCGTGCCCAATTACTACGCACACAACTGCGTTCTATTGGGAGCTACCGTGCCCTAATCAGCGGGTCTGCGTGCTTGTGCCACCGTTCAACACGGAGAAGACGCTCACTACGTGTTTCAAACAAAAGAAAAGTAGTAGTGGCTTCCTGTCTTCGTGACTCAGTAATATGCGGGCAAACGAAGTTGACACTTGGCGCGGTGACTGACGGGAGCGACTGTAAATGGGAAATGCCTTTATGGTGTATTGTAGGTCAGAAGATGACAGCTGGACTCTGTCGAAACAGATCATTTGTGAAATAAAAATATTTCAGCACGCAATCTTGGCTGCAAAAATTCTAATTTATAGCCAGATCATAACTACCAATCTGGTTAGGTTTTCTACAGGTTTCCTTTCTGCTGCCGGACACCTACTGTGATGTGCTATCCGTGTTAAAAAAATGTGTCGCGGGAGTAGTTCACCATCTCAGTCGTTTGCAGTTCCCTGTTCGAGTAACACGTTATCCTCACTGGTTGCTGCCACCGTTTTAGTGTTTCGTGCTGGCTTCCTGTTATTGGTGGCAGCCATGGATCGTGCAGCTCGAGTTAGAGCAGCAGTGATAGGTAATTCAACCGATAGAATCCCGTCCGGTAAGCGTGATGAAGCTAGACATGTTTTCTCTACAGGTAATTTGTGATGTCCCTGCCTGGACTCAAGTCTCTTGGCTACTAATCATATTAAAGTAGCCGTCTGCGTACACTGCAAACAGTGCCCGCACGAGTTATGAAGACTCTTATTTACGTTTCCGTCACTTGCTTTATTTCTCTTGACCTGAAGCAATACATTTTCATGCCAGGTTGGATTTAACTGTAGCTCGAGTACTAGTTTTTATATTGTAACAGACTAAATCGAATTTTAATGTGGTTTTGGAATAATATACTTAAATTTTAACTGGTCCGTCTGTCGTGTCGTCTGTACAACTTCTGTGTTATCTCCTACAACTGTTATTTTTATCAGAAACCACTTGTAGACCAAATGGAATCCTTTGCTAGCCACAGCTCAATAAGCCGGCCGGTGTGGCCGAGCGGTTCTAGGTCTGGAACCGCGCGACCGCTACGGTCGCAGGTTCGAATCCTGCCTCGGGCATGGATTTGTGTGATGTCCTTAGGTTAGTTAGGTTTAAGTAGTTCTAAGTTCTAGGGGACTGATGACCTCATATGTTAAGTCCCATAGTGCTCAGAGCCATTTTGAAAATTGTAGTTCGTGCAGAAATAACGAAATGATATCAGTGCTTCTTGTGTGCAGTAGGCCACAATAGCTATCGTGTTCTGTGAGCAAATATCCGTGCTGCTGCAGTAAATTTATGCAGACACATTTCGTTGTAGTGCGCATTCAAGAAATTCAACTATGGATGTCTAAATCTTTTTGCATGCTTAAATATTTTCTTTCCGTTGTCATGTATATGGTGCTTCTTTTAATACGCAGTTATCTTTCGCAATAACAGATAAAACACAACGACAATCCTTGTCACGTAATCGGTTTTGTCCCTTTTCTTTATCTCGACAGTCTAGGGGATTATACGAATCGATAGAGAAAGCGGTCAACAAGATTGTGTCATTCGTTTAGAAAAGCTTCTAGTTCTTGGTATTTTCTTAGTTATTAGTGTCTGGTTCGGATATTTCTCGTTACTCTGATAGCAACGTGTAATCCACAACAGCGGATTGTCATGACGATTTTTATGATACTGGCACAGGAGTGTCTTTTAATCACAGAAGCTGCAGTCCACCTCGGAAATCGCCAGATCTCTGCTAATTGAAAAACAACGTTACAGAATTTAATGATTTTACTTTGGTGTGGAGCCACAGTCGTGTAGAACTTTTTGAAAGGTACAACCGCCATTTAAGTGTACAACAGGTTTCATTCCACAATCTAGATTTCGGTCTTAGTTCATTATCAAGTATTACAACGCAACAGATTAAAGCACAGTAAAAGTACAAGTATCAGAAGAATAGCTAGGCAAACAGTTAAATTAATTTATGAGGTGCACTATTTGGTCTCTTATTTCCATATAAAAATCATTAGACTTGAATAGAACACAAGACATCGTCAAAATTTGTATCTTCGTTTATATAAACCAAAGTTAAGTATTTTGACGATGACTTGTGTTCTATTCAAGTCTAATGATTTTTGATACGTAAGTAAGACAACAAATCACGCAGCCCATACCTTAATTTAACTGTTTGTCCTGCTATTCTCCTGATACTTGTACTTTTACTGTGCTTTAATCTGTTGGAGTGGTAACACTTGATAATGGCCTAAGACCGAAATCTAGACTCTGAAAGAAAACCTGTTGTACAATCAAATGGCAGTTATATTTTTCGAAAAGTTATAAAAATTTGTTCAACTCTCGCGATTTTTATGCGGTTCTTTCACAGCGACATAAAACGTGACAGGTATTCAGGAACAGACAAATCTACAAGCCATGTTTCCTCCGAATTTCTTACAGTGTTCTTCGAACGAGGCTGTTGCCGATTGTTACCCTAGTGCTTATTAGAACTGCGGGTGCACAGTGCATACAGTGAATCCATTGTCTAAAATGAAGGAAAGTGAGGACTCAACCTCCCGCCGATGGCAAGATCATTAGAGACAGAGCAGAAGCTCGGATGGGGCAAGCTAAGGCGAGACCATAAACTTAAGAAAAAAATGTGCCAGCATTAGCTTCAATGTTTTAGATGAACAGCCGTAAGACTCAGTTGCGAATGAGCGGAGGGCTTTGAATCCTGCTCATGCTGAATGTGAGTCTAGTGCGCCGCCCTCGCTCTGTTCGGTGATGCAGCGTCGGACACGTTGCAGAGAGTGCGTGTGGCCCGCCCGGTGGAGCGGAGTGTAGCGCCAGCAGGGACGACGCGACGTCCGGGCTTGCCGGACCACTACACACAATGCGCTTGTTATCGGGGCGATTTCCTGCCAGCGCGTGCGCCCAGCGGAACACGCCGCTGCGTCGCTCTGCGCATGCGCGCTCCTGCGGCAGCACGTGGCCGGCGCCAGAGGTGCGAACTGCGCGCAAGTACACTCCGCAGCGCTCGACTTTTTTTGCACTAGCGGCAGGGGCCACGTCTGACCACCGCAGTTTGTGCGACACCTTTGATGTTAGGTTGTCAACTCGAGACGTCTTTCTCGTTGTATTTTCCATCATCATAAACGAATACGACAGGATTTCTATCTGGGCATATCACTTTTTACACGTCGGACACACGAGTGAGCTACTGTTTTGAACCCAACACAACCAGTAGGCGGGGATTCGATGGGAGGATAATTCACCCTCTCGTCCGTTGTTTACAGGGAAGATACTGGAGTCACTGTGTCCTTAAACCATCAAGTGAGGTTCCATTGCATCTACAGGGTGTTACAAAAAGGTACGGCCAAACTTTCAGGAAACATTACTCACACACAAAGAAAGAAAATATGTTATGTGGACATGTGTCTGGAAACGCTTACTTTCCATGTTAGAGCTCATTTTATTAATTCTCTTCAAATCACATTAATCATGGAATGGAAACACACAGCAACAGAACGTACCAGCGTGACTTCACTTTGTTACAGGAAATGTTCAAAATGTCCTCCGCTAGCGAGGGTACATGCATCCACCCTCCGTCGCATGGAATCCCTGATGCGTTGATGCAGCCCTGGAGAATGGCGTATTGTATCACAGCCGTCCACAATACGAGCACGAAGAGTCTCTACATTTGGTACCAGGGTTGCGTAGACAAGAGCTTTCAAATGCCCCCATAAATGAAAGTCAAGAGAGTTGAGGTCAGGAGAGCGTGGAGGCCATGGAATTGGTCCGCCTCTACCAATCCATCGGTCACCGAATCTGTTGTTGAGAAGCGTACGAACACTTCGACTGAAATGTGCAGGAGCTCCATCGTGCATGAACCACATCTTGTGTCGTACTTGTAAAGGCACATATTCTAGCAGCACAGGTAGAGTATCCCGTATGAAATCATGATAACGTGCTCCATTGAGCGTAGGTGGAAGAACATACTGACGAAACTAAAATGAGCTCTAACATGGAAATTAAGCGTTTCCGGACACATGTCCACATAACATCTTTTCTTTATTTGTGTGTGAGGAATGTTTCCTAAAAGTTTGGCCGTACCTTTTTGTAACACCCTGTATAAGACGTTCGTTGCAATCAGATATTAATCAATAGCACGAAAAGGCTTGGAATGTATTGAACGCTTATGAATTCCAATAGAATGACACTTCAAATGCACGTCGTGAACGGGTGTGGAAGTAGACTTTATAGAGACTTGCCAACTAGAACACATAGTTTCAAGATCATAGCCGTGAGACAGTTACACTTAACTTTATTTCCTGTCTTTGTTTCGTAAATCCCGATACACAGAAACTTTTAAGACTCATACCCATGAGGAGAATCACACTCAACTTTGAGTTATGCCTTTGCTCTGAATAGTGTCACACGAAGTCTGAATTTCTATTAGAACGTTCAGAAATGATCTTGATCGTGTTGTGATGGAAAGGCCCCCAGGACTCGCGGTCGGAAAAAATATAGGGAGGGAAGCAGGGAACGGAACAGCCTCATAGGCAGCACACCGCGCCTGGTACACGCGGCGCTCGGGGACCAGAGCACAGCTACGACACCTGAGGAAGGGCTTATAACAGTCCGAAACCGGTCGTGTGAAAATAAATTAATTTACAACTGAAACGGTACTTTCAACCTCTGCTTTCTGAAGTAGTATTATCCTTCCCATTCCACTCACTGTAAATGCCAATCGCTTAGGATGACGTGTGTCACTATGAAATGATCTATCGTAGACGGAAACGCGAGAGCACAAAGTACCACTCTGAAACTTCCTGGCAGATTAAAACTGTGTGCCCGACCGAGACTCGAACTCGGGACCTTTGCCTTTCGCGGGCAAGTGCTCTACCATCTGAGCTACCGAAGCACGACTCACGCCCGGCCCTCACAGCTTTACTTCTGCCAGTATCTCGTCTCCTACCTTCCAAACTTTACAGAAGCTCTCCTGCGAACCTTGCAGAATTAGCACTCCTGAAAGAAAGGATATTGCGGAGACATGGCCTAGCCACAGCCTGGGGGATGTTTCCAGAATGAGATTTTCACTCTGCAGCGGAGTGTGCGCTGATATGAAACTTCCTGGCAGATTAAAACTGTGTGCCCGACCGAGACTCGAACTCGGGATCTTTGCCGCAATATCCTTTCTTTCAGGAGTGCTAGTTCTGCAAGGTTCGCAGGAGAGATTCTGTAAAGTTTGGAAGGTAGGAGACGAGATACTGCCAGAAGTAAAGCTGTGAGGGCCGGGCGTGAGTCGTGCTTCGGTAGCTCAGATGGTAGAGCACTTGCCCGCGAAAGGCAAAGGCTGCAGTCTGGAACCGCAAGACCGCTACGGTCGCAGGTTCGAATCCTGCCTCGAGCATGGATGTTTGTGATGTCCTTAGGTTAGTTAGGTTTAACTAGTTCTAAGTTCTAGGGGACTAATGACCTCAGCAGTTGAGTCCCATAGTGCTCAGAGCCATTTGAACCATTTTTGAAAGGCAAAGGTCCCGAGTTCGAGTCTCGGTCGGGCACACAGTTTTAATCTGCCAGGAAGTTTCATATCAGCGCACACTCCGCTGCAGAGTGAAAATCTCATTCTGGAAAGTACCACTCCGATTAAATTACGTTTGTATTCAGTCGTAAGGTTTTCATGTTGCTGTTGGTCGCTCAGAAAAACGCAGGTACTTAACAAGTGTGCGAACAAAAATTATCAGAGTGAGTGGCAGTGGAGAAGTTTCTTGTTTCTATTCAAGTGATGTCGGTATCAGGCGGCGTTTCATAATCATCATCATCTCCGTCTTGCCACAACAGTAATGTAGAATGAACCACGGAACCTAATGAAGGCCATAAACTCGAGAACACAACTGCAGAAGGTGCGAACGGCAATTATGAATGGGGTGAGCCACGTGGCACGTTTAGGTGTACTTCAACTGGCATTAATAATGCGAATCACAGATGGAAGATGTGAAGTGTAAATAACAGGACACGGAAGATCAACACTGAACAATCTCTCCTAAGAAAGACATGCAAGAGAAAAGAGTCGCAACTCAGCAGTCGGAGCAATGGAGAGATTAACGGGACAGCAGGTGGTGTGCAAAGATTTGGCGATGGCTATTGTGTGCGTATTCATCACCTGCTAGCAGCCAGACGAGAGTTACGGCTTGCGATGAGGTGCTCCATCCAAGAAGCAGGCAGGCTGACGGCCTTTGAATGCGGTGCAGCTGGTGTGCCAAGTCATCACCCAATTGAAATACCCGGGAGCTGTTAGCTCACTTAAATTACGAAAAATAGTCATCCACCAGTGTATCGGTTTCGCCCCAGGGAGATACCACATCTGGAAGGACTGCCTCGAAAGCGGTACATTATTTATATTGCCGGAGTCTGTGTGATTCTTAAGAAGGACGTACTTCCTGGAGACTCCGACAATGTTAAGCCGGAAAATAGGACGTTAGTCGTGATGAACTATCTTCACTGAGGCACAAAGCAAAGGGGAACCAACCCCACAGCCAAGATTGTGAAGACCAGTATTATTCCCTCGAACTTTTGAAGTTTCGTTCATTCTGAAATGTTCCAGGACATTAGACTATTTTGCATCTTGAGAATGTAGCTTGTTCTTGCGTCAGGTGGGTGTGCATCGCGTCATAAGTATTTCTTCACTTTGGTAGTGCCTGAGACAAAGGAGCAAGGAAATCTGACAACAAATAAGCAAGCTGGACCTGTTAACGTGATATATACGAATTAGCTGACGCTTATGAATTCTCTCTCTCTCTGTCTCCCTTCCTTTCTTCTGCTAACCTTACGATAGATACAAACCTACTAGGTCTAGTGAGCGCAAGGATCTGTTTTTCATACTCTAATCTTTTTTATCCCCTGCTATTCTTCTCCTTCACGGCTCTTTCCATTGCCAAGTTATTCATCCTTTATTGCCGTAGCTGATGTCCCACTAACCTTCTTTTTCGTACTTTACGTGTACACTTTATTTATTTATATTCCGTCTTAAGACTCACATTTCAGTTGCTACCATTTTTTTCTTCCGCAATTTTCTCTCTTCTTCACTTACCAAGACTGCTGCGTTTCAGACCTACAGTTTCAAAAATATTCTGCCGAATTCTACGCAGGCGCGGAACGAGTACTGCTAAGTCGCTTTTAATACTGAAAATAAATTTCAGTTGAAAGGCTCCAGAGTTTCCGCAAAGCACTGGTAATAAGTGGCTAGTTTCCTATGTCCCAATCTTCCACAAGCTGCGAATATAAAACGACTTGATTCCACACTTTAATTTGGCATGTGATTGTCTGCAGATCAGCAGCAACAGGGCACAACCGCAGCAGTGCTTCACTGTCGTTGGAGCGATACACGCGGCGGAAGCGGGCTACAGAAAGAATATCGGCTGAACGTTATAACAGCGGAACACTCGATAAGGAACAAAGGCATGCCACGTCACAGCCGATAAAAAGAAACAGAACATCTGGCCGAGGCTCACAGGCTGCTTCCGTTTCCTGTCGGAGGAAGAGCCGACTCAGCCGAGCGGTCGCCTACGCAGAGGCCTGAAACAAGTGAGGTTGGGGACCGCGCGAGTGGTTCGCCCGGCACTGTGGCTCTTCGATGCGGTCCTGAGAACGAAGCCGCCGCGAGGTCAGTGCGTCCTGCCCATCAGAGGTGTGCTCCTGTGGAAGTCAAAATGCTGCGTAATCGTCTCTATATTTGCCACATCCACACATACAATAGGATTTCAAAACATTGTGATTTGAAAGGAAGACTAACGAAGTTGGAATACGAGTCGCTAGCCTCCAGAGAGGAACGAGGAGCGTATGGCATGGCAGCAGCTTCCTTATCTGTAGTAGGGATGGGCCGAGTCGAGGGACTGTTATGTGGTACGCCTTTTGAGTACTTCCGGCGGAAGGCAATTTGCTACTCTGGAATGACGTCATTTACCGTTTGTTGTCACTGTGTGTTGCCGCAAACTCATGGGCGGTATAGCTGATCTCTGCCTTGTGGCCATCTAAGCATTATAGGACTCACATAACGGAACAGACGTTATTGGTCATTGTTTGTCTATCGGGTTAGTGCGTATACTGTTGTGCGAGTAACCCAGCAAGATGTAAGGGGGAGCTACAATTTAACGCGAATTTCAAAGCGTAACTTGGCGATTTTCACTTGTGCAATTCGTTGGTAGAGTTTGAGGTGGCGGTAAGTGACAGAAAAGTAAACGTTGGACCGACTGAGGGTTGAACTCCGGAGCATTTGAGTTTGTAGTCTGACCCGATCCAAAGTACGAATGAACGTGCGTCGGATGACATCTCGAACTCGGAATGTCAATCTCTCGACTGCAATATTTAGCTGAGAAAGTATTGCTCCAAATTTGTAATATAGTCTCATATCAACGTTTAACTCAAGAAAAGCGACGTGGAAAATGTGTTGTAGGGGACAAATGTCATGTCAGGAAAAAAAAAATGTATTCGGAAATCGACAGGCTTGTATCTCCCACAAGAGCCACAGTTGTTCTCCACGAAGCCACAAGATTTGGTAAAGCACACCGGATGCTGTGCTTTAGAGAACAGCGAAGCTGCTACAGCAATGGCTGCCAAAGAAAACAGCGTTCCCTGGCGAAACGGTAAGTTTATGATGGAGAAGGGGAGGCTCGTGGGGAGAGCAGAGCGAGATGGATGCCAGAGAGCGCGTGGCTTCAAAGAGGGCGCATAAGTCATTAGGAAGCGGTGTCGCAACATAATTGTAAGTTATGTTCGGCGGGGAGGCGGTACGGGAATAGGTGTCCGGGACAGGTGCCCGTGATTCATCGGGCCGATATCAGCGCTATTCCCGGCGGCTAGCTGGCAACAGGACAGCCACCGCCACAATGACGGCTCGGGCCCTCCAAGGGCTCAAGCCGGGCCAGGCCGCGTCAAAGTCATTCACGTCACGCGCCATCCGTCTGCACAGAGGAGACCCGTGCCACACGAAAGTGCAGTCAATGTCTCTCGATTAGTGTTAATTAGGTATTTCTGTGTGAGGAAGCAAAAAAGTGTGCGGAGGAAATGGCGACTAGAACTGGAAAAGAGCGGCAAAGTGTCATTAAGATAAATATTAGGTTATGTAAGTACAATTTTATGCAGAGTACAAGTGTCAGTACCGAAAGCCACAATTACAAAAGAATGTGAGGCTAGGAAACAAACGTGAAATGTGAATAAAGGTAACAAGAGGTAATGGGCAATGCCTACCATTTGACGAAAGAATGTATTCTTGAAACCAATCTCTCGTGATACACCGCTATAGATTAACCAACGGCAAATGGTTCAAATGGCTCTGAGCACTATGGGACTTAACATCTGTGGTCATCAGTCCCCCAGAACTTAGAACTACTTAAACCTAACTAACCTAAGGACAGCACAAACATCCATGCCCGAGGCAGGATTCGAACCTGCGACCGTAGCAGTCGCGCGGTTCCGGACTGCGCGCCTAGAACCGCTAGACCACCGCGGCCGGTTAATTAACCAACGGCATACAACTTTCTTTACAGGCAGCGCTACACCAGGTGGCCGAAATGATGAAGAGATAGGAAACAAACAATCGCATGCGAACGAAGATTTATCCACATTAAGCAGTCTGCTGGTGTCAGACAGCGTCCTACAATGCCAGATGGAGCTCGTGCAACACTTCTTTTGCTAATTAATAAAAAAAAACACAGCCTGGGTCATTATTTTTACTAACTGTGACTGGTTTCGATTCGACTAGCAGATCATCTTCAGATTTAGTGCTTCAAGCTCTAGTTTCCGAGCAGTGGTGAGAATGCAAGGTTAACTACGTAGTTTACATTGTTAGTACGCAGCACTTGGTCAGATGATGATCTGCTAATCAGATCGAAACCGGTCGTCGTTGGTAAAAAAAAAAAAAAAAAACAGTGATCCAGACGATGTTATTCATTCTTCATACGAACGAAGATCACGATTTCCTAATACACGCCGTCACACTCTGAGTGTACAAGACTGTTTCTAAATGTCGCGAATTGTGGGCACGCTAAGATACAAAACGAAGTAAACCCTAAACATCTGACATAAGGTGCTCCAAAACGCGTCCAAATTCAAATGGACATACAAAAATGAAGTGTGCCATAAGCGCCGGCCGGTGTGGCCGTGCGGTTCTAGGCGCTTCAGTCTGGAACCGCATGACCGCTACGGTCGCAGGTTCGAATCCTGCCTCGGGCATGGATGTGTGTGTTGTCCTTAGGTTAGTTAGGATTAAGTAGTTCTAAGTGCTAGGGAACTGATGACCACAGATGTTAAGTCCCATAGTGCTCAGAGCCATTTGAACCATTTTTTTTTAATGCCATAAGCCAGGCATAAACTGGGCGAGGAAAGTTCGCAGAAGAGACACGATTTAAGAAGAAGTAGAAACGACGCTAGAAAACAGTTTAGTTTGTATTATTCACCACCCCATGTTGGTGTAAGAGACTCGCTTAAAGTAGGGAACGATACTACCCCCTCTAGCTGTTTCTGAGTACAACAAATGAGCTATGAAAATACCATCCTTGTCCGAATTAGTGACAATATGAAGAAATTTGTATGTAATATAGGACACTGGCGCACTTTCTGACGACCCCGATAAATAAGTTGACACATCCCCCCGCCACCAAATTACAAGACCACTACGTCGCGCTGATTTCGAGAGTCTGGGACAAATGTAGACAAGCGCATTAGCAGCTACCCATAAAAGCTATAACACATTTACATATCAATTCGCAGCAAAGGACAGGAAAGGACAACATACGATATCTATCGACAATTCGGTTTTTTTTTCTCCGATTTGTAGGAGAGAGACAAGGAGGCGCAGTGCTCATTAAGCGGCAAGTGGTGCCGAATTCCAGGCAGACGGCGGCGACCTGCGGTTGGTCGTCCCCGTTCCTCTAGCGCCGTATCAATTGTCTGCGGCCGTCCACGTCCGACAGCTGCACGGGTGAAATCTGAGAAACGGCGAAAGTAAACAGGATGAGTCTCATCTCGTGACCTCATCCATTTTGGTTTAAATTGCTCAATTGCGCGCGCCGTAACCGGGGAGAGCAAAAACCGGCGCGATCAGGACAGCCTTCCGGCCTCGTGCAGAGCCGAGCGCTGAGGGCCGCACTGGCCACGTGAGCTTCCGTCGGCACGAGCGGGCGGCGTTCGCGGCCAAACACCCCACTGTGGCCGAGGAACTGCGTTAAGAGGTTGTTCAAAGTACAGGAACACGGATGAAGCGCTGCTAACCGATGCACGTAACTTTAAAAGACGCAGAATCAACGGTCGACAAGGGGATCTGCCGTACGAGCCGTCCTGTGGGTCTTGTTTGCTCCTGACATGTCAACAGTTTTAACTTCCGACTGGGTTTCCACCATCTTTATACATTACAGCCAATGCTTCACCTCTGGTGGTCTCCAGATTACGATTTCTAGAAAAAACATCCACATCGACTCAATGAGACATATGCGAAGCACACATGAAATAGATACGAGGACGTTGTTGTGGGCTTTCTTTCTTCCCCATAATTCACCTGGATGAAAATTCACTCCTAGAGAAGGGTACTCTCGGTTTTGATTAGCATCTTTACAAACGTCGTCAAATCCCAAATCGTAATTTTGTAAGTCTCTACCTTCTGGGTTTCACAAAAAAAGCTCTCCTGCACATGTTTCTTCTTCCTCATATTCCATTTTAGGCTATTTATTCCTCCGTCTTCAAGCTCCTCGGTAAACATCTGGCTTGTATCGCTTGATTTTTACGTGTAATATTTTATGTCTCATTCTTCGCAAATGTTGAAATGGTTGAAATGGCTCTAAGCACTACGGGACTTAACATCTGAGGTCATCAGTCCCCTAGACTTAGAACTACTTAAACCTAACTAACCTAAGGACATCACACATAGCCATGTCCGAGGCAGGATTCGAACCTGCGACCGTAGCAGTAGCGCGGTTTCGGACTGAAGCGCCTAGAACCGCTCGGCCACAGTGGCCGGCGCAAATACACTCCTGGAAATGGAAAAAAGAACACATTGACACCGGTGTGTCAGACCCACCATACTTGCTCCGGACACTGCGAGAGGGCTGTACAAGCAATGATCACACGCACGGCACAGCGGACACACCAGGAACCGCGGTGTTGGCCGTCGAATGGCGCTAGCTGCGCAGCATTTGTGCACCACCGCCGTCAGTGTCAGCCAGTTTGCCGTGGCATACGGAGCTCCATCGCAGTCTTTAACACTGGTAGCATGCCGCGACAGCGTGGACGTGAACCATATGTGCAGTTGACGGACTTTAAGCGAGGGCGTATAGTGGGCATGCGGGAGGTCGGGTGGACGTACCGCCGAATTGCTCAACACGTGGGGCGTGAGGTCTCCACAGTACATCGATGTTGTCGCCAGTGGTCGGCGGAAGGTGCACGTGCCCGTCGACCTGGGACCGGACCGCAGCGACGCACGGATGCACGCCAAGACCGTAGGATCCTACGCAGTGCCGTAGGGGACTGCACCGCCACTTCCCAGCAAATTAGGGACACTGTTGCTCCTGGGGTATCGGCGAGGACCATTCGCAACCGTCTCCATGAAGCTGGGCTACGGTCCCGCACACCGTTAGGCCGTCTTCCGCTCACGCCCCAACATCGTGCAGCCCGCCTCCAGTGGTGTCGCGACAGGCGTGAATGGAGGGACGAATGGAGACGTGTCGTCTTCAGCGATGAGAGTCGCTTCTGCCTTGGTGCCAATGATGGTCGTATGCGTGTTTGGCGCCGTGCAGGTGAGCGCCACAATCAGGACTGCATACGACCGAGGTACACAGGGCCAACACCCGGCATCATGGTGTGGGGAGCGATCTCCTACACTGGCCGTACACCACTGGTGATCGTCGAGGGGACGCTGAATAGTGCACGGTATATCCAAACCGTCGTCGAACCCATCGTTCTACCATTCCTAGACCGGCAAGGGAACTTGCTGTTCCAACAGGACAATGCACGTCCGCATGTATCCCGTGCCACCCAACGTGCTCTAGAAGGTGTAAGTCAACTACCCTGGCCAGCAAGATCTCCGGATCTGTCCCCCATTGAGCATGTTTGGGACTGGATGAAGCGTCGTCTCACGCGGTCTGCACGTCCAGCACGAACGCTGGTCCAACTGAGGCGCCAGGTGGAAATGGCATGGCAAGCCGTTCCACAGGACTACATCCAGCATCTCTACGATCGTCTCCATGGGAGAATAGCAGCCTGCATTGCTGCGAAAGGTGGATATACACTGTACTAGTGCCGACATTGTGCATGCTCTGTTGCCTGTGTCTATGTGCCTGTGGTTCTGTCAGTGTGATCATGTGATGTATCTGACCCCAGGAATGTGTCAATAAAGTTTCCCCTTCCTGGGACAATGAATTCACGGTGTTCTTATTTCAATTTCCAGGAGTGTATATTTATATATTTGTAACATTTTTATTACGCTGCAAATGTTTATTTTTTGAGAGTTTTCATGAATTACGTTAAAAGCTACTCTCTCCGTGGCCAGTTAGTATCTACTCGTTCCCTGCTTGCAGTCCCAGGCGCTACGAAGTTCATCAGCTTGTTGTCGAACCCACCAGCTCCTTTCAGCGATGTTAATAAATATTTGCTGAAATTGTGTTCAAACTCCCACTTCGAGCACTTTCCTCCTTGCTTTCTTTGTCATCGATCTCCCATTTCCCGTGACGAAAGTTCTCTTCGTCGGAGAACGTGTAACGTCACAATGCGAACATATTCTCGGCAAAAGATAACATTCTCTAAACCAACACCGCCTTGTTTAAGATTTCTCCTCGCCTAGATGCGCTATGTATAGCGGACGATTGCGACATGTCAGGGGCGGTGTAATAAACGTCTCATTAAAGTACTCTTGTGTTACTATATTAAAATTGTTTAGGATCCACACGCTGCAGAACTAACGACAAAAATGTATATGCGACATGACAATTCCGCTGGAATCACTGCGAGTTCCTCCGCTTACGATCGCTTGAGAGACATTCATAATAAATTTCTTAGTATTTTTGTTTAGTCCCTTCCAGTCCAATTATTTGCTCGTTATTTGTAATAGGTAGCAACTTTACTGTTCGAAGATAATTCTCAAATGTAAAATTATTATGCAGCAATGGGAATTTCAAGACATGTATGTATTCATCTCAAACAAATCACACTCTTTTTTTTTTAAAGAAAAAAAAATCATTAGACATCCAACAGATGTTGGTAAATGGATCAGGAGTCTGTAAGTCGATCGCACTTCAGACAAGATCATCAGCTACTCCGCTTCACTGCGTAAATTCATGTTTAAGGGCAACGTTGGTAATGAGTAAAATGACAGTGTGATGTAGATACCCGTACGCGGTGTGAAAAGTAAGAACGGACGAGCGTAAATTTCGGTTCTTCCTGAGCGGGCGTTGGCGGAAACGTGCGGAGGAAACACAGGGGGGACACAGGATCGGGTTTCAGAGCTGACACAGCTGAGAATTAGGCTCCGCGCCAAGAGCCCTCCGCCTCGCACTTGACTGCAAACCGGCCAGTATAAATTTAAACGCAGACGTGAGGAGATTAGCGCCCGGGTTTTGAGGGGACACGCAGCGAATGCCGGCGGAAGAGTCGGCTGGGAAACACGTGGGGCCTAAGTCAGCGCCGGCCGCCGCCTTTATTTTCAACCGCCGTTGCTCTTCTCGCCCGGCCGTGTTTTTGTAAACTGGGGGAGGAGGGGCCGAACGAGACAGCCTCGCCGATAAGCGCCTTGTCAAGTCGTGTAGGACAAGCCGATAATTGAATGGAAGGGCAAGCATCCATCCAAAGGCGAACAAGCAAGCGTCTTAAGAACCGTAGTAAATGAAGAAGCTCTCATAAATCTAATACGTAATACACAGAGTCTACACTTCATACAACTGAACATTGAACGTGGCCATTATAGAAATATAGATGGTGAACACGAAATCCACCGACAACATTTCAGAGGTTGTTCAGGGAAATTTTGGAGTATTTTGGTACGACGTAGCTCGTTACAGGGTAATAATGTAATGACGACTTATTCACTTTGTTAGTCCAGTTTCTTGTTCCAGTGAAAATAGTTTCATGACAATGGGAAGCACAGGTACAAAAGTATTGCGACGCGGTTGCCTGCGCCAACAGCCCAACATCGCGTGATTCTGCCTCTCTTCCACTGCCTTCAGTGTACGGATATATGAGTTGCATATCGGCCAACTATTTACCAACCTGTCCATCATGTATCACCGTTAACTTACAACTAACACAGGTGGGAAAACAAACGCGAGGCAGAATCGAGCATTACTGAAATGCAAGCTTGAGGGCGAAGAGTAAAATGGGCGTTATTAAGGGCAAGCAGCATGAATCAATAGAAGAAGTTTCTTTTCTATACCAGCCATACAGCGCGTACCGTCGATATTTGCACTGCTGCGCACTTATTTTCAATGTAGTACATATTTTCAATGTAGTACACATTAGAAAATAAATGGGAGTAAGAAATCAAAGAAATTATCCACATACCAAAATACTCAGAAAATATCCCTGAAACTAAAGGGGGCAGGTCAATTAGCTTTTTTGTATTAAAAAGTTTTGTATTACTTATAATATAAGGGGTTCCCAAAAAATTTTCTCAAGGACCCCCTCATCGAGCATGATCGGTACGTCGTCATAACACAGTATCAGGTACCTAAAAAATCCAAATTAAGAGTCTTTTTATACGTTTCCCATTTTTGCTACTTAGAAAAAACATTGACATATTCGTTATTGAAAAAATATTGAACTTAAAACTTTTTCAAAAAAATTGGTCAAATGGCTCTGAGCACCATGGGACTTAACTTCTGAGGTCATCAGTCCCCTAGAACTTAGAACTACTTAAACCTAACTAACCTAAGGACATCACACACACCCATGCCCGAGGCTGGATTCGAACCTGCTACCGTAGCGGTGGCGCTGTTCCAGACTGCAGCCCCTAGAACCGCTCGGCCACCGCGGCCGGCCAAAACTTTTTCAATTTAGCCATCATTGTTATTGTTAAATTTTTGATTATTGTTCAAATTCTTTGCCTTCAAATCCTGGTGTTTAGAATAACAAACTCCTTAAAAAATAAAAATTGAATATGAACTGAAAATGAAAGGAAAAAATTAAAACTGAGTGTATTGGTCTTTCAAGTGACTATCAGTTGTCAGCTGCAAAGCGGCAGCGCGCGCTGTCTAACGTCATACAGCAGTACTATTTGCCTCTATCTAATTCTAGTTTTGCGCTAGAGTGTGCTAGTGTGATTTGGCTCTAGGAAGACGATAGACGCAGAAGTTAGCGTTCGCTAAAGCTCTGCTCATGCAGGAAGCGACCAGAACAAAAAATCTGTTATCATACGAAATATATTTAATATATTTTTTATTCTAATATCATCTTGCGGACCCCTCTGGGTTAGCTCACGGGCCCCTGGGGATCCGCGGACCACCTGTTGGGAACCACTGACTTACATCATCGAATAAATGCTTTGTCGTCCTTGTTGCTGGCAGCATTCAGCTTCATTTTGGCAAAAAAGAACTGGTGTATTTAGTTTTCGTAAGAGAAAGTGAAAGCAAGTTAACACTTTTTAGGAACGCAACGATCGTTTGTAAGAAGAAGGCTTTGACGCGTCTGGTGCCACTTGCTCCTGGGCGATAGTGAAAGGGAAACAGCTGGAACACAAAGACACATCTGGCCGAGTTCCAGGGAGCAGCCAGCGGCCGTGTCAGGAGACGGGCTCAGATGTGCTGATACTCTCATCACGGCTGCGACCCAAACAAATGACACAGGCGGGCAGGATGTCGCGTCATCGCATGATGGAACATCCGAGGTTCTTTAAAAAGCTGGCCGAGATCACAGTCAGAGATAGCGGGATCCGAAGAGGCGGTCGCGTACAAACGGTACTTCGTCCGAAGGTGGAACACTGGCGTCTTGTTCATCGGACGCTCACCTCTACAAAGACACGCTTCACCATAGTCAATTTACCTGGTCTGTAAACTACATGAGGTCTATTTGGAGCCCACAAAACAAGCACTCCAATAGGACAGTACCTCCCTCCCGGTAATGGCAGCATTATTTTTTTTCTAGTGTGGCGGGTGGATCGAGTCTAGAATCCGTCAGCATGTGCGACTTATGAAGCAATCAGTATGACTTGCACAGCATATACTCCAGAAAACAAAATGGTGGCATCAAGAGGCTCACAAAAATTCTGCTTTATATCAGTTAATCGCCTACAGTAGTGTAGCATGGAGGTTAAGTACGTATGTACGGCTACATATCTGTAGCTCTGTGATTCAATCTTTGGTCGGTCTTACAGCCGGCCGCTCTGGTCGAGCGGTCTAGGCGCTTCAGTCCGGCACCACGTGGCTGCTACTGTCGCAGGTTCGAATCCTGCCTCGGGCATGGATGTGTGTGATATCCTTAGGTTAGTTAGGTTTACGTAGTTCTAAGTCTAGGGGACTGATGACCTCAGATGTTAAGTCCCATAGTGCTTAGAGCCATTTGAACCAATTTTTCCGTCTTACAATTCTTTCTAACACTTACCTTCATTTCCAGCTCTGGCAAAGATTTTTATATGTGGAAAAATGCCAAGTTGTTTCCAGTCTGTATTGAAGTTTAGGTCCCACTTACAAATGGCCGAGGAAGTCAAAAAAATGGGTGTGAAATCTTATGGGACTTAACTGCTAAGGTCATCAGTCCCTAAGCTTACACACAAATTATCCTAAGGACAAACACACACACCCATGCCCGAGGGAGGACTCGAACCTCCGCCGGGACCAGCCGCACAATCCATGACTGCAGCGCCGAGGAAGACACTCCTAAGGTGTGAGGAAGGCAATGTGGTCATTAGAAACAATCCTCAAGCTTGAAATGAAAAAGCGTGAAAAAAGAAATTGGTCACCTGGGGACGGACGGACGAGGGTGTCAATCCCTGTCCTCCCATCTGCGGATCCAATGTATCCCCACTGCGCCGCCTCACTAGTTGTCTCCAGTAAGGTCATGCCTAGAAAAGGACTGCAGTATTCAAATGAAACTTCGGCATAAGGGCAGTCTTGCCGCTTCCATAGACTGCTTTCTTACTACTTTACACCAAGGCAGCTGTGTTTATTGTTTTGTTTATTTACATTCGATTTCGAAACATCTATGACTTCATCTCCAGGCACTTTAGCATTGTGGTCTATGCGATATACCACCGCAAGTGCACCTTGTTGATGGTCAGAATCATGTTGTGCCTCACAGTTACCTCACTAGAACACGTAAGGGTACATTAACATGATATGCAGGGTGTCCCAGGAGGAATGGTCAGTATTAAGGGGCATCACAGGAACGATCATTCGAAGCAAAGAAGTAGACATGGGCTCTAAAAGTTATACCTTAAGGGCTATGAGCACGTGATCTTCGATACTGTGAACCGAAGCCGGTCGGGGTGGCCGAGCGGTTCTAGGCGCTACAGTCTGGAACCGCGCGACCGCTACGGTCGCAGGTTCGAATCCTGCCTCGGGCATGGATGTGTGTGATGTCCGTAGGTTAGTTAGGTTTAAGTAGTTCTAACTTCTAGGGGACTGATGACCTCAGATGTTAAGTCCCATAGTGCTCAGAGTCATTTGAACCATTTTTTTGTGAAGCGAATCTCTTGTACTGAAAACTCTTTGCATTCCATACTTGGAGAGGGAGTACTATGGACCAAAAGAAGAAAAACATGTCCAGTAAACATGGGCTCTAAAGTGCAAACCTTAAGAGCTATGGGCTCATGTTGATGTTCACTAATGTGAAATACATCTCTTCTACTGAACAACTGCTTATAACTCTTTAAGGTATGCATTTTGGAGCCCACATATACTGGATATTTCTTTCTTGTTTTGGTCCATACTACCCCCTCTCAAATCGTGAAATGCAAAGAGCCTGCAGTAGAGGAGAGTTGTTTCACAGTATCGAAGATGAAGAAGTCCACACAGCCCTTAAGGTATGAGTTTTAGAGTCCATGTCTACAATACTTTTCTGCTTGCAATGATCGTTCGTGTCGTATCCTGAATACCATAGATTCCTTCTGTGCCGGCCGTGGTGACCGAGCGGTTCTAGGCGCTTCAGTCCGGAACCGTGCGACTGCTACGGTTGCAGGTTCGAATCCTGCCTCGGGCATGGATGTGTGTGATGTCCTTAGGTTAGTTAGGTTTAAGTAGTTCTAAGTTTTAGGGGACTGATGACCATAGATGTTAAGTCCCATAGTGCTCAAAACCATTTGAACCATTTGAACCATTCCTTGTGTGACACTCGGTATTTGCAGTAGCGTTCCACATCAATCATAGTCCTGAAGTGCCTTAAGACGAAGCCACTGACACTACGAAATCAGCAGTAAATAAATGAAAACTGTAAACATAACTGGGTGGGAGAATAGTAGTAAGATACTGGCCTTATTTCTCCATAACACACCTTAAGTTTAGAATTTGGGTGCATCGTTCGTATATGAGGAAATACGGTATCATTCTCATCTTTGATCCATTTGGGTCTTTAGTCATTGCCGGTCTGGTAATACCACTGGTCATGTCCATCAGTGTATTTGATAAGAAATATCTTAACGTTCGTAGGAAGTGTTGAGGTACTTGACAGTGATCCACGCGCCCACTAACCAGCCGCACACAGTGCTACGGTGGCCTAACGCCGTGCAGGAGCTGGTAAACAAGAGCGGCGAGCGAGGACGGGAGGTGTTTGTGGCGGTGTCGGTTGTCTGCCGTCGCCGTGGCGGGGCGCCAGACGCGCGCGCCGACCACCCAGGGGCAGCGGCGGCTCGTAACTCAGCCCCGCGACGCGCCAATAGGCCGTCTCAGCCGCGCCGGGGAAGCCCCGAAAGAGATCGGCCCAGAAAGAAGGCAGCCTCTACCTCCGTCATAAAATTATTTTTAAAGAAGATCTATAACGTCTCGGAAGCGCCGCTCCGAGCGTTTCCCGACGTTTCATTAGAGCGTTATTTCAGGTCGCCATTTATTAGCTGAGCGACCGCGCTGAAGGAACTGCTTTCCGACGGTGAAAACGGTGACTGAATGGAAACTGGTCAGTATTAACGTTGCTCCCTGCCACTTCTACAGCACTGTGCTGACAGCAGCGCTAGTAAAATGACCGAACTGTGGCTCTACAGTGGTTCGTAACATAATCCTACAGATAATATCTATAGAAACGTTTTGGCTTTATAAGTTACTGACTCGAGAAGAATTTATACTGCATGTAACACTAGTTATTTGGCCGCAGATTTCATCCTTTGCTTGTTCAGTAGCGGACGTTTGAAAGCAGATATACGAGGGCGTACCGAAAAGCAGCGACTCCTCATTTTTGTGAGCAATCGCTTAAAGTTTTTTAAATAAAACAAACATTCTACGTCTTTATTCTTCGTGTCTACATACTTATTTCTCAACATAGTCACCCAGGCGACGAACACATTTCTCCCAACGAGAGACCAGTTTGTTGACACCGTCACTGTTGGGATTAGCCGAGCGGTCTCAGGCGCTGCAGTCATGGACTGAGCGGCTGGTCCCGGAGGAGGTTCGAGTCCTCCCTCGGGCATGGGTGTGTGTGTTTGTCCTTAGGATAATTTAAGTTAAGTAGTGTGTAAGCTTAGGGACTGATGACCTTAGCAGTTAAGTCCCATAAGATTTCACGCACATTTGAACATTTTCTAGAATGTTTGACTTTGTTGACGGAGCCACAACATCAAATGGTTCAAATGGCTCTGAGCGCTATGGGACTTAACTTCTGAGGTCATCAGTCCCCTAGAACTTAGAACTACTTAAACCTAACTAACCTAAGGGCATCACACACATCCATGTTCGAGGCAGGATTCGAACCTGCGACCGTAGCGGTCGTGCGGTTCCGGACTGTAGCGCCTAGAACCGCTCGGCCACTCCGGCCGGCACCACAACGTCACGTCTGCTTGCACCACATCATCACTATCAAAGTGAAGTCCTTGAAAGTGTTCTTTTTAAGTTCCGCAAACAGAAGGGCGGCCGTTGTGGCCGAGCGGTTCTAGGTGCTTCAGTCTGGAACCGCGCGACCGCTACGGTTGCAGGTTCGAATCCTCCCTCGGGCATGGATGTGTGTGATGTCCTTAGGTTGGTTATGTTTAAATAGTTCTAGGTCTAGGGGACTGATGACCTCAGATGTTAAGTCCCATAGTGCTCAGAGCCATTTGAACCATATTTTTGGAAACAGATGAAAATCGGATGAGGCCAAGTCGGGATTGTATTGAGTATGATCGATGATGGTGAACCCGAGGCGTGGGATTGTTGCAAGTCTCGCAACGCTCGTGTGTGGTCTGGCATTGTCATGCTGAAACAGTGTGGACGAACTCTTCGAACTCGAAGCACACTTTTCCCCGCGCACAGACAGGTACTTTACACACCGCCATGTTACGCGCTACAACTCGGAGCCATCTAGCAGCAGAGGGCTGCAGATATACAGACTTGAAGAGTACAGACGTAGAATCCTAATAACATTTGTTTTATTTAAAAACCCTTACTAGTTTTCACATACCTAAAAAATTCGGAGGCCATGCTTTTCAGCAAGCCTTCGTATTTATGTTCCTTACGTCGCTGACAGACAGCTCTCTGCTTTGTTTCTATGCCAAGCAGGGTGGCATAGTTAGTAAGACAGCGGACTCATATTCGGACGAATCGGAGTTCAAATCCTGTGCCGGCCAATCCAGGCGTAAGTTTTCTATGGTTTCCGTAAATCACTAACTACAGTTTCCGTAAATCACTAATCCTCTCTCACATGATCTACCGTTTCTTATTCAGTGATCTTTCTCATCTCGCCGATATTCACTGCTCTATAAGACCAAGAAATAATGTAACACAGCTTCACCAGTGTGAGTCGTTGCTCCGCTAGCCACGCATTTCCTAGATACTGTACCCACAAAGTCATCACTGTAAGCTTAACGTGTCTTAAGTGTCAGCTAAAAACGCAATGAAATCCAAGATATTTATTGGCCAGATGGAGTCAGCAAGACGTTTTAGCAGGCACCGAGAAGAGAGTATCGTGTCATTCAGACGAGCAGTAGGGAGCAAGATTAATACAGGAAATATGCGAAGATTGGTGCAGGACTGTAACCGCAGTAAAGCCCCACATCGGTCGGAGGAATGTTTAAAGGAGTGGGAGGAACCGCCTCGGCATTCAAGTCAAGTGACTGGTGAGAATTTTTAACTTGGTACTCTACTTACATTTCGCAATTATTCTCAGAAAACATTCTCCGTCACCAGAAACGCCACGAATTTCTCGATGGGGAGGACGTAGTTGTTCAGTTGCTTTCGTGCAACTATTAAGTGCTCTATAAAGCCGAGAGGCTATTCTGCTGTCAACGGCGATGCGGAAGCAAGCACAGCAGCTGTTTCTACCGAGAGGCACGCAGGCTGTGGAGCAGCAGACGACATCCACAGGTGCCTGCCTGCTGCGAGACGCACATAGCGCGGCCGTGGGACACGCGGCTCTCTGCTCGAGCGACCGCCTTGTTAGAGAGTCTGTCGCGCGTGGGATTTCGGTGACTCACTGGAAATAATTGAGACGTCGGGCAGTGCTCCACCTGCCGCGGGAATGGCTTCGCCTCTTAACGAGTCGGCTGTTCTGTACAGTTAGCGTTCGCGGGCACAAGTGGCAGGCTACAACAAGGGCGCCAGCCGTGAAGGAACTGCGAGGTGAGTGTCCCGTACCGTCTACCCGTTAAAGACGTATCCGCATTTCGGTTCAGAAAGGGGGGAAAATCTTTGAAAGTTTCAGAAACTGATCGCGGTTGGTTTCCTCTGGCTCCATAAGCAATTATGAAGTACGATGTTAGTAATCAGAGTGACTAAAAGCGACGGAAACGTTGTGTGTGAGTAGAAAGCGCAGGCCATATGAAGCGGGAGGATGAAAACTGAATAGCGATAAAGTACAGAAGAAGTTGTCTGCAGTTCAGACTCTACCTTACCGATCTTCGGCCTCTTTTTCGATTTATACATTCTTTGTCGTATCTTAGAATCTATATATGAGTACCAGACAAACAACCACAAGTCTCCCTCCTTTCATTTTACTCGATATGTTCCGTAAAACAGATGCTACGTTTCTGAAAATATGAGTAACACATTTCCAAGTATCTGTAACTCAAAATAATATTTTTCCTGTCAAAAAATGGTTCAAATGTCTCTGAGCACTATGGGACTTAACATCTGAAGTCATCAGTCCCCTAGAACTTAGAACTACTTAAACCTAACTAACCTAAGGACAGTACGCACATCCATGCCCGAGGCAGGATTCGAACCTCCGACCGTAGCAGTCGCGCGCTTCCGGACTGAAGCGCCTAGAAACCCTCGGCCACCGCGGCCGGCTTTTTCCTGTCAAGAAATTCACACAGTACTTAGTGAAAATGCTTCTGCTTCAACGAAGTAAGACATTGTCATCTGTACGTGTTTTTCTGAGCAGGATCACGAGCATTCACATTGTACTGAAGTCAGCATACGCAGTGTACTGAAACTGACCGGTGTGTGAAAAACACAGACACATTTACTATCTGCACAACTTTCGGAACTGGTACAAACGTGGACGTCCAGTAAGACAGCTCACACAACCATTTTTGGAGTGACTGACTGTTTAATGTAAATGTACAACCACGACAGGTAATTTCATCTTCCAGACATTGAAACAAGTTGTGATGGAAAGTAATTGCCGGGCACGCATGGACTCAATGTGAAAACAGTGAATTGTTGATTCGAAATTTAACTACATATACGTAAATCAGCCATCAAACAGAAGGTAGACTAAAACTTTGTGCCAAGTGGGACCGCCGGCCGAAGTGGCCGTGCGGTTCTAGGCGCTGCAGTCTGGAACCGCGTGACCGCTACGGTCGCAGGTTCGAATCCTGCCTCGGGCATGGATGTGTGTGATGTCCTTAGGTTAGTTAGGTTTAACTAGTTCTAAGTTCTAGGGGACTAATGACCTCAGCAGTTGAGTCCCATAGTGCTCAGAGCCATTTGAACCAAGTGGGACCGGAACATGAATATTGCCTTTCGCATGTAATGCTCTAAGCGATTGGCTATGCATAGCCATGCGACTGACTATATGGCGCCTACAGTTTTCGTTCGGTCAGCAGCTCTTGTATTACCTTCCAAATGTGCTCTGCCAAGAAGCTTCGCAACAGCGCACACTCCGCCGCAGAACAAAATTTCATTCTGGTACCATAATGTAGAGCGCGGACGTAGTTCTCCAATGATGTCGCTGCCGGTCCTACTATGCAGTGACATGTATTTGCCTTTTTTCGTGACTTGAGAATCAGCTTATAAAGTTGCTTCCGGTCAAGTGTCTTTTTTTTTCGATTTACTGGCTTTTCAGGCCGTGCCCGTGCAGCCACCTCAATAGTAACGTCAATTATGACGACACAAATGTAGGGGCAACGCAACACCCAGTCCCAGACCGGAGAAACGGTCACGTGTTCGTGACGTGTTATAACTGGAATATCGACCAATACCATCCATAAGTTGAGACATTAATATGTGGTCTACCATACAAATATTTGGCGCTGTCTGTTGTTATGGTTATATTCGTTAACGCAGATGTCAGTCTCTTCATTCACGGAAGGCTGGAAAGTAAGGAATTCTGCGACCTTTAACTGCGACCTCGCTTTCACGCAGAAGCGGCCCCGACGATTGCTACACAGTTCGTGTCGAAAAGCAGTATTCACCGGCGAGTTTACGCCGTGATGGTCGTTGGCTACGAACGATCGCATAATACGCAGGCGCGACGGATCGGTGAACGCACGGCAGCTCTCCTGTTAAGACGACGAGGCCAGCGGGCCGGCGCGCTTCTCACGGCCCCGGCACAGCCCGGGTGCCGCCCACGGCGAGAGCGCGCCGCCACTGCGCGGTCTGCGGCGCGCTATTGTCGAGGCACCGCTAAGCCAACAGCTGCCGGACCGAACACTCGCGGTCAGCCGAGGCCGTGACTGGCGCGATTCGCGATTGGCTGGACTCGGGGTCGTGATGCGGCACCGCGCACCTGCGCACTCATCGATAAATACGTGCCGTACGGTACTCTACGCTTACTTCCCGGACGGCAATACATGCTCATGTGCATCAGTCCCATCTGCAGTCTCCACTTGTTTTGACGACTTTGAACTAGGACAGAATCTCAGTCGAGGATATCATTGTACTCCAGATGAAACAAAATGAGAGTCGACGTTTCGAGCATTTTAAAGTGATCTTCTTCAGGGCGTCGAAAGAGCAGTTTCAATGTCACAAACATGACCGTTGCACGTCGGTTCCCAACATCGAACTTTATTTAGGGAAACCGCGATTTCGTTCCCATCAGGGTAAAAAGTTAACAGCTTCACATATTCTGTGGTCCAGTTCAAGGTTGTTGCAAAAAATTAAGATGGAAAACATATAAATGGTGCATAAACACGGAAAAATGAGCTACGATTATAATGAAGAGCGATGGAAAAGTTTTGGTTGAGGGCGTTGCTGCAACGTACACGCAACGCAATGCGACTCCATTGCAGGTATATAAGCACCAAGCACCGACAAGCAGGTAAGGGGAGTGGCCGAGCGGTTCTAGGCGCTTCAGTCTGGAATCGCGCGACCGCTACGGCTGCAGGTTGGAATCCTGCCTCGGGCATGGATGTGTGTGATTTCCTTAGGTTATTTATGTTTAAGTAGTTCTAAGTTCTAGGGGACTGATGACCTCCGATGTTAAGTCCCATAGTGCTAAGAGCCATTTGAACCATTTGAACCAAAGCAGGTAAGGTATTGATGTGTCATTCGTGTCTTTCCGATGTGCGTGCGGTAAATGCAGAAACGTGAACGCTCTCATCCCCTATCTCAAACGTCATAATTCATAAGTTAAGCCAACTCGAGGGGCTGACACTCGAACACCCGCCCTGTAGTCCTGATGCGCGGGGAGAATGATTGCCTCAGTGTTCGCGGAGATTTTGCCTGATTGGCATGCCGACTGTGGATTGTATGGCCTTCGAACGGAAACTTTTTGATCGCCCTTTACATAAAAATTACGTTTGTAGGGGACTGAGTAATGAAGAAGGAGCATCAACGCAGAAAACTCTAGCAAAAGAAGCGGCTTGAATACTGTCATTTCCACCATGACCATCATCACTATAATTAAGAACGGCATTCGTGGAAGTGTCACAGAGACAATATTTATGACTAAATTTGATCATGCTGCTCGTATCATAGACATAACTGCAGCGCGGTTGTTAAGTAATTGAAGCGTATGTTGAATGCTTTACCCTGCAGATTAATTTGCACCACAGCGATGGTGTACTTCGCATCACTCGAGTCTCTTTGTTCCCAGGCAGTGCTGTGGCGACTGTCCGTCCTCTTCTGCAGTCCTCGTCTTCGTCCTACGCTAGCCAGCTCTGCGTCCGCCCAACCAACGTGTTGCAGCCTACAAGTTAACTGTTTGCCTGTCAATTGAGGCTGTTGGCCGAGTGTACAATTAACGGTTTCCCCTACCCGCCAACGGCGTCTTCCCCCTCTGGCCACTAAAACACGTTCCCTGACTCATCTTATCTTGTTAACTCGCCAACGACACTTACTCTGCGACGAGGATTCTCTCGTAGACTGCAGTTAAAACAAAGCTCTCGTGTTCCCAAAACGGTGTAAGACGACACATTTCATGGCCCCTGTACTGACCACTGTGCCACAAAGCTTGGTAATGCTATAACTGTAAGGCTTCAGAGGAGCACCTTAATGGAACAGTGATTATAACCGCTGACAATTTCTTGGCCATTTCGTGATATACTGCCTGGAGGCGTCTGTTTCGGGTTCTTCGACCGACAGCTCTTTGATAATCTAACGTTTCTGCAGTTCACGTCCTGGCATCCCCATAGAATTATTCTCCAATGTTCTAGAGTCCATCATGAGCAGTGGAAGATCGATACTCTTAGAATGCAGCCACTCTTGCCTGAGAAACATATTATCAGTGGAAGATCCGTTGGTCAAAGAACCAGAAATAGAAACCCCCAGGCAATACGCGAAAACAAGCACATTCGCAGAAATTTATCGGTGAGAGGGACAAAGCTATAAAAATTCCTGTTTTGTTACAGCTGATTTGGTGAATCTGAGAACGCATGATGTACCGAAAACCGAATTTGGCAAAAATGCACAAAACGTATTGTTATCAAAAATGTCTCTGAGCACTATGGGACGTAACATGTGAGGTCATCAGCCCCTTGAACTTAGAACTACTTAAACCTGCCCGAGGCAGGATTCGAACCTAAGACCGTAGCGGTCGCGCGGTTCCAGAACCGCTCGGCCACACCGGCCGGCGTATTGTTATCTAAAACGATTGATAGATATACACACAATGCTTTTTATGTAGATTATTTTGATACCGACATGATAAGAACGTTTCCTAAGTATAAGATAAGTACACACTAATTATGTGCTTCTGGGTGTTCTGCCGAGTTGTTGTTTCCGTTTACTGAATAATATTTCGAGGACCGACCTAACCATCCTCTTCCGGTGCTGTTAGGTGTACTGGCTGCTTGGACTACCATAAAGAAAACTGAAACAACAATTCGGTAGAACACCCGCAAGCACACTATTAATCAATCATGCCGAGAAAACTTGAAATATCATAATTATATAATTTCATGTTATTATTATTAATATGTTTGCCACCAACTTGATTCAACGATCTGCAAGTACATCCATCTTGTGGTTGAATCTACGGTATTCATCGAGTTGTAGCAATAAATATTTTTCGTCATATAATCTTTGCGAATAGTGTCAGGTTTTCTCTGAAAAATAAAAATCTAAAACGAAAACAGAGTGCGAATCTTGAGAAAAACCTGTTGGATGGTAGCAAGAACAATCAGGAAGAAATGTTAAATTAATACAGGGCTATTACAAATGATTGAAGCGATTTCATAAATTCACTGTAGTTCCATTCATTGACATATGGTCACGACACACTACAGATACGTAGAAAAACTCATCAAGTTTTGTTCGGCTGAAGCCGCACTTCAGGTTTCTGCCGCCAGAGCGCTCGAGAGCGCAGTGAGACAAAATGGCGACAGGAGCCGAATGCACTCACATCAGTCAGTCATAACAGTGCAAGGACACTTCAGGACGAAGTGCAACAAAGATCCACCAACTGCTAACTCCATTCGGCGATGGCGTGCGCTGTTTAAAGCTTCTGGATGCCTCTGTAAGGGGAAATCAAAGGGTCGGCCTGCAGTGAGCGAAGATACGGTTGAACGCGTGCGGGCAAGTTTCACGCGTAGCCCGCGGAAGTCGACGAATAAAGCAAGCAGGGAGCTAAACGTACCACAGCCGACGGTTTGGAAAATCTTACGGAAAAGGCTAAAGCAGAAGCCTTACCGTTTACAATTGCTATAAGCCCTGACACCCGATGACAAAGTCAAACGCTTTGAATTTTCGGCAACATTTTTTCTTAATGGTGAAGTGAACAGACACAATGTGCGAATCTGGGCGGTAGAGAATCCTCAAGCATTCGTGCGTGCAGCAAATTCGCAGTTCACCAAAAGTTAACGTGTTTTGTGCAATCTCACGGTTTAAAGTTTACAGCCCCTTTTTCTTCTGTGAAAAAAATGTTACAGGACACGTGTATCTGGACATGCTGGAAAATTGGCTCATGCCACAACTGGAGACCGACAGCGCCGACTTCATCTTTCAACAGGATGCTGCTCCACCGCACTTCCATCACGATGTTCGGCATTTCTTAAACAGGAGATTGGAAAACCGATGGATCGGTCGCGGTGGAGATCATGATCAGCAATTCATGTCATGGCCTCCACGCTCTCCCAACTTAACCCCATGCGAATTCTTTCTGTGGGTTCAAATGGTTCAAATGGATCTGAGCACTATGGGACTCAACTGCTGAGGTCATTAGTCCCCTAGAACTTAGAACTAGTTAAACCTAACTAACCTAAGGACATCACAAATATCCATGCCCGAGGCAGGATTCGAACCTGCGACCGTAGCGGTCTTGTGGCTCCAGACTGCAGCGCCTTTAACCGCACGGCCACTTCGGCCGGCTCTTTCTGTGGGGTTATGTGAAAGATTCAGTGTTTAAACCTCCTCTACCAAGAAACGTGCCAGAACTGCGAGCTCGCATCAACGATGCTTTCGAACTCATTGATGGGGACATGCTGCGCTGAGTGTGGGAGGAACTTGATTATCGGCTTGATGTCTGCCGAATCACTAAAGGGGCACATATCGAACAATTGTGAATGCCTAAAAAAAACTTTTTGAGTTTTTGTATGTGTGTGCAAAGCATTGTGAAAATATCTCAAATAATAAAGTTATTGTAGAGCTGTGAAATCGCTTCAATCATTTGTAATAACCCTGTACTTCTCAGAGTGGAGGAAGAGAAATAAACTTTAAGAAAACCACATTATTTACAACCGCGCATGACAACGCTAAGCCCTGCGATTTAGTACAATTGCAGTCATTGCCAGAAATGCGCAAGAACTTTGTAACAAATATAAAGTCTGTAACCCTCTTGCAATCCTCACCCGAACAACCTTTGGGGACGCGTATGCGCGAAAGGCTGTTTGTCAGCGGAAGGCGTCTCGATGGGCTGCAAAGTATGATCAGATGAGGCTGCTCACAAGAAACGCGACCGGCACACTGGGTTTTGAGCGAGGCCGCGCCCGCGGAAGCACCTGCCGCAATGCAGATGAACTGGCCGCTAGCTATCGGTTTACGAGCCGGCGTGGCTGCGCCGCGCCGCGCCGGCGGTTCACCTGTTGCCCGTTTGTGTTTCACGGAAAGGCAATTCTGCCGACTTCCCCCGGCCGAATTAATGGTTGCGGATGGTTCGCAATTCGCGGTGTAGCGGCCGCTGATGTGGAATATCGCGCTGCTGTCCCCTGCACCGTAAAACGACTCCGAGCCAGCGGGTAACGGCCACGCCATTCCGGCTCCTTCAGTTATCGTGCGGGCACAATGCTGACGGACCATACGAAAGTAGTATCAATCTCGGCTTAAGAGTCTTTCACGGCGCTCTACTCGTTAAAGATCCAGATTTAGAAGATGCACCGCAGGGTGAGTACTAACATCTTCTGAGAAACAGCCAAACGCGCGTCCGTATCAATATCTGCGGGGAGCCGAACATCTACAAGATGGGGCACTTGCTGTGGCGTTACAAAGGGACGTAAATTTACAGTACGGCACACGGCCGTTATAAATGTTCCTTTCAGGTACATGCACGACGACATGATGTACCGCCAAATGACACAATCAGTGACGTCAAAGACAGCGGCCTTTGAAATGCTTCTTCTATTAACGTTTACACGGTGTCACGTACGGGATTTACAGGTCGTGTACCAGAGATATAAGCCATTGTGCGCAAGTGATTATCCAGTGTGACTCGTGTCGCACGATGCGAGTAATAAAGAGCCTTTTCGTCTTGATGGACATCACTTTTCTTCCCGTAAATCAGAGAAAAGAAAACAAAATGCAAAGGGAAGTTACCGTTTCGTAACAGTGCACATTAAATATCAGCAATGTTGGTGAACGTCTGGGTTGTGTAGGTGATTTAATAGTTCAGGACTGCTATAGAGTATGATCGGGTACTAAGCGTGAAAGATCAGTGTGTGTTCTACAATGGTTGCTATAGTAACAAAGGGTGTCGATAAAACTGTCCGTTCCTCATGCCGAGATATTACTCAATTCCCGCTCAATTCAAGACAGTTCCCCCAAATTCAAATACCTCGATGTCGTAGGAGCGATACGTACTTCCCCCCCCCCCCCACCCCCACCCCCCTCCTTTCTTCTGGAAGCTGAAATAGCCTATATTTAATATGATAAATCTGTCATATTGTTGATATAACATTAACGAAAGGCATAACGAGTGTCGTTTCATACTGAATAAATCTCCACCAGTAGACTTCGAAAAGTTGTTAGTAATGAATATTACACGTAATATAAGTATGCCACAAATGCAACTGGTTTGTGCATTAATCTTCACTGACCCTAACATATGAGTACTGAGCATCTCGATATGAGTGTTATGCTGGAAAATTTAAAAAAAAATTAACTGTGGAGAGGAGTGCTTGAAGCAGATTGCAAATTAGCGTGTTAAACAAGGCGATTGCGTGATGATACTACAAACTGTCAAGGATGATGGAGAAGGATGAATGATTAATTTGAGGTAAGGGACCCCAGTCCGTTATAAGCGAAAATCGGTTTGATACCTCTGATAGTGGAATAGATGTATCAGTACTGCTGTTGCTACCATTCCAATATTAAGGAGGCCCATCTCACTTCGCCGGCCGAGGTGGCCAAGCGGTTAAAGGCGCTACAGTATGGAACCGCGCGATCGCTACGGTCGCAGGTTCGAATCCTGCCTCGGGCATGGATGTGTGTCATGTCCTTAGGTTAGTTAGGTTTAAGTAGTTCTAAGTTCTAGGGGACTGATGACCTTAGAAGTTAAGTCCCATAGTACTCAGAGCCATCTCACTTCGGGCTGAAGGTTGGTGGACAGCTCGATCGGACATTACCTGAGAAGTGCATAGGCAAAGGAGGTCCTGTTCCGTGACCAGCACGTTCACCTCATCTCACCAGTTTCATTTGTTCTTGTGGGACGATGTGAAAAGTCTTATGTACGAGAACCCTGTCGAGACTGAAAGACGATCTACCGGCAGGAATTGTCGCTGCCTACGACAAAGCGAATGTTGCAGCGAGTATGACAGAACTTTGTGCGGCGATGCGATGCATGCACTGACGATAGGGGACGCTATTTTGAACAGTTGTTGTAAATGCAGCAGTTTGTGACACTTGTGCAGGTAGGTGGAATACATTATTACTGTACTTCAAACTTAGGATTTTCGGTCTTCTGACATGAAGTGACATGCGCCGTTACTAGTCCAATCAGCAGGGAAACAGAAGGTATTGAAGAGTATTATGCGGGAATTTTGTACGTAATGGTTAAGTTTCGGAAGTTGGAACCCTTAGTTTGCTCTAGGCTACCTTACCTCGAATACATACACCTTTCTCCATCATCCCTGAAAGTTTGTAACACCATCACGGAATAACTCTGTATGTTGAGAGTGTTCACCACCACCACAACCATAACAACAACAACCACAACAACAACAACGCAATATGTCCAGCAATTGGAAATTATTCTACCGAGTCCTGAAAAGTGCTGTAGTCAGTACCACAAAGGAGACCCCGTGAACAGTCCGTGACGGGCGCAGAGCAGAGGCAGCGCCTACCTCCTTGTCCTTGGCGGCGAGCTCGTGCTCGAGGGCGGAAGGCTCCATGTCGCCGGCCGCCTTGCCCTGCTGCGGCGGCTGCAGACCTCCGCCCCCGCCGCCGCCGCCGGAGGCCAGCTGCTCCTTGAGCGCGCTCACCTCCTTCTCGGCCAGCGTGGCGCGCTGCAACACAAAAACAGTCGACCGTCACTGAGAGCCGTTCGTGAAGCGCAAAGTTTATTCAGCAGTCTAAAGGGACTTAGAGTCTGCTTGGCCCGATCTGAGATTTGGTACTCGCTATTCTTCTCACAGTCTAGAGTAGAACGCCAATCGGTAACCATACGACGGAGTGCGCTACCTATTATGTTCCACACCGTCGCCCATAAAAACGGGATCTTTCGTGGGCCCATGCCTGGAGTTCTATTCGTGACGGGAAGTATGATCGTGTTTTGAGTAGCCCTTAGGCTGGCGACCATTTACACACCAGACAGAAGGATAGCCTTACAGCCACAGTCTTACAGCTTAGCAAATCGGTTGGTTTTTTATGCATTAGATGTGGTGTATGGTACGCCTTATGGGGCTTCTGGAGGCACCATTTATTTCACGGGAGGTTTCTGAGAAAACCCGAAAAACATCGTTTTTGGGTACCAAAACCGAGGCCCAGATTCCAAGACGGCTGTGCGCAGCAAACCGCTGAAATTTTTACGGTAATTTCCTAACATCCCAATCTCTAACAACTGTCAAAAATTTTCTTGATACTGTGCGGATGCTCCCGCCGGCGGAGGTTCGAGTCCTCCCTCGGGCATGGGTGTGTGTGTTTGTCCTTAGGACAATTTAGGTTAAGTAGTGTGTAAGCCTAGGGACTGATGATAGCAGTTAAGTCCCATAAGATTTCACATACATTTGAACTTTTTTTTATTATTTTCTTGATATCTTTATGCGTTTCCGAGATCTTTGGGTTCAAAGTTACCCTAATTGTACACGTAAAATACGCACGTAAAATCCGGTGCGAGACGAAATCTAAATAATCGCAGCGAATTGCTCAAATTTTAACGGTATGTTCTCTAGGCAGTTATCCTGAAGTACCATCTTCCCGTTTTCAAAAATATTTTTCAATCATCGACAAACACCCCAATAATATGGTTTTGGGTGCCAAAACCGCGCCCCGGATTACAGGAAGGTTATGCACTGCAAATAGCTGAAATTTTTACTTGGCGAGATTGAATAAAAATCAACCAACCAGTCGCAAATAAAGGTTTATTCGAACTCTTGACTTAGGTTTCGACAATTTTAAAATTAAACTTTTATCGTTTCTACAGAAGATGTAGTGGACCTTGTTACATCGCATACTGATTAAGTACATTGAATAAAGCTAACCGGCTGTTGTCAGGGCAGACACATCTCTTAAGAAACAAATAATCGCAAGCTATGACTTAGGATTGCAGGACAGGTGTGCAGTTCAAATGCCAGCTGTGGTGGCACATTTGAAACGTCCCCTTTGAACAATTATACAAGACTGTGCTTAAACTGACACACAATATTTTGTTAGCGCAACGCAATCTGACTTTCAAAATTCCCTACAAAAGAATGGCCCTGACTAACATTAAACTATACCTTTCACAAATCACTTACCTCACAAAAATCTTTAAACTATACCTTTCACAAATCACTTACCTCACAAAAATCTTCGCTGCTCAAGCTACTGCAATACAGCGAGCGCCACTACTGCCAGCTAAATAAAAGATTCAAACTACTGAAGGCACTAACTACTGATAGGGATAGTTAGCAAAATGAAAGATATTAATAGAGAACAAACAATGTATTTACCTTGATATCATCATATACAAATATAGCAGTTCACGACAAATTTCAAAACTCCGCCATCTCTCTCTCCACATCCACCACTGCTGGCGGCTCACCTCCAACTGCGCAACGCTACGCGCTGTTCACATCCAGCTGCCGCTGCCCAACACTACAATGGCAGACAACAATGCAAACTAGCCACAGACTGCACACAGCACAGCCAGTGATTTTCATACAGAGGTGGCGTTACCAATAAAAAAAACCTAAACAGCCTACTTACACATTAAGCCGGCCGTTGCGGCCGAGCGGTTCTAGGCGCTTCAGTCCGGAACCGCGCGACCGCTACGGTCGCAGGTTCGAATCCTGTCTCCGGCATGGATGTGTGTGATCTCCTTAGGTTAGTTAGGTTTAAGTACTTCTAAGTTCTAGGGGACCTGATGACCACAGATGTTAAGTCCCATAGTGCTCAGAGCCATTTGAACCATCTGTGGCACATTAACATAAGGCTCTTGTGACGTAAAGAAGGTAGTATGAGGCAGCTGGTACCACACTTTTCAGTCAGAGTATTTTAAAACAAGAGGATATTAGCTTTCTTTGTGCTCCGATAGGAGCATTTTTCCGCTGATACGTGAGCCCTCATTGACAGCTAGCCCCAGGTGAAAGTTGTCAGCACTCGCGGCGGTGGGTCGAAGAGCAGAGAGCAAGTGGAGACGTATCCGTGGAACAAGAGTCAAGAAGTTCATTGCGTCGTGGATACTGGGTTTGGAGGGATCAGATGCTGTCGCAGGATCGAATTCTGAGGAGATGAGAAGAAAACGCGCTGTGGGTGATCACTAATGCCACAGTATAACAAACTGATCGAACGCCCCTCCAATTAATACACCTGCACCAGAATAACAAAGTGACTGACAGCTACCTGCTTACATACCAGCTACCATTCTTTGCGCCGTGTATAGCGCCTGCAACAGAATATATTAAGCTAGCAGTGATGTTTGTAGGTAAGTGATAAACGTATTATCATCCTACAAGTGGAAGTCAGACAAGTACATTACTGTACTATAGTACGAACGCATTCACTAAGGAAGTTGCATAGGTCGTAGCCATAATGAATTCTGGAAATAACGGTGAGACAACAGCATGGGTTCCTTTCGTGCGTAACTATCCACGCATGTCAATCATGTTGCTATTGTGATCGAGGTACAGTTTTATCAATAATGACACGCATTCCAACAGAGCTGTGCCCATGCACTTGTAACAGACAGTTCGTGACGGGAACTTTCTTAAGCATGAGTCATTTGGATATTCTTGAATTTTTCATCCGCTCAGTCCCTCGCTTTACAATCAAGCGTGACCACCGTCTCAGAGAAAGATCCAGGCTAACCGATCGCGGCAGGAAGACTACTACGACTCGACCACGTTTTTAAGACGTGACATTGTTTACGCTTTGTCAGATGTGCGTGTTCAGTAACCAGGCTGGGCTACAGCGAATAGGCGAGGGTCGTGGAACAGCTATTATTAAGGTGTAGAAAAGCAATATCCAGGCTCTGCATCAGCAATGCAAGAACGCGGATCTGTATTGAACATTAATGACATCCAGGTAGTTGCCCACAGCCACACGTTTTTGTGTTGCTCCTTTCGGCTCTCCGAAACAGTAGACGTTCTTCACGTATGGATACGGTTTAAATGGTTCAAATGGCTCTGAGCGCTATGGGACTTAACATCTAACGTCATCAGTCCCCTAGAACTTAGACCTACTTAAACCTAACTAACCTAAGGACATCACACACATCCATGCCCGAGGCGGGATTCGAACCTGCGTCCATAGCAGTCGCGCGGTTCCAGACTGAAGCGCCTAGAACCACACGGTCACACCGGCCGGCCTATGGATAATGACTCACTGTGAAATAAATAGAACAATGGTTGGTTCAAATGGCTCTGAGCACTATCGGATTTAACATCTGAGGTCATCAGTCCCCTAGAACTTAGACCTACTTAAACCTAACTAACCTAAGGACATCACACACATCCATGCCCGTGGCAGGATTCTAACCTGCGTCCATAGCAGTCGCGCGGTTCCAGTCTCAAGCACCTAGAACCGCTCGGCCACACCGGCCGGCTAAATAGAACAATGTGTACGACACTGTCATATCTGAAGCAGTAACACGCATTTATCGTAACAATTTATTACTACCAATCGTGATCGTCAACGATTTTTGGTGAAGAAGTAATTCCGTGGAACACTAAAATATTTCACGTTTCATCTGTTCTACAAAAACGCTGTGCACGGAAGTATTCGGCATCGTCCTCCAGTGTCGCACAGACTCTCGACACGTGTAAAGCACTAGATACTATTTTCCTAACCTTTGAATTGCAAAAAACTTACGCACACAACTATATCTAGCAGTTCATACGAGTAGCGCTAGCGCAACTGTTCAGTCGGATGTAGGCCGAGTCGTAAGCAGAAGGAGAGTGCGTCGTAGACACCGACTTACCATAGGTTTCGCAAAGCATACAGGCCGTGACCATCGCGGCAGCATGCTGCTGCGCACCCAGCCGCGCGAAGAAACGCCAGGAAGCATCGCCGAGTCAGCTGTGCGCGGACGGTTGCGATCGCTTCTCCCGCGAGAACTCCGAGACCACTCGGCGAGCGGGACGCTCTCTCTTCCCGTGTGTGGCAGTAGCACTGGTACGTGACTGATCGGCCCGTATTATCGCGGGATGAGTGTGTGTCGGTGCTCCGCCTAGCCTCCCGTTTCCTCTGCGGCGCTTCCGCTGGCCGACTTGGCTGATTCGCGTGATTTGTTGACGCATTTCCCGAGCTCGTCTCGGCGAGGAGGGGAGGGGAGACCGCTGCCGGTGACGCATTCCAGGCGCAGGCCGCAGGATTCCAGGAAGGCTCCGTCCGTGGCGCCATTCGACGTTCCAGAGCCGATGGCTGACTCAGGAGCTGCGATAGCAGAGCTGGACCTCTGGGTCAGGGATCTGCCCATCGGCACCGATTCTGCTCCCGTTTAATCAGCCTTTCTGTTGCACCTGGCTGTCGCGGCCACTGACTGGGAACGCTGCAGCACTCGGTAATGTAACGATGTTCTTATGCTGGTGACGCAGTAAAAATCAGTCTACGACTCGAAAAGCGCAGAGTTGGTTAACTGTTTTGACTAGGAATATGACCTAATAACCAGTCCGCAGCCGGCCGGAGTGGCCGTGCGGTTCTAGGCGCTACAGTCTGGAACCGAGCGACCGCTACGGTCGCAGGTTCGAATCCTGCCTCGGGCATGGATGTGTGTGATGTCCTTAGGTTAGTTAGGTTTAATTAGTTCTAATTTCTAGGCGACTGATGACTTCAGAAGTTCAGTCGCATAGTGCTCAGAGCCATTTGAACCATTTGAACCAGTCCACAAACGCAGTTCGTGTGTGTACGCTTTCGTGATTTCCCAGTGTTTGCCCAATTGTACACGGTCTGCTGTTTTTCATGATTCGCCAATTTTATTTTATTTCAGTTTTTGGCCGCGTGCCCTTCCTGTCGCCGCAGTCGTTGGTAACTTAAGGAACGGAATTCGTGTCCGCCATCTCTCTGTGAATCGTATAATTTTGTTCGGTGTGTTATCGTGTAAGGGGGCAGTCAAATCCAAAATGACAGAGATAGAAAAGTAAGTAAACGATTTATTACTTCAAAAGTAATCGCCATAACTGTTAACAAATTTATCCCACTGTGGGACAAGATGGGCAGTGACTATATGGAAAAATGTTTGTGGTCCGAAACAAATCGACGGCCACGAATGTCTTTCTTCAGGCTCTAAAAGAGAGGAAATTGCATGGTGACACATCGGTACTTCTGCAGAGTAGTCGCAACAATCTTGGTAACATGTCAGTCCAACCGACTTCCATATTTCTGGAGCTCTAAAGAACGACCTTCGCGACTGTCGATTTGCTCCGGACGAAGAGGCGCCGCCTGGGTACACTCGTCGTTCTGTAGGATATCGCAAACATTTCACGACAGTAACATCCCTGTAATGGGCTGGCCTTCACAGGGTCCCGACCTGAATCCTATAGAACACATTTGGGATGTTTGGGATCGCCGACTTCGTCTCAGGTCTCACCGACCTATATCTATCCTCTCCTCAGTGCAGCACTCCGTGAAGAATGGGCTGCCATTCCCCAAGAAACCTTCCAGCACCTGATCGAACGTATGCCTGCGAGAGTGGAAGCAGTCATCGAGGCTAAGGGTGAGCCAAAACCTTATTGAATTCCAGCATTACCGATGGAGGGCGCCACGAACTTGAAAGTCATTTTCGGCCAGGTGTCCGGATACTTTTGCTCACATAGGGTACATAAACGAACATTGAAACCCGCCTAAAAATCTCCCTCAGACTTGAAATATTTTCTTCGGGCAGCTGTCCGCAGCGGATGTTTTCAGGAAAATCAGAACAACCGTTTTCGCTCAGTGACCATCATCTGGCACGAAAAATGGCTAATATGAGTCAATGATGCTAAACCATCCCTCCGACTTGCCGTTTACTAGACCAACGGTCTTCTAGCGAAGTCACGAGTATAATACTCGTTGAAGCCAACCAGCATCTCAACTGTGACACGCGACTGGAAATCCGAGGACATCAGCAGCATACGCCAGGAAAGTCTGCATTCACTCAACTTAGAATTTGTTTACAGACGGCATATTTCGCAGTCGGCGATTCTGTTCCTCTGTTATCAGACCAATTCCGGTTCGCTGCTCCAGCGAGGGCTCGGCGGCTGTTGCTCTCCTTCGCTTCCCAGACCGAATCGCTCCTCGACCACCCTTTCCGCCGACCAGACACTCCTTCCGCGTTCTCCTTCCGACGGCCGGAGAAGATAGCGATCTGGTGGTAGCGTAGCATTTCTATCGGAGCCCGCAAACGATGCTCCCTCCTCTTCAGTCTATCCCTCCATTTCTCTCTCTCTCTTTGTTTTTACGTATGTTTCTGGACAGAAAAAGGGCCCCCGAAGTGGTGCCACACAAATGATCGTTTCAATGGAAATGAAGAGGTCTGTGCAGCAGTCTATGTGTGTATGTGTGTGTGTGTGTGTGTGTGTGTTTATGCCAGTCACCAGCGCTTGTCCCTGAGAACGGGCAGGCTGCGAGGGGGCGTGGCGCGAGAAGTAATTGAAGACGCGGCGGCGGTGGTATCCGCTGGGACCGGTGGCCACCCACCCGCTCGCCGTCCAACTGTTTTGTGTGTTTCCGCTTCCGCCCGTCTGCGCTAGACAACCCCCATCCCAGCCCCCTCCCGCCTCTTCCTCCGTCTCATTCTCACCTACCGTTTCACGCACACGCCTCGCTACTCGCGGCGAAGGAGTACTTATCGGCGAGGGAAGGTTTCCTACAGTGAATTAATAAGCTGCCCCGCGCACCTTCCTTCGCGCCCTTATGAGCAGGCGTCTGTTCTGTTTTGTTGGCACGTGCGTCCGGCCGGCGCGTTTTACATAACCCTGCCCTGGGGGCCACCCCGGCCAGACGCTGGCCACCTCTCCGGGGCACCTGCGTCTGGTGGGGGCGACGGCGCAAGCCTGTGTGCCCTGCCCTAGGAGGCGCGTGGCCAGTTACCCTCCCGCTAAAACGGATGATCGGCTGCGTTTTTTCTGCTTTGTGGATAAAGCCCTCGAAAAAGAAGTTCGCAATACATCTGTGCTGTATTGCCAGCGCATCGTCGATGTACAGGATTAGTTTATTCAGTCTTCCACCGAGCGAATCTTATCGCACAATGATCCACGGAATTGTCGAGTTACTTGTAATCTCATGCACATATATTCACTTACCTGCGTGGAACAATCTGTGGCGATATGAATGGAACGATCACAAAGTCGTAGGTACTGCAGGTGGCAGACTTTCTTCTCTTGCAAGATACTGGGAAAATGCTATCAGTCTACAAGGAGATTAACAAAATGCCCGATCTAGAATACTGCTGAAGTGTGTGGGAACTTAACAAGGAGGGCTGACAGTTGATATTGGATGCATAGAGTGTAGGACACCACGAACGACAACAGGCTTTTTGATCAACGCGAGAGAGTCACGAAAATGACAGGAGCTTGTAGATAAAATGTCAACTTTTTTGCGAAAGTCACCTTTGAAAATTTCAAGAACCAATATTAAGTGAGAACTCTATGAATAGAAAATGGTTCAAATGGCTCTGAGCACTATGGGACTTAACATCTGTGGTCATCAGTCCCCTAGAACTTAGAACTACTTAAATCTAACTAACCTAAGGACATCACACACATCCATGCTCGAGGCAGGATTCGAACCTGCGACCGTAGCGGTAGCGCGGCTCCAGACTGAAGCGCCTAGAACCGCTCGGCCACACCGGCCGGCTGTGAATAGACAACGGCCCTTTATGTATATATTCGATACGGACAGCGAAGACAAGATCATTAGACTAATTACAACGTGCACAGAGCCAATTAAACAGTCACTCCTTCCGCGCTCAGTCCCGAATAGAATGGGAAGAAGCTCTAATATGTGGTACAATAGAAAGAATCATCCACTCCGCGGTGGTCTGCAAAGTACAGAGAATGAATGCAAATATGGATCGTATTAAATATTTTTTCTTATGTTTGCGAGGCTCGTTAATTCACTTCGTTAGGGGGCTTGCATTTTATGGGGACAGTTGATTGTCTGGTTGGTTGGTTCATTTGAGTACATTCTAAGCAGATTATCGCTTTTTACTGTTAACTCAGCAGCTATATACTTCTTTTTATTTTCCAAACAGTAAGAGAGTATGATCACAAACGTAAATGGTTTGTCTTCAGATTCTACGCATTATCTGCAGCATTTGGCGTCAGGACATGCAGTTTTTGATATAACAACAGTCACTTTCTATGACACGCAGATTGCGAACGATTTTTACGCCGTATGCCGCCGAAGACCTAAAGAATTACAAGATGGCCAACTGGATACGATTGTGACTATATTTTCTGATTGTGTCTAAAATAAACAGTATACAGTATGATATGTCAGTCGCTCTTCTCCGTAGGCTAACAGTAATAGTGGCAGCTACAAAAAGAATTTATAGCTGTACAAAGAAGATGTTTTCTGATATAGCGAGTTCTGGCAAAAGAAAAGCACAAGCTAATAATACTCGCAAATGAGGAAGATGTGATTGGAAGAAGGATGTATACGGGTAACGAGTGCGTATAGGGGCAGTGGTAGTCATTATTGTTGCTTCAATAGATACACTGAAGATCCAAGGAAACTGGTATAGCCATGCGTATTCAAATACAGAGATATGTAAACAGGCAGAATACGACGCTGTGGTCGGTAACGCCTGTATAAGACAAAAAGTGTCTGGCGCAGTTGTTGAATCGGTTACTGCTGCTATAATGACACGTTATCAAGATTTAAGTGAGTTTGAACCTGATGTTATAGACGGCTGAAGTGCGATGAGACACAGAATCACCGATGTAGCGCTGAGCTGGGGATTTGCCCGTACGACAATTTCATGAGTGTACCGTGAAGATTAGGAATCCGATAAAACATCATATCTCCGACATCGCTGCGGCCGGAAAACGATCCAGCATGAACAGGACCAACGACTGAAGATAACCTTTCAACGTGACAGAAGTGCAATCCTTCCGCAAATTGCTGTAGATTTCAATGCTGGGCAACCAATAATTGTCAGTGTACGAACCATTCAACAAAACATAATCGATATGAGGTTTCGGAGCTGAAGGTCCACTCGTGTACCCTTGATGACTGCACGACACAAAGCTTTACACCTCACTTGGGCCCGTCAACACCGACACCGACATTGGACTGTTGATGACTGGAAAAGTCTCGTTTCATATTGTATAGAGCGGATGGACGTAAACGGGTATGGAGACAATCTCATGAATCCATGGACCCTGCATGTCAGTAGGGGACTGTTCAAGCTGCTGGAGGCTCTGTAATGCGTGTGCAGTTGGAGTGATATGGGACCCCCGATAGTCTAGATACGACTCTTGACAGGCGACACGTACTTAAGCATACTGTCTGATAACATACATTAATTCATGTCCACTGTGCTTTCCAACGGGCATGTGCAATTACAGCAGGACAATGCGACACCCCACATACCCAGAATTGCTACAGAGTGGCTCCAGGAACACTCTTCTGAGTTTAAACAATTGCGCTGGCCACCTAACTCCCCAGACATGAACATAATTAAGCATATCTGGGATGCTTTGCAACGTGCTATTCAGAAGAGATCTCCACCGCTAGTACTCTGACAGATTTATGGACAGCCCTGCAGGATCCATGGTGTCAGTTCCCTCCAGCACTACTTTACACGTCGTGTTGCGTCATTTCTGCGTGCTCCCGAGGGTCGTACACGATATTAGGCAGGTGTGCCAGTTTCTTTGGTTCTTCAGTGTATGTCATTAACTGTCTTGTGAAGATGAAGATGTTATTCAGTTCTCTAATATAAGGCGGGAGGCTATTGCAGAGTCGGCTTCCTGTTACTCGCTGATAACCTCAGCACTGAACGGCCGTAAGCTCCTTGCTGCTGTTCAGAAGGACTTCGAGAAAGTGGCTGAACGGTGCAGAGGAACAGAAAGGATTTTGCTGTAATGGAAACGTGTGTTTCTGCCATTCTGCTCAGACAAGAGCTTTATATCGAAGAGAGACATGAAGGGCAGTGTACGTTGATTAGACAGCACCCAAGTCATGGAAATATTCTCTTTTCCTAAGACGATCGGCAGATGTAGGTGTCACTTTGATTGTAAGACTCGTCCGATCCGCCTACACACGTTTACACTGTTAGTGCGAAACGCCCAACTCGCGTTTTCGCCGCATAGCCCACGAGGTTCGGTGCGGAAACCTGCCTTATTGGCTCTCGCGTTCCGCGAGGAGAGTCGCACGTGTCGGTCGCGTCCGCAGTCGTTCCGACTCGGTCCAAAGACGCGCAGCGGATGAGAATATGGCGCGCAGGTAGTTTATCACTTCCGAAAATTACGTGTCGCCGGCTGCAGTCGGCCGGCGCCACGATAAGGCTCGAAATAGGCGTGGCGCTCGCGTCCGTCGTCAGCCGTGGAAGGACAGTATGGCGGTAGGTAGGTAGGGAGGGAGGGAGGACGTACTCCCTGCAGAAGCAGCAGCGACACAGAGAGGCACTGTGGCGCCCTCGCGTATCGGAAGGAGTTGGTAACTAGCTGTATCGCGCGACAGCGACAGGCACAAATAAATGCCGACAGTGTGTGTGTGTGTGTGTGTGTGGCAGAGGGCGGACTCGGGAGGTGGGGATGGGGGTGGTGCGGACGGTGGGACGAGGGAGGGGGCTGGGGGAGACGCTGATGTGTAGGAATAAGCGAATTAGGCGCAGGGGCGGCGAGGCCACGAACACATCGACGGTGCGAGCAGAGGCGAAGGGGAAGGGAGCGAGAGGAATAACCGGGAGGAACGGCGCAGCCGGCGAAGGAGAATTGTGAATTCGAAGCGTTTGGACGCCTGAGATAATATGAGTCGACGCCGTAATCCTTTCCCATTTGCTCGGCGTTAGCCGATGCCAGATGAGTGTTTTCGTCTAGCGTGGAGATCCGCCGGGGAATTGTATTGAGAGGCGAGCAGACGGTCGCGGGATGCCCGCCTGCGCGCTATCGGGGAAAACGGCCGCCCGCCCTTGTCTGTTCCCTAATGCTCTCGCGCCGGAAGTTCCGAGAAGGGCTGTTTCGGTACAACTGCTTGTCTCTCTGGGTCGGGTGACTTGACTGCCAGTAGGAATCGGCAACGCCGCGCACATTAACGCCTGAACCATCTTTTTTCCCTTATTGTTATTTCCTTCCACCACTTCTGGCGGAGGGGCTGGCGGCAGCAGTGTGATCGGTCTGCAGCAGTAGAGGTTTACAACTATACGGTGGATTTTCGAACACTGTAAAAAATTATAGAAACAAATGACGACTTCGATCGTGATGGCGTCGTTGTTTTGCTGCTAACGAAGATGACTGGTGTTCGTGAGTTGTCTGGAGTGGTCTTCCGAAGCTCCGGGTTAAGCAGGAGTGTAGGAAGGAATCATGAGGAGGGAAGTGGAACTAAGATAGCTAAGGAGCTTCTCTAATAGGTGCTGAATGGAAGCGAGGTGTGTGGGTCGGGTCGAAAGGTTCAAAAAATGGTTCAAATGGCTCTGAGCACTATGGGACTTAACATCTGAGGTCATCAGTCCCCTAGAACCTAACTAACCTAAGGACATCACCAACATCCATGCCCGAGACATGATTCGAACCTGCAACCGTAGCGGTCGCTTGGTTCCAGACTGAAGCGCCTAGAACCGCTCGGCCACTGCGGCTGGCTCGGAAGGTTCGCAAAGTTGCAAAATAACACCAGTATTTGCCAAAACTGCGGGAGAGAGGAAAACGTACATATTGTTCTTCACTAATACACGACAGATATATGACCTCTCGCCTCTCTGTTTTGCGAAATATCGTCAAATGGAAACCGGCTGTTACGTACTGCGCTGCGTTACGAAAGGAATTTAAGTTCCGAAAGGTGTCTGTTAGTGGTAAGCTTAGTTGTCTTTGAAGGCGAACAACGAATATCGTCTAAAGTTACACATCTTTTATCATATTATCGGGCAGACGGTAACAGCTCTACACAAGGTCCCACTGGTGTCAGATAGACCATATGTAGTTCCGCGCCTACTCTGCACACAGCTGGAGTTTTAGAAATGCGACGATGAGGACAGAAAATCAGGTATTTCTTGTGTTGCAGCTACGTAACAGCTCTTTCTCGGGCGGAAACATGAGAACAACCAATGTCTTTTTTTTTATGATTGCTACAGAAAATAGTGCAGACAATACACAAAATGTATTTAGAAACGTTGGCTGCTTATTATCACTGATACGGCCATTTCATTAAAATCACCTTAGTGTGAGGAGAGGTGTTGCTACGGAGGCTGTGAAGTGAGCGCTTGCTCCTGATCCGTTTTTGCTGTTGAGTCGCCCTCACCCGGCGGGAGGTATTAAGGTCCCCGGCGCCGCGGAGGCTTAACTGGGTATTGCGCATGTAAATGCTTTATCAGTTTGCTCTAGGCCTTCGAAGACGTGTGTAAACAAAGCATCCGATAAGAACACTGATTCGACCGTAGACTCGAGGCTCCTCAGAGCGCTTCCATTATTCTCCGCCATAAATCTGAAGTCGGAAGGTGTTACGAGTGACGTGCAGCAGTTCGACGAAATGAATCGTAAGCAACACGCTGACGAAGAGTCTAATAATGGAGTACTGTTACGAGTAAACGTGCTCCCTATTTAATTCGTTTTCCAATGATACAATCTCGAGAAGGAATTTCATCAGCATTCCATGAAGTACAGCAAAGGGGAATTTGCTTTTATCCGTACTTGAGTTTTTCCATAACGCATAACAGTCTTGTACGGGAGATAACAGCTTCTTGGTAATTTTACAGCTGACTGTCCGTAGAATTCCCCTGGCAGACTGCAGGGAAGTTCTACTCTTTTGCCGGTGTTATACACGATACAGAATGACCGTATAAGAGAAATGGGATCACCAATGGTTCTTGCGAAAAAAATGCGGAAGTACATCTGCTGGCCTTGAGCAAATGTGAGCAAGTTTTGAAAATACTAGAAATCTCGAAATATTAGTAGCTGCCAATATATTCTGAAGTTAACGTTTTGGTCGCTCTTGTGCCATCCGTTTCATTTCTTACCGCTCGTGACACTCTCCAATGCAAGCCTTAAGGTTGACTGCATTAGATTCTACATAGTTTACCACTCAGGAATCACGAAGACAGCGTCCTCAGATATTAACGATGAAAGTGATGTTGTAATGGCGCACAAAGGATACTAATTTTCATTGCCGTGTTTCTCATAAGCCATTTCAGGAAAATTCAGTGATGGCTTTTTTCACAGGAACAATTGGTTTACGGTAGAACTCCGCTGACGTTTATGTGGCCGAAGGTACGCCTAGGACTGACAGATAAAATAAAATAAAATACTATAAATACGACTGAAAGTGGCGTGTGAGGCGTGCAAACGTTTTTGATGACTTTTTAAAATGATTCAAAAAAATCTGATAGATCACAAACAATAGCCACTGGATGTTAATGGAACTTATTTTATTTTACCGTAACGCGTTATCAAAATAAAGAAGTTCTATTAACATTAAGTGGCTACTTTTGCTACTTTTTGTGATCTATCAGCTTTTTGTAGAATCATATTAAAAACGAAATATGTCTTATAAGAGCACAGGCTTCCGCAGCCGAAGTAAGCATCGGCGAAATGATGGGTAATGTACGTCGTCACCTCGATGTGCTCAACCTACAAAAGAATTAATCCGAACAGACTCCCACTGAGAGAAAAAAAGGATAAAAAGGGGAGCGGCAAACAGAGGGTGTTTCCTGTAACGTCAATGTAGAATTAAGGTGACTGTAATTTCAAGTTTACGTCAGACAGCTACCTGCATAATAACAGTTTCCACAACGAAGCTTTGTCTCGAAACCTGTCAGAAAATCCAAAGAGATTCTGGTCGTATGTGAAGTATGTTAGCGGCAAGAAATAATCATAGCCTTCTCTGCGCGATAGCAATGGAGATACTATCGAAGACAGTGCTGCCAACGCAGAGTTACTAAATACAGTCTTCCGAAATGTCTTCACAAAAGAAGACGAAGTAAATACTCCAGAATTCGAATCGCGAACAGCTGCCAACATGAGTAACGTAGTAAATATCGTCGGAGTAGTGAAGCAACTTAAATCACTTCATAAAATCAAGTCTTCTGGTCCAGACTGTATACCAATTAGGATATCTGAATGGTGCGAAAAGTTGCAGTTGACCCTAAATAACGAAAAATGTGAGGTCATCGATATGAGTGCTGAAAGGAATTCGTTTAACTTCGGTTACACGATAAATATGTCTAATCTAAAAGCCGTAAATCCAACTGAATATCTAGGTATTACAATTACGAACAACTTAATTTGGAAGGAACACATAGAAGATGTGAGGAAGGCTAAGCAAAGACTGCGTTTTATTGGCAGGACACTTAGAAAATGTAACAGACCTACTAAGGAGACTGCCCACACTACGCTTGTCCGTCCTCTTTTAGAATACTGCTGCGCTGTGTGGGATCCTTTACCAGATAGGACTGACGGAGTACATCGAAAAAGTTCAAAGAAGGGCAGCATGTTTTGTATTATCGCGAACTATAGGAGAGAGTGTCACAGAAATGATACAGGATTTGGGCTGGACATCATTAAAAGAAAGGCGTTTTTCGTTGCGACGGAATCTTCTCACGAAATTCCAACCACCAACTTTATCCTCAGAATGCGAAGATATTTTGTTGACACCGAGCTACATAGGAGGAACGATCGCCACGATAAAATAAGGGAAATCAGAGCTCGTACAGAAAGATGTAGGTGTTCATTCTTTCCGCACGCTATAAGAGATTAGAATGATAGAGAATTGTGAAGGTGGTTCGACGAACCTTCTGCCAGGCACTTAAATGTGATTTGCAGAGTATCCAAGCAAATGTAGATGTAGATGTAAATACAGGTGTTTACATTATTTTGCCTATCCCCTGTATGTCGCATGTTATCTACATTAGAGACGATCTCCAGGAGGCATCTCCACCCCCGGGTCACAATGAGAACAACTGAGCTTCATATCTGAGTACATGCTGAAACTTGCAGAGTCAGAATTACAGGAATAAAACCGTCTGGCGCCTCCCCCTGACAGTGTCAACTTGCGAGGTATCGTATCTCCTTGGCGCAGCCGCCGCCCGCCGGCTATCGAACGACTCGTAGTCCACGTGGGCGCTGGTGATAACCGGCGTGTTTGGTGGGTGTCAGCGCCGCCCACTCCTCACTACTGATAGCAGCTGCCTGTACCATGCGAAACGTGCCGCAGAGGCGGGACGCCACCGCAGGCTCACTCTGTTCCCTTGACAGCTTGCTGCTCGTGGCTACTTGTAGGTTCAAATGGTTCAAATGGCTCTGAGCACTATGTGACTTAACATCTATGGTCATCAGTCCCCTAGAACTAAGAGCTACTTAAACCTAACTAACCTAAGGACATCACACACATCCATGCCCGAGGCAGGATTCGAACCTGCGACCGTAGCTGTCACGCGGTTCCAGACTGAAGCGCTTAGAACCGCACGGCCACACCGGCCGGCTCAAAGGTTATCCATTTTTTCTTTATACAAACGTGCTGCAGCACTTTCTGTGATATCCGCAGTGGATGTTTGTTTCTTATCAGTCTCACCTAACACTGCAATTATTTTGTGCAGCCAATTTTATGTGAGCCTTACGTTAAGCAGTTTTCATGGTTTCCGATGCTGCACTGTCTTTTTCTCATAGTTTCAGACGTGCTAGAACTTTTTTTCGCTGCCGCTGTTACCATGCGTTAAAAACGTAATATGTTCATTTTAACACAGGACACAAGGTTTGTGCCGACAACTCGCATACCATTGTAGCTAAAATGATTTTACAGACAGCCAGTGCCTTGCGTAAGGATGAATTTCTTTCCAGCAGAGACGGTATTACTTTACAATTGATGAAGTTTCAACGCCTCTGCAATTGCGGTGTCAGAGCGGCAATTTGCTAACCGAAGAGATCCAGCTTCGATTCTCGGCCGGGTCGTAGATTTCTCCGCTCGGGGATTGGCTATGTATTGCCCTTATTTTCGCATCGTATTAGCATGCAAGGCGCCACATAACAAGTCTTCGCTCTATTTAACTTCGTACCAGGGCACGAACTGACTTCACCCTAATGTATCTTCTGAATTGTCGTAACACACTGTCGTATCGCCTTTCCACTGTTGAGGTGGCTGCACGGGCACCTCGCGAAAGCCAATTATTTTCCTTTCTTAAAAATAGTTCCAAAACTGACTAGATGACTTCCTTCGTCTTATTTTGCACCACAATGAGGTTACAAGATAGTTGCCGTCGGTTTTCGATTAAATGAAAATGAAATGATAGTATCGCATTGTTGGTTTTCGATTAATGCTTTGTAAAATAGTTTCCTTTTCCATACTGACCAATAAGTAATGAGCAGCTCGAGTTTCTTGTCACGTAAAGGGAGACTGTTAGCTAATGAAGCTGTTAAATTTAATATAGTTTCAAATAAATTTTTATTTTGTAACACGACTAAAATAAAAAATAACGAAGCCGACCACCTTTCAGGTTATCGGAAGTACCGATATACGACATTCGAGTATAAGATGTACGGAAGCGTCGGGCACAACGGAATATTTGGCCGGACCCACCACACAGGGTGGAAGGACCAAGCAAAAAAATACTTCGATGACGACTACTGTATACTCTTGGAAATAATTATTTTCGGGGCGATACTAACAAGACGCTGATGTTCCTGGTTCTCCCCATTTCCGCAGAGCCACCTGCTTCTGGTTGGACAGGATGGCTGGCCCGCACATGTTGGTAATATAGCCGAGGGGTGGCGAGTCTGTGTCGAAAGAAAGGGGAGGGAAGGGAGGGGTAGGGGGGAGGCTCGGAGATTTACGACTGCCCGTTTCCGGCGCGGTTTCTTTCCCCCGTCGCTACCCTGACAAGGCACTCTCCTGTGCGAACCAGCACACTTGTACAAACAGAGTGCGCGCTGACCGGAAACTTTAGACGCCAGGGAGTCCAATCACACACCGGACGAGCGAGTCGATCAAGCGGAGTTCAATGTTGTGTGCCCTTAACATGACGCCGGCCGGCAGTCTTTGGTCAAAGAAAACAAGCTTCAAATGACCTGATTGTTGAGCACTGTGCTGCAGAACAGCCGTCAGTCATACAGTTTTTAATATCGGCTTTCTGTGGACGCAGCACATTTCTGGTGAGGTATACATTTGGATTTGCTCCGGATGCACTGCGTTGTACATTTCACTTCAGACTCACTGCAGTTCAGTAAAGGATATAAAGGATGCCCCAGGAATAATGGTAAGTATTCAGGATACGACACTCGCTTCCCGCGCCCGGGTTCCCGGGTTCGATGCGGGGTCAGGGATTTTCTCTGCCTCGTGATGACTGTGTGTTGTGTGATGTCCTTAGGTTAGTTAGGTTTAAGTAGTTCTAAGTTCAAGGGGACTGATGACCATAGCTGTTAAGTCCCATAGTGCTCAGAGTCATTTAGGGAAATGACAGCATAGTAAACACGGGCTTAAAATGCATACCTTAAGAGTCATGAGCACTTCTTCGAAAAGGAACAAAGAAGACTGAGTTTAACGTCCCGTCGACTTAGAGGTCATTAGAGACGAAGCACGAGCTTGGATTGTATCAAGGAAGGGGAAGGAAATCGGCCGTGCTCTTTCAAGGGAACCGTACTGGCATTTGCCTTGCGCGACTTAGGGAAATCACGGAAAAACTAAATCCGGGTGGCCGGAAGCGGGTTCGATCCGTCGTCCTCCCGAATGCGACTCCACTGCGCCACCTCGCTCGGTTCTTCTCCGATACTGTGTGAAGTAAATCCTTTTTACTGTAAGATCTTTGCTTTCCATATTTTGAGTGGAGGCAAGATAGACCAAATTAAAAAAAAAGTATTGACTAGTAAACGTGGGTTTTCAAATGCATACCTTGAACAATATGAGCACTTGCTCGGTAGAAGAACCGTACTTCAGAGTAGCGAAAATGAAGTGTTCACAGCTCTTAAGGTACGTAATTTACAGTCGATGTTTATTGGGCATATTTTCCTTAATGGCCCATACTACTACCTCTCAAAATATGGAAAAAAGAGCTTGCAACAGAAGACATGTTTTTCACAGTACCGTGGATGAAGTGCACGTAGCTCTTAAGCTATGCATTCCAGACCGTACGTCTACTACACTTTACTGCTTCGAATGATCACTGCTATCATATTCATGAATACTGACAATTCCTTCTGGGGCATCATGTATCACACAGAGAATTGGCTGCCATCAGAGCAAATCCTCGCGTACACTGTGTTCTGAAGATGCAGGCTCTCGAAACGGTCTGTGGATGCCATTAAAAATCGTGTACAGTCGCAGCTTTCTTACGAACTGTCACAAAAGGACGGAACAAATTTTATTATTATTATCGTTATGGACACTTGGTACAACGGCGACTCTTCCTGGACAATCTGGGTACAGAATTCTTCCCATGGCAGAACAAAGTCGTTTCATAGTATTCCAACTTTTCGACAATTTCCTCATTAGGAATGTGTAACAGAATGGATTTCAAACCCTTAACTGTCGTCACAAATAATATTAGGCTCAGAAAGTGCATATGGAGTAGAATGTCGGACAATAAGAGAAACTGTGTAATCTTGATAAACTTGTGTGTAACATTCCACAAAGAAAATTTAACACCGAAAGGGTTCGGCTTTAACTAAAGTTTGCAAGGATCCTTTCTAAGTGACCCAGACAGTAACCTGTATCATGGGGTCCAGGGTTCGATTCCCGGCCGGTTTGGGGATTTTCTCTGCCCGAGGACTGGGTGTTTGTGTCATCATCGTCATCATCATCATCATCACTCGTGATGAAAATAATGATAAAGAAGTAGAGAGAGTGCCTGTAATCAGATTAAAAGGCGTGGGACCAATTCAGTGTTTGTCTATACGGTCGTGATCCTACAAATTCATGAGTTCACTTTCGAGTGAAGCCTTCCAAGACATCCGATATTCCGAGCAGGACAGAGCTTGACAATGGTCCCAGTAGTACCAATATTACTCAATAGAACCTAACGTTGTGGCGCAGTAGTTTAGCCCTGGGCTCATATTTGAGTGATGAAGGATTCAAACGTCTTTTCAGTCACGTGTAACTAGAGTTTTCCCCTGGATTTCAAGACGATGCCGGTATCACTCCTTAAAATACCCATGTCAAAACGTCCCCCCCCCCCCCCAGTCTTGTCCAGGCGTCTCCAATGACCTGGCGAAACTCCGCCCTTGCTTGCTTTTCTACCAGTAAGCAGACTGGTCGTCTACTGGCACAATAGGAACAGTACTCCCCCGTAGCAGATCCTTTTATTTTTTAAACTGTATTCTTGTGGAAGCCATAAGTTACATGCAGCAAGACCACATATTGGGGCTGCTACACGACGGCAGCTACTTCTTCGTAAGGTTTCCGTGTAAATACAGTAACGAGATTTCAGTTCGTATTTCTCTTTCACATCCGAATGCTTGAGCAAAGACCTTCGAGGGCGCGGCTGCGGAGCGTCTCCTTTGACAAGCGGTCTGAAAGAGGCGTCCTCCTTCGCACGACTGATTTATTTAACCGTTTAAGAATTTCGAGGCATCATTACCGTCGATATTGTAGCCTTTTCCCCGACGGTTAACAGATGCGTTAATTATGCATAAACCTGAAGCGTAATTGGCATTATGCTCTGTTACAATCTATTTATCCCATTATGAGAGCCGTAATTAGCCTCTGCCGTTGGGGGATTCCCCACCAGCGGCCGGAGAAGGGGAAATCTGAAAGGAATATGCCGATTCAGTAGCACAGAAAAGCGGTAATGAACCTTCTTCATCGGGACGCTGAATGGGAAAATTTCCAGCGCTGTGTGTTGTTTAGTGGGAACGTTTAACGCGTACCGACGACCCACCGGAGCGACGCGAATCGTCCGATAGAAAGCTAGCCGTTCGCCCGTCGCGTGTATCCCATTGTAGAGCGGAGTAACAAAAGAACAGGACTGCCGGAAAACGCGCGCACCGCCTGTGTTGCGGGTCATTTTTAAGCGATAATATTTTCACTGCCGAAAGCGGAATTGCTCTCGGAAATGTCGCGGGCGGTTTTGAGTGCGCTAGAGGGAACGGTGCGGAAATGCAGGACTCCGGGACGGCAAAATTTCTCGTCACCGTGGCGAGAAATTGGGTTTCAGTCAGCGCAGATAATGCTGTATATTCGTCCGGCTAAAACACATATTAATCGGCACAAACGCGATGCGCTCTCATTGTGGCGGCGAGAACTTTTTTTCCCTTCTTGGTCCGGCGAATCATCAACGTGTTTCTATTATTTACTATAATGGTGCGACTATTGCGGCCCCCCTTCCCCGCCGTCCCATTGTGCGCCGACCGGCCGAGCGCGCGCGTCCCAAATAGTTACCTGCCTTGCCGATTTCACGGAAAATTGCGTCAATTAAAATTGTGTGTGTGTGAGCCGGGATTCAATAATCCGTGCGTACATCGGTCGGACGCGACAATGGAGAGCGGAGTGCCACAATAGCGAGCCCCCGGGCTGCAGAGGGGCATTGTTGCGGCCCAGCTGACCGTGGACCTGTCGCTTTGGCGGCCGAGTTACGTGGCCCCCGCATTCAACTGAGCTGGTGCGTTCAGCACCTCCCCTCCACCCCCGAGCGCTGCCGCCCCCCCCCCTCGGCGCTCGCCCCCGCCGCCCCCTGCCCGGGCGCCGCGGCGACGATCGGCTTTTGGCGCGAAAAAGGGTGCGCAGGGGAAAAAAAGAACCGCCGGAGCGGAGCAACAAGTTACTCCGCGCCGGGCGGGGGATCTCCGATTGGACATTCGGCAGTCAATAGGGCCACTCTTTTCTGCGTAACTTAGGCCATCGTCTGCCGCGCAGTGGGTCAACGCCATCTTCAGCCCGTATCGAGCCCGTTCCACACGATCACAGTCACTATATATACTCACGCATGCCCGTTACGTCTCTCTGCTACACTTCATACTTACCGTGAAGCAAAAGAGCGAACTGCGTAACAAAGCGTTTTGAGCGAATTTAGTAACAAAGCGTTTTTCGAAGTATTTTCTAATGTTTTATGATATCTATTCTTTTTTTCGATTTCTTGAGATTCTTTTTCATTCGGTTCGCACTTGTCTGATTATTGTAGCTTGACTTAACAGTCGTAACGAGTGAGGTGGCGCTGGACTTGATTTCGGGAGGGCGACAAGTTCAAATCCCCTCCAGCCATCCTGATTTAGGTTTTCCGTGATGTCTCTAAATAGCCGCATGCAAACGACGGAATGATTTCTCTGAAATGGACACGACCGATTTCCTTCCGCATCCTTTCGTAATCCGAACTTGTGCACCGTCTCTAATGTGACTGTGCTGGTGACAGGAGATTAAACTCTAATCTTCCTTTAACACTTATGTCATTCTGATTGTTTTGTGTACAACAGCGGCCGCCAGCTTCAGTTTGCTGCTTGCGCATCGCGTCTCCGGGCGATCACCGTCTAGTCTGCTTCTAGAGTACTGCTAGCAAAACTGCGCCAGTAGTTACGCAATTCTATACAAGTTTTCACTCTTAAAAGGGTTTCCCTCACAATCAGTTTTCTATTGTGAGTATTTTTAATTTTATATCCGCAATTTAAGGGTTACTGTGGTTATACTTTTATTTACTTAACTGTAGCTTGAATTCCATCAAACAGAGCCCAGATTTTTTACAGCGTTAGCACCTCTCCGGACCTGTCCAGCTGACGAATTACGGTGCAACGTATTCATGTATGTATAGTTGCGTACTGAGGAAAGTGTGATTTGTAAATCAGCTTCCTCGTATTTCCCATTCTCTCTTCTTTCGCCCGTTTTAAACACATCAAAAGTCACCTGATGATAACTTGGTAATAAGTCGATAGGTAATGATACTATTTGTGTCATAAAAATAAATTGAAATACGATTACGGTACTCCTTTAAGGCAGTGAGCCTATTCTGCCCGCGCGACTGCTACGGTCGCAGGTTCGAATCCTGCCTCGGGCATGGATGTGTGTGATGTCCTTAGGTTAGTTAGGTTTAAGTAGTTCTAAGTTCTAGGGGACTTATGACCACAGATGTTGAGTCCCATAGTGCTCAGAGCCAGCCTATTCTGCGACTCGGTGCCAGTCAACAGAGTGATTTTAGGAAATATATTCCATTCTCTAGTTTTCATTTTCTTACACATTTTATCCGAAACGTCCCACGTGTATCGCTATTCTTCCGCATCAGTAATAAATTGTTCAATCGAACGTACCAATTTATGCTGCACCCATTAAACATACTCGCACTGTCAGTAATACAACATGCTACTTTACATGGGATGGTCACGAAATAAATATTAATCACTTGCTGGATTCTACGTTCATGCTTCAAAAAAGACGGTGGAGAGGTGTGCCTAGAATTGTGCGTGCATTCGAAAAGATGACACTCGAACATCTGCTGTCTATAACGGTGTGTTCTCTCCAGTTTCCGGTCTTTATGTTGCCTATCTGTTTTGTGTTGCCTATCTGCAAGAGACTACAAAATGGCCGCAACGCATTTGTGTATGCGTCTTCTGACACTTTCACTTTCTGCATCTTGCTGTCATCGACTAAAATCCGCGAAGTAGAATTTTCGTTTTACCTGTGATGTAATACATTACGGTGATGACCTTCAATTCTTCATGGAAATACAGTTTGATAAAGAGTGTACCAAAAGAAGATCGTGCTGATATTCTCTCTGCAGCAATACGTATGTTCCCGTAAGTAAGTTACATATTATTATGCCAGGCCAATTACTTTTACTGAGTTCTATACTACACTTCACATTGACACTTATACATGACACTGTTTTTCAACAAAGTCACCAAGTCTCTGTGAACGACTGTCTAAATGTTCTATCAATCGTTCAGTTCCTCGACGACAGAAATCCGCTCCTTGGTCACGGAACCATTCGACAACCGCTATGACAACGACGTCGTCGTCGTTGGAAAACCTCCGTCCCCCAGATGTTCCTTCCGACTGACGAAAGGCTGGAAATCGCAAGGTGCAAGATCTCCGAAAGGCTGGAAATCGCAAGGTGCAAGATCTCCGAAACGCTGCAAATCGCAAGGTGCAGGATCTGCGAAAGGCTGGAAATCGCAAGGTGCAAGATCTCCGAAAGGCTGGAAATCGCAAGGTTCAAGATCTCCAATACCCGAACAGCGTCGCCCACGTCTCTGTGACTTTGGTTAAGTTGTTGGCACTATTTCACCACCGCTGAATGCGAAATTGCGTTAGATCCATAAGCCGTCAGAATTTCACGGTTACTGTGTGGGCAGGTTAGACGTTTTGACCACAAGAATCGTACTGTCCGCGTACGTTTCCAGTTTCCGTGCCATTTCAGTCGCACACTGTGATGTGAATGTTATATTGGGCAGGTGCTTTCTTTCAAGATGATAAAACAAAACCGCCGTAACGAGGGCAACTCTTTCCTCGCGACACATATAGGTTACTCTCACGTCGCTTTCACTATGCCTCAATAAGTGCGGACATGCGACACTATTGACGGTGAATCAGTCCGTCGGATGGGGACTTACGCTCGGCATGCCCCATTGCGATATCTCCCACCACCATTATCATCATCATCATCATCATCATCATCATCCAACACACACATGACACCGCACTACACACACTACACACACACACACACACACACACACACACACACACTACAGTCATCTACGCTTAACAGTTACACTTTAAAAACACACAACGCTCACATATCGCGAAGGTACCTACGCGTACGAAGGATCCAATCCGGGCGGCTGAGCCTGCCCTTCGCTGTCTCCCAGCCATTCTTGCGTTACGATTTTACTACCTTAACAGTGTATTCGTAATACCGCCAAATATCTTCGCTGACGAATAGCCAGTACAAGTCCCCCTTCTACAAGGTCGACGCTTTTGTCTGCACATTCGAGGGTGGTTCGCAATAATGATGGTTGGTATCTTTGGTACATTATCGCGCCAGGCTAACACCCAAGTTCTGGATGATAGTTTCATTATTCTTATGTGGGCGCCTTGTCAGCAGCGATGTCATGGGTGGCACGCAGCTCAAAAGAAACGGTTGTGACAATGCGTGTGGAACAAATCATGAGTTCGCTCCACCAGAATAAAACTTGATCGAGAAAGGAGCAACTGGGATTCAGACAAGAGCTGTGGAACAACGGTCAAACCACGCTGACGCAAGCCAGGGTGCTAAGCTCTGGCTCGTTCCAGCAGGTGTTACCCAAGATTTTCCCGACAAGAAAACTAAGAGGTCCCTGAGTTCGGCTTCCGAGCAGCTCATATACGAGCACGATACTTTGCATGTTTATGCAACTACCGCAATCGAACTACTGTCCCTGAAAAAGCAATAGCAAGTGAAAGTTGGGTCGTTAATTATCTCGGTGCCAGAGGTAACGTCGTATTATGCATCAAACTGTGAGCAGGTATTCCCGAAAGCCGACATCGCGTAGTTTCCACCATACTGGTACATACTACGAAAGGAAGTGGGCGCCAAAACACGCACGCGCAGATGCGCGCGCGCACACACACATACACACACACGCACACACACACACACACACACACACACACACACACACACACACACACACACACACTGACAATATTTATGACACGTATCGGCCGGTGACACTCGCAACTATTCACGGACACGCCGACAGCCGAACACTCGCCAAATACTAAACAGCGGCAGCAGACGTCATAACCGAACAGGTTTCTCTAAACATTATAGTCTCTGTGGGATCGCCACGTGTTGCCGCACCGTGATATACAGCCAGGCGCACGGTGTAAAAGTTTCTTTTACTAATGTTTCCTCGTTCTTATTTTCGTCTTTCCTTCTCATTTTCCCACGTTATCCTACTTGGCGCGTAGGTGGCGGGTTAGTGACTGAAAGACCTTTCGAAATAGCGTCGCCACGGCGATAAACAGGTTTCAATATCCCCAATAAAAGTGAACGAATTGGAATCTTGTCTCTAACTGGTATTGTCCCTTTTTCGTACGGTCCACTGAGGTCATAAAGACCATTTACATCTCTGAAAATGAGAAAATAATATTTAATAATATGTACACTGATCGACAGCTCCGCTCCTGTGCTGGGTCAACATTCCAGAAGTGCGCGGTTCTATTCGTAGCCGCCTTATTTCCTTTACATTTTGGAAAGCCTCTGTTCGCCATTAAACGCATGTGGCGAGGTAGCTAGTTCTCTTAGTCACCGAGGTACATACCAATGTAAGGTACACCATACACTCCCGAATACAGGCAACGAAACGATCGAATCGAAATGTCACGCGTATAACAAGCGTATATTTTTCCTTGCCCTCGTGGTTTTGCCACGAAGGTGAAACTGGTTCTTCTCTAGGGAACAGTGTTTCGTAATCACTGCTCATCCTGCGGAGACGAGTTCTAGTGCGAGGCGGAATGTCGTTACATTTTCCACTAGGTCACTTGCGCGGATGGTGAGTGAATTAGAGCAGATGGCTCGCTTCCATGTAATGCAGTCGATTAATTAACTCGTATCACGGTTGCCAGCGATTGTCCCCAGTGAAACAGTATCAATCGTCTGACTTAGTCACTGGCTACCTACCGAGGATACACGTGTGCTAGCTTCGGCCGGCTATCGTATTTCTTAACTATTCATAACTGGGGTTCACAGTCATGTAAAATTTTTTGAAAGACATCATGTTTACGCCAGTGACTGTTAAACTTTTTATTTCCAGTATTGCAATTTCGGCCTTAGCGCATTATCAAGTGCAGACGTTTTGGCTTTAAGCTATGTCAACTTCATGCAGGCTGACATATTTGTATGTCGTTGTCGTTTGCTGCTATATACATTCGTAACGCTAACATGTGTGCTCGCACTACTTAGCAGCGTTACGAAATGTATATAACAGCAAATGACAACGACATATAAATGTGTCAGGCTATATAAAGTTGATATGGCTTAAAGTCAAAACATCTGCACTTGATAATGGCCTAAGGCCGAAACTGCAATAGTGGAAATAAAAAGTTTAACAGTCACTGGAATAATGCTGTCTTTCAAAAAATCGGATTTCTGCTCTGGAAAACACTACGCCATGAATCTGATCACCATAGAGAAAGTGGCCTGTCAGATCGTAGGCCTAATGGATACCTTTGCTGATGTCATTAAGAAGTTTCATTTGATTGTGTGAGTCTGACGAAATGAAAGGGAGAGAGTGTTAAATAGTATCTAATCTAGTGCATTGTAACACAAGTGTTTATAAACGTAGTCAAACAACAACATCCTCATAACACTGAAGCGACGTACAAAAATGTTACTCCAAATGGCGAAATAAAAAAAATATCAAACTGAGAATATTTTTATTAACACGCACATTGATAATCAAAATATGTCCTGTGTAGCCGGGCGCTGTGGCCGAGCGTTTCTAGGCGCTTCAGTCTGGAACTGCGCTGCTGCTACGGTCGCAGGTTCGAATCCTGCCTCGGGCATGGATCTGTGTGACGTCCTTAGGTTAGTTAGGTTTAAGCAGTTCTAAGTCTAGGAACTGATGACCTCAGGTGTTAAGTCCCATAGTGCTTGGAGCCATTTGAACCATTTGTCCCGTGTAGTTGTAGTTGGCGATGCAAGAGTTTTTATTTTATTTCTTTTAAACCTCCTACTGGCCGTGAAATTAACGACTGTCTGTAGTATCGCGTTATGTCTCATGTTCCAGTTCTGACTGCATAGTGAGCACGTAGAGATGCTTAGAACAACAGTCTTCCACCAAGTGTCAAGTGCCTGCTGAGGAGTTCCACCTGATTTCATGCAACCTGCGTAACATAACTGTCATGCGTTTCCTTCTCCACGACAATTGCCGACCGTACCCTGCAGATACAACATCGGCGCTTCTGTAGCATTTTCGATGGGAAGTGTTTGATCACACTCTGTGCATCCCAGACTTGGCTACCTCAGACTTTCATCTCTTCGCTCGCTGAACCGCTGGCTAAGAGGACAGCATTTTGGCACAGACAGCAAGCTGCAGGCCAGTGTCGGGAATTGGCGGAAAGCACAGGCGGCTGCTTTCTATGACGAGGGCACTGGAAATTGGAAACCACACTACGACAGATGTTTAGGTCGGTCGCTCTGCTTCCACAACTGCTGCAAATACGTGGACGAGAACTGCGCCAGCTAGGCTGCTGGTTCGGGTGGCCTGGGAGAATGTGTGCTGCGCGCAGGTGGTGCAGCGGAGCACGGCTGCTGGCATGGCGGCCGTCGCTGCACTCGGATTGAGGTCTCCACCTCGGTGACTCGCGCCTTTGGCTCCCGACAGCTAAATTTACGCGCTGTGGCTGCAGTCGCTCTAGGAACGCCAGCGACTGTTCTGTGACTCTCCGCGCCGACATCAGCTTTCGTAAACATCAAAGCTCCCAAACGAGATTTTATAATAATCGCGGTCGATGTCGCACTATCTATATCCGATCATCCTGTGAAATATTTGCAGACATTGCTGGTGGACCAGCTACTTGTTTCTGAGGACAGAAAGTTTTTAATGCGTACTTCGTTAGATGAGTTATCTGTGGCTTAACCGCCGGCCCGAGTGGCCGAGCGGTTCAAGGCGCTACAGCCTGGAACCGCGCGACCGCTACGGTCTCAGGTTCGAATCCTGCCTCAGGCATGGGTGTGTGTGATGTCCTTAGGTTAGTTAGGTTTAAGTAGTTCTAAGATCTAGGGGACTGATGACCTCAGAAGTTAAGTCCCATAGTGCTCATAGCTATTTGAACCATTTGTGGGTTAACCTGGGCGAGAAGCCGCATTTTGACTCGCATTCGGAAAGATTGCGCCTAAATTTAGGTTTCCTGTGGTTTTTCTGAAGCGCTTAAGGCGAACGCTGGAGTGGCTCCTCCGAAAAGGACACGGCTTATCGCCGTTCCCCATCCGTGTCCTGTCAAAACTTGTTTCCTGTTCCTAATATCACCGTAATAAACGGGACGTTAAAATGTAACCTTCCCTCCCTTGTGTGTATTAAAAAATCCTTTGAACTTTCGTTGAATTAAATGCGCGGACTGGTACTGATGACCTTTTTATTTGCTTTTCTATCTGATTTTACACGTATATCAGTAGGGATAGAGATTGCCATTGGGCTTGAAGCTATTATTTTCATACTGTTGATACAGAACTGCTCGGTTACTATCTCGTACTGTCCAAACCGACCAGTATCAAATTCAGCAGCTCACCTCTAAACCGCTTCAATGCCTGCTCTTGGATCAGACCTGGTGTGGATCGCGAGCACTCGAGCAGCACTCATGAATGAATCATACACGCGTGTCCGCACCTCGTGGTCGTGCGGTAGCGTTCTCGCTTCCCACGGTCGGGTTCCCGGGTTCGATTCCCGGCGGGGTCAGGGATTTTCTCTGCCTCATGATGACTGGGTGTTGTGTGTTGTCCTTAGGTTAGTTAGGCTTAAGTTGTTCTAAGTTCTAGGGGACTGATGACCATAGATGTCAAGTCCCATAGTGTTCAGAGCCAATTGTACCATTTTTCATACACGCGTTCTGTACGCCGACTCCGTTACGGGTGCATTATATTTGCCCATAACTCTTCCAATAAACCATTCGACCTTCGCTATAAACTGACCTTACGTGCTTCTCTCGTTTCGTGTCGTTCCACAGCGTTACGCCTCGATATTTTATCTGTCAGCATACCATTAATGCTGCAATGCACTGATGTAGCGCAAGGCAGCAGCAAAACAAGATCCTAAAACAAAGTGTATACAGCAGGATGTTAATATTATTCGGGCTAAGTCACCGCAAGATTAAATTGCCGGGTGGGAATGGGGGATATGGGGGGGGGGGGGGAGACAAATCAGTCGATTGGAGAAGTGCGGAGGTGCGCCTTTGCACGGAGCGGGCCGTGTTTTGTCTCGGGCCCGGAAGCTGGGAGCGGCAGGCAGCTGGAAGACGAGGCGAAGCGAGAGAGAGAGAGAGAGACTGCGATTTGCAGACGGCGGTAACGGCAGCGGCGTGCTCTGATGGAACAGGTTTCTAGGTGGCAGCTGCTGGGAGGCTGAGTAATCAACGGCGCCGAGATAAAGGAAACTGATTAACTTTTGCGTCGATATCAGATAATAAAACGAATAAGGCCGAAGGCGCCTCCCCAGTCGTCTCGCGCTCCTGCGCCGCGCGCCATTCCACTGCTCCGCGAGTAAACAATGGCTGTTTACGCCGTCTTATTTCGTCTCTGCCGAGACATCGAAGTCCCGAAGATAAAAATTCCGACTGTTACTGAAACGCCAGCGACATAAATCAGTGGTGCGGTTTGTGTAATGCGTCGAAGTCATGATGTAGGCACAGTGGCAGCCCTGTGACGGTCCGTCCTAGAGCAAGCGGCTGTGGGTGAGATCACGCACTGTGCCTCGTTGCGCCGTCATCTGGGAGGTTCATTTTGGTACCACTGTTAAATTTCCCCGCTTTCCGATCCACTCGCGAGTGGCGCCGTGTGCCCGCTTATATCACGGATTTTCCCTCGTCGTCCTTTCGCGAGATGTTCATGGAATGAAGAAATTCGTTGCCTGACTCTTCACAGAACGTACGTTCTCGGAATTTTACGGAAAAGAAACGTCTCCTTTATGCAGAACGCTTCTCTTGTAGCGCACGCGTCTGGAGTTTGATGAGCATTTTTGTGGCGCTCTCTCGCTTACTGAAGGAGATTTGACCGAAGTTACCGCAAGAGACCTGCAGCTCGATGTCTTTCTGTCCTCACATGCTACTTCCTCAGACTATGCTCAGCTTTGTACGGTTTGTTGCGCGGCATTTCGTTTCGTCTACTGCCAAATCAGTGTTAGAACTGTATTAAATTATTCATGTTCCCAAGACAAGCTATAGCATTTCATTAACAGATATACAAACTACTTGTTTCAAAAAGTAATGGGTAACATTTAATTTTCGGTAAATAATTTTACAAACGAAAATTTTGTAGATGACTGTAAGAAAATGTGTCACGTTTTAGAAATCGCAATTGAGAATTCTACTTACATGATGGCGCACAGAGGATCCGCGTTTATCTGCAGTATAGCGAAGCAATTTTTACAATTTTCGTAGTGGGAAGCCATGAACGAAGACCACTAGGCGTCGCGAGGGTAACTCGGGAACTGCGTGAAGTAAAAGGAGACGTTCCGGCTATGAAATGCAACGTTAGGGGTCGGGAGAGCAGTATGCTGGTCACATTCGAAGCCAGTTTCTAAGACTGACTGAAATATCAGTGCTTCTTGAATGCAATCCGAATGTTATATTTAAATTCCCAGCCGGCCGGAGTGGCCGAGCGGTTCTAGGCGCTACAGTCTGGAACCGCGCGACCGCTACGGCCGCAGGTTCGAATCCTGCCTCAGGCATGGATGTGTGTTATGTCCTTAGGTTAGTTAGGTTTAAGTAGTTATAAGTTCTAGGGGACTGATGACCTCAGAACTTAAGTCCCATAGCGCTCAGAGCCATTTGAACCATTTAACTTCCCAGGTCGCAGAATTGTCGTTATTTTCGTTAGCATATGTAACGGAGTATGTCGAAATCTTTCCCAGTGCAATACCCTCTCAAGTAACTACCGTATTCATATAACGATAATAAGAAGATACCTTGACTACACTACTTAAAGATTTCTTTCCAGACGCTAAGTTACACTCTCTCTTGAAAAATGCCACTCATGGCGGTATTTGCCACCTGGAACTTGAGCCATTCTCACGCTCCAAAATTGGTTACTGTTACGTTAAAAGAATATATTTTCTAAGTTCTATACCACCACATAACGGCACAAAGCTTGTTTCCTAAAATGAAGTACGACGATTTTCCGTTGTGTAAGAGAGACACAATATGGCGACGAACTGCGTTACTTACAATACCGTTGAAAGAAATGACTGCATAAAAGACTACCGTAAGATTACTGTGCGGCTGTCTAAGGCGTGGCGTTGCATTTCTGGCGTAGGTGTGTATAACTAGTTACGTTCTCGTTTGTAACGGACGTGCGATAGGCGAAGGACGTTAATTCCAGGTATGACATTAAAGCATTCCTTCACTTCAGTATACAGAACTTTACTCGATAACAGTCTGCCAGGTAACGCCGGTATTTTGATGATAAATCACCATCATTTCACACTTTCCCATACAGATGGTTACGATGACATGCACTGTGCTGTATCTGTTCTTGTGCTCTGAATTTCATACAAAGATATTTTGCCACTACATGGATACGAATATTTCGGAACATAACCTCACTGGCACACTCGGTAAGAAATCATTTCACACTTTAACAGGAGTCTGAATTCACAATTTACGTGTAAATGCTGGTCTGGCACGTGTTACTGGCAGCTTGCTTCCGAAACGCGACATGGCAGTAAATTTCGGAAAATTTACGTGACTGAAGCTGACACTGAGTTTCTCGGCCTGCGAGAACCGGATGGCGAATCTAAGGACGTCTCAGCGCGAGGAGATAAAAGGAAGGAGGAGACAAGGAGTACTTGCTTTCATCGACGTGGAGAAATACCCACTGGCCCAACAAGAGAGGCTCGGTGCGGCTCGCACGCGGACGCCTGCTCAAAGCCGGCCGTCCCGGCGTTCCGCTCGCGCCTCGCGGTCAGCGCCGGTTGCGTGTGTCGGCGGCGGCGTGCGTGCGTGCGAGCAGGCGCGTGGCCGCGTGCGCCCCGGGTCGCGCGGCTCAAAGAAGGGCCGCGCGCTTCTTGCACGCCCGACGTCACTGTTCGAGTGCTCCGCCGGCGCGCCCGCCTTTGAAGGCACCGAGAGTGAGGCAGGCGCGGACGACTGCAGCCGCGGAGAGCGACTGCCTGCGAATGTCAACGACCGTGGCACTATTCTCCTCGACATCCAGTTCTGCCTCAGATCTCTACATCGGCTTCCCACTGCGAAAACTGTAAAAAATTGCTTCGCTATACTGCAGATAAACCCGGATCCTCTGTGCGCCATCATCTAAGTAGAATTCTCAATTGCGATTTCTGAAACGTAACACATTTTCTTACAGTCGCCTACAAAATTTACGTTTGTAAAATTATTTACCGAAAATTAAATGTAACCCATTACTTTTTGAAACAAGTAGTTTGTATATCTGTTGATGAAATGCTATAGCTTGTCTTGGGAACATGAATAATTTAATACAGTTCTAACACTGATTTGCTAGTAGACGAAACGAAATTCCACGCAACAAACCGTACAAAGCTGAGCATAGTCTGAGGAAGTAGCATCTGAGTCTCTCGCAGTAACTTCGGTCAAATCTCCTTCGGTAAGCGAGAGAGCGCCACAGAAATGCTCATCAAACTCCAGACGCGTGCGCTACAAGTCAAGCGTTCTGCATAAAGAACTTTTAGAGACTAATTCCCTGCCGAAGCTGAGGATGGAATTGGGTTGCTCGAGGGAACCGTCCCCGATTGTAAGAAATTGAGAAAAATCTGGTTTCAGACGAGAAAAGGCAGTCGTAAGTATCTCTCGGGAAGGGGAGGATATACTCTAACGCGTGACATACTCATACACGACGTTCCATATTCTTTTGAACGATTAGGTCCTTTACTAGTTTCACTGGTACAAGAGACATTTCTGACGTCAGCAACGTTCGTAACTCCTTTCTATTGCTCAATATTTCGGAGACAGATCTTTCGTTATCGTCAATTTTTAGTGACCAATGGCCTCAACACGTTCAATGTCTGGACTCTAACCACCTCTATACCCACCTTTTAAAAATCTAAAACGACCCGGTCTTCCCTCAAAATATCATGCAACAAATGGGACGATCACGCTGGCTGTACACTCTAAAGTATGAAATAAATGGAAATGAAGTCCCATGCTTCTTTTACAGAGCGTAGGGGAACGATGCGGGAGACCCGCACCGCCTTACTAGGCAAGGTCCTAATGGAGGTGGTTTGCCGTTGCCTTCCTCCGACCGTAATGGGGATGAATGATGATGATGAAGACGGCACCACAACACCCAGTCATCTCGAGGCAGGAAAAATCCCTGACCCCGCCGGGAATCGAACCCGGGACCCCGTGCTCGGGAAGCGAGAACGCTACCGCGAGACCACGAGGGACGGACACTCTAAAGTATACCCTCTAGCAAAAATCTGAGGAGAAATACCTGAATCACTTTTTGATTCCCGATATTGACCAACAAATATACCCAGCTGAGTAAATAGGTACACATTCTGTTGTGGACAGAGCGGACATGCCGAATGGACCCATTCCATAGCCGCAAGCCCTTCAACAAACAAATGCAATAAGATTTCATATTCAGCTCCAGTCACCGTTGTCCATGGAAATTTTGTGCATTGTTAGAACTTTCATCTGAAGTCAATCAGCTAGATATCACGGCTTCAACTTGGTAGAAGGCGCATAACATCGCTTCTGTCAAGTTCACAGGTTAGAATTATCACAAATGACATGCGTTCTATACTGCGCTGCAAAATTACAGAGTCGCGTTCAGTGCGGTTGCAGCCCTGTGATGTCCTTAGAGAAGGTTTTAGTTGTCTAGGGAGGTGTCAGCAGTGCCAAAGAATATCAAGAACGTCGTCTGGTGACGCATCGCACGGTAAACTGTTGTTTTCGATTGCAAAGTGAGTCACAATGAACACCCCAAGGGAAGGTGTGGTTTCATTCACGTCCGTTACGGCATCTCCTCACGACTTTTCCTGTCAGTTCTGAGCAGTGGTGTGTCCGAAGTGTTTTCCTCGGCCACCCATACCAAAGCAGCGTGATTTCAACCCTGAGCGCGTCGTTCTGACGTGGGTGAGGAGAAATATGATGACCTTCCCACGATGTGACACGTCCGCAGTGGTTAGCCAGAACTATAGTGAAATTTGGTGCCATTGTGACACAGCGTAAACTTCACGTGAACGTCTGGCCCTTGCTGTTCGAAGCGCTGCCGAGCCAGAGAATGACGTTGCATGGCACCACGCTTTTGCATCATTACAGAAGAAGCTTGCAGACATCTTCAAACTCAATTTCGGATTTCTGGGCCGCAATGGGAAAAGATAACGAGGTTTCAAAAAGTGTCCCGTTCATTTTCTTGCGCAGCGTAGCAATGTAGCGTTACTATGAAGTCTACGGGAGAGTATTCTTTGTCAGTTCAAAAGGTTTCCGTGATGATGACCACTTTGAGTTTTAGAGGCAGTAGCGTGAGAACACTTTCTTTTTCCTAAAATGAAATTTATCACTGACGTCGCGGTGTTTGCCATGTTAGACACTCTTTGCAAGTTGAAACTATGAGTACGAACAGACTGGACCTGTTACCTGCGGTCGGAAGGCTATAGTTTTAAATTTTTCCCGGGGAGCGGAAGTGTAGGGGTTCCAACCCCGGTCAGGCAAGTGTTTTAGTCGTAGCCGACGGATTGCGGGAGGTGAATAGGATGTACAGGTTACACCTCGCTCTCAAGTAAAGGCAATGAATTTTTTTTTCCGAACGCCTGATATAATTCATTCATATCTCGCTGCAGATCATTTCGATGAATATGAAACATGCTATGAACATGGCCATGCAAAAATTTGAAACGGTATGCTTTGTACAATAGCGACAACTTTAAAAATATATATATATATATATATATATATACCACCTCGAAAGCCCAGTGCACAATTATCTCGTGCCCAAGAGATGAGCTGCCAAGAAGAAGCAGAGAACATGTAGATTCAGTCCTGAGAGCAATTGGTGCTAATATCCCTAGAAGTAGCAGTTATATCCTAACAGTCAGTGAAGTACCATCGACACAGGAAGAAAAGAGATGAAGGGGGAAGAAGAAAAAGAAGCAGAGGAACAAGAAGAAGAAGAACTTCAGAAAAGCCCAACGGTGCCAGAGAGAAAACTGTTGGTGCGCATACTCAGTGGCTGGATCGCTGGCCTTGCCGGACGCGTGAAATTCCTCAGGGCGGACGCGACACCGAATTATTTGCGGTGCGGTGGCCGAAGACGTCACTCGGGGAGCTGGCCGGTGGCCTGTGGAACCAAACATTGAAAACATCACCAGAGCTGCCGAAGCGAGCGACAAGCATTGGACATCTGCAAGGCGTAATTTGGTCTGCTCCGACGGAAACGCTTTATATGTTGCACAAATAACGTAATAGGCGCTACAGGAATAAAACAAAACTCCGAGACTTTTACCGGAGTTTCACTTCCATACACAAAACCAGCATCCTGGTTCAGAACTTAGCGTACCTTAAAAGGTTACAGACATACGAGGAATCTACACATTTATTGACCATCGCACTACACGATGTCGTGCATTGTCTCATGGAAAAAGCGACGATTCTGGTAATAACACAGACTAATACCACACTCGCAGCAAAGATTCTACAGTAACTGCGACAACAGTTGTGTAGGTATATACAGGTACGCATTATAGCGTAATATCATGGTAAATGAGTAGTCCCAGTGACGGCACACCTTCTCTTTGATGTGGGATTCTTGAGTTGTTAGACAACTAAACAACTGAATGAAGTGACGCAGTGCGTAAGAGACCCTTCTGTCGAGTGTGAGTTACGTTTCCTGTGAATCCTTAAACATTTTCTTTCTCCGTCCTCATTCAGCTGCGCTACAGCTCCGTCAATAACGACATCGACATTGACGAAACTTTCAAGTGTAACCTACCAAACGTCTTGCAGCTGGAAACAGTGCCCCGTAAATCTAAAAGTACCGTACTCAAATACGCAAGGACCATATCATATTATTTAATCAATAAACACTACTACAGATCGCGATTCGTTCATTACAAACTCGATGCACCATGGCCTTCTGGATAACCTGTTATTGTGCCGAATGAATTTTTGCGTATGACAGTCTCATGTTTACTTCCAGAATTTTACTTAGATAGTGGTTCGGAACTAGCCAAATTTTATTTATGGCAACCTGCTATCACTTGATCGCCTACTCCAGTAGTTATGAGTATGGATCTTATTTTTATCGTAACTATGTTGAAATAATATTCTGGGAGGAATAAATATTAAAAGACAGCGCCTCAGAGACCGGTTTTACCAAATAAACTCATCATTAGCTAGTGGCAAGTTGCATTAGCTATTGCTGCCAAAGTCGCATAATTTTCACTGCCATTCACGAGGTGTGGTCATCAAGTTTTATAATGATGAAAAAAATAAAGTTAGTCAATTTTTTGTTTGTTACTAGGTGCGTATCTGCAGTCCTGGTACAAACTGAAATCTGCACGCCACAGTACCGTAACAGTCCCCTACAGGAGCATATTTCCTCTTTATCAATGATTTGTGCCATTTTGTGTTGGGTCCTCTAGCGCTGCGCTACATTACTGTAGCGTGGGGACTTAAATGTGTACCAGGAGTGCACACAGGTACAGATACCAGCAACCAAACAAAAAATTAATCAAGTAACATCATTTTTTCAAAGTGATGCACGACTACACCCCTTATAGAGAAAAATAACTGAAACTGAACTCCAAACAAGAAACGAACTTAGGATTACTGGAAACCAAAAATGACTTATGTACTCTGCTGTACAAATCTGTGATCTGTTTTCAGCAGCATCGACCTGTAAGAAGGTTGGAACATGCGAGAGATCCTCTTGCCGTTTGCAGTGGACAAGTAAGTGTGTGTGTGTGTGTGTGTGTGTGTGTGTGTGTGTGTGGGTGGGTGGGGTGGGTGGGTGAGAGAGTGAGTGAGTGAGAGAGAGAGAGAGAGAGAGACAGAGAGCGGTTCGCAATATTTATCGATCCACAGAGCTCTCCCCGCGAGGGAGTCAGATTTCATCTGTAATGAAAATGTAGTTCCTAAACGCTCGGACGGGAAGGGGAAGAGGGAAAAGGAAGGTGGAGGAGGGTAGTTTCCTCGCGTGGCGTGGCCCGCTCGTCAGGAAGTGGTAAAGCTTTTGCGCACGATGTGGGAAGTGGGCGAAAACTACGGCAATCGGCCTTTATCGCGGCCGCTTTTCGTGAGCGCGTGGGGGTGCCCGCACCAGAAAGACTAGTGACGCTAGAGGGGGGAGGGGGGAGGTAAGGAAAGGGGGAGGAGGGGCGGTGACGGCTGCATGTCGGCCAGCAGTTGCCACCGCGTCTGCTATCGAACCGATCGGCCGCCGCCGCGGACTAAGATAATGGTAATGGCGAGTTTTAAGCTCCCCTCTCCTCCACCTCCTGCCGCTGTATAAATGATTATTGAGCGGGAGCATGTTACTACACGCCGACCGCTGCCGGCACCAAAACTCAGCGGCAGCGTCCCCATTGATCGGCTCGGCGAAATGTTACACCGGCAGTGTGGCGATTAGCACGAGCCTCCATCGATTTTGCTTGCCAGGACATCCGCGGCTAATACTTCTATGTGTAACCAGCTTAATCAAACAGCTGGAAATGCAGTCGAGACTACGTCCATTACTATGAGGTAGTTCAGCTTCGAAAAGTCTCAAGTTGTTACCTGAAGACACAAGTATCTTCTTTGATGTAACAGAATAGACGGATTTGTAAATCACGTTACAATTTTGCGTTAACTGGACCTTGGAATTAAGAAAAATGCTGACTAATAATTTGTTTCATATCTAATGAATGGTAAGCTGAAGATTGTCGTTCAGTGTTAACAAATATGGAATAAGTTTGAATCTGATTGGGGTAACAACGAGGTTCTGTCCTAGGTCCACTGATTCCTCTGGCATATCAGTGACCTACCACTAAACGTGAGAGTCGAATCAAAAAATTCGTAGATAACATAAGAGCCGTTGTGAAACTAGAGGGCCGGCCGGTGTGGCCGAGCGGTTCTAGGCGCTTCAGTCTGGAACCGCGCGACCGCCACGGTCGCAGGTTCGAATCCTGCCTCGGGCATGGATGGGTGTGATGCCCTTAGGTTAGTTAGGTTTAAGTGCAGTAGGGGACTGGTGACCTCAGACGTTAAGTCCCATAGTGCTCAGAGCCATTTGAACCATTTTTTGAAACACGTGGACTCAAATCTAGTGACGGGTAATAGCAGCCATTGATTACAGTGAACAGATTCTCAGATGGCTGCAGCTAAGCAGAGTGCAAGAAGTTTCTGACTATAGTACTATGGTAAAAGTATCTCACTACGATCAAATAATCACTGACGTCGACTATTCTAAATTTTTTACACTGTAAATAGATTCGGATATTTACGGGAAATAAGACATTCAGGATAATGTGCTGAAAGTGTGCAGCTGTCTTCATTACACGGTTAATTTCCATTAGCGTTAACCCTCATACGAAAGCCTGCGCATTCGTAAACAGTACTACTAACCTGAGAAAGGTGATCGCAACACTGCGGAATTACTTCGCAATATTCATAGAGGCCGTAGTTCACGCCTATTGAAATCATAACTTGTGGGCTTTATGGCTAATAATTTCAATTTAATCAACATGAACTGGACGTTCACTAAGTGAACCTAGATAGACAATGGATCTGCACTGGAATACGTTTCCTTAACCTGGAATGACGTTTCCTTAACCAGCAATGACGTTTCTTTAACAAGTGTACAGAAACGCGCCAACACCAAGAATGTAGAATAAAGTATGGAAATGTATTGCACTTTTGACTTGGGGCTGGGAGTGGAAGATTACAATTGCGTGTACTTTTTAAATTGTTTTCAAACTTCCTAGAACTGAAGAAGAAGTCGATGATGGTAAAACGAAAATACGGAACTTAACGAGGAAGTGATCAGACCAACGTCTAGACAGAGATAAGTGAACTCACATACAAGAAGCCAAGGAATACTCATTGTACGTTAGATTAGTTTTTAAAACATTACTTTTGAAACTAGCTGTATTTCAGATTTCCAGGAATTCGAAATAACGAAATATCAACCCTCTTTATCTGGTCCTGAATTTCTACAATACGGAATGGACGACCAAACTTTCTTATTATTTTTTTACACCAAATCACCGCGTGAGAAAAATAAAATTACTCTAGGGATACTGGAATATCGTCTCCCAGTGGACCTACTGTAAATGAAGACCAACTGAACAACAATGACAACCTGAAATTGGTTGAAGCAACGATGAAAACAAAAACAAAATAGTCACACTGAAAACCACGTGAATCGCTCTTTCAGTACAGTGGACATCAATCGAAAGCTATTCTGGGTGGCGCTGTGTTTGACAAACCGCGATCCAATAGGAAGTAGTAATGTGTGTCCTCCTTCCTGCTTGAGAAATAGCTCGCACAGCCGGTTCTAGAGGACGGCGTACTAGTTTGTCGAGCTATATAAAGCGAACGGTTAACAAAGACTTCCTGCCATCTTGCGAAGATGCACTTCAAAAGAGCAATGCACATAAACAGAGATAAGGGACACATGGAGGAAATTTGGGTTGGGTTGGTCTGCTGTTGCCGAGACGTTCGCGGCACTGCAGGGCGCATGAGCTGTAGCTGCCGGTGAGACAAACAAAGGAATCTTATCAAGAGGTATTCAGCTCCTCTAAGCTACTCATATCTTATAAGGAGACGCGACGAATCCTTGCTGAAACTGTGTGTACTTGGAAAAGATACTCCAACATAGCAAGTAGGTGGAGGTAGAGGATGATTTGAATTTAATAGGCTCGAACTGGTCATAGCGATAAATGCAGTCTGTCGTTTCATTAACTATCTTTCGTAACTTGCAGAATAACGACAATGTCTTATGGTTTTTTTTTCCTTTCCCTTACAATCTACCTGTAATTACTCAAAGAACACAGTTCCCAACTGTAAAATACTGAACATCTGCGAGAATACGCTCAGACGCAATGATATCTAATGGAACTATAGATATTTTCCGCTATTTTGACACTCTTGTTGTAAACAGAACAAGAATGTGCAATTCATTGCATGCAGGATCGCTTAAAGTATCATTAAACAAAGTCCGATTACGTCGGCAGTGAAATGAAGCCATTTCTTTTCATCCCTACTACTTACCCTCTATCAGTGTTCGCAACCTCTTGATCTACAGTCTTCCATTCGTTGCAAACATGTTAGCATAATGCGGCACAGCCACAGAACCATGCTGCATGTATTGCTTATACAATGAGCGTTACGAATGGAAATCAGATGTTTTCTTTTTTATAAGTTCCTCTGTGAACACGATTAGGCCAAGCATTTGATTCTGGCAATAATATAGAATAGACATGCAGTACAGAATATTAGGAAATGCAGATAATTTTCGCAGAAAGTTCATTTGTATCCCGAAAACAGCAGTACAGTGTATGGCTGATGTAATTCGTATACCAATGGCAACCTTCACTACCCCGTCCCAACTATCTCTCTCTCTCTCTCTCTCTCTCTCTCTCTCTCTCTCTCTCTCTCTCTCTCTCCCTCTCCCCCTCCCCTCAGGCATCAAGAAAGGCTCCGACAAATGCTTCTCTATATTACATTAAATTTGTAACCTTATTACTTTAAATTTGTAGTCTGATATTATCTCCTGGTCAAGAGCACTGAATAACGAAAAGTGACATAACTCTTAAGCTAGTTCTGGAGAGAGGTACTGGCAGGAATAAAGGGTGAGGGGCACGTTGTGAGTCGTGCCTGGACAGCTCAGTCGGAAAGAGTACTGTTCGCGAACAATCAAGTTCCACGTTCGACTCTCGGTCCAGTACGCAGTCTTGCTCTACCACGAAGTTTCAAAAGGTGGCGCACAATTGGCTGCAGAGTGAAAGATTCAGTCTGCTGGCGATTTCTGGTTCCAGGTTCACTCACGATTATGCTGGTAATAGTATCGTACTTCACAGATTACGCACATGAGGTGGTTTAACACACACCCATACGCCGAGAGAGAGAGAGAGAGAATAGGGGGGGGGGGGGGGAATTGTGGGGTGTATGAAATCAGAATATCCCTCGGAGCGCATGCGGGTTGTATGTACCACGCAGAACGCGGTGGTGTCTATACAGACCTGCACGCTTTTCGACTCCAGATCGGTGGTCTGAGTGACGCAGAAACTCCCCGGCGAAGAACTCCCGTCCGACGCCTTCGACGCTGCTGGGAAGCCACCGGGCAGCACGTAAGGAGCCAATAGCAGGGGCGTCTCTTACCAGTAGGGCAGCAGCGATAAGGGCCGGTGTGGCAGATAACGGCAGGCGCCGGGACTTATAGATGGCAAACACCTCAGCTGGCGGCGGCGTCTGGGGATCAGACGGCCAACACATGAAGATACGGGCAAACACGCCCGCCGAGGAGAGTGTATCGCGAACCGAGCGTATGGCGTCGCGTTATCTACTGCAAGGAGCGATGGAACATCGGCGAGCCGCAAACTCTTGCAGACACCTGGTGGGGGGCGCCACACACGGTAGGGGGAATACGAGACACGGCATGTGCCCCCCGCCCCTTTGCCACCAGGAATGGAATTCTGTTTATATTTCGTCCCTGCCGCTCGGCTGCGTCTCCTTCATACCTCTCTTGATGAGAGTTACCGCGAAATGGCGTCACTGTTTGCCGATCGACTACAGTTCCTAATGCCTTTGTTAGCCGACGCGGTGACGACAGACCTCCGTGTGCAGATAACAGATAATGGGGAAAGCGAAGGAGGAGGGAGCGTCTACTGTGGCGGGCTCGAAGAACCTGTCGCGAATGGAAATCGTCCAGCGGCGCAGCTGTCAAGATGCGTCTCTATCCCGTGCAGACAAAACATTCCTGGGGCTACTTACCTCGGCATCAGAGATATCTACTTATAACATTAAGAAATATCGCCGGTGTCGTCAGGGCGGCCGTTAAACGGAGACCCAGAGAATGGGAAACTGCGGTTTCCCTCTCCCGTGTGCTTACAATAAAATGACAAAGAGAATATACGTGTGTAGTCACTTTACGATATCATAAACTTGCTTTGACAATTCTCCCGTTTCCCGTACGTGACGAGCTGCCCAGATGAGCCGCCGGCCCCCACCTCCCCCCGCCCCCAGTCCCTTTCCAAAGTACTTTTTATTCGTCACGCGGGCAGACCGAACAAAAACGAACGCGCAGAAGCCCAACCTATGAGATATTTTTCGTGCCAGATGCAACCTCCCACTCGTACTAGCGACAGATTTATGTGTCGATTCTCTCGCCACAGTCTTGGTTGTTGATCAAAGTTTTATTTCCTTGAACAAAAAACTCTAAGAGAAAAACGCACATCAAAGCCCGAATTTTTACAGGAATACTCAGAGGATAGCTTTGAGTAACGATCTTACTGGAGCATCGAGGTCAGAATCATGTTAAACGCAGTTTCCTTAAATCTAGTGGACGCTTGAAAATGGCTGCGGTGGATTTCCTACCATACTCTTGTCCACCCTGACCTTATGTAACGTATCTAACGACCTGGGAGAAGGTCGACAATCAACGAAAATGAAATGTGAACTCGTTAACAGACTGTTGAAATTCTGAATGTTAATGGTTATCAAGTATCTGCTGTGTCATTCGCAAATTTTTGTGTAGTTGTACTGCTTTTCATAGGCAACGTGCGAAGTGCCAACACGTCGTGTTTCATTTCCTCTTTGCCGTGTGGCGGCTCTCTCTCTCTCTCCTCGCTCTCTCTCTCTCTCTCTCTCTCTCTCTCTCTCTCTTCATCTTTCTTTCTCTCTCTGCCTCCATGTGTGTGTGTCTGTGTGTGTGTGTGTGTGTGTGTGTGTGTGTGTGTGTTAGTTGCCAAGTAGGGATGTATGAAAGTACAAATCCTCATTCGGGACTCGAATTTGTCTGTTACTTTTAGCTTTTTTCATCTCTGGCTATGACCTGAATACGTGAAAAATGCCAAGTCGCACAGTGGGTCGGAGTCCACCTCACCTCAAACTGCAGGTCCCTCTACAATTGCCTGGGGAATTCAGTTCAGAAGGAAGACAATGGCATACTTTCGGCACCAGTACAACTCACTGGTAAAGCACTGCAGTGCTCAAAACAGACTTCTAGTGGAGGTCAGCAGTAACTTACGCAATATGCTAAGAGGCTTCTGGGCATCACGATAAATTAACAAATATGCAGACAGACACCATAAAATGCAAGAGTAGTTACGGTATCTGCATGCCCATGAAAAATTCAAAAATCAAGGAAGTAATAATAGTGTTTACCGTTCAGTTGTCGATGTTAATTTTTTACATGTTACGAGAAATTCAGAAGGAGCCGTTATTTACATTCGTGCTCATCTGCTTCAGAACTCCTGGTCCAATGATACAGATGAAACTATCTTCAAAGCTCACAAAATGAAGACGGCATGGCTTAAAAATATAACTATTTATAAGGCCAATAATTGGTTGAACGTCACAACACTTTTCTAGGCGTTACGTTGAGAGACATATGCTGATAATTTTCTCGTACCTGTGAACCGGCGCACCTAGGCGATTATACGAGAACGCGAATTTTAACGTGCGATCCCGGACACGGTATAACTAAACATCTGCTACAAGCAATAATAATAATAATAATTCTAGAACTGGAAACCGGTTGTCCGGATGTGTAATGCATCTTCACACACATGAAAACACTGCACCGCCTGAAAATATGAACTCATGCTTTAGTTAAGATCCTGCTTTTGTGTTCAGTGCTGAAGATTGTACTAGTTTCGATAGTAAGTCACAGAAAGTCACAGGCTATGTAACTTAACTCTTCTCGAAAGTATTTTTTCATTAGAAGAACTGAAGATATCGGCAATTAGAATTCATATTCACCGACGTAATACTTGAACAATTCCTTCCTGTGTTACTCTTATTTCTGGTTTAAACTGCTCGAAACATCGCCGATGGTGCCGCATAGGCACGAAATACGGAATCTTACAGAGCATTCGTCACATCAGACTAATATGAAAAACAACTATGAGCGCTGCTGCTGGTAAAGTTTTCGGGGTATATGGTCATGGTCCACGAAACTCTCTTGCTTCTAATGTTTCGTTCAGAACTGCCCTGGATATCTTCAGAGGCGTTCTTCTCCTTGCAGTCGGCAAGAAGGAGACGCGCCTCTCAAAATATCTAGTGTAGTTCTGGACGAAACGTTAGGAACAAAAGTGTTTCGCGGACCACGACCTTAATGTCATTCTGTCGTGAAAGCCTTCATTTTACCAACTATGAGTGCGTTGCGGCGATTTTGATCAAGCAATCTACAATACGCCTCCAGTCTCTATAGGAGGCGACTGTCAGCGACAGAGCGGTAGTTTGCTTTCACCGTGAATACTGCCCCGCGCACGAACGTCATCAGCGATCACGCCGGGTGCGAAGGGAGTGGCGATAAATTTTTCACCGGGCTTCAGGAGGCACGGGAAGCACGCGCCCCCCTGCCTCGACTGCCGCTTCGGTATTAATCCGGACGCGAGAAACAACGGCGTCTGGAGACAGGGCAGGGGGCGGGGGAGTACCAATCTGCTCCTGGCAGGGATTGCCCCCTCCTAAGACGGCGCCGCTCGCGCCACGCGGTCCCAGAGGCTGTTAAGGCCGGCGACTTGCCTCCCCACAAAGACCGCGACATGGACGTAAACGCGCCCACACACAAGCACGCCCACACACACATACACACACACACACTAGCGAGAGCGTTCGCCTTCGCAACGAGCGAGCCCCCACCCCTGCTTCCGAAGGCGCCGGGCCGAATTAAAAAATCAAAATATATTGCCCGAATATTGCGCTCGGCGCGCCCAGGGGACCTGTCAGCCGGGATGAGGAGGTATTGTTCCTCGTAATAACGGCAGCTGCAGGCTGCTACCGGAGACGGCGGAGGTCGCTGTGCCAAGGCGACACACACCCTCCGCACCCGCCTGATTCGCGAGCATCCTTCGAAACCGCTGCCACGCCAGTCGTTACTTTAACTCATAAGCAACCACAGTGCCTACAGTTATTTCACAGTTTGCGTTTTGATCAGAGACCTCACTTTCGCCTGCGCACTGACAAGTATTTAAGGCTAGTCAGACATGTGATACTCCTCAGTTATCTGTCCACGATCGTGTTTCCTGCCTTTTGCGATGTCTCGGTACGCCAGTACTAGCAGCTATGGCCAGGAAACGAGAAGCAAGGAAGAAAAATGGAAGATCAGAGTGTAACGTCTCGCCCACGACGAAGTCATTGGAGCACAGGCTCGGACTCTGAGAGAAAAATCGGTCGTATAAGTGGCCAGGTTTTCGTGGACGTTGTCAGTTTTCCGCCCGAATATGAGTCCAGTCTTACCACTGCGTCACCGTGCTCAGTTGTGGACTGTGAAAGGCCCGTGCCATTTGACTGGAAGCGAGTGCGGAGTTCTTACAAGACTGGCCGAATCAAATGCGGATTGTTGGATTCAGACACACTCGGGAAGGCACTACACTCAGCAGCACACCTACTGCCTTAATAGATACAGGGTGTCACTTTCTAACCTTCAACATTTCAAAGCCCCAGGAAAAAAAATTACGGCGTGAATATAACGAAATTGCATCGTATACTAGAGCACCACAAATAATTTAATTAACAAACATGCGGTACACCTCGACACGTTACGCATTCGTAGTAAGAAGAACATCGAGTCTGTATCCGATTAATTGCCATGTTCTTCGTAACGTATGCCCTGACATCACTGCAACCCCATCACTGCTATGACGTCATCGCACAAGAATGTCGTCCACTTTGCTCCCATACACTACTTTCTTCGCGAATCCCCACAAGAAGAAGAAATTGAGAGGGATAATTTCGGGGGAAAGCGGTGGCAAGCCAGTGGGTCGTACGCGACCGATTCAACGGTTCAGAAATTTCGTATCCAGTCTCTGACCAATGCGGCGGAGATCCATCTTGCTGAAAGACGATGTTGGGTTGCACGTCTTGTATCTGAGGGTATACAAATTGCTCCGACAGGCACAGATACACTGACCTATTCACTGAGTTTACTGCAAAGAAGAGCGGTCTGACAATCTTGTTATGCATTAGGCCACACCGGACGTTCAGTTTAGGGCTTTAAGGAACATCTTCACTGATAGCGTGCGGATGCTGCGAGCTCCAGATTCGAGAATTATGCCGATTAACCGTTCATGATACACGAGAGCGTGTTTCATCAGAGGTTAAACATCTTTCCAAGAAGCTGGCATTCATATCAATACGCTGAAGCATTCTGTAGCGAACTGTGTCACCAGGGTTTGTCGTTTGGCATCAGATGTTTTGCACATTCCATGCATACAAACGGAGACGCTGGTGTACTACACGAAGCCATGTTGCAGGGGGTATGTTAAGCTGCCTAGACGTCTGCCGAGCTGACTTACGTGAGCTTCTGAGAATCTCTTGTTTGATGTCCTCTACTGTCTCTTCCGAAAAACTTCGATGTGCAACGCCAGAATAATTCAGAACACTTTCAGTTTCCAAAAACTTAGATATCATTTCTTAATTGTTTTCACATCGAGTGAATCACAGTCATACAAGCCACAGTAATTTCTTTGCACAGTAAACGGCGATTTCGGTGATGTTGTTTCTTCAAATCACACTACCGCTTGCGCGTGCTTCTCTGGCGTCGCTATTTTCACTTCATGTGAGCATGCTACTCCTGACAATAATTGGCACGTCGGACGAGGAAATATAAATTCTTTGAGATGCTCTAGCATATGGTGCAATTTCATTATCACATCTAGTGTACTGTTTTTTTTTTCCTGGGCCGTTGAAATGAGGGAAGTACCGACGCCCTGTGTATCAGACTCGTTCACGCTTAAGCGACTGCTTCAAGGAACAAATTTCATTATTCAGTCAGGGCTAGAGGAAAATAATACAGTACACTGCTGATAATATGCATGTTCTTTGGCAGAGACAAAATATAAGGTGCGAAATTTGATGTACAACTTGTACAGAAACCATAATCCAGTTAAAAGAGTTGAACGACATGAGATGCAAGCAGCAGTTGAGAGGTGAGTGGGACAGCGTTGCAGCGTATCCTCCATGTTCATCAATTTATGCATGTACTAAAGGAAACGAAGGAGAAATCAAAAACGAACTAAAATTTAGGGAGAATAAATAAAAATTTTAAGGGTGGCCAATAGCATCGTCACTCTGTCGGAGACGACAACGCACTTGGAAGATGAGCTGTATGGAATAGATAGAGTTATGACAAGCGATTTAAAATTAATATTACCTAAAGTGAAACAAGGGTAATGAAGTGTTGGAAACAAGACACTTAAGGAAGTAGATGAATTTTGCTGTTTCGGCTATATAAAAATGAAGATGACAGAAGTAAGGAAGATGTAGAATGGAGACTGTGAACAGCAAGAGAAACTTCCTTGAAAAAGAGAAACTTGATGACACCGAATACGAAATTAAGTGTTACGAAATCTTTTACGAAAGTTTTCATCTGGAGTGGAGCCTTACGTGGCGGTGAAATGTGGACGATAAGCAGTTCATATAACAAGAGAATAGAAGCTTTAGAAATATAGTGCTACAGAAAATGCTCAGGAGTAGGTCGGTAGATCGAGTAACGAAAGAAAAGGAACTGAATCGAACTGAGGAGAAAACTAATTTACGGCACAATTTGACCAAAAAACAATATAACTGTTCGTCTTGAACGCTACTTTTATTTAAAAAATATTGTAAATTTTTAAAGAGAAAGAAAAATAGCGATCGAGACGGACAAGTTATTTACTAGTTTGTATCAGTGATCGCAGACTCGTATAATGATTTCGTGTCACTTATAAACAAAACTGACGAAAAGAAGCGACGGTTCATGGGACGCATCCGAAGGCATCAATAAATCACGAATTTTGTATTGTAGGGAAGTGCGAAGGATAAAAATTGTAGAGGGGCGGCTTTGCTTGACTATAGTACGCAGGAGCTGGGAAGTGTTGCAAAGGATCGACGATCGTGGAGAGCCACATCGAAGCAGTTCTTGGACTGAAGACGACGATAACAGCTGTTTACTGACTAGCGCGGCACGTGTCGTAAAGGGTGGATTTATGCTTCTTATTTCCTCACGAGAACTGTAGGATGCGATGTCGATTGTCTGATGACGAGGGACAAATTTAGATCGAACCAGCTTCATGCGTGTTTTGACACCAGGGTTTCATGCCTCGATAACTGACCACTGTCGGGACACACACCTGTCGCCTGTTCACGTGACTGGGTTGGGGCGGTTCCTAATTGGGCCTCCGGTGTGGCTGCTGCCTGCCGTGACCAGCCTGAGGATTCTGGGCGGAAAGGCGTAGCCGGCGGCCTATTCCCGGTATTGTGGGCCCCGGAAACAGACGGCCCTTCCCATCTTATTCATAACGCGAGGCGCGTTTGAAGCGCTCTGTCACTGGTCACCGGCACTGCCGCTAGCGGCTTAGCAGCCACGGCGTCGCGTCGGTCAGAAAGTGGGAACGGCCTGCCGTATTCGGCGGTAGCGTCGGAATTATTCATGATCCCGTGTGTCGACCATCCCCGCCACGGCGGCGGTCAAGTTACAAATTCTGAGGACTCCGATTCAGTCCGTGCCAGTACATATGTTTGAAGCTTTATCTCACGAAATGTGGTCTATAACAATGGTAGAACTTGGCTGAATATGGAAAGAGAAGGGATATTTAACTAGTCTCTTCGGAAGACTTTTCACGCTACCCAAATACAGAGGCTGAAGTTTGGAACTTATCCGTGCATTGAGAATTTACTCTCTTATCTGCTAGCTAAGTGCTCTGTAGCACATTTAGCTTCTGCCGAAAGGAAACACAGGAAATCACACAATCAGTGGTAAGAGGTAATAATTTCTAAAACTTGAAAGAAAAGAACAGAATAGCATACAGCAGTTAGTATTGTGATGTTTCATATTGTGACAAACAAGCTTGAACAACTTTTCATATATTTCTATACACCTCAACAGAAGTTAGGAATATCACAGAGTTTACTAAATTGACTGTCATAGTGTACCCACTGAGGTTTGTACAATACCTTATAAACAAAATAAACGTTAACTCCTTCTCAAAACAAGAAAGATTTTGGTTAGTTGCAAAGAACCCTTACAAAACAAAGCAGGCCGGCCGGTGTGGCCGTGCGGTTAAAGGCGCTTCAGTCTGGAACCGCATGAACGCTACGGTCGCAGGTTCGAATCCTGCCTCGGGCATGGATGTGTGTGATGTCCTTAGGTTAGTTAGGTTTCATTAGTTCTAAGTTCTAGGCGACTCATGACCTCAGAAGTTAAGTCGCATAGTGCTCAGAGCCATTTGAACCAAAACAAAGCAGGCTCTCTCCTAAGTATACATTTTGAAAACATGGTTCAGTGCAAAACTTCTCATTAGTCTTCTGGAATGAAGACCACTCTCATCCAATCTTCTACGTACTCCCTGTTGCCTGGGAAAAGTCGTTTCCAATATTTCTGGCAGCTGATGTTGTGCGCCTGTGAGATGACAGTTGGAGGAAACGCTCCTGCATTTGTGTTGTCGTAAGAGGACGACCACTGCGAGGTCTGTCTTTCACATTTCCAGACTCCCTGTAATTTCTCCACACCTTAGACACACCACTTTGAATTACAGCCGGCCGGAGTGGCCGAGCGGTTCTAGGCGCTACAGTCTGGAACCGCGCGACCGCTACGGTCGCAGGTTCGAATCCTGCCTCGGGCATGGATGTGTGTGCTGTCCTTAGGTTAGTTAGGTTTAAGTAGGGGACTGATGACCTCAGTAGTTAAGTCCCATAGTGCTCAGAGCCTTTTTTTTAAAAATTACATTTAACCGATCGACAACATCTTGCTGTGTACGACCTGCTGACAGTAAAGCCACTATTCTGACTCCATCGAAGTGTTGTAGGGCTCTACGTGGCATGTTACTGCAGTACCGACAAACTGAATGAATCTGTTGTTGATACTGGGCTGATCGTAGTGTGTCGCTGCGGCAGCGGTATGTTTACGTGGCTGGGAAACGACCACAAAGCATCCAGAGTGGCTAAATGGCTCTGAGCACTATGGGACTCAACTGCTGAGGTCATTAGTCCCCTAGAACTTAGAACTAGTTAAACCTAACTAACCTAAGGACATCACAAACATCCATGCCCGAGGCAGGATTCGAACCTGCGACCGTAGCGGTCTTGCGGTTCCAGACTGCAGCGCCTTTAACCGCACGGCCACTTCGGCCGGCCTATACATCCAGAGTGAACTGTAAGTTCTTTCTGGAAGTGATTTACTGTTTTTGCACAAAATACTTACGTCGTTCGTAGGCAAAGTGGTTTCTCAGTCATCTGTGGAAATACCTGAATATAGCGTAAACAGCAGTAGACGACAGCGCATATTACTCATGAAATTGAAATATTTATTCTGGTAACGTCGCCATTTTTTTTTATTTCTCGGAGGCCTCGGATCGTATGAGATCAGCGGTGGTAATTAAAAACAATCATAGACTGCTTGTGAGAAAGGATATCGATGCCGTTGTGAATGGCTGTAGGTAGCAGCACACCGGGACGACACCTACCATTTCTACCCCGTCGTCGGGATAGCAGAGGCTCAACAGAGCAGAGGCGAAGGAGGCGGGCGGCAGAAGTCATCGGCAGCCGCCCCCGCTGTCCGTGCGATCGGTCAAAAGTAATCAAGCCCCGCGGGGATTGAGAGGGCGCGCAGGGGCCTCACAGAAGATCATAGAGAGAGCTGCCAGATCGAAGAGCTGTCAATATCGGAATGGGCCTTCCGCATTCGGTGACGAGGCGGTCGGGCCTGCAGGCCTTTCGCCCGCTTCCTCGCGAGCCACGGGCCCCTCTGCAGAGGTCTGGCCGGGCCCTGCGCCGCCTGCCGGCTCACGTGTTCGCTCGCGTTCTCCGCACCGGCAATAATTAAGGCCAACAAAGACCTCCCTGTCGGCAGTAGCGCCGCGGAGGGCGAAAGATTGGCCTCGCAGGAGCAGATTCTCGGTGCTCTGGCGAAACGCTGTGTGCTGAGCTCAAGTCGGGAGTAAAGGGAGGTGAGAGGCTCGCTATTGGATGTTCTGCATCTCAGCACCCCCCCCCCCCCTCCCCGCTAACCTTCTGTGTCTGCCGCGTACCCCTGTACCCCTCGCACTCGCGCGCTCTTTCTCTTGATAATCAGTGAAGCCGCGTCACCACAGCGCCAACGTCGGCGCTAGCGGAGGGATGTTAATTTGAAGCAGGGTTTCGATCTATCGAAAGGATCCGCTCGTTCGGAACGCGGAAAGAGTGAAAGGATGGCAGAACGGAGAAGGGGGTGGGGCGGGGGCTGCCGCGTTCTGGAGGGTACGGCTCGAGAGGCGCACACAGAGCAGAATTGGAAGGGTGGCGGGGGTGGAGGATATAGAGATGTTGCGACCGTTCGGCCAACGAGAACGGCGCAGGGGGGAGGGGGGGGGACAGGCGAAAGGATTGGCGGCGGAGGGAAGGACGACTAATTAGTTATCAAAGGGGTTTTCCTGGCGGCCGGGCTCCTCTCAGCCGCCTCTGACATGTATCCGTCCCGTCTCAGCTCAGCTGCCGGCGGCCTTCTGTGTGTGCCTCTGTCTATCCGTTCCGCTCCTCTCCCCGCCCCTTGTCCGGGCGGCTGGATTAAACGAATGAGCTTCTGCCGTGCGGGCGGGCGGGACAGTGATCACTCCCCGATGCACGGGGCTCCGTTCTTTCACAGCCCCTCTTGTTTCCCGATATGGACTCCGCGGCACTACGGCCCCCTGCGCCATCGATTCTTCTGCGAGCCGGGAAGAAACTGCAGAGACAGCGGGGCCGATATATGGAGTCCCACTGTCGAAAAGCTCGTGAACGGAATGATCAACGTTCATCTTGCATCTTTCTCAAGTTACGTCTTGAGGTTCGAGTCGCATCTTACATTCCAGAAGTAAACAATGTCTTTTGGTCATCATATCTACACTGATGAAAGGCTAGAGAGGGGGGGAGGATACGGTGACAAGGAAGGAGGGAAGAAGGGAGAGGGGGGGGGGATAATTGCGAAAGTCTTTTCTCCGTTTACCTTCACACTATGTTAGTCCCGTAGTGCCTGCCGGCTGCTCCGAACATTATCAAGAATCTGTACTGCGTCATGCACTACTGCGAAAAATAACGAATTCGCGCCGATGTGTGTTGTCGGAAATCTGATGACATCAAAATTCGAGTGTGGCGTGGTTATCAATAAAGAGTTCGCCAGTTTCGGCTATCTACGTAAGTTTACGTTTGAAAATTAACTGACTACGTCGTTACATCCTCTGAGAATATCTCCCGATATGCGGGGCAAAACGCTAGCAAAACATATGCTTTAGACTGCGGCTTTATGTCCATAACACCAGTGTCAACTCTCTCTTACATATTATCTGTCTTAGTTGTGTCGCGCAAATTTTCCGATGCGAAGTACACTACATATGCTGAATAAGTAGTGAAAAATACCTTAGATCCTATTCACTAACGCCGGCCGCTGTGGCCGAGCGGTTCTGAGCGCTTCAGTCTGGAACGGCGCTGCTGCTACGGTCGCAGGTTCGAATCCTGCCTCGGGCATGGATGTGTGTGATGTCCTTAGGTTAGTTAGGTTTAAGTAGTTATAAGTCTAGGGAACTGATGACCTCAGATGTTAAGTCCCATAGTGCTTAGAGCCATTTGAACCTATTCACTATTTTCTCGCATAATGGGCTCACATCCTATCATGTCGAACTTCACATGTCCACCCATTTAAAATGTTTGAAATCGTTTATGACATTAAATGGTATTTTATTATGTGAAGTGTTATAGGTTTGATCGGGCTCGTCTTTAAGATGTTGATTATTCATACAACATACATCTGCATGATCGATTTCGTAATTCGCATTCCATCCTCAGATATATTTGCAAGGCCAATCTTATTTATATACGGCCAATCTTATTTATGTACAGTGTCATTCAGCTGCCCCTATCTGTGGGTTTTATGCAACCCACAATGCATTCAGAAACCACGCGCCAGATTTTCATATTCTCCCGCTCGCTACGCGCAAACTATTATCCCTACAGAAAAATAAACAGAACCTTTTTGTAGAAAACGTAATGGAGCGCACTTAAATTTTTTGCTAGGATGCGTTTTTACTAAAGGCCACAGATTTTGCGTTATTCATGAAAAAAGCGTTTGAACTTGTACCTTTCTTTCTCAATAAATCGAAAACTACAGCCTGTAGCGAAAACGTATCCCAGTACAAAATTTAACTACATTACCTTTCATTTTCATTTTTCTGCAGCCCTAACAGTTTGCACGTCGCAGGCTAGAGAATATGTAAATCTTGTACGTGATATTTTACGACGCGCTGATAGCACCACCCTGTAGATCAATGAAATAGCGGTAACCACTGGTCTTGTAACTTGCCACTTCATCACACAGGAAAATCAAGTGTGTCTTACAACACACAAGAAATCGTAGAACGCACCAACGAGGATTTTTTTTAAAAAAAAAAGGGGGGGGGAGAGGCGTATGAATCTGGCGGGCTGACAGACTCGGAGCTCGTGTCACCTCTAGTCCAGCAGGCTCGCTCCCAGGTCGAATAGCCAGCCGCCGCCCACCCACCTCGGCGGAGACGCTATACAGGCGGCGCTGGAGCGGCAGATTCCTCGGCCCGTCGGCCTGTCAGCCTGCAATGTAATTCCGAACGCTAATTATTCTCCCGGTTTCTGTTCGCAAAATCTGACAGCCGCCGCTCCACGGCAGCGCTCGCAGCGCCGGCTGCTGTAAGACGCGTCCCTAAGAAGCATTCGTTAATTACGCCCGTTTGTCACTGCCGCCAGTGTCGCACCGCATCGCACGGCGTCGCGCCTGCCCGGTCCGCCGGCGGATTTCTTTCCCCCGACTGCGCCGCATCCCGTCGCCGACTCCTCCGGCAGTCAATATGTTAATTAGTTTTTGCGATAGATCGTGAATATGGCAGTAATTGCAGCCTGAAAGACGCCCCATCCTCCCCAGTTCGCTGTTCCGGAATTTCTCGTGTCGCGACAGGGGCGTACCCCCCCCCCCCCCCTCCCACGCCATTCGGCACATTCCAGCCCGGGCGCCGAAATTGTCGCCGGCGCAGCTGATTCCGCCCTCTAATTCGTGTCGCTCTGTCGCCGTAGCGTCGCTGCTGTCTGCCGACTTCCTACCACTGCTCCCTCTTGCGCCGTAGCTGAATTATTTGTAGCACGATTCATTTCAGCTGTTACAGCACTTCGCTATCTCAAGGAGATTCCAATAGCATCCATCACGCTGTCTACGTATTCGTGAGGACCATTCAATACAGAGCGCAAACTAGTAATCGTCAAACGAGGGTGAGTCACTAAATAAGTCGAAAACTGGAATAGAGACACATCAGCGGCGTGTCCAGCCTGATATTTTTTTTTCCTTTTCAATATACTCCAGTTATAAGCTTAAACGTTTATCCGATCGTTCGAAAATTCGTTAAGAGCCTGCAGCATAGAATTCCTGTGGCAGTGTTCGCATGTAACGAGTGACTTCTCGGGATGCAAGTTTGTTTGGTTGCTCACATTGCTGCAACCCACAAGATCGATGCGTCCTGGAGGTAAGAAATACTCCGAGACGGGGAAACAATGTGCCATCACTGGGTAACCACGGCGACCAGGACGCTTTTTCTTTGTGACTTGTTCTTGTCTTTTGCTGAATTTCTTTGTCCAATTCAACATAAATTTCGACGAAATACAGTTCTAACTATATTCCGAACGAATTTCGCTATGGACTTGCTTCGCGGACAGTCCCTCGGCTCACAAAAATTGCGTTGTTCTAGTTCTGTACACAATAATAGCGCTCCTGCCATCTTGGCCCCGGCTGCAGATCATTAATACTTAGTTGTCGAATACTGTGTATCGGCTGCCTACTACGCAACTTGTGCTGCCACCTTTAAGACACGATAGACGAGAAATTTAAAACGACGTGCGGCAGTCTGGCGTTTGCGACTTCCTGAAGATGGCAAATATATAGCCGATATATTCTGTGATTGCGAGATGGTTAGTTTGAAAACCACACGGATCATATGATTCCCCAATCCGAGCTACCTCCTATTTTCTTTTTTAATCGAATTGTTAGTGCTCGGCGATACAAGCGGATTCCTAATTCGATGGAAATCAGTCATTTTTTAATAGACATGCCTTACTCTCTGATCTCATTAATCTGAAATGCTCCAGCGTAAGTTCTTTTTCATTTCGTTTTCAACCTTCACAGTTACGTTCGAGGCAAGCAATTACAGGAAATTAGCCGAGCGGTCTCAGGCGCTGCAGTCAAGGACTGCGCGGCTGATCCCGGCGGAGGGTCGAATCCTCCCTCGGGCATGGGTGTGTGTGTTTGTCCTTAGGATAATTTAGGTTAAGTAGTATGTAAGCTTAGGGACTGATGACCTCAGCAGTTAAGTCCCATAAGATGTCACACACATTTTGAACAATTACAGGAAAAAATGGCTCTGAGCACTATGGGACTTAACATCTTAGGTCATCAGTCCCCTAGAACTTAGAACTACTTAAACCTAACTAACCTAAGGACATCACACACATCCATGCCCGAGGCAGGATTCGAACCTGCGACCGTAGCAGTCGCGCGGTTCCGGACTGAGCGCCTAGAACCGCATGACCACCGCGGCCGGCAATTACAGGAAACGCACACACACACACACACACACACACACACACACACACACACATACACAGAGAGAGAGAGAGAGAGAGAGAGAGAGAGAGAGAGAGTGCTGGCACGTTTAAAACCCACATTAACACCACAAACGAGAATCGAACCATTCGCCTTGGGTTCACAAGGCAGCTACTTCCCACTCCCTAAATATCACGTCGTTGACAAGATCTACAATTCTAACCGTCCCGCTTGCCTCCAACGTACCCACTAAGAGATACCTTACTGGCTTGTCCGAACGTAAACGTGTCAAGATTGCCTGAGTCACGCCAATACGTGTGAGCCATGGTGCGTGTCTTGAGGAATCGAAGGCCGACGCGCTGAATGTAAACTGGCGGGCGAAGCGAGCGTCAGCGCTGATCACGTAGCGTAACTCACTATGTGTGTGTGTGTGTGTGTGTGTGTGTGTGCGCGCCTGCCTGCTGACGCTAGGCAGTGAGTCAGCGCGTCCCAATACCGCGGTGGCAGGCTAGAGGCCGCACTGCACGCGACCGTTCGTGATCGGCGCGACCGGCTGGCGACTAATGGCCGAGGCGAGGCGAGGCTGCCCGCCGCACAGTAACAGGTAACCCCCGTCGCGATAGCGGAATCTCCGCTCAGCTCTATCGCCACGTAGCTGTTTCCCCCGCGAGTGGACAGCATGACTCACGAACGCAATTCCAAACAACGACCTATGGACCGGCAAAATTAGCTCACAAAGGTTGATGAGCAAACGCCTTCTTGTTATAATTTGTACACATTAACGGTAGGCAGCTCGTTAGACATTATTCTAAAATACGATGCGATGGCAGGAAAGGGTTACCCCCATTAAAACTATGTGCCGGACCAGGATTCGAACCAGTAACCCTGCGTCGTATGGGTCGTGAGTCTTTACCGTCCACTGCCGCGCGGGATTAGCCGAGCGGTATGCCGGCACGGTACCTCAGCGTGTTCGGTCAGAGAGCCGGTTGGCCCCTGGAATAAAAAAACTGAGTGGAAGGATCAACAAAAGAAATTTAACGGATGTCACGTGACGTCCGCAACGACCAAACTCAACGATTAAAACAAAGAAAGCGGAGGTTCGAGTCCTCCCTCGGCCATGGGTGTGTGTGTTTGTCCTTAGGACAATTTAGGTTAAGTTGTGTGTAAGCTTAGGGACTGATGACCTTAGCAATTAAGTACCATGAGATTCCACACACACTTGAACATTTGAACCGTCCACTGGCTGGCGTTCCAGGTTTCACGGTGGGCGGCGGTAGGTGAAGGGGTCTTAAAAATATTTTTATTAGGTTTTCATAAATTTCTCAAAAATGGCTCTGAGCACTATGGGACTCAACATCTTAGGTCATCAGTGCCCTAGAACTACTTAAAACTAACTAACCTAAGGACGTCACACACATCCATGCCCGAGGCAGGATTCGAACCTGCGACGTAGCAGTCGTGCGGTTCCGGATTGAAGCACCTAGAACCGCTCGGCCACCACGAACGGCTCATAAATTTCTGACAGAGTATTTTGTAAGTGACTTGCAGTAATTCTGCCTTATAAATTTTGTAAAGTATCTCCTTCAAAAATCACCATCACTGAGGAACCAGTGGTGACTAGAAATTTTAATACTAACAGAGATAAAGAAGTAGGCGTTTGTTAAGAAAGGTTGACTACCTCTGGCTCAGTCGGTAATACCACTGACCGCAAGAGGTTAGGTTCTGGTTTCGGCTCACAGATTTAACCTGCCAGGAAGTTTCGAAGCTGCAGAGTGAAACGGCATTCTGAAAGGGTGACCCAATTGTATTGTGTAGTCTCCCTTCACATCCGAGGTCGCTAACGCACCGTTTTCTAATGGGACTAGACTCAGCACTAGTCTGTCTTAATCCTGTAAGTAGGGAAAATCATGTTCGCCCAGACTGTACCGAGCTGAGAGATGGTGTATAATTTCCGAAGAGTAAACTGCACCGTGTTCGTGGTCGTGCGGTAGCGTTCTCGCTTCCCGCGCCCGGGTTCCCGGGTTCGATTCCCGGCGGGGTCAGGGATCTTCTCTGCCTCGTGATGACTGGGTGTTGTGTGATGTCCTTAGGTTAGCTAGGTTTAAGTAGTTCTAAGTTCTAGGGGACTGATGACCATCGATGTTAAGTCCCATAGTGCTCAGAGTCATTTGAACCATTTGAAACTGCACGGCCGGCCGGGGTGGCCGAGCGGTTCTAGGCGCTACAGTCTGGAACCGCGCGACCGCTACGGTCGCAGGTTCGAATCCTGCCTCGGGCATGGATGTGTGTGATGTCCTTAGGTTAGTTAGGTTTAAGTAGTTCTAAGTTCTAGGGGACTGATGACCTCAGAAGTTAAGTCCCATAGTGCTCAGAGCCATTTGAACCATTTTTTTTTTTTTGAAACTGCACCGTAACAACCCATCATTCCTGGAGTGAAGGCCACGTTGTTGGTGAACGGCTAGTAGGACGAGTATGTCGAACTCAGCGTTTTCATTCGAGCTACTCCGAAAGAAAGGAAGGAAGGTTGGGGTTTAACTTTCCCTCGATGACGAGGCAATCGGAGACGGAGCACGTACTCGTATTGCGGGATGACGGAGACGGGAATCTGTCGTGTTTTTCTAGAGGGAACCATGCCGGAATTTGCATTAAGCGAGTTTAGAGAAGCCACGGAAGACCTTCTAACTCTGGATGTCCCAACGGGGACTGGATTCCGATCTTCTTGAACGTATCCCACGTAATTAGGCTACGTGGCAGCACTGACTCTGACGCTGTCTCTTCCTCTTATCTTCATACCACCTACAATCAGAATCTGATACAATATTACAATAGACAAGCATTGATCTACTCGAAACAGATAAGCCGTTGATTCAGTACCTTCAGAGATGCTGTGTCACTATTTACTATGTCCAACAAACACCAACGGAAATAAAGTCACAGCTTTCTGACAAGAACTGACTGGGCACACAGAAAGGTGAACCAGGCTAACCGGTAGCATTGTAACCAGTTCGAAGGATAGTTTGGATACCATAGAACGTTATGACATATGGTCTTTTTGTGATGGAACTGCTGCCTTCTTTCAACCTGTGGACCAACCCACCCCGGCAATTACATGCGGGAGAGACAGTTGAATATGCATAATAAAATTCTGAGTGCGATGGAGTTTTTCATACTAAAGCAAAATTTCCGTAGGTAAAGGAGGTGTAAATTGACAACAGGTAACCCTGGGCCCCTCCACAGACTGAAAGCTTGAGTCGTTAATATGAAAAATAACTTAAGAAAGCCATACCTACCATCAAGACAGAAACTGGCTGAAATTCTCAGACAGACGGCTTGTAACAAAGACAAAGTCTGCAAAGAATACGTACGATCAGATAATGTAACAGATACATACTGTCAGGATGGTATGGTATGAAGAAATTTTGGTTCAGTTTGTACTAGTGCACGAGCACACGAGCGTGAGTGGTGTAGAAAAAATATTCTGACTGCGTAAAGAATTAAGGCTCTTGGTTGATATCTCGCGAGCGCAAGCTGTTCGGTGGAGGTGGGGTGGGGTGGGGGAGCGGCGCAGCGCGGGACAGGGACGGCAGAGCACCCCGGCCGCGAGGCTCTGCCCTGGCGCGCGGTCAAGACGCGAGCGGCGCTCGCCGCGGCCTCTGGTGCGCGCCCCGTGACTCAGGCTGGGCCCGCGTGAATCAGCGTCAGCTGAGCCGCCGGCCGGCCGGCTGACTTCACCGCTGCGCTGGCCGGCCTGTCGATACGCCTATCGACACTTCGACCCATTTGCGAACTGCGCAGAAAGACTCGTATGAGTCACAGCGTTACAACTGCACTACGGCGCCAATGATTACTTCACGGAATCTACTGGTTTCGCCTGACATGTGACGCGGGAATGGTAACTGGCCACGTTTCATAACAACATTACGAACTTTATATGACAACTTGTGGGACTGTAACTCTGGAAGTACGCAGTTCGATTCCCGGTTGCTCATACGATTTGTTTGTCACCAATACCTCTTTCATTTCCGGTAATGATTAACGTGCAAAATGCCACGCGCGCTGAGGTTCCATTTCCGCGTGAAACAGTAGGTGCAGTATAACTGGCTGCGTGAGTCAGTGCAACGACTTAAACACGTACGTACCACTTGCAACAGGGCGATGCGTAAGAAGCAATGCGGTGTTCACACCGCCCACTGTGCGCAGGAACAACATTGATTTCTCTCTCCCATAAACTTTTAATTGATGTCTTGTATCTGGTTAGTTTGTAGGAAATACAGTTTATTAGTTGTACACTGAAATGTATGTAAGCAATTTGTTGGCAGAATTGCGTTTCAAAATGGCTCTGAGCACTATGGGACTTAACATCTATGGCCATCAGTCCCCTAGAACTTAGAACTATATAAACCTAACTAACCTAAGGACAGCACACAACACCCAGTCATCACGAGGCAGAGAAAGCAGAATTGCGTCAAAAAGTGCAAAGTTCGTTTAAATCTTCAGTGAATGTACCCATATCTATGAAGAAATCTCGGAGAAACATGCCGAGAACTCATTAAACTGAAGGAGATACATCTGCAGCCAGTGGAACGAAGTTAATCCTACGACTAGTATCACAGTGCAATCCAACAACACATAAGGATTTTCTTACACATTGTAAAAAGAGAGCCGGCCGGTGTGGCCGAGCGGTTCTAGGTGCTTCAGTCTGGAACCGCGCGACCGCTACGGTCGCAGGTTCGAATCCTGCCTCAGGCATGGATGTGTGTGATAACCTTAGGTTAATTAGGTTTAAGTAGCTCGAAGTTCTAGGGGACTGATGACCTCAGAAGTTAAGTCCCATAGTGCTCAGAGCCATTTGAACCTTTTTTTTTCGGATGGATCACAAAGGGCGCGAGTCGGTGCAAGCAATCGCGTAGCCAATCCTCAAGGGCCAGTGCACATCTGATTGCATCGCGTTTCGACAGATATATAATTCAGTGCGACATGAATGTTTTCCCGCCTGTTTCCGAAGTAAACCCCCGCAGATACTTTGTAGCACATGCTGAAATCGTCAATAGTGATTGACGGGTAATAATGGTAATTATGTTTACGATGCCAATGACACGCACTTGTACTTGCAAGAAATCGTTCATTCCACCGAAATTCGTCAAGCTGCAGCGTATTACGCGTAGTCTGAAAGGACGCGTTTCCGATACCCTGCCGGCCGGAGTGGCCGAGCGGTTGTAGACGTTACAGTCTGGAACCGCGTGACCACTACGTTCGCAGGTTCGAATCCTGCCTCGCGCATGGATGTGTGTGATGTCAAATGTTCAAATGTGTGTGAAATCTTATGGGACTTAACTGCTAAGGTCATCAGTCCCTAAGCTTACACAATACCTAACCTAAAGTATCCTAAGGACAAACACACACACACCCATGCCTGAGGGAGGACTCGAACCTCCGCCGGGACCAGCTGTATGTGATGTCCTTAGGTTAGTTAGGTTTAAGTAGTTCCAAGTTCTAGGGGACTGATGGCCTCAGAAGTTAACTCCCATAGTGCTCAGAGCCTTTTTAACCATTTGAACCGATACCATGAGCTTATTTCGGTGGAGTTATTAGGTTCCATGCTGCAAATGCATTGTGACACTGTAGTGTCCCATCGAGGACCGTCCCGTAACAAATGGGGTTCTAGCTGAAGTGAAAAAGTACTATCACTGGAATCATCTGTGACCTTCCTGAAAGAACGATCTCGACATTGTCCTAAGGTAGTTTAGTAGTCCGAATGACTGAAGTAAATAGGAACTGCCAGACAGCGGACCGAACCAGTTTCTTCTGCAGCAGGAATCCATCGAGTTGAGCACAGTGTCGCCTGGTGTGAGCAACAAGTGTTACGGAAACGGAGGGCAATATCAAGAGCCTCCACGGCTCGCGGAGAGAACAATGGAGCCAGCAGCGATGGGAGCCGCGTGGGGGCGGCAGATAACGGCAGCGCGACCGGAGACCGGCAATCGCTGCGGGCGCCATATTTTTAGGGCGCCGGGCGTGGGCGGGGCGCGCTGATAAGCGACAAATCTCGGCTCTGGCGAGCACGTAGTCTGCAGGCGACACGCGCCGCTGGCGCCATCTGCCGCGCGACGCTTACATTTTCTCCACGAGCAAGACGGATGGGCGGCAGAGTGACAAAGTTCTCTGATATAAGAAAGCACTGAGACGACGCAATGAAGGAAGGTGAGTAGTGGATAGGAAACATGTGTATGTGCACAGCAGACAGAAAAGTGTAGAGGAGCGGTGAATGTCAAATGGCTGAGACGGACGAGCCGACGCAAAAATGTTGCTTACATATGCAGAAGCAGGGAAGATGAAGATGTGTGTTCTCGATGCTACAAACGCGTCCTACTAGTCTACCGTGCAACGAGCATTTTTTATTGCATTAATTTTTAGTGCTGGGATGTACATGAAGATGAAAATGTACCGGGTGATCAAAAAGTCAGTATAAATTTGAAAACTTAATAAACCACGGAATAATGTAGATAGAAAAGTAAAAATTGACTCACATGGTTGGAATGACATGCGGTTTTATTAGAACCAAAAAAAAAAACTGCACAAAATGTCCGACAGATCCGCGTCGTTTGGTGATGATCGTGTGCTCAGCCGCCACTTCCGCCATGCTTGGCCTCCCAGGTCCCCAGACCTCAGTCTGTGCGATTATTGGCTTTGGGGTTACCTGAAGTCGCAAGTGTATCGTGATCTACCGACATCTCTAGGGAAGCTGAAAGACAACATCCGACGCCAGTGCCTCACCATAACTCCGGACATGCTTTACAGTGCTGTTCACAACATTATTCCTCGTCTACAGTTATTGTTGAGGAATGATGGTGGACATATCGAGCATTTCCTGTAAAGAACATCATCTTTGCTTTGTCTCACTTTGTTATGCTAATTATTGCTATTCCGATCAAATGAAGCGCCATCTGTCGGACATTTTTTGAACTTTTGTATTTTTTGGGTTGTAATAAAACCTCATGTCATTCCAAGCATGTGTGTCAATTTGTACCTCTCTATCTACATTATTCCGTGATTTACTCAGTTTTCAAATTTATACTGACTTTTTGATCACCCGGTATAGCGCCTCTGAGATTTCAATTGAGCAAAAACACTTCCATAAAACTTCCTGACAGATTAAAACTGTGTTCCGGACCGACACTCGAACTCGGGACCTTTGCCTTTCGCGGGCAAGAGCTCTACCACCTTTTTTTTCCCTTCATTTTGTTCGTTATTGATCGTTGAGTTTGGTCGTTGCGGACGTCGCAAGACATCCTGTTCAAGTTCGGGGGTTGATCCTTCCACTCAGTTTTTTTATTACAGAGGCCAACCGGTTCTCTGACCGAACACGCTGAGCTACCGTGCAGGCTGCCCCTGAGCTACCCGAAGCACGACTCACGACCCGCCTTCACAGCCAGTTCCTCGTCTCCGCGTAAGGCAAAGGTCCGGCACACAGTTTTAATCTGTCAGGAAGTTTCATTATCAGCGCACACTCCGCTGCAGAGTGAAGATCCTATTCTAGAAACACTGCCATAAAATTGTACTAATCATGTGATCAGTATCTACAGAATAATTATAAACATATTGATTTTATATTCTTTCTTACAAGTTATCTGTACATCTTGATCACTTGATAGCGGGTATGGAGGATGAAATCGGATTGTGCTAGACAGCCTAAAGAAAAATGACAAACATTTCTGTTTAAATTGTGGAACGCGCACGCGCGCGCGCGCGCCTGTGTGTGTGTGTGTGTGTGTGTGTGTGTGTGTGTGTGTGTGTGTGTGTGTGTGTGTGTGTGTTCCCCCGACCCCTCCCCCCTTTCTGCCTTCCGCTGTGTGTGTGTATGGACCGGGGAAGTGGGTGACCGAGCTGGTGCCAGGGTGTGGGCGGAAACGTGGGACGTTAACCAGAGCAGACACCTCTGTCGGCGTCGGCGGCACCCCCACCCTCTCTCTCTCTGCCCCCGCCCCCCGCGACAGCCCCATCGCCGCGGATTTTTCCCCTCCCACCACGTCTGCCAGTATCACTTCCGGCCGGCGCGAGGCAGCTGATCACCGCCAGCCAGCAACGCTCGCGGCGTCAAACAACGCACCGGGCCTCGCGTCACGTCACAAGAAAAGACCCGGCCGGACGGAGTCTTGTCGGCCGGCGCCTGCGAAAAACCGCCTCTAAGGGCTTGTCGTTCCCGCGGACGCCAAAGACTTGTCGGAACGGCGGCGTCGGACAACGGGTGCCAAAAAGCCCACCTCTACCCGCGGGCGACACCGCCGCAGTTCCCCATTGTCTTGGCGGCGTTCCCTCTCCGAGCTGCGAAACCAGGAAGATGCTTATTAAATCCCTTTCCGCGCGCTCGCTCCTCCCCTCGCCGTCGTTCCATCTCTCTTCGCGCCGCGTCAAAGGCGCGGAAAAATCACTGCCAAGGCGTGGTTGCGCTGCCAGTTTGAGAGGCGACGGCGGAACTGCCTGCCTACCCTGCCCGACCCGGCGGCCTCGTACGGCTTCCCGTACGCACACCATTTTCTACAATCACGCGCGCACCTCCCAACGGCCAGCCCATACTGGGGTACTTGGGCGCGTATGTGCGTGAGTGTGCGCGTGCATGTCAACGACGTGTGAGTACCCACGGCGCCGGTGAATAGGCGTGTGGATGTCGACGTCGTTTCGTCCCCCTTCCCTCCTCATCAGGTTATGGTCATTCTACTCCCCCGCAGTCTTTTCCTTGAACATGCGAGAGCCCACGCGCGCCGCATTCTCACGCGTCACTGGCCGGTGGCAACGGCTATGTACAATACAAAGTGCCTGCCGCTTGCACAAAAACAACACGCACACACACACGTACGCACGTCTGAGCGTTCGCCACATGACAACGCACGTACGCGGGGCATTGCTCTTTGCGGCTCCCGCTGGGAGTGTGATCCAAAATGCCTCCACCCCCCTCCCCCTCCCGTACGCAATACGCGACGACGAAACGGACAGGAAACGAGAGACAGGCGCGAACGGGGAAATAATATAATAAGGTCGATGAAAAGGGAGAGGCCGAAAAAGGACTGGGCTGGAAATAAGACTCGTTATTGGAGGCCCGGAGCGCGTCGGAAAAACTCCCGGCGAGTGTTTATTGTTTCGCGAAGGCGGGGGCGGAGACGCAGGTTTTATTCCTCGGCGGCGGCAGTTTTTACGGCTGCCGGTGTGTGGCGCTGCCGCCGAGGACAGCGTGTGACTGCTCGCTGCGGCCCCGGCCGGGCCAACTACCCTCGCCCGGCCAGATAAATAAATATTTATAGCCGTCTGAATATTCAGCTGCCGGTGTCCCACCTTCCATTTGCTCCGCATCTCGAATTACGGAGCAGTCGGAGGCGATTCGTCTCGAATGAGGTCGAATACGTCGGAGCGCCCCGATGACGTGAGACAGTCTCTGGTGGCCGTACACACTATGGCTTAGAAATGTAGCTAGGGCGGAAAGATTAGGAACAGGGAACATTCCCTGAAATGGTTCTTGGGAAATAAAGAGCCACTGGGAACTTCGGTGTGACCTCATCATAGTGACTTAATATGTCAGATTTCTCTAACGCCGTATCAACGAACACTGTCCCTCATATCTCTCCTCGACCTTAGCGCTCTTATCTGAACAGCATGGCAGAAACACCCGTTCCCAGCAGACCAAAATCCTTTCTGTCTCATTCCATCGTTCAGCCACATTCTCAAGGTCCTTCTCAGTCACAAGAACCCGACTGTGGAATAATCTGCCGGCCGCAGTGGCCGTGCGGTTCTAGGCGCTACAGTCTGGAACCGAGCGACCGCTACGGTCGCAGGTTCGAATCCTGCCTCGGACATGGATGTGTGTGATGTCCTTAGGTTAGTTAGGTTTCATTATTTCTAAGTTCTAGGCGACTGATGACCTCAGTCGCTCAGAGCCATTTGAACCATTTTTGGAATAATCTCACAAGTTATATCAGAAAACTGAATGAAATTTCCAGCGCCAGAAGACAGTTAATGATGCATCTACTAAAGCAACAATATGGATTAACATTGTCCCTGTACGCACTCGTTACCCTTGTACATCCTCCTTCGCTGCCCGATCTTTCTCTTTTTCCAGTATACTTAGCAGATGCAGACACCTTAAGCTTTCTTTCCCCAGGGCTCTCTATATCAGAAAACATCTACCATGTATACCTATGAATTCTTTTTACGTCTGCCACTATCACTATTGTTATTATTTTCATTATTATTATTATTATTATTATTATTAGCGGCAGTTGCTGCAAAGTTATAAGTACTGCCATTATTAACTTTATTAGTTCATAGCGTTATTTACATACATTTCCACTTCAGACACTCAAATCATTTTAATGCTATTTCTCATATTAAAAATTCTTAGGAACCTACAATGTGAAAAAGGAACAGCATGTGTGACACGGTGGCCCGATGTAAGAGAGGGAGGGCCTGGTGCCCCTAATCAGATCAGGTTAAATAAATGAATACTGAAGTTCCCTTACAATCGGAAAACTGATGACACTGGAAATATCTTAGGAGAGAACATTGTTATCACTGGGAGAAGATACTTTCTGCTCTTGCGACGCAGATGGTATCTTTTTAATCATCTACAGCTTTTAATAAACTTTTTCGTCCATCTTATACGGTTCTTCAAATGGTTCAAATGGCTCTGAGCACCATGGGACTTAACTTCTGAGGTCATCAGTCATCTAGAACTTAAAACTACTTAAACCTAACTAACCTAAGGACATCACACAAAAAAATGTTCAAATGTGTGTGAAATCTTATGGGACTTAACTGCTAAGGTCATCAGTCCCTAAGCTTACACACTACTTAACTTAAATTATCCTAAGGACAAACACACACACCCGTGCCCGAGGGAGGACTCAAACCTCTGCCGGGCCCAGCCGCACAGTCCATGACTGCAGCGCCCAAACCGCTCGGCAAATCCCGCGCGGCGGACATGACACACATCCATACCCGAGGCAGGATTCGAACCTGCGACCGTAGCTGTCGCGCGGTTCCAGACTGTAGCGCCTAGAACCGCTAGGCCAACCCGGCCGGCTACACGGTTGTTATGAGAGCTTTGACGGTTTATAATAGGCTAAAAATACTTAGTAAGTACATATATATAATTTTTTTCTATTGCTTGAACACAGCCAGTGCGAAGCACAATTCTACGCAAACGACTTCTATCTTCACTCTGTGATCGTTGAACGAGTTTCGATCTTAGACGTCCATAGCAGTGCGTGAGGTGTAGCGTCTAACACTCGTTCTGACTTAGTATGCATGTAGCTTGCAACGATTACGTACATACACTCCGGCAGGAACTTCGTATCTTTTTCACTTTTCGTCTTTCCCTTCTCCTTTTTTTATGTTTCCTCCTCCAGGCTTAAACAAAGCGACACATAAATGTTTGTCTTCCCTTAGTACCCTCTACTTTTTTCGCCACGAGCAAAATTCGCCGAAGAATACAGTGTCAGAAGGGAAGTAACCGGCCGCAAATCTCTCCGCTGTACTGACGCGGTACAGCAAACTTAGCGCGTACAACGCGACCAGACCCGTCCGGTAGGAAGTTTACCAGCGCGCGAGAAAACGCAAAAAAATGGAGGGAGAGAGAGTGTGTGTATGTGTATCGTGTACACCGTGGCCGTTTGCGGGTACCAGCACTTGCCGAGAGCAGCTCCGTACTTAGGACGGGCCAGGAATAGACGACGCGAGCACGACGCGTCCAGACGGATCGCCCGCTCGGCTGCTACTGGCAGCGAAGCGCCTTTCCGTAACTAGAAACGCCGGATACGGCGATTAAAAACCGCTCGCCCCCAATTACAGAGCGCGTATTTATTAGTGGATCCGTCGGCGTCGCACGGGGATCGCTTTCACTTGTTGATGACGGTGACGTCACGGAACAGGCGGGCTCTCGTTGACGTCAAGAGGCGGCGGCGCGCCCGCGGCAGAGGAGGCAGAGAGCCGCGGGGTTCCGGCCGGGCGGACAAAGCGAGTCGACTGCGCGAAGTCGGAGCCCACGAACCATAGTGGCCGCCAGCCGCGACAAGTGCCGCAACGAAAGCAGCGCGTGCCACCTACGTGTTTGCCCTATCTTGTCACCTGCACGTCTGGGTATAAAATGCTTCACCTGTACCTTGTACATTCAGTTCCAGCCTGCATAAGTTATGCGGACGATTCAAATTACACAAAGCAACAGAATTTAAAAAAAAAATCCCTTATTCGGAACATCGTAATTCCCATTCATTGCAATGTGTAAGATTGAATTTTAGCTCAAAAGTGCGTATAATCTTCGTCTCTAATGGTGCAAGCAGGCCGAAGTGGCCGTGCGGTTAAAGGCGCTGCAGTCTGGAACCGCAAGACCGCTACGGTCGCAGGTTCGAATCCTGCCTCGGGCATGGATGTTTGTGATGTCCTTAGGTTAGTTAGGTTTAACTAGTTCTAAGTTCTAGGGGGCTAATGACCTCAGCAGTTGAGTCCCATAGTGCTCAGAGCCATTTGAACCATATTTTTCTAGGGGACTGATGACCTCAGAAGTCAAGTCCCATAGTGCTCAGAGCCATTTGAACCATTTTTGAAACTACCAGGTTGTATTAAATTAAGTAAGTGCGGTTCCTTAATTTATAGCTAATTATTGCTATCTCCTGTAACGTACTGATAGCATATGCGTTTTGTTTGATTGCACGCGCTCGTGTGTGTGTGTGTGTGTGTGTGTGTGTGTAGCTAAATGGGGGAAAGTTTATGCTCCGCCATGCAGCCAGGAGATACTGTGAATCTTCCTGCATGTTAAAACTGACCCATTCAGAGACTCGAACGCTGAATCTTGCATTTCTCGGGCAATTTTCTTACCAACTAAGCTCTCCGCGCAGGACTAATGAGCCAACCTCAAAGAGTTACTTCCGCCAGTACCTCGCTTCTGTGCTGCAAACTTCAGTGTTGTTACGTGCACACTCTCTGGGCTACGAAAGGGTATTGAGGAACAACGACGTAACCACAGCCGGAATGATAGTTCAAGATACAAAGGAATTAACGGCATTAGCTGCTAATGGACATTGATTTAAATCAATGGAAAAAGTTAAAAATTTGTGCCAGACTGGGATTTTTTTTTTAATCTCGTTTTGTTCGTTTTAACTCGTTGCATCTGCTCGGGGCGGACGTCGCAAGGCACCCGTTTCAGTTCGTCGTTGATCCATTAACTCAGTTTTTTTTTTTTTTATTACAGAGGGCAGCTAACCCTCTGACCGAATACTGAGCTACCGTGCCGGCATTTTTGTTCTGTATTGTTCGCTGAATTTGTTCAGGGCGGACGTCCGATGACACCCATTCAGTTTGTTCGTTCATCTGTTCGCTCAGTTTTTTTTTATTATGAAGGGTAGCTAACGCTCTGACCGAACACGCTGAGCTACCGTGCCGGCAGGGATTCGAACCCGGGTTTCCTGCTTGGTAGGCAGATGCGCTGACCACTGCGCCATCCGGACACTGGTCGTCGTAACTACACGGACTATCTTAGTACGGCTCCCATCACACCCAAATTCTCAATTTATCCACACACTACATATCTAGTGCCCCTTGCCCGTTATCTTCATTGCTCGCGGTATTTCGCCGATTTCCGTAATAGTTGAAGCGTGGTGTGCGCCTGCACTGAACTGATCGATTGGTCGTCCTCACCTTATTTATATACGTGGTGCCTGTTCTTTCGGACATACAGAAGTGATAGTTTCCAGATAATACTGCGTTCACATACCTGGGGCAGTCGACAATTTCCCAACGGTTCTACTAATCCACTACTTCAGAAAGCAGGCCGTTCACTGGACACAAGTAACGCTTTGTCATTCCGGTGCCCTCATGGAGGTGTCAGGGCAGCAACTGGAGCAGCAAGCAAAACAAATAGGGGCGAGCAACAGAGGACGCACTCGTACGTTAATCGCGTTCCTTATGCGCATTCAGCGATTACACATTTCCTGCCCAGCTGTTTAATCAAGCCAGATAATGTCGCAATAATTGCTTCATCCGAAAGGAGCGCGCTGAGGGCCGCATCCGCCGGAAGCCGGCCAAGTGATCCGCGAATCGCAGGCCGCGCTGCGTGCGCCCGGCCGCCGATGGCCGACCGCTAAGTGGGCCCGGTGGGTGCGGCACTCCGGTTGCTTAAATAGCGCGTACCGCACGGCTGCTTCGGCCGTCGCCGATCGCAATAAACAGACCGTAAATCTGCGTGATTTGTGACACTGCAGGAGGCCGGCGGTGCTTTCGACGTGACGCGACGCCGTAAAACGTTTCGCAACCAGGAGCTGGTTCGGCGTTTCGCAGGGAGACCCTCCCGTGAAGACGAGTTCTGTTGGCGGCAAACTCGCTACGATCAGACGCAATTTTACTTTGTTCGGTCGTTGTAAACATCTGTCTTTTAATGCTGTTATTGCGCCAACTCACAACGCTCTTTATCAGCCACAATATTACGGTCAGGCTTCCAACAGGGAAATAAAACTTCTGAGTTACTTGAACTTTTGCCGGCCTGTCTGCTTCTCCTTCGTTATCATTGTAAAAGAGGTTGCGTAAACAGCATGTGCTAGTTTGTCCTTATACTAACTGTAGGAGTGTATTGTAAATTCTAGGCGAAAAAGAAAGAATTTTCGTGGACTATTTTGAAAATCATGAAACTGCCGTACTCCTCTTTAGGATAGCAGGTAATTCGGATGCGTATCGAGAAATGGGCCGGCAATCGTGGTGTGAGGGGGAATGCGAGCGGCAGATTACCAATGAAGCGAGGCCTTGAACGTTGTTCCCCGCAAACAGAGATGAGTGTCATCAAGCTGCATTCTGTTTGTCTATCCTGGCTGGGGACGCGGAATTAACGCTTAATGATTCCTGGGAGATAGCCTGACAAGACCAACAAGTTACGCAAGGAGGAGCCCGATTGTTTTACTGCCGCTCTGAAGACGCAGTGTGCGAGGGCGTATCGTCACATGAGCAACAAGAACAAGCATTTGAGTGATATGCTGGGAGACTTTCTCTAGAAGAGTGGTACATGTCGTCAGTTATACACACCAAGAAAGCAAAATTCTGAGTGCGGTACCAGTTCCAATACAAACTGACAAAAAAGGAACACACATCATCCTATGTAAGGGTATCCCTAATATCACTCAATACAGTTTAGAAAATGTGAATACATACAAATGTATCTACTCGTTGTGAACGAAAAGAAAAGAGAAAGAAAACAGTAAGTGAATAAAGTATACCTGGAGAATGCTATGGAAGGATGAGGCTATACCTGTCAGTAGACTGTCCAACCACATTAGTAAATTTGAATTCTAAATCGTGTGAACTTAACTGACCGTATGACGATCTTCTGGCAGCTTCCCACACTCTAACAAGAGAGATCCAAAGTTACGTGATACTGAAAGACTAGCCGGCCGAAGTGGCCGTGCGGTTAAAGGCGCTGCAGTCTGGAACCGCAAGACCGCTACGGTCGCAGGTTCGAATCCTGCCTCGGGCATGGATGTTTGTGATGTCCTTAGGTTAGTTAGGTTTAACTAGATCTAAGTTGTAGGGGACTAATGACCTCAGCAGTTGAGTGCTCAGAGCCATTTGAACCATTTGATACTGAAAGACTTCTCTTGGAGGCCATGAGAACAGAAGCAGACAAAAATAGACACAGAATAACGGAAGGACTCAAAAAGGAATGAAGAAAGGGTAGTCCGAAGCCATTAGGAAGAAAGTGAGTTCTTTTGTAACGCATTAACGATGAATAAGAGGTCTCGCTAATTGCGTATACAAGAATAATACAGAACTCCAATCAGCAGATCGAAGAAAAAGAGAAATATGTACGGGAAAGTGGTGTAACAGACGACATGACACAAAACAATGCTACATTTAAGTAATTTTACACAATATCTTACAGTCCGCCGGGAGAAGAAAACTAAGAAGCAAGAAAAGTGCTGTAAGTTGGAACAAACAACGTGAGAAGTTGAACAACGTTCGGAAAGCGATAAAGCAAGTGGAGAAGACACGAAGACGAATGTCATATTGCAGTGCCTGTGTTGTTTAGGGACTGCGGCGACCATCAGTTGTATAACGGGATGACGACTATGAAAATTCGAGTCGCGGTCCGGCACAAATTTGCATTGTCGTCATTTCCTATACCGATGATGGCTGTTCGTGTTCCTGGCTGTTCATGAAAATGAATGTCTCGGATTACTTTGCATAGACTCTGGTCAGTCTAAATCGAAACAAGAATAAGAGAAGTGGTGTTTATTACAATGAAACTGTTACAATACGACGTCCGTTGGTTAAAGTGGCGGTAAGTGTCAGAGGAAAATGCCGATAATTTCTCGGGATTAAATGTCGTAAAGAAAGCTACACCTGTCATCAACCGGAAGGTTGGGTTTAAACTATGGGGGGGGGGGGGGGGGGGCTACAGTTTAATGTATGTTCCATCACATTTTTCGCATGAACAAGTCATTTGCCATAGCACCTCTTTTGCGTAACAAGAGTCCAGCTGAATGCTGCTCTTCCATGTGTGAGTTCTAGCAAGTGGCGAATGCAGCGATTTCTTGTCCTTTGGGGGGAGGGGGGGGGGGGGACAGTGAACTCTACCACGTAACAAATGAACATTTGTCTTCGATGCAGAATTATTGAGGGCACTGTAGAAGATAAGATGTGTAGCGACTGCTGAATTCCTCGTCTGTTCCTACTCCCTGAGTGCTTAACTCTCTGCAACATTCTGCAGATAAAGAGGTCCCGAATATCCTGGACGCCTTTTCCGTCTACAAAGGCTGGGAAGAAACTGTTTTCTATTGGGTACCAAGGCACGTGGATGTTGAGGGAAACGAACTGGCGGATGCAGCAGCCAAGGAGGTGCGTCGCGATAATCCGATAGTCCAGGGCGCAATCCTCCTAGGTGCTATCACCTCACTGTTGAGGTATAGAGTCATGCGTAGGTGAGAAGAGTGGCTCGAAGTGACAGACAGTGAGATGTGCCTCGTAAAACAACAACTCAGCCGAGACGCAGAGGGCTGAGGTTCTTCTCACTCGCCTTCGCATAGGACACAACCCTAAGATGCACGGCTCCTACTCCGGCGGGAGGACCCTCCAATTTTTGGTGCTTGCGGAATCCGGATCGCAGTGCGCCACGTTTTGGTGGACCGTATTTTATTTTCAGACAAGAGTACAGCTGATAAGCTACCAACAGACATGTTCTCTACTTTAACTGAAATCAGACGAATGTGACTGAGCTTCAGGGTTTTGTGAAATATCTAGCTTGTGCGCTAAAATTAGGGAAAGATTTTAATGTGTTGAGGGTGGCTGGCTCAACCATATGTTTTGTAAGTGATTAGCCAATTACATTTGGCTCTGAGCACTATGGGACTTAACATCTGAGGTCATCAGTCCCGTAGAACTTAGAACTACTTAAACCTAACTAATCCAAGGACATCACAGATATCCATGCCCGAGGCAGGATTCGAACCTGCGACCGTAGCGGTCGCGCGGATCCAGACTGAAGCGCCTAGAAACGCTCGGCCACTCCCAATTACATTTCCCCGTGTCCTTATTTTAGCTTTTCTCTTGTATTGGTTGTGTTTTAATTGGCAATTTTAAACAAAATTTATGCTATCTGAAAGGATGTACGGCAGTGGGATTGTGCGGGTGACTGTCAGTGAGCTTGGGAGTGGCTGAGTGTCACTGTGTACGACTTGTTTTTATGGTATTTTAGCCACATTAGTTCCCACTAAGGGCCATGATAACCTCGCCGTTTAGCGACCAAACACCACGAACACACACACACACACACACACACGCACGCAGAGAGAGACAGCGGAGCATTGTTGCGTGCGCCACGGTGCTGAGGATCAGGCTGGTACGCGTCGGCGTCGGACTCCTCCGGACGCCCCCGCAGTGGGGTCATCGCCCTCGGGAACTGCGAATTAGGCCCGGCGGGCTCTCGCCTGGGAGGCGGCCGGTATCGGCGGCAGGCGGTGGCCGCCGGCGCGTATCTCGGCTCGTCTCCGCTTCCTTCCTCTGGCCTCATCCTCGGGGTTCGACAGCCTCCCACCATCTTGTTCATTACGACTGGGCGCCTGCACTGCGGCGATTTCACAGCCGCCCGATAAACGAGATACGGAGGAGCGGCCGCCGGAAATGAGCATCTCTCGGCGAAAGGCTACTGGCCTGGCCCCGCCGGTTCCGCTCTTCCGCGTTTACGGCTCCTCCCGGCACGGGCAGCGAGCGCCGCTGCCGACTCCCACGCCACCCATACACTTCTATTTCTGATCGATTTATTAGGTTGCTACGTAAGTTCCTAGCGTTTTTCCTGTGGTCAATAAACACAGCAGACAGACACAACAGGGACTTTAGTCATCACTAATATATTCTCCTTCAATATTTTGTAAGACTGCCAACGCGGGGGTAACGTTAGGATTCCGCGACTATAGGAATCACGTGGTTTTGAAGCGAAGAACTCGTCGAGCCAGGATCGGAGCGCAATTTCATCTGGGAAAGAACTTCCGTGAAGGTTGATCATGGGGGTAGGAGATAAACCAAGCATTAAAAGAAGGGGGATAGAATTATGGCAGAATCTTTCAAATGGTTCAAATGGCTCTGAGCACTATGGGACTTAACTACTGTGGTCATCAGTACCCTAGAACTTAGAACTACTTAAACCTAACTAACCTAAAGACATCACACACATCCATGCCCGAGGCAGGATTCGAACCTGCGACCGTAGCAGTCGTTCGGTTCCGGACTGCGCGCCTAGAACCGCTAGACCACCGCGGCCGGCTGGCAGGATCTTTGGAATCACGATGAGACAGGGCGAAGAACACGTGAGCTACTTTCAAACATAGAGGAGCGCTTAAAACTTACATATATCAAACCAACTAGAGGCTTGCTGCACTTTCTTACTGGGCATGGACCCTACCCGACATTTTTGTGTCGGTTTGGGAAGAGGGCCACACCAGCGTGTGACTGTGGAGCAGTGCAGGGCACCCCAGACCACGTGGTGTACGAGTGCCCCTCTTCGACGACGTTGCACAACAATTTAGGGAACAACTACCAAACAACGACACGCACCACCTGCTCAGGCAAGAGGACACATTTAACGTCCTGAACAACCTACCAGATGCAATCTCAAGCAAAGTCCTCAAAGAGTACCTGAGAAACAATTACCAGACTTAGACTCCGTACACCCTCCCTGTTCCGCCAGGACATAGACTTGGCCAGCCGCCTCACGGCTGAAACCCGTCATGTTTTAGGACTAAATTGGGGGGTAGTACATCATCACCGGACTTGACAACGCACCGATCATGACAGATTCAGAACTAGGATGATAAGATTAGTATAGAACTGCTGCGACTAAGTCATCAGCCAGCCCAGTGCCAGGGGAACTCCCACTGGGATTAGCTCAGTGGGAAAGGCCAGCAAAATTAGGTTTGTATCTTCTGGCACACCTGTGACACTGCAGGTAGAGTAGTTATAGTAACTTGATAAAAGTAGTATCAACGTCTAACAGTACTAGAAAATTCAATCCAATAATCGTAACAACATGCGAAGTAAATAATAGTAGAATAACCCCCATAGTGGTGAAGGCATTATAGTATTAACCTGTAGTGTTAGAAAGTAAAACCTGCAGATTGTAAATTGTAATAGTTAAGAACAGGACCTACAAAAAAAATGTTGTTCGACAGAGAGTGGAAAACATGAAAATCTGAGGGCTCAGGATAAGGTAAATAAGGTGGGTGCGGAATGACTTCCCATCCCAACTCCTGGCAATATTGTTTTCTGTCAGCCTAGCAGAATGCGGGCGGGCGTTATCGTGAAGCAGCACCACTTCTCCAGTCCTCCTGGTCGTTGTTCTTGGACCGCGCCTGCAAGGCGACTCAGTTCTTGACAATGAATGTCAGCAGTGATGGTTACGCCTAGAGGAAGCAATTCGCAGCACACCACACCTTCTGCACTCCATGCAGATGTCGCACTATGGTGGAATGATCCCAGTTCATCACATCTGCCAGTTCTCGAGTACACTGACATGGATCATAGCTGATTAATGCGTCTAAACGATCTTCATCAAACCCCGAAGGTCTTCCTGAATGTTCAGAGTCACTAATGTCAAAACGATCCTCCTTAAAAATAAAAAAAATAAAAAACCTTTTCTTGCCGTGCTGTGTCCAATGGCATTATCATACACGGGGAAAATGTTTCTGACTGCCTCAGCTGCTGTCACCCCTCTACTGAGCTCAAACAGAAGGATACGTCGGAAACATTCCGATTTCTCCACTTGGCACTCCATTTTCTAGCGTCAACAACTCCACTCATTATCTCCAAATGACGAAATGAGAATATGTGCCGGTTTGAGTGGCCAAGCGGTTCTAGACGCTACAGTCTGGAACCGCGCGACCGCTACGGTCGTAGGTTCGAATCCTGCCTCGGGCATGGATGTGTGTGATGTCCGTAGGTTAATTAGGTTTAAGTAGTTCTAAGTTGTAGGGGACTGATGACCTCAGCAGTTAAGTCCCATAGTGCTCAGAGCCATTTGAACCATTTGAGAATACGTAAACCAAAATAGCACCAGTGAACTACAAATAAAAAATCACAATCGTTAAATAAAGCTATGTCAACTGGAAAATAGCACCAAGCTAATACACTTTCATGTTGCTGTGGTCTCCAGTCCGGCGATTGTTTTGGTGCACCTCTTCACGCTACTCTGTTGTGAACAAACCTCTTTATCTCTGCATAAATACTGCAACCTGCTCACTGTAGTGAAGCCTTCGTCTCCTTCTGCAAGTTTTACACCTCCCTCCCCCCCCCCCCCCCCGCCCGCCCTCCTCCGCAACCGCAAATCCCTCCATCACCATATTAGTCACCTTATGCCATTAGATTTCCCCCCAGTTCGACCAATACTTACTCATTAGCCATCCCATCTACTCGTCTAATCTCCAGAATTCTCCTGCAGCACATTTCTGAACCATCTCTTCTCTTCTCACCTCAACTGTTTATTGTCTACGTTACGATTCAGACAAACATCCTCACAAAAGACTTCTTAATACTTGCGTTTCATTTTCCTAACCTACTTCCTTATATGGTGCCAAAAATCCACCTCTTGGGAAGACGCTGAGACTCCAACTCTAGCAATAAATGTTTTTCAGTCGTGACTCGCGCTTCGATGCTCCCTCCAGTTCCTCATTTTCTTCTGTAACCTTTCATCCCTGGAACCCTACCTGCAAACAAGTAACGTAAAAGAAAGTACTCGGTGGTAGGGGTTCTGCCACACATTTGACGCCACGTGCTATCGGTGAATACAAGAACAACACAGTGGCCGAAATGCTTAGAGCTCTTCACACTGAGACGTGGTCGCGAGCAGAAGAAATATGCTCAGGCAGCAGAACTGCCTGATTACTTGTGACATCGAAATAAGTGTCCAAGGAATAGAAACGCAACTGGAATCACTCAGCAGAGGAAAGTCCACTGTACCTGACGGGATACCAATTCGATTGTACACAGAGTACGCGAAAGAACTTGCCCCCCTTCTAACAGCCGTGTACCGCAAGTCTCTACAGGAACGGAAGGTTCAAATGGTTCTGAGCACTATGGGACTTAACATCTTAGGTCATCAGTCCCTTAGAACTTAGAACTACTTAACCCTAACTAACCTAAGGACATCACACACATCCATGCCCGAGGCAGGATTCGAACCTGCGACCGTAGCAGTCCCGCGGTTCCAGACTGCAGCGCCTAGAACCGCACGGCCACCGCGGCCGGCGGAACAGAAGGTTCCAAATGATTGGAAAAGAGCACGGATAGTCCCAGTCTTCTGGAAGGGTCGTCGAGCAGATGCGCAAAACTATAGACCTATATCTCTGACGTCGATCTGTTGTAGAATTTTAGGAACATGTTTTTTGCTCGCGTATCATGTCGTTTCTGAAAATCAGAATCTAATCTGTAGGAATCAACATGGATTCCGGAAACAGCGATCGTGTGAGACCCAACTCGCTTTATTTGTTCGTGAGACCCAGAAAATATTAGATACAGGCTCCCAGGTAGATGCCATTTTCCTTGACTTCCGGAAGGCGTTCGATACCGTTCCGCAATGTAGCCTGATAAACAAAGTAAGAGCCTACGGAATATCAGACCAGCTGTGTGGCTGGATCGAAGAGTTTTAATCAAACAGAACACAGCAAGTTGTTCTCAATGGAGAGACGTCTACAGACGTTAAAGTAACCTCTGGCGTGCCACAGGGGAGTGTTTGGGGCGATTGCTTTTCACAATATATATAAATGACCTAGTAGATAGTGTCTGAAGTTCCATGCGCCTTTCCGCGGATGATGCTGTAGTATACCGAGAAGTTGCAGGCATTAGAAAATTGTAGCGAAATGCAGGAAGATCTGCAGCGGATAGGCACTTGGTGCAGGGAGTGGCAACTGACCCTTAACATAGACAAATGTAACGTATTGCGAATACATAGAGAGAAGGATCCTTTATTGTATGATTATATGATAGCGGAACAAACACTGGTAGCAGCTACTTCTGTAAAATATCTGGGAGTATGCGTACGGAACGATTTGAAGTGGAATAATGATATAAAATTAATTGTTGGTAAGGCGGGTACCAGGTTGAGATTGCCGGCCGCGGTGGTCTAGCGGTTCCTAGGCGCGCAGTCCGGAACCGCGCGGCTGCTACGGTCGCAGGTTCGAATCCTGCCTCGGGCATGGATGTGTGTGATGTCCTTAGGTTAGTTAGGTTTAAGTAGTTCTAAGTTCTAGGGGACTGATGACCACAGTAGTTAAGTCCCATAGTGCTCAGAGCCATTGAACCATTTGAACTGACCCAGGTTGAGAATTCATTGGGAGAGTCCTTAGAAAATGTAGTCCATCAACAAAGGAGGTGGCTTACAAAACACTTGTTCGACCTATACTTGAGTACTGCTCATCAGTGTGGGATCCGTACCAGGTCGGGTTGACGGAGGAGATACAGGAGATCCAAAGAAGAGCGGCGCTTTTCGTCACAGGGTTATTTGGTAAGCGTGATAGCGTTACGGAGATGTTTAGCAAACTCAAGTGGCAGACTCTGCAAGAGAGGCGCCCTGCATCGCGGTGCAGCTTGCTGTCCAAGTTTCGAGAGGGTGCGTTTCTGGATGAGGTATCGAATATATTGCTTCCCCCTACTTACACCTCCCGAGGAGATCACGAATGTAAAATTAAAGAGATTCGAGCGCGCACGGAGGCTTTACGGCAGTCGTTCTTCCCGCGAACCTTACGAGACTGGAACAGGAAAGGGAGGTAATGACAGTGGCACGTAAAGTGCCCTCCGCCACACACCGTTGGGTGGCTTGCGGAGTATAAATGTAGATGTAGATGAAGTCTCGGATCGAAATCGGATGATCGACGAGGCTGTGTTACAGAGTCTTCCATCACAGAAGAAACCAGATACGAATTGGCGAATTAAGGAGTGAACGCTCAGATACTGCAACTCTGCCAGCTGGTACACTGACGAAGCATCGCAATAGCTGGACACAAAAAAAAGAAAGGAAAAAGCGTCATAGCAGGTTCGCCTGTCAGAGGGTGAGTGACAGGGTGATGGGAAAGAGGGCGGGCGGCGCGGCTGATCGACAGGGGCGCTCGCAGTGGGGGGCGGGCGCACAGCGGACGGAGTGCGGGCAGCTGCCACGGCCAGCCGGCCGGCGGCCCGCGCCGTGCCGCGCCGCGCACTGCGGTGTCAAACGGCCGTCGCGTTTCGACGCTGTCACTGGCGCCAGTGGCGGTGCCGGCGCCGGCGTGCAGGTGACGCGGCCGTCAATGCATGACAGCCGCCACCGGGCACCGGGCAGCGCGCGGCCGGCCCGAAGGCTGCGGTCGCCGCCCATCGCGCACGCAAGCGCCCCCTGGCCGCCACATCAAACGCGCCGCGCCAAGACGCCGCCTGGCGCCCCGCTGACCCCCTCCGCGCCCGGCCACCCGCGCTGTCGCGTCGAACATTACACCCCGCCTTAGCTACCCAGTCAGTGTTTTTTTTTTTCACGAACAATTAAATGGCTCTGAGCACTATGGGACTTAATATCTGAGGTCATCAGTCCCCTAGAACTTAGAACTACTTAAACCTAACTAAACTAAGGACATCACACACACCCATGCCCGAGGCAGGATTCGAACCTGCGACCGTAGCAGTCGCGGTAGATTAACGACCGTCGGTTTGATAAATCAGCAGTCTGTGTGTGGTGTGTATGCGGCTTTCCCCACTCGTTTAGGCAAATGCTGAGTTGACACTATCTGCGCCTCAGAAAAAAACGTTACAAAGACAAAACAAAGTGAAATCGATCTGCAGACAGATGGCACAAACGTCTTCTCTCACTTTGATTAACTAACTACTGTAGCGACAAGAGGAGTATATTTTTAGGAATAAGGAATACCAATAGACGTACTCTTTATAAAATATATTAATTACGCGATCCGTTTCCACACTGCGTCAGTGTCATCTTTAGGCCCTTATGCAAACTAACTGGTGATAAGCAACCATCGGTGCATCAGGACAGGCACCATGTATATTCACTACTCTTGTGGATTTCTAATTACACGGTATGTCCACTCCAGCCATCTAACAACAACTGGTGTACAACACTGCAATGAATCTGGGAGAATTTGGTACACCTGAAGCCTGAAAATGGAGACGGTGAAAGTAATTTAACGGTCAATTGGCTTCAACTAGTAAATCAGAACGATATTTGTGTCATTCAGATGAAGAACAGAAAGCAAGAATAAATAGAAAGAAATGCCGTTACCATGGCGACAGAGTAACTGAGCATCTCACTACGTGTACGACAAATTTATCTCCTGTCGTCAGGGTGACAGAATTTATAACGATATCCAAATGGAAGGGCGCTTAGTTCTGGTTTCGAATGTGTCCTTTCTATGGACTAATGAGACTAGCCTTTCGTAGTGGATTTTGATAGTGTTCACTAACTTGCAGTTTTTCCTTAGAAATTTCCTAAATGACTTTCCACAATGTTTTGTACACGAGTAGCCACTGTCCAGCAAAAAGCTGTTTCCCAGAAACAAAGTACTCATTTGTCCAATATTAGTCCATCGTTTTCTGGTGGGGTACTGCTTATCTTAGTCTCAAAACGGCTCCATACCAGACAAGCTAGCAGAGAAGCAATATCAAAGCTCTGTAAAGATAGGACCGGTAATGAAAACAATTATTTCAAATCAAAAACAAGCAATTGAACAGAATTCTGGGAACCCATAAAAAAGCAATGAAACTGCTAATTGCAGCCTTGCAATAGTTTAAAATTTACATAGGCTATTAGCTAATAATTAATATTTACCGCCGCTGAAGAGAAAGAGAAAGGAGACTGCACCAGCATCATACCTGCAAACAAACAAAAAAACAAATCAATTAGTGTATTGTCTTTTTAACAACATACAGTATTCAGGAAATTAAGTAATACCTGTTGCAGAGTCAATGATTCGTTATAGAAGCAACCTCTAGGTTGTGTCTAAACTATTTCTAAGTGATCTGCCAGGTAGTCCGACAGCAGCCTGCACTATGCTGCAGAGGAAAAAATTTACTTTGTAGGTGTGACACGCAACCTAACATAAAATGATGTTCCACTTCTAGCGGGCCGTGGACCACAGCGAAACACCGTCTTCTGTGAACGTTTCCGATCAGACCTCTTGGGCCTCTCTATTCACTTCGGGTGCAGAGTCACGACGCGGCCATAAATAAATCTGGCCGGTGGCAGCGGTGAGGGATGCCCAGTGTCCCATTACCCCCACACAAATCACGAGCGGCGCACGTAGCACGTGACGCCCATGCCGCCTGCCGCACCTTTCCGACGATGCCACCCCCACACCCGGAACCCCCCCCCCCCCCCCCCCCCCGCCCTCGCGCCCTTTCTCTTTAACAAAGGCTCCGGGTCGCAATTGATATGTGAGCACGCGTCCGCGGAGATATGTAAACGTACGCGACATTTGTAAACATTGTCGCCTCTTCCAAGGGTCTCCGGCCACGCATGCAAAGTGGCACATGCGGCTGATGCAGGTAGAGGGACAGGTGGGTCTCGGGGACAGAGAGAGAGAGAGAGAGAGAGAAAGAGAGAGAGAGAGAGAGAGAGTGTGTGCGAACGGAACAGTAGGTAGCAGTACACGCGATATCAGCGTTTTAATTCAGTATCACGACTGTGTGTGCCACGCCGTCCGTTACCTTCACCGGGTCGCTGGCTTCTTAAGCCTCCGATTGTAAACTATGATGGTTATTTTTGCAACTAATGTCCAAGAAAAATTATTTACATAATAAGAACGCACGACTTCCTGAGTACGGCTCTGTCGAGATAGTTGGATGCTTCAAATCTACTACTCAAACTAACGTGTTGCTGGGCGATTTCGTCGGTCTCGCGTGAAGGAGCCAAGACCTCGGAGGCTTTTATCTCTAATTCGTTGTACGTTGCCTTTGTGCCTGGAATGAGAAAGATGTAGTCGCACCGTGATTCGAATTGCAGGTCACAAATTTATAAACTTCAACATGGCTAGAACAGTCGATGGATCTTGGCTAGCGAACCACTGTGCTGTTCAAACCTACAAGTAAAATTCATGATTCCGTAGGGTATGAGAATATAAATATCATCAGCTACTGATATTACTTTGGAAATGTGTGGTAAGGTTCTATGGGACCAAACTGCTGAGGTCATCGGTCCCTAGGCTTACACACTAATTAAACTAACTTACGCTAAGGACAACACACCCATCTCCGAGGGAAGACTCGAACCTCCGACGGGGGGGGGGGGGTTGACAACCGCACAACTATCCCATCCCGCGCGGCGATAGTACTTTAGATTACCTTGATGTCCTTATTGACATCGCAGATAATACGAATTGATCGTTCTTTAGGTGACTCGAACTGTTGTGGCTTAGCTGTTAAGCTAAAATTTACTAGTCGCATTCGCAGTCAATGATCGGTTTGTTATGTCGCACCGTGTGATGACACTGTGAAGCTGTTTCACGTTATGCGCTGCCGGCCGCGGTGGTCGTGTGGTTCTAGGCGCTGCAGTCCGGAACCGCGGGACTGCTACGGCCGCAGGTTCGAATCCTGCCTCGGGCATGGATGTGTGTGATGTCCTTAGGTTAGTTAAGTTTAAGTAGTTCTAAGTTCTAGGGCACTGATGACCTAAGATGTTAAGTCCCATAGTGCTCAGAGTCATTTGAACCATTTGACCCACGTTATGCGCTACCATATTTCGAGCGAGAGGGTTGCCGCACTCTTCACTGTCGTAGTTTTACATATTGTGCACTGCTCAAGAGCCTGTAGCAATAATACACCAAACGGCAAATCAGACTTTGTGTGTGCCAGCCACTCTGAACAGGTGGCGGTAAAATTTCGCAGCACTGCCTCAGTTCGTGAAATCTTTCACCCCGGGAAACAGTATTATCAATGACCCTTTGTGTAAAAAACACAAATTGAGAAACTGGACTCCCTCTACTTTCTCTGGTTCAACACAAACTCTCTGGGCCGTCATGCCGTCAGAAAGTTGGGCGTCTCGCAATCTTTATATAACGTAGGTACGTAAAACTACAAAGAGACACGCCGTTAAAGCATATTTTTCTTAACATTTGGTCTTTTATAACCAACCTGTAGGATTAAGAATAGTAATAACATCAACTTTATGTTAATAATGTCAACTGTGTGTAACTGCCGACACGAAAGGCATGTAGTGGAATAGACGTCTGATTATGGAGCAATTATTCATCGCTCCTTATGGAGCAACTTCCGTATTCTTCCCTTTGCGGTAGTACCATAACCATGTTAGGTTCATCTTGCATTTAGCCAGTGACTGGCTATTCCTCTCCCCACTCTGGCATTTTAGCGTGAAATGACAACGAAAGTCGTATATGCTCCCAGCCAGCAAATCGTATGAACTTTATTCTGCGTGTTTTCACGTTTGGTTATTTATACGTTGTGTTTCTGAGGCTGAGATGGGGACCGAAAACCGGGTTTGACCAATAGGGCGTAGCGTACTGCTTGAAACCACCGAGTCTTACCTGTGTGCCATACAAACGGTCAACTCACCAACATGCAGCCGACGATTTACTCGTTCGTCCTTCATATTCTTTCTAGCGGCATAGTATCAGGACGCAATGAATAAACTGATCTCGTAGACCTAGTGCAGCATACAGTTAGCCGACAGGAAATCAATTTAACGTACTTAATGTTGTCTCCCTTTCGTGTTTGGAGGACGAAACTGTGCCCTGGTATTTACCTGTGTTGCAAATCGGTGCTCCAATGAGTCGATTGTGACTACATAAGCTCTGAGAAACAAACTAAGAATAGCTTTCCTTCATGAGCAACCTTTTCATTTTCTCGGAGCACCTCCCTGATGCGGACTATACACGCCACGCGGCTCCAGTCTTCCGAAACAGCCGGTGGGGCAAAACGAACGCAGGCTCCGCAGTGGAACAGGTATCCATGCGCGCACTCGATCTGCGGTTTCGGCGAAACTGGGTCAGCCGCCAAAGCGATCGGCGAAAGCAAGCGCCGCTGCTAAGCCGGGCGAGCGCTGGATGCTCGATTCGGGGCATTTTATCGAGCCGGAGATCTTGATACAGAGCGAATCCAATTATTGATCAAAATGCAAGCCTCGAAAGGATTGGCGGGTAGTGGGGAAGGAGCACAGAGATGCTGAGGGGGGAGGGGGGGGGGGGAGAATGGAGTAGGGGAAGGATAAAAGGGAGGGACCCTGGTGGTTTGGAAACCCCTCCCCCCCCCTTACCTCTCTTTCTCCTATTCGATATGCAGTCAATTATTAAACCGCAGCGGCAAAGTCCCGCAGATTGAACGCCCGCTCCTCGCGAAGAGGCTTCGCCTGCGTAGTAAGGCACGGAGCTGGAAGAGCCGGCTACGTTGGCGGCTAGCATCAGGAGGGGTGGGACAGTAAAGCGATCTGGCCGCTCGCTTCTCAAGAGAGATAGATAGATAGATAGAGAGAGAGAGAGAGAGAGAGAGAGAGAGAGCTTTGCGCGTTCTGACCAGTGGCCGAGCGCGGTTGTAAAACGAGGCAAGTCTGTGTTGGAAATTAGGTCGTCTCGATGTTGACGTAGATGCTAGCTACGACGGATAGTGTACGAGGAAACGTAGCAGGTCACGAAGTAATAATAATTCTAGAGACAATACATCATATAGATACATATACGCTTCATTATCAGTTGTTTGCGGGCCAGAGCTGCAAGCAGTTCAGGCTCCTTGCTGTGTTAACAATTACGCAGAATTTTGTCGAGGGAATAAGTGAAGCAGGTTCCGTAGCTCCTGTTAATGGAATGAACTAAGAGTTGACATTTCTAAATATCTGTCCCAACGTTGAACTGCCAACGAGCAGCGGGCTGTGATTTCGTCGTCACCTGCCCAGATCCTATGACTTACAATTTCAAACAACTGGCTCATCTTAACGAAACTGAGCACGTAGCATTTTTTTACGCGGCGTTTCTCTTCAGGCTAGCTCACACGTTGAAAGCCTATCGCCTCTTAGAGCACAATTTGAGTGTGGCAGATTTTTTGCCCTTTTTAAAAGGGTTTATTTACTCAGTCGGCAGAGACAGTGCTTCTACAAAAACCAAGGTGTATTAAAAGTTATTCTCAGTTTCTAGCCGTATCATATAAAGCATCTGATATTCACAGTTACTTGAGAATATCCCTGGGAGAGGCTTGTCCATCAATTTCCACATAATCCGATACGTAGTCAAAGGAGTTAGAAAATCCAGCACATGTCAAAACTAGCTACCTCATAATATTCTCTCTCTCTCTCTCTCTCTCTCTCTCTGTGTGTGTGTGTGTTTCTCTTTCAGACACCCACCCACAAACAAACAAACACACAAAGAGGGGGGAGAGAGAGAGAGAGAGAAAAGAGTAGCTACAAGAGTGCCTACGAACATTATGTACTAATACATACAATCCTATTACCTATAGTTAACAACGCATGCATAGTGGTGTAATTTTAAAAAATGGCAAGTGAACAGCAACGATGATTTGTGCGTACAGAGCTACAGGTAAAATGTGATACAACGTACTGAAAGAAAGAACAGTTATGGAATTCTAACCGAAAGATATCTTAGCGTGCCAGTAAATTCAAGACAGAGGTCAAATATCTTCCGCTACAAGCGGAATAACCGATCGTACATCACAGGGATTGTAGTGTCATATGGATGGTACAGACGCAAGTTAGACGAAGTCAATAAACGTTTTACCCGCATCGTGACAGAGACGAAGGTACAGCGTTGTATGTTCCAGGAAATTATATATGAAGGATATATATTTTCTGTGAGACAAGAAGAGAAGGAATTTGTGGGAATGAGTATGCTGAGACGCGATGAATTTATGAAGGTAATAAACGCAGTGAATACGAGGAGGTATCGAATGAAATTTATGCAAGAGGAAATGAGGGAAGAGGAATGCGTGGACTAGTGAATAAGTAAAGAATGAAAGAGTGTGAAGGAGCCAATTCAGAGAACCAGTCTAAGAACGAAGAGGCACACTGGAAGAACAACGCCACGAGCTGAATACGAAATGTAGAACTAACGCCCCAACTGTGACGCAGCGGAGGTCGCAATGACGCCGTGCAAAAACGACCGAGTGATAATGGTCGGTGTACACAACACGGCGTGACTTGTGAATGAGGCCCGCAGTGCAAAAAAGATCCAGTATGTGTCGCTGATATCTGCCACGCACTCGGGCCGCCTGGTTGGTTGGCCGGTAGTAAAAGCGGGTGACAGTCGTTAAGAAACGGAGGAGGAGGAGGTGGCGAGGGGCAGAGGGAGGGAGGAGGAGACGAGTGAAAAGATGAAGAAAGAGAGACAGAAAGGGGGGGGATAGAACGAGGAGAGCGATGTCCTTTTTTGCAGACGGCGGTCGAAACGCGCGTCTGCGGCGACGGCGGCGAAGAACAAAGGGGCGCGCGGCCCGCAATACATCAGCGGAGGTGCGATGTGTGTGCCGCGGCATATGGCCGCCGCCGCCGCCGCATATTTCAAACGGCGGTGGCGCGCGGCAGTAAAGGCGGCGGCGCCCTGATCGTAAATTAGCGTCGCCGGACACCTGAGGAACCGCGAGCAATCATTGCCCGCGGATTGTTTTCCGGCCGCAGCAGAGGCTGCGTCCTGCTCGTCTTTACGAGCTGCTACCGCCGGCCGCCGGCTCTGGGACCCAGCGTGTGCGCACCGCGCCCGGGTCTCCGCCCGTGACCGGAAGCTGCGTAAACAAGCATTAGCGTCGGTATTAGGGCCGGCCTTTCCACTTGTCATGCTGCCTAATGCGGACCAATCGGCAGGTACTTTGTGTGCGGCTCCTGCCGGCCAGGTGCTGCCCGCTAGACGTCGTCAGTCGCGCCTCCAGCAGGTGACCGGTGGGACAAAAAAATGGTTCAAATGGCTCTGAGCACTATGGGACTTAACTTCTGAGGTCATCAGTCCCCTAGAACTTAGAACTACTTAAACCTAACTAACCTAAGGACATCACACACATCCATGCCCGAGGCAGGATTCGAACCTGCGACCGTAGCGGTCGCGCGGTTCCAGACTGTAGCGCCTAGAACCGCTCGGCCACCCCAGCCGGCCCGGTGGGACAACAGCTAACAATCGGTAGAATCTCTCTCTCTCTCTCTCTCTCTCTCTCTCTCTCTCTGTCTTCTTTCAATTTACTCCTATTCGTAACTTCAGCACTGAAGTGCGAGAGAGCATCACCTCTGCTCTCCATCTGCGTTGCTATTGTTTAAAGGATGTTTTCCATTTATCGCTGTAGAAGTGTTTACGCTGCTATCGCAGTTTCCGAGCTACGCAATTGTCAAGCACAAATCACTGGTGCCCTTTCACTGCACATATGTGGACAACGATGCGCTTGTAGGGTCGTGACCCGCTCTACACTGACATAAGTAAAATTATGCCTGCACTTGTCCTTTTCATATGCCATATTAAAAGAAGTTAATGTACGTGGCGAATATTTCAACCCAAATGTACCTCTCCCATAGAAAATGTTAGCCCTTCTTGTTGTAGTTCTTAGTCGGAACACTAGTTTAATACAGCTCCTTTTCCACAGGTCTGTTCATGAATGTATCGCTATTCCAATCTCCATCCTCTCTGCTTAATGTATTGGGTACTAGACGATTGAATTCCTCCGCCCCCGCCTCACGCATATACTTCCCTCCATCACCAAATTAACTCTTCCTTTATGACAGAGCGAGGATCGCGCAATGGTACGACACTGGACTAGTATACAGGAATGCGTCCGGCCTTCAAGATTTAGGTTTTCCGTGATCTTCCTGAACCTTTAAAGGCGAATGACAGGATGAATTCTTTGGAAGGAATGATTTTCTTTCCCAATCAGGGACTGGGCACCGTCTACTGGACGCTAAACCCTAATTTCCTTCATATAAATACGAAGAAAATTTTTAGAAATCTTGATGACTCAGGAAGTTTCCTATCAAACTTGTCCCTTCATTTAGTCAAGTTGTGCTACAAACCTCTTTTTTTCTACAATTTTATTCGCTTCAACATTTGAAAGGCTGAATGGGAGGGTGCTTTAATAACAATGACATTAAGTAGCTCTATCAAATTTGTAGTGAAAAAAAAAAGACCGTTGAGCTTCCGTTGCCTTTGAGTGGCTGTAGCTGTATGACGTGGCAAGCTACATACACCACACTGAAACGCTTCAACAACCAATCAGTGATGTCTTAGAACCACCACAACTCCTTGAGAAGAGGCACAAACATCGCATTTGTGGAGGAGATCGCCATAAAAAAAAAAAGAAAAAAATTGGTAGCTTTCCTGGCCTAACATCAGCTCCGGCTGGTCGAGTATCCCTTTTGCGAGTGATCGCCAGGCATTGATAGTGGACATATCCTGAAACAAATTTACTTCTAGGGTACGGTGAAATATAATACGAACAGTGTCATAGCGTTAGTTCCATCGGTAGAAAGCTATCTCGAATAATGCGTATGCAAGTAGCTGATCATTAGGGAAACGGCTGCCTGCCAAGCAATCGGTGGCCGCCGCCAATTACGCAGTACCTGACAATTCACAGGTAAACGATTCGTGTTATTCCGACAGCTCAGCCATTACGGAACCGCTTCATGTAGGACCGAACGAAGCAACGGGTTTGCATGCGAAACAGTGGACTCGCTCGGAGCGGTCGCACTGATGGAAAGATAGTGATAATCGTCTTCTCTCGTTTCCATTAAGCAACTCTCGTAACCTGATCAAAATCTGTGCTTAGTCTTCCTGTATTCATTATTTATTGTTATTTCGGTGTCTTCTATATTTGTTATTTGAGCAGCATCTACATCATAACTAACAGGAAGGGAGGACTAGAACAGTGTGACTTCGTGGGGAGTATTATACTACTTGTATGTGTTGTTGACAAGCGTCTCATACCTCTTCTTCTCCAAGCCATTTTCTTTCCAACGTTCTCTACTGCTTCTTCCATTCTTCCAGATTTCTCTCTTTTTTCTTCTTTCTTGTCTATTTCATTTGAAAAGTTTGTTTGGCCATTGACGGTTTTCGACGCGCCTTTAGCTATTACTCGTTTCCGAATATACTAGTTCCTCATCGTTCGCTAAATTTGTCTTGTCTCCAAGTCTTACGCGACTGTTTTGGCATAAAACTTGTGGCGACTTGGGATGCGTTCACAGCTGATAGATGTTCTTGGTACAGTTTCCTACAGTTTTTGTGTCCGTCTTTTGTCCTGTTCGAGTGCGTTGCGTTCCTCTTCAGAGAAAGAGCAACACTATGGACAATTACCGGTAGAATACACGAAGACTATTTCAGAAAGGCATTAATGGAAGATAGGGCTCATGATTTAGTCTTCTTGTGCCGCCTAAAGTCTGCCAGCCACTATCTTACTCTTACACAATTTTAAATTACGGCTTAGATAACAGCAGATATCCAATGTGTAAGACATAATACCAAGGGCGTGGCGAGAAGAATGTGCTGCTACGGCACTGTGCATGGTGCTTGGGATACACCCGCTAGGCGTGACTATTAAGTTTCGCGCGATTACATATTGGCTGCAAACGGCTGGACTAGATACAGGGAGAGACCTCTTAGGGGAGGAAATCCAGACTTCGAGGCAGATCAAAACCTGTTGTGCGAATTCATGGCACAGGGAGTGTGCGACAACTGTGAAAAGGTCCTTAGGGAATATGCATTCTTCCACAACATCAGGGAGCGATTGAGGATGAAACATGTCAATTCCACTGGGGCATGGTACATTTTTTAGACCGGACGTGGGACTTATCTCGCGCATTTACTGCGTCTAAATCCCGGCCAGGAGGCTGAGTGTACCTCTGTAGACTGAGGGACTGTTATGTAGCGTGGCAGTTGGTCACAGGAAAGACGACCAACACACACGGCGACTTAACGATCTCAGCGACTGTGCAGACACAATATCTAGAACGCTGGATAGTAAGTACTTGCAGCGTCGACAGTACAGGCAGCAACAGGCACATGTGACAAATGACAATACTAGCGAGACAGATGACGCTGGAAGCGATAGCAGATAAGGCGCATGGAAGAAGGACTAAACGTGCAGTCACCGGAGAGTCACGAAAACAAGTGTTCATAAGACATTAATATAAGATTGTAAGAGAAAGTACAGAAAGAGAGGACAGCACGTGCTGCCATGTAAAGTAACTTAACCTAGATGTACAATCACGCCATTCGAGAGTCGAGAGGCTCAAAGTACTGCTGGAGTCTTCGCTTTCGGATGGCGAGCAGTACGAGATCGAAAGATGGCAGTTCGAGAGCGACAGCCTCAGTGTGTTTCTGACGTAGTCCCTCCTGGATAGCATCGGTGGCGACATTGCATAAATCTAAAATCTTTCGTATCTCTCTAATTTCCTATCTTCTTAATACATAAAATATTAGTTTTAAGCGTTTCCATTTCGTAATTAGTTTTTAAGTTTACAAATATCTGAAGCTACAACATTGTTAAAATTTGTTAAAAATAAGAGGAAATCAAATACGCTTTATTTTCTGTGTGAATACAGGTTAAAATTATATTAGTAACTAGATGGGGGAGGGTCATTTGTAAATGGCAGCAAATAAAATGAATTATAGATAAACTTGACAGTCAGCAAACCAAAGTTAATTACAATGATTGTAAACTCTTCCACCGAAGTCTTGGAAAGTTGCTAATGGTTGTCTTACAGGGTGAAATATAAATCGAGTGGCCAAAAGTTGTCCCATATGAAGACAGGCCATGAATGAGGTTCGGTATTGTAGCTAGATGTCGTGCGGTAGCGTTCTCGCTTCCCACGCCCGGGTTCCCGGGTTCGATTCCCGGCGGGGTCAGGGATTTTCTCTGCCTCGTGATGGCTGGGTGTTGTGTGCTGTCCTTAGGTTAGTTAGGTTTAAGTAGTTCTAAGTTCTAGGGGACTGATGACCATAGATGTTAAGTCCCATAGTGCTCAGAACCATTTTTGTGGCTAGACGGGGCGTATTTTGCCGTTATGGACAAGATATCATATCAGGGTTTCATACAGGTGTGTAATGAACAAGGGAGCACATTACGAGTTAACCGACTTGGAATGTGGGATAAAAATCCAAGCAAAAATCACAGTTCATAGAATATCGGAGATTACACGATAATTCGGGCTTCCGAGATCAACAGTATTTGTCATCGATCTTCCTTTACACAGAGATTGGCATCGATCTTCCTTTACACTGAGAGAACATTTTCGCCACCGCACAGGGCGATCAGAAGTGTCTGACGAACGGATGTCACATCGCCTCCGCACATCCAAATGGCGTGATCGAAGGTGTACTGTGTCATATCGCCGCTGATTTGCATGTGGGGCGACAAGAACCCGTTTCTATCACGACTGTGTGGACACAAGTGCAACACATAAGCTGCAACAGCCGACGAAAAACTCGTGTCCCATGGCTGACACCTCCACATACGGCTCAATGACTGGTCTGAAGCTTCGAACACTGTCACAGGATCAGACGGACGCGTGAGAGCGCATCATACAACCCAGGAAACTATGGATGAGGTTGTTCGCAGGCAGTAAGTTGCCAAGTTATTGTCTGAACTGCAGGGACCAATGACGTGCACGTTTCGTGGATATTCTTGCATCCCTTTCTGCCATTAATGTACTGCATCCCTTTCTGCAATTAATGTGTTCTGGTGGATATGTGTGTTTCAACAGGAGAATGCGACTTTTCAACTTGGCCCATGTTTCGATCCTCTTGGACACCCGATATCATTCCCATCGAGGATTTTGGGATGCTGTCAAAACCTGTGTATCTTCGATGTTCGATGAACTGAGCGCCAACTGCACAAGAACAGCTACGGGTAGCACTGTAAGATGTATGGATCTCTCCAGAGAGATTCGAACACCTCGCAAAGGACGGTACGGAGACATACGTACCGCGCCCCACTCGTGTCTCGGCGTCATTTCACGAATTTTGGCCACTCAGGGTGTGTAACACGGGTCGTCACGTCGCCGGCTATTAATGGCGCTCGCGAGCTGAGTGAAGTGGCAGGTTACGAGTCAACCCTCGAGTCTTCTCCTGGAGACGACCTTCCGAGGGTTCTCAGACTGAGGACTGCGTCGGGTCGTTTTCCCTGACTCGCCACACCTGTCCAGAACGGCGTGCGGATGGACGGGACCTCGCCGCGGCTGATCTGGAAGCCCCGGAGGCCACACGCCTCGCCGACCACCGCCGCCGGTCGCGTGCGTCACGCAGTGGCGGTGGCGGCTCTGCCCACGCGGCGCTGCCCGGACGACAATGGCTCATTTCTCCGTCCGCCGCGGTGTAGGTCGGTCAGAAAAAACAACAGCCCCACACTCGTCCATTCATACGGCGGCGCGCGGGGTCCCCCGCCGTACAGGCTGCTCTCCTCGCAACTGGAGCACGCGCCCGTCTGGCGCCAGCCCACCCTGCTTTGCATATGCGCTTCCGCCCAGATACTCTGCAGCCGAGCTGAAGCTCCTACACCGCCACCTCCCCGCTCTGCCCTTCTATTCCTTTCCAATATATCGGAATAGATGACGGAAGCATACACTTTACGTCCCAAGGTCGTTTGCCTCTCCCATGCCGGCCGAGAGATTCTAGGCGCTTCAGTCGGGAACCGCGCGACCGCTACGGTCGCAGGTTCGAATCCTGTCTGGGGCATGGATGTGTGTGATGTCCTTAGGTTAGTTAGGTTTAAGTAGTTCTAAGTTCTATGGGACTGATGACCTCAGATGTTAAGTCCCACAGTGCTCAGAGCCATTTTTTGGTCTCTCCCATGTTTTCTTCGATGTACACATTGAGCAAGCAACAAAAGAAATCTAGGAGAACTTTGAAAAGGGAATGACCAAATAAAAATTTAGAAAGGCAATTTAAGACGCTGTGATTCTATTGGAGACGGTACAGGACTCGGAAGATCGGTTGAACGGGATGGACAGTCCCTTCAAAAGAGATTATAAGGTGCACTTCAGCAGAAGAAAACCAAGTCTCATGTAATGTAGTCAGATTAAATCGGGAGATGTGGAGGAAACTATGTGACCAAATGAGACAGTAAAAGTAATAGATCAGCCCTAGTACGTCGACAGCAAAATGATAGACGGAGGCAGAAGTAAACTGCTGCATTGTGGCAATAACAAGAAAAAGCGCTTCTCAAAATGAGAAATATTTTAATATAGAATTTAGTTTTAAGACTTACCAAGTTTTTCTGAAATTACTGTGGAGTGTTGCCTTATACGGGAATGTACCGTAAGCGGTAAACAGTACAGGCAATAAGAGAATTGAATCTTTTGAAATTTAGCTACAGAACATTACTGAAGATTAGATGGGCAGATCGGATAGCTAAAGGAGACCTATTGAAACGGAGTGGAAAGTAATTTATGGAACAACATATACAAGCCCTCACTCCTTCCAGATAGCAGGCCAAGCATAATTACTTCTGCCGGACAAAAATAGGTGAAAGCACCGAATGTAGGTATTACGAGAAGCAAAATGAATTGGCTTCCAGAAAAATACAGTTTAAAAATAAGTCAAATTACAAAAATGTCCTATTTCAGTCAGCAGATCGCTTTTATTTATTATTATTTAGTTCATAACTAAAAATACACTAGTCTGCTAGGACTTTATATATAATGTTGTGAAAATTGCTCTCTATCTTCAGAAAATTGACTGACACACAGAAAATATTCGTAAGTATAACATATAAATAATAATGATACAAACTTGCAGTTCTGCACCGACAGGTTACTTTGTAACAAATGGTATGTCTGGCGTTGTAGTTAAGTTCTTAAAATTTGAAGCTTGGTAAAAATAAATCTTGAATCAACTGTCATTGAATTCTCTTTAATAGATCTGAAGATGGGCTAGTGGCCCGAAACCGATAATTCAAAAATAAAGAAAAGCGATCTGAAATCGAACATTTTCGTACAAACAAGGATCGCGAACTATTACTAATGACGAATATGTCTAATTTTGATAAATCAAATTATTACTGCATCTAATAACTTTTTTGGACTTTTTCTCTCTCCGGGAGAATATAAGACACTGTAAGTCTGTTGTTTATCAGAACCAAGTGTCATTACAAATATATCTTTTCCGAGACAGGCGATGCACAGTGGATATGGTGCCTATCGGTGGAACGACTGTTGAGATGAAACCTTATCCATCGCCCAGCAGTGTTGTTGACAAGGAGAACAGCAATCTTGATTTACGCGTGAAGCCACCAAGGGAGACCGTCGAGAAGCCACCGCACTATTTATATTGCCTATTGTCTTTCCGTCTGATGTCCGACGGGCTGCCACTATAAAAGAAATCGCTACACGCACATGTTGCTGCCAACTACTTGCAAACAACCGATTTCGCTTCGCTCGTCTCCGAATTATTCTAGAAAGCGACATTTATCTGCACCTGGCTATCCGTAAATTCTGTAAAGAAAAGTCGAACCGTGACTAACGGACTAAGAGCGCTATTTTTAACAGAGCTTCGTTCGCTCCGTTGACAGCAGACCAATGAATCTTAAAGGAACACCCTTTCGACAACCTATGACGAAAGCAAAGTCTGGAGCTCTCACTGGTCTGGTTTACTTTTCTCCATACCAACTGCTATCACTGCTGAATTGCTTAAGATATTTCTGTTACAATTTTGAGAGCTCTTGTCATTTTTACAAAAGCTACGTAAGATTATTGTAATCTGCATACTAAAATCAGTTAATATATTTCGCTCTCCACACGACACATTCCGACCTAGCACACACAGGCGCTCTATTTTAGAGAGGCAATACGGTTCGTAATTAACTATCGTCGTCTAGCTGACCCCTTTTCACAATAAGCCGTGTTTCTCCGCCGTTGCATACGCTCAGTGCACAAAGCCTGAAGACTAACGGCGTGCAGGTGCGACGAAACGAATAGCGGCTCAAACTCGTTTATTTGTGCTGGTTTGAATTAGCGATAGCTGGCACCTCTCCCACATGTAACGTCCACATGGAAGCTAATCATTTGCGCGGAAAGCGTCACAATTATTCTCTGCGCTCATGATTTCGCGGACATTCTTACACTTCGTTTTCGTTGAACACTAGTTGTCTCCTCGTTTTTAGTGAACTTATACCCACACTTAGGATACTGTGATAGAATTTTTTTCTCCCTCGTACGCCTGTACAGACGGCTAATTCAATCTGGTGAGATACTACCTGTTACTACGTTACACATGAAGTATTGTGATTGTCAGATGTGTAAAGTTAGCAGAAGCCGGACGCAAAATAAAAGCACCCTAAAGCCTTCCGACTATCAGAGATTTCTACCAACTCAGAACTAGGAGCCCAGCGATCAGGATTGTTCTGGCGTAACCACAAGCGCCGGAACGAAGATGAAGAACGCAAGAGAAGAGAAGGCGGTGAAACAACGTCGTCCAATGGTACGCTGATTAGGACAGCACCACGACAGGTGCGGCCTCTACAAGAGGAGAATATAAGCGCCGCTCCTGCCAACCTCGGCCGCTCAGGATCGGCTGAATATCGGGACAGTATACGGACAGGCATAGCAGGGAACGCTACAATAGCAGTTATTAGTGATCCACACACTGAGTGACAAACTTGCATGAACACTGCATACAGCAAAGGACTCTGATTTGTATTGCATGTCGCCCGCCGCTTGCGACACCATTGTAAATATAAGTTAAGCACTCTCAATCTTCTTATTTGTAATGAAAGCTATTAATGTGATTTTGCTTGAACTGTTGTATAGCAGTCCGAGAAAGCAGCATCCCTTAGAGCACCCTATACGCGATGACGAGTGGGCAACACCCCACAAGGATAAGATCAACAAATAGTGTGACTGCAGGACTGCATGATACTTTGAGGAGCCCAGAAAAGCTTCTTGAAATTTTTTGACTGAAGACCGTCTTTCCGTAAGCCTATGTTCTTTTAAAGATAACGACGTAGACTGTACACCTCTCATATACTTACCTAAATAAAACTTCATTCATGTGCGCCCACTGTTTCATAGTTGCATTAGTTTATTATTAAAGTAGGCTATTCTCTCCAAATAGTTATCCCTCTCCCACCTGCTGTGTTGATAATAATGGATATATACAGGTGATCCGTCAGTACTACAATATGTACGCAAAAATTATTTTTTTATTATGTACGGTGGAAAAGATTTAGCATTTCAACAATTCATCCATTGGCATGCATTTGTGTGTCCCTGGCGAAGTGGATAGAATGACTATAAAGGCTGGCATTTAACAGTCATAACTCTCATCCCAAGCGTCATCATCATCAACCATTTGCTGAAAAACCTGAACTGGCAGAGACGCAAATATCCCGCGAAAGCCAAATTACAGAATTTCAATAATTAGTGAAAGTGATGAATCGTGCACTACACTACAGATCGCTACGTATCGTTTCTGCACGGAACACGAAGACCGTATTAGATTAATTACAAGCATTTAAACACTCTCCGCGTTTCATGCTCAGGTCGAAAGGAAGAGACCCAGGAGTGTAGTACAGCGGGAAGTACCATCTGCTATGCACCTCAGTGTGGTTTGCAGGGTATGGGTGTGGACGCGAATGTAGATCTGCGATAGGCTTCGGCTCGTGGAGTATGGGATGCCATGGTGTGGTCCTGTGCTCAGAGACAGGCGGTCAGCGGGACGCAGGTACAGGGAGAATGGAGCAGCAGCGGTGCGCTAGCTTGGCAGCACTCGCTCGCTCTGAATCACCTTCGTTAATATAGGATCCTGCAGACGCCCGGAATACAACGCGCGTGCGGCCTTGCCGACTCCCACCAGTCCACACCAGCCCTGTGCACTGCTCAGGCTAATGGGCTGCACTTTTTACGCAACAAATAACACGCAGCAATATCCCGGAATCTCCACCGACTTCAAGCTTGTAACTACGCAATGCACAATACCCCCTGTCGTTTATGTTGTAGCAAACTTAAGATACACTTTGTCTCGTAGTAGGCAAGTGAACGCACCTGCTGAAATGAGTCACACAGTAGGTGTTGGGACCTATGCAGATTTTTTGGTGACCATGAATGTATAAGTAATGTATCTCGTACCTAAACACTGTGTTTCAATAACTAACGTTCAGCATCAATGAGACTTAGCTCTTACCACGACAGCTTATCTTAATCTATTTGGGAGCATTCACCAGTCATATTTTTTTAGAACGTTGATACTGCTAAGTAACAGCACGAAAAATGAGAAAGAAGTTATGAAAAGCCAACTGAATCAGCGATAATGCGATTCAGGAACTTTGATAATCCTTGTTTCCTAATACTGTTCTTGTCAAGACTATACCGGATATTATACAGGGTACCCCAAGAGGTCAGTTTTCTGAGATCCGACAGGAACGATCAGCTGAAGCAAAAAAGTCAAGTAAACAAGGACTATAAAATGCATACCTTAAGAGATATGGGCACTACTTCATCTCCGATTCCGTGAAACAAATCTCTTCTATTGCAAGCTCTTTGTTTTTCATATTTTTGGACGAGATAGCACGGGCTAAAACAAGCAAAAACTGTCCAGTAAACATCGGCTCTAAAATACATACGTTAAGAGCTATGTGCACTTGTTCAGCAGAAGAGATTTGTTTCACAGTGTGGAAGATAAAGAAGTGGTCATAGTTCTTAAGGTACGCATTTAAGAGACCATGTTTACTGGACTTTCTTCCTTCGAATGATTGTTCCTGTCATATCCCTCAATACTGACCATTCCTCCTGGGACACCTATATAGATCCACAAACTAAACGTGTTCTCAAATCGAAGGTTTGTTTGGATATGACCGTAGCTGACTACACATGGTTCTATTGAGAGCAGTTTATCCTTACTTTTTTTCGACGTACCCAGCCAGTTAAAGACGGATCGACAGTTTAACGTGGATTTCGAACCATGGTGCAACTCGGTATGTTCCACGTTAAAAAAACATCCCCAGAGGACAAAGACGTGATAACTCACAACTAGTAAACGTAGGACTCACTGGGGACAGCCCCTACGTTTCTTGGATTCGAAATCTGGCACTTTACCAATGAACCACCGAACGCTTTAGTATGACTGGTTCAAAAATGGTTCAAATGGCTCTGAGCACTATGAACATCTGAAGTCACCAGCCCCCTAGAACTTTAGAACTACTTAAACCTAACTAACCTAAGGACATCACAAACATCCATGCCCGATGCAGGATTCGAACCTGCGACCATAGCAGTCACGCGGTTCCAGACTGAGGCGCCTAGAACCTCTCGGCCACCGAGGCCGGCAGTATGACTGGACCAGGGGGAGGGGGGGGGAGATGCTTCCTACACGTCTGTAAGGGGGGCGGAAGATGGTGTAATGTAGCGCTGCAAGTGGTTACTCAAATCAAATAACAACTGGAATTTAGACGGCTGAAGGTGACATTTTATACTGAACAGCCGAGGTTCCACAACCATAAAGGAGGACTTACAGATACTTTACTATGCTGTGTGCGTGCAAAAAGCCACACCCATAAACTAAGTGTGTGTGTGTGTGTGTGTGTGTGTGAGAGAGAGAGAGAGAGAGAGAGAGAGAGAGAGAAAGAAAGAGAGACGTAGGGAGGGTGAGAGAGACAGATATAGAGGGGGGCGGGGAGGGCCTTGAATACAACAGGCTTTGCTATAATTCCTCGTAACGGATGTGGTATATCTTTCTCGTCCGCAGTTCGTGGTCGTGCGGTAGCGTTCTCGCTTCCCACGCCCGGGTTCCCGGGTTCGATTCCCGGCGGGGTTAAGGATTTTCTCTGCCTCGAGATGACTGGGTGTTGTGTGATGTCCTTAGGTTAGTTAGGTTTAAGTAGTTCTAAGTTCTAGGGGACTGATGACCATAGATGTTAAATCCCATAGTGCTCAGAGCCATTTGAACCATTTTTATATCTTTCTGTCAACTCGTTCTATGAATCTAGGCATTCAACCATAAATAAATTTGTCTAGGTATTTATATCAAAATCAGTAGCATTGTGCGATCTTTTTCTTATTTTTCACACTGGACAAAGTAATTTGGAAATATGTGGTAAGGTGTTATGGGACCAAACCGGTGAGGTCATCGGTCCCTAAGCTTACACACTGCTTAATCTAACTTAAACTAACTTACGCTAAGGACAACACACACACCCATGTCCGAGGGAGGACTCGAACCTCTGACGGGGGGAGCCGCGCGAATCGTGACAAGGTGTCTCAGACCGCTCGGTTACCCCAGTGGCTGCATAAAGTACTTGTATCGTTCACAGCCGTGTTAAGTATTAGGGAATACCACAGAACGAATGTGGAATGGACAGTGGAAGCTTTGGCTACTGTGGCACATAATTACGCCGCCCCAGGGAGACTACTCAGTATATCGTACATTGTAGCTGAATACTTATGATTCAATCCCACATTTCGATCACAAATTCCTTGTTCCTCAGAAACACTTCCAAAAATTACCAGAAAGGAAACATCCAGAATGGGAAGTCATATTTTAATGCGGCGTCCGAAGGTCTTTAGGGACTGATCACTACTGTTCTTGGACAGAATGAAATAGGATATTACTCGTAATTTATTGGAAATCTGAATTTGTTAATGCTTTCGTGGCTACTTGTTGACAAACTCCCTATCGGCTTCTGCATCGGGTTCTTCGGCCGACGTTCATCTAATGATTTTACTGACGTTGGCCGAAGAACCCGATACAGAAGCCGATAGGCAGTTTATTGGAAATCATTCCAGCATTTGCTTGATATTGTCTACGGAAGTCACAGAAAATGAAGCATAGTCAAAATGGTCTTTGAATCTCGGTACTCCCCAATACAGAGCCGCTGTGTCAGCTCGCTCGTTTTTCCATTTATCGAAATTCGCGACGTTATAGCAGTACCGGTATCCTGTAAAAAATTAAGTAAAGAGGTCTAGAACGATAAGCCACGCTGAGGTCATGGCGCACCCAGAGCTTATCAGAGCCCACAGGTTAACTTAGCCTTTGGACTACGCCCGCGTAGGGCTCCAGAAGAAGACCTCCAGACAGTGACGTTCGAGCGCAGCTGCCCTGACTGACAGGTGATATATGAGTCATCCTACGCTTATACCCATTGACGCGCGCCTCACTCCGTGGCCATTAACTGTCGATTATGCGCATCCTTTCTTGCGCCCTGCTGGCGACGTCAAAAGCCCTGCCACGCCGTGACGAGGATCGGGTACAGTTCCGGCCGGAGTCAGCAGCGGCGGCCGAGCCTCAGCGACGGCCATTGCTGCACCTGCCGCGCGCGCAACTGTACTCGGGACGGCGTCTTAAGTTAACACACCCTAGCCGGCGCGCATACATCAGTTCAATGGTCATTCAGAGCGGGCAGACGAGAGGAGAGCGCGCCCACAATGACAGGATTGTCTGCGGGGACAATGCGCTTCCTGCCGCGGACTTCTCGGATGGTCACACCCTGCCGGCCGGCTGGCGCAGGGCTGCCCACTGCGCCGCGTGGCGCCACGTCACAGGATGCTGGACACCCCTGCGCAACAAGAGAGGGCAGAGTCCTCCCCTCACTTTTTTGTAAGATATGCCAGACGTCGAATCTTTGAACGCCCAGTGGCTGCTACGGTACGAAAGGCACTTCTATGAAACAAATACGGTACCATCTGCACCGAGAAAGGAGGTAAGAGCCACATGGTCTTACACTGTGGCGACAAAAGTCACTGGATACCTCCTGATGTGTCGGATCTGATTTTGCCCGGCTTAGTGCAGCAACTCGGCGTAGTACGGACTCAACAAGTCGTTGCAAGTCCCCTGCAGAAATAGTGAGCCATGCTGCCTCTACAGCCTCTTCGATCTAGAATGTTGACATTGCGCATTGTCATCCACAAAAATTCCATCGTTGTCTAGGAAGATGAAGTCCATGACTGGTTGCAGATGGTTTCCAAGTAGCCGAACATTCAATCACCGGTTTACTTGAACCAGAGGACCCAGTTCATTCCATGTAAAAACAGCCCACATCATTATGGAGCCACCGCAACCTTGCAAAGTGCCTCAGTGGCAATTTGGGACCACGGCTTCATGGGGTCTGCGCCACATACGAAACTTACCATCAGCTCTTACCAACTTAAATCGGGACTCATCCGACTAGGCCACGGTTTGCCAGTCATCTAGGATCCAACCGATGTCGTAACGAGCCCAGGAAAGGTGCTGCAGCCGGTGCCGTGCCGTTAGCAAAGGCATTTGCGTCGGTCGTCTGCTGTCACAGACCATAAACGCCACATTTCGCCCCCCCCCCCCCCCACCCCGTCCCAACGGATACGCACACTGATTTCTGCGGTTACTTCACGCACTAAAAACTCTACGCAAACGTGGCTGTTCTTGATCATTAAGTAAGGCCGTTGGCCACTGCTTTGGCGTGGGGTGAGAGGTAGTGCCAAAAATTCGGTATTCTCGGTACACTCTCGACGCTGCGGACCTCGGAATATTGAATTCCGTCGTCGACGGAACGGCAAGCGATATACGCGTACGGATCTAAAAAGTTGAATTGGCAGACTTCTTCGTACCTCATCTAAACAGGAAAAATACAATGGAGGATACTGGAACATGAAAGAGTGCCCAGTGGAAGTCTAGGCATTACTCTCAACTGGGTTAACCTTAATAAAAAAAAGCGATAACAGTTAATCACGGGTAGGAACTATAATTCGAACGAGACTATGGCTAGCCTGTCGCCCAGATTATATTTGAAAGGAGAAAAAATTACTAAAAAGAGATTACAACCATTACGATGTTCGTCATAGGACAACAGCAGATGAATCATAATTAGCATGAAAATTTTTTACAAGGGACGAGTATAATTTTGTAAAAGCAGACCCTTAAAAAATTAACTTATCCCCCCCCCCCCCCCCCCCCCCCAGGAAGGAACAGTGCTAGGTAACGCTGCCACAGACCACCTCCTTACAGGTAACTTGGATGTGAGTGTAACAAACGACACAGTTTCCGATCGATGGGAGATAAGATCACACGGCACGCGGTAGCGGCCACCCATTATAAGCACCTCGCTTCGGGCACGCGCTGTAAATCACCTTGTTTACATGTCTCGCCGAACACCTGACAAGAAGACCAGTACTGCAGAAAACAGGCGCGCGGTTGTACGTCTTCGCTTCCCTAATTAAGCGCGACTCGGAAGAATTAGGGTGTTACCGCTGACTACAGCCATTATTCCACAGCCAGGAGCAATTCACATTGATAATGTGTGCATGTGCGCAGTTGCCTGCGACGGTCAAAAATCGCCACCTAAACCTGAAAAAAAACCTAAAAATCGAAATCTTCGTCAAGAGAAAAAAAGGCATTAGACATACCCGAAACAAATCTGTTCATGACATCAGCTGTCGCCGGCGCGTAAATATTGCGCAGATAAGACATAAACCTGGTAGAAAAATGCAGCGGCCAAACCTCGGTCCACAGTCGCCTTGTGATACACCCGCGCCGTGCCAATCTATAAATCAGTCCCGTGGCGTTGAACCGATTCCAGCTCGAGATATAAATGCCAGAGCCGCAAATTAGGTGCTATTTCGATTTTCTGAATCACAAGATCGGACGGCAGCACGTTAATAACTGTTGCCGGAGGTCGGAGCGGCTTCGTGAAGCAGAAATAGTCCCCTCTCAATACCCGTACCACCGGCATCCGACAGACTACACTCGAGAATGCGCTGTCTGGCTAAAAGTACATGTAGACTTGACAGGCATTGCTGTGGACACCAGGTTAAACAGCGTATCTCGTGAGCCACATACTTCTAGATCCGTTGCCTTTGCTCTTCCTAGATTAAAATAACAGAAGAGGTTCATTTTTTAACAATTTTACGAAACGATGAAGCAACTAGCATACAGAATAAACGCAACAGTAGCAACGACAAATAATACCTACCAGCATAAGTCACTCCAAGAGTCGCATATTCTTCATACACATGAAGTTAAAGAAATGGGGTGAAGGCAACTGATCACGAAATTCAACTTATAACGTAGATTTGAGAGTATGGGGGACGATTTCTCGCTGACCGAAGCAACTACTGCCTAATGAATCTTCCGCTCACTGTTATTGTCCCGCACAGTATTTTGAATAGACAACGTCGGATTACACTGGATACTTCGTTTCATAAAGGATTGATTTACTGATCATGAAACACAAAATGATTCAGGAGAGAACAAGGAATTGTACGTGACAGTACGGTGCAGATGTGGATGTGGCATAATATAACGACAAAAGATGACGCGCAAGGAATTTATTTATAAGAATTCGATACATCCTGAGCTATAAACGAACATGTGGCAGTGTAACAGGAAAGTTAGGAATGATGAAGATTTCGAGAATATGCATAACACTGCGAGTATGTACACGTCATAAATGGATAAAAATCCAATACATCAGCCACACCTATGTATATTTACAGTCGGCACACTCATAGCTTAAGCTCAATCGGACATGAATGATGGAAGGAATCAGCCTTCAGCTTTGTCAAGAAACTCTAACGTTTATTCGCCTGGAGTACTTTGGAGCGTGCCTTCTGGACGACGCCAGCCGGCTGAATACCCGAGATATATTCAAAGTTATCTTACGCAGAGAAAACCTGAATTACACAAAAACATGGCTCGATGGCGACCTGAATTCTGCTCGTCTTGATTAATTGCCAGTTTGTTAATCACTGCGTCATCAGTCACGGGATAATCTGGTTGGGTAATCTGCTACAGCCTATATCTGTAACAGCAGGGATTTTAAGTAGCCTGTACTCCTGAAACTTCACCACCAGTATATATCTCTATGATATTTCACCAGTGTGTCACCGAATTATAACAGTTTCGCGCCATCACTGTTTAATGATAGATTACGGGAATATGAAAACTGATTTAACATACGCACAGATACACTGTACATGAACTTAAAATGGGCCGGCAACTATTAAAAGACTTATTAAGTGGATGGGAAAATGCGCACTGTCTCTACACAGATGGATTACGTACTTCAAATAGCATTGGAAGTGCATATTACGACGAATAGGGACATTGTAGGGGCACTGGCCAACTCCAACTTCCTTCGGAAGCCTCTCGGTACTTGCTGTGGGACTCATTGGAAATCAGAGGAACTTAAATACGCTGGCGGCTTAGATAATGGTACAATCATTCTTGTCACACTCGCGATCAGCATCGCTGCTCATCCGGAACCATGTAGTCAATAATACCAACAGTTACTTGGTGTATCAGGCTGCAGACTGGATAACAGTACTTCAGCGTCGTAACAACGTGATCACCATGCTGTGCGTGAAAGGGCACCAGGGAAATGATATTTTCGATGCTGTTGCTAAGAGCGCCATCCACCATGAGGCAAAGACGTACTAAAATGTCCCTTACATAACTTTTTTTTGGCTGAACGCATCATGATATAATACTACTTTTATAACCGATGTAAATATTCTGCGCGAGTCATGGGTGCACCTATGCCTGGTTGGACTGTCATTTAATTGGTACTGTAGTATGTCATGTATCAAAGGCTGGCAGAGTGGACCATGCCTAAACAGAAAAAAAGGGTATACTCCACTGTGACGTGTTAACAAAAACGAGACAATATAGTTGTTAATTGGCTTAGGGCTGTCTAATGCAGTACTATAAACACGTCGTGAGAAAAAGTATTAAATGCGATTTTGCCCATATGCAGTTCTGACACGAGAAACTGTTAAACTTAAGTTTTCGACTGAGTACCTTGAGCGTGTACCTGTAAAATGTCTGCATTGAAGGATAAGGAGACGAAAGCACGCAATTATTCAAAAACCTTAATTTCTATCGTTTGCACACTCTGTGACTTTCACATGAATGTTGTAAAATTAACTTCTGTCTTTTTAATTGGAACGATATTTAGTACACACTACGTAGTCGTTCGGATTGTGAGGGAAGCCAGAGAAGCGGAAGACTTGAGAATGTCGTTCGGTAGGAGAACAGCTGCGTAGAAATAAATGGTGGCTGGTGAACAGGTGCGTACGAAGCGAGAAACACAATCGGCAGCAACAGAGATCTCTGCAAGGGCGAGGACAGGAGAGACACGATGTTGCTGACCTGTGTTGCGCGCATGCGCCAGCATTGCAGGGGGCTCGCCGCCAAAGCGTCTCTGTTTTCGCCGCGGCTTTGTTTACATCCGTCTGTTATGCTTTCGCCGCACTCGAGATATCAGGGAAAGCTGAGCGAAGAATGCGCGTTAGAATCTTCGACGTTCACAAGGAGACAGAGCATGCGAACAATGAGGACTAGATAGATGAGTGTGTCCATACCGTGCCTGAAGGCTTCACCTCTCACTGGTATAGTGAAGAGGGTCATTAAAACCTCGATAACAAGCTGAAATATGCATTAGTTACTTAAGATAAAACGTACGGACTGAGAGGTAGTGGTCGAATTAGACAGCATTTCACTCACATTTCGCGGGCCGCGGTGGTCTCGCGGTTCTAGGCGCGCAGTCCGGAACCGCGCGACTGCTACGGTCGCAGGTTCGAATCTTGCCTCGGGCATGGATGTGTGTGATGTCCTTAGGTTAGTTAGGTTTAAGTAGTTCTAAGTTCTAGGGGACTGATGACCTCAGATGTTAAGTCCCATAGTGCTCAGAGCCATTTTTGAACTCACATTTCTTTCCCCAACCTGCGGGAGATATTTCAGAGATAAATCGGAAACTTATCTGGTAGAGAATTAATTAAAGAAGGGTTCAGAGCTAACTATAGGAAGTACTTTTGCTGTTCCAAAGGAGAATGTTACAGAGAATGTTAAGGCAGTCGTCTGTCTGTGATCACCACAGACGTTGATGAAATGCCCACACTGAAGTGTGGGGGGAAGAAAGAGAACTGACGATTTATCTATGAAGACATCTCCTGCAGATGGGGACTAAGGGTCAGTGAATAGTTTCATTTTTCGACCACGGCCTCTTAGCCCGGACGTCTTAACTCTGGACACCTGCCGTGAAAGCATACTCTGTATTACGTTTTACTTAAACATTTTTATAGTGCACTGTTACTGTACAAGTATCAATGTCTATCAGTGAGAGACTTCGTTACAGGGGGAAACAACGATTCATTAAGACAAGGTAAAGATGACAGCAGAATGAGAAACAAAGAATTTTTTCCCCATTTGTCTCCAGGAGAGAGAAGAAACTACCTGTATGACTGAGACGTGTTGTAGGTTCCACTGATCCACTCCTTAAAATCACCAGTACAAAAACGAGCGTTCTGAGCTTTATTATTAAGATTTACTAAAACACTGACATAGAGACTCCTACCCCAACGCAGTGTGTGCAGTTATGATTGCTTATCGAAGTAGTACAGAGGGGAGGATTTGAAACCCGGTACTGACAAATATCATACCGTTCTATAAGAGAACTACCGAGATTAACGTTCCCATACCGCGGAGAGATCACTGTTAACCATATTCTCACTCAATCATTCCATGAGAAAATGGTAAATCTGGTTTAGGCGGCCCGGTGCTAAGGACTTTGTATTTCCATTTTTCAACACCGGGGCTCGAATCACCATCCGACCACTCTATACAGGGCTATTACAAATGATTGAAGCGATTTCATAAATTCACTGTAGCTCCATTCATTGACATATGGTCACGACACACTACAGATACGTAGAAAAACTCATAAAGTTTTGTTCGGCTGAAGCCGCACTTCAGGTTTCTGCCACCAGAGCGCTCGAGAGCGCAGTGAGACAAAATGGCGACAGGAGCCGAGAAAGCGTATGTCGTGCTTGAAATGCACTCACATCAGTCAGTCATAACAGTGCAACGACACTTCAGGACGAAGATCCATCAACTGCTAACTCCATTCGGCGATGGTATGCGCAGTTTAAAGCTTCTGGATGCCTCTGTAAGGGGAAATCAACGGGTCGGCCTGCAGTGAGCGAAGAAACGGTTGAACGCGTGCGGGTAAGTTTCACGCGTAGCCCGCGGAAGTCGACGAATAAAGCAAGCAATGGCTCTTAGCACTATGGGACTTAACATCAATGGTCATCAGTCCCCTAGAACTTAGAACTACTTAAACCTAACTAACCTAAGGACATCACACAACACCCAGCCATCACGAGGTAAAGCAAGCAGGGAGCTAAACGTACCACAGCCGACGGTTTGGAAAATCTTACGGAAAAGACTAAAGCAGAAGCCTTACCGTTTACAATTGCTACTAGCCCTGACACCCGATGACAAAGTCAAACGCTTTGAATTTTCGGCGCGGTTGCAACAGCTCATGGAAGAGGATGCGTTGAATGCGAAACTTGTTTTCAGTGATGAAGCAACATTTTTTCTTAATGGTGAAGTGAACAGACACAATGTGCGAATCTGGGCGGTAGAGAATCCTCACGCATTCGTGCAGCAAATTCGCAATTCACCAAAAGTTAACGTGTTTTGTGCAATCTCACGGATTAAAGTTTACGGCCCTTTTTCTTCTGCGAAAAAAACGTTACAGGACACGTGTATCTGGACATGCTGGAAAATTGGCTCATGCCACAACTGGAGACCGACAGCGCCGGCTTCGTCTTTCAACAGGATGGTGCTCACCGCACTTCCATCATGATGTTCGGCATTTCTTAAACAGGAGATTGGAAAACCGATGGATCGGTCGTGGTGGAGATCATGATCAGCAATTCATGTCATGGCCTCCACGCTCTCCCGACTTAACCCCATGTGATTTCTTTCTGTGGGGTTATGTGAAAGATTCAGTGTTTAAACCTCCTCTACCAAGAAACGTGCCAGAACTGCGAGCTCGCATCAAGGATGCTTGCGAACTCATTGATGGGGACATGCTGCGCCGAGTGTGGGAGGAACTTGATTATCGGCTTGATGTCTGCCGAATCACTAAAGGGGCACATATCGAACATTTGTGAATGCCTAAAAAAACTTTTTGAGTTTTTGTATGTGTGTGCAAAGCATTGTGAAAATATGTCAAATAATAAAGTTATTGTAGAGCTGTGAAATCGCTTCTATCAGTTGTAATAACCATGTATATTTCTGTTCTCAGCCGTTTCCCCGTCTCGCTTAGGACCCATTCTACGATGTACTTGAAAAAAAGTAAGGGTGTCTCTGATTTCCTTCTCCCACTCTCCTCCTCTCCAGGCTTGTTCTCCGTCTCTAATGACCTCTTCGTCGACGGGAGACCGAGCCCTAATCGTCCTTGTTCCTTATTTCAGCTCCTGGTAATCAAACTGAACGCCGCTGGGTTGAGCGCCACTGTCCTAGCTGGGTTGCCGATATCCGTTATTGGAGCGAGTTACCGCTCATTCTACCTTAAAAACAACTTCATTTGCGATGTGTATATATTATCAACAATAGGTAGCAAAAACTTATATGAGATTGTGTACAATGCTGTTATTAACGAAGTTTTTGAATTCTGAATAGACAAATGTGCAGCTAGTGTCGTGTTGGGCTCACCGAGATACATATTGCAAATGACGATGCATTTCGCCACTTCGCCATTTTTCAGACGCTAGCTGAATCATCGCTTATCTGCGGCTAGCTCTTCTTGTAAGTGACTACTATGGTACTGGTACACACATCTGGTGTTGTTTGTTTAAGACGAAAACCAAGTGATTCTGCAACAAAGGACTTCAGTGAAGGAGCATGACGGCTGTTTCAAAGAATTTAGTCACACCGAATCCGTCTCTGTGAACAGCTTAACAGCGGACAGAGTAGGCGCCGCGTGGTTTGTAATATTAGATGTGGAGAGTGTCTTCCGACCATACATGTGACAGATAGCGGTTCCTCCTAATGAAGCGTACAATCTTCGGTCGCCGCTGAGAAATTATAGACAGGTGTCCCACACGGGAGGGCCAAACGAGACGCGGCTTCCGATAAATATACCAGACAGGCTTTCCGTGTTGCTGGCTGTGTGTGTGTGTGTGTGTGTGAGAGAGAGAGAGAGAGAGAGAGAGAGAGAGAGAGAGAGAAATATGCCAGGAATAGCGGCGGGCAGCCACTTGTAGCAGTTGATCACGCGACAAGCGGGCCTCAGCCAGGAACACGCCGATGGGTCGACAGACGTGCAGCCACGTCAATGTCTTCGCGTACGCTGCCGCAGTCGATAGCGGTTTACGAGTTGCAGTGCTGTCGGCGCAAAACTCGTTCCTGACGTCGAAACTTCTACGGTTATGCAGGCGAGGTTGCAGGTGTTCCCTTCACTTACTAAAATTATTGCTACTAAAACTCCGTACGGAACCAGCTAATCTAAGGTGAGCGCATACGCATCTGACTGTAGTACAGGCCAACATCACTCCTCCCGGATGGCACTCCGCCTTATTCTGGCCACAAAACGTCGTTAAAATGGATATCACATGTGGCGAGTCGATGTCCAAACCAGCAAGTGTTGCCGTCAATGTAATTTTAAACTTCCACAATTCGGACTAAAATTCACATAACGTCACCATCTTCGCGTCGTTTTGAAAGAGGAAGGATAACAGTTCGTACAAGTACCACATCGACATTCTTGGAGACTGGAAGTCGCTAACTGGCAGGAGAACTCACGATTTTCGACTCTACGGATTCGACATGCGCCCATGATCGCGATCGTATCTCAGGGACTAGCAGACAATGCCTGTATTTCTGACAATATTTACGTAGATCGTAGAGAACAAAATACGGCGAGGCACTTTCAGACGTGCAAAATTTGGCCATAATACGATGTGAAAGGTTTAAGATTACGGAATAAAATTTACGGAAAATTGCAGTACTCTATAACTTGAAAGCTCGAAGCTTTTCTATCAGTCGAAAAAACAAAATAACTACTTTTTTGTATCAAATGTTAAAAGTTTTTAACGATGTAGGATTAGCTCCTGAAGTAGCGGGTAGACAGTAAAATACATGCCAGTGATTTTACGGCAAGCTACATACACCTCCATTGCCGTGTATACCTCACATAATGAGGTTCACACTGCCATGTGTGGGCATACGGTAACGTCAACTTGAACACATTTTCCAATAGTTTTGTGGAATTTGTAATTGCACGTTGTTAGCAAGTGCTGTGTCACTTCCAAGCCATTATAGCTGGCAGAAATAATAAATGAAGCATTTTGCTTAACATTGGCGAACAGTGAAGAGTATTATTGCGATCGCTATAAGTTATATTTTACTGTTCTGAAACACAGACATTGCTGAGGTGGGGTGACTTGCGTGCCTGAACGATACAGATAGTCATACCGCTGGTGCAACCACAAAGGATGGGTGTCCGTGGACAGGCCAAACGCCATGTGTTTCCTGAAGAGGGGCAGCAGCCTTACCAGAGGTTTCAGCGGCAACAGTCTGGATAATTCACTGGAATTCGGCAGAAGGAAGAGGAAGACAAGGAAAAATAGGAGAATATGGACTGAGAGGAAGGAATGAAAGAGGAAGCCACCTGGTAGAAATTTTGTACAGTACATAATTTAATCATCGCTGACACTTCGTTTAAGAATCATGAAAGAAGGCTGTGTACGTAGAAGAGACCCCGGAGACACTGAAAGGTTTCAGCTTGATTCATCATCATCAGTTATCTGCTTTATTAGCAGGTCCTTTGCCTCTCCATTTTCTGCGATCCATTGCTTCCTTCTTAAGGCTGCTGTATGTTGTACCGTCCATCATGTCATCCAGTATCTGGAATCTCTTTCTTCCTCGCATCCTTTTCCCTTCTACATAACCTTCTAAAACTGTTTTTATCAGTCCGTCATTCTTTCTTAATATATGCCCAATCCAATTTCTTTTTCTTCTCTTTATTACATCTAGTAACTGCCTTTTCTCTCCCACTCTTCTCAGTACTTCTTCATTTTTTACTCTGTCCATCCAACTTATTCTTTCCATCTTCCGCCATATCCAGATCTCAAAAGCCTTTCTCTGTCTTTTTTCCTCATAGTCCATGTTTCAGCGCCATATAGAAGAACACTCCATACAAGACATTTTATGAGTCTCTTTCTGAGTTCTCTGTCCAGACCGCTGCAGAAGATTCTCCTTTTCTTATATGGCTTGATAGCTTATATAGCTTGATTATATAGCGGTAAAAGAGAGATTTTGCTACAGGATTTTAACTTGTAAGATGTTTCCAGAGACATATTTGGACTCGGACCATAATTTATTGGTTATGAGCTATATATTAAAAACCGAAGAATTAGCAAAAAGATAGTATTGTCGTGGGACCTGGATAAATTGAAAGAGCACAGACATCTTTGACAGGTGAAATACTGAAGGCAGCAGAGGACCAAACAGTTAAAAAGACAAGGCCTAATGGAAATCCTCGGATGTCACGGGAGATATTGAATTTAACTGATGGAAGGAAAAAAATATAAAAACGCAGCAAATGAAGCAGGTGAAAGGGAAAACAAACGTCTAAAAAATGTGGTCGACAGAAAGCGCAAAATGGCTATGCACGAGTGGCTACAGAACAAATGTAATCTGTAGAAGCATGTATAACTAGGGGAAAGGTAGATACCACCTGCTGGATACTTAAAGACATCTTTGGAGAAAAGAGAAGCAACTCTGTGAATCTCAAGAGCTCAGGTGGAAGACCAGTTCTAAGCAAAGGAAGGGAAGATGCAAGGTGGAGGAAATATGTAGAGGGGCTATCCAAGGGAAATGAACTTGGAAGCAGTTCTACAGAAAGGGAAGAGGCAGCAGATGAAGAAGAGATGGGAGATATGGTACTGCGAGAAGAAGTCGAAACCCAGGCCTCCGGAGTAGACGACATTCCCTTAGATGTGCTGATATCCTTGGCAGAGCGAGCCATTACAAACTATGGCGACTGGAGCGCAAGATGAGACAGTGGTAATATACTCATACTTCAAGAAGCACGTAATGATTCAAATTCCAAAGAAAGCAGTTGCTCACAGGTGTCCGTTTAATAAGTCATGATTCTGACGCGAATTATTTACAGAAGAATTTTTCCATTCTTCTGATGGAAGCCGACCTCGGGGAGGATCAGTTTGAATTCCTGAGAAAAAGATCGTACGACGTATCTCAGAACACAGATTAATAAGGAAAGGCAAATTTACGTTTATAGCATTTGTGGATTTAGAGAAAGATTTAGTCAAAGATGATTGGAATACTCTTTTTAAATTTCTGAAGGTAGCAAGGGTAAAATACAGGCAGCGGAAGTTATGAAAAGAAAGCAGTGGATGAAACGGGAGTAAGACAGGATTGTAGCCTATCCGTGATGTTATTCAATGTGTACATAGCGCAAGCTATGAAGGAATGTAAAGAGAAGAAATAAAAAGTTTGAGGTTTGCCGATGACATTGTAAGTCTGGCAGAGGCAGCAAAGGACTTGGAAGTGCAGTTTAACATAATGGACTGTGCGAATGTAAGATGAACTTCAACAAAAGCATTACTAGTGTAATGAAGTATAGTCGAATTAAATCAAGCTATGTTGAAGGAATTAGATAAGGAAACGGATTGCGCGGCCCCTCCCGCCGGAGGTTCGAGTCCTCCCGCGGGCATGGGTGTGTGTGTTGCTCTTAGCATAAGTTAGTTTAAGTAGTGTGTTAGTCTAGGGCCCGATGACCTCAGCAGTTTGGTCCCTTAAGAATTGACACCCATTTGAACATTTAGATAAAGAAATACTACACTATAAGTGCTAGATGTATTTTGCTATTTGGGCAGTGAAATAACTTAAGATGACCGATGCAGAGAGAATCTAAAGCGTAGAGTGACACATTCTGAGACGGCAAAGAATAGTCAATTTAATACTGGAGGGAACTGGTGGGGGGAAGTGAAAACTACAGAGGGAGACCGAAAGACGAGGATAGTAAGTCGGAGATTAAGGGGACACAGCAGCGTAGAAATCTGCGTCAAACCAGTCCTCCACAACAACAATAACAACGACGACGACGACGACGACGGGGAAAGCATGATATATCAGAAATTTCAGCTTTGGAATCATTATTTTGCCTTGATGTGTATCAGCACCAGATACAACCATCACAATTACTAACAACAGGAACAGCGATGTATTGAATTCATCTATCTATGGACAAAGAAAAAAGACGTTTGTTGGTTGACTGTGGAGATTTGAGTAATGTGCGAGGATGTATGGAAAGGAAATGGACCTACACTCTGTCGAAGTTAGAAAAAAAATTAATTTTTCTTATCGTGAACGTCCCACCGACGTCTGTGTCATGAAGGTTGAATCAATCGCTTCAGTACATGGAAGCGAGAATCATTTATAATCTCGTGGAAAAAAAAGAGTAGTGTAATTTGACGAGGTAACATGGCATAAATTTGGGAAAATTCGAAAACTCGATGATCAAAGAGTGTTTATGTCGCTGAATGTATGGTTCAATGTGTTGAATAGAGAAACTTTTCCAAGTTTAGCGAATAGGCGAATTTTGTGAGGCTGGGACAATCATCTATAATCTCGTGGAAAAAAAAGAGTATAGTAATTTGACGAGGTAATATGGCAAAAATTTGGGAAAATTCGAAAACTCGATGATCAAAGAGTGTTTATGTCGCTGAATGTATGGTCCAATGTGTTGAATAGAGAAACTTTTCCAAGTTTAGCGAATAGGCGAATTTTGTGAGGCTGGGACAATCATCTATAATCTCGTGGAAAAAAAAGTATAGTAATTTGACGAGGTAATATGGCATAAATTTGGGAAAATTCGAAAACTCGATGATCAAAGAGTGTTTATGTCGCTGAATGTATGGTCCAATGTGTTGAATAGAGAAACTTTTCCAAGTTTAGCGAATAGGCGAATTTTGTGAGGCTGGGACAATTATCTATAATCTCGTGGAAAAAAAGAGTAGAGTAATTTGACAAGGTAATATGACATAAATTTGGGAAAATTCGAGAACTCGATGATCAAAGAGTGTTTATGTCGCTGAATGTATGGTCCAATGTGTTGAATAGAGAAACTTTTCCAAGTTTAGCGAATAGGCGAATTTTGTGAGGCTGGGACAATCATCTATAATCTCGTGGAAAAAAAAGTATAGTAATTTGACGAGGTAATATGGCATAAATTTGGGAAAATTCGAAAACTCGATGATCAAAGAGTGTTTATGTCGCTGAATGTATGGTCCAATGTGTTGAATAGAGAAACTTTTCCAAGTTTAGCGAATAGGCGAATTTTGTGAGGCTGGGACAATTATCTATAATCTCGTGGAAAAAAAGAGTAGAGTAATTTGACAAGGTAATATGACATAAATTTGGGAAAATTCGAGAACTCGATGATCAAAGAGTGTTTATGTCGCTGAATGTAAGGTCCAATGTGTTGAACAGAGAAACTTTTCCAAGTTTAGCGAATAGGCGAATTTTGTGAGGCTGGGACAATCTGCGCACTGGCTTTGGCCGTCTGTGGGGCTACTGAGCGCCACCGCAGAATTGTGCGTCAGCTCGCGGGCCGAGTGAGTCAGAGTTTGCGGTTTGTCAGGATGGGCTCGTGTCTAGCCGGGAGCAACGCGATATCGGCCTTTGTCGCCACGGCTGACTCCTAAATCAGAGCGGTTTCCGCGAACGGCAAACAAGAGCCTATATTTGGTGCCTCCTGCCGCCGTGTCTCGAACGCACCCGGCTCTCGCACGCGCAACGCCAGTTCTGGGTTGTCTAATTTCTCGAGAACGTTGGGAAGCAGCTTCAACGCTGAATTGCCTAGTATGTTCAAACTTAAAAAAGGGAATAAAGATCTCTGTAACGTTCCTCTTTTATGACGGGTAGTATCATGATGGTATTCCAGTACATATATTAAATTTTCAAGTTGTTAACGGAAATTCTTCCGGTTTAGAAAACATACTGTGTCAAAAGTCGAATGCAATGTGTGCGTTTCGAGGATCACGCGCATCCTCTTCCGCAGTACGACTGACGACAGACATTTGCTGTTTGTATCTTCTTAGGTAAACAGTGGATCTGCTGTTATTGGACGATGATGTCAGCATGTCGTGCACACAGTGTTACTGAGTTATATATAGCAGTTTTTTTTTCTGCGTTTTCAATGGAATTAAACGGTTTACTTTCATGCCTCACAGTTTTATCGTGCAGAATGACTTCATTTCTAACTTCCACTTTGGAGGTAACGAAGCAAAAGAAACAAAACGAAGTCCAGTTCCGGTGGAGGAGTAACTACTGTTCTAGACATTATATTTGCATATTTGAAACAGATATCGTTTGACAACAGCTTCTGAGTACGACACGCATAAAATAATTTCAAATTCTTACTGCATTCTCAAGATGGGATTAACAGTAATACACCTCTTTTTGGCTTCATTTAATATAAAATAGGAGTAAAATATTTACCAACCTTTCAGGTCGAAACTGACTGCAATAATTCGCTTCTTATTCCGTGTAAAGTCGATTGATTATATCAATGCTTTTCGATTGTACCTTATATGTTACATTTAACTTCCACACTTTTTATTCTGCTCATTGCAGTGCTCCTTGATTTCATTCGTGGTATAATCCCCTTAAAAGGACAAGGATAAAGAATACTGTTGACGCTGTTTGAATTATAATATCTGATGTTTTTATATAACTGCGTTCGGTAGAATTAATGCATTTTTATAATCAAAGTGTACCACTTAATGTCTCATTCAAAATATTACTCGTATTAATTTTTTAGATCAGCTGGGCGTGACGTAATAGTAATACGATGGCGCAGTGTTACACGACTTAAAAATTGGCTAATTGGTTTCATACAAGATTTTCTAAATATGCGACATGGAGGCGGAACTGGGAATAATCCGCTGTCATGGTCAGTGGGAATAACGGTTATCTTGGCAATTCGTTAAATGGAGTGCTGTACGTAACTAGAACACGAACCGTATCACTGGTGCCCTTTACCTGGTAAGACAGCTACAATGGAAGCGTTCCCTGAGATACAATGCGGTGGTAGGAATATCTATGCATGAATTTTAGGAGCCTTTAACACTTTTCTTGCTGTCAGATCGCGAAAGTACAGTGCCATGTAAAGCTTTAGTGGCAGGAGCAGAGCGAAGTGATGCAGTATTGCTGTGACGAGCAGCGAAATACAGCTTCCAGCTTGAGCATGCTCAACCTAGTTTTCCCTGGTTGCCCGAAACCACTTTAGGCTGACCAGTGTCTAATAACCTTACTGGTGAAATATGGATGAAACATCTGCGGGGAGATCATGAGAAAACTACCAACAGTTGTTATTAACTCATATTCTTTCCCCGAAGTAGTGTCAAATTAAAAGGTTTCACATTCCCCACACGGAAACTCCCTCAGTATATTTCCTTTTAATTTAAAACATAGTTTATACTAATTTTACTCTGCAGCATATACATTTTAGTACTCATTAGCCTTCATTAGAAAATTTGTAATCTCTAGGCAATATGTAAATAAGCGTAAAGGTCAGAATGACACACCGAACTTTCAATGTCTACCAGATACTCCTCGATATTTCCTATGCGGGCATTTGTTCCTGGTAGAAACTGTCGAACTCCCAAGAACATCACCGCCCTCGCTATTTGACATCGATCAGCGAAAACCACCTCCGCGCTAAGACGCCCCTTCCCATACGCAGAAGGGACGTTGAAATATTGTTATGATCTCCGGCACTACCTACGGAGGGGGGAAGAAACGGAACAACGCCTGTTCACAATAAATGGTGCCATAACCTTGGTGAAATACTACTGTCGTGTGTTTGTTAATGAGGAAGGGCCATTACGGGGAAAGAATTTCCGTGCCGTCTGGTCTAATGTCTCCAGTTTCATCATTAGCTTAGTTATTTGTGAAAGTCCCCGCGAAGGTGCTCCTCACTGGCAATCAACAATTTTTTTGTTTAGTTTTGTTTCCATCGTCGTTATTAACTTTGGCGCGCGTGTAAGCACGGCTGAACACGTAAGGGAAGTCTGAGAAACGCCACAAGTTTTGTGCACGACCGTATAAACGCTTTTCAGTACGTGCTTGCCAGCGGACTACGGTTTCCTTCAAGGCGACGCACGAAGGAATAGCTGTAAGCGAGGACATTCTGTACGGAACGTGTTGCATTATGCATACTCGATTTCGTGCGATGACGGTAATGAAGCAATTAATGCTTGGCTGTGCAACGTTTCATCGTAATTTCCCCTCAGTATGATAACTATGGACGCTGCAGACGTCTGAAAGAGTTGATAGTTGTGGTACGTATGTTTAGAATTTCTGCGGTTGTCCCTCTAAAAAAGCGTTTCTTTCAGCACGGATATAATTCCAGTCCGTCTTCACAACGAATGTGCAATATCGACGATATTTCACAATAATTTTTGCGTCACTAGAGTTCACAAATAAGCGAGAAAGGGTTCCTCATACAATATTTATTTATTACTAACCAGTTTTTGAATTGTTTATACATGATCAGATTAAAGAAGTACTAGTGGAAGAAAACGTATTTAGTTTCCATTTCACTTTTTCTGGTTCAAAATTGAAAGATTCTTCTACACCTTTCAAGAATGTAGATTTCATCACGAAATTTTACAATTTGACCAATTCTAATCCTAGAAATGAGCTCTTTACCGTCTATAAAATGGTTCAGAGCACTATGGGACTTAACATCCATGGTCATCAGTCCCCTAGAACTTAGAACTACATAAACCTAAATAACCTAAGGACATCACACAACACCCAGTCATCACGAGGCATCCCTGACCCCGCCGGGAATCGAACCCGGGAACCCGGGCGTGGGAAGCGAGAACGCTACCGCACGACCATTTACCGTCTATATTGGTTGAAAAACTGGGAGACTGATTTACCAGATTTAAGATTGAGTATTTTTGGGGTTGGTAATTGACTAAAAGATATTCCTCAATCAGAGAACTGAAAAATAATTTTATGTCTGAGTTTTGCACATTACCGCCGTATTGCATTAACATTTTTTAATATCACGACTATAACAAGAAAGGTTCACTTTTGTGCTACAGTACACATTTACATATACACTGTGTTTTTTGTTTTAACAAGATCCGTTTTCTGACACTCATTTCTAGTATTAATATTTGGCTTTATTATCAGGAAGCAAACTGAAGTCGCAGCCAGAACCGGAAAGCATTGCGTCAGACAGGGATGATAACAGAGAACATTCCGGTATTATCGTGAGTGGACGTCTGACTAATCAGTGTTACTGTGCGTTGTCACACTGTTGAAAAAGTTTCGTCTGTCAATACTTGTGTATTCCGCACTTTGTAACCATGTATGACACTGTTTTGTTGACAAAAGACGGACGAAATCAAATAAAGCCAACCGGGTGAGTATTGTTATTGTCCATGATTTAAATTAATGGTTATTTGAATCAAGAAGGAATTTACGTAAGTCGTCATCTGATTTACTCCACTTATTTTCGTTTCAAACATAGTAATAACATTGACTGACTCAATTTCAGCTTAATACTGTCGCTCTTACGTCTTTCTAGTCGTCAATACAGTGAATGATGTCAAAAGATGGCCGTCATGCCTGAACGGAAAGATATGTTACATTATTATTTCCCACTGTTGAACTGCGAGGTAACAACGAACACTAATTTTAGATGGAAGGGGGCTGTACCTAACCACGTGAGTAGGTTTGTGGTCGTACCGCCGGAGCTACAGGTACTTGTTGTTTGTTTTTTGTTTAAACTCTGTGACTGTTACACGACAAATAAAAACAGCTACCTGCGTCTGTGAAATTGTTATGAACACGCACGAAGCATCCGGAGTGCTTGCACTCTCACCCTCGGGTTTTTTGGCCTTCTGCAGCGAGTCATCTGCTTTTCTCTACAGTATGCAGTTTACTTTACTGGAGTCTCTTCAAAAATAATACGCATAGCGGGATAGCAGCAGCAACCAAAAATACAGTTTTTAAAAACCACGGTTTTGGGCACAGTATCTGTGTGTCACTTCTTTATTAAAACTATCAATTTCGCTGCAACAATAGGCATGAAGAACTAGTACATTAGAAGCCAAGCGACCGAGCATCATCATCTGTATCTAAATCAATGTCACACATTCACAGCATAAAAATTCTAAAATGGAGTATAGTACGTGATTTTTACAATAGGCAATCTGTTGTTAGGACGAAGCATAGTAGTGATTAATCTCGTTATTCTTGCCTGAGGACGGTCTGTTGTTTGAGCAAAATTGGGAGTATTTCAATAAAGAAGTGACATACAGCTACTGTGCTAAATCACGATTTTTCAAAAATATTTCAAAGATGTGAATCATCGCTTTACTGTAAAAAAATTTACACTTGTAATCTACTATATCCAATTGTGAGAGCAAATCCTTGAAACGCGTCGCAGACATGACTGATAAGCAGACAAACGTTCCAAATTCTTCCACTGTGTTGCTATAGTGGTGGTAGCCCGTTTACAGTTACTGGAAGTGTTTGAATCCTGCCATTAAAATTACCAGAACGTGCGTGCGATTATAGTTTTATTCCTTTAAAACATCGTCAGTGGACTAGAATGGAACATACAGGCAAAAACAGTAGTTATTACAGATATACGAGTGTGAATGTTTACTGACAGTATTTTCCTCTGATTTCTGTTTATATCGGGAAGTGTTATCCGCTCTCATATTTTCGAGTGTTTCTCGCTCACATTCTTAGCCTGATTTTACTTTGGCACACATTTTATTCACGTTAAACACGACAAAAATTGCTTTAATACAATTTCTTTTCAGATGAGGATTTTTACTGACGTAAAAGAAAGACAAAATATTGCACAAGAAGGCTTTATGTGTAAATGAACACTAAGGGTTCCACATTTTGTTGTATTTTACGCCAAGAAAATGTGAAACACTGCAAGTCACCGTGAATCAGAGCTAAAAATAGCAGCGACAAACACTGCAAAATATGGAAGCAGACAGTACTTCCACACGTAAGTGGAAATCAGACGAAGACACTGTTAGTAAAATTCCACTCTCCTATATCTTTGATAATGATCTGTTTGCAGATCTATAAGCCCACAAAAATTAGGAGTATATTTCGTTCGAGACCACTGGCGATATTTCAAATGAACACAAGGAAACGGGTATAGTAAAATAAACAAACGTCTTTAGTAGTTACACAGACCGGTTTCAAATATTCTTAATATCTGTATTAATTAGCCTCGCGTGGTGGCTGGCAGAGGGTGCGTGACGCGTGCACCGCCGGCCCCCGCCGGGCGCCTCCTGGCAGCGCGCCCAGGCGTCGCCCAGCCGGGACGCGCCCGCCGCACGCACTGACCGGGTCACGCGGCCGGGCTCGAACCCGCGGCCCCCCGCCTGGGAGGCGCGGCCCCCTGCCGGGGGCGGGGCGACGGCGACGGCGCGGCCACGCCCCCCGCCGCGGCCGCCGCCGCCGCCGCGCGGCCGGACCGCGACACCGCCCCTGCCCCTCTCGGACCGCCGCCCCCACCACCTGCAGCCTCCGCCGATCTCCGCGCCTTTTTTCCTCTCCCACCCCACCCCGTCGCACCGATTCCGCCCCTCCCGGCGCGCCGTTGTTCGGGCGAGACTTGTCCTGTCCGCGTCGAGCGGGCGGCCGCTGATAAGATCGGCTCCGGGACAGGACCTGCCGGGCGGCTGCTGTCCGAGAGGCGGAGGAGGAGTAAGTGAGTGGGCGGCGGAGGGGGCAGGGAGGCGCAGCGCGGCCCGGCGCACTCGCACGTGGCGCTGGCGCGGGCGCCCACGTGGCCGGCGCCGACGCCACCGTAAACAAGACTCGCACCTTGTCGGGCCCGATTCTGCGGCGTTACATCAGCCGGCCGAATTTGCATAGGGGAACAGGCGCCCACAGCCGAGGGGCTGGCGGTGGTGGTGGCGACCCGGATAAATTCGCTCCGCTTTATGAGCGCGCCGCGTCGTTACTCGTGAGAGCGTTAGTGCGCTGCCGGAGGCGCTACCAGATCCTTGCCATCTTCGACGCAAGAGCTTGTCATTCACACACCGCAGCAGGTCTGTAGGAAATAGTATAACACGGGCCCACACGGCAGCCGGCAAGACACCTGCTCAAACGGCCTAGCGCATAGCTTGTTAGAGCGCGCCGCATTAATTACAGTCAGTCAAGTACAACGGAGAGTCAGAGAATGTCTTCAATGTTACGCCCACAGCAGTATACGTAAATGTTGACCCGTATACGTAAATGTTGACCTGTTTTCTACCTCAGACTCATGGACGCAGCACTCGCACTAAATATGAGAACTCGCACAACAGAGGTCACATGTCATCCTTCTCCACTCCCTGGTCTTACGAAAACTGAATAAGTGGCTGCAGAAACAACGGGCAAAAAATATCGTTGGCGCCACGTTACCCAGGATGAACCGAATAATCATCCAGTGTGCGTCAAGAAAACAAGAATAACGGCAGCAAAGGGAGACAGAACCAACGAAGAATACTGCCACAGCATAGTTCTCGCCACATAAGTTAAACAAATACTTCTGCAACTGACTTTTTTTTTTTGGTCATCAGTCTACTGACTGGTTTGATGCGGCCCGCCACGAATTCCTCTCCTGTGCCAACCTCTTTATCTCAGAATAGCACTTGCAACTTACGTTCTCTATTATTTGCTGAATGTATTCCAATCTCTGTATTCCTCTACAGTTTTTGCCTTCTACAGCTACCTCTCGTACCTTGGAGGTCATTCCCCCATGTCTTAACAGACGTCTTATCACCCCGTCCCTTCTCCTTATCAGTGTTTTTCACATATTCCTTTTCTCTCCGATTCTGCGCAGAACCTCCTCATTCCTTACCTTGTCAGTCCACCCAACTTTCAACACTCGTCTGCAGCACCACACTTCCAATGCTTAGATTTTCCTTTCTTCCGGTTTTCCCACAGTCCATGTTTCACCAGAAATTTCTTCCTCAAATTACGGCCGACATCTGATATTAGTGGATTTCTCTTGGCCAGGAATGCCCTTTTTGCCATAGCTAGCCTGCTTTTGATGTCCTCCTTGCTCCGTCACTCGTTATTTTACTGCCTAGGTAGCAGAATTCCTTAACTTCATCTACTTCGTGACCATCAATCTTGATATTAAGTTTCTCGCTTTTCTCATTTCTACTGCTTCTGATTACCTTCGTCTTTCTTCGATTTACTCTAAATCCATACTCCATACTCTGTACTCATTAGACTGTTCATTGCATTCAGCAGATCATGTAATAACTTTTCAGCACGCCATCGTATGTAAGGGTTCGACACTACCCCCCCCCCCCCCACCACCACCACCGAGCAGGAGGATGAGGGTGGGGGATGAGAAATACATTTTTTACGATAAACATAAGAAGGTGGCTTCAAAGTATGAACATTTATACAGAATTATTAAAGAAAATGGGAATTAACAGAAAACTGAAATCTGGCAACTTCACAATAGAAAAGCAAAAACGGTGAGCCAATGTTAGACCGTGCTTGCTGCAAGACGACCAGAGAGCCAGAGAGAGAGAGAGAGAGAGAGAGGATGGAGTAATTCTGTTCGAAAGAATGGAGGCTGAAAACAATCAATCAACTAATATATTACTTCTTCAAAAATGGTTCCAATGGCTCTGAGCATTATGGGACTTAACTTCTGAAGTCATCAGTCCCCTAGAACTTATAACTACTTAAACCTAACTAACCTAAGGACATCACACACATGCATGCCCGAGGCAGGATTTGAACCTGCGACCGTAGCGGTCGCGCGGTTCCAGACTGTACCGCCTAGAACCGCTCGACCACTGCGGCCAGCTATATTACTTCTTCGCTTCAAGACTTGTAGAAAGGCAGAAACGGTAACACCTGAACCTACTGAGGTATTAAAGCTGTTTGATGAGCATACGCTAGGACATGAGTGCAGTGAATCAACTCCTTAACCGACGTAAACTCGTCACTATCATTTCGATCCTAGTCCCCCCGACTGGAGTCCACGAACAGCCTGAAACCACGGGCACTGTAAATGGTGAAGGCGGGAAGCGACCTGATGGCCGCGGACTTGAATAAGTCCTCAGGTCGTCGTCCTCGGCTGAGAACGGGCGTCTGTCAACATTTGTTGTTGGCGAGCGAAATGCAAATGGTCCGCGCCTCACCGGCCATTAGGGGCGGCGGCAATCAAATGGTCATCAGGAGCGCGCCGACCTGCGACCGGCAGTCGTTAGCATGTCTGCCGGCGGCGGGGGCGACGTGAGAAGCGTCGCAGCCCACTGCGGACCAGGCTGGGAGAGGCGGTCAGCCTAGCGTCACAGGCCGTCTGAGGGCAGCTTCCTGGTGTCACCGGACTAGATGGAGCACAAAGAACTCGAAGCGGCCGAATTATTGCAGACGTTGTGGCTCTTGCTGAGACGGATAAGAATAGCGAGACGAAATCAGGAATGGTCTACCAACGAAGCGCCCCAGTACTGCGAAAAGTCTGCGACGTCACCTAGCGTGAGCATAAATTGAGTAACTTTGTAATGCGGAGATTTTTTAAAGGCATGCAACGCACGTGGTGAAGCCACGATGACTGTCCTGTCCAGTCCAGTCCAGTCCCTACCTGAAAGAAAGAGAGCCGAATAAAATTAATTTCTTGACCTGTGTTACAGATTCGAGTTTCTTGCAAAATTCCGAATTTACTGATAGTAATCGCACACCCGAATAATTAAAAAGTCATTAAACTAAATCAACTGTTTTAGGTAATAAGATTAATTTTCTCCGACCAATGGACACCACCGTTAGCTTGCCTGTAAGTAGGACCATGGATTGGCGGGTTAAAATAATTTTCACATGCACCCTGTAATTAATTAAGAAAGTAAATGCCTAAAATTTGGGCTTTTAGTTCAAATTTATGATGGAGCCATACGGACGATGACGGGCGCTTATTCCTCCCATGTTCGGAGAAGTGACGCCAAGACAGGCCGCCCAAATTGGGCACCGCGAGGCCGTCCCATCCGCCTGAGCGAGTAGTAACAGTTCCATCTCCACCCTTGTCACGGTGGCTATGGGAACGTTTCTTATCTGTAGAACCACACTACTGCGTGGCATCCGAGTTTACAAGCGTATGGAGACAAGGCTCTGTGACCCCATACAGTTGCACATGCTAGACATCACACATCGCGGACAGTTGTAGTGACGAAGTTACCGCCATTTGATACACAAGCGTTGTCTTCCGTTACCTTTGGAGCAGCCTTGTGCGTCTGATTAGCATGTTTCGGACTCTTGCAGCAATTATGTCAATTGCTACGGTACGATCACGCCGTTTGCACCGCGAACATCCAGTATCGCAGTTCCAAAAAAAAAAAGTTCAAATGGCTCTGAGCACAATGGGACTTAACTTCTGAGGTCATCAGTCCCCTAGAGTTTAGAACTGGTTAAACCTAACTAACCTAGGAACATCACACACATCCATTCCCGAGGCAGGATTCGAACCTGCTACCGTAGCAGTCGCGCGGTTCCAGACTGTACCGCCTAGAACCGTTCGGCCACCCCGGCCGGCATCGCAGTTCCACAGATAGCAATGCGGTAAGCTTCGTCTTAAGTGCCCTTGTCTTTGTGATCGTATTTCGGAACTCAGACTAACATCTTCCATTTTTCTAAATTCCTTCCTGTTAAGCAATCCCCGCATCTCTTTCTGGACTCGAGGTATTCCTGTTTAGTTTCCATTGCGTCTTGACGTATTTTCTATTTCATTATTTGTCCTGCAGCAAGGTGGCAGCATGCCAAGTCACTCAGAATTCTGAGTGGACTCGATAAAATACTGTAACAAGGGTACCTCACATTTGTGCTTTAATTTTCAATATACTCGAAGTTAATTTCAGTTTCTGGCTATCAGCGATCTATAGCTTTCCCACTGTCCCCTTTCCTTTAATTTATATTTATATAATCAATTTTGACCATGAAACACTCGCAGTAGGCGAAGAAGGCAGATTTCTTCATAGCCCGGGACAGAAGATTAACAGGTGAAACTACCTAACCGACAGGGAAACAGTGATAGGCCGAACAATGTCGCTACAGAGGTGCCGACAGACAAGGGTACCGTATCTACTACAGTCGCTACAAGTTTTCCAGACGCGAAACCTGAGCGGTATAGCACACTAATCAAACCCAAAATACGACACACAACCTGAGTGCGATTTTTAGGTGGTTCTGGGCTTATCCTCAATATTCGTCTCATAAAATACGATACAAAAAGAGTTAAAGTACGATAACACACAGAGCAGTTACATGATTCTGAGACTAATTATGTACTCGACTCCGCACTCTTCGGTTAACTCACTACTATAGTGAACGGAAAGGCATTCGACTACAAACTAAAAATTAAATATCAAGACCGGTGAGAAGGAATTTTACCCTCGCCCTCTCGAAGAAACTGAGGTAGACATTCGGGTAATGGCCGACGTGGGCCACACTGATTCTTTCTGCCACTGGTCACTTCACTTAACTCTGCCAATGATTTGATAATCTGAAAAATGCCACATTGCCCCATGGTTCGGACTTCACCTTAAAATGTAGGTCCCTCCTATAACTGGCTGGGTAGGTAAGTCATTCAAGGGACAGAAGAAGGCAATGTCTCCAATAGCGCTGCGCATAGTAAAGCAGTATTATGTTGAAATCAACCTCCGAGTTTCTGACGCCTTTACAAATGCACAAACATTAGTTCACAGAAAAACAGATTGATGGAGTCGAGGAAACCTGGACAGTTGGCTGCAATATAAAGTAAAGGATGAAGATGAAAAGATCTGACGGAAGAGAGAGAAATACATCAGCAGAATAATTTTAATTTGTCTCCTCATTTCGAGAGACCTAGCCTGCGAGCAGCTAGCTAGGAATGAACTGCTGCGAGTTACTCAAGATGTACGCTGTTGAAGACAAAGTTTCTAGGAATACACAGAACATGGGGAAGGCAGACAGGCCCAGAAATGTAAGGGTAGATTAGGTGTGGAAAGCGAAAACGCTAGTGGCATGCCCCCTGAACGAAGATAAGGTTGTTATTACATAATCACCACGGCTACATCGCCAGAAGCTTAGCAAGTATTTACGAGACGGGCACCTGGTACGGCAGCCTAGACGGGCGAATCAGAGCACAGGATTTATCAGAACCCGGCTGCTGGCAAAGAAGCTTACGTCAGATGAACGCAAGACAGCCAAAAAGAGCGGCGAACAAGGATAAAGGCTCTATCTGGTGCTGTCAAACCGTAAACTAACGTCTTCGACGAGGTATGTAGTCTGTCTCAGGCTGGAACACAACGCTGTCCTGAGCCAGATTTAAAGCCGTGCCGTACTTCTCCGATTAGTGTTTGATTCCGCCTATGTTATTCTTAATCTGCTGATGTACATGGCACAGAGTAAATAGTTGTTCATCTTTCCTTTCGTTATTTCTCTCCTCTTATCCAATGAAAAATGTGAGAAGCGAGCAGAGAGAGCGTCATAGAGTATTGAGATCTATTGTATGAGAAGGTAGGAGTGATTGTGAAGTAGTCTGTGTGGAGGGCGGAGTATATGTTATCTTCGGTGCCCGCGCGTATGATCGCACTCTTGTGTGTAGTTGAGTAATAACAGGCAACTACAGATGTAGCTAGACATGAACAACGATTAGAATCTCACTGATTCATAGAGATTATACGAGGTCAAGTAAGGTCGGATCGATCGTGAACTGGAAACCACAGTGAAATCCGATAAAGCTTTGCATAGATGTGTTGGACCTAGAAAACAGTGTCTGCCGCCAAGTATGAGTGCCTGTGAGAGATTTCACGTATGCTGCCCGTACATCGTAACTGTCATGTATTTTCTTCTTCATAACAATTCCCGGCCGCACACTGTAGGGGTAACGAGGACGTTCCAGAAGCGTTTCCGATGGGGAGTGTTTGATCACTCACCATAGAGACATGACTTCGTCTGATTTTTCTCTCTGCTCACACGAACCGCTGGCTGTGAAGGCAACCCTTTGACACAGTCAACAAGCAGTAGATCAGCGTAGCGAATTGTCGAAATGCACAGGACACTGTCTTCTATGACGAGAGTGTTGGAAAGTTGGTATAATACTACGACAAATGTCTCAGTCGGAGCGGCAATTTTGTAGACAAGTAGCTGGAAGGTGTAGCTAGCTGTTGCAAATAAAACATTTTTGATTTTCACTGTGGTTTTCGTTTTGCCACCGATAGGACTTTACTTTCCAAATAGTCCTCGTACAGATTTAAGATACATCTCTTTTGCTTTTAGATGTAAATATTACACATGTACTATGTGCCAAACTGTGTAATCCTTTATAATGTATCGCGTCTCGCATAGTTAAAAAGTAAGCAAAGGAAAATATGCAATAATAGTAATATTATTACTGATCATAATAATACTAATTACTATTGTTATTATTGTTGTTACTTTTACTATGGTATGAGAACGTTATGTGCTTGGCACAGAGAGAGAAGTCTGACATGTATTGGTTCAAATGTCTCTGAGCACTATGGGACTTAACTTCGGGGGTGATCAGTCCCCTAGAACTTAGAACTACTTAAACCTAACTAACCAAAGGACAGCACACACATCTATGCCCGAGGCAGGATTTGAACCTGCGACCGTAGCGGTCGGCCGGTTCCAGACTGTAGCGCCTAGAACTGCGCGGCCACCCTGGCCGGCTCTGACATGTATTCAGCATTTTGTGGTCGAAAGTAAGGAGTAAACAACTTGCGTTTTATTTCCCTGGTTTTCCAAAATCGCTGCAGACACACATCAAGCCGCAGTCCAATCGTCTACCGCTGTCTCCCGTGGTCCGTCAGGCGACAGAACCTGGCCATAAAATGATTGAATACGGAGTTAGAACTGAATTATCTGTCAGACTCATAGGTACCGTACTACCCTGTAATCGGGCCCGGTTACGAAAAAAAAAAGTCGGTACTTATGGTCAGTAAACGCAAACAGCAGACTAGTCCGTGGCGTTTTTTCCGCTGAACATATTGGACACGATAGGTAAACATATTACTGGTTGTCACAAGGAGAGAAGTGCCAGTAAAAATATCAGACTTATCGCTAAAAGTGACGTTCTACTTTTATTGCCGGACAGGTCTCCGAGTCCCGCGCTATATACGGGTCGGACCCACAGTCTTATAAAAACAAACACGACGATTACCGTACAATTCATAACCTGAACTTCAAGCTGCGTTCGCGATAACTCTAAATCAAGGAGGAAATTTTTGTCCTGAAAAGTGTTTACGCTAGAAAGCTCAGCGCAGCAGAGAGGTGGTGAGGAGGGGGAGTGGGGGAACGGGGGAAGTACTAAGTGGATCTGAAATGAGAGGGATGCGAGTAGCTCGTCCCGGCCCGGTAGGGCAAACCTGTTCCGTCACTGGAAGGGGGCCCGCGGCTTGGAGCTCTATCTGTTTCGCGCGAGCGCGGCTAAATTATAAGTGAACGCGCACTCGGCCCGCGTGTTCAATATATTCCTGCCGCGGCGGCGGATGCAAATGAGGCCCGTAAATCGGCGTCGCCCGGCGACGCGGTCGTCGCGACGAGGCGCGCTGGGCTGCTCTGCGGCGCCGCACGGGCCGCGGCGTGGCGTGGCGTGGCGTGGGCGGCGTGGGCGGCGCGGGCCGGCGCGACGACTCGAGCGGAGTTGAGGGCGTTCCCACCGCGCCGGTCGCTCGACCGCTACCGCCGCGGCAGCCCGGCCGGCCTACGCGAGAGTAATTCAGAGGTCTGTCTCTCTCAACACCTACAGTTTTTTTTTCCTCTTACTGAACTGTCTTCTAGTTCTGTAAGTGCTTACTCTGCGCGACTTTATGTCGAATCAAAAAGATGGTTCCACCAAAACGTGGCGCAATGCGATCCGTACTCCGCAAACACCACAAATTGGAGGGTCCTCCCGCCGCAGCTGGAGCCGTGCAAAAAATGGTTCAAATGGCTCTGAGCACTATGGGAATTAACATCTGAGGTCATCAGTCCCCTAGCCTTGCAACTACTTAAACCTAACTAACCTAAGGACATCACGCACATCCATGCCCGAGGCAGGATTCGAACCTCCGACCGTAGCAGCAGCGCGGTTCCGGACTCAAGCGTCTAGAACCGCTCGGCCACAGCGGCCGGCTATATCGAATGACCTTTCGGTTCGCCTGTAAGTGTTGCTCATCATCAACCCTCAGTACGATACATTCTCTGTAACTGACTTTTCCTCAATTTTTGGCACTTAAATGCATTCCACATTTAATCTTTCTCGATAATCTTATTAGTTTCGTCGATTTTCAGTGACTGCATTACTAACGTACGGTGACGGGATGAAGAGTTAAGTGTCACTATTTTATACAATGATGTGACAAAGGTCACTGGATGCCTCCTCATATCGTGTCGGACCCCCTTTTGCATCAAGTCGACGTGGCATTGACTGAACAAGTTGTTGCAAGAAATATAGAACCATGCTGCCTCTACAGCCGTCCGTAGCTGCAAAAGTGTTGCCCGTGCATGATTTTGTGCACGAACTGATCTCTCGGCTATGACTCATAAATGTTCGATGGGATTCATGTCGGACGATCTGGGTTTCCAAAGTGTTCATCGAACCATTCGCGAATGACTGTAGCCTGGTAGCGTGACACATTGTCATCCATGCAAATCCCTTATCGTTTTGGAACATGAAGTCCATGAATGGCCAAAATGGTCTCCAGGTAGCCGAATGATCGGTTCGGCTGGACCACAGGACCCAGTCCATTCCATGTAAACACAGCCCATATCATTATGGAGCCACCGCCAGCTTGCCCAATTACGATTAAACGTCCCGTCGACGACGAGTTCATCAAACACGGAGCAAAAGTTTGAATTAGAAAAGAGAAGGTAAGGAACTCGTGGTTGTCCTTTTCAAAAGAACCATTGTGGCGTCTGCCATAGGCGAAAAGTCTGAATCTGGATTTTCCTGTAAAGAACTGAAAACTCTCTAAGCCAAGACCGCAAATAAATCTTTATTGTGATTACTAGCTTCAGCTACACACGAGCAATCTTAAGGTAAAAAAAATTCTCGTTTGGTGTAATTGCCGTTAACAGCTCATTACATCATTAAAATATTTTTCTTAAATGACAGCATCCATACAGAACGTATAGGTAAAATAGTTTTACAATGTTCATGACCAATCAGATAGAATGAAGGTGATAAAACAAAGCGGTTATACCGTTAAAACATAGTAACTGAACCAATTTAATCAGTATTTGTATTTTCTCATAACAGAGATAACTGTAAGTTCGTGTTATGAGACAACACAAATACCGATTAAATTTGTATGTTGCTAAGTTTTAACGGCATAACGCCCTTGTTTTATGGCCTTCGTTTACTTGATTGGTTATGAACGAAATAAAGCTGTTTTACCTAAAAAGAAAGATTGCAACAATATGTTCAGCCGTTATGTCAGTTATACTACTAGAGAATGTTTTTATGACCTGAAGATGGTTAGTTAATAGCTGAAATTAGTAATCAAAATAAAAATTTATTTTCTATCTTTCCCTCGAAGATTTTCAGTCCTTAATATAAACATTACCATTGATCGCTTGTCGCCAACGTTGCAAATGTCAGCAAACATGATAAATTTTGATTGTTGTGGAGCACGGAACATGTTTTCATACAAATTTTCGACAGTAGTGTTCGAAGTTTGCTTTATTTGCAACAGATTTGGAAGCCTTTCATGGTACCTTCTTCAGGCACTTCGGTAAATGCGGTAAACAAGACATGCTGCTTAGCAGAAAATTAGCATAAAAATAGTTTTTGTACTCCATAACAAAGTGATTCACAGCTGAAGAAAGCTGTATCCACCGCCATGAAAGCAACAGCACTAAATCCGGAACGGCGGACGGCTATGTTTCGGATGTTAGTCCAGTGAATCAACTTCTGCGTCGTCTCGCTCGGTAGCAATGAAGGCCTTGTTATCAGTACACCTCGCTCCCGATCATCAATGTCCGACTGAGACATCATCAAGGTGTCTAATTCTTCTTGCAGCGGCGAATAGCTGTAGTATGTTGTCATCGCGATGGGGAATTTCGTTGCGTACTACTCATTCCGAAGAAGACTCGCTTGAGAGAAGGGTCACTAAATCGCACTCAAACCCTTTGAGGTCTCAGGGAAGAAGACAAAAAAATGGTTCAAATGGCTCTGAGCACTATGGGACTTAACTTCTGGGTCATCAGTCCCCTAGAACTTAGAACTACTTAAACCTTACCAACCTAAGGACATCACACACGTCCATGCCCGATACAGGATTAGAACCTGCGACTGTAGCGGTCGCGCGGGTCCAGACTGTAGCGCCTAGAACCCCTCGGCCAGCGCGGCCGGAGGAAGAAGACAGGTCCGAAGGGGGTGGATTAGGGAATCAGGCGTCGTTTATTGAAGGTTCGCGAGCGCCGCCCAAATGTCAACACCGAGTGTCCGTGGAGATTTAGGAAAAATGCAGAATATCTTTATTTACAGTTATAACGTTCTGATTTGAAAGTTGTGGGGGATATTAGAGTTCAAATCGCGGTGACGGAGTCTGGCCTCCGAAACACGTTCTCCAAGGTTTCTCTTATGGATATAAAAGCATTGATCTGCTTCCAAACAATGTTCCGCATAGGATATTTTGGCACCGGTGAACAAGTGCGAGTACGAGTGGGGTGGGTAAACAATGCTCTCACACAGACGCGGGCCGGTGGGCAAGTTATCTGTAGTGCCTGCTAAAGAAAGAGCCAGCAGCCGTGTGTTTTCAGTGTCTCCACGCCGCCTGTGGGCAGAAATCAGCACAACACCTGCACGTCGGAAAGCCGACACCTCGGATGCGCGAGCTCTTCTTTTGGAGGACGACTCGTCGCAGAAACACACAACCGAAGCCGGGCGGGCAGGAGCAGCAGAGGAATTGACAGGAACAAGCGGCGCCGTATCCGTGTACCGAGAGAGTGACGCATAAAGGAAGAGGGTGGCGGGTGCGGGGGAGGGCGGGGGGCGGGGAGGGGCAGAGCGACAAAGAGCGTCGCGGCACACGTGGTCGCCACATGTGTCACCGCAGACATCACAGCCGATATATACCGCAGCGGCAGCGGCAGAGGCAAGGCGGCGTCCTGGGGGGCCGGTCCGCCACAAAAAAGCCCCCAGCCGCCCCACAGATTACCCACACTTGCTGGCGCGCTGGCCCACTTTGCGGAAAGCCAGCTGCCACCTGCGGCTAGCTCTAGCCAGAGAGATAGAGGGGCAGACCTGCTTTATACGTCCAACAGCGCCGCGGTAGGGTAACAAGTGTCAGTATAATGATGCCTATAACACGGCAAGCAAATGAAAATAACAGAAACCTTGCTCTTCTCGGTGGCAGCTTGGTACACTAATAACACAGTTCGACCGACGTGCCACAGTAGCTGAGACATCATCATCATCATTAGTGTTCTGCCTAAAGGCAGGTTTTCAGATGGTAGTTCTCCAGGCTGTCCGGTCTTCTGCCATCCTCTTCAGGTCTGCGTAATTTCCTCTTCCCTTTATGTCGTCTATCACCTTGTATCTCCTTCTTCCTCTCAGTCTTCTCCCACAAACCAATCCTTCCAAAGCATCTACTAGCAAGCACTCCTTTCTCAATGAATGTCCCAACCAGTTCCTTTTCCTTTCTCTTACAACCTTCAGCAGACATCTTCTCTCACCAACCCTTTCCAATACTCTTTCATTACTCACTCTTTCCATCCAGCTTATTCTCTCCATTCTCCTACACATCCACATCTCAGATGCTTCTAACCTTTTTTCATCTTTTCGCCTCAGTGTCCATGTTTCTGCCCCATATAGTGCCACACTCCAGACAAAACATTTGCCAAGCCTTTTCCTTAGTCCTTTATCTAATTTGCCACATAAGAGTCTCCTCTTTCTGTTGAATGCCTCCTTCGCTATGGCAATTCGAGTTTTCACCTCCTGATGACATCTCAAGTCTTCAGTTATTGTGCTTCCGAGATATTTAAATTCACTTACTTGGCTAATGGTAGATTGTCCTATTTTAATACTGGACAGTCTGCGTCTTGTACTGATGACCATACTCTTTGTTTTTGCTGTGTTTATTTGCATCGCATATTCCACACAAGCTTCATTCAGATCTTTGAGCATGTTATTCACTGTCCGCTCACTTTCTGCCACTAATACCATATCATCAGAAAATCTTCTTATACATATATACATATGTATATATGTATAAGGCGGGGCGTGAGTCGTGCTTGGGTAGCTCAGTTGGTAGAGCACTTGCCCGCGAAAGGCAAAGGTCTCGAGTTCGAGTCTCGGTCCGGCACACAGTTTTAATCTGCCAGGAAGTTTCACCAGTATATGAACTTCACCAGCATATGCAAATTGTTTGGAAAGCTGAACTGCGGGTGGGGGAAGCTGTGCTTTTCGACGGGTTCATCAGTATGGCAGCAGTTACTGAATGAAATCACAACGGAAAAAAGACTTGTATTAGACTAATATTGAAGCAGAGTACATTCAGTGTAGCAATACCTACAAATTTTATATAGCTTTTTTTTACCAGTAGTACGGTCCGAAAAACATAAACAGCTTGTGGGTGGATTTGATTTGAAATTTCCTGTTTGATGGATAACGGCTTTCCTTGCTGGAGATACGTCGCAAGACTTCAAGAGTCGTGTGAGAAGTTCTTGGAAAGGTTCTGGCTGGAAAGAACGACAAAAAACAAAGGAGGGGGCATCAGTTGCGCTTTGAACCGTTGTGTTCCGAGAAGCGGCGCTCGTGGCTGTCACAAGTATCTGGCGAGGCGGAGATCCTTTGTTCGGCTGACGGAAGGATGGCGCCCGTCAAAGGCTGAGCCTTCGTCCGTTCTAAACCTACCAGCAGAGAGACGAGACTTGTTCATCCTACAGTATGATGTAAAAGCAGGGTGTTTCTGATAGGTGTCTGAAGTGTTCCATTGCTCACGGTAGGTCGCCTTGTAGCACGCGCATGTCATCTTCGTTTATGAGATTTGCAAAATATCTTTGTAGGTAAAAGAGATTCTGTAATGGGGGCAGAGTCCCTCGGTTCAGACTTCCTGCCGTCGTACGCTCAGAAAATGCTCCGTCATTGGCTGACGTCGCCGGCTGCCCTGCAGAAATAATAAGTCAGCGTTCCGGGAAGGCTTCCTCGGCCGATCAGCCGCATCCGCCCCCGCTTTTCCTCCTACGGCCGTTTTCTGGCTGCCGAGATAGCACGGCCCTCTGGGGACCGTTCTGTCTGGACTGCGCCAGCCGATAGCGAGCGCTTATCAGTGGCAGCTGCTAGTTTCGCCAACCTCGACGGAATCAATTTCCCTGCAGCGGGCGGGTCGAATGTGCCGGGTTATCGTCGCCACCCGATACGGGCCAGGGGGCGGATGGGACAGATAACGCCCACTGGTCGTTGTAGAGGACTGATCTCCCGTCGCTGGCTGAGAGCACGACCGAGGTACGAGCGCTACTCTGCTTGCTGGCCCTCCTCAAGTGGCTCCTTCCACCAGTGTACCTTTTTCGGAACGAAAAACAAAAAATCAATTTAGGCACTGCTGTAGTAACTTTGCACTCTAAAATACCTTGGAAGGTCCTGATAAAAAAAAAACTTATATTCGACTACAGTGCATCGGCGATGGGTGCTATGAGATTACAGGTGCCCCCTAATGTAATAGTACAAATGGTTCAAATGGCTCTGAGCACTATGGGACTTAACTTCTGAGGTCATCAGTCCCCTAGAACTTAGAACTACTTAAACCTAACTAACCTAAGGACAGCACACACATCCATGCCCGAGGCAGGATTCGAACTTGCGATCGTAGCGGTAGTAGCACATTGTGGTTGTGATTACACTTGGCTACTGAGAGAAACCCAACGAAAAAATGGTTCAAATGGCTCTGAGCACTATGGGACTCAACTTCTGAGGTCATTAGTCCCCTAGAACTTAGAACTAGTTACACCTAACTAACCTAAGAACATCACACACATCCATGCCCGAGGCAGCATTCGAAGCTGCGACCGTAGCGGTCTCGTGGTTCCAGACCGCAGCGCCTAGAACCGCACGGCCACTTCGGCCGGCACCCAACGAAAAAGAGTGATTCTAGGACAATGAGACTTTGTGAAAACATTTGTAAGGAAATGCAGAAGAGAAATAACGAATAAATAACTGATTTCAGCATGTTTTTCTTCAACCTTTAACTTCAACACTTGCAAGAAACGTAAGAGCAAAGTCTACTCGTCTTTGTCACGTGCCAAAAGCTGTTAAGTAATGTGAAGTTCGTACAGATACTATTTCACTTTTCAATGGTGGATCACTAAATTATCAGCTTTCGTGACAGAGCTCGTACACTGTTGGATGATCACACATTGCGTCCAGCATTCTCAGCCATGACAGCAGAATCTTCTTGAACAATTTATGACGCAAATTGGCCGTCGTCCTCTACCAGAAGCACTTCTTAAATAGGCAGAGCTTCTGAATCGTGTTCTTCAACCCCCGGTGCGGAAAGAGGACCTTTCCGTATTCCTTTAATAAGAAGAGCAGCACCGCTATTGGTGTTGTTTTGATAAAACCACTTTACTCGTAAAGCCCATCTCACCTTGTCGAGACCCGTGTCGACTACCGGCAACTATAATGCGCACGAATGCCTGTGTTTCAGCCCTACGTCACCGTACCAGAGGTCGACGCCTAACGACAAGTGATGAGACGAACACCGCTGACAAAGCAAATCCTGCAGCGCACAATCTGGACATCATTCCTATGAAGCTGGCTGCTCATATGATAAACAGTTTTCCGTCTACACTGGCTGAAGTTTAATTATTACTACCCCTGCATAATTCTATTTGATGTAATTGAAAAATTTTTACAAGCTGAAAGAAATTCGATGTGCTTTTGAAAAACGTCAGAATTCAAAAAATGGCTCTGACCACTATGGGACTTAACATCTGTGGTCATCAGTCCCCTAAAACTTAGATCTACTTAAACCTAACTAACCCAAGGACATAACACACATCCATGCCCGAAGGAGGATTCGAACCTACGATCGGTCACACGGTTCCAGACTGAAGCGCCTAGAACCTCAGAACGTTTTCCTTGGTGTGATGGTCAGTGCTCTCTTGCTTTACTATGTGCAATAAATACGCGCAAGTTTTTAGAGAAAAATGACGGCGACTCCCTGCGAAAGAAAACACTGCTGTGCTAATCAGTTCCAACTCCATCCACCAAGTGACATCAGAGGAAAAGAAACAAAAGATAGGCAATCACGAGGGCAAATAATTAAACGAGAGTTCCATTAGGTGGCGCATGTTCTGTAACTGCCAATCCCTCTGTTATGAAAAGCTTTTCCGCAACTTCCTGTTGCAACGTGGGACCCGCGGCGTGGCTAATGATATCTTACGCGAACGGGGCCGGAGTTGTGTAACAGCCGGTTTGGATGTCTGCAGACATCGGGACAGCCCGAAAGGTACAATTAATCCTCATTAGCCGATGACGAAAGGCGGGGAGTAATCAGTCGTTGTCTGAGCAGGACGAAGATAACGAGAAAAAAAAAAGATGCCTCGCCGCATTGTGACACAATTTTACTAGGGAGTAATTGCGTAAAAGTGCCTTCCCAAATCGTTTAATTAAAACAGCGCCTTTTAAGCTGACGCAACGGTAGGAGAGACGGAAGGTTGCGAACGTGCAGCCGACCCTTGTAAGGGCCGGCAGTATCAGAAAGGCGACGCTACACAAACGGAACTACTTTTATTTCGTGTGTATCGTCAGCGACTGACCTACATAGCGACCGGGCGGGCGTCAACTGTGGCTCGTCGTAAACGCGGGGATAAATAAGGCGACGTGCCGGTGGCCGTCGCACAGCAGAAGGGCGACGGAAGCCGCCGCTGTAAACAGTCCCGCGAGGCGCGGCAGTGGCTCTGCACGGTCGCAGTTTGCGCACGCGGCGGGCAGGCCGAGGCGTCACGCGACATGTCAGCCACGTGTGTCTCGCGCCGCGCCCTCCGTGCTAAATGTACTGCCCGCTACGGTCTCGATGCTCGCTTGTATTAGCTAGGGCGATGATACGTTTTGCTCCTCCCAAAATAACATATCACCAACTGCTACTAAGTGAAATCACTTTTATTTCCCTACCAAATGGTTCAAAATGGCTCTGAGCACTATGGGACTTAACATCTATGGTCAGCAGTCCCCTAGAACTTAGAACTACTTAAACCTAACTAACCTAAGGACAGCACACAACACCCAGCCATCACGAGGCAGACAAAATCCCTGACCCCGCCGGGAATCGAACCCGGGAACCCGGGCGTGGGAAGCGAGAACGCTACTGCACGACCACGAGATGCGGGCTTTCCCTACCAGTTTCGATCAAAACGATAACTCACAGGTTCAGAAACAACACTTTAGCATCCGTATGTGTAAACAGTCACGAGATCGGAAAAGACCGTTCTGTACCGAATAAGTTAGAGAATAAGATAGAGAAGATCCAAAGAAGAGCGGCGCGTTTCGTCACAGGGTTATTTGGTAAGCGTGGTAGCGTTACGGAGATGTTTAGCAAACTCAAGTGGCAGACTCTGCATCGCGGTGTAGCTTGCTGTCCAGGTTTCGAGAGGGTGCGTTTCTGGATGAGGTATCGAATATATTGCTTCCCCCTACTTATACCTCCCGAGGAGATCACGAATGTAAAATTAGAGAGATTCGAGCGCGCACGGAGGCTTTCCGGCAGTCGTTCTTCCCGCGAACCATACGCGACTGGAACCGGAAAGGGAGGTAATGACAGTGGCACGTGAAGTGCCCTCCGCCACACACCGTTGGGTGCCTTGCGGAGTATAAATGTAGATGTAGATGTAGAAGTTACAGTATTGGAAATCAGTATAAAGCCAGCGAGCGCTGGACAGGCCGCAAGGGGCCCAATGACAGGGCTTGCTTTGCATGGCCTCCACGTTCACCCGACCTAACGCCATGCCATTTTTTCCTTTGGGGCTTCATCAAGGATCGTGCGTACGTGCCTCCGCTACCAGCAGACCTTCCTGAATTAAGAACCCTGTTGAAGCAGCTGTTGCTACAATCACTGAAGAAACACTTATCAACGTTTGGGAAGAACTCGGCTATAGACTTGATGTGTGCCGTGCGGCAAATGGTGCTCACATTGAACATTTATAAGGTTCTTAGTAAAACTGTTTGAGTTGCTCTTTCATTTGACATATCATTTATAGCTGTAAGTTTAATATAATAAATATTATAAAGCATTAAAACCCCGATATTCATTTATAAACACCATGTATACGTCAGAAGTATACATGTATCGAATTTATTATGAAATTAGTAGATACATGTCAGAAATAAACAATCATGATGAAATTACATAGTTTCTTTCATAACACAAGTGACAAAATTAAGCGTCTGCATTTCGTGGATGGTAATTGGTGTAAAGGCACTGACTGCCCTGCTCTGTTACTGCACTGTTAGTATGTTGTCCAACCTCTGTTCCTTCAAATTGCTTGAAAAATTCGCCATTGATTTTGTTTGGGTTTGTAGTTCTTGCTGTGAAACTGTCGGCCACTCTTCTCGCATAGCTCTTTCTAGTTCGAATATGCTTTCATTGCGAAAAATACGCCTTGCAAATATTCCCCAAAGGTTTTCTATGGAGTTCAAACCAAGGTTACGTTCAGTCCAGAGCAAAACATCGATACTTTTATCTTCAAACCACTTTTTGGTTGCGGAGAAACGTGCACAGATGCATTATCTTGTTGAAACATTAGACTTTAGTCACGTAGGTTACTATACATTCTTATCCATTCTGTCTCTAGCATCTCACATGTATATATTAAGAGTTCATTCTAGTGTTCACTCAAACAATGCGTGATTTATCTTTAGTGCAGAATGCTCCCCAAATCATTACACTTGCACCACTAAAATTTATGCTCATTCTTATCTGCTGCTCTGTTCTCACATCATGACAATCGCAATGAAATCCATCCGGACCATCTAAATTAAGCTACTTCTTCTCACTGAAGCTCACTTTATCCCATTTTATAAAAACGATAAATGTTTAGTATGAACTGTAAACGAAATAACAGAAGCCTAATTCATTGATTTAGTATTCAAAACTTATGTACATGTCGTAATGGTAAAATCAATGTTCATTTCACTAACCGCCATAGGTTGGTATTCTAATTGTACGCGAACGAAGTTAAGGTTATTGGTGTCTAATTAGCATTTTACACGTCTTCGAAGAGTCCATATAGGTAAGGCTCAAGTACTGACCAATATTTGCTTACATGTGAGAACGATCTAAATGGCAAGCTCAGATTAAAGTAGTGATCAGACGGAATATTGCGATGTTTCGCTATACGCGTTCCTGTATGACCGCCTCCTCAGCATATCCGTGAACGGCGCAGCTAGACTGTTAAAAGTGCCGCTTGGTATCCGAATCACAAGCAAGTTGGTGATACTGAAACGTACAGAGAATAAATAAAAACTATGGTACGGAATCTTGCCTTTCCCGGGCAATGAGTGTACAGACTGAGCTATTAAGGCACTAGTCAAGGCCTACGCAACATATTTCCTTCAGTCAATGCTTCTCTCCTCTTTTCCGAACTTCATATGAGCTCTCCTGTATACCTAGCGGGCCCAGCACTTTTGGAAGGGAGGATACAACGGAAGAATGGTCTCGCCAATGCCTAGGAGATTTTTTTAAAAACAGCTCTGACGCCGCTACGGAGTGAAAGCCTTGTCCTGTATAGAGATAAAAAAAAAGTAACGTAAAGAGGCAGAAAAAGCCTAGAAACACTGGGGGATCGAGTCCTTACTCCAAATCGAATGCTGCGGACGGGTGCAAACTAAGACAAGTCGACGTTTGAAGCGAAGAGCTCCGACAGCAGTTTACGTCGAGACGTCTGCAGGGCGAGGCACCTGTTTTCCCAACTCCGGACGCTGCGCCGGGACGTGTGAAGTGCAGTAAGGACAGGTGCGGCTGTTGCCTGTGGGAACGGCGGGGGTCGATCGGCGCGTGCTGATAGCGAGCAGGGCATCGCAGCCCGCCGGCTGGTTCTGCTGTGGGCCGTCATTGTCTGCGCAGCCGCCGCGTTTCCGGCTTGCCTCATTCCGTGGCCGCAATTATTCCCAGGGCCCGTAATAAAACGCTTGCGGCAATGCGTCAAGAAAGCGTGCGAAATCTTTCTCATTACGCTGCCATCGCCGCAGATTTTCAGTTCCTTTATTCGTTTCATTTCTTTTCTCACCCCCTCTCCCCTCACCCACACTACTACCTTTTTTTTTCCATTGCCTTTGCGGTCCCAAGCGCTGTTGTAGAACAATTGTCGAGAGCCGCTCGGGCGACATCGTAAAAACATAAGAATAATTTCGTGTCAGATCTGCCCTGCCTTGTGGTCATGGCGCAGGGCGGTGGCCCTTTTGGAGACATTGTTCCACCCGGACGTTTTGATTGGTCGGGACGAAGCAATTTGCTCGCTTCCACTGCGAGCGGAAAAGTGCTTGCCTGTGTGGCCTTCACGGAGATACCTTACTCGGGCCATAAGGAAAGAATATTACTGTGTGGTTCATGCAGCCATTACAGCCGGGGTTGTTTCCATTAAGCAACGATACTCACTCACAAATCGGTACGGATTTAAGTTATTGTGTACTTGACTTGCATGACAGTAGCAACATTTCCTTTATAAAACTGAGTCTTCCCACACCTATAGTTATTGTCCAAATGCTACGAGACCCATAATGCTGTAGCCTACGAGAGCAGTAAAACTTGATGTGAACACTAGAGAACCGTAAAACATTTAATGGAATGACTTTCGGAGAAGTTGCTGCAACGATAATTGCGGTATAGATGAGCAAATGTAGCGGAATGTGGTGTTGAAGTTTCCAAACAAGGAGCATCATAGAAATCACATAAATAATTGTAGACTTGAAAGTTTTCGTTTCATAACAAGCGGAAAAAAAGGAGCGTGTTCTGCAACTAAACTGAATGGAAGAAGAAGAAGAAGAATGACCCATTGTAATGCACGTCTCCACCTATGGTATAAAAATGAAGAAAATGTCAGGAGGAGATTCGATGGCTTGTTAAAGAGTTATGATGTAATTTTAATTTATTCAGCTTGTTGCCCAATTATCTTTATTTAACGGAAAATACTTCACAACAATGAAAAAGTCTGTAATACAACACGAAACACAGAACAATGCAAAAACCCTCAAACAGATGCAAAACTAGTGTAATTGGGTAGCTGTCGATGGGAGAACGTTGAGCATAGCTCTGCCATTGCATTCTGTGAAGCCGTACGTGAGGTTCATTTTGAAAAACTCTCCATCTGTAAATCTATCAGTACTGCTATCTTAACGAACTAACATAGCGAGAATAAAAATATAGAAATGAGCAGTGCTTAACGCAATCTCGAGGCAGAAGAGTAAAGCGGGTTTCACTGTTGTCAGCGTGCACCACGATTGAATGGAACATGTGTTTTTCCCAACAAGGCACACCGCGCCACCGTCAACATTTGCAGTGTTATGCAGATATTTTCAGTGCAACACAGGGATAAATGAAGAAATCAAACAAAATGCAATTACTATGGAACGTGCCAAGGGAGGACATGGCTCCTTTGCACCAAAATACCTAGAAAATATCCCTGAACGACCTCTGAAATTTTGTCGGTGGAGTTTTGGTTCGCCCTGATGTTTCAAAGTTGTCGACTGTAATAATTTTTAATTACTGAATGCTATTTCTTTTATTAAGAACGATATATAATTCTACCTGTTTTTAAGGTATATATATATATATATATATATATATATATATATATATATATATATATATATATATATATATGACGTTTTTAATAAATAGACGGCATTCGATCACTAAACGTTACTACAATTGACAACTTTCAAACTACTGCCAAGTTTGCTACTTACAAAATGCATTCTACTGTTATAATGTCAAAAAATGAGAGACTAAAACTGTTTAAGATAATCTTCTTTTTGGACTATGCTAGTCACGGAACTACTTTTAGGGAGAATTCCTACTCTTCACTCTAAAGATCTTAAATCTCAGTCTCTGTATTAACAGGTGGCAAATGAGAAATTATTTTCAGTTTGCGAAATTACGAGAAACACTGCCGTAACGGGGAAGCGGAGGCGGAGAGGACGAACACCGATGGCGCAACGGCATAGAATGGATTAGGTCGTCGTTTTCTTAAGTGATGCAGCCGGCCATTCTCTGCTTTAAAGACGTCACGGAAAACTTAATCAGGGCGTCCGAACAAGTCTTTGAATACTTATCCAATCGAAACTGTGCCACAACTGGTGTGTCACCTAGCTATAATGGAGCCGACGAAATAATATGTCTGACAGTAGTGGCGCTGATGCCAGCTTTCAACTGCGAAACACAAACGGTTGTAGGCGAAAACAGTAATGACGCATACAAGATCTCGTTACGTGATAGAGGTAGACGCACGATGGAGACAGACGCGCCAAGCCTATTGCAACCATTTGGGATCTTCTTTCGCTGACTTTATTTTAGGTCGTATTCAAGGTAGCCATTGAGGGGTGGGGGTTTACATTCAGGGTACATAAGAATGTTTGATATATTCAGTAAAAAGATATGATTTGCAGTAAACACGGTAACATACAGTATGTGGGAAGAAATGGAAGACCAAGGGAGAACTGCACGGATTAAAAAGGCTGTGAGGCAAGGATGCAGTCTTTCGGCCCAACTCTTCAGTCTATACATCGAAGTAATAACGGAAATAACAGTAATGTCTAAGACTAGGATTAAAAGTCATGGTGAAATGATATCAATGATAAGTTTCGGCGATGATACTGCTGTCATCAGTGAAAGAGGGAAAGAAGTACAGCACTTCTGAATGAAATTACCAGTTTACGAGTACAGAACATGGATTTTGAGTAAACGCAAGAAACACGGAACTGGGGACAACGTAGTACACGAAGTAAAGGAATTCAGCTACCTTGAAAGCAAAATAACGCATGACAGACGAAACAGGAGGATGTAGGAAGCAGAGTAGCACAGATAAAAATGTCATTCCTCGCTACCAGTATGAAACTTGAGTTTTAGTTTGAGGAAGAAATTTCCGAGAATGAGCACATGGAGCGCAGCATTGTGCCGAACTGAGTCGCAGATTTTACGAATACCGGAGAAGGGAATCGAGGCGTTTGAGTTCTGGTATTAGAAAGGGCTGAGGAAAATTAAGTTGACTGATATGATAAGAAACGAGATGGTACTCAGGATCGACGAGGAAAGGAAGATGAGACAGGATCATACGAAATTAGACACGCAGGCATAACTACCACGGTACTAGACGGGGCCACACAGGCCAAAAACTGTAGAAGAAGACACACTGGAATTCATCTAGGGAATGATGCTGTGTTAGTCTGAGCTGAAGGCATCGGCACCGGGAGAGAAGTCGGGACGAGCAGCATCGAACCAGTGAGACGACGGTGTTGAACTTGGTGAAGGTCGCAAGCAAAACGACGCTGGTACTGAACGCCAGAGCAGGGCAGACTGCCGTTAGAGAAGAGGTGAGGTGGGGGAGGGGCGTGGGCGCCCCCGCTTCGCGGCAAGAGTTTCGTGAGCCGCGGGTAGTCCGAGGCGCGGCCCGATTGAGCGATATTGATTCCTGGCGCTGCCTTGCCTTGCCTTGCCTGTAATTTTATCGTGGCGTGATCCGTCGGCGGAGCGCACTCACTCACACAGGCACGAATGTACACGGACGCTGAAACACACGTAAAACATTTTGGCGGGGCCCGAAACACGGAAGGCGCCTCGCGACATTCTAGAAGACACTGGTCGTGCACTAAGGTAGCATGTCAACGGTCTCTAAGTCGGCAGTCTATACTATTATCACAGAATAACTTGTGACATATCCAATATTTCTCGTTGTATGCGCGATAGCCGAAGTTTCACTCCACGTAAGTTTCTAACTACCGTATTCAGCCCAGTATTCACCTAGGTGGATGTGATAAACTACCTAAAAGCCACTCCCAGATTGGACGGCTCACCAGGCCACGTCGTTAATCCGCAAAACGGATTCGATCGGGGGCAGGTTCGCCTCCCAGAATCCCGGTGGCGGCAGATTAACGAGCTCGCCTGTGGGTGTGTTCAGTCTAAACCACAACACTGGTATCCTTATTGACACACAAAGTCGTTTTCTAGACTGTTCTTCAAAATTTTTTCTGGGCACTTCTCAAATACAAACAAAATTTATTTTACCGCAAGAAGTTTCACGCAAACGACGAGCTTTGTAAATTAGATGTAGCGTTAAAGATGAAATGTACTTACAACGATGCAAAAAGGCCTGATACTATTTACTTACACCCTAAATAGTCCTCTTCTTGTCACCGGAACGAAAGTAGCGTTACCTTCCGTGTTCAGGATTGTTCCCAACCGATATGTTGTTAGTTTTTGTGTTTAGCGCGTTATCTTACGGAATGATGTCGTGCAGATGGGCAAACTCGACGACTTAAACCGGAAATTATTTACAGAGTCTGCTTCGTTTTGACGTTCTTAATTTACATATTACTCCCAGAAATAGTGAATGGAATGAAAAATTTGACACTTATCTCACATTTTTCATTCGTTTGTTCACAGCTTCAGTGGCTGTTCACAGCTTCAGTAGCTGATGTTAAGACAGTAGGAATACTTGTATTACTCGCGTACGACTGTTATCGAACAACACTATTGGCCGTTTAGCAGCGGAACAGATTTGTGGAAAATTTAACACCCGCAGAGCCGAAAATTCTCCGGGGCATGAAACCGCAGCCCGAGAAAATCTGGACCGAAGTCTGCCGTTTAAGACGCGTTGGCAGCCTCTGTGGAGCGTCCGTGAACTGCGGCCAACAACAACGCTGTCCTTACGGCGCCTTTCTTGCGACGCGCCATCTCCCCGCTTCTGTTTGCAGTGAGTGCCGGTAATTGAATCGATCCAGGTTTGTTTCCCGGCGTCTCCTGCACGCTTTTCCGTTCTTCCTCGCTCCCCCTCCCCGCGTCCTCCTCCAGGTGACAACATTTCCTCCCTCACCTTGCCACGAGCGGAGGAGCAGCGAGTAATTAACCCTGTGTGTGCGCGCGAGCCTATAGACTGCAACGCCGGGTGTATGTCACTGGCAATGCCTAGGGTTTATTAACGCTTCTCCCTCCACATCCTCAGGATTGGTCTTGCGACATTATAGTAAGAAAGAGTGTTGCACCCAGCGATAGTGTACCTAGGAAAACATGACTTTTTTTGGTAAGTACTTCAGTCTAGTAACTGATTCCAGAATCACACGAAGGAACGCGCTAGTGGCCACCATAAAAAGTTTCCGCCATTTTCTACAGTATTTTTTTTCCTGGCTAGACATGCGGTTGTGTTTCGTGCAGCATTTGTAAATATTTCGCGTTATACACATTTAAGTGGTATATAATATATTACAGCTATTTGGAAAACATTACTTATTCTTCAGTTACATAATTTTATGGCGACTAAAGTGCTATTTGTATAGCATGTGGACAATTAAGCCATACCTCGTCGATAGTGCACCATCTTCTGTATTGAAACAAATGAACATCTTTTACCATGGAACATGCGGTACTCGCAAATGAACTGACGATGTTTATCTTGAAAATGGAAATTTGTGCTACTTATTTTCCAATAGCTTATATACTGAAGCGCCAAAGAAACTGGTACAAGCGTGCGTATTCAAAATGCGGAGATATGTAAAAAGGCAGAAGACGGCACTGCGGTCGGCAACGCCTATATAAGACAACAAGTGTCTGGCGCTATTGTTAGATCGGTTACTGCTGCTACAATGGCAGATTATCAAGATTTAACTAAGTTTGAACGTGGTGTTATAGTCGGCGCACGAGCGATGCGACACAGCATCTCCGAGGTAGCGATGAAGTGGGGATTTTCCCGTACGACAATTTCACGAGTGTACCGTCAATATCAGGAATCCGGTAAAACATCATATCTCCGACATCGCAGCGACCGGAAAAGGATCCTGGAAGAACGAGGCCAACGACGACTGAAGAGACGTTCAACGTGACAGAAGTGCATGGTAATCTTAGGTATTTCAGAAAAAGACTGGGGCACATGAAAAGTCAATGCCATCATTGGAAAATGGGATAAGAAAATATATTAAACTTCTCTTATAGGGGTTTATGGAGGCAAAATTGTGATAAGTGTGCGAAGGTACAACAGTCTCCCCTAATGTACCAGAGGTTGAAAATATCGCTACAGTTGTAAGGTTCTTTTATTTAGAACACGACCGCTTTCGGGCTCTTTATACGCCCATTATCAGGTGTTATACTGAAAATAGCATGACACCGAAGATAATAATAGTTTTTACACGCAGTAATACACATAGAAAGCAAAAAAATCCATATAACATTTTAGAAACTACCGGTCGGGCTAGGTGCTGTAAAACTTACGTCAATGGCAAAGTGACTCCCCTAATGTTCTTGTGGCCACAGCACACGCAACCAGGGCTCTGAACCTAGTTACAAGTATTATCCCCATTAGCTCCACAGGTTTGTCAAAGAGAAAAGAAGATTTCCATTTATCTACCACATTCCCGATGAAACCAATATAGAATATCATGGAAGACGGACAGCTGAACGTTAACGATCGTCTTAACCCCTGGAGCAGTAGGCAACCATGCGCTGCTGGGTAGGGATGTTAGTCACAACTGGGGTGAGTCAATCAAAAAAGCAATCGTTCCGTTAAAAAACCAACTATCCGACTAAATTATCTTCCCAGTATTTTCTTTCCAATTCTTTGTCCTTCCTTGAATCTCAGTGAAATCCGCACTGCGATAAGGATTATAGATTTTTTTAAAAAACACTCAGTACTCAGACGCAGTTTTATGCATCTTATTACCACGAACAGCATGATGGATCAATGGTTACGACACAGAACTCGTAATCGTCAAGAATGAGATCCTAATGCCCGCCCGGCCACCAGATGTCAATTTCCCTAAAATTATTAAGGCGAATACTAGGATGGTTCCTTTGGAAAGGACACGTCCTATTTTCTTTTCGCTCTTCGTCCAATCTGAGATTGTCCTTCGCCTGTAACTAACTCGACGTCATGTGATGTCAAGTCCAAGTCTTCCGTTTATCCTTTACTGTGCAGTAAATTTGATGTCTGCGCAATCTCAATGGTTAAGAGCTGAATTTCCATAGCTGTGTACGCCGTCAGTCATCCTACTCTACGACGTGGAACACCGCTCATCATTTCGACGGAGAAGTGCAGCACCAGTGGGCGCAGGACGCTGGTGTGGTAAATAGCCGATGATTGACTTGGTCAATGGGCAGTCTTCAAACGAAGTCGGATTAGAATTCACCGTGCAGGCGATGCCGTGTTATTTATCGATGGAGCATTATATTGGTTAGGTAACGATGGAGTATATTTTTGAGGAGTAACGTAAATAAAGGTGTCCTCAATCAGGAGGTTGGTTTGCACATTGCAGTGCTTTACTAGGCACGGTCCTATTGCCGTCGGTACGTCCTTCCCCCCGATCCTACACTGAACTGATTTAACTAGGCATTTGTAGGGTGACCAACAGTTTAATGTGCACTCCGAATCACAGTCCAACTAAACGCGTGGAACAAGGCATGCACGACAAAAAAACGGTCTTGGAACAGACTGAGAAACGATCTGTAGACCCATACTTTTGAAGTCTGACAACCACTTTTTTATTTTCATACTCAAAATTCTTGACTTTTTCAATTATACCGGGTGATCAAAAAGTCAGTGTAAATTTGAAAACTGACTAAGTCACGGAATAATGTAGATAGAAAGGTAAAAATTGACACACATGCTTGGAATGACATGGGGTTTTATTAGAACCAAAAAAAAAAAAATACAAAAGTTCAAAAAATGTCCGACAGATGGCGCTTCATCTGCTCAGAATAGCAATAATTATCGTAAGAACGTAAGACAAAGCAAAAATGATGTTCTTTACAGGAAATGCTCAATATGTCCACCATCATTCCTGAACAATAGCTGTAGTCGAGGAATAATGTTGTGAACAGCACTGTAAATCATGTCCCAAGTTACGGTGAGGCATTGGCGTCGGATGTTGTCTTTCAGCATCCCTAGAGATGTCGGTCGATCACGATACACTTGTGACTTCAGGTAACCCCGAAGCCAATAATCGCACGGACTGAGGTCTGGGGAGCTAGGAGGCCAAGCATGACGAAAGTGGCGGCTGAGCACACGATCATCACCAAACGATGCGCATCTGTCGGACATTTTGTGAACTTTGTTTTTTTTTTGTTCTAATAAAACCCCATGTTATTCCAAGCATATGTGTCAATTTTTACCTCTCTATCTACATTATTCCGTGGTTTATTAAGTTTCCAAATTTATACTGACTTTTTGATCACCCGGTATTTTGCTGACATGTTTCAGAGGTTTTTTATCTTACCTAGTATTTAATCGTTCTCCCTGAAAGAGAATAATTAATGTATCATAAACTTCGTGGTTACTGTAGTCCAAACAAGAGCAAACAGAAATATTCTCTGTACTAACTGACAAAAACTAGCGTGATGGTAGAAGACTGGAGGCACTAAGTCGCTGCGAGTTATCTGGATAAACCGCGGGATGCGTGAGTCAGGATGTCCGAAACGAGAAGCTTGAGTCAGAATGTCCTCCGAATGACGGATTAGGAACCTTGGCATACGAGCGCAACGTCCACACCGGGCGCCGCATCGCTGTTACTCGGCGTTGTGTGCTGGCACGTCAGTTGACGCTGACGCCGCAGCCTCAACTACTGACACTGGACCACAGTGAGACAGCTTCTGTTTGCCGCTACGACTTGGCTACATGCGTTGGGCATTCGCACAGGGCACTCTTCTCTTACCGTGCCCCTCGCCCCTCTAACACTGGACATCACGCGACGCGAACATAGTGCGTCTGAACTTGGCAGGCCACGGCGGGGTGCATGGCGGAGGGTGCGCGGCGCTCCGGACTCGCCTCCAGTCGGAAGCCCGAAGTGCCGAGCCGCCGACGGGTCCCATACGGCGGTCGGATCGGCCGGGCGGCTTTTATCGGTATTTTTGGAGCCGCGACGGCTCTTGTGCGGCAGATGTAAGACCTCAGAGGGGGCGGTGTTGACGCCGCCGGCCGCACGGCGGTCCTCGGACACTATTATTAACTCGGCGCCAGTCGGTAAGAGCGCCGCGGCGGATTAAAGCGTCGGCCGAGAGGGGTGGATCCGGCAGCTGGATGGAGCCTGCGGAACGCAGCCCTTTCGTAGGCTCGGATCTCCGCAAACGCACAAGAAAACCAAGTGTCTTACCAGGTGCGCTCTTACCGGAGTAGGATTAGGCTGGGTGCATATATACAAGTTTCAGCCGAATAACTGTTAAAGTTGCGAGGGGAAAGGTAATGAGACGCTATTGACGTGGGCTTGCAATCGACGCGATAGTTGACAGTAAAGTCACATAACTTGACATAAAAATCATAAAACGCCATCGAACATATTTACACCGGGCTACGACCGAACAATCGCGCAACTATCCGTGTACCGCTCGATCAGGTTTTACCTCTATAACGGGCATCAGAGATTTGATAATTTCTTCATTTTGTCCGTCTTAGTTGCATAAATATGCAATTTTTACTACAGTGGTTACCGGTTTCGGGCTGACACGCCCTTTCTCAAACCTGTTGTTATTAACCTTAATTGGCCGGCCGGTGTGGCCGAGCGGTTCTAGGCGCTACAGTCTGGAACCGCGCGACCGCTACGATCGCAGGTTCGAATCCTGCCTCGGGCATGGATGTGTGTAATGTCCTTAGGTTAGTTAGGTTTACGTAGTTCTAAGTTCTAGAGGACTGATGACCTCAGCAGTTAAGTCCCATAGTGCTCAGAGCAATTTGAACCATTTTTATTAACCTTAATTAGTCATATGCCGAAAGGCACGAGTAACTTCTGTACAGAAAGTCAAAACGCACGGAAGTTATTCGTGCCTTTGGGCACCATAGTATGACCAGTTACGGTTAACAACGTGTGTGGTTTGCGAATGGGCGCGTCAGCACTGCGACAAAAATTGTGTATTCATGCGACTGAGATGGACAAAATGAAGAAATTATCAAATTTCCTCTGTACTGAACGGTTGCGGTCGTACTATCCCGTGGCAGCATGCCTCTAATCAGCAAGAAATATTGTTATCAATACTATACAGGGGTACTGTGGTACCCAAAGAAGAAAATTCTTTTTTGATCATATAACTACATTTTAATCGCATCATTACATTCACGAATAAACTGCTTTGGGGAGTAAACTGAAAATATTATTTAGTTTCTGAAGTTTGGAGATACTTTTGTTTATTTGCGAGACATGTTAACTTCTTGCATGCATTGCACTCAGTGCGGTTTGTTCTGAAGCTTATGTGAATTTGCAGAACATTCGAATATCCTTTATCAGTGAACTACGTGAAGGAAACAAATTTTCTCCTCCATCGTGTTCTGTGACCCATTTAATATAATCAATGAATTTATTATTGTGATCCAAAAATGCAAAATAGGCTCAAACGCCAATGCTTTCCCTGTTACGGCACGTGAATAAATATGGTGAACCTAGGAAAATGTTCAAATCTGCGTGAAATCTTATGGGACTTAACTGATAAGGTCATCAGTCCCTAAGCTTACACACTACTTAACCTAAATTATCCTAAGGACGAACACACACACACCCATGCCCGAGGGAGGACTCGAACATCCGCCAGGATCAGCCGCACAGTCCATGACTGCAGCGCCTAAGACCGCTCGGCTAGTCCCGCGCGTGAACTAAAGAGCGTATTAGTATTTTCTTAAGAATAGTATGACAGAAAATACAAATTCGTTGGAAGCGAACATCGCTGTGTTTTCTCGTTGCCCCTTCACTTGTCATTGCGTCCTTTACAGGGGTTTCTTTTTCATTCGTCTTCTCAAGAGACATCACAACTGTTTCGCGAGACAAGTCTCTCGTAGGATAAAAGCACCTAAAGAACACGGTTTATAGCAATATTGGACCAAAACTAAGTAATCTGAATGTCAACAAACAGGCGCGACAGGAAAATAAACTTACGTTAAACAACTGCTTCACTGTGGTACTGGTAAATCGTATTTTACCGTAAAAAGTTGTAAGTCACTCGTCTCTGTAACACGTAATCGCGTACCTAAACCAAAGACGTGAAACTAAAGGAACTTGAAAGTTTTAGCACCTGGTTGTAGCAAATGCGCAATACACCAATGAAAGCGTCAGGTAAATCAGTACCTGTATGTAGTGTAGCGTTCGAGGACAAACAACCACAATACAAGTCTTTACCTTCCCACAAACAACTAGTCCCTCTGCTGAAAGTTGTATGTACGCTTCCCTCCGTCTCAAGTGCAGAGCGGAGGAAGAGGGGTGGTCTTTAGAAGTGGTGCGGCCAGTGACCGCGGCCAAACTTTCCGTACTTGGCCCAACAAAGTTTTTCCCGCGTGCTCTCGCACCCCTCGACTCAGCGCATTCTTTAACCCAGTTTCCCGAGATTGCAGCAGCAACCAGCCACCCCTCCAAGACGCCGCCACTCCACCCCCCCCTCCCACCTCTCCCTTCTTCCGTGGGAAAAATCTTCCCTACTTTCCCACCCCTCGACTCGCCTTTTACCCGCCCTGCTGTCTTTTCCTTTTTTTTTTCTTTTGCTTCTTTCTGCCCCTTCAGTTCCGCCGCCGCCCTCCGCCGTGAGACGCGACCCCTATAAAAGGCAGGGAGGAGATTTCCTGATATCAGGATTCGATTGGCGGAGAGGAGGGTGCAGCGGCCCCGTGGCAACCTGTTACTCGCCAACCCTGTGGGCGACACCCCTTCCTTTCGACCCGGGCTCCTTCGTCCGGCGGAGCAGAAGAAAACCGTGTTTGACCCACATCTGTTGCGTCTGGTGCCACAGACGCGGTCTCTTACAGTGTGACCAGGCCCGTGGGGAGACGGGACGGGACCTGCGTTAGCTCCCGTCACGCTCTCGCACTTGACTACAAACGCTGTTCCGTAACTTAGTTAATTCTTTTTGAGTGTGGGGCTATAAAGCAGTAATTTCCACAAAAATAGTTCCGCCTTATTACACAGCACAAGCGACTAATCCCATCTTCAGACGGGTAGCGCTAAGCGTCTACGGCCGGGCGAGTTGCCTGGCGTAGCGGTAATGAATTATATGCGTAAACCTTCCTCGTCGATCAGCCGATCTGTTACTGAAAACTGCACTGTATCAATATTGCTAGAGTCTCCAGAATCGTTTACGTCAATAATTGTGATGCACGCTGTGTATTCAAAGTGCCGGGAGTATAGCTGCAAAAATTTTGATAATTGGTACCTTAATATGTACCCACTTCAGTGTGTTGCTTGTTTTTCCTCTGCGTCTAACAGCCTTCTCGCAAACGCATCACATAATTTTCTATCCCAACTTTTCTGCACGGTCGACTACGCCTGTCAGTATAGGCTAACCGTTTTCCATCCACTTCACGCTTCAATATCTACACATATTTGGAGGTACTAACCAACCTAAAAACGTACTTCACCTAATAGCTATAATTATTGGTCTGCAAATGAAGTAAATACTGATGTAACGTTGTTTAGTACACTGTCCTCTTCTTTCTTCAACCTAGAATGACGTACAGGGGCTGTACAAAATATGAAAACACCGCAAACATAGCACTTTACCGTGCCAAATAGGGTTAGAAAAACGAGTGGCATTCGAAACATCTTCCAGACATCACAGAATGGATAAGTAGAGGTCCCGAATGGTTTTCAAGGGAATCTTACACCATTCTTCTTGCAAAACAGCGCCAATTCGGGTAACCATGATGAACGTCGATACCGATCACACGCCCTTCTCTCCAAAGTGCACCACAAATGCTCAATAAGACTGAGATCTGGTGAGTGTGGTACCCATGGGAGATGCGACAATTCATACTCGTGCCCACAGAACCAGTCTTGCACCAAGCGAGCTTGTCGCCCTGGAACACAGCGTCACCACTGGGGAATTCCCTTCTTATGGAGCTGCATTCGTGTCGTTTTGGTGCTGACAGGGTTCGCAAGTGCAACATTCAGTTCTGCAGTGACTTTTGCAGCTACTGTCCTCTTATTTTGCGTCAGAATCCTCTTCAATGACTGTGACTATCACGTAATAAGTACCTTCGTCCGCGTCGCAGCTTAGCGGGTGATGTTTTTCCCACTTTCCCTCTACGCTGTATAAATCTTCGACGTGGTGCCTCATGAAACACCAAACACTTTGGCTGCCTTGGTTACGAAAGCACCCGCCATACTAGCGTCCAACAGTTACCCCTTGTTCGAATTTAAAAATTAGCTCCGACATAATGCACTTACAACTGCACATACCTTTGTCCAACTGTTGTAGGCGTATACTTGGCTTGTCATGGCGAGAGTTTTATGGCTTGTTGTTATGGATGACGATGAAAATGGAGAGAAGTAAAGATCCCATTTCGGGCCTGTCAGGCTCCCTGCATTCTTCTTTGCACCTACTAAGTTTTAACAGCGGACATAATTTCTTATTATCACAAGAAAATATAATCGAGATAAGAAAATTTGTTCCCTTTTTCCACCATCTGACTAAAGTCTTGACGTAACTAATTCTCATATCCTCATAGAAAGACTCCGTATGTTCTTTTTAATTGCACATTTTCATCCTCTTTCTCGCTTTTCCTCTCTTGGCTCAATGATAACTTCCAAGTAATGTATCGGTAACCGTGTCACAACTACTTCCAGCTTTAAACGTCTGGACGGGAGAAAGTAAACAGCGTTCTGTAATGCAGCGTGCATTAGCGAAAACTAATTTACACTCTTGAATAAAAACCTACCATGATCTGTACTTAGCGTCACGGAGAATTACTGGAATGTTCAATGGGGCGTGAAATTAGAAATCTGAATTGCCTGGCGCAAAAAATATCCCATAATTCCAAATGTTTAGCGACATTACTCTCTATAAATGCGCAGTGTTTAATGAACGGGCGTCAATGGCTTCTTGGCACGTAATAAGTTCTGTGACCACAACAGCGTCTTGCTACAGGCGAAACTGGCGTACTAGGCACCATTTACCTAGTGAATATATTCTAACGTGATGAGAGCCTCTAACATTTGCTTCGGTTTTAAGCCATCTTAATATTTAGGTTGATACTTTTTCCTCAAATACCTGCAGAACTGCGTTCTAATGATTGACCAAGTGTTCTCCCATGGCGTGTAAAATACTGTTCTCGGGTTCCCGAACAGCGTCTTGTTTCCCCAAAATGTTTCTACAAAGTTCTAGTCTATTTTCACCGTAATTCACGTTCGTCTCTTATTAATTTCTCTGTTGTCACCCTTTTACTTATAGGAAAGAGCAATGCTTAAAATTTGGTTCCGTAAAAGTGATTTAGATTTTTCTTGGCGTCTGCAAAACACTTCCAGTGAGTGCTTGGTTGATTCCAAAACAATTCATCCGTAATTTTTCTCTGACATAGCTGACGCTCCGCATCAGCTGATACCGGTCTGTATGGACGACTACAGGTGTCACAAATACGGAATGGTAGCTTGCACTCGTAAAAGTTGCGTGAAAAAAGGTGGTGCAGGACGAAGCTATCTGAAGGTTGTATAATCACATGAGTTGAATCACACTCACACACACAACTGGAATCGCAGAAACAGAAATGAGCCGGCTCGGTCGATTCTTACTTTTATATCTTTGGCGTTGTCGTATCTTCACGGTATTGCTTCCTTGGCCGGCTTTGATTTTGTAATCGGCCCGGGAAGAAGTGATCAGCGAGTGCTTGGACGGTTGGCAGTGAGCCTGTTTGTGGCAGCGAGCATCTAAAGAGCGTATCGAGTTGGCGGCCGAACGTGGAAGCTTAGTGACTTTCCGGACCTAGTTGGGGCTGTGTGGCGTTAGCTGGCTGCCTTATGCTGGATGACGGGCAGTTCTGCACGACTCGCCGTGGATTGCTAATTGAACCCGAAGTGGTCTTCTGCTGTTATCAGCCGCTGACGTAAACCTGTAACTCGTGATATTGACTTTTTCCGGTCGCAACAGTTCGCTGGTATTGTATTGCTGCTCGCGGCCGTCTTTGGCAGTTCGGTTTGAAATCAATTAGCGATTAAGCTCGCTAGCTATCTGTTTTGCGTCAGGCTCGCCGCTTAGGTGATCCAGTTCTGGCTCAACCTCGCAGTGTTTCAGTCACTTTTGTACAGTCTGAGTTCCAAGTTGTTACCAGTTACCAAACCGTGATCTGTACCCTGTCTTACTTAAGAGGAATATTTTATGTTACAGGCTAGCCTATTTTTAATTAAGCTATGATCAGAAATTTGTTTTAATCACTGAGCCATACGGTTGTTTTTCCTCACTTGTTCCAAACTATCGTCTCACTGTCTAAAGGTTACTTGTGCATATTTATTGTTATTGTCACTGATGGTTTTAAAATAAGTGTGAGCATGTTATCATTTTTGGCAGCACAGCAGTGCAAGCTAGTTTTCTCCTTATTCGCGGGGATCTATACATATACATGTATATATTTTTGCAAGCTGCTGTATTGCTAGTAATCCTTGTAGGCCAACCTTTATGTAAATGCCGGTTACGGTGTGTCACTTTCTTATGCGTTCATCTGTGCGGTAAACCATCCTTATTATCGTCCGCATAGAAACAAAATGGTGATGTGTGTATGTTACAGAGTTCAACTGCGATTGGGTGTGTGGCTGTTTTGGCTCGGTGTTTGTGTGGGGTCCTAGATGGGCTGTTCGTTGTCCCACGCAGGCAGGTCCGTTACGTGGGTGTGGTCCGGTGGTTGTACCGGGCGGTGCGGTTCTCGTCTAGGAGGGTTGGCCGTTGAATGAACGCCTCTGGACACACCGTTAAGCGCAGCCTTATCAGCTTATGTTAATCACTTTTTAACGTTATAGCCTCAAGGTTTTGCTTGAGTTTTGACTGCTGTAGCTACTGTAATTTTGTAGTTTTGATGTTCGGTGGGTGCCCGATTTTAAGTCTTCGCTTTGACCTACGGCCTTCTCCTGAATGAAAGGATGGCTCCGATCAACAGGAAACGGTTTCCTGGTCCTTGTATGGATTCGTTTTACTGTTTTAATTTAAACTACTCCCTGATTTTTTCTTCTCTTTAATACTTGCCATTGTTAAATCAGGAATTGTACTACACTTGACTGTTATAGTATACTTATGTCAGTTTACAATAATTGTATTAATAAAGTGTCATGGTAAATGATGTTCAGTTAAACCATCTTGGCCAGTCCTTCCATGATTCCTTCGTCTCAGGCAGAACCATTGCTGGTCATATGTTTCGGTTTGGACGCCTCTCTAGGAAAGAGATACCATTACGGTAACAAGGATCAATTCCAGAAATATTTCCACGGCAAATTCAGTTCAAAAATAGGGCAAAAAATGTTTACCTGGTATCTATATAAAAATAAGCTCATTAGATAATTTGGGTATATCTGTTTGTTATGCCAAAGTATAGCGACAGGCTGAAGCACGTTGTTCCATAGCGAAGGGAAGCAGACACTACCACACTGTGATAGCCACTTGGTATCCTGTATACTATTTAAGATAGAAGCGATACTGGTATAAGAGCTAAGTTACGTTCCCGGAAGATACCTCATGCAAGTGATACGGGCCCCTTATCTTTTCCATCGCTACGCCGGGTTCCCGCACTTGCCGCCGAAGTGCACTCACAAGAAAAGGGAACCCTCGGACTCTCGCCGTCCGCTGCTGCCATCTGTGCGCCACGCGGCGAGTCTGCGAGTAACTCCGGGTGGGTTTCGCGTGCGGCGCCACCGTCGCCTCCGAGGCAGTCACGAGAGCAGCTCACCCCCACCCTGTCACTCCCATCAACCCCCTCCGCCCTGGAGGCTACCGCGCTGTCAGTCACGGATCCGCGGAGTCGGCTGCAGATAAATATGCCGGTGACGTTTGTAGTCGAGGGTCGTCAAACGTACGAGCTGCGCTTTTCTTCCTTTATTATCATCACTTTTTTTAAGCGTCGTTCGCGACTTATGAAACCGTTCCTCGTCAGAGGTGACAGATGAATCTTACATTCTGTGCATTATGTGTTTACAAGCAGCTGGCTACTTACGTTATGCATATACGACTCGTATGAAGAACACGTTCGTGCAAGTAGTTTGTTTCTACGAACAATGTCATGCCTAGTTACTGACAAGAAGAATAATTTCATTAAATGTGCTTCTGATAGTAGATACTTAAAGGTTTAAGCAATTCCAGCTTGCAAACTTCCACGCTATCTTGTCCAACCCAAATGTGAACACAGTCGGTTAGAGATAAAGAAATAACGTTTCCGTCAAATTACAGTAGGCAGTAACATTTACACCTACATCTACCTCTAATACATACTCCGCAAGCCAACGTAAGGTGCATGGCGGAGGGTACCTTGCATCGTTGCTAGTCATTTCCTTCCCTGTTCCCCTCGCACAGAGAACATGGGGAAAACGACTGTATCTTACGTGAAATGTACAATGGAGGCAGTAGAATCGTTCTGCAATCAGCTTCAAACGGCCCATCTGTAAATTTTCTCAATAGTGCTACACGTTAATGCTTGTGACATGTTTGTCTATAAAGGGAAATTGGAACTCGTGTGTTAGGCTTGCTTACCATCGTATTCCCAGTGCACCGACCCGACTGAAGCAGCAAAATGGGGTGCATCACTGTAGTGGCAGAAGTACCCTCCGCAACAAATCATAAGGTGTCTGAGTGTAGATGCGCATGTAGATATACGGTTGTGGTTTATCAAAGACAAACAATATGATTATAATTAAACTTTCGCTATTTGATAGGGCCCATATGAAAAACGAATGATCGAAAGACAATGAAACTTCGTGAAACATTTGTAAGGACATGCGGAAGAGAAATAACAAATAAACCATTGAAAGAACGCAATTTTAATTTCTACTTGAGATGGTAACATTAGTTAACTGCGTACCATGTTTATGTTCCAAGTTAGAAACGTTGCTCAATGTGACGACCATTTTCATCCACGACAGCCCGGAACCGCAGTAGAGTGTGCTTAATAGCTGCCCGAAACAGCAGTGGACCATGGAATGTTCAACACTCGTTACACAGTTTGTGCACTGCTTGAAGATTACACACGGTGTCCAGCATTCTGAGCTACGGCAACAGTAGCTTCAACAACTTGTGGCGTAATTAGCCGTCTCCCAGGAGCCATTCCTATATCGCCAACTAATTCCAACTTCCGAATCGTGTTCTTCAACCCTGGCGAGGAAAGATGACCTCTCCCGTATTCCTTTAATGCGCCCACACTCGCGAAGAAGTATTGAAGCGATGTTTGGTTTATTTTTGTTTTGAATTTTTTTTAATTTTACCTTTTTGTGAGTAAGTTGCGTTTTCTAGCGCTATAGGATAAATCTGTGCTGTTTTCTTTCTCTTTATTACAACATCCCTCGTTTCACGTTACAAATCAACAATTTTCGGATAAAACCTGTATTAAGCACTGAGAATTTCAGTTTTGCTATAAATACTGTTTATCATAAAGAGAAAGGAGGATAACTATGGAGAACAAAAATGTTCCTTAGGTTACCTCGCCCTTTATATATCCTCACTCTAATCGGTTCATCGCTTCCTGTTTTTAGGGGAATCTAATAAGACACTGATCGCATGCGTTAAGAAGCGATCGCTTTGAGGTAAGGACCGATAGGTATGCAACACACAGATAACGCCGGTACGAGCTTAACTGACCAAAGCTACACTACTGGCCATTAAAATTGCTACACCACGAAGATGACGTGCTACAGACGCGAAATTTAACCGACGGGAAGAAGATGCTGTGATATGCAAATGATTAGCTTTTCAAAGCATTCACACAAGGTTGGCACCAGTAGCGACACCTACAACGTCCTGACACGAGGAAAGTTTCCAACCGATTTCTCATACACAAACAGCAGTTGACCGGTGTTGCCTGGTGAAACATTGTTGTGATGCCTCGTGTAAGGAGGAGAAATGCGTACCATCACGTTTCCGACTTTGATAAAGGTGGGATTGTAGCTTATCGCGATTGTGGTTTATCGTATCGCGACATTGCTGCGCGCGTTGGTCGAGATCCAATGACAGTTAGCAGAATATGGAATCGGTGGGTTCAGGTAGGTAATACGGAACGCCCAACGGCCTCGTGTCACTAGCAGTCGAGATGACAGGCATCTTATCCGCATGGCTGTAACGGATCGTGCAGCCACGTCTCGATCCCTGAGTCAACAGATGGGGACGTTTGCAAGACAACAACCATCTGCACGAGCAGTTCGACGACGTTTGCAGCAGCATGGACTATCAGCTAGGAGAACATGGCTGCGGTTACCGTTGACGCTGCATCACAGACAGGAGCGCCTGCGATGGTGTACTCAACGACGAACCTGGGTGCACGAATGGCAAAACGTCATTTTTTCAGATGATTCCAGGTTCTGTTTACAGCATCATCATGGTCGCATCCGTGTTTGGCGACATCGCGGTGAACGCACATTGGAAGCGTGTATTCGTCATCGCCATACTGTATCACCCGGCGTGATGGTACGGGGTGCCGTTGGTTACACGTCTCGGTCACCTCTTGTTCGCACTGACGGCACTTTGAACAGTGGACGTTACATTTCAGATGTGTTACGACCCGTGGCTCTACCCTTCATTCGATCCATGCGAAACCCTACATTTCAGCAGGATAATGCACGACCGCATGTTGGAGGTCCTGTACGGGCCTTTCTGGATACAGAAAATGTTCGACTGCTGCCCTGGCCAGCACATTCTCCAGATCTCTCACCAACTGAAAGCGCCTGGTCAATGGTGGCCGAGCAACTGGCTCGTCACAATATGCCAGTCGCTACTCTTGAAGAGCTGTGGTATCGTGTTGAAGCTGCATGGGCAGCTGTACTTGTACACGCCATCCAATCCTTGTTCGACTCAATGCCGAGGCGTATCAGGGCCGTTATTACGGCCAGAGGTAGTTGTTCTGGGTACTGATTTCCCAGAATCTATGCAACCAAATTGCGTGAATATGTAATCACATGTCAGTTCTAGTATAATATATTTGTCCAATGAATACCCGTTTATCATCTGCAATTTCTTCTTGGTGTAGCAATATTATGGCCAGTAGTGTACTAGAACTACCGCAGTTTGCGACAACTTATGATGGTCTACGGTACCTTGCGACAACTTAAGATGGTCTACGGTTGCTTGCGACAACTTACGATGGTCTACGGTAGACTACGGTAGTTCTACAGCTCTAACTGGTTCTAACTAAAAGTCTGCAGTGTCTCAAGATGATATTAGTTTGTAAGGACGCAGCTGCGGTAGAACAATGGCTTTAACCGTCAACAGATACAGGTGTTTACGAGTCTCGAGGGCCGCCGATATGGCGCACGCTGGCGGGGGCGGCTACGCGCCTACACTGCATGCCACGGCGCAGGCGGCTCCGCTGCGGCCGCTTCCGACTTCCGACTGGCCGCATTAAAAATTGGCGCGCCTCGGCTAATTCCAGCGCGAGGACGGCGCGCCGGGCGGAAACGCCGCGCCCAGGGTGCGCCCGCCTCTGGAGACGGCGCCGCCCCCGCCTACTCCCCCGCAACGCGCCGCTCATTTATTCATCGGCGTCCGAGGAGGACCGGAAGCGCCTAATGCCCGCCAGGTGCGGATTAGGGCCGGCCCTCAAAGGGCGCAGCTCGCCTCTGCTCCTCGCCGGTAGCGGCCGCGGCATTAGCTGCGTTCGCCCCCGCCGGAGGAGGCTGCCGGCAGCGGACGGAAGCACCGTCGCTTCTGCCGCCGGCGTCGCGTCCGTCCATATAGAGCGGAGCCGCGCAGCTTGTGCGCCTGCCGAGAGGCGTGACGCGGCCAATCAGCAACAGCGGCCAGCCCTTCCTCATTATTCGCATAGCTTTCCGTACAGTTGTCGAATATACAAGGAGGGGAATGGAGAGTGATACACCATGAACACCTTGACCGAAAGGTATATGACTGGTTCCCCACGCCTGCTGCAGATGTTCATTAACCCTTTCGTGGGTAAAATTATTGAGCAGTCTTTTTTAACGAATGGAGAGCAGATAGTAACTAACAGATAGGTATATTTATCATACAAAATATCAAATTTGCTCCAACTGTGAAAGTGAGGTATTCTTCCCACTGTCCTTCCTTGGAGTTAAATGACAAAATCAACTTTTTCAATATATGTCATATTTATTTGATAAATTTGCTTCTCTTCTTACAATGATTGTTCACAATTACTTGCCATGAAATTTTCTGAAACATGGGTCTATGCAAAGTGGTATTTGACAATATGTACAAACACAGGGAGTGCTCTTTTCCGCAGCTTTGCTACTTCAAATGGTTCAAATGGTTCTGAGCACTATGCGACTTAACTTCTGAGGTCATCAGTCGCCTAGAACTTAGAACTAATTAAACCTAACTAACCTAAGGACATCACACACATCCATGCTCCAGGCAGGATTCGAACCTGCGACCGTAGCGGTCACGCGGTTCCAGACTGAAGCGTCTAAACCGCACGGCCACACCGGCCGGCCAGCTTTGGTACTGCAATGACGGCACGTCCAGTAGGTTTCTCCTAAAATGGGTTGATGCTCCCCAACAGCCACATGACGAAAATCTTCAGGAACATTACCCCGTTTTGCCAGAAAGACAGGTTTTTGTCCACGCCTTTTTTGGGACGAGAAGCCAGCGATCAATTGTCTGGCTATATGGATCCTGTATGTGAGCTGATCATGCTGTCCACTTTCTCTTTTACTTATTTTCCACAGGATAGAACTGTTCACTGCAGCAACGTCCACCAGGAAATAAAATATTCTGTGCCACCATTTTACAGAACGTCTGCCAATGGCATAACTTTCTCGTAATTGATCAAACTTATCGACACCACCCATTATTTTGTTGAATTCTGCCACAACTTCAGGACAAGAAATCTCTGTACTAGTACCATCCTTGTTTTTCCTTTTCACTGTGGCTGTTTCTCATGGGTCATGAATTGAGGACAGGAAAGTGACTGGACGGTTATCCATCCATTTTACTGCAGAAATGGCTCCTTTTGTTTCAATCCGGAATTCTCCTCGTCCCAATTGTAAGTTTTCCTTCATAAATTTGAGTAAATCAAAAGTATTTACCTTATACTATAGCTTTGAGGAAAAAACACAAAATGTCACGCAAACAGCACTGAAAGGCTCCTCTACAGAGCAACACTCAGCTATACAATGCCTCTGCGCGAAGGTACAGCAAAAACTGCGGGAACTTCGATTGGAAGTAGTACCCTATACTGTTCACTACGTGGTAGCACCGTACAGAGGTGGGAACTGTGAATCCTACGGGACTAGGAGCGAGTTCATTGTAGTGGGAAACATGTTTCCTACGGCTCACGAAAGAGTTAAAATGTCGACCTTATACGAGTTTGTGTATGAGAATAACGTACACGCCAAACCGATCGACAACAAATCACATTTTCACAATTATAGAACACAGTACTACAAAGTGAATCAAACCATCAGTTGAAAGAAATTTACCAGATCATGGCCGACTACGGACAGAATGTTGGGCTCAAGATGAACCAAGACAATACAGAGTTCACGCAATTAAGAGGAAGACAAGAGCAAATGGTTCAAATGGCTCTGAGCACTATGGGACTTAACTTCTAAGGTCATCAGTCCCCTAGAACTTAGAACTAATTAAACCTAACTAACCTAAGGACATCACACACATCCATGCCCGAGGCAGGATTCGAACCTGCGACCGTAGCGGTTGTGCGGTTCCAGACTGTAGCGCCTAGAACCGCTCGGCCACCCCGGCCGGCTAAGACAAGAGCAGAAAGAATTTTTATGAGATACTAGACGTCAGGTTCAAAAGAGTTCACCAGTTAATATACTTGGGATCTTGGTTTACCAGCAACAACAACATCAAAATGGACATCAAGAAGAGAATAGTATTGGGAATAAAACGCGTGTGTTCCCTCAGGGAGACGCTCACAACCAAAACCTCCAGATATCAAACACTCATATCGGTACCAAACGTTGTGTGTCGATAGAGTCTCAAACAGAACACCGATTTAGTTTGTGCTGTGTGTTGTCGTCCAGTAGAATATGCGTAAACGGCATTTAAAAGTAACACCAGAGCTACGGACTACAGGCAAACCGTATCTGTGAGTTCTGAATGTTATGTTCTCTGGTAGGTGAGATGGTAGAGCGTCAAACTGTCTTCCTAAAGGTCCCTGAGTTTCGGTTTTTTTAGTTTGTTTAATAGACTACGCGTGAAATTGTTTTATGGGAGAACATTATCCTGCCATATAAAAGGACGTTTCGGAGTTCGTAGCAATGTTTCTTGCCAGTCTGCGTACAGGGACATCCTGTGGCATTCAGTGGTATCCAGCGATGAGTCTCGCTTTTGTTACAAACGGTCATATCGATGCCCACGGGTCCACAGACGACCTGGTTAAAGACCACAGGGTTCACGAGGCCCAGTATCTGCAATCAGAGCGCGGGGAACTATTCGATATGACATTAACTGGTTGGTAATTGTTGAACGAATGCTGAGCCAGTATCTAACGAAAATGGCAAACCCTGTTGTCGCCCTCCATGACGAGCGTATCAAATGGCGTATTCTAGCAGATGGAAGAACTACATAAGAATCGACGTATGGAAGGCAGATGACACGCTTAAATTTGTTGAAGAATCTCCAGGAAAGGGTAACTGACAAAGTAAATTGTGGAATACTATTCGTGCCTCCGCGACATTTATAATGTTCTGTTAATGGGAAATTACAAACTGGCAGTACGGTAAGAAATCGAAAAGTTAGATTTTGTCGCTGGAGTTCATCTTTCGTGTCGTCGTGGCGAGCATGCAGACCTGGACAGACTTTTTTAACATTATAGCGAGATTTTGGAGATCAATTGCACCCACTCGTTTTCTTAAACTAATAAGACGGAACGGGAAACAATACTTCGAACTAAAATGAGCTATTTTTGAAGCTTAAGTCTAGGCAGAATGTTATTATTCCTCAGTGACTGAAACTAAAATCTGAGAATAAAAAAGAAAGAAATCAAAAACCCAACTAACGCTACAGAGAGCTACTCCTGCAGTTGCTGCAGCAGTGCTTCCTGTAGATCTAGATGAACTCACTTCACGTTAAAATGGTTAACAACAGGTTTCTGTAATAAATATATCCGATTAATTAAGAAAAATCTAGCGATGATTCCTTCAGATATCGCACAGGAACGTATAATACAGTTCCGCAATTTGCTACCTGTAATTACACACGGACTGTCCCACAGTACCACGTAAAATACGGATTTAATTGCCGGAACGCTGGAATCCAATTGGCTGTTGCTTCCTGCTGTTCCATCTACTGGTTTTTCCCGGTATTGCCTGCCGTGCGGACGGCGGCCTTAATTAGATGTGAAAGTATAGAGCGAGCGTCTGAGGGCATCGCCTATACCTAACCGCCGGGCTTTAATAGCATTTATTGTACGTATTTCTGAGGCAGATACCTGTTCATACATATTATCGCGTTGCCACAAGGACGCGAGATAATATGTAGACGGAGGCAGCTTCATTCCTCTGCGAAGTAATGACGAAATGCGGGCATGACACAGCTAGAAATGAAATGGAATACGTCGGTCAGAGGTTCCCGAAATTGAGTAGTATAGCGTAGTGTGGGAAATCATAAGTGTTAGCGGTACTGTCGTCTCTAAACTATTGGATATTTTGACTTTACCCAACTATTCGCACTATCAGGAGATTTTTCCACACAAGTATCACCCTCAATAATACGTTTATTTTTTCAAGCGAGAAACTGGAACAGTTCATTAAATTACTACCTTATTTAGCGCACTAACACTCCACGAACTTGCAGAACTTGTATGAGTCTGAGGATGAATCTGTGAGATTGGAAACGATAACTTGTTTCTGTATCTAAAATAAATAGAGATGGTAATTCTGTATAATTACCTAGGTCTCGGCGACTCCTTAGGTCGTGGGGATGCTATTTTTAAAAGGCTTCGTACAGTATACATATCTTCCTTTTTCGTATTTTTTAATGTTATCATTCTCCATATCATAAAAAAACCACAGCTGAAGCTGGCTGAATGAAAACGCAGCTTAAAATAGCTGCTGAAAAAACAATAATCTCTTCGAACAACGATAATTTCCTTCCAATGTTCAATTATCAAGCAACAATCTCTTCTAACAACGGTAACAAGCTTCCAGTGTTCAGTTGTGGAACAATTTTAACAGAATACGCTTTTTTGTTACTATTTACAGTGGTTAACAAGTCAAGTTTCAAGAGTCTGTTCTCTTTTTCCAACGCGAAAAAAGGAAAAATCTAATTAGGCCATCGAGGTGTGTTCCCGTAAGTCTAGTAACAGTAAAGTTTCTTCTCGAGAAGAAGTAACCATTTACACACACAATGAACAGTGGATAAAGTGGACTTAACACCGGGGGCTTATGTCTGATCCCCGTACTAAATATGTCAACATTAGACGTCAACAACGGCAGTTATACAGCAGCAATCAAATTGGCGGCTGTTGGACGCCACAGGTTTTTTATAGAGATATTTCTGTTGGAAGTGATGCTTCCTTCACTTGCTTCTATCTGTAATTAGAAACTACGTTTTAAAATGGAATCCAAACCAGATGGTGTTTTGCGCACATGCAGTGTAATGTCAGAGTTGAAAGACGCCTTGGGTGCCAGAGGAAAAGTTCTGTGGCCGCGAGAAGCTCGTTCAGCAAATTTCCTGATATGAACTCGAAAGACTGCAACCGCAATTCTCAATCCCATAACAGTACTTTCCAAATGATTCACAGTACACCAGGACAGAGAAAATGGCAGTCAGAACCGATACAAGCTAATTCAATGGTTTTTGCCGTAAAAGTAGGACCGCGCGTCACTTGATGTTTTCGCTTCGCGGTACGCTACAATTGCTTTATAAGCTCAGTGACCTCTAATGCATCATTCCCCCGAGCCTAGCAACTGCTGCAAACACGCTGCACTTTCCGGTAAGGGCAGACAACTGTTTGCAGGAGAAGTAAACATTGTGTGAAGAGTCCCAACAATAGGACAGCGCGAGTGGCAGCAGACAATTAAGATGGGATACCAGATGGCCGTCTGGCAGACTTTCAACGTTGCGCACGCAGACAAATGCGCCGCCACGTATGGCTCGTTAGGAAACACTTTGTTTCTCGCGAGCAACTGTTCTCGTTCGCCGCTAATGAATTAGGATCTCTAATAAGATCGTGGCGAGCCAGTCCTCCAGAAATGCCAGCTATGCGCGGCCGGCCGTTGTGCTGTCAGGCCTGGAGACACACCCCGCAGCGCAGCTGCTGCACACCGCTCATCACCGACCAACATGGAGGCCTCTTTAGCGCGAGGTGATGTCTGAAGACAGTTACACAGAACAGAACACCGACAGTTTGGTTTCAGACAGATAATTAATACAATGCGGTATATATACAGCACACCTGCTCAGTGCAGCAGCTATCGAGGAATTGGCAACTACTGCAAAATCGCCAAGATTTGGCTACCGATTGCTGAACGGCTGAGAGTCTGCCAATCGGATGTTTTTTGATGGTAAGGTATACAACCCGCTTTAGTGTTACAGTATAGATGCGGGTAAATATCCCAGCCTTTCCTGCAGGTAGTGTCTGTGGGCGGACGGATCAGTTACTATCACTGGTATGAGATTGCATGAGATAATGTAAAGACACAAACTGAAACAATCTGAAACCTCTTTCAGGCGAACGACTTTCGTGTCTCAATCGACCACTCGGGGCAAGCGAGTCTACTGCAGCGCCCCTGCCGTTCTATTTCTTTACTTTCTTAACTGAGTCTCGCCTTTCGTGAGTGGTCATTAACGTCTACACGTAGCGGATTGCTAACTGAAAGGGACCAGATTCGATTCCCAGCCGGGTCGGAGCTTTCCTTCCCTCGAGGATTGGATGTTGTGTTATCCTTACGTTCGTATCGTCAAAAATGACATTCAGCTTTGACACGGCTGTATGAGGTCATCCCGAAAACCAATATTTTTTAAAAAAAATAAAAGTTTACAAAATGGTTCAAATGGCTCTGAGCACTATGGGACTTAACATCTGAGGTCATCAGTCCCCTAGAACTTAGAACTACTTAAACCTAACTAACCTAAGGAGATCACACACATCCATGCCCGAGGCAGGATTCGAACCTGCGACCGTAGCGGTCGCGCAGTTCCAGACTGAAGCGCCTAGAACCGCTCGGCCACAACAGCCGGCTAAAAGTTTACACATCAGCGCCAAAATTGCTAATGTTGCGAGAGCTGTCTGCTGTGCTGCTTGGCATCTAAACGGTGAAACCGAGGTTATGACAGACCATCCTTTATTCGAAGAAATCGAAATATAGTGAGAGAGTGTAGAAGTACGGTAAATTCTCCACACTCCTGAGAACAGAGCAATAAAAAATATGATGCAAACATTTCAAAAACCTGCATACATTTCCTCGAGAAAATATAACTACATACACGACAAACAACGCTGTAAATAGCGCCTTTTTACTTTATCCTTCGTATATTGTTTCCTTTCAAATGCCACATAACACTGATAATTATTTTACTCATTAAATAAATCCGACTTTTTTACTGTCGAAACAATTTTCATTAACAAACTTTTATCTAATTACTTTCTTATTTATTCATAGTGTAGGCTTTTTCTTTGTCTAGATGTTTTACTCACTTGTAGGAAAAAGCTAGCAGCAAAAATACCAGGCCCTCCTGCACCCATTTCCGTGTATCACGAAAACAAAGTAAAGAACAGAGTAAAGATAAGACACAAAAGCACATAATCCACTACTATGATAGCAGTGAGCTCGGCAAGAATAGGTTAACTTCAGATGTTAGTTGATGACGCCACAGCCCCATGTTTCTGCGCATGTGCAGTCTGCAATATATTCGAGATTTTGGAACTCGACAGTCAGTTGATCACTGATGTCACTGTCGTACTTACGACACCGTTGGCGCACGATTTACACGTAAATATATGAGATGCACCCGCACTAGTAGTCGATTTTAACCAGATAGTTGGTCGTGTAAAACATGCTCTGAATTACTGCTAGAGGTTGGAATTTTGTACTGTTGTTCAAGCTTTCCATCTGCTGCCAGAAAGGCGTTAAATACTCGAATGATCATTGGGATTTCGTTTTACTTTTGCAGCATTATGTTAACAATGATCACGAGATAAAAAAAACGAACAACAGAGTGCGACCTTGACAGATTGTCACTATCTATCGTATATATTTAAAAATTGTATGTGTGTGTATATCTGGGCAACGGCCTTGCCGCAGTGGATACACTGGTTCCCGTGAGATCACCGAAGTTAAGTGCTGTCGGGCGTGGTCGGCTCTTGGATGGGTGACCATCCAGGCCGCCATGTGCTGTTGTCATTTTTCGGGGAGCACTCAGCCTCGTGATACCAATTGAGGAGCTACTCGACCGAATAGTAGTGGCTTCGGTCAAGAATACCTTCATAACGACCGGGAGAGCGGTGTGCTGACCCCATGCCCCTCCCATCCGCATCCTCCACTGAGGATGACACGGAGGTCGGATGGTCCCGGTAGGCCACTCGTGGCCTGACGACGGAGTGTGTGTATATCTGGGATCTCTTTCCAAATCCCTGTATCGATTTCAAACAAATTTGGCACAGAAACAACAGGCCTCACAAGAATCAGCACTATGGGGTTTATAACCTCATATCTACAATAGGAGAGGCAAGACCGTGTTTTTTTCAGCTCCCAGCATAGGATACCATTCACAACAGAATGTTGTGTGGGAATAATGTAGGCCTGTCAAATCAACTGCTTTGCAGGGCAGCCTACATGTCAGGGTCAAGAAACGGTTTTCCTGAATGTGAAATATAAGCTTCCTTGTGTAACAGGACTGTTGTGAAAGTAGTATTGGCCTGATCTGAATTGTACTACAAGGGCTACACATGTTGATGAGCTTGGCTGGAGACAGGCGAAGATGGATAGACGAGGGGAGAGCAGATGGGAAACGAAGAGGGAGGTGTAGAGATGGAAAAAGAGGGGGAGGAGGGTATGGTCAGAGTGGTCACAGGGTGGGAGAGGAAGATATGATCAGAGGGAGGAAGTGGGGGAAATGGGCAAAGAGAGAAAGACGACGAAGAGGAGGAGGAGGAAAGGAGAGGAGGAGGTACGTTCAATGTTTGTGTTCAATGCATACACAGTTGAAGCTGCTGGTAAATGGTTATTATTAATACAGTGCAGATTACGTTCTTCGGCAAGTAATGGATAGGGAGATGTGGAAAAGCCATACCATCCAATTTGCTGTAACAAGAAGCAAGTGTTTAAGTGCATTACGACAGCTTTGGAATGTTACATGATGCGACGCAACTGCCTTTATAAACGTGTTACCTACATAATGAGAAAAGCAACTGCGCAGAATGATTTCCTGGGCCTTTCTAGGTTGTGAGTGATAGTGTGGGTGAGCGACAGATTCATTTCTAACGTCAAGAAATACGGCGCCCAGATACAACTCGAAAGCCGAAGCGAAGAATAGAGATCAAGCTACAGTGTCCCGTCAACTACGATATTATTAGAAATGGTGCACAAGCTCAGGCGGCGAGACGAAATCGGTCGCGGAATTTTGAAGGTAACCATTGCACCATTTGTCTTTAGCGGTCTAGGGAAATAGCGGCAAAAGGAAATCTGCATGAACGGGCGGGAAATCGAACAGCGTTCCTCCTGAATGGACTGCCACATTGGACGGTCAAAGCGAGAACGACATCCCCTACACAAAATGACGTGCCGCTGCAAGTGGGGCACAGAAGCTAGGCGGTCGCCTCTGGCATACCAGAGAGGCCCGCGAGATCAGTTAACAATGGTGGCGAACGTGAGATCAAGTGACCGCATTTAATTATGCTGTTCGTATTCCCTCGCTTTAACAATTCGGATAGCAGAGGCAGGATTCGTTCCACGTGGTCATGCACGGACAAATGCACTCTGCGTTTCCTTCGCCGATTCCACACGCCGCGGGTGAGAGGCACGTCCGCAGCTCACCAGCGGCCCCATGTCTCGGCTGCTCTCCTCCGCTGAGAAACCCGAGGCGGTTCAGGCGGCGCGTGTCAAAGCGGGAATTTCTTGCTCGCCAGCAGCCTGGTTACCTCCCCGCCCCCGACACAGACTGCTCTGGGCTCGGCGTGCGCTACGACTGCCACCAGACATCTCCTACTCCACATGGCAGTCCTCGACAGTCCGGGCGCCGAAAGTGGCAAGAACCGCTCCTGGAATCTAACAAGGCAGACGGCCCGATCGGCTTAATTAGCCAACCACTCGGTGGCGCGCTGTCGAAGTGCTCCCACCTAAAAGGTGTACAACTTTGCTTCCACCGTTTTTTCCCCATCATTTGACGCTTTAATGAAACAAATTGGTTACACATGTTCATTCAAAGTATTTTCCATCGCTGGTCACTACTTTCTCCCATCTTTCCGGCAGTGTACGAATCCCGCGTCGAAAAAACTGTTCATCTTTTGAAGCGATCCACGAATCGATCCAATTTGTGACTTCTTCATGAGGTCGCAAGTGTTGGTCAGCCAGGCCATGCGCCATTGATCCAAACAGGTGATAGAGGGAGCAATGTCTGGAGAATATAGCGGGTGGGGAAGGACTTCCAATTTTAACGCTTCCAAGTACGTTTTGATCTCTTCTGCAACGTGGGGTCGAGCGCTGGCCTGCTGCAAACTCACTTTATCGTGCCTCTCGCTGTATTGCGGCCGTTTGTCTTATAATGCTCTGCTCAAACGCATTAATTGCGTTCGATAACGAGCACCTGTGATTGTTTCACTTGGTTTTAACACCTCATAGTACACGACGCCGAGCTGGTCCCAACAAATGCAGAGCATGATCTTGGAGCCGTGAATATTCAGTTTGGCCGTCGACGTCGAAGCATGGCCGGGATTTCCCCATGATTTTTTTGCGTTTAGAGTCATTGTAATTAACCTATTTTTCGTCCCCGGTCGCAATGCGATGCAGAAATCCCTTCCGTTTTTGCCTCTGAAGCAACTGTTCAAAAACACACAAACGCCATTCAACATCTCTTGGTTTTAGCTCACACGGGACCCAAGTTCCTTCTTTCTGAATCATGTCCATAGCCTTGAGAAGTTTTGAAATGGCTCGCTGTGTCAGTCCCACTAATCGTGACAATTCTGCTTGAGTTTGACGCGAGTCTTCACTCAGCAATGTCTCCAATTTTGTATCTTCGAAAACATTCTCTCTTCCACCGCTGTGCCGGTCTACGACGTTAAAATCACCGTTCTTGAAGCATTGAAACTACTCACGACACGTTCTTTCACTAATAGCGTCCTTACCATACGTACTTGAGAGCATTCGATGAGACTCAGCCGCTGTTTTCTTCATATTGAAACAAAACAGTAACACCTCCCGCAAATGACGAGAATTAGGTTCGTGAACTGACATTTTCAATTAAGAACAGCTTCATGATGCAGACACAAATCGACCAATGTTTGAATGAGGTTATGTTGACCGAGGTTCAAGCTAACTGCCTGACGTCTGCGATCTGTTTCTTTCGACCGCTACTTACCGTTGTCGCCACCTATCGGCAAACGGCGGAAGCTACGTTGTACACCTTGACTTGACAGCGTAGCCGATACACACATCTGGGACCTTCCAGCCACATCTGTTCTCCTGCAATATATTAGGTATGGTAATGTGTTGTATTTTTGGTGTTTCCATATTTCTTTCCACACTCTGTCCCTCCACGCACAGGGAACAGGGGCTGCGTCCTGGGATGGGCTTTTAGTACAAAACACAAGGCCTTAGATTCTGATGTCTTGACTGTCCTTTGCTCGTTGCTCGAATGTTGGTTGCCGATAATTTTATGACTGCCTTGTCTAACGATTTACGGGGAGGAGTTTATGGCTGCCTCGCTAACATAAGTCATTACACTGTAATGTCAGCACCACAGCAATGCAAGAGAATGGGTTCAAAATGGCTCTGAGCACTATGGGACTTAACATCTGCGGTCATCAGTCCCCTAGAACCTAGAACTACTTAAACCTAACTAACCTAAGGACATCACACACATCCATGCCCGAGGCAGGATTCGAACTTGCGACCGTAGCAGTCGCGCGGCTCCGGACTGAACGCCTAGAACCGCGAGACCACCGCGGCCGGCGCAAGAGAATGGGTACGCCGACAATGCTGACATGCAGATGGCCATGGAGTTGGAGTTGGAGGTTCGTCCTTTGTTGTGTCGACGTAACGCTACAACCTCCTTCGAAGATGCCATCCGTAAAACGCGTATGTATGCACACCCGAGGACGGCCCGGATACACACTGTCATCTTGCAGCAGAATACGTTCTGAAATTCTCCAGCTGATTAAAACACTGAAACTCAAACGTGGACTTTTGAGTGTAGTGTGCAGACGCGGCGTGGTTCTACACAAACAGTGTTGCCTAGCGAACTAGGCATCAAAACTTGCTCGTATTTCAGAGCGTGAACAAGCCTTCCACCAATATAAACTGCTCCCACCCGCGATGTGAGCTGTTGACAACTATTAGATCAGCGAACTGCCTCATTGGTTCCTTTATGAAAAATTAACTCTTTACTTAAACAATGATTCGTGTTGACGAATTATGTCAGACGGGAATTTTAGTCGACAGCGAATGATGTATCGCGGAAGGACATGCATGTTCAATAAGCTCCCGGAACGTCTTCGACCGCGCAACTGCAATCGAAGTCGATCGAATGATTCTCGTCAGTGCGGCTGACAGGTGTCATAACAACTCAAAGCAGTTATCGACTACGGCTATAAGGTCTTAAGATATTCATTCGGGAATGCTGTCAGTCAATAGGCAGGGAACCAACCCCCTGTGTATTGGCCGCTGCCCTAGCACGCTCCAGAAACAGTGTACATGCGAGCCATAAATCAGGGGGTAATAAAATTTGAATAGAAGGTCCGAGACGCTGTTAAAACAATGCTACAAATCTTTAGAAATTAGGAGAGAAATATTTTTTGTAGCTGTCGCGTGAATGAATATATTGTAGTGCTGCAAAGCTGAATGCCGAATCTAATTCTTGCAAACAACGAAGCCTTGAATAATATGTTAACATTGAGGGTAGCAGTTTGATTCGCGGAGCCTAGTGAAAAATAATGCCGCCTTTTAAAAAACGGAGCGATTAATGAATCCATTACGCAGAGGTTACATTACTCGAGAACAGACCGGAAAGAAGCAGGTTTCTTGGAAGTCACACATGCTTCCCGTATGTGTTTTCGAAACATAACAACAGAATCTAGAACACGTTCTTGCAGTAATGGACACCAGAAGATCCTGAGGAAGATTCCAGCAGAAGGGGCGAAACGTCGATCATTTTAGAAGAAATACATGGCCTAATAACCCAGAAGATTTTAACTTCAGGTTGATTTTGTTCCTCTTTGTTGTAAACCCAGCGAGGCAGCTCAGTGTTTAGGACGCGGGACGCGTATTTTAGAGGACTGGCGTTCGAATGCCCCGACCGGACAGCCTAAGCTCCATTTTATGACATTTATGCGAAGCCCGTGGGGAAAATTCTGTGTTAGTTTCTTAGACAGGCTACGACTCAGTTCCTTCGCCAACATTGCCTGTTCTTAGCTTGTACTTCATCTCTAACGACATCGCGGACTCCTGGCGTGACATCTGCGTGAGTAATCCGCAAGCTACCGTACCGTGTATGGTGGGGCCTTAGTTTATCAGACTCAGTTTTCCGTCCTATTGTACCATTCGCGCATAGTACATGGAAAGAAAGTCAGTCGGTATTCGTCCGCATGGGCCCGAATTTCTATAATTTTGTTGTCTCGGTCGTATGGGAGGTGTACGTAAAACGAAGTATTATATATCTCATTTTGCAACGTGAGCTTTTGGAATGTTGTAAGACTCTCCTACTATAGTTTATGTAGCAATTTTATGTAGTTTATGTAGCAATATCGTGAAGTTCTCACGCTTTCTTTGACGAATACTGTAGCTCTTCTTTGAATTCTTCCTCTCTCTTCTGTAAATCCAGCTTAATAAAGATCCCAGACAAACTAACTAGTTCAGTGAAAACTAACAGATTCTTCGTGCGTGAAGACAGGTGTAGTCCATTTTTGCGAGAAGTTTATGGTGTCATGTGGGTTACAGATAGTGCAGCGGTGGCCAAGATAGTTACTTGTGCAATCGATCACGTCGCTGAATGAAACTCCGAGTGTACTCGTAACGTACACAAAAGGGAGAGGTGGCACAGAGAGGGAGAAGGAAAGGCAGAAAGAGTGAAGGATGGGAAGAAGACACAAAGAAATATTTAGGCGGGCTGGAGATGGGGACGGCGGATGGAAGTGCTACGTGAGTAGGAGGAGGGACGGATTGACTCCCTTAGGAAACACGACCCCTGGGCGCAGCGGAATGCGTTTAGTGCGCAGCGGCAGTGATTATACGGCTCTGGCGGGTGACGCCCGTCGCTGATTAACAAGTGTTCGATCGCAGAGCCGGCCGAGAGTCTGCCTCTGGTTCCGATCGCGAGAGGGGAATCCCCCGCTCGTCAGCGCTGCGGGCGACAGGTGCAAGCGTTATACGCTGCTCTGGCGCCGTCCCGGCGACAGCTAGCTGGGCACAGTCCTGAGCCTGTCACACAACAGATGCCTCTCAAACTGCTATTAATTACCTCCGTGCAACAAATATTTATTTTAAATGTTACTCGCTAAATACCCATTGGCCAAGCACGATAACTTAATAAGGCAATTGTTTGCTATGGGAACAAGGAGTTTCGTCGGATGCTTTACACCATCTGTCTACGATCATCAACTGGCCTAAGTGGTTCTCCACAACGTATTTGGACTGCCTCGTGTGCTCAAAGGTACAAACACAGTGAAAATTTTGTGTAGCTGATGCCCCACTACGCGAAGTATTTGAAAACCGCCGTATTGCAACCATCAAGAACTGATAAGTGATTATTTATAACCATTTTCCATTTTATGTGATTTCTGCAAAGCCCACTGGGCAAATTCTGGGTTAGTTCTTTAAATAGGCTATGATTCAATTCACAAAATGGCTCTGAGCACTATGGGACTTAACTTCTGAGGTCATCAGTCCCCTAGAACTTAGAACTACTGAAACCTAACTAACCTAAGGACATCACACACATCCACGTCCGAGGCAGGATTCGAACCTGCGACCGTATCGGTCGCTCGGTTCCAGACTGTAGCGCCTAGAACCGCTCGGCCACCCAGGCCGGCTATGACTCAATTCCTTCGCCAACACTGCCTGACCCGAGCTTATATCACACCTCTAACGACATCGACGGTCTCATGGCGTATTATCTATATGAGTAATCCACAAGCTACGGTACAGTGTATTGTGGGAACTTAGTTTATCATTCTGTTTTCCTTCTTATTGTTCCATTCGCGCATGGACATCTTCAGACATCTTAAAGTCATTTATAAGAGCTTTCGTATCAGTGCGTCACGCGACTCCATTCCGAAAGTTGGAACCTGATTCTTATGAGTAGACGAGGATTAACAGCCAATGCAAGAAAGAATTTATGTTAGCTGACGCATCAGTTTGAATACTACCACACAAGCTGCGATAAATAACTCTAAGATACCTGACGATGATCTGAAAAAAGGAAATTTATCAGCTCTTCGCAGTTGAAATATTACGTTCTTCAAAAGAGAAAATTTTTGCCATTAGGGTGATGCTGGTCAAATATCGATACAAATTATTTCCAGATCGGCAACATCTTTCACTGACAAGTAGTTCCACTGCTAAAACTAGTAACAGGCGCAGTCTTAAGCTACACCAGCCAGTTATGTGAATTCGTCTGTCACCCAAGAGTTTCAATATTCGATTCGTTTCTACAGATTTCAGTATCGTCGAAAAAAAAAATGTTTAAGAAACTTCCGGTGACAAATTATTGATCGCTACTTTAGGATCGCCCCGTGGATTACGTAAGCAAGATGAATACCAAAACAACGAGTGCGAAGCTACAGTGATTCAGGGAAAGAAATCTGGCATTCACTGTCTCCATCCTTAATTGAAGGTAAATTATTGTTGTGGAGTGTTCTGTTCAATTTCAAATGAAACAATCACACACTACTTACAGGGCCTGAAGTGCTTGGAGCTTAGAACTTTGAGGGCAATAAGGCCTTGCTTTTATATTATAATGGCCTGACAGATAGTGGTATACTTGGCATATGCGATAAACTGGCAGTGACGTCTTTCCCAGAAGTGACCTAGTTTAGGACGCTGAACTTAACAGTGATGCTATGTAGCAAACACTGTAAATGCTATGAATTGTCGAATGACTTCTAGCCGTCGAAGAGACATACTTCACACACAATGTGTAACCAGCCTCGTACGGAAGAGTGTATCTGTTTTTAAAGTAATCTCCGACGAAGAAGCCAAGTACGTTTGCTGGATGGAATCGCGTAATAATTGAGGTACGGCCAGTTATTTATTACTGTATTGGCTCCATTTGATAATATCGTACACATGGTTCTTCGTCCGGTATGCTAATAAGAAGTCTTTACAGACAATGTGTGCCGCTTCAGATTCCATAAGCCATTGCCTGCCAGCGAGGGAAATGGATAACAGCAGGAAAAGGAACGCGTAGGCGTACCGAAGATGCCTGTGATAGTATGTGGCTTAAAAGTTTACGTAAGCATTCAGATGAACAGCAGGGGAGCTGCGCCGCATAACGAGACGGGCGAAGAGATGAAGAGACGGCGGAGAGAGCTGTCAGTGGTACCAACTTCTCAGACGGCAAATCACCGGCCGGAAAGGCTCCTAAAGAGGAAAAAAGAAGGGCCAGCAAGTGGTCCCCACCCGGGTCTCGTCGCCCTGTTTTCAATATAACGCCAGAGGAATTATTTATTTGACACAGGGCCGGCCAATACACCGAGGTCTGCTCCTTCAAGAACGGGCCATTTGCATGAGAATGAGCTGTAACTCGGAGATCAAATCTGGACTGCCGTTAGCTGCGATGATGGGGAAAGAGACGGAGAGAAAGCGACGATGTTAAGGTGACAGGAGAATCAACACCGAAGACACAGCAGGTGTACGATACACCGGAGACGGTGTCAGGATATGTCCTCGCTTTCTTGGGCTGAGTGTTCAATTTTCGGCTATATAAGACATTTCGAAAGCAGGAAAAGTAAAGCCATACGTACAAATCTCATTCGACATAAATAATTTTAAATATACACGAGGTAGCGTTCTTGCAGTAGACCTACATTAATTGGTGACTAACATTGTACACTTTATCTCCACTTCTTGTGGCACATGAAATGAAAGTTGCGAATTGTAGAAACCTCATCGGCATTAAGCAAACAGATAACTTCAGTCTCATTAATGATACGGGAGAGGGATGTAGCAAATTTGAATGAAAGTAACCGAGTAGATAGTTTGGAAATCGACATCAATGTCTTACACGTAAGAAAGCAAGTGGTCTGAGAGTAAACAATGTACTTATTTCATATAGATCCACAATATTTTGAACATAGAAATTTACGGAACACTTCAGAAAATTGTGTACAAAAGAGGTTTTGATTAAACGAACATCTAGAGTTAAGATAGACGAAATAGTATCGATGCTTATACGTGTTACTGCTACTGTGTTACATTCACTGAAAGTATTTGTGGACCAGTTATTGATTTTGGAAGATTAATTTACAGCAAACTATTACGGCTGCAGTAAGTTGATTAGGAGCTACATAGTTCTGTGCCTAGATATCAGGTATTATCAACACTACATAAATTACAAGGTACAGAAAACCTCGAACTAGTTTGGAACGCAGACTTTTTTCCAAACTTTGCTGCAGGTGTTACTTGTTCTTGCTTTGTGCGCTTCTATACCATTGGCCAAGATCTTCTGCGGCTCTCGTGTTTGTTCTGGATATATCAGGTTCGGATGGCACTACATCTCAAAGAATTGGCGTCCCTGGACATGAAGGTGGGGAAAATGTGAACCTACATATGTATACTGAAGATGAACGAGTCTCGCACATAAGTATAGGGAGGAGAATACTTCGTTTTCTTTTCCCATTCGCGGATCTAACGATGGGAACACGACAAGACTGTTTGATTTATTCACTTTGATCTTTCTTATCACCTTATTACTTGCATATGTGAAGGACACACTGACTGTAGGAGAATTAAATACCATGGTGTGCGCTACTAGAACACAATAGAATACCCTCTTGCACCTTTCGTGGAGAAGAAGTAGTGCATACGTTACCACATATGATTCCTAAAACTGTTAAGTTAAATTCCGGGATCGTTCCTTTGGAAAGGTCATGGCCGACGTCCTTTCCTAATCCGAACTGATGCTCCGTTTCCGATTACTTCCTCGCTTTCAGTCTGGAACCGCGCGACCGCTACGGTCGCAGGTTCGAATCCTGCCTCGGGCATGGACGTGTGTGATGTCCTTAGGTTAGTCAGGTTTAAGTAGTTCTAAGTTCTAGGGGACTGATGACCTCAGATGTTAAGTGCCATAGTGCTCACAACCATTTGAACCATTTGAATTTTAACTTCCTCGCTTTTTTATCCTAGGCTTGAATGGAAACAGTTATACGACACTGTCATTTACCGGGCGATCAAAAAGTCAGTATAAATTTGAAAACTTAATAAACCACAGAATAATGTAGATAGAGAGGTAAAAATTGACACACATGCTTGGAATGATATGAGGTTTTATTAGAAGAAAAAAAAAGTTCACAAAATGTCTGTCAGATGGCGCTGGACAGCAGGTAACTGCTACCGTGAGAGGTAGGCCGATATGTTACAGAATCGCATCATCCCCAGCCTGGCTGATAAACACCTGCTGGAATGTACGATGTTTATGCTGGATGGTGCTCCACCCCATATTGCTAGACGCGTGAAAGATCTCTTGCGCGCGTCGTTTGGTGATGATCGTGTGCTCAGCCCCCACTTTCGTCATGCTTGGCCTCCCAGGCCCCCAGACCTCAGCCCGTGCGATTATTGGCTTTGGGGTTACCTGCAGTCGCAAGTGTATCGTGATCTCTAGGGATGCTGAAAGACATCCGATGCCAATGCCTCACCATAACTCCGGACATGCTTTACAGTGCTATTCACAACATTATTCCTCGACTACAGCTATTGTTGAGGAATGATGGTGGACATATTGAGCATTTCCTGTAAAGAACATCATCTTTGCTTTGTCTTACTTTGTTATGCTAATTATTGCTATTCTGATCAGATGAAGTGCCATCTGTCGGACATTTTTTGAACTTTTGTGTTTTTTTTTTTTGTTCTAATAAAACCCCCATGTCATTCCAATCATGTGTGTCAATTTGTACCTCTCTATCTACATTATTCCATGATTTATTCAGTTTTCAAATTTATACTCACTTTATGATCACCCGGTATATGGCAGCAATAACGAAAACTTACAATGCAATCAACTAACTTTATAGAATCAGTTACAATACAGAACTGCTTTTTATTGGAATGTTCAAAGTGTTATTTGGGTAATGGACCGAAGGAATTGATCTATAATGAAGCACAGGAAACCAAAGCTTCTTCGTATAATAACACTCAGTAAACAAAACCTCAATCGCTTGTTAATAGAATTGCGAGGCAAACTGTCTGTATGGGGCGGGGTGGAATAAGGAGAGTGAGTGAAAGTACACGAAACTGCGCGTGGACTGGCGATAAATTTGAGTGTGTCGAGCAGGTGGTTTCGGAATTAGGAGAGTGCGCTCAGGAAGTAGTTCAGAGAAAAGGGGCGAAATGGCGGAGGTGTGCACGGCCGTACATCACAATCGATATCGCTCGCGCCCTAATACGTCACGCGGCGACCGTGCGCGGACATTATTAGCCGGCAGGTGAGGCACATGAATCAGCAGCTAGACTTACAGCGGCGCACAATTGCTGGAAATGTATGTTAATGCGATGCCCCCGCGTGCGAGCGTTCGCCGCGCGCTTGGAAGGATGTGTTCATCAATCACGTCGGCGGCGGAAGCCATCTTCATCCAGCGCTGGCCGGCCACCCGTCCGCGCTCCAGGCACGGCACCTGCCCGCTGGAGCAGCCGTCCCGGGTCCGGGGGGAGGCGCCACGCACCTGCTCGGCGTCGACACCCCCCCCCCCCCCCCCACTTCTTACAGCAAGTGGACACTTTCTTCCGAAATTCGCTGACGCTGTCCTCGGAGGAGTCGAAGATCATGTCGGCACGCACACGAGAAAAACACGTCTATCAACTTAATCCACTTCTCATTGTAAGGAAACAGGGTTGTCTGGTGCGACTGCGTCGCTGGAACTACTCATATAAGCAGGGTAGCCATAACGTTTTAACTATCAACTCGAAAAATAGAGTTGCGTAACTAATTCTGTATTTAAAAATTTGTGTAGGTAACTAAAGTGCGCGTCATTGACGACGGCGGCCGAGTTTAGGTTCGTTCTGCGCATCTGACGTCACAAAATACAGTCAGCCAATGAACAGAGAACGATGTTGCCAGAGCTCGACTGCAGTGCAGAGCACGGACGACTGTCTTCAGTTTTAGAAACGTTCAGTCATAAATAAAGTAATTGAACAAAAGCAATGTCTTGGTAGCAGACTTTCTTTTATAGAAAGTATGGAAAAAGCATTCTTTATACCAACTGCTTCATATTCTATTAATTAATTAAACCAAACAAGCAATAAGCCTCCTAATTCAGGCGATAGTAAGGAAAGGTGTTTTGTATCATTCTCACTAACCGCTTTTTCGCAATAAAGAACAGCGGTAATAGTTTCTTTCCTATTGTACTTCGACGAAACGTGCTATTTTACAGTCCTTCGGAAAATCTATTAAATGACAAGCTGCGTTAGCGTAATGGTTAAAATGTTTGGCTGCCAAGTGAAAGTTTTTGAGTTCAAACCTTGTTCGCCACTTAATATTTTATTTATTTAAAAACAATATTAAAGTGTCTTACTTCAGGAATTTTATTTGTTTGTATGTAATTTTTTGAAATTTATAGTGTCAACCAAAATCGACCATACGGAAAGTATACGCTACGGACTTTTACCTCTGCAAACTCTTCAAAATTTCGTGCAATGGTTTACTACATCTAATGCTGCACAATAACTTCGTTGAACATCGAAACAAAATTAAGTCATTTATGGGGGGAAGGTATCAGTCAAGAAGATGTGTAAAAATCAAATTATTGGGCCAAATAGTTTTTGTGAAATCGAATGATCAATCATTCGCTGGAAGAAAAATTATAACATCTGTCGGTTTAAAAATGAATATTTCTCATAGAAAACACTTACATTTACCAAATTTGAAAATGTGGTGTTCACCCATGGACGTCAGGTAGGTACTTGTTCAAGGAGGTAGGCATTTTACCTGTGCCGTCACAATACATATGTTCGCTAATGAAATCCGTCATAAATAAGCCTTCACAATTTGAGAAGAGCAGAGATGTACATAGCTACAACATTAGAAGAAAAAATTATCTTTATTATTCATTATTAAAGCTGTCATTGGCTCAGAGAGGAGTTCACTATGCAGCAATAAATTTTTTTGATCATTTGCCCAATAACACAAAGTATCTGACAGTAGCGAAGCAAGTTTTAAATCTAATTTAAAATAATTTCTCCTCGACAACTCCTTCTCTTCCACTGACGAATTACTACTTAAAAATGGTGGTAAAAAACTAGTTTCTAAGTGCAGCTGTGCCGGCCGCGGTGGTCTCGCGGTTCTCGGCGCTACAGCCTGGAGCCGCGCAACCGCTACGGTCGCAGGTTAGATTCCTGCCTCGGGCATGGATGTGTGTGATGTCCTTAGGTTAGTTAGGTTTAATTAGTTCTAAGTTCTAGGGGACTGATGACCACAGCTGTTAAGTCCCATAGTGCTCAGAGTCATTTGAACCATCTAAGTGCAGCTGCATATACAGGTATAAAATGACAATGTGTTCATTAATGTTAACTAGTTCCACATCATTTCGACAAAAGGATCGTTAATGTTCTGTGGAACATGTAACTGACTAAGTGTGACAATGACAAAACGTTGCACATACACTCGTGAAATGTCAGCACTGTATGAGCAACCTGCCTATGCTTTTCAAGATAGCGTCAAAAACTGGTTATGTTCCATTCCACGTTTCGTCATCGTTACATTTGACGTATGAAAGTGTCTTCTAGGAGTACGCATTTTTAAACCAAGAGACGTTATAATTCATGTTCCAATTGTTGATGGTTGAAATAACCGAAACCGGTCAAGAGTAGGTATAAAATACGCAACCGAAGTCATATGAAAATGATTTTCTGTAGTTATTTTCTTTGATTGCACGTACATGTGTGCAGTCCCTGTACACCTTGAAGTCTCCACGCCACAGTACGCCGCTGGACAAGCGAAAACAAAATGGCGAAGCCCACGGGGTATGGTGCTGTAATTTGCTTTGGGCAGCAATGAATATGCTGCTTCAGGTCAATCCAGATAATTTTTTAGCCGTCTCGTGGCCCTGACACAGCTGCGACATTTCTGCTGCTGCCGAAAATTGCAGCACGATGCTATATTTTTTGTTTTTTTATTTTGTTTTCGCTTGTTTACCGGATTGCTACGGCACTGTAGCGCAGAGTTTCAAAGTGTAACAGGACTGAAGAAATGTAACTGTGGGGGAGGGGGAGAGAGGAGTTATATAAAGTTATTTTTTCAAAGCCATACATAAGGCTTTCTGACTATTTCTCGTATTCATTTTATTCTGAAAGAAATAATACGCACTGACTGTAGAATACTTTTTATTATGAGTAAGTACCTGTTTCGCACCACTAGAAGACGCATCCTCAGTTGATAAACCACGCCACAAGCAGGAAGGCGGTTGTGGCGTGTTTCTGCTACCCCCTCCGTTTTAAATATGGACTACCGCTTTCGGTGCGTTACTTGTTTACAACTTGACGTGAACGATGGGGAGTGGCTATAAGACAGTTTATCTTTCGGCGATGATTTGTTAAAAATTATCTTTATCACTTGAGGATACGTCCTCTAGTGGAGCGAAACCGGTCATCTCTTAATAGAAAGTATTCTACATCCAGTGCGGATTATTTCTTTGGAAATGTGGAAATTTGGCTGCGGTTGCCCGCAGTTTAAAATTACGTATTCATTTTAACCTCTCTATGAAGGGGCCTCCCAGGGATGCATCCCAGAACAAGAACATAATCAGAAAACACGGTTATATGTCCCGAATGACTCGGCCACTCTGCAGTGGAGTTGCGCTTGTCTGAAACTTCGTGGCAGATGTAAGCTGTGTGTCGGCTTGGGATTGGAAGCCGAAACCTTGCCTTTCGGAGGCAATGCTGTTACCAACTGGTCCACACAGACACGACCAACGACCCGATCTCAGCGAATTCACCACCGCCGAGGAAAGTTAAGATCCAGCCATGATTGCGCAACAAGGTCGTACTCTCTTGACGATGTCACGAGAGTTTGTCAAGAGAAGTGTCAGGGGGAAACTGTTCAAGCCGGTGTCTTCGTACCGCGACAATTACCAAGCTCATTTTGTTTGTGTTATCAAATTTGCCTCTCCCTCTCCCCATATTCTCCTGACATGACACCCAGTGACTTGTTTCTCTCTCCTCGGATGACGAAAGCGTTGTGTGGCAGGCAGTTCGAGAATGACGACGAGGTGAATTTCAAGATGGAAAGATAGCTGAACAGTCAAGCTCTCCGCCAAGTGGGAAAAATGTGTCGCACCGAAGGTTGAATATGCAGAAAAGGATCACCATCATCGACATTCGCAGGTTTATAATTTTCCCCACACACCCTCTGGCCTCTGGAGTTCATAATTAAAACTTCCTGGCTACCTCTCTTATATCATTAGTGACAATAAGGCAAACAGTGCACTGAGGTTGCCCGAAGCCGTTACACAAGTGACTGTGTCCCGTTGTTTAAGACCATTTGTCTGTGGCCTCGTAGGCGAGCGCGGGCGGGCGATCAAAGCCGGCTTCCGGCGCTGACACCGCGTCCTCGCCCCGCTGCCAATAGTCGCAGAGAAGAGGCGGCCGCCGCCGCACTTTTGGGCCCCCGTACCACGGCGGCGCTGCTTTGTCTCCGCCGGGAGCGGTGACGTCACACGTTGCGTTCGCCGCGCTCTGGTGTCGGCAGCGGGGGCGGATGACGAGGTGGCGGGGGTGTGTCGGGCAGTCCGACAGGGGCGGAGGGGTGGCGAAGGGGCGGAAAGGGGGGCCGGAGGAGATATCGGCTGCAGGCGGCGGGAGATGCCGCTGGCGGCGGCTGTTTTACCAAGGAGTTAATCAATAATCGTGTACATGTGATAGTTCTCAGATGAAACGCTCGGGCCCCGCGCCCCTCGGCGCTGCTGGTTCGGCCGCCCTCCGCCGCTTCACAATTCATTTCTCTCTCTCTCTCTCGCTCTCTCTATCTATTCCCCCCCATCGCCGCCCGTACCCTCTTTCACCCCAGCAGACACCCCTGCTGTAGCGACGCACTCCTCCATACGGAGGAGAGACAACCCGTTGCTCCCGGCAGCCCCCCCCCCCCCCGCCCCCCCTCACCGTCTTCCACGCGCGGGGTACTCGTGGCTGTTCGTCGCAGAAGCAGCCCCTTTCCTCTCCCGCCAATAAGTCAACTTCAATGGAACGAGACATTTCGGCGTTCCGTATCAATAGAGAGGATCCGTCCCCTCCCCCCTAACCCTTGCCGTTCTGGTTCGCGCCGCTCCTCTCCTCCTGTGGCCCGCACAGCACAGCCCTGGGCTTGGCGCCATCTTTGATGCATAATGTCTCTGACTGAGGCACTCTGGCCCGCAATGTGTATGGGTCGGCGTGTGTGCTTGTGTGAGTGTGTGTGGCGACGGGGCTCAGCTGGTTGTAGCTACTGGCTCCAGAGGTGCGTCGCGGGATGGCTTCGTACAGGGGCAATAACCTGCGACAGCGCTTGCAGCACATTTACCCCTGGTTCTTTTCAGTCCCGCTTATTGTGACAGAGGTAGGTTTTTTAACTACGCTGCTTTCGGGAGGAGACTTTCCCAACACAGTATTTACGTTTTACTACTGTTGTTCTCCCACGCATTGAAGAGTCAGGTCTTGATAAGAGTGCGCCCATGACTGTTTCCACTACTAACAGTTACACTGACTAATTCTAGTGTGTAATGTATGCTGCTACGGCGACAAAACACGCATAACGATTGCATTTTTCCCGTTTGCAGTACGGACTTCACATCTGTAGTATGAGTGCCCGTACCACCTATGCTTGTGCGAAACTGTTATGAGGAATGCCTTCAAATGTTGCTTTTTCCCGACACCGTTATGTCGATTATAACATGCTGTAAGCATAACAACTTTCATTGACAAAGCTTGATTATGCCCAAGAGGCGAAACAAGCTAATTACTAAATAAGGCAATTAAGCGTTTAATTTAAAATAACAAAACAGCCTAAGCAGGAAAAGGACTTCATTTACGATCTTTCACTCTCTTTGATGGCGTCATTAGCGTATTTAGGTATCTGCTTGTGACGTACGAATCACACACTATGGGTTTAGAGATTATTCCAAGAAGTTTCCACTGGGTTCTTAGGCTCGAAAAACCTTGCAAAGCATAAAACTATTTTTGCTTCCAACTAGACTGTTGTATTTTTGAATAAGTTAGTGTATTATTTCGTTGCGACTAGTAAATTTCGGCCTTGTCGAGTGAGGTGGCGCAGTGGCTAGCACATTGGACTCGCATTCGGGAGGACGACGGTTCAATCCCGCGTCCGGCCATCCTGATTTAGGTTTTCCGTGATTTCCCTAAATCGCTCCAGGCAAATACCGGGATGGTTCCTGTGAAAGGACACGGCCGACTTCCTTCCCCGTCCTTCCTTAATCCGATGAGACCGATGACCTCGCTGTCTGGTCTCCTTCCCCAAACAACCAACCAATCAACCTTGTCGTCATTCTAAAGTGATAGACGTGTCACGCCGGTGTGTGTACGTGAGAAATAGTAGACTGAAATAAGGCTAGATTATTATGCAAGTCAACGGAACCAGAACAAGAATTCGAACACGCCCCATCCATATGACTGACATGAATAAAACACCATAAAACGTTCATGTGCCCAGTATATCATTCATGGTGTGCTTCCGTGTTTTTAACCCGGAGCTTAGCACTTTTTTTCTGTGATCAGGCACCACTAACGACATCATTCTAACCTAACACAAGACAGGATGCAAACTCATGTGTCACTGAATTATCCAAACGTTGTTCTTTGTGTTTCGTGATTGAAATGTTTGTGTGTTGTGAATATTAGGTTAAGACACCTAGATGTATGTGTTGCGCCTCGTATAAACCACACACTCTGTTTGACGGAGTCTAAGAACAATGGGTTCGATTCAACTCTGCCGAATTTCCCTGTCCGCAGTCTAGCATTCTTGGAGTCCACGGACACGTGCAGGTCAAGGAAGACTGTAGTTAAAATTTTTTATATCAGGATACCCATCCAGAGAAATAAAAAGAAGCTGAAATAAAATCCAGGCCTATTTCAGTGGATCATGTGACTGACGCAGAGTCCTTCGCTCCATATGCGTTTAGAGTAAAATAAGTACGGCTAATATTGATACGGAGCACCTTGCATCCTGCACTTCGAAATGCCTTGCTGAATAACAATGTGAATGAAGAATTATTAAAGCGGAGGTTGATACATTCATTTACTCCACCCGTGAAAAATTGATTGTGACAACTGTTCGGACTCAAATCACAGACGGGTGAATCGCCAAGGAAACACGAGGGTACTATGGCCGACAGCGAACATGACGAGCAGAAGGACGACATCTTTATGACGAAGCTGCGTGTGTCATTAGGCCTGGGGCGCGAAGATATCTCTAGCGCATCGGCAAATCCCGCCGCCGTTGCGAACGCCTTTGATACTTGGGCACTTTGGCTAACACCAGATTGGCTACCGTAGTACCAGACCCCGATCCTGCAACAGCGTCGACACCTGCTCTGTTAATTAAGCAGCTAAACGGCGAACGCAGCAGTAGCAGAATTATCGTCTGCTGCTGCTTTCTGTATCTCGGCTCTCTTTGCACTAGCGGCTACGTCGGTTGGTTGAAATAAAACGAAAATCGGCCTGTGCGGTGTCAGACAACCTTTCGCCTCAGTTAACAGGGTGGCCAATGCTTATAAAGCCTGAATGGAATTTTACACGATTCCTTCCACAATAACTTTTCCAAACTTTAAGATATTATTGGAGGGGGTGATGCATTCTTAACTGTAGACCCTAACTGCGCGAGAATACACGAGTTTGCCGGAAGTGGAAGCCAGAAACACGAGTGAATTAATCCCCATGCACATCAAACGAATTTTTGTTTGCGATTCCAACTGTGAGGGTTAGAGTGTCTTCGTCTTAGAGGATACAATCTTTTGCTAGGACTGCCTGCAGGACTGAATGCATCTTAAAGTTTGAGCACACGGGTTTAATGATTTACCCCAATGTTACCATCAAACTATTACGACTAGACTTCAGAACTGGATTGCATTCTTCTCCTATTTTTCCGTATTCCAGTGCGTGAGCAATAGAGAACAGTGCACGAATGGGTTCCTATAAATCTACATTTGTACACCACAAAAACGTTATGGTATGTGGCGGAGGGCACTTCAGGTCCCACTATAGATTATCCCCTTCCGACAACATGAGACTGATGGCCAGTGCGCCACTGATGACACATTTCTGCGTTGGCTTCGTTTACAAAAGAGAAGACAGCTGTAGTTCTACCACAAACGATTTGTTAATTCCGTTCACACGGTTCTGCTTTGCCCCACTGCGTTCTCTAGACGAACAATAATCTCAATCACTTTCCGATCATCTTTCGTGCTCTCCCGTCTCGATCTATGTGTGTATTTTGTGTTCCACTAATGTGTTTACGGGGCCAAGATTTTCAAGCATTCCTTGTACTGTCTTGAAACTACATTCATCAGCCCCATAAATACGTAGTACACCGGTAACTGTTGTCAGAGATGCACAGTCTAGTTACGTATCGATAATTTTACCTCGTTGGAAACCTTGTTTGGTCGTGCGCTATTATGTGTTGACTTACTATCGCAAACGTCGCGGATTAGCGGTAGCTAAGAACACCTTGAGCTTAATATATCTGTTCTAAACGCATGACATGGGCTTCTAAATCCATTTTTGTAAATTTGCTTTCCTATTACCAACTGACCGTCATTTTCACTAGTGAGGTAACAACACCACCCGACAACACAGTTATGTTAAGAAGTTCTTATAAAACGTAATTTTTGCGAATAAAAGAGCTGCCATTAGGCAACAATGCACTATTTTATGAATATGTATGTCTATAACTTTTCCTGTTTTTATAATAGAAGATACCTTTCCACGCCGTATGATCTCTTCTGGGTTGCAACATAACGAAGTAAAGCCACCAAGCGACAAAAATATTTCTCCCGTCCACAATTCATACAGGTTTATCAGCAGAGCACGTAAGTCCCCAATGAGCACACTTGAAGAGATTGGCAGTACTGAGTTGTATGGATGTGAAGAGCTCTTTGTGACACAACTGTCTTTTGCTTCTGTACCACAGGTTTAGTACAGTATTGTTGCGCGGGGATTTTATTCTGTACCAGGACTGCGAATATGTTACGCAAACTAACAAAAAAAATTACTCGCTAATTTATTTCGAGATGATATATTAAAATTCTTAGGGGTTGCAGACCTTTTAACTGATCGTATGCCACAAGCGATCAACTCCCAGACGTCTTATGGTACAAGAGAACTTCAGTTCGTTACGTACAAAATAGAAAAAAAGCCTCATTCAATTACAGTGTTAATATGTGCAGTTGTTATTCCTCAGAAGCAAGGAAATTGGATGATTATACCATAGTGATCATCCAACTTCTTGCGAGCCCTCTAAGCTGGCAGTAGCCAGTTCCCGCACAATATTTCTTTCACAGATATTTGTCCGCCAAACACGCTCGAGTGAATTCGCGAGATCGGCCTTTCCGATTCTTTTGAGGAGGGCAGATTTGTAAAGGAGTGTGCATGATTGATGCTATTTGCCCCGTGCATCGGATACCCTACCTCGCCTCGCCTTCGCCGACCGACCGACAGGGATATATTTTTCTTCGACGGGATATTGGCAGGATTTTCTGAAGAATGCGACCCCGCCTGCATTTTGTAGCGTGTTTGCGTTTATCAAATATCAATCTCGCGGGTCAAAGGTCTCATAATTAATGCAGGGCCAGCCATTTCCTTCCCCGTAATCGGAGTCGAAGCTCGGCCATTTATAATTCAGGGCGGCGCGTTACATCTCCCTCCACCGGTCGCGCGGCGCCTATCGGCCTATCCGCAACGCCTTCACCGCCAGACTCCCGACTACCCGGGCGCGCGTGAGCAGCTGGAAGGGCTCCCTCTCCCTGCATTGCAGACAGCCAGAGCGGCGTCAGCAGGTTTTATTCGGCGCTGGCGTGTAACCTTTCAAAAGTAACTTCCGTCGGAAATTACCCGCCGCCATTGGCTCCGCCACCGAATATAACTGTACATCCTCCTCGAGAGAAATGCTGCGAACGCTTGTCATATGCGCTGTCGCCGGACAAAAAGTAGCAACGGCCGGGCCAGCACAACCATTAAGTTAACTGTTATGGCTAGCGGTGGCGGCCGACAGATTCCGCCCGCCAGTACAAATACTTGCTAGTACTAGCTGGTGACAACAAAGGTAATCGCGGTCTACATCTAGAAAAAAAAGAAAAAGCTTCGCAGAATCATTCATCTTTTATTCTCACTGCACTTTAATTTTTAGCATGAAGAGCTGTTTGAATAGAATTTGACTAAGTCTCTGGTGCTGGATTTTAACATAATAAATGTAAGCTCTGTTTTTACTCAGCCGGCCGAAGTGGCCGTGCGGTTAAAGGCGCTGCAGTCTGGAACCGCAACACCGCTACGGTCGCAGGTCCGAATCCTGCCTCGGGCATGGATGGTTGTGATGTCCTTAGGTTAGTTAGGTTTAACTAGTTCTAAGTTCTAGGGGACTAATGACCTCAGCAGTTGAGTCCCATAGTGCTCAGAGCCATTTGAACCATTTTTTGTTTTTACTCATAATTGTCTCGATCGCATTGGGTGTACTTACGTCGGTGTAACGGTTCATCGGAACCAGTACCTTGCGATAGAAGTCACACGTCGAACAGTTGTCTCAAGACAATCTTGCTCACCTGACTTCAACTGCAGTCGTTAGGTGGGAAGTGGCAAAAATGGGCGTTAGCCTATTATTCAGCGTGTTACTTTTGTAACAATATACTGTTTCTGATGATGATGGTGATGACTCGTCAAAAAAAAAAAAAAAAAATGGTTCAAATGGTTCTGAGCACTGCGGGACTAACTTCTGAGGTCATCAGTCCCCTAGAACTTAGAACTACTTAAACCTAACTAACCTAAGGACATCACAAACATCCATGCCCGAGGCAGGATTCGAACCTGCGACCGTAGCGGTCGTGCGGGTCCAGACTGTAGCGCCTAGAACCGCTCGGCCACTCCGGCCGGCGACTCGTCAAAGTCGAAACATGTAAAAAATGTAAACCCGTCCATTTCGCTCAAGTAAATTGGGAATAAAACAATATTTTCTAAAATACATCCCGGGCTCCTATACGACAATGCTAAATTCTGGGTGTCCATCTGTAACGTTTGTTACCCAACGGCCAAGTGGAACCACACGAACGGAAGAAATAGCTCATTGGCATGGTTTTATCTTGTTTTGTTATTATTCTTATACTTTACATATTGGACACCGTTCGCACTCACTTGAAGTTAGGACTAGCGGCTGCCTGTATGCATGATAGCTTTTGTGACTTCTGTCTGAAGATAAGTGATACTCGTTACTGGAATTGTCATAAATAAAATATCTGATAGCCGTTATCTAGAACGATCTTGTTGATAGTATTTAATAGTATGACCGCTGCGTTGTTTTATGAACGTCAAAAATCTCATTGATATCAATACACTTTTATCTCGTCCTAAACACGTAAATAAGACGGAATAATGTCTTGCTTATGATGCTCTTTGCACTAGAATAAGTCCTTATTTCGATCAAAAGTATTGCCCTTAATTTCAAAGTATCTTAAGTGGACAAGCTGTGTCTTCTTACATCGCTCAGGTTTGTTTCCCAAGATACCAGCGATCTAATGAGACGACAACTATGTTACCTGTCACGCCCCGAGATAGAGTGACACGCGTTTAGTGGAAATAAAGACCAACCGCAATTGAGAAAGACGCCAAAATCAAGATATTAGTCGTAAAATTGACACAAACACCAAATCTGAATCAATATGCAATTTGCTCCGAACTGAGCAAGTTTGAAAGTGGTCTGATTACACAATATATATAACAGCTTCAGACACGATTTGTGAGTAGTCGAAACCACTCATAAAGCTCAAAATTTATGCGTTCAGGATTGTTATATAACTTGTTACAAAATCGACTACAAGTTCACTACATCGTACTGCGCACTGCATACCGAATACGTTGTGTTGGATTTAGGCAAGAATGCAGCATTATCTTGCTGTCGTAGGCTTATTACCACATCATTTGTAAAACTCTGGCGACATTTTATCCAGATATTCTTAGGAAATCGTTAGACTGAGTTTCCGTGAGGAGCGAATTTCAAATTCGCTTCTGGCTATTCTGATTTAAATTTGCTGGATTGACTCCTTAATAATACTCTACGACCCTCTTTCGTCATCCATAATCTTATTGCTAATGTTTAGTTCTAAACTAGGATCTACCAACGTTCTACAGACAATGAGCAATAGAAAACCCAAGCGGCTATTACGTTGACGCCCCACATTCCATCGGCGCCAACGCATTTGATGTGCAGAGATATTTCGTAGTCAATACTGAATTTGCTGTCTGAAACGCCGGTGCTGACGGCCTAACCTATAATATCTGCTAATAATCTTAGTTATCCTCTCAATGATAGGCTTCGCAGGACGTGGCATGCACCCGGCTATTTCCACTTGTCTTTATCTTACGCGTCCAAGAATTTTGCGTGACCAAGAAAAACGCGAATCTGTAGCAATTGCTGTTAAAATTTCATTTCAGTACACCGAAGGAAGGGGTAAAACCGGGTGGGGGAAGGGTAGTGTTCGCGTAGATCAGACAAAGACAGTTATGCGTGCGTAACAGTATTATTTTCGAGACTTTTCACTACTTTTTTACGGTCTCATTATAAAAAAGAGCATTTCGCGGCTGCTTCGACTGTCGAGATAAGTCGTGAGATGGTCGGGTCGGCTGTAACAATTGCCAACTCGGCGGCCACGCTGCGGCAGCCATTAATATGTATACCTAAATAACGGTCAGCTGCGGGGATAATCATCGTCGTTAACAAGTTTTTGTTTTCTCGCCGCGGTGCCGCCCATACGCTTAATTTAGTGCGCTCTATTTTCGCCCTATTTATCGTCGCCGCCGCGTTGTAAGCTCATTTATCGCCGCGTTGCATTTATTTCCAGGTCCCATTCTTTCCACTCCCACACGGGCGAGATTTTCGCCGCCGGGCGTTCGCTGCAGATATTTAGATGGCCTTCAAGACATCGGGCTTCCCTGCCGGTCAACGGCGGAAGGAGGGGCGGGAGCAGGGCAGAGAGAGGAGAGGGAGAAACAGATAGAGACAGACAGGGACGGAGAGCGCGCGTGATGTCGTAAAGTGGCCCAGTCAGATAAACTGATCACGATACCAATAATTACAGCCCCTGCAGCCCTGGCTCGTGAATCACAAAGCACGCGCTTGCATATGCGTCATCCCCTTGGGAAAAAAATCAATAGAGTCGTTGATATCTAAAACGCGAGTGTGTTGGAGAGTGCAAGGTATAAGACACGTATTCGGCTTACTGCTGCGTGGGCGACGATCTGAACATCGCAGTGTTAGATGCGTGGCAACGGAGAATGATGGCCACAATTTAACACCTCGTTGATCCCAAGATCATTAAAAAGGGCGCTCCATTTCCGCTGAAAAAGGAATAGGGTAATAAGAAAACGAAGCGAATCATAAAACTAGATGGCCAAACAGAGAACTGAACTCGCCCCTCCCCTAACTCCTCATTCTCGGAATGTGAATCCAGAGTTTTAACAACTGTGCTACTCGCTCGTATAGAAAATTCAGACTTTCTAGTACTGCCGCATCGTTGCTAGTTGCAGTACCACAGGTTTAACCGATCGTACAATACAGGTGCCTCACGACAAAGGTATCCGCTCTTGTTCATTGGGTAGGGTAGACACAAACATACTCCTTCATCCGAGGAAAAAATTTCTGTGAATGTGCCTCGGAGCACGTTGTTGTACGTAAATGGTTGACAGATTGTGGGAAAACCGCAAATGAAAAGAATCGAAACGTTGGGGTGTACTGTTACAGAATGAAACTGAGAATTAAGTGGACTGATAAGAAATAAGGAAGCTGGCCGCAGTATCGTCGAGGAGAACGATACTACAAGGAGGACAGGATGGCAGGGCATGTGTTAAGACAGCAAGGAACAACAACTATTGTAGTGGAACGGTAGGTAGGCAAAAACTATAGTCAGATCGTAAAGAAGGAAGGCGGAGTGAGTAGCAGCAAAACACTTTCAGCTTCGTGAAATACTAACTGGTTTTTCTTAGTGCTTAAAACTTCCTATGCGGCCGCATCTTCGTGCAAAAGAAATTAATTCAATCTTAACGTGACAGTATCACCCTGTCTTTTATATCAGTGTGCCCTATGGATCGCTATGGCGGTAGAAGGCGGAGTGGCGCAGTGTATGTGTATATTTGTGTGTGTGTGTGTGTGTGTGAAAGAGAGAGATGAGGGTCGGGCTGGGAAATATATGGTGACAATTGACTTTGCTTCTTATACACAAATTTATGTATACAGCAAGAACAATAATAATACGACCAAAGTTGTTTTGCGTGAAAAAAAAATTAAATCTTCCAACAGTTACAACAGTCACTCACATTGCAATGAGTACATGATAGTCACTTTTACCATACGCGCGTGTTATGTAGTTTTCCTATGCCATGGAATGATAATGGTTACAGAACTACTGCCTGCTACCTTTCCTAACGTGTAAACACTGGCTTCACTGCAACGCGATCAGCGGCTGCGTGTATTCTAATCATTGCGGGCTTGTGAGCGGTCAGCGTTCGCACAACTTCGCCGTCTACGTTCCGTCTCCTGCGGAAGTTGGACGAAGAATGCCGGTCCGTCCGCAGAGCCGCCGCCACGGCAGCGCCTCTGGCGGCCGTTGCCGCAAGTAACAACAGGTGCACACGGTTAGTGCGGCATCCAGCCGGTGGCGGCGCGCCATTCGCGGTGAGCGCGTCTGCAGTGGACTTCAGTTCGGTGTTCGGTTTTTCGCGAAGCGGGACTATTGAGTCCCCCCTGGGATACCTTCCCCTGGCCCTGTCACTGCCACTTCAAGAGCTTATTTGAACAATATTTTTTACAATCTTATCTGCCATTCCACTCTTCACTTCTGCGTAACAGCCAAGTGTGTAGCGAAAAATACAGAAACCTGCTACAAGCGGAGCACCTGTCACGCGAGAAGATGAAATGCGAAGATTCTTAAGAGTGGTGCTTCTGATCGTGTGCAATAACAAGCTGGAGACAGAAATGGAATTTTTGAAAATCTTATACTTGCACCAATGTAACTAGAACTTACTTTTCATATTTATGGATTCTTACTTCTCGATCGAACAATTCCATGTTTAAGGTTGAATAACAAGAACACTGTTTTTGTTTCACTGATTTTTGTTTATTTCACACTAGTTTTCAGTTTATTGGGCCATTTTAAGAAAACAACTAGTAGCGTCTGAAAGGGACTCTACTTCTTAGGCAACCAAACATTATAATCAAAGATGCAATCCACTTTGCATATTTGAGTGTTGTGCATCAAACTCGTTTCTTAACGTTGTAATTACGCTTTACACAGTGGACAATATTAAGCACAATAAATAATTAAAGTACAAGATAATACAGGTATCTTCTCTTTCGATGGTTAGTACAAACGCTTTACCGTCAAATCATTAAAATAAAAATGAATACTGGTTCAATGTTTCGTGGAAATAAAGTACCTACTAATAACAATAGTCTGCGAAGAAGTGCAGATCACAGCTTTACGCACGAACGAAATATTGAGAAAGGCAGCAACCTTAAAAGGTACTTACGTCATCTGTTTGCATCACGAAAACAGTAAAGAAATAAATGAAATGTGTTCTATGATCAGGAAGTACCGACCGGATTTTTACTGTTGAAAACATTACATTCTGAATTTTAAAACCGCCACAGTTTCTATCAAAACGAAATATGCTGGATATTGACAAAGTAACGTGAATAATTTTAAATGCTGAATTAGACAGAGACTGAATTGCTAGACCATTATGTTTCCGATTTTAAAACAACTACATTTTCTCTCACATGAAAGCAGGAAGAATATTTAGGTTCACAAAGGTATTCGAAAAATAACAACTGTTAACACAAAAATGCTAAATGAGCTTAAGAACACATATTCACCATTCGTAGCAACACTGATGTTCCGGTAACGATCAACACGCCAGTGTTCTGAATGCAAGCTAATAGTTCCAAAAAACTTAAAATATTTTCCTCTTTTTGTCAGATCAGATTTTGCGGACTGAAAACATTCACATGTATCCTCTTCACTGGTCTCTAGCGTGGAACAGTAAAAAATTACAGGAAATGATGTCTTTAAAGTATGTTCAAACACATTTCAATTACATTGATGACAGTCCCGATTTCAATGGCAGATGATGCTGGAATAAAGGGAATTGCCATAAACAAATACGCTACTTAGAAACAACAGAAAAGTTAAAATTAATTTGTCCAATTGTATGTAATTTGTACTCTGCCGTGGTAGAAAATTCAAATAGTTGGTGATTTTCTATGTAGCGCTATGTACTACAAGTTCAATGAATCAGAAAGAAAATAAAAAGGAGTAATCAAATCCCACAAAAAATCTGTACGATAGTAACAAGAATTTTCTTCTCTAATGAGGAAAAATTAATCAATTTGGAGATCTTATTAGGGCTTGTATGAAGCTTAATTTCTGTGATTCAACAAATGGAACATGTACAATGTTGTAGGATATTTTATTTTTCTGCTTCAAATTAATATTTCTGCAAGATTTATGCGGCAAATCGTGGTAAATTCCTGCTGTAAACCACTCACCATAGAAGTACATATTGCCCTCCGCAGAATACCATGATACCTCACTATAATGGTACAAAGCGTTTATTTCTTTGACTTACGACACACATTCGGGAGGACGACGGTTCAATCCCGCGTCCGGCCATCCTGATTTAGGTTTTCCGTGATTTCCCTAAATCGCTCCAGGCAAATTCCGGGATGGTTCCTTTGAAAGGGCACGGCCGACTTCCTTCCCCGTCCTTCCCTAATCCAATGAGACCGATGACCTCGCTGTCTGGTCTCCTTCCCCAAACAAACCAACCAACCAACTTACGGCACAAAGAACACGGATCATACATCTTCCAGTTTTGGCAGCATTTCCTGCGTTCAGTAACACGTCATTCGTAGCTATTGTGTTCTGGTATCACATAATCAGGGATACAAAGATCAAAATTAAAACTAGCTTAGGTCAATCTAGACACTTCCAATTAGAAAATTTCTGGGAGTGGCCCGAAGTGCGATGCCGTTGTCGAACCGCGAAACCAATGTTTTAGTCTCTAAAAAACTCGGACTCAGACACTACCGCAAAGATACATCTGGTGAATCTTAGGCGAAACGAAACAAAATCTAGACACGGACGCTAGAAAAATTGGTCGTAGTGTTGAAAAGAGCGTACAAAGTAGTTGTGGATTTCCCTTAATTTTTTATGTCCTGCGGATACGTCCACACGACAATTAAAAAGAGAGTTTAAAGTATCTATTATATGAATATGAACGAACATTTTTCTCAGATCTTGCCAGTAAATCGAAGCCTTACGTTTTGCTATTCTTACGAGACTATGTGACCGTTCGGCTTCCTATTATCACATCAAAAAAAAAAAAAAAAAAAGGTTCTGAGCACTATGGGACTTAACATGTGAGGTCATCAATCCCCTAGAACTTAGAACTACTTAAACCTAACTAACCTAAGGACATCACACACATCCATGCCCGAGGCAGGATTCGAACCTGCGACCGTAGCAGTCGCGCGGTTCCGGACTGGAGCGCCTAGAAACGCTGGCATGGGTTGCAATTTATTTTTTCTTCGTTCGTAGGTACACAGATGTACAATTACATGTACAAAATAAACGAAAGACAACGATTTTTATGCATTAAATTAAATTTAAAAGTTTATTCAAATGATTTGGGATTTAAAATATTTTTTGGCCTTTTCGTCTTCTGAAAAAAGAAATGATTCTTTCGACTGTCCCACTCGTGAGCGTGCAACGTATAACTGGCAATGTAAAAAGCATGTATTATCCAGATTTAACCCACATATTTGAAGCATTTTGCCCGCGAATGCCTGTCACACGTATTTAGCGAACGCATTATATATATCACCCGTGTCTCTAGCGAATTTCGCCCTGCCACTAACTGAAAGAGGATTGTCGCTCGCAACTAATTCTCCGCTGTTTTACGCTATGCCACACGAGAGGCCGTTAAATGTATCTATGGTATTGAGCCATGGGGTATTATCTTTGCTTCCGATACACGGTAGCAAAATTATGCTCGCTGCAGTGTTCTTTCCACGATGCGGTTGATGCACTGAAGTACACTGTTAAGAGACAGGTGGCGCGTCATACTTTTAAAATATTGCATCCAACTAATTGCAGGAAAAAAATACCAACTGATCATTTTCAGATGTTATTCATGTCACCCCTTCACATCGTAATTCCTATCCCCGAGTGGTAGTAGGGATATCTTATTCCCACTGTATCTTTATACAACTAATGACTCATCTACGTATGATATTTGGTTGAAACTGCTCCAGCCGTTCCTGAGTTATGTTCTTATGTTACCCCTTTTCACCCGAAATCTCAGCCATAGGGTTGGTAGAGATGTGTTACTGTCACAACAAATTTTTCCAGAAAGCTACTTTGGTAGAAATAAATCCAGACATTACAGAGATATGCTGATAAGTCACTGCGGCACCCTCTGCCACCCCCTACTCTAGGCTTGAAATGTTATCGTGGCTGACACGAAAAGTCTAGCGACCCTAAAAGCCATAAATTTGATATTAACATCGGTTGTTATCGAATATTATTACATGTCACGTCTTCTCACCCATACCCCTGGGGGTGGTTGGGGTTATTACCTCCACAATATTTTTCTATGAATAATTATATAACTATACAAATAATATGCGTTGTACACATAATTTCTGATTGAAATTGCTGCAGACGTTCTGGAGTTAAGGTTCTTTCACCCTGCACCCTACGCTGATAGATGCTTCTTATCCCCACAGAAACCTTGGAGGGCGTGTGCACAAGAACCAAACAAAACTTTATCGTAGTCGGGTATACATACCCAAAGAAGATGATCGAATATATATTTTTGTATACCGAATTATCAGTCGCGGCTCTCTTGTAGATACGAAATAATGAAGTCCAGAATTGTTGCAATCGAGTGGAGGTTTCAGATATATCTGGTGAAGCAGAAAAGACACGTCGAGCGGAAATATTAGAACGGACACTCTACGATGTGGAAGGAAACAGAGGAGCTTCCTCTATCGCTTATCACTTGCCTAACGAAGAGGCAGATGTAGCCATCAGGCGAAGAGTGTTTCGCGAGTGCAGAAATTACCTGCTGTGTAGATATGAACGAATTAAGTTCCGCGCTGGAGATGGAGAGAGAGAAGGGGAGGCAAAAAAGAGCACTGCTATTACTGGTCACGTAATGGTTTGAAATGGGAAAGCCTAGCTGAGATAAACAATCCTTTCTCGGTATCCGACTGGGACCGGATGCGGGTTGTGGCAACAGTGACAACAATGGAGTCTGGTTACCGGATTGTGTTTTTCATAATTTAAATTTGGCGTCTAATTAAGGATCCAGCGTATCAACTCCAGGAGATGGAAAAAAAGAAGGGAGGAAAGGAGAAGAGAAATGTTGACGCGACCACACCCATCCAGCCGCAGTGTCCCCGTCTCGGAACTTCTGACCCCCCCCCCCTGCCCCCCTACCATGTACCCCCTCCCTCCCCTCACTTCCCCTCGCATTACAACAATAAGCTTCGGCGTTTATTAGCCACAGCCTAGGCTCCTCTCCGCCTCCTCGAGAAGGGAACGGGGTATCCCAAGATGGCCGCGGCGTCGCTCGTCGCCTTCGGCCCGCCGGCGGCTAAATGTTTCGCAGACGACATAAAACACGCCAGCCATTCTTATAAATCAAAATGGCCCAGCCGCAGTTTTATGCTAATAATAAATTCGGTTACAGCAAGGATAAAAATCCGACGGCCAACTTTTACGGGCAAAGGAACCTATACAGCCGCAGCATGGCCGCGCAGTAAAGACGGAATTATATTCCGATTGTTTTCCCTAATATATCCGACATAAATGATTCTCTCAGCTCCAACTCCCATATCAGGGTTACCGTTTTCTGACAATAGTGCGAACGGAAAGGTCAGCCTTTTAGAGGCCCCGCCGCGATGGAAGGTAACTGGCGATTGTGACGGCTTTTTACGGCTACGGTAGGGTCGCAACGCTTCAAATTTCGAAGCACCGTCGTAATTAGGGGGCGTCATTTCGGCGAGAAAGAACATTAGCGGCGACAAAGTCCGTATAATCGACAGCTGAATTCTTATCTCTAGAACGCAAATTAGCCATTACACTGCCGCACTTTGCCCTGTAGCGACAATGTATACAAAACACGGGATAAAATTTTACATGCTCTCGCTGTACGCTACAGTCTATTTTAACAATAACACTAACGTCTGAGGTTACTGTCTGGTTTTAAGCCGCAAGTAGACCGTTTCCAAGCAACCATTTCTCAATTCATGTCTAACACACAGCGTTTACTCGCGTCTCTGTTTTTCTTCTCAACAGATGCACACTACAGTGTTTGTTTTAGCTGCTAAACCCTTTTACAGGGAAAATGGTCAAATGTGGCTTCTTAGAGACGATTGTTACTGGCAGTTATATTTTAATATTTTGATATTTTTTAAATTCACAGAAAGGTAAAGCTCTAGAAAAAGAAATGATTATTCGTCCAATATCAGGTACAGACTATAGTTAGCATCTCTTATCCACTATAGAGACATTACGTACAAGCCAGCCAAGAGGAATTTTTTTTTAATATGTAGTTGAAAACAACGGAACAATAATAGTTTAGTATAATTGCACACCAATTATTTTATACACGCTTTTAAGCCGCACTTCACAGATTATTTCTGATTCTGCGCTATGTTTTCGCCCTATGCTGTGTTACAGATGATAAAAAGTTATCAACTGAACAAAATTAATGCTTTTCGTATTACAAACTAACGTGACAAAAGATGGAAATGGAAGAAAAGCAGAGCCAATACGAAATGTTATCAGATATGAATGTTCTCATGTCGCTCCTGTCTCGAGTGGTAAATGGTTACGTACTGAAGCTGCAAATAAATACTCAAATAGTTGCATGTGTTTTCATAAATTCTGATCTCAAACTTAATTTTACACCTTCGCTTTGCACATTCGTTAGTTATTGTTACCGCAGAAGAGTTTTTATCCGTGTTGATTAGGAACTTTAAAAACTTTTTCTTTCTCGTAACGGTAGAAACGATCCTGTTGTTATCTTGTTATTTAAAGAACTGAAAGTTTACTTATATGATAATAAAGTCTTTGCTTTTTAGTGCACTTTTAATAATAACGATAAATTGTGGAGAGGAAGGAAAGTGAATTACACGCGAGATATCCCGTGCAACATCGAAAATAATAAAATTACGAGGATAACGAATTCTTGTCGTCAAAGTTACGTTATTGAATTTATACCAAAGAAAGGAAGAGACTGTTAAAGACTGGAAATGTTACAGCAGAAGAGTAAAACTATAGAGATGCATTTAAATGGAGAAACAGAAAACAGGTTGTTGAGGACACTGGTGCAGCATACGTGCAGAAAAAAAAAACAGTAGAGAAGAGAAAAAGAAGGACTTTGAGATAATTCCTGTCAAAAGATTAATCATACAAACAAGCAGAAATAGAAAAGACGGTAATTCGCGAGCTGACATCTCTTTCGTCACATGTTTTCTTCATATTGATCACGGTGCATACTGCGCAAGAGACTCCAGAGTGAGTAGCGGAGGGTTCCTTGTACAAATATTTGCCGCCTGCTGCGCTATTTCACTTGCGTGCGGATAGAGGAAAGAGTTACTCTATGTATGGGTACGTTAGCGTCGTGTTCTCTCTTTTCGTATTCTCACGTTCCCTGCGAGATAGCGACAGCAGAAACTGTTGCACAGTGTATCCAGAATGGCGGTTCTCTAAATTTACCCAGCAGAGCTTCGCGACAACAAGGACGCCTTTGTGCCGAAGATTCGCCTTTCTTGGACGCCTGAGCATCTCTCGCGCAGTGGGCCTGCTACGATCGTGTGGGCACGCCTCTGAACCCCAGGCAGCTGTCGTGGCGGCGGAGTTCTCGCCTGTCGGGCGGGGCGCTGGCGCATCAACAGGTGCCTATGGCCGCTCCTAGCGTCTAGCAGTCCGCCGCCACCCAATTCCTTATTTCTTTACGCCGGCGAGAGGGCCACGCCAGCTTTCGCTAGAGCTCAAGTGTGCGCCATTACGCGCAGCAGACAGAAAACGAAAGTAGAAAATTCTGCAGTGGGCACGGATGGGGATTTGCGAAAGCCTACGTGTTTATCAAGCACGGGTGTTATTCAAATATACCAATCAGGTTTAACGTTACATTAGAATTTGCAGTCACAGCATCTACATCTACATGGATACTCTGCAAAACACATTTAAGTGCCTGGCAGAGGGTTCATCGAACCACCTTCACAATTCTCTATTATTCCAAACTCGTATAGCGCGCGGAAAAAACGAACACCTATGTGTTTCCCTACGAGCTCTGATTTCCCTTCTTTTATAATGGTGATCGTTTCTCCCTATGTAGGACGGCGTCAAAAAATATTTTCGCATTCGGAGAATAAAGTTGATGACTGGAATTTCGTGAGAAAATTCCTCCGCAACGAAAAACGCCTTCGTTTTGATGAAGTCCATCCCAGTTCCTGTCTTACTTCAGTGACACTCCCTCGCCTATCTCGCGATAATACAAAAAGTGCTGCCCTTCTTTGAACTTTTTCGATGTGCTCCGTCAGTCCTATCTGGTAGTGTAGGCAGTCTCTTTAGTTGATCTGTTACTTTTTCTAAGTGTCCTACCAATAAAACGCAGCCGGCCGGTGTCGCCGTGCGGTTCTAGGCGCTTCAGTCTGGAACCGCGTGACCGCTACGGCCGCAGGTTCGAATCCTGCCTCGGGCATGTGTGTGATGTTCTTAGGTTAGTTAGGTTTAAGTAGTTCTACGTTCTAGGGGACTGATGACTACAGATGTTAAGTCCCATAGTGCTCAGAGCCATGTGAACCATTTTTGAATAAAACGCAGTCCCTGGTTAGCCTTCCCGACAACATTTTCTACGTTTTCCTTCCATTTTAAGTTTTTCATAATTGTAATTCCTAGGTATTTAGTAGAATTTACGGCCTTTAGATTTGACCGATTTTTCGTGTAACCAAAGTTTAACGAATTCCTTTTAGCACTCATGTGGATGACCTCACACTTTTCGTTATTTAGGGCCAATTGCCAATTTTCGCACCATACAGATATCTTTTCTAAATCGTTTTGAAATTTGAGGCCTGAGTTTCTCCTGGCGTATACAAATTTCAAACAACTTACTGGAATTCAACCAAGTAATATTTTCAGCGACCGCCGACTATCAGGACCGAGGAGGCCCGATCTACTGAGCATAAACGGCACACACGATTACAGCAGCCAAGTAGATCTGCTGTTGCCGAAAATTGTATGGAAACTGGTCACCCTATGTTACATAACATTACCGAGACATTGGCAAGCACGTCCAGCTATTGGGACAGTGTTGTTAAGGAGGCTGTTGAGATTAAATTAGCGAGCAACCTTGTAAACAGGAATGGAGGTTTTTGTTTAAACTCTGCTTCGAATCCTGCTCTCTCCCTTGTCAAAAAACGGAGGGAATGAGACAGTGTTACCTCACTTGCTAGTTTGTAGCCTTCCACTATCGATACCTCTGACTTTGGCCATCTTTGGTGGCGCTAGTGTTTAGTGTGTGTGTGTGTGTGTGTTATCTTTCCTGAATTACTCCAAGAACCGAGGTTTTAAATCTGCCTGTACATCTCCTATCCGTTGCATTTATGCCTTGAAAATGGCGGTGTATACTCCCGCTGAAATATCGGCGGTCGCTTCAAATATTACCGGGAAGTTCTGCAATTTGATGCCTTTACTAGTAGATGTTCGACAGCGTCATCTGCAAACAACCAAAGACGGCTGCTCAGATTGTCTCCCAGATCCTTTATATAGATAAGAAACAGCAAAGGGCCTATAACACTATCGTGGGGAACGTCAGAAATCACTTCTGTTTTACTCGATGACTTTCAGTCAGCTACTACGAACAACAGGATTATGTCGACTTCTCACTTCGATATTTTGGCCGGCAATCAGAGATCTGTCTCCAGGAGAATTTTATGACTGCACATTGCTAATATGCGGCGCTGTTTAATACAAAAAGATGTGGATAGCTGAATATTACAACTAGAGAGAGATTTTTTCGTTTCGTTTTTGTTTCCAGCGTTATCCCTAAAGGTAGTGCTGCTCTGGCATGACGAGATTCTTTCGGGATTTAATTAGCCAAGAACCCGGGGTTTTTCTGCTGTTACTTACAAAGTGCTGAATTCATGTCTTAAATTGATTCAGAACCGTCGCCGGACGTGGCACTAAGGGCGTAATTTTCTTCATTGTTACTACACAGTCTTAACTCAGCTAGCACGCAGTGCGACAGAGAGTATGTGACATACGTATAGCAAAGTGGGCTAGTAACTCTCGGTGGAAATGGAAAACAAGACGAAAATGGAGAAAGAAATCCTAGAAAATACAACTAACTACAAACGGAAGCAGAAGACGAACGCTACAGATTAATAGTTCACAACAAATCATGACAGAAGAACAAACCCTTTAAAGGTAATCACCAGTCGGGAAAAAACATCACCTTGAGACGCGTCCATTTGTAATACTGAGACAAGGAGTCAAAGTCATTCGACTGCAGTTCCGAAATCTCATGAATTGTTCACTACGCCGGAAAAGCATCAAGATACACACTTATTAAATGAAGTAATATTCCGACTTCATCGCTTAATCACTATTATTTTGAAACTACACACCTTCACGTATTTCACATTATCTTCTGAATCATATTAAAAGAATGACTTATGCGCAGTATGTCGTCAGATATCCATACACAATCATACCGTGGGCTAGTCCACAGTTGTACGTAGGAATCCGACGAGATACTGTGTATCGACACTCTTTTAATGTGGTTCTGATGGTGAATTATGCCGAAAAGCGTTTAAGTTTATAGGTTTCAAAACTTTAAGAAATAAGTCCAAGACAGGAAATTACGTTGAGTAGTCACATAATGATCGCGGACTCGTTTAATGTTTTTTTTTGTCATTTACTGACAAAAAGAAACACATTTAATTTCGTCCGTAGGCCCTCTGAAAACTTTCGTACGGCTGCCATATGCCGTAATTGCACGAGACTCTACGGAGGGATTTGAGGTTTAGCCGAAATACTTGTTGCACAGCCTAGGGATCACGAATGATACTCTCTTCTGTGCCACTGCGAAACGAAAAAGAGTGATGGCAACTTCTTCCCCCACCGTGACTGGAACACCTAGTGTGGTGGAGAATCGGCAGGAGTGCGGAAAGCAGTCTCGGGGCTGCAAACGGGTCCGCAACGCCGGGAGGTGTGTCGGGCAGCAGCTAGGCGCGTCAGCTGGCGCTCGCATAAATAAATGAGTCGGCTGACTCGGCCGCGAAGATGCGGCCACCGGCCCTGCTGTCTCCCCCCCCCCCCCCCCCCCTCCCACCGCGAGTCCTACAGGAATAGTGCGTGATTCACGCGCGCCCGCACGCGCTCTGCGAGGCGCCCTTGTCCCAGGTCCGACGCCTGACACGCACTCCACTAGCGTGGCGGCGCCCTGCCGCCCGCCGGCCAATGACGGCGAATCAGCGAGAGGCTGGACCTGACTGCTGCGTACTGGCCAGTAAGCGTGCAGATGACGAAGACTCTGCGAGTTTGTTGACCAGTGTTAAAAGTCTTTCTTTACCCACGAGCAGCTCACTCCCGTTTTCAAGAAGAGTCGCCGAACAGGGGCACAGAACTAAATCGCCGACGCCAGTCTGTTGTAGAAATCTGAACACGTTTCATGCTCGCTGGACGCCCAAGATCTCCTCTGTAGGAATCAACGTGGATTACCAGACTACGGGTGCGTGAAACGTAGCTACCTCTATTCGTCCACGAGACCCGGAAGGCAGCAGATACCGGCGCCCAAGTTCTCACCGTGTTCCTTGACTTACGGAAGGCATTCGACACACACGCTTTCGTGGCCACTTGTTGATGTATTATGTGTTTAATGTTATAGTTCGGCACTGATATCTACTTCACGTTACGTATGGAATTAGAGTAGTTCCTCGTATGAAGAACACAGAATGTCGTCCGCTGTGGAATTTTTAGACTATTAGTATTTAGAAAACTACTACTGTTTAGAAAATTGCAGTGAAATGCCGAAGTTCGGACGCGCGTGACAGTGGAAGCTGAACCACCGTATAAACAAAGGTGTATTACGCATTAAGAGACAGAAGAACCACTGGCAGCTGGCAGTGACATCTTTTAAACATCCGTGAGTATGCATGCGTACGGAGCGATTTAACTTGGAAAGACCACATAAAACCACATAACCGTAGGAAAGGCAGATGACAGAGTGAGATTTACTGGAAAAATGGACGTGTCATCCACCCACAAAAGAGGTACCGTACAAAACCATCGTTCGGCCGTTACTTTATAACTGGTCATTAGCCTGGGCTACCCTCCGCACGTCAGAGAAATTTTGTTGTGACCACCTCCACGGGACCGTCAGCGGAAATTGGCAGATCTCTGTAAATCTATCTCGTGTGAGTTGTCGCTAGATGTATGGAGAATCCACATCCACAGAGAAGTGTCAGAAATCTAAGGAAGCCAGTTGAAGTTAGTCGTCCCTATAATAGCGTGAACTTTTAGATGACTTATCTAGACAGACTGATGGTGGCAATGAGGCACCGAAGCTGGTAATCCAAAAAATAATTAATAAAATTACTTTTGTTTGTATTTATTTTCTTCACGAAGTTAGCAGATGTGTGCGAATTTCTTTGTCGGGTAGGACTTCTGCAGTTAGATTCGTGAGGATGTAGCATGACATTTGGAGCGACTGCATGGAGATGCCATGCCGCTGGAAATACAGGTAGGGCGTGACCCAGCGATCAGCGCCGTTTGGCAAGTAGGCTGAGGTAGCTCGAAGTCCCTAACAGCTCCTGGGAACGCCATTAGAACTGCTCGTTATAACAAGGGCAATCTAGCCGGTTGCGTTGGCCACAGCAGGACCGATTGTATCACGAAGCGACAGAGTAATAATAATAATATTAATAACAGCAAGGCGGGACGAAGAAACAGCCGACCTAATTATCACGACGCACGCACTGCCCCGTGGCTAGCACAATACCCCCCCCCCCTCCCCCACTCCTTCGAAACCTTTTTCTTGCCTCTACCCCTCCTTAGGGGCAGCCCGTCAGTGACGTCACCGAAATTTATGCAAGTGTTGCGACCGGCGGGGCCGCTCAAACTGATTGGGGCCTCTCGTGACTGTTCGGCGTTTCCTGCGGTACCAATCAAAAGGAAATTTACTACAGACTGCGCCGACTGCCTCCTCCCCCGCCTTTCAGACCCCTGACCACGCTCAGGCTACGACTAGACATCGCTACCGATTCGAAGAATGAAACTGATGTTCGAGCGGCTCCAGCAGTTTTGCTCCTAATTACTCCCCCTAACTAGTTGCTCAACCAAGACTATTATGTGGGAAAAAACGCTCCCGAACTTGTTCTCTCCAGAAACAAAACTGGCAGCAGTTGATTTTAAAACTGCAGAGCAACCGAGTGAATTTCCAGTCGTACCAGCTACTTAACAATCCCATGAACTTCCTTCGTGAATAGCTATTTACAGTCTTCAGCTTCTAGCCTCTCTGCGAACTGTTGGCTGTTACCAAGTTTTCAAACACACAAACACACACACACACACACTTCTGGGACCGTCAACATAGGGTGCAAATTTTTCTTCAAATGGTTAAAATGGCTCTGAGCACTATGGGACTTTACATCTTAGAACTCAGAACTACTTAAACCTAACTAACCTAAGGACGTCACACACATCCATGCCCGAGGCAGGATTCGAACCTGCGACCGTAGCGGTCACGCGGTTCCAGACTGAAGCGCCTAGAACCGCACGGCCACACCGGCCGGCCGCAGCTTTATCGCACCCTGCCAAGCGGAATCAGTGCAGGCAACCAGGCCAAAGGGGCGCAACAATCATGCTAATAATTGGGCTCACACTCCCAAGTGCTTTGTAAATTTGATTGTATTTGGTAATCACTGAAATAACATCACATATCCTCTCAACATGTGATGTTCCATCTTGTTTCATACTCCCTTCCAGGTGTTTCACTTTTTGCCGCGTAGGGTAGTTACTTTTCTTGATAAAAAGAACTTCGCATGTTTCAAAAAATGTGAACGACACAAATGTGGCAGTACAAATCGGTGGTTGTTGTGGACGGAATTCACCATAGTCATATTCTCCTGTTCGTTCGGAAGTATTCAGAACATCTTCGTTATTTATGACTTTTTATGAAAAAGCGCCTATCCAAAGGTTGCTTATGTTCTCTTCGTAAGACACATAAAGTGGGAAATTACAACATCTGTAGCGTCTTTCCGTACGTTTAAACTTACATCAGCCTCAAATAAAACATTCTCTAGCCAGCCTTTTTTTGTTTTTTTTTGCTGTTTATTAGCTGTAAATGATCTTATCTACAGTGATAAACGGTAAGAACAGAGTTACAGAAAAATCTAGATAAGTAAATGAAGCTAACTTTTGTTCCCATCTAGTTCAGCGTAACCTGACGACTGACGCTTTTCGCAGACTCACACTTTGCCTTCAGATGTATCCCCGCATCAAACCATTGGATCTGCTTATGCATTTGTTTCTCCCTTAGCTCCTTCCAGATACGGCGCGCTTGATGGCTGTTGGAAACGCTACCTATTAAGAGCCCGATGTCTCTCAGACAACACAGGAGTCGGTCGGTATTTTTAGTCGCCTTATGAGACAGATATTTCTGGCGGCGTCCGTGTACTAGGGAATAACACACGTCCATGCGAGCTCGCCCTGTGTGTTATCCGACGTTCGGTGTGGGGGAGATACTCGACATGCATTTCAAATACTTGTGTGTGTCGTGTCTGAAGACACGACAGAGAGAGAGAGAGAGAGAGAGAGAGAGAGAGAGAGAGAGAGAGAGAGAGGAAGGGGGTGGGGAGATGTAGAGGGAGAGTTGGTTTAAGAATAGCTAAGAACGGAAAATTAAAGGCTACTAGTGGCATGGGGGAGCAGAAGAAAAAGAGGAACAACGTTTATTGGAAAACGGTTGAAAATATTTCCTTGTTCGTAGGACGTGTTGTTATCGGCTCGCTATGCTATGAGCGAGGCTACTACGCTGGCAATAGATATATCAAGAAAGACATGACAAGTTGCGTTATGTCGCTCGCTGTTGTACGAGTGCCCGATGTAATTGGGTTTTACTACTTCCACGTGCGAGGAAAAATGTGCAAGAAGAGGCCCATCACAGGGGGCCGTAAATAAACCGCAGTCAGTGGTCACGAAATTGCAATTAGTACACTGATAGATGAAATAGTTTGACCTGGATGTTAAAGCACATAGTGGAATAAGCAAATAAGAATTTTGTGGAGAAAAACCAACATTCATCTGAAATCGCGAATTGTTCAGCTAAGAAGAAAATCAAACATATACTTCTAAATGTAGACAATGTAATATGCCTTGTGATGACGACTCCTGGGGAAGAGGGCACTTCTGGTACAACTACAAGCGCTTTCCCCCTTTGCTGTTCTATTCGCGAGTGGTTGGCGAGAAGAAAGACTATAAGTATGTCTTCGTATGAACTGTTAAAATGTCTGACTCTCTAATCGTGGTCAGTTTGCGATTTATGTATGGAATGAATATGTTGTGTGACTTGTTATTACGAATACTCTAGGAATTTTAAAAGTGAACTTGACGCAAAACGCCCCTCGAGTAGGATATGCCACCGGATTTTTATGCGAACCCATGGTGAAACGCGCCGCTCTTTGCTTTATCTCTTCTATTAATTCTACCTGTTACGGTCTCCGAGAGAAAAGCAACAGTCAGCTATCGACTGAACCCGAATTTTGTAAACCTTTTCTTTCTCGGATGTATTATTTAATATATGATGGTTATTGTGTTTAGTGATTCATCACCAGTAGAGTAATCGAACAATAATGTATCTCTCCGCCTGTTAATGAACAATAAATTACACTTACTTTCGGTGTGAACTGTAAGTTCCTGATCTAACTGTCGAGCCTCTACAGGTATTCCTGTGTACTGCTTCAGCCGTCTGGGTATATTGTAAACAGCAGCATTCTTACAGCACTCTCTTGGATAACTTTCACTCAGTAGCAACTCATGGCACACACCACGCGAAGAATTCGGAGCAGCAGGTGTGCAAGTACTCCTTCCGTGAGTTAACGGAGGCAAGATGTCCAACTGCGGTAATAAGATCATAAGACTTTCAGAACAGAGGACGCACGGGGAAGTATTAACTGAAACGGCAAAGTCTGCGAACTGATCGCGTCTCTCTGTAGCCTCTCCCCGATGTTATTCAATCTGTGTATTGAGCAAGCAGTGAAAGAAACAAAAGAAAAATTCAGAGTAGGTATTAAAACCCATGGAGAAGAAATAAAAACTTTGAGGTTCGCCAATGACATTGTAATTCTGTCAGAGACAGCAGAGGACTTGGAAGAGCTGTTGAACGGAATGGATGGCGTCTCGAAGGGAGGATATAAGATGAGCATCAACAAAAGGAAAACGAGGATAATGGAATGTAGCCGAATTAAGTAGGGTGATGCTGAGGGAATTAGATTAGGAAAGGAGACACTTAACGTAGTAAAGGAGTTTTGCTATTTGGGGAGCAAAATAACTGATGATGGTCGAAGTAGATAGGATATAAAATGTAGACTGGCTATGGCAAGGAAAGCGTTTCTGAAGAAGAGAAATTTGTTAACATCGAGTATTGATTTAAGTGTCAGGAAGTCGTTTCTGAAAGTATTTGTATGGAGTGTAGCCATGTATGGAAGTGAAACATGGACGATAAATAGTTTAGACAAGAAGAGAATAGAAGCTTTCGAAATGTGGTGCTACAGAAGAATGCTGAAGATTAGATGGGAGATCACATAACTAATGAGGAGGTATTGAATAGAATTGGAGAGAAGAGAAATTTGTGGCTCAACTTGATTAGAAGAAGGGATCGGTTGGTAGGGCATGTTCTGAGGCATCAAGGGATCACCAATTTAGCATTGGAGGGCAGCGTGGAGAGTAAAAATCGTAGAGGGAGAACAAGAGATGAATACACTAAGCAGATTCAGAAGGATGTTGGCTGCAGTAGGTGATGGGAAATGAAGAATCTTGCACAGGATAGAGTAGCGTGGAGAGCTGCATCAAACCAGTCTCAGGACTGAAGACCACAACAACAACTGCCACCTTTCTACTATCAAGGTCCTGTACAGCTGAGAAATTCCATTACGATGTAATGAAGTGTGCCTCATTTTCTACAACGACTGAGGATCATAGAATGAAGGCTTTCACGGCCGGTTAACATGGCTGTTGATATACTTTCCGGTATGTGAGGTCGTGGTCCAAGAACTTTTCTGCTCCTTACGTTTCGTCCAGAACTGCGCTGGACTTCCTCAGAGGCGCTGCTCCGCTGAGTCTTGCCGACTGACTGGTCGGGTGTCTGAGAGCGACTTATATATTGTGAGAAAGGGGGGCGTGGTTCAGGTGACACGTGATGAGCAGTGATAATCCATAGCAAAGATAAGGTTGACTATCGATTACCACCTTGTCAAAGATAAAAATTGTTAGCAATTTTGTAGAGCCACTGATAATCCATAGCAAAGATAAGGTTGACTATCGATTACCACCTTGTCAAAGATAAAAATTGTTAGCAATTTTGTAGAGCCACTGTCCATATATCGCTAAGTTTCATAGCCTCCTCTTTCCTATTGAAATTATCGTGATGTTTATAAATTTCGATAGCTTCTCTATATAGCCGTGGATAGTAATTTAACGTTGTAGATAAACCAGGCAACCACCAAGTGAAGTTTTCGGATACCGAAGTTTTATCTACAACGTTAAATTACTATCCACGGCTATATAGAGAAGCTATCGAAATTTATAAACATCACGATAATTTCAATAGGAAAGAGGAGGCTATGAAAGTTAGCGATATATGGACAATGGCTCTACAAAATTGCTAACAATTTTTATCTTTGACAAAGTGGTAATCGATAGTCAACCTTATCTTTGCTATGGATTATCACTGCTCATCACGTGTCACCTGAACCACGCCCCCCTTTCTCACAATATATAAGCCGATCTCAGACACCCGACCAGTCAGTCGGAAAGACTCAGCGGAGCAGCGCCTCTGAGGAAGTCCAGCGCAGTTCTGGACGAAACGTAAGGAGCAGAAAAGTTCTTGGATCACGACCTCACATCCCGGAAAGTATATCAACGACTGAGGATCACCCAGAAGCCGAGTGGGGAAGAGTGGGTGGTTTTTTCTTCGGTGGTGGACCGCGGAAGGTGCGGCGCGCCGGCCGCCTCGGAAGTCGCCAGCTGCGCCGGGCGGCACCTTGTGTGGACGCGGGCCGGCCGTGGCGCACCCTGCGTGTTGACACACGCCAGAGGCAGGGCCGGTCGCAGTGTGCTCAGCGGGGGACGGGGAGGATCAGAACACAGAAGGTGAAAGGGTAAATACAACGCCGCGCCGCCTACGACGCGGCTGCCAGGCCCCGGCGCGCGTTTGAAGCGGCGAGGGCGGCATCATTAATTCCCGACACTCCGAAAACAGCCGGTGGGCAGTCTGGCCGCAGCGCGCGACAAAACTGCAAACAGGGCCGCCGCGTGGCCGCTGTTTACCCTCCTCCACCCGCAGCGGCGGCGGCGGCAGCAGCGAGAGGAGGAGGAGCGGCGCATCTGTGCGTGTCGCCGTCCGACACGAATTAAATGTGCGGCGCTCAGCCGTAAAGCGGGGAGTGCCGTGTATTGTCCGCGCCTAGGCCGCACACAGGCTCTCCTCCGCCGACAACTGTGTGTCACACCATCCCTACTATCGCTATCAGGAGCGGGCAACGTTTTCATAGAAACATTCCACGGGTTCGGTACCGTCACGTTCTGAAATGTTTCAACCTTTCGGCCGTTGCTGTAGGTAGCTTCTATCACGGTAATTTATACAAGGTGGTTGAAATTAAACTTCGCTACTGGAGAGGCCGTACACAGCTCGTGGTGGTGTTCTCGCTTCCCGAGCACGAGGTCCCGGGTTCGATTCCCGGCCGTTGCTATAGGTCCATCACGGTAATTTATACAAGGTGGTTGAAATTAAACTTCGCTAGTGGAGAGGCCGTCCACAGCTCGTGGTGGTGTTCTCGCTTCCCGAGCACGGGGTCCCGGGTTCGATTCCCGGCCGTTGCTATAGGTAGCTTCCATCACGGTAATTTATACAAGGTGGTTGAAATTGAACTTCGCTACTGGAGAGGCCGTACACAGCTCGTGGTGGTGTTCTCGCTTCCCGAGCACGAGGTCCCGGGTTCGATTCCCGGTCGTTGCTATAGGTAGCTTCCATCACGATAATTTATACAAGGTGGTTGAAATTGAACTTCGCTACTGGAGAGGCCGTCCACAGCTCGTGGTGGCGTTCTCGCTTCCCGAGCACGGGGTCCCGGGTTCGATTCCCGGCCGTTGCTATAGGTAGCTTCCATCACGGTAATTTATACAAGGTGGTTGAAATTGAACTTCGCTACTGGAGAGGCCGTACACAGCTCGTGGTGGTGTTCTCGCTTCCCGAGCATGAGGTCCCGGGTTCGATTCCCGGTCGTTGCTATAGGTAGCTTCCATCACGGTAATTTATAAAAGGTGGTTGAAATTAAACTTCGCTACTGGAGAGGCCGTCCACAGCTCGCGGTGTCGTTCTCGCTTCCCGAGCACGAGCTCCCGGGTCCGATTCCCGGCGGGGTCAGGGAGTTTCTCCTCCCCTGAGATGCCTGGGTGTTGTTTCGTCTTCATCATCATTCGTTCCCATTACGGTCGAAGGCAACGGCAAACTCCTCCATGAGGACCTTGCCTAGTACGGCGGTGTGGGTCTCCCGCATCGTTCCCCTACGCTGTAAACAAGCATAGGACTTCATGCCACTGGGTCGGCCGGAGTGGCCGAGCGGTTATAGGCGCTACAGTCTGGAATTGCGCGACCGTTAAGGTCGCATGTTCGAATCCTGCCTCGAACATGGCTGTGTGTGATGTCCTTAGGTTAGTCTCTCATATGCGAGATGCATGTCGACAAACTCTTCATTAGTATGCCTTTCCCTACTGCTGTGTTTCAGTGTTGACACACAACTAATAATGCCGGAGAAACAAGCCTGAGAAAGAACCGAAGAGTGAAGGGGGCATTACTGCTTGGTAGTAACAAGTACTGTGGCTGAATGTAATAAGTTTGTTTCAAAGCAAGATATACTGCACAAAGCGTCGACATTTTCACTGTTGTGCAGATATTTTCAGTGTAAAACAAATACAAAGATAAATAGGGGGAGAAATGAAACGAGCCGGCCGGAGTGGCCGTGTGGTTCTAGGCGCTACAGTCTGGAACCGAGCGACCGCTACGGTCGCAGGTTCGAATCCTCCCTCGGGCATGGATGTGTGTGATGTCCTTAGGTTAATTAGGTTTAATTAGTTCTAAGTTCTAGGCGACTGATGACCTCAGAAGTTTAGTCGCATAGTGCTCAGAGCCATTTGAACCATTTGAAATGAAACGAAGTGCAATTATTCCGTCAAGAGCCACCGGAGACCACTCGTCCATCAAACCAGAATACACAGAATACATCTCTGAACAACCCGAAATATTGTCGTTGGAGTGCCTACTCAGTCTGCGTATGTCACTCTGATGAAGGCTACCTGTAGCAAAGGCACCACCGTTGCAACATCCTACACCAATACTAGGCATACATTCAAGTGAAATTCTTATAATTTTTTGTCATTTGCTATGCGCACTTATCCACCAATCGGCAGGGTAAGACCGCTACCACTTAATGATAAATATCTTAGATTTCGCAGAGAGATCGTCAGTCGAAGATCGTTATTACTTAATAATAAATACGAGGGCTATTCGGAAAGTAAGAAACGATCGGTCGCGAAATGGAAACCATAGTGAAAATCCTTGCACAGATGTGTTGGACAGTGCAGTATGCCCGTAGATGGCGACACATCGCTCGGTACAGTTCAGAGCGCACAGTCAGCGCGTAAAGATGCATGGAACAATAGTGTCTCCCACGAAGTACGACGGCCTGGTGAGATATTTCTCCTAATTTCATGCAGCATTTCCTTCTTCGCCGCACACTGCAGGGGCAGTGATGACGCTCCTGCAGCGGTTTCGATGGGAAGCGTTTGATCACCCACCGAACAGACCGGACTTGGTCCTCTCTGATTTTCATCCCTGCTCAAAAGAACCGCTGGCTATGAAGACAACGTTTTGGCACCGACAACGAGCTGCAAAGCGCAGAAAATTCTCGGAAAACATTCTAGGGCGAACGCATTCGAAAATTGATGCACAGCGCTACTACAGCAGTCGGAGAGGCGACTATGTATAGAAGTGGCTGGAAGGTGTAGTTAACTCTTGCAAATAAAACATTTCTGGTTTTCAGTGTGGTTTCCACTTCGCGACCGACCTTTTCTTACTTTGCGAACAGCACTCGTATCTTGTGTCCCACAGAGACCTTTGCTTCCACAGTCTGACCCTTATCTACTGAGCCACCGAGTCACAAAAATTAAAATGATGCTTGGTGGTGGATGGAGTTGATAAGGAAGAGGACTGATTCCGTCCCTATGGGTCTGTAGCCTCACCAACGTAGCCGCCGAGGCGCAGTAGGCCACAGGGCATGGTGGTGCTACATCGTGGCAGTACTACGAGCGAAGAAGTAGGACAGCATCTTTCAGAGTACCCTGCTCGTCGCAGCTGGATGGGGAGTACTATTCTAGCAGCGGTATCGGGCATCAGAGCCCAGAGAGCACCGACAGCAGCCAAGACGGAACAGATATAAAACAAAAAGGAGGAGGGGAAAGGCGAGGACTCGATGACAACGGCCGTCGGTCAAGACGTGCCAAGAAGTAGTTTCACTTCCAAGAAATCTGCTCCGATACACGCGGCGGAGGTGCTTTGCTTTGATACCGTCGCCGATGACATACGCTGCGCGCTGACGAGTGAATGTACTCCGGGATTATTTCCACTGCCCTAAAACATGCACGGACAGGAGCTTCAGGATGTTTCGAACGTGCGAAACGACGGTTGCAAGAGATCGGAGGGATCTTACTGCACGTCTTCTGCGCTCTCTCTCTCTCTCTCTCTCTCTCTCGGGCAGAGTTGGGGGACCATCGGTCACGCCGTTTCACGCCCGCCCAGCCGTACAGAAGCATACACGGCGGCTGGCGCGCGTGGATACAAGGAACAAAAGACGCGTCAAAAGCTTACAAACGAGCGAACGCTAAATCGCGCGCAGACCGCCCGCACCGCCGTTCGCTATTGGCACGGCAATCGTCCGCGGCGGCTAAAATAAGATGCGACGAGTGCGGGCCCTTTGTCCCGCCTCCTTTCCGTATGACAGAGAGAATCTACGTATGCGAGTCTGTGTATGTGTGAGTGCTAATGTGCTTGCGTGTTTTATGTGCGCCGTGCGTTGGTGACTATCTATTGGTACCCGCTGGACGTCTTCGCGCCAGTCTCAAAAAGTTGCGGGAGGCGACAACACAGCCATAAATCTGGTAGGCGCAGTAGTCGTTCGCCAATGTAAGCAGCTCATCGCTCGCCCGGTGTGTATTTTTCACCTTTGGTATTTGGCAACACTGATCCAAAACGACAGAGACACTGCGCTCGCGGCTGTTACAGTGCGCAGCTGAACGCGCTACAGGCGACGGCGCATCTCTAGGAAGAGACCAGCTGTGAACTAGATACACAAGCAAGCGTACGTTCATTGGGAAAACCGAGCGAGGTGGCGCGGTGGTTAGCACACTGGACTGGCATTCGGGAGGACGACGGTTCAATACTGCGTTCGGCCATCCTCATTTACGTTTTTCGTTGTTGTTGTTGCTGTGGTCTTCAGTCCTGATACTGGTTTGATGCAGCTCTATCCTGTGCGAGCTTCTTCATCTCCCAGTACCTACTGCAGCCTACATCCTTCTGAATCTGCTTAGTGTATTCATCTCTTTGTCTCCCTCTACGATTTTCCGTGATTTCCCTAAATCACTCCAGGCAAATGCCGGGATGGTTCCTTTGAAAGGGTACGGCCGACTTCCGTCCTCGTCCTTCCCCAATCCGACGAGACCGATGACCTCGCTGTTTAGTGTCTTCCCCAGAAACAGTCCAATCCATTGGGAAAATGGAAAGAAGACTTAGAAGGTAAGGGTTGCGGATGAGTGCATATGCTACCTGCCTGGAGCGTGGGACTCGTTGCAATACACCGAGAGATATGGAGCAGTAAGACACACAGTGCGCGATCGTGTACAGGGTTCAATTCACACTTCGGCCATCGAGGTTTAGGTTTCGATAACAACTTGGGTGATTAAGTAGTAAGTATGAGATTACAAATCCAAAGATCCGAACTTTTATCTGTGATTTATGGCTTCTTTCAGCTCTGGCAACGATTTGTGGAATACGCATATATGTGAAGAAGGTCAAGTTCCACAGTGGTTCGGCGTCCTCATTAAACTGTTGTTCCCCCTATAACTAGTTGTTTAAGCCGGTTCATAGGACGGACGAAGTCAAGGGGATACCATCTACAGAACCACGCCTAGTACAATACTGTACTGTTCAAACCGAGCTTCGGGTTGATGATAGCTCTGCTTCGGGAGATTAACTTAAATGCGAACATTTTAGGTTAGGATTCACCATGCCCGCTAAGTAAATCAATTGAAACAAAAATTTTCTGTAATCAGTCACTCTTGATTTACTTCCCGCTAAGCGTTTCGTACCATTGTATCCACATCATCTCATTTAATAAGACTTGGATATATATTATGTACCATTTCTGGGTAGCTTGTGGCAGTGTCTTTCAGTGTTCACAAGTTGTTTTTGCAGTCATATTTACACCATATACGCATTGTACAAGCCGAACGAGGAAAGATGGCGTGTTAGGAACTGATACAATGCAATTTATAGGAAGTGTATGTGGTGTAAATACTACTACTAAAAACAGCTTGAGACTAATAAAAGGCGGCCACCCAGAAGCCGTACGTACGATACTTACATGCCTTATTAACCAACATAAAACCACCTGATGGGGGAGGTGTAATCCTCCGAAACGTGTAGTGAACGTTTAATAAATGTGACTGGTTACAGCAATTTGTAGGGCGAGTTGCCGTACGGTGTCTTAGTTGAAAAAAAGAAGGAAAAAGCAAGTGTCACCGCCAATTGCTTGTACAATCCGAGTTTGTGCTCCGTCTCTGATGTCTTGTTGTCGATGGGAAGTTATAGCCTAATCGTTCTTCCTTTTTATGAGAATACGTCGCCACCAATAAAAACCTACTTCTTTCACATGAAGACTAGTACGTAAAACACTGAAAGGGGAAATCGTATTAAAAATTGTGTTTTGGCACAGGTAACTAAAAAGAGGAACAGTGTTTATCGGAAAACGGTTGAAAATATTTCCTTGTTCGTAGGACTGGTTGTTATCAACTCGCTATGCTATGAGCGAGGCTACTACGCTGACAATAGATATATCAAGAAAGACATGACAAGTTGCGATATGTCGCTCGCTGTTGTACGAGTGCCCGATGTAAATAGATTCTACTACTTCCACGTGCGAGGAAAAATGTGCAAGAAGAGGCCTATCACAGGGGGCCATAAATAAACCGCAGTCAGTGGTCACGGAATCGCAATTAATACACTGATAGTAAGCTCCATTGACGCTGGCTGTAAGTTCCATTGACACTGAAGTGTGTGTAAACTACAACGGTGCAAATGGCCAATCGACACGCTATAGCAGAACAGCTCACCGTCCTAATAAACCAGGGAGGAAACTCGTAAGAGGCGAAAGAAGACTGGGGATCAAAAATCCCATCGATGCAATGGTAATTAGTGACCATGCGGATGGTGGGAGCATGGGAAACGAAATCGACTGTGTCCTCTTCAAAATAACCACCCTGGCATTTGCCTTACACGATTTAGCGAAATCATGGAAACGATAAATCTTCATGTCCGTGAGCCCGGTCGTGGATTTGAGCGAGAGAGAGAAACACATAATTTTCATGCTAATTTGTCTAAAATTGACAAGTGCAAGAGTACGAGCCATTTCTTAAGAAAAAGCAAAAATGGCAACCAGCCACTGTTAATGTTATTTATTAAAAACGACTAATGGCAGTTACCTCTTCGAATCGACAGGTTCATCCTTAAAGACTATTGTCGAGTTTAAAAGTTACATTTAACTAAAGCCGTACCTAGGATGGTGGTTGATTTCCGTTGCGGCTAAAGTTCTTTGTTAGGATATGCTGCAAGTAATTTTAAATGTGAACAGTTGTACGAGGATGTGTCTGTCAGTTTGTAACAGGTTACGGGCGGTATTTGTGCTAAATAAAGAGTCTTATTAACAGCTGTTAGCTGCACGTCTTACTTTTTTGTGATAATTAACCCGTAGATAATTTTCAGCCAGACCACGCTGTACTTTTTTTCGTTGTATGGCAAATATTTTCCTTTTGAAACAAAATTATGTTGACAGTGTTGTAACGTGCACGCCGAGAGAAATGGGCAGATGTCGATAAAAGAGCTCGCTCCTGTCACGGATAAATCGAAACACCGGTTGTCCAGTGGCGAGTTGCGGAATCACGAAACCGCGATGATGTTTACGCAGCCGCTATCTGCGCTGGCCGGAAGTGGTAGATAGCCGGCGCAGTTTTCTTACGTCTGCGTGTCTGCGGAGCGTCATTTAAGTGTCGCTAAAACACTTGCTGATGTCAGCCGCCCTCTCCGGGCAAGTCGCCGATCTGCGCTTCTGGGAGCCGCCACCGTCACGGGGCCAGTCTCGAAAGGTGATAACGCCATGTGGAAACGCTCAGCGAATCGCTTACCAGATCGCGTAATACGCTCCCTGGCAGGAAAGCGCGATTCGTGGAAAGTCCGAGGAATGACTTCGTCCGGGCGAGTGACAGCATTCTTCCGTAGCGCGTTAGTCATTTCCTCCTCCATCTATCTTTGTTTATTCCGAGGAACTTATCGTGATTACATTACAATGGCTTTCACAGTAAAAGTGAGAATTTTTAGTACCCTGATTCTTAAAGGGCGTAGAACAAACTACGTATTATTAAGTTGTAAAATAAAAGCGCAGTGGCCCTATGCTCCCTGTTTTGTTTGGAAATGCATTATCACCGCTCTGATAAACCATAACTGCATGGAAACGCAGATACCTTATTAAGTAACATTATTAGGTACAATATTGTGAATATCCTGTTTCTGCTCATTCGATTCCATTTCTTAATAACTTCTGTAACTGTGTTCATCTCTGTGTACGTATTAAAACTAACATCCTCCATAATCGTGCATGTTCCTACGTTTCCCAAACGCCCCTTCCTATCCAGTTTTCTTCTATCTTACGCTACGTCTAACAGGACTTTTCTAGTTCTTCATCATCATCTTCTTCTTCCACATTTCATGGACTAGCCTACTCCACGCCTGTTCTTTCTACTTATATTCTCACAAATACTTCCTGCCTCACCTTTTCTGTTGAATATGTATTGGTTTTTGTATTTTCTCTTTTCACTTACTTCCTGTGGCGCGGAGCTCCAGATGACTGTACTTTGAATTTTGGTGTGAAATCATAAATATCAAGGAGCATGAAAAATAGATGTAGTCACCTAGAGTGGGCTATCGAATCAAAGGATTTCTCAGAATTAAGTCGAAGTGACACGAACTCTTGTGTCTTGTCTGTGGCAGTTATTAATTACATTACACGCTGTTCTCGTTGTGGCACAATGTCCTTTGAAAATATGATGCATAAGCGCAAACAAATTTTTGTTAATTTATCGATGAGTTTCGGTCACTGGCCATTTTCGAAAGGACAGGGAATAAACTGATACAAAACATTTCGTCAAATCGCAAGTGGAAACTCACTTGCACAATGACTGTCCTTTATTAAAATGCTGAAAGTTTTGGAGGACTAATCGTCCATCTTCAGAAATTGTAACTTGGACAGTTAAGTCACATGGAAATGGGGTAAGCGACGAGCATTCAATTTTACTTACGCCGTTGCGCCAAGAAGCTAACATCACAGACCCCTTAGAGCGAAGTAGGAGTATAACATGCCGTATCGCCGTCCCAAACTAATATTATCCACGTTAATAATACCCGAAGGCGTAGGATTAATCTCAAGAAATTGGTGGCATTTAACAAAGGACATTAAGGCAGAAATGGCCGGCCGGAGTGACCGAGCGGTTCTAGGCGCTACAGTTTGGATCCGCGCGACCGCTACGGTCGCAGGTTAGAATCCTTCCTCGGGCATGGGTGTGTGTGATGTCCTTAGGTTAGTTGGGTTTAAGTAGTTCTAAGTTCTAGGGGACTGATGACCACAGCAGTTAAGTCCCATAGTGCTCAGAGCCATTTGAACCGTTTTTAAGGCAGAAATGTACTTTGATTTATTGTAGCACCACGTTTTGTCCCCTCCGCGGAAACGACAGTAGTGTCGAGACAAAAGAGAGAGCAAGCAATTAGCCATTAACTGCATTAAATGCATCACTTGCTGCCGAAGCGGTCTTTGCAGCTCCAATCAGCGACGGCTTCGGTTTGTCTCGCTGGCGTCACGATCCAGGGCGCAGATCGCCGAGGAGTCGCACGAATCGCGGCTCAGCCGACGCCGCAAGCAATTAACCTAATTATGTGGCCACCCACGAGCTGATAGGGCGAGACAAGGTGACAGGAGCTACCGACCAATCGCGGCCGGCCTAGCCGGCGATCTTATTATTCCCGATAGGTGACGTCAGCGCGCAGGGCCGCGAGGCGTGGGTTCGTGGCTCGCGACACTCCTGAGACTGCGAGAGAGAGAAAGAGAGAGAGAGAGAGAGAGAGATAGGAGGTGTGAGATGAGGGACGGGAGAGGCGAGATCCGACCAGTGCTGCCACGTGAGAGGCGAATTCCGCCGGGCTGAGGGCATTACTCAGTCGGACAAACCAGTGGCCACTGCAGGCCGAAACTACACTCGTTGTCGCTGTGAATTACTTACGGCGACGGCCATTCTTCCACCAACTCAGCTAGTACTTCATACACTACTGTAGTACGGTACTCTGACGTGGCGGTCGAAACGCTCTGAGAAAATGCAACGACTGAAATTATAGGTGTGCTTGCTAAGGTATGCCTTATGCGCTACAATGAAACTGTGCGTCTAAGGACAGTGTGAAACTGAATCCCACTCTCCGAGACAAATGCTTGCGCACCGATTCATGCGTCGCTGTGTGACTCAGCACATTGCGAATAAGTTCAGTGTTAAACACGTTAATCGTCTGCAGTTCTCTCCCACAAATCTACGCAACGCCTCCTGCCAGCTACATGGTTCTACTGTCTTCGTGAGATAGGAAACGAAGAAGAATAGTGCAGCCAGAAGTTTTGAATAATTTGTAAGCGATTCCTTGTGCTGCTCTCTAGCACTTGCACATAACAATGAAAAGAAAATGTCGAATAGCAAGGTGATAATCATGCCACAGGCACAGACAATGGGGAACAACTGTCATTATACAAGGTAGGAGGAACGACAGCATCGGTCGTACATTTTGATCTTTTTATTGCAGATCGATTTCAGGTACTATGTAGTTATCTTCAGCGCCTTATATATACAAGTCATGATGACTCATCATAAATAGAATAGCACATGGTACCAATTGACATTACAGATAACAAACATCAGTTAAACTGACGAACAAACTCAGTGTAAGTTGTCCAATAAATTTCGGACATGCAGCCGGGCAAATTACATTTGTTCCGCTGATACTTCGGCCACGTATCATCCGGACATCCTCAGAGTGAGTCACGGCCGAAATATCAGTGGAAGAAATTTTATTTGCGCGGCTACATGCCCGAAATTTAATGATCAGTTCAACAGTTTTTCATTTGTAATGTCAAGTATTATCATGTGCTATTCTATTTATGAGTCATCATGACATGGATATGATGCACATGGCAGCTGAGCTGAAATCTATCTGCAATAAATAGACTAAAATTTACGACCAATGTTGCTATTCTTCCTCTCTTGAATTTCGTTAATACGGTTGTGGAGCACGCTGTTCCTGATTGAAACAAACCCGAGATACCATTATATTTTGCCAAATTCGATATAGCTATTTCACCAAATACGACGTGGTGTACTTTTCGCGATTTGATCAGGGACAGAATTTAAATTTCGTTATAATTCATTTAACAGACCTGATAGCATAGGAGTAACTACCTATAGAAACTCTCAAATATGATTAACACGAACCACATTTGTACCTGTATCAAGCAAGATAAGTGATTATGGACTTAAAGGACGGAAAACGCCCATAAAACTAAATGTTGCTAGTAATCGGCACTGTCTATCGAATTACTACAACCCACGAGCATGCAGACTGCCGCATACATTTTATCTGTATGATTGAGTCACAACTATTATGTGCCTGTATAAGAACAAGTACTAACAAATTATTATTACACGTTTCTTGTAGTGGCCATTTTCGCATCAGCTGTACATAAATTGCAGTTGTTTCAAAGAAAATGCCTTTTTTGCATGCTGCACATCGAAAATTTTATTTTTATTTATGCACCCAGATGCGTTTCGCCTTTTTATTATTATTAGGTTGGTGCGTAAGTTGGTAGTATTTTTCTTTTTTATGTTGGTATTCCGGTTGCTGTGGATTTATTTATCGATTGTCATTTTTTATTTGTAGTTCACTGTTGCTATATGAGTTTACGTATAGTAATTTTGCGATATGGAGATAGTGAGTGGAGCTGTGGACACCAGAAAATGGAGTGCCAAGAGGTACATTTCGAACATAGTCTTCTGTTTGAGTTCAATAGAGGGGTGACAGCAGTGTTTGCAGACAGAAAATCATTTGCGCCATGTATCTCTGAATTCCAGAGAAGGAAATAAAGATACGCTGAAAACGCAATTTTTTTTTTCGATACTGTCTATTTCGCTCGATACGCTTGTCTAATCGAAGCAGCCAGCCTTGTGGCACGACATTAATGTACAGAATTCTAATGCTGCCTGTTTTCCTAGACCACTTATTAGGCAGAGGGACGCGCGGTGCTGGTGGATGGGTCCGTTGATATTTCAATGCGTTGTTTTCAACTAGGAGAAGGCAAGTAGCTCCAGAATGAAGTCCACTTCATTGATACGACTCCGGCGCCGTAAGTTAATAGAAACGGCACAGTGAGCGGCGGTGACCGGCGGCGTGTTCTCTGGCCAGTTAAGAGCCGCGCTGCCCATTGTGCGCCCCTCTGCCGCTGCGTCGACCTCGCGCCCTTCCCGCTACTCGTGTCTTCGCCTGGCCGGCTGACTGACTTCGGGCGTCCCATTGAGCCATTAGGGATCGGGCGCGACGGATTCGCGCCTCGCAAGGCCGGAGGCGGGAGGGTGCCCGAGAGGGTCTGGGAGGAAGAGGAGGAGAAGGAGGAGCAGGAGAGGGAGGTGTGGCCACAAATCGGCGCGACGCGATGCAGGAGCAGAGGGGCAGCTCCGGAGGAATATGCAAAGCGACTGCAACAAGGGCATTGATTCCGGGCGAGACCGAACAATCGCGGGCCGGCGGCAGCTGAAGAAAGCGGATGTGGACGGCACCTCCCTCCGGCGTCTGCTCTTTGAGGTAATAACGTGTTCCAGCGCGACGGTCGCACAGTCTACAACGGCCCAACGACACTCTTACAGTGTGACCAACATATGCGGGGCTGCGCTTGCGAATTCTAACTGGTAAATTCTTTTCTTCTTCTTCTTCTCCCTGTTCTCCTTTTCTCTCTTCTTTTGAATATTCTGGGCACGACACGATAATCCATAGACATGGACATAGAGAGGTAAAAAAATGTCAAATCAAAACATCTTCGCCGGCCGCAGTGGCCGAGCGGTTCTAGGCGCTACAGTCTGGAATCGCGCAACCGCTACGGCCGCAGGTTTGAATCCTGCCTCGGGCATGGATGTGTGTGATGTCCTTAGGTTAGTTAGGTTTAAGTAGTTCTAGGGGACTGATGACCTCAGAAGTTAAGTTCCATTGTGCTCAGAGCCATTTGAACCAAAACACCTTCTGCCGTCTAAATTTCCAGTTTTATCGTATTTGTGCAACCAATTTCAGCATCACATTTCATCTTCAGGAATTCTGAAGGACGTGTAAGAAGAATCAACGTCTTGAACAATCGAAATAGGGACAAGCATACCGTCAATGGTATTCGTTGGTTGGTTGTTTTTGGGGGGAAGGAGACCAGACAGCGAGGTCATCGGTCTCATCGGATTAGGGAAGGAAGTCGGCCGTGCCCTTTGAAAGGAACCATCCCGGCATTTGCCTGGAGCGATTTAGGGAAATCACGGAAAACCTAAATCAGGATGGCCGGACGCGGGATTGAACCGTCGTCCTTCCGAATGCGAATGGTATTCGTAAATTCCTTTTTAACAAAGCTATCCCATTGATAGTCATTTGCACGCTTGTGACTGTTTGCGGGTCCCTGTTTCCAGTGTACAAGAGGTGAGATTTTTCCTACCTGTCAGTAGCCGGCCTGAAGACGACATAATGTCACGCCGAAACTAGTGGCTTCATTAAAATAAAACTGGGAATTTAGAGGGCTGAAGCATCTTGTAAAAAGATGGACTTACAGCAATAAGAAGTTAGAGGTCAATCCCGAAAATGTCGTCTTTGAGAGTCCCACACAATTACGAGTAGCAACTGAGGTAAGATAATCTTCTCGCGTCTACAGATATGTGGGCCTTGCTAATGAACTGAACACGCCTTTTAGCATAAAAATAACTGACAAATGTGATATCGATGATATATACGAGGAATGACTTGATGAATCCTTAATGTGAAAGCATTCCATTGCATTTCGTCTACGGACAGGATTGGATGCCTCACTGCTGGTGCCGCAAACCATGGATCAGAGCGATGGGTGCGGCAATCTGTTTACGACGTTTTTCTGAAGGTCCTATGGGTGCATTAAAATGACAAATAAATAGGGTAGCTAAAGTGACTATAGTACATATGTATAACTTTCTTAGCAGTGTTATAAAAGTGGAGAGTGTGGACCAGAAGTTAAATGGCAGTGTTTTCATTTGTAGCAGAGGCTCAATTCTCCGAGACTAGGGCGGGTAGGAAAAGAGAAAAAAATTAACTTGAATTAACTTGTGTTTCTTGACAAAAATGTGAAGAATTGCAAATTAAAGATAATTTTTTTTTTCAGGCAACTGTCAGCAGCACCGATATACTTGGGGAAATGCACGATACACACTGTGCTGTCTTACAATACATTTATTCACTGCCGGTTTCGAACATGGCCCACCTTCACAGTGTTAGCACAAAAAATTGTAACTAAGTGAAAACTGTGAATCTCAACACGAATTAGATTTTCATGGGAGTTACTGGTCGGACTAACAGTTCTCATGAAAATGTAATTTTTGTTGAGATTCAAAGTTTTCGCTTTGTTTCCACTTTCGTGCTAGCACTGTGAAAATGGTCCATGATCGAAACCGGAAGTGAATAAATGTATTATAACACAGCACAGTGTGTATCAAGCATTTCTCCAGTGATTTTAAACAACCAGATACAAAGATGTTGTTGTAACGTAGCAATGAATTGTAGTATTAATATTATAATGCATTTTGAGGCCCATTATAACCGTAAGGTAATGGCCTACAACTTGTTTCGTAAAACAGGAAAAAAGGAGAATATCCGCAGATATTAGTATCATCTCGTGGATGCATTTTTCTAAAGTGTCTGGCGAGTCAAAGCACTGCTCCCTGTATTGGTCAACGTTTCGGAGTGTCTATAAAAGCAAGTGTTTGTTGAATATAGGTCCGGAGAACTCTCTTTCTGGATGAATGGGGGAAAAATTACGAGGCTATCCTTATTCTCACCATCTTTATGTCTGTGACCATGTTCAACAGCTATCTCTGGCGACGGTCAACCGAACGAATTGTGCGTCGCTTCGAACCGATATCGCGCGGGACAAGTTTGCGCCACTACGTCGTACATAATCTGGGCATCATCAGAGGCGTCGGTCAGGGCAGAGTGCCAAACACAACATGGAAGAAGAAGAAGATGAGCACCGTTTATATAAGAAAGAGCCTGGACAGAAAAGACATCGAAAAGAGTGGAAGCATAGCAGTAGGGCCACCATGATCTCCACTTTTTTTTTCTTTTTTTTTTTTTTTTAACTCTCGTGGTCAGCAATTTTCTTCACAGGTACAAATGTCAATTAACTGTAGAATTAAATTATGAAATCAGATGCAGATAAACTATGTGCACATGAGCGATCGCTCTTTCTCGTAAGCTTCCGTTCCTTTCTAGTGCCCCTATCTCGGCCGGGGAGGCATGTTACCAACCAGCAGAGCGGGGAAAGTGGAGAACAACAGCCGAATGTCGAATCCTCGCGGCTTTCCCAGCACAGGCCGCTGTTTTCTTCGATGCGGGGCCCCTTGCGAAAGCACGCTGCAAACGCCAGGAATCCCCTTCCGCGACTGCGCAGATGTCGGCCGCCTCTGACCTCAAGAGCCCCGCTGTTCCCGTTCCCAGGGAATATTCCGAATTCCTTATCGGCTCTCTCGCCAGGTTCTTAATTGGACGCACTGGAACAAAGCTGTCAGCTGGCGACTGCGCGAGGAAAAACGCGGGCCCAGAGCAGAGCAGCTGCACGGCAGAAAGAGGCAGGCTCGCCTCGCCGCCAGCTATCGGGAAGGACTGCCGCTTACACGGGGGCAACTGGTAGGCAATTACTTAACGTGCGCTCGGTGCGGCGGTCGCGGGCCCGAGGTGACGGATAGCTGCGACTGCCACGCACAGATAAATAATCTGGAGTGGCCGCCTACAGTGACTTTACCGAGTGTTTTCTCGGGTCGCGCTGGCGCTGCGCAGAACGAAGGAGCCAGGTTCGAGTTCTCACCTCGAGGCATCGCCGTGGGCTCTGAACGTGCCACTGCTAGTCTCTGAATATCTTCTTCTTTTTTTTGCTTGGTGCCTTGTCCCGCAGTTTCGCAGGGTCGGCACGGTTAGGAACGAATTTGGCAAGGTTAGTTATAAGGGGTGGCCGGATGCCCTTCCTGCCGCCACCCCGTACCCCCTGGGACAGAAGTAGTGTACCCCAGCTGTCTGTGTCTAGTGTAATCCATGGAATAATGCGAACGTGTTCAGATGTCTGCGAGTGGTGTAACTGAGGCGGAACGTGGGGAAGAGCCCGGTATTCACCTAGTGGGATGTGGAAAACCGCCTAAAAACCACATCCAGGCTGGCCGACACACCGGCCGACGTCGGTAATCCGCCGGGCGGATTCGATCCGGGGCCGGCGCGCCAACCCGTGTCCATGAAGCAGTGCGTTGGCGCTCTCGGCTAACCTGGCGGGTCACTGCTAGTCTCTGAATATATTAGACTGTAATTTGTGGCATAAACTGCATTCAAGGCTTATGTGTTCCATGCTCCCTAACTGAGTTAGAATGTAGTTCTGGAGTATATTTGATGCTAACTAGAGCTGTAAGAAATTGGCGAGACGTTCGGTGAAACTGTCCTCGCTCGAAGATTAGTTAAACGCTACAGTGCCTTCCTAGACACGTCACTATCTTAAAATTCAAAAACGTTGGTTTTTTTTTTCAATCCATAATTCTGTCTCACGTTAGAAATATTGTTTCCAGTTTTCAGAGTGTAATTAATGCTACAAATTATGTAAAAGCGTTCTTGTTCCTACCAATGCGCAACGCCACGAGACCTTTTCTACATGACGCTGCCACCGTTTGCAATATGTTGGCCGGCCGGAGTGGCCGAGCGGTTCTAGGCGCTACAGTCTAGAACTGCGCGACCGCTACGGTCGCAGGTTCGAATCCTGCCTCGGGCATGGATGTGTGTGATGTCCTTAGGTTAGTTAGGTTTAAGTAGTTCAAAGTTCTAGGGGACTGATGACCTCAGCAGTTAAGTCCCATAGTGCTCAGAGCAATTTGAACCATTTTTGCAATATGTTGTTATTTCCTGCCATCAGAGAAGACATATGTAGAGTATTAGACGGCTGCGAGCCCATTTAACGATGCGAATAATTACGATTTATTTACAAAAAATGCACGCATGGTGGAACACAAAATTCGAACGATAGCTTTTATAACCACATTTGCAAGAGACGCCGAAAGACAACATTTTGCTCATTTACCAAAGTTGAAATTTCGTCATACGAAGCTTGTCTGGAGTTCAATGATGGCAACACTGGAAAAATCAGGACCCTTACGACACTAGAATCTGATGCAGGTGGCTTCACTGAAAACCTACTGAAGACGATTGATGAAGTGTGTACTGCTAGTTCCGAAATGTCTGTGAAGGATACTACCGAAAGGCACGCCTCAAGTTTCAGACTAGAAGAAAAGAGCTACCTGAAGACCAAAAAGAACAAATGTATGGTTATGGTTAACATTTAGATACTTGTTTCAGGCATAAATGCCAATAAACTCATTTTTTCTGCATTTCCCCGCTACTTTCATTTTTCAATGTATAAGGAACATTTTCTGTTGAACCACTGAAGACAAAAAGGAGATATTTGCTAGAGACTTGACTTCCTCTGGTACAAAATTTTTCGATATGTTTTACCGTCAAATTTATTTCAGTTTTTGTGAAATAAAAATTGCTATGTACACATACATTTTTAAAAAATGTTACGAGAGTTCTAAGACTGATATTAAAAACTGATACAGAGACTTGTTTACCAAATTATTAACGATAAACTACCGCATTCTGAAAGTGATAAGTAAAGTTATCTTCCACAAAACGTTCTTCATGTGATAGCATGTTTTCTAAAAGTTTCCAGCAACGTCCTCATAAAATAATTTGACAAAAAAAGAAAAATCTAGATCATACCCAACAGCATAATGACAACATATGACAAATTGGGTTCAATTATTTCTCTAACAATAAAATTGTCAACTCCTTTTAGGTCCTCCTCTTAGAGCAAAAGTGAATGACAGAATTAATTCCAGAAACATCGAAGACTTTTGATTTCTAGGTCCCCGGCGCACAAGGCCAAATTCTAAAATAAATATAACAGTGACAATACAGGCAAAAATGTTTGTGAAACAATACATAAACTCTGAACCGGCCTCGTATCGTCTACTAAATCACATTAGTAGCCCCCTCCACATTGCAAATAATCATTTATTTTATTTTGATTCACACCTCAAGATCCGTAGGACCAAATTGAGGTGCAAATCTCCAAGGTCATGGAACGTGTCAGTAAATGAAATTACAACATAAAAGTAATAACAGACAAAATAAAATGTTTATGAACGCGAAAAAAGTCAAACCATAAGTTTACGTAAACGCAATCAACAATACAACACGACTCAGCTTAATTTTTCAAGGAACACTTCGCCAGAATAGAAGGAGTGACCCATGAGCAAACTCTTCAGTTTCGATTTGAAAGCGCGTGGATTACTGCTAAGACTTTTCAATTCGAGTGGTAGCTTATTGAAAATGGATGCAGCTATATAGTGCACAAGAGTTAAGGAAGTGCGATTCAAATGCAGGTTTGATTTCTGCCGAATATTAACCGAGTGAAAGATGCTCATTCTTGGGAATAAGCTAATATTGTTGACAAGAAATGACAGAAAGGAATATATATATTGAGAGGCCAATGTCAAAATACCCAGACTCGTGAATAGGTGTCGACAAGAGGTTCGTGAACGTACATCACTTATTGCCCGAACCGCCCGTTTCTGAGCCAAAAATATCCTTTCAGAGTGGGAAAAATTACCCAAAATATAATCCCATACGACATAAACGAATGAAAATAAGCAAAGTAGACTAATTTTCGTATCGAACGATAACTCACTTCAAATACCGTTCGAATAGTAAAAATGACAGCACTAAGTCTTTGAACACGATCCTTAATTTGGGCTTTCCACAACTCTTTACTATCTATCTGAACACCTATAAATTAGAACTGTTCAGTTTCAGTAATCATAAGCCCATTCTGTGAAATTAAAACGCCAGGTTTTGTTGAATTGCGTATTAGAAACTGTAAAAACTGAGTTTCACTGTGATTTAGCGTTAGTTTATTTTCGACAAGCCATGAACTTAGGTCACTATTTGAAACCAGGCCAATGTTGCACACAACATCCTCTACTATCAAGCTAGTGTCATCAGCAAACAGAAATATTTTAGAGTTACCCGTAATACTAAAGGGCATATGATTTATATAAATAAGGAACAGGAGTGGCCCCAACTGATCCCTGCCCCCCTCCCCCCCAACTTGACCGTACCCCACTCAGCCCCGATATCACAGCCATTCTCAACACTGGGAATAATGACCTTTTGCTGTCTGCTGCTAAAGTAAGAGGTGAACAAACTGTGAGTTACTCCACGTATTCCATAATGGTCCAGTTTCTGGAGCAATATTTTGTGATCAACACAATCAAACGCCTTAGTTAAATAACAAAAAATATGCCTAGCGTTCGAAACCTTTTGTTTAACCCATCAAGTACCCCACAGAGAAAAGAGAATGTAGCATTTTCAGTTATTAAGCGACTTCTAAAGTCGAACTGTACATTTGATAGCAAATAGTGTGATATAAAATGATCGATTATTCTTACATACACAGCCTTTTCAATAACTTTAGCAAACACTGATGGCATAGAAATAGGTCTAAAATTGTCTACATATCCCTTTCCCCCTTTTTATAAAGCGGCTTTACTACTGAGTACTTCAATCGTTCAGGAAACTGAGCATTCCTAAAGGAAAAATTACAAATATGACTAAATACAGGGCTAACATGTGCAGCACAGTACTTCTAACATTCTGCTAGGCACTCCATCATATCCATGAGAGTCAAAAACTCTTTAGTGATTTAATTATTGATTCAATCTCCCCCTTGTCTGTATCACAGTGGAGTATTTCAGACATCAACCTCGGAAAGGCATTTTCCAGGAGAGTTACATGATTCCCTGTAGAAACCAAATTTTTATTTAATTCACCAGCAATGCTCAGAAAATGATTGTTAAATAATGTACACATATCTGATTTATCAGTAACATAAATATTTTTACCACGAATTGACTTTATATCATCGACCTTGTGCTGCAGACCAGACACTTCCTTCACAACTGACCATATGGTTTTAATATTATCCTGTGTATTAGCTATTCTATTTGCATACCACATACTCTTTGCGTTCCCAATAACATTTTTAAGCACCTTACAGTACTATTTGTAATGGGCTACTGTAGCTAGATTATGACTAGCCTACTTCTAATATTTTGATATAACTCCCGCTTTGTTCTACATGGTATCATTATCCCACTAGTCAGTCTCCCGGGCTGCCTTTTACTGCTACTACCACGTTTAGAACGTTATAATGGAAAGGAAATCTCAAAAAGCATGATAAATGCGTTAAGGATAGCATTATATTTGTCATCTATGTTATCGGCACTGTATAACATCCTGCCATCACTAAACGATGTAATCAGAAAACCAAATCTACTTCTTATTCGGCTACCTGGAAATTCTTGTGCAAACGCTCCACTCATCCTCGACCAATAAGTGTTCCTTCACTTCTTCATAAAACCATCATCGGCCCCATCTTGCCCAAAGATGCTGCATCAGACTTTCACGATGACAACCATCTCTGGCGTATATCAATTTCTGAGCTTCTATACTTCAATTCTCACGTAGCTATTGCACTTGGAACTGGTTATCTACTCTCAGAGACAAAGCCTGCGCAAATAGGCAGCCCTGTCATCAAAAAGACCAAAATCATTGTCACGTATGCAGTCATTTTCCATATCATCGTATCCCAATCGCCACACAGGAAACACAGACTGCTTATTATTTAATCTGCTTCATGATGATCTTACTTTTTTACCTTCCTCCAGTTTTGTGGTGTGGAGTAATAAAAAAATAGTCATAAAATAATGAGTACAAAGTATATGAAAAAACATATCAAACCGGATAATGGATTCCTAGAAGTTGCAGCTCGTCATCTGACTACAATTCAAAAGTAAAAGTGATTACTTGGAACAGTTTTTACACCAACTTTTCACTACTATGCATTGATGACCATCAGCCAAATAAGCAGAAAACTGGACGAAGAGAATCAATCACATTTCCAAGTTTTTCAGATGATAAACGAAAATAGTTTAGCCCGCGATTACAATTACACATACAGTGAGTGGTAGCTTCTCCTTACAAACAACAAACCTGGCATGCCTACAGTGGTTTCTAAGCAAAGTCTACGACAGTTGATTCGTTATTGCTCCACATATTTTAAACTAGAGCAAAAGACCAAAGAAAGTTAAATGGATTATAAGATCACAGGGCTCTCATAATCTTCACTTTTTTGTATTGAACTGAGCCCCGTGGTGGTACGAAGGAGAACAGAGTGATTCAAGAAGTGCAAACTGAACGAAAAAAATTCATTAAGCGTGTCGAAAGGGGAAAAAATGATAAATTGAAGAAGAGAAAGTGAGGATGACGAATAATAGACAAACAGTAAAATCAGAAATGGAATTCGATGTGAGCACTAATGCTACACATAAGTTGGCACATTCTATAAATTTCATAGTGAATTAATTACAGCTGGTAGAGAAAACCCACGATCCAACTTTCGCGCTAACTGGCAAAAGGAAATTAAAGCAACATCTACAACGTCGATGACATGACAAGTGATCTGCGACTGACAGGATCAATGTCCACTTTTTTCTGTCTCCACCACCATGCTAATCACTTCGGAATTTATCGCTAATCACTTCGGACTTCACGAGTGGAGAAGAAAAGAACTGAGTTTGGGGTCAATAATTCCGAGAGCGGCCATTATTTAATTGCGGTCGTATCGGACGCGACGTGCAAAAATATTTGGCGTGTAGGAGAGCTGTTCGCCAATCCATTACGACCAACTGTGAACCGAAGTAATTGCCAAGTCCGTACACATACTGGCGCCGATGTTTTATTGCAATTAAAAACCGGACAGAGTCAGCTGACACGCTAGAAACGATAATTTTATTTCGTTTGAGGCCACTCTTTTTGTTGTGGTTGCTGAACGCGCCGACACGTGGTCATGCGTTACTGTGCCTGAGCTTTTCCCGCATGCTTTATCTCGCAATTGTCAGACTCGAGCCGTGCAGCACACATGCCTCCCACCGTACCCGCCGTTCGGATGCACGGCCGGCGATTCTCCATTCTCCGCTTCTCGTTTTCCTGGCTAAATTATCGATTTTGTTTTCATTTTGTTGCGTTTTGGAGCGAAAAAGGAAATGATATTTATGGCCAAAATGTACCTCTTGGAAGAGACTTCAAAGGCAGCCGCCGCAGCTCGGCCACTAGTTAATGACTGGTGTAGCAGATTTCGACTCCAGATGGTACAATTTTTGTTTTCTTTCTTGCAAACGTGCCGACATGGACGAGATCATCTTCTCATTCTCCCCTCCACCCCCGCCTAACATCACTAATACATACGTCCAAGTCCGAGAAATATTTTGTCATTTTCTTACTATAAAAGTATGCCACTTCAGTCAATTTTTGTTATTTTCGTAATCGACTGAGATGGCGCAATAGTTTAAGGAACTGTATCCGTAGGCGGGAGATGGGGCATGGTGGGCGGGGGGGGGGGGAGTCGGTTCAAATTCCTGTGCGTAGATTCAGATTTTGTTTTTCTTTATTAGTCCAAATAATTTGAGAAGAATAGAGGGATGCGCAGCCTATTTCCTCCCCTACTTGTTCAGGTGTGATTGTTTTTCTAATGACCTCGGCTTTGACGAGAAGATCTGTATTCTTGCTTGTTGATATTTGAAGAATATTAATTCGATTCTTGGCCAGCCATTTTCGAAGCAAGTTTCAAGTAATCGCTACGACGATATCCACGATGGTTTGCTCACACGAGCAGCTGCAGCTTGAGTAGTCATTCAAGTAATCGATCACATGCACCGTCGATACAGAAATTCTAAGTTATATAAACAAAAATCGTAAGGACACACATATGGATTCCAGATTCCGATAAATACACTGGCACTGGCTCAAATGGCTCTGAGCACTACGGGACTTAACATCTGAGGTCATCAGTCCCCTAGAACTTAGAACTACTTAAACCTAACTAACCTAAGGACATCACACACAGCCATGCCCGAGGCAGGATTCGAATCTGCGACCGTAGCGACTAGAACCGCTCGGCCACCCCGACCGGCTACACTGGCATTGCGACTGCTTATTACAATATTTCATTTATTCTGAGCGTCTCAGGTCATGTGGGCATCCCTAATGTTTCATTAGCTGATCTAGGTATCGGGAAACAGTCTACAGCAAGTGCTAATTGCCAAAAAAGGGATTCTTTTATTAGAAAGCAAGCACCTATATTATATACACCAAGGTATTGGAAAAAATATACAGAAAGGTGAAGCCATATTAAGTGCAATCGCAAAATGTGCGAGTGAAATGGCTTAAAGAGTTGCTGAAAAGCTGAGAAATATGTTTTCTAAAAAAGGTGGGAACATGGCAAGCCACAGCTGCTGACGGAGTGCAATATCCGTTCCATTAGTAGATGTTTACGTGGTAATTGGGTGACACTGCGCTACGGATCAGTTCCTACCTACGTATACACGACATTTATCTTCGTCTGTGCCACAGGTTTCAGTGCAAATTTTGTTACGTGTTGTATCCCCCTCCTCAGGGATCTTGATGGCCTTAACACAAGAGTACATTGTTCTGTTAACAGACAAAATTACTGGCTCCAAAGTTTCCATTTATTAAAAAAATACGAGTCTCAGCTATGCAGCAATGTACTGACCTCTTTTCGTAGGGTCATGGTCTCAAAAAATCCTTCGATGTCATCAATAGTTCAAGAGGTATTAGTAGGACAGCGTTTATGGTACAACTTTAAACACTGTGGTTCACTGTTGTTTTAAGGGAACTGAATGAGAAGGCTGAAAAACCTAGCATTAGGTCAGTTCAGTAGAGAGGAGTCTGACAGAACGTGAACACCTGCTGGTCTCCGGGAGTGACGCCTGGCGGAGCGGAAGAGCGCCGGCTAGCGTTTTCGGGGTTATCTCCGTCGCGAGCATGAAGGTAGCTATTACGCCCGCCTATAAACTACTTATTGAACTGTAAAAAGTTCCCGAGTGCGGGTCGTTTATCAGCACGAGCACCGTTGCGCGCTCGTTGTGAAATTAGCAGGCCGGTAGCGAGCATTTGGCGAGTGCATTTGCGACGTTTTAGCCGTAGAGAAATCACGTACGGCTTTGTCCAAACGCGCGAGATTTCACATTTCGAACACATTCATCATCGCTCATTAATGACCAAAGAGATACGTCAGACAGCGTGTGATGCTCTTCGGATTATGTTTATGACGTGGAATGAAATTCATTTTTGAAAAATATTATTTTATGGTCATTACGCGAAGTATCGTACTGCAAGCCTGTTCTTCGTTACTGATGGTGTGGTGGAACCGCCAGACACCACACTTGCTAGGTGGTAGCCTTTAAGTCGGTCGCGGTCCGTTAGTATACGTCGGACCCGCCTGTCGCCACTATCAGTGATTGCAGACCGAGCGCCGCCACATGGCAGGTCTAGTCTAGAGAGACTCCCTAGCACTCGCGCCAGTTGTACAGCCGACTTTGCTAGCGATGGTTCACTGTCTACAAACGCTCTCATTTGCAGAGACGACACTTTAGCATAGCCTCCAGCTACGTCATTTGCTACGACCTAGCAAGGCGCCATATTCAGTTACTATAAGTACTGTCTTCAAGAATGTATTCTGAACAGATAATATTGTGACTCATGTACCGTCAAGAGCGACGTTCATCATTAAGGGATTAAAGTTAAGTATCAAACTAATTATGTCCGCTTTCTGAATTCTCATTCCTTGTCATGTTCCAGACCTCACGTCAGTATAGTTCTTCCCTCCTCACGCCAGGCTGCGTGAGCTATAACGCGTGCATTTCGGCCTCCACTCGTAACACGGTGTTGGCTCCTCTGCTAACACAAAAGGTGGAATTTTATAACTCGCAAAAATATTATATACTGAAATCGTGCCTTGACGCCCGGAGAGACAGTCACCATCTGTGTGTGAATCTGTGAATTGTGCGTCTCGATTAGCCTACAGTAAGGGAGAACTCAGCTTCTCTTTTTCTTTTTTTAATTTTAGCCACACTGTTTTTTCACTGTGGCTGGCAAGGATAAGTATACTTATAAAAATTTCCCTAGCGAAGCACCCAAAGACGGTACCTACTGCAGAGGGTTATTCACTTATTTTAATGTGCGACTGACTTTTTGACCCTGTGTCACAGTTTGTTATAGTTTTGTGTAAATGAACATTACTTTGCTGCCCACCATATGGCTGCCTTTAGCTATTACTTGCAGACTTTTTTTTAAAAATTAGAATAATATAATTCGGGTCGAACCAAAACTGCTGTAAGACACACAGTTTACGCCTCCTTCTCTACGTCAATTTTGGAACGTGTTCAAATTAGACAGCCTCTCCGTACTATTACGCTTTCCATTTATTCTCCTGCAGGGTTATAAAAGAGGCAGATTGTGCGCACAGCGATGTACTGGGATACCACAGTGCATATCGGGACGACTCGTTTCCAGTCATTTTTCTCGTGGCTGGAAGCCCGATCACCACAGCCAGTAGCACATTTCTAGCAGCACCACCAGCTCGCCAGGAGACCGGCCTGGGTCATGGTACAGCACCGGCTGTCGCCACCGCGTCATACCAGGGGACGGATTCGCCGTCACCGCCGCCGGCGTCGACAGCTTTCCCCAAATCTGGGCGTGCCGATATATTGTTTGCTAATTCGGCGCGCGGCGCGCGCTCTGGCCCACGAGGCAGTCAGCCAGCTCTGGCGTCCCTCGCGCAGGGCAGCCGACCCGCTCCTGTTTCACTGCACTGCCGAACGCCTCTCCTGTCTGCTGTGCTACTGAATATGTACATACAACCGCATTTTATAAATCGCGTGATGTTATACAGGGTGATCCAGCCGCCCATAGCAATGTCATTTTATGCAACCCGCAATGTTCTATCTTACCTACTACACCAAAGCGCGTGATTTTCATGTTCTGTCGCTCGCTACGCGCAAACTATTAGTCCTACAACAAAAAAATGAACGTGACCCTTTTGTAGGAATTCAGTGGAGTTAAATTTTGCAGTGGGATATGTTTTCAAATTATTCCAGAAAAACATACGACAGTGACCTTCAATGGCACTTCCGTTCCCACAGTCGGCCTGCACCGGTCAGGTTTTCTAGTATGTTGTTTATGGCACTGCCTTCTACCACAGTACAAAAATATGGAAATGGCATGGGGAGGGGTCGCCTGACTGTCCACGTGGACAGTTTGAAAAAACTGAAGCGCGCCATCAAGTTCAAACCCCCAGGAATGTTGACGGGCGGCATCATAGTGCCCACATCTTCCCAATGTTGTTTCGACTATAGTGCAGAATTTTCGCTGGGAAGCCCTTACACATACTCCATACAGTCCCAATGCAATTTCCATATTTTTGGAGCTCTTAAAAAAGGGAATTGTGACTGTCGATTTGCTTCGGACGAAGAGGTGTACGCCAGGGTACAATCATGTTTACATAGGCAACAGCAAACGTTTCATCCGTGAAGGCATTGACTGTCTTGTGTCACAGTGAGATAAATATATTAACAGTGACATTACTTTGGAAATACTAAACAGTTTACTTACTTTTTTCCATCAGTCTCGTTTCATTTCACTTCTCCTTATATATTATCTCCTGTCGGCGGCTAGATCTTGCGGATGGAAAGCTACTTCTGCCGGGACTGACATGGATGAATATACAGGCAGTGGCCGTCCCGTCTTACTGATGTAGATATTTATGGAAACTCACTGGTTGTTTAAGTCATTCATTCCAAGTCGAAAAAACATCGCCATTTCCAACTGGTTCAAATGGCTCTGAGCACTACGGGACTTAACATCTGAGGTCATCAGTCCCCTAGAACCTAACTAACCTAAGGACATCACACACATCCATGCCCGAGGCAGGATTCGAACCTGCGAGCGTAGCAGTCACGCGGTTCCGGACTGAAGCGCCTAGAACCGGTCGGCCGCCGCGGCCAGCGATCCCTATTTTCAGGTATGTTCGAGGAACTTGCTGAAATTCTGAGATATGAAACGTGCCCGTACGTCGTGTGGACCTCCGAGTAGTGCTTGCACGGTGTACAGTTGAGATATTACATATACTTCTGCAATTAAAAGAGCGAGGGCGGGGGGACAATCCCCTTTACATGTCGGGAGAGCACCAAGTGGCCGCTCAAGGTTCTTAAGCAGCAGACCCCCCGTTAGTCAACAGTGTCACTGGCACACAGTTGTGGACACACTGCGGTGAGGCTTGGCGAACTGTCTGGAGATCGGGAATTGTAAACCGTCAAATCTGCTGCTCTTCCTAAGCAACTACCGCTGGTGGAAATTACGGGAAACGACGTACGCCAGCCAGACTTACTAGTGACGCTTTCTCGATAATATTGTTTCGAAATACAAACAAAACATGGTGACAGCCGACAGAATTATGCACGACGAAGTAGAGACACCACAATTCTGGATGTAGGGTTTAAAGAGACTGCTTTTTCTCATTTTCTGGTCCAAATATTAGAGTGATGATGAATCCCTACAAAATAGAAAAAAGAAATTTAAGTAGCATGGGCGTATGAAGAGAATGCAAGAGAAGGAGATGCCTAGGAAGACGTAGGAGATGAATATGGAGGGCAAGAGAACAGTGGCTATAAGGAGTGTAGAAAAGCATTCGGAAGAGAGGAGGGGACTGGGCTACAGTAGCGACAGGGAGGCGGTGAGGGGACCAGAGAAGATGGAGAGGCCGGCTGGGGTGGCCGGGCGGTTCTAGGCGCTACAGTCTGGAACCGGGCGACCGCTACGGTCGCAAGTTCGAATCCTTCCTCGGGGATGGATGTGTGTGATGTCCTTAGGTTACTTAGGTTTAAGTAGTTCTAAGTTCTATGAGACTCATGACCTCAGCAGTTGTTAAGTCCCATAGTGCTCAGAGCCATCTAAACCAAGATGGAGATTCCCCTGACCCAAGCAGACCCTCCCGCTGGTGGGAAACTATACGATATGGTGACGATGGTAATTGTAAGGGGTAGAACGGGCACCGAAAGATCCGGCCTATTACAGAGCAAAATAGCAAGAGAGGCAGACAGGTTCCTAACAGAGAATCACCAGTTCCGGTGTTATCCTTACATTCTACGGACTGAGACTTACAAACATTGGTCGGGAGAAGCGGACGAGCGTCTACCAACCTCACAAAACGTGTCTGCAGATAGAATACGAAAAAGAGGGGAGAGAGGGGGAGGGGGAGAGTGAAGAGGGGAGAGAGAGAGAGAGAGAGAGAGGGGGGGGGAGGGAGAGAGAGAGAGAGAGAGAGAGAGAGAGAGAGAGAGAGAGAGAGCGTCCATGTTACCCAGGCTCTACCCCGGCAGCAGGCCGATAGAGATTTTAGAAACGCCAGACGCGCGCAAGCGCGCAATGACAGCGGCGCCTTATTCGATAGGATTATGTTATAGTCGCGCGCGGGCACGGTGAGGTGGCCGTCGGAATGCGACGGGTCCGGGCGGGCCAGTCAAGAGGCGACGCCTGCTGCGACTGTGGTCGGTGGGCAAGTGTCCGGGGGGGGGGGGGGGGAGGGGGGGTCTGGCGGCGTTCCAGAGGCGCTGACGGAGGCGCGCGGCTCACCTGCGGCGCGGCGCGGGCGCGCTCCCGAATAAATCTGGAGGACCGAGGACCGGCCAGCGGCCACCAGGCACCAGCGGCTGCCACCAGACGCATCCCTCCAGGCGCGGCCTGCCCTCACACCGACCATTTGTTAAGAGTGCTCGAGCAGCCGCCAGGCCGGCTGTGTTGACTCTGCCAGGGTAAACACTGGCCTGGCAGGCACCGAACACCGCCGCCGCACCCTGCGGGGGACGTGGCGGCCCGCAGGTGTCGCGCTCTGCCTCCCCCCTCCCAATACCGTACATTCTGTCCCCCCCCCCTTCCCGCTACTACATCCATCTCTCTACACACTACTCGCACCGTACATTTTCGTGGTGGAGTGCGGGCAGTATTAAGAAAGAAATAAAATGCTTCGCTTGTAATTACAGGGAGCCAAGAGCTCTGATTACAAATCTCATATAGAAAAAAGGGGAAAAAGGGGATAAGAAAGACCCATCCAACAACAGAGCGATAGAAACACAAATAGGTAAAATAGAGCGAGTAAATAAATTTAAATACCTTGGAGAAACTATACAACAGAATGGACTAGAAAAATCTGCAATAGATGTAAGAATTAACAAAATGGAAAGAGTATATGGTTTGACCAGAAATATTTACAACAAGAAATGTATATCTAGAAAAACAAAACTAATACACTACACCACAGTGGTACGACCAGAATGTTTATATGGATCTGAATGCCTAACGATGAACTATAAGATGGACAAACTAGAGGTACTGGAAAGAAGGATTATTAGAAAAATAATGGGTGCAATGAAAACTGCAGATGGTTGGAAAATAAGAAGTAATGAGGAGATCTACAAAAATATAGAGAAAATATATGAAGCAATGGCCAAACGAAGATTAACCTTTTTTTGGAGATCTCTATACCGAATGGATGGAAATAGACTAACAAAACAAATACTCCTATATTTCTGGAAGAAGAAATCGACAATAACATGGATTACAGAAGTAAGAAAAGATCTTGAAACAAACAACATCAAAGAATCAGAAATAGCAGAAAGAAACCGTTTTAAAAAAGAAATACTAAATTTGGAAGGCTTTCAAAGCAGAAGAAATAAAAGATCGGAAACAACATGGACAGAAGAAAGGAAGAGACTTCATGGGGAGAAAATGAGGGAATACTGGAAAAATAGGAAACAACAACAAAGGAAGAAGAGGAACTGAAGTTGTTAACGTGATCCTAGTTGGTCAATACGATTGTAAAAATAAAAAAAAATTAAAAAAATTAAAAAAAAAGCATTACAGCCATTGTTGGCGAGCAGTATGGTTTTTAGATCCGGTAGACCATGCACAGATGCAGTAATCACTTTTAGACGGTTTCTAGAAAAGTCCACAGAATACAACAGCTCGCCTTATCTTTGTTCTATTGATTTACAGAAGGCTTTCGATAGGATTCAGTTATCTGGTGAATCTGCCCTACAACCGGGGAATTCCTTCCAACTTAATAAAAGCAACTGAACACATTTATTCCAACAACTACATCCAGGCGAAAATTGGTTCCAGATTAACTAGCTGCATAGCAGTCACTAGTGATATTAGACGTAGTGACTCAATGAGCACGCTACTTTCTAATTTATTCGTGGATGAGGTGATAAAGAAGGTATTCGCTGGTAGTGGTTATAGCTTTGGGGACAAGAAAATAAATATCATTTTACTGACGATGCAGTTCTGCTGGCAAACAGTTACGATAACTTGCAAAAAACTTTTACATGTATTTAACGTGGCAACCTAAAACATAAATATGATCATATTCACTCAAAAAACCAAATGTATGATGAAATCTGCGGAACCAGTTAGATGCAAACTGGTGGTGGACGGAAAAATTATGTGACAGACAATGACATTTGAATATCTTGGTACTGGACTGTTCAGCAGCGTAAATGTCGAAAAAGATGTTAGAGAACAAGTAGAAAAAGCAGATAGAGTTGCAGGGTGTTTAAATGATACTATTTGGAAAAATAAGCATGTAGGAGAATATGCAAAGGAAAGAATATATAAAACAGTACCGAGACAAATTATGACATACACAGCTGAGAAAGGACTGGAAACATCAAAAACAAAAAGACTTTTGAAAAATAAGGAAATGAAAATTCTGCAAAGGATTACAAGGAACACACTACGTGATAGTACATAAGAGAAAGCATGAATGGAACGAAAATATAGGCACGATGGATGAACGGAAGATTGTGAAAATCGTAAGAAATAAATTACCATCTGATAAAAGAAACACAGACCGTGCAAGGAAGGGTTGGTGCGACAACCTCACAGTAGAGAGGTGACAGTACTCATCTAAACTAAAACAAATTCTAAAAAAAAAAAAAAAAATTTGATGTATGGACCCACCCATTGAATGTAAGTTTCAATTGTTTTCTTCGTAGCTTGGTCAACACTCATCCAATATTGATTAAATGAAGACATGTCTCCACTCAGGCCGGAACTTTATGTAATACTTTTATTTGCTATTGGCTAGTTTCATTTATCTCCTTCCGAAAAAGGGAAATTTGTTAATATCGAATTTAAGTTTCAGTTTCAGTTGTTTACTTCGTGATTGGATCGACAGCCATCAAATATTGGTTAAATGAAATGTTTCCACTCAGGCTGTAACTTTATGCAATACTTTTATTTCCTCTTGGCCAATTTCAACCTCATGGTGATTATCACCCATTTACCTGTTGGAACAAAACGAACAAACACGAATTACACTCGTAATTTAAAATAAACAGATAAATCGTAATAATCATCCTAACAGTTATCAAACTAATATCTGAGGCTTTATAACTAGGATTTATCGTTTTGTTAAAAGTTACTTGTTTGATTCATGTTTGTCAGTTTTGTGTTATAAGATAAATGATTTATAAAAACATGAGATTGGAAAAACTGGTCAATATCAAATAAAAGTACTACATAAAGTTATAGCCTGAGCAGCAATATGTCTTCATTTAACATGGTTATGCATTAGGAAGCCGTTTCTGAAAGTATTTGTTTGGAATACAGCATTACATGGAAGTGAAACGTAGGCGATAAACAGTATAGACAAGGAAAGAATACATGCATTTGAAATCTGCTGCTACAAACCAATGGAATGTTGCAGATCAGATGGGCAGACGCAGTAAATCATGAAAAAGTGCTACATCGAATTGAGGAGAGAAGAGCTTCATGGCACAACTTGGATAAAACAGGGGACCGTTGACATGTTATGCCCTGAGTCATATACGAATCGTCAGATTGGTGGCGGAGGCAAGAGTGAGGCTTACAGACTGTTGGGGTAGACGAAGGCATGACTACAGTAACCAGGTCCAAATGGAGGGCTGCTGTGGTGGTTGTGCAAAGACACAGAGACTTGGCGCAGGGTAGACTAGCGCAGACAACTGCACAACCAGTCTTCAGACTGAAGACCACAACAAAATTTCAAGCTCAGGTCACAGAAATGTTACTGCTATCCGTCTCGAACAAATACAATCAACATCTCAAGCGACGGGCTCGCAATGTAAACATCCGTTCCCTCTGACTGTTGGAACTGAAGGCCACGGTTAACTACAAACGGTATAAAATTGGTAATTATTAAAATCGCAAATGAAGGTTCAAAATATTCATAACATAAATTGATTGTGAGACACCCTTCTTAAGATGACGGCCAGTAAAGAATACGTAATTACTGGTGAACAACAGTTACACCAATATTACGTTCAAAATCTCAGACTTCCGCAAATGACAGCGTTGCCAGGCAGGCTTAGACAGTATGGTGTACACGATGCTCAAGCTAAAGAAGCAGCTTGTAAGGAATTATTTCTTCCTAAGCTCCATATCCAAATTGAGTGAGAACAGTTTGCACGAAAATAATATAAAACTTATGACAAGAGATCGAAAGATGTCAGAAATACAGATAGTACTGTCATCATTTTTTATTAATGTAATAGCATTAACCACCGTCATGCAAAACTACGGTAACGTCGGCCTTCACAGTCTTGAATCTGCATAACAGACCTGCAGAGAAATGGTCTGGGTAGCATTCATTCTTCAGAATTTAATTAAGAACAATATTTTGCGAGACAACCTATGAAACTGCGAAACGCTCCAAAATTTATTATTTCCCTCGTAGCTAATATTAATAGGCGAGTAAGTGATTGAGAAAATTTCAGATGCTAACATTGCGTGTTGGAATGTAACGCTGGTCGGAATGTAACGCTGGCGATAATGTGGAGACTTGGACGCCGTTTTTACAGCACTTTGGGCATGCAAGAATGTTGTAATTGTTCAGACAGACATCGCCGACTTAACAGGCTTTCTGGGTCGTATCTCTGGGGTCCATGTGAAAAGTATCACACATTTTCATCACTGTCACTTACACACAAAACTTGTGAGACAGTTATAGCTGCCACCAAAGTGTACAATTTTTTGTGCAAAAAATGAAAGAGAGTAAATATTAGCACGTAACTTACGTGACATGTCTTGACAACGAACGTGGTCTGACGTCACCTTCTTTAGTACCATGGACGCTAACAAACGCTCGTGCGGTAGCGCACGACCTGGCGCTAGCCAGGGCGAATTCTGTAAGTGGCTGAAACTTTCGACATCAGTATCTGACTGGTAAGGGAAGTTAAGAGGGCGGCGTGAAGTTTCCTATCACTAGAAGATTTGTCTTTGCCCTGAATCCATTGTCTCGTGTTATGGGTAATTGAGTCGTGATTTCTACCTAGAAGTATTTGAGAGAAGTTCGTTTTATAGGCACCACATGCCACTATGTACCCTTCTTCCCATTCTGCAACTGTCCTTAATAACACAAAAGTAAAGAGTTGTGGCGTGAATGAAGAAGTATTTTCCGATTTTACGAAGTCGAACCGCTAGGAGACTTTGAACCAACAATGCAATATCATTTTCTTCAAGAAATACTAAGTGCTGATGGCTAAATTTAGCTATAGAGTTAATAATTGTCAGTCAGTACTAAATACTTCCTACCATGAATTAAACATGAAAACACATGCAATAAAGATAATATATCTTTGTAATATTTCTTTCTATCTTTTTGTGTTGCATCTCTTCAGAGGGGGACTGATCACATGTTGTAACCTAGAATGGGTGTTTTGCATAACTTTATTTTCTGATTTGGGGCTTACTGTTTTGTTACTGAGGAGGAAGGAAGACTAGCATTTAATTTCCAGTTGGCAACGAGATAATCACAGACGGATTATTTTTCGTTTTTTTCTTTTTTTTCATCTGAGAGCCTCAGTTGGGCAGGTAGATTCTTCAACTACATTGGTTTTGCCTTACCATGAAAAGCAGTATCATTGTTGTAGTTCTAAGACTTCCTTGTTTAGCCTCTGTTCACTTAGGTTTGCTCAGTTTTACACCAGGATTCCACAAGTTACACTTCTTTATTGGTTTGTAATACTTCCTGGTACTATATATGCATGAACGCATCTTCGAATATTGATAGAGTTGGCTGTTGATTGGTTGTGTTTATTTAATCTGGTGAGGGTCAAACTGTCATTAAGAGAATTATAATTTATTGTTCCATCAGAGTTGTACATTTTCAATTATATTGTATGTATTGATCACGATGAATCATCTTCAGATGGAAGTAGTTGCGTCAGCAACCTGTCTTGTCTACAGAGAACCACATATCAGAGCACCTGATATATGGTTCTGAGCAGACGAGATGGGTTGCTGACGCGACTACCTAGATCTGAAGTTGATCCAGAATGATCGAAACATTTGATCTAATAAAAATATGCAACTGAGACGGAACAATAATGAGAATTATATGAATTAGATACAACAGTTGCTTAATCTCCCAAGGCGATTATATCGACAAAAGTCAAATTGTCATACTTTGCTTTTGCTTTTTCTGTCCGTTTGAAGACTTTCACATTTCAGAGCACGCGGCAGTGATTGGCTAGGCGGTCTTGTATCTGCAAGTTTGCGTAGTATCACCGTTCTGTCAGGGCCAGCACATCTCTGTCACATTGGGATGAAAATTTGCTCCAGGAAGTTATGCTGTGTTCCGGTGTAGCTATAAGATACAGAGAGAGTCGTCAAACATTCTCCCACTTTATTCTTCAGTTTGCTTCTGGTGGCAGCTATCGCAGCACTGGTTGCGTCGGCTGACACTTGTTTAAGATGCAGCTATCAATCGCGTACGCGGTGCCCGCCTGCCTCCTAATAAGAGTATGCTACAAACTTACCGGCAAAACCGCTACGCCGCCGCGGTACCCCCGGGGAAATTTTCGAGGACGCCGCCGGCGGAGTCGGCTTCGGGCGGGCGGCGCCCGCATCGTATTAACCTTCAGATGGGCCGCGCTAATTGACACCATAACGAATTATTGGCTGACATTCTGCGGAGGCGATCAATGGAACGGCGCGAAAGGCCAAGCGCGGCCGGGCCGGGCCGGGCTGAGGCGCGCGGCGGAGGGTGCTTGCTCCCTGCGCCCGGCCTGCCCGCTAATGAATAATTAGTTTCCAATCCAACGCTCTCTTCCTGCGCCCTGCCTCGCCCGACTATCGATTAACACTTTGCTGTTAAGTGCCGCGGCCTCTCTACGCCCTCGAATTTGGTTATTTTTATTTCAGTGTTTCTTTTTCTCCTCTTCCTCCTCCTCCTCCTGTCGAGCGGGCAGCCAGCCGTTGCCACTCTGAATGGCGGTGTGCTCGATGTGAATTCACTTAATGATGGCCGGCGAGGTTGAAAGGCGCGGCAAAAGAGCTGTCAGCGATTCTATGATGTACTGAAAATGCTGGCGCCAGCGTTTATATCGCACTCAATCATCTATGCAAACGCAAGGTTCGGACGTCATTCGGGGGAAAGGCTGGCCTCGATAGCCAATGCCCAGAATGACAGTTCCCGCTGTGATGCCTGTCTGTGCCTCCTCCGCTTATGTTGGCAGTTGAAGAAAAGAAAGCCTCAACAGCATCATTTTTTTCTTCTTCTTTTCTCTTTCCCTCTATCAGCCCCTCCAAAATTGTATTTCGTGCCAGCAATTGGTCTGGGAATATTAGTGAAAGAAATAGAACTTAACACTAATGGAAACGCGTTTTCAACATGAGGGTTAAGATCCCCGAGTGATCATTCCGACGAATATTATTGTGGTTTCCATTTCACGAAATACACGAATAAAAACAACAGAACCTCGGGGAATAGTTGATATACATCATTTCGCCAATCTTGAACATCACACCCAATTTCTATCGGCAATTATTATTTGTTAGCAAGAGTCATAAAAAAATGACAGTGAAGACCGCGACGTTCGTATTACTTTTCTACATTTCGACAGATACGAAGAAGCATTTAGTCACACAGCATTTGTGTTAAAATTGTTGTTACAATGAAAAAAAAAGCGATAGACAAGAGATAAAACGACGTCCAGAGAATTCATTAAACGCAAAATTTCTGGGATACTATCAGCCAAACAAAGTGATTCAAATATAAATAAGTAAGGTATATGTGCGGCAGAGTATGGAAAAATATCCGTAGGAGAAAAAATGAAAGCAGTGACTGATTCCAGTCTGATGCTACCGTAACTCGACAGGTGTGAGCAGCCCATAGTGGTTTGCCTTCTATGTATTCTATTTTAAAACTTTTGTGACTAAAGCTTTATATTTATTTTTATACGTGATATGTAAGTATTGTTTCTTTTTTGTACTCCTAGTAAGTACTTGCACTTAAAAACTTTTTCCTATAATTTTGTAACTACGGTATAGGCCACTTTGAGTGTTTTACTTCGGACGAAGGTACTGATAGCAGTGCCGAAACCTAGGTCAAAAGACTTCTTTTTTGCGACCGAGGGCTACTATTGCTTTAATTTTATTTTGTACACGTTTGCTGACCACGCAGCCATGTTCGAAACTTCCGTAGGAGGCATGTTTACAAATATAATATAATTTCGAAAGAAGATCTGTAACATTCTCAATAATAAGTTCCAACCATATGCATCGAACGATGGTTGTTAGGACCACTAATTGTGACTGTGATAGTATGTCAGTTAGTGATTTAAAACTCGTCTTTTATTCCTGTAGGAGGAAAGAACTAATGAACTTTTTACTGAAAAATGCGCCAGCAGTTACCAACAGGTATCGACTGTTTATTGTTCATTAGGTACATAGCAGTGTTTATAATGCAAGCTAAATACATGTGTAAATCATCATATTTAAACAAAAATTTTTAGTGTAACTACATAAAGTAAATCATGAAATATAATTATGCAAAAGAAACGTAGCTAGTATAGTAATACGAAGATAACAACATTATAAAAACGAAAAAAAATATCGTAGGAAAATAATTTCAGGTTATTATTGGTGCTATCAGTTAGTAGTCATACCAAGACAAATTAATCTAGCATAAACATAAATGGCATGTGTCACTGACGAGTTGGCTACACCGAGCACACAACAGGTCAAAAACACATGCAATTGCATGAATTGCCACTAAAGCAAAATAGTAGTCTCGTGTCATCGGAGAGCTCCCTAGGGTCTCTGGACAAGAGGAAATGAGGAAAGAGAATTTTCGATCCTCAGTTTGTGGTTCACCGATAATTTTGCTGCTATCTGTTTTCAGAATAGGTCAATTAGTATGTCATAACGCAACAGTGCTAAAGCGCCACACACTGCTCTACAGTCACCGACAGAGACAAACTGACAGATTTCTCCTTTCAAGAATATTCATACTGTACACAGAAACAAAAGAAAATTGTATTTTGATATCCTTACAAAGTTTTATTAAATAATAAACTTGCAGATTCTCTTCCACATTATGTCCGAGTATCTGTTGACCGGCTTGTTAGAGATTTTCGCGAATGATCTGTAAAAGAACGATCGCTGGCCGCTGAAACCTTTTGTTGTTCAGTATTACTTTCAGTTGAGACTGTCGTTCTTTCCGTTTTCTTAAAAAAAAAGTCATTCCTGCAGCACGCATTATCGTGACTCTAATGACACTAAAAACAGCCAGATGAAAGTATTGATTACAAAACAGCGCAGGCAGGACCTGTTGTGGCAGACGTCAACTGAGAATTTAAATCTATAAAAAGCTTAGTAAAATGTGAGGGGGGCATAACGCTTCTGGAACTCTCATGATGTATCTTTTGTCTATCGCTTTTGTTTTGTTATTATAACAACAACCTGAACGCACGTGTTATGTGACTAAGACCTTCTTCGTATCCGTCGAAAGGTAGAAAAGTGTTACTAATATTGTACCTACAACTGCACCGAAAAGATGATTATTAACAATATAATATACATTCCTGTAAATAAAAAAAATTCATTCTGTAGAGGAATTCAAGGAACAATACTAAGCACTTACAAATTTACTGAAAAACCTGGACGAATTATCATGTAAGCATGGCTAAATATTATTGATCATATTATTCGTTTTAAACTATGACCGGATTAAAGGTGACAAAGTAGTTCACAGTGACTAAAAATAACTTCGAGTGATTACTGGAGAACATTGTAAATTTTACATACAATGTTCAGTTTATGACCTGATTATTAAGGAAACCTCAAGATGGGTCATGCGTAACTAAATGGACTAAAATATTCTTATGCGAACTAGCTGTCGAGTGTTAACAAAAATCTTGCGCATTATCTTCTTGTCGCCATCACAGGATAATAGTGACTACGTCTAAGAAGGTTCGTCAGCTTTGTACTTTTATCAATATTCTTCGATAATTTATATTTTTCTTTCTACTTCCCGTTTTTTTCCATTGCGTTCTTGGATTTGATGTTGGAAACCTTCGACTCCGTTTACTTTGTCTTTTATTTTGCTACATTTTCAGTTACTTATAATACGAATTTCTTTTGATAGCGAAGGATCTGAGATTTTAATACCTGTTAGTACTTCGGATCAGTTATTATTTTTTGTTATTTTAGCTCTATTCTGGTGGAAGGGACCAAGGCTACACGAAAACCCTCTTATTGTGTAAACAGCTCTTGGGATTGGTCTTGGAACTGACTAAGCAGAGATGAATATCCACTTCCTACGGATGTTTTTCAATATCTTTCGCACATATTCATTACTTATTTACAATTGAATCACTTTATCTGGGTGACAATATGCGAGAAATTTTGGTTTTTGCTAACAAATGACAACTGCCGATGGAAATTAGAGGCGTACATTGTGACGTCTGTTTGAATAACACGGAAACACGGGAATATTGGGGACCCCTACTTTTATCGTCTTCTGAAGACGACAGTGTTTTATATCTCTAGTTCCCGAGGACCATACGACTATGGCTTACGACGTACCTTGAGTTTCCTTCACAGCACGGAGATACCAGAACTTCCATCCTGCGGAACTGCTGAGTATAACAGCCAATAACAACCTCGTTTGAAGCGCGGTCTGCATCTGCTGCATTCCTCTGCTGTGAGAACCGTGTCGTGCTACCGCTGGTAATTCACTGGCTCACAACTCGAATGAGACTACTAGACTCGATCGGACACGATTTCGAAACTGTATCGGGTGTCATATCAGCCATTATTATCGAAAACGATTCGCCCGACCAGTTTGGGATACAAAGTGTGTGCCGCAAACCACTCAAGGCTAATGTGATACAGAACCTCACATTCACCAGAATCATCTGAAAGCTAGAGTAAACATGGCTAACTTCGGAATTTCAGATGGGAAGGCGGTAAAAACTTAGTATTGTTGAATACAGCTCTGAAAATGGAACTTTACTGCGTCAAAAGCGTTTTTTGTGTTGCGTCATTTAATAAAGAGATTTATTTACCTTTAAAATGACAAAAATACGTTTATTAAAAATGAGAAGTGCAAAACAAATGTTTCTTTCCCTGCAAATACGCTGAAATTATGTTTTGAAGTACATGTATCATTAAGAAAATTGTCTTTATTTTCTTCATCATCCATTAACATGTTAACTCTTAGGCACATTGTTTTAATGATATCATTTCAATGGCGCAATATAACAAAAATCTGCAATTTTTGAAGCGTTTCTGGACCACAGAAATTTTGAACTGTCTTCATCATAAAAATTGGCCTTGATGGTGATAGAAAGTACTCGTATTTAACCACACAGTCTGTCCCTAATGTCAATATGTTTTGGAAAGAATCTGCCTTGATAAATCCAATTTTATTCTTTTTTCACCAATGCCTGTTTCAGTCAGTTATCACCGTAAATGGCTTCTCTTTATTTTTCTGTAGAACAACAGGTGAAATTCCATGTGATGAAGCATATAGTTTTTGGGATGATGGTTATTATATTCAAAATATCTTAAAAAATTGTACAGGGTCTCCAAGGAGGAATGGTTAATGTTAAGGGATATGACAGGAAGGATCATTCGTAGCAAAAACCGTCTAGTAAACATGGACTCTCAAATGCGTACATGGGCATTTCTTAATACTCGATACTGCGAAACAAATCTTTTCTGCTGCAAGCTCTTTGCTTTCGTTATTTTGAGATGTGGCGGTATATATTAAAACAAGAAAAAAAAAATGACCAGTAAACATACGCTGTAAAGCGCGTCCGTTAAGAGCTATGAGCAACTGTTCACTGTGACACACAGCTCTTCTACCAAACAAGTGCTCACAGCTACTAAGGTATGCATTTTAGAGCCCATATTTATTGGACAGTTTACTCCTTTCTTGTCCTATCCCTAAATGTTCAGCATTCCTTGCGGAGCACCACGTGTACGTTAATAGTACGTACTGTTGTTCGTGTAGCTGTCTGTCATCTGCAGTAGAGATCGTATTTCGCTACATTTTGTCACGTACAACTAATACTCTACAGTCCATGCTTTATAGGGAACGAAAAATTAAAGCCTGCAGAGTAATGCGAGAAACTGTGCAAATTACAGACAGATACATGAACAAGTGTACGTCGTATTAAGATATATCTCAAGTGAAAAAGAGATTCGAGTGTAATAAGACACAGTCCTATAACTGTAGTGTTATCATGCTACTTTTATCTTTTATTAGCTAAAAAGAGTTAAAGGGAACCCATTACTGATGAAACCATGTGGCAGCCTTTAATCCTCTCTGTTTCAGTTGCCAGATAAAAAAAATACGAAATAGAAGCAAAAACTGATATTGCTAAAGGCAGACCCACTTCAGAGTATATTTATTTTCTGAAACAAACACGGACACTAGAAGTGGGTTTTCATCTCGAGATGAACATCTCAATGCCTTACCAGCCTGTCCTCAACGGTTTATCTTAAAATCTTTTGAAATGAAGTAAATAAACAAGAACCGTAGTAAATGAAGAAGCTCTCATAAATCTAATATGTACTACACAGAGTGTACACTTCCTACAACTGAACACTGAACGTGACCATTATAGAAATATACAGGGTGAACACGAAATCCACCGGCAACATTTCAGAGGTTGTTCAGGGAAATTTTGGAGTATTTTAGTACGACGTAGCTCAGATGGCTCTGAGAACCATGGGACTCAACTTCTGAGGTCATTAGTCCCCTAGAACTCAGAACTACTTAAACATAACTAGCCTAAGGACATCACACACATCCATGCCCGAGGCAGGATTCGAACCTGCGACCGTGGCTGTCTCGCGATTCCAGACTGCAGCGCCTAGAACCGCACGGCCCCTTCGGCCGCCGAAATGAAATAAACCTAGCATGCGAGGTTTTCGAGGAAATGGGCGGATGCTTTTTAGGTCTGTGACTGACTCTGATGTTAGCCGTTTCCTCTGGTTTCGAACTGACACACTAGGAAGCATGGACGTATCAACCGCTAGTCATTCGGCTGCAGCGCCGCCAACACTGGATGCCGAAGAGGTGTTGCGAGCAGGTGAAGAAATGCTGCGCTGCGGCCGGCGGAGGCCGATTGGCGTCTGGGCCTCTCCAACTATTAGCAGTGGTGGGCAGCCCAGTCAGGCGCGCAAAGTGTTTTGGGCGGCGGCGTCGGTGGCCGGGGAGGCTCGGGCGTGTTTGCCGAGGGTCACTACTGGGGGGACTCGAGCAGCACCGTGGGCGCTGGGAGGGGGAGGAGTCGGTGGGGGAAGGGGGGGAGGGGGAGGCTCAGGTCAGCGGGTACGCCCACCGGCCCACGCGTGCTCGGACACACGCGAGCAACACGCGCCTCCGTCGCAAAAAAAAGTGGCTGCTAGCTGCCGCCGCTACTCTGCACGCCCTCTCCGGGAGGTCAGGGACGCCGCCACAGGGCGCTAACCGCCAACACTGTGTCCACCAGAGGCCGGCGAGTCTGCCGACAGGTGCCGGGGGGGCAGCGTGCTCGACTTGGCTGCCAGCCCGCGAGAGGGCTTCCAACTCGTTCGCGACGCGTGCCTAGTAAAACGCGGGGCCTTCCACACTGTCTGTCCTAATCGCAAAGCGCTGCTACGTTAATATGTACTGACTGCGGGGAGAGCAGACTATAATAAATATCAGAGCGACTGCGACAATGCAGTACAATGGAAACGAATCTCTTTGGGCAACAGTATAGACAAGGAGGGAACAGAGGCTTTTGAAATGCGGTGTTAAAGACGAGTGTTAAACGTTATCTGGCTTACTCTGGTAACTAGTGAAACGTAGTGACAGGAATCGTGGTTAAAACAGCTTTATGCCGCAATTTTTGGCCGAAAGAAGATATAGGTTAATACGACACATCCGAAGGCCTCGATGTATCTGTGGGAGGAGTAAAAATTGTAGAAGAGGGGTTGACTGCAATAGGTATTTTTAACTGAATGCAGAGGTGAAGACGCTTGCATGGGATATACTAGCACAGAGAGCCGCATCAAACTATTCTTCGTCCGGAAGACTGAAAAATTCAACACGGCCACGTAATTTCAGCTACGGGGAGGGAAGATGCAAGTTATATTTTTTCGAAGGCTGAGAGGGGACTATGAGAAATAGCGTACAAAAATCAACATGACGGAAACAGACCATCTGCGGGTAGGATTCGACGGGGCACAATGTTTGGCAACTGGAACAGAGACGATTAAAGGCTGCCACTTGGTTTCACTAATGGAGTGTGTCACCTTCTCATGAAATGTTAAAGTACGGATGCTGGAAATATTAAGAAGTAGCAAAGGTAGTGCGAAACGGGCCAAATGAATAGTGTGCTATGGAGCACTGATCACATGACCTACAACTCAAATAAAGAGAATACTAGCACTTGCGAGGCAGAGACTTGGAAGCTGAACAAGCAGCCAAGGAGTATGACTATTTCAGTTCACAATCGAAACACCGAAAAATGTTTAGATTAATTTTTCTATTCCTAATAATCATTATTTCGGTCACTGCCAACTCCCCCCCCCCCCCCCCACCTTTTGCTGTACTGCTTGTTTGTTTTTAACATCTAATATTCTGTTTCATGCCAACCTATTTAATTTCTAATATGGATCTATCTATGCGTTAGCTACTGGACCACTGCATTCAAAGTAATGAATAATAATTGCTATACTTCGCATATACTAAACTTGACGAATCTTTCCTTCAATTCTTTCCTCTCGTTTAGTAAATTAATAAGTCTACACATCCACCGAAACTATTATTATAAAACACGATTCCCGTATATTTCGTTCCTCGTGTTTGTATTTTATTTGTTCGTGGTGTTGTTTGTAGCCGTCTATTCTATTGCGAGTGTCCTATTAATTTCCGGTCATTCTATCTCTCCATCTCTGGTGTCACGCAAGATTCATGCTTTTATGCACGATTACTATATCAAGAGTCGTCATTACATCAAACTTTACCTACCTTCCATTGCATATTTTTCTTCCATTGTTGTTTCCATCTCTTAAGTGGTTTGTCTAAGGTGATGTTCCATGGACGAGTTTACTCTAATAGCACAGTACCGTACCACATTTTCATTTTCATACCTATTCATTTGCTAGTTAAATTGTTCGTCTAACGTTGTGTAAATCTCTCCAGCTTTTTATTTATTTTTTAAATTATTATTATTATCTTTTTTTACAATTTCCCCAGAATCCAATATTCAATCAGGGCATACACTGACATCCAAATGTACTGCTACCGAAAATTCTTCTTTGGCACAGCCTTACCAGCGCTGTCTGATGCGAGATTGTTCTGGTTTGGTCAAATTGACGTTACATCTGTCACAGATTATGTAGCTCTTTCTTGGATCTCGTAAGTCAGTTGCGACACATCCTCGAACCAAACCCACAAGCGCACTGCAGTAACTGTATCACCGAAACTAATTCTCCTGGTAGTACCATCAGTTTGCAGCATGTAGTTGTTTATTATGGGTGTGCTCTAGCGCACATAGGCGAATGAGATACAGCGTCTCGTTGCCTTTCTCTATTGCGCAAGTAGCCTGTTGGAAACCTTTTAATTATCTCGGTCTCATGCAATAAATTTCTACAAAAATTCTAGAACAGATTACTTCATGTGCAGCACGGTACGGGTGAAACATAAGCCATTTCGTAAGAAAATTCGCGGCATCAAATATCAACATCGACGTCCTTAGCAAGAACTGCTACAGTAAAACAGAATATTACAAAGGTAAAGGAAAACGACTGAAGCAGCACCTTTTTCGTTAAGCTGTCTGTAGCTAATCGTCGTCGACGATTTCAGATTTTTTTCGATAAGATTCTGCAAAAAAACGTGTCCTTCAGAAGTTTAAGTAAGGAATACAGTAATCTATTCGAACGACTTATGGAAATCCCGGAATTAATTCGTGACAGCTCTATTGAGATCGCACTTGCCACTGCACGAACCGTAATTTATGATATTACAACTGTCGTTGCGAGGAAAGTATAATCTGTGTCCTCTGGTATTTCCCCAATCACTTGGTTGACGCAAGGAAATGGCTAGGTTCTGCAACGCCGAGGAAGATAAAACAAGTGCTACAATATGGGCTTATATTCGGGAGGACAGAATTTTAAAATGCAAGTTGGAATTGCCGATTTGGGTTTTCCGCGGATTTCTTCTCCATTTTAACTGAACAACAGTTGGCCGCATCCTTGTCCGAGCTATTGCCCGGTATTACATCATTTTAAAAATCATCAAATTCTAACGAAAAAGGAAAATGAAAGCAACCGGACTTTTATCTTTTCGACACAGTACCAGTAACTTAAATTTCTATTTAGTACTTCACCACCCGCAGTATTCATAACTGGTGTTGACGTGAACACTGAAGCAGAGACGATATAAAACAGTCATCCTCTCAAAGCAACAGGTATGCAAAGTACAGAGTGCGAACTAAATCGTGCCATCTCTAACTATCCGTTCTGTCCCGTGGATTACAGCCCTGTGAACCTAAGGTTTCTCGTACGCCGCTGGATCAGTGGAAAACTTAAGAGACAGTCATGAAGTATTCTGATCCCCATTCCATATTTTGCGGTACATGGAAACTAGCTGTGTTACCAGAAGACGTAACAAAAAGTCTGTTGATGGCACCGTGACGTACAGTGGAAACTACTGTCTGTTAAAAGAAGTTCCGTCTCACACGTATCAGTAGCACAGTAATCCACATAGTACACCCACAGAAAAATAAAGAAAGAAAGAAAAATAACAATGAAACACATACCACATCGAGCGGCAAATGTATTTAATACAGCATCTAACGACAAAAGTGTTCAAAACTGGTGTTCCAATCTTCAGTCACGCCAATTCATTAGAGAAGGAGCTCAAATGTCTAATAAATTGAGGCCTAACAAATAAACGACAAATCAAAATACCAGATGGCTATTTCGATAAAAGCAGAAATTTCCGGTGACTTGGAAGTTTTACAGAGCCTCAAAATATTGAACAAAGAAGGAATGAATTTAAAAGCATATATGTTGAATTTATTGTTTCTGGGAGAGGTTGTGTTGTTTATCAACACACTTCACTGCAGAATTTCTACCATTGGTCATTTATGGGGGTAAATTCTAAAGTTTTTTCGTTGTCTGTGGATACATATATTTTACGTCTAATCTATGAAAGTAAAACCCTCAACAGTCAAATATCACAAATATAATTTTTATTGGTTATTAGTTTCGCCTTATCCAGAAGTCATCAAATCAAAATACATTTATTAGTGCACAACTGCCGAACGGTATTTTGTTATGGTGGCTTGTAGATAAGCGGAAACCGGTAATCAATAAAATTATATTTGCGATCTTGACTATGAAGGCTCTCCTGAAACCACAGTTTAACGCAACAGGTATCTCCAAATTTGACTATGTCAAATAGTAAGATGAAAATGTTGTCTAAAAGCTGTCGTGATTTTTCACCCTTCTTCTCTGTATGTAATAAGCGCTAGAAACATCACAGTGCCACGAAGGACTGGAGCTAGAAAGAGTGGTAAAAATTTATATCTGTTAAACGATTTAAGAAAAAATTTGAAAAATAAAAAAGAAGGTTTTTGAGAAATCGCACCCATGAACCTCGTTGTTAAACCGAAAACTAACCGGGACAACAAATAATTCTTGCTTTTTAGACAAAAAAAGAGCTAATTATTGGTCCGTGTTTTCAGCGCAAGTAAATCACTTGCAACACCAAATTTTTAGTGAAAAAATATAAAACAAAGAAACTAACAATAAATCAGCTCGTTGTACAGGTGAAAGACACAAACCAAACAATATTTGGGCAAGGAAACTGAATATGTTGAGTATAAGCGTTCTTGTAAATTGATGAAGAGGCACATCCACAAATATTTCTAGAACATGAAAAGTAATGATTTGCTTTTATTTATTACTCCAAATGTATTTTCTTTTGCGTCGTAGTTTTTCTCTGCTGATCAAAGAGTAGCTGCATCCAATTTAGAAATCACAAGGTTCCATCGTCAGGACACGCTGAATCCACAAGTTAAAACTCTGTCGAGAAACACGAGAAGATGAAAGCATCCATGGGTTCTAGATGAAATCCGGCGTGTATCAGGAAGTCAATCAGGTTCTGAATGTACTGTGCTACTGGATCCCACTTCTACCACAAAAACTGTATATAGAGTGTGTTTGACCAGTAAAGACAGCCGTAAGGCTTGAAGTGGGATCAAGATGCCACTAGTTCCGGAACTTACTTGTTATATTATTACAAGCCAGTTTTTGTTCCAGGATCCATGGGTGCTTTCAATTTTCCTGGTTCCGCCACAGAATATTCACATGTGGATACTCGATTACCCCCATCGTCTTTGACGGATGCCTTAATAAGGAATCTTATAACTCTGAAATCGAGCGCAGTATAATTTGATCATCGGAGTAAAGTAATATAGCTGAAAGGAATATATATTTGTTGCAATAAATAAATCAACAGCAGCCAGCATCTGCTTTAATTTTTTTTTTAATTTTTATTTGGTAGTCGATGATATCAGCAATATTAACTTGTATTATTGTACGTACTTTGAATGAAGCCATCAAGTAGCTAAATACGTTTTTACACCTGTGGATGGATACACAGCGTAATGTGTGTTCTTTTGGACTAAGATAAATGTCGAAATTCATTTCCTAAGCAGATTCCTCGTTTGTAACAGTGTGAAAATTAATTAGTATATGTTGCATAGTACACATAAAGTTGTAAATAGCTGCAGATTCCTAATGATGAGAGTTTGTTTGATGGTAATGTCAATTTAGTTAACTAAAAATTATCTAAAGAGTGAAAAAATGTCAAATTCTGGTTAATAAGCGCTAGAAACATCACAGTGCCACGAAGGACTGGAGCTAGAAAGAGTGGTAAAAATTTGTATCTGTTAAACGATTTAAGAAAAAATTTGAAAAATAAAAAAGAAGGTTTTTGAGAAATCGCACCCATGAACCTCGTTGTTAAACCGAAAACTAACCGGGACAACAAATAATTCTTGCTTTTTAGACAAAAAAAATTTCACATTTAATAAAATATTATTTTTTCGTGTTTTTGAACTTCCACTGCTATGGGTGGGAATCCTGAGTCCTTCCTGGTCATGCTGATAAAGTTTTATGTTTTTATTTGCAAAAGTATAGACAGTGCACTCTATATACAGTTTTTGTGGTAGAAGTGGGATCCAGTAGCACAGTACATTCAGAACCTGACTGACTTCCTGATACACGCCGGATTTCATCTGGTTAAGAGTCAATTTGAGCCTTGAAAGCAGAGCTGGGAGCAGAAGAAAATCTGATGTAATGAGTGAATTGTTGTAAACGTACAAAACACTGCACTAGGAATATTTTCTTGTATTTCCTTGTTCTGAATAAACCTTTATCTAAGAAAATAAGTTTTTGCACAATTACATCATAAGATAGCGTAATATGTGCTCTTTTAAACTTGTAATGGTAAAATCAGACTGGAATCCGTATGATCTCCTTGCGCGCAGTAATCGTTGAATGTAGACAATGAGCCGGCCGGAGTGGCCGAGCGGTTCTAGGCGCTACAGCCTGGAACCGCACGACCGCTAAGATCGCAGGTTCGAATCCTGCCTGGGGCATGGATGTGTGTGATGTCCTTAGGTTAGTTAGGTTTAAGTAGTTCTAAGTTCTAGGGGTCTGATGACCTCAGAAGTTAAGTCACATAGTGCTCAGAGCCATTCGAACCATTTTTGTAGACAATGGAGGAAAGAACAGCAATCGATCGCGAAATCCGTGGTTTTATTACAGAAGGTCAAGGTTTCAACTATTACATAGTCATCTTCGGTGCATATAAAAAGAGGTAACGTTAGTCAAAAGTGTCACGTAATAAACAACACTGGTAGCCGTAGAGCGTACAGCAATGTAACGCAAATAGAGTTTATATTAGACTCCTGTGTGCTATCCGGCAACCAATATTGTTTATTAAGTGACACTGCGGACTATTGTCACTTGTTGTTACTGCACTGAAGATGACTTTGTAACGGTTGACTGAAGATAACTAAGTAATAGTTGAAATCTTGATCTGCTGTAATAAAACGACGGATTTCGCGATCGATTGCTGTTCTTTTCTCCATTGTCTTTAATGGTGGAAATTTTATTTATTTATGTAACCTGATCTGATTAGGGCCATCGGACCATCTCTTACGTCGGACCAGGGTTTCGTCTTTTTAGGCAGCAGTAATGGAAAGAGTAAAAACAAAAATTTTTTTTCCAGTTCTGCGAAAGGTTAAGATGCAATTTTGGCGCTTGACGACAAGGAATATCACGTCCAAGTTAAGGGGGGTAGGATGTGAAACGGGCCGACTTCGAGCAGGAGAGGCACCACAGGACATTTTAATTTACACTGTCTATACTTTTACAAATAAATTCATAAAACTTTGTTAGCATGACCAGGAAGGATTCAGGATTCACACTCATAGCAGAGGAAGTTCAAAAACATAACAAAACAAATTTTTTTTACATGTGAAATTTCATCATTTTTTCACTTGGTATTGGCTGCATTTGTTGCTGTAGGTACACTTTTCTTCATAAGTAAGAGAGATTCTTCGATGAATTTTGCACAGCATAGAAACCATACTTACAGGTGTATGAAGCTCTAGAATGTCCCAAATCTGTTAAAAACTATGGTAAAAACTGAGATAATTAACTATAAAATTCGAGTTTTCTCTAAACACGAAGTTTAAAACGTAACAGCCCATTCATTTTTCCATAGATTAAATAAATTCTAGAGTTTCATACACCTGTAAGTACGGTTTGTAGGCTGTGAAAAATTCATCGAAGAATCCCTCTTACTTATGAAGAAAAGTGTACCTATAGCAACAAATGCTGCCAACAGTAAGTGAAAAAAATAACGAAATTTCACATTTAATAAAATATTATTTTTTCGTGTTTTTGAACTTCCACTGCTATGGGTGGGAATCCTGAGTCCTTCCTGGTCATGCTGATAAAGTTTTATGAATTTATTTGCAAAAGTATAGACAGTGCAAATTAAAATGTCCTGTGGTGCCTCTCCTTCTCGAAGTCGGCCCGTTTGACGTCCTGCCCCCCCCCCCCCCCCTTTCAAAAATGGTTCAAATGGCTCTGAGCACTATGGGACTTAACATCTGAGGTCATCAGTCCCCTAGAACTTAGAACTACTTAAACCTAACTAACCTAAGGACATCACACAACACCCAGTCATCACGAGGCAGAGAAAATCCCTGACCCCGCCAGGAATCGAACCCAGGAACCCGGGCGCGGGAAGCGAGAACGCTACCGCACGACCACGAACTGCGGATCCTGCCCCCCCCCCCCCCCCTTGATGTAAGAGTTGCTTTAAATGTAAGAATGACTCCACCATGTCGTGCTGCTCGATATTAATTTCCCCCTTATTTTAGGTCCCTTCACCGCCGTAGACCTCTCACGATGCTCAACAGAGAAGGCGGCAGCGGCTGTGCGCGTCGTATTTACCGGCATCACCAGACTAGCTAGGAGCTGGGCCACTGGCGAGGTTTCGGTGGCGGGCGCGCAGGAGCGCCTGCGAGGCCGACACGCCGCGCCGCCGGCAGGGGCTGCGGGAGCGGCGGGGGTGGGGGATGGGGAGCGAGGGAGGCAGATCGGTAAGTGAATTATAGGAAGAACACTGTTCTTACTGTGAATTAGCAGGCCCAGGCCCGCTCGCGCTGTTCCGGTCGATACGACGCCGCGGCGCGGCAGCTGGAGGAGGTGGCGATGGCGGCGCCCGAGTTGGCGTGCCTCGCCGGCGACTGACCGCAAACACACGCAACAGTCCAGGAGGGACGCCCTGGCCGTCAAACACACCCGGCAACGCTCCGCTGTGCACCGCCAGAAACGGCACAATGCGGCCGAAAATACGTGCGGCAGAGCATCGACTATTATCCGAATACCGATCAGCCGAAACATCGCTTCACCGAAAGCGCTCCACTCGGTAGTTTCATATTTGCGTGCGCGACACGAAAGGGTTCCACAGGCGCTGGGTTGCCCACTTCGGGGGTCTCAAATGGGTCAAATGGCTCTGAGCACTATGGGACTTAAGATCTGAGGTCATCAGTCCCAGAAATCTTAGAACTACTTAAACATAACTAACTTAAGGACATCACACACATCCATGCCCGAGGCAGGATTCGAACCTGCGACCGTAGCGGTCGCGCGGTTCCAGACTGAAGCGCCTAGAACCGCTCGGGCACAGCGGCCGGCAGTTCGGCGGTCTCTCTCTCCCCCCCCCCCCCCCCCACCACTGCCAAGGGAACCTCCCCATCGCACCCCCCTCAGATTTAGTTATAAGTTGGCACAGTGGATTGGCCTTGAAAACCTGAACACAGATCAATCGAGAAAACAGGAAGAAGTTGTGTGGAACTATGAAAAAAATAAGCAAAATATACAAACTGAGTACTCCATGGGCAAGATATGCAACATCAAGGAAACGTAAGCTCAGGAGCGCCGTGGTCCCGTGGTTAGCGTGAGTAGCTGCGGAACGAGAGGTCCTTGGTTCAAGTCTTCCCTCGAGTGAAAAGTTTAATTTTTTATTTTCAGACAATTATTATCTGTCCGTCCGATGCGAGGTAACTGCGCCGTAGTATGGGGACGCTACACCTAAACAAACATCGAAACAAAACATATGTTTTGACAGAGCACAGGGAAAACTGTGCGACTGTGAAACTGTTGCATTCATTTGTTGCAGTTTATGTGACAAACTCTTATGTATTCATCACTTTTTTGGGAGTGATTATCACACCCACAAGAAAACCTATATCGGGGAAGGTAGAAGAATCTCTTTATCCATTCGCCACACAGATCAGTTAGGTGGGTCGACAACATATTCCTGTCATGTGACGCACATGCCGTCACCAGTGCCGTATAGAATATATTAGACGTGTTTTCCTGTGGAGGAATCAGTTGACCTATGACCTTGTGATCAAATGTTTTCGGTTCCCGTTGGAGAGGCACGTCCTTTCGTCTACTAATCGCACGGTTTTGCGGTGCAGTCGCAAAACACAGATACTAAACTTATTACAGTGAACAGACACGTCAATGAACGAACGGACAGATCATAACTTTGCGAAAATAAAGAAAGTAAATTTCTCACTCGAGGGAAGACTAGAACCAAGGACCTCTCGTTCCACAGCTGCTCAGGCTAACCACGGGACCACGGCGCTCCTGAGATCTCACTCTCCTTGATGTTGCCTATCTTGCACATGGACTACTCAGTTTGTATATTTTGCTTATTTTTTTCATAGTTCCGCACAACTTCTTCCTGTTTTCTCGATTGACCTGTGTTCAGTTTTTCAAGGCCTATACACTGTGCCAACTTATAACTAAATCTGAGGGGGGTGCGATGGGGAGGTTCCCTTGTGAGAGTCGTCGGCGTTGCTGCTCTGTGTTGACGTCATGAGACTTTGCCTGTGACGTCGCCATGTTGTACTGTTCGCAAAAGTGACTACCGGTAAATGTCAACGCGTTGTTCTTAGCGTTTCCGATTAAAATATGACTACAGTGGAACGTCGCAGATCCGGGCTCGGACGGTCCGGCTTCCCGCTTAGCCCGCCCATCACATTTCCAGTGTTTGTTTACCAACAGAGGCCGCTGCTACAGTCAGGACAGAGCCTGTCGATGGCTTATCGTCTGCCTCATGGATCAGTAGGTAGTTGGACAGTTGCTAGGTGCGGCAGTTCCATTACTTTCGGTATGAACTTTTTTTCTAACTCGATCAAAACTGTTGACAATGTTCTTCTTACATATTAAAGTGTGTTAAACTAAAACATGGCACCAACTAAATGTAAACATGTGATGCTGTCTTTACAAGCGGACGTTGAGCCCAGTGACGTAAATGACTGTATCAGTACAGCTGATGTTGACTGCACAAAGGAAGCAGAATTATCTGAAGAGCAAGTCATTGGTGCTGTAACTCGAACAACCGATTGAGAACGAGAAACATGATGACAACGAAGACAGTGAATCTAAGGCTCGAGTATCACATATAAATGCTTAAAACGCATTTCATATAGCGTTTCAATACGTCGACCAATGCTCTAGGTCTAGCCCAGCAGACATTTTGTGGATTAGGAAATGGCGGAACACGGAGGCAAAATCAAAGTTGTCGCCTGCTAAGAAAAAGAACATTGCAGAAATTTTTCGTCCTTCTTTGGATATGAACTATGTTTTCATCGTGTCATTTCTCATGTTTGAAACGGTTAACTGCAAATCAGTTGCCTGTCAATGCAGAACTGCAGTAAGGTACGTGCAGATGTGAAACGTTCACTCGCAGTAACAATATATTACTTTATGATACAGACGTATTGTACAGTACATGCACTAGCTGTACGCTACTCTTCCGTGTAAGATTTTTCGGTGTGTGAATGTTTTGTTTCCGGTTTGTTACTGTTTTGACATGGAAGAACTTTTCAGATGGTATTTCCAGTTGAACATTAAAGTTGTGTTGCACCGTATTGTGACGGTATGGATCAATAAAGCTTTTCTTCCGGTTCAAAAATGGTTCAGATGGCTCTGAGCACTATGGGACTTAACATCTGAGGTCATCAGTCCCCTAGAACTACTTAAACCTAATTAATCTAAGGACATCACACACATCCATGCCCGAGGCAGGATTCGAACCTGCGACCGCAGTGGTCACAGGGTTCCAGATTGAAGCGCCTAGAACCGCTCGGCCACACCGGCCGGCTTTCTTCTGGTAATCCGCCCCTTTTAGCGTTCCGAACATGCTCCTTTTCCCGCAGGGCACGGATTAGCGAGGTTCTTCTGTACCTGAAGATATGTGCTTAGCTCGGGTATACGGAGTTGGAAATGCAACAATATCGGACATTACAAAGAACTGTGATGTCACTACAAAATATGCGAGTGGGTGTGGCAGTGAAGATAGACGTTTGCACATAAAAGCGGCAAAAATGGCAGTAAGCCTGTATTGAGAAACTAGCTTGGATAAGCTGCTTCCTTCCACACTGCTCATAAACAATGTTTATCCAAGCTGTTCGGGCTGATTAAAGAATCTTGAGGATCTGACGAAAGTAATGGGTAAAATATTAAAGACTGACTCGGATGTAATGTTAATGACCGTAGCTGTCAAATAATGACCGACGAGGAAATAACTGTTAGTGTCGCCGGTGGCCACGATACTTGTGACTACAAAGAGCCTAGAGACAAAGACTGTGCTGCAAAACGACCATCCAGTGTGGAACATTTTCACTGCTTCGAGAGTGGTATGAAGCGATTAGAACTACGAGAAGCATGTGACGCTGTCGAATTGTCTTTAAAATATTGTAGAGAGTGAGCGAAAAAAAGTTGAGTCTCACCTGTCAAGCAAAAACAAATGTTGGTTTTTTTTCGTACATTGTAGGCTACAGTGTTAAAAACCATTCTGAACTTTCCAAAGTAGCTACGTAGTTTGTCAAATTGTCTACGTTATTTCTAACAAATGTACGGTTCTGTGTTTAATTTCGATTTTCTTTGCTAGAGTTTCCTATGACCGTTGGTATATGTTTTCGTAAATGATCGGTTATCTGAAAAACAGTTCTCGAACTCACGCGCCCCAAGTTATTTCAGAAAGTCGATGCTCTGCTGTGCACTTTACTAGATCCTCAAACGTTATCTCGCTGGGTGAAAAACGAAGATAATAATATGTTAGGGCCACACCACAAATTTTTTGTCAATACTTGTACAGGTCTAGACTAACCAGAAGAGAATTTTGAAATATTGAGAGATGAAGTTACCAATTCATAAAGGGTCCTATACTTAGGTATTATGGTTCAACATGAAGCAAGTACTCGCCTCTGTGAGCAGAATCATTTGCCTTCACCTTGCTACAGTTCCTTCAGCCACTTCTGAATTATTTCACGTTTCAGATTAGTCTTATTCCACCAGGCTTACGCGATTCAGTTCATCCATCACCGAAAGTTGTGGCGCAAGATTTCAAAAATAGGTCTGGTATCGCTGTGGACCTGCTTTAATATTCCCAATCCAGCCACTCTGATTTAGGTTCCACGTGGTAGTAGAACGTCAGGTTGATCTCTACAACAGAGCTGCATGCGATTATCTTCCACCATCTGTGAAGAAGACTCGTACTCCATCTGCAACTACTCTTCTGCCGATATATCAAATACTGGAAAACAGATCTTTAGGGTCCCCAGCGCTTTCTATCTTAGCAACAAGTACTTTGTTCGTACCTTTCTTGTATCACCGGCCAAGCAAGATGAAAGTACTGAATGCCAGTACCCTGAGAAACGAAACCGCTTTATTTCGCTGTTGAGAACAACGAAGTCGCAAAAACATTGTTAGGATAATTAGCACATCTTATTCAGATTGTTCGTAGCTGAAGCGGCAATGGAACATTCCACTCGGAGATTCTCCAACGCTACATGTACGGCAAGGACTACTATTTTCATTAGTCTTCTTTTATGTTTTTATGTCGGAAAATGGGAGATAATCGATTTTAAATAAATATTAGCCACAAGAAAACAGCTTCTGGGACTGAAATGGCGAAGTATTTTCTTTCGTTTACTTCTGGACGAAAATACATAGTTCTCTGCGTCCCATTTCAATTGTCTGCTGCTTTATATTAAGCACAAAATACATTAGTCGAAGGTCCTTGAGAAATATAGTACAGACGTTACTGTTAAGCGTATTTTGTGGCCTGTGGCAGGACTCTGATATTTTCAAATGTCTCGGCAATACAGTTCCGTGTTGGAGAGAATGTCAAGAGAATCTGCGAGTAAGAAAAAGATTTCTCTTGTCGCACACAGAAAAAATATGTAATAGAGTGAGTTGGAGACACCTGGAATAAGTAAAACGACCGTGAGAGAAACAACTGGAAAAATGAAGAAGTAATTCGAAAGGAGACAAGAAAACAAACAAGCCAGGAGATAGTAATAAATGGGCGTGCTCGACGTCGGAGGAACCGAATAATGTGTCTAAGATATTTTATATCCCTTTCTATTTGCACTCGTGTCAAATGTTGAAAAATACAAATTGCCGCAGCCGTCGAGATAGTCCTTGGATGGCGGCTGCAGTGAAAATCGGTTTGTAACGACCGGCACGACATCGATAACGCGGCGAAGGCCGACTTGGATCTTACGCAGCACCCATTCGCTAAGCACGAGGGCGACTCATTTTGGTCCACTTTGGCGCCAACAGAATTAGACCTAGCACGAGCACTGTGTTCGGGGTACGACCGTAGAAGGATTTCTAATTAATTAGCGAAAAGAACGAAACTGGAGAGAGCAAGTTTTGGTCACTTAACGGATGCCATTACAGAAGGTTCCAACACTGTCCATTCTAACATGCAAGTTTAACATTATAAACAACGTAACGAGTAAAAAAAGGAGCTTTTTCTGAATTTTTCTACAGGTAGGAGAATTGCCAAAGGCAGATTTTCTTCAAGAATTATGATCTAGGTAAGAAACTATTCTCGAACCAGGTACCTGGGCTACCACGAACTATGAAACTTCATCCTAGTATACCAAGAGTTACGAAGTTAACTTGACCGGGGAAAAAAGCTGAGGGTAAGGAATTTCGTGGAATTCTTTGTCCGCTGATATCGTTCTCCGATATCCCGTCAATACTACCAGTTCTGAAATACTTGTGAAGCGAAACCGAAATATTTGCACCAGCAGGGCACGGCAGAAGGTGGGAGGAGGCTGCTTCCTCACACGCTGTCAGGGCCAGTCGAACTGTGGCCAGGAGAAATCCGCGGACAGCTGTCGGGAAACTGGCGGCTTAGGTTTGTTGGCGCTAGCCGGGAGATCAAAGGCTGTCTGCGGTGTCGCTACGACCAGGTCCCACTCGCCCCGAAATAACAGAAGATGCGCGCGCAGGTCCTTCGCGTAGTGTATCCCACAGACACTGCTTCCCTAAGGACGAGCTTCCAGCGGTGCGTACAGAATAAGAGCGCCATTCAGTCGGGATACCTTTGTTGCCCGCTGTTTTCGCGGCTCCGTGCCAAGTGGCAGTTGCCAAAAAATTTGTAAACGGAGAATAAAGTCATATAAACGACAGGGTTCTTCTGAGAGCTGCGAAGAGGACAACATTGACAGTGCATCTCATGCTGCTGGTAAAAATCTAGAGACAATTAAAAAGAGAGAGAGAGAGAGAGAGAGAGAGAGGGAATAACGCCTACAACCTGATCTAGGCAGGCTAACCAATTTCAGCGTTTAACATGAAATTATGCTTCCGCCAACAAAAAGTATAAATTTACACATTTTTTTTAACCAACAGAATTTTTGCTCTCCAGCTAATAGTCTCGTTTCTCGACATATCTTGTATATTCAAATCCGCCGGTAATGTATGGTGCACACGTCATTCTCTTACACCGTAGTTTTCAGCCTGTTCCGACGATTCTTAGATTGATCACCTTACAAATAAACCGCTTGTAAGGTTTGGTGGTCTTCTGTAGACATTTTCCTGTGAGTACTCTATAATCTCAAAGTTATTGTCCTCTAATACGTACAGCTGTCATATGTCTGAAGGTTGATTTTAACACTGCGGTGCTTTACTAGGCATGGTCCTGCTGTAGGCAGTATGTCATTACCTTCCTCTGACCTTACAACCGACTTACGCAGCCAGTTTTAACATGGCACCGAGTTATCAGGAATTTCTAACATCTCTTAGTTAATTAGTCTGGCCCATATCAAATATCCTGTCTGTACCTGTGTGGATTTAAGCGTTCAGTGAAACTACGGTTGTCCTACCACTGCTGCACACACGTGATGCTCTTTCACCCAATCATTATTCCTGAAAAATACTGATAAATCCAGGTAACGATGATGGAGGTGGATAGCGGTCACGGACCTTTCTCTCTAATGTGGAAGATAAAGCCTCAACAGTCCTGAGATCTAAAGACTGTGGTGGCCAGGAGAGATGCAAAAATTCATCTTTGTGCTCACAAAGCCAGTCCTAGACGATGAGTCCCGAGTGATCAGGGACCGTAGCGTCTTGGAACACAGCATCACCACTGGGACCAAACACTGTGCCAGCGGATGGCCTGATCAGCCAACGTGATCACGTACTCTTTGGCAGTAATGCGACCTTGCAAAGTAACCATGGGCCCATGGAATACCTAGATAAGGCGGCCCAAATAATCACCAAAACACGGCCATGTCTCACTCTTGGGACGTAAACTCGACCGGAAGTTGGAATCACTTTGAAACAAGTGTCTTTCGACCGCATGACATTTTTGCATTGCTTCAAGGTCCAGGTTTCCCTGTTACGGGCATTTGCATCACTGATGGGTGGTTTCGAAATTCCATCTCGGTCTGCTGTCACCTGTATATGGAGCTCCTCTCTTGTTGTTTTGGTGCTGACATCGTTCGCAACACTGAGTTCGGCAGTGGTCTTTGCAGCTGCTGTCCTCTTATTTTTCGTCACAATCCTCTGCAATGACCGTCTGTCTCGATCACTCAACACACACTTTAGTCCGCGTTGTGATTTAGCGGATGATGTTTTCTCGCTTTCGCTGTATGCGATATAAATCTTCAATTTGATGTCTTTTGAGCACGTTGGCTACATTGTTAAGAAGCACCCACCATAAGATAAACAACACTTTGCTCAAGTTCGAATGCACTGAGCTCCGACATAATGCACTCACAACTACACAGAAAACGGGTCTGACCACGACTGACAGTTGCATAGGTGCCGTTCGTGATCAAATGCAACAGCACAATCTGCAGGCTTTTCTGGCATCTGCGTTTATGTTCAAGCATGGCTTTCTCGCGGTGTTTCGGTGTTTTCGTCCGCCCCCTGTAAGAGGGAAGGCCGTGCAGCCTTCTGTCGTATCTCTATGCGTACCCAGATGTGGGAAAAACTGCAACCAAATTTGCCAGAGAACCGAATCCACAGTTATCAATCCAGTGTGTGGATTCGTTCTGGATAACATTTACCAACTAGCAAATTAACGACCTAGGAGTTAGGTTGTAGCAGAAAGCAGTTATAGTACACAAGTATTTGCCAACAAAAACAAAATTATTGTCGTAATTACTTTTAAGAAATAAAGCCAAAGGCCACTGAAGAAAAGTCTTGTCGAAAGTAGTAGTTAGTTTTTGCCACAGCATAATTATTAAGGTCGGCATTTATTACTGGTACCCCGCTTAAGAAAAGAAAAATATGACTGAAAACTTCTGAGACAAACTCTTGAAGACGGGGAAAGTAAATAATTTGTCCTTCACGCTTTACTCTTGGAATCTCTTGTATCTGAAAAATTATTCGTATTTGGGTAAACGTATCAGGTGTCAGGGAATATTCTCAAAGGTTGTTTTGCTTGTTTTAGGCGAAAGCGCTAACACTGAAAGAATAAGCAAAAGCGTTTTAGATCGTTCAGGTGCAAAACAAGCTATAGGCTGGGGAAATCGCTAAACCCCCAATAAGTGGATCGCTCTTTGCCCTTCTTAATTACCGCAGTAAGTCACACAAGCAAACGAAAGGAAATCGCGACGGAAAACCTGCGAAAGGCGGAGGCGCGCGCACACTGGGGCCGCTCCCAAAGGGCGCCAAGGAAAACATTCTGCGTTTGAACGAAGGTGAAATTTCATTCGCAAAGTCGAGCAGATTTTTTTGAATAGATTATTTTCAAACGTCATTGGTCTCGAGAGTGAGTATTCGATTAAAAAGAAAGGGGAAAAAGGAAACGGGGAGCCACGGGAAGGAGGTGATTAATTACGGGCAAAGCGAAGCGATGCGTGTGCTCGCGCCGAGATCAAACGTACGGCGCCTAAGCGGCAGCTATTCCGCCCGCGGTTTGGAAATAAATTGGGAGGGGCGAGGGGCGGCCGGGGGTTAAAATGAGTAACGGACGCGTCCGAAATTTATTGGCACGTGTTCAGAGATCAAACGGCCGCGGAGCCGGCCCGCTGCGTGAGAAGCGCAATTCGATCTGTGTCGCGACCAGAAATAAGACGAGACGGACACGACGCTTCGACCCCTCGCGACACAAAGTTTTGTAAGAGCTGCTGAAGCGGCTGGTTACTCCATAAAGAGAATGAAATAGTGCTAATCACCAACGACAATATATTTCATGGAGCATCTCTCACCGTAGCTAGTAAATTTGTCATTCGACCGGTCGATATCACCATGTTGAAAACCATATCCATCCGATACGAATTTTCACCATAATTACTCCGCCGGGATTCGCACACTTCACAAATTGCGAACAATATTTATGTTACACATATGCGTTATATAACCATAACAATTCATAGCAGGAATAAGCACTGTTCTGGCGTTAGGCTTTTTCAAAAGTGATGGATATGTTCCGATGTAACTGGACGATAATTCGACGGAAATGGGGAAGGGGTAATTTTATATAGCTTTTCGGAAATAAATTCTGGCCGCATACTGGGTTAAAAAGGGTAATACGTTTCTGTATTTCTTGTAGCGTCCATGTAAAGTTAAGTGACCAACTGAATTAGGATTGATAAGTCGTAAAAATTTTAGACTAATGTATAAGAAAACTTATTTACCACAGAACAATCATTAAAGAGCCATATGTTTTCAGAGGTTATTTTATTTGTTCGACCTGTTACAGTCTCATCAACGCTATCTTTAGATCCCTATGCACTCCATGTGACCCTATGTGCCGAAAACTTCTGAAAACATAAAGCTGCTTGGTGATTTTTATTTGGTAAATATCTGATAGGCCGCTGTCCCGCATCCACGATGGATCAACAGACACAGACACATACAACCAGACACGATTTAAAAGAAGCAAGTCTGTCTTGTTTTACAGGACTCAATGAAAGAGGGAATCTAAGTGAAATAACGGAAGCACCACAGCAGATATCTGAAGCTGACAGAACGATAGCCAAAAATGGACGTGCTGGACACTCGGAAATGCTCTGACAACTTCCACTCTAAATGTGAACAAAAAAAGAGTTCGGACTACGAATAAATTTTGAAAACGCGTACCACATTTGTCTCTTCATCACATCATATATGGATACGTTTTTCAACCAGATTTATATCGCCTTCTATATCAAGAAACAATTAATAATGCTCTTTCTAAGTGATGTGGCTCTGAATTAAGTTATTGAAATGCGACCTTTGGTATCACACTCTTTCATTTCTGCTAATTAAAACATCAATAAGCAGCTATAAAAATGGCCTCTGTTGAAGATGGTTTTATAGTCTTAATACCCTTGTTACGGGTTGCAACTGCGGCGTTTTCTATACGACTGTCTGCATATAATACTAGAACAATTCGCACAGGCTTTCACATAATTTACAAAGAAAGGCTCACGCAGCGATGTGAAAGTAGAGGAATATTTCTTCGGGTAGGCCTACTTTCTACGGAGCAAAGAACAAATGTGTACGAGGGTTGGAGGCTGAACAGTATTGTTAGATAATTTAGAAATGCCAGGACTTCTCAAAAAATTATGATATAAAAAATAATTTTCGAAAAACAAACCAGATTTGTGGAAAGAGAAGGCACAATTTAGTTGTAATTATTAAAGTGTTTTTTAGTATATATCATAAATTTTATTAGTTATAGTGGTCTCTGTAAGGAAAGTGGTTACGGGAAAATTGTGTAGGTTTTTTAACAACCACAACGACGGGGTCATCGCAGATAGTTCGGAAGAAAATATTTAAAAAATAAATCTGAACGTAATTTGGTGTTCGAAAATGTCTCATTGTTGGAGGCTCCGTGAAGGGTATTTTTCATTTATAATAAGAAAACTATACACGACAGCTGCAGAGGATGACATATCTAACACAACGAGTTTCTCCGTAAAGATACCTTGTTGACAGAAGTGGGGTTTCAGCGGTTCAAATTTCAAACTCGCATCGGTCCTGATTCATAGGTGATGGACCCCAGCACTGATTTTCCCTTTCATTTGTGCTTGTTACTACTTGTGATAACTCCTCCTATATTCCATCACCCAACAGTTTTCAGTATCGCTACGTTTCTGTTGCATTGTTCTTTGATGTTTTCCGACGTGCAAACTTTACTTCCAGTAACTCTTTCCTCTCTGCTCTACCGCATCCTGGGCTGTGTAGGTATGTTTTGTTTCCCAAAGCATATTTCTTTGGGAAAGGTTTTCGTTTCTAGCTTGTTTTCATCATCGAGTACTTTTAGTGATGGGATTGGCCATCTTGTAAACAGCAAATGGAACTAACGAAAAAATGACCATGACAGAGGAAGCAGACAACTGCATCCATTCGTTATTAACAGTACAGAACCTTTTGGCTTCGCTGTTCAGTTGAAAACAAACCCGAATAAAGGTTAGTCGCTGGAAGAACAGAAAACTGATTACTTGGTATATGATATTGATGTGGCCACTGGACTGAAAAAAAAATATCGATCTGATTTCCTAAGAAGAGTAGTAATAGCTATACACAAATCTTCATAGCGCTATAAATAGCAATCGGCATGGTTATCGCTTCGTAAATCTGACAGTTGGTTGCTCAATCTCTTCTTCTCATCTAACGCGGATCCGTCGTTTACTTTGTCTTCTTAGAAAATTTTGTACTCCCGATGTATACTTTCGAAGTACAGCTAACGTCCTGTAAATTCATACACTTCTTTGAATTCTTATGACGTTGTTATTTTTTCACTTCGAAAGGCTTACTACTACTGTGCGACAGTGAGATATCGTACGTAATATTGTTGTGCTTTACAAGTCGAGGTTTTTTTTTTGCATTAGTACAAACTATGAAAATTGGGTGTGAAAACTGTCTACAGTCGATTTGAGTAACGCAGTCGTATTAATGAATATTTATTTCCACAGCACATTTCGAAAACTAAAGTGTTAAAACTACGAACAACTTCAGTTGGAAAGACCACATCGATAACATTGTGGGGAAGGCGAGCGAAAGGTTGCGTTTCATTGGCAGGACCCTTAGAAGATGCAACAAGTCCACTAAAGAGACAGCTTACACTGCACTCGTTCGTCCTCTGTTAGAATATTGCTGCGTGCTGTGGGATCCTTACCAGGTGGGATTGACGGAGGACATCGAAAGGGTACAAAAAAGAGCAGCTCGTTTTGTATTATCACGTAATAGGCGAGTTGGGATGGAAGTCATTAAAGCAAAGACGTTTTTCGTCGCGGCGAGATCTATTTACGAAATTTCAGTCACCAACTTTCTCTTCCGAATGCGAAAATATTTTGTTGAGCCCAACCTACATAGTTAGGAATGATAGAGCTCGAACAGAAAGGTTTAGGTGTTCGTTTTTCCCGCGCGCTGTTCGGGAGTGGAATGGTAGAGAGATAGTATGATTGTGGTTCGACGAACCCTCTGCCAAGCACTTAAATGTGAATTGCAGAGTAATCATGTAGATGTAGATGTAATTGTTTCCGTCGGGAGAAATAGATACGGGAGAGCCTATTCAGCTGGCCATCAGGAAGAATATCCGCTACTCTAATTTTACAAATATACTGCACGTATAATCTTCGTGTTCGAAGACGGCGCATGGTATATCTGCACAATTTATAATGATAGAGCACTGCGAAATTGTTATTTGTACATTATTCAACGCTGTCGATCATTCTGGGAAAATCTCAACAATCAGCTAAAAGCACTCTACGGGTAGTTTAGATTAACCTTTGCCGAACAGTATGCTCCTGCCGGTATCACCTATTCTTTTTTGCTGTCGTAGGTACTATTGGTGGCATTAAGACGGAAGCTTCACGCTGTAGAAAAACAGAAGGGCGACCGAAAGCCGAGTGCGAAGTATGAATTGGGAGGCGTTTGCAGGAGGAGGAGGAGGAGGGCGATACATTGGCCCGCGCTGCTGACAGCGGCCGCCGCTAGCTCAACAAACAGAGGCGCGCCGCGCCGCTGAGCGACGCCGACGCCCGCCCCCGCCAAAACCGCCACCGCAGACGACGGGGGCGCCTGCCTGCCCCCAGGGGCCGCCACGCACCCGCTGCCGAGCCTCCAGCTCGCGATACGGCTTCCGCCAACTAGCTAAGATTCGTCTAAAATACTGGACACAATAATGCCATACTCATTTTTTCCTCGAGAGAAATATTGCAATAAATGTTTACAACGCGTGAACACCACAAAAGAAATCGTGTAGCCTTTGGAACACTAGCAGCGAAGCACACATTAACGGGGTAGCTAGAAAATTAGATTGGCAAAAATCGAGAGGATAAGTTAACAAACGTTCCCTTAGTAGGCAGAACGAAGAAAGAAAGAAAGAGAGATTTGTCAGCTCTATCCTTAGGTGTGATTGCTTGAACACACAATCTCCCTGAAAGACATCTACTCGTAACAACGAACGCAAGTAAGCTAACCTCCGAAATTAAAAAAAAAAAGTGAAACAAAGTAAAACTTTTCTAGGGAAAACATTGTTAAAATGTTTACCGCCACTAACGCGCAAAATGACCTAAACGTTTCCTCCGTGTTTACTCACGAACGAGAATTAAAAATCCGCAACGTGGCTGATTGTAACAAAAATCGCATCGACATTTTCAATCGCTTAGAGAATGATGCATAAGGTAAATAACGAAATACGAAACATTTCTGTAAAAAAATAATAGATTTGTAATCACTGTCTTACTAATTCACATAAAAGCTAAGATGACTAGTTAAACACGCGCGAGAATGTGCGTTGTACTACGTAGCAACGTGAAATAACACACGCATCACAAGCGGTTATCTTACCAAATTTAGACACTGACGTACAACGAAATAACGAAACAGCAATATTTTATAGAGAGAAATTATGGAAATGTCAATGCTCTCGGATAGTGGGATAAGCAATAACAGCAAACATCTTTCCTCGCACGCCTAAATAGTTTTTAGAAACTGGCTTATTACCAAAACTTCAGTATTTTACGTCTTGTTGAGTAGACGACCATTAGATACGAAGTAAAACACGAATTCCGTTACAGACTGCAAATAAAAATGTCAAAAGAGACGAGAAAAGTCTTTATGTCATTTCAATTTGTGACATAAATTTTACAGAATGGAATATGTCTATCCACTAAAAACGATATGCAGGTAATATACCATTTCTATGCAAAACAAAGGAACAAATAATTAACTGGGAGCTAAAATGCTGCTAACTATATTGACAAAATTGGAAGCGACTCATATATTACATGTCCACGTAATTCAGAGAAATGTAACACTGCATTTGTCGTGAAATCGTTCAACACTGATGGAAAAAAAATTGCAAATAAACGGCAATAAATGCTTGTCGAGGAAAATAACAGCTTTTACGTATTATTATGTCACAGGTAAATTAATGCAAATTTTGTGGTCTCGTGATCTGTGGGAAAACCATTGTAAATATTAAAAAAGGTGCTAAAACTACAACAGTTGTCCTAAACAAATACATTGTTGTTACCTGTGAAAAGGAAGCCTTTCTGTCACGACGCGACTGGCTGTGTTCTAAGATAAAAATAAATTTTCTATCACTTGACGATTCTTCTGAGGCATTGTGTTCTTAGCTATTTTTTTTTCTTTTTTGTTCAAAAATAGGCATTTCCACTGATGGTCTTGCTGAAATATTCTCACGCAAAACGAGTTACCGAAGTGTCATTGAAAAATAGCTTCAAAACACGACTTAGACGAGAAATTTGTCACTTCGGTTAATGCTACTGTAAATATACGAATATTTTTGGTTTAAGCCTAGCTATAGGCCACACAAAAATGCTTTTTGTTTTTTAGCAAATTTTTCTCAGACCTGTTATAGCAGAAGACTCGTGAACTTGAGTTTTAATCAAAGATTGAATATTTTTTACAAAAAAATTATTGGCCTTGGTCGAGCTTCCAGAGTCTAGCTCTCAAACGGATATAATGTCGAGCCTCGCTTCAGAGAAAGAAACGCCTGTGAAACTCAGTTCACGTCAAACAAGAAGGAAACCGCTTCTAGCTCCTACCGCGTATACTGCACCGTGCGACCGCTATTTTCGCTAACAGCATTTCTTAGAAAAATGACTGGTCCTTGTGGAGTGGCCAGAAGCATCGCTCTTGTAGCTATAATTGTACACCAGCGGGATGCCGCACCTAACTACTAGGGAGAACGATGTCTCAGGGCGCGACACGTTATTTCCGAAGAAACAACGGTTCGACGAAGCTGTCACCTGAGAAAGAGCTACGGAGGAAAAGAGGGCCGACGGTACAAAACAGTGATCGCTTGTAAGCGGCGACTTAACACGGGCGCCGGCAACGGTGAGATCTTAACGAGTGTTCGACGGAGGTCTGCTCGGGCCAGAACCGGTTCGTTCTGCGACACCTCGTGCCGGCTGTTGCCGATAAAACTGGTGAGGCTATCGGCCTCAGTGTTCTGATACAACAGCAAAGAAAAAAAAAAAAAAAAAGGAGAAACATGCGGAACGCAGTGGAAGGCGATCGTAGAGGCCTGACACTTGGTCATAATTCCGTCGCCGTTAAAACTGTCATCCGTTCTGCCAGCAAAACTCAAAATAACACGCTGGAATAACTGTAACACGTAACATCTGATGGATAATACGAGACAGAATGTTTTTGTGGGAATAACATTTTGTTGCACACCCTATTAAATTATTTTTTCTGAATTACTGCGTCCGTTGGCACGTACTTCGAGTGATTTTCCGCTTATAGTGAAGACTTAACAGGGAGAAAAGCTAATAATGCTCCAAGATGAGGATATATGGCAAATCCCATCAGGAGAGTAAAATTTACGCTTTTTTGGCTCGCGATAGAACAGGGATTCCGAAGTCACTTCCATATTGAACGGTTGAAAAGCATGTGACAGACGAAAATTTCTTGAACACTGGACTGCGTCACGCACTACTAGCAGTGCACGTACGTTCGTTACTGCCTGACTCGAAGGGAAATAGTTCCGCAAAATTGAACAAGTGTCAGAATCACTGCAAAGATACTCGTTTATTGCGTCCAGCAATATTGCACGTGTTTCGTCAAGTGCGAAGAAGTAACCGTGCCATGGCTACTTAGGCATACACATACTGCCAAAAATGATTAGTTACACTAGTTCGGTTTCACAAAATGGATTTAAGGTTCCAGAGTATCTGTTGGCTCTGTATCAACTGCCAGTTCCTGCACGGTTTAGAAAGTATCAGCTTTTGATATAGCCGCTTTCACTAATGAACGTAAAAAATACTGAAACAACTGTAAAATCTTGAGTACTGGTTTTACTTAGTGAAGAGACTGGTTTTGGACACGTTTTGTCTGTTTCAGTACGCAGACACATCGAACAGTACAATAACCGTTAAAAACCGATCTGCTTAATTCAACGCGTGCGAATAATTACTGACATTGTAGAATAATGTCATTCACCATCACACGCTACAAGCTCTAGTGTTTCAGCGTCAAGCCAAAAATCGCAGTCACCGCACAAAGGCGATTGTCGATAGTAACAATCTGTAGTAGCCGTCTATTTCTCCTCTTTGTGGGATAAAAAAATCGTGTGAGGCAGCTACATCTGTAGTTGGCTACAAAGGTTATTGTTTCAACGTCAAACCAAAAATCGCCGTCACCGCACAAAGGCGATTGTCGATAGTAACAATGCTGTAGTAGCTGTCTATTTCTCCTCTTTGTGGGGTAAAGAAATTGCGTGAGGCACATTTTACGTCCACACTGCAGTGCAAAAGATATTTCTCAAATATCTTTAATAAAACCTTTCACGTTGTACTGCGGTATTTTTAATATATATTTATATTAAAACTTTGAGTGTAACGTAATTTTTTATGAAATATTCGTCAAAGAGGTTTGATAATGGAATACGGGGTTTTTGTCATTCACGTTCTCGTTTCGATACTGCCTCGGTACTATTGTGGTTTACGGAAGAAAATTATTTTTAGCGCATAGGAGTCGTACATCACCTATCCAGGTAAGTGGTGAACAGTGATCGTCACGACGAACAGACACTGTGGGAGTACGGAAAGAAATAGCAGTAGAACTCGGGTAAGTGAGGGAGAACGAGAGGAGGGCAACACTTTTCGGTACACGGCGCTGCAAGCGAAGCAAGCAAACACGCTGTGGGTGTGTCACTTACCTGTTGCCAGAACTGCGCCAGCAAGTAGATGCGCTCTTTCTTGAACAGCCAGTCCATAGACTGCATCGCCTGAATGTCCATGGCTGGCGTCACATCGAGCGCTGTCCCGAAAATTTTGGCTCCTTGTGCGGCGCAGGTGGCCGGCGGCAGGCAGGGCTGCGACGTCGGGGTCGTGGCCGCCGCCGTGGTGGTCGTCGTGGTCGTGGCGACGGAGGAGGTCGTGCCGGGGGCGCTCAGCGGGCGCTCCGCGGGCAACGCCGGCGGCGGTGGCAGTGGCGCATTCTTAAGGTCCGCCGGGAGTCTGTGCTGGAGTTGCGGGCCTGTCGCCGCGGGTTGGGGCCTTCGCCAGTCGCACAGCTCCGCCAGGTTCCGCAGCGGCGAATACGACGTCGCGTTGGCCGACGAGCGCAGAGCTTCCGTCAGGACGGCGCGCTCCAGCGCGGGAGAACGCCCGTCTGCCGCGCTACAGATTACACGCCGGCGCGGAGACGTCTCCCCTCTCGGAGGTAAATATAGCGCGCCGCATCACTTATCTCGCTCTGACAGCGTTTCCGACTCATTAAAATATTACTTCTCTCGTCGGCGTCTCCTCTCCAGCTTCCTCTGCTCGGTGATCCAGCTCCCAAACAGTCCCACATAAACCACAACTGCAGTGCTCTTCAGTGTCCCCTCAAAACAGTCCACCAAAACACGCACACACAGAATGTAACATATATGGCGAAGCAACAGAACAGGTTCGCGTTAACACGACGTGACAAACTTATCTGCGCACAAGCAATAACACAGGTGTACAGTACTGCCGTCTCAAAAATTCTGAATTCGTTCCGGCTAGGCCGTCGTAGATTTCGTTACAAATGTGCCAGCGCGCGTATATCGCGTGATGGTCGTTCGAAAAACTTGTGGGCGAAATAAAAAGGAGGCAGAGCGTCAGAAAAAAAAGTCTCGTTCGCACGCGATACGCGGGAAGCAAATGCCGTGTTTTGTTCACTCCCTGGCCTAATCGCCAAGGACAGGTGTCGTCTGGTATTACACACACACACGCACACCTTATCACAAGTTTTCTCCCAGAATGTTGTCAATTCACGCCACTTCTTCGCAGTCTTTCTACTATTCAGTCTTCTTGTAAAGCTTTGTAGATCAGTTCAAACAAATAGACTAAACAGTTTGTTGCAAATATACCATCCAAATACACTGTCTGCCGACTAGGGTTCGGTCACTAATTAATATTGTATAAAAGTCATCAATGAAAACAATTAACTCTAATGATATGCTGCGTTTCTTGAGATCTTTCTCGGGAATTAGGAATAACAGAGCAAATGCGTCACACGAATAGACTATCGTGATTTTTAACAACACACACACAACAGTATTCCGAACGGAACTTATCGTACGTCCTCTGTGACGAATCAGAGGTCCTATCACAGAGTTTCCTCAAAAATTAGACTACGAAAACGGCGGGTGCTCGGTATATGTTCGTGAGATGCACACTCGGAAGCACATGCAACACAAGTGGTTACTGGGCAGACGTCTGCTGACGGATTCTCGTGTCCACCTCCTGGTGCGTTCGCTGGCGGTGGCATCGCCCGAATCACTCTGCGTCCAACAGTTGCTCCTGGCAGCTGCTGTCCGTAGATCGTTCGTCCGAAGCGCCGAAACTCGTTTGTACACTGAGATGATCCGCAGCAGGACGCGTCGTTGCCATGACAACACCAGTCCGTATGATGAAGTCTCCGCCGACGGGGAAGAACTGAACAGAAGACGTTCGCTCCGTGTTGTCTCAGTTGACAGTCGACGTCCGCGGAACCACGCGCCGGAAGAAGGCAGCGGTGTGAATCTCGTGGTCTCGGCTTTCCAGGCAGACGAACTCGAGGAGAGGACAGGCGAGGGGAAAAAAAAAGTTAAGTGTTGCTCGTAACAGTCTGTCGTAATGCAGACACGTGACGTGAAAAGCGGAGGCACGTGCGTCGAGGAAGGATCGTCCGATCGTGAGCTCTCCCTCCCTCGGACTGAGAGCCCTAGCGGCGCGCCTCTGCCGCTAGGGTGCGGCGTGGTAGGGGACGCTGGCGGCGTGGTGGGGGATACACGGCGCCGCGGCTGCCGATTGGTGGGGATAGGGGCGCGGGGGGCGAGGAAGGCGCACCGAGAGGCGGTGGGGGAAGCGGCGGCCGGGTGGTGGGGTGACGCCAAACGACACGCCCGCCGCGAGTGCGCCTTGCCGGTGCTGCCACGCCGCGGACGCCGCGAGAAACAGGCCCGTCGCGATAAGGCCCCACCACGGCGGCCCGGCTACTGCAAGGGCGGGGATGCCGACGCACAGTAGTGGGGGGCGGTGGCGGTCGTGCTGTCCGAAGCTCACCTCGCTCGGCGGCCGCGTGGTAGCCACGCGGGCGTGCCGCCCTCTCACGCACAAAAAAATTAACTAGTTTTCCACCGGCCACGGCCGCAACAACACACTCCATCCTGCAGGTTCTGAGGGCGAAGACGTTAACGTCTGGGAGCTGAGAAAATGGAATGACAAGCGCGTTATATTCCCCCATTACATATTCTCGCACCGTAATGCGCTGAGTTTAAATTGGAAGTAGCATATCATGCAGCGCCTGTCGCACTCCAAATACGACTTTGTGACGTTGAGCTCTAATAACAGTACCGAAATTCTTGGTAAATTCTATGCAGCAAACTTTGAGGAATATTGGACTGATGGTTATATCCAGGCCCCACATCATTTGGCATCCATTGTCTAGTTTAGTGCCGGTTTGCTCATTGGTACACTTGTCGCATGAGACGAAAAAGTTCTTTGCCGTACACTGTTTCTCTGCAGGCCGTTCTAGTGACGTTTCAATGGTACCGAACCTTGCTGTCAGAGGTAGGCCTACGAGTAGCTTTCATAGTGGCGAGGAATGGTAGTCTGGTAATTTCCTTGCGAATCTTTCCGTTGCCACGTGCAGCTGGCGCTGCCGAGACCGGCAGGTAGATTTGCGGGGTCAGCGGTCCGAGGCGCCGCAAGACTTTCGCCGAGGGACGGAGGGAAAAAAAAGAGGAAGAATAAGGAGAGACGTGGAAGGAGAAGACCAAGACGGCGGAGGGAGCGAAAAAAAAAAGGAGAGCGAGCTTGGGAAGGCGTCGGTCCGCGCCGCCGCAGTGCTGCTGGAGGGGCGTCGCGACGCCGGCTGCCGGCCTCGCACAGTGCGTCGGCCGCCGGCGCCGACGCCACCTCCGTCTCCGCCGGGACACTCGCCGACGTCGCCGTAGCCACAGCAGGTGAGTGCCGGCAACCGCATCAGCGCTGCAACCCTTTTTAATTTCTGAAGCGTCACAGGGACGAGCCGTGAGGCGCCGATGGAGCGGCTAGGGGGGGGGGGGGAGGCGGGAAGGGGAGGGGAGGGCGACGTCTTCGACGAGTCGGTTCGGTGTCGTTATCTGTCGCGAGACCCGGTGGTGGGGGCAGAGGGTCATCGTAGGCTGCAGCAGCAACTGGTCGCGAGGCGCTCATCTGTCCGCTGTCTATCTCTCTCGCTCTCTCTCTTGCGACGGGGGGAACGGGGATGAGAGCGGGGTGGGCGTAGCGATGGGGGGAAGGGAAGGGAAGAAAAGGAATCGAGGGACATCGGTTACTCCGTCAGAGGATCGCGGCCAACGCAGGAGCCACGGCGGAGGTGGAGGTGGAACGACACAGAAGGGGTTGGAGGGGAAGTCCTGTAGGGGCGGTTAAAAAAAAGGGGGGGGAGAGGCTTTAGTAGCTCTGTATTTGTCAATCGTGTGCGCACGCGCACCGTCGCTTTCTTTGCCTTGGGCGCGTCGGTGTCGGCGTCTTCGTGGTCGACGTCACCCTCGCGATCTCGAATGTCCGCTCCGTAAGCCGACCCATGCAGACTCGTCATAACCGTCTGTTTCCTAATGACAGCTGACAGTTACCGAACGTCCTCTATAACCAATGCCAACTGCACCCTTCACCTGATTGATTATGAAGTATTCTAAACCCAACTTAGTTTTCACAGATGAAAACTCTAAATTTACAGCCGGCCGGGGTGCCCGAGCGGTTCTAGGCGCTACAGTCTGGAATCGCAAGACCGCTACGGTCGCAGGTTCGAATCCTGCCTCGAGCATGGATGTGTGTGATGTCCTTAGGTTAGTTATGTTTAACTAGTTCTAAGTTCTAGGGGACTGATGACCTCAGAAGTTAAGTCTCATAGTGCTCAGAGCCATTTTTTTGTACATTTACAGGCGCTTATTTTCATCTGCTACCCTTCGAGATATGTAGGATCTGGAAAACTGTGATTGCAATAAGATGCCTGACAACCTCAGTGTGAGTCGCAAATCTTTCGCTAAGTCCACTATTAATTTAAGTTGGCACAACTGAGCGGTTACCTCCGGCGTCTATATTTCCGCTTGTAATAGGAAATGACAGTTGTTAAGATTCGTTATTCTTGAAGAATCAACTTTGCCAAGATCATTAGCAGTATTTTCTACTACTATTGAGGGTTTCGGCAGATCTACGTTGTCATCATTGGACCACTATTAAATGCACATGTTTTTACAGCACTATGTGACTTTCAGTGTTGTAAGAAGCATGTAACAATAATGAAAAGAATTACCAACGATCTTGGCAAACTTGACTCTTCAAGAATAAAATAACTTTCAGATCGCCCGCAACGGTTCACTCAATTTCGAACATATAAAATTGTAACATATATTTAATAAACAAGCTTCAATGATCTTATAAGGAAACGTAATGACCTCATTTATTCACGGATATTTAGTTACGAGCGCCATCAATTTTCGTGGGCGCCCTTACGCAATTTACCACTGACGTCCGTAGCTCCTATTCTGATATAAAACGACAGTCGTAAGAGGCATTTAATAAACCTATTCTCCAATACAGCTTCCATATGAATGCTTCATTTCCCTTCCACAAAGAGGTCTATCATTTTATCATCGAAGAAACGCAAACTGCGAATCCTCCACAGCGGTGGTAGTCATCAACCTAGCCGCTGCCGCCCCCTAGTGGGCGCTTCAGCTTTCGCGTTGGGCGGTGGGATTGAGGGTTCTAAAACCGTTTTCATTAAGTTTTCATAAAATTCTGACTTAAGTATTTTTAACTAATTATTATTATATGCTTTGACTTGCAGTAACTCTGCTTTATAAGTTTCGTAAAGTTACTTCCCTAATTTATAAATCACCATTACTGTCGAGTCGGTGGGCGGTTAGAAAATGCCACTACTAACAGAGATACAAAACTGAGCGCTAGGTAAAGAAGGGTGGCTACCCCTGCTCTACAGTATTAATTAAAGGCCGTCGTCAGAAAATAACTACTGTCTAATGGTGGCCTTGTAAGCCGAAAACTGTCTCACGAAATATATTAATACTGCACAACATTCACAATTGGCGTCATTTTTTGTGGATAAATATTAATTCTTCTGACAAAGAGCAGTTGAAGTATTCGTTAACAAGAGCCACGCTGTTCTCTGGTGTTATTAGTAAGCAACTCTTTGTAGAGATTTTCTTGCCCAGTGGAGACCAAGTTGAAAGCTCTGACAGTGATGCAAATTTTCAATATTTAGAACAATCGGCAACCAGTCGCGGGATTTTCGCTCCCCGAAATGTTTATGTCTCGATCTGTTTCGTTTCAAGCTTTGCCACGCGTATCGAGAATACATCGTACATTATGCTCAGAAAAGTTGAGGCCCGATAGAAATAGATACGTGCAAGTTACGCGAAATCTGCTGTGATGTATAAGTAACAGTAACGATTCTCTTCTAAGCTGTTAGTGCTAGCGTCTAAACGTGTCTGTTTACACAAGCGCCACAGTTTCTTCGATCCCTGTGCGCTTTCAACGACGCCATCTGCTGCAAACGTTGGCGGTCTTCTGGTGACGACCCTCCCGATGTTTGAAAGCAGGACACTGCTAGAGTAAACATTCGAAGCAGAAAGCAACTGCTTGCCTTTCATTATAGACTTAGCTCAAACTTCACAAAGAGGTTTTTTTTCTGACGCATTCTCCACTTTGCTAAGCGGCATCACTTTTTTTGCTGGCCGTTGAGGGAAGTGTTGCTTGGCAGGTTATGTACAGAAATCTTATCAAGAAATCGAACAACATCAGTTATTCCTGACTTCTGTAAGACCACCACCAATTTTTCTTGGTATCCACGTGAGTAGTTCAACCTACAACGTTACTGAATCTATTGTCTGTGTAACCAAGTTTGACAGTAGCCTGCGGAAGTAACGATTTGGTAGGCGGGTTCAGCTTGTTTCCTGTTGTATTAGGAACACCTTAGCAGCCTTTGTTTTAAAACTACTTCTTTATCTTTAATCAAATATAGAGAATAGTATTACGTTATTTTTTTCCATTTTTTAAAGACAGCGTGCGTTGATTCCGCATGCATTTTCACCAGAACTGAAACCAAATATGTCTTTATGAAAGTCATTTCTAAGGGAAAAGTAGTCCAGTGATGAATAAATTTGGCTTGATGCTACTTCAAAAATATTAAGAGATTCCTCAGTGTACGTAGGAGTGACGCGTACGACAACGCATCACATTGGTATTTGACGCAATAGGTGCATTAATTTACTGGAGTAAATTTTGTGTGTTCCAATTTCGTATTAAGGCTGTTTCTCCTAGCAAATTAATGATTATTAACGCTGTACCCACCGTTAGAACAACATTTGGAAGCGATTTTCAAGATGTTCTGGAATATTTCAACCTCAAAAAAATGTTACGATTCTAAAATCTTGCTTCAACTACTTGTCCAGTGTTTTCATTTCATCAGATTAGGCAACAGTTTAATAACAGGAACAAGTGGTTTCTTGCACAATTCCTTGTTTTAGTGATGCGAATAGCTACCACAAAAGGAAATTTAGTGAAGCCAAAGTACGGTGTGAAATTAGTTATAACCAGTCCTCTGCCGTTGTGTTGTGTTAGCTCCAAGTGTTAGAGTTTTCAGAGACTACAGTAGAATGATATTTCCCGCCATTCAGGAATCCATTATCGAAAACGTTTGAGAAGATTGGAGCTTCACTCTTGAGTCTTTGTCGGACTAGTAACTGATTGTGCAATTACTCTAGATCAGCCCTTTTACGGACCGCAGTTAGTCGTTTTGAAGGTTCGTTGTCTTCATTTTCAACGCTATTATCGATCTTTTTACCTATTTATAGGGAACAGTTATCCACTTTCCTCCCGCTTGTCGTTGTAGATGTTGTAGTAGCTCATGATCATATTGATTCCTGTAGACAAGAGAAAAGTTGGGGATTCTGAACTACCCACATACCTATTTAAGCGAATAACAGTAAATATATGTAGGGAGAAAAAGGGAAACTATATTTCGTTCCAAGTGATGTGATGTTTCTTACTTTCTTTTTCCTCTTATAATGGCGTTCGTGTACTGGATGATTTTATCTATTTGGATACATTTGCATTAGTGTAAAGTTTATTAAACACCATAATTTTCATATCTCTCATTTTTGACTGAGACATCTGGCTATGAAGATTGAAAGAAAATGTCGTTGCTGAAATAAATTTGGCATTTTGACGAATATTTCGAAAATTAAATAGTTTCTATTTTGTTAACCTATTTCCACTGTGGGGAAGAAGACCAACAAAGGAGTGAAGTTTGAGATAAAAACTGATTGTGAGATAAATATTGATTCGCCACCTGCACAAAAGCAGTCATAACTTACCTCGTAAGGGCGATACAAGCTTAGCTACTCATAATATTTCCCTTAGCAACGCCTTTGTACGAGAGAAAACTCTAGACTTCTGTCGTGTATTCTACAAGCTGCGGACGTTTTCAGTTTATCTTCTATACGGCGATAGATTCGTGATTTACCTAGATGACTGTTGCATTACCGGGAAGCAGGGGAAGGGGGTGGGGTGGGGTTGCGTTCCGTCTACGTTACCCCGAGCAATGCAAACTCGTACATTGGATATATTAATGTAATAATTGATTCAATTCGGTTCTCTGTTATCCCCGTTTATTGTAGCCACTCTGTAGCTAGTAACTACATGCAACGAATACGAAGGTCTTCTGTCATCTAAACTCGTTTTCGTTCGGTAGGTTTCTAGTGCTTTGCTGATCTCCAGAGATTTGCTGATCTCCAGATTTGAACACTTTCGATTTTCTATAAAACAAATACGACGGGGCTAGTGCGAAACTGACCTAATCGCTTGTAAGGAGCTAAGTGTTCTTAGAGATGCTGCAGAAACAGACCAAGGTCGCGTCAGTGCGACAGTGATGTCATTAGATCGTAACTCTTCGTAAATACGAGTACAACGTGGCGTCAGCGACTCACTTTCCTTTCATCAACATCTGTCGAGAGTTATTTGTGTCTTCTAGGCAGTAACCATAGTTCCTCACAACTATGAAGCATATGCGTGTTCGGAACGGAATGAAAATGATTTATAATGGAAATTCAACTTTTTCTACTAGAAAGTAAACCGACGTCGGCTGATGTGCCAGATTAAAAGAGTGCATTGAATAAGGACTCGAACTTGTGTCCTGTGCTTGCTTAGGTAGCGCTCTGTCAACTGAAGTGTACGAGGGAGCCAGGTGTCCTGATTTAAGGACTCGAACTTGTGTCCTGTGCTTGCTTAGGTAGCGCTCTGTCAACTGAAGTGTACGATGGAGCCAGGTGTCCTGATTCGCAGCTTGAGTTTGCGAGAACTTCGGAGCTGTAGTTGCTATACCTTAGATTATCCGGAAGTAGTCACTTTTATTGAACATCTTCCCGTTGTATAATCCGCTGATTTGTTGCTGAAGTGGCTCTGAGCACTATGGGACTTAACATCTGAGGTCATCAGTCCCCTAGAACTTAGAACTAATCAAGCCTAACTAACCGAAGGACAGCACACACATCCATGCCCGAGGCAGGATTCGAACCTGCGACCGTAGCAGTCGCGCCGTTCCAGACAGTAGCGTCTAGAACCGCTCGGCCACCCCGGCCGGTGCTGATTTGTCTGAAACTTTTCCATTTGGCTGCTGTGCTTGCGTACGCGCAAGTGCATGTGAGCGCGTTCTTTCGCACGCGCATGTGTGTGTGTGTGTGTGTGTGTGTGTGTGTGTGTGTACGCGGTGTTTCTGTATGTTTTTACTTAGGCCCCCGAAGAGTGACTTACATTAGAACTGATCCTTCCTTTGGGACGAAATTGTTTGGGGGTCATTATTAAGAACCATCACTAAAATTTAATGCATAATCGCAGAAAAACCGAGAGGTTAAATTAAAATTGATGCACTGAAAGAAAAGTCTGTCCCCACAAAGCAACGAATTGTGCAAGCTTGCAGCAGAGGACCGCGCTTAATAATGGAGACTTAACTTTAGCTTTCTATGGCTTTAGTTTGACGTTGCACTACATATATCAGTTTTTGAAGTCTAATTAGTGTTTCTAGTTGTTTCGTTCGTGTACGTCTCATACAATGAGATTTTCAGATATAGCCATCAGGACTTCCTTCACAAAAAGGAGCGGTATAAACGGCCTGTTCACAAGACCGTTACGTCAGTACTAGCTTTTAACACTAGGTTGTTTAGTACTCATCGTGGAATATTCTCTAAGTAAGTATATCATTACACATTCAACAACCGATCGTGGGAATCGTGTTTCACTAACTTGAGCTGAATCCATCCTCTGGATTCCCTCGAGATGCCAATGGCTGACGAATATTCGCTACGTCCGTGTTGCCATGCGTGATACGAAAGCCAGCACCACTTCATTTCTCTCCCTCCGAATATCATCCACATGGCCGCCTAGCTCGACGTTTTGTCGTCGTATTGTGTTACACAAAGACCCATTACAAAAAGATCTCTCCTGTCGTTCCGTATACGCTTAGTAAAATCCGTATTACTGAAGAATAGCACTGTTTTATTCTTGCATTATGTTTTTAATACGAATAGGTCCTCCGCTGAAACTGTTTTTTTATGTTTAGTAATTTTCCCACTGGTTTCGTGTACTTAGGAAATTATGATCAAATGCGTGATGTGTTGACTTCATTCCGCTACTAATGCAATGTTACATTTTGTTTTAACTTGAAAAGTCCCCTTAGAAAAATTATTGAATTACTGTGCTGATAAACCTCTTACATTATTTAATTTTCAAACAGCTGAGCCAAACTGAACGTACTCAGACATTACTCTCTTTACTTATTCTGATCAACACTAAACTGACACACACAATATTTTTAGCGCAACGCAATCTGACTTTCAAAAATCCTACAAAAGAATGGCCCTGATTAACATTAACCTATACCTTTCACAAATCACTTACCTCACAAAAATCTTCGTTACTCAAACTACTGCAATACAGCGAGCGCCACTACTGCCAGCTAAATAAAAGATTCAAACTACTAAAGGCACTAACTACTGATAGGCATAGTTAGCAAATGAAAGATTTTGATGGAGAACAAACAATGTATTTACCTTAATAGTGTTCAAAAGTCATAATATATATAGCAGTTCATGACATCCATTCTTACAAATGTAATGTTTCTGATGGACACACGTCCAGATCATCCGCTCTCAAAAATCCGCCATCTCACTTCCCCACATCCACCACTGCTGGCGGCTCACCTCCACCTGCGCAACGCTACGCGCTGTTAACAGCCAACAGCCCAACACTACAATAGCGAATATTACAACAATGCCACCCAGCCACAGACTGCACACAGCACAGCCAGTGATTTTCATACAGAGTGCTACGTGGCGTTACCAATAAAAAAACCTAAACAGTCTACTTACAAACTGATTGCTATTCTTAGAAGCTGTAGAAGTGAACTCTGCACAATACCCAGGTAATAATCAGATCAGTATAAAAATATTTATCACAGTGTGTCACTGATGGCGTGAAACCGTGTAACGCGAGTACCACCTTGAATGTTGTGAATTTTGTCAAGCAGGTTTGACAGTAAATGCGCTGTGTTCAGATTTTCCACAGAGACAGTCGTATTCCTGAATTTGGTAGCTTTTTAGTTTGGGCTACTGCTACTCTGAACCATGCAGCAAGTATCTCGCTAATTATGCAAACATATATCTTCATTTTGGAGCTAATCTTGTCAATCTTTGTAGCTATAAGTCTGTGCGATATTACCATCACAAGAAAGAGATAGGTACTTATATGTACGTATTGTGCAAGAGATTTTCTGATGCGACACATTTTCTCAAGTTCCAGCGTTCATGCCCAGCTGTGTGGTGAAAGGTCACTTGGCATCAGAAGTGTTAATACCGTATTGCGGTCCAAAAATCTGACTTCATCAGTCGGTGGTTTCCACTTGTAAACTTCAGGTTTAAACACAACGGAAAAACTTCGCAGCAAACATTCTGCTGCTTACGCGAAATTGGAAAACGTGGGTGTAAGGAACACTTCCTGCGTTTTTTTCCGCAGTAACGTGAATCCTTTATGCGACTTGTGTTATAATCATGGGCCAATCTGCGAGACAACTTTCCTTTGACGTAAATATAGTAAAAAAGAGTTGAAAGTAAGCTGGAAGCATGTATCGAAAAAGGACTACTATAAAACCGAAGTACATATAACCACCCTAACGGAAACATGGTATCTCGTTTGGCACTGTGGACCGTGGTTAGTGGGAACACAACTCGTATCTTGCAGGAAGTGAGTTGCGAGTTTATTCACATTTTTTTTCCCAGCAATAGTGCTCAAAATCCAATTAGTACACCACGCTAATGTTTTAGCCTTCAGTGAGACTTCGTAGGTGTAAGGCAGTCGTGACTCGACTAGCGTATAATTCAACTAAAAATGCACCATGTGTCCCATAAAACTATACTTTCTCCGTGTTCACAATATTATATAACCTGTTAGGAATGAAGTACTCGGGCAAACTGTCGCCGAACAAGTAATCATGTCAGTTTGTCAAGTTAACTTACAGTGAATGTATAAAGATCAGAATTCACGGAGAAAAAAAATTGGTTTTACACAACGTGCTTACATCGCTTGTCAATGTATTAGTCATTTACGGTTCGCCTATACAATAGGGGAATGTAAGTTACCTGTGGCCGATAGGGTTTTCGATGCTTAAAGAAGTCACTTCAATCTGCAGTGAATCACGTCGTTTTTTCCCCTTAGTTTACTTTTCACGAGGGGTACCAAGGAGTTCCAAAGGTTTTACAATTAAAGCAGAAACCTATTAACATCACATTTCTCTGTATTCTTAAAAGAAAGTTTTTCGATTAGAAACTGTTCTGCAGCTATTAGTGATTATCTTCAGTCATGCTCCTTCGGTCTTTATTCCAGTATTTTTCTACCAAGGAGTAACGGGAGAGTCTATTAAAAAGAATATCGAAGGTTTCAACTCTTTGTGACACTGTTATGAGGTGACAGTATGCACGGGAAATGGGAAAACTGTCGGGACTCTGAGAGCCATCTGAGGCAGTGACTATGAACCGTAGTAGCAAAGTTTCATTCTTCCGTTATAAAAATAAAGATACATAGATTTCTCTTAAATGTATGTATTTGATATTTGTAGACAAGTTTCCAGAAACGTGCACGCAACGTTATTTGTTCGAAATGGAGTCTGCGTCAGTAGATGGTACATTTTTTGCTGGGTGCTTATTTCAGTTTTAAATTACAACTGAAACCATCACTTCTTCGAATACTGCTGCCGAGAACTACACAGAAAAATTGAAAAAACAAAAAAAAAAAGACATATGAGGTACTGGTAGCATTTGTGCGGATTACCGTACTTCATATGTGTAAACGACAAACTTAGATTTGAAATTTTATTTTTTAGCCTTTCTAAAACAAAGAACAAAATGCAGAAAACGTGGTCTCTGTGACAGAGCCGAATAATCAAAAGAATGAAAAACTATAAAATGGTTGAGATAGTTTAATTGCAAGTCTTTAGTTTCACGGTTTATTTGGAAGACATCGAGAGTAAAACACTTACTACGGTAAAGATGACAATGACCGCGGCGAAGAAAATCCTTACAAACAAGCGCTAAAAAAGTATTTTCGTATTGAGCATTACCTCTACAAATGTTGCTAAGGCGGACCAATTTTTTCCCCCTGTGAGGTGTATGTTCTGGATAACGTTAACAATGTCTTGGTTTCGGAAAAGGCTGCTAGAGAAATCCTCATTATAATGTGGCCCACTCGTCAAACGTCAACATAATGCAATGCCAGTATCCAGTGATATAAAAAACATTAAAACAATATCTGGATACTTCCTTCATTATTTACGTTCCATTTGGCATCTTCAGTATGAAGAGATGAGTGATGAGGGAAAGGGTGTTTGAACAGTATAGTGCTCTGCAGATATCATGCTACAGCTATGTCACGCTGTCACTCTCTTTCCCGTTTTAGCTGGCTTTTGGGACATGCCCATACAGAAATTTAAACAGTGGAAAAGACGATACGACAGTACGTTGCGACATTCATTAGGATCAAGCCGTACTCTCTACGAAATTCATAGGCTTAGACTTGCCATGCGACGGTATGCAGGCGATTTTCGTATCGATTATGACGGTATGAAGATAAGGACTACACAATACGACTCCTGGCCGGAAATCGAACACGGCGCTTTTGGATAGAAACCTGCCGCGCTGACCCGGTGGCTACCGTTGCCGACCTTTTGTCTGGTTAGGAATTCGGTAAACCGAAGAAAACTGCTATCGAAATTCCACTTTATGCAAGACATTCTCGACTAAGGCAGAATTTAGTTGCCAATTTCTCCGAAGTATGGAAACTGAATGACCTCCAATAACTTACAAATGATTCTTCTCTAAGTAGGTCATTTTGCTCTAGAATAAGTAATAGTAATTTAGATCTGTACGTGTTTTAACTCTGAATATTGTAACACCAGTTTGCTACAACTTGACGCTGCAATGCGCAATGTGATACGTCATTTTGTTTCATTGTTTCACTTCATACCTTGCCATAAACAAACGAATAATTTATACCCCGCTGTTAATAAATCATAAAGACTTGATGTTTCCGATTTCAATCGACGTGCAGATATAAAATTTTAAAAATACTCGAATATTTTCTATCTTTCTACCGACATAAAATTATTAGTGGTCGAACAGGTCCACTCACTTGATAGTTTAGATTTCTTTTCCTTATATTTATTTGGTTCTGTGACTAGAAGTAAAATTTTTTGGCTATGTGAATATTTCAGTGATACCAATTTTTTAAATTCATAACACAAAATTCAGTGTCATTCATCTGTGTGGAGCTCATTCTGTGCACTTTACACAGACGTAGCATATTGCGATAATGTTTCCTCTGTCTTGTGTAAGCTGAACTGCAGTTTCATAATAGCACATGGCTGAAATATTTTTATGTTGTTTTCTGATGTCTTTAGATTCTTTAAGGAAAATAAAAAGCCTAGTTTACGTCGGTAAAACTACTTGACCTAATTATCAACCATTTACTTTCACACGGTGTTGAAGTTAAATGTATTAATGTTAACATATTAACTCCTGTCCTCCATTAACTACCGAAGATAAAATTTATTCGCACTTTGGCATCAAGTGAAACATTACTTGGATCACAAGAAAGTGACACACCTCTGTTGGAAGTGTTCTAACAGAACGCCTTTTAGCTTTGTTGGATACAAATTGTGACTCCTGAACCGGTCAATCCACAGATTTTAGAGACCATATTTCACTGATGCTACAGGCCAGATTATAGCAGTGATTGCTTTTAATAAAAGTATCTGTCTTCAATGACGACTTTTTGTAAGAAAATTACGTCTCACAATTCGGTGAATTGCGTTAGGATTAACTGGAGAATATATTGGTAGAATACTGTTCCTCGAGACGAGATATGTTCAGAGAGACTGCATAAAAATGGAAAAGAAAGCGAAGAATAGAGAAATGTATAAAGTTTAAGAAGATACTGGGACCAGGTGACAAGGCACGTTAAAATTTGGCGATATTTATAAAGGATAACGTAAAAGAAAGAGGCTGGAAATGAGAAACAGTGCCAACAATAAACGACAGATATATTTATGGAAGCATCGTAATGAGAAGATATGAAGGCAGCTCAGAGTTTCCGTTATTTGTGTCTTTGCCTGAACCTGATTGTTCCGTCGCTTATAACGTTCATATTAAAAATTGTGCAGTTAAGAGTATTTTTTAAAAAAATAACGCATTAATTTAAAAAAAAAGTTAATTTGTTCCAATACCCGATGTTTGTATCTTGGATATGCTTTAGGGCTCTGCAGCAACAAACAGAACTAAGTCCATCGCGTATGTTCGAAGAAAATTGTGAACTACTGCTTATTTTCGAATTAGAGTGTGGAGCTTTGCAACGGGAAAGTGGTGAAACATTATTAAAATAGTAACAGAGAATGACCGGCGAGCAGCGATTTGAAAATAGAATGTATCGGCGAAATTGTAAATGGTAGAAGATGAGTTCATATTCCGAAAGGAGCTCTGTGGATTAACCCATAGAGGCCAATACTTTATCGGTAACTGAGAACGATGTAGAGTTTCCAGTGTTCTCCTTATTTAGAGAAAACCTTCAGAAGTCCGTACCAGTTGCTTCATGAACGGCTCTTGAATGTAGCTAGGATGGATCACAAACATGAAATTTGGTACATGTTTCAAGGGGGGACGATACGTTGTATACAATATTAAAATTTACGATTGTTTTTAATTTTCTTCTTTAATAGGATGAAGATAATCTCATCAGCTACTTTGATAAGCACAATACGCAATTTTCTGTAAAAGTTGTTTTGGCATTCCCTGGGATCTTTCTATGCTTAGCATTTTAAACTTTATATTTAACTAAGCAAATTCATGTTACTAGAATAAAAAGGGCAAATCAAAAACAGAAGTAGCGGAAAAGATAACTTTTCTGTCGGTGGACGACAGCCTTCAACTGTTTACCGGCAATGGCTTTCACCATAAGCGATATATTATTGATACGTTGAGTATCAGCGCATGTTCTGAAACCGCAATCAACAGAGAAAACGAAAATGGTGGTAACAGTAATGGCAGTAACAAATACAGTTTCAGTTTTTTTTTTTTTCAAACCATAAGGTACTTGACCCAAAGAATAAATTTCATGCTTAGAGTACTGCTACAATAACCCCGGATTTCTGATTATTCACATATGCGTCACAACGCGCAGTGAAGATCGACACAAGTGTTTTCAATGAAAAAAGCACAATTCTTCAGCGAATAACTTTTATGGCAGTTATGGTAATATCTACGTTTCTGTCCGCCTAAGTCTCGTTTTCTCGGTATGACACAGTGTGAGTCTTTATTGTGTCGCGGTTGAAATTGGAGTTTCAGGGGACTTATCACAACGTCGCACACATCTGCCCTGTTTCATAAAGTCGTTTTTCGCACCATGTTATCGGCTACGTATCTCTTCAGACAAATGCTAAATATCAATATTTTTGTGAGTCCCATAGCGCAGCTACTTTTCGTGTGATGATTGCTTAAAAGTCACCACAAATAATCTGATTTACTGCGCAATGTACTAGCAGTAACAGGGAGAGACAGTCGGAAACCGTGAAAATCTGTTTATGTGGCACTGTGGACGTTGGATAATAACTGTATTCAGATATGATAGTAATTAGTAATTCAAGCAAGACATCACAGAAAACGTTAAAGCAATGATAAATAACGGTGTTTTACATAAAATTATTGACAAACGTTTCGTCTTTTAGGTTTTAAATATCAAAAATCAAGTTGCGATGTTACATTATTCTGTTTAAATTCAACGACTTTTGGAGCTACGACTTCATTTTGACAGACTACGTTGGTATTTCGAGTGTCACATCTCCTTCAGTTAATCACCAAACAGTGGAGGGACGTCATAGAATAACCAGTCAGACGGAATAGTGAATTTCGTACTATGCTCCTCATTCGGGCACGGAAGATTTGTCGTGCGCTCCAGTGTTCTGCATAATGTGGAATTTTTATAACAATATATCACGCTGAAAGGATGATAAATAAGTGTGCCTTGCCTAAAGCTGTTACAAGTAATTTCCTCGTGACTGGCACTTTCACGTTTCAAATTAGTTGATGCATCTCGATATTTGTAGCTATATTTAATTTCAACGCGATCTGGGCTTCTTCATTTTCATGACTATGGTAGTTATTTAGAGTTACATCTGCCTCATTTATTTATCTAACATTTGAAAGAACGTCTTAGAATAGCACCTTTGAGGAAATTTGTTGTACAAGCAGTGAATTTGTTATCATTCATTCAGTCGCGGAATAGCTGTCATCTGCTGAAGTGTTTTACATAATATGGAATTTTCATAAAAATTTGTCACGTAATGTAACACGTGTTTTTCTATTCGGAGTTCATCAAAACTGAATAAATTCCCAACCTCTGATGACAACGATATTTACTAGGAAATGCGCTTTGCGTTTACGCGGTCCCTATTTAGAACCGAGAGGCATGAGATCTGCGGAACTGCAGGTTGCAGGTTGTTCAGGGGAGCGAGCCCTACTGCCCTTGCTGAAGAAAAGGGCTGCGCGAGGGCTGTGGACTGCAGGGACGAGGCGCGAAGGGAGTGTTGAGGGGTGAGGGGAGGGGATGAAGAGTGGTAGTTAACCCTGCAGATCGGGTTGCGGGGAGAGGGTGGTTATTGTAGGGAGTGCGGAAAAGTATTGAAGCGCGGCCGGCCAGCTGTCTGGCGGTGAATGACCAGGCGACGGAATTCGCGAGGTGCGCCGCGCACGGTCCCAGCAGGTGCGAGCTGCGAACTGCCGGTCTCGGCTTTTTATACGGAGCCGCAGCAACAGTTGAGTCACACCCCCGCGCACCGCCGCCGCTCAGCCGCAGCCGACAACCGCCCCCGCCGCCGCCGCTGCCGCCGCCTCACACCTGAACCTCTCATCGATGTACTGAAAATGCCGGCTCTAACGACAAGGCCGTAAATTCGTCTTCTGGCTCCCTTTATTAGAATTCCCTTCAACTCTACGGGACTCGTATCCAGTATGGAGAGAGCTCACGCGAATGGCTATTTGTCCGACTACATCTGCGTGCCGGACCGTGGTGGACAGCAGCTCGGCACTCATCAATCCGTCCAGAGCTGCAGTAGGCCGACCGGCCGCCTCCGTGGTCCTTTGGGGGTATCGGCGGCAGTGTTAGAAAGCAACAGTGAATAGTCGTGACAGAGAACGGGCAATGTTGCTGTAGCAGCAAACGCTACGATGGTTGAAAACACAGTGATGTTCATTCCTACAACAGTAGAAGGACAAATGACCTTTATTACCCACCTTTAAAAATGTCAGTGGCTCAGAGAGGAGTTCAACATGGAGCAACGAAAATTTTTTACTTCTGCACAATAACATAAAACGTATGGCCGGTAGTGAAACAAGTTTTAAATATAATTTAAAATCATTTTTGCTGGACAACTCCTTCTATTCCACTGACGAACTTCTAATTAAAAACTGGTTGCCAGTAAAAATAATTAAGTGCAGTTACATGAGTAGGACGAAAAATAATAATGTCACTGTAAGTTCATCTTTATACAAGATGGTTGCGATACCTCGGCTGTTCATTATAAAACGTTAAGTCAAAACACCTTCAGCCGTTTAAATTTCCACTTTTATTTTATTTGTGCAACCAGTTTCAACGCTACATTACGCCATCTTCAGGCCCTTTGACCGGCATGTAGGAAGAATTCCACCTCTGGTCCAGTCAAAATAGGGGCCAGCAATCAGTGACTGGTATCCGTAGATTTCATTAATGTTAACAACAATCATATATAAATATTCTGTAAACCGGCTCGTTCCACATTTCGACAAAAGAATCGTCCGGGTGATCTACGGAACATGTAACTAACTAACGATCGATTTTGGACAGTTATCAGCTGATAAAAGCTTGAAGAACTGAATTCTTGTCTATGTGGCCTTAGTGTCCGTAGTTGCTTCTCTCTCTCTCTCTCTCTCTACCATTCTCCCCTTCTCTCCATCTCATCACCAATTCACTCACACTTTTAAAAGACTATTAAGTACACTGTAAAAGATTAATGAAATATACTCTAGAATGTATCCAAATCAAAATCAAAATTAATTAAAGTCACCGCAGATTATAAATTTTAATGAAATAGGCGGTAGGCTACATCGCCAGTTATCCATAAACGCCTGCTTTGCGTTTACTGTTCAACATTCTGTTCTTATCACAGCCCCTCGCCACTCACCTACTCTCTATTTGAATCTTCCTCTCTCACACTACTTCTTTATTTCACTTACCTTTTAACTAAACGCATGTTACCGTGATTAAAACGATATAACAGACATATAGCAAACCACAAATGAAGAGAACATTTTAAGATCAATTGAAAACCAAAGTCAGCGGTTAAGTTCGGAACACTGCATACACAAAAATACTTTTAGCCAACAGTATGCAAACAAACACTGTTGGTGCTCTTGTCTTGTGTATCACATCAATAAATGTGTAGTGCTAGAAACAAACGTAAGAGTGCGAAACGAAGGAATAGCTCAATAATGTGCAACCAGGCATCAACCGATGAAAGCAAAAATCGGTTATAAAATAAGTAACTAATAAATCACAGATCTAGAAAGCAAACCAAAAATGTGAATACGTTCCATTGCAGACCACTGACGATGTTTTATATCAATGAAACGAAACGCTTGTGTTGAATAGATATGCAGTTTCTAGTAGCTGCAGAGACAGAATTTAAATACCATTTATAAATATAAGTAGTATAAGGTACATGCAGAAAACCGCCTCAGCTGCTGTTAAGAAATGTTTTAATTTTCACTATCGGTTACGTTCATTGAACACTCTCATTGAACAGTTTCAGTAACTTGTTTTCATGTGTGTCCAAGCACTCGGCGAAGTCGTAGGCAAGTGTAGACTGAAGACATAACGTGGACCTTCTCACTTACTGATCGCTCTTTTTTTCTCCACATGTGTGCAAACCCAGCGTCCTGGTCCTATGAAACATGACATTAAAGAAGAAACCTTAATGTACACCATACTGCCACGTAGTGACAAGGTGGCATGCATTTCGCTTTATCAGGAGTGTTTTGTCGCATTCGACGTCTGCCGATGAATTGTGATGGTAGCAAGTTCAACAAACATCTGATATGTGGCTCTGAGTAGTCAAGACGGGTTGCTGATTTAACTACTTACTCGTAGATCTGAAGATGATCCTGAATGAGCGAAACATGTAATTTACTTAACAACGTCCAACTGAGGCTGAACAATAAATGAGAATTATCTTAAAACTGATGAATCGGTAAACAATTAGTTGATCATGTAACACGTTGAACACTTATGTAAATGCTTTAGAACAGAATATGCAATTTTTCTCATCTTCAAGTATTGCTTGGAGTGTAGTGTGCTAGCTTGCGAGGCAGGAAGATGTGCCAGACCAGGTTCAATCCTGCGAAACGGATTAACAACCGTTGATCTGGTACGCCGGGCAACCTGAGAGTGGTTTCTAGGCAGCTTTCTACACTCGTTTAGCCAAATGCTGGGCTGGTCCCCAAGGTCGGACTTAGAAAACGCGATAGACTGTGAAAACACGATAACACACAGAATGATGTTAACGCGATTTACAGGCAAATACGCGAACGACTTTCTTCCATTACGTTGAAAAAATAGAATTTGACAAATCGTACTCCGCACGACGGGCTAGGAGCCAGAAATTAATTAAAATTGTTCTGCCTGTTACATTGCCAGTTTCATTAGACTGATGGCTGTTTAAGTAGTTTTGAATAATATAACCACTGTTGATAATTTAATTGTTGATGCTGTCCTACCCCTTTTTCTCAGAGTAATATTTAAGACCAGCGTCCGCAAGAACTTCCATTTGGAGAATGCAGATATAACAGCACCATCCGTACCGATCATATAAGCCGCTCGCTCGTCGAAAGATCTTTACTTGAAGACTGGGAAGTTGCACAGGTTACACCCATACCCCAGACTCGTACCACTAACGTCGATTTGCAGTAGGAGTTTGGAACATGTACTCCTGTCGAACATTACAAATTAGCTGTAAGAAAACGATTTATTGACAAACAGCTTACGCGCGTTCGGGAAACACAATTAGCTCTTCATTCTGACGAAGTAATGAAAGCTGTCGACAGGGGATCTCAAACTGATTCCATACTTTTAAATTTCCAGAAGACTTTTGACATCGTTCCTCGCAAGCGACTTCTAATTAAACTGCATGGCTGTGGAGTACCACGTCAGTTGTACGACTGCTTTCGTGATTTCCTGTCAGAAGGGTCACAGTTCGTAGTAACTGAAAGAAAGTCATCGAGTAAAACAGAAGTAATATCTAGTTTCTTTCCAAGGATACGCCTTCGGCAGTACTAGATCTACATAAACGATTTAGGAGACGATCTGAGCGGCCCTATTAGGCTGTGAGCAGAAGATGCTGTCATTTACCGTCTTGTAAAGTTAGCAGATGATTGAAAAACAATTACAAAGTGATTTAGACAAGATATCTGTATCGTGCGAAAAGTGCCAATGGACTCTATGTCATCAAAAGTATGAAGTCATCCACACGAGTACTAAAAGGAATCCACTAAATTTCGGTTAGACTATAAATCATGCAAATCCAAAGGTTGTAAATTCAACTAAATTATTAGGGATTCCAATTATGGATAACTTTAATTGGAACGATCACATATATATGGTGGGGGAGAGCAAACCAAAGACTGTGATTTTTTGGCCGAACACTTAAAGTATGCATCAGGTCTATTAAAGACTCTGCTTACACTACCCTTGTCCGTCTTATTCTGGAGTATTGCCGCGCGGTATGGGATCCGCATGAAATAGGACTGACGGAGGACATCGGAAAAGTTCAAAGAAGAGGACCTGCTTTTGTAATATCACGTGAGAGAGTGCCGTGGATATGATACGCGAACTCGGGTGGCAATCATTAAAAAAAAGGTTTTTTTTTTTTTGTTGCGACAGGATCTTCTCAGGAAATTTCAATCAGCAACTCCCTCTCCGCGTGCAGAAATATTTTGTTGGCGTGCACCTACAAAGGGAGAAATGATCACGACAATAAAATAAGAGAAACCCGATTTAAGTGAGATACAGCTTGAAGGTGGTTCGACGACCCCTCTGCCAGACACTTTATTGTGAATTACGGATTAATCATGTAGATGTACATGTAATTCCTGAATAGTTTCCAATCTCTGGTTTCCTTCTACTGCTGCCCCTAATATCACTGAATTTATTCCCTAATGCCTTAACACGTACCCCTTCTTTCAGTTACCCTTTTCCACGCGTACCTTTCCTTGGCGATTCTGCTTAGACGGTCCTCATTCCTTATATTATCTTAAAAAAAAAAGCAGAGAAATAGATGCGAAAGTGACATCAAGTCAACCGGCTTGTACCAGGCTGGAGATGCATAAAATTAAAAAAAAGAAACTTATTATCGATCAAGCATGCAATGCATTACACTGAGAGATGTGACGTCATAGTGCCATTTATCTAAGTTGAAGGATTTTGTGTTCGAATCACGCCTGTCTTTCTCTTTCAATGCTGTTGAAAATTCAACATCCACGCCATTCTCAAGCAAATGAAACCATGCAAACGTATAAGGAAGACGTAGAGATCATAATGGAAGACAGATCGAAAGTGTGAATAGTAACCTTAAAAATATGCTCACATGCACTAACTTACAAGCAATTTGTGCAATTGCATGTCATAAATTTATGTCGTAAGGTACGACAGTCATAATACGCCACATCCGAATTTGTAAATACCGGGGCGGCCGCTGTGACAGAGCGGTTCTAGGCGCTTCAATCTGGAACCGCGCGACCGCTACGGTCGCAGGTTCGAATCCTGCCTCGGGCATGGATGTGTGTCATGTCCTTAGGTTAGTTAGGTTTAAGTAGTTCCAAGTCTAGGGGACTGATGACCACAGATGTTAAGTCCCATAGTGCTCAGAGCCATTTGCAAAAACCCGGTTTTACAAATCACACGTAAATAGATGTTATGAAGCCACAACTTCAAAGAGCGCTTGAGCACAAAAAGTGTCACTGAAAGAAAAGAAGAAAGTGAGCACAGGAACTACCACCATAATGGATTTATCTAATTCGTAGCAGCTACATCTGAATTAGAAAAAAGCTTTTTGTATATTTAGCATACAAACTAAGGCTGTGACTTTTAAATTATGGTTATTAGCTTCGGAAACGATGGCATAATTTTGTAATCGGTAATTCAATGTATACTCAACAACAGTCGAGTGATTGATGTCAACAGCGTGTAAGCACGACTGACAACACACCAAGGAGATTGCGTTCAGTATTCGGTTAAGTGACAATGGCCTCTATCACTTATTTTGTTCAAAATTACGATCTTCTGTTATTTTCTTTAATTGAGATTTATGTTTGAATATCCAGTGATAATTCGAGATTATATTTCACTCAGTTCTTAGAGTCTCCTTAATGTTCTCGTATAACAACACGGCAGCTATTTTCTCCAGTTCTTAATTACACAGTTACGATACCTCCTTTTTATGAGAGGGGCTTACGACACTGTATTTTTGTTAGGGCGGCACGTATTTTACAAGAATCGTCATGCTGTTTTAGGGTTTTCTGTGGTATCCCTAAACAACTTAAGGAAAGTGCTGGTATATTTTTTTAATTTGAATTAAATTTAATTGTAAAATAAAATCGTGAAAAATAAATTAAAGAAAGATAAATCTGCGACCATTTTGTATTCGGCTATCTTCCTATCAAGTGGAATGCTACTCCCACGTATCACTTACGACAAGCAACAACTTCCTGAATATGCTGTAACATTGAAAATTAAAAATAAGTGCAAAAATATATTTTTCCTAAAGACGACAATACGTCGAGCAGAGGTACAACGAGGGTGAATATTTTCAAAAACGGTAAGATGTTCTAATAAGACACTAATACGACTTATCTGTTTAGTAGTGCCTGGCCATATACATATTAACTAAATTTCACATTTTTAGCACTAGCGGAAAATTAAGATTTACTGTTAGTATCTGCCAACTGCATTGCCGCGGTGGATACACCGGTTCCCGCCGTATCACCTAAGTTAAGCACTGTGGGACGTAGAGAGCACAGGGATGAGTGACCATCCGGGCTTGCCGTGCGCCGTTGGCCTGCGGGATGCACTCAGCCCTTGTGAGGACAACAGATGAGCTTCTTGATTAGAAGTAGCAGATCCACCTCACATTAACTGACAGCGGCCGGGAGAGCGGTATGCTCCACCATATCCGCATCCGATGACGGCTTTGGGATCAGGATGACACGGCGGTCGGTCTGTACCGTTGGGATTTTAGAAGGCTGTTCTGACGATGTATGAGGAAGCTATTTTCAATTTTGGATGCATTCGAGGAAGAAATCCCAGGGTGTTTTACGTCTTGTCAGTTTGCAGTTCATTAGGTAAACTACACATCACCGTTCACTCTAAGTGATTTAGCGAAACCATGGAAAACCGAAATAATGATAGCTACTCAGTAACTTGAATCCTGTGTCTTTGACCATTGCGTCTTCTCGCTCAACGGTATAAGGAAATTGGATATCACGGAGTTCATCCAGGCTCCGTTATTTTAGCCGGGCAAAATCATTGTTGTGTAATACCCAGTCAGCGATCTGCCATCCCACGCTGTCACACAGCTGCATGACAGTAAAGATAGGATGCCAAAGCCTCGCTGTAAGTAACAATCTTTCCAGATTTCGCTGTTGTGAACAGGCAAGAAATTATCGAACTTGTTATCACTGATGGTTTAATTAGTTCGTTGCATTAGACGGGTACCTTTCACAGTACGTCCTTTTTTCGATAAATTATGCGCAGAACAGTAGCAGTTGTTTGCAATTTGACTGTTTCGAAAGTTGTGTAGTGGCGACTGTAAACACTGACGGGATGAATGGCCACTTCCAACAGCAGAAAAATAAATTGATTAGTTTCGACTTTAAAGTACGTAAGCTGCTAAGGTGATAGAAACTCATACGGCCTCTATCTGTGGTTTAGACTTGCCTCACCTGGGAAGTGGCTAAATAAACTTTGCGTTTTGTTCCTGACTGTCGCTGGATCTGCGAGTACCAAGCGACATGGCGCAGTGGTAAGGTTCTGCGACTCATCTGGATTTTCCGTGGTTTCCCTATATCAGTTATAACAAATTCTGGGGTGGTACATCCTGAAAAGGAGATTACAGGACCGATTCCCTTCCCTCATCCTCTCCTAATCCGAGCTTGAGCTCTGTCGCTAATGATCACGTCGTCGACGGGAGGTTAAATCCTTAGCTTCCTTCCTTCCTTTTTTTCACGAATTTCATGCATCGATGTGGAAAGTTTTTCTTAGCGCGTGACGCGAAAAGACGCACTTGACACCAGAATTATAGATAATTTCTTTTTTATTTCCAAAAGGCCTATTATGCGAATCTATACAAAAAGACATGCACTTAAAGTATGTAAGCGAATAAACCTCAGATTTTAAAAAGAATGCAGTAATTGCTATTCAAAAACAGTCCGGTGCTGTCAGGTTTGAATATTACTTATTTACCAGTTTAGTAAGTCATGGGTGCAAAATACTGACACGAATTATTTCCAGATGAATGGAAAATATTGTAGAGGCCTATCTCGGGGATGATCAGTTTGGGTTCCGGGTAAATTTAGAGACGCGCGAGGCAACACTGACTACACAATTTATTTTAGAAGATAAGTCAAAGAAAGGCAAACCTGCGCTTATAGCAGTTGTAGATTTAGAGACAGTTTTCCACAAAGTTGGCTGGACGACACTCTTTGAAATTCTGAAAACTGGGATAAAATACAGGTAGCAAAATGTTATCCATTGCTTGTACAGAAAACTGACTGCATTCATAAGAGTCGAAAGACATTAAAGGGAAGCGGTAGTCGAGAAGGGAGTGAGACAGAATTTTAGCATGTTCCCGGTGTTATTCAACTGAGCCAACTGTGAAGGAAACAAAGCAGAAATTTGAAAAAGGAATTGAACTTCAGAGAGAAGAAATAAAAACTTTGAGGATTGCTGATGAGATTTTAATTCTGTCAGCGAAGGGAAAGGATTTGGAAGAACAGTTGAAAAGAATCGATAGTGGCACGAAAAGAGAATATCAGATTAGCATCAACAAAATAAAACAAAGGTTATCGAATATTTGAATTAAATTATGCGATTCCGAGGGCATTAGATTACGAAACGAGACACTACAAGATGAATTTTGCTATTTTTGTAGCAAAATAACTTACGATAGTCGAAGCAGGTACAATGTAAAATACAGACTGCTATAACTAGAAAGATGTTTCCGAAAAAGAGAAGTCTTTTAAGGGTGAATATTAATTTAAACATTAGGAAATCCTCCGGGAGGTATTTGTACCGAAGTGAAACGTCGACGATAAGGAGCTCAGACAAGAAGAGGTTACAGGTTTTAGCATGAGGTGCTACAAAAGAATTTTAAGTGGGTAGATCGAATAACTAATGAAGAGATACTGAATCGAATTGGGGCACTGTCGGACTAAAGAAAGAGATCGTTAGACAGGGGACATCCTGAAGCATCAATGAATCAATTTGGTAATGGAAGGAGGAGACCAAGGGTTGAATAAAGTAAATCAGATTCAAATGGATGTAGGTTGCTGTAATTATGCAGAGATAAAGAGACTACCACAAGATAGACTGGCGTGTACGGCTGCCGTGTTTGATCTGAAGACCACAACAGCGACAGACAAAACAACAACAACGACAAAGACAAAAAGCCCGCTCTTGTCGCGGAACAGACTTACACACATCTACTGTACACCGCTGTTGGCATTCCCAGAATATAACGCATAACGATCGTCGTCCATTGCACGTTCCAAAGTCAGTGTTTCACTTCGTAGGCTGTGATGCTGTTCTACACACACAAACTAGCCATATATCCAGTTATTGATGTATTTCTTTTAAATTTGAAGTCGTCAGGTTAAAAAGAAGACTCAAATTACAGAAGAGTGCGTAGCCTGCACATTAGTTGCTGTCATTAAATGTCTGAAAAAATAGCGACAGTTATTTAGCGGTAACAGTACAACACTGCTGTGTAATTATTACAACAAATTATAACTTCCTGTGCTTTACCGTTTCAGGGCTCTGCGAGCAAGTGTTACAGGCGAGAGAACACCGTACGTGTACAGCGCGTGTCTTCCAAAAACCTTAGTTATGTGTAAAATATAATTTTCCGGGTTTCATTTCCACCCACGTCGTATGTCAGACACGAAGGCTGTAGAACTTTACGTCCGACTACATAGAGATCACTAGAGCAACTCGAGAGCGCGTTATTTTAAGCAGATATTATGTGCCTGCGGTTTAGAGTGTTGAAGTGAAGTGAATCTATATCTGAAAAACATTTTTCCTGCCGTCGTCCCCAAGCACAAAGTCTTAAATTTTTATTGAGAGCCATTAGTTTTTTTTCTCTCTCTTTCTTTCTATGTTATATAATAAATCATCAACAGTTATTGAGAAACCGCAGTGCTGGAGATTTTGCGGTTTATTTCCAATGAACAGAGTTCCGTGCTCGTTAGCGATTACGTTTGATCAAGCTTATAGCGGCATCGAGTTTTCGTAACTGGAAACTTTGCCGTGTCACTGCGGCATCACACTGAGTGCTATCGTTACCCATTGAGAATAAAACAGTCCGATACTCTCGGGATGCGATTATCGCAAAACAATTTTTGATTAGACAGCTAGACCTGTGTTTATCAGTCTTTGGCCGTAGAGGCCTTGCAGAACTAACACTCCTGAAAGAAAGGATATGGCGGAGACATGGCTTAGCCACAGCCTGGGGGATGTTTCCAGAATGAGATTTTCACTCTGCGGCGGAGTGTGCGCTGATATGAAACCTCTTGGCAGATTAAAACTGTGTGCCCGACCGAGACTCAAACTCGGGACCTTTGCCTTTCGCGGGCAAGTGCTCTACCATCTGAGCTACGACTAGTTCTGCAAGGTTCGCAGGAGTGCTTTTGTAAAGTTTGGAAGGTAGGAGACGAGATATTGGCAGAAGTAAAGCTGTGAGACCGGGCGTGAGTCGTGCTTCGGTAGCTCAGATGGTAGAGCACTTGCCCGCGAAAGGCAAAGGTCCCGAGTTCGAGTCTCGGTCGGGCACACAGTTTTAATCTGCCAGGAAATATCTCGATTGCATTATATCTTTATTTCAAGCTGTGATGCCTTGTATTGTCATTACACGGCGTTGTGGCTTCACTGAATGTCATTTACAAAATAGGAATATTGAAGCCTAGAAACGCCGTGTTTCCAAATAATTTTTCAAAAACCTGCGTGGTTACGTTTTAACTTTTCCCGACTTTGATCAACAAAAACTTGTGGTTACTATTCGCGTTCCAAACATTTTTTAGTTATAATATCCACTTTTCTTAGTATGTCGGCCAAATTTAGTGTTATACATTTCCTTCTTCTGGAGAAATTTGATACAACAGGAAGCACTATCGACTTATGGTACCACGATGATGATAAGGTTATCAGACACGAGGTAACTTTGAGTGCTTTTAGTGGTATCTGTAACGTGTCTCGTTTCAGTTACACTCTCATTTGGATTCTGTGTGATTATATTGTTACAAGTGAACGCAACGTTGTTTGCATATAAAGAATGATAGGCATCGGGAGTTTCGATCCTTCCTCGTCTCTAAGGACTTGGCTTTCATGTCTAAAAAGGAAACCGTGAGCCAAAGCAAGACCATCGAATCAACGGCCATGCACTGACGCTTACAACGCCTAAGATAAACGAAAAAACAATTATTCTACTAAAATAATAAAGCATGAGTTTTTCAGCATCGTATTTTAACTAGTTTACGAACTACCATTCAATATGGTCGTTGCTTTAACTAGGTAAGTATTCCTACATAGTCCGTCATTACTTACTACGTTCATGTCTTGCAGACATGGAAATAACATACAGTAATTTAGCCTCGTCCTCGACAAATTACTTTGAACGGCATGGATATCTTCGTAAGAAATACAAGTTTGGTACTAGTTTTTCTGCCTCCTTGGTTGAACAATTAACGAGTGTGCCCTCTGCTGGCTGTTCGTGCTGTCTGACTTCTTTATTATAGGAAACTTTACGACAAAATTCTGTCGTTACTTATTCTAAAAGGATTTTCTAATTCGATTTCTTTTTAGACATATTTTTTGATTATGTTTTCTGTCATTTTTCGTAAGTGCTCACATATTGCTTTTTGTGCTGGTTCTCACTTAATTCAGTTATATTTGTACGTATACAAAACACGCTGCCACAGTGTTTGCTATGCACTTGGCGCGCAAATGTGGTCGTAAATAAGGAGCTATTTGCGAAAAAATCAGACTGCACATTTATGACTATCAATATAGAGCAGCTGTACTGTCTGTTCGTTTTACTGTTCTTGAGCTGTGGGGTTTTTGCCGATAAACAAGCGAAGTTCTTCAGAGAACCTCGCAGTACATTTCCGATTCGGCTGTGCGTGATGCAAAAAAACGTTACTGTTCATTTCTTGTGAACCGCAGTTGTCATACAATCACTCCCTAGCAAAAGCCTGAGCGTTTTGTTTGAGTATAAGAGGAAATGGAAAGAGCTTGTGTAAACGAACCATATGCAGTAATCTAAATGTCTATAAATTTCAATTTTGCAGTGTCGTAAGTTCAACAGCAGTAATCCCACACTGAAATGAAAAGAGCGTAATTTACACGATATCATGAGTGTAAACATTGGCAACCTTTAATCGCCAGAGGCACAACGAATTCAGGGGATGCACTGTTACCCCGATAACTTTAGTGTGACAACTTCGAAATTGACAATAAATACGTTTTTAAAAATCCGGATATAAAAAATAGTATCTCCTTTCTTTGTTGTTCACCAAGTGTCGCTACTTACACAACTACAATCCAGTTGTCGGAACAGAAGACCTTTTCGGTGAATAACTCCAACGAGCACTGTCAAAAGTTCCTGTTTTCTACGTTAGTATTGTCAAACGCAGATTTTATCGAAATTTACGCATAACACAGACCTATGGCTTATTTGTGTAGAGTCCGAGAAGCTTTGCTTCGACATTTCACCTCAAATATTCACGCCATAAAAGTTGTGTTTCCTTGGTGGGTGGTCTCAAATGTAGTGTAGTGGAAGCTGACGCATAATTAAAATTTGTGATCGACTTTGCGTTTGTAAGTGTGCCTCTCAGAAATCAAGCGAATCTTACGTAGCTTCTGTAAAATATCCCTCACATATTTTACACAGTGTCGAGAGCTGTGGTACCAAACTCAATTCAAACAATTATGCCAACAGAAAGAAATCTAAGACAGCTATGTAGCTGACTGTAAATTGTTGTTGTCGAACATTTTGTTTTATTCGGTACATAAAACGTTTAACGATACTGATATAACAGGGAGAGCTACGGATATTTTCGCGAAGCCTAGCTCACATACTGTTAAACGTGACATGTTCATTGCCAGACAAAAGCATAATGAAGTAGTGACACTTCTTGCGTGACGTAGTAAACGAACGCATTGTACGATGTTTCTTTCGTGTATTGCAATGAATTTTTATTTTAGACGAAAGAATGACAAAAGTATTCTCCCACTGAAAAAAGATAGCATGTTAAATGTGGAAGAACGTTGTAGACATAATATTTTGTTATTCACACCTTTATACAAGCAGTTGTAAGAATATGAAGTAGCGAAAGCAATGCGCTTCAGAGTAAACAATTTTCTCACGTGAGGCTCCGCGCAGAGGACATCAGCATGACTATCGAGCCCGCTGCCGGCGCCAATATTAGAAAAATGCCTTTCAGCCATTTTCCTTTTGTCTCTTGTTATCTGATCCGAGATAGAAGTTCTCTTTATGTGCATTTTAATGAACAGTCTTCACTCGTAGCATATACCAAATAGATTTCGCTGAAGTGTGAAGTTAATGTAGAACAGCATGAGTGCTTATTTTCTGGTGTTATGAACAAATCTAATTTGTGGAAGTATGGCTTCACTTCAGGTGTTGCCTTCCGTGATGTTGCTTTTCGTAAATGCTAGTGTATTTGTATTTATCGAAAACTGCACCACGACAGAGTACCGTTGAGGTTTGGTACTCAGATCTGATTTGGCAGATACTTGTACAACTGAACGAGCATAAGCTCTCCATAAAGTAAGGAAATTCGTTCTGTGTAGCTATATAATTTACGTACTAGTACTTCAACTCACAAGGACGAAATGCCAGTGCATTTTCATAACCTAGAAACTCACTTTCAGGTTTACTATCTAAAAGAGACCAAAAGTCATGTGATCTACATTTAAATCTATATCCGTTCCCAGCAACCCGCCGTATATTGTGTGTGTGTGTGTGTGTGTGTGTGTGTGTGTGTGTCTACGTGCGTGTGTCTGCCTGCTTGTGTTCGTGTGTGAGGGGGCGGGCGGGAAGACGGAGGTTACATGGTGTACCATTAACATTCCTTTCTCCCCTTCCCCCTGAGTCCTACATTTCTTGATCCAAACACGGATGGTGTGCAGGAAGAAAGGAGCATCTCTCGTATACGTCTGAATGTCTCACGCTTTTCCTTCGTGATCATTGTGTGAGGTGTAGTTTGGAAGAGGCTGTATGTTTCTCGACTCGTACTGAAACGTGTTTCTTGTATAGCGTCTGCAATGAAAGTCTGCTGAGCGTATCTGTGAAGCTGTCGTACTGACTGAGCAAATCTGGGGCGAAATGTGCAGCTGTTCTTTGAATCTTCCCTATTTCTTCCCATTATTACAACATGTTAATGTTTCCAGACTGATAGACACTGCTCCATAATTGGTCAAATGAGGGTTTTACAAGCGACCTGTTAGTGCACGAATAATTACACTTGCCACTGACCGACAAATCTCAGCTTGATGTCTGTATTCCCCGCGGTTACAATTAGATGCTCACTCCACCATGGACAAACATCCCTGAATTTCTCGCCGACCGGGCACTCAAAGTAAGTATCACGTCTTTTCGTTTGTTCGCAGGATTTATATTACGTTAATTTATACCGAGGGCCGTCTGTGAGTCTTCGTACCAAGCGCTGACACCTGTCAGTCCTCCTGTAGCTCATAACCATTTGCTAACACTCTGGGGGCCGTGAATACAATAACATTTCTGTAGGAATTACATTCTGCTACACATTACATCTTGTCCATAAATAATCGTAGAATTCAGAGCCTTGGTATTTATTTATTTTCATGTCTTCGGGAGCCGTCGGTTTCCCGTTGTAGATCTACTGCTTCAACTTTTCCCTCCGATAAAAGTCCAATGGCGGTAGACCTGGGGAACGTGCATGTTATTTTCGGTTTCCCTAATGACTGATCCAACGATCTCCAGAGATACTGTCAAGAAGATTTGTCATTATCTGCACGATAGGGTGGGACGTCATGTTGGTATCAAATGTCTTGTGAGATATCTTCAAATAGGGATGATAGCATATCTGGTATGAACTGTAGTTACTAGTGAATACTTAGGGTCCCATTAATAGATCAGGGAACAATGCGCTCACCACACGCTGACAGGCCAGATAGTGGCTTATCCACTTCTCCCAGCAATCGTTGAGGTCAACTGACCAACAGTGCTTAGTGACAACACTTATTTGACCATAGTTTGTAAATGATGATTTATCCGTGTACAAAATCTTCCGTAGCTAGCCCCTTCATTACTTTGTTGATTTCGTAGACACCATTCAGAGAACAGCAACCAATTTTGAAAGTCAATTCGTCAAGCTGTCAGTGAAGCGAAAAGTGGAAAGGACGAGAACAGCAACCAATTTTGAAAGTCAGTTCGTCAAGCTGTCAGTGAAGCGAAAAGTGGAAACGACGAAATTCGTTGGAATGTATAATTCACAGAATGTACGTTTGGCTAATCCCACTTGTACATTCGAGCTCCCTGGCAATGGCAAGCGTATTGTGTGTTGCCGCTGCTAATGCGTTACTTGCGTTTCTCTCGTCGGTTGATATTATTTGCTTTGGTGAGTTTTATTCTTTACATTTGTAGTTTATTAAATATTTAAATAATGTTTCGGTAAGGCAGGACGCGAAGCCTAGGCACGATTAGGGTGTCTTAAAGCACACAGCTGCATCGCTGTTCTGTTTGGCGAGATTCGCTTTAAACAATAACCGTATTCATTTTTTCGGCTGCTTTATACACGGGTTGGACAAGCATATGGAAACAACGCGAGAAAGGCATGCTTGAATATACAGGGTGTCCGAAAAGTCTTTCCCTGATTACATAAATTGATTACTCAGGCTAGAAGTAAGATACAAATATGAAACTTGTGTCTAATTGTTTACAAACTATCAAAGTTTTTTTCACACATCAGTAAACTTCCACATGAGCACGCTTGCTAGCACGTAGCACATCTAGGCTATATTCAATTTTCGTCCACACATTAGCCAACATCACTGGAGGGATCGATTCAATGACTGTGGTTATCCGTTGCCGCAGGGTTTCAAGACCTGGTTCACGTGTTCGGTAGACCTCGTTCTTGACATAACCCCATAAAAAGAAGTCTAATGGGGTTATGTCAGGAGAGCGTGGAGGCCAAACCGTTGGCCCATCACGACCAATCCATCGCCCAGGAAAGGTCATATTGAGATAGGCACGGACGTCCAAACGCCAATGAGGCGGTGCACCGTCTTGTTGAAACAAGACATCGGGGTGATACTGAAGCAGCTGAGGAACAGCAGACAGTTGCAACATGTCCAGATACACTGCAGATGTGATGGTAGCCTCAGCGAAGAAGAATGGCCCGATAATTCGATCGTTCAATAGCGCGCACCAAACATTCACCTTTGGACTGCCTCTGGTGCACTCCATGACCTCTCCAGGGGGTTGTGAACCCCAAATGCGCACATTATGGCGACACTGACAAAAAAGGTCGCTTCGTCGGAAAAGGCAATTCGTCTGAGATAACCATCATCGTCCTCAATAAGTGATAGCATTTCGACCGCAAAGTCATATCGACGTGTACTGTCATTGGGCAACAAGGCCTGAACGATTTGCACTCTGTATGCACGAAACAATAAACGTTTGTGTAAAATGTCATGGAGAGAGCTTTTTGGCATCTGTAATTCACGTGAGGCCCTGCGCACCGATTTCTTCGGACTTCGCAGAAAAGACTGCCTTACAGCTTCCACACTGTCTGCTGAGGTTCTTGGTCGACCAGACCTCGGAAGGTCAGCAACCGATCCTGTGCTCTTGAACTTCTCATACCAGGCATTAATGTTCTTGACATCAGGTGGATTCCTTCCAAATGTTGTCTGGAAGTGTCTCTGCACTGTGGTTGGTGATCGTGTCTCATGGTACCACAGGACACACTGTGCCTTCTCCTTCTTGGTTAACATGGCTTCTTGGGCACTGCACCTCATCCACTACTTATGTACTGCGAACCTAAAACAGAAAAAAAACTTTGATAGTTGTAAGCAATTCGACACAAGTTTCATATTTGTATCTTACTTCTAGCCTGAGTTATCAATTTATGTAATCAGGGAAAGACTTTTCGGACACCCTGTAGATGCAGATGCTAGCCGAGCCTACAGGTTGTGGCACCTGTGCAGTGCCCTCAGTACAGTGCAACTGTCAGTCGTGGTCGGAACAGTGTTGAGTGTGATAGCGAGTGCATCATGTCGGCATGTCGGAACTCAGTGAATTCGAACGTGGGCAAACTGTTGGTGTTCGTATGGCGTGTGCTGTATCGAAGATTTAGACCGCATACGGGGAAAGCGAATAACATCATACGCCATGTCACAACACGGTCGAAAGTGTGTGCTAAACAATCGTAATAGATGGTAATTGAAGAGCATTGTGACGAAAAATAAGAGGTCTACAGTTGCAGAAGTCAATGCAGAACTGTATGTCGCACTCGCGAACCCCGTCATCATCAAAACAACACGAAGGGATCTCCATAAGCAGGGAATTGCAGAGCCACCTGGAATTCAAGAACAAAAAATCAGTGATGCAGAACGCCCCTAACAGGAAAACGTAGTGCCGAAGCCATAAAACCTGGACTATGCGGCAATGGAAGGGTGTCATTTCGTCGGACGAATATTATTTCATGCTGTTTACAACTTCTCGCAGAGGTTACGTCAGAAGAAGGAAACATGGCCGAGATTCGATGATGGATCGGGCGGCCATATCGTGGTATTCTATGTACCCCATGGTTTCTCTGAAAGGCCGCACTATTGTCAAGGATTATGTGACCATTTTATATCATCAGGTCAGTCCCATGGTACGATGTTTGCTCCCCAGTGGTGATACTCTGTTCCAATAGGGCAGGGTGCCTGTTCACAAAGCTCTCATGTCTCCCCTAGCCACCGCAGTTACCAGATTTCAATATCATTAAGCCATTGTGATCTAATATGGAGAAGAGAGAAGCATGATCATTGTCCACCTACATCATCGTTACCTGTGCTTGTCAGATTAACCCTAGGACGCCTAAGGGGTGGGGGGGTTCGTTGAACCCATAATTTTTTTTATGTCCCCTGCTTTTGCCCAAGTAACTTCATACTACATATTCCCTTTGAGTTATTGTTTGTTGGCTATCTTATGAAACGTTAGTGTCAATATATTTTATAGAAAATTCCTGCTTTCAAAGAAAAAATAAATAAACTTATTATGGGTCCAACAACCCCCCTCCCCCCTTAGGCTTCCATGCTACTGAAAATTTCCCTTAGTAGGATTTCGTATTTCTCATCTCTACAACAATGCAAGTTAGTTTCTTGTTGGTTGGTATTCTTGATATTCACAACAATCGGTTTATTTTCAGAGAAAGTGATTGTTGATGTTAGTCAGCTGTTATTTATCTTGTAAACTTGCAGTGAGTTATTGCAGTTACCAATACGTAGGCTTCCAGTAACTTTGGTGTCCTACATAGCAAAAACGAAACCAATTAAAAACTTACTGATGTTGTCAACAATGCACCAAGATAAAGGCACTGTTGGAGGAGAGAAGAATAAAACCGAGATAAATGCATATTATAATTCCACTGAAGGTGGAATTGATACCATTGATCAAGTGACGTGTATGTACACCTGCAAGAGGGGAACAAAGAGATGGCCTCTATATGTATTTTACTCTCTCATCGACATTTGTGATATCAATGCAACCACCATATTCATCCAGCAACATCCAAGATGGAATGAGAAGAAACACAACAAACGGAAACTTCATCTTCTGCAAGCTGGGATGGAACTAGTGAAATTGCAGGTAGACGAAAGAAGTACCAATACAAGAGGGTTATCTAACCAAATTGTTCAATCAATGGAGACTATTCTACAAAAGAAAATCAAAGAAGTGACAACAGAAGCACGTCAGCCTCCTGCAGGGAAAGGTCGGTGCCATATTTGTGTAAGAAAAGCTAAAACAAAGAAGCAGAAGTACAACAAGCTAAGTAAGCCAAAACAGTATTGTGGACAGTGTCATAAACATGTGTGTAACACACATTCAGAAAAAAATTGTGAAGTGTGTCTCTTGGCTTGAAGTTGAGGACTCATGGTAGTCTATTGTATATGAACACATTTGTATTTTGTATTGTAATATGTCAATTTTTTATTCACTCAATCCAATATTTATAACAATTAACAACATTATTAAACCGATGCCTTAGTTAAAATACATAAACCATTTTGAAAGTTGTAACTTTTCGTCAGTAAACTTATTTAACACCTGTGGGCTCACCGAACCCCTCCCCCTCCCCCCCCTTGGGCAGCCAAGTTAGAAAAAAAGGCTTGGGTGTCCTAGGGTTAACTTGAAAACAATACAAGACCTGCATTTATACATTCCGAGACAACCGGGAGCTGTTGTGAACGCCATCTGGGTTCCTACATCGCATAGGCAATGTGTTGAGTTTTGTGTATCCATGTTTTTGTCCAAGCCCTGTACATACCGAAAGTCTGAATAGCTTCACCATGAAGTTGCCTGCGGTGGCCGTGCGGTTCTAGGCGCTCCAGTCCGGAGCCGCGCTGCTGCTACGGTCGCAGGTTCGAATCCTGCCTCGGATATGGGTGTGTGTGATGTCCTTAGGTTAGTTAGGTTTAAGTAGTTCTAAGTTCTAGGGGACTAATGACCACAGCAGTTGAGTCCCATAGTGCTCAGAGCCATTTGAACCATGAAGTTGCCTGATCGTAACAACGGTAAGGCACGGAGTGACGGACTTCAAGCGCTACGTGTTTGCTTGCATTTAGTACGTATGCAGGAAATTTGTCCGACCATCTCCCTCGCGGCGGAATGTTGTGATTTGATCAGGTACTACACACGATGGGTCGCTCAAGTCCTACTCGAAAACTCGTTCCAGTGCCACCGAAAAAAGTGTGTGTTTCGATTAAAAAACAAAGAAAGTCGGTGTCATGATTCGGTAGCAATAGGCGGCCTGTGGAACACTTTACTACTGCTCACTAATACACGAGTATTACTACGGAGCACTTGCCACAGGTCTACGCGCCGCCGAGTAACGCGGCAAGAATGGCGCCGTGGCAGATGTGCCGGCGCCGTCTACTCGCCGACAGTGCCCGGCGAAATTAGTGCTGCGTCCGCAGGAAACAAATACACCTGCTCGGGATGGGACGGGCCAGGCGTCCTACTCCTTCCTTTTAGTCGTTTTCCCATTCTTTTTTTTACTCCTTCTTCTCCCGTTGCCCCGGTCGTGTTGAAGGTGGTGGGAGAAACTCGTACATAATTTTCTTCCCTGTGCCCGTGCCACATCTGAACACAGCAAAGTAATTCCATTAGCCTTCCCGAATCAGACGAACCTAAAGAAAAAATCTTAATAATAAAAGGAAGGAAGGAAGGAAGGACGGAGTCATTCAGAAGTCGCCGGCCGGCAAGGAGGATTACACAAATAACAGTTCTTGCGCGGTCGGCTCCGTTTGGTTGTTACGCGGGAATAATGACTGACGCGCGCTGCGTTAGAGAAGAAGGGGCTCTGCCAACTCTGGCCGCGCTTACCGCCGGCTGTTTGGATTGTTCCTGGCAGCCGGCGCGAGGACACCGCCTTTTTTTTTTTTCTTTTGCCCACGAGAAGAATCCATTTGCGACTGTGATTGGACAGTCGCGTCCACCGGACGCATCGGGACATGTAAACAGACTGCGAAGGCTGCAACCGACGGCGTGTAAATGTTATGGATAAACGACATGTGACGTTCACTCGGCTTCCTCTCCCACGCTATGATTGTCGCAGCAGAGAGACCCGCCCGTTTGCCGCACCCGTGATAAGAATTCAGTAATCCTTCTCGTGCAAGGCTGGTCACTTGAGAATACATTTGAATTACTTTCTCAGTACAAATTTTACCCCTTCTTCTTTCGTCACAGATATAAACTGTGCTTTTTTTTCTAATATAGTTACTAACTATTTTCCATTATTTATGCAACAGCTGTACAGAGCTGTACCTTTTATTATATGTAAATCTTTTTATAGGATGTGTATCGTTATTGTTGTTGTTGTTGTGGTCTTTAGTCCCGAGACTGGTTTGATGCAGCTCTCCATGCTACTCTATCTTGTGCAAGCTTCTTCATCTCCCAGTACCTACTGCAACCTACATCCTTCTGAATCTGCTTAGTGTATTCATCTCTTGGTCTCCCTCTACAATTTTTACCCTCCACGCTGCTCTCCAATACTAAATTCGTGATCCCTTGATGCCTCAGAACATGCGCTACAACCGATCTTCCAGTCAAGTTGTGCCACAAACTCCTCCCCAATTCTATTCAATACCTCCTCGTTAGATATGTGATCTACCCATCTAATCTTCAGCATTCTTCTGTAGCACCACATTTCGAAAGCTTCTATTCTCTTCTTGTCCAAACTATTTATCGTCCATGTTTCACTTCCATACAAATGCTTTCAGAAACGACTTCCTAACAATTAAATCTATACTCGATGTTAACAAATTTTTCTTCATCAGAAACGCTTGCCAGTCTACATTTTATATCCTCTTTACTTCGACCATCATCAGTTATTTTGCTCCCCAAATAGAAAAACTCCTTTACTACTTTAAGTGTCTCATTTCCTAATCTAATTCCCTCAGCATCACCCGACTTAATTCAACTACATTCCATTATCCTCGTTTTGCTTTTGTTGATGTTCATCTTATATCCTCCTTTAAAGACACTGTCCATTCCATTCAACTGCTCTTCTAGGTCCTTTGCTGTCTCTGACAGAATTACAATGTCATCGGCGAACCTCAAAGTTTTTATTTCTTCTCCATGGATTTTAATACCTACTCCGAATTTTTCTTTTGTTTCCTTTACTGCTTGCTCAATATACAGATTGAATAGCATCGGGGAAAGGCTACAACCCTGTCTCACTCCCTTCCCAACCACTGCTTCCCTTTCGTGTCCCTCGACTCTTATAACTGCCATCTGGTTTCGATGTAAATTGTAAATAGCTTTTCGCTCCCTGTATTTAACCCATACCACCTTCAGAATTTGAAAGAGAGTATTCCAGTCAACATTGTCAAAAGCTTTCTCTAAGTCTACAAATGCTAGAAACGTAGGTTTGCCTTTCCTTAATCTGTCTTCTAAGATAAGTCGTAGGGTCAGTATTGCCTCACGTGTTCCACTATTTTTACGGAATCCAAACTGATCTTCCCCGAGGTCGGCTTCTACCAGTTTTTACATCTGTCTGTAAAGAATTCGCGATAGTATTTTGGAGCCATGACTTATTAAACTGATAGTTCGGTAATTTTCACATCTGTCAACACCTGCTTTCTTTGGGAATGGAATTATTATATTCTTCTTGACGCCTAAGGGTATTTCGCCTGTCTCATACATCTTGCTCACCAGATGGTAGAGTTTCGTCAGGACTGGCTCTCCCAAGGCTGTCAGTAGTTCAAATGCAATGTTGTCTACTCCCGGGGTCTTGTTTCGACTTAGGTCTTTCAGTGCTCTGTCAAACTCTTCACGCAGTATCATATCTTCCATTTCATCTGCATCTACATCCTCTTCCATTTCCATAATATTGTCCTCAAGTATATCGCCCTTGTATAGCCCCTATATATACTCCTTCCACCTTTCTGCTTTCTCCTCTTTGCATAGAACTGGGTTTCCATCTGAGTTCTTGATATTCATGTGTGTCGCTATCAACATAATGTAAAATCTGTAGAATGTTTGGATAGACTAAGAGACGGTATAATCTTGCTAAATGAATCAATAAATAAAAATAGAAAAAGCGGCTAAGTAAGTCTTACGATTTCTCTGCTGCTCGTCCTGAACACTAGCTTCTTCCTTCTCGTTTGTTATCCATTTACTGCCCTGCCTTCACGAATTACTTTGCCCTGTGAAACTTGCCACTTTGTCTTCAATTTCTTGTTTATTTCTTCTAGGTCTTCATACACTGTCCTGAGATATTGGGATTTACCTTTAATTTTTTTTTAAACTATACAGTTTTTCATGCCAGTCTACCAGGACTCATTGATTGTATGCCCCAACGATGTATTGGCATTCTTTCACTAATATCGTCTCTGAATTTCACTGCTTATTTACAGGGTGTTTGCAAATCAATTATTCAAAAGTTAACTATAATCGTGGTAAGGGTAAATAACTTACAAAAATGTTTCATACAGCAGTGAATGCAGTATATCTTCAATTATAGCTCTCGACGATTTCGATAGGTGGCAGGCGCGAATGAGTTATTCCAACAGTCATCATGGAACTAAAGTTAAAATCTTCTGGGATGTTAGGCCGCGTCATATTTCCTTCTAAAATAATCGACGTCTCGACACCGAAAAATCCTAATGAGGATCCAAGCAGAGGGGTCGAAACGTCTACTATTTGAGAAAGTTACGTGACGCGCCCTAACATCCTATAAGATTTTAACTTTAGTGACAACGGCCACGAAAGCCTGCAGACTTACATAGTCATCATGGAGTCGTATAACGGTGCAGAGAATGCACAGTATTGTTTACTGTTTCATGCAGCCAAATCGACTCCCACAGTTCAGAGACAATTCATGACTAAATATTGCAAGCCGCCGCTTCAAAGACAAACTGTTATTAATTGATACATGCGTTCCACCCAAAATGGTTGCGTATCACACAGAACAGAGCAATTCAACTAGTTCGACAGCCTTTCTTTTTGCCGAGTCAACTGTAACTGGCATGTTGTACGTGGACGTGCTTCAGTATTATCTAATGCATCAGTTACAACAGAATATGGGCACAGAATGTATTGTCCAGTAAGATGGCGGGCCACCGCATTATCATCGCGGAGTTGTCGCATATCATCGCAAGAATGTGCCGACTTGGAATGGACGTGGTGGATCAATATCCTAGCCACCTCGGTCACCTAATTTAACCCCAATGTACTTCTGTGTAAGTGGTTACATTAAAGACAACAGTGTTTGTTCCTCCGCATCTGGGTAACGTCGACGAGCTGCGCCTACCGATTCATCGAGGCTTGCTTCATAATATCTGGTAAGAAACTGATTACAGATGGAACATTTGTCGTATTACAGAAAGTAGCCACGCTGAACATTTGTAAATAAGAGGTGAAGATATGCCACATCCAGTGCTGTATCAAACATTTCTGAAACTTATTTACCTTTTCACAATTAAAGGTTACTTTTGTACAACTAATTTAAAAACACTCTGTATGTACTTCAGTGCTACTTTTTCTACCCTGGATAAATGTTTGCTAATGTCTTTCTTTCCTTTTTCATGATTTCTTCTTTTACTTTACTGAAACTGAAATTATTGTTTCTGAAACACATACGCTTTCAGGTAGTATTACTGCTTTGTTAATACGACAATTTCTGCATTTCGAGACAGTGACCTTTTACTGTAAACCCTTTTGGTGGAGTGGAAAGCTAAGTTCGTCTTTCGAGATATTGCTCTGATAGCTTCTTTCCGGCCCCACTCCGTCCTCCCCCCCCCACCCCCTCACAGTAGGCGTGATTTCTTGTAGATACTTAATTTGTCTGTTATTCTAACGTTTCGAACATTTGCGCTCAATTTTGATGTTACAATCTAGCTGTGTGTATCTTTCTTTGTTCTGTTTTTCGCAAGAGAATGGTAGTCCCGCTTTTCCTGTTGTTTGTTTAAAATTTTATGGTATGAAATACACAATCCAAATTCAAGAATTTTACAAGTGTAGACTACTGAGAACCAATTTTTTTTCTTCTTATCGGCCCTTCAGTTGTTGTCCCGAAATGGGCTGATATCAATCCTACAACATCTACAGCGCTGCAAAGCGACCATTGTGCTCTTTTCAGCTGGTGACTAACATTTTGTCCGGTGAGCTTATTTGCATCCACATCTAAACAGCTTTGCAGTTTCTCTGCTGGGAGGGAATGCTTTCAACTCTTAACACGAGACGATCGAAAAATAAAAACTGAATGGCGTACTGAGAAAACTGTTTTTCATTTCACGACCCTTTCTGTTGCTTCCGATAAGTTCTGCGCGGGTACTTCAGTATCTGGCACTTGTTGCCGTTTATTAAGTGTACGCTGCTTCGTACCGTGGAAGCATCAACAACGCTAACGAACGGTTAATTTCATCCGATACTGTTAAAAGTAAGCACCGAACGTTGAAATGCGAAACAAGTAAACCAGCGACAGATTGGTTTCTAAGTTTTCATGGCTTGATGAGGCATGTTGCTCATCGTGGAGACGTGGAGACGCTTGTTTTGTAATGTATTCTGCGGATAGAACAAACGCGAAACTGACTCATCTGCTCGAAAAATTCGAGAAATTTGCGTGAAATTTTGTGCTTTTGGGTCTCTCAGCTGTTGAAAAAGATTTGTCTCATCATCAAATATGTCACATGTATCTATAGTTTTAAATGATTACAGAAATCTGATAGTGTGTCATACAACTGAAATACTTCGAAGTTTTATAATCGTAAAGGCTATGTGAACATATCGAAATAGCCACTTAGTTTCCTTCACAAATGCAATGTGTTAGAGAAGGTACGAACATTGACGCTCGTTTTAATGCACTAATAAGGTAGTATGGTGTTGCCCTAGGCTCATATTCGGAAGAATAAAACCGTTTCGTGGTAATTTCGCTTTGTCCTTTATTCTCTGAATCGTTCTGGCTCATTCCTCATACAGTCTAGTTCACCTGTTCATTATCAAGCTCGCGATATTTCGACAGTCTGTTTCAATGACCTCTTTTTATACTGGGTGGTTACAATTAATGTGCAGCTACCCGCAGAGACCCATTATGGGCTGCGGAACTTGGTAAATATTCTATTGCGTTAATGCGCAACCGATTTACGCTGAAAAAAATCCGATTTTGGCCTCCAGGTGCAAATCTGGCGCTGTGAATGCAAGAAAGACGTATAAAAATGTTTCCATATGTAATGGATTAGGCCGGCTGAAGTGGCCGTGCGGTTAAAGGCGCTGCAGTCTGGAACCGCAAGACCGCTACGGTCGCAGGTTCGAATCCTGCCTCGGGCATGGATGTTTGTGATGTCCTTAGGTTGGTTAGGTTTAACTAGTTCTAAGTTCTAGGGGACTAATGACCTCAGCAGTTGAGTCCCATAGTGCTTAGAGCCATTTTTAATGGATTAGGAACAGGGCTTGGGCAGAAAAGTTCAAACAAGTGAGAAAGGCATAATGTTGATTATTAACCGCCTATTACAGAGTTTATTCAATATGAGCACCGGAGACTTCGACGAGATCTTGTACAACGCCAGATTTGCACCTGGTGGCCAAAATTGGAACTAATTTTTTTCCAGCGTAAATCTGTTCGTCATTAAAAGCATTCATGTCTACAAGTTTCGCCGCCATACCCTAATTACAGCCCACTCTGGACCTCCGCAACTAACTGCACTTTAATTAAAACCACCATGTACTATTCTTCTTTGGCTGTCTGTGATAGAGTTGGCTCATTGTATGATCGTTAGTTTTGAGTTATTTGGTGTCTTTTTACATACGTGAATAAGATTACATTTTTACACTGAAAAGATTATTGCATCAGCCGGGGAGAGGTACAAATACTGATCTTTTTCTGTTTAGACAATTACAGAAACATGCAAGGTGAGAGGGAAAACAAATTATGTGCATGGCCTTGTGATTCCGTGGGATTTTTCAATCATTGTGACCAGCTTTGGAGAGTACATAGTTCATTCATATCTGTAAATAAATTTTTGTCACTCTGTATACTACAAAATATCCTCTTCTTCATCTCCCCCTTGCGATCCGAGTAATATTTTGTAATAGATACCACCGAAGTAGAAGTAGGACATTTTCAGGGGAATTCCTCAACCTGTTGTCCGTGAGACGCTTCAAATATTCTTTATATAGCTTCACGGCTCTTTTGTTCAACGTTTTAATTTCTCGTTTCGTCTATCCTTCTTTCAGAATGCATACATTCGTTCGTTGTCAGCCATGTAAACTTTCATATCTTAAAAGTGTCTCAGATTTATGTTACTTCAGATGTAAGTTTCTTTTCGTTTCAGTTGGCTAGCATTCACGATCTCTGTGTACATTTTAATATTTTCATATACTCTCCTCGAAGATTTTGGCTAATTGTCTCTGACCTAATTGGTAACGCAAAATTCTTCTACTTTGAAAGGATGTTACTTCCGTGATACTGACTTTGATACAAACTGTCCTTTCTTAATCAACTGCGCAACCAAAGCAGCCCATTCCCTCTACTTCTGCGGATGTTGCTGTACTTAAATTAATCTTCTTCCCTTTTATAGTCTTTCGCAATCGCAATTTCAGTTTCACAGCAGTGTATTTTTAGTTGCAGTTTCTGTAGAGTTCCTAATGTCAGCTTACCACTATCGTGATGAATAACTTAAATTACTCGTACATAATTAAATAAGAGATGTGTGTAACTTTATGTGTCTTTATTCACAGAATTTTATGAGTGTATACAAATGAGTTAATTGGAGATTAACGATTCACTTGTTTCAAAACAGCGATTAATGCCGACAGATAGTATATGTGTATATTTAAATGAAACAACCACGTCGAAAGAAATTAATTGATTGATTAGATTCTGACGTTGGATGGGAAGTGCATTAGATTTGTTCACCGGCGTAAGACGTCAGCTGTCACTCACATCGTCTCATCTTTCGATTCTATCATGTGAGCGATGGGTTTCAAGCACTAGTCGTCTGCGCTGAGGTGTCCATGCGGGCTATAGTGTTCTGTTTGTGTTTGTGTTGTTGGGTATGCAGAAGACAGCGGCTGAAATCCGATGCTTGCACACACAGCCTGCCCCTCTCGAATGTCACTGAGGCGCGGACGTTTGTCCCCATCCTGGTAACTACCAACAAACGGGGCGCAGAACGCCTGTAGTTACAATAACAGCTCATCGTGATCACCAGTGCAAACTTTCTTCTCTCCCTGCTTAGGCGCCAAATTCACCTGATGAAATTTATCCTGTTACCATTTATCGAACCCGCTGCCTACTGAGCTATAGCGGCCAACAAGCCGTTAGACAGAGGTAGGGATTACAAACCATTAGACATATCATTTTTGAGGAAGATGAAAAAGATTAGTGTCAGCTGTTTCTTTCACCTCAAAGAACAAGGTTTTTCGCAAGCCGACGAGCAATTTTATTTTCAGCCTACTCCTGGGCCCAGTGCTCTGCCCTCAAGTCGTGGCTTTGTGACCCAGTGATGGCAAGTTTGTCAACATCGATTGCTTGATGGCGTCGCATCCCGCAGAACTGTGTCTGGCACACATCTGGGATTGTTTCCCGAAATGTGACACCTTGGGCCGGCCGGAGTGGCCGTGCGGTTCTAGGCGCTACAGTCTGGAGCCGAATGACCGCTACGGTCGCAGGTTCGAATCCTGTCTCAGGCATGGATGTGTGTGATGTCCTCCGGTTAGTTAGGTTTGATTAGTTCTAAGTTCTAGGCGACTGATGACCTCAGAAGGTAAGTCGCATAGTGCTCAGAGCCATTTGAACCATTTTTTTGACACCTTGGCTCAATTAGTCAGCCAATCGACACCGACAAAACTGATACCATAATGTCTTGGAGCCAGCATCTCGAGGACCGAATACAAGACTGGAGGATGAGTTAGAGAGAACATTGCTCGCCAACCCTCACGTGCCACATGACACGTACCTCTTATACTAAGCGGAGTGAAACCCAAATGTACAACTTCACACTGACTTGACAGAAAATCGTAGGAAGTTCTGGTCTTACGTTAAGTCAGTAAGTGGCTCGAAACAGCATATGCAGACACTCCGGGATGATGATGGCACTGAAACAGAGGATGACACGCGTAAAGCTGAAATACTAAACACCTTTTTCCAAAGCTGTTTCACAGAGGAAGACCGCACTGCAGTTCCTTCTCTAAATCCTCGCACAAACGAAAAAATGGCTGACATCGAAATAAGTGTCCAAGGAATAGAAAAGCAACTGGAATCACTCAACAGAGGAAAGTCCACTGGACCTGACGGGATACCAACTCGATTCTACACAGAGTACGCGAAAGAACTTGCCCCCCTTCTAACAGCCGTGTACCGCAAGTCTCTAGAGGAACGGAGGGTTCCAAATGATTGGAAAAGAGCACAGGTAGTCCCAGTCTTCAAGAAGGGTCGTCGAGCAGATGCGCAAAACTATAGACCTATATCTCTGACGTCGATATGTTGTAGAGTTTTAGAACATGTTTTTTGCTCGAGTATCATGTCGTTTTTGGAAACCCACAATCTACTATGTAGGAATCAACATGGATTCCGGAAACAGCGATCGTGTGAGACCCAACTCGCCTTATTTGTTCATGAGACCCAGAAAATATTAGATACAGGCTCCCAGGTAGATGCTATTTTTCTTGACTTCCGGAAGGCGTTCGATACAGTTCCGCACTGTCGCCTGATAAACAAAGTAAGAGCCTACGGAATATCAGACCAGCTGTGTGGCTGGATTGAAGAGTTTTTAGCAAACAGAACACAGCATGTTGTTATCAATGGAGAGACGTCTACAGACGTTAAAGTAACATCTGGCGTGCCACAGGGGAGTGTTATGGGACCATTGCTTTTCATAATATATATAAATGACCTAGTAGATAGTGTCGGAAGTCCCATGCGGCTTTTCGCGGATGATGCTGTAGTATACAGAGAAGTTGCAGCATTAGAAAATTGTAGCGAAATGCAGGAAGATCTGCAGCGGATAGGCACTTGGTGCAGGGAGTGGCAACTGACCCTTAACATAGACAAATGTAATGTATTGCGAATACATAGAAAGAAGGATCCTTTATTGTATGATTATATGACAGCGGAACAAACACTGGTAGCAGTTACTTCTGTAAAATATCTGGGACTATGCGTGCGGAACGATTTGAAGTGGAATGCTCGTATAAAATTAATTGTTGGTAAGGCGGGTACCAGGTTGAGATTCATTGGGAGAGTCCTTAGAAAATGTAGTCCATCAACAAAGGAGGTGGCTTACAAAACACTCGTTCGACCTATACTTGAGTATTGCTCATCAGTGTGGAATCCGTACCAGATCGGGTTGACGGAGGAGATAGAGAAGATCCAAAGAAGAGCGGCGCGTTTCGTCACAGGGTTATTTGGTAACCGTGATAGCGTTACGGAGATGTTTAACAAACTCAAGTGGCAGGCTCTGCAAGAGAGGCGCTCTGCATCGCGGTGTAACTTGCTCGCCAGGTTTCGAGAGGGTGCGTTTCTGGAGGAGGTATCGAATATATTGCTTCCCCCTACTTATACCTCCCGAGGAGATCACGAATGTAAAATTAGAGAGATTAGAGGGCGCACGGAGGCTTTCAGACAGACGCGACTGGAACAGGAAAGGGAGGTAATGACAGTGGCACGTAAAGTGCCCTCCGCCACACACCGTTGGGTGGCTTGAGGAGTATAAATGTAGATGTAGATGAGGTGACAGAAGTCATGGGAAACCTCCAAATATGTACCGGACCTACTTTTGCCTGGCGTAGTGCAACAGACTGACGTGGCATCAACTCCACACGTCGTAGGAAGCCACTGCATAAATACTGATCAATGCTGCCTATGTAGCCGTCCGTAATTGGGAAAGAGTTGACTGTGCAGGATTTTGTGCACGATCTGACCTCTCGATTACATCCAATGTCGGGCGATTTGGGTGGCATACTCATTCGCTCGAATTGTCTCGAATGTTCTTCAAACTCACTGCGAACAGTTGTGATCCGGCGACATGGCGCATTATCGTCCATAGAAGTTCCATCGTTGTTTGGGAATAAGAAGTCTATGAATGGCTGCAGTTGGTCTCCAAGCAACCGAACATAATCATTTCCAGTCAGAGATGGGTTCAGTTGGACCAGAGGACCCAGTCCATTCCATGTAAACACAGTCCACACCGTTATGGAGACACCGCCAGCTTGCACAGTGCCTTGTTGACAACTTGGGTCCATGGCTTCGTGGTGTCTGTGCCACACTCGAACCCTGCTATGAGGTCATACCATCTGAAATCGTGACTAAACTCACCTGGCCACTGTTTTCCAGTCGAATAGGGTCACGAGCCCAGTCAAGGTGGTGCAGGCGATGCTGTGCTGTTAGCAAAGGTACTTGCGTCGGTCGTCTGCTGCCATAGCCCATTAACGCCAAATTTCGCCGTATGTCCTAACGCATAAGTTCGTCGTACGTCTCACATTGTTTTCTGCGGTTATATTACGCAATGTTGCTTGTCCGTTAGCTCTGACAACTCTGCGCAAACGCCGCTGCTCTCGTTCGTCCGTGGTGCGGGGTAAAGCCCGAAATTTGGTATTCTCGGCACACACTTGACACAATAGCTCTCCGAATGTCGAAATCCCTAACGATTTCTGAATGGAATGTCCCATGCACCTAGCATAGCGCATTATAAGTCTGCTAATTCGCGTCGTGCGGCCATAATCACGTCGGAAAGCTTTCCACATCAGTCATCTGAGTACAAATGATAGCTCCGCCAATGCACTGCCCTTTTATAGCTTGTGTAAACGATACTGCTGCCATCTGTCTGTGTGCATATCGCTGTCCCTTGAATTTGCACCTCACTATAGATTACTTTTTCCGACTTGCAATCACTTATCGAATGATGTAGCTCGGTCAGCCCAAGAACCTGTTATTGACTCGATAGGAATTACATATTTCACACGGATGTCTGCTATAGTATTCGTATGAAATTGAGACTAAGCCTCTACGGACGCCCTTAATTTACTACACGCATTGCCTTATGGTGTTTCTACGCTAAAGCTATTGTGTGGTGTCACCGCCAGACACAACACTTGCTAGGTGGTAGCCTTTAAATCTGCCGCGGTCCGTTAGTATACGTCGGACCCGCGTGTCGCCACTGTCAGTGATTGCAGACCGAGCGCCGCCGCACGTCAGGTCTAGAGAGACTTCCTAGCACTCGCCCCAGTTGTACAGCCGACTTTGCTAGCGATGGTTCACTGACAAGTTACGCTCTCATTTGCCGAGACGATAGTTACCATAGCCTTCAGCTACGTCATTTGCCACGACCTAGCAAGGCGCCATTATGATTTGCTATTAATCTTGTGATGCATGTACCGTCAGACCGATGTTCACCAATTATGGATTAAAGTTAAGTATTCCAACAGCTACGTACTTTATTTGCTAGTCTCAAATCCTTTAACTGTTTCAGACCTCACGCCAGCCTGCGTGAGCTTAAACGCGTGCCTTTCGGCTTCACCTCGTAGTGGCTTGGCTGTCTTGCCAAGTCACATAATGTTGTTAACTGGAAGCTTGGTTACTGTGCTTCGCTAGATGCGTTCCTGTTGGAGATGATACTCTATGTCCTTACCTTCCTCCGACATACGGACTGACTTACATAGTCACTTATAAGGCGATCCACAGTTTAATGTGGACTCCGAACCACGGCACAAATGGTTCAAATTGCTCTGAGCACTATGGGACTTAACTTCTAAGGTCATCACTCCCCTATAACTTAGAACTACTCCAACCTAACTAACCTAAGGACATCACACACATCCATGTCCGAGGCAGGACTAATCGTGAGGGTACTATAATTTACTTGCTCATATTGCTGTTAGGACGACGTTGTACTTCTGTGTTCGACCTAATGGTTTTTAGTGTATCTGAAACGAATGACGAACTTGGGACTACAAGCAGCAGTCATGGCTAAGCAGAACGCAAATTTCTCTTACAAATTTTATCAGCGTAGCGTCTGATGTCGAGAGCGAGAAATCAGGTAATGTGACGGCTCTCGATTCTGGCGAAGGCAGTTCGATTCCTGTCGGTGGGGGAAACTATTACCAGCAATATTTGGCCCTCGAGTGAAGGAAAGGTGGCAGCTTCATTTCATCATAACCGAACTGTGCACATCTCAACTGTCCATGCAGTGAACTATATAAACCAGCAGTGCGTGTGAGGAGAACCAGTGCATGATACCATGTTATGGTATAACGAACGTAAAAGCGGATCAACCCCGGATCAGAAATTAGATATGGAGTTAGATATAGTATGAGGCTGTTGTTAGATAATGAGTTTTTGTTGCTAGAATTTATTTTGTTACATAATTAGTGTCATTTTCGTTGTCTTTTTCTAATTGATATGATTGTGGTAGCAGTTGTGTGTTTTGCTTTAGCCTCTAGGTTGCAATCTAAAGATAAGAAATTCAGAGAGCCTCACTTTGTGGCTCGTAAGCGTATAATAAAAATCATACCCAATGTAAAGTTACGCATGTCATCGACGCCAATCCACACGAACGCCGGAATAAATATCCAAAAAACTACACATATGTAACTGTTGTGTACCTGTGGCTGCACTCCAAAATTTCTCACTGTTCTGGTTATGTCGTACTGAAAAAGTGATGTATACATTGTTAAGTATACTAACATCTGTCTAATCAATGCTTGTTTCTCAGCGACCGATGGTACAGAATTTGCTGAAATTGAATCGTAAGATTTCTCAAAATCTATGCATTGAGTATGAATAACCACTTGTAATGGATTCAGCGCGAATATACATAATCGTCGCTTCGTTCTCTAACTTGGGACGCGAGTCGCAAGTGACTCACCGTGCCACACCCACTTCTAAAGCCAGTTTTTCCTTTACTGGATTAATTTTTTTTCTTTTTAGTTGGCACTGATTTTCGCGAGTCTCTTGTAAATCACGGATAGGCAGCTGATAGAGCTATAATTTTTTAGGTTTTACCTGTTTCTTCCCTTAGAAATACGACGGTCAGAGCATTACTCCACTTCTGGTGAAATGTCTCACTCTGGGCATATTCTGTAAACAATTTCGTGAGTTCATTTAGTATTACTTATCGTGAGGCTTCTATCATTTCAGGTCAAACATCGTCATCTTCTAACGCCTTGCCTTTCATTACATCTCGAATGGCTCTACACACCTCATCCAGTATTGTTTGCGGAATGCCAATATAATTGATATTAACAATCTGTATTTATGATTTAACTCTTGACCTATGCAAACAGTTAATGAAATGCGCCGATGTGTGTGCGGTTTTCTCTGTGTTGTGAGTTACTGTTTAACCTGACACCGTAACTGACTGAATGTATCTACCCACAATCAGCCCATGCTACATCTTCTTCACATTCTTATACCGGGTGAAAAGTATTTAAACCGACAAACTCTGGGAGGTTGTAGGGGACATCAAAACAAATATTTTTTTCTTAATGTCATTTTTTCCTATGAGAAGTATTTAAACCGGTAGAGGAAGATTTCTCTGGCGGCAAATTAATTAAATCAACAAACACTTTTCCATTTTTTTATGACCAAGAGACAACACATTAACACAACACAATTTCAATTACAGTAGATTTTCAAAAATGCCTCCATTAACACGTAATCAAAGGTTACACCGTCGGATAATGTTCTGTTTGACACGGGCAAAAACCCCAGGATTATCCTGAATTGTTCCTGCTACTGCTACTATCCGGGCAACCAGATGCTCTTCTGATGCAACAAGAGTTCCATAAACAAGGTTGCACATATCTCCCCACACAAAAAAGTCCAGAGGGGACATATCTGGGGATCGAGCAGGCCACGGTACAGGACCACCTCTGCCGATCCACGTTTCTAGGAACCGTCGGTCCAGGTATCGACGAACACGACGACTGAAATGTGCCGGCGCCCCGTCATCTTGGAACCACATGCGTTGTCTTCTAGGGAGCGGGACGTCGTCCAGCAATTCTGGCAATGCTCTGGCGAGAAAATTGTGATATTGCCTGCCATTTAATGGCCTAGGTAGCAGATGCGGCCCAATTAAACAGTACCCAACAACACCGACCCACACATTAACGAAGAACCGCACCTGATGAGCGCTAGTAACTGTGGCATGTGGGTTATCCTCACTCCAAACATGCGAATTGCGCATGCTGAAGACTCCATCACACCCGAATGTTGCTTCATCAGTAAACAACACAGAGGATGGAAATGTAGGATGCATTTCACACTGTTCCAGGTACCACTTCGAAAACAGTGCTCTGGGTGGATAATCAACTGGTTCCAGGTTGTGGACAAACTGTAGGTGAAATGGACGTAACAATTTCTCTCGAAGGACTGTTCTTACATTCGTCTGATTCGTCCACATGTTACGTGCCATTGCACGAGTGCTGACTGAAGGATCCCGCTCTACATGCTGCAAGACAGCTGCTTCCCGCGCCCGGGTTCCCGGGTTCGATTCCCGGCGGGGTCAGGGATTTTCTCTGCCTCGTGATGGCTGGGTGTTGTGTGATGTCCTTAGGTTAGTTAGTTTTAAGTAGTTCTAAGTTCTAGGGGACTGATCACCATAGATGTTAAGTCCCATAGTGCTCAGAGCCATTTGAACCATTTTTGAACCAAGGCAGCTTCCTCAAATTGCAGCGTTCTTACCGTGCGAAGGCGTCCCTGTCCAGGTAATCTTCTAAATGACCTGGTCTCACGCAGACGTTGGTACACAGCAGCAAAGGTCGTATGATGCGGGATACGGCGATTAGGATATTGTTGTTGATAAACCGGCTTTGCAGCTCGTCCTTTGTGGTGAGCTACGTAGTACGCACCAACCATAACAGTGTACTCACTCCAGGTGCATCGCTCCATTAGTAAACAGAGACAGTGCACTACTACATTGGTGGACAGCAGTTGCCTACAACTGAAGAGCGTAATGCGGCCTCTAACAACTGAAGAGCGTAATACGGCCTCCACCGGTTTAAATAACCCTCAAAAGAAAAAATGACATTAGGGAAAAATATTTGTTTTGATGTCCCCTACAACCTCCCAGAGTTTGTCGGTTTAAATCCTTTTCACCATGTATAAAAAAAAAGTTCCTGCATGCTTTTCCAGACATTTTTAGCTAGAAGGTGCGAGGATGTTCCAGTGAACAAACCGTCTAGTACGAAGTGTGGTGACGTGCTGAAAAGCGAGCGCCGCCTACCTGTGAACGCGCGTCGAGCTAGAAGCAGTGCTCGACTTAGTCACGACTTCAGCTGCTGCGGGCAGCCCTCCAAGCGGCGATTCATCCGCCGGCGACTCGCTGAACTAACCTCGTCCTCGTGGGCGATCGTGAGCTGTGAGCGTCCGCACTGGATTTACACGCGCCATTCTCCGCTGCCGAAACGTTTACTCGAACGTCCGGCTGACGTCCAGGGGCGTTAAAAGCGGATGTACGAAAACAGACGCAGCTGGATTTCATAAGCATACACGGTAGGAATGATGTCCGTGATTAGACAAAAGAGAGATGACATATTTTGATCTCATTTGCATAAATGCAGGGCACAGTTAGTTTCCATTTGAAGTACGGTAGTCACTAATACCACAGTGACTGCACTGTCATTTATGCAGGACGTTATTGGCCTCTATATAAACGACTTCGGAGACAATCTGAGAAACCCGTCATTTACCGTCTGTCTAGTAAAGTCATCACGTTAATAAAACCAGTTACGGCCGGCCGGAGTGGCCGAGCGGTTAAAGGCGCTACAGTCTGGAACCGCACGACCGCTACGGTCGCAGGTTCGAATCCTGCCTCGGGCATGGATGTGTGTGATGTCCTTAGGTTAGTTAGGTTTAAGTAGTTCTAAGTTCTAGGGGACTTATGACCACAGCAGTTGCGTCCCATAGTGCTCAGAGCCATTTGAACCATTTTAAAACCAGTTACACAATGATGTTGACAGGAACTCTGCATGGTGCTAAAAGTGGCAATTGACTATAAATAATCAAAAATGTGAAGTCATCACACACATGATTTCTAAGAGGCATCACACCGAGCGAGGTGGCGCAGTGGCTAGCACACTGGACTCACATTCGGGAGGACGACGGTTAAATCCCGCGTCCAGCCATCCTGATTTAGGTTTTCCGTGATTTCCCTAAATCGCTCCGGGCAAATGCCGGGATGGTTCCTTTGAAAGGGCACGGCCGACTTCCTGCCCCGTCCTTCCCTAATCCGATGAGACCGATGACCTCGCTGTCTGGTCTGCTTCCCCAAAACAACCCAAATCTAAAAGGAATCGATAAAATTTCGGTTACACGGTAAATCACACAAATCTAAAGACTGTCAGTTCAATTTTAATACCTGGGAATTACGATTCCGGGCAACTTAAACTGGAGCGATCACACAGAAAATGTTTTGGAGATGCGAAGACTGCGTTTTACAGGCAGAACACTAAAGAAGCGGTCCTTACTACGCTTCTCCACCCTCTTCTGGAGCAGTGCTGTACTACGTGGGGCCTGCTTCAGAGAGGATTGACGGAGGACATCGAAAAAGTTGAAAGAAGGGCAGCTCCTTCTCCATTATCTCGAAGTGGGGGAGAGAGTGTCACGGATATGATACGCGAGTTAGGGTGGCAATCATCGAAGCAGAGGCGTTTTTGGTTGCTGCGTGATCTTTTCACGAAATTTCAATCACCAACTTTCTCCTCCGAATGCGAAAATATTTTGTTGATGCCAGCCTACAAAGGGAGAAATGACCATCATTATCTAGTGAGAGAGAGTAGAGCGTGTACGAAAAGATTTAAGTTTTTCCCGCGCGCTGTTCGGGAATGGAATGGTAAAGAAATACTGTAGTCTGAAATTGATTCGATGAACTCTCTGACAGGTACTTGAGTGTGAATTGCAGAACAGTCATGTAGATGTGGATTGTCGGTGAGAGGGGAAGTGTTGCACGCGATTTGCAAAAATCATCTGAGTTCTGTATTGTTTTTACTGCGATACCATTGTTTATTATTTGAAAGCATCTTTCAGTTTGTTCCCTGCAGTTTAATTAGGTTAGATTAGATATACTGTTTATTGATAGATCCGTACTGAGGAGATCCTCAAGAATGTAGAACATGTCAATACATAGTACAAAGAAGAATAGATGCGCTAATGTACCTTCCACACGTTCAAAAATGGTTCAAATGGCTCTGAGCACTATGGGACTTAACATCTATGGTCATCAGTCCCATAGAACTTAGAACTACTTAAACCTAACTAACCTAAGGACAGCACACAACACCCAGCCATCACGAGGCAGAGAAAATCCCTGACCCCGCCGGGAATCGAACCCGGGAACCCGGGCGTGGGAAGCGAGAACGCTACCGCACGACCACGAGATGCGGGCTTTCCACACGTTCCAAGTGAAATTGTCCCCATAAATGTGGAATAAGTAAAAACATATTGAAAAGAGTTTACTTTACTAGGTAATAAGTGAAATTTGTCACAAAACATATACAATTTTCTTGTGGCCATTACAGGCACAAATCATCAAAGAGAAAATCAGTTCACAACATTTATTTACGTTGATCACATAACTGCGCGGAACATGTACAGAAGTTAGTATTTACATAATACACGTTATTATTAATAATATATACGCATCAGTCAGTTCCACTAAGAAATTCGTCAATTGAGTAGGAGTAGCCGGCCACCAACAGGCTCCTGTTGTGGCTACTGCAAATTAGTGGAAACGTGTTCTTCTGAATAATGAACAACTTCTTGAACCGAAGTAAGAGACCTTATTTCTGTGAATGATACAGATGTGTTCCAGTACTGAGATGTTGGTCGAAACAAGAGACATTTATGATAAATACAATTAAGGAATTAGTACATTCGGAAGCAGTACTTTGTTTCCCCGGTAAATTGATCAGGTCTCTGCTGGACTTTCCTATTACCCGTTTTTGGAGTCGGAAAACTTTACCTTTGCGTGCTGAGTTACCTCAAAAAATGACACCATGGCACATGTGATCTAGTTTTTCTAACATCCTCAGTGTAACCACGACAGATTTCATTATTTTAAAACGTCAGGTTTACAGGTCTTAATGCAAAGCAAAGCGCTCATTAGTACGAGCTGTGTTGCGTGAAGTCAGTTAGCTTGACATGAGCTACCCGTCTTTCATCTGTGGTGCGAATGACCTACAGTTCCATTTCCTAGAACATTGTGGTACAAATGCGCTCAGGATTTCCGTGAGGCCGAAGGCGTTGCATCATCCGATGCTGATGAAATCTCACCTTTTGTTTAAATTTTTAGAGAGCTTCTCCAAGTGAAATATATGTATTATTGCCAGACTGTTATTATTATTAATAGAGCAGAACGACTGAGTCTTTAATTCTTTCATGGTTAGTAACGTATTTTGTTTCATGGCTTGTTTTGGGAGAGGTATAACACGATTCACTGGTTTATTCAGCCTGATTTTTCATCTGATTGCGTTCTTAACATCATATCAGAAATGAATTCGGTTGATACTTATTTTCTTCTTCCGCTCATCCTTCGTTACCTCTCGAGTATTTACCGCGACTGATTTGGCATCATTTCTAGACTATAAATTGTAATAAAAATAAAAAAAGACTACTCTGACTGAGTGTGTAAACCGGATTTATAACACGTCGGCAACCGTTTCGAGTAAAACGCGCTCCGTATCTTTCAATGCCATTTGAAACAATCTAACATTGATATACTTTTAGTCAGTTTACTGCTTTTCCTATCTTTCAAATTTTTTTCTTTGATAGTAGGATGTGTGTATACCCTTTATTCCTACGTCATCTGGGACGAAAAGTTTAAAACGAGCTCAGTTGAATCCTACACACACACACACACACACACACACACACACACACACACACACACACCTCTCTCTCCCCCCCCCCCCCGCCCCCTCCTGTCTTCTCCAGCACCCTCCCGTCGCTCCCATTCATTCAGGCTGCCTCACCTGGCCATATCTGTAGAGTTAAAACCACGTGATGTTCTTGCATCACTAAGCACTAGTCACGAATTCTTTTTTAGACAACGTGTTACTATATAAGCCATTCGAGAACATATTGATTATTCAGTCATACCCATACGTTTTTCAACAATAAAAATCCAGTACTCATCTTTTAACTCACCCTCCACAAACAGAAGGAAGGAAGGAGGATTAGGGGTTAAAGCCCAGTCGACAAGGAGCTCTTCAGAGACGGTTCATCAAACAATGTAAGATAGAATACTTTGTGTGCTGCGTAATGTGCCATTAGCATTGTCATTTCTGAACAAGTGAAATGTTCATTGGTATTGCGGTTTTCTTATTAACTCGTAATCTTGAGTATAGTGTATGTGATTAAGTACGACTGCAGTAACTTCATTGGGCTGAAGGATGCTGGAAAGTAGTAAAATCCACAGCTTAGGGGCACGTTGAAAGTTCTTTATTAGTTGCATTGTTAATTTTGAACATTTTCTCATCAAAAATGCAGTTTGAGCCTTACATATATGCGTTTTCCCTGCGTTGTCATCGCAGTGGATGTCTTTCAGTATTCATCTGAAGTCCTGAAGATGAGGCTGAGTTTCGCAACGCACTTCAGTCACAACACAACAGCGAGTTGGTTTGCGTAAGTTCTACATCTGCATCCATACTCCGCAAGCCACCTGACGGTGCGTGGCGGAGGGCACCTTCAGTATCTCTATCGGTCCTCCCTTCTGTTGCAGTCTCGTATTGTTCGTGGAAAGAAGGATTGTCGGTATGCCTCTGTGTGGGCTCTAATCTCTCTGATTTTATCCTCATGGTCTCTTCGCGAGATATGCGTAGGAGGGAGCAATATACTGCTTGACTCATCGGTGAAGGCATGTTCTCGAAACTTCAACAAAAGCCCGTATCGAGCTACTGAGCATCTCTCTTGCAGAGTCTTCCACTGGAGTTTATCTATCACCTCCGTAACGCTTTTGCGATTACTAAATGATCCTGTAACGAAGCGCGCTGCTCTCCGTTGGATCTTCTCTATCTCTTCTATCAACCCTATCTGGTGCGGATCCCACACCGGTGAGCAGTATTCAAGCAGTGGGTGAACAAGTGTACTGTAAACTACTTCCTTTGTTTCCGGATTGCATTTCCTTAGGATTCTTCCAATGAATCTCATCTGGCATCTGCTTTACCGACGGTCAACTTTGATCATTCCATTTTAAATCACTCCTAATGCCTACTCCCAGATAATTTATGGAATTAACTGCTTCCAGTTGCTGACCTGCTATATTGTAGCTAAATGATCTTTCTTTCTATGTATTCGCAGCACATTACACTTGTCTACATTGAGATTCAGTTGCCATTCCCTGCACCATGCGTCAATTCGTTGCAGATCCTCCTGCATTTCAGTACAATTTTCCATTGTAATAACCTCTCGATATACTGCATCATCATCCGCAAAAAGCCTCAGTGAACTTCCGATGTTATCGACAAAGTCATTTATATATATTGTGAATAGCAACGGTCCTACGACGCTCCCGTGCGGCACACCTAAAATCACGCTTACTTCGGAAGACTTCTCTCCCTTGAGAATGACATGCTGCGTGTCTTAAGGTGCGGAAACTTTGCGAGAGATTGTTGTTGTAAGACTGTGTATACGCCCTATATTACTCTCGTGGTCCCTAAGCTAGGTGTAGCAGAATGGTCGCACGGCTTTCCCAAAGTACAGCTTCTCTAACTATAGCGAACAGGGTTTCACGTGAAGTTGTTAGAAGGATCCCCGTTTTAACTTCCCTGATCATCATTGTTACCTGTTCATATGAATGTACCGATATGTTACAATCCTACAACAAGAAGTATGAATGGATATTCAGTTTTCAATGTGAGGTGAACTCAAACATTTCATTGTTGCCTCGAAAAGTTAATTACGTAACTGAGTTTTAGTTTCTTTGCAGATACATGTCTGGTATACACTGATGTCCCTGCGCCACAGTACCGTACTACACCGCTAGAGGAACCAAAACTATACGGTATAGTCCATCGATAAGCGGGAGTATCGTTCAGTAGTTACGTTTCCTGCATCTGAAGGGTAACAAAGCTGCAGCAGACCATGCTGATTTGGTGGAAGTGTGCGGCAACAGTGCACCATCGTATGACACAGTGGTCTGGTGGCGCAAATGCTTCCAGTCAAAAAGACGAAGAACGAAGTGACAGGCCATCTCCCTGCAAAGGCCTTGTACACGCTAGTACACAACACCGAGCGAATTTTGTTTCTAAGGCAGTATCTATAAACAATCCGGCGATTGTGTATGTAGGCAATAATGTATAGACAGGCTTTTGTTACAATATCGCAGAGATTTTGACTTCCATTTGAAATGGGAGATATGAGATAATTCTTAGACAATGTTGCGCAACGTTTCATAGTGAGGCCGTCTTGGTAGACATGGCCTCCAGTTATTCTCTTTACGCCATGGAAATCACTTGGTCGGTTTTTTACTATTTTTGTTTTCCTTATTGTTAAACATCGCTTATCGAGTGTGGCCAGTGGAGAAAGCGTTGCAGTTGATTGAAGATTTTCAGGCAGTATCGTGTTTGTGGCAAGATAGTAATTCCAAATATGAAAATCGCAACAAGATGAAGTTTGCCAGAATGACATTTTCACTCTGTAGCGGAGTGTGCGCTGTTATGTAACTTTCTTGGCAGATTAAAACTGTGTGCCGGACCGAGACTTGCAGAAGGGCTTCTGTGAAATTTGGAAGGTAGGAAACGAGGTACTGGCGGAAGTAAAGCTGTGAGGACGGGGCGTGAGTCGCGCTTGGGTAGCTCAGATGGTAGAGCACTTGCTCGCGAAAAGCAAAGGTGCCGAGTTCGAGTCTCGGTCCGGCACACAGTTCTAATCTATCAGGAAAGTTTCGAGATGAAGTTGGTTGTCGATCTCTTTCGATTTCTTTCACTATCCATTATAATCACTGCGCAACCCGAGATCCCAACGAGGTCAGCCGTATTTAGCAAATATCGAGGAACAAGGCATTGAAGTATGTGCCTCCGCCTCCGACCAAGTCTATAGACGCTTTGCTTACACTGTCTAGCTACGTATCTATAGACAGTCCCTCTATAATGTCAATGGAACTGGGAATCGCAAGAGAAGTGGATTCCGTTGTGCTTGAAGAACGAAAGGCAGTCATGGACCAATTTTCAACATGTTGCACGACAATTCGAAAATGACAAATGTCGTCACCGACTGGATTCCACTACGGCAACAAACGAAGCTGGAGCGGAAATGTTACAGCTTTGTCGGCCCAATCCAGATTACTTCGTTAGTCACCTATAGCTGGAGTCACAAACGAGGGCGGTCGAGTTTAGGCTTATTCTGCGCACGCACGTTACACATTCTACGACAGTCAAAGAGCGTTCGGCAGTGTTCTGACCCCTAAGTTCTGAATGTCGTAGCCAATGCCAGCATTAGCCGCGATCGCAGCGAATTATTTTGTGAAATTTTATTCCATTTGTTACGACTCGTCATGATGGTGGTGGTAAGCGACAAATTCTAGCCGCGCGGGATTAGCCGAGCGGTCTCAGGCGCTGCAGTCATGGACTGTGCGTATGGTCACGGGGGAGGTTCGAGTCCTCCCTCGGGCATGGGTGTTTGTGTTCGTCCTTAGGATAATTTAGGTTAAGTAGTGTGTAAGCTTAGGGACTGATGACCTTAGCAGTTAAGTCCCATAAGATTTCACTCACATTTGAAAATTTTACACACAAATTCTACATAACCAAGAAAGAGACATAATTTGGAGGATACACGCTTTCTTCAAGCGCAAAGCAGGCGTCATCAACTATCGCAACTGTCGCTTGGACGCGGCAACAATAGAATGCTCGTACGTGCCTCGATCTGCGCGAACCGCCATCGTTCGTGAATCGGACTGTACACGCCACAGACGACTCCTGAGGTGTGTCACTGTGATGCCGAGACAGCAAAGGAAAGCAAACAGAAAAAAAAAACACGCGAACTCACCACTGCTGACAAGGGCGAGGATCCAAGCATTACTGGATACTGGGTACTGGGTGTTTTTGGGACTGCCACGGTTGGTTCTTGCGGATTGTGCCCATAATGGACATACGGTCGCAGGAGCGAACTAACGAAATATCCTCGCTAGTTTGCAGGAGGCTGTCAAGACGATGTAAGAGGTCCATGATTAAGGAATTTGTTGCTAGCGCACTCGAGCAAATGTAATTTCGATTGATTGCTCACGCGCTGCCTGCGGTATGTAAGCTGTAAGAGAATCTCAGACCAGAGAGCAATGTTGTAAGCAGTAGGAACTGTGTAGCAGTAGGAGTAAGTAGTTGCTAGCAGTCGTGTGTATGAAGTTGGCTGGGCCGGTCGTGGGGAGCGATGGCGGAGCCTGAGCGATATAATATTAGGTAAAAGCAGCCTCGCGCATATGTAGTATTCTTATATCAAGTCCCACGTAAATTTAAAAAAAAATCGCTAAATAATAATCTTTTTTATAAAAATTAACTTTTGACAATCATTCATCTCAATTTAAAGAATTTACTAATTTCTCCAATCCATGGGCACCCTGATTATTGTAAAGAAAAATCAGTTCTTTCCTTTTATACGCGACAAATCTATCGGCCAGCTTGGCACTGTGCTGTGCCAGAAAAATTTATTGTAACAGCTGATATATATGCGTTATCCGGCGACTTCATTGAGGTAAGAACTTTCAATTTATTCAGTATGATCTTTCAGGGCCATCACGCAGCACTGCTGACGTCCAAAATTTACCAGTTTAAATTCACAGCCAATTATTGATAGGTTATCTATGACTCACATTTTTTGTTAGGAGATTATTCACATTTTATTGTTCCAAGGTTACGGAATTTATCTGTTGGGAGGTTACACTGAATGCGAATGATATAATTATATAATTATTATTTATCTGTTGGGAGGTTACACTTGAATGTGAATTATATAATTATATTATTTTTTCTTTTGGCAGGTAACGCTAAATGTAAATGTTATAATTATTTTTTTCTTTTGGGAGGTTACGCTAAATGTGAATGCTACATAATTATATTTTTTTACTGTTGGGAGGTTACAACGAAGCATTGCGGGAAGCTGTCCCCAGGACTGGGACGTTGTGTTTTTGCTCCCCGACGATGCCCCACACCATTCGGTTGTCAAATTTCATCTCAAACCCATATTATCCTGAACCCTGTCTCCTGGGTGAAGAAAGCATTTTGTGGCAGACACTTTCAGAATGACGACGAGTTGATTTTCGAGTTGGAAAGTTCCTTGAACACTTTAAAAGCAAATATCTGCAGTGGAGGTCTGCGCTAAGTCATCCATCGCTGAGAATTAAGTGTCGCATTGAAGGGGCGGGCAGGGGGATGTAGCGAAGAACTACACCGTCACCAAGTTTCATAGCCACATCTTAATTTTTTCGAGGTGATAATTGAAAGGTTCGAGTAAGCGTCGTGGAGAGGGAACAGTCGGATTTCACGCTACTAACGACCCCTGGATAGCTGTCCCATGTTTACGACGCAGTTCCGCGGCTTCGGCGCACCCTCTTTGTGCTCTGAGTAGAGATGGGTAGTTCGCGAACGAACGGGTGCAACGGAACGGTTCACCAAGGTGAACGAAAGGACCGAGGAACGAATTCCGAAGAACGATCGGTTCATAGTTCACTTCGGTCGCGGCGGTCTACTTATAGTTCTTGGGAACGAGGAACGATCGGTTCATAGTTCACTCCGGTCGCGGCGGTCCACTTATAGTTCCCGGGAACGAGGAACGATCGGTTCATAGTTCACTAGTTCACTTCGGTCGCGGCGGTCACTTCGGCAGTTCTCGTTCCAGCCTCGGTCGCGTGCTCGTCTCAGTCTCGGTCTCCCTCGGCCGCACTCGACGTTCTTCGCATGACCACCTGTCTCAGTTCCACTGCCGACTGCTCCTAGTTAGTTCAGTATCCAGTTGTTCGTTTCGTTCATTGCGCTCGCCCATTTTACTTGTGTTCCAAACTGTTCTTGCACTTGGTTCTGGCTATTCAGCGTCCACGACCGGTAATCAAAAAGTATTTTATTGTTACGCAAATTACATAAAAATTACGTTGTATCTAATAGGTACGTCTTTTCAGGTAACAAAGGGGCATATCAACTCACTTCATTATATCGATTAACAGCAGAAAACATACTTATATCAAGGCAAGTTTTTTTTGTTATTCATATATTTTTTGGTTTCATCGATCTGATTTAGCAACTAACTTTCAATAATTTGCTTAATTTTTAGTGTAAGAAAATTCATATAAAACGATTTTCGTGTATCTTTCATATACAAAACATTACATTTAGGAAGGCTCTAATTATTTTTAAGTTTGGTTGTTTCTAATTTGCATTACCTGCTAGTTTGGTTTCTTTGAAAAAAAAAAAAAAATGTGGGTTGTGGGTCATTTTGGCTCAGTAGGAAAAGTGGTGCCTCTCCATTTGAAAAGACATAGATTGCCATAAAATCGTATTTATTATCTCAAAAACATTTGTTCAGAAGGAGCTTTCAAACCAAAAACTTTACTACTGCGAACTTAATTATTATTATTATTGCTGCATTAACTTTAATATTGCAACATAAAAACATAATTTTTACGAAGCGTGCGACGCAAGTATGATGAGAAAACCACATTTTATTTTATGCTTCCATAAAGTGTCTACTTCGCCTACGAACTCAGAGACAACGTGAAGTATATACAGGGTGTAAACGATTATTGTTTACAATGTAGCATAGCTATGTAGTGGAAGTCGAAGAATTTTATACAAGACACTTGTGGTCTATAAAGCTGGGAAACAGCCACCAACAGGTTTACAAGACTACATGAGCTATAGCCTACGCGCGTCGCTTGAGATTTCCATGTTCTCTTCTCCAGCTCTCTACATATCGTCATCGATTGTTTCGCAATTGTTGCTTGCATTAGCTTGTTATTTCTTCACTGCCTAATTATGTTTGTCTGTTTGTTGTATCTGCTCGTAACGGGCAACACATCGCACATCGTCCGTAATTGGCGAGCAGTCAGTGGTCGGGGCCGGTTTTCCGTGCGCCACCCTATATTATTTTCCTGCGATCAGCCACTCAACGGTACAGTTGGCTAAACGAGAGGTTTTGCAGAATCACAGAAATTACTTCTAAAAGTGTGTAATAATTCTGTAACGAATAAAAACTCTATACTCCAGGGGGGGAGTGGTGCCCTCCATCCTTCAGTCACCTACACTACTAGTTTTCAGTTTTTCATAAGAACCATATACCAAGCAAAAATGAACGGTGAACGAGTAAAGCGGCTAATCTCGGCGGAGTTCGAGTCCTCCCTCGGGCATGGGTGTTTGTGTTTGTCCTTAGGATAATTTAGGTTCAGTAGTGTGTAAGCTTAGGGACTGATGACCTTAACAGTTAAGTCCCATAAGATTTCACACACATTTGAACATTTTTTTGAACGAGTAAAAATGAACGATTCCCAAAACAGAACGATCAGCAGTGAACTAGCTCCCAAGGATGAACGAGTTTGCCCATCTCTAGCTCTGAGGCGACCCAGGCTGCCGCGGCCCCTTGCTTCGGCGGCAGAGGCAGAGGCAGAGGTGTCCAGCCGGCGCTGCCTGCCCGCAGCCTGCGCGGCACTCCTGGAGCGTCGCTCTCGCCCTCTCATCGACGGCCGCCCGCATGGACGGCTCGACAAAAGAGCAGCGCTCACCCTCGACAGAAAGGCCAGCTTGCCCGCAGCGTGCCCTCTGCTCGCGCGTATTGTCTCTTAATTTGTCAATTGCTGACCGGTTGCACCCTCTACCCCTGCCCCTTATACCACTTTCGACGAGCACTCTCGGTAAATTTCATGTGCGATTTTAAGATGAGATATTGCTCAACGTCCGCATCTGCATCTGCTTGTACGAGGTTTGTCCAGAAAATACGTATAAAAGTTGAATAATAATTTTATTTTACAATTATTCAGGTATTACAATATGGTCTCCTTCAAAGTACTCGCCCTGAGACGCGATACACTTCTGCCAATGCCGTTTCCACTGTTGATAACATTGCTGAAAGTCTTCAGTTGTGATGTTGTTCAGTTGTCGTGTCGTTTCCGCCTTGATGGCTTCCACATCTCCCAAGTGCCGCCCCCGAAGCACCATTTTGCATTTCGGGAACATGAAGAAGTCACACAGGGCTACATCGGGTGAATAAGGCGGGTGGTCTGTCACGTTGATTGAGCTTCGGGCCAAAAACTCGCGCACAACGAGCGACGTGTGAGCGGGCGCATTGTCGTGATGAAGGATCCACCTGCCCCCTTTTGCCAACTCCGGTCGAACTCGGGCCACACGAGCTCTGAGACGTATCAGAACTTCAACGTAAAAATTTCCGTTCACTCTCTGGCCGGGAGGGACAAATTCCTTGTGAACAATGCCCCTAGAATCAAAGAAAACAATCAACATTGTCTTCCCACTGGACCTTGATTTTCGCGACTTTTTTGTTCTCGGTTCTCCTGCTAGTTTCCATTCCTTGCTTTGAGATTTGAGCTCCACATCTAATTCGTAAAACCAGGACTCGTCTCCAGTGATGTCCCCTCGTTCCTCTGCTTCCAACCAATCGTCACAGCACTCAACCCTCTTTGCTTTCTGCTCTGGCGTCAAGAGCTTCGGTACCATTTTCGCACACAATTTCTTCACTTCAAGTTTTTGTGTCAGGATTTCGTGAACGATTGTTTCGGGGATTGACAGCTCGTCAGCAATCATTCTGACTGTCAATCTACGGTCTTTAAGAACACAAGCCCGAATTCATTCAACACTTGCATCGGAACTCGATGTCGGCGGGCGTCCTGGGCGAGGGTCATCGTTCACTTCTTCTCGGCCATCCCGGATCCTTTTTAACCACTTGTTCACGGTTGGTTCCTTCAGAGAATTGTCTCCGTAAACCTGTTTCAAACACTCAAAAATCTCACGGCCATTCTTGCCTAGCTTTGCAAGAAACTTGATGTTGTCGCGCTGTTCCTCAATCAGAGAGAGCTGCATGCCGACGGCAGGTGAAAAAGGGTAACTGTCAACAAGCTGCCGCACACTCCCACCTTCACGCAGAGTGCTCTGACGTGATGGGATTGATTACAGCAGTAGTCCGACCTGGCGGTGACTGCAACCTGTAACATAAAGACATTATTCAACTTTTGTACGTATTTTCCGGACAAACCTCGTACTGTGTAAGCCACCTTACGTTATGTCGCAGAGAGAGCGTCTGTCACGGCTATCTTTTTCCCCCCTTACTTGTTCCTTTCGAGAATGGCTCGCGGGATTAATGATTGCCGGTATACCTCCGAATCAATTACAGTTTTCGTGATCTTCTCTTTGTACCTGTCTCGCAAAACTTATGTGGTAGGAAGTTATGCGTTATCCGACTCTTCCCGGAACATTCTCTCTCGGAATTCTTCAAGAATCGGTCTTACAAGTGTACTGTAAACAACTGCTTTCGAGGAACAGTTACATTTCTTCCAGTGAATCTCAGCCCTGTTTCTCCTCCATTTAGTTTTATGCAGTCGTTCCAGGTTAGGTCGCTCCATACGGCTGTGGGTGGTATTTTACGGTTGTTACTGCTTCCAGTAATATTTCGCTAATAGCATAGCTTCTCACCTCCTCATGTGCAATAGTAGTATGGCTACCAAAGTATTGTGTCAGTACCAGCTCAAATACAAAGTCACTGTGTATCCTAATACGACATCTACGCCTTTAGAGCAACTGCAAGGTTTAAATTCGAGGTCACCCATTATGATATCTCATGCCATGGTAACTCGCTCCCCTCACATCTCTAGACCAATTGTGTAACTTAAAAATTCTCCCTATTGGCTGGGGAGGGGGGAGGGAGGGAGAGGACATATAAAAAAATGGTTCAAATGGCTCTGAGCACTATGGGACTTAACATCTGAGGTCATCACTCCCCTACAACCAATTAAACCTAACTAACCTAAGGACTTCACACACATCCATGCCAGAGGCAGGATTCGAACCTGCGACCGGAGCGGTCGCGCGGTTCCAGACTGTAGCGCCTAGAACCGCTCGGCCACATCGTCCGCGAGAGGACAGATAGATTTATCCCTTGTAAACACTCTAAGTTCAGGAATTTGACGTGTCGGAAACCGCTGACGGTATTCTTCAACTGCAGCAGGAGCACAACCATTGCAGAAGCTGCAAAAATACACCATATTTGTATATTCTTCTTAGTGTAGATGTGTGGCATTTTAGCCAGCACGCGTACACAGTTATCAGCTCCTTCCCTTTGATACACACCCAATCTCCCACACTACTTCACTCACACCATGGACAACTGCGCGTTCGACGTGCTAGGTTAATGGCAGAAAGACATCCCGGGCAAAGAGGTTGAAAACAATGAGATTGCTTGGGATAGAATAAAACGTCAAAGAGGTTGGGTACGTAAGACACATACGTTCACTTCCCTGGACAAAATGTACTTTAAATTTGTTCTATCTCTGAAACGTTCAGAACAGGACATATGTTCATATAAAGAACAAGGGCTATTCGTAAAGTAAGGTCCGATCGGTCACGAAATGGAAACCACCGTGAAAATCAAAAATCTTTTATTTACAACAGTTAGCTACACCTTCCTGCTACTTCTCTACATAGTCACCGATCCGACTTAAACATTTGTCGTAGAGTTGTACCAAATTTCCAATACTCTCGTCATAGAAGGCAGCCTCCTGTGCTTTCCGCCAATTGTCTACGCTGGTCTGCAGCTCGTTGCCTGTGCCAAAATGTTTGCTTCGCAGCCAGTGGTCTATGTGAGCAGGATGAAACTCAGCGTGAGCAAATTACGGGGTGTATTATGGCTGATCAAACACTTCACAATAGACAGGAGCATCTTCATTGCCCCTGCAAAGTGCGGCCGAGAACTGTCATCCAGAAGGAAACGCATGACAATTGTTTAATTTGGGAAGCATGGCACCAGGTGAAATCTCTCACCAGGTCCTCATACTTGGTGGGAGACACTATTGTTCTAGGCATCTTTATGTGGTCATTGTGCTCTCAGCACTGAAAAGAGCGACGTGAAGCGATCGACGGGAATACTAGGGACACTGTCCAACACATCAGTGTAAAGCTTCATCGCATGTTCACTGTGGTTTCCATTTCGCCCCGTCATATCCACGAATATTGACCATGCTGCCTGGGACATTCTATAAATGTATGTCCACAGATATGTTTCTTATTTCTTAAACTAATAATAAATACGAGAAGCCTTGGAATAAACCAATATGAACACTAAAAAGGAATTTGTGTATATTACCGTTACCAAGGCGGTATGCTACAGTTCTCAGTCGATGTAATATTACAGAGAGAGAGAGAGAGAAACTCATCTTTGACAGCCGCGCGGGATTAGCCGAGAGGTCTCAGGCGCTGCAGTCATAGACTGTGCGGCTGGTCTCGGCGGAGGTTCGAGTCCTCCCTCGGGCATGGGTGTGTGTTTGTCCTTAGGATAATTTAGGTTAAGTAGTGTGTAAGCTTGGGGACTGATGACCTTAGCAGTTAAGTCCCATAAGATTTCATACACATTTGAACATTTTTTCATCTCTGATACAGTTATAATTTGTTGCAAAGTTCTCCATTGACAACAGAGTCGTTTTTAAAACGGGAAATGAATAATATAAAAAATTGTGCCGAGGATTAATGCATGGTGCGACAGCTGGCAGCTTTCCCTAAACGTAGATAAATGTAATATAATGCGCATACATAGGGGCAGAAATCCATTCCAGTACGATTATGCCATAGGTGGTAAATCATTGGAAGCGGTAACGACCGTAAAATACTTAGGAGTTACTATCCGGAGCGATCTGAAGTGGAATGATCACATAAAACAAATAGTGGGAAAAGCAGGCGCCAGGTTGAGATTCATAGGAAGAATTCTAAGAAAATGTGACTCATCGACGAAAGAAGTAGCTTACAAAACGCTTGTTCGTCCGATTCTTGAGTATTGCTCATCAGTATGGGACCCTTACCAGGTTGGATTAATAGAAGAGATAGACATGATCCAGCGAAAAGCAGCGCGATTCGTCATGGGGACATTTAGTCAGCGCGAGAGCGTTACGGAGATGCTGAACAAGCTCCAGTGGCGGACACTTCAAGAAAGGCGTTACGCAATACGGAGAGGATTATTATCGAAATTACGAGAGAGCACATTCCGGGAAGAGATGGGCAACATATTACTACCGCCCACATATATCTCGCGTAATGATCACAACGAAAAGATCCGAGAAATTAGAGCAAATACGGAGACTTACAAGCAGTCGTTCTTCCCACGCACAATTCGTGAATGGAACAGGGAAGGGGGGGATCAGATAGTGGTACAATAAGTACCCTCCGCCACACACCGTAAGGTGGCTCGCGGAGTATAGATGTAGATGTGTAGATGTAGATTGGTAGCGGGGAAGAAAACTATTCAACATACACACAAAGACAGACACACAACACCAACAAACACACACACACACACACACACACACACACACACATTGCCACCATTTACAAATAAATATATATACTCTTTCTCTCTATCACCGAAACGAATGGTGAGAGTACAGAAGCGTCTCGAGTGTTATGGGACGCTTTTTCCAAAACTGCTTCAAAACCTTATTATTGGGCAAATTTTTTAGATGAGGATACCCCATCCATTTAAATTATTAACGCTGGATGTAAATATGCCCACAATTAAGTCTAGCAATGTGCTGCAGCCGCCACGCAGATCGTCGGAACGGCGGACATCCGACGCAGCATGACTGATTTGTGATGAGACCCATAGGAAATGTAGTGCACAGGCTGCATAGCGCATGAATCTCGTAATTCGATCTTCTAACGAAAACACTTTCCATTTATTTATCCACTTTGACGTCTTCATATATGAACTGTTTTAGTGCGAGAGATATAAGGTAGTTCACAGACTGGCAGGGCACAAAGTGATATTTTTAAAATACAATATTCGCCCACTGTGGAGCACTTCAATCTGTTCAAGCACACATCAGCTTTCCAAGTAGATCTTTGGCTTTTCAGCTTCATTTTCTGCTCCCAAAACCTTATCAGTCTTTCCGATCTGGCTGCTCTTTCTTCATCAGTTATGGTGTACTGTTTTCGTTTATTTTTAGCTGAAGTTTCGTGTCTCTGTTCTTCAGACTCGCCTTTTCTTCTTTGTTTCCAGTCTGTTGCTTTGTTATATTTAACTAGAAATCATGCTTGACCTCTTTGAACCAGTTATTCATGACTTTATTTTTCCAAAAGTAGTTGCGTAGTTCTATTTCACTAGTACCTATTTTTTCCGCTAATCTTGACGTATTACAGAAAAAAGCGATCCTCCTTTTTGCCATTGTATCTGTTACTGTGTCACTTTCTCGATAGACCAATTCATTAGGCAACAGTCTCCATCGGTGGTGCACGTGTTTTTTGTTGTTGTTCTCATGCTTCTTCTGTCTTCCCTATGTAGTTCATGTATTGTTGATTTGGTGTTCAGTTTGAATAGTGTCTCCCTTGCGAAATACTTCAGGTTCAACAACGGAGTAGTCATTTATGAATTCGGCTTCCATCCAGAGATATTTCTTCTTGCAGGTAGACCGGGTGTTTCGTTGAGCTTGTTTCAATTTCAGCCGGAGCGCCACAAATTAATAATGAAGCAAATGACAAAACAAATGTCAACTGAGAAATATTGCTCGCATATTTTAATAAGATAACAGACGTCATTGGATGTTATTGAAGAATATTCCGTATCTTCAGATATATCTGTGTCGTCGATGCTGGGTTGTGACAAACTTGTATTCAACATGACGCTCTTACTACGGTAGTCTGATAATGAAAAAGACACGCGCACCACAAAACTCAATAAAGAGCTCGCTTTTCTGTAGGTTGCAGCTGGTGAGGAGAATGGCTGCTGACTCTTCGTTCGGGGACGAAGATGCACTGTGGAATTACAAAACACTTCTACGTCAATGGCGGTACGGTAGCGGAGTGAGCACTGTATCACTACTTGCGTTGGGAATTCCGTGCTTCTTCGCAACTCCTGAGTTATAATTCCAGGTTTGCGAAGCGAATGAAGCCTCTTACTTCCTTACCATAACGGTGGGTTTTAATATCGACTCAGGACGCCCACTAGCGGAGTTGTATCACAGGCGTCAGCACTGATAAAAGAGTTCTGTACTGCTACCTGCAGACTTCTCTTTATCACATGGACAAAGCTCTGTTATCTAGACCGCGTAGGCCGTATAGTCAGCCTGATGGTCGCTAAAGATGCGATAACACTTCTCTACAGACATTATGTTGAAGCTGAACTTCCCATTCTGTCTCACGTCGTTGCTGACATGGGCAATGTTTCGTCGCTGCTTCTTGCAGCGGAACAGTATTACAAATGCACCACACTTCTCCCTACACTATACCGCTTCTGATTTCTTCACCAGCGTATGGCTCACTGAGACAGTGGAAAAGCATCAGCTTAAAAATCAAAACATCCATTATTTCATGCGTACCAGGTTTTTCTTCACTCTTTTTGTATTTAGTCTGATTTTCATCTTATGAGTATCTTTGTGTTCCAGAAAAGAGGCAGGTCGTTCTGAGCTTGAGATTCTGTGTTAAAAATAGACAAGTGATTAGAAAAGCGGCCTGAGACGTCGAAGGGAGCAAAGCTGTACCTACTTCATTGTATTTACGTTTCGATGTGGTTTAAGTTTTACTGTATTCTTCCCACAATGCTTGGTCGCATGTAGGCAGAGTGTTACAGTGATGGTACGAGCTTTCTCGAACAATGGAGAGATGAAAACGCATCAATTTGTAATAAGCACCATGACCCAGTAACGACTGTATCAGAAGTTACGAAGCCACTCCCGCAGTGCAATACGTGAGCCAACGAACCGTCACTTGTGCAATGTAACCAACTCATTTATTACTCGTACGTACGTTCTTGGTAACATTGGAGGTTGGACAAAACGTGAACAATATAAGAGGCGCTGTTCTCTTCATCTGATTGCACACATAACGTCACGTGATAAGTCTTGTACTCAAGACATCTGTCGAGAATGAAGAATATTTTTTTACAAGAATTTTAGCTGCCTGTCATACTGTCTGATCAACTGTCCGGTTGTCCCAACATGTACGACTGTACTCTATGCAAGACGTGATGGTTGTATGGAAGCTTGGGGATGCCACTCTGAAAAACTTCTGTGAATAATAAGGATTTTACCTTGATTGCAGCAGCTTGCGAGAAGTATGGTATTAAAGCTTTACTTACATTTAACCAATACTAGTTTCAAGGTCTAAAATTCCATCATTAGATGGCTCTTCCAAGCTGAGACCTCGCTTTATGGTCGTCAGTTGTTCGTTGCTCTTAGGTAAACAAAACCTTTCGTTTAAAATTCAGTAAACACATGTTACTCCATAAATCACGCGGGAAAAGGTCTTAGAGTTGATTAGTATATAATTTGACGTTATATGTGATACAAGTGTGCTTTATACAGCGTCTGTAACTTAACGCTTTTGCTACTGTAATATCTTTGGCACTAATATTTTTATTTTCATCACCCATATGAAGCTAGACCACGTTTTGCAAATGTTGACCATAGTGCGTCGCACCTTAAAACTCACAACTGTGCTGACTAAATCGATAATTAGTGAATCGTACGGTACATTCATAGTGCACTCGCAACAGAGAATTTAGAAAGGTGCAATAGAAACATTTGTCGAATGTTACGGTCAAGAACATAAATCAAGTAAGTTTTCCCCAAGTTAAAGATTAACCAACTTTAACATCATTTCCAGCATGGTTTCTCAAATTAGAAATCTTTTCCACATGGTTACAGAATTGTAAACTAACAAATGTTTATCTTAGAGTGTAAAATTGTTACAGCCCACAAAGCGATGCCCGATAAGCTTAAAAAATCCAGAAGCGCTAACGGTTAAATTCAAATAAACTTTTATACCACACTTGTGACAAGTTCCTGTATTCAGTCCCTATTATTCTATTACAAACAAGTTTCTCACACTGTTTCAATGCAACAAAATACACGTTTGAGGGTTGCAAATTATATAAATAAATAAAATTATTACAATATGTACCTACTTAGATTTTTATCGTCATCACCAGACCAATGGGGAATTTGAAAAGGTCACATTTTCGCTTATAAGGTTTCCCGGATAGGGTTCCCTTTCTTTCATTTACGTGCTTTCCTCTCTTCGTCATCCTTGAAAGTTATTTTCATCATCACGGAAACACTCTGCAGCATCTCTGCTGTATCTTAGGTTCCGTTTTCGCTGTGTTGTATCCTCCCCATAAAGCTCCTTATCTATCCACATTTCTTCCATTGCAGGATCTCCGTGTATACTGAATTTATCAGTTGCCTTCTGAGTTGTGTAGTTCCCTTACTCTCATGATTTCTTTCCTGTATAAAATGGTGTCATGATACTTGTGATATTCAGCACTGAGCATTGCATTGTTCTTTAGCATTAGAACTGCAGTCCACTTCAAGGATTGTTTCTAACTTACGGAGAGGTTCGTCTCTGCTGCTGATCGCTTCATATTTAATATCGAATTTGTTTTGAAGATTTTCGCTTAATGTTACTGTTGAAGTTACGCTGGCGAAGAGTATTTTGTTCCACAAACTTTCACCACTTCTTTCCAGTAGTATCTATGTTTACTATGTTTCTTTGTTCGCACGTTATCGTTGTAGACGACGATAGTCAATTATTGTGTTATGATGACTTTGCAAGAGGAAACGAAATCAACATTTAGGAATAAAATATACAGTAGTTGATAGTTGATGAAACTCACGACACTGAAACTATGTGCTGCGTCTGTACTCGAATGCTAATCTCACCTCTCACAACAGTGTTCTTACCATTCTAGTTCATAATTCGAAGTCATAATACGACTCAAACATATCAGCCAATATTTCTCTCCTACTCCCCATAATTTGTTTTCTATTTTAAATGTCTAACAGGACAATGGTGCTTAAATGAAGCTTTAAGTTTTAATGATGATAAATTATGCCTGTCAAGACTTTGACCCTCATCTTTAGAGCCATCTGGATTTGTGTGCGCTCTCCTAATGTTCTGCAGATGGACACCAACCTACCTTTTATTGGACAAAGTTAGAGAACTACACGAAGATAATGGTTAAAACTATAAAACACGTCGTACATGATTGACAGTATCGTTTGTGAATAGTTATGAGGATGTTCAGTTTCCCTTTTATACTAATGTTTTACCAGCTCACGGTGGCGTCATCTAAAAATTTTCTCCTTCTGAGCTCCAAAGCTCCGATACGATAACCGCTTTACATTTTAGCTTCAAGTTTATCCACGAAGTGAAATATTTTAGAAAGAAGGTTACAAGGTAACTTTTGTAACATTTCTTTCCGTTGTTTCAGGTATGGAGTGTATCCATAGAAGCAAAGACTACCTACTTTAATTAACCGACCAGAAGAGCCACAACTTCCACAGTGTATGAGGTAACTCACCAACTCCACACAGTTACTCTACCTAAGTTAATGATGGGCCCTCGTTTCAGGACTCTTATTCGAACATATTTTGATAATGATTCAACATCTTCCATAAACTTTGATTATTATTGGGGCACTTCGTGTTGTTCCAAGAAGGTAACTGTTATTGTAAGTTAGATAGTTACCCTCCTGAACGATACACCAACGGTGTTTTTAATGTGAATGGTGACCAAGGCAGAGTGAGTGTCCAGGTGACGTGTGAAAAATGGACAAGTAATAGACAGCCAGTACCTTTAGTTGTCTGTTCAGATGTATCCGTCAACAACCTATATGTCCAGTTTCAGTTTGCCACTGTAAGATAATGTCTGATATTCAGTATAGGTAATTTGTCGGGGAAATAATCGAGACATTTTTATTGAATTTTTTACAGGTACTATATTTCCCTGGCTTGACTTTATTTCTTCGACTTTTTGTGCAATCCTAATTTAGTCATATAAGCACACGCCGAAAGTTTTCAGTAACTTGTTTCATTTAGTCTAATCTTTATTGCTGATAACCACGATGCGGAACGCCCTAACCAAACAACAGCAGAAACATACTAATCTTTATCTATCTCTGACAATTTTCCCTCTTCTGCTCTTCCCTGTTGCAAGTTAATTCTTCTTTCTCTCTGATTCTACCTTTCGCATTTCATTCGTCGTCTCTTGAAATCCATGCTGTTAACACCACACGTCTTCTCCAGTTTCCCTATGGTCATCGTTACACTTTCACACATATATTCTGTATTTGATATCATTTATTGTTGTGGTCTTCAGTCCGAAGACTGGTTGGATGCAGCTCTCCGTGGTAATCTATCTCTGCAAGCCTCTTCTTCTCCTCATAACTACTGCAACTTTCATCCACTTGAAGCTGCTTATTGCAGTCGGACTTCGCTCTTGTTTTGTAACTTTTAGCCGTTTCCTACATACACTACAGTCCATAATCAAATGGAAGATTCCTTGATGCTTCAGGACGCGTGGTATTCCGATCTCATCTTTTAAGCAAGTTGCGCCATAACATCCTCTACTCTCCAGTTCCTTACTTAGTCGATCCATCCATCCAATCTTCAGCGTTCGTCTGTAGCAGCACGTTACAAAAGCTTGTATTCTGTTATTGTCTATACTGCTTACTGACCTCGTTTCACTTCAGTGTAAGGCTACACTCCAGACAAATACAACCACAAAAGTCTTTCCAACACTTAATTTTAAATTATGTGTTAACAAATTTATTTCTCAGAAACTATTTTCTTGCTAGTGCCAATCTGCATTTTGTATCCTCTCTACTTCGGCCAGTGTCACTCATATCGCTGTCCAAACAAAAAAAATTTGTTACAACTTTTTAGTTCTCACGTTCTAATCTAATTCTCACAGCATCATTTGATATTGTAGAGTTTTGTGTATGGCTGTGGCGATCTAGAGCACTAGACTCTGGCCGTTAGGCAATGACGTCACGATTGTTAAATGATTCGAGCCCTGCTACTTTTTCTGCTTTAGGCCCACGCACTAGAGCGACGGTTACCCAGCCATTGCCATGCTGTGCGGCGTCATTATTAGTAAGGGTGAAGTTCAGAATACCTCCACAAAACATGTCTACCGGGCATTTCAGATTTGTGAAGTGTACAAAGGAGACAGGGGTAAATCTTATTACATGTCCACCATGCCGTTGGTTATCAGGACCAGGAATCATCGTAAAATAAATGAATCCGAATCTGTTTCAGTGAGGGTCAAAGGTATCGATAACTGAAAGAGAATTAAAATCGTCGGTGATCTCACTCATTACTATAGAAATTAAATAAAGTCTTCCTTTTACCCTATCCCTAAAAAAAAACTGTGGTGTCACCGCCAGACACCACACTTGCTAGGTGGTAGCCTTTAAATCGGCCGCGGTCCGTTAGTATACGTCGGACCCGCATGTCGCCACTATCAGTGATTGCAGACCGAACGCCGCCACACGGCAGGTCTAGAGAGACTTCCTAGCACTCGCTCCAGTTGTACAACCGACTTTGTTAGCGATGGTTCACTGACAAAATACGCTCTCATTTGCCGAGAGGATAGTTAGCATAGCCTTCAGCTACGTCATTTGCTACGACCTAGCAAGGCGCCATTACCAGTTACTATTGATACTGAATCATGTACAGTCAAGAGCGACGCTCATCAATAATAGATTACAGTTAAGTATTCCACCAGCTACGTCCGTTTTACTAACTTCTAATTTCCATGTCCTGTTCCAGACCTCACGCCAGCCTGCGTGAGCTAAAACGGTTGCCTTTCGGCTTCCTCTAATAATCACGGTGTTGGCTCTCCTGCCAACCCACAACAAAAACCTACACATTGGTCTTGCCAAAATCACTCTAGCGAAGATAAGGGTTGCAAATGGGAGAATCTGTTGAGATAAGTGACTTTGACAAAGAGCAGATTATTATTACGCAGAGGTGTGAATGAGTAATCTAGAAGCTGGTCGAATGTTCACGTGCTACCGTCGTCAGCCTCTACGGAAAGAGGTAGCAAAATAGTGAAACTACCACTAGGCACTAAATGGTGGGACGGGAGGTTTGTCTGTACCGTAAAGTTGGATGCTGAGGGAGCACATGTGTTTCGGAGCACACCATTCATCGCACATTGTTGAACATGGAGCCTCGCAGCAGACCACCCCTTTGTGTTTACGACGCAACGACAATGCAGTTGTGATTGCAGTGGGCACGGGACCATCGGGATTCAACCGTGGATCAATGGAAACGTGTCGGCTCTTCGGGTGAATCACATTTTTGCTACAATAGGTCTCCACAGACGCCGTCATCGAGGTGAACGGCGGCTCGAAATGTGCAGCGCGCCACGGACGCCGACTGATGGGAGCAGTATTACGCTATGGGAGACATTCTCCTGCGCTTGCTCGGGACCTGTAGTAGTAATCGAGGACGGCGATGTCATCTTTCAGCAGCATGGTTGTCCGTGTCTCGGAGCCAGAACCGTGCTACAGTGGTTTCAGGAGCATTATAGTAAACTCACGCTGACGTCTCGGCCAGCAAATTCGCCTGATGTAAATCCTATGGGATGGGTACCCGTGGTCTAGGCGTAGCGTCTTTGATCCATAATCAAAACGTCTTCGGTCCCAGATTCGATCCCCGCCACTGCCTAAATTTTGATAAATAATCAGGATTGGCGGCCGAAGACTTCCGGCATAAGAAGTCAGCCTCATTCTGCCAACGGCCTTGTCAAAGAGGGCGGAGGAGCGGATAGAGGTTCAGGGCACTCTCTTGTCCTAGGGGTGGGAAATTGCCCCTAAAGGCGGAAGAATCAGCAATGATCAACGACGTGAGGATACAGAAGGCAATGGAAACCACTGCATTCAAGACACGTAACGTGTATCCACAGGACATGTGGCCTGTAATTGAAGAAGTGTCATGATGATCTCTCCATTGGCAAAAGATTCCGGAATAGTCCCCCATTCGGATCTCCGGGAGGGGACTGCCAAGGGGGGGTTACCATGAGAAAAAGATTGAATAATCAACGAAAGGATAACGTTCTACGAGTTGGGGCGTGGAATGACAGAAGCTTGAACGTGGTAGGGAAACTAGAAAATCTGGAAAGGGAAATGCAAAGGCTCAATCTAGATATAGTAGGGTCAGTGAAGTGAAGTGGAAGGAAGACAAGGATTTCTGGTCAGATGAGTCTCGGGTAATATCAACAGCAGCAGAAAATGGTATAACAGGTGTAGGATTCGTTATGAATAGGAAGGTAGGGCAGAGGGTGAGTTACTGTGAACAGTTCAGTGACCTGGTTGTTCTAATCAGAATCGACAGCAGACCAACACCGACAACGATAGTTCAGGTATACATGCCAACGTCGCAAGCTGAAGATGAACAGATAGAGAAAGTGTATGAGGATATTGAAAGGGTAATGCAGTTCGTAAAGGGGGACGAAAATCTAATAGTCATGGGCGACTGGAATGCAGTTGTAGGGGAAGGAGTAGAAGAAAAGGTAACAGGAGAATATGGGCTTGGGACAAGGAATGAAAGAGGAGAAAGACTAATTGAGTTCTGTAACACGTTTCAGCTAGTAATAGCGATTACCCTGTTCAAGAATCACAAGAGGAGGAGGTATACCTTGGAAAAGGCCGGGAGATACGGGAAGATTTCAATTAGATTACATCATGGTCAGACAGAGATTCCGAAATCAGATACTGGATTGTAAGGCGTACCCAGGAGCAGATATAGACTCAGATCACAATATAGTGATGAAGAGTAGGCTTAAGTTCAAGACATGAGTCAGGAAGAATCAATACGCAAAGAAGTGGGATACGGAAGTACTAAGGAATGACGAGATACGTTTGAAGTTCTCTAACGCTGTAGATACAGCAATAAGGAATAGCGCAGTAGGCAGTACAGTTGAAGAGGAATGGACATCTCTAAAAAGGGCCATCACAGAAGTTGGGAAGGAAAACATAGGTACAAAGAAGGTAGCTGCGAAGAAACCATGGATAACAGAAGAAATACTTCAGTTGATTGATGAAAGGAGGAAGTACAAACAAGTTCCGGGAAAATCAGGAATACAGAAATACAAGTCGCTGAGGAATGAAATAAATAGGAAGTGCAGGGAAGCTAAGACGAAATGGCTGCAGGAAAAATGTGAAGACATCGAAAAAGATGTGATTGTCGGAAGGACAGACTCAGCATACAGGAAAGTCAAAACAACCTTTGGTGACATTAAAAGCAACGGTGGTAACATTAAGAGTGCAACGGGAATTCCACTGTTAAATGCAGAGGAGAGAGCAGATAGGTGGAAAGAATACATTGAAAGCCTCTATGAGGGTGAAGATTTGTCTGATGTGATAGAAGAAGAAACAGGAGTCGATTTAGAAGAGATAGGGGATCCAGTATTAGAATCGGAATTTAAAAGAGCTTTGGAGGACTTACGGTCAAATAAGGCAGAAGGGATGGATAACATTCCATCAGAATTTCTAAAATCATTGGGGGAAGTGGCAACAAAACGACTATTCACGTTGGTGTGTAGAATATATGAGTCTGGCGATATACCATCTGACTTTCGGAAAAGCATCATCCACACAATTCCGAAGACGGCAAGAGCTGACAAATGCGAGAATTATCGCACAATCAGCTTAACAGCTCATGCATCGAATGCGGCTTACAAGAATAATATACAGAAGAATGGAAAAGAAAATTCAGAATGCGCTAGGTGACGATCAGTTTGGTTTTAGGAAAAGTAAAGGGACGAGAGAGGCAATTCTGACGTTACGGCTAATAATGGAAGCAAGGCTAAAGAAAAATCAAGACACTTTCATAGGATTTGTCGACCTGGAAAAAGCGTTCGGCAACATAAAATGGTGCAAGCTGTTCGAGATTCTGAAAAAAGTAGGGCTAAGCTATAGGGAGAGACGGGTCATATACAATATGTACAGCAACCCAGAGGGAATAATAAGAGTGGACGATCAAGAACGAAGTGGTCGTATTGAGAAGGCAATCGTAAAATGCGTTTTAGACAGGTACGTGCCGAGTAAAACTGTGAGGGACGGGAAAAACCCACCGTGGTACAACAACAAAGTTAGGAAACTACTGCGAAAGCAAAGAGAGCTCCACTCCAAGTTTAAATGCAGCCAAAACCTCTCAGACAAACTGAAGCTAAACGATGTCAAAGTTAGCGTAAGGAGGGCTATGCGTGAAGCGTTCATTGAATTCGAAAGTAAAATTCTATGTACCGACTTGACAGAAAATCCTAGGAAGTTCTGGTCCTACGTTAAATCAGTAAGTGGCTCGAAACAGCATATCCAGACACTACGGGATGATGATGGCATTGAAACAGAGGATGACACGCGTAAAGCTGAAATACTAAACACCTTTTTCCAAAGCTGTTTCACAGAGGAAGACCGCACTGCAGTTCCTTCTCTAAATCCTCGCACAAACGAAAAAATGGCTGACATCGAAATAAGTGTCCAAGGAATAGAAAAGCAACTGGAATCACTCAATAGAGGAAAGTCCACTGGACCTGACGGGATACCAATTCGATTCTACACAGAGTACGCGAAAGAACTTGCCCCCCTTCTAACAGCCGTGTACCGCAAGTCTCTAGAGGAACGGAGGGTTTCAAATGATTGGAAAAGAGCACAGATAGTCCCAGTCTTCAAGAAGGGTCGTCGAGCAGATGCGCAAAACTATAGACCTATATCTCTTACGTCGATCTCTTGTAGAATTTTAGAACATGTTTTTTGCTCGCGTATCATGTCATTTCTGGAAACCCAGAATCTACTATGTAGGAATCAACATGGATTCCGGAAACAGCGATCGTGTGAGACCCAACTCGCCTTATTTGTTCATGAGACCCAGAAAATATTAGATACAGGCTCCCAGGTAGATGCTATTTTTCTTGACTTCCGGAAGGCGTTCGATACAGTTCCGCACTGTCGCCTGATAAACAAAGTAAGAGCCTACGGAATATCAGACCAGCTGTGTGGCTGGATTGAAGAGTTTTTAGCAAACAGAACACAGCATGTTATTATCAATGGAGAGACGTCTACAGACGTTAAAGTAACCTCTGGCGTGCCACAGGGGAGTGTTATGGGACCATTGCTTTTCACAATATATATAAATGACTTAGTAGATAGTGTCGGAAGTTCCATGCGGCTTTTCGCGGATGATGCTGTAGTATACAGAGAAGTTGCTGCATTAGAAAATTGTAGCGAAATACAGGAAGATCTGCAGCGGATAGGCACTTGGTGCAGGGAGTGGCAACTGACCCTTAACATAGACAAATGTAATGTATTGCGAATACATAGAAAGAAGGATCCTTTATTGTATGATTATATGATAGCGGAACAAACACTGGTAGCAGTTACTTCTGTAAAATATCTGGGAGTATGCGTACGGAACGATTTGAAGTGGAATGATCATATAAAACTAATTGTTGGTAAGGCGGGTACCAGGTTGAGATTCATTGGGAGAGTGCTTAGAAAATGTAGTCCATCAACAAAGGAGGTGGCTTACAAAACACTCGTTCTACCTATACTTGAGTATTGCTCATCAGTGTGGGATCCGTACCAGGTCGGGTTGACGGAGGAGATAGAGAAGATCCAAAGAAGAGCGGCGCGTTTCGTCACTGGGTTATTTGGTAACCGTGATAGCGTTACGGAGATGTTTAATAAACTCAAGTGGCAGACTCTGCAAGAGAGGCGCTCTGCATCGCGGTGTAGCTTGCTCGCCAGGTTTCGAGAGGGTGCGTTTCTGGATGAGGTATCGAATATATTGCTTCCCCCTACTTATACTTCCCGAGGAGATCACGAATGTAAAATTAGAGAGATTAGAGCGCGCACGGAGGCTTTCAGACAGTCGTTCTTCCCGCGAACCATACGCGACTGGAACAGGAAAGGGAGGTAATGACAGTGGCACGTAAAGTGCCCTCCGCCACACACCGTTGGGTGGCTTGCGGAGTATCAATGTAGATGTAGTAGATGTACTCTTCAATCTGTACATCGAGGAAGCAATGATGGAAATAAAAGAAAGGTTCAGGAGTGGAATTAAAATACAAGGTGAAAGGATATCAATGATACGATTCGCTGATGACATTGCTATCCTGAGTGAAAGTGAAGAAGAATTAAATGATCTGCTGAACGGAATGAACAGTCTAATGAGTACACAGTATAGTTTGAGAGTAAATCGGAGAAAGACGAAGGTAATGAGAAGTAGTAGAAATGAGAACAGCGAGAAACTTAACATCAGGATTGATGGTCACGAAGTCTATGAAGTTAAGGAATTCTGCTACCTAGGCAGTATAATAACCAATGATGGACGGAGCAATGAGGACATCAAAAGCAGACTCGCTATGGCAAAAAAGGCATTTCTGGCCAAGAGAAGTCTACTAATATCAAATACCGGCCTTAATTTGAGGAAGAAATTTCTGAGGATGTACGTCTGGAGTACAGCATTGTATGGTAGTGAAACATGGACCGTGGGAAAACCGGAACAGAAGAGAATCGAAGCATTTGAGACGTGGTGCTATAGACGAATGTTGAAAATTAGGTGGACTCATAAGGTAAGGAATGAGGAGGTTCTACGCAGAATCGGAGAGGAAAGGAATATGTGGAAAACACTGATAAGGAGAAGGGACAGTATGATAGGACATCTGCTAGAACATGAGGGAATGACTTCCATGGTACTAGAGGGAGCTGTAGAGGGCAAAAACTGTAGAGGAAGACAGAGATTGGAATACGTGAAGCAAATAATTGAGGACGTAGGTTGCAAGTGCTACTCTGAGATGAAGAGGTTAGCACAGGAGAGGAATTCATGGCGGGCCGCATCAAACCAGTCAGTAAACTGATGAAAAAAAAAAAAAAAAATGGAACCCATCAGGGTCGTTACCGCATGCCATCATGGCGTACGCAGATCAGCGGCGCGCTATTTACGCCTATTACATGACCTCCAAAAACCTACCAACAAACTGTCAGATCTCCGATACGCAGAACCAGTTATGTATTTCGTTCCGAGGTGGGACAAACAATTACTTCTTTAAATTACCCCGCCGGCGTTCGCGGAAATCTTATTGACTTTCTTTCGGAAATTCCTGAAATCCTCCGAAACACTATCTTCTTGCTGAACCGCCAATATAAGAGCACGGCTCTAAATTCGTTTCGTTTGCGTTGCAGTCCGAACTGATGATGAACGCAGTGACTAGAGACATTCTGAGGAATGGAACGCACAAACGTCTTGCGTATTGTCTCCTTGCGCTTTCACTGTGCTACCCCAGATGAGGCGCGATAAATATGCCACCCCTTTTCTCACCGTAGAAATATTCTGGTCTGCCGTTCTCCTGTGTGCACCCCTCTACAGCGTTACGATTAGAAGCCGCATCCATGTGAGCGAGCCCAGCACCCGTTCACTGTTTCTTGGATTTATCAAGATTTGATGCAAGTTGCCATCCATTAGTTATATTGATATTTTGTCGAAGTCGATGCGAATTTCTATAGTGTTGCCTAAAGAGAATACCTTCCCGTGATTAACTGTGGCGCCAGCAAACATTATGATAGCACAGACTAATTGTCGTTTATATGCTTGGCAATAAGAGCGGACCCATCGCAGTTTCTTGGGGTGCTTCGAAATTTACTTTTTTCCGATGAGTACCCGCCCTCCAAGAAAGCGCATTGGGTAATAAAGTTCTTTGCTTCAGCCATAAAATGACACTTTAGAACAGCAGCGTTCTATTACTTTTAGTATTGTTTATTCCCCAATTATGTAGTTTAGCCAGTAGTTTTCGTTTTTTCTTTTACTCTTCATTACTATCCCACTGGGAAATACCGCTAATTAGGTAACTATTCCCACCTTAGGGTTTCTCCACTTGCTGACAAATTCTGAACGCTTCTGTACTTTCTGTGGTTTTACCGGTGTGGCCAGTAAGAGGATATTTCTTTTCATTTGAGCCACTCCGAGATTCGTTAGTTGCGGACTGCCTTTGCTAATCCAGTATCAGGAAGAGAAAATAAGTTTTAATATTTGACCATTACGTAGTCAAATAAACAAAGCTTAGCTCGGCATCCATCTATTTGTTTAATCTGCTTCCTGGGTATATGGCCAAAAGGCGGAGACTGTAGCCAGACGTTAGATTACGACTGGTTTATACCCGAGTTTTCATCTTATTTTCTCTGTCCTTAACACTAACCAAAATGGGTGGATTCTCGAATTTTTACCTTACCTGCTCAGACTGGCTCTTCTTATTTTGTGGTTTGCTTTCTGTCATGGTATTCCAAACTTCCGTTTCAGCTCCCCAATTTACTTCTCATATTATACGAAGCAAAGTATGCAAGTTGTACTAATTCTCAGACATTAGACTGTCTCTGTAATAATAATACACCTCGGAAGTAATCTTCCCGTGAAACTACATACGTTGCCCAGTGTTATTTTTACTCTCGGAAGACTCTGACGTCGTCTTTTAAAATACCGAACAGCTGCCTCGTCGCACTCTGCTGTTTCCTCAACAAACAACCTAAATTCTTGTTTCTTTCATGTGGGTTATTATCTTTGGCAACGAAAAACAATCGCGGTAAGCGATAGTAGGAGTACTGAATCGGTAAAGATGAAACTAAATTTTTTTTTCATGAAATAGTGGTTCTGTGCTTGATTATTTGGTTTCATCCAGTTACCTACTGTATCTCTTAGACATCTCTATACTCCTCGCTCGATAATGATCAGGTACGAAAGCAGAAATATAAACAATATGCATTTAAGCTGACTGGCCAAAAGCCACTGGAAGGGTTGTCCCATTTAAGGATGTGTCGCGTATGACGCCGGCGTACTGAGGCTAGATGCTGCGTGCGTTGCGATTGTGTAGTGCATATCTTCGCAGTCTGTTAGAAACAGGTGTGTAGCGAATACGGCAAGACGCCCACTTTGAACATGGGATCATATTCGGTACAAAACACTTGGATCATGACTAGGGGAAGGAAAAAATCGATTTTATGGCTCAATTCAATGTTGATTTTGCCAAAATCAGAGCTTTTTTGTGGCCAAATTCGTTTCTTTGCCAATTTCTATGTTAATTTCTTTCTTACGTGTTATTTTTTCCAAACTTCGGTGCTGGTTTTCGCAAATTTCAGTGTTATTTTTTGTCGAATTCGGTGAATTTTTTAACCAATTCGGTATTACTTTCCACCATGCAGGTATTATCTTTTGCTAGTTTGCGTGCTACTCTTTTGCCTATTTCTTTGTCATTTTCTATCAAATTCGTTGTTATTTTTTGCCTAATTCTTTTTTATTTTTTGTCACTTTCACTGCTATATTTTGCCAGATTCGGTGCTATTTTTTGCCAAATTATTATTATTATTTTTTTTTCCAAATTCGGTGCTATTTTCTGCCAGATGCGATGTAACTTTTTTGCCGCATTCGCTGTTGCTTTTCTGCTAGATTCAGTGTTACTGTTTTGTCACATTCGCTGTTACATTTTTTCAGATCCAGTGTTATTTTTTGTCACATTTGCTGTTACTTTTCTGCAAGAGTCAGTTTCACTTTTTGCTTGATTTCGTTCTACTTTGTTTTGCTAGATTCTGCCTAACCTTTGTCTACCAGATTTGGTCTTACTTTTTTTGGCAGATTCATTGTTTCCTTTGCTAAATACGGTGTAATTTTTTTGACAATTTCGGTATGTTTACTGTTAAATCGGAATTTTTGGCAATATCGGTGCTATTTTTTATTTTTTGTCAATTTTGGTTTTAGTTTTTGGCCGATTTCGGTGCTACTTTTGACGTCAAATCTTAGTTCGTTACGCAGGAAGTGAACTGTCTTTTTAAGATTACAGACGAACCTCAGTGTTAAGGAGAAAAGAAGGCAAAATACAATTTCAGTGTCAGTTAGGAATATTGGTAAACTGTATCCTCAGATTTATAAAATTTTTTATACTGGAAAATGACAAATTTCACGGTATTGCGTAAAAATCGCCGCTTTCGCGTTATATCGCTTAAAATCGCCAGTTTTGCGTTCTTTTCACGATAATTTCCTGTCCCAAGTCGTGACACGTCAGATATTACATAAGAATTAGGGTTTCCTAAGTCAACAGTATCTGCGGTGGGTTTCCAGCATTGTGGAGACAATGTTTCCACTAGCATAAACTGCCGCAGCGGAAGACCACAAGTGTTTGGTGAACGGACGTCACGGAGCATTCGAAAAAGCCTACATGGCGATGGAAGTGGGTACTGCGGATCAGATAGTCACCAGCTTGAATGTGGGGCGCCAGAAACACGTTTCTACCTGGTCTCTACGGAGATAGATGCAGCGCATAAGCCTCAGCAGAAGAGGGGCGACTCGCTATTAACATAACAAGTAGTGCCTATCCATGCATTTTGGCCACTCAGTGAATATCATCTTTTAGTTATAGATGCTCCGTCACACGCCTTTCAAGGCACCCTCAACATGTTTGTGCCACTCGTAAAATCACATACAGTATTTATAGGACGTAAGAAGTTGATTGAAATACCCTCTTTTCGTCCTGATAACGACAGCGACTTTTCGTGGCATGAAGTCTCCGAGACGAAGTCTTGGAGAGCCTCCCTGTACCACAGCTCTACAACCGCCGCCCACAGTTTATGAAGATTGGAAGGAGGTGTGTCCAAGGCTAGCTGATCTTACGTGACACTGTGCCATAAGAGCTTAATATAAACTCTAAAAGGAAACTAAACTCCGGCTGAACAGGGCATGTAAGCACAAGGGTAGCGACCGGCCGCCGTGTCATCCTCAGCCCACAGGCGTCACTGGATGCGGATATGGAGGGGCATGTGGTCAGTACACTGCTCTCCCGCCCGTATGTCAGTTTACGAGACCGGAGCCGGTACTTCTCGATCAAGTAACTTCTCAGTTTGCCTCGCTTGCCAACAGCACTCGACAGACCGGATGGTCATCCATCCAAATGCTAGCTCAGCCCGACAGCGATTAACTTCGGTGATCTGACGGGAACCGGTGTTACCACTGCGGAAAAGTCGTTGGCTTAATATAAACTCAGTGATCAAAATACCAGTCTGCCCCTCAGAAGAGCACAATGGTCGCTTTGGTGCGCTGTAGATGGTAGTAGGCCGCCAAGTGATCCTCCACCGTGACGTATGTCATGGCGGTTGAGATATAATTTAAGTGATCGATTATCGATGACGGGAGCAAAGTTAATCGCAACACCTTGCGACAGACTCTTTAATTCTAGCCCAACTTCGTATTACGTAAGTTCTGTTTTTCTTATAAACAAGACATGTTTCTAACATCAACACAACACTGCTGTTTGCCGAATTCATAGATAGCAAGGAAAGCTCTGAAATTAGATTTTCCGATCTGTATATGAAGTGCTTATTTCAAATGTTGTAATCAGGTAAATACATTACCTATATTTTAGTACCATAAATTGAGGATCTATAACAACTAAAGATGACGATAAGGAAGTAGGTTTCATGGGGATCTACTCTTTTGGCTAATTACATTCCTTTATGGACAAAGGAACTGTAAGTAGGCTGTTTAGGTTTTTATGTTGGTAACGCCATGTAGCGCTCTATATGAAGATCACTGACTGTGCTGTGTGCAGTCTGTGGCTGGTTTGCATTGTTGGAATTTGCTATTGTAGTGTTGGGCAGTTGGCTGTTAACAGCGCGTAGCGTTGCGCAGTTGGAGGTGAGCCGCCAGCAGTGGTGGATGTGGGGAGAGAGATAGCGGAGTTTTGACAGCGGATGATCTGGACGTTCGTCCATTAGAGACAGTAAATTTGTAAGACTGAATGTCATTAACTGTAACTGATATATATATATATATATATATATATATATATATATATATATATATATATATATATATATATATATATATATATAATGAGTTTTGAACACTATTAAGGTAAATACATTGTTTGTTCTTTATCAAAATCTTTCATTTGCTAACTATGTCTATCAGTAGTTAGTGACTTCAGTAGTTTGAATCTTTTATTTAGCTGGCATTATTGGCGCTCGCTGTATTGCAGTAGTTCGAGTAACAAAGATTTTTGTGGGATGAGTGATTCGTGAAAGATATAGGTTATTGTTAGTCAGGGCCATTCTTTTGTAGGGATTATTGAAAGTCAGATTGCATTGCGCTAAAAATATTGTGTGTCAGTTTAGTGATGATCAGAATAAGTAAAGAGAGAACTGTCTGAGTAAGTTCAGTTCTGCTCATCTCTTTGAAAAACAAATAACGTAAGAGGCTTATCAGCACAGTAATTCATTAATTTTTCTAAGGAGACGTTTCAGAACAGACAGTGCAATATTGAAATCCAATTAAACGATATTTTCAAATAAAGTCTGAAAAAAACGATGCACCACCAAGGAAGTGCCCAAATGGACGGAAATCAGTGGATGTGATGCACATGTAGAGACAAACAAATGATTAGAATTTCATAAAAATTGGGTGATTCATTCAAGAGAAAGCTACACAAATTGAGCAAGTCACTAATGCATTGATCCACCTCTGGTCTTTATGTAAGCAGTTATTCGACTTGCCATCTCCCTGAGGAACATCGCTCCATATTCTGTCCAATTGGTGCTTTGGATCGCCAAAAACCCGATTTGGTTGGAGGGCCCTGCCCATAATGCTCCAAACGTTCTCAACTGGGGAGAGAGCTGGTGACTTTGCTGGTCAAGTTAGGGCTTGGCAAGCGGGAAGACAAGAACTAGAAACTCTCGCCGTTTGCGGGCTTGCATTATCTTGCTGAAATGTAAGCTTGTCATGAAGTGCAAGAAAACGGGGCGTAGCACATTGTCGATTTACCGCTTTGCTGCAACAGTGCCGCAAATGACGACCAAAGGGCTCCCCATACCATCAGCCCGTGTTGTCGGGGCGTATCGCGGGCGACAGTCCGATTGGCATCCCAGACACGTTTCGGCCTGAAATCTCATTGCTGGAATACAATTGCCTTCAGTGGTGAGTCACGCTTCGAGTGAGCCCCTATGACAAGCGCAGACGCGTCTGGAGGTGCCCCTGACAGCTAATATAACGCTCAAATTGGACAGAATTTGTCACTATATTCTTCAGGAGTTTTGTATCCCGCCCGGAAGGTGGCGCATGGGTCTGCTCCTGGAAACTGAAAGGTTGGCCGAATGAAGAAAGCAAGTAGGAGCCGGTGAGGCAAAACACGACGGTACTGCAAGTAAGTAAAAGTGGTTTACTAATGCATGAATATATACAGAGGCATACATAAGTTCGTAGATGAGCACGTAGGTGCAAAGTCTCTACATGAAGCGAAGCTGAAACGAAGTGTCCCGACCGTCTGCTCTTGATGAAAATGGGCTGAATCTGGAGCTCGTAGATCTGGACAGCGCCGGCTAGAGGGCGCTGTCGTCGGTGTCGGTGTCGTAGTGCCAACCTAAGAGCTTGCACCTATGCCGTGGCATCGTAGCTATCGATACCACAAGGAGGACATACAACAATTCTCTCGATCAATGCCAACCCGTAAAACTTACTTGCGTAAGGGCCAAATGTGGACCAAGGCGTTGTTAGCCTGCTCAGTTTATGAACCTCGTTCTCTTGAATAAATCATCCAATTTTTCTGAAGTTGTAAAAATGTGTTTGTCTATATTTGTACGTCACATTTACCGATTTCTGCCCCATTCGGATAATTCCTTCGTAGTGCTTCGTTCTTTTCAATCTTAGAGTATATATGAGTCAATTGGCTTATGTTAGTGGACAAAAAAACAAGTTTTACGCCTACAACTAAATTATAAACTCATCAGGTGAATTAATATAAACAAAATATTTAGGCATATTAAACACAATATTTTGCTATCGATGACTTTGGAAATATGGTCGTTACAAGTGTTCTAAGACCAGTTTTGGAATCAGCACAACAAATTCTTTAAGGTGAGACACTTTACACAACATCTTCTAGCTATTTTAAATTTCGTAAAAAACTATATTTATTTTATTTTATCAAGATGGCAGAACGGCTTGTGAACAGAATAAATGGCTCAAATAATCTACTACCACTTTTGTATACATTCCAAGAGATTTAATTTGCAAGTGAAAATCTCTTTTGTGTTAAAAGTATTATAAATTAAAAGAGTGCTTGTGTCGAATAGCCGGCCGCGGTGGCCAAGCGGTTCTGGGCGCTTCAGTCCGAAACCGCGCGCCCGCTACGATCGCAGGTTCGAATCCTGCCTTGGGCATGGATGTGTGTGATATCCTTAGGTTAGTTAGGTTTAAGTAGTTCTAAGTTCTAGGGGACTGATGACCTCAGATGTTAAGTCCCATAGTGCTCAGAGCCATTTGAACCTTTTTGTGACGAATAAGCTTATTTTTCCTATGAAGTACATATTTATATTTTGTTTTCGTGACATCACATCCGCTAATCTGGTGGAGACAGGTATGCCTATATATATATATATTTTTCGGAGACACCCTGCAGCAGTTCTTTGTAAGCTGTCATTGGAGTAGGTCGTCTGACTTACCATTTGTGTAGCTTTTGTAATTGGCATCTCTGAAACCATATGGCTGACCCTTTGTTACTGTGTGGGCTGTGATTTCTGTGAACCGTGTGAACGATGTTTATCAATAAACCATGTACTGTGAATTAATGTTCCGACTTGTTTATTAATACTTACAAGAGAAAATCCCCACACTCCCGCCCCCCACCTCACTAGATTCAGTTGCAAGATGGTACTAGGATAGTCCGCCAAAACTGAACACAGTCCAGGCATGAACAGAGGAAGAAGTTACACTGAACTTTTTTTAAAGAAAAAGCAAAATAGAAACTGTGAACGGCCCGAGCTATAAAGATGTGCAATATCGAACAAACTGGAAGATCCACGGGGTCGTGGTTATGTGGTCACGGTGTTGGACTGCAAGGCGGGAAATACTTGTTCAGATCTCCCTCGTATCCCCTTTTTTTTTTTTAGACTATTATGAACTTTACTGCAGGTCACTGACGTGTCTTTTCTCTTTCTGTGGTCTTTTCAACTGTTATACTATACACTGGTTCCACAATTGAGTCGTGTGTTAAGTCTGTAGTTCCGTCGCAAGTAAATGTGATGAATAGTGAGAGCAGTCTAGATGGTCACATAGATCTCTCACACAAAAGAAAACAACGGGTGTGAACTATGTTACAGCAAAGGAATTCATCTACATCTACATTTATACTCCGCAAGCCACCCAACGGTGTGTGGCGGAGGGCACTTTACGTGCCACTGTCATTACCTCCCTTTTCTGTTCCAGCCGCGTATGGTTCGCGGGAAGAACGACTGAAAGCCTCCGTGCGCTCTCGAATCTCTCTAATTTTACATTCGTGATCTCCTCGGGAGGTATAAGTAGGGGGAAGCAATATATTCGATACCTCATCCAGAAACGCACCCTCTCGAAACCTGGCGAGCAAGCTACACCGCGATGCAGAGCGCCTCTCTTGCAGAGTCTGCCACTTGAGTTTGCTAAATATCTCCGTAACGCTATCACGGTTACCAAATAACCCTGTGACGAAACGCGCCGCTCTTCTTTGGATCTTCTCCATCTCTTCCGTCAACCCGATCTGGTACGGATCCCACGCTGATGAGCAATACTCAAGTATAGGTCGAACGAGTGTTTTGTAAGCCACCTCCTTTGTTGATGGACTACATTTTCTAAGGACTCTCCCAATGAATCTCAACCTGGTACCCGCCTTACCAACAATTAATTTTATATGATCATTCCACTTCAAATCGTTCCGCACGCATACTCCCAGATATTTTACAGAAGTAACTGCTACCAGTGTTTGTTCTGCTATCATGTAATCATACAATAACGGATCCTTCTTTCTATGTATTCGCAATACATTACATTTGTCTATGTTAAGGGTCAGTTGCCACTCCCTGCACCAAGTGCCTATCCGCTGCAGATCTTCCTGCATTTCGCTACAATTTTCTAATGCTGCAACTTCTCTGTATACTACAGCATCATACGCGAAAAGCCGCATGGAACTTCCGACAGTATCTACTAGGTCATTTATATATATTGTGAAAAGTAATGGTCCCATAACACTCCCCTGTGGAACGCCAGAGGTTACTTTAACGTCTGTAGACGTCTCTCCATTGATAACAACACGATGTGTTGTGTTTGCTAAAAATTCTTCAATCCAGCCACACAGCTGGTCTGATATTCCGTAGACTCTTACTTTGTTTATCAGGCGACAGTGCGGAACTGTATCGAACGCCTTCCGGAAGTCAAGGAAAATAGCATCTACCTGGGAGCCTGTATCTAATATTTTCTGGGTCTCATGAATCCATGTTGATTCCTACAGAGTAGATTCTGGGTTTCCAAAAACGACATGATATTCGAGCAAAAAACATGTTCCAAAAATTCTACAACAGATCAATGTCAGAGATATAGGTCTATAGTTTTGCGCATCTGCTCGACGACACTTCTTGAAGACTGGGATTACCTGTGCTCTTTTCCAATCATTTGGAACCTTCCGTTCCTCTAGAGACTTGCGGTACACGGCTGTTAGAAGGGGGGCAAGTTCTTTCGCGTACTCTGTGTAGAATCGAATTGGTATCCCGTCAGGTCCAGTGGACTTTCCTCTGTTGAGTGATTCCAGTTGCTTTTCTATTCCTTGGACACTTATTTCGATGTCAGCCATTTTTTCGTTTGTGCGAGGATTTAGAGAAGGAACTGTAGTGCGGTCTTCCTCTGTGAAACAGCTTTGGAAAAAGGTGTTTAGTATTTCAGCTTTACGCGTGTCATCCTCTGTTTCAATGCCATTATCATGCCGGAGTGTCTGGATATGCTGTTTCGAGCTACTTACTGATTTAACGTAAGATCAGAACTTCCTAGGATTTTCTGTCAAATCGGTACATAGAATTTTACTTTCGAATTCACTGAACGCTTCACGCGTAGCCCTCCTTACGCTAACTTTGACATCGTTTAGCTTCTGTTTGTCTGAGAGGTTTTGGCTGCGTTTAAACTTTCAGTGAAGCTCTCTCTGCTTTCGCAGTAGTTTCCTAACTTTGTTGTTGAACCACGGTGGGTTTTTCCCGTCCCTCACAGTTTTACTCGGCACGTACCTGTCTAAAACGCATTTTTACGATTGCCTTGAACTTTTTCCATAAACACTCAACATTGTCAGTGTCGGAACAGAAATTTTCGTTTTGATCTGTTAGGTACTCTGAAATCTGCCTTCTATTACTCTTGCTAAACAGATAAACCGTCCTCCCTTTTTTTATATTCCTATTAACTTCCATATTCAGAGATGCTGCAACGGCCTTATGATCACTGATTCCCTGTTCTGCCCTTACAGAGTACAAAAGTTCGGGTCTGTTTGTTATCAGTAGGTCCAAGATGTTATCTCCACGAGTCTGTTCTCTGTTTAATTGCTCGAGGTAATTTTCGGATAGTGCACTCAGTATAATGTCACTCGATGCTCTGTCCCTACCACCCGTCCTAAACATCTGAGTGTCCCAGTCTATATCTGGTAAATTGAAATCTCTACCTAAGACTATAACATGCTGAGAAAATTTATGTGAAATGTATTCCGAATTTTCTCTCGGTTGTTCTGCCACTGATGCTGCTGAGTCGGGAGGTCGGTGAAAGGAGCCAATTATTAACCTAGCTCGGTTGTTGAGTGTAACCTCCACCCATAATAATTCACAGGAACTATCCACATCTACTTCACTACAGGATAAACTACTACTAACAGTGACAAACACGCCACCACCGGTCGCATGCAATCTATTCTTTCTAAACACCGCCCGTGCCTTTGTAAAAATTTCGGCAGAATTTATCTCTGGCTTCAGCCAGCTTTCTGTACCTATAACGATTTCAGCTTCGGTGCTTTCTATCAGCGCTTGAAGTTCCGGTACTTTACCAATGCAGCTTCGACAGTTTACAATTACAATACCGATTGCTCCTTGGTCCCCGCATGTCCTGACTTTGCCCCGCACCCTTTGAGGCTGTTGCACTTTCTGTACTTGCCCGAGGCCATCTAACCTAAAAAACCGCCCAGTCCACGCCACACAACCCCTGCCACCCGTGTAGCCGCTTGATGCGTGTAGTGGACTCCTGACCTATCCAGCGGAACCCGAAACCCCACCACCCTATGGCGCAAGTCGAGGAATCTGCAGCTCACACGGTCGCAGAACCGTCTCAGTCTCTGATTCAGAGCCTCCACTCGGTTCTGTACCAAAGGTCAAAACCTCCAAAACGGAACGCAAGATTTATAACATGTGGTACTTACGTAGAAAAAATAGGAGGTACGTACGTCTGGAGGTTCATCGCGTTGTAATCACGAGTTCCCAGTGTCAAGTACCGGTGGACACAAACCTGCTGGTATTTCGGACCCACCTGTAAACGGTAGGTCCGTTGCGAGATAACCGCGCTGTAGTCTGACGACACTACATCTAAATAAAGAAACATCGAAACCAAACGAAACAAACACACAGCGGACGTCAGTTGACTACAGTGCACGATGGAGAGGATTCCTGTTGACGAAACTGCTTGGCTGGCAGTGGACTGTTTGTGCCTTTGGACGTGGACGTGTTAAATACGCGAGAGATATTCCGCGGGCAATATGAATTCAACATAGTTCGCGACCTGCATAACAAGATCCATGAACATTTTCCGACCTTTAAGAAATCTACAAGTTCCTTAAGGTATCGGATGACTGTGTAACATTTGTGTGGCTATTTCCTACATTTGTTGAGAAACAATAAGTGTGGTGATGAAGATACGTTGGGCTGCATGTATCAGATGATGAGAATGTTGATGATATGTACGAAGAACATGAAGAAGAGCTGCTGCGAAGTCAGTCTGACGGCATTTAGTTGGGCTACTTGAAGGAAATGCTCCAATACAGAGTACTGTCCAAACCGATTATAAGACGCAAATATAGATTATACAATGAAGTTACAAATAAATTCAAGACATTTAAAGGGACTGAGGGAAAAAAAGCACAGTTAAATACTGTAAAGAAGCCGTGGCACGCGGTGGACTCCGAAGACAAACGTTCAGTGAATTAGAAAGCTATTTACACCAACAATTTATTCTAGCCAGAAATGAAATAAGTGCAGTGCATAGTACAGACTTATAAATTTGGAGATTGCAGTATGCTGAACGAATCGGTGTGGACTTTAAGACTTCACGCCATTGGCTATTCACTGTTAAAAGGAAATACAAAATTACGAGCATTAAGATTACCAAATATGTAAGCAAAAACTATGCCAATAAACTGGAAGAACTTGTGGACTGTTCCAAGAAGTTTGTTACAGCAGCTAACATCAAACTGCAACAGTATAAAATGAAGTGTAGACCAGATGCATGCCACTTCCCACAGTAACACCGTACAGTAAGCCCTTAACAAAACAGGATTTCTTTTACTTACACTTTACTTAAGTTTGGAGGTAAAAATGGTGTATTTGGACCGCAAGTTCAGCAACAGGTGAATAGGGTACTTGCACAATGTCACTGTGAATTGTGATTAAATCGGGCAAGGAGACATATCTCACTCACTCACCAGACGTACAGACAGATGCGTCGGTAAGAGATTCCTGTCATATGACACCAGTGTCGTGTATGACACACCAGATGCGTTTTCCGGTGGAAGATTCGGTTGACTTGTCACTTTGTCATGAAACCTTTGCGGTCCCCATTCATGAGTCACATCCTTTTGGCTGCTAACAGAGTAATTGTGCGGAATCGACGTTCATTATACACACTAGGTCCCTTCCCTTGCAAACGGACGTTACGCCACGCACAACACAAAACTGACTACAGCGAACAGATACGTCAATGACCGCACGGACACTTCATAATTCTGAGTAAAAAAAAAAAAAAAAAAAAAAAAAAAAAAAAAAAAAAAAAAAAAAAAAAAAACAGAAATGGGACACTAGGGAGTTTTGAACACGGATCTCCTGCTTTGCAATCCAACACCGTGACCACATAATCACGACGCTACGACTTTGAGAGTTGGCTCGATGCTGCAGATTTTGAGCTTGGACCGTTCACTAGTTTCCTTTTTTTTCACAGTCCAGTACACCTTCTTCCCGTTTTCATACTTGATCTGTGTTCAGTTTTTGGCGGGCTATCCACTGGAGCACCTTACCACGATATCGAGGAGGGTGCGATGGGGATTTTTCCTTGTTAGAACATAGTACAAGTGAAACCAGGGGACAACCTCCTGGAATTGACCGCAGCCATTTGAAATACATCAGAGTAATCAATAAGATCCATTAGATGGATTTGTGTCTTCATTTTAATGTACTGGTACTCAGAGCTTGATTTTTGACATCCAGTAATAGAAAACGGCTCACAGTGAAGTGGTATTATGTATGTTCCAGCCGGCCGTAAAGAGGTATAGGAGTAAGCTGGCTCGCCATGGAGACGTGACACATTGCTCTAAAGGAGCTGTTGTGTTTGGACGTGCCAATAATCACTCAGTGAATTTAAGTCTACGAGGATACTCTGCAAATCACACTTAAGTGTGTGGCAGAGGGTTTATCTAACCACCTTGACAATAATTCTCTGTTATTCCACTCTCGAAAAGAGCGTGGAAAGAACGAATGCCTATATCTATCCGTGCGAGCTGTCATTTCCCTTATTTTATTATGTTGATCGTTTCTCCCCATGTATGTCAGCGACAAACAAAATATTTTCGCATTCGGAAGAGAACGTTGGTGATTGAAATTTCGTGAGAAGATCTTCGTGAGAGGAAACGCCATTGTTTTAATGATGTCCACCGCAAGTCCTGTATCATATCCGTGACATTCTCTCCCCTATTTCTCGATAATACAAAACGTGCTGCTCTTCTTTTAAGTTTCTCGGTCTATTCCATTTATCCTATCTGATAAGATCCCACTCCGCGCAGCAGTAATCCTAAACAGGATGGACAAGCGTAGTTCAAATGGCTCTGAGCACTAAGGGACAGGATTCGAACCTACGACCATCAGCCGCATGGTTCCGGACTGAAGCGCCTAGAACCGTTCGGCCACAGCGGTCGGCAGAGATGGTTGAAGAATGAGAAGTAACGAATAGGTCTACGAAAATACAGAAAAATATTAGAAGCAATAGGAAAATGAAGGTTAACCTTCTTGAATGCCTCTTCCAAATGAACGAGAATAAGTTAACGAATCAAATATTCCGCTATTTCTCGAAAAAGAATTCGACGATAGCTTGGATGAGATACAATGAAGCGCCCAAGAAACTGGTACAGGCATGCGTAGTCAAATACATAGATACAGCGCTGCGGTCGGCAACGCCTGTATAAGAGAACAAGTGTCTAGCGTAGTTCAAAATGGCTCTGAGCACTATGCGACTTGACCTCTGAGGTCATCAGTCCCCTAGAACTTAGATCTACTGAAACCTAACTAACCTAAGGACATCTCACACACATCCGTGCCCGAGGCAGGATTCGAACCTGCGACCGTAGCAGTCGCGCGGTTCCGGACTGAAGCGCCTAGAACCGCTCGGCCACAAAGGCCGGCCTCTACCGTAGTTGTTAGATCTGTTATTGCTGCTACAGTAGCAGATTATTAAGATTCAAGTGAGTCTGAACGTGGTGTTATAGTCAGCGCAAGAGCGATGGGGCACAGCATCTCCGAGGCAGCGATGAAGAGCGGATTTTCCGTACCAACATTTCACGAGTGTACCGTGAATATCAGAAGTCCAGTAAAACATCAAATCTCCGACATCGTTGTGGCTCGAAAAAGATCCTGCAAGAAGGGGACCAACGATGACTGCAGAAAACCGTTCAACGTGAGAGAAGCGCAGCCCTTCCGCCAACTGCTGGAGGTTCCAAAGCTGGGCCGTCAACAAGCGTCAGCGTGCGAATCATTCAACGAAACGTAATCGATATGGGCTTTCGGAGCCGAAGAAGACTGCGCGGTACTGTGCTTTACGCCCCGCCTGAGCCCGTCAACACCGACATTGGACCGTTGATGACTGGAAAGAAGTTGCTTGGTCGGACCAGTCTCGTTTCAAATTGTATCGAGCGGATGGACGTGTACGGGTATGGAGACAACCTCATGAGTTCATGGACGCGGCATGTCATCAGGGGACTGTTCAAGCTGGTGGAGGCTCTGTAATGGTGTGTGGCGTGTGCAGTTGGAGTGATATGGGACCCTTGATACGTCTAGATACAACTCTGACTGGTGACACGTACGTAAGCATCCTGTCTGATCACGTGCATCCATTCATGTCTACTGTGCATTCCGACAGACTTGCGACGCCCCATACGTCCGGAATCGCTACAGAGAGGCTCTAGGAACACTCTTCTGAGTTTAACCACTTCCGATGGCCACCAGACTCCCCAGACATGAACATTATTGAGCATATCTGGGATGCCTTGTGACATGCTGTTCAGAAGAGAGGTCTCCATCCCCTCCTACTTTTACGGATTTATGAACAGCCCTGCAGGATTCATGGTGTCAGTTCCCTCCAGGATTACTTCAGACATTAGTCGAGTCAATGCCACGTCGTTTTGCGGCACTTCTGTGTGCTCGCGGGGGCCCTACACGATATTAGGCAGGTGCACCAGTTTCTTTAGCTCTGCAGTGCATATGAAAACAACTAGAAAGAAACTACGTGAAAGAACCGGAAATAACAGAAGGAAGCCTTTTTAAGAGTTAAACCACGGCTTTCAAGGCGGAAGAAATACGAAATGGAGAACAACATGAACAGAAGAAAGGAAATAAATGCATTCCGCTACAGAAGAAACTCTAAGAGCACCAAGATTTCCAAGAAAAACTGAAACTAAAAACCGGTAAAATTTGGACTGAAGCGATGAAGGAGCAGCACCGGAAACAAATCCGAGACTGCTGGCCTAAAGTTAACTCCTGTTATCAATTTCATGACTGATCCCTTACTTTGAGGTTACATTCTGTTTACATCACATGACAAAAATCGAAGTATTTTACCTCGCCGGAATTGTCGAAATATCTACTTTTAGTTGGTGTATGACTATTATATTTTAGTGGAAAAAGGAGCCTACATACGCGGTGATATTTAAGAGAAAGCGTGGTTTTTCGAGCATTGTTTGGCGAGTGTCAACTTTTAGGATTCATAGATGTCACACCGTAATCAAGAGAAAAATTTTCTTTGCACAATTTAAAGATGCAATCAGTCTCTACCGACAGGGTAATTTTCGTTGCTTTCCAATGGGCCGTTTTGTCCTAATAACGGTGGCTGTACAATCTTATAAGCAAGAGTGTGGTCGGCATTACACACAGATAGTAAAAGATACCACCGTAATTCTTTCACAGCCCAACAGAGAGAAGTTTTCGTTTTCATGTAATGTTACTAAAGCATTAGTTTACTTTGAAATCTTGACTGAGATACACAAGAAGAGATAAGAGTGCAGCTTACGCGTCACGTTTGTCAGAGATGTTTGGTGCCGATTCCCAAACGTTGGTTCATCGACAAAAATGAAAATTGGATACTGCAGGAGGGCAATTATCCGTAGCACCGCAGCAGACTTTGCAGCGACTGGAAGAAGGAGAATGGTGTACAGGCTCTGGATTGGCCCTCGCAGTCGCTAATCCTATTGAAAATGTATGGTCTTGCATCAAAAAGAAGTTGCAAGGAAAAAGTATATTTACTTCGAAACAGCTATGGACACAGATTCGACGCACTTGGAAGTCTCTTCCACGTGAATAAGCCAAAAACTTGGTTTCGGAGATGCCAAGCAATTATCGACGCTGCGGGTGACTAGACGTATTATTAACTGGAATTGCATTTTTCTTTTATTCATGTATGATGTATGTATATGTTTTAGTTTGTTGTCAAGTACATTTTCCTACTGATTTACACGACCACGATCTCACTTCACAGACTGTACATTACCGCAGTTCGCCTAATGGTGGTGTATATCGAGAAGACGAGAAGTATAAAAGCAAGCTTTTTTGTTGTCAATCAGCTGTTATGTTTCTATACACATAAATTTACGTAAAGCGCTAGAATCAGGTGTTTAATTTATTTGCTTTTGCATCGTTATGCGCCACGTTCTTGAGTATGCTATGATGCCGAACCTCTGAACAGTATAACCCCATTTCATTGAGGCTTCCCGTCAGGTGGGAAACAGTCGTGCTCCTATTCGATGTTGTGTCTTGTATGAGTCAGCCCCGCAACATAATTAGTTGCCTCGTACTTGTATGTAACCATGAATCGTGGCCTGTGATCAGTGCGCGTGCTAACTTTGAGACAAAAGAGAACAGGAGATGAGCAGTCCTTATCACAGCCACTAAACAGAACGTCAGCATGTTCGGAATTAGTGAAAGTACAATGAAGCGAAGTTCCAGAGAATACAGAAAAATGTCATGTCCTGTATCGCCAAAGAGAAGTTCCGGCAGGCGACGGAAGTTTACATGGGACTAGTTTAGCGCGGAGAGTCATAAGAAGGAAAATCTACGACTTCTGCATGGAAAACAGTTCCAACATTTACAGCTGCACTGAAAAAATTTAAGACTGAAGTTGAAGACTTTCCTGATATGAGCGAAACAACCTTTGGCGTGGTATTCTCAAATTGGTCATCAGACATGAAAAGTTGCACAAAAAAGCTGCACTGATGGAAAATAACTGAGTAGCAGGAAGGCGAGTTCTGGCGGGAAGTAAGACATTTGCCAAACACTAAATGGACTATCTATTACACTGATGATTGTTCGTGCGATGGAAATCATTCCAGAATCAACAGTATGGGATTGTGGGTCCGCCTCGAAGCAAAACACTTTTGTTATTTATTGTTTATTCCCAAACTAGTTTCAGCGACAAATATAGCTATCATAGTTTTTCTCGGTATACATCAGGTCATCTCTAAGTTCGTTGGACAGCTTGCAGCTACTTTTAGACACAGTAAAACATAACTTTCGCACCTTGTTCGTAATCCAAAACAGCAAAACAGCAAGATGGCGTTCTGTTTTGGAAAAGTATCTGCAAGCTGCCCAACGAACTTGCAGATGACATGATGTATGGCGAGAAAAACGCAGAAAATATGCCGGAAACAGCTGTAACAGTCGTAAAACCGTGATGTGACGGTTATCAAATAAGAATAAAGGAAGTCATTTCTGATGGCCACATTTATCGATGAAACTAGTTTGGGATAAAATAAATAGTAACAAAAGTGTTTTTTCATCGAGGCGGACCCACAATCCCATATTGTTGTTTTTGTATGCAAATATGGATCAATGGGAGAGTTTCAAGATAAAATTATTCATTTCAGAATGTTCGGAAGACAGGAAAAAATGCCTTACGCATCAGAAGATGTATACGATTATCATATATGAATCGTTCAAGACTGAAATGGGTGGAAAGAAGGTATTCAAAAACGGTCCAATTCCGGAAAAAGGATTGTAATGTGCCACATTGGAAGCGGAGATGAGTTCGTGCAAAATGCTGGCTTGTTTTATTGGGAAAAATGGGGGTGCCGATTATTATTCTGAGATAAATCCCAGACACTACAGAAAGTGGTTCAGGAGCTCTCGAAGAATTACGAAACAGATATGCGATTGTTTTTAGACCAGGTTCCATATCGTACGATGATAAATCCAGTGTCACGAAATCCACCTACAAAATGGAGGAAATATCCAGTTATTGAGCGGATGGAAAGCAATAACGTAGAGCTTACATCTGAGGCCTCGGCGTACGACTAATTTCCTGAAGTAGGCCTGCTGAAATGTACCCGATCGCAATTCAGGTCACAAGAATTACTTTAGGAAATGGAATTGCGCTCAGTGGATAAGGAAATTCAACTCCTGTGGTTGCCCTTGACGCACTGCGAATTCAACACCAATGAACTTATCTGGGCATTTTTCAAGAACGAGGCAGCAAATGAGAACAAAAATTTTAAGGTAAACGATACTTTACAGTTTTGTCGCTCCGCTCTTGAAAGTATTCCCCAAAGTGCCTGGAGGACTTCAGTGAGTCATGAGCACAAACTAGACAACAGATACACACCAACATCCACAATGGATCCATTGCTGGTGCAAGCAGGCGACTACAACAGCAGCAAAAGGATCTCAGCCAGCGCCGAAAGAGATTATGTCATAATGTAGACTGAACGCGGCAGTGCTGTATTGGAATGTTAGTACAAAGCTGCCACACTTCGCTGGAGAGTAGGCGCTCATCTCGCATTACGGCAACTACGTTGCACCACAGCCTCGCGCGAGTTAGAGCTACTAACACGATAGCTTTACAAACTCGTGACTGACAAACTTGGGGAGTATTTATTAGTGGTGATGACATGTTATATAATCAGCAAAAGTTCAAACGGTTCACACGTCCTTTTTCTGCCGCAATAGCTACAACGGCAAGCTAACTCGCATGATCTTGCATTTTAAGTTATATCGATGGAACGACTATCCATAAAACAATGAAAATCCGCCTGTATATAGACCGAGGTGGTATCTTTAAACTGCACATAGGAAATTTTTCACCTAATAACGGTCTGTGTTCTACGACTCCTCAAGGTTGACAATCGCCAAAAAATGCTCGAAAAAGCAATTTTCGTTCTAAATATTACGGCGTATGTCGTCCCGTTTCAACTAAAATGTAATTCGTGGAGGTATGTACCGTCTATGCAACTAATTGAAGGCAGTTTGTTTACTGCCATATGCAAATCACTTCTTTTATTCGGGAAGCATCATCAGTGGCCTGTAATGCATGTTTCCTTTTATACATACAATAAACGTATTACGTTGTAGATATAATATGCTGCTATACTACATTTTGTCGTGTCTTTCTCTTGTTTTTTAGGTTAAAATCAACTTTTGTAGCACAACATTCGTAATGTACTATTTCCGGCGCTCTTAACTCATGTGTGTGGTCCTGGAGATGCATTTGTTAGTTTCCATACCCCAGCTGGCCGATTTCTGGCGTTCTTTCACCCACATTTGTCACATCGCATATATCACTTGCACTTTCCATTTTGTGATCAACATTTGTGTGTTTTCGGTGTGTAGTGTTCCAGTTGTTTTGTGTGTTTGTCTTTTGTTTGTGTTATGTTGTGGTTTTATATTTTCCATTTGTTGTGTGTGTGGAAAATATAAAACCACAACACAACCCAAACAAAAGACAGACAAACACACAACAACAGTTGGCAAAACTACATACCAAAAACACACACATATTGATCACAAAGTGGAAAGTGCAAGTGATACATGCGGCATGATAAATGTGGGTGAAATGACGCCAGAAATCGGTCAGCTGGAGTATGGAAATTAGGGAATACACTCCTGGAAATTGAAATAAGAACACCGTGAATTCATTGTCCCAGGAAGGGGAAACTTTATTGACACATTCCTGGGGTCAGATACATCACATGATCACACTGACAGAACCACAGGCACATAGACACAGGCAACAGAGCATGCACAATGTCGGCACTAGTACAGTGTATATCCACCTTTCGCAGCAATGCAGGCTGCTATTCTCCCATGGAGACGATCGTAGAGATGCTGGATGTAGTCCTGTGGAACGGCTTGCCATGCCATTTCCACCTGGCGCCTCAGTTGGACCAGCGTTCGTGCTGGACGTGCAGACCGCGTGAGACGACGCTTCATCCAGTCCCAAACATGCTCAATGGGGGACAGATCCGGAGATCTTGCTGGCCAGGGTAGTTGACTTACACCTTCTAAAGCACGTTGGGTGGCACGGGATACATGCGGACGTGCATTGTCCTGTTGGAACAGCAAGTTCCCTTGCCGGTCTAGGAATGGTAGAACGATGGGTTCGATGACGGTTTGGATGTACCGTGCACTATTCAGTGTCCCCTCGACGATCACCAGTGGTGTACGGCCAGTGTAGGAGATCGCTCCCCACACCATGATGCCGGGTGTTGGCCCTGTGTGCCTCGGTCGTATGCAGTCCTGATTGTGGCGCTCACCTGCACGGCGCCAAACACGCATACGACCATCATTGGCACCAAGGCAGAAGCGACTCTCATCGCTGAAGACGACACGTCTCCATTCACGCCTGTCGCGACACCACTGGAGGCGGGCTGCACGATGTTGGGGCGTGAGCGGAAGACGGCCTAACGGTGTGCGGGACCGTAGCCCAGCTTCATGGAGACGGTTGCGAATGGTCCTCGCCGATACCCCAGGAGCAACAGTGTCCCTAATTTGCTGGGAAGTGGCGGTGCGGTCCGCTACGGCACTGCGTAGGATCCTACGGTCTTGGCGTGCATCCGTGCGTCGCTGCGCTCCGGTCCCAGGTCGACGGGCACGTGCACCTTCCGCCGACCACTGGCGGCAACATCGATGTACTGTGGAGACCTCACGCGCCACGTGTTGAGCAATTCGGCGGTACGTCAACCCGGCCTCCCGCATGCCCACTATACGCCCTCGCTCAAAGTCCGTCAACTGCACATACGGTTCACGTCCACGCTGTCGCGGCATGCTACCAGTGTTAAAGACTGCGATGGAGCTCCGTATGCCACGGCAAACTGGCTGACACTGACGGCGGCGGTGCACAAATGCTGCGCAGCTAGCGCCATTCGACGGCCAACACCGCGGTTCCTGGTGTGTCCGCTGTGCCGTGCGTGTGATCATTGCTTGTACAGCCCTCTCGCAGTGTCCGGAGCAAGTATGGTGGGTCTGACACACCGGTGTCAATGTGTTCTTTTTTCCATTTCCAGGAGTGTACATGAGTTAAGAGCGATGGAAATCGTAAGTAACACCGAACGATAGGTTCACATTACGAACTTTGTGCTACAAATGTTGATTTTAACCTAATAACAAGGAGGACAAGACAAAATGTAATATAGCAGCATATTATATCTGCCACATAATACGTTTATTGCATGTATAAAAGGAAACATGTGTTACAGGCCACTGATAATGCTTCCCAAATAAAAGAAGCGAAACGCGTATGGCAATAAACAACCTGCCTTTAGTTAGTTGCGTAGACGGTACATATCTCCACGAATTCAAAGCAACTAAGGGAAAGACTGAAAACAGAAAAAAATGACTATAAAATGTAAATATTGGTACGTTAAATAAAAGTAGACAGTTCCACAATTCCTGCAAGGTACAACACATCGACGTTCGACATGCGATGTAACCGTAACATGAGCTGAAAGCCGTACGGGGTAGCCAACCGGTCTAGGTCGCCTTGCCACGGTTCGCGTGGTCCCCCCCGTCGGAGCTTCGAGTCCTCCCTCGGGCATGGGTGCGTGTGTTGTCTTTAGCGTAAGTTAGTTTAAGGGGGGTAGGACGTCAAACGGGCCGACTTGGAGCAGGAGAGGCACCACAGGACATTTTAATTTCCACTGTCTATAATTTTACAAATAAATTCATAAAACTTTGGCAGCATGACCAGGAAGAATTCAGGATTCACACTCATTGCAGTGGAAGTTCGAAAACATAACAAAATAATTTTTTTTACGTGTGAAATTTCATCATTTTTTTCGCTTACTAATGGCTGCATTTGTTGCTATAGGTACACTTTTCTTCATAAGTTAGAGAGATTCTTCGATGAATTTTGCACAGCATACATAATACACTTACAGGTGTATGAAACTCTAGAATTTATTTAATTTTACGAGAAAACGAATGATCTGTTGTATTTTAAACTTCATGTTCAGGAAAAAAACACAAATTTTGTAGTTAATTACCTCAATTTTTACCACAGTTTTTAATAGATTTGGAAAATTCTAGAGTTTCATACACCTTTAAATAAGGTTTGTATGCTGTGCAAAATTCATCGAACCATCTCTCTGACAAAGTTTTATGAATTTATTTGTAAAAGTGTAGACAGTGGAAATTAAAATGTCCTGTGGTGCCTCTCCTGCTCCAAGTCGGCCCGTTTGACGTCCTACCACCCTTAAGTTGTATTGAGTACTGTGTCAGTGTAGGGCCCGATGACCCCAAAATTTGACCCCATAGGAACTTACCACCATGAGATCAAAGTTAGGGGTCAATCATCATGAAACGGACAGTGGGCGCAAGGAAAACGAAACATTGCGGCTGAAATAGCGCGGTCTGGAGAAGGCCAGTACGGGAAGGAGAAGAAGAAGAAGAAGAAGAAGAAGAAGGCGAAACCCACGAAGACGACTGATTCGCCTGACGACCCAGTGATGAGAGGTTTGTTCAGCTACCACGGCTGTCCCTCACACGTCGACGGCCCGGCGGTGACACCTCGCAGGCAGCGGCAGCTGCCTCCCACGATTGGAGTGCCCCAGCCTCCGCTCGCAGTTGGCCAAAGCCCGCGCCGGCGGCGGCGGCTCGAGGACTCGGCGGCGACAAAAGAGCGGCGCGCCGTGGTCTCCGCTGAGGGCTGCGAGTTCCGCAACAATCGGCCATTGTCCGTGGCGGCTGCTTTGTGAGACGATACTCGGCGTGACCAATGTCTCTGCTGCAGCCGAGCCGCCAAACATTTCGGCAAAAAGAAAGGCTGTCGCCGAGTCGCGCAGTCCTGCATCGAGCTTGTCTTCGGTTCTTCACCCGCAGACTCCTTGTGTAACAATGGCCCACATTATCTCTAACCGCCGCCTCCTTTGTGCTAAAGACTGAAGGAGAAACACGTGTGAACCAGCACAACTCTCCGCGGGCCGTCACCCTTCACTTTTATTGTTGCTCACTTAGCCGCCTTACGCTGTAAAGTAAGTGAGACGATTTACTTGTTTATCTACATATTTATTATGTTGGCGCATAAGGTCACAGCGATTTCGTTTTGCATGTTGATGTTTGAGTTCAAATACTGCCATTTTGTCATTGGAGATAGCGAGTGGGTCTGTGGTCGGTAGAAAATGGAATGCCAAGTGGAGAAATCGGAACATTTCCCACATATTCGTCTGTTTAAGCAGAGGGTGACAGCAGCGGATGCAGCCAGAAACACTTGCGCCGTGTATGGGGGTAATGACATTGGACAGAACTGAGCAAGAAAATGATTTCCTCGTTTTAACGAGGATCGTTTTGACTTTAGTGACTCTCCAAGTTCAGGGAGACTTTGGGGTTTGATGAAGATCGTTTAAACGCGCTAATCGAAAGTGATCCACGTCAGTATACTAGAGAACTGGCAAAATTGAAAAACTGTGATCATTCCAACATGGTGCGACATTTGCATGCAATGGGTAAGGTTCAAAAACCTGGTGTATGGGCACCGCATGCTGTAAGCCAAAATCAGAAGAATTAGCGGGTAGCCACATATGCATTTCTGCTTGCTCGTCACCAGTTAGCTCGTGAAGGACACCGACCATTCGTATCCTGTACCGCCGGCCGGGGTGGCCGAGCGGATCTAGGCGCTACAGTCTGGAACTGCGCGACCGCTACGGTCGCAGGTTCGAATCCTGCCTCGGGCATGGATGTGTGTGATGTCCTTAAGTTAGTTAGGTTTAAGTAGTTCTAAGTTCTAGGGGATTGATGACCTCAGAAGTTAAGTCCCATAGTGCTCAGAGCCATTTGAACCATTTATCCTGTATCGTTACTAGTGACGAGAAATCGTGTCTCTACGCTAAAGAAAGGATGGTTGAGCCAAGCAAAGCACCAGCCCCCAATATAAAAACTTGCGCGCATCCGTAAAAGATAATGTCATGCATGTGGTGGAACAGCTACGGTGTGGTGTACTACGAATTGCTTCCCCGAGACGTGACCATCACTGCTGACAATTATTGTCAACAACTGAGACGTTTGGAGACGAAATCCAAGAAAAACGACCGGGAAGACTGCGTGAAGTGGTGCTACTCCACAATAACGCCCACCCGCATTCTGATTGACTGACACAAAACACTAGGCTGGGTTTGGAAGTCATTCCGCAGCCATCTTGTTTACCTGATCCTTCGCCCTCAGATTTTCACCTTTTCCGTTCTCTATCGAACAACCTTCAAGGAACTTCCTGTCCAGACAAAATGCGCTCAGAACATGGCTCGACGAGTTCTTAGTGTAAATGGCGAAGGAGAATATTGGTGATTGAAGTCTCTTTTATATCTATCTGTTGTGTTTATTAGACTTATGGAAAAACGCTACGAACTTATGCACCAAACGAATATTTGCAGCTATTTCAGCTGGCAACATTATGGTCTTCAGACCTTCTCTTATTTCCAACCAGACGTCCTTAGACAGTCAGCACTACAATATGTATAATTTATTATTATTATCCTTTATTCTTTTTCCTTCGCGGATCGGGTGATTTCGCCCGTGCCGATCAAAAAGGCCCCACTTTCTCTTCAGTGCCCTTGCTCTCTATCTTGCCCCTCTAGTTTCTTAATTGAGAATTTGTTTTAGAAGTCTGTTTTCATGCAGTCTACCATGATGCTCTCACTATCTTTTTCTGTTTGATCAGTTTTCTTGTGCATTGAAAATGCAGTGATCTTCTCTGGTGCACCCTTTAACGCTACGGAGAAATCTCATTTCGACTGTCTGGATCTTGTTCATATCCTTTTCCGTGGGAATGTAGGATTCAGATCCGGGCATACAGATATTGCGAGAACTTTGTAAAACTTATATGTGAGTTTCTTTCGTGGCTTTTCTAGTGTATTTCTAATTGTTCCACAGATCGCGTTAAATTTTAGGATGTTGTCATCAACTTCACTGTCGAAATTTCGCCCTACGTCACATCCGAGATACTGAAAGTGGGTTACCCGTTCCAGTGTTATAGTATTTATTACAGTTTTAGATCTTATATCCGAATTTACCTTGGTTATCTCAACACTGGAGATGTTATTTTATATTTAGAAGCCAACAAACTAAGATGATAAAACGGCTGTTTGAATATTATCTTCATATTCTTCAATTATTATTTGATCATCTGCATTTAGCAGAGTATTAAAACATTTCTCTCTGTTGATCTTTATGACATAGATGATACCAAGCCCTGAGTCGGTCAAAGAGCTGGAGACAGGCTACATCCTTGCCTAACTCCCTGTGTTGTTGTTAATCGTTTAGAGAGGGCATCTCCATATCGATTATAATTTTTACCTCTTTCCAAAGAGCTTTTACAGATTTAATTAAATGCGCTGGAAGTCTTTTTTTCCGTAATTGCCACCTTAGGTGTCTATTGACTTTCTCAATAGTCTTTCAGGATCTGCAAACGCTGTGTCCGTGTCTAAGTTAAATAATCGTCTTTTCTCTAAAAGTTGTTTTATAATAAAAATACCATGAGTGCAAGGTCGTCCTTTTTTAAAACTTAACTTCTTCTTCTAATAAAGCTGTGTTAGAGATACAACGCAGTGTTATATTTAAAATAGTGCTGAGGATTTTGTAGCCCGTATTAACTAGCCCAATTCCTATGTAGTTTTATGGGTTGCCTGTGTTTTCTTTCTTGAGTATGGAGAAAATTTTAGCCAAATTCCCTCCCAGGTACCTTACCTGCAGTGACGCATAGATTACTAAGATGTAGCGTACGTTGCTTAGTGAAAGAACTTCGTATTCAAAGAATTCGGCAATTATTCCGTCGGTCCCTTTTGCTTTCCTCTTCTTCAAATTTTGCATTGCTACATCTAATTCATCCATTTCTATGAGCTCTATGTTTCTGTTGATTCGACAATTCTCACAGTATTCCCCAGTGGCTGAATCGTCAACTTGGAGACTTCTGTAATGCTGTCCCCGTCGTTCTAAAGCTATTACGTTCATTGATATTGCTAATAATAACGAATATTTGGAATTTAAGAAATGTCAGTCTTACCAACATAGTAGTGACCGACGTGGCCCAATAACCGACTGTTACATATCTTATGCTAGTATTCTGCCGTTTTCGCCATTTGTAGCTCGTTGAAATAGATCACGGTAGTGATGATTTGGCAGTACTAAAGACGAGTAGTTTTTGTTTCACTTGAGGTCGAAATATTTTTGTGGGAATGTATCAGTAAAGTTCCTAATAACAATTCGCAAGTTTCAACTTTATTTTTGATGTAATAAAATTTTCAGCTAACTTCAGAGCTAGGGAACCCACGTGTGAATAGGAGAAATAAATTCCTGAAAAAATATGACACCACACCCATATCTGCGAATGTGTGTTGAGTTTAGATTCTGAGGGACAGAGAATGAAAGAATAAGCCATAGGAATGGAATAATTTATTGTGAAATAAAAACAAAAAATTACCAAAATAATGGCAGTCCGTTCGAAAGTACACATCTGCGAAATTAAAATCTGCTGCTGGGTAACATTTACAACTAATCTGCTCTAACCTGGACATCGCAATATGTTGGGATCCACACTGGCACGATACACGGTGATGGATTACAGTTTTGCTAAAGCCTGTGAACCTCTTCGATGGCCCTTTGAGGTTATCCAGTTTGTACGGAGGGCTCCAAAGAATTTTTCTAAGTACCCACTGGGCTACCGCGGGGAATATTTGTAAGTGTCCTACCGTCGTCATAAAGAAATTTCTATGTCCTAAAAACGTGGTGCTTGATAACCGCCCAGACCAGCATACGCCCTGCTTCTTCAACTCCTTCCAAGTGACGATCAGCTCTTTATAAATTTGGTCCACCCTACCGTACAAGTCCCATGTATCTTCTCACTTAACGACCGTGAACAGCCACCAGGTTTATTTTCACCTTTTTGTATAATAATTAAATCATGAAACTACTTGCGTCATCAGAAACGCGCGAAAGATCTAATTAAAACGACATTTTACTCTAGCCGGCCGGAGTGGCCGAGCGGTTATAGGCGCTACAGTCTGGAACCGCACGACCGCTACGGTCGCAGGTTCGAATCGTGCCTCGGGCATGAATGTGTGTGATGTCCTTAGGTTAGTTAGGTTTAAGTAGTTTTAAGTTCTAGGGCACTGATGACCTCAGATGTTAAGTCCCATAGTGCTCAGAGCCATTTTGAACCATATTACTCTTGATTCTAGGTTGTGCACAAATCAGAGTTGAATAAGTGTGTATTTTAGTTGCAGTGATCAACTGGAGTGTTTTCTCTCTATGTCTTGAATAATATTTGTACACACATGTATGGCACCTCTTTCTTGCAGGAAATGACCCGCTCTTTCCACTGCTGCTATCAGAATCTGTAACCACATTTAAATTATGGGCAAAACACACAAAACGGTTATTAATTAAAGGTAAGAATTAAACATACAATTGTTATAATCTAAATGTTGTGCGTGAAGCACTGTACGTTCGCTAACACATACTACCATGCTGATCGTGCAACTGGTTTATTAATTAAGTTGATTTTAATTATAGTGACAAATTGCCTCTGACTGCGTAATTACGCATATAGTAAAAAATATATACAGCTGGCTAGATTGGTACCGATGAGCGCCATAAACTAATGGTTCGATCTCTTTGATGAATATAAAATTAGGAAGTAACTTCAACTGTAATGCGTAATGGACGCCACTGGTTACCTATGAGCTGTAAGTAAGGTATTGTTAACCGAGACGAAGATAGCGAGAACCATCCTCAATATTTTGAGACTCGTGATAGCGATTAAATATTCGAATGACGTGATGGTGGTGTACGACAATTCGGCTGGCAACTTCCTGTGCTGACAACACTAAGAATGCGCGCACGATCTAAGTTTGAAAGGATCTTTCGAGGCGTTTTAATAGTGTGTACTGTGTACACGCACTGCATTTTCCCGCTCATGACTTTGAAGACACTGATAAGTCTAATGGACTGTATAAGAAGCAGGTTTCCTATCTAATAACGTGAATCAAACAAGTCACGAGAAAGGTGGAAAACTCATTTTGATTTGTTTCTATCGAAGCCCAAATGATACACATTCTCAGATCACGACACCACGGAAAAATTTAATGACTTATAGTGAGCAATCAAGAGCGATACTGTGTCTGTACATGTTCGGCCACACTGTTGCGTGCTATTTAGCCCATTAATTGTAACCTAAGGCTTTCACCTTTCGCAAAATGTCATTACAGTGATAACCAGGATTCACGCTAGGTCCAACTAACAAGTGCTTCTTTGGTGCTGCCAAAAACAGCATAGGTACCTTCTCATAACTCTCGACAGTAGTCGTGCAGCTGGGCACATAATCCTCTCGCTATATCAGTGGGCAGCAGTTTCACAAAATTTAAACTATAAAGGGTACACTAAATCTAAACAACACGTAAATGAACTTGCTGGCACGCAGATCGAGACATCATCAATAACGTAAGTCTTCTATAAGAATTTCAAGTAAATGATCAGTGAAGAGTTTTCATTTAGTGTGATTTTTTTTTGTAGAAGGGAAGAACTTATTCATAGTTAAATATAGATAGGAATGTAATATTATGTTCTGAAAGGGTTCTCATTACGATTATTGTATTGTCCTCAGAATTTACCTCCTTGTACCATTTGCCATTATTTAATAAACTTGGCTTCATGCAACTTCTGTGACCAGTAATTACGTTAATCACATAAAAGTCTATAGTCGTAAATTTGTATTATTATTACTATGAATTACTGCGACCGTATGCTGTTTGTGTGTCTATCTGTCTATTTTCAATTACTTGAGAATTAATGACCAACGTTCATCATAAATACCTTAGTGCAAGACGTTTGCCTGGGCTTGAGAAATGCCATGCGTCGATACTTACCTGGCCATGCTGTCATTTCTGTTTATCAGATATTAATTTTCCTATGTGGTTATTAGTAAGCTACTTTAAGAGAAAAATAGTTCCAAACGCCGTTGGATCAATTTCTCCTTTAAATCAGGAGTTCTCCTTGAAATTTCCATTCAGTCGACGTACTTTATTTTATCGTAGGTTATTCATATAATTCTAGATATTCCAGAGTTTGTGCAATTCAGTGTTATGACGAATTATTCGATCGCTATTATGAGTCAACTGGCATACCACGACGGTTGCACTCATCCGTTACACATTTTTTCTCTGTTTATTTGGCACATCGTCCTCCACTTGCGCACATTTTGCAGTTTCCCTTCCTCATACCAAGTGATTGTTAACGTATTGTGTAGGGGAATCGGGAAGTCCCTTGAAGCTAAGCGACGATGGTGCTTTCCAGTGCACTAGTGAATCGTCAATCAACAATCTGAGACTGTTACTCCGTGCTTTAATTATTTCCATTCCCGCACTGAGAGACTACGTCTACATTAGTACTCCGCGAGGCACGTTACTGTCTGTACCGGAGGGTTCAAATGGCTCTAAGCACTATGAGACTCAACATCTGATGTCATCAGTCCCCTAGACTTAGAACTACTTAAACCTAACTAACCTTATGACAGCACACACATCCATGCTCGAGGCAGGGTTCGAACCTGCTACCGTAGCAGCAGCGCGGTTCCGGACTGAAGCGCCTAGAACCGCTCGGCCACAGCGGCCGGCGCGCCGGAGGGTATTTCTGGTACAACTGTTATTTCTCCCCTATCTTTCTACATTCACGAATGTTGCGTGGGGAGAACGAGTGTCGATGGACACTGTTTTCTCTGATATCGTGATAGTTTCGCTAGACGTATGCAGGAGGACGTAATACGTTGTTCGTCTGCTCGTGCAACGTACGCGGACGCTTGTCTCGCAGTGTCTGCCACGACAGTTCGTTGGACGTCTTCGGAGAGCAGTCACGCTTACTAAACGACACCGTTGACGATACGAGCCGCTAGTTGTCGGTTCTTCTCCACCTCTTCTGTTTAAACGAAATGGTTAATGGGTCTCAGACTGAAGAGAAATACTCAAGAATCGGTTGAACGAGTGTTTCTTTCACTGAACTATCCAGGTATCTGCTTTCCCCATACCTACATGTGACCATTCCCCTTAGGTCGCTCCAAAAGATTACTGGTGGATCTCCTACGGTTGTTGCTGTTTCCAGTGGCTTAATCGAACGGTATCGGATATCTTTGCCTGTTTGTTCACAGTACGATACATTTAATTGCGTTTATCTTCAAAAGCTAGTTCCTGCACCAGTCATCGTTACTCTACACGTCCTTTTGTGTTTTGGCGCAGTCTTCTGCCGCTCCAGTCGTCCCACACACTACAGAATCATCTGCGAAAAGCCTCATGGAGCTCCCGACATGATCCACTAGATCATTAATAATTAATTTATCATTCCCAGGAGGGAATTCCCTGAGGGTAGCACAATACACTTGAGAGTTGATCGTTGCACCATAAGGGTGGTCATGTAACAGAATAACCTTTTCAGAGACCCAAAAGATCGTCGCCATGACTTTCGCGGCTGAGGGTACGGCTTTGAATTTTTTCTTCGGGGGAGAGGCGATTTGGCGCCACTCCAAGGATTGCCGTTTTGTTTCCGGTTCGAAGTGCTGAACTATTTTTCATGGCCTGCGACACCATTCGACAAAAAATTGTCGCGATCAGCCTCGTAACGCTTAAGCATTTCCGCACAGAGGGTCCGTCGTTGCTCTTTATAGTCTTCTGAGAGGGGGCGAGGGACCCGGCGGCCACACAGCTGTGTGTACCACAACTGGTGAACGAGCGAGTCAGCACTACGAGCAGACACGTCCACTTGTGCAGCGAGGTGTTTGACTGTGATCCGTCGATCGCCCCCAACGAGTGTCTCTATATGTCCATCTTTTCAGAGATGGTCGCGGGACTTGGCTGTTCGATGCAGGGTGTCAAATGAAACACCTTTCAGCCGTCGAGTTTCCAAACTTATTTTATTTGGCTACCAGTTTCGGCGATTTACTATGCTATCTTCAGGCTCCTAACCGGCGTGTAGGAAGGTTCTGGTCAAAACAGGAGCCAGCAATACTGGTATTAGTAGATTTCTGCTTGCTACGGCGATGACTTTAACCATAATCTACCGACTCAGACTTAGTCGGCAGATGATGGTTGATCTTCGTACGTCCATATTTAAACTGGATGAAGATAGGACACAGCTGGTACGGTTTTTATTAAAAAAGAAATTCCTCCAGCTGTACTTAAGATTTTATATTTACTTCGCTACTAGTTTCGACGTTGTGTCAAGGCCATCTTCAGGCCCGTACACTTTGATGAAATCAGTTGTGTGTGGCTCAGTCTAGAAGTCCGCGGTGAGACCAGCACGTGCTTGACATGGATGGCAGTAAATCAGTTACTGCCCGCCATCCATGTCAAGCACGTGCTGGTCTCACCGCGGACTTCTAGACTGAGCCACACACAACTGATTTCATCAAAGTGTACAGGCCTGAAGATGGCCTTGACACAACGCCGAAACTAGTAGCGAAGTTAATATAAAATCTTAAGTACAGCTGGAGGAATTTCATTTTTAATAAAAAGAAAATGGTTGAAGTGATCGCTATAGCAAGCAGAAATCTAGGTGGAATCTTCCTAAACGCCGTTTGGGGGCCTGAAGATGGCGTAGTAAATCGCCGAAACTGGTAACCAAATAAAATAAGTTTGTAAACTAGACGTCTGAGAGGTGTTTGATTTGACATCCTCGAATGAGAGTGTCCTCACGTTCCAACATCGCAGGAGTCACTGCAGGTCGGACAGATTTGCGCGACTTTGTTGCGATGATGACAGACGACTCGCCTTGGTTTTTTTACAGTGCCATGTCTTCGAGTACATTCTTCAAGCGCCTATAAATATTTTAAATGCGAACATTTTTAGGTTAGGCTTTACCGTGACTGTTACTGACATTAAATGAAACAACAAGTTTACTGTTACCAGTCACCGTTTTATTTTTTCCACGACGCGTTTCGAAGGTTTAAACCTCCATCATCGGGTGGATTTACATTAGTTAGTATTACATATGTGTGTATGTTGTGTTACGGCTTTGGAGGAACTTGTGGCACTGCCTAGTGGAGAAACAAGACACTGTTTCAGAATATGGTTTTGGATAACTTTTAACAAAAAATTAAACTGATATCTAATGGTAAACTTTAATAAGTAAACTAGAGTACCTCCAGTGATCACAGGTTCCTTTTTCTGTCGTAACACTTCACATGTATACTGCCACATTTTTACACAAATATGGCGTCTGGAATCAGACAAATGTGGCAGTATACATGTGAAGTGTTACGACAGAAAAAGGAACCTGTGACCACTAGAGGCAGTGCCACAAGTTCCTCCAAATGTCGTACCACAACATACACACATATGTAATACTAACTAATGTAAATCCACCCGATGATGGAGGTTTAAACCTTCGAAACGCGTCGTGGAAAAAATAAAACGGTGACTGGTAACAGTAAACTTGTTGTTTCATTTAACGCCTATAAATATCTGCGATGCTTTGGTTTGTCGCCAAAAGAAACTCAATGAGAGCTCTCTGTTTGGAACGCACCTCTGTTTTCCTTGCAGTACATTTTTCTTGCAGTAATGGTGGTTCGACGAACCCTCTGCCTCGTACTTAAGTGTGAATTGCAGAGTAATCATGTAGATGTAGGTGAACCACAGAAAATATTGCAAAAATGTTAATTTAATTGCAATTAGACGTGGCTGAAGCGAGACATTGTGTTACAATGAAAATACGTCAACGGGGACAGATGAAAATGTGTGCCCCGACCAAGACTCGAGCCCGGGATCTCCTGCTTACATGGCAGACGCTCTATCCATCTTTTTTTTTCCTCATTTTGTTCGTTGGGTTTGGTGGTTGCGGACGTCACATGACATCCGTTAAATTTCGTTTGTTGATCCTTCCACTAAGTTTTTTATTACAGAGGCCAACCAGGTCTCTGACCGAACACGCTGAGCTACCGTGCCGGCTTTTCATTTCGTTCGTTAGTGCTCGTTATATTTGTTCGGGGAGGACGTTCCATGAATCTTGTTTGAATTCATTGTTGACCCATGAACTCAGTTTTTTTTATTACAGAGGGCAGCTAACCCTCTGACCGAACACGCTGAGCTACCGTGCCGGCTCCATCTGAGCCACCGAGGACACAGAGGATAGCGCGACTGCAGGGATTTATCTCTGGCACGCCTCCCGCGAAACCCACATTCTCAGCGTATTGTCCCGCACTACATTCGTAGAGCCCCCGCCCAATATACTCATTACTCGCGGCGCGTTGCCGATTCCCGTAAGAGTTCGGACAAGTCCGAAAGAACAGATACCATCTTAGTATATATATAGAAATTGTGTTGTTAACTAAATTCATAATGCGGTCACATAACTAGCCGAGGCCCATTAAAATGGATACATCCAAGTTTGAAAGATTCAATACTTCGGTCTCGACCCTGTCATCTTCCACTCTACTGAATTAGCTGCTAATCGAAAAAGGCCATATCTGTACCGATTAACAGGTCGAAATGCAAAGGGCACTGTGAGACAAGCTTCAATTATTTTCCCGTCGGAACGAGCTCTAATTAATTCGAAGGCGGCCCGCGCCACACGGCCTACGCCGCGTCGCGTCGCCGCAAATCAGATACAGAGGAAACAAGAGAATTACTCGGAGGCGGCCGCGCCGGCCAGGTGCGCCGCCTTCCCACACACTCGCACTAGGTCCCTGCTCTTCCTCGCTGGCCCCTGTTTTATTGTAATTCCAGCGGTCGGCAGAGCATACACGCGCACGTGTAAAAAAATACAGGAGCAAACGAGAGCGCACACAAGAAAATATATATACACTCACTCTCGCGCAGTTCCGACGACAAGGAAACACGCCGCATGTGGAACTTAAAAGGCGAATAAGTTTGCAGAGACGCGGGCGAGCGCGGAGGGCTCGTGTAAAATTTTGATCCACCGAGAATTTAATTTCTTTTAAAAAACATTTTACGTCCGACTCGTTTAATTTCAAGCAAGATTTCACTCGTAACTATTCCATATTTTCGTTTGCCATACATGAAGAATCAGAAGGAAATGAAAACTCCGTTGTGTGAAAGAGAAAAAGTCGCTTGTAGACCTCTCCTCATATTCTTTCTTTCTTTTTTTAGCGTAAAACAGTACTTTGTGACGGCTGGCTGTGAACTGTGCTTTTCGTAGTTGGCCGGATTACTGAAACCTACGATTTTTTAAGCTGTTTAAATTTTTGGGATGGTTTTACGGGTGAAACTAAATACTCACATCGGTACGGTTTCTCCTCTTGAACACTCCCATTCGGTGCAAAACTGCACGACGTTGGTTGAATAAATATTATACATTTCTATGAAATTGCGGGAAATTTTGTCAGGGTAGTTGCTTGTTGAGAGTTGTCTTGAGTAACGATTATCACATGTTTCGAAAAATGGATAATTGACTATCATCGCGGAGAGAAAAGACTGTTTCTATTTAATAAAACGAGGATTTCCGTCCATGTGCAGACCGCCAGTTACATGTTCCTGCGACGTCTTAGCCACCATGCAAAATCGTGTAATAGCGGAGAAATGAAATATAGGTCGTCCGAGCACTGCAGATTTGTCATGTCGTGCACTCGTGAATGACAAAAAATGATGAATAAAATTCATGATATCGTGACAGGATCATCATCATCATCATAGTCATCGCCATTCGACTTCTATGCGTTACGTTCTTCATCTATACGTACTGAAGTTTGTCCTACATGTTTTCTAACGTCATCTACAACCCTTTCTGATCATCTTCTCGGACATTTATTATGCCTTGGAATGCAGAAGAAATACTTCCTTGCTTCTTTGACCATTCATTCGCCTGGCTACCACATATTCCAGTTACCTCCAATTAATTTTCATTACTAAATGAATTCGGCATTTTTTCGACTTAGGCAGTTACCTATTTAAACTTTTTCTCTTCACAATAGGTTTCAGCTTATGGAGCCATTTCCTAGTGATTATCTATAAATTTGCCAAATGTTTACGTTGGCAGCGTCTTCACACACTATCTTTCCATTCGTATTCGTTTAGAGAAAACAACTGCCCTTCATACTTTCACAGTTTTCTCATTTGTGCGTTTAGAGCACCACCTGTCCTTCCGTTCCCATTTGGTTCCCCACCTATTTGTTTCTTTTCCGTCTCTACTAGTAAATCGCAGCAGATAACTGGATTATTCGCTGAACGAACCTCCATTTTTGACTGAGAGCCCATGTTTCATTTGTAAGACGTGTATATTTCTATTGTCAAACCACAATTTATGAAAGATGTTCATATTTTATTAATAGGATTAAGTAGGAATAATTAATATTTCTCATTTTGGAAATAATTGTGGTAGCAGGGAATGTCTGCACCAAACTATTGTTGGCGGGAGAGACCGCACATTGACATAATTTTAAAAAGGGCAGGAGAGACCGTGTATGGATACATTTTAAGAAAAGAGCGGGAAAGACCTCGAACTGATACATTGTAGTGGTAGCAGGGATTGTCTGCACCAGAAAGCACTGTTGGCAGGAGAGACCGCACTTTAGCGTTCGTAGGAAGTCAGTAGTAAGCGAGATGTGAAGCGAGTCGGTAGCAGGTCTGAAGCGAGAGGTTGAGAGGAGCTGTGTGCCTGCCAGCCACCAGCTATGATTTACAAGAGATTATAAACGGATGTACAGAGACGTCAACTAACTGTTATCATAAGAAGAACGAATATTATTGAATTATTTTCTTTGCGAAACTCAAGACTACTGAAGGTATGTTTGCGCAATGCTAGTTGTAAGATTATTGTAAAAAGTAAGCCCCATTTGAACGTTTGTAAAATCATTTCATTACCAACAGTAAATATTTGAAGAATCGTTTTCAGAATATAATTAATTTTTGCCAGCAATATTGCATTACTGATTATAATCTATCCCAAAAACAATCAACGTAAAACTTTGCAAAATTTTGTTGTTGTCAAGAAAAAGTTTAACTATGAATTACGTAACTTCAGTCAAATTAATTAAAGAATAACGTCAGCTTTGCTATTAAAGAATAACGTCAGCTTTGGTAATAAATACAGCCACTTATTATGACAGCCTACCAGCAGCTAATAGAGTATAGTAAAACAGAGTAAGTATAGTCATGTCGTAGTTCGATGTAGCAGTCAGATGGCGATCCAGTAACAGTAAAAAAGGTAAGGAACAGTTTTGGGTTATTGCAGGTAACGACTGAGGGCCACGACGACGACACATTCTATGTTTCGTGGAAATAATGAGAAAATCACTTTTACTAAGCAGCATTTAAATTTGTATGCGAAGACTGCACTTATTATTATTGAGAAAGAGAATTAATTTCAAAAGAAAGTTTTCATTTGTTATTATTAAGCAAGAGATAGAAATCCTAAGGGAAGGTTTCATAGGTTATTGTAGAAGGGAAGGTTGCGTAACAAAAGAGATAGAGAGGAGACCGGAAGGTTTCACATTCTCGTTATTCTTAACGGACAATCTGTTAGCAAATTTAATGAGATTTGTAAATCACATGTGGCTGTTTAAAGGCAGGGAACAATGCTTGTCTTTACATTTATTGGAATTTTGGAAAGCTTTAAAATTGATGCCAGAATTTTTCACGTCTTTTGTAACGAGATTTAGGAATGTGTTTCCGAAAGCTGCCCTTTTTACTTGAAACAGCCAGGCAGTCTGTATCAGTGTATGGACGCGTGCTCGAATTTGAATAGTCTGGGTTTTTTTTTTAATTTAAACTAGGCACCTGCTCCAGTTCTGCACGGGTAGCATTAAGTATTTGCGGCTGGACGACCTATCCACTGCACCATTAATAAAATTTAATTACGAAATGTTCTCGTGAATCTATCTATTTATCAGTGAAAACCGTATCAAAATCCATACAGTAGTTCCCGAGACTAGCCTTCACATATAGACAGGAAAATGCTGTGTTGGACTTTAATTCATAGTGTGTAAAGATATGTATAGATTCTGGTCAAGCTTTCGTCGATCTCTGGAGTTGCTTCAGCTGTTTACTTTTCTGCTTTCCGACCAGAGGCTACCTCTGCAGCTGACCAGCTCGTACCTCCCATCGGGCGAAACCCCAATTTAAATGTGGAGCAGATAATATATGCATCACACACCTATCATTACTGTAATCATAAATTACCTACACAAACTTTCCCCGTGAATCAGTTCAAAAATGTTCAGATGTGTGTGAAATCTTATGGGACTTAACTGCTAAGGTCATCAATCCCTAAGCTTACACACTACTTAACCTAATTTATCCTAAGGACAAACACACACACGCATGCCCGAGGGAGGACTCGAACCTCCGCCGGGACCAGCAGCACAGTCCATGACTGCAGCGCCCGAGACCGCTCGGCTAATCCCGCGCGGCCGTGAATCAGTCTATCGAGTAATGAAAACTATTTCAAAATCACTGAAAAAAGAAAGAGGAGGGCTCAACCTCCCGTCGATATCAAGTCATTAGAGACGAAGCACAAGCACTGATCGTTTCAAAGCTGGAGAAGGGAATCGACCATGCCCGTTCAAATGAACCATCCCGGCATTTGCCTGGAGCGATTTAGGGAAATCATGGAAAACCTAAATCTGGTTGTCCGGACGCAGATTTGAACTGTCGTCCTCCTGAATGCAGGCCCAGTGTGCTAATCATTGCGCCACTTCGCTCGGTCAAAATCCCTCCAGTAGATCCTGAGGTTAACCTTCACATACAGATAAAAACGCATCGGTGGACTTTAATAATTTGTAATACGCATATATACACACACACACACACACACACATATATATATATATATATATAGGTGTGAACTCTAGCCAGTCCTAGAATTTTTGTTACTTACCGCTTCTTTCACTTCCAGCATAATTTTAACTTGTGAAAAGTCCCGATTGTCACCATGGTTTGGCGCCCACGTTAAACCGTGATCTCCCTACAACTAGCTGAGTGGACCAGTTTAGAGGTCGAATGAAGAAGGGAAGAGCACGGGGCAGGGGCCTACTACCTTACTGCACAGTAAAGTACTGCAGCATTCGAGTTAAGCTTCTACTTAACATTTTTATCTTTTTATTAAGATCACGTTCCATTACACAAATTACATCACGACCACACAACACTTATTGTAAACAAGGGAAACTCCATCACTGGTCATATGAATCTCAAACGGTTTCTTCTTTTGTTATTATTACATAACGACTTCAAACACAGAGTGATCATCTTCATTGCAGTTTGGATCTTACCTGTTAGTTTTCATGTGCTTCACGATAAATATCTGTGTTTGAAGTTTTATTTTGTGTATGTTGTATGAGGCCATATACTTAGTCTTGCGCTGAAGATGATCACTCTGTGATTGAAATCGTTATGCACTAATAATATAAATAATGGTTTCAAATTTATACGCTCAATCCTGGAGTTTCCCTTGTTTACAATTTTCATTTATATTTTATACTTGAGTAAGTGTCTAAGTCTTGAGTTATTACATTTGGTGTCTTGTGGGTTCTTCTACATCTTATCCATCTTCGTTATTTCAATAAACTCTGATTCAAAGCAAGTTCTCTCAATTGTCCCCGTTTCGATAGTTTCGAACAAAATGCGTGTTGTGCTGTGTGTATGTCTGAAAAGAACTCCTCATACACATACAGTATTTTAATAATTAGAATCAGTTCCATGCAATTCAGATACAGCCACGCCTGTAACTGTTATTAGTGATAAACAAAAAGAGTTCCTCATCAGCAGTTCGATAGATCGACTAACAACGAAAAATATGTACTAGTCTTCTGAAATTTGGGCAACTAATAGATCAGATGCAGTTCTAACCAGTGTGTAAAGTGATGGTAACTTATACGAACAGTAACAGCATTTAACTGGGGAGCAGTGAATTGCAAAAGTAATATTCAGTAGTTTTCATGTGCTTTTAGTAAACATTTGAAAATTGGATTTCAGTGTTGAGACATGTAGCCTTAAAAAGTAACAAAATTATGCGACTGCTGCGCCATCTACCAAAAAATAACATTTTTCTAACTCATTTGGAAGGATCTTCAGGCGATAATCAACGAACGCAAATTATATAAACAAAAGAACAACTTTCAGAGTGATCACCATAAACTACATCGTAGGTTCAATTAATTAATTTTTTTACAGTATTTACTGCGAATGACACTCGAATTTATTACAAGTATGCAAAGCCCATGCAAGTATAATAAACGTATTTCATCGTTAGTGGTAAAACAGATGTCTTTAAAACCGAAAAAACCTGTCGAAAAATGACTTTTTGACTGGAGATGCTAAAAGCTGCTAGATATATAGCGACAGTCATCTGGTGGATCTCTTTCTCTCTTTAGTGCGCACCTGTGAAGTGGGTTCGCATCATTACGCCATTTCATTTCTGTGTATGCCTTGCCTTTCATTTACTCATACGTAGCACACTAAACGTCTTAAAGTATGCTGCATATGTGTCATCCTTGGTCGCCCTCAGCCCCTGTTGCCGTTAGGAGCTCCTGCCGTTGTACCAATCACGTTGAGTCTTAAAGTGTGTTTTACGAGTTTTTCTCATCTCGTTTAGATGTGCTACCGCAGAGAGATATGGTTTCCTGTAATTTCTGAGCTTTTCTTCATTAGTTTCTCTATATCTTAGCTGACCTTCAAAATCTATCTGTAACACTAAATCTCTATAATTTCTAGCCGTCTCCGCTCTTGTTTTCCTATTGTCTTGAAAGCTGGAAGGTTCATTTCTTCTAGAGGTTCAGAAATGAGTACTAATGCAAAGCCCCGGGTTCCGGATTCGCTGCTTAGATTTCGAATAAAAAATATGTCAACTGCATCAGAAAACGGTATAACAGGAGTAAGATTCGTTATGAATAGGAAAGTTCAACGAGAGGGTTAATATCATCGGGATGGAAACCACACCAACGCCAATAACCATAGTTCACATTAATGGTAATGCAATAATTTTAATTGTAAACATGGCAAATACAATGATGCTTGTTAGGGTTCAGGTATACGTGCCCACGTAAATTCTAATAATCGTGGGGAAGGGGGACTGAGAAGTAGCGTCTCCGGTCTTGTAAACTGACATATGGCCGGGAGAGCGGTGTGCTGACCACAGGCCTCTCAATATCCGCATCCAGTGGCGCCTGTCGGCTGAGGATTACACCGGTCGGTGCCGTTGGGCCTTCTGATGCCTGTTCGGACGGAGTTTAGAACTGGGTAATGGAAACATTATGTCACCGGAAGGAGTAGGAGGCAGAATAATGACAGAATACAGGGTCGCCGATAGCAATGAGAGAAGAGGAGGACTTCTGGAGTTCTATAATAAGTTTTAGTTATTAAGAGCAAATATACTGTTAAAAAGAGGAGGAGGTGTACTTTCTAAAGACATGATACACAGGGAAATACCATCTATATTACATCATGATGAGACAAAGATTCTTCTTGTTCCTCAACCCAAAAGTTGGTGGGCTCATAGTTCCTCCCCTCTAGATGCTCCAGTATCTTCTGCCAGCTTTAATTTCATCTATGAACACGTGTCTCGGTAGTCTTGTCTGTTTCTTTACCTCCAACGTTCGTTGTCAGGAGGCCCTGCAAATGAGAAATCGTCGGCCAAGGCAGAAAAACAGTTGAGAGTCAACATCATAGGATGCAGGGCGTACGGCGAAACCATCAAATTATAGATCAATCTACATCCCGACCATCAGCAGTAAACCAGTCCAGTACCATCTGTAAAATTTTCTGGATGTTAACTGTCCTCCGGTCGCACCTTAGGGTAGGGACTGCAAAAGATATTTCAAAGACGAAGAAAATCAATGCCAGGGTGAGAGATATTACAAAAAAATAGCATAAGCGGAATATTATTGATGGAATGCTACATAACTCGAATGTGGGCTTAAATCTGAAATCAGTAGATTTTGAAGAGTGGCGATGGAATAGATTATGTTTCCTCGTGGCGTATTCGGGCGTCCACTCAGGGTTCAATTGAATGAAGAATAACGAAGTATACGTACTGATACATGTTCCCTTTAGTTATTATAAGCGTCGGCATCAGTCTATGTATTTCTAGAACGAAATGTCTCCCGCAACTTTGGGAAGAAGATTGGTTCAACTGGTTCAGAGCACTATGGGACTTCAGATCTGAGGTCATCAGTCACCTGGACTTAGAACTACTTAAACCTAACTAACCTGAGGACATCGCACACATCCATGCCCGAGGCAGGGTTCTAACCTGCGACAGTAGCAGTCGAGCGGTTCCAGACTGAAGCGCCTACACCAGTGAATTACGAAAATCTGATGAACGTACCTGCGTAAGGGGCACTCAAATGACGGAAAAAAAGTTAAGTAAACTTTTCTGCTTCCCGAGCGGACGCGTACACCATAATTTCTCTACCACGCAAACATTTGGGGTTACTCTCACACTCGTCTAGTATGAGACGTTCTCGGGAAGGAGGGGGGGGGGGGGGGGGGCGGACCCCACAATAACCCTGGGTTTGGTGTGGAGCGGGCGTGGGGTGGGTGGACTACTGCGGCCTGTTGTGGGGTTGTGAACCACTGAGGACTACGGCAGGACGAAGGCTCTCCGTCGTTTCTAGGTCCCCGGTTCACAATACACAAGTAAACTGTTCATAATTTATATTTTAATATAATATTTATATATATATATAATATATTTAATATAATATTTATAATTTATATAAACATTTCTCCATGAAGGCATTGGCTGTCCTATCTCACAGTGGCATAAGTGTATTAACAGTTACGGAGATTACTTTTTAAGTATTCTCCGCAACTGTTAATACACTTATGCCACTGTGAGATAGGACAGCCAATGCCTTCATGGAGAAATGTTTGCCGTTGCCTGGAAAACCATGATTGTAGCTAGCTGTGCATGAATGTCTTTCGTCAGTGCTCCACAAATATGGAAATAGCGCGCGGGGAGGACAAGACTGTATGGAGAACGGAGAATGTATAAGCGCTTCCCCGTGAAACTTCTGCAGCGTAATCGAAACAAGTTCGGCAGCTTGCGTGCCCGCTTGGATTCGGTCATGTTTCTGTAGGCAGCCCCAAACATTTTTCCATGAAGGCACTAATCGACTTCTCTCGTTATGTATTAACAGTCATGGTAATTAGTTTTGAAATTATAAACAGTTTACTTACTTTTTGCCTTCTGTCCCGTTTTTATATGACTGTCCCTTATACTGGGTTTGCACATAAAATCATCGCTAGTCGAATTGCTTGTGAAGTGGCAACTGTCTCGGAAGTCTGCCACATTGCATTTCATCGGGAAGTTGAATGCAGCTCTGTGTCGTGCGTCACTTATTGTGAGGAGCTCATACTGTTGTTTCAGAAATGGGGCAGAATGTGAAGAAGTGTTTCAAGCGAAGTATCCTGGTAGGAAATCCTCACGATCAACACTATTCCAGGTCCGTACAAGAAATGTGCAGAGGAACAGACGACCGACAGTGATGACCCTTAAACTACAGACAGAATTCGCATGGAAGTCGCGAGAAGTCAGCAGGTTGATGTATCTGGTACATGGTGTGATCGTGGACTAAAAGATATGAAATTAAAAGCCTATCCTGGGATCGTGGTGCAAGAGTCGAAATTTGAGGATCAGGAAAAAAGAGTTCTCTATTGCAACTGGTTATTAAGGTCAATTACTTATTGCTAGTTGGACTCTTTGGTTTACTTCACGTCAGATGTGGCGTGGTTTCGTTTTCCAGCTTATTTAAACTCCCAGAATTGCAGATACTGGTCGCAGGACAATGCATCCATGAAAAAACTCTCCACCCAGAGAAGATTTGTGTTTGGTGTGCGTCGTGCGGCATGCACATCATTGGCGCCGTATTTTTCATTCTACCTTCAACAGTGCCAGATGTCTAGAGATCTTTGACTCTTGTTATGTACAGTTAACAGAGGCAGAGAATCTGTAAGCGGTATTCCAACAGGATGGAGCAACCACTCACACATCCAACCAACGTGTGGCCCACATCACCGACATGTTCCCTGGAAACAGATCTGTCGGAAGGGGCCTCTTGTCCACAATGACCCCGGACTTAGCATCGTCTGACTTTTATCTATGGCGGACGCTAGAAAGCAAAGTGTATGCTGACAATCCTCGCACAACAGACGATCTTAAACGGAACATTACTTGAGAAACTAACATCAAGCCTGCAAAATTGCAGCGTGTTGATGGCAACGTCATCATAAGAAGTCACCGATGCCTGGATATCCATGGCCACTACATTCAGTATCTTCTTCTTCTTCTTGCGTTACAGCCTCTATAGGACCACGGGTAGCCCCTTCGTGGACTGCATTTTCCTCTTCTTCTCCCAGAACCTCTTCATTGTTTCTCTTCTACTCTCCCGCTCTTCTTCCGAGATCTTCAGTTTCCGTTTCTCCTGGCGGCTCCACTGGTGACATTCTAATCTTTTCCTGTATCCTTCTCTGTCATTGATCCCCGGCATATTTGTCGATGTATATTTGTTCCTCCAATTTTCCTTTCCTTCGACCTTCATCCCCAATTGCAACCAGTCCTTCCGAAGTTCAACAATCCACTTGGTTCCTATCTTTCCCCTTGTCCTCCCTGTTGTTTCCTACACTCTCTGCGTCATTCTGTCCGTACTCATCCTAACTACATGCCTAGCAAACCTTGCCCTTTTGAGTCTGATTTCCCCGGATATTGTTCTCATGTTCCGGTACAATTCTTCCCTAGGTCTTCGCATCCACCTCTCTCCACCTATTTTGGGACCTAGTATTTTTCTCAGTATTTTCCTCTCTTCTTTCTCTAGTTGCTCTGCTCCATTTCTTCCTAGTGTCATCGTCTCAGCAGCATATAATACTGCATTCCTCACTGTTGCCTTGTAGTGGCTTATCTTTGCCTCTGTGGATATATTCTTTTTATTGTATATCTCTCTCGTCATGCAGAAGGCTGACCTCATCTTCTTTATCCTCTCTGTTATTCCCTCTTTGCTACTGTTCCTTCCTGTTATAAATTCTCCCAGATATTTAAATTTGTCCACCATTTACACAGTGCCTTCCGGTGTTTCCCAGTTTGCAGTGGTGTTTAATGTCTTTGTCTTGTTATAGGCGATCCTCAGTCTCACCTCTCTGGCTACCTTACTTAAGTTGTCGAGTTGTGTCTTTGCGTCTTCTTCTGTTTCACTTACCATTGCTATGTCATCTGCAAAGGCTAGGCAGTCCACTTGAGCCCTGTTGTCCTTTTTGTCTCCCACATGGGTCTTTGGTATTCCCATCCCCTCGTTTATTGCTCTCCACCTCCTGATCACTTCGTCCAGTGCTATATTGAACAACAATGGTGACAATCCATCTCCCTGTTTAACACCAGTCTTGATCTCAAATTCTTCTGACAGTGCTCCTCTGAATCTCACCCTTGCTTTTGTGCCTGTCAGAATTTCTTTTATGAGTTCTTGTGTAGTTCCATCAAGTCCTCTGTTCTTCAGGATCCTAACAGGAGTCTATCTGTCGATGGAGTCATATGCCTTTGTGAAGTCCACGAAGGTTATTACTGTCTTTTTGTTTTTTAAGGCCCTATGTTCTATTAGTTGCTTCAGGATAAATATCTGTTCTACACAACCTCTTCCCTTCCTGAATCCTGCTTGGTAGTCGCCAACTGTACTTTCTACCCGTTCTCTACTCTCTTGAGCAATAGTTTTGACAGCACCTTGTATCCGACGTCTAGTAGCGATATTCCTCTGTAGTTTTTTTCATCTCTCTTGTCCCCCTTCTTGTGTATTGGTATTACAATTGCAATGGTACTTCCAGCATCTCTTATAACTAAGCGTTTTTTGAAGTTACTTTTATCTATTCTTTTTGAATTAATTCATCGTTACCTGAATCTCGGGCGTGAGGCGTACCTGATTCTTTGCTTCATACAACTTTGGAAAGTTTAGTGGAATAATATGTCTTTGATTGTAACCAGCGGCTAGTAGCAGTCGCTAGTTTTCAGTGGATCGTAGTAGTGCTGGAGGCTGTCACAGTAGCCCTTGAAGACAGCGGAAATAGCAGTACGAACGTACGAGTACGTAGCGACCTCAACTAGGGAGAAGGGAACTGATACAAATTGGATACTCTTCGTGGCACCTTTGATGTGGCGGCTTCGGAGACGGAGTGTTTTTGCGACCGGTGAGGGATCTTTTTCAAGCAGCGCGTTGCAGCGGGACCGACCCGACGGCCGCGACGAAGCCGCAGGCGGTTGATGCCGCGTCATTAATGTTGCGGAACTGATGACTGCGCCCGCCGCGCTATAAATTGCTCATCACGCACTCGCGCATGCTGCCGGACCCATTTGTCAATGTAAACAATAATTGGCACAATTACCGGCCACAAATGACCATCACCTCTTCAGAACATTTACCTCCGCTTAGTTACAGGCATGCCCACACAGCCAAGCTGTGTCGACACACAAGCCGTGTCACTGATGATTCCAAAATTAGTTTTCTTGCAATAGACAAAATCTTAAATTAGAAATGTGATGAATGATTCCAAAGTCTATGCCATAATTGTGGTGGAAAACATAGTGTCAGTGCAGAACTTCATAGAGTTTGCCGTCTGTGTTGACGTTATTTAACCCACCTGAGTAGTAGAAACTTCACTAATATTTTCAGTAGCCGGTGCCCCAGAGATTAAATATACTTATCCAGGGGATCAGGCGAAACTATCAGATCATAGATCCATCGACATCCCGAGTATCACCAGCTGGTATGAAAATCTTTATTACTCTTATTCGCTTTCGCTTCTTACCAATCGTCAACAGGCACAAGGTGTCCTTCACTCGCTGTATCTGTTTGGGTACACACACTGAGGTGACAGAAATCATGGGATACCTCCTGTGGTGTGCGTGCTGTAAGACCTTCGGTACACACACCATCAGATTATTTGACTTGTCGCTCTAACGAAGTAGGCGAGTGTCAGCAATATGTCTCGTGGTCTTATCGTGGCGTGTTTATCTTCTGCCGTTAGGTCAGACGATAGAAATGCCACTTGCACACTTAGAGTAGCAGATTTCCCGCATCTCGTGGTCGTGCGGTAGCGTTCTCGCTTCCCACGCCCGGGTTCCCGGGTTCGATTCCCGGCGGGGTCAGGGATTTTCTCTGCCTCGGGATGGCTGGGTGTTGTGTGCTGTCCTTAGGTTAGTTAGGTTTAAGTAGTTCTAAGTTCTAGGGGACTGATGACCATAGATGTTAAGTCCCATAGTGCTCAGAGTCATTTTTGAAGTAGCAGATTGACGGTGACTAACTTAAAATAATAACAAGCATAAAAATAACTTAACTTGGTTCTGGATGCTATTTACAATTGACATTCTGAAGTTCCTTTGGTCTTGGTACATTAATCTTATTCTCACATATCTCTGATACTCGACAAAGTGTCTATTCATTTATCGTTATGGCTATGTACAGGAATATGATAATCTTATTAGGCACAGACAGAAACTTGACTGCAGCCTGATGCAGACTGAATAATCGGAGGTCTGTACACTCGTTATAATACCTTGAGCGTTCAGGTATCACTGCGCGAGTGTGATCCGCGAGGAGAAAAGGTTCTACATTAGCAGCGATCTCATTGGCTGCGTTACATATTAATACGCGGATCGGCGGAAACAGAATTTGGTCCGTCTCTATAGCAGCGCCATCTCGTTGTGCGGAGACGGAAGAGCGCTGCGCCTGCGCTGTTGTGCTTAGCGGGGCGCGCTCTAGTCGGAAAGTTGTGTACGCGCTGACTACGCGGAACTATGTACACAACACCTCCTAATATCGTGTCGGACTTCCATCTGCCCGGCGTATGCAGCAATTGGACGTGGTATGAACGCAACATGTCGTTGGAACTCCTGCAGAAATATTGAACCATGCTGGCTCTACAACTGTCCGTAATTGAGAAAGTGCTGTCAGTGCAGAATTGCCTCTCGATTATGTCCCATAAATGTGAGATGCGTGCCGAAACCATTCGTTTTAATTATCCAGAATGTTCTTCAAACTAGTCGCGAACAACTGTGGCCTGGTGACATGACCCATTGTCATCCATAAAATTTCCATCTTTGTTTGGGAACATGAAGTCCCTGAACGGCTGAAAATAGTCTCCAAGTAGCCGAACATAACCATTTCCAGTCAATGATTGGTTCAGTTTGACGAATGGAACCAGTCCATCCATAGAAACACAGCTCACACCATTATGGTGGCACGACCAAATTATACAGTTGACAACTTTTGGCTTCGTCGGATCTGCGCCACATTCGAACCCTACCATCATCCTTACCAAATGAAATCGGGAGTCATCTGAGCGGGTCACAGTTTTCCAGTCTTCTAGGGTCCAACCGATATGGTCACGAGCCCAGGAGACGTGGTGAAGGCGACGTCGTGCTATCAGCAAAGGCACCCGCGTCAGTCGTCTTCTGCCCTAACACATTAACGCCAGATTTCGCCGCAGTGTCTTAACGGATACGTTCGTCGTATGTCCCACATTGATTTCTGTGGTTATTTCATGCAGAATTGCTTGTCTGTTAGCACTGACGGCTGTACACAAACGCCACTGCTCTAAGTCGTTAAGTGAAGGCCATCGGACACTGCGTTGTCCATGGAGAGAGGTAATGCCTGAAATTTGGTGTTCTCGGCACACTCTTGTCAGGTGAATCTCGGACTGTAGAATTCCTTAAAGATTTCCGAAATGGAATGCCCGTGCGTCTAGCTCCAACTACCATTTCGCGTTCAAAGTCTTGTAATTCCCGTCGTGCGGCCATCATCACTTTGAAAATCTTTTCACGTGAATCACCAGGGTGCAAATGACAGCGCCACCAGTGCCCTGCCCTTTTACACCTTGTGTACTCGATACTAATGCCATATGTATTTGTGGATATCGCTACCCACTGACTTTTGTCACCTCAGTGTTATTTCCTGTGACTCATATTAATTTGTGCATTATTATGCTAACTGGGATCTGTGACTGTCGATTAATTTATCTCAAAAATAAAGAAAGCAGCCATTTTCTATTCAGCCTTTTTTAAGCCAAGGCGCGTTTCACTTTCCATCGATCTTCAGTATATATACATTCAACAATTCTATGTTTTTTCGTCGAAAGCGTATTGAAGGCTGTTGCCTCCTTTTACACTCTTTGACTAGTAGCAACTTATTTCTCGTTTATGTCCATAACATACGTGCCTCTCTGGAAGCTTGACATGATGTCAAGTAGAGATGAATATGCGACAACTCAATTATTAAAATGGTTTAAATAGCTCTGAGCACTGTGGGACTTAACATCTGAGGTCATCAGTCCCCTAGAACTTAGAACTACTTAAACCTAACTAACCTAAAGACAGCACACACATCCATGCCTGAGGCAGGATTCGAACCTGCGACCATAGCAGTCGCGCGGTTCCGGATTGAAGTGTCTAGAACCGCTCGGCCACCGCGTCTGGCCGCAATTATTATTCTAATATTTTTCATTGCACCCTATTATTGCTTTTCTCCTTATAATGATTACCGGTTTCATCAAATTTTGAACATCTTCAGGTCTGTTGCACTTGCAGAATAACTTGGCAGCCACTAGCCACTTACGGAGGCTGCACGCAGTGACACTTGAAGATGTTCACAATTTGAACGAAACCGGTATGTAACCATTATAAAGACAAATGCAACAATAGACTGGAATGAAAAATATTAGAATAACACCCTCTTTCGACTTGTGTACCGATTCAACGAAGCATTCGCCATCCAGTCTACAAGTTTTCTCCGCAGTTATATGATTATAGCGGTAACAAGGCACTTAAAATAACCAGTTCATCTTTTTACTCATCATATGTGAAATTCGCTATGTCTGTCTTATTGTCCGTTTATTTAACTCGAATAGAAAGTACACATATGCTGTTCCTGTGATGGTCAGTCCGAAGATTTTTTTGATGTAGCTCTCCGTGCAAGTCATCCTGTCATAGTCTCTTCCAGACTATTTCTCCTGCAACTACTGAGAATTGTGCTACCCCCCACCCCCCCGTCACGAAACATATCTTACCGTAGCCTTTACACATGTTTACACTATGAAATGAAAGATATCTCAAAGTAATCTTTGCTGTTGTGCGTGGTATTTCAGGCACCAGGTGATGGGCGAAATTTCAAGAGACGTTGTGCTGAACGCAAACGATCAGTAAACAGATATGAATTAATAAATTTACGAGACTGATTCCGTATCTTAAACACACAGCTTCATTTTCCTCAAAGTCTCGGATAATGAAGATTAACATGGCTCATAATGTTTTATGTGATACCATAATGTTCTTTCTTACTGCCGGCTGCGTAAGGTGGCAGTAACGACATATGTCAAATACGTCGCTCTAGCTATGATTTTTTTGGCGGTGTATAGCCTAAACACTGTGGTATCTGACTTGCCCTGTGGAGCTATTATAAAAAAAATCATATTTGCTAAGATACCTTGAGTGATAAGTGGGGTATAAAGCTATGAAAAACCACTTGAATTTTTTAGTCTTTGACGAGATGCAATACGTTATCGTCCTAATTAAAACATTATAACTATTACCAGCTCTGAATTCTCTTAGTAAGGTGACAAAATAGCAATTTTTAACTTAAAAATATCTTAGCAGCATTTTTAAGGTTTAGAGGTCAGAACAACAACTGTGTAAGATTTTTTGTTTAATGTTGGAATCCTCAAAATTTTTCACTAAACTCTATAAAAATGTTTTTCTTTTCATTGTTTTCATTTATTCATCTCTTTTCCCCATTCTACTTGATTTTCGTAATATTTAGGTCATGGCTTCCTCATCTTCATCACGATGGATAGTAAGAGTGAAGTTGATGGTGATGATGGTTAGTAAGTTTGTGAATTCCTTCTTCCACCTCACTTTATTATTCTGACTACAAGTATTTCATATAATTTTTGGAAACTTCGCACCTTGACTCCGACTCCCGCGTTTTTCCTCTGCAATCCCTTCTTTTTGGCATTAGCTCTAACAGAACTTCAAAGTACACAATACATCTCTCCTCTTTTCCTTTCCTTTTCAAAAATGTTCCCTATTGCTCTATTGCATTGTTTTAAATCTTAACATTTTTTCTCAGCTGTACTTATCCCTTTTTCCTTTTTCTCGATAGTATACTTTTATGTTTCTTCCTTTCTCCATCATACTCTTCCTTATTGAAATCTTTTCTGGGTTAATCTTACTTCCTACTGTTTACCTCCTTCCTTTCTTGCTTAGCTTAATAACTAAAAAAAAATGGTTCAAATGGCTCTGAGCACTATGGGACTTAACATCTGAGGTCATCAGTCCCCTAACTAACCTAAGGACATCACACACATCCATGCCCGAGGCAGGATTCGAACCTGCGACCGTAGCGGTCGCGCGGTTCCAGGCAGAAGCGCCTAGACCGCTCGGCCACACCGGCCGACTTAATAATTCTATTCTCTTTCCTAATTATTACCTCCTAATGATTTCTTATATTTATTTCCCTCATATCTTTATTTCAACACCAGTTTGTGGTACCTTCCACAAATCATATATGCTTCACGTATTCCCCCAATATATCTCCTCAATTATTTAGTCACCGTCCGCGACGGAACAAATTAGAAATGACTATCTTACCTAATTCTTTATTTCCTTGCTACTTCTTTACTTCCTTTCGTCCACAAAAATCAACTTCCTCCTCCTTAACACTACTACTATTTCGTCAAACTAACCACATGCTGATCTCTATCTTCCTCCTTGCTTTCTACTCTTTCCCCAGACCACATTTCGTTTGCAGAAGAGTTACTTTAGTTGTTACTTTCCTGTCTTTCCTTGATAATTTCCTTTTACCTTCCTACGAAATTTGTTTTATTTATCTAACTGAGATAAGTACAAGTTGAAAGTTTTATCTGTGTGCATTTTTTATCTTTCATACTCTTTGATTTCTAGACATTCAGTGTAACTAAATTCTCGTGTGGAGTTACCCTTTTTTTCTTTTGTTTACCCTTTATGCAATTTCAAGTGACTCACATGGTGCAAACCCATTGATTTTCCTGTTTTTGGATTAATCAATCCGACTGCATTATCATAGACTACTTACTCACTTCCATGGAGCCTTTGTAGTTAGAAACGCTGTAACCTTCCTATTGGTTGGTGATAATTTTACTTGATGTCGATGTTTTACTTTGGGTACTGGTAGGACTTCACTTCTAACTTGGGTATCACTATTGGTGTTGTCAGTGGTGATTTATCCTCTTGGCATACTTTTTCTCTCTCCATTTCATATAGATGCGCTACATCTTTTACAATTTGGTCGCCATCAGTTTTTATACTACTGCCTATGTTCACCGTTAATAGCTCCTGTTTATCATCGGTCGATTCCCAGTCAACTGAATCGCAGCATGCTGGTGTTTGTATCCGATTACCCCTTAACTTACTTCAGAATCTTGCTGATCAAAATGAAGTCTGTTTACATGTTAGTTATATAATTAACTTTTTGCGATTGAATCACTTCTGACTGGTCTTCGTACGGTTCATCTCGTCAATTCTGTGTTTTACCTGGGTTTGGTGGCCTCAACTCGACTTCCTGTACCGGTTCATTTCGCTTGTTTTGTCCTGCTGAAGGCTGATTTTCCCAATCTTTCTGCGTTGTGTCCATTCCATTTCCGCCTGAGTAACTTGGATTTTGATGCTGAAAACCTCTAAACCTCCATGCCTTGTTTGCACAGTGATTATATCTCGGATCATAGTTACCACTGTAGGTTCTAGGGCCAAATTCACTACTGTAATTCCGCGGCCCACCAAAACCATAATTATTGTTTGGCCTCTGTGAGTTTTCAAAACCATAGTTATTATTGTTATCCCATGGGCGATTACCATTCTTCCGAAATTGTTACCTCTTCCTACGTTATTATCGTCATTGCAATTATTATTAAAGCCTATTCGGTTGCTATTATTCCCTCTACCATTGTATTCTCTCGCTGCACGTTGTTTCTTCGGGTCATCCTTACTGAAGATGAATTCAAGTTCTCTTAACATCCCTTTAAATGCTTGTATATTATCTCCTGCCCTACCAACTTACGACTGCTGATAACGTAACGGTAACTTCATTGTGCACATACGTATCAGTTCCCCAATCACTGTATGGATTATCTAAACACTGATTCTTTTTTGTCATTTCTTCGAAATAGCTAACTGGTTTCTTTTCTCCTGAATTTTCGAATAATTCTTTCTGTAACAATTCATACCTCGTTTTATTTTGGGTTTCCGTGGACCAGTATCGCTCCAAGAATGCGTATTTAAATTGCTCATACGACTGACAGTTTGCAGCTACTCTTTGCATGCGTTTCCTCTATTGTCCCGTCTATATGCACACAAATGAAGTCAAAGTTATATCTAAGTGGCCAATGCTCTGGTAAACCGATCTGGAATTGATTTATAAACGTGCGTGTATGTACGCCGTTCCCGCTTTCTTTGTAATGTTGGAATTTTCTGACTGTCAAAAAGTGATCATTGTCAAATTTTTGTATTCCACCATACGGCGTTTGTGCTTTCACAACATTATCCGTTCCCTTCAACTGTGTCGTGTTTTCTTGTATTCGTTCTACCATATTTGGGTCCTGAGATGACAGATTTAGGTCCCATCTAGCATCGTATCTGTACAGTGGCGTGCAGTTATCTAAACCGTACCGTTCCTCGTGTATCGGACTGAAAGATTCGTTTGAATTTCCCGTTACTGGATCAGTGTTTTGCCTCCCTATTTGATTCATATTGACTTGCGGTCTATAACCTGTTGTACTATAACTTGGAAATTGAAAAGTTGGTACATGTGTCGTCGCAACTTGCTCTGTTCTCGCGTCACTAGCGTACGTTGGGAGAGTCGGCTGCCGCTCTGTTGGAATGCGCGCGTTTACCGTTTTTCGCTCTGTTGTCTGTTGTGACTGCACATTACCTGCATCGCGCACCTGTGTTAACTGTTCTCTTCCCATTTGCTTCTGTTTCGTTTCGGCAATTATTGACGCAGCCTCTTGTGGATATACGACTGGAATTTCATGACATTTTTGTGTTTCCACTACTACTACGGAAGACTGCACAACTGACTGGATTTCTGTCCATCACTATGTCGGATGATACTATCAATTCCGTTGCCTGACTACTGATTTCTGCACGGTTCTCAGTACACTGTTTCAGTTCTGTACGAAGCTGTTCATAGTGTTTCTGATTTTTCGGTACGATGTTTTCCATGCGTGTATCGAATTTTTTTAGTGCGGCACACATTGAACTCTTCCACGATTTGTTGCGCCTTACCAGACGTCTTACGTGCTAAATTATCAACTCTTTGATGAACATTAGATACTGCATCCTGCATCTGGTCAACGTCAGAACGCATCTTTTTCTGGTCAGCCATTAACGACTGTATAAGCTCTAGCGAGTCTCTTGCATCTCTCCGGATTTTAGGAAACTGTTCATTAACTTCCGGTCGTAGTTTTTTCCGATCTTCGTGGACTTTTTAGAATCCAGCATAGGTTTCAAATTTGAGACTATTCAAGCCAGCATTTGTCTCGGTTTCCACTCTGCTAACCTTGAATTTGTCGTTTCACTCGTTTGCTTTACGACAATAGTGAGTTGCTTCAACATTGCAAATACACTATCTAAACTCTTCGCCATCGTCAGCTGCCACTACCTGGTGTAAATTTTGCCGTTCGCGTCTTTCACGTGGCGTCTCACTGACTTCCGTACATAGTGCGGACGCACTTGCACACATTCTGTCTGTTCGAAACTGTCCCGTATGATTTACAATCACCATATTTGGTTCAACGTACTGAAGTTGCTCGTCCTCTGATTCTACTTCTGACCCGCTAGATCCATCATTTGTTTGTTTTTGTGCATCCTCAGACGGTGATACCAATCGCGAAACTTCCACCATTCCCTCTGCACTATCACTACGTTCCGTTCCGCGACTCGCATTCGATACTTTTTGTTGTACATCAATCTATATCCTGTCAAGATCTTCAGTTTGCCCTATCTGCGATTGTCTCCGTTCTTCCGCCATCTCCAATCGTCCAACTAACCTCTGTCTTTCTCGAATTGCGCGAGCCTGAGCTCTCGTCAACATCAAGTTATATGATCTTACACGTTTCCAAAATATCGTAGAAAGTTTCTTAGACTATGGACACATCATTAGCAACGCAGTTCACTGTTAGTAGAATTTAAAACCGACTCAACAACGCCGTGTATAACTTTGCGCACACCAGCAAGGTCATGCACAAGCTACTTTTACACCAATGTAAACATTATATTATTTATTAATGCAACTTTTCTACACTTTGGATCACATACTTATATACATACACATACATTGGGTAACCTCGTCACAAAAACAACAACACAATTTTTTTTTTCAATTCAACAATTTTAATTTTTCTTTCTAATTTGACTAATTGCCATCCAGGCAGATCAACTGCCATCCTGGCACGGTCGCCATTCTGTAAGGTTTAGAGGTCAGAACAACAACTATGTAAGCTGTAAAGATTTCTCGTTTAATGTTGCAATCTTATCATAGAAATGCACCCATTTATTCCGTTTACAATGTGACAATGTTACGATAGTTGTCAAACGAACGCATCTTGTTTACAGAAAGTGAAATAATCCTAAACACAACAATGGTAAATTTTAACTAGAAGTTTCTTTACAAAATTATTCTTACAACTACGTCCTGATGTTGGCCAGTACTACGATAAATCACCCGATTCCGGTTCAAAGTTCAGTACTGTTTAGGATGACAATCAAGTCTATGGAGGATGCTTAGTTCTGTGACGAGTTGAGCAAAAGATTACCCAAGGTCGCTCGAGTTTACAGTGGACGCAAGCTGGTGAACTAACAAGTTTACACCTCTGCTCACAGTATTTACGTTAGCTGCGATGAGCTGTTGTGTGCATGGCTGCTCTCGTCCTCTGAAATTCTTATAAAAACTAATTAAGCCTTTGCCGATTCTTTTAGCAGAAACTCCCCCTATGTTTCTCATTATGCGAGAAAACTTGTACTCATCCCTAGTCTTAGAGTATGGCGATATGCATGCGCATGGTTGGAGCAGCGTTAAAATGCCCTCTGTCCTCACAAGAGCAATTATCTAAATGGCTGGTTCGTTTCTCCACAGTTGGAGCTCAACGATGCTACAGCTAAAATCTAGCTGAATGCCAGCCACAGTGAACGCAGTATTCACACAAATTTCTCCTCTGCGTCGCACAGAACGTTAGGCTCCCCGTTCTGCACTTGACGCCATTTCAGAGAAGAGTCCCAGAAAATTTCGGTCTTGTCTTTCTCGTAGCCAAACTGTTTCCCCACGTGGGTTCTTTCATTCTCCACGTCATGGCTTTTTTCGACCAATGGGAGCATTCCTCTTATTTTGTGGAAACTCGCTGCCAATCACAAGGGCCCTATCATTGAATTGCATCGAAATCTCGGCACTTTACTCCTTCCTAGTTCGTTTCCGCCAATCGGACGTTTTGTGCCCGCTCCAGACCCCTAAACGTTACGTGGGTACATCACATGTGTACCATTTGCTGTTCACGTGATCAACTGCATCACTGGTTTTATTCGTATCCATTTGGAATTCCGAAACGCAGTTTTCTAAAGCTTCTTTCTGTCCTACTTCTGGTGGCCCGTTACGTGATCTCCAGTACATGTCACCTGTCCGGTCGCTGACTCCCGCCACGGTACGCCCCCTAAGAGCTTTTCGTGTGGCCTCTGCTTCTGCCCGCACTTGCTTCCACACAAAACATTTTCTCTTGCTGCTTGTTTCACCTTCTACTCAGGGACATGCATTATGTAGGAGCAGTGTGTTAATATCGTCGATTGAGTGTCATCCCTTTTGTATTACATACTTATTGGCAAATCTGCTCATTACAGCCGAAGTAAGTTAGGTGTCATATTCACCTTCCCATTATGATGTATAAAACTCTTATGTAAGGTGCGAAATTGACCTTCATTTATTCTGACACCTTACACATTGAAAGCTAATAATTCTTTAATGTGCGGCTACCTGAGTATTACGTTCGGCTCAGGGTTTTGCACACAAGGAATAATCACTTTATTTTACCAGAGAAATATAAAACCTTTAACTTGGTTTTTAAAACTGATTCGCATCTAACTTTTACTTTTAATAATGTTGCTTGACCCTCGTCTTAATTGAATATTGCTGCCACCCTCAATTAAGTTCACTGACTTTCAAACTGCAAATTTGGCAAAAGATATTACTTTCTCTATAAATAAATACGGAATGCAGTATGGTGGACCACGAGTGATTTATTCATGAATTCTTAATACATTGGTTGACGTGGCATTGAGTCAAAAAGGGATCTGATAATCCCACTAATTCTCTTAACATTTACAAACTGAAAAAAATGAAAGAAAAATCAGAGCTAGTACTTCGCTACACCACCATTTTTGCGCCTGTCAAGCGAGAAGAGACTTCTTCCCTTCTCAGATGTTGCACTTTTCCCTGCATTAAAATCTACCAGTATGATTCTACATAATATGCACAAATTACTCGCTAACACCGCATCACCGATTTAGAGACAAAACACATTTGCTTTCCAATCTTCCAGCGTATTAAGATAAACGGTATTCCAATGGATGGCTCAGACTTCGTACTCTCGATATAACTACGAGTACATGGGACATTACAAACGCACAATGGAGCGGTGATCCAGCTGTTTACAATATTATAATAAAAATGGCTTTCGCTCTTTTCGGAAAAATCGTCTATACATCACAGTCCGCTCGGTACATGCAAAATATCAATTACAACTGCAATTAATATACATTATAAGATATAAATTTGTTGTTTGCAAAGTTCCTGGTAAAAATAAGAAAGAACTCTTCAATCAGCGGTCCGACATTCTGTAGGTAGGAAAGGCCCATTGAAATCAACAGACCATAGTAGAATCTCAGTTTCTGTTTCACCAAAGCTCCGTCCTTAACTAGATAGAAGATATTTGGGATTAACTAGGCTGGAGCGTTGGACAACGGCTATCAGTTAGCCCAGTGCTCAGTAGCATCTATTCAGGATATTTTAGGAAGAACGGGGGCTGAATCTGCTTTCCAGTGTATGAGAATTAGATGGAAAACACTCTTGGAGATCAAATGCCATAACAACATGGAAAGGATTTCATAGACGCCATGAACCAAACACATTGCCGTCGGTGTGGTTCGCTCACGGTCAGGCTTACGTGGGCCCATTCTTTGTGCAGTTAGGGTAATCTAGCTTAGACCACATATGAACAGGGAACATGCTCATAAGAGGCTAGTCTTCAGCTCTCGTTGCACAACCGTCTGGCAGGGAAGAAGTGACCGCTAGACAAACTACCCGATGTGTTGCTAAGCAGATTTTGTCAAAAATGCTTACTCACGTGCACGAGTTACGCTGAGTTGACAAAAGTCATAAGTCACAGGATACCTCATAGTATCTTGCTGGACGTCCTTTTTCGCGGCGTAGTGCAGCATCTCGACGTATCGTGGACTCAACAAGTCGTTGTAAGTGTTCTGCAGAAATATTGAGCCATGCTGGCTGTACAGCTGTCCATAACTACGGAAGTGATACCGGTACAGGATTTTGTGCACGAACTGACCTCTCGATTGTATACCTTAACTGTTCGATGGGTGGCCAAATCATTCACTTGAATTGTTCAGATTGTTCTTGAAACCAATCGCCAACAGTTGTGCCCTGGTGACATGGCGCATTGTCATGCATAAAAACTCCATTATTGTTTGGGAACATGAAGTCCATGAATGGCTACAGATGGTCTCCAAGTAGCCGAATACAACTATTTTCATTGAATGATCGGTTCAATTGGACCAGAGGACCCACTCCATTCCATATAAACACAGCACACACCATTATGGAGCCACCCCCAGTTTGCACAGTGCCTTGTTGACAACTTGCTTCGTGGTGGATCGGCTATTACCATTTAAAATCGGGACTCATCCGACCAGACCACTGTCTCCATGTGTTGCAGTGTCCAGCCGATACGGTCAGGAGCAGGAGAGGTGCTGCAGGCGGTGTTTTGCTGTTACCAAAGGTACTCGCGTCAGTCGTCTGATGCCATGGCCCATTAACGTCACCGTACTGTCCTAACGGACACATTCGTCGTACGTCCCACAATGATTTTTGTGGTTATTCCACGTAGTGTTGCTCTTCTCTTAGCACTGTCCATTCTACAAAACCGCCGCTGCTCTCGGTCGTTAAGTGAAGACTGTCGGCCACTGGGTTGCCCGCGCTGGTGTGAGGTAATGTCTGAAATTTGGTATTCTCGATGCAGTCTTTACACTGTAGATCACGGAATACTGAATTACTTAACGATTTCCGAAATGGAATGTCTCATGCGTCTAGCTGCTACTAGCACTCCGCGTTCAAAGCCTGTTACTTCTTGTCGTGCGGCCACAATCACGTCGCAAACCTTTTCACGTGAATAACCTGAGTACTAATGGCGGCCTGGTCAATGAACCGCCCTTTTACACTTGTGTGCTCGATAGTACCGCCATCTGTGTATGCGCACATCACTATTCCATGACTTCTACGACCTCAGTGTAGTTCTCTGCAGTACTGCACGACATAACTGTGCTATACTCTCCAAATCATTGTAAATGAGGGTCGCCAGGCGAGGCAGTTTCCAAACTGTCACTGGCCCTATACCACCAATACACAATTCAAATGGTTCAAATGGCTCTGAGCACTATGGGACTCAACATCTGTGGTCATCAGTCCTCTAGAACTTAGAACTACTTAAACCTAACTAACCTAAGGACATCACAGACACCCATGCCCGAGGCAGGATTCGAACCTGCGACCGTAGCAGTCCCGCGGTTCCGGACTGAGCGCCTAGAACCGCTAGACCACCGCGGCCGGCTACACAATTCAACTTCCAGAAACATTCTGAAATTCGACCAGTGGGCTGGAACATAAACACTCGTCACAAGATCATTCAGTATCTGCAGTTGGGCCCTAGACGCTTTTGCCGATAATCGTCACCAGAAAAAGAAACAGAATAGCATTTCAAAGTCAGTAGGGAAAACGTTACACAAAAACACCACACTTCAAAGTTTCCGCGGAAACAAACGTTATTTACTGTCATCTATTGAACTTCGCCAATTCAAAAAAAAAAAAAAAATGATTCAAATGGCTCTGAGCACTATGGGACTTAATATCTGAGGTCATCAGTCCCTTAGAACTTAGAACTTCTTAAATCTAACTAACCTAAGGACATCACACACACCCATGCCCGAGACAGGATTCGAACCTGTGACCTCAGCGGTCGCGCGGTTCCGGACTGAAGCGTCTAGAACCGCTCGGCCACCGCGGCCGGCGAACTTCGCCAATTCCATCACATTTATTAAACGTTTTCTGCAACTTTGTACGGTATCCGCTATCAGATATAAGGCCGCTGCCTAGTTCTCTCGTGCACTCTCAGAAAACCGCAACACTCCCGTACGTAACAGGAATATGATTGATTGCAATTCAACGTTCGCGCACGCCAATACACTTGCAAACTGTTGTATGCTTCTCGTATTGAAAAGAAAATGCTTCATAGAACATGAAGGATCACTTAACCTCTGAACTGGGAAATCAGTAATGTGATGTACATGTACAGACAAACGTCTGATTAAAATTTCAGAAAAATTGGATGGTTTACGCAAGAGAAAGGGCTTCACAAACTGAGCAAGTCAGTAACTAGCTGGTCTACTTCTGCTCTTAAGCAAGCAGTTATCCGGCTTGGCATTTCATTGACAGAGTTGTTGCATGCGCTACTGACGTCCAGACACATCTTCGCTGGACAACGGGGCTTAGTTCGAATCGGGACTCTTTACTGAAGACAATTCTTCTCCAGTCGACGAGATTCCAGGCCGAAGACGTGTCTGGAGACGTCCTGGAAAGCGGTGAGATATCATTCTGACGCTCGCCCGCCTCAAGACCCGACAAAGAGCAGTGATGGTTTGGGGTGCCATTTTTTCATGGCAGAATCCCTTTGATTGTCATCCACGGGACACTTACAGCACAGCGGTTCGCCGATAGTATTCTGCGTCCCATTTTGTTGCCTTTCATGGCAAGACGTCGTCGGTCATATTTCAGCAACATAATGCCCGTCCGCATACTGCCAGAGTTTCTAACGCTTGTGTTCGTGCTTGCCAAACGCTGCCTTGGGAAGCAACATAGCCGGATCTCTCGCTAATTGAGAACGTTTGGAACATTATGGGGAGGGCCCTCCAACCAGGTCGGGTTTCTGGCGTTTAACGCATCAATTGGACAGAATTTAACGCAGTATGCCCGAGGACGACATGCAACAATTGTGGTGTCACCGCCAGACACCACACTTGTTAGGTGGAAGCCTTTAAATCGGCCGCGGTCCATTAGTATACGCCGGACCCGCGTGTCGCCACTGTCAGTGATAGCAGACCGAGCGCCGCCACACGGCAGGTCTAGAGAGACGTCCTAGCACTCGCCCTAGTTGTACAACCGACTTTGCCAGAGATGGATCACTAACAATTACGCTCTCATTTGCCGAGACGATAGTTAGCATAGCCTTCAGCTACGTCATTTGCTACGACCTAGCAAGGCGCCATTACCAGTTTATATTGAGATTGTTATTAATGTATCAACAAGAGCGATGTTCTCCAATTATGGATTAAAGTTAAGTATTCAAAGAGCTTCGTACTTTATTTATTAGACTCAAATCCTTTAATTGTTCCAGACCTTAAACGCGTGCATTTCGGCCTCCTCTAGCAACACGGTGTTGGCTCTTCTGCCAACACATCAACAATTCTTATCAATCAATGCAAAGTCAAACAGATACTTGCATTATGGCCACAGGTGGACCAACCCGTTATTGATTTCCTCAATTTGTGAAGCTCTTTCTCTTGAATGAATCATCCAGTTTTTATGAAACCGCAGTCGCTTTTCTGTCTGTACATGCACTCACTTCTACCTTTTTTTTTGTCTTAGAGTGTATACTCGTGAGGGGTGCCAGCTGACTACTACATTTCCTGATCTCTGAACCGCTCCACGAAACTATTTTCACATCCGTGCCTTTCAGCCAATACGTGTTAAATGTATCTGAAACACAATCATTTTAGTGATTACATTCTGCTGTTTGCTTGTAGCGAAGACAAACTGGAACGACAAATCAAAGAACTTAACAGAGCTAGTTTGAAACTAGGCCTGAAAGTCAGCTATAATGAGACTAAAATAATCTGTAAGAAACGTATCTTAAACAAAATAGTACAAATAATCTGTGACTTCTCAGAACAGCAGAAGAGCTTTTTTATTTAGGGAAATTTAAGACAGTGAGTGGATTGATAGCAAAAGAAATCAGCAGGAGAGATAGGGAAGATGGAACGAAGAGCGGCACGTTCCGTCGGAGGATCGTACCTCAAGCATCGTACACTACACACCGAAAGGTCGTTTGCAGAGTATGGATGGAGATGTACAAGATTTAAAATAGGATGGAGTGCTTTCGGTAAACTAAAAACTTTCCAAAAATAAGTGAAAAGTAAAGTTTACAGCCTGTAATATTAACAGTTTTGATTCATGGTAGTGAGACATGGACTTTCAATGTGAGAAATTTTTCGAGAAGGGGGGGTTGCACACCAGGCATTTGAGAGATGCACTATGAGAATTACAAGGAGGGACAGAAAACAAGCGAATTGATCAGAGAATAGATAGATTTAACTCTGATCGTTGTGAAATTAAATGGAGTTAGGCGTTTCACACAGTCGTGGTATAAGAAATGACTGAGCCTACAACTTAATGAATTGTGAGTAGATGACATTAGAAAACATGCAGGGGCGACATGAATCCGTATAGCTCAAGATTCTTACATGGAGATGTATAGATAGGCCTTTATCCTGAAGCGAACGTCAAATTACTGCTGGTACTGATTATCTGTATTCCCATTGTCCTACAGCACGTTAAGCTATGTCGGCTGGATCAATCCAAGAGATAAAATATGTGCATATCAATTCTCGAGCAGTACCTCACCGTACCAAGAGATACAAAGAGATGTAATGACATTGTATATTTCGCATTACTACACTTGACACCACAGCTATAAAGTAAGTGACATCAGCAACTAGGAACTGCAAATGAATTTTAGTACGTAGTCTTCCACGTACTGGTTGGTGCAAAAGTTTTCTGGTAGTTCTACGTCTGCGTACCAATGTGTGCGAGAAATGGTCAGCTCCAGGGCAATCTCCCGGTTCATCGCTGTTGCGAAGCTGACAAAGATACGTTGCACTCTTGGACGCATTAAGCCGTTTTGCGAACGGCGAGAATTGTACAGTTGAAGGTTAGGGCAATAACAAGTCTGCTGACGAAGCGTTTATACATGGGACGCGAGAGGCGGTTGTTAATTACTTCGTAATGATAGTAACTACTCCCTATTGTCGTATCGTTTCCATCTGCTCTTGGGCGTTGCGCGCTGTCTTGGAAAACACATAAATTAACTCAAGTACGCCGTTTCGAGGTCATAATATTTTGATGACTTGTTTCATTCGATTGCGGGACGGCGGTGGGGCAGACAGAAAAAGAACACGGAGAGCGGACGAATGCTGGCCGCTTTTATGAAGACGTACAATCAGGCACCTGGTCCGACTGCTCCCGAGAGTCATTTAAAGGTAAATGGATTTCTATTTTATGCCTTTACGGTTTCGCCGCTGAAATGGTAAATGAGATCTGTTCCAATCACGGCAGACGGCGGCTGCCTCTCGTTTCACGTTGAAGCAGTCTCAGAGCGTGAGGCGGTTCAGATCTACGCCGGACGCCTTAGGTATTAGCTGCAACGGACTCGCCGCTAAACATGCATAAGTGGGCTGCACTTCAGGATCTACAATCATACTTTGTATTACGGCCTGTGGTATTTGGTGGAGAGTGCTTGGCGCTAGTACGATTTTTCTTCCGTTTACGTTCATTTCATAAAAGCGACGCGAAACGAACCATTGTGTGGCTGCTGCGGCACTCATCCTAAACTGGTTACTTTTACTCTTATGATACGTGACTAACAAAAATTGGTTCAAATGGCTCTGAGCACTATGGGACTTAACTTCTGAGGTCATCAGTCCCCTAGAACTTAGAACTACTTAAACCTAATTAACCTAAGGACATCACACACATCCATGCCCGAGGCAGGTTTCGAACCTGCGACCGTAGCGGTCGCGCGGTTCCAGACTGTAGCACCTAGAACCGCACGGCCACCGCGTCCGGCTCGTGACTAACACCTATGACTATGCAGCGTAGGGGGTAAAGTGTGATACAAAATACTTGGATTCATCTGATAGAAGAGAGGTTACGAACTGGTATGCCGACAATAGCTTATTAGTTCGTGCATAAGTTCGTAGCGGTTTTCGGTAAGTTAAATAAAAACAATAGAAACAAATGTCAGAGACTTAAGTCTTCAGTAATATCTTCTCCGTCACTATTTACAACAGTCTACCAACGGCTGGCTGCCTTTTCGATTCCGCGACTGTAGAAATCTCGGTGTTCCAGGGCGAAGGCGAAGAGCCATGTTCGGAGCGCAGTTTCATCCGGAAAGGAAGTTCCTTGAAAGTTGTTCGATAGAGAACGGAAAAGGTGAAATCTGAGGGTGCATGGTCAGGCGAAAATCGGAAATTTGTGGTTAGGTCTTGTGCGACCAAAGAGCATGACGTCATCGGTGCCTAAACTTACACACTACTTAAGCTAACTTATGCTAAGGACGACACATACACCCATGCCCGAGGGAGGATTCGAACCTCCGACGGAGGAAGCCGCTCGGACCGTGACAAGACGGCCATAGACCACTCGGCTACCCCGAGCGGCATGCTCAGATGAATAAGGTGGGTGTGGACTGACTTCCCAACCAAATTCCAGTGTGGTGTTTCTTATCGGTCTAGCAGAATGCGGACAGGCTTTATCGTGGAATAGCAAAACTTCACGCTGTCTTCCTGGTCGTTGTTCTTGGATTGCATCTGAAAGACATCTCGACAGTAAATATCAGCAGTATGGCCACACCTCGGGGAAGTAATTTGTAGCACACCACACCGTCGCTGTTCCACCAGATGGATAATATTGTCTTTTGTGCATCGGCGCAGGTCTTTGTACTGGGAATTGCAACTTTGTTTGGACACAACCATCCTTTCTTTTCCTTATGTTAATATAAATATACCATTTCTCGTCCTCAGCAAAGGAATAGTCGGTGTTGGTGACGAGCAACTGATGATGAGTAAGTCACTCACTGCTTTTTGTGAGTTTGGCTTAGAGCATGCGGTACCCATCCACCCGAATTTTGAACCTTCCCCAGTGCATGCAAAATTCGCACCATGGTTTAATGGTCACAGTTCACCACTTTTGCCAGTCCTCTAGAACACTGACGTCGATCATTGTTGACTAGAACGTGTAAACGATCTTCATCAAACCCCAAGATCTTCCTGAACGCGGGGAGTCACTATTGCCAAAAAGATCCCCCTTCTAACAACCCTACCACAACGAAGGTCAAAATTTAAATATGATGGTGGTGTTGCTCACGCTGCTAAATACTGCATTTTCGGGCAACAACAAAGTTGTATTATGTGGCAGGTGTTATTAGAGCACAGTTAATAAAGTCATTTCATGAAATAATGAATTAACTAGGCACTCATCTTTTCGTATTTCCCACGTTGGTCTCGTAGTGAACTCATGGCTCAATCGTTGAAAATCTAGGTGGTGATGAATCCAAGCTCGGATGCAAAGAGGCCTAGGTGTTATTCTGCTATATTCAAAAGTTTTGTAGATGTGTTTCATAAACCATTCTTGAGGATTGAACTTTTACAAGTTAGCACAATGGTGATGTAAAAAAGTAAGCAGCACTCCGAATTTAAGTTACACTTCTTTTTTATTACTTTTGTTGCAGTATCACGTAACACACAAATCATCACATTATAAAACATACTTGAAAATATCTTCCCCACTGTTAAAGTTCACATTTTATAAGCTGACTACAATATGCGTCTTTTCAACATGACGTCCAAGACTTGACTTTTTAATAACCGCTTACGCGCCCAAAACTCAGAGTTACAAGTACGACAAAGATCATAGTGACAAAAGAAAGAATACACATAAGAATAATATCATTGCAACATAAACATATCGATGTATCAAAGTACCTCTACATTAATGAAATCAAATCTGAATGTTGTCTCAGAAATACTACTTTACAGAAACACAGTAGAATATTGCTGGTATCGAGAGGTTGAGGTGAGCTGCCGTAATGATTACGTAATTCAAGTACCATTACACCCTTAAAACGAGAAAATAATTTTCTTGCTGAGTTCTGTCCAATGTTGTTATACCCATACACGGAGCAAATATTTCTGGCTGTCAGTACTGCTACTGAACTAAAACTGAACAATATGTGGGAAACGTTCCGATTTCTCCACTTGCCAATCAATTTCCTATCGTCTACGGCTCCACTCACTATCTCCAAATGACGAAATGACAACATATAATGCCGGCCGCGGTGGTCTAGTGGTTCTAGGCGCGCAGTCCGGAACCGCGGGACTGCAACAGTCGCAGGTTCGAATCCTGCCTCGGGCATGGATGTGTGTGATGTCCTTAGGTTAGTTAGGTTTAAGTAGTTCTAAGTTCTAGGGGACTGATGACCACAGAAGTTAAGTCCCATAGTGCTCAGAGCCATTTGAACCATTTGAACAACATATAAACCGAAATAACAACAGTGAACTACAAAAAATGACAATCGATATAAACTCATGTGTACACACTCTGAAAGTCATACACTGAATGGCTGTGAGTGCTTTGTAGTGATGTAAGTGATTTTTTTTCGTCCTATTTCTTTCGTGTGTAGGGCGAAGGAGAAGCTATGTCTGCATGGCTCATTACGCACCGTAATTCCTCGTACCGTATTCTCATGAACCACAAGCGATGTCTACACTGAGGTGACAAAAGTCAAGTGATACCTGCTAACACAGTGTGGAACTCCTCTTGCCTAACGTAGTGCAGCAACTCGACGTGGCATGGACGCAGCAAGGTGTTGGAAGTTCCCTGAAGAAATGTTGAGCCACGTTGCCTCTATAGGCGTCCGTAATTGTGAAGTCGCGGGGTAGCCGCGCGGTCTATGTCGTCTTGTCACGGTCCGCGCGGCGTCCCCGTCAGAGGTTCGAGTCCTTCCTCGGGCATGGGTGTGTGCGTTGTCCTTAGAGTAAGTTAGTTTAAGTTAGATTAAGTAGTGTGTAAGCTTAGGGACCGATGACCTCAGCAGTTTGGTCCCATCAGACCTTACCACAAATTTCCAAAAAAATTGCGAAGTATTACTGATGAAGAATTCTTTGGACGAATTGACATCCCTATTATGTTCCATACTTGTTCGATAGGAAACATGTCGGACGGTCTGGGTGGCCAGATCAATCGCTGAAACTGTCCACAATGTTCTTGAAACCAGTTACGAACAATTGTAAGCCGGTGACATGGTGTATCGTTTACAAAAATTCCGGAGTTGTTTGGGAACTCGAAGTCCATCAAAGGCTGCAAATGATCTCCAAGTACCCGAACGTAACCATCTCCACTCAACAATCCATGTACACACAGATCACACAATCATGGAGCCAGCGCCAACTTGCGCATTGCGTTGTTGACAACTTGGGTCCATGGCTTCGTCGGGTCTGCGCTACACTCGAACACTACTATCAGCTCTTACCAACTGAAATCTGGACTCGTCTGACCATGCCATGGCTTTCCAGTCGTTTAGAACCCAATCGATATGGTCACGAACCCAAGAGATTCGTGCAGCCGATGTCGTGCTATTAGCGAAGGAACTCACGCCGATCGTCTTCTACCGTAGCCCATTAACGCCAAATTTCACTGCACTGTCCTAAGGGATACGTTCGTCGTACGTCTCATATTAATTTCTGCAGTTATTTCACACAGTGTTGCTTGTGTGTTAAGACTGAAAACTCTACGCAAATGCCGCTGCTCACGGTCGTTAAGTGAAGGCAGTCGGCCACTGCGATGTCCGTGGTGAGAGGTTATGCCTGAAATTTGGTATCCTCGACACAGTCTTAACACCATGGATTTCGGAATATTGGATTCCCTAACGATTTCCGAAATAGAATGTCTCATGCGTCTAGCTCCAACTTACCATCCCGCGTTAAAAGTCTGTTAAATCCTGCCGTGCAGTCATAATCATTTCAGAAACCTTTTCACATGAATCACCTGAGTACAAATAATAGCCGGCCGTAGTGGCCGAGCGGTTCTAGGCGCTACACTCTGGAACCGCGCGCCCGCTGCGGTCGCAGGTTCGAATCCTGCCTCGGGCATGGGTGTCTATGATGTCCTTAGGTTAGTTAGGTTTAAGTAGTTCTAAGTTCTAGGGGACTGATGACCACAACAGTTAAGTCCCATAGTGCTCAGAGCCATTTGAACCATTTTTAGTACAAATAATAGGTCCGCCAGTGGCATGCCCTTTTATACCTTGTGTACGCGATACTACCGCCACCCGTATATGTGCATATCGCTGTCCCATGACTTTGTCACTTCACTGCATATGACGGAGAAAATGGGTTTCACAGTATTCCTCGAATGTCACATCTTCAAATTTGTGGAATAGCTTTTTATGGAGAGTAAAGTTTTCTTACAAAGAGAACACTTGTACTCGAGGTATGAATTTAAAAACGCCTTCAGCCCCAATTTTTCGTGTTTTATTCAGTACACGATGGATTTCGGACCCTGTGGGTCCATCTTCAGGTGTAGTTCGTCTTACTACATGTTTTATTTGTTCTCTTGAATGAGATGAAATGCATATTCCTGTCACGAAAAGGTTTGATGCTAGGTTACGAATTTCGTAAGTCAGGCGCGGAAAACATGTGCGAAATAGTGGGAAAGATGAATAGTGTAAACTTACCAAATAATCCAACAAAAAAGCGTTTTTAATGTTTTAGTAACAGCATAAGCTTTGTCCTCCACCGAAGCTTTGTCCTCCATCGAAGCTCGTCCTCCATCGAAGCTTCGTCCTCCATCGAAGCTTGTCCTCCATCGATGGAGGACAAAGCTTCTGCTGTTACTAAAACATTAAAAACGCTTTTCTTGGATTCCCCGAAGGCGATGTCATCTTTCAGCAGTATAATTGTCCGTGTCTCGGAGTCAGAACCGTGCTACAGTGGTTTGAGGAGTATTGTAGTAAACTCATACCGATGTCTCGGCGACCAAATTCGCCTGATGTAAATCCTGTGGGACCCATCTGTCGGGCGCCATCACCACGTACGCAAATCAGCGGCGCGTTACATGACCTTTGCCTTCTGTCGGATCCTTGATACCCAGAATCAGTCATGTATTTCGTTCCAAAGACGGACAAACAAGCTATTAAGCAGATGGTCATAATGTTGTGGATCATCGGTGTTTTAGTAATTAAAATTTCAATAATTTGCAAGACTATAAGTAACAGAATTGTTCAAGTCTATTAAACAGTAATTTAAAGACAGGACTTAACAGAACAAAATTCAGTAAATGATACTTTTTGTATATTTTCATGTATAAATAAATTATAAACTTTATACAACTGCAATCAGTCAGAACTGCTTGTTAGCTACTTGAGAAAATAATAGTAGTAATTCTACAGATTGATTAGCGTTAATTCTTAATGAATAGTAATAAAATTTGAAATTGTATGAAACCAATAATTCAGTAAAATCATATCAGTAACTTTGCCATTGTTTTACAATCGAAATTTTGATTTTGCAAATTTCGTCACTCACAGGAACTCACAGGAAAGTGATTATTGAATGACACTTTATCATTATGATAATTTTGAAGCTAAATGACAGCATTTAAATGACAGCATTCAATAATGAATAAACGTAAATAAATTTTAAGTTGAATTATAGACAGTAAACACTACAGTGAGATGCGTCACGAAATTTTTGCATTTAGAGGAGGAGGAGGAGATTAGTGTTTAACGTCCCGTCGACAACGAGGTCATTAGAGACGGAGCGCAAGCTCGGATTAGGGAAGGATGGGGAAGGAAACCGGCCGTGCCCTTTCAAAGGAACCGTCCCGGCATTTGCCTGAAACGATTTAGGGAAATCATGGAAAACCTAAATCAGGATGGCCCGTGACGGGTCTGAACCGTCGTCCAGTGTGCTAACCACTGCGCCACCTCGCTCGATTGCATTTAGTTAACTGTTTACTGTTGATGAGATTTTGCCGTTCTTTGATTATTACTGATTGATTTCCATGAGTTGCTACTTAAGTGAAACGTATTTGTTCACTGTGACATATCCACTTGAAATTATGTCAGGGCAATATTAACCAATTTTGTTCTGTCTTCAGCTTGCAACAAAACCAAGCATTATTATATAAATTGCTCGGTTGTAACAGGCAGTAATTGTAGATACAGTAATTTTGCTTATGTAGTGACCTGGCGACTGTTAATTTTCATTGATTGATCTTGCCAGTAGAGGGACAAGGGCGATGCTGGCACGTTGGCACGTTTGTTAGTGCGGATTGCCTAAATCAGGGGCAAGTATGTGCTCATGGGCAAATCTATTGTTCTCTTTTGATTGACTGGTAATCACCCCCTGGGGATAATCGTTCCTTTTGATTGACTGGTCTGTAACCTGTTGTTCCCCCACCTGTCTCCCTCCCCCTCCTCCTCCTAAGCTCTCAGGAAACCTCCAACCCACCCCCATTCTGCTCACTGATGCAGGTACACTTTCAGGCCTGAGTTATTCGAATAGCCCCCTCCCACTGGTATCAATTCAATTGACTACTTAATTAAATTGATCAATTAATTAATTCCTCCCACTCTGGTAATCCCCCAACCCCCTCCCCTTCCCCCTGCCTCCACTACCTGGTAATTGGTGGCTCTATGAAGAAGAGGAAGGATCTCATATAAATACTTTCAACTGCTTTTCATATAGGTAAGAAAAGGAGGCTACTACAGTTCCAACTACTTTTCAAGGTCACCTGACAACACGCTTTCCCCATCTGAAATACATGGACATGGATCAATGTATATAGGAAATAATTTAGGATGTTTGATAGGGTAGCGAATAAGACAAGTAAATATTCTACTACAAGATCTATATTAACTTTTGCATGTAAATTTACATACAGAAAACAACTCTTTCCTTATTTTTGTTAGGTATAGTTGTAATGATGTCCAATTTAATTTTTAACTTACAACTTAAATCCAATTCTGACTTACGTGTTTCTTTCTCGATCCAGCAATTTGACAGATATAGAGAAGGTGTATTCTCGTATTGTAGCATGTATATAACTTTTTCCTGTAACCTATCTCTTTTACGGCTTTAACAATTAGTTCTGTTCCTTCTGCCAGTTCTTCTAGACGAGAGCATTCGGTGATTTTAATTTTTCCTCTTATTCTCTGTATAACGCTGTTGTTATAACGCTCCACATCTTCCTGGGCGTAGGCTACTAGTTCTCCTGCTGCACATTCTTGTGGAATTTCTGTACAGAACTTTAAGTTTACAGCTTTTGCAAACGAATTGCCGTTAAAGGTCGTTATTCCGTCGGTTTTAATCTCTGCAAACGGTTGTTCTGTTGCTACGCATATGGCATCAAGCTCACCACATTTCGATATAATGTAACCATCTTTTTTAAGCAGATCCAAGGAGGAATGGAGTTTGATAAACAGATTTTTCGTGTGTCCTTTAACATAGTAAACGTGCTCCAATCCGCCGTTTAAGGCCAGTGCTCCAGCATATGGCCACTTACCACTGCTCTTTACAGTAAATGCTATTATCTTGTATTCCCCAGTCGTAGCTAGATTTCTCCATATGGTGTGTTTCAACACATTTGTAAACCTGGACTGCACATCCGCAATAGCTTCTTCCTTTCCCAGTTGCATCTTATATTCTTCCTTTATGGTAGTTGTCTTCTCCATATACTCGTTTTCTTTTCTTTACTTCGATGTCCTCCATTTCTAGTTTCCTTCTTCGTTCATATAACACATTAACTGTACTTAAAGATGTAATTTCTTTAATGGGGAATGGTTTAAGTCTGTTTGGCACATTGGTTATTTTTGTTAGGATTTGTGGTGTAACATTGCCTGTGTCAACGAACCCTAATTCTTCAATATCTATATCATACGGTATTGTAGAGAACAGTGTTCTAGAGTGAGAAAAATAGGTTTCTCCTGATTTAACATAACACTTCTGTATAATAGATATCATCTTGATTGGAGTCAAAGTTAAGAATCTCCACGAAGTTTATAGGTAAATAATTAAACCTCAATGCGGACAGAACATAGCTGATAAGGTTTTCTCGGTCTGGAGTATCTGGAAGATTTAGTTGTACAACTGTCAATACTCGGGTGTTCTTATCACCTCAGTACAAAAACTGCAGAACGTTATTAAACACAACGCAACAATTGTTCTGTAAGTTATTCGTTAACTGACGCCACATGGAAGCAGTGGAACAGAGTAAAGTGAGGACATAGTAAATAGTTTGTTGACTTTTAATACACGTAAACACTCTTGCACAGGGTCGAATATACGATCTATTCTGTAGTTGTATACTGTAGCCTCCAACCTGGGGATGGTCCGCCCCCGGTAGCTGAGTGGTCAGCGCAACAGAATGTCAGTCCTATGGGCCCAGGTTCGATTCCCGGCTGGGTAGGAGATTTACTCCGCTCAGGGACTGGGTGTTGCATTGTCCTTATCATTATCATTTCATTCCCGTCGACACGCAAGTCGCCAAAGTGGCGTCAACTGTCGCCGAAGTGGCGTCAACTCGAAAGACTTGCACCAAGCAAATGGTCTACCCGACCGGAGGCCATAGCCACACGGCATTTCCATTATATATTAACTGGTGGTACCATGCTGCTTAGCCAAGGAAGACTTTAAAAGTTTCTCATAGTCGCACGTCTCGACACTTTATAAAATCTATAATGTTACCGATATCTTTGTTCACTGCCGGACTTGTGATTTGACATATAAATTTTTTATCTATCTTTACAATTGGAACTTAACAGTATTAGACAGTCTAATCCAACTGTCTTAGTCTTGTGCACAATCATATTGCTGTTTTCCTGGCGATCTCTTTCCATGCAGAAGTCGTGGGTTGATATTAAATAGTCGCACATCTCCATTTTGTTAAAAATTCTGGTAAAGTCTTGCGTTATGTCCAAATCCAAAAAGCAATAGTCGTCTACAAGTATAGCTGCTGCAATATTCCAAGCAGCTCTTCCATTAGAACATATATTTGAACGTCAACTGATTCCACTTTATATGGAATAATCACAGGTTTTTATATTTCCTCGAAATAGTTTCCAGTGTTTCCTTGCCGATTTTTCCCGTTTCCCTCTTGCCGTCCCACTGTCGTTTCCGTGTACGAGATAAGGCAACTTCGCATTGACGCCATGTCTCGCAGTGATGAAACTGGATAATTTACTACGTAGATAATAGTTAAGCTAGCCACACATCTCCTTCTTTAACATTGCAAACCGACCGTCCTCTTTCTAATTCTTCTTGACAGTCCACTTGACCACAGATTTCAACGACCATCATATTATCGCAAAACTGTATTGTCGCACTACTCTTATCGTCATTGCTGCAAATACAGAGCATTGGAAATTTGTTTATAACTTAACTGCAACTACATTTCACGGATTTCTTTTAATCTTCGCAGTAGGGAACTTCGGTACACAATTCTTTTAAGTCCTAACTAGGCAGATGGGTAGTGGGTGGTTATACATTGTACAAAAATTTGCGACTGCACGCATTATTTCCCATATTCGACATATTTTGGTGTTCAGTGACAGTACTTATTAAGCCACGGGCTTAGTCGAGCACTTTAAAATTGCAAAACTGACGTTCGTGTATATTTTACCTGGCAGTTTTGTGAATTTTAACAAGATAAAATAAGCAATCACATCGTTGTATTCGTCAGGCCTTCTGACTACGAAACTACGGTGCTTCTAAGGGTTAAGTTTGGATCGAATTGCGTGTTGCATAAAATGACATCGGTAGGAATAGCTTATCACTCTGCAAAATGCTAACCTATAACGATTTTGCAACTACAAGACTCTACATCTACATATGTACTCTGCAAACCACTTTAGGGTGTACTGCGGATGCAACATTAGGTACCACTATCAGTTGCGAACTTCCGTGCTCCATTTGCGAAAGCATTTGATGGAATAGACTGCTGATAAACCTTCATTTTGACTCTAATATTTCTGATTTTCACGTCATGCTTATTTTGCGAGACATATCGCAGGATATTATATGTTGCCTGACATCTATTGGAACATACACTCTCGAATTTCCGCGATACACAAAAGTTCTCTTATAGAGGCTGCCATTGGCGTTCGTTGAGAACCATCTTACATTACTCATACTAAATGATCCCGTGACGAAACATGCAGCTCTTTATTCAATTTTCTTTATGCCTCTTATTAATCCAACTTCGTAAAATTCGATCTTACTTATTTCGTGGAAGAATTACACAGGCTAAGACTGTTGCAATGAATCCTAGCCAGTCATCTGCTTTTCCTGCATTTAGTTTTATGCGGCCTAAAGTTGAACGACCGTTGTTTCGAGTGATTTGTCGCCTGTATTGTAAATGATCTCTTCGTCTATTTATATCCAACACGTTAGCTTTATTTACCTTTGGGGTCAACCGCCAATCACTGCATCAATCATTCATCCACAAGTCTTCCTCCCTTTCGCTACAGTCTTGTAGCGTTGCAGTTTTCCTAATAACGGCATTGTTTATAAACAAGAACACGAAGATTCCGACATGACAGTATAAGTAATTTATAATGTGAACTGTAAAGGCATTATAACATTCGCTTAAGGTGCTCTTGCAATGACGTTTATATTTGTCGATTTTGTCCCGTTAAAAAGGAACGTGTGAGTTATATGTGCTATGAACTCCTAAATCTAGTCACAAATCTGGCCCAGTACTTGGTAAGCTCATACTGTCTTGATTATAAGACAAAATATCTAGCTCCAACAGTAGAAATAAAATTTTTCTGTATAAACTTCCACATACAGGCGGTTGGCGGTAACAACTCTCACCGCTCTATCTTGCACTTCTTACTCGTGAGACAGGACGAGCCACTCTCTCACTATTTTTCATAGTCAAGGCTACTCTTTAATTGATTTTACACCCAAAGCATCATTTTTGTGAAATATGAAGTTATCTACATGAGCAGGCACTGTGGGAGCATGCACGTTGTTAATGCACGCGGAATCTTTATGGTGGTTCTCATTTGAATAGTATTTTCTGGAGTTGAGACAAGCACGCAGTTTGGTCATTTAACCGTAAATCTTGTACGTTTGGGGCCTGTAAACCAGGTGCAGCTATTTAGGGAAAGAACAACTCGAAGCACTTACTGGAGACAGAACGCTGGCCCGAATAATTTCTTGCACCTGTGTGCATACAATGCTTTTGGGCGAAGAGACGAAAAAATCTGACTACCTGGATGTACCAGTTAAGCGCCTCTAGCCGCGACGGGGGCAGGGACACAAGAGAAACTTAGGTTGCCTAGCCAAGGCGTTTCGATAGTGTCGTAAGCGCCCTTTGTGAAAAGGGATGGTAGTCATAAAAATTCGCGAGTTTCCACGTTCACTGTGGACTGGACGCTATCGAGGGAACTGTCACGGGGTGTTGTCCCTCTGCCTGCCGAGTTTTTTTGAGAAGCCTTAGGCCTTCAAAAGAATTTTTGAATGGGACGCAACATTTATGGGAGCTGTGAAATGGTTTATACTGGGGCACAAAAGCACTTCTCTTAGCTTAGCCGAGGCCCCTGTTTGGACACACTGAAACGTTCGGCCCATCTAGATAACGATCTCTGTGATCATGTGTTGTTCACTTTAGGGTTAAACGGAAACTCAAAACACGCTGCCTGTAGTGGCCATGGGAAAAAACGAGCCAGGAGCACAACACCTTCTGTATGCGGGAATTTATGAGTCAGGGATTGGTTGCTTCTCCAGAAAAGAGAAGAATATTGTTAACTTTGATTAGGATTGGCGAATGGGTAGAGCTCACAAGTTAGAGGGGAGACATGGATCTCTTGGAATCTGGTGACTGGCGCGAAACCCTTGTGGGGGCAGTTGCGTTTGTGCTTTTGTGGAGTTCACAGGAGAGTGAAGAGTGGAGAAATTTGGACTTCTGATTCAGATTCCAGTCTGCAGAAGATTCTGGTCCTGACGCTGGTTATGAGTGGGCTGCACTTGGGAAAATCGTCCTGAGCGTAAAGTCCGCACTGACATTGGACTTGATTTGGTGCCTGAATTGAGGACTTAGCTGTACCGACAGTTTAGACCTAAGTCATCTCGGACAACTCACTATGCCGAGGGCAATCTTATTCGTGTCAGGTCTACCATCTTGACGTTTGGTCACCTTGTGTGCCCTGCCTTGTAAGTGAGTCAGATAGGTCCATGGCATGACCTGCGAATGGGAGTGCCGAGATCTCAGAGCTCCGTTAGAGAGGAATTGCGAGCCGTCTAGAAGATCGGCAGCCGCGACTTTGCATATTTTGTGTCCGCAATAATGAATTACAGGTGCAGCACATCGCTACTCTGCAGACGCTGAATGAAAGACGGAGCTTAATGCATGGGACATTTCATATTGGAAATAGTCAGTGAATTCAATATTTCGAGATCCACAGTGTAAAGAGTGTGCCGAGAATACCAAATTTCAGACACTACCACTCACGACGGACATTGCAGTGGCAAACGGCCTTCACTTAACGACCGAGAGCACCGGCACTGGCGTAGAGTTGTCAGTGCTAACAGACAAACAACCACATAAATCATCGTGGGACGTACAGCAAACGTACCCGGTAAGACAGTGTGGCGAAATTTGGTGTTAATGGGTTATAGCAGCAAATGGCTGACGATAGTGACTTTGGAAAAAGAACGACATCGCCTGGAGCACTACTGCTGTGCTCGCGACCATATCCGTTGAAAACTTTTTTTTTTTATTCATCAGTCTTCTGGCTGGTTTGATGCGGCCCACCACGAATTTCTCTCCTGTGCCAACCTCCTCATCTCAGAGTACCACTTGGAACCTACATCCTCAATTATTTGCTGAACGTACGCCAACCTCTGTCTTCCTCTACAGTTTTTGCACTCTGCAGCTCCCTCTAGTACCATCGGAGTCGTTCCCTGATGTATTAAAAGATATCCTATCATCCTGTCCCTGCTCCTCGTGAGTGTTTTCCACATATTCCTTTCCTCCCCCATTCTGTGCAGAACCTCCTCATTCCTCTTCTTATCAGTCTACCAAATTTTCGAAATTCGTCTATACCACCACGTCTCAGATGCTTCGATTCTCTTCTGTTCCAGTTTTCCCATAGTCCGTGTTTCACTACCATACAATTCTGTGCTCCAAACGGACATTCTCAGGAATTTTTTCCTCAAATTAAGGCCTATATCTGATACTAGTAAACTTCTCTTGACCAGGAATGTCCGTTTTGCCAGTACTAGTCTGATTTTGATGTCTTCCTTCCTCCGTCTGTCATTGGTTTTTTTCTTTAACTACATATACTTCTTGACCATCAATCCCGATGTTACGTTCCTCGCTGTTCTCATATCTGCTACTTGTCATTACTTTCGTCTTTCTTGGATTTACTCTCGGTGCATATTCTGTACTTATTAGATACTTTATTGTATTCATCAGATCCTGCAATTCTTCTTCACTTTCACTGAGGATAGCAAACGTCATCAGCGAATCGTGCCATTCGTATTCTTTCACCTTGAATTTTAAAATTTCCGTCATTGCTTCTTCGATGACTACATCTGTCTTACATTCTTTTTAATCGGAACACATGGTTCTTGGTTGTCCACTCTTATTATTCCCGCTTGGCTCTTGTGGGTATTGTATATTACCCGTCTTTCCCTATAACTTACATCTATTTTTCTTAGAATTTCGAGCATCTTGGACCATTTTATATTGTTGAACGCCTTATCCAGATCGACAAGTCCTACCTTGCTTCCATTATTAACCGCAACGTCGTAATTGCCTCTCTGGTGCCTTTACCTTTCCTAAAGCCAGACTGTTCGTCATTCGACACATCATCAATTTTCTTTGCCATTTCTCTGCGTTTTGTTCTTGTCAGCAACTTTGATGAATAAGTTATGATGCTGATCGTGTTATAATTCTCGCGCTTCTCAGCTCTTGCAGTCTGCGGAATTGTGTGGATGATATTTCTCCGAAAGTCAGATGGAATGTCACTAGACTCTACACATCAACGTGAATAGTTATTTTGTTGTCATTTCTTCCAATGATTTTAGAAATTCTGATGAAATGTTATCTATCCTTTCTGCCTTATTTGATATTAAGTCCTCCAAAGCTCTTTTAAATTATGATTCTAATACTGGATTCCCTATTGCTTCTAAATAGACTACTGTTTCTCCTTCTATTGCATCAAACAATCTTCCCCCCTCATAGAGGCCTTCAGTGTACTCTTTCCACCTATCCACTCTCTCCTCTGCATTTAATAGTGGAATTCCCGTTGCACTCTTAATGTTACTCCCGCTGCTTTTAATTTCCCTAAAGGTTGTCCTGACTTTCCTAGATACTGAGTCAATCCTTCCGACAAACATTTATTTTTCGATTTCTTCACATCTTTCACGCAACCGTTTGGTCTCAGCTTCCCTGCACTTCCTGTTTGTTTCATTCCTCAGCTATTTGTATTTCTGTATTCCTGGATTTCCGTGAAAAATTTGCTACATCCTTCTATCACCCATCAACTGAAGTACTTCTTCTGTTACCCACGGTTTCTTCGCAATTACTTTCTTTGTAACTATGTTTGTTTTTCGAACTTCTGTGATTGCCCTTAGAGAGGTCCATTTCTCTTCAACTGTGCTGCCTAATGAACTATTTCTTATTGCTGTATCTACAGTCTTAGAGATCTTCAAGCGTATCTTATTATTCGTTAGTACTTCCGTATCCTACTTCTTTGTGTATTGCTTCTTCCTGACTAATCTCTTAAACTTCGGTCTACTCTTCATCACTACTACATTGTGATCTGAGTCTATATCAGCTCCTGTGTCCGCCTTACAATCCGGTATCTGATTTGAGAATCTCTGTCAGAGCATGATGTAATCTAACTGAAATCTTCCCCTATCACCCGGCCTTTTCCAAGTTCACCTCCTCCTCTTGTGATTCTGGAACAGAGTATTCGCTGTTACGAGCTGAAATTTATTACAGAACTCAATTAGTCTTTCTCGTTTCTCATGCCTTGTACCAATCCCATTTTCTTCTACTCCTTCCTCTACCGTCGCATTCCAGTCCTCCATGACTATTAGATTTCCATCTCCTTTTACGAACTGTATTAGCTTCTTCTTTGTCTCTTCATATTCAGCTTGCATCGTACGAATGTATACCTGAACTATCGTTGTCGGTGTTGGTTTGCTGGCGATTCTGATAAGAACAATTCCGTCACTGAACTGTTGACAGTAATATACTCTCTGCACTACCTTCCTATTAATTTCGAATCCTACCCCAGTTATACCATTTTCTGCTGCTGTTGGTATTACCCTATACTCATCTGACCAGAAATCCTTGTCTTCTTTCCATTTCACTTCACTGACCGCTACTATATCTAGATTGAGCCTTTGCATTTCCCTTTTCAGATTTTCTAGCTTCCCTATCACGTTCAGGCCTCTGACATTCCATGCTCCGACTCGTAGAACGCTATTCTTTCGTTGGTTGTTTAATCTTTTTCTCGTGGACCCAGTATTACTGGAAAACAGTGGCCTGGTCAGTTGAGCCCCAATTTCAGTTGGTAAGAACTGACGGTAGGGTTCCAGTGTGGTGCAGACCCGACGGGCACAGTTTGTCGACAAGGGACTGGCACAATTTGGTGGTGCCTCCATAATGGTGTGGGCTGTGTTTACATGGAATTGACTGGGTCCTTTGGTCCAGTTAAACCGATCGTTGACTGGAAATTGTCATGTTCGGCTACTTGGGGACATTGGAGCCATTCGTGGACTTCATGTTCTCAAACAACGATGGAGTTTTTATCGATAGAACGCGCCATGTCTCCGGGTCACAACTGTTCGCGACTGATTTGAAGATCGTTCTCGACAGTTCTAGCGGCTGATTTGGGCACCCAGATCACCTGAAATGACTCCCATCGAACATTAATGGGACGTAATCGAGAGACCAGTTCGTGCGCAACATCCTGCACCGGCAACACTTTCGCAATTATCGACAGCTACAGCATGATTCAATATTTTTGCAGGGGACGTGCAACGACTTGTTGAGTTCATGCCACAACGAGTTGCTGGACTATACCACGCAAAAGGCGGTCCAGCGCGATATTAGGAGGTATCTTATGACTTTTGTCGTGTGAAGTTGTTTAATGCTATCTCGTCGAAATTAGGAATTACGTGAATCATGGCTGTAGTAGTACAGTTACAAGATTTATAATTTATAACAGCAATTGGTTACAAGTATGGTTTAAAAATAATTCCAATCCCAAAAAAGCAGGTGTTGACAGATGTGAAAATTACCGAACTATCAGTTTAATAAGTCACAGCTGCAAAATACTAACGCGAATTCTATATAGATAAATGGAAAAACTGGTAGAAGCCGACCTCGGGGAAGATCATTTTGGATTCCGTAGAAATGTTGGAACACGTGAGGCAATACTGACCTACGACTTATCTTAGAAAATAGATTAAGGAAAGGCAAACCTACGTTTCTAGCATTTGTAGACTTAGAGAAAGCTTTTGAAAATGTTGACTGGAATACTCTCTTTCAGATTCTGAAGGTAGCAGGGGTAAAATACAGGGAGTGAAAGGTTATTTACAATTTGTAGAGAAACAGAATGGCGGTTATAAGAGTCGAGGGACACGAAAGGGAAGCAGTGGTTGGGAAGGGAGTGAGACAGGGTTGTAGCCTCTCCCCGATGTTATTCCATCTGTATCTTGAGCAAACAGTAAAGGAAACAAAAGAAAAATTCGGAGTAGGTATTAAAATCCATCGAGAAGGAATAAAAATCTTGAGGTTCGCCGATGACATTGTAATTCTGCCAGACACAGCAAAGGACTTGGAAGAGCAGTTGAACGGAATGGACAGTGTCTTGAAAGGAGGATATAAGATGAACATCAACAAAATCAAAACGAGGATAATGGAATGAAGTCGAATTAAGTCGGGCGACGCTGAGGGAATTAGATTAGGAAAGGAGACACTTAAAGTAGTAAAGGAGTATTGCTATTTGGGGAGCAATGTACCTGATGATGGTCGAAGTAGAGAGGATATAAAATGTAGCCTGGCAATGGCAAGGAAAGCGTTTCTGAAGAAGAGAAATTTGTTAACATCGATTATAGATTTAAGTGTCAGGAAGTCTTTTCTGAAAGCATTTGTATGGAGTGTAGCCATGTATAGAAGTGAAACATGGACGATAAATAGTTTAGACAAGAAGAGAATAGAAGCTTTCGAAATGTAGAGCTACAGAAGAATGCTGAAGATTTCATGGGTAGATCACATAACTAATGAGGAGGTATTGAATAGAATTGGGGAGAAGAGGAGTTTGTGGCACAATTTGACAAGAAGAAGGGACCGGTTGGTAGGTCATGTTCTGAGGCATCAAGGGATCACCAATTTAGCATTGGAGGGCAGTGTGGAGGGTAAAAATCGTAGAGGGAGGCCAAGAGATGAATACACTAAGCAGATTCAGAAGGATGTAGGTCGCAGTAAGTACTGGGAGATGAAGAAGCTTGCCCAGGATAGAGTAGCATGGAGAGCTGCATCAAACCAGTCTCAGGACTGAAGATCACAACAACAACAACATGGTTTAAAAAGTTATTTGTCAAGCAAACTCTTATCAGCTTCGGACTTGATACATATCCATCTTCAGATGGTTCTTGCAGATTTTCTAGCTTTCCTGCTAGGACCTTGTTTTCGTAACCGTTATTCGTTTCGTGTCCTATTCCGTAGCTCAGTGGTCAGCAATTCTGTCTGGTGTTCGGAGGACCCGGTTTCCATTCCCTGTACCGCCAGGGATTGTTGTTTGGTTGGAGGACTAGAGCGGGGTGCAGTCAGCCTTGTGATGTTAGTCAAGGAGTTGCCTGACTGAACAGTAGCGGCGCCACGGTCAAGAAAGCCAACGATCCGGAGGGCTGTGTGCTGACCCCACGCCCGTCCATACCGCATCCGGTGAGGCCTTTGGCAGAGGATGGCACGGCTTTAGGTCGGTTGATGGCAGTTTGTTTTGTGCACTATGATAAAGGAAAAAGTGTTTTTTTCAAGACACCATCTCTTGTTTACAAAGTGTGACAGTTCACAAGTCATGTATTTAAAGAAAGGAGCCTGTGACTACTGGAGACAATGCCACAGTTTACCCCACAGTCATAACACAACACACATATATCGTACTAAAACTTGTAAATCTTCTTGATGATGCAGCTTTAAGTAAACGAAACGCTTTGTGGATATAAATGAACAGTGACTGGTATAAGTAGACTTCTTGTTTCATTCGTTAAGAGAGATTTTTTCTTTTCGATCTTCACAGAAACATACAGGAATTGATTTTAAAGTTATTAAAACACGAAAAGCGACGAAAACTTTCGTGACGTCTATTTCTGTGCGACGAATTCGTCGTGTATTTGCGCTGTACATTTTAAAGTTAACACATTTCGGCACGTGTACTATGTGTGCAGTGTTGTGTGTTCAACGATTTTCCAGAGAATATAACAGCACTCAACTTTTAAAAGTTATTTAATTAATTTGCAGGTACGTGTTTGCAGTCCCAGTAACCCCTGCGGCACAGTGTCACAGCACATCGCTAGAGCAGCCAAAATAAAATGGCGCAGGCTATTGATAAAATGAGTATCATGCGATAATTTCTTTTCTGCGTTTGAAGGGAACAAAGCTGCAACAATCAATGCCGAGTAGCTCGAAGTGCACAGCTACCATGCATCATCATATGACACAGTGATTAGGAGGTGAAATCTTTTCAGTGTGATGGAACGAGTCCGAATGACAAAGAACTGAAGTAGCAGACCAACTCTCTCTGACAAGGGAACCTCCCCATCGCACCCCCCTCAGATTTAGTTTTTCAAGGCCTATCCAATGTGCCAACTTATAACTAAATCTGAGGGGGGTGCGATGGGGAGGTTCTCTTGTGAGAAGAAGACTCCCACAGCAGAGGTCTCTGGCAAGTGATTCGTCGTTGGGAAAAATGTGGCGCGTTGAAGGGTGATACGTAGAGGAGGCTAACACCATCACCAAACTCCATGGTATCCGCATGATTTCTTTCCAGGTGATAACTAAAACTTCACGACTAACTCTCGCACTTGTTCTTGACGGATGCGAGAAGAGGCGCCCGCGCTTCCCAAAGGCGCAGCGTGCCGGGCTGGTTGCACCCACCTACCTTCCCGCCGCCCGGCATCCGGCGCGAGGCAGGGCGGCTAGGCGCGCTCGGTTCGTTAACACGGACGGCACAACACGGAACTGCGATACCATCGGCGGCCGGGTTTCCACACGACGGGGCATTTCCCGAAGCCTTCGCTTCCTCCCTCGCACTTCTTTCCCCGCCGCGGTACGGTCGTACGTGACGGCAGAATTTACATTCAAACGCTGCGCCGGCGTAGATCGTTAGTTGCTGCTAATTAGTGGAATGGCCGTTGATTACCGACAGACTTCGCTGGCCACGGCCCGCCGAGAGCCTGGGACTGATGATGATGATGGTGGTGGTGGTGATGATGATCAATAGTAATGGCGGTAACGATATATCATCCACGGTCGGTGGTCGCGAGCGGCTGCGTTTCCTGGCCAGATTCGCGCCGCCGATACTCGACTCGCTTCAAGGGCCACGGCAGTGTTACCGAAGAGCCCCGGCCGTCCGCTTCGCAGTTGGTTGCAGCTAATTACCGTAGGCCTTTCTGCTGCCTCCACACCAGCACCGCGATGGTCCGCTGACAAGAAAGTGTCCTATTTTATTCAGAATTGTGTATATCGCATTGTATGCTTTTACAAGAGTTTACCGGTTTACACTCTTATGAGTCATCACCAGAACCAGTTCCTTGATACAAAGGTAACATCTCGAAGAGTCAGCTAACAAGCTCGGTCGCTTGACATCAACCTATATATTGTCAACTGACCAAGATATGCGTTAAGTGACTGTTCGATGTATTAATTTCGTAACAAGAAACTGGGTCTGCCAAGGATCGATGCTTTGAAAACGGTAAACCGTTGTAGTTCCAGCCAGTGTGATCAGTACAGTTGTGGATAAAAAAGTTTTGCTTGCGAAACAGATCACATGCTACAACTGAAAATGTGAGATTTTACTCAACATTAATCTTCATATCCTTACGGCTAATTACTTGACGCATAAAATCGCGCGAATTCAACCAGTACAAATCTTTATCTGTCGTTAATATTTTGGTTCAAAAACGTTCAGCTATTTTCGAAGCGAGCATGAAATACAGCGTCTATCTTCACCGACAGCTTATATATTTTTTTAAATATTTTTATGTCGCAGTAATAAGAACATTCTACTATGCCGTAAGCACTTCTCACCAGCCACTGGCCATCTTCAGGCGGTCAGTGGATAAAAAGAGGACTATGTATGACTTAGTAGATAATGTCGATGGCTCCTTGAGGATGTCCGCGCATGATATTTTTGCGTATAGAAAAGTTATTACGCCAGAAAATTGTAGCGAAATGGCCGATACTGTGGAACTCTCCATTAAATATCTGCGAGTATAATTGCAGGCCGATTTAAAGTGGAACGGTCATATAAAACAAAACGTAAGAAAGACACACGCTAGACTGAAACTTATTTGAAGAAATCTCAGGAAATGTAGTCCACTCGCTATGTGCGTAGCTTACGCAGCCTTCGTTAGACCGATACCTGAATATTGCTCCTCAGGATGGGACCCGTAGCGGGTAGGACTAGTAGAGGAAACAGAGAAAATCCAGAGAAGAGCAGTAGCTTCTGCCATGAGTTTGTTTGAGGACTTCAGTTAACTAAACGAATAACCTTTAAAGTTATAATTAATGCCGGAGTGGCCGAGCGGTTCTAGGCGCTTCAGTCTGGAACCGCGCGACCGCTACCGTCGCAGGTTCGAATCCTGCCTCGGGCATGGATGTGTATGATGTCCTTAGGTTAGTTAGGTTTAAGTAGTTCTAAGTTCTAGGGTACTGATGACCTAAGCTGTTAAGTCCCATAGTGATCAGAGCCATTTGAACCAGCCATTATAATTAAAGGAATAATCTTTTACGCGTAAGCCTCATCGGGATGCTCACTTAACTCCAGTGCTTCTTCCTTCGTGTATCTCGCGAAGAGGTCATGGTGGTAAAATCAGAGAGATTCGAGGCTTACCAGCAGTGTTTTTTTCCAGTTCCATATTCGCGACTGGAATAAGAGGGGAAGAAAGTCACTGGTACACGGAATGTCCCACAGCACACACTATAAGGTAGCTTTCAAAGTGCAGAATTAGTTGTGCTGTCAATTTTGTACCAGTATTTGGCAAAACATCCACGTAAACTTCAGCCGAATAATTTGCAGCTACGTATATCTATACTCCGCAACGCCACCATGCGGAGTATGACGACTGCTATAACGCTCCGCCCTGTGACGAAAAGCGTCGCTCTTCGTTGGATCTTCTCAATCTTTCTATCTATTCACTCAACCTGATAAGGATGCCAAAGTAACGATCATTACTCAAGAGACTTGCAGACGAATAGTACGTAAGCAAGTTATGTTTGTTTGGAATTCTGCCAGTGGATCTTTACCTGGCATCAGCTGATCCTACAACCAAATGGTGTCTGACGGCGCGATCGATTTCCCCGTCTCCGCAGTGTCTAGCTGTGGCGGCGGGAGAGCGGACGGCACAGGCAGGTGATACCCGCGGCGCCGGCGAGGCGAGGATGTCTGGCGGAGTGGTCAATGGGCTGCAGCAGCATCAGCCGGAGGCCAGCGCCGTCGCCGTGGTGGGAAGAGCTGGACAACCTCTCGGCGCACCGCCAGGGGAAGGGGTGTCCGTAATGACGTGCAGGGACTGTAGGTGCTGGAGCAGACAGTTGCTGCACAGAGAGGAACGAGCGAGTTCTGGGCGATGCCGAGAGCGAGGGCCTCGAGAATCTGGTGTGCCGCAGTACTGTCAGCCTAGCGTCATCACAGTCGACGTGGGGCGAGGCCGCTCTTTAGGCTCAACAACCTGGTGGGGAAGCTGGTGCCGGCCGTTGTGGCCGAGCGGTTCTAGGCGCTCCAGTCCGGAACCGCGCTGCTGCTACGGTCGCAGGTTCGAATCCTGCCTCGGGCGTGGATGTGTGTGCTGTCCTTAGGTTAGTTAGGTTTAAGTAGTTCTAAGTCTAGGGGACTGATGACCTCAGACGTTAAGTCACATAGTACTCAGAGCCATTTGAACCATTTAAGACCCGGGTTCCCGGGTTCGATTCCCGGCGGGGTCAGGGATTTTCTCTGCCTCGTGATGACTGGGTGTTGTGTGCTGTCCTTAGGTTAGTTAGGTTTAAGTAGTTCTAAGTTCTAGGGGACTGATGACCATAGATGTTAAGTCCCATAGTGCTCAGAGCCATTTGAACCATTTGAGAAGCTGGTGTCTTTTCCCGGCCAGAGGGACAGTGATCCTAGTGGAGGCGGATAAAGGCAGTTATGCGTGTCAAGACCGGCACTACCTGAGTGCTTTTGGCAGCTGACAGTCGCACACTAATCGTTTTATAGTTGATACAGTGCACACTGTGCTACACGAACGGTGCATTGGGCGTGTTTGCTAGCTACAAATTTTGCACGGAATTTCGTAATTGTCTTGTGACAATTTGTGGGTCTTTATTGATCACACATAACAGTGCGGCTGTGTTCGATGGCGGTTCTGATTGTATTGAAGTGTTTGTTTCAAGTATGTCGTGAATGGGACTGCTGATTGCATCTTGTTATTTGTTCTTTGTGAATAATGAGTTGTTTGTGCTATTGTATAAGGAAGATGAACAGATAGAGAAAGTGTATGAGGATATTGAAAGGGTAATGCAGTATGTAAAGGGGGACGAAAATCTAATAGTCATGGGCGACTGGAATGCAGTTGTAGGGGAAGGAGTAGAAGAAAAGGTTACAGGAGAATATGGGCTTGGGACAAGGAATGAAAGAGGAGAAAGACTAATTGAGTTCTGTAACAAGTTTCAGCTAGTAATAGCGAATACCCTGTTCAAGAATCACAAGAGGAGGAGGTATACTTGAAAAAGGCCGGGAGATACGGGAAGATTTCAATTAGATTACATCATGGTCAGACAGAGATTCCGAAATCAGATACTGGATTGTAAGGCGTACCCAGGAGCAGATATAGACTCAGATCACAATATAGTAGTGATGAAGAGTAGGCTGAAGTTCAAGACATTAGTCAGGAAGAATCAATACGCAAAGAAGTGGGATACGGAAGTACTAAGGAATGACGAGATACGTTTGAAGTTCTCTAACGCTATAGATACAGCAATAAGGAATAGCGCAGTAGGCAGTACAGTTGAAGAGGAATGGACATCTCTAAAAAGGGCCATCACAGAAGTTGGGAAGGAAAAAATGGGTACAAAGAAGGTAGCTGCGAAGAAACCATGGGTAACAGAAGAAATACTTCAGTTGATTGATGAAAGGAGGAACTACAAACATGTTCCGGGAAAATCAGGAATACAGAAATACAAGTCGCTGAGGAATGAAATAAATAGGAAGTGCAGGGAAGCTAAGACGAAATGGCTGCAGGAAAAATGTGAAGACATCGAAAAAGACATGATTGTCGGAAGGACAGACTCAGCATACAGGAAAGTCAAAACAACCTTTGGTGACATTAAAAGCAACAGTGGTAACATTAAGAGGGCAACGGGAATTCCACTGTTAAATGCAGAGGAGAGAGCAGATAGGTGGAAAGAATACATTGAAAGCCTTTATGAGGGTGAAGATTTGTCTGATGTGATAGAAGAAGAAACAGGAGTCGATTTAGAAGAGATAGGGGATCCAGTATTAGAATCGGAATTTAAAAGAGCTTTCGAGGACTTACGCTCAAATAAGGCAGAAGGGATAGATAACATTCCATCAGAATTTCTAAAATCATTGGGGGAAGTGGCAACAAAACGACTATTCACGTTGGTGTGTGGAATATATGAGTCTGGCGATATACCATCTGACTTTCGGAAAAGCATCATCCTCACAATTCCGAAGACGGCAAGAGCTGACAAGTGCGAGAATTATCGCGCAAGCAGCTTAACAGCTCATGCATCGAAGCTGCTTACAAGAATAATACACAGAAGAATGGAAAAGAAAATTGAGAATGCGCTAGGTGACGATCAGTTTGGCTTTAGGAAAAGTAAAGGGACGAGAGAGGCAATTCTGACGTTACGGCTAACAATGGAAACAAGGCTAAAGAAAAATCAAGACACTTTCATAGGATTTGTCGACCTGGAAAAAGCGTTCGACAATATAAAATGATGCAAGCTGTTCGAGATTCTGAAAAAAGTAGGGGTAAGCTATAGGGAGAGACGGGTCATATACAATATGTACAACAACCAAGAGGGAATAATAAGAGTGGACGATCAAGAACGAAGTGCTCGTATTAAGAAGGGTGTAAGACAAGGCTGTAGCCTTTCGCCCCTACTCTTCAATCTGTACATCGAGGAAGCAATGATGGAAATAAAAGAAAGGTTCAGGAGTGGAATTAAAATACAAGGTGAAAGGATATCAATGATACGATTCGCTGCTGACATTGCTATCCTGAGTGAAAGCGAAGAAGAATTAAATGATCTGCTGAACGGAATGAACAGTCTAATGAGTACACAGTATGGTTTGAGAGTAAATCGGAGAAAGACGAAGGTAATGACAAGTAGTAGAAATGAGAACAGCGAGAAACTTAACATCAGGATTGATGGTCACGAAGTCAATGAAGTTAAGGAATTCTGCTACCTAGGCAGTAAAATAACCAATGACGGACGGAGCAAGGAGGACATCAAAAGCAGACTCGCTATGGCAAAAAAGGCATTTCTGGCCAAGAGAAGTCTACTAATATCAAATACCGGCCTTAATTTGAGGAAGAAATTTCTGAGAATGTACGTCTGGAGTACACCATTGTATGGTAGTGAAACATGGACTGTGGGAAAACCGGAACAGAAGAGAATCGAAGCATTTGAGATGTGGTGCTATAGACGAATGTTGAAAATTAGGTGGACTGATAAGGTAAGGAATGAGGAGGTTCTACGCAGAATCGGAGAGGAAAGGAATATGTGGAAAACACTGATAAGGAGAAGGGACAGGATGATAGGGCATCTGCTAAGACATGAGGGAATGACTTCCATGGTACTAGAGGGAGCTGTAAAGGGCGAAAACTGTAGAGGAAGACAGAGATTGGAATACGTCAAGCAAATAATTGAGGACGTAGGTTGCAAGTGCTACTCTGAAATTGAGATACTAGTTCTTTCAATTCTAGTAGTCCATTTTCTCTTCCCCCCTCTCTCTGTCAATCTCCTCTCACCCTTCTCTCTGTCCATGTGCTACTTCCTCCTCTTTTCACCCACCTCCTCCTCTCCTCTCTCCATCACCTCTTCTCTTTCTATGTGCATCTAATCGGGAGATTAGATCCCCTCTCCCTGTCCACTCCCACGTCTTCCCTTTCTCTGTCCATCTTCTCTTCCCCCTGTCTCTGTATCGTATAATGGTGCACTTTTGCTGGTTCATTCAGCGGCATCTGTGGACACTGTCTGAAAGTCACGTTGTCATTATTGATGCCGCTGTTCTACTACATGAACAGCGAAAATATAGGAACTGATAAACCTTTTTTTTCCTTTCAACATTTTGTGCTGGTTGTAAGTTTGGTAAAAGGCTTGGAAACCATGCATTTCCGGACATAAGTTTATTAGACTTTTTTGTTCCGTATCTTTTCATCGATCAATCCCTGGAGTTCGTACACGGTGCAAAAAATCATCCAGTGTAAATAAACTGCATGTCACTGATTTAGACGTCCATACTGGTGTTCTGTTATATGTTGATTAGTTGTTTGCCCAGAGTATTCTTTGGCATATTGGTGTGGTTGCTTTTCGAGGCCTCTGTATGAGATACCACTGAAGTTGGGCCGTACCTGATACCGGTTTCACAAAAATATAGTCATTCATGTAGCCTGAGATGTGCCTATAAGCTATCTTTCATATAGGCGCTCGGAAACTAAACGTAGTGATTTTTCGATCAAACTAAGCATGACGCAAAAGTAAGGTTTTGGAACGCTAGATTTTGCTCATTCGACATGTAACGGAATAACAGTACCAGATGTCGCAGAAAGCATTTATTCTGGAACAGTGCTGGAGCTTCACTGTTTGGGAGCACGTGTGTGGTGCAATCGTGTACATGCGCGACTGTAGACCTACACGCTGCGTCGCAGGTGCCAGGCGGATGTGCCGCAAGTGCTAGCTGGAAGGAGGCCTTGGATCGCTATCGGAACGGCACAGGGCGTGAAATTAAGGCGCGGTTCCTAATATGCAAATGGCGCTTCGCGAAGTTCGCCGGCGCGCGTGCGAGTCTGCTTCCGCAGCTCTGGCGGGCCGTCGCCAGACTGGCGTGGAGCATCGGCGGCGCAGCCGATGCCACTGGCGGGAGAGCCGGCGTGTCCCTCTGCGGTGGGGAACTGTTCCCATCAGGACACGATTCTGGCGTAACGTTCCAATGGCTGCGTTCCTTTTCCTCTCAAATGCGATTGGCTGGTTTTTTTTCTTTTCTATTTGGTAAACAAAGTAAGAGCCTATGGAATATCAGACCAGCTGTGTGGCTGGATTGAAGAGTTTTTAGCAAGCAGAACACAGCCTGTTGTTCTCAATGGAGAGGCGTCTACTGGCGTGCCACAGGGGAGTGTTATGGGACCATTGCTTTTCACAATATATATAAATGACTAAGTGGATAGCGTCAGGAGTTCCATGCGGCTTTTCACGGATGATGCTGTAGTATACAGAGAAGCTGCAGCATTAGAAAATTGCAGCGAAATGCAGGAAGATCTGCAGCGGATAGGCACTTGGTGCAGGGAGTGGCAACTGACCCTTAACATAGACAAATGTAACGTATTGCGGATAAATAGAAAGAAGGATCCTTTATTGTATGATTATATGATACCGGAACAAACACTGGGAGCAGTTACTTCTGTAAAATATTGGGAGTATGCGTGCGGAACGATTTGAAGTGGAATGATCATGTAAAATTAATTGTTGGTAAGGCGGGTACCAGGTTGAGGTTCATTGGGAGAGTCCTTAGAAAATGTAGTCCATCAACAAAGGAGGTGGCTTACAAAACACTCGTTCGACCTATACTTGAGTATTGCTGATCAGTGTGGGATCCGTACCAGGTCGGGTTGACAGAGGAGATAGAGAAGATCCAAAGAAGAGCGGCGCGTTTCGTCACAGGGTTATTTGGTAACGGTGATAGCGTTACGGAGGTGATTAGCAAACTCAAGTGGCAGACTCTGCAAGAGTGGCGCTCTGCATCGCGGTGTAGCTTGCTGTCTAGGTTTCGAGAGGGTGCGTTTCTGGATGAGGTCTCGAATATATTGCTTCCCCCTACTTATACCTCCCGAGGAGATCAAGAATGTAAAATTGGAGAGATTCGAGCGCGCACGGAGGCTTTCAGTCGTTCTTCCCGCGAACCATACGCGACTAGAACCGGAAAGGGAAGTAATGACAGTGGCACGTAAAGTGCCCTCCACCACACACCGTTGGGTGGCTTGCGGAGTATAAATGTAGATGTAGATGTAGATGTAGATGTACCGCCGAGCAACTGATTTTAGTTTACAGATTTTGGGCATAGGCTTCATTATATAGGAAAATGTTACGGATAATCTTCAAAATGTTTTAAAAAATTGAAATGACTAGTCTGATAGATCATCTCTAAAATCAGTTCATGTGAAAGGACATCACTTCTCTTCCACAAGCGAAGGCCCTTGCCTCCTCCCCACCTCCAAAACGTTACAAGTTTCCGGAGATTTAAAATGCCTACCAAAAAAGGGTAAGCAACAAGAAGCTATAGTCGAATCTCAGTGTAATCTCGTACACGTAGACACCATCGGCGGGTATGTAAATAAGTGGAGTTACAATTCTCTATGTCAGGTAGAACGGCGACCAGAGAGCATTGATGTTGCTCGTGTTTAGTATTGTTACCACTCCTGGAAGGATATATAAGGAGATTTTAAAGCGTCACGTGTCGAGTGAGATCACTGTGACGGACACGGCGATGGCGCGTACACATGTGAGGCAGCGTTATCAGCACCTGGCAGACTTTGAAAGGAGTCTTATTGTGGTTCTCTGTTTGGCTGGCAGGTAGACTCATGCCATATGCAAATTTCGGGGGCATTCGGCTGTGATAGATGCCCGATATTAGACTGCGTGGGAACGTGAAGGCAGGCATACTCCTAAACCACGTCGTAACCCTTTCACATCTGCCTTCATAGAACAAGTAATGCACTACGTGCGACATTCTTTGTCATCCCGCGTCATTGGTCGGATGCTGGCAGCAGCCGTACTAGGCCTTGCATCGGCTGCCATTAAGAACACAGCTCAAACGGCTGCTTTTGGGGTGGTGCTATGACCGGAAAGCATGGTCTGCTAATGAATGACGTCGCGTTGTGTTCAGTAATCAGTCGCGGTTCAGCACTGCACCGGATGACTATCTTGGGCGTGTATGACAGCGACCGCGGAAGAGGCCCTATTTGGAGAACCATCATGGTGTGAGGGGGGGCATCGGTTGTGACGTCAGGTCAGGACTAGTATTAATGGCACAACGGTACGTCCCGGACATCCTGTTTACTGCCGTGTTGCCTCTTACACGACAGTAATGTGGTGCACTTTTCAACGGGGCAGTGCTCGTGCACACATTAGGGTGCACTTGTCTCTACGAACTGTTGCGTGATGGTGAGGTATGCCCGTGCACAGCACGATCCCCAGATATGTCCCCCACAGAACATGAGTGTGAGTAACTCGGACTTCAACTCTGTTCCAGTGCGAGTATCGTGGATACAACAGTAGTAAGCCAGCTTGCCCCAGGAGAGAATACAACAACTTTATGACAGCCGTCAGTGCAATGATACAGTCCCACTGTAAACGGGAAATGCTGATTCATTAATATCCGGTGTAACCGCTAGAATGTTGAATGCAAGGATGCAAGCGTGCATGCATTGTGTTGTACAGGTGCCGGATGTCAGTTTGTGAGATCGAGTTCCATGGCTGTTGCTCTTGGTCGGTCAATAGCGACTGGAAAAAAGCGCAGGTGACGCCTGTATATAAGAAGGGTAGAAGGACGGATCCTCAAAATTACAGACCAATATCCTTAACATCGGTTTGTTGCAGGATTCTCGAACATATTCTCAGTTCGAATATAATGAATTTCCTTGAGACAGAGAAGTTGCTGTTGTAAGTAGGCTGTTTAGGTTCTTATATTGGTAACGCCACCGCCACCTAGCGCTCTGTATGAAAATCACTGGCTGTGCTGTGTGCAGTCTGTGGCTAGTTTGCATTGTTGTCTGCCATTGTAGTGTTGGGCAGCTGGATGTGAACAGCGCGTAGCGTTGCGCAGTTGGAGGTGAGCCGCCAGCAGAGAGAGAGACGACGGGATCTTGAGAGCGGACGATCTGGACGTGTGTCCATCAGAGACAGTAAATTTGTAAGACTGGATGTCATGAACAGATATATATTTTATGACTTTTGAACTCTATTAAGGTAAATACATTGTTTGTTCTCTATCAAAATCTTTCATTGGCTAACTATGCCTATCAGTAGTTAGTGCCTTCAGTAGATTGAATCTTTTATTTAGGTGGCAGTAGTGGCGCTCGCTGTATTGCAGTAGTTCGAGTAACGAAGATTTTTGTGAGGTAAGTGATTTGTGAAACGTATAGGTTAATTTAGTCAGGGCCATTCTCTTGTAGGGATTATTGAAAGTCAGATTGCGTTGCGCTAAAAAAATATTGTGTGTCAGTTTAGTGTTGATCAGAATAAGTAAAGAGAGTAATGTCTGAGTACGTTCAGTTTTGCTCAGCTGTTTGAAAATCAAAGAATGTAAGAGGTTTATCAGCACAGTAATTCATTAATTTTTTTAATGGGACGTTTCATACTGTCCATGCATCAGCACGGCTTTAGAAAGCATCGCTCCTGCGAAACGCAACTCGCCCTCTTTTCACATATCTTGCGAACCATGGACGCAGAGTATCAGACGGATGTCATATTCCTTGACTTCCGGAAAGCGTTTTACTCGGTGCCCCACTGCAGACTCCTAAGGTACGAGCATATGAGATTGATTCCCAAATATGTGAGTGGCTCGAAGACTTCTTAAGTAATAGAACCCAGTACGTTGTCCTCGATGGCGAGTGTTAATCGGAGGTGAGGGTACCATCTGGAGTGCCCCAGGGAAGTGTGGTAGGTCGGCTGTTGTTTTCTATCTACATAAATAATCTTTTGGATAGGGTGGATAGCAATGTGCGGCTGTTTGCTGATGATGCTGTGGTGTACGGGAAGCTGTCGTCGTTGAGTGACTGTAGGAGGATACAAGATGACTTGGACAGGATTTGTGATTGGTGTAAAGAATGGCAGCTAACTCTAAATATACACTCCTGGAAATGGAAAAAAGAACACATTGACACCGGTGTGTCAGACCCACCATACTTGCTCCGGACACTGCGAGAGGGCTGTGCAAGCAATGATCACACGCACGGCACAGCGGACACACCAGGAGCCGCGGTGTTGGCCGTCGAATGGCGCTAGCTGCGCAGCATTTGTGCACCGCCGCCGTCAGTGTCAGCCAGTTTGCCGTGGCATACGGAGCTCCATCGCAGTCTTTAACACTGGTAGCATGCCGCGACAGCGTGGACGTGAACCGTATGTGCAGTTGACGGACTTTGAGCGAGGGCGTATAGTGGGCATGCGGGAGGCCGGGTGGACGCACCGCCGAATTGCTCAACACGTGGGGCGTGAGGTCTCCACAGTACATCGATGTTGTCGCCAGTGGTCGGCGGAAGGTGCACGTGCCCGTCGACCTGGGACCGGACCGCAGCGACGCACGGATGCACGCCAAGACCGTAGGATCCTACGCAGTGCCGTAGGGGACCGCACCGCCACTTCCCAGCAAATTAGGGACACTGTTGCTCCTGGGGTATCGGCGAGGACCATTCGCAATCGTCTCCATGAAGCTGGGCTACGGTCCCGCACACCGTTAGGCCGTCTTCCGCTCACGTCCCAACATCGTGCAGCCCGCCTCCAGTGGTGTCGCGACAGGCGTGAGTGGAGGGACGAATGGAGACGTGTCGTCTTCAGCGATGAGAGTCGCTTCTGCCTTGGTGCCAATGATGGTCGTATGCGTGTTTGGCGCCGTGCAGGTGAGCGCCACAATCAGGACTGCATACGACCGAGGCACACAGGACCAACACCCGGCATCATGGTGTGGGGAGCGATCTCCTACACTGGCCGTACACCACTGGTGATCGTCGAGGGGACACTGAATAGTGCACGGTACATCCAAACCGTCATCGAACCCATCGTTCTACCATTCCTAGACCGTCAAGGGAACTTGCTGTTCCAACAGGACAATGCACGTCCGCATGTATCCCGTGCCACCCAGCGTGCTCTAGAAGGTGTAAGTCAACTACCCTGGCCAGCAAGATCTCCGGATCTGTCCCCCATTGAGCATGTTTGGGACTGGATGAAGTGTCGTCTCACGCGGTCTGCACGTCCAGCACGAACGCTGGTCCAACTGAGGCGCCAGGTGGAAATGGCATGGCAAGCCGTTCCACAGGACTACATCCAGCATCTCTACGATCGTCTCCATGGGAGAATAGCAGGTTGCATTGCTGCGAAAGGTGGATACACACTGTACTAGTGCCGACATTGTGCATGCTCTGTTGCCTGTGTCTATGTGCCTGTGGTTCTGTCAGTGTGATCATGTGATGTATCTGACCCCAGGAATGTGTCAATAAAGTTTCCCCTTCCTGGGACAATGACTTCACGGTGTTCTTATTTCAATTTCCAGGAGTGTAGATAAATGTAAATTAATGCAGGTGAATAGGAAAAAGAATCCCGTAATGTTTGAATACTCCATTAGTAGTGTAGCGCTTGAAACAGTCATGTCGATTAAATACTTGGGCGTAACATTGTAGAGCGATATGAAGTGGGACAAGCATGTAATGGCAGTTGTGGGGAAGGCGGATAGTCGTCGTCGGTTCATTGGTAGAATTTTGTGAAGATGTGGTTCATCTGTAAAGGAGACCGCTTATAAAACACTAATACGACCTATTCTTGAGTACTGCTCGAGCGTTTAGGATCCCTATCAGGTCGGATTGAGGGGGACATAGAAGAAATTCAGAGGCGGGCTGCTAGATATGTTACTGGTAGGTTTGATCATCACGCGAGTGTTACGGACATGCTTCAGGAACTCGGGTGGGAGTCTCTGGCGGAAAGGAGGCGTTCTTCTCGTGAATCACTACTGAGGAAATTTAGAGAACCAGCATTTGAGGCTGACTGCAGTACAATTTTACTGCCGCCAACTTATATTTCGCGGAAAGACCACAAAGATAAGATAAGGGGCTCGTACAGAGGCATATAGGCTGTTATTTTCCCCTCGTTCTGTTTGGGAGTGGAACAGGGAGAGAAGATGCTAGTTGTGGTACGAGGTACCCTCCGCCACGCACCGTATGGTGGATTTCGGAGTATGTATGTAGATGTAGAGGGACAGTTAGTGATGTTGGAGGATGACGCTGGAGCTGTCGTCCCATGATGTCCCACTTTTGCCCGATTGGAGACAGGTCTGGTCATTGAGCACTGCCCCGTCGAGAAAGCTGGATTACAACAACGGCATGTGGGCGAGCTTTAGTTTGTTAGAAAACACCCCCTGAAATGCAGTTGATGAATGGCAGCCCAACAACTCGAATCACCAGATAGACGAACACATTTACAGGAGGAACCACGAGAGTGTTCCTGCCGTCATACGAAATCGCTCTCCCGGACGATAACTACAGGTGTAGGTCCAATGTGTCGAGAACGCAGACGGGTTGGTTGCATGTATCCTCCTAACAAATACACGGCCACCACTGATTCCGAGGCAGAATTAGCTTTCATCAGAAAACTCAACAGACCCCCCAACCTGCCCTGCAATGAGCTGTTGTTTGACACCAATGAAGTCGCAAATGGCGGTGGTTTGGGATCAGTGGAATGCACGCTACAGAGCGTCTGGCTCGGAGCTGTTGAAGTAACCGATTTGTAACAGTTCGTTGTGTCACTGTGGTGCCAACTGCTGCTCTAACTTCTGCTGCAGATGCAGTATGATACGTCGGAGCCATAGGCCGAACACGATGGTTTTCCCTCTCGGTAATGCAACGTCGAGGTCTTCTTGCAACCGTACGTTCTCATGAGCACCGCTGGCAACAGGTATGTACAATTTCCACAAGCCTGCTGAGTCTTTCTGCAATATTAATGAAGGAACACCCAGCTTCTCGTAGCCCTATTACACGTTTTCTTTCAAACTCACAAGGGGAGGCCGCCAATTGTGAAATTCAGATTCGATTCATACTGCGCATAATAAAAGCTCATGGCCAGAGGTGTAATGTGGCAAAGCACCAAGATGCACTTCTCAGCCGTTGTCGAGAAAATCGACAGTTAAAAGAAACCGTTGCGGTGAAATACTCTCTACGATTAATAATTATCTTCAGCGTCGTGGCGCAGCGGTAAGCGCTCGGGTTCGTAATCCGAAGGTCGCCGGATCGAATCTCGCGCTATGCAACCGTTTTTATTTTTTTTAGTATTTGTTTTTTATAATTCAAATATATATATATATATATATATATATATATAATTCCCGGCAATCAGTTGCAACAATTATGCATATAATAAGTTGTTGAAAGTCGTTTGTCGTGGAAAAACTGGCGACTTCGAACATCCATTATGTTTTCCGCAAACAAAGTTGTATTTCACAAATGTTATTAATTGTCTTCATAATGTTAACCACGTATAGTTAGCGGAAGACATAGACACGATATTCCGAAACGAATACGTATAGCGTAAGTCAAACGTTCGAATTAGAATAGAGACCCCACGAACACAAATTTGCTGTGGCAGGTATGAAATATAAACTCCGTTACTCGCTCGTTACACTTGAATGACAGATGTTGAATGGGCCGAAACGAGCCGCAGCATAACAGCGTAGTTGCCTGCTAACTTCGAAAGAAGGTAGATGCGGTCCCTAGCGGAACTCATAACATTGTCGAAAATCAGTGCGGACGGGAGAGCTTTGGTACACCCTGTTAAAAAAAAGCGGAAAAATGGAGGCGGTACAATTGCAGAGCGATCCGCCTTGAATTATAAAAAACTAATAATAAAAAAAATTGCATAGCACGAGATTCGATCCGGCGACCTTCGGATTACGAACCCGAGCGCTTACCGCTGCGCCACGACCTCTAGAAAATTATTAATCGTAGAGAGTATTTCACGGCAACGGTTTCTTTTAACTGTCGATTTTCTCGACAACGGCTGAGAAGTCCATCTTGGTGCTTTGCCACATTACACATCTGGCCATGAGCTTTTATTATGCACAGTATGAATCGAATCTGAATTTCACAATTGGCGGCCTCCCCTTCTCAGTGAGATGTTGATAATGGCATCTTCGTCAGTTTAAAAACATTCTTGACTAACATCAACCTATCACGTCCAATGACGATTCTTACAGCGTGTGTTTGAAAAAAATGGTTCAGATTGCATTATGGCACTTAACATCTGAGGTCATCAATCCCATAGACTTAGAACTACTTAAACCTAAGGACATCACACACATCCATGCCCGAGACAGGATTCGAACCTGCGACCGTAGCGGTCGCACGGCTCCAGACTGAAGCGCCTAGAACCGCTCAGCCACACCGGCCGGCCTTGCAGGTACCAACTTCGGTTTATGTCGCACAACTCCCTCTTGGTATTGCGATTCTTTTTTCGTCAGTGTATGCCTGAATGACCAAGAATGGAGATTTACCACATCTTTCTATGAAGAACAGCGAACCACAAGACTCGTGGAGGCTCTGGTGCTAGAAGACGAGTGTACTACAGTCGAGACGACAGTAGAAAAAAGTAAAAACAATTACTCACAGATGAGTTTTCCGTACCTTGGGCGACACTTTGAAGATGACACAGTTCGCCTCCCGCTGCGTCCCGCCGACTGTATCACTATGACCCCGAGAGAAAGGAGGAAAGTAAGCAGTGGAAACATACGGAGTCACAGCCGCCGAAAAAGGAGAAGACCAAAGCATTATAGGGCTAGGTGATGCTGTGTTTTGGGGCTGCCATGTTGGGGTGCTAACAGATTAGGCTCGGAAGGGGCAAGCCTCCTTTGGAGCATACCACCGAAATATCGTGTCACGCGTGGTGGTTCTTTACACTATCAAATTTTGCCTAATCTCCGTATTCTCCTGAGACTGTACTCTATCACTTCATCCTCTTTTCGCGGACGAATAAGCAATTGCTCCACAACCAAGATGGAGAGGAACAGAAAACTGAGCACCCAAAATGCAGACATCGTCTACATCTCCCCTATACGTCTGGACTGGTCAAACCACCGGACCATGTGTGGGCGCAAGGAATTTTTCCAGACAGTTTACAATATATCATTTTTAAATCCCTTCATAAGAAAGATGACAAGACAGTCTTAAACAGTTATCGTCCAATTTCCTTTCTGACAACTTTTTCGAAAATATTCGAAAAAGTGATGTACTCAAGAGCACTCTCACAATTAAGTGGAAAAAATTTACTTAGCGTATTACAGTTTGGAATCCAGAAGGGCTGCTCGACTGAGAAAACTAATTATACACACATTCACTCGTCAAATAGTACAATCCTTAAATAATAAAATATAGCCACTTATTATTGTTTGTGCTCTTCCCAAGGCATTTGACTGCATATCATGTTATTCTCTTAGAAAAACTTAAATTTTATGGAACTGATGGCTTTACATACAGCCAGTTTGAAACATAGTTAATAAAGAGCAACGCAAAAGGCTGTGCTGAATAATTCATAGAATGACAGAAGGGTGAAAAATTTTAGTGACTGGAGAGAAATCACAAAGGAAGAGCCATAGAGTTCAATTTTTGGTTCATTCCTATTCCTTACATATGCGAATGACATTCCATCTAACATTCAAGTAGCAGAATTGGTACTTTCTGCAGACGATACTAGTGTTATGATAAATCCCATTAGAGAGAAAGCCACAGAAGAGACGGTAAATCATATTTTCCAGAGAATTATAAAGTAGTTATCAGAAAATAGACTCTCCCTAAATTTTGAAACGTCCACTGAATCCAGTTCTGTGCAACAAATAGTCGTACCAGCAATTGATGTAGCACATGAACAGGAGTCAGTGAATAGAGTAGAATGCTCCAGACTTTTCGATGTACGTATTGATGAAAACTTGAACCGGAAGAAGCATGTTAGAGAGGTTCTCAAACAATTGAGTTCAGCTACTCCTGCTCTTCGCGTAAATGCTAATGTTGGAAACAAACGAATCAACCCCCTGACATATTTTGCATATTTCCACTCAATAATGTCGTACGGAACAATTTTTGGGGGTAACTCATCACTTAAAAAGAAAGTATTGCTTGCACAAAAGCCGGCCGCGGTGGCCGTGCGGTCCTAGGCGCTGTAGTCCGGAACCGCGGGACTGCTACGGTCGCAGGTTCGAATCCTGCCTCGGGCATGGATATGTGTGATGTCCTTAGGTTAGTTAGGTTTAAGTAGTTCTAAGTCTAGGGGACTGATGACCTCAGATGTTAAGTCCCATAGTGCTCAGAGCCATTTGAACAATTTTTTTGAAAAAGTCCTTTATTACCCATTGTTAAAGCCGTCAGTGGCTCAGAAAAGAATTCAATATCCGCAATAAAAAATCTTGATCATTTGCCTACTAACATAAAACGTCTGACAGGTAACAAAACATGTTTTAAACCTGCCTTAAATTCATTTCTTCTGGACAACTCCTTTTCCATCGACGAATTTCAGTTGACAAAGAAAACTTGGGTTTTATGTTTCGTTGCACGAGCCCGACTAAAAAAAATGTGTTAATTAATGTTAACACTAATCATGTATACTTTTCACTAAACTGGCTCGTTCTACATCATTTCGATAAAGGAATCGTTTAAATGACCTGTGAAACATGTAAGCAACTAACTAATTGGCGTAGGGTACGTCTGCTACCACTGACTCATTCCCGTCTCCCCGTTCCATTTGTGAGAGGCGCATGGGAAGAATGATTGTGGGTAAACATCCGTATTAGCTCTAATTTCTCCAATTTTCACCTTGTGGTCATTACACGAGAGTACTGGTATATGGGACGAAGGGATATTTCGTCCGGCTCTTCCCGGAACTTACTCTCTCGGACAGGTCATCCATCGTTGGGAAAAATCGGTCGCGTCTAACGGTGAATATGTAGCGAACGACTATGAGCATCACCATAATCCATGGTCGCAGTTTTGTTTTTTCTAGATGATAACTGAAACTTTGTGACTACCCCTCGTAAACAAGTGTGTCTATGCGTGCGCGCGTGTGTGTGTGTGTGTGTGTGTGTGTGTATCAGCCCGCATGCTCACGCTCCGTGCCAACCGGAGATTTATTCCGCCTCGGCCGCCGGCGCAGTATCTTAAACTCGTCGCAAAGTGGTTCGGCTCCCGGCTGCTCCTTGCGAAAAGCGCGGCGGGAAAATTATTGTGGCTTTCAGCGTGAGGTCTTCTTTTTACTCGCCGCCTTTCTTTTAGTTTATCCAGCACGCGGCTCGCTCCCTCTTCCCAGAGTCGATGCTGTCACCCCCGGCGCTTTGCCGCGAGGTAATTCGTTACGTGTATAAATGTTTGGTCAGAATTATTGAAGCGCGAAATAAATAAAGCAAGTCGCACGCCGCCGCCGGTGCCGGTGGACACTGGATTTACGGCCGACGGTAGCCCTGAATCCTGCTCGGTACATTTCCCTGTGTGTGTGTCCGCGATAATTTGCGACCTCTTGACTTCCTTTTTCGCAACAAAATGCTTAGCTCGCTTTTCTGATCTCAGAAGGTAGCATGATACGCTAATGTCCTTCGTATAATAACGTTACACACAAAAACGAAACAAAAATGGATGTACGGTCTTCTTCTAGACACGTTAAATATGCACTACTGGCGATTAAAATTGCTACACCACGAAGATGACGTGCTACAGACGAGAAATTTAACCGACAGGAAGAAGAGGCTGTGATATGCAAATGATTAGCTTTTCAGATCATTCACACAAGGTTGGCGCCGGTGGCGACATCTACAACGTGCTGACATGAGGAAAGTTTCCAACCGATTTCTCATACACAAACAGCAGTTGACCGGCGTTGCCTGGTGAAACGTTGTTGTGATGCCTCGTGTAAGGAGGAGAAATGCGTACCATCACGTTTCCAACTTTGATTGTAGCCTATCGCGATTGCGGTTTATTGTATCGCGACATTGCTGCTCGCGTTGGTCGAGATCCAATGACTGTTAGCAGAATATGGAATCGGTGGATTCAGGAGGGTAATACGGAACGCCGTGCTGGATCCCAACGGCCTCGTATCACTAGCCGTCGAGATGACAGGCATCTTATCCGCATGGCTGTAACAGATCGTGCAGCCACGTCTCGATCCATGTGTCAACAGATAGGGACGTTTGCAAGACAACAGCCATATGCACGAACAGTTCGACGACGTTTGCAGCTGCATGGACTATCAGCTCGGAGACCATGGCTGCGATACCCTTGACGCTGCATCACAGACAGGAGCGCCTGCGATGGTGTACTCAACGACGAACCTGGGTGCACGAATGGCAAAACGTCATTTTTTCAGATGATTCCAGGTTCTGTTTACAGCATCATCATGGTCGCATCCGTGTTTGGCGACATCGCGGTGATGGCACATTGGAAGCGTGTATTCGTCATCGCCATACTGTATCACCCGGCGTGATGGTACGGGGTGCCATTGGTTATACGTCTCGGTCACCTCTTGTTCGCACTGACGGCACTTTGAACAGTGGACGTTACATTTCAGATGTGTTACGACCCGTGGCTCTACCCTTCATTCGATCCCTGCGAAACCCTACATTTCAGCAGGATAATGCACGACCGCATGTTGCAGATCCTGTACGGGCCTTTCTGGATACAGAAAATGTTCGACTGCTACCCTGGCCAGCGCATTCTCCAGACCTCTCACCAATTGAAAACGTCTGGTCAATGGTGGCCGATCAACTGGCTCGTCCAAATACGCCAGTCACTACTCTTGATGAGCTGTGCTATCGTGTTGAAGCTGCATGGGCAGCTGTACCTGTACACGCCATCCAAGCTCTGTTTGACTCAATGCGCAAGCTTGTCAAGGCCGTTATTGAGGCCAGAGGTGGTTGCTCTGGTTACTGATTTCTCAGGATCTATGCACCCAAATTGCGTGGAAATATAATCACATGTCAGTTCTAGTATAATATATTTGTCCAATGAATACCCGTTTATCATCTGCATTTCTTCTTGGTGAGGCAATTTTAATGGCCAGTAGTGTATTTAATAATATAACCTTCAGTTCTCCACAACGTGGGTCGCAACTGCTTGTGACAGTAGCAAAGATGTCTAATTTAAATATTTCCACACGAAAAACAAAAGTAATGCTATTTCCAAGATGTGAACCAGTTACCGCCAAAATAGACATTAATAATGAAGCAACACAGCAAGTATTTTTCTGTTGGATGTGGTACACCGAATGGTCAAAAGTCATGGGGGGGCATTGGAGATGCTAAGACCCAGCGTCTTGCGCTTATCGTCACAAGTTCAGTCGGTTAACTTGAGACGTGCTGCCATGTTCACTACACATCTGTTTGTAACCTATTGCCATGTGTCGCATCTAGCTGCAACATTTGGCCGTTACACATGCACAGTAGAGTGGAGAAGAGAAGTTAGGATTTGCTAGATGACGGTCAGTTTGGTCTTAGGAAACATAAAGGCACCAGAGTGACATTCTTGACGTTATGCGTCGTAGTGGAAACAAAACTTCAGAAAAATCAAGACACATGCATAGGATTTGTCGATGTAGTAAAAGCGTACGACTAAAATGGTGCAAGGTGTTAGAAATTCTGAGAAAAATTAGAATAAGCTGTAGAGAAACTCAGGTAATAGGTTATAAGATGTGTAAAAGTATGTGAAAATAGAACAAATATAAAGAAGTGTTTGAATTAGGAAATATGTAACACTGAGATGTAGTCTTTTGTCCCTACTGTTTAATCTACAAATCGAAGAAGCGATGATGGAAATAAAATGAAGGTTCAGGTGCGGGATTAAAGTATCACGTGAAAGGATGTCACTACTAAGACTCGCTACTGACATTGTTGTCATCTACATCTACAGCTACTTTATTACTCTGCAATTCACATTTAAGTGCTTGGCAGAGGGTTCATCGAACCACAATCATACTATCTCCCTACCAATTCCACGCCCGAACAGCGCGCGGGAAAAACGAACACCTAAACCTTTCTGTTCGAGTTCTGATTTCTCTTATTTTATTTTGATCATCATTCCTACCTATGTAGGTTGGGCTCAACAAAATACACTCCTGGAAATTGAAATAAGAACACCGTGAATTCATTGTCCCAGGAAGGGGAAACTTTATTGACACATTCCTGGGGTCAGATACATCACATGATCACACTGACAGAACCACAGGCACATAGACACAGGCAACAGAGCATGCACAATGTCGGCACTAGTACAGTGTATATCCACCTTTCGCAGCAATGCAGGCTGCTATTCTCCCATGGAGACGATCGTAGAGATGCTACATGTAGTCCTGTGGAACGGCTTGCCATGCCATTTCCACCTGGGGCCTCAGTTGGACCAGCGTTCGTGCTGGACGTGCAGACCGCGTGAGACGACGCTTCATCCAGTCCCAAACATGCTCAATGGGGGACAGATCCGGAGATCTTGCTGGCCAGGGTAGTTGACTTACACCTTCTAGAGCACGTTGGGTGGCACGGGATACATGCGGACGTGCATTGTCCTGTTGGAACAGCAAGTTCCCTTGCCGGTCTAGGAATGGTAGAACGATGGGTTCGATGACGGTTTGGATGTACCGTGCACTATTCAGTGTCCCCTCGACGATCACCAGTGGTGTACGGCCAGTGTAGGAGATCGCTCCCCACACCATGATGCCGGGTGTTGGCCCTGTGTGCCTCGGTCGTATGCAGTCCTGATTGTGGCGCTCACCTGCACGGCGCCAAACACGCATACGACCATCATTGGCACCAAGGCAGAAGCGACTCTCATCGCTGAAGACGACACGTCTCCATTCGTCCCTCCATTCACGCCTGTCGCGACACCACTGGAGGCGGGCTGCACGATGTTGGGGCGTGAGCGGAAGACGGCCTAACGGTGTGCGGGACCGTAGCCCAGCTTCATGGAGACGGTTGCGAATGGTCCTCGCCGATACCCCAGGAGCAACAGTGTCCCTAATTTGCTGGGAAGTGGCGGTGCGGTCCCCTACGGCACTGCGTAGGATCCTACGGTCTTGGCGTGCATCCGTGCGTCGCTGCGGTTCGGTCCCAGGTCGACGGGCACGTGCACCTTCCGCCGACCACTGGCGACAACATCGATGTACTGTGGAGACCTCACGCCCCACGTGTTGAGCAATTCGGCGGTACGTCCACCCGGCCTCCCGCATGCCCACTATACGCCCTCGCTCAAAGTCCGTCAACTGCACATACGGTTCACGTCCACGCTGTCGCGGCATGCTACCAGTGTTAAAGACTGCGATGGAGCTCCGTATGCCACGGCAAACTGGCTGACACTGACGGCGGCGGTGCACAAATGCTGCGCAGCTAGCGCCATTCGACGGCCAACACCGCGGTTCCTGGTGTGTCCGCTGTGCCGTGCGTGTGATCATTGCTTGTACAGCCCTCTCGCAGTGTCCGGAGCAAGTATGGTGGGTCTGACACACCGGTGTCAATGTGTTCTTTTTTCCATTTCCAGGAGTGTATTTTCGCATTCGGAAGAGAAAGTTGGTGACTGAAATTTCGTAAATAGATTTCGCCGCTACGAAAAACGTCTTTGCTTTAATGACTTCCATCCCAACTCGCGTATCATATCTGCCACACTCTCTCCCCTATTACGTGATAATACAAAACGAGCTGCCCTTTAATTGCACCCTTTCGATGTCCTCCGTCAATCGCACCTGGTAAGGATCCCACACCGCGTAGCAATATTCTAACAGAGGACGAACGAGTGTAGTGTAAGCTGTCTCTTTAGTGGACTTGTTGCATCTTCTAAGTGTCCTGCCAATGAAACGCAACCTTTAGCTCGCCTTCCCCACAATATTATCTATGTGGTCTTTCCAACTGAAGTTGTTCGTAATTTTAACACCCAGGTACTTAGTTGAATTGACAGCCTTGAGAATTGTACTATTTATCGAGTAATCGAATTCCAACGGATTTCTTTTGGAACTCATGTGGATCACCTCACACTTTTCGTTATTTAGCTTCAACTGCCACCTGCCACACCATACAGCAATCTTTTCTAAATCGCTCTGCAACTGATACTGGTCTTCGGATGACCTTACTAGACGGTAAGTTACAGCATCATCTGCGAACAACCTAAGAGAACTGCTCAGATTGTCACCCAGGTCATTTACATAGGTCAGGAACAGCAGAGGTCCCAGGACGCTTCCCTGGGGAACACCTGATATCACTTCAGTTTTACTCGATGATTTGCCGTCTATTACTACGAACTGCGACCTTCCTGACAGGAAATCACGAATCCAGTCGCACAACTGAGACGATACCTCATAGACCCACAGCTTGATTAGAAGTCGCTTGTGAGGAACGGTGTCAAAAGCTTTCCGGAAATCAAGAAATACGGAATCAACTTGAGATCCCCTGTCGATAGCGGCCATTACTTCGTGCGAATAAAGAGCTAGCTGCGTTGCTCAAGAACGATGTTTTCTGAAACCATGCTGATTACGTATCAATAGATCGTTCCCTTCGAGGTGATTCATAATGTTTGAATACAGTATGTGCTCCAAAACCCTACTGCAAATCGACGTCAGTGATATAGGTCTGTAGTTCGATGGATTACTCCTACTACCCTTCTTAAAAATTGGTGCGACCTGCACAATTTTCCAATCTGTAGGTACAGATCTATCGGTGAGCGAGCGGTTATATAGGTAGGGAGCTATTGTATCAGCGTAATATGAAAGGAACCTAATCGGTATACAATCTGGACCTGAAGACTTGCCCGTATCAAGCGATTAGAGTTGCTTCGCAAACCTTAAGGTATCTACTTCCAATAAACTCATGCTAGCAGCTGTTCGTGTTTCAAATTCTGGAATATTCCATTCGTCTTCCCTAGTGAAGGAATTTCGGAAAACTGAAAGGAAGAAGACTTACAGTCGCTGGATGGCATGAACAGACTCGTGAACACAGAATGCGGGCTGAGAGTAGAAGAATCACTAAATCACTAGCAGTAATACGATTAGTGATAAATTTAACTTAAAAATTTGGGACCACGAGATAGACGAAGTGAAGGAATTCTGCTCCTTGGAAGGAAAATAACGCAAGACGCGCGATACAAGGAGGACTAACACAGGCAAAGAGGGCATTCCTGGCCGAGATAAGTCTAGCGGTATCAAACACAGCACTTACCTTCAGAAAGGAAGTTATGAAAATGTATTTTGAAGCACATCACTATGTTATGGACCGTGACAAACTGGAAAGGAAGAGGGAATCGAAGCGTCTGAGGTGTGAGGTGTGTTCTTTTCTGTGTCGTCAGTCTTCAGACTGGCCAACATTTTCATCTCGGAGTAGCAACTGCAACCTACGTCCTGCATGTATTCCAATCTCTGTCTTCCTGTACAGTTTTTCCCCTCTACATCTCTCTCAGGTACCATTGAGGTCATTCCCTGATGTCCTATCACCCTGTCCCTTCTCCTTATCAGTGCGTTCCACGTATTCTGCAGAGAACCTCCTAATTTCTTACCTTATCAGTCCACCTAATTTTCAACATTCTTCTGTAGAACTACATCTCAAATGATTTGATTCTCTTCTGTTCCGGCTTTCCCACAGCCCAAGTCTCACTACCATACAATGCTGTGTTCGAGACGTACATTCTAGAATTTTCTTCCCGAAATTAAGACCTATGTTTGATACTAGCAGACTTCCCTTGGCCATGAATGCCATTTTTCCTAACGCTAGTCTATTTATTGTGAGAAAATAAAGCGCCTACAGCCGTCCTTATGATTTTATTTATTTGTTGCAACCAGTTTCGGCGCTTCAACGCGCCATCTTCAGGCTGTAGTGGATGCGGAACGCGTTGCAACAAAATAAATAAAATCATAAGGACGCTTTATTTTTTCACAATAGTAAACGGCGTCCCCTAGAAGACGTCCTGCCAAAAGGATGGGCATACAAAAACTAGTCTATTTATGTCCTTCTTGCTCCGTCCATCATGGGCTGTTGTGCTGCCTAGAAAGCATAATTCCCAAACTTCCACTACTTTATGATCCCCAATTCTAATGTTAAGTTTCTCGCTGTTCTCATTTCTGGTACTTTTAGATACTTTCAACTTTCTTCGATTTACTCTCAATCCGTATTCTGTGCTGAGTAGATCATTCATTCCGTTCAGCAGAGCCCGTAATTCTTCTTAACTTTCACTGAGAACAGCAGTATCATGAGCGAATCTTAACATTGACATCCTTTCACCCCGAATTCTAATTCCAATCTTGAACCTTGCTTTTATTTCCGTCATTGCTTCTTCGATGTACAGACTGAACAGTAGAGGCGAAAAATTATACTCTTGCCTTACGACCTTTGTAATTGGTCTTCCAGTCTCATTGTTCTTGGTTTATCTTTCTCAGAATTTCGAACATCTTGCACCATCTGACTCTGTCGAACGCTTTTTCCATGTCGACAAATGCAATGAATGTATCCTAATTTTTCTTCGGTCTTGCTTTCATTGTCAACGACAACGTCAGAGCTGCCTCTCTGTGGGTCTATAAGAAAAGAAATGAGGAGGTTGTCCACAGAATCGGCGGTACGGAAAGTACTGATAAGAAAAAGGGGTAGGTTGGTAGAACAATTGTCAACATATCAGAGAATAATTTCCATGGTACTATAGGGAGCTGTAAAGAGTCAAAACTTTGGAGAAAGACAAAAGACTGGAATATATCAACAACATATTTCAGTAATTGAGAGAGTTGAGTGTAAGTTGCTCTGACATGGAGAGGATGGCACAAGAGGGGAATTCGTTGTGGTCCGCATTAAACGAAGTAGCTTAAATCACTTAATAAAGGCAAGGCGTCCGGTCCAGAGGGTATACAAGTCAGGTTACTTTCAGAGTATGCTGACACATTAGCTCTACTCTTAGTAATCATATACAATCGTTCGCTCGTCGAAAGATCCGTACCTAAAGACTGAAAAGTTGCACAAGTCAGACGACACCGAAGAAAGGAAATAAGAGTAATCCGTTGAATTACAGACCCATATCGTTAACGTAGATTTTCCGTAGGATTTTGGGACGTACACTGTGTTCGAACATTATGGGTTACCTCGAAGAGAACGATTTATTGACAAACAGCCAAAACGGTTTCAGGAAACATCGTTTTTTGTGATACTCACAATTCTCTTATTCTCACCAACTAATGAGTACTCACCAACTTTATTCTCACCAATTAATGAGTACTCTCGACAGGGATTTCAAATTGATTTCATATTTCTAGATTTCCAGAAGGCATTTGACATCGCTCCACGCAAGCGCGCCCATAAATTACCGTCTCAGTTGTGCGTGATTTCCTTTCAGAAAGATCGCAATTTCATAATGATTGACGGAAAGTCATCGAGTAAACCAGAAGTGATATCTGGCACTCCTGATCTATGTAGAAGATTTAAGAGACAATCTGAGTAGCCCTCTTACATCATTTGCAGGTGATGCTGTCATTTACCGACTTATAAACTCATCACATGGTCAGTACAGATTGCAAAACGGTTTAGACAAGATGTCTGGATGGTGCGAAAAGTGACAATTGACTCTAAATAATGAAAAGTGTGAAGTCATCCACATGAGTACTAAAAGGAATCCGCTAAATTTCCGTTACAAACCACACAAACCGAAAGTCTGTAAATTCCACTATATACTTAGTGATCACATTTACGAATAGTTTGAATTGAACCGGTAATGTTGTGGGCAAAGCAAACGAAAGACTGCGATTTGTTGGCTGAACACTTAGAAAATGCGGCAGGTCTGCTGAAGAGAGTGCCTACACTACTCTCGTCCGTCCTCTTCTCGAGTACTGCTGTGCAGTGTGGGATCCACATCAGTTAGGATCGACGGAAGACATCGAAGAAGTCCAAAGAAGGGCAGCTCGTTTGCTACTATCACAAACAGGGGAGAGAGCGCCACGGATATGGTACGTGAATTAGAGTGGCAATCATTAAAACAAAAGCGATTTTGGCTGGCTCTGAGCACTATGCGACTTAACTTCGGAGGTCATCAGTCGCCTAGAACTTAGAACTAATTAAGCCTAACTAACCTAAGGACATCACACACATCCATGCCCGAGGCAGGATTCGAACCTGCGGCCGTAGCGGTCCCTCGGTTCCGGACTGTAGCGCCTAGAACCGCACGGCCACTCCGGCCGGCACAAAAGCGATTTTCGCTGCGGCAGGATCCTCTCATGAAGTTTCAATTACCAACTTTTTCCTCAAAGTGTGAAAATATTTTCTTGGTGCCCACCTTCATGGGGAGGAATGATCATAATAAAATAAGATAAATCAGAGCTCGAACAGAATGAATTAAGTGTTCGTTTTTCCCGCACACTGTTCGTGAATGGAACGGTAGAGAAAGTGCTTGAAAGTGGTTGGTGAATCCTCAGCCAGGTACTTAATGGTGAACTGCAGAGTAATCATGTAGATATACTTAGATGGACGTAAATGTACGAGGCTCGTTCAATAAGTAATGCCCCACATTTTAAAAAAAAAATATTAATATACATAGACAAACGTCCTTTTTGGTGATTCAAATTTGATGTTTGTCCTGTGCGCCGGTGAAGTTTCGAACCAGTCTGGCAGTAGCAAAGGCTCAGTAAAGCGTCAAAATGGCGTCTACATGAGACTCACGTTACAAGCAGCGTGCTGTTATTGAATTCTTGTGTGCAGAAAAAGGAAACGTGATGAACATTCATAAACGTTTGCGTGCAGTGTATGGCGATGCTGTAGTTGATAGGAGCATAGTTGGGCGATGGATAAAGAAAGTTACAGCCGCAGGAGATGCAGAAACAGAGCTCCTTGATCAGCCACGCTCAGGACGTCCTATCACAGACACTGCTCCAGACATGCTGAATCGTACGGATGCTATTATTCGTGCCGACCGGCGCATTACACAGCTCGACAATTGGCTCTACAGTAGTCGGTCGGCACTGGAACGATATTTTCGGACATTCAAAGAGGTGCTCACGATGGGTTCCACGAATGCTCACATCGTGCCACAAGATTCAAAGAAAGGCCATTTCATCAGAATTGTTGGAGTTTAAAGATTCTCTACGGGGAACACACTATGAAGACGCCGAGAGTGTCAGTAACGCAATGAAAACATGGCTACGCCTACAGGACAAGAGCTTTTACCAACAGGGAGTACATGCTCTTCCACAACGTTGGCGTACGGTCATAGAACGTGATGGAGACTACGTAGAAAAATAGGACATGGTCAAGACATGTTCATGTATATTGTCACCAAATCCTGACCGTTAACAATAAATAAGTTCTGAGAAAAAAAAAGTGGGGCATTACGTATTAAACGACCCTCGTAGAAACCTGTCACAAAAATAAAAAAGTTGGAGATGTAGAAACATTACAATGAAATGAACACCCTTATCTGCTTACAGGCGCAGACATACGTCAACGAGGACGGATGAAAATGTGTGCCCCGACCGGGATTCGAACCCGGGATCTCCTGCTTACATGCCAGACGCTCTATCCATCTTTTTTTTTTTTTTTGTTCGTTTTTCGTTCGTTTTATCTGCTCGGGGCGGACGTCGAAAGACACCCATTTCAGTTCGTTGTTGATCCATTAACTCAGTTTTTTTTTTATTACAGAGGGCAGGTATCCCTCTGACCAAACACGCTGAGTTACCGTGCCGGCGATCCATCTGAGCCACCGAGGACACAGAGGATAGCGCGACTGCAGGGATTTATCTCTGGCACGCCTCCCGCGAAACCCACATTCTCAACGTATTGTCCCGCACTACATTCGTAGTGCCCCCGCCCATTATACTCATTACACATGTCCGAAAGAACAGATACCATCTTAATATATATATAGATAAGGCTCACCGGCCACTTGACCATCTTCTTCTTCTGTGCCAATGCACAAACAGTGCCCGAACTCTTACGGGAATCGCAACGCGCCGCGAGTAATGAGTATAATGGGCGGAGGCACTACGAATGTAGTGTGGGACAGTACGTTGAGAATGTGGGTTTCGCGGGAGGCGTGCCAGAGATAAATCTCTGCAGTCGCGCTATCCTCTGTGTCCTCGGTGGCTCAGATGGATAGAGCGTCTGCCAAATAAGCAGGTGATCCCGGGTTCGAGTCCCGGTCGGGGCACACATTTTCATCTGTCCCCGTTGACGTATTTCAGCGCCTGTAAGCAGCTAAGGGTGTTCGTTTCATTGTAATTTCATTCTAACGAGCTGCATGGTCACTTAGTACATATATGTAGAAACATGTCACAAAAATTAAAGAAGTTGGTAGTCTGCTGTTCTAAATGTTGGTGTCGACACTTCTGGAAGGTCTTCGTCACAGACTGCGGTGGCAACCCTGAAGGCCCCAGGCGACCTCCCTGTGATGCTGGACATTAAGCCCCCCCGAGAGTGCGTGCGCGGCTCGCGTGACGTGCACCCACGCGTCGTTAAGCGCTGGTGGCGCTCCAGCCTGGAATTTGCCATCGTTCGTCGCTGGCGGCGGTGAGCAACGCCGGACGTACTGGAAAACAGTGCCGGCGGCCCGGAGTCGGTCTGGAGCGTCCGTCAACTGCCGTCCCGCCACTCGACGCCCATTTCTCCACGGCCGCTCTTCGTCTGCAGTTGGCGTCGGAAACGCAGCTGTCGACTGAGCCCCTCCAGCCACAGACGTTTGACTTCGGACGGTCGGAACACCTTAATGAGAAAGCACCTCCTCCCATTAACTTTTCGAGTCGTGAAATAAAATTTTAGCGAAAGTACGGAGTGCCTGCGATTTACTGCCCGGAGCCTCATTATGGCGCGGCACTTCGAACCGACCGACACAGACTCGATGATGGACGCAGTCTCGCTAAGTGGCTGCGCGAAACGTGGATGGATACGCTTTAAAAATCGAATACGGCGCTGACGGCAGAGCTGCGCAAAAAAGAGTGCTCTCTCACCTTGTCCGGAGCTGTATTTCCGAAGGAGCAAAACGATCCGACCCGAAGCTTTCCACATATACTTCCACATAAATCTCGCTATTATTATTTTTTGGGATATCAGACCAGTTGCTGGAACAAAACACAGTATAGATCAGATATTTTTTCTTGAAATTACCGATTTAGGCTGTGATATAATTGGGGTCACTAGTATCGGCTGTGATATAATTTATTTAGGATACAGGGTGAAAAGTATTTAAACCGACAAATTCTGGGAGGTTCTAGGAGACATCAAAAGAAATATTTTTCCCTAATGTCTTTTTATCCTATAAGGATTATTTAAACCGGTGGAGGCCGTATTACGCTCTTCAGTTGTTAGAGGCTGTATTACGATCTTCAGTTGTAGGCAACTGCTGTCCACCAGTGTAGTAGTACATTGTCTCCGTTACTAATGGAGCGATACACCTGGAGTGAGTACACTGATATGGTTGGTGCGTACTACGTAACTCACCACAAAGGACAAGCTGCAAAGCGGGTTTATCAACAACAATATCCCAATCGCCGTATCCCGCCTCATACGACCTTTGCTGCTATGTACCAACGTCTGCGTGAGACCGGGTCATTTAGCAGATTACCTGGACAGCGACGCCGTCGCACGGTAAGAAAGCTGCAATTTGAGGAAGCTGTCTTGCAGCATGTGGGGCGGGATCCTTCAATCAGCACTCGTGCAATTGCACGTAACATGGAGACGGATCAGACGAATGTAAGAACAGTCCTTCGAGAGCAATTGTTACGTTAATTTCACTTGCAGCGTGCCCACAACCTGGAACCAGTTGATTATCCACCCAGAGCACGGTTTTCGCAGTGGTACCTGGAACAGTGTGAAATGCATCCTACATTTCCATCCTCTGTGTTGTTTACCGATGAATCAACGTTCGGGAGTGATGGAGTCTTCAACATGCACAGTTCGCATATTTGGAGTGAGGATAACCCACATGCCACAGTTACTAGGGCTAATCAAATGCGGTTCTTCGTTAATTTGTGAGACGGTGTTGAGGGTACTGTTTAATTGGGCCGTATTTGCTACCTACGCCATTAAATGGCTGGCACTATTACAATTTTCTCGCCAGAGCATTGCCAGAACTGCTGGAAAACGTCCCGCTCCCTACAAGACAACGCATGTGGTTCCAACATGACGGGGCGCCGGCACATTTCAGTAGTCGTGTGCGTCGATTCCTGGACCGACTGATCCCAGAAACGTGGATTGGCAGAGGTGGTCCTGTACCATGGCCTGCGCTCGATCCCCAGATATGTGCCCTCTGGGCTTTTTGTGTGGGGAGAGATGCGCAATCTTGTCTGTTGCATCAGAAGAGGATCTGGTTGCCTGAATAGTAGCAGCAGTAAGAACAATTCAGGATACTCCTGGGGTTTTTACCCGTGTCAGACAGAACATGATCCGACGGTGTAACCTTTGTTTACGTGTCAATGGAGATATTTTTGAAAATCTACTGTAACTGTAATTGTGTTGTATTAATGTGTTGTCTCTTGGTCATAAAAAAATGGAAAAGTGTTTGTTAGTTTAATTAATTTGCCGCCAGAGAAATCTTCCTCTACCGGTTTAAATACTTCTCATAGGAAAAAATGACATTAGGGAAAAATATTTGTTTTGATGTCCCCTACAACCTCCCAGAGGTTGTCGATTTAAAGACTTTTCACCCTGTATAGTTTTTCCGTTCTAGAGACACGAAATAGTTTTTAAATTTCAGTATTAATTCAATAACAACTGAAAGATTACTTTTAAACTGACCAGCAGTCCTATAGTGGAATAGTTATCGCTGACGCTGTTCTCTAGCGACTATTCTCTTGCTCATCGGGAAGTACGTAGCTGTCGTAATAGACTTCCTGCCTGCCATTAGAAGAGGTCGAATGTGGAATACATTTGGTGTCCGTCATTACTGCGCAGAGGACACAATAAACTCGCAGCAAGCATTTGTGTGAAACGGTCCTAACCAAAGGTGTTTAACAGGAGTGTAAATACTCGTAAGTTAAATATTCTCATTATCGTCCATCATTTTATTAAAAATGGTTCAAATGGCTCTGAACACTATGGGGCTCAACTGCTGAGGTCATTAGTCCCCTAGAACTTAGAACTAGTTAAACCTAACTAACCTAAGGACATCACAAACATCCATGCCCGAGGCAGGATTCGAACCTGCGACCGTAGCGGTCTTGCGGTTCGAGACTGCAGCGCCTTTAACCGCACGGCCACTTCGGCCGGCTCATTTTATTACCTATTAACTACTGTTTATTGAAATATATGAACACGTTTTTCAGGGCCATTTGTCAACCACACTTTTTCGTTGTCTTGCTTACATTATTTAATGTTGCAACGTGTTTCGAGGTACGACGTCAGTATCTATATATAAGTCTTATTTTTTCTTGACATGTTCTGCGGCCTGCCCTGCGTATCTGAAATGGCTCTCTTTCTGTGGCGTATTCACTCTCTTTCTTTCCTGTGTGTAACTGGATTTCTTTGTCCGCTGTTTACGAAATTGTAAATAACACTTGCAACACGTTGTTTATTACAATCAACGCCAGTGTGCCCGAGAAACAAGATCGTAGTCAAAACAAAGCTTGGTTCGACTTCAATATCTCTGTGTCGATTCTGGTGTTACCTGTTGCTTTGTAATCTCCTCTGCACACTTTGGCGTAACATCTTTGTTGTTAGCAGCTGAAATATATTGCAATAAGAGAAAATATAAACGATGTTACTAACAATTACATAAACTTCCTCTAAAAAATTACACAAATATAGCTGCAGAAGATGCAGAGCCTTACGTACTATTGTTCACTGTGGATTCTCTGATGTGATAGTTCTGAGTTAAAGTTGATGAAGAGCTGGTAGGTTGCCAAATATATCATTTCATTCAATGTTAATTATTTTTCTTTTTTTTCTGCTGCGCATTAATATTTCCATTTACTCTAAGATGTCCATTTCTCCCATTCTTCTCTGAAGTATCTAGTAGTTGAATATTGTTATCTATTGTAAAACTGTTGCCTGTTTCGCCTGTATATTTAGCTACAGCTGATTTGTCGCGTTTGTTAAGGCAGAAACGGTCAATGAACCGTTGGAAGCGGATTTTGAAGGTTCTGCCCATTTGGTCTATGTAGTACTTTATAGATCCTTGACTTCCAGAATTCCCCAGTTGGTTGTGAGATGTCGTACACCAGATTCTTACCTACATTGTTGGTAGAGGCAAAACTGATTCAAATGTCTGTGTTCAGAAATTTTAACAAATATTTACGGTCGAGTAAATTATTTACCAAGTTGCAGATCCTATCTCCACATGGAAAATTTTGTAGTCTTATCTCGTAAACTGAAACTGATGGGAAATTACAGGGTGTATCAAAAATAATCACCCGATTTAAAAAATTATGACTATTGTGTTATTTGAGTTATGTGTGTGAACAACGTACTGTTCGAAAGAGCAAACTCTTGAGTTTTACATGGGTCCCGCTAGGTAGCAGCAGTGTGCGCCCACTGTAGTTATAGTAAAAATGGTGTCGGGACAATGGGAAGAGTTTTGTGTCGTAAGTTCTGCGCAGTGCGGGTCAGTAATAACTGTCCAGCGTGACTTTCGTACTAGGTTATGTTGTGGATTCTCCTGCAGCACAGAGCGTTAGACGATGGCATGAGCAGTTCCGAGAAAAAAAACCTTTTTGGGTTTCCCGTTCATCAAAGGACAAAATTCAATGTATATGTTTATTAGTTTCAGAAATATAGACGTGCCAAACCGGATGATTCTTTTTGATACAGCCTATACAGTACTGAGGTAATCTTTTGGCAAATGTATCAAAATAAATAAGAAGGAAACTACACGGCCCCATTTCTTCCATCTTCAGATCTAAAATGTGCTTAAGATGGTAACCAACACTTGCGTCTGGTGGTGCCTGTCGTTTTGCATCAAATGACTACGCTGATCGCTATTGTCCTCTCCATATACTGCAGCTGAAGATCGACGAGATTCGGCCGAAACTGGTCTTTACAGTAAAAACCACGTGCTCTAGTCCTGTTTTGTTCATTAACTTGTAGAACAAGGTCACTACTTTCTTTTGGCAACACAATCCCACTTTTCTACTGAGCATTAAATGCACTTTTTGTTCGAAGAGTCGTAGCAAATCTGATGTGATCAGCAAATCTGAGATATTCAATTCGATCCTGCACATCTCACACCCCCATTCCAGCGACAAATGGAATATTTAACCGCAAAACCATAGAACGTTCTCACTTGTCTAGAAAGACTCTTAGAACGGCACGAAAGCTGCAGAAGGCGTCGTAAGGAAGACCCCGCCTCTGGCACCGCTCTAAAGCGGAGCTGAGTTATTGGCGAATTATGGATGACAAGCTCACAAATGGCGCTGTTTATGAATTTTAACTAAGGGGGCCTGTCGCTTTATTCGGGCTGGGCCGTGCCTTCGAGCACTCGCGGGGTGGCGTTAGCGATGCTCGACACCCCACTGCAACAACAATGGGATCCAGAAAGGGATCGCTTCCCTTTCAGAAGAGATACCATAACCCACCACACAATACGAATAACACGATGTTTCTGAAGCAAGAGTGCCACCTGGTTACGGTATCAGAGCTGGGAAGACTCTGAATCCCCAAGTTAGCCTTCCATAAGAAATGAAATCTTTTCAAAGCGATGTTGTTATTGTTGTGGTCTTCAGTCCTGAGACTGGTTTGATGCAGCTGTCCATGCTACTCTATCCTGTGCAAGCTACTTCATCTCCCAGTACCTACTGCAACCTACATCCTTTTGGATCTGCTTAGTGTATTCAACTCTTGGTCTGTCTCAGAACATGTCCTACCAACCAATCCCTTCTTCTAGTCAAGTTGTGCCACAAACTCCTCCTCTCCCCAATTCTATTCAATACCTTCTCATTAGTTATGTGATCTACCCATCTAATCTTCAGCATTCTTCTGTAACACCACATTTCGAAAGCTTCTATTCTTTTCTTGTCCAAACTATGTATCGTCCACGTTTCACTTCCGTACATGGCTACACTCCATACAAATACTTTCAGAAAAGACTTCCTGACATTTAAATCTATACTCGATGTTAGCAAATTTCTCTTCTTGAAAAACGATTTCCTTGCCATTACCAGTTTACATTTTATGTCCTCTCTACTTTGACCATCATGTTATTTTGCCCCCCAAATAGCAAAACTCCTTTTACTACTTTAAGTGTCTCATTTCCTAATCTAATTTCCTCAGCATCGCCCGACTTAGTTCGACTACATTCCGTTATCCTTGTTTTGCTTTTGTTGATGTTCATCTTATATCCTCCTTTCAAGACACTGTCTATTCCATTCAAATGCTCTTCCATGCCCTTTGCTGTCTCTGACAGAATTACAATGTCATTTTTATTTCTTGTTCATGGATTTTAATACCTACTCGGAATGTTTCTTTTTTCCCTTAACTTCTTGCTCAATATACAGATTGAATAACATCTGGGAGAGGCTACAACCCAACCACTGCTTCCCTTTCATGTCCCTCGACTCTTATAACTGCCAACTGGTTTCTGTACAAATTGTAAGTAGCCTTTCGCTCTCTGTTTTTTACCCCTGCCACTTTCAGAATTTGAAAGAGATTATTCGAGTCAACATTGTCAAAAGCTTCCCCTAAGTCTACAAATGCTAGAAACGTAGGTTTGCCTTTCCTTAATCTTTCTTCGAAGATAAGTCGTAGGGTCAGTATTGCCTCACGTGTTCCAATATTTCTACGGAATCCAAACTGATCTTCCCCGATGTCAACTTCTATTCGTTTGTAAAGATTTCGCGTTAGTATTTTGCAGCTGTGACTTATTAAACTGATAGTTCGGTACTTTTTACATCTGTCAACTCCTGCTTTCTTTGGGATTGGAATTATTATATTCTTCTTGAAGTTTGAGGGTATTTCGCCTGTCTCATACATCTTGCTCACCAGATGGTAGAGTTTTGTCAGGACTGGCTCTCCTAAGGCTGTCAGTAGTTCTAATTGAATGTTGTCTGCTTCCGGGGCCTTCTTTCGACTTAGGTCTTTCAGTGCTCTGTCAAACTCTTCACGCAGTATCATATCTCCCATTTCATCTTCATCTACATCCTCCTCCATTTTCATAATATTTTCCTCCAGTACATCGCCCTTGTATAGACCCCTCTATATACTCCTTCCAACTTTCTGCTTTCCCTTCTTTGCTTAGAACTGGGTTTCCATCTGAGCTCTTGATATTCATACAAGCGATGTACTGTCCTTAAAATACTGTTCGGAAAACTTAATTTCTGTTTACATTTAGGCCAGATTTCAGTAATAATAATAATAGTAATAATAAACCATAGTAATAATAAACCATAATAGTAATAATAAAGCCCAAGAAACAAAAGACGTGGCGATCACCAGTCCACTCACTAGGCGAATTCCAGATAGATCACGTGGCAATCTCCTATGAATACCAGAAAGAAATCCACGACGTCCAAGTGAGAAAAGGCGCCAACATAGATTCGGACCACTACCTAACAAGAATCAAAATCAAACTCACACCAAGAAGACAACACAAAAAGAAATTGACCTCACCGAAATTTGATACAAGAAAGATCAGAGAATCGAACATCACAGAACAGTGGGAAAAACAAGAGGCGAAAGATTGGACCAGCTTTAAACAAAAAATTGTGAACACAGGCAAAGAACTGATCCCGCTGACTAGAAAACCCAGGCACCCTTGGTGGAACACTACCTGCGAAATCGCCCTACAAAATCGAAGAACAGCTTTCACAAACTACAACAGCAACAAAACACAAGAAACACGGGACAACTTCTATGAAATTCGAAGACAAACATCGAAAACAATAAGACAAGAGAAACGCAAATACATCAACGATCAGCTAAACTCCATCGAAGAAGACTTCAGAAATTTCAACACACGGGATTTCTACAGGACGTTCGCCAACCAAGTCAAAGGATACTCACCACAGAACCTCTGCTTCAGAAAAGAAGACGGAAAACTGGCACTTACCAACAAAGAAAACTGTGAAGAGCTCGCGAAGTACTTTTCAAAATTACTAAATTGCCCGGAACCTAACTCAACCTTCGAACCCCGAGAACCGGCCAACGCACCGGAAGACTCACCATCACCAACAAAAGAAGAAATCCTCCACTGCATAAAGAAACTGAAAAACAACAAGGCAGCCGGTGAAGACGGAATAACGGCAGAACTGCTGAAGAACCTAGGACCAAACTCGCTAAACGAAATCACACAAATCATACAGAACACCTGGACAACCGAAATCATACCTGACGACTGGAAGACCGCACTCATTCACCCGCTACACAAGAAAGGTGACAGGACAGACACAAACAATTATAGAGGAATTTCCCTGCTACCGGTCATCTACAAAATTCTATCAACCTGCCTTCTCACCAGAACGCAAGGACAACTGGAACCCGCCATCTTGGAATACCAAGCGGGTTTCAGACCCAACAGAGCCTGCCCCGAACAAATCTTCAACCTGAAATCAATCATAAAATCCCACATGACAAGCCCCAAAAAAATCATCTGCACTTTCGTCGACTTCAAAAAGGCTTACGACTCGATCGACAGAAAGTCCCTCATCCAAATCCTCAGAGAAAAAGGCCTAGACCAAAAGACCCGAAGACTAATCGAACAGACACTAACCAATACAAAATCCAAAGTCAAATTCATGGGCGAAATCTCGGACCCCTTTGAAATCCACACTGGCCTAAGACAAGGAGATGGACTATCCCCGCTATTGTTCAACATGGTCCTGGACAAAGTAATGAGCGAATGGGAAGCTGAAGTCAGGAGACAAAACACCTGGAGACCAGTCACATTAGGAAGGAAAAGACTGGAAATCCCTTACCTAGCATTCGCAGACGACCTAGCGATACTGACCTATGACCCAACATCAGCAAAAACACAGATCGAAATCCTGAAAGAATGCGCCGAGAAAGTCGGCCTACAAATCTCTTTTGAAAAAACGCAAGTCCTAACAAGAGAAGGCGACGACATCACAACCAAGTACGGCAAAATTAAAGGGGTCACACACTTCAGATACCTAGGCGAAATCATCGAACCGACCGGAACAGAGAAACTGGCTTACGAAGACAGACAACAGAAGACACGGAAATCACTAGGCATGGTACGAAACGTCTACAACAAACAATGCATTTCCAGAAACACCAAGATCAGACACTATAACACAGTGATCAAACCCGCCGTACTGTATGCCAGCGAAACACTAGCACTCAACAGGAAAATCAAAATTGAAGAAATCAAAAAAGAAGAACGCAAAATCATGAGGAAAATTTTAGGAGGAAGACCCACACCAGATGGCTACAGACTACAGAAGAACTCAACAGTAGAAGCATATTCGAACATCGAGAACGATATGAGAAAAAGGGGCCTTAAATTCTACGGACATTTAGATAGACTCCCTGAAACAAGACTCACCAAGAAAATTCTAGAACACATCAAGACACTTAAAGTCTCGACACCCTGGATGGAAGGAGTCCGAAAAGACCTACAAGCAATTGGCACCACAAACACCACAGACAGAAGCACCTTCCGAAAACACATAGACAATTGGGAAGTAAAGCCAGAAGCGCTAAAACAGCGGACCAAACAAGAATGGTCTGAGGAGAGAAAAGAGGCCCTCTCCAAGAGAATGAAGGAGTACTGGAAGGACAAGAAGAACAAGCCTTCAAAGTCATAAGCTTAACGATTTCCTTTTAGGGAAAATTCGCCAACAATAATAATAATAAACCATTATAACAGATAAAACAACACCACATAACAAACATGACATCATACTCACCAATAAAAAGAAGAAATTAACACAACTAATTGAAATATCCATACCCAATACAACAAATATACAGAAGAAAACAGGAGAAAAAATTGAAAAACACATCCAACTGGCTGAGGAAGTCAAGGACATGTGGCATCAGGATAAAGTTGACATTGTACCAATTATACTATCAACTACAGGAGTCATACCACACAATATCCACCAGTACATCAACGCAATACAGCTACATCCAAACTTATACATACAACAACAGAAATCTGTAATTATTGATACATGTTCAATTACTCGAAAGTTCCTAAGTGGAATGTAACATATACCGTACAGTTAAAAGGAAGTCACGCTTGATCAAGGTCCGCGTCACTTTCCACTTCTAACCAGACATAACGTCTGAGAAAGGGAAGAAGTAATAATAATAATAATTATTATAATAATAAATGAAATAGTTTGGCTTACAAAATAACTCCGCGACAAACATGCGAAAAGCTTCAACCCGGATCAAGTCGATTGTAAAAATCGAACTGCTGTATGACGATCGCAAGTTTGCATCCATAATATGAGGGATTTTTGACATCGATATAAGATCCAAGTGTTTGCACAAAGACTATCAGAAATATATCATGAAAGAGCAAGGAGTAGGTGACACCTGCCGGAGGAGTTGGGTTCGAAAAGAGACGATAACACCTATGTAAGACCCTAGAACCCTACGGGGGTTTGGAAAAGACATCCTGAGGTCACCAAAAGAATGCATCAGAAGTTCGGACAGCAGTATCAATGAATGAGGATGATGTCAGCAGGGGAAACAGAACTGGCCTTCCACCATTCGGTGTGTGGTGCGTTAGATCCCTTAATCGAGTGAATAGGTTAGAGAATTTACAAATGGAAATTGATAGGGTGAATTAAGACACAGTGGGAAAATTAGTAAAGCGCGTAGGAGGAAGAATGGGAGCTCTGATCAAGTCAGTACAGGGTTATAAATACAAAATCAAATAGGACAATGCAAGAGTAGATCTGACAATGAATAAGAAAATAGAAATGCGGGTATACTACTAAGAACGGCATTGTAATAACCAAGATAGACAAAAAACCAATACTTACCACAGTACTATAAGTTTATATTGCTACTGTTTATGCAGATGATAAAGAGACTAAAAAAAATCTATGTTGAAATAAAAATAACTATTCACATAGTTAAAAGAGGTGAAAATTTATTTTTGGGGGCGAACTGGAATTCTGTAGTGGGCAAAGAACGAGATAAAAAAATTGTAGGAGCACAATGGACACTGGGAAAGGGGTGAAGGGGAAACCGTGTGTTACAATTTTGTGCTTAGAACAATTTTATTATTGCTAACAATTGGTTTAAAAATCATGAATGAATGTTGTACACGTGAAAGGCACGTGGTTGGAGGCACAAGAGTGATTCAGACTGACTACATTACGGTAAGACAGAGATTTCGGAACCGGATTTAAGAGTGCATAAGATTTGCAAAGGCAGATGTGGATTGCCCACAATTTATTGGTGATGAACAGCAGGTTACAACTGAAGAAATTGCAGAAAGGCAGAAAACTGAGAAGATGGAGCCTCATAATTTGAAAGAACCAGGAGTTTTGGCGAGCTTCACATGCAGATTTGGGTTACGACAGACTGGAACAGGGAACACAACAGAAGACGAAGGAGTAGCCTAAACAGATGATTAATGAAGGCAGCGGAGGATCAAATAAAAAAAGTCAAGCCCCAGTAGAATCAGTAGAAATACTTTGTTAAGGCACAGGTATTAAATCTAACTGACGAGACGAGTAAATTTAAAAATGCAGAAAATGAAGCAGGTAGAAAAGAATATAGACGACTAAAAATGAAACTGACAGAAAGTGGAAGCTGGCAAAGCAGTTATGGTTACACCAGAAATGTAAGGCTGTAGACGTGTGTATGAGTATGGGAAAGATAAATGCAGAGCCTTTTGGACAAAAGAAAAGCATTTGTATGAAAATCAGGAGCATAGATGGCAATACGGCCTCCTTCTTGTTGTTGTTCTTTTTCATCAGTCTTGTGATTGGTTTGATACGACCCTCGCCTACCTCTTCATTACAGACTAGCACTTGTGCCTCACATCAAGTGGTTCAAATGGCTCCAAGCACTATGGGACTTAACATCTGAGGTAATCAGACTTAGAACTACTTAAACCTAACTAACCAAAGGACATCACACACATCCATGCCCGAGGCAGGATTCGAACCTGCGACCGTGGCAGCAGCGCGGTGCCGGACTGAAACACCTAGAACCTCTCATCCTCAGCCGTCGGCTGCCTCACATTCTCAATTATTTCTTGGATTTATTCCAATCGCTGTCTACCCCTACAGTTTTTACCCTCGACGGCTCCCTCTAAAACCACGGAAGCTATTCCCAGCGTCATGTCTTATCACCCCATCACTTCTACTTGTCACTGTTTACCATATGTTCCGTTTTCACTTAATTTTCAGCATCCTTCTTTAACACCAACTCTCAAACACTTCGATTCTATTTCCTTCTGGTTGTCCCACGGTTCATGAGTCACTACCGAACACACATCCTCAGACATGTCAACGTCACGTTAAAGCAGAAGTCTTATACTAGTAGACCTATCTCGGCCAGGAATGCCGTCTTCGACTTCGCTAATCTGCTTTTTATTTCCACCATGCTTCGCCTGTTACGTATTATTTTCCTCTCAAGGTAGTAGAATTCCTTCACTTCATCTACTTCATGGTACCCAGTTTTGATGTTAATAAAGCACTCCGTCTTCAGGCCACAAGTGGCTTATCGTACCATCCGACCGCCATGTCATCTTCAGTTGAGGATGCAGGTAGGAAGGGCGTGGGGTCAGCACGCCGCTCTCCCGGTCGTTACGATGCTTTTCTTTGACCGGAGCCGCTACAGTTCGGTGGAGTAACTCCTCAATTGGCATCGCAAGGCTGAGTGCATCCCGAAAAATGGCTATAGCGCATGGTGGCCCTGTTGGTCACCCATCCAATTACCGGCCACGCCCGACAGCGCTTAACTTCGATAATCTGACGGGAGCCTGTGTATCCGCTGCGGCAAGGGCGTTGCTTTTATTGTTAATAGCTAGTCTCGTTTTTGCTGCTCCTCATTACTTTCGTCTCTCTTCGATTTACTCTCAGTGTATATTTTCAAATCAATGGACTATTCATTACATTCACCAAATCCTGTAATTCGCTTTCACTTTCAATGAGGATAGCAGTGTCAATAGCGAATCTTATCATTTCGATACTTTCACCGTGAATTTTAAACCAAATCTGGAATATTTCTTTTATTTTTGTCATTGCTTCTTCAATGTAAAGATTGAACAATAAAGGCGAAAGACTGCATTCCTGTCTTGAACCATTTTACATTCTCGAACACTTTTTCCAGGTCTAAAAAACTTACGAATGTGTCTTGGTTTTTCTTGGTTCTATTGTCAGTCACAAAATCCGAATTGCCTCTGTGGTGCCCTTACCTATCTGAAAGCCAAACTGATCATCATCTAACAGATCTTCATTGTCCTTTTCCATTCGTCGGTATATTATTCTTGTCAGCAGACTGGATGCATGAGCCGGTAAGCTAAATGTGCGATAGATGTCGCACTTACGTGCCATTTCTATCCTCGGCAATGTGTGGATGATATCTTTTCAGAAGTCTGATGTTATTTCGTCATACTCCAACTTAATAGTTGCTTTTTTGCCACGTTCCCAAATGATTAAATAAATTGCGAAGGAATGATATCAGTCCGTTGTGCCTCATTTGATCACAAGTGTTCCAGAGGTCTGTTAAATTCTGACTCTAACGGTAGGTCTCTTGCGTCTTCGATATCGAGTCCGATTTCTTCTGTCACGTCTTCCCTCGTAGCGGCATTCAACGTACTCTTTCCATCTGTCCGCTCTCTGCTCTGCCCCTAGCAGTGGAATTCCCATTGACTTCTTAAAGGGTCCTTACCGCTTCAGTATTTATTAGACATTACTGAGTACTGCGCAATAATATTGGCCTTCTGAGAGCGGTGTTGACGGTTTGCGCAATATATTGAAGGAAATTGTAGAGCTTCAAAAATGTTGCCGCGCGCTCAATATATAGCGCGAAATATCGTACAGTGTAGAGATGGCATTGTGCAGTACACGGCAGTTCTGCCAAGACTTCGTGATCTGCAGACATGCAAACAACTGTTACAGTGGCGTCATTTGCATGTGAATACATCAGGAAAGACAGATGAAAGGGATCACCTGCTGAATTGGATTCAGAGCGTAGTTTTGTTACATACGTAATACTTATTCAGTAATCAGCTGTAGAAACATTCGGCAAAAGTGTTTGAGTGCAAGGAAAGAACTCTGCAGCTGCATATTTATTTATTGCATAAATACATAACAACACTACTTGCCGGTCCTCTATAATAACGTATCTTACTCTGTTGAGGTGTATAGATCATTTCCAAATAGTGGAAAGTGAAATACGCCGAGTACATGAACAGCATCTTTTCTGTGTACATCCTATGTAGCGAAGTTCACCAATTCGTTGAAACATTCCTAGCTCATCCTTAAAAATTTCCGATAGTCATTTGATCTGCTGCATGTTAGTACGGCCGTGTGCAGAACGCCTTGCAAACCCCTTTTTCGCCCATCGCCGCTTGCTCCCGCTTTTCTTTTTGTTGCACGTAGCGACTTCAATCACACAGTTCACGCGAGTCCTACAACATCGAGCACCGACATGTTCGGTACAGAGGCAAAGTATTCAATGACGCGTCCCGGGCATGAATGCTGCATTGTAGCATTGCGCCGTTCTTGGCCTCGCACAGTCGTGCAATATACTGACAAAATGTTTCTGTGCAATAAATATTGAGCTTGTGATGGTTCATTTAATGTTGCTGCCCTTTCTTTTAACTTCGTGGAATTTTGCTTAGACTTTTCTATACGCTGAAACAATCCTTCAGACGCTCATTTTTGTTCGGATTCTTCATATTTTATTGCAATTATTTCGTAATAGTTTCCGTGAATTTCCATTTTATTTTGTTCATAAGTGACTTATATCTCTGTATTCCTGAATTTTCTTGAACATTTTTGTACTCCGTTCTTTTGTCGATTGACTGAAGTATTTCATCTGTTACCCAAGGTTTCTTCACAGTCACTTTCCTAGTACCTGTGTTTGTCTTTCCAACATCTGTGATTGCTCTTTTTAGAGATATGCTCTCCTATTTAATTGAACTACGTACCGTGGTATTCCTTACCGCAGTATCCACATCGTTAGCAAACTGTAAACGCATCTTAGCCTTCCTCAGCACTTCAGTATCTTACTTCCTTCCTCGTTGATTCTTCCGTACGATTCTTTTCAACTTCAGTCTAATCTTCATCATTACTAAACTGTAATTTGAGGCTATATCTATTCCTGGGTATGCCTTAAATCCAGTCTCTGCCGAGAATTCTTCCAGGTTGTATTGCCGTGGTCCACGGAACTCTTCTATTCCTGACGTTTCGTTCAAAGCTACGTTGAACATCTTCGGAGGTGCTCCTGGTTGTGCTGAGTCTTGCCTACTAAGATGTCCAACGTAGCTTTGGACGAAACGTTAGGGATAGAAGAGTTTCATGGACCTTGGCCATACAACCCGGAAGAATTCTCGGCAGCTGAAACATCCGGTCATGAAAGCCTTCATTGTATAATCCAGTATCTCATTTAGAAATCTCTGTTTTACCATGATGTGACCTAATAGCAATCTTCCCGTATCTCCAGGCCTTTTCCAAGTTTCCTCTCGTGATTTTTTAACAGTGTATCTGCTATTGCTGACTGAAATTTATTGCAGAACTCAATTACTCATACTCTCAATCGTGCTAGCAAGCCTATATTCTGCCGTAACTCTTTCTTCTATTCCTTTTCCTTCTATCACATTCCAATCTTCCATGATTAGTAGGTTACCATCTCCTTTTGCATAAGGAATTACCTGTTCAGTACCATCATATACTTTCTCAGTGTCTTCATTTTCTCCGTATGACGTTTGCATGTGTACCTGAACTGTTGTTGTTGGAGTTCGTTCGCTCCCTATTTCCATGAGAACAATCCTATCACTGAACCATTAGAAGTAACTCGCTCTCTACCCTATTTTCTTTTCATAACGAATCCTACTCCCGTTACACCATTTTCTGCTGCTGTTGACATTACCCCATTATTCGTCTGAGCAGCAGTTTTATCAGCCAACGACGTCGCTGCTGTAGTAACACCGGTTCTAGTCAGATCACCTAAGTTAAGCGCTGTCGGTCTTGGCTAGCACTTGGATGGGTGACCATCCGGTCTGCCGAACGCTGTTGGCAAGCGGGGTGTGCTCAGCCATTGTGAAGCCAATTGAGGAGATATTTCACTGAAAAGTAGCGGCACCGGCCACGAAAGCTAACAGCGACCGGAGAGCGGTGTGCTGTCAACATGCCCTCCACATTCGCATCCAGTGACGCCAGTCGTCTGAGGATGACATGGCGGTCGGCCGGTGCCGATGGACTTTCCGAGACCTGTTCGGACGGTGTTTAGTTTTTAGGAATCCTTAACTTCCCACCATTCCGCTTCACCGACCCCCCACAATATCTAGACAGAGCCTTTGGATTTCCGTTTTCAGATTTTCTAGCTTCCCTAGCACGTTCGAACTTCTGACATTCCACTCCGCGACTAGAAGAACATTATCCTTTCGTTGGTTATTCATTCATTTTCTCATGATCACCTCCCTTGGCAGTCTCTTCCCAGAAATCTGGACGGGGGACTAATCCGTAATCTTTTGCCAATGGAGAAATCATCATGCCACTTTTTCTGTTACAGGCAACACGTCTTTAATGTAGTGGTTTCCATTGGCTTCTCAATCCTCATGCTGTTGATCACTATTGACTCTAACGCCTTTGAGCTGCAGTTTCCCACCGCATGGGCAAGAGGGTGCCCTAAAGCTCTGTTCGCTCCTCCGCTCCTGTTTGACGAGATCGGTGGCAGTACGAGTGTGACACTTTATACCGCGGGTCTTCAGCCACTATTGATGATGGTTTTTATTCATAATTTAAGCAATGGCTGGGCTGGAACGTAGGACCCAGGACGTTCTGATTATTCGTCATGTACACTACACCTCTTACTAACCAAAGAAAGGAAGGCTGAAAGCAGGAATAAATATATAGAAGATCTGCGAGAAGACAGAGGTTTGAGAGGACTAAGTGATAACAAGTCTCGTGAAATGGACGTTCTCTCGGAATTATTAAAATCCGTCGAACAGCCAGCCACGACGAAACTATTCCATCTTGTAACCAAGACGTAGCAGACAGGTGTAGTAACGTCAGACGTAAAGGAGATTGTACCGTTTCCTATTCCATAGAAGGCAGATGCCGACAGGTGGTAATTTTGGCGAATCATCAGTTATTTAAAGTCATGGTTATAAAACATTGACACGAATTATGTACAAAAAGTTGAAAAAACAGATAAAGGCTGATCTTGAGGAAGATTTGTTGGGAATCGGGAGAAATGTAGAGACACTCGTGGTAAACCTACATTTACAGCATTTATAAACTTAGAGAAAGCTTTTGACAATGTTGATTAGACTACACTACTTATCTACAATTCGAGCAAATACCAGACTCTAGTGATAAGAACAAAGTGCATTAAATGCAAGCAGTAGTTCATAAGGGAGTGATGCAGGGCTGTAACGTCTCTCCGATGTTATTCAGTCTGTACGTTGAGCAAACAGTAAAGAAAACAAAGGAGTAATTGGAAGGAGAATTAAAGTTCAGGAAGATGGAAAACAACTTTCAGGTTTGTTGATGACATTGTAAGTCTGTCAGAGACGGCAAAGGACTTGGAAGAGCAGTTGAACGGAACGGATAGCGTCTTGAAAAGAAGCTAGAAGATAGACATCAACAACAGTAAAAGAGGGATAGTCGAATGTAGCCGAAATAAATCAGGCGAAGCCGATAACATTAGATTATGAATGAGACACTAGCAGTAGCAGACGAGTTTAGCTGTTTGGGCAGCAAAACAACTGACGATTAGTCGAAGTAGAGAAGATATAATGTGCTGACCGACAACAGCTAGAAAAGCGTTCCTGAAGAGAAATATGTTGCACTAACACTGAATATAAATTTAAGTGTTAGGCGGTCTTTTCTGTAGGTATTTCTACGGAGTGTAGTTTTGTATGGAAGTGAAACGTGGACGACAAACAGTTCAGACGAGAAAAGAACAGAAGTTTTTGATATGAGGTACTACAGAATGTTGAAAATTAAATGAGTAGCCGGCCAGGGTGGCCGAGCGGTTCTAGGCGCTACAGTCTGGAACCGCGCGACCGCTCCGGTTGCAGGTTCGAATCCTGCCTCGGGCATGGATGTGTGTGATGTCATTAGGTTAGTTAGGTTTAATTAGTTCTAAGTTCTAAGGAACTGATGACCTTAGAAGTTAAGTCCCATAGTGCTCAGAACCATTTGAACCATTTTCTTAAATGAGTATATCGAATAAATAATGACGAGATGCTGAATCGAATTGAGGAAATAGGAAAGTGATGGCAGACCCTGACTAAAAAAAGTGGTGGGTCGATAGGACACGTTCTGAGATATGAAGGGATCACAGATTTAGTATTGGAGGGAAGTGTGGGAGGTAGAAATCGTAGAGAGAGAGACCAATGCTTCAATACTCTAAGCTGATTCAGAAAGATGTAGGTTGCAGTAGTTGTATTGTATTGTATGTTAACCGGGGGCCTAGAAACGACGGAGAGGCTCCGTCCCCGCCGCAGCCGCAGTGGTCCACAACCGCACGACGACTGCCACAGTCCACTTCTCCCTTCCGCCACCCCACACCGAACCACTCTTTCAGGGTTATTGTGCGGTTCGGCCCCCGTGGACCCCCCCCCCCCCCCCAGGGAATGTCTCACAGCAGACGAGTGTAACCCCAATGTTTGCGTGGTAGAGTAATGGTGGTGTACACGTACGTGGAGAACGTGTCTGCGCAGCAATCGCCGCCAAAGTGTAGCTGAGGCGGAATAAGGGGAACCAGCCCGCATTTGCCGAGGCAGATGGAAAACCGCCTAAAAACCATCCACAGACTGGCCGGCTCTCCGGACCTGGACACAAATCCACCGGGCGGATTCGTGTCGGGGACTGAGCGCTCCTTCCCAATCCGGAAAGCCGTTCGTTAGACCGCACGGCTAACCGGGCGGGGTTGCAGTTGTTACTCGGAGATGAAGAGGCTTGCACGGGATAGACTAGTGGCGAGAGCGGTATCAATGTCTCCGGACTGAAGATGACAACAGCAACAACGATAAAAACGAAATACAGCATAAATTGAACGAAGGACACAAGATGTCTCTGTGGAAGTAGAAAAGTTTATGGTTAAAAAGAAATTTTGGGAATATCTGTACAATAAGAGTGGCGAAAGAGCTCAACCTTTTTTTTTCCTTTTTTCAATCGATTAGCCAGAGTACTTAAAGTTCTTTTCATATTTTATTTTAAATTTCGGTGCAAATTTCTTTGTAATACATTGCTGGCTGCGTGGTATGTGGTGTCATCGCCAGACACCACACTTGCTAGGTGGTAGCCTTTAAATCGGCCGCGGTCCGTTAGTATACGTCGGACCCGCGTGTCGCCACTGTCAGTGATTGCAGACCGAGCGCCGCCACACGGCAGGTCTAGAGAGACTTCCTAGCACTCGCCACAGTTGTACAGCCGACTTTGCTAGCGATGGTTAACTGACAAATTACGCTCTCATTTGCCGAGACGATAGTTAGCATAGCCTTCAGCTACGTCATTTGCTACGACCTAGCAAGGCGGCATTATCATTTGCTATTTATCTTGTGATGCATGTACCGTCAGACCGATGTTCACCAATTATGGATTAAAGTTAAGTATTCCAGAAGCTACGTACTATTTTTGCTACTATAAAGACCTTGTCATTTTCCAGACCTCACGCCAGCCTGCGTGAGCTTTAACCGGTGCCTTTCGGCTTCACCTCGTAGTGGCTTGGCTGTCTTGCCAAGTCACAACATGGTATGTACACGGAACGCCAACTATGAATAAAATTTAAAACATTCCTGTAACGGGATTGTCGAACTTTTAGAAACTTTGACTTTTCTAGTTTAGCAGTTCTCTCCGTTGACTGCTCTGACGGTAAATACCGTCCGTCCGCGGAGTATCTGCGCAGCGGCGAGCTCCGCGTGTGTCGCCTTGCGGGGGACGTAAGGCTCGCGGCGGATTCAAGTCTTGCCTGCACGTGTTCCGTCGAGAGGTTTTCTGTGCAGGAGGAAACTTTACGGGAGCATGTGAGGTGGCAATTCAGACTACGTTTTCCAGCTTCGAGGTGTCCACGTCGTGACAATGTACGTGATTTTAATTCGGAACTTTCAGGCAAAAGGTTCAGTTCATGGTGCACCACGAACTGGTAGGCCCACAGCTTTAAGAGAACGGGTGCTTGAAGACATTTCGGACATCATGCTGCAGAGTAAAAAAAAAATCTGTGGGGAGATTATCGCAAGAGACTGAAGTCTCTTTTATGACAGCACATAAGGCTGTAACCAAGGAACTGGGGATGTATCCGAATAAAATACTGCTGTGCAACAATTACATTGTGTGATCCATGCGAAAGGAATAGTGTATCGTGAATGGTTTCAGCGATTTGTTAATCGACATGGAGCTGATGTTTTAGATCGAGCCTTTTTCACTGGTGAAGCTTGGTTTGACCTAGCTAGCTACATTAGTGCCCAAAATTCACAAGTTGGTCTTCAGAAAATCCATATGCTTTAAGAGAAACGCCATTGCACGCGGAGAAAATCGGATTGTGGGTTGCGATCTTTTCCGATACTAACGTTACTTCCTATGTCTATCGTTCACAGATAGTTTATCCATTTGTTGCCGTGCTGAATGAAAATCAGATCAGTCATTCGTTTTTCCAACAAGACAACGCTGCTGCTGATACGGCACACCAGTGCCTACGACTTTTATACGAAATCTTTGGAAACGAAAGGTCGCTGGCCCCCGCGCTCACCGAATCTGTCTCTGCAGGACTGTTTCCTTCAGGGTGCGACTAAAACATTTGTGCGTCAAAATAACCCAAAGACAATAGACGGATTGAAGGCACCGAATATGAATTTTCTGCATTAGATTACACGTGAAACATTGGCAAAAGTGTTCACAAATAAATGTAAACATGTTGAACTATGCCTTCAAGAAAGAGGAAACATTTCCAGCGCACACTGTGATATTGGTGGATATAGTGTGTTTAATTGTATTTAATATAATTGATTTATTTCATTGTTTTAGTTGTAATAATGATGAATCCCATCTCCCAAGATAACTGCAGCCACTAGCAGCGAATCCAGTCCCCTAGCTTACACAAAGACATGAATGTGCTGCCAACCTTACGTGCCCCTCAAAGCAAGGCACTCTGAACTCGCAGCTGTAGAGAGACTGTACATCTACGTCATAGAAATACTTCATCTGTTGCTTTTTTCGCTCCAGAGAGCGTATCCTGATGTCACAATTCGATTCCAGTGCTTATGGCAGAAGCTTTTCTTTTATCAGTTCTTCCATATCAGTCCTAAGAAACTTGGTGCTGCCATATCACTTATCAATGACGACATTTGTTTATTATCACAGTATGCTCACAAAACCAAGGTCCAACCTTAAACCCTAAGATGTCGCAAGTCATCCTTATGTCGCACCGAATGTTGATCAGCAGACATTGCCGTAAAGCAGAGTGGGACTCTGTTCAAAATGCATCTAATTTCAACCAAGTGAGGTGGCGCAGTGGTAAGCACACTGGACTCGCATTCGGGAGGACGACGGTACAATCCCGCGTCCGGCCACCCTGATTTATGTTTTCCGTGGTTTCCCTAAATCGCTTCAGGGAAATGCCTGGATGGTTCCTTTGAAAGGGCATGGCCGACTTCCTTCCCCATCCTTCCGTAATTCGATGAGACCGATGACTTCGCTGTTTGGTCTCTTCCACCAAATCAACCTAACCAACCATCGATATGCCGCAAGCCACCTTACGGTACAGTAAAAGACCTCGACAACGTTTCGGATGATCATTTAAACTGATAAGAACAAACTGCAATAGCGTGCAGGAAACTATTTGTTGCCTACATGCAATCAAAAAATTTACACAAATATTCCACGCGAAAGAAAGGGAAAACTGATCAAATTTTTAGTAGTGCCGAACCTTTAGTACTGTAACGTAGTTCAACAAGACGAAAACTGTGAAAACTGTAGACAGGAGCTAGCCACGAATACTTGGATAAAACAATGCGCGTAACGTTCGGCTGTTCTTGCCATCCTTAAATAGACCGGATACGACTGGATAGGCGGCGTGGTTTCCACACTCTCTGTCTTCTTACTCCGTTCCTTAGTCATTTGTGTCCTGAGAACCTCTTCTCGCATATCAAAAAATTGTCATCATTCCTTAAGTACAAGATCAGGTAGTTCCGCACCTTGGATGTATCTATGTTTAAAACTAAATCTTTCTCCAGAATGAGATTTTCACTCTGCAGCGGAGCGTGCGCTGATATGAAACTTCCTGGCAGATTAAAACTGTGTGCCGGACCGAGACTCGAACTCGGGACCTTTTAAATCTTTCTCTATTGCAGTCACACGACTCAGGAAGATAGTACCCACTAACCTCTGTCTTATGGAAAACCACCTTGCATTCAGGAGGGGATCTGTTGTCTTTGGCGTAGCTTCTCTGTCAGCATACCCCAGCGGTTTTCCTTCTTTGCAATAGCGTATCAGTATTTCTGCCACAGTGTCGACACTATCTGCGCCTTCCTCAAACCTATTTATTTCCGTTTTCTTTCTTCCTTTTAATCTGACACCTTTGCCCTGGTCCATCTGTGTTAAATGCTATTCCTAAAGTCGACAAGAACGTAATGAAAGTGAATGTCTTTGTTGTTGGGCCGTGAGGAAATCTGCTGCTTGCGACTGGATAAAATCTAGATTAGAGTAGAATTTAGTGTCGCATATTGTCCTTTGCCACCACATAGTAATTTTTATTTTATTGTGATTGTTCCTAATCAACTTGGTAATTGCAGCAGACCAGACCGTCTGTGATAATTTATTAGGACATTGATGAATGAATAAATTTCTTTCTCTCAGTGCGTACCAAATGGTTTCGAAGACAGCCAATTACTTTATTGGTGTTACGGTATTCTTTTTTTTCTTATTATATCGTTGCCAATGCATCAAGTGCTACCAACCCCACTTCTTCGTCTAATGTCGCTCACAATGAAATATTTGTTACATTTCAGATGATTCGTCGCCACTGAGTCGACCTGAAGTTCGTGCTGACCAAAGTCATCGGGTTTTACGTTCTATCGGCAATGGAGGGTGTTGCACTAACAACCCGCTGGCACCAGGTAATCAGTCATTACTAGCTGCACGCGCCTCCGGTCCTCAATATCTAGGGCACCTTTCACGTGAGCCTTGATTTTTACTACATCCTTTTATTGTGGAGGGAGTGCTGAGTGGCAAGAGTTCAAAAAAATGGCTCTGAGCACTATGGGACTTAACATCTGAGGTCATCATTCCCCAAGAACTTAGAACTACTTAAAACTAACTAACCTAAGGACATCACACACATCCATGCCCGAGGCAGGATTCGAACCTGCGACCGTAGCAGTCGCGCGGTTCCGGACTTCGCACCTAGAACCGCTCGGCCTCCGCGGCCGGCGCAAGACAGTTCCTTCTTAGTTATTTCAAACGAAGTGTCATCTGAAATTCGCCTTCCAGATCGTTTATCCGGCTACTTGCTATACGAGACAAGGTCGAGGAATATTTAAACCATGTGATACGCCTACTTATTTATACTTTGGGGGTCTAACTCAATCGGGTTCAAGCTATAACACATTTTTCAGATTAATGAAATGACTGTAGAACACCTCGCAGTAGACTAGACACTATTTCCACATAATGCACTACATGGGAGCTGTTTTCATATCTGGATGCATGCAACACAATACTAGCGACAGCGCGATAGTTTCGAACCGCAAGGTAAGTGGTAAGTTCCTGGAGTTTAAATAGTCAGAGCCAGTAGCAGTAGCCGATAGAAGTGTGACGAAAACGTGGTATCAGTAGCAGGCAAGTCGAATGGAAAACAAATATTTGTCGAGAGAGGTTTGGGACGGTGTGCCTTAGTTACGGCATTGGACGCGGTGTCAAGAGGAGCAGTGGTCAAGTACCCAACCAGCCTCCTAGAATTATGACTTCGGTGGCTTCCTTAAACAGCTTGAGGTAGATACCGCGATGATTTTCCTTGAGAAGGACGCGATCGATTTACCTTCTCATCCTTGTTCAGTCACGTCGTGATTGCAGTTTCTAATGACCTCGTCCTCGAAGGGACGTGAAACGCCAATCCTCCCATACAGGGCCCTAATCTGGCCAGTTCGATGTTTACAACGCTTATCGTGTTAGCATGACGGTAAACATCGAGCGAATTCCGAGATGCAGCAGTTCAGTATAGTCCAAACGGAAGTGTAACTGTGATATTCAGGCAACATAAATAACAGCATCAGTAAGAAAAAAAAAGCACACGTCGCTTCAGTGGATCCTTGTTGGCCGAATTTAGAGAACCGCTAATTGAGGAAGACGGTGCCTTCATTGTTTGTCGCGGCTGCACCTATGAGAATACGAGACGATGGCTTAGGCCGTTATTACACTATCATATTTGACAAAGAAATACGGGAAATACTCGTCAAATTTATTTGACAAATATCTTTGACGTGGCGCCTAAAAGGGGTATTACACTGCCGTCATATTTTTCGTCAAATTTAAAGATGGCGGACACAACTTGTTATTGCATTTGCTGGTACCACAATTGCATTGTGTGTGTATTTGGAAGAAAAGCAGAGGAAAAATAGGAAACAACCTCGATGAAGCCATAGGTACTTCGTCGAGATAATAAAAGCATTTAACAAAATTTGTTACGAGAACTGTAAGTGGAGGACCTCAAGGCTTATATATAAATTACTTACGAATGGATGAGACTGTATTTCGATATTTGCTCAGTAAAGTGGCTTCTCATATTACAAAACAAAATACTCTCTTAAGGGTTGGGGTTGGGCTGTTTGGCGGGGGGGGGGGGGGGGGGGGGGGGGGAGACTAGACAGCGAGATCATCGGTCTCATCGGATTAGGGAAGGATGCGGAAGGAAGTCGGCCGGTACCCCGTCAAAGGAACCATCCCGGCATTTGCCTGGAGAGATTTAGGGAAATCACGAAAAACCTGCATCAGGATGGCCGGACGCGGGTTTGAATCGTCGTCCTCACGAATGCGAGCCCAGTGTGCTAGCCACTGCGTCACCTCGTTTGCTAATATTCTCTCTTGAGAAATTCTATATGTGCAAAAGAGAGGCAAATTGTGGTTTCTTGATACAGGAGAGTGCTACTTCAACTTACAACACAGCTCTCGAATATCACATTGCAAATTAACCAAAAAATTCCACAAACGTGTGAAGCGATTTATAAAGCACTGCAGAGTGAATTTGAGAAGGTAAATAACTGTTTCGTACACTATATGGGCAATAAGAATTGTTTTCCTTTTTTAATAATTTAATTAATGGAATTAGTGTTCCAACAACTACAAAATTAATAAAGTACAAACAGATGGGGCGCTGAAACTTCCTGACAGATTAAAACTGCGTACCGGACCCAGATTCGAACTCGGGACCTTTGCCTTTCGCGGGCAAGTGCTCTGCCGCGAAAGGCAAAGGTCCTGAGTTCGAGTTTCGGTCCGACACACAGTTGTAATCTGTCAGGAAGTTTGATATCAGCGCACACTCCGCTGCAGAGTGAAAATCTCATTCTGGAGATTAACCGCATTTAACTTGTGGCATACAGAGTTCAAAAATAGACAATGTAGAATGGGAAGCTAAGAAAGAATTTTTTTTATTTTAGAGTGTGACTACATCGTATATTGTAGCTTGCTGAAAAGCTGCCTGGATGTTTGCAGAGGTAGAGGTGAATGGTTGTAGCGGTGATTGTGGACATGAAGTCGACTGCAGCATATTCTACCTGCCCATCAACACATAATTCATAGCATGCAATGTGTTTCTTGCTCACCCCCGACCCTAGTCGAAGCAAGTTTATTAAAAAAGAAAAAAGAGTCGAAGGAACAAACTAACTGTGAAGCCATGTTTACAAACACACTACAGAGACGTCAAATAGCTGTATCGACGGCAGCGCTCCCGGCGGATACATTTCACATTGCAGTGAACAGAAGACGAACGACTTTTATGATCAAATCTACGGCGAGGCTCTGGAGTTGATCATATTTATTTGAGAACAGGCGAGAGTTGACGAGGTATTTGACATATCAACTTTAACAGTGAAATATGAGAGTGTAATACCGACCTTAGGGCGCGAACCAGTACATACGGACACTCATGTTTTCCTCGATCTGCACACGAACTGAACATGGCAGAACATCGCTGATACTAGTATGAACTACTCTGCGCCATGCGCTGTACAGAACCTTGCACGTTATATACATCACGATGAAAAGAGCAACGAGAATACATACGTTGTGTTATGTACTGCACTTCTTAAGAAAAAGTTAGCTGTCCGAAGTTCGTACCCTGTCTAATCCCTATTACTGCGTGAAAAGAACAAATGGGCTCCGGAATTTCCTGGTAGATGACTTACGTTTTTCATAATTATACGACGCCCCATGAGCAATACCCGAAGACAATTTAATACCCTTATGTTTTCTGTTATTTTCAGCGGGATGAACTAACCGTCTTTGATTAAACAAGCAGGCAGTAAGCTAAGGAAGCGAGTTCCACTCAGCATGAAATATTAATGCATTACTGCTGCGCCAACATAATAAGAGAAATACTCCTTGGGCATTACTGCTTGACGCGACCCGGGGGTTTTCGAGTTGCGGGATTGAACAGGAATGCTACCACTGCGCACACTGACACCTTGTTCTTTGAGACACGTGCGTTATGGGTTCAGTGTATGAGTTCAGTGCAGATGCGCGGCAGCTGAAATCATTTATCGAATAAAGGCGAAAATTTTCCGTTCGGGCTTTATTTATCAAGACCTCTCATTAGTTATGCAACTAGAGTCGACTTAAAAAGCCTTTTTTCCAGTGTTTACACGATGAGCTACCGTTCGCGAGGGTTTGACTGATGGTCAGTGGACTTGAGCATCACGAACGGTGTAATTTGTAAACCATCACGATCGGTAGTACGAAATGTGAACTGTGCACCATATTCATAAGTATGGCTCCTTGTTTTGAGTAAAACTGGAAAGTGGATTTTTAAGCCGAATTCTGTTACATGACTAAAAAGAGGTCCTACCAAGGAAAACGGAAAAATGTCACCTTCATTGAATCACTTTATGACTGTTGCGCCCACCGTGAAGAAAATGAATTAATTTCACTCAGACCAAAAGGATGAAGAGAGTGCGAGGAATTAGTCTAGATGCAATGATCACAATTGATATCAGCAAGGTAACACTCAGAAATGCTGGAAACTAGTGTAATGAATATGTTGGATTTTTTTGTTTTCTAGGTGGGCGGGGGGTGGGGGGGGGGGTTGGGGGGGGGGAGGCGGAGACGAGCAGATCTCATTCTACCCCTTCAGCTGTGCTCTACGGTATAAAAATGCCTTCATTGGCTTAAACTTTTAGCATATATTGGTGTTTCCCTCACAGTGTTTGTCCTGAAACGTCTTCCGCCCTGTTTTATTTAAGCCTTCTGAAAACTAAAACTAGTTCTTGGAAAGAAAAGAAGTTGTTCGAGGAAAAACAAATCAAATAACCTATTCATGGAAACGAATGAAGTAAACTCTTTTTGGAAATAAAATAGGTAAAACTCCTCCTAAAGATCAATGAAAATTGTACTCGCATTACCAGAAACGTCTTCTTGGAGACGTAATAAACATAATATTTATGTATTGAGTAAATCTAAAAGAGAAAACTAAAAGTAATCTGAAAAAGGTCCAAATTACCGCAAAGACTAGGTGCAAAAGATGAATTGAAAAGCAAACCAACATTTAGTTGAATAAGGAAAAACGCAGACTTAAAATTCTGTGGGCATATTAAAAGACTGGGACCAATCAGATGAACTAGAGAGCTTGTGGAATTGTATAACAATCGCAATAAAGCTAAAACTGAGGCAATAAAATCGACTGGAGCTGAGACATGAGGGAAGGGGGGATAACACAACTTGATTTATCAGAGATAAAAAAATTTCAGACAGGAAGTTCACGACCAATCCAAGCAGACCGTAACTACTTGGTCTGACGAGCTGAAATGAGTCCATTCTGAGAAAATGGATCCAAAATGGGCACGAAAGGAAGGTAAAACTAAACTTAGAACATGTCCTCTGTTGTACGACGAGTGACCTGGTAGGACTCAAACTTGAATAGTATGTATATTTACCCGTTGTGCCGGGGTAAGCCCAGCCCTCTGTCATAATTCGTTTTCCTTGTGGTCCTGTTCAGGAATTGAGAACCTTCTGTGGTTGTTCGGAAATAACTGAAGGGAAACTACTGCCAATGAAAGTTTCTAATTTAAGTTTTGAGTCGGGTCCGAAGATGCGCTGAAATTGCCTGTTGGTTGAGACGACTGCCAGCAAGAAGCGAGAAATCCGGGTTCGAGTACGTGTCTGGCGCAAGTTTTTGTTACGACACAGGCCCCACTCAGCAGATGCACGTGACGAGAGAGTGTGTGGAGCGTTGTGATGCTCTAACGCTGCTGATGAGAGAAGGCGTGCCCATCTGCCACTCGTAGCCCACTTCCCGCGGGCAGCTCCCTTGGAGATGGCAGTCTTAGGGACTGGGAGGGACGCCGCCTTCAGCAGTGTCGTGCGACGCCCCTGCACGTAACCAGACACGGCGGTCCCCGGCGCTGTCGCTGAGGCAGGGAAATCCGGGCAGCGCTGGAGCCGTTCTTGGAGGCTGCTGCTGCTGCTGCCACCGCACGCCAGTCAGCAATCAGCGGCGGACGAGGGCGGCAGCGCCCTGCAAAAAAGCGCCTACTGTGCGTGACGTCAGCGGCCGGTTAACAGCTTGTCGCCGGCGCCTGTCGCTCACAGCGACCGGGAGTCAAGTCAGTAAAGCGGGGCGGTGAACTCGCTCTGACAAGTCGAGCTAGCTCGATATACTTCTCTGACCTGCTCGCCTGTCCAGGAACGCCTTAAGCTTCCCGAAGAAGATTCCTCTACAAGCACACACAGAATCTCAACCACGCACCAAACGCCAAGTCTACAGTCATATGCTTCGACTCAAAAACAACGGTACACGTGGGGAAGATGACATTATTGATGCACATAGCGGCGAAGACACACGAGGAATTTAGACAACTCATCATTGATACGTAGCTGCCAGAAGACTGGATGTGCGCACTCACCCACCCACTCCACAATAAAGCGATCCTTCAAGTTCAAAAATGGTTCAAATGGCTCTGAGCACTATGGGACTTAACTTCTGAGGTCATCAGTCCCTTACAACTTAGAACTACTTAAACCTAACCTAAGGACATCACACACATCCATGCCCGAGGCAGGATTCGAACCTGCGACAGTAGCGGTCGCGCGGTTCCAGACTGTAGCGCCTAGAACCGCTCGGCCAATCCGGCCGGCGATCCTTCAGTCATATACAAGATAGTCTCAGCATATTTACTTCAAAGAACATAAGTACAATTTGGACACGGCGAATAACTAGCGTGCTTTCGACCAGTGCACTCATGCATAAAACACATCTTGAACTCAAAAACAAAACTAAAATATAGGGCAACCTGAAAGAACGCAAACACCCGCCCTTCAGTCGACTTCAAGAAGGCATATAACGCGCTTGACCTATTGTCTCTGTTTAGCATCCTAGGACGGTAGGTACTAGACCCAAATACTGTAATCCTCATCAAGCGAATACTGAGGGCACAAAGTCCGACGTAAAATTCACAAGGGAAATATCAGAGGCCTTTGAAATTAAAACTGGTGTTCACAGGGAGATTGGTTACGGACGAACAAAAGGTAACATTAACAAAAAAAAATAAAAAAAATGGTTCAAATGGCTCTGAGCACTATGGGACTTAACATCTATGGTCATCAGTCCCCTAGAACTTAGAACTACTTAAACCTAACTAACCTAAGGACAGCACACAACACCCAGTCATCACGAGGCAGAGAAAATCCCTGACCCCGCCGGGAATCGAACCCGGGAACCCGGGGGTAACATTAACATCTCTCGCTTTTTTTTTCGAAGCTTTAGTAATAGTAGCAGGCAGTGAAATCGTGAGCCGGCCGCGGTGGACGAGCGGTTCTAGGCGTTTCAGTCCAGAACCGCGCGACTGTTACGGTCGCAGGTTCGAATCCTGCTTCGGGCATGGATGTGTGTGATGTCCTTAGGTTAGTTAGGTTTAAGTAGTTCTAAGTTCTAGGGGACTGATGACCTCAGATGTTAAGTCTCATAGAGCTCAGAGCCATTTGAACCATTTTTTGAAATCGCTAAGTCACAGCAGTCAAACAGGTGCGCTGAAATCGTATGTCTTTAGAAAAATCTTAATTCATCTGCGCTAAATGTGACGTTCATAAATTAAACACGGAGTATGAACAAACAAAAAGCAATACACGCTTCAAGTACCTCAGTGAGATCATAAAATTAACGGGTCTGGAAAGGGAAGAACAGAGACTTCGAGTACAGAAACTTAAGAGAGTGTACAAGATAATGCATACGTGTACAGTAAAAAGTGCATGTCCACGCATACAATGGTTAGACATTACAATATGATGATCAAACGTCAAACTTTGTACGCGAGTAAAACTTTAATTCTCGGTAGAAAAGCCTATCTGGAAAACATCTAAAAGGAACAACGATGGATTATGAGCAAATTCTTGACCAAGAAAAAAATTGAGAACGGATGCTAACTGAAGTTCTCTAAAGCAAAAGAGAAATTCTCCAACCTGGCAGCAGACATCAGAAAACGAACATTGAAACTTTATGGACATGTTCAAAGACTGCCAACAGTGAGGCTTACATACAACATTATGCAGTTCATCGGACAGTTACAGAACGTATCATGACTCCAACAAGTTAAAGAGGACCTCGAGAAAATCCAAATAGAGGCAGAGGAAGTAGTAGACAATAATCTGCTCAGTCATAAGGTAAAAAGAAAGGGAGCCAGAGAAATTGAAATTCTATTTCGTGAACAGCTCAAAATATGATAGTATGCACAGGTATATGTAATTTTGTTAAGTATGATGAAATACTGAAGCAAGTAAGATTTTTTTCAATTCGAACGCTATACTTTTTGACGGAATTCGAACCCTCTGGATAAGGCGAGTACAGTGATATAAAGGTGTTTAGTGCACGGGTTGAAAATTTTCTCAAAAATGTACGACAAATGAGCGGAGATATCAAGGCAATACGACTGGAATCGGTTGCTACGTCCTGAACACCGTGCCAGGCTGCGTCTTGGTATGCCGCAAGATGATAGGCCTACTAAGATTGAACGTAATTCCCTTTGTACCTGTTTTATACGACAAAAATCCAATGTCACTGGTGACTGTTGGAACTGGAACTATATGCTAACTTCTTGCACATCACAAGAGCCTTAGGTAAAGTATTTCAAATGTGTGTACGTACTATTGTTTAAGCGAAAGCCTTTTGAGGAAAAAAGTAACCAGTTGAAGGGATTGACACGATGACAGAGCTTTGCACGAGAGACCCAATTTATAGTGTTTACATCGCAATAGCAAACTCCAGCCATGTTGCCTTCCAGTTTAATATTTTTCTCGGATATTTTTGCAAAAATTTTAGTCACCGTATTCGTCTTTTCAAGAGTTTTCGATTGTCGCTTAAAAACCGTACGTCTTTCCATGAAATATCTCGTTTCAGATGTTAACTTTCTGAGTCAGCCCCCGTGTAATTGTGCTCGAATTTGACGTTAAACACATGTGCTGTTCTTGAGTGAACACATCAGCATCGTTTCTCATTGAATGTGTGGCTAGAGGTACTAGGAGATCGCCCCATTGGATCACACATTGTTCTAATAAAACAGTACGGACGAGGCCGGCGGTTTCCGCGGCGGGATTATCCCTAAACTGCCTGGGGAAATTCTGCTTGCGCAACGCCATGGAATATCGTACAAGCGTAAGGGGTACCTGTACATTTTTCTGCTGATGTAAGAAGGCAACTAAGACGCCAAGACGGTCCTAGATGCACAGGTCTTGTTGGGCCTGTATCTTGGGCCCCAACATCGCCTGACCTTAGTCATCTGGATTTTTCTGTCTAGGGTCGTCTTAGAAGTGAAATGTATGGCACTCGTATTGATAAACTTGAAGAACAGGAGCATCCAAGCTTATAGTCTTGCCTAGATTTACGAGATAATACGGGGGCGTGTGAAAGAATTCGCAATTCACTGCACAAAGGAATACCGTATTGCGTCCAAGTGTGAGGACGACATGCGTAACTCTTCCCTTAACAGGTACCTCTGTCCAGTAAACAGCAACATACTTTTGCTTAGGGTAGGCCATAGGTGAAACGTAACCCCCATGTAGATAATGACTTAATAGAAATGTTTCAATTTCAAATGCATTTGCCCTAAGTAGAACAGTATACCGAAATCAGTGGCATATCGTGGCCACACTTGAGCATTTAAACACTTGTCCCAGAGGCTCGTTTCCGGACTCATGTTTGTTGGAACGTTTTTGCTTCTGCTAAGGCATACTTTCAGCCACTTCAGTTTTGACTGTATATTAAGTTGGTGAATAAGTTCAAAGCTGTTTTCTTTTGCGCGTTGGTAGTCCGGCTGCTATGGGTTTATTTATCGATTGTCATTTTTTTGTTTGCAGTTGATTGTTGCTACTCGAGTTTACATATTGTCATTTTTTCATTGGGAGATAGTGAGTGGAGTCGTGGACACTAGAAAATGGAGTGCTGAGTGGAGAGATCGGAACATTTTCGACATATTCTTTTGTCTGAGTTCAATAGAAGGATGACAGCAGCGAAAAACATCTGCGCCGTGTATGGGGATAATGCTATTGGACAGAGCACGGCAAGAAAATGGTTTTCTCGTTTTAACGAGGATCGTTTTCACAGTTGTGACTCTCCGCGATCACGGAGACCTACGGGATTTGATTAAGATGGTTTGCGAGCGTCAATCCAGAATGAACCACGTCAGTGTACTCGAGAATTTGGGAACGTGGTGGGCTGTGATTATTTCGCCATCGTGCGACATTTGCATGCAATGGGGAAGGTTCAAAAATTGGGTGTGTGAGTAGCGCATACTATAAGGCACGATCACAATAATTAGCGGCTGGCCATATGTGTGTCTCTGCTCGCCCGTCGTCAGTTGGCTCGTGAGCAGCACATACCATTTCTGTCCTGTAGAGTTACTAGTGACGAGTAATGATATCTTTATGCTAACACAAGGAAGAGAAAGGAATGGTTGAGTCCAAACAAAGAAGCAACTCACGTTCAGCGACCTGCACGCGTCCACAAAAGATAAAGTTACGCATCCGGTGGAACAGCTACGGTGTGGTGTGCTACGAATTGTTTCCCCGAGGTGTAACCACCGCTGCTGACATTTATTGTCAACAACTGAGACGTCTTTCAGGCGCGATCGGAGAACAACGATCAGGAAGACTGCGTGAAGTGATGCTATTCCACGATAACGCCCGCCTGCATTCTGCTAGACTGACAAAAAACACCGTACAGGAGTTGAGATGGAAGTCATTCCGTACCCACCTTATTTACCTGATCATGCACCCTCAGATTTTCACCATTTCCGCTATCGAACAACCTCCAGGGAACATCCGAACATCCTTTGTGGATGAAAATGAGCTCCGAACATCTCTCGACGAATTCTTCGCCTCAGAACCATGCGATTTCTACAGTCGCGATGCCGAAAAGTTACCCCAGCGTTGGCAGACTACTGTAAATAGTGAAGGAGAATATATTATTTATGACTAAAATCTCTGCCATGTATATCTTTTGTGTTTATTAGGTTTATGGGAAAACGCTACGAACTTATACACCAACCTACTATACAAACAAAACTGAAATGTCTGATAAAGCTGAAGTGAGTGAAAGTAAACGTTAGTAAAGTCATAACGTTCCATCAAACACGAGTCCGAAAACGAGCCGCTGACGAGATAACTGGTATTTGAAGGGGAGAGTGGAGGGGCAAATGGACGGCGTCATTATACTGGGCGCCGGCCAGTGTGGCCGAGCGGTTCTAGGCGCTTCAGTCTGGAACCGCGCGATCGCTACGGTCGCAGGTTCGAATCCTGCCTCGGGCATGGATGTGTGTGATGTCCTTAGGTTAGTTAGGTTTAAGTAGTTCTAAGTTCTAGGGGACCAATGACCTCAGATGTTAAGTCCCATAGTGCTCAGAGCCATTTGAACCATTATACTGGGCATAACTGAAGATCTGCAGCAGCGTGTGACATGTCATACTGCTGAATATCACCGAAATAGCGTACGTGAGGAGTACGACTGAGGTCGCTGTTCTGATGTAAACTTTCTGTTCTTTCTCGAAAACGCACCACGCCAAGGCACCTCGCGTACCTGAGTTCCATGTCAACACGACTGTAAATTGTAGCCTTTCTTCCATCCTTTCAGGTTCTTCTATACTGTGCCTATCTGAAGACCAACCTAACAGTGATTTCCACGTTAAAATAGTTATGTCATGCCGTACTGCTGACTACCGTTTCCGTCGACTACATCGGGAGAAGTTTTTATGTTTGCACCTCGACAGCAAATTTGCGTTCGGAAATATAAGTTTTACGACTTACGTTTTATTGTTTCGTGTACGTAACAATGATACTCCCTAGAGCCAACTTCCATTTACGTGTTCTAACTCCTATGCAAATTCATCCACGTCGAATAATCAGCTGCATTCGAGCACAGTCTGTGCAATGCTCTTGCGTGGCGACTTGTTGCATATTGTACGCCTTCAGAATTTTCCTGTCTGCTCGTTTTCGAATGTTTCTAGTCATCTTGATTATACTTTCGCTGTTTAAACTTTGGCTCTAAGGGAACTTCTGGAAATTTTACACAACATCTTTTTCGTTGCTGGTGTAACCGAAAACAAACTATTACGACGAAGTCCATGAATTTGAATGTGTCTTACATAACGTACTCTACGCAATAAAATAACCCGTCACTCATGAAGATCGGTCGATTAGTTCAAGGCAATTCGATTACTCTAAAATGAGATTGCGAAAAACGTGTCTGCACTGGTCCATTTAGACTGACCAGAGAAGGCAGAGCAAGTCTAGTTTTCTCCGTACATATAACTGATATGAGACCCTTGATCTCATAAGAGATGTGTGACTTATTCTTGTTTGTTTCAAAAGCTTGGAAATGTTATTTACAAATATGTCGTTACACCAGTTCAATAAAAGCGATTCCCCTCATCGTCCCCCATACCCCAGCAGTTCGACACCGAAAAGAACATGCTCAAGTTATGATATATTTATGTTAGGATGTTCGTATTATTTTGTTGATCCACTGCACCCCAGAAGTAAATTTTGTAGCTCGAGAGGCTCCAATTTCACGATAGTCTCCTATTTCAAGATTAGCGGCGAACCTATGGAGCTCATCACGTCGTTTAAATATTTAGTCGTAATACTAATAAGCGATACGAAATTGGACTATCACGTAAAATCAGTTTTGGAGAAAACGAGAGGAATACTTGAATTTGTTGGGTAGCTTTTGGGAACGTAAATAAATCTGTGACACGATATCGTACACAAAACACTAGAGAGATCCGTTACAGACGTTGCCTCAGCGTGTGGAGCACTTATGAAGTAGACATGACAACAGTACCCTGACAGATAGGTGTTACCGACACGAAAGTGCAACAGAAATACTTGAGGAACGTAAATGCGAGTAGCTGGTTGCCCGCAGCTCGTGGTCTAGTGGCTAGCATTGCTGCCTCTCGGTCCCGGGTTCTCGGGTTCGATTACCAGGCGGGTTGGCAATTTTCTCTGCCCGGGGACTGGGTGTTTGTGTTGTCCTCATAATTTCAACATCATCGTCAGCATCCGTGACAGTGGCTAGACTGGATTGTGTAAAAATTGGACTGTGTAAAAATTGGGACTTTGTACAGACGTTGATGAACGCGCAGTTGAGCATCCTACAAACCAAACATCATCAGCAGGACGTTGTCCTTCATCAATCCTGGCGGACAAATTTTGATTACTGGCATTCGAGGAAGATTGTGTGACAGTTCTAAAGTCTCTGTCCTATTTCCCACTTAGAAATTATGAGAATAAGACAAGACTGATCAGCGTGCATGCAGACGCGTTCTACCCTTAGTGAAAGTGAGGAAGAATAAGAAACCTGTTGAATGGAATGAACAGGCTAATGAAGGGCAGAATATGGACAGAGCGTAAATAAAAGATAAACGAAAGTAATGAGGAATAGCATAAATGAGGTTACTTAACATGAAAATTTGGGACCACGTCTCAAACGAAGTAAAGGAGTTCTGCTAGCTTGGAAGCAAAATAACGCGTAATGGACGAAGCAAAAAGGGTTTAATGACAGACTAGCACAGACAAAGAGGGCATTGCTCGCTTAAAGAAGGCCACTAGTATCTAATATAGGCCTTAATTTAAAGAAATAAATACTCAGAATGCAGTGAATTACGGATTGTGGCAAAAAGAGAAAAGAAGAGAATCGAAGCGTTGCAGAAAGATGAAAATTAAGTGGACCGATGAAATAAGAAATGAGATGACAAGAATATCTACAACTACATCTAACGCTATACTCTGCAAACCACTGTGAAATGTATGGCAGGGAGTACATCCCATTGTATCTGTTATTAGGGTGTTTACCCGTTCCATTCATGTGTGGAGCGCGGGAAGAATGAGTGATTAAACGCTTCTGTGCGTGCTGTAATTAATCTAATCTTGTCTTCTTAAGGGAGCAACACGTAAAGGGTTGTAGTAAATTCTAAGAGTCATTATTTAAAGCCGATCCTTGAAACTTTGTAAGTAAGGTTTCTCGGGGTAATTTACATCTGTCTTCAAGAGTCTGTTCAGTTTCCTCCAAATCTCTGTGACACTTTCCCACGGGTCAGACAAACCCAGACCATTGGTACTGCTTTTCTCTGTATATGTTCAATACCCCTGCTAGCCCTATTTTGTACGTGTCTCACACATTTCAGCAATATTCTAGGATGACTTAAGCGAGTGTTTTGTAAGCAATGTCCTTTGTAGAGTCATTGCATTGCCCCACTATTCTGCCAATGAACTGAAGCCTTCCGCGCGCTTTACGCACGACTGCCCTGTGTAATCATTCCGTTTCGCGTCCCTACAAAGTGTTACACCCAGATATTTGTATGAGGTGATCGATTCCAGCTGTGAGACGCATTGATTTATAGTTATAGGATACTACGTTTCTCTCGTTTTGTGAAGAGAATTTTTAAATTTCTGAACATTCAAAGCAAATTTCCAGTCTTTGTATCACTTTGAAATCTTAGCAATGTTCGACTGAATATTTATGCAGCTTCTTTCAGACAGTACTTCATAAAAGATAACTGCATCAATTGCTAAACATCTGAGGTTACTATTAGCATTGTCTGCAACGTCACTAATATACTGCATTAATCGCATGACTGTCAATATGCTGCCATGAGACACACTCGAAGTTACATTTAAATCTATGACTCTCCATCCAAAATAACATGCTGCCTCCATACAAGAAACCATCAGCCCAATCACAAATTTCACTTGTTACTTAATACGATCGTACTTTTGATAATAAGCGTAGATGTGGTACTGAGTCGAATGTTTTTCGGAAATCAAGAAGTACTGAATCTACCTGACTGCCTTGATACAAAGCTTTTAGTATGTCATGTGAGAGAAATACTAGTTGGGTTTCACATGATCGATGTTTTCGGAGTCCATGTTAGTTAGCATGAAGAAGCTCATTTCTTTCCACATATTTCACTATACTTGAGCTCAGAATATGTTCTAAGATTCTCCAAAAGGCAGATATCAATGATACTGGACGACAGTTTTGTGGATCACTTCTACTACCCTTCTAGTAAATGGGTATGACCTGAAGCTTTCTTCCAACTGCTTTGCACAGTCTTTTGTTCGAGTGATTTACGATAGTTTAGAGTTAGTAGACGGGACTGACTCAGTCGCAAATTCAATATAGAATCTGATAGGGATTCCATCGGGCCCTGGAGGTTTGTTGAATTTTAACGATTCCAGCCGTGGAAAATACTGGCTGTAGAAAGACAAGATGAAAGTATATGTGTGGTACTAGAGGGAGTCGTAGAAGGCAAGAACTTGAGGGGAAGATAAAAAAATAACAGAAAACATTGTATATAAGTGCCACTTTGAGATGGAAAGTTTGGCACAAGAGGGGAGGTCCTGGCAGACATGATTAAAAAAAGTGTGGGTGCATGTGGACAGTATTTTTACACTCGCCAAGTACGCGAAAGGAATAGGATGAAAATGAATTGATTTTCGTTATTGACTGTACTTTATAATATTTCTGGCTTATTCAGCCATCATATTAGGGTCCAGGAAGCTATTCCCAGGGCAGTGAAGATGCAAGAAGCATAGAGATGACGCAATGTGGGATGAGGTACTGGTGACAGATGTTAGATTCGGTACCATTCCCGTGAGAAAGACCGCCTGCATGATGCTGCTGCTCTTTGATTGGCTGCTGTGTTCGGCGGTAGGGCGCCAAAACGTTAAACTTTAGTTACTATTATTAATTAAACCTGTCATCCAAATTATTTCATTTTTTAAATAAACATCTCTCAACAGCCAGCTATCAATCAGTCATTTCAAAATTATTAAAATGGAGGTATTACTAAAACAAAGGACTGACGATATTACTGCCGATGCACTTCGGTGGCGTTCGGGTCACTCCTTGCTGGCTTGGCGCGCAAAGTGTCTCGGGCAGTCCGGCTCTCCAGTTCTGACCGTTCCAGTAGACAGACATGTTGTCTGTTATAGCAGTATTTGTTTCATACAATTTTATTTACTACAGTTGCGACCGTCGCTAGGTACAGACTTGTTGTCTGTAATAGTAGTATTTGATTCATGTAATTTTATTCTCCAGTTCTGACGGTTCCAGTAGACAGACATGTTGTCTGTGGCAGGTTGTATTTCACGTTATTTTAGCCAGATATAATGACTGTGGAAAGATATGTTCAATACGTTGTGATGAAGAATAGTTTCTCGTGTCTATATCACTAAAAACGCGAGTGGCATCCCAAATGAGTTATAGCTTATTCGTAGCAGCAGTTCCTTGCGAAGTTAATTTCAGCCTCAAGAAAAAGAATCCACGACCTGCGTGCTGTTTTCTGCGCTGGGGACATCATCATCATGAAGACAGCAGGTTAGTGAAGTGTACAAGAACTTGTGTATTCCACACAGGGCAGTGGAAACAACTAGGCACCTCACGTGTACTGCATGCACAGTACAAATGTGCTCAGTGACACGTCATCTGCAGTAATGCAGAGGAGGTAAAGAAGGATGAAAGTATTAACACTATCTCACTTTTATTCCTTTTTTCTTGCCGTAACTTCTTACAAAGTTGTCCCATCATATTATCAATTTCTTCTCAAGGTGTTTCAGCAAGGACACTGATAATTGCATATTTGAGCACCAGCGGCATTCAGTAAAACTTTTCGACGGTCGCGCGGTGCGACGTCCGCGGAGGCCGAAGAGGAGCTCCATCGGCGGACGGCTGAGATTCTCCGAACGGCGCGCCGCCGCTCACCCACCTGCGCCGGCCAGGAATGCTGTACACGGCGGAACGCCGCGGCTTTCTGCAAGCCTCGCGCTTCGGTAATTACGACATTTGCGAATGACAATAGGCTACTGACTCGGCGAAGGCCGCGCGTTGACAATATTAACGGCGGCGGCACAACACCGACAGCTGCTGACTGGTCTCCGCGCGCTATCGTAAATGGTGCCGTATCTTAGCAGCAACAAGCGGTCGCCCGCGAAACAATGACGACCCCAAAGGCGCTCGCCCCTCGAAGCGACGCCGCCCGCTTGTCCTCTTTAGGCAGTCCCGCGACGCCGTCTTCCAAGCATTTCGTGTTTAGACACCGGTTCTCAGAAGTGACACATCGTGTGTGTGTCATTTTGGGCAGGTCGGTTTGTACTAACGCAACAAAATTTCTAGAGAAGTTAGTGTAATGCAGAACGACGCTCTGACCGTCAGACTAAACAAGCGCGCACGGGCAGTCATCATTTATTTTTTCAGAGGTCGTGCGAGCGGACACTTCCTTGAAATCCCAGAAGGTCTTGTGTCGATGTCAGCTCAGGAATTATTGCAAACATCGAACAGGTAATTAACCCCAGACTGCAATTGAAAGTATGGCGACCGTGGCCATAAAATCATTCTACAGACCACAGAAACGACCAGCTCAGCATGAAAATTCTTCAAAAGTATGAACCCTTTCACGTTTAAAATTTATTTTGTATGTGTTTGAAAAATGTTGTTGTTGTTGTTGTTGTTGTGGTCTTCAGTCCTGAGACTGGTTTGATGCAGCTCTCCATGCTACTCTATCCTGTGCAAGCTTCTTCATCTCCCAGTACCTACTGCAGCCTACATCCCTCTGAATCTGCTTAGTGTATTCACCTCTTGGTCTCCCTCTACGATTTTTACCCTCCACGCTCCCCTCCATTACTAAACTGGTGATCCCTTGGCGCCTCAGAACATGACCTACCAACCGATCCCTTCTTCTAGTCAAGTTGTGCCACAAGCTCCTCCCCAATTCTATTCAATACCTCCTCATTAGTTATGTGATCTATCCATCTAATCTTCAGCATTCTTCTGTAGCACCACATTTCGAAAGCTTCTATTCTCTTCGTGTCTAAACTATTTATCGTCCACGTTTCGCTTCCATACATTGCTACACTCCATACAAATACTTTCAGAAACGACTTCCTGACACTTAAATCTATACTCGATGCTAACAAATTTCTCTTCTTCAGAAACACTTTCCTTGCCATTGCCAGTCTAAATTTTATATCCTCTCTACTTCAACCATCATCAGTTATTTTGCTCCACAAATAGTAAAACTCCTTTACTACTTTAAGTGTCTCATTTCCTAATCTAATTCCCCTCAGCATCACCCGACTTAATTCGACTACATTGTATTATCCTCGTTTTGCTTTTGTTGATGTTCATCTTATATCCTCCTTTCACGACAGTGTCCATTCCGTTCAACTGCTCTTCCAAGTCCTTTGCTGTCTCTGACAGAATTACAATGTCATCGGCGAACCTCAAAGTTTTTATTTCTTCTCCATGGATTTTAATGCCTACTCCGAACTTTTCTTTCGTTTCCTTTACTGCTTGCTCAATATACAGATTGAACAGCATCGGGGAGAGGCTACAATCCTGTCTCACTCCCTTCTCAGCCACTGCGTCCCTTTCATGTCCCTCGATTCTTATAACTGCCATCTGGTTTCTGTACAAATTGTAAATAGCCTTTCGCTCCCTGTATTTTACCCCCGCCACCTCCAGAATTTGAAAGAGAGTATTCCAGTCAACATTGTCAAAAGCTTTCTCTAAGTCTACAAATGCTAGTTTGAAAAATAAAAGATCAGAAACTATCTTCCTTTGTGATAAAATAATATACTTGCACTATCACGATTTTGAAAATCGGTGATGTGGGTCACATGTGTCCCATGAACCTAACAAGATCCATGTCGTAATGAGTACCTATGGCTTACCTATGGCAATTACTGAGTCGATATTAAATTTTTGAATGTTTTTTACCAGGACGACAATCATGGAAATAAGTATAACAAATCGCTGCCAAAACACATTTCTTCTTCCGAAAATGAAAAACATGAAATATCGGGCACAAGTTTTCAACACATTTGAATACGGCTTTGACATATCAAACACCAATGTTTCCTATATGTATGACTTTGTGAGGCATATACGTCCTACTGCACACAAATTATGTACAAACGAGCAGAATTACTGAGATGTGTAATAATGTTTCAAAATGATGTCTGTGATTCATAAGAAAACACAATTAGGTACTTCACACTGTCTTGGAAAGGAGAAGTGGGGATTTTGATCTGATTTTTGTGGAACAGATGTGCACTGTGCCATCTAAAACACACGCCGTTCCATTTGAGTACTCACAGCCTTCTACACTCCTGGAAATTGAAATAAGAACACCGTGAATTCATTGTCCCAGGAAGGGGAAACTTTATTGACACATTCCTGGGGTCAGATACATCACATGATCACACTGACAGAACCACAGGCACATAGACACAGGCAACAGAGCATGCACAATGTCGGCACTAGTACAGTTTATATCCACCTTTCGCAGCAATGCAGGCTGCTATTCTCCCATGGAGACGATCGTAGAGATGCTGGATATAGTCCTGTGGAACGGCTTGCCATGCCATTTCCACCTGGCGCCTCAGTTGGACCAGCGTTCGTGCTGGACGTGCAGACCGCGTGAGACGACGCTTCATCCAGTCCCAAACATGCTCAATGGGGGACAGATCCGGAGATCTTGCTGGCCAGGGTAGTTGACTTACACCTTCTAGAGCACGTTGGGTGGCACGGGATACATGCGGACGTGCATTGTCCTATTGGAACAGCAAGTTCCCTTGCCGGTCTAGGAATGGTAGAACGATGGGTTCGATGACGGTTTGGATGTACCGTGCACTATTCAGTGTCCCCTCGACGATCACCAGTGGTGTACGGCCAGTGTAGGAGATCGCTCCCCACACCATGATGCCGGGTGTTGGCCCTGTGTGCCTCGGTCGTATGCAGTCCTGATTGTGGCGCTCACCTGCACGGCGCCAAACACGCATACGACCATCATTGGCACCAAGGCAGAAACGACTCTCATCGCTGAAGACGACACGTCTCCATTCGTCCCTCCATTCACGCCTGTCGCGACACCACTGGAGGCGGGCTGCACGATGTTGGGGCGTGAGCGGAAGACGGCCTAACGGTGTGCGGGACCGTAGCCCTGCTTCATGGAGACGGTTGCGAATGGTCCTCGCCGATACCCCAGGAGCAACAGTGTCCCTAATTTGCTGGGAAGTGGCGGTGCGGTCCCCTACGGCACTGCGTAGGATCCTACGGTCTTGGCGTGCATCCGTGCGTCGCTGCGGTCCGTTCCCAGGTCGACGGGCACGTGCACCTTCCGCCGACCACTGGCGACAACATCGATGTACTGTGGAGACCTCACGCCCCATGTGTTGAGCAATTCGGCGGTACGTCCACCCGGCCTCCCGCATGCCCACTATACGCCCTCGCTCAAAGTCCGTCAACTGCACATACGGTTCACGTCCACGCTGTCGCGGCATGCTACCAGTGTTAAAGACTGCGATGGAGCTCCGTATGCCACGGCAAACTGGCTGACACTGAAGGCGGCGGTGCACAAATGCTGCGCAGCTAGCGCCATTCGACGGCCAACACCGCGGTTCCTGGTGTGTCCGCTGTGCCGTGCGTGTGATCATTGCTTGTACAGCCCTCTCGCAGTGTCCGGAGCAAGTATGGTGGGTCTGACACACCGGTGTCAATGTGTTCTTTTTTCCATTTCCAGGAGTGTATATATCAATCCTGTGGTCCGTAGCTTTTTTTCCCAAGTTCCTTAAGTACCTCGCTACATACTAGCATTAGAGAGATATGAGATGTAGACGTCCCAACGCTCAAAAATGTGTATAAGTTTAGTGGATCTTATATCTCATTAACCACGAAAGGGTTTAAACTAATGAAAGTACCGTAATAAAACAAATCTGTTGTTTGTTCTTTTGGCCATCAACCTTAAGGTGCACCTTAAATAACAGCTGTGGCGGTTTTCCTAAAATTCATATAACCGGTTGTGGAACGGCGACACAGTCTTAATTGCACCCTACATACTCAGCGATCCTACTTATATATTCATTTATATGCTTGCCCCCCCCCCCCCCCCTCCCAGTTATTTACTTTACCATCCCACCAGTTACTATCTACAATGCTGATGTTGTCATATGGGATAGTTTTTTGGCGTACGTTATAAAGCGGTCTATAATATTCCGATCTCAAAAGTCTATAATATGAATTATTTCAGGTGTGAACTTGAGAACCCCCAGCGACTGCGGATACTTACAATTACTTCGCAGCCGGCCGCGGTGGTCTAGCGGTTCTAGGCGCTCAGTCCGGAACCGCGGGACTGCTACGGTCGCAGGTTCGAATCCTGCCTCGGGCATGGATGTGTGTGATGTCCTTAGGTTAGTTAGGTTTAATTAGTTCTAAGTTCTAGGCGACTGATGACCTCAGAAGTTAAGTCGCATAGTGCTCAGAGCCATTTGAACCATTTGCATTACTTCGCAATATGTTTATTCCTCAATGAAATTTGTCACTAGTAATATGCCTCTTTCCTAGGCAACAGTCCTGGTCATGGAATCAATGTTGGAAAAAAGAATATTCTACTCGTACATAAATATTTGAAGCCACTTACTTTGGACCAGAAATGTGTCCGACATTCAGAATCAAATATTACCAATAACATGCCAGAAGCCGGAAATAGTTTAACAACAGGTTCAGCTTAAGAAGACTCTCAAGTATTTATTCGCGGCTACGAGCTTCTGCTCCACTGATGAAATTTTTAGTGGAATCAGTATGTGCGTATGTTATTAATAAAATCAAACAACGTGAGTGTTAGGTAAAATCTGACTTCTGTACTTGTTCACTGCAGGAATATGATCAATGTTAATGATGTTGTAAACTGCTTTGTTTTTGATGATGTGTGGTTGCAGTGATTATTTTATGCATCTCAGTGTGTTTGCACTCACATTACAAATGAAAATAGGGATCAGCTTTTTTAACTTTTTCCACGTCCATGAGATACATTGCACTTAGGACCTGTGAAAGAAACACTAGTTTAGATCGGTTTTTGTGTATATGTATTATTTATTCATTTCTTGTCCGCTAACTGTATGCCCGGTGAATGAATGAAAAAAAAATAATAAAAGAATGAGAAAATTATTTGAAATTGTTTTCGGTGTAATTCCTGTAGTGTCAATAACCAATTGCAAGCGCCACTTTTCAGTAAAGTGATCCATTATGCGTGGTTTGAAGTTAAATTATTACCGACGCGTGAAATCTTCAGCAACGTTTACGATGTTTCTTTCCCGAGTGAGGATCACACGAAGAAATGTCACTGTGGCAAACCTACCTTCGCTCATTGCTTGTGGTGTTCGGTGTTTCTATGTTTCGACTGTTTCTACGATCGATATCCTCCAGGGGACTGCACCAAATCTTCCTGAAGAACAAACGTAAGAACAAAATATAATAATTAATATTTGTAGCCTCTGTAAACACGTATATTATACAGGGTCACTAACTATTGCCATCAAGAATAACTCCGAAAGTATGATAGGAGCTGAAAAGTTTGTGGGACAAAAGTTGCATGGGACAACGGGGGCCATAATATGACGTTTGTTTTTTGTTGCTAGATGGGGTTGCTGCAGAGATATGAAGGTCAACTTTGGTTTTTTAAATGGGATGCTATATTTTGGTACTCATTTTATCATAGCGGCTATCGAGACGAATCCAATGATGTGTAACAGTAAGGTCTTTGAAGGTCAACGAAGGTCAGAAAGGTGGCATGAACGTCCATTTACAGAAGGTGTTCCAAGTGATGACCATTATATCAGTGCAGTGCTGCAATCTTCTTATCATGGATTGAGTGGTATTCCTTATCACATCGAGACTTATCCAAGCACATTCTCTGACAATTCTCTCTCGTATATTTTGCAAATAGTAAATTTCGCCGAATACGGCGTATCCATCTAACGTGCCATTGACATGTAAACACCATTTGGCGGTTTCGAAATAAAACACTAATAGGAACGGTAAGACTAGTATCGTCGAATAAAGCGAATGTGAATGATGCATTCCTTCGAAGAAAAAGTCGATATGCTTATCATTTACGGGAAAACCCAACGAAATTCAACGAGAACTAGAGACTTATACGCTGAAAGATATCCTCAACGTACTCACCCTACACGTCGTTCATTTAAATATGTGTACGATAAATTGAGAACATCGTCGAATCAGGCGAATGTGGAAAGAAAGTGATTACCGGTGGGACGTTTACTACATCACATATGATAGTCACATCGAAAATATCACTTGACACTTCAATTTCAAACGTGAGGTTGTTTGCTACAAAATGACACATCTACGGATTTGTAAGTTATCTCAGTAAACTTGTATATTATTCAAAAGTTGCAAAGTCCTTTTTGCCTCGCTCTGTATTTTGATTCTCTATATTTTGATAGTGAGAGAGTAAAAAATTTCCGATCGTTATTCGTTTTCTACGTTTATTTCGGGAAATAATAGGAATTAAGAACCGAAAATAAGTTCTTTCTGCGATAACCGCTATCGATACTGCTGTGGCACGCTCGTAACACTGCGACCAGTGCTCAGTGAGCGCTACAAGTGAGTGGGCGCCGCCGGGACTCGAACCGGTGTCGGGCGCCGGGCGCTGGCTCTCTGCGGCGGCCGGCGATTGAGCCGGCTAATTATTGGGTCGGCGGTGGCCTTAATGAGCGGCGGCCTTTTATTGAGCCGCCGGTTTATGGTCGGCCGGCAGACCGCAGCGCAATCTGCGCGGCGCGCCGCGGCCCCAAACCTAATAAACTGGCCGAGGCCGGCGCGGCGCTGCCCGAGCACGAGTGGCGACCCCGCCAGGACATGTGGCGGACGCGACTGCCTGTTCGCACCCGCCTCACGTGCCGATAGGCGTGCGTGCGATGCGTGCCTTACCGAGGATGCGTGCAATCTTCTGTTTCTTTTTCCCATTTCAGTCATGCCGCTCCTTATATGTGCCACGGAAAGCACACTCGTATTAATGTTTCAATGTTCAGCATGACATCACTGGCTTCTCCAAAAAATGTCGGATTTCATCTCATCCATCATGGAAATGTATACCACTTTCACTGTCTCCGGTATTTTTTTTTCTGTCAACACCGGTAGAAAAATTGCGGAATTTATGGTGGAACATCATGGAACATTACTGTTTCACTCCCTATACGCAATCCTCAGAATGGCTTCTTGTAATGGAGATGCGTTTTCTAAGCAGACAGCTGTCATTGCGTTTCACTCGGTAGAAAACTAGATCATAGCAGATATACATGGGCGCTTTCAGCACGTCTACGGAGACCTGTCAGCGAACAAAAGTACGATGAGTCGTTGGGCGAGGCGACTGTCATCATCTCAACAAGGTCACGCTATCCTACCTGATCTTCCACCTGCCATCTGGCTGCACACAGGTCTCACTCCGGCAATGTTCGAATGTGTGGACACTCTCGTTGGAGGTGATCCACAACTGGACGTCTCTGTCGGTAGTGCTGAGACACTCGTTCACCACTGTGTTCTTCGCTAACAGAAGATCATAAGGAGCAATGAAGGACCATCTCTGCAGACTTGCTTAAGCGTTACGAGGCAAATCGTGACAATTTTTGTTGTTGTTGAAGATCATCACAGGCTATAAAACATGGGTTCTTTACTTCGAACCAGAAACAAAACGGCAGTCCATGGAGTAGCATTACACCACCTCTCCTCTGAAGAAAAAGCCACATCCTCAGCTGGTGAAGTCATGGCGACGGTTTTACGGGACTTCAAAAGGGTTATTCGGTTTGATGTCCTCTCTCATGGTGCAACGATCAACTCTAAAGTGTATTGTGCTACCCTCAGGAAAATGAAGGAACGACTTGAGCCTGTTCGTCGCCACAAAAATGCAAACGAACTTCTCCTTCTCTGTGACAACGCAGGGCCTCACACAAGTCTGCGCACATGGGAGGAGCTCACAAAACTTCATTGGACTGTTTTTCCTCATCCACCTTACATCCCGGATCTCGCACCTTCCTGCTTCCATCTGTTTGGCCCAATGAAGGATGCACTCCATGGGAAGCAGTACGTGGATGTTGGTCGCGTTACTGATAAAGCAAGATGTTGGCTATGACGTCGTCCAGTAGGCTGGTACCGTGTGGGATACAACCCCTCCCAGTATGGTGGCGTAAGGTTGTCGTATTGAGCGGAGATTATGTCGAAAATAGGGTTTTGTAGCTAAAAGAGTGGATAATAATATGGTGTATTGTAATCCTGAATAAAAGCAACCTGCTTTCAGAAGAAAAGTGTTGCATTACTTAGTGAACATCCCCTGTACATAACTGTCGCATTCATTCATTCACGATGTTCCGTGGATCTCATCAAGAAGGAGAAAGTTCAGAGAGATGGGGTAAGTTGAAGTATGCGCCAACATCAATAGATCCTTAGTAGGCGCCCTGTGTTGACAATAAACTGTCACCAAACTGCAAATACGCACACAGAGCGATTTAAAGTTAAATTAACACATAAAAACATATCTTAAAAAGGAAGACTGATGCCAGACTGGGATGCACTGCATGTATACTCAGAAACTATATCCCATCCCGTCGCTCGCCCCATATTTGAGCATTGCTCATCAGTCTCGGACTCTTACCAGATGGAACTGATAAAAGTATGAGACAAGATACGAATTACAGCAGCATGTTTCGCCACCTTTACCAACTGCGAAAGTGTCAGCCTCCATCTGCCACTTGAGATACATCAGTAGAGTAGCAAAATAACAGATCTGGCTTTTTATATGTGCTTTTATACAAGGGTAGGAACTTTAATATGCTTTTATACGAGGGTTGGAACTTTAATAGTGGAAACTATTTATTTACAGCTCGTACAAAATAGATACGTCTTTGAAAGTTTTACTGACCTTAAAAGTAGTCACGAGCATTGTGTCTAACCCGTTGCCTGCGATGTGGAAGTCGTAGGATACTCTTAGCAGTGCCAGTTGTGTTGACAGTTCGAGCGGCGCGGTCTATTGCCCGACGAATTTGTAGCAGTTCTGAAGCGAATGCCGTGAAGTGTTTCCTTCAGTTTAGAAATCGAGTTGAGCTCACGAGGGCTTAAGTCAGGGGAGTGCAGTAGGTGGTATAGCACTTAGCACCCCCATCAGTCAAACAAATCAGTAACAGCTTCCATTGTACGTGCTTGAGCATTGTCCAGCGAAATGGTGGTCAGGTCCTGCAGAAAGTGTCATCACTTCTGTCTCTATGCTGTTCATTTTTGGAACACAACTTACGACCAGCTTAGAGACAGAAGTGATGACACTTTCTGCAGGACCTGACCGCCATTTCGCTGGACAATGCTCAAGCACGTACAATGCAAGCTGTTACTGATTTGTTTGAGTGATGGGGCTGCTAAGTGCTATACCACCTACTGCGCTCCCCTGACTTAAGTCCTCATGAGTTCAACTCGATATCTAAACTGAAGGAAACACTTCACGGCATTCGCTTCAGAACTGCTACAAATTCGTCGGGCAATAGACCGCGCCGTTCGAATTGTTAACACAACTGGCACTGCTTAGAGTATTCAACGACTTCCACATCGCTGGCAACATTTTGTACGAGCTGTAAATAAATAGTTGCCACTATTAAAGTTCCAACCCTCGTAGTTTAATTCTAAAATTAGTAGTAGTAGCATGGGCAGGGTGTGTGTGTGTGTGTGTGTGTGTGTGTGTGTGTGTGCGTGTGTGTGTGTGTGTGTGTGTGTTTGTGTGTGTGTGTGCGCGCGCGCTGTTGGCTTTCCGCACTATCTTAACCGAGGTGCTGTGCGTGGTGTTGGGTGTTTTGCTGATAGACATAATGATCACATACTGGGGCGCGTGCCAATTGTTTAATAGGGAAAGACATAGACAGCCGGCCGTAGTGGCCGAGCGGTTCTAGGCGCTACAGTCTGGAACCGCGCGACCGCTACGGTCGCAGGTTCGAATCCTGCCTCGGGCATGGATGTGTGTGATGCCTTTGCGTTAGTTAGGTTTAAGTAGCTCTAAGTTCTAGAGGACTGATGACCTCAGATGTTAAGTCCCATAGTGCTCAGAGCCATTTGAACCATTTTGAACCAAAGACATAGACATGATAAGATTAGGGAAATAACAGGGGAAGAAATCAAACCCCAAACGTCAGCTAAACAGTTGGCGGTTGAATGTCTGGCAACGGGAGAGGGACTAAAGTGACAAAGGCAGTAGGGCGTACATCTCTTTCCCAAATATCAGGTAACGCGTACGGACGAATCATGCCAATCTCGGCCTTGGCATAGTTCATTTCCTGACTGGACACGGCTCATATCTAGTGCACGAACAGCGCGTCTCACTTGCGGATGGCAACTGCCAATGCGACGAATATGGATCGCCTGAGCACATCATGCTGTTCTGTGAGCGGTACTCACATGCACGGCGAAATATAACTGGAATCACAACAGAAAAAGTATAACACACACTCAGGGACTCATACGAATGCGGACAACTAAATGAACTAACAGACCGCATCTCCAAGACAGAACACACCATCTGTAAACAAATGAAACCTTGCAGGCATAGCACACATCAAAGAGACATCTGGGTTGGTTCATATGAGGACTCCAGTACTACAGACTTCTCCAACTCCGACACAGAGGACACAATACACACACCCAGATATAGGAACATTAAACAGAGATAAAACCAGAGAGATATGTTATTGTATAATTGCGGCCAGTTATTGTACCAGTTGCCACGTTCAACCTGTTACTGTAATAAGATATATTTTAACGTATAGCTTAAGTTAGAATAAAACACACGATAAAGCACATGAAGAAACACAATGCATAGTTTACAGTAGTAACCCTTTATCACACAATACACAAACACGATGTAGAACGTATAATCTAGTGTGGCCAGTTATTGTCCCAAGCGCCACGGCAAAAACTGTAATACACAGACCATAGTAAGTAACCCTGGTAGGCCTAAACATTGATGTCTGGTTCGAGGTCACGTTCTGAGACCCCCTCCCTGTGCAGTGCAAGTTAAGGGACCTCTCCTACTCAGTCTGACCTATCCTTTTTTATCGGTCTTCTTCAGTTTGTAAATTGATGCTACGGCCAGTGCTGAACTTTTATCTACGTGACCATTGCTGTCTGAGTTTCTTAGCAGCCTCTAACAGAGTTTTATGATGTGAAGCAGCTTAGACTAATTTTTTTGAGATCAACGGCGTATATAGGGAGCCCGCCACATCATTTTAACATGAATGGGTAACACTAATTAGCGATATAAAATTGAGCGAACAATACTACGACAAGCGAATAGAATATTTATATTTGTTAGAAATGCAGTACGCCTGTAAAAGGGGTCACAGACAAGATTAAATATGATCAATTGAACAGGTCTGTTCCATCGACTGGAGTCCTTACCAAGCAAGCAAGACAGCGCTACGATGTTGCCAGCAACGTATATCTCGCATGAGGGTAATGAGAATGTTATGAGACATTTGAGTGCGTACAGAAGCATACAGATAAAATGAGCAAATAGAAGTTGACTGAAAATGGGTAATTTCAGAACTAAGTACCCTCCACCATGTACTGCGCAGTAGTTTGCGGAGTATATACGTAGATGTAATGATAAAATCTCCTCGCGTGATCAGCCGAGTGGCAGTGGCGTGTTGTCGCAACGTTTCAGCGAGTTTCGGACCAATCATCTTCAGGCGCACACTTCTCCTGGAGATGACTGGGTGCGAAGGTCTTTGAAACGTTGCGACAAGACGCCACTACCACTCGGCTGATCACGCGAGGAGATTTTATCATTTGAATAGCCCGAGAAAGTCTGTAATCACACATACGCTGTTAACAGCAGAGTTAATTGCCTTCTATTCTGTTGGTCCTGAGACTACCGACAATCATTCTTCCGACGGACCATTTGTGAATGGAACAAGAAAAGCGGGAAAAATAGTCCTCCCAGAAGTACTCTCACACGCCGTAAGGCACCATGTGGACTATAGAAGTAGATGTAAACGTAGGTTTCAGGTGCGTGCTGCTCATTTTTATCCTGGATGTTTCTTTCTATCCGTGACAGTTATACGTAAGCAGCGATGGAGTGTAGGTGATCTTATATATCTCCTGGAATACCTGAGTGGGAGTCCCTGTACACGCTGTAGTGATTATGATAGTCCGTATCGTACTGTAAGGTTGCAGGGTTGTTCACTTATTGATTGTTCCATAACTGTCTGTCGCCTGTTCTTGCATGCATGGATGTGTCCAGTAGCAGTCAGAGTTCAAGCCTGGAGTCGAACGGAATTACAGGGAATACGTAAGTAATGCATGCGGTCACGTGACTGTACTCGTAGTAAAATGAGGTGATACGGAGTACCGCGCTTATGCTCGGATGCAGGCCTGTACCCGTCTCCGCAGTGAGTTTCGAATCCTTTGCAACGTGCCTAGATCATTTCGAAATTCTTGACAGTGATTGACAAGTCTCTTCTCCAACTCTCCAACCGTGTGAACCTTTAATGTGTGAACTCCATGCAGTTCAGATCAGATGATATTGGAGGCCACGGTACAGGTCCTCCTCGCCCAATCCATCTTTGCCCATATTGGGGCGTTAGACGTCGTCTCACCATAGCAGCAAAATGTGCCGGTGCTCCGTCATGCATGTACCACATCCTCTGGCCTTCCTCTGAGGGAACATACTCGAGCACCACGCAAAATGATCCCGCAAAAATCGAAGGTAATTCCATCTTGTGAGTTTGTTAGGTAACATGTGCGGCCAGTAAGACGATCAGCTAGTGATCCTAACCACACACTGAATGAGAAACGTCGCTGATGTGGAGTCTTGTGCAGAGCATGCGGTTTGGATCCTAGACGACTTCAAATGTGAGAATTGTGATAAACATACCATCCTGAGTGAACTCTGCTTCCTTCTATAAATAAATGTTATTATCAAACGAGGGGTTACTTACAGCTTGTTGGTATATCTATTGACAGAACATTAGTTCAGGACCAAAGTCCGCCTCACTAAGACATTGTTCTCGTTAGAGTTGGTACCGGTACATTGCACTGCGATGCATCTTTCTCCAAACACTACTTCGCATTCGGGAGGACGACGGTTCAATCCCGCGTCCGGCCATCCTGATTTAGGTTTTCCGTGATTTCCCTAAATCACTCCAGGCAAATGCCGGGATGGTTCCTCTGAAAGGGCACGGATGACTTCCTTCCCCATCCTTCCCTAATTCGATGAGACCGATGACCACGCTGTCTGGTCTCCTTCCCCAAACAACCAACCAACCATCCAAACACTACTGCAGCTCATTCCAACAGTTCTTGTTGCAGGTCTCCGTGTTGAGGTTCCTGGACAGTGATCGACTGCTTCTAGCACCACATCTGCAAGAACAGGTGTAATTCGTGCAGGTCTACCCGCTCCCGCAACATGTGGAAAGCTCCCAGTTTCTCGCAGGCGTTGATGCACCCTTGTAAACGTTCGACTCTCGCGGCGCCTTCGGACAGGGTATGTTTCTCGGTAAGAAATGTTACTGTAATGTCCTACGTTACCACCAACACTCGTACAACACAACTGACGCTTCGCAGACAGCCGACATGAGTGACACTCTGATTGTGTACTGTATTGTCGTATCCATTCTGTTCACAACTATACGCCTCGAAAATGTAAACAATGACCACAACATGGACGGGCATCCGGTGATTACAGAGAATCACCACAGTAGTGGCCGGCAATTAAGAAATAGCAATTATCTCACAGCCGGCCGGAGTGGCCGAGCGGTTCTAGGCGCTACAGTCTGGAACCGCGCGACCGCTACGTTCGCAGGTTCGAATCCTGCCTCGGGCATCGATTGTGTGATCTCCCTAGGTTAGTTAGATTTAAGTAGTTCTAAGTTCTAGGCGACTGATGACCTCAGAAGTTAAGTCCCATAGTTCTCAGAGCCATTTGAACCGGAAGCCTTGCTTTTATTAAGCGATTTAAGCTGCTTTGTGACACCGAGAATATCTACTTCCATGTTTCTCATCTTGGCAGTTGTTCTTGACTTGAATTCAGGAATATTTACTTCGTCGAATCCTGCCTCGGGCATGGATGTGTGCGGTGTCCTTAGGTTATTTAGGTTTAAGTAGTTCTAAGTTCTATGGGATTGATGAGCTCAGAAGTTAAGTCCCATAGTGCCCAGAGCCATTTGAACCATTTTGAATTATCTCACAAACTGTTCGTTTGCTGACCTACGTTCACTGAGGTTTTAGACTTCTAGTATTATAATTAGAACACTGTCACAGTTAAGTGAAGTAAAAAATTAAGAAAACAGAGGAACGAGAACAGTAGTACGAAGGTTCGTTATGTCAACACCGTGAAAACCTCCATCCTTTAGTCAGTGTATTACGTACTCAGACTAAATGGCACATCGGAAACGCGAAGGGATGTTTCGTAGGTACAGGAGCGCCCGCGTGCACAGCTGCATGCCTACTATTGAACGATGGAAGGAACATCCATCAGTTTAGAGGCTTCCTTCTCTGCGGCAGTATCTGCGCATTAAGACGTCAGGGAGGCACGCGCACGTGTGTGTGTGTGTGTGTGTGTGTGTGTGTGTGTGTGTGTGTGTGTTCGTAAGGAGGAGGGTGGACTGCGTGGGCCATGAGACTCGGCCCTGACGATTGCAATTATCATAAAGCGGCGAGAAGGCGGCTGCCAGAAGAAAGGAAACGGCCCCCCTCCCCTCTCCCCCGCGGCCCACACTGCCGCTGATAAGTAATTTTCGTGTGACAGAATTCGCCGCCACCGCAGCCACAGACTCACCGCACCGCACGCCAAGGTCCCGGAGCCACGGCCTAGACATTGGTTGCCGCCTGACGTCTGGGACAGAGCAATTTTCAGAGTCCACTCCTCGCTCAGCTGTTTACGGGCGTTACAGCCTGTAGCAGCTGTCCCCATATTCGCTCTCCGCCAGTTTTCTCGAGACATCCGCGTTCGTGGCCTGCTTTATTTAAGTGGAGGACGGAACCTCGTGCTGTATCTCGAGGGAGACTGTGTTGGGAATCGCAGTTCACGTATGTGTCGCCACCCGCCAACGTCGTTGGACTTCCAGAGCGCTCTAGGACCCTTCAGTTGAAGTAATAATTTTTCTGGCTTGCACAGCTGATTTCTCAAATGGTTCAAATGGCTCTGAGCACTATGGGACTTAACTTCTAACGTCATCAGTCCCCTAGAACTTAGAATTACTTAAACCTAACTAACCTAAGGACATCACACATCCATGCCCGAGGCAGGATTCGAACCTGCGACCGTAGCGGTCGCGCGGTTCCAAACTGTAGCGCCTAGAACCGCTCGGCCACCCCAGCCGGCAAGTGATTTCTAAAATCGTCCTTTGACAAGGAAATGGACCGTGGAAGATGTCTCACAATTGCCGAGCGGGATTAGCCGAGCGGTCTAGGGGCGCTGCAGTCACGGACTGTGCGGCAGGTCCCTGCTGAGGTTCCAGTCCTTCCTCGGGCATGGGTGTGTGTGTTTGTCCTTAGGATAAATTAGGTTAAGTAGTGTGTAGGCTTAGAGACTGATGACCTTAGCAGTTACGTCCCATAAGATTTCACACACATTTGAACATTTTTTTTTTGCCTCACAATTATTTCAGAGGCGTTACTCAACAACAATTACATCAAAGTCGATAAGAGCGCTGCCCGCGAAAAGCAAGGTTACGCATTCGACTCTCGCCCAAGCATACAGTTCTAATGTACCATGAATTTTCAGAAAATGTATTTCATAACTACACTGACGGGAAAGAAGTCCCAACACAAAAAAACAATTAATGCAGAGTAATGAAATTTCGGGAATACATTTGTCTAGGTAACATACTTAAGTGATTAATATAGCTAGATCACAGGTTAATGTACGGGCGAAATAAGCCATTGCAAATGTAACCGCCAGACTATTGAATGCAAGTACCCAAACATGGATGCATTGTATTTTACAGGTGCACATATCAGCATGTGAGCTGTAGTTCCATGCCGGCCGAAGTGGCCGTGCGGTTAAAGGCGCTGCAGTCTGGAACCGCAAGACCGCTAAGGTCGCAGGTTCGAATCCTGCCTCGGGCATGGATGTTTGTGATGTCCTTAGGTTAGTTAGGTTTAACTAGTTCTAAGTTCTAGGGGACTAATGACCTCAGCAGTTGAGTCCCATAGTGCTCAGAGCCATTTGAACCATTTTGTAGTTCCATGCCTACTGCACTTGGCCGGTCAATATAGGGACGCTTCTACAACTACTTTACGTGATTACTCTGCTATTCACAATAAAGTGCCTGGCAGAGGGTTCAATGAACCACCTTCAAGCTGTCTCTCTACCGTTCCACTCCCGAGCGGCGCGCGGGAAAAGGGAGCACTTAAATTTTCCTGTGTGAGCTCTGATTTCTCTTATTTTATCGTGATGACCATTTCTCCCTATGTAGGTTGGTGCCAACAGAATGTTTTCGCAATCGGAGGAGAAAACTGGTGATTGAAATTTCATGAGAAGATCCCGTCATAACGAAAAACGCCTTTGTTTTAATGATTGCCACTCCAATTCACGTATCATGTCTGTGGCACTATCTCCCCTATTGCGCAATAATACAAAACAAACTGCCCTTCTTTGTACTTTTTAGATGTCATCCGTCAGTCCCACCTGATGCAGATCCCACACCGCACAGCAGTACTCCAGAATAGGGCGGACAAGCGTGGTGTAAGCAGTCTCTTTAGTAGACCTGTTGCACCTTCTAAGTGTTCTGCCGATGAATCGCAGTCTTTGGTGTGCTCTACCCACAACATTATCTATTTGATCGTTCCAGTTTAGGTTATTTGTAATTATAATCCCTAAGTATTTAGTTGAATTTACAGCCTTCAGATTTGTGTGACTTATCGCGATATCGAAATTTAGTGGATTTCTTTTAGTACTCATGTCAATAACTTCACACTTTTCTTTTTTCAGGGACAATTGCCACTTTTCGCACGATACAAATATCTTATCTAAATCATTTTACAATTCGTTTTGGTCATCTGATGACTTTACAAAACGGTAAATGACAGCATCATCTGCAAACAATCTAAGACGGCTACTGAGATTGTCCCCCATATCGTTAATATAGATCAGGAACAATAGAGGGCCTATAACACTTCTTTGTGGAACGCCGGATATTACTTCTATTTTAATCGATGACTTTCCCTCTGTTACTACGTACTGTGACATTTCTGACAGGAAATCACGAATCTAGTCGCACAACTGAGGCGATATTCCATAGGCACGCAGTTTGGCTTGAAGACGCTTGTGAGCAACGGTGTCGAAAGCCTTCTGGAAATCCAAAAATATGGAATCAATTTGACATCACCTGTCGATAGCACTCATTACATATGAGTGTAAAGAGCTAGTTGTGTTTTGCAGGAATGATATTTTCTCAATCCGTGCTGACTATATGTCAGTAAGTCGTTTTCTTCGAGGTACATCATAACGTTCGAATGCAGTGTATGTTCCAAATTGCTACTGCAGATCGACGTTAGTGATATGGGCTTGTAATTCAACGGATTACTTCTACTTCTCTTTCTGGGGATTGGTGTGACTTGAGCAATTTTACAGTCTTTAGGTACGGATCTTTTTGTGAGCGAGCGGTTGTATATAATTGCTAAATATGGAGCTATTTTATCAGCATACTCTGAGAGGAACCTGACTGGTATACAAGCTGGACTAGAAGCCTTGGCCGGCCGGTGTGGCCGAGCGGTTCTAGGCGTTTCAGTCTGGAACCTCACGACCGCTACGGTCGCAGGTTCGAATCCTGCCTCAGGCATGATTGTGTGTGACGTCCTTAGGTTAGTCAGGTTTAAGTAGTTCTAAGTTCCAGGGGCCTGATGACCTCAGATGTTAAGTCCCATAGTGCTGAGAGCCATTTGAATCACGCAGACAAGTGGGGTGCAGGCCCTCAGCTGGTCTCCTTCTTACAAATACACGGCCACCACTGACATATCAGGTGTTCCCCAGGGAAGCGTCCTGGGACCTCTGCTGTTCCTGATCTATATAAATGACCTGGGTGACAATCTGAGCAGTTCTCTTAGGTTGTTCGCAGATGATGCTGTAATTTACCGTCTAGTAAGGTCATCCGAAGACCAGTATCAGTTGCGAAGCGATTTAGAAAAGATTGCTGTATGGTGTGGCAGGTGGCAGTTGACACTAAATAACGAAAAGTGTGAGGTGATCCACATGAGTTCCAAAAGAAATCCGTTGGAATTCGATTACTCGATAAATAGTACAATTCTCAAGGCTGTCAATTCAACTAAGTACCTGGGTGTTAAAATTACGAACAACTTGCGTTGGAAAGACCACAAAGATAATATTGTGGGGAAGACGAGCCAAAGGTTGAGTTTCATTGGCAGGACACTTAGAAGATGCAACAAGTCCACTAAAGAGACAGCTTACACTACACTCGTTCATCCTCTGTTAGAATATTGCTGCGCGGTGTAGGATCCTTACTAGGTGGGATTGACGGAGGACATCGAAAGGGTGCAAAAAAGGGCAGCTCGTTTTGTATTATCACGTAATAGGGGAGAGTGTGTGGCAGATATGATACGCGAATTGGGATGGAAGTTATTAAAGCAAAGACTTTTTCGTCGCGGCGAGATCTATTTACGAAATTTCAGTCACCAACTTTCTCTTCCGAATGCGAAAATATTTTGTTGAGCCCAACCTACATAGGTAGGAATGATCATCAAAATAAAACAAGAGAAATCAGAGCTCGAACAGAAAGGTTTAGGTGTTCGTTTTTCCCGCGCGCTGTTCGGGAGTGGAATGGTAGAGAGATAGGGTGATTGTGGTTCGATGAACCCTCTGCCAAGCACTTTAAATGTGAATTGTAGATTAATCATGTAGATGTAGATGTAGAGCAGAACCAACTTTCACCAGAAGACTGAACATGTCTCCTACCTGCCCTACAATAATCTCTCGCTTGACATCGGTGAGGCCGCAAATGGCGATGGTTTGATGTCAGTGGAATGCACGCGACATGGTTGTTTGGCTCTGAGCCGTCCTTGAAATAGCCGATTTGTAACAGTTCGTTGTCACTGGCATGCTAACTGCTACTCAAACTGCAGCTGCACATGCAGTGCAATGCGCCAGAGGCATACACCGATCCCGGGTTCGATTCCCGGCGGGGTCAGGGATTTTCTCTGTCTCGTGATGACTGGGTGTTGTGTGATGTCCTTAGGTTAGTTAGGTTTAAGTAGTTCTAAGTTCTAGGGGACTGATGACCATAGTTGTTAAGTCCCATAGTGCTCAGAGCCATTTGAACCATTGAACCAGCATACACCGAACACGATGGTCTTCCCTCTCAGCCGGCCGTTGCGGCCGAGCGGTTCTAGGCGCTTCAGTCCAGAACCGCGTGACCGCTACGGTCGCAGGTTCGAATCGTGCCTTGGGCATGGATGAGTGTGATGTACTTAGGTTAGTTAGGTTTAAGTAGTTCTAAGTTCTAGAAGACTGATGACCTCAGATGTCAAGTCCCATAGTGCTCAGAGCCATTTGAACCATCTTCCCTCTCAGTAGTGCCACGAGGCCGTCCAGAACCCGGTTTCTTGCGACCGTACATTCTCATGAACACCAACCAAGCCATCAATCATGTGCAGTGGCGACATTCCTGTCGCGTCCTTCTGCAATATCGCAGAAGGAACATCCAGCTTCTCGTAGCTCTACTGCATGACTTCGTTTAAACTCAGTGAGGTGTTGATAATAGTGATTTTGTCGCTTTAAAGGCATTCTTCACTAACATCGACTCACCACCACCATCAATCTCAAAGTGCCCGCATCTCGTGGTCGTGCGGTAGCGTTCTCGCTTCCCACGCCCGGGTTCCCGGGTTCGATTCCCGGCGGTGTCAGGTATTTTCTCTGCCTCGTGATGACTGGGTGTTGTGTGATGTCCTTAGGTTAGTTAGGTTTAAGTAGTTCTAAGTTCTAGGGGACTGATGACCATAGATGTTAAGTCCCATAGTGCTCAGAGCCATTTGAACCAATCTCAAAGTAACTAACCCTCGCGACCGTTACGGCGTTCATTTAAACCAAACCTGATTTGCAACCTCATAGTGGCGGTACTAGCGCCCTCTTATGCGACTGATGCGAAATTTGAACGGACGACGCCTTTCAGATGTAGAAACAGGTTTACGAACTTTCGCTTAAGTCGCACAGTTCCTTCTTTTTTATGCAGTTTTTTCCGTCATTGTATTTTGTAAACAGGGAAGCTGTATAGAATGAGGTGTTTTTCAAAAAAGGAAATAAATAGGCCGTTATAAGTAGAGTGGTGTGCGTTTGGTGAACTGAAATAGTAATTTCAAAAATAAGCTTTCGACGGTTCTGGAAAAGGAAGATTACAAACAGTGTGCATTATTAGTGAAGAGTGGTATTTTTAGACGAAAACCACTAAAAAGTGACACAGTCCTCAGCTTTCTATGTGGAGATGTATGTTGATAACTATTGGGAGTGGCAGGAAAACATACAAATGGAACGGGGGACGGTCTGCAGTGGTAAAGTAGCTGCTCCAAGGAATATCTGTACTTGGATTTACAAGAATTAGATGACAGCCACGTGACTAGAAAACTGGAAAGAGCAAGATGCATGTGTGTAGCTGAAAAACGAGACTTTTACCCAGAAGTGTATGGTCCTGTTACTGGTGGTCATCCCACAACATAATATTTTCTATAGCTGTCTCCATAATGTGATGTTTAAAGCTTTCCCGGCGTACTGATTGTTCCATAAAAACACGGGAGAACTGCCGGATATCAGTAACGTCCTGCCACGATATTTCGGCGCAGAGTCTTCTGGCCATCTTCAGGTGAGTGCCACTGTAGTAGTACCACTCAGTGTAGTGGTGCTACTACAGTGGCACTCACCTGAAGATGGCCAGAAGACTCCGTCCCGAAATATCGTGGCAGGACGTTACTGATATCCGGCAGTTATCCCGTGTTTTTATGGAACTGTCTCCATAATCTTCAAAACAATGACTGTGACAATCAATACCCGATTTGTAGGTCCTCACTGTGACAACAACTACAACTAGTCTGTCCAAAAAATCTCGATATTGGATTGATAAAAATGGATAAAGGATAAGCTGCTGGTATTAGTGCTTCAGGTGTTCTACACAGTCCCCCCCCCCCCCCCCCCCCCACTCCTCACCAATTTCAGTACAGTGCAACATTGAGACAACCATATGAAACGGGCAGTAAAGTCTTACTTTGATATGTTGTTCAGCGCCCCGCCCCCCCGTAACATTGTCTTCATATCGGCTACGTCGTCAAAGCGTTGCCTCTTCATGTTACTTTCTATACTTTTGTCGTTTAGTGGTAGATTCGTATTAATATTACCAAGTCTCGTCACCCAAGATGGCTTTTTCCAGGGAAGAATTCTGCACTTTTTGTATTTCAATTAAGTCGTGACAGGCGTTCATGTGTTATTGTTTTTGTTCTGGAATGAAAGTGTCCTGGAGAAACCATGCACACTCTTTGCTCTTATGATGAATGTCTTGAACACATGATTTAGAAATGATGCTCCATTGCGATTTGTAGCACAAAAAAGTTGACACTCTACAGCGGCATGTTCACTATTTAACACTGCCTGCTTACAACTGATCGAATGGATATCTGTTGTTTACAGTTATTAGTTCAAGCTGCCACCGTATCTACTGCACTCATGTCGTTTATACGTCAAAAATAAAATCATTTTTGGAACTGTTTTAGACGGACGTTGTATAATTTTTTAATATTATTTTCGTATGATATCTACAGTTTCCTAATTTTGGGAATTTAATTTTAATTTTGCTGTGGTGGCTCTATTTTCATGCCAAGAAAGTAAAACATTATGTATTATTGACAGTACTAGTCCTTCAGCTGTCTGTATTTTAATTATTGTTTTGTTCGATTTATTTAGGCTTGCCGTCTCCACGTTGAGAATCAATTCACGCAGTGGTTAATTTTGTGACTCGCTAGACAATCAGTGATAATGAAAACTAAGTTTTAATTAATTAGTAGTTAATTAAGAACGTGACATAAGCGCAGCTTTTGGAATTAAGTGAAGAAGTATGAAAGTACTCCACCTGAAGGAAAGGAATAAAGATTACTATTCTTTTGGTACGAATTATTGTCTTAGATCACACCTCGAACACTATAATCTTAAAGCACGTTAATTTTACAGTACTTAAGAATCTCTAAACTATAACGTAATAAGTATATAGTTAGTGACACAAATAATGACTCCAATTGTTCTCTCAAAACCACATTTGCTCGATATGAAATAGTTAATGCTTTCGAAGAAAATAAGAACAATGGCGGTATAAATATAAATAGTCTTTGTCTCGTAAGGTAGATTTAGCAGCCTTCCCAAATAGCACATTCAGCTTTCGGTTACGTCGAGAATACTTCACATAACGTACATAGATTAAGCCTTTAAGCCAACGAAAGAGGGTAAAATTCAATTATTTTCCATCTCCACCATATCAACTGTGCAAGAAATAACTGCACAAGTCTCTCAGTTTTCACCGTTAAGGATACTCTAAACTGTGTTAGCAGCAGACTGCGAGAGCAGCAAAACTGTAGTCAGAAAAAAAACTGTCGACAGGGGTTTCTCGGTGGAGTTGGAGCGGCGACCTTGTATTGTTTCAAAAAGAGTGGCGCAAGCCATTGTGTGGGTGTTGTTTGGGATTCACTGCGCAGTGCCCCCGGCCTACGCAAATACTAGCAACAGGCGGCGTATCACAAGAGAACCGTCAAGTCACTAAGTTAATAAGGACCTGCTCCGCACTGACATTGTCTCTTGATTCATCGAAGAGACAAACACGTTTTTGATGTGATATAAATGTTGGACTTACAGTTTTCGTAGTAGGTTCGTATTAATATCACCAATAAAGAGCTAAGTACTGACAAAGTTATTTGTGCATTGTTATAAAGATATTAAATTTAATACTTTTCAGCGGTGTTTCGTGCAGTTTGTGGCGAAATAACGATTTAGTAAACTTTTGGAAACGTTCTTTTTTAGAGTTTTCTGTGCGTTGAAATCGTTTAGTAACTCCCGTGCTTTATTTTTCAGTTGAGGTCTCTTATTGTTTCTAGTGAAATATTTCAGTAAAATTTTCATTCAGTGTCTTGACTTCGTTGAGTGTTCCAGTGGCCGCTTGTTTTTGGTTTTAGCTAATAATTTTGTGAAGTTTTCTTGGTATTCGTATTAGCTGTGGTGTAGTAGTTTTAATACATGTGGTGACTTTCCTAGTAGACAGAGAATTTCGAGACCGCTACTGTTAGTTCTATAAATTGTTCTACTGGTGTAACTGATATTAGGTAACGTAGACGTATAGTTTTTCTCAGTAACTGTAAAATTTTACCATGAATATGAAGAGTGGGCTCTGTCGTAGGTTTATGGGATTTGTTCAAAGTATTTTCATCGGGGGGGGGGGGGGGATGCAGTGAGGATGCCAGTGGGCATTCTGGCGAGATTCTCACCTGGGAATGCAGAATCTGTAGTAGAAATAAGTTGATAGAGAAGCAGGAGCGTAAAATCTGTGCTCTTCAGGTGCAGTTACAACGCGCAAAGGAGGAACTAGATAGGTTGAGGAGGGTGAAGGGTGGTGGGTAACGGGATCTGGCAGTTGGCAAGAAGGCAGCTAGGAGGAGGAAGTATTCAGACAGTTATACTTTGCGTGTCTGTAATAGATTTGACCAACCTTCAGAGTTGAGTGGAGAGGGGACTCTTGTAGCTCTAGATGTAAGGAACATGCAGCAGTCCTCAGCAGTTAGGAGGCCTAGGTCAGTTGCAGAGTCTATCAGAAAGAAGAAGGTTCTGCTGCTAGGTAGTTTGCACGGTAGAGCTGTGGGTCACCGGTTGAAGGAAGTGTTGGGGAGTGAGCACCAGGTCACCAGCATTGTGAAGCCTAGTGCAGGGTTGGCTCAGGTGACTGATAGCATAGGGGATCTGTGTAGGAATTTTATGAAGGAGGATCAGGTAATGATAGTGGCTGGAGCAGGGGACAGTCTTGATAGGGACAGGGAATATGATGTAGGTGGTGAGCTGGTAAATATAGTTACTCAAACTGTTTCCGCGAATATAAAAAACTTGATAAATTTGTCGTTTATTCATGTGTAGCAGTTAACAGTAAACTTGAGAGAGTAACAGAGATTCTCAACAAACTACTGGGGCAGACGCAACAAGATGGGCAATGTGCGTCACGCAGAGGAGTGCCGTTGAAATGCCGAGAGCGTACGTTGCAAGAAAAGTCGGATAAGATACTCCTTCTTCCCACATATGTGTCGGGATTTTACCACGAAGAGGAAGCTAATAAATTATAGCGTATACTGAGCCGTTTTTCCCAGGAACAGTTCGCAAATGGATACACGGGCGGTGCAAAATGAGAGTGGCATGTTTTCTGTCTGTACATTTTACAACAGTTCGCCCTTTTTGGGCTTATTTTGTTGCTAGTTATTTTATTTTACTTTATTGCACCACCCACTTCCTAAGTGACATATACGTTTAAATCCAGTGCAGCCATTCGAAATCAGTATTGTTTTGATGATGATTGTCTTTTTCTCTTACATCTCGTTGCAGAATATGACACAAGTAATGAATAAAAAACCTAATGTCTGCTGTCAACAAAATATTTGCCTTTTGGAGACGCAAGCTTAGAGAGATGCTGGAGGAGGGCGAATGTATGAATCCGAAACGGGGAAACTATGTCGGGAAATGACTCAGTCGAAAGTCATAAGCGATTGCAGGAAATTTGAAGTTCCCAGGTACACAAGTATTGTGATGTCTTTATGCACACCTTGAGAAAGATGCTACATTCCACAAGAGTTCTTCAAAGTGGAGTCTACCAAACTCTATGAAGGCAAGACACTGGCTACGTACTGTGATTCTCAGTTAGTCTTTGGGAATAGCATCCTTGGCCATGAGTGAGGGCAGGCGCCAGGTGTACCAATACAAAAGCACGGAGCGGGCTGGAATCCTAATTTTGCGATAGCTGCACCTCCTAATGAGAATCACTGAAACCTCATGCCGACAACCAGGAACTGTGACTACTCCGTGGTGTCCTTCGTAGTGAGAAAAATGCAAGGTTTTCCTCCCAGCCACACATATTCAGTACACTCAATAAAATAACCACGAAAGAGCAGCAGAAAATGAAACGACATCGCACGGCGATATGTGAGATTCAAGTCACAAGTTAAAGATTATTGCAGTTTCGTTCAGATCGTTCAAGTCTCTAAGGGGTTCATTAGGGGTTCATTACTATTCGCTAGAGCACTTGAGCAGATGTAATTTCGCTGGATTCCTCACGCGCTGACTGCGATATGGAATATCTATGCTACAATAGACTCGCAGGTCAGAGCAGTGTTGGCAGTGCGTCGAGTTTAGTAGCTCGCAGAGAGCTGTCGTGTTTTGTAACTCTCACAGAGCACTTGAGTTCTGGAATTCGGACAGGGCAGTCCAGCAGTTGACTTGTGTTGGACCGGTCGTGCAGAACGATGGCAGTGGCTGAGCGATGTAATACAAGGTAAAAAAAAAAAATTTTCTTAGTTGCCGCGCGCATATGCTAATTGCCCCAACTGATTTAACCACAATTGTAACGTTAAAGTCCCATGTAATTCCTTGCAGAAGTGTTTCAATAATAACTTTTATTCTGAAGAAAACTTTTGCGAATCATTTATCTGAGTTTAAAGATTTAACGAATTTTTTCCTGTGCATACTCATGTTGATCAAGCAAAAGAAAATCAGTTGTTTTTCTACAAATGAAAATCTAGTGGCCAATATTGCACTTGGCTGTGCCAAAAATTTCTTATAGGAGCAGATATAAAGATAGCGTTATCCGGCGACATCATTGTGAGGTAAGAACTTTTCAGTTTATTCAGGATGGTTTCACAGGGCCATGACGCAGCGCTGCAGACGTCTAAACTTATTAATTTCGATATGGAGTCAGTCTTTAATGGAATGTCACATTAAAACTTGAAATTTTATTATTGGAAAGAAGTTTTTCTATTGGGAACTTAAACGAGATTTTTTCTGTTGGGAGGTTACACTAAATGTGAATATTAGAATTATTTTTCTGTTGGGAGGTTACACTTATCGACATCCGGGCAGGATAGTATTTTGAGAATTTTCTGAGAAGTAGTTAGCTATATATCTGCTCTTATTTATCTAGTGTTAAATGTAGGTTGCATTTGGCGCAACGCATTTACTAATTTGTCACTCCTTTTTCACAGATCATTGGCAATTATTGCTCTTTGTTGTCATTGTATTTATTCCACTTTGTAGCTGCTTTGTCTTGGTTTGATTTTGTGTCCATCTGTAATTTATGAAAAATGCCGCGAAAAACTGCAAACAGTACATCGCGAAGTGTAATGAATGAAAACACCGACCTGAACAGTTTGACTGACAATACAGAGATACTCAGTGTCACAATTCTAATCTCGCAACTTTAGACAAGCAGTGTGTGCCAACCACCAGTAACAGTTCAAACTTAAATGATGAGCAAACAAATTTAATTATGTCCACTGTAAATTTAACAATTGATGTCGCGGCGCGTTCCACCACAACGAGCGCTGCCCAATTTGACACATCTGATGTGCAAAATTTACAGAGTGAGCAGATAAATATTAATAATGAAGATGAACAGTTTCCTCAAAATATGTCAGATTTATTTAATTCCGATGTAGTGACCAGCAGTGCACAACCAATCAGCAAACCATTTCATGAATCAGACAATGACCAAATGGTTACAGAACACGTATCAAATGCAGATACCCTATCACACAGCACAGGAAACAGAGCCGCTAAATTTGACGTTGATCAAATTATGGGAATATTGCTACAACTTGATGAATCGAACAAACAACTTAATGAAAATTTCAAACAGTCGAATGAAAAACACGACAGCTCTCTGCGAGCTACTAAACTCGACCTCGGCTTACTGCCAACACTGCTCTGACTGCGATTCTATTGTAGCATAGCTATTCCATATCGCAGGCAGCGCGTGAGAAATCCATCGAAATTACATCTGCTCAAGTGCGATAGCGAATAGTAATGGACCCCTTACAAGCTGGTTACTGAAATCAAACGACCGGCGAAAAGAAATACATCATTAGAATTGAACGATGTATCTATCATTAGGACTACCAACGAGCAGAGAAGTTGCTTAGCGATAAAAATCGGCAGTTATATTATAAATCAGGGTCGTCTCGGTTCGGGAATTGCAAAGTTAAAACTACGCAGTTTATCATCGCCAAGCATTCATTATTACGGTCCACAAATTTATCAAGTCTGTATTGATGTTTCTTCAAAGCAGTAGCGAGGATATTCCCCATGGATATTGGAAGAGTTATCACACAATACGTCTGACTTCGTAATTTTCGACTGAATCGTTTACGAACCTCAAAGTCATGTGTTTGCTTTTGTCAAAGTTCGTATCATTGCCACGAAAACACTCGGTGCATTAGACATGCTGAATGATGCACTGATGATACTTTATTGAACCACGCCGATATCGATAAATCATCCACGGACACTAATTTTAATAATACCTAGATTGGAGTGAACGGAGACTTCAGTACATTGATTAGTTTATTTCTCAATTACCAATCAAGATGGAAAGATACTCTTTGGATTTTCTGTTTCTTTGTTACATTATAGGCTTAGCAAGTACTCACAGTCTAATAATGCTTTATTACGACAGTACATACAAATAAATCCTGTGTGAACGCGCAAAGCTGCAACTCATCCTTGGCAGCCACTTCCATAATTATTTGGCTCTTTAACAATGGATCCTTATTTCACACTGCGCAGGTGTCTAATTAACTTGCGTATCGTGGTTAAAAAAATATCCACGATATCTGCATCTATTTTTCAAAATTACGCTTACACGTAGCACTAAACACACAGAGGCGGATCACACATGTCACTGCTTAAAAAAGTAGGTTATATGCTTCTCAGAATTATAATAAAGATAGATGCAGTCTAGCGTACTGTAGTCTTCGTGTTTGTCTTCCATTACGAAAGAGCTACCTGTCACATTTAGCAAACAAGCGATAATTGAAGTTTTTCTTCATTTAGGTTAGTTAATTAAGACGAAGAAGGTTATAGTTTCCAGCTCGTCTTGCGTAATCTGTCCCTCACGAGCTACACTGGTCGACGTATACGAAAAATCTCTTTTCCAGCGTGATAACAAAATTGCAGAGCTTGTGACTGCTTTCATTTTTTGTAATTACAATACTGCTCATTCGTTCCACTAGATTAATTTTTAAATGAACCTAGCGATGGCGTGAGAAAGCCAGTGTTACATTACAAGAAATAAATATACTCCACGGAATATCTTCGGTGATGAGTTTGAGAAGTAATTTCGAAAGCGATTCATCGTAATGCAGCGGAGTGGTTGGTTTAAAAATCCCGTAAGCCTTACCGTTCTGCGATTCATTTTTTAGTGCGTTGCGAGAGAAGGCTGGCATGTTCCATTTCAGTGGACCTTGAAACACAAGCTATTAGTCATTTCTGGCAAAACGTGATTTTATGTGGACTGCAATCACTGCGTTTATCAGGTCGATAACTATCTGGGAGGTTCCTGATTGTTTCCTTATAGCTCAGTCTGTTGAGTTGACGAGGGTGTGTCAAAAGCGCAGGAACCAGCAGAGCAAAGGAGCACAAAGATGACAGCAAACTAGGCTGCCGATTTGCTACATTTAAAACAATAGTATTCACACTGAGGTGACAAAAGTCATGGGGTAGTGACATGTACATATACAAATGGCCATAGTATCGCGCGCACAACATAAAAAGGGCAGTGCACTGTATAACGGATCTTTTACGTTAGGATAAATTTATTTTATTTTTTGTTAGATGGTTTCGTTAAATAGCTGAATAAATTGTAATTAGGAATTATTTAACTAAGCAGAGTAGAGAAGATAAAGTCAAAGAGATGTTCATTGGGCGGACATTATCGTAATGTAACGTCATTGCGTTGTTCGGTTGTTAAAATAAGTCGTTTTTGTTCCGTTCTGCTGTTCGGTCGTGCGCGTATCTGAATGGAATTAATTCGGGGACTAGAATAAACTTTCACATAATAGTTACGATTCGATGTTCCGACAAAAGGGGTTAACGTCAGTGTTAATTTGAATAGTGGGCGACAGGATTAGTTTTGACAGATATGTGAAAACGGACGTAACGAAAGTTGTTCGCATATCATCCTTGAATGTGAATTTTTATTTAATGAACGATTGCGGGCTCATTAAAAGCTATTATCTCATGATTAGGATCAATCCCTCATTGCTCCTAGATAGTGGTCATTCATTAACATTTACGTCATAAGAAAAAGGATTATTAATAAAAGTGAAGTTAAATGACAATTACGTGTTATTCCGTTAGTGTGGAACCGTCGTAATATCTCGGAAATGACATTGATATATAATTTGTGTTAAATACTGAACTGAGATAGGGAGTAAATTGAAATTAGTGAACTATAGAAGCAGAAGCGCTTAAGGTTTCTCTTCTCTAAAATGGCAAAATAGGTACGAACTATAACTCAATGCTCAACCCTGGAGACTTGTGTGGTGAAATTAGAAGTCGGGCATATAAAACGAACTTAAAAATCCATTCAAGCTACAGTGGAGTCGGCACAACACGACGCGGGCAGTTATAACCAGCGGAATTGTCATTTGTATTCAGGTGATCCATGTGAAAAGATTTCCGACGTGATTATGACCTTACGACGCGAATTAACGGACTGTGAACGCGGAACGGTAGTTGGAGCTAGACGCATGAGACGCTCGATTTCGGAAATCGTAATGGAATTCAGTATTCCGAGATCCGCAGTGTCAAGAGTGCGCCGGAAAATCCGTATTTCACCTCTCTCTACGGACAACGAAGTAGCCGACGACTTACACTCAGCGACAGAGAGCAGCGGCGTTTCCGTAGAGCTGTCAGTGCTAACAGACAAGCAACACGGCGTGAAACAACCTCAGAAATAAGCGTGGCACGTACGACGAACGTATCCGTTAGGGCAGTGCAGAGAGATTTGGCGTCAGTGGGATATGGCAGCAGACGAGCGATGCGAGTGCCTTTGCTAACAGCACGAGATCACTTGCAGCGCCTCGCCTAGGCTCGTGACCCTATAGGTTCGATCCTAGGCGACTGGAAAACCGTGGCCTGGTTAGACGAATCCTGATTTCAGCTGGTAAGAGCTGTTTGTGTGATTCGAGTGTGGCGCAGATCCCATGCAGCCAGGACCTAAGATGTTAACAAGGCTCTGTGCAAGCTGGCGGTGGCTCCATAACGGTGTGGACTGTGTTTACATGGAATGGACTGGGTCCTCTGGTCCAACTGAACCGATGACTTACTGGAAGTGGTTATGTTCGGCTACCTGGAAAGGCACTGGCATCGGTCGTCTGCTGCCGTATCCCACTGACGCCAAATCTCTCTGCGCTGTCCTAACGGATACGTTCGTCGTACGTCCCACGCTTATTTCTGAGGTTGTTTCACGCCGTGTTGCTTGTCTGTTAGCACTGACAGCTCTACCAAAACGCCGCTGCTCTCGGTCGTTAAGTGAAAGTCGTCGGCTACTTCGTTGTCCGTAGAGAGAGGTGGACATTGTGTTTCCAAACAACGATGGAATTTTTATGGATGACAATGCGCCATGTCACCGGGCCGCAATTGATCGCAATTGCTTTGAAGAAGGTTCAGGATAATTCGAGCGAATTATTTGGCGGCCCAGATCGGCCGACATGAATCCCATCGGACATTTATGGGACTTAATCAAGATGTCAGTTCGTGCACAAAATCCTACAGCAGCAACACTTTCGCAATTTTGAACGGCTGTAGAGGAAGCATGGCACAACATTTCTGCAGGGGACTTCCAACGACTTGTTGAGTCCATGCCAGATCGAGTTGCTTCTTGATAGGGCAGATAAAATCTCCTGAACGATACGGAAATTGGAGTTGCTGCACTATGCCGGACAACCGGACAAAAGTTTGCCCGAGATGGTATTGGGAGGTATCCCATGACCTTTGTCAACTCAGTGTGTTTCAGACCGGTATCGCGCTACATGCCCGTCTTCAGTGGTACACTCACAATTATTCTGATGATACTCGTGGCTCGAGTAGTCGGTGAGTGTTTCTCTTGAACAAGATGTGTAAGCCGTTGAAATGAACATGCCGCCCTCTATCGATCCGGCATAATCAAATTTTAATGATAAATCCTAAACAGCAGGTGTCGATTTTTAGTCATACAAAAAATCAAGTTTTTGGGTTTCTTGAGAGCTGCAGAGCAATTACAGTTACAGTTATCAAGAGAAGGTGTCATCAGAAGTCGTGACGATGTGTTGATAGGGCAGATAAAATCTCGTGAGCGATACGGATATTCGAGAAATAGAGGTTCCTATTGAAAAGTTGATAAAAATACAAATAATACTAGACGAAAAGGGTATATTGCTCCATAACACGTTGCTCACATTAAGGATGAAAACTTCTGTAATAGCTCATATGCGGTTTCTGTTCTATCTAACCAGCAAACTGGTGCAACACTTTGTTATTTAAATCGTTTCGACACAGTAGCAGGCTTGTCTTGGTTTGTGATGGGTGAAACTGAGTTAAACTATGTAGTATCGAATCTATGTCCCAAGTAAAAAATACTGACTTTCGCCGTTCGAAAGCTGTGACTGCATGGCACGAGGAACGTTCCCGGATAGTCACATTTATTCAATAAACGAGGAATAAACCCAATGAGAATCTTTCTTTTTTGCTGCAACACTGCTTCCCCGTGAGGCACAGGATGTTAGCAGCAAGCATGGAGTATTTTGTCAGGAGGAGTGGAATGTCGATGTTAACAGCAGGCAGCTCATGTCAGCCGAATTCACGGCTCGTATCAGTGTCCGTGGAGGAAGCAGATTTTTTCCGTGGTGTGCTTATTTACAAGTTATCTTTTCAGCTATGCCCCTACAGTTCGTATAAAAAAAAGATTAGGATTTAGCGTCACATCGACGACGAGGCAGGCGGAAGTGGAGCGCAGATTCGGAGTGGGAAACGGCAATGATCTTAATCAAGGAATCATCCCGGGGTAATTTATCTCAAGTGATTATGGGAAACCACGGAAAAACCTAAATCTGGATGACCAGCCTGGGGTTTGAACCGCCTTCCCCACAAATGTGACTCCAGTGTGCTGAGTTCAACGTCACCTAACTCCATCGTACAGTGCGATCGAAAAGTCACGAACATGCCAATAAATGTGTCTGTAAATAGGAGTTGCATCGACTTCGTTCGATCAGCCACCGCAAGACAGCACTACAGGTGTTATCAAGAACAAACGAAGACGCCAATGTAACGGATACACGTCACAGGACACCTGTGATGTTGAGTAATTCATTGTTTGGTAAACGTGACGTTTTTCCAAAAGCAATGACTTTTCATGGTTTACCAGTACGCTACGTCGGCAGTTGTTCGTACGCACCCGTTGTAGACTCATTTCAACGGGAGTACCCCATTACCACAGTGCCGAACTGTTCGACAGTAACGAGATGAGTCGGGCGTTCCCGGGAAAGTGGATCAGTTGCAGACATGAAGTGAAGGAGACCGGCCATATTGAGGAATCCTAAACCGGCTGAGGTGAGGACAGTGACGTTGCGTCCGTAGTCAGTAAGTTTGTGAAGACTATCTCCGGTCCCAGACTTTGTATCGTAGTGCTCAGAAAGCGATGCAGAAATTAAAATTTCTTGCTCATCATCTTCACAGTGCGCAGGAACTAAAGGCGACGGATAAAGAAAAGCGTTAGCATCACGGTTTCAGTAATTTGTTGACATCTATGAGGTCACAGAACTGGATCATATTTTCTTCAGGTATAACGCGTGGTTTCATTTCACTTAGAGGATATGTGAACGCTCCCAGCACACGAATGTGGTCGTCAGAAAATACATAGATCTTTCGTGAAAACATCTTGCACTGTCAGAGAATTGGAAAGTTGTGTGCCGTATCACGCCCTATTGCCTCTGAAACTGCACTGAACGGCGTTGTGTACCGCGACGTTACTGCAGAGTTTATTTTGCTACCTGTGGCTCATGTGCGTGACATTTCGATTATCCTGCAATTTTTACAACAGCAGCAGTCATGGCTCGTGCAAAGTATTACCAGTGTGCTTTTGATTTACAAGGAAAGTAATCATAACTAAATTGAATAGATTAATTCTATGTAAATAGACTGAGCTGTTTAAATGTATTTAAATTTTATAATCATAGTGCCGGAAGGGTGACATCATATCAAAACATGTGGAGTCGAAAACAGACAGCTGCGCTCCTTCTGTGAGTCGATTGTAGCGTTGCTGTCCATCATATCAGCACTTCACAATGGTTTCTGGTTATCGCGGAGAGAGTGCTCCAAAACACGTTTTCGTCTGTTTTATTTCCATACCAAAATGCATCCGCAGAGAAATAGGGTCGATCTAGGACGATTTTTTGCTCGCATTTGAAGAGTAATGGCTCACATTCGAAAAGAAATGGCAAAACTTTAGTGGCATATTTGTAGTGTGCCATAGCACATTAGCACTTGGTAATTGGCAGCCACTGGGCAGCAGTCTAAATCACATTTGTTTTATTTAGGATTGTTTTTAGGTGAAGTCTGTCTACAAAATGTTTAGCATCTAGTTCGCATTTTTGTCTATTTTTAGTAGCCAAGAAATCTGTTTCAACGGCAAATGTCAGCAGCTTGGCGCTGCTATTGTTCCACATGTATTGTCCGTACTAGCCTCAACTTCTACGATTATGAGGAAAAAAATCGTGCCTTAGCTTCAAGTACTCTGAACTCCGCATCATGGTATTGTATTGTCGTATGTTAACCTGGGGCCTAGAAACGACGGAGAGGCTCCGCCTCCGCCACAGCGGCAGTGGTCCACAACCCCACGACGACTACCGCAGTCCACTTCACCTCTCCGCCGCCCCACACCGAACCCAAGGTTATTGTGCGGTTCGGCCCCCGGTGGACCCCCCAGGGAACGTCTCACACCAGACGAGTGAAACCCCTATGTTTGCGTGGTGGAGAACTTGTTTGCGCAGCAATCGACAACATAGTGTAGCTGAGGTGGAATATGGGGAACCAGCCGGTATTCGCCGAGGCAGATGGAAAAGCGCCTAAAAACCATCCACAGACTGGCCGGCACAGCAGATCTCGACACAAGTCCGCCGGGCGGATTCGTGCAGGGGAACAGGCACTCCTTCCCAGTTAGACCGCATCATGGTACTCGCAGTATCAGTCCATTATCTACGAGGTGCGACAATAAGGTAATGCGACTGATGTGGAAAAAAATTTTGCTTTCCGTTTTAATCAAGTTTAGTGTTGTCTCCTTCAAAGTAGTTCCCTTCTGATTGCACACACTTTAAAAAAAAAATGGTTCAAATGGCTCTGAGCACTATGGGACTTAACTTCTGTGGTCATCAGTCCCCTAGGACTTAGAACTACTTAAACCCAACTAACCTAAGGACATCACACACATCCATGCCCGAGGCAGGATTCGAACCTGCGACCGTAGCAGTCGCGCGGTTCCGGACTGAGCACACTTTTTCCAGCGCTTCTGCCATTGATGGTAACATTTCTGGAACTCATCTTCTGTAATATCCTCCAAGACCCTCGTTACAACATCTTGTGTTGTTTGAAAATGGTGTCCCCTGACCGCCGTTTTGACTCTTTGGCTCTTTGGAAATAGAAAAAAGTCTGACGGAGCGATATCTGGTGAATAAGGTGGCTGTGGTAGTACTGAAATTTATTTTGACGTTAAAAATTGCTCTACTGACAGCAGTATGGTATGCCGCATTATCGTGATGCAGAATCCAGTTATCAGCAATGTGGGCATGGACACGAAGAACACTTTTACGAAATCTTTCTAAAATATGTTTGTAGTAATATTGGTTAATTGTTTGTCCAGGAGGCACCCACTCTTTATGGACAATTCCCTTGGAATCAAAGAAGCACACAAGCATGCATTTCGCTTCTGACTTTGACATGCGAGCTTCTTTTGGTCTGGGTGATCGCTTTGAGCACCATTTTCCCACGCCCGGGTTCCCGGGTTCGATTGCCGGCGGGGTCAGGGATATTCTCTGCTTCGTGATGACTGGGTGTTGTGTGATGTCCTTACGTTAGTTAGGTTTAAGTAGTTCTAAGTTCTAGGGGACTGATGACCATAGATGTAAAGTCCCATAGTGCTCCGAGCCATTTTGAGCACCATTGCGAACTTTGGCGTTTTGTCTCTGGTTCGTACTGAAAAAAACCAACTTTCATCAGCAGTGGTAACACGGCTCAACAATTCTGGATTGATTTCCGTTTGCTCTAACAGATCGGCTGCCACATTTTTCCGTGTTTCTCGCAGTTGTGGTGTGAGATTTTTGGGGACCATTTTTGCACAGATCTTTCTCATACCAAGATCTTCAGTTATTATTAGACGAACCGTTTCTCGATTGATGTGCAGTTCTTCTGCAATTATTTTCACTGATAATCTTCGATCAGATCGTACGAGTTCACTCACCCCGGCCAAGTTGACATCCGTCCATGAGGTTGATGGTGGTCCACTGCGGTCTTCATCTTCAACATTCGTTCTGCCTTCACTAAACATTTTGTACCAACGAAAAACTTGAGATCTTGACATAACCTCCTCTCCAAAAGCCTTCTGAAGCTTACCTTAAGTTTTCATCGCGTTTTCACTCAGTTTAACGCGAAAAGTAATGGGATACCGTTGCGCAATATTATGCGGTTCCATTTCCATGCCGAGGGACACAAACACGTGTTAACTTATTACAGCAAAACTCACGACTGAACAGTTGCATCGATGTGCCTCTTGGAGTAGAAGCAGATTATAGACCAAGGTCAAAGATATTGTGCCTACGTAAGCCTGCAGGGTTGCCATATCTTGCAAAGAAAAATGGGTCAAATGGCACTGAGCACTATGGGACTTAACATCCATGGTCATCAGTCCCCTAGAACTTAGAACTACTTGAACCTAACTAACCTAAGGACATCACACAACACTCAGTCATCACGAGGCAGAGAAAATCCCTGACCCCGCCGGGAATCGAACCCGGGAACCCGGGCGTGGGTCTTGCAAAGAAAATCAGTATCATTACTTTATTGACGCACGTCGTAGTTTTCACACTTCCTGTCACTTGTGGATCAATGGGTACATAGATTAAATCAGCAGCCGTACAGTGCGCTACAGGGAATTTATACTTGTGTTTGACGCACATGTTCACAGAGGACGCGGCGTTCGAAGCCCTCCACGACGATGACGTCAGCGAGACGATGCTTCGGCTGGCGGGCCTCCTGTCTTGTAAGCCTGCCTGGTGGGCGGCACGCCGCAGCTCCACACACAGCTCAGGTACCGGCAATAGTTACGGTAAATGTAAATGTCGTGTGACTAGGGCCTGCCCTCGGGTAGACCGTTTTCCAGGTGCAAGTATTTCAATTTGACGCCACTTCGTTGACTTGCGCGTCGATGGTGATGAAATCATGATGATTAGGACAACACAATACCCAGTCCCTGAGCGGAGAAAATCTCCGACCCAGCCGCGAATCGAACCTGGGCCCTTAGGACTGACATTCTTTCGCGCTGACCACTCAGCTACCGGGGGCGGACAATAGTTTTGGTGACAGTGGGAAAGAATTTTACCCTAGCAGTTTGTAGCTTCTGACAAAAAACTGTGACAGTTAGCATCAGCTGTCTGATGGATTTTGATTATGGGAGCAAAGTCTACCACGAAACCTTGCAACATCCTCTTTGATTCCACACTAACTTGATGTAAATTCTATTTTTATTACAAGCAAGACATGTTTCTAAAATCAGCACAACATTGCTGATTCGTAGATACTAAATACTCGCAAAAATTCTGAAATTGTATTTTCAGCTCTGTGTGAGAAATCCCTGTAACTCATTTTGTAAGCAGATAAATCCATTGCCATACATTTTGCTACCATCTATAAAAAAGAAAGATCGCGATAGGATAACAGTTCCATGGGAGACCTACTGTTTACAAAACTGTGTCACATATGGACAAAAGAATCTGCTGTGCAATATCAGAATTCATTCAAACGATGTTTTCAAACACACAGGCCATTCAGTTAATGTAAGAGAGCAAATGCTAATGTTTTACACCTACAGCTGGATCGCAAACAAATCAAGTGAATTAATATTGACAGAATGTTTAGAAATCATCACAAGTCGTTGTGCTCATTGCTGAGCGTCGTAACTTCATGAACTGAGCGTCTCCATCCCAGACGGTTACCAGCTTCTCTTAGAATCTGCATAAGAGGTAGGCCCAATATCTTCTTCATTTGATCTGTTCACTTGTTCACAGCTCTTCCTCTCGGTCTCTTGCCCTCGATTTTTCCTTCCATGATGGTTTTCACTGTTTTTTCTCCAACTCTGCACACAGTATGGCCAAAGAACTGGAAAATTTTTTGGTTGACACGAAAGGAAAGGCGGGTTGAGATACTGAGTTGCAGCATCCTGCGCCAGCACTGAAGCTCAAATGCATCGATACGCTGTTTGTCTCTGCCTCTAACGGTCCATGTCTCGCAACGGAAAGCACGAGTGTTCCAACAAGTCGTACCTTTGTGGTGTTCGCTATTGCCCTGTTCTGCCAGATCTTGGTGAGCTTCTTCATATCCACTCGTCCTAGCGTGCTCCGTCTTCTTAACTCATCTTCACAGCTTCCCGTGTCACAGATGGGTGACCCATGATAGGTGAAAGAATGCACGATTTCCAGTTCCTTTAATCGACCTGTTAGTTGCACCTGTACTTCTCGATCAGTTGTCATGAGTTTGGACTTGCCGAGATTGAGGTCCAGTCCATATCACAAACAAGCTTTACTTTTGTTGATAGCTCAACAAGTTCGTCTTCGCTGCTGGCTAAACGCACGATGTCATCAGCAAATCGGAGGTTGTTAATAGTTCTACCACCAACTGAGATACCTTTTGTCAGCGGATAGGACACAATCCTGACTGACACTTTTTGATACATAGAAGAAATCAGACGTGCCAGCAATCCTCTTCACAACTGCAAGTTGATTACTGATCAGTGCTGTCAAGTGTGGTGGGAGACTGAATTCTGCAGGCACCTACCACAACTTTTCCCAGGCAACACAATTAATGGCTTTCCTATACTCAAGGAAGCGGATGAAGACAGGAACACAGAACTCTGGCCGTTTCTCGATTATTTGTCGTTTGTTCAGAATCTGCTCACGAATTCCTTTTCCTTCAACAAAACCTGCTTCTTCTGTGGATATGTGATTCTGAAGGTTTCAAACGCTGTTTCAGTACTTAGAGCAAAATTGTGCTTGCGTGGGATATGAGAGCACTGATTCGGTAGTTGGAGGAGTTCCTGATTGACCCTTCCTTGTGTAGTGGGATGAATATAGACTTCAGCCGGTCTTCTGGCCATTCCCCAGTTTTCCACATCCTTATACACCTCGAACGCAGCACATAAACACCTTCCTGCCCCATTTCCTTGGTCATCTCACCAGATGTACTGTCTAGACCAGGGGATTTATAGCTTTTCAGATGTTGTATTGAGTGTTAAATTCACCGGCGAAGCTTTTGAGTTTCTTGAAGAGATCACGTACTTGACTGTGATTATGATGTTCTGTCACATCACAGGTAGCGTTAATGAAGTGTTATCTGTCCTTTCTGCAATTCCGTTGTATTTCTCTGCACCGGTTCTTATATCTGCCTCGATCTTGGATGGTGTGAATACCAGTTTGCTTCACATTGCTTCTCTCTGCAATTAGATGTAGTGTGCACTGTGACATCCAAGGCTGTTTTGCACTTTGTAGTCTTTCTGAAGCCGGAAGTGACGAGGAAACGACCTCCTTCACTTGTTCCCATGCTTCTCATGCTGGGACATCTTTATCAAGACTGGTGTTGTGGAGTTTCGGTCTTACAAGCTAACCAAATTCTCGAAGTCCTTCCTTGTTTCTGACTTTTAGATGTCTTTCTCCGCTCTTCTTGGTGGATTTGAACTTAATCCCCATTTTCGTGGACAGCTGATTGTGATCATTTCCATAGTCAGCTCTAGGAAAGGTCTTACACTCCATGATCGAAGTTTTCCAACGTCTTCGCATTGGGATGAAGTCAGTCTGGTTTCTAAAGCTATTACCAGGTGATATCCAAGTGTACAGTCGTCTTGGGTGGTGGTGAGACATAGTGTTACGGACAATCAAGTCGTTACTCACATAGAAATCTAGCAAGTGGCTCCCTCGTTCATTTCTTTCGCCTAGATTATAAGATCATAAACTGTATGTCTGTTGCGTGGTATATCCAATTTTAGCACTGCAGTCTCCTTGAATTATTACCTGTTCTTTGTTATGGATCTCGCTAAGGACTTGTTCCAGCTGCTCACAGGAGCATTCAGTTTGATGAAGATGATTCTGTCATTAATGGTTTAATAACCCTAGGAAAAAAATTGTTTAGATTTCTAGAAACAACTATTGCGACACCTTTCCTGTTTTGGTCACTAGACCCTGAAAAACATTCAGTGTTCCTTCCTTAGGTCACGAAATGGCCAGTTCCTCTCCAATGAGCCTCACTTAGCCCGAGAATATCGAGGTCATTCGCATTTCTACTACAACAAGTTTTCCCGTCTGCAGTAGCCCACGCACAATCCATGTTGCAATCTTTCTTACAATGCGCAAGGATAATTTGTGCTGTGCTACTAGTCTAATGACTTGAAGCTCCGGATAATTTAGAACTTAATAAAGCCATGGGGGTTGCGTGGAAAAACTTCAGCGGTGGTTTTGTGTTGCCTTCCACTGAGCTTAAAATCCTGTCTGCTCGTCGACTTTGTTTCCCGCGGGGGTTGGTCAAACAACCTTCTGCTGAGCTGCAGGGGCACAGCGGGTCGGTGGGAAGTTGGAGAACTGAGGTGACAGACGCTGAGAGAACTCTCTTGCCGTGTTCTTGTAAGCGCGTATCACCACCAGTTTCTCCTTACCAGTCTCAAGGTGCTCACAGAGACTCCACCAGTTTTTTCCCCATATTGCTTCAATGTTTTTGTTATCCATAACTTTATAAATATGGCGGTAATGGGAAATCTAATACCAGTTTTGGAATCAGTACAAGAAATACTTTAAGTTGAGACACTTCACATAACTTTTTAAATTTCGTAAAAATTACATTAATTTTATTTCAGTAAGATGTTAGAACGATTTGTAGATGGAATAGATGACTCAAATAATGTTGCAGCCACATTTGTGTACACTCCAACTGATTTAATTTGTAAGTGAAAATCTCTTTTGTGTTAAGAGTACTATAAATTAAAATACTGCTTGCCACCAGGCAGCTTTCTTCTAGTATGAAGTACACAGGTAACTTGGTTTTCGTGACCTCAAGTCCCTGAATTGCGCGAGGAGACGCATAACTACTTACACATTTTTTTTGAGACCCCAGCAGCTGCTCAGTGAAAGTTGTCACTGAGATAGGCCGTGCGACTTACTATTCGTGTGGTTTTGGCGATTGCCAGAATTATGTTGGCAGCTCTGAACAACATGGCCTACGATTTTTTGTTGTGGAGCTTGTATCAAATGTGATTCGTGTTTACCAAAAGACCACGTACTCTGAATTAATGGTTTTACTTATCTATTAGTACCTGGTTCAGAGGCCAATCTCCTATAATGGTCTGCAGCCAGTATTATTCACCGTTGTAATCTACGAAATCCATTACTACATATGAATTTGTGGTATCTTTTAGTTTATGGGAACTCTAATTTTAATTTATTTTAGACATAAGAAACGCCACACACTCCATGAATGTAACTGACTGGATAGTGTAAAAATGGTTCAGATGGCTCTGAGCACTATGGGACTCAACTGTTGAGGACATCGGTCCCCTAGCACTTAGAACTACTTAAACCTAACTAACCTAACGACATCACACACATCCATGCCCGAGGCAAGATTCGAACCTGAGACGGTAGTAGCAGCGCGGTTCCGGACTGAAGCGCCTAGAACCGCTCGGTCACAACGGCCGGCTGGATAGCGTAAATTGGTATGTTTGCAGTACGGGAGCTATATGAACAATTATAATTGTCAGTAGGCTCGGAAGAAATGATGGAAATAAAAGAAAGGTTCAGGAGTGGAATTAAAATACATGGTGAAAGGATATCAATGATACGATTCGCTGATGACATTGCTGTTGTTGTTGTGGTCTTCAGTCCTGAGACTGGTTTGATGCAGCTCTCCATGCTACTCTATCCTGTGCAAGCTTCTTCATCTCCCAGTACCTACTGCAACCTACATCCTTCTGAATCTGCTTAGTGTATTGATCTCTTGGTCTCCCTCTACGATTTTTACCCTCCACGCTGCCCTCCAATGCTAAATTTGTGATCCCTCGATGCCTCAAAACATGTCCTACCAACCGATACCTTCTTCTAGTCAAGTTGTGCCACAAACTTCTCTTCTCCCCAATCCTATTCAATACCTCCTCATTAGTTACGTGATCTACCCACCTTATCTTCAGCATTCTTCTGTAGCACCACATTTCGAAAGCTTCTATTCTCTTCTTGTCCAAACTGGTTATCGTCCATGTTTCACTTCCATACGGCTACACTCCATACAAATACTTTCAGAAACGACTTCCTGACACTTAAATCTATACTCGATGTTAACAAATTTCTCTTCTTCAGAAACGATTTCCTTGCCATTGCCAGTCTACATTTTATATCCTCTCTACTTCGACCATCATCAGTTATTTTACTCCCTAAATAGCAAAACTCCTTTACTACTTTAAGTGTCTCATTTCCTAATCTAATCCCCTCAGCATCAACCGATTTAATTTGACTACATTCCATTATCCTCTTTTTGCTTTTGTTGATGTTCATCTTATATCTTCCTTTCAAGACACTGTCCATTCCGTTCAACTGCTCTTCCAAGTCCTTTGCTGTCTCTGACAGAATTACAATGTCATCGGCGAACCTCAAAGTTTTTACTTCTTCTCCATGAATTTTAATACCTACTCCGAATTTTTCTTTTGTTTCCTTTATTGCTTGCTCAATATACAGATTGAATAACATCTGGGAGAGGCTACAACCCTGTCTCACTCCTTTCCCAACCACTGCTTCCTTTTCATGCCCCTCGACTCTTATAACTGCCATCTGGTTTCTGTACAAATTGTAAATAGCATTTCGCTCCCTGTATTTTACCCCTGCCACCTTCAGAATTTGAAAGAGAGTATTCCAGTTAACGTTGTCAAAAGCTTTCTCTAAGTCTACAAATGCTAGAAACGTAGGTTTGCCTTTTCTTAATCTTTCTTCTAAGATAAGTCGTAAGGTTAGTATTGCCTCACGTGTTCCAACATTTCTACGGAATCCAAACTGATCTTCCCCGAGGTCCGCTTCTACCAGTTTTTCCATTCGTCTGTAAAGAATTCGCGTTAGTATTTTGCAGCTGTGACTTATTAAACTGATAGTTCGGTAATTTTCACATCTGTCAACACCTGCTTTCTTTGGGATTGGAATTATTATATTCTTCTTGAAGTCTGAGGGTATTTCGCCTGTCTCATACATCTTGCTCACCAGATGGTAGAGTTTTGTCATGACTGGCTCTCCCAAGGCCATCAGTAGTTCTAATGGAATGTTGTCTACTCCCGGGGCCTTGTTTCGACTCAGGTCTTTGAGTGCTCTGTCAAACTCTTCACGCAGTATCTTATCTCCCATTTCATCTTCATCTACATCCTCTTCCATTTCCATAATATTGTCCTCAAGTACATCGCCCTTGTATAAACCCTCTATATACTCCTTCCACCTTTCTGCCTTCCCTTCTTTGCTTAGAACTGGGTTGCCATCTGAGCTATTGATATTCATACAAGTGGTTCTCTTCTCTCCAAAGGTCTCTTTAATTTTCCTGTAGGCAATATCTATCTTACCCCTAGTGAGACAAGCCTCTACATCCTTACATTTGTCCTCTAGCCATCCCTGCTTAGCCATTTTGCACTTCCTGTCGATCTCATTTTTGAGACGTTTGTATTCCTTTTTGCTTGCTTCATTTACTGCATTTTTATATTTTCTCCTTTCATCAATTAAATTCAATATTTCTTCTGTTACCCAAGGATTTCTATTAGCCCTCGTCTTTTTACCTACTTGATCCTCTGCTGCCTTCACTACTTCATCCCTCAGAGCTACCCATTCTTCTTCTACTGTATTTCTTTCCCCCATTCCTGTCAATTGTTCCATTATGCTCTCCCTGAAACTCTGTACAACCTCTGGTTCTTTCAGTTTATCCAGTCCCATCTCCTTAAATTCCCGCCTTTTTGCAGTTTCTTCGGTTTCAATCTGCAGTTCATAACCAATAGATTGTGGTCAGAATCCACATCTGCCACTGGAAATGTCTTACAATTTAAAACCTGGTTCCTAAATCTCTGTCTTACCATTATGTAATCTATCTGATACCTTTTAGTATCTCCAGGATTCTTCCAGGTATACAACCTTCTTTCGTGATTCTTGAACCAAGTGTTAGCTATGATTAAGTTATGCTCTGTGCAAAATTCTACAAGGCGGCTTCCTCTTTCATTTCTTCCCCCCAATCCATATTCACCTACTATGTTTCCTTCTCTCCCTTTTCCTACTGACGAATTCCAGTCACCCATGACTATTACATTTTCGTCTCCCTTCACTACCTGAATAATTTCTTTTATCTCGTCATACATTTCATCAATTTCTTCATCATCTGCAGAGCTAGTTGGCATATAAACTTGTACTACTGTAGTAGGCATGGGCTTTGTGTCTATCTTGGCCACAATAATGCGTTCACTATGCTGTTTGTAGTAGCTAACCCGCACTCCTATTTTGTATTCATTATTAAACCTACTCCTGCATTACCCCTACTTGATTTTGTATTTATAACCCTGTAATCACCTGACCAAAAGTCTTGTTCCTCCTGCCACCGAACTTCACTAATTCCCACTATATCTAACTTTAACCTATCCATTTCCCTTTTTAAATTTTCTAACCTACCTGCCCGATTAAGGGATCTGATATTCCACGCTCCGATCCGTAGAATGCCAGTTTTCTTTCTCCTGATAACGACGTCCTCTTGAGTAGTCCCCGCCCGGAGATCCGAATGTGGGACTATTTTACCTCCGGAATATTTTACCCAAGAGGACGCCATCATCATTTAATCATACATTAAAGCTGCATGTCCTCGGGAGAAATTACGGCTGTAGTTTCCCCTTGCTTTCAGCCGTTCGCAGTACCAGCACAGCAAGGCCGTTTTGGTTAATGTTACAAGGCCAGATCAGTCAATCATCCAGACTGTTGCCCCTGCAACTACTGAAAAGGCTGCTGCCCCTCTTCAGGAACCACATGTTTGTCTGGCCTCTCAACAGATACCCCTCCGTTGTGGTTGCACCTACGGTACGGCCATCTGTATCCCTGAGGCACGCAAGCCTCCCCACCAACGGCAAGGTCCATGACATTGCTATCCTGAGTGTAAGTGAAGAATTAAATGATCTGGTGAACGGAATGAACAGTCTAATGAGTGCACAGTATGGTTTGAGAGTAAATCGGACAAAGTCGAAGGTAATGAGAAGTAGTAGAAATGAGAACAGCGAGAAACTTAACATCAGGATTGATGGTCACGAAGTCAATGAAGTTAAGGAATTCTGCTACCTAGGCAGTAAAATAACCAATGACGGACGGATCAAGGAGGACATCAAAAGCAGACTCGCTATGGCAAAAACGGCATTTCTGGCCAAGAGAGGTCTACTAATATCAAATACCGGCCTTAATTTGAGGAAGAAATTTCTGAGGATGTACGTCTGGAGTACAGCATTGTATGGTAGTGAAACATGGACTGTGGGAAAACCGGAACAGAAGAGAATCGAAGCATTTGAGATGTGGTACTATAGACGAATGTTGAAAATTAGGTGGACTGATAAGGTAAGGAATGAGGAGGTTCTACGCAGAATCGGAGAGGAAAGGAATATGTGGAAAACACTGATAAGGAAAAGGGACAGGATGATAGGACATCTGCTAAGACATGAGGGAATGACTTCCATGGTACTAGAGGGAGCTGTAGAGGGCAAAAACTGTAGAGGAAGACAGAGATTAGAATACGTCAAGCAAATAATTGAGGACGTAGGTTGCAAGTGCTACTCTGAGATGAAGAGGTTAGCTCAGGAAAGGATTCCTGGCGGGCCGCATCAAACCAGTCAGTAGACTGATGACCAAAAAAAAAGGCTCGGAAGGTCTTTGTCTTAGACCTTGGACCTATCAAGTGACATTAGCCCCAACCGTGGGTCCCTGAATATACCTGAAAAAAATCCCACCAGTTCGGTCGAAACGTCGAACGTCGAAGAATTTTGAAGGGGAAGATGATGGGGCCTAAAAACCCACAAGATATTATTTTTGTTTACGAACGTCTTTACACGCAGGGAAACAACGTTAACTAAGGCATGGAACAAAAATAATGACAAATTGTTACCTCAACCTGAAAAGTAGTAATAAGCGGACATAAAACATGTTGCTCCATTCTGCAAAATATTAACATAGGAGATTTCGCCTATAATTATTAGTATCCGTTTGATGAGCCTTCTTGAGAACGAGAACGGCCTGCTGCTTTTCCCAGTCGCCTGTGGCGTCTCGTTGCTCTAGAAATCTACGATAACATACTGCTAGGAGGAGTGTGCCGTGTAAGATGCCGCGATGGTTGAGACGCTGCAATCGCATTCTGGTCGAGAGGGAATCAAACCCACGCCAACCCATCCAAATTTTTGCGGGGTTTCCTTAAATTAAGCCATCTGGATATCGATTATAAATTAAAGTGCTATGAAGTTTTTGTCTCGAGTGTAGCCTTGTAGGGAAGCGAAACAGGGACGATTAACGGTTCGTGTAAGAAAATAATACAGGAGAATAATGAAGATTAGATTGGTAGGTCGGATAAGTAATGACGAGGTACGTAATGAAATCGGGGATAAAAGAAATGTATATCCTGTGTTGACTACAAAAAGAACATTTCGAGATACGTGTGGTGTCTTCAATGTTAATTGCGTAAGTGAGTTTACACGACAGAGGATGCTGGTAGATCTCCTTAATTCATATCATCTGATGCGACCTGTATTCTTTCCAATGAGAGTGCAGGGGAATAGTAGCACAGCCATAGAGAACATTTTTGTTCATTCATTATTACTAGACGGCATTCCGGTAGCAAAAAGGTGAATGTCCTTTCAGGCCATGATGCACAAATTTTAACGTCAAAAGAATTTCGTGCTCAGTCGCACATTAGATATAATTAGAAACTATTTTTAAAAAAGCTTATCCAATTCGAATAGATATAGTTTTAAACCTCATTAAGGAACAAGATTGTCAGGATACTTATAGTGGAAATAACGTAGACAGGAAATATAATGCTTTTCTCAACACATTTCTCATGCTCTTTGAAAGTTGCTTACTACACTACTGGCAATTAAAATTGCTACACCAAGAAGAAATGCAGATGATAAACGGCTATTCATTGGACAAATATATTATACTAGAACTGATATGTGATTACATTTGCACGCAATTTGGGTGCATAGATCCTGAGAAATCACTACCTAGAACAACCACCTCTGGCCGTAATAACGGCGTTGCTACGCCTGGGCATTGAGTCAAACAGAGCTTGGATGGCGTGTACAGATACAGCTGCCCATGCAGCTTCAACACGATACCACAGTTCGTCAAGAATAGTGACTGGCGTATTGTGACGAGCCAGTTGTTCGGCCACCATTGACCAGACGTTTTCAATTGGTGAGAGATCTGGAGAATGTGTTGGCCAGCGCAGCAGTCGAACATTTTGGGTATCCAGAATGGCCCGTACAGGACCTGCAACATGCGGTCGTGCTTTATGCTGCTGAAATGTAGGGCTTCGCAGGGATCGAATGAAGGGTAGAGCCACGGGTCGTAACACATCTGAAATGTAACGTCCACTGTTCAAAGTGCCGTCAATGCGAACAAGAGGTGACCGAGACGTGTAACCAATGGCACCCCATACCATCACGCCGGGTGATAGGCCAGTATGGCGATGACGAATACACGCTTCCAATGTGCGTTCACCGCGATGACGCCAAACACAGATGCGATCATTATGATGCTGTAAACAGAACCCGGATTCATCCGAAAAAATGAGGTTTTGCTATTCGTGCTCCCAGGTTCGTCGTTGAGTACACCATCGCAGGCGCTCCTGTCTGTGATGCAGCGTCGAGGGTAACCGCAGCCGTGGTCTCCGAGCTGATAGTCGATGCTGCTGCAAACGTCGTCGAACTGTTCATGCAGATGGTTGTTGTCTTACAAACGTCCCCGTCTGTTGACTCAGCGATCGAGACGTGGCTGCACGATCCGTTACAGCCATGCGGATAAGATGCCTGTCATCTCGACTGCTAGTGATACGAGGCCGTTGGGATCCAGCACGGCGTTCCGAATTACCCTCCTGAACCCACCGATTCCATATTCTGCTAACAGTAATTGGATCTCGACCAACGCGAGCAGCAATGTCGCTATACGATAAACCGCAATCGCGATGGGCTACAATCCGACCTTTATCAAAGTCGGAAACATAGTGGTACGCATTTCTACTCCTTACACGAGGCATCACAACAACGTTTCACCAGGCAACGCCGGTCAACTGCTGTTTGCGTATGAGAAATCGGTTGGAAACTTTCCACATGTCAACACGTTGTAGGTGTCGCCACCGGCTCCAACCTTGTGTGAATGCTCTGAAAAGCAAATCTTTTGCATATCACAGCATCTTCTTCCTGTCGGTTAAATTTTTCGTCTGTAGCACGTCATCTTCGTGGTGTAGCAATTATAATGGCCAGTAGTGTATTAGAACATTCAAAACAGGGTACTGACGCTGACAGGCTGACAGGGTGGCTGATTAGGGATAAGAATATCATGTAGAACAAAGTGGGAATTATATAAAAGTATTAGAAGTAGTCACAGTCGAGATGGAGCAGCCATTACAAACAGTAGGAAGGCAAAAAGTATGTAAGACGCAAGCAGAATAGTTAATTGTCAGGATGGAATCATATGGGCAGTCGCGAAGGAAGTCTCAGGTCAGTAGCACGAGGCTGAAGATATAAAGTCAGTGCGTAGTAGAAATTTTTCTGTTAGTGATAAGGCGGATATACAGGGTGATTCTGTAAGTGTGTGCAAAAATATAACAGGACATAGAGAATGCTCCACTGAACAACTTGAGGTAGGGCATCTGGCGCTGAAGAAGCCAGCTTAAGGAGATTGGAAGTAAACGTGTCTACCGCTTTGTTTAGCATTAATGTTTCCCAACATATTTATAACTAACATGCGTACAAGTTTACGCATACTGTGCTGTTAATTTACACGTAAATTTTTTATTTCCTGCAAGGAAACAAGAAGGACGAGCCTGATTACTAGGAAGTCATGATGCAGGTTTTGTTTACATTACTTGTCCATAAGGTGGCTCTGCTGTACTGTATTTGCATTGCCCCATGACAGAACGTGCTGTGAATGAACGACAGACCCATTCATTACTCAGTGCTATTCGGAGACCTTAAGTACAGTACTATGAAGCGATAGCGGTGCGGTGTCGCAGAAGTCACTGACATGCACCATGTGTATGGGGAAGTACGTTGCAGTGCTCTCGCTGCTGAAAGGCTGTACAGGGAACGATGCGAGTAATAATCAGGATCACAAAGGGCGCAGTGCTTCGGCGGACAATGGCTACAAAGCTGCTGGCCTGCCGCAGGCTCATGGGATAAGGTATGGCCTAAGCTGCGGTCTTCAGTTGTTGAAACTATCGAGCACAGTGGTCACTGGCTTTCGGGCATTTCCACTGCAAATAATCCAGTATACTGTAATCATATAATCTGGCCTTCCACGCATTGCGACAATGTCATTCCATCTGTCTGCTGCCGTTCGAAAGCAAGATACGTAAGTATGTTGTCTGCTACGTACGAACCAGTTGCAAACACCTACATCTACATCTACATCCATACTCCGCAAGCCACCTGACGGTGTGCGGCGGAGGGTACCTTGTGTACCTCTGTCGGTTCACCCCTTCTATTCCAGTCTCGTATTGTTCGTGGAAAAAGAATTGTCGGTATGCCTCTGTGTGGGCTCTAGTCTCTCTGATTTTATCCTCATGGTGTCTTCGCGAGACATACGTAGGAGGGAGCAATTTACTGCTTGACTCCTCGGTGAAGGTATGTTCTCGAAATTTCAACAAAAGCCCGTACCGAGCTACTGAGCGTCTCTCCTGCAGAGTCTTCCACTGGAGTTTATCATCTCCGTAACGCTTTCGCGATTACTAAATGATCTTGTAACGAAGCGCGCTGCTCTCCGTTGGATCTTCTCTATCTCTTCTATCAACCCTATCTGGTACGGATCCCACACTGCTGAGCAGTATTCAAGAAGTGGGCGAACAAGCGTACTGTAACCTGCTTCCTTTGTTTTCGGATTGCATTTCCTTAGGATTCTACCAATGAATCTCAGTCTGGCATCTGCTTTACCGACGGTCAATTTTATATGAGCATTCCATTTTAAATCACTCCTAATGCGTACTCCCAGATAATTTATGGAATTAACTGCTTCCAGTTGCTGACCTGCTATGTTGTAGCTAAATGATAAGGGATCTTTCTTTCTACGTATTCGCAGCACATTACACTTGTCTAATTGAGATTCAATTGCCATTCCGTGCACCATGTGTCATTTCGCTGCAGAACCTCCTGCATTTCAGTACAATTTTCCATTGTTACAACCTCTCGATATACCATAGCATCATCCGCAAAAAGACTCAGTGAACTTCCGATTTTATCCACAAGGTCATTTATATATATTGTGAATAACAGCGGTCCTACGACACTCCCCTGCGGCACACCTGAAATCACTCTTACTTCGGAAGACTTCTCTCCATTGAGAATGACGTGCTGCGTTCTGTCACGAGTGACGTGTTTTTCCTGAACTATCGGCAACTAGCGAGGAGAATGAGGGACAAATCAGTCAGTGCAGAGCTACGTCAAAACTCAGAGTTTCACAAATGATCGTCGAGGAGGTTTCTCCTCGTATTGATTTTCGGTTTTTGACAAAGACTGGCAAAAATCGGGACCAGGAAGAAGAGCTGATCGCCTCTTCTGTGATGGTGTCAGGAAGAGACCTGTGTTGAGACTGTCTGTACCAGCCTTTTGTTTAATGGGTTTTCTCACGAGTCGTGAACCCTACTGCGCATATTTATACTGGACTGGTAGACAGCCAGATGCCAGGGGCAGCTGTGCGACAGAGATGGGTCGCCGGAGCGCGTCTTGTGGGGTGCCGTATGCCGGCTGCACCTGCCCCAGGGAGGAGGTGTGGCTATCAGCGGGAGGTGGACGCACCACCTGCGAAGCAGCCAGAGAGTTACGGTGAGTATGAATAGCTAAGCCCAGCCGACGTTGTGGCTGTTGAGTCTTAAGAGAGGCTCCCGTTCCCCGTATGAAGACGGAAAGGACAAGTGGCGTATTCCATGGAGTGAAGAAAAAGTCTAAGATCAACTCCACCTACTAATTTATTTCTAGTTTTTATCCACATTACAACTCGTTACCTAACATCTGAAAAAAAAAATTCTTCTTGTCACTGTTTTCTGTAATACTTATATTTCCAAGAGGATGGGCAATGATAATGATCAAACATCAACTTCGTCCCAGTGCCATTTTCTAAGACATCAAGGAGCAATTACAACACTTGTGGGCCAGCTTGCCTCAGAAGAGAATACAACGGTTTTATGAATGACACCCATCCCAATCGAATCAGTGCATCATGCATCAACAAGAGACGGGGTACAACGTCATACTGATCGTGGGCTCCTGTTGCAAAGTTCTATGTGAATTTCACTCGAATTTTTAATCGCTGAAATAACATCAGATACCCCCTAAGCCCGTGAAGCTTCAATTCGTTTCCTCCTCCCGTTCTAGGTGCTTTACTTTCTTTGTTAGGCAGTGTGTATAACGTGAATAGGCGACTGACAATTAAACTTTAAGGAGTGTGAATAGAAAAGTAGCATATTGGCATTAGAACGACGACAGACGCACAGTGAGAGGATGGAGAAGTTTTGCGCAGATTAGAACAACAAGAAATCTAAAGATAACTAGTGGACCTACTTGCACTTTAATGGGCCAAATGACGTAATAACAATAGTCATAACAATGTAGACAGTCGATATTCAGTAAATCATGGTAATAATGATATTAATAATAATCATGATTCAGAATGCCTTTCTTTAAATACAGCTAAACAAGTAGGAGAAATAGAAAAGAATGAAAGAAAAACAATCGGGAAAAGTTATAGGACCAAAATATGAATATGGGAAATTGAAATTAAGAAGTAATAAAGAAATTTTTGAAAAAATGGTATCAAAATCAGAGACAATGTGGAAGGGCACAGTTATACTCTATGAACACCGAAAACGGCTACGTGAAAAGAGGATACCAAAAAGAATTCTGAACTTTTTTGACAGCAACCCTAAATAAGTCAACGTCATGGATCAAAGGAGATGACCATGCGGTTCTAGGCGCTACAGTCTGGAGCCGAGCGACCGCTACAGTCGCAGGTTCGAATCCTGCCTCAGGCATGGATGTGTGTGATGTCCTTAGGTTAGTTAGGTTTAAGTAGTTCTAAGTTCTAGGGGACTGATGACCTCAGAAGTTAAGTCGCATAGTGCTCAGAGCCATTTGAACCATTTGAACCATCAAAGGAGCTAAAGCAGACCCGACAGAAATGGAAATGACGGAGGAAGAAACAAGAGAAGGAGGGAAGTTCAGAGCAAAAGTTTCTAGGGTTTCCAGGTGGAAAAACAGAAAAACAGAGGCGCCTTAGTGACAGAGGGAAAAAGAGAGAAAACACAGGAAAAGAATTAGAACCTACTGGAAAGGAAGAAACGAGAAAAGAAAGAAGATATAAGTTATTTCGGGTTTTCATTACTAGACCAAACCATTTAATAAAATACTAAATCGAGCACAGTGAACTCATTTGGTGTGTTGTATGTTCGCCCCTCGTGGTCTCGCGGTAGCGTTCTCGCTTCCCGAGCACGGGGTCCCGGGTTCGATTCCCGGCGGGGGTCGAGGAATTTATCCTGCCTCGAGACGACTGGGTGTTGTTGTGTCGTCTTCATCATTATCATTCATCCCCATTACGGTCGGAGGAAGGCAACGGCAAACCACCTCCATTAGGACCTTGCCTAGTAAGGCGGTGCGGGTCTCCCACATTGATTCCCTACGCTCTGTAAAGAAGCATGGGACTTCATTTTTTTTCAATGGTTATAATAATAATTATGGTAATAACACATATAGTTGTCCGCCCCCGGTAGCTGAATGGTCAGCGCGACAGAATGTCAATCCTAAGGGGCCCGGGTTCGATTCCCGGCAGGGGCGGAGATTTTCTCGGCTCAGGGACTGGGTGTTGTGTTGTCCTAATCATCATCATTTCATCCCCATTGACGCGCAAGTCGCCGAAGTGGCGTCAAATCGAAAGACTTGCACTCGGCGAACGGTCTACCCTACGGGAGGCCCTAGTTACGCGACATCTATTTATTTACATATACACTCCTGGAAATGGAAAAAAGAACACATTGACACCGGTGTGTCAGACCTACCATACTTGCTCCGGACACTGCGAGAGGGCTGTACAAGCAATGATCACACGCACGGCACAGCGGACACACCAGGAACCGCGGTGTTGGCCGTCGAATGGCGCTAGCTGCGCAGCATTTGTGCACCGCCGCCGTCAGTGTCAGCCAGTTTGCCGTGGCATACGGAGCTCCATCGCAGTCTTTAACACTGGTAGCATGCCGCGACAGCGTGGACGTGAACCGTATGTGCAGTTGACGGACTTTGAGCGAGGACGTATAGTGGGCATGCGGGAGGCCGGGTGGACGTACCGCCGAATTGCTCAACACGTGGGGCGTGAGGTCTCCACAGGACATCGATGTTGTCGCCAGTGGTCGGCGGAAGGTGCACGTGCCCGTCGACCTGGGACCGGACCGCAGCGACGCACGGATGCACGCCAAGACCGTAGGATCCTACGCAGTGCCGTAGGGGACCGCACCGCCACTTCCCAGCAAATTAGGGACACTGTTGCTCCTGGGGTATCGGCGAGGACCATTCGCAACCGTCTCCATGAAGCTGGGCTACGGTCCCGCACACCGTTAGGCCGTCTTCCGCTCACGCCCCAACATCGTACAGCCCGCCTCCAGTGGTGTCGCGACAGGCGTGAATGGAGGGACGAAAGGAGACGTGTCGTCTTCAGCGATGACAGTCGCTTCTGTCTTGGTGCCAATGATGGCCGTATGCGTGTTTGGCGCCGTGCAGGTGAGCGCCACAATCAGGACTGCATACGACCGAGGCACACAGGGCCAACACCCGGCATCATGGTGTGGGGAGCGATCTCCTACACTGGCCGTACACCACTGGTGATCGTCGAGGGGACACTGAATAGTGCACGGTACATCCAAACCGTCATCGAACCCATCGTTCTACCATTCCTAGACCGGCAAGGGAACTTGCTGTTCCAACAGGACAATGCACGTCCGCATGTATCCCGTGCCACCCAACGTGCTCTAGAAGGTGTAAGTCAACTACCCTGGCCAGCAAGATCTCCGGATCTGTCCCCCATTGAGCATGTCTGGGACTGGATGAAGCGTCGTCTCACGCGGTCTGCACGTCCAGCACGAACGCTGGTCCAACTGAGGCGCCAGGTGGAAATGGCATGGCAAGCCGTTCCACAGGACTACATCCAGCATCTCTACGATCGTCTCCATGGGAGAATAGCAGCCTGCATTGCTGCGAAAGGTGGATATACACTGTACTAGTGCCGACATTGTGCATGCTCTGTTGCCGGTGTCTATGTGCCTGTGGTTCTGTCAGTGTGATCATGTGATGTATCTGACCCCAGGAATGTGTCAATAAAGTTTCCCCTTCCTGGGACAATGAATTCACGGTGTTCCTATTTCAATTTCCAGGAGTGTAGTTAAATATATAACACGTCAGCGTCAGTTGCAAATAGAAACCAATCTTTATCTAGGTTTCAGCCAAAATAATTTGGTCTTTTTCAGAAGCTATTGACACTAAACTATTGCATGCTAAAGTTTGGCCATGTCTAGTATAAAACTATAGCACCGAGTTCCGGCGCAGCTCTCGCGGCCTACCGACCTCATCCGTGCGGTAGGGCCTGCTGTTTCTCGTCAGCTACGTAATGTAGATTATGACTGGGTACTACGGTGCTATAGTTTCATACTTGACATGGCCAAACTTTGGCATGCAATAGTTTAGTGTCAATAACTTCTAAAGAAGGCCAAATTATTTTGACTGAAACCTAGGTAAAGATTGGTTTCTATTTGCAACTGATGCTGACGTGTCGTATTTTTAATTATCACAGTTGGTGACAGGGCTGCACGATGTTAAAAATTCTTAACACATATAGTAATAGAAATGTGATACTTCTGAAATGTCGGTCTAATTATATTGTGTTAAGCAATTTCGTCGCTATGTTTTTCTTATTTTTTACACTGAGTGTGAAGCATGAAACAGAAACGTATGGCTTCAGTACAGACGGAATCAAGTGTCGAGAAGAAGTTGACTGGTTTGGAGAACAGCAAGATGTAATAGGGTAAGGTAGTAGATAGATGGAAGAGAGACAACGCAGATAGGGACGCTGGGAGTATGCGTATTGTCGACAGTGTGTCAGAAATACTGGTTAGCTGTTGGACGGAATAACATAAGCCAATTAACACACAAGTTCTCTGGGTATAGTGCCGCGTCATATCGCAAAGTAACAGCCAGCGGGTAAGACCGACGTTTTGGTCAAAGTTTTAGTAGAGCCAGAGAAAGACCCGCATCCGTGTTCGAGTTCACAGTTTTTATCAGTGTCCGTTATTTTACCGTATGAGGCGGCACTACGCCCAGAAAACTTCTTTGTTAATTGACACTGGCCGCGGACGCTTAGGCTACTGTAACATGAGACAAGTATATCAGCGTCAGTCTGAAGCGTAGGATAAATTTGTTGAATACCACGGAATAAAAGTTGGAGACGTGAGATTTTCAGATTTTTTCAAGATTTATGCACACATTAAGTCGATATACCAAGTGTGATGGATCGTTTCGAGTCCATCTAACCCATATCAAAATATTCAGTGGTATACTCACAGCCGGCCGGTGTGGCCGTGCGGTTCTAGGCGCTACAGTCTGGAACCGCGTGACCGCTACGGTCGCAGGTTCGAATCCTGCCTCGGGCATGGATATGTGTGATGTCCTTAGGTTAGTTAGGTTTAAGTAGTTCTAAGTTCTAGCGGACTGATGACCTCAGATGTTAAGTCCCATAGTGCTCAGAGCCATTTGAACCATTTTTTTTTGGTATACTCACTCAGCGATGCAAACGCATCGTTACTTGTTGACATTTCGCAGCAACGCAGCATGTCATTCTCAATGGAGAGAAGTCTTCCCATGTAAGAGTGATTTCAGGTGTGCCGCAGGAGAGTGTCGTAGGACCGTTGCTATTCACAATATACATAAATGACCTTGTGGGTAACATTGGAAGTTCACTGAGGCATTTTGCGGATGATGCTGTGGTATATCGAGAGGTTGTAACAATGGAAAATTGTACTGAAACTGAGGAGGATCTACAACGAATTGACGCATGGTGCACGGAATGGCAATTGAATCTCAATGTAGACAAGTGTAATGTGCTGCGAATACACAGAAAGAAAGATCCCTTATCATTTAGCTACAATATAGCAGGTCAGCAACTGGAAACAGTTAATTCCATAAATTATCTGGGAGTAGGCATTAGGAGAGATTTAAAATGGAATGATCGTATAAAGTTTATCGTCGGTAAAGCAGATGCCAGACTGAGATTCATTGGTAGAATCCTAAGGAAATGCAATCCGCAAACAAAGGAAGTAGGTTACAGTACGCTTGTTCGCCCACTGATCGAATACTGCTCACCGGTGTGGGATCCGTACCAGATAGGGTTGATGGAAGAGATAGAGAAGATCCAACGGAGAGCAGCGCGCTTCGTTACAGGATCATTTAGTAATCGCGAAAGCGTTACGGAGATGATACATAAACTCCAGTGGAAGACTTTGCAGGAGAGACGCTCAGTAGCTCGGTATGGGCTTTTGTTGAAGTTTCGAGAACATACCTTCACCGAGGAGTCAAGCAATATATTGCTCCCTCCTACGTATATATCGCGAAGAGACCATGAGGATAAAATCAGAGAGATTAGAGCCCACACTGAGGTAATCTTATTTTCCAGGAACAATACGAGACTGGAATAGAAGGGAGAACCGATTAGAGGTACACAAAGTACCCTCCACCACACAGCGTCAGGTGGCTTGCGGAGTATGGATGTAGATGTAGATGAAGATGAAACAAATGTTGCTGCCGTAACTCATTTAAAATGAAATACGGTCATTGCACGAATAACTTTTTCCGCGAACTCATACCACAGCAGTACTGGTAATCGTTCAACAGCACGCGCCACTGTCGGAAAACAATACTGTCACCGCCATTCTGCCCATCCCTAGCATATCCAGACTATAGTCGTTACTTTGAGGCTCTACAAATCGCGGACCCACGGAGCGAAGTGTGTGTAACTTTTCCCGAGGACGTGGGAAAACGGGTTAAGCACGGCGAATCGAGAGGGCGGCGGAAAGCACAGGTGCTGACCGGGTAGCAGCTGTACCGTATCGCCCTCGAGATTCCGGCCTGCCGAAACACAAGTTGATAAGGTATGCAGGATGCATACGGATCGGGGATATTGCTGCGCGATCAGAATGACAATGGCGGAGGCTGCAGCCCTGTGTTCCGCCTGCTGGCGTCCAGAAAGAATATGGAAATCAACGGCGATCAGCTGGCGGAGCTCCCACGGGCCGTATTTATGAGCGCGCGCGACAAAGCCGCTGACACAAAGGACGGCCGGCCGGCCGGCTCCGGCACAGCCAGGCTCCCGACTCCGACCGCTACCAGTACCCAGCTCCGGACATAAATCAGGTTTAGCCGCAGGAGGAGTACTGGTCTCGGACACGTCTTCTCGAGACGCCGAGTTGCAGAAACACAGACGTAAATCCTCCAAAGCAGACATCACTACTGGGACACCTGAGGAACCGACATCTGACACCAGGCAGTATCAAAGGTGGAAATCTTTGCCCATGAAGATTCTCCTGTCACAAGCAGACCACACGGCGATAGGATTTTTCTATTATTCTTCTTTTATATTTACGTGCATGAGTTCATAACTCAAGTATCAGTCGACCAAAGCGTAACATACAACATTCAAAATGCCTCAAGAAAATCGAAAGTTTTCCGAGCGTCTTTAATACCTGAAAGTAAGGTACTCTTGTCCAAGGGTCGCGTGGCTCTGTGCTTGCTTGCTTGCCTACCCTGTGAACAGCCTGCGTTCGATCTTCGGCCGCAGTAAATGTTTAAAGAAAGGTGCATGTTCCATTAGCAATATCTGTAAAGCGTAAAACACACAAGGATGAAAAATGTGTATTTTTAGTTTTTTATAATTTAAACAATCTTTATTAGTGATCTTTTATATAAGATCGGTAATTAAGAGTTTATATTCGCCAGTCCTGACAAAACTCTACCATCTCGTGAGCAAGATGTATGAGACAGGCGAAATTCCCTCAGACTTCATGAAGAATATAATAATTCCAATCCCAAAGAAAGCAGATGTTGACAGATGTGAAAATTACCGAACTATCAGTTTAATAAGTCACAGCTGCAAAATACTAACGCGAATTCTTTACAGACGAATGGAAAAACTGATAGAAGCCGAACTCGGGGAAGATCAGTTTGGATTCCGTAGAAATGTTGGAACACGTGAGGCAATAATGACCCTATGACCTATCTTAGAAGAGAGATTAAGGAAAGGCAAACCTACATTTCTAGCATTTGTAGACTTAGAGAAACCTTTTGACAATGTTGACTGGAATACTCTCTTTCAAATTCTGAAGGTGTTAGGGGTAAAATACAGGGAGTGAAAGGCTACTTACAATTCGTACAGAAAGCAAATGGCAGTTATAAGAGTTGAGGGATATGAAAGGGAAGCAGTGGTTGGGAAGGGAGTGAGACAGGGTTGTAGCCTATCCCCGATGTTATTCAATCTGTATATTGAGCAAGCAATAAAGGAACCAAAAGAAAAGTTCGGAGTAGGTATTAAAATCCATGGAGAAGAAATAAAAACCATGAGGTTCGCCGAATACATTGTAATTCTGTCAGAGACAGCAAAGGACCTGGAAGAGCAGCTGAACGGAATGGACAGTGTCTTGAAAGGAGGGTATAAGATGAACATCAACAAAAGCAAAACGAGGGTAATGAAATGTAGTCGAATTAAGTCGGGTGATGCTGAGGGAATTAGATTAGGAAATGAAATACTTAAAGTAGTAAAGGAGTTTTGCTATTTGGGGAGCAAAATAACTGATGATGGTCGAAGTAGAGGGGATATGAAATGTAGACTGGCAATGGCAAGGAAAGTGTTTCTGAAGACGAAAAATTTGTTAACATCGAGTATAGATTTAAACGTCAGGAAGTCGTTTCTGAAAGTATTTGTATGGAGTGTAGCCACGTATGGAAATGAAACGTGGACGATAAATAGTTTAGACAAGAAGAGAATAGAAGCATTTGAAATGTGGTGCTACAAAAGAATGCTGAAGATTAGATGGGTAGATCAAATAACTAATGAGGAGGTATTAAATAGAACTGGGGAGAAGAGGAGCTTGTGGCAAAACTTGACTAGAAGAAGAGATCGGTTCGTAGGAGATGTTCTGAGGCATCGAGGGATCACCAATTTAGTATTGGAGGGCAGCGTGGAGGGTAAATATCGTAGAGGGAGACCAAGAGATGAATACACTAAGCAGATTCAGAAGGATGTAGGTTGCAGTAGGTACTGGGAGATGAGGAAGCTTGCACAGGATAGAGTAGCATGGAGAGCTGCATCGAACCAGTCTCAGGACTGAAGACCACAACGACAACAACAACAGCAACATGAAAACTTAATTTTCGTGTGCGATGTGTAGCTAAAAACATGAAGACGTGAATTTTTCATAAAAATGACAATTTTTTTGGGTCGTCAGCCTTCTCACTCAACTGATGTGACCCACCACGAATTCCTCTCCTGTGCCAGCCAAAAAATGTTCAAATGTGTGTGAAATCTTATGGGACTTAACTGCTGAGGTCATCAGTCCCGCCGGCCGCGGTGGCCATACGGTTCTAGGCGCTTCAGTCCGGAGCCGCGCTGCTGCTACGGTCGCAGGTTCGAAACCTGCCTCGGGCATGGGTGTGTTTGATGTTCTTAGGTTAGTCAGGTTTAAGTAGTTCTAAGTTCTAGAGGACTGATGACTACAGCAGTTGAGTCCCATAGTGCTCAGAGCCATTTGAACCATTGTTTTCATCAGTCCCTAAGCTTACACACTACTTAACCTAAATTATCCTAAGGACAAACACACAGACACCCATGCCCGCGGGAGGACTCGAACCTCCGCCGGGACCAGCCGTCCTGTGCCAGCCTCTTCATCTCAGAGCAAGACTTGCAACCTACATTCTCAATTATTTGCTGGATGTCTTCCAGTTCTGCCTTCGTCTACAGTTTTTACCCTTTACACTTCCCTCTAGTACCATGGAAGTTACTCCCTGATGATGTCATCCTGTCCCTTCTCCTCGTCAGAGTTTTCCGTATATGCCCTTTCCCCCTGATTCTGCGGAGAACCTTCTCATTCCTTATCTCATCAGTCCACCCAATTTCCAGCATTCTTCTGTAGCAACACATCTCAAACGCTTCGATTCTCTTCTGTTCCGGTTTTCCCGTAGTCCCTATTTCACTAACATACAATGCTGTGCTCCAACCTTACATTCTCAGAAATATCTTTCTCAGTTTTTGGTACTAGCAGATTTTTCTTGGCCAGGAATGCCCTTTTTACCTGTGCTGATCGGCTTTTGATGTACTCCATCATTGGTTATTTTGCTGCCTGTGTAGCTGAATTCCTTGACTTCACCTACCTCATCATTATCAAATTTAATGTTATTTTTGTCGCTGTAGCTATTTCTGATACGTCTCATTACTTTCTTCGTTTTACGTTCCTCATACTGTTCATTCCATTCAACACATTCTGTAATTCTTCTTCCCTTTCACTCAGGATGGCAATGTCATCAGCAAATCTTACCACTGATATCCTCTAACCATGAATTTTAAGCCCATTCTTGTACCTTGAGACTTGAAATGGCAATTAGATTTGTTAATTAGCATATGTTTGATGAATTTCATGTTCAAATGACTTAGGTATTCGAACTGAACGGAAAACAACGAAAAAATAATGGCCGAAACGAGACTCGAACCAGCGATTACCAGTCTTGAGCGTTGCTGATCTTTTGCCTTCTGTATTTATTTTACGCTTCAATGAGATGATTGTAGAATTCGCATGTTTTATTTAAAAATTTGCATCGACCAGGAATCGAACCCAGGGTCTCTACGTGGCAGGCCGAGTGTTCTCCACGTTCCCTGTCGAAAAGATTTGACCGTACATTATTAAACACGCGTGGAAAACTTGAAAGTCGATTTTCTCGATAATTTTTGATAGCTGCATCGATGTTCTTTGGGGGATTTATGTTTGAGCTGTGGGCTTCACGTACTATAAATATAAATAAATATATTACAATTATAAAAAATAAAAATCCGGTTTCTAATTGCGGCGCAGTTTCCTTATTAGTGTGGTATGACGCGTGACCTACAAATATAATAAATTTCCTAGAAATCGAAAAGCTCATGTCCACGAGTCAGCACGGCTTTAGAAAGTATCGCTCGTGCGAAACTCTGCTTGCTGTTTTCTCACGTGATACACTGTGACCTATGGACGAAGGGCAACAGGCAGATTCCGTATTTTTAGATTTCCGAAAAGTATTAGAAACGGTACCTCACTGCAGACTGTTAACGAAGGTACGTGCATACGTAATAGGCCACCCAGATATGTGACTGGCTCGATTACTTCTTCAGTAATGGAACCCAGTTCGTTGTCCTCGACGGCGAGTGTTCATCGGAGACAGAGGTAGCATCAGGATAGCCCCAGAGTAGTGTGATAAGACAGTTGCTATTTTCTATATACATAAATGATCTGACAGTCAGGGTGGGCAGCAGTCTGCGGTTGTTCGCTGATGATGCTGTGATGTACAGCAAATTGTCGTAAATAAATGACTGCAGGTTCATACAAGATGACGTAGACAAAATTTTTAGTTGGTGTGAAGAATGGCAGCTGGCTTTTAGTGTAGAAAAATGTAAGTTAATGCGGATGAGTAGGAAAAACAAACCGGTAGTGTTCGGATACAGCATTATTAGGTCCTGCCTGACACAATCACGTCGTTTCAATGTCTGGGGGTAACGTTGCGAAGCGATATGAAATGGAACGAGTATTTGAGAATTGTGGTAGGGAAGGCAAATGGTCGACTTCGGTTTACTGCGAGCATTTTAGGAAAGTGTGGTTCATCTGTAAAGGAGACCGCATACAGAACGCTAGTGAAACCTGTCCTTGAGTGCTGCTCGAGTGTTTGGGATACGCACCAGGTCGGACTGAAAGAAGATACCGAAGCAATTTAGAGGCGACCTGCTAGATTTGTTATCGGTAGGTTCGAACAATACGTAAATGTTACGGAGATGCTTCGGGAACTCAAATGGGAATCCCTAGAGGGAAGGCGACGTTCTTTTCGAGAAACGCTATTGAGAAAATTCAGAGAATTGGTATTTGAAGCTGACTACCACACGATTCTACGCCGACAACATAACTGCGCGTAAGGACCATGACGATTATATACGGGAAATTAGGGCTCATTCGAAGGCATATGGGCAGTCGTTATTCCCTCGCTCTGTCTGCGAGTTGAACAGGAAAGGAAACAACTAGCTGTGGTACAGAGTACCCTCTGCCAGCGTACGGTGACTTGCAGAGAATATGTTTGTAGATGTATAAATTTCGCCAATATAACCGTTGTAGTACAGTAACCGCAATTTCCTAGGGACTAAACTCTTTGAACTTATGAAAGTGGAGGCACTAAATAGAGGGGCGAGATGTTATTCATATGTTGTACAGAAGCCAGGCGGCAGTTACAAGGGTCGAAATACTTGAAAGGAAAGCAGTGCTTGAGAAACGAGTAAGACACGGTTGTAGCCTAGCCCAGTGTTACTCAATCTGAACACTGAGGAAGCAGTAAAGGAAACCAATGAGAAATTTGAAGAGTAAATTAAAATTCAGGGAGAAGAAACAAAAAGTTTGAGGTTTGCCGATGACATTGCAGTTCTGTCAGAGAAGGCAAACGAGTTGTAAGAGCAATTGAACGGAATGGATGGCACCTTCAGTAGAGGTTATAAAATGAACATCAACAAAAGTGAAATAACAGAGAAGGAATTAGATTACGAGAGCAGACACCGAAGGTGGTAGACGAGTTTTACTGTATGAACAGCAAAATAACTGATGACGAGCGACGTAAAGAGAATGTGAAAAGCAGACTGGATAAATTTCTGAAAAAGAGCAATTCGTTTAACATCTAATGAAAATTTATATGTTAGGAAGTGTATTTTGAACGTACTTGCCTGGAGAGTAGCTGTCTATGGGAGTGAAACATGCAAGATAATGCGTGCAGACAAGAAGAGAATAGATACCACTGAAATGTGGTGTTACAGAGTAATGGAGAAGATCACATGGGTAGGCCGAGTAACTGAAGAGGAGATACTGGTTCGAACTGAGAGAAACGATTAAAAGAAGGGATCAGCTCACAGGACACATCTTGAGACATCGAGGACAGTTATTCCTATAAGGGAGGATAGTGTAAGGGAGTAGAAACTGGAGACCAAGAGGGTGAATGCACTAAGCAGATTCAAACGGATGCAGTTTGCAGTAGTTACTCAGAGATGAAGTGTCTTGCACAGGATAGAGTAGCGTGGAGTCCTGCATCAAAGCAGTCTCCTTACTGAAGACGAAGACAAGAACAATTTTTTCTATCATAGTCTAAAAATATAAAATGTGACACCTGTGTTACAAAATGTTCGTAATTAACTGCTTCCAAAGATGCTGAATACTTTCATCTGAGATTTCGGTTGAGTACGTCCATTAGTTCGACTGTTATCCTAAAAGAAAACTCCTCCCTCCGATCCAGTGACTGTAACCACATAAATCCGACACCGTCCGAAGAAAGAAGAAAAAAAGGAGATAACAGGGCCGTTCACAGAGTCATGCATCACGTTTTTTTTTTTCGGAAAGCAGATTGATTTTATTCAGAATTCCAATACACCATATTATTCTCAACTCTTTTGGCTACAAAAGTCTATTTTTCAGCATAATCGTCTTTCAGTATGACAGCCTTACGCCACCTTACTGGAAGGACCTGTACGCCCTCAAGGTACCACTCTACTGGTCGGCGTCGTGCTGCATGAATAACCTGCGCGTCATCCTCGTACTGATTTCCGCGGAGTGCATCCTTTGATGAGCCAAACAGATGTGTGTCGGAAGCTGCGAGACCCGGGCTGCAGGCCGGATGAGTGCAGACAGTCAATGAAGTTTCGTGAGCTCCTCTCGGGTGCGCAGACTTGTGTGAGGCCCTGCGTTATCGTGGAGAAGGAGAAGTTCGTACGCATTTTTGTGGCTGCGAACACGCTGAAGTCGTTTCTTCAGTTTCCTGGTGTTGTGTGCGGCCGGCCTGCACGCGGGAGAACAGACAGGTTTGCGCGTCCTTGCTGCGATGATGACAGACGCCTCGCCCACCGACTCACCTGCTTTTGTTCTCTGCCAGGTCTCGATGGACATTCTACAATCGCCAAGGAATATATGCGATGTTCTGGTTTTCCGCCGAAAGAGAGACTCAATAACAGCTCTCTCCTTGGAACGCACCTCCGGTACGGACGCCATTTTGAAGACTACATATAGCGCCGGCTCCTATCGTAACTTTATGAAACTATAGTGGCTGCAGTGGGAATATTCCACGATGTCCAACAACAAATTTCGCATTTTTTTTTCAACCGAAACTGGCCGAGAAAAAAAATGGGTTGCTTTACCTGTTGAGCGTCCCTCGTACAATTTTTATTAGAGAGAAGGATTTAATTACTATAAAAAAAGTACTCCGTCTTCAGGCCACAAGTGTCCCATCCGACCGCCGTGTCATCCTCAGCTGAGGATGCGGTTAGGAGGGACGTGTGGTCAGCACACCGCTCTCCCGGTCGTTATGATGGTTGTCGTTGACCGGAGCCGCTAACTATTCGGTCGAGTAGCTCCTCAATTGGCATCACGAGCCTGAGTGCACCCCGAAAAATTGCAACAGCGCATAGCGGCCCGGATGGTCACCCATCCAAGTGCCGGCCACGCCCGACAGCGCTTAACTTCGGTGATCTGACGGGAACCGGTGTATCCACAGCGGCAAGGCCGTTGAAATTACTGTAAGGTGAGTGGTTAACCATGACAGGAAGGGTTTTCCTATTGTCACTTATTTCTTTCTTTCGCTTACGCCATAGCCCCGCAGCGATCGCAGGGTCGGCGCGGTTAGAACAGATCTGGCTTAAAATGGCTCTGAGCACTATGGGACTTAACATCTATTGTTATCAGTCCCCTAGAACTTAGAACTACTTAAACCTAACTAACCTAAGGACATCACACAACACCCAGTCATCACGAGGCAGAGAAAATCCCTGACCCCGCCGGGAATCGAACCCGGGAACCCGGGCGTGGGAATCGAGAACGCTACCGCACGACCACGAGCTGCGGACCAGAACAGATTTGGCAAGGTTAGTTTTGGGGGTGGCCGGATGCCCTTCCTGCCGCCGCCCCGTACCACCAGGGAAGGAATCAGTGTACCCCAGCTGTCTGCGTCGAGTGTAAATCGTGAAATAGTGCGAACGTGTTTCAAATGTCTGCGACGCGTGTAACTGAGGCGGAACGAGGGCGACCAGCCCGGTATTCACCTAGCGGGATGTGAAAAACCGCCTAAAAGCCACATCCAGGCTTGCCGGCACACCGGCCCTCGTCGTTTATCGGCCGGGCGGATTCGATCCGGGGGCGGCGCGCCTACCCGAGTCCAGGAAGCAGCGCGTTAGCGCTCTCGGCTACCCTGGCGGGTCTCCTATTGTCACTTATATTACGTATATATAAGAATATACAGCCTACAGTTGCAGGTTAACTTTATCGTTTACCTAGGTTTCAACGTTAGTAATAACGTCTTCTTCAGAAACTGCAAAAAGTTAATATTATAATGTGCTAGTAAAGTATATTAGATATGGTCATCTACAGGATGCACCGTGTAGTACTTACATAAAATATTATTTAAATGTTTGCCTAAAACAAGCCATGTCCTAAGTCAACTTTATAAAACTTGATGCATAACCATAAGGTTTTGTCACTTCTATTAAACAAGCTGTAGCAAATTCACTTTAAGCCCGTTGTATGCAACTGTAGGATATATATTCTTATATAAACAATATCAGTTGCTGTCGCTGCATAAAAATGTTAAAAATTACTTATATTATGCCTGAATGTAGCACCTAGATGCGGCGTATCGTGAATATAGACACGATACCTGAGAGTCTGTTAGAGACAGGTGTATAGTGAACACGGCAGAACGTCGCGAGTTAACCGACTTTGAACCTCAGATGATTATCGGTGCAAGTCGCATGGGCTATAGCTTACAGGAGATTACACAAGAATGTAGGATCCGATATCAACAGTGTCTAAAATCAAATGGCTCTGAGCACTATGGGACTTAACATCTGTGTTCATCAGTCCCCTAGAACTTACAACTACTTAAAACTAACTAACATAAGGACATCACACACATCCATGCCCGAGGCAGGATTCGAACCTGCGACCGTAGCAGTCGCGCGGTTCCGGACTGAGCGCCTAGAACCGCTAGACCATCGCGGCCGGCTTTAGAGCGGATCTTAATTATTGGCTCAGAGCACTATGGGACTTAACTTCTGACGTCATCAGTCTCCTAGAACTCAGAACTACTTAAACCTAACTAACCTAAGGACAGCACACACATCCATGCTCGAGGCAGGATTCGAACCTGCGACCGTAGCGGTCGCACGGTTCCAGACTGTAGCGCCTAGAACCGCTCGACCACTCCGGCCGGCTCTTAATTATTGCACAAGTAATGTTCCTACACACATAAACCGCCACAAAGAGCGATCGTAAGTGTTTCTCAGACTGATATTAGAAGCGGAGACATGATTTGATTGATCTGGTATGTTTAATGCTGGGAGAAAAAAAAAAAACAACAATGGTCTTAGTAGCCCACTGAAGCTCGCACTGAACCCTAGTTTATTATGCGGTTTCATTCGCTGTGATTCTAGCATAGCCAAACGGTACCATTACGAGGCATTAGGTTACTAGTTACTTACGAGCAACGATTTTTTCAGGCTCAAATGACCCGAATATTCTGTGTCTTTTAGCCTCCAGAGCTACGCGTTGGAACATTAGATATGGTGCGGTTTCATACTTCTCATTACGTAGTCTCCACTTAGGGGCTTCTTCCGCTTACCTATTGTGTGTGGGTGGTCCTTAAAGTTCCCGTGGCCAGTCATGAGCGCTACCGTATAATCTGTTTCCTTTTCAAGTTCAGTGTTACACAGCTTCTCCTGAAACTTGACTTCGACATCACGAGCTTGCCACGATTTTGTTTTTGGATCGTAGTCCAATGTTATACGCGCTGCCTCCTGATCCAGCTACGCAGTTTTGATTCTATCATGGCCTTACTAATGGTTAGGAGAGGCTCCGGTCCAATAAATGGAGTCGTAGTGTCTGCCCTGCTCGATCTACATCAGCGTGTTCATTGGAGCTAATTCCTGAATGGCCAGGGACCCCACAACAGGTCTATCCTGTTAATTTCCCCTGGTCTCCCAAGGACTTCGTGCCATTCTGCAACGATGTTTGATCTCATTGTAGGGGCCGATAGGGATTTCAGAGCTGCTTGACGGCCTGAATAAATGTAGATCATTGCGGCACCTACGCAAATTCTCCTCCGCGCACACTCTGATAGCGGATGCTTCCGCTTGCCGCAAAGGCGTACGGGGCGAAGTTCTCGTATTTGTGAGGCAGTCGTAGGGATGTACCGGGACTGTACAAATGCCGTTTTCCTTCGCATGACTTTTGGCCACTCGTCGTACTTTAAGCTTATTATTCGAGTAACTGTTGCTGTACTAGTGGTAGTACATGGAATGATTTCTCGCAAGACAGGGAATATGCGGAGTATAAACGCTCAGCTTGTCGCAATGTCATCGTTAGGAGACACATCCGTCAGAATACTACGAGCGGGGAACTGTTCTAAGAGTTTTATGTTCTGTTTGTGTCTTGTCCATAGTAAGATTGGGGACTGTGTTCCGTTCGACTGAAGTTAACTTTGGTGTTCACTACTGCAAAAGTTCCACGCAGTAAATATACTAAACAAAAGCACAGAAAAAATTATGACGCAGGTGGAACATTTGACCAGTGTATGGAAAGAACCGAGTAGAACCAGCCTTAGAACTATTAAAACGCGTATCAAATGAGAGAAAAAAATTAAAAAGCGGTATAGCCAAACGATCAGATAACAGGGCATTATTGAAACCTTACATCACGCAGGAGGGTATTCACCCCTGGCTGCGTGTTCTCGAACACCGCGCGTTATGAAAACCGTAAAGTCCATTCACTTCTTTATGACGTCGGGAAACACTCCGCACGCTGTACCATCATAGGCGAGCGTTATCGCGCAGTGGATAAGGTTCTTTCATTCAGCCTCTAAAAAAAAGAGCGGGCAGTAACGCTGGCGACCGTTTCGATTGAACGCGCCGTTTAATGGCCGTGTATTCATTCCCTCACAAGGCGGGATAAACAGATCGCCAGAGGGCCATTCCTTTCCTTTGGAAGACGAATGCGGCGGTCGGCAGGCGCCGTACTTTGCGCTCGCCGACGCGGCAGGATACGCCATCTGCGCGCGTCTGTGTGCGTACACCTGGCCGGGCTGTAAAACTTTAATTGGATTCTTCAGCGCGTCACGCACCGCGCTTCGTCTTCGGGGCCACCCTGTCCCCCTCCAGTTCCAACCGCTTTGCGACACGCAACTACTACCAAAAAAAAACTGCTGCGATAGGCGACTGTTGATACAACTCCGCGCCACTCTCTGATTGGCAGAAACAGATTTTGAAATAGTTCGCCTATCCTAGTGGGAGGGGCAATTCTTTCGACACTGCGCTCTTGCTTGGAAGAAGGAGGGAAAAGGGTGTAACATCCTGTCGACGACGGAGTCGTTTGAAGCAGGCCACGAACTGCGATTCGGCAAGGATGGGAAAAAAATTCGATCGCGTTCTCCACAAAATAACGGTGGTGCTCGCCTTGTTGTGTAGTCTGCTTTTAGCAAGACAGGCATAAATCCCTCACCGTAAATCCTTCGACGAGGCAGCCACAAAATTATTGCGCTCCAACATTCCTTTCTCTATAGCTGTTCGGTCCCACAACTTTCTGGAGCCAAAGACAGTCGCAAACGTACACACACGCACTCTGCAAAATTCTGTGAAGGTCATGGCAGAGCATGTGTATCATTCCACCGCAAATTAGGGCTTCTTCCCGTTACAATTGCTTGTGGAAGCGGGGAGAATGACTGCTTTAATGCCTCTTCACCGACTAGTCTAACATAGTCTTCGCAGTCCCGCCTTTGTTCATTTCAGTTTACCGTATAAAATGTAGGTGGGACTAGGTAAGGTTTCACCTTCCTAGCAACGTGAATGACCTGACTAACCGCAGCCTGTTCAACCAAAACCCTCACATTGTGCATGAAAATCATCTTCACGATGATATGGAGGAGAGAATATGCTTCTCGGAACTCTGCGGGTAACCTGCGAATTAAAGCGAGGAGATTTTTTTTTGCATCGACACGCCGCCGAAGCTGAAGAACGACACGCAAAAAATGAAAAAAAAGAGACGTTTTAAGTTGTGTTCGCGATATTGCCTTTGACTTTATAACAGAAATGTAAAATCATGGTGGAAAAAAGACATTTAATATTCGATGTGAGCATACTCCCAATCCCAAAGAAAGCAGGTGTTGACAGATGTGAAAATTACCGAACTATCACTGTAATAAATCACAGCTGCAAAATACTAACGCGAATTCTTTACAGACGAGTGGAAAAACTGGTAGAAGCCGACCTCGAGTAAGATCAGTTTGGATTCCGTAGAAATGTTGGAACACGTCAGGCAATACTGACCTTACGACTTATCTTAGAAGAAAGATTAAGGAAAGGCAAACCTACGTTTCTAGAATTTGTAGACTTAGAGAAAGGGAGCAGTGGTTGGGGAGGGAGTGAGACAGGGTTTTAGCCTCTCCCCGAAGTTATTCAACCTGTATATGGAGCAAGCAGTAAAGGAAACAAAAGAAAAATTCGGAGTAGGTATTAAAATCCATGGAGAAGAAATTAAAACTTTGAGGTTCACCGATGACATTGTAATTCTGTCACAGATAGCAAAGGCTTGGAAGAGCAGTTGAACGGAATGGACAGTGTCTTGAAAGGAGATATAAGATGAATATCAACAAAAGCAAAACGAGGATAATGGAATGTAGTCGAATTAAGTCGGGTGATGCTGAGGGAATTAGATTAGGAAATGAGACACTGAAAGTAGTAAAGGAGTTTTGTTATTTGGGGAACAAAATAACTGATGGTGGGCGACGTAGAGAGGACATAAAATGTAGACTGGCAATGGCAAGGAAAGTAATTCTGGAGAAGAGAAATTTGTTAACACTGAGTTTAGATTTAAGTGTCAGGAAGTCGTTTCTGAAAGTATTTGTATGGAATGTAGCCATGTATGGAAGTGAAACATGGACGATAAATAGTTTGGAAAAGAAGAGAATAGAAGCTATCGAAATGTGGTGCTACAGAAGAGCGCTGAAAATTAAATGGGTAAATCACATAACTAATGAGGAGGTATTGAATAGAATTGGGGAGAAGAGGAGTTTGTGGCACAACTTGACAAGAAGAAGGGAACGGTTGGTAGGATATGTTCTGAGGCATCAGGGGATCACAAATTTAGCATTGGAGGGCAGCGTGGAGGGTAAAAATCGTAGAGGGAGACCAAGAGATGAATACACTAAGCAGATTCAGAAGGATGTAGGTTGCAGTAAGTACTGGGAGATGAAGAAGCTTGCACAGGATAGAATAGCATGGAGAGCTGCATCAAACCAGTCTCAGGACTGAAGACCACAACAACATACTGCCTGACGAGGAAGTTTACACAGTCTAGCCGGAAAAATTGTCCAAAGAAAATGGCATCGTTTTGTTCTTTAGCATATGTATAGCGTGTGGTGAAGGAACTATGAGTGCTCAATGATAGAAGGATATATATCCTCATTTCATCCCACAGATGCTCTTCCGCCGGTGCTGTCCTACATCCTGCAAGCTAATGCTCTCCAAGGTGTCCGCTTTTGGTCGTCCGTGGTGCAGTCCGCGATGTACTTATACTCGGACATGTTTACTATAGGTAAGCTGTTCTGTATATTGCATAATCAATAATTCACAATTACGTACATGTAACTGGAATAGTTGCGTTACAGATTTGTATTAGAATGAAACTGACGTGAAATGTTCAACTGGCGGATTGATTTTTGCAGTTTTCTGCTAGTGAAATATATTCTCAAAGATGTTCGTATTTTAACAATCACATACGTTGATTTTCATTGTAAAACACTTTCGTTTTGTAGCAAAACTAATTTTCATTGTGCACCACATGTTTTGATCCACAACATATGAAGACAAAAAAAATGGTTCAAATGGCTCTGAGCACTATGGGACTTAACAAATGGCTCTGAGCACCATGGGACTTAACATCTATGGTCATCAGTCCCCTAGAACTTAGAACTACTTAAACCTAACTAACCTAAGAACAGCACACAACACCCAGTCATCACGAGGCAGAGAAAATTCCTAACCCCGCCGGGAATCGAACCCGGGAACCCGGGCGCGGGAAGCGTGAACGCTACCGCACGACTACGAGCTATGAAAACAAATACAGGGCCTACAAACTACATGAGTGTCAAAGATGCAGCGATACAATGATACAAAGATGTGGCAATTTTGGGAAAGGAAGCGTAAGTTAATGTTATGTTAAATTTAAAAAGTATTTTTACATTAAATATAGGACATTAAATACAGACAGATAACGATAAATACATAGCATTTTGTGTATTACAGGGTTCCAAACTTATTTAATACAACGATAGAGAAATAAATGTGGACAAGAAAGTGAGTGAAGCACTTATGTGCTATCTGAACACTGATGCTGATCATACATTAAAATTGATTAGTATTTAGTGCCATTATTGATACCTGATTATTTGTAATGGAGCACGGAAAATACTTTCTATAAGTTTTTCTGGAAAAGAGAGTTAGCTGGCTCAGTCTGTCCTTTAAGGATATTATCAGGGGAAGTGTTTGTTTGTGTTTGTGCATGTGTGTGTGTGTGTGTGTGTGTGTGCGTGTGTGTGTGTGTGTGTGTGTGTTTGTGACGCCTTAAGGTGTTCCTTGTACCGAACCTTTTTGCGCCAAAGAATGAAGGATGTCCTAACGCCTTTTCCCTGTCATACGGCAAGAAGATCTCTCACCTTCCGATCTTCAGTCACTTGGCCACGTGCGCATCCGTCTTCATCTTCTACTTGCAGATATTGGTTGTCTGGTCATTGATATAATTAATAAAAATGATCAAGGGAAAGCTATAGTAAGAGAACAGCCTTCAGAGAAGTCCAGTATGTAATCTCAAGAGAAACAACTGTGCTTGTCTACCAGCATTTACCAACGATTTGGTGAGTCGCCTTCCTGCTGTGGGCCAGGTAGTACACGTGACAAATACATCAAAAGTTCAATAAAACAATGAAATCGAAAACCAATACCTAGAGAGAGAGAGAGAGGAATAGTGTTGAGAGTTGAAACCCGAACATGAGAAATACAAGCCACAAGATTCGAGATACGTCAGCAGAAGTAGGGACAGCACGTTAAAGCTTACCACATTACAGCTGACGGACTCGAGGAGCCGAATATGAGGGGCGCACTCGGTGTGACTGCGCGACAGCAGCTGTGGTGATTGCTACAAGCTACAGCTACTTATCACGCTACTCATCTGCTCTCTGTTGCACACACTTTGATGCCTCCAAGGTGATGGAGGGAGAAGAGTGTTCTAAACAGTGTTCTAAGACGGCAGTAACGTCCACATTGCGGCATCTTACGCAGAGACACATCTTACATCTTCAAGCTACTGCATACACCTGAGACCCAAACATCGGTTCTCCGTGCTTTCGCCACTTCGGGCGCCAGCCACCAGTATACTTCCGTGGGAGGCGAAGAGGTTCCCAATGTCAACTTAATTTGGGGAGGATGTGGTAACGGTTCCTGTGGGCTCAGAGTGGCGGAGTGGCTCGACCATTTGAAGTTACCGCACTTGTTCGGGCAATTAGTATCCCTATGCGTCGATGTGCCCTCTGGCCAGGTTTGAAATTAACACTTCGAACTTTAAGATAACTCACCATCTTGAGGGTTTTTAATATTAACTGAAGGGTGAACCAGAAAAGCGTTTAGCCTCCTCCAGCTGATTGTCTGCCACGCAGCCATGACATTGGAGGTGTTTGGAGCTGGAGAAAATTAGTTTTGATACTCAATCCTTTGACTTAATTAGTGAGTTTTTACTTACGCAGTTAATATGTGTGAGAGCTCAATACCAATAAACTCGTAGCTCGTCGTGATTGTTGTTGTTGTTGTGGTCTTCAGTCCAGAGACTGATTTGATGCAACTCTCCATGCTACTCTGTCCTGTGCAAGCTTATTCATCTCCGAGTACCTACTGTAACCTTCATCCTTCTGAGTCTGCTTAGTGTATTCATCTCTTGGTCCCCCTCTATGATTTTTACCCTCCACGCTGCCTTCCCATACTAAATTGGTGATCCCTTGATGCCTCAGAGCCTGCCCCATCAGCCGATCCATTCTTCTAGTCAAGTTGTGCCGCAAATTTCTCTTCTCCCCAATTCTGCTCAGAACCTCCTCATTAGTTACGTGACTACCCATCTAATCTTCAGCATTCTTCTGTAGCTCGTCATGATTATGAATCTGTAATCGTAATTTCTGGACTAGTTTTATTTTACTCTCTCTCTCTCTCTCTCTCGCTCGTTGTTCCCTGGTACTGGAATGCGCAGTCACGGTGGCTTCTCCATGTGCTGTGTCTATCCATGAAAAGTCCATGGACGACAAGTGGAAAATTTTCAGAAGCTGAGGCCAACGCGTATCACATCAGTTTGTACTTCCCACATTTTCAGTTTTGCTTTGAATGGAGTCGTTTCCAAGATGTTGCTCGTTTTCGTGGATATTTTCTGGAACTCAGTTCGTGAACAGGTAGTTCAACTCATGCAGTGGTGAAGAATTATTCAGAGACAGAAGATCCTACGTAGTCTATCACGTACAGCGCAGTTGATGGCGATGTCTCAAGAACTGGTTACTACAGAGAAGCCCACTGGCCGCTGCTCTTTCCAACACCTGTGCTGATGACCAGCCGCTCCCAGAGCGCACCAGGAATTTCCGACTGGTAACTACGGCAAGACGCAAACCCACCAACTCGGAATCGTTGTCTGCCGTGTGTGGGAGGTAGACACAGGTGGCTCGCAAGTGTATCGTAGGGGGCCATACTAAATTGTAACATGCTTATCGTAACGCACGAAATGTAAAACATGTAGCATGCTTGGTTAACTTTAAGAGAGGGCCTGACAGCCGTAATCTTGCCAGGTTAAAAAAATCAAAAAATAAAACAAATAATAACGAAGTTCACAAAGTGTATTCATTAATCTTACAAGGAGACGGCACGACCGTGGGGTCGGGGATTTGTCCGCAATTTTGTGTGGTGAAAGAGGACCCCTAACACCTCACGTGGTTGAAATATTAAGACGCACTACTCGGAAAATCCCGAGAAAAATCGATCCAAAGCTTCTTAGGTGACTTATGAGCATACACTGTTAGTGAATTGTCGTGTCTGGCCTACATGGTTAGCGCTCGGACCCTTACGCCAGAGGTCTCGGCTCCGATTCCTCCTCCGGCACTATTTTTTTCTTCTGTTGCTTGCAAAATTGCAGCGCATTGTTACAGATGAATCGTGAAATTAATTCCCGGGAAGATTGTATAAACATTCATTCTATAATTCACCATCAATTATCATCACCAATATTCCTAGACATGATTTAATATGCCTGGTTTGCCTCAAAATTGTCAGAAGCTCGAAACATTTTCGTAAATGTTAATGGGGCATGTTTCTGTACAGATTTATTGCAAACGCCCTGTGATTGTAAAAAATCCGCTTTTATATGTTGCGCAAGATGTCGCAAAAATTATTGCTTTGTTTGTTTTTACGATAATTACCACTGCGGTTCTTGTTTGTAATTATTATATGTATAAAAATTGAATGTTTCCGAATCGACTTTGTTATTCTGATTAAAAAGCAATGTTTCTCCTCATATACTTTACAATGAAAAATGGAAAACCCACCTCCATGAATTGCGTTGTTGGACAAAAAGAAAATAATTTTTATTCAATAATGTAACTAATTTGTTAAAGATAATGTAGGTTTGGGAAACTTTCTGAATAACTGGTGGAATAACCAAAGAAAATGAAACAGAAGAAAATAGTGCCAGAGTAGGAATAGAACACAAGATTTCTGGTGTAAGAATCCGGGCCCCAAACACCGAGGCCAGACAGCGGCTCGGCAGTATACTTACATTTTACACTCATAAGGCACGTAAGAAATTTTGGATCGATTTTTCCCGGGATTTTCCGGGTAGTGCGTCCTAATATTTCAACCACGTGAGGTGTTAGGGGTCCTCTTTCACCATACAAAATTGCGGACAAATCCCCGGCCCCATGATCGTGCCGTCTCCTTGTTGTATGTCACAAAGTCTTATATTGTTTTCGCATTCGGGAGGACGACAGTTCAATCCCCTTCCGGCCATCCTGATTTAGGTTTTCCGTGATTTCCCTAAATCACTCCAGGCAAATGCCGGGATGGTTCCTCTGAAAGGGCACGGCCGACTTCCTTCCCCATCCTTCCCTAATCCGATGAGATCGATGACCACGCTGTCCGGTCTCCTTCCCCAAACAACCAACCAATCTTATATTATTTTGTCAAAACATGACTTACTGAAGTCCGTCGCTTATTAAATTTACATGTTTGAGCTACAGTTGTTTTTGGTATTATAGTAGGTACCTGTAATAGCTACAACTCAGATCCTTAAGTTTCACTTAAGATTGATTGGGATATACTCAAGTATCAGTAATAATAGTGACGCTTGCCGCCGTTTTGGTCAAATGAAAAATTACAGCTAGTCGAGGCGTGTCTTACACCTTGCAATAGCAGTAAAGAATATTGGGAGATGAAGGAAGCTCATGCGAACTGAGAATCATTTGCTGTTGTCTTGATCTGAACGGAAATTTTAAATCAATATTATGAACCGTACGTGCCATTTGCAGACATGTCCTAACACAGGATTGTATCGTGTACCTCAGATTTCTAAACACATGGACTGAACCAGACGGTGTCAATCTGATAAGAATCCTTCTGAGTGCATTGCACCATAAAATACTAATATATGCGTCGTTTCGCCTATGCTGGCACGGCCTTCCTCAGGGCGTAAGTTAATGTAGCTGTGGACTGGCTGCTTCAGTATAGTGCATTTCTGACAACGCTGTATGACCACAGGCGTCGAATTTCTTAGATCTGATTGGCCCTAAGATACCATTGGTTTGTGTTGTGAAAGTAGGCGAGATGTATGGCGCACTTTTCTTGGTTTATTCGACTTGCAGGTAATTGGTAGCACACCGTGGATCGATGACACGCTCGAGGGGGGTTGTGTTTTCCTGCATATAATTTTAACGTATCTTGTGACAATTCTTTCTTTTTTTGAGTCGTCAGTCTTCTGATTGATTTGATGTAGGCCGCCACGAATTCATCGCCTGTGCCAACTTTTTCCTCTCAAAGTAGCAATGGTAACTTATGTTCTCAATTACGTGTTGGATGTACTCCAGTCTCTCTCTTCCCCAGCAACTTTTACCGTCTACAGCCCCCTCTAGCACCACGTAAATCTTTGTCTGATGTCTGAACATGTCATATCCTATCACCTTATCCCTTTTACTTGTCTCTTTTTCCATATGTTCCCTTCTTCGCCGATTCTGCTGAGAACCTACCCATTCCTTACCTTAGTAGTCCACCTAATTTTCAACATTCTTTTATGGCACCACATCTCAAATGCTTCAATTCTATTCCGTTTCGGTTTGCGCACTACCATACAATTCTGTACTACAAAAGTAGATCAGTTTTCAAACTACAGAGTGCGTTTGATACTAGCAGATTTCCAATGCCCTTTTTTTGCCAGTGCTAGTCCGCTTTTTATGTCCTTGCTCCGTCCATCATGATTATTTTGCTGTTGCAGAATTCCTGAACTTCGTCTGCCTTGTGATCCCCAATTCTGATGTTAACCGTCTCCCTGTTCTCATTTCTGATACTTCTCATTATTTTCACCTTTCTTCCGTTTACTCTCGGTTCATATTCTGTACGCATGAGACTGCTCATTCCATTCAGCAGATCCTGAGGATAGCAATATCGTCAGCGAATCTTATCATTGATAGCTTTCAAAAAAATGGTTCAAATGGCTCTGAGCACTATGGGATTTAACTTCTGAGATCATCCGTCCCCTAGAACTCAGAACTGCTTAAACCTAACTAACCTAAGGACATCACACACATCCATGCCCGAGGCAGGTTTCGAACCTGCGACCGTAGCGGTCGTGCGGTTCCAGACTGTAGCGCCTAGAACCGCTCGGCCACTCCAGCCGGCCTCATAGCTTTCACCTTGAATTTTAATTCAACTCTTGAACCTTTATTTTATTTCCATTATTTCTTCTTCGATGTATGGACTCAACAGTAGATGCGAAAGACTACATCCCTGTCTTACACTCTTTTCAATCCAAGCACTTCGTCCTTGGTCTTCCGCTGTTGTTGTTCCCTCTTGTCTGTTGTACGTTAGTCGAGCGGTGTAGCCGGCGGTCTCAGGCGCCTTGCCACGGTTCGCGCGGCTCTTACCGTCGGAGGTTCGAGTCCTCACTCAAGCATGGATGTGTGTTGTCTATAGCGTAAGTTAGTTTAAGTTAGATTAAGTGGTGTGTAAGCCTAGGAACCAATGGCCTCAACAGTTTAGTCCCATAGGAACTTACCACAAATTTCCGGATTTCTTGTACGAATTGTATATTACCCGTCTCTCCCTATAGCTTACTCCTATTTCTCTCAGAATTTCAAACATGTTGCACCATTTTACTTTGTCGATCGCGTTTTCCGGGTCTATAAGTCTCTCGAATATCCCTCGATTTTTCTTCAGCCTTGCTTCAGTTATCAACCGCAACGTCCGAACGGCCTCTCTGGTGCCTTTGCTTGCCCTAAAGCGAAACTAATCGTCATCTGACAGTTTTCTTTTCCACGTTCTGAATATTATTCTTCTCAGCAAGGTGGATGCATGACACCTTTAGAAACGTAGTACACTAAAACATCCACTCCCCAGTTGCCTTAGCAAGTCGGCCGAAACGTCAGACGTTATGGTGTTTTAGCGTTGTATCCGTCTATAAGATTACGAGGTAGTTCAGCCAGAGAGACTTTAATCAAATTCTGATTTCTGGTCGTAAATTGTTACATGTCTGTTCCATGTTGGCTCCTACAATTTCCGCTTAGCCTTTCGAATCACCCTACACTCCGTCTCTGTGCTAGCTGGTTGTGACGGTTTGTGGTTTTAACATTAGCTTGTGAGAATGTCTGTAGTACATTGGCGGCTTACTGTGAACGACGTGTTCTCATAGATGACGAGAGCAGGCGAATAATAATGAAGATCCCTGCGTTTTCCTGCCGCTGGCGGGGCGACCTGGTAGCCGGAATTATTCCAGATCACTGGAGAATTCGCCTCTGCCCGAGACGCCTGCCTACCCTTTCGAGAGGACGGGAGGGGGTGTCAGCGACCCGTCGAAGCCCGCGCCGCACCGTATCGGGCGAGTTCAATGGGCGCCGAGCGCCGGGTCCGGGGCAATTTGCACAGATTAGGCGCTGCTCGCACAATGCACGGGCCCGCTACCTGCCCAAACAAACCGGCCCACAATGGAGCGCGGCTCCTGGCTGCCTCCTGCCCGGTCGGTTACGCCTGTCACGAGGAGAGGTGATGCGCTCCTCACAAGTGGGTCAAAGCGCCGAACGTGGTCGGATTATGGTTCCGTGTGACGGCCGATTATCACATGACTGTCGCTGCTCCCGTCAGCCCTCACAGTGCTACAAGTACGTCGCACAAAAGACTCGACAGCGTAGCTATACACTCGCCACAAAATCGATCAATCGCTACTGAGACGTATTCCAACATCCCGTAAATTTGCCAACGATATCTACACATGCATATAAGTATGTAATCTACAAACCACCGTGAAGTGCGTGGCAAAGGGAACTCAGCATGGTGCCATATGGTAGCGTTTATTTGCGTTTCGGTCGCGTTCGCCAAACCATTCTGAAACAATTCGGTAACGGTGCAGCGATGCATTGTCGTGCTGAAAGTCACCAGGTGGTTATAGTTAAACCGACAGTGCTCCGAGTCCTGCAGTGCGGGCTGTACACATGGCAGAATGCTGAAACATAATGTTCACTAACAGCTGCGCTTGCCGAGTATGCTGATAAAAATAATAGTTCTATGCCTGCTACCGAGCGGTTCTTGGGGCTTCAGTTTGGAACCGCGCGACCGCTACGGTCGCAGGTTCGAATCCTGCCTGGGGCATGGATGTATGTGATGTCCTTCGTTTTAACTAGTTCTAAGTTCTAGGGGACTGATGACCTCAAATGTTAAGTCCCATAGTGCTGAGAGCCATTTTTTTGTCTGCTACCAGATGAAAATAGCTCGGGGGCCGCTGTGGCCGAGCGGTTCTAGGTGCTTGAGTCCGGAACCGTGCTGCTGCTATGGTCGCAGGTTCGAATCCTGCCTCGAGCATGGATGTGTGTGATGTCCTTAGGTTAGTTAGGTTTAAGTAGTTCTAAGTCTAGGGCACTCATGACCTCAGATTTTAAGTCCTATAGTGCTTAGAGCCATTTGAACCATTGGAAAATAACTCGCTGTGAGCAGCCAGAAAGTAAAATGTTTTCTGTTTCGAAGTCAGTACGCTATTTGTCGATTGGCGACACATGATGACTTATTTTGTGAAATGAATTTTGGTATAAAGGTTTCCACCCGAAGCGCAGTGACTACTGAGAAGGAAGACGTTGCACTGCTGATAAAGTTCTGTTTTCAGAACGGCACAAATAGCAGTGGAGCAGTGCGAAAATATCGCCGACAAAAAGAGCAGCGAAGAGGAGCCATGTCAATCTATGGGCTGAAGAATATGATCAAGATAGTTGAAGAAACGAGTGAATTAGGTGTTGCCGCAGGGAGAGGGAGACAGCCCATTCGCGTGGCAGTCGCTGATGAAGGTGTTGCAGCTATACCCGACCGTGCAGCAAATGTCTCAAAACTGTGCTGCCAGTGCTCGAGCTATGTCGTAGGGATTGTCTCTCTCCTGGTCAACCAGTTCAAAAGATTGTGTGGCGCATTTAACTCTCGAATCCCCACCAGATTCAGGATGTGCACCAAATTAAGCCTCCAGATAGGCGACAGTGCCGTGACTTTGAGATGGAAGTGGATGGCATGTGGCCGGGGAATATTCTTTGGTCGGATGAGGCACATTTTACTCTGCTCGGTATCACGAACGAAAAGAACTCTCGCATATGGGGTCTACTCCCCTACATGTTGTGCAGGAATATCTACTACACTCAGCTTATGTGACTCTATGATGTGGTTTCACAAGCTCCTTCATTCTCGGTCCGTTTTTCTTCCAGGAGATGACACCTCGCGGCCCTGTTAGGTATACACTGACATATGCAAGTTATAAGGAGCTTCTCGTGCAACACGTGATTGGCTCAAAATGGTTCAAATGGCTCTGAGCACTATGGGACTTAACATCTGAGGTCATCAGTCCCCTAGAACTTAGAACTACTTAAACCTAACTAACCTAAGGGCATCACATACATCCATGCCCGAGGCAGGATTCGCACCTGCGACCGTAGCGGTCGCGCGGTTCCAGGACTGTAGCGCCTAGAACCGCTCGGCCACTCCGGCCGGCTCTATGGTCAACGTCCCCTAGAACTTAGAACTACTTAAACCTAATTAACCTAAGGACATCACACAACACCCAGTCATCACAAGGCAGAGAAAATCCCTGACCCCGCCGCGAATCGAACCCGGGAACCCGGGCGCAGAAAGCGAGAACGCTACCGCACGACCACGAGCTGCGGACAACAAGTGATTGCACATTTGCAAGAACGCAACTGCGTCCACAGCACTATTTTCATGCAAGATAGGGCGACACCAATGTCGCTTGCCAGGATAAAGATTTGTTCGAATGACGTTCGGTAACGACAGCATCATCTCTAAGCAATTTCAAGGTGTATAAAATATTCTCGGTATTCTTGCCACGTCAGTTCTGGATAAAATCTCGAGCTTTCGACGATTACCTCCATCGTCATCGTCAGGAGCTGACTGTCTCTACTGCTGCTATGGTAGCCTCTATATAGCCCGAAGACGGCTTCTGATTGGTCGGATTCTGATTGGTCGGCGATTACGTGCTGCTGTCTCAGACGGTGTCACTGTGTGCGCCGGTGGCGCCACCGCTTCCGTTTAAACGTAAACCTTGGAAGGAACGTCTCTGCTGCTTCTCTGCATCAAGCGCTCGTTTCCACGCACAGCTCAGATGGTATCCGCTATCGCGGTTAAAGTTCTTTTGGCTCATTCTGATTTCAACAGCCTCCTTAATAACAGAATCCCAGTACGTGGAGGCATGGGACAGAATTTTAGTTTCATCGAACAATATTTTGTGTTTGTTCGTGAGGCTGTGCTCCGCAATTGCCGATTTCTCAAGCTCTCTATTTTTAATGTGGCGTTGGTGTTCTGCACAGCGGTCGGAAACGGTACGAATAGTCTGACCTATATAATTGCTTCCACACTCACAGGGTATATTATAAACACCGGGGACCCTGAGGTCGAGATTGTCCTTAACAGGGCGCATCATCTCCTTAATTTTCTTAGGAGGACGAAAAATCGGTCTAATACCACGACTACGCAGGACTCTTCCTATTTTGCTGGAAATTGCGCCACAAAAAGGAAGAACCGCAATCGGTGTTTCATCCTGTGAGGTTGCAGCATTATCACGTTTCCTTCTTTTGGAGAACGCTGCCTTTATATCGCGTGCACTATAGCCGTTCTTTCGGAACACGTTCTTTAGGTGATTAATCTCGAACCTTAAGTGGTCCTCGTCAGAAACAGTTTTGGCTCTATATACCAACGTGTTCAAAACGGCTCTCTTCTGAGCAGGGTGATGGAAACTCTGTGCGTTAAGATATAAATCGGTATGCGTCGGCTTACGGTATACAGAGTGGCCAAGACGCCCGTCCGTCTGTCGTTGTACTAAAACGTCTAAGAAAGGCAGTCTCCCTTCCTTCTCCATCTCGACAGTGAACTGGATGTTCGAATGGATGCTGTTCATGTGTTCAATGAATTCTTTAAGAGCTTCTTCGCCGTGTGGCCAGATCATAAATGTATCGTCAACGTAACGATAAAATAAGGACGGACGGAGGGGAGCCGAATTTAGTGCACATTCTTCAAAATTCTCCATAAAAAAGTTAGCCAATGATGGAGACAACGGAGAGCCCATTGCCATGCCGTCTGTCATTTCATAAAATTTATTACCATACAAGAAGTAGGTGGTCGTCATCACGTGCCGGAACAATTTTATAGTTTCAGGAGGAAAGAGATCCGCCAGCATTTTCAAAGTGTCCTCCACAGGAACTTTTGTGAACAGCGACACCAGGACACTTTGAAAATGCTGGCGGATCTCTTTCCTCCTGAAACTATAAAATTGTTCCGGCACGTGATGACGACCACCTACTTCTTGTATGGTAATAAATTTTATGAAATGACAGACGGCATGGCAATGGGCTCTCCGTTGTCTCCATCATTGGCTAACTTTTTTATGGAGAATTTTGAAGAATGTGCACTAAATTCGGCTCCCCTCCGTCCGTCCTTATTTTATCGTTACGTTGACGATACATTTATGATCTGGCCACACGGCGAAGAAGCTCTTAAAGAATTCATTGAACACATGAACAGCATCCATTCGAACATCCAGTTCACTGTCGAGATGGAGAAGGAAGGGAGACTGCCTTTCTTAGACGTTTTAGTACAACGACAGACGGACGGGCGTCTTGGCCACTCTGTATACCGTAAGCCGACGCATACCGATTTATATCTTAACGCACAGAGTTTCCATCACCCTGCTCAGAAGAGAGCCGTTTTGAACACGTTGGTATATAGAGCCAAAACTGTTTCTGACGAGGACCACTTAAGGTTCGAGATTAATCACCTAAAGAACGTGTTCCGAAAGAACGGCTATAGTGCACGCGATATAAAGGCAGCGTTCTCCAAAAGAAGGAAACGTGATAATGCTGCAACCTCACAGGATGAAACACCGATTGCGGTTCTTCCTTTTTGTGGCGCAATTTCCAGCAAAATAGGAAGAGTCCTGCGTAGTCGTGGTATTAGACCGATTTTTCGTCCTCCTAAGAAAATTAAGGAGATGATGCGCCCTGTTAAGGACAATCTCGACCTCAGGGTCCCCGGTGTTTATAATATACCCTGTGAGTGTGGAAGCAATTATATAGGTCAGACTATTCGTACCGTTTCCGACCGCTGTGCAGAACACCAACGCCACATTAAAAATAGAGAGCTTGAGAAATCGGCAATTGCGGAGCACAGCCTCACGAACAAACACAAAATATTGTTCGATGAAACTAAAATTCTGTCCCATGCCTCCACGTACTGGGATTCTGTTATTAAAGAGGCTGTTGAAATCAGAATGAGCCAAAAGAACTTTAACCGCGATAGCGGATACCATCTGAGCTGTGCGTGGAAACGAGCGCTTGATGCAGAGAAGCAGCAGAGACGTTCCTTCCAAGGTTTACGTTTAAACGGAAGCGGTGGCGCCACCGGCGCACACAGTGACACCGTCTGAGACAGCAGCACGTAATCGCCGACCAATCAGAATCCGACCAATCAGAAGCCGTCTTCGGGCTATATAGAGGCTACCATAGCAGCAGTAGAGACAGTCAGCTCCTGACGATGACGATGGAGGTAATCGTCGAAAGCTCGAGATTTTATCCAGAACTGACGTGGCAAGAATACCGAGAATATTTTATACATAAGTGCCGCCGCGAAAAACTTCGTTCTCAATTTCAAGGTGTGTGGACCTTCCAGATCCCACGTTCGAAATCCACGTGACATCTTGATGTGGGGATATCTGAAAGATAGCGTCTGTCACGGATATATCCGGACTCTTCATGATATGAAGGACAGCATGGGACTATATATCACTCTGATTACAGTGGACATGCTGTGAGGAACTGTCGACCATGCCGTGTTACTTATGTTGCATGTTACTGAGTAGGGAAACCATAATAAACACGTGTTGTAACACTTCGTAACCTAATAAACGAGCCGGAAGCCAGAACCACGGTTATCATATATTTTATCATTTCTCGGCATATACAGGGTTATTACAAATGATTGAAGCGATTTCACAGCTCTACAATAACTTTATTATTTGAGATATTTTCACAATGCTTTGCACACACATACAAAAACTCAAAAAGTTTTTTTAGGCATTCACAAATGTTCGATATGTGCCCCTTTAGTGATTCGGCAGACATCAAGCCGATAATCAAGTTCCTCCCACACTCGGCGCAGCATGTCCCCATCAATGAGTTCGCAAGCATCCTTGATGCGAGCTCGCAGTTCTGGCACGTTTCTTGGTAGAGGAGGTTTAAACACTGAATCTTTCACATAACCCCACAGAAAGAAACCACATGGGGTTAAGTCGGGAGAGCGTGGAGGCCATGACATGAATTGCTGATCATGATATCCACCATGACCGATCCATCGTTTTTACATCGGGTGAAAGGGCTTGTAGCAATTGTAAATGGTAAGGCTTCTGCTTTAGCCTTTTCCGTAAGATTTCCCAAACCATCGGCTGTGGTACGTTTAGCTCCCTGATTGCTTTATTCGTCGACTTCCGCGGGCTACGCGTGAAACTTGCCCGCACGCGTTCAACCGTTTCTTCGCTCACTGCAGGCCGACCCGTTGATTTCCACTTACAGAGGCATCCAGAAGTTTTAAACTGCGCGTACCATTGCCGAATGGAGTTAGCAGTTGATGGATCTTTGTTGAACTTCGTCCTGAAGTGTCGTTGCACTGTTATGACTGACTGATGTGAGTGCATTTCAAGCACGACATACGCTTTCTCGGCTCCTGTCGCCATTTTGTCTCACTGCGCTCTCGACCGCTCTGGCGGCAGAAACCTGAAGTGCGGCTTCAGCCGAACAAAACTTTATGAGTTTTTCTACGTATCTGTAGTGTGTCGTGACCATATGTCAATGAATGGAGCTACAGTGAATTTATGAAATCGCTTCAATCATTTGTAATAGCCCTGTATAAAAGTCGGAGTTATTACGAAATTGCTTACCCAAAAAGATAGACAGTAAGAGACAGGTGCTGTGATTACGATATTCTATGACTGAGGAAGGATTGTTAAGTTACGTTTACGTTTTGCAAGTGCTATCTCCAGTGAAGCTAATGAAGCGTGGGCAATGAGAAAGTCAGAATCAGGATATTAATAGCGAATGTGGAATGTTGAGTCACGGAGATGCTATTCATTTAGCTGCTAGATACAGCATAACGCTTTTTTTATTTCAACGTTCAGGAGGAAGATGAGGCTGCAGAGCTTAAGAGATCATGGACGGATGGACACCGTTGTAAGAAAACTGGGTCTATCAGTTCTATCAGTACGGAAAGAAATCAGAAACTTAAATATGCTTGACATTATCAAGATAGGGCCCGATCTAAATTAATGTAAAAACGGAAGTACAGCATTAACCGATGTCAGCAAACTACGTTTCCTTTCTCAGACCTTCTGCAGAACATTTCACTGGATCTTTATCAAATGCATATGACACGGTATAATGCGCATTTGATCAGATTCAGTGAAATATACTGCAGAAGATCTGGTGATAGCATCGTAGTCTGCTGAAACTGGTCATCATAATAAATACTGTACAATAATGATCTTGGCTGTTAGAAGCCTTACAAGATTCACGAACGTTGGATTTGAACCCTTTCTCAATCGAATACGGCTGTCAAGCACCATCTTCCCTCATAGGTCGAAGCTAAAGCGTTCGCTTGTGCGGTCAGTGCTGCGCGAAATACAGGAGGGGGTGGGCGACGCTGGTAGTTCGCTTTCGCTACAGGAAAACCTACATCTTATCCATATTCCGTGCGCGTTCCAAGTTCTCCATAGACAGAACCACTGTTAATTCTTCCTCTTGTGTTCAGTTGTATGAGGCAATAACCAATTTCCGTAAGAAACTTATCACCCCCGTTGTGGGGAGAACGTACATCATTTGAAATCTTTTCTTCGCAAAATCTTTGCACCATAAGTGGGAAGGAATTCACAGACACGCATTCGCCCTGTGCCACCAACCCAGTTCTCCTGTCAAACTGAAAGATTTCCTCTAAGGGGTTTACTCTTTGCTCGAAAGATCCGAGGAGCTTCTTCCACATATTATGAAACGACTCTGCACACAGGTGGCAGTATATGCAGCTGCAAATCTCAATACTGTGCCCCTCTTCTCTCTATGTAGGGCTTGTCTTTCACTGTATATGACCTACAATCACCATGACTTATTACGGCGGAACTTTTTTCTTGTTATTTCATGAGACTGGCATATTCTTAATTCGAGTCCCATGTCGATAGCAATGTCCCTTGGAACATCTCAAACAGTGTTTTACTGCATCTACTTTTAATTTGCTTCCGGAACAGTATGTGTAAAACACTGCAATAACAATCCAGCACTTTTCCTCTGACCTGTGGCTAGAGTGTCCTGTTATTACTACTATCTTCAGCGTATGCGGTTTATGGGAGTGAATTATTTTTCATAATAGAGTTTCCAGTTTAATATCCCAGAACTATGGCCAAATGCAGCGTCCTGTGGAATCCTTTAGTTAACTATTTTTGAAAAATCTCTCCAAGGACAAATCAGTTTGTCTTGGAGGGACAAATAGAGGCTTCTTGGCTTGCGATCTGTTTCACTCAAGAGATGAAGGCGGACTAGCAGGGGATATAAGAACCTGTGGCTCTGCCTGTTATTTCACCAGTCGTGCACTCTTCCTTTGAACTACTTACCGGCTTTCTCCGTGGATTTACTTTTTGTGGTTTCGAACCGAGATTCGTTCACGCTGACTGATTTACTATGCTGTTTCAGCCTACTGCATAGTAGTGTCTCTTTCATTTTCCCTAATGTGGCTGAAAAACACATCGGTATTTTTTTATGGTTTAGTTCCCTACTTCCTTTTTTGGTTTCCATATTCGATGTGTGGTGCCCTACAATTAGCATTCATTTACGGTTCCACGAGCTACGGAACGACCTGATCGGTCAGTATATTTTTGTTTATTGCACCGGACCGGGCGCTTCCCGTTCTTATTTCTTCAGTGATGGCTCACGTACTTTTTATTGAGAAAACTGGATTACCATTCTGTCATTTCTGCAGGGACTATCGAAGGATATAATCAGCGAGAGGCAGTGCTGAAAATCTGCGCACCCCTTCCTCAAAATAAAAAGTAAGTAAATAAAACAAAAATTAAACGAGTCTCTGCTAACCGAATGCGCATTCTTCCCCGCCAAACAGCCAAATGGATCAGTCTGAAGAAAGAACACGTCATGTGTACTGACCAGCAGCAAGTGTACCCACAGAAACTTGTCGCGCAAGTCGTGATGATTCGGAATGAAACTAATATGACTGTACCTCCCCCTCCCTCCCTCCCCCGCCCCCCCCCCCAGCTTCCGCTGCTTTTCCCCACATTCACCTACCCTTCTCCACCTAGCTCAGATCCTGGATACGCTCTTGGGACCGTCCATATCTGTAGCATACTGCGCTGTTGTTTCATGTCAACAACTGAACTCTCACCGCATACTAGAGTCTTCATTAATACTTTGGCTGAACAATGGCTGTCAGCTGTTAATGTCCTGTTTTCTCTCTTGAGTATCCAGAGGACAGTAACTGGTAATTTTACTTTGATTGCTACAATTTTGTAGGCCATGTCCTGAGTGTGCCATTAGTAAGATGACAGAAGTTAAGCCCTGTCGGTCTTGGTTTGCACCTGGACCTCCCAGGTCTGCCGAGCGCTGTTGGCAAACAGGCTGCACTCATTCTCAGCCCTTGTGAGGCCAATTGAGGAACTATCTGACTGAGAAGTCACGAAAACTGACAACGGCTGGGAGAGCGGTGTGCTAACCATATGCTCCTTCACATCCACATCTACTGATGCCAGTGGGCTAAGGATGACACGGCGGGCGGTCGATACCGTAGGGGCCTTCCGAGACCTGTTCGGATGGAGTTTGGTTTAGTTTTAGTTCTTTTATTCCCTGAGTATCTAACTGAAAGCGTTCTGTTACACATGTTTCCAATTTGTAAGAGCTCCGTGTATTGTTTAAAATTTATCTACGTTATTACGGTGAGTTCTTTTACTCATGCGTGCAATCTGAAACATCTCATGCCCTATCTTTTTCACTTCGCGAGATTCTGCAGGGCTCTGGACCATATCTGAGTTTTGTCTCTGTTCCTCATTGCTGGGAGAACTGCTTTGTTCATTGCCATTGGAATGCCATGTAACAGTTCTTGCGTTTCCTTTTTAACCACGTCAGACAAAATTTTGTGTACGTGCTATATTGCTAGTGACTCCGCAGTACACCTCTGTGAAAGCCGTGAGAACGGTAGAGGACTTGGCGAGATAAGAAAACTGCTGCCTCAGAGATGGGTCAGCGGGAATCGTTTTCATTGAGCGCGTAACTGATCTCGCGGAATGCACCTACATGTGCTGCACTAAGCCTTTCGGGAACGTTTTCCGCTATGGATTCATTTTCGGAATTACGAATTCTATACAAACCAACTTACGATTTTTTCGCCACTCCAAATATATTTTCATTATTCGTTCTGAACAGCACAGCTATGTTGATCTAAATAAATAGTGGATTTATTCGTTGCATGCTAACTGTTCAGGTATTTTAATTGGAATGGGTATTTAATGACTATGGCCAAAGTAATCTGAATGCCAATACAGATGGAACTTTGTACGGGGGTGGAAAAATTTGTGTAACCACTGTGGGAAACGCATGCGGTGTTGTATTTGACTACGAACGGCAGCTGTGTAATGTCATCAATACCTTGTAGATATGTCTTGACCTGAAAGTATTCTCTATAGTTGTGAGTGCCTTATATCTGAGCTATGCCAATTAGAACCGGTCACGTAAACCGACATACCGCCGGGAGAGCGATGTACTAACCACATGTCCCGCCATATCCGCACCCAGTGACGCCTTTGAGCTGGGGATGACGTGGCGGCCGGTCGGTGCCGTTCGCCTTTCATGGCCTGTTCGGACGGAGTGTAGTTTTTTTGTGTCAATTACGACGGAGGCAAATTCTCGGTGTTCACGTAGTAGGTGCAAGGTGGCTGAAGTGTTTGGTGTTTCAAGAGGCACCGTGTAGTAGGTTTATACCGCGTACAGGCAAATCGGAAAAACATCATCCGCTAAGTCACAATGGGGGCAAAAGTGTGCGTTGAGTGATCGTGACAGACGGTCATTGAAGAGGCTGTGACGAAAAATAAGAGGACTACAGTTCCAAAAGTCATAGAAGAACTGAATGTTGCATTCGCGAACCCTGTCAGTAGCAAAAGAACACGAAGAGAGTCCCGTAAGCTGTGAAATGCAGGGCCAGCTGCAGTTCCGAAACCACTGACCAGTGACGTAAATGCCTGTACCAAGGAAACGTGGCGCTGAAGCCATAAAACCTGGACTATATGGAACAGTGGAAGAAAGTTATTTGGTCGGATGAACTGTTTCACACTGCTTCCAACTTCTGGGCCAGTTTAGGCCCTAAGAGTAAAAAATGACGGGGGTTCGGTGATGATTTGGGTAGCCGTATCGCGGCATTCCACGGGGCCCAGTGTTATTGTGCAAGGTCGCATTACAGCCAAGGATTATGTGACCGTTCTGGCTGATCAGATCCAAACAATTGTCCGGTGATTTTTCCTCAAGGGTGACGCTGTGTTCGAAGAAGACAGGGTCCCTGTCACACAGCTCGCATCGTACAGGACTGGCTTTGTGAGCATAAGACTGAACTGCCTTATTTCCCTTGGCCACCAAACTCACCAGCTCTCAATATTATTTAATCTTTGTGGTCTACTTTGAGAGGCAACGCAGTGGTAACACAGGTTCCCGTTAGATCAGCGAAGTTAAGCGATGTCGGACTGGGCTAGCACATGGATGGCTGACCGTCCGGTCTGCCGAGCGCTGTTGGCAGTCGGGGTGCACTCAGCCCTTGTGAGGCAAACTGAGGAGCTACTTGATTGAGAAGTAGCGGCTCCGGTCACGAAAACTTACATACAGCCGGGAGAGCGGTGTACTGCCACGTGCCCCTACTACACCTTTTTCCAAAGCTGTTTCACAGAGGAAGACCGCACTGCAGTTCCTTCTCTAAATCCTCGCACGAACGAAAAAATGGCTGACGTCGAAATAAGTGTCCAAGGAATAGAAAAGCAACTGAAATCACTCTACAGAGGAAAGTCCACTGGACCTGACGGGATACCAATTCGATTCTACACAGAGTACGCGAAAGAACTTGCCCCCCCCCCCCCCCAATCGAACAGCCGTGTACCGCAAGTCTCTAGAGGAACGGAAGGTTCCAAATGATTGGAAAAGCGCACAGGTAGTTCCAGTTTTCAAGAAGGGCCGTCGAGCAGATGCGCAAAACTATAGGCCTATATCTCTGACATCGATCTGTTGTAGAATTTTAGAACATGTATTTTGCTCGCGTATCATGTCATTTCTGGAAACCCAGAATCTAGTCTGTAGGAATCAACATGGATTCCGGAAACAGCGATCGTGTGAGACCCAACTCGCTTTATTTATTCATGAAACCCAGAAAATAGTAGATACAGGCTCCCAGGTAGATGCCATTTTCCTTGACTTCAGGAAGGCGTTCGATACAGTTCCGCACTGTCACCTCATAAACAAAGTAAGAGCCTACGGAATATCAGAACAGCTGTGTGGCTGGATTGAAGAGTTTTTAGCAAACAGAACACAGCATGTTGTTCTCAATGGAGAGACGTCTACAGACGTTAAAGTAACCTCTGGTGTGCCACAGGGGATTGTTATGGGACCATTGCTTTTCACAATATATATAAATGACCTAGTAGATAGTGTCGGAAGTTCCATGCGCCTTTTCGCGGATGATGCTGTAGTATACAGAGAAGTTGCAGCATTAGAAAATTGTAGCGAAATGCAGGAAGATCTGCAGCGGATAGGCACTTGGTGCAGGGAGTGGCAACTGACCCTTAACGTAGACAAATGTAATGTATTGCGAATACATAGAAAGAAGTATCCTTTATTGCATGATTATATGATAGCGGAACAAACACTGGTAGCAGTTACTTCTGTAAAATATCCGTGAGTATGCGTACCGAACGATTTGAAGTGGAATGATCATATAAAATTAATTGTTGGTAAGGCGGGTACCAGATTAGATTCATTGGGAGAGTCCTTAAAAAATGTAGTCCATCAGCAAAGGAGTGGCTTACAAAACACTCGCTCGGCCTATACTTGAGTACTGCTCATCAGTGTGGGATCCGTACCGGGTCGGGTTGACAGAGGAGATAGAGAAGATTCAAAGAAGAGCGGCGCGTTTCGTCACAGGGTTATTTGGTAAGTGTGATAGCGTTACGGAGATGTTTAGCAAACTCAAGTGGCAGACTCTTCAAGAGAGGTGCTCTGCATCGCGGTGTAGCTTGGTGTCCAGGTTTCGAGAGGGTGCGTTTCTGGATGATGTATCGAATGTATTGCTTCCCCCTACTTATACCTCCCGAGGAGATCACGAATGTAAAATTAGAGAGATTCTAGCGCGCACGGAGGCTTTCCGGCAGTCGCTCTTCCCGCGAACCATACGCGAGTGGAACAGGAAAGGGAGATAATGACAGTGGCACGTAAAGTGCCGTCCGCCACACACCGTTGGGTGGCTTGCGGAGTATAATTGTAGATGTAGATGTAGATATCCGCATGCAGTGGCGCCCCTGGGCTGGGAGGATGACACGGCTGCCGGTCGGTACCGTTGGGCCTTCCAAGGCCTGTTCGGACGGAGTGGAGTTGAGTTGAGTTGTGGTCTACTATGGAGAGAAAAGTGCGTAATCGCTATCCACCTCCATTGTCGTTACCTGCCACTATTTTGTAGAAGGAATGGTATAAGATTACCCTGAAAACAATACAGTACCTGTATTGTCCATTCCGAGAAGACTGGAAGCTTCTTACACGGTATTAAGGATCGTACTGTGTTGTGTTTTGGTGTTTCCATATTTTCGTCCACCCATTTTTAATAACGAAAAGTAGTAAATACTAATCACCAAATGGGTGATGGTGTGTGACGTCAGGTAACGAAACGAAACAGTTTCATCAGAAGTATAGTCAAATGTTGTTTTCATATCATTACTTTCCATACGTATAAAAAGGGACATTGCGCAAATTTTATAAAACCGATCGCGTAAGAGGAAAAAGAAAGGCAAGGGCTTAGCTTCCCGTTGACGACTATGTCATTACAGGTAGAGCACAAGCTCGAACAAGTCTAGGATGTGTTCTTTTCAAATGATCCATAACGTGAGAGGTAGGCAAACCGTAGGAACCTGATTTTGGATAGAGGGCGGGGTCTAAAACCCACATATTTGTCTTTTGCGTGGAGCGGTGTACTACTCATGATGCCCAATCAAGATTCACTGCAGAGTAAGATAATTGGTAGAACGAAAGCTCCAGGTTCCAGTCTGTCACGAAAATGCATGTGCTGACAGTATGTCAACGATTTTCTCCAGTTTATTTTAGCCTATCCATTTTCTCACACTTTAGGTACTCTATGTTGTTTTACTATTACGTCCTTCCTCTCGCCGAAGCGATTCCGTTTCTGCAGTGTGAGCACTGTGTAAGCACGTTAAGATCAGTATCCACTTTTCAAATACTTGTATTTTAATATAAGAAAATGCATTTTGAACAAATGTTAATTTTTGCTTTTTTTAGACTGATTTTTCACCGTATATTCCATTTGATATCTTGAAAGCTGATTTAAAATCAATTCTGTATGACAAAAATAATGTGTCAATACCATATACGTCTATATCTATATTCAGATAGCCACCTTACTATGTATGAGGGAAGGTATTTTGTTTACTTGTGTCTCTTCCCCCTTTCCCTGTTCCAGTCACGCATGATTCGCGGGAAGAACAATTGGCGGTCAGCCTCTGTGGGGGCTCGAATTTCTCTAGTTTTACCTTCATGTCTTTTGTGAGACATGCGTAGGAGGAAGGAATATACTGGTTGAATCTTCTATGAATGTACACTATATGATCAATAGTAGTGCCAAAAGTAAAATTCGGAGGCGGTGGTGTTATGGTGTGGTCGTGTTTTTCATGGAGGGGACTTGCACCCCTTGTTGTTTCGCGTGGCACTATCACAGCAAAGGCCTACATTGATGTTTTAAGCACCTTCTGGCTTTCCACTGTTGAAGAGCAATTCGGGGATGGCGATTGCATCTTTCAACACGATCGAGCACCTCTTCATAGTACACGGCCTGTGACGAAGTGGTTACACAACAATAACATCCCTGTAATGGACTGGCGTGCACAGAGTCCTGACCTGAATCCTATAGAACATCTTTGGGATGTTTTGGAACGCCGACTTCGTGCCAGTCTCACCGACCGACATCGGTACCTCTCCCCGGTGCAGCACTCGGTGAAGAATGGGCTGCCATTCCCCAAGAAACCTTCGAGTACCTGATCGAACGTATGCCTGCGAGAGTGTAAGCTGTCATTAAGGCTAAGGATGCGCCAACACCATATTGAATTCCAGCATTACCGATGGAGGGCGCCACGAAATTGTAAGTTGTTTTCAGCAAGGTATCCGGATACTTTTGATCACATAGTGTGTATGATCTCAGCAGCTTAACAGTAGCCTATAATGTGATGCTCTTACTAAATTAACCTCTGACGAAACGAGCTGCTCTTCTTTGGACTTGTGTATTCCCTCTATCAGTCTTATCTGGTAGGGATCCCATTATCACTAGCAACATTCACCTACTGGTCGAACGAGTATTTTGTAAGCTATTTCCCTTGTTGGTGGACTACATTTCCTGGGGAGTCTTCCAATAAGTCCCAGTGTGGCATCTGCCTAACTGGCGATTAATTTTATGTGGTCGTTTCCACTTCATATCGCTCCTTGCGCATAGTTCTCTTCCAGTGATTTTACTGCGCTTTTTTAGTCATAAAATAGTCTTTCTATCTACGTAGTCCCAATACGTTACCTCTGTTTACGCTGAGGGCCAGTTTCCATTCCCTGCACCAAGCGGCGATCTTCTGCAGGTCTTCCAGCATTTCGCTACAGTTTTGCAGCGTCGCGAATTCTCTGTGTAGAACAGCATCATCCGCGAAAAGCCTCGTGCAGCTTCCGACGTTACCTACCGAGTCATTTATATACATATACTGTGAAAAGTAATGGTCCTGTAACACTCCTCAGAGCCCGCTCGGAGTTACTTTTAGGTGTGAAGTCTCCTCTCCATCGAAAAGGAAATAGCACACATTAGAATGCTGATTTTACATTGAGGACAGCCGAAAATAAACAACTGGACGGACGGCAGAACCAACAAACAGAAAAGTAAAACTGGCCTGGAGTTATTTTGGCAAACGAAATAGGGTATCCCAAACCGAGTTCCGATATATCTGAAATAGAAAGTTTGGAACCAGTGTGCACTGACAGCTTTTATTTTTTGCAGCTACTTTCATTGTGAAAACCATTAGAAAACTGAATGTTTGAACTGCGAGCAATTTAGTGACAGTTGTGGGGATTTTGTCGGAGAGACTGAAAAATGAACGAGTGAATGACAGGAGAGACTGGAATGGAAGGCTTAGTCAAGGCTGGAGTGAAAATGAAATGGAAGTAGCAAGGAGAAACTATGGTACATGGGCCAAGGAACGTCTCTGCTGTATTCGAAGAGATAAGAAAAAGTGACTTAATGGAAGGTAGGCAGATGATATCAGCAAACAAGCAAAAGGTGACGCCTCCAATGAAAGGAAATCTCAACAGGAAGCCTTTATCCAGAACTGGGTATCTAGTAACGCATGACAGTAATGATTGTCCCAGATACTGAAACGAAGCTTCATTGTTTTCCGTATCATCAACGGTATTGTGCTGAATGAATTGCTTAAATGTCGAAGAACAGTAAGACTCGTAGAAGATGGGAACTGGGACATGTGTTAAATAGGATCGCCAAGTCTGGAAAAGGCGTCCAATGACTGTAAGAAGAATCGAAAATGTAGCAAACAATGTCACTGCTGTTCAAAAAATGGCTCTGAGCACTATGGGACTCAACTGCTGAGGTCATTAGTCACCTAGAACTTAGAACTAGTTAAACCTAAGGACATCACAAACATCCATGCCCGAGGCAGGATTCGAACCTGCGACCGTAGCGGTCTTGCGGTTCCAGACTGCAGCGTCTTTAACTGCACGGCCACTTCGGCCGGCATCACTGCTGTCGTGATGATTAGACACTGTGTCTTCACCATCTACATATATACTCTGCAAACCATTGTGAAGTGCATGGCAGAGATTTCTAAGCACTGTATCACATACGAGGGCAGTTCAATAAGTAATGCAACACATTTTTTTTCTCGGCCAATTTTGGTTGAAAAAACCGGAAATTTCTTGTGGAATATTTTCAAACATTCCCGCTTCGTCTCGTATAGTTTCATTGACTTCCGACAGGTGGCAGCGCTGTACGGAGCTGTTAAAATGGCGTCTGTAACGGATGTGCGTTGCAAACAACGGGCAGTGATCGAGTTTCTTTTGGCGGAAAACCAGGGCATCTCAGATATTCATAGGCGCTTGCAGAATGTCTACGGTGATCTGGCAGTAGACAAAAGCACGGTGAGTCGTTGGGCAAAGCGTGTGTCATCATCGCCGCAAGGTCAAGCAAGACTGTCTGATCTCCCGCGTGCGGGCCGGCCGCGCACAGCTGTGACTCCTGCAATGGCGGAGCGTGCGAACACACTCGTTCGAGATGATCGACGGATCACCATCAAACAACTCAGTGCTCAACTTGACATATCTGTTGGTAGTGCTGTCACAATTGTTCACCAGTTGGTATATTCAAAGGTTTGTTCCCGCTGGGTCCCTCGTTGTCTAACCGAACACCATAAAGAGCAAAGGAGAACCATCTGTGCGGAATTGCTTGCTCGTCATGTGGCTGAGGGTGACAATTTCTTGTCAAAGATTGTTACAGGCGATGAAACATGGGTTCATCACTTCGAACCTGAAACAAAACGGCAATCAATGGAGTGGCGCCACACCCACTCCCCTACCAAGAAAAAGTTTAAAGCCATACCCTCAGCCGGTAAGGTCATGGTTACAGTCTTCTGGGACGCTGAAGGGGTTATTCTGTTCGATGTCCTTCCCCATGGTCAAACGATCAACTCTGAAGTGTATTGTGCTACTCTTCAGAAATTGAAGAAACTACTTCAGCGTGTTCGTAGGCACAAAAATCTGAACGAACTTCTCCTTCTTCATGACAACGCAAGACCTCACACAAGTCTTCGCACCCGAGAGGAGCTCACAAAACTTCAGTGGACTGTTCTTCCTCATGCACCCTACAGCCCCGATCTCGCACCGTCGGATTTCCATATGTTTGGCCCAATGAAGGACGCAATCCGTGGGAGGCACTACGCGGATGAAGAAGAAGTTATTGATGCAGTACGACGTTGGCTCCGACATCGACCAGTGGAATGGTACCGTGCAGGCATACAGGCCCTCATTTCAAGGTGGCGTAAGGCCGTAGCATTGAATGGAGATTACGTTGAAAAATAGTGTTGTGTATCTAAAAGATTGGGGAATAACCTGGTGTATTTCAATGCTGAATAAAACAACCCCTGTTTCAGAAAAAAAATGTGTTGCATTACTTATTGAACTGCCCTCGTATTAGGATCTTTTGTCGTACGGGTCTGCTTCTGTGCGCCTCTCTACACGTTGTTATTAGTCTAATCTTGTCTACACAGTTCCTACAAGAGCGATAAGTACTGTCCTGTACAGTATTTCTGAGCAGATATTGGCTGTCGAAAGTTTGGAAGTAGGTTTTCAAGGAATATTTGACGTTTTTCTTGAAAAATCTGCTAGCCAGCGGTTTCAAAATTTCCATTACGCACTCCTGCAAGTCAAACAATTTCGTCACCATTCGCTCATCCTTTCTTTATAAGAGTTCGTGGGACTATGAGAGTCAAAGCTACCTGGTCATCGAGCCAATACCTAGTTTACAAAAAACTTTATAAATAAAAGAGTTAAAGAAGTGATAGAGAACGAAAGAAATTGTGAGACAGTATGCGAATAAATAACACATTACAGAGAAGATTTCTCAACTACTGTGAGCAACTCTTGTACAAAGTGGGGGGAGTGTGCCACAAGGAAACTTTGCAACTAACAACTGAATACTTGGGCTTCATGATTAAATTTTTATCAGTCCTGCTGGAAACCTACTGAAAATAAAACCTGTCGAATGCTGCACACTTTACAACCACATGGTGGAGAAGGTTTTACCCAAGTGTGATGTTTACTGAATCAGTTTTGTTGTTTCTTCCGAATGAGTCAACCCTCAGCACCAAGAATTTAGATCGACTTCGCAAACTACTTGTCCAATCTGTGACAACATTCCCTGTTAGTCCTATTTGGTATCGATCAGGATCACAAAACCTCAATCATTATTCTAAGTTGGGTCGTTTTTTTTTTTTTTTTGGTCATCAGTCTACTGACTGGTTTGATGACGCCCGCCACGAATTCCTTTCCTGTGCTAACCTCTTCATCTCAGAGTAGCACTTGCAACCTACGTCCTCAATTATTAACTTGACGTATTCCAATCTCTGTCTTCCTCTACAGTTTTTGCCCTCTACAGCTCCCTCTAGTACCATGGAAGTCATTCCCTCATGTCTTAGCAGATGTCCTATCATCCTGTCCCTTCTCCTTATCAGTGTTTTCCACATATTCCTTTCCTCTCCGATTCTGCGTAGAACCTCCTCATTCCTTACCTTATCAGTCCACCTAATTTTCAACATTCGTCTATAGCACCACATCTCAAATGCTTCGATTCTCTTCTGTTCCGGTTTTCCCACAGTCCATGTTTCACTACCATACAATGCTGTACTCCAGACGTACATCCTCAGAAATTTCTTCCTCAAATTAAGGCCGGTATTTGATATTAGTAGACTTCTCTTGGCCAGAAATGTCTTTTTTGCCATAGCGAGTCTGCTTTTGATGTCCTCCTTGCTCCGTCCGTCTTTGGTTATTTTACTGCCCAGGTAGCAGAATTCCTTAACTTCATTGACTTCGTGACCATCAATCCTGATGTTAAGTTTCTCGCTGTTCTCATTCCTATTACTTCTCATTACCTTCGTCTTTCTCCGATTTACTCTCAAACCATACTGTGTACTCATTAGACTGTTCATTCCGTTCAGCAGATCATTTAATTCTTCTTCACTTTCACTCAGGATAGCAATGTCATCAGCGAATCGTATCATTGATATCCTTTCACATTGTATTTTACTTCCACTCCTGAACCTTTCTTTTATTTCCATCATTGCTTCCTCGATGTACAGATTGAAGAGTAGGGGCGAAAGGCTACAGCCTTGTCTTACACCCTTCTTAATACGAGCACTTCGTTCTTGATCGTCCACTCTTATTATTCCCTCTTGGTTGTTGTACATATTGTATATGACCCGTCTCTCCCTATAGCTTACCCCTACTTTTTTCAGAATCTCCAACAGCTTGCACCATTTTATGTTGTCGAACGCTTTTTCCAGGTCAACAAATCCTATGAAAGTGTCTTGATTTTTCTTTAGCCTTGCTTCCATTATTAGCCGTAACGCCAGAATTGCCTCTCTCGTCCCTTTACTTTTCCTGAAGCCAAACTAACGCTAACGCATTCTCAATTTTCTTTTCCATTCTTCTGTATATTATTCTTGTAAGCAGCTTCGATGCATGAGCTGATAAGCTGATTGTGCGATAATTCTCGCACTTGTCAGCTCTTGCCGTCTTCGGAACTGAGTGGATGATGCTTTTCCGAAAGTCAGATGGTATATCGCCAGACTCATATATTCTACACACCAACGTGAATAGTCGTTTTGTTGCCACTTCCCCCAATGATTTTAGAAATTCTGATGGAATGTTATCTATCCCTTCTGCCTTATTTGACCGTAAGTCCTCCAAAGCTCTTTTAAATTCCGATTCTAATACTGGATCCCCTATCTCTTCTAAATCGACTCCTGATTCTTCTTCTATCACATCAGACAAATCTTCACCCTCATAGAGGCTTTCAATGTATTCTTTCCACCTATCTGCTCTCTCCTCTGCATTTAATTCCCGTTGCACTCTCAATGTTACCACCGTTGCTTTTAATGTCACCAAAGGTTGTTTTGACTTTCCTGTACGTTGGGTCGTACGAATAATAAATCTCCACTGTCAACCCATCCCACCTTCGTTTTATCCTACCAATTAGTTGCTTTTTTTCTCAGTTTGTTGCCTTTGGGGCAATGCCCATTGAGCCATCTCACTAGTAACGCCAATTATGACGATATGAATGTCAGGACAACACAACACCCAGTTCCCAAGCGGAGAAAATCTCTGACCCGGCCGGGAATCGAATACAGACCCCTTTGCTTATCAATCCGCCGCGATGAGCGCGCAGCTACCGAGGCGGACCCTGCTTTATCTATGACTGAGTCTATGTGGTTGCTCCATTTAATATCCCCCCAACTCAATACATCCATGTACTTGTATAATTTGAATGACTCCAGTTGTCACTCAATCTTACTGCAGTAATAGGAAACTATATTTTTGTGTTTTGTGAAGCGCATGAATTTATACACTCCTGGAAATGGAAAAAGGAACACATTGACACCGGTGTGTCAGACCCACCATACTTGCTCCGGACACTGCGAGAGGGCTGTACAAGCAATGATCACACGCAAGGCACAGCAGACACACCAGGAACCGCGGTGTTGGCCGTCGAATGGCGCTAGCTGCGCAGCATTTGTGCACCGCCGCCGTCAGTGTCAGCCAGTTTGCCGTGGCATACGGAGCTCCATCGCAGTCTTTAACACTGGTAGCATGCCGCGACAGCGTGGACGTGAACCGTATGTGCAGTTGACGGACTTTGAGCGAGGGCGTATAGTGGGCATGCGGGAGGCCGGGTGGACGTACCGCCGAATTGCTCAACACGTGGGGCGTGAGGTCTCCACAGTACATCGATGTTGTCGCCAGTGGTCGGCGGAAGGTGCACGTGCCCGTCGACCTGGGACCGGACCGCAGCGACGCACGGATGCACGCCAAGACCGTAGGATCCTACGCAGTGCCGTAGGGGACCGCACCGCCACTTCCCAGCAAATTAGGGACACTGTTGCTCCTGGGGTATCGGCGAGGACCATTCGCAACCGTCTCCATGAAGCTGGGCTACGGTCCCGCACACCGTTAGGCCGTCTTCCGCTCACGCCCCAACATCGTGCAGCCCGCCTCCAGTGGTGTCGCGACAGGCGTGAATGGAGGGACGAATGGAGACGTGTCGTCTTCAGCGATGAGAGTCGCTTCTGCCTTGGTGCCAATGATGGTCGTATGCGTGTTTGGCGCCGTGCAGGTGAGCGCCACAATCAGGACTGCATACGACCGAGGCACACAGGGCCAACACCCGGCATCATGGTGTGGGGAGCGATCTCCTACACTGGCCGTACACCACTGGTGATCGTCGAGGGGACACTGAATAGTGCACGGTACATCCAAACCGTCATCGAACCCATCGTTCTACCATTCCTAGACCGGCAAGGGAACTTGCTGTTCCAACAGGACAATGCACGTCCGCATGTATCCCGTGCCACCCAACGTGCTCTAGAAGGTGTAAGTCAACTACCCTGGCCAGCAAGATCTCCGGATCTGTCCCCCATTGAGCATGTTTGGGACTGGATGAAGCGTCGTCTCACGCGGTCTGCACGTCCAGCACGAACGCTGGTCCAACTGAGGCGCCAGGTGGAAATGGCATGGCAAGCCGTTCCACAGGACTACATCCAGCATCTCTACGATCGTCTCCATGGGAGAATAGCAGCCTGCATTGCTGCGAAAGGTGGATATACACTGTACTAGTGCCGACATTGTGCATGCTCTGTTGCCTGTGTCTATGTGCCTGTGGTTCTGTCAGTGTGATCATGTGATGTATCTGACCCCAGGAATGTGTCAATAAAGTTTCCCCTTCCTGGGACAATGAATTCACGGTGTTCTTATTTCAATTTCCAGGAGTGTATTTATGAACAGTTAGAGCTGGTATTCAAATTTCGCACCATTTTTCAGTACTATCAAGTTCTGGCTGGATATGTGCGAACGTTATTTTCAGATAGTGCTTCGTTATAGATAAACCACCGTCTACAAAAGGTACGTCGTTACTATTAATATTGTGAAGCAGGTCATTAATACACAACGTGAATACAAAGAGTTCCGACTCACTTCTGTCGAAGACACCTAAGCTATTTTCACATATTTCGGTGCCCCGTATTCCAAGATAAAATGCTGAGCCAAAAGAGTCAAGGTCAATGTCACTAAACTGGTTTAAAAAAATAGTCTAAATTGTAGTGCAAAGGCAGTAAAAATACAACCATAAAATTAACTGAGATTCACTGAGGCTCATTCGTTCTATCGCGTGAATGTTGTAAAACAATGGATAAATTATGCCTGCTGAGTTCGTTAATGATGCCCATGGGGATGCATAAACCATACTCTTCTAATGTACTCGGACGACGACGTGCAACAGATGAGCCTCAGTAGTTGTTGTTCTTACTTCTTCTTTCAAGGATTCGATTCTCCCGATCACAGATGAAGTTGTCAACGTTGGCTTGGCCTTCAGATGTCACTTCCACCTTCCAATCTATACGATTTTGACCGTCTTGCCTTCCAGTTATAACACCGTCTCGGAAAATGTTGAGAAATGTTTCAATACCAAAACTAATTACTGTTATATCAATGTAATCGCCTTTTCAAGTTTATTAGAATGGCGTTGAAAAACATGTCGTTGTGTGTAAAAAATATACTTACTCTCGGTTGAAAAAGAAGACGCACCACGAAGGACTTATGCAAATTTGTCCCAAATTGATATTGATGCTAGTATCGACGGGGAATGCAAACCCGTAAAGTTTGGCGGCCGGTGGATAAACGTGTGATTCTGCGCCGCAGTTTCACTGTGCAGCTGGCACGGATAGTAAACTGGGGACATATTGATACCAGGACATAAAGTCCTTGCGTACGTCATTCCATGCACTCATTTGGACAGTAACTACGACTCGCAAACAACCGCGTTACCAATATACGCTGATGTCAGAATTTGAGAGATGGTGTGTGCTTGGGCTCAAAGAAGCCGGATGGAGTTACAGGCAAATCGCTCGACATTTGAATAGGAGCGATGCCTCTATTCGACGATTTTGGCAGGAATGAGTGGACCACGGCCTAGCACGATGTGGCAGGGACAAAGAATCCAGTGAAATTTTTTTAAGTGCTTTATCTGAAAACTACCTTGAGCAGTTAAACAGAGAACCGACTCGTGGCGGTAACATATTAGACCTTCTGGTGACAAACAGACCCGAACTATTTTAAACAGTTAACGCAGAACAGGGAATCAGCGATCATAAAGCGGTTACGGCATCGATGATTTCAGCCGTAAATAGAAATATTAAAAAGGGTAGGAAGATTTTTCTGTTTAGAAAAAGTGACAAAAAGCAGATTTCAGAGTACCTGATGGCTCAACACAAAAGTTTTGTCTCAAGTACAGATAGTGTTGAGGATCAGTGGACAAAGTTCAAAACCATCGTACATTATGCGTTAGATGAGTATGTGCCAAGCAAGATCGTAAGAGATGGAAAAAAGCCACCGTGGTACAACAACCGAGTTAGAAAACTGCTGCGGAAGCAAAGGGAACTTCACAGCAAACATAAACATAGCCATAGCCTTGCAGACAAACAAAAATTACGCGAAGCGAAATGTAGTGTGAGGAGGACTATGCGAGAGGCGTTCAATGAATTCGAAAGTAAAGTTCTATGTACTGACTTGGCAGAAAATCCTAAGAAATTTTGGTCTTATGTCAAAGCGGTAGGTGGATGAAAACAAAATGTCCAGACACTCTGTGACCAAAATGGTACTGAAACAGAGGATGACAGACTAAAGGCCGAAATACTGAATGTCTTTTTCCAAAGTTGTTTCACAGAGGAAGACTGTACTGTACTTCCTTCTCTAGATTGTCGCACAGATGACAAAATGGTAGGTATCGAAATAGACGACAGAGGGATAGAGAAAAAATTAAAATCGCTCAAAAGAGGAAAGGCCTCTGGACCTGATGGGATAGCAGTTCGATTTTACACAGAGTACGCGAAGGAACTTGCCCCCCTTCTTGCAGCGGTGTACCGTAGAAGAGCGTAGCGTTCCAAAGGATTGGAAAAGGGCACAGGTCATCCCAGTTTTCAAGAAGGGACGTCGAACAGATGTGCAGAACTATAGACCTATATCTCTAACGTCGATCAGTTGTAGAATTTTGGAACACGTATTGTGTTGGAGTATAATGACTTTTCTGGAGACTAGAAATCTACTCTGTAGGAATCAGCATGGGTTTCGAAAAAGACGGTCATGTGAAACCCAGCTCGCGCTATTCGTCCACGAGACTCAAGAGGGCCATAGACACGGGTTCACAGGTAGATGCCGTGTTTTTTGACTTCCGCAAGGCGTTCGATACACTTCCCCACAGTCGTTTCATGAACAAAGTAAGAGCATATGGACTATCAGACCAATTGTGTGATTGGATTGAGGAGTTCCTACATAACAGGACGCAGCATGTCATTCTCAATGGAGAGAAGTCTTCCGAAGTAAGAGTGATTTCAGGTGTGCCGCAGGAGAGTGTCGTAGGACCGTTGCTATTCACAATATACATAAATGACCTTGTGGATGACATCGGACGTTCACTGAGGCTTTTTGCAGATGATGCTGTGGTGTATCGAGAGGTTGTAACAATGGAAAATTGTACCGAAATGCAGGAGGATCTGCAGCGAATTGACGCATGGTGCAGGGAATGGCAATTGAATCTCAATGTAGACAAGTGTAATGTGCTGCGAATACACAGAAAGATAGATCCTTTATCATTTAGCTACAAAATAGCAGGTCAGCAACTGGAAGCAGTTAATACCACAAATTGTCTGGGAATACGCATTAGGAGTGATTTAAAATGGAATGATCATATAAAGTTGATCGTCGGTAAAGCAGATGCCAGACTGAGATTCATTGGAAGAATCCTAAGGAAATGCAATCCGAAAACAAAGGAAGTAGGTTACAGTACACTTGTTCGCCCACTGCTTGAATATTGCTCACCAGTGTGGGATCCGTACCAGATGGGGTTGATGGAAGAGATTGAGAAGATCCAACGGAGAGCAGCGCGCTTCGTTACAGGATCATTTAGTAATCGCGAAAGCGTTACGGAGATGATAGATAAACTCCAGTGGAAGACTCTGCAGGAGAGACGCTCAGTAGCTCGGTGCGGGCTTTTGTTGAAGTTTCGAGAACATACCTTCACCGAGGAGTCAAGCAGTATATTGCTCCCTCCGACGTATATCTCGTGAAGAGACCATGTGGATAAAATCAGAGAGATTAGAGCCCACACAGAGGCATACCGACAATCCTTCTTTCCACGAACAATACGAGACTGGAATAGAAGGGAGAACCGATAGAGGTACTCAAGGTACCCTCCGCCACACACCGTCAGGTGGCTTGCGGAGTATCGATGTAGATGTAGATGTCAAGAAGGAAGCGGTGAGTCTAGAGAGACGACAGAGCGTGAAGACCGAGCAGTTATCACAGAGCCCCTTAGAGCTCCAGATTCATCATCATCATCGATCCAACGTGCAACTAGTGCTTCAGTGAACACAGAAAGGGGTCTGAGCTCGCGGTGCCGCTTGCGCCGTTGGCCTCTAACCGCCAACATGCTCTATTGCAGTGGTGTCGGGCACATTCAGCCGGCAGTCTCATTGACTGGGGCATGTCTTCGAACTGAGCCCCAATGACCAGCAAAACCGTGTACGGAGAAGCCCCAGAGAGCAGCGAGATACCAACCTTAATGTCGCCCGCTATACGGTCTGACAACCAGGTGTGATGGTCTGGGATGCCATTTCACAGCAGGACCCCTTTGGTTGTCATTCGCGGCACCCGTACAGCACGGCGCTATGCCGACGATATTCTACACCGTGCACTGTTTCCCTTGGTGTCAAGCCATCCTGGACTTACATTTCAGCAAAATGATGCCCGGCCGCGCGATCGCCGAGAGTTTCTACCGCTTGTCTCCGTGCTTGCCAAATCCCACCTTGGCCAGCAAGGCCTCCGGATCTGTCCCCAACTGAGAACCTTTGCAGCAATATGAGCTGGGCCAGCTCGGGATTTTGAAGATCTACTGCGCCAGTTGGACAGACATTGGCAAAGTACCCCTCAGGAGGACATCCAGCAACTACAGCAATCTGTGCTAACCCGGATAACTGCTATCCAGAGGTGGACCAACACGTTGTTGACTTGCTTAATTTGTGAAGCTCTTTCTCTTGAATAAATCATCCAGTTTTTCCGAAACTGTAATCATTTGTTCGCTGTACACCTACCGGGTGATCAAAAAGTCAGTATGAAATTGAAAACTTAATAAACCACGGAATAATGTAGATAGAGAGGTAAAAAATTGACACACACGTGCTTGGAATGACATGGGGTTTTATTAGAACAAAAAAAAAAAAAAAAGGTTCACAAAATGTCCGACAGATGGCGCTGGACAGCAAAACGTCAGTGACTGCGCATGACAATCGTGTATAAAAGGAGCTGTAATGAGAGAGAGAATCAGATGCGCCAGCTGTCGCAGCATGTTGGCGTTACCTGAAAAGGCGCTTTTAGTGAAGCTGTATTATCACTGGGTAATGTGCTAGTTCAGCGTTACGATCCTATCACCATAGGAATGGGGATTCGAACGGGTAAAGGTCCTTTGAAAAATGCAGTTGTGGCGAGAATGATTTCGAGGTTCGAAGCCACGGGTTGTTTAGACGATAGAGCCCGTAGTGGCCGACCGAGCACAAGGCGTAATGCTGCTGAGACAGTTCAGGAAGAAATGGAGACTGTAGCGGGTTCGTCTATGCACGGGGAAGTCACCGCTCGTGCAGTCGCACGTCGCACCGGCATTCCATACACTACTGTTTGGTTGGCACTCAGGCGTACCGTCCGATGCTATCCGTATAAAATCCATCGGCATCGTGAACTGTTACCTGGCGATTTAGTGAAACGGAGGGCATTTGCGGTGTGGGCGTTTCAAAAGATGGCGGAAGATGACGATTGGTTGAGTAACCTGTTGTGGACCGATGAAGCTCATTTCACGCTCCGAGGGTCTGTCAACGCCCACAACTGCAGAATTTGGGCTACCGAAATTCCTAGAAACTGTCGTGGAAACTCCATGCACGACGAGAAAATCACGGAATGGGTTGGATTCACCACATCGGGCCTTTTTTCTTCGTTGAAATGCGTGATTCTGTTTTGTAACTGCTACGTGACGGGTGAGAGATACGCCGATATGTTACAGAATCGCATCGTCCCCAGCCTGACTGATAAACACCTGCTGGAACGTACGATGTTTATGCAGGATGGCGCTCCATCGCATATTGCTAGACGCGTGAAAGATCTCTTGCGCGCGTCGTTTAGTGATGATCGTGTGCTCAGCCGCCACTTTCGTCATGCTTGGCCTCCCAGGTCGCCAGACCTTAGTCCGTGCGATTATTGGCTTTGGGGTTACCTGAAGTCGCAAGTGTATTGTGATTAACCGACATCTCTATTGATGCTGAAAGACAACATCCGACGCCAGTGCCTCACCATAACTCTGGACATTATTCCTCGACTACACCTATTGTTGAGGAATGATGGTGGACATATTGAGCATTTCCTGTAAAGAACGTCATCTTCGCTTTGTCTTACTTTGTTATGCTAATTATTGCTATTCTGATCTGATGAAGCGCCATCTGTCGGACATTTTTTGAACTTTTGTATTTTTTTGGTTCTAATAAAACCCCATGTCATTCCAAGCATGTGTGTCAATTTGTACCTCTCTATCTACATTATTCCGTGATTTATTGTTTTCATATTTATACTGACCTTTTGATCACCCAGTATATTACACCAAAAATGGTTCTGAGCACTATGGGACTTAACATCTGAGGTCATCAGTCCCCCAGAACTTAGAACTACTTAAACGTAACTAACCTAAGGACGTCACACGCATCCATGTCCGAGGCAGGATTCGAACCTGCGACCGTAGCGGCTGAAGCGCCTAGAACCGCTCGCTCACAACGGCCGTCTATATTACACCTACCGATTTCCGTCCCACTCATATAATTCCTTCGTGGTGGGTCGTATATTATTTGTGGGTATTAACCACCAGCATGATTAGGTGCATTTCGGCCTGCTATTAGTCAGCAGGAACCTCGTTTCGATATCTCTAACCGTTCTCGAAAGAGAAGGGCTGCAAGCTTTACGTGAATCACGTTGTCTGTCGAGAACGTCCACAGTCGGAGAGGCGAAGAAAAAAGTGTCAGGTGGTAACCATATTACATTGTCGCGCTCCACAGTGTGTTGGCGATGGGAGTGCTTACGCAGTACACGCAGTGAGACGAGGCGGCAGCCGACAGCCAGTAGACACTCCACGCGCATTGTGCCGTCCCGTCAACACTCCACCCAGGCGCTGGTCTCGGATTGCGCGGCTGTCACCCCGGATTCTGCGGCCCCGGGCGGACGCGACGCCAACCTGCCAAACCCCGCCGTTCGCCTGCCGCGGGTTTGTGATTCAAATCAGGCCGCGCCCCCTTCCGAAGCGGAAGCGAAAACAGGCGCGTCTTCCCAACGGTCGCCGATAAATCTCGGCGCGCCGGGCCTACCTGTTCCGCGTCCAGGCGCGCGCGAGCCCGCAGACGAGGAAGGCAGCTGGTACGTGGGAAGCCCGAAGCTCAGCGCGCATCTTCCCTGATCTGCATACTATTCGGGACACATACAGCCGGCCAGCACAATGCCAAAGTGCAGCCTGCGGGCTTTCCCGTAACCCCTTTCTCGGCGGTTCGTAGCAGCTTCACCTGGCCTCCTACCACACCCTGAAATGACACACGGCCTGTCTACTCGACAATACGGCCTTCTTTTAAGAGTCGTTATGGATAAAAAAGGCCCAAAGCAGGGATGCAGACTTTCTCCCCTGTTGTTCAACCTGTGGACGCTTCTGCCACTTGAAGGGGTACATATTGCTTCTTCCCAGATTTTAGAGGCAAAAAATCATTCGTGTTGGGTCAACAACTGATGTTCACTAAAGCCAAAACAAGTTATATATAGTTTATTTTTCAGCCTTAGCCGCACATTTTTACCATATGACTGCTTGGCTGCGTAAGAACCATTCTATCTGTATCGGAACTACATCTACATCTACATCTATACTCCGCGAGCCACCTTACGGTGTGTGGCGGAGGGTACTTATTGTACCACTATCTGATCCCCCCTTCCCTGTTCCATTCACGAATTGTGCGTGGGAAGAACGACTGCTTGTAAGTCTCCGTATTTGCTCTAATTTCTCGGATCTTTTCGTTGTGATCATTACGCGAGATATATGTGGGCGGTAGTAATATGTTGCCCATCTCTTCCCGGAATGTGCTCTCTCGTAATTTCGATAATAAACCTCTCCGTATTGCGTAACGCCTTTCTTGAAGTGTCCGCCACTGGAGCTTGTTCAGCATCTCCGTAACGCTCTCGCGCTGACTAAATGTCCCCATGACGAATCGCGCTGCTTTTCGCTGGATCATGTCTATCTCTTCTATTAATCCAACCTGGTAAGGGTCCCATACTGATGAGCAATACTCAAGAATCGGACGAACAAGCGTTTTGTAAGCTACTTCTTTCGTCGATGAGTCACATTTTCTTAGAATTCTTCCTATGAATCTCAACCTGGCGCCTGCTTTTCCCACTATTTGTTTTATGTGATCATTCCACTTCGCTCCGGATAGTAACTCCTAAGTATTTTACGGTCGTTACCGCTTCCAGTGATTTACCACCTATGGCATAATCGTACTGGAATGGATTTCTGCCCCTATGTATGCGCATTATATTACATTTATCTACGTTTAGGGAAAGCTGCCAGCTGTCGCACACATCAGAATACCGTCACACTCAAAAATAAGCGATATACAGGGTGGTCATAAAATGTGTGAAATGCTTGTAGGGATGTTACAGGGCAGGTTGTACTGAGACATAAATGTTAAGAAAGAAATTCGATAAGTTGCTCCGTTTCCGAGTTATTTAGCATAGAATTTAGCCAATCGGGGCGTCGCGCGCTCGCATTTGAGCGGCCTGCCAGGGGCGGTGTTGCCCAACGAGTGCTTTGTCTCGTTAGCTGAAACTTGAATTTACGCGCGCGACGATCTGATTGGCTAACTTCAATGCTAAATAACTCGGAAACGGCGTAACGTATCGAATTTCTTTCTTAACATTTATGTCTCAGTACAACCTGCCCTGTAACATCCCTACAAGCATTTCACACATTTTCTGGCCACTCTGTATATCTTGGAAAATGGAATTTTCTGCCTGTAATCCACGTCGTACTTGCACGATATTGCGATCGCATAACTCGCAATCTTCATCAGGTGCTCCCTGAGGCCGAATCACTGGTTTCAGCGTCAGGGAGCACCTGATGAAAATTGCTATTTACGAGAGTACCGGCAGTAAACGCTATTGTCCAAGATGACAACGCGTCGCTGAAAAAGCCTGAAGACGTGTATTTCCCGTAACTCAGTCGATAGAAACGGAACCCTTGTTGGATCGCTTTGTTGTCCGTCTGTCCACCTCTCTGTCTGTCTGCGCGACTGCTAAGACCAGTGTATCTCAGGAACAGGTAGAGGTGTCATGTCAAATTTATGTCACGTAGTAAGGTCTAAGGTCCCTTGGTGGTTTAAAAAATGTATGCTTGTAAGTCAATGCATTCAAAAGACGCGGCCGTATATGCTGTATATTTTGATACTCGCAAACTCACTCATCAAAACCTGTAGCTGAACTATTGCTATATATGTTGGCAGTGGTGCACTAGCGGTAAAACGACGACCTGCAAATCGAAAGGTCGCGGGATCAAATCTCATCGGCCCACGTATTTTTCAGTCTTCGCTTTAACCTAACCTTCGCGTCCCAACGATGTGAGGAGCAGCCAGAAACAACACGTGGTTCGGATTCTACTTCAAACGGTAGGTTGCCTTTCTCCGGTTGGGTAACAGGGACAGGTTAAAAACGCGCAGGTGGCCGAAGTGCGTCCAGTGGAAAGACTTGCATCGGGCCATTGAGCCACACGAAATTATTGTCCTTTGTTTACGTAATTAAGTTTGTACAGAACCCTCAGAGCGCGGGTCTTACTCCCATTTGGCCGGTTTTCTCCTATTGCTGAATCTCTTGCACAGCTGAAGTGTCCAAAACTATTAATTATTGATTTGACAAAATAATGTTACCTAGTTAATTTATTCTTTATTTTGCAATTACATGTCTTCAGTTCTGGTATTCACCGAAATCTCTGAGCCACAGTAACACAAAATGTCGCTAGAAATGCCGAAACCAGATGGCGCAGCCCATCTACACTTTACCAGTGAGTTGCGTCGTTCTTTTTTTTGTTTTTTTTGGGGGGGGGGAGGGGGTTCTCTAGCCACGACTGTGTTACTGTGCCCAGGAATCTTCAATGTGTAACAGTCCTGCAGACTGGTGCTTGCAAGTGAAAGAAACAAAATTTGGTTACAGATTTTTTCCGAGATGTTAATTAAATCCTTTTGACTACTCCTCGTCTGCCAAAAGTCGTGATCCATCCACGGAATAGTTACATGCACAATGAACCGAAACTCCGCTAATAACATCTCAGAGGTTGTTCTGGGATGTCTTCTGATTATTTTGGAGTAATGGACCCGTGACCGCCAGTTGCATGTTACAGAATGATAATGTAAATATGATTTAAACGGTTCGTTACCGCAGTTACCTTCGTTTCTGTGAAAATACTTTCAATACAGCGAGGAAGACTGTATTATGCAATAACCAAACGTACAAATGCGTGCACCGCAGAAGTCCTGTGACGTGCTTCCCACCGCAGCAGGTACAACTCAATATACAGCCACTGTGTCGCTCTTCAATTACACACACCAAAAAAAGTTTTGCATCACTCCGGTTCCCAGAACTCCTGAATATAGACGCTGACTGTAGATACAGTATCACAGGCACAGTCCCTTTGACTGTTCTGAGATGTCATTAAACCTGCCCAAAGATGTAAACAACCATGCATGAGCAACGCATATTACACGGAGGGCGTCCGACAGCCGATCAGTTCCCGTCATTCCACCAGGAAGGGGGTACACGGCTCGTGTTGTCCGTAGTTCAACCGTGCCTAGACGGCCAGTACAGCGGTTCGATCGCGTCCGCATTGTTACTTTGTGCCAGGAAGGGCTCTCAAAAAGGGAAGTGTCCAGGCGTCTCGGAGTGAACCAAAGCGATATTGTTCGGACATGGAAGAGATACAGAGAGGCAGGAACTACCGATGACATGCCTCGCTCATGCCGCCCAAGGTCTACTACTGCAGTGGATAACCACAACCTACGGATTAGGGCTCGGAGGAACCCTGACAGCAACGACACCATGTTGAATAATGCTTTTCGTGCAGTCACGGGACGTGGTGCCGCGCGGGATTAGCCGAGAGGTCTCGGGCGCTGCAGTCATGGACTGTGCGGCTGGTACCGCCGGAGGTTCGAGTCGTCCCTCGGGTATGGGTGTGTGTGTTTGTCCTTAGGATAATTTAGGTTAAATAGTGTGTATGCTTAGGGACTGATGACCTTAGAAGTTAAGTCCCATAAGATTTCACACACATTTGAACAGGACGTCTTGTTACTACTGGAATTGTTCTCAATAGGGCGCATGATGGGCAACTTCACTCCCGACGTCCATAGCGAGGTCCATCTTTGCAACAACGACACCATGCAGCGCAGTGCAGATGGGCCCAACAGCACGCCGAATGGACCGCTCAGGATTGGCATTACGTTCTCTTTACCGATGAGTGTCGCATTGTCTTCAACTAGACAATCGTCGGAGACGTGTTTGCAGGCAACCCAGTCAGGCTGAACGCTTTAGACACACTGTCCTGCGAGTGCAGCAAGGTGAAGGTTACCTGCTGTTCTGGGGTGGCATTATGTGGGGCCGACGTACGCCACTGGTGGTCACCGAAGGTACCTTAACGGCTAAACGATACATGAATGCCATCGTCCGACCGATAGAGCAACCATATCGGCAGCATATTGGCGAGGCATTCGTCTTCATGGACGACAATTCGCGACCCCATCGTGCACATCTTGTGAATGACTTCCTTCAGGGTGACGACATCGCTCGACTAGAGTGGCAAACACGTTCTCCAGACATGAACCCTGTCGAACATGCATGGGGTAGATTGAAAAGTGTTGTTCATGGACGACGTGACCCACCAACCACTCTGAGGGATCTACGCCGAATCGCCGTTGAAGTGTGGGAGAATCTGGACCAACAGGGTCTTGATGAACTTGTGGATAGTATGCCACGACGAATACAAGCATGCATCAACGCAAGAGGACGTGCTACTGGCTATTAGAGGTACCGGCGTGTACAGCAATCTGGACCACCACCTCTGTAGGTCTCGCTGTACGGTGGCACAATATGCAATGCGTGGTTTTGACGAGCAATAAAAAGGGCGATAATGATGTTTATGTTGATATCTATTCCAATTTTCTGTACAAGTTCCGGCGCTCTCGGAACAGAAGCGATGCAATACTTTTTTGATGTGTGCACTTTCAGTGACACCACACAAGGGGCGCCTATCGACCAATTATTTGTTCGTAAACCTGTTCCCATTAATGTATATCACTTCTACCTTACAGTTAACATTTCCAAAAAAAGGAACCCGAGAACGAACTGACCAATACTAAATGCAAGTTTGAGGCTAAAAAATAAACTAAAGAATAAAGGGGCGTTACTGTAGTCAGCAGCAGATATCTCGAGTGAAAGGGTTTCTTTCCGTACAAGACACACAACGCACTCCGTCGACATTTGAACTGTAGTGCAGAAACTTACAGTGTCTTATAGAAAGATAAATGACTGTAAGAAATCAAACTGAATTCCTCAGCTGATATAAGCTGGAGCGGAGAACGTCTTCGTCAGTCCTTTATCGGCTCACCTGAAGATGGCTGGCAGTTGTCCAGCCGAAATATCGTGCAATGAAGTTTACGATGACCGGCTGCAAACCCGAATTCTTTTTGACCAATTGATTCGCCGGGAAAATTTCAAATTTTACCGCATGTGTAGTGCCAACAGTAAAATTCGGATTCGGTGGTGTTATATTGTGGTCGTGTTTTTCATGGAGGGGGCTAGAACCCCTTGTTGTTTTGCGTGGCTCTATCACAGCACACCTGATTACTTCCCGCTGTTGAAGAGCAATTCGGGGATGGCGACTGCATCTTTCAACATAATCGTGCACCTGTTCATAATGCACGGTCTGTGGTGGAGAGGTTACACTACATTAACGGCCCTGAAATGGACTGGCCTGCACAGAGTCCTGCCCTGAATCCTACAGAACACCTTTGGGATGTATTGGAACGCCGACTTAGTGCCAGGCCTCGACGTCGATACCTCTCCTCAGTGCAGCACTCCGTGAAGAATGGGCTGCCATTCTCCAAGAAATCTTCCAGCACCTGATTGAACGTATGCCTACGAGAGTGGAAGGTATCATTAAGGCTGTATGTGGATTTACACCATGCTGAATTCCTGCATTACCGATGGAGGGCGCCACGAACTTGTAAGTCATTTTCAGCTAGGTGTCTGGATACTTTTGATCACATAGTGTATACTTATAACGAAATCAAGTTTAGCCGTGAACAGTGACAGAAGAAAACCGAAACTAGTCATCAACTAAATAAAAAGCAAATCTTACAACGTTGGCTCTTACTATATCGAACCTACACTCCTGGAAATGGAAAAAAGAACACATTGACACCGGTGTGTCAGACCCACCATACTTGCTCCGGACACTGCGAGTGGGCTGTACAAGCAATGATCACACGCACGGCACAGCGGACACACCAGGAACCGCGGTGTTGGCCGTCGAATGGCGCTAGCTGCGCAGCATTTGTGCACCGCCGCCGTCAGTGTCAGCCAGTTTGCCGTGGCATACGGAGCTCAATCGCAGTCTTTAACAATGGTAGCATGCCGCGACAGCGTGGACGTGAACCGTATGTGCAGTTGACGGACTTTGAGCGAGGGCGTATAGTGGGCATGCGGGAGGCCGGGTGGACGTACCGCCGAATTGCTCAACACGTGGGGCGTGAGGTCTCCACAGTACATCGATGTTGTCGCCAGTGGTCGGCGGAAGGTGCACGTGCCCGTCGACCTGGGACCGGACCGCAGCGACGCACGGATGCACGCCAAGACCGTAGGATCCTACGCAGTGCCGTAGGGGACCGCACCGCCACTTCCCAGCAAATTAGGGACACTGTTGCTCCTGGGGTATCGGCGAGGACCATTCGCAACCGTCTCCATGAAGCTGGGCTACGGTCCCGCACACCTTTAGGCCGTCTTCCGCTCACGCCCCAACATCATGCAGCCCGCCTCCAGTGGTGTCGCGACAGGCATGAATGGAGGGACGAATGGAGACGTGTCGTCTTCAGCGATGAGAGTCGCTTCTGCCTTGGTGCCAATGATGGTCGTATGCGTGTTTGGCGCCGTGCAGGTGAGCGCCACAATCAGGACTGCATACGACCGAGGCACACAGGGCCAACACCCGGCATCATGGTGTGGGGAGCGATCTCCTACACTGGCCGTACACCACTGGTGATCGTCGAGGGGACACTGAATAGTGCACGGTACATCCAAACCGACATCGAACCCATCGTTCTACCATTCCTAGACGGGCAAGGGAACTTGCTGTTCCAACAGGACAATGCACGTCCGCATGTATCCCGTGCCACCCAATGTGCTCTAGAAGGTGTAAGTCAACTACCCTGGCCAGCAAGATCTCCGGATCTGTCCCCCATTGAGCATGTTTGGGACTGGATGAAGCGTCGTCTCACGCGGTCTGCACGTCCAGCACGAACGCTGGTCCAACTGAGGCGCCAGGTGGAAATGGCATGGCAAGCCGTTCCACAGGACTACGTCCAGCATCTCTACGATTGTCTCCATGGGAGAAAGCAGCCTGCATTGCTGCGAAAGGTGGATATACACTGTACTAGTGCCGACATTGTGCATGCTCTGTTGCCTGCGTCTATGTGCCTGTGGTTCTGTCAGTGTGATCATGTGATGTATCTGACCCCAGGAATGTGTCAATAAAGTTTCCCCTTCCTGGGACAATGAATTCACGGTGTTCTTATTTCAATTTCCAGGAGTGTATTAACAGAAGCTGCTGTTCTGCTGTTAATCCAGGATACTGGTAGTCCATAATTTTAATAATGTGTTTATTGATACTGTACGCGCACAATAAGTAAAAGTTCTTCGTCGGCTATCTTTCGTGATGCTCGTGTTTTAATAACCAGCAGTGGACGTGATTGTGAAGCATTGCTAAGTTGCTTGCGCTCCACAGGCAATCGTAATTTCTTATCAACCTAGGCAGTGAGCTACTTGGGGTAGGGGGAAGGTACCTGACACGTGCAGAGTGGAGCCGACCGAGCGTGGGAGAGCGACAGAAAAGAGGACCCGCCAGAGCGAAAACAGGATGCTAAAACTCCGCTCGGCGGCGCTTGTCGTTTGTCGTGCGCAGCGCTGGCGCGGAGGAGGTCGGAGAAAAATCCTTCCACTTCAAGTGCAGATGTTAACAGAAAACACGGCAGCCGGCCTCTGCATTCGACCTGGCAAACAAAAACAGCGGAAGAAACGCCTCGGCCGGCGCTTTATTCCGGTGCACTGGATTAAAAACCTCTCCGTCCGCGGACGCGCGCACCCACCCACACTCGCACACACACAGACACACACGCGCGCGCGCGCGCCGACACACACGTACACATATAAGCGCGCCCGCGCTCCCCAAAAAATTAATCTTAAAAATTCAGAAATTGCAAATTCGCGTAAGGGGTCGCCGGACGCTGGGTTGGAGACGGGCCGGAGAGTGTGGACGCCTGCCTGCTCGCCCCCTAACCAACCCTCTCCCCCCCCCCTCCCCAGATCCTCCCCCTCTTTCACCCCACCCTCACCCGCCTGTCTACTTGGCGGCGTATTTTTGTTGCGTTTCGCGGAAGCTTCCTCTCGCGGACGGTGCGTGTCGTGTTTTACATATTGCCCGCCGCGGTTGCGTACAGAGGGAGAGAGACAGAGAAAGAGAGAGATCTAGAATTAATGCACATGAAAGAAGTCTGGGCGAAATTTTTCCCTTCCCCCGCTGCTCCCGTCTCATCTCTCCTTTTTCCGCTCCTCTTACTTCATTTTTTTATATCTCTCTCCGCCCCCGCCCGCCCCTCTCTCTCGCCTGCTCCTCCCATCCATCGCACAGCAAAGCCCTTCCACTTTTGCGGGCAGAGTCTCGTCCATCCGCCCCTGACTGTCAATCAGAGAGAGGGCAGATTTTTTTTATTATAATTTTTTTTTTCGTCTCTTTTTTTTTTTTTTTTTTTTTTTTTTTTTTTTTTTTTTTTTTTTTTTTTTTTTTTTTTGCGCCGTCTCTCCCTTTTCGCGCTGACCGCAAGACGAGACGCTGCGACCCCTCCAATATGCGGCGCCGGGGCGCTCTCGCGCACAAAACCACTCACCCTGTACGGGCGAGCACAGAGAGAGGGAGATTCGTGCGCGCATAAGGGACGGGGCGGGTACAAATGAGAAATGTTATTAGGTCCCGGCGGCGGTTGCCGGTCGGCTGCCGGTGCCGGACGCCTCTAAACGGCGCTGGGGCGCTGCGCTGCGCGCATTCCGTCACGACGCGGGCGGCCGGCCGCATATGAGAAAACTTGCTCCACCTAGCCGCCGCTGCTTCCATATGCATCAAGTAGCAGATATTTTATTTCTGCCAGTCGGCCAAGCGCTCGCGGGCCGGGCAGGCGGGCAAACACTGCGAATTGTCGGGCGCAGAGGTGGAGTAGTGGCGCGGGGTGGTGGTGGTGGTCAGGTTTCTCCTACCGCCCCCTCCGCCCCCGCCGCTCCATCTCGGGCCGCCCTTACCTCGCAGCTGCCCCTTTCCTCCGCGGCCCTCCGGCCGGCCGCACGCCCGCACGGCCACGGGCCCGCCGCACGCCCGCATACATCTCGCGGATACGCTCCGTGGCGCGGCCATGAATAAACAAAGTGCCGCGGCTCGGCCCGGGCCGGCGCGCCTCCGTCAGCGGGGCAGTGTGTGCTGCGAATCCACCCCAGTACTCCAGGTGCGCAACTGCGGACGCGCTCCGAGGTTTACTGTACTGTTCTCTGGCAACTGAACTTGACGGCCTCGGCCTACCTGTTCTCGAGGTGCCGTCGTTGCCACTAAAACGGGGGTCGCCCCGGAAGTCGTTCAAATGGCTGTGACAAGGGAACCTCCCCATCGCACCCCATACAGATTTAGTTATAAGTTGGCACAGTGGATAGACCTTGAAAAACTGAACACAGATCAATCGAGAAAACAGGAAGAAGTTGTGTGGAACTATCAAAAAAATAAGCAAAATATGCAAACTGAGTAGTCCATGCCTAAGATAAGCAACATCAAGGATAGAGTGAGCTCAGGAACGGCGTGGTTCCGTTAGCGTGAGCAGCTGCGGAACGAGACGTTCGCCGGCACGGTAGCTCAGCGTGTTCGGTCAGAGGGTTGGCAGCCCTCTGCAGTAAAAAAAAACTGAGTTAACCGGTCACCAACGACCTTAAACGGATATCTTACGACGTCCACCCCGAGCAGATAAAGCGAGGGAAAAAAAAGTCCTCGTTTCAAGTCGTCCCTCGAGTGAAAAGTTTAATTTTTTATTTTCAGTTTATGTGACAAACTCTTATGTTTTCATCACTTTTTCGGGAGTAATTATCACATCCTCAAGAAAACCTAAATCGGGCAAGGTAGAAGAATCTAGCCGCGAGGGATTAGCCGAGCGGTCTAGGGCGCTGCAGTCATGGACTGTGCGGCTTGTCCCGGCGGAAGTTCGAGTCCTCCCGCGGGCATGGGTGTGTATGTGTTTGTTCTTAGGATAATTTAGATTAAGTAGTGTGTAAGGTTAGGGACTGATGACCTTAGCAGTTAAGTCCCATAAGATTTCATACACACACGGAAGAATCTTTTTACCCATTCGCCAAGTGTACAAGCTAGGTCGCTCGACAACACATTCCTGTCACGTGACGCACATACCGTCACCAGTGTCGTATAGAATATATCAGACGTGTTTTGCTGTGGAGGAATCCATTAACCTATGACCCTGCGATCAAATGTTTTCCATTCCCATTGGAGAGGCACGCCCTTTCGTCTACTAATCGCACGGTTTTGCGTTGCGGTCGCAAAACACAGACACTAAACTTATCACAGTGAACAGAGACGTCAATGAACGAACGTACAGATCGTAACTTTGCGAAAATAAAGAAAGTAAACTTGTCACTCGAGGGAAGACTTGAACCAAGGATCTCTCGTGCCGCAGCTGCTCACGCTAACCACGGGACCACGGTGCTTCTGAGCTCACATTATCCTTGATGTTGCCTATCTTGCTCTTGGACTACTCAGTTTGTATATTTTGCTTATTTTTTTCATAGTTCCACACAACTTCTTCCTGTTTTCTCGATTGATCTGTGTTCAGTTTTTCAAGGCCTATCCACTGTGCCAACTTATAACTAAATCTGAGGGGGGTGCGATGGGGAGGTTCCCTTGTGAGCACTATGGGACTTAACATCTGAAGTCATCAGTCCCCTAGAACTTAGAACTACTTAAACCTAACTAACCTCAGGACATCACACACACCCATACCCGAGGCAGGATTCGAACCTGCGACCGTAGCGGTCGCTCGGTTCCAGACTAAAGCGCCTAGAACCGCTAACCGCTCTGCCACTCGGGCCGGCGCCCCGGAAGTCTCACTCGAAATCGACCAGAGACTTGCCCTCATTTTCTTTTTGGCGTCCTGTAAGTGTTACAATCACGATTTAACAGAGTTTTTAGGATTTAAGTTCGTATAAGGCACAAGGGATTCCTTCGAAATTTCTAAACTCATTTGAGGAAATGGCAACAAAACCACTATTCTCGTCGGTGTGTAGAATGTATTGAGTCTGGCGATATACCACTTGACTTACTGAAGAACGTTGAGCAGTAGTAAAGTTAGCTTTGAAAAGCGCGCCGCAGCGCCTAGCGTGAAGCAGTCGCCCTCCGTTTTCTGGCGGTGGCGCCTTTGTCGCAATTGAAGGCTTCGGTGTCTCCCTCTAGCGGGAAAGGCGAAAAGTGGGCTGTTCGCGTGGGTTTAAGAGGTGGCTGTGTGGGCTCTGGTAGGGAGTTGGCAGTCGAGGCATCAAGAAGCGACTTCTCTGCCGGTGCTACAGGGACAGCACGCAGACCGCGGCATCAGCGTAAGCGACGCGAGCAGCGGCTCCGTGGTATGGGGCGTTAACTGCTCGTCGCGAAAGGAATCTTCCTGAGGGTGGGTCCGCAGGGGGCCTAATCTGCAGTTCGGCCGTATGCTGTCGACCGGCGAGAAGGTTCTGAAAATCGGCGCGCCTTCCTGCGTCCGTTGAAACGGCTGGCAGCCGGCTGCTCGACAGAGCATTTGGAGGTGCTGCGTTCATTCAGTCCTGGGAGTCGTAACGCACCAGAAGTTGAGTATTGATTGTTAACAGATTTTATGAAGTTTAATTGAATTCAATTTATTCTTGTTAATTATACCAGCCCTATTTTTTTAGGTGTTTCCCGCCATTCATTCTCGTCTGCCCACCCGCGAGAAGGTGGTAATATTAGAAAGGGTGGCCGTTTGTTCCCTTTTGAGGACGAAAGGGGGGGAGTCAGAGTAAATCTGTGGTTCGAATTGCTTCTTTCTCCTCCCAGGTTACCTACGGGTTTATTCGACTGTTAGCCTCTGCCATGACTGTGAAAGTCTAAGGCACCAATGGCTGCACTGTTTAAAATGCAAGGCACTAAGACCTGATCCATTCTCTCGCCTGCCATAACTAGTATTACTAGACTCACGCGTAAAAGGTATTCTAAGAAAGAAGAAAAACTCCTTTTGCCTTCGTGGTAAGAACTAGTCAATTGCATAACGAATTCCTGTTCATCTGGAAGCTGTAACTTACGTAAAATTGTGTTTATGTATATTTGGCTATAATCAAGCAAGGTTGTTAATGTATGCCGTAGTGAATTTTTTATATTGTTTCTAGTCAGCAAAAACTGTTGTGTATTTATTCAATTTTTATAATAATTTAATAATTTAAAAGTCCTTTCCTATTGTAAATTAAGACTTATTTGCTACATGATTGCCGGCCGGAGTGGCCGTGCGGTTCTAGGCGCTACAGTCTGGAGCCGAGCGACCGCTACGGTCGCAGGTTCGAATCCTGCCTCGGGCATGGATGTGTGTGATGTCCTTAGGTTAGTTAGGTTTAATTAGTTCTAGGCGACTGATGACCTCAGAAGTTAAGTCGCATAGTGCTCAGAGTCACTTTTTGTTACATGATTGTTAGTCTTTTTTTAAAAAAAAATCGTTAAGTCTTGCACCAAATTTGAATAAAGAGTGTTATTGAAAATTGTGTGTAATTTCACCAGTTATTCCTTGGCACCTACTTCCATTTTACATTTTGTGCATTGATTGAGATTAATAACCTTTGGTGAACCAGTAGTAATTTTATGGTTCAAACGTCGTCCACACAGTTCCCAAGGCCGGCCGAAGTGGCCGTGCGGTTAAAGGCGCTGCAGTCTGGAACCGCAAGACCGCTACGGTCGCAGGTTCGAATCCTGCCTCGGGCATGGATGTTTGTGATGTCCTTAGGTTAGTTAGGTTTAACTAGTTCTAAGTTCTAGGGGACTAATGACCTCAGCAGTTGAGTCCCATAGTGCTCAGAGCCATTTGAACCACAGTTCCCAAGATCGCAAGAGTCGTCAAGTGCGAGAATTGTGGCCCAATCAGCTTAACCGTTCATACCTTAATATTGCTAACAAGAATAATATACAGAAGAGTGGAAAAGAATGCATGCTCTCACAGCGATATCCATTATTCTCGGGTTACAAGCCGTGTCAGGTGGTTAACTGGCCACGAGCTTTCGGCAGAGATCTACTTTGCCGTTGTCAAGTGGTTGACTGCCGCTACCTGCGCCTCCGCCAGTGACGTCACTGGAGACCAAGCCCCGCGGGGTAGCCGCGCGGTCTCGGGCGCCTTGCCACGATTCGCACGGCTTCCCCCGTCGGAAGTTCGATTCCTCCCTCGGGCATGGGTCGTGTGTTGTTCTTAGCGTGTTACTTTAAGTTAGATTAAGTAGTGTGCAACCCTTGGGACCGATCGCCTCAGCAGTTTGATCCCATAGCAATAAAGGAATCGGTGCACGCTCAACGCTAGTGAAACGCAAACACCTTAATAATCAAGGAATACCTTAATGTTTCATAGATCGCCTTAGATGTGGTAGTTTCCAATAGTGCGTGGTTGTTCACCATCGGAACTTTCACATTATAATGTTACGCTGTTACGCAATGTGTTATTATCAAATTAGAATCAAAATGACTCCAAGTCTATATGGCAGCATTAACTGTTTGTTGTAATCCATTCAAAGATCCACGACATGTTTTTCCGCATCTTACAGGTGCTTCCTCAGGTGCATTTAAGTAGTCACTTCATGCCTGAAGAGAATTACGATGTTCCAAGGTGTAGCTACAAACGAAAGTGAGTGATCAACGGCTGTCATAGACTAAAAGATTATTAAACACCAATGATGGGCGTCCTAAATAAAATCCGTATGCTGGATGCTCCTGATTATTCCCGGAGTTCATTAGATTCTCGGTGGGCCGATGGGAGTCATTATCTATTTTTGTACGCGCATTACTGTTGAACTAATCACGCGCGTAGCTGTGTGAATTCTAGGAAGCACTCCTCCCGCTTACAGAAACTTCCACAATCACACTTCCTCAGCTTACGGATTTTAGTTAGGATGGTCATCATTGGTGTTTAACAATCTTTTAGTCTGATCACAACCGTTGAAGGATCTCTCAATTTCATTTATAGGTGCATCTCGGAAATATCATAACTCTCATCAGGCATGAAACGATTGCTTAAATGTTCCTGAAGATGCAGCTTAAAGTGCGAAAGCTGTTGTGGGTCTTTGAAAGGACTACAATAAACAGCTAATGTAGTCATATGAGCTTTTTATTAATTTTAATTCTAATTTGCTAATAACACCTTGAGGAACATTATGATTTTAAAATTCCAGTTCCATCAATCATCTATTATTTTAGCCATGGTTGCCCCAACCAGAGAGTAGTTTTATGTGCAGAGACTGATGAGTCCCATTGCCAATTCGACGATTTCTCCTCATAGTACGTCAAGTATATCGGAAGTTGAAAAAATGTATTTTTAACCATCAGCTCTTTACTTTAAAGCCTTTCTGTCTACCGATTTCGGTCATGCACCATCTTCATAGGACATAAGGTAAAACAGGTCAGGTAAAAACCTATTCCATGTTCCTTTTAGGTTGATACAACCTCAGAGCTGTCCTAGTAAAGTTCCACAACCAATAGGCAAGTAAGCACTTACAGCAGCAACGGAAATGCTTCACAGTGATTAATGCTGATGGTTGAAAATGCGTTTCTTCAGTTGCTTAGTTGTTTCTTAACCACAACGTTATACATGGCGTTATCTGTTCCAAAACTGCCGTCATCCACCTTCGTTGACTGACCACCGCTGAAACGAATGTTCAGTAACCGTCCACGGATGCGTGCGAGGGAGAGCCTTGAGCTGTTAGAGATGGCTGGAGTTAAGGTCAGGGAATCACCCCGGCTACTAAAGAGACACAGATTAATTTTAGAAAAGAAGACGTGCAGGAAGAACTGCACCTTAGATTACTTTTTTAAATCTAGTTTTACGAGATTTAAATCGTCTCCAGGATTTCATCAGCGTTTACATTGTTGGATCTAAGCAGGAGGACTTATCGGCTGTTCAGTAACGTGCTCCAAATGTGTCCTCCCAGAGCAGTTTTCAGTTTACTATCCGGAATTGATTGCTGTCCTGAAGGCACTTTCCAACAATAGTACCTTTAATATGATTCTGCTAGTAAAGCGTATGCAGTGTTAAGTGATTGTTAATAGTCCGATCCACGAACTATGTCGCTTCGCGGAGGTCGAAACAAGGAGGGGGATTTCATTGTTGGCGATTCCTGGCGACAGTTTCGGTACGCACACACACATACTTTGCGCTTGACGAAAGCGTACATTATAACTCTCGCTTGTACGTGTAAAATTTGTCGCTTATCACAACCTTCACCCATGACAACTCGCTACAAATGGAATAAGAATTCGCTAATTTACTCGCTACGATCACATTCAATGGTTGTAGTGCGTACAACACTTAGCAGAACGCTCAGAACACTGCTGAACGCCCGTTGGTTGTCGGAGAACGCGCCACGTAGGTGCGGAGAACAAGTCTAAACTCGTCCGCCGTCGCTCGTGGCCCCATTTGCCTGAGTTTGTTATAAACTACTTTATAGCAATAGCGCCAACTGTAAGAGTCCTTCCCAAACACAAATAACAAGTAATATTTACTGTTTCGATACCAAAAAATCTTCCTCGTATTACTTTTTCCATTTTAATTTACTTAATTTTTAATCGTGTCAGAAGCATCAGTGCAAAGAAACACAAAACGTGAAATACAAAATACATAAAACACATAACGTAAAGTAAACATGCCCTTCTATGCAGGCACGGGAGGTTTAACAAAAAGTGTTTGTGTTATCTAAAATATGAAAAAAAAAGAAATGGTTCAAATGGCTCTGAGCACTATGGGACTTAACTTCTGAGGTCATCAGTCCCCTAGAACTTAGAACTACTTAAACCTAACTAACCTAAGGACATCACACACATCCATGCCCGAGGCAGGATTCGAACCTGCGACCGTAGCGGTTTTGCGACTTAAGTGCTATGCTCAGAGGAATTAACGACGCAAAATCATAGGAACCAGCAGACGTTTTGGACAGTTGGAAGAAAGTGTAAGTGCGTTTGTTGGAGTATTTGGCATATGATGCGCCTGAAGCAGGAAAGATTACGGTAAAGTACACTAAGAATGAATTATCGCTGTCGGATGCGGAATAAAGTGGAATGGAGGTTGTTGAACAACAGTGTTGTATTGAAGGACAGTGCTGTGGGAGTGAAAAGTAATGGCCTCTGTTGGACTGATTAATGGTCCGATTCGCGAGAGGCACAAAAAGTTACAGTAAGATACGCTGACAAATAATAATCAGCATGGAGTGCATTCATAGTTGTAACAAGCATAAAAACTTTGCACCAATATACACATTAAAGACTTCTCTGTCATATTTAATGAACAATTCATTTTAGAAACATTCTCACATGCGAAATTAATCGAATTGTTGTTTTATTTACTTGGTTGTTCTGTCGTCAGTGGTTGCAGCTCGATTTCAAGGGGGTGGAGTGAGCTTTCAATTCATCTTATGTATGTGCTTCCGATAACTGAAAAGGACCAACTCTGGTGCAAAACAGTGTCCACGTAAATCGCACTGAATATTTGGAAGCTGGTGTAAAACATGTGTCCATGTAAATCGCACTGATTGGGTTGGCAGCGGTCGGGGTTGATTGATAGAGGCGGAGTCTTCTTGCTTGTCGAATGGTACCCTCTTTCTGCGACGTTCTCCCTCTAACATGTTGAAAGTGGTGGCTGCAGTGTTCCAAGTCGTTGTGTGGTGTATGTGTTTAAAACGTGGTAATCCGTAGTCTGCAAACTTGCCAGTGTCACTGTAGCTGTCGTATGTCAACGATAAATTATATGAAGATAGGAATAAACTGTTTTACGACGCCTAGCGTAAGAACTGTATTACCAGAAACTGTTTCACAATTATAAACATTTTCACTGGTGTCGATGTTGTGAATGTGAATGAAGTGTAATTGTATATTTTGTGTTCAATTGTACTAAGAAGTAAAGATCATCAGCCGGAGCATAATTTTAACAATAGTGAGGAAGAACAAAGAGTTACAATACCACGGAAAAATCTACTACATCGGAAATAAAAACGACACATAGCTAAACTGTATTGGAAAATGAGTGATTATTTGGAAAAAGCTTACGATATCAGATAAGAATAATATAGCAGTTATTAGTTTATTACAACACAAAACGAATCGCTCCATCAGCGCTTAAAAAAAGTGTTACAGAAGCGCAGTGGCTATGACCGGGATGTTCGAGAGTAGTATGTACAAATACGTGTTCGTCTACAGAAATTTAATATCAACGCTAAATCAGGGATATACCAAGAGATGAACAGAAAGGGCTTAATTTTTCGGAAGAGCATTTGCAGTTGTACCGAGAATGACGCGGAAATATGTATTTTACGCGCTATCTAAACTTGTTTATTTACGACCTTAATATAAAAATCAGCCTCCTCGTTATATTGTATTAAAATTAAGCACTGTTTCTGCATAGGTGGGGTTGGTACGAAAAATTTGTAGAAGCTAATAAACAACAAACATTAACGAGTAATAGGGTGGAGTCAATTACTCCCAGTACACGGTTAATACCTTGTCGCGAAGCATTTAGCGGAAACAAAAAAGTTGGTTATCCTCAGCAGCAGTTATTTTTCAGATTTAATTTGTAATCAAACAAACTTTTCACGCTGCGCGCAGTTTAAAATTTATCTTTCATGTCTCCCGCCGTACGTAGAAAAAAGTTTAGTTGCCGCCAGAGCACAGCTTATACAAACAGCGGTACCTCTCCGTAGATTTGCCACGTTATCGGCAATTCCGGCTCGCACGAGGAAACCTGGAAAACGGCCACGGTGAAAACGCGCGCTCGCGCACGCACGCTTGCTGATCGTTCGAAACGGAACTCTGATTGCTCCCTGGTGAATCACACGCGCCGCTGCAGGTCTAATAACCGTTTTTAAATGTTAATCTCTGCGCTGAATTAGTAACACTCGGCGTTTTCTGCGAAATAGTTTAAAGTGCCCGAAATGGTCGTCTCGGGAGAGCACAAACCCGGACTGGAAAGGATGCAGAATACCAGGCACAGCAAGTTACATAACGTGGTACATACATTGGCGTCGCGAGCTACATTATTTCCGGTATCAATTTACATTATTCGCCCAGCAGCCCTTTATTTCACAGTAGCCAACGTATTCCGAACACACACACACACACACACACACACACACACAAATATACACACACACACTTTAGTAGCTTAAACGCATATGAATATATGAATACAATTGAATATAATTTTAAAGTACATATACGCTGCTCCATCCGCGGTGCCCCGTTATTATAAAGCCATTACTAATGAAATATACCTCGCCGCAGGTCCCTCGCTACCGTGTTACATAAAACGCGCCGACCCCAACGGTTCGAGTGGGTCTGCGTGTGTGTGTGTGTATGTGTGTGTGTGTTTTCTGGCGCACTTGGCTGCGGTAACAGGTAATATCGTTAGTCCGGACCAGACCTCTGGAGCCTCCTCCAGTATCGAACGTTTTCGTTCCTGGAGAGGCCGGGAGATTCAGCAGACCCACTCCCCCCCCCCCCTCCCCATGCCTCGCCGCCACTACCACTCCTCCCCCTCCCCCCTCCACCCACCATCAGAGGCCTCAGCCACTCCCCGTGCGCCAGATACTCGACCGAACCGTGTGGACCCGAGATAGCGCGCTGCGCTGCGCGCGGGTCCTCTTCTGCGCGGCTGCCATTGCTAATGGATAAACGGCCCTGATTAAAAGTGCGATTAAGGAATTAAGTTATGGAGCAGCGGCGCCTGGGGCGAAGCCCAGAGGTCGGCGGTGTCTACAGGCCGCGCCACGCACATCGACCCTGCCGCTGGTGTGGCCGCAGCAGCAGCAGCTGCACGGTCCACTGAAGGAGCCAGTCTCTCACTCACTCACGTACACATACACACACACACACACATACACACATTATTATACAGGCTGTCCCAGATGTCTTTCATTGTGTACAACATGCATAAGACAGAAAATATGACACATAGACACCTATATTTTATCTTGAAGTGCAGGTAACATAGTCAACATCTACATCTACATCCATACTCCACAAGCCACCTGACGGTGTGTGGCGGAGGGTACCTTGAGTACCTCTATCAGTTTTCCCTTCTATTCCAGTCTCGTATGGTTCGTGGAAAGAAAGATTGTCGGTATGCCTCTGTGTGGGCTCTGATTTCATCCTCATGGTCTCTTCGCGAGATATACGCAGGAGGGAGCAATATACTGCTTGACTCCTCGGTGAAGGTATGTTCTCGAAACTTCAACAAAAGCGCGTAAGGAGCTACTGAGCGTCTCTCCTGCAGCGTCTTCCACTGGAGTTTATCTATCATCTCCGTAACGCTTTCGCGATTACTAAATGATCCTGTAACGAAGCGCGCTGCTCTCCGTTGGATCTTCTCTATCTCTTCTATCAACCCTATCTGGTACGGATCCCACACTGCTGAGCAGTATTCAAGCAGTGGGCGAACAAGCGTACTGTAACCTACTTCCTTTGTTTTCGGATCGCATTTCCTTAGGATTCTTCCAATGAATCTCAGTCTGGCATCTGCTTTACCGACGATCAACTTTATATGATAATTCCATTTTAAATCACTCCTAATGCGTACTCCCAGATAATTTATGGAATTAACTGCTTTCAGTTGTTGACCTGCTATATTGTAGCTAAATGATAAGGGATCTATATTCCTATGTATTCGCAGCACATTACACTTGTCTACATTGAGATTGAATTGCCAATCCCTGCACCATGCGTCAATTCACTGCAGATCCTCCTGCATTTCAGTACAATTTTCCATTGTTATAACCTCTCGATACACCACAGCATCATCTGCAAAAAGCCTCAGTGAACTTCCGATGTCATCCACAAGGTCATTTATGTATCTTGTGAATAGCAATGGTCCTATGACACTCCCCTGCGGCACACCTGAAACCACTCTTACTTCGGATGACTTCTCTCCATTGAGAATGACGTGCTGCGTTCTGTTATCTAGGAACTCTTCAATCCAATCACACAATTGGTCTGGTAGTCCATATGCTCTTACTTTGTTCATTAAACGACTGTGGGGAACCGTATCGAACGCCTTGCGGAAGTCAAGAAACACGGCATCTACCTGTGAACCCGTGTCTATGGCCCTCTGAGTCTCGTGGACGAATAGCGCGAGCTGGGTTTCACACGACCGTCTTTTTCGAAACCCATGCTGATGCCTAAAGAGTATATTTCTAGTCTCCAGAAAAGTCATTATACTCGAACACAATACGTGTTCCAAAATTCTACAACTGATCGACGTTAGAGATATAGGTCTATAGTTCTGCACATCTGTTCGACGTCCCTTCTTGAAAACGGGGATGACCTGTGCCCTTTTCCAATCCTTTGGAACGCTACGCTCTTCTAGAGATTCGCTGCAGATCCTCCTGCATTTCTGTACAATTTTCCATTGTTACAACCTCTCGATATACCACAGCATCATCTGCAAAAAGGCTCAGTGAACTTTCGATGTAATTCACAAGGTCATTTATGTATATTGTGAATTGCAACGGTCCTACGACACTCCCCCGCGGCACACCTGAAATCGCTCTTACTTCGGAATACTTCTCTCCATTGAGAATGAAATGCTGCGTTCTGTTATCTAGGACTCTTCAATCCAATCACACAATTGGTCTGATAGTCCATATGCTCTTACTTTGTTCATTAAACGACTGTGGGGAACTGTATCGAACGCTTTGCGGAAGTCAAGAAACACAGCATCTAACTGGGAACCCGTGTCTATGGCCCTCTTGAGTCTCGTGGACGAATAGCGCGAGCTGGGTTTCACACGATTGTCCTTTTCGAAACTCATGCTGATTCCTACAGAGTAGATTGCTTGTCTCCAGAAAAGTCATTATACTCGAACATAATACGTGTTCCAAAATTCTACAACTGATCGACGTTAGTACACATACAATTAGTAAATTTCGACGTTTGCTCCTTTGGTTGCTCGAAGGATTCCAATTCGACCCATGTGTCGGCCAACATTTCGTGAGCCATCGATGTTATGACGTCAGCGATTCTGCGTCGCACTGTCACTAGTGATTGGTAAACCTGGATCTTGACATAAACGCAAAGGAGAAAAATCCAGTGGTGTTACGTCCGGCGATTGCAGAGGCCAGTTGAAAGGACTACCATGCCCGGAAATGTTGTATCCAGTTAGGGCGCGAACATCTAATCACCAGTGAGGTAGCGCACCATCTTACTGGGAAAATTAAGTCCGGAATGTCGTGAATCTGTGGCAAAGCAAATAAATGAAACGTATCAAGATCGTCTTTTTATCTTTTTAGTCATAACTCATCTGAGTAGTCTGATGCGACCCGTTGCGAATTCCTCTCCTGTGCCAACCTCTTCATCTCAGAGCAGCACTTGCAACCTACGTCCTCAAATATTTGCTGTATGTATTCCAATCTCTGTTTTCCTCTACAGTTTTTACCCTCTACAACTCCCCCCACTTCCACGATGCCCTGGCATCCTGTCCCTTCTTGTCGTCAGTGTTTTGCGTACACTTTTCCTCGCCGATTCTCCGGACAACCTCCTCATTCCTTAACTTATCACTCTACCTAATTTTCAACACTCTTCTGTAGCATCACATCGCAAATGCTTCGATTCTCTTCTGTTCCAGTTTTCCCAGAGTCCATGCTTCACTACCATGCTCCAGAATGCTTCCTAAATTAAGGCTTATGTCTGATGCCAGTAGTCTTCTCTTGGCCAGAAAAGCCCCTCCGCTTTTCACGTGCTCCTTGCTCGTTGCGTCATGCGTTATTTTGCTGCCTAGGTAGCAGAATTCCTTAACTTCATCTGCAACCACCAAGCCTCATCTTTCTTCGATTTCCTCTCAATCCATATTCTGTACTCGTTACACCTTTCGTTCCATTCAGCAGATCCTATAATTGTTGATGATCTTCCACTCTTATTGTTCGCTCTTGGCTCTTTTACGTATTGTATATTTCCCTATAAATGGTTCAAATGGCTCTGAGCACTATGGAACTTAACATCTGTGGTCATCAGTCCCCTAGAACTTAGAACTACTTAAACCTAACTAACCTAAGGACATCACACACATCCATGCCCGAGGCAGGATTCGAACCTGCGACCGTAGCGGTCACGGGGTTCCAGACTGAAGCGCCTTGGACCGCACGGCCACACGGGCCGGTATTTCCCTATAGATTACCCCTATTATGCTCAGAATTTCGAACACCGTACACCATTTTCCATTGTCGATCGCCTTTTCCATACTATGGACGTGTCTTAATTTTCCCGTAGTCTTGCTTTCATTATCAACCGCAACGTCAGAACTGCGTCTCTGATGCCTTTATCCTTCCTCAATCAAACTGATCGTGATCCAACAGATTCTGAATTTCCTTTACCATTCTGTTCTATTAAGATAGCTATGAACTTTGATTATCTTTTTTTCTTCACTATGGGACTTAACATCTGTGGTCATCAGTCCCCTAGAACTTAGAACTACTTAAACCTAACTAGCCTAAGGACATCACACACATCCATGCCTGAGGCAGGGTTCGGACCTGCGACTGTAGCGGTCGCTCGGCTCCAGACTGTAGCGCCTAGAACCGCACGGCCATCTCCTTTGATCCATGACGTTGACTTATTTAGGGTTGCTGTCAAAAAAGTTCAGAATTCTTTTTGGTATCCTCTTTTCACAGAGCCGTTTTCGGTGTTCATAAACTGTGCCCTTCCACATTGTCTCTGATATTGATACCATTTTTTCAAAAATTTCTTTATTACTTCTTAATTTCAATTTCCCATATTCATATTTTGGTCCTATAACTTTTCCCGATTGTTTTTCTTTCATTCTTTTCTATTTCTCCTAATTGTTTAGCTGTATTTAAAGAAAGGCATTCTGAAACCTGATTATTATTAATATCATTATTACCATGATTTACCTAATATCGACTGTCTACATTGTTATTACGTCATTTGGCCCATTAAAGTGCAAGTAGGTCCACTAGTTATCTTTAGATTTCTTGTTGTTCTAATCTGCGCAAAACTTCTCCATCCTCTCACTGTGCGTCTGTCGTCGTTCTAATGCCAATATGCTACTTTTCTATTCACACTCCCTAAAGTTTAATTGTCAGTCGCCTATTCACGTTATACACACTGCCTAACAAAGAAAGTGAAGCACCTAGAACGGGAGGAGGAAACGAATTGAAGCTTCACGGGCTTAGGGGGTATCTGATGTTATTTCAGCGATTAAAAATTCGAGTGAAATTCACATAGAACTTGGCAACAGGAGCCCACGGTCAGTATGACGTTGTACCCCGTCTCTTATTGATGCATGATGCACTGATTCGATTGGGAAGGGTGTCGATTGACAACATGGTTCAAATGAAATGTGGCCTTATCTGAGAAAAGGACACATTTGAGAGAGTTATCATCTTCCTGAATCTCAGCCAGCATGGCGACCGGGAAGTATCGTAATAATGACGAGTATTGTGTCGGTTGGAGGGACTGCACGAGCTGAATGCGATGCACTGATGTCTTCGGAACCTGCAACTTACGTGGGGCTCTGCGGACTGACTCCTTGGGGCATCTCACAAAGGCGGCTTTCACTGAATTGTCTGAGCACTAGATCCAGGCCTGTCTGTTCTAGGGAGATCACACATGCTCCATGTTCACTTTAACTTTTAACATCTGGCACCTGTCTATGACATGCTGTCTGGAATTTCTCTGGACTGTTTTTGGTGACTGTGTCTCCCGATACCAAAGGACACACTATACTTTCTCCTGGTCTGAGTACAGGTTGTTTCCAAATGGTGTCCGATTCCGATGTTCTTCAGTGGGCCCTGTAACAAACAAAGTAACGGTAACCATGTGTGTACCTAAAACTTGAATACGTCATATGCAGTTCAGTAATCAATGACAAGCGGCGGTTTGGTGACCAGCTTCGACGTGATTCTTAGGCGGTATCCCACATCCCTTCTAGGTGGATACCGGCACGGTACTCAAGTCCCGCCTCTGAAACACGCTACGCAAACATTTAGAAAACTTGCTCACACTTGTGCGCAGAAATTACTCTACACGCAGACAGATCGGGTCCACAGATTCTCTCCCTCGATGAGGGAAGGCGGTTACGAGTTATACGAGACTGTCGACCTCAGATGTTTGGTCTCCTTAAACCCACAAGCACCAGCAGCGTCCGAGTGATGTTCTATAACTACAATGCAAGACGGCTGGAATTGGCTATTCACCGACAAGTGGGGCTTCCATGCCAAGTTCCGCCTTCGTATCGAGCCTTTCGACTGTTTACTTGGTTCCACAACAGCTGTTCACATAATCGTGAGTGTGTGCACAAATTCGAAGTAGTTTTCTGAAGACCTTTCTGATGCGCCAGAGGTTAGCATTTACACCGACGGAAATACATTTATCTAGGTAACACATTTAAGAGGTGCTAGCCACGCCTGCAGGCTGCGGTGTTGTATTTGACCATGAACGGAACCTGTTCAGCGTCCTCAATACGTTGCAACTGTCTCTCGTAGTCAGGAAAAGCTTCTCTATAGTTGTGAGGACATTATATCGGTTCTAAGTGAATTCGAACTGGGAAAATTGTTGTAGTCGAAGTGTTTAGTGTTTGGAGAGGCATCAAATCGCAGATTTATTCCGCATACACCGAGCGAGGCGGTCCAGTGATTAGCACAATGGACCCGCATTCGGGAGGACGACGGTTCAAATCCGCTTCCGGCCATCCTGATTTAGGTTTACCGTGATTTTCCTAAATCGCTTCAGGCAAATGCCAGGGTGGTTCCTTTGAAAGGGTACGGCCGATTTCCTTCCTCATCTTTCCTTAATCCGATGGGACCGATGACCTTGCTGTTTGGTCCCCTCCCCCAAACCAACCAACCATCACCGCATACAGGGAAAGGTGAGAAACATCGTCCGCATTGTCACAAAGTGGACGAAAGTGTTGTTGCGTGATAGTGACAGAGGCCATGAAAGAGGATTGTGACGAAAGAGAAGAGGGCTACGGCTGGAAAGTTCACTTCAAAACTGAATGTCGTACTCGCAAACCGTGTTAGCACAGGTCTGCAGTGCTAAGTGCAGGGTTGTCTAGCTCACACACTATATAATATATTCTAAGAATAAAACATACTGAATCCAAAACAGCTCTTATTTTCTCAAGAATTAAGAAAGAGATGAACTTGTAATATCGTTTATTTGTTGTATTACGCCCATCGGGACGCGTTGTAATAGCGTCAAGATAGGGCACTTCATTCTCCCTGGTTAGTGTAGTTGTTAGGAAAGTTAATTCTACGATTTGCAGTATCTGTAAATACTACTGGGAGAATCTATTATGTTTTTAATTCAGGGATCTATGGTTTACATTACAGAGTGAATGGAGGGATAAATGTGCTCACATTATCCTCAGTGTGTGGTGTAGAGTGTGAAGCTACAGTGAATATTTATTCCAAGGAGTTGTTGTTTTTGAAACATTTGTGTCTCTAACGGCGTCGGAGCAGCGGAACAGGAAGGTGTACCGAGATACCAATCTAGGGCCCTGGTAATGATCATTAAGCTAGTTAAAACTGTTTTCTAAAGTGATTTTTAATTGGCCTGCTTAATGACATGGTTCAGCCGAAACAAATTAGAAGGACATTGGTGACTAGACTATAGTCTCTGAAGGTTTCAGGGATAAAATACAAGGAGCGAAAAGTTATTTACAACTTGCACATGAACCAGACTGCATTTACAATATATGAAAAGAAGCAGTGGTTGATACGGAAATGAGGCAGGTTAGTACTTTATCCCTGAAGGTATTAAGTCAGTAAAGTGAGCAAACAGTACAGAAAGCCATGAATAAACTTTGTGACAGAAGTAAAGATACAAGGGAAGAAACAGAAACTTTTAAATTGGTCAGTGACTTTGTATTTCTGTCGGAGTCGGCAAAAGACTTGGAAGAGCAGTCGAACGGAGTAGATAGCGTTTCGAGACACTATCCACTCCGTTCGACTGCTTGCAAGAGAAACATCAACAAAAGTGAAATGAAGGTAATGTAATGTAGTCGAATTAAATCGGGCGATGCTGATGGAATGAGGTTATGGAATAACACACTAAAAGTAGTAGATGTGGTTTGTTCTTTGGACAGCAAAACAACTGATGACGGCCGAAGAAGAGACAAAAATGCACATTGGCTTTAAGACGAAAAAATTTCTGAAAAAGAGGAGTTTGTCAGTATTTTATATACACTACTGGCCATTAAAATTGCTGCACCAAGAAGAAATGCGGATGATAAACGAGTATTCATTGGACAAATATATTGTACTAGAACTGACATGCGATTACATTTTCACGCAATTTGAGTGCATAGATCCTGAGAAATCAGTACGCAGAACAAACACCTCTGGCCGTAATAACGGCCTTGATACGGCCGGGCATTGAGTCAAACAGATCTTGGATGGCGTATGTAGGTACAGCTGCCCATTCAGCTTCAACACGATACCACAGTTCATCAAGAGTAGTGACTGGCGTATTGTGACAAGCAAATTGCTCGGCCACCATTGACCAGACGTTTTCAATTGGCGGGAGATCTGGAGAATGTGCTGGCCAGGGCAGCAGTTGAACATTTTCTGTATCCAGAAAGGCCCGTACAGGACCTGCAACATGCGGTCGTGCATTATCCTGCTGAAATGTAGGGTTTCTCAGGGATCGAATGAAGGGTAGAGCCACGGGTCGTAACACACCTGAAATGTAACGTCCACTGTTCAAAGTGCCGTCAATGCGAACAAGAGATGACCGAGACGTGTGACCAAAGGCACCCCATGCCATCACGCCGGGTAATACGCCAGTATGGCGATGACGAATACACGCTTCCAATGTGCGTTCACCGCGATGTCGCCAAACACGGATGCGCCCATCATGATGCTGTAAACAGAACCTGGATTCATCCGAAAAAATGACGTTTTGCCATTCGTGCACCCAGGTTCGTCGTTGAGTACACCATCGCAGGCACTCCTGTCTGTGATGTAGCGTCAAGGGTACCCGCAGCCATGGTTTCCGAGCCGTGATAGTCCATGCTGCTGCAAACGTCATCGAACTGTTCGCGAAGATGGTTGTTGTCTTGCAAACGTCCCCATACGTTGACTCAGGGATCGAGACGTGGCTGCACGATCCGTTACAGCCATGCGGATAAGACTGCTAGTGATACGAGGCCGTTGGGATCCAGCACGGCGTTCCGTATTACCCTTCTGAACCCACCGATTTCATATTCTGCTAATAGTGATTGGATCTCGACCAATGCGAGCAGCAATGTCACGATACGATAAACCGCAATCGCCATAGGCTACAATCCGACCTTTATCAAAGTCGGAAACCCGATGGTACGCATTTCTACTCCTTACACGAGGCATTACAACAACGTTTCACCAGAGAACGTCGGTCAAATGCTGGTTGTGTATGAGAAATCGGCTGGAAACTTTCCTCATGTCAGCGCGTTGTATGTGTCGCCACCGGCGCCAACCTTGTGTGAATGCTCTGAAAAGCTAATCATTTGCATGTCACAGCATCTTCTTCCTGTCAGTTAAATTTAGCGTCTGTAGCACGTCATCGTCATGGTGTAGCAATTTTAATGGCCAGTAGCGTAACTGTTAGTGTTAGGAAGCTTCTTAGGAAGGTGTCTCTTCGGAGTGCAGCCTTGAACGGAAATGCATGTGGATGACAAGCAGTTCAGGCAAGATAAAAAATCGAAGTTTCTGAAATGTGTTGCTAGAGGAAATTGGTAAAGATTGGATGGGCAGAGCACGTAATGAATACAGTACTGAATCTACCTGTGGAAAAAAGAAATTTGGGCCGCGGCTTGACTAAAAGAAGGGGTTGCTCGTTAGGATACATCGTGAGGAGAGAACGACTCGTGAATTTGGTAATGGAAGGGAGTGTGGGGGGTAAAAATTGTAGAGCGAGATGAAGGAACGAACACAGTAAGCAAATTCAAGTGAAAGGGAACCGTAGCCACGTTTCAGAGTGTCTATTAGCAGAATGTTTCCAATTTAAGATTTCAGCAATATGCACATTGTGGGGGGTAAAAATTGTAGAGCGAAATGAAGGAATGAACACAGTAAGCAAATTCAAGTGAAAGGGAACCGTAGCCACGTTTCAGAGTGTCTATTAGCGGAATGTTTCCAATTTAAGATTTCAGCAATATGCACATGCAAGAATTTTGTACTGTCTACCTTATGTGTTATTTTCGGTTGGTAAACTGGCAGCAGCCCTTTTCCTTTTGTTGGAGAAGGTCCTCCCCGCTGGGGTGAGGGGCTGTGTCCAGGCTGAGGCGAGGCGAGGCGAGGCCTGCTGGGTTATAACGCGGGGCGCTGATTGCCAGGTGCTCCGCGGTAGCCAGATTGCCTAATGCGGGCGTCAGGCCGGGGGCAGCCGCGGTCCGCGGCGCTAGGTCGGCACAGCTGCGGCCGGAGGGAGCGGGGGGCGGGGGGCAGCAGGGCGCGCTTTAATTTTTAATGAAGAAAATCATAATTTCCGCGGAGATGGAGACCCGGCGCGGCCGGCCGCCGGTAATTGTAATTTCTGCGCGACTTCCTGGGCGGCGGCAGCCTTCCGGCTGTCCGTCTGCACGACTCCCGGAGGATCGCCGCCCCCGGCCCGCCCCCAGGCTGCCCCCGCCCCCCCGGCGGCACTGAGTGCTCTCGCCGCCTTCCTCTGCGCCCGCGTTTTAATGCGGAGGACGCGCGCCGGCGGACGCGCACGAGGGCCCTACACTGGCGATTGCCCGCCAGTCAACAGTGCGCAGTACACGGCCGTCACTTGCCCCTCGCGGTTGTCCTCCCACCCTGCCGCGTGCCCGCAGACACGGGAGAGGGAATTTTTCTCTCTACACCACTCTCTTGCACCACTGCCGTGTCCCTGGTCTTTCAGCCAGGTGGTGTACAGCTGGCTGGGGATTTTTGTTGCATAGCCCTTCAGCGGGAGACCCAAATAGGGATGGCCTAACGGGTATTTGAACCGCGGTCTCCCTGAAAGCGAATCGACTGTCTTACCATTGTGCCAACTTGCTGAATAGTGGCTTTGTGGCGTGCACCTTGAAAGGGGCCTGTTTCAACCTGCTTTCTTATTAATGTTGAAAGACAGCAGGTCATTTTCACCAGCCTTTCTTTCTTCCACTCTATTTATGGAATCGTACAGACAATTTGTAGACTTAGAGCAAGCTTTTGACAATGTTGACTGGAATAATCTCTTTCAAATTCTGAAGGTGGCAGGGGTAAAATACAGGGAGCGAAAGGCTATTTACAATTTGTACAGAAACCAGAAGGCAGTTATAAGAGTCGAGGGACACGAAAGGGAAGCAGTGGTTGGGAAGGGAGTGAGACAGGGTTTAGCCTCTCCCCAGTGTTATTCAATCTGTATATTGAGCAAGCAGCGGAGGAAACAAAATAAAAATTTGGAATAGGTATTAAAATCCATGGAGAAGAAATAAAAACTTTGAGGTTCCCCGATGACATTGTAATTCTGTCAGAGACAGCAAAGGACTCGGAATAGCAGTTGAACGGAATGGACAGTGTCTTGAAAGGAGGATGTGTCTTGAAAGGAGGATATAAGATGAACATCAACAAAAGCAAAACGAGGATAATGGAATGTAGTCGAATTAAGTCGGGTGATGCTGACACTTAAAGTAGTAAAGGAGTTTTGCTATTTGGGGAGCAAAATAATTGATGAAGTAGAGAGGATATAAAATGCATACTAGCAATGGCAAGAAAGCGTTTCTGAAGAAGAGAAATTTGTTAACATCGAGTATAGATTTAAATGCCAGGAAGTCGTTTCTGAAAGTATTTGTATGGAGTGTAGCCATGTATGGAAGTGAAACATGGACGATAGATAGTTTAGACAAGTAGAGAATAGAAGCTTTCGAAATGTGATGCTACAGAAGAATGCTGAAGATTAGATCGGTAGATCACATAACTAATGAGGAGGTATTGAGTAGAATTGGGGAAAAGAGAAGTTTGTGGCACAACTTGACTAGAAGAAGGGATCGGTTGGTAGGACATGTTCTGAGGCATCAAGGGATCACCAATTTAGTATTGGAGGGCAGCGTGGAGGGTAAAAAACGTAGAAGGAGACCAAGAGATGAATACACTAAGCAAATTCAGAAGGATGTAGATTGCAGTAGTTACTGGGAGATGAAGAAGCTTGCACAGGATAGAGTAGCATGGAGAGCTGCATCAAACCAGTCTCAGGACTGAAGACCACAACAACAACAACAACAACAACAACAGACAATTACAGGTTCCGTAGCCAATGAGACTATTACAGAGGATTGACACTGGTTGTGATACTGAATTTAATGGTAGCTGCATGCGTGAAGTTATTTTAGAGGTCGAGGAGCCAAACACTTGTCTCATTTGACGGACACGGCTGAGGCAAGTGAGACAACGATACCGCGTCTCAATATACAGCAAACTGCAGGTGCAGAGAAAGATAGCGAAGGGAGACCAGCAGGGGCCGCGTGGAGTGGCCGCGCGGTTTGGGGCTTCGTGTCACGGCCAATCCCACCGGAGGTTCGAGTCCTCCCTCGGGCATGGGTGTGTGTGTTGTTCTTCGTATAAGTTAGTGTAGGTAGTGTGTAAGTCAAGGGACCGATGACCTTTGCAGTTTGGTCCCTTAGGAATTCACACACATTTGAACATTTGAGACTAGCAGAGCGGGTCCACAGCATGCTTTCTGGCAAGATTCCTGTCACATCTGTATCAGCTAGGCCGGCAAAAACATCTCATCAGAACGGGCGAAATTGGGCGACACTGCAGGAGGCCAGACACCGGGTGGCTGACAGACTTGCGGCTTTTTATTTATTTTTTCCGCCACGTAGACTGACGGCCCAGCTGTTCCCCGTGCGCACAAAATAACGGCGTGTTGATTGAAACGTGAACCGTGACGTCAGAAAACGTAACAGCGGACGCCTGTTCCATGTTTTGTGGTATGTTAGGATCGGAGAAACAGTTTCTTCCCGTCTTATGGAGGGATGCTGTACAGTATGTGTGGTGATACGTGATTGGTGCAGGAGTGCTTTACCATCTTTCAAGTGATGGTTTTAACTTTTTGGTGCAAATTCCACGCAGAAATTTTGGTGGACTTGGATGTAATGTGTGGAAGCAGCGGATTCCATCGCAAACTGCAGAGGAGATTAGTCGATTTGGTCTTGGAGAAGAGATTTGGTTTTGGACTCGGAGCTTGGTTTTTTGACCTTGGAGATTTGGTTTTGGACTTGGGGCATGGATGCGAGGGTGAACCAGAATGAGAGGAGGCGACAGAAGTTTGCATGCACATGCTGAACGGGTCACAGCATCGGCACCAGGAATCTTTAGAGTGAATTTCTCTTACTGTATTACGTGCTCGCAACAACAATAGCCATCCAATTTAAGCGCATTGTGCTAGTTTGTTTCAGGGTACAGTTCGCAATCACTGTGACTAATACGAGGGCTGGAACTTTAATAGCGGCAACTATTTATTTATAGCTCGTACAAAATAGATACGTGTTTCAAAGTTTTACTGACCTTCGACGTAGTCACCAGCATTGTGTATAACCCGTTGCCAGCGATGTGGAAGTCGTAGGATACTCTTGGCAGTGCCAGTTGTGTTGACAGTTCGAGCGGCGCGGTCTATTGCCCGATGAATTTGTAGCATTTCTGAAGCGAATGCCGTGAAGTGTTTCCTTCAGTTTAGAAATAGAGTTGAGCTCACGAGGGCTTAAGTCAGGAGAGTGCATTAGGTGGTGTAGCACTTAGCAGTTCCAACAGTCAAACAAATCAGTTACAGCTTGCACTGTACGTGCTTGAGCATTGTCCTGCAAAATGATGATCAGGTCCTGTAGTAAGTGTCATCACTTCTGTCTCTATGCTGTTCATTTTGGTACACAACCTACGACCAGCTTCTGTGCGTATGTGGCACAAAAACAATACACTACTGTACATGGTTACGGCTAATAGAAGTAACCATGGACGTTCGTGTATTGTTTTTGTGCCACATACGCACAGAAGTAAGATATGTTCCTGTTCACATGTACCAGCGATATATTACTATGTAAAATGAAGCTACAGACTTAACATACATGATTCAAAATGACGAAAGGTTGGAACTGGCGAATAGCGTAGATAATCAAAAGAATGTAACCTACCTTGACCATGTTTTCATTCTCAAAACAACATACGAAAGTGTTGTGAGAACCTTGAATGTGGGACTGATAACGGCGCTATTTAGTCCATTAACCATCAGCCAATCAACCAACCATCTTAAATATGGATCTTTGTATGGGTGTCGTGGTTTATTTATTGACTTTATTTATTGGGCTTAAGCTTGAGCCATACAGCAATCGTATTCAAGCTAGTAATGTCTTACTATTTCGGTCATCAGCTGTAAAGGTGATATGATGCTGTCTTCCATTCGTATTGCACGGCAGCTGTCCTCTTCTCTCCAGCATGAGTGCTGTCGACATTATCGAGGAATTGCCTTGTATACTCGTGTCTAGAGGTACACCTGCTGTTTTTCCCTTAACCGTCCCTTCAACTAACGTTGCCAATATCGACTGATGACGCAATATGTGTACTTCCATCCAGTCTCTTCGTTTCCGCTGGTCCCGGCGGAGGTTCGAGTCCTCCCTCGGGCATGGGTGTGTGTGTTTGTCCTTAGGATAATTTAGGTTAAGTACTGTGTAAGCTTAGGGACTGATGACCTTAGCAGTTAAGTCCCATAAGATTTCACACAGTTTTGATTTTTTTCTTCGTTTCCTTATGTATTTCATTAGGCACTTTTTCTCGTTAGTTCTTTGCAGGACGTTCCTAATTAGATCGATCCATTTGACGTTTGCAAGTTTCCTGCAATACCACATTTCAAAGGCTTGTAACCGTTTCTTCCCATGTGCCTTGATGTCCACATTTTTTACTGATCCTCATCAGGTCAGAAAGACTTCGGAGAAATTCTGAGACGTCCTGCTTGAGTTTTGTTACCTGCCAGTTCGATCAGTCGAGAGCGTTTCGGATATACTCCCTGAGCTTGGATCCTTAAAGGGAAGAAGACGATCATTTCGCATAACGCTATGGAGAATGTTCAGAGGGCAAAATCTACCAGAGATTAAAGAAATTTTATTGCCTCCGAAGTTTATGTCGCCTAAGGACGAAATAAGGGAGATTAGGGCTGGTTCAGAAGCAGACACTCAGTGAAGCAGGGCAGGAAATAACTAGTATTGGCACGAAGTACCTTCAGTTATTACTTGTAGAATGTTTAGTGAAATCCGTGTGTACGAGTGTGGCTCAGAATGTAGAGTAATAGTGTCTTCGGGGGTGTGAGACACACATATGAAGGCACTATTACTCTTCCACATAGCCACCATCATTGTTTGTGTTACGTCGGTATATTAATCGACACTGGCATAAAATAGCGTCCAGCTATGCGAGCAAATTAACAGCAGCCTCCGGAACGTCGGCATCGTTTCAAGTGACGACCAACCAGGTGCTTCTTTAACGAGAGAGATGAAAATCGTTTGGTGCGATATCCGAGCTGTGTGGATGGTTTTCCATCGGGCTGTGTGGATGGTGTTTCAACACAGTCCATCGGAAACCTCGGACCAGAATACGCGAGACCATAGTCATATGCGGACGGTCATTGTCGTGTGTCACCACAGCGCCTTTCGATAGCAATCTCGATCGTTTTCTCCGAAACGTTCCAGCGATGCACAATAACTGGCACCATTCAGCGCCTGTCAACCAACAACACACCCTGCATGTCCCAAAGGTCTGTGGGCATAATTTCGTGCGCAGATACCCTTGATACGAGCTTCTTGTAGGAGAAGACGGGTGGGGGAGTGGGGCGTGTGTTTCCGCGGTATTGATGTTTTCTTCGTGTCATGGGTCACGTGATGTACCCATGTTTCATCCTTGTGATCCTCCGCCTGATACGGCATTAACTGCTAGAAAATTTATTCGCTTGTGTTTATCCCGTCCAGAGGCCTAGTCGCTGTGGTAACACCGGTTCCCGTGAGATCACCGAAGTTAAGCGCTGTCGGGCAGGGCTAGCGCTTGCATGGGTGACCACCAGGTCTGCCGGGCGCCGTTGCTAAGCGGAGTTCACTCAGTCCTTGTGAGGTAAAAACTAGAAGCTACTTGACTGGGAAGTAGCGGATCCGGTCTCGTAAACTGACATACGGCTGGGAGAGCGGGGTGCTTACCATATACCCCTCCATATCCGTATCGAGTTACGCCTGTGATCTGAGGATGACATGGCGGCCAGTTGGTACCGTTGGATTTCATGGCTTGTTCGGGCAGAGTTTGGTTCAGTTTGGCTTTATCCTCGTCTGAGAGTTTCCGGTGCTCAGTGACAACACGTCTTCCGGTAGTGCAGTATATACTACACTGTAAATAGAGATGTTGAGTTCTTAGATGTGCTTGGGTTCCCTGACCTTTTCTCGACGCGCACATCTGTTCTACCTTCATAAAATTTCTGACATCAAAACCATATGTGATTTCGTGTTATTAAACTCGCTCGGTGAATTGCTGCCGCCGACGTTTCTTTCAAATGGTTCAAATGGCTCTGAGCACTATGGGATTTAACTTCTGAGGTCATCCGTCCCCTAGAACTCAGAACTACTTAAACCTAACTAAGCTAAGGACATCACATATATCCATTCCCGAGGCAGGATTCGAACCTGCGACCGCAGCGGTCGCGCGGTTCGAGACTGTAGCGCCTAGAACTGCTCGGCCACCTCGGCCGGCGACGTTTCTTTAAACCTCAAAAATTTTATTACACTTCGCACTTCAGTCGCTACCCATTTACCCGTTAACGCAGTACTTCGAAGCACATCCGGCACAACTACATCTACCTACCGGCGGAGTTTGATAGCTTTGATTTTCTCTTACATCTACACGTGGAATTTAATTCACTCGATGTATTTACACACCTGTGAATGCTCTTGTTACTTCATGTATTGAACCACTGTCGTAGACGTAGATATGGACACCTGTTAGTGGAGCAGCTGACTTACTATACCGGCCCGCCTAAGACGTCTTTAAGCACCGGCCTCAGATGGGGGCAGGTGCTCCCGGGGGGAGGCAGTAGTCACGTGACAAGCGGGGCAGACCGTCATTATCGCGGCTCGGTTTGCGTGCTGCGAGTTGGGTGCGTGCGCGCATAGGGGCGCCGGGATGCTAGATAAACCCATTGACAGCCCGCATACCCGTCAGCTGCCATCATTACGGAAGCGCGCCTTTTCTGTCCAGACCCTCAAATATTGCCTCTATAGGCGACGACGTCGGAAGCGGGTTGCGCAGCTCTACTCTGGACGAAGAGGGAACCCTGAACGGTGAAACTGTTATGTTGTCACTTTTCGCAAATGTTGAGCTCACTGGAGGAAAATGCCGGTTACTCCGTGGGTAGAAGAGTACAAGCACCAGCCAAAAAATTATGGCCACCTGCTTGGTAGCTTGTCTGTCCGTCTTTGGAACGAAATGTACCACTGATTCTACGTATCAGCGATCCGACAGTTTGTTGGTAGGTTTGTGGAGGTATGTGGGATTAGATGTCTACACAAAGTCGCATAAATAACGGCCACTGATTCGCGTACGCGGTGGTGGAATCCGATAGCGAACCAGATGGGTTCCATAAGATTTACATCAGGCGAATTTGGTCGCCGAGATATCACCGTTGAGTCGAAAAAAGGTTCAAATGGCTCTGAGCACTATGGGTCTCAACTTCTGAGGTCATTAGTCCCCTAGAACTTAGAACTAGTTAAACCTAACTAACCTAAGGACATCACAAACATCCATGCCCAAAGCAGGATTCGAACCTGCGACCGCAGCGGTCTTGCGGTTCCAGACTGCAGCGCCTTTAACCGCACGGTCACTTCGGCCGGCAACGTTGAGTCGACTGTAATGCCGTTCAAATCAATGTAGCACGATTCTGCCTCCGAGACTGCTGAAAGATGACGTCTCCGTGAGGGAAGGCATCAAGCATGAAGGGATGCAGGTGGTCCGCATGAGTGAGCGTGTCTTCGGTTACTACTACAGGTCGCAAGCAAGCACAGGAGAACGTCTCGCATAGCATAATACTGTTCCCGCCAGCCTGCGTCCGTGGCCCGCTGCACGTTTCGAGCAGCCGTTCAACTGCATGACGGCGTTTCTGGAGACGACCAACGACCTAGTGTAGAAAAAATGCTCAATAATGCTCAACCGCCTACATGAATACATCAGAAACGTACTGACTGCTGTCAAAATTACTGTCTATGGCCTATGCAAACCGGTTTTTATTGTGTTGTATGATCCTGCTATGTATCCAATGGTACTCCGTACCATCACACCATCTGCTGAGCCCATATGACGATAAGTGTAGTGGACTGGCCATACAGCCAATCCACTATGACCGGTAGCCGAAAGGCACGCGTTTAGCTCACGCAGACTGGCGTGAGGTCTGGAACAGTTAAGGGAATTAATAGTAGCGAAACAGGAGGTAACTGGTAGAATACTTAACTTTAATCCACAATTGGTGTACATCGCTCTTGACGGTACATGTTATAACCTCAATATAAACTGGTAATGGCGCCTTGCTAGGTCGTAGCAAATGACGTAGCTGAAGGCTATGCTAACTATCGTCTCGGCAAATGAGAACGTATTTGTCAGTGAACCATCGCTACCAAAGTCGGCTGTACAACTGGGGCGAGTGCTAGGACGTCTCACTAGACCTGCCGTGTGGTGGCGCTCGGTCTGCAATCACTGACAGTGGCGACACGCGGGTCCGACGTATACTAATGGACCGCGGCCGATTTAAAGGCTACCACCTAGCAAGTATGGTGTCTGGCGGTGACACCACAATAAGAAATGCGATATGGAAATATTTCTTGCTCTTAGACCCTCCACACACTGATACGTCTGTCCTGTCGTTGTGTTGTTGCGATCTGGGAAGCTGGGGTCGTGTTGTGAACAGGAGGCCGGGCACAGAGTGTGAATGAGTGGCCCAGTTCATGGCCGGAGCCGTCAGTGACACAGTGGTACCTGCGATATCATTAATGCAAAGGGTAGCTGAGATCTGTGGTCAGAGATGGAGTGCAAACGTCACGCTTCGTGAAGAAGTGCTGCTGCCTTGTGAGCAAGTCGCAACCTCACTCCCGCAGGTCAGTGCCGAGGCGGCGTGCTGTGCTGATGGTGGAAAGCGGATGAGGAAGACGCCGTCTACCCAGACGCTCTGCGGCCCAGTGTAGCTACCGCCTGAGCGCTCTGGAAAACGGCCCGTTGCACACTCAGGTGGATACTGCCGACTGTGGTCCAGGATGTCGGTTGTCGTGAAGACTAGGCTCCAGTCATCCATCCTGGCTCGACCAAGACGGTAGCAGATTCTCACGACTCGTCCGTGAGGCTGCTCGGTTGCGCAACGCCTATTTGGTGTGAAAGTGGGAGCTCGCGGATCATCTGCAACGATCCGCATTGTAGGAGGACTGGCTGCACACCGCTCTTCTCATCTGCAATGACTCAGTAGGCAGCAACGGCAGACAATGACTGTGGTATGCATTAGGTTGGCTGCATCTCGGTACTGAAGTCAGTAAGCAGGTAGCAGACTGACCATCAGCGATCAGCTTGCCATGGTTTCACTGAAACTCAGTACACTGTCATTCTATCTGGACCCAGTGGCAAGGACAGAACGGCAGCACGACAGAATGCGTTTTTGAGCTGTGAAAGCCTCTCCATTTAAAAGGTCGAGCCCGAGCCTATGACCTGGTGACTCTGTGTTTGTGAGTGCAGTTCTCCTCGTTTATCAGACCCGTCAGCGCTCCTTGCTTCGCGATTTAGTAATTATTCTTTGTCGCCGAAAAAAGTTCTGTCAGATTAAGTTTGATTTTGAAGCAGCGCTGAGGCCGTGAAGTTACATTGCTTAAATCAAGCTGTCTTTTTAAGTAGCTCAGCAACGCTTGCGTTTGTGTCTACCTAGGTCTGAGGTCTGTGGCATTAGGGGTACGCCTTGTTGACATACCGATTGGCAAACCATCCCAGCGCTAAGCTACTCTGTTCTGTGCTCCCCTGGTGGTTGCTGTTGTTGTTGCGGTCTTCAGTTCGAAGACTGGTCTGATGCAGCTCTCCATGCTACTCTATCCTGTGCAAGCCTCTTCATCTCCGAATAACTACCGCAACTTACATCCTTCTCCATCTGCTTACTGTATTCATATCTTGGTCTCCCTGTACGATTTTTACCCCCTGTACTTGTCACCAACACTAAATTTGTGATCCCTTGATGTCTCGAAATATGTCGTATCGATAAATCCCGTGTTTTGGTGAAGCTGTGCCACACATTTCTTGTCTCCCCAATTCTATTTAGTACCTCCTCATTAGTTGCATGATCAACGCATCTAATCTTCAACATTCTTCCATGGAATCCCATTACGAAAGCTCTTATTCTCTTTTTGTCTAAACTGTTTATCGTTCATGTTTCGCTTCCATACATGACAACACTCCGTACAAATACCTTCAGGAAATATTTCCTACTACTTTAATCTGTATTCGATGTTAACAGATTTTTCTTCTTCAGAAACGCTTTTCTTGTCATTGCCAGTCTACATTTCATATATTCCCTGCTTCGGTCATCATCAGTTATTTTGGCGCCCAAATAGCAAAATTCGCTCAGTACTTGAAGTCTCTCGTTGCCCCTGATTTAATCTGAAAACATTCCATAATCCTTGTTTTACTTTTGTTGATGTTCATGTTATATTTTCATTTTAAGACCCTGTCCATTCAGTTCAACTGCTCTTCCAAGTCCTTTGCTGTCTCTGACAGAATTACAATGTCATTAGCAAACCTCGACTTTTTTTATTCCTTCTTCCAGAACTTTAATTCCTACTTCAAATATTTCTTTGGTTTCTTTTACTGCTTGTTCAATGTACAGATTGTATAACATCGGGGATAAGCTGCAACCCTGTCTCATTCCCTTCTCAACGACTATTTCCCTTTCGTATCCGTCGACTGTTACAACTGCCATCTGGTTTCTGTATAAGTTGTAAATAGCCTTTCCTCCCTGTATTTAACCCGTGCTGCCTTCAGAATTTCAGAGAGAGTACTCCAGTCAACACTGTCAAAAGCTTTCTATAAGTCTACGAATGCTATAAACGCAGGTTTGTCTTTCCTTAACCTATCTTCTGAGATAAGTCGTAGGGTCAGTATTGCCAAGCGTGTTCCTGCATTTCTCCGAAATCCAGACCGATCCTAGCCGAGGTCGGCTTCCACCAGTTTTTCCATTCTTCTGTGAAGAATTCGTGATAGTATTTCGCAACAATGACTTATTAAACAGATATTTCGGTACTTTTCACACCTTTCAGCAACTGCTTTCTTTGGAATTAGAATTACTACATTCTTCTTGAACTCTGAGGGTATTTCGCCTGCCTCATACATTTTGCACATCAAATGGAAGAATTTTGTCATGGTCGGCTCTTCCCTTGGGCTGTCAGTAGTTCTGACGGAATATTGTCTACACCCGGGGCCTTGTTTCTACTTAGGTCTTTCAGAGCTCTGTCAAATTCTTCTCGCAATATCATATCTACGTCCACTTCCCTTTCTATAACATTCCCTTCAAGCTCTACTCCCTTTTATAGACCCTCTATACACTCCTTACATATTTCAGCTTTCCCTTCTTTGCTTAGGATTGGTTTCCAATCTGAGGTCTTTATATTCATACAGCCGCTTCTCTTTCCCCAAAAGACCTCTTTAATTTTTCTACAGGCGGTATCTATCTTTCCCCTAATGAAATATGCTTTTAAATCCTTACATTTGTCCTCTAGCCATTCCTGCTTAGCCACGCTGCACTTTCTGTCAATCTGATTTTTTAAATGTTTGTATTCTCTTTCGCTTGCTTCATTTACTGACTTTTTAAATTTTCTTCTTTCATCAATTAAATTCAATTTCTCTTGTGTTATCCAAGGATTTCCACTAGGCCTTGTCATGTTACCTGTTTGATTCTCCGCTGCCTTCACTATTTTATCTCGTAAAGCTACCCATTCGTCTTCTACTGTATTTTCTTTCCCCTGTTGCAATCAATCGTTGCCTAATAATCCCTCTGAAACTCTCAACTCTAGTTCTTTTAACTTATCCAGGCCCCATCTCCTTAATTCCCTACCTTTTTACAGTTTCTTCAGCTTTAATCTGCAGCTCACAGCCAATAAATTATGGTCAGAGCCCACATTCGCCTCTGGAAATGTGTTTAAATTTGAAATCTGGTTCCTAAATCTCTATCTAACCATTGTATAATCAATCTGAAACCTTCCAGCGTCCCCAAGTCTTTTCCACGTGTACAGGTACGGCCTTCTTTTAGGATTCTTAAACCAAGTATTAGCGATGATTAAATTATGCTCTGTATAAAAGTCTACCAGGCAGCTGCCTCTTTCATTCCTTACCCCCAGTTCATATTCACCTACTACTTTTCCTTCTACCGCATTCCAGTCCTTCATCACAATAAAAATTTCGTCCCCTTTAACTATCTGAATAATTTCTTTTGTCACATCATACATTTCTTCAATCTCTTCATCATCTGCGGAAGTAGTTGACATATAAACATGTACTATTGCGTTAGGCGTGGTGTTTGAGTCTATCTTCACTACGATAATGCGTTCACTATGCTGTTCGCAGTAACTTACCCGCATTCGTATCTTCTTATTCATTATTAAACCCACTCCTTCATTATTTCTATCTGACTTTGTATTTATAACCCTGTTTTCACCTGACCGGAAGTCCTGTTCCTCATGCCACGAACTTCACTAATTCATGCTATATCCAACTTCAACCAGTCCATTTCGATTTTAAAATTTTCTAACTTACCAGCCCGATCAAGCGATCTAACATTAGACGTTCAGGTCCGTAGCACACCAGTTTTGTTTCTCTTGATGATGACATCTTCCTGAGTAGTCCACGCCCGGCGATCCGAATGGGGGACTATTTTACCTCCGGAATATTTGACCCAAGAGGACGCCATCATCATTGAACCATACAGTAGAGCTGCATGTCCTCGGAAAAAATTACGGCTGTAATTTCCCCTTGCTTTCAGCCGTTCGCAATATAAGCATCGCAAGTCCGTTTTGGTTGATGTTATAAGGCCAGATCAGTCAGTCATCCATACTGTTACCTATGCAACTACAGAAAAGCCACCCGCCTCTCTTAAGGAAACAGCCTGGTGGAACTGTCAAAAAATTTAAACATCTATAATACAAATTTTTTGCTCCACGACAGTATGAAGAACCAATTGGGAATCGTCTGTAAAATCGACTTGGTCACACACCTGCGTGCACTGTCGTAACATAGTCGGTACGCCTATTTCTGCTGCCGCGTCAAGACAAGTAGCAACAGTTGTGGCCATGTGGAGGGCCACGCTGCTCCAGAGGTCCTCAGACTGACCGTGTGGATACTCGTCTGGCTGCAAACAAGTTCATTTCCTAACTCAAGTTTCGTGACGTGGCCGTACGGTCCTGCATGGCCGGGCAAATAGTATATCTTTCCTCTCGAGGGCTGGGCGCATAGGGCCATTGAAATCCCGCGTGACGTTCAGTGTGACCCTCCTGAACACATCGATTCCGTATTCGCATCACGGTCGTGGGATCCCGAAAGCAGTGAGCGGCAATATCGCGCCACTAAAACGTCCATTCTGCCGCTGTAGAATTCTGGAACGTCCTGGTAGACAATTCTTCTTCCGTGAGGCATAACAGAATCTTCTCGCATACCAGCATTTGCGATTTCTGAACGAGAAACCATATTGGTTCTATACAGAAAGTAGGTTGCGACACACCTACCTACTTTATTCTGTTAGGCTGAAATTCTTATCATTTGCATATCTAAGCATCCACTTTATGTCAAAATTCTAGTGGCCAGCAGTGTATCAGTATTACGAGATACATTTAGTTAGATGTCCTTGGCAAATTAAGCTCTTCGGACACGACACATTCCCACACGTATACAGGGTGGTCCATTGATCGTGATCGGACCAAATATCTCACGAAATAAGGGTCAAACGAAGAAGCTACAAAGAACGAAACTTGTCTAGTTTGAAGGGGGAAACCAGATGGCGGCTATGGTTGGTCCGCTAGATGGCGCTGCCATAGGTCAAACGGATATCAACTGCATTTTTTTAAAAATAGGAACCCCCATTTTTTATTACATATTCGTGTAGTACGTAAAGAAATATGAATGTTTTCGTTGGATCACTTTTGTCGCTTTGTGATACATGGCGCTGTAATAGTCACAAACATATGGCTCAAAATTTTAGACGAATAGTTGGTAACAGGTAGGATTTTAAAATTAAAATACAGAACGTAGGCACGTTTGAACATTTTATTTCGGTTGTTCCATTGTAATACATGTACCTTTGCGAACTTATCATTTGTGAGAACGCATGAGCCGGCCGGGGTCGCCGAGCGGTAGGCGCTACAGTTTGGAACCACGCGACCACTACGGTCGCAGGTTCGAATCCTGCATGGATGTGTGTGATGTCCTTAGGTTAGTTAGGTTTAAGTAGTTCTAAGTTCTAGGGAACTGATGACCTCAGAAGTAAAGTCCCATAGTGCTCAGAGCCATTTGAACCATTTTTTTGTGAACGCATGCTGTTACAGCGTGATTACCTGTAAATACCACATTAATGCTATAAATGCTCAAAATGATGTACGTCAACCTCAATGCATTTGGCAATAAGTGTAACGACATTCCTCTCAACAGCGAGTAGTTCGCCTTCCGTAATGTTCGCACATGCATTAACATTGCGCTGACGCATGTGGTCAGGCGTTGTCGGTGGATCACGATAACAAATATCCTTCAACTTTCTCCACAGAAAGAAATCCGGGGGCGTCAGATCCAGTGAACGTGCGGGCTATGGTATGGTGCTTCGATGATCAATCCACCTGTCATGAAACATGCTCTTCAATACCGCTTGAACCGCACGCGAGCTATGTGCTGGACATCCATCATGTTGCAAGTACATCGCCATTCTGTCATGCAGTGAAACATCTTGTAGTAACATCGGTAGAACATTACGTAGGTATTCAGCATGCATCACCATTTAGATTGCCATCGATAAAATGGGGGCCAATTATCCTTGCTCCCATAATGCCGCACCATACATTAACCCTCCAAGGTCGCTGATGTTCCACTTGTCGCAGCCATCGTGGATTTTCCGTTGCCCAATAGTGCGTATTATGCCGATTTACGTTATCACTGTTGGTGAATGACGCTTCGTCGTTAATTAGAACGTGTGCAAAAAATCTGTCATCGTCCCGTAATTTCTCTTGTGCCCAGTGGCAGAGCTGTACACGACGTTCAAAGTCGTCGCCATGCAATTCCTGGTGCATGGAAATATTGTACCGGTGCAATCGATGTTGATGTAGTATTCTCAATATCGACGTTTTTGAGATTCCCGATTCTCACGCAATTTGTCTGCTACTGATGTGCGGATTAGCCGCGACAGCAGCTAAAACACCTCCTTGGGCATTATCATTTGTTGCTGGTCGTGGTTGACGTTTCACATGTGTTTGAACACTTCCTGTTTCCTTAAATAACGTAACTATCCGGCGAACTGTCCGGACACTTGGATGATGTCGTCCAGGATACCGAGCAGCATACATAGCACACGCCCGTTGGGCATTTTGATCACAATAGCCATACATCAACACGATATCGACCTTTTCTGCAATTGGTAAACGGCCCATTTTAACACGGGTAATGTATCACGAAGCAAATACCGTCCGCACTGGCGGAATGTTACGTGATACCACGTACTTATACGTTTGTGTTACAACGCCATCTATCACAAAGCGAAAAAACTGGTCCAACTAAAACATTCATATTTCTTTATGTACTACACGAATATATAATAAAAATGGGGATACTTATTTTAAAAAACGCAGCTGATATCCGTTTGACCTATGGCAGCGCCATCTAGCGGGCCAACCATAGCGCCGGCTGGTTTCCCCCTTCAAGCTAGATGAGTTTCGTTCTAGTTTTTTCGTTTGTTGCTTATTCCGTGAGATATTTGGCCCGGTCGGTATCAATGGACCACGCTGTAGAATCATTCACACGAAAACTAGCGGTGGTTAGAATTTTGCCGTCTCCACGCTGACCCCTCGGAAAAAAATCAGGACGATGAAAAGGCAAGTGAGCCAGAGTGTACCAGAAAGGTGGCGGCGAGGGACTGTTTAACAGGACACGGTGGTAAGCCATACTCATTGCTCCCTTCGTAATTTCTTTCTCGAGTCGCAGCTGTCCTACTGTGGTGTCCGCAGCGCGCACTGTGGTGACGTCACGAGGAGCACTCGCCAGAGCGCCGAGCACGCGGGCTCCGGCGCGCTTTTCCCAGGCCGCGGAGTGCGTGCGAACGCGCAGTCTGCCAGCCGTCTGCGGGCATTCGGAAGTCTGCGGCGCGGCGCCGCCTCCAGCCGTTTAACGGTTATCGTCACAGACGCCGCCGCCGACTGGTTCGGCAGCAGGCAGCGGGTCTCCCGGCCGCACCGCCACCTCTGCCGGCGTTTCCGTCCGCGCTACATCGATACCGCATTAAGAGAGCGCCGTCCTCAACCGCCCGCCGCAGAGCGCCTGTAATTTCGCCCGGAATTAACCGGAATTTTTACCGCTGCGTTCGGCAACACTTGATTTAGCCTAATGGAGTTTCGTAGGAGGCTGTTACAGGCCGCTGCCGCGAGTACGACTCGTGTACGGTCTTATTAGCATTTAATGCGCGGTAGATTAAGATCTCTGTTAAACAGGCCCTCGCCGCCCGCTTTCGGGTACACTCTGGCCCACTTGCGTCCTCCTCCTTATGAATAAAGTAATGAAAGTGAGTTTCGCGGGCCGCTCCGCGTCGTTCGCCTACCGCACAGCGCAGGCTACTGCGGTGCAGTTGCGGGAAGCTGCCAGCGTTAACATTCCGCAACTTTGGCTTCGAACGCCCACACTGCGCTGCTGTTTCTCTGGCTCGCCGCCTCGCTATATAACCGAAGGAATTTCCAGGTTATTTACAGAGAAATGCCGAAGACGAAGTGTCCTTTTAGCGCACACGGATACAAACACAGTAAGAAAAGGTCCAGATTCTATACCGATTAGGTTCCTTTCAGATTACACTGATACAATAGGTCCCTACTTAGCAATCATATACAAGCGCTCGCTCACCGATAGATCTGTACCTGTGGTCTTCAGTCCTGAGACTGGTTTGATGCAGCTCTCCATGCTACTCTATCCTGTGCAAGCTTCTTCATCTCCCCTTACCTACTGCAACCTACATCCTTCTGAATCTGCTTAGTGTATTCATCTCTTGGTCTCCCCCTACGATTTTTACCCTCCATGCTGCCCTCCAGTACTAAATTGGTGATCCCTTGATGCCTCAGAGCATGTCCTACCAACCGATCCCTTCTTCTAGTCAAGTTGTGCCACAAACTCCTCTTCTCCCCAATTCTATTCAATACCTCCTCATTAGTTATGTGATCTACCCATCTAATCTTCAGCATTCTTCTGTGGCACCACATTTCGAAAGCTTCTATTCTCTTCTTTTCCAAACTATTTATCGTCCATGTTTCACTTCCATACATGGCTACACTCCATACAAATACTTTCAGAAACAACTTCCTGACACTTAAATCTATACTCGATGTCTACAAATTACTCTTCTTCAGAAACGGTTTCCTTGCCATTCCCAATCTACATTTTATATCCTCTCTACTTCGACCATCATCAGTTATTTTGCTCCCCAAATAGCAAAACTCATTTACTACTTTAAGTGTCTCATTTCCTAATCTAATTCCCTCAGCATCACCCGACTTAATTCGACTACATTCCATTATCTTAGTTTTGCTTTTGTTGATGTTCATCTTATATCCTCCTTTCAAGACACCCTCCATTCCGATCAACTGCTCTTCCAAGTCCTTTGCTGTCTCTGACAGAATTACAATGTCATCGGTGAACCTCAAAGTTTTTATTTCTTCTCCATGGATTTTAATTCCTACTCCGAACTTTTCTTTTGTTTCCTTTATTGCTTGCTCAATATACAGATTGAATAACATCGGGGATAGGCTACAACCCTGTCTCAATCCCTTCCGAAGCTCTGCTTCCCTTTCATGTGCCTCGACTCTTATAACTGCCATCTGGTTTCTGTACAATCTGTAAATAGCCTTTTGCTCCCTGTATTTTACCCCTGCCACCTTTAGAATGTGAAAGAGAGTATTCCAGTCAACATTGTCAAAAGCTTTCTCTAAGTCTACAAATGCTAGAAACGTAGGTTTGCCTTTCCTTAATCTTTCTTCTGAGATAAGTCGTAAGGTCAGTATTGCCTGACGTGTTCCAACATTTCTACCGAATCCAAACTGATCTTCCCCGAGGTCGGCTTCTACCAGTTTTTCCATTCGTCTGTAAAGAATTCGCGTTAGTATTTTGCAGCCGTGACTTATTAAACTGATAGTTCGGTAATTTTCACTTCTGTCAACATCTGCTTTCTTTGGGATTGGAATTATTATATTCTTCTTGAAGTCTGGGGGTATTTCGGCTGTCTCATACAACTTGCTCACCAGATGGTAGAGTTTTGTCAGGACTGGCTCTGTACCTACAGATTGGAAAATTGCGCAGGTCGCGCCAGTGTTTAAGAAGGGTAGTAGGAGTAATCCATCGAACTACAGACCTATATCATTGACGTCGGTTTTCGGTAGGGTTTTGGAGCATATACTGTATTCAACCATTATGAATCACCTCGAAGGGAGCGATCTACTGATACGTAATCAGCATGGTTTCAGAAAAACATCGTTCTTGTGCAACGCGGCTAGCTCTTTATTCGCACGAAGTAATGCCCGCTATCGACAGGGGATCTCAAGTTGATTCCGTATTTCTAGATTTCCGGAAAGCTTTTGACACCGTTCCTCACAAGCGACTTCTAATCAAGCTCCGGGCCTATGGGGTATCGTCTCAGTTGTGCGACTGGATTCGTGATTTCCTGTCAGGAAAGTCGCAGTTCGTAGTAATGGACGGCAAATCATCGAGTAAAACTGAAGTGTTATCAGGTGTTCCCCAGGGAAGCGTCCTGGTACCTCTGCTGTTCCTGATCTATATAAATGACCTGGGTGTCAATCTGAGCAGTTCTCTTAGGTTGTTCGCAGATGATGCTGTAATTTACCGTCTAGTAAGGTCACCCGAAGACCAGTATCAGTTGCAAAGCGATTTAGAAAAGATTGCTTTATGGTGTGGCAGGTGGTAGTTGACGCTAAATAACGAAAAGTGTGAGGTGATCCACATGAGTTCCAAAAGAAATCCGTTGGAATTCTCAAGGCTGTCAATTGAACTAAGTACCTGGTTGTTAAAATTACGAACAACTTTAGTTGGAAAGACCACATAGATAATATTGTGGGGAAGGCGAGCCGAAGGTTGCGTTTCATTGGCAGGACACTTAGAAGATGCAACAAGTCCACTAAAGAGACAGCTTACACTACACTCGTTCGTCCTCTGTTAGAATATTGCTGCGTGGTGTGGGATCCTTACCAGGTGGGATTGACGGAGGACATCGAAAGGGTACAAAAAAGGGCAGCTCGTTTTGTATTATCACATAATAGGGTAGAGAGTGTGGCAGATATGATACGCGAGTTGGGATGGAAGTCATTAAAGCAAAGACGTTTTTCGTCGCGGCGAGATCTATTTACGAAATTTCAGTCACCAACTTTCTCTTCCGAATGCGAAAATATTTTGTTGAGCCCAACGTACATAGGTAGGAATGATCATCAAAATAAAATAGGAGAAATCAGAGCTCGAACAGAAAGGTTTAGGTGTTCGTTTTTCCCGCGCGCTGTTCGGGAAGGCATGGTAGAGAGATAGTATGATTGTTGTTTGATGAACCCTCTGTCAAGCACTTAAATGTGAATTGCAGAGTAATCACGCAGATGTAGACGTAGATTAGCGGTTGTTACATTTTTGGTAGATCAGGAGCACCTAACTCAATGGATCAGTCCACGATTTAAAGGAGAGATGAATGAAAAGATTACGAGCGTATTTCCTCTCGTCGACGAGGCGTTACAAACGGAGGAAATGTGCCAAACTGACTAGAGTTGAAGCGGCGGCATCCTTTTCAATCTCCTTGAGCGATTTTAAAAAACCGGGGAAGAGTGTATCTTCATTCCCGGACGTGACATCTGGCTCGCCACAAAAGGGGGACATACAATGGGGAAAAATACACTCCTGGAAATGGAAAAAAGAACACATTGACATCGGTGTGTCAGACCCACCATACTTGCTCCGGACACTGCGAGAGGGCTGTACAAGCAATGATCACACGCACGGCACAGCGGACACACCAGGAACCGCGGTGTTGGCCGTCGAATGGCGCTAGCTGCGCAGCATTTGTGCACCGCCGCCGTCAGTGTCAGCCAGTTTGCCGTGCCATACGGAGCTCCATCGCAGTCTTTAACACTGGTAGCATGCCGCGACAGCGTGGACGTGAACCGTATGTGCAGTTGACGGACTTTGAGCGAGGGCGTATAGTGGGCATGCGGGAGGTCGAGTGGACGTACCGCCGAATTGCTCAACACGTGGGGCGTGAGGTCTCCACAGTACATCGATGTTGTCGCCAGTGGTCGGCGGAACGTGCACGTGCCCGTCGACCTGGGACCGGACCGCAGCGACGCACGGATGCACGCCAAGACCGTAGGATCCTACGCAGTGCCGTAGGGGACCGCACCGCCACTTCCCAGCAAATTAGGGACACTGTTGCTCCTGGGGTATCGGCGAGGACCATTCGCAACCGTCTCCATGAAGCTGGGCTACGGTCCCGCACACCGTTAGGCCGTCTTCCGTTCACGCCCCAACATCGTGCAGCCCGCCTCCAGTGGTGTCGCGACAGGCGTGAATGGAGGGACGAATGGAGACGTGTCGTCTTCAGCGATGAGAGTCGCTTCTGCCTTGGTGCCAATGATGGTCGTATGCGTGTTTGGCGCCGTGCAGGTGAGCGCCACAATCAGGACTACATACGACCGAGGCACACAGGGCCAACACCCGGCATCATGGTGTGGGGAGCGATCTCCTACACTGGCCGTACACCACTGGTGATCGTCGAGGGGACACTGAATAGTGCACGGTACATCCAAACCGTCATCGAACCCATCGTTCTACCATTCCTAGACCGGCAAGGGAACTTGCTGTTCCAACAGGACAATGCACGTCCGCATGTATCCCGTGCCACCCAACGTGCTCTAGAAGGTGTAAGTCAACTGCCCTTGCCAGCAAGATCTCCGGATCTGTCCCCCATTGAGCATGTTTGGGACTGGATGAAGCGTCGTCTCACGCGGTCTGCACTTCCAGCACGAATGCTGGTCCAACTGAGGCGCCAGGTGGAAATGGCATGGCAAGCCGTTCCACAGGACTACATCCAGCAACTCTACGATCGTCTCCATGGGAGAATAGCAGCCTGCATTGCTGCGAAAGGTGGATATACACTGTACTAGTGCCGACATTGTGCATGCTCTGTTGCCTGTGTCTATGTGCCTGTGGTTCTGTCAGTGTGAGCATGTGATGTATCTGACCCCAGGAATGTGTCAATAAAGTTTCCCCTTCCTGGGACAATGAATTCACGGTGTTCTTATTTCAATTTCCAGGAGTGTATGTGTGTTCAGTCAATGAAATGAGCTGAAACCGAGACATACGATTCATAACAAAAACATAGATTTACATGACCATAATTCGGTCAGTTATGCTTTACCTATTCAACACGTGGGCAGCTAGAGGACTGGGTAGAAAGGCACTTGAATCGAATGTCGCCGGCCGAAGTGGCCGTGCGGTTAACGGCGCTGCAGTCTGGAACCGCAAGACCGCTACGGTCGCAGGTTCGAATCCTGCCTCGGGCATGGATGTTTGTGATGTCCTTAGGTTAGTTAGGTTTAACTAGTTCTAAGTTCTAGGAGACCAATGACCTCAGCAGTTGAGTCCCATAGTGCTCAGAGCCATTTGAACCATTTTTGAATCGAATGTCTTCGAGCCGAAAAATTTACGTAACGCGAAATAGGAGTTCGCCTTCAAAATATCCCCCTAGGCAATAATCTACAACCGAGGACTTTGGTTGCCAAGAAACGTGATTGTTTCTGGCGACTCATCTATCAAGGAATGCCAGAGTCAGACGATGCGCCACCCGATAACTGCAGTGTGCAGGGACCCCGTCATTTTGGAAGAATACACCCAACCTCGTAGCCAAGGGAACCTTTCCCAATAGCGTTAGTAGCTCGTTTACAACGAAATCTTAAGACATTATGCTAGCACAAACGTGGCAGTCAATGCTTGTCTTGCACAACATATCACAAATTTACAGAGGAGCGTTCTTGAAAGTGTGTCTCCTCAAAGGCACGCAAGTTTAAGTTGGACCACCGATACACCGATATGAATTACGAGTGTTACTGATACCGTGACGAATGAAAGTAGCGTAATGAGTAAATAGTATCATTGGTATTACAACACGGGCCGGCAGGTGTGGCCGAGCGGTTCTAGGCGCTTCAGTCTGGAACGGCGCGACCGCTTCGGTCGCAGGTTCGAATCCTGCCTCGGGCATGGATGTGTGTGATGTTCTTAGGTTAGTTAGGTTTAAGTAGTTCTAAGTTCTAGGGGACTGATGACCTCAGCAGTTAAGTCCCATAGTGCTTAGAGCCATTTGAACTATTCAACCATTCATTCGATCCCTACGAAACCCTACATTTCAGCAGCAGCATGTTGCAGGTCCTGTACGGGCCATTTGAGCCTTTACTAGACGAATTAATGTGGGTAACGACAAAATTCTAATGGCCTATCTCCACCTGTCGAAGGTGCTGAATCCTTTATAAATGACAACGATAGACGCCCTGCATATGTAATATCCGCCATATTCATATGTGTGGAACATCAATACGTTTACAAAAATTCTGCGTGTGCTTTTCGAAATATTATGTTCTACTATCTGAATAATGTTTTCTACTTCATCCACATTCTGTTCATTTTTACGTTTCGTTGAAATATGACTGCACCAGTATGACGCAGTACACGAGAAAATAGTCTCGAATCCGATACTCTGCGGTTAGGAAATCGTCTACTTATTTTATACAAGCAGCAGTACCGTTTCCATTGCGAAACCCGTACACAGACGTCATGTAGACATACCCAGGATTTGTAAATACGTGTGGCGTGCTTAAATGATATAGCAGAATTCCTCTACAAATCATAATCATAGCTAGAAAACTCAATTACGTAAGCTCAAGCACTGCTTCACAACTTTGAAACGTCCCATTAAAAAAAAATTAATGAATTACTGTGCTGATAAACCTCTTACATTATTTGATTTTCAAACAGCTGAGCAAAACTGAACGTACTCAGACATTACTCTCTTTACTTATTCTGATCAACACTAAACTGACACACAATATTTTTTTAGCGCAACGCAATCTGACTTTCAATAATCCCTACAAAAGAATGGCCCTGACTAGCATTAACCTATACCTTTCACAAATCACTTACCTCACAAAAATCTTCGTTACTCGAACTACTGCAATACAGCGAACGCCACTACTGCCAGCTAAATAAAAGATTCTAACTACTGAAGGCACTAACTACTGATAGGCATAGTTAGCAAATGAAAGATTTTGATAGAGAACAAACAATGTATTTACCTTAACAGTGTTCAAAAGTCATAATATATATAGCAGTTCATGACATCCATTCTTACAAATGTACTGTTTCTGATGGACACACGTCCATATCATCCGCGCTCAAAATTCCGCCATTTCTCTCCCCACATCCACCACTGCTGGTGGCTCACCTCCAACTGCGCAACGCTACGCACTGTTCACATCCAGCTGCCCAACACTACAATAGCCAACAACAATGCAAACCAGCCACAGACTGCACACGGCACAGCCAGTGGTTTTCATACAGAGCGCTATTTGGCGTTCCCAATAAAAAAACCTAAACAGCCTACTTACAACTTGAACTTCAAAACAGAATTGACAATGAATAATGGAACTCATAGAAACTGTAGTGAGCACCTGTACCTATGAGCACTATGGGGCTTAACTGCTGAGGTCATCAGTCCCCTAGAACTTAGAACTACTTAATCCTAACTAAACTAAGGACATCACACACATCCATGCCCAAGGCTGGATTCGAACCTAGGACGGTAGCGGTCGCGCTGACTGTAGCGCCTAGAACCGCTCGGCCACCACGGCCGGCCTGAAGGAAATCATTCACAAGATGTGCACGATGGGGTCGCTAATTGTCGTCCATGAAGACGAATGCCTCGCAAATATGACCACCAACGGCGCACATCGGCCTCACATAATGCCACCCGGAAACAGCAGGGAACCTCCACCTTGCTGCACTCGCAAGACAGTGTGTCTAAAGCGTTCAACGTGACCGGGTTGCCTCCAAACACGTATCCGACGATTGTCTGGTAGAAGGCATATGCGACACTCATCGGTGAAGAATACGTGATGCCAATCCTGAGCGGTCCATTCGGCATGTTGTTGGGCCCTTCTGTACCGCGCTGCATGGTGGCATGGTTGCAAAGATGGACCTCGTCATGGTCGTCAGGTGTGAACTCGCGCATCATGCAGCCTATTTCGCACAGTTTGAGTCGTAACACGACGTCCTGTGACTGCACGAAAAGAATTATTCAACATGGTGTCGTTGCTCTCAGAGTTCCTGCGAGCCATAATCCGTAGGTAGCGGTCATCCACTGCAATAGTAGCCCTTGGGCGACCTGGGTAAAGCATATCATCGACAGTTTTTGTCTCTCTGTATCTCCTCCATGTCCGAATTACGACGCTTTGGTTTACTCTGAGACGCCTGGACACTTAAATTGTGGAGAGACCTTCCTGGCACAAAGCACCAATGCGGACGCGATCGAACCGCGGTATTGACCGTCTAGGCCTGGTTGAAGTACAGACAACACGAGCCGTGTACCTCCTTCCTGGTGGAATAACTGGAACTGATCGGCTGTCGGACCCCCTCCGTGTAATATGCGCTGCTCATGCATGGTTGTTTACATCTTTGGGCGGGCATAGTGACATCTCCGAACAGTCAAAGGGACTGTGATACAATTTCCACAGTCAACGTCTATCTTCAGGAGTTCTGGTAACCGGGGTGATGCAAAACATTTTTTGATGTGTGTGTTTTCACGTAACAGAAGGCATCTCGGATAACAAACCGAATAGGTCATAATTAACTTATTTCTCCGTAACGAACCACTTAAGGCCATGGATCCGTATTCCAAAATACTTATAAAATACCCTTGTCGGTGGAGTTACGGTTCACTGTCTATATCAATGGAGTTACATTCACTGAAATGAGATCAACGGACGGGGACGAAACAAATGAAGCGGCAACCATATGAAATATCAATGAAAACCGGTCAGATATGTTCACACCAGAGCAAACGAATATGTGACGACTAACTCTTAACGCATGCATTTTAGAGCCTATGTTTAGGAAGAAATTTTTTCTCCTTTTGATCCGTTCTATCTCCTGTGAAAATGAGCAGAGTAGGGAGCCTCCAGTCGAATGATCGTTCCTGTCATATCCGTGAAATTGACCAGAGAGAGGGAGAGGGAGAGGCGGTGAGACGAGCGGAGGGGGTGGCGAGAGTGAGGGGGGGGGGGGGACTCGACTACGGCGGCCATGTTTCGTCGAAATTCTACCACTATTATTGGAGTATATAAGTACTTCATTTAACAATAACTCATTTCGTAGGACTTTATTAAATTTTGCTTCATTTCATGTGACCAATAATTTAAAGTGGAAAGTTGTTATTTCTATTAGAGAATTAAGATTTAGTATTTATTTACTACCATTTATATTTGAAATAAATATGACCTGCAAAGAAAAGTAAAAAAAAGTTGCTACTAATGAGACTCGAACGAGACACTCTGATCATCAAAGTTGATCTACATCTACATCATACTCCGCAAGTCACCTAATGGTGTGTGGCGGAGGGTACTTTCGGTACCACTATCTGATCCCTCCAACCTTGTTCCACTCGCGAATAGTGAGTGGGGAGAACGATTGTAGGTAAGCCTCTTTATTGGCTCTAATTTCTCGAATTTCCTCGTCGTGGTCAATACGCGAGATGTCTGTGAGGGGAACTAATATGTTGTCTGACTCCTCCTGAAAAGTGCTGTCCCGAAATTTCAATAGCAAACCTCTCCGTGATGCACAACGTCTCTTTTGTAACGTCTGCCAGCGGAGTTTGTTTAGCTTCTCCGTAACGCTCAATATTGTGAAACTTGCCGGCCACGGTGGTCTCGCGGTTAAGGCGCTCAGTCCGGAACCGCGCCTGCTACGGTCGCAGGTTCGAATCCTGCCTCGGGCATGGATGTGTGTGATGTCCTTAGGTTAGTTAGGTTTAAGTAGTTCTCAGTTCTAGGGGACTGATGACCACAGATGTTAAGTCCCATAGTGCTCAAAGCCATCTGTGAAACATGACCTTGTGCGCTTGTGCTACCGGCGTCTAAACAAATATTCACAAAATTTTTCATACTTAGCAGTGCTGGGAAATCTTCCAGTCTTCGAAGGCTATTTTTTCCCAAGTTTTCGTGCTCATAGTTTAGAGCTACGCCGTACTGTTTTAGGAAATTGATGTCTGAAGACTGTCAAGTAAGAAGAAAATCAAAGGGGGCTTGTCCGTGGGGTCCCCTTCTCGGATAAAAACTCGTATTTGCGCTCACAGGCCTAAAATCTGTACGCCCTGCGGTCTGGCCGAAGTCCAAACAAAACTGAAAATATCTCGAATACAGTGCAGTCATTTTTACAAGTCTTGAAGGCAATTTCCGAGAGCGACCTAAGGGCGAATCGTGGTGTCGCAGCTGATAGACAGTGCCCTGCGTCCTCACCTACGACCACGCTGCCTCTGTGTATACAGGCCCTCCAGCTGTACGGTTCGGCCACAGTTCTCCAGGTGCTACGTGGCTCGTCGGGTAACAGATACGCGCAACTGTCCGCGCACTTTCAGCCGCTGCAGCTGGGACTGGCGGATCGTATAGGTGCAGCCGAATCAGCTTCAAAGTGCTGCGCAACGCGCCACGTCGATTTTCCTCCGGTTCGCGCCGGGGCGCGGCCGCGAGGGGTGACGAAAGCCGCCTCCTAAGAAGTGATCCGACACGCACTCAGCAAAGGAGCCGGTCACACGACTCATCTGTGTTTTGCAAGGCGAGGAACGACAAGGGATCGGTTCTTGCTGCTGACCCTGGAACGTACAACACACTTCCCCCACCCCTCCCCCACACACAATTAGAAATAGGCTGTTCTTTAGCGCGCCATTTATACAAGATCCCTTTCACAAAACAATTCCACTTTTGTTTTTAGCTCGAATAAATACATAAATATACTAATAAAAAAAATCGCAACACCAAAAAAAAATAAATAAATTAATTAATTAATATAGAATAATGAAATATCGAGAATACTGAGGTGTCAGGTCAGATGGGTATTCTGAACACAATTTCGACACAAAGCAGCTCAATAAGCTGTGGAGTGGAAGGGGTAAGCTAGCAATAGAACAGAGCATCACCATTGACTAGACACTCATTTATTGAACACATAAGTCAGGTATTACCCAAAAGGAACAATCAGTACAAATTACAAAATAATATATGTTTCCTTTAAGTCACTCAAACATTTAAACAGGCAAATAGCAATCATTTAACTGAAAGCCTTTTAAGAAAGCAAGACTAGAAAATTTGAATGATGAGTTAAAATCATATTTAAATAGGCTCTGACCGAGCACATATTTTAAAACGAAATACTTCCTTTAAGGAACCAGCGATCAAAATTAATTACATAATCCTCAACAACCATATTACACCCAAGACATTTAAGATTAAAAAGTAATAAATAACATCAGAGAGCTGTAGTCCCAAGTTTTGAGCATCACGTTTCAGATGGACTGCACTGCAACAGTACAATACAAGTCCCTCAGAGGATCTCCCCACACAGGAAGTTGTTGCCGCAATCGACAAAATATCAACATCATTCCATGTACAGACCTAAAACAAACTAAAAGCTCTCTTAAGTTTCGTACAGTTAATTCCCTTTCAACATAACATACATCACAAGTCCAGCCCTAGGACGGCAGCGACACCCCGCAATTTAGCACGCGAAAAACTACAGCGATGCACTCATCACGTATCCTTACAAAATCCAAGAACAGAGAGCCGGCTCCCCAATAGCGGAACAATTAACCACGTGCAGCGTGCGGGTTTGCGGGATGCTGATCTCGCCCTTAACCTCAACACCAGTTCAAATACTAGTCAGCCTACAATCTTTAACCACCATACACATTCCTTCAGTTACTTTATAGAAAGCCAACGCGATAGGCAAAAAGACCAGCATATGATAAAAGCTTAAGCAATTTCCTTACTAGACAACCCTCATGAATAGTAGCCGTAATTTTTTTTAAACGTGAACACACCCACAATTAAAAGACAAACAACGCCAACCATAAGGACAGTAGCACGTGCGCAAGTAGCAATGGTAACTTCTGCTTAGATTGGCTACAAATCAGCGCGTGATTTAACACACCAGAGAACAGTCTTTACAACATAACCATCAATACAATAGCAAATTACTCACACATGTACTCCCCCACGATTTCGATTCGCAAAGCCATAGACAAAACGCGGAGAACGTATCACTTAGACCAACATAATGGTGCTCCCTCAGTTACCCCAAATAACTGACTCCCCTAGTTGCACAGCAAAGAACCAGACCTAATGAAACCACCACAGTTTTCACCTCTAAATTGTCACAGTACAAATGAGACTCAATCACAAATGTAATTTTACATCACCAGTTCCCGTATAGTCAATACAAGCGCCTTATTTTCACCCGTTTATAACGGCAGGCAGCAACATCGTACGGAAAAGAGCGTAGACACAAGCTCTTACCAATTCTCTTCTCCGAAAGCAGCCACCGCAACTCTCGGGAACCACTGGGACATCCAACGCAAAATCGTTACTCCTTCACACAGATTACAGGTCGCCCGCATCCCGCTGCTCGCTACGGCGCCTTCCGTTCAGAGCCAACTTGTATATCTCCATGTCATAGGTCCGGCCCCACACTCGCTGCGTCAACCAGACAACCGTCTTCCACCACGTCCCGGAGCACCCCCCCCCCCCCCCCCCCCCAGGACTTCGCCTCGTTACTTCTCGCGTAGGCCCCAGAGGGCGCCGCTTACCGCCCTGACCGTGGCAGGAAAGATAAACCACCAGAGTGGCACTATCGACATGAACCGCCACGGCTCAAATACACTTGTTAGAAAACATGTTTAAGTGAGTAACGTTGCAAGATCAGAGCCTAATTTAAGCGCGAGATAAGCCGCTGCCAATGTGAAATGCTAGTACATTAATAACCAGTGTAACCGCCAGAATGTTGAATGTAAGCACGTGGACGTGCTTGCACGGTGTTGCACAGGTGCCGGATGTCTGTCTGTGGGATGGAGTTCTAAGCCTGCTGCTCTTGGTCAGTACGAGGATGGCTAACGCTGGTTGTGCCTGACGCTGGAGCTGTCGTCCGACGATGTTCCAAACGTGCTCGACTGGAGACAGAGCTGGTGATGGAGCAGGCCGAGGCAACATGTCGACACTCTGTTGAGCACGTTGAGTTACAACAGCGATATGTGGGCGAGCGTTATCCTGTTGGAAAACGCCCCCTGAAATGCTGTTAATGAATGGCAGCACAGCAGGTCGAATCACCAGATTGACTTACAAATTTGCAATCAGGGTGCTTGGGATAGCGACGAGAGTGCTCCTGCTGTCATCTGAAATCGCACCCGAGGCCATTACTCCCACATGTAGGTCCAGTGTGTCTAGCACACACTCAGGTTGGTTGGAACCCCTCAACTGGCCTCCTTCTGAACAACATAAGGCCGACACTGGTAGCGATGGGGAATGAGCTTTCATCGCAGAACACGACAGACGTCCACCCTGCCCTCCAATGAGCTCTCGATTGACACCACTGAAGTCACAAATGGCGACGGTTTGGGGTCAGTGGAATGCACGGTGCAGGGCGTCCAGTTTGGAGCTGCTCGTGAGGTAACCAAGTGCAGTCCAAATTGCTGGTGCAGATGCAGTACGATGCGCCTGAACCATACGGCGAACACGATGCTCTTCCCTCACGTAGGCGCTACAGTCTGGAACCGCGCGACCGCTACGGCCGCAGGTTCGAATCCTACCTCGGGCATGGATGTGTGTGATGTCCTTAGGTTAGTTAGGTTTATGTAGTTCTAAGTTCTAGGCGACTGATGACCTCATAAGTTAAGTCCCATTGTGCTCAGAGCCATTTTGAAGCTCTCGTAGGCGTCAAGTGACAATCAGGAGCCACATTTTCTTGCGAGCGTGCATTCCCGCGACCACCAATCCAAGCAGTCATGTAGAGTGGCTACATTCAGCTTCTCGTAGTCCTATTACACGACCTCGTTCAAACTCAGTGAGGCGTTGATTGTGGTCGCCTTAAAGGAATTGTTTTCTAATATAAACTCACCATGTCCAATCCCAAAGGTAACTAACGCTCAAGGCCGTTACAGTGCGTATTTAAAGCAATCCTGATTTGCATCCTCAAAATGGAACTTCTAGCGCCAGTCTTAGCTGACTGGTGCGAAATTTGAACATATGTCACCTTTGAGATGCAGAAACATGCTTATCATCTTTCGTTTATGTCGCACAACCACTTCCTGACTTTTTTCCCGTCAGTATACTAAATTTTATCACAGCGTCTTTTCACAACTCTGCAGCGAAGCCTCTCTGCTTTCAAGTGGCCGAGTTCCAAAGTCGGAGGAGTATGACTACTTCATCCAACCATCCACACCACCTCTGCCCATTTAACAGCAGCAAAAACTCTTCCAGAGAAGGAAACCGACGTCCTCGGATTGTTTCTACTTTGAAAGTGATAGACTAACTCCCGGAATATAGAGAGCACGAGGTAATACTTCAAAGTCATGTTTCAGCATATTTGCGGTTGCTCTATTCAGTATGTGCTGGTGAGCTCCATGAAAGAGAACAGGGATTCAGCCTCAAGCAAAAAAAATTTTTTTTTACATTTTCCAGAGGCTAATGAAGCACTCTGACACTTTTCCGTAAGGAATTCTGTCCTTCACTGGAAAAACAACGGTAAATGTCTGAGTGTGTTACCGAGTCAACTTGTTGTGTAACGATCACGCACGGCTAGTTAGAGAAAAAGGAGAACCCAGACAGTTCATTCGAGCAATGTGAAGGAATTCTATTGACCCAGGAAAGAGATAAAACACTCGCTCGATCGATTTTTGAATACTGCTGGCCAATCTGGTACCGTCACTGTGGATGGAGGAATACTAAAGGAGATAGAAAAGACTCAACGACAACGGAAAAAATCATACAAATTTGGGCTTAAAGGGGGGTGGGGTGGCAAGAGCAAGAGACAAGTGTAATGTCTGAAAGGGAGTAAGACATGGTTGTAGTCATCCTGTAGCACTATTCAACACGTATGTGTGAGAAACAATGAAGTTAATAAAAACATTTAGATGTCAGGGTGAGTGGATGTCGGTGACGAGATTACGTCATGACATTGCTATCCACATTGAAAGTGAGGTCAAATTACATTATATGCTGAATGAAAGGATCAGTCTAATAAGCAAAAAATTTTGATTGAGGGTAAACCAAAGAAAGATGAACGTAATTAGGAATAGCAGAAATGAGATTAACGATGAACTTAAAATTGGGGATCATGATGAAGAGGAATTGATGGAATATTGCTACCTTGGAAACAAAATAACGCGTAATGAATGGTGCAAGAAGGACACAGGTACAGGATAACCATTGAAAGAGAACTTTACGTGTTGAAAGACATCTCTAGTATCAAACAAAGATTTTAACTTGAGAGAGAAATTTCTGCGAATGTACATCTGGAGATAAGCATTGCACAGAACTGACAAGGAGACGGTACGACCGTGGGGTCGGGGATTTGTTCGCAATTTTATGTGGTGATACAGGACCCCTAACACCTCACGTGGTTAAAATGTAAGGACGCACTACCCGGAAAATCCCGGGAAAAATCGATGCAAGTTTCTTAGGTAACTTATGAGTGTAAAATGTTAGTACACTGCCGAGCCACCTTATAGCCTCGGTGTTTAGGGCTTGGATTCTTATGCCAGATGTCTCGTGTTCGATTTCTGCTCTGGCACTTTTTTTTCCTTCTGTTTCATTTTATTTGGTTATACTACCAATTATTCAGGAATTTTCCCAAACCTACATTGTCTTTAACACATTAGTTAAATTATTGAATAAAAATTATTTTCTTTTTGTCCAACAACGCAATTCATGGTGGGTTTTCCATTTTTCATTGTAAAGTATATGAGGAGAAACATTGCCTTTTTAATCAGAATAACAAAGTCGATTGGGAAACATTCACTTTTTATACACATAATAATTATAAACAAGAAGCGCAGTGGTAATTATCGTAAAAACAAACAAAGCAATAATTTTTGCAACATATAAAAGCTGATTTTTTACAATCACAGGGCGTTTGCAATAAAACTGTACAAAAACATTTACGAAAATGTTTCGAGTTTCTGACAATTTTGAGGCAAACCAGGCATATTAAATCTTGTCTCGTAATACTGGTGACGATAATTGATGGTGAATTATAGAATGAATTTTTATACAATCTTCCCGGGAATTAATTTCACGATTCTCCTGTAACAATGGGCTGCAGTTTTGCAAGCAACAGAAGAAAAAAAAAAAGTGCTAGAGGAGGAATCGAACCCGAGACCTCTGGCGTAATGGTCCGAGTGCTAACCATGTAGGCCAGACAGCAGCACGACAATGGACTAACTTTTTATGCTCGTAAGCAACTAAGAAACTTTGGATCGATTTTTCTCGGGATTGTCCGAGTAGTGCGTCCTAATATTTTAACCACGTGAAGTGTTAGGGGTCCTCTTCCACCACACAAAATTGCGGACAAATCCCCGACCCCACGGTCGTGCCGTCTCCGTGTGAGCCATTTTCCGGAAAAAAAGCAAAGAACAAAAACGCTTGAGGTTTGGTGCTACTCAAAAACACTGAAAATTAAGTGGACTGATGAGGTGGTAAGTGAGGGTGAACTCTGCAGAATCGGCGACTAAAGGAGGACATGGATAACCCTAATAGAAGAAGGGACAGGATGACAGGACATGTGTTAAGACATCAGGGAATAATTGCCAGTTGTAATAGAGTAAGCTGTAGGGGGCGACAACTGTAAGGGGACAACAGAGATTGGACTATATACAACAAATAAGTAAGGATCCTGAGTGTAAGCGTTGCTATGAGATGAAGAGGTTGGCAGTGGCCCGCATCAAATCAGGCACAATTTAAAAATTCGACATTCGACCTTGCCGTACACACCCTGTAGTGTAGATGCGGAGTGGTGATACATATTGATCCTGATGATGGTCTTCTGCAGTAGGGTCTGAAACGTTGGAGAGCTTTGACGGTTGAGCATTCACGTTTTTTTTGCCGCACCTCGTGTGTGTTAGAGAGCTTACGGATGTGGCGCGCCCAGCGGGAGAAAGGCAGAGCAATTAGAAGAGGCGCGAGGTGTGGTGTTGGCCCGGCTTCCTGTGGCTCTGTGTAGGGGCAGGTGGCGGCGGCGGCTGCTGGCCGCTCGCAGGTGCGACCGCCGCCGCCGGCGCTGCTGCTGGCCGGCGCCTTGCCGCTCGCTCGCCGTGCCACTGCGCCGAGGTACGTGCAGCGGACTGACTCGAGAACTCACTGTGGCTCCTCCTCTAAACTGACGCACGAACAACGAGCTGACACTAACCTCAGATTGGCAAATCAGTATACGGACGCGACTGGATCTATTGGAATAGCTACACTCTGCTAATACCAGGGAGAAAGCTAACTTCTCATTTGGAGCGCACCTCGTTGACCCTTGTGCAGAAAGGCGTGCAGTATTCTGCTGCATCCATTTTCAATAATCTGCCACAAGAATTCAAAAATCTCAGCAGTTGTTGTTGTTGTGGTCTTCAGTCCTGAGACTGGTTTGATGCGGCTCTCCATGCTACTCTATCCTGTGCAAGCTTCTTCATCTCCCAGTACCTACTGCAGCCTACATCCTTCTGAATCTGCTTAGTGTATTCATCTCTTGGTCTCCCTCTACGATTTTACCCTCCACGTTGCCCTCCAATGCTAAATTGGTGATCCCTTGATGCCTCAGAACATGTCCTACCAACCGATCCCTTCTTCTAGTCAAGTTGTGCCACAAACTTCTCTTCTCCCCAATCCTATTCAACACTTCCTCATTAGTTATGTGATCTACCCATCTAATCTTCAGCATTCTTCTGTAGCACCACATTTCGAAGGCTTCCATTCTCTTCTTGTCCAGACTATTTATCGTCCATGTTTCACTTCCATACATGGCTACACTTCATACAAATACTTTCAGAAACGACTTCCTGACACTTAGATCTATACTCGATGTTAACAAATTTCTCTTCTTCAGAAATGATTTCCTTGCCATTGCCAGTCTACATTTTATATCCTCTCTACTTCGACCATCATCAGTTATTTTGCTCCCCAAATAGCAAAACTCCTTTACTACTTTAAGTGTCTCATTTCCTCATCTCAGCAGTAATCCACGCGATTTCAAGTCTAAACTGAAGTTTCCTCGTGGTTCACTCCTTTTATTCTGTCGAGGAGCTCCGGGAAAATTAAAAACAAAAAATTAAGCTAATTCCTACGTTGTTGACTGCCGTCTGCGTAGGATTCACATATTTTTCATTTCATCCGTTATTACTCTTGTTATAATTTCATGTACTGATTCGTTCCACGTCTACGGAGACTTCCTCCTCCACTTGCTCCTACGGTAAAAATGCGTAAAATAAATAAAAAATGTACACACTTTGTGTGAAAGAACAAGCTCTTGTCCAACACCCCCCCCCCCCCCCCCCCCTGCATCACGGGATTTGCGAAATTACAAGTTGACAATGACCGTGAATTATGAATTTTGACCCGAAGTAAATAATGATTATTCCGCGGGAAACAGGACACGTTGTAACTTGATCGTTATTGAATCAGTAATTTCATTCAATAACGATCTGTAAATGAAATAATGGAAATAATTTGGAAATAAATTTTCCCAGTGGAAATTTTGCCGAAAGAAATGATTAAGTTGTAAAAGCAATTAAAAAATCGGTCGCCAGCTCAACTGGTGAGCGACAGTACTGTTAAGTACGTGAATAATTGTGTCAAAAATAAAGTTTACCTGTTTGTAGCGCAGCAGGTGGAACGGGTACTTTTACGTAAGTGCTGTGTCAGGCTCAGTAGTCATATAAAACAATGTCATAACACTCTAACTACACTTATTTTGTTCATAATTTGTCAGCTAAGTGCAATGCTGACAACACAGATAATTATCTATCGAGATTTTGAATAGTGGACTGTCATTCTGTCTTTAAAATTAGCTACTTTGCACAGTTTAATGTACTGATAATGAAATATATTGCCAATAATTGATTAACTATGTTTTGAATGATAATAATTTATTAATTGGTGGATTGTCAGGTGGAATAAGCTTTATAGTTTCATGAAGTATCCTTGAATTAACTTCAGCTGAATATGCATTGAAATAAATCTTAATGATCAAATTTATTACTTCAGTCTATTATTAAGTTACTACGGTTGGGTACTACCAAGTTACTACGGTTGGCGTAAGCTTATTAAGTGCAACAATTAACTACTATAACCAGTCTGAAATTTACTCTTCACCGTCTAAGAAAATAATTTGATAATTAACGTATTTTCTCTTGATAATGGCGTGACACATTCGGTTAAATAAGGTAAGGATTGGAAGGAACCTACTTGGTATCATTGTCGGGTGGAATGTAACTGCAACACTTCGATTATAAAGTGCTTGTTATTAATTGTTCAACTTCAAATAAAAGCACAGTCACTGGCAAGCCTTCTACAATTTTGTCCTACGAAAATTACGTAGATCTTACTTCCCTCGTTGTCAGTGGATCGACGGAAGTCCACGGCAGCGATACAATGTGGCAGAGGGCTTTTGCTGTTGCGACTTGGGCCCACAGTGCGTTTCACATTTAAGCCCTCGTTTCTTCAGCAGTATGCCCATTAATCCATAATGACTTGCCCGGCCATGCTTCCAGATATGCCGACCATTACTTTCCCGTCGTACTTAGATCCACACACTAGCCGTTAGATGTAACACAGCTAGGACTAGCAGCACTCGACTGTACTTCTTACTCTGAGCACGGTGTTACTGCTACTACCACCCGCTGGCGCGCTCCCGCGCCCAGAGGCGCGACAAAACAATCTCTCTGACTTCAACGTTAACTAGATATGCCCTGACTTGCCAGTGTTAAATATCACATAATTTATACATAGTATTTACAATACATATTTACACTAGACAATACATCGTATACAAACAGTTTCATGTGTTAAGTAAGCGACAAAATTCATAGCAAGGTCTGCGTTGTAGCGTCACACTAGGAACGCTCTATCGTAGTTCGAATGAAATCTGACATTGACTAACTTGAGCTGGACCTGCAACAGGTTACCGCTTTCGGGTCTTAAGAGTCAGACTAAAGTTGATGATACCTATTACACAAGATGGATGTTACTTTTGTAACACGATTCTCGTCCTGTTGATTGCTCGTAACGCATAGCAGACTCGTGTTTCGCGCGCTATCCGTTACTGACGGATCTCGAGATAACTCGTGTTTTCTACACGCTGTCTGTAGATGCCGTATGCGATTATATGCTTCAACTATTTTGTGTGTTTAGATGCTTACACCAGTATTCGGTTCCCCATTGCCATTACGGAGGGTGGGTCTTCTGTATTCTACGTCATATTGTGTATCATGTTTTAATATTTATATGTAGATTTTTCCATCACCCAACTTTTATTCATTGCCTACCCGCCCTACGGACATTATGGTTTTAGCTCTGGATGTTGGTCCCTTCTATATTCTGCGCACGTTGTTTACCATGTTCTCATGTTTATACGTATCTGATAATGTTGCTATATACCACGAAACCGTCAGAACATCAGTACAATTGGTTCAAAATACAGCTCTTTACAGAGTTCTCTCTACAAAACGTATCAAATTTGATTGCTTTCATATACTTTTTATGTATTTAGGATTTTGGACAAATTTTGATGTTTCTCATAGTTACTAGTTTGCTCTTGACGTTCCTCTTTAGAGATCACTTTGTTCAGAAAACGGAAGGAGATGGACGACTAAGATGATTCTCTTCTTGTCAATGATCCGGTTTGTCATAATGTTAAGAGTCGAAAGAGGCAACCAATTGTAATTCCATCAAAAGTAATCAAGACAACTGTGAATAAAATAAATATTATCGTTGGTCGCTTCAGCAACAAAGCTGCTGGGAAAATGAGCAGGTGATTGCCGTTTTCAAGATGGCATGGCCAATAGGTGCACGCTACTCTATGCGGGCGTGCTTCACTGAGTACAATACACCTTCTGTAATCGCGTATTATGACCATTCTGTAGACCGAAAATATCGTCTGTAGGAATGAACACAGATTCTACAAACACCGAACGTGTGAAATTCAGCTCGTTCTGTCCATCCAAGAGACCCAGAAGGCAGTAAATAGAGGCGCCCATGTTGTTGCTGTGTCCCTTGATTGCCTGAAGGTATGCGATACTGTTGCGCACTGTCGTATAACGAGGAAAATAACAAAGTATGGAATATCATACCAGTTTCGGAACTCCGTTCAAGAGTTTAGCAAGTATCATACATGTTACTTTTCAGGGAGATTTTTCCTTAGACGTACAAGTAGCTTCCGGCATATCTTCACGAAATGTTTTAGGTTCAATTTCTCATCCAGCATATGGAGCGTGTTACTTGCATACGTCATAAAATTGTTCACATTGTCTATTATAACGTGGGGAAAACTGAAGCATAATGTAAACTGCTGGCTGTTAAAACTGCAACGGCTTGTAGGCGGAATGCAACAAATTGGCATTAAAACATGCTTGGGTACGCAAATGATTAGCATTTCAGCGCAGCCGTGACGCTATTTTCATTCCGCATGTCAGCGGATATGATGCAGTGGGTTTGTCAATGAGAAATGTCTAAATATCGGCTGCTTGTGAGAATACCGTGTTGCACTTGGTGTAACAAGGAGCAACTTCTGCTAGTAAGTATCGGGATTCGAGAGCAGCTGGATCGTAGACTATCGAGATTACCGTCGGTTGTTCACCTGCTGCTCGCGTCGGTCGGGACTCTATAGCTGTCATGTGGATATGGGATCACCGTGCCATGTCACAACGGCCGCACGCGACTATCGCCCGAGAGGTCATCCGCACTGTTCGCTCGGCCGTGCAGGATCGTACAGACTCGTCACATGACTTGTCATCAACAAGACGAGTATCCACAGGGGCAAAGTGAGGAATCGGGTGCACCATGGCCACCACTGTTGCGGTTCGACGCCATAGCAGGGAGAGTGTGGAGACTCTGGAGAGAACAAACATTGCCAGATTGCATTCATCACAGTGAAAGGTTGATGTAAGGCGAAAGCTACCTAGTTTGTGCGATATAGGAACATTTTAGAGATCAATTTGACTTTTTAGAGAAACACACTGTCTGCCACTTAGATCATGAATCAATCTTATTTATAAAAATAGTTTGTCGAGTGTAGTTGTAATGTACAGATTTACTGTGACTTTACCAGTCATTTGCGTAACAGATCGACGGCAAAGACTCTAACATCTAATTTGTAAAGCTTGACGCTTGAAAGGAGACATTGCCTTTGAGTATTAAGAAAAGGATCGTTCAGTAAAATAGTGCTCGGTAGGCAGAACAGCAGTAGCGGACTGAGCGATTTGTAGTTGAGTCTTGGGCGAGATGTGACAGTGATCGGTTGCCTTCGCTGAGGAACTCTCAATCAGAAAAAGTCATTTTGAGTGTTAGGTAAAGGAGACGATTTATCAGGGGTGTTAGCAAGTTCCATCCAATTCTGTTTGCTAAAAGGAGATTTTGATTTAATAATTTAAAAGTAAAACCGATAGAAATTTTATACTTCAATAATGCATCGTACCTATGATACGGTTAAAAGGAATGACTAATTTTATTAATAGGAGTTTAAATGTTAGATTTGCAGTTTTGTGAAAATTACATAATTTGTGATTTCGTTTTATTTTTCGTTTATAATCATCCCCTCGCTTTTCTTAAATGACATATTTTGAACGCAGTGAGTACTAGAGTCATTGTTAGCAAATGAAGAGAACGGCGAGTGGAGAGGGTGTTGTCTTTCTCGACAAGCGGTAAATTACGCGATGCAGTGCAGTGCTTTTCTCACAACAGCACTGTGATTGGCAGCTACGCCGACACAGAACAGAACCGAGCGTCCGTTGCAAGTAAGACATTATCAGGGCATAATTACAAGAGCTAATTTGGAAGGAGATTTCCTTGTTGCGTGCAGTGAAATAAACTAGACGTGAACACATTGTCAACACATAATGTATAGCCACTGTGAATAAGCATTTCCACGACAAAATTAGTTTCATTTGATACTGTCAATGTTCAAAGTTCCTTTCATTAGAAACTTTCAAATTAAATAAATTTCATTTCATTTGATACTTTCCGCAGTTTCCCATGGTTACATACTTTTCATTAGATACTTTCAATGTTTATACGGACCCGGCATCTACTGTGACAGTACAGGGTGCAATTGGGTACACATCACGGTCGCCTCTGGTGATCTGTACGGCAACTTTTACACTTCTCACAAGTTAAGGCCTCAGCCTGTGTCATATTCTCTTCTCGACGCTTCTGTGACGTTAACTTCCAACAAGATAAAGCAAGACCACATGCTGTCCATGCTGTCCTCACCTAACTCTTTATGGAATGTGTTCGACTGTTGTTCTGGCCAGCACGTTCTCCAGACCTGCCGATCACTGAGAACATCTGGTTATGGGTTTCCACTAAGACTGATGAACCCTGGCATAGATTTTGAAGCAGCTTTGAGCGACGTATCCCTACGTGAGATCCATGGTCTGATACACAACAACAGTACTGGACACCGGAAGATCCTGAGGAAGATTCCACCAGAGGGGTTGAAACGTCGATCATTTTAGGCTAAATATGACGCGGCGTAATTGTCCAGAGGTTTGTAACTTCAGTGACAACGGCCACGAAAGCCCACAGACTTACATAAAACACTGATAAACTTGTGCCCAGCTGGAATTGAGCCACTGATACTATCAGAGATGGCAGTTCGGTGCAGTAAATTTTGCATCGTGCATACTCCCAAATCACCAACAAATTGAATCATGTACCTTCCTACTATACCGTACATGCAAAACAAGTAGAATGTCGTTATTTGGTACCCTCCCTGGCGTTGCCATTTTAATGGCCAGCACTATATTTACTGCCAACAGTCTTGCCGCAATGGTAACACCGGTTTCCGTCAGATCATCGAAGTTAAGCGCTGTCAGGCTTGGCTAGCACTTGGATGGACGACTGTCCAGGTCTGCCTAGCGCTTTTGGCAAGCGGGATGTCCTCAGCACTTGTGTGACAAATTGAGCAGCTACTTCACTGCGAAGTAGCGGCTCTGGTCACGAAAACTGACAACGGCTTTGAGAGTGATGTGCTGACCACATGTCCCTCCGTATCCGCATCCAGTGACGCCTACTGGTCGAGGAAGACATGGCGGTCGGTCGGTAACCGTTCGGCCTTCCGATGGCTATATGGACGGGGCTTGGTGTATTTACTCGTTCTGGATATACGGGGTGTAACAGGAATAAGTGAAGATATTTTTATTTTTGACTGAGGCTAGTATACTGAACAACATTACAGAATATTTACTTCATATGCAGACTAATAATTATAACTGTTAGTAGTAGTGTTAGTATGATTTTGGGATGATTAGTATATGTGGCAAGAGCAACCCATTAATGCGTGTTTTCCCGTGGGCAGCAGAACGAACGAAAAAATGACTGACATCGAAATAAGTGTCCAAGGAATAGAAAAGCAACTGAAGTCACTCAACAGAGGAAAGTCCACTGGACCTGACGGGACACCAATTCGATTCTACACAGAGTACGCGAAAGAACTTGCCCCCCCTTCTAACAGCCATGTACCGGAAGTCTCTAGAGGAACGGAAGGTTCCAAATGATTGGAAAAGAGCACAGGTAGTCCCAGTTTTCAAGAAGGGTCGTCGAGCAGATGCTCAAAACTATAGGCCTATAACTCTCACATCGATCTGTTGTAGAATTTTAGAACATGTTTTTTGCTCGCGTATCATGTCATTTCTGAAAACCCAGAATCTACTCTGCAGGAATCAACATGGATTCCGGAAACAGCGATCGTGTGAGACCCAACTCGCTTTATTTGTTCATGAGACCCAGGAAATATTAGATACAGTCTCCCAGGTAGGTGTCATTTTCCTTGACTTCCGGAAGGCGTTCGATACAGTTCCGCACTGTCACCTGATAAACAAAGTAAGAGCCTACGGAATATCAGAACAACTGTGTGGCTGGATTGAAGAGTTTTTAGCAAAGCGAACACAGCATGTTGTTCTTAATGGAGAGACGTCTACAGACGTTAAAGTAACCTCTGGTGTGCCACAGGGGAGTGTTATGGGACCATTGCTTTTCACAATATATATAAATGACCTAGTAGATAGTGTCGGAAGTTCCATGCGGCTTTTCGCGGATGATGCTGTAGTATACAGAGAAGTTGCAGCATTAGAAAATTGCAGCGAAATGCAGGAAGACCTGCAGCAGATAGGCACTTGGTGCAGGGAGTGGCAACTGACCCTTAACATAGACAAATGTAATGTATTGCGAATACATAGAAAGAAAGGGGGCACTGAGCACTATGCGACTTAACGTCTGAGGTCATCAGTCGCTTAGAACTTAGAACTAGTTAAACCTAACTAACCTAAGGACATCACACACATCCATGCCCGAGGCAGGCGGTCGCTCGGTTCCAGACTGTAGCGCCCAGAACCGCACGGCCACTCCGGCCGGCCGGCACTCCTGTTACGGAGATGTTCAGCAAACTCAAGTGGCAGACTCTGCAAGAGAGGCGCTCTGCATCGCGGTGTAGCTTGCTGTCCAGGTTTCGAGAGGGTGCGTTTCTGGATGAGGTATCGAATAAATTGCTTCTCCCTACTTAGACCTCCCGAGGAGATGACGAATGTAAAATTAGAGAGATTCGAGCGTGCACGGAGGCTTTCCGGCAGTCGTTCTTCCCGCGAACCATACGCGAGTGGAACAGGAGAGGTAGGTAATGACAGTGGCTCGTAAAGTGCCCTCCGCCACACACCGTTGGGTGGCTTGCGGAATATAAATGTAGATGTAGATCAGATGTTGAAGTGTAGACACATAGATGCAGTGACAGGTGTAGTCCACTTGGTGGTGCAGTTACAACCGTTCACGAAACATCAGGTGGTGTAGTTTTTGATGTGTTCGTGGGACGACAAAGAGAAAAGAAACAACCAACATACTGATGTGTGTACGTATTAAGGTACCACACATAAATACATCTGAATTTTGGGTGACCTGCGCTGGGTGCTCCGTCCTGTATACAAACACGAATGCTTAAACGTTGAAGGAAGGCGACCTGCGTTGCTGTAGCCGCGCCAGCTGACAGACGCGGTCTCTGGATGGAGCGGTCATCAGGAGTCGTGCAGACAGTCGCTAGGAGCCAGCGTCGCCGGCAGAAGCCACGGCGCCCAGTGGCTGCCATCGAGCGGCAGCTGTTGCTCGGCTGGACATCATAATTACGAGAATTATATTCAGAAAATCAGTCATGCGATGCGAACCGTAGGGTCGCTGCCGCCTTCCCCGAGCCGTCCCCCCTTTTTATTACTCCTCAGCCGTTTTTCTCCCCCTTTCTTCCCTCTCTCCCCCGCGGCCACCGACAGCCGGAATGAAATGCTATCTGATGCCGGGTATCGGCGCTTCCTGCCTGTTGGCGATTGAGCCAGGTGGGCGCGGGCGGAGGCCATTGTTCGGCAAGGTGGAGGCGCTCGCCTGCGTCGTCACGTAACTCGACCGGCCGCTAATATTCACGACGTGTGTGCGTGTGTATGCGTGAGCGTGCGTGCGTGCGTGCGTTCGTCCGCCTACCGGCCTCAACCCTCTCCTTTCACCGACGCCGCTTCGCGGTTTGATGGCCAAAGAAAACGGAGACGGCAGAATAATACGCTCATCCTGGGACCTGCCGGCCGATCGCGTCGGGTTACCGGATGCCACTCTCGACAGAGGGGGCGCGTGAATACTGCCGAGGCCGTTGTTCTCGTATCCAGGGCGCATGCCGAAGGAGGAATGGCGAACGGCTAAGCTACCTGATAGAGAAAGTATTTGCACATTCCCACGCCGAGTAACGTCGTCTTCCTGTGCGGAGGAACCTCAGTATGCAACTGCATTAAATGAAGTATGATACAGTTAAACTGAAGTATACAGCAGGTCACTGTTTAACACTTCTGAGATTCAAAACAACCTTTGATTGGAAAATTTTTTCATTGTTTTCCCTCTAGACCATTACACGAAACATAAGAAACTTTTAGCCAAGGTAGGCAATGTTAAAAGATCTAAAACCGTAATGCCACTGTGATAAATACACGTGAACTGTAGTGTGGGTTCACCTTCAGCAGTTTAGCAAGACAGACGGATCTGAAGATGATTGCATAGATCGAAACCGCTCGTCAGACAAAGAGCGCAGTTTCCGGTCAAAGACTGTTTTGAACTGTACTATTCCAAGACAGACACAGACAGGAGATAGGCAATGGTTTACCAATAAGGGGTTGGACCGCAATTGCCCGTAATACAGCTGCGATTTTTCTTGGAATAATGGCGTATAATGTATAGTCTCCAGTGGAATATTATGCCACTCTTCGATCACAACCTCTTCTAACCCCTGTAGTGACGAGGGAGGCGGAAATCTACTCCGGAGTCTGCGGTCCAATACCGCCCACAAAGGTTCGATAATGTCCAAGTCCGGGGACCGTGCTGGCTAGGGAAGATGCTGCAGTTCAGTTGCATGATCCTCATACCACGATTGTACTGGCTGTGTGAATGGGTGCATTATCATCCTGAAACATGGCATCATTGTTGGGGAACGACATTTGGATCATGAGCTGCACCTGATCACCTAAAATATTCACATAATCTTTGACTGTAACACGGTCTTTGAGAGTAATGACGGGACGAGCAGAATACCATGATACGGCTGTCCACACCATCGCACTTCCACATCCATGCTTAACCGTTGGGATCAAGAAATCAGGATCTTAGGCTTCTTTTGGCGTTCTCCAGACGTAAACCAGGCCCAATGTTGGGAACAAAGAAAACGTTGACTCGTCGGACCATATGACATGTTTCCACTGATCAGCCGTCCAGGATTTATGCTCCTGACACCATGTTTTACGCTTCTTCGTGTTGGTTGCCATCACTAATGGTTTCGGTATAGCAGCTCGTCAATGAATGTTCGCTTTTTGGAGTTCTCGGCGGACAGTGTCGATAGATACGGGGTCCCGAAGATGGCTGTTGAGCTCTGCATTCACTTTAGCTACCGTAGATTTGTGTTGTTTTGACAAAGTTCGTGTTAGCGAACTACGATCTCTGTCATTTAGTTTTGATTTGCGCCCAATATTACGTTTACACGATGATGTGTTCCCATGTTTTGTGTAGGCTGTCATGACTGTTGAAACATTCAATAAGTTGGCTGTTTTGGTTACTGATGCTCCAGGTAATCGGGCCCCCACAATCTGCCTTCTTTGGAACTGTGTTAGATTTTTCATTGCAGGTCTACCTTGGCCTCTGAATGCAAATACGAAGTGTGCACTACTCGTAAACAACCTGCACTGATGCCTAGTCCGTAGTGGACACGCATAGTCCAGCACGGTACATGCCTTACCTACGTTGTTGACCGTCAAACACAACCATCTCATTACTACCACTGGTCACATTATTTTGCCTAAAACCTGTTACTGTGCATCGAAATGCGGGCAGTTTACAAATCTCTTGACAGCTTAAAACTGCGAAAGGCAAGGTTCCGATTTCGTGTCCCGGTCCAGCACACGGTTTTAATCGGTAAGACAAGTTGAAATCGGCGCCCACTCCGGTGCAAAGTGAATGACTCATTCTGGCATCTTCCCGGTGGGGTGTGGATAAGCGATTTGTTCTTGACATCCTGTCTTACAGTAGTGTTAGATCAGCAAGATATGCTGTAGAGTTTCTTTGATGTTTGGAAAGGTATGAAAGAGGTAGTGGCTGAAGGTGTGAGGGTGTGTTTGCGAGGCGTGCTTGGATGGCTCAGGCGGTGTGAGCGTTGTCCACGATAGGCAAGGTTCCGGACTGGAGTCGCGATCCCGTTCACAGTTTTAATCCTCCAGGCTGATTCTTTTCCTAAGGTTGCTCTTTGAAAGTGTTACAATATGTATATTTTTCTGTGCTTATATAGAATCACCATTTGGTAATTTAAAACGAGAAGTATCTGAGGATAGTTACACTACTGGCCATTAAAATTGCTACACCAAGAAGAAATGCAGATGATTAACGGTTATTCATTGGACAAATTTATTATGCTGGAACTGACATGTGATTACATTTTCACGCAATTTGGGTGCATAGATCCTGAGAAATCAGTACCCAGAACAACCAACTCTGGCCGTAATAACGGCCTTGATACGCCTGGGCATTGAGTCAAACAGAGCTTCGATGGCGTGTACAGGCACAGCTGCCATGCAGCTTCAACACGATGCCACAGTTCATCAAGAGTAGTGACTGGCGTATTGTGCCGAGCCAGTTGCTCGGCTACCAGTGACCAGACGTTTTCAGTTGGTGATAGATCTGGAGAATATGCTGACCAGGGCAGCAGTCGAACATTTCCTGTATCCAGAAAGGCCCTTGTAGGACCTGCAACATGCGGTCGTGCATTATCCTACTGAAATGTAGGGTTTGGCAAGGATCGAATGAAGGATAGAGCCACGGGTCGTAACACATCTGAAATGTAAAGTCCACTGTTCAAAGTGCCGTCAATGCGAACAAGAGGTGACCGAGACGTGTAACCAATGGCACCCCATACCATCACGCCGGGTGATACGCCAGTATGGCGATGACGAATACACGCTTCCAACGTGCGTTCACCGCGATGTCGCCAAACACGGATGCGACCATCATGATGCTGTAAACAGAACCTGGATTCATCCGAAAAAATGAGATTTTGTCATTCGTGCACCCAGATTCGCCGTTGAGTACACCATCGAGGGCGCTCCTGTCTGTGATGCAGCGTCAAGGGTAACCGCAGCCATGGTCTTCGAGCTGATAGCCCGTGCTGCTGCAAACGTCGTCGAACTGTTCGTACAGATGGTTGTTGTCTTACAAACGTTCCCATCTGTTGACTCAGGGATCGAGACGTGGCTGCACGACCCATTACAGCCATGCGTATAAGATGCCTGTCATCTCGACTGCTAGTGATATGAGGCCGTTGGGATCCAGCACGGCGTTCCGAATTACCCTCCTGAGCCCACCGATTCCATATTCTGCTAACAGTCATTGGATCTCGACCAACGCGAGCAGCAATGTCGCTATACGATAAACCGCAATCGCGATGGGCTACAATCCCACCTTTATCAAAGTCGGAAACGTGATGTCAAGCATTTCTCCTCCTTACACGAGGCATCACAACAACGTTTCACCAGGCAACGCCGGTCAACTGCTGCTTGTGTATGAGAAATCAATTGGAAACTTTCCTCATGTCAGCACGTTGTAGGTGTCGCCCCCGGCGCCAACCTTGTGTGAATGCTCTGAAAAGCTAATCATTTGCATATCACTGCATGTTCTTCCTGTCGGTTAAATTTCGCGTCTGTAGCACGTCATCTTCGTGGTGTATTAATTATACTGGCCAATAGTATATAAATCAGATTTTCTGTAAACTGCACACAAATTCTTCTTGTTGCCTGCATGCCCCTGGGAATTGGGGAAGTCAGCTGTGGAATATTTTGGTGCAGGGAACAATTGTTTTTCCACTTAGCTGTGTTTATTGTGTTAATTTATTTGCATATGATTTCAAAGCAAGTACGATTTCATCTTCCGGCAATTTAGCACTGTTACCTACGTGATTTACCATCACAAGGGTATCTTGATGCTGTACCCAAGCATACTCTAGTGTGTGAATCTGTTGAGTCATCTAGTGTGTGAACCTGCTGAGTCTTAATCTTACCGCACCAGAGGGAGTCATGAAAGCTGTTCGATTACAGTGTCTGTGTTGTACTCTTCAGCCGGAAGAATAATCTGATGCAAATCTCCATTATATTGGCGTGTAATACCCAGCAAGAATAATAACCTTATAATAAGCGATCTGAAGAGGAAGTACTACATAAAACTAGTTGTAGGAAAAGGACATGCCATGTTTAGGTCCATTGGGAGGACTCTATGATAACGTAATTTATTCATGACGCAAATGTCTTACGATACACTTGTTAGACTTGTTCTTGAGTACTATTGGTTTGTCTGGAACCCTTACCAGGGAGAATCAGCTAACTGACGAGAGAGAGACATTAGAAAAAAGAGCGGAGTTTGCTTAGTAAGCGCGAGAGCACTAAGCAGCCGCCCAATAAACTCCAGTGGTAGAATCCACAGGAGAGGCGTTGAGCGTCACGGAGAGGAATACTGCTGAGATTCTGAGAACATACGAGTTCGCTCCAGTAGGTGTCACGCTAATTATTACTTCCTCCTGTACATACAGGGTGAGTCACATAACATTACCGCTGGATATGTTTCGTAAACCACATCAAATACTGACGAATCGATTCCACAGACCGAACGTGAGGAGAGGCGCTAGTGTAATTGGTTAATACAAACCATACAAAAATGCACGGAAGTATGTTTTTTAACACAAACCTACGGTTTCTTAAATGGAACACCGTTAGTTTTGTTAGCACATCTGAACATATAAACAAATACGTAATCAGTGCCGTTTGTTGCATTGTAAAATGTTAATTACATCCGGAGATATTGTAACCTAAAGTTGACGCTTGAGTACCACTCCTCCGCTGTTCGATCATGTGTATCGGAGAGCACCGAATTACGTAGGGATCCAAAAGGAACGGTGATGGACCTTAGGTACAGAAGAGACTGGAACAGCACATTACGTCCACATTATAACACCTTTTTATTGGTCTTTTTCACTGACGCTCATGTACATTGCCATGATGGGTGAGGTACACGTACCCACGTGGTTTCCGTTTTCAATTACGGAGTGGAATAGAGTGTGTCCCGACATGTCAGGCCAATAGATGTTCAATGTGGTGGCCATCATTTGCTGCACACAATTGCAATCTCTGGCGTAATGAATGTCGTACACGCCGCAGTACATCCGGTGTAATGTCGCCGCAGGCTGCGACAATACGTTGTTTCATATCCTCTGGGGTTGTAGGCACATCACGGTACACATTCTCCTTTAACGTACCCCACAGAAAGAAGTCCAGAGGTGTAAGATCAGGAGAACGGGCTGGCCAATTTATGCGTCCTCCACGTCCTATGAAACGCCCGTCGAACATCCTGTCAAGGGTCAGCCTAGTGTTAATTGCGGAATGTGCAGGTGCACCATCATGCTGATACCACATACGTCGACGCGTTTCCACTGGGACATTTTCGAGCAACGTTGGCAGATCATTCTCTAGAAACGCGATGTATGTTGCAGCTGTTTGGGCCCCTGCAATGAAGTGAGGACCAATGAGGTGGTCGCCAATGATTCCGCACCATACATTTGCAGTCCACGGTCGCTGTCGCTCTACCTGTCTGAGCCAGCGAGGATTGTCCACGGACCAGTAATGCATGTTCCGTAGATTCACTGCCCCGTGGTTTGTGAAACCCGCTTCATCGGTAAACACGTAGAACTGCAACGCATTCTCTGTTAATGCCCATTGACAGAATAGCACTCGATGATTAAAGTCATCACCATGTAATTGCTGATGTAGCGACACATGAAACGGGTGAAAGCGGTGACGATGCAGTATGCGCATGACACTACTTTGACTCGGTCCACCGGCTCTCGCAATGTCCCGTGCAGTCCTGCGTGGGTTCATGGCAACAGCAGCTAACACACCAACTGCACCCGCTTCTCCTGTGACGGGCCTGTTACGGACCCGTTTGCGTGCTACGACCATACCTGTTGCATACAGTTGGTGGTAGATGTTTTGCAATGTGCGGCACGTTGGACACTCTACGGCCGGGTACCGTTCTGCATACACCCTGCAGGCTTCAGCTGCATTTCGTCGACACTCGCCATAGATGAGTATCATCTCCGCCTTTTCAGAGTTCGAATACACCATGGTCACAGTTCCTACAACACTACACTATCACAGACGTCTGGTAACACGGTCTGCGTGCGGAGACGAATGCAGAATAACAATAGCAGCAAGCGCTACATGCGGCCATTGCGACAGCTAGACCAAACTACAACAGTGCACTACAGCCACACTCGTAAACACGGTCGTCATCGTAAACATGATGTCCCTGCAGATGCTGCTCGCCGACCGTGGCCCGTGTTTGTTACAACACGCAACTGAACGTCGGAGGTTTCAAGCGTCAACTTTAGGTTACAATGTAATTAACATTTTACAATGCAACAAACGGCACTGATTACGTATTTGTTTATATGTTCAGATGTGCTAACAAAACTAAGGTGGTTCCATTTTAAAAAAAACGTAGGTTTGTGTTAAAAAACATACTTCCGTGCATTTTTGTATGGTCTGTATTAAACAATTACACTAGCCCCTCTCCTCACGTTCGGTCTGTGGAATCGGTTCGTCATTATTTGATGTGGTTTACGAAATATATCCAGCGGTAACGTTAGGTGACTCACCCTGTATATATCACGAAATTAGCATACGTTTCAGTAACAGTCATGTTTCTAATTTCTTCCTCCCATGTAGGGGAAGGGCTTGTTCCTTGGTCATGTCTTTTTTAGGACGATCATAGCGGATGCAACAATTACTTCGTTGATGTTCTTATTTAACCATTTCGTTACTTATGCCCTATAAAATGAATCACAATACATAATAAATTTATCAAGAGGCTGTATCATAGGGAAAACTTCTCAAAATGTTGTACATGGATCGAGGTACAATTTGGTATTGTACCACGAGCCACAGTTTAAAATTAGTATACAAGACTTTATTGAACATAAAAAGAGGGCTAATAAACTGCACAGCCAAATGTACACATATAAAAGTAATTTTTCTGGTTAAGAAACTGACCGAAAAATTCGTATAAGTTAAAAGCAATTAGAAGCAATAAATTACTTTTTCTGCTTTAAGCCTATGTAGCGTTTCTATTTTGTTAATCTCTGTTGCCACACTATAAATTACCTCGAGCCATGATCATGGTGCAACATCAGCAACTGGCTCAACGTAAAATTTTCCTTCTACATCAATAAATGGTTAACAACCTAAAATAATAAAGTAGTCGGAAAACCTACAGCTTGGTTATTAAGATAAATGTCTACCATACGTATTAAACACTCAAGTTTAATTTTATCTGTCCATATATAACTGAAACAACATTGAATTAACAACAGAAAACCTAAGTTTTACGTAAAAAAATTATGTTTGTAGGAAATTTCTCCGTTAACAATAGCTGACGTACTCATATCAGAGTAGAGAGATCAAAGATTGGTTTAGGGTACATCCTGGTTTAAGGTAGAAGGCTCGCTGCTACAATCCGCGAAATGGTCGCGAAGTGAAAATCAGGAATTTAGACCTCGTATCGAGGCTTACCGCGAGTCGTTTTCCCCACACACCATTTGCGGAACCAGCAGGAAACGGGAAGAAGAAGACGCAAGGGATACTAGTAGTGCTATCACAAATACCCTCCGCAATACGCCGAAAGGTGAGTTGCGGAGTACAGATGTGGGCATAGGTGTAGATAATCAGTGCTGTGGGATGCAGCAACTCTTCTGTGATTTTCGCCCTGATTTACCGGAGTAAGCGTTTTTCGGGTCGAGACAGGTGGGCCGCAGATCGAAGAGTAGCAGTGGGAGCAGTGCTTAGCGCCAGAAGCTCTCGCACCTAAGCAGCTCCTGACCTCTGCTTGGCGGAAGCAGGAGGATGGGGGGGACGCAGCCGGCCGCGTGGCGGCAGGTAATCCGCGGAATCGGTGGAGGATCACGGGCCCGGCCTGCGTTCACTTTGCGGCCTCTTCCCACGCACGGCCGAACCCCGCCGTCGGCTAACCGCCTCCCTCTGATCACGGAGGACTGGGCGGTTCCTCTCGCCGTGCTTAGTTCACTACATGTTCTACGTAAGCTCATCGAAAAAAAAAAAAATATTAGTGACGCCCTCTGAAAAGGGCATTGCTCACCGCGGCTCGCTGAAGCTGGTGTAAGATTGATACTACGCGATCATGTGATCCTCCATCACTGGCGTAAGTCACGTCAGTGAAGTGGTGTTTTGGTGCGACTGTCTGGCATCATCACTGTAAGACAGGTCGTCGTGGAGTCGTGACAGAATCGTGGAAAGGATGTATCTTGGTTGGATGTGCTCATGGCTACACACTGTGAATGAAGTTGTCCAATTTTGGGGCATCGACGTGAATTTTCAAACATCTCTGCAAGAATCGGCAAACCACTCCTACCTACGTAGCGCAGTGTAAGAACTATGGTCGTAAGGAGTTCCTAACCGACAAGCAGGAGGACAGAGGACAGAAGAGCTAAATCGCTGACATAAGCAATAGCATCCCAGGAGTCAATGACACCAGCATCAGCATTCCTGGAACCGATGGTACCATCACGTCTGGACACTTGCACCAGGGTCCTGACACCATCTTGTCACTGCCCTGTGAAGGCCCTAGCCCAGGCACAGCAGCTACTGAAACCTGAGTCTCAGCTAAGTGCTAGCAGAAAACTACTATTCAGCAGTACATATAATTTGCCTGCAAATGGATCGAAGCATGCGATTGTAGGCATAGAACCCCACAGTGACTTCGATGTAGTAACTGAAGAAGAGAATTTTCAATGTCTTGGTAGTACAGTTGTGAGCGACGTGTGGGTGCTATTCTGTCATTCTGCGCAACGGATTAATCTGAGATGTACCCTTTACCCTGTGGCTCCTGCAAGATGCAATATCCACCCCCACACTACTACATAAGTCAGACAGACGCTACTAACGTTCTAAAGAGAAATGCCTGAAAAACTTTCAGCAATAAATATCTTCTGCCGTCATCCGCTGTAAGGAAATGACACAAAAATTCACAAAATTTCTTACGTAACTAGTGGGATACTTGGGTGCTGGAGTAGTGCTAGTTAGTGTAAGAAAAACATGAAACTAACGAAAAATATTATTTTTTTGCAAAAATTCTGAGAAATCACAATGGCACTTTTAGTTATGAACTGAACAAGTTATTTCCGGGTTCTTTTCGGAATGTGAACTTACCTCTTAAGGATAGGGTTCGCTAATGAAATCTCTATAGAACGTTTAAGATTGTTATTGACTTGGCAGAATGGCTGAGAGCTGCGCCTACTCAACTTGAATAATCATCCGTTAGACTGTTGCTAGGTATGGTCGAGGCTGTCGCATGTGAAATGCAGTGAAGTGTACTGTTGTGGAGGAAATATGGGGCTCGCAATAGCTGTAGCGCACAATACCGTAAGCTGCGATGACTGCTGTCTGCACTGCTCGCTGCCGACAAATAAGATAACTCTCGTTCTATCTGGATTGACCTTCGCCAATCAAACTCTCCCTCTCCTTGACTTTATCAAGGACTCCTATTCGCCCCTAGTCTAACTATTGGCATGGTACACCGGTCAGATAACCAATCCACCAAGATGCCACTCAAAAATTCGCTCGCAGGCGTTTAACTATAACTCTGTCCATTCACACCGCACAATAAGTGTGGCGGCCAACACAGTGAACAACACTTAATCACAAGGGCTCAATATAGAGTTCCACTCTGATTCGCTCTCGACAGAGGTGCTCTCCCAGTGAAGTACTGAGGAGAGACTTGTTCCTCACTCTTTGAGTACACGTACGAGCGCACACACTCTCGTTACGTGTTCTTGCTCCAAGAGCGACAACGAAACGGTCCCTCTCCACGCCAAATGTGAAGGGGTATATCTTTCGGTCTCTTCCATTACTCCTTCAGCTCAAGGCGTCAGGAATATCCTCTGCCAATCAGCATTGCTCTTCTAAAACGGGAGAATGACGTTTCGTGTAAGGCAATCAATCCAGAAATCTGTAGCATCAGCGTTTGGCGTTTGCTGTCTCCCTGTGAAAACCTCTGTGTGCTATGTTTGTAAAGAATGCGTAGGCTAGCTGCTCTCACACAATGTAGCGGAATTTGCTTTCAAGCTGAACATGGGGTCGTTCTCCCTTTCACTCGGGAAAACGCTGTCTGCTCTACGGGCGGTCGCTGGCCGACGTAGATAGGTTGACTCGTTCTCTGAAGGGACCAGCCTCCTGGTGTGCAGTTTGCCTCTCCCGAACTAAAAGCTTTTATGACTGTCGTGTCTTGAATGTGTGTGTACACCAGCCTCGAGTATTTCAACTACGGTGCGCACTTGTGATTTACTTGTTATTTGCATATTGTTTACATGAATTCATACAACATTGACTTTATCTTATCGACTTTGGGTTCGAATGAAGCATCTTGATGTGCAGAATATGATTGTGAGGGCGGAATATGTAAGCAATGAAGGTCAGGAGACCACGAAGTCTTACACAGTGCAATGTGAGTGGTACAGATGGGACCAGCTACATAGTATTATAAAGTTTATGTAGGTAAGAAATGAAGTGTACTGTACTTTCAACTACCTATTGTCAACTACTTTTATTGTCAACTACTTTTCAGCGACACCCAGCGATTTGGAGGGGGGGGGGCAGAAGTGAGTACTTGGGTGACCCTGAAAAGTAATTGAAAGTAAGCAGTTGAAAGAACAATACATCTCGCTTCCTATCTATATGAAATCTGTCATGCTACGCAGATGGCCCCTTCGCACCACTCATACTGTACTGTAGTACCATGATGTTGAACATTGTCTGTCTCAATAACCACATCGAAGTCACTGTGGGGTGCTGGCCTTAGATTCACACATTTAGATCCACTTGCAGTCAAATTGTACATATTGGTGAGTAGCAGTACTCTGCTAGCACTTAGCTGAACCTCAAGTTTTGGTACCTTCTGTGGCTGTCCAACAACACTAGGTCTGAAAGACCAGGAAGAAATTCTGTGTTCAGTGATGGCTGCTGCTGCCGCTGCTGCCATGGTGGCTGAGGCACAAACACCTGAGGTCCTCATCTTGGACAATGATAACAAAGCCATAAGTGCAACGAAACACATACAGAACAACAATAATTGGAGATGTATGGACAAAATATGTACCGATAGTCTTCTTCTACCCAGCTGATAGCTGCTGCTGCCAGCGCTTCATGGTGGACAAATATAAAGACGATAAGATGTCAACGATGATGCAATCGAATTATAAAAATTAAAATTGCTCGAAGGGTGAGGGCAGAGCTTGCACGCCAATGGCAGACAGCATGACGTCGACGAGCACTCCTGCGATGAATGGAGGTGGGGGTGTGGGGCGAGGGGGCACTGGCCTGGAGCTGGTTTTCGCAGGGCAGTGATATGGTGATAAATCCTGGAAATGCTGGTAATGATGTCAGCAAAATATAACGTGTACAAATGCCTGATCACTGGATGCTGATGCCAGCTTTTCTGAGAATGCTGATGCTGAAGTCAGCAACTTGAGTTAGTATTACCACCACTCTCCTTCTCCGACAGAGAACAGAAGCTGTGCATTGTAGATCACTATCTTTCTCTAACCCAACAGGAATTGCTGCTGTCAGCCAATTCAGGCTCAACTCAACCAGTTTCCGAGCGAACATTGCGAACTGAATTGCTGTTGCACGCAGTGCAGAAACTGGACGGCAGCTGGAGGTAAGTAGTGTGGTTCGGACGATTATTCCTTTTCTGAAACGACGCAGGGCACCAAGGATACTGGTGTCCAACGTGCTATTTAATCTGTAGCCGGCCAAAGTGACTGTGCAGTTCTAGGCGCTACAGTCTGGAGCCGAGCGACCGCTACGGTCGCAGGTTCGAATCCTGCCTTGGGCATGGGTGCGTATGATGTCCTTAGGTTAGTTAGGTTTAAGTAGTTCTAAGTTATAGGGGACTGATGACCCAAGCAATTAAGTCCCATAGTGCTCAGAGGTAATTTTAATCTGTAATCTGTGGAGGGTGCAGCGCAGGCTGGAGGTGGTATTTTGTGGATGTTCAGCCTACTCGAAAGGGGTCATTTAATTCAGGTTACTGTGAACATAGACAATAGTATAGTGTTTATTTCAACATTCAAGGTGAATATGTGTGCCCCTTTCTACTATATTTTCATCATGAGTATGGTGTCGGCACTCCCGTTCAAATGGTTCAAATGGCTTCTGAGGTCATCAGTCGCCTAGAACTTAGAACTAATTAAACGGAACTAACCTAAGGACATCACACACACATCCGTACCCGAGGCAGGATTCGAACATGCGTCCGTAGCAGTCGCTCGGCTCCAGACTGAAGCACCTAGAACCGCACGGCCACTCCAGCCGGCCGGCACTCCTGTCCTCCAAGGTGAATGCAGCCAGCTACCAACTGATTACAGGATCTAGTCATCATTGGGTACCTGGAGAAACTTGTACACTCTCTTCCTCACCGAACTGAAACCATGACGAAGGCTAGAGGCGGGTTTGCACGACTTTAGTGTGGTGTCTCCTGGGCAAGGGTAAGGGTGGGGAGTGAGAGATTGTGTCTGGTGTGTATGTGCTTGTTCTACCCACGAACTCCTGTACTCTATTAGCAAGTGGTGTTCATACCACAATTAGGAAATATATATTCTACTCCTTTTCCTAAAGAGTTAGAGTGGAGAGGGAAGGGAGTAGGGAGAGGGGAAAGGAAGGACGACTGGCTATACACCTCTGTACACGCCTTAATCTCTCTACTCTTATTCTCCTGATTCCTTAACGAGATGTACGAAGTGTAAGCAGAATGGTCATGCAGCCTGCCTCAAATAACGGTTCTCTGTACTAATCCAACAGGATGCTGGCATAACGTCTTTCTTCTAAAAATACTGATTTGATGAATATGCAGTGACAATTGGAAATTTATGGAGCTTCAGCCTATATGAATAGTTGAAGCCATTGCATGTAATGATTTCATTGTCGTCTATCCATTCATTTCATTTCATTGCACTTAATTAATATGATAATTTATTGTTTCTTTATCACTGGCCCCAAGTGCTACACATATCAAAAATTGTTATACAACAGTCTCAATTTCTATGTGTACTTATAATTTTGTTATGAGCATCTGAGATATAATTATGAGTATAATTACAATTACGAGCGTAAATAACTATAGCGAATAATAACCATAATATAATAGCAATCGATATTAAGAATACATTAATGTTTGTTAGCTTAGCATTTAAAAGCCATGTTTAAAATATCTGCAACGGAAGGGATAGTGACAAAAAAGAAGATTAAAATAGTAACTGGAGTAACAGAAAGAGCAGATTGTTTTCAGCAGTGGACTCTACAGACAATGGGTAGGGAAACTTAAGGCGGGAGAAGTGTTACTAGAATTGGCTCCAACAAATGTGTGGAAGAGGGAGCTATTGTAATAATTGGTGGACTATCAACTACCTTTGATCCTGGAAAGGACATTCATTTTTCTGTGATTTTGAGAAAGATCGATACGAGGCCAGGTTCCTGGCGCAGAAAATGATTTTGGAAATGTGGCTGTGTTATGTAGTGGAACAGAGCGTACTTTACTTTGTTGAGAACGAGTAATTCCACTGTTGTTGTTGTGATATTCAGTCCTGAGTGTGGTTTGCTGCAGCTCTCCATGCTACTCTATCCTGTGCAAACTTCTTCATCCCCCAGTACCTACTGCAGCCTACATCCTTCTGAATCTGCTTAGTGTATTCATCTCTTGGTCTCCCTCTACGATTTTTACCCTCCACGCTGCCCTCCAATACTAAATTGGTGATCCCTTGATGCCTCAGAATATGCCCTACCAACCGATCCCTTCTTCTAGTCAAGTTGTACCACAAACTCCTCTTCTCCCCAATTCTGTTCAATACCTCCTCATTAGTTATGTGATCTACCCATCTAATCTTCAGCATTCTTCTGTAGCACCCCATTTCGAAAGCTTCTATTCTCTTCTCGTCTAAACTATTTATCGTCCATGTTTCACTTCCATACATGGCTACACTCCATACAAATACGTTCAGAAACGACTTCCTGACACTTAAATCAATACTCGATGTTAACAAATTACTCTTCTTCAGAAACGCTTTCCTAGCCATTGCCAGTCTACATTTTATATCCTCTCTTCTTCGACCATCATCAGTTATTTTGCTCCCCAAATAGCAAAACTCATTTACTACTTTAAGTGTCTCATTTCCTAATCTAATTCCCTCAGCATCACCCGACTTAATTCGACTACATTCCATTATCCTCGTTTTGCTTTTGTTAATGTTCGTCTTATACCCTCCTTTCAAGACACTGTCCATTCCGTTCAACTGCTCTTCCAAGTCCTTTGCTGCCTCTGACAGAATTACAATGTTATCGGCGAACCTCAAAGTTTTTATTTCTTCTCCATGGATTTTAATGCCTACTCCGAACTTTTCTTTTGTTTCCTTTACTGCTTTCTCAATATACAGATTGAATAACATCGGGGAGAGGCTACAACCCTGTCTCACTCCCTTCCCAAACACTGCTTCCCTTTCATGTCCCTCGACTCTTATAACTGCCATCTGGTTTCTGTAGAAATTGTAAATATCCTTTCGCTCACTGTATTTTACCCCTGCCACCTTCAGAATTTGAAAGAGAGTATTCCAGTCAACATTGTCAAAAGTTTTCTCTAAGTCTACAAATGCTAGAAACGTAGGTTTGCCTTTCCTTAATCTTTCTTCTAAGATAAGTCGTAGGGTCAGTATTGCCACACGTGTTCCAACATTTCTACGGAATCTTAACTGATCTTCCTCGAGGTCGGCTTCTACCAGTTTTTCCATTCGTCTGTAAAGAATTCGCGTTAGTATTTTGCAGCCGTGACTTATTAAACTGATAGTTCGGTAATTTTCACATCTGTCAACACCTGCTTTCTTTGGGATTGGAATTATTATATTCTTCTATGCTCTTCAAACTGCAGTGCTAGAGTTAAAAAGCAACAAGAAGGAATGCAATGGTGGAGCATATGGTATAAGGGGATTTCAAAAAGTAACGATCCGGAGTCTGGAAGGCGCAAACCGGTGACAGGAGGGTAATATTGTGGCGTGTGTATCGAGGTGTGGTTCCGACCAGATCGTGGAAGTTCACAGCCCGTCCCTACAGGGCACGCGTGCACTTCACGTGGCTATACAGAGCTAGCAGCAGCATGCATCAATCGTCCAACGCTGCCAGTCGCATTGCAAACAGTGACATGGAGGCGTCAACAGAAAAGCTAAGAATTGCTATTCGTTTCCTGACAGCGGAAGGAGTAGGACGAACGGATATTCATCGACGAATGTCACAAGTGTACGGCGAACACTGCATGTTCGTTGTAATGGTCAAGGCGTGGCACAACCGCTTCAGGGAAGGACCTGCGTCGTTAGCCGATGATGCCCAGTCTGGAGCACCGCACAGCATTACCGAAGACATCGTCCAGCTGGTGGATTCACTCATTACCCAGGACCGCCGAGTGACAGTGAAAGCCATAGCCGCCGTGGTCGGAGTGATCGTCGGAAGTGTTCACACCGTCATGAAATAACGACTGCACAGGAGCAAAGTGTGTGCCCAGTGGGTGCCCCACAATCTTCGCCCACAATGTCTTGCTCATCTGCACCGCTATGCTCGGGAAGGGAATGCGTTCCTGGTACGAGTGGTGGCTGGAGATGAGTCATGGTGTCATCACTTCGAACCAGAATCAAAGTGACAAAGTCTCCAGTGGAAGCATCCAGGGTCACCACCACCAAAAAGAGCCAAGGCCATCCACACGAGCGCAGGAAAGGTTATCCTGACTTTCTTCTTTGACCAAGATGGCCTGCTTCTAATTCACTTCCTGCAGCATGGGAAAACAGTGAATGGTCAGCGTTACTCGCAAACCTTGACCACCCTTCGCCAAAACGACCAGGCAATCTCACCCGTGGGGTCATTCTGCTCCTCGACAATGCTAAGCCTTATGTGGCCAACATAGTCGCGGCACTCCTGCAGAAATTCAAACGGGAGGTTCTCGGCCACCCTCCATACAGTCCGGACCTCTCTGCCTATGATTACACCATTTTTGGTCCCGTTAAAAGACTCTGAGGGGCAAGCGATTCACCTCGGACTAAGACGCCCAGCTGTACGTGCGGAGCTGGTTAACATCGCAGCCCCGGGAATTTTATGAGACAGCCATTCACCGCCTTCCGTCACAGTGGGACAAGTGTCTCAACAGCCAGGCTCAATACTTCTAACATACAGGTACTAGTTTCTGTAATTATGCCTCAGGCTCGTTTATTTTTGAACGCCCCTCATAGTACAAACCAATGACAATCTCTACGATTATCTGCACGTAGTTATGATAATTGTCGATTACATTCCCTCCTTCCCCACGCTTCCATTGAAGAAGAAATTCACACATCCGCATACACTCTGTGGGTAAACCTCTGATAGTGCCAATGAAAGATTGTGTCAGGTTTGGTGCCGTGCTCAGACGGGCTGATAGTTAAGGCGGCTGCTACTCAAATCGGCTTCGGGTATCGCACAAGTTTTCGACTGTCACTAGGTTTTGATAACATTGTAGACTCAGCATATCTGAACGATTTGCCCTTGTAGACCATTTGAAGCCGTTGCACTTTCTTTGACCTCATCCTCATTTATACACTCATTTAATTGATTCCCTTTGAAGTTCCTCGGGTATCCCTGAGCTCTTTGTTACGCCTTCTTGGGGGCTAACCAGGTCTTACTTTCTCTTCCGTTGAATGTTAGCCATTCCGTATAACGTAACAAGTTCCATGAATCAAAAATTCGTAGTACCAATTGCGTAAATGTGAAAACACTACGATCTTCCAACGATAGCCTTTGGCGGCTTGGACACTGACGTCTGGCTGTCTAATTACTGATGATGATGACCTTATAGTTGGTCCGTGATTGGTCGAGCTATGTCATTGTAACATTGTTCTAGCAGAGCTCGTGCCCATGTTGTGATCCTAGTGATCAGCTTTGCTGATTCCCCCCCATTCTCTTCGATAGTACGGTTCCATCCATACCTCAGATTAAAGTCGCTTTTGCGCTGAAAGTTGCTGTACCACATTCTCATTTCCGCAGCGTTTTTGATGACAGAGTCTCAGGTCATCTTGTCCACGTTAACCGAGACAGTGGCTATAATCTTGGATTCTAGTCTCTTACAAGTCTTCTGATTTGACGCCACGTCGGCATGTATCGTTTTCGTCGTTTATTTGTTTGCTGAGGTTTTCATCTGTCTGCTTGACGCAGTGGACCTCTTTGCGGACTGTCTTACGCCCGGTCTCAGGTGCTCACTTTGAATCAAAGAGGGTACCTCCACTTCAACAGATACTTTAGCTAGGGATTTGACAGCGGAGTTTGTCAAAAATGCTGTAGACGTACTAAAGGGAACAACAAAATGGAGCAAACAAGTCAGAAAATACACTCATTCTCATAAATTAAGGATAATTCTGATACATGGTGAAACAAAGCTCTGGTGGGCGGTTTGCGGGTTTAAATCAGCTCGGGGTATGACCATGCGGTGCATTTGACCTGCGGTCGTCGCACGGTGGCGCTGGCACCAGCTCATATACGCAGAGGTGTGTTGGCGCATGTCAGAGTATGGGGCAGCGAGTAACTGTGCAGACGTTTTCAGACGTGCTAATGGTGAATGTGTGTTGAAAATAGCTCAAAGAACACATACTGATGACGTTATGAGGGTAGAATGGTAAGGCGACTGGCGGCTGGTCAAACACAGCAATTCATAGCACGGGCCCTCTGTGTGCCACAAAGTGTGATCTCAGGATCATGGCAACGATTCCAGCAGACAGGAAACGTATCCAGGCGCTACAGTACGGGACGTCCACAGAATACAACACCACAAGAAGACCGATATCTCACCATCAGTGCCTACCGATGGCCACGGAGTACTGCAGGTAGCCTTGCTCGGGACCTTACCGCAGCCACTGGAACAGTTGTCTCCAGACACACAGTCTACAGACGACTGAACAGATATGGTTTATTCGCCCAGAGACCTGCAAGGTGCATTCCACTGACCCTTGGCCACAGGAGAGCCTGGAAAGCCTGGTGTCAAGAACATTGAAACAGTGGTCCCAGGTTATGTTCACCTACAAGTCCAGGTATAGTCTGAAATGTGATATTCTCGCCGGGTTTTCATCTGGCGTGAACCAGGAACCAGATCGGCCGTGACCTCCTCAAAAAAGTCGTCCTGCCATTTCCTTTAAGCAGTTTGGAAACACTATGGAGAACCTAAATGTAGGTGACCAGACAGGGATGTGTTCCGCAGCCCTCCTGAATACGAGTCCAGTTACGAAATTACATTTCTACATCTACATCTATACTCCGCAAGCCACGCCAAGCTGTGTGGCGGAGGGTACTTGTGTACCCGTGCCGCTTTTCCTGTTACAGTCGTCGCGAGTGGTTCGCGGGAAGAACGCCTCCTGATAAGCTTCCGTGTAGGCTAGAATCTCTCCAGTTTCATCTTCATGGACTTTTCGCGAAATGTAAGTAGGAGGAAGTTATATATTGCTCGACTCTTCTAGAAACGTACACTCTCGGAACTTCAACAGTAGGCCACACCAAGAACGCGTTTTTTGCAGCATTGTTTAGTAAGCTACTTCCTTTGTTGATGGACTACATTCCTTGAGAATTCTTTCGGTAAATTTCAGTCTGACATGTGGATCTTCACGTGATTAATTTTATATGTTCGTTCCACAGCAAACCGGCGCGTACGCTTGTCGCTTATTCCTGGATATTTTATGGAAGTAACTGCCTCCAGTGATTGTTCTGCAATCGCGTAATCGTACAGTAAAGGGCCTTTCTGTCTATGTATTCGTTATATGTTACATTTGTTTATGTTGAGGAACAACTGATACTCCCTGCACCAAAAGTTGATCGTCTGCAGCTTGATTTTGTTAGTGATTAAGTTATAGATTAAAACAGAGAAAACCTTGCCTCCCGAGTCTTCTTGCGTCCCCGAGACGAATGTGAGACGGAAATTCTGTATCATTATTCACCTTGTACAGGAGAAATTTTCGGCCAGGTTAATTTGTAATGCAACGCCTTCAAACCTATTATTGGCAGTCAGCAATGCCTCACCGTTAGAGAGACTCGCTACTTCGAAGGGGGACGCCAGGAGGGCAGGGGTACCTTCCTGTGAGACAGCCGCTGGTCAGAACCAGCCGGGTACTGGTAACGCAACAGATGTGGAGAGTTCCCTCAGCATTCGGCTGTAAGACGGAGGTAGCTTTTTGTAGTTACGGCCGTTTAGGGTGACATCAGAAAATAGGGCGTACTCTGAGAGTCTGCCGTTTTCCTTCTGGGAACGATTTTTTAAACAGGACCGAACAGGGTCATCCAGTCTTACTTTTTTCTGTGGTGTCCTGGATCAGTCATCATGTAGCGTCCGCCTAGTCAGTGTCCATCACAGAGGACCTGTGGCATGTTGGCAGAAGTCTGGCTCGAAGGCCTCATGCACTTTCAGCAGTGAGATCCTTTGAAGATCGGGTGTGACGTTTACTATTCTCGAGACGTAAATGATCTGTGTTTTTCACGCAGCGAGAAGACAGCTGCCGGCCGCCTTCTGTACAACAGTAAGATGCCACGGCTTACAGGGCAGGTGACACACCATGTGCTCACTGTTGCTCCCCAACGGTAGCTTTTCTCTCTCTTGCTTGTCTCAACCCTATAGTGGTTATTGGTTTCGTTCAAATGGCTCTGAGCACTATGGGGCTTAACATCTATGGTCATCAGTCCCCTAGAACTTAGAACTAGTTAAACCTAACTAACCTAAGGACATCACACAACACCCAGTCATCACGAGGCAGAGAAAATACCTGACCCCGCTGGAAATCGAACCCGGGCGCAGGAAGCGAGAACGCTACCACACGACCACGAGCTGCGGACGGCTATTGGTTTCCTTAATATTATCTTATAACTCTTATTTATAATGGACGCTCGATCACATGTGAAACCTGATACTGAGAACTACTGCACTCTTTCCTCCAAATTTCAGCCCCGTATTCGTTTTCCTGTTTCCTTGTAAATCTTTCACGCACAATAAATTTCAATTATTGCAAATTTGGACACCTTCGACTTTTATGATTCGGATCCGGTCTTTCATCTATATAACCTTCAACTAACCGATGTTCAAACTCATTGCTCGATTCACGCCTGTAAGTAAGGTCGAGTCAGATAACTCCAAGACCACACAGTACAGCGTCACCTTCTTTCACTTCCACTTGTTAATGGAAGTGGTGGACTGGCAAACTGTGGCACCACACAGTGTCTTACGCCGCTCCACCTCTCTCTTGGTCTGAATCTGCAGTACGTTAGTGGCGAGTATCTAGGTAGGTTAGCTGCCGGAGACTGCAGCTGCTAGAGTTCTGCAGACTACCAACAAAGGCGGAGGCAAGAAATCCATCTGCGAGGGAGAGCTAGAGACTTTACGACTGCCACGCGCTAGTCCTCCGTTCGAGCCCCGGCAGCTGCACCTATTCGCGGAACTCGTCAGCGGGCGCGTGCTCCAGTAACGAGGTGCGGCCGTTCAGTCCAGTCACAGGACGGGCGGCGGCGATGGCTGCTGGAAGCAGGCAGATGTCTCTGCACAGAGCAAAGCGGCACACTCCAGCCAGACATCTGCCGGCCGCGCAGCGCCGCTCGCATTGGGTTAATTAAAAGAGATGCCCCGCCCGATACTGGCGGCGACCGCGCATGCGCAGTACTTCAGCAGCGGAGCTTCCGGTCTCCCGTGTCAAGACCCGGCTGTGAACGCCACGGCTCCGCGATTCTGTCGGGTAGTTCCCAACTGCGATCTTTCGCCAAGAAAAAGTCGTCTCCCAAGGTGCTGATCAGCCGTACACCATCTATACTGACATGACTAAAGCCACGGGGTACGTCCCTACATCATGGCGGACCTTCTTTTGCCGGCTTAGTGCAGCAACTCATCGTGGCGTGGACTCAACAAGTAGCTGGAAGTTTCCTACAGAAATACTGAGGCATGTTGTCTCTATAGCTGTCCATAATTGCGAAAGAGTTGGCGGTGCAGGATTTGTGCATCAGTGACCTCTCGAGTATGTGCCATAAATTTTCGATGGGATCCACGTGTGGCAAAACATTCGCTCGAACTGTCCAAAATCTTCTTCAAACCAATCTCGAACAATTGTGACCCGGTGTCATCCATAAAAATTGCACCGTCGTTTGAGAACTTGAAGTACATGAATAGCTGAAGTGGTCTTCAAGTAGCTGAACATAATCATTTCCAATCACTGATCGGTTCAGTACCAGAGGATCCAGTCCGTTCCAGTAAACATAGTTACACCTTTATGGAGCCACTACCAGGTTGCACAGTCGCTTGTTGACAAGCTGAGGACTTCGTGGGGTCTGCGCCAAACTCGACCCATAAATGGTTCAAATGGCTCTGAGCACTATGGGACTCAACTGCTGAGGTCATTAGTCCCCTAGAACTTAGAACTAGTTAAACCTAACTAACCTAAGGACATCACAAACATCCATGCCCGAGGCAGGATTCGAACCTGCGACCGTAGCGGTCCTGCGGTTCCAGACTGCAGCGCCTTTAACCGCACGGCCACTTCGGCCGACCACTCGACCCATACCATCGGCTCTTACCAACTGAAATCGGAATTCACCTGACCAGGTCACGATTTTCCAGTCGTCTAGGATCCACACCGATATGGCCACGAGCCCAGAAGAGGCTCTGCAGGCGAAGTCGTGGTGTTAGCAAAGGCACACGCGTCGGTCGTCTGCTGCCATAGCTCTTTAACGCCAAATTTCACCGTACTGTCCTAACGGATACATTCGTCGTACGTCCCACACTGATTTCTGCAGTTATTTCATGCACTGTTGCTTGTCTGTCTATACTGACAACTCCACGCAAACGCAGTAGCTATCGGTCGTTAGGTGAACCGTCGGCCACTGTGTTATCCGTGCTGAGAAGTAATGCCTGAAATGTGGTATTCTCGGCACACTCTCGACACGGTGGATACCGAAATATTGAACTTCCTAACCATTTCCGCAATGGACTGTCCCATGTGTTCAGCTCCAACTTCCATTCCGCGTTCAAAGTCTGACAATTCCCGTCGTGCGGGCACAGTCACGTCGGAAACCTGTTCACGTGAATCGTCTGAGTACAAATGACAGCTCCACCAATGCAGTGCTCTTTTACACCTTCCGTGCGCGATACTACCGACATCCATCTATGTGCATATTGCTATCCCATGACTTTGTCTCCTCAGTGTAAACTTCTCGTAAAAATTTTATGGGCTGCAGACCGCGTCAAGGGGTGAAGTTATACAGCAACGCTTCACCTTCTGTTTCAAGTGACCTTCAGAAGTCGGCTCTTACTAACCCCAACCTCAATAAATCAACTTTTTCGATAAATCGAACTCGTTAACCCGCCCCCTTGTAAAACCTCAGTACATAGAATCGATTGCCATGAGAAAATGCCCGAAAACACTACGTAAATTGAAGCCAATGGATTTTTAACAGGCCGTTGTGGTCGAGCAGTTCTAGGCGCTTCAGTCCGGAACCGCGCTGCTGTTACGGTCGCAGGTTCGAATCCTGCCTCGGTCATGGATGTGTGTGATGTCCTTAGGTTATTTAGGTTTAAGTAGTTCTAGGTCTAGGAGACTGATGACCTCAGACGTTAAGTCCCATTGTGCTTAGATCCATTTGAACCATTCGATATTTAACACTTGTTAATTTAACTGTTTCGTCGGTTGTTTGGATAACTGTTGCGTCAGTCGGCTCCTTACGTCACTCCTTTGTTTTCTAAACAGGGCATAACCTGCTACCGAACGTTAATAAATTGTAAAAATGGTTTCAAAGAAGCACAAGTATTCGATTCTCAAAACGTTTCGGATTCCGTCACCCACGCTGTTGACAGTTCTGAAGCAGAAATATCTTACTGCTGAAAGTGCACATACGGAGGGAGGATGCGGATTCAGTAAGATGAGTTCCCGCGTTTTGAAGGATGCTTAAAGAAAGCGCTAAGTCTTTCGCTATTAGTCTACGCACTGAAGCTTTCGCCGCTAATGAGGGTCGCTCAATAACTTTAAAGAAAGACACAACATCGTTTTCGAGAAGATTTGTGGTGAAATTTTCTCTTGGTAAAATTAACTAGGACACCTGCTTGCTAATTAAGATACAGGCGATATCTTAAATACTGGAGTAACGAAATTTTTTCAAATTTGTTTCCAAAGGAACTCTGATTTTACGGACTGGAAATGTCATAAAGAAAAACACAGCAAAGAACGCAGATTCTTGTACTGAACATGGACGGGCCTCAGCGCCTAAAACTTGTTTTGATAGCGAAATTTTCTAATCCCAGATGTTACAATGGCATCAAATCATTTCTTGAGTTTTTTCGGCTCCAGCAGAAAAGGCGTGTATGACAAAAGATTATTGTTCAGTGAGTAGTGGTTGAGACTTGATAAAGACATGAAGATACAGTAGCAAAAAATTCTAGTTTTTCTGGACAAAAGCGCTATTCAAAACAACACACCGCTTGCGAATACCACTACGAAATCACAAACGTTTGACAGGGAAATATTCAGAATTTTAAAACTTTAGCGCAAGTAAGTGTGACGCTGGTGTTGCATAGCTTTGAAAGTGGTCAGATGCCCAACGTAAAGGTTCGGACAACGATATGCAGTGCACAGAAAAATGTTACACCGACGATGATTTCATAGTCTTTCAAGAACTGCGCATGATGCCTAGGGCCTTCTTACTGATTAAAAAGAGAATGCAACATTTGATGACTACGTACATTTTGACGAACGACTGAAATCTGCGGTTCCCTGTCTGACGTTGAAATTACGGCTGTTCTAGGTGGCTAGAATGAAGGCGATGACGAAGAACAAGGAGAGGCAGAGCTGATTCAGTTTGTTATTGTAAGAGTGGTAAAGTCATTACTGCAAACAGTACTGTGCATGTACAAGCTTAGAACGTAAGTAGACGATGGTGTATTTTCGGCTTTGGTTACAATAGTAAACACGCTTCACCAAGCATCCTGTAGGACAGTGAAGCAGAAAAAATTATTTATTCATGTTAATACTGATTGAGCTCAGTGGTTATAGATGTAAACTGCTTGAAGAAACACAGAGACAAGACACTTTTGTGCAGCCACGCAAGAAGTAGGTGTTTGATTTCTTCACGGAACGAAGGAGATAAAGATCACTGAAGTTTCTTGCATATTTTCGAAAATTTGTACGTTTCTTTGGTTTTGAACGTTAAAATAAAAAATTAATAAAACTCGTAAAAAGTACCTACTACATTTTGATTTCTAGTTCTTACTTTTTGCTTCCGTTAGTAAAGGTGTTAGGGAGACTACATTAATATTTCAAGCTTTTTTTTTTGTAATTGATAACCTTACTTAAACTTTTTCTTGATTTCAGCTTTATCAGACTTTCATTAAATTGAAATGTCAATCAACTGAACTTTTCCTGAGGTCGCTGAACTTCGAATTGCCGAGAATCTACTAAATGTACTACTATTGGGGCCAAGTAACTAAGGAGACGCACTGCGCCGCGAGAAGTCTCAGATGTCTTGAGACATGTTAGCTAGTGCCGACGCTACAGCCTGAACAAACACCACAACTACATTTGCGACATTAACAATGCGACAGCGTATCTTGCCATCATCTTTAGGTGATAACCTGAGGAATGAGCGTGTTGCGACTCCATCACCTGTGAGTGTTATAGAAGCACCACACAGTTTTGCCTGTCAGATTTCTACCTTGGCTTAATGATGAATGAGATGGTGGTTTTTATTGATCTGAATGACTGCATGTATCACCGATGTTTGTAATATGCTATAGCCTGAATTGTTTGGTGAGCGTGGAGATGGGTCTTTTGTCTGAAGCATCGAAGTATTATGTCCCTAACTGATGAACCAGTTGGCGAATTTAAGTGGATGCCTACTCATAGAGGTTTTCAGACTACTACTCGATGTAGGTAAAAATGGATGATTCGCCTAGGAGATCACTAGTGTGTGTGTGTGTGTGTGTGTGTGTTTGACGAAGGATCCTGTTCTGCAGCGTTTGTAATTTATTTAGATGCGTGCTTGCTGCCCTTGGACGACACCTTCGAGCCACACAGAATCGTCTTATAGAGTCTTCGATGTGTCTGTGTTGATAGCCTACCCCCCCGCCCCTCCCCCTCCCCCCCACCAATTAAGGAGCGGATGCATTAACAGTAAGCAGTGCAAGCATTACATCGGGCCCTATTTAACTGTTTAGCGAATGTTAGGCGGCTATCCAACTGAAGGCTTAGATAAGGTAGCAGCTCCACCGTAGATATCCATCGGCTACATAAATCTGACGATCTGGAGGAGGGGTTAATTTATTTGTGAACGTTACTGCAATGCTTTTGTCTGAATTCTTTTTTATATTTTCATTTCCCAGACGTTGCACCAATTGGCGCATGCGTCCAGATGTTCCTGCCGAGTCCTAGCTATAAAGGTAAGTGTGCTGCTGCTTCTATATACTGTGTAAGTAGGCTGTTTTGGTTTTTATGTTGGTAACGTCACCTAGTGCTCTGTATGAAAATCACTGGCTGTGCTGTGTGCAGTCTGTGGCTGGTTGGCATTGTTGGAATATTCGCCATTGTAGTGTTGGGCAGCTGGATGTGAACAGCGCGTAGCGTTGCGCAGTTGGAGGTGAGCCGCCAGCAGTGGTGGATGTGGGGAGAGAAATGGCGGAGTTTTGAGAGCGGATGATCTGGACGTGTGTCCATCAGAGACAGTAAATTTGTAAGACTGAATGTCATGAACTGATATATAATGACTTTTGTACACTATTAACGTAAATACATTGTTTGTTCTCTATCAAAATCTTTCATTTGCTGACTGTGCCTATCAGTAGTTAGTGCCTTCAGTAGTTAGAATCTTTTATTTAGCTGGCAGTATTGGCGCTCGCTGTATTGCAGTAGTCCGAGTAACGAAGATTTTGTGAGGTAAGTGATTCATGAAAGGTATAGGTTATTGTTAGTCAAGGCCATTCTTTTGTAGGGATTATTAAAAGTCAGATTGAGTAAAGAGCGAAATGTCTGAGTACGTTCAGTTTTGCTCAGCTGTTTGAAAATCAAATAACTTAACAGGTTTATCAGCACAGTCATTCATAAATTTTTCTAAGGGGACGTTTCAACTGCTGTGTTATCTTTATACATTGCAAATTTCATTAATTGCCAACAAAAAATTTGCGGCATCTAACAGAACACTGCAGCCTCACTGAGAACGCTTCACTCCTGCTGATAACGAGTCCTGGAGTGTCTAACGGGACAGTTTATAAATTAAGCCCTTATACCAGCCTCTGTCGAATATTTTAACGGTGTCGAGAAAGACTCATCCTGTGCTGTTTTTCGCATCACTCACCCTGTAAATGTTTTCAACCGGACATAGGAATTTGTGGGTAGTGTTGTGCTCTGCAGTGGCGCACTAAAGGCGGGCGGATTGGGCAGCCCGCCCCGGGCCTCGAGATTTGGAGGCCATTCAGCGCCAGACAGTTTTAATCAAATCCCAAGCAAGACCAAAGTACGTGCAGTAAATCACAAGGAGTTTGGAGCTCGAGGCTCCATACTTGTACAAAGTATGAACATGCAGGGTGGCGCACGAAATGTGTTACCATTTTGTTTTTGAATATAAACTATATTGTCAATACAATCTGAAAGGAATATATACTACAATGAAGAGCCGTCCATGGAGATTTGTTCTAACTCAGCACATGCTCAATATGTCCACCATTTTGTTTCCTAACTTCCTTCAAACGAACACTGAAGTTAGTGATTACCCTACGGCACATGTCTTACGTAATTTCACTGCAAGCTTGAAGAATAAGTCTTCTGAGCTCCATTAAATCACGTGGACGTTTCGGGAAAATTTTTTCCTTTAGGTACCCCTAAAGAAAAAAGTCACATGTATTGAGGTCTGAACTATTGGGGGGCCAATTTTGTCCGTCATTGAAGCGATCTGGAAACCTGAGTGAAATAATCGGCATGTCGAAATGCTCGTGTAAAAACTCCAACACAGTGTTTGCAGTATGTGGCCTTGCTCCATCTTGCATGAACCACTGCGTGTTGAAGGGCAAGTCAGTAGCAAGAAGCTGTGGAATGAAGCTATTGCGAAGCATGGTCAAATAACGCTCGCTGTTCACAGTTTCTTCAAAGAAAAAGGCTCCAGTAAGTCCGTGACTGGAAACTGCTACCCACGCTGTACTCCTCGGAGCATAATGTTGTCGTTCATGAAGCACTTGTGGGTCTTCAGTGCCCCAAAAGCGTACATTTTGTTTGTTAACCACACCGTCTAAATGAAAACGCGCCTCGTCTGAAAACCAAACGTTGTTGAGAGTTTCTTCCCTATCCTCCGCCCACTGAGCAAACAGTAGTCTCTGCTGCTTGTGTTCTTCAGTGAGCTTCTGTGCACAGGTCATCTTGTATGGGTACATATGGAGGTCACTTTTAAGAATGCGTTGAACGGAGCGTCTGGATATTCCCAGTTGCACTGCTGCCTTTCTACACGATTTCCCGGGTCTTCTCTGTACAGCAACTCGTACCGCTTCAATATTCTCCAGCGAACAAACAAGCTTAGGCCGAGGTCGCTTCGCTTCCAATACCGTTCCTTCCTGTACAAATTTATCGTATAACCTGTGGATGGTCATCTTGCAAGGGACCCATCGTGTGTTAAAATGTTGTCGAAAACGCCTCTGAGTCACAACAAGGCTTTTCGTTTCATGAAAAACTAACACAATTGCCGATCGTTGCTGTGTCGTCAGTCTTCCATTGCCAGCCATTGCTGCTTACTAGTCTCCTAGCGGCAATATCGTGAATTACACGTCATTTCGTAACTTATTTGTTTTTCCAAGCTCTGTTGGCACTGTTGTAGAAATCCCAGCGGGATATCTAATGTGCGTCGTAAATTGTGAAAGAAACAATCGGTAACACATTTCGTGCGCCACCCTGTAGGTACCAGTTTATCTGTTATTAGACTGTGGCAATTATCAATGAGCGTATTCACAAATTTTAGATCTTTTGTAATACGTTGCATGAAACTTTATAACTGTTGTATGCTAGACGCAATTATTCTGCATGAAACGATTTCTGATACCTAAAACAGTCCTAAAGCTCTGGGCAGTCTGTAATCACAGTGTATAAGCGACGTTTTTATAGTCAATAACAGGTGTAAAGTTTGCTGTATTCCAGCGGCAAGGAAGTGTGTCAAAGTTAAGTAAATCTCTTGTTCATTTATGTAATAAAGTGAACTAATATTTCATGTGTTCTGATTTGATGTGCTGCCTCACCGAGCAACCAAAGAACCGGCAGTTGTGGCTGAATGAAAGTAGTTTGTCTTGGTCACAACAAGTCATATACACGGTAATGATCCAGAGTGGTATCATTAACTATAAACTGAAAGATCATGTAGGCTATTCGTCTGGCAGAAACGTCCAAATTGTCATCGGTTCCACATGGAAGCCTACGATAACTTTTATTTCTTGCAGCACAGACTCCTTATCAAACACGTAAATTTGTACCAAATTTTCCAGTGCAACAGCCAGAGCGTCCTCGGAAGGCCCAAGCATAGATTTTGTTTCAATAATTTGGAACATTTTGGTGATTTCCTATATGGCCGGGTATCGTTGTGACAATTCTTGTATAAACTAGTCTATGCATTCAAATTTTGATCGGTGAACTACTTCTAGACTCGATAATGTAACATCATGAGCTAGTTCACTTGACATGTTTTATTTACCCTCCTTCTTCGTTCGTCGGTCAATGTTATTGTGCATATCATTACATTTTTCAGTGTCAAAAGTAACGACATTGTCTATAATTGTAGTTCGTTTGGTCACTAAAGGCTCATTCAGGGTTTTTAATTTGGTGAGGCCTTTATCCGAAGTCATTTTTGCTCGCTGTAGATATTGTTGAACTCAATTTACTTCCTCCAATTTACTTTCTCTCACCGTCTGCCAAAAACTGAAATAAAAAATGCGAAATCACATAAATCTGGAAGAAGTGAGCTTGCTGTATATCTAGTATTAATGTTTGCTTATCTTCCAAAGTGCTCACAGTTGTTTCCACATTTTCTTTTATAACTATATGAATTGTAATGAGAACTTCAACGGGTATCAGACACCCGTTACAAATTTTTTCCTCTTTTTTCTACAAGTAATTTCGACTTTTATGTAGAACACGTGAAGAATGAATAGTTTATAACTTCTTTATAGTCTAGAAACAGGTGCGTTAGAGGGAACACTTGAGAAAGCATCAGCTCTAGAACGATTTAAGAAATTATTAGCTCAGCGACTGAACACAGATTTTGGACTGACTTCTTGAATTATTATGTGTACTCCTCTAGGTACACCTGATAATGACAAAGTATTGTCGTAACCATGAACCCTGAACAACGCAGTGTCCGTCCAACTTTTTCAAGCTGATGTTGAATATCTTTTGACATATCCTGTGAAGTCTTTACTGACATAAAAAAGTGGAACCTAAGAAGGTTTCTCGAACTTCCACAATGTTGTCTCCCACATGTATCTAATTACATGACTTATTTAGTCTGTTCTGTATTCACCGGAAGTGCAGCCAAAAATTATTCCGCAATTTGTAGCCTTTTTCATGTCTGCAATTATTTTTTCCTTACATTTTCACGTAGAATAAAAATAAATTCATTTTGTATCCCTTTTGAGGAATAAGAAGGTTCTCTCTTTGGTCCAACAGTGAACTTCTCAAATTTTGAACAATGCTCTTTCGATACTGGATCATATTTTGCCATCAACTGTTTTCCGATGAAGCAATAGGCGATGTAAAATGCTTCTCCATTTCTTCGTCTCATCATTAACAATCCTCGATTAACTTTGGCAATGGTCTCATTAAGTTTCAAGCCCATCTAGTTTTCCGTGTTTCTAAATGTGATGGATTTTCAGGCGATGAGTCACGCTTTGACATCTTCGGATTCAACTATCAAAAGTGATAGAGGACAGAAATGAATTATTTTTTGCTGGTATCGCCCTTAGAGGCAAATAATCGGTAGAAGAAAACGGTACATTTTCTTTGTTACTGGTGAATATAGCATCCATTTCCTTAAATATTTAGTCTCGTTCAAATGTGGGTGAAACCAAGACGAAGTTAAACAACGATGTGTTCCTTTATTGTGTTCAGCTGTTCTTTCTATAGATCCAAAAGGTCTCTCCTTGTTCTGATACATTCCATTCTTCTTATCAGTTATCGCATTTCTGATATGCTCTGGACCAGGTATTTAATGAAGAGGAATCGAAGTTAGATGCATCAGAAGTATGTTCATTCGCAGTAATTTTCTTATCAATACTCTCTCTGTCATCTTTTTCTTCACTGTCATTTACGGTACAATCTTCATTGAAATCATATGCGGTAAGCTTTTCACCTGTGTTTGTAGTCTCAACATCAGTAAATCTGTACGCCGGGGGAAGATTCCTTCGCCATCTTTACTTCCTCCGTGAGCGGAGGTATTTGGATAAATATCCCGCGAGTGCTTCAGCCTCTTCAGTCTTTGCTTTTCTTGGCTTTTTTCTGAAAACCAGATACGTGAATCGCAAGATTATTTTGATGAAAGATATTGGTCTACACGTTCATTAATGGTAATTTTTTTCTTTCTGTGTAGCCTGTAGGCTCGTGGTAGAGAGTAAATAGGTGCCATCATGATCATAAAAACATGACCATTTTCAAATGGACGTTGTGTATAGCGTTTATAGTGCGGCTGATCGTAAAAGCAATTTTTGCATGAATGGAAGGATTATTTTTATTTTACTGTTTGATAAATCATTATTTGTTAAACATCATGGTTCTACAATTTGTAACACATTTCGATGTTACAACAAGCGATGTGTGCTGTAAAACAGTGTAAAGTAAGAATCTAATGTTTGCAAAGGATTATAGTTCTTTTAAGTGTTCAGGTATTTCTGATCCTGACAGTATACACTAGAAAATTTCGAGATAATAATAACCTAATCAGAAATGCAGGTTCTAACCTTTTTGGGCTATACTTAGATGTCAGATAATACAGTCACTGTTCAAACGCTCTTAACACGCCTCAACAAAAATAATAGAAAAAAATTACATTAGTTAAGTAGTATATCTAATCGATCTTAAGAAAAATGCAATGAAATGAAATTAACACGAAACCTAAGATATTCTAGAGGCGCATCGGCGAACAAACTGCTTGGGTTTTCAGCGGTCTGACGGGTATTCCCCAAGAGTTTAAAATGGAAGTGGAAGGGAAGTTACGCAGCGGCTGCAATTTTCATTTGGTCTCCTAACAAGTTACGACATAATTTTACGACAATAAGATTCAGTCTGATTGTCCTCGTTTCTATTCTTTAATAGATATGTTATCTCGTTTACGAAAGAAATCGTCACATAATTTCGGATCCATTATGTGTGTTTCGCGTCGAAGCTGCCATAGAGTGACCGGGGTGCACGTCTTTAAGGCGCTGACTGCTACTAGATAAAGATTTATGTAATACTGGTTTACTCAGCAGAGTGAAAGATACAAAACAGTTTTCTATTGTTAGTTCTGGCGTATAACGCGTGCATGACTCTAGTGTTGACCTTGATGTCAACAGTTGGTAAAGGACTTTACTTAAAACGACATGACTCTACACTACGTGATCAAAAGTATACGGACACTCCCAAAAACATACGTTTGTCGTATTAGGTGCATTTTGCTCCCACCTACTGCCAGGTACTCCATATCAGCGACCTCAGTAGTCACTAGACATCGTGAGACAGCAGAATGGGGCGCTCCGCGGACCTCACGGACTTCGAACGTGGTCAGGTGATTGGGTGTCACATGTGTCTTACGTCTGTACGCGAGATTTCCACACTCCTAAACATCCATAGGTCCATTGTTCCCGATGTGATAATGAAATGGAAACGTGAAGGGACACATACAGCACAGGCCGACATCGTCTGTTGACTGAGACCGCCGACAGTTGAAGAGGGTCTTAATGTGTAATAGGCAGACATCTGTCCACACCACCAGACAGGAATTACAAACTGCATCAGGATCCACTGCAAGTACTGTGGAAGTTAGGCGAGAGGTGAGAAAACTTGGGTTTCATGGTCGAGCGGCTGCTCATAAGCCACACCTCACGCAGGTAAATGCCAAACGACGCCTTGCTTGGTGTAAGGAGCGTAAAAATTGGACGACTAAACAGTAGAAAGAAGTTGTGTGGAGTGACGAATCACGGTACACAATGTACCGATCCGATGGCGGGGTGTGAGTATGGCGAGTGCCCGGTGAACATCATCTACCAGCATGTTTAGTGCCAACAGTAAAATTCTGAGGCGGTGGTGTTATATTGTCGTCAAGTTTTTCATGGAGGGGGCTTGCAGCCTCTGTTGTTTTGCGTGGCACTACCACAGCACAGGCCTACATTAGTGTTTTAAGCACCTTCTTGCGTACCACTGTTGAAGAGCAATTCGGGGATGACGATTGAATCTTTCAACACGATCGAGCACCGGTTCATAATGCAAGGCCTTTGGCGGAGTGGTTACACGACAATAACATTCCTGTAATGGACTGATCTGGACAGAGACCTGATCTGAATCTTATAGAACACGTTTGGGCTGTTTTGGAACGCCGACTTCGTGCCAGGCCTCACCGACCGACATCGATGCCTCTCCTCAGTGCAGCACTCCGTGAAGAATGGGCTGCCATTCTCCAAGAAACATTCCAGCACCTGATTGAATGTATGCCTGCGAGAGTGGAAGCTGTCATCAAGACTAAGGGTGGGCCAAAATCATATTGAATTCCAGCATTACCGATGGTGGGCGCTACGAACTTGTAAGTCACTTTCAACCAGGTGTCCGGATACTTTTGATCAAACAGTGTAGTTCATCTTGTTGAATTTTCATATTTATGAAATAAGCTATATAATAGTTATGTATAACCACTGACAGAGTAATTTTTAAATGTAAGGCTTTAGTGAAAAGAATTAATAAATCGCTGGTAAGCTCTTCACTCCACTTACGCGCGTATATTTAAACGGTACTTATAGTATATATGTATAGTGCATCAAGAAATTTACGACGAGCTTGCACCAAGAAATAAAAGGTATCGTAGGCATCTACGTGCAACCGATACGAATGTGGATGTTTCTGCTAGATGGACAGCCCACAAAGTCTTTCAATTTATAATTAAATGGTACCACCCTAACTCATTATCGTGTATATCAGCCTTTGTGACCAGGCGAAAGTATCTCCATCCAGCCTCAACTGTAGGTTCTTTGACTGCTGGGTGAGGCGGCACATTAAACTACAACACATGAAATATTCGTTCACTTAATTACATAAATGAGTAAAAGATGATTTACTTAACTTTGACACAATTCTCTGCCACAAGAATACTTGATAATATACTCGTGTTATTGACTATTGAAGCATTTCTTGAGGCACAGATTAACAAACTGTTCTCCTGCAGCACAATGTTCCACATTTAAATGAACAAGTCCACCAGAAACTTTAACCATCACGTTGGTCGAAGCTGGGTTCAGCTGAAGTGGTCTTCAGGTGAGGTCACAATCTGTGGCAGAGCCCTTGGTAGCTTAGCGCTATAACGACCACAGTGTGAGGGCGCTGTTACGTTGAGAGGGCGGTTTTCAGGATCATCTCCCATGTGTCACTGCCTATTCCAGCGAGCCCTAGCTAATGTCTGTGATACTGATTACCATTGCCAGCATGGGTGTGGCAACGCCGTCTTTGTGAGATGAACCGTCACTTATGATCCAGTACTTCTTGACCATCTGTGTTTCAGTCGCATCATCCAGACAGAGTTTTTCCTGAACAGAAACTAATAAAAAATTATCTTCTCTCTATGATGAATTGACAACGACTAGCCAGTCTATCGACTTTGTCAATCGAAAGAAAAATTTCAAGTGAATATAATTTGAACGACCTTATTGAGAATTTCAGCAAAATAATGGCACGAAAACATGAACATTAATAATATCATTAATAACTACCATGTCGTGTTGAGGTTACGAAACTAACTGATATTTTAACTGTAGGAGCTCTGTTTCCAGACATATACAATAAACGATAACTTTCTTATTGTATTCTTTATTACATTTTTCACTTTACCTGGTAGCTGCTGCGCTAAATGCTGATCCGTATTCTAACTTTCCGACTTGTACATTTTATATATTAACGTGTGTATATTATTTAGAGTACCCATATTATAAATACTTGACTTTTTTTCAGCTACTACATCTGTATTATTGATTTTTTACAAAACGTACTCTACTAATACATTAATTTCTAAGGCCTCTTTTTAGTTTCGCCGTCCCAGGCCTCCGACGGGTTTAGTCCGCAGCTAGTGCTCTGTAAGGAAGCCAAATTGCTGATCAGTGATTTTGTTGTTATCTTGCAAGACATTGGCGAGGGCTCTGTGGATAAAAAAACTCCAGTACGACACTTCCACAGCAGATTGGTAGTATGGCACAGGGGTTCTGATTGGGAAGTTTGGGAGGGGTTACCAATTTCAGCATTTGCTGAAACCGAGAAGAATCTTGAATACTTGACGAAACCGAGATACAGCAGATATTTTTAGTTTATTTACGTCCATCCCAGACAAATATTGTGAAAGAGTGGTATACGTATCAGTACGGCGCTGTTGATCACCGTTGTACTGGTACGTGATTTTTTAATTTGTTTTTCGTTCAGTACTACTATAGACAGAGTAAGCTTTTCAAGTTTTGACCCATTGAAGAGAAATGTTCTCTTCATCCTACATTCCAGGTGAGCCGGTGGTGCAACAGGGTTTTTGGGAGGGTATTTTCAGTCCCAGAATTTGCCTTGCAAACTAGGGAAACTTCAGAAAACCTGAAAGGTGGCTACACTGAGCCACTGCGCCAGAGATTGCGCCAAAGAGTATTATTAAGCCGCCTCCACAGTGCTTGGGGAGAGCTCGTAGTAGTCAGTGCCTGTCGAGGACTCGGGGTAGTCGGTGCTGAGATGTCGTAGTGAAGAGTGTTTGTTGAGATGTGCTAGTAGGCGGTGCTTGCTGAGATGTGATACTGAAGAGTCTTGTTGAGATGTGGTAGTAGAGAGTCGGTGTGGAGATATATTGTAAGGATTAGAGTGATTTTCATCAATATAAATGAGGTAACAAACTCCGTTTCTTTTTTTTTCATTATTTCAATGTCCTGAATAATGCGTCATTACAGGTTCAGTCAACAAAGCATCTGGCTTGTGTTCTTGTATTAGAGTGTAATTCTGGTTTTCTTACGCAATTATAGTATTTCTATTTTTTAATTACTGCAGTATAAATGATATTTAAAATTTCTTGTCTTGTTGAAGAAGAACCGTGCCAGATGTGTACGTTGAGTCACACTCCCACACACAGAACAATTACACTTGTGCTTTGGGTTCGTAGGTTTTATAGTTGCTGGGGACTTAATTAATTAATTGTGTTAACGAAAATTTTCATTTCATTCTTTGTTGTTGTTCTATGCAGTCAGATTGCGGACAAATACTAGTCAGGGATAACCGATTACGAGACACAGCGTAATCGGACATACAGCTACCAAAAACTAAAAATATTTGCATTTTATTTAATTAAGCCCCCATGCAAACCTTGTTCGGAATCAGGTTCTTAAAAGTATTTTCTGTTGATTTTTGAATCGTTGTGCACAAGACCAAACTATGAGTACCTAATGTGTGTATGTGTATTTGTTCCTCAAAGTTACAACTGCCATGTTATAAATGAATTTAATGGCTGAAAATGCGAGTTTTATCAATCAAAACATCATAATACGCATCAGAACACGGACAATCTGTCGACACTGCAACTTTCTCAAACTCTAAGATACGTTTTGGACACCAAGAAACTCTTCTTTAGAAATTGCCACTGATACCAAAAGTCCCGATCGTGTGAAACTCGGCTTGCTGTGTTTGTCCACGACATCAAGAGAACTGTACCTGGCAGACTCCAGGTCAATAGCGTGTTTCATGACTTCTGCAAACCATTCAGTGTGGTATCACAGAGTCATCACAGAACAAAATTCAAGCGAACGGAATCCTGCAATGCGACTGTGCAGATGACTTCCTAGTTAAGTGAAGTCAGTTAGTTTTTCGTACTGGAAAAAATGCCACTGTCAGAAGTGATATCACGTCTGGCGAACCATAAAATAACGTGTCGTGACTAAAGTAAGTGTAAAAGATTTGCCAGACAACTTTTGTATCACTCAGTGGTTGCTCACGGACGACACAGTTTTACTCAGGGACAGCACAAGGTTAGAAAACTGTTTTGAAATGAACGACTTGAAAACCGAGCGCGCTTGTTGTTAATATTGACAGTTTACCCTAATCATAAACAGATAGAAAGTAAAATACTTAAGAACACGGAAAGGTTTTATATCGTTTGCCTATTTGCTATCAAGTACGCCGGATTTCTTGTTACTATTACTTTCTTGGAGATGTGGTCCGTCTACGCAACTAAATAAATTGCCGATATCTACGATTGTCTCGAAGGAATAGTATAAGCTGGAACGATCACATAGATGCAATCGTGGGGATTGGAACTGACATACCGAGAGTTTTCCGACGAATCCCAAAGAAGATTAATTCACTCATGACGATTCCTACAGAAGACTAGTTAACAAACGTCGAATCCTAAGGGAGAGTAATTCACCAATGACAAATTCTAAGTAAGAGCAACCTACCGACTAATCCTAAGGAAGGGTAATTACCCTATGAAGAACCCGAGGGGAGAATAATTAACCCACTACTAATGTTAAGGAAATCATCTATGACGAACCCTAGGGAGGAGTAGTTGACTCGTGACGAATCCTGAGATATTTAAGGAATTCTTGTATTCTACACCGGGAAAAAAATGTGCTGTACTCAAAATATCAGAAGAAATCGAAATTTACGTTAACGAAAAAAAGATGCACGAACACATTGGATCAGGGGTGTCCTAACCGCGGCCAGCGGGTCACGTGAGGCTCAAAGCAAGTATCAAGGCGGCGCAATGAGTGAGCATCTGTCGTACGACCGCTAAAGAACATTCTATGCAATTCCGTTTATGTAAAGTTACAATAAATTGAATATTTTCAATTCGAAACGCCCGCCACACTATGCAATTCTCTCATTGGTCCATCCCGTTGCTAACATTGCCACCCGTGCTATACGTGAACCCCAGTGTCTCATTCTTATAACGGAGCAAACCTTCAGACGCGCCAGTCTGTTATCTTACGGCTACCTCAATTGCAATTCAGAAACTAGAGATTTAGAGACGTATAATGAAATAAATTTATAGAAATACAAAGAAATTCTGTGTTATTTATTTACATTTGTGGAACTGAATCATCGCCAATACCAGGAATTCTTCATTAGTCTGGACGCTGAGTATGGTGATATCGTATATTTTACAGAAGTAAGAGGGCTCAGGTTTTATACCATAATTAATTAAATCAAATCGTTCATGATACCAAAAGCAAAATCGGTGCCAAAACCTGACGGTGCCAACTGCTTGGCAGGTTTAGCATTTTTGATAGATGTGACAGTCCATTCAGTTGACTTAAGCCGGCATCATCAAGATAGAAAACTAGTAATCAGTTCAATGTTTCAACAGTAGACGCGTTTCAAATGCAACTGAAATTATGGCGAGCACAAATAAATTCAAACAATTTTTTTTTCATTTGAAGACGTTGGCCCTACATAATTCTAAAGAAGGGACTAAATATGCAGCCATAATTGTTAATTTTGTGCAAGAATTAGACACTCTGTTTCTAGATATTCCAAATCCTTCAAGAGCTTTCCCACAAACAATTCGGAGCATTACTTTTCAGCATGCCCTCGTACTTTCAGAGTCATCGTATTTCAATCCCATCTTCGCACTACTATCTACTTTCTAACATTTTTATTCATGTTATCTTACATTTTTATATTTTAAACTTTCAAGCTTATTTCAGACCCATTAAACTTTCACACAACCTCGTGCATTATAAGTCATCACATTACACTCCGCGGTTGCGATATGATATACAGATTTTCATATAACACATTTATTATCCGATTCTAAAAATACCCCCTTCGAGCCAATTTTAAATTGATTCTACGCTTTTCACTTTATCTTTACTATATGATTACATTGTCTTATCACGTGCGAAACGAAGTGATCTGTGATTTTTATCAGATTAAAATAAAAGTATTAAAATAACAATTTTGTAAATGCAATAATATGGTATAGTTTAGAGATGTAGGAAAATCACTTCTGCTTAATACACACTCGCTGTTCTGCTTCTTTTGTATGTTGACCACCCGCCTACGTGCCGCTGCTCTATCTGTTGTTTCGCTTTCTCGCACATTGAGTAAGTCGTCTTTTTTGTGTAAAGTTATTTATAAGTATTTTGTTATATTTTTAAATTTTAGTCGAAACTTGTCATTGATTTCAATAAAGTAATATAATTTAATCAGTTACGAATGTCACCTGTGTCCTCCGCAATTTCGAGTGGCGTCACTTCGTGTTAGTACAATATGATCAAAGTGACAAACGCCACCGATATATCCTAAGCTGGAGTTCATCGCTACGTGGGTTGCTCAGAAAGTAATGCACAGCATGTTATTCTTCAACAATTCCTTATTGAATATAATGCGAATTACACACACGAAAGAATGGTGGTTTATCTACACACACTATTTTTCCACGAAATCTCCATCCCGTTCTGTGGCCTGCCTCCAGCGCGAAACAAGGGCGTGTATGCCCTGTCGGTGCCAATCCTTGCCCTGGTGGCGGAGCCAGTGCATCACCGTGTGAATCACCTCCTCATCGTCCTCAACACGTCTTATACGAATGGCATCCCTTAATGGCCCAAACAAGTAGAAGTCCGAGGGGGCTAGGTCAGGTGTGTCAGGTGTGACGGTGACCCCAACCGCTGCCTTCTGATGACCTCACCAAAATGGCTCTGAGCACTATGGGACTTAACATCTGAGGTCGTCAGTCCCCGAGAACTTAGAATTACTTAAACCTAACTAACCTAAGGACATCACACACATCCATGCCCGAGGCAGGATTCGAACCTGCGACCGTAGCGGTCGCGCGGTTCCAGACTGAAGCGCATAGAACCGCTCGGCCACTCCGGCCGGCGATGACCTCACCCTCCGTGCTCAGCGACTAACTGCATTTCTGTCGGCAGCGGATGCTCCACAGACTTTGCACGAACGTTTATGAGTGTTCCTCATAGTTTCTCTCTGCAGTGAGAAATTAAATGACGGCACACTGCTTGTAACGTAAGTCACCTGCAGACGCCGTTTTGAAGCTGTCCTGCAGCTACGCTATCTGTCGAAAGTGGCGGAAACTTGGTGCACTCACTCTGGAGACTTCAGATAATACATACGCAGCGTTTCACATTTGTAGCATTGTTTTCGGCTGAGAAAAGAAAAGGCGGTGCATTACTTTCTGGGAAACCCTTCATCTGAACGAATCACGCAATACACGGCTGCTTTAGAAAATCCTCTAAACAAAACTGCTCCTCAGATCAGGATGACGCCTGATTGCGCAACACGTGGGAAAAACGTCACTGTTATTACCGCCATCACCACGTCAGACTGAGATGTTTTCAGCTTGCTCTTACCCTTGCAGTTTGAATAAATTCTACTTCTTAAAACGTTGTGGAGCACCCACTGAAACGGCCAGTATTTTCGATTTCCACAGCACAGTAACAGTGATACTGAGCGGTAAGCGGGTCCACTGGCCGCGGCGGTCGCCGCCGCGCGCCTCACATACCAGAACGGGCGGGAGTCCCACGGCGCCGCAACCAGCGTCCGGTGGACAAGGCGCAGCCGATAGCGCCTGGCCCGGTCAGCGCCGCTCACCAGTTTGTTATCAGCGTCTGCCGCCGTCCGCCACGGCGTCGTTTTACACCCGCCGCGGGCGCAGCCCATCGGCGGAGCACGCAAATTGCCCGTGGCGCGTCCCGTACTCCCACGTGTCAGCTACGTGGCGTCCAGCCGGTGCCTGCGTGCCAAGAGTGACCAGTGTTGCCGGCTCAGAAATGGGATTGAAACATTTAAAACAAGTTCGTGGTCTTCGACACAGATACCAGCGAACACATCGACACCTGTCTCCGCAAGCTAGAAAACGGTCACTGACCAAAGTTTTCCTCGTTCCTGTTCCATCTCGTATAGTGACCGATACGATTGTCGCCACCTCTTTGTCTACGCTCATCATCATCATCATCATCATCAACAGTATGCAGCCCCTGGCCGCGTCTACTCGGAACGTAAGCGCCTCCTTCTTATCTTATTCCCTCACCATGTTCCCGTCCGCCCCCGGTAACTGAATGGTCAGCACGACAGCATGTCAATCCTAAGGGCTCGGGTTCGATTCCCGGCTGGGTCGGAGATTTTCTCCGCTCAGGAACTGGGTGTTGTGTTGTCCTAATCATCATCATTTCTTATCCATCGACGCGCAAGTCGCCGAAGTGGCGTCAAATTCCGGCCGGGGTGGCCGAGCGGTTCCAGGCGCTACAGTCTGGAACCGCGCGACCGCTACTACGGTCGCAGGTTCGAATCCTGCCTCGGGCATGGATATGTGTGGTGTCCTTAGGTTAGTTAGGTTTAAGTAGTTCCAAGTTCTAGGGGACTGATGACCTCAGAAGTTAAGTCCCATACGGCTCAGACCCATTTCAACCATTTTTGGCGTCAAATCGTAAGACTTGCACCCGGCGAACGCTTCCCGTCGGGAGGCCCTAGTCACAAGACATTTACATTTTTATTTACCATGTTCCCTTCTCCACTTTGTCCTTTTCTTCTACTCTTTCTTTCACACATTCCGCCCGCCCCGATCCCGATAGCTGAGTGGTCAACGTGACGGATTGCCGCCCTTACGGGCCCGGGTTCGGCTCCCGGCTGTGTCGGGGGTTTTCTCCGCTTAGGGACTGGGTGTTGTGCTGTCTTCATCATCATTTCATCCCCATCCGCCCCGCAGATCGAATGTGGCGTCGAATGAAATAAGACCTGCACCAAGGCGGCCGGACCTGCCCCGCAACGGGCCTCCCGGCCAATGACGCCAAACGCTCATTTCCATTTTTTCACACCTTCCGACGATCGATATTTCTCTCGCTGTTGTCATTTCACTAACTTGTCTTTGTATCCTGCCAATTCCCGTCCTTTAACACGTCCATAGCGTCTTAATCTACGAGGGTTGAACAGAAAGTAATGCACCGCATTTTGTTTCTCAGCCGAAAACAATGGTACGAATGTGAAACGTAACGTGTGTATTATTTGAAGTCTCCTGAGGGAGCGCGCGAAGTTTCCGTCACTTCCGACAGACAGCGTAGCTGCAGGACAGTTTCAAAATACCGTCTGTAGATGATGTACGTTACAAGCAACGTGCCGTCATTGAATTTCTCACTGCAGAGAAAGAAACTGTGGGGAATAGTCAAAGTCTATGGACCTGTGCAAAGTCTGTGGAGCATCTGCTGTCGACAGAAGTACAGTTAGTCGCTGGGCACGGAGGATGAGGTCATCAGAAGGCGGTTCGGCGGAGCTCCACGATTTTCAGCGGTCGGGGAGACCATCCGCGGCTGCCGCACCTGACATGTTGCAGCGAGCTGATGTTGTCATTCGCGAGGACAGACCCATTACGACCCGGCAGTTGGCGCTGCATCTGTCAATCAGCAAAGGAAGTGTGGATGCAATTATCCGCAGTCTTAGATATTCAAAAGTGTGTGCAAGGTGCGTCGCGCGGTGTCTAACGGTTGGTTGGTTGTTTGGGGAAGGAGACCAAACAGCGTGGTCATCGGTCTCATCGGATTAGGGAAGGATGTCGGCCGTGCCCTTTCAGAGGAACCATCCCGGCATTTGCCTGGAGTGATTTAGGGAAATCACGTAAAACCTAAATCAGGATGGCCGGACGCGGAATTGAACCGTCGTCCTCCCGAATGCGAGTCCAGTGTCTAACCACTGCGCCACCTCGCTCGGGGTGTCTAACGGTGGATCACAAATCCCACAGAAAAAAACCTTTGTCTTGATTTGTTGCAACGTTTTGAAGCTGAGGCGGAGGCCTTCTGGTCCCGGATTGTGACAGGCGATGAAACCTGGGTTCACCGTTTTGCACCTGAAATTAAACGAGAGTCGATGGAACGGCGCCATTCCCACTCCCCAGAGAAGAAAAAATTCAAAGCAACTGCGTCCGCCGGTAAGGTCATGATCACTGTGTTCCGTGGCTGTGAAGATGTGATCCTCTCTGGTGTGAGGTCAAAAGGCGGTATCTATAGGACATACACGCCCTTGTTTCGCGCTGGAGTAACGCCATAGAAAGGGATGGAGATTACGTGGAAAAATAGGGTGTGCAGATAAAACACCATTCTTTCGTGTGTGTAAACCTCATTATATTCAATGAAGAATTGTTTAAAAAAATGCGGAGCATTACTTTCTGGGCAACCCTCGTATCATGTTTTTTCTACTGTCTCTCGTACGGACTGCTCTCTCACTATTTCTCTCAACGTCCCATTCCTCACTCTGTTCATTTTTGTGATTCCTGCCCTGCTTCTTTGAAATTTCATCTCGCAAGCCTGTATATTGTTCACCTGGTTTTTTTCATTGCCCACGTTTCCGACTTATATATGAGTATTGGAGCACAATAAGCACGGTTTAACAGTATCTTGCTTTTTAGTGGCACAGCCTGGCTGCAGGTAAGGCTTCTTACGTTCTGCAGGAATCCATGTGGTTGCCTTCCCCTCTTACTATCCCTATCACTCCTTCCGTTGTCCTCTATTACGCTTCCAACACACTTTTGTCTTTCTACGTACTTTCTTTAATACTTGACCCCTAGCATTTACGGTAGCCTGCTGGAAAGTAATATCTCCGAGGTTTTTTGTGAAAACTCTTAAAGATTTTTAAATAAAACAAACGTAATTAACATTGTACAGCTTTATTTTTTCACGTCTACATATTCGCAGCACTCTGCCCCATCCGCTTTTCATCTGTTTCCTGAACTTAAAGAACACTTTCGAGGCTTTGCTTTGTTAGTGATGAAGCGGTGCAAGCTAAGGTGAGGTTGTGACGCCGTCGACAAAGTTACACATTCTACTGCAACGGTATCAACAATCTGATCTCTCGTTAAGAGAAATGCGTTCGTCGTCAACGTGACTATGTTTAGAGATAAATATGTAGACATGAAGACTAAAGATATATATTTGTTAATAAACTTTATTTTATTTAAATTTTTAACAGCTTTCACAAAAAAATTTCGGAGACATTACTTTTCAGCACGTCCTCGTACGTGCGTTGCTAGTCTCACCTTATTCCTCTTCACCACCATTACTTCACACTTCTTTGTATTAAATTGCAATCAACACTGTCCCACCTCCTCCTCACATACGTTTAGCCCTTCTTGTACCCCTTCTTCTCCATTTAGTCAAACACTTATCTCATCTGGAAACGCCATTAATTTCGTATTTTCATCTCCAATTCCTGCTGCCACTTCTACTATTGTTTCATCCAAATCGGTGATGAGGAGTAGAGGGGATTGTGGACTCTCTTGCTTACGTTTCGCAAAAAGTCGGATTATAAAAAGTATACTTATGGTAAGGTAAATGGATGATCATGGGCATGCTAAAGGACATAACAATGATATTAAAATTTATCAATGGCCAAGTCATAATTCATCACGCATGTTCTTTAAAAAAGTTGCATGATAAATTTTGTACACTGCTAAGAAGTAAAAGAAAAGAGCCGTAGAAACACTTAAAAACATAGCTTTCTTTGCTCGACGAAATACACAGAATATCAAGAAAATTATTCCATTTTTGGGAGGTGCTACTATGCACCAAAGCAAGAAGAAATCTCTAGTAAAAATATGCTCCAAAATGCATACCTTAACAGCTATGTGCGCTTGTCCGTCTTCACCACTGCGAAACACATCTTTTCTACTGAACAAGTCCCACAGCTCGTAAGGTATGCATTTTGGAGCAAATGTTTACTGGAAATTTTTATATTGTTTTGATCCACACCACAACTTCTCAAAATATGGAATTCTTTCTTTTAACACCTCGCACACACACACACACACACACACACACACAAAACAATATGTAGAAGGCGATAGACAGTATCTTTCTATACTGTATTATCCATTGCGTTTTGTTTCCTTTCTCGCTACCGAACAACGAAAAAACTGAATTTTCTTCTTCAGTAGAGCTGGCTTTCTTATTGTTTCATGGCTTTCAAAGAAAATTATTTCAGCTATTTATATTCTTACTTCTGCAAAGTGTAGTGTTTTCCTTTGTCAATCTCAGTCATGTTGTGCTCTGGCATATTTAGCATACTTTGTGAAACAACACTTCCAGAAGGAATATCCATGTCACGAATCTCGGCCTGCCGTCACAGCTTCACTCTTAACTCTCTGCTATTACCCTACTTTAGCAGAGGAGTCTCTGCCCACCTCGCTGGAAGAAAGAATATTGAACAGAATCGCCTTAGTATCAGCATAGGGGAACTTTTCCCACATGATCTTCACGTCTGCAGCGGGGATGGGCGCTGATCTGATACTTCCTGATTTATTAAAACTGTCTGCCCGGTCAGAACTCGATGCTGGAGCCTGTTTTGATGAAACTTCCAAAGTTTCAAAGCAGCGTAAACTTCGCTTCAGAGCGAATCATTCTGGAAACAATCCCATAAGTTGAGGCTAAACAAGTTCTGGGAGGCCTTTCTTCCAGGAGTTCTAGTCCCGAGAAGTATGCTGGACAGGGTCTGTGAATTCTGGAGAGTAAGAGAGAGTTGCTAACAAGAGTGAAGCTGTGAAGATGGGCCGAGAGTCGCGCCTGGATAGCTCAGTCGATAAAAGCATCTCCCGAGATCGAGTCCGGGTCGGTTTTAGTCCGCCGGGAAATTTCCTTGACTCTGCTGTTCTTCGACGACGTTTCCAGAACCGCAGGGAGGGAAGTTCATGGCCCGGCGATAGTTCACACTTCAGAAGCGGCACTCAGGAACGACCGACGAGGCGCGACTCCTGCGAGATGCTATCTGAGTGCTACACGACTATAATAAGCCATCAACTCGGCGTTGCGTCGTTTCAGACACCAGCAGTATCTCTTTGCCCATCTATGTAACTTTCCCTCAATTATCGCTTTTAAAAAAGAACTTTCGCATCCTGTTGCGACGTTGCGCCAGATTTATGTCCGGAGAACGTTACGGGCTGATACTGGACCTAATGGGAACACAACAACTTAATATCACTGGGCAATCCACATTCAACGAGAAGGCATCAACGTAAAATTGTTTTTTTTTTTTTTACTTTTCTATAGAAATTATTGTTTTCAACGAAAGATCTTATAATTTGCAATATCTTATAATTTGCATTCATTCGATACTACCTCGTTTTTAATCTCTTTCACGTTGTTTCCCCAACACAGAAGTTGTCATGAATATATCTAAAGAAAGATATATTTCCTTCTATGCAGACGCTCTGACAGTCTATAAAACAGTGTAACATGCTACTTTGTTTATAACAGCGCTAGAGCAGAGGCCGAAATTGTTCAGCGTCACAACACTTCCCAAAAACAGGCAGACAATCAAAGAATCAGGCTGCTCGAGCTGTATTTTAGAGCTCGAGATATTCTCCGAAATGAGCTTTTGCCAACAGACAGTAAGCAAACGTTGTCACTTTGTAGTTATTACGACAGTGATGTGAACAAAACACAGTCAAAATACGTCAGGTCAAAGCAGCCATATCATTAGGGGTAAAAATATCTTTAATCTTATTCCACAGGGATGTTACAGGGCCGTTACTGGATATAACACATGATCTGATGTAACACTGTAATCTCCTTCTTCCTAACAGGTCTACTGGATTGCGATATAACTGACCGTGATCGCATATGCCTAATCAAATTTTACAGTGAGTAAGGCTATCGTTACATCCGGCACGTGTCTACATCCTTGTATTCAACAATCTGGCGTTTCCGCCGGTTATTAATGTACCATCATTTCACATTTGCAAACGTTTATCTCGTACTTACGTTAACCTGTGATCTTGCAATGTTGATCACTTAAATATGTTACCTAGACAAATGAATTCCCTGAACGTCATTATTGCACATTAATTAATTTTTGGTGTTGCGATGTTTTTTGCTCGTCATTGTATTACAGTATCATGATGGCTTCGTAAGCTGATAACCGGTTAATTAAATAAATTGGTATTGCAGAACTCCACAATTTTATGCTTTTCTTTATAATTATGAAGCTGTTCTACCAAGCAACGACGGAAGACTCAACTGACACCCATAATTCTTTTGCAGATAAATAAGTAATGTGGTGCTAGATATATAGCGACAAAACTAAATACAAAATAATGTAATGAAATTACTCTTTTAATTTTTTTTCAAATGCTCTCTTCCCTACTGAAAAATACAAACATGCATACATCTTATGTAATTGGTCATTTGTTCCTATCGAAGGACATAACAGCAACTTGGTACCCAGACTAGAGTAGCGGAAGCACAATCTTCTAATTTTTGTGTGTTCATATTCATCATACTTGCAAAAAATGGCTCTGAGCACTAAGGGACTCAACTTCTACGGTCATCAATCCCCTAGAACCTAGAACTACTTAAACCTAACTAACCTAAGGCCATCACACACATCCATGCCCGAGGCAGGATTCGAACCTGCGACCGTAGCGGTCGCGCGGCTCCAGACTGAAGCGCCTAGAACCGCTCGGCCACCCCGGCCGGTCATCATACTTGCAACTGGAAGAAATACGTAGATCAGGTGAACTTGTTGGCCACGAAACAGGACTTCCTCTGCCTAAACACTTCTCAGAGAATGTCTGGTGCTGGTAATACGAACCGACAGTCCTAAATGTCATGTTGGAACCACATACGCACTTCAGTAACGAGTGACATTTGTTCCAGGAACCTGGGGAGTACGTCAGTGGTAAACACTGACAAGGAGACGGCACGACCGTGGGGTCGAGGATTTGTGCGAAATTTTGGGTGGTGAAAGAAGACCCCTAACATCTCACGTGGTTAAAATATTAGGACGCACTACTCGGAAAATCCCGAGAAAAATCGATCCGAAATTTCTTTGGTGACTTATGAGTAAATAATGTTAGTACTTTGCCGAGCCGCCGTCTGTCCAGAAGGTTAGGGCTCAGACTCGGACTTTTACGCCAGAAGTCTCGGGTTCGATTCCTCCTCTAGCACTTTTTTTTCTTCTGTTTCATTTTCTTTTGTTATTCCACCAATTATTCAAAATGTTTCCCAAACCTACATTATTTTTAAAACATTATTTTTGCTGAAGAACGGAAAGTTTTTCATTCACTGAAAAATATTCGTGCTCATGCTCGTTGATATTTTACGTCGGTAAAAACATTTTGTACGCAGAAAACATGTATTTACCTGTTTGGTCAGTATTTATCACATAATCCTCATGGTATTGACGGATTAAACGGCACGTCTGCCGACGAAAGTTCTCCGCAGACGCCTGGATGTCCTCCATTGACACCGCTTCTTTTTTCGAAACCAGTTTCGTGATCTTGCGTTGTGAAATTCTGTGCTTCTGTTTAAATGCCGCGACCCATCGATCAGAGGCCTTGAATTTGAAATCGACGAATCGTGCAGCCGCAGCCAATGCCCATTGCTGTAAATTTCTTATCGTGACTTGCTGATATTGCTGTCTTGCTTCCACGAAACGGTCGTAGGTCCACGAATCTATCTCCTCGAATTTATCCATTCGCTTACCACCACTTTTAATATCCTTCTCCCATTGTGAAAGATATTCTTTTCTCTTCAATTGGCGACATCCTTTTTTTGAAATTAAATTATTTTCCGTCAAAGCTTTTCATAAAACACCACTGCATCCTTCAATCGCAATTTTGATAGATCACTACGAATGGATTCTTCAGGAATTTCTTCTCCTATTCGAGATGAGGCAGCAACTTCTTCAGTCGACATGAAATTTGAAACAGGCACGTCTGTTCAAGACGAAATCAAAAAACAGACTGCCATTTACTTCTCACAGCTCGAGCACAGTGCCATGCGCATATGACTTTTATAATCCCAAGGGGACCCTTACAAAGCCCCTTTAAACCTTGAAACCCCATAAAACGAAATAGAACAACGAGCAAGAATATTTTTCATTGGATGAAAAACTTTACGTTCTTGAGCTAAAATGATGTAGGTTTGGGAAACGTTTTGAACAAATGGTGGAATAACAAAAGAAAATGAAACAGAAGGAAAAACAGTACCAGAGGACGAATCGAACCCAAGACCTCTGGCGTAAGAGTCCGAGCTCGAGCCCTAACCATCTAGGCCAGACGGCGGCTCGGCAATGGACTAACATGTTATCCGCATAAAGCACCTAAGAAACTTTGGATCGATATTTCTCGTGATTTTCCAATTAGTGCGTCCTAATATTTTAAGCACGTGAGGTGCTGGTGGTCTTCTTTCACCACAAAAAACTTCGGACAAATCCCCGACCCCACGGTCGTGCCGTCTCCTTGCGAGTACGATGGTGCATTTAAGCAGGGATGAAGAAGAGACGGGCCTAGTACGTAATCACTGAGTAGGCCTGGTCACACGTTGGCTGATAATCTGTGCTGATGCCTTTTCACAACTGTAGCGCGGGGATTCTCATGGCCCAAACATGACTATTGCGACTATGTAGTATTCCGCTTGTGGTGAAGCTGGCTTCATCTGTGAAAAGCACATACGCAGGAAAGAGAGGATCGACTGTAAGGTGGTGCAACAACAACTGGTTGAACACGACACGAGATTTGAAGTCAGCAGGAGTCAAAGCATGCACTTGTGGATGGCAGGAGTTTAGCTGCATTTCCCGTAACACTCCCCACACACTACTCTGCGAAATATTCATTCCTCGTGCGACTGTTGGAATGCTGATTGCAGGCGCCACATTTACCCGAGCAACCACTGCATCTTCTAACTCAGGAGCCCGTATAGTTTGTCGTCCTCCTCGCTCGTCGTACTGTTATACCAACTGCCTGTTTCACTTAATCGTTGGAACAGTCGTGGAAACATGGTGTGAGCCGGATGTCTTTCATACGAATATTTGGTCCTGTACAACATTTGCGCTTCACTGCTGGTTCCATTCGCTTGTCCATACACGAAAACCATGTTTACAAGTTCCGTCACCGGATACAACTCTATCTGGTTAGGGTTGGTCGACGTTAGTACTTCAACGTGTAAACACAAACTGCAGAGCGCTACAGTACAGACATTGTAAACCAGGGCTGCTAGCGTCAGTACATCTGCTTTGGATTAGCCTCTACACCTAAGCGCTCGTCGGGAATGCCTACCTTACAATCTTCGCAACAACAGTACCCGTACTTGTGTTCCGCTGTCAGAGGTACTGGTAGGATTTTCTCATATAACTTTCAACTCAGTCGTTTACGGACCAGGGTCCCTTTCCTCAAACTAATACATTTACCTTCCCCATCATCCCTGAAAGTTTGTAACATCATCACGAAATCACGTTGTATGTTGAAGCAATTATCAGCAGCCAGCTCAGTAGCAATAAAAGTGAGATAGGTGAGGTCGTATTATGTGATGTCGTCTAGTACACACGTGCTTAAGGCACGATCATGCCGATAACTATAATGCTAGAGTGAATGAACTTTCATGACCGTTACTTATAAGAAACATTACTTAGTTACATCAAGTAGCTGCTGTTTATCTCTTTTTGCTTGTGTGATATCTACACTTCCCCTCCGGTATTTTTCATAGTGCAACAGTTACTATGTTCCAAAAGAAAGAAACCTATTTGTAATTTCTATTTACCATGAATTTTACAGAAATCCTTAAGTCTTAAAAATAGATAAATTGATAAGTAGTAGAGGGACTAAAAGGAAAGATTTCTAATTTTCGTTTGAATTTTTACGGAATTTTATTGTCTTGTTTTATGTGAGATGGAAGGTTTCTGAACAGCTCACCACAGTAGAACACTTCCATCAAATCATTATTGTTATTATTATTATCATTATTATTCACTACAAATACAGTTAATGGATAAACATACAGGGAACGGAATGAAAATAATCCCAAGATCTTTCAATAGTCCTATGCAAGACTTACAGTTACCTACTTTCGAAAGCAATGTTACCGTGTTTGTAATTCCACGATACGATTGGATGTATCACCTCGTCACAGTATCCACAGTATTTTCACTGTTCACAAGCGATGTGATTTTTGAACGCTATAGATGAACTCTCGTTTACCGTTCGTTAGAACAAGTCTCGACAGTGAGCTGTCCATTTACAGTTAAGCAATACTAGTGTACGGTTCCTCAGTTCACTCAGAGTGGTAAAACTGCTGTGACGCATTCGGTAAAGGAGTTTACTAAATTGAGTAAAAAATGAACAGACTTCAAAAGTTCTCAAATTCCTAACTTCCGTAAGGTGACCGATTGTTAAGGGGATCCAAGGGAGAAACAATGACAGCAACACTCCTTTACCCTCTGCAAGATTCCGGTAGCTGTCACCATTGCTACGCTGAAGTGAATACAGCTGTTTAGTTCTTTCGGACTAATTAGCTATTGTGAAATTGAAATAAACATTTTTGTCAAGGGACGTCATTCTAACGACTACTACGAACTGTTTTTAGCGTGCTGAAAATGCGTGAGTTTCTACATCTCTGTCTATACTTAGGAAGCCACAGTGCGCTGTATGTGGACGGTACTGTCGGCTTCACTAACATTTCCCCATTTTTATTGCCATTCGGGAGTGGTCCTTGGGATGAGATACTGATGGAACTCTTTCGTAGGATCTCGAATTAATCTGGCTTTTGCCGTCGTGGTCGTTTTGCGAGATGTATGTGGGAGCAAGACGTGTTTTGCCTGGGTCCTCTGCGAAAAATTGCTCTCGAAATCTGACGGCAAGCCTCTCAGTGATGCACAACGCCTCTCTTGTAGCGTGTACCAATGGAGTTTAGTGAGGGACTTCCTAACATTCTCGCGGTTACTGAACGACACCGTGAAGAAACGCCTCGCTCTTCGTTGGATATTTTTTCTATATCCTGAATTAATCCTACATGATGAGATCCCTGACTGACTAGGAATATTCTCTAATCAGTGGAACAAGTCATTTGCAAACTACCTCTTTCATCAGTGAATTATATTTATCTGACTCTTGCAGTAAATCCACACCGAAATGTTCGTTTCCTACAAATAATTTCATGTGTTCGTTCTACTTTAGGTCGTTCCCGTTCTGTACTCGTGGATGTGTTACGGTAGTGACTGTTTCTAGTCACTGATCGCCAAGCGCACAGTCAAAAAATAGCTTGTATCTATTTGTTGTTGTCTACATTTGTCTACGCTGAGGCTCATTTTCCAGCCACTGTACGAAGTGCCGATTTTTTGCAGGATTTTCTGTACTTCGCTACAATTGCCTGACGTTGTGAGCTTCCTATATACAACAAAATTATTACTAGCGAACAGATCACGCAACGTCTGATGTGTTGTAACACCGAAAATGCAGATAAAATACCTTCCGCATCATTCAGAATTGTTCGGCATTTAATATCCGTTGTAATGTCACTCTGAAACTGTAAGCTTTATTACAGAAATTATATTTAACACGTAATCGATGTAATCGTGTATTTATTTCCGTCTGTATATAATTGATTGTGATTATAATAAAAATACTGTAAATTGCTGGGTAATAGCAAAGGGAACTTTATTGAAATGTATCGATAGCAACGACAAAATGGTAGTAGCTGTGCCGTTGTTTATCTTTGCGTACGGAGAGTTTCTGTTGCGTTGCGAGCAGAGAGGAAGCAGAGGAGATTGAGTCAGGAAAGACTGCTGAAGTATTTGCTGGGCGCTCCCGCAGATGTGGGGTGCAGCTACGCTCGCGCCAGTGTAGGCGCACCTAATTCGTTAACCCGCGGCCGAGCGGTTCTGGGCGCCGCAGTTCGGAACCGCGGTACTGCTACGGTCGCAGGTTCGAATCCTACCTCGGGCATGGATGTGTGTGATGTCCTTAGGTTAGTTAGGTTTAAGTAGTTCTAAGTTCTAGGGGACTGATGACCTAAGATGTTAAGTCCCATAGTGCTCAGAGCCATTTGAACCGTTAACCCGCGAGTATTGGGAGCACAATAGGAGTGGACAGGCGGAGGAAGCGGCAGTTCCAGCTACTGCCTGTCCCATGATTACCCGTCGCTCTGCAGACGGCTCGGGGTTCTCATTCATCAGCAACAGCGCAGCTCAGCATTTTCGTCGGCTACATTTTCCGTCGTCCGCACAGCCAGAACATCGTAAGACTGTTAAGTGAAAAATGGTAAACTTACGTAGACATAACCCAGCGATATTTCTTTCACAAGGTATGACAAACTTGAATAATAGCCTGCAATAGTTAAAACTTGCAGAGCACCTGTGTTGCCATTGCTCTCAGATTCTATTACCAGGCATGGTCCCTTTCCTCTCCATCCAATCACCGAGTCTTGTAAGAACATGAAAATTGATTAACTATTTACTGCCTGTTTTGTCTGTTCGATAATGAGCAGTTTGTCGCCTCTGTAGTTTCCTGCGAGCGGATCAGGATGGGAGCTAGACGCTGAACCTAGTAATGATGCGGCTCGTCCCACACGACGTCCTGGCGCTGGAAACCAATCTGGAAATTCTTTACAGATAAGGGAACTCGGTGCGATACAGGACGTATACTTCTGATGAAATAACTGAGACGAAACACGAGGTAGGATAAGAGCACTGTCGAACCCTAAGAGGCACAAACACATTGAATGTAAGTTGTGCAATCCTGCATGTACCCTGTGCAGCTAAGTGCCACAAGAAACTAAGTCCCGTCCCGAGGGCAGAGTTACTCAGGTCCAGCGTCTGAGGCAACTGTCGAAGGAATCCCCCAGCAACACCAGCGGCCCTGCTTATATGGGCTCGTCTGATGCAATCCCCGCGATCACGCGCGTCTCCCGTGTCCTGTCGTCCTTCTAGAACATTCTGTCGTAGCTCCAGCGTTACTTACCACAAAAACGCAACCTCTCCCGCTTCCCAGTGCCCTGGCTGACGTTAAGTTGCTTTCCTACATGTCCATCTTATGCAATATTATGCATTTCTACTCACATCCGCGACCCATTCGCGACAAGTTTCAGTCTAAAGTTTCTGCCTCAGTAACTGTTCATTCTTGTGTTGCATAACATAGGCTTGAATAATTTGCAATTTTAAGTATTAAGTGATTTATGTAATACTGGATTTGCCACTGGCAAAAATTAATAACTAAAGATACAGCGCAGATAAATAGTGGGCAATTTCATTTATTCTGTATTTAGCTTAGCGAGTGACTTCTGCTGGCTTGGTACATATTTTATTGTTATTAAATTAAAAGCAAAATCAGTTGCCAGTTTCATCAAAGTAAATTCAATTCAGTCTTTCAATAATCAAAAGCAATTTGCTTGCCTTTTTCTAAATTTTGGATTACGTTACAGACGGGTTACTGAAAGTAATTTTTTTTAAATAACGAAGTTTTAGTTAGATTTATTTAATTAGTGACTCCATTTAACTTTACTTTCAAAATTTAGTGTTTCAGAATAAGTAACTGCAGACTCAGTGCTTTCTGATTCCTTTATTTTCTCGTGAACTGTTGTGCTGTGGAAACGAAGGCAAACATGTGCATTATGTTGTGCCGGATGTCAGCTTGTGGGATGGAGTTCTATGCCTGTTGCACTTGGTCGGTCAATACAGGGACGGTTAATGCTGCTTGTGGATGACGCTGCAGTTGTCGTCCGATGACGTGCTGTGTGTTCTTGATTGGAGACAGATCTGATGATGGAGTAGGCGAAGGCGACATGTCGACACTTTGTAGAGCATATTGTGCTACAACAGCGGTGCGAGGGCGGGTCTTATCCTGTTGGGAACACCCACGGAAGCTTGTTAACGAATGGCAGCACAACAGGTCGAACCATCAAACTGACGTACAGGTTTGCAGTCAGGGTGCGTGGGATAACAACGAGAGGACTCTTGTTGTAATACGGGTCCGAAATTCCCTCGCTCTGTTTGCGAGCGGAACAGAAAAGAAAGCGGTTAGTAGTGGTACAGCTGGCCGGAGTGGCCGTGCGGTTCTGGGCACTACAGTCTGGAACCGAGCGACCGCTACGGTCGCAGGTTCGAATCCTGCCTCGTGAATGGATGTCTGTGATGTCCTTAGGTTAGTTAGGTTTAATTAGTTCTAAGTTCTAGGCGACTGATGACCACAGAAGTTAAGTCGCATAGTGCTCAGAGCCATTTGAACCATTTTTGAAGTAGTGGTACAGGGTACCCTCCGCTACGTGCCGCACGGTGGATTGCGAAGTATCTACGCAGATGTAGATGTAGGTACGAAGTCGCACCCCAGACCATAACTGCAGGTGTAGGTCCAGTGTGTTTAGTACGCAGACAGATTCTTCGTAGGCCCTCAACCGGCTTCCTTCTAACCAGCACATGGCCACCACTGCTACCGACACAGAAACAGCTTTCATCAGAAAACACAACAGACTTCCACCCGCCCTCCAATGAGCTCTCACTTGAGGCCACAGAAGTCATTAATGGCGGTGGTTTGGAGTCAGTGAAATTAACGCTATAGGGCGTCTATCTCGGAACTGTCCTTGAATTAACCGATTTGTAACAGTTTGTTGTGTCACAGTGGTGCCAACTGCTGCTCAGATTGCCGCTGCAGAAGCAGGATGATGCGCCAGAGCCATGCGCCGAACTCGATGGTCCTCCCTTTTGGTAGTGTCACGTGGCCATCCGGAGCCCGGCCTTCTTGCTGTCGGACATTCCTGTGAGCACCGCTGCCACCGCTCACGTACATTGGCCACATTCCTGCCAAGTTTCTCTGCAGTACCGCAGCTTCTCGTAACCCCTGTTACATGACCTCGTTGAAAGTCGGTCAGGCGTCGACAACGCCGTTTTTGTCGCCTTAAAAGCGTTCTTGACTAACATTGTCTCGCAACGTCCAATCTCAAATGTAACTAACGCTCACGACCGTTACAGCGTGTGTTTAAAGCAAACAAACCTGATATACATCCTCATAGTGGCGCTACTAGCATCACTCTTATACGACTGGCGTGGAATATGAGTAGACATCATCTTTCAAATGTAGAAACAACGCCTACCAACTTTTGTTTATGTCGCCCAAATCCTTATTGGTGTTGCGATTTTTTTTCCATCAGTGTATATGCGCAAAGAAGTGGGATACGGAAGTACTAAGGAATGACGAGATACGTTTGAAGTTCTCTAACGCTGTAGATACAGCAATAAGGAATAGCGCAGTAGGCAGTACAGTTGAAGAGGAATGGACATCTCTAAAAAGGGCCGTCACAGAAGTTGGGAAGGAAAACATAGGTACAAAGAAGGTATCTGCGAAGAAACCATGGGTAACAGAAGAAATACTTCAGTTGATTGATGAAAGGAGGAAGTACAGACATGTTCCGGGAAAATCAGGAATACAGAAATACAAGTCGCTGAGGAATGAAATAAATAGGAAGTGCAGGGAAGCTAAGACGAAATGGCTGCAGGAAAAATGTGAAGACATCGAAAAAGATATGATTGTCGGAAGGACAGACTCAGCATAGAGGAAAGTCAAAACAACCTTTGGTGACATTAAAAGCAACGGTGGTAACATTAAGAGTGCAACGGGAATTCCGCTGTTAAATGCTGAGGAGAGAGCAGATAGGTGGAAAGAACACATTGAAAGCCTCTATGAGGGTGAAGATTTGACTGATGTGATAGAAGAAGAAACAGGAGTCAATTTAGAAGAGATAGGGTATCCAGTATTAGAATCGGAATTTAAAAGAGCTTTGGAGGACTTACGGTCAAATAAGGCAGAAGGGATAGATAACATTCCATCAGAATTTCTAAAATCATTGGGGGAAGTGGCAACAAAACGACTATTCACGTTGGTGTGTAGAATATATGAGTCTGGCGATATACCATCCGACTTTCGGAAAAGCATCATCCACACAATTCCGAAGACGGCAAGAGCTGACAAGTGCGAGAATTATCGCACAATCAGCTTAACAGCTCATGCATCGAAGCTGCTTACAAGAATAATATACAGAAGAATGGAAAAGACAATTGAGAATGCGCTAGGTGACGATCAGTTTGGCTTTAGGAAAAGTAAAGGGACGAGAGAGGCAATTCTGACGTTACGGCTAACAATGGAAGCAAGGCTAAAGAAAAATCAAGACACTTTCATAGGATTTGTCGACCTGGAAAAAGCGTTCGACAATATAAAATGGTGCAAGCTGTTCGAGATTCTGAAAAAAGTAGGGGTAAGCTATAGGGAGAGACGGGTCATATACAATATGTACAACAACCAAAAGGGAATAATAAGAGTGGACGATCAAGAACGAAGTGCTCGTATTAATAAGGGTGTAAGACAAGGCTGTAGCCTTTCGCCCCTACTCTTCAATCTGTACATCGAGGAAGCAATGATGGAAATAAAAGAAAGGTTCAGGAGTGGAATTAAAATACAAGGTGAAAGGATATCAATGATACGATTCGCTGATGACATTGCTATCCTGAGTGAAAGTGAAGAAGAATTAAATGATCTACTGAACGGAATGAATAATGAGTACACAGTATGGTTTGAGAGTAAATCGGAGAAAGACGAAGGTAATGAGAAGTAGTAGAAATGAGAACAGCGAGAAACTTAGCATCAGGATTCATGGTCACGAAGTCAATGAAGTTAAGGAATTCTGCTACCTAGGATGTAAAATAACCAATGACGGACGGAGCAAGGAGGACATCAAAAGCAGACTCGCTATGGCAAAAAAGGCATTTCTGGCCAAGAGAAGTCTATTAATATCAAATACCGGCCTTAATTTGAGGAAGAAATTTCTGAGGATGTACGTCTGGAGTACAGCATTGTATGGTAGTGAAACATGGACTGTGGGAAAACCGGAACAGAAGAGAATCGAAGCATTTGAGATGTGGTGCTATAGACGAATGTTGAAAATTAGGTGGACTGATAAGGTAAGGAATGAGGAGGTTCTACGCAGAATCGGAGAGGAAAGAAATATGTGGAAAACACTGATAAGGAGAAGGGACAGGATGATAGGACATCTGCTAAGACATGAGGGAATGACTTCCATGGTACTAGAGGGAGGTGTAGAGGGCAAAAACTGTAGAGGAAGACAGAGATTGGAATACGTCAAGCAAATAATTGAGGACGTAGGTTGCAAGTGCTACTCTGAGATGAAGAGGTTAGCACAGGAAAGGAATTCGTGGCGGGCCGCATCAAACCAGTCAGTAGACTGATGACCAAAAAAACAAAAAAACAAAAAATATAGTCTGGGCAAGGCCTTTCTGCAGTGGATACACCGGTTCCCGTCAGATCACCGAAGTTAAGCGCTGTAGGGCGTGGCCGGCACTTGGATGGGTGACCATCCCGGCCGCCATGCGCTGTTGCCATTTTTCGGGGTGAACTCAGCCTCGTGATGACAAGTGAGGAGCTACTCGACCGAATAGTAGCGGCTCCGGTTACAGAAACCCATCATAACGACAGGGAGAGCGGTGTGCTGACCACACGCCCCTCCTATCCACATCCTCAGCGGAGGATGACACGACGGTCGGATGGTCCCGATGGGCCACTTGTGGCCTGAAGACAGAGTGCTTTATATAGTCTGATGATCACCTTGTAAACTGAGAAACGGTTAACCACATAAATTAACAGTGTACATCATCCACATTTTTGTGCATTTCATCCATAAGTTATTCTTAGTTGAGGATCGCAGCGAGAAAATGGGAAGTAGGTGGGGGAGGCAAGGGGAGAGGGAGGAGAGGAAATCGAGACCGAGTTGTGTCTGAGTGAATAAAAGATTTTTCTTTATTTCAGATGGTATGTTCAGTTTGATCCCTTTTACTTTTTACAGATTCTTCGCGTCTCTTTAAGGCGACCGAGGCTCTGTATTGCTGTCAACTGCCCGTTTTTTGAGACTATATTTATCGTATAACGGCAGTTACGGCATTTTTTATTTTTTTTCTGATTTATAATTCGTGGTCTGGTTTATGTACTTCCGTTTATGAACCACTTCTGCGTATGAAACTTCCTGGCAGATTAAAACATTGTGCTGGACCGAGACTCGAACTCGGGACCTTTGCCTTTCGCGGGAAAGTGCTCTATCAACTGAGCTACCCAAGCACGACTCACGCCCCATCCCCACAGCTTTAATTCCGCCAGTACCTCGTCTCCTACTTTCCAAACTTCACAGAGCACTTGCCCGCGAAAGGCAAAGGTCCCGAGTTCGAGTCTCGGTCCGGCATACAGTTTTAATCTGCCAGGAAGTTTCATATCAGCGCGCACTCCACTTTAGAATGAAAATTTCATTCTATTTCTGCATAGTGAACTGACTTGCAGAATGTAGCGGTGGTACAGGAATAGCGTCATGACTCCGTCTTTATCTCTACATGGTTCAAGCAGGACGCGCAGGTTCTGTCGAAGCAGAGGCAACGACACACGTGGGTGGAACTCCCTCCGCCATATGATGGACCTGCAGAAGGCTGACACCGCCAGGTAACGTCCATTGTTCGGCAATTAGTGTAGGTCGTGGGTCGAAGGCAGCGGTCGGGGGCGAAGGAGGACGTGCCTGCCGCCTTCTACCTCTGGCGAGACGCTGGCGGTCACCTGTTGCCCTGAGCAACGGGACTCCACACCGGCAGAGTCGTCCAGTAGACCAGCAGGCAGAGGAAAAGGCGTCGTCACCTTACCGCCATCACGCTAGGGAGGAGAGCACAGCTACTGCTTTCTTGCTCTCTGCTTGCACACCTTTAGTGCATACACTACTGGCCATTAAAATTGCTATAGCACGAAGGTGACGTGCTACAGACGCGAAATTTAACTGACAGGAAGAAGATGCTGTGATATGCAAATGATTAGCTTTTCAGAGCATTCACACAAGGTTGGCGCTGGTGGCGACACCTACAACGTGCTGACATAAGGAAAGTTTCCAACCGATCTGTCATAAACAAACAGCAGTTCGGCGTTGTTCAGGAAGAATGTAATAATGCCTGTTTCACAGGAAATAGGTGTTGAAATGTGTCAGCCGTGGCTGCAAAGTTATTTACATGATTGGAAAAACTGCCAGAAGCCGATCTCGGGGAAGATCAGTTAGAATTCGGGAAAAATGTAGGAATACGCAAGGCAATACTGATCCTACGACCTAGCCTAGAAGATAAGTGAAGCAAAGGAAACCTATGTTTGAAGCATTTATGGACTGAGAGAAAGCTTTTAACAGCGTAGATTGGACTACACTCTGGAATTCTGCAGGGAGCAGGGATAAAATACAGGGGCCAAAATGTTATTTACAAATTGGAGAGATATCAGACTGCGGTTAGAAGATTCGAAGGGCATGAAAGGGAAGCAGTGGTTGAGAACGGAATGAGACAGGGCTTCAGCCTGTACCCGATGTTATTAAATCTTAACACTGAGCAACCGGTAATGGAAACCGAGGAAAAATTTGGAGAGGGAAGTAAAGTTCATTGAAAAGAAATAAAAACTTAAGTTTTCCCGATGTCATATTAATCCTGCCTGAGACTGCAAAGAACTTGTAAGATCAGCTAAAGGAAATGGATACTGTCTTGAAATGAGACCCAAAGAGAATAGAAGCTTTTGATAGGTGGTACAACAGAAGACTGCGGAAGATTAGATGGACAGATCACGTAAGTTATGAAGCGGTACTGAATCGAACTGAGGACAAAAGAAATTTGTGACACAGCTTGACTAAAAGAATGGGACGGTAGATCTTCTCAGGTATCAAGAGAAGTGTATGTGGGGGGTGGGGGGGGGGGGGGGGATGGAGAGAGGTAAACAATCCAGAGACAGATCGAGCCTTGAACAGGTTCAAATAGAAGAAGGTTGAGGTAGTTACGCACAGATGAACGGGCTTGTACACGCTAGTCTAGCATGGAGAGCTGTATCAGACTAGCCATCGTACTGAAAACCACAACAACAACCTGGTTTCTAGGAGACACTCTCTCTGGAGGAGAGTACGTCCCACTATGACTTTACTTCAAATATGGCTTGATTTTCTGCACAAGTCAGTTATTTCCTTTTTAGGTGGCAACTTTGTCTCGCTCTATTCTGATGCCGATCGTTGAAACCAGTGCGTGTCGCTCAGCATGCGCGGAAGTCCTCAGCGTGTCATAAAACGTGAAGCTCGCGGCAGAAGAAATGGATTCTTGAGTTTGTTCAGCGTGCCTTTTGCAGAGAGGCCGTGTAGCGAATGTCTTTCCAAGCGATATAGTGAGCCCTGCAGATGTTAATAATAACTGAACTTTAACTATGGGTTGCACACAACTACGGTTACTTTCTGACGTCGTTTCATATCCATAGGTGAGTGCCACACAGTTGCAGCCAGGATCAGTACAAGACCATCAGTATTACCGCGTGAGCTATGCTCTTATCTCAGACTTGAATTCTGTGAAATTTCTGTTGGAACGTTTCCTTCACTATCTTTTCTAGGAGACAGCCTGTGACTAAAGGATATGTAAAGTTTATTTTCCACCCATAAGAGTAGAAAATATTTGTAGAAGGAACAACTACAATATGCAGTCTAAGGGGAATGTTGTTGTAAAAAGAGACGAAAAGATTAACACGGCAGCGAATGAGATGGAGAACACAATGAAGCCAATCAAAAACGTAAGGCTAATGAAGAATATTGCTTTATATATTAACTATGATAGTAAAAAGAACAAATATCGTTGATTTCTTGTGTGGGTGGGCCAGCGAGTCCGGAAAACGTCGCCGATCGAAAACGCGGCGCAAGACTTCTCCGAGACTCGGACCCGCGGAATAGATGGACTGTGTTTACCCTCTCAGCCGCGGCGTAAGCACAGTCATTACTAAAACAATGCTCGCTACCTCAATAATACCAAGAATAATCCAAAGCGAATGTCTTCCCAAGCGATATAATGAGCCCTGCAGATGTTAATAATAACTGAACTTTAATTATTAATCTGTCTCCGGCGGGCCACCCCTAAGTTGCCTTTCCCTAGCGAATTTAGGACGAAAAATAAAAACTCTCGTTTTGTTTACGCTTTACGCGTTACTTGGCGCCGGGCTACGGCCGCTTTCATTATTCATACTAGTGCGAATTGTATTGCGCGCGCGCGGCACCTTTAATTATGTATTCAGCACTCTTTAGCTAAGCAGTAACTGGTACTGGGGAGAGCCGGAGCTTTTTCGAAAAAAAAAATGACGTAAGCTGGCACCCGCGGGGGCGTCGCGTTGCATTTCTGCCGCACCGCACTCCTCTTCCGGAGCTACCGGCTGGGACCCAGTCGCCGTCCTGCCAACGACGCGCTAACGAGTTCCGCGAAATGTGCTGTCGCCGTCATATTTTAAGCGTCGGGATCAGACCTGTTCAGTTCGAAGAATACCTGTATAACCAAACTCCCTCTGCAGCCCGTTTTATGCATTATTTTCGTTAACAGCTAGGAAGCGCCTAGGATGCTGGCTCCTATGTACGAGGGTTATTGGGAAAGTAACGAACTATCGGTCGCGAAATGGAAACCACAGGGAAAATCCGACGAAGTTTTACACAGGTGTGTTGGGCAGTGTTTGTAGTATGCCCGTCGATCGCGCTACGTGGCTGGTCCCGGCGGAGGTTCGAGTCCTCCCTCGGGCATGGGTGTGTGTGTTTGTTCTTAGGATAATGTGTGAGCTTAGGGACTGATGACCTTAGCAGTTAAGTCCCATAAGATTTCACACACATTTTTTCTCCCGCCAAGTACGAGGGCCTGGTGAGAAATTTCGCCTGAAGCTATGCAGCCAACATTGCATAACTGTCGTGCGTTTTCTTCTTCAAGACAAATCTCAGCCGGATTCTGAAGGGGAAATGTTTGATTACCCACAATACAGCCCGTAACTGTCTCCCTCTGAGTTTCATCTTTGCTCACATGAACCGCTGGCTATGAAGACAACATTTTGGCACAGACAACGAGCTGTAGGCCAGCGTAGAGAATTGGTGGAAAGCAATGGCGGCTGCTTTCTATCGCGAGGCTATTGGAAAGTTGGTACAACGCTACGACAAACGTCTAAGTCGGATCGGTGTGCATGGAGATAAGTAGCTGGAAGTTGTAGCTAGCTGTTGCAAATAAAACAGTTTTGATTTTCACTGCGGTTTTCATTTCGCGACCTATCGTTCCTTACTTTCCGAATAGCTCTCGTATAACGTCAGGAGAAAGTGACTTTTTCAATTAATCCTCCTGATCGTGCTCGGATTTATTCTCAGCAGTGTGTGATCCGCAGTTGGAACTAGAATTAAATCAATTTCACTTTGTATTTAATTGGCCGATTCGTTCGTCGAGAGAGACAGAATTGGATGAATATGGCTGTCTTTTGTCCTCGTAAAATTGTTGGTTCTGTCGATAAAAGTGGAAGATGCCTTTTATTCCTGCAGCTTGCTTCGATTTTTATGATATCAGACTCAGATTTTATTCGTCGCTGGACTCACAACTTGATAAATAATTTCATTTTCACGTTAAAGAATCTTTAAGTAGGCTGTTTAGGTTTTTATGTTGGTAACGCCACGTAGCGCTCTGGATGAAAATCACTGGCTGTGCTGTGTGCAGTCTGTGGCTGGTTGGCATTGTTGGAATATTCGCTATTGTAGTGTTGGGCAGTTGGATGTGAACAGCGCGTAGCGTTGCGCAGTTGGAGGTGAGCCGCCAGTAGCGGTGGATGTGGGGAGAGAGATGGCAGAATTTTGAGAGCCGACGATCTGGACGTGTGTCCATCAGAAAGAGTAAATTTGTAATACTGTATATCATGAACTGATATATATATATATATATATATATATATATATATATATATATATATATATATACACTCCTGGAAATTGAAATAAGAACACCGTGAATTCATTGTCCCAGGAAGGGGAAACTTTATTGACACATTCCTGGGGTCAGATACATCACATGATCACACTGACAGAACCACAGCCACATAGACACAGGCAACAGAGCATGCACAATGTCGGCACTAGTACAGTGTATATCCACCTTTCGCAGCAATGCAGGCTGCTATTCTCCCATGGAGACGATCGTAGAGATGCTGGATGTAGTCCTGTGGAACGGCTTGCCATGCCATTTCCACCTGGCGCCTCAGTTGGACCAGCGTTCGTGCTGGACGTGCAGACCGCGTGAGACGACGCTTCATCCAGTCCCAAACATGCTCAATGGGGGACAGATCCGGAGATCTTGCTGGCCAGGGTAGTTGACTTACACCTTCTAGAGCACGTGGGGTGGCGCGGGATACATGCGGACGTGCATTGTCCTGTTGGAACAGCAAGTTACTTTGCCGGTCTAGGAATGGTAGAACGATGGGTTCGATGACGGTTTGGATGTACCGTGCACTATTCAGTGTCCCCTCGACGATCACCAGTGGTGTACGGCCAGTGTAGGAGATCGCTCCCCACACCATGATGCCGGGTGTTGGCCCTGTGTGCCTCGGTCGTATGCAGTCCTGATTGTGGCGCTCACCTGCACGGCGCCAAACACGCATACGACCTTCATTGGCACCAAGGCAGAAGCGACTCTCATCGCTGAAGACGACACGTCTCCATTCGTCCCTCCATTCACGCCTGTCGCGACACCACTGGAGGCGGGCTGCACGATGTTGGGGCGTGAGCGGAAGACGGCCTAACGGTGTGCGGGACCGTAGCCCAGCTTCATGGAGACGGTTGCGAATGGTCCTCGCCGATACCCCAGGAGCAACAGTGTCCCTAATTTGCTGGGAAGTGGCGGTGCGGTCCCCTATGGCACTGCGTAGGATCCTACGGTCTTGGCGTGCATCCGTGCGTCGCTGCGGTCCGGTCCCAGGTCGACGGGCACGTGCACCTTCCGCCGACCACTGGCGACAACATCGATGTACTGTGGAGACCTCACGCCCCACGTGTTGAGCAATTCGGCGGTACGTCCACCCGGCCTCCCGCATGCCCACTATACGCCCTCGCTCAAAGTCCGTCAACTCCACATACGGTTCACGTCCACGCTGTCGCGGCATGCTACCAGTGTTAAAGACTGCGATGGAGCTCCGTATGCCACGACAAACTGGCTGACACTGACGGCGGCGGTGCACAAATGCTGCGCAGCTAGCGCCATTCGACGGCCAACACCGCGGTTCCTGGTGTGTCCGCTTTGCCGTGCGTGTGATCATTGCTTGTACAGCCCTCTCGCAGTGTCCGGAGCAAGTATGGTGGGTCTGACACACCGGTGTCAATGTGTTCCTCTATCAAAATCTTTCATTTGCTAACTATGCCTATCAGTAGTTAGTGCCTTCAGTAGTTAGAATCTTTTATTTAGCTGCCAGTATTGGCGCTCGCTGTATTGCAGTAGTTAGAGTAACGAAGATTTTTGTGAGGTAAGTTATTCATGAAAGGTATAGATTATTGTTAGTCAAGCCATTCTTTTGTAGGGATTACTGAAAGTCAGATTGCGTTGCGCTAAAAATATTGTGTGTCGGTTTAGTGTTGATTAGCATAAGTAAAGAGAGAAATGTCTGAGTACGTTCAGTTTTGCTCAGCTGTTTGAAAATCAAATAACGACGAAGAGGTTTATTAGCACAGTAATTCATAAATTTTTCTAAGGGGATGTCTCAGATCCACATAACTCAGCAGATAAACTGCCTCAGAATCGTTGCCCACGCATTAAATAATCTCTTTACACTTGTTGATTGAGTGGAAGGAGAAATATATTTCACTTCATAAACTTTTATTAGGGTCGTATAATACACAAATGGTATGTATGATATATATTAATGATAGACATGAGAATAGAGGCTGTCTCACATGTACATTTGGAATTACTTTTCGTCATTCATTTTTTCATTTAAATACAATTTTTGTAAAAGAGGAGAATGTAACGGTAACACCGGTCGTCTTAAACGGCAATCGATGCTAACGTTAAACCACTGCGAGGAATTTTTGAAATGTTATGAGCGTGAGATAACCTAATGGAAACAGAACAATCAAACTGGGATTCGTTTCCGAAACACTCCAGCAGAGTAAAACCAACAGTAAACAGGTGGGTCGCGAATAGACGTTCTCCCAGCACAAAAGCAAGTTGTAACATTACGTATTAATATCGGTCGGCAGCCTAATTAGGCATTCTTGTGTCAAGCAATATAATAAAGCAGAAGGCAGTGCTAACCTTCCTTGAAACACACTGAACTCTTTCTTTATACCCGTTCACACTACAACACAGTAAGCTAACCTTGCAGATAAATGTACTGCTAACTTGGAAGGCAGACAAACAAATGGAAAATGAGACAGCAAACAGTAACATATGCGTCTCAACAACAAATGAACTAGATACAGCATTTTATAGACCCAATACACGTGAAACTAATAGCAGTACTGAACAGGGAAAAGCTTGAAAGGATTCTGATTTAAATCGGGGGGTCTGTTAATGATCATAGTCTATAACTTCACTGCTTAGTATAGCGTCTCTATGACTGAGCATTAACCAACTTGCATTAGAATAGCTAACACAGTAAATATCTCTTTCTTAAACTCGGTTTGAAGCAATTAAACGGAATGCAAATCTAACTAAAATGGCTCTGAAGAAGCCTTTTGTATTGCTTCATTAACTAACTAGCCTAGTACATGAGGGCCCTTAGACTTTCATGGTTTGAAGAACCATGCTCATTAAAAAGAACTACACCAGTATGTTTGAGAAATGGTAAGTATTCTTATCAATAATTATTAATTAAGTAAAGCACAACAAACTATTACTCTTTAAATAACAAATGTGATTTGATACGCACTCTTTAAATCTACTGAAAATATAATTGGCTGTGCAAATGCCAACACAACATTAAATTCAAGTTCAAGCACTTTCTCATGAATAGATCACTGATAAAACTTCTTAATTCGGATCAAAGTGCATAAATGAAACAATTAATAATCTTTTTCATTTCAAGTTAACTTTGCTACTTTCAGGCAGATTTTCAAGTAAGAAAATAACTGCAGACTGATCTAAAATTGCACTGGAAGTGGAGTATTTCTCAAACTATAAAACTAAACTTTAAGCACTGTAACTCTACACATAAGAAAACAAACATAACTATTTCACAGTTGCCGAATAAGTCTTTCCATAATAATTGAAGACACTCGGAATTACATTCACTAGGATAGGAATCCTGTGCAGATTTGCGATTTGGGATAATCACGGGTGTAAGACAGAGCTTTTAGCAACACCACGGTTATTATTAAAATCAATCAAATTTAACAAATACGTGGCCCATTTACAGTGTGCTAAATATAAAAAAATTTCCTGACTGACTCGTGGCGTAATTTGCAGTGGCTGTTAACTTGCCGGCGATGCAGCCATGGCAGTATTATTGGCCTCGCCCTATTACTGATCTTCATGGCTTCGGAATTACATTTTCTATACGGCCAAAAACCATGCCATGATAATAGTATCACCAAATACAGCGCCCGAGACCCGTAAGTACTGCTCTTAAGCTCTTCTGGCCTCAAAACTCCAAGAATATGAGCCACAATGATCCTCTGCTGCTAGCGAGGTGTTAACCACAGCACTGCTCAGCCCAGACTCCTTAGCCGTCACAAAGGACGAGTTGCCACTTGCGCGCGTCACACCTTTTCCACTCCGCCAGGCTACTTCCGTAGCTGCAGGGCTTCCCCACGTCTTTTACATTCAACCCTACGTTCCCTAGCTGTGGACTAAAGTCATTTGCAGTACATTATCTAGCAATCATTCCAGTAGTTATTTAAATCCACAAGCATAATTTAAATAACATCGTTCAAAAGTTCACATAAATGAAATACAGCGTGAGTCAGGAGGAAAGGTACAAGCTTTGATGGGTGATGGTATTAGTGTTTCTGAACAAAAAACGTCAGTTGGGCATATGTCCTGTTCCGAACGGTTTATGAGATATAACACATTTAATGTACATTGTGTTTTATTTTCTGTATTTCCAAACAAAGTCATTGTTTACAATGTAACGCAGTGCTGCAGAGGAAGCTGAGACGTACAATTTGATAGGGACGTTTGTGGTCTAGTAAATCGGGAAACTACTTCTAATTGGCCTACAAAATCTACCTAAGTTACAGCACATACGCGTTGCGCGAGATTTTGTATATTCTCGCGCTCTCTTCGCAAAAACTATTAGTCATAGAGAATAAAATGAATAGGTCGTTTTTAGTAGGAAATATGACATAGTTTAATTTTGTGCTGCGACACGTTATCGCTAGGGGAAGTGGTTTTTAAGTAACACAAGAGAAAATGTACAAAAGTGATATTATGTGCCGGCAGCGGTGGTCTCGCGGTTCTAGGCGCTAAGTCCGGAACCGCGCAACTGCTACGGTCGCAGGTTCGAATCCCGCCTCGGGCATGGATGTGTGTGATGTCCTTAGGTTAGTTAGGTTTAAATAGTTCTAAGTTCTAGGGGACTGATGACCATAGATGTTAAGTCCCATAGTGCTCAGAGCCATTTTTTGATATTATGTGTTCTATCTCGGAAACCATTCAGAATAAGTGTTGTGTCTAGACAAGACAGCCTAGACACAATGAGAGGAAGCCGAAAGGCACGCGCTAAGCTAAAGCAGGATGGCGTGAGGTCTGAAACAGGATACGTAATGAATGCTATAAAGAAAAGTACGTAGCTTCTGGAATACTTAACTTTAATCCATCCTTTTGGTACATCTGGAGATTGTGGCGATACATGCAATGTTCCTAATGGCTCCTTGCTAGGTCGTAGCCATTGACTTAGCTGAAGGCTATTCTAACTATCTGCTCTGCAAATGAGCGAGGCTACGTCAGTGTGCATCGCTAGCTGCGTCGTCCGTACAACTGGGGCGAGTGCTAGTCAGTCTCTCGAGACCTGCCTTGTGGCGCTCGGTCTGCGATCCCTCACAGTGGCGACACGCGGGTCCGACGTATACTACCGGACCGCGGCCGATTTAAAGCTACCACCTAGCAAGTGTGGTGTCTGGCGGTGACACCACAATAAGGCATATGTCCATAGAAAGTTTTTTGTTCAGAATCACCAATACTGTCAGTTCTCAAAGCATGTCCCTTTCCTCCTGACTCACCCTGTATTTATACGTAGTCAAAGAATTTCCATGACAGATACAACACTCTACATAAGCGACACTACAAATTGGCATCGAAATAACGATACAGACACAAAATAGGTCGAAAATAGGTGTTACAAGAACAACAGTCGGTGCCAGTATCTTTTGTTCGCCTCTGGGTGCCGCTGAGCTTGCGGTAGTGGCCAGCGCAGCTTTTCTGGCGGAAGGGACGATGCTGCCTCGGCGTGTTGCAGCGCTCTCGATCGCGTCGTATTATACAAGAAAACAAATATCCCCGGAGAACACAGTCACAATAAAATGAGAAAAACACAAACAAATGTTGAAGTCATCAACTTCTTGTACCTTAAGTTTACTATAACGCTTTCTCACCTGTACACACTGGGGTGGCAAAAACACCGGCGTAACAACTGCTAATTTTTCTGTTACACCACAAGAAGAAACTAAAATTGGTGATGACAGTGGGTTGGTGACGACGGTGGGAAACTGAAACAGAGCAGGCTGAAACAACTAGTTACTATATCATGTGAAGCAGTTCTACGTAAGACTCAGAACGCCCTGTAACATAAGCTCATCGAAGACAGTATTTGTCACTTCACTGGCAAGACACTTTGGTTGCTTTGGAGCGGTGCACTTGGTGGTGCTCAACTGGTAGCTCACTCACGTGACTCTGCACCGCTGATGTCACTCATGGTAGTGAAGCGGTGAGTGTGTGCCAGTCGGTTGAGTCGTGGAGACGTTGAGCCGTGGTAAAATTTGCGGTTTTGAAGAGCGCGCTGCAGCGCGTAGTGTGAGCTTCTGTAAAGTTTGGAAGGTAGGAGACGAGATACTAGCAGAAGAAAGGCTGTGAGGACGGTGCGTGAGTCGTGCTTGGGTAGCTCAGTTGGTAGAGCACTTGCCCGCGAAAGGCAAAGGTCCCGAGTTCGAGTCTCGGTCGGGCACACAGTTTTAATCTGCCAGGAAGTTTCATATCAGCGCACACTCCGCTGCAGAGTGAAAATCTCATTCTGGAAAATTGTTTTTATGCGTTTGTACACTTTTTAATTTATGCTTTAGTAAAATTTTTAAAAAGTGCTGAGAATAAAACTGAATTTGTATCCTAGAACATGTAAAATCACACACAGTACTACCTGCTACATAATAACAGGCGGCAGGTCTTTACTTGAGAAATGACAATATTAAATAATAATCATCGCGGTCAAGTCCATTGGACATTATCTTCATGATCGTCCTGATAACTCTGCGCTCTTTGATCTCCAGTTATTCGAAGAGGCCTTTATCTGCACTTAGGGATATACACTGCCGGTAAAAAAATTAGTAGACCTGGATAGATATTGTTGCTATGATGGCAAATGCCACCTGTGGGGTAGTAGATGCACTGGTAATGGTTTCACCGTCGTTCGCCAACAGGTAGCGTAGTGCCAGAGCTACCAGAGAGCCAACTGCGCCTAGCCTATTATAGGGAATGGTCACAGCCAGAAGGCTCAGTGTGCTGCAAACGTGTGAAGCAATGCCAGACAGACGTGTTTTCCACAGCCACGTCAAATTGTTGCCTTCCGAGTGGCGTGATGGTCCTTTCAGAGACTTGCCCCACAATTTGGGCGAGCCGCGTCAGTTCTGCTACTGTGCTGATATCAGCGCTCACGTGAACATCCTCACATCCGTAGAAGAAGTTGGCCGGCCGCTGTGACCGAGCGGTTCTAGGCGCTTCAGTCCGGAACCGCCCTGCTGCTACGGTCGCAGTTTCGAATCCTGCCTCGGGCATGGATGTGCGTGATGTCCTTAGGTTAGCTGGGTTTAAGTAGTTCTAAGTTCTAGGGGACTGATGACCTCAGATGTAAAGTCCCATAGCGCCTAGAGTCACTTGAACCATTTTTTTTAGAAGAGGTTGTGGAGGTCCTCGCAGCACAGGATAGTCGTAAGGTCAGCAGTAGCAGATCGTACAGCTACCACAGCACAGATAAGAGGGCTTTTGAGCCCAGACGTGTCAACACGAACTTTTGAGAATTTGTTATCAGCTGTGGGATTACGGGCACAGACACCTCTTGCCCGTTTTTCACACACGCCACAGCATCGATGTACACGGCCCGATTGGTGCCGTCAGAGGATCACTTAGAAGATGGAGCTCTCGTTCACCTTTGGTGTTTCTGAAGGGGACACTAACCATCGCTCGGTACATGCAGAATGGTGGTAGACACCTTCTTTTGCCGCTGTTGCAACAGGAAGGTGATGTGTTGTTCCAACAAGATGATGTTCGCCCACACACTGCCCGTGAAACACTCGCCAGCACGATCGCCGAACTTGCCTCCAACGGAGAACATGTGGGATACGGTGGGATGAGAAATGACTAGTGCGACTTCTCAACCAACAACTCTCACAGAACCACGTGATCATATAAAGCAGGCGTGGCATAACATATCCCAGGAAAGTATTCACCATCCGTAACACCGGCTGGATGTGAGAGTCAGCGCCTGCATTGTCGCCCGTGGAGGCTAAACCACGTGCTAAAAACTGTGTTTCAGCATGGGTCGGTACCTAAGACCTTACAATCGCTTGTGCTACTGATGTGTAAATATAATAATTTCATGTAATCCTTATGCCCCCCGCCCCATGAACCATGGACCTTGCCGTTGGTGGGGAGGCTTGCGTGCCTCAACGATACAGATAGCCGTACCGTAGGTGCAACCACAACAGAGGGGTATAGGTTGAGAGGCCAGACAAACGTGTGGTTCCTGAAGAGGGGCAGCAGCCTTTTCAGCAGTTGCAGGGGCAACAGTCTGGGTGATTGACTGATCTGGCCTTGTAACACTAACCAAAACCGTCTTGCTGTTGTGGTACTGCGAACGGCTGAAAGTAAGGGGAAACTACAGCCGTAATTTTTCCCGAGGGCATGCTGCTTTACTATATGATTAGATGTGAAAATTACCGAACTATCAGTTTAATAAGTCACAGCTGCAAAATACTAACGCGAATTCTTTACAGATGAATGGAAAACCTGGTAGAAGCCGACCTCGGGGAAGATCAGTTTGGATTCCGTAGAAATGCTGGAACACGTGTGGCAATACTGACCCTAAGACTTATCTTAGGAGAAGGATTAAGGAAAGGCAAACCTACGTTTCTAGCATTTGTAGACTTAGAGAAAGCTTTTGACAATGTTGACTGGAATGCTCTCTTTCAAATTCTGAAGGTGGCAGTGGTAAAATACAGGGAGCGAAAGACTATTTACAATTTGTACAGAAACCAGATGGTAGTTATAAGAGTCGAGGGACATGAACGGGAAGCAGTGGTTGGGAAGGGAGTGAGACAGGGTTGTAGCCTCTCCCCGATGCTATTCAATCTGTATATTGAGCAAGCAGTAAAAGAAACAAGAAAAGTTCGGAGTAGGTATTAAAATCCATGGAGAAGAAATAAAAACTTTGAGGTTCGCCGATGACATTGTAATTCTGTCAGAGACAGCAAAGGACTTGGAAGAGCAGTTGAACGGAATGGACAGTGTCTTGAAAGAAGGGTATAAGATGAACATCAACAAAAGCAAAACGAGGATAATGGAATGAATTCGAATTAAGTCGGGTGATGCTGAGGGAATTAGATTAGGAAATGAGACACTTAAAGTAGTAAAGGAGTTTTGCTATTTGGGGAGCAAAATAACTGATGATGGTCGAAGTAGAGAGGATATAAAATGTAGGCTGGCAATGGCAAGGAAAGCGTTTCTGAAGAAGAGAAATTTGTTAACATCGGGTATAGATTTAAGTGTCAGGAAGTCGTTTCTGAAAGTATTTGTATGGAGTGTAGCCATGTATGGAAGTGAAACATGGACGATAGATAGTTTAGACAAGAAGAGAATAGAAGCTTTCGAAATGAGGTGCTACAGAAGAATGCTGAAGATTAGATGGGTAGATCACATAACTAATGAGGAGTTATTGAATAGAATTGGGGAAAAGAGGAGTTTGTGGCACAACTTGACTAGAAGAAGGGATCGATTGGTAGGACATGTTCTGAGGCATCAGGGGATCACCAATTTAGTACTGGAGGGCAGCGTGGAGGGTAAAAATCGTAGAGGGAGACCAAGAGATGAATACACCAAGCAGATTCAGAAGGATGTAGGCTGCAGTAGGTACTGGGAGATGAAGAAGCTTGCACAGGATAGAGTAGCATGGAGAGCTGCAACAAACCAGTCTCAGGACTGAAGACCACAACAACAACAACAACAACTCCTTATGCACTGTTGTAATAGTAAATTTCGAATGAGTTGGAAGCTTCTAAAATGGTGTGCTAATTTTTTCCCGGCAATGTATATTTTAATATTATTAATAACATTCTAGGTAATTGTAGCATGTTAGAAGTTGGGGTTGTACGGGGTCTGTTCAAAAAATTCCGGAACTGCGTCCATAAAATTTTTCTTCGCTTATCTTTTACTTATTGTGCGTGGTATCTTTCGAAATACTCTCCTCCACAATTGATACACCGCTCCCCAGTCTTCGTACGCCTCTTGCTGGATCGCGCGAAGCGCCGCCTGCGAATTTTCTTTTGTCGCGGCTATCGTTGCAAATGGTCGTCCTTTCAACGGGGTTTTCAAGTTAGGAGATCTGGAGAATACGGAGGATGAGGCAACACAGTGATTTTGTTTTTTGCGCAATAGTCACACACCAACAGGGATAAATGTGTGGGTGCGTTATCGTGATGTAAGAGCCATGAATTGTCTCGCCACATTTCAGGCCGTTTCCTTCTCACATTTTCTCGCAGACGTCGCAACACGACCAGATGGTACCACCGATCAACAATTTGTCCCAGTGGAACGAAATCATGGCCAAGTAATCCTTCAAAGTCAAAGAAAACTGTCAGCATGGCTTTGACATTTGACCTTACCTGACGGACTTTTTTTGGTCTTGCAACACTTTTCCCGACCGATTGTGAAGACTGAACTTCGGTCTCAACATCAGAACCGCAGATCCACGTCTCATCACCGGTTATGATTCTCTTAAGGAACACCTCGTTCTCATTTGTGCAATCCAAAATCTTTTCACAGGTGGTGAGGTGAAGGTCTTTCTGGTCTCGACTCGCGAGCCGTGTGGTGAACTTGGTGGCAACGCGAAGCATTCAGAGATTCTGTGTCAGGATTTCATGACATGATCCAACTGGAATGTCGAATTCTTCTGCAATCTCTCGGACAGTCAGTCTTCGATTGGCACGCACGGTTTCGTTGACGTTCCTGGCATAAGCGTCGTCGGTAGACGAAGGGCATCCTTGAACGAGGGTGCTCTTTAACATCCGTCCGAACATTCTTAAACCGTGTGAACCAATCACAACACCAAGTATAGCTTAAGCACTCGTCACACTAGGCTTTCTGCAGCATTTGCTGAATCTCTGTAAAGGTTTTCTTGAGTTTGACGCAAAATTTAATGCAGACGCGTTGCTCCTCTAACTCTGTCACTCGAAATTCGCAAACTGTGCGACGTAACGTTCTACTCAGTGCAGCACTAACCAATAACTAGCAGACATACAACAGTGAAACTCCCGTCAGTTGCACTTTAAACACAGGCGTGTTAAGGGATGCAAACGGCATTTCGCTCCAACACATCACTGGCGCAAAATTACGAATGCTCCAGAATTTTTTGAGCAGACCTCGTATTTAAGGACGGGGTGGGGGTGAAGAAAGGTAACAATTGTGACGCGACTCACCGTCCCCACCCCCACCCCACCCCCATCTTCCGAACCCAACCTTGAATCCACAGTTACTGCAGTATGGCATTGTTTTATTTGACGGCACTAGCAGTGGTTTTAGGGAAAGGGGGATCATCCTGGGTACCTGGTCCTCATATTATTATTATCATCATTTACGGGTCTGTATTTCACGCACTCTGCCAGCGGAGCCTTCCGCGGATGACGATCGCCGCCTCGCACCGCAGACGCGCGCCCGGTTTCGCCAGAGGGCGCCGCATTGTGTGCTAATACAGGCGCGCGGAGGTGCGTCCTGTCCGTGTTCCAGCGACGCGGCTGGCTAATCTTAATGTGTCATCGCGCCGGATAATTGTTCGCTAATTACGCGACCGCACTCGCTCGTGCGCACACACACACACACACACACACACACACACACACACACACACACACATGCACACACATATATACACACACACACACACACTGAGAGAGAGAACACCGTCGTTCGTCCTCCGCCGGGAACCGAACCGAGACCGCTGCACATCCGCCATTGTTCTCGTACCGGCACTGCCCGCCCTCCTGATGGAGAACGTGCTACTGGCCCTCGTCTCAGTGCAACGTCAGTTCGACAGCGCACAGGTGGTAGCCGTCGGACGGAATACTCGTGAAGTCCTGTTGTGAACACCGCATTCTGGAGCTTGTTCCCTCCTCCTGTAACGCACTGTCGTTTGTCCCTTCTACTGTGACGATTGTTAGGCTGCAGCGGTGTGAAACTTTGTCTGTCATCGTACCAAGACGTCCAGCAGATCGGGTACGTGAGACCTGTCAAAGGACACTATGCATCTTATCCGAGATTTCAATGCTTCCGAGGACTCCTCACACGCAAAGCGAACACACATAAAGCATGAATAGGCCTATGAAACTACAAGGTCGGAAACGCTCTCCACAATAGGTACCTCCAGAAAAAGCTTCATAACACTTAAATTTAGTATCGACGTTAACAAATTTCTGTTTTTCGTTAACACTTTTCGCGCCGTTCTGAGTTAGTATTTTATATCATCTCTGCTTCGTCCATTCTCAGTAACTTCCCTGCCGAAATGGCAAAACTTATGTACTACTGTTACTGTCTCATTTTTCTAGTATAATTCCATCCGTATCACCTGATTTAATTCAACAGGCTTTTAGATTGTCCAGGGTTGTAAGTTAAATACCTGAGGTGTCCCCATAGATCACCTTGAAATAAATTCCCAATTGGCGGATATAAGGACACTCCCCCATTTAAATAAAGACTGTCGTGACAGAATTAAAAAATCCTAAACCAAATTTTCTGACTAGTGCTTACAAGAAGCCCGCCTTCCCCGCTAACAACAAAGAATGAAAAGTTAAAAAAAGACGTAAATAGCAAAAAATTCAGAAATAAACGAGCTCCCAGTTTTTTTATTTTATTTTATTTTATTTTTTCATCAGTATTCTGTTTGGGTTGATGCTGCGTGCCACGAATTCATCTCCTGTGCCAGCCTCTTCGTCTCGGTGTAGCACTTGTTCTCTACATACTCAGTTATTTGTTGGATGTATTCAAATCCCTGCCTTCTCCTAAGTGTTTACCCTCTACAATTCCTGCTAGTACCATAGACGTTATTCTCTGACATCATAACACAAGTCCTGTCATTCTGTGCCATCTTTTTGACAGTTTTCCACAAACATCTATCCTCGCCGATTGTTCGTAGAACCTCTTCATTTCTTAGCCTCTCGGTGCACAGCAACGAAGCTCGTCGCTATTGTCACAGACGGACCGACCGGGAACGGCCGACCGCCGTGTCAGCAAATGGAACCATCTAGATGCAGTATGGACGGATGTGGGATCAGCACATCGCTCTCCCGGCTGTGGTCGGCTTTGAAGACTTTCGATGATTCGATTCTTTTCTTCTCAGGTTCCCCTACAGTCCTTGTCACAGTCCGAGGCCTATGTTTAGTATTAAAATACTTGCCCCAAGTGATTTCCATATGTTTGGACCACTCAAAGACGCAATGGGAGTAAAGAAGTTCCACTCTGATGAATAGGTACACCACGCGGTGCATGTGTGGTTGCGCGGACTAACAAAAGAATTTTTTTCTAAAGGAATTTATGCACTTTGTAAGCGCTGGAGGACTTGCATTGAGCGTGGGGGAGATTATGTTGAAAAGTGATACAGCTTTGTACCGCTTCTGCACAGTAAATAATATTTTTAAAAATATTTAAGTTTTTCATTTGACTCACCCTCGCACTACTGCACGATAGAAAGTACCCTCCACCACACACGTCACGGAAAGCCTCAGATTACAGTTGCAGAGCTCCACTGACCACAATTCGCGACCTGCGTACATCGGTCCGCTGGAAGAGGTATGCAGCCTTTAGAAACATTATGTGCTTGTTCAGATCGGTGTGCAACATCAGTATTGAGGGAAAACGGCCCTCGCTTTACGCTTGTGTCGACGGAAGCGGTGAGTGAGTTAATTACACGACTAGAAAGGCGGTGGGCGGAGCAGCTTGCATCCGGAACTCATGCTCGGACCGTGAAAGCCGGGTAACGGTACGACTTTTCGCAGGAGACGCCTGAGAAGAGGCGCATAACACACGCTTACGCGGTAATTAAGGGCTTTTGTTGCGGTCGACGATGACGAGAGCTGCTATCACATACCCATCTCGGTTTACACGTCCTTCTTGAACAGCCCGCCACGTTTATTGCACAGTGTACAACTGCCTCCTCTACTTGTAATTGTAGCTCTAATAGAGACATTATGCAAGGGAATGATACATTTGCCGCACTTTAAATAAATCGTTAAAGGAAGGGGGAATAAGCCAACGAACTGCAACCGGCCACAGGGACGTAAATGTACAACTTGTCCGCGTAGGGCTTCTCTTATATGTAAAGTGCTTGCACAACTGATTCTTCAGTCGGGGTCCAAAACTTTGTCCAGCAACAAAGACTTAGGGTGGCCGTGGTTTCTTGTATCATGCCTGCTCAGATAATTTTATAAAAGGCTGATGAACGGTCGGGGCGAGACCCATACGGGCACCATGTTATGGTCATTGCTCCGGCTCGCTACATAGATAAAGGGAGTTGCAACGATGGACGCTTTGATAAAGACATTATCTGTTTATATTCCTAATCCTAGTCCAATCCACCTCTAACGATCGTGTCGTTGGCGGCGCGTTAGTTCTTACATGAAGGAAAATAATTTTTTATACATAATCCCCTGTTTTCTCTTTTCTTTTTGTTTGACTTAGATGTATTTATTGATATAAAATTTACATCCTACTGATATAATATTTACATCCTGTACCTCGTTCTTACCTTAGAAGAGTGCAGTAATCAACCTAAATCCGGAGTCTGCATCATCTCTGGCTAGAGCATGTGAGAAAACTGTTTTCATATATCAACACGGAACTAAAAACATATTAACCACAAACCAAGCTCCTTTACATTCCGTTAAGTCTATCAGCTGATATCCGTAGTGTCTTTCATCGCCATGGTGGCTACTGGTCGTTTTTTAACCTTTTCGCTCAGCAAAAGTTTTTTCTTCTTTTTGTACGGTGACTGCTGCTGCTCACCATCATTTTCTTCTTCTTCTAGAATTGCTAGTGCTGCTGCTTCTAATACGAGTATTATTTACTTCAGGAAGCCTACGCCATCGCTAAGACCTGTACTACGAAAGAGAAAGTGTGTTATTCCCGTCTACACATCCTGGTTTAGATTTTCCATAGTAACCCAAAATTCGTTGGAGGCGAGTATGGGAACGATTCCTTGAACAGGGACGCGGTTGGTTTCTTTTGTTTACATCACTGAATTCAGCTAGTCTTCCCGATCTAATGACTTTAACGGCACATTAAAATATAAACATTCTTTCATCCGACGTTCTTGTCCATACTCCAACCGCGTTTTTCTGGGTTTTTGTATCTCAGTTAGTGAAATGATTACGTATGAATTCGCTTAAATTCAAACAAGAGATGTCTGGGGACCGTGTGTAAGGGAAGTCTGATTCAGTAGACTCACTTAAAACAACCAACGCGGATATTTCTCAAATAAGGTGTGTAGTTGATGTACTGTACCCACAATATAAAGGTACATCTATGGCCTAACGAAATTAAATCTATGCACGGACTTCAACGTTCGTAGGATCATGTGTACATTTCTGAAATAGAACAATGCCCATTTTATCACTAAATACATTGTAGGGATGATTTGCTTACAATGGAGTCTCATATGGTTATTTTATGAAGAACAATCCCTTTTGTTTTACGAAGAGTAATCCCTTGATCACAAGAAGCACGTAAACTTAGGCAATCATCTCATATGGATATTTTATGAAAAAAGATCCCTTAACCAACAGAACGGTGTAACACAGTCTTTTCCTGATAACGGTTTTTTAAATCACATCTTCAAGTTATATCAAATGCATTCGCAGTTGACGGCCATCCTGATTTAGGTTTGCCGCGCGGGACTAGCCGAGCGGTGTCAGGCGCTGCAGTCATGGACTGTGAGGCTAGTCCCGGCGGAAGTTCGAGTCCTCCCTCGGGCATGGGTGTGTGTGTTTGTCCTTAGGATAATTTAGGATAAGTAGTGTGTAAGCTTAGGGACTGATGACCTTAGCAGTTAAGTCCCATAAGATTTCACGCACATTTTTTTGATTTAGGTTTTCCGTGCTTTCCCTATATCGCTCCCGGCAAACGCCGGGATGGTTCCTTTGAAAGGGCACGGCCAGATTCCTTCCCCGTCATTCCCTAATCCGATGAGACCGATGACCTCGTTTTTGTTTGTTTGTTTGGTCTCTTCCCCCAAACAGCCCAACCAACCCAACCATTCGCAGTTGAGAATTTATTTTTCAAGTAAAGACACAGCTGCCTGTTGTTATGTAGCAGATCGCACATTTTGTGATTTTACATGTTATCATAAAAATTTACTTTTATTACTTCTACGTTTTTGTTTTTAGAATTTTACAGATGTATAAAATAAAAAATTTAAAAATTTTACACTGATGAGCCAAAATATTATGACACCTGAATGAGATTTTCACTCTGCAGCGGAGTGTGCGCTGATATGAAACTGTGAGCTCAGAAATGAGAAGGGTTATACTGGAGACACTGTCCAACACATCAGTGCAAAGCTTTATCGGATTTTCATAGTTGTTTCCATTTCGCGACCGGTCGTAACTTACTTTCTGGACACCCCTCGTAGATAGCTCATTAATTGTCTTCTGCAGCTGGAGATGTTATTCAGTTCTCTAATATAATGCAGGACGTTCTTCCAGAGTTGGGTTCCTGCTACAGTAGAGAAAGTGGCTGAACGATGGAGTGGGACAGAAAGGATTTTGCTCTGATGGGTTTCTTCCTGTTCCATTAGAGTCTGTGAAACGTCCCTTTATAAAAATTATACATGATTGTGCTTAAACTGACACACAATATTTTTTAGCGCAACGCAATCTGACTTTCAATAATCCCTACAAGAGAATGGCCCTGACCAAATTAACCTATACGTTTCACAAATCACTTACCTCACAAAAATCTTCGTTACTCTAACTACTCAATACAGCGAGCGCCACTACTGCCAGCTAAATAAAAGATTAAAACTACTTAAGGCACTAACTACTGATAGGCATAGTTAGCAAAAGAAAGATTTTGAAAGAGAACAAACAATGTATTTACCTTAATAGCGGTCAAAAGTCATAATACATATATCAGTTCATGACATCCAGTCTTACAAATGTACTGTTTCTGATGGACACACGTCCAGATTATCCGCTCTCAAAAATTCCGCCATTTCTCTCCCCACATCCACCACTGCTGGCGGCTCACCTCCAACTGCGCAATGCTACGCGCTGTTAACAGCCAACTGCCCAACACTACAATAGCGACTATTGCAACAATGCCGACCAGCCTCAGACTGCACACAGCACAGTCAGTGATTTTCATATAGAGCGCTACGTGGCGTTACCAATAAAAAAACCTAAACAGCCTACTTACATCTGGAGCTATTTAAATGCCTCAGAGCACGGTGTAGTTGCACAGAACTTTTCTTTGCAGTTCCAAAAGGAACGACAAATGGGGTGGCTTCATATATTCCTAGGTTCTTTACTTAATACTGGTTGTAGAAACTTTGTAACTTAGTTTTCGAGAAATAATTGGCGCCAATCTTCAAATATCTGCCAATTCAGTTTTTTTAGCATTTCTGGGAAGCACTCGCTTGAATCGAACAAACCAATGACCAGTTGTGCCGTCTTAAATGGCAGCGTTGCCACATACTTGAGAAATATTTTTAGACAAAACGCGAATATTGTAAGCAGTCTTCTTGGACTGGATTTTCCCATTATCCAAATAATGAACTGAAGTCTGCAACCTGCTTTAGCTACGATTCAAGCTATGTGGTCATTCCATTTCTTATCCACACCCAGTAATGTATAAATTATTCCAATTTCGGCTCATCGACATTGTAGCCATACTTTTATACTATACATAGATAATACTTTTCTCGTTTTCTACACGATGTTAAATTCTGAACATAGGAAGGTAAGGGTATTTTACGAATCCTTTTTTTTATCGGTCTTTAGACTGGTTTGATGCGAGCCGCTACGACTTCCTCTCCTTTAGAAACTCATTCGTTTCAGAGCAGCATTTGCACACAACGTCCTGATTTACTTCTTGGTTATATTCCAATACCTGTTTTTCCTTACAGGTTTTAGGATCCAGGACTCCCCCAAGTACAAAGTAATTTTTTCACGCTTCAAAACAGGTCCTATCATCCCATTCCTTCTTCTTGTAAACTTCTTCCAAATGTTCCTTTCCTCACCGATTCTTTGGATAAGTTTTGATTTCTAATCTTATAAGTCCATGAAATTTCCAAAATCCTTCTGTAGTACCACATCTCTAACGCCTCGATTCCCTTCTTTTTCGATTTTGTAACACTCTCCTCGAGACATGCATTCTCAGAAATTTCATCCTCGATGTAAAGCAGATGCTTGATACTAGTGGATTTCTTTTTGCTGAGAATACTGTCTTTACCTGTACTAACCTACTTTTTTTGCATTGCTTTCTCCGTCCGTCATGGGTTATTTTGCTTCCAAGGTAGCAGAATTCGTTAACTTAGCCTACTTCATGATCCCCAATTTTGACGTTAAATTTATCGCTAATATCATTTCTGCTTCTCCTGATTACTTGCACTTTTCTTCAGTTTACTGTCAGTGCATAGTGTGTCCTCCTCAGACTCCATTCAAAAGATCTGTAATTCCAGTGAGGGGAACGTTGTCAGCGAATCTCATCATAGATATGCTTTCACTCTGAATTCTAATCCTACTCTTGAACCATTCTTTTATTTGCGTCATTACATCTTCGATGTATAGACTGAAGAGTAGAGGCGAAAGACCGCATACCTGTCTTACACCCTTTTTAATCCGAACACTTCGTTCGTTGTCTTCCACTCTTTGTTGTTCCCTCTTGTTTCTCGTACAATTTGTATATTACCCGTCTTTTCCTGTAGGTGATCCCTATTTTTCTCAGAATTCACCATCTTGCACCATTGTACATTGTCGGACGTTTTTTCTAGGTCGAAAAAATCCTTTGAACGCGTCATGATTCATCTTAAGTCCTGCTTCCATTATTAAGCGCAACGTTGAAACCCCCTGTGGGTTTTGTAAAATAAAGCGTCGGCATGTGTGGTTGCCTAATGTTGTCTCCACAATGGAATTCTCCCGCCTATAAATGATTAAAATGACCTTGCCATTAGCAACCTACACCAAACGACCCTGCCATTAACAACCTACACCTTGGGATTTCCATAAAACGAAGTATCATGTTGTGGTATTACCTCATTTCACTCTAACAAATTAACCAGTGAAACCTTCCCGTCTCCTCTATACCTCTTGTTTTACTGATAACCTTACCTTTTACAACAAACTATGTAACCTTTTCTTAGGATTTCTATCTCTTGCTTGTTGTTGTGCTCTTCAGTCCTGAGACTGGTTTGATGCAGCTCTCCATGCTACTCTATCCTGTGCAAGCTTCTTCATCTCCCAGTACCTACTGCAACCTACATCTTTCTGAATCTGCTTAGTGTATTCATCTCTTGGTCTCCCTCTACGATTTTTACCCTCCACGCTGCCCTCCAATGCTAAATTTGTGATCCCTTGATGCCTCAAAACATGTCCTACCAACCGATCCCTTCTTCTAGTCGAGTTGTGCCACAAACTTCTCTTCTCCCCAATCCTATTCAATAGCTCCTCATCAGTTACGTGATCTACCCACCTTATCTCAGCATTCTTCTGTAGCTTAATAATAACAAATGAAATCTTCCCTTTGAAATTTATTCTCTTTCTTTATCTTTGCATACAAATTTAATTGCTGCTTATTAAAAGTGATTTTATGATTATTTGGACGAAACATAGAATGTGTCGTCGTCGTGGCCCTCAGTCGTTATCTGCAATAACCCAAAACTGTTCCTTACCTGTTTTACTGTTACTGGATCGCCATCTGACTGCTACATCGAACTGCGACATGAATGTACTTACTCTGTTTTACTATACTCTATTAGCTGCTGGTGGGCTTTCATAATAAGTGGCTGTATTTATGACCAAAGGTGACGTTATTCTTTAATAGCAAAGCTGACGTTATTCTTTAATTAATTTGACTGAAGTTACGTAATTCATAGTTCAACTTTTCCTTGACAACAATAAAAATTTTGCAAAGTTTTACGTTGATGGTTTTTGGGATGGATTAGAATTAGAAATGCAATATTGCTGGCAAAAGTTAATTATATTCTGAATGAAATGATTTTACAAACGTTCAAATGAGACTTACTTTTTACAATAATCTTACAACTAGCAATGCGCAAACATACCTTCAGTAGTCTTGAGTTTCTCCAAAAAATTAATTGAATAATATTAGTTCCTCTTATGATAATAGTTAGCTCTGTACATCCGTTTATAATCTCTTGTAAATCATAGCTAGTGGCTGTCAGGCACACCGCTCCTCTCAACCTCTCGCTTTAGACCTGCTACCGACTCGCTTCACTTCTCGCTTACTACTGACTTCCTACGAACGCTAAAGTGCCGTTTCTCCTGCCAACAATGCTTTCTGGTGCAGACAATCCCTGCTACCATTACAAAATGTATCAATGCGCGGTCGTTCCCGCTCTTTTCTTAAAACGTATCCATACGCGGTCTCTCCCGCCCTTTTTAAAATTATATCAGTTTGCGGTCTCTCTTGTCAACAATACTCTGGTGCAGACATTCCCTGCTACCACAATTATTTGCAACATGACAAATATTAATTATTCCTACTTAATCCTATTAATAAAATATAAACGTCTTTCATAAATTGTAATTTGACAATAAACAATAGGAATATACACGCCTTACACCAGTTATGCCTATCGGGTTGCTACTAGAATGAGTCACAGCTTGGACACCGTGGACGATTTATTCTAAAAAAAAAAAGATGTACAGTGCAGAAATTTGTATAAACATGAAGCACGCAATATCAGTTTCTACCCTAAAAGTAATTTCGGATCGGTAGAACATATGCTTTACTTTCTGTAGACTGAGTCTGTTTTATCAGAGAAGTTAGCGGTGAGAAACAGAAAACCTACATCCTGACTGCCACTTTCAGAGAAAGCTCAGTGGACAAGCAAATGGAACTGAACACATTTACTGTGAGTGTTTCCCTATCCACCGAACCGAAGTGCGCATATCTTCTGCTGAAGTACGGGCAGCAGTCACGCTGCACCGATGATGTGCTCATTGGGGCGATGCCCGCTGTGCAGGTGACGTACGTGGCGTACCTGCAGTGCTCTGCCTACACGGTACACACAATAAGCCGTCCGGAAACTCCTAGGGCAGAAATTCCCTCAGTACAGGACAGAATATGAGTCAAGATTTCTGTTTGCTCACTAGCCAGGAACACTCGTAAGCACTCCGGTGTGTTTAATACTCCACAGAGAGCTAAAGAATCGTCACTCGAGTAAACACAATACCAACTCTGTGCACAGAGAAACGACTACAAGCCCTCCTTGTGTCGAAATCAACACTTGTCAAAATCTAACCGCCAGATTATCCTCTTTGGGTCTCGCCAGCGGAGTCTCTGTGTGATGGAAGTGCCCTCGACTGATCCCAATGGTGAGGTGTATCTCCACGCCATACGCTTGCCTCCCTCCTGGACACGCAGCATTTACTTTTGTGCTCAGGCGACGAATCCCAGTGGCTGTTACAAAAACATTACCTCCCACAATATGGGTCATGAATCTGCCAGCCAGTCACCCGAAGCTCGTACTCTTTTCAGATTTTCCCGAAGTTCCATTCCCCTCCTACATCCTTAGCACTTGTAACTCTTTAGAGAGTGGGTATTCATTAGATTATTCATTAGATTGAATTCTGTAGTACGAAATGACCCAAGAGCCAAAAAACGGTAGTTGTGTTTCGAAGTAATAGTTAGTTAAAATTTTACAAAGAGGAGATATTTGAAATAGAGTAACGCAAAGTAGTGCAAAGGGAATCGAAGGAAGACATAACAGAGCTGCGTTTTATTTTGAATATAATATACAAACCAACGCGCAGCACTGTTAACTCTCTTGAGTCTTTGTTTTCAATGGTGCATGTTCGCAGTCTTCCGTGGTAGTTGGAAGTCAGGGATTATAAGCCTAATGAAATATCATTCTGATAACTGGATTAGACATTGGAGTGGTGGATAATAGATTATTTTGAGATATTGGGACAGAAAATAATTGGACCTTATCATACTAACATCTTTGCCGGTCGTTGTCAAGGCAATTCTTCTAATAAACGAGATGTGAGATATAGTGCCGTGCAAAGAGTACATTTGTGCTGAACAGACATTGAAAGAACTCTAACTTATAATTAATATCGTGCCGTGAGAATTAAGCATCTTAGACATTGTAAAGCCAATGACATATTTATGGTTTATCAGGTATTAATGGTAAAGGACAGTTTCATGGGAAATCATATCTTTGGTGATAGGATCGCGAAGGAATGTGGTACGGACTGACTATTATTATACCGAAACGATACACACTAGGATCAAATCCTTTTTCATGGATTCCCCAGTGCCATTTCTCATTTATTTAAGAAGTGAATTGTGACAAGAAAGCAGAATATATACGAGACTTTCTGCAAGTTTTCTAAATCCCAAAAGTCAGCTAGTACATAGACAATTATATGTTGAATATTCAAAGGTTATTGAGAAATGCTGATCAACCCGTTACAAACAGATAATAGGATTTAACAAACGCATATTGACAACGAAGGTAACTAAATCAAATTATTTGTGAAACAAAAATTAGAAAAAATGGACTGGAACCCGATTGCTATGTTATTCGCGAGTAATAAATGAAATCACTGTCTTTAGATCCGTCGTGGTTGAAAGTGTACGAAATATCTCTGGAAACAGAACACGAGATCAATTTTCAACTGCTAGTTCATACAATTTGATTCATAACGTGATTCAGAGATGTTTTATGCCCGACCCACACGGCGGGGAATGGTTCTTAACTAGCCGGGACAATATACACACAAACTTTTGAGATCAGTTCAGCTGCCGGGGGGAAACGGCGAAGCGATATCTGTGCAGTCACGACGATGGACAGTGGGTGTGCGGGCATACGCTCCACCAATCAAATACGTGTCTCTGCTTTTCCGTGGGAATCATGCACCGGTGCTTCCCTTGAGAATATTCCTCTGAGACCGGCTAGCGACCATCGTTTGTGACCCCATGCATTCTTTCCCGCTGTAAAGGATGTCTTTTCGCCTTGTTCCACCCGCGATGCACTTTCGCTAGGTACGCTATTCTGAAATTTTTTTCTGTCCACCATAGTGCAACCTCTTGCCCACACTGCCTCATTATGAAAGTTCTGCAACTTCCAGAATTGTTAACCGCTGACTCCTCGCTCTGCTCTCTCTCAGGGCAGTGAATGTCCACTCCTGCAGAACACGACAACTCTCTTCCCAGCTCCTCTTTAGCTGATAGCGGCTTCTGAGAAAAGCACTGCCCATTGCCCTCTCTAATTCCCAGACATAGAGCGCTACAAAAATTGCTAGTAGTGACGGACAGTTTTTAATGAAATAATACTCGGCCAACTTTAAAATTAATGCATGTTTACTTACACAAAATCAAATTTGCCATTTTATGTACCAAAGTTATTTGTGAAAAATAATGTCGTCAACGTGTTGTCCATCATTTTGAATGGAGTACTCAAGTCTCTTCTCAAAATGCTCCATCACACAGACTAAAATCTCTGCAGGGATGGCAGAAATTTCTTGAATGATTGCATTCTTCAACCCGTCCAAATTTGGTGGCGTGTGGTTATAGACACAGTTCTTAGGGTACCCCCATTGAAAAGAGTCACATACTGAGAAGTTGGGAGACCTGGGAGGCCAAGGAACATTGCCAAAACGTGAGATAATCCGACCAGGAAACATGCGTCTAAGAACTGTCATTGAAGTGTTTGCGGTGTGCGATGTTGCCCCATCCTGCTGGAACCGAACGCATTTTAAAGGCATTCGTCGTCTTCTTAGTTATGGTTTCAAGAAAGTTTTAAGCATACGAATGTAACGAACCGAATTAACAGTAACTGTGGCCCCGTTCCCTTAAAAAAAATAAGGTCCAATAATGCCAACAGAGCCAAGAGCACCCCAGACTGTTACTTTTTCTGAGTGTAGAGGACACTGGTCGATAAAGTGTGGATGCTCTGGAGCCCAGCAACGTAGGTTTTGTTTATTCACGGTCCCGTTTAAATGAAAATGAGCTTCATCGCTCATAAATAAAATTTCATTTTCGTTCGATCCCAAAGTCACGTGCATTGCTTAAGCGAAGTCTTCTCGTACAGCAAAATCAGTTTCCTTAAGTTGTCGGACAATGAGCATTTTGTAGGGATGGAATTTTAATTATTTATGCAAAATTCGTGTAACCGATTCACGATTGATTCGTAACTCACTAGCATGACGTCTAGCTGACCGTCCTGGGCTTCTGACTGCCGCTTGCCTTACCCTTTCAACATTTTCTGGTGTCGTTACTTTGCGTCTCGGGCCGGGATGCTTCTTATCCAGTATGTTTCCAGTTGATATGATGTTTTCCACCCATCTGAGGATTGTGTTACAGCTCGGAACAGCTCCTTGTCGACCGACATTAAACCACGCACGAAACAATCGCTGCGTAGCAATCACAGACTCACCACTTTTCACGAAACTGTCATGGACAAACACTCGACGTTGCAAGTCCCTCTGCTCCATGGTGACTGAGTAAATGAAATGGCGTCTTGTGTGGATCAGAACTATCCCCGCCACGACCACCTCCCACCACCGCGCCCTCATTACTACGCAGTTCAAAACCGTCCGTCTCCCGTGTGTCACCCTGTACGTGACGCTAGCCAGTATCAACCAATGAAATGATTAATAATCCGATTGTGCATAGTAAACAGTGATTTAATATAAATATAAACTGATTAATATTTACAGAACATTAAGTGTATGGTGGGAAAGTCTTGTCGCCTTACACCGTTCCTAAAGCCAAACTGATCGTCATGTGACAGGTTCTCAATGTGTACAGTGAGTGCAATATACGAACGGAGTAGAGGAGAATATCGATGATGTACCGTTCATCGTTAACTGTACAATGGTTGTCGAAGTATGCATGTGGATGCAGGATGTCTTAAAGCGCTAATAGGATCAGGTTAAATAAAAAATTGAAGGGTCCGCCGCGTATCCTGCGAGCCCGCAGCCGCTACCCGCCACGCTGCCCGAGTGGCTCCCAGCCCAGCAGGCGGCGGGCGCCCTGCGCTACCTCGCACGAGGCGAGAGCGCGAGGTGCGGCCGCATCTTTGATGGCGGCTGAGTGATACAGCGCCCCGTCCCGGCCCGCTCCGGCCGCTTCCCTATTCCCGAGAATTAGTGCCAATAAATTTCCCCGGGCGACAGTCGGAGAGCGGCGGCGCGCGGCGCGGGAGCCGCGGCCGCCTTTATTATTTATAACTTGGCGAAGCAATTTTTATCTGGCACGCAGTTGCACGCCCCCGCCCCCCCCCCTTCCCCCGCTGGCCGCCAGCGCCACCGCCTTACTCGCTATCGCGGCTTCCTCTGCTCCAGAAAAAGTACCGCGCAGATCTGCCTTCCACCCGACTGTCCACTGGCGGTGATTCGTCACGTGGAATCATCAGAGTTTCTGCTCCCTCATGTCTACCCTTCACCTCCTCCTCTTCACCTTCTTATTCCTACTCCCATTCGTCCTACACCACTCTAATTTCTGATGCTGTACGGTCCAGTCACATTTAAGTGACCACCTGCCAAAAGCCTGAACAACGACGTTTTACGGGACGGACGTGCAGGAAGAGAGTCAATGGCGCTCTGGAAGGTACTGTGCTATGCTCCTCGCTTGAGGATCCATGCCGCGAACAGCCCGATCGACCTGGTCCCAGCGACTGGGTTTAAATCTGGGGAGTTTAGTACGGTAAAATCATCCTTGTGCTCTTCGAACCTTCATCTTCTCCTCCTCGCCTTCTTATTCCTACTCCCATTCACCTTACACCGATCTAATTTCTGAGACTGCACTGTCCAGTCAGATTTATGTGACCACCTGCCAAAAGCCTGAACAACGACGTTTTACAGGACGGACGTGCTGGAAGAGAGAAAATGGCGCTCTGGAAGGTACTGTCCTATGTTCCTCGCTTGAGGATCCATGCCGCGAACAGCCCGATCGACCTGGTCCCACCGACTGGGTTTAAATTTGGGGAGTTTAGTGGCCAGAGAAGTACGGTAAAATCATCCTGGTCTCTTCGAACCAAACATATGCACTGCGAGATGTGTGACACGTTGCATTGTCCTGCTGGTGGATGCTATCATGCAGAGGAAAAAAAAAATTGCATGTTAAGAAGGTACTGTGCTATGTTTCTCGCTCGAGGATCCATTCTGCGAACAGTCCAATCGACCTGTCCCACCGACTGGGTTTAAATCTGGGGAGTTTAGTGGCCAGGAAGTACGGTAAAATCATCCTGGTGCTCTTCGAACCAAACATATGCACTGTGAGATGTGTGACACGTCACATTGTCCTGCTGGTGGATGCCATCATGCAGAGGAAAAAAAAAATTGCATGTACGGATGGACATGGTCCCCAGGGATAGATGCATACTTGTGTTCATCCGTTGTGCTTCCCAGAATGACGAGATAACCCACAAAAACTTTCGCCGACCGTAGGGCTCCCTCCTCTGGCGATTATTGCAGACGCCGGCCGCGGTGGCCGATCGGTTCTAGGCGCTTCCGTCCGGAACCACACGGCTGCTACGGTTGCAGGTTCGAATCCTGCCTCGGGCATGGATGTGTATGATGTCCTTAGGTTAGTTAGGTTTAAGTAGCTCTTTAAGTTCCAGGGGACTGATGACCTCAGATGTTAAGTCCCGTAGTGCTCAGAGCTATTTTTTTGATAATTGCAGAATGTTTGCTTTCAGACGTTTCACGCCGAAGGGGCATAAAATGTGATTCAGCTGAAAAGCGACTTGTTGGTGTTCAGTGGATGTCCACTGGTGAGAAGTAATTGCGCCTTTTCCTCGTGAAGATCACCATGGCGCGTTTATCGGGCGACAGAGTGACTCCCTTTCCTAACTCCCACCTGGCCAACATTTCAGTGCGTCATTAAGCCATAATTTTGTCACCCATGAGCACGGCGAATGGGCGGTATTTACGAACGTCGTCCTCTTACTGGAGAAAGTTGATGTTTGGACAAAATAGAATTTCTAGGTCAGCGACATACAAGGCGTATACTAATGGACGCAATATCGCACTCTGCTGGTGTCCTGGTCACTGTCGGGTATATAATACCCCAAAGCGCCAACGGGAGGTGCATCAGTTTCAATTTGTTAATGAGGTCATGTGTCATGACATTAACACAACTCCTAGAAAAATCAATAAATGATGACCTCAGATACCCGTTAGTCTGGAACGTTTTTTTCTCATCCATCGCAGCATATGTAATGTTCAGAAGTGCTTCTGCCCTTACGAAGATCGTATTGCATCCGAGAGGAAGTCCTCACTTCTAACCACCATTCTAAGCGGAGCTTGAGGAGACGTTCAAAGTCTTACACGTACACGACGGTAGTGCGCTCTTCATATGCATACATACATACTCCGTGGTGGAGGATGCACTGTACCAGTTGAAACATCCCCTTAGAAAAATTATACATGACTGTGTTTAAACTGACACACAATATTTTTAGCGCAACGCAATCTGACTATCAAAAATCCCTACAAAAGAATGGCCCTGACTAACATTAAACTATACCTTTCACAAATCACTTACCTCACAAAAATCTTCATTACTCGAACTACTGCAATACAGCGAGCGCCACTACTGCCAGCTAAATAAAAGATTCAAACTACGGAAGGCACTAACTACTGATAGGCATAGTTAGCAAATGAAAGATGTTAATAGAGAACAAACAATGTTTTTACCTTAACAGTCATAATATATATAGCAGTTAATGACATCCAGTGTTACAAATTTCAAAACTCCGCCATCTCTCTCCCCACATCCACCACTGCTGGCGGCTCACCTCAAACTGCGCAACGCTACGCGCTGTTCACGTCCATCTGCCCAACACTACAATGGCAGACAACAATGCAAACTAACCACAGACTGCACACAGCACAGCCAGTGATTTTCATACAGAGCGCTACGTAACGTTGCCAATAAGAAAACGTAAACAGCCTACTTACACAGTACTAGTCATTTCTGTTCCTGTTCCACTCGCGAACAGCGGGAGCGAAAAACAACTGTCCGTATGCCTCCGTAAGAGCCCGTACCTTACCTTCGTGGTCCTTGTATGTTGGTGATAGTAGAATCGTCTGGAGCCAGCTTCAAGTGGCCATTCTCTAAAGTTTCGTAGTACTATTCATCGAAAACCAACATCGCCTTCCTTCCAGCGATTCCCATTTGAGCTCCCGAAGCATTTCCGTAATAATTGCATGTTGTTCGAACCGACTGGTAACAAATCTAGCGGTCCGCGTCAGGATTGCTTCGATGTGTTCCTTTAATCTGATCTGGCGCGGATCCCAAATACTCGATCAGTACTCAACAATATGCGAATTCGTTTAAAGTTGAACCATACTTTCCTGTAATTCTCCCAAAAAATTGAAGTGACCATTCGCCTTCCCTACCACAATTGTCACATGCACGGTCCATTTCGTATCGCTTTGCAACGTTACGCACAGACATAAATGACGTGACTGTGTCAAGCAGGACACTAGGAATGCTGTATTCGAACATTACGGGTTTGTTTTTCCTACTCATCCGCATTAACCTACATTTTTATACATTTAGGTCTAGCTCCCATTCATCACACTAACTAGAAATTTTGTCTAAGTCATCTCGTATCCTCCTACAGTCACTTATCTTCGACTTCTTCCCGTACACCACAATATGATCAGCAAACAAGCAGAGATTGCTGCTCACCCTGTCCGCCAGATCATTTGTGTATATGGAAAATAATAGCGGACCCATAACAGTTCCCTGGAACACGCCTGACGCTACCTTGGTCTCTGATGAACACTCGCCATCGAGGACAAGGTACTGGATTGTGTTGCTTAAGAAATCGAGCCATTCACATATCTGGGTACCTATTCCACATGCTCGTGCCTTCGTTAAGAGTCTGCAGTGGGGCGTTGTGTCAAGTGTTTTTTCGGAAAGCTACAAATATGGAATGGAATCAGGCGATACGAGGTTGCTTGATCAGGATCTTCCCCACGTTTCAGTGAGGACACTAATATCTGAGTCGTCCAATCTGCTAGAATGTTGCCACCCTTACAAATGTCACTGAAGACGTCCACAAGAACGCATTTTGCGTTGTTGGACAAATTTCTGGTCATGGAGCAATGTATCGGATCGTATCCGGACAACATGTCCGTTGGGTATGCCAGAGCTCTGCTGAGTTCGGCGAGAGAGAGTATCGTGTGGTGAACCTGTCTCGAAGACTGTCATTGGTTCCGCTCGCAGCAGGGTGAGTGGGTTCTGGCATGGCAGTAGGTGGTGCTATAATGTCACACACTCAATTGTCAATGTCTCCAACCGCTGGCAGCCATCGGTTTCCGTTTGAGCGAGGAAACCATTGCCCAAACCCTCTCGACGGGGATGTCCGTGGATAGTTTTTCGCAAAATTTCTTCCAGTCCTTTCTTGCACCTCTTGAGAAAGCGCTTAGTACCTGCATCCGTTCAGTTGTAGGCAACATAGGTCTTCCAAGTGGTATGCCATTCAAGTCGACTGCGAGCCGGCCTCCTTTGTGCCACCTGATGCAAACATTCTTGGTCCTGCCAGGGAACCAGCTGTTCTGTAGAATAGAGTGTGATACCACCACATTGATATGATTCCTAAGGATGACGTTTTTTAATTGCGGGGGCGCCACAGTGGGAACGACGTAAGTTGTGCATCCATTATTTCGCCGTAATGGGACAAATCTGCCTCCGTGACGTCCCATTTGCATGGCGTCCTAGTGACCGTGACAGGGATAGAAGTTAATGTCGTTATAGAAAGAGCGTACTTGTTATATCCCACAGAATAGGGAATAGTTATCCATGCAAACAGCGAAGAAATCGAACACAAGGTCACATCGACGGCTGAAGTTCTCTTTCCTGGTAATGGAAGTAACAAATGGGATCCATCATCTAGGACAATATGACTGAACTCGAGAAGCTCAAGAATCGCGTCACCTAAACTATCATTAAATGCACAGACCCACAATTAGTAGTACGCATTAAAGTCCCTACACAATATGAAGGGAAGTTACTACTGCTGTACCAAAGCGTACTTTTCTTCGAGGAGGATAAACGACCGCGGCCGGCTGTAGATGGCCACAACGGTTAATGGAGCGATTAGAAACGCGAGCCTGGCCGCTATCGCTTGAAGATGCCAGTAGTGGCATGGGATATCATTACTGTGGTATGATACAGCCGTTATTGATGAAGAGGACAACTCCTCCTCGTCGACCCTCTCCGTCTTGTCTGTATACTTGATATCCTCGAAGGCGGGCGATGGTATCTGGTTGAAACTATATTTCGGAGATGGCTCCCACTGCTAACATCAACGTCCAATGTTCATGTTGGGATACACCGCTATTGGCAGTCGCAGATCGCACGTTCCATTGGAGGATCTCAAATACCACTGTAGCTGGTAGGTTAATAACTGTTGTACAGGATGTATCTGGAAAGTTACAGGAGGATGTGTCTTCGCGTCTTCAAGTAGGTGAAGGATAAACGAGACAATTTTTTCTATGACATACTTGCTGTTATTACGAAGTGGTGCTGGTTTTTTACTGCACTGAGGAGGATTCGGGTTGTAGGGTATTGGGGCTTGGGGGAGATGGTAAGAGACAAAGTATTCTTGACTAACTTCTGAGAATCCCTGCTGCCAGACTGGTCTGGGAACGTGCCATTTCGATGAACCTTTCGTGCCAGAGACGGTACTCGATCACCGTGCAGACTGAAAGTCATTCTGACGATGCCCAGCTTCCCGAGGAAGAGAACCCAACTGGGGTGCCACTGGGGGTGGTGGTGGTCTCGTGGAATAGTCTTTGTATAGCTACTGGAGGCTTTGTTGGATGCTTTGGAGGTAGTGGCGGAAAATCCATGTCACTTTGGAAACTGGGAGGCTGTCGTAGGGCAGTTGAGTATGTGTGCTGCAAGCTATCAGTTACCCTTCCTGATATGGCGTAGTCCCTTGCACGTTGTAGCTCAAATACCGCATACGACAGATCTATGACTGGGTGCTGACCAGAGCAGTTTAAGCAAGTTGGAACCGTCGCCATACACGACTCCATGCCTCACCTGCTGCAACGAGTATGGCTTCTGCACTGGTTCGCCCGATGTTGAAAATACCAGCCATTTCTACAATGGATGACTTGAGCGACGTACGGTTCGATCAGTCAGCGGTTCCCATATAGTGACATGTGAGAGCAAAGTTTGTGAACGAAACCGACTACTGAATCAGTATAATTAAGTCGGAATGTACGTGACGTTTCTCCGTGTATTGATTGACACTTGCCACAGGGTATATACTCTCCATTTATTCGACTATCGTCTTATCTGTCAGAGTAATGTCAAAATCGCAAATATTGTCATACGTATGGGGCAGGACTTAGGGATATTCGCATCAAACTCATCGTCTTTGAGAACGGAGTCCTCTGTTAAATCACTTGCAGCCTCAGCGGACTTCGGTTCTATCTTAACTCTGTTTCTGCCAGACGGACTAGTGTTGACAACATCGTGTTTTAAATGAGCGGTGTAGGCATACAATAAATTGCATACTGACACAGGATGGAGTTTGCCAGTGCTCTCATCTAAACTCTCTACGAAGACAATTTGTGGACCTGCATTAGGTCGACTCTACCTATTGTTGACACCCTGACGCGCAACCGCTTCGCTATGTGTCGATGACTGATCCTACAGTCCGCCCCCGGTAGCTGCGTGGTCAGCGCGACAGAATGTTAATCATAAGTGCCCGAGTTGGATTCCCGGCTGGGTCGGAGATTTTCTCCGTTCAGGGAATGGGTTTTGTGTTGTCCTAATCATCATCATTTCATCCCCATCGACGCGCAAGTCGCCGAAGTGGCGTCAATCGAAAGACTTGCACCCGGCGAACGATCTACCCGACGGGTGGCCCTAGTCACACGATATTTACATTCATTTACTGACCCTACAAATTTTTCCACCCAGATATCTGTATGAGTTTACTGATTCCAGGTGTAACTCTTTAATGTTGTAGTCATAGGACACTGCGTTTTTTCGTTTAATGAAGTGCAAAATTTTACCTTTCTGAACATCTAAAGCAAGTTGCTAATTTTGCACCACTTCGGAATCTTATCAAAGTTCAACTGAATATTTACGCATCTGTTTTGAACATTACTTACTATATATAATAGTATCATCTGCCGAAAATCTGAGGATACTATTTGTATTGTATGCAAGGTGCAGGCACACTTCTGTAAGGCACAGCTGGAGTTACTTCTACATCTGTGGACGACTCTCCGTCTGAGGTAACGTGCTGCGTCCACCACACCAAGAAATAATAACTCCACTCACGAATTTCGCTTCATACGACGTACTGTCGTACTGCCGGTCATAAGCATTAATATTGAGTCAAACACTTTTCGGAAAGCAAGAAACACTGCGCCTGCCTGGGTGCCTTGAATCCATGGTATTCAGGATGTCACGTGAGAAAAGTGTGAGTTAGGTTATGCACAATCAATGTTTTCGGAAGAGTTAGGTTATGTACGATCAATGTTTTCGGAATCCATGCTCGTTGGCATGGGGGAGATCATTATATTCGAGATACACGACACTACAGCCCTGGTTTTACGTAATTACATCTTTTGTTTCTTTATACGTAGTTACAAGAAAAACTAAAATGTCCATGAATTATACTGAAATGACCCTTATTTCAAAGTTTTAGATTACATATTTTGAGGTAAGACATATAGTTTACATTACACTATCTAATTTTACATATTTTAATACTATTACAAAATGATTACACATTTTCGTACGTCCCATACATTTTCGATACGTAACAGGAAAGGAAAAAAGGTTTCATAATTGTGTTACTCTACTGTCATCAAAGAAGAATGATGAAGAAATAGATGAAATGTATGACGAGATAAAAGAAATTATTCACGTAGTGAAGGCAGGCGAAAATTTAATAGTCATGGGTGACTGGAATTCGGCAGTAGGGAAAGGGAGAGAAGGAAACATAGTAGGTGAATATGGATTGGGGGGAAGAAATGAAAGAGGAAGCCGCCTTGTAGAATTTTGCACAGAGCATAACTTAATCATAGCTAACACGTGGTTCAAGAATCATAAAAGAAGGTTGTATACATGGAAGAATCCTGGAGATACTAAAAGGTATCAGATAGATTATATAATGGTAAGACAGAGATTTAGGAACCAGGTTTTAAATTGTAAGACATTTCCAGGGGCAGATGTGGATTCTGACCACAATCTATTGGTTATGAACTGCAGATTGAAACTGAAGAAACTGCAAAAAGGTGGGAATCTAAGGAGATGGGACCTGGATAAACTGAAAGAACCAGAGGTTGTAGAGAGTTTCAGGGAGAGCATAAGGGAACAATTGACAGGAATGGGGGAAAGAAATACAGTAGAAGAAGAATGGGTAGCTCTGAGAGATGAAGTAGTGAAGGCAGCAGACGATCAAGTAGGTAAAAAGGCGAGGGCTAATAGAAATCCTTGGGTAACAGAAGAAATATTGAATTTAATTGATGAAAGGAGAAAATATAAAAATGCAGTAAATGAAGCAGGCAAAAAGGAATACAAACGTCACAAAAATGAGATCGACAGGAAGTGCAAAATGGCTAAGAAGGGATGGATAGAGGACAAATGTAAGGATGTAGAGGCTTGTCTCACTAGGGTAAGATAGATACTGCCTACAGAAAAATTAAAGAGACCTTTGGAGAGAAGAGATCCACTTGTATGAATATCAAGAGCGCAGATGGCAACCCAGTTCAAAGCAAAGAAGGGAAGGCAGAAAGGTGGAAGAAGTATATAGAGGGTTTATACAAGGGCGATGTACTTGAGGACAATATTATGGAAATGGAAGAGGATGTAGATGAAGACGAAATGGGAGATAAGATACTGCGTGAAGAGTTTGACAGAGCACTGAAAGACCTGAGTCGAAACAAGGCCCCGGGAGTAGACAACATTCCATTAGAACTACTGATGGCCTTGGGAGAGCCAGTCATGACAAAACTCTACCATCTGGTGAGCAAGATGTATGAGACAGGCGAAATACCCTCAGACTTCATGAAGAATATAATAATTCCAATCCCAAAGAAAGCAGGTGTTGACAGATGTGAAAATTACCGAACTATCAGTTTAATAAGTCACAGCTGCAAAATAGTAACGCGAATTCCTTACAGACGAATGGAAAAACTGGTAGAAGCGGACCTCGGGGAAGATCAGTTTGGATTCCGTAGAAATGTTGGAACACGTGAGGCAATACTAACCTTACGACTTATTTTAGAAGAAAGATTAAGAAAAGGCTACGTTTCTAGCATTTGTAGACTTAGAGAAAGCTTTTGCAAATGTTAACTGGAATACTCTCTTTCAAATTCTGAAGGTGGCAGGTATAAAATACAGGGAGCGAAAGGCTATTTACAATTTGTACAGAAATCAGATGGCAGTTATAAGAGTCGAGGGGCATGAAAGGGAAGCAGTGGTTGGGAAAGGAGTGAGACAGGGTTGTAGCCTCTCCCCAATGTTATTCAATCTGTATATTGAGCAAGCAGTAAAGGAAACAAAAGAAAAATTCGGAGTAGGTATTAAAATTCATGGAGAAGAAGTAAAAACTTTGAGGTTCGCCGATGACATTGTAATTCTGTCAGAGACAGCAAAGGACTTGGAAGAGCAGTTGAACGGATTGGACAGTGTCTTGAAAGGAGGATATAAGATGAACATCAACAAAAGCTAAACGAGGATAATGGAATGTAGTCAAATTAAATCGGGTGATGCTGAGGGAATTAGATTAGGAAATGAGACACTTAAAGTAGTATTGCTATTTAGGGAGTAAAATAACTGACGATGGTCGAAGTAGAGAGGATATAAAATGTAGACTGGCAATGGCAAGGAAATCGTTTCTGAAGAAGAGAAATTTGTTAACATCGAGTATAGATTTAAGTGTCAGGAAGTCGTTTCTGAAAGTATTTGTATGGAGTGTAGCCATGAATGGAAGTGAAACATGGACGATATCTAGTTTGGACAAGAAGAGAATAGAAGCTTTCGAAATGTGGTGCTACAGAAGAATGATGAAGATAAGGTGGGTAGATCACGTAACTAATGAGGAGGTATTGAATAGGATTGGGGAGAAGAGAAGTTTGTGGCACAACTTGACTAGAAGAAGGGATCGGTTGGTAGAACATGTTTTGAGGCATCAAGGGATCACAAATTTAGCATTGGAGGGCAGCATGGAAGGTAAAAATCGTAGAGGGAGACCAAGAGATGAATACACTAAGCAGATTCAGAAGGATGTAGGTTGCAGTAGGTACTGGGAGATGAAGAAGCTTGCACAGGATAGAGTAGCATGGAGAGCTGTATCAAACCAGTCTCAGGACTGAAGACCACAACAACAACAACAACTGTCATCAATCCCGTTACACTGAAAGCTAAATTGCACAAGTCCGATGCGGACAACAGCGACTCGTTTCAAACGCTTTCCTTTATTGATCTCAAATACTTCACAATGTGTCACAGTTAGTTGCATTTAAGTTAACCATGTCACCAGCTACGTCGTCGTTCCCGTCAAAGCTGAAAACATGGATTTCTATTGGCAGTACTTTAACCACAGTAGTCCTCTGCCAAACTTGTGATGAACGTGTAGGATGTACGATGGAATCTCAAACTGAACAACATTTACGAAGAAATCTCCATATTAAGGATAAATAATGGATTTCTTCACAGAAACAGATTCTGCATACACAGTTGCAACGAGAGCCTACATCATCTCATAGTGAATTTTACAAAGAACTGTGTTTAACAAACGTAAACACGGTCCGCAGTAGAGTGTGAAGCGACGTGTATTTAATCCTGCGATTAGCTAATTTCGACGAACCGTCATTGTCAGACACATTTGTAACACCTGTATTTCGTGTCATTTTCAAATCACTCTTAATTACAAGTAAAAAGTTGCCATATCCAGTCATTTTACGAAAGGATCCACACTACAGTGACATCTTTTAAGATAATATTTTGAACTTTCAGAATACCATCTTAAAAGATGTTATAAGCTTTCAGAATGCGATCTTAAAAGGTCTCACTACAGTGTGGATCCTTTCGTAAAATGACAGTATATGGCTAATTTTTACATGTAATTTCAAGTGATTTGAAAATGACATGAAATAAAAGTGTTACAAATGCGCTTGACAATAACGCTTAGTCGAAATTAGCTAATCCCACGATTAAATAAACATCGCATTACAGTCTGCAGCGGACCATGTTTACGTTTATTGAACATCTGTAGGCTGTGGATCGCGATGGATACAAAATTTTAAGGAACTATGTGTTACGTTGCCTGGAGGGAAATTACACTGGAACAAACTTGAGGTACCTGAATTCAAACATTTCTTACAGAAATATTGCAACCGCAACATTGCCGACGAGTCCACTCTCAGGAAGAATTACCTGGTTTGATGCTATGTTGACAGAAAAAAACTGGAGCTGTCATTGGCATTTCACCTGTATGGATTTCTGCCACGGAGATGTCAGATGCTGTAGCTCGTTACATCGCTATTCTGATTGTGGGCAAGTTGGGCTCTATGGCTGAAATAAACCCTACTTAAATCACTGTAAACCTCTGGAGGCAACGAATGTGTCAGCAATTCTAGATTCATTAATGCCGGGCCGCGCGGGGTAGCCGAGCGGTCTGGGGCGCCTTGTCACGGTCATCGCGGCTCACCCCGTCGGAGGTTCGAGTCCTCCCTCGGGCACGGGTGTGTGTGTGTTGTCCTTAGCGTAAGTTAGTTTAAGTTAGATTAAGTAGTATGTAAGCTCAGGGACCGATGACCTCAGCAATTTGGTCCCATAAGACCTTACCACAAATTTCCAAATTAATGCCGGCCTTAAGGTACTATGGCCAGATGGCATAAAAGAAGATAGTGTCCTGCAGATGTACAGAGATGCAGCTCCGTACAACTTGAAAGCGGACAAATCGCTTAATGTATTTTGTCCGAACATAGTGCTTGTTACATGTACGGCTCATGAATGCAACGAGTGGCAGAGGGTCAGTCATCAATTTCCAAAACTAAATACATTGATATAACCAACGAAGAATTTTTTATGAAATATCCTTATCGTGTACAAAAACGCAAGCAGCTTCTACCTGATGTACCTCTGGCTCCGGAGCTAGTGATACCAAGGTGGGCAACTTGGATTGAAGTTGTGATTTTCTACCGTAAGCACTTTCACTTTGAAGCTGTGAAGTCAGTGATGGAGAACTTATCTTCTGATACTTCAGTGTCTGTCACTGAATCCTTGTCAGCATTCAACAGTTCTGAAGTGTACATTTCAGTTTCATGATCACAAGTCACTTTAGCTGGGTTCCCGACTCTATCTAGAAAATGGAGGCTTCAAGTATGCTTCTCTAAGAGGCTGTGAGAATAATGGAAAATGCACTTCGGAAGGTCAGTGTGATGCCAGGTGAAGTGGGTGATATACTTTCCAGTAAACTGCAATCTTCGCTGAATAAGAATCCTGGGTGATCAAATCTTGTTATTTTGTCTCGCTTAGTTAATAGTGAAACTGTAGAGCCATATGAAAATATAATTCCGAGCACAATCCCTCTGAATAAATATGCATCGTTGACTTCTTGTAGAGCTGAGCGATCTTTTTCTAGTTATAAAAACGTATTGTCAGACAGAAGACACGGAGTGGCAGTAGAACATTTGGAAAACTATTATAATTAATTGTGGATCGATTTCCAATGTGTCTTAAATGCTTGAATAGGAGACACTTGCACTTCAGTACTTTGTAGCAGAAGTGAACCGATTAAGAATTTACATACACTTTTGACTAGCCTACCTGAAAACTTTGACTCGAATACTCTCTTTCAAATTCTGAAGGTGGCAGGGTAAAATACAGGGAGCGAAAGGCTATTTACAATTTGTACAGAAAGCAGATGGCAGTTATAAGAGTGGAGGGACATGAAAGGGAAGCAGTGGTTGGGAAGGGAGTGAGACAGGGTTGTAGCCTCTCCCCAATGCTATTAAATCTGTATATTGAGCAAGCAGTAAAGGAAACAAAAGAAAAGTTCGGAGTAGGTATTGAATTCCATGGAGAAGAAATAAAAACTTTGAGGTTCGCCGAGGACATTGTAATTCTGTCAGAGACAGCAAAGGTCTTGGAAGGGTAGTTGAACGGAAAGAACAGTGTCTTGAAAGGAGGGCACAAGATGAACATCAACAAAAGCAAAACAAGGATAATGGAATGTACTCGAATTAAGTCAGGTGATGCTGAGGGAATTAGATTAGGAAATGAGACACTTAAAGTAGTAAAGGAGTTTTGCTATTTGTGGGGCAAAATAACTGATGATGGTCGAAGTAGAGAGGATATAAAATGTAGACTGGCAATGGCAAGGAAAGCGTTTCTGAAAAAGAGAAATTTGTTAACATCGAGTATAAATTTAAGTGTCAAGAAGTCGTTTAAGAAGTATTTGTGTGGAGTGTAGCCATGTATGGAAGTGAAACATGGACGATAAATAGTCTGGACAAGAAGAGAATAGAAGCTTTCGAAATGTGGTGCTACAGAAGAATGCTGAAGATTAGGTGGGTAGATCGCATAACTAATGAGGAGGTATTGAATGGAATTGGGGAGAAGAGGAGTTTGTGGCACAACTTGACTAGAAGATGGGATCGGTTGGTAGGACATGTTCTGAGGCATCAAGGGATCACCAATTTAGTACTGGAGGGCAGCGTGGAGGGTAAAAATTGTAGAGGGAGACCAAGAGATGAATACACTAAGCAGATTCAGAAGGATGTATGTTGCAGTAAGTACTGGGAGATGAAGAAGCTTACACAGGATAGAGTGGCATGGAGAGCTGCATCAAACCAGTCTCAGGACTGAAGACCACAACAACAACAACAACAACGTGAAAACGTACATTTCATAGCAAAAAAAGATAAGATTTTACGTGTAGTTGCTTCAGTGCATATTTATTTACATATTTAACCAATTTTGGTTATATATTTATGTGCATGTTTCTTGTTTTCATATTATCTAAAATCCAGGCTCTTCTCATTATGTTTGAGCTTAGCATACGGTCTAAGATCATAATACAAATGCATGTCAAGGATACATCAAGTCGTTAACACAAGATCTGAAAGTTCAAACGTACCGTTAACTGCAGGGAGTTGTAAAAGACGGGAAAAAATCGAGAACGAAATATGCTTCCGACCAATCTACTAATGGAGAAGTAGAAAAAGATTGTGCTTAGCGTTCAAGGCGACTTCCATCATCTGCTGCAATGTACGCAACATATGCTTCAGTGGGAGCGTGGACTACGATTTATCAAAAAAAAAAAAAAAAAAAAATTGTCGCCCTGACTTACTTTCATTCCCGCAGAGACTGGAGGGCGCATTCGAGAACGCTCCTTATCAACAGACGCATCATTCCGCAGGAGTGGTCCGCTTTCAGTCTACAATAGCGTATACCGCCGGACAGCGAATACCCGTGGCGAGTAATTACACAGCTTTCGTCGACCTGCTCCTCATTTCTTCTGCGTTTTTGTCGTCATGCCCTTCCAAACTTTGAAGCAAATTTCCTGAAAGCTTATGTTTAAAGAAGTGATGTACATAGTATTCATTTTCAACCTCTCACCATTCTGTGCTGCCACAGTAATTACTCTTTATGATGGAAGCTGCGTCGCTACGCCTGACAGTGAACAGAAACTTTTTGTCGCTAACGCGAGAACATTTCTTTGCAGGTAGAGAGGTATTCGTTTTAGAAAAGATTGTTCAGCTTTGTGTACCGATCCCTTTATATGGCGTATCATTAGGGGTCTCCTAGAAGGTGCGTTACGTCCGTACGACGGAGCACACAGTTCCCGCCACAAAAGTCGCGTTTTCATTAACGAACTTTTATTCCGTCACTTCTGTCTGTCCCGGTGTCTTAAGTAAGCACTCCCAACAGTCCATGCCGCGAAGCGGACATCGGGAATGCATTAGGGCCTGCTACACATCAAAGAAGTATTCTTCGAGTTTCCAGCACTGGGGCAAATAAAATGTCCTTTTACTGTAAGTGGTTTCTGTCGCCGGCTAGGAGCGTTCCGCAGCAGTGGCCGACTTAATTGCTGTGTGTCGAGCATCTCGCCTCGGCCCCCTCTGGGAGGCATTCTGGGTCTGACGAATGTCTTAACCCACACGTTCGCGCACGGAAATGTTATTCTGTTGTTCGTTTATATCGATTATTGGCTGCAGGTTTATGTCTTACCGACAGTACAGCACGATATGCTGTATCCAAAACGTCGTTTCTTCGGTTGGTTGATTCAGAGGGGGGGGAGGGGGGGGGGGACCAACCAGCGCGGTCATCAGTCCCATCGGGTTAGGGAAGGATGTGGAAGGAAGTCGGCCGCGCACTTTCGCAGGAACCATCACGGCATTTATCTGAGGCAATTTAGGGAAATCGCGGAAAACCTAAATCAGGATGGCCGGACACGGACTTGATGACGTTTCTTCCTGTGTGCCGTCAGTTTATTTAAAAACAAGTTTCACTTGGATTCTTGGTTTTCGAATACATGCAGAACATCTTAAGAAGTGAAAGTATGAACTACTCTGCAGATAAAACATCGCATAAATGTAAACTTTCTCTCAATTGTTTCCGACGTATAACTCTTCATTGCCGTGATGACACCTCGATATTTCATATCATATTGCGAACGTTGCTTGCCGTTAAGAGCCATGGGTGTTATAACAATACATATTTCTCCCTTCCGAATACCATAAGCAATGGGAATTTTAGCACGGGAAACTAGTGGCGCTGTTATACCAAGAAATGTGGGATTTATAATATTTATAATGGACTTCAAAGTTTTGTCGTCGGCACCAACTAGTTCTGTTGTGGTGCGTTTATAATCACTGTCACAAGACCGATAATTGAGCTCTTGTGCGCTCTTTATTAGGCAAAATAGGGGATAACAGTCCTCGTACAAGCCCCCTACTCGCCTGATACGGCCCCAGCAGACAATATTCTCATTCCGAATTCTCATCTGTCCTCAAGAGAGAGCATTTTGAGGATTTAGAACCGATTCAATCCAATGTGACAGCGTTTTGGAACGGCATTACAGTGCAAACTTGTGTCGAGTTGTTCCACGGTCTCTACGCTCGGTGCTGCGAGTGTGTGTCAAGGGAAGTATGTACGCTGTAGACTAATACAATGCTAAATCTGTTTATCATTAATTTGCATTTTATTTCGATGTAGTCCCTTTATTGAACCTGTTGTGTATATCACATGATATTTGTTTTAAAAATCAACGTAGTAACGCTTGGTCCTTAACACAGCCGAAGTCATTAACTGGGAATAAAAACACATAAACTTGAAACAACAGTATTGGCTTAATGATGATGATCTGTGGGTTAGGGCGCTAAACAGCGAGATCATCGGTGTCCTTGCTAGAATTAAATAGAGACGAGCTTAATGAAAATCTAGAAAAAAATAACAATAAATTGGAAGACCATGATGTATGCACACACAGGAAAGTCGGACGAAACGCACCAGAATACTTAAATAAAATCTAGGATAAAATGTCAATACAGATACAGTATCGTTCTGAGGTGAACGTTTGTGTCGTATGTGGGGATGCAAAAGAGAGTTTGAAACCGAGTTAATGAAGCTCTGTACAAATAGAAGGCAAAAATTTGATTCGAGTGCCATTCATCTCGATTTAACAGCCACGGTCCTTCATGCATCGATTACGGATGTATTAATAAAATTATCTAAAAGTCACTCCCGTTTGAGTGCAAAGTTCCGCGTCTGGAAGGCGATGGCCACCACTGCGTGCGACTGTACACGCAGGGTCAAGAGCAGTTAACCACCCCAAGGACGCCCCTTCGCGGCTATGCGGAGAAAACTGCCGCATTACGGCTCCCCAAATACCATATTTGTCTGCGAGCGTCCTCCCTGGACGCCATTAGCTCCCCTCCGTTTCTTACGCGATATTAACTCAGCACCTTGCCGGAGAGTCCCTCAGACGCAGTAATTCTAGTTAGCACGAACGGCTTAACCCATAAGTCACGGAACCCTTGCCACTATTGCGTTTCCTGCGTCCCCTTTCCCTAGACCGCTCACGAAACGCCCACACTCTGCGGCTGCTGCATCGAATTATGTAAAGTGTAACTGATATAAATAATGGACGTTTCGTTAATTATTTATATGGGGCGGCACTTCCGCCCACCGCCGTATGTCTTCGCCCCAGATGCTCATAACGTCTCGTTAAAGATTCCTCGTCGGTTTTGTGAGGACAGTCTCATCGAATAGGATTCTGAGTCCCCCTCCCCAGGGCGCAGAGCTAACTGCCAAGTTTCGTCTTATCCTCGCAACGGCAGCTCGAATCAAAGAAATTCATAAACAGACTAGTAACTATGCGGAGACGTCCAAAATTATGTGACAGAAAGTAAGTATTAGGTTGGCGCATAAGTTCGTAGCGCTTTTGTTTTGCATGTTGGTATTCAAGTTATTATGGATTTATTTATTGATTGTCATCTTTTATTTGTAGTTCATTCTTGCTGTTTGAGTTAGTATGTTGTCATTTTGTCATTTGTAGATAATGAGTGAAACTGTGGACAATAGAGGATGGAGTGCCAAGTGGAGAAATCGCGACGTTTCCGACACACTCCTCTGTCTTGAGTTCAGTAGAGGAGTGACAGCAGCGGAGGCAGCCAGAAAAATTTGCACTATGTATGGGGATAATGCCACTGGACAGAGCACGGAAAGAAAATGGTTTTCTCGTTTTGAGGAGGATCCTTTTCACATTAGTGACTCTCCACGTTAAGGAAGACCTTGAGGGTTTGGTGAAGATCGTTTAAACGCATTAAGCCACAATGATCCACACCAGTGTACTCGAGAAATAACAGATGTGATGAACTGTGGTCATTCCAGCATCGTACAACATTTGGATGCGATGGGGAAGGTTCGAAAATCGGGTGCTTGGATACCGCATGCTCTAGCCGAAGTCACAAAAAACGGCATGGGAACGTGTGTCTATGCTTGATCGTCATCAATTGAATCGTGAGCAATACCGACCATTTCTATCCTGTATCGTTCCTGGTGACAAGAAATTGTGTCTTTATGCCAACATATGGAAAAGAAAGGGATCGATGAGCACAGACAAAGCAGCAAATCCTTGCACAAAACCTGCACGTATCCACAAAAGATACACTCATGTTCAGAAAAAAACAGTAAACGTTGAACCACTAGAGACAGGACTTTTATATTCACAGGACATGAACATTAGTATATTCTGCAGAAGTAATTAGCATTTGAACATGTCGGTCCGCGGGTTCAAGGTCAACATCGATATCGCGGAGCAAAACCACCTGCCGGTAAAATGTGCCTGCCGCTCTCGTTGCCGCTATAAACCGAAGGTAATGGACAAGTATGATTGAACAGACGCGCAAGATACCTCGCAGGCGTATGCGCGAATCGCAACGTCTAATTTCTGAGTTTGAAAGAGGGCGCGTTATTGGCGTACCCTTCCTGCACAACATCCAAGGCGTTGCTTTTCAGCAAGACAATGCACGAACACATGTTGCTGCACGAGCACATGCCTTCTTGGTATCACAGGATGTCAGCCTTTTACCAGACTTGTCGCCAATCTAAAATGTGTTTGATATGGTGAAACGCAAGGTGCAGCGCTGTGACCCAGTGCCAACAGCCACAGATGAACTCTGGACCAGGTGAATGCAGCATGGATGGCTCTACCATGGGATGCCATTTGCACCTTATAAGTGTCGATGCCATCACACGTGGAACAAGTTATCAACACCCGTGGCGCACCCTGTGCCTATAAGGCAACAGGACACGTGCTGGACCGAGGTGATTGATTTAAATGCCAATCATTTCTGCACAACATGCTAATGTACATGTCCTGTCAATATGACCGTTTTATCTCTAATCGTTCAAGGTTTTCTGTTTTTTTCTGAACATGAGTGTAGTATTTTGCATGTGATGGAGTGGCATCCGTGTGGTGTATTGCAAATTGCTTCCCGAGCTGTAATCGTCACAGCTGACATTTATTGTCAATAACTGAGACGTCTTGAAGATGTAATACGAGAACGACGATCATGAAGACAGCGTGAAGTGATGCTACTTCATGATAACGCCCTCCCGCGGTCTGCCAGACTGACGAAAACACAATATTTTAGGGTTGGCTTAAGGAGCAATACCTCACACATCTTATTCACCTGATCCTGCGCCCTGGGATTTTCACCTTCTCCGCTCTTTATAGAACAAACTTCAAGAAACTTCCTTTCCGGATAAAAATGCACACCGAACATGACTCTTTACCTCAAAACCGCGTGATTTCTATACTCGTGGAATTGGAAATTTACCCCAGTGTTGACCCTGTTGTAAATAGTGAAGGAAAATGTATTATTGATTACTACAGTCTCTGTTATGCGTATCAGTTGCGTTTATAAACTTATGGAAAAACAGTATAAACTTACCGACTAATCCAATAAGTAGGTCGCATATTTTAATTGGCACATTCGTCTCAGTCGACATACCTTTGGGGGAGAGGATCAGTGGGCACACCAAGAACAAAACGGTGAAACCACAGCAGGCTTCCTCTACGCTCAATATGGAAAGCCAGAAGAAGAAGTTATTAAGTAGCAGCTTGACCGAATACGTCTTTACGGACTACTTAACTGACTCATAAACGAATACGACCGCGACCACCATTCTGAAACAGAAAACTTCTAGCTAGATCACCTGTGGCTCGTCATGAATCCATGTTACCATTCATTTAACAAGGAGCATTCTCCTTCGAATTGCTGCAGTAACAACAGTCATCTTGTCTGTCCGTTTTTTTCCCTTTCGATTGGTGTTTGGTTTCGTGGCCTTTCAGCCTTTAGTGTTGTTGTTGTTGTTCTTGTTGTAGACTTCGGCCCGAAGACTTGTTTAACGCGGCTCTCCATGCTATTCTGTCCTGTGCGAGCCTATTCATTTCTGTACAAGTAATACGTCCCACACCCTTTTGAAACAGCGTACTATATTCTTCCCTTGTTCCCCCTCTACAATTTTTAACCCTCCCTGACCAAACTGACTATTCTTTGATCCCTCGGAATGTGTCGTATCAACCGATCTCTTCTTTAAGTTAAATTGTGCTTAAATTTCTTTTCTTCCATTTTTATTCCATAACTCCTCATTAGTTATTCTATCTACCCATTTAATCTTCAGCATTCTCCTGTGTTAAGTTTCTATTCTCTTCTTGTCTGTAATGTTGACTATCCAATGCTGCACACCAGACAAATAATTTCAGAAGGAATTCCTACTACTTCAATTTATATGTTGAAAGATCTTCATCCTGGACTCTTTTCTTACTGTTGTCAGTCCGTGTTTTATAGCTTTTCTCGTTTAAAAACATGAGTTATTTTACAGTCAAACAGCAAATTCAGTTACACTTGTTTTCACCCTTGTTCATATTCGTTTAATAACCTCTTTCCAAGACACTGTCTATTCACTTTCACTGATCATTACCCCTGACAGGATTACAATGTCATCGACAAACAGTTTCATTTATTCGTCCTTAACTTTGGTTTAGTTTCCAAGTTTTTCTTTGGTTTCTTTTACAGCTTGCTCAAGCTACAAGTGGGGTAACATCAGAAGTAGTCTATAGACCCACCTCACTCCCTTCTCAACTACTGGTTCCCTTTCGTGTCTTTTGACTCATAACGGCAGAGTAAGCAAGTTGTGAACGACCCTCCGCTCCCTGCATACCTTTCTGTAATAAGTGTACATTTCAAACAGCATTTTCTAGTCAACAATGTGAAAATCGTCATCTAAATGTTCAAATGGTACAAAAGTCGGTTTGCCTTTCTTCGTCCCGAAATACGTTGTCTGGTCAGTATTGTCTTGTGTGTCACTAGATTTCTCCGAAACCCATACTGATCTCCCCAAAGGTCGTCTTCTAACAGTCTTCACATTCTTTTGAAAATAATTTGTGTTAGTGTTTTGCAGCTATTGTTGTGGTCTTCATTCCGAAGACAGGCTTGATGCAGCTCTCCATACTACTCTATCCTGTGCAAGCCTCTTCATCCTTGAATAACGACTGCAACCTACATCCTTCTGAATCTGCTTACTGCATTCATTTCGTGGTCTCCCTTTACGAGTTTTACACCCAAAACTTGCCTCCAATACTAAATTGGTGATCCCTTGATGTCCCAGAATGCGTCCTATCAAGCAATCCTTTCTTTACGTCAAGTTCTGCCACAAATGTCTTGTCTCCCCAGTTCTGTTCAGTACCTCCTCATTAGTTACGTGATCGAACCCATCTAATCTTCAGCATCCTTCTGTAGCACCACATTTCGAAAGCTTCTATTCTCTTATTGTGTAAAGTGTTTGCCACCCATGTTTCATGTCCACGCATGGCAAGACTCCATACAAATTCCTTCAGAAAAGACTTCGTAACACTTAAATCTACATTCGATGTCAACAAATTTCTCTTCTTCAGAAATACTTTTCTTGCTATTTCCAGTCTACATTTTATATCTTCTCTTCTTCGGCCATCATCAGTTACTTTTCTGCCCAAATAGCAAAACTCACTTACTACTTTAAGTGACTCATTTCCTAATCTAATTCTTTTAGCATTCCCTGATTTATTTCGACTACGCGCTTCTGTTAACCTTCTTTTGCTTTTACTGATTTTCATCTTATATTTTCCTTTCAAGTCATTTTCCATTCCACTCAGCTGCTCTTCCAAGTCCTTTGCAGTCTCTGACAAACTTACAAAGTCATCGGTAAACCTTAAAGTTTTTTTCTTCTCCCTGAATTTTAATTCCTACTCCGAATTGTTCTTTTTTTCTTTTACTGGTTGTTCAATGTACCGATTGAATAACATTGCTTCCCTTTCATACCCCTAGACTCATATAGCTGTGGTCTGGTTTCAGTGCAAATTGTAAATAGCCTTTCATTCTCTGTATTTCACTCCTCCTACGTTCAGAATTTCAAAGAGAGTATTCCAGTCAAGACTGTCAAAATCTTTCTCTAAGTCCAGAAATGCTATAAATGTAGGTTTGTCTTTGCATGACATATCTTCTAAGATAAGTCGTAGGGTCAGTACTGCCTCGCGTATACCTACATCCCTCCGAAATCCAAACTGATCTTTCCGAGGTCGGATTCCACCAGTTTTTCCATTCTCTTATAAAGAATTCGTGTTAGTATTTTGCAACCATAACTTATTAAACTGATAGTTCGGTGTTTTCACACATATTAGCAACTGCTTTCATTGGATCTGGAATTACTACATTCTTCTTGAACTCTGGGGGTATTTCGTCTGTCTCACACATTTTGCACACAGATGGGTTCAAATGGCTCTGAGCACTATGGGACTTAACTTCTGAGGTCATCAGTCCCCTAGAGCTTAGAACTACTTAAACCTAACTAACCTAAGGACATCACACACATCCATACCCGAGGCAGGATTCGAACCTGCGACAGTAGCCGTCGCGCTGTCACAGACTGTAGCGCCTAGAACCGCTCGGCCACTCCGGCCGGCCATTTTGCACACAGATGGAAGAATTTTGTCATGGCTGGGTCTCCCAAAGCTATCAATAGTTCTGACGGAACATCGGCTATCCCCGGGGCCTTCTTTCCTCTTCGATCTTTGCCAAATTTTTCTCGCAGTATCATATCTCCCATCTCATCTGTATCTACGTCTGTCTCCCTTTGTATAATATTGTCTTCATCTCCCCTGTATAGACCATCTATATAGTCCTTCCACCTTTCAGCTTTTTCTTCTTTGCTTAGGTCTGGTTTTTCATCTGATCTCTTGATATTCATACGACTGCTTCGCTCTTACTCAAAAAATAGCTCAAGAGAATTTTGGGGCACTTGGAATGGGCTCGTGTTCAAACACAAATATTTGCCCACGATGTAGGCTCCTGGGAGGCTACGCAGGTAGTCACCCACAGTTCCCATTTGCACATTGGTACTAAAGTAAATCTGATGTACTTTAAGTCATATATCTGAGGACAGCGTCACAGTCAGGCCTATAAATATGTCGACTAACACGACCAATAATAAATGAGCAATGGACGTCAACAGGATGGGCAGCCTGGTCAATACTACGCAAGTAAAATGACCCATATTTCAACACATATTTGTGTATTGGACTTTTATACTTCTGACCAGCATTGTCATCTGTAAGCATACAGGACTTTGGTTTAAGCTCTCTCTATAACATTGAAGCAAGCACACTAAACGTATCTCGAAAAGATTCATCCGATTCCACAAGACTGTATCTTCTACATGAATTAACATAGAAACTCGAGGTTAATTCTGTGTCTCGGAAGGAGGCCTAAAGGTTTTTCTTGGCAAGCTGCAGCTTCATGTGGCCGACGACAGCGGTCTCCCTGGTGCAGCCAGCTCGCTTGCTTGCTTGCTCAGTGTTCGTCGAGACGCGATGGCGATAACACGATGTGTAAAACGCGTTTGGCGTACACCGTTTCAGCACGTGCAGTCCAGTTACAGCTGATTTTCTTTGAGACTACGGCACTGCACCTAAGCGGCCTACGGTCTCGTGTTGAACGATCGTCCTCCAGGATCGCCTAATCTGAAAGTATGCACTCTTTTGATCACACTTGTCACCCTCAGTCCAGATAGTTACATCATTATGGGTTTCGACTTATTAACGAGTTACCATCAGATGAAATGAATACGCTACAAGGTGTCTCTTCAGTTCAACAGACTCGGACATGCGCTAAAAAAGTATGTCACTTGAAGAGTTACTACGTAATGTATTCAAGTCACTTAATGATAACTCGATAATAAATGGAAACCTGTTGTGGTACCATTTGTGTGACCTGAGGGTGCAGTATACTGCCTGGCAAAATATGGTGAACCACATAGAAGGGGACTTTGTGGGATCGTCGTCCAGGTCCTGAAGGCCCATGGGATGTCGACCGACTTCCGTGTCATCCTGTGTCTTGCGGTGTCATGTAACCAAAACACCGCTCTCCCCGCCGTCTTGCCGATTTTCCAGATCGTGGAGCCATTACTTCTCATTCAAATATCTTTACAGTTGGTATCACAAGGCTGAGTGCACACCTTCTCAATACTCCCGCCAAGTAAAATTTATTACCAGTTCCAGGAATCGAATGCAAGTTCTCTGTATAGCATCCATCTATGCTGACCACTAAACTGCGGAGGTATACCCCCAGAATGGGAGGAGGAAACGAAATGAAACTTCGTGGAATGAGAATGTATTTGATGTTATTACAGTGATTACAAAATCGAGTCAAATTTACAAAGAACTTAACAATAGGAACCTACTTTTCGTAATGACGTTGCACCGTCTTTGGCCCTGGATGCATGCACTGAGTCGATCGGGAATGGTGTCATGAAGCCGTTTTACCTTTCCTGAGTAAGCTGGTCCACGGCTGTTGTAACTGGTTATTGATATCCTGAATACTGAGATTGGGACAGAGTTGACATCCAGATGGTCCCACACATGTTCTGTCGGGGACAGACCTGGAGAGTACATCAACGTCACGCAGACATTTCACGGTGACATTTGCGGACGAGCATCGTCCTATTGAAAAATTGTATCACGATACTGTCGCATAAGATGTCCGTGACGTACCATCGTTCCATTAGAGTTCCCTCAGTCACAACCGGGCGTAAGCTACAGTCATACTCGGGTGCTCCCCACACCATGACACCAAGACTAAAACCACTGAGCTTGTCGAAAACATTGGAAGCATGGGACCTCTCCCCAGGTCACCACCATACTCGCTGATTACAATTACCCAATACAGTACAATGGACCATACTACTTGGATTTCCCCGAGTGTGTTATATTCAAGTTGTTACATTACATAAAACAGAAGTACAGCTGCAGTTGAAAGTAGTATTGTTTAGTATAACATTCTAAGCAATACCGCACTACTGGCCATTAAAATTGCTACACCAAGAAGAAATGCAGATGATAAACGGGTATTCATTGGACAAATATATTATACTAGAACTGACATGTGATTACATTTTCACGCAATTTCGGTGCATAGATCCTGAGACATAAGTAGCCAGAACAACCACCTCTGGCCGTAATAAAGACCTTGATACGCCTGGGCATTGAGTCAAACACAGCTTGGACGATGTGTACAGGTACAGCTGCCCATGCAGCTTCAACACGATGCCACAGTTCATCAAGAGTAGTGACTGGCGTATTGTGACGAGCCAGCTGCTCGGCCACCAATGACCAGACGTTTTCAATTGGTGAGAGATCTGGAGAATATGTTGGCCAGGGCAGCAGTAGAACATTTTCTGTATCCAGAAAGGCCCGTACAGGACCTGCAACATGCGGTCGTGCATTGTCCTGCTCAAATGTAGGGTTTCGCAGGGATCGCATGAAGGGTAGAGCCACGGGTCGGAACACATCTGAAATGTAACGTCCGCTGTTCAAAGTGCCGTCAATGCGAACAAGAGGTGACCGAGACGTGTAACCAATGGCACCCCATACCATCACGCCGGGTGATACGCCAGTATGGAGATGACGAATACACGCTTCCAATGTGCGTTCACCGCGATGTCGCCAAACACGGATGCGACCATCATGATGCTGTAAACAGAACCTGGATTCATCCGAAAAAATGACGTTTTGCCATTCGTGCACCCCGGTTCGTCGTTGAGTACACCATCGCAGGCGCTCCTGTCTGTGATGCAGCGTCAAGGGTAACCGCATTGTCTCCGAGCTGATAGTCCATGCTGCTGCAAACGTCGTCTAACTGTTCGTGCAGATGGTTGTTGTCTTGCAAACGTCCCCATCTGTTGACTCAGGGATCGAGACGTGGCTGCACGATCCGTTACAGCCATGCGGATAAGATGCCTGTCATCTCGACTGCTAGTGATACGAGGCCGTTGGGATCCAGCACGGCGTTCCGTATTACCCTCATGAACCCACCGATTCCATATTCTGCTAACAGTCATTGGATCTCGACCAACTCGAGCAGCAATGCCGCGATACGATAAACCGCAATCGCGATAGGCTACAATTCGACCTTTATCAATATCGGAAACGTGATGGTTCTCATTTCTCCTCCTTGCACGAAGGATCACAACAACGTTTCATCAGGCAACACCGGTCACCTGCTGTTTGTGTATGAGAAATCGGTTGGAAACTTTCCTCAAGACAGCACGTTGTAGGTGTCGCCACCGGCGCCACCCTAGTGTGAATGCTCTGAAAAGCTAATTATTTTCATATCACTGCATCGTCTTCCTGTCGGTTAAATTTCGCGTCTGTAGCACGCCATCTTCGTAGTGCAGCAATTTAAATGGCCAGAAGTGTATAACCACGTCGGAAACCTTTTCACATGAATCACATCTTCCTGTCGTAGCAATTTTAATGGCCAGTAGTGTACTTTCAACTACTGTGGTACTTCCACATTACATGTAACAACTTGAATACAACACTGTTCGCCTACTTTGGACTACTGGGAAATCCTAGTAGGTTACCCATTCGTAGCGACGACGACATGGGCCGTACTATCCAATTACGAAACCACTGTCTTGATACTTCTGAAAATTTTTTGTTTGATCTTACCCAACACCATACTAAGCTACATTCCAACGGTCCTACGACAACGGTAACTATCTCTTCTACTGAGCGCCTTTCACATACTACTTGAATGAGTGGAAGGAGGGGAGATCTCACCGTCCGGTCCAGCCAGCGGCGGTCAGCCCACGTGCGACGGCTACCCCACCGCACACTTTCCAAACCTCCAGTCCCCTGCCGAAGCAGAGGAGCGAGAACCAAGCGAACGGAGCCATGCTCGATCTTGCGTCTAGTCCAGAGGTTGCGCTGAAGCGAGATCTGCCCACGTTGCTGTACTCTAATTGTGAAGTTGTTCAGTGTACATCTTATGTGCGTAATTAGATATCTTATTAGCTAGCTGGTCTAAAATTTGTAATGCTTCAGAGTCATACAGCAACTGTTCTATATCAGTAGTTGATAAAATCTCTCTTTCTTCTTGGGCTACGTTAGTGAGAGTTGGACATCCAAATGTATGCTCAGGATACCCTGTAGAGCACCACAATCGAATCTAGTGAGTCCCGCTTTCTGATACTACGCAGATACACGGGATGTGGCCCATGGCCTGTGAGACGGTGTGTCAGTCTCCGACTAGATTCGAAATATTTCATATTTTGCGTTTCTCTTACATTAGGGAAGATTCAGTTTTATCTTCTGGCAGTTGTTGAGGAGCCCAGTGCTCTTGCCATATATCCGTGACCTCTTATTTCTCTTTATTATTTAGGTGCTTTCCCATGATTTCTCTTATTTTTTCATGACCCCTTTTCCGTATCCAGTGGTTTGCAGCTCATTTCCACATCAGTAAGGGCAGAGAGCATAAGACCATTATCACCAGTAGTCTACCAGAGGGAGGAGTAGCAAAGGTTTCAATTGACCTACTGAATACGTTCCCTTTTTTCTCACAGCCATTCAGGGTCCCACCAAACACAACCCAAGAGCCCATACGGTGGAACCGTATCCGACCATTGAAAGAAGGAAGCTCGCGTGATATAATTGTATTAAATGACAAGTTGCGACATTGTCGCGAATAAAACAGTGACCCGTATATACAATAAGTTTCCTTTAATTTACGTCTATGGTCACAAACTTTTTGTTAACAGATTACCGGTTTCGGTCTGTAATGACCATCATCAGATCTCTTTTATAAAAACAAAGCCCTAATGTACTGCACCATAGATGTAAATTAAAGGAAACTTATAGTATTACATGAGCTGGAAGATAAACTCTTCTCTGCCCGATGCTTATTAATCTGTGTAGCACATCCAGTATTATCACCTGCGAGCTCAAAGTGGGACGCGAAATTCCAGACCTGGTTCAAGTATACAACGAGATATTTACACACAGTCTTCCGGCGTACAACAGAGTTCTCAGTTCTTACTATAGGATCTCTGTTAAGCTTTCATTTTAACAACACATAAGATAACTTCTGTGGAACAATACTTAGATTTTCTACACCAGTTCGTTATTATGTCCATCACCACGCAAGTTCTTCCCTCGGATTGGAGGCGACTGTTTCCCTGCACCAGTACGAGTAGCTCGTCAGCGTAGGCGGCAGCCCCCAATACCGAAGTGTCGACCTACAAGGACCTTCTCAGCAGTGGCTCCGTGTTCCCATTCCAAAACACAGGGCCACATCCTGAGCTCTGGGCACATCCTTTTGATACGTCTTTGACAACAGGTAAATCGGGAGAAGTCATCTTTGCGACGTGGTGTTTACAATAGTCCATAAGGCACCCATATAGCGACGCCGGACATGTATCTCCCGCAAGGAAGCGAACAGAGCCGGCCACCACAGATTGTCGGATGGACAGAACGTGTCTATCATGAGTTCCAGAAAATAGAAGCAGGCTGCTAAGTGTACAGATTCACGGTCAGATTAATCGCATCTTCAGTGGACCGACCCTTGCAGAACCGAAACTGCCACTCATTCGTACCAGCTATTTCCCAGTGACTTTGAAGTCTGTCGGAGAGCAACTTCTCCAGCGCCTTCCCCACTGTGTCTAATAAACAAATTGGTCTATATGACCTGGCCTCACGTGAGTCTTTGTCCTGCTTACGCAGTTTTACTACTTCTGGAATTTTCCACACGTGTGGAAATCTGCAAGTCTCAAGACATTTATTCAAGATTAAGACCATAACAGGGGCTATCTTAGGGGTCAGCATCTGTTGTACTTCATTCGGAATCCCATCTCGTCCCGGAGACTTACTTCTTTTCAGTCCTCTGATAATGTACAGGGTACAAAGCTGGTCCATTTTCGTAAAGTTCCTCCATGCGCTTACGTATCTCAGTTTGCCCCAGAGTGTCCTGTTCTGGCACTTTGTCTGGCAACAGAACCTCCAGCACGACTTCAATTGCAGTTTGGTGCAGTGTCATTTACTCCTCTTGTCCTTGACAACACCGTAGGTACCCGAATTTTCTCTCTTCCAATTTCGTATGGCGTTCCTCATGGGGACATGGTCAAATTTTCCTGTACGATCTTGTCCCATCTTTCCTTCCTCCCCTCATATATCTTATGTTTATATCGTTTCCGCAGTGTAGGACATATGTTAAGCCTATACTGTCTGTCCAGCCATCGTCGGGTTCTGCCCAAAGATCTACGAAGATCAGTTATTTCGAGAGTCCATGGCGCCGGGCACACCCTCTGGACTCAGCGATAGAAATTGGATTCTGTATTGACGCAACTATCGCCATCGCGACTTCATCTACATCAAAATAGTCACACGGCTCTCAAGGGGTGTACTCTCGTAGGAACAAGTGCCACTCGCCCTTTTGATAATTGTATCTACAAAGCCATGCCTGCTGCACAGTTGCTAGTTCAGAAAGAAGTGCGAACATTATGACATTGTGATCACTAGATGTCTGAGAGTCCAAGACCACCTAGTCATCTATCTTATTAGCTGCAACATTGCTTACTAGAGAAACGTCAACATTTGACCTCACTACAGCCCAACTTGTATACTTAGGTATCTGATCTGGCCGCGTTTGTTCACAACATCAATATTATGTTCACTTATTAACGCCTCTAATAACTGACCCTTTTCACCTTGATCACCGCTGTACCACAGGACTGACTTACCACTGGCGTCCATAGCCAGCATCAGATTCTTTCCCTCTAGAGCTCGACATATTCACGTTACTTGCTCTATATACATTTCTGTCGGCTCTCTATATTGACAGTATATACCGACAGCAAAAACCAAGCTTCAGATGCAGGAACACGATTCTTTGATTAACACAATGCGACGCCATTCCTCATCTGGCCGTGCTTCCATATCACGGCACCACTAAAAAGACAGCCGTTCGTCTTTTGCCTTTAGCTGCAGCCCACGAATGGGATGGTAATTCTCTAGTCCATCTGCAGCTAATCTCTGACCAGTGGTGCATGATGACACAGAGTTTTGTAGGGAGTCAAATACTTGTTCTCGGATGACAGGCGCAGAAGTCAAGGGGCTACGATGTGCTTGGTGCACAGTACGACAATCCTCCGTTTGGGCGGTCAAACTTGGTCGATCAGAACCTTCAAGAATACGCCTGTCCTGTCGTTCCCATGCAGTTCATCACTGGGCTCGTGCCATATCTGAATACCTCAAGAATCTGGATATTGCTCGATGCGATTAGCTGGTCAATCAGAGACGCACGATAGGGCCAATTTCATACTGTCAGTTGCAGAAAACGCTATCGCCCACCAATACGCGGCATTTACGTAACTAACAAATACATCACTCAACATCAAATGCTGTTCACACCTCCTACATACCGTACCACGCCTTTTAGCAGCACTAAACGTGAACAAGAGTAATGCACTCTGGTTGACGTTCTAACTGTCACAGAGAATTGCAACTCTTAATCATTTACATAATCACCACTGGTGTGTACGTACACGGACATCCGACTACGTCTACTGGGTGCTTCAGTTTTTTTTGTTAGGCGATGTATATAATAAAAATAAAGCCTAGTCTGTGTAAATATGATTCTTTATTTTTATGGAGATTTTGTGCGACTTCATCTACGTGCCATTTGTCTCAACAACTTTTTCTGAAATGTGACGTCACATAGCACCAGCAACCGATGCAGTCTCTTCAGACTTGTTCGCTAAAGGCTGGGACACCTTTATCGTCAGGATGTTTATCGAGCGTAACGGTAAATGTCGATGGACGTTGCAGACGTGGATTGGCTTGCGTGGCTCTGTGAAACAGATAACCGTGCCGTAGGTGCAACAACATCGTAGGGATATTGCTGGAGACGTCAGACTAACATATGGTTCATGAAGAGGGGCTGTAGCTGCAGGAGCAAGGGGGCGGGTGACTCAATGATCTTGCCTCGTAACACTCGCCAACATGGCTTTATGTTGCTACTGCGAGCTGCTGAAAGAAAAGGGAAACTGCAGTTGTTATATTTTCCGAGAGTATGCACGTCTTTTGTGGAGAGCTGCATCAGATCCGTCTTCGTACTGAAGATCACAACAATACCCAATACTGTATGTACGTGCACAGCAAAGATATACGCTTGAAAAATCGGACGAATATTTAGAAAATAAAAACTTTGTAATCCTATGCGTAAGTTCGAGTGTACCCCAATGTCCTAAGCGTAAAAGGTGTTGTGTAGTCATATCGGATGACTGTTTTTGAAGCATCCTCGGCTTGTGGAAGTTCTTCTATCTACTCGTTCTTCTGCCTATTGCAACAGGGTTGAGGAAGAAGCTTCGGGTCTGATGAAAGATTAAAACCACTAATAAGCAAGAACAGACTATGTAAGTTTTCAGGACTTTGCGGCTTTAGTCACTGAAGTACAAATCTTTCAGATTCTTAGACCATGTCATGTTCCTTTCGAGTTCTTCTAAAACAATCGACATTTGACCACGTCTACAGCCGAAAAGTTACAAACATAAAGAAAGAGAAGACTGCCATTGCTACCTTCGGTGCGGAAGGAGCCGGATTCTATTCCCGATACCTTCTGAAACTGTGGTAGAGAGGTCTGGAATGGGGTTCAGTCAACTCAGGAGGCCAATAAGGAGGTGCCCAAATAAAGAGGCAGCGTCGTCATGTCCTGGCGGTGATGGCTGGAGAGACTGTGTACGGGAAGGTGTCGTCATTGAGTGACTGTAGGAGGATACAAGATGACTTGGACAGGATTTTTGATAGGTGTAAAGAATGGCAGCTAACTCTAAATACAGATAAATATAAATTAATGCAGATGAATAGGAAAAAGAATCCCGCAATGTTTGAATACTCCATTAGTAGTGTAGCGCTTGACACAGTCACGTCGATTAAATATTTGGGCGTAACATTGCAGAGCGATATGAAGTGGGACAAGCATGTAATGGCAGTTGTGGGGAAGGCGGATAGTCGTCTGCGGTTCATTGGTAGAATTTTGGGAAGATGTGGTTTATCTGTAAAGGGGACCGCTTATAAAACACTAATACGACCTATTCTTGAGTACCGCTCGAGCGTTTGGGATCCCTATCAGGTCGGATTGAGGGAGGACATAGAAGCAATTCAGAGGCGGGCAGCTAGATTTGTTACTGGTAGGTTTGATCATCATGCGAGTGTTACGGAAATGCTTCAGGAACTCGGGTGGGAGTCTCTAGAGGAAAGGAGGCGTTCTTTTCGTGAGTCGCTACTGAGGAAATTTAGAGAATCAGCATTTGAGGCTGACTGCAGTACAATTTTACTGCCGCCAACTTATATTTCGCAGAAAAACCACAAAGATAAGATAAGAGAGATCAGGGCTCGTACAGAGGCATATAGGCAATCATTTTTCCCTCGTTCAGTTTGGGAATGGAACAGGGAGAGAAGATGCTAGTTGTGGTACGAGGCACCCTCCGCCACGCACCGTATGGTGGATTGCGGAGTATGTATGTAGATGTATATGTAGATGTAGACTGGCGACTTGCTGATCACATGACTCACGAACATGGATCGCTCCTCGTACTGCCTTGTAGGCTTCGTCGGCCAACTGGAAAAGGCCTAAGGGTTATTACCAGAGTGGTGGTTTGCGATTTTCTTTTCCCTTCTGCTCAGATTTGCCTTTGAAGACTGTGAGGAGGGAGTGTATCTACATACGACGTCTGATGGAAATCTTTTCAACATTGCTCGCCTGAAGGCCAAGACCAAAGTAAATACAGTTGTTATCCGTGAGATGTTATATGCGGACGATGCAGCTCTAGTAGCGAACACAGAAGATGAGCGGCAGAATATAATCAACAAATTGTCAAACACCTGTGAAGAATCTAGTCTACTCATCAGCCTTCAAGAGACGAAGATCATGGCGCAGAGCACTACCAACCTTCCATCAATCAGCATTGATGGCAATCCTCTCCAGATAGTTGATGACTTTACCTACTTGGGATCCACAATATGTAGCAACTTGTCCATGGACACTGAAATTACTAACAGAATCGCAAAGGCATCATCTGTCATGGCTAGATTGAAAAACAGAGTATGGAACAACGGACTGCTTACCACAAAAACTAAATTAAAAGTCTACAAAGCATGTGTTATAAGCACCCTTCTCTATAGCTGTGAGACATGGACAACTCGTTCTAGGCATGAATCTCGGCTCAACAGCTTCCATATCCGCTGTCTCCGGAAGATCCTTCAGATCTCTTGGAGAGATAGAGTACCCAACACCTAAGTCTTTCATCGTGCAGGCACAACAAGCATCTTTGCACTCCTGAGTCATCGACGTCTAAGATGGTTGGGACACGTCAGGCGCATGGATCCTGAACGGATACCGAAACAACTGCTGTACGGAGAACTTCAAGAGGGTGTGAGGCCAGTGGGATGACCGCATCTTCGATTCAAGGATGTCTGCAAGAGAGACCTGACCAAGACCAGAATCAATCGAAGTCGCTGGGAAAGCATTGCAGATGACCGTGTCAAGTGGCGAGGTAACTGTGCGCAACGGCGTCAAGCTCTCACAGGACGAACGCACACAGGAACAAATCAGGAAGAGGACAAAGGGGAGAGACAGAGCGGCTTCTGTTCGAAGTCCCTCAGATTTCACATGTGCAAACTGCAGTAGAGACTGCCACTCTCGAGTGGGACTTTTTAGCCACAGCCGACGCTGCAGACTCTGAACCAAGCATGCTACACCATCATCCCTCAAGGATGGACGGATGCCATTAATGGTGGTTACATCTCGCTATCGACGTTTCCACCCCTCTGCCGAGATCATCTTCAGGGTCATATAGTGTCAACTAACCGGGAACACCAGAAGATCCTCTTTAATTTTATGTCTCTAACTCTTAATATTTCTGGATTGTTTGTGTGATATACCTTTATTAGCTGGGTTTTATTCAAAGGATTTAGTTCTTGGAAGAAGATACTGGCAGACGGGTGGAAACGTCGATTGTGTAATGAGAAACTGAAGAGGAATATAATGTGGCCTAACAATGTAAAAGAGTTTTTCGTTGTCGGTAGATAGTGTTTGGCTACTGCAAGACATCGATGGAGACTTCTCGGATACGTCGCCCCGTGCGGAGCGCACTGCGTGAAGGAAGGGCGCGTTCGTGTTTGACTGCGGCACTCGTGCCGTTTCGTTGTTTGGCGCTGGAGAGGCGCCGGCAGAAGGGCCTGCCCGACACGCCCTCGTGGCGCCGGCGAGGTGTTGTCATCAGGGGCGGCCCTCTGCCGGCACAACAATGCGCGGAGAGCGCTGGAGGGCGGCGCCGGGCCGAGGACCGTCAAGGGCGGCCAGGGCCCGCGGCGCTGGGCCGGCCCGCCCACGCCTCTAGAGGCGCCGCGACGGCCTGGCGTGGCGTCGAGGGGCGTCGAGGCGGCGGCGCCGGCGGCGCGCGTGTCTAGGGCCCGCTCTCGCCGCCACTCCGCCTCCTCGCCACTTTCGATAGGACAGACACGCGTGACGCTGAAATTACCACCTGGCGCACAGCCTGCGCGCTCGCTACTAGTTCACCTTGTCGACTACATTCGTAAGTAAGCTAAACGGACAAAAATTACGTGCACCTGCGAGACATCACGTGTAACACCGCTCCTGCCTTTGTGATAGCAGCAATACGCTGAGGAGAAGAGTCCAGGTTGTAGGATGGCAAGAACTATGCCCCTTACATGAAGTCATTAAAGATCACCTAACTCACACAAAAGTGACTGACAAGGCACAATGCATCTTGTAGAGGGTTTAGTACGGCGATATTGAAATAATTAATGTCGGGTGATGGTTTTAAAGTAATTCACACGACATGAAAACTTTGTGGAAACGCGTCGATTTACTGGAGGCTAGTTTAGCCCAGGGAAGTATTCAGAACTGACGGTGGCCGGCTAGGGAGCGGCGAAGGGAAGCGACAACAGGCAGCTTAGGGCCGCTCAAACTCTTAAGAAGCGGTAACGGGGCGCGGCCTCCAGCTGCCTTAAGCTGAGTGACAGTGAGTGGGTGGTTGACCCCATGCTGGTGTACCGGGAAGCAGACGGAGAACTTGTACGCCTGTTGATAAATGGCCATCGTCCCGTTTTCAGTGAAACATGTGAGAAAGCCGCGCAAAGCTACGGTGGAGCGGTCAATAGAGGCCAAAATTTGCGTGTTCGTCACTATAGCAACTTCACGCTGAATTCACGGTCCGCAGAGTCTGAAGTAAATCGGGTGAAGAGCGACAGAATGAAATACGCCGGCCTCCGATGGGAACGTAGGACCGAGGAGTTTGAAGTACTCTCCTGGGAGTCAGAATTACGGAAAAAATGGTGTTTTGTGCAGACGCTAACCTTGATGGGTGGCCTGGGAGGAGCTAAATTGTAGAAGTTGAGAGGAAGGGAAATTTTGTGGGAATTTGTTCACTTCCCAGAGCAGGCATTGGTCGACGCTGGGAAGCGACGCATAATTATCGCGACTTGCGCTGCAATTGGCGTAAGTGATTTTGCTGGAGGGGAAACCGAAGCGAAGAGCGGACTATGAGAAGTCTCCGTCGAGGTCTTCCGTTCCCAGCTTGCCTAGAGCGCGGACGTGGCGTTCTTTACTCAGCTTGCCTGAGAAAGAGTGAGCATCTCTGCAGTTTAGGACTTAGCAAATGGAACGATTGAGCTTGGACATAGGAAGTTTTGGTTCAGCTATGTACTGAGCAAGATAGCTAGAAGTGAACAGATGAGCGCAGCGTTGCGGCACCGCGAGGCCGGCCGACGTCCGCATAACGCCGACGCTCCGCCACGCTGAATTCGGTGATATTGCACCCGCTCCGGCCACTGATTAATTTGTTGGACCACGTCGGCAAAGTTTCCACGAGGGTTTCATGGGCCGTGTATTGTAGAATTCTTCTCGCACTTCGCATTACGCCTGGGTCAGTCGATAGAAATTACTTTTGATTTATCGCGCTTTACTCCACGCAAACGCAATTTATTTCCACTGCCTGTTAGGAGAGTCATGTAATGTGATGATTGAAGGTCGTGAGTTAAAATAAATCTGTGCTAATCGACTGCATCTGTTTTCAATCAAGTAGTTGAAATCGCAAGTCACTTTCTTAATTAATTTTATGTTCAACATTTGCATCTGGTGTCCAATAGTTGAATATAACATCAATGTGTACCCCTTTTTAATTAAAAGGGATCAATTCTGAATCAATTAATGTCAACCCTGTCACCCCAGTTCAATCAGGAGTCATAGGGCCTTATTACTTTCTTTGTGTTATCCGACATTGCGGCAGTTTTGCACTCTCTGTTGATCTGTTAGTCAATTAGCTGGGGTGAACACACGCAAAAACCAGATAAGTGACGGGTGGGGTGTTAGAAGGTATTCTACAACCAGTTGAAATCACTCATTAATGGTTAGATCCCGTGGAGCTACCAGTCGGCGAGACTATCGATTGCTGTGTTTCATCCGCTTCTAACAACCCTACCACAAGAAAGGTCAAAAGTTAATTATGATTGTGGTGTTGCTCACGCTGCTAAATACTGCATTTTCGGGCAACAATAAAGTTATATTATGTGACAGGTGTCATTAGAGCACAGTTAATAAAGTCATTTCATGAAATAATGGATAAACTAGGCACTCATCTTTTCGTGTTTCCCACGGTGGTCTCGTTGTGAAATCATGGCTCAATCGTCGAAAGTCTAGGTGGCGATGATTCCAAGCTCGGATGCAGAGGCCTAAGTGTTACACAAACCATTCTTGAAGATTAAACTTTTGCAAGGTAACACAATGGTGACGTAAAAAAAAGTAATCAGCACTCCGAATTTAAGTTAAACTTTTTTTTAATTACTTTTGTTGCAATATCACGTAACTCACAAAACATCACTTCAAAATATAAAACATACTTGAAAATACCATCCTTACTGTTAAACTGACTACAATTTGTGTCTTTCCAACATGACGTCCAAGACTTGACTTTTTAATAACCGCTTACGCGCCCAAAAATCAGAGTTACAAGTACGACAAAGATCATAGTAACAAAAGAAAGAATACACATAAGTATAATATCATTGCAACATAAACATATCGATGTATCAAAATACCTCTACATTAGTGAAATCAAATCTGAATGTTGTCTCAGAAATATGTTAACTACTTTACAGAAACCCAGTAGAATATTGCTGGTATCGAGAGGTTGAGGTGAGGTGCCGTAATGGTTACGTAATTCAAGTCCCATTACACGCTGTACCAAATAGTTCCAACCTTTTTTTTTTTTTTTTTTTTTTTTTTTTTTTTTTTTTTTTTTTTGATTACGGTCATCTGATTTAGTGACCCAGTCGACGTGCGATGGGGTGTCTGAGAGGTCATCAAACTGGGAAGATACGTACGAGTCCTCTGAACATGGCTGTTGTCATTTTGGAAGGTGGGAGTGTTCATGGCAGATTCATCACGAAAACAAAGAAGAAGTGCTAACTTTTGGTCGTCGAGAATGTTGACATTAACATCCTCGCTCATGTTCACGGTAACCTGAATGGGCGAGTCCACGTCACGATGGGAAAAACACCAGTAAAACTCCACAGAACCACCTCTGGCGTGATCTACACCCTCCGTACAAACTCCTCATTCGGTCGTGCACATGCCAAACCGCAATTCGTCGGACTGCTCTACACGACATCACTGACATACTGTCCACTTTCCGTGTTGTTGCCGCCAGTCTGGCCGAGCGGTTCTAGGCGCTTCAGTCTGGAACCGCGCGACCGCTACGGTCGCATGTTCGAATACTGTCTCGGGCATGGATGTGTGTGGTGTCCTTAGGTTACTTCTGGGGGACTGATGACCTCAGATGTTAAGTCCCATAGTGCTCAGAGCCGTTTGAACCGTGTTCTTTGGCTCACTGAAGACGTGTAGATTTATGTATCGCTGTGAGCAACGGCCTTTTGCGAGGTTCAAATGGCTCTGAGCACTATGGGACTTAACATCTGAGGTCATCAGTCCCCTAGAACTTAGAACTACTTAAACCTAACCAACCTAAGGACATCACACACATCCATGCCCGAGGCAGGATTCGAATCTGCGACCATAGCAGTCGCGCGGTTCCAGACTGAAGCGCCACACCGGCCGGCTTTTGCGAGGTACCCGACTCCAAATGACCAATACATACAGCTCCATTCGCAATGTTCACTGAGAAGCTGCATGAGAGAGACCTAAAGCGTGACACTTGTCACCGGTCGCCGTCGGCTAGGATCTTTTTTACGACCGCTTTTCTCTCGCCGTGTTACATGGTTACGAGCGATACACAATTCCTTATTGACACGCTGGACAGTCTACGTTGGCAGACCAACAAACCGGGCATATCCATTCACGGTATTGTCAGCTTCTTTTTGTCGTTCTGTCACGTTTCCTCGTCGTGCCATCTTACTGCAGTGATGCCATGCAACCGCCTGGTACGTACTCGCCACTTCACTGCCATCACTTACGTCAGCGGTCTAGTGTCGCCACTCGAACACGATGTACAGCGATCTTGTTCATTTCTAAGAAGTGAAAACTATTTCTCTGTTGATCTTACTATCCTTGCCTTTTAGTATTGTGATTCTCGGTCTGGGTGTGGTCTCCGCTTTTAAAAAAGCAGCCACAAATCTGTTCTCAAAAATCGTTTGTCAAGGCAGACACAAAATTATCATCAGCCGCCGCTCCTTGTCAGTACCTCCCTAAAGCTAGAACTTTCTCGAGCCAGGGACCGTTGTGAACATCTGCTGCAGTCGTCCTGCTGTGGGAACCTATTTGGCGCACATGTACACTCATGTTCAGAAAAACAGAACATCTTGAACGACTACAGATAGGACGTTGGTATTCACGGGTCATGTACGTTACTATGTTCTGCAGAAATGATTAGCATTTCAGTCAGCTCGGTCCAGCATGGGTCCTCTTGCCTAGTAGGCACAGGGTCCGCCATGGATCCTGATAACTTGATCCATGCGAGATGGCATCGACACTTATAAGGCGCGAATGGAGTCCTCTAGTATAGCCATCCATGCTGCATTCACCTGGTTTCGAAGTTCGTTTGTGGTGGTTGGCACTGGGTCTCAGCGTTCCGCCATATACCACACATTTTCGACTGGTGACAAGTCTGGTTATCTGTCGGGCCAGGGCAAAAGGCTGACATCCTGTGACATCAAGAAGGCACGTTTTCGAGCAACAACATGTGGTCGTGCATTGTCCTGCTGAAAAACGGCGTCTGTGGTGGTGTACAGAAAGGATATGGCTAAGGGTCACGGGATGTCATTCACATAGGTCACACTGGTCACAATACTCTGGACATGCACCAGCTGTGATTTGTACCCAATAGCACCCCCCGCCATATAGCCTCGAGTTGGCGCATTATGTCTTTGTGAATGCAGTCACTGTGACGCCGCTCCCCCGTCAGCGGCGAACCAAAATTCGGTCATTATTTTCAAACAAACAGAACCTGAATTCGTCACTAAACATTACCTGATGCCACTCCTGTCTCCAGTGACGTCGTTCCATACACCATCGCCGCCTGGCATGTTTCTGCACATTCGCCAAAGGTAGGCGGAGAATTGGACGACACGCACGTAACCCAAGCCGTAATAAACGGCGACCGGCTTTCACCTCCCCTGTACGATGTGTTACACTGTCCCACTGTTGCTTCAGAGCCAAGGAGCACTTAGATGTGCCCTGTGCTTTTCAGATGATGTGTCGGCCTTCTCGGGGTAAGCTCTGGATGGTGGGACCTGACCCATCTCGACGTATTCTACAGCCTTCCGTGAACCATTCGGCACAGACCACGTGCACTGTCGGAACACTTCGTCTCACACGAGCAGCAATTTCCCGGACGGATGCGACACATTCTACCGCACCAATAACGCGCCCTCTTTCAAGCTCGTTGATTTGACGGTAGTGTTCGCGCGTGCGTCTGCGAGGCATCCTGCACGTCTGTTCATGTCACATTGATCCATTACAATTTATAGCGACGTTAGCCGCAGGCACATTTTACCGGTGGGTGGTGTTGCGCCGCGATACCGATGTTGAGCTTGAGCCCGCGGGCTGTCATGGTTCAAATACTAATCATTTCTGCAGAACATATTAATGTCTACGTCATGTGAATATGAACTTCCTATACCTAGTCGTTGAAGGTCTCCCGTTTTTTCTGAAAATGGGTGTACATTCTGGGAAAACGGAGTCTCTATACGAAGGACATTGCTTACAAAACACTCGTGCGTCTCATACTACATTGTTACTCAGGTGTGTGGAAACCACATAAAATAAGACTAACAGAGGATGTTGAACCTATACAAAGAAGTATAGTATCAACGGTCAGAGGTTCGTTTGACCCACTGCAGAGCCTCGTGAAAATTTTGAAAAAATGCTAATTGGCAGACACTTGGAGAGAGACGTCAACCAACCCGCGAAAACCCACTTACAAAATTTCAAACACCAATATTAAGTGAGAACTGTTGGAACATACTACAGCCCTCAATGTATCGCTTCGCTGGGATCAACAGGACGAAATAACTTTAAATAGAGCGAGGCATTTGTTATTTTTCCCTGCATTCCGTACGCGACTGGATCGGTAAGAAACCCAAATACATGATACAGTGGGAGGTACCGTCTGTCATGCACTTCTCGCTGGTTTGTAGAGTGTCGATGTAGATGTATATGTAGATGCAGATGTAGATGTAGCTGTAGAACGATTAGCTCCTGCAGTTTAAACTGCCTGCGGGTTCTCTAAATCGCTTAATGCAATGCAAGCGTGGTTACTTTCAAAAGCACGCAGAAGATTTCCTTTCCTGCTCTAGTCCGTTCGTAGATTTAGTTCCATCTCTAATGACCTCGCCGTCCATGAGACTTTAACCTGTACTCTGCTTTCCTTCCTCCCATTAGAGTGGCCAGTACGACGCAGAATTCGCTTACGGAGTGTTAAGAGAGCCTGTGGGTACACAGTAACCTGAACTGCATTTGTCCTGTACCTTTTCGATGGTCTTCCTGCCAGTTTACGTAATAATTCTGTAAATGGGGCGCTTCTAGAGCGTAGAATTCCTTGTCGGTGAACTGCAAGCAAAAACACTTGTCCGTACGGCTTTCTTAGGCACCGACTAACATTAAGGAAGCAGATAACATCATCACCTCGGAGTTAAACTACAGTCGCATACTCACTCCGCAAGTAGCGGTGAGCGCGGCGTGCCGGACAAAAACCTGGCGGGCTGCAGTTCGCCGTCGTCTCGCGACTTCCTTTGCATGGTCTGCTTCAACACGTAACTGTGTGGCGTAGATAACAACGCCGATGCTTCGAGCAGAATGAGCGGTGCGTTGTTGCTGAAAAAGACAGACGAAAAAAATGAGACTGAAACACGTGCCAGCGTATTGCCTACCGTCAGTAGGAGCTATCGAGCTTAAAATAATTGGTTCAAATGGCTCTGAGCACTATGGGACTTAACATCTGAGGTCATCAGTCCCCTAGAACTTAGAACTACTTAAACCTAACTACCCTAAAGACATCACACACATCCATGCCCGAGGCAGGATTCGAACCTACGACCGTAGCAGTCGCGCGGTTCCGGGCTGAAGCGCCTAGAACCGCTCGGCCACTGCGGCCGGCTTAAAATAATTGTTTGGTGGATGGATGATACATTGTTTATACCGATTCTTGTTCACTTGGCGCTTAGGTTAATGCAAGGAGGCCTTAGAATTGCTGCCTATGACGTCAGTGGAAAATCTAGGAGCTAAGAAAAGTTAGACCGACAGTTGTGTGTTATTTCGACGGATAAACTCGTATTTGATTACTACGATTCGATCGCCCAAATCAAAAATGGCTCTGAGCACAATGGGACTCAACTGCTGAGGTCATTAGTCCCCTAGAACTTAGAACTAGTTAAACCTAACTAACCTAAGGGCATCACAAACATCCATGCCCGAGGCAGGATTCGAACCTGCGACCGTAGCGGATCGCCCAAATCATCAGGGTCAAAATTATGCAGACGGTAGAGTACAGAGTATTTTGAGGCAACTAACCAATGTGATCCCTCAGGTTTTCTCAGCGTAACTCATTAATGGCGTGTTTCCGAGGTTTGCGCCGAGTTCTTGTTTACACTTCCCGCAAAGTATTTCGACTACCAACCACCCGTCTTCTTTAGGTGCTGTGAGTTTTGCAGTCATGTTTACTCCCTGTCTGGACTCCAACCAGACTGTCAACTGTTGTGACTATTCAAAGCTGAGTTACATTACCGACGCCCACTACAGCGGTGCGATCGACTTTTTGAAACTATCTATACAGTGATGTAGGCTTAGATCCTAGGTATTTACCCTAGTCGGGCCTCGTTTGCGACTAAATGACGTAAAAATAGGAATTTTGTGTGACACTCAATAGCTTTAAAAATTTGTTTGTGTAATTTGGTCGCATGGTATAATTGATAGGCTAACAGCTTCACATGCATGAGGTTGTGGAGTAGGAACTTGTCAGGTTGGTTCAAATGGCTCTGAGCACTATGGGACTTAACTTCTGGGGTCACCAGTCCCCTAGAACGTAGAACTACTTAAACGTAACTTACCTAAGGACGTCACACACATCCATGCCCGAGGCAGGATTCGAACCTGTGACCGTAGCGGTCACGTGGTTCCAGACTGTAGCGCCTAGAACCGCTCGGTCACTCTGGCCGGCCTCTTTTCAGGTGAAGGAAATTTTTTTTAAATCTTTGTCGAAATTACTTTGATCACTATTTTTATTCAACTAGTTGGTTTAAATGTAATTTTTTTATTTCTTTCCTCTGTCACGTCATTTCAATCAGCATATGAGCTTTTTCATTTTTTCTTTGTATCATTCTTTTACCAATCGGAATTTCTGTGAATATGATTTAATTATATTTATCTATTACAATACTCAATTATTTGAAAATTCCGATCTAACAGTTAAAAAACAAAAGACGAAATAATCTATTCATAATTGTGCAGTGGTGTGAAAAATGTATTTTTGTTACCATTTGTGCAATTTTTTGGCACGGTAACCGTCATACAAACATTTAAAACATAACCAGATTAAATATTGCCCTATGGACGGAATAACCCAGATGAGAAATTAAATGAAAGACAGGTTTACAAGTAAACCGAAATTCAAGCAAAATGAGAAATAGATACAATGCATGCAATAATGTGGACGAAAAAACAGGATGACGAAAGAAAAGAAATTAAATCGAAATTAATACACCCTAATTAATTAAAAAGATATGAACAATGATTTCAAGTGGAGAAAGAATGATAGGAAGAAAACTGAGAGCAAATGAAGAAGTTGATATTATGATTAATAACTATGTGACAAAGATCAAAAATAAAAAATTACATTTAAACCAATTATTGAATAAAAATAATGATCAAAATAATTTAGATAAAGATTAAATAAATGTAGCGCACGTGACGAGATTTGAATCCACAACCTTCTGCATATGAAGCTGATATCATACCCATTGTACCACGTAACCAAATAGCAGAAAAAACTTCTTTAATTTATAAATAATAGAGTGCAGCAATCAGTCGTCCTTTTTTTTGCAGGTTTTATTCGGCTAGTGCCTATCCATTGTCAATGCACTATTTTCTAGTCTCGATGCATGTCAGTTCCCTGTTGCACGGGCGTCAGTCACAGTAAGGACGACTGACTGCTGCGCTCTATAATTTATAAATCGTATCACAGTCGCTGAGTGCACCCACTTTCCTAATGGCAGGTAACCTGATGAACTTCTTTAATGCTACTGCGTGTCACACAAAATACCAAACTTTTTTTTTTCGTCACTTACTGGCAAGCGAGAGCCCACCAGGGTGAATGGCTGCAGAGTGTGATACCTGGGATCTTGACCTACATCGCTGCAGAGATAGTTTCAAAAAGTCGACCGCACCACTGAGAACCTCTGCCTGTAAGCCCTCTCATGGTATTTTGTTTTCAGACCTCGCTCTGATATTCCGTGAAACGCAAATTCTCCCTGCGTTTCCCATCTCGGTAGATGTGATGGCCGTCGACATCGTAGTAAAACGAGTGTTGCACCGTAAGCCGTGTTTAAACTGAAATCTCCATCCCCGCTTATTAGGTTTTTGTGGAAATCTTCATTTCGACAGCGTATTTAATTATGCAATTCCACAAACTTGGCGTTTGCCTGACGATACTGGCCGCATTGTATTTCATTTCATGATCAACACGGGAACAGCTTTTTTCCTTTCGGATATTCTTCTGCATGTAAGACACGTCACATTCGCGTGGAACGCTGGGCTTTTGGTGACCTAGGTCTTTATCATTATGGAGACGACTTTATCTTAACTGAAGGGAGTGAAACACATTGGGTGCCACGTTTCCGTATGAATCCACCGAACTATATGGATATTGGGCCAGCATTCGTTAGATAAGCGATCCTTGGCTTTTATTCTTGTGTCTCAGTCTGAGCCTCTTTCTCAGGCGGAAACATCAACTCGGTAAAACACCCGCAAGCAAACACTTGTCAGTTGTTGGAAGTGAAGTATGGCGTATGAGGCCTTGCATCCCGAGCGGAAAGGTGTTCCGGTCCCCGGCACGAATCCGTCCGGCGTATTAGTGTCGAGGTCCGGTGTGCCGGCCAGCCTGTGGATGGTTTTTAGGCGGTTTTGCATCTACCTCGGCGAATGCGGGCTGGTTCCCCTTACTCTGCCTCAGTTACACCGTGTCGGCGATTGCTGCACAAACACCGTTCCCACGTACACGTAGACCATAATTACTCTACCATGCAAATATTTTTGGTTACACTCGTCTGGTATGAGACGTTCCCGGGGGGTCCACTGGGGGCTGAACCGCACAGTAACCCTGCGTTCGGCGTGGGGCGGCGGTGGGGTGGGTTGACTGCTGTGACCTGTCGTGCGGTTGTGAACCGCTGAGGGCTACGGCGGGAGGAAGCCTCTCCGTCGTTTCTTGGTCACCGGTTTAATACATAAATACATGAGGTCTTGCATGAGGAATGGAAGGCAGGCACGTGTTAGCAAAGTTCTTGTGCTGAACAATAAGCAATTTGCTTGCCGCATCGACGTTTGTAGCGCTACCTTAAAAATCAAAACACAGTCGTCTGTGTTGTTCTTTATTCATTGTTCACGATTCATGACAGGTTGTCAAAGATGGGGCCTTAATCGTTACAGCGTCCACCCCCTGCTACCTGAGTGGTCAGCGCGACGGAATATCATACCTAACGGCACGGGTTCGATTCCCGGCTGAGTCGTAAATTTTCTCCGCTCAGGGACTGGGTGTTGTGTTGTCCTTGTCATCCTCATTTAATCCCCATCGACACGCAAGCTGCTAAAGTGGCGTCAACTCGAAAGACGTGCACCAAACGAACGGTCGACCCGCCGGGAGGCCCCAGTCACACGACATTTCCATTTTACTCGTTACAGCATAGTGCAGTAGGAGACCAATCGCATGTACAGCGAAAAGTTTCACAACAAGCATAATATTGAACGGAAAGCATTCAAGATCTATCAATGAATACTTGTCAACACGCCACTGAAATGCAGGCTTCAAAGAATAGTGAACGCAGAGTTGTGATGGAAATAAATTACGCCAATAACAGAAACAACGTTTGCAGACCGTGGGGACACTGATTTTGAATCCCGCGGATTATCCAGGCAGTAGTGCAGCGACGAACCTCTTACAGCCTTTTTTTCATAGATCAGGCGTCGTTCAACCGTGACGGTGTTCATAAACACAGGGCGATGAGACTCCATAGGCCACGTTTGTCCCAGGGCAGCGGCAACGACTCTCTCTTTCAGTTGTGAGCTACTGGTAGGGTCTTATGTTCCGCTGTTCCCGAGATGTGCTGCCACAGCTGCTGCAGGTTCTGCCTCTTCCCAGAGGACTTGTTCCATTAGTACCAATTCGATATTTAACTTCCATAAGCCTAATTTCACCCGCATAGTTCTTTTTCCCTACAGGGTTATTTCACTGTATTAGAGTATGAACCAGCAGTAGTAAATGAAGAGGAAATGGTCGATAGGTCGGAGCTGTATGTCTCACTATACCATGCAAACTGTTGAGACGGCAAAAATTTTTATAATCTTGAGTAATCCGTGCACCGAGACCCCGGTTACCGCTTTGTTCACTATGACTAACATGTTGCTGTAAGGAATAATTCATTTCTGTCAGTGAAAAATTAAATACTTATTTCTGTCAGTTCCTTATCTCAAAGTACGACACCCTGTGCACGAACGACAGTTCGCCATATCACCGTGCCGTGTACAGGACACCTGAGGGAGTTGTCCGTCTAGCTGTACCACGTGTTGGCTTACTTTAAAGTGTGGATATCACCATTAGAATAACCGCACTTGACCCGGCGTCTCCAGTCTGATTCCCTAAACGCTTGATATACCCTCCGACCACGAAGTTATATGTAAAACATCACTGGAAACAAGCAGCAGATGTTTTAACTCTGTCATAACAAATGCAATCCAACCTTTAGCGGAAAACTATACGAGTACATGCTGATCTACTCACCACGGAGGCTATCGTAGATGTCAAACCCATCTGTACTCCTGCTGAAGTGAATTTACAGAATTACGGTGCAAAACATAAAAATTAGTTTCGGTTTCATGCCGTCTTCTTCTCCTTCCGCACTTAACTGATTAGGGGGCAGCCTGTTCTCATTTCGCTATCTAATTCATCTCCTGTGTGGTGCCCACACTCTTCCCTTAGACACTTGACGGTATAAAAAGAAAGGAAGACTAGGATTTAATGTCCCGCCGCCGATGAGTTCGTTACAAACGGAACTAATGGTTCAAATGGCTCTGAGCGCTATGGGACTTAACATCTGTGGTCATCAGTCGCCTAGAACTTAGAACTACTTAAACGTAATTAACCTAAGGACATCACACACATCCATGCGCGAGGCAGGATTCGAACCTGCGACCGTAGCGGTCGCGCGGTTCCAGACTGAAGCGCCTAGAACCGCACGGCCACACCGGCCGACCAAAACGGAGATAAGTACGTAAGTGAGCAGATGCTGTGAAGCGCACCAGTCGCGTCGTTTTCATTTCAGCCATTATGTCTTTTGTTTTAAATGATATCCGGAACGACGGAGAACATAAACTGGGATTTTGGAAATGCGTGTCCAGTGTCTTAATGGCCACGTCACCTTGTTCTGTCTGCAAGACGATCAACCACTTTCCAGTTAGTATTTCAGTTTTCTCTTCGTTATTTATGGCTCTGAGCACTATGGGACTTAACATCTGAGGTCATCAGTCCGCCGGCTGGAGTGGCCGAGCGGTTCTAGGCGCTACAGTCTGGAACTGCGTGACCGCTACGTTCGCAGGTTTGAATCCGGTCTCGGACATGGATGTGTGTGATGTCCTTAGGTTAGTTAGGTTTAAATAGTTCTAAGTTCTAGGGGGCTGATGACCTGAGATGTTAAGTCCCATAGTTCTCAGAGCCATTTGAACCATTTGTCATCAGTCCCCTAGAACTTAGAACTACTTAAACCTAACTAACCTAAGGACATCACACACATCCATGCCGGAGGCAGGATTTTCCGGACTGAAGCGCCTAGTACCGCTCGGCCGTTATTTATAGTGTATAGCTACCTACTGTCGAATGTATCCATTTTTCTCTCTGTGTAGTTGAGATCAAAGTCATACCAGAAAGATGAATGCGTGCATTCTCCTTCTTACACACATGCACTGTTACAGTCGTTAAGATTGTTGCATACTATTTAGCAATTCATGTTGGCGAAGAAATATCACGATAGCTTTAAATAAATTTGGATTAACATTCACGTTCTGTTGGGTTGGGCTAGCACTTGGATGGGTGACCATCCGGTCTGCCGAACGCTGTTGGTAAGGGGGGTGCACTCAGCCCTTGTGAGGCCAACTGAGGAGTTACTTGCCTGAGAATTAGCGACTCTGGTCACGAACACTACCATCGGTGTGCTCACCACATGCCCCTCCATATCCACGTCTAGTGACGCCTACAGGCCGAGGATGGCACGGCGGTCGGTCAGTACCGTTGGGCCTTCCAAAGCCTGTTCGGACGGAGTTTACTTTAATATTCGCGTTGCCTAAAAGTAAGATTAGCTAATTAGATACAAAATGTTGAAGAGGACAGAGTTAGGGGGACTTCTAGGATACTGGAAACGTCTACAAAGCAGACTGCTAAGAAAATACTCGTGCTAACCATACTAGAATATTGATAAAGTTTGTGGGACCTGTACCGAATAGGTTTGTCAGTGGATATTGATCGCATGCAGAGAACAATAGCACCAATGGTCACAAATTTGGTTGAAAGAGGGGAAAGCTTCAAGGAGAAGCTCCCAGGAGATGTCGAAAACGTTGAACTTGCAGACGCCTGAAGACAGACACGAAGCATCCTGCGAGCGTTTACATGCAAGTTTTCCGCAGCGAGTAATAAGTGAGAAGTGTACGAATATAGTGCAACCTCCTACGTATCGCGCGAAGACAAGATAACTGTGATGGCAGCACACGCAAAGGCATTTAACCCTTTGACTACCAACTTTATTTCAGAACGCGTAGAGATACAGAATTATTTATAAGTTCAAATGGTTCAAGTGGCTCTGAGCACTATGCGACTTAACTTCTGAGGTCATCAGTCGCCTAGAACATAGAACTAATTAAACCTAACTAACCTAAGGACATCACACACATCCATGCCCGAGGCAGGATTCGAACCTGCGACCGTAGCGGTTGCTCGGTTCCAGACTGTAGCGCCTAGAACCGCACGGCCACTCCGGCTATTTATAAGTATCTCCAGGTTTTCAGAAGACGACTGCGCAAAATCTACAAGACGTACTCACAACAGACCCACATAAGTGGACAGAACATGTCTCCAGTTTGTAACTCACACGAAAGGTGCTCATTATGTGCTCCGTTTGTGATATGTCAAGCATCAATTCGTGGGCGCAAGTCGTCGTCGCAATACGTCCGCGAAGACGCGAAGATAGCCCGCTTTGCGGTTGTGGTAACTGGGTTGCCTATCTGCAGGTGCGAACTAATTCGATGTGAAAACACGAAAACGAGAGTCAACAATGACAGCTGAGAACAGCACAACCTGTAGGTGCAATCTGTCATTAGAAGAATTCTTCGATCCTAATGGCTTCGCTTTACCAGTGTGATATGTACACTACTGGCCATTAAAATTGGTACACCACGAAGACGACGTGCTACAGACGCGAAATATAACCAACAGGTAGAAGATACTGTGATATGCAAATGATTAGGTTTTCAGAGCATTCACACAAGGTTGGCGCTGGTGGCGACATCTACAACTTGCTGAGATGAGGAATCTTTCCAACCGATTTCTCATACACAAACCGCAGTTGACCGGCGTTGCCTGGTGAAACGTTGTTGTGATGCCTAGTATAAGGAGGAGAAGAGCGTACCATCACGTTCCCGACTTTGACAAACGTCGGATTGTAGCCCATCGCGATTGCGGTTTATCGTATCGCGACATTGCTACTCGCGTTGGTCGAGATCCAAAGACTGATAGCAGAATATGGAATCGGTGGGTTCATGAGGGTAATACGGAACGCCGTGCTGGATCCCAACGGCCTCGTATCACTAGCAGTCGAGATGACAGGCATCTTATCCGCATGGCTGTAACGGATCGTGCAGCCACATCTCGATCCCTGAGTCAACAGATGGGGACGTTTGCAAGACAACAACCATCTGCACGAACAGTTAGACGACGTTTGCAGCAGCATGGACTATCAGCTCGGAGACAATGCGGTTACCCTTGACGCTGCATCACAGACAGGAGCGCCTGCGATGGTGTACTCAACGACGAACTTGGGTGCACGAATGGCAAAACTTCATTTTTTCGGATGAATCCAGGTTCTGTTCACAGCGTCATGATGGTCGCATCCGTGTTTGGCGACATCGCGGTGAACGCACATTGGAAGCGTGTATTCGTCATCACCATACTGGCGTATTACCCGGCGTGATGCTATGAGGTGCCATTGGTTACACGTCTCGGTCACCTTTTGTTCGCATTGATGGCACTTTGAACAGTGGACGTTACATTTCAGATGTGTTACGCCCCGTGGCTCTACCCTTCATTCGATCCCTGCGAAACCCTACATTTCAGCAGGATAATGCACGACCGCATGTTGCAGGTCATGTACGGGTCTTTCTGGATACAGAAAATGGTCGACTGTTGCCCTGGCCAGCACATTCTCCAGATCTCTCACCAACTAAATACGTCTGGTCAATGGTGGCCGAGCAACTGGCTCGTCACAATACGTCAGTCACTACTCTTGATGAACTGTGGTATCGTGTTGAAGCTGCATGGGCAGCTGTACCTGTACACGCCATCCAAGCTGTGTTTGACTCAATGCCCAGACGTATCAAGGCCGTTATTACGGCCAGAGGTAATTGTTCTGGGTACTGATTTCTCAGGATCTATGCACCGAAATTGCGTGAAAATGTAATCACATGTCAGATCTAGTATAATATATTTGTCCAATGAATACCCGTTTATCTGCATTTCTTCTTGGTGTGCAATTGTAATGGGTAATATTGTAAATAGCAATACCATCTAACAAATTGCAATCGGCTCGCAGGTAGCATGTTGTGGGACACATATGTCCCGTTGGTAGCCAAAGAATTTATCAATATTCGAGTGGAACGGAAAGAAGCCCTAATACTAGGGACACTGGAATGTACCTCCTGCCATGTACCTCACGGTGGTTTGGTCAGTCTGTATATAGACGTAGAAACACTCTACCGAATGTATCGCTACTCTTTCATCGAAATGATGAGAAGAACAGTTGAACACAGACGCTGTGAACCCAGCGGGTGACATCCGCTCTTCGGTGTCCTTCAGCGCCTGGTGACGGACCGGCGAGATGAAAAAGCCGGTACACTGTGCCGTGCGGTTCCCAGAAGCGCCGCAGCGGCCGAGTGGCCGGCTGACCATTATGCAGCCCGTAAATAAGAGTCGGCGCGCAGCGGCGGCGCCCGAGGAGCGGCGTCGGCGATGTTTACGAGCGGCGTTAGGCCTCATAAAGCCGTCAGCGCCGGCCGCCGCCGATGCCCCGCTAATACCGCCGCTGTTTGCTGATACTGGCCAGCCGCGAAGGCAGCCGCCGGCTCTCTGGTCTGGCACGCCACTCCCCACATCGGCCTTCCGGCCGCCTCGCGAGTGTTCACCTACACTGGCGCACACACTTTCACTCGCGAGCACAGCGAGTAGGCGCTCTTATATCTACGTAAAGTACGAGGGCGTGCCTCCGAATTTTTTATTGTATTTTCAACGTCCGTTGTATTACGTATCATGGATATTACTCCGTCGACTCTCCTGCGTCGCTGACGCACATTGCAACTTTCTGCCGCTAGAGGGCTCACATTTGTAGGGTGTATAACATGTATCTACATCCATATCCATACTCCGCAAGCGGCAGAGGGTACTTTGAGTACCTCTACCGGTTCTCCCTTCTATTCCAGTCTCGTATTGTTTCTTGGAAAGAAAGATTGTCGGTATGCCTCTGTGTGGGCTCTAACCTCTCTGATTTTATCCTCATGGTCTCTTCACGAGATATACGTATGAGGGAGCAATATACTGCTTGACTTCTCGGTGAAGGTATGTTCTCGATACTTCAACAAAAGCCCGTACCGAGCTACTGAGCGTCTCTCCTGCAGAGTCTTCCACTGGAGTTTATCTATCATCTCCGTAACGCTTTCGCGGCTACTAAATGATTCTGTAACGAAGCGCGCTGCTCTCCTTTGGATTTTCTCTATCTCTTTTATCAACCCTGTCTGGTACGGATCCCACACTGCTGAGCAGTATTCAAGCAGTGGGCGAACAAGCGTACTGTAACCTACTTCCTTTCTTTTCGGATTGCCTTTCCTTAGGATTCTTCCAATGAATCTCAGTCTGGCACCTGCTTTACCGACGATCAACTTTATATGATCATTCCATTTTAAATCACCCCTAACGCGTACTCCCAGATAATTTATGGAATTAACTGCTTCCAGTTGCTGACCTGCTATGTTGTAGCTAAATGATAAAGGATCTTTCTTTCTATATATTCGCAGCACATTACATTTGTCTACATTGTGATTCAATTGCCATTCCCTGCACCATGCGTCAATTCGTTGCAGATCCTCCTGCATTTCAGTACAATTTTCCATTGTTACAACCTCTCGACATACCACAGCATCATCCGCAAAAAGCCTCAGTGAACTTCCGATTTTATCCACAAGGTCATTTATGTATTTGTGAATAGCAACGGTCCTACGATACTCCCCTGCGGCACACCTGAAATCACTCTTACTGCCCGCATCTCGTGGTCGTGCGGTAGCGTTCTCGCTTCCCACGCCCGGGTTCCCGGGTTCGATTCCCGGCGGGGTCAGGGATTTTTCTCTGCCTCGTGATGGCTGGGTGTTGTGTGATGTCCTTAGGTTAGTTAGGTTTAAGTAGTTCTAACTTCTAGGGGACTCATGATCTAAGTTGTTAAGTCCCATAGTGCTCAGAGCCATTTGAGCCATTTTCACTCTTACTTCAGAAGACTCCTCTCCATTGAGAATGACATGCTGCGTTCTGTTATCTAAGAACTCTTCAATCCAATCACACAATTGGTCTGATAGTCCATATGCTCTTACTTTATTCATTAAACGACTGTGGGGAACTGTATCGAACGCCTTGCGGAAGTCAAGAAACACGGCATCTACCTGGGAACCCGTGTCTGTGGCCCTCTGAGTCTCGTGGACGAATAGCGCGAGCTGGGTTTCACACGATCGTCTTTTTCGAAACCCATGCTGATTCCTACAGAGTAGATTTCTAGTCTCCAGAAAAGTCATTATACTCGAACAGTAACTATGTTGGTGCGTGGCAAACAGAGTGCTGTAATTGAGTTCCTAACCGTAGAAATCCGTTATGAAACGCCCTGCTTAAGTCCGCCGGACAGAACAGGTAGTTGCAAGTGTGGAAAGGGGCTGAAAGGGAGCTGTCAGTTACACTCAGACTTTATGTAGTTGTCCAAACAATACAGCAACAATTTTTTAACTTAGTTATCGGCTGAATAGGCCACACTATCTTGTGCCTTAAGGGCACAACCATTTAAATTTAAAAACGGCTGAAAGCCATTAACTTAAAATTCAGACTCAAAACAGAATATTTAGAAGGCAGAAGGCCACACGTAAGTAACTTCTATAACTTGGCTGAAGACCCAACAAATGTAACACTTGAAAAGCAAACAAGTTTAATTAAAAGACGGCTAAAGGCCCATGATTTAAGACTGCAGGTAAAATCAATTTTAAAAACAAGAAAAAAAACGCAAGGCAGAAGGCCTTATCTTCAATTAGGCTGAAGGCCCCACACAGTCTGACACTTGTGAGACAAGAACTTTAATTTAAAAACGGCTGAAGTCCGATTGCCTAAAACAACTAAACTAATTTTTAGTAGGCAGAAGGCCCAAAGCTTTATCTTTAAACAATATTTTATACAGGCTGTAGGCCCAAACAATCTAAAATTTAACAGGTAGGGAATTTAAATTTTAAAGCGGGTGAAGGCCCATTATTGAAAAACACAACTACAATAATTTTTCTAAAGGCAGAAGGCCCAAAGCTTCATCAAAAAAATATTTTAAATGACGCTGAAGGCCCAAACAATGCAAGACTGGACAAGTAAGGAACTTTCAATTTTAAAGCGGCTGAAGGCTCATTATTTAAAACCCAACAAAAGGCATACAAATTCAAACCATTGGCTATAAGCCATTAAAATACACAATCAAACACTAACAAGAAAAGGTAGTCCAGCCGGCGCTCAGAAGTTTCCGGGGGTCGGTCTGCACTTGAAATATTAACGTTCGCTTTGGGGAGACAGGTAGTCGGCCCAACTACTGTATGTGACAGAACTCGAAATGGACGACCGCGTACGGTAGCCGACAAGGCTTAGCGGAATCGGATTGATGAACTCATCGAAGAAAATCTTCGGACAACACAGACACAGCTGTCAGGTAAGTGTGTCATATCACGAGAGCGTGTACCAGCCATCACTGCAGAACTACGTGCAGGGCGGGTGTCCCGAATGCTCACTCCTGACCTGACGCAGAGGAGACTGGACGCCAACATTTTCTTTCGCGTTTTGAGCGTGAGGGTGACGGGTTGCTTAACAATATTGTGACAGGTGATGAAAGCTGCCTTCACCATTTTGACCCGAAAGAAAGACAGCATCACTGACGCCAAACAAGCTCAAGACCATGCCATCTGCAGACACAGTCATGCTCACAGTGTTCTGGGATGTTCGAGGTGTGCTACCTTTGGTTCAAAAATTGGTTCAAATGGCTCTGAGCACTATGGGACTTAACAGCTGTGGTCATCAGTCCCCTAGAACTTAGAACTACTTAAACCTAACCAACCTAAGGACATCACAGACATCCATGCCCGAGACAGGATTCGAACCTGCGACCGTAGCAGTCGCACGGTGCTACCTTTGGAATTCATAACTTTTAGACATCACCATGCACTCTGAAAGGTACTGTGAGACCGTTAGAAAACTGACAGCAAGAATTCGGGGAGTTCGTTCACACATGGAGCACTCTCTCCTTTGGCACGATAATGCCAGACCACACCGCGACATCTCCCAACATCCGACGCCTTGAGCTCATTGTCATTGATCATACTCCATACCGTCCCGACTTGGCCCGATCCGATTTTCATGTTTTTCCGAAAGTAAAGGAACACTTTCGAGGACTTCTCTTTCATAGTGATGAAGCAATGAAATCGGTGTTGACTCGAAATCACACATTAGCATCCATCTTACAAATTTGTCGTATTCCGACTCATTTCTACTGGAACTTTTTTGTCCCGACTGTCGTATACGTTCACCCGTGTTAGTTTTCGCTACGAAATGTAATACACCCTGTATAACACTATTCTGTGTTCGACACTAGGTCATCATCTGGCAGATTTTACAGCTCATAATGGTAAAAACCACACTGAACTGCAGTCTGTCAAATGATAACCACATGGAAAAGCTAGTCACAGCGTAATAAAGTATTAGTTAATAGAAGCATTTGGTGTATGCAAAAAACGTCTTAAATGCAACAAATCGAAGCTATGGAGTACTATTTAAAGTAAAACTATAAGTGTATGTCTCTAGACTTTCATGTCCGTTATCATGTACAGCAATATGTAATTTCTCAACTGTTAAGGCACTTTATTCTACAAATAATTTCGACTTGAGTTTTTCGGTACAGCTCTTGGAATTTTTTTCAGCAGTGCCCCTTTTGAGTAACTTGTCTTTCCAAAAGGGATGTTGCTAAAGAAGATGGCAGAAAAGATTTGAAGAAAGATTCAGCGCAGATTTTTTTATACTACACAGAGAAACTACTTATTGCTGTGTTTACTTAAATAGTAAGTAACGTACATGAAAATTTCAGTGCGAACACTTTTCTCCGTATGTGTAATATCGAAAAATATTTCGCTGCACAGCTATATTTTATAATCGCTACGAGGTAAACAAGATTTCGACAGGTGACTGTTTTTGCTGTAATTCAGTGGCAAATACGAGGGAGGAACTGCCAGCCTCACATGTTTGCTAAGCACACCAATGTGCTGCAACATTCACATTTGTTTTGCGTCAGACCTCGTTCACGACAGATTCCGGCTAAGCGCGTGATCACGACTACAGGATAGCCAAACACGGCCGTTTGCAAAGTACCACTTCTCGAGAACGCTTTTAGACATCTTGAACCGTTTCTGAAATACTAAGTGTACAACGTGGCACAAAAAAAGGAATGTATGCCGCTATTACACCTGTAGATAAAAGTATTCCCACCAGTATCTTATGTACCTTCCATATATATCAATTATCATATACAGTTATGAATAACGTCTTTGTACAATACAAAACCTTCCGAAATGCTGGGTTTTTACTACAGCGTTTCAACCCAGCGCAGGAACGAATACCTCGTTGTTTCCGTTAAGGACGTCAACAATTACCATCTGTCTGGAAACATTGCACACAGGGCAACTGGATCAGTCGTTCTCCGAGGTATGCCGTTCTGCAGAGGCCAAGCATCACCGTCCGTCGTGTCGTCGAATAACATTACTGAAGTGCACAATGATCTAATACAACTCTCACAAGGATTACGCTGATTTTCTACATCTACACGGGTACTCTGCAAATCACATTTAATTGACTGGCAGAGGGTTCATCTACTATTCAAATCTCGTATAGCGCGCGGAAAGAACCAACACTTATATGTTTCCGTGCGAGCTCTGATTTCCCTTATTTTATCATGGTGTTCGTTTCTCGCTATGTAGGTCGGCGTCAACAAAATACTTTAGTATTAGGAGGAGAAAGTTGGTGATTGGAATTTCGTGAGAAGAGTCCTCCGCAACGAAAAACGTCTTTGTTTTAATGTTGTCCATTCCAAACCCTGTATCATTTCAGTGACACTCTCTCCCCAATTTCGCGATAGTAGAAAACGTACTACCTTTCTTTGAACTTTTTCGATTTACTCCGTCAATCTTATCTGGTAAGGATCCCACACCGCGCAGCAGTGTTCTAAAAGAGGACGAACAAGCGTAGAGTAGGCAGTCTCCTTAGTAGGTCTGTCACATTTTCTAAGTGTACTGCCAATAAAACGCAGTCTTTACTTAGCCTTTCCCACAACATTTTCTGTGTGTTCCTTCCAAATTATTTAGTTGAATTTACGTCCTTTAGCTTTGACTGTTTTATCGTGTAACCGAAGTTTCCTTTTAGCACTCATGTGGATGACTTCACACTTTTCGTTATTTAAGGTCAATTGCCAATTTTCGCAATTTTGCAATTTGTTTTGATCTTCTGATGACATTACTAGTCAATAAATGACAGTATCATATGCAAAAAACCTAAGCCGGCTGCTCAGATTGTCTCCCAAATTGTTTATGTAGGTAAGGGCCAGCGAAGGGCCTATAACACTACCTTGGGGAACGCCAGAAATCACTTCTGTTTTACTCGATGACTCCCCGTCAGTTACTACGAACTGAGACATAACTGAGACGATATTCCATAAGCACGCAGTTTCACTACAAGCCGCTTGTGTGGTACGGTGTCGAAAGTGTGGTGTCACCGCCAGACACCACACTTGCTAGGTGGTAGCCTTTAAATCGGCCGCAGTCCGTTAGTATACGTCGGACCCGCGTGACGCCACTATCAGTGATTGCAGACCGAGCGCCGCCACACGGCAGGTCTAGAGAGACGTCCTAGCACTCGCCCCAGTTGTACAGCCGACTTTGCTAGCGATGGTTCACTGACAAAATACGCTCTCATTTGCCGAGACGATAGTTAGCATAGCCTTCAGCTACGTCATTTGCTACGACCTAGCAAGGCGCCGTTACCAGTTACTATTGATGCTGTAAAACATGTACCGTCAAGAGCGATGTTCACCAATTATGGATTAAAATTAAGTATTCCAGCAGCTACGTACGTTTTTTGTTAGTCTCATTTCCTTGACCTGTTCCAGACCTCACGCCAGCCTGCGTGAGCTAAAACGCGTGCCTTTCGGCTTCCTCTCATAGTGGGTTGGCTGTCTTGCCAAACCACAACAGAAAGCCTTCCGGAAATCCAGAAATACGGAATCAATTTGAAATCTCTTGTCAATAGCACTCAACACTTCAATGCGTGTTACACAAGAACGATGATTTATGAATCCGTGCTGACTGTTTGAAAATAGACCGTTTTCTTCGAGGTAATTCGTAATGTTCGTACAGAATATATGTTCCAAAATCCTGCTGCATATCGACGTTAATGATATGGGCCTGTAATTTAAAGGATTACTCCTACTACCTTTCTTGAATATTGGTGTGATCTGTCCAACTTACCAATCTTACGGATCTTTCGTCGAGCGAACGGTTGTATTTGATTGTTAAGTATGGATCTATTGCATCATCGTACTCTGAAATGAACCTAACTGATATACAGTCTGGACTAGAGGACTTGCTTTTATCAAGTAATTAAGTTGCTTCACTACTCCGAGGATATCTACTTTTACGTTACTTACGTTGACAGCTGTTCTTGATTCGAAATCTGGAATATGTATTTCGTCTTCTTTTGTGAAGGCATATCGGAAGGGCGTGTTTAGTAACTCTGCTTTGGCAGCACTGTCTTCGGTAGTACCTCCATTGCTATCGCGCAGAGAAGGCATTGATTGTTTCTTGCCGTTAACATACTTCACAAATGACCAGAATCTCTTTGGGTTTTCTGCCAGGTTTCGATGCAAAGTCTCTTTGTGGAAACTATTATAAGCATGTAGCATTGCAGTCCACGCTAAATTTCGAGCTTCTGTAAAGGATCGCCAATCTAGAAGATTTTGCGTCCATTTAAATTTGGCATGTTTTTTTCGTTGTTTCTGCGACAGTGTTCTGACCCGTCTTGTGTACTAAGGAGGATCAGCTCCGCCGTTCCTTAATTTATTTGGTCTAAATCTCTCAATTGCTGCCGACATTATTTCTCTGAATTCAAGCCACATCTGGGCTACACTTAGATTGTTAATTTGGAAGGAGTGGAGATTGTCTTTCAGGAAGGCGTCAAGTGAATTTTTATCATTTTCTTTTTTTGAACACATACAGTTTTCGTTTATTTTTGGAGGATCTGGGGGTTACAATATTCAATCTCGCTACGACAACCCTGTGTTCACTAATCCCTGTATCTGTTTTGATGGTCGTTATTAACTCAGGATTATTTGTTGTTAAGAGGTCAAGTGTGTTTTCACACCCTTTCACTATTAGCGTGGGCTCATGAACTAACTACTCGAAATAATTTTCAGCACAATTTTAGCACAATTTCGGATGATGTTTTATGCGTGCCCCCGGAATTAAATATGTATTTTCGCCGGCATATCGAGGGTAAATAAAAGTTACCACCAACTATAATCTATGATTCGGGGACGTGTTTTAAATCGTACTCACGTTTTCTTTGAACCTTTCAGCAACTGTATCATCTGAACCGTGAGGTCGGTAAAGGATCGAGTTACTACTTTATTCCGGTTTCTAACAATGACCTCTGCCCATAGTAACTCACAGGAACTATATACCTCAATTCCGCGATAAGACAGCAACAAACACGCCACCGCCGACCGTGTTTAGCCTATCCTTTCGTAACACCGTTAGGTTCATCGCAAAAATTTAGGCTGAGCTTATCTCTGGCTTTAGCCAGCTTTCAGTGCCTGTAACAATTTGTGCCTTAGTGGTTTCTATTAGGGCTTGCCCTCGAGATCCACTTTTTGACAGTTTCACTTCTTCGAAGTTTATTTACTGCTGTATAGATCCATTATCCTCAATTTCAAACGTTGAAATGAAATGAAATGTCGTGTGGCTAGGGCTTCCCGTCGGGTAGACCGGTCGCCTCAAACGTTCCAGTTGTGTTAGGTGTACTTCCAAATTTTAATGCAGGCGGACGACAAAGTATTTTCACGTTTTGGAGAATGTGTATTCGTAATGAAAATTGCGAGTGTGCTAAAAACTTGAAGTTCGAACTTTGCCCAGACAACTATGGCGTGATGCAAAAACGAAATACCGCGCGAGGTGGCGCAGTGGTTAGCACACTGGATTCGCATTCGGAAGGACGACGGTTCAATCCCGCGTCCGGCCATCCTGATTTAGGTTTTCCGTGACTTCGCTAAATCTCTTCAGGCAAATGCCGGGATGGTTCCTTTGATAAGGGCACGGCCGACTTCCTTCCCTAATCCGATGAGACCGATGACCTCGCAGTTTGGTCTCCTCCCCCAACACAACACAACCCAACCCAAAAACGAAATCAGAATTTTGTTACGTTACTTTTACTATAGTAAGTCACATTTCTTACCTGAATATTCCTCCTCAGTCTGGGATTCTCACCAGGTGCGACCGACACAGCAAATATAAAATATCCGAGGATGAGCACCGCTTTTCGTCAAGGGCTCCTTAAATAAGAGCCAAAGTGTCACAGATATGCTAACTAGACTTATCATATGTGAGAGTAGGGTACAGCACAAAAAGACGACTTCTCTCTATTTAATAATTTTCAGCATTCTTTTGCAACGCAACATTTCAAATGGCTACACTCCCGAAAATATCTGCTGAAAAGACTTCCCAGCAATTAAATTCTCTCTATCTCTCTTTTACTTCTATTACCAGTGTGGAATTACATCCTTTCTATGTTGGGCACTGCGAGCTATTTTTCTAACTAAATATCAAAACCTATAAACTACTTTTCGTGTCTAATTTCATAATCTAGTAGCCTTAACATCATATGATTTAATTTGACTACAGTTTAGTACATACAGTTGTCACCTCCAGCATCAACGACGGTTCTAGCTAGTCCTGCTGGCCTTTGAGGTCAACTGATTGTGAGGCTGCATGCCATATACGTCACTGCACGGTTCTCGAGGCCCAAGAAGAATAAGGACACCGTAACGAACTTGTGATGTCAATTTAGTTCACTGGCCTGCCATACTTCGCGAACGCTCGGTACTGTGCAGGACCCACGGGAAATCATTATGTCAAGGGAAAGGTACCCACTATAGGTCTTAACTTCGTCGTGTACTGTCGAGAGCTTTTACGTACTTAAACGCCCAGGTAATAGTTACTCGCTCCCCGCCAGAGACGGCTGCTGGCACTCATAAGACCTGTAGTTCCACGTGCTGTGACGTGCGCGCCGCGGTCTGCCTTTCTCGTGAGGCAGAGGTCATCAGTCATAGTGCCTGACGAATAGTGACGTGGCGGTCTGTCCTTAAACGAAGCACAGATATTTTCAATAGGTGAGAGATCTGAGAACGTGTTGGCAAAGGTGACAGTCAAACACCGTTCCTATCTAACTAGGTCAGAAGAGCACGGGCAAAATGTGGTCCTGTGCTGTCTTGTTGAAAGATAACGTGACAGAGAACTCGAAGATTAGGTCACAGCCACCTGTCTTAACAAGTCAGAAATGTGACGGCTGCTGTCGAAATTACGGGCTATGCAAATCGCAGGTGATCAAGTTTGGTATGAAGAGCACCTCACGCCCTCACACCAGATGCTGGGTCAGTTTGAAGATGACGAATACAACCTGACAACGTTCGTTCTCCTCGGAGCATCCACACCGGATATATCCATGGTGATGCTATATAGAGACTCGAACCCCCTGCTTTGTCCAGTGGTTTTGGACGCGCCACTGCCGCGATGAGAGAAGCAGAAACAATGGTCGCTGCACTCGCATCCTGTGCAGTCCCAGATGTCGTCGCACTATCCTGTGGATATCTGTTTGCTGCAAATACCATTCGTGGTTCTGTGTACCTGACTTAGCTGTACGATCCTATACGGTGGAGCTGGCAATGCGTCTGTCTTTTAGAATGCTCGTGGAACTGCTGAGGTTCCGCAAGGTGTGGAGTATGGCTCTCCCGAACCCACCGATTCTCAACAGTGTGTCTCAGGAGGAATGGTCAATATTTGGGGCTATCACAGGAACGATCATTCGAGGCAAAAAAGGTCTAGTAAACATGTACTCTAAAATGCGCACCTTAGGAAATACTGATAACTATATCTCTTCTACTGTAAGCTCTTTGCTTTACATATTTTGGGAGGAGGTAGTCTGTACCAGTGCAAGGAAAAAACGTGCAGTAAACATGAACTCTAAAGCACGTATCTTAATAGTTAATCAACACTTGTTCACCTTCGCTACTGCGGAATACAGTCCTTCTACTCAACAAGTGTGCGTAGCTCTTAAGGTATGCATTTTAGAGCGCATGATTACTAGACAATTGTTTCTTGTTTTGGTCCAAACTGTGTACAGCAAAGAGCTTGCTGTAGAAGAGGCATGTTTATCAGTATGGAAAATAAGGTGGTGATCATAATTCTTAGGGTTTGCGTTTTACAACCCATGTTTACTTGGCTGTTTTGCTTCGAATGATCGTTTCTGTCTTATTACTAAGTACTGGTCTGCCTCCTGGGACACTGTGTTAGAGCGGACTTACACGATAGCGATCGACGCCAACAACAGAACTGCAGAATGTTAAACTGGGCTCCGGACCTGTCACGATCTTGGTGTTGCCATAGCCGGACCGTGCTGACAGGCATTTCTCCTTATTTTACGTGTAACGCGATCTTTGCACGAACAACCAGTGTTGAAATGTGATTTATGTATGAGAATTCCGTTGCATAATATTTCCTCATATATGGAATGTGGATGGCATTAGTTTTACACGTTTCTTGGGGTTTTGCTGAAATACTGATCATTTGCATGCCCAAGCATCTGCTACAAACCATGCTTCTCGTATTTCGCGAAGGTAAGTGCGGCCGGCTCAAACGCCAACTGTGGAATGTGGGGCCTCGCGGGATTAGCCAAGCGGTCTCAGGCGCTACAGTCGTGGACTGTGCGGCTGGTCCCGGCGGAGGTTCGAGTCCTCCCTTGAACATGGGTGTGTGTGTGTCCGTAGGATAATTTAGGTTAAGTAGTGTGTAAGCTCGGGGACTGATGACCTTAGCAGTTAAGTCCCATTAGGTTACACACACATTTGAACATTTTTTTGAAATGAGGGAAGTTCACGGATTTCCCAGAAGGTGTAACCATTGCAGCATACACCTCAACGATACCCGAAAGAAATTGGTTCGACGAGGCACTACCAAGCGGGGCACCACTCGTATCCATGTTACTGGAGAGGCAGACCCTTCCGACGTTCGCGGTTTAATCGGAAGCTTCATACCTCCGACTAGAGCGCTGGTAGGACGCTATAATGTTGTGACGGCGATTGAGTAGCTACCGTGAATTGTGTTTTGTTGCTGTTGTGGTCTTAAGTCCTGGTTTGATGCAACTCTCCATGCTACTCTATCCTGTGCAAGCTTCTTCATCTCGCAGTACCTACTACAGCCTACATCCTTCTGAATCTGCTTAGTGCATTTATCTCTTGGTCTCCCTCTACGATTTTTACCCTTCACGCTGCCCTCCAGTACTAAATTGGTGATCCCTTTATGTGTCAGAACATGTCCTACCAACCGATCCCTTCTTCTAGTCAAGTTGTGACACTAACTCCTCCCCAATTCTATTCAATACCTCCTCATTGCTTATGTGATCTACCCATCTAATCTTCAGCATTCTTCTGTAGCACCACATTTCGAAAGCTTCTATTCTCTTCTTGTCCAAACTACTTATCGTCCATGTTTCACTGCCGGCCGGTGTGGCCAAGCGGTTAAAGGCGCTACAGTCTGGAACCGCGTGACCGCTAAGGTCGCAGGTTCGAATCCTGCGTCGGGCATGGATGTGTGTGATGTCCTTAGGTTAGTTAGGTTTAAGTAGTTCTAAGTTCTGGGGGACTGATAACCTTAGAAGTTAAGTCCCATAGTGCTCAGAGCCATTTGAACCAGCCATGTTTCACTTCCATACATGGCTACACTCCATACAAATACTTTCAGAAACGACTTCCTGATACTTAAATCTATACTCGATGCTCACAAATTTCTCTTCTTCAGAAACGCTTTCCTTGCCATTGCCAGTTTACATTTTATATCCTCTCCACTTCGACCAACATCAGTTATTTTGCTACTGAAATAGCAAAACTTCTTTACTACTTTAAGTGTGTCATTTCCTAATCTAATTCCCTCAGCATCACCCGACTTAATTCGACTACATTCCATGATCCTCGTTTTGCTTTTGTTGATGTTCATCTTATATCCCCCTTTCAAGACACTGTCCATTCCGTTCAACTGCTCTTCCAAGTCCTTTGCTGTCTCTGACAGAATTACAATGTCATCGGCGAACCTCAAAGTTTTTATTTCTTCTCCATGGATTTTAATACCTACTCCAAATTTTTCTTTTGCTTCCTTTACTGCTTGCTCAATATACAGATTCAATTGTGTAGTCAAGTGAAAACATTCCGGAATATATTTTGTGTTAGTCCTGCGCCGACCAGGGCTTTATTGTGCCCAGCATGGAAATTACTGATTTATCGACGCCAGTGTGACGTCGGTTCCACGCCGATTACATGGCCAGTGAAGGTGAAGCGGGCCCAGGTGTACACCGACCAGAGCTAGTGCCTCGCTTGCTCTCTCGGCAACCAGCGCCCCCTTCCCCATCTCATCCGGAGCCCGGGCCTCTCGTTTCACGTGCAGTCACTCGGGGAGGGGGTCATCGTCCCGCGGCAGACCCTCGGCCGCATAGGAAAGCCGGTGCCCCGCGCTGCGCAGCGTCACCAACTCATCCGCCGTCCGCCACTGTGCGCTCTGTGACCTCTCGCCCCCTCCACCCCCGCCCCCTCAACCCCTCTGCACCGCTCCGCTCCTTTCCGCTTTTTCTGCCCGCCGCGTCCCCCATTTTTCGCCGCCCGAGGCCCCGCGCCGGAGTTTTCCCTCTTTCCGTGCGTCTCGAGTGAGTGATTAGTCATTGGTGGCGGCCGCGCGCCCTCGGACGTCTGCGTCGAGACAAAGCCGGCTCGGCGCGGCACAACAGGCTGCTGCATTATTAGCTACTGTGACCTCTCCGGCACACCCTCACCTCGGCGCGCCCCGCCCCGTTTTTTGTCTGTGCCGCTACCTCTGCCCGTGCCGGTGGTCCAGGGCCCTCATCGCCGGCCATGCCCCCGTCCCCCTCGCGTCCACCACTCCTCTACCCATTCGCGAGGCCACCGCTTATTAATCCCTCCCTCTCTTCACGATGCCCCGGGCGAATAAACGCTGCATCGACCGCCAGGTGCCGTTTCTCCAAGTTCGCCCACCGGTAAGTTTCCCTGCACGTAAACCTCCGCCACATACAACCTGCTGCACCCGCATGTCGCCTGCCTACTGGTTTCCTCAAATTCTCTGACGTATCTTCAACATGTAAATCAGGTTGTACAGTAACTGTAAAACATACCATTAGACTCGATAGTCGAATCTGCATATTGAGCAAGCAGTAAAGGAAGCAAAAGAAAAATTTGGAGTAGGTATTAAAATCCATGGAGATGAAATAAAAACTTTGAGGTTCGCCGATGACATTGTAAATCTGTCAGAGACAGCAAAGGACTTGGAAGAGCAGTTGAACGGAATGGACAGTGTCTTGAAAGGAGGGTATAAGATGAACATCAACAAAAGCAATACGAGGATAATGGAATGTAGTCGAATTAAGTCGGGTGAATGCTAAGGGAATTAGATTAGGAAATGAGACACTTAAAGTAGTAAAGAAGTTTTGCTATTTGGGGCGCAAAATAACTGATGATGGTCGAAGTAGCGAGGATATAAAACGTAGACTGGCAATGGCAAGGAAAGCGTTTCTGAAGAAGAGAAATTTGTTAACATCGAGTATTAATTTAAGTGTCAGGATGTCGTTTCTGAATGTATTTGTATGGAGTGTAGCCATGTATGGAAGTGAAACACGGACGATAAATAGTTTAGACAAGACGAGAATAGAAGCTTTCGAAATGTGGTGTTACAGAAGAATGCTGAAGATTAGATGGGTAGATCACATAACTAATGAGGAGGTATTGAATAGAATTGGGGAAAAGAGGAGTTTGTGGCACAGCTTGACTAGAAGATGAGACCGGTTGGTAGGACATGTTCTGAGGCATCAAGGGATCACAAATTTAGTACTGTAGTGCAGCTTGGAGGGTAAAAATCGTAGAGGGAGACCAAGAGATGAATACACTTAGCAGATTCAGAAGGATGTAGGCTGCAGTAGGTACTGGGAGATGAAGAAGTTTGCACAGGATAGAGTAGCATGGAGAGCTGCATCAAACCAGTCTCAGGACTGAAGACCACAACAACAACAACAGCCGTCGACTGCTGTGAAGATCCTCCGCATCGCGTGTTCCACATTTCCAACAACTAAACAAATTTTTAGACTGAAATTCACGGGCAGAATCTTAAGGAAATGTAACTCACCCGCGAGAGAAATAGCTTACAGAATTATTGTCCGACCGATTATTGAGTATGTCTCATCAGTTCGGACCCTTACGAGGTTGGGTTCAGAGAAAAGAGAGAGAGGATCCTTCCACGGCCGGGATCGTTCAGTCGGTGTGAGAACATTGCAGTGATGATCAGCAGACTCCAGTGGCAGATGATACAGGAGAATCATTGTGGATCGAGGAGAGGTTTACAACTGCCCCATTTAAATGGCGACAGAATACTTTCTGGGAAGAGCCGGGGAATTTGTTACTTCCTTCCACAAAAGTCTCGCCAAGTGGCCACAACGAGAAAGCCAAGAAATTAGAAATAATACGGAGCTTTTCCGACAATAATCATTTTCACTCGCTGTTCGCAAATGCAAGCAGATAAAGGGGGTCGGAGGTGGGGTAGTGTACAGGTACCAGAAGTAGCTTCAACTGCACGCCTTAAGCTGGTTTGCAAAGAATGAATCAAGATGTAGACGTAGGTGCAGTTCCAAGGCAATAAGGTATCCAATACAGTAAACTGGTTTAACGATAGCGAGACGCGGCGCTTAATAGTGCGACATTCGTTTTCGCACTGGAGCGATATGAAAAGCTGCTTGACGTAACAGGCAGAAATAGCGTCTCGACTGCCACGTTTCTATCAGCCTCATCACGGACAAGCTCGAATAGACGCTGAGGTGACAAGATTCATCGCATGGAGACAAGCACGTATACGTCTTGTGGTAGTATAGCTTACACAAGGTGCAAAATGTCACTGTACTTGCTGAGCAGTGATTTGTATTCAGGTGATTCACGCGAAAAGGTTGCCGACGTGGTTACACACTTCTGGCCATTAAAATTGCTACACCACGAAGATGACGTGCTACAGACGCGGAATTTAACCGACAGGACGAAGATGCTGTGATATGCAAATGATTGGCTTCTCAGAGCATTCACACAAGGCTGGCGCCGGTGGCAACACCTACAACGTGCTGACATGAGGAATGTTTCCAACCGATTTCTCATATACAAACAACAGTTGACCGGCGTTGCTTGGTGAAACGCTGTTGTGATGCCTCGTGTAAGGAGGAGAAATGAGTACCATCACGTTTCCGACTTTGATAAAAGTCGCATTGTAGCCTATCGCGATTACGGTTTATCGTATCGCGACATTGCTGCTCGCGTTCGTCGAGATCCAATGACTGTTAGCAGAATATGGAATCGGTGGGTTCAGGAGAGTAATAAGGAGCGCCGTGCTGGATCCCAACGGACTCGTATCACTAGCAGTCGAGATGACAGGCATCTTATCCGCATGGCTGTAGCGGATCGTGCAGCCACGTCTCGATCCCTGAGTCAACAGATGGGGACCATTGCAACCCAACAATCATCTGCACGAACAGTTCGACGCCGTTTGCAGCAGCATGGACTATCAGTTCGGAGACCGTGGCTGCGGTTACCCTCGACGCTGCATCACAGACAGGAGCGCCTGCGGTGGTGTACTCAACGACGAACCTGGGTGCACGAATGGCAAAACGTCATTTTTTCGGATGAATCCAGGTTCTGTTTACAGCATCATGATGGTCGCATCAGTGTTTAGCGACATCGTGGTGAACGCACGTTGGAAGCGTGTATTCGTCATCGCCATACTGGCGTATCACCCCAATGGGGTGCCATTCGTTACACGTCTCGGTCACCTCTTGTTCGCATTGACGGCAGTTTCAACAGTGGACGTTACATTTCAGATGTGTTACGACCCGTGGCTCCACCCTTCATTCGATCCCTGCGAAACTCTACATTTCAGCAGGATAATGCACGACCGCATGTTGGAGGTCCTGTACGGGCCTTTCTGGATACAGAAAATGTTCGACTGCTGCCCCGGCCAGCACATTCTCCAGATCTCTCACCAGTTGAAAACGTCTGGTTAATGGTGGCCGATCAACTGGCTCGTCACAATACGCCAGTCACTACTGTTGATGAACTGTGGTATCGTGTTGAAGCTGCATGGGCAGCTGTACCTGTACAAGCCATCCAAGCTCTGTTTGACTCAATGCCCAGGCGTATCAAGGCCGTTATTACGGCGAGAGGTGGTTGTTGTGGATAGTGATTTCTCAGGATCTATGCACCCAAATTGCGTGAAAATGTAATCACATGTCAGTTCTAGTATAATATATTTGTCCAATGACTACCCGTTTATCATCTGCATTTCTTCTTGGTGTAGCAATTTTAATGGCCAGTAGTGTAGCTGCACGACGTGAATTGACAGACTTTGAACGCGGAATGGTTGGTGGAGCTAGACGCATGGGGCAATACAGTCCGGAATTTGTTACGGAATTCAGTATTCCGAGATCCACAGTGTCAAAATGTACCGAGAATAGAAATTTTAGGCATTACCTCTCGCCACGGGCAATGCAGTGGCCGACGGCTTTCACTTAACGATCGAGAGCAGCGGCGTTTCGCGCGTAGAGTTGGCAGTACTAACAGAGAAGTAACACTGCTTGAAATTACCACAGAAATCAGTGAGTCGGAAGTACGACGAACGTATCCATTAGGATAGTACGGTGAAATCTGGCGTTAATGAGCTATGGCAGCAGACGAACGAGGCGACTGCCTTTGCTCGCAACGCGACATCGCCTGCAGCGCCTCTGCTGGTCTTGTGATCATACTAGAGCTGGTGGAAGGGTTAGAGTGTGGCTCAGCCCCCACGATACTATGGACTCAGGATGTCAACAAGGCACTGGAAGCTATTGGTGGCTCCATAATGGTGTGGACTGGGTTTATATGGAATGGACTGGGTCCTGTGATAAAACTGAACCTATCATTGATTGGAAATTGTTATATTCGGCTACTTGCAGACCACCTGCAGCCATTCATGGACTTCATGTTCTCAGACGACGACGAACACGTCACCAGTCCATAATTGTTCGCGACTAGTTTAAAGAAAATTCTTGACAATTCGAGCGATTGATTTGGCCACCCAGATCACCCGACATGAATCCCATCGAACATTTATGGGACATAATCGAGAGGTCAGTTCATGAACAATATCAGGCACCAACAACACTTCGCAGTTATGGTTGGCTGTAGAAGCAGTATTTCAGGAAGGGACTTCCAGCGACTTGTTGAGCCCACGGCACGTGGATTTGCTACCCTACGCCGGCAAAAAGGAGGATCGACACAATGTCAGGAGGTATCCTGAGATTTTTGAGACTTTTGTCTCCTCACTGTACATCTCTTATTAACTCAAGACTGGAAAGAAGCGCCGGCCGGAGTGGCCGAGCGGTTCTAGGCGCTACAGCTCGGAACCGCACGACCGCTACGGTTGCAGGTTCGAATCCTGCCTCGGGCATGGATGTGTGTCATGTCCTTAGGTTAGTTAGGTTTAACTAGTTCTAAGTTCTAGGGGACTGATGATCTCAGAAGGTAAGTCCCATAGTGCTCCGGGCCATTTGAACAACTTTTTTTTTTTTTGTGGACAGAAGCGTGGTTCTCCTTTCAGTGTTAAAGGCTATTTTGATATGATAGCTACTTTTCATATGCAACAATGTACGAGCTAACATACACCAAACGTAGATTGGCCAGCGGCTACATTTTTCACGTCAAACTTTTCAAAATATGTGCTTCGTACAATATTGATGTAGTTATATATTGTCAATGATAAAAGTATGAGCATATAGATAAGGTGACGATTTTTCATACGCACATTACATCGTCTGATAATTTTTGGAAATCAATTACAGTGTGTGAAAAAAGCAAACTGCTCTCCACACGAGTGGTTTTTCGTGAAACTGAGCTGAATCTGTGACAGAAGATTATTTTCCTCCTGGAAAGTCGCAATGTGTGAGCTTAGAATACGAACTAAGATCCTGAAACAGACTGACGTCAGCGATATCGCCTGTAATTTTTAATACGGACTTCATCTACCCCGCGGTAGGAATCATAATCCGATCCTGTTTGCAGTCTCGCCCTCTCACGGACAGTCCCCTCTCTTGCAACAGGGGCCATTACGAAGTTCGTAGCTTCGGAAGATGCAAGTAATGTTTGTCGTGTCCGCGCTTGTACATGACCAGTTTTGTGTCGTGTCACAGTCGCACGGGGAGGTAGCGTCAATCGGTGTGAGCGGCGAAAGATGTCAGGTGGATGGTGAATCCAAGGAAACTGGTTACAACGTGGACCCGCTCTTCGTTCAATCGATAGTCTTGGTAATAAACAGATCAGCCTCCTAACGTACTTTGCATATTTTCACTCAATAATGTCTTATGGAATAATTTTCTGGGGTAATTCACCACTTAGACATTAAGTATTGATTGCACAAAAGAGAACAGTGAGAATAATTAGTGATGTTCACCCAAGGACGTCATGTAGGCACCTTTTCAAGGAGTTATGTATTTTAACTGCACCGTCAGAGTACATATACTCGTTAATGAAATTCGTTACAAATAATCCATCTCAATTCGCGAAGAACAGTGATGTTCATACGTACAACACTAGAGGGAAAAATGACCTTTCCTATCCGTTATTGAAGCTGTCAGTTGCTCAAAAAGGAGTACATTGTTCAGCCACAAAAATCTTTGATCATTTGCCCAACAACATAAAGTGTTTGGCAGGTAGCAGATCAAATTTTAAATCTAGCTTAAAATCATTTCTTTTGAACTTCTCCTTCTACTCCATGGACGAGTTTCTGTTTCAGAAATGGTAAAAAAAATTGTACCTCTAAATGTAGTTACATGTTGTAATGGTACTTGAATTACGTAACCATTACGGTACCTCACCTGAACCTCTCGATACCAATAATATTCTACTGTATTTCTGTTAACTACTTAACATATTTCTGAGACAACATTCAGATTTGATTTCACTTTTGATACATCCATATGTTTATATTGCAATGATATTTTTATGTGTATTCTTTCTTTTGTCACTATGATCTTTGACGTACTTGTAACTCTGATTTTTGGGCGCGTAAGCGATTGTTAGTTAGTTGTTAGAGAGTTGTTAGAGAGTCGGACCTAAAAAAAGTCAAGTCTTGGACGTCATGTTGGAAAGACGCGTATTGTAGTCCGCTCATAATATGTGAACTTTAATAATGACTGTGAGAAAGATGTTTTCAAGTATGTTTTGTATTGTGAAGTGATGTTTTGTGTTTACGTGATATTGCAATAAAAGCAATTAAAAGGAAGTCTAACTTAATTTCGGAGTGTTGATTATTTTTTTACATCACCATTGTCCAGCAAAAGTGTAATCTTCAAGGATGGTTTGTGAAGCGCATCTACATAGCTTTTGAATATAGCAGAATAAAACCTAGGCCTCTTTGCATCCGAGCTTGGAATCATAACCACCTAGATTTTAAACGATTGAGCCATGATAATACGAGACCAGCGTGGGAAACACAAAAAGATGAGTGTTTAGTATTTTTTATTATTACATGAAATGACTATTAACTGTGCTCTAATGACGCCTGCCACATAATATGACTGTTGTTGCCCGATAATGCAGTATTTAGCAGCGTGAGCAACACCACAATCGTTATTAAAATTTTGACCTTTGTTGTGGTAGGGTTGTTAGAATGTGCAGAACTAAAAATGTCAGTAATATTAATATTAGCACTATTCAGGTGTGTGTATATATATCTTGTAATCTGACTTGTTCCACATCATATCGATAAAATAATCGGTAACATGATATACGGAACATGACATAAGTAAAACTAAAAACTAAACTAAAACTAATAGCAGTGTAACCTAACAGGTGGCAGCCTGTTAGCGTAATGCAAACAATCGAAATTAAACGTTGCAACTTTATAAGGTCAAAGACAACTATACATGTGTTAGGTATGAGCCAGTGAAAGTCATAATTGTTAATAATAAACAAAGTTATACATAATTATGCACTGTAAAATCTAAATTTAACCATTTAAAATACTAGTTCTCTCGAAGGAGAAGGTATATGAGGTGTGTTATGTCGTTTTAATTACACGTAGTAACTGCTGAAAAAATTGTGATTTACACAGGTTGTAAGAGAGAGTGAATTAGGGACATAAATCCTGTCTTTGGCTATATTTAAGGTAAAATATGGGCCTCACGTGCCCTAGCTACGGTGACCTAGGTTCAGTTAAGTTACCTTCAGTTTCTGTTGCAAAAAAGTACTTTTTATGATGTTGGTAATTACAGTTGGTAGGAAGCAATGTTTGTTTACATTTGCCTAAAAACGAATTGTGTTTAGTAAAGAAATCTGTGTCGAAAAAGAGTGAGTCTACTGTATTTTCAGATTTCCAAAAAAGACAATGTTTCTTGAAATTTACTTGGTAAATCAAAAATTCGACGATTTCAGTATTCCATCTTAGGTGGGAAAACTAAGTATAGTGTGATAGATACAAACAGATAAGAATAATATTAATCGACTGCCCTTCCACATTGCGTACCTATATTATTTCACGGAAATGGCAATAAAAAACAAGTAAATTTATTTAATGTATATTTTTTCAGTGTCGCTGGCCAACGCCACACGCAGAGCGAATGCAAAGATACGTCTTACGCTACATGACTGCGTTATAGATACTCTCTGGTGTTGTGTAGGCGCAAATCATATATTGCAGGAGCTGGCCTGACAATACTCAAAATTCCTACTCGTAACACAAATCGTGCTGCAACTGTAACAGAAATGTAAAGTATCTATCCCTGTTACAAAGGAAGCATATTTATGTAAGTTATTTCTTTCAGCCTTCCATTTAGGGAAGCACTGCACACAATGCAGTAATAGCAGCAGCAATAGTAGATATTTTTTAATCTCTTTTACAGGGATATTGGACGTGTCTTAGTATTACAATTTAAAAACAACAAAAATTAAGTAATTCACATATACAGACTTAACAAGTCCACTGTGGCACGGATGGGATAGGCAATCGTCAGTGGCCGTTTAGTAGGAACCATTCGCCTGAAATAATTCAGGGAAACCGCCGAAAACCTCCGTCAGGAAGGCAGGATAAAGATCGGAGACTCCATCCTCCCGAATATAAGACCACTCTAGTTAAAACAGTGCTATCTCATTCGGTCTAGCCTAGCCTGCATTACTCTTTTACATATTAGTTGTTTAATAATAAAAAAGCTAACGCTCCGTTGTCCATTTATTTCTCACTCACAGTCACTGTACACATAACAAGCACTACACACTCATTGTCATCTGACGTCAGGAAGGTTTGGTGTATTGCAAATTCCGATTTGCTAGCCTGAAAAACAGAGTCAGTATCTCTCTATAACGTATGAGACGATGAGCTCAGAAAGAGGATAGAGTATTAAATTTTTTCCAGAAAAGAAGACAAAAAAGAAAAAAAAATATGGTGTGAAAGTGTTGTGTGGAATGTATGGGTATTATTAGTTGCTGAAGAGCAGATTTTTTAAAAAAATCTTTAATACCAAAGCTGCTATTTATTTACTAGCTGACTATTTTCGGTCTTTGCCCACATATTATAGCGAACAAAATTTTTATAGGTGGATGTATCGTATGTGGATAATACAGGTACCATTGATAATATCGTTCATATGATCAGTACTTTCGTATTTTGTATTTTGGGTGTGTCTGTTGCGGTCAGTTCTGTTTATGTCATCATATGTACATGTTTGTCAGATCTGTGTTAAAAATTCTCACCGCATGTTGCGCTGGTTTTGACAGATGTTGAAACAAAGAATTTTATTATAAGGTCTTACATAATCTCCGGTATATTCAGTTTACTTCGCGATTGTATTAATGTCACCACTGTATGTTGAGTGGGAGACTGTGTCCTGGCACATCACAGTTTTACAATAAATTTTCATTTCCTTTTCAGCACTGTTTCAGAGGAAACAACGTTTCATTCGTATTTCAGTAGAATCCACATACGACAATAATATTATGCTGTTGAAATTTATAGCGCGTTATTTGCAGTCTCGCATTTGGTGAGTGATTTAGGTAAGATGCAGTGAAGTTCATATGTTGATTAAGGCGTTATTGAAGTCATCTATATATCATTCGTCATCGCGTATTGGGTAATTAATAGAAGTTAGAGAGCCTTTCATATGCTGATTAAGGCGCCATGGAAATTTTCTATTACCGTTTGGCTGCGCAATTCTGTTTGTTCATTTAGTATTTTTTCTAGGTGCTTGGTCGTGTAAATGTAGATTTGTATTTCTTCTAAAATGTCCATTAAATGGCATTTTGAAACATCATGTAAAATAGTGTGATTTCTCTCGATATTTTCTGTGGAGTGTTTTGTTCTCTCTGAGGAGAGTGCCGAAAGGTAAAAGATTATTTTCGATTGTGTTTATGAGTTCTCTGTATCTTGTTTCAAACGTTTTGCCTGTCTGTCCAGTGAAGGCTTTATTACATTCGCTGCATTCGATTTTGTAAGCGCCAGAGTGGTTGTATAGTTTTGTTTCGTCTATTTTATGACCGATGTTGGCTCCTAACGCGTTGCTGGCATAGAATCCTATTTTGAGACTTTCTTTCTCTCTGTTCTGGCTCATTATGGCCCTTTTTCATGAAACTGAAGTACTTAAGGATTTGCGAGCACTTAATATCTTCTGTTAGCCATTTGTTTCTGAGAGACATTGATACTGATGTGGATGCTTTTGGAGGCATCTTTTCAAAGTTCAGTTTAAATAATGTTGAGAATTTAGAGAATTTCACATTTACTTTGGTTTCTCTCTCCATTTCATCACAGCTTTGGCTTACTAATGCCTTTGAAAAACCTTGTAATTTAATGTCTGATAAATTTCTTTTGTATGCCTATAGTTTGCGGAATTTTTCCATGCCCGATTTTACTGTTATTATTTGGCAGAAATAGTCTGACAGTCCAAGATCTTTTACAGCTACATCAACCTTTCCCTGTCGATATTTGTGGCCACCTGGTCAATTATTGATGCAGTCATTGTACTAATCCTTGATACACTATTTATCAACAGGGACATGCCAAAACAATGATGAATATTTCTGATATTTCTGATATTTATGTCTCCATAAAAATTATATTGACTTTTGTACTTATGACTTCATCTAGAACTTCTGTTGATTCTTTGTAAAACGTGTCCACACTGCGACTGGGATATCGATACACACATAAAACGGTTGATTTCTTGATGTTACCAAGCCCTGTTGATTCAGTAGCTGATATTTCACACCTGTCTTACCTTCCTAGTCCTGTTTAGCCATGCCTAGTGAAGCCCCTTCTATTGATCGTCCCGACAGGCACCAGAGCAGCATTAGTGTCGCGAGTTACGGAAGTTATTTCGTCTAGGTCACTATCTGTGTTATATGCCACATCCCTGTCCAAACCGTTTCGCGCCGCGGCCACTATCGCTATATGGACCTCTTCTGAAAAATCTTTATGTAAAGACCTTAAGTGCTCTATCACATGCCGTAGAGCTGCATTTGGTTTGAAGATGCTGGTGGCCCGGTGCACTGCACGTAAACTTTCCTGTATCTGAGAGCTCACACTTAGGCTATTACCTAACAGCAGCGCTTTCATCTTGCCAACACCCTGCGCATTGCTAGGCTCCCTGTTATCGGTTGAAGTGCGCTGCACATTTCCTGCTCTTAGTGCTGCCTGAGACTCTTCTCCACGTAACTCTGGCAACGTGTAACGCCACGTTCATGCGATCTGAGGAGAGAAGGAAATACGAAAAATCTTTCACATCAAATAATGTCCAAACTCGGACTGATTCGTTAGTGAATCGAGATTTCGGATCACGTAAAATGTCCGTGAGAGCGAAAAATATATTGAATTTTTCCATAACAAATGTTTTACGAAAAATTTCTTTCTCTCGCGCTGTAAATAAGTAATGAGAACAGAATATATTACCTTTGGAGTTAACTGGCTTGGTTACAAATCCTATGACCCTAGAATGTAAAAAAGTGCGCTAATATCTGTTCGCACTGGCTAATCGTACTTCGTCAAGATAAAAAATAGGTACTTTGTAATAAATACAAACACTAATTACCTCAGCGAGATGGCCGCAATGGCGACCAAGTCGGATAATGCTGATCACATACATTCACCACTTCGCCCAATAGATGAGCTGTTAAAACGTAATGTTGACGTTAAAATGGAGAAGCACAATACAGTGAATTTTATTTATCGTTGCTTATTATTCAAGAAGACTTCCATGAACACTATGTCGGTACAGGAGCAAACAAGGAGGCTATAAGAACAGCTAACAAGAGAAGAATGAAAAACAGTTGACAAAAAATGACAGAGATTCTCCCTTTAACTCATGGAGATAAAAATTAAATCAGCGTTATTACAATTATGTTCAGTTCTTTCCTCGCTATAAAAGTATTGTTTTCTGTTCAATAAAGCATCACTGTCTCTTCAAGGTAAGTTATACAGGCTAAGAAAGAAAACAATCATTGTGATGTTTCAAGTGGTAGGTACCTGTTTCTACTGTCTTCTTCTTATCTTACAACCAACTGTCAGTTCCCAACCACACTCCTCTCCTTTATCCCCCTTGATTATAGTCAGTTTCTTCCTTGCTTCCGCCAACAGTGCCTGAAGGGCACAGATTTCCTTTCCAGTTCCTCAATCAAAATGTTCCTACTGCATATTCTGCAGTTCCAGAAGAGAGCCTCTTCTATTTTCTCCACATCCTGCTCACAACATCCCCTCCCTCTCTGCTCCACTGAAAATATTTTCTACAAGATTGGTAACAAATCCCCATCCTCATTACCCTATGATAGCTCCCACATTCCCACTCATGGTCAGTTTCAAACCAAAAAGTCTAACTTTAAAGACTGTATAAAATGTTCATCAAGGACGCGAGATTGGCTGCATGTAAGCAAAATCGATACTGAAAGTGTTCTGTGCTGTTGCCGCAGTTTTCGTATTTAATTGGTTCAAATGGCTCTGAGCACTATGAGACTTAAGTTCTGAGGTCATCAGTCCCCTAGAACTTAGAACTACTTAAACCTAACTAACCTAAGGACATCACACACAACAATGCCAGAGGCAGGATTCGAACCTGCGACCGTAGCAGTCGCGCTGTTCCAGACTATGGCGCCTAGAACCGCTCGGCCACCCCGGCCGGCGTAGTTAATTGGTGGTTACTTTTTTTTGTAAGAGAATTCTCGTTGCGAGGATTGTATGGTTAGGTTTAAAACGTTTATAGCTTTTGCAGTTTTACATTTTGGGCAGCCACAATCGTTGAAATTCATGGTAAATTGAACTTGTCTAAAATCGCAAACAGCTGTTAATTGATCATTTATTCACCTCAGGTTTCGCTGCGTTAAAGCAGCTTCTTCAGGTGGTTCGACGTAGAAAGGAAAGCATCCTTCTAAGCCATATTATTAAAACATTAAGTAAGAACAGCCAATGAATGTAAACTCAAGTAACAAGTACTTACAGTAGCGTCACATAGGTTACTAAGACAAAAACAATCGTTGTTGATGTGGTAATCATGATTAAAATATAATACACTCCTGGAAATGGAAAAAAGAACACATTGACACCGGTGTGTCAGACCCACCATACTTGCTCCGGACACTGCGAGACAGCTGTACAAGCAATGATCACACGCACGGCACAGCTGACACACCAGGAACCGCGGTGTTGGCCGTCGAATGGCGCTAGCTGCGCAGCATTTGTGCACCGCCGCCGTCAGTGTCAGCCAGTTTGCCGTGGCATACGGAGCTCCATCGCAGTCTTTAACACTGGTAGCATGCCACGACAGCGTGGACGTGAACCGTATGTGCAGTTGACGGTCTTTGAGCGAGGGCGTGTAGTGGGCATGCCATAGGCAGGGTGGACGTACCGCCGAATTGCTCAACACGTGGGGCGTGAGGTCTCCACAGTACATCGATGTTGTCGCCAGTGGTCGGCGGAAGGTGCACGTGCCCGGCGACCTGGGACCGGACTGCAGCGATGCACGGATGCACGCCAAGACCGTAGGATCCTACGCAGTGCCGTAGGGGACCGCACCGCCACTTCCCAGCAAATTAGGGACACTGTTGCTCCTGGGGTATCGGCGAGGACCATTCGCAACCGTCTCCATGAAGCTGGGCTACGGTCCCGCACACCGTTAGGCCGTCTTCCGCTCACGCCCCAACATCGTGCAGCCCGCCTCCAGTGGTGTCGCGACAGGCGTGAATGGAGGGACGAATGGAGACGTGTCGTCTTCAGCGATGAGAGTCGCTTCTGCCTTGGTGCCAATGATGGTCGTATGCGTGTTTGGCGCCGCGCAGGTGAGCGCCACAATCAGGACTGCATACGACCGAGGCACACAGGGCCAACACCCGGCATCATGGTGTGGGGAGCGGTCTCCTACACTGGCCGTACACCACTGGTGATCGTCGAGGGGACACTGAATAGTGCACGGTACATCCAAACCGTCATCGAACCCATCGTTCTACCATTCCTAGACCGGCAAGGGAACTTGCTGTTCCAACAGGACAATGCACGTCCGCGTGTATCCCGTGCCACCCAACGTGCTCTAGAAGGTGTAAGTCAACTACCCTGGCCAGCAAGATCTCCGGATCTGTCCCCCATTGAGCATGTTTGGGACTGGATGAAGCGTCGTCTCACGCGATCAGCACGTCCAGCACGAACGCTGGTCCAACTGAGGCGCCAGGTGGAAATGGCATGGCAAGCCGTTCCACAGGACTACATCCAGCATCTCTACGATCGTCTCCATGGGAGAATAGCAGCCTGCATTGCTGCGAAAGGTGGATATACACTGTACTAGTGCCGACATTGTGCATGCTCTGTTGCCTGTGTCTATGTGCCTGTGGTTCTGTCAGTGTGATCATGTGATGTATCTGACCCCAGGAATGTGTCAATGAAGTTTCCCCTTCCTGGGACAGTGAATTCACGGTGTTCTTATTTCAATTTCCAGGAGTGTAAAAGAAGCATAAAATTAGATACCATCTATGAAGTGTCTATCTGAGAAACTGGACCCATTAACTAGGCCCGTTAATACAAAGATAAAAACCTTCAGAAGGAAAAATTAAATTTCCTATACTGATATATTTGGATATCCATGTCACTTTAGGCGGTCCATTAATCTGTTCTTCTGGTTTCCTAGTTTGTCACTATAAATGGGGTCGTCTATAATCAGATGTTCACTCTCGGTTCTGACTAGTCTGCTACTGGTAAGTTGGCTTAAATATGTTTCATAACCTTACAAGGTTGTTACCCTAAACCCTTCATTTGCATTCAGTTTGCATATGGATGCTCATGTAGGCCCAACAGCTTAATTAACTTCTTGCTTCCCGAATTTTATTCTTGCATAACATTTTCGTTCTGGGGGGTTTCCATCTTTGTAGTAACGGTGTTCGTTAATATGCTCCGTTTGTAAGTATGTAATTTTATGGTTCTTGTCTTTCATTTTAATCGTAGTTATTACATTAACTCCGGTTCCTTTTGCCATAATGCCTCATCCCCTATTATGTCCGTTCCAATACTCTGCTGGTTGTTATTTGTTGGCTACTTCCCTTCTTCATGGGCTGGGATTCTGTGAATACGAATGTTGGAGACGCCTCCGTGTGCTAATCTGTGACACACTATTGTAAGCACTTCGTGTTTATTTTTGTTGGCTGTCCTTAATTAATATTTATTTAATATTTTAATTATATTGATTACAAGGATGTCATGTTTTCTATATAGAGCTACCTAAGGATGCTGCTTAAACGCAGCGAAACGGATCTTGAATAAATCATCAATTAACAGCTGTTTGCGGTTTTATTCAAGATCGGTTTATGACTCGGAAAGTTTAGTTCTAGATTGCATGTAACTAGTAAACAATACGAAATGTGTTCCGAAATATGGCAAGAAACGTTTAACTACACTTTCATGGGAGAATAGACACTACCGAAACTAGCAGCAGCCTTGTTTAATAAAATTTATACTATTAAAGAAAACTGAAAAAGAATTTTCAATTTTCATGTCAGGCAAAATTTTGCCTTGCTTCATAACTGTCGAGATTTCAAATAACACAAACTTTTTTGAAGGAAACGCACAATGGAAACAGTAAATATTCACTTGTGTAGTGAGAACAGACACTATAGTAAGTATAGAAAACAATATAAATTTAAATTAACATTATTTACTCTTAAATAAGCACTTCTTGTAGAGGAAGCATACCTTTGTATCTTACTCGCCAGCCGTCTTGGATGCAGTTTTCACAGTATTCTAGAGTTTCTTGCCACCGTGACTAGTTCAAGAATATTACACGTGAACTGTAAATTGGTGAGGTACTCTAACGTGTACTGCCAATATGTAGGTGTAACTTCGAGACCAATCTCCATATTGATCTTTGCTGATTGCGATGTATTTTTGACTTGACGGCTTTTCTCGAGACGTGCCGCGCGGTGTGCTCACAGCGGTGGTTGTAGCTGCCGTAACGCGCAGATGGCTCGTGTAACGCAGGGTCTACGGAAAGCATCAGAAGAAATGCGTGCTTCCGCGTTGGTCTCTGTCCTCCGTAATTAAGCCTCAAACGTCGAACGATCGTATTTTACGATTAGGCACGGTGACGGGCGACGTCGGAAGCAGAGACGTTATCTCTCGCTTTCTGTCCAAATTACGGGAAATTAATAAGCACGGATGGCTCACGAGAAACAACTGCAGAGCTAAAGAAAATTAGCAGGTGAAAAAACTTAAATTAGGAACCTTTCTTCGGTGATCAAACATAAACTAACTGTTTTTCCAGTCGATTCGTCTCGTATTTTACGTCCAGAAGCGTTTTAGAGAGTTGAGGCCAGATGTATGCTGCTTTTAGATTCAATGGTGAGTTTAAAAACAGTTGTAGACTGCCGTGAAAGTCCTATACAAATCTGTGAAAGTGTTAGAACTACTAGGGAGGAGCATTTGCAACTGCCCGCATCTCGTGGTCGTGCGGTATCGTTCTCGCTTCCCACGCCCGGGTTCCCGGGTTCGATTCCCGGCGGGGTCAGGGATTTTCTCTGCCTCGTGATCGCTGGGTGTTGTGTGCTGTCCTTAGGTTAGTTAGGTTTAAGTAGTTCTAAGTTCTAGGGGACTGATGACCATAGATGTTAAGTCCCATAGTGCTCAGAGCCATTTTTGAGCATTTGCAACTCCATCTCTTGGTTCAAATAGCTCTGAGCACTATGGGACTCAACTGCTGAGATCATTAGTCCCCTAGAACTTAAAACTAGTTAAACCTAACTAACCTAAAGACATCACAAACATCCATGCCCGAGGCAGGATTCGAACCTGCGACCGTAGCGGTCTTGCGGTTCCAGACAGCAGCGCCTTTAACCGCACGGCCACTTCGGCCGGCAACTCCATCTCTGCCAGTCTGTTGGAGAGAAATTTGCACAATGAGATCTGTTCAAAAATGGCTCTGAGCACTATGGGACTTAACTTCTAAGGTCATCAGTCCCCTAGAACCTAAGGACATGACACACATCCATGCCCGAGGCAGGATTCGAACCTGCGACCGTAGCAGTCACGCGGTTCCAAACTGAAGCGCTTAGAACCGCACGGCCACAACGGCCGGCTAATGAGATCTGTGTGCTCTAGTGTAGCTAATAAAAGTTCACACTAGCGTGAGGTGTATTCTCTAAAAGAGTAACAGGGAAAGGGGAAAAACTTTCTTTGTTATACTGTATATTTGAACTAGTCATACAGAACAGTGTAAACTTCGACCTTTTTCATAGTTTAATTCGTACTACAAATGATATAAGAGCCATCCCGTTTCAACAAATGCGCGGTGCTAAGCCCCCTTTTCTACACGTATGTGTCCTTGTTCCCTGTATTTTATTGGGTGGTTGGTTGGTTGTTTTGGGGAAGGAGACCAGACAGCGTGGTCATCGGTCTCATCGGATTAGGGAAGGATGGCGAAGGAAGTCGGCCGTGCCCTTTCAGAGGAACCATCCCGGCATTTGCCTGGAGTGATTTAGGAAAATCACGGAAAACCTAAATCAGGATGGCCGGACGCGGGGTTGAACCGTCGTCCTCCCGAATGCGAGTCCAGTGTCTAACCACTGCGCTACCACGCTCGGTCCTGTATTTTATTATCTCATGCCATTAGAGGAGATGTCTGTAGAGTATAGAACGCTGTGAGCCCATTATTATCCGATTAATTACAGTTTATTGAAGAACTGCACACATGGTGGAACACAAAACGGGAACGAATGCTTTAATAACCTCATTTAGAAAAGACGCCCGAAGACATGTCATGCTTGTCTGGTGTTCAATGATGGTAACATTGGAAAATCAAAACCCTTACGAAACTAAGATTTGATGCAGCTTGCTCCACTGAAGCCGGCCGCTGTGGCCGAGTGGTTGTAGGTGCTTCAGTCGGGAACCACACTGCTGCTTTGGTCGCAGGTTCGAATCCTACCTCGGGCATGGGTGTGTGTGATGTCCTTAGGTTAGTTAGGTTTAAGTAGTTCTAAGTCTAGGGGACTAATGACCTCAGATGTTAAGTCCGATAGTGCTTAGAGCCATTTGAACCATTTTTTTGAGCTTCACTGAAAACCTATTGAATAAGACTGATGATATGCGTATCGCTAACTCTGAAATGTCTGTGAATGATATTGTCAGAATGTCACGCCACAAGGATCAGACTAGAAGGAAGAGCTACATGAGGACCAGAATGACCAAACCTGTGGCTATGGCCTGCATTAAGGTACTTGGTTCTGAGATAAATGCTAGTAAAATCTTTTTATGTATATCCTGCAACTTTCATTTTTCAGTATAAGGAACATTTCCTGATGAAGCATTGCCAATTAAAAAATGAAACTTGCAACAAACGTTGTGGACTTAGGTGACAAAAGTTGTGGGATACCTCCTAATATCGTGTCGGACCTCCTCGCACCCGGAGTAGTGAAGCATCTCGACGTGGCATGGACTCAATAAGTCGTTGGAAGTGCCCTGCAGAAATAATGAGCCACGTTGTATCTATAGCCGTCCATAACTGCGAAAGTGTTATTGGTGCAGGATTTTGTGCACGAACTGACAAGTCGATTATCCGAGATTGATGTCGCGCGATCTGGGTGGCCAAATCACTCGAAATGTCCACAATGTTCTTCAAACCAGTGGCGGACAATTGTCGCCCGGTGCATGGCGCATTGTCATTCAGAAAAATTCCATCGTTGTTTGCTGCAAATGGTTTCCAAGTAGCCGAACATAACCATTTCCAGTTAACGATCGGGTCAGTTCGATTATAGGACCCAGTCCATTCCACGCACACACAGCACACACCATTATGGAACCACCGCTAGCTTGCACAGTGTCTGCGCCGCACTCGAACCAACTATCAGCTCTTACCAAGCGAAATCGGGACTCATCTGACCGTGCCGCGGATGTCCAGTCGTCTAGGATCCTACTGATAACGTCAGGAGCCCAGGAGAGGCGTCGCAAGCATTGTCGCGCTGTTGAGAGGTGGCATGAGCCCCCTCTCACATTTCTATCTGACTCTGAGTAATTCGATTTTCCTCTCTAATTGCATGCGGTGAAAAGTTGCTATTCTTTCACACGCGGATTTCCCACGCAGCGTCTCTCGTCACCCGGGTGGTCCGGTAACAGGCGAGTACTGCTGATCTTGTTTAAGGGTTAAGCCGACGGGTGTGAGGGAGTCGAGTGGATGCTTTCCAGACGCCGACATTGTCATAAGAGTGGCGGCGACACGCCCAGAGGGGCCTGACGGAGCGGCTGGGCTAGAGATTCTGTTACTTCGCAGAAACTTAGTGAAAACACTTTCTGGCGGGATACCAGTGAGGCGTGGGAATGACTTGTCTCCCCAGGCAGTCTTGGTGGGCAAATTCCCGCGTTTTCTGCAAAATCATAACTGTGATTGGCTTGCTCGGGGGATAGCACCGTGACGTAGCAAAATCGGCGCAGAAATTGGCGCCAAGTATCTCCATTGGTGGAATAGTAGTGCGTCGGCAATAGAGTGGAATTTTCTGTCGGTTTTCGAGTTGCTGATTGGAACGTTTAACTGATTGGAACATTTAACCACTGCCACTGTCGTGGGGGTGGAAATGTTCTGTGTTTGGCTTGTACGGGTGCTCTTGAGAGAGTCGGCTCGCGCCTTTCGATCGGAGTAGGTTACAAGACTGAGCTCTCGCTGCTCTGGACAGCCTGCCTTCCGTTGGCTGTCTAGTATACTTTAATTTAATTGTAACTATTTGATGAAGTTGCTGAAGTTTCGACTTCAACGTAACTTTCCGAGTACAGTTGGCAATTGAGCGTTCTGCGTACAGGCGGCCTATGTTGTCCGTCTTGAGCAGTTTTGGCTAAAGTTGGCTGTACCGTAGTTACTGTGTGACTTCTCTTGTTAAAATCGCTCACTGTGCCGTACGTGATTGTGTAGCGAGCCTTCTTCGTCTCCCTCAGAGGCGTATTTGTGTTGCTAGGAAGTCTTCAGTCTGGAACAACCAGACCAGGAGAATTTGTTTCGGGGGTATACTCACGACATTATCATCACCACGACGGGACGTCGAAGCAACCAGCCATCGCCTCCGGTATGCCAGATCGTGTCCTTGCAGTTAAGAAGACAGCTTGGTAATGTACGTCCGCAGCACCAGCAAATCACGGAATTTTGCTAGGTGATAATCAGAGCTGAGCAGAGCTCGCCTGTTCGTCTTTTCTAACTTTGTTCTGTCTTGGGTGTTCATTGTCTGAGTTATCACTACTGTAGCAGCAATTAATGTTGGGTTGCCTGTGTGTTTCTCTTAAGATTTGAGTTGCAAGGAATTGGCTCCACATACCACTTGGTCATAAATGTCACAATCTAGTTTATGGACAACTTCACCTTCACAGCATTTATTTGAGTATCCAATCTGATGTATTGTAAATGTTTCGTGTGCTTTGTTTATTATTTTGAGTTTACTCATAATAAATCAAATTATTATTTTGGACAGAACTTTCATTCTGTTAATCGGTAGAGTAACCCTTTCATTTCTCACTACGTTAATGAAACTTTCCTTAATTTCTATCCAATTACATTATTGCAGGTGCCAAACTCTTTTCTACTCCACTTGCAGGGTAGATTACAGTCAGTTCGCGTTTTTTTTAATCCATGTGCAACAGCAAAAGTCGGAGTCACAAAAGGGGGGGGGGGAGGGCTTAGAGCATCATTTACATTTGAAGATTCGAGAAGAATTTAGTGTTAAATACACTGCTAGCCCCGGCACCTCGCACTGCCAGTAAAGGCACTCGCATCGGTCGTCCTCTGCCATAGCACATTAACGTCCAGTTTCACCGTGCTGTCCTAACGAATGCGTTCGTCGTACGTCCCACATTGATTTCTGTGGTTGTTTCACAAAGCGCTGCTTGTCTCTTGGCACTGACAACTCTACGCAAACGCCGCTGCTCTCGGTCGTTGTCTGTGATGAGATTAATGCCTGAAATTTGGTATTCTCGGTACACTCTTGACACTGTGGAACTCAGACTATCGAGTTCCTTAACGATTTTCGAAATGGAATATTCTATGCTTCTAGCTGTAACTACCATCCCGCGTTCGAAGTCTGTTAGTTCCCGTCGTACTGCCATAATCACGCCGGACACCTTTTTACATAAACCACCTGAATACAAGCGACAGCTGCATCATTGCATTGCCCTTCCATACCTTCTGTATGCGATACTACCGCCATCTGTTTAGGTACATATCGCTATCCCCTGACTTCCGTCACCTCATCTTGTATACTGTAACACAACTACCTGTGGTACAAAATTTTTCAAATTGCAATACTGTCAAGTTTATTTCAATTTTTGTATAACAAAAATTGCTGTATATCGTACACATAAATTTATAAAATTATTGCAAGATTTCCAAGGCTGATATTAAAAACACTTACACACAGATTTCTTTATCTAATTACTAAGAATAACCTACCACGTTTTGAAACTGATAACTAAAGTAACGTTTGAGGATATGTTCTTCAAGTAATAGTATATGTTCTAAAAATTTCCAGCGATATCTTGATCAAAAAATCCAGCCTATAGCGAATAACGTAATGACAAGGTGTACAAAATGTGGTTCAATTATCTCTCGAACAGTAAAAGTTTATATGTACCCCTGTATTTTCTCATACATCACGCCTTAATCGGCCTTTCGCTTCTAAGTAACAAATTTTACATGCATGCAATCTAAATAAGTGTTTACTTGTCCCGTACACTTTACTCTCAGCATAATCTCCTGGGTCTAGAAGAGTACCATGTGGTTCTTCATTTCCATCAAATTCTTGGTCTTCTTCTGAAGAAACGTTGACGATTACTGTTTCTGTTCACTCCACAAATTCCGAAAACACAACCATAGATTTTCAATTAGCCGAAACAAAGTCGGATTAAAGTATACTTTAAAACTGGACTTTTACTTAATGAAACGGGATTGCATATTTGCTTACCGTCTACTGACATTACAAGAACACAGTTTAGATTGGCACCCACAAATGAAGTTCGGCGAAGAAAATTCAGCCCCACATCCGACATTTGTGTCAGAGTGAACAAAACATTTACTGACAATGTCGTTAACTTTGAAATTCGTAATGCCCCTGTTAAATTAGTTCACTACCAAACTATGCAAACAAATCTTTCATTGATATAGTAGTTTGTAAATATCTTCGCAATTATCCTGCGCACTCCTAAGTTCTTTTTAGGCGATTAAACTTCGTGCTTAAGCACAAAAATTTTCCAAGATAGGCCATACCTTGTAAGCACACGATGTCTTCCTCGTATCATGACCAATGAAAACTTCATAAATGTTAAGTCAGTCGATCTAATTACGTTGTGCACAGGATAACATATACGCCCTTTTCCTCAGCTATATCTTTTACTTCACTTTACTAGTAAATTCAAGGTCAGGAGTTAAGTTCGCGTCTTGTCCCAACAAGTAACTATCATACAGTTTATGCGCAGGCGCAAGGTATTGTTTCCGCCTAGGCGGGCCTCATGACGCTACGGTCAGTTCCAGTACAGTACTCGTGGCTGCCGCATCGCGGTCGTAAAGTGGGGTCGAGGCAGTTTCAGATAAGTTTTTACAGTCTGACGATAATTTGTGGATTTGTAGTTTTAGCTTAACGATGTCCACTATGGACAAACGTTAATTATTGTTATTATGAAGAAGTTTGGCTTATCCCGACTGAAACCTAGGTAAATTCTAGGTAAACGGTGCAACTGAGGCTGTTGATTATTACAATTAAAATTAATAGCAATCTATCTTCCCACACAATAGCATAGAACTTTTCCGGAAGTTTGGTTTCTACTCATCCCCATTGTACTTTATATAATCAACTTCTTTAACAACACATAAAAGCCTCAAGTACAACTAAAGGTCAGTGCGCTGCTTATTTTTAAACATTCGTCTCTCTTTCAAATTCTGAAGGTGGCAGGGGTAAAATACAGAGAGCGAAAGGCTATTTACAATTTGTACAGAAAACAGATGGCAGTTATAAGAGTCGAGGGGTATGAAAGGGAAGCAGTGGTTGGGAAGGGAGTGAGACAGGGTTGTAGCCTATCCCCGACGTTATTCAACCTGTTTATTGTGCAGGCAATAAAGGAAACAAAAGAAAAGTTCGGAGTAGGTATTAAAATCCATGGAGAAGAAATAAAAACTTTGAGGTTCGCCGACGACAATGTAATTCTGTCAGAGACAGCAAGGGACTTGGAAGAGCAGGTGAACGGAATGAACAGTGTCTTGAAAGGAAGGTATAAGATGAACATCAACAAAAGTAAAACGAAGATAATGGAATGTAGTCGAATTAAGTCGGGTGATGCTGAGAGAATTAGATTAGCAAATGAGACACTTAAAGTAGTAAAGGAGTTTTGCTATTTGGGGAGCAAAATAACTGATGATGGTCAAAGTAGACAGGACATAAAATGTAGACGGGCAATGGCACGGAAAGCGTTTCTGAAGAAGACAAATTTGTTAACATCGAGTATAGATTTAAATGTCAGGAAGTCGTTTCTTAAAGTATTTGTATGGAGTGTAGCCATGTATGGAAGTGAAACGTGGACGATAAATAGTTTGGACAAGAAGAGAATAGAAGCTTTCGAAATGTGGTGCTACAGAAGAATGATGAAGATTAGATGGGTAGATCGCATAACTAATGAGGAGGTATTGAAGAGAATTGGGGAGAAGAGGAGCTAGTGGCACAACGTGACTAGAAGAAGGGATCTGTTGGTAGGACATGTTCTGAGACATCGAGGGATCACAAATTTAGTATTGGAGGGCAGCGTGGAGGGTAAAAATCGGAGAGTGAGACCAAGACATGAATACACTAAGCAGATTCAGAAGGATGTAGGCTGCAGTGGGTACTGGGAGATGAAGAGGCTTGCAAGGGATAGAGTAGCATGGAGAGCTGCATCAAACCAGTCTCAGGACTGAAGACCACAACAACAATACCTGAGTTATTCGCCACGTCGCGCTACATCTCACTCCCGGCCGCAGCCTACATGTACAAGCCTCCCTCCCTTGGATGGAAAGCTTTCGTGGCTGAACGAAAACAGCTGATGATAGTTTAATGGCGAACCACGGTATTTTGCTTGTATGCTCTTTTACCTGCACTCAGTGATATCATTTACCGAATACCTTAGACGCACCATGTCTATCTGTCATGTCTTACTTGTACGATCACAAGATGTTTTATCCAGACTGAGTACTGTGGGATTTGTGCTGTGCAGGCCGCCTGCGGCCAAGCAGCTCCCGGACCATCAGGCGCCGAGGGCCCTCGAGCGCCCTCTGGGTCAGCGCCGCCTCATTAGCGCAGACGACGACCGCGGCGGCGGCGGAGGTGGCAGCCACAGTCGTGCAGCGGGCGCCGCCTCCACTCTCTCCTCCGTCCTTGTCATCGCAGACCATCTGACGTCGATATCAGGTGTATCAGGCGAGAATGGCACGGATATCACCGACGGTACGGCGCACTCCTGTACAAAGTTCATTCCGTCCCACAAATATAATTGTATTGCGAGTTCCGTGGCGCAAGTGAAATTTGTGTTTGTGTGAAACTTACAGGTACGAGCGTCAATCCAAAAGAAAAACACAGTATTTTTTTTTAAAATTCATCTTTTATTCTACATGTTTGAAAGTTTTACAGTGTGTAGATACATCCTTTAGGAACAATATTTTCATTTCTCCACATAATTTCCATCCCTCTCAACTGCCTTACGCCATCTTGGAACCAGCGCCTGTATACCCACACGGTAAAATTCTGCACCAACCTGTTGGAGCCACTGTTTGGCAGCGTGCACAAGGGAGTCATCATCTTCAAACCTTGTTCCACGAAGAGAGTCTTTCAGTTTCCCAAAAAGATGATAGTCACATGGAGCCAGGTCAGGACTGTAAGGCGGGTGTTTCAGTGTTGTCCATCCGAGTTTTGTGATCGCTTCCATGGTTTTTTGACTGACATGTGGCCGTGCATTGTCGTGTAACAGCAAAACATCCTGCTTTTGCCGACGTGGTTGAACACGACTCAGTCGAGCTTGAAGTTTCTTCAGTGTCGTCACATATGCATCAGAATTTATGGTGGTTCCACTTGGCATGATGTCCACATGCAAGAGTCCTTCGGAATCGAAAAACACCGTAGCCATAACTATTCCAGCAGAAAGTGTGGTTATGAATTTTTTTTCCTTGGGTGAATTTGCATGATGCCACTCCATTGATTGCCTCTTCGTCTCTGGTGAAAAATGATGGAGCCATGTTTCATCACCTGTCACAATTCTTCCAAGAAATTCATCTCCACCATTCTAGTACTGTTCCAAAAGTTCGCCGCATACCGTCTTCCTTGTTTCTTTATGAGCCACTGTCAACATCCTGGGAACCCACCTGGCACAAACCTTTTTTTAACGTCAACACTTTCAGTACTGTGCAAACACTTCCTTTCCCTATCCCAACGAAGCGTGACAATTCGTTCACTGTGATGCGTCTGTCAGCAGTCACCAATTCGTTAACTCTCTGCACATTCTCTGGAGTGCGTGCAGTACGAGGCCTGACGCTGCGAGGACAGTCGTCAATATTGCCGTGGCCGCTTTCACCACGTAACCTGCTTGCCCACCGACTAACTGTACTGCGATCGACAGCAGCATCTCCATACACCTTTTTCGACCTGTTGTGGATGTTTCCCACTGTCTCGTTTTCACAACACAGGAAGTCTATGTCAGCACGTTGCTTCTGACGAACGTCAAGTGTAGCAGCCATCTTAAAGACATGCTATGACGGCGCCACTCACGGGAACAGGTTGAACTAAGTTTGAAAACAGACGGGAAGAATGTATCTACCCACTGTAAAACTTTCACACATGCAGAATCAAAACTGTATTTTTACAAAAATAGTGTGCATTTCTTTTGGAGTGAACCTCGTATATTAAAACTGTATGCCTGACGAGGACTCGAAGCCGGAACCTTTGCCTTTCGTGGACAAGTGCTCTACCAACAGAGCTAACCGAACACGACTCACGACCCCTATGATAAGTAGGAGACGAGGTACTGGCGGAAGTAAAGCTGTGACGACGGATCGTGAGTCATGCTCGGGCATTTTAGTTGACAGAACACTTGGCCTGCCAAAGACAAAGAGCGTAGAAGCTTTCCATATTTTGCCGATACAAACCAAAAGTATTTGAAATCTTACCATCAGCCAGCAGTAAATGAAGTCATGTTTCTTTATTGCCTGCAGAAGCTTTTATTCCGGTACTGAGATTTCTGCTTCACGCCAGTGTCTAGCGCAAATAATAACTGATGCCGTCTCACTGCACAGATACAAGTAACGTTGCCATCATAGGGCTGTATCCCACTTCACAGCAATAGAAAAAACAGTTGTGATCACTCGCGTAAGTGACACAACGTCTAAACCTGTGGTAATCAGATGCAGGTTGAGTAAAGGCGGCCGGCCGCGGTGGTCTCGCGGTTCTAGGCGCGCAGTCCGGAACCGCGCGACTGCTACGATCGCAGGTTCGAATCCTGCCTCGGGCTTGGATGTGTGTGATGTCCTTAGGTTAGTTAGGTTTAAGTAGTTCTAAGTTCTAGGGGACTGATGACCACAGCTGTTAAGTCCCATAGTGCTCAGAGCCATTTGAACCATTTGAGTAAAGGCAATTTACAGTCACGGTTCTAAAATATCCGTAATGGATAAGCATAAAACAATTTTTAAGTGTTCAGACTGTTATGAAAATAACTGATACAATAAAAAAGAATATGTTTAGTTGCTTTCAATGTTTTAATTTACTTGAAATACTGTTGACACGTTTCAGTTTTTTGGTCTATCTCGGCATGTCTTAATTTTTACCTCCACCGAGTGGAAAAATCTTCTACACTTACACCCACGTATTTTCTACAACTTTTGCACTTAAATAACACTATCTGTATTTTTTTAATACGATTAGCCTTGCGGTAAGATGTGGCTCGGTAAGACCTGAGCCAGCACAACTTCGTACGGGTTTTCATATATAATATATTTTACATTACTTACTAAACTAATTTCTCTGTTATAGTGCGATTTGGGAAAACTTCGAGCGACCATAATTCTATGCAGATAATGATACTCCACTATTTCCAGCTATTAACGAATTTATATTAAACTAATCTGCAATTGCGTCTGCTACTACTGCAGAAGTGATTTATACAACGCGCACAACACTTCACTGATCTCGCACTAAGTCACTTGAAAACCTATATTCATGTATTTAGTTGTGACCACTGTCACTCGCATTTCTCATCACAGCCCACTTCCTCAAATGGTTCAAATGGCTCTGAGCACTATGGGACTCAACTGCTGAGGTCATTAGTCCCCTAGAACTTAGAACTAGTTAAACCTAACTAACCTAAGGACATCACACACATCCACGCCCGAGGCAGGATTCGAACCTGCGACCGTAGCGGTCTCGCGGTTCCAGACTGCAGCGCCAGAACCGCGCGCCCACTTCGGCCGGCCCCACTTCCTCAGCATCGGCATTAATGACACCCATGTGTTTGCACGTCCCCCCGCCACTTTGCGCTTGCCTCTTTCTGTTGTTAATATCTTCTCTGAACTTGTATGTATGAAGATGGTATCTGTTCTTTCGGACATATATATAAGGCTCACGGCCATTTGACCATCTTCTTCTGTGCGGATGCACAAACGGTGCTCGAACTCTTACGGGAATCGACAAAAAACCGCGAGTAATGAGTATAATGGGCAGGGGCACTATGAATATAGTGCGGGACAATACGTTGGGAATATGGGTCTCACAGGAGGTGTGCCAGATATAAATCCCTGCAGTTGCATTATCCTCTGTGTCCTCGGTGGCTCGGATGGATAGAGTGTCTGCCATGTAAGCAGGAGATCCCGGGGTTCGAGTCCCGGTCGGGGCACACATTTTCAACTGTCCCCGTTGACTTATATCAACGACTGTATGCAGCTAGGGGTATTCTTTTCATTGTAATAAACCTTCTCTTAACTTGTTTACTTCATTCCTAGATTTTTTTGTTTGTTACAAAGGCTCACTGGCACAAATGTGTCGGTATTTGTAATTAAAACGGGTGCTTCGTCCTGACAGAGTTGTTCATTTGTTCATTATCCATATATATATATATATATATATATATATATATATATATATATATATATATATACATATTATGAAAATGGAAGCGGGCTTACATGTGTGTGTGTATGTTTCTTCCACATCACCTCCTAAACCCCTGGACCGATTTCAACCAAACTTGGTACCCGTATCACTGTCTGTCTGTTAGGAATCGCAGTGAGGCCGAGAACCATTTACGTATCGAAGGGGTTGGGAAGGGGTTGAAAAAGCATTGTAGTCCTCGATGCCAGAATACCCAGACTATATTCATCCGGTATTGTAACGCACTTTACACGTAATTTTCTCGCTTACTATATTTTCGCTGTTCATCCAGTAAAACTGCCGCATGAACAATGACGTTTTAATTTATCATCCTTTACTATTAGCTGTATTCTCGACACATTTTGTAGACGTTATTCACGTATACCACTGAATTTTCCTGCAAAAATATGTCATTATTCGTCATACAGTTCAGGAGATATGTGGTCATTAAAATTAACACGCGTGTAACACATTTCTCGTGTACCTAGTAAATTACACCATTGTACAACACATAATTCAGAAGATATGGCATGATAAACAATGAGCTGCATGAAAACGAAACTGCAGGATGAAATTAGATGGAGATACAGGTGAAATGTGTTAAATGTATGTGATGTGTGCATACATGGGGAATCCCTGGATAGAAACATAAACGGTGCAGTAAGAACCAGCAACTCCTATTGGGGCAGCGTTGATGCTGTGGAGAGGCAAGGGGGGAGGAGATGGACAGACAGAGAGAGGGGGAAGGAAGAGACGGACAGAGAGAGGGTGGTGGAGGAGGTAGACAGAAGGAGGAGAAGGAGATGGACAGAGGGGGAGTACGAGATGGAAAGGGAGATGGGAGAGGAGTAGATGGACAGGGAGAGGGCGAAGGAGGAGATGGACTTAGAGGGGGTGAGGAAGGACAGAAGTGGAGGAGGAGATGGACAGAGGGGAAGGAACAAACGGACGAAGGTGGGAGGAGCGAGTGGACACAGAGAGGGGGAGCAGGTGGACAGAGAGAGGGGCAAGAAGAGATGAACTAATAGATGAACTAATAGAAGATTGGAATAAATTCATTTCCAGGCAATACCGGGTACTGAAGTAGATTCATGTATGAACCGCGAAGAGGTGAAACTGAGAGATCTGTAAGAACATTTCAAGAGCGCAAATGAAACAGTCGCATTACAATTTAATGTGTCATGGCCGTTAGGGAATTAACGGTGTTGCCGAAAAGCTAAATAAAAGTAACAGAACACAGTGATATCTTTAGAATATTCTGCACGTTGGGGTGTTTAAACGAGGGTGTTGGTAACAACGCGAGGAGTCAGCGGCCTCATTTCAGTTCTACTGCGACTAGTGAGTCTGCGAACTGCGGGGCGGTGTCAGCTGCCGCAGGTCCATTGTGAGTCTGCAGTAAGACGGTGAGGCACGCGCTCCGAAGAAACGCGTGTCTTCCGTGCCAGCAACCTAGTGCTCGGCCAACCAGGAGTCTCCCGTTAGAGTGCTCCTGTTCATTCAGTAAGCGAACTGTTGTAATCCGCCGGCCGGGGTGGCCGAGCGGTTTTAGGCGCTACAGTCAGGTTCGAATCCTGCCTAGGGCATGGATGTGTGTGATGTCCTTAGGTTAGTTAGGTTTAAGTAGTTCTAAGTTCTAGGGGACTGATGACCTCAGAAGTTAAGTCCCATAGTGCTCAGAGCCATTTTTTTGTTGTAATCCAAGAAACGTACCACTCACACATCTACATCTACATTATGCCCCGCAAGCCACCCAACGGTGTGTGACGGAGGGCACTTTACGTGCCACTGTCATTACCTCCCTTTCCTGTTTCAGTCGCGTATGGTTCGCGGGAAGAACGACTGCCGGAAAGTCTCCGTGCGCGCTCGAATCTCTCAAATTTTACATTCGTGATATCCTCGGGAGGTATAAGTAGGGGGAAGCAATATATTCGATACCTCATCCAGAAACGCACCCTCTCGAAACCTGGACAGCAAGCTATACCGCGATCCAGGCCGCCTCTCTTGCAGAGTCTGCCACTTGAGTTTGCTAAACATCTCCGCAACGCTATCACACTTACCAAATAACCCTGTGACGAAACGCGCCGCTCTTCTTTGGATCTTCTCTATCTCCTCTGTCAACCCGACCTGGTACGGATCCCACACACATGAGCAATAGTCGAACGAGTGTTTTGTAAGCCACCTCACGAAATGTTTTCTTGTCTCGTCACTGTTCGTATTAATCGCTGTCAAAGTACTGGTTATTAATACGTACAGTGAGGTGATACGCAAACACTTAATATTTACCATATGTTGTGAGTGCCTATAGCAGATCTGTCGAGTACTACAGGCCAAGTTGGTGTACATAGAAAACCCTGCTCTCGTGGGGACCTCGTCGCTGTTCCTTGACGGAAACTACCTTTCAATATTTTTACTTCTTCTTTTAAAAACTGTGCTACGAATCACGTAGTCATGGGGTGCTTTCTCCCATAAGGTTGGATCATTGGAACTTACGCTTCGTTCCCCTTAGGTATGGCCTTTAACTTGGCGATCCGACACACACACAGACACACACACACACACACACACACACACACACACACACACTCCTACCTTGTCGATCAGTCTATCAGTGAAAACCGTATCAAATACCCTAAAGTATTCTCTTAGATTAGCCTTCATATACAGACAGGAAACAGCGGGTGACTTTAATTTAGTAAAACGCATTTCTGTAGATGTAAATCTTGAGCATCCTCCTACCTTTGGTCTTTTATATATTTAGTAGACTGTGTAGTGATCCAACTTGTTTTCTGCTAATGCAACTTATTCGCAAATTATTTTCCTACTCTGCCTAAATGCCTGTAACTCTTGCTTTTGGCAAGTCTTACATTGCCGAGTAGACTTCTCTCTATGGCAACGCTCCATGTTCCCATCACCAGGGAATTTTATGGCCGTAAACGCCACTCAGTTCCTTCACTGCATCAAAGTTCTTTTGATACCAAATTGGCGCAGAAGTAAACATAAGATTTTCAGACTCAATATCGTGAGTGTACCGTCAGAGTACCACGAAGCACAAGATTTGTGCTAAACGAAAGAGTTTCTTTCTGTTATGTAAGAGATACATCTACCACAGCTGCTAATGGATCATTGGGCTATTTATTCTGCTAAACAGCAACCAGACGACGAAATCTGAAGAGAGCTTGGTGCTCTCTCTACGTGTCGAGAGCGTTAGCCACAAAGCTTTCACAGCAACGTGATACGCAGGGTAAAAATTTCTAAAGAAGATTCCAGGACAGTTGCTAAATATCGTCTGAGCGATCTTGCTCGGTCTTCTAACTGCCAATTCCAGCTTCACGTCAGACTTTCGACGTTACAAATTGATTGCTTTTGTGCGCCTCAAACTTTCAGACTCAGTTTTGAGGCTTCCTGCACACAAAAAATCATGTTTTACCGTATTAAGACAGCAAACTTTATACCAGTAGTGACTATCATTAGCAATATATATATACAGGGTTATTACAAATGATTGAAGCGATTTCACAGATCTACAATAACTTTATTATTTGAGATATTTTCACAATGCTTTGCACACACATACAAAAACTCAAAAAGTTTTTTTAGGCATTCACAAATGTTCGATACGTGCCCCTTTAATGATTCGGCAGACATCAAGCCGATAATCAAGTTCCTCTCACACTCGGCGCAGCATGTCCCCATCAATGAGTTCGAAAGCATCGTTGATGCGAGCTCGCAGTTCTGGCACGTTTCTTGGTAGAGGAGGTTTAAACACTGAATCTTTCACATAACCCCACAGAAAGAAATCGCATGGGGTTAAGTCGGGAGAGTGTGGAGGCCATGACATGAATTGCTGATCATGATAATCACCATGACCGATCCATCGGTTTTCCATCGGGTTTCAGGGCTTGTAGCAATCGTAAATGGTAAGGCTTCTGCTTTAGCCTTTTCCGTTAGATTTCCCAAACCGTCGGCTGTGGTACGTTTAGCTCCCTGTTTGCTTTATTCGTCGACTTCCGTGGGCTACGCGTAAAACTTGCCCGCACGCGTTCAACCGTTTCTTCGCTCACTGCAGGCCGACCCGTTGATTTCCCCTTACAGAGGCATCCAGAAGCTTTAAACTGCGCATACCATCGCCGAATAGAGTTAGCAGTTGGTGGATGTTTGTTGAACTTCGTCCTGAAGTGTCGTTGCACTGTTATGACTGACTGATGTGAGTGCATTTGAAGCACGACATACGCTTTCTCGGCGCCTGTCGCCATTTTGTCTCACCGCTCTCGAGCGCTCTGGCGGCAGAAACCTGAAGTGCGGCTTCAGCCGAACAAAACTTTATGAGTTTTTCTACGTATCTGTAGTGTGTCGTGACCATATGTCAATGAATGGAGCTACAGTGAATTTATGAAATCGCTTCAATCATTTGTAATAGCCCTGTATAAAGCGTGAAATCAACTGGGTTGCATTCTTTGGGCCGATACAATGCTACATTTCGCTATTTTCGGATTAAAAATTAGAATAAATTAATTTGGCTTCTGCAAGACACAAGCTATACTCCGTATTTCGGCACTCAAAAATATTTTGGCATCTATGTATTTCTTAAAATTTATAACACATATTTGGTTACGCTCGCGTCTATATTTTTATTGTAGCTTACCTTAATCCCTGTAGTTTTACTTGCTGGGAGTATTTTATAGCAGCATTTTATGGAAAATATTTGATCTTCAAGAAAGTAAAAATAGATGTGTAGTGGCTTTAGATTTATTTTTACCGAAAGACTTAATACAAATATGATAATTTCCACAAAACTATATGTAGTAGGTCTTGATGTATTTCCACGTTGTGGATGCTTGTAATGGCTCAGCAGGTACAATCTAATTTTTAGGAAAACAAGATCCCCCAAGCAAAATAGATAATTGCCTAGGAAAATAAAAGGTCAGGCACACATTTCCAATGTGCCAGGGAGTTTCGTATCAGCTCACACTCCGCTGCAGAGTGAAATTTTCAGTCTGGAAACTTCCCCCAGGCTGTGGCTAAGCCATGTCTCCGGAACATCCTTTCTTCCAGGAATTATATTCTTGCAACGTTTGCAGGAGAGCTTCTGTGAAGTCTGCAAGGTAGGAGACGAGGTACTGCCGTAAGTAAAGGTGTGAGGTAGCTGCTGGGTAACACAATTGGTTGAAAACTTGCTTGCGGAAGCCAAAGACCCGACTTTCCGGCGCACAGTTTGAATCTGCTAGGAAGTTTATTATTAAGTATGGTTTGTGATTTGGATGCTTACTCACTACATTTTGATTTTGTTTTGTTTACCGATAAATAGTCTAGAAAATGGTTGACTCATTCTGAGTACACCAGAGCAGCTAAAAGTCTGAGGAGCATGTGGTCTCAAGAATCCAACGCAGATCAAGGCGAGGCTTGCCGTGGCTCGAGAACATTAAATTTTAACTGGCTCTTTGGAAACTCTTTCCAAAAGCAATGTGCGGCCTAACTCTGATCGAGGGCAGCATGCATTATCTTGCTCCTCGGACCCCTTCATTCACAGAGGTTCAGAGTTACTTCTCTCCAACATAACATCACTGAAGTGGAAATTGTGACAGAAAGTGTCGCAAGCGAGCGAGTTTTTGTGCCCCGAATGCCGCTTATCTTTTAACAATTTACCATTTCGCTTTAAACGTGTACTTTTTCCGGTGACCTTTGTTGTGCAATGATCATAAAGCACAAAGCCAGACGCTGCGTGTTGCGGACGTAGACTTTAGTGTCAGTTCCTTTTTGCACGGCCAGCTCAAAACGGCTCTCTCCCGTGTTAAGTGAATCAAACAAACTCTACGTACATGTCTCCAAACTTCAAACATTGTATATAAAGAAGCTTCATACGTCAATTCCACGTGTACAAAGTCTCAGACATGGCTATAAATGAATACTCCATCAACGACGGGTTTCTCAGCTAGTGATTTAAATAGTAAAATACGATATAAGTAGGTTCTTTCAAAAATGTAACTGTTGCATACTTTATATTATTTAAATAATAACAAGTGTGGAATTGTTTGGACAAAAGAAATACAACTAAATGTGGAATACATCTTAAAGAGGAGTCCTTAGAGACAGAGCACAAGCTCGTATCAGGGAAGGGTGGAGAAGGAAAGCGGCTGTGTGCTTTAGAAGGAACCATCCCAGCATTTGCCTCAAGCGATTTAGGGACATCAAGGAAAACTTAAATCAGGATGGCTAGACGCGAGTTTGAACCGTCGTCGTCCAATGCGCTACCCAGCACAGTGAATGTATTTTAAGATTGAGTACTTACAAATTCATGGAAACTGGAACGTAGGTGCTGAAACATGTTTCTGTGATCAAAATAGAGATGGGGTAAGCGTATCGCCAAACAACAAACCTTTGTTGCAAACACGTATAAAAAGGACGAGCTCTAACATTCGTGTAGAAGATTGAGTTGATATGTTCAAGAAACGACATATGGAATGCAGAGTTCTTACAACAGTGACGTAATAATTTTTGGTCTGCTGGCATTAACCATATTTCTACTAAACTGAAACCAGATTTTGAAAGGGCTCTACAACACGAAAATAATGTAAAATCATGGTGAATCTGTGATTTCCGACCATAGACATTATGGAAAAACAAGGGCGATGTACTTGAGGACAATATTATGGAAATGGAAGAGGATGTAGATGAAGATGAAATGGGAGATATGATGCTGCGTGAAGAGTTTGACAGAGCACTGAAAGACCTGAGCCGAAACAAGGCCCCGGGAACAGACAACATTCCATTAGAACTACTGACAGCCTTGGGAGAGCCAGTCCTGGCAAAACTCTACCATCTGGTGAGCAAAATGCATGAGACAGGCGAAATACCCTCAGATTTATAGAAAAATATAATAATTCCAATCCCAAAGAAAGCAGGCGTTGACAGATGTGAAAATTACCGAACTATCAGTTTAATAAGTCACAGCTGCAAAATACTAACGCGAATTCTTTACATACGAATGGAAAAACTGGTAGAAGCCGACCTTGGGGAAGATCAGTTTGGATTCCGTAGAAATATGGGAACACGTGAGACAATACTGACCCTACGACTTATTTTAGAAGCTAGATTAAGAAAAGGCAAACCTACGTTTCTAGTATTTGTAGACTTAGAGAAAGCTTTTGACAATGTTGTCTGGAATACTCTCTTTCAAATTCTGAAGGTGGCAGGAGTAAAATACAGGGAGCGAAAGGCTATTTACAATTTGTAAGAAAGCAGATGGCAGTTATAAGAGTCGAGGGACATGAAAAGGAAGCAGTGGTTGGGAAGGGAGTGAGACAGGATTGTAGCCTCTCCCCGATGTTGTTCAAGCAAGCAGTGAGGGAAACGAAAGAAGAATTCGGAGTAGGTATTAAAATCCATGGAGAAGAAATAAAAACTTTAAGGTTCGTGATGACATTCTAATTCTGTCAGAGACAGCAAAGGACTTGGAAGAGCAGTCGAGGGGAATGGACAGTGTCTTGAAAGGAGGGTATAAGATGAACATCAACAAAAGCAAAACGAGGATAATGGAATGTAGTCGAATTAAGTCGGGTGATGCTGAGGGAATTATATTAGGCTGTGAGACACTTAAAGTAGTAAAGGAGTTTTGCTATCTGGTGAGCAAAATAACTGATGATGGTCGAAGTAGAGAGGATATAAAATGTAGACTGGCAATGGCAAGGAAAGTGTTCCTGAAGAAGAGAAATTTGTTAACATCGAGTATAGATTTAAGTGTCAGGAAGTCATTTCTGCAAGTGTATGTATGGAGTGTAGCCATGTATGGAAGTGAAAGATGGACGACAACTAGTTTGGACAAGAAGAGAATAGAAGGTTTCGAAATGTGGTGCTACAGAAGAATGCTGAAGATTAGATGGGTAGATCACATAAGTAATGAGGAGGTTTTGAATAGAATTGGGGAGGAGTTTGTGGCACAACTTGACTAGAAGAAGGGATCGGTTGGTAGGACATGTTCTGAGGCATCAAGGGATCACAAATTTAGCATTGGAGGGCAGCGTGGAGGGCACAAATTGTAGACGGAGACCAAGAGATGAATACACCAAGCAGATTCAGAAGGATGTAGGCTGCAGTAGGTACTGGGAGATGAAGAAGCTTGCACAGGATAGAGTAGCATGGAGAGCTGCATCAAACCAGTCTCAGGACTGAAGACCACAACAACAACAAGGTCACTTGTGGGAACGTGTGGCACAGCTCAGAGTTATCTTGCGACCGCCATTAGTATCTATTTCCAGACACCTAAATAAAGAGCACAGAGGCGTCAACGATGGCCGCCAAAGAGTTCTCACCTGCGTGCGTGTGTATGACTCAGGAGGCGGATGGAGTCGCAGATACTGCTGGCTCAGGTTCAGGCACGTGAACGCTCTGATTTACGGATTGCCCTGCTGCTCGGCTTCCGACAAAAGCGCACTTTCCGCCAAGGAGGCCGGTGCCCGGCAGAGCCCGCTAACTCTAACGCGACCAGCGATTTGCAATTACGAGCTATTAAACAACGCGTCCATCACGCGGGCGGTGTAATCGGTTCAGAGGACTGTGACCTCCGTTTGCCGGGCGCTGCCATGCACAGACGGCTATTCTAAATATACGGTTGTATAACGGCGCTCCTCTTTAAGATTACGGCTGGCAAAATTTATGGTCGGTGCATTTTGACAAACGCCCCATGAGCACCTTAAATTAGCAGTCACGAAGCTGCCGACAGACACACGCACCAATAGACACACATACACACACAACGCACGTGTGCAACAAAAGTACGTGGGAAATCGCACGCATGCAGCGCCCACTGGTCCCTGCCGGCGACGGCACATTAAAATCGCGCGATATACCGCAGGGCGCAGCGACGTGTCTGCTGATTTACGAGCCGCGCGAATCACGTCGTATGCGCCATCCCAGAGTGCCGAAAATACTCGTCCTGCACCCGCTTTTAAACCTATGGATTTCAACATTCGTTCTTATGGCCGGCGTGGAAAAAGACCAGGCTACTCTAAGGAACTGCATTATTTCACCGTGGCAACGAGGAATTTTCTGCGCCCAACTTGCTACCAGTTTGTTGTAGGAGCCATTTATTTGCTGTTTACTTCATTCCTTTCTTTGAGAGTGAGCTGAGAGCTGATGGAGTACTGTTTTCTAGACTTGCAATAGCACGGCGATGGTCGAAAAAGTAACTAGAATTCCTGCAGATGGATGGGCTCTGTCGCATTGTTCACTGACAGTAGTATAGTCTATAGAAAAGTATCGTCGTGGGACGAGCGCATTTAACTTAAAAATTCTTTGTCAAGTTCCCCATATGGCGTAAGGAATAGCATTTCTCTTTAAATGTGGATAACTGCAAGGTGATGCATATAACAAGGAGGAAGAAACCCGAAACTATTAGATTATATAAGATTAGTGGTGAACAATTTGAGCCCGTCACATCATGTAACTATTTACGGATAATACTAAGAAGCGAAGCTACACGGGACGAAAGCTTAGATCCAATAGTACGGAAGACAAATGGAAGACATAGATTTGTTGAAAGAGTTCTTGCAGAGTAAAGGGGATCTATAAAAGAAAATGTGTACAAGACACTAGTACGGGCAGTTCCAGAGCACTATTCCACGAGCGGTCTAGGGCGCTGCAGTCATGTACTCTGCGGCTGGTCCCGGCGGAGGTTCGAGTCCTCCCTCGGGCATGGGTGTGTGTGTCTGTCCGTGGGATAATTTAGGTTAAGTAGTGTGTAAGCTTAGGGACTGATGACCTTAGCAGTTAAGTCCCATAAGATTTCACACACATCTGAACATTTTGAGCACTATTCCAGAGTTTAGAGCAGGGCAGAGGGCTGTCCTCGAAATGCTTTTCTGATTTTTGCGTCCAGCTAGCCCTACAATAGAAGTTTCATACGTATATTTTCTTCGACATAAAAGTTTTCTGGGTGTGGTACCGCGTCATAATATATAAAGCCACTGCTGCTGGAGAAAAACCACGGTTGCAGTGGCCTTCTTCTGGATCTACTGGTGCGTTCTAGCTACTCAGTGTCCCTTATACTACGGTCGCAGGTTCGAATCCTGCCTCGGGCATGGAGGTGTGTGATGTCCTTAGGTTAGTTAGGTTTAAGTAGTTCTAAGTTCTAGGGGATTGATGACCACAGATGTTAAGTCCCATAGTGCTCCGAACCATTTGATTTGTCCCTTATATTTGGTTGTTACTGTTCACTGCGCATGCTATTACGTCATAATTTAAAAAAAATAGTTGGTTTCATTGGTCACTTAAGGAAGAAGGAGAGGGAACTTTATTTTGATAGATTATTGCGTTGGAGGAGGAACGTAACCTCTTTTGTCTATTGGCTCTTGTGTTATGTGCCATGATTGGTGGCCACAGTCGAATGAGAAGTTGGCTGCTGTTTACCAAATGCCGGACGTCGGCCGCGCGGCAACAGTTACTCGCCGGTAGTGCTCGTGCCTCATGTTGACAGTGCGGTCTGTTGGGCTCTGATTGCTGGCAGCCAAGATGAGTCCATCCTCCCTATTCATGTTATTAGGGTTTTAAGTATTTCGATGGCCTCCCTGATTCTGCGTTTCGTCGTAACCGGCTGCTTGGCCTACACACAGGCTTCGCAGAATTTGATTTCTTTTCCGCAGTCGTGCTGATGTTCTGCCACTGCAGTTTCGTTATGTTGCCCTAGATGAATATAGCGCTCGTGTTCTCAAACGCGCGTTGCTATTGGCCTGCCAGTCTCGCCCATGTATGCATCTCCACATTCGCATTCCACATTGTAAACGCCTGCAGTGTGTAATGCATCCACCTTGTCCTTAGTGGAGCCTAGCACGTCCTGGATCCTACTACTACTATGTAAGACAGGCTGCACCCCAACGCGGCGAAGGTGTTTGCCTATTCGGTCAGTAACATTTTTCACATAAGGTAAGCGCACTACTGGCTGCAGTTTGTCTATTTCTTGCTTATCTTGCTTACTTGTGTTGGTCGACAAAGCTGTGTGGATCGACTTATGGCTGTAGCCATTGGCTAGAAACGTTGTGCGTAGCCTTTTAAGTTCAGGTGTTATGTTTTGAGCATCACTTAGGCGGTGCGCGCCGATTGCCAAAGAACGGATGACCGAGTTCTTCTCCGCTGGATGGTGGTAGGGTTAGGAGTGCAGATACCTGTCTGAATGTGTAAACTGTGCCCCAGTGTGCCGTCCTCTGTCCTGTACACTTCGACGTCTAGAAATGGAATTGCACCATTCTTCTCCACTTCGAGCGTGAAATGTATCTTCCCGTGCAAGTTGTTCAGGCGTGTACAAGGTGGAATGCGAATGTGGAGAGGCAAACATCGGCGAGACTCAAGGGGCAATAGCAACGCGCGTTCGGGAACACGAGCGCTATATTCGTCTAGGGCAACATGCAGAGGAAATTAGATTAGGAAACGAGACCCTTAAAGTAGTAGACGGGTTCTGTTGTCTGGGCAGCAAAATAACTGATGATGATCGAAGAACAGAGGATATAAAATGCAGACTGGCAATGTAAGAAAACCATTTCTGAAGAAGAGAAATTTATTAACATGGAATTTAGCACTGGAGGGCAGCGTGGAGGGTAAAAATCGTAGAGGGAGACCAAGAGATGAATACACTAAGCAGATTCAGAAGGATGTAGGTTGCAGTAAGTACTGGGAGATGAAGAAGCTTGCACAGGATAGAGTAGCATGGAGAGCTGCATCAAACCAGTCTCAGGACTGAAGACGACAATAACAGTAGATTTAAGAGAAATGGTTCAAATGGCTCTGAGCACTATGGGACTCAGCTGCTGAGGTCATTAGTCCCCTAGAACTTAGAACTAGTTAAACCTAACTAACCTAAGGACATCACAAACATCCATGCCCGAGGCAGGATTCGAACCTGCGACCGTATCACTCACGCGGTTCCACACTGAAGCGCTTAGAACCGCACGGCCACACCGGCCGGCTTTAAACAGCTGAGCAAAACTGAACGTAGTCAGACATTTCTCTCTTTACTTATTCTGATCAACACTAAACTGACACACAATATTTTTAGCGCAAAGCAGTCTGACTTTCAGTAATCCTCACAAAAGAATGGCCCTGACTAACAATAACCTATACCTTTCATGAATCACTTACCTCACAAAAATCTTCGTTACTCGAACTACTGCAATACAGCGAGCGCCAATACTGCCAGCTAAATAAAAGATTCTAACTACTGAAGGCACTAACTACTGATAGGCATAGGTAGCAAATGAAAGATTTTGGTAGAGAATAAACAAGGTATTTACCTTGATAGTGTTCAAAAATCATCATATATATATATATATATATATATATATATATATATATATATATATATATATATATATATATACAGACTGCACACAGCACCGTCAGTGATTTTCATACAGAGCGCTACGTGGCGTTACCAACATAAAAGCCTAAACAGCCTACTTACATTATTTCATTCAGTACTTTAGAGTTTGGAGGCAGGATGTTTGACAGTGAAGGGTAAAATATTTTGGATTTGGTAATAAATGACTTTGACGTTTAGTTGGAATGTAGAGGACACGTTTAAGGTCACACAGCAAGTACGGTAAAGGTTTGCATCGAGTGACACTTGTCCTGCCTCTTATTAAAGTTTCCATTTCTACGGGTTATTGCTTTCTGTTGGCGCAGACGCCAGTGGCCGGCTGACGATCGTGGGGCCGCTACGGCTCATCGACTCCGTGGTTGGGGCGGCCGTCCGCGCTACCCTATCGGAAGCGGGCGGCGCCGAGTCGGACTCTCGAAATGCCGGCGAGCGGCCTTTAGAATGGGACAGGGCGGCCGGACGCCGAAAAATCATTCGATCCGGCTCGTTTAATGGAGAGAGCAGAGAATAGAGGCGAGGCAGGGCGTAGCGATGCGGGCTCGGCGGCCAAATGTCGGCGGCTCGTACAAAGGTCGCAGACACCTGATGACGGCCAACCGCCTGCCCCCGAAACGTTCAGACCGTACTCCACCTCCAACTCGACACAATATTACTTATTTCAGTCTTCGTATCGACGTGGAGTACACATACACTACTGGCCATTAAAATTGCTATACCAAGAGGAAATGCAGATGATAAACGGGTATTCATTGGACAAATATATTGTACTAGGACTGACAGGTGATTACATTTTCACGCAATTTGGTTGGATAGATTCTGAGAAATCAGTACCCACAACAACCACCTCTGGCCTTAACAAAGGCCTCGATACGCCTGGGCATTGAGTCAAACAATGCTTGGATGGCGTGTACAGGTACAGCTGCCCATGCAGCTTCAACACGATACCACAGTTCATCCAGAGTAGTGACTGGCGTATTGTGACAAGCCAGTTGCTCAGCCACCATTGTCCAATTGGTGAGAGATCTGGAGAATGTGCTGGCCAAGGCAGCAGTCAAACATTTTCTGTATCCATAAAGGCCCGTACCTGACCTGCAACATGCGGTCGTGCATTATCCTGTTGATATGTGGGGTTTCGCAGGGATCTAATGAAGGGTAGAGCCACGGGTCGTAACACATCTGAAATGTAACGTCCACTGTTCAAAGTGCCGTCATTGCCAACAAGAGGTGACCGAGACGTGTAACCAATGGCACCCCATACCATCACACCGGGTGATATGCCAGTATGGCGATGACGAGTACACGCTTCCAATGTGAGTTGACCGCGATGTTGCCAAACACGGATGCGACCATCATGATGCTGTAAACAGAACCTAGATTCATGCGAAAAAATGACGTTTTGCCATTAGTGCACCCAGGTTCGTCGTTGAGTATACCATCACAGGCGCTCCTGTCTGTGATGCAGCGTCAAGGGTAACCGCAGCCACGGTCTCCGAGCTGATAGTCAATGCTGCTGCAAACGTCGTCGAACTGTTCGTGCAGATGGTTGTTGTCTTGCAAACATCCTCATCTGTTGACTCAGGGATCGAGACATGGCTGCACGATCCGTTACAGCCATACGGATAAGATGCCTGTCATCTCGACTGCTAGTGATACGAGGCCGTTGTGATCCAGCACGGCGTTCCGTATTACCCTCCTGAACCCACCGATTCCGTATTCTGCTAACAGTTATTGGATCTCGACCAACGCGAACAGCAGTGTCGCGATACGATAAACCGCAATCGCGATAGGCTACAATCCGACCTTTATCAAAGTCGGAAACGTGATGGTACGCATTTCTCCTCCTTACACGAGGCATCACAACAACGTTTCACCAGGCAACTCCGGTCAACTGCTGTTTGTGTATGAGAAATCGGTTGTAAACTTTCCTCGTGTCAGCACGTTGTAGGTGTTGCCAATGGCGCCAACCTTGTGTGAATGCTCTGAAAAGCTAATCATTTGCATATCACAGCATCTTCTTCCTGTCGGCTAAATTTCGCGTCTGTAGCACGTCATCTTCATGGTGTAGCAATTTTAATGGCCAGTAGTGTACCTTATGGCAAGACGAAAAGTTCGCGGCCTGTCACGGAGATAGTGTCGTTATCAAACGAATTTTAATTTTGCGGTTGTAAATGTTGCTATATAAATCAAATCACGTATCAGCCAGATATTCAAATAATTTTGTGCGAGGGGCGCTCAATAAGCAAAGTAACACCTTTATTTCTCGGACAGTTTCGATAGAAGAAATACGGTATTTGCTGTGGGACATCGTGAGATATTCCTGCTTCAGCTCCTATAGATTCATGAAGTTCCGCCAAATGACAGCGCTATATGTAGCTTTCAAAGTGGCGTCCGTAACACAGGCGCGTTCCAAGTACAGATCTGCCAGTGAGTTTCTTTTGGCAGTAAAGAGCATAGCAGACATTTACATGCGCTTGCAGAATTTCTGTAGGGTTTTGTAGCCAGGACGAGGAGTAATATGGTATATTGCAATCCTGAGTAAAACCAACGAACAAGGCTCCGTTGTAATATTTTAGGTTGGAAGCTCATTCAGATGCGGTGAAATTGTGAACGGCTGTGACTTATTTTTCAGTCTTTGGAATTACGAGGTCAAGAGACGGTGCATAGTTGAGTACAGTACCGTTCCTTCTCGCCGTGCATTCAGACTCTCTCTTAGTTGGCTCGCACAATCTTTGTTTGGTGACGCAGTCGATGCATTTTCTGTGCCAGATCTTCTTTCAATGGATATAAGAAAGAGATTCATGCTTTATGCTTTGTGTTGTTGTGCCATAGAAATATAACACTCTGAATCTTATTAGATAGAGCTATACTGTCCTGTGTTAAAAACGAACTGATTTTGAGAGCTCTATATCTCGTCTGATCACGAAATGTTGTCCAGTGAACTGCTTGTACATGGGAATGTTAATGAGACTGCAGTCGAGGTCGTAAAGCAAGGCAACGCTGATTGTTTTTCTCCACCTGTGAACATGTTTGTCTACAATTTCATAAACTACTCTTGTAAAGAAATTTAACTGTAGACTACAATTATTTTCCCTTAGCTTCAAATTTTCCTTTCACATTGCTTTCTTCGAGAATTTGTTTTCATCGTATGTGTCTATAATGTTGTGAATTTACTCTAACTCAATTCTTTGAATTAAAAGAGTTCTGCTTAGTACAATCGAGAGTATATTCAGGGCGTCCCTAAATTGTTATTACACACCTATAGGCTGTAGAAGGAATTCAGGCGATAAACTTTGAACTGGCAGTTATTCCCATAAATTGTTCGTTTCCACGATACAAGTAAAGCAAGATGGACACATGTTCTAGACATGGACCGTAATACTGATACCATGTTTCTCTGTAGAACAGACTAGCTACGTTGAGCGTTTATGTAATACGAGGGGTATTCATGAAGTTTGCATTATCAGCTCGAAAAAATTAAATTGCGTAATTAATTTTCTGGACATTGATCCACAGTACCGTAACACACTGATAGACGAGCCAAACCAAATGGTGCAGCCTATTGATAAAATGGTGTATTGTGCGACAATTCGTTACCTATGTTTGACGAGGTAGAACGCTGCAGCAATCTATGTACGACAACAATGCTCCACGGTATAAGACAGTCGCTAAGTGGTGCACACCTCACACTGTGGTCAAACAAGTTTGAATGACGAAGAGTGAAGTGGCAAACCACTTCTACATAGTGAATCAGCTGTCCATACCTATGGGTTTTGTGCAACCCGTGATTTCTGCAAATACCACATCCAAGACTTTCATAGTCTTTCACTCGCTGTTTACAAACTGTTAGTCCTACAGAAAAAATGAACAGGAACTTTTTGAAGGAAATTTAATGTAGTTAAATTTCGTACTGGGATACGTTTTTGCTGGACGCCTCGGTTTTCGAGATATTCAATGAAAACGCGTTTGATTATGACTTTTGTACGTTTTCAAGGTTGCCACAAGTTTTCCCAAGTGAAACTCCGTGATATTTCTCTGATTTCCAGACATTTTCCCCTGACATATTTTTGAGATCTCAAGGGTAATTTAAAGCGTAAGTTGACAACCTGTCTTTGCCGCTACGATACAAGAAACAATAGTGCAAACGAGGAAATATCGAAACAAGACTTCCAAGCAGATTGCGTTTCTTGATGTGAGCAAAAACCTTAAGTACTAACATCAACGTCTTCGGCAATGAACGGTTTTTAGTTGGAGAAAGCAAGGTATGTGTGTTTCATTAAGACCACTGATCTATTTTATTTCAATACAACGAAAGCCATTTTGTGACAAAAACATGCTTTTCCATGGAGTCGCAATGTGCATGTAAAATACCATCACAGATTTCAGAAATAACCTCAGAAAAAAGTAGGCCCCTTGAAAGAAGTGTATAAGGCGGGGAAGAATTGTGTAAACTAACACTGTAGGTGACAGCCAGTAAAATGTTGATTCACTATGTTCGTTATTGTCGGTTATTACCCACTGTGTTATAGCTATTATTTTACAGGTATTGTGCGATTTTTGTTTCAAGAAATGTATGAGTACACAGCGTGCAAACCACCAGCGACTGCTATAATTTTCTTCTTCTTATCACTCATACTTGCTAACATATAATCCACTTTTGAAGTGCTAAAATGTACTAGAACAAATACAATATCTATAAAACGCAACACTGTACAACGTGCTTGCGGTGAGACAGTCACAATTCCTGAAGTCCATCGTTCGTGGTCTCTAGTCTGCTGAGGAGCACTGCAGTCCTGGATCCATCGATAAACCTTGCATTACGCCACACACAAACAGACCCGGCCAGCGGGCAGATCGGTGAGACTGGATCCTACAGGCAGGGCCTGCACATCAGTGGGGACCGAACAGCTTCAGATCGGCTGGGCCCGATTCATTACAGACACGCGCAGAAACAGCTACCGGTTTAGGCCCGTCGTGGAAATCCACTCGTGCGACCAGATGTTCACGAGCCACAGACAGCATGTTGATGAAATGATACCACGGTTATCAATCCAGGCAACAGGTAACTTGTTCAGATACTATGAGAATCAATAATAACAAGTATAGGTAGCAACTCACTGTAAAGATGGTTGCTGAGCTGCAGACAGGTACGTAGAAAAGACAATCTACATCTACATCTATACTCCGTAAGCCACCTGACGGTGTGTGGCGGAGGGTACCTTGAGTACCTCTACCGGTTCTCCCTTCTATTCCAGTCCGTGGAAAGAAAGATTGTCGTTATCCCTCTGTGTGGGCTCTAATCTCTCTGATTTTATCCTCATGGTCTCTTCGCGAGATATACATAGGAGGGAGCAATATATTGCTCGACTCCTCGGTGAAGGTATGTTCTCGAAACTTCAACAAAATCCCATACCGAGCTACTGAGCGTCTCTCTTGCAGAGTCTTCCACTGGAGTTATCTATCACCTCCGTAACGCTTTCGCGATTACTAAATGATCCTGTAACGAAGTGCGCTGCTCTCCGTTGGATCTTCTCCATCTCTTCTATCAATCCTACGGATCCCACACTGGTGAGCAGTATTCAAGCAGTGGGCGAACAAGTGTACTGTAACATACTTTCTTTGTTTCGGATTGCATTTCCTTAGGATTCTTCCAATGAATCTCAGTCTGCCATCTGCTTTACCGACGATCAACTTTATATGATCATTCCATTTTAAATCACTCCTAATGCGTACTCCCAGATAATTTTTGGAATTAACTGCTTCCAGCAGCTGACCTGCTATATTGTAGCTAAATGATAAAGGTTCTTTCTTTCTGTGTATTCGCAGCACATTACACTTGTCTACATTGAGATTCAATTGGCATTCCCTGCACCATGCGTCAATTCGTTGCAGATCCTCCTGCATTTCAGTACAATTTTCCATTGTTACAATCTCTCTACCTATAACAGCATCATCCGAAAAAAGCCTCAGTGAACTTCCGATGTTATCCACATGGTCATTTATTTATATTGTGAATAGCAACGGTCCTACGACACTCCCCTGCGGCACACCTGAAATCACTCTTAAGTCGGAAGACTCCTCTCCATTGAGAATGACATGCTGCGCTCTGTTATCTAGGAACTCTTCAATCCATTCACACAATTGGCCTGATAGTCCATATGCTCTTTGATGTGTTGGCAGAAGAGCCAACACCGTGTTGCTAGAGGAGGCCGAAATGCACGCGTTTACGCTCACGCAGACTGGCGTGAGGTCTGGAACAATTAAAGGAGTTGAGTCTAATAAATAAAGAACGTAGTTGCTTGAATACTTAACTTTAATCCATAATTGGAGAACATCGCTCTTGATGATACATAATTACAATCTCAATATAAACTGGTAATGGCCCCTTGCTGGGTCGTAGCAAATGACGTAGCTGAAGGCTATGCTAACTATCGTCTCGGCAAATGAGAGCGTATTTGTCAGTGTAGCATCGCTAGCAAAGTCTGCTGTACAACTGGGGCGAGTGCTAGGACGTCTCTCTAGACCTGCCGTGTGGCGGCGCTCGGTCTGCAATCACTGACAGTGGCTACACACGGGTCCGACGTATACTAATGGACCGCGGCCGATTTAAAGGCTACCACCTAGCAAGTGTGGTGTCTGGCGGTGACACCACACTCTTACTTTGTTCATGAAACGACTGTGGGGAACTGTATCGAACGCCTTGCGGAAGTCAAGAAACACGGCGTCTACCTGGGAACCCGTGTCTATGGCCCTCTGAGTCTCGTGGACGAATAGCGCGAGCTGGGTTTCACACGATAGTCTTTTTCGAAACCCTTGCTGATTCCTACAGAGTGGATTTCTAGTCTCCGGAAAAGTTATTATAGGTTAGGTTAGTGTTGTTTAACGTCCCGTCGACAACGAGGTCATTAGAGACGGAGCGCTAGCTCGGGTTAGGGAAGGATGGGGAAGGAAATCGGCCGTGCCCTTTGAAAGGAACCATCCCAGCATTTGCCTGAAACGATTTAGGGAAATCACGGAAAACCTAAATCAGGATGGCTGGAGACGGGATTGAACCGTCGTCCTCCCGAATGCGAGTCCAGTGTGCTAACCACTGCGCCACCTCGCTCGGTAAAGTTATTATACTCGAACATAATACGTGTTCCAAAATTCTACAACTGATGACGTTAGAGATATAGGACAATAGTTCTGCACATCTGTTCGACGTCCCTTCTTGAAAACGGGGATGACCTGTGCCCTTTTGGAATCTTTTGGAACGCTACGCTCCTCTAGATACCTACGGTACACCGCTGCAAGAAGAGGGGCAAGTTCCTTCGCGTACTCTGTGTAAAATCGAACTGGTATCCCATCAGGTCCAGCGGCCTTTCCTCTTTTGAGCGATTTTAATTGTTTTTGTATCCCTCTGTCATCTATTTCGACATCTAACAATTTGGAATCTGTGCGACAATCTAGGGAAGGAACTACAGTGCAGTCTTCCTCTGTGAAACAGCTTTGGAAAAAGACATTTAATATTTCGGCCTTTAGTCTATCATCCTCTGTTTCAGTACCATTTTGGTCACAGAGTGTCTGGACATTTTGTTTTGATCCACCTACCGCTTTGACATAAGACCAGAATTTCTTATGATTTTCTGCGAAGTCAGTACATAGAACTTTACTTTCGAATTCATTGAACGTCTCTCGCATAGCGCTCCTCACACCACATTTCGCTTCGTGTAATTTTTGTTTGTCTGCAAGGCTTTGGCTATGTTTATGTTTGCTGTGAAGTTCCCTTTGGTTGCAGCAGTTAATCTTTAACTACACCTTTTTGTGTACTACTTTGTGGGATAATTTCTTTTGCTTTCATAATACCAATGGCTGTTGCACTATGACTAATGGCAACCATAATTTATGCTGGATTTAAACAACCATTATGCACAGGGAAAAAAGTGAGATACATGTAAACTGTAGCAGTTTTCTATCTCGGTTGTTGTACCACGGTGGCTCTTTTCCATCTCTTACGATCTTGCTTGGCACATACTCATCTAATGCATATTGTACGATGGTTTTCAACATTGTCCACTGATCCTCAACACTATCTGTACTTGAGATAAAACTCTTGTGTTGAAAAGTCAAGTGCTCTGAAATCTGCTTTTTGTCACTTTCGATAAGCAGAAAAATCTTCCTATCATTTTTAATATTTCTATTTACGGCTGAAATTATCGATGCTGTAACCGCTTTATGATCGCTGATTCCCTGTTCTGCTTTAACTGTTTCAAATAGTTGCCGGCCTATGTGGCCGTGCGGTTCTAGGCGCTTCAGTCCGGAACCGCGCTGCTGCTACGGTCGCATGTTCGAATGCTGCCTCGGGCATGGATGTGTGTGATGTTAGGTTTAAGTAGCTCTAAGTCTAGGGGACTGATGACCTCAAATGTTAAGTCCCATGGTGCTCACAGCCGTTTGAACCATTTTTTTTTTCAAATAGTTCGGGTCTGTTTGTCACCAGAAGGTCTAAAATGTTATCGCCTGAAGTCGGTTCTCTGTTTAACTGCTCAGGGTAGTTTTCAGATAATGCACTTATAAAAATTTCACTTGATTCTTTGTGCCTGCCGCCCGTTATAAACGTTTGAGTCTCCCAGTCTATATCTGGTAAATTAAAATCTCCACCCAGAGCTATAACATGGTCGAGAAATCTACTCGAATTATTTTGCAAATTTTCCTTCAGGGGTTCTGCCACAACAGCTGCTGAGCCAGGGGGCCAATAGAGACATCCAATTACCATGTTTGAGCCTGCTTTAACCGTGACCTTCAGCCAAAGTATTTCATATTTCGGATCTCCGTCAATTTCCTTCTGTACTATTGCACTTTTTATCGCTATAAAAACGCCTCCCACTTCACTGTCCAGCCTGTCTCCAATCTGAGTTTAGAATTTCATTACTGTTTATACCTGGTTTCAGCCAATTTTCCGTCCGTAATACTATGTGTGCATTGTGACTGTTTATTAATGAGAGCAGTTCTGGGACCTTTCTATAGACGCTCCTGCCGTTTACTATTAGCACATTAATATTGTTATTCCCTGTTGCGTTTTGCCTACTACTACCTTGTCGCGTCTCAGGAGGCGTCTTGTCGGGCCTAGGGAGGGAATTCTCTAATCTAAAAAATCCACATGTGCACTCCACACGTACTCCGCTACCCTTGTACCCGCTTCCCGCGTGTAGTGCACGCCTGGCCTATTCAGGGGGACCATACATTTCTCCATCCGATAGCGGAGGTCGAGAAATTTGCACCCCAGATCTCCGCAGAATCGTGTGAGCCTTTGGTTTAAGCCTTCCACTCGGCTCCAAACCAGAGGACCGCGATCGGTTCTGGGAACGATACTACAAATAGTTAGCTCAGATTCCCCCCCTCGAGCGAGGCTTTTCGCCTTCAACAAAGCCGCCAGCCGCCTGTATGAACTGAGGATGACCTCTGAACTCAGACGGCAGGGGTCATTGGTGCCGACATGAGCAACAATTTGCAGTCGGGTGCACCCAGTGCTCTCTATCGCCGCCGGCAGGGCCTCCTCCACATCTCGGATGAGACGCCCCGGCAAGCAGACAGAGTGAACACTGGCCTTCTTCCCCGAACTTTCCGCTATTTCCCTAAGGGGCCCCATCACCCGCCTAACGTTGGAGCTCCCAATCACTAATAAACCCCTCACCCCGTGTGCCTGCTCGGACCTTGCTGCAGGAGCGGCCACGTGTCCACTCACAGGCAGAGCGGACGATGCCACACGGCCAGCCTCCACATTGGCCCTCCGCCTCGTGCGGCGCGAACACCGTTGAACCCGCCACTCCCCTTGGGGAGAGGGTGGCCCAACCGCGCCCGGTACCCGCGAAGATGTCTCGACAGCAGGGACCGTGGGTGAAGCATGTAACACCTGGGGTGTACCATGCGACGCACCAGACTCCCCACTGCCGCTACACCCCGAGGCAGCAGCCTGAAGACGGCTGACCGCGGCCATCAGCACCTTTAGCTGCACACTCACAACTAAATTTTCAGCCATAGCTTTTGTCAGAAAACGAGAGCACACACACATTCACACAATCACTCAAATACAACTCATGCACACACGACCGCCGTGTCCGGCCTCGGCGTCAACAGTCTCTGAGAATCATATCCAAACAAACGACTCCTCACGCCTCCCTGCAGCTCGTCGGCAGCTGCTACGCTAGCCGCAAGAAGTGGTGGCGGCACAGACTGCAAGCTGAGGGGAGTGATAGAAAGGGGCGAAACTGTAGGACTGAGGGAAGGGGGAAGCGGCGCACGTACTCAGCTGCACCCAACCATCTACGATGCATGACACCTCAGTAAACAAACCATATCATCTACTGAGCCAAAGGTGAGATTTTTCCAGTGTTTTTTTCAAATTTCCCTCATATTTACCTGATTTCCCTGACGTGTTTGAAATTCCCTGATATTTCCTGATTTCCAGAACTAGTGGAAATCCTGGTTTTCCTTGAATAATTCGAAAACTGTGGCCTCTACCGAAAAGGTGCCTCAGTACAAAATTTGAGTACATTAAATTTCCTACACAAAGATCCTGTTTATTTTTTCTTTAGGACAAATAGTTTGATGGGAGCGAACATGAGAATCAGAAAATCTTGGACGTGATCTTTGAAGGCGTTGTGGGTTGCATAATACCCATAGGTGGGGGGCAGCTGAGTCAGCCCGTGTATAAGGAACCTGGAACGGCAGCTGATGTGAAGGCCCCAGTGTTTGAATCCTGGCTTGTCACAGTGGTGGTGAAAGCCAAGAAAGAAAAAATCAGTCATGACTCCGTTCCCGACGTCTTGCGCTGTATGTTCCCTGACTTCAGGAAGGCATTTGACACCGTCCCGCACCGCCGTCTAGTGAAAAAAATACGACCTTACCGAGTATCGGACCAGATTTGCGACTGGATTCAGGACTTCCTTGCACGTAGAACTCAACACGTTGCTCTTAACGGAATGAAATCGACAGATGTAAAGGAAGTTTCTGAAGTATCGCAAGGAAGTGTGATAAGACCTTTACGGTTTACAGTGAATATAAATAAGTTACCGTATTTCCGTAAAGGAAGACGCTGTTTTTACCCCAACCAGCGGCCATAGATTTGCCAAAGCATGTGCTCTCTTCCTATGTAACACACCAACCTCATTTATCTCTTTAAGACAGTTTGCAGATGATGCGATTGTCTGTAACAAAGTAGTAAAGTCAGAAGACAGAATAGATTTGCAGAATGACCTGCAGAGGATTGATGAATGATGCAGGTCTGGCAGCTGATCCTGAACGTAAATAAATGCAACGTATTGCGAGTACACGGGAAAATAAAGCCAGTACTCCACAACTAGACCATTAATGAGAAACTGCTGGAAACTACCGATGCTTGACTATTGTTCATCAATTTGGGACCCTTACCCGTTAGCACTGATAAGAGAGAGAGAGAGAGAGAGAGAGAGAGAGAGAGAGAGAGAAAGATCCAACGAAGAGACGCGCCATAAGTTTACTATTGACATTTCGAGAGACAACTTTCCTGGAAGAGTCGGCAAAAAATATTACTTCATCCCACATACATCTCGCGAAATGACCGCAGTGAAAAAATTCGAAAAATTAAGCTAAAACACAGGCTTACCGACAATCATTCTTCCCGCGCGCTATTCGCGAGTGTAACAGGGAAAAGGGGCTCTGTTAGTGGTACCAGAAGCAGCCTCCACCACACACAGTCAAGCGACGTGCGGAGCACTGATGTAGATACAGAGGAACTCAGTTACAGAGGCTGCTTCCGTGGGCTCTCAAATTTTGCCTGAAACCAAGTTCCCTATATTCCGTTGACATGCCACCTGGTGACTTCTTCATATTTCCCCGGATGATGAAACCATAGCGTGACACCATTTTCAATATAAGACCATTCCAGCGTTGGGAAATATGTGTCGCATTCAAGGATGAACATGGAGAGAAATGGACACCAAGTGTCACACTCACGTTTATTTTTTAGAATGGCAGTGAAAACCCCGTGACTGTGACTCGTAACGACGTATACTGCTTTGAAGGGGAACGCGGCTGTAACTGCTGATGACGTTAGCTCCTACTACAGCCGCCTCTACGAGTAATGAAAGTAACACGACTTTACGGCCTGATGTCAAACGACACCTTCTATACAGCAAGTTCCTCACTGACGCAATTATCACTTGCCATTTAGTCATCTAGTGATGGCTTTTATTGCCCTTAAGACCTACATTGTGATGCTATTTTATGTACTGAGTATTTAAACAGTCCCACACCGTGAAGCTAATTTATGTTAACCGCACTAATTAATTAAGAAAATTGGTTCAAATGGCTCTGAGCACTATGGGACTTCACTTCTGAGGTCATCAGTCCCCTAGAAATTAGAACCACTTAAACCTAACTAACCTAAGGACATCACACACATCCATGCCCGAGGCAGGACTCGAACCTGCGACGGTAGCGGTCGCGCGGTTGCAGACTGTAGCTCCTAGAACCGCTCGGCCACCCCGACCGGCCTAATTAAGAAAATACTGAACATGAGTGTACCATGTGCAAACATCATCATATTGAAGATTAGTTGCCCCAGCTCCTCTGTACGCGAAATGCAGTATGTTACAATTACTCTTAAGAAAATCACAAACACGTTTCAAGAAAATCTCTTGGCATCACTAATTCAAATTATTTTACAGAAAGGACGATCCCCGTCTGCCTTCAGTGCCTTGGAAGGACGACGAAAGAACGACGATCCTGCAGTACTCAGCTGTTGCATGCGCAGCAACTACAGAATTCTGGAGACCCGTAGAAGGAGCCCAACACACAGAAGAAGTGTGGGCGATTAGAACCTTGGTACGGTAATGAACATAATGCCTTAAGTCGGCACTGCTAAAGCAAATATTTAACAGAGTTCTGTGTACTGAGGAAATTCAATGTAAAAGTCTTTCGTACAGACAAAAAATGTGTACTTCACTAGGGATGTACGAGGGCTATTTTTTGTCCTCCTCCGATCGGTGGCGAAATTAAAACAACAGTGAAAATCCGGTGAAGCTCTGCGCAGTTCTAATGCGCACTGTCTCTAGTATTCCCATCTATTGCGCCAAGTTACACTATTCAGATCTGGGAATATAGTGAGCCTAGAACAATAGTGTTTCCCGTCAAGTGCGAAGTGCTGCTGAGGGATTTAGACTGATTTCATGTCTCCCACATAATGTAGCTGCCGTGCGTTTCCTTCTTCATGATAATTTTCGGTCGCACATTGTAGGGGTAACGAAAATCTCCTCTGCTTCAGCGTTTTCGATGTGAAGTGGTTTGATCACCCACCATATAGCCCGGAATTGGTTCCCTCTCTTTTTCATCCTTCGCTCACACGAACCGCTGGCTATAACGACAGCATTTTGACACAGTCAGTGAGCTGCAGGCCACAGTAGGGCTGGCGCTTGTCTTCTATGATGAGGTTATTAGAAAGTTGGTACCACACTACGACAAATGTCCAAGTCGGAGCGGCGACTATGTAGAGAAGTAGCGCTGGAAGGTGTAGCTAAAAGTCACAAATAAAGCAGTTTCGATTTTAAACTGTAGTCTCCATTTCGCGACCGATCGGAGGTTGAAAAAAATTAGTACCCATAGCAACTATGGATTAAGAAAGCATGCGAAATACAAAGCAAAGGTTTATAATATTAAAGCGAAAATGGTTACAATAATCAAATACTTGCCAATTTTTGTACACCATTCGTAGAATATTGCTGTGATAACTAATGAAAAAGAGAAACAAAATAGATGCAATATATTGAAAAACGTACTGAGGAAATTCAATGTAAAAGTCTTTCGTACAGACAAAAAATGTGTAATTCACTAGGAATGTACGAGGGCTATTTTTTGTTCTCCTCCGATCGGTGGCGAAATTAAAACAACAGTGAAAATCCGGTGAAGCTCTACGCAGTTCTGATGCGCACTGTCTCTAGTATTCCCATCTATTGCGCCAAGTCACACTTTTCAGCTCCGAGAATATAGTGAGCCTAGAACAATAGTGTTTCCCGTCAAGTTCGAAGTGCCTGCTGAGGGATTTAGACTGATTTCATGTCTCCCACATAATGTAGCTTCCGTGCGTTTCCTTCCTCATGACAATTTTCGGTCGCACATTGTAGGGGTAACGAAAATCTCCTCTGCTTCAGCGTTTTCGGTGTGAAGTGGTTTGATCATCCACCATATAGCCCGGAATTGACTCCCTCTCTTTTTCATCCTTCGCTCACACGAACCGCTGCCTATAAGGACAACATTTTGACACAGTCAGTGAGCTGCAGGCCACAGTAGGGAGCTGATAGAAGTTTCTGGCGCTTGTCTTCTATGATGAGGTTATTAGAAAGTTGGTACCACACTACGACAAATGTCCAAGTCGGAGCAGCGACTATGTAGAGAAGTGGCGCTGGAAGGTGTAGCTAAAAGTCACAAATAAAGCAGTTTCGATTATAACTGTAGTCTCCATTTCGCGACCGATCGGAGGTTGAAAAAAATTAGTACTCATAGCAACTATGGATTAAGAAAGCATGCGAAATACAAAGCAAAGGTTTATAATATTAAAGCGAAAATGGTTACAATAATGAAATACTTGCCAATTTTTGTACACCATTCGTAGAATATTGCTGTGATAATTAATGAAAAAGAGAAACAAAATAGATGTAATATATTGAAAAACGTAGCTCTTCTGCACAACTCCGCAATAATGTTCCTCGCAGGGATGCTGGTCCCACGAGGTATGCAGAAAGCATCTGCGAAATTTCGAAGTAGCAGGAAGCTGTGAGGACAACTCGTGAGCTGCGCCCAGTGAGACTGTTAATCATCTTTTTGGATATTGATGCTCTTCTTTGTTTATGTGCTTGCTGACAAAAATTGGTGAGATGTTCCGTCTTATACGGACATTGTTTGTTGTTTTACTTTTTGTGCTGTCTACAGTGAGACTTTTTATTTCTCAGTCTGAAAATTGTTACAATACAGAATTTGAAAAACAGTAATATCAGAAATTGAGTCCGCCTTGATGCAAAACACCTTGTTATTCGTTTATTTCTTTATTATCCCAAACTAGTTTCGGCGACAGATATCATTATCATCAGTGGTTTTTTTTTAATCTTACAGCACGTTTTAAGCAATTATTGGCGCTGTTTGTGACATATTTTCTGTGCTCTTTTTTTCTGTTGCCGTCTTTTTACTTAGCGAACACCACGTCATCCATTCAGACAGTTCACAACTTTCCTGCAGATAAATAACATATCTCTGAATGGATGACAAGATGATCGCTAAGTAAAAAGACGGCAACAGAAAAAAAGAGCACAGAAAATATGTCACAAACAGCGCTAATAATTGCTTAAAACGTGCTGTAACATGAAGAGTTCCAAGATAATATTACAGAATTTGAATTTCAACTTAAAGTTATTTACAATATCTATATGAAGATGGCTCACCGGCCAATGACCTTCTTCAGTGCGGATGCACTGACATTGCCCGAACTCTTACGGGAATCGGTAGATTGACTGTCGCGAGTAATGAGTATAGTGGGCAGGGGCACTACAAATGTAGTGTGTGCACAGTAAATTGGGAATGTGGGTCTCACGGGGAGCGTGCCAGAGGTAAGTCCCTGCAGTCGCAATGTCTTCTGTGTCCTCGGTGGCGCAGACGGATAGAGCGTCTCCTATGTAAGCAAGAGATCCCGGGTTCGAGTCCCGGTCGGGGCGCACATTTTCAAAGGTCCCCGTTGATATTTATCAACGCCTGTAAGCAGTTAAAGGTCTGGATTTCATTGTAATTTCGTTCTTCGAGGGCTGCAAGGTCAACAATGGTATCTGTTCTTTCGGATATGTCCGAAAGAACGGATACCATCTTAATATAAAATCACAGCACGTTGTTAGTTCCTGCAGTGGCTCTACGGAAGTCACATATAAGGTAGACTGTTAAAGACATACATTAAAATGTTCATAAGCAGATACCCATTCATTGTGCCATAATCATGAAAACATATTTGGCGTTTTACGGAAAACGGATTGCCGTGAATTCTTTAATAGACCATTCGCAGCATTAACTATTAGATTCAAGGCAATGAGTTTCCGATTTGTGGTCGTAGGATTTTAAATACAGTAGGATTATGACGCAGCCGTTGCCGGAATTACTGAGACATCTCTTGGAGCAGTTTAAAGCCGCGAGACCAAAAGTCGCGGTTGGAGTTGTCTTACTTGATGACTTACCATGTAGGAAACTCGAATGTTGTGCTAGATATCTCGTGTGGCGCGAGTGCAAACACAGTATTTGGGCAACCTATTACAGGCAAGGGTGTTGTGGGTGCAGCTACTCAAGTCGTGAGTTAAGCGACCTGCATCACTTTAAGTCCCAACAACATAAATTATATATAAATTAAATTTTTTTGCTAAATTAACTTTTATTAGCATCATAAGCGACGAGTACATCAAGAAACTGAGAAAAAGCAAAGAACAGATTATTTTGTGGAGGTAGTTCGCTTTGGAAGGACTTGGTCATACTGTTATCAGCCTCTCATCATCTCCTGTGGAAACAAGCTCAGAAAGCCTTCTACGGGAGATTCACAGTATGCATCAACATTTGGTCAGATCTCTTCACAGAAGTCATGCACAGATGCTAATTTGTGCGATGTAGACCATGTTTTAATGTTTATCATGGCAGGCTCATCTTCACTGTCGCCATCAGCATTGTCATGAACTGCGTTTTCAAAGAGCGGTTCAGGACCTGGCAAAGGAGTTGAAGTTCCCGATGTACCGTACTTGCCGGACGGAGACCATTCACACAAGCATCCCTAGGGTCAGTTTCTGCCTCAGATGTCTCTGATACAAATCACTCGGGATTTCTTTTTCTAAAAGACGGACATTTCGATCATGCATGACGTCTCGAAACATCCATGAACTCATAATACCCAAAACGAATTATAGTCCTAAATAACAATAAACAAGCGGGCATAAAATTTAATAAATTTACAACGAATTACAAAATTAGTTATGAAAGTACATACAGCCCCAGTGGTTCCCTGTCGAAACCATTTATCAAGCACTAGTACAAACTGAAATATGCCATAAGTGACTTGGATGTACCTGCTTTCACCGTCAGTGACCTGCTCAGTATGAACACTACGCAAAAAATCTCACGTCAAGGAAATGTTGTTGTAGTCTTCAGTCCTGAGACCGGTTTGATGCAGCTCTCCATGCTACTCTATCCTGTGCAAGCTTCTTCATCTCCCAGTACCTACTGCAGCCTACATCCTTCTGAATCTGCTTAGTGTATTCATCTCTTGGTCTCCCTCTACGATTTTTACCCTCCACTCTGCCCTCCAATACTAAATTGGTGATCCCTTGATGCCTCAGAACATGTCCTACCAACCGATCCCTTCTTCTAGACACGTTGTGCCACAAACTCCTCTTCTCCCCAATTCTATTCAATACCTCCTCATTAGTTATGTGATCTACCCATCTAATCTTCAGCATTCTTCTGTAGCACCACATTTCGAAAGCTTCTATTCTCTTCTTGTCCAAACTATTTATCGTCCATGTTTCACTTCCGTACATGGCTACACTCCATACAAATACTTTCAGAAACGACTTCCTGACACTTAAATCTATACTCGATGTTAACAAATTTCTCTTCTTCAGAAACGATTTCCTTGCCATTGCCAGTCTACATTTTATATCCTCTCTACTTCGACCATCATCAGTTATTTTGCTCCCCAAATAGCAAAACTCCTTTACTACTTTAAGTGTCTCATTTCCTAATCTAATTCCCTCAGCATCACCCGACTTAATTCGACTACATTCCATGATCCTCGTATTGCTTTTGTTGATGTTGATCTCATATCCTCCTTTCAAGACATTGTCCATTCCGTTCAACTGCTCCTCCAAGTCCTTTGCTGTCTCTGACAGAATTACAGTGTCATCGGCGAACCTCAAAGTTTTTATTTCTTCTCCTTGGATTTTAATACCTACTCCGAATTTTTGTTTTGTTTCTTTTACTGCTTCCTCAATATACAGATTGAACAACATCGGGGAAAGGCTACAACCCTGTCTCACTCCCTTCCCAACCACTGCTTCCCTTTCATACCCCTCGACTCTTATAACTGCCATCTGGTTTCTGTACAAATTGTAAATAATGTTACAAAAATTTGCAGACGCAAGTCTCCTACAGTCACGTAGCATACACTCCACGGCGAGTGTTGCTCTGAGTACTGTAAGCGACTGCTGCACTGCATTACAATCGTGGAAGTAACTCGGTGTACCGCGTGCAATCTGTCTTGCGGCAACACTGATAGTTTTACACGGAAGGCACTGCTATTTTAAAAAAAATAATAATAATAAACTGGTGGTTTGAAGCAGAAACTAGTGGGACTGAATGGATTAACGGGGGGTGATAGTTGGCGCAGCATGTATGGGTTGCATTACGTCGGAGATTACACACGAAATCGGGTTTCCGATGTGGACGGCTGCTAGATCGGATGTTGAATGTTGCGGAGACTGTGTTTCCACTTGCGTAAAACCAGCGCGCACGATAACCACAAATGCTGCAGAACCACAAGGGTTGATCCCAACCGTCTCCTGCGAGTCAGATCTCTGTCGATTTGAGTGTGGGGCGCTATGGACCCATTTCTGCCAGGGCTATACGGAGACAAAGACACCGCAAAGGTTTCGGCAGCCGATGACCGACTCATTTCTCCTTGCCCTCCCAGTCCTTTAACTCATTCGCGGTAAAATTAATCCTGCATCGAACGAAACTGCGGCTGAACCCAATTCTTTTATACAGTAGAGTAAAGTTGGAATTGATTCTCAGTTCCTCATTAATAAGTGAAACAGACTCTACAGTTTTGTCTCCTCCAGACCCTCTGGGAGTCCATCCTGGATGAAGAGGGGGGCATTTCTGTTAAATAGCGGCGAACTCTTATAAGCACGCCTACCATTCTACCGAGGGACCCTTCATGCAATCTTCAATAGGCGAAGCTGTCGGCCGGCACCGTAAAAGGCCCTTCTGTTCTATTTTCGGGAATGCGTGGGACAACGGCGGAGGCTGTAAGCGAGGAAACCCTGGGTACTGATGAGCCCTTGTAACTAAAGAGATGCAGTTCATCTCGGAAACACGGTAACAGATCTCCCGGGACAGACTCTCTCTTATCACCACGGCAAGACGAAGATGGGCTGTCGGCAGCAGCTAAACGTAGAAACTGAACATGGCTCTCCCCAGCAGGCGGTTACATTTGGTTCTCACAAAAGAACACATGGCAAGTCTGGCTGATCAGAGACCTAGTAACTATCAGCATTCTGTAAAAAACAAATAGTGAAGTGCATTTTCTTATAATAGGTATTTGCAAAGGCAAGTAATGCAACTGATGCTTGCATAATATGCGTGCTGACCAGATAAATCCCTACTGTTATCATTAGTGTTATTTATGCTCTTCCCACAGCTGCATCAAACCAGTCTTCGGACGGAAGACTAAGGCTACAGCAAAAATTTCGCTTAAGATACATCATCTTTGCATTGGACTTTAACTTCGTTCCTACTTACAATTATTACCATCTATCATGATTTACATTTAGCGTTCGGAGGGCTTTACACCGAGCAATTACCTGATGTGAATATTCTGGTTTTGTTTTTTATCGAAATGGTCACCACATCTAAGGCACCGAAATTAGTACCAGCGATTTGTTAATATATTCGTTTAAAAAAAACCCTTTCACACACAAAATAATCTTCACATGTTTACCAACACTGAATAAATTGTGTCACGAGTTTGAATACTATCACTGCAGCCTACTGTTTGTCTGGAAAACTAATGTGACCCACCATGCATGTGAGTCCGACTCTACTAATCAGCATCGTTCGCTGAGTGCTTTGAAACGGAGAACCCTTAGGCTCCAATGGATCCTAGTGTAGTAATGGCGTGATCTCGTCTAACATGCAGTTATCATACCCGTGAGAGCTTTGAACAACTCGCGCAGAGAAGGAGTTCAGTAGTGTTATGTACTGTACGGCGTACTTGAACAACACTTTATTCAGTACCACTAAACCCCGGATTCCTTATGAATCGATCTCCCATGAATCACATACATTCAGACGTCCAATTATTTTACAGTGCGTTAAATATTTGAAAACCATTCCATTCCATGGTGGCGGATTAGTACAGCAACTTTATTATAAGTTGATGGTAAAAACAGGCCTAGGTTGCACATTTGTAATTTATTTATTACTTATTTCGGAGGACAAAGCTATAAATGGTCATATTCCACGCTATCAAGATGTCTGTCTTTTCGTTGCCCAAATAACGCTTATTTATTCTTCATTTCCAGTATATTCTGCTGTGGTGTTCCATTCGATGTGGCATATGCTGTTGGAATTAATTTTAACGTACCGTATGGCACTGGCATTAATTTTTACGCGAGTTCCTAAGATTTTATGCTTTATCTCTTGGTTCAAATGGCTCTGAGCACTATGGAACTCAACTGCTGAGGTCATTAGTCCCCTTGAACATAGAACTAGTTAAACCTAACTAACCTAAGGACATCACAAACAGCCATGCCCGAGGCAGGATTCGAACCTGCGACCGTAGCGGTCTTGCGGTTCCAGACTGCAGCGCCTTTAACCGCACGGCCACTTCGGCCGGCCTTTATCTCTTCTCCGAATTTTTGCTACCATATCACCTTGGTCGTATGTACTTTGTCCTCCCTGCGTACTTTCAGATTATCTGATGAAGCCCCATCCGATCGAAACGCGTAATAAACAAATTACAGGTCTGCAACCTACGACTGTTTCTACAATCAACTTAAATATTTGACTATAAGCATGTAAACCAACCTAAAGTTTATTACAAGTCGGTAACTGCTCTCAGTGTAAGATACTGGGTTAATATAGTCTGTGTAATTTGCGTTCTATTTTAAGCAAAATTTAGTTTTTCAAGCATCTCAATACTCATGACATTATATACCCTGATATAATTTTGGAGACACATTCAGTAGTATATGTGGATATTGTCTGCAAACTGTGTTGCTAATAGAGTCCGTAAACAAAGAAGTAATAAATTAAAACGTCATGCTTTGCGCTGAAACCTTTCTGCACGAACTGCGAACTGTAGCAAGCGGTATGTATGAAATTATGTGTTCGGTTTGTTATAAGTCACTAAGTGCTCTAGTTCTGAAATAATGGGTGGGTAAAGACCGGATATTTTCGTGTCGTCAGTCACGTTGGCAGCAGACAAACACGCAGAATTGTGTTACGGCCTTAACATAATATTACGCCTGTTAATGAGTAGATTATGGCAGCATTTTAAGTCCTTAAATTCGGTCAATAATTGCTCTAAATACTGGAAGTCTAATTTTTGTTGCCCCCTAAGCCGTTAGATAGGCGACGTGCAACTTGTAACGGCTTCCAGGATAGTAGTGCGGGTGATTCCGTAAGCTGCGCCTGTGCACGTGATGGTCTCTCATCATTCTCTGATTCAAGCCTGAGGACAAAGGGGCATGGTGGCGTTTAACTGTATTGCCGTCAGCTAGTACCGTCGTTCAATGGTAAATATTTATTTACAGACCCGGCAAACATTCCGAATGACACTGGGGCCCCATTGTTAAAGTCAGAATGGCCTTGAAACACTTGAAACTAAACCATTAAGACGCGACAATTCGCTCGGAATTTCTAAGGTTACTAAATAAAATGAAAGCTAAATGATTAGTGTCTAGAATCCATTAGACTAAAGACTTTCGGAATTACATCGTCCACACAGTCCTCAAGATATTAATTATAATACACTCCTGGAAATGGAAAAAAGAACACATTGACACCGGTGTGTCAGACCCACCATACTTGCTCCGGACACTGCGAGAGTGCTGTACAAGCAATGATCACACGCACGGCACAGCGGACACACCAGGAACCGCGGTGTTGGCCGTCGAATGGCGCTAGCTGCGCAGCATTTGTGCACCGCCGCCGTCAGTGTCAGCCAGTATGCCGTGGCATACGGAGCTCCATCGCAGTCTTTAACACTGGTAGCATGCCGCGACAGCGTTGACGTGAACCGTATGTGCAGTTGACGGACTTTGAGCGAGGGCGTATAGTGGGCATGCGGGAGGCCGGGTGGACGTACCGCCGAATTGCTCAACACGTGGGGCGTGAGGTCTCCACAGTATATCGATGTTGTCGCCAGTGCTCGGCGGAAGGTGCACGTGCCCGTCGACCTGGGACCGGACCGCAGCAACGCACGGATGCACGCCAAGACCGTAGGATCCTACGCAGTGCCGTAGGGGACCGCACCGCCACTTCCCAGCAAATTAGGGACACTGTTGCTCCTGGGGTATCGGCGAGGACCATTCGCAACCGTCTCCATGAAGCTGGGCTACGGTCCCGCACACCGTTAGGCCGTCTTCCGCTCACGCCCCAACATCGTGCAGCCCGCCTCCAGTGGTGTCGCGACAGGCGTGAATGGAGGGACGAATGGAGACGTGTCGTCTTCAGCGATGAGAGTCGCTTCTGCCTTGGTGCCAATGATGGTCGTATCCGTGTTTGGCGCCGTGCAGGTGAGCGCCACAATCAGGACTGCATACGACCGAGGCACACAGGGCTAACACCCGGCATCATGTGTGGGGAGCGATCTCCTACACTGGCCGTACACCACTGGTGATCGTCGAGGGGACACCGAATAGTGCACGGTACATCCAAACCGTCATCGAACCCATCGTTCTACTATTCCTAGACCGGCAAGGGAACTTGCTGTTCCAACAGGACAATGCACGTCCGCATGTATCCCGTGCCACCCAACGTGCTCTAGAAGGTGTAAGTCAACTACCCTGTCCAGCAAGATCTCCGGATCTGTCCCCCATTGAGCATGTTTGGGACTGGATGAAGCATCGTCTCACGCGGTCTGCACGTCCAGCACGAACGCTGGTCCAACTGAGGCGCCAGGTGGAAATGGCATGGCAAGCCGTTCCACAGGTCTACATCCAGCATCTCTACGATCGTCTCCATGGGAGAATAGCAGCCTGCATTGCTGCGAAAGGTGGATATACACTGTACTAGTGCCGACATTGTGCATGCTCTGTTGCCTGTGTCTATGTGCCTGTGGTTCTGTCAGTGTGATCATGTGATGTATCTGACCCCAGGAATGTGTCAATAAAGTTTCCCCTTCCTGGGACAATGAATTCACGGTGTTCTTATTTCAATTTCCAGGAGTGTACATGCGGGAGCTATCATATCGTCACCTTGAAGGCTCCTCCGATCAAGTTTCTGAGAAGAATAGTACGCAGAAGACTGCAACACAAAACTAGATGACTATCAGTTAGAAAAGGTAAAGGCAGCAGAGAGGCAGTTCTGGCTGGATAATGCAAGCAATGCTTGAGAGAACCCAAGATATTTTCGTATGATTTTCCGGCCGAAAAAACAGCGTTCGACAGCCTATTCCGGTGCGAGATTTTCGAAATCCTCAAATAAACAGATATAAGCTACGGTGAAAGAGAGAACTACAACAATGAAAGAGAAGAGCTCGGATTAAAAAAATGCGTACGGCAGGGGTGTAGTCTTTGTTTCCTACTGCTTAAATTGTACATCGAAGAAGCAACGAATGAAACCAAAGGAAGTGTCAGAAGTGGGATTAACATGAAAGAATGTCAAGGAATCAATGAAAACTTTCCCACAGCCTGTTCAAATGCGGAAGAATTACAAGACCGATGGAATGAACAATCTTCAGAGAACAGAATAAGGACTGAGACTAAAACAAACTAAATTGGAAGTATGAAGAAATTGCAGAAATGAGATTAGCGACAAACTTAATACCAGAATTGGTGCCCACGTAATGAATGAAGATAAAAAAATTCTGGAAGCAAATTAAAGCTTAGCAATCGAAGCATAGAGGACGTAAGAGGTAGTGAACACAGGGACAAATGTTAGTCCTCGCCAGAGGAAGTTTCATACATAGGCCTTAATCTCAGAATGTATATTTGGAACATTGCATTTTATGGAAGCGAAGAGAATCGATGCATTTCAGGTGGGGTTTATAGAAGGATGCTTAGAAGTAAGTGGATTGCGAAGGGTCTCCGCAGAATCGGCGAGGAGTGGAATATGTGGTAAATACTAACTATAAGAAGGGACGGAATGACAGGATATGTGTTACGGAGACATGTATGTAAAACTGGTAAAAAAAAGTTGAAATTTTTTCGCCATCTCATAGTTCTGTTGCATGTTAGAAATATTGTCTCCAATCTTCATGAGTTCTTGCTACAAGAGACGTAAAAGCCACCTTCTTTCAATCCAATGAGCAGTGTCACGCCACCGTTTCTACACGACTCTGTCCGTGTCTGCGATATTTTATTATTTTATGCCATCAGAGAAGACATTTGTAGAGTACACAAGGCTGCGAGCTCATTTACATTGCGATCAATTAAGATGTATTAAAGAAATGCACACATAGTGGAACACAAAACCCGAACGAAAGCTTCAGTAGCCCATTTTAGAAGAGGTCCCCTAAACACAACGTTTTGCTCATCTATTATTGTTAAAATTTCCTCGTATGTTGCTTGGGGGTCAGCGGTTGTAACACTGGAAGGATCATGGCCATTATGAGACTAGGATTTGATAAAGGTTGCTTCACTGAAAACCTATTGAACAAGACTGATGGTGTGCGTTGTAACTAGTTCTGAAATTTCAGTGATAGGTATTGCTAAAAGGCCACGCCAGAAGGATGAATATCAAAAAGTCGGCCAACATTAAGGTACGCGTTTCTGGAATAAATACTAATAAAATCTTTTTTTGCATTTTCCGCAGCATTCATTTTTAGGAACATTTTCTGCCGGACCATTGGAGATAAAAAAGTGAAATTTGCCACAGTCTTTGTACTTACCATAACACAACATCCTGGGGACAAAATTTTCTGTGAAATGAAAATTTCTAGTTATCGTACACATACATTTTAAAAAAAAGGTTTGTTTACCTAATTACTAAAAATAACCTACCAGATTTTGAAAGTGATAGGTATTGTAACCTTTCAGAAAATGTTCCCCACATGACAATATGCGTTTTAAAAGTATCCAGCAACGTCCTCATCAAATTATTTGACAAAAAATAAAAAATATATATATATATTATAGCCAATAACATAATAACAACATATGCAAAAATTGATTCAGTTACCCTTCAAACAGTAAAAGTTACATCAGCTTTTGTGCACCAATGTGTTTTATCATACGTCCCCACTTAAAACATCTGGAAATACGAGGGTAATCCTAAAAGTAAGGTCTCCTATATCTTTATAAGTACAGAACACTGTCTGTGTGGCAGTTGGTCACACTGTTATGAAGAGTGCTTCATGCGCTGTGTGTAAACATGCGCACTCCGCGCTGAGGCGCTCAGTCTTGGCTTAGCAACCGTTGAGAATGGAGCTTCCGTTGGATGTTACCGCCAAATGCGAATTGCACGCAGTTATTCGGTTTTTGAACGGAAAGGGCACTGCGCCGATTGAAATCCATCGCCAATTGACGGAAGTGTATGGTGAGTCCTGCATGGATGTCAAAAATTTTCGTAAGTGGTGTGATCGGACCGAAATTCACGACGAACAAGGGAGCGGGAGACCTTCAATTTCTGAGGAGACAGTGTTGAAGGTTGAGCAAAGCATGCGTTAAGATCGGCGGATCACCCTGGATGATCTCTGCACGTTGGTTCCTGAGGTTTTCCGAAGCACCGCTCACAGAATTGTAACGTAAACATTGAATTACCGGAAGGTGCGCGCAAGATGGGTGCCACGCAGGCTGACTGAGGACCACATGCGGCAACGAGTTGATGCTTCCCGCGCTTTTCTTCACCGCCTTGCAGCCGAGCAGGACAACTTTCTGGACTCAATTGTCACGGGTGACGAAACCTGGGCATACCACTTCACACCTGAGACCAAACAACAATCACGCCAGTGGCGGCATCCTTCTTCGCAGCATGGCGGCGAGCTGGTATGACGTGGGCATACAAAAACTGCCACAGCGTCTACAAAAATGCATCGACAGAAATGGTGATTATGACGAAAAATAGGTAAATGTTCAAGCTGTAAACTGATGTAAACCATTGTATAAATAGACAGGTCTATGTACTTATAAAAAAATAGGAGACCTTACTTTTGGGATTACCCTCGTAATTAACATGCTGTTAGACAGACTCACGGAGAGGAAAGACTGGAGCTGCGGACATAGATTGGAATACACACGACAAATATTTGACGACAATGATTGTAATTGCTGTGCTAAGATGTCTGTATTTATTTATCTGAGTCCAAAAGACACTAAAACATAGGATAATCTAAAACTACAATAACAGAGAGAGTTTCACACTTTCTGACTGCAATGTTCAGCAGCCAGAACGGCGAGATCATTCGATGCAAACGAGTCTTCTGTGTCACAAGGTTCGCTAGCATTTCTGCAAACGAGCAAGAGTTCAGAGTCATGTCTTGCCCCACTCAAAAAGCTCATCAGCACTCATCCCATTTTTCCAGACTAGCCTTGTCACCAATGCTCTCAATCTGTTCAGGGTCTTCCATGTCCCTTGCTGGAACGAGTGACTCAAGTTAGGAAGTGCCACGGTGTGCGGCTCGCGTTCGGTTGAAGTCGGAAATCGGTCACGTGACGTCCCTCGCTCGCTACTTTGATGCCATATGGGATTGTTCGTATTTGATTGTCTCCATATTATAACTTGCGTGCTATGAAAGCATACCATTTCAGGGCAACAGCATATACAAAATTAATCCCAAACATGTCACGCTAGGTACGATTCGTTATAATTAAACGCCAATTAACGACACATTAGCTATTAGTTAAAGCCTTTAGGATATTTTAAGAGGAACAGTAATGCCTAACGTTGTATGCGATCGCTGTGATCGTGTGGTTGGAAACGTACAGAGACAGAGTTGAAGGATGTCGGGTTTGCATCTTTGGACATGCCTTTTTTTTCATGCTCACGTTTGTGGCATACTCTGGGACTTTCTTATCGATGCAACAGGAGTATGTTCTGTAATATTTAATGTTATTTATATATAAAAGCTTGTTCCCTCGGTAATGAGTTTCTTTGATTTCGTGGCTTTAGTCTGACTAAAATGCGAAAAGATGAAATTGCAACCAGCAACTACACTTATACTCTTTCTTATCAGAAATACTTGATCGTTTTTCCGAACCTGTCGCAGTTTTCGAGGAAGTGGTCAGGCAGTAAATGAAACGAGCAGCAATAACATTTATGTTTTTGCTTGTCACAAATATTTAGTTGCTTTCGTAAATTTGGCGGTAAAGGAAAATATCGCATTACACTGGGATAAAGGTAGTCACACGACCGCTTTCAGCCGAGCGCCAACCGCACATCCAGGCTTAGTCAGTTGTCGTACTCGATGGTGATGACCGCTCAACTGCGCGGTCTTCAGCGCCCGTACAAAGTCCCAATTTTTTCACAGTCCAATTTTTTACATTAATCGAGCGACTGTCACAAATGATAGTAATGAGGATGAAATGAGGGGGACAACACGAACACCCAGTCCCCGGGCAGAGAAAATCCCCAACCCGGCCGGGAAGCAAATCTGGGAGTGAGTGATCCAGAGGCAGCAACGCTAGCTACTAGACCACGAGCTGCGGGCTGTCGTATTGGAGATAGCAGTCGTATGGCAACACCTCTTCTGTTCATAGTCCTCCAGGAGTTTTTTTGTTCCTCACAGCTCAGTTAGGCGACCTTCTGCTGAAGTTGGAAATGATGCTGTTGTAAGGAAGACGCTTTCTTTGAACTTCAGTCATGATAAACGTGAATTGTACTAGTGTAACGTGTCTGTGTGTGTGTGTGTGTGTGTGTGTGTGTGTGTGTGTGTGACAGAGAGAGAGAGACCAAATTTTTAATAATTAAATGAAGGAGCCGCTACAAAATTGGGTTCTCGTAGTGCTCACATATTCTGAAAGCGGGACTTGTGTGTTTTGTAATTCGTGAACTGTACCATCACGTGTGACAACATCTGTTCTCGTAACATGTTTTCCACCGACAACACGCTCTGTATGAATATTTTTGGTTTGTGTAATGTGTCGATACAGTGTAGGACACAGTCTGCGAGTGAATGCCTCTGTTAGGAAATGACCAACGTCCCTTTTACTGCCCTTCGACATATCGTAACAAAATGTATTCTCACTGAGCTCAAACAGCTCCAGAACTTTGCATCTAATTATTATTTGTTGTTTACAAATCCTCCTACATTTTACCAGTAACTGTGATTGCAGTGCATCTCTAACTGTTTTTCTCCACCCCCCTGTATTTATCCATTACTCTTAAGAAATATTAACGACTGAAGCCCCTGTATCCAAGTATTAGGCGCTCACCGCTTTCCCGTCTTTAATTTTCTTTCATTTGGTGCCCATTTCGTTATACACTTTGGTAGCCTTTCTTTTCAATTCATTTTGGCATACGAATACCATTGCAGTTGCTTCTTCCGAATAAAACAATCAATAACCGCTTTTTAAACATTCAGTCTCAAATGACTTACTCTGTTATTTTATCTTTTCTTGCTATCATTGTCGCATGTTTTCAGAAATCCAGTAATTTTGGATTTAGTTCTCTTTAACCATACTGGGCAGCCTTACGTAATAATGATTTTAACTGTCGTTTTAAATGCCATTTGAGCATCAGATCTTATTCGAGACAATTCCATTGTCATCTTTGCTGACTCTTGTTTCCCATCATATGTAATTTTCACCATTAAGCTTTTAAATTCGTCAGTAGCTGCTGTTGTTTCCATCAGCTATTCTAACACTAGATCTTAATTTATCCCAACCGTTACCAGTTAGACCTATATATACTCTTTAATAAATTTTCTTGTCAAATGCTCTGCACCCTCTTTCTCTCGGGCTAAAATCAGTTGCCCTTCAGCAGATTATGGCGAGTAGTTTCTAATATTGTTTACTGGTACCCTTATATTTTTAATTGTTGCCCGCATCTCGTGGTCGTGCGGTAGCGTTCTCGCTTCCCATGCCCGGGTTCCCGGGTTCGATTCCCGGCGGGGTCAGGGATTTTCTCTGCCTCGTGATGGCTGGGTGTTGTGTGCTGTCCTTAGGTTAGTTAGGTTTAAGTAGTTATAAGTTCTGGGGGACTGATGACCATAGATGTTAAGTCCCATAGTGCTCAGAGCCATTTTTTAAATTGTTTTGCTCAAAGTTTCTTCTGTGCACATTTTGTTTCGAGAGGGTGCAGTTGACATCAATCACGTAGTCCTTTTGTAATTTGAAATACAGGTAACAGTTATTTTTCGAACATCGCATGTAAACAAAAATGAAGTAGAATAAATCTAATTAACACTTGCTTACGGTGTGTTTTGTATTACGAACAGTGTAACTCAAATCATGAATAATATTCAGCGACTCAAGAAGTATATGTACCGTACCAAAAATTCATGCACATCCGTGTAACTATCTAAACGTTTGCCGCGCGCGATTAGCCGAGCGGTCTCAGGCGCTGCAGTCATGGACTGTGTGGCTGGTCCCGGTGGAGGTTCGAGTCCTCCTTCGGGCATAGGTGTGTGTGTTTGTCCTTAGGATAGTTTAGGTTAAGTAGTGTGTAAGCTTAGGGACTGATGACCATAGCAGTTAAGTCCCATAAGATTTCACACACATTTGAACTATGTAAACGTTTCGCAGATGAAGGTGTTGTGTGTCACAAACGCTACTGTTTTCGACTTTTTAGCCATTATCAAACAACACTAAGATAACTTCAACGTTTTCATTTGAAAAATTTATCGAGACTATTGACACATGTCGAAGCTAAATTGTACCTGAATGTTGCTTCATCTACATCTACATGGATACTCTGCAAATCACATTTAAGTGCCTGGCAGAGGGTTCATCGAACCACCTTCACAATTCTCCATTATTCCAGTCTCGTATAGCGCGCGGAAAGAACGAACAACCTATATCTTTCCGTGTGTCAACAAAATATTTTCGCATTCGGAGGTGAAAGTTGGTGTCTGGAGTTTCGTGAGAAAATTCCGTCGCAACGAAAAACGCCTTTCTTTTAATGATGTCCACCCCAAATCCTGTATCATTTCAGTGACACTCTCTCCCATATTTCGCGATAATTCAGAATGTGCTGCCGGCCGCGGTGGTCTAGTGGTTCTAGGCGCGCAGTCCGGAACCGCGGGACTGCTACGGTCGCAGGTTCGAATCCTGCCTCGGGCATGGATGTGTGTGATGTCTTTAGGTTAGTTAGGTTTAAGTAGTTCTAAGTTGTAGGGGACTGATGACCATATAAGTTAAGTCCCATAGTGCTCAGAGCCATTTAAACCAATCAGAATGTGCTGCCCTTCTTTGAACTTTTTCGATGTAGTCCGTCAGTCGTATTTCCTAAGGATCCCACACCGCGCAGCAGTATTCTAAAAGAGGACGGGTAAGCGTAGTAGATCTGTTACATTTTCTAACCTAACCTAACCTAGCCTAACCTAAGTGTCCTGCCAATAAAACGCAGTCTTTGGCTAGCCACATCTTCTATGTGTTCATTCCAATTTAAGTTTTTTGTAATTGTAATTCATAGGTATTTAATCGAATTTACAGCCTTTATATTTGACTGATTTATCGTGTAACCGAAATTTGACGGATTCCTTTTAGCACTCATGTGGATGACCTCACACTGTTCGTTGTTTAGGGTCAAGGAGTTGTCCTGAAATCCCTTATGATCGTATTCAAACGACCACTGTTAAATCCAGTGCCATTTTCTACGAAGATTCGGTAGTTTATGTTACTCTTTTGCTAGAAACAGGAGAAAAGTCGCATTGCACGTGCGGTTTTGTCCGAAAAACTACGCAACAAAACCCTGCGCGTGGTGTGTGTGTGTGTGTGTGTGTGTGTGTGTGCATTGGTGTTGAACAAAAATACAAAATAACCTTGCACGATTACGATCTCATTGTAATTTTACTTTGAAGGCATTAATTGTTCACTTGCATTAAACTATTCCGGACAGGGAAGCAGCAGGCGATAACGCTTAGCAGTAAACACACTTGTCAATAAACGTTAGCGGACAGAGGCGGGGTCGGGTAATTGCGTTTGGCGTTGCGCGAAGCGGGCCGGCTGAGGGATTGACACGCTCTGTTCCGGATCGGCGCGGTTCCCATCGGAATGTGCGCGGAATGCGGGCGGCGCGCATGCGCGAACGCAGCCCATAGCTCTACATTGCGCTCGTCCGCGGCAGTCGGCCGCTATAAACGTCCGGCGCCCATCCCACTGTTTCACGCTCTGGCGCCGTCCAAGCACCGACTCGTATCTGCCAGCGTTCGGGGCTATCGGGGAGACGGACCGAGGGTTACGAAGCAGAGCCGGGCGGCCGATGCGCGAACACTGCACTTACCCATAAGCGTAGTTTTTACCTGCAGGTCTTTACAATGCACACGAACGATGGTCGGTAACAACACGTACCTTCTGGTTCCGTTAAAGAACACTCTCCCACACAGTGTAAACGAAGTTCCAGCCTAAATAAAGGTCTCATTTCGACGAGGAAGAGTGTCTACAAATTTCTTCAGGTGCTATATTCAGCTGAATCCACTCTCCTTGTGGCAAGAATCAGGGGTGTAGAACCGGGATGTTGCAACGGCGAAACTAGAGATTTAGAGACCTTTAAGGTAATTAATTTACGGAAATAAAAGGATACGCTATGTCATTTCTGTACAGTTGGAAGAAAGAAACTCTTTCATTGTAGTTCTGATCAATACAAGTCGGTAGAAGTTAGAAATATTCACGTGGAATGCAATTACTGCCATTGTTTGCTGTCTGGCGGAACAGTAATTCTATTACAAAAGGTTTAATTTGATATCATATTTATTGCTACAAATAAGAAACATTTTGAACACTAACGTCTTTGTAATGGGCTTTCACGAAGTCTTTTTACTTTCGTGTGAATTTTCTACCATAGCGGATGATAGGTACAAATAAAAATGTGTTGGTACTTCCCTTGCCCTTCGCCGCCCCGCAGCAGTCATTATGCTCACTCCCCTCACACCGCACCCATAGCAGAGGCGCTGTACTGTACTGTACTGTACTGTACTGTCTGACCGCAACAACTTGGCCCCTGTCTTCGCCCTTTCTTGTTGGTAGCTGTTGGAAGTCATCGACTTGGAACTACAGTCAATCGATACAAACTAACAGTACCTATCTTGGGCTTTTGCAAATCATATCTGCCCAGAGACAAATATCCCTTGTTGTACAGTCATGTGTTATATATCTCATCTTTCTATTGAAGGCGTGTACATTTCTGAATTGTTATTTTCACGAGTAAAATACACAAATAGTAAAAACAGAACCAATATTTCAGATGAACACCTAGAGGACAGCCTGAAAATTGCAACTACTTCGATCGAAACTAATATTTTGATACGTCAGTTTCCAAAATTCAAAGTCAAATGTCACATTAATTCTATGATTTGTAATTACTTACACAGTGAGATTGAGCTGCCCCTATTTGCCTCTTCATGCAACTCACAATGCGTTCAAAAACATGCACCATATTTTCATATTCTCTTGCTCTCCATGTGCAAAGTATTAGTCCTACGGATAAAAAGAACAGAATCTTTTTGTAAGAAATTTAATGTAGTTACAGTTTCTATTTGGATACGTTTTCACTGGAGACCACCGCTTTAGACTTATTAAAAAAATGCGTTTGAAGGTCACTTTCATACGTTTTTTCTTGAATAATTCGAAAGCTATGGTCTCTAGCGAAAAGGTATCCCAGTATAAAATTTCACTACAGTAAATTTCCTACCAATAGGCGCTCTTCCATTTTTCTGAAGGGCTAACAGTTTGCATGAAGTTACTGAGAGAATATGAAAACCTTGCACATGGTTTTTGAAGGTATAGTGGTTTGCATAGAACCCAGCGGTAGGGACAAAAAAATGGTTCAAATGGCTCTGAGCACTATGGGACTTAACAGCTGAGGTCATCAGTCCCCTAGAACTTAGAACTACTTAAACCTAACTAACCTAAGGACATCACACACATCCATGCCCGAGGCAGGATTCGAACCTGCGACCGTAGCGGTCGCTCGGTTCCAGACTGAAGCGCCTAGAACCGCTCGGCCACAAAGGCCGGCGGCGGTAGGGACAGCTGAATCACCCTTTACATAAAATTATTAATGAAATCTCGTTCATGAAAAGGTAAATTAATTCCTCCGTGGTTGTTTAGAATATAGATGATAAATTATAAATTACCTAAATATGTTAACTGTATACCTCGGACCCTCTCCCTGCAACCGAACTAATGGGCCCAGGAGGTAATCTAATAGGTAGAGTACTTCCCACCTTGGAAGATGTTGATTGCTACATTTCACAAACTCTTCCAAACCGTCCCTGATATTTTCTTCGGGATCAAGATCGGGTGAGTGAGAGGGTCACCTGAGGGGCGATAGTCTGTCCGAGTGTTGGTCAAATTAGGAATGCATTAGTCAGGCGCTGTGAACGCCGCATTTGTCATGTCGGAGAAACGAAGTGCCCATGAAATACCCACCATGAAGATGTAGAAGAGGAACAACATTTGGTCACTTAGTATGTCAGAATAAACGTCCTGGTTCATCTTCACAGCAAGTTGAGTGAGTCGACCGATGTCATGGTACGAAAGACATGTCCTCCCCCTCCTCCCTCACCCCCCCCCCCCCCCCCCCCCCGCCACCCGTCCCCTCTCGCATACATTATACAACGGCCAAAGGCTTAATGCTGGTATCGGTGTACTGGACGACTTCCAGCATTTGAAACGAGGCAAAATCGCAACTCATCTGACCACACTACGCGCTTCACAGCCACCTATTGTCCCGCCTCTTGTTTGTTTTGCCGATTAAAGACGCGCTGCTTTGCCCTTTCGTGAACTACCCGACCGCAAATATACACTGTATTTCCGGCTGGAAATTCTGCGAGATGGGCCAGCATTCACTCGTATACTAACAGTTCTTTTTGGGGTTGATACCGGTTCTCGTTGTCAAGACGTCACACGTGTTTCCGGCCCCTGCCGCTTACGAACTCTTTACGACCACTGTTCCTACTCAGTGTGAATGGTATTCCGTTCATCGTAGACACATCTATGCTGATAAATAACAAATCGGGTAACTTCATTCGTGGTGTGGTCATGGACAATTCCAAACACAATAGACGCTTTCTGAGGTTCTGCCTCGTCTCCAAGTCGATCCACTTTACTGTACTGATTCGTTACTTTTGACTGCCACATACACAGCACTTCACTGCCATGACTTTCGTCACCGGTGGAGGGTAACATGACCGTCTGGTACCAGTTGTACAGCGCTAAAAATCGACCAATGCGCTTTTAAAGGGGAGAGACAAAATTTTTGTCAGTTGAGTTTACATTTACAACTACATCTACATGGCTGTTTTGGAGCTCACACTCAAGTGCTCGGTAGAGGGTTCACCGAACCACCTACAGACTATTTCTCTGTCATTTCACTGTTGAACAGGACGAGGGAAAAATGATCACTTAAATCTTTGCGAGCGAGCTCTAATATCTCTTATTTTATTACGGTGATCATTCCTCCCTGTGTGAGTGAGCGTCAACAAAATATTTTCGCATTCGGATAACAATGTTGGTGACAAATTTTGTGAAAAGATCTCGTCGCAACGAAAAACGCCTTTGTTTTAATGATTGTCACCGCACCTTGCATATCATAGGACACTTTCTCCCCTCTTCCACGATAATACAAAACGAGCTGCCTTCCTTTGAACTTTTTCGATGTCCTCCGACAATACCAGCTTGTAACGCTCCCATGCCGCAAACTAATAATCCCGAAGAGAACGCAGAACCGCAGTGTAGCGAGCCTCTTTAGTAGATCTGGTGCATCTTTTAGCTGTTCTGCCAGTATAACGCAGTCTTTGGATGGGTTTCCCCATGACATTTTCTGTGTGCTCGTTCCAATCGAAATTGTTAATCAGGTATTTAGCAGAATTGACAGCTTCCAGATTTCTGTGATTTATCGTGTAGTCGAAATTAAACGGATTCGTTCTAATGCCACTACGGAGGACCCCCACATTTTTCATTATTTAGAGTCAACTGCCACTTTTCACTATCTGCAAATATATTTTTGCTGTTGGTTTTGGTCTCCTGTTGACTTTGCTTGACAATAAACGACAGCATCGCCTGTAAACAGTGTAAGAGGGTTGCTCAGATTGCTTCCTAAATCGTTTATGTAGATTTGAAACAGTAGAGGGCTATAACTCTTCCTTAGGGCCCGCCAGATGTCATTTCCGCTATTTTCGATGACTTTCCTTCAGTTACTACGAACTCTGACCCTTTTGACAGTAACTAACGATTCCAGTCGTACAACTGATACAATACTCCACAGGGTCGCAGTTCGATTAGAAGCCACTTGTTAGGAATTGTGTTAAATGTCTTCTGGAAATCTAGAATATGGAAACGATCTGGACTGTGCGGCTGATCCCGGCGGAGGTTCGAATCCTCCCTCAGGCATGGATGTGTGTGTTTGTCCTTAAGTAGTGTGTAAGCTTAGGGACTGATGATCTTAGCAGTTAAGTCCCATAAGATTTCACACACATTTGAACATTTTTTTTTTAAACTATCTTAAGATCCACTGTCGGTGAATAAAGAGCTGTTGTGTTTCATAAGAATAATATTTTCTGAATCCGTGTTGACTATGTGTTATTGTATCGTTTGCTTCGAAGTAATTCATAATGTTCGAACAAAATTCTACTGCAAATCGCCATTAGTGGTATGGGTCTGCAATTCAGCGGATTACTCCTATTTCGTTTTTTTGTGTACTAGTGTGACACGTGGAACTTTACAGTGCTTTGCTACGTATCTTCCGTCGAACCAGCCGTTGTATGTAATTGTCAAATATGAAGCTATTATATCAACGTATTCTGGAAGGAAGCTGATCTGTCCCGGAAAACTTTCCTGTATTAAGTGATTTAAGTTACTTCGCTGCACCGACAATATCTACTTCTAAGTCACTCATGCTGGTAACTGTTCTTTATTAGAATTCTGGAATATTTACTTCGTTTTCTTTGATGGATGAATTTAGGAAAACCGTGTTTTCTAACTCATAGGTAGCATTACATTCGCTACCGCGCAGCGAAGGTATTGATTGTGTCTTACTTTACATATGACCAGAATCTCTTTCGATTTTCTGTAGGAATTGAAGACAGAGTTACGTGACGTCTCGTACTGAAGTCCGCGCTAAGTTTCGAGCTTCTGTAAAACATTACCGACTCTGGTGATGTTTCGTTCTTTCAAATTTGGCGTGCTTTCATAGTTGCTTCTGCAACCGTGTTCTGAATTCTTTTGTGTACCAAGAAGGTCAGTCGTGTCTCATATTAATTTATTTAGTATACGTCTGTCAATTACTAACGGTACTACTTCTATGAATTTAAGCTGGCTCTGAGCACTATGGGACTTAACTTCTAAGGTCATCAGTCCCCTAGAACTTAGAACTACTTAAACCTAACTAACCTAAGGACATCACACACATCCATGCCCGAGGCAGGATTCGAACCTGCGACCGTAGCGGCCACGCGATTCCAGACTGTAGCGCCTTTAACCGCTTGGCCACACCGGCCGGCTGAATTTAAGCATTTGGTCTACTCTTACATAGTTTGAAAGATAGGTAGATCGTTTCTTAGAAAGGGATCAGGCAAATTTTTATTTTCTGTTTTCGAGGAACTGAATTAAAATAAAGAGGCGTGGAGTGAACTGGAGTTTGAAACACAATTTCTGTAGCGAATTGTTCTATAATCACACGTTTTCACATTTGAAAAAGCCTGTGTTAAAATGAAACATAAAATCTATGCTCTGTCAGGTTTGAATGGTCAACTATTCGTAAAGCGTTATTTTGCGGTATTGCTGTAATGTTTGTATCTCCTTCCCCATCACGTTTGAACTATTTTAATGACTGGTTGTGGAATTCAAGGAATAACTGGCGTAGGATGACTCTACTTCACACAGAATAGTGTATGAAAAGTGAATATTTATCGTGTGAGAGAATTGTATGCATTGTATCGTTGGTATGGACCATTTTTAGAGAATTGTTTGGTAAAAAATATACTCTACAAATAAAGAATTTGGGATAAGGATACACTAATTTTTGGAAATTTGTGGTTAGTTCCTATGGGACCAAACTACTGAGGTCATCAGTCCCTAGGCTTACACTCTACTTAATCTAATTAAATTAACGTACGTTAAGGACAACACACACACACACACACCCATGCCCACCTGATACATTAAGATAGGACGAAAGTGGTCCCGATGTCCGGTAGTGTAGCTGAGATTGATTTGGTACATACTGTTTTGTTTATGTCATGCCCACTAGATACACAAGGGAACCATACAAAGCGACGTGGAATAACAATTTAAGTTATGCGGCTTGAATTGGGGAGGAGTCCAAACTTGGTTCGACGATTTAGGGTTTTCAAATAAATTACTTGAGACCAAGTATCATCCACTGCTGGACATGAAGCTCTTCCACACTTCTCCATATATTACGATCTTGATTTCTTGCTATGTAGTCAACCAGTATTCCAATAGGTCATTGCCTTCGCCTTCGCTTATCACAAGCAATCCAACAGAAAGCCTCCTTAGGCCAACATGCATCTTCCCGCTGCTCGTTGCAGAACCATCAATTCTTGAACTTTTTCATATTTAAAGTCTATATTTCACTCTCGAAAGTTAGTACTAACTGTATACACCGACGGTAGACTATCTGTTTACTTCTGAATACAGCACTCAGTTTCCAAAATTAAATGCGATCCATTTTAACCATCATGCTCTTTTCTTCGTTTGTCCATATGCTTGTTACTTGCATTTTCCTAAGTTTTCAGATTTCAGCGGTTTCCAAACTTTATCATTAATCTTTATCACACCTATCGCCATTATGACATTACGTTATTTTCCACACAGTGTAATTAATTTTTACGTCTGTTGTGATATTTATTCTGTTTAATTGCTGCATCGTTTGGTGAAATTCATCTGGATTCGAAACCAACATACTTTACTTTACTTTTTTGTGATAGGAAATTAACATATTTCAGCTCGAAGTTGGACTACGTCCAATGCTTACTTGCCCTCCTGCCGTAATTCATCGAAAGTGCATTTACGGAGACAGGACATGTCATGACATGTTCTGTATCCCGATATTTGCCACAATCACATCTTTCCCAACTTTATGAGGTTTGATTTCGCTAGTGTTACGCCCGTTCTGATGGGTTTACGCTTCTCTAAGTCTTCCATCTCAAATTCTCGCTGCTCGTCAAGTTCTTTGTTCAAGACTCTATTGCGGGATGTAAGTCTTCCAGGTCCGTAGAAGGCACAAAATAATGTGTGGCGTTCATCGAACATAGGCTTACTTTCCCAGTGAGTTCTTGACCGGCTTTTCGGGTGTTGTGGTCCAAAAATCCGACCGTTTTGTATACCTCATATTGCGGCGTTGGTTTCATGCAGACAAAACAACGTCATTTGCATATTGAAACGATTTTAATTAAGATCCTTTTGCGTGTATTCTTTCCTCATTCCCGTTTAATAATTTGAAGGTTTCTTTACATGAAAGCAGACAATTGTCGCCTTGTCCAAAATCTTTCTCAATTCTCTTAATGTCACCGAGTGGAAATTGTAGCCTTGTTGCAACAGCCTGCCGGTGTGGCCGAGCGGTTCTCGGCGCTTCAGTCTGGAACGCCGCGCGGGATTAGCCGAGCGGTTTTGGGCGCTGCAGTCATGGACCGTGCGGCTGGTCCCGGAGGAGGTTCGAGTCCTCCCTCGGGCATGTGTGTGTGTTTGTCCTTAGGATAATTTAGGTTAAGTAGTGTGTAAGCGTAGGGACTGATGACCTTAGCAGTTAAGTCCCATAAGATTTCAAACACATTTGAACATTTTTTCAGTCTGGAACCGCGCGACCGCTACGGTCGCAGGTTTGAATCCTGTCTCGAGCATGGATGTGTGTGATGTCCTTAGGTTAGTTAGCTTTAAGCAGTTCTAAGTTCTAGAGGACTAATGACCTCAGATGTTAAGTCCCATAGTGCTCAGAGCCATTTGAACCTTGTTGTAACTAATGTATGTAGATTTTGTCCGTTGATCCTCAAGTGCTGCCACCGTAGACTTTACTGTGACGAAGTCAAACGCTTTCTCATTGTCTACAAACTCCATTGAAAAGAACAGCTGATATTCGTTACTTACTGTTACGATTCCGTTGGCCGCCGGCCACTGCGCTATACCCACTTCTGAAGCCGGCTGTTTCTTTTGGTTAGGTGAAGCTTAAGATTTTTAGCCATAGTTAAATAGTAAAACTCGTATCTACAGAAGATTCGAGGGAAAGCTATGCAATTTGTTACAAAGTTGAATAATTTAATAATCTGTGTGCGGATCACAGAAATGCCCATCAAACTGCAGTGGTAGGGGGTACTAGAAATACGTCGGGTATCACGGAAAGTTTTACTCTTTAAATATCGAGTACGGGCGTTCCAACATTAATCAATGTACAGATTATTTCCTGCCAAGCACATCTCCCACAATGATCATGACGATAAAATTAGTGAACTTCGGCTTATAAGGATGTATACCGACAGTCCTTCTAGCCGCGAAAATGCATGAATGGAATGGGAAGAGGAATAGGGAGTGGACATACTCCACTGTAGCCAGCTTCACAAACCGACTGACTACAGCATATCACGTCTCCGATTGCATGAGATAAAAATAGAGGTGGCGGGGAAATCTAAAACAACTGGGCGCAGTCTGTTAATGGCACATCTTTCAATGGCTGCCATCCTCTGGTGACGAGCATACTTTTTTTTTCCGGCGCTGGAATCAGACCGGCCGTCTCCGCGTCTCACATTTGCATCCAAGTGTTGATTTGCACCCCGATTGTTCTTGAGATGATGAACACCTGTTTCCTTATGCTTATAGCCCGCCGAAGTGGCCGTGCGGTTCTAGGCGCTGCAGTCTGGAACCGCGAGACCACTACGGTTGCAGGTTCGAATCCTGCCTCAAGCATGGATGTGTGTGACGTCCTTAGGTTAGTTCGGTTTAACTAGTTCTAAGTTCTAGGGAACTAATGACCTCAGAAGTTGAATCCCATAGTGCTCAGAGCCATTTGAACCATTATGCTTATATGTTTCATCTGTCTGTCCCTCATTCCCCCACTCTGTCACTACACTATTTCCTTGCCCTTCGGCTCCTCTTTTGTCCTCTGCGTTCTCGCCTTTTCCCAAACTTCTTTCTCCATTCTGTAACCTCTCTTCCTGTTAGTCTTGCGACCCATCCCCTCATTCTCTCTCTCTCTCTCTCTCTCTCTCTGTCTAAGGCAAATGGCTGGATATTACCATTCAAGAAAATGACACGGCCGATTTCTTTTATCATCTTTCCAAAATCGTATCTCGTGCTAAGTCTGTAATGACGACGTCGTCGACGGGACGTTAAATCCTAATCCTGAATAATTCCTCACTCTCATTTTCCCTGACTTTTGTCATTCTCTCTCACAATTTCAGTCTGACACCCCTCCTCCCCCTCTCTCTTCCTGTCACTTTTCGCGATTTCTGTCTCTTCTCTCCTCCTCTCGCACTACTGCTTCTCTCTCTCTCTCTCTCTCTCTCTCTCTGTGCACTGTCTCTCTCTCGCGTGCACTCACACATCCGCACACACAGTGTGAAAGCGGAACAGAGACAGAGGCGCAGGAACATCGGCGCTTCACACTCCGCTCGCAAATTCCGAATGACGCAAGACGCTGACAGGTGTGGGAGGCAGACAGGCGCGGAGTCCCGCGGGTCCCACAGCCGGGTTTTTGACGGCGCGGCGGGCGGCTGGCGGCGCGCGGGCCCGCAGCTCCGCGCCGGCAAGTCGCAATATCACGCTGGCCGAACACAAGTGCGCCATAGCGGCGCTCCCGATGTCCACCCCTAATTAAAAGCCGCACTCGCAAACACCGCCCACCGCCCCCGGCGCGACCCTCCGCCCGCGGCGCGCATAGTTTCATCTAAATGTTTGAACCCCATTGCCCGCTAACTGCATACAGCAATAACCATTCCAATTAGACCTAATGATTCGTGTATGTATTTGCCTTGCTTTTTTAAGTTGCGCTCTGTGCTCGGCCACGGTTTCGCTGCTACTGCTACTACTGCCGTTGCTGTTGTTGTTGTTGCTGGCGGCACTGGAGAACGCGCCAGAGTTCGTCGTCTGTCCCCTTCCCATTCCACCGCCCCCCTTTTTTTAATCCCTTCCCCTTTCCATTCTCTCCCTCCCGCCCCCTCTCTTTTTTTTTGTAATCCGGAGTTCGTCTGCAGCAGCTGTAATCGCGCTATCAAATGTAGCATGACGTCATGTTCCACGTCATATCCCACTCTTCATTTTCTGGGACGGTGTAAATATCGCGCGGCCCGCGACGGCCAGTGGTATGCACCAATTACACGGTCCAGCCGGCGCAGCGCTTCTTGGCTTTTGTCCTTGCTGCGGCCGCTGCCCGGCCCGCCCCCTCTGCGACAACATCTAAACCGGCGGCCGGCGCCGCGTTCTCCATTACGCTGGTATTTCTGCATCCGGCCGCTGCCGCTGCCGTCTGCCCATTATGACCAGGCGCCGGATGGGACGAGCCTCGAATGCTTCGCCGCCGCAGATTAAGAGTATTAATCACCGAAATGTCTTCACGGATAACGTTCCCGGTTGCTCTTTCAGTCACATGTCGCTTTTGTCTCGAGCTGTGGACACGTTTTGGTCAGTATTTCGTTGCTGTTTCTGCAGTATTGCTCTTCTATCTAGGCTTTGCAACTAAAGAAGCGCCACGATAAGGTATTCTGGAGAAAGATATTTGAAATCCCCGGCTGATCGGCATGATGTAAATTTTCCCATGTCTGCCGAAATTACACTGCTGGCCATCAAAATTGCTGCACCACGAAGATGACGTGCTACAGACGCGAAATTTAACCGACAGGACGAAGATGGTGTGGTATGATTAGCTTTTCAGAGCATTCTCACAAGGGAGGCGCCGGTGGCGACACCTACAGCGTGCTGAAAATGATTCAAATGGCTCTGAGCACTATGGGACTTAACTACTGTGGTTATCAGTCCCCTAGAACTTAGAACTACTTAAACCTAACTAACCTAAGGACATCACACACATCCATGCCCGCGGCAGGATTCGAACCTGCGACCGTAGCAGTCGCGCGGTTCCGGACTGAGCGCCTTAACCGCGAGACCACCGCGGCCGGCTACAACGTGCTGACATGAGGAAAGTTTCCAACCCATTTCTCATACACAAACAGCAGTTGACCGGCGTTGCCTGGTGAAACGTTGTTGTGATGCCTCGTGTAAGGAGGAGAAATGAGTACCATCACGTTTCCGGCTTTGATAAAGGTCATATTGTAGCCTATCACGATTGCGGTTTATCGTATCGCGACATTGCTGCTCGCGTTGGTCGAGATCCAATGACTGTTAGCAGAATATGGAATCGGTGGGTTCAGGAGGGTAATAAGGAACGCTGTGCTGGATCCCAACGGACTCGTATCACTAGCAGTCGAGATGACAGGCATCTTATCCGCATGGCTGTAACGGATCGTGCAGCCACGTCTCGACCCCTGAGTCAACAGATAGGGACGTTTGAAAGACAACAATCATCTGCACGAACAGTTCGACGACGTTTGCAGCAGCATGGACTATCAGTTCGGAGACCGTGGCTGCGGTTACCCTCGACGCTGCATCACAGACAGGAGCGCCTGCGGTGGTGTACTCAACGACGAACCTGGGTGCACGAATGGCAAAACGTCATTTTTACGGATCAATCCAGGTTCTGTTTACAGCATCATGATGGTCGCATCCGTGTTTAGCGACATCGCGGTGAACGCACGTTGGAAGCGTGTATTCGTCATCGCCATACTGGCGTATGACCGCAATGGGGTGCCATTCGTTACACGTCTCGGTCACCTCTTGTTCGCATTGACGGCAGTTTCAACAGTGGACGTTACATTTCAGATGTGTTACGACCCGTGGCTCTACCCTTCATTCGATCCCTGCGAAACCCTACATTTCAGCAGGATAATACACGACCGCATGTTGCAGGTCATGTACGGGCCTTTCTGGATACAGAAAATGTTCGACTGCTGCCCTCCAGATCTCTCATCAATTGGAAAGGTCTGGTCAATGGTGGCTCGTCACAATACGCTAGTCACTACTGTTGATGAACTGTGGTATCGCGTTGAAGCTGCATGGGCAACTGTACCTGTACACGCCATCCAAGCTCTGTTTGACTCAATGCACAGGCGTATCACGGCCAGAGGTGGTTGTTCTGGGTACTGATTTCTCAGGATCTATGCACACAAATTGCGTGAAATGTAATCACATGTCAGTTCTAGTATAATATATTTGTCCAATGAATACCCGTTTATCATCTGCATTTCTTCTTGGTGTAACAATTTTAATGGCTAGTAGTGTACTTCAGGGAAAAACCGAGAAGGTTCTCACATACTTTCAGATTAAATTCCTCCCTCCCCCCTTTCACGTAACTGTGCTATTACTGTGCTACGTCGGCGGGGCATTATTTTTCACCTACCTTTCCGTTTCTGCAATCAACTCTAACGTGAAAGTCGCCCTAATAAACCAAAACTTCGATATTAAATCAATTATTTGTCTTGATACTTTTTTACGTTACACTACACAGTCTAATGTGTTTTTGGTGAAGCCGTCATCAGGATGTCTGTCTCCGCAGCTGGGTGGTTTCTGTATAACCGATGCAGATCGTTTGGTGTGGTGTAGGGTCATTCATCGTTTGATGCCGATTAGCGACCGTCTTTTCGCATAAGCACACTGATAAATGTGACGAATGTCATCACGATGATAACTTATTCCCACGTTATTGTCTTATGGAAGGGATCATTGGCCGTATATTCGTCGACAGTTGCTTTTCTATCCCGAGGGCCTGAGTCCGCTTTTTCTAATGAATTTCTTATTCTTCCTGACGTATTTTTTTTTTCCTCAGACAAAAAAGAATACGATCGTCTGGCTCCTGGGTCATCACTATGTTACTGAAGAGACAACGACGCTGATCCCCGACTCTTTCAACAATATCTGGAGACCACATACTCTATGTGATCAAAAGTATCCGGACACCCTCAGAAACATACCTTTTTCATATTACGTGCATTGTGCTGCCACCTACTGCCAGGTACTCCATATTAGCGACCTCATTAATCATTAGACATCTTGAGAGTGTAGAATGGGGTGCTCCGCGGAGCTCACGAGCTTCTAACGTGGTCGACTGGTTGTCACTTGTGTCATACGTCTGTAAGCGAGATTTCCACACTCCTAAATAGCCATAGGTCCACTGTTTCTGATGTGATAGTGAAGTGGAAACGTGAAGGGACACGTACAGCACAAAAGCGTACAGGTCGACCTCGTCTGTTGACTTACAGAGACCGCCGACAGTTAAAGGGGTTAGTAATGTGTAAAAGGCACATATCTCTCCAAACCATCACACAGGAATTCCAAACTGCATTAGGTTCGAGTGCAAGTACGATGACATTTAGGTGAGAGATGAGAAAACTTGGAGTTCATGATCGAGCGGCTCCTCATAAGCCACAAATCACGCCGGTAAATGCCAAACGACGCCTCCCTCGTTGTAAGGAACTTAATCATTGGACGACTGAACAGTGTAAAAACGATGTGTGGAGTGACGAATCACGGTACACAATGTGACGATCCAATGGCAGTGTGTGGGTATGGCGAATGTCAGGTGAACATCATCTGCCAACAGTAAAATTCGGAGGCGGTGGTGTTATGGTGTGGTCGTGTTTTTCATGGAGGGGGCTTTCACACCTTGTTGTTTTACGTGGCACTATCACAGCACAGGCCTACACTGATGTTTTAAGCACCTACTTGCTTCCCACTGTTGAAGAGCAATTCTGGGATGGCGATTGCATCTTTCAACACGATCGAGCACCTGTTCATAATGCACGGGTTGTGGCGGTGTGACTGCACGACAATAACATCCCTGCAGTAGACTGGCCTGCACGGAGTCCTGACCTGAATCCTATAGAACACCTCTGGAATGTTTTGGAACGCCGACTTCGTGCCAGGCCTCACCAACCGACATCGATACACCTCCTTAGTGCAGCACGCCGTGAAGAATGGGCTGACATTCCCCAGGAAACCTTCCATCACCTGATTGAACGTGTGCCTGCGAAAGTGGAAGCTGCCATCAAGACTAAGGGTGGGATAAAAGCATATTGAATTCCAGCATTACCGATGGACGGCGCCACGAATTTTAAGTCATTTTCAGCCAGGTGTCCAGATACTTTTGATCACATAGTGTATTAGCGCTTTTTGCAAATTTTTCTTGTCTTTAGTCGATAGTGTTTTTGTTAGTTCCCAAGTGGTCTTTGATTCCTTTCTGTTTCAGGTGTCCCCACGTGAAGTCTCGTTTTGTTTTTTTCATTTTTCTTTCTTTCGCACAAATAAAAAAATAAAAATAAAAATAAAAAAATAAAATAAAAATAACAGAAACTGACAATAAGTTGTGGCTTAGTTTCTTGGTTACTCAGAACCTTTCTCTCTCGTTTCGTTACAAATAATTATTTGTTTTCTCAATTTGCACTCATATTACATGATTTTTTTGATTGGGGTCGTCTGAATATTCATGAAAGAACCAATCAATCAGATAAGAAATTTAAAAAATTGTCACTCGCTGAATCAGTGTTCGGTACCACCATATGGCCAATAATTTTTATGTTCCCGACTACGTAGGTATCAACGGCCTTTCTGTGGTAGCTTCTCATGGGGGAAAAAAAAGAAAAAGCCGTCAGAGCGGGTGACTTCCACGTGAAGGACCTGGATTCGATTCAGTGTCCAGAACTGCCAAGGACTTTTGCTTGGTAGGAGGACTGTTAAGGGGTGTACTCAGTTAGGAGCTAGCGGCTCCACGGCGTGGAAGGTCCTCAAAACGGCCGGCAGAGCGGTGTGCTCGCCACATGCCTCTCCCACCCGTATTCGCATGAATCCACAAGGCAGAGGACGACGCGGCGGCCGGTCGGTTTCCCCTAGGCTTTGAAGGCCTAGACGAGGAGCTCGTCATCATCAGGATCACATTGAAGGCCATCGATACACAGATTCCAATGTACAACGTACCACTGACTAGTGCACAACTACGTTTTTACATTGGGGGAACCGGACATATTGTGAATCGATGCCCTTTATCACTGAGGATGGATTAAGACGAGGTGTGTACAATAGAAAACAAAATAGCCGGAAATTATTTTAATTAGTTCTATAATTATCTTTACTTTTATAATGATATTATCTTTTGATAGAATCGAAGACTTATCAGAACAGACCGCGCAGACATGACACCATAGGACCGACAGAGCTCTTAATATGTAAGCTCAGTGAGTAAGAAAACTGCCACCAGCAACAATTTTGTAATGAATAATTTATCTTAACGTAACTAATTTCATCAGACGACAGCGAGGAATCCTCGTACGAATTTCACATTTTTATCCCACAACGGAATAGAACATAGTTGTTTTTTAGGGTACCCGAAGCAAGATGTGCACATTCTAATTACTTGAGGAGATGTTTTACTTTATACATCACAACTCAGAGCTGAGACATGCTGGCCTATGAGCTGAACCATGTCAGACATTAATGAAGCAAATCTCTAAGTTGCGATGTCCATTTACACCATGTTCAGCCTCACGTACTTCAGATTAATGCTTTTGTACTTGTTAGATACTTCTATTATTCTATGATAATATCGTAAACCATAAGAAACATGTTTCTCTCTCTTGCTTACAGGTCTCCCCAATATTTAAGCACCCGACTATTTTGCTTTCTACTATGAAACTCTTATTTTCTTTGGCTGTGTGCATCTGGGACATCGCCGCTACATTTCTGATTCCAGGATGCCTAAAAAATCACCAGAAACGAAGATCTGTCATCAACATATAGGTACAGAGACGAGTAGTAATGATAGAAATCCACGAATGCTATCATCGCGCACTCCGGATATGCGCAGGAACTCTACGAAATTCATCGATGCACTCCAGCATATCCTTACCTGTGCGATTTGTTGATTTTGAGTGCGAGCATATTTTCCGCAAAGAAAATGCAAAAAATGGTTCAAATGGCTCTGAGCACTATGGGACTTAACTTCTGAGGTCATCAATCCGCTAGAACTTAGAACTACTTAAACCTAACTAACCTAAGGACATCACACACATCCATGCCCGATGCACGATTCGAACTTACGACCGTAGCGGTCGCGCGGTTCCAGACTGTAGCGCCTAGAACCGCTCGGACACTCTGGCCGGCAAGAAAATGCAATTACGACAGATAAACAATGGCGTGATGGCTACTGGGGTATTTAACCTTACTAGAACTCGGTGACTTTTATTTTATGGACATTACGGAATGATCTACAGCATGTTTCTGGTCCTGCCGTTTTATCTCCTGATGCTGTAGACTTTACCAGGCGTAGAAACACGCCTTGGAAGACGGCCTAATGTCCATAAAACCAAAGTTACCACCTTTCAGTAACGTTAGACACCCACAGTATTGCATCCTTGATCAATTTTGTTACGTAGGCATTAGGTCGTGGTTCGGGGCACATTTCTGCCCTTGACGTCTCGTCTGATAATGCTGGAGACACCGTCAGCAATAGACGAGACGATAGGCATAGAAACATACACTAGGTCGCTGCCTAACGCCCACAAAATAAAAATCACGAAGGACGCAAACACCGGCCGTGAAAGCGTTCATTGTCACTGGAAATTCTCAGCTGAAGTTCACAGCACAGCTTGTCCAAAGGATGCACACGTGCAACTTATCGCCATCTTTCGTACTCTGAAAAAGATCAAATTATTGGTATGAGCGACATGGGGGCGTCATACAGATCGCACATGCAGTTGGCTCTAGTCCAACGACAGCAGTAAGCATGATGAGTAGATGGGCTCAGGACGTAAGTGTGGCAAGAATAGTAGGTACTGGTGATTCTACAAGCACAGCACCACGAAAAAAATTGTAGAATTATTCGATTGGTCCTGTGTATCAGATAGGTAGCAACATCTGAAATTCGGAGAAAGGTTACAAGCAGAATGGCACCACGAACAGCCAAGGACAGATTGCTAGGAGCTGGCTCGAGATTTGCCACGCGTCGTTTACCGCTGGTACCATACCACAAACAACAGAGATTCGTGAGACTCTTAGTCAGCCGTCACAATGAGTGGAATTTTGCTATGTTCAGCGAAAGGTCTCGCTTTGCGGCGGTGAGACGGACGCCACTATGGGCGTAGAAGACCTGTTGAAAGATCGCAGGAGGCAGCGATTATCGAGACTCGTACGTCTACAATTGTTGAAGGGAAGCCGTATGCTCTCCTGTACGCGGCAAAAATGGTAAACGCTGTCATCATGCGATCAATTACCGGGGTATCAAATGACATAGTCTAGCGGGATAATGTAAGACTCACGCACTTGAAAAACGCTGTGAGGAATTTATGGATACTTGACTGTCCTGCCCAGTCCTCTGACTTGTCGCCGATAGTATACGTCGGCACTCTGATGGGAAGACGTATACTCCTATACCAGACACCATACACCAATTTCCAGGAAATGACATTTTTCAATTCGCAACAGTATATAACGGAGAGAGCACCGGAGGCCTAGAGGAAGACCACCAGACAGATGGGACAAAGACATCAAGAAGATCGCTGGTAACACCTGGCAGAGAACTGCCCAAGACCGTCCCACTTGGAGAAGACCTCTGAAAGCCTACCTGAATCCACGACTCGAAGAGGCCACATCATCTAATGATTGAATTGGCTGATGATGATGATGATGATGATATAACGGATTTCGTACCGTTAGTCGGGTTAGACTCTTATGAGTCCGCTTCAGAACCAGTGCCTTGTTATGGCAGTAACAAGTCAAGTCATCAAGCGCTCATTTTGGCCACCATTTTACAAACAGCTTATTTTGGCGTATCGGTGTAAGTAGTCACAACGAGCGCTTGGTGACGATCTGGCGTGCTACCTTCATAACAAAACACTTGAACCGGTACAGTTCGCTATTTAAATTATTTTTTTGTTTTGAAATAACCCGCCTTCCCAGCACTCGCAGCGATGTGGGAAGGCAAGGCCGCTTGGTCGGTAAGCTCCGCGGAAGCTGTCGGTTGGGTACGGAACGCCGTGGGCTCGAAGATCCTAGCGTGGAGGGCCGGAGTTGTCCCGATGGCGGTCATCGAGTGGTCATTCAAGGGTTGAGAAGTGATTTCTTGGTTGTGCCCTTGGATTCCGACCAAGAATTACGGCAAGTTTGGTGTATGAGGTCAACATAAGAATTCTGAGAAGGTGCACGTTGGTGGCGCATATACCAGACTTGTAAGTGGTGTAAGCTTTCGCTGTTTGGCAGGGGACCGTTGATATCGACACTGTCACCTTTTTAGTTGCTTTAAAGTACATGATTGTTTTGGATCGAAAGTGCATCCACGCCGAATCATTGCTTGTCTCACTAAGAAACCTAAGTCGGCCCCCAGAGTGTTAAACTCTATTATCTACAGTTATAACGAGTAATTTGACACTCTGGTAGCGTATACGAGTGAAGTTTGGAGGTACTGTTAAGTGTTTGTGGTAATGGAAAGATTGACTGTGGAGCTTTTCAGTCGGATGCTTATGAATCGTGTTAATTGCAAAATAAATTGTTCAAATGGATCTGAGCACTATGGGATTTAACTTATAAGGTCATCATCCCCTAGAACTTATAACTACTTAAACCTAACTAACCTAAGGACATCACACACATCCATGCCGAGGCAGGATTCGAACCTGTGACCGTAGCGGTCGCACGGTTCCAGACTGTAGCGCTTAGAACCGCTCGGCCACCCCGGCCAGCTGTTAATTGCGGTTCACTTCTTATGGTATTTTAGGTTCTTCTTGTTGTGGCGAAATCACCGATAGTATTTACCTAATTTAGCTTGCGACGTCATTCTGTGGTTTGGTGTGGCCCTCCCAAGAGTTTAAAGCCTCAAATATTTTTTTACTGCCTTTGCTGATGTTATGAATATTTTATTGCATTTAGAGATCACAGGTGATATCTAGGAAAATTTTGGTTTTCCCACATGACGTTAGAATCCTTTATTTAACCTTGCACTATGCAATTTGTATTTTTTTCCTTTGCTTAGAAAGGAATCATGAGTTTTAACCGTTGTAAATTGCTTGTGAGAGCTGTTCTTTGATCTGTTATTATTTAAGAGACTGTTGGTTAAATAATGCTTCAGAAACTTTCGTTAAGCAACTATATTGAGGATCTTGCTGGTCGTGATAACGACTATTCACTTACTATTTTAAAATCAAGTTAATAAAGCTGCAAAATTTTACAGGTAAAAAAAACTTTTATTAGAGAAATGGTGCCTGCCCGTACTCCCCACAACTTCCAAGTGTTCAAGGTATTGGCTTTCGAGCGTTGTCTGAGGGCCATGTCAATACTGATTCTAGTGACTCATGGGAGTTCAATCCAGTTATCCGTCATAAATCGACCGCATTTGATCAAAATATTTGTGAATAAAATAGTGTATTTCAAATAGACCGTTTGCTCCAGTTTTACAATGTAGAATTTCGTTAACATTAACTGGCACAGCAAGCGTTACAGGCATGGCTATACAATCCAAAAGAGGACATTAGGAGGTCGTTAGCTTCCGTGCCACAGCAAAAGCAAGATTGTATTCGTGTCCGTCGATGTCACTCCTCCTACAGGTGATTATGGGTATTAGCTGAGAATTAATTAATACCAGTAATCCGACGAACATGTCTACAAAGTTCGGTAAATACCGGTGAGGTGCGTCAGGGTGTAAAACTTTCCATTTCCGCCTGTGTAAGTCACATTTGCGGTGCGGTACGCCGTGCTTGCTGTGGGGCTGCAGTCCAGGGCTGCAGGCAACACCGACTCAAAGGAAGGCCTCGGCGCTTGTTGCTGACGTCACGTCAGCTAGGCACGGCGAACGCCACGTCTGTTGCAGGCAGAAGCGCCTGGACGAGCTGATCACTGTAAATCTCTTCTTTTTGGACAGAATGTTTGGTATTGTTTTGGATTCTGCAGTTTTATATAGATGAAAGATTTTCTTACTATCGTAAAGCTACAAATGAAGATCATAGTTCTGTATTACTGAATCCTGTCTAAACAAACGTATATCAATATGAGAAGATGCTTCGCCCCATTGCAAGCTTCGGAAATTTTACATTCAAGTAACTATATTTACTTGATCCATTTCGTTATCGAAACTTACCCCAACCGCCTTACAATTAAGTCGTTTCTTTTATTTATTTTTTTATTTTCGTTTGACATCGTCACTGGAAATGTGAACTAATTTACACGTGTAAATGTGCAACTGTCGCCACTCATTAGATTGCAGGCGTTTTCAACGAAAGGAATTCTAAACAGGAAACAAAATAGCTTCATACATCGAAAATACTGCTGAGCTTAAACTTTTTTAAACATGCACATTAGAAAAGATAAATATTCCCCTCTTGCAACTGAAAGGAGAAGCTTTATACGATAAAAAATTTTTATTTGATAAAACAAGTATCTCCCTTTTGCCTCTTCTTCTGTCCCCCACCCCCTCCCCCAACGTGTACAATCGCAAGATATTTCATTAACATTCAGTGCTCCTCACCCCATACTCAACCAAGATACCTAAAGAAGAGCACCAATATGTTCAGTTTCTTGTAAAAGCAACCCAGTACAAACGTAACTTCCTCAGATTTACAAATAAGGTAAAGAAGCACGAATTCTGTTGCTGCTGGACCATGAAGTTGTTTTTCTGTGTCAATCCTTAAAACAGGTGAAATTTAAGTTCAGGAGTACACTATTTGTTAAGAAGTGTAATGAACTGCACAATTAATTGATTGCAGAAATTTCTCAGAACAATGTGTGTTGGTCAACTACTGCCAATAGTTTCGCAATGTCCTATGTCAGAGAGGGAGACACCACCATTATGAGTATGCCTGCAACAGACGTGGCGTTCGCCGTGCCTAGCTGACGTGACGTCACCAACAAGCGCCGAGGCCTTCCTTTGAGTCGGTGTTACTCACGGGCCGCACCCGCGCCCCCTGGCGGCCCGGAGAGCCGGAGAGTCGGATCAGTAAGTGTCGGACGGCCGGCGACTCGACGGCTCGGCGCGAGCCAACAGTGGCAGCCGGCAGCGGCCGTCCCCCGCTGACTCAGCGCCGCGCGGCGCCCGAAATAATTCGGCCGCAGGTCGGCCCTCCGCCAGACCTTGGCACGCGGCTCTGAATCACACGAGGGCGCCGCGCAGTCCTTCGCCAGCGAGCGCCCTTCGCCCTTGAATGGCCCTCGGTGAACGCTCCTTCCAGCGTACGGCACACCGCTTTCGATGGCGACCGTAGCGCCAGTCACAGGTGCAGGCTGCTTCTGGTTTTATCTACGTTTCCTGTGCTCTCCGACCGACCTCCAGCGTCTCTGTACATGAGAACCATCAACCTGTAGAATCTTCTTTTTCATGTTGCAAACACGGTCTCATCCAGAGCTACAGCAGATTGCGATGCCCTTTGAACTCATATATTCCGCGGCCACTGTACGGCATTACCATGCATAATGCACTCTGTTATAATAGCGTTCATGTCTGGGGAGTTTTGTAGTCAGCGGAAGGCTTTAATCTCAGAAGAGTGTTTCTGGAGTCACTTTGTAGCAATTTAGGTTTTTATATTGGTAACGACATGTAGCGCTCTGTATGAAAATCACTGGCAGTGCTGTGTGCAGTCTGAGGCTGGTCGGCATTGTTGCAATATTCGCCATTGTAGTGTTGGGCAGTTGGATGTTAGCAGCGCGTAGCGTTGCGCAGTTAGAGGTGAGCCGCCAGCAGTGGTGGATGTGGGGAGAGAGCTGGCGGAGTTTTGAGAGCAGATGATCTGGAAGTGTGTCCATCAGAGACAGTAAATATGTAAGAATGGATGTCATGAACTGCTACATATATTATGACTTTTGAACACTATTAAGGTAAATACATTCTTTCTTCTCTATCAAAATCTTTCATTTGCTAACTATGCCTATCAGTAATTAGTGCCTTCAGTAGTTCGAGTAACGAAGATTTTTGTAAGGTAAGTGATTTGTGAAAGGTATAGTTTAGTGTTAGTCAGAGCCATTCTTTTGTAGGGATTTTTGAAAGCCAGATTGCGTTGCGCTAAAAATATTGTGTGTCAGTTTAGTGTTGATCAGAATAAGTAAAGAGAGTAATGTCTGGGTACGTTCAGTTTTCCTCACCTGTTTGAAAAGCAATTAATGTAAGAGGTTTATCAGCACAGTCAGTGATTTTCATATAGAGCGCTACATGTCGTTACCAATATAAAAACCTAAACAGCCTACTTACAGCAATTCTAGACGTGTGGGGTGCCGCATTTTTCTGCTGGAATGCCAAAGAGCGGCGGAATGCACAATGGACATGAATGAATGCAGGAGATCACCTGTCAGAGTCGTACATAGACGTATCAGGAGTCTCTTATCACTCCGAATGCACACAGCCCGCACCATTACATAGCCTCCACCAGCTTGAACAGTCCCCTGTTGACATGCAGGATCCATGGATTCATGAGGTTGTCTCCATACACGTACACGTCCACCCGCTCGGTACAATTTGAAACGAGACTCATCCTACCGCAAAACATGTTTCCAGTCAACAGTTCAATGTCGGCGTTGACGGGCGCAGGCGAGGCGTAACACTGTGTAGAGTGGTAATCAAGGGTACACGAGTGGGCCTTCAGCTCCGGAAGCCCATATCGATCATGTTTCGTTGAATGGTTCACACGCTGACGCTTGTTGATGGGGTGCCGGCCGAAGTGGCCGTGCGGTTCTGGGCGCTGCAGTCCGGAACCGCGAGACCGCTACGGTCGCAGGTTCGAATCCTGCCTCGGGCATGGATGTGTGTGATGTCCTTAGGTTAGTTAGGTTTAACTAGTTCTAAGTTCTAGGGTACTAATGACCTAAGCAATTGAGTCCCATAGTGCTCAGAGCCATCGCTTGTTGATGGCCCAGCACAGAAATCTGCAGCAATTTGCGGAAGGGTTGCACTTCTGTCACGTTGAACGAGTCTCTTCAGTCATCGTTGGTCCCGTTCTTGCAGGATCTTTTTCCATCCGCAGCGAAGTCGGAGATTTCACGTTTTACCGGATACCTGTTATTCACGCTACACCAAGTGATCGTACGGGAAAATCCGCACTTCATGGCTACCTCGGAGGTCCCATCGCTCGTGCGCCAACTGTAACACCACGTTCAGACTCACTTAAATCTTCATAATCTGCCATTGTAGCAGCAGTAACCGATCAAACAACTGCGCCAGACACTTGTTGTCTTATATAGACGTTGGAGACAGCAGCGCCTTATTCTGCTTGTGTGCATATTTCTGTAGTTGTATACACATACCTATACCAGTTTCTTTGGCGCTTCAGTGTATTACGAAGCAAAATTATTTCGTTGTAATAACCACCTCATACTTGAAACAACTTTAAAATATATGTAGTAAGAGCAAACGCATTATATTTGCATACAAATAACACTTATGTTGCAAAGCTGCTCAGTGTCAGAGCTGGTTCCTTTGTTTCTGCATAGCCTGTTCAAAAGATTTTGTCCAAGGTCGTTTAAATGAAAAGTCGCTGGAACATTATGTTGCCTTTAATTATTTGCTTCTTTCATTTGCTTGTTCTTGAAACATAGCTTACCAGCACGTATTTGACACTTTTCAGATATGCACTGTGCAGCTTGCTTGAGCCATACAAACAACATAATCGATCAGAGAACAACGTGCCTAAACTTAATAGATGCTAAACCCACTCCAATCTGACGCGCCTGGCGCCATAAATACATTATCCAGCTTCCAGTACTTTCTACAACAGGGTGTAGTCCAAATTAGTATTAACATGACTGCCTTAATTGAAATTCTTTTTCAGATTTAATTTATATATTGTATTCTGAAAATAAGTATTTACGTGAAGCTGTACAGACCTAATGGTTAATAACAATGTTTGCAAATTTTGACTACATGAAAATTTGTAGCTTCCTGTTATTTCATACAATCGATTTCATCATCGACAGTAAATTAGAAAAATTATAAATAAAGACAGAAATTTTGTTTGCATGATAACTGAAGCACAACAATATTCTGTATAATGTAAATTTGTTTTTATATCCTTTACGTTGACAACTGTGATTACTAATTTTCTTCGTCAAAAATAGCTCTGAACACTATGGGACTTAACTTCTGAGGTTATCAGTCCCCTAGAACTTAGAACCATTTAAATCTAACTAACCTAAGTACATCACACACATCCATGCCCGAGGCAGGATTCGAACCTGCGACCGTAGCGGTCGCGCTGCTCCAGACTGTAGCGCCTAGAACCGCTCGGTCACCCCGGCCGGCTTAAGTTTCTCATTGAGTTCTTCACCGGCCGGCCGGCTCATCGTAAAAGATCGATATTATGAAGTGGATCATAATAATAAAATTTATCAACAGAAAAATAGTTTTTTGGCGATCAAATGTGATTAGAAATAACTAGAGATGAGGAATACATAATTTATGAAGAAAATTAACCCAAGTATGGTCAAAAATTTATACGGAATGGAACATGTCGGTTAAAACGTGAAAGTACCGAGGAGACTAGATTCATTAAACGCGAAGCTTCTGCTGATACTGCTGTCATTGCCCCTGCTCCATTCGCGAGTGACGCACGGGCAGGGCGACTGTCGATAGCGAGGACGTACCTAGCGAGTCGGAGGGGATCGCAGTTGCCCCCATCCGCTCCAAGAACAACAACAGCAAATCTGTGTAACTCGAACGCACAACCTCCCCAGCAAAACAGAGACACATAACAATTTCGTGTTAGCTTGAAAAAAACAAAGAAATAAAAATTCGATGAATGTTTACTAACACAAGTATACCGAGAGTTATTTTGGGAAAAATCTCAAACTATTTCGTCATCTAACCGAAAGTAACATTCGTTGCTGCTACCACCTATCTCCTTCTCCTGATTCCGAGAATGGGTACGTTGTTTGTCTATTCCACAGGATTTTTTTTAGAATTCACTGCCACCTGACTGTATATTACTGATTTTTTTCCCTGTATAGTCTAGATTTCGGCTTTCACGCCATTATCGAGTACGGTGTTCTTAGACCATTAACTTCATTTTGTTGCGTACCGTGTGTTGAAACGTGTATTTGTCATCGTGTACGCTTGCCGGGGTGGCCGAGCGGTTCTAGGCGCTATAGTCTGGTACCGCGCGACTGCTATGGTCGCAGGTTCGAATCCTGCCTCGGGCATGGATGTGTGTGATGTCCTTAGGTTAGTTAGGTTTAAGTAGTTCTAAATTCTAGGGGACTGATGACCTCAGAAGCTAAGTCCGATAGTGCTCAGAGCCATTTGAACCATTTTTTTCGTCGTGCACAGTACGCAGCAAAATGATGTTAATAGCATAAGAACAATGTACTGGATAATGGCGTGAAAGCCGAAATCTAGATTGCACAGGAGGAAAATTACATTAATATAAAGTCAAATGGCGGTGCATCCTTTTAAAAGATGCTGTATGATTGTGGTTCGGCAGCACTAAAAACTTTTTATTTTACAGGACTTTATTCTACAGGTATGCCACTGGCGTTTGTAGAGATTAGAGGAGATGAGACGTACTACGCTTCTGTAGATCTTCTGCATCTCCTACATTGATCCTAAGTTTTTAAGGTGTGCGAATTAAGTTGTCTGTTAGCATTCCCTGCAGTGATTGGAAGGGGAGAGCGTTCACTCGGCCTTGTCGTCGACCCGATCATTGGGGAATGCTACCAGTAGTGTACAAGGGGCGAGGGGGTGGGGGGGCGGCAGCACATTCGGCACCTATGGTTGCTGCTGGCTATGCTACATCCATCGAACGGCGACATTTACCATTCCGGCACCAGGATAAGTCGCAGCGGCTTGTACGCTTGTCGGCTGGCGCCGATGCTACAGCCTAAACCACTCAAATTGGCCCACTTATCACGCTGATATGAGACGGCTAATATTTGCAGCTACTTCTTAACTACTCATGTTCCGCGTGCGCATAGGGCACTTTCCTTCTTCCGTGACCTTTGCCCTCTGTCAGCAGATGTGTCGTCTCACGATCACAGTACGAGGGTATTAGCAAGCCTAACGAATAATGGAATACTTAACCTATTTTCGAAAAATTATGAACCACAATAATGAGGAAAAGACCTGAGATTTTTAAGTTTTTGGACAGCAACAAAGATTTCTTCTCCAAAATTCGAAAAGGAACAACAGTCTTTGTCACGTTATTTGTACGGTGAGCATATCAATCTATATCACATGATATAATGTAGTGGTGTATAAAGTGTAAAGTTGGTTGCCTGTATTCAGTGTGTCCTCCTCCGGCAGCGTCGATGACGTGTGTTTACAGTATTTTCATACGAATACTATTGTTTCGAATTCAACCCCTTGCTCTCTTTCCTTGATTCCTGCAAACGTTTCACTGCCACTTGTTTTGTCTGCTGTCATCTTCTGATGTAACGTAATAACCGATGACAAGGAGGAAACGACGATGTTCCAGTTCGATACGGTAGTACTGCAATGAAATCAATATTTTTGTTATATCCTGCACAAGGTCCTTAATTATTATGGAATTTTGCTCTATTTTTCCGACATGTTTTAACATGCTTCTGCTATTGTTAGTGCGTTTTTTTACTGCTTTGTGTTTTACATACACTAATGATCAAAAATATCCGGACACCCATTTGTAATGCGGAAATCGCCACTAGGTGACACGTGAGGTGGGCCCGACAGCATAAGAGGAAGAGTACTGTGATGACAGCAGAGAATCAGTGACAGCAGAATGTGTGGGTCAAGTGAGCTCAGTGACTTCGAATGTGGAGTAGTCACTCGCAGTCAGCTGAGTTACACAGCTATCAGGACATTTCAGCACTTCCACAGCTGCACACATCGACTGTTGGTGACGTGACTGTGAAGTCGAAACGCGAACAACCGCGGCTAAACTGAGACTTGGCAGGCCCCAAGTACTGACTGATGGGGACCGTCGATCATTGCGGAGAATTGTCATAAAGATAGCATGGACTCAGCGAAAGGAATAACTCGTGAGTTGGAAAGTGCTACAGCAGATTGTGCGTAGAGTTAATGAGTTACAAGGGTGTAGCAGTTACGCATAAACCATACACTTCTGTGGTCAGTACTGGGCGACGCTTGAAGTAGTGCAAGGAGCGAGTCCACTGGACAGTGGATGACCGGAGAAGAGTGATGAACCACGCTATATCATGTGGAAATCCGACGAAACGGTTCTGTTTGACGAATGGCTGGAGGACATCATTGTCATCACATGTGGTGCCTCAGCCGTGCTCACTCCCGACTATGCGTTTTCGTGAACTTCGCTCTCTATCTGTGTTTGGTTTCCCGCCCTTGTTGCGGTTACGTCGTGCTTCTTCTTCTTCCTTCTACGTGTGGCAGCACTGATGTGTATCGATATTTGGGCCGAGTACCATCTTTGGTTTGGTGCATATAGTTTCCGGCCAGGGGGGTGGGGGTGGGGGGGGGGTGGTCTGCAGGCAGTCGGTCGGTTGTTGCGGACGAGGGAAGTTGTCTCCGCGCGGTGCAGTCGGCTGGGTCCTCTGGCAGTCCCTGCGCAGTGTCGGAGCGTGGGTGGAGCCGTCCCATCGCTACGAGCTTCGTGGTTCACCGACCCAGGACGTCAAAGTTGAGTAGTGGTTTCAACTAACCAAGCCACGTCCATTCATGTTGCGGTGGTTCGTTTCGGTTGTTTGCTCTTGGGGAGGTTTTCCTGTGAGCAACACAGTGTTTCTACTGCTGAAATGTAGCCGCCATGCAGTGCAATTAACTATTTTCGTTGACTGCAATTCGAGTGCCTGTGGAATATTCTGCCTTGTGGCCGTTAGTGTTCTAGTTACCTGCCCTGGGCACTGACGTAAATTCAGGCAGTGTTCTTTTGGGTGAAGTTAACTATATTAGCGTGTTTCAAATTTAAGTGTACCAGCGGAATTTTCTTCTTTGTGGTCGTTAATGTTTTGGTTACCTGCACTGGCCAATAACGTAATTGCCGGCCTGGGTGGCCGTGCGGTTCTAGGCGCTACAGTCTGGAACCGCAGAACCGCTACGGTCGCAGGTTCGAATCCTGCCTCGGGCATGGATGTGTGCCATGTCCTTAGGTTAGTTAGGTTTAAGTAGTTCTAAGTTCTAGGGGACTGATGACCTCAGAAGTTAAGCCCCATAGTGCTCAGAGCCAGCCAATAACGTAATTTCAGGCAGCGTCCTTTCCTCACCTCTTGTCACTGTCCAACATGGTGTGTAGTTTTGACAGCTAATACGTACTCCATTGTGCATTATCACGTTTGTAATCTTTTCTGTTTGAGTTCTCATGAACTCATTGATGGGAAGCAAATCGTTGTGTCGGTCGGTCCGTGGCTGTCCCCTGGTTGGGTTCCGACGGATCAAGTGTAGTTGGCCTCACCGCCTGTCTCGCCTAAATGAACGAGGGCAGACCGACCTCCCTGGAGGCTTCTGAGTGCCGTTGTCTTTATTGTCGTTCCCACCGGTGTTTAATTAACTGTTTACAGCTACTTAAAATTGAAGGCCTATGGTTATTACTTTTTCTTAAAAAATATCAAAAATTAATTGTGGGTTTTCAGTCTCCCAACCTTATTCTTAAAATTATCTTTCAAGCTTAAACATTGCGGTCTTCTGCCTTTAAAAGATTATTGTATTATATTTTAAAATTTTGAAAGTTAATTGTGGCGTTCAGCGATTGGTATTGCACCTTGCATATGTTTGTTTTATCTACTTTGCTTTGAGGCTTTCCACCTAGCTGTGATAGATGTTTTTTAAAATTATTTTATTGCTACTTTAATTGGATTTTTATCTTGTTGATTTTTAAGATTTCTTGTTGAGGCCTTCAGCCGTGAAAGAGTTGCATTCGCTTAAAGGTTCGGCTAAGTGCCGCTTTGGCTGTAAATGTATACAGGGTGTTTCAAAAATGACCGGTATATTTGAAACGGCAATAAAAACTAAACGAGCAGCGATAGAAATACACCGTTTGTTGCAATATGCTTGGGACAACAGTACATTTTCAGGCAGACAAACTTTCGAAATTACAGCAGTTACAATTTTCGGCAACAGATGGCGCTGCGGTCTGGGAAACACTATAGTACGATATTTTCCACATATCCACCATGCGTAGCAATAATATGGCGTAGTCTCTGAATGAAATTACCCGAAACCTTTGACAACGTGTCTGGCGGAATGGCTTCACATGCAGATGAGATGTACTGCTTCAGGTGTTCAATTGTTTCTGGATTCTGGCGGTACACCTGGTCTTTCAAGTGTCCCCACAGAAAGAAGTCACAGGGGTTCATGTCTGGCGAATAGGGAGGCCAATCCACGCCGCCTCCTGTATGTTTCGGATAGCCCAAAGCAATCACACGATCATCGAAATATTCATTCAGGAAATTAAAGACGTCGGCCGTGCGATGTGGCCGGGCACCATCTTGCATAAACCTCGAGGTGTTCGCAGTGTCGTCTAAGGCAGTTTGTACCGCCACAAATTCACGAAGAATGTCCAGATAGCGTGATGCAGTAATCGTTTCGGATCTGAAAAATGGGCCAATGATTCCTTTGGAAGAAATGGCGGCCCAGACCAGTACTTTTTGAGGATGCAGGGACGATGGGACTGCAACATGGGGCTTTTCGGTTCCCCATATGCGCCAGTTCTGTTTATTGACGAAGCCGTCCAGGTAAAAATAAGCTTCGTCAGTAAACCAAATGCTGCCCACATGCATATCGCCGTCATCAATCCTGTGCACTATACCGTTAGCGAATGTCTCTCGTGCAGCAATGGTAGCGGCGCTGAGGGGTTGCCGCGTTTGAATTTTGTATGGATAGAGGTGTAAACTCTGGCGCAAGAGACGATACGTGGACGTTGGCGTCATTTGGACCGCAGCTGCAACACGGCGAGCGGAAACCCGAGGCCGCTGTTGGATCACCTCCTGCACTAGCTGCGCGTTGCCCTCTGTGGTTGCCGTACGCGGTCGCCCTACCTTTCCAGCACGTTCATCCGTCACGTTCCCAGTCCGTTGAAATTTTTCAAACAGATCCTTTATTGTATCGCTTTTCGGTCCTTTGGTTACATTAAACCTCCGTTGAAAACTTCGTCTTGTTGCAACAACACTGTGTTCTAGGCGGTGGAATTCCAACACCAGAAAAATCCTCTGTTCTAAGGAATAAACCATGTTGTTTACAGCACACTTGCACGTTGTGAACAGCACACGCTTACAGCAGAAAGACGACGTACAGAATGGCGCACCCACAGACTGCGTTGTCTTCTATATCTTTCACATCACTTGCAGCGCCATCTGTTGTTGAAAATTGTAACTACTGTAATTTCGAAAGTTTGTCCGCCTGAAAATGTACTGTTGTCCCAAGCATATTGCAACAAACGGTGTATTTCTATCGCTGCTCGTTTAGTTTTTATTGCCATTTCAAATATACCGGTCATTTTTGAAACACCCTGTAAATTACAATAAATTACAATTAGAAGGTGAAATTGACCCCAACCTTATTTGGCCCTTTCCACAATCCTAATTACCTTTTCTGCCCAAGCGGGTTTAGCGGGCGTCTCAGTGCCGACACTGAAGTATAGGGGAAGCGGTGTTAGGTCATGGCGGTGTTTCTCGCAGCCAGTGTGTCGTCTCCTTACCGAACTAAACAAAACGCTGTGAATATAAGGATGTGAACAGATTTTACAGCACTGTGTACCGCGTACAGTAGAGGAGCGTGAATATACCTGCACCACAGTGCACCCTGTCATGAGGAACCATCTGTGTTGTGAGGTAGTGGTTTGTCGACAGTAATATTCCTGGAATCGACTGGTGTGCCAACGGTCCTTACCTGAAACCAATGGAACACCTTTGAGATGAGTTAGAACGCCGACACCAACGTGCAGCATCACTACCCCCTCCGGTTTCGTCTCTTGGGGACGAGTATCTGCCCTCTCTCAACTGACCTTCAGATACCTCACTGAAACTGTCCCCAGCAGAACTCAAGCCGTTATAAAGGTGAGGAGCGGATAAAGTCCATATTAACGTCCACTAACAGGTGCCTGTATGCTTCTGATCAGCTTATGTCACGTCTTTCAGTGACTTTTAAAATTTATTTTTAGTAGAACGATACATAAACGATTAATTTGAAAAATTGGTGATTCTTCTTTCAAACGCTTAATTATTTCATGTTGTCCAGTGACAATAGGGCTTATAAAATTTAATTAATTTTTGAGAATGACTTTAAATGTTTCCGTTTTACTGGTTTTTAACTGAAAAGTCAGCTATTCCACTTTCTGGATACGAGATGTCCCAGCAGGAATGCTCTATATCCAGGCATTGAAAGGACCGATCATTTAAAGCAAAGAGCTTCATACGGCCGCCCTATTCCGGATGGTTTCCGAGATAGAATAACTTAATGTTCATCGTCGTATGTTTTCCGTACTATTCAATACATTGTCAGGTTTGCGCGTGTTGACATCTACAACAGCTAGAAGTTTTACAAAGTATCAATTGAAAAATACTTCCAGAATGAGATTTTCACTCTACAGTGGAGTGTGCGCTGATATGAAACTTCCTGGCAGATTAAAACTGTGTGCCGGACCTCTCCTGCAGGAGAGCTTCTGTAAAGTTTGGAAGGTAGGAGACGAGGTACTGGCAGAAGTGAAGCTGTGGGGACGGGGCGTAAGTAGTGCTTGGGTAGCTCAGATGGTAAGCACTTGCCCGCGGAAGGCAAAGGTCCCGAGTTCGAGTCTCGGTCCGGCACACAGTTTTAATCTGCCAGGAAGTGAAAAATACTTACTTGTAACACAATCACACAGTCACAATAAATGCTCGAATACCTCACCGTCAACTTCAGTGAATTTTTGTGCACTGTGGGGAGAACATGCTGTGTTACTTGTCTCGGTGCCTCTGTACGTTCACTAACTAAGCCAGCAGTTCAGCTCGGGTATTCGTTTGCGCGCCTCACAGTTATCAAATTCCAGAAACAAATCTCTTTTGCCGTAAGCTCTCACGTTCCTGGTGGCCAGTTAATTGTATTAAAACGACCAAAGTAGCTATTAGAATAAGCGCGGTTGATGTGTTCCGTCACACTTTGATGAAATGTGGAGGGGCTCCATTTCGCTGGATATTGCTCACGCCGTTCAGCAGACGAATTTTACAAAAATTGCAAGTAATTTTGTCTCATCATATGCTCTTCTGAAATTATACCTATCAAGATGTCACAGAGCATGCTGCACCAAAATCTGATCGAAAAGCGAACTACGAAGTCCAGTGTAGAGTGTGGATTTTCCTGCGTCCGTCGATGATTATTACTTGTGTTGCTGATTGTGTTCTGTGTGATCATGGCTTCATGAGTGAATAGTATCAGTGGAAGCAAATGACGATTATCCTTTGTCCGTGACAAAATTCAGGTCGTCTGGCACTTCCGCCAATGTGAAGGTTGTGGACACGCTGTATGAGAAATTGGTACAAATTTTTAGAATGAACGTAACATTCTAAAGACACTTGTTAGGGGACATTGATACGTGCAGAAAATCCCTGGTAGTACGACTACGCTGGACCATATCAACAATAGGCTGCTGTTAGTGCACAAGTTGCTGAACTAGAGGTTCAAAAGAAAAATGGGAACTTAGAACCATACCTGATTCACGCATTATGCTCAAAGGTCGTATAAACACTCAGCGATCAGGAAATCGATGTGTGGGAAAACGCCAATGGTATTCTTTGACAGGAGCAGGAGCATTACTATTGCTGAAGCTGTAAACATACGTCACATCTGCCTATTCTTAATTAGTGTAGATGCGGTGGCCTTTTAGTCAGCACATGTACCGATACAGATAACAGATGCTTGTCTCTGATACCCTGTAAATCAGTCGCACTATTTCGCTCAAAACACACCGTGGACAAAAATGGTTCAAATGGCTCTGAGCACTATGGGACACAACAGCTGAGGTCATCAGTCCCCTAGAACTTAGAACTACTTAAACCTAACTAACCTAAGGACATCACACACATCCATGCCCGAAGCATGATTCGAACCTGCGACCGCAGTGGTCGCGCGGTTTCAGACTGAAGCGCCTAGAACCGTTGGGCCACACCGGCCGGCCACCGTGGACAACTGTGCGTTCAACGCATTTAGTAGCAAAAAGACATCGTCCGTAGTGAGGTTGAAAGCAACGACGTAGGATGGACTAGAATAAAACCTCAGAGATATTTTTCGGGTAAGACACATCAGTGCGTGCCTGCAGCCCAAAAGTAAATGTATGTTGAATGTGTTCTGTCTCGGAAAGCAATCGGAGTAAAGCATATGTCCGTATAAAGTCGTTTGCTTAAAATAGGTGTTCTTGTCATATCGCTCAATATTGACCGTTTCTCCTGGGACACGCCGTATAATTCAGTGACAAATTTTAGTTTCTCATGGATTTCTTTGACATATGATTTCAAACTTATAAAATTTTTTCCCCGATCTGCAAGCAAAATATAGGCCCTGTTGTATCCAGTTTACATCGTTTACCAATACAGTATATGTTTCCAAAACCCACGCTCATTATTTTTCAATACGCAGAAATGTAGGAAATATGTATATGGGACTGGACATCACTCCATGTGGTTTCCCCTGACTAGTCTGACGTGGGCAACACGTAATGTACGCAAAGCATCAAAATCCGTAGCGGAAACAATCTCACGGAAACATGAGACTGGCTTTTTTCTCCCGAATAATAGCGCCTTTGTTCCAGCGACCCTCACATTTGACGTTAAGACGTTTTCCAAACATTTTGCAGTGAGTATACAAACCCATCACTCACGATGCAGCTTTCTTCAGGCGTTTCGCAATCTGGCAGTGGAAATGGAATGTCTGGAGCTATGCATACTTTATGGCTATTAGAATTAAGTTTATCGTTTGCAAGTTCCGGTCGGTGACGTCGTCGACGGAGGCGGCTCATACTCGCATCCGAGTTTTCATTTTTCTTCTGTATTTCCTTTATTGCATCGCTGTTCAAGTGTGGAGATGCCTTTGATGACCAATCTTGGCATGAAACATGCGGCCACATAGATTACATGTAATAGAGGGTGTGAGCCTGGCGAAGTTTTCATCTCTCACGTTCCTCGTTTTCATGTTTGCAACGTTTCTGCTCAAAATGTAAATCAGCAGCTGAAGTAGTTGCGCGTAAGCGATTACGATCCTCTGCTGTGGTGTATCAATTATTGGAGTCAGTGTCTGGATTCCTTAGATACTCCTTGCACTGATTCTTATAGCGCTTCAAGCCTTTTTTCCGTCCGCTGGACACGCCCAATCCATCGAAACTGGTGACCTATGATGTCTTTTCTTACCCAAGAATAGTTGTTTGATACGAAGTCATCCCACTTGATTTTCATAACGCACCTAAGTTTCTATTGGTTGAATCGTTCTAGTGTCATAAGATCATGGCGGTATAGCGTCCAGGCAACCATAGGGCAGTGTAGTGACAGCAACTGCTCGATACACCGTCAGTCCGGGACACATAGTCAGATCTTTAGTCAAGAAGACCTGATGCAGGAGACATCCAGAAGCAACAAGTGCAGCACGAAACCTGTTCTCCACGTCCTTTTTCGATGAGTAATTAGTTGATCATGTACTTACCAGACAGAGGAAGTGGAAATGGTCTACTTGTTCCAAAGGTGTTTTGAAAATAGAGATACTGAGATCTGGAAAGCTTGTTCCAGGAGCTATATGTCTGAGTACATTTGCTTTTTGGATGTTTATGGTCCAGTCAAACAGAAGTTTCGAAGAAATTTACAGACAGTTGCAGTTCTGCGGGTATATAAGCTAGAGAGGAATTGTTATCCGCATACTACAGTTAAGTTGTCTAGATGAGATTCGAGAACCTTTTAGAATGGAGTCTGAACTCATTAATTAGTCCTCCGACAAATCTGTGTTTAAGTCCTGCATCTGCATTGTTTATAGGTGATGTCTCTTACAGAACACTGCTAGGTACAAGGAAAATAGCATTGGCGAGGAAACATACCCTTGTTTGAGTCCATTAGCAATAGCGAATTTGTTACATGTTTCGTTATGGTGTAACACTTGCCCAGACATGTCATCAAGGAAAGCTTGAATCAGTCCGAACGAAGTATCCAGCAAAGCCGAAACCTTTTGAAGACCTTCCACATAGCATATCCAGCCACCGTTTCAAAGGCAATTTATAGGCCATAGAACACAAACACTAGAGGCTTACGTCGTTTCCTGCACTTCTCCTGCAGATGTCGTGCACAGAAGATCGTATCAGTAGTTCCTCTGGAGCGGCGAACTCGGCAGTGAAATTCATGAAGTACATTCTCGGAAGGAGTATGGACGCGATTTCGCAGAATTCTAGCAAAACTTTCTGTCCAATACATTTGCCGCTGTCTCATTCTGTCAGTGTGTGTGTGGAGGAAACTCTATCCTAAGACTCAGTGCTCCGATAAAGAAAACCATAGCTCGCAAACGTCTATTTCAAGCACAGCTTGATCAGTACTTAGAACCATATCAGCTGTCGACCCGCTTGAATGGGCAGCGGTAGCTGGTGCTTCGTTCCGATCTATTGCTCAGATAGTGGATGGAGCGTGGGCGCAACATGATGACGTTGAAATTTACCATCGTGTTCACCTCAGTCCTACTCTCTATTTCTCGACTCTCTACAGCGCGACTCTTCATGTCAACGTAGTTGGCGGTTTCTGGATCTACAGTGATATCTACATACATAAACTGCAAGCCAACATACGGTGCATGACGGGAAGGTACCCAGTACCACTATTAGTGAATCTCTTTCCTACTCCCCTCGCAAATGGAGGGAGGGAAAACGACTGCCTATATGCTTCTGTACGAGCGCTGATTTGTCTTGCCTTCTGTGTCCTCACAGAAGATGTACGTTGGTGATAGCAGAATCGTTCTGCAGTCTGTCGCAGATACCGGGTCTCTGAACTTTTCGAATAGTGTTCCGCGTAAAGAACGTGTTTTTTCCTCCGGGGATTCCCATTTGACTGCTGAGAGAATATACCGTTAGTAAATCTAGCAGCCTGCGTCAGAATAGCTTCGATATTTTCGTTTAATCCTACTTGGTGGGGATTCCAAGCACTCGAGAAATACTCAAGAATGGATCGCACAGGTGTTCTGTACGTGGTCTTCTCTATAGATGAGCTACATCTTCCCAGAATTCTTCCAATATATCGAAGTCCACGATTCGCTTTCCCTAGAACCCTCCTTATGTGCTCGTTCCACTTCACGTCGCTTCGCACCGTGACGCCTCGATGTTTAAGCTGCGTGGCTGTGTCAAGCAGCACACCGCTGGTATTGTAGTCATATTCTGTAAGAGCTGAGACCATTATCATTTATCCTGATTTCCTGTTCTGTCCGCGAGCGAGTGGTGCATGGAAAGAATAGCCGTCGGTAATTCTCCGTGTGAGATCGAATTTATCCGATTTCCGTCGCGGTCACTTCACTAGGTGTATTGAGGAGGACGTAACATGCTCCGCCGCTGTTCCTGGAACGTGTGTCCTTGAAATGTTAACACAGATGCTGTCGCTGATGATGTACGAGGCTTCCCTGCTTCGTTAGCCTCTGATGTTTGCCTCCGTACCTTCTCTCGAGATTACAGAGCAACCCACGACGAAACCCTCCCGTCTTCTTTGTATTTTTTCTATCTCGTATATTAATCACACCTGACTAGGGTCACAGACTAGTGAGTGATACTAAATAACATGTCGAGCGAGTGTTTTGTAAGCCACCTCTTTCTTAGATAAGCTAAATTCGCTTGGGATCCTTCAAGTGTACCTCAGCCTGCCTTGTGTTTCACTTACAACTAGTTTTATGCGGTCTTTCCTCGTACTAGATGTCGCTTCAGGTATTTTACCGTTGTTGCACTTTCCACTGATTTGATATACAGGACATAAAATCCCGTCTGAGGACTGCGATCATTTTTATGTTAATAATGGCAACTAATGCTGTGCAATCGCAATAAAGTCATGAGATGTCCAATTGACTCTTTTATTAGAACATGTTACGCGTTTCGGGATTCACGCATCTTCAGACACCACAAACTTCAACTCCTTCCTAACGAACCAGGCGTGCAGCCTTGACAACTCAAAGAAAGTATCCAATAACATATGACTATAACTGCGACACAAGCATTCATACGTTATTGGACATTTTCTTTGAGTTGTCAAGGCTGCACGCCTGGTTGGTTAGGAAGGAGTTGAAGTTTGTGATGTTTGAAGATGGGTCTATCCCGAAACGTGTAACATGTTCTAATAAAAGAGTCAGTTGAACATCTCATGATTGTATTGCGATTGTATAGCACTGGTTGCCAATTATTTTCCACTGATTTATCGCTAATTGTGCAGTTATACAGTAAAAAGTGTTGAGTTCTGTCTGCTAGAAACTTCTAAATTCAGTTTCTTTGAACAGTCACTCAGATTAACTCGTCAAAGGTCATCGATTTTAATCCAGCTCACTGGCGGAAAATCTGATATGAGACATCGCGTCGCCACGTCTACTCTCATTCCGGCTAAGTACTGAAGAAAATATCTGCCAGCATCAACAATCCTTATCGGCAGCCACCATGTCTAGCTCTACAGTAAACATTTTCTCTGCCGCGGTATTTCTAGCACTATAGTTGTTTCTTATTAGCACTAACAGGATTTACAAATGGAAATATTGAAATTAACCTCTTCTAAAGAGAAGCACTCTCCCGCATATTACACATATTACTGCCGTATGAAAAACAACTCCGCATACAATGTACAGTGCAGTTGTTCCAAGTTCCAGAACTATCCACTAGTTCCTCATAGTGGAAGCACTTGTCATCCACAGAGGGAGGCACGTAAGGGGAGGAGAGTAGTTACCAACTTGACCACTATGACTACATCTAGCCTCTTTAAAGTGATAACAAGTCATTCTTTTTGAAAAAGCTACTGATGGCATTCCTAGTCATTTTTTTGGTCATTTTTACACATTTTTATTTTTCAATACTTTTCATAATAAAAATAAAAAATAATACAACTTTGCACTTGATTGCGAAATGTATTTGTATTTTTTAATGTTTCTTTAGATACGGCGTACGGGTTGTGTGTTAACAGTGGACATCCTTGCACGCGCATACCCATGCACTGACATCATATACATGATACGACATTAACTTGGTGATTCCTCTGCCTGCAGAAAGCCGGACGCCCTTACAGAAATCAGTGGGACAATAGTTGGACTCTGAGGAGTGGATATAACCAGTCGCAACAGACACTACTAAAGCAAGTCGCCCGGGTTGGCCAAGCGGTTAAAGGCGCTACAGTCTGGAAGCGCGCGCCCGCTACGGTCGCAGGTTCGAATCCTGCCTCGGGCATGGATGTGTGTGATGTCCTTAGGTTAGTTAGGTTTAAGTAGTTCTAAGTTCTAGGGGACTAATGACCTTAGAAGTTAAGTCCCATAGTGCTCAGAGACATTTGAACCATTGAACTACTAAAGCAAAAAAATGGTTGCTTTAGTAGTTCAATGGTTCAAATGGCTCTGAGCACTATGGGACTTAACTTCTGAGGTCATCAGTCCCCTAGAACTTAGAACTACTTAAACCTAACTAACCTAAGGGCATCACACTCATCCATGCCCGAGGCAGGATTCGAACCTGCGACCGTAGCGGTCGCGCGGTTGCTGACTGTAGCGCCTAGCACCGCTACTAAAGTATTTTGTACGCTTTGTTGAGCATATTTAAGGGCAAAATTATATGATTTAAAACATCATTCCAGTTCTAAAAACACTTTTCAGCATCTGCTCCACTCAGTACCAAATGTCACACTATAATCACGTGTAAACGACTTAATGAAATCATGGGTAGCAAAACGGCTGAAGCTAGTTCGGCACTGTACATTGCAACACATTCCGCAGTAATGAGCACTGTCGCAATTATGAAATATCAAATTTTCTTTGAGTGACCGTAAAATAGTCAGTCTTCTTTGGTATAGGACAAAATACCCAGCACTTCAATGATTCTATTAGTGAGATAGATAGGCCAACAGAAATTCAGTTTTGTCACAGATGAATCGACTGACATTTCAGTATCCCAATTATTAGTAGTAGTGGTGAGATATTACAGCACACAAATGAACTAAATAACGTTCATGTTTTTAGGTAATGTTGAGCTAGAAAAAATGTAATGCTGCATCCTTCCTTTTAGGAATAAAACAGTTTTTGCTGAATTGGAAACTTGATTGTAAAAAAAGCGTAGGGGCTCAGAACAGATAATGCCAGCGTAACGTGTGATGTTAACAACGGGGTATATGTTCCGACAGAAAAACAGTTTGAAAACAGTTCTACTATTCTCATGTGTTCACTACCGCTTGCACTTTCTCATGCTACAGAGGAAACTCTGTCCAGAAACAATGAATTCCTTATTCGCGAAACGCATAAACCGTTCTTCTGAGCTCCACAATTAATTATGAAGGGGATAAACGTGATCCATGAAACATCACAGAAATTTGCAATAATCGCTGGATTTCCACTGAATCCGCTGTTAATAGAATTTTAGAACAGTGTGCAAAACTGGTACTACATTTTGAATAAACCAATCACAATTAACGTTGCTTTCTGTAGAAGTTTTATACAAAATGTACGAGTACAAGGGTCCACCCAATAAGGTGTATCTACAGTACAATCAGAATACTCTAATTAAACTTCAAAAAACCACTAAACTTTTTGAATCCAAGTTGTTAGATAGTTTGGCCTATTTAGTTCAGTCCTTAAGCGACAGAGTAATAAATTCCACAGTCAAAATTGACCCCCTCAAGAACAGCATTGGTAATTATATTGAGCTTTCCGCATAACTCGGCCACGCAGTCGATAATGAACAACTCTCCACTCTGTCTGATGATGCGAAGAAAACTTTACGGGACAGATGAGAGAATTTCACAAAAAACCTAGTCCAGCAGCTTCGAAATAGACTTCCTGAAAATTTTGAAGTACTCAGCCAAATGTCGTAGCCAAGTGTGAAAGAAACGTTCAAAACAGCAGAACAACCTATACTGGTTTGGTGTTAACTTTGTTTTGAGAAAAATGCCAACAAAATTGAAAGCCAGTGACGAAACATTAATTACATAAAACTGATTAATAAAACAGGCACACCTAAACCTTGGCAACATGTTAGTCAGTAAAGTGAGGCGAAAGTCTTTTTACTGCATCAGATAATTTTTAGGCAGGTAAACTTGGTGAAAAACAAACTCAGAAACAGACTTGAAACGAATACACTCTCCGCAGTTCTGATTGTTAGGTAAGAATTGAGGCGTCACCATGAGTGACGAAGAAGAAATACTGGAGCTTGTTGATACAAATGCGGCATACAGGAGGGAGACCAGGGACATCTGCACCCTCAGCAAAGAAAGTGAGGCCAAGGAGGGTAAAGATTATGATTTTAGATTTGATAAGCGAGTGTTTTTTCATGTTTTTAATTATAATTTCGACATTTTTGGCCTTTTTTGCGTGACTGTTTTACTATTTTCACTGAATGGTAGTTTTCAACCCTGGAGAAGAGGCGCTGTGCATATTTCGATACCAAACTGTTTGTGACTGATATCTTAACCTCTTTGAGTATATCGATTAGTGATGGCACATGCTTTGCTCTCCATTCCTTACAATTCCATAATCACTCATCACGCGGCAACAGTTAGTAATACAATGGACTCGCATTCTGTAGAAGGAGGGATTGAATCCTTTATCAGCTATTCTGTTGTCTTTATTGTTCCATAAGCCAATGATGATGGATGTTAAACAGAGCACCATCGTGTTTTTCCTCGTCTTCGAGCTGAAGTCGTGCTCCGGCTGTAACGACCTCGATGTTGCTTAGATATTAATCATTAACTTCCCTTTCTTCATTTCCACAGTCATTCACAATAACACAAAGAAAACACTACACTGCATAGCTGTTATTGTTACTCACATGTGCCGTATCAACCACAGATTATACCATTAGAGTCATACCCACTATTAACAGGCCGGAAGAAGATGATTACAAATAGCTGAATCTGAGACCTTACCAAAAGTTCAATACTGAACATCACACATTTAAGATGTCACTGACAGTATGAGGGGGAGTGAAGAGTTTGAGGGACAGTGATCGGAAACTTTTCGTCTCAGTTTGGAGAAAATTGGCAGCAAACTGTGCCTCGCTTTGATCCTTGAAAGTTGACAATTCCTTTTCGGAACGTAAGTGGTCCGCGTGGAAACATAAAACGAAATGTATCTGCTACTGTTATTTCAGTGTCTCTTCCCTGTTTCACTTCTTCTCGAAACTATTCTTCTCGATAATGCTCAGTTTGGGGTAGGGAAGTTCCTTTAACGACTGCGACGAAAACCACCTACATGAAGTTTCAGCCGTTGTTGCCCTTCCTCCATGCACTGCCGTTCGCAGCTAAGATAACACACTACTGATAATATCAACACTCTTATGAAAATTGTTTTATCACAGGGCTGGACTGTTCAGATGATATTCTCGTACATAAATCAGAATCACTTTCACACTGAAACGACGCAAATCCATCGATTACTTTGTCGCGATCAAGTTCTCTGTGATAATCACAGATAATTCGTTTCTAAATCTCGCAGTGATCCATTCACGGTGAGATTCCAACAAACATCAGAATAGTTTCACAGTCAATTCTTACGATATAGTCCACTGCTCCCAAACAAAGCACAGTCAGTGTGACGCGGCATATCTGTAGGAATACTCGTAACAGCACGCACGAATTGTCTTAAACTGTGCACCGAAATGTATCGCTGGACTATTACGAGTCACAAATGTGTACAGTGTCTGATCAAAAGAATCCAGGTACCCAAATGTAACGCGTAATTGACCACCAGATGTTACGAGAGGCGGACCCGCCATTACGAAAGGAGGTGGCGGCTCTTGTGCTGTGAGTAGAGCAGCAGTAACAGCTGTACGGGCCGGAAAGGAGAGCTCAGCGACTTCGAACACGGACTAGTCGTTGGATGTCAGCTGAGTTACACATCCATCAGAGGCACTTCAATCCTTCTACTGCTGCCCGAGGCAGCTGTTGGTGCAACCACAACCATAGCTAAAACAAAGGCAGGCGCGTCACGTGTACTGACGGACTGGGGCCGTCTCCAGCATTGCAGAGGCTGGTTGTAAAAAATCACTTGAAGTCAGCTGAAGAAATCAGTCGTGAGCTCCAAAGTGCTACCAGCAGTCCAGCTGGTACATTGATTATGGGTATAAATAATGGGGTAAAATGGCGAGCAGCCCCTCATAAGCCACACAATCTGCAGCACTCAGAGTGGCTGAGCCTTGGTTGGAGAAATGGCGTGTTAGAGTAAACGTCGACAAGTGGCCGTTCGGTTCACTAGAAGACCGAAGCTTCTGCCCTATGCTCAACAGGCGTAGCACACTGAACAGAACGGTGTCGAGATTCATGTTCATGACACTTATTCGGCCCCTGATGACGTACGCAGCTCCTGTCTGGGGATACCCTGCGACCACACGCCTGCGCCGTCTGCAGCTCATACAAAACAAAGTACTCAAAATCATAAGCAATGCTCCACGATACATACGCATCGCGGACCTTCACCTGGAATACCGACTTGAGACTCTCACGGAGGTAATCCACAAACTGAATCTGGGGAACTACGACCACAACCATAGATGGAAACATAAAAGACCAAAAGACGTACTTGTAAGGACCTAACATCTGTGAACAAGCACAAGCAAACACAACGGTACAGGTGAGCCCCTGTTAATCAGACGCCATTGCTGGATATCCAGCTGAAACACATTGCCGAATAACTGGCACCACGCAGGGAAGCCGTACCGTACACTGTATGCAGACAAGCTTCACACACCCCCCACACAATGAGATGATCTATGGCCGATCTCCCACTACTACATAACGATCTTGATTGTTCCAGGAATGCAGCGGCTGCAGCAAACTGGGATACATCGCCATCGCCTGCCACGGTAATGATTCATGATACCCATACTAACAAATCCAACCTTGCATGAACTATCGCAGCTTGTAAGCCGCTACTGCCCTTACTACCCACCCCACTGTCGCAGAGGTTTTTTTCCCACGGCACGAGCCTTGGCACTTTTTTCCCCTCTGCTCTTCAAATTGCTACCCTCATTCGCGTTTCGTCCACTATTTATCACCTGATGGACCGTGTTAATGCGTGGTCTTACCCAGACGCACGGATAACATCACAGCCCAGCATCCTGTGATCCACTTATTAGATAACTAACATGTTGACGGAGGTGACAGTAGAACTTTTGGTCTGCTCACCACGTTGGTGCTGGCGTGGAGGGGCCCCATCTCTATCTAGTCAAGCGACACTTGAGGAGGCATCAAGAGAGACGCGAGAGAGGAGACGCGACAGTGGACAAGTGATTTGGAGTGGCGAATCACGCTATACCCTCTGGCAGGCAATCCGATGTCACGTTATGCCTGTGGCAGTCCGATGGAAGGGTTTGGGTTTGGCGAAAGCCTGGAGAATATTATCTGCCAACAGTGAATAATGGAGGAGGTGGTACTAAGGTACGGGGATGTTTTTAACAGTTGGTGTTGTCTCCTAACTGCACGGAAGAAAGCGCTAAATGCAGAAGGATATGAACACATTTAACAGCATCGCGTACTGTGTACTTCAGACCACGGAGTGCAGAATCACCAACTTCTCGCGCTACTGTCATTGTGTTATGTTCTGCTATCAATAAACATTCGCTGTTTTAATCTTTAACGATTCTTTCTGTAGGTTACAGTACTTATTTTCGAAATTGTGTTGGAACTGTGGAGATTATGAATGGCCTTTGTAGACTGGTGAGTCGGGGGGGGGGGGGTTTATTTATGTAAACGGGGTGTTGATACTTTTGGTAGATTTTCATGCTTCTACAGCATGCAGAACAGTGCCTCCTCACACACACTATTTCACTGTTTGTCTAATGTTTACTTGTTCCGCCATCTTGTTGTGTGTTCTGGGCGGGCATTCCAAATTTTGCAGTGGCATTGGAACTTGGGGTTCTGGGAGAACTGTCTTTGTGTGCGTGTGCGCGTCTTGATCTTCTAATAGTTCTTTTAGAGCTGAGAACAAGATTTCATTGCGTAGTGCTTTTTATTCATTCGTCATTTCTTTCCCTTTCAATAGCTTTTTGTTATATTGTAACTTTTTATACAAGTTTATAGAGGAGGGCTGTTGCAACATTTAAGAATTTTAAAGTCTGTGTTGATTTCTGTTGATCTGTGTTCCATGTCAGTGAGGTGGTCAGCAAATGTAGAATGACTTCTGTTACTTTTAAGTGCCCTCGTCTGTTCAGAGTATCTGATGTTGAATTTTCTACTTATCTTTCCAATATAAATTCAGTTGCAGCGTGGACATGTGAGTGGACAGATTCCAGATGTTATGCTTGTTTCAATGTTGTTTGTCCTTAGTTTTTTGTTTTTTTTGTATAGCTCTGACTTTTCTATAGACTGTTTTCAGTTCTTGTTTTTTTGCCATTTTTCCAATCCTGTGAACTGCCTTGTTGTTCTAGGTAACTGTATGGCATTCGTTTGTTGTTGTAGATGTTTCCTGTCCACATGCTTTGTGTGTGTTTGTGTTCTTTGTTTATGTTGTATGTTCCTGTGCTTGTGTGTTGATCCATTTATTGCTGTGTGTTGGGTGTGTCTTTCATTTTTGTTTTAATTTTGTAATTTAGTTTGTCTGTCATGCTTGTTTTTAGTCATTTGCAACAGCTATTAGTTCGGATATTTGTAGGTCATTTTTGTAGTTGTCTTCAACTTGGAGTTTTATTCAAGCTGTGTAGCATGTGTTGGGACCCAGTTTCCTTGAGGATAATTGGTTGCTTTGGATTTCAATGTATGGTTGCACTCTTTTCAGAACGTGAAAAAATGATGTTGGTTGTTGTATCTCTGTGTTGTGAAGTCTAAGACGTTTAGCTTTTTGTGTTTTTCTGCTTCTTTAATAAATTTTTCTGTGGGTGGATTGTGTTTATGTCATTGTGGAGCTGTTGTACATGGTGAGCTGTTTCATCCAGAAAGAATATGATGTCATCTACATAGCGATGTCAGTGTTTTATTCACCGGCCGGTGCGGCCGAGCGGTTCTAGGCGCTTCAGTCTGGAACCGCGCGACCCCTATGGTCGCAGGTTCGAATCCTGCCTCGGGAATGGATGTGTGTGATGTCCTTAGGATAGTTAGGTTTAAGTAGTAAGTCTAGGGGACTGATGACCTCAGTTAAGTCCCATAGTGCTCAGAGCCCTTTGAACCATTTTCATTGTATTTTCTGTATTATGTGGGCTTACTACGGCTCAGAATATTTTGTTGTCAGTGCGATTTAAGAAAATGTTGGGTTGGAGTCCACTGATTTGTGATCCCATGGGAGTTCATTCTGTTGTTGAGTAGAACTAGTTGTCGAATGAGAAATGCTTTTGATCTGTGATTAATTTTAGAATGTTTGTTACTTCTCTTATTTGGGGGCGTGGAAATGTCATTTTGTTGTTGTTATTGTTCTCTGATTATGTTGTTGGTTTCTACAGTGGGGATATTGTTGTTTATGGATGTGATGTTGAATGATGTGAGTGTGGCTGTTGTGGATATGCCGATATTTTTCATCTTATGTATAAGCTCTTCACTGTTGTGTATGCTTCTGTTGTTTGTGTATATATAATGTTTCTTTATGTATGTACTTCTTTTTCTGGTTAGGTGATATGTAAGTGCACCTCTGAAATTTAGGGTGGGCTGTATTGGTACATCTTGCTTGTGGATTTTTTTGTATGCTGTCTAGTGCGAGTGCCTTGAGGTTCTTTTGTTCTGTTTTGTTTCTGTTTTGTCAATATGTGTAGGATGTTTTTAGAGGTGTTTGTGTAATTTTTTGTATCTTTGTGTTGGGTCACTGATTTGCTTTACTATGTTGTTCTCTTCTAAAAAATGTAAGGCTTTATTTTTCTTCTTCTCCTGTTTCATTATATCACAGAGCTGTCTCTCTCTTCAGCCTGCATGATGAGAGTCCTTTATTTCTAAGTTTATTCATTACTAGTTGCAGATGACAAACTGGAAAAACGCAATAGCTGTACTACAAATGTCAGCCATTTAAACATCAGTATGTGATACTAAAGTATTTACGATTAATATTTTTGTGTTCATACTTTTAAAAAGTTAGATAACGTAAGCTGTTATGTATTATGATGCAAAAATTTCTACGTATGTTATCTGACAAAGAACTGAAGAACTTGCTGAAGATGGAGAAACTTCTCTGAAACATGTTCCGACATCGAAAGGAGAAGGAGTGCCCAAAATAGAACCGCATTTTCACAATATATAAGTCTTTTAACTTCACGCTCTGCCTTTTACTCCAACACGCGAACGAAGCTTCTTCATTTCTTTGTTTCAGTTAATTCCAACACTCCCTGGCTTTGTACGGAAACTGCCACATTAAGAAACAAATATGACAGTAACGGTACACTATAGGTATCTTGACGCAACAGTATGCTGTTTACAAGAGGTAGAGATTGACAGTAAACTACCTCCACTCGGGCATTGCCAAAAGATCAGTGTCGGCTGTTGGACGTTAGATGTAGATGACACAATTTTAGGAGTGATGAGAAACAACTTCCGCTAGCATGTTGTAAACAGAAGAATGTTTGATAAACCACATTTGACTCATCATCTTTAGCTTGTAAAAAGTTGGTGTAAACCTCAATTTGTCGCAGACAGTACAATGGGGGAAGACATCCTAAATTTGAGGTATCCTCTCCAAACCTTGCCAAAACCTGAATGTTGCATCTTGCAATTTTGGCACGTCGTTCACAATTTGAGCAAGTTGTGAGGGACTACACTCTAACACCCCACCCGTCACTTATCTGGTTTTGGCGTGTGTTCACCCCAGCTAATTGACTAACAGATCAACAGAGAGTGCAAAATGCCGCAATATCGGATAACGTAAAGAAAGTAATAAAGCCCTGTGATTCCTGATTGAACTGCGGTGGCAGTATTGACATTAATTGATTCAGAATTGATCACTTTTAATTAAAAAGGGGTGCAAATTGATGTTATATTCAGCTATTGAACACCAGATGAAAATGTTGATCATAAAATTAATTAAGAAAGTGACTTGGGATTTCAGCTACTTGATTGAAAACAGATGCAGTCGATTAGCACAGATTTATTTTAACTCAGGACCTTCAGTCATCACATTACTTGACTCTCCTAACAGCCAGTGGTAATAAATTGCATTTGCGTGGAGTAAAGCGCGATAAATCAAAAGTAATTCCTATCGACTGACCCAGGCGTAATGCGAAGTGCGAGAAGAATTCTACGATACACGGCCCATGAAACCCTCGTGGAAACTTTGCCGACGTGATCCAACAAATTAATCAGTGGCCGGAGCGGGCGCAATATCACCGAATACAGCGTGGTGGAGCGGCGTCGTTGTGCTGGACGTCGGCCGGCCTCGTGGTGCCGCAAGGCAGTCGTCGTCTATTCACTCCTAGCTATCTTGCTCAGTACATAGCTGAACCAAAACTTCCTATCTCCAAGCTCAATCGTTCCATTTGCTAAGTCCTAAACTGCAGAGACGCTCACTCTTTCTCAGGCAAGCTGAGTAAAGAACGCCACGTCCGCACTCTAGGCAAGCTGGGAACGGAAGACTTCTATGGAGACTTCTGCCAGTCCACTCTTCGCCTCGATTTCCCCTCCAGCATAATCACTTACGCCAATTGCAGCGCAAGTCGCATTGATTATGCGTCGCTTCCCAGTGCCGACCCATGCTTGCTCTGGGAAGTGAACAAATTCCCACAAAATTTCCCTCCCTCTCAACTTCTGCTATTTAGCTACTACCAGGCCACCTATCAAGGTTAGCGTCGGCACAAAACACCAATTTTTCTGGAATTCAGACTCCCAGGAGAGTACTTCAGATTCCTGGGTCCTATATTCCCATCGGAGGCCGGCGTATTTCATTCTGTCGCTCTTCACCTTATTTACTTCAGGCTCTGCGGACTGTGAATTCAGCGTGAAGTTACTATAGTCACGAACACGCATATTTTGGCCTCTGTTGACCGCTCCACCGTAGCTTTGCGTGGCTTTCTCGCATGTTTCACTGAAAACGGGACGACAGACATTTATCAACAGACGTGCAAGTTCTCCGTCTGCTTCCCGGTGCACCAGCATGGGGTCAACCACCCACTCACTGTCAGTCATCTTAAGGCAGCTGGAGGCCGCGCCCCGTTACCGCTTTCTCAGAGCTCGAGCCGCCCTAAGCTGCCTGTTGTCGCTTCCCTTCACCGCTCCCTAGCCGGCCACCGTCAACTCTGAATACTTCCCTGGGATAAACTAGCCTCCAGTAAATCGACGCATTTCCACAAAGTTTTAATGTTGCGTGAATTAGTTTAAGACCATCACCTGACATTAATTATTCCAATAAGTCCATACTATACCCTCTACAAGATGCATTGTGCCTTGTCAGTCATTTTTGTTCAGCCCTACTGTTCGCTCAACGTGAGTTAGGTGATCTTTAATGACTTCATGTAAGGGGCATAGTTCTTGCCGTCTTACAGCACCCACTGAGATCTTACAGAGTTGAACAATGAGAGACGCTCGGCACCCGACACATCAGGAATTCGATGGCAAGCTGCCCCCTCTGGAGCCGTGCCAAAACAAGAACCAGGGATGTACTGCGCTATCGCCGCCCTCGACAACAAGATTCGGCCAACGGCGAGATCCGATGTTGTGGCGCGGCCGGCGCTCTTTGATGTTATAAATGCGTGGAGAGCGAGGTGACGGGAAACAGGCGCAGGGTAGCGGGCAGAGGCGCCGCGGCTCGGACAGCACAGGCGGCAGCCGGCTTCCGTCGGCCGAGGGCCGTGTCCGCGCCGAGTGAGTCAGCCGCGGCGGGCCGCGAGCAAAATAGCCGCGGCGTGCCTGCTAAATGAGGGCCGCGCGCTGACAACGGGCGCCGTGTTCCCGATCAGCCGGCCGCCCGCCAGCCGCGTACAAATAGTCCGCACCTGGCGCTCGGCTCGCCCACGCGGCGCATTGATTCATCGGGAGGCGGACAAAGGGAAGACCGCGCCGCGAACTGTGCTGCCACAGGCGTCAGCGACGGAGCAAGTGCGAGTCTGATGTTGAGGGCTGCACTCCTTAGAAATCGAGGCGCCGCTGTAGCCTCAATGTTAACACTGGCTTCCTTCCTTCCCACCCACTTTAGTTCCGTGGTTACCACTTGTCTCTCACTGAACTGTGCAGGGGTGTAAGGCAAGTCGTGACCTACTCAAGCCATACACTTCGATGTTGATAGGCTTTGAATATGTTGTAGTTCAAATGGTTGGCTCTGAGCACTATGGGACTTAACTTCTGAGGTCATCAGTTCCCTAGAACTTAGAACTACTTAAACCTAACTAACCTAAGGACACGACACACATCCATGCCCGAGGCAGGATTCGAACCTGCGACCGCAGCAGTTTCGCGGTTCCAGACTGTAGCGCCTAGAACCGCACGGCCACTCCGGCCGGCGTCAAATGGTTCAAATGGCTCTCAGCACTAGGGGACTTAACGTCTGAGGTCATCAGTCCCCTAGAACTTGTTGTAGTTGTTGTGGTCTTCAGTCCTGAGACTGGTTTGATGCAGCTCTCCATGCTACTCTATCCTGTGCTAGCTGCTTCATCTCCCAGTACTTACTGCATCCTACTTCCTTCTGAATCTGCTTAGTGTATTGATCTCTTGGTCTCCCTCTACGATTTTTACCCTCCACGCTGCCCTCCAGAACTAAATTGGTGATCCCTTGATGCCTCAGAACATGTCCTACCAACCGGTCCCTTCTTCTCGTCAAGTTATGCCACAAACTCCTCTTCTCCCCAATTCTATTTAATACCTCCTCATTAGTTATGTGATCTACCCATCTAATCTTCAGCATTCTTCTGTAGCACCATATTTCGAAAGCTTCTATTCTCTTCCTGTCCAAACTATTTATCGTCCATGTTTCACTTCCATACATGGCTACACTCCATACAAATACTTTCAGAAACGACTTCCTGACACTTAAATCTATACTCGATGTTAACAAATTTTTCTTCTTCAGAAACACTTTCCTTGCCATTGCCAGTCTACATTTTATATCCTCTCTACTTCGACCATCATCAGTTATTTTGCTCCCCAAATAGCGAAACTCATTTACTACTTTAAGTGTCTCATTTCCTAATCTAATTCCCTCAGCATCGCCCGACTTAATTCGACTACATTCCATTATCCTGGTTTTGCTTTTGTTGATGTTCATCTTACATCCTCCTTTCAAGATACTGTCATTCCGTTCAACTGCTCTTCCAAGTCCTTTGCTGTCTCTGACAGAATTACAATGTCATCGGTGAACCTCAAAGTTTTTATTTCTTCTCCATGGATTTTAATACCTATTCCGAATTTTTCTTTTGTTACCTTTACTGCTTGCTCAATATACAGATTGAATAACATTGGGGAGAGGCTACAACCCTGTCTCACTCCCTTCCCAACCACTGCTTCCTTTTCATGCCCCTCGACTCTTATAACTGCCATCTGGTTTCTGTACAAATTGTAAATAGCCTTTCGCTCCCTGTATTTTACCCCTGCCACTTTTAGAATTTGAAAGAGGGTATTCCAGTCAACATTGTCAAAAGCTTTCTCTAAGTCTATAAATGCTAGAAACGTAGGTTTGCCTTTTCTTAATCTTTCATCTAAGATAAGTCGTAAGGTTAGTATTGCCTCACTTAGAACTACTTAAACCTAACTAACCTAAGGATACCACACACATCCATGCCCGAGGCAGGATTCGAACCTGCGACCATAGCAGTCGCACGGTTCCTGACTGTAGAGCTTAGAACCGCTCGGCCACACCGCCCGGCCAATATGTTGTACTGTAGAGTAATATAAGAGACAATTTTTTTCATACTTGCCCATACGGCCGTTAAAACGGTGTAACACATTCTTGAAAGTAACTGACTGAAGTACTTCTGAATAAATACCGTTAAAAGAGTAACAGATGTAAAAAGACTTCAAATAAATGTTCCGTACTTTTTATAATGCACGTTACAACTGCGCACCCTGATTTTTCAAAAAAGTTATTATCTTTGAATCCCCGCCCATCACTATTTTGTTTTTCATTCCTACATTTGACTACTAGCAAAATGTGTAACATCATTAAGACCAAATTCAGTCATGAATGATGAAGGGGTTATCAAAAGAAACATCTTTCGGAAATAAACTATATATTTGTGGATGTATGTTCCGTCTATGCAACTAATTGAAGGCAGTTTGTTTATTGCCATACGCGTTTCGCTTCTTTTTATTTGGGAAGCATCTTCTGTGGCCTGTAATACATTTTTATTTTTATACTTTGTACGATGGTCACTCCAAAAGAAATGCACGCTATTTTTGTAAAAATACAGTTTTCATTCTGCATGTGTGAAAGTTTTGCAGTGTGTAGATATATCCTTCCCGCTTGTTTTCAAACTTGGTTCAACCTGTTCCCGTGAGTGGCGCCGTCACAGAATCTCTTCAAGATCGCTGCTACACTTGACGTTCGTCAGAAGCAACGTGCTGTCATACAATTCCTGTGCTGTGAAAGCGAGACAGTGGGAAACAGTGGAGGTCAAAAAAGGTGTATGGAGATGCTGCTGTCGATCGCAGTACAGTTAGTCGGTGGGCAAGCAGGTTGCGTGATGAAAGCAGGCACGGCAATATTGACGATTGTCCTTGCAGCGGCAGGCCTCGTACTGCACGCACTCCAGAGAACGTGCAGAGAGTTAACGAATTGGTGACTCCTGACAGACGCATCACAGTGAACGAACTGTCACGCTTCGTTGGGATAGGGAAAGGAAGTGTTTGCACAATACTGAAAGTGTTGCGGTTAAAAAAGGGTTTGTGCCAGGTGGGTTCCCAGGACGTTGACAGTGGCCCATAAAGAAACAAGAAAAACGGTATGCGGCGAACTTTTGCAACAGTACGAGAATGGTGGAGATGAATTTCTTGGAAGAATTGTGACAGGTGATGAAACATGGCTCCATCATTTTTCACCAGGGACGAAGAGGCGATCAATGGAGTAGCATCATGTAAATTCACCCAAGAAAAAAAATTTCAAAACCACACTTTCTGCTGGAATAGTTATGGCTACGGTGTTTTTCGATTCCGAAGGACTCTTGCTTGTGGACATCATGCCAAGTGGAACCACCATAAATTCTGATGCATATGTGACGACACTGAAGAAATTTCAAGCTCGACTGAGTCGTGTTCAACCACATCGGCAAAAGCAGGATGTTTTGCTGTTACACGACAATGCACGGCCACATGTCAGTCAAAAAACCATGGAAGCGATCACAAAACTCGGATGGACAACACTGAAACACCCGCCCTACAGTCCTGACCTGGCTCCATGTGACTATCATCTCTTTGGGAAACTGAAAGACTCTCTTCGTGGAACAAGGTTCGAAGATGATGACTCCCTTGTGCACGCTGCCAAACAGTGGCTCCAATAGGTTGGTTCAGAATTTTACCGTGCTGGTATGCAGGCGCTGGTTCTCAAAGATGGCGTAAGGCAGTTGAGAGGTATGGAAATTATGTGGAGAAATGAAAATATTGTTCCTAAAGGATGTATCTACACACTGTAAAAGTATAACATGTAGAATAAAAGATGCATTTAAAAAAAATAGTGTGCATTTCTTTTGGAGTGATCCTCGTATGTATAAAAAGAAAAAAAACATCTATTATAGGCCACTGAAGATCCTGCCCAAATAAAAGAAGCGAAACGCGTGTCGCAATAAACAAACTGTCTTCAAAATGGTTCAAATGGCTCTGAGCATTATGGGACTTAACTTCTGAGGTCATCAGTCCCCTAGAACTTTGAACTACTTAAACCTAACTAACCTAAGGACATCACAGATTCGAACCTGCGACCGTAGCGGTCGCGCAGTTCCAGACTGAAGCGCCTAGAACAGATCGGTCACTCCGGCCGGCAAACTGTCTTCAATTAGTTGCATAGACGGAACATAGTTCCACGAATTTGAAGCAACTAAAGAAAGACGGAAAACAGAAAAAAGTGACGGTAAGCTACATTTCTTTTAATTTTATGAAATATAAGACATCTTCTGTTGTATTTTTGTTTCACTTTTACAGTTGGTGCATTTCTTTTTGTTTTCAGGTTGTAACATTTTCAGATGTAATTGTTATATTTGAAATTTTTTCAGTGTTGTTGTAACGTTGTTGTAAATCTGCAGCGTGAGGTAGCACAGAATTGGTAACGCCAAAAAATAGTGAATGCACTTTAATCTTGCGCACTAAGCACATCGAACAATTACAATACTACTTCAACATAATTACATATTTGAATTTGGTATTACCGATGGTATACGTTTTACTACTAGTCTAACGTCGAAATGAAAAAGAAAATAGTGGAGGAGGGAATTTCACGAGAAACTTACTTTTTTGAAAAATCTGTGTGCACCGTTGTAACGTACATTACAAGCCAGGGCGTCACTGGATGGTGATATGGAGGGGCATGTCGTCAGCACACCGCTCTTCCGGCCGTCTGTCAGTTTACGACGCCACGTATAAAAATGTGTCCAGTATTTTGCTGACTGAAACATATTACAAGCCCATCAAAACAGCAGGTGTATCCCTTCAGTAGGTTTACTTGTTAGTACGCAACTGGTGCGCACTATCTTGTCGTTATAATGCGGCACTGACAAGGCGAAATGACTGATCGTTGGGATCATATGGCCTGTAAGGAAGCTGTGTTTTGTCAGGCTGCGGAGGATGAAGGCAAAAATGAAGTAATGCAGTGTATACAACTGCAAATGTGCTCCGTTACAGGAGGTCTAATGTCTGGAAAAAGTTCGACGATATATATATATATATATATATATATATATATATATATATATATATATATATATATATATATATATAGGGTGGTCCATTGATCGTGACCGGGCCTAATATCTCACGAAATAAGCGTCAAACGAAAAAGTACAAAGAACGAAACTCGTCTAGCTTGAAGGGGGAAACCAGATGACTATGGTTGGCCCGCTAGGTGGCGCTGCCATCGATCAAACAGATATCAACTGCGATTTTTTTAAATAGGAACCCCCATTTTTTATTACATACTCGTGTAGTACTTAAAGAAATATTAATATTTTAGTTGGACCACTTTTTTCGTTTTGTGGTAGATGGCGCTGTAATAGTCACAAACGTAGAAGTACGTGGTATCACCTAACATCCCGCCAGTGCGGACGGTATTTGCTTCGTAATACATCACCCGTGTTAAAATGGACCGTTTAACAATTGCTGAAAAGGTCGATATCGTGTTGATGTATGGCTATTGTGATCAAAATGCCCAACGGGCGTGTGCTATGTATGCTGCTCGGTATCCTGGACGACATCATCCAAGTGTCGGGACCGTTCGCCGGATAGTTACGTTATTTAAGGAAACAGGAAGTGTTCAGTCAGATGTGAAACGTCAACCACGACCTGCAACAAATGATGATGCCCAAGTAGGTTTTTTAGCTGCTATCGGGCTAATCCGCACATTAGTAGCAGACAAATTGCGCGAGAATCGGCAATCTCAAAAACGTCGGTGTTGAGAATGCTACATCAACATCGATTGCACCCGTACCATATTTCTATGCACCAGGAATTGCATGGCAAAAAAATGGTTCAAATGGCTCTGAGCACTATGGGACTTAACATCTCAGGTCATCAGTCCCTTAGAACTTAGAACTACTTAAACCTAACTAACCTAAGGACATCACACACATCCATGCCCGAGGCAGGATTCGAACCTGCGACCGTAGCGGTCACGGGGTTCCAAACTGAAGCGCTTAGAACCGCACGACCACACCGGCCGGCAATTGCATGGCGACGACTTTGAACGACGTGTACAGTTCTGCCACTGGGCACAAGACAAATTCGGGACGATGACAGATTTGCACGCGTCCTATTTAGCGACGAAGCGTCATTCACCAACAGCGGTAACGTAAACCGGCATAATATGCACTATTGGGCAACGGAAAACCCACGATGGCTGCGACAAGTGGAACATCAGCGACCTTGGCGGGTTAATGCATGGTGCGGCATTATGGGAGGACGGATAATTAGCCCCCATTTTATCGATGGCAATCTAAATGGTGCAATGTGTGCTGATTTCCTACATAATGTTCTACCGATGTTACTATAAGATGTTTCACTGCATGACAGAATGGCGATGTACTTCCAACATGATGGATGTCCGGCACATAGCTCGCGTGCGGTTGAAGCGGTGTTGAATAGCATATTTCATGACAGGTGGATTGGTCGTGGAAGCACCATGCCAGGGCCCGCACGTTCACCGAATCTGACGTCCCCGGATTTCTTTCTGTGGGGAAATTTGAAGGATATTTGCTATCGTGATCCACCGACAACGCCTGACCACATGCGTCAGCGCATTGTTAAGGCATGTGCGTACATTACGGAAGGCGAACCTCTCGCTGTTGAGAGGAATGTCGTTACACGTATTGCCAAATACATCTCGACGAAGAGTAACCGTATGTGAGCTCGAACACCTTTGGGATGTTAGCTCGCATTGAAAAACTTCGTACATGGTGTACTTTACTCGTATTAGTTGATAGTTTCTGGATAAAGAGAGAAACAGTAGGCCCACCTCTAATTTCAGGTTGTCACTAATGGCATGTTTATCAGGTGTGCATGCAGACAGTGGTAAGATAGAAACGTGGCGGCTGATACTAATAACGTGTGCGGTGTCCGTGCCATACAAATACTTTTCAGGAGCTATTTGTACAAATCTGAGGATGATGTGGATAAATAAAATTCAGGTAAAGATCATGAATGTGTTCCTGAACGCAAGTGCGTTTCAAAAAAGGTTGTTGCTATTTAGGTAAATGTGAATAATTCTTTAAGCAGTAAACACCGTTAAGTCTTGTCCGTTACCGTTCTTTACGTCAATTTACGTCGCAGTGTAATATGTTGAATCATACGCTAATTTTTGAGGCTGTTATACTTCATTATTTCAAAAATTGCAATGCGAATCTTAGTATCATAAACTGAAACAGTTCGGAACTTTTGTATTTGTATTTCTGAGAGCTTTCTCAGTAACGTTTCTTTTAACTCGCCCAGAAAGTAAACAGTGGTAAGCCAACGATGACTGATGTTAACTGGACTCAAGTTTGGAAGTAAAAAGTGTTAAGTAACCACTGACAGACTTTTAAGAATAAAATTTTGGACACTATTTACGAATTTCAAAACATGTCATTTCTCTAGAAATATTTGAAAACAATGACTTTCCTGAATAAAAAATTCAAAAAGAACATATTTGAAGTATATTATTTACGAGAATTTGTTGTAACTTGATTGCAAAATTTCTCTAAACGACCAGCTTGCCTGTTACCAATGTCTATAGCAGACGTCTTCAAGCAGTAGCAAGATAAGAGCGCCACAAACCAGTACCCCTCCCTATTGTAGTGTACCAAATGCAAGCCGACGCTCAACTCAGCTACGGCTCCTATGTTTACTGGTGAGCTTAATGCCGGTCAGTTTTATGTTTTAGAAATTAGACAACATACTCATGAATCTGTTCAGACGCTCACAATGCATACGACGGTCAAGAACATGGATGTAATTTTCATTTACGGCACAATTCGCCAAACTCTTAGAGCAGCTCTGCGGTTGCATGGTGAAAGGTGTCATAATCTTGTCAAGCCCTCACGATTTCTCTCTGCAAACGTTATACAAATTTCAAGAACGAGGACGTCTGAAGAACAAAATATGCCAATGGCAAAGTCCTGCAACTCAAAAGATAAGTGCACAAGATGCTAAAGTGAAATAAATAAAGTGAAATAAATAAACAAAGAAGTATAAGTAGTGATATATCGCCAAAGATAAAGTTCCGTGTGCTTAATAATTGGCAAAACACTCTCCTCCTTGTGTGCTATCATTCGCCAAACTTTCGTTTCGATGTCTCGAGCGGTTTAGGAGATACGAGAGGTGTTGCAAGTATTTCATTCTCGCGGGCGTGGGATCGGAAGTGAGCGCGCTACATGGGATCCATTTTCTCGAGATCGGAGGCAGATAGAGACCTCCTTCCAAGTCTAAACAAAAATTCAACATGTTAGCGAAATTTCGTACGCAGCAACATATGGCGTAATACGCACCAAACGCAAAATCATAGCGACCGCTGATTTTCGTTGCAAACTTCTTGAGTTTTGCATAGTGTCTTACTAAAATGTGTACATCGCAATAAGAATGGTCATTAGCGATATGATGGGTTCTTCGCCAAGAAGCTGACATACAACGGTACAAGTAAGGCAAAAATAAAATATTTTCTGTGAATAGTTTCTGTAAAATCGTTTGAGAAAGGTCACAGGTTGCGCACGCTTCGATTATGTCAGCGCAGAGCGTCGCCAGTCGGCGCGTGCGAAGTATGGTGTACGCGTCGCAATATGCGCTGCACCCGCGCGACCCGTGGGGTACGTGCGTGCCGCGCTGTAGTGTCGTGTCGCGTCACATGGACTATACGCGTCTCAATTTTAAGATTTCCAAGATCGTTAGAAAGGCCTCTGCGTGATATTCAATTATCTGCGTAACACGGTATTCTCACGCAGTGTTCGCAAAATTGATAGCACAGTTATTACGTGACAGGCCAGAAGTGGTATTGAAAAATTTGTTTTTAGATTTAGAAGCCCACGTAGATGTACAAGCTGAGAAGGTGCGATTGCTTTTCATGGGAACTTGAGCATCAGGTGAACGATGGAGCCAGCTAAGCCATACGCGTTTGTTTTTCACGCAAGTCCGTGACATAATTCACGCCGTCATTGTAGAACACTACGTGTTGAATGGGGCTGGTTACAAGACGCCTTTACGCACGTTGCTTGCCCGAAGACTTCTGCGTTCTCGCTGCGCGAACGCTCTCAGGTGCATTTCATGGGAGTGTTTTTCACGCGGGGCACTGGCAACACGTGCGGGTATCGCGCGTTGCGTTTTTATGATCTATCAGGGGGAAGCTGCCTTCTAGGAAGCAGCCCAGGAACTATGATACTTCAGAACCTGGGCAAAACTTCATAGCGCCCCGCCCCCCTCCCCTCCCACTCGAGTGTTTCAGATCGGACGTCAAACATTAAAAAAAGAATACGAAAAAAAAGGTTTTTCAAAAATATGTTCATTCTGTAGCGCCCGCCTTTCCGAAGCGTTTCACATATACACTGCTGGCCATTAAAATTGCTACACCACGAAGATGACGTGCTACAGACGCGAAATTTAATCGACAGGAAGAAGATGCTGTGATATGCAAATCATTAGCTTTTCAGAGCATTCACACAAGGTTGGCGCCGGTGCGGACCCTCCAACGTGCTGACATAAAGAAAGTTTCCAACCGATTTCTCATACACAAACAGTAGTTGACCGGCGTTGCCTGGTGAAACGTTGTTGTGATGCCTCGTGTAAGGAGGAGAAATGCTTACCATCACGTTTCCGACTTTGATAAAAGGTCGGATTGTAGCCTATCGCGATTGCGGTTTATCGTATCACGACATTGCTGCTAGCGTTGGTCCAGATCCAATGACTGTTAGCAGAATATGGAATCGGTCGGTTCAGGATGGTAATACGGAACGCCGTGCTGGATCCAAACGGCCTCGTATCACTAGCAGTCGAAACACTCAATTTAGGCGACACTACGAGGAAGGTAGAATGCGCGAGTAGGACCAGCCGAACAAGTGTTCTACTAATACTGCATTCTACGTATTTCATCCCCTGCATACTTGGCTTCCCCTACAGCAAGGGTTAACAACCCGCTCACTCTGAGCGTGAGCACTCGCGCCTGCTCAGGCTGTCGCTCGCCAGCTGAGCTGTTGGTGGGGGCGGGGACTGTGTCGTGGTCGCGACAACACCGCAGAGACGCCTGCTGTGATACAGGTGAGGGTCAGTTTCGCTAGCGGTCCAGCAGTAGCGAGAAGCCATCGCTTAACGCCGACAGTGACTTCGAATTTCTATCCACAGACGGAACAATCTTATCATATAACACAAAAAGCTTGGTTCACAAAACGCATAGTGTATCGTAAGACTCCGAATATTTTCAGGAAGTTCAGTTTAGAATGGCACTTCATGTCTTACCACGACGGCGAGAAATTGGGAAACGAAAAATGTAGAGGACCTTAGCAAGTTCGAAGGGGTTTAAAACTAAAAAGGAAGAAATCTGATGAAGAGGAAGATGAAGAAAAAAAAATCAAGACTGTGACTTTCGGACGAGTACAAAAATGCACTACTTTTAGCAAAGTCCTTGCGCCCTTTTACGAATGGTGATTTGTTAAAACAGTACTTGGTCCTTGCAGCAGATCATTTACAGGGTGAAAATTATTGAACTACATGAAATAAAATCTTTATAACTTCTGAACGGTTTGGTTTAGGTTGAAACTACACAGTTGGTCGCGGGGCATGATGGAAATTAGCATGCGCTGTATAGTTTCGTTTATCGGCGAAGCCCACTTTATCTTGGATGGGTTCGTCAATTAGCAAAACTGGCGCATTTGGGGACTGACTCTCAACGAATGACTGTATGGTGTGCAGTGTCCAGTCACGGAATAATCGTTCGGTACATGAAGGTTTTGAAAGATGATTTCATCCCCAGTATCGAAAGTGACCTGATTTCGACAAGATGTGGTTCATGCAAGACGGAGCTCGAGTACATCGAAGCAGGAGAATGTTTGATGTCCTGGAGGAGCACTTTGTGGACCGCATTCTGGCTCTCAGGTACCTAGAGGCCACTGGCATGGGCCTCGACTGGCTGCCATATTCTCCGGATCTCAACACTTGCGATTCCTTTTTGTGGGGTTATATTAAAGACAAGGTGTACAGCATTAACCCTAAAACCATTTCTGAGCTAGAAACAGCCATTCCGGAGATCATCGCCAGCACTGATGTTCCGACACTTCAGCGGGTCATGCAGAACTTCGCTGTTCTTCTGGGCCACATCGTCGCCAATGCTGGCAGGCATATCGCAAGTGCTTGCCTGCGAAAGGCAAAGGTTCCGAGTTCGTGTCTCGGTCCGGCACACAGTTTTAATCTGCGAGGAAGTTTCATATCAGCGCACACTCCGCTCTAGAGTGAAAATTTCATTCTATCTGTAGTGATGTTTACATGTTGAATAAAGTGTGTGCACGCCTTAGTTTATAACTAATTTACGTTTTTTTTCATTTATTTCAATAATTCTCACCCTCTATGTCCACTTCAGATGGAACAGTTTCGCATGGTAGAAGATGGTCCGAGCCATCTTGCGAAATCCTTTTAAAGACAACGTCGTACATTCTTTGGCGCTCTGTAGAAGTGGAGAGATCATATGCATACAGCTGGATGTGACATTCTCTGCAGTGTTAAAGAGAGTATAGAAAATGTATCCGTGTTGTGTAATTTATTATTTCATAAGTGTACAGACGGAGGGCTAGTCATGTTCGGAATTAAATCGGGATTCGTAGCGCAGCTAAATGGGAAAATGGAAAGCTTCTAGTACCCAATACGCGCTGATCTGCAGCTTGAAGTAATCGCTCTGCAGTGTGACAGGACAAATAAAACCAGTCTAGATTTCGCCAATGGTTTCCCTCTGGATCTACACTCTGTAATCAAAAGTATCCGGACACCTGGCTAAAAATGACTTAAAAGTTCGTGGCGCCCTCCATCGGTAATGCTGGAATTCAATGTGGTGTTGGCCCACCCTTAGTCTTGATGACACCTTCCACTCTCGCAGGCGCACGTTCAATCAGGTGCTGGAAGGTTTCTTGGAGAATGGCAGCCCATTCTTCATACGGAAGAGAGGTATCGATGTCGGTCGGTTGGGCCTGACACGAAGTCGGCGTCCAAAACACCCCAAAGGTGTTCTATACGATTAAGGTCAGGACCCTGTGCAGGCCAGTCCATTACAGGGATGTTATTGTCTGTAACCACTCCGCCACAGGCCGTGCATTATGAACACGTGCTCGATGGTGTTGAAAGATACAATCGCCATCCCCGAATTGATCTTCAACAGTGGGAAGCAAGAAGGTGTTTAAAACATCAGTGTAGGCCTGTGCTGTGATAGTGCCACGTAAAACAACAACGGGTGCAAGCCTACTTCATGAAAAACACGACCACACCATAACACCACCGCTTCCGAATTGTACTGTTGCCACAACACAGACTGGCAGATGACGTTCACCGGGCATTCTCCATTTTCACACCCTGCCATCGGATCGCCACATTGTGCACCCTAATTCATCACTCCACACAACGTTCTTCCACTGTTCAATCGTTCAATGTTTACCCTCATTACATCAAGCGAGGCGTCGTTTGGCATTTACCGGCGTGAAGTGTGGCTTATGAGCAGCCGCTCGACCATGAAATCCAAGTTTTCTCACCTCCCGCCTAACTGTCATAGTACTTGCAGTGGATGATGATGCAGTTTGGAATTCCTGTGTGACGGTCTGGATAGATGTCTGCCTACTAAACATTACGACTCTCTGCAACTGTCGGCGGTCTCTGTCAGTCAACACACGAGGTCGACCTGTACGACTTTGTGCTGTACGTGTCCCTTCACGTTTCCACTTTATTATCACATTGGAAACAGTGGACCTAAGGATGCTTAGGAGTGTGAACATCTCGCGTACAGACGTATGACACAAGTCAGACCCAGTTACCTGACCACGTTCGAAGGCTGAGTTCCGTGGAGCGCCCCAGTCTGCAGTCTCAAGATGTTTAATGACTACTGAAGTTGCTGTACCTGGCAGTAGGTGGCAGTACAATGCAATTAATGTGAAAAACGTATGTTTTTGGGTGTGTCCGGATACTTTTGATCACATAGTGTTTTTCCTCGTTTACACAGGTCTACACAAGGCTCGCCACAGGCCTGGGCCCGCAGTCGGCTCGCGGAGCGCTTTTGCGTGAAGCCCTGCTGCTCAATAGCTTCATTCGACGACTTTCACAATCGGTTACATTTCTGCTAAAGGTGTCTACGAAAACTGCAGTGTGATGCTGTGTTTCTATACAAGATTTTATTTACGGCAAAGCATCTTTTACAGACCACCGGAAAATTAATTTTCGCAACACACACTGGTCAGCTGAAAATCCATGCTAGCTTACAGAAGTGAATAAACCATGGTCTCTGCCGCATAGCGTGTGGTGCGGACTTTTCGGGTATCTACAAATTCTAAGAGACGTGCAGCCTCAGTTACTACAAGACACCGCAATGGAAATAAGGCAAGCAGTGTGGTACCAACATCATGGATGTACCGCCTGTACCTCGCAGGTAATTACTCTCAGCAGAACACAAATTAGCCTGTCATTACTTAATTTGGGGACTTTTACCTATGGGGAAATCGAAACAAGAGGTCTCCAAAGAAACGCCGACGACGTTAGAAGTCAACTGCGCTATAACAATGACTTGTGCTGCGATAAGTCCAGATAAAATTCAGCGGACACTATTGCATATCCTCAATCGCTTTATAGCATGTGCAAATGCACAACTTGAGCACATACCATGACACCCATAATGCTAAATGTACGAAACGTAATTCAGTTACATATTTGCTTCCATTTCGCGTAGTACGGCAGACGTTTGTGGGACCAAACTCAAAAAATGGTTCAAATGTCTGTGAGCACTGTGGGACTTAACTTCTGAGGTCATCAGTCCCCTAGAAAAAAATGGTTCAAATGGCTCTGAGCACTATGGGACGTAACATCTGTGGTCATCAGTCCCCTAGAACTTAGAAATACTTAAACCTAACTAACCTAAGGACATCACACACATCCATGCCCGAGGCAGGATTCGAACCTGCGACCGTAGCGGTCGCGCGGCTCCAGACTGTAGCACCTACAACCGCTTGGTCACTCCGGCCGGCGGACCAAACTCCTAATGGCGAGAAAATGCTCTGCGGTACTTTTATCTTGTTACAATTTGATCGAAGTTTCGTACATTTTACGCCGCTGAAGACTTCTTCGAAGGCTCTTGGTAATGCCCCAGAAAAATGTATACAGTTCCATAAAAAAGTGAAAATCGATGTCAAAATTCTGCATCATAAACATTAAAAACTACTTGTGTACGTCAGAAAAGTTGCCACGTCTTTCGTTATAACTCAAACGAAACCAAGCCACAATGTATTTACTAGTTCTGTATGTATTTTAGCGGCTTGTCTTAGTTACCTCACCTTATATAAATCGCTAATTCTGATAAGGTGGAGTTTCGTGTGAAAGTAGTGTCTCTAGTTGGTAATTTTAGTTTGTTTGTTACTCACTTCAACGCCTCGGTCCAGTGTGCAAGTCCTCAGAAATATACCTCTCCATTTTGCAAACACGCATACACACACACACACACACACACAGCGAGTGGAGAGAACTCGTGCACGAGCTCTGCAACAACTTTCTCTCCACCCCTCGGACGCTGAGCTCCAATAGATACATCCCACGGAGAAATTAATACTTTGCATATTGCCGTTATCTGTGAAATTAAAACGAGCTGGCTGTTACGGCTCTGTCTTCCCTCCTCGCTTCCTCTCTTGCTTCCTCCTATCTATTTCCCTCTCTCTCTTTTCCTCTTGCCACCCCACAGCGCCGGCTTCCTTACACTTCCTAACCATTACCATACATCACGAGCCAAAGAGGGAAAGGAAAGAAAAAAGACGACGTGAAAAAACTCCGTTGCAGATATAGGAAGCAGGGGTGACCAAGCCAAGGCGGCCCCAGAACGCCGCCTGGCCCTTCTACGGCACTTCGCAGTACGCTCTGACCGCCGCGCCGGCCGCAGCGAGACAAATGAAAAGTACGCCGAGGTTGCAGCGCTGTAGCTCCGGCATGCAGCGCATACAGTGCCGCGGAGCTGGACGTGAACACCAGGTCAAGGACAGTGTCACGGGCCTGCTTTGTAACGTCTACAGTGACGGAACTAACAAAATGTCAACGAATAAATAAAAATCGTAAAGAATCAATGTGAAAATACAGAGAGAACCTGCAGATCAGTGTATAACTGAATCATAAGATAAAGCTAATCACAAAGCTCCACTTGCGAAATAGTAAGTTACATTCATCGCCTGACGGAAACACGACAGACGTTAGAGCTATGCTCAGAGTTACCGTGAAACATTTAGAGGCATAACTAGGATGCACTGCTGGAAGCTCGTTGACCAGGTTTATGAGTCGAAACACTATGGAAATAATGTACCATGTGTTAGTGAGAAGGCAAGAGCCACACAGGTGGAAGTTGTTCACACCACACGAGCCACGTCCACATGTATTTCAAGGCAACTGTAATTGGATGTGTGTATAACGAGTAATTTTCTTTGTGACATATGCTAAGGCTATGTATTTCGCATATATTAGGCACAAATGATCCACTAATTTAACAGTATATGTAACCACTCTCATAAATTGTTTATAACTTACGTATGTAGCTGAAATACAAATGTACACACTAGAAAAAAAAATTAAAATAAAATATGTCATCAAAGGCACGAACGCTGTCACTTCAAGTGTATTTTAATAGATTATCTCTAATTGTATGCATATACACATGCTTTATCAGTGCCTGCTTAAATGATATATGTCAACTCCCGTATCGGCGATCTCAATCTTCATGTGCTTCCTTGTCACTCTTCAAAATATTTTTATTAATGACTCACTTTCCAAAGACGATTGCTTGTTCAAAAATGGTTCAAATGGCTCTGAGCACTATGGGACTTAACTTCTAAGCTCATCAGTCCCCTAGAACTTAGAACTACTTAAACCTAGCTAACCTAAGGACATCACACACATCCATGCCCGAGGCAAGATTCGAACCTGCGACCGTAGCGGTCGCGCGGTTCCAGACTAGCACCTTTAACCGCTTGGCCACCCCGGCCGGCGATTGCTTGTTATAGTAGCGTCGACATTTGTACCATCGTTGTCTTTCGCAGTCTTCTTTCCATGCGTTGTGTGCCCTCATTTTAACCACAGGGATGTGCTTGGAAGCACTAAAACCTGGGATAAATACAGTGAGTCCAAAAAGTTTTCGTCTGCTTAAATTTTTTTTTAAAGCTAAGTATATGTCACGTGAAAGGAAGGGAATATAAAATGTGAACGTCCAATGATATGCAAGGAACCTTGGTAAGTCATTTTTATTGATGGGCAAGGAAATAAATACGAAAAATGGTTCAAATGGCTCTGAGCACTATGGGACTCAACTGCTGAGGTCATTAGTCCCCTAGAACTTAGAACTAATTAAACCTAACTAACCTAAGGACATCACAAACATCCATGCCCGAGGCAGGATTCGAACCTGCGACCGTAGCGGTCTTGCGGTTCCAGACTGCAGCGCCTGTAACCGCACGGCCACTTCGGCCGGCTAAATAAATACATCCATAGCGATAGTAAATTTGACAAAAGGGAGACTTTATTCAAGGACTACTTCAAAAAGTATTCGTCCACTCATACATTTTTTCTAAATTTACAACCTGAAAATGATTTCAGTTACAAAAATTAATATTCAATAGGGTTTCAATTTGCAGCTATTACTGCTTGTAGTCGTCTGGGCATCGACTTGGCCAAGTTTGCCGTGAGAGAGGCTGGAATTTTGTCCCATGCGCCTTGAAGTGCTTCTTTTAGGTATCTCTTGTTAGAAATGTTTTCTCCTGATGCTATCTTCCAGTACTTTCCAAAGGTGTTCAATTGGATTAATGTCTGGGCCCTGAGGAGGGGTGTTAAGGTGTTTGGGTTATTGTACAAGAGCCACAGCCTTGTATTTAGAGCCGTATGCTTTGGGTCGTTATCTTGTTGAAAAATGCAATTTTCTTGCAGACCTAATTTTTCGGCGCTAGGATTCAGATTGTCCTTTAAAATGTTGATATACATATGGTGATCCATTGTACCTTCTATGAAATGTAATTTCCCAACACCTGCAGCACTCATACAGCCCCATTCCATCAGGGAGCCACCACTGTGTTTAACTGTTGGCACAAGATTGTGTGGCATCATCTCCGCATTCTTCTTTCGCCACACCATTCGCCTGCCATCCGACCCGAATACGTTATATTTACTCTATTCCAGAAGTCTTAATTTTTGAACGTTTCTTTCGATTCTGTACACTGACCCACAATTTCTTGCGCGATACCCGCCCGTGATACCCATACGTTTTGAAGGTATTTCTGATTGTGTTGACACATACCTTCTTTCCCCTAGACTCTAACTCCCCAGCCAACTTAGGAGCGCTGATTTTAGGTTTCTTCTTCATTTCCCTCATGATAAATCTCACGTTTGCATTAGTCAAATTGTGAGGGCGTCCGGTACGTGGTTGGTTTCTTAATGATTTTGTTGCGCAAAATCCATCTATTATCAACTGAACCGTCGATCTAGGGCTACCTACTGCTTTAGCAATCTCGTAAGAAGATTTGCACTCATTATGCAAGCGCAGAATAAGTTTCCTTTCGATCAGCGTCGTCTCACTACCCTTACGGCCCATGGCGCTAATTGCACTGTATGGGCGCCTTTCAGAACCACAACAGGCGATAGAGTGGGGCTGCGCACGGTTGACTCCAGTGTGTGCCGTGGGTCAGCGTTATAGTTTAATCACTGCGCGCAGAATTTCGGCATGTTCAAATGGTGGACGAACACTTTAAGAACTAGCTCTTGTATTACATTTTCTAATTTGTTAACCTTGCGGTCGATTACATGTATTTTTTTCCATACTTTTCAACAAAAATGACTTACCGAGGTAATGCTCACATGACTGGCTCTTTAGATCTTGTATACATTTCTTTTCATGTTACACAGACTTTGTTTTCTAAAAGACATGCAGCTAGACGAATACTTTTTGGGCCCGCTGTAAGTGTCCGGCTTGATTTTCTGTCCTTTGCGAGCGGGACCACGTGCCCGATTTGTTGGGGTCTTTGGTGCAAAGCAGTGCAGAGAAAATTCAGTAAAGTTCCATACGGCTGCAGCTCCACCACCTTTACAGAGTTTTTACAGTACAAGGGATAAACAAAAGATAAAAGATAATGCGTTACGGAATTCACGGAACAAGCCCCGAAACATGTTCACAACATGACTTGGCCACTATTTTGTCCGACAGCTACCATCTGTCTGCTGTCGATGGGTTCACTCTGCGATGAGATTAGGCATAGCCCACCTTACCTTCCCAGAACCGCGAGGAGAACAATGGCTTATGTGCGTCGGTCTCCGTTCAGGCGAGAGAAAGCTCGTGAGAGAGTCCATAACGTTGCATCTCAACCAATTTCTGCTTCATGTTCATGAGATGTACGTTGCTGTCACCGCGTATCACTGAGTTACATATGATCAGAAGTTGTTTAGTCTAAGTGTCCGACGGTATTACTGGCTCTTTCATGCGAATAATCGACGCCATATTCGTCTCTGTTGCGTCTGCAGGAAATAAAACTATTTCACTTCGCTGCTTTTCCCTTGAGAAAATGTGACCGTCAATGATACTGCATTCGGGTTTGACGAAACGTACTACGAACGTCTCAATATCATTGCTGTGGTCTTCGGCACGAAGACAGATTTGATGCAGTCATGCTACTGTATTCTGTTAAAGCCTCTTCATCTCTGCATTTAACTACGCCAACCTACATCCATTTGAAGCTACTTACTGTGGGATATCCAAGCCTTGGTCTCCTCCTGCAATTTTTAACCTCTGCACTTCCCTGAATTGCCAAGTTCACGATTGCTTGATGTCTCAAAATACGACCTATCAGCCGAAACCTTTTAGTGAAGCTGCGCCACAAATTTATTTCTTCCCAACTCAGTTCAGCATTTTCCCATTAGTTATTCAGTTTTCCCATTAGTTATTCAATTTACCCATCTATTTTTCAACATTCTTCTGTAGCACCAGATTCCTAAAGTTTCTGTTCTCATCTTGTTCGGGCTGTTCATCTCCCTCGATTCACTTCCGTTCAGCGCTGCATTCCACATACCTTCAGAGAAGACTTTTTGAGAAGAATTTTTGAATTTTTATTCGATGTTGACAAATCTCTCTTTTTAAAAAATGCTTTCCTTGCTGTTGTTAGTCTGCATTTTATGTTCTCTTTGTTAGTGACTAGCGAAGCCAGCAGTGCTTCACAAATTCTTCTACCCCCCTCCCCCCCCCCCCCACTCTCTCCCTCCATCTTCCACTCCCCCCTCTTTTTGTCCATCTCTTCCTCCTCTCCCACTCTCTGTGCGTCACCTCCTCCCCCTTCTCCCTCTCTCTATACCCACTTCCTTCCCCCTCTCTGACAATCTCTTCTCCCCCCTCACACTTTGAGCCTCGCTTACAGTTATTTCCTACGAAACCTTGAGTGGCAACTGAAGTCGCTTAAAATGAATCGGTAAACTGGCTGGGATCTTTGGTGTCCGGGCTACGAGAGACCTCACCTGCTGACGACAGTAGCTTCAGTCGCAGTATTTTGCATAGTTTAAATCTGCACATGGATAGGGTTATATTTGAACGATTCAGATTCCGTAAAAGTATTCTAATCATAAGCCGAGAAGCCAAAAGTACAACTTTCCCGTTTCCTGTTAAAACCGACTGCGAAGAAGTAACCAAAAGAGGACAGAGCTGTGTAAACGATTCTCGTTTAAAATTATATATAAGGAGAAACAATATGTACAAGTTGTTCCAATGGTTTAAATGCCCGCTATGTTGGTTAAAATGACTGCAAGAAAGAAAATGGAACCGTACAGTTTCACAGCACAGAATTTTTTTCCTCACAGTGTAATGAAAGATCTCCATATCTTGTTTAAAAAATACACCCTATACCTAAAATATTTACTAATAACTTTATAGTTATAGTTTTTATTCACACACTCATCCAAAGTAAATATTTAAAATATATGTAACCATTGTGCGTCCGAACGTTTATTAGGATATCGTGTAAAAACATTAAGTAAATCGGACAAGAGCCGGCCGCTGTGACCGAGCGGTTCTAGGCTCTTCAGTCCGGAACCGCGCCGCTGTTACGGTCGCAGGTTCGAATCCTGCCTCGGGCATGGATGTGTGTGATGTTCTTAGGTTAGGTAGGTTTCAGTAGTCCTAAGTCTAGGGGACTAATGATTGGCTCTGAGCACTATGGGACTTAACATCTGAGGTCACCAGTCCCCTAGAACTACTTAAACCTAACTAACCTAAGGACATCACACACATCCATGCCCGAGGCAGGATTCAAACCTGCGACCGTAGCGGTCGCGCGGTTCCAGACTGGAGCGCCTTGAACCGGTCGCCCACATCGGCCGGCGGGACTGATGACCTCAGATGTTAAGTCCCATAGTGCTTAGAGCCATTGGAACCATTTCTAATCGGACAAGAACTTTTCGAGTTTTTTGGTAACACCTTTAAAAAACGACTTGTCGTTGTATTGTATAATAGTATAGAAGATTAATGAAAAACCACCTCATCTGTATGATTACACAACTATTATGTTCAGATGAGATTCGTTCGTTGAACATCTTCAGGTGTCGATAAAGATTACCGTTTGCTTCAGCCATTTTCCGTTATTTTTCTGCCAAAATCGTTACTCTTATCTACCACTTGCAGTGACTTGTTGCCTAACGCAATTGCCTCAGCATTGTCTACTTCAATTCGACTACACTCCAGTACTTTTATTTCACTTCTGTTGAGATTCATTTTATATCCTCCTTTGCATAACGCTGTCCATTCCGTTCGTCTGCTCTTCTAAATATTTTGCTGTCTCTGAAGAATTACAATGTCATCAGCAACCTTTAAGTTTTTGTTTCTTTTCTCTAATCCTTAATTCACTCGCCAGATTTCTCTTTGCTTTCGTTTACTGACGGCACAATGTACAGATTGAATAACAGCGGGGCGTCTCATTTCTTTGTCAGCTGCTGTTCCGCTCTCATGTTCTTGGACTCGGTTTTTGCGCAAGTTGCAGGTAAACATTCATTCCGTCTATTTCGTCGCTTTGAGAAAGCTCTTGTTGCCATTGTCAGTTTGCATTTTATATTTTCCGCACTTCACCCTTCGTCAGTATGGCGCCGAGTCGGAAAAAAAGCTCGTTTACGCGATGTCGCTGTCAATCATTTCGGTCCGCTGCGAGGTGAAATGCGGATCAGAGCTGAAGCATCCAAGGCGAAGGTAAAGAGAGGGAAACAGAGCAGGCGGCGTGTCAGTCGCTCTCCGTTGACGGCCCCCTAAGGTGACCGCATTTCACTCCGGCGCTCCGCCAGTCGCACGGAAAATAACCAAGCCAACTTACCGCCTCCCTGACGCCGTCCCGACCCCGGAGCCGTGCTTTTGACGAACACACAAGTACTTGTAGCCTAATTAATGTACGTCATCAGTCAGACGTAAAAAGCAACAAAAAAAGAAAACAACACAATTAGTTGATGTGCCCTGGTCGGACGAGCTTGTAATGTCATCTCTAAGTAAGCAAAAATGAGAGAAGGGATGCGCCGACATCGAGGTGTCGTAAATGCGGTAAAATGTTTTCGTGTTTTTTTAGAACCCACCCCGTTTCACTCAAATTTAATTATTTTAGACGTAATGTTTTCGTTTACAAAGAAATCGTGTGGGATGGAGGGAGACTGCACGCATGTAAAACAGGTAGCGTGCGAGTTTTGTTAATTTCGCAGAGGAACGGGATTAATCCGCCGCGTTGTTTTGTTCAGCCGAAACTCGAATGTAAGACAAAAATTTTAATTTTCCTGTAATGAGGCACTTCGCAAGTGTTACATGCATAATGATATATGTCATTCTCATAGCGTCGCGCCCCGCAAGGTTGAGGGAAATTAGAATTTTTCACTAGCGGGAGATTAAATACGAGAGCGCCGAACACTGCTCTCCACACACACGCACGCACACAAATACTCGCAAACACACGCACATCCTGTTACAGAGAAGCCGGAAAGATACAGTCGCGTTCAAGATTTTTTACTGCTGCGTCATACAATGAATGCTGTTGCAAGCGCCACGAGTAAGATATTGCCTTACATACAACACTGATTTCTGTCTTGATTTGCGTGGTGGGCGTCGTGAGAATGTGTGTGTGTGTGTAGGGGCGGGGGAAAAGGGGGGGGAAAGGGAGGAGAAGGAGTTAAAGGATGGAGAATTATGGGACAGCGACGAAATGGTTTATTAAAATTTGTATCATCTAATGATCAACAAGTGAGCCAACGACATTATTACGAGTTCAGCTCACAACGAAAAACGCCGGAATGACGTTTTAATACAATGTCGGAAAAAAATCCCAACACCAAAAGAAAGTATTGTACAGTAATGAAATTTCTGGAATAGATTTGTCGAAGTAACGTATTCACGTGATCAACGTTGCAAGGTCACAGGTTAATGTAAGCGCGAGAAAAGCAGTTGCAAATTTGAAATGCTAGTACATTAACGACCGGTTTGACAGCCAAAATGTTGAACGCAAGCGTAAAGACGTGCAAGCATTATGTCTTACAGCTGACGGATACCAGTTTGTGGTATGAGTTCCCTGCCTGTTGCCGTTGGTCGCTCGATACACGGACGACTAATGCTGTTTGTGGATGACACCGGACTTGCCGTCCGATGACGTCCCATACGTGCTCGGTTGGAGACATTTGGTCATCGAGCAGGCCAAGGCAACATCTCGGCACTCTGAGGAGGGTGCTGGATTACAGCAGCGGTATATGGGCGAGCGTTATCTTGTTGGAAAACATCTCCTGGTGTACTGTTCACGATTGGCAGCATAACATGTCTAATGACCAGACTGACATACAAGTTTGCAGTCAGCATGCGTGGGATACCCACGAGAGCGCTCCTGCTGTCATACGAATTCGCGCCCCACGCCGTGACTCCAGGTCCAGCTCCAGTGTGTCAAGGCTGTAGGCAGGTCAGTTACCAGCCCTCCTCCTTCTAACCAACACACAGCCATCACTAGCATCGTGAGAGAACCGGCTTTCATCAGAAAACGCAGCATATCTCCGCTCTCGCTTGACACCACTCAAGTTGCGAACGGCGGAGTTTTGGGGTCGGCGGAATGCAAGCTACAGGGCGCCTAGCTCGGAGCTGTCCTTGAAGTGACCGATTCGCAACAGTTCGTTGTGTCGTTGTGGTGCCAACTGCTGCTCCAATTGCTGCTGCAGACGCATTACGATACGCACCTGCCATATATGTCGTGGAGGGAACGTCCAGCTTCTTGTAGCCCTATTCACGACCTCATTCAAACGCAGTAAACTGTTGATAATTGAGTCTTCATCGCCTTAAAGGCATTCTTGACTAACATCAGCCGGCCGGTGTGGGCGCGCGGTTCTAGGCGCTTCAGTCTGGAACCGCGTGACCGCTACGGTCGCAGGTTCGAATCCTGCCTCGGGCATGGATGTGTGTGATGTCCTTAGGTTAGTTAGGTTTAAGTAGTTCTATGTTCTAGAGGTGTGATGACCACAGATGTTAAGTCCCATAGTGCTCAGAGCCATCTGAACCATTTTGACTAACATCAACTCCGATCTCAAAGGTAACTAAAGCTCACGACCGTTACAGCACGTATTTAAAGCAAACACGATTTGCACTCACATAGTGGCGCTATTAGCTCCATTCTTAAATGTGACTGGTTCGAAGTTTGAATGACGTCATCTTTCAGACGCAGAAACACGTCTACCAACTTTCGTTTATCTCGCACAACTCCTTTTTTCCCCATCAGTTATGTCGTAACACAAAGTTTGAGTTGAGGTTGGCCGATACAACTTCGACGATCCATAGAGCTGTTGGCTGACAACTGCGAACACGGTTTCCTATCCTCTAAGTTTGTATACTTCTGTTACACCTTATAGAAGGTACAGTGACACTTAGAATGATGGCGACATATGAGTTAGTATGTTTCTGTAAACTTTGAAGTTGGATATGTTGTTATTAACGGATACTGTCATATTGCTACAAATAGATTAAGAGAAGGTGTATTCCACAGTAATTATGTTCTTTGAAAGTCTAGATGCAGTGACGTACCAGATGATCAGATAACGCATTACGTGAATACAACAAAGAAAAAACCATGTCAATAAACAATAATGTGAGTGGTGTTACAAGATGATCATAAGAACTCACAAGCGTGACGGAGCAGAGTAACTGTATCAATTTTAGATCAGATACTTTGGTGCGGAAACAACTATGTTTTGAAGCCAAACGTGTTATATTATAATCTAGTAAGTGAAATATGAGAAAGTACGAATTGTCGTTTCTACGACGTAACAGACTGATTCATTACGTACACACGTGCTAACACTGAAAGACAGGCAGCCCCGACCGGTTTGCAGGGGAAATGAGAACAGGAAATCCACTGACACAATGCAGACGGTATGTATGCTGTGTACATCGACTGCCTTGTCCTCGTGTCAACCTACGTATGACTGCAATCTGTTTTCACAAGCTAAGTGTCCCTAATGAAACGGCAGAGCTCCGCTAGTGGAACTAGTAGACATAACCTTTCATGGAAACTTTTGCTGACTTCTTTTGCTGTTCGTCCGTCTTGGATTCCGTTCAGGTGTGAGAGCCATCTTCATTTATTTTCGTAGATTCTGCTATTTTAAAAATATTCAGTTCTTTTTAATCTTTTCAATCTACTACAGCACGGTAATATTCCTCGCATTGTTCCACGTATGGCGTACTACTTGCCACGCGTTGTCATAAAATTTTAATTATCTTCTTAAAAAATAGTTACGCAATTCATTTTTATTCACTCGCAAATAAATGTTTGTACTTCTGATATAGATTAAGCCCACGTACCACAGAAGCGCAATACATCGTTAGAGGACCCAGAAAAAAAATCTAAAAATATGGCACAGCCCGTCTCCAATTAATCAATGGCTTGAGTAATTTTGTTTTGGCTCCTCTGGCAGTGTGCAGATTTCACTGTATACCGTGGCAGCCGACATCATATCTGCAAACGAAAAGTTTTGCTGAGACTGGACATTTGCGTCTAAAAGCCGTAGTCTTGGTCTTTCGTGCAGAGAGTTTCATATTATACCCCTAGCTGATCTCTTGCAGACGATACACAAATTCCTGCAGGTCATCCTCGGTTTACTGAGCAATAACTTAATCGTCAGAAAACATCCATGTATTTAAGCGCAGTCTTCCATTTATTTTAATATCAGAACTTCCTCTGAGCTCCCATCCTCTAATTATACTGTCTATGTAGAGATCCTGGCTAGAATTCTCGCTGCTTGTGACATTTTCCTAACCTCACCGGCTTGTTCAAACGGATAGAACAGAACTTTGTGCAACGAGGCATGCCTGCACAGGAAGTGGGGAAAGCCATTTTGAACAACTGTTGTGAAGTAGAGCTAACAGATTAATTGATTACTTAAAGGTGCTACTTCATTTCGCTTGTGACTTTTGGGTCTAAATCGTATAAAGGTAGGGGCACCCCACATATAAAATATATGCAGTTTGACAGCGAGGCCGGGGGACTTCCCACACATCCGTCTTATATGCGTGACGTCGCAACCACTGATTATCATCTATCTGTACAACACAATTTTAAAGACTGTGGAGTAGTAGCAACTTCTGTCGTGGACTGGCTGAAATCACAGGTGACGAAATCCTGTGCAGATATTCGATAACGGCTTGTTCAACGGTATCAAACGCGTTTGGGAAATGAGCATAGTAATGAGAAACGTGCTGGTGGATCTCGTAATAATTATTTGGTCTACCCCCGTGGTTATCCTTTCCAGGCACTCAGTCCAACCTTTTAAGGCACGTGTCGTAATACACTCTTCAAAATGTTTGTGCTAGTTTCTGAAATACATAGGGTAACGAATCAAACAACAAGATTTCTGTCACCAGCCACTGTTTTATTTATTTCCACAACGCGTTTCATAGGTTGCAACCTCCATCATCGGGAGTAATTATTTGTATTAATACGATGTGTGTGTTGGATTACGACTTTAAGTTAACCTGTGGCACTGTCTAATAGAGAAACATAACACTGTTTCAGAACATGGCTCCATGGTGGTCTCTGACTAAAAATTGAAAGTAAATGTAAATATGCAAGTAAAATAACTAAAACAGAATACTGAAATGGTCATGGGCTCTTTCTCTGTCGTAATACAGCACATATAAACAAAGATGGTGTCTATAAACTGTATGAGGAACACATAGCACAAGCAGAAACACTATACCAAAATACGAATGGCACATAGAAAATCAAATTCATTATTTTGGAGGACGTCCTAAAGCATTGTGAAGATCTTTGGTTGAGTAGATGAGTAGATATGTAGGTTAAATATTTCGAGTGGTACATGAATTCGTTTCTTATCGTATTCTAGTTGATAGGGCGTGGGTCGGTGGCTAGATGGCTATGTGTCTGATTACAAATCCGAAAGTCAGGGATCAACAGTCAGTCGAACATATTACTTTTTTCCATATCTCACACTGTTTTTTTTATGCAAAAACGCCAAGTTGTACCCTAGTTCGTAGCCCCTTCTGTAATTGGCAGCGTAAGCCGGTTCAAAGGGAGGAGGAAGGTAAGAGCATACCCAACACTGAACGACGGAGCAGTGACAGGTAAAGCACGGCAGCGTCCAAACGGTCTTTGGGACTACTGTGGGCTTACGAGTGTACAGGAACTGTGTTTGCTTTCGTATGGACGCCGAGTAGGTGAGGGTGTTGTAAACTGTAACATTTCTCAGAGTTATTCCATTCATTCTTTGTGCGCTGCATTCCTTTTCCGCTATAAAAATAATTACTCCAGAAAGTAAGGTTTTTCCAAACGTGGAAAAAATGTTCCACTGTACAAAATGGTCATGTGCCTAGGAATAAATATTCTATTGAAATTTAAAACTGTTGTGAACGAGTATCTCTTGTCAGTACTTTATTTAATAGTCCGTCTGTTCTGTTATTACTGTGCCACACACTAATACCAGTAAGTGACATCAAATGAAGTAGAAATACTGGCGAAAGACAGTTACAAGTTAAATACATTTTGAGAAAGAAGCTGTTGCAAACTAACACAAATTTCCATTTTCAAGGCTGGTAAAATTATCAAGAGATTAAAGAACCTCGGTTCATTTGCAAACATCACATGTGCTATGGTATAAGGCCCACTGTTTCATGGTAGAAGATGGTGCACGACCGACAAAGTACGGCTGAACAGTTCACACGTTATGTAACTAGTTTTAAAAATATATGGAATTTTACACACCGTAAAATTCTATAACTGAAGAGTTAACAATATCTTCCAAAGAGCTCCTATATATTTTACAACAATTAAGCGTGTAGAACTCAAAATATTTACAAATCACGCACGAAACACCACCTTTCAACTCACATCAACATAAAGGCAGAAACAGAGGAAACTGGTACACCATTTCTTCGTGTGATTCTGAAATCGGTTATTAGATTGAACCACCAACCAGGAATCATCCTGTTTCCTAGGGACACTACAGTCAACAAGTAATGAGACTTTTATTTTGCACATTTCACCAAAACGTTTTCTAGTATGTCTTGTGGAAAATGGGGTAAGTTAACCATAACGACACGAGCAAACCGAACGACTGCCAGTCACAAAGCTTTAATTATCATTTCGAAAAGATTAAGTTGCTTAATTAATGTCTGTTTCTTTGCAGCTATAAGTATGCCGTTCTGATACACATATTAACCCCGCATCACAGTACCGTAGCAAGCCGTTAGAGGAGGCAAAACTAAATGGCACATCCCACTGATCAAGTAGAATATCAAGCGGTAATTCGCTTTAGGCATTTGAAGCGGAACAGCGGCGCAACAATCAATGCTCAGTTGGTGAAAAAGTGCGGCAACAACGCGCCGGCACAGGACACCATGATTAGGTGGCACACAGACATTCCCCGTGTGGCCAAACAAGTCTGGATGATGAAAAACGAATGGGAGATCATCTCAGTTTGAAGAAAAGGGGACCACAAGACAAGTGATGGGCAGCCCTCTTAGACTGTTAGCAGATGATGCTGTCGTTTGCCGTCTTGTTAAGTCATCACATGATCAACATGATCAAAACAAATTACAAAATGATTTGGACAAGATAAGTGCATGGCGCCAAAAGCGGCAGCTGACTCTAAATAAGAAAAAGTGTAAAGTCATCCACATGAGTACTAAAAGGAATCCGATGAATTTCTGTTACACGATAAAACATGCAAATTTAAAGGCTGCAAATTCAACTAAACAGGGAATACAGTTAGGACTAACTTAAACTGAAACGATCACATAGATAATGTTGTGGGGAAAGCGATTTGTTGGAATAACGCTTACGAAGTGCAGCAGGTCTACTAAAGAGACTGATACCGCCACGATTGTCTACCCTCGTATAAAGTATTGATGTTCGGTGTGTAATCTGCATCGGATAGCATTGACAAAGGACATCAAAAAGATTCACAGACGGACAATATTCGCGAATTGGAGTGCCAACCATGAAAACATAGGCGGTTTTCCTTGCTGCGGAATCTTCTCATGAAATTTCAATCACCAACGTCGAGAGTGAAACGGCAGAGAAATAACTTGAAGGTGGTTCTATGAACCCTCTGCCAGTCACTTAATTCTAAATTGCAGAGTAATGATATAGATGTAGAGCTACGTGAAGGTGTTTTTTTAATTCTTTTATTTTTTAAATTGAAGGGACAGGCATAGCGTGTTGTTATCGATTATGCTGGTAATGGGAAAACCGTCACAGGACTATACCACCGAAATCTTCTGTTTGTCTTCCGTTCCACGAAATGCTCCAGTTCGTTATGACATTTTGCGTCACTCTCCGTATTCTCCCGACATGGCAGTCACTGACATTTTCGTCTTCCCTCGGATGAAGGAACCATTGTGTTGAGGGCACTTCCAGAAAGACGACGAGGTCATTTTGGAGGTGAAACGTTTCCTGACAGACAAAAATTCAGATTTGTGCAACCACTATTTCTGCGAAGTCCTCTATCGTTGGGAAAAATGTGTCACATTGAAGTGTGAATATCCGTCATGAAATATTGCGGTAGCATCTTGACTTCTTAGAGTTGGTATCTAAAACCTTAACACTACCGCTAGTATTGTCATTTCTCCACGACTTTTATATTTTCTTATATTTACTCTGTGAGAAGATGGCCGCCAAGTCGCGCCTGGGCAAGGCGAGTGGTTCGAGAGGCCACCCCTGCTAGTAGAGAGAAGAGTGTAGACTGTAGTGTGTTGGGTGTACAGCCCTGGATAGATACGGCCCCCGCTGCTCGCCGCCACATCTTCTCGCCCCACTGCGGTCGCGCTAAGAAGGATGGTCCTCTGGTCCTCTCGCCGCACAGAGGATACATGCTCTCTCTTAACGTTTAATTACTTTCAGCGCCTGGCCGCTCCCCCGGGACACTATCGCCTCCGGGAAGACCTTTAACACTCGGCGTCCCTGCGACTCGTAATCTGCTCTTTCTCCGACTGCAGTAACTTCTTGTCTGCTGCTAGTTTGTCCACTCAAAACAAAAGCGTTACCGACCGGGTCCAACACAAAAACGAATCCCGTCGTTACTGTCTCTTCATAACATACGGGTAGTTTCAAATGCGTGATGAAACTTCCTCCTAGTTTCTATTGTCATTCATGTAGAAGATACCTTCTTCTCTTTCTTTTGTCTTTGTCCCGCATCTACGCGGGGTCTACGTGGTTCATTTTATTTTGGATTTGGCTGGGTTATTTTAAGGGGTTGCCAGATACCTTCCTGTTGCCAACCCCTGCCTCCACGGGGAGGAAGATGGGTATCCCAACTGTGTGCGTGTAGACTATGTGGAAGTGTGGAACGTTTTTCGAATGTTTTCGAACCGTGTAACTGGCGCGCGGCCAGCCCAATTTTCATCTACTAGGATGTGGAAAACCTCCTAAAACCACATATATCCTGGTCGACACTGCGGCCCTCGGCTTTAGTCCACTGGCTGATTCGATCTGGTGCCCGCGCGTAGCCTCCCGAATGCCGGAAATGGCGTGCTAACACTCGCGGCAATTTGGGCGGGTATTCATGGAGAAGATACAGTCTTCTGAAATCGGATTAATCTTTTGAAACACTCCGTGTGTTGATAGAATTTTCTCGAGCTTCCAGTCGCTTCAGTTGGTCAAATGTCTACGAGCTTTCGGCCGAGTGCTTCTCGCCCATTGTCAATTGATAACCGTCGCGTGACTGTTGCTACCGTCCTTATACAGCCGCACTACCTTCTGTGACGTTACCGGCGTTCATTCCAGTGGCACATTTCCCGCCGCGCCCCCTTCAGCCTTCCTACGGCTGGGTCGCAAGCTGTGCTTGGATGCGGGCCACCTCCTTTATTGAAGGAGCTGTCGGAAATTGTTATCTCGATCGTTTCTTTTATGCCTCTAACCCACAGCTTTGGATCCGGCGATTGGAAGGTTGAAGCGGGCGCGGTGGATGCGCAATGGAACCCTTACCACATAAAGCGCTGGAGCGAGCTACAGAAGGCAGCGCGGCTATACGGAGTGATTCAGAATTCCTATCACAGGCTTCTAGAGGTTGTAGAGGGGACTTAGCAGAGGAAGTTTTGGAAAAGACCCATGTCCAGAAATGTACAGTATGGATATAAAATCAGTTTGAGAATCGCATCACTTTCGATCTCCCGCTTCACGGTGCGGTGGCAATGAGCTCTGACCTGCGTGCTGTAGGAGCACATGGCATTGGCTACGTTTCGAGTATTTGTCCTTAGGTTTTCTTCTATGTGACGAAGGACGACCTCTTCAAGTAGTGAGTGCAGCGCGTCCTTGGTGCACCACAGCCGACCCTCCTAATATCGAACGTATCAGTTTCTCGGAGTCGATGTTGGACAATGGTGTTATGCGATCTGCTAATTACAACAGAGACTGGCGACGACGACCTCTTCGCAACTTGGGTGCGTACCGTGATGTGGGAGATTTGAACTTGATCCGATCTTCAAATTTACTTTATATACAAACGGTACATTTCTGGATATGGGATTCTTATCAAAACTTCATCTGCTGATTCACCTGTACAAACCCTAGAGGTCTGTAGCGGGAATTTTGAATCATCCTGTGTAAGGCGGGCAGCAGCAATGACATGACAGTCATCATTTGACAATGGCAGAGAGGCATTCGGTCGAAATGGTTCAAATGGCTCTGAGCACTATGGGACTTAACTTTTGAGGTCATCAGTCCCCTAGAACTTAGAACTACTTAAACCTAACTAACCTAAGGACATCACACACATCCATGCCCGAGGCAGGATTCGAACCTGTGACCGTAGCGGTCGCGCGGTTCCAGAATGTAGCGTCTAGAACCGCTCGACCACCTCGGCCGGCCATTCGGTCGAAAGCTTTTGGAGATTTAAACAACTGACGCGCCTGGAAGCCTGAGAAAATATCACCGTGAAACCATGCATTATAGTCACCAAGTATACTGTTCTCGCTTCCTAACGTTAAATGTTTCCAATTTGTACAGCATATAAATAGTCGTTATCGACCAAACATTACTTGGTCGTAGACGGTGCCATGAGCAACAAACTGAGGACAGGAACCTATGTCCGAGAATATCAGGCGAGTAGCATCGAAGTTTAAGGGCCAACACCTGCTGCTGGATGACCCCTTGAGCTTACGACCGGAGAGCGCGCCGAGTGACCGCGAGAGAAAACGCTCACACCGGGCTTGAGTGCATCCAGGACGTCACGTGGCGGAACCCCCCCCCCCCCCCCCCATGGCCCCCACAGCACTGCCTCCAACTCGCTAACTGCCCCAGGGATGGTCTTGCAGCAGGCGTCGCACGGTAACCGCGACACCTCGCATCGTCGCTGTATGACGATTCTGGGCACAGGTTGCTATCTTCAGTTACTCCTCGGGACACCGTCTACGACCACTCAAAGCTTTTCCTTATCGTTTTGTTTCACTCTTTAAAGTTCCTGTAATCAGCTATGATTGATGTGTTTGGCACATCAGTTGTTCTCTTTTAGTTTGCGACATACACTAACTCGTAAGTTACACACTTGGTTCCAAGTGTGTGAATTACAATTTTTTTAACCCACGTATTAATATGGTAGGATATTTTCAATTCATGAAATAAATATGTCCAGATATTGCAGAACCTCGTCAAACTGGCTACAGACCGAAATCGATAGTGCAAAAGATTGAATAACATAATAAGAGAAGACAGTCGTCACGGGTATATGTCGTCGGTTCATAAATACAGTGCGACTGTGGCGCATACCAACAATGAGTTGCAAGTGTACTTTCTCCAAGAAATTAAGGTAAAGCTGAAAATAGATTTGGAGACACTAAAGAAGAAGTTTTAGTGCTGCAGACAATTATAGAGGGTGGATTTACGAGAAACTAGGGAATATACATTGCATGTAGATATTAGGAAAAGGTTTGTCGTAACGTGGAGTGGAATAAATTGATTTCTATACTTACGTAGTCTAGTGTGAATGTCAGGTATGGAAGGGAAATCCATTCTCTCCATAAAGAGCAGAATGGAGTATTCAGCGCTGACGGAGGCCAACCTAAGGAAAGGTGCAAGGTGTGGTTGATCATTGCCACCACTGATACTTAACTAGCGTGATGGAAGGGTAATGGTAGGATTAAACAACCGTATTACACTGGGAGTTGTCTGTCATGGACAGAAAATCTGCGTGGTGACATAGCAGTAGTCACCGGAAACGAACAGGAATCGAGTCGGATGCTTATTGACGTGGAACGCGTTCCAGCCGATGGCTCCAGTGCCCACGCAAACAAAGAGAAAACTTTCATGGTAATGGTATGCCCAGCAGCTAGACAGGCTCAATGGCTAAATGCTAAACTTGCACAAAAGGCTCTTGAATAGGTGCACGAATTTTGCCTTCAAGAAAGTAGGACAGAAAATGAATGAAGATGGACAAACTGGCAAGTAAAACGTGTATTAGCGTTAATCTCGCCTAGTGCAGAGACGCCGTGCTCAAGATTTGCCAGATTCATTTTATTTAATTCTGCGGCCGGATGCTGTCGTCGTCAGTCAGATAAGGAATGTAAGTCGTCTGCGCCAACCGTCTGCGAGTTGTGTGAACCCCATTCCGCGTGTGACAGTACTTAACTATTTGCGCATCGTGTTTCCTCAGGCGCAAATTAGGGACCAGCTGAGCACTTGCGTCAACGAGCGTGGGAAGCTGCCGAAAAGCTGCAGCCAGGAAGGCCGGTGCATCAGACACGGGAGCTGATCCGCCGTGCGGTTTCCACGTCGCTGCGGCTCACCTTGCAGCCTCACAAGATACCGCGCAGAGCGCTACGCTATACCAGCAGATCAAGACACGTCTGCTAACATCCAAAAACACCACCTGGCAGGAAAATAAATTCACGAATAAGTCTCTGAGCACAGTTATGTTAGGCTGTGAAACATGGACACCGGGGAAAACATATACGAAGCGATCAGCAGCCTTCAATATGTGGAGTTGCTGGGGACTTTTGAAAATCAGACGGATTGATCGAGTAAGGAATGAAGACATCAGTTCATTAGCCAACGGCAAAAAATGCGCAGCAAAGAACATAATGAATCAGAGATACAGAGTGGTTGGGCACATATTACGACGATTAGAACGTGAGACGTTTCTCAGAATTTTAGCTGAAAGGATGCTGCAAGGACAGAATCGCAGGGGAAGACCTAGAGCGCGTAAAACAGATCACCTTTCCGTGGGATGCAGCAGTTGCACGAAAATGACGAGAACAGCTACAGGAGTGGAGAACTGCATCAGTCTAATGTCAGGGTTTATGGCGGTGCCGGCCCGTATTATCACACACTTTCGTGCAATAGGCGCCGAGACAATATACGGTCTAGTCCCAAAAGTTCCGCCAGCTCGAAAGTCAACCAGAAGCGTCAGATGTTAATCCTTAACTTTTCAGTGGCTGAAAATAAATATAGTTGTTTGGTACCAGCGATAAAGTGAAATTATTTTCCATTAACAACATTATATGTATATTACCACTTTCATTCAAGTCCAAACAGCTTTCAATGCGAAAATACGAATCGATAAATACTTCATCATTCGAGAATGCCTGCGTTGTCAAAGGTTCATAATTGATCATACAGAAAGACTATTCTATATTAATCATACGCATTCAACGCTATCTCTTGCGGTACAACATTCTGCATTCGGAAACTTGCGGCCTTGTCGCCGCTCGCACTCTGTATGTACGCCACTCACCACGTCCCGAGCCGAAATCTTCTCCCGGCTTCCCTCGCGACTCTACGCTTCCCCGTCGGGCGCCTGAGCGTTGCGAAGCACTTCACGTGGTAATGCATCCGTGTGACTATATGTGACAAAATAAACAATTATTGCATAAAATCCATCTTTAAATATGATGATATTCTTGTTGGATGCGCGCTTGCGCCCCGATTAAAACGGTATGTAGGTCATACTATTACGATTAAAATTACATAATGTCTTTAATTAGAAATTTACAAAATTACGATAGATAATCACAATATCGACAACTGTTAAACAGTAATACTAATAACGATAGCGGCACATCAGTCCATATCCTTTTTGGCTGGTGATAATACTAACGCAGTTGCTTTTTGAGCATCTTTCACCCTTTTAGAGTTATACTAAACGTATAAACAAATTGTATTGGTGCGGAAGACACGAGAATCATTGAAAAGCATGAATATTTCAATACCTTATCCTGCAAATATTGTAGTATGTTACATGCTATCCCTTTTGGTTGTATGGTGCAGATTAAATTTGGTATCAATCTGTTTATAAAAAGCTAGTGTAATAATTGGTGTCTGGAGGCTGAGTCTGCTTTGGGATATAAATGGTGCTGAGGTCAAATGAAAGCACTCCTCAATAACTTTCATTTGAACCCTACTGTTTTTTCGTTACATTACTGCATAACTTGTTATTAGTTAATAATTTAGCAGATTTGGCGTACGTGTAGTGTTTAAAGTATGTACATATATTACACATGATGCGTTTACGCTACTAGAGCCGTCGTCAAATGTGCTTTAAAGTGGTGTTTCTTCTTTCTGAACCCGTCGATTCCCTTTCATAGATACATATCTGTCCATATTTGTATTACTCTAAAACAAACTACTTATATTTTCAGCCACAGCCTTCTTTCCTGCCTGGCTGGTACATCCGTTCAGCGTTGCAAATTCCGACACGCCTGCCTCGGTCAAACTATAAAATGCCCATCTACACGTCTATCCTTAGACGGAGCCCCACACTCCACGATCGGGACGGTACTGACATATAATGTCACAGGTTGACGACCGATACAGCAACATTAATGTCAACAATCTTTTGAATTTTTTAGCATCATCCTCCCGCTTTTGGACCCTGCAAATCGTTGTCACTCATACATCCTGGACTGTGAACTATTCATTTCACAGTGTTAATTTCCTTATCACAGCCCCTCATTCACAAAGCTGATCGTAATTCAGATTTCTTCCGTAGGCAAGCTATGTCTCGAGTACTGCAGAATTTAGTAATACGATTTATGAATACTGTCAGGGTTTGTAGATGACACATTTACGGTTTGGTCCCATGGTAGAAAGGCTTTGGACGAGTTCTTTGATCATCTAAATAAAATTATTACAAAACTCCAGTTCACCATGGAAATGGAAAATGATTATAGAATATCTTTCTTGGATGTTTTAGTTATGAGACTGTCCGATGGAAGTTTGGAACATAAAGTTTTCGGAAAATAACACATATCGACAGATATTTGCACAAAAACTCCAATCAGCATCCCCAACAAAAGAGAGGTGTCATAAAAAGTCCTATCGATGGAGCCGAGCGGATATGCACATCGGAACACCTGAACGCTGATATGAAATATTTGAAGCAGGCCTTCGAGAAAAATGGCTACTCTGGGAAAGAGGTAAAGAAAATTTTGCGACCAAGGAACAGAACACCGAAGGATAAGGATGAACCACAAATACACTTTCTGTCCCTTTTATTAAAAAAAGTAACGGTCTTTAGACCAACAAAGAAAATAAGTACTGCGATCTGTGAAGGATAAACGCCCTCTCCTGTCTACATGTGGTGTATACAAAATTCCGTGTGCGTGTGGTTAAGTTTATATTGAAACTACCAAGAGTAGCGTAAATACACGGCTAAAGGAACACAAAAGTCTTTGGCGACTAAGAAAAATAGAGAAATCAGCTGTAGCAGAGCATGCTCTTCAGTCAGGAAACCACGAAGTGAATGTTTCTGAAACAGAAGTTTTATCTACAACGTCAAATTATTATCCACGACTATGTAGGAGAAGCCATTGAAATTTATAAGCATCAGGATAATTTTAATGGGAAAGAGAAGGCAATGAAACTTACCGACATGTGGACAGTAGCTCTGCAGAATCGCTAGGCAGTTTATCTTTGACAAGACGACAATCGATAGTTAAGTTCTACCTTTGACAAGGTTTATCTCTCCTCATCACGTGTTATTTCGACCACTCCCCTTTTCCTACAGCATATATGTCACTCTCGGAGGTCCGACCAGTCAGTCAGCAAGATTCAGTGGAGGAGCGCCTCTGAAGATGTCCAACTCTGTTCTGGATGAAACGTCAGGATAGAAGAATTTCCTGGACCACGACCTCACATCCCGAAAGGTTTACCATCAGCTGTGTCATCCGATCGCGAAAGCCTTCTTTCTATGATCTGTTAGGTCTTTGATTGCATGTCCACATCGGCCTCGGAATGCAAACAGGAAGTGTGCACTACTCGTAAACAACCTGCACTGGTGCCTAGTCCATACTGAACACGCACAGTCCACTGCGACACGTGTCTTATTTGCGTTGTTGACGTCAAACATAATGATCCCATTACTATCACTGTTCACATTATTTTGCTTATGTCCTGTATGTAAATCGGCGAAGGTATTGCTGTAAACGTTCAAGTGTGTGGAAATGTGATGTTACGTCTCAGACGGTAGCTCTGAGACTGGTAGCTGACGTATTTAGGTGGGCAGCCGTTATATTTGTCTGTGGAGTATTCACAAATGTTAGTATTTGACTAACCTCGCTAATTGCATTAGCAACATTACTGAAATTAACAGTCGGTGCTGAATCCTTTTCGTCATTCCTAATTGTAGCAACGCTAAATGAAATACATGTCTGTATGGTTACTTTATATTTCTTCTCTTTATTAGTTCGCGGCTACTTGCTTAGTATTCAACAAATATCACTTCAGTTATAATGTTTACCCACATATATGACACGGCAGTGACATCAAAAATACGTGTTACTTGATGTACACTGACAACACAGCTTATACAACTATATCACAAACAGCGGCGAGATCGTAGGCCTAACAACACAATCACATCGCCACTCAAGAGCCCGCACAATTAACACATTCAGTATTACATTTATTTCTACGGTTTACGCTTCAATTGAGAAATTTCAAATCTTGCAATTTTCTATTATGTCCTTGATTAAAAACCTTACACAAATGTGAAAACCTGCATCAAATACTTATTATAACTAAAAAATGTGTGTGATACAGGTGAAGTGGATCAGTACCCTCTAAGATTCAAATTCCAGAATCGAAACAGAAAGAAATGGGTGAAGCCTTTGCCTATTTTCATATTTCAGCAGTATTATGAGGGTTAGTTGGGCAGCATAACTGCCGGCCGCGGTGGTCTCGCGGTTAAGGCGCTCAGTCCGGAACCGCGCGACTGCTACGGTCGCAGGTTCGTATCCTGCCTCGGCCATGGATGTGTGTGATGTCCTTAGGTTAGTTAGGTTTAAGTAGTTCTAAGTTCTAGGGGACTGATGACCCCAGATGTAAAGTCCCATAGTGCTCAGAGCCATTTGAACCATTTTTCTTTTTTTTTTTGATAGCGTTACTGATAGCGTATTGTCCGCGGTCGCCGAGGTTGCAGATTCGAGTCCTGCTCAAGCACGCAGAAAACTACAGAGGGTAATGGTGGTGGATGGATCCATTGCGAGCTATTCTCTTATTATACAAAGCAATAACAACTGAAAACGTGACGCTGTATTAAAACTGGCGGTTGGAGGCAGAAATTTTGAAAGAACAATGTTCTTTGTATCTCCTGGCTAACAGGAAAACAATATTGATTGTCGTATCCATGCTAGGACTCTGTCGTGATGCATCTGAGTTTCTGTTTTTTGCACGACTGTAATTGCATTATTTGGAGCTTCCTACTCTTGGCACGACTTTACTAACAATTTTACATATTATATCGACTTATAAATATTTGACAATATTCTAACGATTTAAGGTTTCCACCCTTCGACAATCTCCGTGAAAAGTATCAATATACTTCAGGGAATTATCGAGAATAATGTTTTCACTTAAATTATGCCGCGATCATTCTGCTTCCTAACTCGTCATCATATATGATTTTAGTAAATATTCTCAAGCTAACAGCGAAGGCAAAGATCAGGGCTACATGCAATCTTTCGCACACGCACTCGCACAGTTAATTGCAATCAACACAGATTTTTCCTCGTCTACAGTGCAGCGGTCAAGTGTCCACTACATAAACAATCTAGAGAGCATTGAAAGAGAGTAATGTAAATTTGGAAAATTGTGACGTATTGTGAAAAGGTAAATGAAAATGTAGCTACCATTGTAGAGAGTTGTAGGCACCGACATTTTATTACATTTTTATTTACTGTGTTCTCCTTGCCTACATGACAGTATTTTGACACTTAGCACTCACAAGTGGACATATGTTGTTCGCTTGAGGATAGCCTCATTTAACGCCTAAAACTGACGCCGTTAAAAGCAGAAAGTAGAGATTCCAGCGTCTTCTAGGTATTGACATCCTTGCATATCCTTTGTACAGGGCGAAAATGATACGTCCGGTCAACATGTTCCTTAATGGAGCAAACTATTCTTACGCACAGCTACACCAAAGGGTGCAGGACAGATTGCGTCATTATGCATTCTCCTGCTCAGCTGATCAGTGACAAATGCAGTGTCATACCGACGGATGTCCTTGCCATGTTGCCAAACGCACTTTCATCAGACTATTGGATAAATACCCACAAATTTTGTTCCTCATCACAACGGTTTCTTTCTTATACTTCGTTAGCTGTCAAATGTTATTTCCAGTGCTCTGCTTGCAAATACGGCATGCATTTTGTAGATCTCAAGCACACTCACGCTGTTTGTGAGATAAACAAACACGAAGCATCTAAGCAGAGAACAACAGACACTTTCGAAATATTCTGCCTTTCTTTGTGTATGTAGCAGACGGTTAAAGGAAGCAGCACTAAAAGTTTATGCTGCGCACGGGGACAATGGCAGTGGAGAAAAGGCCGTATTATTCGTTACAAGGCTGTTCCTCTTTGATGTAACAGATCCACTACACCGAGGTACCCCATCGGATCGCCTCCTGAACACAAAATGGTGCAAAAAGTGAGATCTTCCACATTAGTAATACAAAGCCCATTGAATTGATGTTAAGTCCCATAGTGCTCAGAGCCAACCCATTGAATTTCGGTTACACGATAAATCACACAAATTTAAAGGTTGTCAATTCAACAAAATAACTAGGAATTAAAATTTCAAACAAGTTAATTATGAAGCACCACATAAAAAAATTTAAAAAAATGTTGTGGGAGGTGACCCAAAGACTGCGTCTTCTGTCATAGGACTTACAAAATGCAACACGGCAACACGTCTACTGCCTATAGTACGATTGTCTGTCCTATTCTGGAGTATTATGCACGGTATGGGCTCCTTAACAGATAGGACTGACAAGAAAGGTAAAAAAAGAGCAGTTTGTTTCGTATTATAGTTAAATAGGAGAGAGTGTGTCAAGGATATATTAAGCAAGTTGGAGTGATAAAAATTTAAAAAAGGGAGTTTTTCGTAGCAGGGAGACATTTTTACGAAATTTGAATCAGCCTTCTGCTCTGAATGCGAAAATATTTTATCGAATCCCATCTACATAGGAAGAAATCATCATCGTGATAAAATAAGCGAAATCAGAGCTCGCACAGGAAGATATAGGTGTTCATTATTTCCCGTGATATTCGAGTATGGAACAGTGGAGAAATAGTCTGGCAGTGGTTCTACGAACGCTCTGCCGTACACTTAAAATGTGAACTGCAGAGTAGTCTCGCGGATGCAGCTGTAGATCTCATTAACTCTGAGCAGTCAACCATCGTGCTACTTCTCATTCTTCGGTCATTTCTAGTTCAAGGGCACAAAAATTTGCATTAAAAACCACAATTATCAGCTGCTGGCATATAGTGTTTCTCTGTTTTATGTACGTTAGCTCATGAACGACAACGACCCGTTCCTGTATACTAGTGTTCTGGGTGATGTAGGCTGAAAAAGCTAAAGCAAATCTAAGCCCTAATAGCCCTAATAAAGAACATTTCTGTCAATCTAATGAAAACAATCGAAGGCATCCAGTGTGATAAACAATGATATTATTTGCGACGTATTACATCAGAGGACGGCAACTGCAGTTGTCGACACTGACTGTTGAAACTGCAAAACACTCCGACTACAGACAACAACGAGAGGACTTCATCAAGTGAGGTTGTTACACCATAGTACAAGCCCGCGTACCTGTAACGTGTATCACGACGTGTCAGATAAAATTAATGATAAATCATAAGAAAAATCTCAGCAACAAAGTAGATAAATCCAACACCGATGGAGATCAATAACTATCTCTTTCTGGCATCTGTAAGAATTGGTGATGTGGAAAAAAATGTAGGTTAGAATTATTCAGAGTAAAGATTTGCGAATTCATATAAGGTTGGGAAACTGTGTCATCAATATTTTAGAAGCCAATCTGAATAAATGAATTCGAAATAGGAAAGGCATCGTATTCTCAAACTGCGCAGGCGTGGTTGTTAGGTATAAAACGTCGGAGAGCAAGATGTTCTAGACTCTCAACTTTTGAAACATCATTCATTTTTAACAAAGTTGATTATCAGAGCTTTCCAGTTCCCGGCTGAAGGATTCCTTTCCTGTGAGAAAGTTGTAAACTTGTCAGGGCAGCAGCGAAAAGAAATCTTCGGCAGTCACGAAACCTGCTCGGGGTGAAAATCGTACTGTTCGTGCTTCGACAGATTTATCGTTTCAGATAGCGGCAGGAGGAGGCGAAATTTATGCCTCGTTTCGCTACTGTTCTTCTACGGCGTAAGTTTTGACAACTTACAACATTAAAAGTTCAGCTGCATGTCCGGCATAAAACGGGACTGCGAAACACGATTTGTATAGCTGTATCGTTGGCGAGCAGAAAACAGGATCGTAACTGTCATTCAACTTCTTTTAGTCTCTTTATGATCTTTATGTGCCTTTCAAAACAATAATTGCTTAAGGAGTACTTCGCTAATGAAACATAAAGATTACACGACTGTTTTTCCCGAAGTTATCTTCTAAAGGAATTGGTTTTAAAACAACAGCGAAACATTACCTGTCGAAAAGTTGGAAGCGTTTTTAATTATTGAATTTTGAACCAAAAGCCATATTACCATCTCTTAGCGTTTTCGAGATTCTCCAGCGGTTTATAGGGTAATATTAATTTGTTTAAAATTTTTATTATTATTTTTAAAAATCAAATATCATTTTGATGAATGACAATTGCTAATATCTGATTAACTCTTTACTGATACTGCTGCTGTGGTGAATACAGCCCTAATGCTACGAAAATCTGAATTATATCTCTTATTGTTATTCCGTCACATTCAAACTAGGTGTTATTTCGTAGGCCACGGGATGACTGAAGAATGCTCTACCGTTTAATATAGTATGGGGCTTAGAATATTTTCATTCCCTTTAATTTTATGGATCTGAAAAAATGCTCTGTTTTGTTTATCCGTAATAATTCCCAATACCGCCTAAACTTTCTGCGAAACACTACTGCCTGCTCTTACAGAATACATTATGTACGTAGAACAGTTAAAGCGGAGGGTACTTTTCTGTTTGTAGTTGGCTAGTGTCAGACAGATGCGCTCATTAAAATTTCTACCCAGATTGTTCCACAAATTGTCTGGTATTTTAGGAATATGGGGGCTTCATATATTTCTAAAAATTGATCAAATACGCGAGTACTTCATCTAATTCAAAAGTTAACATTTTGAAACAGAACATGTCTCACTAATGGAGTAACTGTACATGTAGGATTTGACACGCAGAAATTTTTAAGTGGATATTCTGTCTCATACGTGAAAATGAGACCGTCATGATTATATTTTTCCGAAAACTGTTTAAGGGAATATGGAAAAATCATCAGTGTCCTGAGAACGGAAAAGCAATCCAAAGAGGAAAGAGAAAAGAGCTTTAGCTTGTTCTACTTTCTGTCACAGGGTTTATGCCAAAGTTTCAATAACCGACGTCGCACAGGGTGAAATACCCTGTGTGGTTTATTAGCACAGAGAGTCGTACCGTACCGTCTGTTAGGAAGGTGACCGTATCTTTCGAATTGAGTCTTGGCATTCTTCCACTCCTACGGCGTAGGTAATTAGCGGAACGGGTACTGGCCTAGCAAAATATTAGCACTGAAAATAAGACGAGAATTTAAAGCGCTTCAAGGACTCATCAGTGTCAGTAACGCGATCAGTTTTTGTACACAGAAAAGGGTTTTCGTTAATGAAGGATATCCTTTCAGAACAAACTTCTGCATTCGGCTCTTGACCGTTACGTGCGTGTACCTTACACGCGACTGAATTTCATTAGTGTAACCGCCTGCGCGCTTTTAGCTGATTGCACTTATATGTTTCACTTGAAAAACAGATTGTAAAGTTGTTCCATGTCATCACTGCTTTTTCTGTCTACAGGCTTTTTTAAATCTAATTCTCTTTCCGTTATAGTCAATTTCGTGCATGAACGAATACTCTAGCGAGACCGTAGTATTTAGTATTTATTTATCACGCGATCGATTTATCACACAGAATCACACAGCCAAAATCCATACGTTGTTATTGATCCTTGTGACCCTATTATTTTACAAAAAGCTAGTTTTTTACTTTCTTCAAATGGGCTTATCCTGAATCTCTATCACCTTGCTCCGCAATCTTATTAACTTCAACAGCCTAGGGACGCACTGCTTAAAACACTTGTCTCGTAGGCGGGTGGGTGGAATCAAATCGCCGGCCACGATGGTCTAGCGGTTCTAGGCGCTCAGTCCGGAACCGCGCGGCTGCTACGGTCGCAGGTTCGAATCCTGCGTCGGGCATGGATGTGTGTGATGTCCTTCGGTTAGTTAGGTTTAAGTAGTTCTAAGTTCTAGGGGACTGATGACCACAGATGTTAAGTCTCATAGTGCTTAGAGCCATTTGAACCAATTTGGAATCAAATCGACGTTCACCCAGTCTACTTTCGGTATCCCGTGGTTCCACTCTATTCATCATTGGTTCTTGTCGTTGCTATTTGAAGTCTTCAATTCGAGCACATAGTTTCACGGTGCCCTCCACGCTAGTCCATCCTATGCAGGTCTCCTCATCTCTTCATCCACTTGAATCGCCGTTTACTGGTTTCAAGATTTGGTTTCAAGATTTGGCCTCTCTCTACGCTCCCATTCACTATCAAAGTAACTGTTCTGAATGCCCTCAGGTTGTTCCGTGCCAACCTGTACATAATTGTAGTCAAGTTGTGGCACAAACGGTTTTCGCCCCGATGCAGCAGTTGTATGATCCCTTAGACATACTAGGGTTCCATTTCGCATCATTCTCTAAATAAGCCTCTGGAACTATGATGTAGTATTAGGCAGTGAAAGAAATTTGCATCTTACTCCCGTATCTCTTTCCTGAATTTTACTTGCTTCAGCATTTCCAAAAGTTTACAGTGGGTTTCAGGCGCTACTTTAACGAAACATCAACATCTATGCCCAGTAAGCCATCTCGCGGTTAAGTGCCGAAAACCGCTTCTGGCACTACTATCGTCACCTCCCCCCTCCACCCTCCTCCCCGTTGCCACCCTCCCCCCAACCCTCCCCTCCTTTGCTGTTCCATTCACGAAGGTTGTGTGACAAGAACAACTATTGGTAGGTCTAAGCTCTATTTCTCAGATTTTCATATTAATTTCGTTAGCTATATTTCAGTGGACGTAAAATGCCACCAGATTCTTATTAGAATGTACGCTTTTGGTGTATTAACCGTAAAGCCATCCATAATGTTAAATGTTGCTCCTGCACAGCATGCCATGGATATTTGATGAGAACTTCCGCGACTTTTCGCGTTTTTAGCCTAGCCTGTGAGAAGCTCACAGCTCTTCTTCGGATCTCCATTACCTCGCTGATTAATTTCACCCGGCATGGGTTCGATGCTGATGAGTAACACTCGAGAATCGGTGGAGCGAGGGTATCGTAAGGTGCGTACTTCGTGGGTGAATTATGTTTCCTTAGGTTTCGTCGAAGAAATCACAGTCTTTCGTCTCCTTTTCCTACCAAAAGTTTTGTGTCGTTCTACTTAGGTCACTGGGATGTATAGTCCTTGATGTGTATTTTAGGATTCTTCCTGCATCCAGTGGTTGACCGCCAATGGCTAGTCACTGCGGTACTCTTAAGACGCGACTGAACAACTGGAGGAGAAGCGGGATTGTCAGTCGTCGAGAGGGGACATGTGCGTGGTTCTGCAGGTGCGGAGGGAACCCTACCCTGCTTGCAGCCTACACTAAACTGCTGAGATGAATACTAGGGCCCGAGTGTGGAATGGGCGTTAGTTGTAAAAGGGCAGTATAATTAAGGTGCAGTTACGATACCCAGAATACAGGCACGCTATCGCAAGGTTATCATTATCGTCACGTGGCGTTATAGCGTGAAATAAAGTTAAGGACAACGGTAACAGTAGCTTAAGAAAAATCGGAGGGTTAAACATCTAAGGTACATCATATCACTCGCTTTTTCCGCGAGGTATAATAATGTGATAACTACGAAAGCGGTGAATCTGGTAGTAAAGACTATTAGTAATTTTGATTGTACTACAATAAACTTCAGGTACAAGCTACATTTTTTTCAGCTCACTAACTACATCATCTACGTTAGTTTACTAGCCTCGTCGAGGTTTTAAACAGGACACTTTTTCATCTCCAAACTCGACGTGAGCCATTGTATTCAGACTGCCTAAAGGTACATGTTAAGATATTTGGGGGGGGGGGGGGGGAATCTTACTCCGTTTTATTCTGTACTTTAAGGAACTATTTGAGTTCATATTTTTCCACATGTATCCATTATATTCGCTGGGCCGTGCTGAGTCGACAGCTCTCGCCCTGTGAACTGAACAGTTTCTTTGCCAGTTCCAGGATCTTTGGCCTCTCTCAGCAGTAGGAAGGAAGGAAGTGCTTGAAGTGGACAGTTAGTAGTGGTCTCCGGTGGAGCGTACGTGCTTCTTGGGGAGGAAATGGCCACTGCCGCAGGTGCACGTACTTCCTGGTGCCAGCGTCGTGAACCGGTGCTTACCGTACAGCACGGTGCGGTTGTTGACGTCATGTGTTTGGCGAGGCTGCCCCTGTCCTGGCTGTGCTAGTTCGCGTGGTTTAGGAGTTTCCTCCTGGAGAAGCAGCGCGATTCAGCGAGGCCTGCGGACCGAGCGCCGGACTGCCCCAATCGCTCGGAATACCTTCATCGTGGGATTTTGGCGGACAACGGGTCATGCCCCCCCCCCCGGACGAGGAAAGAACCACGTCCTGTCTCCTGTTTATGAGTCATTTCTAATGATAGCCAGAAATTTGTCTCGGCGGTTGTGTGCAGTTTGTTTGAAGCTTCTTGGCGCTTGCCGTCCGCTTGGTTTTCAACTTCAATGTGCTGATTTCTCGTATTTTACATTTAACTGGCGATTAATCGAAGGACCCACTGGCGTGTGCTCGACTCCCTCCCTTAAGGAAATTGGTTTATCTATATGGAGTATGTGTGTTTTAAAATTTTGGGTGCTTAATTTTAAGTAAAAGATCAAACTATTGTTTTCTTGTGATTTTGGCCTTTGGTCAGTTTTAAATTTAGATTTCATCTTGCCACTGTGTTGAACTTCAGAAAGGGGATCCGCTTTCATCAGTGGCAGTGACGTGGTTCTTGCTGTCAGTAGTATATATCCCTCCTTACTCTTTAGCTGGATAAATTAAATGTTTTATGTAATACTGAAATACTTGTTTTTCATTTAAAGTATAAATCACCTTTGATTTTTGGGTACTTCCGGGTCTATACGTGTTCTGAGTGTGACATCTTTCGGAGGCGGGCCAAAAGCTTTAGTTATGTTGCACCCTTTCATTGTTTAAGAGAGTGTCTGCTATACGTGCAGTAGCAGTCTACTTACCCTCCCTTCCCTCGCTGTCGCCGCTGGCTGGGCCCGGGGTCTGCGCCGGGCTCCTGTTGTGCCGCCATCAGACTTGTGGCCTGATCTGACGTCAAGTTGGTTCAGTTGTAATTCATTAATATTTAACGGGTTTGGCCTTTTGTTATCCTTTTAAAACTGTGAAGCATTTCTAAATTTTTTAACATCTGGTATTTAGATTTTAATAATGTTTCTTAAAGCTGATCTTTATTATTTTTTCTGTTTAAATAAAAAGAAAATAATCATGTTCTCTGAAAGTAATGATGATTTACGTGTTTGGAAACACAAGTATTTACTAATTTCTTGTTGGTTAATAAAATTTGGAGGAGTTACTTAATAACAGATGATGTTCATTGGTTTTCCCCAGCCCTTCCTCTAAGACCTCACTGTGTGTGTCCTCTAACTAGGTGCACGCCCTTTTGTTGCCCTCTCCATTCTGATCATCCATGATTCTGAGCATTGTCGTATTAAATCACCACCACTTCTCTTAGTTATAAAACAATGTCCTGTTTATTACGTACAAGTGGCCACCATTCAATGGAAACTTCACTGCTGAGTAAAAAAATTTTATTGAAATACATCTATCTCCTGATGTCATGTCCGCAGCTCGTGGTCGTGCGGTAGCATTCTCGCTTCCCGCGCCCGGGTTCCGGGCTCGATTCCCGGCGGGGCCAGGAATTTTCTCTGCCTCGTGATGACTGGGTGTTGTGTGATGACCTTAGGTTAGTTAGGTTTAAGTAGTTCTAAGTTCTAGGGGACTGATGACCATAGATGTTAAGTCCCATAGTGCTCAGAGCCATTTGAGCCTGATGTCATATTTGGCTATCCTCACCTATGGACGACTTGCTGGGTTACTTGAGAGGCGCACATGTCGTTCGTGCCTTAGCAGGGAAGCCAACATGTCGAATAGGAAAATTCTACGAGAATGACGTGGTACCATTCAAAAATCGGTTCAAATGGCTCTCAGCACTATGGAACTTAACATCTGAGGTCATCAGTCCCCTAGAACTTACAACTACTTAAACCTAACTAACCTAAGGACATCACACACATCCATGCCCGAGCAGGATTCGAACCTGCGACCGTAGCAGTCGCTCGGTTCCGGACTGAAGTGCCTAGAACCGCTCGGCCACCGCGGCCGGCACGCCATACCATTACCCAAAAACTTTTAGCATAATCGACAACAGGCGCTAAAGGCTACATTCTTAGAAGAAAGAGAACAATACAATCCTGTATAATGAATTCATAGTAGGGTTCGACACAATCTTTCAATTGTTGCTTCGAAAAGATAAAGCTATGTTGTTTATTTTTATTTTATTTTTATTTATTTTTTGAGATAAATAACAGCCAAACCATGGCATCGCAGGTATCGCAGAACACCGTTAGCATAACTAAACCAAAATGGTGCAGCCTGCTAAGTGGAGTATCGTGCGTTTATGCGTTTGTTGTATTTGAAGGGGAATAATGCTCCAACGATCACTGATGAGTTGACTGAAGTGCACGAAAACGATGGGTCATTGTATGACATAGTGGTCAGGCAGCGGAGACGTTTCCAGCTTTGCCAAACAAGTCTGAACCACGTAGAACGAAGTGGCAGACTGTGTCTCTCTTATGAAACGGTAATCGCGAGAGAAGTGGAGATACTTGATGTCGATTATTGGCGTATTACAATCAAGGCGGTAGTAGACAAAGGTAAAAATTTGTCATGGATCCATTTTCAAAGTGTCGCACATTTTGGATGTGAGAAAGGACGACGTCCGCTCAAAAAGTCTCCCAAACCGAGGCACCAACGAATTGTTGCAGCTCTCTTAGCCTAATTAAAAAAAAGGTTCAAATGGCCCTAAGCACTATGGTACTTAACATCTACGGTCATCAGTCCCCTAGACTTAGAACCACTTAAACCTAACTAACCTAAGGACATCACACACATCCATGCCCGAGGCAGGATTCGAACCTGCGACCGTAGCAGTCGCGCGGTTCCAGACTGAAGCGCCTAGAACCGCTCGGCCACACCGGCCGGCAGGCTAATTCAGATGACTACTTTAGCTGCATAATCGCCTTCGACGACTGCTGTGTGCGTCATTGTGACAGTGTTAGATCACTGCAGGCAGAGAAAATATATGGATTCACCACAGCCGAGAAAGAGAAGAAGCAACCGTCATAGGGCAAGGAGATGCTGAGCTTTTTTCGGAATGGCGTGATGTGTTGCTAACAGGTTGTGCTTGTCAGGGGAAAACCATCACAAGAGCACACTAGTGAGACATCTTGACCGGGCTACGGGAGGCCGTGTACAGGAAGCTTCGCCAGAAGCTGTCCAAGGGGCTACTTTTGCCCCGTAAAAACGCCTCAGCTCGCTGTGCATGAGACACAATGTTGCTCTTTGGTCTCATATGCCGTATTTTCTATTTTCTTGACAAGGAATCCATTAAATTCTTCCATTTTCCTCTCACAAGGAACCCATTGCGTGACACGAATTTCCCCAGTGGCGACGAGTTGATTTTAGAGGTGAAACGCTCCCGAATAGTCCAAATAGTCCTCTTTGGTAACTGCGCTGCCAGGGCGTCGGATTCGATTCCCGGAAGGGTCGGATATTTTTTTCACCTCAGAGACTGGGAGTTGCCTTCTCCTTACGTTCGTACCGTCATAATTGACACTACAGTATTGAAATGGCTGTATGGGCACTTTCTGAAAGCTAATACATTTTTTAAAAAGTTACTTAATATGCAGACTTTTCTACCAATGTCTCCTCCAGGTCATCCATCGTTGGGAAAGATGTGTCGCATTGCAGGGTGGATAATTATGTAGAGGAGGGCTAACACCATCACCAGATTTCGTGTTCGCAGCTTGATTATTTTGAGATGATACTTAATAGTTTATGGCCACCCGTCACACGGTGCCAACTCTGTGTGACTCGGGAACACGCGACAGACTCTAGTCAGCGAGGTAACTGGACGCGCTTTCAGCCGAACAGGTCGGCTGCCGCTACCGACAGTAAGACGCGAGGGGGACGCGTCAGTCCGTGAGCTGGCGGCAGCACAGTATCTGAGCGCCAGTAAACTGTCGCCGAACTGAGCGGCCGCGACGCTCATAAATCTCGAGTCTTTGCGCGGATCCCGAAATATGAGGGCGGTGGGCCTATTCTGGACGCAGCCCTTCGCTTTTCCTTTCTTACTTTTTTTCCCCATCAGGCCCCCCTTTGTCGGGTGTGATTTGTGGCCGCGAGAGGGGGAGCAGGTGCTACTTACTGCGCCATGATCGGCCGCAGCGTCACGTTCCTGGTGGCGCACTGTCTGGCGGGAGGAGACCTGAGTTTTTAACAGGCAGATGCGGGCGCTCGGTCCACCCTCGTACGTCTGCTTCTTCCAATTTTATTTTTACTTATCTGTTATTTACATTTCCCCAGTAGTAGGAGGACTGGAAACGGCCATTCTATCGCTCTTTACCATTTGAGTGTGCTACTTAGTGGAAACTCGTCATGGCGAGACCGGGACTGTGTAAAAGTACGGGATACAAACGTATACGTAGACTCCATGTATAGGACCTGGCGGGCCGATTCGTACTGACCGACCGCCGTGTCATCCGCCAGTGGCGTCACTGGATCCGGTATGGAGTTCAGCACACCGTTCTCTCGGCCGTTGTCAATTTTCTTGACCTGGAGCCACTACTACTCGGTCAAGTAGCTTCTCAGTTGGCATCATGAGGCTGAGTACCCCCGTTCCAGTCCTCACACCAAGGAAAAACCCCTGTCACTAGATAACAGAACGCAGCATGTCATTCTCAATGGAGAGAAGTCTTCTGTAGTAAGAGTAATTTCAGGTGTGCCGCAGGGGAGTGTCGTAGGACCGTTGCTATTCACAATATACATAAATGACCTTGTGGATAACATCGGAAGTTTACCGAGGTTTTTTGCGGATGATGCTGTGGTATATCGATTGGTTGTAACAATGAAAAATTGTACTGAAATGCAGGAGGATCTGCAGCTAATTGACGCATGGTGCACGGAATGACAATTGAATCTCAATGTAAACAAGTGTAATGTGCTGCGAATACATAGAAAGAAAGATCCCTTATCATTTAGCTACAATATTGCAGGTCAGCAACTGGAAGCAGTTAATTCCTGGGAGTACGCATTAGGAGTGATTTAAAATGGAATGATCATATAAAGTTGATCGTCGGTAAAGCAGATGCCAGACTGAGATTCATTGGAAGAATCCTAAGGAAATGCAATCCGAAAACAAAGGAAATAGGTTACAGTACACTTGTTCGCTCACTGCTTGAATACTGCTCACCAGTGTGGGATCCGTACCAGATAGGGTTGATAGAAGAGATAGAGAAGATCCAACGGAGAGCAGCGCGCTTCGGTACTGGATCATTTAGTAATCGCGAAAGCGTTGCGGAGATGACAGATAAACTCTAGTGGAAGACTCTGCAAGAGAGACGCTCAGTAGCTCGGTACGGACTTTTGTTGAAGTTTCGAGAACATACCTTCACCGAGGAGTCAAGCAGTATATTGCTCCCTCCTCCGTATATCTCTCGAAGAGACCATGAGGATAAAGTCAGAGAGATTGGAGCCCACACAGAGGCATACCGACAGTCCTTCTTTCCACGAAGAATGCGAGACTGGAATAGAAGAGAGAACCGATAGAGGTACTCAAGGTACCCTCCGCCACACACCGTCAGGTGGCTTGCGGAGTATGGATGTAGATGTAGATGTAGAACCCAGGTCCTCCACATGTCGGTCAGCCGTCTTACAGAAAAAGTCTCCTCAGTGAACACAGTCAGCCATATCAGCATTGCTACAGAAGTTTATCCACCTGATTCGTGCTTTGAAACTTAAATAAACGCCGATACTCTCATTAACAATAAAAAAAATGGTTCAAATGGCTCTGAGCACTATGGGACTTAACATCTGAGGTCATCAGTCCCCTAGAACTTAGAACTACTTAAACCTAACTAACCTAAGGACATCACACACATCCATGCCCGAGGCAGGATTCGAACCTGCGACCGTAGCAGTCGCGCGGTTCCGGACTACAGCGCCTAGAACCGCATGGCCACCGCGGCCGGCCAGTAACAATAAAACATTCAGATACTAACTTAACAGCAAATGTCACAATAAAATAATCGCATCGGCCAAAAATCTTAAGAACTTCCCTGGAGAAATAACGCTAATAGTGTAACACTACCTCTGGTCTAGACAACAATCTCAATTTGCCTCGTAAGACAGTCGAGAAATATCTCCAGGTATATTATATAGTTGAAACCATTCACTGATGGTTGGATTCCACACAGCTACGAAATTGAGGGAACGTTTATTATTATTGTCTATCACCTTCTGTTGCAAATAGTGACAGACTTTTTCTGTGGGATTAAGACTGGCTGATTTAATGGGCTACTCGAGGAGCGAGAGGCTGTCTCGAGTCTTCGCCAATCCAATAATGTATGTGTGCAGCCCTGTTAATATGGTTGCTGTCGTCTTGGAAGACTGGAATGTCTACAACACAGTCATCATGAATACGTAGAAAGCCACGCGGGCCAGCCGCGCGGTCTTGGGCACCTTGCACGGTCCGCGCGGTTCCCTCCGTCGGAGGTTCGAGTCCTCCCTTGGGCATGGGTGTGTGTGTAGTCCTTAGCGTAAGTTAGATTAAGTTAGATTAGGTAACGTGTAAGCTTAGGGACCGATGACCCTGTGAGTGTGTGGGTTTTATTTTGTCAAGTTGCACAATGGATTGATCCAACAAGTACCCTTTGGCTCCTGCAAGAAACAATTTCCACCTCACACTACCACAGAAGTCAGACAGACGCTCGTAATGTACCAACAAGAACTGCCTGAAAAACATTCAGCAACAAATATCTTCTGGAGTCGTCCGCTGTAAGGAAGAGACACAAAAATATTCTATATATTCTTACGTAACTAGTGGGATACTTGGGTACAGGAGTATTGCTGGTTAGTGTAAGAAAAACATTAAACGAACGCAAAATCTGAGAAATCAAGTGAAACTTTTCTTATAAAATGATACTAAATTGCTGGGTTCTTTTCGGAACAGTAGATTGCCTCTTACGGATAGGAATGCTATTATTTTATAAAGTATGGAAAGGTTCTTTTCTCCCTTTTCTTTAAGAATGTTATTTACTTGGCAGAATGGCTGAGAGCCACGCCTACACAACTTGAATAACTTTTCCATGTATGGTCAAGGCTGTCACGTGAGAAATGTAATGGAGTGTGCTGTTATGGAGGACAGATGGGGCTTGCATACACTGTAGCGCACAACACCGTGAGCTGCGATTACTGCTGCTTCCGTCGCTCGCTGCTGACAAATAACACAACTATCTCTTTCTATCTGGATTGACCTTTCCCAATCAAACTCTCCATACGCCTTGATGAAGTCAAGGATTCCTATCTGCCCCTAGTCTAACTATTGGCGTGGTACATGAGTCAGATAACCAGTCCACTGCGATGCCACTCAATACTCGCTCGCAGGCGTTTAACTATACTCTGTCTGTGTTCACACCGCACATAAGTGTGGTGGCCAACACAGTGAACAACGCTTGATCGCGAACGACTCAATATGGAGTGTCACTCTGATTCACTAACGACAGAGGTGCACTCCCAGGGAAGTACTGAGAAGAGACTTTGTTCCTCGCTCTTTGCGTACACGGACGAGCGCACTCGCTCTTGTTACATGTTCCCGCTCCAAGAGCGACAACGGAACGGCCCTTCATTCCGGAAAAGTTGCCAGGGTATATCATTCACTGCCTTTCCATCATTCCTCTGACTCTTCGCGTCAGAAATATTCCGCCAATCAGCGTTGCTTTTTTAAACGGTAGAATGACGTTTCGTTTAAGTCGACCAATGCGGAGATCTGTAGCATCTCCGTTAGGCGTATACTGTCCTGTGAGAACTCCATAGTTACGGGGTCGGCCCGTGAAAAAATGGGTTTTCTGGGCGCTCCCACACAATGTAGCGGAATCTGCTTTTAAGTCGAACACAAAGGTCGTTATCCCTTCGCTCTGGCAAAAGCTGTCTTCTCTCTGGGCAGTCGCTTCAGCCGAAGTAGGTATGTTGTTGACCCAGCCCTCTGAATGGAGGGTCTTCCCAGCAGGCTGGTTTCCTCTTTGGAACGAAAATTCCTGTGGCCATCATGTTGTGTACGCCAGCCTCGACTTTTTTCAACCTCGGTGCGCACTTGCAATTTACTTATTAGATTTGCAAAAAATGGTTCAAATGGCTCTGAGCACTATGGGACTTAACTTCTGAGGTCATCAGTCCCCTAGAACTTAGAACTACTTAAACCTAACTAACCTAAGGACATCACACACATCCATGCCGGAGTCAGGATTCGAACCTGCGACCGTAGCGGTCGCGCGGTTCCGGACTGTAGCGCCTAGAACCGCTTGGCCACTCTGGCCGGCTTAGATTTGCATATCGCTTACATGAATTCATACAAAATTGATTCTACCTTATCGAGTTTTGGTTCGAATACGATTGTGAGGACGGAATATGTAAGAAATGAAGGTCGGGAGACCACGCCACCTTACAACCTCAGCAGTTTGGTCCCATAAGACATTACCACAAATTTCGAAAAACAATATGTAGAAGAATGGGCAACATAAGGTCACCGAGAATGTTGAAAGAGACTATTGGTTCATGCTCACCATAACCTGAATAAGTCATCGTAAGATAAAGATCACTGAAACGACAACTAGCAACCTTCGGCTTGAACTATAAGGGGCAGTGAAATGAAAGCGAACACCTGCCACCATGAAACCATGGTATGCTTTCATTCAAAAGTAATCACGCATTAAGACATTTATCGCTCTGGTAGAAGAGACCATGAATTCCTTTACAGCAGAACGCTGTCGACCGCTGACGGATCCGCAACCGCTTCACGCATTTCTTTCTTCATTTCGCCAAGGATGTAAAAATAACACCGTGAATGATCCGGGCTGAACGGGGGATGTTGCAGTGTTTCCCGAACCAAACTGCTGAGGTTTAGCCTTCATCCGGTCGGCACTGTAGAGGGCGGGAGTTGTGCAACCGGATGCTTCCTTCCGACAGTATTCCCGGGCGTTTTGGGCTTATGGGCGCCGCAGTGTCAGAAAAAGTCTCTCTATAGCGCTGCGTACTGATTGTGGTACTACGTTGAAGGAACTAGACGTGCAGAGAGCCCCTGCAGTCGAGGAAGATCATCATGACTCCCCGGTAGAACTTTTTTTTTGGAGAGATGTGGGATGTTTCCACTGTTAGTTTTGCCGTTAGTGCTCGGGCTGTCGGAAAGCTGTCGGACGGAATGATCCTGTCGGACGATAATGCTCGCCACCACATTGCCATTCTGGCAACACGGCAACATCATATGTACAGCTCAAATCTTTTCCTTTGTGATTTCATATCTTCGGCGTCCTGAAGAAATACGTGTCTGGACGTCAGTTTCAGCTGGACGAGGAAGTGCAGGAGTGGGTGCGGTTGTGATTCCGGCAGCGGCCGACGGCTTTCAATGAAACAGGAATTGATCGTCTTGTCTCCCGGTGAGACAAATGTGTTAACGCGTGTGGTGGTTAGTTTAGTGACCCGCCACGTTAGCCGAGAGCGCTAATGCGCTGCTTTGTGGACTCGGGTAGGAGCGCCGTCCCCGCATCGAATTCGCCCGGCGAATTAACGACGACGGTCGATATGCCGGTCAGCCTGGATATGGTTTTTATGCGGTTTTCCACACACCCCTAGGTGAATACCGGACTGGTCTCTCCGTCCCGCCTCAGTTACGCGGCTCGCAAACAACTGAACACCTTCCCACAGTTGGGGTACGCTAATTCCGTGTCCCGGGGGGAGGGGGGACGGTGTGGTGGTAGGAAGGGCGTCCGGCCACCCCTTAATCTAACATTGCCAAATCCGATTAACCATGCCGACCCTGCGTCCCTGCAGGAAAAAGGCACAAGCGAAAGTAGAAGAAGAGGACGAAATGGTTAGTTTTGTGGCGGGTCTTCGGTTTTCATTTGAGTGCCCCTCATGCATCCATCACTCACTGCTAGATAAACTTCTCATTGAACCATCAATGTACACGACGTCTTGTTTCATACGAAAAGAGGGAAAATCACGACTCCTCTGGCCGTACTACACGCCCCTAGTCACCCACTGTCCAGTTTTTCTGCTGTGTCCCCCACACCAAATATCAGTTGTATGCCCTACCCTTCGCAATTTTCGATCGGAAAAAGCATGAAATGGACCTGCGTCCACTGGCAGCTGCAATTCCTGTCGGAATGGAAACGGATTGTCAATAACAAGCAGTGACACTCCTCTCCGGTCCATGTCGGTTACGACCTCTTTAGGACCCCTGCTCTTACGCTATAGTATATAGCTGCGAGCAATACACCGTTCTCTATGTACACATCGGTCAGTACGCGCTTATACATTTACAAATAGGACGCTTCACTCACGGCGTGATCGCGAGCACACGATGCTATTCTGCCGCTTCTTCACGTCGGCCCTCTTAATCATCTGATTCCATACATTTTTAAATGCACACACCGCCATTTGATTGTATTGTTGTTCATTTAATTACGACCGAGGTATCGGCCTTTTCTGCCGTTTTTAAGTGATTGAGTTTATGTCACTAACAAATATCGCAGGCCATCAAGCCCAAAACTGGTCATAAAGTAAGAAAAATATTGGCTCCCCACGAAATGCCAGATGCTCATTGGGAACGAATATTTGAAAACGGCCGGCCGGGGTGGCCGAGCAGTTCTAGGCGCTACAGTCTGGAACCGCGCGTCCTCTACAGTCGCAGGTTCGAATCCTGCCTCGGGCATGGATGTGTGTGATGTCCTTAGGTTAGTTAGGTTTAAGTAGTTCTAAGTTCTAGGGGACTGATGACCTCAGCAGTTAAGTCCCACAGTGCTCAGAGCCATTTGAACCATTTTTTTGTTTGAAAACGCCATAAAAGGCCGAAACCTGGGTCGTAATTAAATAAACACCAATACAGTCAAATGGCAGTGTGTTCATTTAAAAATTATTGTATGACTGTTGCTCAGCAACATCAAAAACTAATTATATAAAGCTGGCTGGTACACACACACACACACACACACACACACACACACACACACACAGAGAGAGAGAGAGAGAGAGAGAGAGAGAGAGAGAAGCACACCACATTTCACGGCTTACGTACCGGTCAGTATGCTCATTTCAGAGTGTAACAAATACATGGTACATATAATTAAACTTTCGCTACTTGAGAAGGTCTGGACATAATTTCGCTGTTTTTTGCAGCACACTGCAAACGGTGGATCACGAAATGTTCAGGTGTCGTGACACACTTCGTGCGCTGAAGATCGCGCACTGCGTCCAGCATCCTCATCCACGGCAACGGTAACTTCATCTGTTTCTGCCAGGAGCAATTCCAAAGTCGCCCGTCAGGTCGAACTTTGGAATCATGTCCTTCAACGCCGGTGCGGAAAGATGATCTCTCCGTCTTTCTTTGATGTGTCGATAGTCACGAAGGCCATTAGCACAGTGCTGTTGTTTTGATACAACAGCTTTACGAGTAAAGCCCTGCACACCTTGTCCACACTCATGTTGACTGTCTGCAACTGTAGCGTACACTGATGCTTGTGTTTCAACCCTATCGTGCAGTATCAATACCGGCGTCCAACAGCAAGTCGTGACACTAAAACTAAAAACGCAAATACGTCAGCGCAAATTCTGAACTTCGTTCCTATAAAGTGGGGTACCCATACGAAAGTAGTTTTCCCTCTACACCGGCTCAAGTAGCAGAAGTTTAATTACAGCCACCCTGCATTTTATGCAGTAGTCTTTCATTCACAGCGTGATTATAAGCGAATAAAGAATTGCCTACACATCACTGATTATTTCATCCTACTCGGACAATTACCGTGAAGATTGAGAGAGCATAATCGGTCACGTTTTCCGTACTCTTCACACTTTGCTACGTACAGAACAAATAATTTTCCACGTGCTTAAGATAGAACTAACAGGAAATCGTTCCTCGCATGCGCTTTCTGCTGTAATGGTCGCGACTAAAACAAACGAAACTAATCAAACACCAATATTATTCTGGAAAATTGTGAACTCACATTTCTCTGATAACGAATGCCCGGTGTCAGAGGTTATACCGACAATATGCTTTGACACTGCATCGCTCCGTGCTGCCCTTAGCTAAATGCAGGAAACGGCAAACTCTTATTTAAACTGCTCGTATCTCATCGTTCTGTTTAACTGGAATGTTTTAACAGTGGTGTGCTCCTGAATTTTTGACTGTTTGGGAATGAAGTTCCAACTATTTTTATTTCTTATTTGCTCTCATCTTTTCTGAATCCATAAATTCACCGGGACGTGGAAACAGTACGGGAAAAATAAGTCATTTTCAGTTTGCGTGCTGATGAGCGCAGACTGCTTTGCAGACAGAAGTTGGTGCTGTGTTTGGTCGAACTGGGTAACGAGTGCCATCGCCAACAATCGTTCGCATTGTTCTTCACTAAACATATATGCTCTAAAACGATGTACGCTCTCCAGCTTACCGGGTGTATTTACAAGGAAAACGTTTAGAACATTTTTCCAGTATTATTTTTTTTCAACTTGATATCGCACAGTGGGATTATTTTCATTAAATAGAACTCATTTGCTACCAAAAACTTGCATTAATTGTCCCTCACAATGCCTTAAGAACGAAGCCTTTTTTCTCAATAATTTGCATTACTTTTTTGTTTCATGTACTCTCTGTTAAATGTCACTGTTATGCTTGAATATGCAAAAAGTTTTGTGTATCATAACTTACAAGTTCATAACGTCAGAACGTTGCTGGTTTATGCAGTATTGTGTACAGGGTGGAGCAAATTAATGTGACTCGGAGAACAGAGCTACAGGGTACAAAGAAACACAGCAGAGGAAAGGAAATACGGTATTAACATGACGATAGCAGATGTTGAAAGTCAACGCTACTAATCTTGTCGCAGATTTGGGCCCTGCTCAGCAAGTTGCTTGATTCGGATCAAAGCTGTAGACTCATACTAAATGTTCTGCTGCAGTTCTTAAAGACTATGAGGGTTGTTACGATACACCTTAGACTTGAGGGCTCCCCACACAAAGTAATCACACGCTGACAGGTCAGGTGATGCGATGTCCAGCTAAGGCCGCGACCAGACTGACCTCTGCTAATAACTCCGCCAGGAGTGAGGATTGTGTAAATGTGCTCCAAGACTCGGTCCGCTGTATGGGCAGTTGCTAGATCCTGTTGGAAGTAATTATAGGTATTTTGCTCCTCCTTTAATGCAGCCACAAATTGTGTCAAAATGTTGGCAATGTAATGCGGCTAAGTCATCGTGAGTCATCGTCTGATGAAGAACGATGGGACCAATAATGCGGCGCACAGACACTGCACACCATACCTCAACTTTCTGGTCACGCAATCGTGTTTCGTGGACATCAGTTAATGGCGTCCAGGTTGGTCCTGTAATCCTTGGAAACTCAGGGACTGTCACCGTTTAGAGAAGTGTTCATACTAGGCTATATACAGTATTTCAACCCCAGCCTACACAGTTCCGCAGGTATGGACAATCAGATCAGCTTCGTTCCTGCATTTAGGGCTTTCTAGCGAGTACAACTAATAATTGCACGGAGAGAATAAATAAAAAGAAAACCAGTTTAATGTCACGTGCAGTGGGAACGCTGAAAATCGGCGTGAGGACGGAGGCCGATAGAAAGTAGCTGGCCAAAGTGGCCGAGGGCTTAGAGAGACACAATAGCCCTTTGTAAAAAGGTGGAAGGTGTGCGACGCAGCGTAACTCCGCCGGCAGGATGGCGCCATGACAACAACAGGCAACGGTTCTTCCTGCCTTGTGCACCTAAAATAATAGAGACCGAGAAATCGAAAGGCAACAAATCACAGCCCTGCACTTCAATGCGTATGGCCTGTTTAGTAACAAGAAAAGTTGAAATATTCGGGGTATGCAAACAAAGATGGTCTGGCTCCTACCGAATCATCTAGAGAGATTTATTATTTTTTTAAAACAGCAGCTCCTGTAAGATGATATTGTTAAAGTAGCGTGGCGGGAGATACAGATCCCTGACTGGTTGGCACAAACATTCGTTGAGTGAACCTGTCCAGAGCCGATACCTGTAGAAAACTTCACTTCTTCCTGGACCCCCGTGAGCGATGGATGTGCACGACTTCTGCTTCGACACACGCGAGGTGGCGCGAGGTGGTGGATAGGTTTTGAGTGTAGCAGTTCCTAACATTGTTGCGCTGGCATGGATTTTGCCTCTGCAGGGTCAATTTGCAGCCTAGCCATTTTCGTGTAAATAATTAGCGTGTGAATTAACTTGTGCTACCGAAAAGCAAATCATCAAAAATGGTTCAAATGGCTCTGAGCACTATGGGACTTAACATCTGAGGTCATCAGTGTCCCCTAGAACTTAGAACTACTTAAACCTAACTAACCTAAGGACATCACACACATCCATGCCCGAGGCAGGATTCGAACCTGCGACTGTAGCGCCTAGAACCGCTTGGCCACTTCGGGCGGCGGAAAAGATAAGGTTGTTTGTTGGCACCGCGGTCGCGCGGTTCCAGACTGTAGCGCCTAGAAACGCTCGGCCACTCCGGCCGGCAGCAAATCATCATTATGTTGTAAATGAAGCATGACTACTGTAATAAAACTCAGCCTTACCTTGATTTAGCTTTGCTTATTCCTGTTTGAGACCTGGGGGTGACCTTTCTATCGGTTCCTGCTGATGTTGTAGACATGCCGAACGCAGAGTGTTGGGTGTCTTGTTGTGCGACAGGGCACAGAGGTGGAAGTACAGGTTGAGAACAGTTTTGCTGGAGCATTACAGAGCTGACCTCGTCTGTCATTAGTACGATATAGCCACCAAATTTGAACCACCTTACACCATCGCAAACTCAACACGCCGTTCTTAAGGACGCGATATCATCAGATGTGAAAGTTTCTTGTGAGTATGGTTGATAACGTCGGAAATATCATGAGGCTGTTGGCGTCTGTTGTTGTACATGGGCAAGTTCCAGTGTCAGAAAGCTGCAGTGAGATTCAGGAAACCTGCACAGGTTCCACGCTTGTATGAGGATTTGTAGTCAACTCATTAAGAAAATTAATGTATCGTGTCACGCTTAAGTTAGTGGAAAGACGCATTACTGTTCGCTTGCGCTATCGGCGATTGATCACTGGAAACAGTAGCGACCGTAAAATACCTGCAACAAACATCCGAGCTACCTCTAGTGGAACGACCGAATAAAACTAACTGTAGGAAAAGCAGACGCCAGGATGAGGTTCCTTAGATGAATTAACAAGGAAATGTGGCTCAACCACGGAAGAAGTGGTATACAAACCACTTGTTGGATCGATTCTCGAGAACTGCTCTTCAGTTGTGGGCTCTTACCAGATAGGATTAATATACAGAAAATATCCACTGAAGAATGGCGCGTTTCGTGATCAGGAGGTGGGGAGGGGGGGGGGGGAATTCTGCTAAGTACTGGCGGGTTACAAAGTAGTTTGTCGCACTCCAGTGTTAGACAACACTAGAGAGGCTGTTCAAATTCCGGGAGTGTGTTCTCCAACAAGAGTCAGGCAAACTGTTAATCCTTCCCGCTTAAATGTCACTGGACAACCACGACGGGAAAATGAGAGAATTCAGGGTTCATACAGAGAGCTAACTACAGCCTTTGTTCCTACTGCAGCGTCCTTGAAATGGGATGGACGACAGGGATTGGCGACTGACCCCCCAACATAACAAATGCAACGTGTTACGCATTATTGGGCAAGATGTCCCTTTATTGTATCATTACACGATGGCAGAGAAATCAATGGAAGCAGTCACATCCACACAATATCGAACAGTATGTGTACCGAGCGATTCAAAGTGGACTATATAAAACTAATCGCTCACAGGAGATTTACCAAGAAGTGTTCTTCGTGTTCTTCTTCTCGTGGGCCATTCCCGATTGGAACAGGGAAGGGGGAGGGGGAGAGTTAGGAGTGTTACACAAAGTACCCTCCGCCCTCCCACTCAACATAAGACGGCTTGCGGGTTTTATATGTTTATGCTGATGTAGATAAAAATGAAATTGGTTTTTACTTGGTCCCGTCATGGGTTAACAAATTCTGCCCAACGTGTCTTTTAGCTAATTGATTCCATCATTAATGAGATTCTGGAATGGCTCTGAAATATTGCTGCTGCAACATATCTACTGGACACAAAACGTTTGACAGCTACAAATTTGTTTTACATTAGTGAATGCGTGAAGTCAAGTGGTGCACAGGAGAGACTGGGGAACAACTATACTTAACTTCCCTGTGTTCCCATCGATACTTTTCAGTCTAGGCTCTACTCACAAACTTTTTCTTTCATTGGCCCAGATAGCTTCTATATTATACGGCACTTATTGTTTTTCCCTTTGGAAGACAAATAATAACAATCCCTTTCCTATTTCAGAAAACTGTCCACAACATATTGTGCACCTGAAGTGTACTTTGGTTTTCTCGGTGGGAGGCAGCGTTTTAAAACGAAAGCACAGGAGGAGAAAGAAAATAACCAAAGCACAGGCACTAAATTTTTATATGATGCCTGCGTGGGTGAAATGAGGCACATTCAAATATTATTGCAGACACTAGAGCCACCTGGTTCTGACGAAACGTTGTCATGATAGGAATAGTAAGCAGCACGATTCTATTTGGTCATTATTATGCCTCCTACTGTATTTTCAGAAAGAATGAAGAAAGTAACGTGACTTGCGCACATAATAAATCCTCGTCTTGAAATACATCACAAACAAGGACTCGGTGTCGCGATGTGTGCAGTACTCTCATAGCACTCCGTATGTCCGTAGCCATGAGTAACGCACAGCTCGGAGCAGCTGTTAGAAGACTGCCAAATACTATAGGCAAATGAAACTGAAGGCTTATGAGCGGTGCCTGCTGTAGAATCGCCCTGGCATGTAGTACCTTCATCAAGAATCTGCTGAGGTTTTCTTCAGCTTCTCCTGCACTGCAAGGTTTAGGCACTTGTGTCTGCTCCGTTTTCATTTTTCACTGCCACCTCATGCTAGATCTTCCCTCGCCCCTTCTTACTCTTGGCTGACAAAACATGGCCTAACGTGGGATTCTCTACACTCACTATCTGTAGGTGATATTTTAACAATGTTTTATTTTCTTCAGTCTTTTCATTAACATTATAAATATCTAGTTAACTCCTAATAGCGCCATTCCCTGTAAGGTCTTTCCCAGTAACACCTCTCACTTCCTGAGACATCTCATTTCCGATTCTTGTAATTTACTTTTATCTCCTTCTTTAAGGATCCATCACCCACTTTCACACAGCAATACAGGAGTACCCACGGTTTTATAAAATTTTAATTTTGTGTCTTTTATTATTTTGTTCCGGAATGCTTTCTTTACCATTCAGTCTATTGAATGATATTTGCTGCATTCTTGTCCACATGGTAGCTTATATCGCATCCCAAAAAACTGAATCTGGATATCTGCTCAAGTAGTGTATTATCTATTAGTACTTTCGAGCGTGGTTGGTAGTGGGGGGGATAGCGTTTCCTATGATGAACCATGATCGCAATTTCCTCCACGGGTATACGAAGGTTATATGCTCTATTATACACTGATTTCTGTAGCTCATTTTTAGTTTATTCCAAAATTGTTACTTTTGTCAGGATTCATAATGATATTAACATATTTATTTAATTTGTACACCCGAATTTACTACCTGTTTCCAGTTCTTAATCAAATAATTTATACATCCATTAAATGAGGTTTGAGAAAGGCTATAGCCCTGTTTAAGTCCCTTGTTGGTTGCGATTTCAGCAGTTTCATTATTGCCGACTTTTATCATTACTTTTGTGTTCTTGTATAATATTTTCATAGCTGCAGTAAGTTGTATAGGAAATCCAGCTTTAATCATTACGTCCTTTCCGTTCACTATGTCAAAATATTTTTCGATTCAATAAAGCTATATGTGTCTCTAAACTATATTATCACTGCGTAAGCGGCATTTCCGCAATCCACTTTGCTCATCTAATAAAGGGATCTCTGTTACGGTTTTTATACGAAGTATTAATTATTTTTCCAAACATTTTGTAGGCTGAGTTTTGGAGGCAAATTAATCTATAATTTTCACAGTTGCTTCTTTGACGTTTTTTTTAAAAAAAACTGATATCTCCTCCACATGTATCCTACTCTACTGTAGTTATAAAATGAATCTATGACTTACGGTGTGGTAGCCTAGTTATTTGTTAAGCGTGGTTACTTTTTCGCTTACACTCGTCTTCATTGTCTGGTGTTTTATTCTGCAGGAATTTTTTGTGTCCTGTATCCTCTTCTTCAACGACTTTTGCGATAATTTAATTCCAAACTCTTATTCCTTTCTTTTTCCTAACGTTCTTTATTCCCAATGTCTCATATGCCGCTTCCTATTCATTATTTAATATTCTGCCATTCTTTCCTGGATTATTTGAGTGTCTTGTAAATATTTCTGTCGATGACTTTGATAAAATTTTCGAAAATCTACTTATTCTACAAGGTACATCTTAGTGACATCTTCATACTTTGTTTGTCTTCTTGGTCGAAGTTTCTTCCCCTTCGCTATCACTGAAACTGTTGCGATAACTAAACAGTGACCTGAACAGATATCGCTTCCTCAGTGTGCGTGTGTTATATCTTGATCTTAATTACATATCCTGTCGTTTGCGATTACGTAGTTTATTATAGATCTATGACTCCTAGTAGTCCATATAATCTTATGTTTCTCTTTTTTCCTAAAAATGTGTTAATGACCTTCAACTGGTTGAAGGTACCAAACCGTATAAGTTAGTCACCATTTTTGTTGATGTACTGTTCTTCGAATGTATGCACAACTCCTGAGATAGATGCTGCGTACTCTAGTACAAAAATCTCCGTAACTGAGAACTGGATATCTTTTAACTACTACAGTTTCCAGTTTGTTGTGTACATTCTGGATTTGTTAATGCCATGTTAATAGCAGAAGTGGCTCTCCAAGAATTCTTAATCAGTTAAATGCAACCAGCATGACGTTCCAACTTCATCTTTCATTGTTTCAGGTAACATATGGATAATGACCTGGTCAGCCGGAGAACACTGACTGACGTTAATATGAACTAAAGAACCTATCTCTAACAGGTAACTATGGCTGTTTTTTCTGTTAATTAAGAGTCGATATGGTTTTGAAGAAAGAAATAATGTTCTGTGAATCTATTTCTTCGCAATTTATCCTTGGTTTACAGCAGTTTTTTATCGCATTTCTTTCTTGAATTCATCTTGACTACTGATACGTTACTGTAAAGTTCTCATATGTTTTCTGCAATTGTAAATAATTCAGCTTTACTGTTCTGAGACAAAGATGAATGAGCACACTGCATGAGTAGTGAAGAAGATCCCTGACTCTGTGTTTAGTCTTATCCGTGGTTGTCTTGTTAGTCAGTTGTGCAGCGCTGAGACATTCTTATTTGAGGCACAGCAGCGAGCAATTGAGTTTTTCAGAGAATGAGGTCTGTTACTGTAAATCTGGGGGAATTTATCGGGAATACTTTATTCTGGAGACGCAAATTCATTTAATACTTTCTTGTTACTTATGTTAATTGAGGATATTTTGGAGGAATTTTAAAGGTATGTTTGTAGTTTCGTTGTTGTGCGAGAATTTCATGATTATTAGAGTCTTCCTATGTTGTGCGGTCTTTTTGTCAACAATCAGAGTTTGATTTCTTAAAAACGTGTCTCTTTAAAGTAAAACCCACCTCCATGATTCATAGTAAAGTTTTTAATTTTTATCGTGTGTGTATTGCACCTTGCGCCACACGAAGCAGCAGATTGTTTCTGACAAGAAGTATTTAGAGTAGATTATCTATCTTTAGCTGCTGCGCCTGCTGATTTGTATTTGCTTTCGAGAACATCGGTACTCCAGAAACATAAAAGCAGCATGGAGACCAAGAGGTAAGTCACTTTAATTTCAGAACAGATCTCATCTTGCATTCTTGGTGAAACAATGTGTAATCAGGATTGGAAGGCGTCGCAGTAGCAAGTACTTTACTTTTCAGTGGACAGTATGGGTAATTTCGGACAGCTATTTTCCTCCGATTAGACAAGTAATTTACTTTTGTAGATATTTTCAGTCTAACATTTCACTCCATAACACGCATCGTTCATAATGACCTTCGGTACCGAGTTTTAGTTATACGTTTTCACTGAGCGCACAATTTGTTTCTTTTGGCACTTTATTAGGTTCATTTTCTTTGTTTCAAATTTTGTATTTCAGGAAGTTTAAAATTTTATTTCACGACACTGGTCACATGCGCAACAAATGTCCAAATAATTCAGTTTTGCTCAGCAACTGAATACGCTTCCAAAAGTACACGTCACATGAGGAGGAAGTTTTCGAAAAAAGTGTATTCTGTTTTATCTCATATAGACAAATTTTATCTTTTATTGATTTAACGACTGTTAGTACAGACAACTTCAATATATACTTTTTCAACCACCTGACCAAGCTGTAATGTTGCATGTAAGTTCTACAAAGTTCCTGTGCGTCTTTTACATATAGTTGCCAAATGAAGCAAAATGGAAATAAATCAATCCACAAATATGGTAGAGTAGATCTTTACTTTATTTATTGGTACTATCATGAATCGAACCTCGCATAACGTAATTACTTATTGATTTAACGACTATTAGAACAAACAATTTCAATATACACTTATTCAACCATGTGACCAAGTTGTAATGTTGCATGTAAGCTCTAATGTTACCAATTACGAAGTCCCTGTCCATCCTTTAAATATAGTTGCCAAATGAAGCAAAATGGAAATAAAGCAATCCACAAATACAGTAGAGTAGATATTTACTTTGTTTATTGGTACTCATTGCAAAGAATAGATAGAAGCTTTGCATGTGACATATTTTTGTATTTTTCTCTTTTATATATTTTAATATAAGTGTAAACTCAAAAAAGTATGAAAACAGCAGGACAAGTGCTATTAAATTGTAAGCCAAGAAAGACGTAAAATATTCACCTGAAGCTGACTGAATAGTCGTCAGCCGAAATATCCCGACTATACGCCTACATTATCCGACTGCAACCCCGAAACCTCACTGAATGCTCATTACGCTGAAAAAAAACTTAAAGAAGCACAAATAAGAACATATTTCTCCGTAATGCAGAGCATGATAATAGTATAAAGAATGAACTATTTAAAGAACATGAGTACAACGCAGATCGTCCGTACTCTGGCGTAAAATGATACAGTTTGTGGCACACGTCACAGTATCTGCTTGCGTAGATCCACAAAATCACACATTGGTTGGCTTATCACCATGGAATTCAGAGTGGTTAAACATCTACAATGAAAATCCAAGGGTATCGAATGAAATAACGGTTACTGATTTTCTTTTCCTTAGGTTTCAAGAAAAGGGCTATCGCTTCATCAGCAGATTTGCTATTAGTATTAAGTAATAAGATTCAATGAGTTATCGAGCTGAAGTCGATATGATAACCTGCATGTCTTCAGAAAGAAGCTTATCAAAGCGGGTTGGATGCATCATTTGTTAAAAATGATAGTAAATAGATGGTTGCTTGTGACTATGTAGCACAATTACTAAGCAATAAGAAAATGAGATTGACAAAAATGTAATGTGTAAACGAAAGTAAATAGGATCTTCCATGACAAAAAAAAATAAGAAATAAAAAAAAACGCATTGCAATCTGATCGATTAATCACAGCATTCCAGAGCACCCATGGACGCAAACTGGGAAGGACAAAGAAAGGAGCAGATAAAATACTATGTACAATGTACAATCTTAACTGTTTTGAAATCTGATTCAGACAGCGTATAAAGATTGTAGTGGACAATAAATATAAGGAAATAGTATTGTACGCGACCGCATTCTAGAATACGGAATTCTTTCTATGTGGTGGTGATGCACTGTGGAGAAATTTTCGTAGTTGCGGAGTTGCGGAATATCAAGCGTGTAACGCAAAACTGGGTAACAAAAATTTTAAATCGATATGATTACATCACATGAGACAAAGAAATGATGCTACACAGCTACTTCCATTTTCTAGGATCGACTTGCAGCAGATAACCACATAGTAAAATTTAATGTAGATGAAATGATAGTATACTTTAAGTAAGATTGAGTTCTCCTATACGAAGCAATCGGTCCTTGCCTTCTCTGATCTTTGTGCCTTCTATAGCTGATTGATGGGGACGTAAGAGGGTGGAAGAGGGGTGAGTACGGGGGAGTACTTATAGGAAAGTAAGAACAACAAGAAACCACATGAAAAAAGTATCTGCAGTAAGATGTGGCAGTAAAGCAATTATCGTCCAATATCTATATGTAATTCGCAAGGGTCTAGGCGTAGCGCCTCTTACGTCCTTCTTCCCGGTTTCAGCCCCAGCCACTGCTTAAATTTTTTAATAAAAATCATCAGCGAGTGCGACCAGATAATTCCGGTAGATGGAGTCATCCTCGATTAACCAACAGTCTTGTCAAAGAGAGCGATGGAGCGAAGAGTGGTTCGGATCACCCTCTAGATATTGGGGTGGTAAACTGCCCTAAAAAAGCGGATGAATCAACAATGATCAACGGCACGAAGATGCAGATGCTCTGAAAACCACTTCACTGAAGACATACAGTGTGTAACCTCAGGACACGTGGTCTGATTAACAAACTGGCATTATGATCCCTCCATCGGCACAAAATTCCGGATTTGTACCCCATTCCGATCTCCGAGAGGGAAACACGAAGTGGGAGGTAACAGTGTAAAATTAGGTTTAATGACCAATGAAATGGTAACATTCTACGAACAGGAGAGTGAAATGTCAGGAGTCTGAATGTGCCAGGATAGCTAGAAAATCTCGAAAGTAAAATGCAAGAATTGGATCTTGCTATAGCAAGGGTCACCGAAGTGAAACAGGAAAAAGGTAAGGATTTCTGGTCAGACGATTGTAGGATAAGGTCAATAATGGCAGAGAATGAAAAGTAAGCGAGTAAGTTACTCTAAACAATTCAGTGATAGAATTATTGTTTTGAGAAACAACAGTAAACCAATAACAACAATGATTGAGGTACACATGCCGAGGTCACATGCAGAAAATTGAGAGACAGAGAAAGTGTAGGAAGGCACTGAACGAGTAACTCAGTATGTAAAAGATGATAATCTAATAATCATGGGGGACTGGAACGCTGTGGTACGGGAAGGAATTGAAGACGGTGTTACAAGAGAAGTAGTGGGAATGAGAGAGGAAAAAGACTAATTGAGTTCTGCAGTAGACTCATGCAGATAACAGCGAATACACTGTTCAAAAGTCACAAGAAGTGGAGGCATACTTCGAAGTCGCCTGAAGACAGGGGAAGATTCCAGTTGTATTATATGATAGAGAGATTCAGAAATCACCTATTAGACTGTAAGGTGTATCCGCTAGCAGATATAGACTCAGACCATAATTTAGTAATGATGAAGAATATGCTGAAGTCTAAGAGGAATGAACGTGAAAGGAAATGTGATACTGAGGTACTGAGGAATTATGAGAAGTTATCTGACGGTGCAGATAATGTGAGAATGAACACCACAGTTCAGCTGAACAGGAATGGAAATCGATAAAAAGGGCAACTACATGAATTGGATAAATGCCGATACAAAAGTAACTGCGAAAGAAACTTTGGTTAACAGAAGAAGTATTTCAATTGATCAACGAAAGAATGAAGTACAAAAATGTACAGGAATAGATACGAATGAAGAAATACCAGTGTAAGTCACTTAAGACTGGAATAAATAGAAGTGTAGGGAAGTTAATGCGAAATGCCTGCAGAAAAGGACTGTCTCAGCATATAGAAAAGTCATAACAACCTTCGATGAAATTAAAAGCAAAGGCGCTAACATGCAGAGTGCAGGACAAATGCCACCGTTAACGGCAGAGGAGAGAGCAGACAAGTGAAAACAGTGGGCTGAAAGCCTTTGCAAGAGGGAGAAAATGTCCGTTGATGTGATAAAAGAAGTGGAAGTCGATACGGACGACGCAGGGGATCTAGAATTACAGTCTGAGTTGGTCAGTGCTTTGAAACACTTCAGATTAAATAAGGCAGCGGGCATAGTTTCGGAGTTACTAAAATTGTTGGGGGAAGTGGCAAGGAGCAAACGGCTATTCATGTACATGTGTAGGCTCTATGGAACTGTGGACATACCATCAGACTTTCGGAATAACATCACCCACACAATTCCGAAGACTACAAGAGCCGACAAGTTTGAGAATTGTTGCACAATCAGCTTAAGATCTCGCGCGTCTTAGCTGTTGACAGCAGTAATATACAGAAGAATGGAAAACCAAACTGCGGATCTGTTTGATGACAATCAGTTTGGCTCTAGAAAAGATAAAAGTTCCAAAGAGGAAGTTCTGAAGTTAAGAACGATAATGGAAGGTAGATTAAGAAAAAAAGGCACGTTCATAGGATTTGTCTAGATAGGAAAAGCTTTTGACGAAGTGCAATAGTTCAACATGTTCGATATTCATATGAAAATTAGGTTGATAGTCTATAGTTTGTAGAAGAATTAAGAGGAAAAAATAAGAATGGAAGACTACGAACTTAGTGCTCACATTAGAAAGTTTTTATACAGGGATGTAACTTTTTCCCTTAGTGTTCAGTTTATATATCGAAGACGTAGTGATGACAACAAAACATAGATTCAGGCGTGGGGTAAAAATTGAGGATGAAATAACGTTAGTGTTAAGATTCGCTGATGACATTGTTGTCCTGGGTGAAAGCGAGGAAGAACTGTAACGTTGCAGAACCCAATGAGCAGTCCATTCAGCATCTGTTACTGATTGAGAGTAAATCGAAGAAAGATTAAAGTACTGAGGAGTAGCAGAAATGAGATTAGCGATGAACTTAAAATCAAAATTGGGAAGCACGAAATAGATGAAATGATGAAAATCTGCTACCTTGGAAGATAAATAACACACGACGGATGAAACAAGGAAGACATAAAAGAAGCAGACTAGCACAGACAAAGAGGGCATTTCTGCCCAAAAGAATACTAGTACCAAACATTGGCCTTGATTTGAGGAAGAAATTTCTGATAACGCACGGTTGGAGCACAGCACTGTATGAAAATCAAATGAATCACAGTTTGTGGGAAAACCGAAAAACAAGAAAACGAAGTGTTTGAAATGTTGTGCTATAGAATGATGTTAAAGATTGGGAGGACTGATAATAAAGGACAATACGAAACGATACGCTATTGCAGTGTCTGGGTTACTCTGGAATATCGTATTTATCCGCCGACACTGGGCAGGCGACTCTCAAGTAAAATAACTGACCTGTATGGAAATATACATAATGGATCTACGAGTACAGGTTGCAGACGCATGGTTGACGACATACGGAAGTTTAGGTCTCGTCCTGAGTGTGCACGAATAGCCAAATGGTTAGGCGACCGCTCGCGATAAACGGGAAATCCGGGTTCGAGCCCCGCTACTACACATAGTTTCATTGTCGTGATTCCTTTCTCCAGCTGGTGGTTTTCCATTTTCGCCATAGAGAATACAGGTAATGATAATTTAGGAGGAGGAACATGTGGATAATGTTGACAAGAAGAAGGGACACTATGACAAGAAATGCATTAAGACATTATGGAATAATTTGGATTGTACTTCAGGGATCGGTAGAGGAGAAAAACTGTAGAGGAAGACAGTGTCTGGATTACATCCAACAAATAATTGAGGATGTAGGTTGCAAGAGCTACTCAGACATGAAGAGGTTGGCGTGTGAAAGGAATTCGTGTTGTGTCGCATCAAGCAGTCAGAAGACTGATGGAAAAAAAGAGCAGTGCAACATCTCTGGCATATTGATTTTCTACGCATGTTAGGATACGTATTTATTGACACTCAGTAACAATGGGAAGTGTTGATGCTCTCGTTATATTACTTGCAGTTTTCTTTTATCGTTAATGTGCAGTGGATAGCTATGCTACCCAGTGGGCAGCTATGGTCACGTAGTGTACCCTATGGGCTGTAGACGATAATGGTAATCTCCCGTAAGAATTCCTCGATACGCAGAAAGAGCAGCGCTTGACGCCACTGTCATTTGATTTGTCAGCACCTTACGAGAAAGGAATGACGTCATCAGAGACGGAGCACAAGCTTGAATCGGGAAAGGTTGGGAAAGGAGACCGGCTGTGTGCTTCACAGGGAAATCATGCGGACATTTTTGTTAAGCGATTTAGAGAAACCACGATAAACCTAAATGCAGATCGCGTAGCATCCACAGTAACGGAAGATGGTGGGGACGGCTAAGAACTTCAAGGAGGGTACTAACAATTATTATTCCCATCTTTCAATTTCTTTGCCCACTCAGCTGTATTTATTGTTTTCCGGGTTTAAATACTATCGATTTTTTTGGTCGCACGGCTTCATCTTCAGGGACATCACCTGTCCATGTATCATCACGTACAACTGACCGTTAGGGTTTAAAAGTGCTTTTTCATACATGGATGGTAAGCAGTTCACTCATCCACTTGATCGGACGCTATATCGCTCCTTAGCATGTGACACTTCGTAAGTCGCGTTTCTTATCATTTTGCACTACTGGTATCAAAAACTGCAGAAAAATGATCTGCAGTGTCATATTGATATCTAGTAAAATACGAACGAAAAATTCTAAGCTAAATTCTGTTTTAAAGTGATGCCTTGTGAATCCATTAGTGTGGTAACCCTGTCCAGTTTTTTCTCTTTCCTGCAAAGTTGCGTTTATGTATCGCATGTCAAAGAGTAGTGTATGAAGTGTATGTACATCGATTCCCGTGTCTCCCTGCTTGATGATGGAGACTTGTAACTTCGAAATCGATAGTATTTGAGCTGGAAACAATAAATACAATTGAGTGAACAAAGAAGTACGGCAGACAGTCATACAATGTTATTAACCAACAAAATGTTAAGTTATATAATGAACATTTTTTGGTTGCGTGCATGAGGGGCATTCAATAAGCAAGGCAACACTTTCTTTCTCGGACAGTTTGCGTTGAAAAAATGCAAAACTTCCGTCGGAACATTGTGGAATATTCCTGCTTCAAGCCCTATAGTTTCAAAAAGTTCCGATAGTTGGCGGCACTATACATAACATTCAAAATGGTGTCTGTCAAGGAAGTGCGTTCCAAGCACGGAGGTGTCATTGAGTTTCTTTTGGTGGAAACCTAGATGGCAATAAAGAAAATCCTGCAGTCTTTCTTTCTTTACCCTCAGATGGTAGTAGTAAATGCCTTCGGGTAAAGGCTACATTTCCCCCACTAGATGTAGTTAGAAGATAGTGGAACGGAGGTGGAAACCTAGAGCATCGGAGACATTTACATGCGCTTGCGGAATGTCTACGGAGACCTGGCAGCGAACAAAAGTACGATGAGTCGTTGGGCGAGGCGTCTGTCATCATCGCAACGTGGTCTCGCAAACCTGTTCGATCTTCCGCGTGCCTTCCGGTCATACTCAGCTGTGACTCCTTCAATGCTGCAATGGGCTTACATATTCATTCGAGATGATCGACGGATCACAATAAAACACCTCGCTGCACAACTGGACGTCTCTGTTGCTAGTGCTCTCGCCTACCATTTATGGCACTCGCGAAAGGTGTGTGCCGGCTGAGTTACTCGTCGTCTGACAGAAGACCATAAAGAGAACAAAAGACCATCTGCTGGGCGCCGTGAAGGATCCACTCAGCAGCACGTGGATATGGGAAGGGTATTGAGGCATCAAGATGCTGGCTCCAACGTCGACCAGTAGAGTGATACCTTAGGGGCTTACAGGCCGTCCCAGTAAGGTGGCGTAAGGCCATTTCAATGAACCGAGATTGCGTTGACAAACAGGGTTTTGTACCCACGAGAGTGGGGAATAATATGGTGTATTGGAATTCTGAATAAAACCAACCTGCTTTTCAAAAAAATCGTTCCATTACTTTCTGAACTCACCCCGTACAAATCTGCAGTCCTGGTACGCATTACAGTACCCGTATCGTAGCTCCCTAGCACGTCGCTAGAGGAGCCGTAAGAAAATGATGTAGCCCACTGAGAAACTGCAGCATCATACAGCAGTTTGTTCTCTGCATTGGAAGGGGAACAATGCTGATGGTGTGTGTTCGACAACAATACGCTACCATATGACAGAGTTGGCAGGTTCTTGAAGCACTTTCAGTGTGGTGAAACAAGTCTGAGTGAGGAAGTCGAAGTGGCAGTCCAAGTTTCTGTGAAAAACATGTCAGGTCGCCGTCCTCTAAGTTCCACCACTGCTCACTCCCATTTAAAAAGCCATGAGCCGATGCAGTAGCGGAATTTCCTATGTGTCAGGCCTATGTTCTAGTTGCCTAATAGACACAGGCGAGTGCTGAATGTATTACTATGACCCCCGACAAAGGAGCAAATCAAGCACTGGACACTTGTGGAGTCATAACCGGCGAAAGAGGCAGAGACCCAGCCATCATCGGGCAAGGAGGTCCTGAGTGTTATTTGGGACTACGTGGTGTGGTATTAACAGATTATGCTTTTAAGTGGAAAATAGTCACAGAAGCATACTATTAAAATCTTCTGAAGAAATTATGGGAAGCTGACAAGACTAAGGGTCCAGAAAACTATTAAAGGTGGTGTTTCTGCTCCACGAATATCCCACCTCATTCTGAACAGGACACACTCTGACATACTGCTTCTTCGGGCTATCAAATTTTGTCTCAGGCCCTTATTCTCTTGACGTGGCACCCAATGACTTCTTCTTTTGTGGATGAAGAAACCATTACGTAGCATTCATTTTGAGAATGACGACGAGGTGATTTTCGAGGTGGCACGTGTCCATAACAGCCAAAATACAGTCTTGGTAATCAAGCTCTGCTCCAATTCGTTCATCGCTGGGATAAATGTGTCGCACTGCAGGGTGAATATGTAGAGAGGAAGTGATAACATCACAGAGCTAAAGAGAAAAAGGATTTATTTTCCTCTACGAAGTTAATGTTGAGAGTCGGTCGAGCATCTTACATTTTACCAGTCTTATGGCATCAGGCCCTCATTGGAGATCAGCAGCACAACTTTAAGGAGAAACGGCCGGAGCAGAACCATTTAGTTTAAGTGAAGTACAGCGGGTCCTAAGACACCATTTCCGCATCTCTCGCCGTTTCTGTTCGCGTTTCTGAGTTTCGCGAATAAATTATCGCTCCTCTTCCGCTGAACACGAAGAAGGAAATTTAAAAAGTGGTTTTAGGGAAGAGCTATTTGTTAACGGGGCTTGGAGGTGAGGAGGGGGGGGGGAGGGGGATAGGTGGCGACAGTCGGCAGCGAGCGGCGACACGGCGGCTGTTATTACCCAGAGTACAGCGCGCCGGGGTTGATGGGTGGCCAGGGGGCGCCAGAATGGCGAGGCCCGGGCTTGTAACAAGGCGCCGGCAAACGCTACAAGATATTTGGGAGCGGGCGCCGGAGCAAAACAGAAACATATATTTATAAGGGAATTGTAAGGTGTAATTTAAAAGAAAAGGTGACAAAATATCGCGCTGCGGGCGGATCCCTTAGGCTGCAGAACGCGCTGCGACGCCCAGGCGCTCGTCATAAATATCACCGACAAAGGGGAAAGGAATGGAAAGGAAAGGAATGGAAAGGGAAGCGAAGCGGAGGGAAGGGAAGGGAAGGCACGCGGGTGCGAGAAGCGATAGCGGCCTCGGCTCGGCCTTAAGACGCGGTGTGCGCCCAGCAAGGCGGGAACGCTGCCCGTGCCACAAGGCACCATCGGCGGCGGCGGCAGCGGCAGCAGCAGCTGCTGAGTAAAATGGCTCTGAGCACTATGGGACTTAACATCTGTGGTCATCAGTCCCCTAGAACTTAGAACTACTTAAACCTAACTAACCTAAGGACATCACACACATCCATGCCCGAGGCAGGATTCGAACCTGCGACCGTAGCAGCTGCTGAGTAGCGATGTAGACGAAGAAGCCTACACACCTCCAGTCTAACTGCCCGACACAAAATCTGTACAGTTATCAGAACTCAAGGTGTGTAGCCTACATACAGTATCCCCTCAGTTCTGGCGTTGTCTGCGATGTTTATCTCACTCTTGGTATGCTAAGGCTTTAGCGTGCAAAACAGCTAAGATCATAAGCACCCAAATAATATCTTAAAATGGGCTGTTTTCTAGGGAAAGCACTCGGATAGTCATAGTGAGCCTGGAGCGCTAGTCAAAGAGCAACAAACATAGTGGAAAGGCAAAATGAATAATTGCAACAATCCTCCTTTTTAGGGTTCCGTACCTCATTGTGTGAACCGGAACCTTTCTAACTTTGTTGTCTGTCTGTATGTCTGACTGTCCGTTCCTTAAGACCTGTTTTCCTCAGCAACGCATTGAGGTATCAGACTGAAAGTTACGTCAAACACTAAACTCTACGGTCCCGTGGCGCTGTAAAAACTGTAAGTTTCTATGTCAGTGCAATCAAAAGGTACTGCCGCTTACTTGACATATTTCGATACTCGCAAACTCACTAATCACAACCTATAGACGAACTATCTGTATACATAACTAAGTTTGTATGGGATCCTCAGAGAGCCAGTCCTTGTCCGGTATCTTTTAAGAGAACATTTGCCAAGAGTTTCTCGGACAACTGTTGTCCACGGTCGAAAATTAAATCTCCTTCACCGCGTTGCGACAGCGAGTAAAGATTACAATGCGTTCTGCAGCTTTCCGTGTATCTGCTAAGACATCAGATAGCTCAGATAACAAATACACTTTAAAGCGAAAGGTAATAAGAAATCTGTTACTAATTTAGAAAGTGGCGCACCGTCAGTGATTCCTTACTGTGATAAGAAAGCAATGCGGAGTCGCTGCGTAACAGATGAGGACGGCAGATCCTTCCGACGAGACATACGAGAGACGTGCGTCTGTAAAAAGAATGGTGCAGGAAGTATGCAACTACACCGTCATACCTTAGCAAAATATCTTGCCACTAAGCGAGTCTAAGGCTTCTGTCCCTGCAGTCGTTGACTGCTGTGGAAGTAAAAGATAGCAAAACGAAAGCCGCAGTTCCGAATTTCACGTTTAAAAAATCGTTAACGCAGGAGAATCGTACAAACATACCGTCGTCAGACCGTCGTACAGACTCTTGTAAGGAAGAGATAGTAATAAGCAACCCTGGCGCAGAGAAACAACTGAAAGACTTGAAAGCGAATAGATCGCCAGGTCCGGCTGGAATCCGAATTCGGTTTTACAAAGAGTACGGCATTGGCCCCTCACTTAGCTTACATTCATTACGAATCTCTCGCATAGTGACCGGAAAAAGGCACAGGTGACTCCTCTTTCGAGGAAAGGTAAAAGGTCCACTCAATTACAGAGCAATATCTTTAACATTGGTTTGTTGCAGAATCCTTCTCACTTCGAATATTATAAATATCCTTGAGACGGAAAACTTCTCCACGAATCAGTGCAGTTTTAGAAAGCAGATTCCATATTCCTAGTTTTCCGAAAAAGCGTTTGACACGGTGCTCCACTGCAAACTGTTGACGAAGACACGAATATATGGATTAGGTTCCCAAATACGTGGTGGGCCTGAAGACTTTTTAAGTAATCGAACCCAGTAAGTTGTACTCGACGGCGAATGTTCATCAGATACAAGGTTGTCGTTAGGAGTGCCCCAGAATAGTGTGATAGGATCACAATTATTTTCTACATACAAAAATTATTTGGCGGGCAGGGTGAGCAACAATACTGTGGTGTACTGGAAGGTTTCGTCATTGAGTGACTGTAGGAGGATACAAGGTGATACAACGTGACTCAAAGTTTCTAATTGGTGTGGTGAATGATAGAACAATGTAAGTTAATGCGTATGACTAAGATAATCAGTCCTATAATATTCGAAAGCAATATTAGTTACAGCTCGACCCAGTCACGTCCATTAAAAATGTAGCTGTAAAATTGCAAAGAGACATGGAATTAAACGACTTGTAAAGACTGCAATACGGAAGGTGAATGGTCGACTTCCTTTTATTAGGAGAATTTTAGGGAAATGTGGTTCATATGTAAAGGAGGTGACATATAGGACAATATTGCGTTGCTGTCTTGAGTAGTGTTCGAGTGTTTGGGATCCGCACCAGGTCGGATTACAGGAAGACATCAAAGCAATTCAAAGGCGGGTTGCTAGATTTCTTGCAGGCAGGTTCGAACAACATGCAAGTACAGAGGAGATGCTTTGGGAACTCAGATAGGAATCTGTGGACAGAAGGCGACGTTCTTTTCGAGGAATGCTACTGAAAAAATTTAGAGAACTGGCATATGAAGCTGACTGCGGAACGATCTTACTGCAGCGAACGTACATTTCGCGTGAGGACCACGAACATAAAATACGAGACTTCAGGGTTCGTACGGAGGCATGTAGACAGTCGTTTTTCCCTCGCTCTGTTTGAGAGTGTAACAGGAAAGGAAACGACTGGTAGTGGTAGAGGGTACCCTCCACCACGCACCGTATGGTTGCTTGTTGAGTATTTGTGTAGAAGTAGGAAACAGCCTAAGCCGTAATATTCCTGAGCTTGTTCCCATGAAGACATTACCAGTGTTCGAGCCAGACTGAGTGAATGTTCCTGGGTGTAGCAACGTCGAAATCGTCCTGGAGGACAGAAGTGCTAAGAGACCTGAGTAGTGCAGTTCTACATCTACATCTACATTTATACTCCGGAAGCCACTCAACGGTGTGTGCCGGAGGGCACTTTACGTGCCACTGTCATTACCTCCATTTCCTATTCCAGTCGCGTATGGTTCGCGGGAAGAACGACTGCCGGAAAGCCTCCGTGCGCGCTCGAATCTCTCTAATTTTACCTTCGTGATCTCCTCGAGAGGTATAAGTAGAGGGAAGCAATATATTCGATAGCTCATCCAGAAACGCACCCTCTCGAAACCTGGACAGCAAGCTACACCGCGATGCAGAGCGCCTCTCTGGCAGAGTCTGCCACTTGAGTTTGCTAAATATCTCCGTAACGCTATCACGCTTTCCAAATAACCCTGTGACGAAACGCGCCGCTCTTCTTTGGATCTTCTCTATCTCCTCTGTCAACCCGACCTGGTACGGATCCCACACTGATGAGCAATACTCAAGTATAGCGGCGTTCTTGACGATAAAGTGACAATGGGTGTCAGAAAAAGGACCCTATGTGTCTGCTGCACCTGACTGACAAGCAAGAAGTTGCCATTCTACCATACAGTGGCAGCATGTCTCGAATAAACAGCTGAATCTGTATTGTTTCTTCAGTTCTTCCCAAAAAGCGGAGCGAAGATGGTTTCTTTTTTTCGGTGCACTATCAAGGGTCATGTCAAGCTTCTCTGCACGACTGCTACATGTACATTCTATATCTCACACTTTGCGAAGATTCAGGTAGCTTTCAATCAATGCAAATTTTTTTTGTCTTCATCGAGGTTGATGAGGGCAACAGGTTGAGGTTCACGAAACTGGCGACGGCGAGAACGTGTTTGCTGTGCGATTACCGGAGGGAACTGCACGAAAGGCGAGTCTAAACGCCTTCAACTGCACAGTTGTCTCCGATACTCGCATAGTTTATCGCTGGGATTCGACATCACTTGTATTACTAAACTGAAGGTGTGTAGGTCCCTTTAGGTGCATCTTCAGTATATGTATCGCTACCAATAGCTTCTTTTCTCTCCAGACACAGTTGTGATTAACAATTACAGTATAAAAATTAATGGAATAGTCACATGCTGCTTTATTAAAATTGTTTTCCGCTTTCGATTTGGTAGCCATGATCAGATGTAATGAATACAGCACCTATGTATTGAGTACAAGCCTATGTCTCACTGCATAATTATTAGATCTGATGATGGCTGCAAAACCTAACTGGTGACGATACCGTTTTCATGATCTGAGGCTCAAATATATAACTAAAAATATCTGTCTCCTGCGATTATTTCCTCCCACCATCTCTTTGACTACATCTTCAGCAACGACTCACGTCGTAATATGTGCCAGCAACGCTATCTCATCGTTTCATCACGTTATTGATAAGATCTTTTTCTCGTTGATCCGTTGCACGACCTCTTCATTTCTCACTCGCTTAATCTGTCAGACTTTCAATTGTCTCCTGTAACACCGCATTTGAAATTCTGTTAGTGTTTTCGTTTCTGTCTGCTCCGTTGTCCATGTTCGCACCCGTACACAGCTGCGCTTCAAACACGGCTTCTCCTGAATCTTCTTCTTATTGAAGTTTTATATTTTTGTATTTCATCAGCTGTTTCTCTTCACAGAAAGCTCTTTTGTGTTGTGTAATCGTCGCTACTGTGCCTTTCTTCTACACGACACACGAAACTTCTCTCCACCTGTTCGTGAGTCTCTCGTCCAAGTCCGACCCTTGTCCAACCAGCGTGTCCATTATCTGTGAAAACCAGTACGTCAGCTTTCCTTTCGTGTGTGGCAAAATGTTCAAATGGCTCTGAGCACTATGGGACTTAACATCTATGGTCATCAGTCCCCTAGAACTTAGAACTACTTAAACCTAACTAACCTACGGACAGCACACAACACCCAGTCATCACGAGGCAGGGAAAATCCCTGACCCCGCCGGGAATCGAACCCGGGAACCCGGGCACAGGAAGCGAGAACGCTACCGCACGACCACGAGCTGCGGACCCTTTCGTGTAGATGCATATTATCGTCAACAGGTAACATACGTTCCATTTCAATAAATAACGAATTGAGTTTTCATCAGCTTAAGATTAACTGTAAAGAGTCGCTTTCCAAATGATTTCTTGGAATAACATTGTGGGTGTAGGTCACGCAATGAAATTCTGTGAAATCAGCAAAAATGGAATAACAGCGAGGACTGCTGCGAAACCATTCCTTTCGCAAGCGACATTGCTATCAGGCGTGGTACACAGAGGTGCAAGGAAAACTAAAATTTTTTATTCGATGTCAGTCTTACTGCTTATGTTGCCATTTGTATTATAATACCGTGAAAACGGTTGATTGCGTATCAATGCTTACGTAACTTAAGCTAGTTAAAGAGTAATGATGTGCAGTGCTCTACGCTATGAAATGTTTCAAAGTTAAGAAATAATTCCTTCACGTGTGACATCGTTCCTTTACACAAAATGAAGGAGAAATGCAATGTTCACTTCACCGAATGCACGATAGTCTGAAGCAAAGGCGTGACTTGAGGGTAAAGACGTGTACCTTCCCGACTCTCATAAAGCGCTTCTTCATTGTAACTTTTCATGTTTACAAACAGACGTCTAACAACTACGTCAGTAGTACTGGATGTCTAACAACTACGTCAGTAGTACTGACAGTAACAGAAAAATTGCATTTTTTAAATTTGAGTCACTGATGTTCTGTAAGTTATCATTCCTTTTAAAATAACTGCGAACTGTCTTTCCTGTGTATGAAAACATGTACTCCTTGCGCCAGGAGAAATGGAGTGATGTCTAACGCTTCGCACTATCTGATGTTTCCATTCTTTCACATTCTGTGATCTGGATTTTGCAATATCCATCACTAAAATTTCTCCCAACAAGCAATAAATGTTCCAAGCATTCTTCTCGCCTAAGACAAAAAGAAATAATATAAATAAAAAGTTATACCTGAGGACAGATCTGAATTCTTCGTAATGGGTCACGTAACACAAGATAAAAGGAATATTTGTGACAGAGGGCATTTCTATGTGCTCTCCTTAAATTTCTTTAGCGTTGGATAACCTTTCCAGAAAATGTATGTCTCCATCGTACAGCTGAACATAACGCTAACATACTTAATCACCAGCCATTGAAACCAAACAGTTCACAGAACACTATAGGCAATGTTGCATATCGAAAATTGCCTGATGCATGCACAATAGATCACGCAGTCCCTTATTCACTGTTACAAATCTACATCGATGTTAGTTCTTGATAGTGGCAACGTTTACTCATGTACACAAAGCTTCCTGAATACATCATCTTTCTGACACAACATCACACAACATATTATTTATGTCCTAAATAATTCAGTCAATGGAGAGAAGAGAAATGGAACGATGTTAGAGGTGGAAGAGCTACTTACGTTTCTCGGGTGGAAAAGAGATCTAATTTAACGAACCATCTTTCAAAAGCAAACAACGGCTATCCCACTAATGCAGAAATTGTAATACAGAACTTGATGAGAAGTAACGAGGGCCAGATCATTTAACATTTAAATGAGGTAAGCAACTTTGGCTGAGGATATCCAAAAATGTGACAGGATTCAAGGAAACAGCTAGGAAAAGTGAAGTCTTTCTTACAAAAATAGTAAACAGACGTTACTAAAGTTTGTGCATTTGTTCACAAGTTTAGTGCAAGAGAACAGCCTTACGTCGAACCACCGAGATACTTACTTCTTAATTTTTGAAAGCTGCGTAGTCTCAAACGATCATACTGACAGAAGTGAATATTTCGCACTGCTCTTCAGGAAAAAGTACCTATAATTTTGCTACAATAGCAACTCATTTTCTATTTATACCTCCATGAGTGGGTGTTAATACGAGTACTTTCATGTGATAAACATGTACTCAACCAAGATTCAAGACTTGTTTCCGTCTGCTTCCGTTCATACAATGACGGAGTCTTTCGAAACGGAGGGGAGCAATCTGCCATCATCTGTTTAAAGAAGGCTCCAAGTAGTTTCCTTAAGTTATTCAGGGAAGCCACGGTGCCTCACCATAGGCCTAACCGTTGCATAATGTCGCATGGCCTAATTAAAGAGAATTTTTTTCCTTTTGCCTGGGACAAAGTAAGATCTCAAAATTGGTCATGGACTTGTTTGACTCGGAAGAGCGCCAGAGAAGTGTCAATAAACTGTACCGGCAGACCCTTGAAGATATACGAAAATTACCCCGCGAAAATCTAATGGAGAAAAGATATTAAGTGAAGAACCTGAAGATATCCTACGTCCCGATACGTATCGTTCCTGTTGGGACCGTGAGGAAGAAATTAGACTAATTTCAGTACACAAATATTCTTAAGCAGTCATTCATACCGGGCTTCTTACGCAACTGAAACGAGAAGAAACTTGTAACATGTGGTACCTTACTACATAGCCTCTGCCGTCCCAATGTTTTTCATAGTATGTTTGTAGATGTAGCTGTAGGTACAGAAGAAACTGAGAAATCTTTTACGGTCTCTCTACGATCTTGCAGAAGCAGATCCCAAAATTTTCAAAATATCTTTTAGTATGATGTTAGTTGACGACCGACCGAAATGGCTGTAGACATCAGCCAATTTTCGCTCGAGTTTGGAAGTTTATACCAGTCACAAGTCTGTCGCTCTCCTAACACTTTGTCTCCAAAAGCTTGCTTCAATATTTGGCGCATCCCTGCAACGGGTATCCCGAGTTTTACAAAGCTTACCACACTGATTCTGCAGGGATATGTGGGAAAACATATAACGCGTGCGCATGCGCTTTTGTGTGTGTGTGTGTGTGTGTGTGTGTGTGTGTGTGTGTGTGTGTGTGTGTGTAAGGCTCTTTGTTCGATAGTGCTTCGCACTCCTTGTACAGAAAAATTAATAACACAGACGGTAAACATTTTCTATGTTATTCACTGCCATGCAAGAATAGAAAACAATACGGAACAAAGAGTTTTTGGGCATACTACATATATTTATCTGTGGAACATCCCTCTGTCCTTCCAGCGCGTCGCTGGGTTGGTCAGGATATACAGGGTGTTACAAAAAGGTACGGCCAAACTTTCAGGAAACATTCCTCACACACAAATAAAGAAAAGATGTTATGTGGACATGTGTCCGGAAACACTTAATTTCCATGTTAGAGCTCATTTTAGTTTCGTCAGTATGTACTGTACTTCCTCGATTCACCGCCAGTTGGCCCAATTGAAGGAAGGTAATGTTGATTTCGGTGCTTGTGTTGACATGCAACTCATTGCTGTACACTACTAGCATCAAGCAAATCAGTACGTAGCATCAACAGGTTAGTGTTCATCACGAACGTGGTTTTGCAGTCAGTGCAATGTTTACAAATGCGGAGTTGGCAGATGCCCATTTGATGTATGGATTAGCACGGAGCAATAGCCGTGGCGTGGTACGTTTGTATCGAGACAGATTTCCAGAACGAAGGTGTCCCGACAGGAAGACGTTCGAAGCAATTGATCGGCGTCTTAGGGAGCACGGAACATTCCAGCCTATGACTCGCGACTGGGGAAGACCTAGAACGTCGAGGACACCTGCAATGGACGAGGCAATTCTTCGTGCAGTTGACGATAACCCTAATGTCAGCGTCAGAGAAGTTGCTGCTGTACAAGGTAACGTTGACCACGTCACTGTATGGAGAGCGCTACGGGAGAACCAGTTGTTTCCGTACCATGTACAGCGTGTGCAGGCACTATCAGCAGCTGATTGGCCTCCACGGGGACACTTCTGCGAATGGTTCATCCAACAATGTGTCAATCCTCATTTCAGTGCAAATGTTCTCTTTGCGGATGAGGCTTCACTCCAACGTGATCAAATTGTAAATTTTCACACTCAACATGTGTGGGCTGACGAGAATCCGCACGCAATTGTGCAATCACGTCATCAACACAGATTTTCTGTGAACGTTTGGGCAGGCATTGTTGGTGATGTCTCGATTGGGCCCCACGTTCTTCCACCTACGCTCAATGGAGCACGTTATCATGATTTCATACGGGATACTCTAACTGTGCTGCTAGAACATGGCCTTTACAAGTACGACACAGCATGTGGTTCATGCACTATGGACCTCCTGCACATTTCAGTCGAAGTGTTCGTACGCTTCTCAACAACAGATTCGGTGACCGATGGACTGGTAGAGGCGGACCAATTCCATGGCCTCCACGCTCTCCTGACCTCAACCCTCTTGACTTTCATTTATGGGGGCATTTGAAAGCTCTTGTCTACGCACCCCCGGTACCAAATGTAGAGACTCTTCGTGCTCGTATTGTGGACGGCTGTGATACAATACGCCATTCTCCAGGGCTGCATCAGCGCATCAGGGATTCCATGCGACGGAGGGTGGATGCATGTATCCTCGCTAACGGAGGAATTTTGAACATTTCCTGTAACAAAGTGTTTGAAGTCACGCTGGTACGTTCTTTTGCTGTGTGTTTCCATTCCATGTTTAATGTGATTTGAAGAGAAGTAAAAAATGAGCTCTAACATGGAAAGTAAGCGTTTCCGGACACATGTCCACGTAACGTATTTTCTTTCTTTGTGTGTGAGGAATGTTTCCTGAAAGTTTGGCCGTACCTTTTTGTAACACCGTGTATAAGTAAATCGTCCTCCACAGCAGTACATAATACTCTCCGGGTTGTAGCGCTTGAGACGTACACGTGCAGCTGCGACGAGGAGAATTTCCAAAGCGTGAGAGTTGGGCGGAAGAATATGAGAAAATTGCCAAACAATTCGGCAAGCGAGATACGGCCTCAGGACCCGACGAAATAAAAGTAAATTAGATTCGCTATCCCGGGCTCCAGAATTAATTCTGCATTAGAATTGCGGTCTGAGCGAACCGGATTGTGCGACCTTCACTGTGACGCGGCCGGAGAGACACGAAGCGGCGACGAAGGTGCGGAATTAATATTGATAGCGGAGGCACGTTCCTAGCGGGCTTTAATATCGCGCGCGGCCCAATGAAACGGACAAAAGAGCCTCAAGACACAAGCGGGGCGTAACGAAGTGCTATAATCGGGATGGCACACACGTGTATCCTATCTCCCAAAGTCCAATTTCAAAGGATGTGACCGTGGGGGGCAGGAGGTGTGGGCGAGGCAGGCCGGCCGGGCGGCGTCGGGGGAATACGGGAGGCGGGAGGCGGGAGGCCAAGAACCCCTGAATTGACCTTTACTGGGAGGCGGTCGGAGGGCCCGTCCACGTGTGCCGCTCTAGAGGCGGCCAGGGCGGCGAGGCGAGCGCCTGTGTGTGTGTGTGTGTGTGTGTGTGTGTGTGTGTGTGTGTGTGGATGGGTGGGTGGTGGGTGTACGTGTGGTGGCAGAAGGGGTAGCGGCGGGGGCGGAGGGGGAGAAGATGCGACGTCGATGCGAGCCCCGGCGGCCGGTCAGCGGCGGAACTCGCGGGGGGCGGACGGGGTGCATCCGGAGAGAGGAGAAAAAAGTGGGGGTGGAAGAGATCGTCGCCGGCCGTATCGACGCCCGGTGAAAAAGTGGGCGGACCATCGCGCCAGCGCGCCGCGCCTGACCGAAACGGGACGCGGCCGCAAAAAATCGAAGGCTGCCGCCGCTGTGGGAGAGGGAGCGCGAGAGAGACGGAGAGGCGGAGAAAGGGGTGAGTCGAGAGAGAAAGAGCGACGGGCGAGGGGCGGTGGTGGTGGTGGTGGTGGTGGCGGCGGCGGCGTCGCGACGGCGCAGGCAGCGGCGCGCATCCCGGGGACCGGGGGCGGGCGGCGGATGCGGCGCTCATCGGCGGCGACGGGGGCGGCGGGGGCGGCGGAACGGAAAAAAAAGCGGCCGGCCGAACGCAGGCGCGCGCGCGCGCACGGCCGGCGCGGAGGAGCGGCGCGCGGCGGGGGCGTTTGAAATTGGTGATCGCCAATCGGGGCAAGTATTGGCGGGCGCAGAAGCGGGAACCAATAGAGAGGCTCGCCCCGGGGGTGGAGACTGCGCGCCCGAGCCGATGCGTTCGATCGCCGATAGGTTGGCCGCGCTCGCCGGGGTGGGTTCGGCGCCGGCATGCGCGTGGGGCGGCGCCGGCCGTCGGCGTCGGCGTCGTCGTCGCCACAGCCGCCGCGGCCGGAAACTGCCCGCCCGCCGGCCGCTCGTCGGGGGCGGCTCGGCGCCGACATTTTTAACTCTTCGTTGCAGGTGTGCACCGAACCAGTTCACGGCTCTGTTCTACACTCGCAGGGTCTAATGAAATGTCACCGTATTAAAGTGTGTGGTAGCTTTTAGGAAACTTCCGTGCCGTCAAGGGCACTGTTTTTCGTCAATGTACTTCAACCTTACCGTGGAAATCTGAGTCACTAACTGACATAAGAACTGTTCGCAAATACTTGTAGCCACTATGGGGCGTATGTGGCACTATATTGCACTTACGTATCCGTAAAAGCAAATGTCTTTTGTGATTTCGTATGCATGGCGTTATGCGGCTTCCATATTCGTGATAAACAATAAAAAAGTCCGCTCGTTTAACATTGCATTCAAATTATCTGTTATTCGACCGATGTTTTGGACTAGCCCATCATCAGGAATCTTAGCTGTTCATTTATTTCAATGTACTGACCCGCCATCTAGAGTCTACAGCTGATTTATATGCCACATACAAATGAAAAAAATATCTTTTTCTATAAAAATACACAATTTGAGAAGAATAGGCAACATGAGAACAAACTAAAATCTAACCGTAATATATTTCCCATACCAATCTCACCTGTCCTCAAACTAACCTACGGCATGGGCACTGGTAACGACAGACGGTTGAGGTGGTCATTGTAGCAGCCCATCCCTCCCGGAAGGGTGGTCACCTCCCCTGACACCTCTGGTCTCGTCTGTGGCTGTGTGCTCGCTCAAAACTCCCAACAAGCCATGAAATCTTTGTCATATGTGGCACTACGATACTACGATATGGAATTACGATCCGTCAATAGGAAGCAAAGTAACTTCATACGCGCTGTGAAAATCAACCTTATAAAGTTGTACCTGTAGAGTCCGAACTCGAGTCCTTCCTGCTGGCCCTCCGACTTCCTCCCCTCCCCCCCCCCCCCAGCCCCCTTTGCGCATGAGCTACTCACTGTCTTGTAAGCACATGAAGAGTTCGCTTTGGGAGAACGCACCTACCAACCTACCCAGCATCCAATAGTTAGACTGACATTAATCACGTGTACTGCCAACCACCTATCAGCGTGACAAGTTTTTCCCTGACGAAAGTAGGGTCGAATGTTGATGGTCAGTGTTCATGATGCCATCTCGGGTGCGATTAGTGGCAGTGTATCTCCTAATTGGCTCGTCCCGAACACTGGTCGAATAATAAAGATCTTGTACCGAGCTTAAAAGAGCTGTTTTATAAAACATCATCTATTATTTTTCTAATATTTTGTTACCGTAGCAGTAGGTGATGATGATGATGATGATGATGTTTGGTTTGTGGGGCGCTATACTGCGCGGTCATCAGCGCCCGTACAAACTCTCAATTTGTACACAGTCCAATTTAGCCACTGTCACAAATGATGATGATGATGAAATGATGAGGACAACACAAACAATCAGTCCCCGGTCAGAGAAACTCCCCAACCCGGCCTCGAATCGAACCCAGAACCCAGTCATCCACAGGCAGCAACGTTAGCCACGAGACCACGAGCTGCGGACATAGCGGTAGGCATAGACACAAATAACACGTAACTATAAATTCATAACTCCAACAGAGGATTAACTGAGCCGGTAGGTCGTAGATTCTGATACAAGCACCAGCAGGCTCCATCTGACTAGTGAAAGTTTGCTGGTTGGTTGATTTGGGGTAGGAGACAAAACAGAATCGATCCCATCGGATTAGGGGAGGATGAGGAAGGAAGTCGGCCGCCCCCTTTCAAAGGAGCCATCCCGGCATTTGACTGAAGTGATTTAGGGAAATCACGGAAAACCTAATTCAGAATGGCCGGACACGGGTTTGAACCGTCGTCCTCCCGAATGCGAGTCCAGTGCGCTACCTCGCTCGGTAGTAAGTTTGACGTCTTTGATCACACTCATTGATTTAAGTTGTTCACTCATGAATATTAAATAGAGCTGTTTCTCATCATTGAAGGATTACTGTTTCTACTTAATCACCGAGTAACATTTTACTTCGGGAATCACAAACAACAACTCTTTGGCTGCGGGACTACTAGGTGTATTTAATTCAGCCACTGTTTGCGAAGGACAAACCGAGCTTATTTTCGCTTCCAACTTTAGATGTCTTCTGCTGAGGTTAATTAAGGTCTCATTCCTCGTCCATACAGACCAAATGGAATTTTTGGCTTCTCACCCCATTGTAGAGCTCCTTTCCTTACAGAATGAACTAGGATTCTGACGCAGATTCCGCACTGGGAATAAAGAGGAGGGTATTTGCCTTACAACGAAAGAAAACTCCCGAAAACCTTACGCAGAGCCAGTGGATATGATTGGCTAGCGCGCATGTGTAAGTACGCATATCAAGGCAAAATCGATTTGATAATACGTTCCATTTTCTACCCAACAGATTCGACACATCGTAGAATTTACTTGTTTGCTGCTATGTACCAGGCCAGGTGGCAGAGCGATCTACAAGACTCCAACTAGGAATATGTTGGGAGGGAATTTCCAAGTTGGAAATTTGCCTTACAACCGAGGGAAATCTCGAAAATTCAGATGTATATCTCAGTAAGCTGGGGGAGGAGTCCCGATTGGATATATTTGGGAGGCGACTTGCAGTTGGGTCGCATGGCCCTCGTATTCTCTCGATAGTGCTGATTGTTCAAGCAGTGACCCACGTACAGCCGGGAACTTTGCAGCCAAATATCAGGCGAGCTGATAGTGCGGTACGTGGAATGCCAATTTGGCATTTGGGGAGGAAGTGAATGTGAAAAGGAGTTTACCGTTCCGGCTACTGTATGTCTAGCAACCGAGGGAACCCTCTCGAAACCCTTACGCACAATCGAAGAGTGGGAACTATCTCTTACTTAACTCTCTACTTGCCACTCAGAAGACTTAAATGAAGTGAATGTGATCGCATAATTTCCGTTACTAGTCAAAGTTCCAAATCTTGTACAACTCAGTCTGCAGGCTAACGTCAACGCCGATCGCAAACATATCAGTCTTTTTTTTTTTTGTGGACTTGTAGTCCGGGGTGATATGTTACAATACAGCATCACCGGTCTATTGCGGTCTAACTGTGTTGGTGAGGCAGTAAATTTCCACAGGGCAATGACTGCGTCACTGCAATTCACTTTGGAGGTGTGGCGGTGGGACTTGTAGTCCCGTACCACCCTCTCACGGTGATAGTACTACATGAGTCAGGCAGAAAAATTTTGCCTAACGTGGGCAGGTGAAGGTGTGGCGGTGGGCCTTGAAGTCCCGTACCGGCGTTCTATATGACATATCAGTCAATTCTCCTCAGGTATAAATATCCGACACCAGAGGAAACTGGCAGCGAGAGAGATCGGTGCAGATTGCTCTTGCTTTGACAGCCGCGTCCTCGTACAGAAGTGCACCTCGCTCGCACTGTAAGCGTTCGCTCGGTGAGAGCAACGCTGTCTGCTCGTTTTGCGCGGCCACAAAAACGCCGCGGCCGGCGCGAAGGCGTTCATCTGTGTGCACTGCGGCCCCGTGCCTCTTTAAGCGGATCCTTAAAGAGGCTGTGGAGGAACTCGGGGGCTCGCCGGCTCTCCCGTTGGCCCGACCCGCGGGCGCCCGCCCACACGCAGACAGCCGCTCGGCTGCGATGCACTCGGCTGCAAGTTCAGACAGTGAGGGCGGCCACGAGTAGCGGGCGACACGGCGTCCAAAAGAAAATAAAAGTATCGGTACCCACCTTAAGCCTATCTTGGGGCATCGACATTTACCTTTCCTAAAAAGAATAGAATAGATACATTATATTTGCACCGATCCTTCCACCTCTATTTTAATATGTAAATTTACAGAATAGATACACTCCATTTGCACCGATTCTTCCACCTCCATTTTAAAATATAAATTTACATCTACATACGTACTTCATGAGCAACCATAGTGGACATGGTGGAGGGTACTTTGTATCACTATCTGTTCTGTTCCACTCGAAACAGGAGCGAAGGAAAAGGAATTGTTTATATATTTCTGTACGAACCCTAATTTTTCTTTATGTCTTCTCGATCCCTACGCCAAATGTTAGTTCGCGGCAGTAGAATCGTGCTGCAATCAGCCGTAAATGGAGAATCTCTAAATTTTCTCAACAGTGGTTCGCGAAAGAATGTCGCCTCCCCAGGATTCCCATCTGACTTCACGAAACATCTCCATAATACTCGCATCTTGATCGAACCTGCCGGTAACAAATCCAGCAGCGCAGCGTAGCTTCGATGTCTTCGCTTAATTCCTCTCAATGGTGAACTCAGACAATCGAGCAGTACTCAAGAATGTGTTGCATTTGTGTAATAGAGGGAGAGATGCAAATAATACAAGTGTTAAACCACGGAATGTTTCTATTTTCATTACTGATTATAATTTTTTAAAGTTTCAGATATGGCTTTACAGAACAGATTACCAGAAAAACAGGCGAATATTAACCAAAAGTCAATAAATTACATCTTACCTAAACTTCCCATTCCTCCTCTGTCTAGTCATTCAAAAACAACACTTTATCCAGTCGTTCCACCGATAATTTGTTACGTGACTAGCAGCAAGCTGCCTGCCTTTGAAAGTGAACCCTCGGAGGGTATTATTTACTCAGTTGTTGCGTTGCTGCGTCTCCTCAAATTATTTTTCATGTTTGAAGTATTTCACGAAAACTTCAAGTTTTTGAAACATATTTTGCACCTCGCTTCATTATTACCCTGTTTTTCGAAATACTGCCAATTATGTTTTTCCCGCTGGTTTAGTAATTCTTACCATTAAACTATTTTAAACAACAATATAAAAACAAGCAACTAAGTAGAATCACAACAAAGGGATTCCAAGTGAACGATTTGCGAACCAAGCGTTTCCAAGGTTGGCGAAGCGTCGCAAATCTTTTCGCAGACTCACCCCGCGTTCATAGGTCTCCCAAAACCGGAATCGTAAACTGGTTTCCCAACACCGCTTCTGGGTAGCCACGTAAACACTTCAAAATCGATTCTGGAAATCTGCTTCTAGGTGTCGGTTTTCCAATTCCGCTATCGATTTTCGCCTCACGTAAACGTAACCGGTTTTGAAACGCTCTTGGATTGTCAAGTTACGTCGTGTTTTCAGAATAATATCGACTTATTCTGCAGCGAAGAAGAAGTATTAGACAGAGTATGAAGCTGTCTACCTGTAATATTTAAGTGAAGAGAAATAACAATTGTGTTGACTGAAGCAGAAACTGGATCAGCTGTTTTCCAGACGCCTTATTTAACTGGGGTAGCAAATCCGTTTCAGACCTCAACATACAAACACGACAGCGAAAAACGGTTTCCGAAATTCGGTTTTCGTCTTTCGGAAGATGTGTCGCACGTAAACGTACTGATTATCTCTCGTACGGACGTTTCTCGTTCAATTGTTGATTTGTTGCTGGTCCCGAGTTCAGTTGTTGAAAGTCTAGGAACTGATAATGAAGAAAACTTAGCAAAATTTTGTGTAAATAATATAAATGTAAATGGATCATATATTATGATACCTTCTATAAAATACTTATATGAGTAAAAGTATCAGCTGAAAAGTATGGAGTAAAAATGTATCGGTATCTAGATGAAAGTACTCGATGCCAAGAAGGGTCGACTCTTTTTCCGTGGCACTTTTTTCCGTTTTCTTAGCCGGAGTTGGTGTAAGAGCTGCGACATACCACAAGAGCGCCGCGGAAAGATGTGTAAACAGTTTTTCCACAACTGTGTTTATGTTCGAGCATCGCTCTGGGCCACGCTTACCGACTGAGCAGTGATAAGAACGTCCTAGAATCTTTGCTTCGGTTTTCCTCGCTAGTAATTAGGGCGAATGTCAATACTTTTATTAATGAAATACTTGTTACGCCTGCATTGTCGGATCACAAAGACTGAAATATTCATAGTTGGATTCGTTTTGGACAAATTTTGGAATGAAATGTCAGCTAAACTGAAAAAGTCCATTATCACAGAATAATTGTTGGCGTCATATCTGAAGACGTAGGCAGAAGGAAGTGCTAACTCTCAGCTTAGTAATGATTAGTCTAAACACGTTATCTGTTATCCTTCCGAATGCTCCGAATTCTCGTAGCCTTTTACTATACGTTTATTACATTTTTTAAAAAAATTCATACTTCCAATTTATTAAATGAATTGCTGTGTCCTATTCTCTGTTGCTGTCTCTGAATTTAATCAAACTTCTAAGATGCAATATCTCAAAATACGCTCTTGTTTGTCAGCACTTTCTTCTGCCAACACTGTAACTGTAATAAGGAGAATTAATTTACATTTAACTGGAGTAAAGTAAGTTATGAAGAGATCGTCAATGTTTGTAACCCTTTGATTTAATCTTCTGCCGGGAACTTGGATGCTTATTGGCTGCTAAGTTGTTTTCACTGTAAGATAACGTCCATCACCTTCTCTGTCATTTATGGAATCTTACATTAATAATGTCGTCGGCCACATCTACATATGTATGTTTGCTGTGGCTAATATCCTTCATCTATTACATTGGTGCATAAGTTGTAAGCGTTTTTGCCCGCATCTCGTGGTCGTGCGGTAGCGTTCTCGCTTCCCACGCCCGGGTTCCCGGGTTCGATTCCCGGCGGGGTCAGGGATTTTCTCTGCCTCGTGATGGCTGGGTGTTGTGTGCTGTCCTTAGGTTAGTTAGGTTTAAGTAGTTCTAAGTTCTAGGGGACTTATGACCACAGCAGTTGAGTCCCATAGTGCTCAGAGCCATTTGAACCTTTTTTTTTTGTAAGCGTTTTTGTTTTGCATGTTGGTATTTCGGTTGATATGGGTTTATTTATCAACAGTCAGTTTTTTGTTTGTAGTTCACTGTTGCTATTTGAGTTTACTTATTGTCATTTTGTCATCTGAAGACAGTGAATGAAGCTAGAAAGTGGAGTGCCGAGTGGAAAAATCGGAAAACTTCGAAATTTCTTTGTTTGAGTTCAGTAGCGGCGTGGCAGCAGCGAAGGCAGACGGAAACATTTGTCCCACGTATGGGGATAATGACATTCGACAGAGCATGGCAAACACATGGTTTTCTCGTTTGAAGGTGGATCGTTTTGACATTAGACACACTATACGTTCAGGAAGGTCTTCGATGTTTAAAGAAGATCGTTTAAACACATCAACCCACAATGATCCACGTCATTATACTGGAGAACTGGCAACTGTGATGAACTGTCATCATTCCACCATCGCGCGACATTTTCATGCAGTGGAGAAGGTTTGAAAATCAGGTGTATGGGTACTGCATGCTCTAAGCCAAAATCACAATCTGCATCTCTGCTTGCTCGTCATCAATTTGCTTGTGAACAACACCGATTATTGCTACACTGTGTCGTTACTGGTGACAAGAAATGATGGGGGACTGATGACCTTAGCTGTTTAGTCCCCCTTAAACTTCTCAACAACCACCACCACAATAAATGATGTCTTTATGCTAACATAATGAAAAGAGAGGAATTGTTGAGCCCAACAAAGTAGGAGCTCCTCATACAAAAATCTGCGCGCATCCGCAAAAGATAATACTTGCTTCTGGCGGAACGGTAACGATGTGATGTACTACGAATTGCGTCCCCGAGGTGTAACCACCAGAGCTGACGTTTACAGTGGAAAACTGAGACGTCTTGCAGACTGAATGCTAGAACAACGATAGGAAGTCTACATGAAGTGATACTGCCCCACGAAAACTTCCGGCAGCGTTCTGCTAGACTGACAAAAAACACTAGACAGGAGATGGGTTGGGAAGTAATTCCGGACTCACCTTAATCAACTGATCTTGCGCAGTCAGATTTTCATCTTTTCCGCTCCCTATAGAGCAACCTCCAACGAACTTCCTTTCCGGATGAAAATGCACTCCTCAAAACGACATGATTTCTACAGTCAAGGTATCGAAAAGTCACCCCAGAGTTGGCAGACAGTTGTAGATAGTGAACGAGAACATGTTATTGATGACTAAAGTCTCTGTTATGTATATACGGTATGTCGTCTTTATTAAACTTACGGAAAAACGCTAAGAACTTGGGCACCAACCTAATAGAATATATTACACGGAAGGCAAATGCCACAATTCTTCTGGTTCATGAAAACGCACTGCTGAAGTTTTCTTTGTCAAAAGTGTATTGGGGCCTCCCAAAATGTTTTAACAAAGTGCCTAATCTTCATCGACATGAACAACAAATACACTTAAACCACAGTGGCATAAGGAATTTGCGGCCATTGGAGCGATAAGAAGTGAAAGAAAGATAAATTTCTAAATGTTGTTCCATCGCTTTGTTTTTGGTACGTACGAACATGAAATGTTATGAATTTGTAATTAGTACCGAGCGAGGTAACGGAGTGGTTAACATACAGGACTCGCTTCCGGGAGGACGACGGTACAAATCCCCGTCCGGCAATCCAAACTTGGTTTTCTGTGACTTCCCTAAAAGTGGCTCCAGGCAAAATGCCGGGATGATTCCTTTGAAGAGGGCACGTCCGATTTCCTTTCGTAATGAGAGCTTGTGCTACGTCTCGCTGACTACAGGACATTAAAATCCTAAACTTTCTTACGGAAAGTCCAAATATTGCAGTAGTCATCCGCTATTTTTCCGAAAACAGTGGTTCTCAAGAGTATAGGTGGTTAATAGCATGTGTTTGTCAACAACTGCAGTAAGAACTGAATAGAAACGCTTACGTTACAAACTTAGAACTACCTTGGCTTCCATTTCAAAGCCAAAATAGCTGTAGTGCTCAGTACTGACTTTCACGTTGTCTCTCTTCGGCTCCAAAATAAATGTAGCCTTAGAAATGGGCGATACTTACCGTATCTATCAATACGACACTCTGAGTCACGCCAGATGTTAAGTCCCATAGTGCTCAGAGCCGTTTGAACCGTGATGTTTAGCTCACTGAAGACGTGTAGGTTTATGTATCGCTGTGAGCAATGGCGTTTTGCGAGGTTCAAATGGTTCAAATGGCTCTGAGCATTATGGGACTTAACATCTGAGGTCAGCAGTCCCCTAGAACTTAGAACTACTTAAACCTAACTAATCTAAGGACATCACATACATCCATGCCCAAGGCAGGGTTCGAACTTGCGACCGTAGCGGTCGCGCGGTTCCGGACTGAAGCGCCTGGTCCACATTAAACACTATTACATTTTTAATAGGATGTGATTCACAAACAGAAAAGCAAGACTTCGCCATTCACTTCATTTTTGTGTAGCAATGAGAAAAATATTCATTTTTTATTACAAAATTTCTCTTCTTACTGGTAAAATTTCAGCAATTTAAACTATTCAACCTGTATTTCGTCACTGTTACGTGCAGCCCAGAGTCCCCTCTCGTAACCTACTGCAGACACTTGTAATCAGGGTGTTGGTTGCACTCCTCCAACGTCTTCATTCCACTGTAACGTTCTTTTGCAACTGTCCCGCTCTGCATCTGTGACTCATTAATAGCTCGACACAGCAGGCTGTTACTCCTATACGAGAGCCCAAGACAGACTAACTAGGAAATAGCTATCGAATCCACTGCCTGCGACAGGTTCGGTCACAGTGCGCAAAGCTTCACGCGTACTGCCCGCTTGCGGTCCGAGGCTCTGCATGTCTCGGCACTACTCGGAATTCACCGATTTTGCTCGGTCCTTCTCGGTATAGCACAACATTTCGTCTAACAGTGCGATGTGACAATTTCTTCCAGTATTTAACGCGCCTGGTTTTGGTCCGCACCACTTCCTTAAGTTCGGCAGAATGGTGGTGAAAGTGTTTGTTCGAGATATAAAAGAAGTTCCAGGTCCAGCGGCTGTTTGCACAAAAAGAGGCGGTCTAGAGTTCTACGTTCGTAATCCTTTAACAGTGAATAGGAAACACGGAGGAGAAGGATCAGAGCTCTCAGTATGTGTTATGTACATGCATAATCGACGGGTACCGTAAATTTGGTATGAAACTGCATTGCAACATCAAGCAAAAAGAATTTTAATATTTAGTTGACAATAAAAAGCTAAAAATTATGACTATCAACAGATGATTTTTACGGGTTTTATTGATCTGTACGTCAAGAAGCACTTTGTGTTAAATAAGCAGACCTGGAACAAGTGATGAAATTGATGGTGCGAATACTAAATTTTTTAAGTCGCTCTCATTATTACATCGTCAGTTACAACAGTTTTTGACGAAATTGAGCGAAGATTATGGAGTCGTTGAACATTACCGCAAAGTACGTGAAGGGACATACCAGAAACGAATTTTTTGATTTACGCTCCGCTATTGCTGAATTTCTGAAGGAAAAGGAAAAGCGGAACGAAAATCAGAATATCTAGGACGGAAGGCAGACGAATTTCAAATAGTTGACTGCAGACTGGCCTTAGCAAGACATTGTAAAGTGAGAAGCAGTTTATTTCTGGTTTCATAACGAAAAAGGATGCCTTTAAAAAGAAAAACGCATTTTGGAAGGGACAACTTCTGAAAGGAACACCTTCCATTTACCTTCGCTCACTGACGTTAAAGAAAACGCGAAATTTAAACAATCCAGTGTGACGTCGAAAGAATTAATGGTTCAGATGGCTTTGAGCACTATGGGGCTTAACTTCTGAGGTCATCAGTCCCCTAGAACTTAGAACTACTTAAACCTAACTAACCTAAGGACATCAGAAACATCCATGCCCGAGGCAGGATTCGAATCTGCGACCGTAGCGGTCGCGCGGTTCCAGACTGTAGCGCCTCGAACCGCTCGGCCACCCTCGCCGGTTGGAAAGAATTACAGGAATAGCTTTTTAAACGTTTGGGAACAATGCCATGTTATATCTGTTTCTGACCTGTTGTCGAGACCGTTTGCCATTTGAGTTGAAAGTGCCCCTGTGCATCTGCAAATGGAATTGATCGGTCGACAATGTAATTCCCATTTGAAAGACAAATTCTTTTTCGTTGTAAGTCTCCAGGAGTTCTACGTTATCCTCGGGAAGACTCTCTACATCTTCATAATGAGAGTGCAAATGTTATATCAATGTTTCGATCAGCATATGTTCGTGAAAGACGTTTTTCAATTATGAAGCTACAATTACGTGGCAGCTTGAGTGACGAACATTTGCCAAACTATCCGCGTCTGTCTGCATTTCGACAGTTTTGCCACATATAAATTTTATTATGTCTTCAGCACGCCAAAAATAATGAACTAACGCTAAAAAATTGTTTTGTTAGTGATCTACGTTGTAGAGAAATATGACATAAAGCCGCATGCTGCATGTTGCGCTTTCAAAGGCTCCCTCCTCCTTCTCCCCCTGTTACCACTCAGACAGCACGGTGTCGCAGTGCTGAAGTGTGCACTCAGGCGAAAGAGATTGGCAGGCGTGCAGGAGCAACCTACTTTTGCCAAGTTCTTGGCCGTTCTTGGCCTACAGAATAACCCCAAGTGAGGTTTTATGTCTTTTCCCTCGCCTGTAATGTGAATGCCGGGAATATAATTTGTCCTCTCAAACCAAAATCAAAGAAAAACAAGAAGACAATATATTCAAAATTCTCCTTTCTGTTCAGGGAAAAAATGGCGCCAAATCAGAAAAAACTCAACCTTTGTCTGAAAAGAGCATAAACTGTCACCAGCTCACTCATTCCATTCACGAGTGCGAATGTAAGATAAGAAAAAGCTACCTGAAGGTGTTCGTTTCTACGGTAACAGTTGAGAGCAGACAGCCAAGTGCAGACTCATTCCACTCTGCAACCGGTGCCACCGGTAGTCGAGAAGCGTTTACTGTTACAAAGTATGTTATTTTCCCAGTTAATTACCTGCATGAAGTCACAGGGTAATCAACAGTCCTTGAACGACTCCAAGAATACTCCAGAAAATTCTATGCACGTTCAAGAATATCTACAATCGGCCTTGCAGATACTTAGTGCAACCTAACGACGGAAGAGACCACTACAAAGCTACTAGCGGCCCTACTCTACAGAAAGTGAGGTCCTCAAAAGTTGACAAATGTCAGTCAGTTACGCACACAGAAAAACACAATAAAAACTCGTATGTGAATAAATACACAGTTCTCTACACACAAGACAGTTACGGTAAATGCCAAAAGGTAAACGTTGCATTAAGTTAGAGCGAAGATAGCGTGAGCGCCAGCATTCTTGACTGCAGTCCTCCACTCGGCTATCATGCAAATGTAATAAGCTAAAGGAAAACGAAGTTCATAATTTTTCTTTCACTTTTATGTGTAGTTGCGTGTGGCTGTGTGCACTGAATGAAAGAGAGAAACGTAGTTAATCGTGAGAATATTTTTCTGTAAGAGACAAAAGTAACAAAAGTGCACGATGCGACATTCTGTTTCAAACCGACTGTGAATAAGCTGAGAAAACATCTGGAACGAAGGCATCATAGACAAAGTGATTCACTAGCACGAACTACTTTGCAGGTTTCACTAGGGCGGCGCGCCGAAGCGTCGACACCAATTTCGTACTAATTCATGGCGTATGCAAGGCTTAGCGAGAAATGAAGTGACAGAAGTAGGAGCTCCCCATGGCCAAGATTTTAGAATAAATAACATTTTTGATGCGGATCCTAGGAGATATGAACCATTTATGCTGGCGTAGTTGACACCCATTGGTTGGCGCAGTGGAAAGAGTACAAAAAACCGCGGGTCCTGGGATAAACTCCTTGTGCGGAAAATTTTTATTTTCGATTTTTATGTTATTTACCATGCAAATAAACCGAGAAAAGCCAAGTATATTGTGTTTATTAATATTTTCATAAAATGCATGAAAAAGAAATTTAACGGAAAATGTGCGATAGAAAATAAATTCCGGAAAGGGATTGTACTTGCAGTGCCCATTAGGTCTCTGCAAATAACGCTCCGAGAACGGACCGTAATTAAATCTTACAGGAGTTCGTACTCCATTAGTTTCATTTTAACCTTTGAGCAGCCTACGCAGCTGCAAGCCAACAATAGGTCCCCTGTGTACGTAAAATCAGCCCATCGCTAGAGAAAAAGAAATTATATCCCGAGAAGACTGCATCAAAATACATTCCAGACTGAATAAAATGTTCTCGGGTTTCCAACCGCGTCAATTGCTTAAAACTACACGAGCTTTCGGCCAAGCGCTCCTTGGCCATTGTCAAGTGTTATGACTGCCAGTGGGCTGTTGGTGCGCCCTTATATGCGCTAGCTGCCGGCTGTGACGTCAATGGTGACCCTGACATTGACATATATGGGCATGTTTTGAGTCGGCGTTCGATGTGCCCTCTTCAACCGCGCGATCGCTGGATCCCAAATTGAATTTGACGATACCTCTGTCGTGACTCGCACTAATGGCCTCCGTCTCTATTCAGGGCGTTTGCGGTAATTTTTATTTCATTAGCTTCCTTTATTAAACAGTCCCAGAAGCCGTTAGTGCGAGTCACAACAGAGGTATCGTCAAATTTAATTTGGGATCCAGCGATCGCGCGGTTGAAGAGGGCACATCGAATGCCGACTCAAAACATGCCCATATATGGCAATGTCACCGGCACCAACAGCCCACTGGCAGCCATAACAGTTGACAATGGCCAAGGAGGGCTTGGCCGAAAGCTCGTGTAGTTTTAAGCAATTGATGCGGTTGGAAACCCGAGAACATTTTATTCATTGTTATCGCCGCGAGGCTCTGCATTCATACACATTCCAGACTATCGCATCAAAATACATTCCACAGTACATCACAAGCTATCCTCGCCAATATTTGGCGAAATGATGGGTCACGCGTGGTTTGCTGCCGAAGTGTGTGATGAGACAGCACCTATATGTAAACGAAGTCAAACAACAATGCAATTGTAAAAATTGCGGCGTCTGTTACGTTTCTCTGTTTTTACGATTTATATCACCAAAACAACTGTGAAACATCAACTGCAAAATAATAGAACTATCTAATTTCATGTACGAAGTTTTCGTGTACACCTTACAATCCGTTGCTGGAAACTTACCTGCTACCCCAAATTTTCCTTCGTCTTTGCTTTTCATATACGATAAGTCTGAACGAAATCGGCGATGACGAATAGGAACAGTCCCCCCGTCAGTGTATTCCACGACCTACGCGAAACCTGTTAACTATTTGATACTATTATGGTTGGAGCTGGGGCTATTACTCGCGGTTACTGGTTTAGCACACCCCTAGGCCGCTGCCCCACGTCGTGTCCGGCGAAACGGTAAAGACGGGCGTCGCAGCCGCCGCTCTTAAAGTGACACCGGCGAGAGGCGCTCCGCTGCGCACAGGCGCCGACGCTCCGTCTCCCTTAACTTTGGCTGCCGGGCGAAGAAGGTCAATGTTTACGCTCCTTGATGGTGTCCTAGCGGCTAACGCGACTTCTGGCAGCTGACCAAAACTCAACTCCGCATAACACGCGAGGAGTACAGGGCGGCGAGCGCACACGCACGCGCACGCGCACGCGCGCACACACACACACACACACACACACACACACACACACACACACACACACACACATAAGCACTCACGTGCGCGTGCGACCCTAAAAGCACACAAGCAATAAAATCTTACAACGACGTATCGTAAAATACGTAGCTACAGAAAATATCCTTTTGAGATTCTCATGCTGCGTTGAAGTCAACAAAACATCGAGGTAGGCACAATTTGTACAGAAAGCAGATGGCAGTCATACGAGTCGAGGGTTATGAAAGGGAAGCAGTGGTTGGGAAGGGAGTGAGACAGGGTTGTAGCCTCTCTCCAATGTTATTCAATCTGTATATTGAGCAAGCAATAAAGGAAACAAAAGAAAAGTTCGGAGTAGGTATTAAAATCCATGGAGAAGAAATAAAAAATTTGAGATTCGCCGATGACATTGTAATTCTGTCAGAGACAGCAAAGGACTTGGAAGAGCAGTTGAACGGAATGGACAGTGTTCTCAAAGGAGGGTATAAGATGAACATCAACAAAAGCAAAACGAAGATAATGGAATGTAGTCGAATTAATCGGGTGATGCTGAGGGAATTAGATTAGGAAATGAGACACTTAAAGAAGTAAAGGAGTTTTGCTAATTGGGGAGCAAAATAACTATGATGGTCGAAGTAGAGAGGATATAAAATGTTGACTGGTAATGGCAAGGAAAGCATTTCTGAAGAAGAAAAATTTGTTAGCATCGAGTATAGATTTAAATGTCAGGAAGTCGTTTCTGAAAGTATTTGTATGGAGTGTGGCCATGTATGGAAGTGAAACGTGTACAACAAATAGTTTAGACAAGAAGAGAATACAAGCTTTCGAAATGTGGTGCTACAGAAGAATGCTGAAGATTAGATGGGTGGATCACATAACTAATGAGGAGGTATTGAATAGAATTGGGTAGAAGAGGAGCTTGTGGCACAACTTGACTAGAAGAAGGGATCGGTTGGTAGGACACGTTCTGAGACATCGAGGGATCACCAATTTACACTCCTGGAAATTGAAATAAGAACACCGTGAATTCATTATCCCAGGAAGGGGAAACTTTATTGACACATTCCTGGGGTCAGATACATCACATGATCACACTGACAGAACCACAGGCACATAGACACAGGCAACAGAGCATGCACAATGTCGGCACTAGTACAGTGTATATCCACCTTTCGCAGCAATGCAGGCTGCTATTCTCCCATGGAGACGATCGTAGAGATGCTGGATGTAGTCCTGTGGAACGGCTTGCCATGCCATTTCCACCTGGCGCCTCAGTTGGACCAGCGTTCGTGCTGGACGTGCAGACCGCGTGAGACGACGCTTCATCCAGTCCCAAACATGCTCAATGGGGGACAGATCCGGAGATCTTGCTGGCCAGGGTAGTTGACTTACACCTTCTAGAGCACGTTGGGTGGCACGGGATACATGCGGACGTGCATTGTCCTGTTGGAACAGCAAGTTCCCTTGCCGGTCTAGGAATGGTAGAACGATGGGTTCGATGACGGTTTGGATGTACCGTGCACTATTCAGTGTCCCCTCGATGATCACCAGTGGTGTACGGCCAGTGTACGAGATCGCTCCCCACACCATGATGCCGGGTGTTGGCCCTGTGTGCCTCAGTCGTATGCAGTCCTGATTGTGGCGCTCACCTGCACGGCGCCAAACACACATACGACCATCATTGGCACCAAGGCAGAAGCGACTGTCATCGCTGAAGACGACACGTCTCCATTCGTCCCTCCATTCACGCCTGTCACGACACCACTGGAGGCGGGCTGCACGATGTTGGGGCGTGAGCGGAAGACGACCTAACGGTGTGCGGGACCGTAGCCCAGCTTCATGGAGACGGTTGCGAATGGTCCTCGCCGATACCCCAGGAGCAACAGTGTCCCTAATTTGCTGGGAAGTGGCGGTGCGGTCCCCTACGGCACTGCGTAGGATCCTACGGTCTTGTCGAGCATCCGTGCGTCGCTGCGGTCCGGTCCCAGGTCGACGGGCACGTGCACCTTCCGCCGACCACTGGCGACAACTTCGATGTACTGTGGAGACCTCACGCCCCACGTGTTGAGCAATTCGGCGGTACGTCCACCCGGCCTCCCGCATGCCCACTATACGCCCTCGCTCAAAGTCCGTCAACTGCACATACGGTTCACGTCCACGCTGTCGCGGCATGCTACCAGTGTTAAAGACTGCGATGGAGCTCCGTATGCCACGGCAAACTGTCTGACACTGACGGCGGCGGTGCACAAATGCTGCGCAGCTAGCGCCATTCGACAGTCAACACCGCGGTTCCTGGTGTGTCCGCTGTGTCGTGCGTGTGATCATTGCTTGTACAGCCCTCTCGCAGTGTCCGGAGCAAGTATGGTGGGTCTGACACACCGGTGTCAATGTGTTCTTTTTTCCATTTCCAGGAGTGTAGTATTGGAGGGCAGCGTGGAGGGTAAAACTCGTAGAGGGAGACCAAGAGATGAATGCACTAAGCAGATTCAGAGGGATGTCGGCTGCAGTAGGTACTGGGAGATGAAGAAGCTTGCACAGGATAGAGTAGCATGGAGAGCTGCATCAAACCAGTCTCAGGACGGAAGACCACAACAACAACAGGAGCTAAAGCAGTCGCTCTCATCCTGAAAGAACATTCTTCAGATCTCCGTCACGCCTTTCGAGGTTTTTTTACTTTTATCTCACGTCTAGCGCATGTCATTTCTTACGTTATTGTTATCGGTCTTTCTTCTGAAGACGACGTAACGATGGCGGTTATCGCTGAAACAACCAGTTCTCGGCTATAAAGATTTTCTTCCACGCCAGTTCAACCTGACTGTTAAAACCGCTCAGAATAACCGATTATCCGAGAAACCCGATTTTTGGTCTTTTCCCTGTTATTTCCGGTAATAAAATGGCTCTGAGCACTATGGGACTTAACTTGTGAGGTCATCAGTCCCCTAGAACTTAGAACTACTTAAACCTAACTAACCTAAGGACATCACACACATCCATGCCCGAGGCAGGATTCGAACCTGCGACCGTAGCGGTCATGCAGTTCCAGACTGTATCGCCCAGAACCACTCGGCCACTCCGGCCGGCTTTCCGGTAATAATCGCAGTATTGTATTGGATTGTGTTTTATGCAACTGGGGACCTAGAAACGACGGAGAGGCTTCGTATCTGCCGTAGCCCTCAGTGGTTCACAGCCCCACAACAGGCCACAGCAGTCCACTTAACCCATAGCCGTCCCACACCGAACCCAGGGTTGTTGTGCGGTCCGGCCCCCAGTGGATCTCCCTGGAACGTCTCACACCAGACGAGTGTAACCCCAATGTTTGCGTGGTACAGAAATTATGGTGTACGCGTACATGGAGAAAGTGTTTGCGCAACAATCGCCGACATAGTGTAACTGAAGCTGAATAAGGTGAACCAGCCCGCATTCGCCGAGGCAAATGGAAAACCGCCTTAAAAACTATCCACAGACTGGCTGGCACATCGCACCTCGACACTAATCCGTCGGGCGGATTCGCGCCGGGGAACGTGCCTTCCCGCCCGGAAAGCATTGCGTTAGATCGCACGGCTAACCGGGTGGGCTAATAATCACAGTAAGGGCCCACAGATCGACAAATTCTGACTCCCTCAGTTTCAGTATACGTAGTATCACAATATTGAACTAATTAGGCAAATAAAATTTAGTCCGTCCACTACTCGCTGCTTTTTTCGAAAAGTCATACATGGCTGAATACTACAAAAAAAAAAAAAAAAAAAAAAAAAAAAAAAAAAAAAAAAAAAAAAACCGTATTCTTCCATTGCTTCTAATTTTCTGAAATTCAGCAATGGGGATCACACCACTGTTTGAGCATTACGAATAGTCAGTACTAAAGGGTGAACAATGAAGTTGAAACACTGTTTTTCGTGTTAATTCGTTCGTTTTCAATGGCAACAAGCAGACAAAGGCATGTTATGTAGACACTGCTAACAGACCAGTTTCTCTCTAGTTCTACTGAATACTATGAATGAATTATTGAAAAGTTTGTAATTTATTACTGCTACCATAGCCGGCCACGGTGGCCGAGCGGTTCTAGGAGCTTCAGTTTGGAACCGCGCGACTGCTACGGTCGCAGGTTCGAATCCTGCCTCGAGCATGGATGTGTTTCATGTCCTTAGGTTAGTTAGGTTTAAGTAGTTCTACGTTCCAGGGGACTGATGACCTCAGATTTTAAGTCCGATAGTGCTCATAGCCATTTGAAGTGCTACCGTAATTTCGCTTCTCTTATTATTTCGTAGAAACGACAGATAAATCTTTTAAAGCAAATTAAACATTGTACTTCATTGCTACCTCACTTCGTATAAACTTTCCAAACTAGAGTTGATCACAGATAGCTTTTCCCATTCTCTATAATAACGCAATATTTCAAACCAATGCAGGTTTTACGTCTTATAACCGAGACCAAACAAATACCGAAGAATACTAGTTATTCAGAACTAAAATACCGGTATCGGGTTTCAGCGGTCGGATTTTTGGCATCCTTAAGACGACGGCAGAAGCAGGCAACAAAAAGATAGGGTCGAACTTCGGGACACATTCTTTTCACACAGAAGAATTAAATGTATTGTGTGGACATCAGTCTGCAAGCGCATTTTTCCATGTTAGAATATATTTTCTACAGATCCTCATAGTAAATCAAATATGTAAATTCACAGGAACATGGACTGGCTGACGTGAATTCTCATAGAACTGATGAATCACGTCGCCAACAAAGAGCTTATGTCGATGTTTGGCTAGGCATTATTGACGACTGTTCGGGCTCATGTTCTTCCACCGAGCCTCAACGGACGAACTTAACAATACATGACTGCTCTCCGCAGTGTCGTAGACGTGCTTTCTTCTCAGTGCGACGAAACATGAACGCACGTTTCTGCTCCTGCTCATTTCGGCGCCTGCTTTCAAGTGACAAGATTCAGAGGTAGAAGGCGGTGGACCAATTCCCTGGTTCTACGTCATCCAAACCTAAACCCGTTACCATTTCAAGGGGCATTTTAAAGATCTTGCGCGTCGCAATAACGGTACAAGTTGCAGACAGTAAACATGCCCGTACTATGGAAGGCTGTGGAACTATGCGCATGGATCATAAATCTAGGTATATATATCAGCGTATTCAGTGCGATTCCTTTATCAATACTGAGTACATTTCGTGCAGTTCATGTGAGAAAGAGTATCGTGTCGTATGTTGGTACGGTCAATCCCTGTATGTTTCCGTATTTTGAAGAACTGTAAAAATGAGGCTCACATCTAAATAAAGTGTTTCCAGACGTTTATCAGTAGAACACTTTCTTCTTTCATGTGGTTAGAATGTCTTACATAAGTTTGGCTATTCCTTCTTCTGACAAAGTTTGGCTATTCCTTCTTCTGACACCCTGTCTACTGAAGCAAGCGTTAAACAGAAGACGAAAACACAGGAAGTTAAAAGAAAGAAATTTTCGAATAGGCAACAAACAAAAACGTATGCTACATCATTCATATTATAAGACAAAAATTTTGTTTACATAATATTACACACAAATAAAAAAATGGCTCTGAGCACTATGAGACTTAACATCTATGATCATCAGTCCCCTAGAACTTAGAACTACTTAAACGTAACTAACCTAAGGACATCGCACAACACCCAGTCATCACGTACACCCAAATAATAACACCCTTAAATGTCTCGAATGCAACGTATGGGAATTAAAACCAACTAACTAACTTTCCTAGAATGTCCACAAGAATTAATACAGCTATGGGACGAGACAGTAAATAAGACATCCAAGTAAGGTTCTATAAAATTATGGCAATATCCACAATTTTAGATAATGCCATTAGTTGTATATCAAAAATCATGAACTGAAGTTAACTTCAAGAAACGGAAACGAATTTTCCCAGTAGAATTTAAAAAGAATATAAGAGGATACATTCCATGAAAAATGATACAATCAGAGAAAAACTTTTTGTATTTGCCGTGAACGTGCACAGGCAACCATGTCATCAATACATTTTACAGATGGGAAAGAATCGGTTGTCACACTTGCCTTTCGCAAACTAAACAAAACGACGAAAGACCTGGGTAGCCCAGAGAAGAATCCCGTGGGTTGGAACAAGCAGTGTGCCATGGATGACAGTACGTGGTGGTTGCAATGACGACGAAATTACATACCGATGAAATGTACCTGCTATTTTTAAGCACTGTAAGCGACCGTTAAAAAAAACATTCCTGCAATTGTTGTTATATGGCGACAATGCACGTAGTACATAAGTATCGTATTGATTAACAAATAAAGAAAAAAATGACGGTGTAAAATCATTCAAACAATGACTTAACACAGATTGCAATATTTCATTTTATTACATGACATACGCACTTCCTCACTAAGAAGTCATGCAGTAGTCGTACAGACCATCTAATTTAATATAGCATTTATGAATAAAGTGAACGAATGAAGATTGATTAGCAGGTAAGTTTGTGCAGACACGTTGGTAAAAATCTACAACACATTCAAGCGGCCGTCAGTAAAATAGTTTTCGATCATTTCGTGGAAGAAAGAAACGAAAGTACGCTTTTTAAAAAAAGATAAATCTCTGTATTTTATTCCCTGGTAGTTTTTCAACACAAAATAGACACGTTTGCTTGAGAATATAGCAACAGTGTAATGACGTAACATAGAAAGGAAATGGTGCACAACGACGACGTAAAACCCCCAAACTATCACTACAGAAATCTGGGGGCCGAAAAAGGCAAATAAACGCAGAAAATATGTAAAAATATTCTGCAGGGATAAGGAGTAATTTGTAATCGTATCAACAATGTAGTAAAATACTGAAAACAACACAACGTTTATCCAGCTCAGGGAGATATTCGCCGAATCTGATAAGTGATTAGTGATGCACGGCTAGCTCTTGGATTTACGCTGACATGTGGTTCGCGTTCGGTTTTAAACAGCGTACCAAGATTACCTGAAGTATCCTAAATATGCATATTGGCTTGGGTGAATATGAATATGCTACGGTTTTTTACTCAGAATAAAATGGTAACTTTTGTATTTTATATGAGAGATTCCTGCTTTTTCAACATTTTACTTCTTTCAAAGGGACTGCTTGTGTACCTCTATTGTTTCCTGAATCAGATACGTAGACTTTCGTAATGTAAAAAGGTGCTTCACTTACCTGGAATACGTTTCACAGAAAACAGCCATCGAAAATTCTTCGCTCGATGAACAGATTCGTCCAGCCGCAATAAAGCAGAGCGCTCGACGAATCGAGTACTGAAGTAAACAATCACTAGGAAAATTAAGAATGGCTTCGGAGAGACGAATTGTGGCATTCATTTCGCAGAACACAAAGCGAGTAAAGAACGCGCAAGTAAGAGTAACATACCTCTGCGGAACAAAAGAGAACGCGGACTGTCACAAAAAACAAACACCCAGCAAAGAATAAATTGCGAATTCAGTACTGCTCCATTCCTCGAATACTGCGAGAGCAAGAGCACCACAGGATGAAATGAACTTCAACGAAAAATCGCACTTTAATACCGTCACGTAATGTAAAAAGTATGGTTATAGGGGAGATTAAATTTTATAGACGTACAAATGAAATTAGTTCTGTTTTTCGTAACAAGTTTAGAAATGAATTTCCGCAAAAACTAGTATTACGGAAATAACAGCGATTGTAAATGATCCCCTAATTGCTGTGGTCAAGGTGCTTCACTTACCTGGAATACGTTTCACAGACAACAGCCATCGAAAATTCTTCGCTCGATGAACAGATTCGTCCAGCCACAATAAAGCAGAGCGCTCGACGAATCGAGTACTGAAGTAAACAATCGCTAGGAAAATTAAGAATGGCTTCGGAGAGACGAATTGTGGCATTCATTTCGCAGAACACAAAGCGAGTAAAGAACGCGCAAGTAAGAATCGTACATCAGCTATTTCGTAGTATTCACAGTGACATGTGCAAAACGGAAAGCGTCGGTTTCATATCCTGCTTAATCTATTATGCAATCAAAATTACCAATAACAGCATACGCGAAAGGCAGGAGTATCTGGGAGGTTGGTAATGCCCGGGAAAGAAAGTGCTTCCATTATTTTACTGCAATACTTGAAATTTAATCCTTACAAATTAAGTTGCGAACGATTGAATCACTGTTTTCAGTCAGAAGAACGATTTTAAATATATTATAGAGCTACATAGCGTTCCGAAGCCTGAGACTTCATATTCAGGTGCTATGTGAAAAGGTTAATTGCTGAGGATGCATAAGTGCATCCCGTAATCAGTAAAGGGTTGTTGGGTATCAAGAGAACTGTGTAACTACGGTTTCACTTTCGAATCGCGGGAACATATTGTTTTTCAGAAAAATATATGAAGCCAAACTGATTGCAGGCTCATTTCACAAAAATGGAAAACGTTACACCACTCTTATCCACAGCCATATCGAAGTGATTTTGCGCCTTTGGCGGAACTGCCAAAGCCACGCTTTCCCTCAACCGCCGCACAGAAAACCTTTGTTTCTGCAATTTCTTCTTCACAGATAGAAAAGATTTTGTAACTGTTCGTGGAGTTAATAATATATTACTTAAATGAGCTGGATGGATGGAAAATATTACATACAGCAAATTAAACGTATCATGGTAGAAAATAAACAACAAATTGCGTAATATTTAAGCAGTTGAAAGTAAAACGAAATCTGTCTTATTGTTTATGGCATCTACTGTACCTTAATCTTAATATGATGTACAATAAAAAACAGGCTTTATTTGCTCTTCGTAAATTATTAGCTGTACGTAAAAGAAAATTAATCGTTGACAACACATTCAGTTCCAAAAATTTCGCTTGTGTTATAATTTTTCTTTTCGATCCTTTGGTTTGAGCGAAACAAATTCATTGATAACGCCATCGAAAAATTTAGCAGCTGCGTCGTGTTGTATCCGCAGATGCATTAGACAATCTGATCAACTGTACTCAGCGTTAAGTAGTTTTTTATCACCTTTAATTTTCTGGAACTATGTTGACATGATAGTGTAGTGACTGGAATTGTTATAAATATCCGCAAAGCTGCTTCGATGTTTGGACGAGCATCTCACAGCCCATAACATGAAGGGTATTTTTATTTTTAAATATCCAAGTGGAAAGCTGTGTTACAGGTCTTCACTAGCTGTTTTAGCTGTTTCTACTGGAACTGTAAAGCCGCTATTTTATTAACTCTTTCAGCTGTGTCGGTATTTTTCTGTATTTGGTCCAAAATTCGCTGCGTATTTTCCAAAATACAATGGTATAGAGCTTTTTTAAGCAAACACTATTTTTCTCGTTTTACTACCCACACATATTGGTTGACAAGTTCCCCCTCTTCAGTAGGTTTTATTTATTATCTTATTACATCTCGGTTTTCACAAGTCTGTTGGATGTTTGCCTTCTAGTATGTCAATTTTTGGAGATCTCGCTTTTTCGTGCTATCACAATGCGTTTGACTGGAGCTTCCTAACACACGATGTTTCACACACGTTTGCTCTAGGGGGAACCACATTTCCTTATTACACATTAGGATGTGAACGCGGACAAGGAGAGCGCTTCGACCACGAAATGATTACAGAGTTTTCATTTAAGGCATTCGTGACAGAAACTTACAGTGAGATGAAGTGGCATGCTATTACGTGAGATCTGTACCCCATTTCACTTACTATTCTGTCAAATACATTCAAGCACTCTAGCTTAAACAATTTCATTGCAGTCCTTAGTTCTCACAAAACTGACAACAATCAAAAGCCTTCGTCAGACAGCATATTTGCTTCAGAAATCGTTCGCCAGCTTTGAGGTCCTACAATACCATCACGAAGTAGCATAAAAAACTCCGCAGTTGAACATTGGCTAGCTGTGCAGGCAGTCGTCACGTGGACCACGCACACTGTTAACGCGAATCCACCGCTTCGGTAGTAGTCATTTCTTATGGTGCTGCTTCGACAAAACTACACTGACACCAGCGAGCGTTTGCAGTCTCAGGCTGAGAGAAAGGCTTCTTCTCGGAGGCAGAACTCATGTACGTCTCCCTGTTAATTCTTAAATCTTCTTTCCAGTTCTTTTTTCGGAGAGTTTCTGCGCCCAAACTACGCAGACACCATTATCGTGTATGTCTAAATGTTACAGAAATTCATCCTAGAGTTTCTTCAGTGACAGTAAACGTAACAAATTACTAATTACTAAAATTTTGATTTATTTAACAGTTCCATTCACATAGATATTAAAGTAGCGATATGTAGAGTAATAACATTGCACGTTCCTTTATAGCTTGATTCCCACTTCATGTTCACGTAATTTGTAGCCGACATGTGTGTAAATCATTATGTATCTGGCATCAAGGCCATCTGGGATGTCGTTTGAGACAGCTAGTGTATGTAGCCGGTCGAGATATCTGGTGAGCAATCATCCTTCCGTGTTTCGAAATCACTCAACAGTTTCTCTCCGGGGACGTTCCGGGAAAACGGATTGCGTAGCCTCCTTCCAAACTCAGTGGAGGGGTACACAGATAGACTCACCTCCTCGTGGTGTACCCTGGAAACGTCTAGTAGACGGCTAAGTGGTCTATCAAAAAGAAGGCTAATGTAACAAGCACTGAAACACTTAAAAATAATGAAAATAAAGAAAATCACTAAACCGTGTACTTGCCGCACTATTTCGTAAATCAAGTATCAACTCCATCTTGGTACAAATGGCTATGAGCACTATGGGACTTAACTTCTAAGTTCATCAGTCCCCGAGAACTTAGAACTACTTAAACTTAACTAACCTAAGGACATCACACACATCCATGCCCGAGGCAGGATTCGAAAATTCGACCGTAACGGTCTCGCGGTTCCAGACTGTAGTGCCTAGAACCGCTCAGCCACTACGGCCGGCTCAACTCCATCTTCGAAACAGTTTTGTTTACATGGAGTTTTTAGTCGTGGATGTTCCGCTCGATCGAATATGTAGGAATACCCTGCCAAAGAGACACTCTCTGTTTTGAGCGGTTTATCCCCAGTGGAAATTCATTCAGAATTGCTGAAAGATTATTAAGAGACTCATCATTTATTTTCAACAGGTGAGAATTGGATGGGTAACGGCCTTGCCGCAGTGGATGCACCGTTTCCCGTGAGATCATTGAAATTAAGCGCTGTCTGGCGTGGTCGGCACTTGGACGGGAGACCATCCAAGCCGTCATGCGCTGTTGCCATTTTTTGGGGTGCACTCAGCCTCGTGATGCCAACTGAGGAGCTACTCGACCGATTAGAATACCATCATTACGGCCGGGAGAGCGGTGTGCTGACCCCACGCCCCTCCTATCCGCATCCTCCCTGAGGATGACATGGCGGTCGGATGGTATCGATGGGCACTTGTGGCCTATAGACGGAGTGGTGAGAATTGGATGGCTAAATTCATACTGCCATATAATCATAAGGAATATCATCCTGAAAATTGTGAGCACAGACAGAAACTTACAGAAATTAACACAAGATGCTATTGGGTAATAAAAGTGTGACATAAAGTCACGTAGGAGGCTAGATTTCCAGTAAAGTAGTTCTGTAGTTAATCTGGCTAGGTCACATAAAAATTATACAGCAAGTGTAGAATGACTTTATTTCCTGGGAGATTAAAAGTATGTGGCGGACCGAGACTCGAAATCGGGAGCTTTGCTTCTGACGGGCAAGTGCCCTACGGTCTGAGCTACCCAAGCACGATTCACGCCCTTACCCGCAGCTTTAATTCTGCCAGCTGTGAAGATGGGCTGTGGGTCACGCTTGGGTAGCTCAACTGGTAAGAGCACTTGCCCACTAGAGGCAAAGTTCCCGATTTCGAGTCTCGGCACAGCACACAGTTTTAGTCTGCCAGGAAGTTCCATATCAGCGCACGCTCCCCTTCAGAGTGAAAATTTCATTCTGGAATGACTTTATTAATTACAAAATATGACGATGTATTTCGGAATTACTTACGTCTTCAGAAATCTACATGCAAAAGTAACATAAGGACAAGAGCATTACGAATTGTGTACGTTAACATGAGATGACTGAGTACTTGTCATCTTCCTTTGCGACTTTTTACTCGACCTTGCCAGCTTAACTACAGATCCACGCATATTTGCTACTGTGTGATACAGCATTTGTGGTGGACATCGTTAAAACAAAGGCGTTTTAAGTTGCGGCGGAATCTTCTCACGAAATTTCTATCCTTGTTGACGCCGACCTACGTAGGGAGAAACTATTATCATAATAAAATAATGGAAATCAGAGCTCGCACGGAAAGATATAATTGTTCGTATTCTCCGTGTTGTTCGAGACTGAAATAATAGAACATTATTGTGAGGGTGGTTCGATGAACTCTCTGCTAGGCACTTGAGTGTGACTTGCAGAGTACCCCTGCAGACGTAGATGTATTAAATACCGAACCCGACCGTGGTATCACAAGAAGAGTGTGATAAAGTGTGGTACGCTTCATGTGAATAATTAAACACAAGAAAGTTTGGCGCAAGACGGGGTTTAGTTTGTTGAATATTGGCAAAAGGCGGAGTAACTTAATGACTTTGTACGCTGATTTGTTATTGCTGATGTGTCAGGGTCCAACACATCGCATCGGAATGAAACAGCAGTTAAAAGAGTGGCTCAGAGCCGCACTATTGTCACCAGAAAAAGTGAAGTTGTCTAGTCAGCCGGGACGAGACAAGTGGGGCTCATAACCATGAAACGAAGATAACAATGTCTGCATCGATAGGATGAAAACGTAGGTGGTAAGACGCCCTGTCTTGAAAAAGAAAAATATTTTTCGTCGGAAAAAAATCACCTGTTAAACGAATACTGGGGTATTAGGAGTACGAAACTATGGAACGCCTTCCTTATTCACCAGATTTGATACCGTCTGGCCTGCACATATTCCCATAGCTAAGGAGGTAGGTGACTGCAAAATATATTTTAGTCCAATAAAGAGGTGTGGTAATAGCTGGTGGTAGCCATTGATGAGTATTTTGTACATCTTCGAGGATTTCTGGATACTTTGGTCGAAATTCATAGACCAAAAACGAAAAATTTGTTATTTTATTGTACCTGAAATCATAATATACGTCTATTAGAACTAGATCCTTGCCCTTATCCTATCAGCCAGCCGTTGTGGCCGAGCGGTTCTAGGCGCTTCAGTGTGGAGCCGCGCTACTGCTACGGTCGCAGGTTCGAATCCTGTCTCGGGCATGGATGTGTATGATGTCCTTAGGTTAGTTAGGTTTAAGTAGTTCTAAGTTCTAGGTGACGGATGACCTCAGATGTTAGGTCCCATAGTGCTCAGAGCCTTCCCCTATCACAGTATAACAATCCAACAGGCAGTACTCTAAAATGGAATCCACCAAGATATTTTTAACACTCCTATCCGCATGGCTGTTCTTTATGAAATGTTTTAGCAGCTCTCAACACCGAGGCACCTAGGCACATATCGGAAGAGACCTGTAAAATTAGGCCTACGCGTTCTCTGAAGCGAGACGACGTGTGCTGAATAAAGAACGCTTCGCGAACAAAATGCCATTAACTGGCTGTGTTACTGCAAAACTGGACTTACGACTAAATCGTGAAATGTAATGTTTCATATTAATGCCGTGGCGTTCGCCTGTAGTCGTAACACCGTTCCATATTGTTCCATAAAGGCGACTTAAGAAGCGGGCACGGCGCACTCCCGATAATGAAGTGTATTCTGAGAATGACACGCTCATAAATAAAACTCTTTGTACTGCAGCGAAATATTAGAACCATCTCGAAACATCTCTTCATGAATCTTAAAGTCCGGTTTTAAGATCGAATTAAAAAGTTATACGTAGCACAGCGTTTCGTTTAATGGATTGGAACCCGGCAGCGCGATGGTGCTCGCTGCGAGCATCTTTCGAACATAAAGGAGAGACAATAAAGGGCGCGATCGAAGCGAAGATTTGTATGTAAATAAAAGCACTCCCGGCTTTCTTTCAGTTGCTTTACGGCGACTTGAAACATTCGTGTATTCATAAAAGCGGATGCTGCAGATACTTCTTGCAGAAAGCGTCGCTATCTCCCCCAAGACAATAATTACGACAGACGTCGAATCGCTCCCAATGCAAACAGCTGCAGAAATCGCTCTGCTCGCTTTTTTTCCCCCTCCACTCTCTTTTTTCCCCTCGCAAGAGTCTGAGCAACAGTGAAACTGTAGTAAATTTTACGCACCCGCTATTAACTCAACTGGAAATTAGCCAGCGTATTTAAATGATATCGAGTTCCATCTCGAGAAAGAAACTGGTTTTCTTTCTTTTTCTGTCATCAGTCTTTCGACTGGTTTGAAGACGTTCTCCAGTTCTTCACACCTGCACCCTCAATCGTTTCATCCCTATCTACCTGCTACACATAAAATTTTCTAAAATTTCTCTCGCCTACTCTAAATCTTTGCCTGTCCCACAATGATTTTTTTCTCCTCTAATGCTCCCGTCAGCGCCAAGTTAACTGCTCCTTGATGCCGGTGCAGGTGTTCCATTAAACTGTTCGTTATTTTAACAGCAGACTTCCATAAACCTCTTTCTTCGCCTACTATTTCCAGCTACCCTTTTAATTTTGCGTTCAGCTAATGCAGAACTAGAATAAAGCGATCGTTTACTGGCTGACCTGTGATTGACCTACCCGGGAATCATCAGCATTCCAGACAGACTCTCTTTACTTCGGTCATATTTTACCGGACACGTAATGAGTTCTGCAATACGCCTATTCACAAAAAGTGTTACACTGAGCGAGGTGGCGCAGTGTTTGGCACATTGGACTCGCATTCAGGAGGACGACGGACGAAACCCACGCCCGCAGATCTTGATTTAGATTTTCCGTGATTTAAAAAAAATTGTTCAAATGGCTCTGAGCACTATAGGACTTAACTTCTGAGGTCATCAGTCCCCTAGAACTTAGAACTACTTAAACCTAACTAACCTAAGGAGATCACACACATCCATGCCCGAGGCAGGGTTCGAACCTGCGACCGTTGTGGTCGCGCGGTTCCAGACTGTAGGGCCTAGAACCGCTCGGCCACCTCGGCCGGCTCCGTGATTTCCCTAAATGGCTTCAGGCAAATGCGGGGATGGTTCCTTTGAAAGGGCATGGCCGACTTCCTTCTGCGTCCTTCCCTAATCCGATGGGGCCGATTACCTCGCTGTTTGGTCCCTTCCCACGAATCAAGCAACCAACCAGCCAAAGTATAACGAATAATTCATGCCACTGAACGTTCACTCAATTGAGTAAAGATTATATAAAATATGTTTCCCTACTACATTTTCATAAAACACAGAACATTAACTATAATCTATGACCGTTCTCTGTAGCTTGGTGGTTGTATACCGAACGATGTCCATCAGTTCTGAAGTTAACAAATACCGAGTACTATTAGGCTAGCGACAGTATTCCTGTTTCTCAGAGCCAGTCGTAGTGTGCAATTTAACTGAAAGAGAAATTAGCTATCACATTTCGTTGATCTAGCAACAACTTCTTCAGATAGCTCTGCCCTAAACAATGACTTGGGTTCTTTTAATATGTTCGTAATCGATACATCGTCCCATTATTCCAAGAAAACCTGTGCTTTCCTTATATGTGTACCGTTATTAATGACGTACACAAATTAGAGAAACAAAGAGAGAAATACTTTATGTACAGCTAAGGTGCTCTCGAAACGTCATAAATACGGAATAATCACACACTCCATTACAGACGGGGACATTGTTAATCTTCATGCATACATGAGTGTATGAAAATATTACATGCAGACAGGATATAGAAAGAAAAACATTTATGAAAAAGATAAATATATTAACATCGAATACCGTCCGGGGTAGCAGCACGGTCTCAGGCGCCTTGTCACGGTCCACGCGGCTTCCCCCGTCCGAGATTCTAGTCCTCCCTCAGGCATGGTTATGTGTGTTGTCCATAGCATAAGTTAGTTGAAGTTAGATTAAGTAGTGCGTAAGCTTAAGGACCGATGACCTCAGCAGTTTGGTCCCAAAGACGTTACCACAAATTTCCATTTTAACATCGAATGTACATTTAAAAATTTGGAAGACTTTTCTAAATGTAGTTGTCTGGAGCGTAGCCTTATACGGAAGTGAAACGTGAACAATAAACAGTTCAGACAAGAGCCACGGAGAAGCTTTTGAAATGTGGTGCTACAGAAGAGTGCTGAAGACTCTGTGCGTAGATCGGACGACTCATGTGGAGGTACAGAAACCAACTGGAGACAGAAGAAATTTGTGGCACAGTCCAACTAACTGAAAGAAGGACTCTGTTGACAGGACACAGCCTGAGGCAACAAGGAGTCGTAATGGAGGGAAGCGAAGAGGTAATAAGTTACGGAGGAAAAGCAAGGCTCGCATACAGTAAGCAGGTTAAGACGGACGTAAGTTGCTAAGTTGCAGCACTTACGCAGAGATGATAGGACCTGCACGTTATATACTAATGTGGAGAGCTGCTCCAAACCAGCCTTTTTAACAGATGGCCCAGTCAATGAAGGAAAATTTGTGGAAAAATTCGTTTAGCCGCAAATTTTTGAACAGTACGATCGGTTTCGGGCTTGAGCCCATCTTCAGGTGGTTTACATTCAAGTGCATGTGTGTCTGAAAATACCAACACCTAAGGTGGCACTATCAAAGACATAATATGGAAGCATCTGTAATTAGTATGGTAGCTAATAAATATTTTTGTACAAAAGTGTGACAAATGTACGGTGAATACGATATCGACACACCAGCTTTATTCATCATCACATCACTTGTTTTCGATTTAAACAGTGCTCTCCAGCACTGAGTATGGAAACGTGTGCCAGAACGTAAATCACTTGAAGATGGGCACGAGGCCGAAACCGGTCGTGTGTTACATAAAATCACCTGTTGTAAATGGTTATTATTCTACACCCTGTAACGGAACAGTCACGTAGTTCACCCGCATCCATTATGGATAAAACACATTCACCTTTTCATATTTTTCTGGAGCATCTCGTAAACTGCGACTTCTACAGAAAACGTTAAACAGCACCCCTGCTCTTCCCCGTCCAGCCCCTTACATCCTACGATGTAACGGAAATTAGCCGTAGTTGCACCAGGACTCTTTCTGCCATAATGTGCGCTAGTGGAAGATTAGCTTAAGTATGTTATTTTGATAGATTTTGTACATTAATGTTTTTGTTTGTTTCATGGCGTGAGGAAGAGCGCCGCAACGCACCGACGGCCGGATATTCGTCGCTTCCGCCAGAGATAATAACCCGCCGCCACCACCACACACTACCCGACGTGCACCGCGGGCAGGAGGATCGAGCTGACGACTGTCGCTGCTCACTGCTGTCGATTGCTTTACTTACAAAACTAATTGTAATTGAAAAACATATGAATGTCATTGTGTTAATTAACTAACATGTAAGGAGACTATGTAACAGTAAGGTGACTGACGTCTTACTGTCAGCATCTGTTATGTTATTACCACGTTATACTAAAGTCAGCAGGAAGTGAACAATATTTTGTTACACTTCCCATTTAAAAAGCGTACAGTGATTATTTATTTTGCACAGGTTTATTGAAAATTATTTTCCTGTTTTGAGTGCGGCTTACTGCATAAATTGAAAGTAGTTTGAGATTTGTAATTGATGAAAATCTCACAGTTCAACTACAGATTATTTACAGCGCTCTCCATTCCAGAGATACACTTTAACACTGAAAATTTTCGATGAAGCTAACATTTTTACCAGGACAATTGAAAGTGTTTTTAGTCCACATTAAGTCTTTCAACTTCCAAATCTGCTAACTGTTTCTCAGAAAACTTCCAAGATTTAGGTGTAGCTTCCTCCTTGGGTAACAGAAATACGAACACGGTCAAGAAAGATTATTTCAAACATTTAGTTCAGTGCAAGGCTGATTAATTGAAAGTTGTGAGCAGCTGACGTTCGTGCATCCACGATACCTGCTCCGCTCACCGCCTGTCATCACAGTGTATAAGATCTGAAAATGGTCACAGTTTGGCCGACACTGGTTACCATTGCCAATAAATATTTTATTGCGGTCAGGAATGTTTTTAGTTCAGTTTCAAAATGTTCGATCGAGATCGCTGATATTCTCCACGATAAATGTTCTCAAAAATTGCTACGAGCTAAAGTTAGAATAAAGCACATACACGAAAACCTATCACTTGATATGGCATTCTTATAGTTTCAAAAGGGAGTGATAATGAGAGTGATAAAATCATAATGAAACTAGTTCAGAATAAGAATAAAAAATTTTCTCTGCATGCCCGAACTGGTCTGTACAATTTAACACCCCTTTCATCACAGTAATGCACATATACCTTAAAGTGGGGTGAGAATAGAACAGTTTTCAACTATAAAAGAAAAAACTGATACTTTTAAAAAGAAATGTGAAAATGAAAATTATACGGGTTTATAGGTCTTGCGCTCAAACTTATAGATTTTGAACCTCGCGCCATTCACCTTGCAGATCAGAGTGAATAGAAACAGGACATTGTTCTGGATACATATCAAAATAGTTTTGACCTAGAAGAATAAGAAACAAAATTTATCTGCTTCAAAAAAGCGATACTCAATACATAAACTAAAAATATTGCATGAATTGAATTTGTTTATTCTGTTTTCGAAATAAAGATTGTTATATCTCTAATTATTTTAATATTGGGCTGCTGAATTTGGTTGATTTGTTGACACATTAAGTCACTGATATAATGGTGAAAAATGATATCTTTGAATCTACAAGTCGTACCCCCCAGAAGTACTTCTTGACTAAAAAATTTCTACTCATCTGACGTCTACTATTCAACGTGTTTGATCGGGCTTGTTTATTCAAAAAACACCAACACAATGTTTGCCTTCTAAATTACAACTTTTAAGTGCAGGAATGCTTATTTTTTCCATATTATTTAATCACAGCATTATCTCCTGGCTTGAGAACAGAGTAAGGTGATTCTTCATTTCTGTCAAATTCTTGGTATTCTTCTGAAGAAACACTGAAGATTACTGTTTCTATTCACCCCTCAATTTCCGAAGGGACAACCCTGCATTTTCAAAGAGCCGAAGAACAATTCTGTTTAAAGTGTACTTTTAAACTGAACTTTTCGGTTGTGAAATGGAATTGTAAATTTGCTTAGTATGTACTTAAATTAAATACAACACAGCTTACATTGGTACTCAAAAAAAAGTTCAAAGAAGCGTCACCGACATTAAAATTCATAAATTCCCTGTTAGATTGGTTCACTGCCAGCCTAGACATACAAATTTCTGAATGGTATTCCCATTGTCTTGTGACACGATAGCAGAGAAGTTTTTCAGAAGTTTCGTTTTCTCTTCACCCCGCTGCTCCTATTTATCCAATTTTACGACACGTAAGATTTACACTTGTGACGACTCTTGAATAAAAAGATTTGGCTTATCATTTGTTGTGCTTTCTTATGTTGTGACTCTGAAAGGTAAGTGGAACTTCTCTCTGAAAACGTTCATTCAGCGAAGATTTATGCATTATGAAATTACGAATGCGAAGAAATACGATTTATGAATGCAAGAATTTGTTTCCTAAAACCTCATTTGGCACTGGTCTGATTATTCGTACGAGAAATAAACTGGAGTTTAAAGAACACGAATCAATAAGAAAGGACGCTGATAACAACAGAGTTTCGATTTCGTACAGACAGTTGTTAATAATAAACAAGAATATCACCGTTCTTGTAGGAAATAAACAAGTAGGGACACATCACTTTCCTTAAAATTATACAAAATTCACAGGCCACATATTAATCAAACATCTGGCAGAAGTAGCAAAATGTGATAAAACTATTTGAGGCTATCTTTTCGGGAACGATAAATCATATTTCTTTTCTTCTTTGTTTAATTTGCTATGAAATGATTCACGTGTATATGTTTGCGATTACTGTCCTCTTAGCAACAAGACGTTCAGGCAATAAATTCTGTATTTCATTCAGGACAAAGTATTCCAGATGTATTCAGAATTTGTTCAGCATTTCTTCTTCCTTCCTACGACATAAATAACTTTCCGCAAAGATATTCCGTTGCGGCTGTAATGGGGAGGAGGATGTGTTTTAACTGTACTTGGAATGAACACTTTTTAGTTCCGATTGATAACTGAAAGATGATAGCAACGAACGAGGACTAGTTCGAAGTTTCATTATCGACACTACAGTCACCCAGATTGAATCGGTGTCTTCTGGCCCAGCTGATTGGTATCTGATTTGAATTCTGGGGCAAGACCGGATTCTGAAGTTCCCGTTAAAAACCTAGCAGCCGAAGAAGAAGCTGGAATAGGCACCACACTCTTATTGTCTACGCCAAGATATAATATTTTCTTAGATATAGTTAAACGTGGCAAATTATAGCTCGATAGTTTGGAATACACGATTAACAAACATAGGTCCAAAAGCTGAAATACGTTACTCACATCGTCAATCAGAAACTCAGGGATGCAAATTGCACGTACAGAGAGCTACTTACATGTTCTGTGAAGCATTGTTTGCTAAAGAAAATGGTTAGGACTCAAGTACCGGTCTCTACGTCATAAAATGTTAGTTTTCATAAATTTATATAGTGGTGACAACAGCGGCCTCATACCGTTAAATCACTTATCATTAATCGTATGACGAAACGTCAGTGTTCTTTATTTAGTATTTGTTGTATTCACACAAGTAGGGCACACGGTGTTTATCAGTACTGCGAACACAAACAGAAGCAACTCATATAAGTGGGCATTATGTAAGATACGGTTACACAGGAGAGCCATAATTTTTCTAAATTAGTTGACACGTTATACATCACACCTAGGTATTTCAAAACAGATTCATAGCACATGCAAGAGAGTACTTAACTACTTACTTTATGAGTGCAAAATGAGCAGTCTGCACAACATTAAGATGTCCTTCAGGCATGTTGAACAGTAGAGAAGTGTGGTGTTTGAGGCAGTGCGTTGACCTCAGGCGGCGGTTGCGACGTTATGCTTATAGGAAGGCTTCTTCTTCACTCTCTGCTACTGCCCCATACCTAAGGGTATGGGGTTGCGGCAAGTGAAAGAACAGGTAATCCTTAGCCTTGAACATCCTTCGCCGACCGGTGTGGCCGAGCGGTTCTAGGCGCTACAGTCCGGAACCGCGCGACCGTTACGGTCGCAGGTTCGAATCCTGCCTCGGGCATGGATCTGTGTGATGTCCTTAGCTTAGTTAGGCTTAAGTAGTTCTAAGTTATAGGGGACTGATGACCTCAGAAGTTTAGTCCCATAGTGCTCAGAGCCATTTTTGAACATCCTTCGAGGATACCAACCGTTTCATAGATTTACTCTGTGAGAGTATGTATTTACCAGATTGCAGCATCAACCATCCAGCTGCGAAACGTAATGAAGATGCCTGTACGAGAATTAGTGAGGAAGCATGTTTCGCGCAGGAAAGGAAAGGGGAAAGAAATAAGGTTTTTAGGTTTTATCTATGACATCGTAATTCTGTCAGAACTGCAAAGGAGTTGATGGGTAATTTGAAAAGAACTGATAATCTCCTGAAATGAGTAGCACATCGCTTCAAAGTGAACAGAGCTCAATGGCAGAATGTGATTAAAAGAAGAGATACGTTGGTATGGTGCATCCCGAAGCATCAAGGAATAATTGATGTGGTAACTAACGGAAGTGGTGGCGAGGATGGGTGGGTGGGTGAGTAGCAGGGGAGCGGGTGGAGAAGGGAGACGTACGTTGAAAGAAGTACGCAAGATCAAGTGGGTGAACAGTACAGTGGTTATGCAGAGATGAAGGCACTTGCACAGATTAGCCTAGAGCGGAGAGCGGGAAAAAGAAACCTTCAGACAGGAGACAGCAACAACAGGAATCGAGTGAAACCTGGGCATCACTGAAAGAATGGCCATTCCTTCCACGTGCAGAAAGACTGAGATGGGCTCTCTATCTGAAGCTGGTAGCACGGATTCAACCCAGGCCTGCCACATGTGTAGAAGGCAGTGCTACTCAGTAAATCGCAGAGTTGGTCATACAGTGAATTAGAAGTGTGTTCAATCGTGTCTCATTCTCGTATTATGTCCACAACTGAAAAAACCATATCCGGGTAACAAATAAACATCGATTATCGATCATGTTTAGACATCTCTTCTTTCTTCACTACCTACATCTACATTTACGTTCACGTCTACATCTACATGATTAGTCTACAATTCACAACTAAGTGCTGGTAGAGGATTCATCGACCCACCTCTCCGTGCGAGCTATAATTTCTCTTATTTTATTATGTTAATAATTTCATAGGGGCATGAAAAAGTTTGTGATTGGAATTTCATGAGAAGATCCTGCTGCAACGAGAAACACCTTTGTTTTAATGACTGCCACCCCGATTCACGTATCATTCCCCTGGCACACTCTGCCCAATTTCGCGTTAATAAAAGCGAGCTACCCTTCTTTGAACATTTTCGATGTCCTTCGTCAATCCTATCTGAAGCGGATCCTACACTGCACAGCAATACCTCAGAAGAGGGCGAACAAGTGCAGTGTAAGCAGTCTCTTCGGTAGACCATTTGCATTTTCAGTGTTCTGCCAATAAATCTCAGTCTTTGGTGTGGTTTCGTCACAACATTATCTACGTGCTCGTTCCGTTTTAAGTTTTTCGTAGTTGTAATCCCCAGGTATTCAGTTGAATTTACAGCCTTTAGATTTAACTGATTTATCGTGTAACCTAGTTGAATCACACTCTAAGACGGTAATATTAAAGTTCAAATCACCACAAAAAACAAGTTATAAACCTAAAAGATTTTTAGTGGTGTTAATTTTCATCTGGATAATTTTTTTTATTTAATTGTCTTAATCCCAAAGTTTTTTGAACAGAATTACCAGTTTCGGCTATGCAGTAGCCATCTTCAGAATATACGATAGAAGAAAAAGAAGAAAGCATTACTGCCTTCTAATTAAAAGGTTGATAAATAAATTATAATATAAAAAATATACTTCTCATTTTGCTCCAGCGCAGTAAGTCACAAATGTGTAATAACAACACGAGTCAAAATTTCCATGCACGCTTCAACCAGTATATATGGTGTGCAAGAGCTATCCTAGAGGTCGTTGATGTACGCATTATGTGCAGATAACTGTACAAAGAAATTAAATGAACAGTCATTTAGAGACACAATACTTACAAATATTCTCATTTGTGCATAAAAACGCTATTTTTTATATTTACCCACATAAAAAAGGCCTATTAGTCTTTTGAGAGTTTGCAGCTGATCAGAACAGAACAAAATGTTTTAAAATATGACCTGATAACAGAAATCAAGCTTAACAAATAAGTTTTGGCGACTCTAATTTACTACTTATAAAGAAAGAAGATGGAACAAAGTTCGAGGGCATGTATGTTAGTGTGATTCTTATGTTCCAATTTAAATTTTGGTTAGAACAATAAGAAGTAAAAATGAAATTAGAAAGCAAATCGGATTTGAAGAGACAGAAGAAAGTAAATTACAGCAACATTGCAATAAAATGAGAGATAGTATAATTGATAGTAGGAAGGCAGCAAAGAATAGCGGTCGTCACTAGATGGTGCAAACTACTCGTAGTTTCATGTAGGTTTATGTTGGTTGCAGTTCTTCTTTGGTACGACGTCACGGCGACGACTTACTCCCCGGATCGGACGGTACAACGAAGTAACGGCTGAAGAAGTTGCTGCGGAAACCACTGCTGTTGATGATTCGCATTTTTAACAGTGCCTCTTGCAGCGATACTTCCCGATTGCATTATACCACTACCAAGGCTGGGAAGGACCATCACAAACCGCAAAACCATCTGCCAACACTCTATAAAATATTGGAATGAATCATACCCCAACGACTTCGCTCAGCAATCACCGAAGGGGATACGATGCGTCCTGGCCAGTTTTCCTTCCAGCCATGCCTGCTGGCCGAAGTCCGGCTCCTCCGGGTTAGGGAGCACTGTATATAGCGTGTAAAGCGACGAACCCTTCTTGACAGTGAAAAGCCATTGATCGAGTGTAGAAGAATAAGCTGCTCACCGAACTGCATGACGTCCCCACTACGCCGGACTGCTGCACGAAAGTTATTGACAGACATCTTCAAGAAAGGCGCTGCTATGTCCGAATAGATTGTCAGCGGTTCAGCATTCATCAACTTCCGGAGAGTATCCTTCAAGGCTCTGAGATGTCACCGATTCTATTCATCTTGTACGTGAGTGACCTGCCGTTACTTCCACAAGTCGTGCTTACGGAAGAAAGCAGGTGTTGACAGATGTGAAAATTACCGAACTATCAGTTTAATAAGTCACAGCTGCAAAATACTAACGCGAATTCTTTACAGACCAATGGAAAAACTGGTAGAAGCCGACCTCGGGGAAGATCAGCTTGGATTCCGTAGAAATGTTGGAACACGTGAGGCAATACTGATCCTACGACTTATCTTAGAAAATACATTAAGGAAAGGCAAACCTACGTTTCTAGCATTTCTAGACTTAGAGAAAGCTTGTGACAATGTTGACCGGAATACTCTCTTTCAAATCCTGAAGGTGGCAGGGGTAAAATACAGGGAGAGAAAGGCTATTTACAATTCGTACATAAACCAGATGGCAGCTAAAAGAGTCGAGGGGCATGAAGGGGGAGCAGCGGTTGGGAAGGGAGTGAGACAGGATTGTAGCCTGTCCACGATGTTCTTCAATCTGTATATTGAGCAAGGAGTAAAGGAAACAAAAGAAAAATTCGGAGTAGGTATTAAAATCCATGGAGAAGAAATAAAAACTTTGAGGTTCGCCGATGACATTGTAATTCTGTCAGAGACAGCAAAGGACATAGAAGAGCAGTTGAACGGAATGGACAGTGTCTTCAAAGGAGGATATAAGATGAACATCAACAAAAGCAAAACGAGGATAATGGAATGTAGTCGAATTAAGTCGGATGATGCTAAGGGAATTAGATTAGGAAATGAGACACTTAAAGTAGTAAAAGAGTTCTGGTATATGGGGAGCAAAATAACTGATGATGGTCGAAGTAGAGAGGATATAAAATGTAGACTGGCAATGGCAAGGAAAGCGTTTCTGAAGAAGAGAAATTAGTTAACATCAAGTATAGATTTAAGTGTCAGGAAGTCGTTTCTGAAAGTACACTCCTGGAAATGGAAAAAAGAACACATTGACACCGGTGTGTCAGACCCACCATACTTGCTCCGGACACTGCGAGAGGGCTGTACAAGCAATGATCACACGCAAGGCACAGCGGACACACCAGGAACCGCGGTGTTGGCCGTCGAATGGCGCTAGCTGCGCAGCATTTGTGCACCGCCGCCGTCAGTGTCAGCCAGTTTGCCGTGGCATACGGAGCTCCATCGCAGTCTTTAACACTGGTAGCATGCCGCGACAGCGTGGACGTGAACCGTATGTGCAGTTGACGGACTTTGAGCGAGGGCGTATAGTGGGCATGCGGGAGGCCGGGTGGACGTACCGCCGAATTGCTCAACACGTGGGGCGTGAGGTCTCCACAATACATCGATGTTGTCGCCAGTGGTCGGCGGAAGGTGCACGTGCCCGTCGACCTGGGACCGGACCGCAGCGACGCACGGATGCACGACAAGACCGTAGGATCCTACGCAGTGCCGTAGGGGACCGCACCGCCACTTCCCAGCAAATTAGGGACACTGTTGCTCCTGGGGTATCAGCGAGGACCATTCGCAACCGTCTCCATGAAGCTGGGCTACGGTCCCGCACACCGTTAGGCCGTCTTCCGCTCACGCCCGAACATCGTGCAGCCCGCCTCCAGTGGTGTCGCGTCAGGCGTGAATGGAGGGACGAATGGAGACGTGTCGTCTTCAGCGATGAGAGTCGCTTCTGCCTTGGTGCCAATGATGGTCGTATGCGTGTTTGGCGCCGTGCAGGTGAGCGCCACAATCAGGACTGCATACGTCCGAGGCACACAGGGCCAACACCCGGCATCATGGTGTGGGGAGCGATCTCCTACACTGGCCGTACACCACTGGTGATCGTCGAGGGGACACTGAATAGTGCACGATACATCCAAACCGTCATCGAACCCATCGTTCTACCATTCCTAGACCGGCAAGGGAACTTGCTGTTCCAACAGGACAATGCACGTCCGCATGTATCCCGTGCCACCCAACGTGCTCTAGAAGGTGTAAGTCAACTACCCTGGCCAGCAAGATCTCCGGATCTGTCCCCCATTGAGCATGTTTGGGACTGGATGAAGCGTCGTCTCACGCGGTCTGCACGTCCAGCACGAACGCTGGTCCAACTGAGGCGCCAGGTGGAAATGGCATGGCAAGCCGTTCCACAGGACTACATCCAGCATCTCTACGATCGTCTCCATGGGAGAATAGCAGCCTGCATTGCTGCGAAAGGTGGATATACACTGTACTAGTGCCGACATTGTGCATGCTCTGTTGCCTGTGTCTATGTGCCTGTGGTTCTGTCAGTGTGATCATGTGATGTATCTGACCCCAGGAATGTGTCAATAAAGTTTCCCCTTCCTGGGACAATGAATTCACGGTGTTCTTATTTCAATTTCCAGGAGTGTATTTGTATGGAGTGTAGCCATGTATGGAAGTGAAACATGAACGATAGGTAGTTTGGACAAGAAGAGAATAGAAACTTTCGAAATGTGGTGCTACAGAAGACTGCTGAAGATTAGATGGGTAGATCACATAACTAATGAGGAGTTATTGAATAGGATTGGGGAGAAGGGAAGTTTGTGGCACAACTTGACTAGAAGAAGGGATCGGTTGGTAGGACATGTTTTGAGGCATCAAGGGATCACAAATTTAGCATTGGAGGGCAGCGTGGAGGGTAAAAATCGTAGAGGGAGACCAAGAATGAATACACTAAGCAGATTCAGAAGGATGTAGGTTGTAGTAGGTTCTGGGAGATGAAGAAGCTTGCGCAGGATAGGGTAGCATGGAGAGCTGCATCAAACAAGTCTCAGGACTGAAGACCGCAACAACAACAACAGCGATCCTTAACAGCAGCCACAGAGTCGAAGCAGCTGTGCGGCGCCTCCAACGTTAGCTTATACGTATTCAGTTATGGACAGCAGCGAACGGCATTATCCTGATTGAGGAGAAGACGCAGGCCATTAAGTTTACTCGCCGTCTGCCCGACCTCAGAGACCATCTCACGCTGCGCAACTTAGCACTCTCTTGCACAAATCAGGTGAAATACCTGAGAGTGATAACTGACTGGAAACTCCCCTTCTAAGACCACGCTCTGGGAAAACGCAACAGCATCGTCATGCACCTGTTTCACCAGTACGTTATACCATTTCAGACAACTCCTGAACGTGAGAACCAAACTACCCCTGCACCAAACAAAGATCCTACCGTCAATCTTATACGTATGCTCTTCCCTGGGGGACCACCTGTAACAGAAATCTCAAACTACTGCAGACCGTAAAAAATCCGATGCTTGTGGTTAATCCTTGGAGCAACTAGGTGGCCAAGGATCTTGGATCTCCATCAGGAACTGCACGTAGAGACCATCAGGGAAATAATCGTATCATCCGTACAAAAACAAATCGCTGTCATTGAAGCACTGGGGCCCACTATGAAACATCTTGATTATGTGGGGTCTGTCGTCCCTGAGACGTGGCACATCAGAGTTCCTCAATCTGTCATCGAGGCACTCCTCTGACATAGCAAAGTAATGTATTTTCATAAACTAAAAAAGGAGAAAAAGTAATGCAACGTTGTGTGACAGAAAGGTACAGTCAACTGGAACAGTATGTAACATTAGGTGAAATGTAATAAAGTAACCAACACCTTAGGGGGTTAAAGGATCTAGTGCCTAACACCCTTCTCACGCGGAAATACAGAGAAAATTACGCGTTCACCCATTACACCTAGGACGTCCAATAGCGATGTGGTAGTACTTATGTGAAACATCTCCAAAAAGCGGCGGGCTGCCCGTGAGACGTGCGTCCACAAAGAGCCGTAGATGACGGCGGCGCTGTTGACCTCTGCAAGCCTTGCACGACACACGATGACACTTCACACTAGGAACTCACGTGTCAGGAAATAAATTATTCAAATATTACGTTCTGGTTGAAATCATTTTGTTCATTGAGGACACGATCAGGATGCTGTTTCTTACTGCCAAACATTTCAAGGTCCTTCAAAAAGCTGAGGTAAATACTTTTAGAAGTGGTGTGCTAAATTTTCAGGGTATGCTTTTTACCTGTTCTTTTATGTTTTTGATTTTTTGAAATGGTTCAAATGGCTGTGAGCACTATGGGACTTAACTGCTGAGGTCATCAGTCCCCTAGAACCTAGAACTACTTAAACCTAACTAACCTAAGGACATCACACACATCCATGCCCGAGGCAGGATTCGAACCTGCGACCGTAGCGGTAGCATGGCTCCAGACTGTAGCGCCTAGAACCGCTCGGCCACACCAGCCGGCAAGTTTTTTTAAAATGATCAATAAATGTCTTATTGCAGGTATATGTGAACTCTTTAAATCTTGTTTCGAAAGTACGTTCCATTTGCCCAATACAAAAGCATTGCAATCGTCACATGTGATTTTATAAACGCCTGAACTGAAAAATTTACTGCGCTTTTGGCCAGTTTTGTGGCGAAGATGCTACTGCGAAGTGTTGTTAGCTTGGAAGCCTACTCTTACACTGGATTTGAGAAAATAATTTTCGAGTGTTGGGATTCCGTACCTCAGTCGGCAGAAACGGAACCCTTAAAGGACCATTTCGTTATCAGTCAGTCTGTATGTCTGTCTGACTGTTGCGACGTCTTTTTCTCAGGAATGGCTCGTGGTATCAACTTGCAATTTACGTCATATACCAAGATCTACGGTCGCTTGGCGGCGTAAAAAATTTAAGCTTCTAAGACAATGCAATAAAAAGATAGTCATTTTTTGAAACTCGCAAACTCTCTGATCCAGACCTGTAGGGTTTTCCTGGAATGACGAAAATGAACTAAAAAAACCCGAAATTGTTAATTTGTAATTATGTCGCATAAGAAAATATTTTTGCGATTACAAACTTACATTGCATTCGTAATCTGCCAAATATCAGGAACTACTGTAGGAATTTTGATTTGATTTTCAGTAATATGTAGAGTGATTCACGAGAAAGCTTTGTATGTATAATTCACAAATATGTTATGCTAACTGGCTGAGCTACGATGGAGTGAGGCCCCAGCCGCTGTGAAAACGATGCATTTGCCATGTAGTCCTGACCGGCTCATTCACGTTACAAACGTTCCCTGACAGTCTATGCTTGCGACACGTCAGCATCTGTAAAGGTTCAAAGTAAAGTAATACTCGTAAGCGATGCACGATTGCACTCCCGTTGTTTGGAATGAGGTTGCAATAAAACATAAAATACCCATTAAAATGTTCCACAGAACAATTGCCGGCCGGAGTGGCCGAGCGGTTCTAGGCGCTACAGTCTGGAACCGCGCGACCGCTACCGTCGCAGGTTCGAATCCTGCCTCGGGCATGGATGTGAGTGATGTCCTTAGGTTAGTTAGGTTTAATTAGTTCTAAGTTCTAGGCGACTGATAACCTCAGAAGTTAAGTCGCATAGTGCTCAGAGCCATTTGAACCATTTTTTTTAACTCAAAATTAATACTCTGTCGAAAGTTTTTGAATTCCCTTGACACATATCTCGCCAGTATCGATATCGATAATAGGTAAAAATCGTCGTGATTCTCGATTATTGGGGTGGATGAACTGTCTGTACTGTACATCTAATTACGTTTGTACAGAACCCACGGAGCACGAGTATAATTCGCACTTGTCCGGTTGTTTTTCTAGACGTATTTTTTTCTTGCTCTCGTTTTTCTGACAGTGTTTCCATGTGTTGTCATTCCCTTTTTATCTTGTAATAAATGTTCATTACCTGTTTACTTTTATATCCATTAACATAAGCTATTTGTTTAAGGAAGATGAGTTCTGTATCTGTTACTTCTAGTGACAAAGGAACCCGTGTCATATAATGGATCATCGAATTAAAGAAGGCTTTTTTTGTATCGTTGAACAGTGCACGATTTGGCTCGGTTTATCCTGTCTGTGGTTGTAGGTTTTCTATAAGTATAAAATGAATGCTTATTGCCTCTCTGTCTTGTTTCCAGGTCTGCAACTTCGTTGTTCCTCATTCAGACTCGTGCGACTACGCTGGAAGCTTGTGTGCTACTTACCCACAGTGTCCTATGGTGGTTTAGTGTTGCCGTACGGTGCTCGACTTCATCAAAGGGCGCTCAGTTACTTTTGGTTTCTCTAGTGGCTTGCTACGGTACTTTGCCGGTCGGATCTCAGTGTGTACTAGGAGCTCAGGAATGTAACTACAAACGAACAAAAAAATTAACTACGGGACTTCGTTTTTTCTGGTAATAAACGGAACTTTATGGCTAACGTCCTTAGATAAAGGCGCCGATGAACCTAAGGACATCACTCACATCCATTCCCGAGACAGGATTCGAACCTGCGACCGTAGCAATTGCGCGGTTCCGGACTGAAGCGCCTAGGACCGCTCGGTCACAACGGCCGGCGACAGTAATATAGGTACCGTACTGAAATGTTTAGTGCGTTCCACTGAGGAAGAACATACTACGAGTCAGTATGGATTTCGTACCAGATGAGCGGTTGGTTGATTCGGGGGAGGGGACCAGACAGCGAGGTCATCGGTCTCGTCGGGTTAGATAAGGATGGAGAAGGAAGTCGGCCGTGATCTTTTAAAGGAACCGTCCCGACATTGGCCTGAGGCGATTTTACAGAAATCACGGTAAACCTAAATCAGTATGGCCGGTTTGAACCGTTGTCCTCCAGAGTGCAAGTCCAGGGTGCTGACCACTGCACCACCTCGCTCGGTGGTACCAGATGGGACTCAAAGAGGAAATAGAGAACATGCAAATAAGAGCAACGTGTTTGGTCATAGGTTCATTTATTAAGGGCGAAGCGTCACAGAGTGTATCAACAAAGTCCAGTGGCAGACGCTGCAAAAGAAATAATCTTCATAATCTTCACAAGGATTTAAAATCACTTACTCTTGTACAAAAAGGTGTGCATTATTCAGGAACACACATTTTCAATAACTTGCCAGCAGCCATAAAAAGCTTAACAACCATTGAAATTCAGTTTAAGAGAAGCCTAAAGGATTTATTGGTGGCCAACTCCTTCTACCCCATTGATCAATTTCTCAGTAGAACCAACTGATTTGTGTGTGTACAATATAACTTCTGCACAATTTCGGTGCAGTAATGTGTTCATTGTAAATAAGTGTGTGTAAATACAATCTAACTTCTGCACCATTTCAGTGCAGTAAATTGTTCATTGTAAATAAGTAATATAGTAGTTCTATTACATGTTTATTACCTTATAAATAAAAAAACGTTTTTATTTTAAATTCAGTGCATTAGTGTTTGTAAAATGATTCTTTCATAAAGTGTTCATTAAAAAAATGACGATCATTCCACTTGGGACCTGTGGAATGGTACATTAGCTTATTTGTTTTAGTTGTAAATATTTGTCATGTATTATTGTTTTTCTGACATGTTCTACATCCTGGAGGACATCCTCACTATGGATCAATTGGAATGAAAGTAAATCTAACATAATCTAATCAGCATCACAATTTAGTTTGCTGCTCCTAGAGCGTACGTTGCTATAACAGTCAACAAAATTTATTGATTCCTCGTATACATAACTCGCGATAAGACAGTGAACATAAAATTAGAGAGATTCCAGCCCACACGGAGTCTTACCGGCAATCGTTCTTCCCGCGAACCATTCACGACTGAAACAGGTAAGGGATGAGGAGACAGTGGCGCACACGAAAACCCTCCCGCTATACACCGTAAGGTTGGTGGCGGAGTATACACGTAGACGTAATTGTTAGGCACGATAGCGCTTCCTTCGACGAGTACGTCACACAGGCGCACCTCGGCATAAGAGTGCATCGTCGCCTTCTGCCATGTGACGTCAGCGCCCCCCGTGCTAGGTGCGGCGGCCGCTACCTGCTCCGCGCCGGTGTATTTGAAGTTATGACAACAGCGTCGGCAGTTAGTCAGCGCAGGCCGGCCGCCTGCCCTATATTTAGAGGGCTGCCGCTCATCCATCTCGCGAATCATCGGTCTAATTCCGGTACTCGAGCGGAGCTGTGTCGCGCGCATTCGGCACGGCAGAGCGTGCTCGTGGTGGCGGCTGAGCACCCTCTGCTGCCGGCACAATTAAGTCCGCTGTAGCAGTAGCCCGGTCCATTCTCCATGTCTCTCAACATTCTTGAAGAAAATTACAAGTTACCCGATAAGGAAAGCAGAATGACTCAGGAACAGTGGTACTGTACTGAAATGTTTAGTGCGCCACAATGAGATTTTCACTCTGCAGCGGAGTGTGCGCTGATATGAAACTTCCTGGCAGACTAAAACTGTGTGCCGGACCGAGACTCGAACTCGGGACCTTTGCCTTTCGCGGGCAAGTGCTCTACCATCTGAGCTACCCAAGCACCACTCACGCCCCATCCTCACAGCTTCACTTCTGTCAGTACCTCGTCTCCTACCTTCCAAACTTTACAGAAGCTCTCCTGCGACATATCACTGGAAACAGGTGTCCATTAAACGTCTAGATGCGTGCATGTGGGTCGATTTAAAGTGGAACGATCACATAAAACTAGACGCACGATACGCAAGTGACAGACGGAGCCCCACTGAAAGAATTCGCAGGTAGTGTAGTCCACGTGGTAGTATGCAAAACCTTCGTTCCACCGACACTTGAGTATTGTTAATCAGTCAGGGAGTTCCCGGCCGGCCGGTGTGGCCGTGCGGTTAAAGGCGCTTCAGTCTGGAACCGCGTGACCGCTACGGTCGCAGGTTCGAATCCTGCCTCGGGCATGGATGTGTGTGATGTCCTTAGGTTAGTTAGGTTTAAGTAGTTCTAAGTTCTAGGGGACTGATGACCACAGCAGTTAAGTCCCATAGTGCTCAGAGCCCTTTGAAACATTTTTTGAGTTCCCGGGAGTACACTCGGGGATGCGTCCCCTTAAACTTTTTGAATCCTTAGAGACGAAAAAAGCTGCATTTTATTAATACTATAAGCAGAAAAAGCATATATCAACGGTATTATTACGAAAAGGAGGTAATGATATTATATTACGTCTATATCTGAGACATTTTTTAGGTGTCAAAGCAGCCAGTCTCGCAGTCTTTTCCAAACGTGACTAGAATATCAATCTGTACAACATTACTGAAACGGTTCCACATGTGAATGCTATGACCCACGGAAATAATTAATATGGTCAGATTTTAAAATACATTTCGAGAAGGCACTGCTTTCATTGTTGTACGGTGATGTAGTAATGTAGTTTGTTCACTTGCGCATTCATAGCTGAAGAGATTAATGAGAGTTGAGAAATTCTATTACAGTTTGAGAGCCCAAATGAATCGTACAATACACAGTATTTCTCATCCCCAGCGAAGTTTGTTGTGGGTGACGATGGAAATGACACAGGTTATGAAAGTAAGGAAAAGAGTGTACAAGTCTGTTATAATTTCCTGAATTTCTAAAAGTCTGTCATAATTTCTTCCTTTCAATAACTTCAATAACGGTAGCGTTGGCGACAGGACAAGCATAGTACCACTTAACTGTTGCATGGGGGCTTAATGAAAAATATTATTAATACGAAGTCTCGTAACCGGTTGGCCCTGACTATTATTAGCACGCAATCTGACTGCATAAAATAAAAATAAAGAATGACAAGGAATTTACATTAACACAATTGATTAATTAAGTCCCCTGCAACTATAAAAGCTACGAAACAACAAAGCACAAGTGTAACTGTTCTGTGTGTGGTAGTGTGACTCAACGTACATGTATCTGGCTCGGTTCTTTCTCAATACGACAAAATATTTTAAACACTATTTACAATGAACTAATTGAAAATCCAGAAATACTATAATTGCACATAAAAACCAGAATTACAAGTCCAATAAATGAACACAAGCCAGATGCCTTGTTGACTGTACCTGTGACCAAGAGGCATTATCATTGAAAAAAACTGTAATACCTTTTTACCTCATTATATATTGACGAAAATTTTAAATTACACCAGCGTCATAAATCAAAAGCCAATCTCCTCAAATACACTCTGACAATTGCAACTTCTTCCATCTATACATTAGACCAACCGAACAGCATCTACTCTTTCGCCCAACAGAACAACTGCCCTCGACATCCTCTGAACTACTACTGCGCCAGTGGAGGCGGCGGAATAATAATCTTTGGCGCAATCTCTGGCGCTGTGACTCAGTGTAGCCACCTTTCACTGTTTTCTAGAAAATCAGAACTTCATAACGGGATCGTCTGGTGGTCACGAAAGCGTCATGGTGTTGTTCATCCAGCTCCAATGGCAGACACTATGAAAGATCCATCTCAGAGTTTATTTGCTGTTTCAATTATGAGCGCGTACATTCATTGAAGAACAGATTAACATTTTGCTTCCCCCTACACGTATCTCACGAAAAGACCACGAAGGTAAAATTAGAGATTTGGGCTTATACAGAAGCATACCAATAGCAGTCATTCTTCCCGTTTTATTAACACTGTAGATCCCTTGATATCTTGAACAACGTTTTTGGTGGTGCTCGGGTTCGATGGTGAGACGATTTCTGTAGAGAGGTCGCTGCCACTTTCCTTTCTCACAGTTGTGCAGTTGCGTTAGTGTCGTAACGCCCTGCGAGTGAACAAGATGTGTAAATGCTTTTCCTTCTAACAGAAATCTTTTACATGAGCTTTCCCCAAACCATTTTGCCAACAAATTATACATTTTTAACGCTTTCAAGATCGATTTAATTCTTATATCCGATATCGCTATAACAATCGGCAGACTGTTTCTTGACTTCTTCAACTTTTGTTGTCCTGTCTTCCTCAGTTGCGTGTAAAATTACGATATATTGATAATTTTTACTTATGGACCGTCTGACAGCAACTGAATAAAACACAATTTTAGTGCCATACGCGTTTCGCCTTTATTTTCTGCATTGAAACAAGCGTTCAGTTCATAGTGCTGTGGAATGTGGGAAAAAACCGCAAATTGGCATTCCTAAGAAGAAGAACAACACCAAAAATGCAACAGGAGCGTAATATGTCCACGCAACCTGCCACTGATGATGCCTTCCAGAAAATAAAGGCGAAACGCGTCGGCACGAAAATTGTGTTTTATTCAGTTGCTGTCAGACGGTCCATAAGTAAAAATTATCAATACACCGTAATGTTTCTTGACTGTTTAGCGACTAGTGAGTAAGTCAAGGTTTGTAATTCTCCCCCATTTTTAATGGTGTGAATGCCTATGACCAGCTGGACTCGAAGCGGAATAAATTTAGGTAACCGCTCTGTCAATAAAGAGGATGGGATCTCTAAAAGGAACGGAATTTTGTCTATGTCGATAAGTTTGAATTTTTGAAAAGTTAAGATTTATGGAATTTTTAAAAGCGCGGATGGATACATAATAGAACTTTGCAAAAGCTGGACATGATATTAGTACTTATCTTTAGCCTCCTTGTTCTCCATACTACCGCATGTAGTTGTACGTCATAAATGACTGCTCGAAGCCCTGGTTCGCCTCTTTGTGAGAAAACCTTGCGTCCCCCATCTTTGTGTTTTTCATCCAACTGAAAGTTGCTTTAGAAGTCTGAAGCGAAAAGATACTATGTCACATTGTGCACCATCATTACAATTCTAAGATAAAATAGAAAAAAAAGTCATGTTCTAGTGACTTCAGCACAGATTCTCAACCAAGAGGAAAGGAAATAGTTCATAGACACATGCGCCTTAAAAATGTAAATGTAAGTAAATGGCTAAAAAGAGAATTCCTCTTCAAACTCTGGCTACAATTCAATCGTCTTATCTCGTCAAGAGTTACTTATCACTGAACATACTAGTCGAACGGTATGTATGAAAAACAAGCAATAAAATAAGAAATATCTTTCTGTGACATACCCCAGAAAAATCAAAGTAGAGGAAACTGCCCCTACATAACGCTCTCCGCAGAGATCAGTAACAATGAAGCGGGAACACACGTTGCAGGCGCCACACGGCGGGCCTGCTGTCGTCGAATACTTCGTAAACACAGCACCATGTCGCAGCACCGTACAGCAGTGGGTCCCTGTGGGCATAGGAAAGGGAATGTCTTGTTGGAACACGAAAGTGACACAGTCTCAAGATTTTTTATGTCTGTTTTGGGATGAAACTGATTTTGAGACTGACAGTTTGATTTTCAGCATACTTCGACTACACATTTATTTGAAATGAAGGGCTCTGATGGAATTTGCTACTGAAACACAATCTGGGGTTCAGCACGTTATAAGCCACTAGGAAACATATTTCTGTCAACATTAGTGTGCTTAAAATTGAAAAGTTACGTTCTCCAGAGAAATTTACAACAGTTTAAGAAGTCGATACCCTCGACGGTCCGTAGACTATGTTCCTAAAGCACAATAACACTATCAAATATTTGAATGAATCCTAAAACTGTGGCCTCTAAAGTTCGAAAACTGTGTCTGAATTAGCGGAAAAGTACTGTCCTTCTTTGCGTTTGTCCTGATGCAATTACAGCAACAAAAAGTGAAATCCAACTGTGAAATATGTGTATCTTCACCAGTTCTAAAACAAAATATGAGAACGAAGAAAATCAAATAATGCAATTTCACTATGAGAAACGCTTGAAGTATAGAAACATGGCTTACAGTATCTGATCAAAAGCATCCGGACATACTGATCGGGAGGGCGACGATTCAATCCCGCGTCCGGCCATCCTGATTTAGTTTTTCCGTGATTTCCCTAAATCGCTCCAGGCAAATGCCGAGATGGTTCCTTTCAAAGGGCACGGCCGACTTCCTTCCCCGTCCTTCCCTATTCCGATGAGACCGATGACCTCGCTGTCTGGTCTCCTTCCCTAAAACAACCAACCAACATAGTGGTCGAAGTAGACGTTCCAGTTGTAATGCATATTTGCATTCCCTTCACGCTTTTAAGCCAAGTATTATTCATGTTTATGCGATTGGAAATGCTCAGTAGCAGCCAGGCTACATGTACATTTAACAATTAAGTGTCAACAAGGAGCATTAGTGATGAAATCATAGGAGGCAATATTGTGCAACCTTAGTAGTGACAGGATCCGAGTATTCGGGAGTAGGATCTTACAATCTGAGACAGTGTTCCGAGAACGAGAGAAGTGTCCTTATTGGCTGAGAGAGAAAGGTGGGGTGGTCTCTCTTGTCCTTTGGGAAGACAAGGCGAGTTAGTCGCGAGGAGCCACGCAAAACGCACGATCGACTAACTGGGGCGGCTCTAAAAGAACGGTCACGAGTGCATGTTAAGCAAGATATAAAGTGAAGTCATTAAAGAACACCACGTGTCGTGGGCAGTGTCTATCATTACGTAAAGTCAGAAAACTGTGTTAATGTGTGTAAAGGGTCGGATATAACGGCGTAGTCCAGAGCCGCCATATTGCAGATACTGATTCTGTGACGTATGTGACAAAGCAAATTCTGTATTAAAACAAGTATAGTTCAAACGCTGTTGACAATTAACAACTGGCATTGAAACGTCCCCTTAGAAAAATTATACATGACTGTGCTGTAACTGACACACAGTATTTTTAGCGCAACGCAGTCTGACTTTCAAAAATCCCTACAAAAGAATGGCCCTGACTAACATTAACCTATACCTTTCACAAATCAGTTACCTCACCAAAAGTCTTCGTTACTCGAACTACTGCAATGCAGCGAGCGCCTCTACTGCCAGCTAAATAAAAGATTCAAACTACTGAAGGCACTAACTACTGATAGGCATAGTCAGCAAACGAAAGATTTAGATAGAGAACAAACAATGTATTTACCTTAATAGTGTTCAAAAGTCATAATATATATAGCAGTTCATGACATCCAGTCTTACAAATTTCAAAACTCCGCCATTTCTCTCCCCACGTCCACCACTGCTGGCGGCTCACCTCCAACTGCGCAACGCTACGCGCTGTTAGCAGCCAACTGCTCAACACTACAATGGCCAACAACAATGCAAACCAGCCACAGACTGCACACAACACAGCCAGTGATTTTCATTCAGAGAGCTACGTGGCGTTACCAATAAAAAAACCTACACAGCCTACTTACAGCGTCCCTAAACACTCCACTTGAGCAGGATCACCACCTACATGGAACCTGGCGACTGAGCGCTACTACTGTGCTACGAGGGACTTACCGAAGCAGCAAGACACCAGGTTAGTGATATCGTCCAGATAAGTACATCCTTCTCGCTACAGTGCCAATGAGGGTGTTGAACAGCTCACCTCAAAACTCCTCCATGAGCTTCAGGTCGAGACTCCCGGAAGGCCAGTTCATTTCGGGAATGTTATTGTTTACAAACCACTCCTGCATAGATGCTGCTTTATAAGAGCATGGACAGTCACGCTGATACAATAGCTGTCTCCAAACTATTTTTCTACTATGAGCAGTACACAACGCTGTAAAGAGTGTTTTCTTAAATGCAATGAAGGACCACACGCTAACCACAGAAAACACTACCACGCTACACTGAAGCGCCAGAGAAACTAGTATAGGCATACGCATTCCAGTACAGGAGTATGCAAACAGGCAGGATACAGCGCTGCGGTCGGCAACGGCTATAAAAGAAAACAAGTGTCTGCTGCTACGATGGCAGGTTAGCAAGATTTAAATGAGTTTGAAAGTGGTGTTATAGTCGGAGCACAAGCGATGGGACACAGCATCTCCGAGGTAGTGATGAAGTGAGTATTTTCCTGTATGACCATTCCACGACTGTACCGTGAATATCAGGAGTCTGGTAAAACATAAAATCTCCGACATCGCTGAGGCCGGAAATAGATCCTGCACGAACGGGAGAGACTCGTTCAATGTGACAGAAGTGCAACCCTTCCGCAAATTGCTGCAGATTTCGATGCTGGGCCAAAAACAAGTGTCAGCGTGCGAACCATTCAACGAAACATCATCGATAAGGGCTTTCGGAGCCGAAAGCCCACTCGTGTACCCTTCATGACTGCACGACGTAAAGCTTTACGCCTCGCCTGAGCCCGTCAACAATGACATTGGACTGTTGATAACTGGAACATGTTGCCTGGTCGGACGAGTCTCGTTTCAAATTATATCTAGCGCATGGACGTGTACGAGTATGGAGACAACCTGATGAATCCGTGGACCCTGCATGTGAGCTGGGGACTGTTCAAGCTGGTGGAGGCTCTGTAATGGCGTGGGGCGTGTGCAGTTGGAGTGATAGGACCCCCAATACGTCTAGACATCTAGATATTACTCTGACAGGTGACACGTATGTAAGCATCCTGTCTGATCACCTGCATCCATTCATGTCCATTGTGCATTCCGACGGACTTCCGTCACGTCCAGAATTGCTACAGAGAGGCTCCAGGAACACTCTTCTGAGTTTAAACACTTCCGCTGGCCACCAAACTCCCCAGACATAACCAGACATAATCATTATTGGGCATATCTGGGATGCCTTGCAACGTGCTGTTCAGAAGAGATCTGCACCCCCCTCATACTATTGCGAATTTATGGACGGCCCTGCAGGATTAATGGTGTCAGTTCCCTCCAGCACTACTTCCGACATTAGTCGAGTCCATGCGACGTCGTTTTGCGGTACTTCTGCATGGGCGCGGGGTCCGTACACGATATTAAGCAGGTGTACCAGTTTCTTTGGCTCTTCAATGTATGCCACTTGCTCCGTACTTCACTGTTCGCATTATATGTGACGGCAGGTAACTTCCTACATACATACGCCAGCCCCAATCCTCCAGTCGGATTGTCACAGGGTTTAACGTGACTCTTCATTCCAAATCACTCGTTTCCATTCAACCACTGCCCAGTGATGGCGCTCTTTACAGTGAGTACGGATATGTGTGCTTTATGAGGAGCTGCCCCACCACTGTACCGAATTGTTTTTAAGTCCCCACATAGAGTTATTGGGCTATCTACAGTGTTGGTAGCATTTTGGAGTTCACTAGTGATTCCTTCCGCTGATTTCATGCGATTTTTGCTACCTTCCTCCGCAATGCTCGCTTGCCCCTCTCCGTCAGAACATGAGGTTCGTCTGTTCTCGGTTTAGTTATGCTTCTTCCTTCGCGCTTTCACTTCAGAATCACATCACCAACAATCGACTTCGCCAGTTTTAGCAATGTCGAAATGTCCCTGATGGATTTGTTACTCAGGTGACATCCGGTGACTAGTCCACGTTCGAATTCGCTGAGCTCACCTGATCGACCCATTCTGCTACTCTGCACTTCTCTACTCACAATACAACACTCCCCGCCGACTTTTGTTCTGGCGGGTCCGCCTCCCGTGACATCTGGCGGTCAATTCCACATCACACAGGGATGTCCGGATATTTTTGATCAGGCAGTGTGTACGGTAAATGACTAGAGAGAAATACAGACGTGGGGAGAAACCAAGTGAATGGTTTCGAAATGCCAAGACTAGAGAAATCTGTGAAATGTAATAGGTACTAACTACTTAGGAAAACTGGTGGAGAATTTGGTCTGTCGAATTTCATCAGTTGCCGTTTTCTGTCTACATATATGATGAAGTACTGCACATATATCATTTTTTTAGGTTTCCGCGGCATAACCAACCCCCCCCCCTCCCCTCTATGCAAGATGTCGTTCTTACGATGCAGATTGCAACAATAACAATTCACATTCCAGAATTTTACACCAACCGGCTCAGAAACTCTTTGTCGCTTTGATTTTACACCGCTCTATTCTGCGTCAAGAGCTCGCCTTCCACGGTCTCTTGGTGGCTTCTATATGGTACTCGGGAACGCCTTTGCCACTTTGTGACTTAGTGAAGAGTATATGTAAAGCAGCGACCGTTTGTCTACTAATAGAACAGACAGCATTTGTAACAAGTTATTTATTTATATATTCAGAACAAAATCAGGAACTGCTGAAGAGACTAAGTATATTAATAATTATTATTAAAGTCATAGTCGCCAACACGCAAAACGAGCAACGTCCAAGCGTTCCAGAATACACGGTCGAATGGATTTGTGCTGTTTCGTGAAATAAAAGAGTTAGTTATTATAGAGGCATCACCGTTGTTTCTTCAGGAAATTTCGTGGATCAAGTAAGACCACAGTACATTTCTCTCGTGAATCTAGAAATAAGATAGACATTTGTAAATATATTTATGTTTGTCATTTTTAAAATTAAGATGAGACGAGTGTGTAGTATTCCGTCTGAATGTATTGGCACGTTCAATTTAAATATTTCATGTTTCATTTTTCCGGTTTTTTAAGTTCCAGTTTTCCGTAAGGTAAGTGATTTTCTAGTCCTACATTGCACTCGAATATCTCACATACAGATGTTTTGTTGAATGCCAGGCAACAAACGAACCTTTCTCTTGTACACTAGCTATTGATGAAGGGCAGAAGATGACAACTCGGTTTCAACAACGAAGCGAGGTGGCGCAGTGGTTAAGACACTGGACTCGCCTTCGAGAGGACTACGGTTCAAACCCACATCCGCCCATCCCGATTTAGGTTTCTCGTGATTTCCCTAAATCGCTTCAGTCAAATGCCCGGATAGTTACTTTGAAAGGGCACGGTCGACTTTCTTCCCTAATCTGATGGGACCGATGACCTCGCTGTTTGGTCCCCTCCACCGTATCAACCAACCAGCCAATGCGTTTGAACTACTGTAAATTACGTTTTGCTATCATTCATGGGATATGCAACGAGATTCTAATTAAATATGGGTTCTAAACTTTAAATAGTTAGCTTGAATTTAATTGAAGGAGGGGTCTCCCTCTAGTGACAGTCAATGAGTGGAAGTCTACTGTACTTAAGTGGTTTCGAGCAATTCAGACTACAAATTATTACATTAAATACAGGGTGAAAAGTATTTAATCCGAAAAACTCTGGGAGGTTGTACGGAACATCAAAACAAATATTTTTCCCTAATGTCATTTTTTCCAATGAGGATTATTTAAACCGGTGGAGGCCGTATTACGCTTTTCAGTTGTTAAAGGCCGTATTACGCTCTTCAGTTGTGGGCAACTGCTGTCCACCAGTGTAGTAGTGCATTGTCTCTGTTTACTAATGGAACGATACACCTGGAGTGATACACTGATATGGTTGGTGCGTACTAAGTAGCGCACCACGACGGACGAGCTGTGCAGCGGGTTTACCAACAACAATACCCTAATCGCCGTAACCCGCATCATACGACCTTTGCTGCTGTGTACCAACGTCTGCGTGAGACCGGGTCATTTAGCAGATTACCTGGACAGGGACGCCGTCGCGCGGTAAGAACGCTACAATTTGAGGAAGCTGTCTTGCAGCATGTGGAGCGGGTTCCTTCAATCACCACTCGTGACATTGCGTAACAGGGGACGAGTCAGACGAATGTAAGAACAGTCCTTCGAGTGCAGTTGATACGTCCATTTCACTTACAGCGTGTCCACAACCTGGAACCACTTGATTATCCACCCAGAGCACAATTTTCTCTGTGGTACCTGGAACAGTGTGAAATGCATCTTACATTTCCATCCTTTGTGTTGTTTACCGATGAAGCAACGTTCGGGCGTGATGAAGTCTTCAACATGCACAATTCGCATGTTTGGGGTGAGGATAACCCGCATGCCACAGTTACTAGCGCTCATCAAGTGCGGTTCTTCATTAATGTGTGGGTCGGTGTTGTTGGGGACTGTTTAATGTGGCCGTATCTGCTACCTAGGCCATTAAATGGCGGGCACTATTACAATCTTCTCGCCAGAGCATTGCCAGAACTGCTGGAAGACGTCCCGCTACCTACAAGACAACCCACGTGGTTCCAACATGACGGGGACCCGGCACATTTCAGTCGTCGTGTGCGTCGATTCCTGGACCGACGGTTCCCAGAAACGTGGATTGGCAGAGTTGGTCATGTACCATGGCCTGCTCGATCCCCAGATATGTTCCCTCTGGACTTTTTTGTGTGGGGAGAGATGCGCAACCTTGTTCATGCAACCTCTGTTGCATCAGAAGAGGATCTGGTTGCCCGGATAGTAGCAGCAGCAGGAACAATTCAGGATACTCCTGGGGTTTTTGCCCGTGTCAGACAGAACACGATGCGACGGTGTAACCTTTGTTTACATGTCAATGGAGGCATTTTTGAAAATCTACTGTAATTGAAATAGGATTGTGTTAATGTGTTGTCTCTTGGTCATACAAAATATGGAAAAATGTTTGTTGGTTTAATTAATTTGCCGCCAGAGAAATCTTCCTCTACCGGTTTAAATACTCCTCATAGGAAAAAATGACACTGGGGAAAAATGTTTGTTTTGATGTCCCCTACAACCTGCCAGAGTTTGTCGGTTTAAATGCTTTTCACCCTGTATATTAACTATCATAGTATTGTAAATAAACTTGATCATTTTTATCATTTGTGCACACAGTGCAACGGTATAATCTATAAGAATATTTCGGCTTTGGCATAGGACTGAAACAGATTACAATTTGATAATAAATAATCACTGCACGTACAAGGTCGTAGTGACGCATTATTATATTCGTACTTTCGTGCAGAATTCACATCATTTCTGTTTCCTGTTGTACAATTTACACAATATCAACTGAAACCTTTAGATGACATGCAATATATAAGATTGGTAAATTCTGACTTCTGGAAAACAAGGGCGTTCCGAAACAGGCTGTTTTTACATACTAGATGTTTTTGCCTACTATAGTGAGAATTATCTCTACTGTATACATTTTCTCACTGCTAGACACATTTTAATTTTCGAAGTATTTCATATAGGATTATAAGACGCGTTTGGATTTAACATTAGTTTTTGAATCATTTTTATCACAGTTCTGAAAAAGAAAGGTCGCTAACAGAACCCCCATCTCTTCTTCTAAGAGAACCTTTCATGTGACAACCGCTGTCACATGAAAAAGTGGAAAAAGGGTAACGAAAGAACTTTACTACGTGGTTTGTCAAGGAACAATACAGCATGCCAGTTGCGCTTATTATTGTGCTATGTGCTACGTGTAACGTCTGAAACACTGAACACCGATATATACGAGTATACACCCTCATGTAATCTTTTGCATGAAGTTTCGCTCGTCTGAAATCTCACTTCCTGAGACGGTAATAAAGAGCCGCAAGTCTTATTTTCTTGCTCTCGGCTGTTGGCCTGTGTCACCAGTCACTGCGTCATGTATCTGCCAAAATCCACATCTTCAAAGAGGTTGAAAATAATAATAAAATATATGTAACAGTTCACTGCGTAGAATTAATAACGAGAAATAATTGCTGAAGGCTGCTACGAATTCTCTTTTATTTTGACAAATCCAGTTGTGCAACGCGCCGCAAGTGCACTTTGAACAAACTGTTTGAAGTATCGCCGTGATTTATTTCAGTCTTCAAAAATGCAACTTCAAACAGTTAATCAAATCTTATCTGTTGGGACCTAGTGTTTGCGAATTATTTAACTGTACATTTCAGAGTATCACGCCATTAAAAGGTATCTGTTAGTGCTGTCTTTGAATGACTGATTTACAACGAACATGCCCTTACTGATGCTTTTAAATTAAAATTTTTGTTTTCTCCTTGTTACTTATATTAGGTGTGCTGGAAGCTTGTCATGGGATTAATTTGTTCAAGCCATACCCTCATTCAGTACAACACGACAGAAAGCAATTTAATAATAAGGAATTTATCCCCTACTATGACGCACGTTTGCCGAAAGGTAGGAAGGGATAAAGACTCTGAGGTCAGAGTAACGCGGAAGTGGAACGGTATCAGCGTAGGTAAAGGACGAGGGCCGTACCGATTGAGAATAAGAGAATAGAAGCCCCGAGAATTGTGCAGGAGGGTTTCAGATTAGAAGAAATTTACGAGTCACATTTAAAATTCAGACTGTCGCCCACTCCGCATCTCCCTGGGTCCCCCGTTTTTTTTTTTTTTTTTTTTGTTCCTGGAGGACCCAACAAAAAGAAGGGCTAATCGGATTCGGATGAAATATTAAAGTGTTTGTAATATATGGAACAAAGGCAGAGGAGCCGCTATCTGCGGATGCGCCGTAAGTCGCCGCCGAGATGAGTCGCCTCTGGGTGGGGGCGGGGGTGGGGGGGCAGGGGGTTGGTGGGAGAGCGTGGGTGAGGGAGAGAGGAGGGGGTGGTTCCAAGGCTGCCCGCCGGATTAGATTTGCGGCCACTCCAGCCGCACCTCCCGAATGCTGTGACGTCACAGCGGAGTGCGGGTAGCGCTGCAGATTCCAATCTACATCTGCATCTACATACGTGCTCTGCAGATCACTATAGAGTATCTTGCAGACTGCTAACATTATTTTACCTATGATGTGACACAGAGACTCGTGTAAATGAACAATGTGCCTGAAATATATTGGCCATAAGATGTTATTTACAATACGCGTTCTGTAATTACACAGCTAGTACTATGAAGGCGCGCAGAAAAGTAATGCCTTCGAATTTTTTATGTCAAAATGCTGAAAGATTTTTAAATAACATAAACTTTATTAACGTTCTATATTTTTATTCTTCATGTTTATATATTTTTTCTCAACATTAACACCCTGGCGCCAGACACATTTCTCCCAACGAGAGACCAGTTTGTTGATCCCATCACTGTTGAATAGCCACAACCTCACCTCTGCTTGCACCGCTTCATCACCATCAAAGTGAAGTCCCAGAAGGTGTTCTTTAAGGTTGGGAAAGAGATGAAATTCGGGTGGGGTCATGTAAGGACTGTGTGCAGGATGATCGATGACAGTGGGCCCATCCCCAGATGTCGCAGCGCTCATGTGTGTTCTGGCATAGTCATGTTGAAGAAACGGTTGCTCCATGTGTAGACGAACTCGTCGAATTAGTTACTTCAGTTTCCGATGGTTTCTGTCGCACCAGCATAGTTACAGTTACACACCATCATATTACACACTATACAATTCGGAGCGTTCTAGTGGCAGAGCGTTGCAAATTGCGTCAGACAAGCGGAAAAGTCGACCGAGTAAGATGCATGACATGTAATACCCCAACCGGTATTGAGAGCAGAATAAAAAATTCGGAGACATTGAAACGTCCCCTTAGAAAAATTTATGAATGACTGTGCTGATAAACCTCTTACATTATTTGATTTTCAAACAGTTGAGCAGAACTGAACGTACTCAGACATTTCGCTCTTTACCTATTCTGATCAACACTAAACTGACACACAATATTTTTAGCGCAACGCAATCTGACTTTGAAAAATCTCTACAAAAGAATGGCCCTGACTAACAATAACCTATACCTTTCATGAATCACTTACCTCACAAAAATCTTCGTTACTCGAACTACTGCAATGCAGCGAGCGCCACTACTGCCAGCTAAATAAACGATTCTAACAACTGAAGGCACTAACTACTGATAGTCAGCAAATGAAAGATTTTGATAGAGAACAAACAATGTATTTACCTTAATAATGTTCAAAAGTCATAATATATATATCAGTTCATGACATCCAGTCTTACAAATTTACTCTCTCTGATTGACACACGTCCAGATCATCCGCTCTCAAAACTCCGCCATCTCACTCCCCACATCCACCACTGCTGACGGCTCACCTCCAACTGCGCAACGCTACGCGCTGTTCACATCCATCTGCCCAACACTACAATGGCGAATATTCCAACAATGCCAACCAGCCACAGACTACACACAGCACAGTAGAGACGGGCAAACTGAAACACTGAACTGTTTCGAAACAAATGAAACGGTACAGTATAATGTTTCGATACGCTGTTTCGAAACAGTGAAACAGTTTGTGTTTTGTAATCTAATAAACCTACACATTTTATCGTCTTGAATATCTACTGTATAAGTATGTCCATATAAACACAAATAAGGTGCGAGAGCGCTAATCATTTCGCAGAAAGTATGAAACTATCACTTGGACGTCTTGGCAGTTTCGTATTTCCTGCAGCAAATGCGCTGCTTTCGTGTCGTGTGACTTTCATACTTTTCAATTGGCTGAGGACAGCCGTAGCTGAAGACAGAAGAACCACCACGAACGGAACTGAAGATAGGAGCAAAGTGCAGAAACAACGGATATGCTACTGGGATTCCCACATTCCGCTAGTATGGGAATATACCCATCCCGCTAATTTCCATGCACGTAAAGGGAATCATTGTGGATAATAGGGACAGTGACTATAGAGTCACAAATAACGCCAAATAATTCGAATAAATAACAAAATATAACAGAAAAAAATTTTGTTTATCAAGGTATTTCGAACCGTTACTGTAAAGTCACCATGCTTCCCAGCCCTTCCCGTTCACCATTACACTATCAGTGATATGTCAAACAGATTGCTTGCAATTATACCTAGATCAAATTTATGTATATGTCTAATAACTGTCACTCTACGCCTTTTTTTTATTCAAAATGTTGTAGGCTTACTTGCGTTTCTTAATATGATTACTGTACATGAACAGAGAAGCGTATGTTATAGAAAAAAGTGTAATTTAACTGAATGATTTTCACATATTTATTATTTCGAATGTGAATAGTACGCGTTGTTTTATTGTTTGGTTAATGTTTATAAAGCAGATGTTACGCCATTTCGGAATAGGACAGTCGGATAGAAACGAAGCTTTATTTTCGGATATCTTAAGCTTCATTCTATTGCTTGTCAAAAAGATTTCGACACTCTTGAATGTGTTTCATGAAGTGTTATGTTGTGTTTCAGTATCTGTGCCGAGCCCGAATCTCGTACGACACAGAGCGGAATGAAACATGACTGTTTCGATACAATTAGTCCGTTCCAAGCGCAGGTGGACTGAAACAGCCTTATTTTGAAACAACGATACTGTTTCTGTGTCTGGCTCGAGATCGAATCTGGTCCGGTTATCCGAGACAGGAGCGGAATGAAACACCACTGTTTCGAAACAGTGAACCACAGCCGTTCCGAAACACTGAAACAGTTCCACGTATCGATACACTGTACCGAAACGTAGAAACAGTGGCCAAGTCTACAGCACAGCCAGTGATTTTCATACAGAGCACTAGGTGACGTTACCAACATAAAAACCTAAACAACCTATTTACAACATTACTTTTCTGCACGCCGTCAAGAATGAAATGAACGGAATTACGTAAGTAGATTATCTGCTCAGAAGTATCAGCCGAAAGACTTGAAGATGTGTCTGTTTAGAAAAGGAAAGTGTGGTCCTATAAATAGTAATAATCAAGCCCTGGCACCAAAATGTGCAAAATGCCCCATTAAACAACTCGGAAACGCTAACTGACTCGTAGAGCTGAACAGAAATAATCACACAACACACACACACACACACACACACACACACGCACACACACACACACAGACATACACACACATGCTTTCATAAATTCAGCATAACACGGAATAACGGAAAGAAATAGGTGTCCATATCTTCTTTCCTCCATAGCGCGTATTGACTCGTAGGGATACTGAACCAAACTGAACATGTTTTAGCCTTCTGATTACAGTGTCCAGCTGTGCAGTGAGGATGTTTCCTCGATCTTATGATCACTAACCTGATGTGCAAAAAGGGTTAAAACATCTGAATGAGCAACCAAATCCTTATTCTTATTCCTATATACCACCACACCGTAGTAGTAGTCAATATTACGTCACACAATGTCAGACATCCAGCCATCAACAAAACAGCACGCGTCGACTTTCCTTTATCAGCACCTGGAACCTAATAGCACGCAGAGAAGAACTGTTTATTATTACCAATATGTCTTATTGGCAGCTTAACAGGCGATTGCCTGACCATCAAAATGTACACAAGTCACGAAGCGAGGTCACGCGTAAACAAGATGGCTGATACACAACATGGCACAGTCTCCAGCATTAAATAACAAAGAATGTCCAGGTATCTTTGAAAATAAACCCTAACGAATTAGATCAAGAATGATTTGTACTGTCTCAGAAGACAAAGAAACTAACTCACAAACCCGCACGAGCACTCAAACCTACAAGTACAAGATGATATTCACTACCAGCAAACAGAACATCATTTTCGCGTCTCATGATTCTTCAACAAGGAAATATCTATTTTTACTATACCCTGAATTAGAAGACGACAAGCAGAAAAGATGATTTACGATACTGTAACCACCTTCCATTCACTAAATACGAGCAACCAATTGAAAGGTGTAAATATTATGAGAAATTGTTATGAAAGGCGCACATATCATGAGCAATATCGGTTTGTTTGGTATATTTGCCACTGTTTGCCCGAACACATGAGTCATATGTTTTCTTTTTCTATCAGGGGCTGTATGATTGAGTAGAGTTAGGCTTGGGCGTGCGAGTGAGTCAGAAGCACGTACCTGATGGGTAACTGATGACGGAGGATAAAGGATGAGTTGTAACAGGACCATATAGAGAGACGGCTCATTAAGAAAAAGGTAACTTGTATTAAGTGTTATTTTGCAGTAAGCGCTACCAGAATAATTATTGTAGTGCAAGAATTTCATTTTATTTAACAATATCTACGTGTTGGTAGCCAGGGTGGACTATCAGTCATGTGTTCAGTATTCTAATTAGCTTCCTCCCATCAGTGTTAGTTAAAAGTACTTCATTAAGAGAGGTAAACAATAAATCTTACGTAATTTAAATACTGTATGTAAAAGTAATTATTATGGTATGAAAATGCTAAGGAAATATCATAGTTCATGTTAGTTCGAGTCACTTCTATGTCATTAAAAGGACTTTAATTTCAAATACCTCTTTTATTCATTTACAAACATTTCGCAGAAACGTGTCTTTAATGAAAAATAAATCTCGTAAACATTGCACTGTCACGCCTGTAAAGTCAGCCGTATTTTTAAAAAGATAACAAAAGTCAAACTTTACAGTTTCAAACATGGCTGTCTCTCAGCAACCGTATGTAATTTTCAAACGTAGGAATTATACAGCCGACTGGTTGATAACTGTTCGGTACATTGACCTATATGTCGACACGTACTCAGGGTGTCTTTATGAGAATGAAATTTTGAGAAACCCTTTAAAATAATACATAGAAAATTAAGTATGACAAAAACACATTAACAAAGATGACAATTGTCATGATGTAGAAAGGTTACTTTGGTAAAATTACGTTGCGAAAAAGCAGTGGTCAGGATTTAGACCAGCTATGCTCAAGTCAAAAATAAAATAAAACACGTTCCAGCCTTTGGCATGCATGCCTAGACAGAAACGTCTGACTGATCGGCCCAATGGCTTACATTGCTGCCACGAAGACAATACAACTTGAGCCGACTATCGGGCCCGGGAAGTGACACGTACCCATTTGAAACAGTGTTCCTAGACAGGCATAAGTGCCCAAGACTGGAACGTGTTTTATTTTATTTTTGACTTAAACATAGCTGCTCTAGATTCCGAACATTGCTTTTTCGCAATATAATTTTACTTATGTAATGTTTGTACGTCATGACAATTGTCATCATCCTTAATGTGTTTCTTTCTCATATTTAACTTTCTATTTATTATTTTATAAGGTTTATCTTAATTTCATTCAGATGAAGACAGCATTAATAGGTGTCGAAAACTGGGTCAGTGTACCAAACCGTTATTTGCAACCAGTTGGCTGTGTAAGTCCTATGCTTGAAAAGTCCGATTTATGAAAGCAGCCTAAAATGGAACAAGTTAAGAGAGTTTACCGCCCAGTGATTTATTTCAGGCACGAGCAGTTCAACACTGCATGTTTTCGCAGTATGCAGGATGAGTAGAGCCGAGTTGTCCGCTGCAAAGGTAGGAAACAAGTGTTAGTCCTAAAAGAACTTTCTGAGATGGTTTTAGGAACTGCATTCGTTTGTAATTTTTTATACAATACAATAGATACGTTTTCCTAACAAGGCACGTTTCAATACGCACCTGTTAGCCATTGCGTTTGATTGTTTGATGAGGAAGTCCTTCTGTGCAGTGTTGATAACCATTCTTTATATTTAATTTCACTTACAAACAGTCAGATTCAGTTTATGTTAACTGGCACCACATGCATTGAAAGTAGTTGTTTACAGAGACATCGTATTCAAAAGTAGGGTAGCCAGGAGCTGCAGTCTGAATTTAAAGGACGCCGTTTACAGACTGCTAGCGAGAGGTTTTGTCGCATCCAGTTTCAGTAAATGCGTTTCGTTATGAGCGTCAAAACCATTACTTGCAAGAACATCACTCTCCGCAAAGAAAACGATAGAAAGGAGTAGCACCTATAAAGCAGGCGTATCATTGTCATTCCTAGAACAGAAAAAGAGGTATGACACCCTGGCTAACACTATCTGATCAAAAGTATCCGGACACTTACTGGTGGATGTCAATATGAAGTGTGACAACCCTTCGCCCTTATGACGGACTGAAATGTACTGGCTACATTTTCAATCAGGGGTCTGAATGCCTGGAGGAATGGTAACCCATTCTTCCAGAGAAGGTAGTGATTCGGGAAATTGGGGTCTAGAGCGAAGTCGACGTTATAATCCATCCGAAATTTATTTCTTTGGGCTCGGGTCGGGACTCTGGTCAGGGCAATCCATTTCAGGAATGTAACTGCCCACAAACCATTGTCTCACAGGCGCTGCTTTATGATAGGCTGCAATGCCATGTGATTACAATCGTCGTCTTCGAACTGTTCTTCAACTGTACGCATTGTATAATCCTATATCCCTACACATCAGCGATTTCTTAAGCGCTATAAGGACCATACCCCAATCACCAAAATCGCCCCAACCCTTAACACCATCTCCCCTGTGCTTCGCTGTTGGCACTTAACATGTTCACTGATAAGGTTCTCTACGCATTCACCAAATCCGAGCCCTTTTTGATCATAGGGTTTAGCGTGATTCATCACCCCAAATCATTCGTTTCCACTCACAAACTGTCAAGTCGCGATGCTGTTTACACCACCTCAAGCGTCGCTTAGCTTTTACAGCCATATATGGTTGATGAGGAGCTGCTCGAACATTGTATCATATTCTTTATAAGTTCCTACGCACAGTGATCATGCTGCTGGTTGTGCTTTGGAACGCACGAGTGCTTCCTTCCGCTGATTTCATGCGATTTTTTGCTCGATGGTCCGTGTCCCTCATACAAAAGATGTGCCTGGTTTTGGTTTCTCTGTACTCGTTCATTCGCGTTTCCACTCCATAACACCAACAGTCGAGCTAGCCAGCTTTAGACGGGTTGAAACGTTCCTAATGGATTACTCAGGTGACATCCAATCACTAACCGACGTTGAAAGTCACTGACTGACTCATTCTGGTGTTACTGCTTCCCTGCTGACAACACGATACTCCCCGTCTCCTTTTATACCGCTGAGTTCGCCTCTAGTGACATACAGTGGTCAGTTCCGAATTGTTTAGATGTGTCCGGATATCATTAGGCAGCGTTATAGTCTTGCTAGAACAGCACTTCCTTCTTCCAGGAATGCCACTACCTGTTGACTTCAGTGCTTACCCTATTCCGAGATGTCTAGGTAAACAACCTAGTATCGTTATGCATCGTCACAATATCTTCAGCCTGGTAGAACTTCGGACAAATTTACATCATCTTTCCGTAATACCTCAGAACCGCATTTTATTGACGGTGATACTTCCTGTCAAATTACTTGCCCTTCAACCTACCCTCCCTTGTACTTCTTTTCCCATTTTTATTTACAGAGAACGCTCGCGAACATTACATTCCCGTTAACGTATCCGGTTTTCGTAGCATACGGCGATCCTGAGACGTCTTTTATGATGCTAGCACATCTGCCACGAAAGTCGCTTCTGCTTTCCCACAATCAGAACATGCTATGACAAAAAACTGTGCAGGTCTGTTGGTATTGTTCCCCTACTGAGTGAGAAGGCGCGCTGCTAACATTCTGAATTTTTATTCAGGAGAACGGTGGTTGAAATGCAAGTCTAGCCACACAGATTTAAATTTTCTGTGCGGTACATCACTTCCGGCAAATACCGGGACGCTGCATTTGAAAGAGGGCACCCGACTTTTCTTCCCCGACCTCACTGAATAAGAGCTTTATGCCGTATTTAACGACGATTTAATCGACATAACTTTAAACCCTACTCTCCATCCTTCTTTTTCTAATCTGTATTCTGCCGTTGCTATTAGCTACGATGGAAAGAAGGTTCAAATGGCTCTGAGCACTATGGGACTTAACATCTGTGGTCGTCAGTCCCATAGAACTTAGAACTACTTAAACCTAACTAACCTAAGGACATCACACACATCCATGCCCGAGGCAGGATTCGAACCTGCGACCGTAGCAGTCGCGCGGTTCCGGACTGAGCGCCTAGAACCGCTAGACCACCGCGGCCGGCCGATGGAAAGAAGGATGATTAATGCTTACAGTATCGTCGACAACGATATCAGTAGAGACAGAGCATAAACTCGGAACAGCGAAGTCACACTGGACGCGCATTCGGGGGGGACGACGGTTCAAACCCGCGTCTGCCCATCCTGATTTAGGTTTTCCGTGGTTTCCCAAAATCGCTTCAGGCAAATGCTGAGATGGTTCCTTTGAAAGGGCACGGCCGATTCACATCTCTATCATTCCCTAATCCGATGGGACCATAACCTCTCTGTTTGGTCCCCACCCCAAATCAAACAACCAACCAACCAATAGCGAAGTGTGGGGAGAAAAATTGCCAGTCCCCTATTCATTGGAACAATCCCAGTACTTGCCTCATGCAGTTTACAGAAATCATAGAACATCAAATCTGGAAGTCCGGACGCGGATTTGAACCGGCGTCCTATCGAATGCGCTTCCAGTGTGGTAACCACTACGCCACATCACTCGTTATTAACTGTCAGGCAGAGAAAATTAAGCAAAAGTATGGAGAAATTTAGCAACGTACATGTCGAAAATCTGTGTCTGCTACCACGCGCCGGCCGCAGTGGTCTAGCGGTTCTAGGTGCTCAGTCTGGAACCGCGCGACTGCTACGGTCGCAGGTTCGAATCCTGCCTCGGGCATGGATGTGTGTGATGTCCTTAGGTTAGTTAGGTTTAACTAGTTCTAAGTTCTAGGGGACTGATGACCACAGATGTTAAGTCCCATAGTGCTCAGAGCCATTTTTTTGCTACCACGCACTCACCAGACGATCTGGTCAAGTGTTCCACACTGTTTAGACGCTGCTTGTGTATCTTCTAAGAAAAGCAAAATCTTAGATATGCTGTCGCGTCCAGACTACATGAAAAAGACTCTAACAGGGGAACCTCCTCATCGCACCCCCCCTCAGATTTAGTTATAAGTTGGTACAGTGGACAGGCTATGAAAAACTGGACACAGATCAATCGAGAAAACAGGTAGAAGTTGTGTGGAACTATGAAAAAAATAAGCAAAATATACAAACTGAGTAGTCCATGTGCAAGATAGGCAACATCTAGGGGAGTGTGAGCCCAGGAACGCCGTGGTCCCGTGGTTAACGTGAGCAGCTGCGGGACGAGAGGTCGTTGGTTCAAGTTTTCCCTCGAGTGAAAAGTTTCATTTTTTATTTTCAGTTTATGTGACAAACTCTTATGTTTTCATTGCTTTTTTGGGACTGATTATCACATCCACAAGAAAACCTAAATCGGGCTAGGCAGAAGAATCTTTTTACCCATTCGCCAAGTGTAAAAGTTAGGTGGTTCGACAACATATTCCTGTCATGTGACGCACATGCAGTCACCAGTGTCGTATAGAATATATCAGACGTGTTTTCCTGTGGAGGAATCGGTTGACCTATGACCTTGCGATCAAACGTTTTCGGTTCCCATTGGAGAGGCTCGTTCAGTGGTCTACTAATCGTACGGTTTTGCGGTGCGGTCGCAAAACACAGACACAAAACTTATTACAGTGAACAGAGACGTCAATGAACGAAAGGACAGATCATAACTTTGCGAAAATAAAGAAAGTAAACTTTACACTCGAAGGAAGACTTGAATCTAGGACCTCTCGTTCCGCAGCTGCTCACGCTAACCACGGGACCACGGCGCAACTGAGCTCGCATTATCCTTGATGTTGCCTATCTTGCGCATGGATATTTTGTTTATTTTTTTCGTAGTTCCACACAACTTCTTCCTGTTTTCTCGATTGATCTGTGTTCAGTTTTAAGGCCTATCCACTGTGCCAACTTATAACTAAATCTGAGGGGGGTGCGATGGGGAGGTTGCCTTGTTAGCCACACGTGAGGCTGCGGGGAACGCGGCGGGGCAGCTGGCGGCACCATCTGACTTCGTCAGCAGGTGATTGCCGCCGCCACGGTGACGTCGTCCGTCGCCCTGGCCTGGCCGACGTGGCGTTGGGAGGGGGGAGGAGGGTGCGGGGGTGGGAAGGAGTGGAGAGGAGAGGAGAGGATGCTGCCGCTGCCGACGCCGACGCCGCGACGGCGAAGCGCCGATCAATAAGTCGCTCCAAAAGCTAAACAAGTGAACAACACTCGCCACCGCCGCAATGCCGCGCCTCCGTCCCCTCGCCGCCCGCGTCTTCTGGGGACACGTGGCCCGCGCGCGGACACCTTGCGGTCGGCCTGCAGCTGCTCCGAAACTGTGCCCAAGTCTGACTGCTGCACGTTTGCGAATTACCATCAGCGATCTGTTCCGTTGGCGGAAATATGAATTAAATGACAAAAGACGGTTGAACAAGTTTTCCAGTGGTCACCTCGTGGTGGCTTCGCCAGGTGATGAGAAAGCCGGCCGAGGTGGCCGAGCGGTTCTAGGCGCTACAGTCTGGAACCGCGCGACCGCTACGGTCGCAGGTTCGAATCCTTCCTCGGGAATGGGTGTGTGTGATGTCCTTAGGTTAGTTAGGTTTAAGTAGTTCTAAGTTCTAGGGGACTGATGACCTCAGAAGTTAAGTCCCATTGCGCTGAGAGCCATTTGAACCATTTTGATGAGAAAGAAAAATTCTCTTCCCACTGGCAACAAAGGCGCTAAACCTCATATGAAAACGGTGTAGTCAAAAAAGCGCCTTTCTTCATAGAGACCAAAATCCAAAACAGCTACTGCGTCAACAGCAAAACACACAAAAACTACACCACAAGCCATGTACAACAGTCACATTCACACTTGATAGGTTCAGTAAATTGAGTTCTGCGGCACACTAGAATCAGTTGTCTCTTACAATAGTAATCTCTGCAGCTATGTTACAAAATTTAATGTGTGAGATTATTTAATAAATACGTTCGCGCTCCCATCGAGCTAAAGGGTTAACATAAAAAAAGAAGATGACTCTTTTGGTGGAAGTAGTGAAACTTTGTTTCAGAAAAAGGGTATCAGCGTATGCTGGATACCTTAACCAAGAATTTTTTTTTGCATTTTAACCTTTAAGAAGATCGCTACAAATATATCATGTTATATCGTGGAAATTTGACTTACACCCTTCCGTCCAAGGAATGGAGACCGAACACATTCAACAGCAAAAAAGGTTGCTCACTAAGTTCCCTTTACAAATCAAAATTTTCAACGGAATGTTCCAAAATTGAAGCAGTTGACTAAATTATTTATACAATACCTAATTATGAAAGCAATTATACAGCGTAAAAAGCGCCATTATATTACCTACATGGAAATTATGCGCAGTCATCCGCACTGCTCCTGTCTAAATTACAGTAATTTATTATCTCACTACGTCAAACACATAATGCATATTCTTTACTTCATTTTTCGAGAGGCGAACTTTCCAATAAACAGACGGTCAAAGATATGCTTCCAGTTACTAACACAGGCATTGTCAGAACCTACAGAAAACGTTATATTAAACAGTGAGCCAGAGTGTAATTACATATACAAAAATTGATGTACGTCTTTGGGTTTTATGTGTGTTTTCCAGCGTAATTCTGTAACACATGGAGCAATTTCAGCCAAAGCTTAAACACATATGTTTTTCTCCCTGGAAAAAGTACTGTAAAGTACTCACAGAGGGTGGGCGGCGGGAAAGGGGTGCGGTGCAGAGGCTAACATGAGAAACCACCTAAAACTAAAAATGTAGGAATCGGACCCGATGATATGTAACCCTTAGAGGTGGGAGTTGGGGAACCGGGAAGGGGGCGGGGGGGGGGGGGGGGATGATGTGTAAGGCGTAACACATGAACAGTAGTAGCAAACCTGATACTTACATAGAGTGTTCGGAAATTCCATCTACAAATTTCTAAGACTTATAAAGAGGAGTAAGTACATGATATTTTAAATAGGAACCCGTGTCCGGAAACGTCATCCAACGACGCTGTAGAGCGCCAAGTTATGGGCACTGGCGCCTGTAAATGCATATAAATACAGGGCAATGATATAAACGTTCTTGGATGATGGAGAAAGATAAATGTGTCAATTTGCGGTAAGGCCCCTGTATCGGAAACGAAAAAGTCGAAAGTTTTAAGCGAAACCGTTGTGATACGTCTGAATTTGGAATACATGTACTTATACTGTTGTTGCTAAGAGTGTAGAGTAGGCAACTTTTATAGGTGGCAGTATGGACCAAAACAAAAAAGAATCTAGTAAACATTGGTTCTAAAACACCTTGAGATATGACCACTTGTTCAATAGAGGAGATGTTTTTCACTACAGCGAAGATGAAGAAATGTTCATAGTTCCTCAGGTATGCATTTTAGTGCTCATGTTTACTGGACACGTTTTGCTTGATTTGGTCCATACTACCACCTCTGAAAGTTGTCTACACTCCAAGCAACAACAGTACCAGTACATATATTCTACTGTGAGAGGTATCAGAAAGGTTTTCGCTTATACCTTACGACTCATTCATTTCCAATAAAGAGACCCTCACCTCAGATTGATACGTTTATCCTTCTCCATCATCCTAGACAGTTTGTACATCATCACGGAATCACCCTATATATACACACATTTACATGCGCCGGCGTCTCTGACTTCGACGCTCTGTAGCGCCCATGGATGACCTTTCCGAACATAGGTTCCTATTCAAAATATTATGCACTCACTCCCCTCTACAAGTCCTATAAGTTTGTAGCGGGAATTTCCGAACACATTCTATGACTTCCTGATTGGGGGGAAAAATACTGTAGAAGTGGGACACGTCTGGAACTCCTAGAGATGGGGGTGAATGTGAGAGAAGGTAATGGTGACATGTAAGCATCACTTTGAAATGCTATGAGAAACTTCAGACAAACTTATCGCATATTTGGATTATTGTACACGAAAATACATTGAGTGTAAGACACCTCTACAACTTCTATTTGTGGGAAATGGGGGTTAGAAATGGTTATGGGGAAGGCGTAACTTTCGAACGCCCGAAGCAATTTCATCCAAACTTGTTACATGTATGACTTACTATCTCATGGAGTAAGGTACCCACACCATTCTTACGGCCAGTGCCTATAAAAATAAACTTTGTAAATGATTTTGCTCTATTATCAGTATACTGCATTTATGTGTTTGAAACACCAGCGGTGTTCGGAAAGTAAGGTCCGATCGGTCGCGAAATGAAAACAACAGCGAAAATCAAAAACTTTTCGTTCACATCTACCAGATACTTCTCCAAATAGTCGCCGCTCCGACTTCGACCTCCGTCGTGGCGTAGTACAAACTTTCCAGTATCCTAGTCACAGAACGCACCCGCCTGTGCTTTCCGCCAATTCTCTACGCAGGTATGCCTTTCGTTGTTTGTGCCAAAATGTTGTCTTCGTAGCCAGCGGTTCATTTGAGCAGAAATGAACAACGGAGGGAGCCAATTAAGGGCTCTACTGTGGGTGACCAAACACTCTCCATCGAAAACGGCTGCAGGACCGTCTTCACCCCTGCAGAATGCGCCTGAAAATTGTCTTGAAGAAAGAAATACATGACATTTATGTTATGTGGGCTGCATAGTTTCAGGCGAAATCTCTCACCAGATCCACATACTTGGCGGGAGGGACTGTTGTTTTATGGATTTCCACGTGATCAATTTGCGCTCTGAACTGAAAAGAGTGATGTGAAGCGATCGACAGGTACACGAATACACTGCCCAACACATCTGTGCAAAGTTCCATCGGATTTTCACAGTGGTTTCCATTTCACTTCAAATCGGACCTTACTTTCCGAATACGCCTCGTATACATAAAATAAGTTTTTTCGCACTGTACACAGATTTAATTCCTTTTTCTATCTAACAAAAAACGGATAACACTGCTCCTGGTACCTAACTAGTACTTGCTACAGGCCGAATGCCTCCCCAGTCCCAGCAACTGAATATTGGCACGGGTTCGATGAGCCAAGGTTGTTGTGAAAAGTAAGAAACATTTATCTTTTTTCTCATTGATATCAAATGATTTGTTTTATAGGGAGAAAACTATTTTGTAGTTTCTGGAACACATGAGGCCTAATTGATAGACGTAAAGTAACAGTATCGCTGAGGAATGTTTGAAATCACCACTGTTTATTGGTCTACTAATGATCACGTTGAAGTGAACAACGAATCGTAAGGCACACATACGATATAGTTCTACGATATAGTTCTACAACTACCCACTCTTTCCCACACAGTCTCAGCATGACCCATACAGTGGCAAGATTTATGGTTACCAGTCGTCAGCCTCTGGTGACGCACTCCCGTTTATCCTTCGAAGTTATACGTTCCGTAGCTGCGTGTCTGATTCAAAAATACTACCTAACAAGTGGAAAATACATTCTGATAGCAATACGATGTCTGAAGACGATAATGAGATTGTTGTGAAAATCTGCCAATTGCTTTATGGAAGACGTCACTTTGTGCCTGAATAAGCAAGAAACTATGAGTGGCCGATATTAGGAAAACTAAACGCAGGAGATAACGATTATAAAGCTGTTGACGAATCGGGAAGGATGCATCCAGGCAAGTTTGCTACAAAGTGAAGGCTATCAGATTTGACACACCTGTGTTGGCCAGTGAGGGGAAAGGGTTTCATTCCGTAGAGATAAGGGTATGCCAATTGATGGCATATATTTAAGACTAGCACATCTACGGGAATTTCAGGACGATGAGTTTACAGTTGGTAACAGCAGTCATCCAGTTCAACGACTTTTCTGATTGGGTTTTTGGATTGGTAACACAATGAACAAGTTGGCCGATTAGAATGCCACAAACTTTGTAAGGTTCTCATTACGTTATCTGCTATTATAAATAATTCATCTTTACTGTGCTGGGACAAAGACGAACGAGCGCACTGCCTAAATAGTGCATAAGATCCTTGACTCTGTGTTTACCTGTATCTGTGGTTGACTTGTTAGTTAGTCGGTTGTGCAGCGCTGAGACATCCTAATATGAGGCACAGTAGGATGCAGTTGAGTGATTCAAAGAATGAGATTTGTTTTCTGCGAATTTGGAAGAAGCTATCTCAATAATTTATTATGGAGAAGAAAATTGACATATAGTACTTCCTTCTTCTTATTACTGGTAGAGATGTTCTTGGAGAAATTTTAATGTTATGTTTGTAGTTTCATTGCAATGACGGAATTCTGTCATTGTTAAGGTCTTCTTATGTTGTGCAGTCTTTTTGTCAATAATCAGAATTTGATTTCTGAAAAAGAATTTTCTCTAAAATAAAACCAATATCCATGATTAGTAGTAAGGTTTTGAATTTTTATCGTGTGTGCATTGCACCTTGTGCCACACGAAGCAACGATTTATTTCTGTTTAAAAAATTAGAGTAAATTATTTATATTTAGCTGTTGCATCTGCAGATCTGTATTTGCTTTCGCAACATCAATACTCCAGACAGAAATTAAGCATGCTGAAGAAGAGATAAGTCACTTTAATTTCAGGACAAATCACACCCTACATTTTTGCGCAAGCAGTGTGTAGTCAGGACTGTCAGGTGTCCTGGTAGTAAGTACATTAATTTTCAGTGAACAATGTTGGTAATTTCAAACAGTTATTTTCTTACGAGAAGAGCAGCAATTGCACTTGTGGATATTCTTAGTATGACGTTGCACTTCATATTACGCATTGTTCATAATGTGCTTCGGTCCTAACGATTAGTTATGTAGTTTTCACTAAGCACAATTAGTATGTTTTACCATTTAATTAAAACTTTATTTCAAAATTTTCATTTCATGATGTTTAAAGTTTTATTTTATGACATAATTCATATGCCCAACACAGGGCAAATCAACAGTCAGTTTTGCTCAGCAACTGAATAGGTTAGCTGGAGTACATGTTACATGAGGAGGAAGTTTTAGAAATCAATGTATTCGGTTTTCTATCATGCAGAAACAAATTCTACAAAAAGTTCAAACTTTTCGAGTCAACGGCCTTGCCGCAGTGGTAACACCGGTTCCCGGCAGATCACCGAAGTGCTGTCGGGCCGGGTTGACACTTGGATATGTGACCATTCGGTCTGCCGAGCGCTGTTGGCAAGCGGGATGCACTCAGCCCTTGTGAGGCAAACTGAGGAGCTACTTGATTGAGAAGTAGCGGCTCCGGTCTCGGGAACTGACATACGGCCGGGAGATCCGTGTACTGACCACATGCCCCTCCATGTCCGCATCCAGTGACGCCTGTGGGCTGAGGATGACACGACGGATGGGCTGCATGGTCTGTTCGGAAGTAGTTTAGTTTTTTACACTTTTCGACCCTTTTCACGGAGGATACTCTCCGGTTTTTCTGTGATTTCGTGGTTAGACTGCAAGACAAGTTCTCGAAAACAAATCAGCGCTACGCGTATATCTATTAACATTTCTATTTTCTCTTTCAGCTATTGTAATTACACTGTCTTATTTGCATATTTGTGTGTGATTTTGTATGACAATTCTTTTTTCTTCTCCTTTTGCAAATGTATTGAGGTGTGAAAATCTTCGTTGCGTAAGCAGAAAATAGTATAAACCGTGTGAAACACTTCAGTGTTACATAGATCTCTCGCAGATATTTCAGTTGCGTGAAAGAATATATTACTTTCGGTTAAATGAAACTCCAACCCACATGAGCTCTTTACTTGAAAATGAAACAGAGCAGATATTCAACGGTGCACAAGACATTTCAGAAGACGAACCGGTAGGCGAAAAGTTGCCTGAGCCATGAGAAATTTCACAACCACCTACTTAGACAGTAGATTTTAGGCTTGTTTCATTCCTTTTAATTAAACAGTACACGAGCCAATATCGGCTACCGACAATACACCCTCGGTCGTTGGGAAATCCCGTAAACATGAATTCGGAAATCAGTCATTCAACTTTGTTAGTATTGGTACTAATGTTGAATAAATCACTTGAACAGTTTCAGAAAACAGAGAAAACCCTAGTACAAAACACAAAATCACGAGAAGAAAAAAGTAAAGATATCACAAATACGAAAGAATAACTCACATCTCATATTTGGAAACCTGAGGAAAAAGAGCAATACTTTTCTGTGGAAATCCGACGAGAGATTGCAACCTATTATTACGAAGTTAGAAGTCAGGCTACGAGGCCATGAAACTGAACAAAAAATTTAAGAACTACACAACAGAACGACAAAGAACAGATTTTCGCAAAACAAATACCACTGTAACGAGTGCAATAGTCTCGCACCTCACAGAAAGTCACTGTTGAAACAATTAATGAACAGGCAGACGCATTAAAACTTAACTCTGGCGAACAAAAATAACAACATAGAACATTAATGAAGAATGTCGAAGATTTGACGGCAAAGATAGCAATTTTGTCTGCAAATACCGGCAATGAATATGATGTCACACATCCTGTACCATTTTCAGACACAACAGATAACAGGCACATAGAACAGTTGACACGTATCGAAAGTAAAATAAACAATAATGACGACACTAAGGACTTCACGTGTCCATACTCACAACCACGATGGAAGACCCGCGATGAAACTAACACTGTGGCGTCTTTGTGACTTTCACAGGGAACAATACATTCTGGCAAGACACGATATAAGCCGCTCTTCAGGCGCGATAGAGAACATTTCGGCTCTCGCCGAAGTGACAACTTCGATTACTAGTATTTTCTGTCCATAAATTCAAATTTTTTCCAAACATTGACAATGACATTCGGTCACTAGGCTAGTTGGATCAATTTCTGTTTTTACTACCACCAAAGTGGCCTCTGGGCCATAAACTGGAATTCGTGTGCGGATATCTCGAAAGCGAGCCTCCCGTGAGAATGCGGTCTGTAATCAGAGATTGTCAAAGTGAAGCTGATTTTTACCACGCTTTCTTGTCCGCGTATTGGACGCAAGCTACTCGGAATCGAGTAAATCGTAGCATAGTATTGATGAAAAATTTTGATCAATTAGAGTTTTCCAGCACAGTGAAATACAAGGTGTATCAAAAAGAATCATCCGATTTCACATGTCTATATTTCTGAAACTAATAAATATATACAATCAATTTTGTTTTTGGTGAACGGAAAACTCAGAAAGTTTTTTCTTCATATCTTTTAATAGGTGTTCAATACGCCCCCCTTGAGATGCAGGGCATATGTCAATGGGTATTCAAATTGTTCCCACACTATAGCGAGAATGTCTGAGTTACAGCTTCCACAGCTGCTGTTATGCGATTTGTCAGTTCATTAATTGTTGGTGACGGAGGCACATAAACAGAGTCTTTTATAAATCCCCACAAGAAATAACTACATAAATTCAGGTCCGTGGACTTGGAGGCCAGTAATGTAAGGCTGGACCATTACAGAACTGCACACGTTGTTGTTTGTCACCTTCACGAAGAGCTTGCAGTACCTGAATTTTGAATGGTTTCGTCGACGCGACACACGGCATACGTACATCAGAGGGCATGTCGAGATTCGAGCTGCACCGTGAACGGATTTCTGCGGAATCCTTGCGAAACTATGGCGGATGAGTTCGACTTCTTTGTCAGACACTCGGGGACGCCCGGCGATTTGCCTTTATCCAAACAACCTGTATCTCGGAATTGTTCAGACTATCGCCTAATACTCTGTGCTGTAGGAGGATCCACACCATACCTAATACGAAAGACACGGTGAACAGTTATTACTGATCAGCACTGCGCAAAATACACAACACGAAACTCTTTCTTTTGTGTCGAAACCATTTTATGAAAAGGGAGCACGCTGCTGCCATCTGGCGGGAACCATGTAAAACTCGAGAATTTGTTCTTTCCAACAGTACGTTGTTCGCACACATACCTCAGGTAACATAAGAGTTATGATTTTTTTTTAAATCGGATGATTCTTTTTGATACCTCTGTATTTTGAGGAGATGTTGCATAGGAACCAATACTTCACGAATCCGTTTAGTATTTCGGCCTTTAGTCTGTCTTCCTCTGTTTCAGTACTATTTTGGTCAAGCATTTGCTTGATAAAATTGCCTTCACATTTGCGTCGCGTAATGTTGGCAGGAAGATCCAAGGACGACCTTCATGCTTTCCAAGGCTTGCTGCAGTAACTGGAACTAGACTCCGACAACTGTATCACTCGAAAAATATGAGAACGGACATCGTAACTCGCGACCTTCATTTCCACCGTTCGATCATAGAAATGAAGAACGCACTCGCAAAACTCATTATGAGAGAGAAAAGTATAGACTACAAAACAGGCATCATCCGTATGATTCACTCTGGGAAAACAGAGCAATTACCGTGACAGAAGCCGTTTCCGTAGTAATGATTTCAGCCGTAAATAGAAATATTAAAAAAGGTAGGAAGATTTTTCTGTTTAGCGAAAGTGACAAAGAGCAGATTTCAGAGTACTTGACGGCTCAACACAAAAGTTTTGTCTCAAGTACAGATAGTGTTGAGGATCAGTGGACAAAGTTCGGAACCATCGTACAATATGCATTAGATGAGTATGTGCCAAGCAAGATCGTAAGAGATGGAAAAGAGCCACCGTGGTACAACAACCGAGTTAGAAAACTGCTGCGGAGGCAAAGGGAACTCCACAGCAAACATAAGAGTAGCCAAAGCCTTACAGGCAAACAAAAATTACACGAAGCAAAATGTAGCGTGAGGAGGGCTATGCGAGAGGCGTTCAATGAATTCGAAAGTAAAGTTCTATGTACTGACTTGGCAGAAAATCATAAGAAATTTTGGACTTAAGTCAAAGCGGTAGGTGGATCACAACAAAATGTCCAGACACTCACTGACCAAAATAGTACTGAAACAGAGGATGACAGACTAAAGGCCGAAATACTAAACGTCGTTTTTCCAAAGCTGTTTCACAGACGAAGACTGCACTGGAGTTCCTTCTCTAGATTGTCACACAGATAACAAAATGGTAGATATCGAAATAGATGACAGAGGGATAGAAAAACAATTAAAATCTCTCAAAAGAGGAAAAGCCGCTTGACATGATGGGATAGCAGTTCGATTTTACACAGAGTACGCGAAGGAACTTGCCCTCCTTCTTGCAGCGGTGTACCGTAGGTCTCTAGAAGAGCGTAGCGTTCAAAGGATTGGAAAAGGGCACAGGTCATCCCCGTTTTCAAGGACAGATGTGCAGAAATGTAGACCTATATCTCCAACGTCGATCAGTTGTAGAATTATGGAACACGTATTATGTTCTAGTATAAGGACTTTTCTGGAGACTAGAAATCTACTCTGTAGGAATCAGTATGGGTTACGAAAAAGACGATCGAGTGAAACCCAGCTCGCGCTAATCGTCCACGAGACTCAGAGGGCCATAGACACAGGTTCCCAGGTAGATGCCGTGTTTCTTGACTTCCGCAAGGCGTTTGATACAATTCCCCACAGTCGTTTAATGAACAAGAGCGTATGGACTATCGGACCAGTTGTGTGATTGGATCGAAGAGTTCCTAGATAACAGAACGCAGGATGTCCTTCTCAATGGAGAGAAGTCTTCCGAAGTAAGAGGTATTTTAGGTGTGCCGCAGGGGAGTGTCGTAGGACCGTTGCTATTCACAATATACGTAAATGACATTGTGGATAACATCGGAAGTTCACTGAGACTTTTTGCGGGTGATATTGTAGTATGTCAGGAGGTTGTAAGAATGGAAAATTGTACTAAATGCAGGAGGATCTGCAACGAATTGACGCATGGTGCAGGGAATGACAATTGAATCTCAATGTAGACAAGTGTAATGTGCTGCGAATACATAGAAAGAAAGATCCTTTATCATTTAGCTACAATATAGCAGGTCAGCAACTGGAAGCAGTTAATTCCATAAATTATCTGGGAGTAGGCATTAGGAATGATTTAAAATGGAATGATCATATAAAGTTAATTGTCGGTAAAGCAGATGCCAGACTGAGATTCATTGGAAGAATCCTAAGGAAATGCAATCCGAAAACAAAGGAAGTATGTTACAGTACACTTGTTCGCCCACTGCTTGAATACTGCTCACCGGTGTGGGCTCCGTATCAGATAGGGTTGATAGAAGAGATAGAGAAGATCCAACGGAGAGCAGCGCGCTTTGTTACAGGATCATTTAGTAATCGCGAAAGCGTTACGGAGATGATAAATAAACTCCAGTGGAAGACTCTTTGCAGAGACGCTCAGTAGCTCGGTACGGGCTTTTGTTGAAGTTTCGAGAACATATCTTCACCGAGGAGGCAAGCAGTATATTTCTCCGTTCTACGTATATCTCGCGAAGAAACCATGAGGATAAAATCAGAGAGATTAAAGCCCACACAGAAGCATACCGACAATCTTCCTTTCCATGAACAATACGAGACTGGAATAGAAGAGAGAACCGATAGATGTACTGAAAGTACCCTCCGCCACACACCGTCAGGTGGCTTGCGGAGTATGGATGTAGATGTAGATGTAGATGCAGATGTGTGCACGATCACGATAATCGAGAGAACAGACTCTACGAAAACGAGCACAGACTTCTTCACAGTAACCAGAAGAACTACAGGCGCAACTCGTATTCTAAAGGATACAATTCTGATCGATAAAGCCCACAAAACTCAAGGTAAGACAGAATTATAGAGGCAGTTATGAAAATGGGGAACATCATCAAAACTAACAGCCAACAACACAGACAACATAGGCAAAACGCAGGTAGGTCAAGCCCACCTCGAGACGTAGTGATTGTTGAACTGAGGCCGCCTAGCCCTGCCGACAATCAGCGGTGGCTAGCGACTCCGGCAGCTGATGACATTAGAGACAGGATTGAACACATCGTTACCGAAAAACGCGATATGAACGCACTGCAGAATAGCGACTTGCAATTCCGGCGGTAAACAATGCGTCACATTACACAGACTATACCGCGACTACAGCGCTAATCTTTGTTTATTTAAATATTTGGGACGTGTTACTGATCGTCCTGGGCACGGCGTTAAACTGCACACCATAAAATAAAAACATAAAAAAGGGAATTGTCAGTAAATATTTTCTGATAAGATATTTTTGGAAGTGAAACGCTTACCAACGAAATAATTATATAGCTTCGAACATCATCATTTTTACATACATCAGCAGTACTTGCACTCAGGGGTTATAAAATGAAAGGTTTACCACCAGTTCAGATGTGAAATACTTATTATTGCGTTGTCCCAATGGAAAGTTAGTTTTGCAAATAGTAGTGATAGTGACGAATTACAAGTACGTGAAGGATTTTCTACGAGTTCATGGAATAATTGCAGGCTGTTGTGTTGTCTGAAGGAAATTAACAGTGTCCGAGGTAATACATATTTTTGTAGAGATTTTCTTTTCATGATTAGTTGTGCAGTAATGAAAGCTTGTTTGCTCAGTAGTGTTATTTATGAAATGTGACTGTGGAGTGTTCTTCGCATAACGAAATGGAGCAGCATGTATTTACTATTGTATTTACAAGAAGTGAAGACATTATGAGACATGACGTTTTTATTACGATGATGATAATAATGTAGTGGAGGTATATACGCTGAAGATATTAGTGATTATGGAAGATGATGATTACGAGGATAATGAGGATAACATGGTAAGAGGGTGCAGTGGTTAGAGACAATGATGTTTTACGATGAATGCGTAGTTAATGGTTAGCACATGTGTTAGGGATCCTGTTTTGGTATAAGTAGCTGCAGCGAACGACTGTCGCAGGTAGCAAGAGGAGAACAGCACCGGAAATGACCGCGGAGAAGCCCTCAGACGCTGCCGCGCCAGCTACATATAGTCTACGGCCGCGAGCTCGGCTCCAGCCCACCACCAGCAATGGAGGATGAAGCTTTGACAATGCCAGCCACTCCTGCTGGCGAAACGTCAGAAAAATCATCAGACAAATGTCGGCCGAAGAACCCGAGACAGAAGCCAACAGGCAGTTTGTCAAGTTGATTTTTCTTTGTAAATAATAGATTTCAGCTATCAGTCGTCCTTTAAATTTTATTGGCAGATCTAGATTTCAGCTAGAAACTAGACATTCTCAACTGTGTGAAACATTTCAGAGTTGAATTATGTACCTGTTTCTTTTGTAACGAACTACACACCTTTTAGTCTTCAGGTCAGATCATGACAGATATGATGATACAAATGTTTACTAAAATGAATTTTGGCTACGTGCATATATTCCACATTTATGAGATACGGTTACACATAGGGTACATCGTTGAATGAATGTATTTGGTGGTAAAACAAGTATATCCAAGAACAATTTGCTACTAATCCATAAAGTTGTCTTACATTTTGCATTTTATCTCTTATTAATTAATTTTATTGCCATGGCTTAGGTCAGTGAAATGTTTATGACATTGTTTCATATTACGACTGTTGCTTACCATAGCTATTGCCTTATGTGAACTCATCCATTACTCAGTCATTGGTGAACTAACGAATTTTAACACTGCTGTCTTTTTGGAATTTTGTGATGAGACTGGTATCTTTAATTTTTATGGTGACATACTTGGCTTTAGCTACTGAACTGCGTTTATGATGAAACTTATGTGTATGATTTGTCCCAGTCTAGGACTGTGTCCTTCATTGTGTCTGCTGATTCACCATCATGATTTTTTATGCATTTGCGTGGGATAAGATATTTTGCTACATTGGCTTTCTGAAGAAATATTTTTCATGTTTGTATGTGTATGATAATCAATTTGGCTCTATTGCTGTTCTGATGAACTGCTTTTGTGAAAAGTTCTATGAGAGCTTACTTGGAATAAGCATTTACTATTAGATGATATAAATAAGGTAAATATCATGACATAACAAAATTACGAAAAATGAGTTCAGGAAGAGAGCTGAAAAATTAACAGACGCATCCAGAAATGAGAAAGCAATGTGATTGTAATATGGAAGTAAGAGTATAGTCAGGTTGAATAATGATTATGTGTTATGATGATGTGGTAATGAAATGCAAGCAATATGACATGATGTTTAAGGCAGATAAATTGACAACAAAGGTATTATTATGTGAATATGATGTTTTTGACAGGTAAATGGTACTATGAGGAAAGTCTGAGATTTCAGATAACATACAATGTGCATAAGGTACAGAAGTTAGAACGCTGGTCAGTACACTAGAGTAGTATATGACACTAGGATAAAATATCACACAGACTGACTGAGACTGTAACTCGGAAAGGCACTTAATTCCCTTTCCTTTTCCTTTACATGCATCATGATACACTCGTTTGTTTATCCCTTACTTCTGGTCTATATACGTTATTCCTCTTACACTATGTATATGTTTTTCATACACGTATTTTTATTACCGTTGTTCTTACGTTTTACATGATAGTTATTATTTCCGTAATGTAAGATCTATTGCTGTGTGCATACTTGATTCTCTTGTATATTTTCATGACCATTGCTCACCATTAGAAGACAATGATGTTTTGTCAGGTGCTCCTCTTGTTAACTTTACTTTGTATGTGTCACAGAAATTGCGCAATTCTTTCTGTAGGTAGATGTTTCTTGATCACAGTAACTATTGTAACCTACAAATATTAGTGTTTTAGCACATAAGCTTCATTTTACATTTTCATGCAATGCCCTTGTATTATTTCAAATAATTGCAAGGAATAAGGTCATTTCTTAGTGAGACAATACTGCACGTGCAATTAGTATAGCTTATTTGTAACGTAAACCACAAATTTAAATGAAGTGGCCAGGGATGTAACTAAGTTTTGGCACACTTAAAGGAAATCGTAGAATTGAGTTTATTTACGAGACGTCAGATGGACATATGATTGTCAATGGAAAACTTCTTCCCTGAGACTGCTCATATTTGATTCTAAGTTTACTACCACTCTTTGGAGTGTAGTCACTGATGGATATTCGACTGCTTTACTGGCTGTTCCAAAGACTGGAACGTTCTTCATATATGCCAGCATTACTCATCTTTGGGTTCAGTTCTACAGGGTCTGCGTCCTCATCGGTGGCCACACTTCAAGATGTGTCAATATCGTGCTAGGCGCATTCCTTTCCTTAGCTATACGATTAATGACAAGAGTATATTTGTTGACGCTTAGTGATACAACATTTTACACACAACTGTATTCACACACTAGCCTCAAGGTTAATGATATGAGACAATAAAGCAAATCTTCGAGGGTTTTGAGTGATACATGATTTACCTACAATCTACAGGACTCCGCGAATAGTGTGTGTGCTTTGTCCTGCGCAAAGACAATCTTCATATGTAAAGCTCAAATCAGAACATCGTCTACTACGTTTTGTAACATGAATTCGAACACTTGTAATATTATTTATAATTCAAACTAATTGTTCTCACTTCTTTGTAATATTGTTAAAAAATCGTTCTCCTTGCCTTACCACAGCTAAGACAATCCGTATGAAATTTTTTCTAGGGGCAGAGGATAATGCAAGGTTCTTATATCTTTTCTGCTGTTGTAAATAATTCACCTTTACTGCAAAGATGAATGAGTGGTTTGCATGAGTAAATAAGTTCCTTGACTCTGTATTTAGTTATATTTGTGATTGACTTGTTAGTCAGTACAGCAATGAGACATTCTTATTTGAAGCATAGTAGCATGCAGCTGAGTTTTTCAAAGAATGAGATTTGTTTTCTGTGAATCTGGGAGAAGTTATGTAGAATAGTTTATTATGGATATGAAAACAGACTTAAAATGATATCTTGTTGAGGTTATTGATAGAGATGATTTTGGAGGAATTTTAGAGGTATGTTTGTAGGTTCTTTGTAATGAGGAAATTTTGTTATTGTTAGAGTCTTCTTACGTTGTACAGGCTTTCTGTCAATAAACAGAGTTTGATTTCTCAAAAAGGATTTTCTTTAAAGTAAAATCCACATTCGTGATTTATAGTAAGGTTTTGAATTTTTATAGTGTTTGCATTGCACCTTACGCTACACGAACCAACAATTTGTTTCTGACAAAAAAATTTAGAATAGATTATTTATCTTTAGCTGCTGCATCTGCTGTTTTTCATTTGATTTCGAGAACGTCAGTACTCCAGACACAAAATCAGCGTGCTGAGCAAGAGGTAAGTCACTTTAATTTCAGGGCAGGTCTCACCTTGAGTTGTTGTGCTAACAGTGTTTAGTCTGGATTGTCAGATGTTTTGTTAGTAAGCAAATTAATTTTCAGTGAGCAATATTGATAATTTTGAACTGTTATTTTCGTCCGAGTGGAGCAGTAGTTTATTATTGTGAATATTCGTAATTTGACTCGCATTTCATGCATCGCTCTTTATGTTCTTCGGTACTGAGTTTTAGTCATATACTTTTCATTGATCAGAGTTAGTTTGTTTTAAGATTTAATTAGACACAGTTTCTTTATTTCAAATTTCGCATTCCATGAAATTTAAAGTTTTATTTAATGGCACTGTTTTCATGCGAAACACAGGGCCGACCAATAGTCAGTTTTGCTCAGCAATTGAATACGGTATCTAAAGCACATGTCAATTGAGGAGGAAGTATTCGAAATCAATGTTCTCTCACATAGACAAAATTTTATAGAAAGCACGCAACTGCAGGAGGAAATCTGCTGAGCGCTGATGTGAGAGTTATTGACCCCTAGGCAGAGACTTGACTTCGAGCATCATTTTGTTTATGAACTGCTGTGGACACTCGATAGCCAATTTGTTCCGGATAAGTTTGATCGAGAGAACCTTCACCAGATTCCTGTTGGGGGTTTCAGACTCAAAACTGGTTCAGAGCCAACATACCACTGTTGCACGCGTGTTACCGGGAGAACAGCACCACCGCCGCCAACGTGTGACACACACTGAGATGACAAAAGTCATGGGATACCTCCTGATATCGTGTCGGGCCTCCTTTTGGCCGGCACAGTACAGAAACTCGACATGGCATGCACTGAAAAAGTCGTTGGAAGTCCCCTGCAGAAATATTCAGCCAAGCTGCCTCTATAGCTGTCCGTAATTGCCAAAGTTTCCCCAGTGCAGGATTTTGTGCATGAACTGTCTTCTTGATTATGCTTCATAAATGTTCGATGGGATTCATATCGGATGATCTGGGTGGCCAAATCATTTGCTCAAACTGTCCAGAATATTCTTCAAACCAATCGCTAACAATTATTGCCCAGTGACATGGCGCATTGCCATCCATAACAGTTCCATCGTTGTTTGGGAATATGAATTCCATGAATGGCTGCCAGTGGTGTCCATGTAGCCAAACATAACCATTTCCAATCAATGATCGGTTCAGTTGGACCAGAGCAGCCTGTCCATTTCATGTAAACACAGACCACACCATTATGGAGCCACCATGGGCTTACACAGTGCCTTGTTGACAATTTGGGTGCATAGCTTCGTAGGGTCTGCACCACATCCGAATTCTACCATCTGCTCCTACCGACTGAAATCGAGACTCATCTGACCAGGCCTCAGTTTTCCAGTCTAGGATCCAACCGCGTGCTGTTAGCAAAGGAACTCGCGTAGGTCGTCTGTTGCCATAGACCATAAGGGCCAAATTTCGAAGCAGTGTCCTAACGGATACGTTCCTCGTATGTCCCTCATTGATTTCTGCTGTTATTTCACGCAGTGTTGTCTGTCTGTTTGCATTAGCAATTCTACGCAAACGCCGGTGAGCTCGGTCGTTAAGTGAAGGCTGTCGATTACTTCGTTGTCCGTGGTGGTATTCTCGACACACTCTTGACACTTTGGACGTCGGAATACTGAACTTCCTAACGATTTCCAAATTGGGATGTCCCACTTATCTAGTTCTACCATTCCGCGTTCAAAGTCTGTTAATACCCGTAGGAGGCCTTTTCACATGAGTGACCTGAGTACAAATGACAGCTCTGCAAACGCACTGTCCTTTTATACTTCGTGTACGCGATACTACTGGCATCTGTTAATGTGCGCATTGCTATCCCATGACTTTTGTCCATCTCAGTGTACGATAATCGCACCAGAAGACACGAATGACGGAGCTCTCGCCTCTCCTGAGTGTGTATCACAGACAAGGACAAGGCACAAGTGATAAATTCAAGATGAATCTTTCATTCTGTGGAGCAGTTTGCTTTATATTTGACAAGCTGGGATGGACTCAGAACCTGGCCTTTCGTGGAAAATACACTTACCACCTTAGCTTTCTAGATAGGAAAGACCGCTGTCACAAAGGTCACACTTTGTAGTAAATGACGGTAAGTCTAGCAAAACAGACGTGGCACCCGGCGTTCCCCAACGAAGTATTATAGGCCCACTGCTACTCTTAATATGTGTAAACGATTTACTAGCCCCTCTGAGCAGTCCTCTTCGACTGTCTGTAGATGATGCTGTCATTTACCATCTACTAAACTTATCAGAAGATCAGTACCAACTACAAAATGGTTTATACAAGATAGCTGCATGGTGGAGAAAGTGGCAAATGATACTGAATGGCAGAGCTCCTCCACATGAGCACTTAAAATGCCTGTCAAATTTTGGTTACACGATAAATCATACAAATTTAAATGTTGTCAATTCATCCAAATATTTTCACAAAATTTCATTCACTGACTTTCTCATTCTTCATAGGGAGAAACGGCCATCGTGATATAATGGGAGAAATCACAACTCGCACGGAAATATTTGGGTTTCAGTTTTCCCATGTGCTTGTCAAGAATGGAACGGTAGAGTAGTAGTGTGAAAGTTGTTCTGTGAACTCTTTACCAAGCACCACTTCGGTGTGAATGGCAGAGTAATCATGTAAATATAGATGAAGATGACACAGTTTCGAGTCTGCTGGCACCAGTCTCCAGTTTCATTGAAGTCCTCCTGTTTCAGTTTTCCCATGTGCTTGTCAAGAATGGAACGGTACAGTAGTAGTGTGAAAGTTGTTCTGTGAACTCTTTACCAAGCACCACTTCAGTGTGAATGGCAGAGTAATCGGGTAAATATAGATGAAGGTGACACAGTTTCGAGTCTGCTAGCACCAGTCTCCAGTTTCATTGAAGTCCTCCTGTGTACTTTAGTGGACACTACAGAGCTCCTGTAAGAATAGATACCACTGTTGAATCTTCATCGCCACCGTAGAGTCTTGTACCATATGTATCGAGGGAGAGGATGTTGTTTGGTGGTTGGTATCCTCTTTGTACAACACAACTGCACACATGTATTACAGGGTTCTCTATTTACTTAAACAGATAGCTGCTACTTAATTTTACAGTGTCCATGAGTTGTGGTACAAGCGCGTCTGTAATAGTCCACGTTAGTCTCACTGCTGGTGAAGTACACATCCCACTATGCAACACATGACAGATGCCAAACTGGAGTGTGAGTTGATGTGTCTGTGACTGAGCTAGTGACTGAATGACTGCACTGGTGCCTGAGACTAAGCCCCCCCCCCCCCCAGTCAGCGGCGGCGATCTAAATAGTTGCGGTCGAGAGGGCGTTGGCAGCGTGTTGCTTGCGAGTCTGTCTTTGGCCTCGCTCTTGACTGGCGCTCTTGATCCAGCGCCTGCTATCGATCTTCTTCCTACATCTTTGCCAAACGGTGCGCTGCCGACAACTTAAATAAACTATGTAAATAACACTGAATTTTCAGTATTTCACTTTTTTAAGTCGGACTAAGAAGTATAAAATAATTTCCCCTCGTCCCATACAGACAGCTCCGAAAATTAGTGATTGTGAATTTTCAAATGGTTATGAAAATATGTGTAAGATTTAAAATAAAAAAAACATGTGGCACATGCAATAAGTGGTAGTAAGAATATTAACTACTTATGCATCAGTAAGTGGTGTAATAGTGAGGGTGTAAACATATAGGAGGGGAATTAATGTAGCACTGGCAATCAGTTCTGAGCTACCTTTAAAATTTGTCTCTAGTTCATCAGGAAGTTAGTTTAAACTCAATTGCAATATTTGTACTGAACATATATACAGACAAGAGAGTGACATCAGTCTCCTCCTCCACTGTCTTTCTGCCCAGTCGGACCAGTCTGCTCGCATGCTGCCTGGAATATGTTTCAATACTACCCACACAACACACTGGTCGTGCAGGGACGCCTAATTGTCAGATGTTATGAAACTTTTCCACCCCGATCCTCACCCGTAATGAACAGACTGGGAAAAAAGCGGGCTAATATTACATTGCCATCGTGCTCTCAGCTATGCTTACAATTTCAAGTCTTTAGCTTATTCGGAATTTTGTTTAAAATCAGCAGCAAAATTCGTAATTTGTGCCAAACGGACTGACAGACAAGGAAACGACCCAATAAAACGGTGGTAAAAATGGATTAGAGGCTTGTTGGCTGAACTGTATCCTCCTCGGATCTTTTTTTTTTGGTCATCACTCTACTGACTGGTTTGATGCGGCCCGCCACGAATTCCTTTCCTGTGCTAACCTCTTCATCTCAGAGTAGCACTTGCAACCTACGTCCTCAATTATTTGCTTGACGTATTCCAATCATTGTCTTCCTCTACAGTTTTTGCCCTCTACAGCTCTCTCTAGTACCATGGAAGTCATTCCCTCATGTCTTAGCAGATGTCCTATCATCCTGTCCCTTCTCCTTATCAGTGTTTTCCACATATTCCTTTCCTCTCCGATTCTGCGTAGAACCTCCTCGTTCCTTACCTTATCAGTCCACCTAATTTTCAACATTCGTCTATAGCACCACATCTCAAATGCTTCGATTCTCTTCTGTTCCGGTTTTCCCACAGTCCATGTTTCACTACCATACAATGCTGTACTCCAGACGTACATCCTCAGAAATTTCTTCCTCAAATTAAGGCGGTATTTGATATTAGTAGAATTCTCTTGACCAGAAATGCCTTTTTTGCCATAGCGAGTCTGCTTCCTCCGTCATTGGTTATTTTACTGCCTAGGTAGCAGAATTCCTTAACTTGATTGACTTCGTGACCATCAATCCTGATGTTAAGTTTCTCGCTGTTCTCATTTCTACTACTTCTCATTACCTTCGTCTTTCTCCGATTTACTCTCAAACCATACTGTGTACTCATTAGACTGTTCATTCCGTTCAGCAGATCATTTACTTCTTCTTCACTTTCACTCAGGATAGCAATGTCATCAGCGAGTCGTATCATTGATATCCTTTCACCTTGTATTTTAATTCCACTCCTGAACCTTTCTTTTATTTCCATCATTGCTTCCTCGATATACAGATTGAAGAGTAGGGGCGAAAGGCTACAGCCTTGTCTTACACCATTCTTAATACGAGCACTTCCTTCTTGATCGTCCACTCTTATTATTCCCTCTTGGTTGTTGTACATATCGTATATGACCCGTCTCTCCCTATAGCTTACCCCTACTTTTTTGAGAATCTCGAACGGCTTGCACCATTTTATATTGTCGAACGCTTTTTCCAGGTCGACAAATCCTATGAAAGTGTCTTGATTTTTTTTTAGCCTCGCTTCCATTATTAGCCGTACCGTCAGAATTACCTCTCTCGTCCCTTTACTTTTCCTAAAGCCAAACTGATCGTCACCTAGCGTATTCTGAATTTTCTTTTCCATTCTTCTGTATATTATTCTTGTAAGCATCTTCGATGCATGAGCTGTTAAGCTGATTGTGCGATAATTCTCGCACTTGTCAGCTCTTGCCGTCTTCGGAATTGTGTGGATGATGCTTTTCCGAAAGTCAGATGGTATATCGCCAGACTCATATATTCTACACACCAACGTGAATAGTCGTTTTGTTGCCACTTCCCCCAATGATTTTAGAAATTCTGATGGAATGTTATCGATCCCTTCTGCCTTATTTGACCGTAAGTCCTCCAAAGATCTTTTAAATTCCGATTCTAATACTGGATCCCCAATCTCTTCTAAATCGACTCCAGTTTCTTCTTCTATCACATCAGACAAATCTTCACCCTCATAGAGGCTTTCAATGTATTCTTTCCATCTATCTGCTCTCTCCTCTGCACTTAACAGTGGAATTTCCGTTGCACTCTTAATGTTACCACCGTTGCTTTTAATGTCACCAAAGGTTGTTTTGACTTTCCTGTATGCTGAGTCTGTCCTTCCGACAATCATATCTTTTTCGATGTCTTCACATTTTTCCTGCAGCCATTTCATCTTAGCTTCCCTGCACTTCCTATTTATTTCATTCCTCAGCGACTTGTATTTCTGTATTCCTAATTTTCCCGGAACATGTTTGTACTTCCTCCTCACATCAATCAACTGAAGTATTTCTTCTGTTACCCGTGGTTTCTTCGCAGCTACCTTCTTTGTACCTATGTTTTCCTTCCCAACTTCTGTGATGGCCCTTTTTAGAGATGTCCATTCCTCTTCAACTGTACTGCCTACTGCGCTATTCCTTATTGCTGTATCTATAGCGTTAGAGAACTTCAAACGTATCTCGTCATTCCTTAGTAGTTCCGTATCCCACTTCTTTGCATTGATTCTTCCTGACACATGTCTTGAACTTCAGCCTATTCTTCATCACTACTATATTGTGATCTGAGTCTATATCTGCTCCTGGGTACGCCTTACAATCCAGTATCTGATTCCGGAATCTCTGTCTGAGCATGATGTAATCTAATTGAAATCTTCCCGTATCTCCCGGCCTTTTCCAAGTATACCTCCTCCTCTTGTGATTCTTGAACAGGGTATTCGCTATTACTAGCTGAAACTTGTTACAGAACTCAATTAGTCTTTCTCCTCTTTCATTCCTTGTCCCAAGCCCATATTCTCCTGTAACCTTTTCTTCTACTCCTTCCCCTACAACTGCATTCCAGTCGCCCATGACTGTTAGATTTTCGTCCCCCTTTACATACTGCATTACCCTTTCAATATCCTTATACACTTTCTCTATCTGTTCATCTTCAGCTTGCGACGTCGGCATGTATACCTGAACTATCGTTGTCGGTGTTGGTCTGCTGTCGATTCTGATTAGAACAACCTGGTCACTGAACTGTTCACAGTAACACACCCTCTGCCCTACCTTCCTATTCATAACGAATCCTACACCTGTTATACCATTTTCTGCTGCTGTTGATATTACCCGATACTCATCTGACCAGAAATCCTTGTCTTCCTTCCACTTCACTTCACTGACACCTACTATATCTAGATTGAACCTTTGCATTTCCCTTTTCAGATTTCCTAGTTTCCCTACCACGTTCAAACTTCCGACATTCCACGCCCCGACTCGTAGAACGTTATCCTTTCGTAGATTATTCAATGTTTTTCTCATGGTAACCTCCCCCTTGGCAGTCCCCTCCCGGAGATCCGAATGGGGGACTATTCCGGAATCTTTTGCCAATGGAGAGATCGTCATGACACTTCTTCAATTACAGGTCACATGTCCTGTGTGGATACACGTTACGTGTCTTTAATGCAGTGGTTTCCATTGCCTTCTGCATCGTCATGTCGTTGAACATTGCTGATTCTTCCGCCTTTGGGGGCAATTTCCCAGCCCTAGGACAAGAAAGTGCCCTGAACCTCTATCCGCTCCTCCGCCCTCTTTGACAAGACCGTTGGCAGAATGAGGCTGACTTCTTATGCCGGAAGTCTTCGGCCGCCAATGCTGATTATTTATCAAAATTTAGCCAGTGGCGGGGATCGAACACGGGACCGAAGACGTTTTGATTATGAATCAAAGACGCTACCCCTAGACCACGGGTTCACCTCCTTGGATAGCTCACCTGTTAAGGGCTTTGGCCATGAAAAATAAAGTTTTGGGTGTGAGTCTCGATGTGGCAGACGGTTTTTATCTGTTGAGAATATCCAGAATGGAGTGCTTTCACTCCTAATAATAATAAATTAGATCATTTCAAATACAATGTAATTATCCTTGAAATATGTTTAAATGTTGTGTCTTTGTGAACCATAGTCAAACAAAGTGAAAGAGTAACTCATTTTATATCAAATAAACCCAGTGTTTCACAGCGGGGAAGAGAACTTTCGCGATGTTTTCGTAAAGTAACTACGCATGCGATGTTATCGAGTTCTTTTAGAGGTTGCTGAATACTTCCGTCTTTGTTTAACAATAAATATATTTTTCATGATTGCTGATTGTGCGAAAACAAATGTTCTCTTTTAGTTTCTCGGATGGGAGAAGATGAAATCTCCAAAATTCTGTTGACGATTGAAACAGGCTGGAAATCGTACATTACTCACTCGAAGAAGGCACCAAAAGTGTCGCTGCTAGATTTTCAGACGCAAGTATCGAGAAGGTAGTCTCTCTACTCTTATCGACAGAGATATATCCTTTATTTGGTATAATGGTCGCCTAGTCGTAGATATTGCTATAATCTCACTATTTCACTCCCATTTACGGAGCTTGTTAGCACTTGATGTTAGGTTGGCGCCATTAAAATGCATTGTGGTAATCGCTGCTGCTTGTTGGATCGCTTCTGTGTCTCGATGTTAATGCTGGCTCTAAATCTGGTTGTCTAGGGGTAAAAAGATGAGGTCCCGTGTTGTTGATGTGCTTTTGAAGATAAATAATGAGCGAAACCAACAAATATTTAAACTTCAAATATTTATTACTCTGGTGGCCATCTTAATTCCACTGTCCACCGAAGACAATGACACAACACAAAGTAGCACTTCTTTTACGTGTTCTTTGCAATGTTTACCCACCTAGAACAATAACATACATACACTTTACCAAAATGACCTTCGGACTCCGCTCCCGACCCTTCTTGCTGCTTGTATTTATAACCTTGTCAAAGAACCACTATAAAGAGATATAGTTTATAAGTCACATGTACATCTGTTATCGTAATTTGTGCAGAAAAGTTATTAATTTATATCGAGTGACATAATTTAAGAGGTTATTAAAATGACAGACAGATTTGTTGACTTGATAGAATTTGTTACAAAAAGGCCGTTTTTTAGAAGTTTGTCAATTGACTTCTCTAATTTGCATAAATAAGTAAATAACATGAATTATTAAGAATTACATTGGTTTTCGTCTAAAATAGGAGTGTTTACGTGAACACTGAGTGAAAACGGTCCTAGTGAGCAAATAGGTTCCACTGGGTGATTTTTATTTAAGGAGATCCAAAATACCTAAGTTGGCCACTATTTTTCGTACTTCATATTAATTATTTAAGATGAACTTAGTGTTTTTACATGATGACATTTGCTGTATCAGTGATCAAGTGATATTAACTTTTGTGTGGGTCAGTTATTCAGTATAATTTAATGGGTTGACTGTTTATGGAGACATGTTATGCAATCATTGTTAACATGCACAATAACTTTTCTATAATCATAAATACTCGTTAAACTGGTTGAATTTGGAGGGTATCGCATTCTTCGGTAAAGTAAAGCATTTAATAGGTTCCGTTACAATGGGTACGTAAGCGTCCGTTATTTTGATAAATGTGCGTAGCGGTAGTGAAGAGTAGTCCTCTGCTGCAGCCGTACGTCCTGACACCTTCGCCGCGCCAGGTCGACGCCCTTGAGAGGGCTTCCAAATGAGCGTACAGCACACCTTCTCCAGGGCTGCGGCGGCCCGGCCACCAGGTGCCGCTGGCGGAAGTTACGCCCACGATCACAGGTCGTAAACACTGCTTCGTGGCCATTGTTTTCCTATTAGCACGGAACCGGCGGCATAATTGTATACTGTTTAGGGGCGCCGCGTATCGGGTGCGGCTTGCTACACGGCCGCCATCGTAAACACATTAACACATAGCGGCACAATGGCCGGGTCCTGCGTCAGGCGCGTTCGCGGTTCGCCGTGGGCCTCATACCTGTGGGATCAGGGACACCAGCCGCTCCTCTCCGTAATCCGAAGCAGCCTCGCCTAGGAGGACACAATATGTAAGCTACTGTGAGGAGGACGGGGACTTACTGGTAGCAGCGCTGAAGATGCTTCATCCTTCTCCGTGGTCGAAGATAGCCCCTACCACGCCGTAGCGGAGAAGCGAGGCAACTGTCCCCCACTTGAAGCAGCTGATCGCCGCCATTTGCAGGGATGAATCCTAGTACTGCGGTTGTGATTTGAAGTATACGAGACGCAACAAGAGCAAATTGAAGCACAAATTAAACGCATGTTTGTTTAAAAAAATACTGAGTATTCGAGTCTATTTTAAAAGTATACTTAAACGAATCAGGTGTCCTAATTTCCGAAATACGTCTGCATAGAGACGCGCAGTTTAAGAATGTAAGGCTCTTTCCAGACAAGGTGGAGCGAGTTTACATCGAGTTATTTGCATTAGATAATTACATGAAACTTTTAAAGTAGCAGACAGTACAATTATATTTTCCCCAAACTCCTTTGCCATTGCAATATTAGTGGAAAGTCCATCACAAGTAACAGCTAACACACTGACATTTGCATCATACAATATTGTAATGGTCATCTCCAATAACATGTCCCTGTGAGTAGCGTTAGTAAGCGAGATTACTTTATCGTTTACTAAGTTTTTAGCTTCTAAAATATTTGCTAATTTGCAAATCTTCTACGTCTGTCTTTTGCACTTTTTGTTCACTGTATTTAACTTAGTCTTATATTGCCCAATTTTTCCTTTCTTCAATTTTTTCAACTTTTCCTTCAGCTTACTTGGACTTTATGGAAATGAATAATTATGGTCTCCAGTGTAACCAGAAACGTGCACATCCACACACACGTTTTCTGCTGTCTCAACATTTCTTGGCTTTGGCTTTGGAGGTTTCCTTGCCTTGGTAACCTGGAAAAGGAACGTTCAAAATTATACACACTGACAGTATTTCCACACTATTTAACCTAGGCCCATATTGCACGATTTCCAGGACAATATACCTTTTTCAAATGAGTTGCAAATCCAAATACTGTCGGTATAGCATCGTCCTTGAGTTGACGTCTATTTACGTAATTTTCCATGTAACAGTTCTCTTCAAAATGAAGAGAGCACAGCAAATGATTTGCTGTCGGTTAAAGTTCTCTCTCCGAGTAGCAGCTATCCATTTCCGACTTATAAAATCATTTGTAAGGGGAAACCTAAACAAAAACAAACGCTCATGAGGTATTATTTCTCCATGAAAATACCATATACAAGTAATAGAAAGTAACAGAGAACCAGAAATGACTGAGCTGTGAAATGTAATATTGTTTCCGTCTTCGTCTTTGCTTCCGTTCTTATTGTTACAATTAAAAGCAGCACACGAATGCACCATGTTTACGCACTGTTTCCCTGCAAATGGCGGCTTGTATCACGTTTAATGTTGGGACGCGACACTAGCGCCAACTAGCGGTCTAGTTTTTATTTACTAAGTCAATGGGTCGAAGACGCTAAACCCGTCCCCGCACGAGTAGTGACAACGAACTAGGTCGTGGAACTGATCGAGTTTTGTGACGTCAGAACGTGGGATTTCACATTGCGGAACAGTGCCAAGCGTGAAAGGCAGAATTAGACGCATCGTAGTTTTGTTTCGTGGAGAAGAGAGTGGCCAACGAAACGCGCGATAGCCTTCTACGTCACAAACAGATCTTAGGACTTTGATTTTATCCATACTGGATGAGAGGTCGTGGTTGTGAATGTCAATTTTAAAAAAACATATCGGCTCAACCACTTGTTTATAGTGTAAAACACTAAGATTTACGCGTTTCAGAAGTCAAGCTTCCATCATCAGAATAATAAAAAGTAAAGAACCTGTTAAAACTCGCCAAAATGGAACATGCAATAGGCACAATAAAATTGATAATAAACTTAAACATCGTGGCTACTTCCCTTGTTGCAGCCGTCTTTTCCGAGGTGCATCTCCACATAGTCGTCAAAATATAAAAAACTCCAAAATGTTGTCGCCTATGGTGTTCAACATCTAACCACATGGCTCTCTCCTCTATCGTCGTAAACCGTCCGTGCGTGTTCGTTGATACCACACACCACGTAGCCAAACACGACACTGAAACGCGAGTGAGCTCACGCGCAAGTAAACAAGGAAGTCACACAGGTGTCTATACAAACAGATAACGTATACATGTTCCAAGGACCTCATGAAATGATGGTATCCTGCGAATTGCTAAAAATGTAGTTACTAAAAGAAACTAGCGAAATGTTTGAAAAAGTTATTTGTATCACCAGTTAACTGTTCATTCAGTGTGTTCTGGTTATCCACGCTATGTATCGTAATTTCCAGCTGTTCTAGTAGATCCAGCTTTTTGCCTTTGTCCTGTCTATGTAAAATAACGAGATCCTGATCTATTCCCAACATGGGGTGTCCCGTTTCCCAAATATGCGTGTCTACAGCTGACTTTTCGAAATTATTAATCCGGAAAGCATCGCTATGTTCTTTGTAACGTACTTTAAAGGACCTCGAAGTATGGTATTGTGACTCTCGTAATATTATTTGCGGTATTCTTCCTTGCATTCACCTGCTGTTTCTGTCGTATTAACGCCGGCCGGTGTGGCCGTGCGGTTCTAGGCGCTTCAGTCTGGAACCGCGTGACCGCTACGGTCGCAGGTTCGAATCCTGCCTCGGGCATGGATGTGTGTGATGTCCTTAGGTTAGTTAGGTTTAAGTAGTTCTAAGTTCTAGGGGACTGATGACCTCAGAAGTTAAGTCCCATAGTGCTCAGAGCCATTTGTCGTATTAATTTATTGACAGCGTTTTGGTGTTTTACACTATAAACAAGTGGTTGAGCCGATATATTTTTAACATAGATCTTAGGACCCTCCATAATGGCTTATGTCGGTTGTAATTCATAATATAACTCACGTACTGTGAATAAATGCTGTTTTAAAGCACCGGTACATTGAGGATTTTTCGAAAAGCAACCAGCGGTCTCGGTGCGAGAAGTTATCTTTCCAGGAAGAACAAAACAGCTTCTGCGCAGGATGACTAGGAATCGATTTCCGCTCTAGCAGGGTAAAACAGTGTGCGGAGATATACGTAGTTTCTTTTCATGTGCATTTCTTGCGTTAGTATTACTAGTAACTCATACCTGTACTCCATGTGGTATTAAAGCACTTTAAGGAAAATGAACAGCTCCGGCTACTGTGCTCCGCGACTTCATTGACTGGTAAGATGCCCTGCGAAGGATTGCTGTAACTTTGTAAATCGCCGTGTAGCTACTTCGTGTAGTACGTAGTGGGGTAGAAAGACTGCCGACTCTCCTGTTTCCTTTTCAGCTTGCAGAGCTGTGAAGAAGGGAAGTGCATGACGACTATCTCGTGACTTGTCTTCTACCCTTCACCCACCCCTCCCCTACCTCTCCCTGACCGCCCTGTTACACCCCCAGAACACAGTTTATCCCTTAATACTGTTCTATTCATTTGAGGCACACACATCTAATATTTGATCTTCTCAACCCACTTCATTTAACGACAATCATTAATTTTTGCCATTAAAACAATATTTCTAATAATCCACGATTTTTCCATCTGCTACAACTTGAAACTATTAGTCCTCGAGAAAAAATTAAAAGAACGTTTTTGTGGGATATTTAATGTATTAGGTTGGTGTATAAGTTTGTAGCGTTTTCCTCATCACTAATATAGTCACTTTCACTATTTACAATAGTCTGCCAACGCTTGGATAACAACTCGATTCCTCGTCTACAGAAATCACGTGGTTTTGAGGTTAAGAACTCGTCGATCCATGTTCGGAGCGTATTTTAGTCCGGAAAGGAAGTTCCTCGAGGGCTGTTCGATAGACAGCGGAAAAGGTGGAAATCTGAGAGTGCAAGATCAGGCGGGTGCAGAAATGACTTCACAACCCAACTCCTGTATAGTGCTTTTTGTCGGCCTAGCAGAACTCTGGCAGGCGTTGCCGTGCGACGGTATCACTTGACACAGTCTTCCTCATCCTTGTTTTTGGATAGCGTGTACAAGACGTCTTACCGGTCGGAGTGGCCGAGCGGTTCTAGGCGCTACAGTCTGAAACCGCACGACCGCTACGGTCGCAGGTTCGAATCCTGCCTCGGGCATGGATGTGTGTGATGTCCTTAGGTTAGTTAGGTTTAGGTAGTTCTAAGTTCTAGGGGACTGATGACCACAGCAGTTATGTCCCATAGCGCTCAGAGCCATTTTTACAAGACATCTCGGTTGACAATAAATGTCAGCGACGATGGTTACACCTCGGGGAAGCAGTTCGTAGTACACCACTCCGTCACTGTTCCACCAGATGCATGACATTATCTTTTGTGGATAGGCGCAGGTGTTTGTACAGGAAGTTGCTGCTTTCTTTTTCCTCATGTTAGCAGGAAGACAGCATTTACCATACAGGATAAGTATGATCGGTGCTGTTCATGAGCCAATTGATGACGAGCAAGAAGCGAAGCACATGTGGCCACCCGCTGATTTTTGTGGTTTAGGCTTCGAGCGTGCGGTTCCCGTAGACCCAATTTTTGAACCTTCCCTACTGCATGAAAATGTTGCACGAAGGTGGAACCATCACAGCTCATCGTATCTGCCAGTCCTCGAGTACAGTGACGTGGATCAATGTCGATTAATGCGTTTGAACGACCATCATCAAACCCCGAAGGTCTTCCTGAACGTGGAGAGTCTCTAACGTAAGAACTATCCTCTTTAAAACGAATAAAGCATTTTCTTGTCGTGTTCTGTGCAATGGCACTATCCCCACACACGATGCAAATGTTTCTGGATACCTCCGCTGTTGTCACCCCTATACTGAAATCTAACAGAAGAGCCGGCCTCGGTGGTCTAGCGGTTCTAGGCGCTCAGTCCGGAACCGCGCGACTGCTACGGTCGCAGGTTCGAATCCTGCCTCGGGCATGGATGTGTGTGATGTTCTTAGGTTAGTTAGGTTTAAGTAGTTCTAAGTTCTAGGGGACTGATGACCACAGATGTTAAGTCCCATAGTGCTCAGAGCCATTTGAACCATTTTTCTAACAGAAGAACATGTCGGATATGTTCCGATTTCTCCACTTGGCAATACATCTTCTAGCGTCCACAGTTCCACTCACTATCTCCAAACGGCAATTTGTATTCTCTAATTGCAAGAGTGACCTTCGAATAAAGAAATTGCAGTCTATAAACAAACCCATAGCAATCGGAGTACCAACGTGCAAAACAAAAACGTTACGAATTTATGCAGCATTAGTTGCTTTTTCTTCGCTTGAAGCCGCGGCTTGCTAGTTATTCAAGAGAAACGTAAAACAGGGACGTTTAAACTCCACCCAGCCTCAACACTCACAGCACACTGGTAGGGGTTTTTAGTATGTTGTTCATGACACTACCTCCCACCACTGTACAAAACTTTCCGACTACACAATTTTCCCCCTATTCGATCCTTTTAGTCTTCGTTGATCGGGGGCTACTATGGGACAGAGATCGGGTAGTCATCGGACCAAACCAGGCTATGTGCGATAAGGTGCCTGAGTGTCAAACCGGGAACGCATATGCGCTGCCCTGCAATCACGGATGTTGTTACCCTGGAAGATGAGATCTCCAAAGCACATTCGTCATCGGGATATAAAAGGAGGGGCAACACTTGGTCACCGACAATGTCGAAGTAATCATCCTGATTCACGGTACCGAGCGAGGTGGGGCACTGGGACTTGCATTCTGGAGGACGACTACTTCAGATTCCCGTCCGGCGGAACAGATTTGGATTTTCCGTGATTTCACAAAACTGCCGAAGACAAATATCGAGATGATTCCTTTGAAAAGGGCACAGCCGATTTCCTTCCTCTCCTTCCGTAATCCAATCTTGTGCTCCTCTTCTACTTAAATAGCTGTCAACGAGACGTTAAACTTTAATCTTCCCTTCTGGTTCAATGACTACCCGAATGAATGGGGGCCTTACTTAGCCTGCATTTATCGCGACTCTCTCGCTCAGCTAGAAGTCCCAAGCGACTAGAAAGAGACGCAGGTGTCCTCTGTATGTAAGAAGGGTGAAAGAATGGACCTGTAAAATTACAGACCAATATCCATAAGATCGTTTTACTGGAGAATTTTAGAACATATTCTGAGTTCGAATATACTAAATTTACTAGAGACCAAAAATCCTATGTCCACGGATCAGCTCGGTTTTAGAAAGCATTGCTCGTGCGAAACTCAGCTTGCCCTTTCCTCGCATGATATACTGCAAATTATGGATGAAGGGCAACAGGCAGATTTCAGATTTTTAGATTTCCAAAAGGCGTTTGAGGCGGTGCCCCATTGCAGGCTGTCAAGGGAGGTACGAGCATTGTGGAATAAGTTCAAAGAAATGTGAGTGGCTCAAAGGCTTCTTAAGTAATAGAACCCAGTATGTTGACCTAGACGGCGAATGTTCATCAGAGACAGGGGTATATCAGGAGTGCCCCAGGGAAGTGTGATAAGAAATTTGTTATTTTACTATATACATAAATGATTTGGCGGACAATGTGAGCAGCACTTTTCGGTTGTTTGCTGATGATGCTGTGGGGTGCAGGAAGTTGTCGAAGATAAGTGACTGCAGGATGATACGGGATGACTTAGACAAATTTTCTAGTTGGTATGATGAATGGCAGCTAGCTCTAAATGTACAAAAATGTTATTTAATGTGGATGAGAAGGAAAAACAAACCAGTAATATTCGTACACGGCATTAACAGTGTCCTGCTTGACACAGTCACATCGTTTAAATATCTGGTTCAAATGGCTCTGAGCACTATGAGACTTTACTTCTGAGGTCATCAGTCCCTAGAACTTAGAACTACTTAAACCTAACTAACCTAAGGACACCACACACATCCATGCCCGAGGCAGGATTCGAACTTGCGACCGTAGCGGTCGCGCGGTTCCAGACTGTAGCGCCTAGAACCGCTCGGCCACCCCGGCCGGCGTAAACATCTGAGCGTAACCTTGCAAAGCGATATGGAATTAAACGTGCATTTTGAGGTCTGTGGTATGGAACGCGATAGGCCGACTTCGGTTTATTAGGAGACTTTTAGGAAAGTGTTGTTCATCTGTAAAGGAGACCGTCTGTAGGTCGCTAATGCGACCTATTCTTGAGTACTGCTCGAGTATTTGGTATTCGTACCAGGTTGTTTTAACGGATCACTCCGAAACAGTTCAGAGGAAATCCCTGGAGGAAAGGCGAAGTTCTTTTGGAAGAACACTATGGAGAATATTTAGAGAACCGACATAAGAAGCTGACTGCCGAACGATTCTGCTGGCACCAACATACATTTCGCGAAAGGACCACGGAGGTAACATATGACAAATTACGGCTCATACGCAGCGCATATGGTTAGTTGTTTTTCTCTCTCTCTGTTTGCGAGTGATGCAGGAAAGGAAATGACAAATAGTGGTTCGGGGTACCGTCCGCCACGCACCGTACTGTGGGTTTGCGGAGTACGTATGTAAGTGGTACGAGAAGCCGTCAAAATATTACAGAACCACCTGCAGCCTGAGATACACCCCTCACACCTTGCAGGTTCTTGCGTTTCATTGGGTCGTCAGTGTACTCCGTGCCTTATATCATTTGAAAAGAGGCGAAATCCCGACTTGTCATGCCACACTATAAGCGTCAATTGCCTAGTTCCTGTGTTGTTTGGTCCTTTGAAGAAGTGCAGCTGTATATGCCGCTGTGGTCAATGGCTCGACTACAAATGTCCAATGTGTGCAGTTCCGTTCACAACGTCCTCACGGAAACTGGTTGAAAGAGACTCGTAGCCACTTTCTGAAGGGTATGAAACCTGTTGTCATCGAGAAGGCGTGTGTTAGGATAGTAGACACTTGAACAGTCCGTATTTATGGGCAAACAAATAGGGCAACTTCATTCGTGGTCGACTAGACACCACAGCTCCCTTCTGGCAGTCTCTCACGTCTCCATGGCGACCTGTCGCACTGCTCGTTCCATAGAACCACCTGTCACACGTACACCACCTCACAGCAGCATGTAATGTCAGCAGTGGAGGGCTCACTTGACCGCCTCTTATCAGTTTTACACAAGCTTCAGCTCTCCAAAGCCACGAGCAGCCTGTTTTAAGAAGATTTACAATATTTTGTCCGGTGGTGTTACTTGTTTCCAAACATGGATTTACATAACTTTTTTTCCTAGTTGTTGTTAAGGTCTCCAGTCAGAAGATTGTTTGATGCAGATCTCCAGACAAGTCTATCCCGTGTAATCCTCTTCATCTCTCCATACCTACTAGAGCTGCAATTTTTTTAAATCCATATAATGACTTCCAGCGCCTGGCATATTACTACCTTGTGCAGACCGTAGTGCTCCACACAGACCTCTTACCCAATACACAGTGCCCAAACCGCGCAGCAGAATTGTTCACACAATTGACGCTGTGGGCATCGTTACCCATGGAGAACCACTTGGAGTTCATTTACCTGCTCTTTCATATTATCTGTTATTTACTTACGCCAATTATATTTTTTAAAGAAGAATGCATGAATTTGGAAGGAGGAAATTCTAGAATTACGGCATATTTTAAGAAGACAACAAAAAGAAGATGTGAAAGAGCGGATATAGACGTCCCTTCAATTCTACCACTCGAGGAAGAGGCCCTGGTAGTGATCTTCAAGTGCAGTGTCTCCGTTTGGCCCTTCTCTTATTAGTATTATCTATATGGTCATCAGTCCTCGGGAAAATTCGATTTGTTCAGTCCATGCAGGTCTAATCTGATGTATATTACTGTTGCTTGTTAGCGTGCTGTGTGTGTTAATGTTTGTTTGGTTACAAAACAACAACCACTACTAGGTCACCAATTTTGCGTGACTTTCGAACAATATCCTTTTCAGACCCACTGGCTACAGCTGTGTACATTAAATTTTACTGTGTCTTAGCTGCAATAGAAGTACTTTTGCCCAATGGAAAACTTGAGGTACACATCTGTGAATGTTAAACCTGCGCAACTGCTGCCAACTGTTGGGCATCACCATGAAAATATCAGGAAGTCAGTGTGACAGTGCACAGCGGCTCGTGGCCAACAGAATAAGTGGATGTGACTGGTTCGCTATATTTCATTGTATAATTGAATATTGTTATTGTTATTTTGCATGGTAATTTTAGAATGATCATTTTATTTATTACAATATTTCAAAATTAGTTATTGTACTACATAAAATGAAACCAGAGCATAAAGTAGATTTTGCCGGCCGCGGTGGTCTAGCGGTTCTAGGCGCTCAGTCCGGAACCGCGCGACTGCTACGGTCGCAGGTTCGAATCCTGCCTCGGGCATGGATGTGTGTAATGTCCTTAGGTTAGTTAGGTTTAAGTAGTTCTAAGTTCTAGGGGACTGATGACCACAGATGTTAAGTCCCATAGTGCTCAGAGCCATAAAGAAGTTTTTTAAAACGGGTGCCAATTTTTGTTTAAATCTTGCATGTAAAATCATTAAAAAATCTCCTAAGAGTATTATTACAGAAAGGAAAAAAATCATTCTCCGAGAAAAAATTTGGGTTTGAAAGGCATATCTTGCCATAATCTTATTTAATTAAGTTACAAACAGAACTTACTTGGCTGTAGGAAAATATAACAAGACAGAACGAACCTAATTATTAATCTTATTAATATATATTTGTATAATAAAACTAGTTTCTTTGAATAGTGTACTTGTTGATATTGTATATATTGAATAATATCTATGATGTGTCACTGTTGTACGTTAACACTAATTGAATTGCTTTATATTACGTTCATATTACATTCACATTATTGTATTTTCAATGACGTATTCATTTCTGTTATTACTTCATAGCGATGTGAATGGATTTCACGTGGATTCTAGAACAATATCTACCCACGGACTGTTCTAATTACTTCTAGCCGGCCGACAAAGACAGATATTATTGTTCCTTCAAAAGATACATCATTATCTGTTTTCTGAAGCTGGAAATGTTATTCAGTCCTCTGATATAACGAGGGAGATCATACCAGGGACGGGTTCCTGCAACTGAAGAGGACTTCGAGAAAGCAGCTGAGTTATGGAATGGGACAGAAAGAGTTATAGTTTTATGGGAAAGAGTGTTTCTGCTATGTTGTTCAGAGAAGAATTTTAAGGTCGAGGAGAAATATGAAGGCGACTATTGTGGCCGCGCGGTTCTAGGCGCTTCAGTCCGGAACCGCGCTGCTGCTACGGTCGCAGGTTCGAATCCTACTTCGGGCATGGATGTGTGTGATGTCCTTAGGTTAACTAGGTTTAAGTAGTTCTAAGTCTAGGGGACTGAGGACCTCAGATGTTAAGTCCCATAGTGCTCAGACCCATTTGAACCATTTTTTGAATTACTTCTACTTTTGACTACATTAATATATAATTAAATGTAAATTGTGACCTTTAACTGATGTTCATGTTAACTGTTGTGCGTGTTTTAAGATGTGTGCATTTTGTGTGTCTACTTTCTTACAACGCTGTCACAGTCACTCGTTTCACCATCAGTTCTGGAGCTACTGGAACTTAATTTCATTTTAACATGCTTTTTATAGTCAAGACCTGGCCATTCTCTACAGTCTTTACCTCACCACAGTGTTCTCCATTTCCAAATTTAAGATTCCCTGCTGCCTGAGGGTGTGTCCTATCGGCTGATGTCTTCTTTTAGTCAAATTGAACCATACTTTTCTTTTCTCTCCAGTCAGTTTTAGTACCTTAGAATTAACTATTCAGTCTGTACGTTTAATCATCTGTGTGTAAGCGCGTGATCCGCCTTCGTCGCTGAGCGGTGCCGGCACGGTAACTCAGCGTTTTTGGTCAGAGAGTTGGCCGCTCTATGTAATACAGAAAACTGAGTGAAGGGGTCAACGACGAACTTAAGCATGGCGTCATGTGACGTCCGCCACGACCAAATGCAACGAACAAAAAGGAACAAAGTGAAGGAAAAAAAAAGAACGTGGTCAGTGAGGCTGAGTCCTATGCGGAGGATCCGGGTTCGATTCCCAGCACTGCCAGGGATTTCACGTGGATTCTAGAACAATATCCATCCACGGACTCGCAGTTGGTGCGATGACTGGAACGGGGTGGACTCAGCTTCGTGAGGGACTACTTGACCGTGTAGTAGCGGCTGTAGGTCACGAAAATTGAGCACGGCCGTGAGAGCACCCACTGAGCCCGTTGGCGGCGGATGACATGGCGGTCGGTCGGTACCGAGGGGCCCGCTAGAGTCTGTGGAACGAAGGAGTTTCTTGTGAGTTTGTGCGTATTTTGTTCGGTTACCCCGTTTCATGTCACAACACGTATCGTATGCCCTGCAGGCAAGTGTGATTAAGTCCCTGCGCCCTTCTGCACTCTGCTGCGAATCGACGGCGCCCTCTCTCAGAGGGAGGCGAGGACCTTGCTCCAGCTGCTGCTGTGGCTGCCCTCGTGTTTGCCGTGTCAAGACAGATAAGGCCGCTCTGTTGACAACTCGGGCAGAGCCGCATTCCTTGTCTCGTCTGCTCCCTCCTTCTTTTTGCCTTTTCTTTGCTTCCCTCGGGTATCGCGTAATTTACAGCACGGTATAAAGCTATTAAGATCGCGGGAAACTAGCCAGTTCCAGATCGCATGCTCGTATATTTGGAAACGCGGAGCGGCGTTAATACGAAAGCGACTCCAGTACGTACCCGACCATTAGGAATCCGTACGTTATTTCTTACACGTTCTTCTCTTTTCGGTATGAAATATGTTCTGCCATGTCCGCAGCATAATGTCCTTACGCTGTTATGGTTCAAATGGCTCTGAGCACTATGGGACTTAGCATCTGAGGTCATCTGTCCCCTAGAACTTAGACCTACTTAAACCTAACTAACCTAAGGACATCACACACATCCATGCCCGAGGCAGGATTCGAACCTGCGACCGTAGCAGTCGCGTGGTTCTGGACTGAAGCGCCAAGAACCGCTCGGTCACTGCGGCCGGCTTACGCTGCTATGGAAACAACTAAGTGATTCTGCCATTAACACAGAATTTAACCTATCAGACGAGTCATATTGTTTTGTGCAGAATCTAACAATAAATATTACAACTAAATCAGGATTCGATTGATGGAATCTGACAAGGAAACTAGTTTTATTTGTTTACATGCTGACTAGCGAATGAGAGGTATAGACTCATTTCAATAGTTTCCAAATCACTTACTCTTTAGGATTAGAAAATAAGTTCTTTGAAGCCTGTTTTACATGAATAATAATAAGTATCGATACGATTCGTCTTCTATGCAAAACTGTAGCATTTTTTGCACCCAGCCTATGGAACAGGGTGGCGTATCAGAGGAACCAAACGGCGTACCACTTGTATTGTCATCATCTGTAGTAAATCAATCTTACGTTGAAATACGTTCCTGCCTAGATATTGCATTGTTTTACATCTTGATACATGAAAGAGAACGAAAAGGAGGGAGCAGTGTAAGATGTCCATGACTATGGAATTTATTGCTAGCGCACTCGAGCAGATGTAATTTCATCGAAATCGAAATAACTGAAGTTGTACTGGCTCAAAGTACGATAAATAGTGACTGTGAGCTTTTTTAAAGGAATACCTTTCAGCATTCGCCTGAAGTTATTTAGGGAAACTGCGGAGAACCTAATTTGGATGTTTGGATAGAGCCGCTTGCCCAGAAGAAAAGAGACTGTGAGTTCATCTGACAATACGAAAAGTTATCGGCCGAAGTTACAGTACTTACGCAAGGAAATGTGTAAAACGCTTAGAGTACGGCTGTTAAGAAGTGGACAAAAAATAAAGATTATCGAACAGCAGATCTTACGAGTACCCACTTTCAGAAATTAAGATGTTGAAGGCAGGCAGGCGCCTGAATATAGGAGAATTCTCGTTTGAAAATTCTCGGATATCTCGCCTAAAGAGAGGGTCTACATTTCGCAGTGTTTGGGGTTCATATAGACGATGTTCGTATCAAGTGCTCTGATGGACCAACCCAATTCCAACACAAAAGCTGACGATGACGCACACGTTGGACTTCGAAATGTCATGCTATTCCGACAACATCCGGCGTTACTCCCAAGAATTATTTCCTCACATGAAAGACACCTAAACTGTTTAATTTTAATCTAGCTGTTCTCAAAGTTCTCAAAATAAACACAAAGTGAATGGATTTAAAAACAGTCGTGGCATCGCCATTTATGGTTATATTTAAATCTTAAACTGTACTGAGTGATTCAAAAAGAAAGAGCAAATTTCAGTTGTTTATTACAGACAAACTATGAAAGACAGAAACACACTGCGCGTGCCTCTGTGTAGAGAAAGGTTCTAGGTTTTATGTTCACATAGACACTTTACCATACACTCAAAGTGAGCACCATGCGTTGATCGAGAAACGTCGAAACGGCAGTCCATTTCATTCCACACACGAATCAACAGGTCTCTCTTTATTGAATCGACAGCTTCAACAATTCGATTTCACACCTCTTGAAGACTATCTGTCGCCATAGATGGGGTAACGACTGTCTTTTATGTACCCCCACAGGAAAGAAATCGCGAGGTATGAGGTCTGGTGACCAGGGAGTCCAAAAGTAATGAACAGGATTTAGTTATTCTATGAGGTTTCGGGAGTGCAGCCGGATCATGTAGACTTCTTGCCACAATATTTCTCCTGGCAACCGTCCAGCCATCTTCAGGTGAGTGTCCGGCACTCACCTGGACAATTGCCAGCCGAAATATTGTGGCAAGAAGTCAACATGATCCGGCTGCAATCCCGAAACCTCATAGAATATTCAGTGCGCCGGGAAAACTTCAAGAATCATGTCATGATTCTGTTGTTTACCTCTTCCAATCCAACGTTGTGGGGTGGTGTTATGAAGATAAAGGTGCACCTCGAGGTGAACGTGAGGCGGGACGCTGTCATGCATAAACATGAAATCATTGGAGTCTTCGTGAAGTTAAGGAAACAACAATTTTTGCAGCATGTCCAGGTATGACATTTCTGTCACAGTTTACTTCGCAAAAAAGAAATGCCCGTAAACTTTGTAAACAGAAACGGCACAAAACACATTCAGTTTCGGTGAATTTCTTTAATGTTCGACGACGACACCAGGCTTTTGTAACCCCCAAATTCTTACCTTATGGTGGTTTACTGTACCAGATACATGAAACAACGATTCGTCCGAAAAGATGACTCGTTCGGAAAAAGTATCCTCTGCTATATCCTAAAGAGACTGCTGGCTGAAAAGCAAGGTTCGTTCTTCCTGTTATGATCGCCGGGACGCAGTTGCTGCAGTAACTGCAAGCTGTAAGGCTTCATATGCAGGCGTCGTTTCAGAATAGGCCACATCGTCGTTTGAGGAAGTTATCCTCGCCTGTTCGATATGTGGACTTCCGAGAGCTCCGTGAGAACGCATATCGGATACGTTTAACATTGCGTGTGTGGCCGACCAGTGCTCTTCCATTTGCATATGCAACCAACTTCCACTAACTTGTATGCCAGTCATATACAGTGAAGAGCCAAAGAAACTAGTACACCTGGCTAATATCGTGTAGGCCCCCGAGAGCACGCAGAAGTGACGCAACACGACGTGGCATGTACTCAACTAATGTCTGAAGTAGTGCTGGAGGGAACTGACACCGTGAATCTTGCAGGGCTGTCCATAGATCCGTAAGAGTACCAGAGGGTAGAGATCTCTTCCGAACAGCACGTTCCAAGGCATCCAAGATTTGCCCAATAATGTTCATGTCTGGCGAGTTTGGTAGCCAGCGGAAGTGCTTAAACTCAGAAGAGTGTCGCTGGAGCCATTCTGTAGCAATTCTGGACGTGTGGGGTGTCGCATTCTCCTGCTGGAATTGCTCTAGTCCGTCGGAATGCATAATGGACACGAACGGATGCAGGTAATCAGACAGGTTGCTACGTACGTGTAACCTGTCAGAGTCGTATCTAGACATATCCGGGGTCTCATATCACTCCAGTTGCACACGTCCCAGGCCATTACAGAGTCTCCACCATCTTGAAAAGTCCCCTGCTGAGATGCAGGCTCCATGGATTCATGAGGTTGTCTCCGTACCCGTACACGTCTATGCGCTCGATACAATTTGAAACGAGACTTTCCGACCAGGCAATATGTTTCCAATCATCAAGAGTTCAATGTCGGTGTTGGCGGGTCCAGGCGAGGCGTAAGGCTCTGTGTTGTGCAGTTATCAGGGGTACACGAGTGCGGATATCGATGATGGTTCATTGAATGGTTCGCACGCCGACACTTGTTGTTGGCCCAGCATTGAAATCTGCAGCAATTTGGGGGAGAACTGCACTTCTGTCACGTTGAACGACTCTCTTGAGTCGTCGTTGGTCCCGTTCTTGCAGGATCTTTCCCCGGCCGCAGCGATATCGGAGACTTGATATTTTACCCGATTGCTGACATTCCAGTTTTTCAATATTTTAATTGTTCGGTACATTTGATTGATCATTGCGCCATAACCGAATTGTAAAAGCAGAACGTGATTGTCCCACTGTGGTCAAACAGGCAGCAACACCGACCGTTCTAAATTCTTAGGACTGAGGGCCGATAGAAGGAGGTAAATATCCCGTAGCCAAATGATAGCGTCCACGAAAAACGCTCGGAATGAACATTAAGTACCACGACGCGTAGCGCCAGCGAAAACTACATGGTATCAACCTAACCGGTGAGCAGGGCGTCAGAAGGCACCGTCAGAGACAAACGCGGGAACTGTAAGAGGGAGACAAAGGGAAGAATTGAACACTTGTGCAAAGCGAGAGTAGACCGAGTAAAGGATATCCGGGCTCGCGCCAGCATGCGACTGACTTCGGAATTCACATCCGACCACCCTGATTTGGGTTTTCCGTGATTTCCCTAAATTGCTTCAGACAAATGCCGGGATGGTTCCTTTGAAAGGGCGCGGCCGACTTCCTTCCCCATCCTTCTCTTATCCGGTGGGACCAATGACCTGGTTGTTGGTCCCCTCCCATCCAGTCAAGTCCACAGCTAGTGGTGCAGCAGCTAGTGTTGCTGTCTTTGGATCACGGAGTCCCGTCTTCGATCCCCGGCCGGTTTGGTGATTTTTCTCTGCCCTGGGATGTTTGTGTTGTCCTCGTCATGTCAGCATCATTCGTGAAAGTGGCTAGACTGGACTGTGTAGAGATTGGGACTTTGTAACGGCGCTGACGATCGCGCAGCTGAGCGCCTCACAAACCAAACATCATCATCCTTCCAGTCAACAAACCACACAACCTCAGAGTCCACGTGGTACGACTCTGGAAGCGCTGCCCAGCATCTGCTGTGACGCTCAGGCTGTTTACGTTGGGAGTCGCGGATCGCTCCGACCCGCGACAGCGAGCAATGCCTCGTCTGACGAACACGGGCCTGGCGTGGATACCAAAGAGGGATTTCTTCGAAGTATCTTGTTCAAGATCCTGTGCAGAAACTATATGCTGCTACCTTTCCTATAACAATAAGTCGCACTGTCTCTGATAATCAAATGCGAAGGCTTTGAATTCTCAGTCTAGCAACGATGTACGTGTCTTCAATCGTGAGATCTGTTGTTCACAGTATTGATTCATTCAGGAGACAAACCTGGGGCTCCTATTTACAGGCAGTTGCGCTAGCCACTAAGCCACCTTGGCACAGCCGTGAGTACGCTGCACGGACTACTTTGGCACGCCTCCCTCCTCGATCCCAACTCTCACAGTTGCCCCAGACCACTTTAAATTCCTCCTTACACACGAACAGAATTTCCGAGGCTCTCCATGTTCTGCAATATCACCTTAAAATTGAACCTAGGTGGAGCTACTTATACAAATGAAATGACACATTATTGGTCATACAATTTTAGGAAAAGGATAGTTGCCACTCGCCATATAGCGGAGGTGCTGACTCGCAGATAGGTACAACAAGAAGATTTCACAAAATAAGCTTTAGGCCAACAAGGCCTTTATCAAAAATAGACAACAGACGGCCACACACACACACACACACACACACACACACACACTTAGGCGAACGCATGTCACACATACATGACTGCAGTCTCTGGCAGCTGAAGCCACACTCAGCCACAATGTCTTCAGCTGGCAGAGAGAGCAGTCATGTGTGTTTCAGTGCGTTTGCCTGTGTGTGTGTGTGTGTGTGTGTGTGTGTGTGCGTGTGTGTGTGTGTGTGTGTGTGTGTGTGTGTGTATGTCTGTCCTCTATTTTTGACAAAGGCCTTGTTGACCATAAACTTATTTTGTGACAGTCCTTTTGTTGTGCCTATCTGCGACTCATCATCTTCGTTATATGGTGAGCAGCAACTATTCTTTTCATAATACTGTTACATTCCATCCTGGATATTCCATTGTTTGATTGCTGGCCATACAGATGTAATAGGGTGGTCCATTGATACTGACCGAGCCAAATATCTCACGAAATAAGCGTCAAACGTACGTAAAGAAATATGAATGTTTTAGTTGGACCACTTTTTTCGCTTTGTGATAGATGGCGCTGTAATAGTCACAAACATGTGGATCACAATTTTAGACGAACAGTTGGTAACAGGTAGGTTTTTTAAATTAAAATACAGAACGTAGTTACGTTTCAACATTTTATTTCGGTTGTTCCAATGTGATACATGTACCTTTGTGAACTTATCATTTCTGAGAACGCATGCTGTTACAGCGTGATTACCTGTAAATACCACATTAATGCAACAAATGCTCAAAATGATGTCCGTCAACCTCAATGCTTTTGGAAATACGTGTAACGACATTCCTCTCAACAGCGAGTAGTTCGCCTTCCGTAATGTTCGCACGTGCATTGACAGTGCGCTGACGCATGTTGTCAGGCGTTGTCGGTGGATCACGATAGCAGATATCCTTCAACTTTCCCCACAGAAACAAATCCGGGGACGTCAGATCCGGTGAACGTGCGGGCCATGATATGGTGCTTCGACGACCAATCCACCTGTCATGAAATATGCTATTCAATACCGCTTCAACCGCACGCGAGCTATGTGCCGGACACCTTCATGTTGGAAGTACATCGCCATTCTGTCATGCAGTGCAACATCTTGTAGTAACATCGGTAAGAACATTACGTAGGAAATCAGCATACATTGCACCATTTAGATTCCCATTGATGAAATGGGGGCCAATTATCCTTCCTCCCATGATGCCGCACCATACATTAACCCACCAAGGTCGCTGATGTTCCACTTGTCGCAGCCATCGTGGATTTTCCGTTGCCCAGTAGTGCATATTATGCCGGTTTAAGCTGTTGGTGAATGACGCTTCGTCGCTAAATAGAGCGCGTGCAAAAAATCTGTCATCGTCCCGTAATTTCTCTTGTGCTCAGTGGCAGGACTGTACACGACGTTCAAAGTCGGCGCCATGCAATTCCTGGTGCATATAAATATGGTACGGGTGCAATCGATGTTGATGCAGCATTCTCAACACCGACATTTTTGAGATTCCCGTTCCTCGCGCAATTTGTCTGCTACTGATGTACGGATTAGCCTCGACAGCAGCTAAAACACCTACTTGGGCATCATCATTTGTTGCAGGTCGTGGTTGACGTTTCACATGTGGCTGAACACTTCCTGTTTCCTAAAATAACGTAACTATCCGTCGTACGGTCCGGACGCTTGGATGGTGTCGTCCAGGATACCGAGCAGCATACATAACACACGCCCGTTGGGCATTTTGATCACAATAGCCATACATCTACACGATATCGCACTTTTCCGCAATTGGTAAACGGTCCATTTCTTCATGGGTAATCTATCACGAAGCAAATACTGTCCGCACTGGCGGAATGTTACGTGATACCACGTACTTATACGTTTGTGACTATTATAGCGCCATCTATCACAAAGAGAAAAAAGTGGTCCAACTAAAACATTCGTACTTCTTTACGTATTACACGAATCTCTAATAAAAATGGTGGTTCCTATTTTAAAAAAACGCAGTTGATATAAAGGTGCGTTTACACTGCCATTTGTATCGGCACATGTATGAGATCATGTATATGCGACTTTGCGACATGTATCGCGACTTGTATGAGTTGACAAGTATCAACCTCATACATGTATGAGCGTGCGTTTACACTGGTTGATATGTATCACTGTGCGATAGCTTTCGACGACGATTTGGAAGATTTCACATTTTTATGTGCTGGTACACTTGCTCTTTTGGAAGATGATAGGAAGAAAAGGCGGAGGAAGCGTAGATGGTGGCAGAGAGAGTTTCTCGCGAATTAACGCTAAAGGATGGCGCATATTTTAGAAATTATGTTAGGATGAGTATGGAGGATTTCCGCGGTTTGTTATCACTTGTGGCTCCTGTTGTGTCCAAAACCAACACAAACTTTCGGGAAGCGATTCCACCAGAGGATCAGTTGGCAGTAACACTCCGTTTTTTGGCCACTGCGGATGCCTCTTGAAACGAAGATTTCATTGCAAAACATTTGCATTGTCGCGCGATTGCTAAGGCCAACGTCTCACACACGATTGTCGGCATCCGTAGTCAACATTATCACGCGAGGCCGCCGGAATAATAGCAAAAAATTGATATACGTGCCAGATGCATGAAAAAATTATAGAATGTATTACATACTCTGATATATATAAAACTTTTACCTTCACTTCTTGGAATAAAACTTGCACAATGGCCTCGCAAACACGAAGAATAATGTTGCATATGGCACTTTTTGATGTTCTATGCAGATACATTAACGTCGAAACGATAGTCGGCACCTCCAAAACTCAAACAGCCGCCAAAGAGCCTGGTACTACGCATGCGCTAATCGTCAAAATAAGCGGCAGGCGACAAGACGACAGGAAATGATAGTACTGCGCATGCGCGAGTTCAAATGTCGCTCATACATGTCGCGTATATGGCCAAAAGGCGATATACAAAATGTATACGCGACATGTATGAGCTCTAGGGTCCGCATACAAGTACCGTGAATTTTTGTATGAGGTGATGTATCGCGACATGTCAAATTGACATGTCGCTCATACATGTCGCGATACATGTATCCCAGTGTAAACGTACCTTAAGTTTGACTTATGGCAGCGCCGTCTAGCGGGCCAACCATAGCGCCATCTGGTATCCCCTTTCAAGCTAGACGAGTTTCTTTCTTTGTAGTTTTTTCGTTTGATGCTTATTTCGTGACATATTTGGTCCGGTCACGATCAACGGACCGCCCTACATATATATATATATATATATATAGACTGAAGGGCCGAGTGGAAATTTGGATTGAGGAGGAAGGCGTGCCAGGGTAATCTGTGCAGTTAGTCGGACTGCTGTGAGAAGGTGGCTCAGTGGCGTGTTCGGTCAGAGAGCCGGTTGACCTCTGTAATAAAAAAACTGAGTGGAAGGATCAAGCACCGAAGTTGAACAGGATGTCTTGCGACGTCCGCAACGACCAAACACAACGATAAAAAAAAATAGTGGCTAACGCACATTTGCAGTAAGTGGGAGACCCGGGTTCGTTTCCCGACCTTGGTACAAATTTTCACTCCCCGCATCAGTCTATATATATAAAACCTCATCTTTGTGAGACCAATAAAGTCACTGAAATTGTGCCACTTCATTAGTAAAACTGAAAAAAATCGGGTGATAAACTCCGAACATTGAAATCCAAGTTGAATGGTGTCCTTGTACCACGCTCTTCCTATTCTGCTCTGTACAGTATTTTCTCTCAGTAGTTGACAACTTTTCCCTGTAAAGTGTTACTTATTAATATTCTCGCTGACAACTTTTTTCGTGTTTTGTTAATTATTTACATTTTTGCTCACAAAGTTTTTAATAAAAATTCTGTAAGCTATGAACTGGTTCGTGCCGTGACCAAGTAGCTCAGGATCCCACGGTCACATGGAACCTTACAGATACACAGATAAAAGAAAAAAAGCCTCCAGAACGATGACCGCATCCTCAAATCAACGCATTATCATATCACATGCTAAACAAACCATATATTATCCTAATTCTCGGAGTGGAAGACGTAATTAATAGCCTAATGGAAATGAAATAAAAGCGGGCAACATATATGGGCAATGAAATGGGCCAGATTTGAAGCAGAGTGGATTCTTTGTTGGATTCCAAGACGGCCGGAGTGGCCGTGCGGTTCTAGGCGCTACAGTCCGGAACCGAGCGACCGCTACGGTCGCAGGTTCGAATCCTGCCTCGGGCATGGATGTGTGTGATGTCCTTAGGTTAGTTAGGTTTCATTAGTTCTAAGTTCTAGGCGACTGATGACCTCAGAAGTTAAGTCGCATAGTGCTCAGAGCCATTTGAACCATTTTGGATTCCAACAGAAAAAAGAAAAATGAATTGAACGGGTGCAAATAGGAAAGGTTCCGCACAAACTTAATTACGTATGTAGACTGTTTATCCATTCCGGGAATCGAGGATTTTTATACACACCGATACTGGCAAGATTTTGCTGCCAGAGATTACGAGACTTTCGAGACTGTTTGATGACAAATCACTAAAGCAATAGTTTTCCTGTGGTATGATTACAGATCAACAGTTTTCTGATTCTTTCCTTTACTTGTGCTGTGAAACCTTTTTTCTTGCCAAATTTCATGGTTCTCCGTCAAGGAGGTGTACCCTATAGGTTTTAATTGATGAGTTTGGGATATCAAAATGTTTGACTTAAATGGCCGTATCTTTTGATTGCATTGACTTACAAGCTTGCGTTTACTATACTGTCAAGAGACCATAGACCTTAGTCTGTGACATAACTTTGAACTTAGTATTTATAGCCGTTCCAGAGATAAAATGGGTGTTAAGAGACCGACAGACAGACGCTTTGACACCAAATGAAAAAAAAAATCGTGTGATATAATTAAAGATTAACAGTTTTCGGATTTTTCCTATGATTGTATTCTGAAACGTTACTTCCTGCCAGATTTCATACTTCAGGGTCAACAGGAAGTTTTGACGAGTGAGTTCGCGAGTATCAAAAATGATTGTATGGCCGTAGCTTTCGATTGCGTTGACCTAGAAGCTAACGTTTATTAAACCGCCAAGGGACCAATGCTGGACATAAATTTCAACCTGATTGTTGTACTCGCTCCTGAGAAAAACCATTTTGAACAGTCAGACAGACATAAGACAGACAACGAAGTGATCCTGTGAGGGTTCCGTTTTGACCGGGTAAGGTACGGAATCCTAAAAATGACCTACATGGTGACCTAATGAACTGCGGTTGGATGACGTAAAAACCCCTTCCAGGAAGAACATGGATTCCTGTAGGTGGAGACCGTGAAGCATGGAGAAGTCTAGATGAAGCATTTATTTAGCAGGCGACAGCAAACACCTGCTCCGGTTGATGATGATAACACTAATAATCATTTGAGATATTTACAAATACGAGCCAAAACATTATGACCACCGCTCACCGCGAGACGGTATGCCTGTTGCCGGCACTGCGAGCTCGTGGCACGGCAAGAGAAGCATATATCAGTTGTAGAAGTATGACACCGGAATTTGGCTGCAATAATTACACGTCTGTTGTTTGTAACTTATAAACAATATTTTATTCAAAATAATCTCCACTGCTATTTAGCCGGCCGGAGAGGCCGAGCGGTTCTAGGCGCTACAGTCTGGAACCGCGTGACCGCTACGGTCGCAGGTTCGAATCCTGCCTCAGGCATGGATGTGTGTGATGTCCTTAGGTTGGTTAGGTTTAAGTAGTTCTAAATTCTAGGGGACTGATGACCTCAGAAATTAAGTCCCATAGTGCTCAGAGCCATTTGAACCACTGCTATTTACACTTTTCACCCACCTCTCCGGCAGCCTAAAAAAACCAGTCAGCGGGAATTTTCGTACATTTTCATACGAACTGAAGCGTTGTTCAGCGAGAACGTGTCCCAGTGATGCAAATATATGACAACTGAACGGAACCAAGTCTGGAGCATAAGCCGCATGCCCTGGTACTTCCCAGCTGAAAGCCTCGATCGTTCCTCTGACCTATTTTGCTGTGTGTGATGGGGCGTTGTTATGGAGCAACATGAATTTGTGTTGCCTTTTCTATATTCTGGTCGTTTTTCACCTAATGCAGGATCTAGATGGAACATTTGCTGTTGGTAGCGATCAGTGTTAACGGTTTCACCAAGTTTTAGAGTAGCTCATAATAGATGACACCCTTCTGATCCCACCAAACACAGAGTATTATCTTCTTTCCAAAGCAATTTGGTCCTGCAGTGGATTTCGATGATGCAATGCATAATAATTATACAAAATAACCCATCACCTTAATGATAAGAGGGTCCTAATGTTAATACAACGTTGTATATTATTTGCAGCCATTGCAGTTATCACAGTTAATTTGTAAACTACAGACAGAGTGAACAATGCAGGTTAATGGGCAAAATTACGATTTTGTCAAACTATACACTACTACCTACTTGTTAGTAATCCTAACTGCCTGCAGCTTTACAGATGTGTCAGTATAGATATAAACCTACTTCAAGGCCTTGCCCATCGAGCTAATCCCGATGAGCGTGCCCCTGACACTGGACAGGCCAAACTACTTGTCGCTGCAGGTTCCTATTTTAGTATCTACTTCTAATCCTACTAACTACTAACTAACCTACGTCAAATCTGGTGCTGCCATAATCGTGAAGTTGGTGTACCCCAGTCCCCCTAGCCCTGCACGTGGCGGATTCCAACTAACAAGTCGACCTGTCCACGCACAGGCGGTCGATGGTTTGCCTGGATTCATCAGTTATTTACGATCCTTAGGATTCTCAAAATATCTCCCTTTTCTTTTGTATCTGGCGAGCAGCATTTCACAAGTGGTCTTTCGCTCTGCTTGCTGTCTTTCATTCCGTTCATGCGGAACCCATTTTCCCACTTTCTGTGGCTTTCCCATAGCTTTCAACCGAAGAGAAACGGCTTTCTGCATCACATTCAATTGTACCGCAAGTTCCTGTTGTGTTTGAGTACCATCTTCATCCAATAAGGTCTGCAATTCATTATCTTCGAGCTTTTTCGGTGGTTTGCCGTGCTCGTCGTTTCTCACGTCAAAATCACAACTTTTTTTGAACTACTGGAAACACAATGTTTTCCCTAGAGCAAGTTCGTCGAAAGCTTCAACAAGCATTCGGTGCGATTCTGCAGCAGTTTTCTTCAAATGATAAGAGAAAACCAATGCTGTCCCCAAATAGTAGTTCGTAGGTACAAAAGTTGACGTGTTTATTGTTTTGAAACAGATACCAGTGTATGGAACTTTGGTTACTGGGTGTTGACATTCCTCGTCAACCGTTACAGGGAGCTGATGGCACTGCAGACTCGGTCTCACTGGCCCTGCACTGACGGCTAGCACCATCTATAGGGAAAGTCCGGTTTCATATTTCTGCAAAATGGCTCAAATGGCTCTGAGCACCATGGGACTTCTGAGGTCATCAGTCCCCTAGAACTTAGAACTACTTAAACCTAACTAACCTAAGGACATTACATACATCCATGCCCGAGGCAGAATTCGAACCTGCGACCGTAGCGGTCGCGCGGTTCCAGACTGTAGCGCCTAGAACCGCTCGGCTTCTCCGGCCGGCGTATTTCTACACCTGGTAAATGGAGGAGAGTCGAATGAGGAATCATTGTAGTAACGATACGAGCCGCCAATGGGGCAATCCACTAATAGGAGCTACAATGAAGAAGAGCGCAACGCCATGGCTCTCTGGCTAGGAACGCGCATCTCGAAGACGGCGAAACTGGTCAGCTGCTGGCGTGCTACTGTCGTGAGCATCTATGTAAAGTGGTTGAAACGCGGCGAAACCACGAGTAGCTGACGAGGCGTTAGATACCACGCCTTATTGCAGAACGTGGATATAGGAGGGTTGCCCACTATATAAAGAAGAATAGGCCCGAATCTGTGGCAGATCTGACGCTGTAGCTCGATGCTGATACTGGCACAACTGTTTTAGAGCACACTGTTGAACTTGGGACTCCACTGTAGATCTTCCTAACGATATTGGGAAGTGCGATTGCAGTTGGCACGGGATCATCGACAGCAGACCGTGGATAAATGAAAACGCATCTCCTGGTCGTGTTAATGTTGCACAAGATTGATGGCCTTGCCCGAATACGGCGTCGTCAAGGCCAACGGCTGCCTCGGAACATGCAATGCGCTGCCGACGCAGGGCGGTGGGGACAGTACTATGCTACTGGGCTACCATTGGACTTGTGGTAGTAATCGAAGGCATCAGGATAGCTGTGGACCACGTGAATATTAATGCAGACCCCCGTGTCCCTTCAAGTCTGATTTCTTCCCCGACGGCGATGATGTCTTCCAACCGGATAATTGTTCGTTCCATGCAGTGGTCTGAGCAGCAAGATAGTGAACTCAGGTCGATTTTTGGCCACCATACTCCCCTAACCTGAACCCGATGAAACACGTCGAGATGTTATCGGTGCCAGCTCTGCCCACGCAAACTTCAGGTGCGTAGATTACAAGAACTGCGTGCTCTATGCGTAAACACTTTACGTCGCTTGTGTCCAGTAACCTATCACGGAGCAGTGCGCTTTTAAATAGCTGATCGTAACGTTTTGTCTTATGAGAATATACGTGAGCCGTAGTAAAATTTGCTGTTTTGAAGAGCGCGCCGCAGCGCGTAGTGTAAAGCAGTCGCCTTCCGTTTCTGGCGGTGGCGCCGCTGTGGCAGTCGCAGCTTTGGTGTCTCCCTCTGGTGGGAAAGGGGAAAAGTTGCCTGTTCACGTGCATTTAAGGGGCGCTATGAGCTCCTCAGAGGTCGCACAACAGTCAAGGACAACAACACCCGTCATGTCACACCCACATTCTCACCACACCAATTAAGAAGGAGAAGCGCATTAAAAAAGCGCTAGAACTTCGTTCCCAGCTGAGGGTTCAGCCCTCCATCATGTGCGTCGTCGTCGTCCTCAGAGGTCAGTCTGTCCGTCTGAGTCTAGTCAGTTGGTCAGCCGCCTCAGTGTCGGGCAGTCAGTGTCTCTCTGTTTGTCGGCCTGCCATACGTTAAGGGGGTTAGTCGGAGGGAGGCTAAGTCAGTCAGTCAGTCTGGGCGAGTCTGGTCAGTTGGTCAGCCAAGTTAGTCTGGGTCTGTCTCTCGTCCGCATTGGTGAGGCGGTTAGTGTCTGTCGGTCGTCCAGAGTGCTAGTATGTGTTAGGCCGGCAGTCTGCTCGAGTTGGCTCAGGCAATGGGCATTGGCGGTTGGATCGATCGGTTGGTCGGTCGCGCACTGGCACACAAGATGACTTGTCCGACTTGAGCGTCGGCGCATGTGAGGTCGCCACGGCAGTCCAGTAGGCCGCGACGTATAGCGAGGCGCAGTGGCTTCGCGGCCAACACGAGATTAACAGGAGTCAACCCACGACATCGGTCTGGCCGGGGCGAGCTGCGACGCCGTGAGACGGGAGATCGGCGCGCCTTCCTGCGTCCGTTGAAGCGGCTGGCAGAGGACGGTTCGGGAGAGCGTTTTGGGGGTGCTGCGCTAGGTCTTTGCCAGAAATCGCAGTTATTAGAAGTTAAGTGATTAGTGATATGTTGTTTCAGTTACTTGTTAAATTCTACTTGTTTTCTTGGTCAGTCTCTCGTCCCCAGCTTGGTCGTCTGTCTCTCGTCCGCATTTGTTAGGCAGTTAGTGTCTGTCTGTCGGTCTGCCGTGCGTTAATAGCTGCCTCTGTCATGTTTCTCGGATTCGGTGTTAACGAATTTATAGAATTAAGGTAAAGGCCGAATTCCTGAAATATGTTTTGATCTTGCCTATCATCTTGCGAGGCGGTGTATGAGTTATGTAGAGCATGTTGTACACTTTATGTAAGTCTGAATTTCATGGATTTTATTTAAATAGTCATTTTTATAAAGTTGCCACCCTTCCACCGTAAGAGCCCTTTTAAAAACAATTGCACTTTTGGTCGCAAATAATTTCTTAGTGTGAGTGTTTGTACCATTTCCATCCCTCTTACGGGGTGCATAGTTAATGTGCTTGTGTGAGTTGTTAAAATTTTTAGTTTAAAGTAATCTGGTGTGTTGCAGATTTGCACCTGTGTAGTTTTGCAGAGGTCGTTGTGAGCGGTCGTGACTACGGCCGTGTTGAAAGGGAGCGGAAGCTGTAAAAAAAAAAAAAAAAAAAGGTTATTCTGCCTCTGAATAATTGTAACTTGATATTTATAGGGTGCTTACTGATTGTAATTTTAAATCTGTTTTTGAAAAGGCTTTTAGGAATAAAATTCACATTTGTTAAAGGTAATTTTATTTTCCATCAGTTTCTTCCTGGCAACTACTTCCACGCTCACCTAGTGTGATTAAATGTGTTAATGTTCTTGGTGAATCGCTAGTAAATAAAGTAAATTCTTTAAGAAAAGATTTTGAAAGTTAAATCTCACGGTTCAACATCCCACCCGAATTGTGGTACTACTGTAATATATGCCTCAGTCCAACAGTGCTGTAGGCGGCATCAGGCGTGTAACATCTGGGCGTCTAGTCTAGTTAAATAGTAGGCATTTCTCCACACGTCTTCTCGCCAATGTACCTAAAGATACCCAGAGGCGGCGTAAGAGTTTATCCTGCGGGCACCGGGTTCAACAGCCACCTCTGTCCTTGCGCACGAACCACAGACTCGCTATTTCTGCTAAAGCGCTCGTACATAATTACGGCCGATGCTGCCCGCGGCAGCCGGCAGGACATTACCTCGAGCTGTTTTTGCTCAGTGAATAGCAAATCAGCTAGCAGTCGAAATGACAACTGACTCGAATCTCGCCGAATACAGCTCGCTGTTATTGCCTCCAGACTCTTCCACGTAGTGGGCAATGATGTCTGCACAGTTCAGGGATCGGAGAAAAACCGGCCGCGAGGAATTAGCGCTCGCCGTGCCATTACGAAACCGCAGCGTTCCGACACAAATGAGATTCTGGCAGCTATTTTTTGTTCTTGCTTTCCTCCATTTCGCGGGCGTATCACGGTGATGGACAGCCGAGCCAATAGCAGGGAAGATCGAGGAAAGGAACAGCTCCGCTCCGCTGCCATGTTGGTTACGGGCTGCGTGAGGAACTGGCGGGTCCTTGTCCTCACCTCGTGGCAGTCTAGACAGAGATCGGTTGACGTTTACGTTTTTTTGTAACTGATATACGCTCTTGTGTTCTGTCATACACTGATGAACCAAAATATTATGACCATTACCCACCGCGATTCTGAATACTGCCTCGTGGTGATGCTGGAAAGTGGCAAGAGGTGATTTCTATTAACGTTTAAAACCCCCCGAAGCGACGTAGATGGCGCAGAGGTTCAAAATGGCTCAAATGGCTCTGAGCACTATGGGACTTAACATCAGTGGTCATCAGTCCCCTAGAACTTAGAACTACGTAAACCTAACTAACCTAAGGACATCACACACATCCATGCCCGAGGCGGGATTCGAACCTGCGACCGTAGCAGTCGCGCGGTTCCGGACTGAGCGCCTTAACTCCGAGACCATCGCGGCCGGCATGGCGCAGAGGCAAGTAATTTAATGTAACACACATGGGGTCGCAAATGTCGGAAAAAAAACCAAAAATTGATGACAAATGTGTGACGTCACTGGATGACCTACGCTCTACCTCTCCTCACGTATAGCGATTAGGCTTGGGCGGTTGAGCGACGTAATACTTGCATTCGAGCAACTGATGCAAATTTGGAACAAATTTGTACATGTGATCTGCTGTAAACGTAGGAGTTAGAAAATTGTTAACCTCTCTGTAACCAAGTAAAGGCTATTCTTATTTTGTCTTTCTTTCCTTTTTTAGCTTCTTGTTTTATTGTTTACAGACATTATTCAGTAAAGAAAACGTAGGTAATTTACTGGAAACGATGAAGTTCGGAAGCTTATACTCATTTACTTGTGACGCAATGCAATAGGTTTTTGTTCTGCTGTACTTCGCAGTGAACCAGCGGAGACCACGAGACCGGTAAATAAAATAATAAATCTTGCCTAATTGTAAAAACATAATTGTCTAACGCAATGAGAAAAATAGTGTCCGCCAGGGCAAGACTCGAAAACTGAGCGCGGCGCGCTAATGACGCTCACGTGGGCCCGGAGTCACACAGACACGAATACTTGACTTGGGTTGGGATGATCTGGTGCGACAGACCGATAAGCTGAACTGCTACACGTTCGGTGATGTATGACATCTGGCGATGTCACACGTCCAACATTTTTAATCCACTTTAGGGCTATTTCCCAACATTTGCGACACAATGTGTCTTAAGTTAATTATCTCAGCGTCTTTTACGAAAATCGGAGGTTTTTCAAAGTAAATAAGAATCGCACGTCCGAAAGAACAGACGCTACGCATTCTTACACCTTTATAGGTTATGAATGCACAACCACCAGTGCAGATTCACGATTACGTTCGACATCCAGCTGGAATCTAAAACAGCGATCACGGAGGACAAGAACCGGGATTACGGATATGTGGTGGCGCTGAGGAGCGTGTCCAGATGGTCCGCGCATGTGTGATAACCACTGCGTCCAGCTGTGGTAAACGCATCTGCTTCGTAAGCAGGAGATCCCGGATTCGAGTTCCGATCTGGCACTCATTTTCACTCGTCGTCCTTGATTCCACATAAAGTGCCGTTGCAGTTGATACCATCCTTTCCTTTCTCCCTACACCTTCAGTTTGCGTAATTTTATTTATTTAATCGTGTGGCTAGCCACCCTTCCGTCGGGCAGGCCGTTCTCCGGGTGCCGGACTCTCAATTTCACGCCACTTCGACGACCTGCAGTCGATGAGGATGATAGGATGATGATGAGGACAGTACAACACCCAGTCCTGGGTGCCTGGGTGGGGAAAATTCCCCGACCCAGCCGGGAATCGAACCCGGGCCCAGAGAATTGACAATCTGTAACGCTGATCATTCAGCTACCGGGGTCGGACAGTTTGCGTAATAAGCGACCTTGACAAAAGGCAGATTGTTATGGCCCCGTGCGTGGGAACTGGCATCTCGGACACCGCGAGGGCACTCGGCCCTTCGAATGCTACAGTCGTGGGCAGCTGTGCAAACTAGTTGAAGGATGGTGAAACCACGAGTGGACGACAAGAAACTGGACGTCTGTACTTCATCACAGAACGCGAAGTCGGACGCTTGCTCGCAGTGTAAAGAAGGATAGGTAGTGATCTGTGGCAGATGTGACGCTGTGGTACAACGCTGTTGCAAGAACAAATATTTCGCAGCACACCGATAGAGCACATTATTGAACATGGGGCTCCGTAGCAGACGACCCCTACATGCTCCCACGTTGACCCAACAACATCGTCAGTTGCGGTTGCAGTGGGAACGGGATGATCGAGATTCGATCATTGGCCACGAGCCGTCTGTTCGGATGAACCACGTTTCTTGCCGCTCCAGGTCGATGGTCTCATCAAGGTTCGCCGTTGTACAGGTGAACGGCTGCTCGGAACATCAACTGCACCGCGCCAGGAGGCAATCATGGTAGCAATCATGGTAGCAGTTTTATGCTGTAGCGGATATTCACCGAGGCTTTCACGAAAACTGTGGTAGCAAGGCACCGGGGCAGCTGTGGATTACCTGAACATTACTGCAGAGGACTAGCTTCCCTTCGTCCCAGATGTATTACTCGATGGGGATGACATCTTCCAACAGGACAACTGTCCGTCTCACAAGGCCAGAACTGTGCTGCGGTGGTTAGAGGAGCATAGTAGTGAACTCACGTTGATGCCTTTCCCACCAAATCTGGATGATGTGTATAACACTTGCCTGCAGTGTTACCATCTGGGAGGATTTTGTGTCTTGACCGTGCGTGTGTCTAATGTGTGAAGGTATCGGACAGTAATTTTGAATATATTGTAATTAATAGAAAAACTAAAGAGGCTTTTACTTTGGCGATAATGAAAGTAGTCAAGTTCATATCCTAATGAAAAATCGAAGGGTCGTCAGCCCAATTAGGCACATTAAATTGAAATATTATGTTCAAGAAAACTGAATATTTAGATTAGATTAGTTTTTGGTTCCATAGATCCGTGCTGAGGAGATCCTCGTGGATGTGGAATATGTCAAAAAAATTTTAAGCTGTAATAACAATACTAATAGTATGAATATATACATCATTTGTTTCTATTAAAAAATTCGCCAGTGGAGTAGAAGGAGTTGGCCACTAGTAAGTCTTTCAGGCTCCTTTTAAACTGACCTTTATTTGTAACTAAATTATTTATGTTTGCTGACAAATTATTGAAGATGATTGTTCCTGACAAGGGAACCTCCCCATCGCACCCCCCTCAGATTTAGTTACAAGTTGGCATAGTGGATAGGCCTTGAAAAACTGAACACAGATAAATCGAGAAAACAGGAAGAAGTTGTGTGGAACTATGAAAAAAATTAATAAAATATACAAACTGAGTAGTCCATGCGCGAGATATGCAACATCAAGGAGAATCTGAGCTCGGGAGCGCCGTGGTCCCGTGGTTAGCGTGAGTAGTTGCGGATCAAGAGGTCCTGGGTTCGAGTCTTCCCTCGACTGAAAATTTTACTTTCTTTATTTTCGCAAAGTTATGATCTGTCCGTTCGTTCACTGACGTCTCTGTTCACTGTAATAAGTTTGGTGTCTGTGTTTTGCGACCGCACCGCAAAACCGTGCGATTAGTAGCCGAAAGGGCGTGCCTCTCCAATGGGAACCGAGAACATTTGATCGCAAGGTCATTGGTCAACCGATTCCTCCACAGGAAAACACGTCTGATATATTCTATACGACACTGGTGACGGCATGTGCGTCACATGACAGGAATATGTTGTCGACCCACCTAACTTGTACACTTAGCGAATGGGTAAAAAGATTCTTCTACCTTGCCCGATTTATGTTTCCTTGTGGATGTGATAATCACTCCCAAAAAAGTGATGAAACCATAAGAGTTTGTCACCTAAACTGAAAATAAAAAAGTAAACTTTTCACTCGAGAGAGGACTTGAACCTAGGACCTCTCGTCCCGTAGCTGCTCTCGCCAACCACGGGACCACGGCCCTCCTTGACTTGCCTATCTTCGCATGGACTACTCAGTTTGTATATTTTACTAATTTTTTTCATAGTTCCACACAACTTCTTCCTGTTTTCTCGATTGATCTGTGTTCAGTTTTTCAAGGCCTATCCACTGTGCCAACTTATAACTAAACCTGAGGGGGGTGCGATGGGGAGGTTCCCTTGTGAGTAGTGGACCCCTTCTTGAACTAAAGTAAGTGCTTTTAAGTTCTTGTGCAGATCATTTTTGTTCCTGGTATTGTATGTAAGAACTGAGCTGTTTGTTGGAAAAAGAGATATATTATTTAGGACAAATTTCATTAACGAGTAAATATACTGAGAGGCAGTAGTTAGTATACCCAGTTCTTTGAAGAGGTTTCTACAGGACGTCAGTGAATTTACTCCACAAATAATAGGTATTACACGCTTTTGGACTCTGAAAACTTTTGTTTGACTTGAAGAGTTACCCCAAAATATTATACCATATGCCATTATGGAATGAAAGTAGGTAAAGTATGCAAGCTCTTTCATTTTTATGTCGCCTATGTCAGCTAACACTCGAATTGCAAATACAGATTTGTTAAGGCGTTTCTGCAGTTCTGTGGTGTGCTACTCTCAACTGAATTTTTTTTCAAGTTGTTGTAGTGACTTTCATTGGCTCAAATGGCTCTGAGCACTATGGGACTCAACATCTGAGGTCATCAGTCCCCTAGAACTTAGAACTACTTAAACCTAACTGACCTAAGGACATCACACACATCCATGCCCGAGGCAGGATTCGAACCTGCGACCGTAGCGGTTGCGCGATTCCAGACTGAAGCGCCTAGAACCGCTCGGCCGCAACGGCCGGCTGACTTTCATTAAGACTCCCTTTGAATAGCACACTGGATACACACAACTACAGGGCAATCTAAGTTGAGGGTAGCAGTAGTTACCATTAATGCACAAACCAATAATCACAGAAAGCAAAATCGTACCCAACTCATAATAATAACAGTTACAATGACTATCATAACGTGACTCAGTATTGAGATGTTACTAAAGTTGGACATGGAGGGACTTCTAACTTCACTGACATATTAATACCAGAAATGTAATTAAATAATAAAACAATTACACTGCTTATACTTCCGTTTATAGAAATGTACCAGATTTCTTTAGTAGCAATAATATTACAATTATCTTTGTAATACGAGAAAAATGTGGTGGGGACCCATAAACATATACTGTCTCACTAATCAAACTCTATGATTATTTCAGTAGCAAAATTCAATTCAACTAAATTTAATTCTTAGCCCCACTTGGAATAGTTTATGTTTTCATCCTTCAAAGGAAATTACTCAACACTAAGCTCGATTAACCTAAAAAAATCGTTCATGATAGTAATCAAGGCTAAATTATGTTTCAAATAGGTTTAACTTGTGTGCCGTTTTCATTACCTGTGAAGCAGGTAACAGTAACATTTACACAGTCTGGCACTGAATTTTGTCACATTTAATACACAGAAATAAATCACTAGTTCCCCTTTGAAGCAGGATACTCGGTTTTCTGAACACTTAGGAGGGGATCCTGCATTGGTTCATGATTAGGATAAAAGTTATGGTTCTAGACCCAGGTTTATAGCACTTGGATTATTATTGAGAACACTCACACAAATTAACTGGTCCATGCTCAGATACATATCTATATGCCTGAAGTTGGCGGAGCAGAGGCGAAATAGTGGTGGCAAGCGACGTGGTGGCTAACTGTACTCACGGCTTTTGATGTTTGAATGGTCTATATAATTTCTTCTTGGCGACGGATTTTTAACGTGTTAGGGCCATTCCTTATTGCCGAGAGTACCATGCAACAGCCAGATCCACATCCGAGACAAAATTCCTTTCGAAACGGCTTCCAATTGCCTCCCTTGGCACCCTTCGATGTGTATCGTGCAACGGCTAGCCACTGACTGCGTACCGTTCCCGCCAAGGAGCCGCCCAGTTCGACCGCCAAAACCACCTTTTACATCGCTCCAAGCCACTTCCGTTGCGGAGGGACTTCCCTACATCTTTTATGTTATACAATACAAGTGTCCTAAGCATGAACCAGCTTTCAGTATACAATGTTTTCTTTATAAATATGCATACATTATAAAATTTCATTATTTTAAACATTATTTAGTTTTTCCATACATACATCACAAACTTTAAATTTCCTGTCACAAATCAATGACCTTAAGAAACAAAGAACAAAGACTTCATAATCACAGATACATAGTTACATAGTATAAACCTACCTCTAATCGATATAGGTGATACATGTGGACCAATGGAAAACATTTGGGATATGCGGGTGGCAGGTGCGTGCACGCAAGCCACCGGTCCGTAACAGTAGTTGCGTAACCTGTCCGTAGATACTTGGTGTCACATACGTTCGTAAGCCTAGCAATGACTTGTCGAATCTGTTCCACAAGGAATACTGTTATACTGCTTCCCATAGGTGGAACAACACTCTATTCAGGAGGCGGTCGTAATGTTTCGGCTCATCGGTATATCATTGCTTTCCTAAGCTTCCTTAAAGTACCTGTACGAATCTGTTGAACGTAATTTCTAGCTCTTTTTTATGACACCAGCTTCCTTTTTTTCTAAAATGTCTCATATCTCTTGGACCATAGTTTCTGCGTCTTTAGTTTTCATCTGGCCATGGAGATCGTTGTCAAATCCGTAAGGTGAGAAACATCTCAACATGAAAGTTGGTTTGAAGGCTTCAGTGCATTACTAAGCATGGTTTTATTAGAGATGGTATTCTCTTGTCTTCTGAAGCTCTTTGAACTCACTAAAACACCAAGTTACAGCGGGACCATCAGTTTAGCGCAAACTTCGAAACTCTATGCAAGTTGACGTTTTTTGCATTAACAAATCACTGGTAACGATTGAAATTTTCTATATTGTGGATATTTTAGAATGTGTGTACTATAGTGACGTTCTCTTGACACCGTCCTTGGGATGACAACTGATTTTTATTATGTTTTGAATGCTGTTGTTGTTGTGGTCTTCAGTCCTGAGACTGGTTTGATGCAGCTCTCCATGCTACTCTGTCCTGTGCAAGCTTCTTCATCTCCCAGTACCTACTGCAGCCTACATCCTTCTGAATCTGCTTAGTGTATTCATCTCTTGGTCTGCCTCTACGATTCTTACCCTCCACGCTGCCCTCCAGTACTAAATTGGTGATCCCTTGATGCCTCAGAACATGTCCTACCAACCGATCCCTTCTTCTAGTAAAGTTTTGAAAACTGAGAAGCGTAGGAGAAAAAAGAGATACAGCATTCAAATGAATAAAAAAAAAGGCACATTACACTGAGGTGACAAAACTCATGGCGTAGCCATAAGCACATGTACAATTGGCGGCAGTGTAGCGCGCACAAGACATAAAAGGACAGTGCATACATGGAGCTGTACTTAGGTGATTCACGTGAAAGTTTCCAACATGATAATGGCCACACGATTGGAAATTTCAGACATTACTTCTTACTACTGACAACCCAGCGGTCGATAGCCCTCACTTAACGACCGAGGGCAGCGGCTTTTGCGTAGACTGGTCAATGCTAACAGACAGGCAGCGCTGCCTGAAATAACAGCAGAAATCAGTGTGGAACGTACGAAGAAGGTATTCATTAGGGTAGTGCTGTGAAATTCGGAGTTAATGGGCTGAGGCAGCAGACGGCCGACTCGAGAGCCTTTGCTAACAGTACGACGTCGCCTGCAGCGCCTCTCCTGGGCACGTGACTATCGACTGGAAGACAGTGACCTGGCCCGATGAGTCAACGTTTCAGTTGGTAAGAGCAGATGGTGGGGTTCGAGTGTGGCGCAGACCCCAACGAAGCCGTGGACCCAAGTTGACAACAAGGCTCTCTGCGAGCTGATGGCAGCTCCATAATGGAATGGACTGGGTCCTGGCCCAAACGAACCGATAACTGATTGAAAATTATTATGCTCCTCTATTTGGAGACCATTTTCAGACATTCGTGGACTTTAGGTTCTCAAACAATGATGGAATTTTTATGGATGACAATGCGCCGTGCCACTGGACAGTTGTTTGCTACTGGTCTGAAGAACATTCAGCACAATTCGAGCGAATGATTTGACCACCAGGATCGCCAGACATGAATCCCACCAACCATTTATGAGACATAATCAAGAGGTTAGTTCGTGCACAAACTGCCGGCAACACTGTGGCAGTTAGAGACGGCTGTAGAGGCAGCGTGTCTCAACATTTCTGCAGGGGACTTCCGAAGACTTGTTGAGTCCATGCCAGGTCGGGTTGCTGCACATGCCTGGCAAAAGGAGGTCCGACACGATATTAGGAGGTATTTTGTTACCTCAGTGTACATGGAGTTTGGCACGAGACATGTTATCGAAAACCGACAGCTTTATCGTGTTTACAGATAACGGCCTTGCCGCAGTGGATACACCGGTTCCCGTGAGATCACCGAAGTTAAGCGCTGTCGGGCGTGGCCGGAGCTTGGATGGGTCATCGTCCAGGCCGCCATGTGCTGTTGCCATTTTTCGGGACGGCCAAGAGAGCGGTGTGCTGACCACACGCCCCTCCTATCCGTGTCCTTCACTGCGGATGGTCCCGATGGGCCACTTGTGGCCTGAAGACGGAGTGGTTTTTTTTATCTTGTTTACAGGCGTTCCCTAAAGAGTCTGCAGCATCAAACCGGCCTCAAGTGAGCAATAGCGTGTCGATTTAATGTTTGACGCAATAACTACTGTCTCGCTTATAATGCCATCCGTATCTACGGTTTGCTGCTGTAAATATACCATCGCATTTATCTTTTATTAATAGCAGCTGCCAATTTGAACCGGTTCTGACCGTTAAGGGCCATCTGGAGATGGGTCATAATGGCCGAAATCGGTAATCAGCTGCTTCACATCGCAACTGTGACTGTAATGCATAATGTTATAAAAGTATAAGTAAAACAGGAGAGAAGGATAAATAAGGAGGTCAACAGGGTTAAAGGCGTCAGACATTACGGATTGACCGACTTCAATTTTTTTTATACTTACAAAAATTTTCTAAAGCAGTACGATGCAGTTCTCAAGAACACTCGGAAAAAATTGACTTCGAAAATTTTTCTAGCGATGTAAAGCACAACTAATTTCGAGACTTTCTTAATAAGGAGGTCTATAGCAGCGGGTGTAGCCTTCTAGTCCTGCAATAGTGGGGTTTCTGGTACAATTATCGCTAGGCGCAGGTTTTTCACTTGTATTTGGACTCTGTATTCGGTCTACCCGACGGGAGGCCCTAGCCACACGACATTTCCATTGAACTGAAAAGTTAATTAACAGATATTGAATCATACCTGTTCAATAAAACGAAAGTGTACTTATTTTAGTTACTAATCTCATGGAAATTGGAGTATTCATGATAAATTAATATTTGGTACAAACATGGGAAATATCAAATAGAAAATCAAATAATTTTTATAGAAATTACGAATAAAAACAAACATGATTATTTATAAGTATAATTTCTTCGTTTCAGAGTAACTCATATTTCTCTACCAGATTTTCATTTACTACAAAAACATGCGTTTTATGCTATTCGTGATTAAAAATAAAATTAAATACGTTATTTGTATTAAAATACCAGTATACGAGTCAGTATTTATTAATTAATATTTCAATTCGATATTAACCCGCCAGGGTAGCAGAGAGCGCTAACGCGCTGCTTACTGGACTCGAGTAGGTGCGCCGGCCCCGGATCGAATCCGCCCGGCGAATTAACGACGAGGGCCGGTGTGCCGGCCAGCCTAGAAGTGGTTTTTAGGCGGTTTTCCACATCCTGCTGGGTGAAAACCGGGCTGGTCCCCATGTTTCGCCTGAGTTACACTGCTCGCAGACATCAGAGCACATTCGCATTATTCCATGGATTACACTCGACGCAGACAGTTAGGTTACACTAATTCCGTCCTGGGGTGTACGGGGTGGCGCAAGGGAGGTCATCCAGCCACCCCTTAAACATTAACATGCCAAATCCGATTAACGATGGCTGACCCTGCGTAACTGCGGGACAAGGCTCAAGCGATAGAATAGATTTCAATTCGTTATTAATATAAAATTCAAAAAAAAGTAAGAAATGGTTTGGGTAACGAGAATCAAGGCAGCAGCTTCGCGATCAGAAAGCTAGAGCGCTCCATGGATCATTGTTTTAAGAAAATCTCGAGACTGTTTTACGCTTAGCAACTCCTGGCAATCTCTAAAGTCAAATTTTTCGAGTACATGAAATGTATTCACAGTTGCGAACATGGACAACCATCAGCTGTGTACCGTAACGACGGCGGTGAAAATTTGTGCCGCACTGTGACTCGAACCGGGATTTTCCGGTTATCGCTAGCGGTCGCCGAAGGAACATTGCCGTGTACCTCTGAACAACACGGGCACTGCAATATCGCAAATATTTCGAGTGATTCTGAGAAGTAAATAGTACTGCTTCAGGGAACTGGCGTTCTGGCACAGATCTTCCAATGCTACGAGTGTGAAGGAAGTCGAAGAGCTTCCCTCTTAAAAGGCGCTGTCACTGAATAGTGACGGATGGGCCAGTGTTACTTCCAGTGACGGGCCGACACTTGGCCCTGGGTATCAGCGATTGCGAGGCAGTCGCGTGTCCAGCAGTGGCGGGGGGGGGGGGGGGGGGGGGGGGCTTTAGCAGTGCTGCTACCGCGACGGCCCCAGAGCGCTCGCCCGGACGGCGCGATGGCGTCGCCGGTAATAAGTGCCGACCGAGCCGCAAATAGAAGCCGGGGCAGACCGCGCGAGAATGCGCAGCCCATTACGAATGGAATGTCACCTATGCGGGCCTCAAGTTTGGAAGGAAACCCTCTTGAAAGTGAGCCACATGAGTATGCGTCGCGTGCTGCCCCCTCCCCTCGCGAGAGACGGCAGGAAGGGGGTCGGGTGAGGGGCTGTGTGGGTGGGGGTGGAGATGATAACGGCCTGCCGGCAGCGGCGTAGGAAAAATAACCGGAGAATGCGAAAGACGACGCCCCTGTCGCCTGCTTGCGATACTGCGACGCGGCCGCGCTACTCTCTCTCCCTCAGCTCACACACACACACACACACACACACACACACACACAATGTCGCAGTCACTCACGGGGCGCTGGGGTCGCCGCAGCGGCGGCTAGTGGAGAAGCGACCGCAGCTACAAATTGAATTCTTGGCTGGAAGTGTAAATACTTGGGGGCGTCCGCTCAAGTAATGTGGCGCCCGCTGGGACAGTAGGAGGGGGGGAGGGGGGGCGCTGCTGGAGTCCAGCGGCGAACGCCGCGAGGCGAAGGCAGAGGCGGAGGACGGCGCACTGCGAGATGGAGCACCGCCAACAGGTGAGCTGCTGGCCGCTCCACACCACACCAGCTGCTGGTCTCAGCTTTCTAGTTCTCCTCTCCCACCGACAGGTGGCCACCTAGTCCTGCACTCATAGTCCCGCGGAGCTGGGTTCATATTCCCGTCAGGCTATCCAGATATGCTATGATGGCACCCAGCGATTTCAGTCACAGGTGCATGTCGAACTGTAGCTGCCCTAGCTTCATACTTCGTCTCCGCCACAACAAGAACGTGTTGGGCACAGTGTATTACTACACATATTTTTGCTCACATATCTAAATCCACAGTATGATTTCTGAAGATGTTACAAACTCAAACGGGGATGACGGAGAAGGATACGTGTATGCATTTGGGGAAACGACAGAGTCGAAACGTATAAGCGAGGATCTTCTCAAGTTGCGCATCAGCTTCGCGCAGCGCTGCAAGTAAGGGCCCCACTTTCCGAACCCTGATTATGACGCGCAGATTTCCCGCTGAATACAGCGCAATACCCTCAAATAATTTCATCTTCTGATTACTATGTTTGTTGTAGTTGTGGTCTTCAGTCCTGAGACTGGTTTGATGCAGCTCTCCATGCTACTCTATCCTGTGCAAGCTTCTTCATTTCCCAGTACCTATTGCAACCTACATCCTTCTGAATCTGCTTAGTGTCTTCATCTCTTGGTCTCCCTGTACGATTTTTACCCTCCACGCTACCCTCCAGTACTAAATTGGTGATCCCTTGATGCCTCAGAACATGTCCTACCAACCGATCCCTTCTTCTAGTCAAGTTGTGCCACAAACTCCTCTTTTCCCCAATTCTATTCAATAACTCCTCATTAGTTATGTGATCTACCCATCAAATCTTCAGCATTCTTCTGTAGCACCACCTTTCGAAAACTTCTATTCTCTTCTTGTCCAAACTATTTATCGGCCACGTTTCACTTCCTTACATGGCTACATTCCATACAAATACTCTCAGAAACGACTTCCTGACACTTAAATCAATACTCGATGTTAACAAATTTCTCTTCTTCAGAAAAGCTTTCCTTGCCATTGCCAGTCTACATTTTATATCAATTCGACCATCATCAGTTATTTTGCTCCCCAAACAGCAAAACTCCTTTACTACTTTAAGTATCTCATTTTCTCTTCTAATTCCCTCAGCACCACCTGACTTAATTCGGCTACATTCCATTATCCTTGTTTTGCTTTTGTTGATGTTCATCTTATATCCTCCTTTGAAGACACTGTCCATTCTGTTCAACTGCTCTTCCAAATCGTTTGCTGTCTCTGACAGAATTACAATGTCATCGGCGAACCTCAAAGTTTTTATTTCTTCTCCTTGGATTTTAATACCTACTAAGAAATTTTCTTTTGTTTCCGTCACTGCTTGCTCAATATAACATTGGGGAGAGGCTACCACCCTGTCTCACTCCCTTCCCAACCACTGCTTCCCTTTCATGTCCCTCGACTCTTATAACTGCCATCTGGTTTCTGTACAAATTGTAAATAGCCTTTCGCTCCCTGTAGTTTACCCCTGCCACCTTCAGAATTTGAAAGAGAGTATTCCAGTCAACATTGATAAGAGCTTTCTCTATGTCTACAAATGCTAGAAATGTAGGTTTGCCTTTCCTTAATCTTTTTTCTAAGATAAGTCGTAAGGTCAGTATTGCCTCACGTGTTCTGACATTTCTACGGAATCCAAACTGATCTTCCCCGAGGTCGGCTTCTACCAGTTTTTCCATTCGTCTGTAAAGAATTCGCGTTAGTATTTTGCAGCTGTGACTTATTAAACTGATAGCTCGGTAATTTTCACATCTGTCAACACCTGCTTTCTTTGGGATTGGAATTATTATATTCTTCTTGAAGTCTGAGGGTATTTCGCATCTCTCACACATCTTGCTCACCAGATGGTAGAGTTTTGTCAGGACTGGCTCTCCCAAGGCTGATTGCTATAGGCGGACGAAACTTGATGTCAGAGAGGCCGAAAGTCATAAATCTAGGACACTGTAATAATAAATTCCATTTACCTGCACAAGTTTCTCAAACTACGACATTTACATGAGTTGTTCGAAATGGGGACCCCAAGTGTCAGAGGCATGGCATATTCACTCAGAGTTCTGTCGTACAGTTCTAATATGCCAGGGGTCGTTTACACAGTGTCGCAGGCAGCAAGAACTGTTGCCAGAAGATCCTTCTTCAGTCTCGACAGGCGTCTCATACACAAGACTTGTCACGTGGCCCCGTGAAAAGAAATCAAGTGGTATCAGATCAGGTGAATGTGCTGACCACGAAACAGGACGTCCTCTGGCTATCCAATTTTCAAGGGATGTCTGATCCAGGTGTTAACGAACTCTCAGTGAAGCGTGAGGTACGACTCTATCGTGGGACCATATCGGTTCATGAATCGCGCGTGGAGTATGTTCCAGGAACTTGGGGAGTACGTCTCTGATAAACGATGAGTACATTGGTAACAAGAAACGGGTCTAGTGAATCGTCCCCTTAGAAAAATTATAAATGACTATGCTGGAAAACCTCTTTCATTATTTGATTTTCAAACAGCTGAGCAAAACTTAATGTACTCAGACATGTCTCTCTTTACTTATTCTGATCATCACTCTACTGACACACAATATTTTTAGCGCAGCGCAATCTGACTTTCAATAATCCCATCAAAAGAGCTTATAGTAACCTCTCAAAACTCTGGCATCTCTCTCTCTCCACATCCACGACTGCTGGCGGCTCACCTCCAACTGCGCAACGCTACGCGCTGTTCACATCCAACTGCCCAACACTACAATATCGAATATTCCGACAATGAGTCCAACCAGCCACAGATTGCAAAGCACAGTCAGTGATTTTCATAACAGAGAGCTACGAGGCCTTACCAACATAAAAACCTAAACAGCGTACTTACACTAGTATGTAATCATTGAATATGTCAGCCCAGGCGTTGAATGATAATCTGTATTGGTGGCTCTTCATAACTGTAGCTTGTGGATATTGAACGACCTAAAAATGACTCTTGTCATTATTTAGCATTCTGTCTCTGGTGAAACAGGTTTCATCCGAGAAGCAGGAAAGTGAGAATCGACTGTAATGCGCTGCAAGAACCATTGATGACATTAAGTCAGGTCAGCACTTTATGTGGATGGTAGGGGTGTAGCATACTCTTTGAAACAATCATTTCACGTGCAACTGTTCGAGTGCTGATTGAAGTTGTCTCATCCATCGGAGCAAGCACTGCATCCTGTAAGTCGGGAGTCCGTGTAGTTCGTCGTCTTCCTCGGTCGTTGTACTGTGGTACCAACTGCCCAGTTTCACTTAATCGTTGGAACAGTCTCGGAAACACGGTCCTGTCTGGTGCTGTACAACCTTTCTGCTTCTCTGTTGCTTTTATTTGCCTGCCGACACAAGAGAATCACGTGTGCAAGTTCCGTCACTGGGTACATCTCCACTTGGTTAGGGTTGATCGACTTCAGTACTTCAAATTGCAAACTAAGGCTCCAGTCTACAGACACTGTCCTCTAGGACTGCTCATGTCAGTACACCGTATGCCATCTGCATTCGATTAGTTATTATTCCAGCCTTTACACATAAGTGCTCGTCGGGATTGCCTACCCTACAAACTTAGCAACAACAGTACCGGTACAATTAATAAAACGTTCCGGGTTATTATGCCGCGGTCGAATGGATTTCACCTTGAAACCCGACGTGAAGGAAATGCATTCGACCACGGCATAATAGCTCGGAACATTTTGTTAACTGTGACATTTCCACCCATGTACGTTTACATTTAAATTTATCGGTCCATATATTCCACCGTGAGAGATATCAGAATGATTTTTGCTTATTATTTTCGACTCCGCCATTTCCGGAGCAGTGTCCCTTACCTCACATTGATAAATTTACATATCTCTATCATCCCCGAAAATTTGTAAAATCAACTTGGAAACATAATGTGCATGACGTCTTTGTATTCACACGTAAATATTGGCCAAAGGGTTCATACAATAACAGTTTTTCTCACCAGTTCCACTCTCGACTGACACGTGGGAAATATGATCACATAAATAATTCCGTGCCAACTCTGAGTCCTCTTAACCTGTTACGACGGTCATTTCTCCCATTGTAGGTGCGAGACAACAACATATTTTCACTTTCGGAGGAGAAAGCTTGAAATCTGTGGAAAGATATCGCAGCAATGACAAACTTCTTTGTTTTAATTATTGGTACCGCAACTGTGACACACAAGACGAGCAAATTTTTCCATATCCTCCGTCAATCCCATCTGGTGAGGATCCCAAACGTTGCAGCAATATTCCAGGAGGGAACAGTAAAACGTAGTGTAGGCTCTCTCTTTAGTATATTTATTACATTTTCTAATTTTTCTGCCAATAAAAACCCCGCCTTTTGTTTAGTCCCCCCCCCCCCCCAAACATTTTCTATGTGATCTTGAAATTTTGGTCGTTCGTCGTTGTAACCCCCGGTATTCAGTAGAAACGACAACTTCTAAACTTGTGGGTTCATCGTGTAACCGAAATTTAACGGATGCTTTTGGTACTCATGTGGAGAACCTCATACAGATATATCGTCTAAATCGTTTTACAATTCGTTTTTATCCCCTGATGATTTAGCTAGACGGTAAACGGCGCTCAAATTCTCTCTTAAATTGTTTCTGTAGATAAAGAACAGAATATCCCAGGCATGTTTCGAGTTGCGTTACCAACGGCAGTCTGTTTCACAAGTTTTAGAATGGTGCAATCAACGTAAACAAGCATACCTACGCTCTGGCCCACAGTCACAGCAAAAGATAAAGTGTTCATTTTGACTGTAAATCTATTTCAGTCCTTACATTTTACTTATGCAATAATCTTGCCATTTATTGCCTGTTCAGAACCCAATTAATTTGTGCCAACTCGTTACAGCATATAAGCAGATAATACACAAAACACACGAAATATTTCTGGAGCACTAAATTCTTTGTGTCATCTGTAGGAACAAAACCACGAGAGAGATTGTGAAATTCATAGGTTACCTGAAAGAAGCATTTATTCTGGTTGTGTAGACGTCTTGTAATGAAATATTTCAATGTCGTGCAGATATTATAACACCCTACTTCAGTAACTCCACCAGTCGATGGCGTACACTTTATAATCTGAAATGGGTACGAAGTCCTTAAGCCCGTACAGAGCGGTCGCTATGTCTTGTCTTACTACAACATGGCAGACGACACGAACCTGCAGGCACGCTGCCTGTAGTTCTGTGCTCAGGGACCGGGGTTCTGCAGCCAGCTATGGCAAAGATATTTTGATGTATAGACTGACTGAGGAAGAAAAGTATATAATTAGTTAACGACTGAAAAAGGAAACTGTAGCGACTTTTGCATTAACTACGTACAATAACACTTATTCCAATTAAGCCACAGAGAAGCTCGACCTACGGAATGAAAAAGCTCGTCGAGGCGAATCGATTGAACTGCTCGCATGTTTATTTATGCACCTAATTAGCCGATAAGAAGCGTCTGAAATGAATAAATAATTAAAGCTAGCATAACTAATTACACAAAGCAGGCGCACAAATAGCATTGCAACATGCGTTGAAAAACGTATGACTAATAGTTAGATTGTAAGTTTACAGTGTTTAACTGCCGTTTTTGCATAATTAATTAGATTTTTGCCTAGTACTGTCCACAATTAAATTCCTGCCTAAGCTACATAAATTTCAGTGACACCAACAGATAGACCAGCTTACTTCTTGATGAGAAACTTATCTCTGCATTTTAAATGTTCAAGGCAGAGCCCATTACAATTATATATTATCGTAACTGGCGGTTTAGGACGACTTTTTTGCGTCTAGGGACACGTGTCACATTTTGTGAACGAGACTTTAATTCTGGAAAGACAGTGCGTACCGCCGGCCGGAGTGGCCGTGCGGTTCTGGGCGCTACAGTCTGGAACCGAGCGACCACTACGGTCGCAGGTTCGAATCCTTATAAGTAGTTCTAAGTTCTAGGCGACTGATGACCTCAGAAGTTAAGTCACATAGTGCTCAGAGCCATTTGAGCCATTTTGAACAGTACGTACCAGGCCGTTAGTTGGCCTTGGGTTTTCTCGCGTGGGTCAGCAGAACTTTGAATTTTGAAAATCAGTTTCATTTAAATTTATAGTGATCTTGAAGCGCTGCTGGAGCCTCGACTCATATTTAGGTCGGAATTACGACAGCAATTAGATCGGTCTTCAGCAGTCCACTCTTGAATGTGTGTAATTGGTTGGTTCAAATGGCTCTGAGCACTATGGGACTTAACATCTTAGGTCATCAGTCCCCTAGAAGTTAGAACTACTTAAACCTAACTAACCTAAGGACATCACACACATCCATGCCCGAGGCAGGATTCGAACCTGCGACCGTAGCAGTCCCGCGGTTCCGGACTGCAGCGCCTAGAACCGCACGGCCACCGCGGCGGGCAGTGTGTGTAATTGTTTTAATAAATAGCAGTAGCAACCACGCTGTCAGGTACCATTAGGTATTTACCATTTCCAACGTAACGAACTTATTTTTCTGATTTTGCATATCAGCGAGTGCTGATTTAATTTCTGTTGAGAGGAACAGACAGCGATCAATGCGACCATGATCCCTATAACGTAGATGAGCCAAAGATTTTATTGAGTGGTCGGATTTAAAGTTCTCATTTGGTAGGAGTATCGCTTAAAACTAATTCCATCGAATCGCATACTCTATTGTTAGCAAAGCGTCTGCCTTATTCTCTACAAATAGCAGCGGCGTTTCCATTACAGAACCCGTTTAGGAACACCATATCGGCATATTCAGCATTTGAAAATGCATGCTTATACAATGCTGGGGCTGGCCGGAGTGGCCGAGCGGTTCTAGGCGCTACAGTATGGAACCGTGCGACCGCTAAGGTCGCAGGTTCGAATCCTGCCTCGGGCATGGAAGTGTGTGATGTCCTTAGGTTAGTTAGGTTTAAGTAGTTCTAAGTCCTAGGGGACTGATGATCTCAGATGTTAGGTCCCATAGTGCTCAGAGCCATTTGAACCATTTGAACAATGCTGGAAAAATATGAAAGACCCTCAGGGGACAAGATAATTTTGTTGTCTAATGGGAAGGTGGGTAGTTCATCATTGTAGGAGTATATTATAACAAATTCAGATCAACTGAAGCGCACTTGGCATAACAAAGGTGCCCTAACAGTCACATCAGTACACAGCGTACCCCCCCCTCCCCCCCCCGTGGCGGGGGATCAGTTAGTGGTACCAGAAGTTCCCTCCGCCACACACAGTTACATGGCATGAGGAGCACGAATTAGACGTAGACGCAGATGGGGTGGCAATGCAGGCGTATATTCTCGCACCCAAACAACCATAAAGGTGCCGAATGGCATCCTGCTATAGATTGTCCTAAGCGTCTTGCATCTCCCGTGTTTCGTGCAAGCCTTGGAGAACGAGTAAGTTCCTATTTCAACACGTCCCATACGTGTTGTCGAGAGATCTGGCGATCTTTCTGCCCAGAGCAGCTGTTGTACACCACGAAGAGGATGCTGCGTCGCGGCAGCCAAACGCTGACGTGCATTGCCCTTCTGGAGAAGCTCATCCCCGTCCTGTCGAGTAGGAGTGCCTCTGCAATGTAGCAAGCACCGGTTACTTTACCCTGCAGAAACCTTAATGTGACCGCGAGCTGTAACTGACGGCCTCACATCATCAAGCCTGGGATAGAGGACCTCTGTGTCGTGAGCGAATGCACTCTTAAAGGCACGTGTACGTCCATCGCTCGCATGCGGACAGAACCTACTCTCATCACTGAAGACATCAGAGCGTCGCTCAGCTCTGAACGCCACCAGACTGACCACGCTTGGCTGTGGCGTGGTGTCCGCGGTAGCCTGGCCAGAGGCGTGAGTCCGTGTTGACGCATCAGGTGCAACGTATGCCCGACTTTTGTCCACGGATGACGTTCGGTTCGCCACGGCTGCTCGCACAGTGCGTTGATCTTGACGTGCTCTGCGACGTAGCAGTTGAAGATAGCGAAACGAAAGCCGGAGTTTTAAATTTCACGTTCAAGAAATCGTTCACATAGGAGAATCGTACACACATACCGTCATTTGACCATGGGACAGACTCCCGTATGGACGACGAGGTAATAAGCATACCAGGCGTAGAAAAATAACTGAACGATCTGAAAGGAGACAAATCACAGGTCCGATTGGTATCCCAGTTCGATTTTACATAGACTTCGTTACGGAGATTAGCCCCTTACCTAGCTTGCATTTATCGTGAATATCTCGCCCAGCACAAAGTCCCAAGTGACTAGAAAAAAGCGCACGTGACTCCAGTATATAAGAAAGGTGAAAGAACGGACCCACAAAATTACAGATCAATACAATATTCCTAACTCCAGTTTGCTGCAGAATCCTTGAACATATTGTCAATTCGAATACAATAAACTTCCTTGAGACAGAGAATATTATGTGCACGAATCAGCATGGTTTTGAAAGCATCGCTCGTGCTAAGCTCAGCTTACCCTTTTCTTACATGACACACTGAGAACTGTGGGGCAACAGGCAGATTCCATATGTTTAGATTTCCGGAAAGCATTTGACAGGGTGCCCCATTGCAGACTGTTAACAACGCTGCAAGCATATGGAATAAGTTCACGGATATGTGAGTGGTTCGAAGACTTCTTCAATAATAGAACCCAGTATGCTGTCGTCGACGGCGAATGTTCATCAGAGACAAGGATATCGCCAGGTGTGCCCCTGTGAAGTGTGATATCACCGTTATTCCTCTATATATATACATATAAATCATTTGGGGGATACGGCGGGCAGCAATCTACGGTTGTTTGCTGATTGCTGATGATGCCGTGATGTGCGGTACTGTAGGAAGATGTGCGACGACTTAGACAAAATTTCCAGTTGGAGTGATGAATGGCAGCTAGCCCTAAATCAGGAAAAATATATGTTATGCGGATGAGTAGGAAGATGAAACCTGTACTGTTGGGATACTGTATTACTAGTGTCCTACTTGACACAGACAAGTCGTTTAAATATCTGGACATGACGTTCAAGAGTGATATGAAATAGGAAGAGAATGTGAGAACTGTAGTAGGGAGGCTGAATGGTCGACTTCGGTTTATTGGGAGAATTTTGGAAAGAGTGGTTCACCTGTAAAGCAGACCGCATATAGGACCCTGGTGTGACCTATTCTTGAGTACTGCTCCAGTGTTTGGGATTCGGACCAGGTCGGATTGAAGGAAGACATCGAAGCAATTCAGAGGCGGGCTGCTAGATTTGCTACCGGTAGGTTCGAACAACACTTAAGTGTCACGGAGATGCTGACGGAACTCAAATTGGAATCCCTGGAGGGAAGGCAACTCTCCTCTCGAGAAATCCTGTACAACGCACCGTACGGTGGCTTGCGTTGTATCTATGGAGATGTAGAGGTAGATTTAAGTGTACGTCAAGAATCTCGTCTACAGGTGTGGGCCTGTTCCGCAGAACAATGTTGAAAGGAGCGACACATAACAGACACAGTGAGCCCAGCATGTACAGCAACCGGTCGATGAGTCCATCCATCTTCACGCAGCCCCACAATGCGACCCCGTTCAAATGGCTGAAGTTGTTCAACATTCTCGTTGATGAGGATTGGTTGTACCCACGAATGAATGTTCCAGACATTGTTCACCTCTAAACTCAACACAGTTAACACCTGTAGAATCCGAGGATACTCAATACAGATCTCCTGGGCCCCGTCTGATCGCCGGTGGCCGAGACAAATGAATCACTAACACTACAGCCTCTCATTATGTACATGTTGTATGTTGGCACCATTGAACACAGTCCCTGTGAATGTTGCATTTTGTTTTTGTGGCACCGTATGATACAGAAGTACTGACCAACAAATTAGCCACGATGACAGTAGAAAAATTCAGTTATGTAAACGGAAGTGCAATTTCACAACTTAAAGATAGGAATGACCTTCGAGAAACAAGTCGATAGCAAGTGGAGTGCCAACACGCCAAATGAAAACTTTGTAACCAGCTGTATCTCTTCAAAGAATAGAAGTTCGACAAATATTTTATGGAGTGTTTCATTCGAATTAGCCGGTCGATCTAGGGTGCCTTGCCACGGTTCGCGCGGCTTCCCCCGTCGGAGGTTCGAGTCCTCCGTCGGGCATGGGTGCGCGTGTTGTCCTCAGCGGAAGTTAATTTAAGTTAGATTAAGTAGCGTGTAAGCCTATGGACCAATGACCTCAGCAGTTTGGTTCATAGAAACTTGCCACTATTCGAATTAGCCTACACTACCACCTCCTAAAATAATTACAGTTCCTTCCATACATACGTAGAGAAAGTAGTATGTACGTGAAACAGGTCTGCCGTTGCAGCCTATACCAGTAGCCGGTAGGTGACAAGCTGGAGCAGGTTTCGCGGTGGCGACGAGCCTCAACAAACGCCGCCCGTCGAACATCGGTCACGGCCGCCCTCCCACTAAGCACGACGTACGACATGACGCGCGCTGGCGTCGGCCGTAAACTGCGGGTCGCGGCCCGGTACGGCCGGCCGGCGCCAGGCGTCGCGGCGCGTGCATTAAGATGCGGCCGCCGCAGCCAACAAATTGAATTCTCGACGCCGGCGGGCATAAATACTTCGCAGTCGGAAATAATGCGACGCCGCGGACCGAAGCGGCCGCCATCCGGGGATGTGGCGGAAAGAGCCTCTGCAGAAGGAGGGCGAAGCGGGCAGAGTGGTGGAGGCGCCACGTATCAGTGGCTCCTGATGACGCGGGACTCTACACGACAGCGAAGTGTCGTGCGAAGCGGAACGACTTACTGACTGGCTCTCGGTGGATTATCTGTCACTTAAGGCAGAAAAAAAACCCACAGTTCCATCAGTTCTATGCTAGATATGGCATATACACTACTGGCCATTAAAATTGCTACACCACGAAGATGACGTGCTACATACGTGAAACTTAACCGACAGGAAGAAGATGCTGTGATATGCAAATGATTAGCTTTTCAGAGCATTCCCACAAGGTTGGCGCCGGTGGCGACACCTAAAACGTGCTGACATGAGGAAAGTTTCCAACCGATTTCTCATACACAAACAGCAGTTGACCGGCGTTGCCTGGTCAAACGTTGTTGTGATGTCTAGTGTAAGGTAGACAAATGCGTACCATCACGTTTCCGGCTTTGATAAAGGTCGGATTGTAGCCTATCGCGATTGCGGTTTATCGTATCGCGACATTGCTGCTCCCGTTGGTCGAGATCCACTGACTGATAGCAGAATGTGGAATCGGTGGGTTCAGGAGGGTAATACGGAACGCCGTGCTGGATCCCAACGGCCTCGTATCACTAGCAGTCGAGATAACAGGTATCTTATCCGTATGGCTGTAACGGATCCTGCAGCCACGTCTCGATCCCTGAGTTAACAGATGGGGACGTTTGCAAGACAACAACGATCTGCACGAACAGTTCGACGACGTTTGCAGCAGCATGGACTATCAGCTCGGAGACCATGGCTGCGGTTACCCTTGACACTGCATCACAGACAGGAGCGCCTGCGATGGTGTACTCAACGATGGACCAGGGTGCACGAATGGCAAAACGTCATTTTTTCGGATGAATCCAGGTTCCGTTTACAGCATCATGATGGTGGCATCCGTGTGTGGCTACATCGCGGTGAACGCACATTGGAAGCGTCTATTCGTCATGGCTATACTGGCGTATCACCCGGCGTGATGGTTTGGGGTGCCATTCCGTGGCTCTACCCTTCATTCGATCCCTGAGAAACACTACATTTCAGCAGGATAATGCACGACGTGGTAGGGAAACTAGAAAATCTGAAAAGGGAAATGCAAAGGCTCAATCTAGATATAGTAGGGGTCAGTGAAGTGAAGTGGAAGGAAGACAAGGATTTCTGGTCAGATGAGTATCGGGTAATATCAACAGCAGCAGAAAATGGTATAACAGGTGTAGGATTCGTTATGAATAGGAAGGTAGGGCAGAGGGTGTGTTACTGTGAACAGTCCAGTGACCCGGTTGTTCTAATCAGAATCGGCAGCAGACCAACACCGACAACTGTAGTTCAGGTATACATGCCGACGTCGCAAGCTAAAGATGAACAGATAGAGAAAGTGTATGAGGATATTGAAAGGGTAATGAAGTATGTAAAGGCGGACAAAAATCTAATAGTCATGGGCGACTGGAATGCAGTTGTAGGGGAAGGAGTAGAAGAAAAGGTTACAGGAGTATATGGACTTGGGACAAGGAATGAAAGAGGAGAAAGACTAATTGAGTTCTGTAACAAGTTTCAGCTAGTAATAGCGAATACCCTGATCAAGAATTACAAGAGGAGGTGGTATACTTGGAAAAGGCCGGGAGATACGGGAAGATTTCAATTAGATTACATCATGGTCAAACAGAGATTCCGGAATCAGATACTGGATTGTAAGGCGTACCCAGGAGCAGATATAGACTCAGATCACAATATAGTAGTGATGAAGAGTAGGCTGAAGTTCAAGACATTAGACAGGAAGAATCAATACGCAAAGAAGTGGGATACGGAAGTACTAAGGAATGACGAGATACGTTTGAAGTTCTCTAACGCTATAGATACAGCAATAAGGAATAGCGCAGTAGGCAGTACAGCTGAAGAGGAATGGACATCTCTAAAAAGGGCCATCACAGAAGTTGGGAAGGAAAACGTAGGTACAAAGAAGGTAGCTGCGAAGAAACCATGGGTAACAGAGGAAATACGTCAGTTGATTGATGAAAGGAGGAAGTACAAACATGTTCCGGGAATATCAGGAATACAGAAATACAAGTCGCTGAGGAATGAAATAAATAGGAAGTGCAGGGAAGCTAAGACGAAATGGCTGCAGGAAAAATGTGAAGACATCGAAAAAGATATGATTGTCGGAAGGACAGACTCAGCATACAGGAAAGTCAAAACAACTTTTGGTGACATTAAGAGCAACGGTGGTAACATTAAGAGTGCAACGGGAATTCCACTGTTAAATGCAGAGGAGAGAGCAGATAGGTGGAAAGAATACATTGAAAGCCTCTATGAGGGTGAAGATTTGTCTGATGTGATAGAAGAAGAAACAGGAGTCGATTTAGAAGAGATAGGGGATCCAGTATTAGAATCGGAATTTAAAAGAGCTTTGAAGGTCTTACGGTCAAATAAGGCAGAAGGGATAGATAACATTTCATCAGAATTTCTAAAATCATTGGGGGAAGTGGCAACAAAACGACTATTCACGTTGGTGTGTAGAATATATGAGTCTGGCGATATACCATCTGACTTTCGGAAAAGCATCATCCACACAATTCCGAAGACGGCAAGAGCTGACAAGTGCGAGAATTATCGCACAATCAGCTTAACAGCTCATGCATCGAAGCTGCTTACAAGAATAATATACAGAAGAATGGAAAAGAAAATTGAGAATGCGCTAGGTGACGATCAGTTTGGCTTTAGGAAAAGTAAAGGGACGAGAGAGGCAATTCTGACGTTACGGCTAATAATGGAAGCAAGGCTAAAGAAAAATCAAGACACTTTCATAGGATTTGTCGACCTGGAAAAAGCGTTCGACAATATAAAATGGTGCAAGCTGTTCGAGATTCTGAAAAAAGTAGGGATAAGCTATAGGGAGAGACGGGTCATATAATGTACAACAACCAAGAGGGAATAATAAGAGTGGACGATCAAGAACGAAGTGCTCGTATTAAGAAGGGTGTAAGACAAGGCTGTAGCCTTTCGCCCCTACTCTTCAATCTGTACATCGAGGAAGCAATGATGGAAATAAAAGAAAGGTTCAGGAGTGGAATTAAAATACAAGGTGAAAGGATATCAATGATACGATTCGCTGATGACATTGCTATCCTGTGTGAAAGTGAAGAAGAATTAAATGATCTGCTGAACGGAATGAACAGTCTAATGAGTACACAGTATGGTTTGAGAGTAAATCGGAGAAAGACGAAAGTAATGAGAAGTAGTAGAAATGAGAACAGCGAGAAACTTAACATCAGGATTGATGGTCACGAAATCAATGAAGTTAAGGAATTCTGCTACCTAGGCAGTAAAATAACCAATGACGGAGGGAGCAAGGAGAACATCAAAAGCAGACTCGCTATGGCAAAAAAGGCATTTCTGGCCAAGAGAAGTCTACTAATATCAAATACCGGCCTTAATTTGAGGAAGAAATTTCTGAGGATGTACGTCTGGAGTACAGCATTGTATGGTAGTGAAACATGGACTGTGGGAAAACCGGAACAGAAGAGAATCGAAGCATTTGAGATGTGGTGCTATAGACGAATGTTGAAAATTAGGTGGACTGATAAGGTAGGGAATGAGGAGGTTCTACTCAGAATCGAAGAGGAAAGGAATATGTGGAAAACACTGATAAGGAGAAGGGACAGGATGATAGGACATCTGCTAAGACATGAGGGAATGACTTCCATGGTACTAGAGGGAGCTGTAGAGGGCAAAAACTGTAGAGGAAGACAGAGATTGGAATACGTGAAGCAAATAATTGAGGACGTAGGTTGCAAGTGCTACTCTGAGATGAAGACGTTAGCACAGGAAAGGAATTCGTGGCGGGCCGCATCAAACCAGTCTGTAGACTGATGAGAAAAAAAAAATGCACGACCGCATGTTGCAGGTCCCGTACGGGCCTTTTTGGATACAGAAAATGTTCGATTGCTGCCCTGGCCAGCACATTCTCCAAATCTCTCACCAGTTGGAAACGTCTGGTCAATGGTGGCCGAGCAACTGGCTCATCACAATACGCCAGTCACTACTCTTGATGAACTGTGGTATCGTGTTGAAGCTGCATGGGCAGCTGTACCTGTACACGCAATCCAAGCTCTGTTTGACTCAATGCCCAGGCGTATCAAGGCCGTTATTACGGCCAGAGGTGGTTTTTTTATTACTGATTTCTCAGGATCTATGCACCCAAACTGCGTGAAAATGTAATCACATGTCAGTTCTAGTATAATATATTTGTCCAATGAATACCCGTTTATCATCTGCATTTCTTCTTGGTGTAGCAATTTTAATGGCCAGTAGTGTAACCTTCAACGGTAGGAACAAATGCGTAAAATTAATCCTAAGATCTTCTGGTGGCGTGGTCCTTCTCAAAGAACCCGCATCTTCACCTCATGCCAAACTTTTGTTCTGAGTGAAGCTCATCGTGACTACTTCTCCAATCTTTGCAATACAGCGAAATATTTGTGCAGTCATTCGTTATGATGTTCCTTCATTCCAATGCTTCGACCTTTGCGGAAATTAGTGCAGATCCTCTGTGCACGCTTAAATGTTGGACACCGCCAATACTAATTACCCACTCACATCGTTGTTCGCTTGTAGAAAGGATTAAATTTTAATCATCGTATCCCACCGGCATAGACCCACTAGAGCAGTAGTTTCCAGCCTTGAGCCAATTACTCCCTGAGGGAGGAAACGAAAATTTTTGAAGCGTAAAAATAAAACTTATAGACCACTCTAAATTAATTTGTCGGAAACATAATGACTGTTACCAAGTTGGCCGGCCGAAGTGGCCGTGCGGTTAAAGGCGCTGCAGTCTGGAACCGCAAGACGGCTACGGTCGCAGGTTCGAATCCTACCTCGGGCATGGATGTTTGTGATGTCCTTAGGTTAGTTAGGTTTAGCTAGTTCTAAGTTCTAGGGGACTAATGACCTCAGCAGTTGAGTCCCATAGTGCTCAGAGCCATTTGAACCAGAAACCTTGGTCTATTCAGATATTGAGAGTTGAGCAAGCCCACAAGTCTTAAGGTGTGTTCTGCAAGTGCGAAGTTCCTTGTGACTATATTTGCCGCTTTACAACTTGTTTAAATCTTGCAGGCCCTATTTTGCTTGTTCTGGGAAGTGTTAAGTTTTAAAGTCTTTTAATTATGTGTACGAACTGTTCGATTTTTTTTTATCTGCAATCATTAGCTAACTCCATTCATTGTGAAATTCATGCTGTGATAAGTGGTTGCTGCAATTTGTCAGCTTTCTTGTATTTTGAGGGATTGTATATTTATGTAATGGTCATTGTCAATGTTTCTGCTAGCGTGCGCCGGTCGGGAGTCACATTTAAATTGTATGCTATCCCAGCTATTTTTGTATTTTGGGAGATTCTGTATTTTATTGCTTAAGGGATTTTTATTAACGTTTGTAAACTTTCTTCTAAAAGCCACAGTCAGTGGCGTGACTTGTTACCCTTTGTGTATTTTGGATGGGCACTGGCTATTTGTTTAAGGTTTCATCCATGCTTGGAACTGTTAGTACTTTTAGTGACAGTCATTTCTAATTCATTTTACCGATAAAACTCACTTTGTCGAACCAGCTTGCAGTCATACCTAGTTCGTGTGACATCTTGCTGGTATTTAGGGGCTGATGTATATTCCTGATTTTAAGTCCTATAAATTGTTACATTTTTACTAATGAATTGAACCCGTTCAAGTTATTTAAATTATTGTGAGAATTGTTATTCACTTTTTGACAAGGTTTCTAATTTGTAATCATAATAATTGTTGTTAAGCAATAAAGTGTATTCCATGAAATGACTAAAGACGAAGTATGTCGGTCCACCTTCAAAGTGTTTTTCCTTAAAATTATACCAACCCTTGTTGTGAGATACCACCGATTTCGAGTCATGGTCCGGCGCACAATTTAATCTGCCATGAGGGTCGTACATCAGCTTTTATTATCCAAAGTACAAAGCGTTTCGTCGGCAGAACAGTAGTTCGTCATGAATGAAAATCAGTAATACAGGATTTCGTACGTGGGACAGTTAATTACATACACTCCTGGAAATTGAAATAAGAACACCGTGAATTCATTGTCCCAGGAAGGGGAAACTTTATTGACACATTCCTGGGGTCAGATACATCACATGATCACACTGACAGAACCACAGGCACATAGACACAGGCAACAGAGCATGCACAATGTCGGCACTAGTACAGTGTATATCCACCTTTCGCAGCAATGCAGGCTGCTATTCTCCTATGGAGACGATCGTAGATATGCTGGATGTAGTCCTGTGGAACGGCTTGCCATGCCATTTCCACCTGGCGCCTCAGTTGGACCAGCGTTCGTGCTGGACGTGCAGACCGCGTGAGACGACGCTTCATCCAGTCCCAAACATGCTCAATGGGGGACAGATCCGGAGATCTTGCTGGCCAGGGTAGTTAACTTACACCTTCTAGAGCACGTTGGGTGGCACGGGATACATGCGGACGTGCATTGTCCTGTTGGAACAGCAAGTTCCCTTGCCGGTCTAGGAATGGTAGAACGATGGGTTCGATGACGGTTTGGATGTACCGTGCACTATTCAGTGTCCCCTCGACGATCACCAGTGGTGTACGGCCAGTGTAGCAGATCGCTCCCCACACCATGATGCCGGGTGTTCGCCCTGTGTGCCTCGGTCGTATGCAGTCCTGATTGTGGCGCTCACCTGCACGGCGCCAAACACGCATACGACCATCATTGGCACCAAGGCAGAAGCGACTCTCATCGCTGAAGACGACACGTCTCCATTCGTCCCTCCATTCACGCCTGTCGCGACACCACTGGAGGCGGGCTGCACGATGTTGGGGCGTGAGCGGAAGACGGCCTAACGGTGTGCGGGACCGTAGCCCAGCTTCATGGAGACGGTTGCGAATGGTCCTCGCCGATACCCCAGGAGCAACAGTGTCCCTAATTTGCTGGGAAGTGGCGGTGCGGTCCCCTACGGCACTGCGTAGGATCCTACGGTCTTGGCGTGCATCCGTGCGTCGCTGCGGTCCGGTCCCAGGTCGACGGGCACGTGCACCTTCCGCCGACCACTGGCGACAACATCGATGTACTGTGGAGACCTCACGCCCCACGTGTTGAGCAATTCGGCGGTACGTCCACCCGGCCTCCCGCATGCCCACTATACGCTCTCGCCCAAAGTCCGTCAACTGCACATACGGTTCACGTCCACGCTGTCGCGGCATGCTACCAGTGTTAAAGACTGCGATGGAGCTCCGTATGCCACGGCAAACTGGCTGACGCTGACGGCGGCGGTGCACAAATGCTGCGCAGCTAGCGCCATTCGACGGCCAACACCGCGGTTCCTGGTGTGTCCGCTGTGCCGTGCGTGTGATCATTGCTTGTACAGCCCTCTCGCAGTGTCCGGAGCAAGTATGGTGGGTCTGACACACCGGTGTCAATGTGTTCTTTTTTCCATTTCCAGGAGTGTACTTAAATGAAACTACCTGGCAATTAAAACTGTGTTCCGAACCGGGACTCGAATCTTGTGCCTTTACCTTTCGTCTGCAAGTGTTCTACCAACTGAGCTAGCCTAGCTTTAAATCATTGCTGGTCTTCAAAAATGGCTCTGAGCACTATGGGACTTTTCTGAGGTCATCAGAACTACTTAAACCTAACTAACCTAAGGACATCACACACATCCATGTCCGAGGCAGGATTCGAAACTGCGACCGTAGCGGTAGCGCGTTCCAGATTGTAGCGCCTAGAACCGCTCGGCCACTCCGGCCGGCTGCTGGTCTTCATTGCGGTATATTTTTCTAGCCAACGCGCACGTGACCAGATGTCATGGTATAGCGACATGCAGTGTAAGGTGGCAGATTTTAGCACCTTAGATAATTTTCAGAAAATAATATACGAGTATGACAAATACCACGCGGATGGAGATAGCCATTTGACAGAACGATACTAATATCAACATATCAAGGTTAATACTGGTACGTAAGATTTTAGAACCGTGCGTATTATCATTGGGAAGGTGGTTTGGACGGACACAGGAAAGATATCGAACAAGCGAGGTGGCCGGCAGCTGGCCGGTGCTTCACACGGCGGCTGCTTTGTCGGTTGAGTGGTACTTGTGACCAAAGGGGGAACTGGGGAAGCCTGAGACCTCACAGGTGGAACAAGAGAAAGAGGGCCTACGTGCGAGACTGTTTCGCACCGTTGCGGCTAACGGGACGCAAATACGGCGTGCCCATGAAAAGTGGGAGATCCTCGCGAAATTTTAGAGTGCTGATTGGCCGAAAAGCGTAGAAATACATGTGAGAGGAACGGCAAAGTTTGGCGGCAACGAGATAGGGACTTTGGTGTCGGCGGTGGTGCGAGGCGACATCACGCTGGTGCCTGGGACGACTGTCATAGTCTACATGCGGAATTATGGTGATATCAGAGCAAACATCTGGCAAAGTAGGGCACTGTAATTGAAACTGCGTACGCGTTCCACTAACTCTTTGCTTGAGCTCTCTGGTTCAGTGTCCGTCTAGGTGGAACTTCAGTAAAACCACTTGCTTGGCCAGTAAAATTTTGTACATGGCTGCACGTTCAGAGACCGTGAATAGTTACAATTGAAAGAAAAACAGCCCTCGGTCACTATTTTTAACATATTAACCTGGTTTCAACACTGCTAGGACTGTCTTCTTCAGAATTTAAAACAAAGAATGGTCTATATTCTATAACATGATCACAGAATAATGACTAAAGACGTATGATAGGGTATAAGTACGGAATCATCGTAAAAGACTGACAGTAATTATATGTCACTTATAAAATAATAAATATGTCAAAAGGGCATTAGTCACAAAGATATTTAAGATAAAGAAAACTGTGATGGCGAACCACTACGGGCTGCTCGTTACTTGCGTGGTGCATGTTGAATAACGGACTGACTGTCACAGTTTTCTTTATCTTAAATATCTTTGTGACTAATGCCCTTTTGGCATATTTATTATTTTATAAATGACATACAAACACCGTCAGTATTTTACGATGATTCCGTACTTATACCCTATCATACGTTTTTAGTCATTATTCTGTGACCATGTTATAGAATATAGACCATTCTTTGTTTTAAATTCTGAAGAAGACAGTCCTAGCAGTGTTGAAACCAGGTTAATTTTTTAAAAATAGTGACCGAGGGCTGTTTCTCTTTCAATTACTTGGCCAGCATTAACCTACGTAAGTTAGGGAAAGGAACGATTAGGGATAGAGTCTCCATTGTGCCAATGGTAGGATAGTTAGTTTAGGGAATTAATTTGATTGTAATGTGTTAGGTTAGGAATATTGCTCAACCTGTTTTTTAATGGATAAATGTAAGATTTAATAACAGACCATAATCAAAGCATTATTACTTCCGTAGGTAGCAAAGTACTGATAGAATAAGAGTTTTATTAATAAATTAAATTATCATATTAATTCGATGCAAACGATACTGGGGGTATGTTCGCGCATTTGAACAGAGCCGAGGTCAGGTAGCAGTAACGAAACAAGATGTTTCATAGTCATTATATCCCCGTCATTGCAGCACATATACAGATGGTGGTACTATCGGGTACACAAGGTACAAAAAGGGCAGTGCAGTGACGGAACTGTGATGTGTACTCAAATGATTAATGTGAAAAGGCTTCCTACGTTATTACGCCCGCACGCTAGGGGTTAGCAGACTTTGAATACGGAGTGGGAGTTACAGCTAGACGCATGGGACATTACACTTCGGAAATCGTTAAGCAATTCAGTATTCCGAGAGCTACAGTGTCAAGAGTGTGCCGAGATTACTAAATTTCGCAGGCCGGAGTGGCCGTGCGGTTCTAGGCGCTACAGTCTGGAGCCGAGCGACCACTACGGTCGCTGGTTCGAATCCTGCCTCGGGCATGGATGTGTGTGATGTCCTTAGGTTAGTTAGGTTTAATTAGTTCTAAGTTGTAGGCGACTGATGACCTCAGAAGTTAAGTCGCATAGTGCTCAGAGCCATTTGAACTAAATTTCAAACATTGTGTCTCACCACGGACAACGCAGTGGCCGATGGCTTTCATTTCACGACCGACAGCAGCGGCGATTGTGTAGGGCTGTCAGTGCTAACAGACGAGCAGCACTGCATGAAATAACAGCAGAAAGCAATGTGTGACGTACGACAAACATACCAGTTAGGAAGTGCACCGAAATGTAGTGTTAATGGGCTATGGCAGCAGACGACCGACGCGAGTGCCTTAGTTAACAGTACGATATCGCCTACAGCGCCTCTCCTGGGCTCATGACCATATGGGTTGCACCGTAGACGACTCCCGATTTCAGTTGTTGAGAGCGTATAGTAGAACTCGAGTGTTGCGCCGACGTCACGGGCCCATGTTGTCAACAAAACACTGTGCAAACTGGTAGTGGTTCCATAATGGCATGGGCTGTGTTTACAGGAAATGGACTGCATCCTCTACAGGAACTGAAGTTATCATTGATAGTAACATGGTTGTGTTCGGCTACTTGGAGACAGTTTGCATCCATTGAAAGATAGAATTTTTATGAACGACAGCCCGCCATGTCACAGAGCTACAGTTGTTCGCGATCGGTTTGAAGAACATTCTGGGCAATTCGAACGAATGATATAGCCACGCAGATCGCCCGACATGAATCCCATCGAACATTTATGAGGTATAATCGAGCGTCATTTCATGCACCGGCAACACTTTCGCAGTTATTGACGGCAATAGAGGCAGCTTGTCTCACTATTTCTGCAGGGGACTTCCAACGACGTGTTGAGTCTGTGCCACGTCGAACTGCTGCACTACTCTGGGAAAAGGTGGTCTGACACCATATTAGGAGGTGCTCCATAGCATTTGTCACCTCATTGTAATAGGGCCACTCTTGTTCAGGATGAGTACCGTGTCGCCACCGAGCAGCGCTGGGTCCCTGTAAGGGCGGCAGGAGGGGGACAGCATGGGCGGTGGTCGTCGCATTATGTGGGGACTGGGGGCGACGCCCACCACCGCCCACAGCCGCCCACACCTCGGCGCCCAGCGGTCCTAACGCACTCAGAAGGCGCGGCACACAACACCCGCTGACGGTCTGACGCCCCATCACACATCAGGTGTGCAACCTCGAGAACATTGCACTTATACATCTACATCTACATTTATACTCCGCAAGCCACCCAACGGTGTGTGGAGGAGGGCACTTTACGTGCCACTGTCATTACCTCCCTTTCCTGTTCCAGTCGCGTATGGTTCGCGGGAAGAACGACTGCAGAAAAGCCTCCGTGCGCGCTAGAATCTCTAATTTTACGATCATGATCTCCTCTGGAGGTATAAGTAGGGGGAAACAATATATTCGATACCTCATCCAGAAACGCACCCCCTCGAAACCTGGACAGCAAGCTACACCGCGATGCAGAGCGCATCTCTTGCAGAGTCTGCCACTTGAGTTTGCTAAACATCTCCGTAACGCTATCACGCTTACAAAATAACCGTGTGACGAAACGCGCCGCTCTTCTTTGGATCTTCTCTATCTCCTCTGTCATCCCGACCCAGTACGGATCCCATACTGATGAGCAATACTCAAGTATAGTTCGAACGAGGATAATACAGAGATCGACTGCAGAACAAGTTGGAGAGGAACACATGTTTACGTTTCATTAACAGCACACGCAATATCCCCGCGGTAGCAACGGCAGTGAGTTTATTTACTGATTGTAAGATCCACACGCTCCCCGCTAATGTGTTTCGAAACAATTCATCCGATTTCGCAAGACTATAACTTCTATATCAGTGGTTCCCAACATTTCTGAGATCATTAGAGTCCGCGCAGTATCCGGTGACTGATGCGCAGTCACCAAATTTCGTCCAAAGTTCTGGGGGAGTTTATTCGTTCGTTCAGAAGGGGAAGCTGACATGGTTTACCCCTTTCTGCCGGTCGGCGATACGCTGTGATGGCGGAATCGAGGCGTACAAAATATTCAAATGTCCGTGAAATCTTATGGGACTTAACTGCTAAGGTCATCAGTCCCTAAGCTTACGCACTACTTAACCTAAATTATCCTAAGGACAAACACGCACACCCATGCCCGAGGAAGGACTCGAACCTCCGTTGGGACTCGAGGCGTACACCCTGGAGCCGTTCTCAAACAATTTTACAGAAACCATTCGACAAAAAAAAGTCACTTTTGTTTTTCTTATGGCTTTATATGTCAGCTTCATGATGACGCACCTATCATTTCATTAATGGTAGTAGTTATTGTGATATTTGCGTTTGAGTAAGACATTATGCGAAATTCCAAAACGTTTGCAATGAAAAATTTTATATATGGTGCATGTTATGTAATATGTTGCTGCATGTGAAATTTAGCTAAGATATTAAATTTTTCTTTAGACTAGGGTAAAGGTCTCTATCCGTCACCAATCTCGAGAAAACTGATTGGACGTAGCACATCCAATTGCGATTGCGCGCGCCAACGATAAAGCCACAATGAAATATCCACGACATTCCTAGTATTTCATAAACGGTTTGAGTTACTGAAATGAGAGTCTGGCAAATAATAGCAGGCAAAGAGGAGTATATTTTGCCATCAAAACTTCATTATCTATCGTGTTTTTCCTCTAACAACAGACTTTTTCGATGAAAGAACTTAATTTTTAAGGACCATCGGTAGCTGGTGAAACGAGGGACGAGGAAACACTTCACGGCATTCGCTCCAGAGCTGCTACAAATTCGTCGGGCAATAGAACGCGCCGCTCGAACTGTCAACGCAACTGGCACTGCTGAGAGTATCCTACGACTTCCACATCGCTGGCAACGGGTTATACACAATGCTGGTGACTACTTTGAAGGCCAGTAAAACTTTGAAAGAAGTATCTATTTTGTACGAGCTGTAAGTAAATAGTTCCCACGATTAAAGTTCCAAGCCTCGTAAATGATATTTAGTTTCTGTAGATGTTTTATTAAATCACAATGCAATGATACAACTAGACACTGGGTACTTCTAACTACGTTTTTTTATAGAACGATGCAATAATTTCCCGTGCGTTGTGAATACTACCTACAGCTCCTTATCTGAAAAGAAAGCTAGCTTTCCACACTGAGGGTAGACATTTGTCACGAAACGTGCAGCGTGCTCTCCACCGTTCCTCTCCCTAGCGACACTTGCTCCACCTCCAATTTAAAATCGAAGTTAAAATGTCTGGACTACTTGTACTGTCTGAAAATCACTGATGGACTCCTTACTTCTGAACTGGGAGAAATTGGAAGACTTCAGGCTGGCAATGCTTTGTCTGACTACCGTCAATAATAATAATAATAATAATAATAATAATAATAATAATAATACTGTGTAGACCCTACAGCAATATAGTTGCATAGTTACTACTGTGTTGTCCTGTCAATTCGTTTGTATGTTGCGAGGTGAACAAAGGAGCTATTTCTGACGCACTGCGCGATTACCTATAACTCGTAGAAAGTATTTTCAGGAGGTAGAAAAGCATATATGAGATATATGACTTAGTTTTGCTAAGATGGTTGCATTCTAAAATGCAGAAAGCACGTGTGTTGTTGGACGACTACGTGAACAAAACGTTGCTCACACATTCATTTCACAAGCTGTAATCTGCACCATGTATTGTGTTACGCGTTAATGCTAGTACTTGAAAAATGTACTTATTGGTAATATATGTAATCAGTATTACAGTCTAAAGAAAATAGTGGTAATAGTAATCATCTTTTCATAACAGTTTAGTTTCGTGTCCTTCTGCATTTTTTAAGATTGGGCAATGATGACACAGCACCATCTTGAACAATCCTGCAGTGCTGCTGAACCTGTCAGATAAACTATTTATGTGTGCTGAAATAGTGTATATCCAATTGCGTATCCTTTGGCTGACCCCACGTTACTTTAGTTTACGTAGCAAAAAAAATGGATGAAATGGCTCTGAGCACTATGGGACTTAACATCTGAGGTCATCAGTCCCCTAGAACTTAGAACTACTTAAACCTAACTAACCTAAGGACATCACACACATCCGTGCCCGAGGCAGGATTCGAACCTGCGACCGTAGCAGTCTCGCGGTTCCGGACTGAAGCGCCTAGAACCGCATGGCCACCGCGGCCGGCTTTCACGTAGCATTTTTGCTGCGATAAAAGATGCTCAAATTAAATATTGCAGCCGGCCGAAGTGGCCGTGCGGTTAAAGGCGCTGCAGCCTGGAACCGCAAGACCGCTACGGTCGCAGGTTCGAATCCTGCCTCGGGCATGGATGTTGTGATGTCCTTAGGTTAGTTAGGTTTAACTAGTTCTAAGTTCTAGGGGACTAATGACCTCAGCAGTTGAGTCCCATAGTGCTCAGAGCCATTTTTTTAAATATTGCATTGTGATATCGAAACCGACTCTTTTGTGTGGAAGCAAGTAATGGTTTCATTGATAAAATGGTAATTAATTGCGTGTTGCTTTTGGCCTCAAGTTTTCCATTGGACGCCACTTTGGTGGCTCGCATGTCCGATAATTTATTACATTTCTGCAACCAGGGAAAGTGACAGTTAAGTGTGAGTTCCGAACTAAGTGTCGCTCCTGGTGAGTCCCCACGTCCTCGAGAGGCGAAGACTAAATTAAAGACCGACAGAGTTTCGATGGACCGACCGGCATTCAGTCCTGCAACCTGTCGGTTTCCAGGAACGCGCTTTACCACTCGTCTACCAGGCACGGCGGCAAAATGAGTGAGCTCTTTATTTCCCATGATGGTAACGAATAAAGAGCTCACTGCTGTTTTTTACGTTTCCTGAGCTGCGTAACGTAAAGGCACCGAGTCAAGTGGGGCTACCAGAAAACAATGACTTAAATTACAATGAAATGAACACACTTAGCTGCTTACAGGCGTTGACATACGTCAACGGGGATAGATGAAAATGTGTGTCCCGACGGGGATTCGAACCCGGGATCTCCTGCTTACATGGCAGACGCTCTATCCATCTGAGCCACCGAGGACACAGGGGATAGTGTGACTGCAGGGACATATCTCTGGAACGCCTCCCACGAAACCCACATTCTCAACGTATTGTCCCGCACTACATTCGTAGTGCCCCCTCCTTGGTCACCGATGGTATCTGTTCTTTCGGACATGTCCGAAAGAACAGATACCATCTTAGTATATATATATATATATAGCAACGCGCCGCGAGTAATGAGTATAATGGGAGGGGGCACTACGAATGTCAACGCCTGTAAACAGCTAAGGGTGTTCATTTCATTGTAATTTCATGCTAACGAGCTGCATGGTCTTAGTATACAATGACTTAAAATGATGTATAAGTTCCAAAACATGCAGTCTACATATAAAGTCAACCACTAATATCCTACGATGCCAGAGAATAGATTACAATATAAAGTGCTGTAACACTGGCTGCAAGAAAGAAGAAATACATATTGTTAATCAAACGCTTGTGGATCATGATGAGTTCTGGAGTCTTGTGGTATCTTCATCATCCAATATAATTTTTTTTTTCTGAGAGTCGTTCAGAATTTTTCTTTAAAATCGTCAAAATAAGAAAATCAGGGGCAGTAACTCTATGTTCGCGCACGTCATTGCAGGCACGTGCCTGTTACTGCTGACGTTGCTACTGGCCAATAGATCTTCATCTTAGTTTAGGGTGCGCTGCAGTGCTCGTTTAATACTGCGCCACGCCGCGGGAAAGGCAACAAATGAAAATTAAATATGCAATCCGCGAAATAGCAGAGCGCGACATAACAACGGCCAGCCAGCGGCGTCGTCCTCCATCCACTCTTCTCTTTGGCCTCCGTTCCTTTTTTCCCCGCCGACTGCGCCGCCACGTAAGGCCAGTTTAAATGTATCAGTGGCCGGGGGCATGTTTCATAATAAATTCGCCGGTAGTTGGTATTCCTAATAGGGGAATCCCCCTCCCCACTCCGCTCCCAGCGCGGTTGGCGCGGCAGAGCTGTTGATGTCGCTGTTTTCGCTTCCATTAGGTAAATGCGACGGTGGCGCCGCGGCGCGGGATTTGTTACAAGCAAAGCGCGCGGCTGTGCCGGGCTCGGCGAGCCGAAGTACATTATCAAATTTAGCCGCTCGTCGCAGGAGATACACCATTTCGCGCTCCTTTTCCCTTAACGTTCAAAACATAATAACGCAGTGCCGCTTCCTTACAAACAGTGATAGCATCCCGCACTCCCGACTCAGATGCAAAAAAAAAGTCACATTTACTATATTTGCGAGTCTTTATATAATAAGAGGCACACAGTCTTCTGACTGCGCGTACGGGCAGAGAGCCGCCAAAAATTTATCGAATCCTTGCTTCAGAGACAGAATAGCTCTACATTCACGCGTCAGTTGCGGTAGTTGTTAGTTAAGACCACTTGTTTACCAATTAACTGTCCAAAATTAGCCTTCCTATGCAAGACGGTGCCTATATACGGAACGGAGTGTATCACAATTCATAGCGAATAATGACACGGTTGAAGCATGCTGTAATAGAAGCAAAAGCATTCGAGTAAGCGTAGTTTCGTAAACGGGTTGCTCCTCTGCTCCTCTGACGTCAACATGAAACATTGCCCTAGTTAGTAGAAATGTATTCGAACGTAATCTGTTCGACTGAGTCCCTGTATGATTGGGCTCAAATTTAACTTAGACGAAAGTATGACGCTCAAGAGGGAAATTTTTATCCAAACAACAATAAATCCGTGGAGCAAATGACTCATTCAGTCGAAACGGTGACACGGTTCGCCATCTCTATACCTCTAGAAAGCACATGGAGTAAACAAGCTTTACAGTATATCACAGCAGATAATAATTTGATTTAGAAGGTAAGACTTTCCATTGAGGAGAAACGAAAAGACATTGTGATTTGATATTAAGAGCAAATGTCACTCAAAGTTATTTGTTTAGTGAAGAAGAACTGCATTTATTATAAATTTTCCTTCAAGGAAGAGTGAATGTTTAAGTGATAAAATACAAAAGTCAATTAAATCATAGTAAAACCAGTTTTTAATGCAAGTTTCTCTTATATCATCACAAAATAATGAGCTGTTCTTATGAAATGTAGTACCTGTGGATTACCGCGTTTTAGTCTACTTTCCCCGTAAAATCACGTGACTTTTGGCTCCTCCAGTTTGCACATTGAATGCCATTTAATTCGTCATTTTACGAACAACATTTCCCACCAGCTACAGTAATTATAAATATCACATGCAAGGCATCCATTTAGCTTTCTAACACGTTTATTTAAATTTTTATTTATTGAAATTAAGGCTAACGCAAAATACGTCAAAAGGCACATCACCGAGCGACATGTGCGATGGTCAACTCACTGGACTCGCAATAAGACGGTGTAGTGACCCACTGTTTTAGCTGTTGTGAGTCGCTACCCTTGGAAATTTGTGGTAAGTTCCTATGGGACCAAACTGCTGAGGTCATCGCTCCATAGGCTTACGCACTACTTAATCTAACTTAAACTAACTCACTGTAAGGACAACACACACACACATCCATCCCCGATGTTGGACTCGAACTTCCGACGAGGGAGCCGAGCGAACCGTAGCAAGATGCCCAAGACCGCGCGGCTACCTCGTGCGGCCGCTACAGTAAGCTGCGCCTTAAATGCAATGATTGGGCAACTGGGTTCCAGTAAAGTCGTTGGAGGTGAGAGCGAATAGAGAATTTCCTGTTTCATTGGAATGATTTCGTGAAGTGAAATGGCTCAAATGGTTCAAATGGCTCTGAGCACTATCCGACTTAACTTCTGAGGTCATCAGTCGCCTAGAACTTAGTACTAATTAAACCTAACTAACCTAAGGACATCACATACAGCCATGCCCGAGGCAGGATTCGAACCTGCGACCGTAGCGGTCGCTCGGCTCCAGACTGTAGCGCCTAGAACCGCACGGCCACTCCGGCCGGCTTCGTGAAGTGACTATTAGAGGAAGTTCAGGGGTGAAATGCTTTTTACATACCTTTTTTATCACATTTTTACTCAATTTACACGGAAATGCCCTAATGGTAACGCCGGTTCCCGACACATCATCGAAGTTAAGCGCTGTCGGGTTTGGCTAACACTTGGATGGGTCACCGTCTAGATCTGCCGAGTGCTGTTGGCAAGCGGGGTGCACTCAGCCCTTGTGAGACCAAATGAGGAGCTACTTGACTGAGAAGTGGCGACACCTGTCACGAAAACTGTCAGCGGTGTGCTGACCATATGCTCCTCCGTATCCGCATCCGGCGACGCCTGAGGGCTGAGGACGACGCGGTGGCTAGTCGGTACCGTTGAATCTTCAACGCCTTTTCGGACGGTGTTTTTTTTGTCTTGTTCAGCTCTTTTAGCTTGAGACTAACTCTAAAATAAACTGAGTGATAAAAATGTGAGGCACTCAAAAGATGAGGGGCAAACGAAACTTCAAGGATTGATATGTGATGTTTTTTCAGTGATCATAATATCGAGTCAAAATTACGAAGCACTTGGCAGTATGAGCCCATGGAGCTTTTGTATCACCTCCTGAGGTAAGTCGGCCCACACCTGCTGTAACTGGTCCTTTGATATCCTTTGTGTTAACACCGACAACAAGTGATGTCCGAGCTGGTCCCACAAACGTTCTATCTGGGATAGGTTTGGGTTTCTTGCTGGCCACGGGAGTCCCTCAACATCAAGTAGACAGTTCGCAGTGACACGCGCTATACGTGGGCACCATTGTTTCTTAAAAAATGTTACTACAGTACTGACGCGTGAGAGGCGGCACATGAGGATGCAGGATATCCGTGTGGTACCACTGTGCCGTCAGAGTTCACTCAAGCGCTAACAGCTGTGACCTAAAGTGATATGCTATAGCTCCCCGTTCTCTGACGCCGGGAGAAACACCGCTGTGGCTCTCCAAAGCACAGAAAGAGTGGGACATCTCCCTAGGCCGTGTCCATCCTGGGCAGTGCAGATCTGCGGTTCATCGCTGAACACTGTACGACATCATTCATCAGTAATCCACGCCGCCGTGTTACAGCACCACTCCAGATGCGGTCATCTGTGTTGTGGTCTTAATGACAGCCAACGCATGGGACGGCAGTTCACTAGTCCGACTGCTATTAGTCTCCGACCCATGGTGCGGGGTGACGGTGAACGTTGCAGGAAGTCCACTATTTGGCAGGTTCTGATGTGATAGGGTTGCGATGTGCTCGGTGCACAACACGGCGTTCCTCCCTTGTCGTGGTCAGACGTGGGCGACCACAGGTTTGATGACGAGTTTGTCAATGCTCATGTATCCTTGCAGTCCAACATTGGGACCGTATCACATCCGAACGCTTCACAAATCTGGGTAGGTATTTCACGATTCGACTAGCCTGTCAAGTGAAGACCCTACAGCACGTTGGTCCTATTTGGACGCATTTCCTAATTATGTCACCATAATTCATGTTCTCGCATTTACACCACCTACGTCGAAAAGTCACGAGTGCCACACTAACTCCTTTTCTTTTTTTCTTCTTCTTTATTGTGATTTCATTCCCCTGCCCATATGGGGCAGCGAAAGTCTGGCAGCGACACAATCCGCCACTCTTCAGCCAAGTGACTTTACAGTTAAAAAAGAGGCAACTATAAATATCAAACGTGATAAAAACAGGGACATAAGAACATAATAAGTGGAGGAAATAAGGGTTAAAATAAACAATGACACAGAGACGTATATTGTAGGACAGTTAAAAAAGTCGACATAAAGTTAAAAAAACACAGTTGGTGATTCGTGGAGCACATAAAATACACCGAAGTCACACGCACAAGATAAAAGTTGGCCACTGTATTAAAACCCTCCAGACCGAAAAGACTTTAAAACCACTGTAAAAGACGAAGCACACACGACGAGGAATAAAAGCTGCCGGGAAGGACCTGCCGAGGGGGCAAAACTCCTTGCCTATATGTCGGTGGCCATTAAAATTGCTACACCAAGAAGAAATGCAGATGATAAACGGGTATCCATTGACAAATATATTATACTAGAACTGACATTTGATTACATTTTCATGCAATCTGGGTGCATAGGTCCTGAGAAATCAGTGCCCAGAACAACCACCTCTGGCCATAATAACAGCCTTGATACGCCTGGGCATTGTCAAACAGAGCTTGGATGGCGTGTACAGGTACAGCTGCCCACGCAACTTCAACACGATACCACAGTTCATCAAGAGTAGTGACTGGCGTACTGTGACGAGCCAGTTGCTCGGATACCATTGACCAGACGTTTTCAATTGGTGAGAAATCGTAAGAATGTGCTGGCCAGGGCAGCAATCGAACATTTTCTGTGTCCAGAAAGGCCCGTACTGGACATGCAACATGCAGTAGTGCAATATCCTGCTGAAATGTAGTGTTTCGCAGGGATCGAATGAAGGTTAGAGCCACGGGTCGTAACACATCTGAAATGTAACGTCCACTTTTCAAAGTACCGTCAATGCGAACAAGAGGTGACCGAGACGTGTAACCAATGGTACCCCATACCATCACGCCGGGTGATACGCGAGTATGGTGATGATGAATTCACGCTTCCAATGTGCGTTCACCGCGATGTCGCCCAACACGATGCTGTAAACAGAACCCGGATTCATCCGAAAAAATGATGTTTTGCTATTCGTGCACCCAGGTTCGTTGTTGAGTACACCATCGCAGGCGCTCCTGTCTATGATGCAGCGTCAAGGGTAACCGCAGCCATGGTCTCCGAGCTGATAGTCCATGTTGCTGCAAACGTCGTCGAACTGTTCGTGCAGATGGTTGTCGTCTTGCAAACGTCCCCATCTGTTAACTCAGGGATCGAGACGTGGCTGCAGGATCCGTTACAGCCATACGGATAAGATGCCTGTTATCTCGACTGCTAGTGATACGAGGCCGTTGGGATCCAGCACGGCGTTCCGTATTACCCTCCTGAACCCACCGATTCCACATTCTGCTATCAGTCAGTGGATCTCGACCAACGCGAGCAGCAATGTCGCGATACGATAAACCGCAATCGCGATAGGCTACAATCCGACCTTTATCAAAGTCGGAAACGTGATGGTACGCATTTCTCCTCCTTACACGAGGCATCACAACAACGTTTCACCAGGCGACGCCGGTCATCTGCTGTTTGTGTATGAGAAATCGGTTGGAAACTTTCCTCACGTCAGCACTTTGTAGATATACCCACCGTCGCCAACCTTGTGTGAATGCTCTGAAAAGCTAATCATTTGCATATCACAGCATCTTCTTCCTGTCGGTTAAATTTCGCGTCTGTAGCACGTCATCGTCGTGGTGTAGCAGTTTTAATGGCCAGTAGTGCACATGCATCAGAGTCGCAATACGTTGCATATGCGTTGCAGCAACGACCTCAAACGGAAACTTTTTGATCGGCTCTTACATTACTTCTTCAGAAGAGGCTTAATCCTTTTATGTTATAAAAATGGGTGCATGCATGTATGTTTTTATGTTTGTTTCACATCCCCTCCTAAACCACTGGGCCGATTTCAACCAAACTTGGTTGACAAATCACTTACTGCCTGGAAACAGCCTCTGTGGGGTAAGAACCATCTCTCTCTGAAAGGGGGACGAGATGGGGGTGAAAAAGCGGCGTAGGCCACATCGCTCAAATAGCCAGATTATAGTCCTCTAATTGAGAATGAGAGAACTTTGTGACCTGCAAACAACTTGAATCATAATTTCAACTTTTTACCACACTTACTGACACTTCCCATAAAACGATGAAAGGAAGAAAGTTTATCGGTTACTACATTTTCTCTGTACACGTAGTAGAACCGTAGCCTCATGCATGACGTTTTAATTCATTACTTCTTCGCTATTAACACTTTTCGCAACACATTTTGCCGTGAGTATTCGCATATACGAGTGTGTGCACCTGCAAAAATATTTGTTTGTACTACACATAGTTCAGGAGATATAACGTCATAATCACTGAGATGTGTGACAAGCCGCAGCGTCGAGCATAACGTTTTAATTTATTACTTCTTTACACTACTACCTTACACAACATTGATTTGAAGGTGATCAAACATTAGTCGAAAGTAATCATCATAGAACCTAATACGCAGCTGAGACTGTGAAATGAGGGATATAAATTATAAATTTCTACACACCTTTGGAGAAAAGAGAACCACTTGCATGAATATCAAGAGCTCAGATGGAAATCCAGTTCTAAGCAAAGAAGGGAAAGCAGAAAGGTGGAAGGAGTACGTAGAGGGTCTGTACAAGGGCGATGTTCTGGAGGACAATATTATGGAAATGGGAGAGGATGTAGATGAAGATGAAATGGGAGGTACGATACTGCGTGAAGAGTTTGACAGAGCAATGAAAGACCTGAGTCGAAACATGGTCCCGAGAATAGACAATATTCCATTCGAACTACTGACGCCCTTGGGAGAGCCATTCCTGACAAAACTCTACCATTTGGTTCAAATGGTTCAAATGGTTCTGAGCACTATGGGACTTAACATCTGTGGTCATCAGTCCCCTAGAACTTAGAACTACTTAAACCTAACTAACCTAAGGACATCACACACATCCATGACCGAGGCAGGATTCGAACCAGCGACCGTAGCAGTCGCGCGGTTCCGGACTGCGCGCCTAGAACCGCTAGACCACCGCGGCCGGCTACCATTTGGTGAGCAAGATGTATGAGACAGGCGAAATACCCTCAATCTTCAAGAGGAATATAGTAATTCAAATCCCAAAGAAAGCAGGTGTTGACAGATGTGAAAATTACCGAACTATCAGTTTAATAAGTCACAGCTGCAAAATACTATCACGAATTCCTTACAGACGAATGGAAAAACTGGCAGAAGCCGACCTCTGGGAAGATCAGTTTGGATTCCGTAGAAACGTTGGAACACGTGAGGCAATACTGACTCTACGACTCATCTAAGAAGAAAGATTAAGGAGAGGCAAACCCACGTTTCTAGCATTTGTAGACTTAGAGAGGTCTTTTGACAATGTTGACTGGAATACTCTCTTTCAAATTCTGAAAGTGGCAGAGGTAAAATAAGGGATCGAAAGGCTATTTACAATTTGTACAGAAACCAGATGGCAGTTATAAGAGTCGAGGGAAATGAAAGGGAAGCAGTGGTCGGGAAAGGAGTGAGACAGGGTTGTAGCCTCTCCCCGATGTTATTCAATCTGTATATTGAGCAAGCAGTAAAGGAAACAAAAGAAAAATTCGGAGTAGGTATTAAAATCCATAGAGAAGAAATAAAAACTTTGAGGTTCGCCGATGACATTGTAATTCTGTCAGAGACAGCAAAGGACTTGGAAGAGCAGTTGAACGGAATGGACAGTGTCTTGAAAGGAGGATATGAGATGAACATCAACAAAAGCAAAACGAGGATAATGGAATGTAGTCGAATGAAGTCGGGTGATGCTGAGGGAATTAGATTAGGAAATGAGACACTTAAAGTAGTAAAAGAGTTTTGCTATTTGGGGAGCAAAATAACTGATGTTGGTCGAAGTAGTGTGGATATAAAATGTAGACTGGCAATGGCAAGGAAAGCGTTTCTGAAGAAGAGAAGTTTGTTAACATCGAGGATAGATTTAAGTGTCAGGAAGTCGTTTCTGAAAGTATTTGTATGGAGTGTAGGTAGCCATGTATGGAAGTGAAACATGGACGATAAATAGTTTGGACAAGAAGAGAATAGAAGCTTTTGAAATGTGGTGCGGCAGAAGAATGCTGAAGATTAGATGGGTAGATCACATAACTAACGAGGAGGTATTGAATAGAATTGGGGAGGAGTTTGTGGCATAGCTTGACAAGACGAAGGGACCGGTTGGTAGGAGATGTTCTGAGGCATCAAGGGATCACAAATTTGGCATTGGTGGGCAGCGTGGAGGGTAATAATCGTAGAGGGAGACCAAGAGATGAATACACTAAGCAGATCCAGAAGGATGTAGGTTGCAGTACGTACTGGGAGATGAAGCAGCTTGCACAGGATAGAGTAGCATGGAGAGCTGCATCAAACCAGTCTCAGGACTGAAGACCACAACAACAACAACAACACTGTTGCGGTGTCTCTCATGACGAATATCTCAGAAAAAGCTCTTAAAAGTTATGGCTGTGCTATGGTATTGCAGATGTACAACAAATGAATGCAGCTATGTAAAAATTGACATAGACTGGCGGGGTCCGTTAGGTCTGAGTAAATAAATGTAGGTGTCAGTAAGGAGAAGGACTTTGGCATTCCAGGTCATCATTGAACAGAATATTGCCTTGCAACAGCATCCTTCATTAGTGATGATGGTAGCTTAACCGATCTTCCCGGACGCATGACTGACAGTTGATGGTACTCGGAGGTTACCTTACCCTCATCTCTCACGTTGGAGTCTCACGCCGGCCTATGACAGGATGACTGCATGCAAACAGCCCAGCAGCAGCGATGCGTCCGTTACGAATCAATCCTCTCCACACACAGCTAGAAGGTGTGCACCTCCCGGCGGAGTAGGGAAGAGCTGTCATTGCAGGTAATGCTTGAAGTACGACGTCCCATTACCAGGGCCCCCCTCTGACCGAAAGCGAAGACGTAACATCAGTCGCCGTCGGCGGAAGGGCTCCTTGTAGATGGCTGCCGTCCTGGAATTTCTGCGTCATGGTGTCACTCAAGGGCCGCACACAGGCGTTGGTTAAACCAGGGAAAATGAGTAATCGCTTTGGTGCAACAAAATGCTCCTGCCCTCTTCCTGTGTCCCGCCTGGCGGGGAAGAAATAGCTGCCGAGGGACGGGGGTGAGGGCTCTTTTGTCGGGGCGGTAATAAATCATTTCGTGCTTAGCGTGCATGGAGGTCTGTGGGACGGGATGTAAGGCGGGCGTGTTCCGTCCAGGTGATGTGCCGAACCCCGCCAATGGAGCTGATGGTTGCACTGTCTGGCTTTCTGTTTCAGCATACATCAGCTGCGCTGGCCGATGTTCGGGGGCACTGTACGGTGGTCGTTTGTTATGTCTGATAAAGACACAAGTAAACATTCTCTAGATCTAATACTTCTTCTTATTCCCGAACGCGGTCTAGCGAATATGAAGAAAAAAATAATGAAACGATTAGAAGAGTTTGAAATGTGGTTTACAGGAGATCTTTGAAGATCATATCGATTGATCGAGTACGTTACAAGTGAAAAAAGGAGATCCAAGTAAAGAAGACGCTGAATCGAAGAAATACAATGGTTGAACGCACATGACATGATTCGTTGCTGAAACCAGTAGTTTAAGGAATGACAGATGATAATAACCGTAAGGACAGGTCTAAATATGAGTATATATGGCAGATCGGCAGTTAACGGGGTGATGCAACATTGTGACGAAATGAATGATTTAGCTATCAAGCGACCGCAATGGAGAGCCGCAGGGCCTACCGAAACAAGAAACTCGACACAGCTAACGCTGTCAGAGTACGAGAAAGCGATCGTCAGTAGGTAATCAAATATAAAAGTATAAAAATGTTTAAAAACTGTTCAAAATTTTCAGAAACTCTATATACATCGTCTCCGTCGCGTATAACATTAAAAATATTTACGAAGTCATCACCAGTTTCGATAGATTACATACCGTCATCAGATCTGAGAACAGACAAGCCAAAAGAAAAATTGCCTGAAGTAACAAGCTATGTAAAAATTACTATTGGCTTGCTTTCGAAAATTTACGAAGAATTACCGTACCACATGTAGTACCATAAATCCAACTAGCAGTGTACAACACCGTAACTGGGGAGATTGGCCTACGAAAAAGAAGACGCAAGTAACAAATGTTTGCTTTTAGTTAACAGAGCATAAAAATAAAATGATTATTCAATATTTTGAGTAATCATCATCAAGTAAAGCAAAGCTGCATCCCCTCGGGAAAAATTACGGCTGTAGTTTCCCCTTGCTTTCATGATGAAGTATTGAATAGAATTGGGGAGGAGTTTGTCGCACAACTTGACAAAAAGAAGGGACCGGTTAGTAGGACATGTTCTGAGGCATCAAGCGATCACAAATTTGGCATTGGAGGGCAGCGTGGGGGGCAAAAATCTTAGAGGGAGACCAAGAGATGAATACACTAAGCAGATTCAGAAGGATGTAGGTTGCAGCAGGTACTGGGAGATGAAGAAACTTGCAGAGGATAGAGTAGCATGGAGAGCTGCATCAAACCAGTCTCAGGACTGAAGACCACAACAACAACACAACATCATCAAGTAATATGATTCTTCAAAATATTGTTAACTAAAAGCAAATATTTCTCTCTTGTTTTGTTTTTCCGTTTTTTCTATGTTTGCAATTACTGGCTGTAACGAAAATAAGTACATAGCCGTTTCACTGTATAAAAGAAAAATGTGCTGCGCAGGTTCTATTTTTCAATTGCTGACACATACATCGTGGTAGTTTCAAGGAATTAATCTTTCTTCTAAATAACTGTTTTGTTAGTTTTCTTCCCTTGTCAGCCTGTACACTACATTTGCCTTTACCTTTGTTTTAGTCTGGGTATACCAAATTTTAACTGAAATAAGATTATTATGGACGGCGGAACGGTGTTGTAGAGTGCTAGCAGCGTTTATAATACTACTTATGGTACGTTAATTCCTTGCAAATTTTTAAAATCAAGGCAAAAGCAATTTTTACATGACTTGTTACTTCAGGCAATTTTTCGTTTGGTTTGTCTGTTGCCAGATCTGATGACGGTATTTAACCTACCGAAACTGGTCATCACTTTGTACATATCTTTAATGTTAAATGCAATTGTGACAATATATAGAAAAGTTTTATGGAAAGTTTTTAAAATTTTTTGATTTTATGTTTCATTACAAACAGAAAATCACAGCAGTCTCCATGCATGGGTACACATTTGATCCAGCAGTTTTCCAACATTTTCATTCCCCTGGAGGAATAGGGCTTCGGAGTCTCTCCGAAATACAGAGCACCAGCGACGTTTGCCGCCTCATTCTATGCATTTCTTCCCATTAAGCCCAGTTTTCAAGCTGAGGAATCTTAAGATGTCGCTTCTACCCAAACCTGGCGAGTATGGAGAATGAGACACTAATTCTAAACTCAAATCATCCATTTTTACTATAGTGACTCTTTTGATTTCAGATGGTACCTTGCCCTGTTAAAAAGGATATTTCCTTGAAGACGGAGGCCCTTTTACAATCAGCTTTTTTCTTAAATAAAGCAACAGTGAAGTGTAATATGGCCCAGTCACGGTTCTGCCCTGTCCGAAATAATCGATCATGATTTTACCCCGAAAATTCCATAAAAATCCCAACCTTTCTACCTGATAAAACCACCATTCCTTTCTTCTACTCATTCTCATCGATCTTTTCCCATGTGTTTCAGTGATGTTTCTACTCTAGAGTCGAATAACGACTCGTGGTTTCGTTTTGAAAATGGTTGCACTTCAGCAACTGTGCGTGGAACAACTTCAGTAGATTGGGAATAAAAGCCAACCATCTGCAAAATACAGTTTTGTTAAACTTTGACCATGGTTTAGAGAGTTTTGAAACTGTCTTCATCCCAAAGTATTGTAGATCGAATCACATTATACATATCCAATGTGGGAGTTGTTGACTCTGTCTAGCACAAGGTGATGAGATGTACATGTGGTAGACAGAGCCAACGACTCTCGCATTGGATACAGATAATGTTAAACCTGCATTTTGCAACTGGTTGGTTGTTATTCCCAATCCAATAAAAATCCTGGTTTACTCCACAGTTACGGATGGATGCAAAAAGCTCAGACAATTACGATTAAATGTAGTCGAACATTGTCTTGGAATATTCTTCCGTTTGTGTTTTTGGCCTTTAGTTAATAATCAGTACCAGTCACACTAGAAGTTCATTTCCAGTTATTCATCATCATCATCGTCATCGTTATCATCATCATCATCAGCAGCATCTACAGTAGGAACTCGACGTTTCTGCCTCTTCTCTCTCTTCACAATTTGTCTCATCGTGTCTTCTCATGTCTTCCAAGAATCATTTTCATTTCGGTACATACTGATTTATGATTTTATTCATTCTAGATTTTGCCATTATATATACAGGTTTCTTCCAATATTAGTAGAGCTGCTTTCAATAATATTCCAAACTTTCAATTCCATTAGAATATCTTCTTATCATTTCGTGTTCATTAAACTGAATCCGAATACATATCTCCAAAATCTCATTTCATGGGCTAATGTTCGTGGTTTGTCCTTTTACCTTAAAAAAAAACAGTCCTCACTACAAATTACTAAAGTTGTTAATAGCACAACATTATAAAGTATCCGCAGGGATTTTCTTCTGAATGTTAATTTTGGGGGTCCGTCGAAATAACTGAAAGCATTCATTTTCATTATACACTTCTTTGTTTGAAGCGTACGAGATGTCGTAGTTTATGTATTTGAAATAGTTAACTTGCTCAGTTTTCTGATTTGTTACTTCGATTACAGTCCTTGGCGGTTCAGGTCCTTAGAAAACTATTTCCTCAGTGAAGGACACTTCCATATTGCACTCTGTAGATATTTCGTTGAACTTCAAAATGGCTTTCTGTGAATCAGTTTCGCTTTCGTTAGTAACTACTTGACAGTCTGCAAAAACTGAATTTAGCCAAGTTTATGGCATTATCTGTAAAGTGTTCACTCAGTTGTAGCCACGTTGTGATTATATCGTCAATATATACACTCTAAGGAAGGAAAAAGACTCACCACGAAAGAATAACCCAAAGGGGATGGAAATTGCCAGTTGTGACGTGCACGTACAGACAAACAAATGATTATAATTTCAGAAAATTTGGATGTTTTATCCAAGAGAAAGAACTTCACAAACTGAGCAAATCTCTAACGTACTGGTCCAACTGTGGCCCTCGGGCAAGCAGTTATTCGGCTTAGGATTGATTGACAGAGTTGTTGGATGTCCTCCTGAAGGATATCGTGTCAAACTCTGTCCAACTGGCGTGCCAGATCGTCAGAACCCCGAGATGACTGGAGAGCCCTTTCCCATGATACTCCAAACTTTCTCTACTGGGGAGAGAGCCGGCGACCTAGCTGGCAAAGGAAGGATTTGTTAAACACGAAGACAAGCAGTAGAAACTCTCGCCATGCGCGGGCGTGCATTATTTTGTTGAAGCGTAAGCCCAAGATGGCTTGCCACAGAGGGCAACAAAATGAAGTGTAGAATATTGTCAACGTACCGCTATTCCGTAGGAGTGCCGCGGAAGGCGACCAAAGTGTGTGTGTGTGTGTGTGTGTATGTGTGTGCGTGTGTGTACGCGTGTGTGTGTGTGTGCGTTTGGAGCTTGTGGGTGCTCAACGCCGAGGGTATTAGCATCCTTACACACATTAAAAGAAACCAAAGTGGATAAAAATACGAAAATCTTATAATACAATGAGGAGAAAACCGATAAAATGACACTCAAGCAGTTACTCCTACCTCTGTCGCGCAGACCGCGGAACCACTGTTACAACCAAAGGGGTCCTACTACGAAATGAAATGGCACCTCAGACTATCACTCCAGCCTGGTGGGTTGTGTGGCGTATGACAGTCTGTCCAGGGCGTCTCCAGACACGTTATCGACGCCAGGAATCTCACTGACTGTCATGAATCCCACTTCGAACTGAGCCCCAATGACCGGCGAAGTCGAGTGTGGAGACGTCCTGGACAGCGGCAGGATACCATCCTGACTGCCACCTGGCATAAGGCCCGACAACCACGACTGATGATCTGTGGTGTCATTTCATTTCGTAGCATAATCCCTTTGGTTGTCATCTGCGATGCCCTTCCAGCACAGCGCTACGTCGACGATATTCTCTACCCCGTTTTGTTTCCCTTCATGGTAATCCATTCTGGGCTAATATTTCGGCAAGAAAATGCCCTCTCGCAAATGGCGAGTGTTTCTACTGGTTGTCTTTGTGCTTGGCAAAGCTCTCTCCCGAGGAGAGAACGTTTGGTGCTTTATGGGCAGGGTCCTTCAGTCAGCTCAGGATTTTGACGATGTAACTCACCAGCTGGGCATAAATTGGCACAATATCCCTCAGGAGGACACACAACAATGCAAAGCCGAGTAACAGTTTGCAAAAGGACGAGAGGTGAACCAGCACGTTATTGACTTCCTCAGTTTGTGTAGCTATTTCTCTAGAATAAATCATCCATTTTTTTCTGAAACTGCCATCATTTGTTTGTTTGTACATGTACGTCGCGTCTACCGTTTTCCACCCCATTCGGATAATTCGTTCGTGGTAAGTCGTTTGTTTCTGCCTTAGAGTGTATATTTAAAAGCGCGGTGGAAACTGAACACTCTTGTATGATTACTTGATTTATTTCTACCGTGTACTCTTGCTGTTACTGTTTTGATTTGTGTTTTATCTTTTACATCCTGTTTTGCCCTTTAGGTATTCACGACTATTTCTGGTACTATCCGTTTATTTATATGCCGGCCGCGGTGGTCTCGCGGTTCTAGGCGCGCAGTCCGGAACCGTGCGACTGCTACGGTCGCAGGTTCGAATCCTGCCTCGGGCATGGTTGTGTTTGATGTCCTTAGCTTAGTTAGGTTTAAGTAGTTCTAAGTTCTAGGGGACTGATGCCCACAGCAGTTGAGTCCCATAGTGCTCAAAGCCATTTGAACCATTTCTTTGTTTATTTATATTTTTTGCATTACGACGAAAAAATTATCTAATCTTCCAAAGACGACACGAACTCTTGTTGACAAAAGAAGTTGACAATAAAGATCTAATAACAAGAAAAGAGTTACAAGAAGCACTGATGTTTAGTGAAAAAAAGAAGTCTCTCGGCTACAGGAACAACAAAACATGGAACTCATAAAATACGTCTGAAATAATACCAAACTGAGAAACTGGTTTCGCTCTTCGGCAATCTCTCTGGCGTTGTTTTAAGTTAATTGAAATTTGAGCAAAGAATAGCCCAGAACGTACAGGGTATGTGATGGTACTACGCCCAACCTTCTTGGCTGCATCAGCAGTAACAGTTGGTGGAAATTATCCATGGATATACCTTTGGCGTATATGTTTTTGGTAGTCTAGTAAACGCACCCTGGATGGTAGGTAGACGTGTCCTCACACAGTTGGTGCCGCAACAACTGAGCAGAGCAAGGAGACGACCAGATCTGTTTTTGGCACCCACGAGGACTCGGTGTATTCAGCCCATCGACGTGTTCCAATAAATGAATCTGGGTATCAGTGAGATTACTTCGGCATGTCCCAACTAACAAGTTTATCCTTATGGATTCAAATGTAGTTACCACGCTTTTTATTTGATAGACTATCGTCACACCAGTTCTTTTAAAGAAACTAGAACTGCTAGTTTTTAGGGTTCCGTACTTCAGTTGCTTGTCGTTCTGTCTGTTCAACTGTTAAGAGCCACTTTCTCGGTAAGGAGGAAGTGTATGAAGTTGAAATTTAGGTCACATGCTTAGGTCTAAGATCCTTCGCGGGGTAAAAAGATTTAAACTTGTAAGTCAATGGCCGGCCGGTAGGCAGTGCGGTTAAAGGCGCTTCAGTCTGGAACAGCGGGACCGTTACGTCGCAGGTTCGAATCCTGCCTCGGACATGGATGTGTGTGATGTCCTTAGGTTAGTTAGGTTAAACAGCCTTTCGCCCCTACTCTTCAATCTGTACATCGAGGAAGCAATGATGGAAATAAAAGAAAGGTTCAGGAGTGGAATTAAAATACAAGGTGAAAGGATATCAATGATACGATTCGCTGATGACATTGCTATCCTGTGTGAAAGTGAAGAAGAATTAAATGATCTGCTGAACGGAATGAACAGTCTAATGAGTACACAGTATGGTTTGAGAGTAAATCGGAGAAAGACGAAGGTAATGAGAAGTAGTAGAAATGAGAACAGCGAGAAACTTAACATCAGGATTGATGGTCACGAAGTCAATGAAGTTAAGGAATTCTGCTACCTAGGCAGTAAAATAACCAATGACGGACGGAGCAAGGAGGACATCAAAAGCAGACTCGCTATGGCAAAAAAGGCATTTCTGGCCAAGAGAAGTCTACTAATATCAAATACCGGCCTTAATTTGAGGAAGAAATTTCTGAGGATGTACGTCTGGAGTACAGTATTGTACGGTAGTGAAACATGGACTGTGGGAAATCCGGAACAGAAGAGAATCGAAGCATTTGAGATGTGGTGCTATAGACGAATGTTGAAAATTAGGTGGGCTGATAAGGTAAGGAATGAGGAGGTTCTACGCAGAATCGGAGAGGAAAGGAATATGTAGAAAACACTGATAAGGAGAAGGGACAGGATGATAGTACATCTGCTAAGACATGAGGAAATGACTTCCATGGTACTAGATGGAGCTGTAGAGGGCAAAAACTGTAGAGGAAGACGGAGATTGGAATACGTCAAACAAATAATTGAGGACGTAGGTTGCAAGTACTACTCTGAGATGAAGAGGTTAGCACAGGAAAGGAATTCGTGGCGGGCCGCATCAAACCAGTCAGTAGACTGATGACCAAAAAAAAAAAAAAAAAAACGTGTACGTGGAAAACTTGTTTGCGCAGCAATCACCGACATAGTGTAGCTGAGGCGAAATAAGGGGAACCAGCCCGCATTCGCCGAGACAGATGGAAAACCGCCCGAAAACCATCCACAGACTGGCCGGCTCACCGGACCTCGACACAAGCTCGCAGGGCGGATTCGTGCCGGGGACCAGGCGCTCCTTGCCACTCCGGAAATCCGTGCGTCAGACAGCACGGCTAACCGGTCGGGCTATAAGTATCTTACTTTCGGTAAGAAAAAATAGGGGCAAAGACTTTCTTCTTTGGCTTCGTACCTAAATAGGTGAGTAGAAACAACACGTGTTTCACCGCAATGAAGGACCGTCAGTGTCATAGGCACTACAGATATTTCCGAGAATAGACGATGCGGACGGATGCACTTTTACGTAGCGCAGAATGCCAAGTTAACGGCAAGTGCATTGGCACAAACAGGGCAGCCTTGGGACAGCCCGGCGCGCCGTTTCGACACCTGCTGCTGGTGCTGCCGTCGGCCACACAAATACCCGGACGGATTGGCTGCCGCGGCGATTAGACCCGCTAATTAGCGGGGACCGCCCGCCCGCCCGCACCCGTGCGCCAGTGGAGGCGTCGTTAACCCGGCCGCTGGCACGTCTGCCGGTAAACAAGTGTCTGCGGCCGCGGCGAGCGGCGCACCTGCAGCGCCTTCCGAGCTGCAGACGGCGGCGCTCGTGTGACGGAAAAAAAGGACTTGTGGGACATGAGCGAAAGTTGGTAGGCGTGCTTCTACGACTGAAAGATAATGTCTATTCGAGTCACGCGCCTGTCACATAGGACTAATTCTAGTAGCGCCACTATGAGGAAGTGAATCAGGTTTCCTTCAGATACACGCTGGAACGGTAGTGTGCATTAGTTACCTTTGAGACTGGACGTGGTGAGTTGATGTTAGTCAAGAATGCCCTTGAGGCGACAAAGAAGCCGTTATCAACACATCGCTGTGTTTGAACGAGGTCGTTAAATTGCGTTACGAGAGGCTAGCTGTTCATTCTGCAGTACTGCAGAAAGACTTGGAGGAATGCAGCCACTGTACGTGAGTGCTGGAGGTGGCACAGTGGTTAGCACACGGGACTGGGACACTCAGATGCTTAGGACTGGCGGTAGGGTCAGAGCATCGAGTGACTGAGCCATATATCGACTCGTGCTACACCTTGTGTTTAGATTGCATTGGTTTTCCTTTCTTTCCCCTGACATGTTTGTTTGATATGTTGTCCGTCATTAAGTGGCTGCTTGGTTGTCTTTTCCCTCTGCTATCGATATCTGCGTTTTTGCTTCCGGGAAACTGCTATGGAGGAGGTGAGATCTTTGACCGGTTGTAACCTCGTGTGGTGGCGCGCAAGTAGGGGCGTTGCGCCCAGAGAGTGTGGTTGACACGGGAGGGCAGTGTAGCTCTCCAGCGCGAAGCAGGCGTGATCGGTTGTACCGAGTCGCCACGTGATGTAAGTCGGTTGTGTGTAACGAGCGGGTCGAGTTGACGGAAGAGCTCCCCGCGGGTTGATTGTATACAAAGTCGCCCCACGAGTAGTTGCTGTGCATTTCACCTTGGTAGGACGTTAACAAGCATCTTTAAGTCCTCCGTTTCAACACTGGAGTTTAAAAAGGAGACACCTAACATGAAGGAGTGGTCACTACCCGTCAACGTTGCAGAGAAGTCGTGAATTCCGGTGACAGAGCGTGTTGTCGCGTGACCGTGGCGTGTTGGGTACGCTGCCGACGCGTGCGCGGTCGGATGTGTGGATCCTTGCCATCGGAGGTCGTGTACTGCCTGTTCGAGCATAATTGCAAGTTAAGTTCGTGGAAGGTTTAATCATTAAGTAATAATTTTGTGTAACCAGCGTCTCTTCTGCCTTGGGGCCTCCGGCGACCGGGTTTCCTGTCCCCGACACCGGTGTAATTGATGACAGTCATCTTTCCTCCTCCTCCCGTTACTGTCCGATGGGAGGTGTAGTTTGGCAGTTTAACTGTTTCGCTATTCTGTCGTGGGTTATGAGTAAATTCATGCTTCTTGTTGGCTGATCATGTGGTCGCTCATGCAGGACTGTGTGGTGTAATGTTTCCTTGCACGAGGTTAGCTATAATTCTGTCAGCAAGTTAAGCTATCTTATAACAAGTTTTCGCTGGCTAAAAGTCGGTGCAGTGACCAGCTTGAGAGTGGCAATTGTGTTTACTGGCGTATTTAAATCGGTCAGTATTCTATTTAGCCTGAGCATCCTGAGTGGGTGATTTGTGGCCGCCTTACACGGGTCCGTCATATCTGTTATGTTCTAATGATATTCCAGGACACTTTTGTTTAATTTTTTTTAATTCCTCCAAGTTTGTAAATTCCTTTTATTGCCATTAATCGTGTGTTTGCTGAGACCTGTTTATTTTTTTTTAACGGTGGTGTTGGTAGCTTCATTACCTCACCGTACTTCATTAACAAAGTTCTGTATTTACTTTAGTAGCCTGTTTACTAATGTTCTTAAAATTTTTTTAAACTGTTGTATTGTTATAAATTTCTTGATTGCCGTTAGCGGCGTGTTTTAAAGGTTGTTTATTGCCGTACTGCTAGCTTCTGTGTTGTTGTTTTTTTAATTTTTTTAAAAATTTGTTGTATTGCTATAAATTACTTGATTGTCGTTAGCGGCGTGTTTAAAAGGCTGTTTATTGCCGTAGAGCTAGTTTCAGTAAGATACGAATAAAACATTTGTGAAAATTTCAACTCGACAGTAAACTACTAGAAATTTGGCCCCGTTTCCCAAATTGTGGTGTGGCTTGTAGTAACCGTACCCACTGTGTGTGTCAGTGACGTTATACTGAGTGCACTGTCCGAAAATTACCTCGAGCAATTAAACAGAGAACCGACTCGTGGAGATAACATCTTGGACCTACTGATAACAGACCTGAACTTTTCGACTCTGTAAGCGCAGAACAGGGAATCAGTGATCATACGGCCGTTGCAGCATCCCTGAATATGGAAGTAAATAGGATTATAAAATAGGGGTGGAAGGTTTATCTGTTTAGCAAGAGTAATAGGAGGCAGATTTCAGACTACCTAACAGATCAAAACGAAAGTTTCTGTTCCGACTCTGACAATGTTGAGTGTTTACGGAAAAAGTTCAAGGCAATCGTAAAATGCGTTTTAGACAGGTACGTGCCGAGTAAAACTGTGAGGAACGGAAAAACCCACCGTGGTTCAACAACAAAGTTAGGAAACTACTGCAAAAGCAAAGAGAGCTTCACTGCAAGTTTAAACGCAGCCAAAACCTCTCAGACAAACAGAAGCTAAACGATGTCAAAGTTAGCGTAAAGAGGGCTGTGCGTGAAGCGTCCAGTGAATTCGAAGGTAAAATTCTATGTACCGACTTGACTGGAAATCCTAGGAAGTTCTGGTCTTGCGTTAAATCAGTAAGTGGATCGAAACAGCATATCCAGACACTCTGGGATGATGATGGCATTGAAACAGAGGATGACACGCGTAAAGCTGAAATACTAAACACCTTTTTCCAAAGCTGTTTCACAGAGGAAGACCGCACTACAGTTCCTTCTCTAAACCCTCGCACAAACGGAAAAATGGCTGACATCGAAATAAGTGTCCAAGGAACAGAAAAGCAACTGAAATCATTCAAGAGAGGAAAGTCCACTGGACCTGACAGGATACCAGTTCGATTCCACACAGAGTACGCGAAAGAACTTGCCCCCCTTCTAACAGCCGTGTACCGCAAGTCTCTAGAGGAACGGAAGGTTCCAAATGATTGGAAAAGTGCACAGGTTGTTCCAGTTTTCAAGAAGGGCCGTCGAGCAGATGCGCAAAACTATAGGCCTATATCTCTGACATCGATCTGTTGTAGAATTTTAGAACATGTTTTTTGCTCGCATATCATGACATTTCGGGAAACCCAGAATCTACTGTGTAGGTTGCATGGGGGCTTAATTAAATATGATGCAAATATTTTTTAGTTTTTAGTTTTTAGTAGCTGTCTGTCCGATTACGCTATTCTCGTAAACGGTTGGCCCTGACTAGAATTATTACGCAATGTGACTGCAACAGACAATGAAAGAAAATGTTCGTAAACACAGTTAATTAATTAAGTCCCCAGCAACTATAAAACCTACAAAACCAATAAGCACAAGAGTAACTGTTCTGTATGTGGGAGTGTGACTCAACGTACACATCTGGCACGGTTCTTCTCCAACAAGACAAGAATTTTTAAATACCAATTATACTGACGTGATAAAAGAAAATTAGAAAAACTATAATTACGCAAGAAAACCAGAATTCACTCTAATACAAGAACACAAGCCAGATGCTTTGTTGACTGAACCTGTAATGACGCATTATTTCAGACACACAAATAATAAAAGAACATTGTGGCTTTTACCTTCATATATATTGACGAAATGCACTCTGATCATTACAATAACATCTGCTATCTCTCCCATCAAATAACTGGATAAAACATGGAACAAACACTCCTTACTACAACATCTCGACAAGCCTTGCCCACTAGCACATCTCAACACGAACTGTCTTCTACGAGCTCTGCCCACGCACTCACTGCCACGAGTTCTTAACAGGCACTGACTGCCACAAGTTCTTAACAGGCACTGACTACTACGAGCTCTCGACAAGCACTGACTACTACGAGCTCTCGACAAGCACTGTGGAGGCGGCAAGATAATACTCTTTGGCGCAATCTCTGGCGCAGTGGCTCAGTGTAGCCACCTTTCATATGCCCCTCCTCCACAGGCCAGAATTTGATGGTATTTTTGCCAGCATTGGTGGTGAAAATACCACCAAATTCGTCCACAAAAATACAGACAAAAATAAAAGATAATATTAATACCTAAATATCACATAATTAGTTAAAATTTTTGCTTTGCACTGACCTTTCAATAACCTAATATATAAAATACAGTAGGCAATACAAATTCTTTTCATACATGTGGCTTTACATAATAGTTTACACAATACACAAAAAAATCAGTTTATACAAATGTTCACATAAAATACTTTAATTATTCAAAAAAAAAAAAAAAAATAGTTGATAATTCCAGCCCAGCAATGGTCAACAGGTGCAAACACCAACAAGTGACATCATTTCAGTAGAAACAGTTCTAACAGTGGCACCCAGCAATGTTGAGTAGGTGCAGACACCGGCAAGTGACATCATTTCCATAGAAGTAGCTTCATCTGTGCACCCAGTAATGTTGAGCAGGTGCAGACACCAACAAGTGACTTCATTTCAGTAGAAGCAGTTCCATCTGTGGCACCCAGTAAAGTTGAAGAGGTACACACAGCAACAAGTCACATTAGTTCAGTAGAAGCAATCCATCAGTGGCACCCAGCAATGTTGAGTAGGTGCAGACAACAACAAGTGACATTATTTCAGTAGAAGCAGTTCCATCTGTGGCACCCAGCAATGTTGAGTAGGTGCACACAGCAACAAGTCACATTAGTTCAGTAAAAAAAAACAGTCCATCAGTGGCACCCAGTAATGTAGAGCAGGTGCAGACACCAACAAGTGACTTCATTTCAGTAGGAGCAGTCCATCAGTGGCACCCAGTAATGTAGAGCAGGTGCAGATACCAACAAGTGACTTCATTTCAGTAGAAGCACTCCCTCAGTGGCACCCAGCAATGTTGAGTAGGTGCAGACAGCAAGAAGTGACTTCATTTCCATACAAGTAGTCCATCAGTTGCACCTAGCAATGATGAGCAGGTTCAGAGAGCAGTCCATGATATTCACTATCACTGATCACACTGTTCATTAGAGTATATAAGCACAAATTAAACATGTCCTAGTGGCACCAATCATGTAGAAAAAGTACAAGTAACAGTCCATAATATTCACTATCACTGATCACACAGTTCATCAGCAGAAATTAAACATGTCCTAGTGGCACCAATCATGTAGAAAAAGTACAAGTAACAGTCCATAATATTCACTATCACTGATCACACAGTTCAGGCATGAACAATAGTTTGAATGCATATACAAATGCTTTTACACTAAACATACAAATCATAACAAACACTCAAATGATGTCAGATAATTGTCATATTAACTATTACAAATACTCAAATATCAGTAAACCTATAATATTTATGGGTGTCAGTGCAAGCCACAACAAACAATAAAATAATATTTAGGAGATAGGTGCGTAGGATTAGGAAAGGAAAACACACAAAACACACTCACTCATCTTTCATCCACATTAAGTACTACTGTGTAACTGAATAGTGTTAACTGTGTAAATGCAATTCTGTCAAAATCTGATGTTCATCATGTGTATCAAGTAGTAGTGGCAGCAATGTATAACAGTCAATAATAGTTAAGTCAACGTCATAGTCATCATGTCAAGACCAATGTTTGCCAAGCCAGATCAAAATGTACTGTTGCTGAACAACTGTCAGTGAGCCAAGATATGCAATTACTTCCTCTCTCCAAAAAAAAAAGTATATACTGCTTAGTGATTTAACAAAGTGTGTGTATAGACTATCTTCCTTCTACTTTAGTGTTCTAGTCTGCTATCTTCATCCTCCTTGTTCCATAAGACCAACAAAAAAAAAAAAAAAGCTCCTCACTTACTTTACCTCTTATCCACCAAAACTCCAATAATCATCAACTTCACATAATCTCAATAATACCTCAATAATACCTCTTCAATACATCGATACATATAAACCTTATTACCAATATCATTTCACTTCCATAACAACTCTTTCCTCTAGTCAGTCTCCTCGAACAAGTACAGATAAAATCCTAATACAGACCTCATCATCCCATACAATCCGAAGACACATTGTCAACACACAACCTCTGTGTAATCCATCTGACCCAAATCTTCTACTCATTATGAATTATAAACAAAGAAATGCATACATGACCTCTAACAGACTTAGTTCGAATAACTCTCAGTAATTAAGTACGATTACGGAGTGTGAATGATCATAATATTTCACAGTGTGTACATCACTTCAAGAATTATGACAGAAGCAAACATGTGGAGTATTTCTTGTGTCAAGTGTCACTTCCTATTTCAATTGCTCACGAAGAATGCAGTGTAATAATTGTTAATGGTCTAAACCTAGTTTCGGTATGTCATGTCGTTAGCTTCCTTCCTATTAGCATAAATTTATACAGCTCTCATAAAACCTCAGCTCATGTGACTTCTATGAAGTTTCTTGTACTAATGTCGTTTATGTCGAATTATAGCAGTTCATTTTCTTATCTTAAAAATATAAGGCACTGAGCGTAAGCAAAACAAGCAATAGCGAGTAAATATACCAGTAGTGAACAGAATGTCAAAAAGTGGATGCAGCACACATCCTACAACGAGGCTCTGCCAAGCGAACAATCTATAATTAATCCAATAGTGTGACCTAAACTCTATGTTCGTACACAGTATATCAGCATTTCTATACACCAAATTAAAGAGTAGTTATGACAACAACCGATATGTATAAATATGCAATCCATACGCATAGCAGCAAACATATGTTATCTTACATAATAAACAGGTCATTAGCATCATATCAGCATAAGCAAATAAATGTTCATATGTCATCTTAATAAGTAAACATGAAGGCGCAAGCAGATAAATCACAAAGTATAACTTACATACATATCAGCACAACTAATCAGGTGACAATTATAATTTAAATAAATAAGCACAGCAGGCAAATAATAAAAAAAAATATAACATCAGCGAAAAAGCATAGCAGCCAAGCGATGCATAATATATACAAGTAACAATCCTGTTCATTAATAAAACATTGACAAAAATCAGCAAATGTACGCAAGCACGTCGCTTCACACGTAAATTCATAGAACATGAAATTAGCACAAAGTATGAATCACGTAATCGCGAGCAGCAAATCACGTCTAAAGTACGTACCTAAGTGGAAATATGTTACCTGAAAAATAAACTCAATTAATAGTTACCTTTTTAGTTTATTAGTTTCTTCTTCGAAATTACATTCTTCCTGAAAATTTCTCGATAGCAAGTCCTCTTAACGTCGGAGACACACAGAATTTACCTGAAGTTCTTAAATATTTTATAGAACCGTATCCAGAAAAATACTGAATGTTAATAACATAATTCATCAAGTCACTATAGCTTTATACTGAATTTAATCGGAGAACTTAGACTGTGTATTTGTTTACGGCTGTCAGTGCATTCGCACTGAGCGCTCGATCAGCTGTAGGCGCGTGACGTAGGAAGCAATTGTTTGCGGTCAACGACTGCCTTGTGCGGCGCGCAGACTTGACTGTTGCTTTGAGTATGTGCCGCCGCCAAAACACAGCGAGGTATCCTTGTACTCTCCGCATGTTTACATGTAGCTGTGAGTTTCTCTAAAGTATGTCATTCCACAAAAATTTTTCAAAAGTATATCATTCCACAAAAATTTTGGAAACTACGAACCTCACGTTTTGTGGTAGGTACAGCATAATTACGAATAGCGTCTAATTTTTTTTGGATCAGGAAGAATACCTTCTGTAGAAATAAAGTGACCGAGAAATTTCACCTGAGAACGACCAAATTCAGATTTTTCTAAGTTCACTGTAATACCAACTCTTGCAAAGATACATAATAATGAATCCAAAATTTTGTTGTGTTCACTCCAAGAACGTTTAGCAATAATAATATCGTCAACATATGAAGTAATATTGTCACGAAGATAAACAGGTAACTAGGAATGAATGCTGCTGAAGGTACACTAAGTCCGAACGGTAATTTTCGAAATCACTTTTGGGTAAATTAGTCAAATCCGGTTATTGTTTACTACTGTCTAGATAGATTGATAGTCGAAGAGTTGTTTTGACAGATGCAAAGAATAGTAAAAGAGTAGGCAGCAGTACAGAAAACTAAAAGAGAAATAGCACCACTACAGCTCGGAGCCCTATGCTCGCTACGGCACATATTCACTTAGAGTAGTGAATCCCCTGAGGACATTAATAGCCGCACATAATTTCCAGTTTGTGACTTAGTGGCAAATTTGGCGGGAGTGCGTACATAAATTGATCTAACCATGCACATGGATGTATGTCATTCTTAGAATTGCGGAAGATCTTAAATTTCCGGATAGTCAAAAAGTGTTTATAGTCAAAGTTTTCGCCTTGTGGCGACAAAGACCTACCGCGTCTGTCCCAGTCACAATGACGATTATTGTTAAATTCGCGCGCCTGGCGCTCTCTTGTTGCATCCCGTAAATGAAATAAATTACTTTCTTCATACCCCTCTGCTATCTGTGATTCTAAGTTTCTTCTACTGTCCTTTCCTACTATTTCGCCTTCAATTTGTTTGACTTGCTTTTTTAAAGCCTCAAATTCCCTTTTCACGCGTTCATTAAATTTTCCCTGATTTTCAACATGTTTATTTATGTTCTGATACTCTTCGGTTTCTGCAAATGGCAATGGTGCTGTATCATCCGAATCTCTGTCCCCATGTAAACTAAGATTTGTCAGTTTATCTGAAATTTCCTCAACTCTTTCCGATAAGTCACCTAATTGTTCTTTCTGTTTATTTATGTCTTCCGTAAGTGTCGCGACTCGCGTTTCAGTATTAACACATTTAGTAGTTAACTGTTCATACTGTTGTGTTAGGTTATTTAATCTGTCATTTGGTACGGATTCCTCGATTCTCTCAAATATTTCTTTCTTATCGTGTGCACGTTGTAAATTTAACTCTGAAAATTTCTGTACTATCACGCGATCTCTTTCTTCCTGTTCTCTATCCTGTTCCCTTTGTCTGATTTCTACTGCAATTAATCTATTATTGTGAGCATTCAAAATTGGTTGTACTTCTTCTCTGATTTCTTTCTTTAATTCATCTTTCATATTTTTGAAACATGTCCCTATTCGTGAGTCTAACCGTGTTTCCAAAGTTCCCATCTCTGTTTTAAATTCAGAGTGTAAAGTTCCCATCTCTGTTTTAATTGTTCCCATCTCTGTTTTAAATTCAGATCCTAAAGTTCCCATCCGTGTTTCCATTGTTCCTATTCGTGAGTCTAACCGAGATCCCAAATTTAATATTGCACTCATCAACTGCTCCATATCAGCCGGTTCGAAATTCTTTTCGCCCCTAACATTTCCCGCAAAACCAACTTCCTTCGTCATAGCTGTAAGGCTATCTGTGTTCAATACTATTTCAGAATCTTCTGTCGTTAATCTCGGATTCTGTGAATTTTCTGATTGAGAAAAATTTTGAAATGGTTCCGGACTATTTTCCCGACTTATTACATTGTTTTCAACTCCATTATTCATCATACTGTTGTCCTGTGTTGGCGAGTTCGCCATGTCAACAATTTCGTCATTCTCACTATTCATCATTTTCGCCTTTTTCATAGATCGCGTAATCATTTACAAAACATAAAAAAAATTCGTCACTGTACGAAAATCACGCAGGGACTCCTTATCTCCAATAATACCATTCACATGAAATGTTTCCCTCAAACACGATTAACAAACAATTGACATAATTGCACTAGATTGTCAAACGTGTATACAAGCCAACAAATCAAATTCTGAGAAAAAAATACCATTAGAAGAATGACAATTACAAAATCTACACATGCAACATAGACTACAATTACTGAACTACAAATTACTACAACAATACTACAGTCTACTATTTTTACAATCAGAAGAATTTCAAGGGACGATCCTGGCAGGGTCGCCACGTGCATGGGGGCTTAATTAAATATGATGCAAATATTTTTTAGTTTTTAGTTTTTAGTAGCTGTCTGTCCGATTACGCTATTCTCGTAAACGGTTGGCCCTGACTAGAATTATTACGCAACCTGACTGCAACAGACAATGAAAGAAAATTTTCGTAAACACAGTTAATCAATTAAGTCCCCAGCAACTATAAAACCTACAAAACCAATAAGCACAAGAGTAACTGTTCTGTATGTGGGAGTGTGACTCAACGTACACATCTGGCACGGTTCTTCTCCAACAAGACAAGAATTTTTGAATACCAATTATACTGACGTGATAAAAGAAAATTAGAAAAACTATAATTACGCAAGAAAACCAGAATTCACTCTAATACAAGAACACAAGCCAGATGCTTTGTTGACTGAACCTGTAATGACGCATTATTTCAGACACACAAATAATAAAAGAACATTGTGGTTTTTACCTTCATATATATTGACGAAATGCACTCTGATCATTACAATAACATCTGCTATCTCTCCCATCAAATAACTGGATAAAACATGGAACAAACACTCCTTACTACAACATCTCGACAAGCCTTGCCCACTAGCACATCTCAACACGAACTGTCTTCTACGAGCTCTGCCCACGCACTCACTGCCACGAGTTCTTAACAGGCACTGACTGCCACAAGTTCTTAACAGGCACTGACTACTACGAGCTCTCGACAAGCACTGACTACTACGAGCTCTCGACAAGCACTGTGGAGGCGGCAGAATAATACTCTTTGGCGCAATCTCTGGCGCAGTGGCTCAGTGTAGCCGCCTTTCAAGGTATCAACATGGATTCCGGAAACAGCGATCGTGTGAGACCCAACTCGCCTTATTTGTTCGTGAGACCCAGAAAATATTAGATACTGGCTCCCAGGTAGATGCCATTTTCCTTGACTTCGTGGAAGGCGTTCGATACAGTTCCGCACTGTCGCCTGATAAATAAAGTAAGAGCCTACGGAATATCAGACCAGCTGTGAAGGCTCTTAGCAAACAGAACACAGCATGTTGTTCTCAATGGAAAGACGTCTACAGACGTTAAAGTAGCCTCTGGTGTGCCACAGGGGAGAGTTATGGGACCATTGCTTTTCACAATACATATAATTGACGTAGTAGATAGTGTCGGAAGTTCCATGCGGCTTTTCGCGGATGTTGCGAAATGCAGGAAGATCTGCAGCGGATAGGCATTGGTGCAGGGAGTGGCAACTGCCCTAACATAGACAAATGTAATGTATTGCGAATACGTAGAAAGAAGGATCCTTTGTTGTATGATTGTATGATAGCGGAGCTAACACTGATAGCAGTTACTTCATTGAAATATCTCGGAGTATGTGTACGGAACGATTTGAAGTGGAATGATCATACAAAATTAATTGTTGGTAAGGCTGATGCCAGGTTGAGTATTGCTCATCAGTGTGGGATCCGTACCAGGTCGGGTTATTTGGTAAGCGTGATTGCGTTACGGTGATGTTTAGCAAACTCAAGTGACAGACTGCAAGAGAGGCGCTCTGCATTGCGGTGTAGCTTGCTGTCCAGGTTTCGAGAGGGTGCGTTTTTGGATGAGGTATCGAATATATTGCTTCCCCTTACTTATGCCTCCCGAGGAGATCACGAATGTAAGATTAGAGAGATTCGAGCGCGCACGGAGGCTTTCCGGCAGCCGTTCTTCCCGCGATCCATACGCGACTGGAACAGGAACGGGAGGTAATGACAGTGGCACGTAAAGTACCCTCCGCCACACACCGTTGGGTGGCCTGCGGAGTATAAATGTAGGTGTAGATGTAGATGTAGACTCGCATTCGGGAGGACGACGGTTCAACCCGGCGTCCAGCCATCCTTTTACATTTTTCGTGATTTCCCAAAATCGCTTCAGGAAAATGTCGGGGTGGTTCCTTAGAAAGTGCTCGGCCGGATTCCTACCCCGTCCTTCCCTAACCGATGACCTCGCTGTTTGGTCCCCTCTCCCAAGTCAACCAACCAACCAATCCCTTTCCAAGTACCTCCTTGGCTTCGTTTACTGCCTGTCTGTCTGATTGTTGGCAGCGGTGGTCACGAGAATGAACATTCGCATGAGGACCGGGCTCTGGACATCCGCGCGGCAATACCGAGAGGGGAGACCATCGTGTTCGGCGTTTGCCTGTGGCTGAGCGCACTTCATCTGTAGCAGCATTTGACCATCAGTTGGCACCACAGCGACACAACGGTCTTACAAGTCGGTTACTTCAAGGACAGCTCCGAGCTACACACCCTGTAGCGTGTATTCCTCTCACTCAAAGCACAGCCATTTGAGGATGGCAGGCTGAAAGCCTGTTGTTTTGTCTGACGAAAGCTGGTTCTGCCTCTCTGCCAGTGATGGCCGCGTGTTGGTTACAAGGAGGCCGCCTGAGACTCTGCGACCAAACGGTCTGTGTGCTAGACACAGTCGATCTATACCTGGGGTTATGATCTGACTGCGATTTCATATGACAGCGGATGCAATCTCGTGATCATCCCGTGCACCATGACTGCAAATTTGTACTTCAGTCTTGTGGTTCGACCTGTTTTGGTGCCATTATTGGGGGTGTTACCAACAGGATAACGCTGGCACACATACCGCTGTTGTAATCCAGCATTCTCTACAGGTGTCGATATACAGGGTTCTTACAAATGATTGAAGCGATTTCACAGCTCTACAATAACATTATTATTTGAGATATTTTCACAATGCTTTGCACACACATACAAAAACTCAAAAAGTTTTTTTAGGCATTCACAAATGTTCGATATGTGCCCCTTTAGTGATTCGGCAGACATCAAGCTGATAATCAAGTTCCTCCCACACTCGGCGCAGCATGTCCCCATCAATGAGTTCGAAAGCATCGTTGATGCGAGCTCGCAGTTCTGGCACGTTGTGTCTGTTCACTTCACCATTAAGAAAAAATGTTGCTTCATCACTGAAAACAAGATTCGCACTGAACGCATCCTCTTCCATGAGCTGTTGCAACCGCGCCGAAAATTCAAAGCGTTTGACTTTGTCATCGGGTGTCAGGGCTTGTAGCAATTGTAAACGGTAAGGCTGCTGCTTTAGCCTATTCTGTAAGATTTTCCAAACCGTCGGCTGTGATACGTTTAGCTCCCTGCTTGCTTTATTCGTCGACTTCCGCGGGCTACGCGTGAAACTTGCCCGCACGCGTTCAACCGTTTCTTCGCTCACTGCAGGCCGACCCGTTGATTTCCCCTTGCAGAGGCATCCAGAAGCTTTAAACTGCGCATACCATCGCCGAATGGAGTTAGCAGTTGGTGGATCTTTGTTGAACTTCGTCCTGAAGTGTCGTTGCATTGTTATGACTGACTGATGTGAGTGCATTTCAAGCACGACATACGCTTTCTCGGCTCCTGTCGCCATTTTGTGTCACTGCGCTCTCGAGCGCTCTGGTGGCAGAAACCTGAAGTGCGGCTTCAGCCGAACAAAACTTGATGAGTTTTTCTACGTATCTGTAGTGTGTCGTGACCATATGTCAATGAATGGAGCTACAGCGAATTTATGAAATCGCTTCAATCATTTGTAATAGCCCTGTATTGCCTTGGCCTACTCCAACACCAGACCTATCTCCAGTCGAGCACGTATGGGACGTCACCGAACGACAACTGCAGCGTCATCCACAACCAGTATTAACCGTCCGCGTATTGGCCGACCAACTCCAACGATCATTGAACTACATCCCACAAACTCACCTCTGGCACCTTTAAAACAGAATGCGTGCACGTTTGTATGCTTGCATTCAACGTTCTGGCAGTTACACCGGTTATTAATGTACCAGTATTTCACATTTCCAATAGCTTTTGTCCAGATTACATTAACCTGTGATCTTGCAACGTCAGTCACTGAAATACGTTACGTAGACAAATGTATCCTTAAATTTCATTAACCTACATTAATTATGTTTCGGTGTTGCGATTTTTTCTCTCAGTGTAGCTTCGGGCCCAAAGAATGGATCGCATTCTGCCATTCACACGACAGTTCATATTTTCGTTTTCAGCTTTGAACACTAATTTTGTTTTCTGATTATACGTTTTGGTTAAAACTGATTTGGAAAAATGAATGATATTTGATGAAATAAGTTTTTAAAATATATTATGCACATCGCAGCCCGTTTTAGCTAATAAGGCAAAGGCTTTAATAAATGCAATATGTGAGACATGGCCTGCCACGAACCGTTCTCTTTAACGTTATTCACGAATGTTACGACGGTGTCCTGACGCGTTAGAGTGGAAACTTCTGAATGTCTTGTGCGCATCTGTTGATGAGTGGTGCCATGCGGAGGACGCGGTTTCGATTCCCGGTTCTACTAGGTATTTTCCCTTAGTGGGAGGGCTAGGAATGGCGTGCACTCAGCCTGGTCATGCCAACTGAGGAGCTGCTGCACCACGCAGTATCGGCTCCACGTCACGGAAATTGATAACGGTCGGGAGAGCGGTGCGTTGACCGCAACGCCCCCTCCACACCGCATCCAATAACACGGCGGTCGATCTGTGCCAATGACCTGTGGACGGAGCTACCTAAAAGTCTTAAATGGTTCAGATTACAGGACAGTTATAATTAAACTTTCGCTACTTCAAAGGGACCCCCCATGAGAAACGAGTGATCGCAGGACAATGAAAGTTTGTGGGAACATTTGTAAAGAATTGTGGAATAGAAATAACGATTAAACCATTGGAAGAAACACAGTTTAACTCTCTCTTGAGGAGTAACTTCGGTTGACGGCGTACCATGTGTAACTTATTCGGCGCGCAGGTCGCCCAATGTGGCGTCGAATGTAATAAGACCTGCACCAAGGCGGCCGGACCTGCCCAGTAAGGGGCCTTCAAGCCAATGACGCCAAACGCTCATTTCCATGTGTAACTTGCAGATTACAAATGTTGCTCAGTGTGACGACGTGGAACCGCACAGACACTGTTTTACCGCTGCCCGAGGCAACAGTGGATCATGGAATGTTCAGCTGTCGCGACGCAGCTCGTGGACTGTTTGAAGATCGCACGTAGCATTGTCGGTCATGGCAATAGCAAATTCTTCAACAATTTTTGTCACAATCGACCTCCGGCTTGGGTTCTTCCAGAACCAATTCCCAAATCGCCATTTAATTCGAACATCCGAATCATGTTCTTCAGTCCCTGTGTGGAAAGAGGACTTCTCCGTATTTTTTTTTTTTTTCTGCGTCAATAGTCGCTAGTTTTGGTAAAACAGCTTTACGAGTAAAGCATTGCCCATCTTGTCCAGAACCATGTTGACTGACTGCAACTGTAATGCAGATTGATGCTTGTGTTTCAACGCCACGTCCTCGTACCAGTACCGGCGCCTAACATCAAGTCATGGCACTAACAATACTAACACCGCAAATCCTGCAACGCACAGTCTGAACATCATACCTATAAAATTGGGTACCCATACTGTGAATAGTTTCCCGTCTAAACTGACTCATGAAGTGAACGTTTAATCATGGATTAGGAATAATTCGGAAGGCTATAAAAATGGTTCATATGGCTCTGAGCACTATGGGACTTAACATCTGAGGTCGTAAGTCCTCTAGAACTTAGAACTACTTAAACCTAACTAACCTAAGGACATCACACACATCCATGCCCGGGGCAGGATTCGAACCTGGGTCCGTAGCGGTCGCGCGGTTCCAGACTGTAGCGCCTAGACCCGCTCGGCCACTCCCGCCGGCCGATGACGTAAGAGTTGAGCATGTTTATACGACGTGCTCCTTTATATACACCTACCAGTGTAACACTGTGTGCTATTGACGATCACTGATGAAACTGGAAAAGCATACCTCAAAGTAGTCCCAAGTCAGGGAGTAAGGGTAGGGAAGCAGATGCAGCGATCCTGCATCGTCGTCCCAGGCCAGATCCTAGTGGACGTGGTTTGCCGTTACCTTCCTCCGTTTGGTGAAGAACGAACCGAAGTTTTACCGTTATACTGGACAAGAGCTACCGACATTCCTATGGACAACTTACTTCCACTCGCACTCTAGGGGAGCGGGGTTCCATTCGTCTTTCGCCACCCAGATTTAGGTCTTACGACAAAAGGAGACGGCCGATTTCACTCTCCCATCCAAGTACGTCTTCCGCCGCCAATGAACTAGTCATCGATGAGATAATAAACCTCCATCTGCCATCTCTCTCTAATTTTGGTTTTCAGGGGCGTAAAAGTTTACAGAACAATATTTAATCATTGGCATACATTTGTAAATAAATGAGTGAACAGATTTTGTGTAATATGGGCACTGACGGGAATGGAACACATTGAGCGAACGTTGTCAAACTCAAACTTCAGTGCTGCGGTTCCCTGTCTTTCCGAGACAATGACCGCTGCACGAGATCAAAAGTCGTCCCAATATCTGAAACTAAGTTTGGGATCTAACAAAGCCTTAAACTATAAAAGAAAAATTAACACCTTAATCTTTAATGTCACAAGTTATTTGTAATAATTAGCTAATCTTCAAGCAACTGAAACTCGCACGTATTCTAAGTTTACCGCCAAATCAAAAAATAACAAGTCAGTGGTGCCTTTGATACTGCACACTTTGTGAGTCTAGTAGCATGTGCATTCAGTTCTTCACTTTTGTTGTCATTGCTTCTCTAGACGAATGTCTTCTTTCACACTTGTATGTCATGGCCAATGGAATCAGTATTCTTAAGATTTCTTCCAATAATTATCCGCTGAAAGAACGTCAGTTCCGTTGTATGGAAATCTGTTTATAATGTATCTCATTTCCAAGTTGCAATAAATTCTGCTTTGGCTTGAGTTTCACTATCTGAAAACATTCCTTCACCCACTGAAACTGATCTTAGAATCCAGGTTAGTTTTCCAAATTTGGAAAAAATAGCTACTATTAGAATCTGTCAAATGTATTATTAACGGCAAGTGAATACAACCAATGGATCGAAAACAAAGGCAATAAACAGAAGAGTAAAGCTGACCTTGAGTGCTATTGGTAAACTAAAGACATTTTCAGAATGAAGCGTCTAATATGTAGGAAAACTCATCGTTAACAAACAGATCGTATTAACGGTTTCGACCCTTGACAGTGATGCCATCTTTTAATTGACAACTGAGGGTGGCACACCGACTAATGGACAGATGCATATTACAAATTACTGGGAGAGACAGAGAAGCAAATAAATGGATTAGGGTGCAGATTAAAATGGGAGACGAAACTATAATAGTGATGAGAAAGCAATGGAGATGGGCTGGACAGTTCCTAAGAAGATATGTGGCAGATGGCCGAACGAAGTCCTTTTGTGAATTTCAAGAAATAAGAAGAGACAGAAAAGACAAACATATGGTCGGTAGGCAGAAGACATCGAAGATACGCAGGAGCAAAAAGGATTCGTATCGCCGAAGATTGCAGCTCTTGTAAATATCCAGGGGACGATTTATCCAGTAGTGGACGTCAAGTAGCAGTTGATGATGATGTCACGTGGGGCGATTCAGCCGTCCCTACCGTAGGATATTATGCTAACATAACACCCTCAAATACCACTCTCGCTCGCTACGCGCAAACTATTAGTCCTACGGTAAAAAATGAATAGGACATTTTTGTAGGAACTTTTACGAAATTAAATTTTGTACCTGGATACGCTTTCGCTGGAGGCCGTGGTTTTCGAGTCGTTCAAGAAAAATGCGTTTGAAGGACACTTTTGTATACTTTTCTCGAATAATTCGAAAACTACGGCCTCTAGCGAAAACGCATCCCATTACAGAATTTAACTAGATAAAATTTTCTGCAAAAAGGTCCTGTTAATTTTTTTTTCTGTAGGAGTAATAGTTTGCACGTAGCGAGCGAGAGAATATGAAAACCATGAGAGTGGTTTTTAAGGCAGTGTGGGTTGCATAAAACCCAGTGACAGGGGCAGCTGAATCGCCCGACAAATTAAAGTGTACCTAAATTTTGGTAACAGAGATTATGTTTTCGACAGATTAATTTAGAGTGGTCAGTAAGTCTTTATCGCTCATATTTTATTTTTACCCTTCAGAAATTCTGATTTCGCCCCTCAGGGCGTAATTACTTCCAGGATGGGAACCACTGCTCTAGTGGGTCTACGCCTGTGGCATACGATGATTAAAAATTAATCCTTTCTACAAGCGAACAACGATGTGAGTAGTTAATGGGCATTGGCGGCGTCCAACATTACAACTTTTAAGCGTGCACAGTGGACATGGACCGTTTTACGGATAGGTCGAATCATTGGCATGAAGGAACATCACCCCGACTGACTACACAAATATTTCGTTGCATTACAATGATTGCAGAAGCAGTCATGATGAGGTGCACTCGGAGCAACAGTGCGGCTTGAAGTGAAGGCGCGGATCCTTTGAGAAGTAATACGCCACGGGAAGATCTTAGGACTGATCGACTGGTTCTGACGAACAGACGGATGACAACAGCGAGTGTGTCGTCACGACAGTAGGTAACACGCTACTCTAAACTGAGGCGAGATCTGGAGTTGCCATGCATCGTTCAGCACTGACACCACACTAAAAACAAAACAGATTTGTGTTGTGTAGAGCCATCACACTGAGTGGAACTTTGTGATGTTCAGCAATGTGCCTGAGTTCTGTTTGCGACACCAATGTGGTCCAAAAGGACCTGGTGAAAAGACACAAGCAGCAACGAGGCCTGTATACCTCCAATTCCTCGAATCGTTGTAGGGGAACTATTAGACACGACAAGAGTATTGATTGGGTGGTTGCTGAATGGAGGCTAATACTCTCAAGTGTGACTCCTTTCATGACCAGGGTACGAAATGGCAAATTCCTACAGGAATGCTACTCTGCAGTCCACATCAGGGAGGCGTTGAGGAATATGCGGAAACTTGAGTGGCCGGCGGCTCTCTCCGTGTTGTCACCCTCAGAGCATGTCAAGGATCCGATGAGAAGTGTAAGCTTTCATACCAGTCTCGGGCCAGTAATCTTCAAGAATTTAATACACCTTATGTGACGAAACCTCTACAAAATTTCGTGAATCTTGAACTGGTACCTCACAGTGCAGCACTTTTCATTCTCGTCAGCATATTGCAAGTAATGTTAATACAAAACGTGACTAACAACATGAAAATGAAGTGCAGCTTGATGTACTACACAGGAAGTGGACAAAATATAGAAACGACAGAAACACAACTCACCACCATGCCCAATACAATGTTGGAAACCCATTAGCATTCGAAAACACTTACAGTCGCCTCCGAATGGATAAATACATGTCTGTATGGTTTTCAAGGGAATCTTATAAAATTCATCCTGCAAAGTACACTACTGGCCATTAAAATTGCTACACCACGAAGATGACGTGCCACAGACGCGAAATTTAATCGACAGGCAGAAGATGCTGTGATATGCAAATGATTAGCTTTTCAGAGCATTCACACAGGGGGGCGCTGCTGGCGACACCTACAATGTGCTGACATGAGGAAAGTTACCAACCCATTTCTCATACACAAACAGCAGTTGACCGGCGGTGCCTGGTGAAACGTTGTTATGATGCCTCGTGTATTCATCATCTCCATACTGGCGTATCACCCGGCGTGATTGTATGGAGTGCCATTGATTACACGTCGCAGTCACCTCTTGGTCGCTTTGACGGCACTCTGAACAGTGGACGTTACATTTCAGATGTGTTACGACCCGTGGCTCTACCCTTCATTCGATCCCTGCGAAACGCTACATTTCAGCAGGATAATGCACGACCGCATGTTGCAGGTCCTGTATGGGCCTTTCTGGATACAGAAAATGTTCGACTGCTGCCCCGGCCAGCACATTCTCCAGATCTCTCACCAATTGAAAACGTCTGGTCAATGGTGGCCGAACAACTGGCTCGTCACAATACGCCAGTCTTTATTCTTGATGAACTGTGGTATCGTGTTGAAGCTGCATGGGCAGCTGTACCTGCACACGCCATTCAAGCTCTGTTCGACTCAATGCCCAGGCGTATCAAGGCCGTTATTACGGCCAGAGGTGGTTGTTCTGAATACTGATTTCTCAGGATCTATGCACCCAAATTGCGTGAAAATGTAATCATGTGTCAGTTCTAGTATAGTATATTTGTCCAATGAATACCTGTTTATCATCTGCATTTCTTCTTGCTGTAGTAATTTTAAAGGCCAGTAGTGTAGTTTAAAGTTCCGGTAGCCATAATGGAGGTGCATAGCGATCACGTACCCCTGTCTCCTAAGCACATCCAAAGCACTCAATAATATTGAGATCAGGTGACTGTGCTGATCAGGGGAGACACAACAATCCATCTTCGTGCTCAAAAAGCCAGTGCTGGACTATGCGAGGTGTGTCGTCTGGGAAGACATCACTATTGGGGAACAAACATATTTACAAAATGCCTCTGAGCACTATGTGACTTAACTTCTGAGGTCATCAGTCGCCTAGAAATTAGAACTAATTAAACCTAACTAACCTAACGATATCACACACATCCATGCCCGAGGCAGGATTCGAACCTGCGACCGTAGCGGTCGCTCTGCTCCAGACTGTAGCGCCTAGAACCGCACGGCCACTCCGGCCGGCAAACATATTTACACAGGATGGACATGATCAGCTAAAATGATCACATAATTCTTGGCTGCAATGTGACGTTGCAGATTAACAATAGGGCTGTGGAAATGTGGAAATGTGACTGCCTTAATCTTCGCCGAAACACCGCCACGTTTCACCGCTGGGACGTAAACCCGGCCAGAAGTTGGAAACAGTAGGAACCAAGACTCATCCCACCAAAGGGCTTTGTTCCGTTGTTCCACAGCTCAGGTTTTACGGATTTGGCACCAAGTTTTACTGTTGCGGGGATCTGCAGCACTGGTGTATGTTTTTTGAATTCTAGCTCGCCCTGCAATTCTCAGCTTCTGGACCTCTCTTTGTGGTGTTTTAATGTTAACAGGGTTCGCGAGTGCTACGTTTAGTTTTGCAGTGAGCAGTGAGTTTCGCAGCTGTCGTCCTCTTATTTTTCGTCACATTCTTCTTCAATGGCCCTCTTTGTGCATGATATACAACAGGCTCTAGACAACGCCTCGCAGGTTGATGCCATATTTCTCGACTTTCGAAAGGCGTTCGACTCAGTTCCGCACTGTCGCTTGCTGCAAAAAGTGCGCGCTTACGGTCTGTCCAATGACATACGCTGTTGGATAGAAAGTTTTCTAACAGACAGGCAGCAGTATGTCGTCCTGAGCGGGGTAACTTCAACAGAAACAAGAGTAACTTGAGGTGTGAACCAAGGCAGCTTAATATGTCCTCTGCTTTTTACGATTTACATAAACGATCCGGTTGATGGTATTGACAGCGGCCTTAGACTGTTTGCCGATGATGCTGTAGTCTACAGGAAAGTAGTATCACACGAAAGTTGTGAACAAATCAATGAGGATTTGCAGAAAATAAATGAGTGTTGTAATGACTGGCAGTTATGTCTCAATATTAGTAAGTGTAACCTACTGCGTATAACAAGGCGAAAATCCCCATTAATGTATGAGTGCAAAATAAATGATCAGTCTTTGGAAGCGGTAACATCAGTGAAGTATCTGGGTGTGACTATTCGAAATAATCTCAAATGGAATGATCAGTTTACACAAGTAACGGGTAAGACGAACTCTAGATTGCGGTTTATTGGTAGAATGCTGAAGCCATGCAGTCCTTCAACAAAGGAAATAGCTTACAATACGTTAGTTCGTCCATTGTTCGTCTGTATGGGACCCTTACCAGTTGGGTCTGATTCAAGAGATTGAGAAGGTCCAAAGAAGAGCGGCAAGACTCGTGACTGGTACATTTAGCCATCGCGAGAGCGTTACATATCTCATAGAAGGTTGTAACCTCCCCACCGCAATTTTAAAAGAAAATAAAGCAATACTTAATAGAAATGGGAGCCAAGTGTAACCTCCCCACAAAAATTTTAAAAGAAAAGGACGGTACTAATTAGAAATGCTGATGGACATGGCTCTATGCGTAACCTGCCCACAATGAAATGTACTGACAATGGCAACAAAAATGTGAAATTCGCAATCTGACTCAAATATAAATCCTTCAAAAAATTAAAGTCCATTCAGTGACAAGAAAATTCAATTAAACCGAAATATCGGTCTTTGGCCCTGTGTAAAACAATCAGAATTAAAGTCTTACCTCAGAATAAATGGATGTCACATATCTGCTCTTGTTGTTGCGCACCGCTTGGAGGAACTGCATTGCAAATAATAATATTCTCTTTTTTTGTGATTTTAGTGGAATTTTTCTTCAAAAGAAGTGGAATGAAATGGGAAGTGCAACGAAATCTTGAGTTCAATAAAAAATTAAATTTTTGAGAAAATGCTTTTGAAATAAAAAAATTATTATTGGGAGACTTGTTGGAGAATAATTACAATAAATAAAATTTTTCATTATCTAATGATTATATTAATTAACAGTATACCTTATTCCTCATCTTGACCAGTGTTGCCGACCGCCTACATCACACAACCGCACTGGGCTGCTACTACTGACCGACCGCTCTGCATGACGACTACAGACTGAGTACTGCTCTCAACTAGACAGAGCTACAGACTCGCAACGACTGACTCCACAGACTCGCAACGACTGACTGACTGACTGAGAACCGCTCGCAACACTCGCGCGGTCAAGCGCACACTCTCTGGTCACAGATGCTACAACGCCTCGCCATCGCTGCTGCGTTACATACGTGTTTCATAACCCTCCACTGGGGGGGCAAAAATTTGGCAGCGATGGTGAGTCATTTGGACTTGCCAATCGCGGCAAAATTTTTCTTTAATTAACAAAATCCTACAACTTACAGAATATTTAAATGTTGTGCACACGCACTAAGTACAAAATATTATCAGACAAAGACAAAATGTGAATACTAAACATAGTAGCAAATCAGAAAAAAGTATATACAAATTTTTTGACAGATAAAGTGCACAGGCACTGAAAAAATTCTTTAGCATATTCAGAACAAATAAACAGACTGGCAAAAAAATATTATGTTGACAAGTGACATAAGTGTACTCGCATTGGAGTTCAGCGAATCGAAAAATGTATAACCTATGAACATAAATGATGTTACCAAAAAATTTTTTCTTTATGTGACAAGAATCAGGATAGGAAAGGGAAGGATTGCATCATGGTTGTAGCACTTTAGATTGCACACAGCTGCTCTGAAAGTCCATATCTTTCCACAGAAGTACAACACCAAGTGACACAACTTGAAGATCTTTTCCCATCAGAATTTATCAGTGTAGCAAAGACACTGAACTGTCGTAGTAATGTTCCATGTTTTCATTTTGGCAGTACATTAGGTACACCAAACAGTGGGACCATAATAACGTCTTCATTGCTCATGGTGGTGGACAGCATGTCGTGTCAACACCACACTCTTACAAGGCACACCAACGTAGAATTAGTGCAAAACCAAAGATAGTGCTCCATGATCACTAGGATAAACAGGACAAATGGACATTGCAGTAATTCAGGGTAGTCAGCTTATGAGGTGAAGGACATCAAGTCACATAATATTGACAATTACAGACTTAATTAGTAGTTTGTGGCATTCATAGCCCAGTTATTGAACATTTCTGTACCAAGTATGTAGTATTACAGAAAAATGTTCATTAATTGTTGTACATAGAATCAGTAGCCTTCTTTTCCTGGTTACAAAGCATTATGAAATAATCGCATTCTTTTCAGTTACAGAGTATAATTAAGAATCATTAACCTTCTCCTAATTACAGTTAATTAATCATTTGTCGTTCCAATAATCATTAGCCTTTTCCTAATTACAGTTAATTAATCATTTGTCGTTAATTGATCATTTGTCTAATTACAGTTAATTAATCATTTGTCGTTAATTCATCATTTGTCTAATTACAGTTAATTAATCATTTGTCGTTAATTAATCATTTGTCTAATTACAGTTAATTAATTGATCATTTGTCATTTCAATATAGTAATAATTATTAGCCTTAATTAATTACAAAGCATTATTAAACAGTACCATAGTTAATTAATTATGTGTCATTCCAATCTATTAAGAATCATTAGTCTTTTCCTAATTACAAAGCATTATGAAACAGTCACATTCATTTCCAATAACAAAGTATGGCATCGTTAATTAATCATTTGAAATTCCAATATAGTAAGAATTATCAGCCTTCTCCTAATTACAAAGCATTATTAAACAGTCACATTCATTTCAAATTACAAAGTATCAACATTGGAAACAAGAGCTAATCAATGGCATAATTAATAACAATTCGTGGAGTGACATTAATTATTGGCACTCAGTGGCCAGCAAGTATTGAATAGAATCATCATTCAGTATTATTCAGATTATTACGAAGTCATTATTAAAAATCAGTTAATTACAGTCGTGGAGTGACATTAATTATTGGCACTCAGTGGCCAGCTAGTATTGAATAGAATCATCATTCAGTATTATTCAGATTATTACGAAGTCATTATTAAAAATCAGTTAATTACAGTCAAATCATTAATAATCACAGGCATTATAAGTGGTATCATTACAATAAACAGTGTTCCTCCTTCAGTAGTATTCAGACCATTACAAAGTCATTATTAAAATCAGTTAATTACAGTCAAATCATTAGTAATCACAGGCATTATACGTAGTATCATTACAATAAACAGTGGCAGTTATTAGCTAGTGACAAAGCATTATTTTGAATATAGTCTCATTAAGAGGTCATTACTCAAGTGACATGCTATTCAGAGTTGATCAGTATTATTCAGAATTTTGTCAAACTGGTATCACTATTTGGGACTGTTAATACATTTTATATTTTTTTTTTTTTTTTGTTAGCAATGCATTGCGTTGGGATCGATAATTAATTGCTGAGACATAACACTATTTGCTTTTGACCTGTTGCTGCAAATGAGGATAAGTAACGTCATTCGTCATGAGTCAGCTGTAGCAAGGTCATGCAACAAGGCAGTATATGTGATCACATTTATAAATGATAAACACAAATGGGTAAAAAATAAAAAATGCAAGTACTAGAACAGGTATAATAACTAACAGGTTTAGTAATTGTCATGAAAAACTTCTCCTGGAAAAAATACAAAAACGGATTATTGACCTGAAAGAAGAAACGCACACTATGCTGAAAAGTAGTGAACTTCGAATTAACAGGCAGTGAAGTGTGTATAAAAATGTATTCCATAGCTGTCCTTTCCAAAACTTTCAGTCATCCTACTATGCAATGTAACACCTGCTGTCAAAGCAAACTGCAACAAATACTTAAATAACTACGTAGCATAAATACATTACTTCAACATTATCCTCATCTGTAAAGAAAAAAAACTTCATTATCCATATCATCATAACTTCACCATTATCATCACCTGTAAAGAAAAACTTCATTATTCATAATACCATTTCCTTCATCATTATTCATCAGTATTCACTATCATCTGCAAAAAATCACTTCATTACTCATTACATAACTATTCCTTATCTCTAGCATATTTCATCACTAAAACTAAGATGTGTAGTTCTCTCTGACAGCCTGCATCAATCACCTTGTATTCTGAAAGAAAAAATTAGTTAAGACTGCTATTCTTCGATGAGTATAGTATATTCTTGTTAATGTTTGTTAATCCTGATCCATTTACTCTTCCTCATAAAGTTATTGCATCTCCTTTCGTTTATTCCGTAGGTGAAATTCCCATTTATGTTAAATTTATTTCTTAGAATCATCATTCCTTTCTGAAATTGATGAACAAAGATTAATGTCCTGCATTTAAATCATATACCCCCTAGATAATGACTGGTTTATGGTAACATAATTAACCCTACAGCATAACATGACAGAAAACGTTAAAGACGTTGACAGTGTTCAGATGCAAAAATGTACACAGAATAATACAATGCAGTAGCAAAAAAAATGTGAAACAGTCACGATGTTGAGATGTCATAAGGCAAAAAAAATGTCAAAGTCCACTGGTGTGTGTTATATCTTAACTATTTCATAGTCCATACAAACAAAACTGGAGTACAGTCATATACACAAAAAAATGGAAAATGTGCACGGTCTGATGTGTAACGACAAGAAGAGCGACCTGCTAACCTTACCTTGCCGGGCACTTGCCAAGAAAAAATACGATAATCATCAGTAATTAGTCACGTGAAATAATTGCATTAGTAAATGGCATCATAGTGTGTTGAATCATACAGTGGTTTCACTCAATAAACGGTTTAATGTTTGATATATGGTGATTGCCATTCGATTTTCTAGTTCTCAAAGTTTCGACATGTACAACATTGGGGTGAGGGATGCTGCGAATCCGATATGGACCTGCGTATAGAAGTTCAAATTTACTGCACTTACCTTTTAATTTACTGGATAAATAATGTGTACGTACTAATATTTTCTGTCCAACGTGAAAGTCTCGGCGTCTACAAACCTGTTTTTGCTGTCTTCTCCGGCGCTCTGCGGCACTTTTGATGTTGTTCAGCGCAATGTTAATTATTTCGTGGTGTCGTAGGCGACGACTTTTGGGAAATTCTATTAATTCTTTAATTTTGTTCGTTGGTTCAACGTTTTTCAGTATAACAGACGGAGATAGCATAGTGGATTCATTTGGAATGGAATTAATTACATCTTGGAATGAGAGTATGTGTGTATCCCAATCAATATGTCTTTTGTGGCAGTATATTCTACACAGTTTACCAATTTCCTTCATTAATCTTTCACAGGGGTTCGAAGAAGCGTGGTACTTGGATATATAGATCGGAGAAATGTTTCTAGCTCGTAACATGCGTGTCCATACGCTACTACGAAATTGAGATCCATTGTCAGAAATTACTTTCATTACATGCCCTACCTGAGATAGAAAATGTTTTACAAATGCTTTCGAAACAGTTTTAGCAGTAGCTTTGCGTAATGGAGTGAAAGTAACAAATTTTGAAGTGAGCTCAACAGCGACAAAGATGTAGCAAAAACCTCTGTTAGTTCTCGGAATCGGACCAAAAATGTCTACTGCGGCCATGTGTCTTAATTTCACAGGTATAATGGGATATAAAGGAGGAATATGTGAAGTGGTGTCTGATTTAGCTTTCTGGCAAATTTTACAAGACGCTAAAACTCGTCGTATACGTTTCTCCATGTTGGCAAAATAACAGTTCTGTCTCAGTATAAGAAAACATTTTCGTGCTCCGTAATGTGCGTAGCTTAAATGAGTGTACCAAATTAATTTGTTAACCAGTTCGTCAGGAATGCATAATAACCAATTGTTGCTGTCAGGATGAGAGCGGCGAAACAGAATGTCATTGCGTACAGTGTAGTGGTTTCTAATCGTAACATTATTCTTATCTTGCCAAAGCTGTTTAATTTCTTTCCACACATTATCTTTATTTTGTTCTTGTGCTATGTCCTGTAATGACGATGAAATAAAGTTTTCAAATGCAACTTGCTGAATGTACATGACACTGAAATTTGCTTTGCAGAAGTGGGTTGCTACGTCTTGCTGATTGTTGCTGAGAGAACGCGATAGTGCGTCTGCTATAACATTTTGTGTGCCGGGAATGTGAACAATCGTAAAATTAAATTCTTGCAAATAAAGTTTCCATCTGCTTAATCTATCGTGAGTAAATTTAGCTGAAAGCAAAAATTGTATCGCTCTGTGGTCTGTGTAGACGGTGGTGTGTCTGCCATAAAGAAAGTGCCTAAATCTCGTGAAAGCCCATACAACACATAATGTTTCTAATTCTGTAACGGAATAATTTCGTTCAGCGGGTGACAAAATGCGACTTGCAAATGCGATGTTTTTAATTACTATACAGCCATCTTCTTCTATTTCCTGGAAAATATGTACGCCTAAAGCGGAGTTGGAACTGTCGGTGGCAATGGAAAAATTTCTAGTAAGATCAGGGTGCGATAAAAGTGGTGCATTCAACAAAGCATGTTTCAGGTTCATGAATTCAGAGTGTGCTTGCTTATCCCAAGACCAAATACTGTTTTTACCTGTTAAATGGCATAATCTGGGTGTGTCTAAAGCAGAGTGATGAATAAATTTACGAAAAAAGTTAATTAAGCCCAAAAAACTGCGTAATTGCTTCTTCGTCGTAGGAACACTAATGTCACGTAGAGCCTGAAGTTTTTCTGGATCAGGCGCAATGCCTTCTGCTGAAATTACGTGTCCAAGAAATTTTATGGAAGTTTTGCCAAAATGCGATTTACTGAGGTTAACTGTAAGTCCTTGTGCATGGAAAGTTTGTAACAGTTGTTCAAGAATCAGATTGTGTTCAGACCAATTAGCTTCTGCGATAAGAATATCGTCTACGTACGTCGTAATTCTGTCTTTAAGTTCTGTCGGAAGTATAGTGCTCAAACCGCGAATAAAAGCTGCAGAAGAAATAGTTAAGCCGAACGGTAATTTGCAAAATTGATAACAGTCGCCGAAACAGAGAAAAGCTGTGTATTTTCTGCAGTTCGGATGAAGTTGAATTTGCCAAAATCCCGATTTCAAATCTAATGTGGAATAAATAGCTGTACCGTGAAATTTCTGTAAAAGTTCCTCTAGTGTCTGTGGTCGATCTGTTTCATTAATAATAATGTCATTAATATGACGTGAATCAAGTACAAGGCGAAGTGAGCCATCTTTTTTCTTAACAATATGTAGCGGGTTTATGTACGGACTAACTGCTGGTTCAATAATTCCCTGATCAAGCATATCTTGCAGCTCTTTTTTAACCTGTTCTCTGTGAATATATGGAATGGGATAATGCTTTGCTTTAAATGTGACGTGCGGTTTGACTTGAAATTCATACATAAAGCCGGACATAGTACCAGGAATGTTGTCAAAAACTGGAGCTTGCTGTAAAAGAATTTTGTGTAATTGCGTTCGTTCGTCGTCTGTAGTTGCACTGCTCTCTTTAACCTTATCAGAAATTAACTGCATAACGTCGTAGTCAGCTTCGTCTGGAGTATTATAGTTATGTACGTACGTATCCGTGAACAATGTGGGATTACAGTCTATGTTACGTGTTGCGGAAATGACCTCTGTGCGGTTAATTGTTTGTTCTTCCGCAGATAAAGAATGCTGAAATTCTAAGGCCAATTGTATATTTTCATCCTTTAACATTAAATAAGAATTCTGAAAATCAATGACTGCGTCGTGTTGTACCAGAAAATTCGTACCTAAAATAACGTCTGTTGTTAATAAAGGCACAATCCAAAAATTAGAGTGAAAAGTATGACCTCCAATACAAAATGATAAATGCGTCTGTAATTTAACGTCTACTCCTTTACTCGATACTGCTCCCTTCACTTTTGTTTTGCCTAAAGGTAATGTCGGATAGGTATTCTCTTTGTTGCACTCATTAAAAGTCTCCTCATTTATTACTGATATAGGTGAGCCGGAATCAATTACTGCTGAGAATTTTGATGAACCAATTTTAATTTCGATAACAGGATGTGAAATGGTTTTCTGAATAACTGGTCTTTCCTGTAAAAGAGTGTCTCTGATGTCGTCAAAAGTAATTACATTTTCGTGAACAACATTTTGCGTGTCTAAGGTAGTGCTTGTATTATTGGAAGATGCGTCCTGTACATTATCTAGTCAGATTCTATCTGACGTGTTATTATTATTAGAAGGATTCTGTGGCATTTCGACTATTTGAACTGTCCTATCACTTCTTCCAGACGTGTTACGCTCTGGATGGTATCTACTGTCGGGTTCATTCATGAGAATATGTTCTTGTGAATAATTTGCTGTTGGTGAGACCGACTGTTATTATATGTACGCTGATAATTGTGCTCGTCGTTTTTACGTCTGTCGTAATAGTCATTCCTATACGGTGTATTGCGATGGGAATTGAAATACTGTCTTCTTTGTACATAGTTGTTTCTCTGCTCCCGTGCGTTACTATTTGTTGGACCAGGGACTATGCGTCCACGCGGCGAAACATTAAAGCCTGGTTGACCTTGTGTATTCCATTGTTGGTTAGTTATCCTAACCGGCTGGTTTTGATGTTGTTGTTGTGAAACACCTCTATTGTTACTAAAGTGTTGTTCCTGTTGCTGAAAATTTTGACGGTATTGATAATTAGAATTTTGCCTGTTATTAAAGTTCTGGTAGTTATCGTTCCTAAAGCGTCTGTTATCTTTCCGATTGAAATTACGTCCCTGATCATAATTGCAGTACTGTTGTTGACCTTGGTTGTTACTCGAAAAGTTTTTGTTTACAAAAGAATAATCGGATTGCTGTACTTCCAAGAGCTGTAAAAGATCTCTGAATGCTGAAATGTTTTCTTTTTGCTGGCCCGTTAGAAGTGACACTCGTAATGACCGTGGTAATTTAGAGATGCATAGTTGTATAAGTGCGGATTCACTGTACGGTTCACTTAGGTACTGGTTTTGTTGTACCATGTGCTCAAAAAATTGCGTTACACTGGGAAAATTTGAGTTTTCATAGTTTGGCAAACTAATTAGTTGATCTTTAATTCCGCGCTGTGTCGTCTTCGACCAGTACGCTGACAGAAAAGCATTCTGAAATTCCTCTACCGAGTAACACTGTCTCGCGATCGGTCTCATACGAGTTGCCGGTTCGCCTTCCAAAAAACTGCAAATAAATTCAAGTTTATGTGTTACAGGCCAAGTCGGTGGAAGAGCAAAGCTAAACTGTTGAATCCAATCCAGTGGGTGAATCTGCGTTCTATCGTTTTTAAATATTTTGAACTTTCTTACTGACAGAAAATGTTTATAGTCGAAGATGAAACAGGTTCAGGATCGTAAGAGAATCTATTGAACTGCGGTTGATCGGAATCTAAGTCCCGTACTCTCTGTAGATTACCCAAATTATACGCGCTGCGTGAGTCTGACACATGTTCATAAAGTGGCGTCTGTTGTGGTATGTTATTAACTGACATGTTTTTCATCTCTGTTACTTCTTGTTGTAAATTTGATAACTTCCGACGTAACGTGTTGTTAGATGAATCGATTTCATTAATTGTCTGCTGTAAATTTTGAAATTCAGGTGTTTGGATAAAAGAAACCGGTGCAGTATCGTCTGATTTATTGTCATTAGTATTTTCGATAACATCAATACGACTGGCCAATTCATCACATTTTTCAGTCAGTATTTTAACCTGATCATCGGTTTTAGAATCAGACGCATTAATCTGTTTTTGCAACTTGCGCGTAGTTTCGCTCAGTTTTTTAACATCAGCTTTGATGACATCGCAATCCTGTGTTAGATCTAGTTGTTCGAATCTATCTGTCACTGTTTGAATATTTACTGTGTGTGTATCTGTTTTTGCTTTAAGATCAGAAATTTCATCCCGTAATTCTGCGTTCAATTGTTCTATGGTATTAATTTTGTCGGACACTGTAGTAATATTATTGTCTACATACGTTTTCGCTTTCGCGAATATTTTACGTTTGTCCTCTTGTCTCTGTGCAGTGATTGTTTCCATGACTTGTCGTTTTACTTTGTTTTGATCTTGAATAAATCTGCGGAAACGCGTACTACTGTTCTGTATGTGCTGACTAAAGCGCTCGTTAATCTGAGTGTTCTGCTGTTCGAATTTCGCGTCTATCTTTGCGTCCATAGTGCGCGAAAGTTCTACCGTCATTGCTTTAAACTCGTCCCGTAATTGTGCAGCTTTTTCAGAGCATTGTTTAGCGACTCCGCTAATTTCGTCTCTGAGTGTTTCTGTTGCGACTGTTTGCATTTCTCTTAATTCTTGCGCAACAGATTTAATTTCTTCGCTATTTTTTTGTGAACACGCCTCAATTTCCGCGCGCAACTGTTCCTTAGTGTCATGACACTGCGCGGCAACAGCTTTAATTTGTTCACTAAGCTGCCTCGAATTGTCGTCAAATTTTTCATTTTGTTGTCTGAGCTGTTCACTAAGTTGTTTGAAATTCTCTTTAAATTGTTTGTTATCTACACTCTGTTGTTTGACTTGTTCATTAAGTTGTTTGAGATCTTTACTACTGTTGTCTTGTTTTTCGATCTGTTCACTAAGTTGTTTGCTCATTTGTCGCAACAAAGCCATAATTGGATTCGACTCAAGGTCAGCATTTCTATTCTCTGTGCTGTTCAATAGTGGATCTGGAATTGTTTCACTTTCTGTAACCATTTGGTCATTTTAAAATTTACAAAAAGGTTTGTCAGTCAAATGTAAACTATCAGTCATTATTTCGCAATTAAATAAATCCGCCCTACTTTGTGTGATCTGTTCATTTTCATTAGACAAATTTGTCTGTTCGTTACTTGGGTTTTCCAAATCGGGTGTGTTAAGCTCTGCAGCGCTCATTACAATAGAGCGCTCCGCGTCATCAATTGTCGTCAAGTTAACAGACGAGACAATTGAGTTCGTTTGTTCATTATCAAGGTAAAAGTCATCATTAGTGGTTGTAATGCACTGATTGTTAGTGAACGCAGGAATGTCATGATTACACTGCGTGTCACATGTCCTATCGGTAAAATTGTTTAAATCGGTAGTTTCGTTCGTAATACCTCGCGATACACTATTCATAGTCTTTCGCGGCATTTTTGCAATGGTCACAATTATTCACAAAACAAATGAGCACAAAGCAAAAGCAACACACAAATACAACAAAGCAACAAATTGCCGTTGACCTGTAGAGAGAAAGTCACAAGATTAATAAAAGCGTAGCGCCAAATCCTAATTATACTTAAGCAAATAAGAGCAGATATCTGACTGTTGCTCAAAAGACTCTCAACGAAATACGATCCTGGACTGGGTGTCGCCAAGTGTAACCTCCCCACCGCAATTTTAAAAGAAAATAAAGCAATACTTAATAGAAATGGGAGCCAAGTGTAACCTCCCCACAAAAATTTTAAAAGAAAAGGACGGTACTAATTAGAAATGCTGATGGACATGGCTCTATGCGTAACCTGCCCACAATGAAATGTACTGACAATGGCAACAAAAATGTGAAATTCGCAATCTGACTCAAATATAAATCCTTCAAAAAATTAAAGTCCATTCAGTGACAAGAAAATTCAATTAAACCGAAATATCGGTCTTTGGCCCTGTGTAAAACAATCAGAATTAAAGTCTTACCTCAGAATAAATGGATGTCACATATCTGCTCTTGTTGTTGCGCACCGCTTGGAGGAACTGCATTGCAAATAATAATATTCTCTTTTTTTGTGATTTTAGTGGAATTTTTCTTCAAAAGAAGTGGAATGAAATGGGAAGTGCAACGAAATCTTGAGTTCAATAAAAAATTAAATTTTTGAGAAAATGCTTTTGAAATAAAAAAATTATTATTGGGAGACTTGTTGGAGAATAATTACAATAAATAAAATTTTTCATTATCTAATGATTATATTAATTAACAGTATACCTTATTCCTCATCTTGACCAGTGTTGCCGACCGCCTACATCACACAACCGCACTGGGCTGCTACTACTGACCGACCGCTCTGCATGACGACTACAGACTGAGTACTGCTCTCAACTAGACAGAGCTACAGACTCGCAACGACTGACTCCACAGACTCGCAACGACTGACTGACTGACTGAGAACCGCTCGCAACACTCGCGCGGTCAAGCGCACACTCTCTGGTCACAGATGCTACAATGCCTCGCCATCGCTGCTGCGTTACATACGTGTTTCAAGGTTTGAACTGGGACACACTCGCAGACAGACGACGCGCTAAACGGAAGGGGCTGCACATTAAATTCCGAAATTCAGTCTTCACCGGGGATGTAGAGTATATATTATTACCGCCAACTTTCAAATCGCGTAATGATCATCATTCAAAGATAAGGGAAATAAGAGCTCGTACTGAGGCGATCCTCCGACCGGTGTGGCCGAGCGGTTTTAGGCGCTTCAGTCTGGAACCGCGCGACCGCTACGGTCGCAGCTTCGAATCCTGCCTCGGGCATGGTTGTGTGTGATGTCCTTAGGTTAGTTAGCTTTAAGTAGTTCTAAGTTCTAGGGGACTGATGACCTCAGATGTTAAGTCCCATAGTGCTCAGAGCCATTTGAACCATTTTTTTGAGGCCATCCGCGAGTGGAACAGAGGGGGGGAGAAATATGACTTTGGCGCGAATTGTGCCCTCCGCCACACACCGCTTGGTGGCTAGCGGAGTATATATGTAGATACAAAATTGTTAAGGCTTTCGTCGCCAGTTGTTGACAAACTGCTTATTGGCTTCTGTCTCGGGTTCTTCGGCCGACGTTCATCTAATGATTTTTCTGACGTTTCGCCAGCACGAGTGGCTGGCATTGTCAAAGCTTCACCCTCCATTGCCGGTGGTGAACTGGAACCGAGCTCGCGGCCGCAGACTATATGTACCTGTCGTACCAACGTCCGAGGGCTTCTCCACGGTCATTTCCGGTGCGGTTCTCCTCTTGCTACCTGCGACGGTCGTTCGCTGCAGTATGGGAAGCCAGGAACCGTTTACCTTAAGGCTTTCTTCTTTCTTGTTGAAACTGTTGGCGTGTTTTTGTATTTCTGCAGCTTCTCTGAGCAAGTGCGTCTGATAGTGCTTCTCTACAGCGAGAACTTCCGTGTCGGGGAATTTTATTACGTGGTCGGTCTCATTCAGCGCGTGCTCTGCCACGGCCGATTTCTCCACTTGCCCCAACCTGCAATGTCGCTTATGGTCTTTGATCCTGGTGTTAACTGATCGTCCAATCATTCCGACATAAACTTTTCCGCATGTGCATGGTATACGGTATATTCCCGACATTGCAAGTGGGTCTCTTTTCTCCTTCGTCGATCTAAGACACTCATTGATCTCCCTTGTAGGTTTGAAAATCGTCTTTACGCCATGTTTGCGCAATATACGGCCGATTCTGTCCGTCACTCTGGGAATGTATGGCAGAAAGGCCGTACCCGATATTTCTTTTTCTGGTTCCTTACTTCGCCGAGTGTTTGGCTCTGTTACACGTCTAATGTAATTTGTGGAGTAGCCATTGCCCCTCAGAAGAGTTTCCAGGTGTTGCATTTCTCGTTTGAGGTGTTGCGGCTCACATATTCGTCCTGCTCTCGTTACGAGCGTACTAATCATGCCTCTTTTCTGGCTCGGGTGGTGGTTTGACAGTTTGTGCAGGTATCGGTCCGTGCGTGTCGGTTTTCGATACACGCTGTGTCCCAGGTTTTCGCCGTCCCTTGTGACCAGCACATCTAGAAATGGCAGTTTCTTGTCCTTTTCTACTTCCATGGTAAATGTTATGTTGGCATGGAGGCTGTTCAAGTGTCTTAGGAAGTCACGGAGCTGTATGCGGTATAAATCTTCGATACGGTGCCTGTTGAAGCGCCAACCATTGCGGCTCTCCTGGTTACGGAAGCGACCACCAACAATTTGTCCAAGTTCGAATTCACTTAACACCGACATAATGCACTCACAACTACACAGAACACTGACACTTGAAATGTGTTCAGGTCATTCCGTAGGTGCCGTTCGGCACCAGACACAGCAACGTAACCTGCAGGCTCCGCTAGGATCTGCATTTAGGTTCGAGCACACATTTCTTGCGGCGTTTCTGTATTTTCGTCCAACCCCTGTACAGTTTAGCATTGGCAAGCGCGTGTGGAAACTGTACAAGAATAATAACAGAAGTAAACAACCTGAGTGGCAGCACGGTCTCGGCCTGCAAACGCAAACGAACAGAGAAAAGGAGGCAGGGACCGTGGAGTAGCGCGTGACGTCAGCAGGCGTCGCCCGCGCGCCAGCGGCTCGGCACTTGTTCGCTCCTGGTTGGAGTAGGCCGGTCGGCCGCTTCCTGGACACGTAAGCGCGGCGCGGCCCGCCTCGGCTTGACTCCTTGCCAACGGGACCGCTGCTCGCGTTACTCCGGGCTGGTCTTTCGACGGCCTGGCGATGAATCACCAGAGCGTCGCCCGAAAATTCTTCTCCCTCTCTTTCGCTGAACTTAATGGCCACACTTCCTTGACATCAATTTTAGGTACACCGAGCGCTCTTTAAATATCTTTTCTTGCTTCAGCTGAATCACTGTTTTTCTCAGAAATAACGTAGAACTCCTTGAGAGTAGTTATTTTTTGTTTCACGTTGGTGTGTTACGGTGAAACGGCTTAATTTAAAATCAGACTTTTGCTCAGTGTTCATTACAATAAAACAATAAAAATAAAAATTTTGTTGTTGAGGCAGCGTAAAGCTAACTACGGTACATCTTTGAACACATCCATGCCTCCTTCTCCATTGTTGCTCGAGAAATCTCAGTGTCACTTCATTGAAGTCTATATTTTTTATCCGCTTTGACTATGTGGAAGAAGGTTCAAAGGGCTCTAAGCACTATGGGACTTAATATCTGAAGTCATCAGTCTCCTGGACTTAGAACTACTTAAACCTAACTAAGGACATCACACACATCCATGCCGGAGGCATAATTCCAACCTGTGACTGTAGCAGCAGCGCGGTTCCGGATTGAAGAGCCTAGAACCGCTCGTCCACACATGCCGGCGTGGAAGAAGGACTTCGAGGGAATTTTCAGTTGTATTTACCCAGCACTTTATATTAGTCTTCCAATGAACGTCTTGCTCGATTTTAAAATGTAGTCCTCCGGTCGAATGGTGATAACTCGATATTTTCAATGCCCCGTTTTGTGCTGCGGTTTCCCTGAACTCATCGACTATTTCATCACACCTACAGTTAGCATCCTTCTTGAAACACATAAATTTTACGTTTTTCCAAGATTTTCATTCTCCTCGATGGCTTTCATAACGCCCATTACCAGTGGATTGCTTCTTTATACGGCTTTTGTTGCCCAGTTCCTGCTATTTACCTGATAGACAAGTTTTCCTCTTTTCTCTCCCCATGTTTTATTTTCAAGCCATATTTCTTGTACCTTCCTTTTAAGTAAATTAAGGCAAATCCCAGCAGAACGTTTAAAGCCTTCAATGAAGTGGCACTGAGATTTCTCGAGCAACAATGGAGAACGAGTCATGGATGTGTTCAAAGATGTACCGTACTTAGCTTAACGCTGCCTCAGCAACAAAATTTTCAAGCCGAAATATCTTTATACCTTCCTTTTAAGTAAATTAAGGCAAATCATGATTTAATAATTCGGGAGAGTGGGTGCTTCCAATGGTTCACCTGCCCGACGTTTATTATGAAAAGCCGTAAGCAGCTTTGGACTTTACTTGGTTACGTGAATGTGCTTATAACGTTATTTCCTAGAGCTACTTCTGCACTATACAGCGGGCACTAATTCATCTGGTGTCTATAAACTGAACAATACTGACGGAAAAAATCGTAACACTAAGAAGGAGTTGACGGCCTCGGTGGCCGAGCGGTTCTAGGCGCGTCAGTCCGGAACCGCGCGACTGCTACGGTCGTAGGTTCGAATCCTGCCTCGGGCATGGGTGTGTGTGGTGTCCCTAGATTAGTTAGATTTCAGTAGTTCTAAGTTCTAGGGGACTGATGACCCCCGATGTTAAGTCCCATAGTGCTCAGAGCCATTTAAACCATTTTTTGAAAGAAGAAGTTGTGCGATGTACATGAAAATAGGTAGGCGTGTTTCTACATGTGGAAGTTGATGTCTGTTCAGATTTTGTGCCAGTCGCATGTGAGAAGCGCTAATAGCGCCACTATGAGGATGCAAATCAAGTTTGCTTTAAATACACGCTGTAATGGACGTGAACGTTAGTTACGTTTGAGAACTTTAACCCCACAAAGACGCCAATATCAACACGGCACTAAGTTTGAACGAGGTCGCGTAATGAGGCGACGAGAAGCTCGTAGTTCCTTCTCCGATGATGCAGTTAGACTTGGCAGGAATGTAGCCACTATACATAATCCCTGGCAGCGGTGGTCACGAGAATGTATAGTCGCAAGAAGACTGGAATCCGGACGGTCACGTGGCACTACCGAGAGAGCAGACCATCGTGTTGGACATATTGCTCTGGCCCATCGTACTGCATCTGTAGCGTGCATTCCACTGACCACAAACCATCGCCATCTGCGACTTCAGTGGTATCAAGCGAGGACACATAGGAGAACAAGGTGCAGGTCTGTTGCATTTTCTGATGAAAGCTTGTTGTGCCTCGGTGCCAGTGATAGCCGTGTGTTGGTTAGAAGGAGACCAATTGAGTGCCTGCAACCAACCTTCCTGCATGCTAGACACACTGGGCCTACACCTGGAATTATGGTCTGGTATGGGGTTCGATGACAGCAGGAGGACGCTCTTGGTTGTCCCACGCCCCCTGTCTGTAAATCTGTACGTCAGTCTGGTGATTCGACCTATTGTACTGCCATTCATGAACAGCAATCCAGAGAGTGGTTTCGAACAGGATAACGCTAGTCCACATACCGCAATTGAAACTCATCATACTCATCGCCATGTTGCCTTCGCCCGCTCGATCACTTGATCTGTCTTCACTAGAGTACACAAGGGAGATCACGGGACGACATCCCCAGCTTCATCCACAAACAGGATTAACCGTCCCTCTATTGATCCCCCAAATCCAACACGCATGGAACCTCGTTTTACAAACTTATATCCGATAAAATGCATGCGCTTTGTATGCTTGCATTCACCATTCTTTCAATTACACAGGGTATTAATGGTTCAAATGGCTCTGAGCCCTATCGGACTTAACATCTGAGGTCATCAGTCCTCTAGAACTTGGAACTACACTACTGGCCATTAAAATTGCTACACCAAGAAGAAATGCAGATCATAAACGGGTATTCATTGGACAAATATATTATACTACAACTCACATGTGATTACATTTCACGCAGTCTGGGTGCATAGATCCTGAGCAATCAGTAGCCAGAACAACCACCTCTGGCCGTATTAACGGCCTTGATACGCCTGGGCATTGAGTCAAACAGAGCTTGGATGGCGTGTACAGGTACAGCTGCCCATGCAGCTTCAACATGATACCACAGTATTGTGACGAGCCAGTCGCTCGGCCATCATTGACCAGACGTTTTCAGTTTGTGAGAGATCTGGAGAATGTGCTGGCCAGGGCAGCAGTCGAAAATTTTCTGTACCCAGAAAGGACCGTACAGGACCTGCAACATGCAGGCGTGCGTTATCCTGCTGAAATGTAGGGTTTCGCAGGGATCGAATGAAGGGTAGAGCCACGGGTCGTAACGCATCTGAAATGTAACGTCCACTGTTCAAAGTGCCGTCAATGCGAACAAGAGGTGACCGAGACGTGTAACCAATGGCACCTCATACCATCACCCCGGGTGATACGCCAGTATGGTGATGACGAAAACACGCTTCCAATGTGCGTTCACCGCGATGTCACCAAACACGGATGCGACCATAATGATGCTGTAAACAGGACCTGGATTCATCCGAAAAAATGACGTTTTGCCATTCGTGCACCCAGGTTCGTCGTTGAGTACACCATCGCAGGTGCTCCTGTCTGTGATGCAGCGTCAAGCGTAACCGCAGCCATGGTCTCCGAGTTGATAGTCCATGCTGCTGCAAACGTCGTCGAACTGTTCGTGTAGATGGTTGTTGTCTTGCAAACGTCCCCATCTGCTGACTGAAGGATCGACACGTGACTGCACGGTCCGTTACAGCCATGCGAATAAGATGCCTGTGATCTCGACTGCTAGTGATACGAGGCCGTTGGGATCCAGCACGGCGTTCCGCATTACCCTCCTGAACCCATCGATTCCATATTCCGCTAACAGTCATTGGATATCGACCAACGCGAGCAGCAATGTCGCGATACGATAAACCGCAATCGCGATAGGCTACAATCCGACCTTTATCAAAGTCGGAAACGTGATGGTACGCATTTCTCCTCCTTACACGAGGCTTCACAACAACGTTTCACCAGGCAACAAACTGCTGTTTGTGTATGAGAAATCGGCTGGAAACTTTCCTCATGTCAGCTCGTTGTAGGTGGCGCCACCGGCACCAACCTTGTGTGAATGCTCTGAAAAGCTAATCATTTGCATGTCACAGCATCTTCTTCCTGTCGGTTAAATTTCGCGTCTGTAGCACGTCATCTTCGTGGTGTAGCAATTTTAATGGCCAGTAGTGTACTTAAACCTAACCAACCTAAGGACATCACATACATCCATGCCCGAGGCAGGATTCGAACCTGCGACCGTAGCAGTCGCGAGATTCCGGACTGAAGCGCCTAGAACCGCTGGGCTACCGCGGCCGGCTGGTTATTAATGTACCAGCATTTCATATTTGCAATGGTTTATCTCGCTTTTATCTTGCAATGTTAATCATGTAGATATATTACCTAGACAAATGTATTCCAAAAATTTCATTACTCTATAGTAATTATTTGATGGTGCTGCGATTTTTTCGTCAATATATATCGCAAAAACCATGATGCTTGGTGTATTGGATTCCTGTGTTATGGCCTTAATTATGAACACACCGTCCTTCCATGCGATGTGAGAAATATTTGTCGACATGATGATGATTTATGATTGAAACTTTTTGAAATGAAGGCTTTTGGTATGTTGCTTCTGAGTCGATAATGTACGAGTATAGTCCTCTTCTGCTCCCCTAGAGATAACCAGCTATTACCTGTCTGTAGATGACTTTCCGCGTAGAAGAGCGTGTTACTTCCTGCCTGTCAGGAAATTTTCTTTCAAGTTTCGGACCTGTGCAGATATGGGGAAGTGTCAATGTGGTAATGAATCAAAGTCTTTCCGAAAATCTAGAGACACCAAATCACCGTGGTTTACTCTGTTCGTGGCACGGAGGGTATCATGCGAAAAGATGACAGTCGGTTTGGTGTGAAGAATATTTTTGGTACCCATGCTGATTTCGATGGAGAAGGTTATTCATGGTAGATCATAATTTTTGAACTGAAAGTATGTTCTAGAACTCTTACATAAATACCAGCAATATGGGACGGCAGCTCTGTTAATGACTTGTACTTCTTTTCTTATAGATCACTGTGACCTGTACTCTTATCCAACAATGGGAGTACATGAAACTTCCTGGCAGATTAAAATTGTGTGCCCGACCTAGAGCTTCTGTAAAGTTTGGAAGGTAGGAGACGAGGTACTGGCAGAAGTAAAGCTGTGAGTAGCGGGCGTGAGTCGTGCTTCGGTAGCGCAGTTGGTAGAGCACTTGGCCGCGAAAGGCAAAGGTCCCGAGTTCGAGTCTCGGTCGGGCACACAGTTTTAATCTGCCAGGAAGTTTCATATCAGCGCACACTCGGCTGCAGAGTGAAAATCTCATTCTGGAATGGGAGTACATATCTGCTCAAGTGCTCTGCGCTGAATCGTGAAGACCAATGGAAATCCACTCGCAAATTCTGTTTAGAACTTGACAGGGACTTCAACAGATCTTTGGTCTTGCCTGGAAGCTGTGTGAGTGTGGGATTATTTTAAAAAATAGTTCAAATGGTTCTGAGCACTATGCGACTTAACTTCTGAGGTCATCAGTCGCCTAGAACTTAGAACTAATTAAACCTAACTAGCCTAAGGACATCACACACATCCATGCCCGAGGCAAGATTCGAACCTGCTACCGGAGCGGTCGCTCTGCTCCAGACTGTAGCGCCTAGAACCGCTTGGCCACTCTGGCCGGCGGCTTATTTTAAAACAGCGTTTATTAACAAACATAGATTAACATATAAAGCTCAAATGACATCAACAGAAATGTTTGGCAGTTAATATCAAATAAACAGTGTTCCGCCCACAAATAATTATTACTTAAAAATAGGCACAGCGCAAATAATAATAAGGTAATTTCCGGGGTAACACAAGGGAGAGTGAAGGGAATCTGGTACTTGTGCAAGATTTACAGACAAAATTAATACCAAAATGTGTTTATTAGGGTTAAAAAAAAAGAAACATTCAGTGATGGGTGAACAAATTTTGTTGAGCTAGTTCGTGTTTTAGGAAGAAAGTGTTAATTGCACAGAAGTCTTTCACGAACATAGCAGCGCCGTATGGCACTGTGACACTGAGCAGTATACGCATCAAAGGATGTTTACGTAGTGGAACAACACTTCACTTAGAATGAGTTGGCGCTCAGAAGTGGAGAAGTGCAAGAGGTTTCAAATGTAGGTGTTGCGTCAGTAACATTTTAAGCGACTCAGTTGTATGCAGGTCCATGTTAGCTGTCTTACGTTGAATTGTAAACATAGCGGAAGGCACTATTATTTTGATAGGTCTAAGAAATCAGTTAAAGCGACGGCCTAAAGTCTTAAGGGTATTGTGCAAAGTAGTTGAGAGTTGAGACGAATATTCAAGGGGGGGGGGGGGGGGGGGAGAGGGGGAAGGTTGCGAGTGTTATGCTGGTTGCCAGCATTTTGCTACAAACACTTATATGTTTACATACGTCAATTTCCAAATTTTACAATAAATTTCCGGACATTAAAGTAGCTTGAAAACTTGAGTGTGTCGAAAGTGGCAACGGATTCTAGGCATTACAAGCTACGTTTAACACACGACAGTTTTCATTTGTTGAAGTGAGAGGCAGCCTAGGTGGATGGGATTTCAGCCTGACGAGTAACATTTCAGTCAGGGAAAGGCGCACGTCCGCAGGCGAACAGTACTTGCTGTCAGCAAGAGATCAGGTACAATTCCTGGGTGCACTCGTACAAGTGGCAAACTACAAGAAATTCAGTAAGGGAAGACAGACGTGAAAGATCCTGTTGTAAGGAAATCCTTACAAATGCGAGCAGGACTCTGAGGGTTCGGTGCAAACTTAATTATGTCCTGTGATAATAATTTCGTGTGGCTCAGTGACCTGGTGAGAGTCTTTCTATTGGACACCACTTCGGTGACTTCCGGGTCCCTAACCTACCCCAGTTATACAGCCGAGGAAATCGGGCCTACAGTATAACGTAGAATCCGAACCAGGTGTTTCTTTTTGGCGCCTCCTCACATCGTTGACAGGTCTAGGCTAGTTTAAAACGAAGACTCAAAATCTCGTGGTCCGACAGAAATTCAGTCCCACGACTTCGTGGTTTCGAAAGGCGCACTTTATCACTAGACCTTCAAATATGTGGATAGGTTTATCTATAGGCTTTGATAAACAAGTTTGTGCGAGTCAAAATATATGAAACGTATGGTCGTATCTTTTGATTGCATCGACTTAGAAACTTAAGTTCTCCACAACGTCAAGTGACCGTAGATCTTAGCATTTGACATAAATTTCAACTTTATATCTATACCTGTTCCTGAGAAAAAGGGTTCGTGACAGTCGGACAGACAGACGAACGATAAAATGATATTGTAAGCGGTCCGTTTTTGCTGACTGAGATACAGAACCTTAAAAATGAATAACTGAAAGGCTGACTTCCCGATTGAAGGCAGAAACCACTGAAAGAAACAACATTACCGTCATTTCTACGCGATTGTAACCACTTCTGCAGAACTATGTTCATAATCGTAGTACTTAGTAAAATACTGATAATGATACGTGAACATTCAGATTTTGTATCGAGTAAGTTATGGTACTGTCAACGTTGTAAGATTGTTTTTATTAAAGTTCTCAAATCAACTACATGAGAAATGCATTTCTCAAATTTTCGGACGAATGCCTTCCAAATGCTATTTTACCAAATTATAGTGTCTTGGACATCATTGTGCTAAAGCGATGTACTAATCGCTGTTGATAAAAAATAATTATTATGTTAAAACAGGAATATATTTTGTTGTTCTTATTATTAAAATCGTAGACATAAGTTGTACGCTATAAGTGTGGATGATGGCAAGTTGTTTCCTTTGTCTGTATGTGTGTGTGTGTGTGTGTGTGTGTGTGTGTGTGTGTGTGTGTGTGTGTGTGGTTTGGTGGCATGGGAGGGGACGAGGGAGAGGAAGGGAGAGAGAGAGAGAGAGAGAGAGAGAGAGAGAGAGAGAGAGAGAGTAGAGATAGAGAGCAGTAACATACGGTGATACCCTCAGATACAGGATCCCAGCCTACGGCGGTAGTGAAATACTGCAGAGCATTTGCGTTCCCAGTTACGACAGTCAATAAAAGAACGATCCGCTGGCAGGCGCTGCAACTCAGTTTTTATATTGCTGACATTGACCACAGGAAGGACTCCGCGATGTAGCTCTAAATCAGTACAAACGCACACAATACAGTGGCTTGTAAAATATGGAGTAGACGTAGATGTAGCTGTATCTGTCACTTTAGCGTGGAGCCCTGAAAGAAGGTATTCTGAGATGATGCGTCAAGGTTCATGAAATTGCAAAAATGTCGATGTATACTGACGTGGGGATGGTACTGAGGGGCGATTACATTCAATTGTCCGCGCCTTCTCTATGATAAATAGCTTCAGTCTATCGCATCACACTATCGTCGCCGAATTTTACAATCGGCGCAACAAAGCCCTTTGAATTTTCATTGTGCTGGATTGCATGTATCAGTGGATCGCAAAAACAAGTAATTAATTACCGAATATGACACAATACAGTGATGTGAGTAGTACTTCTACATAGCTTTTAGGAATCCTACTTGTTACAATTTCATACGATTCCCCATTTGTGAGAAAACCTCCGCCAAAGAATGCATTGTTCTGTGATAGGGAAGTGGACTTAAGTTTTCCCTGCGAATCGCAAACGTTTTCGATAACTTCCTTGTTTCTACAATGCACGATGGGGAACTTGATTTAAGTTTTCCCTGCGACCCGTTCTCGGTAACTTACTTTTTTAACTGATTGGCAAACCCGTCAGTTTCATTACATGGTGGGAAGTCAGTTATACAGACTGAGTGGGACCGTAGATCACATGGAAAACTGAAAATCCGGAGAATCCGAAAAGCCAGGGAAAAATAACGTCGTTGGTTACATGCTAAAAACATACACGTTGTATTATTTTCATGTTAAAACACACATTACACTTCATTTTCGTACAAATGTCGACCAGACATTGAAGAAAAACACCAGTGGTTTTATATACTGAAATAAGCAGCAAGTTTCTTTTCAGTCAGATTTGTGTGTCGTATATGTGAAGCACGTCGACGTAGGCGTTCCACCAGCAATCCTTCGGCCGGATTTGTTTTTACCTGGCGTTCCAACTAAAGCATTATTTTGTGCAACTGAGTTGTTGCCCCTGTATTATGTCCCTATATTATGTCTTCTGAATGATTGCTAATCTCGTCAGCTGACTCATCGGAGTCGTCTCTGTCTGTTGACAAACAAACGGCGATAATTTCACCGTCAGAAAACATACCGTAGCCATCGTCATCGGCATTTCGCATCTAGTCATTTATTTCTATAACACCTACGTCTGAGCTTCGTCGAATCTTTGCAAATTCTTCCATATCAATTTTAGCAGCAATGTTTTTCAAGAGTTCTCCTTCATGCATCCTATGATCTACATCTAACTTTTAGTCCTGGGACACTACCACTTTCTTTCTCTTTGACATTATTTTACACTTCCAACAAACGAGGCAAATGCAGTACATTATTTATTTATTTAATGTGATCAGACCAGTACCTTTAGGGCTTTTTTTATATCGGACCAGGGATTCCCATACTAGTACTTTTTAACATCATAGTTACCTAAGAAATAACAATGATTTTAATATGATGAATAATAATAAAATAGTATTAGCAGAATTAGAAATGATGTGAACATATGTAGAGACAATATGAACGAATAGCACTGACTAAGAACTAATAAAGTTAATAGTATCAATACTATTATTACTACAGCTGCTACTACTACTACTACTGCTGCTGCTGCTGCCACTAATAATAATAATAATAATAATAATAATAATAATAATAATAATTGATAGTGTACCCCACTCATGGTTACTACAAGTATTGGAAATATACAAAGTAGATCCTAAATTGATACAGTTCCTAAACATAGTAATGAAAAATTGGGAAACCACACTTAATATCCAAACAAATTCAAATAATATCACATCACAGCCAATACAGATAAAGCGTGGAATATACCAAGGAGACTCATTAAGTCCTTTCTGGTTCTGCCTTGCTCTGAACCCGCTATCCAACATGCTAAATAATACAAATTATGGATACAATATTACTGGAACATACCCACACAAAATCACACATTTGCTATACATGATCTAAAACTACTGGCAGCAACAAATCAACAACTCAACCAATTACTAAAGATAACAGAAGTATTCAGCAATGATATAAATATGGTTTTTGGAATAGACAAATGTAAGAAAAATAGCATAGTCAAGGGAAAACACACTAAACAGGAAGATTACATATTGGATAACCACAGCGACTGCATAGAAGCGATGGAAAAAACAGATGCCTATAAATATCTAGGATACAGACAAAAAATAGGAATAGATAATACAAATATCAAAGAAGAACTAAAAGAAAAATATAGACAAAGACTAACAAAAATACTGAAAACATAATTGACAGCAAGAAACAAGACAAAAGCTATAAATACTTATGCTATACCAATATTGACCTACTAATTTGGAGTAGTGAAATGGAGTAACACAGACCTAGAAGCACTCAATACACTTACACGATCATAATGCCACAAATATAGAATACATCACATACATTCAGCAACTGAAAGATTCACATTAAGCAGAAAGGAAGGAGGAAGGGGATTTATCGACATAAGAAACCTACATTATGGCTAGGTAGACAATGTAAGAAAATTCTTTCTAGAACGAGCAGAAACTAGCAAAATACACAAAGCAATCACTCATATAAATACATCGGCTACACCACTGCAATTTCATAACCACTTCTACAACCCTTTAGATCACATAACATCAACAGATACGAAGAATGTAAACTGGCAAAAGAAAACACTACATGGCAAGCACCCGTATCATCTAACACAGCCACACATCGATCAAGACGCATCCAACACATGGCTACGAAAAGGCAATATATACAGTGACATGGAAGGATTCATGATTGTAGTACAGGATCAAACAATAAACACCAGATATTACAGTAAGCATATTATTAAAGATCCCAATACCACAACAGATAAATGCAGACTTTGCAAACAACAAAGAGAAACAGTAGATCACATCACAAGCGGGTGTACAATACTAGCAAATACAGAATACCCCAGAAGACATGACAATGTAGCAAAAATAATACATCAACAGCTTGCCTTACAACATAAACTTATAAAACAACACGTTCCCACATACAAGTATGCACCACAAAATGTACTGGAGAATGATGAATACAAATTATATTGGAGCAGAACCATTATAACAGATAAAACAACACCACATAACAAACCTGACATCATATTCACCAATAAAAAGAAGAAATCAACACAACTAATCGAAATATCCATACCCAATACAACAAATATACAAAAGAAAACAGGAGAAAAAATTGAAAAATACATCCAACTGGCTGAGGAAGTCAAGGACATGTGGCATCAGGATAAAGTTGACATTATACCAATTATACTATCAACTACAGGAGTCATACCACACAATATCCACCAGTACATCAACGCAATACAGCTAAATCCAAAGTTATATATACAGCTACAGAAATCCGCAATTATTGATACATGTTCAATTACCCGAAAGTTCCTAAATACAATATAACATATACCGTACAGTTAAAAGGAAGTCACGCTTGATCAAGGTCCGCGTCACTTTCCATTTTTGACCAGACATAACGTCTGAGAAAAGAAAGAAATAACAATAACAGTGGCAGACACAAAATGTATTTATATGTGTACAAAAGTACACAATTTCTTTCCGAAGGAAAGAAATTTAGGTTGACAGCACTGGCTGAGAGAATTGGGCTATTAGGAAGATCTGGTGGGAAGGAAGGGTGTAGCAGGGCAACGAGTGCGTCTACCGACAAAGACAGGTTTATTGTTCCTTCAGAAGATACATCATTATCTGTTTTCTGAAGCTGGAAATGTTATTCAGTCCTCTGATATAATGAGGCAGATCATACCAGAGACGGGTTCGTGCAACTGAAAAGGACTTCGAGAAAGCAGCTGAGTTATGGAATGGGACAGAAAGGGTTTTACTTTTTGGGAAACGAGTGTTTCTGCTATGTTGTTCAGAGAAGAATGTTAAGGTCTAAGAGAGATATGAGGGACAGAGTACGCAGATAAAACAGTAGAGGAGACGGAGAGTATGGAAAGCTCTGTGCTTGTCTGCACGCAGCCAGGATAGCTGTGCAGAATATGTTGAAATATAATGAAAGAGTCGAACGTCCCAGATATATGGAACGCAGACGTTCTTTCTGGGGAAGTCTTTACAGGGTAACATCACTGCAATGAATAGTTTTAAGTACAAGCGTTTGTACAAATTTCTTTTTCATTTATAAAGAGATCTTTATATATTTTTGGAGGACGTGGATGGATGCTTATGACTTCTCACACGTTGCAACCACGTTCTCAGTTTAGTTCAGCTTTACTACTTGACTCTGTACTGAGGGAGAGAAGTTACACAGTTCAGTATCAACTTGTTATCTGACGTCTTGTCAGGATCTGTCTATGGCGATTGAATGAACTGCAAGGTAATGATTCTCGCCGTAGATTATCGACGCTTCTACGTCTGGAGTCTCAATGAGGGCCACATAAATAAGGTTCCACTCTATATACCGTGTTTATGTCGTTGACTGTAATTTTATTTAGTACTACACACGCATTGATTTTGGGACTTAAATTTACTTCACTGTGCATCGGCTTATATTCTTGACACATAAAGATACGGTACAAGCGAAGTTCAATAAAACCTGCTAACTTCAGAAAATTATTTAAAATAACGTGAGAAATTAGGTTCTGCGAAACACAGCAGATACACTGAATCAATAGGACCATGTGTGACTATTATTTCACAAACAACTGGAAATTTTTTTGTGAAGAATAGGAACAAAAATGAATCGCCTAAAACTTGCATCGCAATTATTGCGGAAATAGGAATGTTAATGCTGCGCTGTTTTCACAGAATGGATTGGTAGTCAGGGGCTCGTTCTGTTAACCAAGAAACAGATTGTAATAATACTTAGAAAGTGTATTTGTTATGCAAACATACACTTTTTAATGGAATAATGCCTACTGACATTAACAAACTAAAAGTAGGGCAAATTAGAATGTCAGTGGTTTTTTGCAGCATTCTAATGCGCTTACGAGGTGTCGTGTTGTGCAGATTTCCCCACCGACAGTTGTTTGTGCCATTTCACTTGCGTAGTTGTTTGATACGATGTTGTTATGTTTGCTTACAGTGTGCTTGTGCTCCTTTACTGCACTGCAATTTGCTTATCGGTGTATGACAGTCAACACAGTAGGTCATGAATGGACGATGGGATTTACCAATGTATGGAGAGTGTAGGAAGAATTCAGTTCGTTCTTGTACGATGTATGCGGCAAGATAGCCCAATAGACGTCAACCTTCTCGGCTGGTATTTACTAACCCTCTTCAACCAGTCACGTGAGACTTGGTAGTGTAACATCTAGACAACGTAACAGGAGGAAACAAGTCACGACAGAAGAGAGGGAAATTAATGTTCCTCCTCACAGACCATCTTCCAAGGATGCTGGTACACGTTCCTCTGCAGACCAGGAGAAACCTATGGTACGAAAGTGATGGCTGTGAAGCCCACAGTGCACGAAGTAACCGTACTACAGAACGTCTTGACGAATTGTTTCCAAATCGTTGGACTGGACAGGCAGGTCCTGTACCCTGGTAGGAAAATTCCCTGGATTTGACGCCTGCAGACTTTTTTCTGTGGGGATAGCTGAAAGACGCTATCTACAAGGACGTACCAACTGCTCCCGATGATATGCAACGACGTATTACTGCAGCCTCGTCGGACATCTCCGCTGAAATGCTAGCACGTGTGCAGCAGTGTTTCCGTACCAAACTGGAAGCGCGTGTTGCCGATGCCGGTGGTCATTTTGATCACAACCTGTGATAGTCAACTGTCTCGTTTATGGCCAGAAGCCGCGCCACTAGTGTGTGCACATGTATTGTTCTTTAGTGAGTGCTGCCACCGGTACTGTACAAGTGTCAGTGTGCGAACTTTTCAACATAGGATACCTCGTGAACGACTCGCACTAGAATCCTGTAGCAAACATCACTCACATACTAATTTACACTACTTTTACTTTGTTAATGTCAATAGGCATGGTTGCACTTAAATAGTGTATGATTGCACAAAAAATACAGTTAGTAAGAACACTACTGGCCGTTAAAATTGCTACACCACGAAGATGACGTGCTACAGATGCCAAATTTAACCGACAGGAAGAAGATGCTGTGATATGCAAATGCTTAGCTTTTCAAAGCATTCACATAAGGTTGGCGCCGGTGGCGATACCTACAACGTTCTGACATGAGGAAAGTTACCAACTGATTTCTCATCTTCAAACAGCAGTTTACAGGCGTTGCCTGGTGAAACGTTGTTGTGATGCCTCGTGTAAGGAGGAGAAATGCGTACCATCACGTCTCCGACTTTGATAAAGGTCGCATTGTAGCCTATTGCGATTGTGGTTTATCGTATCGCGACATTGCTGCTCGCATTGGTCGAGACCCAATGACTGTTAGCAGAATATGGAATCGGTGGGTTCAGGAGGGTAATACGGAACGCCGTGCTCGATCCCAACGGCCTCGTATCACTGGCAGTCGAGATGACAGGCATCTTATCCTCATGGCTGTAACGGATCGTGCAGCCACGTCTCAATCTCTGATCAACAGGTGGGGACGTTTGCAAGACAACAACCATGTGCACGAACAGTTCGACGACGTTTGGAGCAACATGGACTATCAGCTCGTAGACCATGGCTGCGGTTATCCTTGACGCTGCATCACAGACAGGAGCTGCTGCGATGGTGTACTCAACGACGAATGGCAAAATGTCATTTTTTCGGATGAATCCAGGTCCTGTTTACAGCATCATGATGGTCGCGTCCGTGTTTGGCGACATCGCGCTCAACGCACATTGGAAGTGTGTATTCGTCATCGCCATACTGGCGTATCACCCGGCGTGATGGTATGGGGTGCCATTGGTTACAGGTCTCGATCACCTCTTGTTTGCATTGACGGCACTTTGAGTAGTGGACGTTACATTTCAAATGTGTTACGACCCGTGGCTCTACCCTTCATTCGGTCCCTGCGAAACCCTATAGTTCAGCAGGATAATGCCGATCGCATGTTGCAGGTACTGTACGGGCCTTTCCGGATACAGAAAATATTTGACTCCTGCCCTGGCCAGCACATTCTCCAGATCTCTCACCAACTGAAAACGTCTGGTCAATGGTGGCCCAGCAACTGCCTCGTGACAATTCGCCAGTCACTACTCTTGATGAACTGTGGTATCGTGTTGAAGCTGCATGGGCAGCTGTACCTGTACACACCATCGAAGCACTGTTTGACTCAATGCCCAGGCGTATCAAGGCCGTTATTACGGCCAGAGGTGGTTGTTCTGGGTACTGATTTCTCACGATCTATGCACCCAAATTGCGTGAAATGTAATCACATGGGAGTTCTAGTATAATATATTTGTCCAATGAATACCCGTTTATGATCTGCATTTCTTCTTGGTGTTGTAATTTTAATGGCCAGTAGTATATTATTACAATCTGTTTATTGGCTAACAATACGAGCTCCTGATCGCCAATCCATTCTGTAAAAACCGCACATCAACAGCTTTTCCATTTCTGCAATATTCGTGGTGCAAATTTTAGGTGATTCACCCTGTATATACTGCAGCAATTCCTGACAATACTGTCCAGCTAAGGCAGTATTACATCTGAATCTACATCTACGTGATTACTCTGCTATTCATAATTGAGTGCCTGGCAGAGGGTTCAATGAACCACCTCCAAGCTGTCTCTCTACTGTTTCACTCTCGAACGGCGCGCGGGAAAAACGAGCACTTAAATCTTTCTGTGCGAGCCCTGATTTCTCTTATTTTATCGTGATGATCATATCTCCCTATGCAGGTGGGTGCCAACAGAATGTTTTCGCAGTCGGAGGAGAAAACTTGTGATTGATATTTCATGAGAAGATCCCTTCGCAACGAAAAACGCCATCGTTTTAATGGCTGCAACACCAATTCACGTATCATGTCTGTGGCATTGTCTCACCTATTTCGCGATAATACAAAACGAGTCGCTCTTCTTTGAACTTTTTCAATATCATCCGTCAGTCCCACCTCATACGGATCGCACACCATACAGCAATACTCCAGAACAAGTCGCACAAGTGCAGTGTAAGAAGTCTCTTTAGTAGATCTGTTGCAGCCTCTAAGTGTTCTGCCAATGAATCACAGTCTTTGGTTTGCTCTACCCACAACATTCTCTATGTGATCGTTCCAATTTAGGTTATTTGTAATTGTAATCCCTAAGTATTTAGTTGAATTTACAGCCGTCAAATTTGTGTGACTTCTTGCGTAATCGAAATTTAGCGGATTTCTTTTAGTACTCATATGAATAACTTCACACTTTTCTTTATTCAGGGTCGACTGCCACTTTTCGCACCACACAGATATCTTATCTAAATCATTTTGCAATTCATTTTGGTCATCTGATGACTTTACAAGACGGTAAATGACAGCATCGTCTGCAAATAATCTAAGAGGGCTACTCAGACTGTCTCCTATGTCGTTAATATAGATCAGGAACAATAGAAGGCCTATAGCACTTCCTTGGGGAACGCCGGATATTGCTTGTATTTTACTCGATGACTTTCCGTCTATTACTACGAACTGTGACCTTTCTGACAGGAAATCACGAATCCAGTCGCACAACTTAAGCGATATTCCATAGGCACACAGTATGGTTAGAAGACCATTGTGAGGAACGGTGTCGGAAGCCTTCTGAAAATCTAAAAATATGGAGTCAATTTGTCATCTCCTGTCGATAGCACTCATTACTTCATGAGGATAAAGAGCTAGTTGTTTTTCGCAAGAGCGATATTTTCTGAAGCCGTGCTATGTGTCAATAAATCGTTTTCTTCAACTTACTTCATAATGTTGGAATACAGTATATGTTCCAAAACCCTACTGCAAACCGACGTTGGTGATATGGGCCTGTAATTCCGATTTCCTTTTTTTGGTATTGGTGTGACTTGAGCAATTTTCCAGTCTTTAGGTACGGAACTTTCTGTGAGCGAGCGGTTGTATATAATGGCTAAATATGGAGCTATTGCATCTGCATACTCTGAAAGGAATCTGACTGATATACCATTTGGATCGGAAGCCTTGCCTTTATTGCTTTGCGACACCGAGGATATCAACTTCTACGTTTATCATCTTCGCAGCTGTTCTTGATTGGAATTCGAGAATATTTACTTCGCCTTCTTTGGTGAACGAGTTTCGGAAAACCGTGTTTAATAACACTGCTTTGGTGGCACTGTCATCAGTGACTTCACCGTTGTTATCGCGCAGTGAAAGTATTAATTGCATCTTGCCACTAGTGTGCTTTGTATATGACCAGAACCTCTTTGCGTTTTCTGCCAGATTCCGAGACAGAGTTTCATTGTGCACTTTATTAAAAGAATCTCGCATTGACGCACGCGCTCTATTTCGAACTTCTGCAAAACTTTGGCAATCTTCAGGATTTTGCGTTCTTTTAAATTTGACATGCTTTTTTCGTTGCTTCTGCAACAACGATCTGACCCGTTTTGTATACCACGGGGGATCAGTACCATCACTTATTAATTTATGTGGTATAGATCTCTCACTTTTCGTCTGTACTATCTCTCTGAAATCATCCCACATCTTTTCTACGCTTACATGATCAGATCGGAAGGAGTGGAGACTGTCTCTTAAAAAGGCGTTAAGAGCATTTTTATCAGCTTTTTTTAAACTTTGCGTTTGTTTTTGGTGGTTGTGGGTGTTACGGTGTTCATCCTAGCAGCAACTGCCTTGTGGTCGCTAATCCATGTATTCATCATGCTACTCCCTATTTGTCCACGATTATTTGTTGCTAAGAGGTCAAGTATGCTTTATCAACCATATACGCTTCGAGCAGACGCATGAACTAATTGTTCACAATAATTTTCTGAGAAAGCTTTCATTACAATTTCGGATGACGTTTTATGCCTGCCGCCGGCTTTAAACGTATAATTTTTCCAATATATCAAGGGTAGATTGCAATGGCCACCGACTATAACTTATGAGTTGGTTACCTATTTGAAATGAAACTCAAGTTTTCTTTGAACTGTTGAGCAAGTATATCTTCTGAGTCGGGGGGGTCGGTAAAACGATACAATTAATAGTTTAGTCCGATTGTCAAGTATAACTTCTATCCATAGTATTACCTATGCAAAACCATTTTATTTTGAAGAGAAAACAGTACACAACTTTTGGAATTGAGAGGCTGATGCTGTTTAGCAGTCTGTGTCAATACTCTTCGTCTTGGTTGCACCTCAACTCGTTGCAGGATTCCGACAGTGTGGCGACGGTGAGGCGTGATGCTGGTATTTGAGGTTCTGCGTTAATAATAACGTATGCAGATCCTTCTTAAGTGTATGTTCCCACATAACGATATGACTCTCGTGGTGTGTCATCTGTCGTACTGAGCTTGATGTCGCGGGAATGGAGTTCAAGGGTGTGCAATCCGAAACACGTGCCACTGACCTGTTTACAGAGTATGTGTACATGATGTCCTACTTCGGGGCATTCGCGGAAAAGTTTCATTTTAGTAAGTGACACGCCGCAGTTCTTGGTTTATTCACGTCTAAACATAGTCCTCGAAATGTTCAAATCTCATGTCGTGCACACGCATTGTTCAACCAGTGACCAATCGATTTCCGTCCATTGGCAGATGCGAAAACTACCTGGGGTCAGCCAGGAATAAAAGCACAGCGCACAATTCACAGTTTACTCAATAGTAACAACTGTCTTTCTGCAGTTCAGACCGACAAGGTGCGCATTTTGATTTAAATGTGTTATCTGTGGCTTTACGAACGAAAATCAACCAACCAGCCATGCCGTCAAGTTAACAATCTGCGTTTCTGCCTCACCTACTCTACCACTGGGTTGCTCTGTTTCGATAGCCGAAACACGTTTTCTCACAGCGAAGATAAATAGTTCAGTTACATATACAAGGTCAAAAAAAGTTCAAATGTGTGTGAAATCTTATGGGACTTAACTGCTAAGGTCATCAGTCCCTAAGCTTACGCACTACTTAACCTAAATTATCCTAAGGACAAACACACACACACCCATGCCCGAGGAAGGAATCGAACCTCCGCCGGGACCAACCGCACAGTCCATGACTGCAGCGCCTTTGACCGCTCGGCTAATCCCGTGCGGCTATACAAGGTCAGTCAGGAGGAAAGGTATATGCTTTGAGAGGTAATGGCGTTGGTGATTCTGAACAGGAAACTTCGAATGAACACAGACTATGCTCGTTTCTTGACCGTATCCGACATACAGTTCTTTGGAACTCACAGGCGTCAGTCGCATGTGCTCGTTCACCATTATTCACAAGCGAATACAATCAAAACGACATTATACTACGTGAAGTTGTCGTTACTGACCATTCACTTGCTAGTGTCTTACATGCCTATGGACGAATGAGCTCAGATTACCAACGCAGTAGCTGTCTACTAAAAAACTGAAAAATACGTCACAGTTGACGGTGGACTTTTTGAGCATCTTTTGTGAGGAAATGTACACAATCAAAGAAATCATTAGATCACAATGTTTCATTTACTAACACATGCATTTGTCCTGTTACCCATTATTTTCATCAATTTCCTCGGAAACTGTTAAGAAGAGGACGTTTGTTCGTATGATGTTTTTTGTTCAGAAACAGTAACACTACCACCTCGCAAAGCGCGCACCTTTCCCCCAACTCAACCTGTATTTGTAATATTTGATTGAAACAATATTTACCAATTATTGGAACGAATAAAACAGACTAAGAAAAAGTATATATATATATATATATATACAGGGTGTCCCAGCTATCTTGTCCACCCAAAATATCACTGGAGCAATAACAGCTATTGGAAAATGACTTTCACCGGTATCAATGTAGGGCTGGGGCCCATGAATGTACATATTTGGAAACATTCTAAAATGAAAGCATATGTGTTTTTTAACACAAACTTATGTTTTTTTAAATGGACCTCCTATATTTTTTCTTCAGCAATCCATAGCATGACAAAGCACATACACAATGGCGTTGATTGCATCTCAATATTTCCATTACATCCCGAGATATTGAGACGCGAAGTTGACGCCTGAAACACCCGACATGCGCTGCTAGCGCACGTCCTGAGGCTCAGGCGTGAACCCCATGCTGCCCGTAATCGCGATGTGATTGACATGTGTAATCACACCTCCATACTTATCAAGAGGGACACTTACTTGTCAATCACATCGCGATTACATGTGTAATCGCACCTCCATACTTATCAAGAGGGACACTTACTTGTCAATCACATCGCGATTACGGGCAGCACGGGGTTCACGCCTGAGCCTCAGGACGTGCGCTAGCAGAGCATGTCGGGTGTTTCAAGCGTCAACTTCACGTCTCAATATCTCGGGATGTAATGGGAATATTGAGATGCAATCAACGCCATTGTGTATGTGCTTTGTCATGCTATGGATTGCTGAAGAAAAAATATAGGAGGTCCATTTAAAAAAACATAAGTTTGCGTTGAAAAACACATATGCTTTCGTTTTAGAATGTTCCCAAATATGTACATTCATGGGCGCCAGCCCTACATTGATATCGGTGAAAGTCGCTTTCCTATAGCTGTTATTGTTCCAGAGATATTTTGGGTGGACAAGATAGCTGGGACACCCTATATATATATATATATATATATATATATATATATATATATATATATATATATATATAAGGTTTGTCCGGAAAATACGTATAAAAGTTGAACAATGTCTTTATGTTACAAGTTGCAATCACCACCAGGTGGACTACTGCTGTAATCAATCCCATCACGTCAGAGCACTCTGCGTGAAGGTGGGAGTGTGCGGCAGCTTGTTGACAGTTACCCTTTTTCACCTGCCGTCGGCATGGAGCTCTCTCTGATTGAGGAACAGCGCGTCAACATCAAGTTTCTTGCAAAGCTAGGCAAGAATGACCGTGAGATTTTTGAGTGTTTGAAACAGGTTTACGGAGACAATTCTCTGAAGGAACAAACCGTGAACAAGTGGTTAAAAAGGTTCCGGGATGGCCGAGAACAAGTGAACGAGGACCCTCGCCCAGGACGCCCGTCGACATCAAGTTCCGATGCAAATGTTGAACGAATACGGGCTTGTGTTCTTAAAGACCGTAGATTGACAGTTAGAATGATTGCTGACGAGCTGTCAATCCCAAAAACAATCGTTCACGAAATTCTAACACAGAAACTTGAAATGAAGAAATTGTGTGCGAAAATGGTACAGAAGCTCTTGACGCCAGAACAGAAAGGAAAGAGGGTTGAGTGCTGTGACGATTGGTTGGAAGCAGAAGAACGAGGGGACTTTCTCAACCGAGTCATCACTGGAGACGAGTCCTGGTTTTACGAATTCGATGTGGAGCTCAAATCTCAAAGCAAGGAATGGAAACTAGCAGGAGAACCGAAAACAAAAAAGTCGCGAAAGTCAAGGTCCAATGTGAAGACAATGTTGATTGTTTTCTTTGATTCTAGGGGCATTGTTCACAAGGAATTTGTCCCTCCCGGCCAAAGAGTGAACGGAAATTTTTACGCTGAAGTTCTGACACGTCTCAGAGCTCGTGTGGCCCGAGTTCGACCGGAGTTGGCAAAAGGGGGCAGGTGGATCCTTCATCACGACAATGCGCCCGCTCACACGTCGCTCGTTGTGCGCGAGTTTTTGGCCGCTTCCTCTCATAGTCTCATCACCACTATTATCTTTAAACAAGGACGTCTTGTTTTATAAAACGAAGTTTTCTCGGCTGCTTCCGGTTTTTCAGTGTGATTCGTCTCGTTGCACGTGACCCTTCTTGCTACGGTTTTGCCGATTGAAAATTTACCAGGGTTTCCTCGCAAACGCTGGGTTACTCGATATTTTTGCACGGAGCGTTTCTTCATCGAGAATTGTGGTGTGCGTAGTGTAAGACCTTCGGTACACACACCATCAGATTATTTGACCTGTCGCTCTAACGAAGTAGGCGAGTGTCAGCAATATGTCTCGTGGTCTTATTGTGGCGCGTTTATCTTCTGCTGTTCGGTCAGACGATAGAAATGCCACTTGCACGCTTAGAATAGCAGACTGACGGTGACCAACTTTCTATAGAACTTGATGAATTTTCACATACATTTATTAAAATAACAACAATTATAAACCTTACTTAACTTGATTCTGGATGCTATTTACAATTGACAATCTGACGTTCCTTTGGTCTTGGTACATTAATCTTATTCTCACATATCTCTGATACTTGACAAAGTGTCTATTCATTTATCTTCATGGCTATGTACAGGAATATGGTAATCTTATTAGGGGCAGACTGAAACTTGACTATAGACTGGTGCAGACTAATGCAGACTGACTAATCGGAGGTCTGTGCACTCGTTATAATACCTCGAGCGTTCAGGTATCACTGCGCTAGTGTGATCCGCGAGGAGAAAAGGTTCTACGTTAGCAGCAATCTCATTGGCTGCGTTACATGTTAATACGCGGATCGGCGGAAGCAGAATTTGGTCCGTCTCTAAGACAGCGCCATCTCATAGTGCGGAGACGGACGAGCTGTTGTGCTTAGCGGGGCGCGCTCTAGTGGGAAATTGTGTACGCGCTGACTACGCAGAATTATGTACACAACAAGAATCAAGTTGTATCACAGTCAGTTGCTCTGAAAAACTTTATTAATTATGTATTTCGGATGATACTAATCGTCATCAGGTACAAGGAGCTTTTCAGTTACGGTGTGTATCTGGATGCATACATGGCATTCCATCCCACAGTAAAATGGCTCTGAGCACTATGCGACTTAACTTCTGAGGTCATCAGTCGCCTAGAACTTAGAACTAATTAAACCTAACTAACCTAAGGACATCACACACATCCATGCCCGAGGCAGGATTCGAACCTGCGACCGTAGCGGTCGCTCGGCTCCAGACTGTAGCGCCTAGAACCGCACGGCCACTCCGGCCGGCCATCCCACAGTACAACGTAATTTTCGATATAAGCAATATGGTACCAACTACTGAAAACAGAGCATTTTGTGTTTCATAAACGCAGTTCCACATCGCATCGTGAACAAAATCTGTGGCGAATTCCCGGAAATCGTGTAAGTTAATGCAGTTGCGCGGGACCGTTATTTAGCCGCCTTTCTCGGGACAAGAGTAGTGCTCTGGATTGGTGAAGAAAGGGCCTGTGCGGCGGAGTGGAAAGGGGCGAGAGGGGGGGGGGGGGGTGAGAGGCCCGGATCGCCGTGGTGAGCAACTGAGAGCCCGCGGGCTCACCGACGGCCGGCCAGCAGCGCCGCTAATCCCATTAGCTAATTATTTACAAAATGAGGAGCTCTTAATTGCGATACTCGGCGAAGAGTGGCGGACGGCGCCTGGGGGGCGCGGGGGCGGCGGTCCTTAAACGGCTGCGGCGCCGCCGGTCGTAACGCAGGTCCGCCCCGGCGCTGTCTGCGAGCAAAGAACCGATTGGGTGCCCGACGCTACAGGCTGGAGCGTTAAAAGACAGAGAGACGTGCCGACAGAAAGGGACGAGTCGATCCTTCGGAAGTACCAGTCCAGCGAGAACAGCCTACTAAACTGCTCGGAAAAGCTGTTGCACGCAATCATGACTGCATAGTTACCGCTTTTTTAATCAGAAAAATCTCTTTCTAATCATATTTCTGATCACAGAAATTCGCGTACAGCCTCCTGTGTAGTCGAGGTAAGAGTGAACTTGCTTTCTGAAGTGTATGACATAACCTCCCACCAACAGCTAAAAGCATCCCATCAGTGGAAAAAGCTTCGTTCTTTGGGATCTTGTTCAGTTGACATGTGTGTGAAATTTCTGAGTCTATTTCAAACAGTCTGAAGATTCCACCGGAAAAATGCTCCGATTGGATAACAAAAAAGGCGAATATGCTGCTGTTTAAATGACCAGCTGCCTCATTCTAAATGAGGTTACTTTTTTGATGTCATGCGCTTTTTTAAAATAAGGGATACAGCTCTATGTCTACAGTTCAGAGGATGTACCACCATTATATTACATACTATTATATACAGTCATATCAGCAACTATTTTACATTTCATATCAACACCTTTACCACGGACAAAGACACAAATATTATCATCAAGAGAGAGCTTACAAGACCTGCGGGTCCTAACACACAATGGCTACCCACGAACGGTACCTGCACAATGTCCTCAATACGTCGCAACTGTTAGCAGCGGTCAGAGTGTAAGTAGGCTGTTTAGGTTTTTATGTTGGTAACGCCACGTAGTGCTCTGTATGAAAATCACTGGCTGTGCTGTGTGCAGTCTGTGGCTGCTTTCCATTGTTGGAATATTCGCTATTGTAGTGCTGGGCAACTGGATCTGAACAGCGCGTAGCGTTGCGCAGTTGGAGGTGAGCCGCCAGCAGTGGTGGATGTGGGGAGAGAGATGGCAGAATTTTAAGAGCTGACGATCTGGACGTGTGTCCGTCAGAAAGAGTAAATTTCTAATAGTGGATATCATGAACTGCTATATATATTATGACTTTTGAACACTATTAAGGTAAATACATTGTTTGTTCTCTATCAAAATCTTTCATTTGCTAACTATGCCTATCAGTAGTTAGTGCCTTCAGTAGTTAGAATTTTTTATTCAGCTGGCAGGATTGCAGTAGTTTGAGTAACGAAGATTTTTGTGAGGTAAGTGATTCATGAAAGGTATAGGTTATTGTTAGTCAGGGCCATTCTTTTGTAGGGATTTTTCAAAGTCAGATTGCGTTGCGCTAAAAATATTGTGTATCAGTTTAAGCACAGTCATTTATAATTTTTCTAAGGGGACGATTCAAGAGGAGTGTTTTGTGTAGTTGTGAGTGCAGCTTGTCGCAGCTAAGAGAATTCGGACGTGGATAAACTATTCGTGCTCGTATGGTGGATACATCCGTAACCAAGGTAACCTAAGTGTTTGGTATTTCATGAGGTAACGTATCGAAGATTTATACCGCATACAGGGAAAGCGAGAAATCTTCATTCGCTAAGTAAAAAAAAAAAAAAAATGGTTCAAATGGCTCTGAGCACTATGGGACTTAACATATGAGGTCATCAGTCCCCTAGAACTTAGAACTACTTAAACCTAACTAACCTAAGGACATCACACACATCCATGCCCGAGGCAGGATTCTAACCTGCGACCGCAGCGGTCGCTCGGCTCCAGACTGAAGCGCCTAGAACCGCTCGGCCACGCCGGCCGGCCATTCGCTAAGTCACAACGCGAGCGAAAGTGTTTGTTGAGTAACAGTGACGAACGGTCATTGAAGAGGATTTTGACGAAAAATAAGAGCAAATCGGCTGCAAAAGCCACTGCAGAACTGAATGATGCAATCGTGACCCGTGTCATGCAATCGTGACCCGTGTCAGCAGCAAAACAACTCGAATCGAACTTCTGAAGCTGAGAATTGCAGGGCAAGCTGGAACGTAACAGGAAGACGTGGTGACGAAGCTAGAAAACATGGAGTATGGAGCAGAGGAATAGTGTAATTTGGACGGATGAGTCTTCTTCTACTCTGTTTCCAAACTCTGGCAGAGTTTACGTCCCAAGAGTAAAACATGGTGGAAATTCGGTGATGATTTGAGTTGACATATTGTGGCATTCCATGCGTCTGCAAGGTCTCATCTCTGACAAGCATTATGTTACCATTTTGGCTGGACATGTCCATTCCTTGTACAGTGTTTGTTTCCTGATGGTGATGCTGGCCTCGCGGGATTAGCCGAGCGGTCTAGGACTTGTACTGATACCCCATCGTATACAAACAGGTCAGAACACTATTTCAGAAGCAATGAAAGAAAAAGGCCAAATTTAAAAGAATGCAACATCCCCAAAATCGGTGAAGTATTACAGAAGCTCGAAATTTAGAGCGAAATTCAATGCGAGATGGTTTTAACAGTTTCCACAACGAAACTCTGTCTCGCAATCGAGCAGAAAATCCAGAGAGATTCTGGTCGTACGTAAAGTACACCAATGGCAAAACGCCATCAATGCCTGCACTGCTGAATCGCTCCATACAAATGACGGGATGGTTCCTTTTAAAGGGCACGGCCGACTTTCTTCCCCATCTTTCCCTAATCTGATGGGACCGATGACATCGCTGTTTGGTCCTCTCTTCCATAATCAGCCAACCAACCTTCACTGTGCGATAATAATGGTGATGTTACTGATGACAGTGCCACTTAAGCAAAGTCACTAAGCACGGTTTTGCGAAATTCCTACAACCAAAGAAGACGAATATAATATTCCAGAATTCGAATCAAGAACAGCTGCCAACATGAATAGGTATCCTAGGTGAAGTGAAGGAGCTTAAAACACTTGATAAATGCGAACATTTTAGGTTAGGCTTTACCGTGACAGTTCTTGATATCGAATGAAACAACAAGTTTCGAAAGTTTGAACCTCTATCATCAGGTGGACTTACATGTGTTAATATGACATATATGTCTATTGGGTTACTATTTTGGGTAACTCGTGGTACTGTCTAGCGGAGAAACAAAAACACTATTTCAGAACGTGGTTTTGGGGAGGTTTTTGACTAAAAGCTAAACGTATATCTAGAGATGAAAATAGACAAGTAAAATAGAATACTTCCAGCCGTCACAGGCATCTTTCTCCATTGTAACACGTCACACATGAACTGCCATATTTTCTGGATAACGATGGTGTCTGGAAATACTAGGTGCAAGGAACATATAGCGAAACAGAAACATTATCTCGAAGTACAAGGAATAGTTTTGAAGGATTGTGGAGATCTTTGTTTGAGTAGCTGAATGCATGTGTTGGAACAAATATTTCAAGGGGTTGAAAGGAGTGTACTCGGGCACATTTGTATGTGGCACCAGAATAAGATAAGAATATTAATAAATTAAAATGAAACTAGTATACTATAAACGATGTATGTCTCTGATAGGCTCGATAATGCGGATCGCTGACTGTGCGCAACCGCAGAGCTAAAGGTGTTGAACTGCTAGTGTTGGAGTAAGGGAGCGCTTGGCTGTGAGGGAAAGGCGGTGGAGTAGGCAGTTTTTGGGGTGTGCTGTGTGAAGCCACCAAGAATTAGATTAATGTAGGTGTGTCAATATTGTTGAACATGGAAGCAGAAGTCTTCATACAACCAAGGTAAACATGTTGAATAATTATGATTTCTGTTTTTGACAACGCGTTAGTATAGATGAGTTGACTGATAATTTGTAATTACTCCGTAGCCCCATAATGTACGTAAACAGTTTTAATAAAAGGGTTAGTTAGATATTTCAATTTTTTAATGCTTTTAAGATTTGTTAACAGAGCTATGTATAATCATTGTATGTGCAAGTACTGAATAAACCTTCGTTAAGTGAAGCTAGTGTTCGTCATTCATCTAATTACACCTTCTTCTACGTGACAATATACAACCGCTCACCCGCAGAAAGATCCGTACCCAAAGACTGGAAAGTTGCACAAGTCACACCAATAGCCAAGAAAGGAAAAAGCAATAATCCACTGAATTACTGACTCATATCGCTAACGTCGATTTGCTGTAGTATTTTGGAACATTTACTGTGCTCGAACATTATGAATGTGAAAAGTGTGTACTGACAAATAGACAACACATCGTTCTTGTGAAATACAATTCAGTGATAAGGACGAAGATGTGGAGCACAAATGGAAAAAATTCAAAGGCATCGTTCAATATGACCTAGACAAGTATGTTCCGAATAAGGTTTTAAGGGATGGGAAAGATCCACCATGGTGTAATAGCCGTGTTAGAAAAGCGCAACGTAAACAGAGAGCACTTCAACTCAGCTTCAAGAGAAGTAAAAACCTGACTCATAAACAAAAGCTGAACGAATTGAAAATGAGCGTAAGGAGGGCAATGAGAGAAGCGTTCAATGATAACGAAAGTAAGACGCTGTCAACCGACCTGAGTAAAAACACTAAGAGACTTTGATCGTATGTAAAAATCAGCAAGTGGATCAAAATCATCTATTCATTCTCTCAGCGACCACACCGGCAACGAAACGGAAGAAAACAGAGAGAAGGGGAAGTGTGGTAGGAGCGCTGCTGTTTACAATATATATAAATGATCTAGTAGAAAGCGTCGGAAGCTCTTTAAGGCTATTCGCAGGTGATGCAGTTATTTATACCAAAGTAGCAATGCCAGAAGATAGCAAGAACTTTCATAACGACCTGGAGAGAATTGATGAACGGTGCAGACTCTGCCAGTTAACCCTGAACGTAAATAAATGTAACATATTGCCCATACATATGAAAAGAAATCCACTAATGCACAGCTGCAGTATTGCTGACAAACAGCTGGAGACTTCGTCTGCCGTAAAATATATAGGCGTTACTATCCAGAGAGACCTTAAGTGGAACGACCATATAAAACAGATAGTGGGAAAAGCAGACACAACACACAGGTTCATCGGAAGAATCTTAAGGAAATGTAGCTCATCCACGAAAGAAGCGGCTTATAAGGCGCTTGTTTGTCCGATTCTTGAGTATTGTTCATCTATCTGCGATCCCTATCAGATAGGACTGTTAGAGGAGATAGAGAAGATCCAACGAAGAGCGGCGCGTTTCGTCACGGAATCGTTTAGCTCGGTTGAGAGCGTTACGGAGATGCTAAACAAACTCCACTGCCTGACGTTACAAGAGAGACGTTGTGCATCACGGAGAGATTTACTACTGAAATTTCGGGACAGCACTTTTCAGTAGGAGTCAGACAACATATCAGTTCCCCCCACATACATCACGCGTAGTGACCACGAGGAGAAAATTCGAGCCAGTACAGAGGCTTACCGACAATCATTCTTCCCACGCAGTATTCGAGAGTGGAACAGGGTTGGAGGGATCAGATAGTGGTACCGAAAGTACCCTCCGCCAAACACCATTAGGTGGCTTGCGTAGTATGATGCAGATGCAGATGTAGATGCACAACTAAATTTATTTGACGAAGTAATGAGTGTTGTCGACAGGGGATGTCGAGCTGATTCCATGCTCTTAGATTTACAGAAAACTTTTGACAGCGTTCCTCACAAGCGACTTCTAATCAAATTGCCTGCCTCTGGAGTATCGTCTCATTCGTGTGACTGGATTTGTAATTTCCTGTCAGGAAGGTCACAGCTGACCGAAAGTCATTTGGTAAAACAGAAGTAATATCTGGCGTTCCCCAAGGAAGTGTTCTAGGCCCTATGTTGTTCTTGATCTACATGAACAATTTAGGAGACAATCTGAGTAGCCCTCTTAAACTGTTTGTAGATGATACTGTCATTTACCGGTCTTGTAAAGTCACCATATGATCGAAACGAATTGCAAAATGACTTAGACAAGATATCTGCATTGTGCAAAAAGTGGCAGTTGACTCTCAATAATGAAAAGCGTGAAGTCATCCATTTGAGCACTGAAGGGAATCCGCTAAGTTTCAGCTATACCCTGAATCGCACAAATCTAAAGGCTGCAAACTCAACTAAATACTTAGGACATAGACAATGTGGGGAAAGCAAACCAAAGACATTGAGTTATCGGCAGAATACAAAGAAATTGCAACAGTTCTACTAAAGAGACTCCCTACACTATGCTTGTCCTGCCTATTCTGGAGTATTTATGTGCGGTGCGGGATCTGAATCAGATAGGATTGACGAAAGACACTGAAAAAGTTCAGAGAAGGGCAATTCGTTTTGTATTATCACGAAATGAGAGACAGAGAGTGTCACGGATATGATACACGAATTAGAGTGCAATCTGCACTCATTAAAACAAAGGCGTTTTTGCTGCGGCATGAAATTTCTATCAGCAACTTTCTCCTCAGATAGTGAAAATATTTTGTTGGCGCCCACCTACATAGGGAGGAATGATCATCATAATAAAATAAAAGAAATCAGAGCTCGTACGGAAACATTTAAGTGTTCGTTTTTCCCTCGCGCTATTCAAGTGTGGAACGATAGAGAAGTAGTTTAAAGGTGGTTCGATGAACCCTCTCTCTACCAGGCACTTAATTGTGAATTTCAGAATAATCGTGTAGATGTAGAAGTGGGTGACAACTTTGCCGTACTCAAGGCAAAACTATAGCACGTAAGCGCTGTACAGGGGTATTTAAAACCTCTGTTTGCACAGCATTTTCCGCAAGATAAGATACACACACACACACACACACACACACACACACACACACACACATCCTCTGCACGAACTGCACACTGCGAACACTAGCGCCGTCACAACCAAATATGACAGCCGTCGGAAGTTCTGGATAGTGAACAACGGGTAAGGTAACATTTACTCTGTCTGTCTGGTTCTTGAAAAGAGAGAGAGCAAGACTTTGCTCAGATTTCAAGCAAAAATCTCCACGTCTATTTAAAAGCACTCTTACTAATTTAATTTGCTTGATAACACTATCTTACTAGCTAGAAGTTTACCCCTAGAATCGCCGGCCGGAGTGGCCGTGCGGTTCTAGGCGCTACAGTCTGGAGCCGAGAGACCGCTACGGTCGCAGGTTCGAATCCTGCTTCGGGCATGGATGTGTGTGATGTCCTTAGGTTAGTTAGGTTTAATTAGTTCTAAGCTCTAGGCGACTGATGACCTCAGAAGTTAAGTCGCATAGTGCTCAGAGCCATTTTACCCCAGATTCTCCGTGTTATTCAATAGGATGACGAGTGCCAAGACAATGTTCTACAAAAGCAGATTTGCTCGGCTGTTGTATGTGCGTGTGACGCTTATGCTCAGCGCACCGGTCCTCCACGGTCATGACAGTGTGATAACTGTATGACACGCCACAACTGCAAGGTATACGGTAGACACCCTCCTTACGCAAACCAGGATCGTCATCCTCAACGGAAACTAAAAGAACCCTAACTTTAGATGGAGGGCGGAAAACACGTTGCACATCATATTTCCGCAAAATACGACCAAACTTGTTCGAAATGTTCCCCAGCGTAAGGCAGAAAGTCTGTAGACTATGGTGCCAACTTGGTATTATCATCACTCACCTGGTGCACAGTAGATCTACAGCGCAGCGCACGAAATCCCCAGTCGGACTGCGACCCCGAAGCACTGTCCAGGCAATCCCAAGAAAAATCCGACACTTTTGAAGCAATCATTAAATGAATTCGAAACAATTCCTTGTTTTGGACAAGCAGCATTATGTTGAAAAGATAAAATGTTTGATTCAGCGTGTCGCAGCAGGATCAGTGCTGACTCCCCAAAAGGTGTTGAGAGAAAGACTAACAGCCTCCTGAAGAAAAGTTCCTCATCGCAAGAAAGTAACAATAATTAATACTAACTAAGCTGTTCCATGTAGGTTATATGGCCTTCCAAAGCTCCATAGGGAAGGGGTCCGTCTTCGATTGAGAGTAACGCTGGTGCTCCGACATATCGTGTGGTAAAACACTTTGCTACTTCGTTGAGCCCACAGGTTGGTCAGTGTGAGAATCATCTCAACAACTCGACGGATTTCAGTGACTCTCATATTCCAGTAAGTTCTGATGTGGTCTCTCTCTTTACTCGTACTCATCTGTCTGATTCAAAATGGCTCTGAGCACTATGGGACTAAACTGCTGAGGTCATAAGTCCCCTAGAACTTAGAACTACTTAAACCTAACTAACCTAAGGACAACACACACATCCATGCCCGAGGCAGGATTCGAACCTGCGACCGTAGCGGTCGCGCGGTTCCAGACTGTAGCGCCAGAACCGCTCGGCCACCAGCGGCCGGCTCTGTCTGATTCGTTGAGATTAATTGAGGTTAGGTTTGGTGTTGAATTCACGAACCTTTTTCGACATGTGTTGACTTCTACTTACTCTTTATTCAATGGCCAGTACCATGAGCAAACATATGGCTTTGAGATGGCAAGCCTGCTGGCACGTATTATTCGATATTTGTTTATGGAAGACTTCAAGGAAAGTGCTTTGGAGTCGGCGGTATCGGAACCAGAGTGGTTTTTCAGATCTGTAGACGATATTTTTGTTGTTCGGTCTCATTGCAGTGAAAATTTGAACTTTTTGTAGCATACGTACCTCGGTTCTTAAGGCCTACGTCTCTTCAGACCCTCAGTGTTTGTCTGCTGAGTTCACCCAACTTGAGGTCACATTTGTCAGAATGGGTATAGTGACAGATCAGACGTGCGCTGCGCTGTCGGCCGACTGTGCTTCTGCTTTTCAGTTCAGATATTTCGTACATTCTTCAGAATAAATAACTTTCTCTTCAACTGTTTTGTTATGTCAACGAAACTGTCTTAAAAAAATGCTGAGTTTATTTAAAGAAGACATTTCGTGTACACCAGTAACGTCGAAAGAGCATATTTTATTAGAAGAGATACTGAACATAGCACGAGGGAACAACTTTTATTTTTCCATTTGTTTTAAAATTTATTTATGTTGTGATAAATTCAGATTCCACAGATCAAGAACATTGCACGTTTCCGAGATATCTTGTAACTTTCAAGTTGGAGGGATGATACACACATGCTCGACGTACGACTCGCCAGTTGATTAATGACAATATTGGTCTTACTGCGGAATTAATGTGGTAATGTTTCAGTAAACTGGTCGGGTAAGTAGCCCAGCTGACTATCAGTATTTTCGGTATTTGAGTCTTTTATTGATAGAAAAATGAAGGATTTACGAAACTTTCTTCCTCGCCTTGTTACACTTCTCTTCAGGAACGTTCTCCATTTCTTTATAAACAGAAAGACAGAAGAACGTTTTCCACTTCAGTGAGAGGAGTATGAAGAAACCAAAGAAGAGGATCTGTCTTGAAAATTTAGCGCGATAAATGTTTGTTACATAATTTCTTGCAGTCTAATGGAGCAGGATGAAACTGTTTAGCCGGCCGAAGTGGCCGTGCGGTTAAAGGCGCTGCAGTCTGGAACCGCAAGACCGCTACGGTCGCAGGTCCGAATCCTGCCTCGGGCATGGATGTTTGTGATGTCCTTAGGTTAGTTAGGTTTAACTAGTTCTAAGTTCTAGGGGACTAATGACCTCAGCAGTTGAGTCCCATAGTGCTCGGAGCCATTTGAACCATTTGAAACTGTTTAATAAAGAATACAAAAGCAACTGCCTGAAACTACTAACTACGATTTTATTTTATTTCTAAATGGTGTCCATCGTTTCTATATATCAGTGTCGAAAAATGTCCATCGTAATATGCTGAAGACTTCAGGTCTGACAAAGCATTTCATGTTTAGACTTGGTCGATGAACAGTTCGGCATCAAATTGCTCTTCCTCCGTCATAGTGCATTCGTGCGTTCGCATTGAAACCGCGCTTACTCGGCAAACAATAGACCGTACCCAGGCAGCCAACTGCGCGCCCCTGTTTCCCCGGAGACGAAGGCGGTTGCGTGCGAGCGGCTGGAAGTGGCGGTATGGAAATAGAGGAAATAGACAGTCGCGTTGCAGCAATCCCATACGTTCTGTGTGAACGTAGTCGGGATGGATCACGAGAACAACAATAACTCCCGGAAACATAAAGTAAGCGACACGAAGAAAGCTGAGCTCGTTGTTACCACTGTAATGCTGCAGTAGAATACGAGACTGATGCCAAAGACGCTGCAACCTGTTTGCAACCGCAAACACGTCGCGCTAGAACGACGCCGAGGCGATATACACGGTGGTCCATTGATCGTGACCGGGCTAAATATCTCACGAAATAAGCGTCAAACGAAAAACCTTGAAGGGGGAAACCAGAGGGCGCTATGGTTGGCCCGCTAGATGGCGCTGCCACAGGTCAAACGGATATCAACTACGTTTTTTAAAAATAGGAACCCCCATTTTTTATAAAATATTCGTGTAGTAGGTAAAGATATATGAACGTTTTAGTTGGACCACTCTTTTCGCTTTGTGATAGATGGCGCTGTAATAGTCACAAACATATGGCTTACAATTTTAGACGAACAGTTGGTAACAGGTAGGTTTTTTAAATTAAAATACAGAACGTAGGTACGTTTGAACATTTTATTTCGGTTGTTCCAATGTGATACATGTACCTTGTAAGTAGGCTGTTTAGGTTTTTATGTTGGTAACGCCATGTAGCGATCTGTATGAAAATCACTGGCTGTGCTGTGTGCAGTCTGAGGCTGGTCGGCATTGTTGCAATATTTGCCATTGTAGTGTTGGGCAGTTGGCTGTTAACAGCGCGTAGCGTTGCGCAATTGGAGGTGAGCCGCCAGCAGTGGTGGATGTGGGGAGAGAAATGGCGGAGTTTCTTTTTTTGAGAGCAGATGATCTGGACGTGTGTCCATCAGAGACAATTTCTAAGACTGGATGTCATGAACTGCTATATATATTATGACTTTTCAACACTATTAAGGTAAATACATTGTTTGTTCTCTGGTGTTGTTCCATTGTGTCTAAATTTTGAAGATTTTGTTCCATTGTGTCTAACTTTTGAAGATTTTGTCCCATTTGTTTCTGATTTTATTCAAGCGTTGTGTCTAACTTTTGTAGATTTTGTTCCATTGCGTCTAACTGTTACTGTGTTTGTCTCTGGTGTTGTTCCATTGTGTCTAACTTCTGAAGATTTTGTTCAGTTGTGTCTAACTTTTGAAGATTTTGTCCCATTTGTTGCATTAACTGTAATAACAATGCACTGGTGTATGAAACATGTTCCTCAGTGCTATTCGGTACTGCATTTGAACCGGCAATATTCGCATTTTGAAAAGCAGAAAATGTTTCTTGACTTATTTGAGAAAACGGTGAGGACGCAAAACCCGAATCTACAGTATCTGCAAGATTGTGTCCTGTCATTTCGGATTCCTGAGGCGAGCTGTTTCCGACCGATCGATCGATAATGCTTCCCTGTTCACTAATTGTTTCACTGTCTACACTATTATTTGCAGCTCGCTCCATTTTCCTATGCAAAATTACCAAATTACTACTTTGAATGTCTGTTAATTCATTACACTGTGGTGCTGATAAGCTATAATCGTCGTCACTATCATTTCGCAATTTACTTTGGAGCCTAGTGTTACGTTTTTCACACGCCATAATTGTCACAATATTTCACACGATAACAAGAGAAGCACAATTTGAAGAGCAAAAACAAGAAAACACATTAGCATAGCACTGAAAATAATATCTAGTTAATTGCAAGCGCAGCTGCGAAATACTTGGTGCAAATCTACATGCATGCCACAACTGTTTTACTGTACAACAATGAAAAACTACACTACAAAGGAAATTCTCTCTATAGTTAGGCGCTAGCAATGAACAATAGCTACACTAATTGCACAAGCTACAAGAAAAAATCAGAAGATTCCAGTGAGGTATCCTCGGCTAAGGGTCGACGTATGAAACGTCCCCTTAGAAAAATTATAAATGACTGTGCTTAAACTGACACACAATATTTTTAGCGCAACGCAATCTGACTTTCAATAATCCCTACAAAATAATGGCCCTGACTAACATTAACCTATACCTTTCACAAATCACTTACCTCACAAAAATCTTCGTTATTAGAACTACTGCAATACAGCGAGCGCCAATACTGTCAGCTAAATAAAGATTCCAACTACTGAAGGCACTAACTACTGATAGGCATAGTTAGCAAATGAAAGATTTTGATAGAGAACAAGCAATGCATTTACCTTAATAGTGTTCAAAAGTCATAATATATATAGCAGTTCATGATATCCAGAATTACGAATTTTCTCTTACTGGCGGACACACGTCCAACTCATCCGCTCTCAAAATTCCGCCATCTCTCTCCCCTCATCCACCACTGCTGGCGGCTCACCTCCAACTGCGCAACGCTACGCGCTGTTAACAGCCAACTGCCCAACACTACAATGGCAAATATTGCAACAATGCCGACCAGCCTCAGACTGCACACAGTACAGACAGTGATTTTCATACAGAGTGCTACATGGCGTTACCAACATAAAAACCTAAACAGCCTACTTACAACCTTCGTGAACTTATTATTTCTGAGAACGCATGCTGTTACAGCGTGATTACGTGTAAATACCACATTAATGCAATAAATGTTCGAAATGATGTCCGTCAACCTCAATGCATTTGGCAATACGTGTAACGACATTCCTCTCAACAGCGAGTAGTTCGCCGTCCGTAATGTTCGCGCATGCATTGACATTGCGCTGACACATGTTGTCAGGCGTTGTCGGTGGATCACGATAGCAAATATCCTTGAACTTCCCCACAGAAAGAAATCCGGGGACGTCAGATAAGGTGAACGTGCGGTCCATGGTATGGTGCTTCGACGACCAATCCACCTGTCATGAAATATGCTATTCAATACCGCTTCAACCGCACGCGAGCTATGTGCCGGACGTCCATCATGTTGGAAGTACATCGCCATACTGTCATGCAGTGAAGCATCTTGTAGTAACATCGGTAGAACATTACGTAGGAAATCAGCATACACTGCACCATTTAGATTGCCATCGATAAAATGGGGGCCAATTATCCTTCCTCCCATAATGCCGCACCATATATTAACCCGCCAAGGTCGCTGATTTTCCACTTGTCGCAGCCATCGCGGATTTTCCGTTGCCCAATAGTGCATATTATCCCGGTTTACGTTAGCGCTGTTGGTGAATGACGCTTCGTCGCTAAATAGAGCGCGTGCAAACAATCTGTCATCGCCCCGTTATTTCTCTTGTGCCCAGTGGCAGAACTGTACACGACGTTCAAAGTCGTCCCCATGCAGTTCCTGGTACACAGAAATATGGTATGGGTGCAATTGATGTTGCTGTAGCATTCTCAAATAGCTCAAATGGCTCTGAACACTATGGGACTTAACATCTGAGGTTATCAGCCCCCTAGAACTTAGAACTACTTAAACCTAACTAACCTAAGGACAGCACACACATCGATGCCCGAGGCAGGACGAACCTGCGGCCATAGTAGCATTCTCAACACCGACGTTTTTGAGATTCCCGATTCTCGCGCAATTTGTCTGCTACTGATGTGCAGATTAGCCTCGACAGCAGCTAAAACACCTACTTGGGCATCATCATTTGTTGCTGGTCGTGGTTGACGTTTCATATATGGCTGAACACTTCCTGTTTCCTTGAATAAGGTAACTATCCTGCGAACGGTCGATGATGTCGTCCAGGATACCGAGCAGCATACATAGCACACGCCCGTTGGGCATTTTGATCACAACAGCCATACATCAACACGATATCGACCTTTTCCGCAATTGGTAAACGGTCCATTTTAACACAGGTAATGTATCACGAAGCAAATACCGTCCGCACTGGCGGAATGTTACGTGATACCACGTACTTATACGTTTGTGACTATTACAGCGCCATCTATCACAAAGCGAAAAAAGTGGTCCATCTAAAACATTCATATTTCTTTACGTACTACACGAATATGTAATAAAAAATGGGGGTTCCCATTTAAAAAAACGCAGTTGATATCCGTTTGACCTATGGCAGCGCCATCTAGCGGGCCAACCATAGCGCCATCTGGTTTCCCTCTTCAAGCTAGACGAGTTTCGTTCTTTGTAGTTTTTTCATTTGTTTCTTATTTCGTGAGATATTTGGCCCGTCACTATCAATGGACCACCCTGTATAGTGGACAAAAAGCGATGGACGAGCGACGCCATATTGAAGGTAGGTCACATCCAAAAATAATCGGATTCTTAAAATTAGTCTTCCTGCCATGACGTTTTCTGCACTTTAGCGGAGTACATGCTGCAATAAAATATTGCGTGGTGTTGGAGTTGTGTGTCGGACCGGGATTGTAAGTCTGGTCCTACGTTTTCGGTCAATGCAGCACCAACCACGCCATCCGCGTACGTCTCGTCATTTTAAAATCACATTATTATAATCGTAGTCATCGCCATCATCGTATTACAGAATGCCGAAGTTGCCACTGCTGGTTTCGATTTAATGTCTTGCTAAACCTTCAGTTCCTTTCATTTCTGATTCCTCCTTACAGATATTCCAGTTTCTCTCCGTTCAGTATTATTTTTACCCATTCGTTTCTTGTTGTTTTAATTATCTTCTGTTGATTTAGATTTAATTTCATTCCAAAGCTTCGACCTCCTTTACCAATTCTTGTAGTAATTTACCATCCCTGGCTAGAGTACCTTGTTCCTTGACCACCTATTTTACCTTGTTTTCCGTTAGTGCACAGTGATCATCCAAACCTTTCAAAATGTGTGTATTGAGAAGTGTAGGTGATAACCCCCCCCCCCCCCCCCCCATGAACTATGGACCTTGCCGTTGGTGGGAAGGCTTGCGTGCCTCAACGATACAGATAGCTGTACCGTGGGTGCAACCACAACGGAGGGGTATCTGGTGAGAGGCCAGACAAACGTGTGGTTCCTGAAGAGGGGCAGCAGCCTTTTCAGTAGTTGCAGGGGCAACAGTCTGGATGACTGACTGATCTGGCCTTGTAACGTTAACCAAAATGGCCTTGCTGTTCTGGTACTGCGAACTGAAGCAAGGGGAAACTACAGCCTAATTTTTCCCGAGGGCATGCAGCTTTACTGTATGATTAAATGATGATGGCGTCCTCTTGGGTAAAATATTCCGGAGGTAAAATAGTCCCCCATTCGGATCTCCTGGCGGGGACTACTCAGGAGGACGTCGCTATCAGGAGAAAGAAAACTGGCGTTCTACGGATCAGAGCGTGGAAAGTCAGATCCCTTAATCGGGCAGGTAGGTTAGAAACTTTCAAAAGGGAAATGGATAGGTTAAAGTTAGATATAGTGGGAATTAGTGAAGTTCGGTGGCAGGAGGAACAAGACTTTTGGTCAGGTGAATACAGGGTTATAAATACAGAATCAAATAGGGGTAATACATGAGTAGGTTTAATAATGAATAAAAAAATAGGCGTACGGGTAAGCTACTACAAACAGCATAGTGAACGCATTATTGTGGCCAAGATAGACACGAAGCCCACGCCAACTACAGTAGTACAAGTTTATATGCCAACTTGCTCTGCAGATGACGAAGAAATTGATGAAATGTATGATGAGATAAAAGAAATTATTCAGGTAGTGAAGGGAGACGAAAATTTAATAGTCATGGGTGACTGGAATTCGAGAGTAGGAAAAGGGAGAGAAGGAAACATAGTAGGTGAATATGGATTGGGGCTAAGAAATGAAAGAGGAAGCCGCCTGGTAGAATTTTGAGCAGAGCATAACTTAATCAGAGCTAACACTTGGTTCAAGAATCATAAAAGAAGGTTGTATACATGGAAGAACCCTGGAAACACTAAAAGGTATCAGATAGATTATATAATGGTAAGACAAAGATTTAGGAACCGGGTTTTAAATTGCAAGACATTTCCAGGGGCAGATGTGGACTCTGACCACAATCTATTGGTTATGAACTGTACATTAAAACTGAAGAAACTGCAAAAAGGTGAGAATTTAAGGAGATGGGACCTGGATAAACTGAAAGAACTAGAGGTTGTACAGAGTTTAAGGGGGAGCATAAGGGAACAATTGACAGGAATGGGGGAAAGAAATACAATAGAAGAAGAATGGGTAGCTTTGAGGGTTGAAATAGTGAAGGCAGCAGAGGATTAAATAGGTAAAAAAACGAGGGCTAGTAGAAACCCTTGGGTAACAGAAGAAATATTGAATTTAACTGATGAAAGGAGAAACTATAAAAATGCAGTAAATGAAGCAGGCAAAAAGGAATACAAACGTCTCAGAAATGAGATCGACAGGAAGTGCAAAATGGCTAAGCAGGGATGGATAGAGGACAGATGTAAGGATGTAGAGGCTTATCTCACTAGGGGTAAGATAGATACTGCCTACAGGAAAATTAAAGCATACAGGAAAATTAAAGAGACCTTTGGAGAAAGGAGAACCACTTGCATGAATATCAAGAGCTCAGATGGAAACCCAGTTCTAAGCAAAGAAGGGAAAGCAGAAAGGTGGAAGGAGTATATAGAGGGTCTACACAACGGCGATGTACTGGAGGAGAATATTATGGAATTGGAAGAGGATGTAGATGAAGATGAAACGGGAGATATGATACTGCGTGAAGAGTTTGATAGAGCACTAAAAGACCTGAGTCGAAACAAGGCCCCCGGAGCAGACAACATTTGATTAGAACTACTGACAGCCTTTGGAGAGCCAGACCTGACAAAACTCTACCATCTGGTGAGCAAGATGTATGAGACAGGTGAAATACCCTCAGACTTCAAGAAGAATATAATAATTCCAATCCCAAAGAAAGCAGGTGTTGACAGATGTGAAAATTACCGAACTATCAGTTTAATAAGTCACAGCTGCAAAATACTAACGCGAATTCTTTACAGACGAATGGAAAAACTGATAGAAGCCGACCTCGGGGAAGATCAGTTTGGATTCCGTAGAAATGTTGGAACACGTGAAGCAATACTGACCCTATACTTATCTAAGAAGAAAGATTAAGGAAAGGCAAACCTACATTTCTAGCATTTGTAGACTTAGAGAAAGATTTTGACAGTGTTGATTGGAATACTCTCTTTCAAATTCTGAAGGTGACAGGGGTAAAATACAGGGAGCGAAAGGCTACTTACAATTTGTACAGAAACCAGATGGCAGTTATAAGAGTCGAGGGGTATGAAAGGGAAGCAGTGGTTGGGAAGGGAGTGAGACGGGGTTGTAGCCTATCCCCGATGTTATTCAATCTGTATATTGAACAAGCAATAAAGGAAAGAAAAGAAAAGTTTGGAGTAGGTATTAAAATCCATGGAGAAGAAATTAAAACTTTGATGTTCGTCGATGACATTGTAATTCTGTCTGAGACAGCAAAGGACTTGGGAGAGCAGTTGAACGGAATGGACAGTGTCTTTAAAGGAGGGTATTAGATGAACATCAACAAAAGCAAAACGAGGATAATGGAAGGTAGTCGAATTAAGTCGGGTGATGCTGAGGGAATTAGATTAGGAAATGAGATACTTAAGGTAGTAAAGGAGTTTTGCTATTTGGGGAGCAAAATAACTGATGATGGTCGAAGTAGCAAGGATATAAAATGTAGGCTGGCAATGGCAAAGAAAGCGTTTCTGAAGAAGAAAAATTTGTTAACATCAAGTATAGATTTAAATGTCAGGAAGTCGTTTCTGAAAGTATTTGTATGGAGTGTAGCCATGTATGGAAGTGAAACATGGACGATAACTAGTATGGACAAGAAGAGAATAGAAGCTTTCGAAATGTGGTGCTACAGAAGAATGCTGAAGATTAGATGGGTAGATCAGATAACTAATGAGGGGGTATTGAATAGAATTGGGGAAAAGGGGAGTTTGTGGCACAACTTGACTAGAAGAAGGGATCGGTTGGTAGGACATGTTCTGAGACATCGAGGGATCACCTATTTAGTATTGGAGGGCAGCGTGGAGGGTAAAAATCGTAGAGGGAGACCAAGAGATGAATACACTAAGCAGTTTCAGAAGGATGTAGGCTGCAGTAGGTACTGGGAGATGAAGAAGCTTGCACAGGATAGAGTAGCATGGAGAGCTGCATCAAACCAGTCTCAGGACTGAAGACCACAACAACAACAACAACAACAACAACAGGTGATAAACAACAAAATCATCTACACCTTTTCCTGAATCTACACTGACGGCAAAAATTGCAATACCAAAAAATAATTAACGTAGAGTAATGAAATTTCGGGAATAAATTTGTCTAGGAAACATAATTAAATGATCACAGGTTAATGTAAGTGCGAGGTAAGCCGTTGCAAATGTGAAATGTTGGTACATTTATAGTCGATGTAGCCGTCTGAATTTTGAATGCTGGCATGCAACCGCGCATGCGTTTGCTATACGGATGCCAGATGTCGGTTTGTGGGATGAAGTTTCTTGACTGTGCGCTTGGTCTGTCAATACGGGGATAGTTAGTGATGTTTGTGGGCAGCGCTGGCTGGAATGCTATTGATGAATCGCAGCACAACAGATCGAATCACTAGACTGACGTACTACAAATTTGCATGCAGTCAGGGTAGCTAGGATAACCACCAGAGTGTTCCTGCTGTCTTATGAAATCACATCCCAGAAATTTTGTGGTAAAGTCGCATACACACTGCCGCAGGAAACGTGTTTCTCTTGAAAACATTGTTTTCTGCGATGTTTCGCAAATGTTTCCGACTTTGTTTCTGGTCTCTGTTTCCGTTCACACTCGTGTGTTCACTCCGTCTGCAGTGCTCCTTGTATTATTGTGTTCATATCGTCCGCTGCTGCGTTATGTCTGGTATCGAGGAAACAGTAATGATACGTAGTGCTGCATTATTAATACTAGAAGGTTTATACAAACAAAATGAAAGTTGCCCTCGTCGTTGGCGGAGAAAAACATTCTATAGAAGAAATGGCGTGGGCTGAGTATGGAAGACGTCTCTGGCTTCCGTAACTTCACTCGGATGTCATCTACCGATTTTAAATATCTGGCAAATATGATAGCACCATTTGTTTCAAAAAAAGACACGAATTTCAGGAAAATGATTTCAGTCAACCAAAGGCTTGTAGTTACTCTTCGTTTTCTAGCAACAAGAGATTCATTTCAGAGCCTTGCGTATTTATTTCACATTTCGAAGCAAGCAATATCTCAAATAGTACCTGAAGTATGGTTCAAATGGCTCTGAGCACTATGGGATTTAACATCTATGGTCATCAGTCCCCTAGAACTTAGAACTACTTAAACCTAAGTAACCTAAGGACAGCACACAACACCCAGCCATCACGAAGCAGAGAAAATCCCTGACCCCGCCGGGAATCGAACCCGGGAACCCGGGCGTGGGAAGCGAGAACGCTACCTGAAGTATGTGGAGCTCTGGAAGGAGTACTCATCGTCATAAACTAAAGGCTATGCCTTGTCGATTTAGCCACGTCCCTCTATCCATTGTCATCCTCTTCAATTCTTCATACGATTTTATCCCCGTATCTTCTTTGGTGTTATTAAAATACGTTGCTCTTGGCCTGCCTCTTGGTTTTCTGCCTAAAACTTTTCCTTCAAATATATTCTTTAGGAACTGGTTGTGTCTCATTATGTGCCCTATCATTTCTGATTTTGTTCTTCCTAGCCGGCCGGAATGGCCGAGCAGTTCTAGACACTACAGTCTGGAGCCGCCCGACCACTACGGTCCCAGGTTCGAATCCGGCCTCGGGCATGGATGTGTGTGACGTCGTTAGGCTAGTCAGGTTTAAGTAGTTCTAAGCTCTGGGGGACTGATGACCTCCGCAGTTAAGTCACATAGTGCTCAGAGCCATTTGAACCATCTTCTTCCTATATCATTTAGCAGCGTTCTGTTCTCATTCACTTCTCTTAAGGCCTGTTCATTACTTTTTCTCTACCCAGCTTGTTTTCGTCATTCTTCTCCATATCCACATTTCCATTGCTTCCAGTCTCTTTTTCTCTGACTTTTCCAGAGTCCACGCTTCACATCCGTATGTTAAGACACTCCAGACAAAAGTTTTGGCAAACTTTTTCCTACTTTCTAGGCTTATATGATTGTCTATTAGTAAATTCCTTTTACTGAAGTACTGAAGGATTATTTAAAGATAAGTAAATGAAAACCATCGTTAAATAAGCATCTTTTAGAATTATTCGTCAATTACATTACAGAGCTCACAAACACAACTTCTCCAGTTGTGTTATTAATGTCTCAATAACTCTTAAATGTGACAGGGGAGTTACTACTTGATGATGAAGGCCCTGCCTGCCACATTCACACCCACTGTCGACGGCTGACTTTCCAAATATGCTACATGCTGTTTCGTTAACACTCCATTAAGCAAAGGCAATGTTTTTGCTCTTTGCAACTCTCGCAATTTCCCTAACACTGATGCCACATACTGCCCATATGTACTACATTCATCGTTCTTGTTATCTTCTTGTTTTTGCAGCACTTTAGTTAATAATTGAGACGCAATCTTGTAGGGTTGCTGCATATCTTTTTTCTCGCCCATCCTTCTGATTTTTCTTGGTGGAGGACTGGAAGGTCCAGCCACATCCTCTACGTCTTCATTTATGCCCTCTGGTGAATGTACGAAAACCTGAAATCAAATTTATTTCTGTCAGATACCAGCGACTGAAAACGACTGGCGCAAAAGAGCATGTTTGTTATCACAGATTCTTCAGTTCCCCCACTGTGTCGGAGCACATATCGTGCTACAGTGCCTGTTGGTAGTGGAAGAGATTTTTTTTTTTCATCAGTCTACAGGCTGGTTGGGTGCGGCCCGCCACGAATTCCTTTCCTGTGCTAACTTCTTCATCTCAGAGTAGCACTTGCAACCAACGTCCTCAATTATTTGCTTGACGTATTTCAATCTCTGTCTTCCTCTACAGTTTTTGCCCTCTACAGCTCCCTCTAGTACCGTGCAAGTCATTCCCTCATGTCTTATGTCTTAGCAGATGTCCTATGATCCTGTCCCTTCTCCTTATCAGTGTTTTCCTTTCCTCTCCGATTCTGCGTAGAACCTCCTCATTCTTTACCCTATCAGTCCACCTAATTTTCAACATTCGTCTATAGCACCACATCTCAAATGCTTCGATTCTCTTCTGTTCCGGCTTTCCAACAGTCCATGTTTCACTACCATACAATGCTGTACTCCAGACGTACATCCTCAGAAATTTCTTCCTCAAATTAAGGCCGGTATTTGATATTAGTAGACTTCTCTTGGCCAGAAATGCCTTTTTTGCCACAGCGAGTCTGCTTTTGATGTCCTCCTTGCTCCGTCCGTCATTGGTTATTTTACTGCCTAGGTAGCAGAATTCTTTAACTTCATTGACTTCGTGACCATCAATCCTGATGTTAAGTTTCTCGCTGTTCTCATTTCTACTACGTCTCATTACCTTCGTCTTTCTCCGATTTACTCTCAAACCATACTGTGTACTCATTAGACTGTTCATACCGTTCAGCAGATCATTTAATTCTTCTTCACTTTCACTCAGGATAGCAATGTCATCAGCGAATCGTATCATTGATATCCTTTCACCTTGTATTTTAATTCCACTCCTGAACCTTTCTTTTATTTCCATCATTGCTTCCTCGATGTACAGATTGAAGAGTGGGGGCGAAAGGCTACAGCCTTATCTCACACCCTTCTTAATACGAGCACTTCGTTCTTGATCGTCCACTCTTATTATTCCCTCTTGGTGGTTGTACATATTGTATATGACCCGTCTCTCCCTATAGCTTACCCCTAGTTTTTTCAGAATCTCGAACAGCTTGCACCATTTTATATTGTCGAACGCTTTTTCCAGGTCGACAGATCCTATGAAAGTGTCTTGATTTTTCTTTAGCCTTGCTTCCATTATTAGCCGTAAAGTCAGAATTGCCTCTCTCGTCCCTTTACTTTTCCTAAAGCCAAACTGATCGTCACCTAGCGCATTCTCAATTTTCTTTTCCATTCTTCTGTATATTATTCTTGTAAGCAGCTTCGATGCATGATCTGTTAAGCTGATTGTGCGATAATTCTCGCACTTGTCAGCTCTTGCCGTCTTCGGAATTGTGTGGATGATGCTTTTCCGAAAGTCAGATGGTATATCGCCAGACTCATAGATTCTACACACCAACGTGAATAGTCGTTTTGTTGCTATTTCCCCCAATGATTTTAGAAATTCTGACGGAATGTTATCTATCCCTTCTGCTTTATTTGACCGTAAGTCCTACAAAGCTCTTTTAAATTCCGATTCTGATACTGGATCCCCTATCTCTTCTAAATCGACTCCTGTTTCTTCTTCTATCACATCAGACAAATCTTCACCCTCATAGAGGCTTTCAATGTATTCTTTCCACCTATCTGCTCTCTCCTCTGCATTTAACAGTGGAATTCCCGTTGCACTCTTAATGTTACCACCGTTGCTTTTAATGTCACCAAAGGTTGTTTTGACTTTCCTGTATGCTGAGTCTGTCCTTCCGACAATCATATCTTTTTCGATGTCTTCACATTTTTCCTGCAGCCATTTCGTCTTAGCTTCCCTGCACTCCCTATTTATTTCATTCCTCAGCGACTTGTATTTCTGTATTCCTGATTTTTCCGGAACATGTTTGTACTTCTTCCTTTCATCAATCTTCTGCAGTAGTTCCTCTGTTACCCATGGTTTCTTCGCAGCTACCTTCTTTGTACCTATGTATTCCTTCCCAACTTCTGTGATGGCCCTTTTTAGAGATGTTCATTCCTCTTCAACTTTACTGCCTACTGCGCTATTCCTTATTGCTGTATCTATAGCGTTAGAGAACTTCAAACGTATCTCGTCATTCCTTAGTACTTCCGTATCCCACTTCTTTTCATTGATTCTTTCTGACTAATGTTTTGAACTTCAGCCTACTCTTCATCACTACTATATTTTGATCTGAGTCTATATCTGCTCCTGGGTACGCCTTACAATCCAGTATATGATTTCGGAATCTCTGTCTGACCATGATGTAATCTAATTGAAATCTTCCCCTATCTCCCGGCCGTTTCCAAGTATACCTCCTCCTCTTGTGATTCTTGAACAGGGTATTCGCTATTACTAGCTGAAACTTGTTACAGAACTCAATTAGTCATTCTCCTCTTTCATTCCTTGTCCCAAGCCCATATTCTCCTGTAACCTTTTCTTCTACTCCTTCCCCTACAACTGCATTCCAGTCGCCCATGACTATTAGATTTTCGTCCCCCTTTACATACTGCATTACCCTTTCAATATCCTCATACACTGTCTCTATCTGTTCATCCAGCTTGCAACGTCGGCGTGTATACCTGAACTATCGTTGTCGGTGTTGGCCTGCTGTCGATTCTGATTAGAACAACCCGGTCACTGAACTGTTCACAGTAACACACCCTCTGCCCTACCTTCCTATTCATAACGAATCCTACACCTGTTATACCATTTTCTGCTGCTGTTGATATTACCCGATACTCATCTGACCAGAAATCCTTGTCTTCCTTCCACTTCACTTCACTAACCCCTACTATATCTAGATTGAGCCTTTGCATTTTCCTTTTCAGATTTTCTAGTTTCCCTACCACGTTCAAGCTTCTGACATTCCAGGCCCGACTCGTAGAACGTTATCCTTTCGTTGATTATTCAATCTTTTTCTCATGGTAACCTCCCCCTTGGCAGTCCCCTCCCTGAGATCCGAATGGGGGACTATTCCGGAATCTTTTGCCAATGGAGAGATCATCATGACACTTCTTCAATTACAGGCCACATGTCCTGAGGATACACGTTACGTGTCTTTAATGCAGTGATTTCCATTGCCTTCTGCATCCTCATGTCGTTGATCATTGCTGATTCTTCTGCCTTTAGGGGGAATTTCCCATCCCTAGGACAAGAGAGTGCCCTGAACCTCTATCCGCTCCTCCGCCCTCTTTGACAAGGCCGTTGGCAGAATGAGGCTGACTTCTTATGCCGGAAGTCTTCGGCCACCAATGTTGATTATTTATCAAAATTTAGGCAGTAGCGGGGATCGAACTCGCGGCCGAAGACGTATTTGATTATAAATTAAAGACGCTACCCCTAGACCACGGGTCCTAGATCGAAGAGAATATTATAATTATAAAGGTTCATTCAGCACTGTGCTGCTTGCTGTCGTCGATGCCTGTAACTACAGACTTTCTGGGGCCAGAATGGTTGTTGAGAACACTTTCGGCATTATGGCAGGCATCAGTTTTTCGTGTGTTTAGGAAGCATATGTTGCTACAACCGGAGAAGGCAAAAACCGTTACACTTACAGCTTTATGTCTCCACAACATTTTAAGGCGAAATGGTGAGGCAAGGAACCAGTACACCCCACATGGAAGCTTCGATTCCTACGATTTACAAACAGGTGAGATTATTCCAGACACATGGAGATGAGATCACACTGCATCAGTTTTCATTGCAGCACAGAATATACCAAGGAAAGCTTCTTCCACGAATAAACGAATTCCAGACGAGTTTGCTAACTATTTTTTAATCTCACAAGGAAGTGTACCGTGGCAAAATAACTATGGGTGAATGTGAGTGTGTACTATAAAATACAAATAAAGACAAACAAACATAATTTTCGTACCTCATTTTCCACAGTATCTGTTGTCTCCTTCGGCTCATGAACATCGTCCAAGGACTGCAGCAGCCGATAGCCGAACCAGTTGGAGTCATATATAGTGTCTGCACCACTACCAGATGGTCTGCTGGAAATTATTTTTCTTTTCTCACTCCTGTAAGCAACCACAAGCGATCGTATTTTTTTCTCTACTCTTTCCTTGTCCGTGCCAAAAGCTGCTGCAATTTTTGTAAGTCCATCATGTTTTTTTAACACTGTTTTTATATTCCTAGCTCCAGACGTTCCATAAGCAATCCTCCCTCTGGTACATGGCAATTAAATCAACAATTTGCTGCCTTGACGACTCCATTGTTTTAGAAAAATAACCGAAAACGATTCTACAGTAACCACAACATCACTTAACAGTAGACGACACATACACACGCACGCTAGCGCCCTGCAGCGGTGACAATTAGTAGCTAGCCTGAAACATTGTTTTCGCAGGTTCGAATCCTGCCTCGCGCATGGGTTTGTGTGATAGGTTAGTTAGGTTTAAGTAGTTCTACGTTTTAGGGGACTGATGACCTTAGAAGTTAAGTCCCATAGTGCTCAGAGCCATTTGAACCATTTTTTTAAACATTGTTTCCTTTGATCTGTACCGACACTGCTACGGATAGATGTTTCTGTGTTGAGTACCTCTATCGGTTCTTCCTTCTATTCCAGTCTCGTATTGTTCGTGGAAAGAAAGATTGACGATATGCTTCTGTGTGGGCTCTAATCTCTCTGATTTTATCCTCACGGACTCTTCGCGAGATATACGTAGGAGGGAGCAATATACTGGTTGACTCCTCGGTGAAGGTATGTTCTCGAAACTTCAACAAAAGCCCGCACCGAGCTACTGAGCGTTTCTCTTGCCGAGTCTTCCATTGGAGTTTATCATCTCCGTAACGCTTCCGCGATTGCTAAATGAACCTGTAACGAAGCGCGCTGCTCTCCGTTGGATCTCCTCTATCTCTTTTACCAACACTACCTGGTACGGATCCCACACCGGTGAGTAGTAATCAAGCAGTGGGCGAACAAATGTACTGTAACCTTCTTCCTTTGTTTTCGGACTGCTTTTCCTTAGGATTCTTCCAATGAAACTCAGTCTAGCATCTGCTTTACCGACGATTAATTTTATATGGTCATTCCATTTTAAATCACTCCTTACGCTAAGGACAACACACACACAACACACCCATGCCTGAGGGAGGACTCGAACCTCCGTTGGTGGGGGGGGGGGGGGGGGTGTTACACGGACCGTGACAAGGCGCCGCGGACCGTGACAAGGCGCCACAGACCGCGCGGCTACCCCGCGCGGTCCAACCCAAGTCCCTTCAAATGGTCTCCCTCAAGTCAACACACAGTCATCACTGGCACCTAGGCAGAATCACTTTTCATCAAAAACCCAACAGACCTCCACCCTGCCCCCGCCCCCAATGAGCTGTCACTTGACACTACTGAAGTCGCAAATGGCGATGGTTTTGGGTCAGTGGAATGCACGCCAAATGGCGTCTGGCTCGGAGTTGCGCTTAAAGTAATGGATTTGTTACAAGTCGTTGTGTCAATGTGTTTCCAACTGCTGCTCAGACTGTTGCTGCAGATGCAGTACGATGCGCCAGACACGATGGTCATCCCTCTCGGCAGTGCCACGTGGCCATCGAGAGCCCTGTCTTCGTGTGACCACCGTCGCCAGAAACCCTGTACAGTGGCTACATTCCTGCCAAGTCTTCCTGCTGTATCGCAAAAGGAGAATCTCGTAGCCCTATCACACGACCTCGTGAGGTGTTTGATAACGGCATCTTTGTCGCCTTAAAGGCATTCTTGACTAACATCGACTCATTATGTCCAGTTTCGAAAGTAACTACCGCTCGCGACCGTTACAGCGTGTATTTAAAGCAAACCCGATTTTCATGCTCGCAGTGGCGCTACTGGCACCACTCTTATACTGTTGCTGTTGTGGTCTTCAGTCCTGAGACTGGTTTGATGCAGCTCTCCATGCTACTCTATCCTGTGCAAGCTGCTTCATCTCCCAGTACCTACTGCAACCTACATCCTTCTGAAACTGCTTAGTGTATTCATCTCTTGGTCTCTCTCTACTATTTTTACCCTCCACGCTGCCCTTCAATGCTAAATTTGTGATCCCTTGATGCCTCAGAACATGTCCTACCAACCGGTCCCTTCTTCTTGTCAAGTTGTGCCACGAACTCCTCTTCTCCCCAATTCTATTCAATACCTCATCATTAGTTATGTGATCTACCCATCTAATCTTCAGCATTCTTCTGTAGCAACACATTTCGAAAGCTTCTATTCTCTTCTTGTTCAAAGTATTTATCGTCCATGTTTCACTTCCATACATGGCTACACTCCATACAAATACTTTCAGAAGCGACCTCCTGTCACTTAAATCTATACTCGATGTTAAAAAATTTCTTTTCTTCAGAAACGTTTGCCGTGCCATTGCCAGTCTACATTTTATATCTTCTCTACTTCGACCATCATCAGTTATTTTGCTCTCCAAATAGCAAAACTCCTTCACTACTTTAAGTTTCTCGTTTGCTAATCTAATTCCCTCAGCATCACCCGATTAATTCGACTACATTCCATTATCCTCGTTTTCCTTATGTTGACGTTCATCTTATATCCTCCTTTCAAGATACTGTCCATTCCGTTTAACTGCTCTTCCAAGTCCTTTGCTGTCTCTGACAGAATTACAATGTCATCGGCGAACCTCAAAGTTTTTATTTCTTCTCCATGGATTTTAATACCTACTCCGAATTTTTTTTTTTTCCTTTACATTCTTATACTACTCGCACGAAATTTGAACAGACATCGTCTTTCAGATGTAGAAACACGCTTACCAACTTTTGTTTGTGTCAGACAACTCCTTCTTGGTGTTCCGATTTTGTTTCCCGTCATTTGGTCTATTCTGGTTTCAGTCTTTTCGATGCGTTTTTGTCTCAGAAACGCTGAGTTTATAAGCCGTCTGTCTCTCATTTCACTCGTTTTTCGTTCAGTATATCCGCAAGCATTTTCCTGTCCACATCATCAAAAGCACTTGTAAGTTTTGAATAAACCCTTAGCCGCTGATACGTAAACTGTCCTCGACAGTTTCGATCAATACGTGGTAAGGCAATAGAGTAGAAAATGCTGAGCAGTGCTCACTGGCGGACAGAAAGGCAGAGCGAAGCCTGCTGGTATCAACAAGAACAAACTGTGGCGCGGTGCTGTGAGCCCGACATCGCTGAATCTGCCGACATAGGGGGATAATTTTTTAAACTGAAACCGGCACTTTCGTGCCTTTGGTCGCCCAGCGACGCAGGAATTGCCCTAATAAAACGCGGCCGCGGGCCACGCAGTTTTCCGCGCACAGCCGTCCGCGCTTTTTCCACAAACAATTTGCCGCGTATCAGCCCATCCCCTGTAATGTTATGCCGGCGCGTATCCGCAAATGCGTCACCTCTGATTTCAAAATAAACGTAATGAAGCTTCGCTAACCTGTTTACGGTTTCGCTAATTGTTCTTCATGTAGCATTTGGCCTAATATATATTTTCATTATGGAAAATAATTACAGATGTGTTTACACGGGCCGAGCGCCGTTTCAGATCGGCGAGCTAAAGTGCGGCGCTCTAAAAATGCTTTGAATATTTGCTTTGAATATTCTTTTTTCTCGCTCGCTTCTAACAACAACGTAAGGCGCTCGCAACCGGCCATTTTTGAATATTAATTATTCTTTCGCTTTCTGGCTGTGTTATTTCTTTGATGCTCGAAAATAATTACCTTGTTTTAATGAGTTCACGGATATAAAAATACAAGCGCCTTTTTCAAGATAGACGCTCGCCTTTTTTGCTTTAAAAGAAGGAATGCCCTCTCTGGTGATATTCAGAAAAGTAATTGATATATCCCAAGCACGTCTTTTGCTTGTATGTAACTTAGCTTCTACAGGTGATCAAGCACACTGAGTCTTATTCGAGGCACATTGTATTACAAATTGTACAGAATTATAGGTACGCATAAAGAAATTATAGCGAAGTGGAAGATCTATCTAAAACACTATACCAGCACTACAGTTTATGATTCAATGTAAGGTGTGAAAACATTTATGATATGAATTTGATAGCGTTGAGCACCACAGGTAACACTAATTTCAATGATTAATAAAAACCACCTCAGCTGCATTACTACACGTTTACTGTGTTACGACCGGTTTCGTTCGTTAAACATCTTAAGGTTACCTACCGTTAAACAAAACAGGAAATTCTACATCTACATCTTCATCTGCATGGATAGTCTGCAAATCACATTTAAGTGCCTGGCAGAGGGTTCATCGAACCGCCTTCACAGTTCTCTATTATTCCAATCTCGTATAGCGCGCGGAAAGAATGAACACCTACATCTTTCCGTACCAGCTCTGATTTCCCTTATTCTATTGTGGTGATCGTTCCTCCCTATGTAGGTCTGTGTCAACAAAATATTTTCGCAGGCGGAGAAGAAAGCATCTTAACGAAAAAAGTAGGCAACTGTCCCTGATAAAAGCCTTACGCTAAATCCTGACCTAGCTGTGCTGAAGTCATACATAAATGGTATGTTTGCCTATCTAACGTTAAAGAGCAAATCCGAAAATACTGATCAGAAACAGAGAGGCTGCAACTAACGTTTTAGGTGGCTCTTAGTATGTAGTTGAGTCAATCTGTTTATAATGTTTCATGTTCATATATATTTATTGTATTTCTAGAACAACATTATTGGTGCAACGTTCTTTTCGATCCACATTTTATATATCTTGCAAATGCTTCATTTATGTAACGGTTGTATCACCATTACGTGGGATGAAAAAAATGTGAAATTCTAATGTACAGGGCTATTACAAATGATTGAAGCGATTTCATAAATTCACTGTAGCTCCATTCATTGACATATGGTCACGACACACTAGAGATACGTAGAAAAACTCATAAAGTTTTGTTCGGCTGAAGCCGCACTCCAGGTTTCTGCCGCCAGAGCGCTCGAGAGCGCAATGAGACAAAATGGCGACAGGAGCCGAGAAAGCGTATGTCGTGCTTGAAATGCACTCACATCAGTCAGTCATAACAGTGCAACGACACTTCAGGACGAAGTTCAACAAAGATCCACCAACTGCTAACTCCATTCGGCGATGGTATGCGCAGTTTAAAGCTTCTGGATGCCTCTGTAAGGGGAAATCAACGGGTCGGCCTGCAGTGAGCGAAGAAACGGTTGAACGCGTGCGGGCAAGTTTCACGCGTAGCCCGCGGAAGTCGACGAATAAAGCAAGCAGGGAGCTAAACGTACCACAGCCGACGGTTTGGAAAATATTACGGAAAAGGCTAAAGCAGAAGCCTTACCGTGTACAATTGCTACAAGCCCTGACACTCGATGATAAAGTCAAACGCTTTGAATTTTCGGCGCGGTTGCAACAGCTCATGGAAGAGGATGCGTTCAGTGCGAAACTTGTTTTCAGTGATGAAGCAACATTTTTTCTTAATGGTGAAGTGAACAGACACAATGTGCGAATCTGGGCGGTAGAGAATCCTCACGCATTCGTGCAGCAAATTCGCAATTCACCAAAAGTTAACGTGTTTTGTGCAATCTCACGGTTTAAAGTTTATGGCCCCTTTTTCTTCTGCGAAAAAAACGTTACAGGACACGTGTATCTGGACATGCTGGAAAATTGGCTCATGCCACAACTAGAGACCGACCGCGCCGATTTCATCCTTCAACAGGATGGTGCTCCACCGCACTTCCATCATGATGTTCGGCATTTCTTAAACAGGAGATTGGAAAACCGATGGATCGGTCGTGGTGGAGATCATGATCAGCAATTCATGTCATGGCCTCCACGCTCTCCCGACTTAAACCCATGCGATTTCTTTCTGCGGGGTTATGTGAAAGATTCTTCTACCAAGAAATGTGCCAGAACTACGAGCTCGCATCAACGATGCTTTCGAACTCATTGATGGGGACATGCTGCGCCGAGTGTGGGAGGAACTTGATTATCGGCTTGATGTCTGCCGAATCACTAAAGGGGCACATATCGAACATATGTGAATGCCTAAAAAAACTTTTTGAGTTTTTGTATGTGTGTGCAAAGCATTGTGAAAATATCTCAAATAATGAAGTTATTGTAGAGCTGTGAAATCGCATCAATCATTTGTAATAATCCTGTATATATCAGATGTTTTTAGCTCACAATCTTTTGTTTAATCTTTTACTCAATGACATATCCGTTTAATGAAATAGGTTTGCGCAACCACTGGTTATTTCCTCGTGTATTGCACTTACTAGTAGCAAATATACCACAGCCAGATTTAGTTTCCGACACACGACTGAAATTAGTCGGTTTGGTTATTTTCCACATTTTCTGTGACAACACTAATTTTTGTAATTGCTTTTACTCGTTGCTAACGATCACTTTGTGTGAGCATATTTACTGTCTTTTCCATTTGGTAAACGATGACGTCATACTCATTTGTGTAATTAGTTACTCATTGTTTCACCTGTCTAGCGTTAGTGCATCTTTGTGTAAGCTTTGGCATTTGTTCTTTTATTGTACAGATACGTAGAAAATTTAGAACAACTCGTTTTTGGATTGTTAGTAACACAAAACAACCACCCAGCTGTTATCTTCAATTCTTCTACAAGTTCAATAATAACACATTACTTGAGGCAGTTGCTTTTATTTTGTAGTCCCGATCAATTTAATGGCTCTGTTATGGTACATGTAATTATATCACAGTCGATTGTACAGTAAGTCGTATGGCTCCATCAGCCTAGTGACAGTACAGATTTGTGACCCACTGGTATTTGTTTTCTTCCACTGCAAATGACTGTGTCTACTTTGCCGCAGCTCACATGTAATTTTATTAACAGTGTGCGTTGACCATGAGGATGGTTGCTTCAGCTCTTTTATATTTTTAATGATAATGCGTCCTTTGTAACTAGTTATTCATGACTTGTGGTCGTTCTGTGACACCTTAATTACCGTTCCCCATTATTTCACATAACTACTGTCTAATTGTATTTTGTGGTTATTCACTTACCACTATACGCGTCAAATGACGTTGCATTTTGGTGTAAGCTCTGTCACTTAGTCACCTTTTATTGTGCGTAGTTGTATTGCAAACGTTTTTTCATAACTACTTTTTCACTTTTTGGATTAATTATGTACTGGTTTTTTATTCACTTCTCAACTTGTACGCCGGCTGTGGTGGGCGAGCGGTTCTAGGCGCTACAGTCAGGAACCGCTCGACCGCTACGGTCGCAGGTTCGAATCCTGCCTCGGGCGTGGATGTGTTTCATGTACTTAGGTTAGTTAGGTTTAAGTAGTTCTAAGTTCTAGTGGACTGATGACCATAGATGTTAAGTCCCATAGTGCTCAGAGCCATTTGAACCATTTTTTTGAACTTGTACTTAATAGTAGCAAGTTTAACGCAGCTGGATTTTAATAGTCAATGCACGATTGCAACTGTCCAGTTTAATTATTTTAGCATTCCACATGTTCGGAGAGAACACATTTACTTGTAATAGCTTTTATTGATAGGTCACGATTACTTCGTCTAAGCACATTTACTATCTTTTAGCTATGTTGTTTGCAATTATGTCCTCATTTGCGTAACTAGTTACTTGTTGTTTCATGCGTCTAAGTCAGTGCAACCTTGTTTAAGCTTTGACATCTGTTAATTTATTGTACAGACATGTAGCAAATTCAGCACAGATCGCTTTCAGTTTGTTAAAACCGCACAAGAACTATCCAGTTCATTTATTTTCAGTTCTATTGTACGTTCAATAACAAGACGTTGTTTGTTGTAACTGCTTTTATTCTGTAGTCATTATCACCTTGTATTATCACATTTACGGCTTGTGGTGTATTGTATGTAATTACTTCACAATCGATTGTAAAAGAAGTCGTATGGCTTTGTGAACCTAATGATGATACAGCTTTGTGTAACCACTGTGTATGTTCTCTTCATGTAAATAATTGTAGCCACGCTGTTAATAAAATTACAGTCGAGTTGTGCTGACAGCTATCTTATAATTGTATTAACAGCGTACGAAAACTAAGAGTTTTGTTGTTTTAGCTCTTTTATATTTTCGAAAACGATGCATTTGTTTGTATTCGTGTCTTATGGTCATTCTGTGAGATCATAATTATCGTTACTTATAAGTTTCACATCACAATTGTATTTTATTTCATAATAATTCACTTATAGGCATAGCTGTCAAATGACGGTACAAGCTGGTGTAAGCACTGCCGCGTGTTCCTATCTTACTTCCAGTAATAGTGTTGGTGACTTTTGTTGGTTTCTATTTTTCAGTTTCATGGAATATTTCTGGACTCGTTAATATCAGTTCTTTACTTAAAGGTTTCGTCATTGTAACGATTGTGATCGCACAGTCGACTATCGCAAATGACAGCGGCCACTATGTTTACACGTTTACGTCTGTCGTTTGGCTGTCCTGTCTGGGTAGTTTTCTGTACGCAGGTTGCCAGGTCTGCTCGCCATACTTCCGACAGGCGGACGTCAGGATGTTTTGATCAGTGTTCTCGGATTTGGTCTGTAACATTACATGTGACAACGAGACCGTTTATGTTATGGCTTCAGCACAACGCAATGAGGATGTACTGTATGTAAGTCTGTTGTCAGAGTGAGCTGCCTATTTTTTTTCTTGAAGATGCTGTAGATGTAGCCTGGTTTGCAATTTTTTTTAACTGCAGGCAACATGACCATGTTCAGCGACCGAAACCGGTCGTAACACAGTAAAAGTGTAATAATGCATCTGAGGCGTTTCTCATAAATCATTATCGTTTCTGATATGATATTGTCAACTTCTCGGAAATTATTTTCCGCTCTACTTCTTAATTTCGATGTAGAACATCCCAGTATCACGTAATCTAGTGGATATGTTCCAAGATCCTCGCAGGTCCTGAAGCATTTACGCACACGCCGCGGCGTAGACTCTATCCTTGAAACTAAGCGCTCCGGACGAATTTTCCTCAGGTATCATTTGTTCGTTACCTTCTCACACGTCACACGTACCTCCCACTGTACAGTTTCCACCAGCAAGCCACATAGTTTCAGTTGTCGAAGGGTATGGGGCATCTATTCGGGCTTTTCAAAAAGCTAGCGTCGGACAGAAGCGCGTAACTATGTCGCTCACGACAGTCTGCTGTAGAATTAAAGAACACATATTATTCTTGCACGGTGAGACCTTATCGGAAAATGATAATCTCTTGTGTAGGGATCTCAGAATAGCGATCTCGTGGAATTCACCTCTCTCTGTTCCTTCTTCAGATACACAAGTCAGCAGATTGAGGCAGTGTTCCTTGACTTCCGGAAGACATTCGCCACAGTTCTACATTGTCACCTTAGCGAACAAAATAAGAGTTTACGCAGTATCAGACCAGTCTTTTTTTTATTGAGGGTATCCTAAAAGATAGAACTCTCAACATGTCATTCTTAACGGAAAAAATCCAAAAATGTAAGAATAACTTCGTGTGTCACACAAATGAATATTATAGAACAGTTGTTGTTTATGATATTCATGATATGCGATTACCGAATGATGACGTGTATAGTGAAGTCACAGCATCAGAAACTTACAATAAAATGCAGGAAAAGTTGCAGAGGATCGGAGTTTGGTGCATGGGTCGGAATTTGACCGTCAACGGAAAGGAATTCACTGATCAGCCAAACACTGCGACCATTGCCCACAGCGAGACTAGATGCCGCTTGGTGACGTAGTGGCGCGTGAAGCTGCGAGGAAAGTACAGTGAGGTGGTTCAAATGGCTCCAAGCACTATGGGAGTTAACATCTGAGGTCATCAGTCCCCTAGACTTAGAACTACTTAAACCTAACTGACATAAGGACATCACACACATCCATGCCCGAGGCAGGAATCGAACCTGCGACCGCAGCAGCAGCGCGGTTCCGGACTGAAGCGCCTAGAACTGCTCGGCCAAAAAGCGGCCGGCACAGTGAGGTGACAAACGTCATGGGATAGCGATATCCACATATACATATGACGACAGTATCGCGTACACATGCAATAAAAGGGCAGTGCATTGTCGGAGCTGTCATTTGTATTCACGTGAAAAGGTCTCCGATGTGATTATGGCCATAGACTTAGAATGCGGAATGGAAGTTAGAGCTACATGCATGGGGCATTCCATTGTCAAGAGTGTACCGAGAATACCAAACTTCAGGCATTATCTCTTACCACGGACAACGCAATGGCCGACGGCCTTCACATAACGACCGACAGCAGCGGCGTTTGCACATAACGACCGACAGCAGCGGCGTTTGCGTCGAGTTGTCAGTTCCAGCAGACAAGCAACACTGAGTGAAATAATCGCATAAATCAATGAGGGACGTAACATGAACGTATCCACTAGGACATTGCGGCGAAATTTGGCTGTGGCAGCAGATGACTGACGCGAGTGCCATTGCTAACAGCGCGACATCTCCTGCGATCACAACCATATCGGTTGGAGCCTAGACAACTGGAAAACCGTGACCTGTTCACATGAGTCCCGATTTCAGTTGGTTAGAGCTGACACTAGGGTTCGAGTGTGGCGCGGACTCTGCGAAGCTATGGACCAAAGCTGACAACAACACATTGTGTAAGCTGGTGGTGCTTCCGTAATGTTATGGAGTGGGTTTACATGGAATGGACTGGAACTGAACCGATCATTGACTGGAAATGGTTGTGTTGGTCTACTTGGTGAAAATTTGCAGCCACTGGGTGCTTCAAGTTCCCAAACAACGATGGAATTTTTATGGGTGACAGTGCGCCAAGTCACCGAACACAGTTGTTTGCTATCGGCTTGAAGAACATTCTGGACGCTTCAAGCGAATGATTTGGTAATCCACATCGCCCCACACAAATGCCATCGAACATTTATGGAACATGATGGAGAGGTTAGTTCGTGCGCGGTATCCTGCGCCGACAACACTTCAGCAGTTATGGACAGCTATAGAAGCAACATGGTTCAGTACTTCTGCAAGGAATTCCAACGACTTGTTGAGTCCAACCCAGGTCGAGATGCTGCCCTACGACGGGCAAAAGGAGGCCCGACGCGCAGTTAAGAGGTATCTCATATCTTTTGTCGCCTAAGTGTACGTAAGCGGAGCAGAGACGAACGGGAAGGCATTCTAGGGACGATCCCATTTTGACTCAGCGACACCGTCAAGTACGTTTGCAATGCTCAAGGGGGTTATCGATAGTGGACCAAGGATCAATTCAAACGCATCTACTCGCCGGACGAATCGCGTTTCTTGTTACACAAGGTCCGTGGTCGTGTCCGGGCAATCCGTCATCCCGGCGAACTGCTGCACGAAACAGCTACTCCACATCAGCAGTCCGCAAGTCACCTTACTATGTTTGGCGGAGGGTACTTCTCGTGTCACTAACTTATTTTCCCTACCCTTTTCCACTCTCGAAGGGCGAGTGGGAAAAATGTTTGTTGGGAACCCTGTGTATTAGCTCTAATTTCTCGAATTTTCCCAACGTGGTCATTTCGCGAGGTGTATGTGGGAGGATTGTAGAGGAATGTAGAGGAATGTAGTCGAATTAAGTCGGGTGATGCTGAGGGAATTAGATTAGGAAATGAGACACTTAAAGTAGTAGATGGGTTTTGCTATTTGGGGAGCAAAATAACTCATGATGGTCGAGGTAGAGAGGATATAAAATGTAGACTGGCAGTGGCAAGGAAAGCGTTTCTGAAGAAAAATTTGTTAACATCAAGTATAGATTAAAGTGTCAGTAAGTCGTTTCTGAAAGTATTTGTATGGAGTGTAGCGGTGTATGGAAGTGAAACATGGACGATAAATAGTTTGGACAAGAAGATAGTAGAAGCTTTCGAAATATGGTGCTACAGAATAATGCTGAAGATTAGATGGGTAGATCACATAACTAATGAGGAGTTATTGAATAGAATTGGGGAGAGAGAAATTTGTGGCGCAACTTTACTAGAAGAAGGGATCGGTTGGTAGGGTCAAATGGCTCTGAGCACTATGGGACTTAACTTGTGAGGTCATCAGTCCCCTAGAACAAGTTAAACCTAACCTAAGGACATCATACACATCCGTAACCGAGGCAGGATTCGAACCTGCAACCGTAGCGGTCGCGCGGTTCCAGACTGTAGCGCCTAGAACCGCTCGGCCACTCCTGCCGGTGATCGGTTGGTAGGACATGTTATGAGGCATCAAGGGATCACCAATTTAGTACTGGAGGGCAGCGTGGAGGGTAAAAATCGTAGAAGGAGACCAAGAGATGAATACACTAAGCAGATTCAGAAGGATGTAGGTTGCAGTAGGTACTGGGAGATGAAGAAGCTTGCACAGGATAGAGTAGCATGGAGAGCTGCATCAAACCAGTCTCTGGATTGAAGACAACAACAACAATGTGGGAGGAAGTAATACATTGTCAGACTCTTCGCAGGAAATGCTGTATCAAAATTTCATTAGTAAGCCTCTCCGTGATCCATGACGTTTCTCTTGTAACGTCTGCCACTGCCGTTTGTAGAGAATCACTGTAAACGATCCCGTGAAGAACCGCGCCATTCTCCGTTGGATCTTCGCTGTCTCTTCTGTCAGTTCAACCTGGTAAGGGACCCAGATTGATGAAAAATACCCAAGAATCGGTGGAACAAGATCTTTGCAACCCACTTCTTTTGTGAATAAGTTATATTTATTTAAGATTTTTCCTATGAATCTCAGATTGCCGTATGATTTTCCTACTAATTGTTTTATGTGTTCGTGCTGGACAATTACTCCTATGTAATTAATGGCAGGTACTGTTTCCGGCAATTTGTCAGGGAACTTATACAGCAGTGGATGTCTTTTCCTATTTACGTGCAATATGTTACATTCGTTTACTTTCAGGGTCAACTACCAGAGCTTGCACGATTCATAAATCCTCCTTAGGACATTCTGCAAATCGATTCTGTCTTCTGGCGTTCCTAATAGACAACCGTACCACCTTCAATTGGCCTGAAAGAGCTTCCCAGGCATTCTACTAGAGCATTTATATACAGTGTAAACAGTAACAATCCTGTCACACTTCCCGAAATTACTTTTACATGTGTCGATTATGTTCTGTTAACAGCGACATGTTGAGTTGTATCTGCATGGAAGTCTTATATCTAGTCATGAATATGGTGCGATACTCGTAAGTTCGTTTTCCTTCCACTAAACGGCAGTGCGGGACGGTGTCAAATCCCTTCCTGAAGTCAAGGAACACGTCATCAATATGAGCTCCGTTGTCTGTAGCGCTATGGAGCTCATGAAAGAACTTAGCGAGCGGAGTTTCGGAACATCTTTGTTTGCGGAATCCATGTTGATATTTATAGAGGAGATTTTCGTTCTTCAAAATCGTCATAATTCTTGAGCATACAACACGTTGCATACTTCTGCAACGGGATGACGTCCACGATATAGGCCTATAATTAAGTGTATCTGTCCTACAACCCTTCTTGAAAACGGGAATTACCTGCGATTTTTCCCAGTGGCTAGGTACTATTCGTTGCTGCAGTGATCTACGATAAACTGTTGCTGGAAAGAGAGCAAGTTTTTTCGCATAATCTTAGTAGAATCTTACAGGTTACTGGTCCTGCTGCCTTTCCACTACTAAGCGATTTTAGTCGCTATTGTATTCCGCGATCGGCCATCTTAGTATCTGCCTTTTCGATATTCCTACAGTGACTGAAAGGAGGGACCGTATTACGAGTTTTAGCATTGAAACAGTTTCATTTCGGCCTTCTCTCTGCTGTCCTCCGTTTCTGTGCCTCTTGGTGACAGAATGGAAGATTTCGAGCCGCTTACTGATTTTACATAAGACCGAATCCTCTTAGGGTCTTAAGCCAGATCTTTCATTGGTCTCCTTACAGTCATTGTTCCTTCGTTCAGCTTTGTTTGCCTGCTAGGTCTTGACTTCTCTTGAATCTGTGGTGAAGCTGTTTGTTTACGCAGCAGTCTTCTGTCAGGGCTATTAAACCACAATGGGTCTTTCTCATCCCTCAACACCTCCGAAAATATTTGTCTAAGGCACATTGATGGTTGCTTTGAATTCTTCCCACTTGCTCTCCACCCCTCAGCACTGAATGTTTGTTATGGACTACTCGACACTGTGCAGTTTGTGTCCTGTCACTCTCGTTGAGCAAAAATACTTTCCAACCTTTCTTAACATTCCTTGAAATACTCGTAATCACCGTTTCTGTCACGTACAGCGCTGCAGTGGCAGGTCGCTGGGGGCAGTATTACGCCTTGTAGGATAGTCGTCTGGGCTTCCGTCGTACCTGTGGTGGTAATCGAAGGCCCTTTGAGCTTGATGTCTTCTCGACACCTGTGGTATTTTCCGACGAGATAACTGTTCGTGTCGCAAGCCCAGAATCGTGCTACAGTGGTTTGCAGAGCATGACAGTGAATGGAATTCGATGTCTTCACCTGATGTGATCCGGATGGAACACATGTAAGACGCTATCGAGTGCCAGCTACGCGCACACAAGCCACTGGCCCGTACTTCGCGAGAATCGTTCGACCTATACGTAAACAACTGCCGGACATCTCCGGAAACCCACCAAACACTTCTCGAGTACATGCCAGGCAGAATCGTTGCTGTATCACGTTCCAAACGTAGATCAACGCGCAGTTAAGCAGTTGGTCACAAAACTTTGGTCTACCTGCTTCGGTTATCCGACTGTTCTTGGGACCCACGCTTCCGGAATTTTAACTCCCTCCTTGCAGAGTCACCACTGAGGAGTACCTCTGTAACGCAGCCCTTGTTGCTATAGAAACATTTAAAGATGCACGCCGCTGCTCTTGGAATGTTCTTTATCCCATAGTGATCACATATGCTAAGATTCCGGACTGACGAACACTAGCCTACCCAGGAATCAGTCGAACAACGATTCTGTATGCTGTCATAGCTGGACGGTATTTCCTTACGATTGAACCAGTGAATCTCAGTCTGGCTTCTACTTTTGGTACAAATAGATTTCGGTGGTCGTTCCATTTCACATCGCTCCAGACACGTTATGTTAGATACTTTACAATGCAGACATGAAGAGACTCGTATAGGGTACAATGCTGAAGCCTTATTAAACCGGCGTGTTGTTGCCAGTGATTCATCGGCAATGTACCTCTGTCTATATACAGTGTGGTCCATTGATAGTGACCAGGCCAAATATCTCATGAAATAAGCATCAAACGGAAAAACTACAAAGAACGAAATTCGTCTAGCTTGAAGGGGGAAACCGGATGGCGCTATGGTTGACCCGCTAGATGGCGCTGCCATAGGTCAAACGGATATCAACAGCGTTTTTTTAATGGGAACCCCCATTTCTAATTACATATTCGTATAGTACATAAAGAAATATGAATGTTCTAGTTGGACCATTTTATCGCTTTGAGATAGATGGCGCTGCAATAGTCACAAACATATAAGTACGTAGTATCACGTAACATTCCGCCAGTGCGGACGGTATTTGCTTCGTGATACATTACCCGTGTTAAAATGGACCGTTTACCAATTGCGGAAAAGGTCGATATCGCGTTGATGTATGGCTAATGTTGTCAAAATGCCTAACGGGCGTGTGCTATGTTCGCTGCTCGGTATCCTGGACGACATCATCCAAGTATCCGGACCGTTCGCCGGTTAGTTACGTTATTTAATGAAATATGAAGTGTTCAGCCACATGTGAAACGTCAATCACGACCTGCAACAAATGATGATGCCCAAGTAGGTGTTTTAGCTGCTGTCGCGGCTAATCCGCACATCAGTAGCAGACAAATTACGCGAGAATCGGGAATCTCAAAAACGGTGGCGTTGAGAATGCTACATCAACACCGATTGCACCCGTACCATATTTCTGTCCACCAGGAATTGCATGGCGACGACTTTGAACGTCGTGAACAGTTCTGCCACTGGGCACAAGAGAAATTACGGGACGATGACAGATTTTTTCCATGTGTTCTATTTAGCGACGAAGCGTCATCCACCAACAGCGGTAACGTAAATCGGCATAATATGCACTACTGGACAACAGAAAATCCACGATGGCTGCGACAAGTGGAACATCAGCGAACTTGGCGGGTTAATGCATGGGTGCGGTATTATGGGAGGAAGGATAATTGGCCCCCATTTTATCGATGGCAATCTAAATGGTGCAATGTATGCTAATTTCCTACGTAATGTTCTGCCCACGTTACTTCAAGATGTTTCACTGCATGACAGAATGGCGATGTACTTGCAACATAATGGATGACGGGCACATAGCTCGCGAGCGATTGAAGCGGTAATGAATAGCATATTTCATGACGTCGAAGCACCATACCATGGCCCACACGTTCACCGGATCTGACGTCCCCGGATTTGTTTCTGCGGGGAAGTTGAAGGATATTTGCTATCATGATCCACCGACAACGCCTGACAACATGCGTCAGCGCATTGTCAATGCATGAGCGAACCTTACGGACGGCGAACTACTCGCTGTTGAGAGGAATGTCGTTACACATATTGCCAAATGCATTGAGGTTGACGGACATCATTTTGAGCATTTATTGCATTAATATGGTATTTACAGTTAATCATGCTGTAACAGCATACGGTCTCAGAAATGAGAAGTTCACTAAGGTACATGTATCACGTTGGAACAACCGAAATAAAATGGTCAAACGTACCTATGTTCTGTATTATAATTTAAAAAACCTACCTGTTACCAACTGGGCGTCTAAAATTGTGAGCAATATTTCTGTGACTATTACAGCGCCATCTATCACAAAGCGAAAAAAGTGGACCAACTAAACCATTCATATGTCTTTACGTACTACACGAATATGTAATAAAAAATGGGGGTTCCTATTTAAAAAAACGTAGTTGATATCCGTTTGGCCTATGGCAGCGCCATCTAGCGGGCCAACCGTAGCACCTACTGGTTTCCCCCTTCAAGCTAGACGAGTTTCGTTCTTTGTAATTTTTTCGTTTGACGCTTATTTCGTGAGATATTTGGCCTGGTCACGAGCAATGGACCACCCTGTATAGTGTGGACCGGAATTGTCGCGACAAACTTCGAGGGTTTGTAGCGGGTGTTTTGAGGAACAAATCGAGGATTGAAACCCGTGTCTAGAAACGTAATCCAACGACGCCGTAAAGCGGCGAAATTATAGACGTCAGGGAAACGTGACTCTTGTGCGTTGACGGATAGTAAAGGAAACGCTTAGCAGTGTTGTTTGTTATTCAGTGATCGCCACTAATTGTCACCCTCACACGTGGCGAAAATGGAGCTAGCTGGTGCGTAGACAGACGCCGTCTCCTATGAATGCAATGCAATGAATTGCCTCGGTGGATGAGGGTCTTTCTATGCACCAGGTAGCTCCATCTTCTCCACTGGCGATAGTGGCAATCAGCCACAGTCACTGAATAACAAACAACATTGCAAGACATTCCGTCTACGGTCCTTCAGCAAACGAGGTCACATACGCTGCTGAAGGGGTGCTCTAGCAGCAGGCGTTGGCTCATATAACTTGGACTCTCTATAGCGTCGTTGGATGAAGTTTCCGAACACGGGTTCCTATACTCAATTTGTTTCTCAGGACACTCTCTAGAACCCCTCCAATCTGTTGCAACCTTTCTGGGACACCCTGTCCTTACAATACGTTACAGACTCTTGGGCTTAACAATGTGCTGGTCTATTTTTTGTAGCAACTGGACGACCAGAACACTCCCATTGCATGAGAGCTGTTCTTTTGAATTAAGCTTATCTCGTTAACATCTTGTTTTACATTCCTTTCACTACTTCTGAATTAGCCACACTGTGCCCTTACTGTTTGTTTGTCTACCGTGTTTCAGCGATTGTCAGTGAAGTTTTTATGGATTCTTTAATGTTTAGTCCATTCGGCTACAACGGCATGTCTACCGCAGAAAGCATACAGAGAGGTTTCCAGATTCCTCCACCGGCACAGCAAGACCACGCATTCCCTTCCGGCTTGTCGCGACATTTTACTTCCCGGCACGAAACCAAGGGGCGTGTCTAAATTATATGAGTCTACAATATAACGCACTTTACTTCTAACTTGAGCTGAAATAACTTGCGAAGAATTTAGAGATAGTCTGCACAAATAAGCGCATACATCGGTGGAAACTGTCACTTCTGTTGGCCGGTAATTTGAGGGATGTCAAAAATCTGAAGCACTGGATAATTTCCTCTTCCAGCTTTGTTGAAACTCTAATAATTGCACCATGATCAGTTCGTCAACTCCAGTGTATACAAGACCTGAATATTTTTTATTTTATTTTAAAAATTTTGTTTCGGGTTTACGAGAGAGAGAGAGAGAGAAACCTACTATTGGCAAACATTTTTTTCTTTGAAGTACGAATTGAGTTAAGAAGATCGTCTCAGATGAGTAATTTTAGTCTCTTGAAAACGTTAATTGTATTGCTCAAAATATCGCTGGAAAATCACTGTCAGTGTAGTGTGTCTGTACTTAAATTGGTGGAATGATTTAAGTTATAGGAGTAAAATAATACATTCAAAGAAATATGGGAACTTGTGGCGTGCGGGAAACAATCCAGATTGTCGTCACTTCGCTATGACGTTTTGAAAAGACTCTCGTGCGGTTAAAGGCGCTTCAGTCTGGAACCGCGTTGACCGCTACAGTCGCAGGTTCGAATCCCGCCTCGGGCATGGATGTGTGTGATGTCCTTAGGTTAGTTAGGTTTAATTAGCTCTAAGTTCTAGGCGACTGATGAACTCAGCAGTTAAGTCGCATAGTGCTCAGCGCCATTTGAAAAGACTCTTGAATTGTCTGTGCTTGCTTTTTATCTACCTTCGCTGTCTACAAGAGCCTTAAAAGTAGTTTTGCGATCAGCCAGAGAGCGATGGCGAAGATGCTGACCATAATTTCCAGTTTGCAAGTCCAAATTACTCTTTATGCTTAGTGAAAGAAAATGTTCCTATTATCCATTTACTCAGCAGAATCAGGAACTATGACAATAAATAACAGTTTTGAATTTTAACTGATTGATATGTTATGTAAGAGTCCACACGCACAAAAGAGACGAGCTTTACAAGAAGTTCCAAGTAAAATGGTCTATCGCCCTGACTTCTAATCACCAAAAGTTAATCGCTCGGCTTAGAAGTGGAAAATAATCTCTCCACTTGCCACGCGGTTTTGTCAGCATCACGGGCGGCACACAGACGGCTACTGTCGTAAAATGTAAGTGGTCCAGGATGGTGTACCGTCCTGCGATTTCACTTCCTGCTTTTACCGAAAACTCATTCAAGTCTGCCGAGTTCTGAGGCAGAACGCACGCGGGCGTTTGACTGACGTGGACCGTTTGATACTCGGTGCAAAGGGTGTCCTACAACAGCCTCTCTGGCTATATTCACGTAGAGACGCAGTGGACAGTCAAACGGAACGTTTGCTATCAGCCGCCCTAGGCACAGGCAACAGTATCTAAACGGCCCCTTTTTCGAACACGTACTAAATAATAGCTCTGTAATTTAACATTTACAATGTTCTTAATTTTTGTATAAATAAAGTTAAGTTTCAACATAGCATTAAAGAGCCAACTAGTTGTGCATAAACGGTAGGTACGTTGACCTAGGTTTCGACAGCTACTAGCGGTCTCTTCATCAGAATGAACTGTTGCTAAATCGTAAAATTACATTGTTAAAAAGCAACAGTCAGAATTTGGAGCAGCTATGCTCAAGCTGCTGATGTTGTTCTTAGGTGGGCACGCGTGGCAAAGGCTAGAACGTTTTGTTTTAGTTTTAACTTGAGCATAGCTGTTCCAGAATGTGTGTATTGCTTTTTAGCAACGTACTTTTGCGATATAGCAACATTTCATTCTGATGACGACACCCCTAGTAAGCGTCGAAACCCATGTCAACGTACCTACCGTTTATGTGCAACCGGTTGGCTGTTTAATCCTGTGTTGAAACTTGCTCAGTAAGAGCCATGTTCAAAAGTGCAAGAGTTAAGTTTTCTCTAGTTACTGAAAAAGTTTTAGCTTGATTGCATTTACACTTTGTCGGCTAGAATTTTTAAAACGCTACCGACAGTACAACATAACCTCTGAACTGCCTCTTAAAATTCCTTGTAACAATAGTTATTAACAATATAGTCTTGAAACTTGGTATAGCTTATTTCACGAGTGTAATCGAGTGTTGTAAGTAGAACTTTCTATTACAAATACAAATAATACTTAATCCACTGAGCACGTCTTTGTTCCAAATTTGGTTTTTGGTAAATAACTTGAAAGCTAATAGAGGTAGTTTATTGGTATCACGCGGTTAATGTTTTTACATGAAACTAAGCCTACATACGATTTTTCAATTTTCTGAATCGAATATTGAGCGGCTTCAATTTTTCGTAAAATCGCCGATTTTAAACAAAATATTGCTCTGATCAAGTTGCGACATGTAACTTAAATTTTGACGTACACTTGCATATTCTGACCAGATATTTTCTTTATAGCTTTACTATTCAGCGCCACTTTTTTTTCTTAATATCGCATATTTTGCCTAACAATCCATCGCTCTGAGACTTCACAATGTTAACATTAATATACTTCAGCATACACTGATGAAGTTTGGAGAAGTTATTTTAATTTTTAGTTTCACTCTCAAAGTACGATGCAGTCCTTCGCATGTTGAGCACAGGCGCGTTTCGATGACGTGGCGCCGGCAGTAGCGCAAAGGACAAGCCCATGGCACACTCGCCCGCCTCTGTACGAGTTGCTTGTTTCACCAGTGCTCAACTGCGGCCTAGACAAATGTATTCCCAAAATTACATTACTCTATATCAGTCATCCTTTGGTGTTGCAATTTTTTTTTTTTCGTCCATGTATATCGCTGACATCAGTCTACTGTAGAGTTACGGAACACGTATTATTCTCACGCGGTGCGACCTTTTCGCGAAAAGAAAATCTTTTCCACAGGAATCTGTGAATAAGCTCAAACTGTTCGTTCTTGAGATCAAGGTGTCAGCAGCTAGCGGCGCTCAGTTGAAAGCCTTGTTCCTGTTGACTTTGGGAAGGCGTTCGGCACGGTTCTACATCGTCACCTTAGAGAACAAAATTTGAGCTTATTCAATATCGCACCAGTTTGTCTTACTGCATTCAGGACATCCTCAAACATTGAAATCTCAAGATGTTATTCTTTGTGTTGTTGTTGTTGTGGTCTTCAGTCCTGAGACTGGTTTGATGCAGCTCTCCATGCTACTCTATCCTGTGCAAGCTTCTTCATCTCCCAGTACCTACTGCAACCTACATCCTTCTGAATCTGCTTAGTGTATTCATCTCTTGGTCTCCCTCTACGATTTTTATCCTCCACGCTGCCCTCCAATGCTAAATTTGTGATCCCTTGATGCCTCAAAACATGTCCTACCAACCGGTCCCTTCTTCTAGTCAAGTTCTGCCACAAACTTCTCTTCTCCCCAATCCTATTCAATACCTCCTCATTAGTTACGTGATCTACCCACCTTATCTTCAGCATTCTTCTGTAGCACCACATTTCGAAAGCTTCTATTCTCTTCTTATCCAAACTAGTTATCGTCCATGTCTCACTTCCATACATGGCTACACTCCATACAAATACTTTCAGAAACGACTTCCTGACACCGAAATCTATACTCGATGTTAACAAATTTCTCTTCTTGAGAAACGCTTTCCTTGCCATTTCCAGTCTACATTTTATATCCTCTCTACTTCGACCATCATCGGTTATTTTACTCCCTAAATAGCAAAACTCCTTTACTACTTTAAGTGTCTCATTTCCTAATCTAATTCCCTCAGCATCACCCGACTTAATTTGACTACATTCCATTATCCTCGTTTTGCTTTTGTTGATGTTCATCTTATATCCTCCTTTCAAGACAATTATTCTTAATGGAACGAAATCTGAAGATGCGTGAGTAACTTCGTGCATCGATTTCAGAACGCAGCGTACGGGAACTTGAGGTGATGGCGAGAGGTAGAAAAACCACCTTGCGTGTTTTACTCTCCTGAGAGTTGAGAATTTCGCAATGCAAATGGAGTCACGGGTGTGAGCCAACAGCGGGGGCTGTCGTTAGCCCCGATAGTCGCGTGTTTCCCGCTGGCCATTGTCTTACAGGAAATGATTATTATAAAGATGTCGCAAGGTCCGCGCCGCCAGCGGGAACAATTGGAATGGTGGAAATCTCACGTGCCTCTTCCTCCTCCTCGTCTCTTTCCGGACGCTTCCTTCCCCCCTACCTCCTCCCCTCCTCGTCTACATTATTACCGCCTCAAGGTGCGCGATTTTTTTCCCGTCCGAAGAGGCGCCGGCAGGTGGCCGCGCCGCTAAAGTAATTCACTTTCCGCGCCAGCGACGAGGTTTCCGGCCGACAACGGAGCCGTGGAGGCAACGCAGGCGAGTCAGCGCGACGTGGAGGTCAGGAGCTCATTCATTTCGTATAGGCTCATGTTCAGCGTATGGACGCAATATCAGATAACGGTCACTAATTCGGTTAGAGGAAGACTAAGATACACTATATGATCAAAAGTACCCGGACACCTGACTGAAAATGACTTACAAGTTCGGGGTGCTCTCCATCGATAATGTTGGAATTCAGTATGGTGTTGGCCCACACTTAGTCATGATGACAACTTCCACTCTCGCAGGCATACGTTCAGTCAGGTGCTGGAGGGTTACTTGGGGAATGGCAACCCACTCCTCACGGAGTGCTGCACTGAGGAGAGATATCGATGTCGGTCGGTGAGGCCTGGCACGAAGTCGGCGTTTCAAAACTTCCCAAAAGTGTTCTGCAGGATTCAGGTCAGGACTCTGTGCAGGCCAGTCCATTACAGGGATGTTATTGTCGTGTAACCACACCGCCACAGGCCTTGAATTATAAATAGGTGCTCGATTGTGTTGAAAAACGCAATTCGCATCCCCGAATTGCTCTTCACCAGTGGGAAGCAAAAAGGTGCTTAAAACATCCATGTAGGCCTGTGCCGTGATAGCGACAAGCAAAACAACAAGGTGTGCAAGTCCCTTCAATGAAAAACACGACCACACCATAACACCACCGCCTCCGAATTTTACTGTTGGCACTACACACGTTGGCAGATGATGTTCACCGGGCATTCGCCATATCCACACCCTACCATCGGATCACCACATTGTGTGCCGTGATTCGTCACTCCACACAACGTTTTTACAGTGTTCAATACCGCGTCCGGTCGCGTCTGATTTACATTTTCCGTGATTTCCCTAAATCGCTCCAGGCAAATGCCGGGATGGTTCGTTTGAAAGGGCACGGCCGACTTCCTTCTCTGTCCTTCCCTAAACCGATGACCTCGCAGTTTGGTCTTTTCCCCCAAATAACCCAACCCTTTTACGCTCCTTACACCAAGCGACGCGTCGTTTGGCATTCACTGGCCTAATGTGTGGCATATGAGCAGCCGTTCGATCATGAAATCCAAGTTTTCTCACATTCCGCCTAACTTTCATAGTACTTGCAGTGGATCCTGATGCAGTTTGTAATTCCTGTGGATAGATGCCTGCCTATTACAAATGGTTCAAATGGCTCTGAGCACTATGCGACTTAACTTCTGAGGTCATCAGTCGCCTAGAACTTAGAACTAATTAAAAAAAAGTGGTTCAAATGGCTCTGAGCACTATGGGACTTAACATTCATGGTCATCAGTCCCCTAGAACTTAGAACAACTTAAACCTAACTAACCTAAGGACATCATACAACACCCAGTCATCACGAGGCAGAGAAAATCTCTGACGCCGCCGGAAATCGAACCCGGGAACCCGGGAGCGGGAAGTGAGAACGCTACCGCACGACCACGAGCTGCGGACAACTAATTAAACCTAACTAACCTAAGGACATCACACATATCCATGCCCGAGGCAGGATTCGAACGTGCGACCGTAGCGGTCGCTCGGCTCCAGACTGTAGTGCCTAGAACCGCACGGCCACTCCGGCCGGCTGCCTATTACACATTACGACGCTCTTCAAACGTCAGTGGTCTTTGTCAGTCAACAGACGATGTCGGCCTGTATGCCTTTGTTCTGTACGTGTCCCTTCATGTTTCCATTTCACTATCACATGGGAAACAGGGGACCTAGGGATGTTTAGGAGTGTGGAAATCGCGTACTGACGTATGACACAAGTGACACCCAATCACCTGAGCACGTTTGTAGTCCGTGAGTACCGCGGAGCGCCCCATCCTGCTCTCTCACGATGTGTAATGGCTACTGAGGTCGCTGGTATGGAGTACCTGGCAGTAGGTGGCAGCACAATGCACCTAATATGAAGAACGTATGTTTTTGGGGGTGTCTGGATATTTTTGATCACGTAGTGTATTTCGTTCTGCTGTTCAAGGAAACATCTTAACGTAAAAGTGAGAGCTTATTTGTAAGTTCTCTATTCAGCTAATTACCTTGTATGGAGTATGCTGACAAAAGTCATGGGACACGTCATAACACCGTGTCGGACCACTTTTTGTCACACTCTTCATAACCAAGAGTACCAAACGGCGTGTGACGGTAGCATAATGTGACACCCCACACTGCAGCTTACACCAAAAAGGCCTTTGTGGATGTACAAACACATGATTGGTCTGACCAGTCCCCTGATTTCTCAGCGATAGAGCAAGTCCAGGATGCGTTGACAAAACGTACATTTTTGTACTAGCCTCCAGCCGACACACATGAACTGACACAGCATGTATTTCAGGTACGTCAAGAAATTGTTCGAGAAGTTTGGATGCACTTTGCTGCCATACCACAACAGTACTGGTCGGTGTTCTTGCCTGTGGGGATCACACCCAGTAACGATGTCGATGAGGAACATCAGTTGGGAATGAAATAAAAGTTTCATCATTTCATACCCCATTGTGTGACAAACATTTCCATTTTCATCAGTGTAGTTGGGTGCTTTGTGACAAAGAATATTATGCTGTAACTGGTCTTGGTTAGGAATCCGTCTAAAAAAAAATGCGTATAGCCATTTTATCCGCATTTATAAGCTTTTTGACTCATTTGTGATGGTGGTCCGTTGCAGTAAAGGGGGCAACTTTCTGATCATTCAGCTTATACGCAGACTTTGTGATCAACTGTTTAAACTGGAGTACAACAATCGTTGGACTCACTCATTTAGCATGCTTTCGATTATGTCGTAAGTAAAGTCGGACTGCATACCAGATAGACCAGACAGACAGAAATAGCATTTCAATTCACTCTCCTACACTCTGGTATATTAGGTTGGTGCACAGTTTCGTAGCGTTTTTGTTTTGCGTGTTGGTGAACCGGTTGCTTTGGGTTTATTTATCGACTGTCATTCTTCATTTGTAGTTCACTGTTGCCACTTGAGTTTACATATTGTCGTTTTGTCTCTTGGAGATCGTGTCTTGGGCTGTGGACGACAGGAAAGGGAGTGCCAAGTGAAGAAATCAGAACATTTCCGACATGTTCTTCTGTGTGAGGTGAGTAGAGGAATGACAGCAGCTGAGGCAGACTGATACATGTCAGTGTACTCGAGAACTGGCAAATGTGATGAACTGTGATCATTCCACCATCGTGTGAAATTTGAGTGCAATGGGAAGGTTCAAAAATCGGGTGTATGGGTACCGCATGCTCTAAGCCAAAATCACAAAGATCAGCGGATCGTCCCCCCGGTAGCTGAATGGTCAGTGTGACGGATTGTCCATCCTCTGGGACCGGGTTCGATTCTCGGCTTGGTCGGGGACTTTCCTCCGCCCAGGGACTGGGTGTTGTGCTCTCCTCATCATCATCCTATCATCCTCATCGACTGCAGGTCGCCGAAGTGGCGTCAAGTCGGAAGACCGGCACCCGGCGAACGGTCTGCCCGACGGGGGACCCTAGCCATACGATTAAATAAAATAAAAGCGGGTGGTCATGAGTGCATCTCTGCTTTCTCGTCTTGAACTGGCTCGCCAACAAGATCGATAACGCCTTCCGGTATCGTCACAGGTGGTGACAAATGGTGTCTTTATGCTAGCATGCAGCAACGCCCCCCCCCCCCCCCCTCCTCACTAGAGCCGACGGAAGAAAAAGGACAGCATAGAATAAGACGCTAGTTCAAGCCATCAACGTCACACCCGGAATGGAACACATGGAGGAAGAACTCGTGTTTGTGTCCTCCAGTCAAAAGATAGCCATAGACAAAATACTGAACGAAGCAAGGATGGAACCAAAGGCTAAGAATGCTTTATCTGCTCTGTTAACCGTCATTAGAGACAGAACGTTTCCCTTAGCTTGGCAAATAACTAGCCTTGGAGAAAAGCGATTAAGATCTGAACTACAGAAATCATGTGATCCAGTTAAAGACTTACTAATACAAACTCTGCAAGAGAAGGCTGAGAAATTACAGAACGAAAATTGGGAACTCAGTGTAGCGAGCCAAGACTTTCAAAAACAAATTAGACAATTGACTGATAAGGTTACAGAACAAGCCCTAACACAAGCACAGACACTGGCGTAGGCTGCCGCCTTAACGACAGAGCGTGAATCCAAAGAGGCGCGAAGCATAGAACAGTGTAAAACAAAACAGACCGCTACACTATATACCAAATCGACAGCAAATCAAGACGCCAGAGCTGCACGACAGACTACCATCAAGAACGTCAACCCCAGAAATGAGAATCTATTATATCAAGTCAACCAGAACCACTCAGACTGCAGTTATACTAGAAACGGCAACACAGGAGGATTGTCGAAAAAGAATGGAGAAAATGAAAGACCTGCTCACCATTGTCCATGAAGGGCCGCGAAAACGCAAGCCATTCGTGGCAGTATATCGGCTGTCCGATACACTCACTGACGACGAGTTTTTAGAAAGCCTTTATCAGCAAAATCTGAGTGGTGACACCACGAAAGACGACGTCGACAGGGAAGTCAAAAGAAGGTTTGAAGTAGGCCTTAATGTGAGGGGTTTCAATCATCAGGTACTGGAGGTGAGCCTCCCTACCTGTACAGAGTCCTAACACAAAGACGCAGAGTCTATGTAGACCTAGAATCGCTGTCTGTGAAAGACAGTGCGGTGACAAATTAGTGTTTTAAGTACTGTCACCTAGAACATACGACTAAAACCAGCAGAAAGGCGAAAGTTACGTGTGCCAAGTCTGGCAACCAAGGACACAAGCGCACTGATTGCACGTCTACCGAGGCTTTCGTCGGCATCCCCTGCAAATACAACGGTGGTGTCTGCAACAAAATAAAATGGCGTGATTGCCAAACCTATACACAATCGCATGACCGCTTCCTGGACGGCATAGACTATGGCAACGGAAATCAATACACTCACACAACAAACATGAATATCCAGAGCACTCAATGCACATAAATACAAGTCACCACCAACAATACAGAGAAGCTGCCGAAGGACAATTTCCTCGAGAGGATAAATGACTGTTCTGCCAGAGATTTATGACGAAAATGAACTCATCCCACCCCTGACACGCTCAACGATGTTATAGGATAGCTACATTAATTCCACAGAATATGGATATGATATGACAGAAGGGGGCTCCATTCACTACGAGATGGCAAAGCAAATCAGAAGATAATCACACCATCGGATAAACTTCTAGATACATTAACGCAGAGAATAGCTTACATATACAGGGTGAGTCACCTAACATTACCGCTGGATATATTTCGTAAACCACATCAAATACTGACGAATCGATTCTACAGACCGAACGTGAGGAGAGGGGTAGTGTAACTGTTCACCACAAACCATAAAAAAATGCACGGAGGTATGTTTTCTAACACAAACCCACGTTTTTTTAAATAGAACCCCGTTAGTTTTGTTAGCACATCTGAACATATAAACAAATACGTAATCAGTGCCGTTTGTTGCATTGTAAAATGTTAATTACATCCAGAGATATTGTCACCTCAAGTTGACGCTTGAGTACCACTCCTCCGCTGTTCGATCGTGTGTATCGGAGAGCACCGAATTACGTAGGGATCCAAAGGGAACGGTGATGGGCCTTAGGTACAGAAGAGACTGGAACAGCACATTACGTCCACATGCTAACACCTTTTTATTGGTCTTTTTCACTGACGCACATGTACATTACCATAAGGGGTGAGGTACACGTACACACGTGGTTTCCGTTTTCAATTACGGAGTGGAATAGAGTGTGTCCCGACATGTCAGGCCAATAGATGTTCAATGTGGTGACCATCATTTGCTGCACACAATTGCAATCTCTGGCGTAATGAATGTCGTACACGCCGCAGTACATCTGATGTAATGTCGCCGCAGGCTGCCACAATACGTTGTTTCATATCCTCTGGGGTTGTAGGCACATCACGGTACACATTCTCCTTAAACGTACCCCACGGAAAGAAGTCCAGATGTGTAAGATCAGGAAACGGGCTGGCCAATTTACGCGTCCTCCACGTCCTATGAAACGCCCGTCGAACATCCTGTCAAGGGTCAGCCTAGTGTTAATTGCGGAATGTGCAGGTGCACCATCATGCTGATACCACATACGTCGACGCGTTTCCAGTGGGACATTTTCGAGCAACGTTGGCAGATCATTCTGTAGAAACGCGATGTATGTTGCAGTGCTCTCCGATACACACGATCGAACAGCGGAGGAGTGGTACTCAAGCGTCAACTTTAGGTTACAATATCTCCGGATGTAATTAACATTTTACAATGCAACAAACGGCACTGATTACGTATTTGTTTATATGTTCAGATGTGCTAACAAAACTAACGTGGTTCCACTTAAAAAAAACGTAGGTTTGTGTTAAAAAACATACTTCCGTGCATTTTTGTATGGTTTGTATTAAACAATTACACTAGCCCCTCTCCTCACGTTCGGTCTGTGGAATCGGTTTCTCAGAATTTGATGTGGTTTACGAAATACACTCCTGGAAATGGAAAAAAGAACACATTGACACCGGTGTGTCAGAACCACCATACTTGCTCCGGACACTGCGAGAGGGCTGTAAAAGCAATGATCACACGCACGGCACAGCGGACACACTAGGAACCGCGGTGTTGGCCGTCGAATGGCGCTAGCTGCGCAGCATTTGTGCACCGCCGCCGTCAGTGTCAGCCAGTTTGCCGTGGCACACGCAGCTCCATCGCAGTCTTTAACACTGGTAGCATGCCGCGACAGCGTGGACGTGAACCGTATGTGCAGTTGACGGACTTTGAGCGAGGGCGTATAGTGGGCATGCGGGAGGCCGGGTGGACGTACCGCCGAATTGCTCAACACGTGGGGCGTGAGGTCTCCACAGTACATCGATGTTGTCGCCAGTGGTCGGCGGAAGGTGCACGTGCCCGTCGACCTGGGACCGGACCGCAGCGACGCACAGATGCACGCCAAGACCGTAGGATCCTACGCAGTGCCGTAGGGGACCGCACCGCCACTTCCCAGCAAATTAGGGACACTGTTGCTCCTGGGGTATCGGCGAGGACCATTCGCAACCGTCTCCATGAAGCTGGGCTACGGTCCCGCACACCGTTAGGCCGTCTTCCGCTCAAGCCCCAACATCGTGCAGCCCGCCTCCAGTGGTGTCGCGACAGGCGTGAATGGAGGGACGAATGGAGACGTGTCGTCTTCAGCGATGAGAGTCGCTTCTGCCTTGGAGCCAATGATGGTCGTATGCATGTTTGGCGCCGTGCAGGTGAGCCCCACAATCAGGACTGCATGCGACCGAGGCACACAGGGCCAACACCCGGCATCATGGTGTGGGGAGCGATCTCCTACACTGGCCGTACACCACTGGTGATTGTCGAGGGGACACTGAATAGTGCACGGTACATCCAAACCGTCATCGAACCCATCGTTCTACCATTCCTAGACCGGCAAGGGAACTTGCTGTTCCAACAGGACAATGCACGTCCGCATGTATCCCGTGCCACCCAACGTGCTCTAGAAGGTGTAAGTCAACTACCCTGGCCAGCAAGATCTCCGGATCTGTCCCCCATTGAGCATGTTTGGGACTGGATGAAGCGTCGTCTCACGCGGTCTGCACGTCCAGCACGAACGCTGGTCCAACTGAGGCGCCAGGTGGAAATGGCATGGCAAGCCGTTCCACAGGACTACATCCAGCATCTCTACGATCGTCTCCATGGGAGAATAGCAGCCTGCATTGCTGCGAAAGGTGGATATACACTGTACTAGTGCCGACATTGTGCATGCTCTGTTGCCTGTGTCTATGTGCCTGTGGTTCTGTCAGTGTGATCATGTGATGTATCTGACCCCAGGAATGTGTTAATAAAGTTTCCCCTTCCTGGGACAATGAATTCACGGTGTTCTTATTTCAATTTCCAGGAGTGTATATCCAGCGGTAACGTTAGGTGACTCACCCTGTATTGCACGCAAGAAAATGTGCAAAGAAAACCGACACATACCTACGCAATTTCACCCATCCGAAATACATCACATCACACTAACACAAGACGCACACAAACCGGAATCATCATCACATGGAAAACTCTACGACACACGTAAATGTGAACAATACATTAAACCAGTCAAATTTGTCTCGGAACGCTCTCTCCACTCCGGACAAAGGAAACAAGGAGTAGACAGATACATATAGCCTGAATCAATAGACGCCGAAACTATCAGGCCACAGACCAATACAAAACCCCGAATTACCGAACCAAGACTTAAAAATAATAGACAAATTAGATGAAGACTAATTTGAGGGAACCGCATTTGAAATTTGCAACTACGTCAACGTGCATCTAGAAACAACCGCCCTTACCAACCGCCCCCCCCCCCCCCCCAAACGTCAACAAAGACACCACAACACACACAGTCAGTTCAGTACAAATCACTACCATCCCTGTCAGCACACCAGCAAGCACATCCAACATCAGTGAAATTCGTGTGGAGGCAAAAAGCGCTGAAGAAGCTAGTCAGAAAATGAACTATAACCGTGTGAAGCCCCAAAAAGGTCTTCCAATATATCCCGATCGGCGGCCAACACCAAATCATAATCCATATAGTACCACCGCAGAAACCGGAATAGAAACGAGCACCAACAAGAAGCCAGATACACCTAATTATGATAATTTAGAATTTAACTTACTTTTAAGTAGACTAGAGAAAAAAGATATACTGCAGTGGATACTACTTAGATTGCACCATTCAAAAGGCGATTCTGTCTGTTTCCCAGCAACTGAACAGACAGACAGAATCATTCTAAGGGCAGAGAATATCCCTGCATCAACAGAGCCGCTGCTCCAGGTCTACCTACGCCCGTCAGAATCATTCGACTTGGACGAAATATATGCGGATCATGTAGGAGCACATGGGCGATGATGATGATGTTTGGTTCGTGGGGCGCTCAACATCGCGGTCATCAGCGCCCGTAGAAAGTCCCAATTTTAATACAGTCCAATTTTTTACGCAGTCCAATCTACTCTGCATGATGATGATGAAAGAATGAGGACAACACAAACACCGAGTCCCCGGGCAGAGAAAATCCCCAATCCGGCCGGGAATCGAAACCAGGACCTCACGATCCAGAGGCAGCAACGCTAGCCACTAAACCACGAGCTGCGGACGAGCACATGGACGAATATATATGGATCACACTCAGAACTGATAGTAAATGCTATGTACACTTGAAACACCTAGAACACAGAGACACAAAATGAATATGTTACAACATAATACAAAAAACAGTATTATAGTTAGCGTGGAAATCCCGAAAGTAGCATAAGACTTCCTGGAAGGCATCATGTGTTTACAAGAACCTTATAATAGAAACGGGCAACTAATATGTTTACCAAACACACTACCATAATAACAGGAAGCAATGACTGCAAGGCTGCAATACTAATTTTAAATAGAACCTATAATGTAATTGCCGGCCGGTCTGGCCGAGCCGTTCTAGGCGCTTTAGTCTGGAACCGCGAGACCGCTACAGTCGCAAGTTCGAATCCTGCCTAGGGCATGGATGGGTGTGATTTCCTTAGCTTAGTTAGGTTTAAGTAGTTCTAAGCCTAGGGGACTGATGACCTCAGATGTTAAGTCCCATACTGCTTAGAGCCATTTGAGCCATACAATGTAATTAAGGTAACACAGTCGCTCAGTCAACATTTAGTTACCACAGAGATAACCAATGGGACCGTTGCATGGGTGACTGCATCCATGTACGCCCAATACAGCCATAAAAAAGAACCGTATGCAGACCACATCAGAGACCCAGCAGTGTACGCCAGAGACAAAAAAATTAGTGATACCTGCTGATATTAATTCAAGATTCACCCTCGAGAAGTCACAACAGAGCGGATGACAAATTACGCATAATCATCGACCTGATACAAGCTTTTGACAATGTTGATTGGAATACTCTCTTTCAAATTCTGAAGGTGGCAGGGGTAAAACACAGGGAGCGAAAGGCTATTTACGATTTGTACAGAAACCAGATGGCAGTTATAAGAGTCGAGGGGCGTGAAAGGGAAGCAGTGGTTGGGGAGGGAGTGAGACACGGTTGTAGCCTCTCCCCGATGTTATTCAATCTGTATATTGAGCAAGCAGTAAAGGAAACAAGAGAAAAATTCGGAGTAGGTAATAAAATCCATGGAGAAGAAATAAAAACTCTGAGGTTTGCCGATGACATTGTAATTCTGTCAGAGACAGCAAAGGACTTGGATGAGCAGTTGAACAGAATGGACAGTGTCTTGATAGGAGGGTATAAGATGAACATCAACAAAAGGAAAACGAGGATAATGGAATGTAGTCGATTTAAGTCGGGTGATGTTGAGGGAATGAGATTAGGAAATGAGACACTTAAAGCAGTAAAGGAGTTTTGCTATTTGGGGAGCAAAATAACTGATGATGGTCGAAGTAGAGAGGATATAAAATGTAGACTGGCAATGGCACGGAAAGCGTTTCTGAAGAAGAAAAACTTGTTAACATCGAGTATAGATTTAAATGTCAGGAAGTCGTTTCCGGAAGTATTTGTATGGAGTGTAGCCATGTACGGAAGTGAAACGTGGACGATAAATAGTTTAGACAAGAAGAGAATAGAAGCTTTCGAAATGTGGTGCTACAGAAGAATGCTGAAGATTAGATGGGTAGATCACATAACTAATGAGGAGGTACTGAATCGAATTGGGGAGAAGAGGAGTTTGTGGCACAACTTGACTAGAAGAAGGGATCGATTGGTAGGACATGTTCTGAGACATCGCTGGATCACCAATTTAGTATTGGAGGGCAGCGTGGAGGGTAAAAATCGAAGAGGGAGACCAAGAGATGTATACACTAAGCAGATTCAGAAGGATGTAGGCTGCAGTAGGTACTGAGAGATGAAGAAGCTTGCACAGGATAGAGTAGCATGGAGAGCTGCATCAAACCAGTCTGAGGACTGAAGACCACAACAACAATACAAGAACCACAATTACATGTAACGAACACAGAGAGAACTTTTCCAACATAAGCAGCGTTCGACGGTACGAGCAGTAACAATTATTTTCAACGTTGAGTCAGTTCGATTCTGCGTTGGGAAAAAAGTGGGTGCCTAGTGACAACGTAAAGATAGCGAACCAGCGCTCAAGCAACTCCCAATGGGCGCTGGCAGTAGGTCGCAGCCCAGGTAAGACTCTCCATTCGGCCCCAGACATTTGGTCGCACCTGTCAGTCGGTGCGCCGCACACCTATCTCTCCCCAAGCACAAACCACTGCTCTGGCAGGAGGAACGAATGGGAATCAAGGTGCACGCGAAAATGGGGTGGAAAAAAAAGTACAGAGAGAACGAGAAGTTGGCAGGACGTCCGGGTCGGCGGCGATGATGAACAACGTAATCTGCTGACCGGCGGCAAAAACCCCGGCACTGGCTCGACTCGCTCGACACGCTCTCGTCTCGTGGGGACAAAGCGCGTCCCCCTTCCCTGCATCGCATCTGACGATAATGGCGGAGTCGCAAAGAAAAGAGCGCTTATTAAAGTCGTTTGACAGTTACCGTTCTCACAGGAGCGTTGCACAATCTCTCTTCTTCAAGTGTCTCCTCGCAGGCGCGTCCTGCCCCCCCCCCCCCCCCCCCCTTCACAACCACCCCTCTCCACCCACCGACACTTCTTTCCGTCTCTGTCGCTCCCACATCTCCACTTCCCCTATTTACTGCCGGTCGCCGAGCTCCAAAATTACGATCTTTCAGGATATGAGTTCCGTTCCGCGGCGCCGAATATTACGGTTTTTGTCGGACGTAAAACGGAAGAAGCACACACACACACACACACACACACACACACACACACACACACACACACACATGCGGTTACATACGCCCACACGTGACGTGACGAGTCCACACACACGCGCGAGCGTGTACGCGCCGCTGGGCTGGCATTTTCCGTTCGCCATTACGGCGCAGCGATACGCAATTACTCTTATCGTTATTGCCATTATTTCTCCGTCCAGTATCAGATGGCGGCGGTAATTCGGCATGACGAGGATGTGAAGCCTCGTGCGCGGACGCGCAGTGTAACAAAAACTAATTAGTGCCCGTATCGGCGTCCCCTATCAAGACAGTTGCCGCCACTGTCGCAAGCTGGTTTCTCGCGGGGTTGACGTGGCGTTCCACAAGAGTTCGTACTGGGGCCTTGGCAACTTCCGACAGTCCTTCAGATGTTCCTGATGTCCACAACCGGGTGACATGTTTCGGTGTATCCTTGTTCGTTAGCGAATCCATGTTATCGCTGAAAAAAAGAAAAAGCATTCATCCCAATCGCTCATGAGTTACATGGAGTTAAGGATAACTTCGTACCAACTCATTACTACTGGTAGCGAAAGGATGCATCAAACTAGCGAAATGTACTAGTTCGATTTCGCTCGGCAGCTAATTTGTTAAGTAAAATGTTCCTTTCTTTTTTATTGAGACAATGGAGAGGATATTGCCTCGAGGGAACACTACTGTAAACCTTAATCAAACTTCGATCTAGGGAAAGTAATATCTAGCATTTTCAGATATTATCTTCTTTGTCCACGCTGCAGTCCTCTGCCTTGGGTTTTCTTATTCTGATTCACTTATGTGTTTTAATAGTGTCCTCGTTAACTTGGTGAGCAAGTAACATAGCGAATAAAGGAACGCTATTACTGGCAGAGTTAGATCAATCCCGACATGGTTCTGCCAGAGAAATGCACTCGTGAGAGAATACAGAAAATCCTGGGCTACCGCATCCTCACATCAGACGTAAACATCCAATGTCTCTGGGCTGATCGGATTCGTTGAAGAACCATAAAGCTATATAGGTAGAGGGAATTTTAACCTTGCACAAATGCACAGGCCTGCATGACCACTGTCAATGTAGATAAAATGTTTTGTGAGGTAAAGTTGCGTTATTTGTATCACTTGATTCTTTAATAACTCTAAATTTTAACCATTCTGATGTGACCTTTTTCAGGAGCCTTACTTTGTACACAAATTATACCTGTGGACACCACATCACTTCTGAAGAATTCCTTCAGCAAGGTCGGAAACCCCTCGTCTGCTCCGACCTACGTACTGATCCGCTCCTTTTAATTTTATTTCTCTTTAATATATTTCTCAGCTTTTGTATCAATATTGCTTTCAATGCCTCGGTTTTAGCACCCGCTACGCACTTCTATAATTCGGTCAAATTTTGTGCATGACGTGACTGATTCTTGACCGAGAGACTGTAGACCTCGTTGTTTATGATCCTAACACCAACCAGTCAACCAATCGAAGCCAAGCTTTAAGTTTTATTCTTAATTTTGCTTCGAAGAAATGATACTTCAGTGTACGTCTCATGCCACCAGCAATGGCGGCCGAAAACTTCCAGCATAAGAAGTCATTCCCTTTCTGGCAACTATCTTGTCGAAGAGGGCGGAGGGCACTCTGTTGCCATTGGGGTGAGAAACTGCTCCTAAAAGGTAGAAGAATCAGCAATGATCAATAGCATGAGGACACAGAAGGCAATGGAAACCGCTGTATTAAAGACACATGATGTGTATCCACAGTATATGTCGTCTGTTGTTGAAAAAGTGTCACGATGATCTCTCCAACGGCGAAAGGTTCCGGATTACCCCATCGTTCGGATCTCCGGGAGGGGACTGCCAAGGGGGAGAAGACTAAGAGAAAAAACGTAGAATAAGCAACGAACAGATAAACAGATAACGTTCTGTGAACTGAAGGAAGGAATATCAGATGTTTGAACTTAGTAGAAAAACTAGACAACCTGAAAAGAGAAATGCAGATATAGGGGAAGTCAGTGAACTGAAATGGAAAGAAGGTAAGGATTTCTGGTACGGCGAATATATGGTATCGTCAACCGCAGCGAGAAATGGCATAACAGGAGTAGGATTCGTTATGAATAGGAAGGTGGCGCAGAGAATAATTTACTGCGAACAGCTCAGTGGAAGGGTTGTTCTCATTAGAATGGACAGCAAACGAACACCGTCGACGATAGTTCAAGTATACATGCTGTCGTCACAAGCCGAAGATGAAGACATAAAGTATATGAGGATAATGAACAGGTAATTCAGTACGTAGAGGGAGATGAAAATCTAATAGTCATCGGGATTGGAACGTGGTTGATCGGGAATCTGGGCTTGGCAATGGGAATGAGAGAGGAGAATCACTAATTGAGTTCTGCAATAAATTTCAGATGGTAACAGCGAATACTCTGTTCAGTAATCGCAAGAGCAGGGAGTATACTTGGAAAATGTCGGGAAATCCGGAAGATTTCAGTTAGATCACATCATGATCAGGCAGAGACTTCGAAATAAGATACTGGATTGAAAGGCGTAACCAGGTGCAGTTACAGACTTAGATCACAATTTATTGATGACGAATAGTAGGCCTGCATCTCGTGGTCGTGCGGTAGCGTTCTCGCTTCCCACGCCCGGGTTCCCGGGTTCGATTCCCGGCGGGGTCAGGGATTTTCTCTGCCTCGTGATGGCTGGGTGTTGTGTGCTGTCCTTAGGTTAGTTAGGTTTAAGTAGTTCTAAGTTCTAGGGGACTGATGACCATAGCTGTTAAGTCCCATAGTGCTCAGAGCCATTTGAACGAATAGTAGACTGAAGTTTAAGAGAATCATCGAAAGGAAACAGTGTCGAAGGAAGTCAGCTACTGAATACTACGGAATGATGGGACGCACTGGCAGTTCGCAAAGGATATGGATAATGCGATAAGGAATGCTGGAGTAATCACTTAGTTGAAGAGGAATAGACATCTGTAAAAAGGGCAATCACATATGTTGGAAGGACGAACACAGGTAGAAGGAAGGTACCTGCGAAGAAACCGTCGGTAACAGAAGAAATTCTTCAGATGATTGACGAAACCATGCAGTACAAGAATGGTCAGGGAAAGACAGAAATACAGCAATATAGTTCCCTCAGGAATGAAATAAATTGGAAGTGCAAGGTAGTCAAGGCGAAATAGCTGCAGTAAAGATGTGGAGAAACCGAAAGAGAAATGATCGTCGGGAGCACTCAAATCTCACATGTGAGTGAATTCCTAAGGGTCCAAACTGCTGAGGTCATCGGTCCCTAGACTTACATACTACTTAAACTAACTTGTGCTAAGAACAACACAAACACCCATGCCCGAGGGAGGACTCGAACCTTCTTCGGTAGGGGCCGCCCAATCCGGAGCATGACACCTCAAACCGCGCGGCCACTGCGCGCGGCTCGGGAGGACTGACTCAGAATGTAGGAAACTCAAAACAATCTTCGGAGAACTTAAAATCAAGAGTTCAATGAGAATTCTGCTGCTAAACGCAGGGGGAGAGCGGATGGGTCGATGGAGTACATTGAAGGCCTCTATGAGGGGCGGGGGGGGGGGGGGGGGGGCTGACTTGTCTGATGTTGTGATGGAAGAAGAAACTGTAGTCGATGTGGAAGACAAAGGAAATCCAGTATTAGGGACCGAATTTGCAATAGATCCGGATGACCTGAGATCAAGCATGGCAGAGGGGAGAGATAATATTGCATCACAGTTTTTAAAATCACTGGGGGAATTGGCAACCAAACGTCTAACTCACATATTGGTACGCAGACTCTATGAGAATGGCGACGTACCATCAGAGTTTCGGAAAAACATCATCCACACAAGTATGAAGATTGCAAGAACGACAAGTGCGAGAATTATCGCATCATCAGGTTAACAGCTCACACATCCAAGTTGATGACAAGAATAATATATTGAGTAATGAAAAAGAAAAGTTATCTGTTAGATGTCGATCAATTTGGCCTTAGGAAAGGTAGTGGCACCAGAAAGGCGGTTCTGACGTTGCGCTTGACAGTGGAAGCAAGACTGAAGAAAAATCAAAACACAGTCATAGGATATGTCGATGTGTAAAAAGCGTTAAAGAATGTAAAATGGTGCAAGATGTTCGAACTTCTGATAAAAGTAGGACTAAGCTATAAGGAAAAACGGGCAACATACAATATGCATAAGAACCAAGAGCGAACAATATGAGTGGAATAACAAGAATGGAGTGCTCAGATTAACGAGGGTGTAAGACAGGATTGTCGTTCAAATGGTTCAAATGGCTCTGAGCACTATGGGACTTAACATCTTAGGTCATCAGTCCCCTAGAACTTAGAACTACTTAAACCTAACTAACCTAAGGACATCACACACATCCATGCCCGAGGCAAGATTCGAACCTGCGACCGTAGCAGTTCCGTGGTTCCGGACTGCAGCGCCTAGAACCGCAAGGCCACCACGGCCGGCCAGGATTGTCGTCTGTCGCCCCTACTGTTAGGTTTATACACTCCTGGAAATTGAAATAAGAACACCGTGAATTCATTGTCCTAGGAAGGGGAAACTTTATTGACACATTCCTGGGGTCAGATACATCACATGATCACACCGACAGAACCACAGGCACATAGACACAGGCAACAGAGCATGCACAATGTCGGCACTAGTACAGTGTATATCCACCCTCCGCAGCAATGCAGGCTGCTATTCTCCCATGGAGACGATCGTAGAGATGCTGGATGTAGTCCTGTGGAACGGCTTGCCATGCCATTTCCACCTGGCGCCTCAGTTGGACCAGCGTTCGTGCTGGACGTGCAGACCACGTGAGACGACGCTTCATCCAGTCCCAAACATGCTCAATGGGGGACAGATCCGGAGATCTTGCTGGCCAGGGTAGTTGACTTACACCTTCTAGAGCACGTTGGGTGGCACGGGATACATGCGGACGTGCATTGTCCTGTTGGAACAGCAAGTTCCCTTGCCGGTCTAGGAATGGTAGAACGATGGGTTCGATGACGGTTTGGATGTACCGTGCACTATTCAGTGTCCCCTCGACGATCACCAGTGGTGTACGGCCAGTGTAAGAGATCGCTCCCCACACCATGATGCCGGGTGTTGGCCCTGTGTGCCTCGGTCGTATGCAGTCCTGATTGTGGCGCTCACCTGCACGGCGCCAAACACGCATACGACCATCATTGGCACCAAGGCAGAAGCGACTCTCATCGCTGAAGACGACACGTCTCCATTCGTCCCTCCATTCACGCCTGTCGCGACACCACTGGAGGCGGGCTGCACGATGTTGGGGCGTGAGCCGAAGACGGCCTAACGGTGTGCGGGACCGTAGCCCAGCTTCATGGAGACGGTTGCGAATGGTCCTCGCCGATACCCCAGGAGCAACAGTGTCCCTAATTTGCTGGGAAGTGGCGGTGCGGTCCCCTACGGCACTGCGTAGGATCCTACGGTCTTGGCGTGCATCCGTGCGTCGCTGCGGTCCGGTCCCAGGTCGACGGGCACGTGCACCTTCCGCCGACCACTGGCGACAACATCGATGTACTGTGGAGACCTCACGCCCCACGTGTTGAGCAATTCGGCGGTACGTCCACCCGGCCTCGCGCATGCCCACTATACGCCCTCGCTCAAAGTCCGTCAACTGCACATACGGTTCACGTCCACGCTGTCGCGGCATGCTACCAGTGTTAAAGACTGCGATGGAGCTCCGTATGCCACGGCAAACTGGCTGACACTGACGGCGGCGGTGCACAAATGCTGCGCAGCTAGCGCCATTCGACGGCAACACCGCGGTTCCTGGTGTGTCCGCTGTGCCGTGCGTGTGATCATCGCTTGTACAGCCCTCTCGCAGTGTCCGGAGCAAGTATGGTGGGTCTGACACACCGTTGTCAATGTGTTCTTTTTTCCATTTCCAGGAGTGTATGTCAAAGATGGAATGATGGAAATACAAGAAAGGTTCAACAATGGGATTAAAATTCAATGTGAAAGGAAATCAGTGATAAGGTTCGCCGATAACGTTACTACTCTCAGTGAAAGTGAAGGAGAACTGCAGAGTCTGTTGGATGGTATGAACAGTCGAATGAATGGAGAATATGGATCGATAATAAACCGGGAAATGCTAAAGTAATGAGAAGTAGCATAAATGAGAGCAGCGAGAAACTTTAACATCAAAGCTGGTCATCACGAAGTAGACGAAGTTAGGGAATTCTGCCACCTCGAAACCAAATAACCCCTGACGGACGAAGCAAGGACGACACAAGAAGCAGACTTGCACAGGCAAAGAGGACATTCCTAGCCAAGAGAAGTCTTCTCGCATCAAACATAGGTCACAATTTGAGCAAGAAAGTTCTGAGAATGTGCGCATGGAGCTCAGCATTGGATGGTAGTGAACCATGGACTGGGGCAAAAGCATTTAAGATGTTGTGCTACAGAAGATTGTCGGAAATAAGGTAGACTGATAACGAATCGGCGAGGAAAGGAATTATAAACGCTGACAAAAAGAAGGATCGGGATGATAAGACATTTGTCTAGACATTGCGGAATAACTTCCATTGTACTAGAGGGAGCTGTGGAGGGCAAAATGTAGGGGAAGACAGAGATTGGAATACATCCAGCAAATAACTGAGGACGTAGGTTGCAAGTGCTACTCTGGCATGAAAAAGTTAACGCAGGAGAGGAATTTGTGGCGGGCCGCATCAAAGCAGACAGAAGGTGGAAGACTCAAAAAACTGATGACATACACACTTTTGGACTATCATATAGACTGTGAAAGACTGTTGTGTGAACGGTGCAAGAGGAGAGCATAGAGTAATTCAGGCACGCAGGCAAACACACAAATAGACTTGTGTTTCTTGGGTGTTTGCTTACATTCGGTACAGCAGGATAGACATTTGTGGAACCTCTCCTCCCGAAGGCAGCAGTTTGAGACGCTTCTACAAAAAAATGGTTCAAATGGCTCTGAGCATTATGGGACTTAACTTCTGAGGTCATAAGTCCCCTAGAACTTAGAACTACTTAAACTTAACTAACCTAAGGACATCACACACATCCATGCCCGAGGCAGGATTCAAACCTGCGACCATAGCGGTCGCATGGCTCCAAACTGTAGCGCCTAGAACCGCTCGGCCACCCCGGCCGGCACGCTTCTACATCTACACTCTACAAACCACTGTCAGGTATATGGTACAGGGTACGTCCTACTGCACCAGTTATTAGGGTTTCTTCCTGTTCCATTCACATATGGAGCGCGGGGAGAGTGGTTGTTTGAACCCCTCAGAGATCAGTGATTATTTTAACCTTAGCTTCACGATCCCTATGTGGGTGATTAGGGGGTTGTAGTATATTCCTAGAGTAATCATTTAAAGCCGGTTCTTCAAACTTTGTTTTTTCTTGTTACTGTCTGATCACTTTCCATACATGTTAAGTCAATAAGTCCCCTACGATGGTTGTTTCTAATGTCTCGAAGTACACATAATTTTAACAAACGCAACAGATACACGTAACAGAGACTTTATTCATCAATAATACTTTCTCCTTCACTATTTAAAACAGTCTGCCAACGCTGGGGCAACTTTTCTAGTCCGCAGCTATAGAAATCACATGGTTTTGAGGCGAATAGCTCGTCGAGCTACGTTCGGGGAGCATCTTTTTTTCGGAAAGAAAGTTCCTTGAAGGTTTTTAGAGAGAGAGAGAGGAAAAGGTGAAAATATGAGGGCATAAGATCATGTGAATAAGTTGGGTGCGGAGTAACTTCCAATCCAACTCCTGTATAGCGTTTGTTGTCAATCTAGCAGAGTGCGAGCAGGCGTTATAGTGGAGTAGCATCATTTCACGCAATCTTCCTGATCGTTGTTCTTGGATTGCGTCTACAAGACGTCGCAGTTGTTGACAATAAACGTCAGTAGCGATGGTTTCACCTCGGGGAAGCAATTCGTAGTACACCACACTGTTCCACCAGAAGCATAATACCATCTTTTGTGGATGCGCACAAGTCTTTGTACGGGGAATTGCTGCTTTGTTTGGGCTCAACCATTGCTTTTTTTCCTTTTTTTCCTAATGTTAGTACAAAGACACCTTTTCTGTCACCAGTGACGATACGGGACAGGAATGTTTGGTATTGTTCAGGAGGCAATTGATGACGAGCAAGAAGAGATGCACATATGGCCACCTGCTGACTTTTCTGATTTTGGCTTACAGCACGCGGTACCAATACATCCGATTTTTGAATCTTCTCAACTGCATGTAAATGTCACATTTGCCAGTTCTCGAGTACACTGACTTGGGTTATTGTGAATTAATGCGTTTAAACGACCTTTATCAAACCCCAAAGGTCTTTCTCAACGCGGAGAGTCACTGATGTGCAAACTATCCTCCTTAAAGCGAGAAAACCATTTTCTTGCTGTGCTCTGTCCAGTGGCATTGTCCCCATAGACGGAGAAAATGTTTCTGGCGGTCTGTGCTACTGCCACCCCTCCATTGAACTCAAACAGAAGAATATGTCGGAAATGTACCGATTTATCCGCTTGGCAGTACATTTTCTTTCGCCCACAGCTCTACTCACTATCTCCAAAGCCCAAAATGACAAAACGTATACTCATACAGAAACAGCGAAGTACGAATAAAAAATGACAGTCTATATATAAACCCATAGCAGCCAGAACGCCAAAATGTAAAAAAAAACCGCTACGAACTTATGCACCAACCTAGTAATTAATGATCTGCATTAGCTGACCTCCCTCTATAACTAGATGCAGATACATACATACAAACGCACACACACACACACACACACACACACACACACACACACACACACATTTGATAAACTAGCAGAGTGATCCGCCACTCATAGGCTGTTGGAAACAATGACTGGACTGAGAGAGAAAGAAACTAACATAACTTTAAAAATGTTCATCTAACTAGGTTTTTCATGTCTACCCTTCCTATGTGTCCGCATAGGAGAGTTTTTACAATCACAGTGTCTTGACAGTTATGAGCTACGGCTGTGGGATTTGGACTTTTAATCCGAAAACAGTTCTAAAACTGAAGGGATCCTCATCGAGCAATGGTGAGAAGCGAATTTATAATGAGTACGAAAGATGGGAAAAAGAATGGATAAATAATAGTGGAAGAGATAATCATGCTCTAATGAATATGACATGGAGCTGTGATCGATATGGCCGGCCGTAGTGGCCTAGCGGTTCTAGGCGCTACAGTCTGGAACCGCGCGACCGATACGATCGCAGGTTCGAATCCTGCCTCGGGCATGGATGTGTGTGTCGTCCCTAGGTTAGTTTGGTTTAAGTAGTTCTAAGTTCTAGGGGAGTGATGACCTCAGAAGTTAAGTCCCATAGTGCTCAGAGCCATTTGAACCATTTGTGATCGATATGTCGGCATGGGAACAGATGGTAGATGGATAAAGGAATTCCTCTGCTAGATTTCAAAGGATAGGAAACTGACAGAGACGATAACCTAAAGGAGAAAGAGGAGAGGGACTGGAGTAACATAAAAAATAGCTAGAAGCAACAAGGAAATGTGTGTGGCTGAAGGAGTTTATGCTGTGAGAACTTCGGACGAAACCTGTATCCAGTAGTTGACGTTAAATGGTTGATAATGTTTATTTCTTGACAATAAAAGTGAAAAATGTGAATGGTAAGTACAAGATTGCCTTTTACTTCTTGTAGCATTTCCAGCTTGGTATTATAGCGACTAAATTATTCACCCGCTTCCATGATTCACCGCGTACAATGTCCGTCCAAAACGTCCCGAGACTAATTTTCTTCCTGGCGTATAATCGACATGAGCGCAATAGCTACTGTGGCAGCCTCAGCTAACAACTGCAAACGACAGATGTGCACTCGATCACTCAGTTGGGAACAGGCAGTCTTAAGCAGCGGACGTCTGAGCATAGTACCAAAATCGTCGTTTCACAAATCGGAAAGGAGCCACATCCAAACCTTCTCCAGGATGTTCTAAAAAACAGAAAACTGTGTCTTAAGTCAGTCCCATACACCTTGACTCCCGAATAAAAAAATGATGCGTGGACGCCTGCCGCGACTCGACAATGAAATGCAAATTGTGGACAATTCTTTCCCAAAAAGATCATCGCATGTGACGAGACTTGGTGTTATTAATTCGCACCTACCACAAAACGACAAGTGCAGAAAATGACATGAAGGACGAAAAGGATGAATTCTTTGAAGACATAAACGACATTCAAGCCAGGGTGACACGAGAGTTGAACAACATCCGAAAGAAGGCCGATACTAACAGTTTCACAAGATTGTGTGAAAGTTCTGTGCGTTGTAATCAACTGTGGTGGAAGGGACCATGTAGAATAACTGATGAGTTAATACCATTGTTTGCGCGGCCCCTCCCGCCGGAGGTTCGAGTCCTCCCTCGGGAGTGGGTGTGTGTGTGCTGTTCTTAGCATAAGTTAGTTTAACTAGTGTGTAAGTCTAGGGACCGAGGACCTCAGCAGTTTGGTCCCTTAGGATTTCATACACATTTGAACATTTGAATACAACTGTCTTAAAGTTTACCTGTTATTTATTAATCCGTTCTCGATACGTTTTGGACTGACTGTGTGGTTGCTGTTGTTGTTGTCGCTGTGGACGTAAGCCTGAAGAGTGGTGTGATGCTGCTCTCCATGCTCCTCTGTACTGTACAAGTATGTTCATCACCTAATACCAACTGCAACCCACATCCATTTGTACTCATCTCTTTGTCTCCCTCTGCCACTTTTAACTCCACACTTACCTAAATGTCTGAGAACATCTACTATCAAGCGATCCCTTCTTTGGGTGAACTTGCCCCACACATTTCTTTTCTTCTCAGTTCTCTCAGCATCGCCTGATTTAATTCGACTACATTCCCTCACCCTGTTTCACTTTTACTCATCTTAATATTCATCTCGTATGCTCATTTCGTGACAGTGTCCATTCTTTTCAACTGCACTTCCAAGTCCTCTGCTGTCTCTGACAGAAATGCAGTGGCACTGGCAAACTTCAAATTTTAACTACTTCTCTAAATTTTCTTTGGCTTCCTTTACTGCTTGCTCAATGTACAGACTGAATAACATAGGGGATAGGCTACAACCCTGCCTCATTTCCTTCTCGGTCACTAATTCCCTTTGATGCCCTTCGACTCTTACAACTGCTGTCTGATTTTTGTACTAGTTGTATATGAACTTTCACTTCCTGTATTTTGACCCTACTACCTTATAAATTTCTCAGAAGTGAGGAAATGTTGCTAGTCAAAACGTGAAGTAGAAGAATATTCACGATCCATCTATGGAGATATAAGTATTTCTCATGAGAAAACGTGCGTATCGCTAAATAAGCAATAAACGTTAGAAAAATCTGAAATAAGGGGTAAAAGAAAGATGTCTGAAACAAGTACCGCTTCAAAGAATAACCTTCATGGGGATACGTTATTACCCAGAAAAAGTAGTCAGAGTGGCAAATATAAACCGCAGACGCAGTGCAGCGTCATGTTTAAACAAGAAAAACTGTTCCACTGAAACGAAATTTTACGTAACTGCTGTGTGAAGCTGAAAGGAACCACACTGTGACTGACTGAACGTTTTTCGCTGAAAGTTTGAATGTGTGGCGTATGGAACGCTAGTGGAGGTGGACGAAGACTCGGTGGCCGGCACACATTCGGCGTGCAGGGTTCGTAGTTATATTCGAGCGACTTCGTCATGCGTCCTAAATTTTTGGAGACACATCCTGTGATAAAAGAATATCCAAAATTACCCACGTCGTGCAGGATACTAAACTGGGATCTTAAGATGAGGAAATAAGGGTCGGAAATGAGTTCTGTACGGGCACTTTAGCTAGGCACTACACGCGGGGGTTGTCGGGAGTCACTGTAAAGAATGCTCCTAATCCTCGACTTCCAGCAAGTCCCGCGCCATATGCCAAGTTAACATGTGTTGTGAAGTTGTATAGTATATAGTTGTTTGTTAACGGAGACAACCGACATCTTATAGCAACTTAGGGTCAAAGTAAAATGTGTAGCTGCTGACCGGCAATCTCAATGCACGTATTGCACCGGAGCCCATTGAAACAATCAAACTCTGGGTTAAAAATTAATTTGGCGCCGTTGCTTGCTCATGCTGCTTATGACAGTAGCACCCGTATAAAACAATGATAGATGCTCCTATCAAAGCACGGGAAGACGAATATGTCCTCGGCATAGTTAGGGATATAAAAGACTGGAACTGGCTCTTCGACTTATCTGGCAGCTTCACAGACATTGAAATCAAACATCTTGACATAAATGAGCTTTTAATTCATCCCTTGAAATTTTATCGCTCAAGCAAAACCTTTTGCACTATTACATGTAGCTCTTGAACCATATGATGTTATGCGAATATATTCCTGGTAGGCGAATCATCTGGATTTTGGGCATAGGACCACGGAGTTTAGCCTGCTAGTTCGCTTCTTTTACATCCCTAACTCTGCCCAGGACATATTTTCCTTTTTTGTGCTATGGCAGGAGCATTTGTCATTCTGGTTCCCTACTTTTCTTTACCATTATTTTGACATTAGTGCGCCGTAGCTTGGCTACCGATTTAGGTTTTTGTTGATTCGGGTGACGACCGATCCGGTATAGATTTTTTTCTTTTGCTGTCTTTCGAGCCATGTTGCTCATATCGTGGCAACGGATAAAGCTTTCACAAAACAACAGGAGTCCATTAACTCCATGTATTTGTCAACATTCTTACACAATCTGAACCGATTCGCGCAAGGTTTGAAACATAGAAGTGGTGCTCATAAAAAAAAAAATCACAGAAAATATGTTTTTTGCATGTAAAATACAAATTCAGCTAGATATTTAAAAGCGAGTTTTCATGTTTACCCGTAAGAATGCGTTTTTTTATTTACCCGACTTACTTTAAACCATTTCGACGGATTCATTCATGTAAGAACGAATTTTATGTGCTACATTTAGCTCGACTTTACCATCGTACCCCGACAACGGATAAAGATTGTTGGAGAAAAAAGAATTCGTTTTGACTTTACGCATTTATCTGGCTTCGTGCAAAGTATGAAACGATTCGTACAAATTTAAAATATAGAAGTGGTACGGTTAAAGAACTCCAAGTAAAACATGTTTCTTGCACATAAAATCCAAACGAAGCACGATTTTTTCAATGGGTTAAAACTTACGTCAGATGAGTTCCGGAACACCGGAGTACTGAATTCGATCGATCAGTCTTGGCCAAGTCTGGAGTTATTAAAGGGTGACTGTTTTTGCACGTAAATTCCGAAAGAGGATTAATGTTTTTTGTACGCAAAATCCGAACAGTGCACATTCAAATGGCGCCATTAGTTGAGAATTTATTTCAGCCCAATCAAAATCTTTTACAAAAGAAATTTATCTATTTGCACAATTTGCTTGTACGCCAGCTCCGGTTCGTCGTTAAGTCCTTGCTCAATATGCTGCAACATAGCTACAGTAAGACGGATGTTCGAATGGCTATACAAACAGCCGCTGGTCCGGACTCAACCAAAGACATTTTACCCCATGTTCCTAGCTCAAGTAGGAACCGAGCACCATGATCCCTCCCAAACCTCTATTCCGTGTGCTGTCTTTTCATACGTATTTGTTACAGCGCTCCCGCTCCGCCAGTATTGTCCTCACTATATATGGTGTTCCGTTTGCCTTGACCAATCCGAATACTTTTTTGTCCAAAAGTAAAATGAAAACTGCATCAAGTAAATGTTTAGCTAGCAGGGGAATACTAACCAGCATTATTGCCTTTATTGTTATTTCGTTCATTACAAAGATATGAGCGGCAGTGCTTCTTTTTTAAATAGCACTCTATATTTTTGACTTTGGCAGTGCCCTTTGTCTCTTTAAGGCCTGTTCCAAGACATATCACAGTGTGCCATTCACGTAAACATGACGTTTTTATAACGTAACACAAAATTAACTGACTCTTCTGTACTTACGGGTCTCGACTGGTTGCCACAACATCCAGAGATGTTGCTAATTTGAGGATAAGCGAAGACTGTGGTTGCTAGAAGTACCAGAACGTGGAGGTGGTAGCAGTAGTGGTAGTAGCAACAGTTTTTTTTCATTTGTGGACCTTGTAAGACGGCTATTTTCCTGATGATGTTATTGGATGTGTTTATATTTGTAAAGTAAAATTTTATATTTGAAGAATTGTGATAAGGGAAACAGCTGTTAGGCAACAGTATCTGTGTCTGCGATTGTAGCACTGTGGAGTCGTAGAATCTTTGACACCTAGTAGTGAATAACTGCGGTGTGGAGCAGGCGGATTTTTCTTTGTGTGTACAGTGCAATGCATGGACGCATTTGTGGAACTATGTGAGTTGCAGATTTATTACGAGGAGGAAAGATGACTCAGAACAATGGTCGGATAGCATGCGGACATAAAAATGGTTTTGTAATGAAGAACAAGTTATTATTTGATGAGGTAAATTTATTTTTACTTTTGTAGACTTGCATTGTTGGTTCACTTCACCCTCGTCACAGTCGAGTTTTTGATAATTATTCTATTGATTGATATTCTGAGTTAATTTACAGTCCCATGGAAGTTATTAGATCAAACGAAATTTCATATTAGAGTCTATAATTTTTTTTGATAAGTTCCTAACTGAAATTTCAAAACTTAAAGGTTGACTCATGTACTTAATTGGCATTCTATGGCGAGATATGAACCCAGTTTCACTGTACCAACTATATTTAGTTCTTTTAGCAGTATTTTTTGTGCTGTTGTGGAGTCCTGCTGTGTTGCTGTTTCTGCCAGTACTTCATTTTGCAGGTGAAATTCACAATACGTGATTGTTTCGTTTCCTTTGCGCAGTGTAGGTTTGGAAAAATTAATGAATGACTGTGCTGATAAACCTCTTACATTATTTGCTTTTCAAACAGCTGATCAAAACTGAACGTACTGACATATTACTCTCCTTACTTATTCTGATCAACACTAAACTGAAACACAATATTTTTAGCGCAACGCAATCTGACTTTTAATAATCCCTACAAAAGAATGGCCCTGACTAACAATAACCTATACCTTTCATGAATCACTTACCTCACAAAAATCTTCGTTACTCAAACTACTACAATACAGCGAGCGCCAATACTGCCAGCTAAATAAAAGATCTAACTACTGAAGTGACTAACTACTGATAGGCATAGTTAGCAAATGAAAGATTTTGATAAAGAACAAACAATGTATTTACCTTAATAGTGTTCAAAAGTCATAATATATATATATATCAGTTCATGACATCCAGTCTTACAAATTTACTGTCTCTGATGGACACACGTCCAGATCATCCACTCTCAAAACTCCGCCATCTCTCTCCCCACATCCACCACTGCTGTCGGCTCACCTCCAACAGCGCAACGCTACGCGCTGTTAACAGCCAACTGCCCAACGCTACAATAGCAACCAACTATTGCGACAATGCCGACCAGCCTGAGACTACACACAGCACAGCCTGTGATTTTCATACAGAGCACTATGTGGCGTTACCAACATAAAAACCTAAACATCCTACTTACAGGTTCTGTCAGTCTCTTTATTTTATCAAGGCCACAGGTCAGTGCAGAAATTTTCGTGTGTTTCAAGAACATGCTTATACGAGTCGACGTTACAGTATTTTTTATACAGTTAGGTTTTTTTTTTTTTTTTCGAACAGTTCGCAGTGACCAAGTCCACTGAGCGTGAAATGATTGGTTTACTTATTTATTTGCAGTAAATGATATCGGTTTTCATACACACACACACACACACACACACACACACACACATACACGCACGCACAGACACAGGATTCTTCCCACTTTCATGTAAGTGATGTGGCTTTGACCTCAGTAGCACATTTAGGTTGTCAGTTCACATTCCCGGGTTTGCATGTAAGACAACAACCTTTCAAATAAAGGCTACTCACTTGCAACCTGTTTGAAAACGATAGTTGTCTTGTGTTACAGTTCCAGAACAGAAGAAAAAAAGGTAATTTCATTGGTGAGTCGCTATCTGAAGAAGTATTTATTATGGAAATAGACGCCCCACAGCTACAGTCTGTTTATTTACTTCTCTCTCTCATCCTTAGGGACCACTTTCGGGATCGCAACCACGTTTTGAAGCAGTCATTCGTGCCATCCGCTAAGCCGTGATGCTGGAATCCCGCATCAGTAACTCGATTGTACACACGGAAGCACACCAGTAATGAATCACCCCAAGAAAACATGAGAGATCGTAATTCATACTTTGCATACTTACATGAATTGAGCAAGTAAGCGGGCGTGATGTTGTATTAGGAATCATGCCTGCATTTTCCAGAATTACTTTAAGGAGATGGCCTCCAGCCTCCAAATGGGATAAGGCTATACTGTTTAAATCACTGTCATGCCGCTTGCCCCTAGTATACAATATTGTCTTGTTTATAGAGTCTTGCAAAGAAGTTATTTCATAACGTAAAAAGCTGGGGTTACACTGATCATTTATTCCTCAACACCCAGTCACTGCACACACTACACACACTTCAAGTCTCAAAGTGAAAAGTTTGTGCCACATTGCTCATTCATTTCACAACACCCTGTAGGTACACACTGTGGGCTGACAACAGGACCACTGTATACTGTTCAGTCACATTGGTGTGACCACCAGACAAAAGCCGAAGTAACCACCATTTGCAAAGTGAAGCGCTACGAGACGTGCAGAGAGGTTCTGGAATGTGACGATGAGGATTTGCAACCATGCCGATTCCAGAGCAGTGGACAGCTGCACCAGGATTCTCGGTTGAAGATCCAACGCGCTAACAGCCCGATGAAAGCGATTCCATAGTTCCGCGACTGGATTTAAATCTGGGGACTTTGGTGGCCAGGGGCGTACGGTAAATTCATCCTGTGCCCTTCGAACCACGCAAGTACACTGCGAGACATGTGACACATTGCATTGTCCTGCCGGTAGGTACCATCGTGCCGAGTGAAAACAAACTGTATGTGGGAGTGAACGTGGTCCCCAAAGATGGATGCATACTTGTGTTCATCAGTGTGCACTCCAGTGGCAGGAACAAGTTCCCCAGACCATAACGCTCCTCCATAAAGCTTGTTTCAGGGTGTTTGCTTTCAGCCGTTTCACGCCGTACACGGCAACGGCCATCTGTCCGATGGAGCATAAAACGTGAATCATTTGGAAAGGAAACCTGTCGCCATTCAGTGGACATCCTGTTGCGATATTGGGGTGCGCTTACTTTACTTTTTCGTGTCCGGAAACTACAATTTGTTTGCCCAGTATTGGGCAATGTCCAATGCTTCTTCTTTAGCCAGCCATAGATCGTCAAGGGTGCATCTGTGGGGGCAGGCAGGGCATTGTAGAAGATGCTCCATGTCTTGTTGAGTGCCGCAGTCGCATTTGTCGTCATTTTCGTCCAACAAACCCCGTTTGATCAGATTAGATTTCACAGGAGCCACCCCAGTTCTGATGTGGTTAAGCATTCTCCAGGTTTTCCAATCACCAGAAACGCCGCTTGGTGGGTCCTCTCTTAGTGGATAGTAGATGGGGGGCTCATCTAAGGCGCAACTTAGGAAACGGCGTCTGGATTTGAGTCTGCTGGGGCCACACCCTAGGCCAAATATTGAGTGACGGGCATGAAAGGTTTGTTTTAGCTTCTCGGTATGTTCATGGGCTTTCCTACGTGAGTCAGGGTTTGTGAAACCTGCGGCCCTGTGAAGATTTTCTATGGGGGTTGGTTTCATGCAGCCTGTCACTATCCTGCATGTTTCATTCAAGCTAATATCTACCTTTTTTACGTGGGGGAATCTGCACCATACTGGGCAGGCATATTCGGCAGTTGAGAAGCACAAAGCTTGGGCTGAAGTTCTGACCACGGTAAGTTTGGCACCCCGTTTGCTATTGGACAGCTTTCTTATTAGGGAATTTCGTGCTTCTACTTTTTTGCGTGTTTTTTCGCAATGATGTTTGTATGACAATGTTCTGTCCAGCACGACGCCAAGGTAGGTGGGAGTATCTGTGTGTTCTAGTAATGCCCCATCCCAGGTAACATTGAGGCTGTACTCAGCCTGCCTCTAGTCCAGATGGAATGCACTCAGTTGAGTTTTGGAGGGATTGGGTTTTAGAGAATTCTTTTTGTAGTAGGTTGACATTGTAGAAAGGGCGGTTTCTAGTTTCTCCTCGATGGCTTCAAACCTGTTGCCTTGAACTGTTATTGCCAGGTCGTCTGCGTATTCAAAAGTTTTGGTTTTGTCTGGAGTTGATTGGTCATTTGTATATATGTTGAATAGGATTGGCGCCAACACGCTCCCTTGAGCGAGCCCATTTTTCTGATTCCGCCATCGACTCTTTTTCCCCTTAAGCATTACGAAGAACTGTCTATTTTGGAGCAGGGATTCGATTATCTTGACTAGGTGGTAGTCTTTCAGGGTCTCGTAGGTTTTATGCAGTAGTGTCCGGTGATCTACTGTATCATAGGCGGAACTTAGGTCGACTAGTGCCAGCCCGGTGATTAGTTTATTCTCAAACCCATCCTCGATATGTTCCCTCAATGCCAGAATTTGACTGGTACAGGACTTTCCAGGTCTAAAACCTGCTTGGTGTGGAATTTGCTTCGAGTCAACGATCTTCTCTATTCTGTTGAGGATCAATCTTTCATAGAGTTTAAACAGGTGGCAGAGAAGGGTTATGGGTCGACAGCTCTTCAGAGACTCTGGGTCCTTCATTGGGGTGCAAATTCCAGCTCTCGTCGCCGGTGAACAGCAGTCAGCATGAGTGCATAAACCAGACGCCTGCTGCGGAGGACTATACACAGCAACGTCCGTTGAGGGGATGCAGTTGATAGACCCATGCTCATTTGGGCGGTCAGTTGCTTAGCAGTTACAAATCTATTCGCCCGTACACATCTCAGTAGCCGTCGTTCAACCCTGTCATCTATCCGAGGAGCACCACAATTGCCTCGGTGCCTGGTTTGGATAGTGCCATTTTGCCATCCACGGCATACTTTAATCACGGTGGCATGCAAACCGTTTACAAACTTAGCCGTTTCGAAAATGCTTCCACTCTTGTCCCGAAAGCCAGCGACCGTGTCCTCGTGGACGTCAGATAAATCGCTCCGTTTCCGCGTTGCGACAACTATTGCACTGTTTTCCGCGTACCCCCAGTATGCTTTATATACCCTCCACTCCCAGTGCCGCCACCTGTGTCTGTGAGCGGTCATTGCAGCTGTCGTCGACACATTAACTTGACTGCATCGTGTATGTATCATCAGGTCGACTTGCATAACACCCAGTGACGACAGCTGGCTCACATTCGGGGAGCTCGAGTTGCAAATACAATGTTATTGTGGTTTTCCTAAATCGGAGAAGCCGAATGCTGGGTTCCTTTCCTCTGCCATCCTATCCGGCGCTAGCTTGTGCTCCGTCTCTAACGACCTCGTCGTCGACGCGACGTTAAACCGTTGTCTCCCTGTAATGTTTTATGTCAGCAGCCACTAGGACAGCTCTTCCTCTTCTCTACGTGCCCAAACGACCTGAACATCACGCTCGCAGTGGAGATGGAGGTGCGATAGCCGATCACGGGCTAAATGTGCGGATTCATTCCACGCGAAAGTGATATAGGCTATATGACCCCAATACGGCAAATGACTCCCTCTGATAATCTACAGGAAATGACTTTCCCGGTGTTTTCTAATAGCGCCATTATGTGATTGTTGTTTGCTATCTCTTGACGCAACGGGGTGCAACGGACGAGCGAATGATGGACCACAATTCACAGGCGGAAGTGAATGTATTTGTGTGTGTTACAAGGAGTGAAAGGGACCGGCGGTAGCTTCTGCTCTGCTATGAAAAAGCCCTGACAGCAGAGACGGATGAGTCTCACTTTGAGAGAATACTGCAGACTGTTGTCTCACCATCTGCACTGCGATATACGTACGTATAATGAAGCCAATGCCTGTCACTTCCTTCCGTGATCGATTTAACATCGTATATATTCTTAACGGCGGGGCGTTCAGGTAACACATTTACTTCTGCAGCTGTGCAGCTAAGTAGGTACAGTGAAGCCGAAGTTGCTGTTTGTATTTCAAGTTTCATACAGTCATTATGAAGCCAGTAACGTCGATTAGTTACAGGAATCACAACGACTTTAAGGTCGAAGTATCATTCTGTTATCGAAATTTCAACCTCTTCTTTAATATACTGCCCCATACTGGATGAAATCTACTAAATTTCTTGGTCTCTTTCAAACACATACAGCTGATGACATTCTAGAAGTACATGTTCCTTTAGGTGCCTGGTATGTAGAAATTACTGTGGAGTTTGTTGGAAACGGAGATCAGAAGCCAGACATAATTCAATGCGTTTGGATCTAAATGGGTCCATCTTCTCATTTGGACTACATGCAAGGACGACTTCGATAATGCGGACTTCCTACATGCCAAAAACAAAAAAAAATTTCTATACAAATGTATGTCTAAATATCGTAAACTTGCTGATGAATTTGATTTCCTCTAAAGTATTCGGCCATTGTGATTTTTCTTTACGTCTGATTTCTCTGTAATCACTGGTTCACCAGCCTTTTTCCGTATTGTGATTTTTGACTGTGATACAATAGGTCTCAACTTAAAAACGTGTCATTCAAAAGACTCACCAAAGGATATCCAACCAATTGACTAAACAGTCGATGGCCTAAAACAATGCACCCGTAAGAATTTGACATCATTGTCTTCATGCTGCTCTATAATATTATTGGCTTCAACCCAAACTTTAATAACCATAAGGGCACTAAGTCAGGGCATTAATATAGTTTCTGAAATGGACGAATGTACCATTGAGAAAAGTCTCTTTCACCTACTGCCAGAAAATACGACACATTCTGAAATTATGAAGCAAGTCGCTTGTGGTTCTTATCAAGAAACGCACTGCGATAGCTCCAGAAATCAGAAGTCGCTTCTTTGTCCAAACACACAGACAACTTCAAGAAGTCACTGCAACCATCGTAAATAACAATGAAGTTAATGTCAGCCATTTAACATCCTCTACGAGGATCGCTCTTAAGCGCTATTTAGATGTGACACTACCATTGTTTTAAAATTTGTACTGTTAAAAATGTTGTGGAAAACTGAAAACTTCTCGTGATGGTTTTTGTTGGAAGATTTTTTGCTATTTTCGTAAAGACCTGACTCAACAACAATGCTCCAAATATCTTCGTCCAACTTTTGTCAATCAGCCACCAACAGAAAGACTTCTCAGAATTAATTTCCAGCCGCGCGGGATAGACGCGCGGTCTCAGGCGTCTTGTCAAGATCCGTGCGGCTGCCCCCGTCGGAGGTTCGAGTCCTCCCTCGGGTATGGGTGTGTATGTTGTCAATATCGTAAGTTAGTTTAAATTAGATTAAGTAGTGTATAAGCTTAGGGACCGATGACCTCAGCAGTTTGGTCCCATAAGACCTTACCACAAATTTCAAATTTTCAATGAATTTCCAGAATTTCCTCACGTGGTCGTTCTTTCGTCAGCTAAGAATTTCGGGAAGGTCCCGCAAAACGGGTTGTGGCTCCGAGAAAGGACCGTGATGTGACTTTTTTCGGAGACATAGGGATATCAAAGCTGCAATACATGCGGTTTTTCATGAGAAATACCTACTGCCGATGCATTGCGCAAATTTACTAAAACATTAAAACAGGCTCGAGTAAACTGGTGTAAGGAAACGCTCAGTACTTTCGAGCGAGGAAATTCAAAATCCGTATACACTATCGGATCAGAGTTATCCGGAACGGGATAGACCACTGGATGTGGTGAGAGGCCGACCTTCCAGTATAAAAGAAGATGAGGAATATCGTGCTGTCAGTAGAGAAGCAGTAAGAGCAGAATGTGTCAATTAGGAGAACACAGTGACTTCGAACGTGAACTGTTCACTGGATGTCACCTGCGTGAGCGACTGGTGGTTGATCTCATTGCGAAGTGGAAATGCGAAGTAAACCAAAACTAGGCAGACCTTCAATACTGACGGACGGGGACTGCAGAGTATTGCAGAGGGTCGTAGCAAAAAGAATAAAAGAATAGGGTACAACGGTCGAACTGCTCCTCACCGGACACACATTTCCGTTGTCAGTGTCAAGCGACGCTTGAGGTGCAGAGAAGAGCGATGCCAATGGAAGGGTTTGGGCTTGGCGGATGTCTGGCGAACGTTGCCCGTCATCGAGAGCAGTGCCAACGGTGATGTGGAGAGGGTGTGGTGTAACAGGGGAATACACTTTACAGCACGTGTTCTGCGCACAGTAAAGGAACAATTCGGAGGCTGTAATTGTTTATATCAGCCTGCCAACGCTGTGTCTGTGAGGCAGTGGTTTGAGGACAATAAAGTTAATGATTTGGACTGGTCTGGAAGAGCCCCGACCTGAACCCAGTGGAACATGTTTGGGATGAAGTAGAACGTCAGCTTCGCTGCAGAGCCCACCGTCCAACATCAGTATCTTCTCTGGTTTCGGCTCTTGAGGAAGAATTAACTGCTCACCCTCCTCCCCCCAAATTAATGGTCCCTAATAAGTGTCCAGTTACTTTTGATTAGGTAGCATACGACACCTTAACTGGAGAAATGTGGATATTTTCGTACGAGCCGGGATCTAAGCAGTCATCATCTGCCTAGGTGTTCCAAGATGAAAGAAACTAAAAAAGCTAGATTGTTCACGAAACGCTCCCGTGAAAATGATGGCTTGTTCGTTGTCTTGGGACCATGTGTGGACTCTGTCCGCGGAAGAAATTGCTAGTGGTGGTGGGGGGGGGGGGGAGGGGGGAGGGGAGGGCGAGGCTCTCGCGTTGGACTCCATCCTATACTCATTTTCGGTCACTTCCACCGACACTTGGCTCGCCTCTGGTTTGCATCTCATGACGCAGGCCAGTGAAAGTTTAGCTTACTCGGTCCATGTGCAGTGTCGTTTCACCACCGCTGGATCGGAACAACAAACAGGAACACCTTTTGAGCCGATGAGTTAAGTCACGGCCCATTTGCTCAAGTGTGTGCCCAGAAAGCGGAAAACTATTGACCGCCGTAGAGGCGCATGGGGAGAAGTATTTTCGCTTTTGGATCAGTGCTGACAACACAAACGCGTACATTATTTACTGCTTACTGCCTACGTCTATATTACACATTGATAGATCACGAACGTTGGTAGTAGGCGACAATGGCGCGAAAATTGTCGACTAGTCACGAATTGGGCCGATTTTAATAACGGCAGCAGGGGCCCAACTTGGTGAGCAAAATAGTTCTGTGTTCTGAATTTCACGTAAAGTTTTGTGCTAGCTGTTTCTTAATTTCATGTAAGTGTTTGCATGCATCTTTACTGAATTTATTCGTAAAATGTCTAGAATCAAGATGAGAAAGGCAGATGTTGAATATCACCAGTTCCAGGAGAAAAGGACGGAGAATTGTTTCTTTACCATCTTCAAGAATAAACCTGTTCGCTTTTTGTGTAGTGAATTACTATCTGTTGTGAATAAATATGATGTGAAAAGGCAGTTTTGTAGGAAAGACAGTGGTCAACGACTGCTTACAGGGCAGTTGCGGAAAGATACAGGAGGAACAAGATACAGGAGCAAGATACAGGAGGAGCAATCACATTTGTTGGATGCAAGATTAACTTTTCATGTACTACTACAGAAAGTTAAAATATTAATTTCTAATTTGGACAAACAACAGCAAATGTTTGCTAAGCAGAGCACACTAAGTGATAATTTTATTAAAGATAGTTTTATAATGAGCGAAAAAACGGCCAAATCGTTAAAGCATTTATCAAGGCGTATAGGAGTGTCTTCTGGTCGTTGCAGATGTACTATGTCCAGAAGAAGAGAAAGAGTCCTAACAAATAAGTTTATCGAGATGAACAATCATTCGACCAAACTGGCATGATAGCTGATGATATTAAAAAAAGTTTGCGTCATCGTGCTGCCACATTTGAAGCATTTGCGGTCACTTTGGGCGAGAGCACTGATTTGTCAGACACAGTTCAGTTAGCAATTTTTGTTCGTGGTGTGGATGTGGAGTTAAATATAAGCGAAGAACTATTGGGATAGCAAAAAAAAAAAAAAAAAAAAAAAAAAAAAAAGGTTCAAATGGCTCTGAGCACTATGGGACTCAACAGCTGAGGTCATAAGTCCCCTAGAACTTAGAACTACTTAAACATAACTAACCTAAGGACATCACACATATGCATGCCCGAGGCAGGATTCGAACCTGCGACCGTAGCGGTCTCGCGGTTCCTGACTGTAGCGCCTAGAACCTCTCGGCCACTCCGGCCGGGATGATAGCTTTGAAGAAGTGAAAAAAATCATCGAAACTTTAAATCTGTAGTGGAGTCAACCCACTGTAGTACGATCTGATGGAAAACCTGGGATGGTCGGTTCCCGAAATGGTTTCAGGAGCATACTACACAAAAAATCTGCTGTATTTAACAGTGTGAAAGCCAAGCAAAGTTTGTGTACGGTCCGCGAGCTTAAGTAACTATATGAATCAGGCTCGCAAGTCACCAAACGTTGCCCATGCCTGCTTTAGACGATCGAATTCTGGTTAGCGCTGAATGATGTACATCAGAGAGAAGGTATACAGGCCGTCGGAAAAATCTTGAAAAGCAACCGTAAACATCGCTTTGTTCTTCTTCGTAACTAGTGGCATTGCGAGTGGTGAGTCCACTAAGTGTGGTGTGTAAATGCAAAATACCCGAGTGAGTGGGCAAGTTGCCGTGATGTGGACGGGCCAGGTAGGTCAGACTTGGCGCTGGGGGGAGGAACCATGTGAAGCAGGATACGGTGGCTGATGCGCAGTGACCAAATTTCGTCCAAAGCGCTGGGCGATTTCATTCCTTCTGTCAGGAGGGGAAGCCGACATTGTTTACCACCTAACCTGGTCGGCGACTCGCTGTGATGGCAGAATCGAGGTGTATAGTCTGCACCCTTTCTCAAACGAATTTATAGAAACTACTCGGTAAAAAAATTTCATTTATGCTTTACTTATAGCTTTATATGTCAGCTACTTGATGACATGCCCATCATTTTGTTAACGCACAGTTATTGTTATATCTGCATTTAAGAATGGCACTATGTGAAATTCTAAAAAGTTTACAATGAAAAATACGGGTCGTTATGATTATACGTTTGGTGCATATTACGTAATATGTTGCTACATATGGAGCTAACATATTGAAGTTTTCTTTAGACCTGGGTGGAGATCTGTATCTGTCACCAATCTGTAGAAAACTGATTTGATGTAGTACACTCATTTGTAATCGCTCGCGTCAGCGATGCTGCCAGAATGAAATATCCACAATATTCTTAATATTTCATAAACGGTTTGAGATATCGAAATGAGATTTTGGCAAGTGGTAGTATGCAAGGAGGAGAATATTTTGCCATATCGTTATTACCCAAAACTTCACTATCTACTGTATTATTCCACTAACTACAGACTTTTTCGATTAAAAAATGTTATTTAGCTCGTGGTCTTGTGGTAGCGTTCTCGCTTCCCGCGCACGGGGCCCCGGGATCGATTTCCGGCGGGGTCGGGGATTTTTCCTGCCTCGAAATGACTGGGTGTTATTGTGTCGTCTTCATCATCATTATTCATCCACATTACGGTCGGAGGAAGGCAATGGCAAACCACCCCCGCTAGGACCTTGCCTAACACAACGGCGCGGGTCTCCCGCATCGTCCGCTACGCTCCTCGGAGTATGGGACCTCATCATCATAATTTTTAAGGACCATCGATATAGCTGGTGAAACGAGAAATGCTATGGGTTTTGTGAAGACATTCGACTTTGTGTCGAGAATGTGGTTTTTCATGTGCCATTGACCTCAATTAACTTAATAAACCACTATTCCAGAATTCTCACGCAATTGTACCTGTGCAACATGTTAGTGAGATGACATTACGTAAACACCGTTGTGTTTTGGCGAAAGAAGCAAATTTTAATATGGTAACGAGAGAATTGCAGGTTTTACTCAAAATTTGCCTCTCATAACGCTTCTCTGAAAGTTGCAAGTGGTTAACAAGCAAGGCAAAACCAGATCGCTGCTTTTCTTGCATTTTCAGTGGAATTCCTTGTGGATACTAACCAAAGCAGAGGCGATGGTAGATCTTTTCCAATGGTCACCATGCAAGTGTTGGCGTGGAAGGGGTCCATTCAATATTTACAAAAAAGGTGAGCGTAGGCTTCTGTTAGAACGGCACATCTTCTCCAGCACTCGGCCTTTCCACTACAGCGTCTGGTCGCAACCCCCACCAATACCGCTCTCTTCACGCGTGCCCTACCGATTGCGCATTTACTGGTCACGTTAACCTGCGTGCTGTGTACTATAGTGAAGCGTGAGCGGCCGGGGCTTGCTCGGCGAGTTACAGTGACTCGGAAATTAATGGTGGACAGGGAAAAGAGGGTGCTTTGTTTACAGATGGTTCGTTCCGTGATATTTTAATTCTCTATTTCTGGGAGGCCACCATTGGGATTCAGTCTTGCGTATGATTATTTGCATAAACATTTAGTCAAGAATAATAGAACTGTTGCAGCGCAGATTAAAATCATATGGGATCTTTGCTTATGTTGTCCTCTTATTTACCACACTACCCATTTATTTGTTCAATTATTTCACTATTATCTTTGTAAACTAAAGTCTTCATGAATAATCTATGGCTCTATAAAGGGTTAAAGCAACAGTGTGTGACCGAACCCATTTTTAATTGTATAAGCCACATTAAAACGTAAGGCTGGTTCGGTAGCAATGAATTGATATTGAGCGGAAATTAAATTTCAGATTTTTACGATGGAGGGAAACATGTAATTAGCGACTCACTTCTCGTGATCACCTTATCAATTGACTAGCTACTACTACGTGTTTTCTACATATACGGACAGCGATTTCCATTTTATCAAGAAGCTTTTGAATCATCCAGAAACCATATGTTTATGGTGCCAACATCACAATGAAAGAAAATATGTAGTAATGGTTCGAATACATACTAAAGTGTATAAATTTTAAATGTACATATTTTGAGAAACAATAAAACGATAAGCACCAAAAATGTTTTTTTTTCATTGTTTTTGTAAAAACTTGAAAGATTGCCCTTGTACTCGATACAGATCGCCTCTACACTTCGCCACGCATTATTATCTCCATTTATAGGCATACACGTTCTTCCTGCAAGTTTTCAAACAGTTACATACCCACCTCCCATTAGGCCGCCACTCGGAGTTTTGTTATCTCTTGGAATCGAGCCAACTACACTCAGCTGCACACACGCACTACACACGTGTATTTAATTTTCATTACACAGATTTTTATGTCTCCCGCTCCCGCGTTTGGTTGGATCCATTCGTCTGTTTTCATGACGCTCGTAGTAATTCTCAACATGCATCTCTCCGTAACGTGACTCAGTGAGTCGTACTATTTGAACGTTTCTTGCATTAGAAGTCTATGTTTCACTGGCACTAGCCTAAACTGGTTGTATACTCGCCGATTCAATGCGTCTCATAATTAGCTTTGGGAACTCAACTTACGGGACGCCATCTAGGTCATTAATTTATCTTTATTTATTTAAGTATGTGTTAAATCGGCTAAAGATAACTTAAATACAACAACTCATTAACTGGTTCTATCATATCATTTTTAATTTATACTATTTTCTTTCCCAGAGGTTGATCAAATAGTTGCTGGGGTAATATATTTTTGTCCATTCTGTACACGAGTTCAGTTAATATCAGCCTCATTTTCCCCACAGTCCGCGCGAACCTTTCCACATTGAGGTAGACTTCTCTGATGCCCCGAAGTTTCCAGCCGAACTCATTCCGGATCGCAGCCTTCATTTTTCGTAGCATTCTCCATTCGGATTCCGGGAACTCCATCTTCTCTGGCTTCTAGTTCATCGAGAAGCAGTCACTGGCGTACAAGCATTCTGTTTTGGCTGAAGCCTTATGGTGTGTTACTTTGTAATTCCAGTATATGCACTGTTTGCTGTAATAATCTTTATTCAGCCCGTATGTTGTCTCCTTTTAAGATATCCAGTCGCCTAACGGAGTTTTCTCTGTTTCACTTTCCTGTATGGTGTCACCAAAGTACAGAATTTTCTCTATCCTCGAAATCTGTCCTATCCCTGTCTCAAGGAATTTCTGTTGACATTTGTTGTTCATCGTGAAGTTGGTCCTCAACCAAATTCTGGTGCCAATCCTTTCTAGAAGGCTCTCTGAGAGCAGCGCAAACTCATCCGCCAAGACCGGGCAGTTGACTTTATTTTTTACCCTAAGGAGATCTGAATTGTTCTTTTATTTTAAAGTTCTGATTACCAAACGCTCACAATATTTTCTATAATACAGGAACACAGGTGAATAGTACCGGTGGTAGCACGCCACCATATCTGACGCCTGTTTTTATTTCAAAGGGCCGGGACAGTTCCCCCACGAACTTCACTTTGTGGGTTGTGCCTGTTAAGGTCATTTTGATTACGTTGGCCAATTTGAATGTGAGCCCGAATCCGCTGATGACTCTCTCCAGAATCTCTCTGTCATCCCAGTCAAAAGCGTTTTTGGAGCCTATGGAAGACACGACGATTTTCAATGCCGGACAATTGACTTCAGATTAAGAATTTGCTCGGTGCAGCAGTGACCCAGAGTTGTTTATCTAGGGTCACTTCTAATCTATTGAACAGTATTTTTGAAAGCATTTTGTAGGCGACAGGGATGAGGGACGCAGTTCTGCAGGGCGATTCCGTGACGATGTTATAAAACTTTTGTGGATGCCAGAGAAGGGTAAATGTATCAATTAAGGGTAAAGGACCATGACCCGGAAACGAAAGTTACAAGCGAAAATAGTTCTGATATCTGTACCTCTGACTGAGGACCTCTTCTAGTGCAAGCTCTTCGCTGTCCTTTCTTTTGGGAGGAGGTAGTATGAACCAAAACAAGAAAAAAGTCTGGTATACATTGGTTCTTAAGTGCATATCTTAAGAGCTATGAGCATTTGTTCATCTTTGCCGCTGTGAAACATCCTCGTGCAGTGTCCTTGAAAGATCTTAGGAGGACAGTGCTGAAGGTAGCGTTATAGGCCCTTTGCTGTTCCTTGTCTATATAAACGATTTAGGAGACAATCTGAGTAGCCGTCTTCGGTTGTTTGCAGATGACGCTGCCGTTTATTGACTAATAAAGTCATCAGAAGATCAAAACAAACTGCAAAACGATTTACAAAAGGTATCTGAATGGTGCGAAAAGTGGCAGTTGGCCCTAAATAACGAAAAGTGTGAGGTCATCCACATGAGTGCTTAAAGGAACTAGTTAAACTTCGCTTACACAATAAATCAGTCTAATCTAAAGGCCGTAAATTCATCTAAATTCCTAGGTATTACAATTACGAACAACTTAAATTGGAAGGAACACATAGAAAATGTTGTGGGGAAGGCTAACGAAAGACTACGTTTTATGGCGGAACACTTAGAAAATGTAACAGATCTACTAAGGAGACTGCCCAAACTACGCTTGTCTGTCCTCTTTTAGAATACCGTAGCGCGATGTGGGATCCTTACCAAATAGGACCGACGGAGTACATCGAAAAAGTTCGAAGATGGGCAGCACGTTTCGTATTATTGCGAAATATGGGAGAGGGTGTCACAGAAATGATACAGGGTTTGAGCTGGGCATCATTAAAAGAAAGCCGTTTTTCATTGCGACGGAATCTTCTCACGAAATTCTAATCACCAACTTTCCCCTCCGATTGCGAAAATATTTTGTTGACGTTGATAAAATAAGGGAAATCAGAGCTCGTACGGAAAAATGTAGGTGTTCATTCTTTCCGCGCGCTATACGAGATTGGAATAATAGAGAATTGTGAAGGTGCTTCGATGAACTCTCTGCCAGGCACTTCAATGTGATTATCAGAGTATCCATGTAGATGTAGATGTAGATGACATGTTAAACAGTATATAAAGAGTGAGACAAACACCAAATTAAACTTTATAAGTGTGGGTTGAAAGAATGTGAAAGATGGTGATAGGAAGTGAAAAAGATTTTCAAACACAGGAATTATGCAGCCGACCGGTTGCAAACAACTGTTCGGTACAACAGACCTAGATTTTGACACCTACTAAGGGTGTCTTCATCAGAACGCAATTTTGAGAACTGGTAAATTACATTGCGAAAAAGCAATGGTCAGAATTTAGAGCAGCTACGCTCAAGTTAAAAATAAAATAAAATACGTTACAGAGGCAGATGTCATTCCTAGCTAGGCATACGTGACAAGACTGGAACGTATTTTTTTTTTTTTTTTTATGACTTGAGCATAGCTGCTCTAAATTCTGACCACCGCTTGCTCGCAAAATTTCTAAAAATTTCATTTTGAAGAAGACACCCTAAGTACGTGTCGAAACCCAGGTCAATTGTACCAAACAGTTATTTGCAATATGTTGTCTGTATAATTCCTGTGTTTGAAAATTGTATACGGTTTCTGAGAAACAGCAGTGTTTAAAACTGATATAAAAAGACTATTTTTAAACTAATTTGCGGCAGTGATCTAACAATACCTATAAATTCTCTGTTGACTATATATCACTAGTTTTTTTTCCCCTACTGCGTGCATTGAAGGAGTACTATGCCGAAATTTTTATGGTGTCAGAGCACTAGATGCTCCAAGTAGATTTGCTGTTGTAATTACGGATTGACCAGTAAGTGAGAACCGGCTATTCGTTGTCACTAGGTACGGATAATGTCCGAAAATAAGGTGGATTGACACAGAACTTTGGTCATTACGGATATACTGGCAGCTCATAAGGGTTCGAAAACCGATAAATTACAAGGAAAAAAGAAGAAAAAACACTCAACGAGATGCAGGTTCAAAAAATTTTCAAATGTCTCTGAGCACTATGAGACTTAACATCTGAGGTCATCAGTCCCCTAGAACTTAGAACTACTTAAACGTAACTAACCTAAGGACATCACACACATCCACGCCTGAGGCAGGATTCGAACCTGCGACCGTAGCAGTCGCGCAGTTCCGGAGTGAAGCGCCTAGAATCGCTCGGCCAACGCGGCCGGCGAGATGCAGGTAAATCGTGTAAGAAACTCAAGAAATGAGACAACTTTTGTTCAAATCTTGTATTATTCAATGTTCTCTCGAAACAACTGATAAGAAAATGGTTCTAGTGGTGTATCTAGGCGATTGTGTAAAGACTTAGTGCTTACTGTATCGTTCGCGGAACGTCGAAGTTTGCTGTGTGAGTGCAGGGGTATTACGTCCCGTTAGAGTCATACTTGTCGGCTGGGAACACAATCAAACGTCAGAGACCACTCTTTGCTGCTCCGAACGACAAGTTCGCTCTCACATTTGTCGCAGAGGTACAAAAGAATGATTCACGATCTACGCGTGGCTTCCCATAAGCCGCTGCCATAAATAACTACGACAGACTACTGCTTTTCTTACAGCCGTACGCGCATCGTCAAGACACTGTGTTAGTTAACAATTGTAGCGTCCGAGTCGTTGCTGCGAGGGGGATTAAAACCAGAAAAAAGAGAAGAAGAAGATTACACTGTAAGACACCGTGTTGTAGCTTAGGAGGAAATAAATAAATTTTCTGTCGCCCGTTTAAGCTCGCTTAATCTGACTGAAAGCCTTACCCGCATAACGCGACATGAAAAATCGTTTAAACGGACATATTGCGTCATGCGGGCGTTACGAAACGCATGGACGGTTCTCCCCCGCCTCGCTCGCTTTATTCAGCCGTCCGGATCCTGCTTCTGACGCCGTCTCTCCGCCGTCCCAGGAGGCGGTAACAATACTGTCTGCGCAGTCATTGTCCTGGAACGACTGTAAATATCTGTCTGGAGCCACGTAAAACAAACGCCCGCTCCAACTGTCTCGTCTTCATCCGTCAGCTATTCCGTCCATATGGCTTCATTCACATATAAATAAATAAGAACATCAGGCAAAAAATTAATCTCCCCTCAGGAGACTTCCCGTTAATACACTGCAACGCCACCCCTCGCTTCGAAATCGTCCTCAGTTCGTCGAGAAAAAGAGCACACAAATTTCCCCCTGAAGTCACTCACTCATGGTTAGACTCCGCAGGGCTCCAAACTGAAGCGAAGTTGATTGATTGGTATCGCAGGCTGTTCTAGATGGTCCCAGACACGGCCTATGGGGATTAAGATCGGATGATTTAGCGGGCCAGTCGACTTGCGGTAGGGTGCCTGAATGTTCGTCAACACAGGAACATACATTTGGAGCCCTGTGAAGACGGCTGTCGACATCTCGGAAGAAGGGAGTATCCACAGCATATTCGGCATGAGGATGTAGAAGAGAGGATGCCCACTCGATCACCAAGAATGTTGACAAGTATCCTCGTTCATGTTCGCAATAAGTGGACCCAAGTCATGATACGAAAAAGATACCCAAAACAGCACAGAACCACCTTCGCCCTAAACGACGCACTCAGCACACAGCCGGTTGAGTACATCACTGGGCCGTCGGTGCACTCCAGGCTTTGCCTCATTTGGATAGAGTTTGGTTTTTTCAAACTCCACCTTATGCAGAAGCAAAATGTATTTGTTTTTATTCGCGCAGACGTGTTTATATGCCTAAGTGTCATCTTCTGTGGATAACATTTATTTCTGTAAAATAAAATAAAAATTTTATGGTCGGTTACCTACATCAGTCCAAAATATTATAATATTTGCATTTGTTTGATTTGGATCGACTCCTCACCTAAAATTTTACATCGTTACTGAAAATCTATTTTTTACAGGTTGGCTTTGTTGTCCTCTCTTTTATCGTTTTGACAGCATGTCATCAGCAAAGTAATCACGCAGAAATTGTGCATTTTTTAAATATTTTTTATTGGACAGTGGTTATACTGTATGTCACGGTACTTACATTTCCGTCCTGTTGAGTATCTGTGGTGGATAGCTCCTTCTATTGATTCTATTGCTATTGTGTGTAATATAAAAGAATTTTGGAAGACTTAAAATCAAATAAGGCAGAAGGGATAGATAACATTTCATCCGAATTCCTAAAATCATCTGTGTAAGTGGCAACAAAAGATTATACAAGTTGGTGTGTAGAATGTATTAGTCTGGCGATATTCTATCTGACTTTGTAAGTGGTCTGCTTCTGTGTTGCAGGGCTGTGTAGCGCTTTGCATTGGATCTCTGACTGCGCTTTGTTTGTAAGAGACTCTGTGGCTGTTGGAAGTAAATCGCCAGTACTGTCGGGCAGGTGGAAGTTAAGTCGCCAGCAGTGAGGGAAGTACTGTTGCGCAGTTAGAGGTGAACAGCTAGCAGTGATGGATATTAGATGTGAGAAGTTAGCATTGATGGAGGGTAGAGCTCTGGAGTGTTAGCGTAGGCTAACGATCTGTACATGTTCGACTTGGAGATTGAATATTAATATATATTGTACTAGATGTCAATGACGATTTATATTCGTGTCTGAGCTGGATGTCACATTATTAAGGTAAAAAAAAATACATCGTTTGGTTTGCAACAAAATCTTTCCTTTGCTAACCACATACCTATTAGTAGTTAGTGGATTTAGTAGTTACAATCTTTTATTTAGCTGGCAGTATTGAGGCTCGCTGTATTGCAGTAGTTCGCGTAATGAATATTTTTGTGAGGTAAGTGCTTAATGAAATGTATAGGTTATTGTTAGGATTTAAAGAGTCAGGGCCATTCTTTTGAATTAATTATTTGATGTCAGCTTATCTTTTTTTTGGGCAGTCAGATTGCGTTGCGTTAGAATAATGTGGGTCTCAGTCAGTCAGCAATTTAAGTACAGACTTACACATTTAAATAAAGAAGTTTCATCTTTCGGAAAAAAATCACCAAGACAATTCCGAAGACTGTAAGAGCCGACAAGCGCGAGAATTGTCGCACTTAACAGCCCATGCAGCCGAGTTGCTGACAAGAATAATATATAGAAGAATGGAAAAGAGAATTGAGGATGTGTTAGATGACGATCAGTTTGGCTTTAGGACAGGTAAAGGCAACAGAAAGCCAGTTCTGACGTGGTAGTTAAGAATGGAAGCAAGACTCAAGAAAAATTAAGACACATTCATAGAATTTTTCGACTTGGAAAAAGAGTTCGCAGTGTAAAATGGTGCAAGATGTTCGAAATCCTGAGAAAAATAGGGTAAGCTATAGGGAAAGATAGGTAATATACAATATGTACAAGAACAAAGAGGGAATAATAAGACTGGAAGATCAAGGATTGAGTGCTCATATTAAAAAGCGTGTAAGACAGCGATGTAGTCTTTCGCTACTGCTGTTGTCTAATAATGGATGGAAATAAAAGATAGATTCAAGAGTGGATTTAAAATTCAGACTGAAGGATATCAATGGCGAGGTTCACTAATGACATTGCTATCCTCAATGAAAGCGAAGAATAATTACAGGACTGCTGAATGGAATGAGCAGTCTAATGAGTACAGAATACGGATTGAGAGTAAATCGAAGAGAGGTGAAAGTAATGAAGAGCGGTAGAAATGAGAACAGCGAGAAACTTAACATCAGTATTGGTGGTCACGAAGTAGATGAAGTTAAGGAATTCTGATACCTAGGCAGCAAAATAACTCATGACGGACGGAGCAGGAAGGACATCACAAGTAGACTAGCACTAGCGAAAAGCTCATTCCTGGCCAAGAGAAGTCTACTGGTATCAAACATAGGTCTTAATTGGAGGAGGAAATGTCTGCGAACATACGTTTGAACCACAGCATTGTATGGTAGTGAAACATGGACTCTGGAAAAACTGGAACGGAAGAGAATCGAAGCACTTGAGATGTGGTGCTATAGATGAATGTTGAAAATTATGTGGACCGATAAGATATGGAATAAGGAGGTGCTACGCAGAATCTATGAGGGAAGTAACGCATGGGAAACACAGGCGAGAAGGAGGAGCAGGATGGTAGGACATCGGGGAGCAACTTTCATGGTACTATAGGGAGCTATACAGGGTAAAAACTGTAGAGGAAGACAGACACTGGTATACATTCTGCAAATAATTCAGTTCGTAGGTTGCAAGTGCTACACTGAGATGAAGAGGTTGGCGGAAGAGAGGAATTCAAACCAGTCAGAATACTGATAATATTTATAGATTTTTATTTTTTTAGGCCTTCAGAGGGTTACCGGTGTCGTAACGGGAAATTCGGTGGTCGTTAATTACCAAATTTGGTTAGGCGCCTGGTTTTGGGTGGCGACAGTACCGTATACAGGCTTGCTATTGGCTGCAAAGGTGGCTGAAACGATAACGATGGCTGTGGGCAAGTTGCAAGACGATCATTCTGCAGCTGTAGCGCTGATCGGCTAAGCCTGCAGTTATTGTTTTTTTTATTGAGCAGAGTCTGAATCCTGCGACTGCCTTCTCCTAGGTGGACATCGAAACCTCTAATTTAAAGAACAAAATCGTTTCCACTAGCCTGTAAATTAGAAACAGCATAATACTAAGCACCAATTGCTAGTTTAGAGCACTGTCCACTCTCAAGTAAACAACAGACGTGGATATTTTGTCCTCAAAATAGTACTTCTGTTGGATGATACTCAAGAAGATGATGCATCGACATGTGTTATGCATCTGAGGATGGGCATAGCTCAAAACTAGCAAGTAGTGGGTGACGTAATACACAGAAAAGAGCATTTTCAACCTTTTGTTTTAGCTATTCTTTGTGGCCGTATCAATTTCATTCTCTCAAAATGGGATCTTGTCCGCTCCTCAGGACAAGACGTTGGGGTCTTCCTGAGCTTTTCTGCCAAATTTTCTGATAAAAATTTTGCTGCCTAGTGTATCAATTCTTGTTATTTCCAGCTTCCTTCAGTCTTCTTTCACTGCATCGATCCATTTTATTGTTTCTATTTTAACTCGACAGCGACTTTCAAGAATTCCACAACTTTTCTAGTTCCTAGTTTGCACTTGGCTGTGGGTGATCGGCTGTGAATGAATGGGTGCGCTGTAGAGCAACAAGACCAGCAGGGAGCCAGCCCAAGGCGGTATTCACAGAAGTGCCGCCCGCGCACGTGCCACTGTAAGGTGAGGCGGTGCTTTGAAGAAAAGCCACGTTGGTACTGGCTGACCGCAGTCACAATACGGATTCTGTCTCCAGGATGCGCAGGTACAACAGAGACTATTTTTAGCGAGCTGTGTAGGGTCGGGAGATACGTGCCATTTTTGGCGGACTCCCAGAAGTACTGCTATTGTGGAAAAAACTGCAGGCACTCACAATCCGCCGAAAATCACGAGCTTTTAAGACGACATCTTAGGAAGTGGAATCAGAACCAAAAGTTTAGGCCTCCTTTGAAGATCGTGACATCTTATCGAGTGGAATGGGAATAGAGAAGTTTAGGACTCTTTGAAGATCGTGGGGCACCAATATATGTCCTCAGATCTTACCAAAACCAAACCTTAATGAAATTTAAGAACGGCTACCGGTTGTTCTTATAAATCATTTAGAAATGGGAGTACAGTGTACGGTTGTGCTTTTAGAGGTCCAGCATAGTAACGTAGACAGGGAGAGGAGATGAGTAGGACAATTTTCCGAGTGCCAAGTCTAACGAATTTTGTAACAGGCTAATCAAATGAAATGCGAGTAAGTGAGGGACACCAGCGTCTTGTAGGATAACTTCTTGCTGGTCGGCACTCACAGTGTTCGTCATTCAGCCAATCATAACCACGCGATACCAGAAAAAAGCAGTGAACAGGGTATACCTCGTAGCAAACGAACTGCAGAAAGTTACTTCTCAGACAGGTGACTTCTCTGGCGGAGTTCTCCAAGAGTGGACTCCACTTCTAATCTTCCCCAAGCTCGTCTGCGACGAGGGGCTCTCATCCGGCTGGGCCGAACTCAGACTCAAGTTGTTGGTACAGAGCCAGTGACTGATTTTGCAGCAACTTCAGCTGCCACTTGCATATTATGCGCAAGGTGGGATCCACCTGCAACAGCGAGTCGAACGATAGGGAAAATCGAATCATTTGTATCATGTTTAGCAATTTCAGTGTTCATTCTGAAGGCTTGTTTGCAGTTAGAAGTTCAACATGCTTTCAACCATGGCAATAGGTACACATACATATTTTTCTGTGGTATTCTCTATCTCTGTGCACTAACTTTTGGCAATCACTGACGAATAACGCGGATATAAATGTTTTATCCTGATACGTGTTCAGTCGGTTACATCTTTTGAGATTATAGTAATAAATTGAGTTAATTGAGATCTTTATGTCACTTTGTGTAGCTAAATGAATTCTTGTTTGCTTGTTTTGGTGGGTAATGGTTTATTTATGGTAGATGTACAGGGCCATATTAAAAATATTCAACTAAAGATTGAATTAAAGTACCTCACCCCAGTCTCTCACACACACGGCCAACTTATACAAGCCTATCTGCTACAGCCCCCGACTCAGAAACTCGGTATGTGACATTTGGATTGGGCTACTGTCTTTGGTCTTCGGGCTCCATGCTTTGATAGCATAAAGAAAATATGCGACTGCCAAAAATGTGGTTACATCTTTTGAGATTACGCATTCGTAAGTGGGAAGGAGAAAATGAAATAGAAGAAGGAAGAGGAAGCAGAGGAGGAGGAAGAGAAGAAGAATCTCAGTAAGATGAGAATACTGGTAATGAACGAAGAGGAAGGTGTAGCAGGTGCCAGACTGGAGTTCAAAATGTTCAAATGTGTGTGAAATCTTATGGGACTTAACTGGTAAGGTCATCAGTCCCTAAGCTTACACACTACTTAGTCTAAATTATCCTAAGGACAAACACACACCCTCGTACCCGAGGGAGGACTCGAACCTCCGTTGGGACCAGCTGCACAGTCCATGACTGCAGCGCCCTAGACCGCTCGGCTATTCCCACGCGGCAGACTGGAGTAATAAGAACTATATAAAAGACGAGATGGCATCTTCTACTCAGTCTTCCCCACTTCCGCACAACGCACGGAACGATCATACAACCATGTGAAAGTCAGGAAAGTGCTACTTTGGGACGTTGTTCAATTCGCGCTTCACAGCGCATTTAAAGTCGGTTATGGCGTCAAAGCGTTGATATTTCATGCGAATTTCTGCACTTTGTCGTCCTGTGGTAGGTCCGTATTCATAGCACCAAGTCTCTTCTTCAGAAAAGAATTGTCCGCGTTGTTTGGGAGTCAAGGTGTGCGGGACAAACTTTGCACACACTTTTCTCTCCTTCAGTCTATTCTGGGGAATGTCTTGCTCATTCGATTCAGAGATTTTGCTCTCCTGGATTTGGGACACAACAACGTTGACATACTACGGCCGCATGTCCACTACTTGAAACTGTCTGCCCACAATTGACTGAGGGGAGGGGGGGGGGGGCTCTTCTGTTGTTTATAGCTGTTGGTTTCAGATGCCACCGTAGTGACTCCACTGGCGTCGCTTATACGCCTATAACAAGATCAGTCTCGGAACGTATCTGGACGGACAGTGTACGTGCCATATTGTCAGTTGAGTGTCTGTAGCAGTAAGCTAAAGAGAGGAACATAATTGCTTTTACGCTTTTGCGCCAGCTGAATCAGTGAACTATATAGGAAGCACGGAATAATAAAGTGTTGAACAGGACGCTTTATGGTGCACGAGCTTCCAGCTCAAACAATAAGACGGCGCACCTCGCCAGGCAGACAATGGCTCCGCTTTCTAGACGGACCGGTGTGATTGCACCAAGAACTTCCTGGTTGTGGAAACACTCGGAACGCGACAAACATCTCGCGCGGGGACGCAACCTGCTTCCGTCCCACTTTGCGCAGAGCGGCACCACTCAAGTACCCTAGCCAATTAAAGAAGGCCGGTTGTTATGTGCGAAACGCTCCATGTCGGGGCGCGACCGCGTGCGGCCGCTAGTGCGCAGATGGGATCAGCTGCTTGCGGCAGTCTCCGTCGGCGAGCGGCCACCGGCCGCGCTGGTGCGTACACTAGATGCTGCGGCCGAAGACCTCGTGTTCTGAGCGAAAAGTATACAGAGGCGTGGGCGACAACAGAAATGGAGTTTGAAAACGTCTCGCGCACACAGAACTATATTTCATAGCAGATGCGCGCAACTTATTAAATCCCAAGGGAGTGAGAGTCACTCACGGATCATTTTTTCGTCCCTAGGTTTCCAAACCCTCGTAAAATTTACGATTTCAGTAGAGTATAAAACAAGGCATTTTGTACTTAATTTGGTATGTAACACATCATTGGATATTTAACAACTGCAATAACCCAATGCACAACCTATAAAGTATGACTTACTTTGAACAAATCTGGAGTAATAAAATTTACGACGGTTCAGGAGTAATGTAAAATTTTACTCCCTGTAGTGTTCTAGGGTTAAAGGTACAGTATTGTGAGAAGAAATAAAGTTCCTGAGATTTGCCGATGACATTGTAATTCTGTAAGAGTCGGCAAAGGACGTGGAAGAGCAGTTGCAAGAAATGGGAAGTGGCTTGAAATGAGGATATAAGATGAACATCAACAAAAGCAAAACGAGGATAATGGAATGTAGTCGAATTAAGTCAGGTGATGCTGAGGGAGTTAGATTAGGAAATGAGACACTTAAAGTAGTAAATAAGTTTCGCCACTTGGGGAACAAAATAACTGACGATGGTCGAAGTAGGGAGGATGTAAAATGTAGACTGGCAATCACGAGAAAGGCCGGCCGGTGTGGCCGAGTGGTTATAGGCACTTCAGTCTGGAACCGCGCGACCGCTACGGTCGCAGGTTCGAATCCTGCCTCGGACATGGATGTGTGTGATGTCCTTAGGTTAGTTAGGTTTAAGTAGTTCTAAGTTCTAGGGGACTGATGACCTCAGCAGTTAAGTCCCATAGTGCTCAGAGCCATTTTGAACCAATCACGAGAAAAGCGTTTCTCAGGAAGAGAAACTTGTTAACATCGAATAGAGATTTAAGTTTCAGGACGTCCTTTCTGAAAGTAAGTGCATGGAGTATAGCCATGTATGGAGGTGAAACGTGGACGAGAAAAGGTTTATACAAAAAGAGAATAGTAGGTTTTTGAAATGTGGTGCTACAGAAGAATGCTGAAGATTAGATGGATAGATCATTAACTAATGAGGAGGTACTGAACAGAATTGGGGAGAAGAGAAATTTGTGACATAACCTGACTGGAAGAGGTGATCGGTTATTAGGACACAGTCAAGGGATCACCAATTTATTACTGAAGGGATGCGTTCGGGGATAAAAATCGTGGAGATCAATACACTAAGCAGATTCAGAAGGATGTAGGTTGCAGTAGTTACTTGAAGAGGCTTGCAAGGGCTGACAGGAAACCCAGATAGGAGAACAGTACTCAAGAATCGGGCGAACAAGCGCCTTATAAGCCACTTCTTTCGTGGATGTGTTACATTTCCTTAAGATTCTTCCGACGAATCTGAGTCTGGTGTCTGCTTTTCCCACTATCTGTTTTATATGGTCATTCCACTTAAGGTCGCTCTGGATAGTTACGCCTAGATATTTTACGGCATACGCTGTCTCCAGCTGTTTGTCATGAAAAGTAGTGGAGTTCCTTTCCTATGTATGCGCAATATGTTACATTTATTTACGTTCAGGGTCAACTGCCAAATGGAAATCAGCGCACGGCATTGCGGACCGGGAGTCCCCCATTCGGGGAAGTTTGGCTGCCGAGGGCAAGTATTTATTTCGTTCGACGCCACATTGGGAGACTTGAGCGTCGGAGATGGGGATGAAATGATGATGAGGTCAATACAGCACCCAGCCCCTGAGCGGAGAAAAATCTCCTGCCCCAGCCGGGAGTCGAACCCGTGCCTGTTGGCGTGGCATTCCCCGGCGCTGACCACTCAGCTAACGGGGGCGGACAGGGTCAACTGCCAGAGTCTGCACCATTCAACAGTTCTTTTCAGGTCGTTCTGCAAATTCTTACCATCTTCTGGCGTTGCTACTTTGGTATAAGCAACTGCATCATCTGCGAATAGCCTTAAAGAGCATCCGACGTTTTCTACTAGATCATTTATATACACTGTGAACAGCAACGATCCTATCACACTTCCCCGTGGTACTCTGGTACTCCGGATATTACCTTAACATCTGGTGATTTAGTTTCGTTAAGAGCGAAGTGTAGAGCTATTTCTACAGGAAAGTCTTGAATCCAATCGCAGGTATGCTCCGATACAACGTAAGCTCGTATTTTTTTCATTAAACGGCAGTGCGGGACGGTGTCAAATGCCTTCAACTGTACCTGCTTTTCAGTTCCGCGATCGATTATCTCAATTTCTGCCATTTCGACGTTCGCACGACGATTGAAAGGAGGGACCGTGTTACGATCTTCCGCGGTGAAACAACTTCGGAAGACCGAATTCCGTATTTCGGCCTTCTCTCTGTTTTCTTCCGTTTCGTTGCCGGTGTGGTCGCTGAGAGAATGAATAGATGATTTTGATCCACTTGCTGATTTTTACATACGATCGAAGTCTCTTAGTGTTTTTACTCAGGTCGGTTGACAGCGTCTTACTTTCGCAATCATTGAACGCTTCTCTCATTGCCCTCCTTACGCTCATTTTCAATTCGTTCAGCTTTTGTTTATGAGTCAGGTTTGTACTTCTCAAGAAGCTGAGTTGAAGTGCTCTCTGTTTACGTTGCGCTTTTCTAACACGGCTATTACACCATGGTGGATCTTTTCCACCCCTTAAAACCTTACTCGGAACATACTTATTGAACGATGCATTTGAATTTTTTCCATTTTTTCTCCACGTCTTCGTCCTCGTCACCGAATATTTGGTGCTGACTGCTGAGATATTCAGAAATTTGCTGAGCAAATATATCTTCCTTCCTTTATTAACATTCCTTGTAGGACCAGATGTTATAGATGCTGTCACAGCCTTATGATCACTGATACCTTCCTCAACGTTCACTGATTCGGTAAGTTTAGGTCTGTTTGTTGCCGGGAGGTGTAAGACGTTACCCTAACGAGTTGGTTCTCTAACTCTCTGGTCAAGGTAATTTTCGGACTAGGCATCTAGATAAATGCCACACGATTCCCTGCCTCTGGCACCAGTTCTGATGACATAACACTCCCAATCAATGCCTGGCAAGTTGAAGTCACCCCCTATTAACAATGGCATGTTCAGGAAAATTACTAATGATATTCTGCAAGCTCTGTCTCAAGCGCTCTACAACTATAGATCCTGACCCAGGTGGTCTATAAAAGCATCCGATCACCATTTTTGACCGTTCTTTGACACTCAATTTCACCCAGGTAAATTCACATTCGGAATTCGTGATAACCTCGCTAGATTTTATCGAATTTTTTACACGGCACCACAATAATTCAACTAGGTATATGCTATCGTCGGAAGCTGAAGATGAAGAGCTAGAGATAGTATATGAGAATATTGAACGGGTAGTTCAGTACATAAAAGGAGATGAAAATCTATTGGCTTGGCGGACTGGAAGGTGGTTGTAGGGGAAGGAGCAGAGGAAAGGGTTACTGGGGAATAGGGGTTGGCACTGGGAAAGAGAGTGGAGAAGAATTAATCGAGTTCTGCAATAAATTTCAGCTAGTAATAGCGAATATCCTGCTCAAGAATCACAAGAGGAGGAGGTATACTTGGAAAAGGCCGGGAGATACGGAAAGATTTCAGTTAGTTTACATCATTGTCAGGAAGAGATTCCGGAATTGGATTGTAAGGCGTACACAGGAGCAGATACAAATCAGATCACAATTTAGTAGTGATAAAGAGTAGGCTGAAGTTTAAGATATTAGTAAGGAATGATCAATACCCAAAGAAGTAGGATACGGAAGCACTAAGGAATGAACAGATACGCTTGAAGTTCTCCGAGGCTGTAGATACTGTGATAGAGAATAGTTGAGTAGGCAGTTCAGTTGAAGAGGAAAGGGTATCTCTAAAAACGGCAATCAGAGGAACTGGGAACAAAAAAGGTAAGTTCAAAGAAACCATGGGTAACAGAGGAAATACTTCAGCTGATCGGTGAAAGAAGGAAGTACAAAAACGATCAGGGAAGTTCAGGAATACATAAATACAAGTCGCTGAGGAATGAAATAAACAGGAAGTGCAGGGAAGCTAAGACGAAATGGATGCATGAAAAATGTGGAAAACTCGGAAACCAAATGATCGTCGGAAGGACTCACTCAGCAGATAGGAAAGTCAAAACAAGTCTTAGTTGTAACTAAAAGCAAGGGTGCTAACATTAAGAGTGCAGTGGGAATACCGTTGTTAAACGCAGAGGAGAGAGCGGATAGGTGAAAAGATTACAGTGAAAGCCTCTATGAGGGAGAAGATTTGCCTATTGACGTGACAGAAGAAGCTATAGGAGTCGATATAGAAGAGATAGGTGATCTAGTATTGGACCAGATTTTGAAAGAATTTTTGGAGACCTAAAATCAAATAAGGCTGAAGAGATAGATAAAATTCCATCAGAATTCCTAGGATCGTTGGTGGAAGTGGCAACATCACGGCTATACACGTTGGAGTGTGGGATGTATTAGTCTGGCATATAACATCTGACTTTCGGAAAAAACATTATCTACACAATGCTGAAGATTGCAAGGGCCGTCAAGTGCGAGAAGTATCGCACGATCAGCTTAACGGTTCATGGAGCCAAGGCGCTGATAAGAATAATATGCAGAAGAAGGGAAAAGAAATTTGAGGATATGTTAGACGCCGATCAGTTTGGCTTTAGGAGAGGTAAAAGCAACAGGGACGAAATTGTGACGTGGTGGTTGATAATGGAAAGAAGACTAAAGCAAAAGAAAGACACATTCGTAAGCATTGTCGACTTGGAAAAAGCGTTCACAACGTAAAATGGTGCAAGATGTTCGGAATTCTGAGAAAATAGGGGTAAGCTATAGCGAAAGATGGGTAATATACAATATGTTCAAGAGCCAAGAGGGATTAATAAAGAGTGGAAGACCAAATACCAAATGTTCGGATTAAAGCGGATGTAAGAGAGAGATGTATCAATTCGCTCCTAATATTCAGTCTGTTTCTTGAAGAAGCAATGCCGGAAATAAAAGATAGGTTCAAGAGTGGAACCGAAATTCAAATTGGAAAGGAACGATTCACGAGAGGAGCGATTATTTCACTCTGAATCCAGTTTACTGTATAGAGACCTGTGTTGAAAATTTCCTTTCAGAGACAAAAAGTAACCTCGATGACATGCTTTTGTCGTTAGTATTATTATTCATGTAATTACTGCTTTGATTATTCAAGGAATTAGTTCTTTAGTATTCAGTGTCTCTAAGATAAGAGTTTAGGTCTGTGAAATGAATAAATAACTTAACAGATCTCACTAGACGACATTTTTGTTCAGCGTATTGTGCATGGTAGACTAGAGATCTGCTGCTGCACGCTGATTGTAAGCTGTACTCGATGTATCTGCCGGTTGTCGAACTGCGTAATGAATATGTAGGAATCTTAGTCTACGTTAACTACGGTCCAATTCCCCTTTCTATGGAAGCCTGTCCGTCGAAGTGGATTTACTTAAAAGTCTTTAAATTAAGGACTGTGTAGAGTTTGCAGGTTCGGGCTTCCACAGTCCAAAGAAATGTCTCATAGGTATGCAGAAATATTTGAAAATGTAAAACCATAAGATGGAGAATAACTTATGCAATACACACCTTGTTTATGTTGCCGAGAAATTGGTTTATTGGCATATTATTCTCGCACAAAATCAGAAAATGCTTTTCAATTAAGGATGGCGGTATCGCAACAATTCCTTCTCTCTTAAGCCGTAATAAATTGGTCCATACTCATTAAGATCAGAAGCTATACTATATCTTTTCACAATAGTTAACATCGAACCAAAGCTCTCTTAGTGCAAGGAATACAGAAAACGTCAGCGATAATGCTGCTTTCTCGCAGTCAGTTGCGCGGGAGTACCCTTCAAATAATATCTTTTTCGAAAAACATACTTGGCAGACTGTAAATGATATAAAAAATGATTACTGGGCAAGAGAAATCTATTAGTGTCGATCATAGGCTTTAATTTGAGGAAGAAGTTTGTGAGAATGTACATTTGGAGCGAATTAAGGAAGAAGTTTGTGAGAATGTACATTTGGAGCGAAGTATTGTATGGTAGTCAAAGCCGGAACAGAACAGAATCGATGTAATTGAATTGTGGTGCTAGAGGCGAATGCTGAAAATTAGGTGAACTGATGAAATAAGGAATGAAGAGGTTCTATTCAGCATCGAAGAGGAGGGGAATATGTGGAAAGCACTATTGTGTGGTAGTCAAAGCCGGAACAGAACAGAATCGAAGTAATTGAATTGTGGTGCTAGAGGCGAATGCTGAAAATTAGGTGAACTGATGAAATAAGGAATGAAGAGGTTCTATTCAGCATCGAAGAGGAGGGGAATATGTGGAAAGCACTGAAAAAAGGAAGGGTAAGATGGTAAGTCATGAGTTACGAAATCACGGAATAATTTCCATGTCATTAGAAGAAGCTGTAGAGGGTAAAAATTGTAGAGGGAGACAGATTGGAATACGTCGAGCAAATAATTGAGAAGGCAGGTTACAAGTGCTGCTCTGAGATGAAGAGGTTGGGACAGGAAAGGAATTCGTGGCAGGCCGCATTAAACTTGTCAGATGACTGATATAAAAAAAGTTAAAGCCTTCGACAAGCCAAAGGTTGGTTTGAACGCTACAGTGCTTTACTTAGGCATCCCCCTGTTGCAGGTAGTATGTTGTCGGTTTCCTCCAAGTCCGAACTTATTTTTATATGTGGGGGAGTGTGGGGGGGGGGGAGGGAGGGGCACAGATGAACGCCAGCTCCGAACGTCGTTGAAAAAAGTCGACTTTATTCATAAGAAGAAACTTTGCGAGAAGGGAAAAGTGAAAATTCCGAGGATGATGATGTTTGGTTTGCAGGGCGTTCAACTACGCAATCATCAGCGCCCATATAAAGTCCCAATTTTTACACAATCCAATCTAGCCACTGTCACGAATGATGATGATGAAGACGAAATGATGAGGAAGACACATGCAGTCCCAGGGCAGAGAAAATTCCACAACCTGGCCGGGAATCGAACCCGGGACGCCGTGCTCCGGAGACAGTATCGCTAACCACTAGAGCACGTGCTTTGCAGGAAGCCAAACGATTCAGGCGCAGAGTCTGCCGCTTTACCACCGGACCAAGCCTGCATACTAAGTACAATTTTTGTAATATTAAATGGCTGTCGGCGTTACTTTTTCTAATTTAACGATCTGGAATTATGTTCTCATACAGTTAACTCCAACAAATATTCAATAATATAATGAACGACTGATTAAATAAAACTTTAAAATATTTGTAAAGGATGTTTTTATTCACATAACAGTAATGTTGGGATGAAAATGAGAAGAAAGTGCAAATAAAATTAAGTAGTACTGAAGGGCATCAGTATTGATAAGCAGTCATGCAGTGTGCAACAGAATTAAAGGATCACTTTTTCGATACCTCGTAATTGTCTCCAATTCCAATGCATGAGTTTGAAGTTTGGGTCAAGGCGCCTCCAACATTCCTCTATAATAGCGCAGAAGCATAACACTGTGGATGTGTCACGTGATAGGAATGTCCTTAAAGCCCCCCTTACTCACATTTCACCCTTCTTTTGACCTCCTGCAGCGGTGGTCAGAACCGTGATTTGCGGAATTAAATCACGCAGTAGCCGAGTCAAACATTTGAGGCACACCGCCGCTCAGAATCGAAAAGAAAAGGCCACATGGGGTGGTATGAAGGTGTCAGTGAAACTACCCCTCTCGCTGGGATGTTGATTCCCACACATTTAACTGTCGAAAACGACTGTTCACAGTGCGATGAGCAAAAGCTCGATGATTTTTTACATTTTTTGGCACTGTTGCCACATGCTGGGCGATCAACCCTTCTCAACAGACATCATGGGGCTGCAACCCCATCAAATGTGCTCTCATCTCTTTGGAATTTTTGCTCTGGTGTACAGGGTGGAACCATTAGAGACCGTTCAAACTCATTCGACGAAATTTGAATGTGGTCCAAAGCAGCAAAGATTCCTTATGCTTTTTGAGTGCTCTTGTTTCATGTCCTTCTGTGTTGTGATCATGGAGAGCTGCGACATTGACACAGATGTAAATAAAAAGGCAAAGAATCCCTCCAATAACTGCCAGGTGGCAGAGCGCTCGGTGGTACCTGCCCGCATTTTCCGAGTGTTTTAAAAATGTGTCATTACAGAGAAAACATGCGAATTACAGCTGGGCGCCTGCAGGCAGGCAATTGGCCTCAATGGCTTGTCGGATGGTTGCCTACCTCAGGTGCCTCAGCCTGCTTTATAGGTTTTCCAGCTTTAGGTTTTCTGTGATTTTCGTACATTGATTAAGTCAAGTGGTGAGATGGTTCCTTGGAAAAGCTATTGCCCATTTACGAACTTTTCCGATCTGAGCATCTGGTGGAGGATGACTCGGCGGTCGGTCGGATTCGAATGATCCGTCTAGAGTCAGAACCCGGAACTTTACCGCTAGACCGCCAGCTCGACTTCGATGCCGATGCAAAATAAGTAAAAGAGTACACACAGCTCAGTGGGAGGAAAAGTATCAGAATTGTCTTTATTCATCAGAGCAAAAATTTTTTTGTGTTAAAATTTTAAACATGGCTGCGCTTCCGCAACTGTGGATGAAGGAGCTTTAATGAATTGCAAATAACGTATTAACGTACAACCAGTTGCAAAACACAGGTTAAATAGGCCTTGGCCATGGTTTCGACAGTTTTAAAAATTAAAACAGGAATTGGGCATATTGCACATTGCTAACATATCCTTGAAGCGTTTTTGTTTTGACACTCTTGCTTTTTACAGTTGCGTATTCACACACAAGTTCTTCTTGTGCGTTTTTGCTCGTATTGTAAGGAGTTTGCTCTGTGTACTTCAGCTTGAGGGCTCGCTATTGGCAATATGACTTTAACCCTTACATGCTTGACAGGCTGGTCTAGCAAAAATCCTTAAGAAGGTCTGTAAAACCCCTACCTTAAAACGTGTTCTAAATGTTGGTACTAACTGAAGTTTTGAAGGGATTGGTGATATAGAATGAATAAGGAATTATTTATTATAATGTTTTACTTTTATTTCAATATTATATGCCATAAAATGTTATAAATTATCTTACAGTTTTCCAGAGTTCGATAATGGTCAGTTTTACTGATGCACACCAGAATATTTGCTCATTAAAAGTGATACTTTCAACAAATAAACTCACGGTATTCTTTCAATATATTTTTCGTGCATTTGCAGAATGGTTGACCCTTTTCTATCTCATCGATGTGGACACACCAAACATCTTTCTTTTGGTGATCTTCCAGTTCTCGCCATCTTCGCCCATTGGCTACTAATTCCACAACCCGCCCTGTCTTGTAGAACTATGTATTGGAGGTGTGACTCGTTAATTCTCCTCGCCATATGAGAAAAGTTCTGATTTTGTCAAATCTGCCTTCCATATAGTTGGGATGCTGCTGTGAAAACAAACACAAGACATTTACTGCTACTGTATCCAATACATTTGTCTGTAAGACAAAATACCATCTTCTCGACTGTCTCTTCCAAGTGCATGTACGTGCCTTCTGGTGAAGAGAATAAACTCTGGTGTACATTCATTGTAGAATAATGTAATTTTTACGTATTTCATCTACAATGGTGCTGTTTTGCAGAGACTTAACAACATCACACTTTTGTTCTTTTTGGTCACACGATATACACGTATGAGATTGTCTTTCGCGAAATTGATGATTATATAATATCTTACGTCAGGGCAGCCTTCATTTCGAGTGATTTTCCTTTTTGTTTAGTTACACTTCCTGTTACTGGGGAAGGTGGAATTTGCATTATACTGTGTACGCGTATTCTGCTCATTGGTGGCAATGATTTACTCCAGTGAGTTCCATCGTGACCGATAAGGGAATCAATAATTCTGTAGTCTTCATCAAATAATTCTTCTCTGCTCACTTTGCCTGCGACGCTGGAAGACGTGGGTTCATTACACCAATACCCATCAATGTCTGAATATTGTCTCCCTGATAAAAGAGAGCTTGATTTTCAAGCCATTCAGTAATAATTGATTTAAAGTTTTGATCACTTGTACTGACGTCAGATATTCTTCTGTTTTATAGGTAGTACGGTATATAGTCACGTTCTAAGTAAGGAATAATAGCATTTGAAAAACTTATCCTGATTATGATACAAAACTTACGTTTATCTAAAAGTGTTTTGTATGGAGAAATATATTTACCTTCAATTGAGCACTGGGATGTAGCTTTTACAGAGCTTCTGAATTCTCAACAAAGAGAATTATTATGCCAAACTGATAACTGTTATCAGTAATCTAGCTACTTTAGAACGTCATTGGTAAAATATAAAGAAAGTATCGGAAAGGCAGAAGGGTCGCTACAGGATCTAAAAGACCCTGTCATACAATATTCTTGTAGGAAGACAGATTTAATAAAATGAAATAATTCATTTGACTTGCAAGAAACAATGTTCTTTCTCAATAAAGTCAGTTGTATTTCGATAGATTTCACGTAATATCAACTAAAATAAATAAATTTTAAGACTATTTCTTGAGATAATGAAAGATTATTGGGTCGAAAAGCCTCTGTTATGCATTCAAGGGTTATTGCCAGACTTTTTACCCCATCCCCTTTCCCTCTTTATAACTGTTTAGTTAATATGCTAATTCAAGTAATGAACATGTACTTGTGAAATCACGCACGCTGCTCAATGGAGCTACGCGAATGTAGGACGCGCAGGAGCGGCACCTGCTAGAGGTGACCCAAGGCGAGTGAGTGGCTCTACCCTTGAGCCAGTCGGCGCACTTCGCTAGCTCTGTACGTGGCATACTTAACGCTCTGTGAGATCCGATGCAACGTTTCACATTTTATGTCATATACACACAAATCTTTCAATTGGCACACTACAAATTGCTGGATCCATTGTTAAATGGGTGATATTTTAAAAAAGTTTTAAGATATACCCTTACAACAAAGACCTACTACTTTTAATTCTTCTTCTGTAGTGTTCAATCCAAGGATTGGTTTGCAACAGCTACAATGGCAGCTTGTCTCCATTCTGTGCGTCTATTGCACTCTTCTTTTAACAATGAAACTCCAGGAGCTTCTCTTCTCACCTGCTCTTTCCAGAACCACTTCGTTTGTGACCTTGTCGATACATTTTATTTTGAGCATGCGTCTATAGCACCACATTTCAAAAGAATTTAGCTTATGGTCTTCCTCTGTCCCGAGAGTCCATGTTTCACACCCATAGCATGCCACACTCCACACATATGATTTCAGAAATCTTTTCCTGATTTCAAGGCTGATGCTCTTAGATGTTAAGATGTTTTTCTTCTTGCTAAAAGCAGCCTTTGCTTGAGCAATTCTACTTCTCACTTCTGCCTTGCTCCTTCCATCCCTGGTAATATTACTGCCCAGATAAGTAAATTTATCAACTTGTTCAAGCAGTTCATTGCCTACATGAACTTGTTTTTGCTTTATTAATTCTCATATTATATTCTTCCCCCATAACTTTATCCATTATATTCAGTAGAACTACAAGATCTTCTTCACTTTCAGCCAGGACAGCTATATCATCGGCATATCTTATCATATCTATTCGTTGGCCATGAATTACTACACCTGTCTGTGAATTTTCCCTTACTTTTTTCAGCGCCTCTTCAATGTATAGGTTAAAGATAACAGGGGATGGTGCGCAACCTTGTCGGACACCTTTCCGTACCTGCACCTCTTCTTCTTTTGTCCGTCCACAGATAACTGCTGTCTCGTTTTTGTACAGGTTCCATATCATTTTTCTATCTTTATAGTCTATTCCTAGTTTTTTGAGTATCTCAAACATCTTATCCCATTTAACATTATCGAAGGCTTTCTCTACATGTATGAACGCTATGTATGTTGTCAGGTTCTTATCTAATCGTTTCTCTATTATTAGTTTTAGAGCAAATATTGCTTCTCTGGTTCCTCTATCTTTCTGGAATCCAAACTGGTCTTCGGAGAGAGTAGCTTCGACTTTTTGTTCTACGCGTTTTAGGATAATTGGGGTTACTATTTTTGAGGCGTGAGTAACTAGGCTGAGCGTCTTATAATTTTCACATCTTGTAGCATTTGCCTTCTTTGGAATGGGGATCATAATGTTTTCTCAAAATCTGTAGGAATTTTACCCTGCTCGTACATTTTGAAAACAAGATTATACAACTCCTGATTCAGTTTTGCTCCTCCAGATTTCAGAAGTTCGGCTGGGATATTGTCTATACCAGGCGATTTGTTGTTTTTCAATTTTTTCAGAGCTAGTTCAAACTCTTCCTTTAATATAGGTTCACTACTTCTGTTTCTTCTTCCATGGTGTTTTCAAACAGTTCTGGTCCGCTGTACAGTTTTCCTATACATTGTTTCCATCTTCTTGCAACTTCATCATCGTCATCCAAGATATTGCCATTTTCATCCATCACAGCCGCACACTTGTTTCTTCTGTCTCCAAAGCAATGTCTCGCACGTTTATAGGCCTTGTCAATATTTCCCATTCTCATGTTGTCCTCAACTGAAATACAGAGATCATCAAGGTATTTTTCTCTTGCTTGTTTTGCCTCTCTGTTGATTCTGTTTTTCAGACTCTTGTATTTCTCTTGGTCTTCCTTCTTCACAGAATTTTTTAATTTCCTTCTTTCTTCCATCATATTTAGTAGGTCATTAGTTATCCATTCCTTCCTTTTCTCTGTCCTTTCCGCTCCTATTACTTCTTCTGCTGGTTCTCAAATACCAGTTTTTATTTTTCCCCAGCTGCTTTGGATGTCATTTCAGCCCTCTGTATTTGTTTTCTTGTCTGTTTCTAGTTGATAGTGCTTCAGTGTATTTTCATTTTTCAGGTTTGTTAAATCCCATTTACATGTACTTCTTTTTCTAATGTTCTTGAATTTTAGTTCACCGGCCGGTGATAAGTCCCATAGTGCTCAGAGCCATTTGAACCAATTTTAGTTCAGTCGTCATCATAACGAGTATGTGGTCACTTTCTACATCACAGCCTGGATATGATCTGCTGTCCTTAACTTGGTTTTTAAATCTTTGCTTCACTAATATGAAGTAAATTTGATATCTGTTAATGTCACCAGGCATTTTCCAAGTATACCTTCTTCTTGGATGATGATTAAAGAAGGTATTTGTAATGCAAAGTTTATTTCTTTGGCAGAATTCTACAACTTTATCCCTTCTTTCATTTCTTAATAATAATCCAAAATTCCCTGCCACGTCCTCTTCTTTACCTTCCCCAACAACGGCATTCATATCTCCCATGATGACAAGGTTTTCAGCTCCTTTAATTCTGCCAATTACTTCTTCAAGGTGGTCATACATCATGTCGATTTCATCATCCTCGTGCCTCATAGTTGGCATGTATACTTGGAGTATGATTGTGTCTCTTGGTTTAGTTTCCAATCTGGTTTAATTCATGTATTTTAAATGTTGATTAAATTGATGACACGCGCGTATACTAGACAGAGTGAACGACTCCCACATCCGATATAGATAATATGTGATTCTACGTGAGTTTGCTTCACTAAAATGATCTATAAACATTTCCTTAATTTTGCTTATTGTAATGATACCATCTCCGTGCCACACACACTGTCATAATATTTGTTCATCGGTACAATACCTTCTGAACGGCAGTTCTAAAACTGTCGAAACCATGGTCACGGTTTAATAAGCCTGCATTTTGCAACTGGTTGGGTGTTATTTCCAATCCATTATGTTTTTATGTGTTAATTATCTTATTCTGAAGGCGAAGAGCAGCAATTTGGCCGCTGCCAAGCCCCGCTCTATTGGGGGAGGTGAAAGTGTTAATTGTAGATAAATAAAAGAGATTCCCAATTAGTCCACGGTCTTGCTCGCGACAAGACTGAGTAGCACCCGTCTGCCAGTGCTGGTACTGGGCACTGTGCGTCTTGCACACAGCGAGCCTTCCCCCACCCGTTCTCCCCCACCCCGCGCCCACTAAACACCAAATGGAAGCGACGAGACGTCGACGCCTGTGGCGGCCTTTCCGTCGCCCGCCAAGGGAACATTTACGTAATGAAGCCCCTGCGACCCCTCCCCACCCCACCGCAGCCCCCAGGTACAGCGACACTGTTCGGTACTTTTACGCGGAGTAATTACTTTAATGAGATATATCTTTTTTATGTGCGTGGCTGGTCCGTCCGCCGCGGCTCACGTAAAGCCGGCTATCGGGTGGCAGGGGATGGGGGTGCGGCGCGCGGGGGTGGACTGTGCGGTGCGTGAGCGCGTCTGCGTCTGAGAGGGCGGGCGAGCTCGGCGCGGCGCGGCGCGGCGCAGATCCGTATCTGGCCGGCATATTTCCCAATTATTCGAGTCGCGCCGTGTCGCGGACAGTAATTAGCCACAGTGATTAACGGCGCTCTCCTTCCGCTGTCGCGTCTACAGTTAGCGCCGCGCTGCCTCTGGGTGTTTTGCCCTCCCCTGCGGACCGCGCTGTGACGACACGGAAGTAGCCAGGCCACCAGCGCGACGTCATTAACACGCGACGTCAGCGCTGCCGGAGCGAATCGGCTCCGTCGCTGGAAAACAACAGCACCCTCTGTAAAGCGCCGCAGAGGGATTTCGATGTTCAGTGGTTGAGTCTGTTCTCGTTCCACCGACAGCAAAGTTGCTACAGTTACAGGATGCTGAAAAGCAATTGTCGAATGTTTTGCGAGGTGGCACAGTGCTCACCAGCAAGTCAATAGCGTCGACAAAGCGTTTTGATGTCTTCCTGTATCATCTATGTATTAAACTGGGGACCTAGAAACGACGGAGACGCTTTGACCCGCCTGAGCCCTCAGTGGTTCACAACCCCACAACAAGCCACAGCAGTCCACCCACCCCACCGCCGCCCCAGACCAAACCAAGGGTTACTGTGCTGTTCGGCCCCCAGCGTCCCCCCTGGGAACGTCTCACACCAAACGAGTGTAACCCCAAGGGCGGTTGGAGTGGGCGAGCGGTTCTACGCGCTACAGTTTGGAACCGCGCGACCGCTGCGGTCGCAGGTTCGAATCCTGCCTCGGGCATGGATGTGTGTTATGTCCTTAGGTTAGTTGGGTTTAAGTAGTTCTAAGTTCTAGGGGACTGATGACCTCAGAAGTTAAGTCCCACAGTGCTCAGAGCCATTTGTAACCCCAAATGTTTGCATGGTAGAGGAATTATGGTGTACGCCTACATTGAAACGGTGTTTGAGCAGCAATTGCCAGCACAGTGTAACTGAGGCGGAATAAGGGCAACCAGTCCGCATTCGACGAGGCCTTAAAAACCGTCCACAGGCTGGCCTGCACACAGGACCTCGACACTAATCCGCCGGGCGGATTCGTGCCGGGGACTAGCTCGCCTACCCTCTCGGGAAGCTGCGTGTTAGACTGCGCGGCTAGCCGGGCGGGATTTCCTGTATCATAGTAGCGTCCACACAAAGTAATTTGGCCCATGCCAGGTCAGACGGCGTGGAGAGCGCCAGTGGCGGTGGCTCCGCTGTGGGCGACCACTGCGCGGTAGGGGCGGTGAAGTTCAGCAGCTGAAGTAACTCAGAGATTATTATTAAAAAATAATGGTTTACACAATAAGATGCAGTTATGGCAGAATCTTGAAACAGTCGATTATTAAACAAACAAGTGAGAACAAGCCAGGTGAACTGTTTATCAAAAGCTAATACTTAACCTAAAAATAAACAAGTGTTTTCTTCGCTTTTTTTCTAGCAAACCCATAATAATTCTCATTTCATCAGCTGTCGATGGCCCTTAGAATAGTTGTAATATTTCATTGAAAACGTCTGTGTGTCACATTAGATAATAAAGCTTCGTGTGTTAACTACACAAAAATGGTTCAAATGGCTCTGAGCACTATGGGACTCAACTGCTGAGGTCATTAGTCCCCTAGAACTTAGAACTAGTTAAACCTAACTAACCTAAGGACATCACAAACATCCATGCCCGAGGCAGGATTCGAACCTGCGACCGTAGCGGTCTTGCGGTTCCAGACTGCAGCGCCTTTAACCGCACGGCCACTTCGGCCGGCGTTAACTACACAGAAAAATACTATACACCTCTCACGATCATTTGTCAAAAATTCATTTAGATATCTCAAACCGTTTATGTTAGGAATATTTCATTTTCATTCTGCTAGTTGTGTGCATGAGCAAAAGTGAGAGCATTACGTACAGTTCATGTTTTCGACGCTCAGTATAGTACACTTCTCGTCTCAAGTTTAAGGAAAAATTTAGTATGTTAGTTGCATTTCATATGCAGCAATGTACGACCTACCATGCACCAAATTCAAATTCATAGTGACCCATATTTCATTGCAAACTATTCCAATTTCGTACAGTAGCTTACTTAATGTCGAAATATCACAATAACTGTGATCATTAACGATATGATAGGCAGTTCATCATGAAGCCGAGGAAGGAAGCTTTGATATGAGAGAAAATCATTTCTTTTACGACTTTTTTTTTAAAAAAACGTAAGGAAAGACGGCAGAGCAACTGGCGTGTGTGCACGGCTCTATTCCAGCAGCATAGCGTGTCTACCACTGGCTGCGCTGAAGAAGTGAGAGAACGTTCCGTTGGAAATGGATGCAGCACACAGCTCAGCGGGTGACAGCAAACTGACCAGCCGCCTCTTAGGGAAGGATGGGTGTAACTGCCCAGCGTTAAGAACGAGAATGTGTTTCTGTGCAGGGGCCAAGTTATCCTGCACAAATATTTTTTTCTCCATAGGTACACAGCACTCTGAGCATTATGTACTCTGCAGTCAGTTGTGTGGTTCGGATTGTGCTACAGAATAGCTTTTGATCAATTAAACGTAGTGTACACTCCTCCATCTCAGGTGAGTGAACTGAACAAGGACTTCCACTGCTAACTTTTTGGAGCCCTACAGAGTCTGTCTACCTAAAAAACTAGAAAATTGGCCGAATAGGTTAACAGACTTGGACGTTTTTGACTGTAGAGGTCACAGGCTCGCAAGATACTTCAGTTTGCTGGACCAAACAAGAAAACATTGCCATAATATTAATTATTGAGTAGTAGCCCTCCATTGCTAAGAAGCGCTGCAGAAGAGAACATTAAATGTACTGAAGCACTGGTACCTGCAAACAGCATAATAACAGTAAACACAGCCGTGAAGTTGTCTGTGAAAGTGTGTACACCATGATGCATACTCAGATTTGCAAGCAGTTTACCGTACAATAACACGCACTAACTTGGCTGAAACAACATTAAAATTCATATCGAGCCTCACAGGAGATTGCAGACCACCTAATGCTCAGAGTGATGGGTACCTAGAGCACTGTAACACAGAAAAACATCAAAACACACTGATGAGCAAACCACTCTGCATATATTTGCAACCACGCACCTTTCAGTCCCTCCTCCGTCTTCTTTTTCCTGTATCTTGAAGAAGTTGGCACGTCAATCTGGATTTGACGTTGTTAGTGATAGAAGGTGGTGAGGTACCCTTCCTGTCCCTCCCCCCCCCCCCCCCTCCTCTCTCAGGATGAAATTTATTTACCTCGCCTGTCTGCGTCTAGTTTTCTCCAAGTGAAAGTGTGAGAACGTTTACGAAGTGTTTGCGAATCATGTAACTGAGATGGAACTTGGGTAGCTGCCGGTATTCATCTAATCGGATTTGAGACACCATATGAGGCCGGTGCGCCGGCCCCAATACAGGAAGTGGCATGCTGACTCGAGACGATACTTGGCCGGGTACGTCTCTCCGCCTCTCCTTTGAACAGTTGTTCAACAGAGGAAAAGTGCTCGTACTGGAGTACAAAAATGTGAATATTTTCCTGTTAATTTAAAAGACTCTGGGTGAAAAGTGGGGTACTAGCTGTATCATGTTACCGCCCTCAGCACTTTTAAAATTTTTCGTAAAAGCTTTGGCATATCAGAATGTGGAAAACAACACATCGTTGTTAAAAGGTTTGAAATCGACAGATGTTAAAGTAATTTCGGGAGTAACTCATGGGAGTGTTAGAGAGCTGAAACTGTTTACATTATATATAAATGATCTAGTGGACAAAGTTGGAAGCTCCAGAGGCTGTTCCCAGAGTACGCTGTCCTCGATACTGAGGTTTGAATTCCAAATGATGGTAGGCCTGAAAAGGATCGACGAATAATGCAGCTACTGGAGGTTGACCCTGAACGTAAATACGACGGACGTTCAGTAAGTAGTTGTAACATCTCCGTTTATTTATCCCGACCCGATCTGATCGAATAGCAGCCCAATATTTATTATTAATATGACCATGTACCTAATGGGGCTGGTAATCGGAACTGACTGCTACGGAAGTTGTTACTTTCCAATTCGTCCTGTTCAATACTGTAATAATGAAATGTCTGGTAACAAGAAAAAAACCAACACAGTTTCACTAATTACGAACCTATATTCGTCTCAAAAACACAAAAAAGGGAGACAGCCACTGCCTTCGTCATACATATCTAATTACGGCTAATCTCATCACAGGCTTCTTCATTTTCCATTATCGTCACACGCTAGTCCATCACTGCATCCAACACTGCAATCCAAATGGCTCTGAGCACTATGGGACTTAACAGTTGTGGTCATCAGTCCCCTAGAACTTAGAACTACTTAAACCTAACTAACCTAAGGACATCACACACATCCATGCCCGAGGCAGGATTCGAACCTGCGACCGTAGCAGTCGCGCGGTTCCGGACTGCAATCCAAGGTGATGCCGGCGCGGTAGGCGCGAAACCAAATCTCGGCCCTAGAAATGTCACTGATCACTTTCGTAATAATACTTCTTCACCTTCCCGGTATTATTCTAGTACAAAGGGGTCTAACCACGGCGATGGCGACTCCCTTCTCCGTTAAAGCCTTGTATTTCGACAAAGACCTCCACACACCTCTACCCGCAACATGGCACTGGCTCAACTCCACACTCCCTCTCGCAACACGACACAATCGATTGTTCGCCCTATCGACCTGTGCCGAGTGCAAATTTATAGTAAGGGCCTACGGACCCCTTACATAGTACAGCACTCTTTTTTTCTGCAAGTGGTTTGGCTTTATTCAAGATTGCAATACATCATAGTATTCTCCACTCTTTTGGCTACAAAACCCTATTTTTCAACCTAACCTCCGTTAAATGCTACAACCTTAAGCCACTGTTACTGGGAGAACCTCTATGCCCGCATAGTACCATTCTACTTGTTGACGACGGGGCCAATCGGTAACCTTCCCATCATCCGCGTACTGCTTTCGTGGAGTGCATCTTTCATTGGGTCAGTCAGATGGAAGACGAAAGGTGCGAGACATTTCGGAAGCGCCTATGAATATCTGCGATGCTTTGTTTTTCTGCCAATGCCCGTGGAACGCATCTCCCTTACGAACAGCATTTTGAATATTACGTATAGCACCGCCACCTATCAGAGCTTCATGAAACATAAGGAATGAAGGGGAAAATTCCACGATATCCTACAACAATTGCAACAAGTTTTTAAACCGAAATTGGTCGAGAGAAAAGGTGCTACATTACTTATTGAACGCCCCTAATATAAATGATCTAGCGGACAAAGTTGGAAGCTACGGAGGCTGTTCGCAAAGCACGGTGTCGTCGATAGGAAGGTTGCAACGCCAGAAAGCTATAGCCTAATGGAGGCAGGCCTGCGAAGGTTCGACGCTTAATTCTCCGATTAGCAGTTGACCCCGAATGTCAATACACTACTGCCCATTAAAATTGCTACACCACGAAAACGACGTGCTACAGACGCGGAATTTAACCAACAGGAAGAAGATACTGTGATATGCAAAAAATTTTAGCTTTTCAGAGCATTCACACAAGGCTGGCGCCGGTGGCGACACCTACAACGTGCTGACATGAGGAAAGTTTCCAACCGATTTCTCATATACAATCAGCAGTTGACCGGCGTTGCCTGATGAAACGTTGTTGAGATCCCTCGTATAAGGAGGAGAAATGCGTACCATCATGTTTCCGACTTTGATAAAGGTCGGATTGTAGGCTATCGTGATTGTGGTTTATCGTATCGCGACATTGCTGCTCGCGTTGGTCGAGATCCAATGAATGTTAGCAGAATATGGACTGGGTGGGTTCAGGTGGGTAATACGGAACGCCGTGCTGGATCCCAACGGCCTCGTATCACTAGCAGTCGAGATGACAGCCATCTTATCCGCATGGCTGTAACGGATTGTGCAGCCACGTCTCGATCCCTGAGTCAACAGATGGGGCCGTTTGCAAGACAACAATCACCTGCACGAACAGTTCGACGACGTTTGCAGCAGGATGGACTATCAGCTCGGAGACCATGGCTGCGGTTACCCTTGACCCTGCATCACAGACAGGAGCGCCTGCGATGGTTTACTCAACGACGAACCTGGGTGCACGAATGGCAAAACGTTATTTTTTCGGATGAATACAGGTTCTATTTACAGCATCATGATGGTCGCATCCGTGTTTGGCGACATCGCGGTGAACGCACATCGGAAGCGTGTATTCGTCATCGCCATACTGACGTATGACCCGGCGTGATGGTATGGGGTGCCATTGGTTACACGTCTCGGTCACCTCTTGTTCGCATTGACGGAACTTTGAACAGTGGACGTTACATGTCAGATGTGTTACGACCCTTCTTTCGCTCCCTGTCAAACTCTACATTTCAGCAGCATAATGCACGACCGCATGTTGCAGGTCCAATAGGGGCCTTTCTGGATACGGAAAATATTCGACTGCTGCCCTGGCCAGCACATTCTCTAGATCTCTCACCAACTGAAAACGTCTGGTCAATGGTGGCCGAGCAATTGGCTCGTTACAATACGCCAGTCACTACTCTTGATGAATTGTGGTATCGTGTTGAAGCTGCATGGGCAGCTGTACCTGTACACGCCATCCAAGCTCTGTTTGACTCAATGCCCAGGCGTATAAAGAACGTTATTACGGTCAGAGGTGGTTGTTCTGGGTACTGATTTCTCAGGATCTATGCAACCAAATTGCGTGAAAATGTAATTACATGTCAGTTCTAGTATAATATATTTGTCCAATGAATACCCGTTTATCATCTACATTTCTTCTTGGTATAGCAATTTTAATGGCCAGTAGTGTAATTGAAACGTATTATGCACGAAGGGGCGAAGAGATCATTAATGTTTGATTACACTATTGGTGATAAATTATCGGAAACAGTAACAACAGTAAAATACCTGGGGGTAGTCGTCCGGAATGAGCGGCTAAAACTAGTTGTAGGATGAACATAAGCCTGGCAGAGACGTTGGAGGAATCTTAAGGAAACGTAATTTGCGAGCGAATGAAGGGGGTTAATGAACATTCGTCCGACCAATCCGTGGATGTTGCTCATCAGTTTTGCATCCTTCCCAGGTAGATTTTATGGTAAAGGTAGGGGAAATCGAAGGAAGAGCGGTGCGTTTCGTAACGTATTCTTTTAGTCAGCGCTAGAGCGTTACGGAGATTCTCAAAAAATCTCCTGCGGCAGAGATGTGTTAGTTTGTTGTTCTGAACGAGAGTCGGGTAAAACAGTACTTCCTGCAACATATAATCTCTTGAAATGCCCATGACGACAAAATCACGTAAATTGGAACAAATGAGGAGTCTTACTAACAGTAGTTCTCCTAGCAGAGTATTTGTCACTGGTACAGGAATGCAGTTTGTTGTTCTGAACGAGAGACAGGTAAAGCAGTACCACCTGCAACATATTGAAACGTCCCCTTAGAAAAATTATACCTGACTGTGCTTAAACTGACACACAATATTTTTAGCGCAATGCAATCTGACTTTCAATAATCCCTACAAGAGAATGGCCCTGACTAAATTAACCTATACGTTTCACAAATCACTTACCTCACAAAAATCTTCGTTACTCAAACTACTGCAATACAGCGAGCGCCAATACTGCTAACTAAATAAAAGATTCAAACTACTGAAGGCACTAACTACTGACAGGCATACTTAGCAAATGAAAGATTTTGATAGAGAACAAACAATGTATTTACCTTGAAAGTGTTCAAAAGTCATAATATATGTAGCAGTTCATGACATCCATACTTACAAATGTACTGTTTCTGATAGATCCAAGTCCAGATCATCCGCTCTCAAAATTCCGCCATTTCTCTTCCCACATCCACCACTGCTGGCGGCTCACCTCCAACTGCGCAACGCTACGCGCTGTTTACATCCAGCTGCCCAACACTACAATGGCAGACAACAATGCAAACTAGCCACAGACTGCACACAGTACAGCCAGTGATTTTTATACAGAGCGCTACGTGGCGTTACTAATAAGAAACCCTAAACAACCTACTTACAATATAATCTCTCGAAATGTTCATGACGACAAAATTACGTCAACTGGAACAAATGCGGAGTCTTACTAACAGTGGTTCTACTGGCAGAGCATTTGTCACTGGTACAGGAAAGCAGGCCAATGACAGCTCCCTCTGCCACATATCGCAAGGTGACTAACGGAGTGACTACAGGGAGTGGCAGCTAAGACAGGCCACCCCAAATATGTCCACAATGAATAAATATATAGAGCTGCCATTTTCACCAAGTTATAACGGAGAATATAGCGAATTTCCTGATCTTTGCAAGTAATTTTTCCTGTAATTAAAACAAGAGGCATGATAAGAAACACCGACGAATCTCGAAGACGTGAAATGCCTTAAAACAGGGGCCTGAGCTGTCGTTAACTGAAGACGAAATTCAACATACGGTGTTGCTCAAGGTCAACATTTTGAGCACTTAGTATGAAAGCTTTGATAATGGCCACACGAACCGTATCTGAGGTATGTGTTTGCTTACATGTGGAAAAGCAGGGTAGGCGTTTGTGAAACCCTTTCTGCTGACGGAGGGACAGTGATTTGCGGTGCAGTTATCTTGATATTATTTGATCAAGTCCCCTACCTATTATATTGTTGAAGTTCTCTTGAGGCTTCTTTCAAGTACAACAGAAAAAACATAAAGTTACATTAGAAAAAAAACAGTGTCGTAATTCGGAAACTACAAACGGTAGATATTATTTGCGAACGTCAGGAAATTCGCCATATTGTCCTCTGTTACTTGGCGAGAATCGCATCTCGATACATCTGTTCATTCTGGATATATCTGGGGTAGCCTACCTTAGCTGCCCCACGCTCTAGACTTACATGTAGATTTATGACTGTGTGATAATATACGTAAGCTGTCCAGCAGTTCCTCTGAGCCAGTATTTGAGCCCCTGGTGATTTTTTTTTTTTTTAATGTGGCCGTTAGGCCGTGGTCCCAGAGATGTTGCTGTGCCTACCGCTTAGTACCCTAACACTGGAGATATCGCCTGTTAATATTTCCAACATTAGCAGACGGAATGTGAGGCGCAGAAACATCCCTTGCACTACGAATTAATGACTATACTAAAAAAAATAATAAAGATAAAAAATATCACCAAGTGATCAAGCTGTTTCCTATTTAAAACGAGTTCCGAGAGAGCTCCACAGCTGCGTTAGACTGCCATTATCTGGCTGGTACACACGATAAGAACCAACAACGTCCCACAGAGCTATCCCTACCCTCATGGCATTCAAATTCGTACAAAGGAACACATCTAACGATCATCGCCTTCTCGATGAAAATTTATTACCTCTCTCTGTCTCACACACTGTTTTTCTCTCTCGTCTTGCAAACTCATAGAAAATGTATATGAACATTTAATCACTTGTTAATAATTTATTCTGCACACAAAGTATTACGTTTTAGTGTAATCACGCACGCAGAAATTGTGGCCATAAAATAATAGTAAAACTTCTTAGTGTGTCAAATTAGAAAAGGGCACAATATATCACAGAAGATCAGTTAATGTTCAGGTCACTGCTTCTTCTGTAAACTCCATCAGTTTCGGCGAAAACAAGGAAAACTTAAAAAGAACATTGACATCGTAATGTGACTCAAGATCAGACGCGAAACAATCCTAGATTGTTTTACTTGGCCTTCAATAGTTCAGCCAGAAAGGAAAAATCATCCATTGGGCCATCGTTACAAATGTGACGCTGTTATCAGCAGCAAGCAGTTGAAAAGGTAATTCATCGCTATATCTCTGCAAGACCACAGGCCCCAACACTCTTCAAGTTGCATGTAGAAAAGTCGAGTGAATTTTCTCTGCTGTTGACCATAATAACCTAGAGATATCTTCAACAGGAAAACTTCCCGTGGGACTACTATAGACAACATTCATTTACAAAAAAGGAAATGGAACTGATCCACAAAACTGCCATGCTACGTCGCTTACATCTGCTTGTATCAGAGTCCCGAATATGTTCTCAGTTCAAACATTATGACCTGTTTGGAACAAAAGGTCGCTTGCATGGAAATGAGCATGGCTTCAGGAAAGATGGATCTTGAAGAAATCCAACTGCGCCCTTCAGAGGCAATATCCTCACCGTCATACACAAAGTAAACGAGGCTGGTTTGGTGTCTGTAGACTGTCGAAAAGCATCTGCTTCGGCTCAATATCTCATGTGACCCAGCGAAGTCCAACAAGATCATTCCTGTTCGTGTTATACCGCACCAGCTTAGCGAAGAGTATTAGTCCCAATAGCCGGCCGAAGTGGCCGTGCGGTTAAAGGCGCTGCAGTCTGGAACCGCAAGACCGCTACGGTCGCAGGTTCGAATCCTGCCTCGGGCATGGATGTTTGTGATGTCCTTAGGTTAGTTAGGTTTAACTAGTTCTAAGTTCTAGGGGACTAATGACCTCAGCATTTGAGTCCCATAGTGCTCAGAGCCATTTGAACCATTAGTCCCAATATCACACTTTTTAGTAGATGATGCAGCTGTATATATGAAGAAATTCTATCCCGTAGAAATCAAAGTAACGTTCATTTTTACGAGATAATTCGCAGAGGTGTAAGTTATATGACTAGATCTACGGAAAGAGCGATGACGAATTAAAAATTAAGAATTCGTGCTGTAAGTCGACGAAATGTTTGATTTGCAGACAGTGAATAAATCTCTTGGCACTGGACAATCAGCTGCGATACGGAACGCCATTACCTCGGGCGACTACACAACTGCTACGTTCTAATGGCTCTGAGCACTATGGGGCTTAACATCTGAGGTCATCAGCCCCCTAGAACTACTTAAACCTAACTACCATAAGGACATCACACACATCCATGCCAGAGGCAGGATTCGAACCTGCGACCGTAGCGGTCGCGCGGTTCTAGACTGAAGCGCCTAGAACCGCTCGGCCACTCTCGCAACTGCTACGAGTGTGTGTTGTTCTGTTAATGGGGTTATGAGCTCGTCTTGTAAATATGTTCTGTGCGCAGCAGGGGCCTGAGGAATAAAACCAGCGAAGCATCCCTACACTTTCTTATACAGGGTGTTATAAAAAGGTACGGCCAAACTTTCAGGAAACATTCCTCACACACAAATAAAGAAAAGATGTTATGTGGACATGTGTCCGGAAACGCTTAATTTCTATGTTAGAGCTCATTTTAGTTTCGTCATTCCAACGTGATCAAATTGTAAATTTTCACAATCAATTGTGCAATCACGTCATCAACACAGATTTTCTGTGAACGTTTGGGCAGGCATTGTTGGTGATGTCTTGATTGCGCCCCATGTTCTTCCACCTACGCTCAATGGAGCACGTTATCATGATTTCATACGGGATACTCTACCTGTGCTGCTAGAACATGTGGCTTTACAAGTACGACACAACATGTGGTTCATGCACGATGGAGCTCCTGCACATTTCAGTCGAAGTGTTCGTACGCTTCTCAACAACAGATTCGGTGACCGATGGATTGGTAAACGTGGACCAATTCCATGGCCTCCACGCTCTCCTTACCTCAACCCTCTTGACTTTCATTTATCGGGGCATTTGAAAACTCTTGTGTACGCAACCCCGCTACCAAATGTAGAGACTCTTCGTGCTCGTATTGTGGACGGCTGTGATACAATACGCCATTCTCCAGGGCTGCATCAGCTTATCAGGGATTCCATGCGACGGAGGGTGGATGCATGTATCCTCGCTAACGGAGGACATTTTGAACATTTCCTGTAACAAAGTGTTTGAAGTCACGCTGGTACGTTCTGTTGCTGTGTGTTTCCATTCCATGATTAATGTGATTTGAAGAGAAGTAATAAAATGAGCTCTAACATGGAAAGTAAGCGTTTCCGGACACATGTCCACATAACATATTTTCTTTCTTTGTGTGTGAGGAATGTTTCCTGAAAGTTTGGCCGTACCTTTTTGTAACACCCTGTATACTCCGTGGGACTCAAGCTAAGGGAAATGGGCAACCGTAGACGTGAGAAAGACTATGAACTGCACAATAAATCTCCTTCACAGTAGAATCTACAGCTCTGTCTACTGGCCTCCTCGGGCATCTCAGTACCGACCGGCCTCCGTGCCATCCTCTGCCAATGTGTGCTCGGCCGAGAGTGAAACCAATATTTTTGCAGCATGAATAGCTTCTGCATTAACACATTAACAAATCTACCAATTTGTGCTGCCATACGATACTTATTGTTCACACCGGACCTCCGCATATAGCTGCACTGCAATTATAGCTATCTGGTATGAAAATCCTACTTGAAAACCCTGTACAAGTTGTAAAAACCGGCGGGTAGTGTGAAATAAACGCAACACCAGTTATTCGAATAGTCTTTTTCCGCCAAACCACCGCTTCTGCTAGTTTCTGAAAAACGTACTGTAACCAGTATTTCCTAGAACTGACCGCTGAGGAAACGAAAATGGCTCAAATGGCTCTGAGCACTATGGGGCTTAACATCTGAGGTCATCAGTCCCCTAGACATAGAACTACTTAAACCTAACTAATCTAATGGCATTACACACATCCATGTCCGAGGCAGGATTCGAACCTGCGACCGTAGCAGCAGTGCGGTTCTGGACTGAAGGGCCTAGAACCTCTCGGCCACAACTGCCGGCTGAGGAAAAGATCTACAGTTGTTTCATGCAGGGCAGTGCAAGAGCACACACCGCCATTGCGTCTATTAGAGCACTACTAGGTGTCTTTGATGATGGGATGGTTACTAGTAGTGCACGGTGCAAAGACTAACCATGGATCAGCAACGTAAATAAAAAGGCATTGGAGAGAGAAAAAAATCCAGTAATGGTGTCTACTCTATCGGCCGTCGTTCACTGCAATAAATCGACCATCTCAGGAAGCTAGAAGTGTATTCTCGGAGATATGTAACGTGGAACGACATCAGAAGTGTCACTGTATGGTAGGGAGATGCGAGAGTGAGATTAGTCTGAGTACCGGTGTAAGTCCTTACTAGCTGCTAGACTTCTTTAACCTGAGTGCACGACGGTTATGAATTCACCTTCCTGTAAAAAATTTTGACCCATTAATGAACAACACCATGAACTAACTACTGTTAATGAAAAATTAGGAAATAAACAGGCTTTCATCGAGCATCGGAATATACCAAACGGTCTTTAACATGTGTTAAAGTAATGATAAATACTAACCAAGACCTTCAACCACTCTAACACAACCTCTCAGTGTAGCTGCGCCCTCTCTTCTAGAGAAAACACCAGGAATGGAGATGCAAACTGCACACTGTACACTCAGGTGACAAAAGTCGGCCGGCCCGATGTGGCCGAGCGGTTCTAGGCGCTTCAGTCCGGAACCGCGCGGCTGCTACGGTCGCAGGTTCGAATCCTGCCTCGGGCATGGATGTGTGTGATGTTCTTAGGTTAGTTAGGTTTAAGTAGTTCTAAGTTCTAGTGGACTGATGACCTCCGATGTTAGTGCTCGGAGCCATTTTTTTGACAAAAGACATGGGATGCTTCCTAATATCATGTCGGACCTCCTTTTGCCCGGCATAGTGTAGCAACTCAACTTGGCATGGATCCAACAAGTCGTTGTAAGTCCTCTGCAGAAATATCCGCCCCGTAGCTGAGTGGTCAGCGTGACAGAATGTGAATCCTAAGTGCCCGGGTTCGATTCCCGGCTGGGTCGGAGATTTTCTCCGCTCAGGGACTGGGTGCTGTGTTGTCCTAATCATCATCATCATTTCATCCCCATCGACGCGCAGGTCGCCGAAGTGGCGTCAAATCGAAAGACCTGCACCAGGCGAACGGTCTACCCGACGGGAGGCCCTAGCCACACGACATTTCCATTTTTCTCTGCAGAAATGTTGAGTCACGGTGCATCTATAGTCGTCCACAACTGCGGAAGTGTTGCCTGTGCAGGGATCTATGCACGAACTGACCTCTCGATTATGTCCCATAAATGTTCGACGGAATTCATGTCGGGCGATATGGGTGGCCACATCATTCGCTCGAACTGTCCAGTATGTTCTTCAAACCAATCACGAACAACCGTGACGCGGTGACGTGGCCCATTGTCATCATCATCATTTAATACTGATTATGCCTTTGAGCGTTCAGTCTGGAGCATAGTCCCCCTTATAAAATTTCTCCATGATCCCCTACTCAGTGCTAACATTGGTGCCTTTTCTGATGTTAAGCCCATTACTTCAAAATCATTCTTAACCGAATCCAGGTACCTTCTCCTTGGTCTACCCCGACTCCTCCTACCCTCTACTGCTGAACCCATCAGTCTCTTGGGTAACCTTGCTTCTCCCATGCGTGTAACATGACCCCACCATCTGAGCCTGTTCGCCCTGACTGCTGCGTCTATAGAGTTCATTCCCAGTTTTTCTTTGGTTTCCTCATTGTGCACACCATCCTGCCATTGTTCCCATCTACTAGTACCTGCAATCATCCTAGCTACTTTCATGTCCGTAACCTCAACCTTATTGATAAGGTAACCTGAATGCACCCAACTTTCGCTCCCAACAACGAAGTTGGTCGAAAGATTGAACGATGCACAGATAACTTAGTCTTGGTACTGATTTCCTTCTTGCAGAAGAGAGTAGATCGCAGCTGAGCGCTCACTGCATTATCTTTGCTACACATCGCTTCCAGTTCTTTCACTATGTTGCCATCCTGTGAGAATATGCATCCTAAGTACTTGAAACCGTCCACCTGTTCTAACATTGTTCCTCCTATTTGGCACTCAATCCGTTTATGTCTCTTTCCCACTGACAATACTTTCGTTTTGGAGATGCTAATCTTCATAACACAGTCCTTACATTTCTGATCTAGCTCTGAAATATTACTGTGCAAACTTTCAATCGAATCTGCCATCACAACTAAGTCATCCGCATTAGCGAGACTGCTTATTTTGTGTTCACATATCTTAATCTCAACCAGCCAGTCTATTGTTTTCAACATATGATCCAGAAATAATATGAACAACAGTGGAGACAGGTTGCAGCCTTGTCTTACCCCTGAAACTACTCTGAACCATGAACTCAATTTACCGTCAACTCTAACTGCTGCCTGACTATCTATGTAAAGACTTTTAATTGCCATGCATAAAAATTCCACCGTCGTTTAGGAACATGTATTCCTTGAATGGCTGCGTATGGTCTCGGTTAGTTTAGTTGGACCAAAGGAGCCAGTCCATTCCATGTAGGCGCAGCCTGCACCATTATCGGGCCACCATAAGGTCGCACAGTGCCTTGTTTACAACTTGGGTTCATGGCTTCGTGAGGTCTGCGACACACTCGAAACCTACCGTCAGCTCCTACCAACTGCAATCGGGACTCATCTGACTAGGCCAGGATTTTCCACTTGTCTAGTATCCAACCGATACTGGTCACGAGCCCACGAGAGTCGCTGCAGGCCACGAGGTGCTGTTGGCAAAGGCACTCGCGTCAGTCGTCTGCTGCCATAGCCCACTAACGCCAAATTTCTCTGCATTGTCCTAAGGATGTATTCAGTGATGATGATTAGTGGTTTAGGGCGCACAACAACAAGGTTATCAGCGCCCTGGATGTATTCGAGTAGGTTCCACATTTATTTCCGCGGTTATTTCAAGCACTGTTGCTTGTCTGTTATCAATGACAACTTTCTGAACATGCCGCTGATCTTGGTAGTTAATTCAAGCCACGGCGTTGTCGGTGGTGAGAGGTAATGCCTGAATTTTATACTCTCGGCACACTCTTGACACTGTGGATCTCGGAATATGGAACTCCCTAACGATATCCGAAATACATTGTCGCATGTGTCTAGCTCTAACTAGCATTCCGCGTTCAAACTCTGTTAACTCCCGTCGTTCGGCCATACCAACGTCCGAAATCTTTTGGCTTAAGTCGCCTGAGTACAAATGGGAGCTCCGCCAATGCACTGCCCTTTTATACATCGGGTACGCGATACTAGCACCGTCTGTATATGTGCATATCACTGTTGTTGTTGTTGTTGATGATGTGGTCTTCAGTCCAGAGATTGGTCTGATGCAGCTCTCCATGCTACTCTATCCTGTGCAAGCTCCTTCACCTCTCAGTACCTTCTGCAACCTACATCCTTCTGAAACTGTTTAGTGTATTCATGTCTTCGTCTCCCTTTACGATTTTTACCCTCCACACTGCCCTCCAGTACTAAATTGGTGACCCCTTGATGCCTCAGAAAATGCCCTCCCAACCGATCCCTTCTTCTAGTCAAGTTGTGCAACAAATTTCTCTTCTCTCCAATTCTATTCAATACCTCCTCTTTAGTTATGTGACCTAATCTTCAGCATTCTTCTGTAGCACCACGTTTCGAAAGCTTCTATTCTCTTCTTGTCTAAACTATTTATCGTCCATGATTCACTTCCATACATGGCTACACTCCCTACAAATACTTTCAGAAACGACTTCCTGACATTTATATCTATACTCGATGTTAATAAATTTCTCTTCTTCAGAAACAGTTTCCTTGCCACTGCCAGTCAACATTTTATATCCTCTCTACTTCGACCATCATCAGTAATTTTGCTCCCCAAATAGCAAAACTCCTTTACTACTTTAAGTGTCTCATTTCCTAATCTAATTCCCTCAGCATCACCCGGTTAAATTCAAGTACATTCCATTATCCTCGTTTTCCTTTTGTTGATGTTCATCTTATATCCTCCTTTCAAGACACTGTCCATTCCGTTCAACTGCTCTTTCACGTCCTTTGCTGTCTCTGACAACAAAATTACAATGTCACCGGCGAACCTCAAAGTTTTTATTTCTTCCCCTTGGATTTTAATACCTACTCCGAATTTTTCTTTCGTTTCCTTTACTGCTTGCACAATATACAGATTGAATAACATCAGGGATAGGCTACAACCCTGTCTCACTCCCTTCCCAACCACTGCTTCCCTTTCATGTCCCTCGACTCTGCCATCTGGTTTCTGTACAAATTGTAAATAGCCTTTCGCTCCCTGTATTTTACCCCTGCCACCTTCAGCATTTGAAAGAGAGTATTCCAGTCAACATTGTCAAAAGCTTTCTCTAAGTCTACAAATGCTAGAAACATAGGTTTGCCTTTCCTTAATCTATATTCTAAGATAAGTCGTAGGGTAACTATTGCCTCACGTGTTCCAACATTTCTACGGTATCTACTGATCTTCCCAGAGGTCGGCTTCTGCCAGTTTTTTCATTCGTCAGTAAAGAATTCCCGTTAGTATTTTGCAGCCGTGGCTTATGAAACTGATATTCCGGTAATTTTCACATCTGTCAACACCTGCTTTCTTTGGGATTGGAATTATTATATTCTTCTTGAAGTCTGAGGTATTTCGCCTGTCTCATACATCTTGCTCACTAGATAGTAGAGTTTTGTTAGGCCTAGCTCTCCCAATGCTGTCGTAGTTCTAATGGAATGCCGTCTACTCCCGGGGCCTTGTTTCGCTTAGTTTTTTCAGTGCTCTGTCAAACTCTTCACGCAGTATCATATCTCCTATTTCATCTTCATCTACATTCTCTTCCATTTCTTTAATATTGTCCTCAAGAACATCGCTCTTGTATAGGCCCTGTATATACTCCTTCCATCTTACTGCTCTCCATTCTTTGCTTAGAACTGGGTTTCCATCTGAGCTCTTGATACTGATGCAAGTGGTTCTCTTTCCTCCAAAGGTCTCTTTAATTTTCCTGTAGGCAGTATCTTTCTTACACCTAGTGATATGCGCCTCTACGTCCTTACATTTGTCCTCTAGCCATCCCTGCTTAGCTATTTTGCACTTCCTGTCGATCTCATTTTTGAGACGTTCGTATTCCTTTTTGCCTGCTTCGTATACTGCATTTTTATATTTTCTCCTTTCATCAATTAAATTCAATACTTCTTCTGTTACCCAAGGATTTCTACTAGCCCTCGTCTTTTTACCAACTTGATCCTCTGCTACCTTCACTATTTCATCTCTCAAAGCTACCCATTCTTCTTCTGCTGTATTTCTTTCCCCCCGTTCTTGTCAATCGTTCCCTAATGCTCTCCCTGAACCCCAGAAGCTCTCTACATGCCTCCCCACCAACGGCAAGGTCCGTGGTTCATGGGATGGGTGTGTGTGTGGGGGGGGGGGCATATCACCATCCCATGATTTTTGTCATCTCATTGTTTGTTTCCTGTGACGTCATTACCAGAGATTGCATTGAACGTACCCGGCCAGTGCTCTCTGAAGACGAGTGGGTGCCTGTTCGAGGAGGTACGAGTAATGGAGAAGTACTTTGGTTTCACGCGCCGGGTGCTAACTACTAGGGTGGAAACTGATGCATCAGATGCCGCTCGGCGATAGCGCGCCGCCTGCCGCAGAAAGTTTCCTAATTAAATACCCACAGGAAGACGATTTCCCGTCTGCTGCCGGTCAGCCGAGGGTTTAACAATAGCCCGCTCTGGGAACGCTCCCCAAGCATAACGAGCGCACACGGCTAATTGCTAATATCCTCGCGATAATTACACGAACGCTATCACCCAGCCATCGCCGTCTCGATTCCTACCAATGACTCGATTCTCTCTCTCTCTGCGCCCTCCCCACTTCCCTAGATGTCCACCCGATAGTTGTCGAAATGAGACGTAATGGTTTCCGTATTATTAATTAATCGTAGAAACGACTCACTCGCTCCCCCTTCCGCATTCGGTATTAGCAGACATTGAGGAGATTGAAAGAAATGCAGCGAGGGGAGAGAAGTAGGTGCAAGAAAGGATAGCGTTTCTCGCGCAACTGGCGGGCAGCGTGCATATGATAATTGGCGCTCGCGCGCTTTATTAATGAGGCCGTTGTCTGGTCGGCGCGACAAGGCAAGCGCGACGGGCCGGACGCCGATACAATCGAAACCACTAATTGTATGACGTCAATAATGCGGCAGCAGCAGCTGTCCGGCGTGACGTCACACAGGAAGCGCGCAAGGCCCCCGTCAATTGTTGAGCCGTGTCCCTTGCGCTGCCGGCCGTTAGAAAGGGGCCGTGCGGGCCGGGCCGTAACGCACGGTACAGTAGCTGTGCGTGGGTTTCCCGGCAAGAAAGTAAAAACGTCAACATGAGCAGATTGTTATTGGTTCTCGTCTTGGAGGCTAGACAGTAAATTAGAGATGTCTTCTGCGCTGCAGCAAGTTACTCAAAACATTGGCCTAAGAGGTTTCCGTAACCAGTTTCATTGACATGAAATTAATCGAGTTTATGGAGACGAAATCATAGAAAAATGATATCAGTGCAGTGCCGAAATGTACTTACAGTTTATTATATATCTGCCTGAGACCTGATGTACATTATAACTGACGTTGAGTTTTCAGTCTTGTTCTCAAATATTCTGCGTTTGCCATTGTAACACCTATAGTCCATTTGAATGGACAGTATGGTGCAGTCATCTGCCGGCAGAAACTGTAACTATGGTCACGTGTCGCCAGGTAACACCTTTGTTTCTGACGAGTTACCACGGCAGGTGAGTACTCCTTCATTATTGTGTATTTTTCGACACTTATTTTCTGACAATTTTCGGAAGATGTGGTTCATCTGTAAAGGAGACCGCTTATAAAACACTAATACGACCTATTCTTGAGTACAGCTCCATCGTTTGGGATCCCTATCAGGTGGGATTGAGGGAGGACATAGAAGCAATTCAGAGGCGGGCTGCTAGATTTGTTACTGGTAGGTTTGATCATTACGCGAGTGTTACGGAAATGCTTCAGGAACTCGGGTGGGAGTCTCTAGAGGAAAGGAGGCGTTCTTTTCGTGAATCGCTACTGAGGAAATTTAAGAACCAGCATTTGAGGCTGACTACAGTACAATTTTACTGCCGCCAACTTACATTTCGCGGAAAGACCACAAAGATAAGCGAGATTAGGGCTCGTACAGAGGCATATTGGCAGTCATTTTTCCCTCGTTCTGTTTGGGAGTGGAACAGGGAGAGAAGATGCTAGCTGTGGTACGAGGTACCCTCCGCCACGCGCCGTGTGGTGGATCGCGGAGTATGTATGTAGATGTAGAAAATATGTTAATATTGTAGGGAGTGTCTTTCAGTGCTGTTTGTATGGCTTTACTGAGTAACAAGTTTTGGTAGTACTGCATGTTTCATTAATTACGGTTACAAAATACTAGTGTCCACTGTAATGGACTCGGGGACTTGGTGCAACATTTTTCAGCACTGGTTTCTAGGCATCAGTGGTGTTCATTTTCACTAATTTCCAATAGATTTCTTGTTGTGATTGTTGCAAAATGGCATTATTTGCCACATTTGAGCCTCAGCAGTACTGAGGCTTTGCCGGAGTCTTCCAGAAAGAGAACATGTGTTCCTTGGTACACTTGTACATTTTGCGTCTTTGCTTTAGTGGAATCATTGGCTACAGAAACTTGCCAGCCACTGAAACAATAATGAATTCAGGAATATCCACAGCAGTCCATCTGACAGAAGACAAAATTCTTGCAAATCAAGGATGTAGGTCTGTTGGCCAGACAGTGAGAAAAGACAAACTAATTCCTAAGTAAAATTTTATGGCTAAAAGTCAGTCTCAGCTGCGTTTTCAGATACAGAGATATGAAAACAGGCAAAATACAGTGCTGCGGTCGGCAAAGCCTATATAGACAAAAAGTGTCTGGCGCAGTTGTTAGATCAGTTATCGTTGCTACAATGGCAGGTTATCAAGATTTAAGTGAACGTGAACGTGATGTTCTAGTCGACACACGAGCAATGGGACACAGTACCTCCAAGGTACCGATGATGTGGGGATTTTTCCCGTACGACCATTTCACAAGTGTACCGTGAATATCAGGAATCTGGCAAAACATCAAATCTCCGACATCGCTGCGGCCAGCCTGCAAGATCGGGACCAACGACGACCGAAGAGAATCGTTCAATGTGACGGAAGTGCAACCCTTCCGAAAATTTCTGCCGATTTCAGTGCTGGGCCATCAACGAGTGTCAGCGTGCGAACTATTCAACGAAACATCATCGATATTGGCTTTCTGAACCGAAGGCCCACTCGTGTATTCTTGATGACCGCACGACACAAAGCTTTACGCCTCACTTGGGCCCGTCAGCACCGGCATTGGACTGTTGATGACTGGAAACATGTTGCCTGGTCGGACGAGTATCGTTTCAAATTGTATCGAGCTGACGGACGTGTACGAGTATGAAGACAACCTCATGAACCCATGGATCCTGCATGTCAGTAGGGGACTGTTCAAGCTGGTGGAGGCTCTGAAATGGTGTGAGGTGTATGCAGTTGGAGTGATATTGGACTGCTGATACGTCTAGATACGAGGGGTTGGGTTGGGTTGTTTGGGGAAGGAGACCAGACAGCAAGGTCATCGGATTAGGGAAGGATGGGGGAGGAAGTCGGCCGTGCCCTTTCAGAGGAACCATCCCGGCATTTGCCTGGAGTGATCTAGGGAAATCACGGAAAACCTAAATCAGGATGGACGGACGCGGGATTGAACCGTACTCCTCCCGAATGCGAGTCCAGTGTCTAACCACTGCGCCGTCTAGATACGACTCTGACAGGTGACACGTACGTAAGCATCCTGTCTGATCACTTGCATCCATTCATGTGCATTGTTAATTCCGACCGACTTGGACAATTCCAGCGCGACAATACTAAATCCCACACGTACCGAATTGTTACGGAGTGGCTCCTGGAGCACTCTTCTGAGTTTAAACATTTCCGCTGGCCACCAAACTCCCCAGATATGAACATTACTGAGCATATCTAGGGTGCCTTCAGAAGAGATCTCCACCCCTTCGTACTCTTTCGCATTTATGGACAGCCCTGCACTATTCATGATGTCAATTCCCTCCAGCACTACTTCACACATTGGTCGAATCCATGCCACGTAGTTCTGCGGCACTTCTGCTTGCTCGCGGGGGCCCTACACGATATTAGGCAGGTGTACCAGTGGCTTCGGCTCTTAAGTGTAGTTGTCTCCGATAATGAACGTAGTGTAACCACTATCTGCTTTTTTAACTGGTTTTAGAGATTGTTTTCGTAAGAAAAAAAAAGGTGGCCTGCATCTCCAGTTGACACATCGGCAAGAAGCAACGGTTACAAATGAAATAGTTGTTCCCATTCACATAACTTAATGTACATCGTAAACTAACACTATATGTTTCGAGCCTCGATTATCCGTTTTAAGCTCTGCTTCATGCACGCTGTGCCTGATGACCGACTGAAGGTAAGTGTTTGGCGCTGGCGCGAAGAAATGCATTATACTATAACACAATACGTAGCAAGCCATATAACACTTATTACTAACAGACTACCGTCGCGGCGCTCGACAAACAGCTACAGAATGCATCAGATAAAATGTAGACCTGGTGACAGATCTCAGAGAACGAAATACGTTGTGTAGCTGTACAAATTACGAAACTGAAGGCAAACAGAACGTCAATTTCCAGTGTACGTAGCACAGCCATCGGCACAGGATGCAATAGGCAATCCTGAAAGAAAATTCACACCAACATTTCTTTATAGATTTTATAAATCTCGATATTAACTTTGGTTGAACTTCCAATTCTTTATATTCTCTTGCCACACTGCTTAATGAGGTAGAAAAAGGAAACAATTAAAAACAAAAAATGAAGAGTCACCATGTCAACCGACACGGATGCGTTTGACATCCGCTACCTTTCTCCGTACTGGTTGCAATAGCGCCCTAATAAGAGCGATAAAATATGCGGAAATAGTGTACGACATGTAAACACACACACACACATAACGCCGTTTCATGTAAATCCAAATCCCAGTTTTATGGCAGTAAACTGAATGTAGCGACTGTTTCAGTTCGTCAGACAACATCCACACGCTAATCCTTTTCTTCTCCTTTTCCCTTTGTCTCGCATCTGCGCAGGGTTGGCAAGGTTATTGACGGATTTGGCATGGTTAATTTAAGGCAGGGATAGGCAACCATTTTTGCCTATCGCCGACTTTTGTATCTCCGTTAATAATGAAATTTCGAATTCTACACTAATGATAATTTATAAAGTAGGAAAGTAACTTTACATTTGTTAAGTGGACTTACGGCAAATGAAAGATAATAATAATAATTACTTACCAGATATTAGCGGCAGTGAAATGAAATCTGATCACCCGCCACAGCGGGACCATGGAATCGTTCCACTCAAAAATAATCACCATAAGCATCAGAACATTTATCCCACTGCGAGACGAGACGATGAGTTCTTGCTTCGTAGAACGTGGTCGGTCGCTGACGTATCCACAACCACACCCACTCTAGCACTTCCTCGTCCTACTGACACCGAAGTCCACCTATGCCCTTCTTCAGATCGCAAAAGATGTGAAAATAGGACGGTGAAAGATCCGAGCTGTACGGAGGAGGTTGCACTGTTTCCTAATCAAATCGCTGAGGCGTGGCCTTTGTCCAAATGGTTCAAATGGCTCTGAGCACTATGGGACTCAACATCTTAGGTCATAAGTCCCCTAGAACTTAGAACTGCTTAAACCTAACTAACCTAAGGACATCACACACACACCCATGCCCGAGGCAGGATTCGAACCTGCGACCATAGCAGTCCCGCGGTTCCGGACTGCAGCACCAGAACCGCACGGCCACCGCGGCCGGCGGCCTTTGTCCCATTGGTGGTGTGGGGGCGGGCGTTATAGTGCAACAGGATGCTTCCGTCCTCCTCTTAGCGCTGCGCATTCATTGTGGTATTGTGGTTGCATGCTTCAGGAACTCGACGAGCAGACTGCCCTGCAGTCGAAGAAGAAAGTCATCATGACCTTACAAGAACTTGTGTGAAGAGCTTGCTGCTACAGTCGCAGGTTCGAATCCTGCGTCGGTCACGGATGTGTGTCATGCCCTTATGTTAGTTAGGTTTAAGTAGTTCTAAATCTAGGAGACTGATGACCTCAGATGTTAAGTCCCGTAGTGCTTAGAGCCATTTGAACCATTTGTGAAGAGCTTTGGCTTTATTTGGCGGGAGGCACTGGCCTGTTTGCAATGTTGGCTCTGCCGTTTGTCGTAATGCTGTCAGACGGATTCACCCTGTTGCACAATAGCGCCCATCCTCGCATTGCCGATTGTTCAGTCTCTATGATTTGGGAAACAACACAACATCCTCCATACAGCCTCTATCTTTCAGCGTGTGATTTTCACATTTTTTGTGATCCGAAGAAAGACACGCGTAGACGTCGGTTTCAGTCGGAGGAGGAAGTGCAAGAGTGGCTGCGGTTGTGGGTACGTCAGCGGCCAACCGCCCTCTACGAAACAAGAATTCAGCATCTCGTCTCCCAATGGGATAAATGTCTTAACGCGTGTGGTGATTAACTTTGAAATGAACCATTCCTTGGTCCCGCTGTGACAGTGTTCGATTTTCGTTTGACTGCCCGTTATACCTGCAAGCCGTCGCTTGCTTTACTCACAGGTATATACCTGAGTGATGGTAAATTTATTATCTTTACGTAAATAAAAGTATTATCTTCTCAATAACCTTCAAATCCTAAGTCCTTAATTTCTATATATGAGTTAGTGAATTTATCCATGGCACTTTTCTTGCCTATGCCTATGGTCACTCTCACAACTTAAATTAATAATGAAACTAAGTAATTTAATAATGGCTCTGAGCACTATGAGACTTAACTTCTGAGGTCATCGGCCCCGTAGAACATAGAACTACTTAAACTTAACTAACCTAAGGACATTACACACATCCATGCCCGAGGCAGGATTCAAAGCTGCGACCGTAGCGGTCGCGCGGTTCCAGACTGTAGCGCCTAGAACCGCTTGGCCACCCCGGCCGGCTAATTTAATAATATTGAAGCTTAAATTGCTGATGATCCCATTTTACCACCATAATAAACAAACATGGTGAATAGTTACGGGAGTATCAATGAGAGCAGTGGCGTTTTTAAGTTTACAAAATAATGACAACTACAACGAGCTGATAATCTAACACAAAAAGATGACAAACACAAATCAGAAAAGGGATAGTGTTTGACTGGCAAAGCATATATTGGGGTGGAAGCTATACACATTCTCCGCTGAATTAATCTCTTTTACAGCGCAATCTGACTTTGTTTACCTGAATCCTCTTTGAAGCCGAATTCTCTTCAGATGGAATCGACTATTACCAAGTTCACGACACAATATTTTTCACCTTAGACCAGGGAGCTGTGAATATCATTTAACAGCGCAGCAGCAATATTTCACCCTTTCAACTTGATTCAGGTGGCAGCGGAAAACGGCGAGCTGTGGGTGAGGAGCGGTTCGCTGTGGCAGCTACACTATGTGAACATAAGTATATGGACACCCCAAAAACATATTTTTTTCATATTAGGTGCATTGTGCTGCCACCTACTGCCAGGTACTCCATATCAGAGACTCAGTAATCATTAGACATCGTGAGAGAGCAGAATGGGGCGCTCTGCGGAACTCACTAAAAGAACCTGGCGACTTTTTGTGTCAGGGGAGTTACAGTCGTGCCTCCAGTAAACATTTGCACCAACAGCTCTGTCGATATCGTCCCAGCTTCTGACAAGAGAATGCATGGAGTTTTATGACCTCCCCAATGTCTGCACAAAGGCTCAGTCTACAGCTTTCTCTCTTAGTGGCTTCCTCCACCAAATTTCGGGACAGACTGCCACCAGGCCCAGGTAAAATGTTTTGGGGACCAATGTTCTCTTGTCTGTCCCTGAGCAGGAGGAGAAGAATGCTATGGCTGTAAGCCCCTCTGCAGTTACCATCCACTGAGTGCTGCTTCCTAGAATCACTCAAGCAGCCTGGTGGCTTCACTCAGCCCCAAACCATCTCTCCCCTCCTGTTCTGTGTCACCTCCACTATGACCCCTCAGGTAGAAGTGCTATACAGGTTACACATGAAATTATAAGAACATTCCACTCTCAGTTTCCTCACATGAAGAAGTCATAAACCACACGTACCAAATGTAGTACTGGGGAATACCGAGATCATGACCTAAAATATGAATACTAATCTGACTGACAATGTTCTTAAAGTGAGGGAGTGGCGTTCCATCTCTCATACCTTATAGAAAAATTTTATAAAAACCTAAGGAAAATACGTTTAAAACCCTAACGCCTACCACCCACTATGAAAGCTGGAAAGCCCTCTAGTGGGCGGAAAGGTGTAACCTCCCCACCGAAATTTAAAAGGAAAATGACAATACTTAATACAAATGGGAGCCGAGTGTAACCTCCCTACAAAAATTTTAAAAGAAAAAGGACGATACTAATTAGAAATGTTGATGGACATGGCTCTATGCGTAACCTGCCCACAATCAAATGTACTGACAATGGCAACAAATGTGTGAAATTCGCAATCTGACTCAAATGTAAATCCTTCAAAAAATTAAAGTCCATTCAGTGACAAGAAAATTCAATTAAACCGAAATATCGGTCTTTGGCCCTGTGTAAAACAATCAGAATTAAAGTCTTACCTCAGAATAAATAGATGTCACATATCTGCTCTTGTTGTTGCGCACTGCTCGGAGGAACTGCATTGCAAATAATAATATTCTCTTTTTTTTTGTGATTCTAGTGAAATTTTTTCTTCAAAAGAAGTGGAATGAAATGGGAAGTGCAACGAGATCTTTAGTTCAATAAAAAAATTAAATTTTTGAAAAAATGCTTTTGAAATAAAAAAATTATTATTGGGAGACTTGTTGGAGAATAATTACAGTAAATAAAATTTTTCATTATCTAATGATTATATTAATTAACAGTATACCTTATTCCTCATCTTGACCAGTGTTGCCGACCGCCTACATCACACAACCGCACTGGGCTGCTACTACTGACCGACCGCTCTGCATGACGACTACAGACAGAGTACTGCTCTCAACTAGACAGAGCTACAGACTCGCAACGACTGCTGACAGACTCACAACGACTGACTGAGAACCGCTCTGCATAGCGACAACTAACTCGCAAAGACAACTACTGACTGAGAACCGCTCGCAACACTCGCGCGGTCAAGCGCATACTCTCTGGTCACAGATGCTACAATGCCTCGCCATCGCTGCTGCGTTACATACGTGTTTCATAACCCTCCACTGGGGGGGCAAAAATTTGGCAGCGATGGTGAGTCATTTGGACTTGCCAAGCGCGGCAAAATTTTTCTTTAATTAACAAAATTCTACAACTTACAGAGTATTTAAATGTTGTGCACACGCACTAAGTACAAAATATATCAGACAAAGACAAAATGTGAGTACAAAACATAGTAGCAAATCAGAAAAGTATATACAAATTATTTGACAGATAATAAAGTGCACAGGCACTGAAAAAATTCTTTAGCATATTCAGAACAAATAAACAGACTGGCAAGAAAATATTATGTTGACAAGTGTACATGCACTGAAAAATGTCTTTAGCATTTTCACAACAAATAAACATAATGGCAAAAAAAAAAAAAAAAAAAATCATGACCAGTGACATAAGTGTACTCACACTGGAGTTTAGCGAATCAAAAAATGTATAACCTATGAACATAAATGATGTTACCAAAAAATTTTTTCTTTATGTGACAAGAATCAGGATAGGGAAGGGAAGGATTGCATCAAGGTTGTAGCACTTTAGATTGCACACAGCTGCTCTGAAAGTCCATATCTTTCCACAGAAGTACAACACCAAGTGACACAACTTGAAGATCTTTTCCCATCAGAATTTATCAGTGTAGCAAAGACACTGAACTGTCGTAGTAATGTTCCATGTTTTCATTTTGGCAGTACATTAGGTACACCAAACAGTGGGACCCTAATAATGTCTTCATCGCTCATGGTGGTGGACAGCATGTCGTGTCAACACCACACTCTTACAAGGCACACCAACGTAGAATTAGTGCAAAACCAAATATAGTGCTCCATGATCACTGGGATAAACAGGACAAATGGACATTGCAGTAATTCAGGGTAGTCAGCTTATGAGGTGAAGGACATCAAGTCACATAATATTGACAATTACAGTCTTCATTGATAGTTCGTGGCATTCATAGCCCAGTTATTGAACATTTCTGTACCAAGTATGTAGTATTACAGAAAAATGTTCATTAATTGTTTTACATAGAATCAGTAGCCTTCTTTTCCTGGTTACAAAGCATTATGAAATAATCGCATTCTTTTCAGTTACAGAGTATAATCAAGAATCATTAACCTTCTCCTAATTACAGTTAATTAATCATTTGTCTTTAATTAATCATTTGTCTAATTACAGTTAATTAATCATTTGTATAATTACAGTTAATTAATCATTTGTCGTTAATTAATCATTTGTCTAATTACAGTTAATTAATCATTTGTCGTTAATTAATCATTTGTCTAATTACAGTTAATTAATTAATCATTTGTCATTTCAATATACTAAGAATTATTAGTCTTAATTAATTACAAAGCATTATTAAACAGTACCATAGTTAATTAATTATGTGTCATTCCAATCTATTAAGAATCATTAGTCTTTTCCTAATTACAAAGCATCACATTCATTTCCAACAACAAAGTATCAACATTGGAAACAAGAGCTAATCAATGGCATAATTAATAACAATTCGTGGAGTGACATTAATTATTGGCACTCAGTGGCCAGCAAGTATTGAATAAAATCATCATTCAGTATTATTCAGATTATTACGAAGTCATTATTAAAAATCAGTTAATTACAGTCAAATCATTAGTAATCACAGGCATTACAATAAACAGTGGCAGTTATTAGCTAGTGACAAAGCATTATTTTGAATATAGTCTCATTAAGAGGTCATTACTCGAGTGACATGCTATTCAGAGTTGATCAGTATTATTCAGAATTATCATAAACTAGTGACATTATGTGGGACTGGTAATACATTTTTTTGGTAGCAATGCATTGCGTTGGGATCGATAATTAATTGCTGAGGCATAATACTCTTTGCTTTTGACCTATTGCTGCAAATGAGGATAGGTAACGTCATTCGTCATGAGTCAGCTGTAGCAAGATTATGTAACAAGGCAGTACATGTGATCACATTTATAAATGATAAACACAAATGGGTAAAAAATATAAAAATGCAAGTACTAGAACAGCTATAATAAGTAACAGGTTTAGTAAGTGTCATGAAAAACTTCTCCTGGAAAAAATACAAAAACGGATTATTGACCTGAAAGAAGAAACGCACACTATGCTGAAAAGTAGTGAACTTCGAATTAACAAGTAGTGAAATGTGTATAAAATGTGTTCCATAGCTGTCCTTTCCAAAACTTTCCGTCATCCTACTATGCAATGTAACACCTGCTGTCAAAGCAAACCGCAACAAATACTTAAATAACTACGTAGCATAAATACATTACTTCAACATTATCCTCATCTGTAAAGAAAAAACTTCATTATTCATTATCCATATTATCATAACTTCATTATTATCATCACCTGTAAAGAAAAACTTCATTATTCATAACAGCATATCCTTCATCATTATTCATCAGTATTCATTATCATCTGCAAAAAATCACTTCATTACTCATTACACAACTATTCCTTATCACTAGCATATTTCATCACTAAAACTAAGATGTGTAGTTCAGTCTGACAGCCTGCATCAATCACCTTGTATTCTGAAAGAAAAAATTAGTTAAGACTGCTATTCTTCGATGAGTATAGTATATTCTTGTTAATGTTTGTTAATCCTGATCCCTTTACTCTTCCTCATAAAGTTATTGCATCTCCTTTCGTTTATTCCGTAGGTGAAATTCCCATTTATGTTAAATTTATTTCTTAGAATCATCATTCCTTTCTGAAATTGATGAACAAAGATTAATGTCCTGCATTTAAATCATATACCCCGTAGATAATGACTGGTTTATGGTAACATAATTAACCCTACAGCATAACATGACAGAAAACGTAATATGTCAAAGACGTTGACAGTGTTCAGATGCAAAAATGTACACAGAATAATACAATGCAGCAGCAAAAAAAAATGTGAAACAGTCCAAACAAAACTGGAGTACAGTCATATACACAAAAAAATGGAAAATGTGCACGGTCTGATGTGTAACGACAAGAAAAGCGACCTGCTAACCTTACCTTGCCGGGCACTTGCCAAGAAAAAATACGATAATCATCAATAATTATTCACGTGAAATAATTGCATTAGTAAATGGCATCATAGTGTGTTGAATCATACAGTGGTTTCACTCAATAAACGGTTTAATGTTTGATATATGGTGATTGCCTTTCGATTTTCTGGTTCTCAAAGTTTCGACGTGTACAACATTGGGGTGAGGGATGCTGCGAATCCGATATGGACCTGCGTATAGAAGTTCAAATTTACTGCACTTACCTTTTAATTTGCTGGATAAATAGTGTGTACGTACTAGTATCTTCTGTCCAACGTGAAAGTCGCGGCGTGTACAAACCTGTTTTTGCTGTCTTCTCCGGCGCTCTGCGGCACGTTTGATGTTCTTCAGCGCAATGTCAATTATTTCGTGGTGTCGTAGGCGACGACTTTTGGGAAATTCTATTAATTCTTTAATTTTGTTCGGTGGTTCAACGTTTTTCAGTATAACAGTCGGAGATAGCATAGTGGATTCATTTGGAATGGAATTAATTACATCTTGGAATGAGAGTATGTGTGTATCCCAATCAATATGTCTTTTGTGGCAGTATATTCGGCACAGTTTACCAATTTCCTTCATTAATCTTTCACAAGGGTTCGAAGAAGCGTGGTACTTGGATATATAGATCGGAGAAATGTTTCTAGCTCGTAACATGCGTGTCCATACACTACTACGAAATTGAGATCCATTATCAGAAATTACTTTCATTACATGCCCTACATGAGATAGAAAATGTTTTACAAATGCTTTCGAAACAGTTTTAGCAGTAGCTTTGCGTAACGGAGTGAAAGTAACAAATTTTGAAGTGAGCTCAACAGCGACAAATATGTAGCAAAAACCTCTGTTAGTTCTGGGAATCGGACCAAAAATGTCTACTGCGGCCATATGTCTTAATTTAACAGGTATAATGGGATATAATGGAGGAATATGTGAAGTGGTGTCTGATTTAGCTTTCTGGCAAATTTTACAAGACGCTAAAACTCGTCGAATACGTTTCTCCATGTTAGAAAAATAACAGTTCTGTCTCAGTATAAGAAAACATTTTCTTGCTCCGTAATGTGCGTAACTTAAATGAGTGTACCAGATTAATTTGTTAACCAGTTCGTCAGGAATGCATAATAACCAATTGTTGCTGTCAGGATGAGAGCGGCGAAACAGAATGTCATTGCGTACAGTGTAGTGGTTTCTAATCGTAACATTATTCTTATCTTGCCAAAGCTGTTTAATTTCTTTCCACACGTTGTCTTTATTTTGCTCCTTTGCTATGTCCTGTAATGACGATGAAATAAAGTTTTCAAATGCAACTTGCTGAATGTACATGACACTGAAATTTGCTTTGCAGAAGTGGGTTGCTACGTCTTGCTGATTGTTGCTGAGAGAACGCGATAGTGCGTCTGCTATAACATTTTGCGTGCCGGGAATGTGAACAATCGTAAAATTAAATTCTTGCAAATAAAGTTTCCATCTGCTTAATCTATCGTGAGTAAATTTAGCTGAAAGCAAAAATTGTATCGCTCTGTGGTCTGTGTAAACGGTGGTATGTCTGCCATAAAGAAAGTGCCTAAATCTCGTGAAAGCCCATACAACACATAATGTTTCCAATTCTGTAACAGAATAATTTCGCTCAGCAGGTGACAGAATGCGGCTTGCAAATGCGATGTTTTTGATTACTATTGAACCATCTTCTTCAATTTCCTGAAAAATATGTACACCTAAAGCGGTGTTAGAGCTGTCAGTGGCAATGGAAAAATTTCTGGTGAGATCTGGGTGCGATAAAAGTGGAGCATTCAACAGAGCATGTTTCAGGTTCATGAATTCAGAGTGTGCTTGCTTATCCCAAGACCAAATACTGTTTTTACCTGTTAATTGACATAATCTGGGTGTGTCTAAAGCAGAATGATGAATAAATTTACGAAAAAAGTTAATTAAGCCCAAAAAACTGCGTAATTGTTTCTTCGTCGTAGGAACACTAATGTCACGTAGAGCCTGAAGTTTTTCTGGATCAGGCGCAATGCCTTTTGCTGAAATTACGTGTCCAAGAAATTTTATGGAAGTTTTGCAAAAATGCGATTTACTGAGGTTAACTGTAAGTCCTTGTGCATGAAAAGTTTGCAGCAGTTGTTCAAGAATCAGATTGTGTTCATACCAGTTAGCTTCTGCGATAAGAATGTCGTCTACATACGTCGTAATTCTGTCTTTAAGTTCTGTCGGAAGTATAGTGTTCAAACCGCGAATAAAAGCTGCAGAAGAAATAGTTAAGCCGAACGGTAGTTTGCAAAATTGATAACAGTCGCCGAAACAGAGAAAAGCTGTATATTTTCTACAATTCGGATGAAGTTGAATTTGCCAAAATCCCGATTTCAAATCTAATGTGGAATAAATAGCAGTGCCGTGAAATTTCTGTAAAAGTTCCTCTAATGTCTGTGGTCGGTCTGTTTCATTAATAATAATGTCATTAATGTGACGTGAATCAAGTACAAGGCGAAGTGAGCCATCTTTTTTCTTAACAATATGTAGCGGGTTTATGTACGGACTAACTGCTGGTTCTATAATTCCTTGGTCGAGCATATCCTGCAATTCTTTTTTAACCTGTTCTCTGTGAATATATGGAATGGGATAATGCTTTGCTTTAAATGTGTCGTGCGGTTTGACTTGAAATTCATACATAAAGCCGGACATAGTACCAGGAATGTTGTCAAAAACTGGAGCTTGCTGTAAAAGAATTTTGTGTAATTGCGTTCGTTCGTCGTCTGTAGTTGCACTGCTCTCTTTAACCTTATCAGAAATTAACTGCATAACGTCGTAGTCAGCTTCGTCTGGAGTATTATAGTTATGTACGTACGTATCCGTGAACAATGTGGGATTACAGTCTATGTTACGTGTTGCGGAAATCACCTCTGTGCGGTTAATTGTTTGTTCTTCCGCAGATAAAGAGTGCTGAAATTCTAAAGCCAATTGTACATTTTCATCCTTTAACATTAAATAAGAATTCTGAAAGTCGATAACTGCGTCGTGTTGTACCAGAAAATTCGTGCCTAAAATTATGTCTGTTGTCAATAAAGGAACAATCCAAAAATTAGAGTGGAAAGTATGACCTCCAATACAAAATGATAAATGCGTCTGTAATTTAACGTCTACACCTTTACTCGATACTGCTCCTTTCACTTTTGTTTTGCCTAAAGGTAACGTCGGATAAGTATTCTCTTTGTTGCACTCGTTGAAAGTCTCCTCATTAATTACTGATATAGGTGATCCGGAATCGATTACTGCTGAAAATTTCGATGAACCAATTTTAATTTCGATAACAGGATGTGAAATGGTTTTCTGAATAACTGGTCTTTCCTGTAAAAGAGTGTCTCTGATGTCGTCAAAAGTAATTACATTTTGGTGAACAACATTTTGCGTGTCTAAGGTAGTGCTTGTATTATTGGAAGATGCGTCCTGTACATTATCTAGTCAGATTCTATCTGACGTGTTATTATTATTAGGAGGATTCTGTGGCATTTCGACTATTTGAACTGTCCTATTACTTCTTCCAGGCGTGTTACGCTCTGGATGGTACCTACTGTCGGGTTCATTCATGAGAATATGCTCTTGCGTATGATTTTGCTGTTGGTATGACCGACTGTTGTTAGATGTTCGCTGAAAATTGTCCTCATTATTTTTACGTCTGTCGTAATAGTCATTCCTATACGGTGCATTACGATAGGAATTGAAATACTGTCTTCTTTGTACGTAGTTGTTTCCTTGCTGACGTACGTTACTATTTGTTGGACCAGGGGCTATACGTCCACGCGGCAAAACATTAAAGCCTGGTTGACCTTGTGTATTCCATTGTTGGTTAGGTATGTTAACCGGCTGGTTTTGATGTTGTTGTTGTGAAACACCTCTATTGTTACTAAAGTGTTGTTCCTGTTGCTGAAAATTTTGACGGTATTGATAATTAGAATTTTGCCTGTTATTAAAGTTTTGGTAATTGTCGTTCCTAAAACGTCTGTTATCTTTCCGATTGGAATTACGTCCCTGATCATAATTGCAGTACTGTTGTTGACCTTGGTTGTTACTCGAAAAGTTTTTGTTTACAAAAGAATAATCGGATTGCTGTACCTCCAAGAGCTGTAAAAGATCTCTGAATGCTGAAATGTTTTCTTTTTGCTGGCCCGTTAGAAGTGACACTCGTAATGACCGTGGTAATTTAGAGATGCATAGTTGTATAAGTGCGGATTCACTGTACGGTTCACTTAGGTACTGGTTTTGTTGTACCATGTGCTCAAAAAATTGCGTCACACACGGAAAATTTGAGTTCTCGTAATTTGGCAAACTAATCAACTGATCTTTAATTCCGCGCTGTGTCGTCTTCGACCAGTACGCTGACAGAAAAGCATTCTGAAATTCCTCTACCGAGTAACACTGTCTCGCGATCGGTCTCATACGAGTTGCCGGTTCGCCTTCCAAAAAACTGCAAATAAATTCAAGTTTATGTGTTACAGGCCAAGTCGGTGGAAGAGCAAAACTAAACTGTTGAATCCAATCCAGTGGGTGAATCTGCGTTCTATCGTTTTTGAAAACCTTAAACTTTCTCACTGACAGAAAATGTTTGTAGTCGAAGTTATCATCTCTGCATGATGGAACAGGTTCAGGATCGTAAGAGTATCTATTGAACTGTGGTTGTTCGGAATCTAAGTCCCGTACTCTCTGTAGATTACCCAAATTATACGCGCTGCGTGAGTTTGACACATGTTCATAAAGTGGCGTCTGTTGCGGTATGTTATTAACTGAAATGTTTTTCATCTCTGTTACTTCTTGTTGTAAATTTGACAACTTCCTACGTAACGTGTTGTTAGATGAATCGATCTCATTAATTGTCTGCTGTAAATTTTGAAATTCAGGCGTTTGGATAAATGAAACCGGTGCAGTATCGTCTGATTTATTGTCATTAGCATTTTCGATAACATCAATACGACTGGCCAATTCATCACATTTTTCAGTCAGTATTTTAACCTGATCATCGGTTTTAGAATCAGACGCATTAATCTGTTTTTGCAACTTGCGCGTAATTTCGCTCAGTTTTTTAACATCACCTTTGATAACATCACAATCCTGTGTTAGATCTAATTGTTCGAATCTATCTGTCACTGTTTGAATATTTACTGTGTGTGTATCTGTTTTTGATTTAAGGTCAGAAATTTCATCCCGTAATTCCGCGTTCAATTGTTCTATGGTATTAATTTTGTCGGACACTGTAGTAATATTATTGTCTACATACGTCTTTGCTTTCGCGAACATTTTACGTTTGTCCTCTTGTCTTTGTGCAGTGATTGTTTCCATGACTTGTCGTTTTACTTTGTTTTGATCTTGAATAAATCTGCGGAAACGCGTATCACTGTTCTGTATGTGCTGACTAAAGCGCTCGTTAATCTGAGTGTTCTGCTGTTCGAATTTCGCGTCTATCTTTGCGTCCATAGTGCGCGAAAGTTCTACCGTCATTGCTTTAAACTCGTCCCGTAATTGCGTCGCTTTTTCAGAGCATTGTTTAGCGACTCCGCTAATTTCGTCTCTGAGTGTTTCTGTTGCGACTGTTTGCATTTCTCTTAATTCTTGCGCAACAGACTTAATTTCTTCGCTATTTTTTTGTGAACAAGCCTCAATTTCCACTCGCAACTGTTCCTTAGTGTCATGGCACTGCGCGGCAACGGCTGTAATTTGTTCACTAAGTTGTTTGAAATTTTCGTCATTATTGTCAAGTTTTTCATTTAAGTGTTTGTTATCTTCCCTAAGTTGTTTGACCTGTTCATTGAGTTGTTGTTTGAGATTTTCGTTATCTTGTTTGTTATCTTCCCTTAGTTTGTCTAATTTTTCGTCATTTTTATCAAATCTTTCATTAAACTGTTTGAAATTTTGCCGCAAAAATGCCATAATTGGATTCGACTCAAGGTCAGCATTTCTATTCTCTGTGCTGTTCAATAGTGGATCTGGAATTGTTTCACTTTCTGTAACCATTTGGTCATTTTGAAATTTACAAAAAGGTTTGTCAGTCAAATGTATACTATCAGTCATTGTTTCGGAATTATATAAATCTGTCCTACTTTGTGTGATCTGTTCATTTTCATTAGACAAATTTGTCTGTACATTACTTGAGTTTTCCGAATCGGGTGTGTTAAGCTCGGCAGCGCTCATTGCAATAGAGCGTCCCGCGTCATCAATTGTCGTCAAATTAACAGACGAGACAATTGAGTTCGTTTGTTCATCATTAAGGTAAAAGGCATCATTAGTGGTTGGAATGCACTGATTGTTAGTGAACGCAGGATTGTCATCATTACATTGCGTGTCACATGTCCTATCGGTAAAGTTGTTTGAGTCGGTAGTTTCATTCAAAATACTTCGCGATACACTATTCACAGTCTTTCGCGGCATTTTAACAATAGTCAAAATTATTCACAAAACAATTAAGCACATATGCAAAAGCAACACACAAATACAACAAAGCACAAATTGCCGTTGACCTGTAGAGAGAAAGTCACAATATTATTAAAAGCGTAGCGCCAAATCCTAATTATATCTAAGCAAATAAGAGCAGATATCTGACTGTTGTTCAAAAGACTCTCAACGAAATACGATCCTGGACTGGGTGTCGCCAAGTGTAACCTCCCCACCGAAATTTAAAAGGAAAATGACAATACTTAATACAAATGGGAGCCGAGTGTAACCTCCCTACAAAAATTTTAAAAGAAAAAGGACGATACTAATTAGAAATGTTGATGGACATGGCTCTATGCGTAACCTGCCCACAATCAAATGTACTGACAATGGCAACAAATGTGTGAAATTCGCAATCTGACTCAAATATAAATCCTTCAAAAAATTAAAGTCCATTCAGTGACAAGAAAATTCAATTAAACCGAAATATCGGTCTTTGGCCCTGTGTAAAACAATCAGAATTAAAGTCTTACCTCAGAATAAATAGATGTCACATATCTGCTCTTGTTGTTGCGCACTGCTCGGAGGAACTGCATTGCAAATAATAATATTCTCTTTTTTTTGTGATTCTAGTGAAATTTTTTCTTCAAAAGAAGTGGAATGAAATGGGAAGTGCAACGAGATCTTTAGTTCAATAAAAAAATTAAATTTTTGAAAAAATGCTTTTGAAATAAAAAAATTATTATTGGGAGACTTGTTGGAGAATAATTACAGTAAATAAAATTTTTCATTATCTAATGATTATATTAATTAACAGTATACCTTATTCCTCATCTTGACCAGTGTTGCCGACCGCCTACATCACACAACCGCACTGGGCTGCTACTACTGACCGACCGCTCTGCATGACGACTACAGACAGAGTACTGCTCTCAACTAGACAGAGCTACAGACTCGCAACGACTGCTGACAGACTCACAACGACTGACTGAGGACCGCTCTGCATAGCGACAACTAACTCGCAAAGACAACTACTGACTGAGAACCGCTCGCAACACTCGCGCGGTCAAGCGCATACTCTCTGGTCACAGATGCTACAATGCCTCGCCATCGCTGCTGCGTTACATACGTGTTTCAAAGGACCAGTTTGCCTGTGACTGATTGATGTGTGGCATGATGACCTTACTGTCACCACCCCGTTCACCCACACAGGATGGAATGTTTGTATTCCAACTTGAAAAGCATCAAACTATTCTCAACCTTAAATTTTTCATTTTCTTTAATAGGTACATTACATCTGTTATCAATTGCGGGCATGTGAAGGCCGATCAGTCCCTTATATTTTAATGAAACGGTTAGAGTTATGACGGTGATTGTTTGGATCGAGCCATCTTTATTAGTCTCCTTTCTGTCTGGTAACTGGGAATTGGTGCACGTATGTATAAAATTCACTTGTAAACCAAAGCTGTGAGCAACTAGCGCTATCCAAAAGCGGGGGGCTACATCCGTCGTACCCTGCCGTACCACTGTCAAGGGGGGCTCTTGAGATAACTTAAAAGCAGGTGGACGAGAACACTCCCGGGCTGCCGAAGATGGACCTCTGAAAATGCATTGTTCTCCTGGCGTCGCCGCGGCAGACTCTTTCCAAGAAATTTCGAAAGTTAAGAACTGTACGTGATCCCGGCGAATACGCTCATCTCCTGTGCATAATGATCATTTTCCAGTATGTCCCTTCTGGCAGAGGGCATTCTGCATGGCGGGTTGTTCATTAACCGGCTAATTCGTAGAAGGCAGGAGGACTGACAGAAAACTTTTTCCAGTCCTGAGTTTTGAAACGGAGGTCACTGGCCGATCTCCAATATCACAAATGGTTCAAGTGGCTCTGAGCACTATGGGACTTAACTGCTGTGGTCATCAGTCCCCGGTCATCAGTCCCCTTGAACTTAGAACTACCTAAAACTAACTAACCTAAGGACAGCACAAACACCCATGCCCGAAGCAGGATTCGAACCTGCGACCGCATCGGTCGCGCGGTTCCAGACTGTAGCGCCTAGAACCGCTCGGCCACTCCCGCCGGCGGCGGACTTCAACTTATGGATGACGGTTATAGTTTGAAACTACCGGCTTTCAGTTATACAGATATTTTTCATCTCCAGTTTAACCTGACAGTTAAAACTGCTTAAAGTAATCAGTATTTCTAGCTATAAGGATATACATCGAACACAGATTTAAAAGTTCTAATGAAGTTGAGGGAGTATAAGATCTCGATCGATATTAGGTTGAGATTGTGGCATAAATCAGTCTCAGTGTCTCCAGTATAGATGAATGAGATGAGCGCGTTAACGGCGAGAGAGAAAGGTCAGAAGCACTTTCCTGCATCGTCACGTTTGGGTGGTGTCAGTTATTATTCCAGCCAACGACCTTGCTGCAGTGGTAACACCAGTTCCCGTCAGATCACTGAAGTTAAACCATGTAGGGTTTGGGATATCTCTTGGATGGGCGACAGTCCGGCTCTGCTGAGCGCTGTTCGCTATCGGGGTGCACTCAGCCCTTGTGAGTCTCAAATGGTTCAAATGGCTCTGAGCACTATAGGACTTAACATCTGAGGTCATCAGTCCCCTAGACTTAGAACTACTTAAACCTAACTGACCTAAGGACACCACACACATCCATGCCGAGGTAGGATTCGAACCTGTGACTGTAGCAGCAGCGCGGTTCCAGACTGAAGTGCTTAGCCACAGTGGCCGGCCTTTGGGAGGCCAATTGCGAAGCCACTTGATTGAGAAGTAGCGGCTCTGGTCACGGAAACTGACAACCTCCAAAGAGCTGTGTGCCGACAACATGCTCCAGCATATCCGCATCGACTATCGCCTATCGCCTGAGAATGACACGGCAGTCAGTCGTTACCACTGGGCCTTCCGAGGTCTGATTGGAGGGAGCTCGGAGTCATTATCCCTACTTCATAGCACATCAATAAAGTTATGGGTTGTTGTTGTTGTGGTCTTCAGTCCAGAGACTGGTCTGATGCAGCTCTCCATGCTACCCTATCGTGTGCAAGCTTCTTCATCTCCCAATACCTACTGCAACCTATATCCTTCTCATTCTGTTTAGTGTATTCATCTCTTGCTCTCCCTCTACGATTTTTACCTTCCACGCTGCCCTCCAGTACTAAATTGGTGATCCCTTGATGCCTCAGAACATGTCCTACCAACCGATCCCTTCTTCTAGTCAAGTTGTGCCACTAGCTCCTCTTCTCCCCAATTCTATTCAATACCTCCTCATTAATTATGTGATCTACCCAGCTAATCTTCTATAGCACCACATTTCGAAAGCTTCTATTCTCTTCTTGTCTAAACTATTTATCGTCCATGTTTCACTTCCATACATGGCCACACTCCATACAAATACTTTCAGAAACCACTTCCTGACACTTAAATCAATACTCGATGTTAACAAATTTCTCTTCTTCAGAAACGATTTCCTTGCCATTGCCAGTCTACATTTTATATCCTCTCTACTTCGACCATCATCAGTTATTTTGCTCCCCAAATAGCAAAACTCCTTTACTACTTTAAGTGTCTCATTTCCTAATCTAATTCCCTCAGCATCACCCGTTTTAATTCGACTACATTCCATTATCCTCGTTTTGCTTTTGTTGATGTTCATCTTTCACCCTCCTTTCAAGACACTGTCCATTCCGTTCAAGTGCTCTTCCAAGTCCTTTGCTGTTTCTGACAGAGTTACAATGTCATCGGCGAACCTCAAAGTTCTTATTTCTTCCCCTTGGATTTTAATACCTTCTCCGAACTTTTATTTTGTTTCCTTTACTGGTTGCTCAATATACAGACTGAATAGCATCGGGGAGAGGCTACAACCCTGTCTCACTCCCTTCCGAACCACTGCTTCCCTTTCATGTCCCTCGACTCTTATAACTGCCATCTGGTTTCTGTACAAATTGTAAATAGCCTTTCGCTCCCTGTATTTTACCCCTACCACCTTCAGAATTTGAAAGAGAGTATGGGTATATCAGTGAAATTTTCCTTCTCTTCCAAGGGACATTGAGGAAGTTTTTTCCTTGTACGATGTCGCAGCACGTTTGTAGAGCATCCTCCCGTTTCTGACTGATAATTGGAGCCTTGTGCGTGATTCCTGCCACACTTCAGATGGCGCCATTCCGCAATACAGCAACCAAAGTCTGAGGACGACAGCGAGAAACTGCCTTCTACACGAGGTGGGGGAAGTGTTACACACTGCACGTACTTGCGTACCGTCTAACAGGCACCGCCACACGGCAGCAACCACATTACTGCCTCAGCAGTGCCGTAGCGACTCTCATGTCATGTGTATGTTGCTGGTTTCTAACTGTTGGCGGTGCTATTAAAATATTTATTTTCTCTTGGGCCCGCAGCCTGGTGATGTCTTGCAATGGTATAATAAAATAAAAGACTGTACAGTACCAGAACGCTGCTATAATTGTTAAACGCTAGATGTTTTACATAAGCAAGAGGTCTATTTCAGTATTGCCGCCATTTTCAGGCTATCTGCTACCAAATACGTCTTGTTAAAAGATGTTACACTATAACTAATAACAATTTTGTTTTACTATGTGCTAGTACTTACTTCCGTATTGCATCGTGACGCTGTCGTTGTGTTATAATCTTACTGTTGTATATGTCGTTTCCAGCTGCAGCCAAGTTTTTAAATAGGTATCTTAATCTCTATTAATTTATGTTGTTCGTAGACGTAAGCTAGGTCGTTTATCGCTTTTTATATACTGTTGTGGTTTTGACAGCTACGATTGATAGCTAACCCAGCGATGCTGTATGCTACAATTTGTTTATTCATTTGTAATTATCTTTGGCGTGGTATTATAATCTTTGTTATGTTTTTCTAGTGTGTATGTATCTGTGTTTTTGTTTTATGACTAACCCGAATCAAGCTGTATGATTTCAGTAATATATACTCACGACACAGACGTAACAAAGATTATAATACCACATCACAGATAATATTACAAATGAATAAACAAATTATAACCATACAGCATCGCTGGATTAACTATCAATCGTAGCTGCCAAAACCACAATAGTGTATACAAGCGATAAACGACCTAACTTCGAGCAACAGCAATTAATACAGATTACGATAACTATTTGAAATCTTCGCTGCAGTTAGAAACGACCTTTGCAACAGTAAGATTATAACACAACGACAGCGTCACGATGCAATACGGAAGTAAGTACTAGCACGCGGTAAAACAAAATTGTTATTAATTATAATGTTATCCAATACGCATTGTTAAAAACAAAGCATATTGAGTTGCAGATAGCCTGATGATGGCGATAATGCCGAAATAGCCCTATTGATAATTTAAAACATCTAGCAATTAACAGTTATAGCAGCATTCTGGTACATTACCGTCTGTTACTAAAATACTACTGATGGATTTTTCTGTTTCCTGTAATAACTTAACATTTCAAAGCAATGGAAACTTTACGCATGAACATTACTCGTTCGTAAAAATAGTTTTATTTAAAAACCAAAAATTACAGCACTGCCGCTATGGAAAATTGATATGTCGGTTTTGTATCCGGTTATTAGCAAAGAGTGAAAAAACCTTTTGCAACCGATACCAAACGAATACCAAAAAATACCGGTTGCTCAGAACCAAAATACCAGTATCAATTTTAACCGGTCGGTTTTTTCCATCCTTACTTTAACTCTGAAATTAGATGGCGACTGGATGGCAGACCTTCAGGTAGAGGGGCAGAGTTCTCTTGCAAAGCACACTGGTGCAAGACGTCAGTCTGCTGTAATTAATTTGCACATCCGCATGCACAATCTGGTGAGAAAATCTAGTGGTATCGGCTGGTTATGGCAGAACAGAGTGATTTCAGTGATTTCATCCTGGCTTTTCATGACCAAGAAGACAGGCACAAGTTGCATGTAATCTCATGTTCTCGCCCAGCACGACTACACAGTGACTGGTTTAACATCACGGTTTGTTGTACGGTACTAATACGTATGATCTGCAAGAGCCCCATTTCTCAGTCGAATTACCTTTGCCAACCGTGTCATTCCTTTTTACAGATCAGTTTCATGACTCATTTCTATGCTTTTGTTGCGTGCTCCGTTAGAAATCTTATAATGCCGTTTATAAATTTGTGCACACTAACAGTTGTAATAAGTATTGCGACTTATCTGTTCCAAGGCTTTGATTTGTGATTAGTAAATCCCTTTCATGAAGACAGTTAACAGTAAATAATTGGAACACTAGCGCATGTAATCCTTTTACCATTGCCGTTTACCATTAACTGCGATGGTCAGATTCGTTGTGTAGCTTTTATTATTGGGTTCCATGGAGCGATCTGCCAGTCAGAAAGCCCAGACTGATGGAGACCAACTGAGAGCTCACGCCGGTATTTCGCGAACTGTCTGCGTGCAGTGTCAGTTATGTGAAAGTGTGCGAACGTTTTGTAAATATTTACGTATCCTGTAACTGAGGCGAGACTTGGGTACGAGCTCTGTATTCACCTAACCGGCTGTGGAAAACCACCTAAAATCCACATACAGGCTGGCCGGCATGCCAGCCCTCCCGCTGGGCGGGTTTTGGAAATTTGTGGTAAGCTTCTATGGGACCAAACTGCTGTGGTCATGGGTTCCTGGACTGACACACTACGTAATCTAACGTAAACTAACTTACGCTAAGGACAACAAACACACTCATGCCCGAGGGGGGACTCGAACGTCCGTCGGGTGGAGCTGCGTGAACCGTGACATGGCGCCCCAAACCCCGGCGGCTCGGGCAGGTTTGATCTGTGGCCGGCGCTCTTCCTCATCCTAGAGGCTGCGCTGTAACATGCACGAATATTCATGGTGTTAACTTCCACATAAAAACAGGAAATGATGTTGCTGCGACGTGTTTTCTGTTAAGAACTACAACTGACCTGTTACCTCTGAAGTTCATATTAAAAATAAACTGCCTGATAAAAAAACAAAAGTGATGTCCATAGAACACATGGCCGGATGTCAGTGTAACTTTATAGTCTTACCACACTTTCTATGAGTACGTAAATGATTAGAGCTAAAATCCTCTGTGACAGGTAGAACTACCACCAGAGTGCAGTAGTGGTTGGCTGGATAGTTTGGGACAATGGACCAAACAGCGAGGTCATCGGTCCCATCGGTTTAAGGAAGGATGGGGAAGGAAATGGGACGTGCCCTTTCGAAGGAAACATCCCGGCTTTTGCCTGAAGCGATTTAGGGAAGTCACGGAAGCGGGACGTTGTTCTTGCGAATGCCAGTCCAGTGTGCTAACTACTACGCCACCTCTCTCGGTTGCATTGGTGTTGTTCGTGTTCAGTGCTATTACCGGTCCTGATAGAGTGCATAAGTGGCGTGAATAGCGCCAAGTGTTGAGTGGTCGCTGTGAAGGACACAGAGACGCCGGGTACTCGTGTGAGAATAACGTTGTCAGCATCTGACTGAGCTTTTTTGTACGTCCATCCTTGTGATTGGACGTCTGGGGGACTACCACCGTTCACTACTGTAAGTAAAGGGAGCACCTACAGTCGTCCCCATGATATCATCTACTATACAGCTACCAGTCCCGGCGCTTCAGTGCACCAACTTCAGCTCTTAGCTTGTGCTGAAGGTGTTAAAACCATCGGTATACACGATGCATCAGGGGTCAACATTACTGGTTTATGCAAACTACTTATAACTGTGATGTCTCTCCAACCATCAACTGAGTTGACCGTTGATGGTTGGAGAGATATCACACTTACAGGTAGTCTGCGTAAACCAGTTATGTTGTTCACTGGCGCATCGTGTGTATGGATGGTGTTAACCCGTTCAGCATCAGTTGCGGCCTGAATATGGCGCACTGAAGCGCCGAAACTGGTTCAAAATGGCTCTAAGCACTATGGCAGTTAACATCTGAGGTCATCAGTGCCCTAGAACTTAGAACTACTTAAACCTAACTAACCTAAGGACCTCACACACATCCATGCCCGAGGCAGGATTCGACCGTAGCGGTCGCGCAGTTCGAGACTGAAGCGCCTAGAACCGCTCGGCCACACCGGCCGGCCCGAAACTGGTAGCTGAACAATAAATGACATCATAAAGACGGCTGTAGGTGCTCCATTTTCTTACAAGAGTTTGGAAGCGGTCTTATTGTCGGTGGTCTCCATTTGGCCAGCTGGTAGAATCGTGCGATATCCAGGTTTTGGTGCGTGACAGCGGCCTGATGTTGGACAGTACGGGGACGTGAGGGCATGCGTACTCGTTGTCAGGGTTGAGATCTATCACGTCTGACCACCGCATGGCAGGATCCTCGCTGTGAGCCTTTCACAAGTGCGTCTAGCATCTGAGAATAAGTAATGGACTTGCTGCCACACTCTGTGTCATCCCGCGCAATTGGTCGGAGGCTAGCAGAAGCCGTTCTAGGGAAGGACCGTCCCACGCGTAGGCTGCCGTCAACAAGACTACACAAAAGGCGGCGTTTGGATTGGTGCCGCGACCGGGAAGCATGGACTGCTGATGAACATCGTCGCCTTGCGTTCATCAGGAAAACGTGGTTCTGCACTGTCTTGGAAAGACCACAGTCAATAGGGATGGCAGCGGCCTGAGGAGAGGTCCTGTTCTTTCACTGTTTCGAAGGGGAAGCGGCGTTTTACCTGATGTCATGGTGTGGAGAGAAATCGGGTATTATGACTTGAGGTCACGGCTTGTAGTGACTGAGGAAGCCTGACGGCGCAACGATAGGTCACGGACACCCAGCGTCCTCATGTGTTGCCTCCTAAGCTGCAGTATAGTAGCGTCATTTTTCAATAGGACAGTGGTCAGGCAGAAATGGCACGTATTTCTATGAACTCGTGGCCAGCGAAATCCCTAGATCTGACGCCGATAAAAAACACGTCGGACACAGTCGGACATTTACGGTTACATGACTACCCTGAAATTCACATTCAGGTGCTTGAAAGAATGCATATCGAACCACTTTCATACCATTTCTCTGCGGTCCACTCTCGAATAGCGCGAGGGAAAGACGAACACTTAAATCTCTCCGTGCGAGCTCTGATTTTTCTTAGTTTATTACAATGATCATTTTTCCCTCATGTAGTTGGGCACCTACAAGATGTTTTCGCTGTCGGAAGGGAAAGATTGAGACTGAAATTTCGTGAAAATATCTTGCCGCAACGAAGAACGCCTCAGTTTCAATGACTGCCATCCCACGTCATATCCGAGACACTCTGTCCCCTGTTTTGCGACACTGCGAGACGGGCTGCCCTTCTTTGAACTTCATCGACGCCTACGTCAGTCCTATCTGGTACGGCTCCATATTGCTTAGCAGAAGTCTAACAGAGGACGGATAAGCGTCGAAGACGAACGAGCTAAGAGTAGTCAGTGTCTAATGGATATGTTGCATCTTCTAAGCGTTCTGCCAATAAAACGCAGTCTTGGTTCGCCTTCCCCACAAAATTCGCCTTCCCCACAAAATTATCTGTGCGATCGTTCCACTTTAAGTTATTCACAGTTGTTCTCCCTAGGCATTTAGTTGAACTGCCAGCCTTTGGATATGTGTGATTTCTCGTGTAACCGAAATTTAACGGATTCCTTTCATTATGGAAGTGAAACGTGGACGATAGATAGCTTAGACAAGAAGAGAATAGAAGCTTTCGAAATGTGGTGCTACAGAAGAATGCTGAAGATTAGATGGGTAGATCACATAACTAATAACTCTGAGCACTATGGGACTCAACATCTTAGGTCATAAGTCCCCTAGAACTTAGAACTACTTAAACCTAACTAACCTAAGGACATCACACACACCCATGCCCGAGGCAGGATTCGAACCTGCGACCGTAGCAGTCCCGCGGTTCCGGACTGCAGCGCCAGAACCGCTACACCACCGCGGCCGGCTCACATAACTAATGAGGAGGTATTGAATAGAATTGGGGAGAAGAGGAGCTTGTGGCACAACTAGACTAGAAGAAGGGATCGGTTGGTAGGACATGTTCTGAGACATAGAGGGATCACCAATGTAGTATTGGAGGGCAGCGTGGAGTATAAAAATCGTAGAGGGAGACCAAGAGATGAATACACTAAACAGATTCAGAAGGATGTAGGTTGCAGCAGGTACTGGGAGTTGAAGAAGCTTGCACAGGATAGAGTAGCATGGAGAGCTGCATCAAACCAGTCTCAGGACTGAAGACCACAACAACAACAATAGTCAGTTGCGACTTTTCACGTCATATAGATATCTAAATCATTTTACAGTTGGTTTTGATCTTCCGATGACTTTACGAGCATCATGTGCAAACAACGTAACACATCTGCTCAGGTTGTCTCCTGAATCATTTATATATATTAGGAGCCGTAGAGGACCTATAACACTTCCTTGGGGAACGTCAGATATAGCTTCCGTTTTACTCGATGACTTTTCGCCGGTTATTAAGCACCTCTCTGGCAGGAAATCATCTCCGCCCCAGTGCCAGCATCCAGAACATCAGTGACCATTTACAATAATTGTGGACCAGGTTGCCTCAGAAGAGGATGCCGCGGGTATTGAGACCCATCTCAACCGAATCAATGCGTGCATCCAGACCACGGGTCTCAAGCACCATACTAATAAGTGGGCTCAAGCTGCCAAGTTCCCGGCATCTGCTGTTAATTGTTTACGAAAACAACAAAAATTCTGAAAGTGGGTATTTTAGCTACAACGGGGTTCAGTGACAATTTTCCGCCGGCACTGTCTGTCGTAACTTGTATAGGAATATTCTTTTATTTTGTCTTTTTCACTGTTGCACATATCGGCTATGTATCCATTTTCAGGTGTACCGTTCAAATCGTCAGACTGGCATATTTCGATGACAGTCACAAGTTACGTTGGTCGTAGAATGTTACCAACCGTATTGTAATAATTGAAATAACTTGACGTACCCTCTCAACCAGTGAGGTTTCATTTCGTTTGCTCCTCGGCTTCTAGGCGCTTCACTTTGTTTGTCTGCATTATATAAGAAGGAAGAGTACGGTTTGTGCGCCCGTCACTGACGAGTTCTCCGGAAACGATGTTTAAGCTCGCAGAGCGGTTTCCACTGCGTCACTTTCAAAGGAACCACACTGCCATCTGCTGTAAACCGTTTAGGAAAACAGCAGAAATCCCAAATGTGGATATTTTAGTTACGACGAGGTTCAGTGGCAATACTCCGCCGCGGTGGCTGTCGTAACTTGTATTGAAATACCCTTTTATTTTGTATTTTTCACTGCCGAACATTTCGGCTGTGTGTCTATTTTCAGATGTACCGTTTAAGTCATCAAATCAGCATGTTTGGATGACAAATGGTTCAAATGGCTCTGAGCACTATAGGACTTAATACCTGAGGTCATCAATCCCCTGTAACTTAGAAGCACTTAAACCTAACCAGCCTAAGGACATTACACACATCCATGCCCGAGGCAGGATTCGAACCTGCGACCGTAACGGTCGAGTGTTTCCAGACTGAAGCTCCTAGAACCGCTCGGTCACAATGGCCGGCTGTTTGGATTATAGTCGCAACTAACGTTGGTCGTAGACTGTTACCAATCACATGGAGCTTAAGAAAGTAAAGCATTGTGAAGTCTTTTCCATGAACTGTTTACTGATGAAACTGTTTTTATACGATGTAGTGATGAAAAATGTAGTTGTGAACTAAATAATGCAGCGGGTACCTCGCACCCAGCGGCGGCTAGCGGTTTACTCCACTTGGTTTCTGATTCGTTCCGCGGTGGCAGTTTCCATTTGTCTCGTCGTTAAGAATATTGACGAGATACAATGCATCTATTGGATAATTTTCTATAATTGACATAACACTGATAAACTAAAAAAATATTTTATTTGCTACAGTATGTCTCTAATCGATGACGAAATGTAATATATTTTTATATCTTTTGATACCAGTTTTGTATTGTATTTTATAGCCTTTGAAAATGATGGAATGACAGACGCGTAAGACGATTTAGGAAATTACGAAAAGTGTGGTCAAGACACCTGAAAGTTATTGAAGTGTATCCAAATGGCCGCTTCATCTCATGACGTTTTCACGATAATCGCAAGGAAAATAGGTTTAGCATCAGTGACACAACGAGAACTAAAAAAATCTTTTACTTCACTTACAGAAAATAATACATAGCGAATAGGTCATTCGTTTTCTTGGTACTTAATATGTTGGTCAATGGAAGACTAGTAATGTTTCCAAAGTTGTGAAGATTATGGAGTTTGAACCCCAAAATCAAAAATACATTGTTTTATCCCGTTGTGCTGCATAACAGTTGAATTGCAATGATTTCATCTTACATCGCGCTGTGGTGGTTCTTCGTGAGAAACAGGCTTCCCTGTGTTTGTTACTTACGGCTAACCTTCAATTCTCAGCTCAATACTCTTCTTTATGTTTCTAGGTATTATGACTTGCTTTGTGGGTTATAACACTGCTTAATTTCTAAAATGTGAGGTGGTGAATCGAGAGGTGTGCTGACCACATGTGCCACGGTATCTGCATCTGGTGACACATAAGGGCTGAGGATGCTTCCCGTGGATTGCATCCTTCATTGAGCCAGACAGATGGAAGTCGGAAGTTGCGAGATCCGCACTGTAGGGTGGATGAGGAAGCACAGTCCATCGAGATTCTGTGAGCTCCTCCCGAGTGCACAGACTTGCGTGAGTCGAGCTGTGCCTGAATGTGAATACGTCGATCACCTCGAATGAGAGTGTATGCACGTTCCAGCGTTGCAGGAGTCACAGATGTGTGAGGCCGGCGGGCGCGCGAGATAGAGTCTGCGCGACCTTGTTGCGATGGCGACGGACGCCTCGCTCAACGACTCATCGTGCTTTTGTTCACTGTCTCGGTAGGCATTCTGCAAGCGCCTACGTATATCGGCGGTGCTCTGTGCACGGAACGCACCTCTGTAACAGACGCCATGTTGAAGGCTAAGTAGAGCGCCGCCACCTATCGGAACCTCATGAAAATGAAAGGGCTGGAGCGGGAATATTTCACGATGCCTCACAGCAAATCCCGAATTTTTTCAACCGAAATTGGCCGAGTGTTACATTACATATCGAACACCCCTCGCACCTGAGCGATTTCCAAAATTTTGTCGGTGCTGTTCGAGCTCGTCCTGTATTTAAATTTCTGCGCGGGAATCCCGAAATATTTCAACGCTTCACAGACGGCGCACGGTGCGACAGACGAAGAGTGGCGGAAGCGTAGGCCACCCGGCCAGCACCTGCCGCTGCTATTAACGCTCGCTTAGGCTGAGCTGTCTTTACGTAATGAGGGACGGCGGCACCATGGCAGTCGCCGCGTCCGCTAGTCCGGAACTGACACTGGCTGCGCTACGGCGCACTCTGTCTCTCGTTCTCTGCTGTGCTCTGTTCACGGCTGCCTTAAGACGGAAGTAAGCACTGTGCTACGTATTCCTCCGCGTCTGTTTTGACTTCACTGCAGTCTGCTTCCCAAGGAACGTACATCACGCCCTGTAGAGTACAGTCGCGTACTTAGGATTGTTATAGTACATTTGTGCTCTAGCATCGCAGCTCGCACATCTCTTTGACGGCCAGCATTTAAACTTGAGCCACGATGTTTTCAAGCCAGGAATGGCGACTATCGCCCAAACAACAGGTTTCCGGTTACGTCGTTCTTTTTTTTCCCATACTAGTTTAAACTGACTGTTAAAACAGCTCGAAATTACAGTTGTCTTAAAAAAGCGATTTTCGGATTTTTTATTCTTATTATTTTATGTAATAAACGTAGAAAGCCGCGCGGAGTGGCCGCGTGGTTTGAGGCGCCTTGTCACGGATTGCGCGGCTCCTCCCGCCGGAGGTTGGAGTCCTCCCTCGGGGTGTGTGTGTATTGCTATTAGCATAAGTTGGTTTAAGTAGTGTGTAAGCCTAGGGACCGGTGACCTCAGCAGTTTCGTCCCTTAGGAATTAACACATTTGAACACTGAAACGTAGAAATCGAACAAAGACTGAAGAATTTTGACTGTTTCAAGATAAATAGAATCAACATTTTAAACTAAATAGGCAAATAAGACAGACCTCAGACAGACTCACAGACGCGATCAGAAAAAAGAGACTAGCATTCTATGGAAACATACATAGAATGGACAACAACAGACCCACAAAGAGGATTTTTGATACAGTAAACAGTTCAATCAAAAAATCAGTTGGTTTCAAGGTATAGAAGAAGACCGCCGGCCGGTGTGGCCGAGCGGTTCTAGGCGCTACAGTCTGGAACCGCGAGACCGCTACCGTCGCAGGTTCGAATCCTGCCTCGGGCATGGATGTGTGTGATGTCCTTAGGTTAGCTAGGTTTAAGTAGTTCTAATTTCTGGGGGGACTGATGACCTCAGATGTTAAGTCCCATAGTGTTCACAGTCATTTCAACCATTTTTGAAGAAGACCTACAACAAATAGGGATCAGTACTGAAATGATAAATGAAAGGGACAAATTCAGCAACAAAATAGTGAACATGAAATTTGACGTAAAAGAAAGGAAGAAAAGTGGCACAATATGGACAGGAGCAAAGGAAACAGTAACATAGCCAAAGAATGCAGAGGTTTTTGGGAAGAGTGAAGGAAAAAGGAATCAAGCAAAAATTAATAATCTTGTAACATTCAAGTTAACCACTTTGTTGAAGGCAGAAATGTGTAATAATAATAATAATAAATGGGCAAATAAGAGATAACTTAGTTTGTCCACCGTTCACTGTTTTTCTCGAAAAGTAATAAGCGACTGAATACTACAAAAAGCACCAATATCCTCCTGTTGATTCTAATTTTTAAAACCTGTTCAAAAACATGTTATAGTCGGGGATCAAACCACTAAGAGTTATGAATAGTCAGTGCTAAAGAGTGAAAATTGAGCTTGAAGAAAATTTGCTTGTTAATCTATCCGTTTTCAAGGGATAGAGGCGGTTAAAGGCATGTTATGCAGACAAAGGCAGCAAATGGTTCAAATGGCTCTGAGCACTATGGGACTTAACTTCTGAGGTCATCAGTCCCCTAGAACCTAGAACTACTTAAACCTAACTAACCTAAGGACATCACACGCATCCATGAACGAGGCAGGATTCGAACCTGCGACCTTAGCAGTGACGCAGTTCCAGACTGTAGCGCCTAGAACTTCTCGGCGACTCCAGCCGGCACAAAGGCAGCAGATCAGATACTTTCTATTTTGATTGAGTGAACTATTTTAAAGTTTTTAATTTATTACTGATACCTTCCTCTTTTATTACTTCATAGAAATAGCAGAAATTTTTTTAATGTTTCAGAGCAAATGAACGAATGCAAATTTTACGAATAAAATCGAAAAATTTTAACACATCTGCTATAGCTAGTTAATATTTCAGTTTTTTACTTCGTTATTAGTCAAAAATTTTAAAAAAAGACCTTTTATAACCAAGACCAAACAAATACCAAAATAAACCGCTTATTCAGAATTAAATACCGGTATCAGTTTTCGCTGATAGGTGTTTACCACTGCCGCTGAGATCTGTGCCAGGTGAAGATTAGGTTACAGCTGTAGCATTAACGCATCGTAACCGTCGAAGAACAATATGTGATTCGTAAGACCTATCAAAAGCAGGCAAACAGCATAATTTCAAATTCCGTTTAGTACAACTTGGTAGAACGATGAAATAATATACGGTAAAATGCAGAAATACGCTCCGCAAGGGAGGGAAGAAACCGGAAGTTACGAATGAGAACAGCCAGTAGAAAAACCTGTCGCAAACACAGGACATTATTTCTGTGTAAGGTGAGCGTAATGTAAAAGCGATTTATTGAAATTTTTGACTCTATAACCAAATACTGAACCCACAAGAGGCGATGGCTGGTAATCTCTCTCAATTCCTTTCGTATCTCAGTTTGAGGAATCCAGTGCACAACGGAACCCGTCATCTATAACATTGATGAGAAGCCGATGAATAGCAGCATCCAGAAAGCATGTAACATCAGCAGCACAGCATATTTCATAAAATTTTCGCATTTTCCTAACACTCGTCATTGTCGTTTTCTCATCTTACCAAGAACAGACGGTTTCCTTGCTTTCTGTTTCTCTTTTCACAGAAATAATATACTCGACACAAACGCTGGTTGGTGCAGAAGTTACTTCTGAAGTCTACTGTATCAGTAACAACTGATTTTTTTTAATTCCTGGAAGAACGTAAACACATAGTGTTTCTTACTGTTTTGTAGCTGTTTTCCGCACATATGTTTCACTCCAGGACACGTACCAACTAGAGGCATTTTCACAGCGTCACACGAACATGGTCAGGACAGAGAACTCGAATGTACAATTAGGTCTGAAGAAAGAACTAAATGAGTTAAACATGTAACAAGGTAGGGATAGAACCTGAAGTAATTAATTTAATGTTGTGCAAAGCATGGGGAAGTGAACCTGGGTCTCTTGTTTAATAGGCACGTATGCTATTCAGAGCTCCAGGTTCTTTCTGTACCAAAGACAAAAATGAGACTCAGTATGTCTCCGCGAAAATGTAATTATATTAGATCAGTAGATCACCTATATCTGAGGTACAGGCAGAATTTCCCCATTACGTACAAAGCTGGGGTGCTGTTCCAGTGTCGCAGAGCCTCGGCGATACTGACGATTTAAGAAGGCGCAAATCAAGATGGCATGAGCTGTGAGTTGAAGACATGCGTGGAAAAACGGGCTAACCCTCAAATGTAAAAGCTTAGAGATAAGTGTTGTCATCTGCTGCTGGGTACAGGAACTATCAAAACTGACATTCGTCTCACCCCTAAATATTACATTAGGAGATTTAGGGATGCGACCAATGTCAATTTTGATAGTTCCCGTACCCAGCAACAGATGGAAACACTTTGTAGTGGTTACTACATCTGCCTAATAAATAGGGTACTTACGTTCAAGTCCTGACTTCGGCATAAATTTTAATTCCTTACTTCAGTTTCTGTTCTTATTGAATATGAAACTGAGACTCAACATGTCTCCATGAAAATGTAATTATATCAGGTTTAACACGGTGACTGATAGAAACAAACAAGTACTTGAGTGGGGCTCATTGTCTCGTTTATGCTAGAATAACAACGAAATAACTGGTACACAAGCAGGGCGTAATTCCAGTTTCGTCTGATGGCAGAGGGCATGGGTCACATCTCAGTGGTGCCAGTTTGGTCTATCAGTAGTTCGGGATTCACTGTGCCTCACAAGGTACGGGAAGGGAAGGCTGACAAAGCTTGTAGGTGACTGTGTAGTGGGTTGTGGTGGTGATATCACTCATGGTAAAAATCCTGTAGTAGTTGATGTTAGAGCTGCACCTTTTTTAGACTGAAGTCAGCTGATAGGTATACCTGCTTAAAGGAAGTCCCTCTAACTAAGAGCTCGCCTTCTGAGGGTGTAATGTTTCCAAGTAGAGAAGGAATTAGCATATTTCATCAAAATATAAGAGATATTAGAGGTAAAGTTAGTGAAGTGCTTATAGATGTTGACTCTGAAAGTATTGGTATATCAGAACACCACTAAAATATTTTGAAAATTCAGAGGCTTCCGTTACCAGGATACAGATTAGCTGGCTGGTTTTCAAGGAGTTCCTTGCGGGATGGGGGAGTGGCTATACACGTAAAAAACAGTATTCCATTTGAGTCCACAGACGTATCACGGCACTGCACTGAACAGATATTTGAATGTTGTGCAGGGGCAGTTGAATATAGTGAAACTAAACTTCTAATTGTTCTTGTTTATAGGTCCCCTAACTCTGACTTCAGAGCATTTCTGCTCAAGCTAGAGAGGGTTCTTGATTCACTTTGTAGAAAGTACTAGAAATTTGTTATATATGGTGACTTCAATATAAATTTTGTATATGATGGTGCAAGAAAAAATGGATGTTGGTAGATATTATAAAATCCTATGATCTGATGCAGACCGTGTTTTTTCCAACTATGATGCAGGGGAACAGTAGCACAGCCATAGATAACATTTTTATTCATTCATCATTACTGGATGGGCTTTCTGTTAGTAATATGGTGAATGGCTTTTCTGATCATGATACACAAATTTTAACACTAAAAGACTTTAGTACTCAAACAAATGTCACATTGAATTAAAAACTATTCAGGAAAGTTAATCCAACAGCAATAGAGAGTTTTTTAAACCTTGTCAAGGAACAAGGGTGGCAGGATGTTTATAATGCCGATAACATAGATGACAAATATAATGCTTTCCTTTACACATTTCTCATGCTCTTTGAGAGTTGCTTTCGTTAGAACGTTGTAAACTGGGTACTAGCAGTAATATGCAGCCTGGGTGGCTGACTAGTGGAATAAGGGTATCTTGTAGAACAAAGTGGGAATGATATCAAAATGTTAGTAGTCACAATCAAGCTACAGTAGCCCTTACACACAATACTGTAAGGTGCTTAAAATATTATTAGCAAGGCAAAGAGTATGTGGTATGCAAATAGAATAGCTAATTCACAGGATAAAATTAAAACCATATGGTCAGTTGTGAAGGAAGTGTCTAGTCAGCAGCACAGTTCGCATTAAAATATTTCTGTTACTGATAAATCAGATATATCTAGAGTATTTAACAATGATTTTCGGAGCACTGCTGGTGAATTAAATAAAAATTTAGTTTCTACAGGGAATCATATAACTTTCTTGGCAAATGCCTTTCCGAGATTGTTGTCTGAAATACACATCTGTGATACAGACAAGGGGGAGACTGAATCAATAATTAAATCACTGAAGACTTTTTGACTCTCATGGATATGATGGAGTGTCTACCAGAACATTAAAGTACTGTGTTGTACATGATAGCCCTGTATTTAGCCATATTTGTAATTTTTCCTTTAGGATTGGTCAGTTTCCTCGACGATTAATGTACTCAGTAGTAAAGCTGCTTTATAAAAAGGGAGAAAGGGATAATGTAGACAATTTTAGACCTATTTCTATGCCTTCAGTGTTTGCAAAAATTATTGGAAAGATTTTGTATGTGAGGATAATTGGTCACTTTATATCACATGATTTGCTATCAAATGTACAGTTCGGCTTTAGAAGCCGTTTAACAACTGAAAATGCTATATTATCTTTTCTGTGTGAGGTACTGGATTGGTTAAACAAAAGGTTTCGAACGCTAGGCATATTATTTGATTTTACTAAGGCACTTGGTTGTGTTGATCACAAAATATTTCTCCAGAAGTTGGACCATTACGGAATACGGGGAGTAGCTCACAATTGGTTCACCTCTTACATTAGCAACAGACAGCAAAAGATCCTTATTCACAATGTTGACAATGGCTGTGATGTGGGGTCTGAGCGGGGTACTTTCAAGTGGGGGGTGCCCCAGGGATCAGTGTTGGGGCCGCTCCTGTTCCTTATTTATATAAATGATATGCCCTCTAGTATTATGGGTAACTCTAAAATATTTCTGTTTTTGCTGATGACACTAGCTTGGTAGTAAAGGAAGTTCTGTGCAACATTGGCTCGGTTTCAAATAGTGCAGTTCTTAACCTAAGTTCATGGCTTGTAGAAAATAAACTAACGCTAAATCACATTAAGATTCAGTTTTTATAGGTCCTAACACACAATTCAACAAAACCTGACGTTTTAATTGCACAGAATGGAATATGATTAGTGAAATTGAAGAGTTCTTATATCTAGGTATTCAGATAGATAATAAGGTGTCGTGGAAAGCAGACGTTCAGGATCTTGTTCAAAAACTTAATGCTGCCATTTTTACTATTCGAACGGTATATGAAGTGAGTGATCGTTCGACACGAAAATTAGTGTACTTTGCTTATTTTCATTCGCTTATGTCGTATGGTATTATATTCTGGGGTAACTCTTTTCATTCTAAAAGGATATATTTGGCTCAGAAACGGCGGTTTAGATAATAAGTGATGTAAGTACACGAACCCCTTGTCGACCCCTGTTCGCCATTCTGAGTATTTTAGCATTGGCCTCTCGGTATGTATATTCCTTACTGTCATGTCTTGTTAACAACATTAGCTTATTCCGAAGAATAAGCAGTTTTCACTCAGTTAATACTCGGCAGGAATAAAACCTGCATTTGGATCGGACTTCCTTAACTCTTGTGCAGAAAGGTGTGCAGAATACTGCTGCATTCATTTTCAGTAAACTGCTACTCGAATACAAAAATCTTAGCAGTAATCCACGCACTTTCAAATCGAAACTGAAGAATTTCCTCATGTGTCACTCCTTCAATTCTGTCGAGGAGTTCCTTGAAAAATTAAGCTGATTCTTGTTGTATTGTTGATTGCGTTTACTTAAACTTATCGACAGATTTTTTTTCGGGTTCATAAACATTTATTTTTATCTGTTATCACTTTTATGTTGTAATTTCATGTACTGACACGTTCCATGACGTTGGAGATTTGCTCCTCAATTTGGTCCTACGGAACTTGAAGTGTAAATAAAATTAAGAAATGTGGTTTAGGTGTACTGCGCCGAAGGGAAGTCACTGAGGGTGATGAACGGGTGCATTTGTTTACATCAGAGTTGAACTTACGATGCACAAAGTATAGTCAGTGGCATCACCAGGGTATGACAATCGGGACACCTGATCTGCTCACTGTTTCATAGACATGGCTCTAACAAACGTAGATCTGAAAAATATATTGAATGGAACCGAATACTGACCACTGACAGCTTCGCCCTTCATACGGGATTCGGTGTGCTGGGCAACGCAGTTCTCCAGCTATTTCAGTTCACATGCTGGTTACGACGAGGCTGATGGTTGGAAAAGAACAAGATCTCACCGGAATGAGATAACGGCAAGCCAACAGAAATATTCTAGACATAAATTTCTTTATAAAAAAATATGCAGGAACACTTACTCACCCACCTACCCACCCACTTACCCACCCACCCCTCACACACACACACACACACACACACACAAATACTGACAAGGGTTTATATATATATTTTAAACAACATGAGCACTCCGCTCATAGGTATCAAATGAGAAATACATCAAGTGACAGTCACACCACCACTCAACCACCGATTCGTATTTAACTTACCATCACAGCCTCATATCTGTCAATGTCCATTTTCAGTTCTGCCGCAGGAAGTGAGGGGCACTCCATACTCTCAATATTTTACACCTCATACTCTGGTAATAAGTCCTTAACCCATATAACTTTCTCCAAACCGTTCACGAATACAAACGATACTGGCAGTACAATTGCCAGTTAACCATTCACTGCTACCTCCAGTCAAACATCCTCTACGTAATTACCGTGATTCTGATGCATTTCTGTGAATCACTTTACGGAAGCTATATCCAGATCATAACAACAGGGACACGTGCAACCAATAATGACATTGCTGGAAGCAACTACACTACTGCCAGCATAACATGACTTCCGAAAAAGCAAATACATTTATATAGGCAGTCTCCAAAAGGCGCCAAATCCAAAAAAAAGTGTGAGAGATGGCAGCCTCCACCTAACAGTTCATTGGATCTAATAAGTAAATATTTTCTTGCAAAAAGTAACAAATATCTTAGGTCATCCAATCCAGCATTTTACACCAAAACGTACCAAATCCCTTTGAACTTTCACAGCAAGAACTACCAAATCCTCTTTGACTGGTCAGTTTGTGGAATTTTTTAAAGTCACTCTTAAACTCATTTCGTGATGCAAATAATATTAAGTGTATTCAATGTATTTCATTGCTCTGTGACAGTTGTGTATCTCAAAGCAGAAATTATTGTATTTTATTTCTCTTCTGTGTGACTGGATGGCGATATGGATTTCAAATGGTTCAAATGGCTCTGAGCACTATGGGACTTAACTTCTGAGGTCATCAGTCCCCTAGAACTTAGAACCACTTAAACCTAACTAACCTAAGGACATCATACACATCCATGCCCGAGGCAGGATTCGATCCTGAGACCGTAGCGGTCGCGCGGTTCGAGACTGAAGTGCCTAGAACCGCTCGGCCACAACGGCCGGCTATGGATTTCAGATTGAGTGGTTCTTTCCTGTACGTGGTCATTCATAACGCCTGTAGATAGGTCTTTTGGTATTGTAGAAAAGAAACTCGAAAACTTGAAAGTGGATTGCTCCCAGATGAATATGATCGTGTATTTTAAACAGTAGGAACAATTCTCTCACTGAATTCTTATTTTTCCTTGGTCAGTTGGTAACAACTCAGTAAAAATTAAAGAAAAATATTGAAAGTTAATGAGACTAAATTTCGAACAATTCATCATGCATGAGCGTTGTTGGTCTCCATGCTATCTAAACAATGACACCAGTGTGCAAACACAAAATAATCAGAAATGGTTTAAGGCATGATCGTATTTTCCTCAAGTAAAAGATTTATCTAAAAATAGTCATTTACAACATGCAAAGAAAAATGACCTGGTATCCCTACTATCTGCAGTGTGTTGTGAATTGAACCAAATCTCTTTCTACGAAAGTGTGGCAGACGATAGTGACGTTCGAATAGTTTAAATTCATTTGCAACAAATGTCGCAAAATATATTAGTATTGACTATTGTTTCTTCATGAAGTACAGTTCCTACACTTTAAAAAAAAATGGTTGGTTCAAATGGCTCTGAGCACTATGGGACTCAACTGCTGAGGTCATTAGTCCCCTAGAACTTAGAACTAGTTAAACCTAACTAACCTAAGGACATCACAAACATCCATGCCCGAGGCAGGATTCGAACCTGCGACCGTAGCGGTCTTGCGGTTCCAAACTGCAGCGCCTTTAACCGCACGGCCACTTCGGCTGGCTTTAAAATAATTTTTATGAAAAGAATAGCAAATACAAAATTAAATTCCTAATAAATGTGCAATAATAATGAGGAGTGCCTTAAATTTTACTAAATGACATATCAGTGAGTCCCAGACAGACTGTATGTCATATATGGTTTGCATACGAAAACTTCCTTGCAGTCAAAGAGAATGGTATATATATCGCAAAAAAAGCAATGAGTAATCTCACATTACCAGAAATCGAACACACCTCCGAAGCAAAAGAGACGTTTCCCTCACCTTGAGTAAGATATCTACCTTCTCCAATGCACACACCACTGCAGTTCCTGCGTGTGGTGAGCATCGGGTGCGCCTTTTATGTAAAATGTGAGGCCATTCCGCTTCACAGTAGTAGGATGGGACGATATGGCGATAGCAGGAGAGATATTACTACACTTGAGCTACACTCCAGGCCAACCAGGTCAAGGAAAAAATTTATGAAGATTCCACTCTTTGGAATTCGAACCCAGGACTTTCAGGGGACAATGACAGCTGTGAGGACAGTTGAGTTACGTCCACCATCTTGAATTTCTTCAGAGGAGGGGGCGGGGTCAGGGTGATCTTGGAAGGTCCTTAGGACCTTTAGACGTGAACAACGACATCAACCATCTTGAATTTCGTAACAGGATGGATCTGGGACAACTATTCTGGTATACCCATCCCTTTTAATGACGTAAAAATGAAATGATCGTATGGCATTGTTGACTGGGAGGTCCCATTCCGGTTCGGCCACCAAGTGCATGCAAGTTTTATTTCAGTCGGCGCCACACTGGGAGACTTGAGGCCGATGATGAAGATGAAGTGATGATAAGCACAATGCAACACCCAGTCCACGAGAGGAGAAAATCTCCAACTCGGCCGGTAATCGAACCCGGGCCAGTAGATTGGAGGCAAGCACGTCACCACTCAGCTAATCAGGTGGTCTCTTAGTGACGTCATAACTGCTATAAGTAGTTGGATCACTGTTGGAAATTGGCAGAAGAATTTTAATTTCAAAACTTACTACGTCGATGTTATTATAATGGTTAAAAAAATTATCAATTGAGAAATAATGTAAGTGCGAAAACGAAATGGAGGAAGGTGCCATTTCAGAAACCATGAAGCAGTGTGCAGGCTAAAATTTATCGGAATTGCGAGATATTGGCACAGTGCGTACAGGGAACGCACAATTTTGTAGCTACGAATAACTAGATTATTATGAGCTGCAAAGAGCTCCACAGCAAACCACAGGGCTTATAGCAGAGAGAATATAGCTATCAAAAACTGGTCTAAAAGTGACGACTGCGACGAGTCACATAGTGTTACTATCAGACAACTGCAACTAACTCTTAAGACAATATAAATTACTAGAGGACAGAGGCGGATACAATTAAGGACCATAAACGACGCGAACAAGAGACGGTGATGAGTTCATCTGTTATGCCAGAGCGATGAGAGACGCAAAGGGAAATTCCTCATTAAAATCTCTGCTCTCTACGTCACGGCAAAAAATATTTATGACAGCAGATAACCTTCTAGAGGAGTCGAAGTTCAAAACGGTACAAGAGAAAAAGAAATTGAAAGAAATTGAGGATTACCAGTTGGGAACTTGACATAATGTTCATCAAATTATACATTATTCCTTTTAAAATTCATTGCAAATAGAAGAAAGCCGCCATAAACATTATAGGCTAATTTGTAACAAAATAGATCTTTTCTGTCGATCATTGTTTACTACTCTAATCTCTAATAACTGATTTAATAAGTCTGTTTGGCTCTTTTTCTACTTTGCCCTGTGTCTTGTAGTTGCGTGGCGTGCTTATGGACTGCCATAGCTCTTCCTTCGATTGTCACACCTTAAGTTACTGTGATACTTCCCATCTAAGAAATGTGACTACATCTGCTGTATTTGCCCATTCCTTGACATTCGAAGGATGTGTGACGCACACTTAATATAAGGACTGATACTACCTTCTAGGCAGTCACCGTCACTAGTTTGTCAATTTCTACTTTCTTTCTTTACACTTATACTCACGAATAAACTTTGAATGATATGTTTTTTGGCAATCACTTCACTTCTACACAAGAAGGTAATTATGAACCAGAATTCTACACGGGGAATGAACCACGCACTTCATTAGAAAACTGGGCAGTTCACTAACTGAGGCCTATTTATTTCGATACATTTACTGAGAAAAAGTCAACCACAGAAAAGACATTCAAACTCTGTGTCGGATAACCAACATTTTTAAAAGTTTTTACGTAATTAATTTGATTAGTTGCTTACTGGAACTGATGTGTTGTAGTCACAGTTTCTGTTTCCTCTACCGGGGCTTCACGGAGCTTCTAGTAATTTTACTCGCCGCCTTCTATTACTTTCTCGCCTACCATCTGCGCCGGTATCTCTCAAATTCTTTTTGTATTTACTGTTACCAAACAAATTTTCCCTTCCGTCGTAAGTGAGCATACAGAGAACCATAAATCATCCAGGATGAGATTTTTCACTCTGCAGCGGAGTGTTCGCTGATATGAAACTTCCTGGCAGATTAAAACTGTGTGCCCAACCGAGACTCGAACTCGGGACCTTTGCCTTTCGCGGGCAAGTGCTATACCAACTGAGCTACCCAAGCACGACTCACGGCCCGTCCTCACAGCTTTACTTCTGCCAGTATTTCGTCTCCTACCTTCCAAACTTTACAGAAGCTCTCCTGCGAACCTTGCAGAACTAGCACTCCTGAATGAAAGGATATTGCGGAGACATGGCGTAGCCACAGTCTGGTGGATGTTTCCAGAATGAGATTTTCACTCTGCAGCGGAGTGTGCGCTGATATCATACTTCATGGCAGATTAAAACTGTGTGCCCGACCGGGACTCGAACTCGGGACCTTTGCCTTTCGCGGGCAAGTACTCTACCAGGAGAGCTTCTGTAAAGTTTGGAAGGTAGGGGACGAGATACTGGCAGAACTAAAGCTGTGAGGACGGGGCGTGAGTCGTGCTTCGGTTGTTCAGTTGGTAGAGCACTTGCCCGCGAAAGGCAAAGGTCCCGAGTTCGAGTCTCGGTCCGGTACACAGTTTTAATCTGCCAGGAGGTTTCAACCATAAATTATACGTGATTTCTCGTAGGTTACTGGAATTCTAACGAAAAATTTCAATGATTACTGGGTCGTCTGACAACTTGCCATGGAGTTTGAAGACTTGATTCTTTTAAGTCGTATCGTGCGTTTTGTCATATAGTAGCCTCTTAAATTCGTCCATTTTTTAAATATTTGCGGATTTATCTTGAGTAACAATTAGTGACTACTCCCCAGAAATGGTGACGGGAAATATAGTTTGTTGTGACTTTAGTAGTAAAAGAAATTGTGATGCAAAATGACTTAAAAGAACAATTAGCATATCATCTTCCATTAGCTTATGAGGGGAGGGGGGTATGTGTTCTTGGCTGTGTACGTCAGTCCGATGTACTTCAAAACTTTTGCTATCATGTGATAACGTGGAAACGGAGAGCATATAGCACCATTGCGGCTGTATGGAAAACTTGTCCCAGTTCTGCAAAAACGTGGAATATAATTTCTGCCGTGCTGACAGCTTTCCTCAGAAAGAGGTCACGCGCTAACTGGGAAATGACGTGAACGCTGGAAGAGCAGTTGATAGTTCCTGATGACTGTATCAAGTAGCGCTCTGCGCTGCTTCTAGGAACTCTGCGGGGGCGCTGGCTGCGCGACTCGCTGGAGGACACTTTTCTCGGTGAGGCAAATCATACTCACCTATCTACCAATGAAACAGACACACACACATACACACACACACACACACACACACACACACACACACACGCACGCACGCATACACACAAACACACATGGCCATCCGCCCACACAAGCACTCACACCCACTCACACATTCGCGCGTACACACACACACACACACACACACACACACACACACACACACACGCACGCATACACACACACACACACACACACACACACACACACACACACACACACACACACACACGCCCACCCACACACGCACACCCACCCACTCACACACGCGCGCGTACAGACACACACACACACACACACACACACACACACGCACGCACGCACGCACACACACACACACACACACACACACGCACATACACACACACACACACACACACACACACACACACACGCACGCACGCACACACACACACACACACACACACACACACACACACACAGAGAGACTGAAAAAGAGAGATGCATCAACAACAAAACAGGCACATAGTAATTTCCGTCTGAGCCAATTGAAAACACTGTCCCAGCAGCAACTTTAAAATTGTCACAATCCCATGATTCAGGCCAAAGTTTTCGGATGGGTTCCCTTTGTTACCAGAGGAACGCTAGACTGGATATCCGCCCCAGCGATTATATGTCATGCAAGTGGAAACTAAGTGAAGCATCTTTGCTAACATACACTACTGGCCATTAAAATTGCTACATCACGAAGATTACGTGCTACAGACGCGAAATTTAACCGACAGCAAGAAGATACTGTGACATACAAATGATTTGCTTTTCAGAGCATTCACACAAGGTTGGCGAAGGTGGTGATACCTACAACGTGCTGACATGAGGAAAGTTTCCAACCGATTTCTCATACGCAAACAGCAGTTGACCGGCGTTGCCTGGTGAAACGTCGTTGTCATGTCTCCTGCAAAGAGGAGAAATGCATACCATCACGTTTCAGACTTTGATAAGGGCCGGATTGTAGCCTATCGCGATTGCGGTTTATCGTATCGCGACATTGCTGCTCGCGTTGGTCGAGATCCAATGACTCTTAGCAGAATATGGAATCGGTGGGTTTAGGAGGGTAATACGGAACGCCGTGCTGGATCCCAACGGCCTCGTATCACTAGCAGTCGAGATGACAGCCATCTTATCCGCATGGCTATAACAGATCGTGCAGCCACGTCTCGATCCCGAGTCAACAGATGGGGACGTTTGTAAGACAACAACCATCTGCACCAACAGTTCGTCGACGTTTGCAGCAGCATGGACTATCAGCTCGGAGACCATGGCTGCGGTTACCCTTGACGCTGCATCACAGACAGGAGCGCCTGCGATGGTGTACTCAACGACGAACCTGGGTGCACTAACGGCAAAACGTCATTTTTTCGGATCAATCCAGTTTCTGTTTACAGCATCATGATGGTCGCATTCGTGTTTGGCGACACCGCGGTGAACGCACATTGGAAGCGTGTATTCGTCAACGCCATACTGGCGTATCACCCGGTGTGATGGTATGGGGTGCCATTGGTTCCACGTCTCGGTCACCTCTTGTTCGCATTGACGGCACTTTGAACAGTGGACGTTACATTTCAGATGTGTTACGGCCCGTGGCTCTAGCCTTCATTCGATCCCTGCGAAACCGTACATTTGAGCAGGATAATGCACGCCCGCATGTTGCAGGTCCTGTGCGGGCCTTTCTGGATACAGGAAATGTTCGACTGCTGTCGAATGTTGAAAACGTCTGGTCAATGGTGGCCGAGCAACTGGCTCTTCACAATACGCCAGTGTTAGTGAACTGTGGTATCGTGTTGAAGCTGCATGGGCAGCTGTACCTGTACACGCCATCCAAGCTCTGTTTGACACAATGCCAAGGCGCATCAAGGCCGTTGTTACGGCCAGAGGTGGTTGTTCTGGGTGCTTATTTCTCAGGATCTATGCACCCAAATTGCGTGAAAATGTAATCACATGTCAGTTCTAGTATAATATATTTGGCCAATGCATACCCGTTTATCATCTGCATTTCTTCTTGGTGTAGCAGTTTTAATGTCCAGTAGTGTATATCATTTTCGATTGGTAGAACGTATTCGAGCGCCTTGTGTTTATACGACGGCCACCTTTTATTTACATTGTGATCGTTTGTGGTACGATAAATATACAGAGTGAACATTACTAAAACCAACAAACGGAAGCGAAAAATTGCTGACTGGAAACGGAGGAAAAATGTCCTGTGAACGTGTGTCCTGAAAAGGACGGCTTGCGTGCAACGACAACAAATAGCCCCGGAACACAGTACACAGCTGCACCGCATTCAATTCACAACAGATGTTGAAAGTAGCGTCCGTGGGACTGCAGGTGATAGGGCTAGCAGCGGTTGTCCTGCAGGATACACATATTCATACATTGGCTTCCACCGTATTGGCGGGCCACTTGCCTGGAGCCTGTACTAAGGGTCGTCTCAGTATCCTGTAGAACCCGGTCCTTCAAATGTGGTGTACGCACTGGCTGCCGCCTCCTGGGGCTTCGTCTGTCTGAAAGGACCCGTGATCACAAACGCCCAAAAAGGGCTTGAAATGTTGTGTGATGTAATTGCTGTCTGTTGGGGGTGCTTGTTTAGGTATAGCCCAGCTGCCTTTTGCCGTTTCTATCTACTTGGCCGTACACAGACACCATCTCGGCTTGTTCCCGACATGAATACTGGACCATTCTGCTACGCTGCGTCAATCACACAGTCTGCAACACACGAGGAACACACCGCACATGGTCTGATGAACTTCCATTCGTCAGCGCCATCTGCTGTGGCAACGATGCATTTCCGGACACATGTTCATAGGACCTTTTACCTCCAAGTCTAGTTTAGGAATACGTCGCTGTAGATTGTCAGTTTTATTAATGTTCACTTTGTATATGTTCCGTATTCCATTAGGAGCATATCAACAGGGTGTTTCCATGAGAGCGTGCAAAAATGTAACAAGGCGTAGAGATTGCTCCACTGAACAATCTGAGGCAGGGAACCTGGGGTCGGAGAAGCCAGCTTAAGGAGATATGGAAGAAAACGTGTCTACCACTTTATCTAGCATTACTGTTTTCCAGCTTATTTACAAACAACATGCGTACAACTTTGCACATACTGTGCTGTTTATTTACATGTACATTTTTTATTTCCTGGAAGAAAGCAAAGACTACGAGCCTGATCACTATGAAGTCATGATGCAGGTTTTGTTTACTTGTACATAAGTCGGCTCTGTTGTATGGGAATTACATTGTCCTATGCCAGAACGCGCTACGAATCAGTGACAGACCCATTCTTTACTCAGTGCTATTCAGAGACCTACAGTACAATACGATGGAGCAGTACCGGTGCGGTTTCGCAGAATTCACTGGCATGCACCTTGTGTATGGGGAAGTACGTTGCAATCCTCTCGCTGCTGTAGGGCTGTAAAGGAAACGATTTCTTAATAGGCATCATCCCTCACGACCAGTGTTAACTTCTCTCGATCGACGAATGCGGCAGAGCGATTCATTGGAAAGAAGAAACGAGGGACCAGGCAACATGAGGGTCACCCGCACACCCGATTTTGAAGAGGAAGTGCTGGAGCGTGATGCAGCGGACCCCACTACAAGCAGTCGTAGTACTGCACGTGAAATGGGCGCTGAACGTACTTCATCACTCTCATGAATTACATGATATGCTTGTGACTGACTTTGCACCAAGGGTCGCGTTGTGTCAGTGGTTGCTCCAGCAATCGATTGATCGACCAGATTTACTCCAAATCGTGCTGTTTACTGATGAGGCCTCATTTGACCGTGATGGTATTTCGAACATTTGTGAGATGAGGAAAACCCTGACGTTTTAATAGACTCACACCATCAAGTACGTTTTCCGGTGAATATATGCTCCTACATTGTAGGCGACACTCTGATTGGGCCATATTTTCTACCTGACCATCTGAATGTCCACCTGTACTTGAAGTTCGAGCAAAGAGTTCTACCTGAGTCGTTGGAGAACGTGCCCTTGGCTGTTCGTGAGAGGATGCGGATACAACATGACGCTGCACCGCCTCACTTCAGTGTGGACGTCCGCAACCATCTCAAAGCTGTATTTCCTGGTCGCTGGATTGGAAGAGGAGGTCCTATTCCATGACCCGCGAGATCACCTCACCTGTCTCCTCTTGGTTATTTACTATGGGGATATCCAAAGCCACTTGTGTATAGGGCCCCAGTGAATATGGAGATGGAATTAGTTGCCAGAATTGTTGCTGCCTGTGATGTGATTCGAAACACACCAGGGATATTTGTCAGGGTGCGTCAGAATCTCGTTCGTTGACGTCATGCTTGCACTGAGGTTGATGGTCGTCAGTTTCAGCATATATTGTAAGATACAGTACAAATGGTACGTTTATTGTGTCAGTGATGGTATTTGCAGTTAACTGTACCTAATGTAAATAAGAAGTGCACAGTAACGTGATCTTATTCGTATTATCTCCTTAAGCTGACGTCTCCGACCCCACGTTCCCCACCTGGAATTGTTCAGTGGAGAGTCCTCTATGTGCTGTTAAATCTTATTGAAACACCCTGTATACAGCGTGTTATTACGTATTATATCTGTGGTGTCACCGCCAGACACCACACTTGCTAGGTGGTAGCTTAAATCGGCCGCGGTCCATTTAGTACATGTCGGACCCGCGTGTCGCCACTGTGTGATCGCAGACCGAGCGCCACCACAAGGCAGGTCTCGAGATACGGAATAGCACTCGCCCCAGTTGTACGACGACATTGCTAGCGACTACACTCACGAAGCCTTTCTCTCATTTGCCGAGAGACAGTTAGAATAGCCTTCAGCTAAGTCCATGGCTACGACCTAGCAAGGCGCCATTAGCCTTACATAGCAAGTGATAGTTTGATAGCTATCGTATGAAATGTCTCATCTGGAATGCTGTATTCACAACAAGGATAAATAAAAGTTAAGTATTCGAGGAGCTGCATACTTTTCTTATTAGCATTCAATACTTATCCTGTTCCAGAATTCACGCCCGTCTGCGTTAGATAGCTTCCATTTCGGCCTCCTCTATCTACAAGGTGTTGGCACATATACCAACACATCAATATCACTGCGCAGAGTGAGCTTCATTTCTTAAATCATTTTGAAAGGTAGAACGTGGCTCAAAGCAGTCCAGGAAGTTCTACAAAAATCATTGCAGTAGCTTGTGAACGTACATGCAGCAAGTCATCTGCGTAGTATCACCAAAAAATTTACGTGGCAGAACGTCTTTTGGTAAGGATATACCATCCATTTTTCATTTTCTGTATATGGAGGCGTACTTATTTATATGTAATCGTTTTTCGCACTTAAAAATAAGAACAGCAGTTTGAACTATTTGTACATAACAATTCGCCTTGATGAGTTTCAAATGCTTCAAATGGCTCTAAGCACTATGGGACTTAACATCTGAGGTCATCAGTCTCCTAGACTTAGAACTACTTAAACCTAACTAACCTAACACATCCATGCCCGAGGCAGGATTCAAACCTGCGACCGTAGCAGCTGCGTGGTTCCGGTCTGAAGCCTCTAGAACCGCTCGGCCACCGCTGCCGGCCTTGATGAGTTTGTCGAAATTCGAAAATACTGGCTGCCTCTTCATAGTCTCTAATAAAGTTCCCAGTATTAGAAGTCGAAACGTTGGAGGTAGAAACATGCGTTAGACAACGTTCCAATGTCCACTTAACAAAAACAAACAAAGATATAAATACAATAGGTGCATTGTACCTTAAAGTTGATGAGTTTTTCATATAATATAGTTCAAAAGTATGACTGAATGAAAAGTATAAGCAATAGAGGGATGATAAAAATGTCTCGGAGTTTTCTTGGAAAACTAAATAGTGTTTTCTAAACTAACCTTCCGATGTGTTTAAACAAAAAAGGCTACGATAGCCGATTATCACAAGTTTTGACGTAGTGCATATACTTTACAAGCGAGAACCATTCAACTACTCAGGGTTCCTCATGGTGTAATGAAAGGATGCTTGTCGGGAACTGCTAACAGAGACCTGAATACAAACATATGAGTTAGGGAATAAACTGGCGCAGAAGACGTAACTCGGTGATTGCAACGAAAGTGAAATAGAGGTGGCCAGTACATATCGACAGCTGAGCAACGTCTAAGGAATGTCTTTGTGTGTAAGTGTATATCAAATTGCTGACGTTTATGAAACTATTACAGTAAGTAATGCACTGTACCTTGACCTTAGAAGTACTAAAATGCTGGTAATAACTGACAGAAAAGTGTCTGTAGCAGGTAATACTTTTTTTCTGTTCTTTTAATGGAACTGAGAACTAAGGTGGAGGAAATATTCACAGATAAACAACGCTTGCAGTCAGAAACGGGGCTAGCTCAACTGACAGACGATGAAGGAAGTTACCCAAAAGGAAAAAGAAAAAGATTAATTTTAACATAAGAAATATGAAGCGACAATAAACTCATTTAAAAAGGGAGAAAAGGCTCATTTTTTCCAATACGTATTCATACCGAACACTGAAGCCGGTTTGTTGAACACGTACAGCTTTGTAACTCAACTGTTGCCTTCTGGATGTCATATTTACATGTGAATGTTGACTGCTGAAGCGTTAACGACCCCATGGACAGCATTAATGCATCCTGGTATTAAGGGACCACCGAAGCAAACTGGTGCTGCCTAGGTGTCTCTGACTCTGCTTCTTCCTGCACTCATTGTCATTGAAGACAGGCAAGATACGAGAAGAAATCTGCCCACTACGTGGCGTGAGGAAGGGTGAAATCAGAGGTTCTAGAAAGGATAAAATTATCGGACGCATGATTTTATCTTCGCACATTCATATTTAAATTGAATGATAGTGGGACACAGCTGGTATAATTTTTATTAAAAATGAAACTCCTCCAGTTGTACCTAAGATTTTATATTTATTTGGCTACTAGTTTCGACGTTGGGTCAACGCCATCTTCAGGTCCGTACACTTTGATGAAATCAGTTGTGCGTGGCTGAGTACTAGAAGTCCACGGTGAGACCAATACGTGTGGCGTGGACTTCTAGTACTCAGCCACGCACAATTGATTTCATCAAAGTGTAAGGACCTGAAGATGGCGTTGACCCAGCGTCGAAACTAGTAGCCAAATAGATATAAAATCTTAAGTACAGCTGGAGAAGTTTCATTTTTAATAAAAGCATGATTTTATATCTGGACGACGAAGAAAGCTCTTACACTCGAAGAGGCGTAAAATAGTCTGTTCGGTATTGCAGAGGTAAGACCATTAAGAGCAATAATTATCATTTCTGTGATGTTGGCCAAGCGTACTGTAATTATTTTTACAGGAGATTCGTGTAGTTCTTGTAGTCAGATATTGCTATCGGTTAGATAAATGAACCATTTTGCCGGCTTACTTGCAAACGGAATATTGATGTACAGTGATAAAAATTAATTTTGGCGTCACGTAGAAGTCAGAACGCACGCCCCAGTAATAATCCTGGCCCCACTGTCATCGGAGAGACACAATCAAAGTTGCTGAAACTGTCAATTTATCCTAACCCTGACGGCTTGAGAACTCCGCAATCGCATGTAAACAATGGGAAAACACTCCACTCAGTTACAATATCGCCGAACAAACAATTATCTCTTAGCAGTTTCGAATCCAATCCAGCTTCAAAGCTACATTTATTGTACACTTTTACATCTCTGTCTCGAATAGAAGTTGGCCTAAGACATGAAAGAATACATATCGTTTCCGTAGCGCATCTCGACCTGCCTCGAGTCTACCTCACGATTCAGCATGCTTCAACGAAAGCGATAAGTATTCATTGTTGCTTTACACTAAGTCCTCTTGTATAATAAAAGCAAGTTGCAGTCCTAGCGCCGGCCGGTGTGGCCGTGCGGTTAAAGGCGCTTCAGTCTGGAACCGCGTGACCGCTACGGTCGCAGGTTCGAATCCTGCCTCGGGCATGGATGTGTGTGGTGTCCTTAGGTTAGTTAGGTTTAATTAGTTCAAAGGTCTAGGCGACTAATGACCTCAGAAGTTAAGTCGCATAGTGCTCAGAGCCATTTTTTGCAGTCCTAGCGTGAGTACAGATCCGAAACTAGTTGCGAAAATATGAACAGTTCATTCGACAATATTATGCGTGATTTCAACGTTTCGTCGTTGTTGCAATATTTAGCAATGAGATCTCGGCGCGACAATTAATGAGCATTAATGTGAAATCGTTCTTTCAACAGGTGAAGCGTTCGCCACCAGATTGGGTTGTGGTGTTAGCGACCATTATTTGTGGGTCTGTAGCGAGAGAATGACGACTCTGCAAGATTTTCTTCGCATGTAAAAGTGTGTCAATTCACCATTCCTTTTATTTCGATAGTCCATACTAATGGAGGTCTGATGCAGTTCTTCATTTCCGTCGCTTGGGAGCTACCTTTTGATTTCAGCGTAACTGAGTCATCCCTCATTGCCAACGACCTTCCTTATGTTCTCACACACAGTTCTGCTGCTCTCATTGGTCCTTCAACGTCACGCTTCATCCGCGGTTTTCAGCAACGACGAAAGTTTTAATACGCGCCTGATCTTCTACCTCTTCGATTCCTTATTTTCTTATTAGGCACTTTTTCTCAGTAACTCGTTGCAACAGTTCTACATTGCTTACTCAGCCAGTTCATGTGATATTCAACACTCTCCTGCAACAGCAGATTTTAGAGGTTTCTAATATTATTATTTCCGTCTTTTCCCTATCTGCATGTTGCATTCATCGGGTTCCCGGGTTAGATTCACGGCGGGGTTAGAGATTTTCTCTGCCTCTTGATGACTGGGTGTTGTGTGATGTTCTTAGGTTAGTTAGGTTTAAGTAGTTCTCGGTTCTAGGGGACTGGTGACCATAGATGTTAAGTCCCATAGTGCTCAGTGCCATTTGAACCATTTTTTGTTGCACTCACTCCGTGCTGTGTACCAATATAACATTTCATGAATCTTATTGCAGTTAGCAGCTGTTTTACTTTTTATAGGCAGCTGTTTTGACTTGGGTTGTCCGTTGTGATACATCTTTCTCTGAACTTTCTTCTTCGTCCACTATACTTCCAATATATCAAAGTTCATTTACGTCTACATGAGACTCTTGTTTAACATTTAGCAATGTATTTGTCCCATCTGCTGTGTCTAACGTTATCTTGTTTTTTTGTTTATGTTTTATACTACAGCCATCAGGTAACACACATTAATTTCGTGTCATTTCGTATCATTAAGCAGGAACGAAATAGCAAATTATCCTAGATGAGGAGTATCGACAGATGTAGCGATAACTTCGGGTCCCAGGGAAGAGTGTTGGGTCCCTTGCCATTCATGTTACATATTAATGATTTGGCGGACAATATTAATAGTAACCTCAGATTTTTCGCAGATGATGCAATTATCCATTACTGTGTACAGTCTGATAGAATCTGTACAAGCATTCAGTCGGATCTTCATAACATTTCGAAGTGGTGCAAAATTCAACAACTTGCTTTCCATGTTCAGAAGTTTAAAACTATGCACTTCATAAAACTAAAAACCGTAGGGTAAATGGAACGATCACATAAGCTCAATCGTGGGTTAAGCAAGCAACAAACTTCCTTTTATTGGTAGTATACTAGAGAAATGCAATCAGTGTACAAAGGAGGTTGCTCCCAAAACAGTCGTGCGATCCACCCTAGAATATTGCCTAAGTGTGTGGGACCAGTACCAGGTAGGACCGACGGGGAGGAGGATTGAGAACGTACAGAGAAGGGTAACACGAATGGTGACAGGTTTTCTTGACTCGTGGGAGCGTGTCACAGAGTTGTTGAAAGAACTGTAGTGGCAGACACGTGAAGATGGACGTAAACTATCCCGAGAAAGTCTACTGACAATTTTTCAAGAACAAGCTTTAGGTGATGACTCTTGAAATATGCTACAATCCGCTACGTGTCGCTCACATAGCGACTGTGAAGATAAGAGTAAATTAATTGCAACACACATGGAGGAATGTAAACAATAGTTTTTCCCGGATTCCATACGTGAATGGAACGGAAGAAAGCCCTGATAACTGGTACAGGGAGACGTACCCTCTGTCACGCGCTTCACAGTGGTTTGCAGAATATGGATGTAGATGCAGATACAGAAATGTGTTCTTCTTCACATTCTTCGAGCACAGCTATCTCGTTGGTGGACTGTACCATGCTGATATTTGGCTCGTGAAAAACGATTCTCCAGTGGCATAGTCCTTTACTTCTCCTGTTGCCTCTTCGATAAATTACACAACGGCTATTCTGAAAGTAAGGTCCGATCGGGAGTGAAGTGGAAACCACTGTGAAATTCCGACGAAGCTTGGCACGTATGGGTTAGATAGCGTCTTTAGCACGCGCGTCGATACGGTCACGTCGTTCTTTTCAGTGAACACGTAAGAATGCCTAGAAAATAGTTCTCCCGCCAAGTTTGAGGGCCTGGTGAGAGATTTCACCTGACGTCATGCAGCCCAGACAACACATCTGTCATTGGGTGTCTTCGTCATGACTATTCTCGGCCGCAGCATGTAGTGATGTAGTGGCGTCCACAGCTCTTGGTCTAGTCAGTGTCGCCTTGCGTGGCCAGCGAGCAGGTCGCAGTTAACTTCCGCCTGTGCCGCAGCGCCGCTTGTGTCGAAGCTACTCAGTCTTGTTGGTGTATCAGCCGGAGTCACATCGTAGTTGCGTAGCGGAGTTTTTTGTCGTTTTGGCGGTGGTGATTTCTGCCCGCACCATTGTGTCTGTCGAGTCTCTTAAGTCTGTTCCTCGTCGAGCTACTGTTCGTTTCACTTTTGACAAGAGTATTCGTCGTGTTCAACCTGGCTGTTTAGAAATTCACGATTCGTTGGCCCTGTTATCCGTGTTACACCTGATCAGGTAGATACTGCTTACTTTGATTCTGATTTGTATACATTCTTCGTGAAGTTTCATGATCCCGTTCAAGTAGAACGGCTACTCTCTCATGTTGGTTCTAAAGTGTTGTTTGCACGTCGAGATGGTTCCGTTAGTCAAGTCCTCCTTGAAAATGAGGCACTTGAGTATACTCCAGTTAGGATTTATAACCTTCCTCCTGAAGTGGACGATTCATTTCTTAAAACAGCTTTGCTTCCGTATGGAATAATAAGGCTTCCAGTGTTATAATGGTATCCGGTCTGTGGACATGTGCGTTAAAAGGATTATTCCTTCCCACTTAACTGTTTGTGGTTACCGAATCCATGTTACGTATGCAGGGCAAGAAGGAACATATTTTCACTGTAACGAAAGCGGTCATCTCAGATCCGATTGTCCACGCCGTACTACTATTCTGACGTCGTCTTATCAAAACCGTCTTCCTTCAACGTTAGCAGACATAGTGTTATCGTAGCCAGCTGTCATTTAATCTCCAGCTTTAAGCGATGTAGGGGCAACAACACCCCCTTCGCCGTTACTGGCGCGTCCCAGGCGGCCTCTGTCCATGAAGGGACGACGGCGCCTGCAGCGCAAGTCAAACGCCGGCGGACTGAGGACAGTACAGATTTCGAGGACGCCCCACTCCAGTCTCGTTCTTCTGATACAGAGTTGACAGAGAGTGCACCTTCTGGCGGTAATGAGTTGTCTACTGACCAGAGATGATTTAGCTGCTTCTGTTGATGTTGTAATGTGTATTGAATCTGCGCCCCCCACTTCACCCGTAGACGTGACGGTTCCCGTGAGTTCAGATGTTCCCGCAGAGACGTTGCCTGCCAGCCAGTGTTTACAGTGTTCCAGCAAAATACCACCCCTCCCCCACGCTGAGACGGTAGAGCAACAGGATTCTACTCCTTCTCTTCCTGAAGATCAGGAGATGCCATCCGACACCGGCACTGCGTTACCTGTCTCTTCTATAACTCAAACGTAGGCAAATGGATGGTGTCCGAGTGCGTTCCCAGCCTCGTTCAATCGTACAGGATGAGTTGACCCCTCTCTATCATCTTCTCCGGCTTCACAAACGATCCCAGAGGACATGTCTTTCTACCATTCATTCTCTAGATGGGAGTGAGTGGTCCTCCCAACTTGATATCACGCGTGAACTTTACCAGTACTTTTCCGAACTTTATACTGAAGTGGATTCGGACGGTTTATTTTACCTCCCTCCTTGATACTGTTGTTACGCCAGCTCTCCAGGAAGAGTCTTTCTCTGTATTCCATAGCGATGATATACTTGATATTGTGTCTCGTTCTCCCTCCCACAAATCGTCTGGCCCCGATGGCCTTCCCAAAGAATTTTATATTCGGTTTTGGCCCCTGACAGGAGATACGATAACTTCCATGGTGAATGAAGTATTCCACGGAGGTCTTCTCCCGCCCAGCTTTAAGGTTGTTAAAATTGTCCTGATCCCAAAAAGTCGGGACGTTTGCGTGTGGATCAGGTACGTCCGACAACCCTCTTCAACTATGATTATAAAATAGTGGCGCGAGCGGTAAATAGCCGACTATCGGTATTATTGGCTACCATCATCGCGACCCATCAAAGTCGTCTTCCGGGTCGTACTCTCCTGACTCCCGTTGCTGAATGTCGTTATTTAATTTCAATTGCTTCTACCATTCCCGTGCGATGCGTTAGGTTTTCATTGATTTTCACCAAGCGTTCGACCGCGTTAATCATGGATTCCTTATGCGAGTATTGACGAGTGTTGGTTTTAACATGCTGCACTACGGCTGTTTAGCTCTCTAATTACTGGTATATGGGCGTCTATTGAGGTAAATGGCCGTCTTACTTCCCCCATCGCGGTGTGTCAGGGCGTCCTTAAAGGGAGACCATAATCTATATCGCTCTACGTTCTGTTTCTGGAAGTGGCTAGCGTTACTGCCTCTGGATCACGGGGTCGCGGGTTCAGTTCCTGCCCGGGTCGTAGATTTTCTCCACCTGAGGACGGGGTGTTTATGTTGTCCTCACCAATTCATCATCATTCGTGAATATAGCGAGACTGGACAGCGAATAGATTGGAAACTGATACGAACGCTGATAACCACACAGTTGAGCGCCCCACAAACCACATATCATCATCATCTGCAGGGGCAATGAAGATGCTCCTGCAGCGTTTTCGATGGGACGCGTATGATCACCACATTATAGCCCGTAATTGGCTCCCCCTGAGTTTCGTCTCTGCTCACATGAACCGCTGGCTATGAAAATAACATTTTGACGCAGACAACGACCTGTAGACCAGGGTAGAGAATTGCGGAAAAGCACAAGCGGCTGCCTACTATGAAGAGGATATTGGAGAGTTGGTACAACGACACGACATACGCCCAAGTTGGATCGTCGACTATGTATCGACGTCGCTGGAAGGTGTAGTTAACTGCTGCAAATAAAACATTTTTGATTCGAACAGTGGTTTCCATTTCATGAGCTATCGGACCTTACTTTCCGAATAGTCCTTGTACATGAATGATGATGACAAGCAGACTCGCCATACATTTTTCCTGATTTTGGCTTCTTCTGTCGTTCCACTCCGCTTTGCATTTGGAGAACGGATTACTATTCTTATACACTACTGGCCATTAAAATTGCTACACCAAGAAGAAATGCAGATTTCAAACGGGTATTCATTGGATAAATATATTATACTAGAACTAACATGTGATTACATTTACACGCAATTTGGGAGCACAGATCCTGAGAAATCAGTACCCAAAACAACCACCTCTGGCCGTAATACTGGAGCTGATACGCCTGGGCATTGAGATAAATAGAGCTTGGATGGCCTGTACAGGCACAGCTGCCCACTCAGCTTCAACACGATACCACAGTTCATCAAGAGTAGTGACTGGCGTATTGTGACGAGCCAATTGCTCGGCCACCACTGACCAACCATTTTCTGTATCCAGAAAGGCCCGTACAGGACCTGTAACATGCAGTCGTGCTTTATCCTGCTGAAATGTAGGATTTCGCAGGGATCGAATGAAGAGTGGAGCCACGGGCCGTAACACATCTGAAATGTAACGTCCACTGTTCAAAGTGCCGTCAATGACCGAGACGTGTAACCAATGGCACCCAATACCATCACGCCGGGTGATACGCCAGTATGGCGATGACGAATACACGCTTCCAATGTGCCTTCATCGCGATGTCGCCAAACACGGATGCGATCATCATGATGCTGTAAGCAGAACCTGAATTTATCCAACAAAATGACGTTTTGCCATTGGTGCACCCGCGTTCGTCGTTGGTTATACCATCGCAGGCGCTCCTGTCTGTGATGCAGCGTCAAGGGTAACCTCAGCCATGGTCTGCGAGCTGATAGTCCATGCTGCTGCAAACGTCATCGAACTCTTGGTGCAGATGGTTGTTGTCTTGCTAACGTCCCCATCTGTTGACTCAGGGATCGAGACGTGGCTGCACGATCCGTTACAGACATGCGGGTAAGATGCCTGTCATCTCGATTGCTAGTGATACGAATCCGTTGGGATCCAGCACGGCGTTCCGTATTACCCTCCTCAATCCACCGGTTCCATATTCTGCTAACAGTCCTGGATCTCGACCAACGTGAGCAGCAATGTCGTGATACGATAAACCGCAATCGTGATAGGCTACAATCCGAGCTTTATCAAAGTCGGAAACGTGGTGGTACGCATTTCTCTTCCTTACACGAGGCATCACAACAACGTTTCACGGTCAACTGCTATTTGTGTATGAGAAATCGGTTGAAAACTTTCCTCATGTCAGTACGTTGTAGGTGTCGCCCCCGGCTCCAACCTTGTGTGAATGCTCTGAAAAGCTAATGATTTGCATATCTAAGCATCCTCTTCCTGTCGGATAAATTTCGCGTCTGTAGCACGTAATCTTCGTGGTGTAGCATTTTTAATGGCCAGTAGTGTATTTGATACATTATCTGTCACTCCTGAAATGTTGTAAAGGAACAATTTTTTCACTCACGCCCGTATCGTAAGCGGTGAAGCAAGGACGAGCGGCAGACGGCAGCCGCCAGGCCGGCCACCAATTAGCAGCGCGCGAGATACGAGGAATCGTGGCGCAGCGCGCCAGAGTGTCGCCAGCTTCCTGCAGAGCACCATGGGGCCAATAAGGTCAGCCTCATTCGTCACCGCAACTTACAGAAACTCGACCGGCCGACAAGCGAAGAATAAGAAGAATGGCTCTGGAAAAGCGAGGGAAGGGTGAAAAAAAGAACAAGAAAAGGAAGGGAAAAAAGAGTGTGAGAGGAATAGAGAAGCGAGTGTGAGGAGAGTGGGGGCTCGTGGCGTCGCGTGCGTCGCCCGAACGTGATGATGCGGGAGGGCGGTGGGTGTGGTGTGGCGATTAGGGGAGGGGGAGGGGGGCGGGCGCGGGGGCACAATTGGAATTTGAGGAGGGGCGGCGGCGGCCATCCTCGCCTCATTAACACACAACGAGCGATATGAGTAATGCGACGCCACGAAAGGCGGCACTGGCGGCGGCGGACTGGCGCTGTCCGCGCCCGGGTGGCCGCGCCGAGGTCCCCGGCGTCAGACCGACACTACTCCAACTGGAAGGCTCTTGTAAAGCACCCGGTTCTTGCTCTGCCAACAAACCACACTTTCGCAGCACAAACAAGCTTCGACTATTGGTTACACCTTGGTGCACATTTGAGAAGCTGATGAAATCTTGTCCGGTTATCAGTCGGGTCGTGACATCGTGATCTCGCAACGTTTCAACATGTATCTACTCGTCATCTTCAGTGTTTCGCCTGAAGATGACGAGCACGAAACTCGTGGAAACGTTTCGACAGCACCACACCACGACTCGGCCTGATAACTCGACAAGAATTTAGCAATGACGTTCGCCGAGAAAACCTGCATTCTCATGTTTACACAGATGCCTACCCTCTCCAGCACTTGCTTCCGTGTCTGCATCTACGAGCCGCAATCTTAAAATTCTAACTGTCAAAAAGTGGCTCTGAGCACTATGGGACTTAACTTCTGAGGTCATCAGTCCCCTAGAACTTAGAACTACTGAAACCTAACTAACCTAAGAACATCACACACATCCATGCCCGAGGCAGGATTCGAACCTGCGGCCGTAGCGGTCGCGCGGTTCCAGACTGAAGCGCCTAGAACCGCTCGACCACACTGGCCGGCTTCTAACTGTCACTTTTAAAAAATAAAGTAACATAAATAATCTTTGTTTCTTCATGCCATTTTGTTACGGCTCCTATAACGGTCTTCGACGATACTGTGGAGCAGTAATTTCAACGTCTACCACGTCTACAAACATGTGCATGCAAGAAACAAAGTATATGAGTCCTGAATTTCTCCCAATGTCTACAGTCTCCAAATAAATGACGGAAATGCAACCGGGTGATGTCGTCGATAACCGCCGTTATTTCTGCAGGAGCAGATCCCACCATTTTCCAGGTAACATTGCAGCAGATAACCGCTGTTCAAGATAATTTAAAACGTCGGTTTTCAGAGAAACTTCAGAAAGACCACACACACACACACACACACACACACACACACACACACACACACGTGTAAACACTGGCGCCATCACAAAACAAAGATGATCAAAAATGGTTGAAATGGCTCTGAGCACTATGGGACTTAACATCTGAGGTCATCAGTCCCCCAGAACTTAGAACTACTTAAACCTAACTAACCTAAGCACATCACACACATCCATGCCCGAGACAGGATTCTGATCTGCGACCGTAGCAGTCACGCGGTTCAGAACTGACGCGCCTAGAACCGCACGGCCACCGCGGCCGGCCAAAGATGATCGACTTCAGAGTTATCGAATAAGAAATTAATAACCAACGGGGGGAAATAGCTTTAACTCTGTTCCTCTGTTGTTTCACAAGGGAGTGAGGAGGGTTTCATGCATAATTTAAGCAAAAACGACTATCTATATACGATTACTTGATAATTTAATTTCAACAGAATTTCGAGCAGGATTGGTCGTATTGTGCGGAAATATGATGTGAAGTCTGTATTTCGACCACTGTCTAAGATCATGCTCCTTTTGGGTTCCGTAAAGGATGATCTTGGTGTCCGCCGTACGCCTTGCAGATGCGGCATCTCATGCAATGTTCAGACTATCAGGACTATGGGGGACCGGTGGATTGAAGATAAGCGTCACACACGATTACAAGAGCCCAGCTAATCCGCCACAGCAGAACATCATCTTGCCATCTGTCGCCCTATGGAAGATAACAACTAGGAGATTCCGGCATGCATTTCCAGCTATTGAAATAGTGTTGTTACGGCAGGTGTTGAAATTAAATTAGCGTGTAGCCTGATGAATAGAGATGGTGGTTTTTGTTTAAATTCTGCGCAGAGCCCCGCTCTCTCCCCTGTCAGTAAGCAGAGGGGCAAAATGTATGCTTCCTCACTCTCTGATTATTAATTTCACTATCGGTAACTTACGACGTCGGTCATTTTTAGTTGGTGATGGCACTAATGTTTACTGAGTGTGTGTGTGTGTGTGTGTGTGTGTGTGTGTGTGTCTCGTCATTCTGGAGCTTCTCTGAAAACCGAGGTTTTAAATTCCCTTGGGAAGCGTTTACCTTCTGCAGTTTTGCCTTGAAAACAGAAGGGTGTGCTCCTCTCCAAGTACTGGCGGTTCTCGACGACGTCACCCTGGTGCATTCCCGTAAGTTTTCTGAAGAAACGAAGTATAAGTTACGTAACTTTATTTCTGTGAATAGATAATTAAAATTTCATAAATACCTCTCTTGCGCCGGCCGGTGTGACCGTGCGGTTCTAGCCGCTTCAGTCTGGAACCACGTGACCGCTACGGTCGCAGGTTCGAATCCTGCCTCGGGCATGGATGTGTGTGATGTCTTTAGGTTAGTTAGGTTTAAGTAGTTCTAAGTTCTAGGGGACTGATGACCATAGATGTTAAGTCCCATAGTGCTCAGAGCCATTTGAAACATTTTTTTGAACCTCTCTTGCATCCGTAATCCGAAAGCCAGCTTACGATGTCATGTATCAGAAAGGAACAGTACGTGGCAAGAATGAGTGTTGGTAAACCTCTGTATCAGCTTGAATGTCTCTAAATTTACCTTCATGGTCTTCCCGCGAGATGTGCATCATCATTATCATCACCGTCACCATCAGCCAATTCGATCACTTGGTGACGCGACCTCTTTGTGTCGGCATGCAATACTGGATCCCAGCAGGTTCTTCCATTTCTCCCAATTTTGAGCTCCCCGTTGCCAAATGAATCGAGCTTTCTTTCGTAAGTGTTTCTCCGACACGTCGTCTGGGCCTCCCTCCGTCTTCTTCTATAAATTAGGCTTCAGTCTACAAGTTGTTTTGACCATTTGTCATTCGTTCTACGAGAGACATACCAGTTATGCAGAGGTGAAGCGGCTTGCACAGGACGGACTACTGTGGAGAGCTGCATCAAACCAGTCTACAAACTAAAGACCACAACAGTATCATCTAATCTCCGTATATTATAAAAATGTATGTATGTACGTTTGTATGTAGGTATGCATGTACCTATACAAGAATGTTCAACGTCTCCTCCTAAACAACTAGGTCGATTTCAACCAAACTTAGAACACACTCACTCGCTTTCCAGGAAGAATCACCGTGCAGGTAAAAGCCACACACCTCTCAGAGGGTGCAAAACAAACCAATGCACCGCGCGCAAGTACCAACATTATATCAGTTCAATATTTGAGAATGAGAGCATCTAACGGCTTCCAAAACAAGCTTTACAAATAATTTCAAATCTTCAAGAAAGTTTTTCCTCCCTGACACCCTGCATAAAATTATAAAAAGAATAAGTTTATCGCTTACTACATTTTCGCTGTTCCTACAGTAAAACTGTCGCAACGGGCTTAAGGTTTTAATTTATTATTGCTCTACTGCTAAATGTATTCGCAACAAACTTTGCAAACATTACCCACATGTATCTCTAATGTCTCTACAGAATTATCTCATTCTACGATACATAGTTCCTGATACATGACTTCGTAAACATTGAGATGCGTGAAAACCTGCCGCATAGGGCACGAGATTTTGATTTATTTCTTCTCTGCTATTAACTGTATTCGTAGCACATGAACAGCCAGTATCCAAGTATACCAGTGAATGTATCTGTAAAACTGTATCGTTGTACGGCACAGTTCAGGAGGTATGACGTCGGTTGAAAAACGAGGTTCTCTTAAAACGGAGCGCAGTTTACCCAGCCCATACCCATCCAGTTTGATACTGGGGGCACTTAGCGTCTTCGAGCAAACTGTAAACCTTTTCCAAACTTTTTCTCACTTACCTGTTAACGTCAAATACTGAACACATTAGCTCATTTGTAAAACAATCAGAAGTTTGAAGCTGTTTTATACGGGGGAATTCCATTATTTAAAGAATCGAGATTTTACTGGTTACTTACTACCTGGAAATAAGCACTGTTCGGTTAAGAACAGCTACATCTGAAACGGGTGCGAATGGAAAACTTTGAAGCATAACTCACGAACACCTGGAGAAATTCCAACCAAATTTGTAACGTACACGACTTAGTATGTGCATAAAAATACTGTGAGATTCAGAGTCCCCTATACCACTTGAGATGTAGAAATAGTTGAGAAGGGACGACGTAAAAACGTTCGAAAACGGCCTTTTGTTATTTATTTCCTGCATTTCATTGACTGAGAATACTTTTAAATGTGTGAAATGGAATTTTTCTCTTGTTTGTGTGCTATCTGGGGAAATTAACCTTGCATTACGGAGCAACTGTTTCACCAGGTATCCAGTCCAGCTTACCAAATTCCCAACCAGACTAACATTAATTATAATCTTTTAATAGTCATCTTACGATAACCGGTGATATATATATTTAAATTCTCTTATATATATATATATATATATATATATATATATATATATATATATATATATATATATATTCATTCATTTCATTGTTGCCCTTATGGACAGTGTTTGAACTCGAAAATCACATGATGACACAATTTTCACTTCTTTCCTTTCTTCCTCTTCTCTTCCCAAAATCTCTTCATCCTTTGGCTGTGCTCCTGTTTCCTTTGCTCTGTCCATAATGTTCCTTTCTTCTTTCTCTCCTTTACAATAAATTTTGCACTCCTAACTTTGTTTCTGAAGTATTTCCTGTCTCCTATCATTTGCCTGTTGATCCCTATCTGCCTTAAGTCTTCGTCTATTTCATGATACCAATTTGTTTTCTTGCTTGAGCTGTTTACTACATCAAAAATTTTCTTTGTAAGTCGGTTGTTGACCATTCTCTGTATGTGCCCATAGAAAGTTAATCTGCGTCTTCTGATCGCGTCTGTTAGTCTGTCAGTGTGCTGGTACAGCTCTTTGGTAGGTCGCTTCATCCATATGCCATCTCTGTGAATTGGTCCAAATATTTTTCTGAGAATTTTGCGTTCTATTTTTTCTGTGTCTATGATGCCTGATGCTCCAATTGTGGTTGTTTCTGACGTGTACAATGCTTCTGGTAATACAACTGTTTTGTAGTGCCTAAGTTTGGCCTGCCTCGATATGCTTTCTTATTATAATGTGACCATGTGAGTTTGTATGCCTTCTGGAGTTTCTTCGTTCGTTCCATGTTAGCCGCCTTGTTTGATCCTCCCATTTGTATGTACTCCCCTAAATACTTAAATTTTTCGACTCTTTCTACGGATCCATATACCGTATGCATGGTGTGTACATTGTTGGTCTGTCGTTCCATATATTGTGTCTTCTCGTAAGATACCTGCAGACCTGTTTTGGCAGCTATTTCATGCAAGCATTCCAGTGCTTCCTTTGCCTCCTGTGTATTATTGCTGAGTATGGCTATATCATCTGCAAATGCCAGACATTTTATGATTGTTTTGGTTTCACGTGTTCTTCCCAGCTGTATTCCTTTAACTTGTTCCTCCCACTGCTTGATAATTTTGTCTAACACCATGCTGAACAGGATTGGTGAGAGCCCGTCTCCTTGTCGGACACCTGTGTGTATGTGGAAGGGTTCCGAAATTTCTCCCATGAACTTAATCTTGGAGGTAGTGTCTGTAAGCGTCTGTTGTATAAGTGCCCTGGTTTTTCTGTCGATACCATATTCTTCCAGTACGTCAAAGAGTGTCTGTCTGTCTATGGAATCATATGCTTTTTTAAAGTCCACAAAGGTAACTACAGTGTTTCTTGCCTGTCTGACTTTCAAAAGTGTTCTCAAGTTCCAGATCTGTTCGATGCATGATCTCCCTTTTCTGAAGCCTGCCTGGTATTCCCCAATTTGCAGATCTGCTTGTGGTTCTAGTCTGTTTAATAGCACCGTAGAGAAAATTTTGTATGTAACTGGTACTAGCGAAATGCCTCTGTAATTGTTTGGATCTGACTTATCACCCTTTTTATGTAACGGATGGATCAATGCACATTTCCATTCCTCTGGCACTTTCTCTGTGATCCAAATTTCGGAGATAATCTTATGGATTTTTTTGGTGATGTTTTCATCTTGGAGTTTCCAGATCTCGGCGGTAATACCATCTTCTCCGGCAGCTCTGTTATTTTTCATTTGTTTTATGATTTCCTGTATCTCTTCTATTGTGGGTGGATCAGAATCGGCATTAGATGTGGTCTTTTGGAATGTTAATTTTCCTGTAGGTTTTTTGCAATTAAGAAGTTTATCAAAGTAATGTTTGAGAATTTTACAGTTTTCTTTTGTGTTTGTTTCCAGGGATCCATCTGTTCTTCGGAAGCAGAGGCTAGGGGGTTGATAGCTCTTAATATTTTCTTTGAAAGTTCTGTAAAAATTTCTTGTGTTATTTCTTTTGAAATCTTCCTCAATTTCTTTTAGTCTGTTATTGTCATATGCTCGTTTTTCCCTTCTGATTTCCTTCGATGCTAGTTTCTGAACTTCGTGAAATTCTTTCCATGTTTCTGAATTTCTGTAGCTACTGAACTTGTCCCATGCTTGCTTTCTTCTCTCAATGGCTTCATCACACTTTGCGTTCCACCACCTATGTTTGCGTTTTCTAGGTGGTTGTCCCCAGCACATAGTCTTCTGAACTGCCTTCGCCAGATCTGTCCATGTGTCTATTGAGTGCCTATTAATTTCTTCAACGATTTTATCCCTGTTTATCTTCAAGTATTCCGGATCAGGTTTGACTATTTTGTTTTGCGCTGTCTGTTTCAGTCTTGGGATTGGCCTAATCTTAACTTGTAGCAAATAATGATCAGACTCGAAGACTCCTTTACGTGTTCTGACATTTAGAATTTCCCGCGAATTTTTCTTGGATATGGCCACATGATCAATCTGAAATTCTCCCCACACTGTGTTGGGTGCTTTCCATGTTGTAAGTTTTCGTCTTGGTTTTTGAAATTGTGTTGACATGATTTTGAGGTTAAAGTTTTGACATTATTTTATGAGGTGTTCCCCATTTCTGTTCGTGCGAATATGTGCTGAGTATGGGCCTGTTATTTCTCTGAATTTTCTCTCCTTACCAAGCTGCGCATTGAAATCACCCATTACAATTTTCACATGTCTTTCTGGTACGTTGTTAGTTACTTCCTCCATGTCTTCCCGGAAGTCTTCAATTTCTTGTGGCTTCTTTCTGTTATGGTCATTTGTAGGTGCATGTGCGTTGATAATTGTGTATGCTTTATTACCTGATTTGAAGGACAGTGTCGAGATACGTTCTGATATTGAATTGAAGTCTATGATGTTATCCATGACTGATTTGTGTACTGCAAACCCTGTACCAAACAATAATGGTGTTCCTCTTCTGACAGCAGGTTTACCTTTGTAAATCCTGTAATGTTCTGTGTCGAAATGGTTTTCATCTACGAAGCGCGTCTCTTGGATGGCAAGAATTTTGATGTGAAATTTATCTAGCATGTCTGTCAGTTGTTTTAGTTTTCCAAGTTTGAACAGAGTGTTTGCATTGAGAGTGCCAAGGTAGTGCTTGCGAAGAGGTTTTGAGAAGCTCCGACTCTTCTCCTCATGATGTTCCTGGTCCCCCAGAATCCGATGACCAGGAAAGTCCAGTCCGTTGACTGGGGCGTGGGGTAGCGGATTTCTTTCCATTTGTTCCATCATGATTACTTCAAGTTGAAGTTGGTTGTGGTGACCTTCAACAAGATCACGGTAATTGCAGACTTGATTGTTGAGATCAAGCCATATTTCACTGCCGCACCAACTAGGTAAACAGACGCAGACCACTAGTCGCTGGATACCAGAACAGACACTAATGGATTTCTTGATGTTGTGTGTTTGGTCCGCGAGAGCTATTTTATTTCGCTCAAGTCCGCCGGCAAGCCGGTGAGGACCCCCCTATCCGCCACCTGGGACGCGCCACGTCGGAGTATCACCTCTCCGCCTGCTACGACACCGTAGTAGGTTCGTGGATATATATATATATATATATATATATATATATATATATATATATATATGGTGAGTCACCTAACGTTACCGCTGGATATATTTCGTAAATCACATCAAATACTGACGAACCGATTCCACAGACCGAACGTGAGGACAGGGGCTAGTGCAATTGTTTAATACAAACCATACAAAAATGCACGGAAGTATGTTTTTTAACACACACCTACGTTTTTTTAAATGGAACCACGTTAGTTTTGTTAGCACATCTGAACATATAAACAAATACGTAATCAGTGCCGTTTGTTGCATTGTAAAATGTTAATTATATCCGGAGATATTGTAACCTAAAGTTGACGCTTGAGTACCACTCCTCCGCTGTTCGATCGTATGTATCGGAGAGCACTGCAACATACATCGCTTTTCTACAGAATGATCTGCCAACGTTGCTCGAAAATGTCCCACTGGAAACGCGTCGACGTACGTGGTATCAGCATGATGGTGCACCTGCACATTCCGCAATTAACACTAGGCTGACCCTTGACAGGATGTTCGACGGGCGTTTCATAGGACGTGGAGGACGCATAAATTGGCCAGCCCGTTCTCCTGATCTTACACCTCTGGACTTCTTTCTGTGGGGTACGTTAAAGGAGAATGTGTACCGTGATGTGCCTACAACCCCAGAGGATATGAAACAACGTATTGTGGCAGCCTGCGGCGACATTACGCCAGATGTACTGTGGCGTGTACGACATTCATTACGCCAGAGATTGCAATTGTGTGCAGCAAATGATGGCCACCACATTGAACATCTATTGGCCTGACATCTCGGAACACATTCTATTCCACCCCGTAATTGAAAACGGAAACCGCGTGTGTACGTGTACCTCACCCCTCATGGTAATGTACATGTGCGTCAGTGAAAAAGACCAATAAAAAGGTGTTAGCATGTGGACGTAATGTGCTGTTCCTGTCTCTTCTGTACCTAAGGTCCACCACCGTTTCCTTTGGATCCCTACGTAATTCGGTGCTACCCGATACACACGATCGAACAGCGGAGGAGTGATACTCAAGCGTCAACTTTAGGTTACAATATCTCCGGATGTAATTAACATTTTACAATGCAACAAACGGCACTGATTACGTATTTGTTTATATGTTCAGATGCGCTAACAAAACTAACGTGGTTCCATTTTAAAAAACGTAGGTTTGTGTTAAAAAACATACTTCCGTGCATTTTTGTACGGTTTTGTATCAAACAATTACACTAGCCCCCTCTCCTCACGTTCGGTCTGTGGAATCGGTTCGTCAGTATTTGATGTGGTTTACGAACTATATCCAGCGGTAACGTTAGATGACTCACCCTGTATATATATATAAAGAGAATTTAAATAAAAAGAAATAAATCATTTTATATTTGAACATTTATTTTAACGTTGATCATTGTTCCGTTAAAGTTTCAGCATATTAAACTTGATTCATAACTAAACTGGTGCCTTATTTAGGATTGTGAAAATGTGAGTTTGTAATCTTACGGAACACATCAAATATGGAGCCAAGATTGGGAGACTGCATACAACAGTGCATTCATAAAATAACACACGAAGAACGTTGGAACATATGCAAGAGGAAATTAACCACAACCAACCGATTCAATTTTCACCCAAAGAAGTTACGATCGTAGCGCAATCCTGTCCGTCATGAAATTACCACACACTGGTATACTAAATTCATACTAACTCTCTGTGAAATCTTCCCGAAAAGAATAGCTGAGGGCTACTTTGATGATTACACCACATGCTTCACGTGGTCAACTTGGTTTACACAAAGAGCGTAGCTCCACAATAATCTTGATAATTAAAATAAATTACATCGAAACGCAACTTACAAAAGAAAAACCTCGAACTGGTTACTATCACTTACTATTAACCTGATGGGTCATACAATTGTATAAGCACGTGGTACTGGTCTCACAAAGTACACCCCACGTGGGTTGAACATAAAGAAAAGTTGCTATATTGAAAAATATTGTCAAGACGAGACGTTATAATCTCACGCACATTCGCATTTAAGATTGATGATCTTAGAGTTATGGGTCATCAACACGTGGTTCCACTTTACCCATAAAGTAGTGACAAAGCAACTACTGGAAGATATCCTGAACTTCACACTCGAATTACAATGCATTGCAATTTAAGATAACATTAGATATTTTAGATCTAAACCTGAAATAAAGATGATTAAATTTTCAGTTAGGCTGAACTTAAGAAATTCGTTGTCCTACTGACGCGCTTAGCCGGAGATCTTACCACTTCAGACGCTCGCCGCAGAGAGACTGCCGTGGGCCCCTACCAAGTGTGCTTCACAGATACAAACGGACGTGACCCAAGAGACAGCTTCCTATACCAACATGACAAGGGTTGGACAGGACCATACTAAGAACAGAAACCTCTTTGCTTTTAGAAAACGGAGCTACCTGTTCCGATGTTGGTCCTACTGTTCTCTAGCAGACAGGCTTGTCTGCTACCATCAAGCATGCAACTAGAAATACATGTGCTCATTCATTCTTTCACACAGAAGTGGAATGGGATGACAGTATCTTATCATATACAGTATATAAAAGAAAGTGGATGTAGGTTCCGTATGAGACAGTATGACATGAATTACATATAAACTGTGTTTTAAAGTGTAGTAGTGTGACAGATCGATTACGTGTAAAAGTAACACGTTCCACTGCTCAATCTCCTCCCAGATAGAGTCAGAAACACCACAGTAAATTTAGAAGTGGAATGTATGCCGTAAATGACAACTGATTTAAGAAATTAACATGAAAGGAATCCAACAGAGACCTTTCACTATCTGGAAAGAGATACTGTGGGTGTAAAACCCACCAAACTCTCCTCGGGATGGGAGATGAAGAATGATGAACAAAGAACGGGGGGAGTAGGGGGTGCACGGAGAGAGGGAGAATTAGGAGAGGGACAGAAGGGAAGGGGAAAGGATATGGACAAAGAGGGAGGGATGAAGGAGATGAAGAGATACGTGATGCATGGATAGAGGGGAAGGAGGAGATGGATAAAGGAAGGGGAGCGGGACGTGGAGGAAGACAGGAAGTAGTAGGAGATGGACTCACAGAAAATTGGAGTAAATAAATTCCCATGGGATGTTAGGTTTCTTAACTAGTACACAAATATAGCAAGAAGAAATATTTGTTAGGGGTATACAACAACCATTCACAAATTGGTTTTAGGTTATTTTATTAAAAAAATACCCATACCGGTTTCGAATTTTTCACAATTCATCATCAGGCGGTTTTCATTTTTCAACGAACGTATTTGTATTATAGGCCACTGAAGATGGTTCGAAAATAAAAGATGCGATACGCATCTTGCGACCGGCGAAGAAGTTGTAACGTCACAATAGGTTTCGATACATAGTTAAAATCAGTGTTATGTTGCTATCAGCTGATAGACATTATCAGCGTAAATTCAATTACTTTACATAATTAATGAACAGTGAAATAATCTCAGCCCCAAATTACATGCATGTAGAAACAATTACGGATCAAAGTCTTTTTATTCTCATTGCAATATGCACGTCCTGTGTCCCTATTTACATTTCCCCACCTCTCCTTAAAGTACGTGGTCAGGTGTGAATGTTTTGAGTGTGGTAGCAGACAAACCGGAGATGTAGTGGGTCTCAGAATCTTCTACCAACTTTAACACAGTCATTGGAAGGCAAAGAGCAGGAACAGGATGGTTCGACCAGAGGTGCGAAAGTCTAAAAGAAAATAACGTTTTCTTACCAGAGGTTGGTCATGAGCCTCCCCCACCACCTCGCGCTGCTCGGGAGAAAGAGCCGCGCAACGGTTACAGGTTTTTTTTTTTTTGGAAGACAGGTAAGCGACCAGACGTTCCTTCAGAACGCTGCGTCGAAATCAGGACAAAGGTATTTGAATGTTTAAATATGTTTAATGTTGACAATTTATTTACCACAGGCTTTTTCGCGATTGATTAAGAACCATTTATTGATTTTTGTTCAATTTATCCGATATAAGAATAATCTTCTCCTTTCGAGATTTCCGTTACGACCCACCACGTGGTGCATAGTTTCAAACCGCAACCGCCAAGAAAGCTAATAGAGGGAGTTGAGCCAGTTTTTTCGATTGCTGAACATTTATTCTAGAGTGTGTCGATAGTTAACAACTTATTGAAAATTTAGTGACGAGTGTAGCTTTTCGAAGATGAATCGTTTCGTATTCAAGCACTTCGCGCTGGAGATACCAGCCACGAGTCCTGCTAGATGCCAGGCACTGTACATAGAAAATCTGCATAGAGAAATAGTTACGATATTTGCATTTCAGTGATAACTTAGTGCATGTGCATGTATCAGCATAGTGGTAGTGACTACGTGCTCTCCAAGATTTTCCTTCCCCCCACAGGACGATGCAAATCAAAGGCAACACGGCTTGTAATTCAAAGGAGAAATAACCTATGTGCACAGGTAAATAATCTTTGTCCATAGTTGAATGAAAATTCAAAGCAGAATTAGTGGAATGTGTATTCAAACGACTGTTAAGAAGTAACTTCGTAAATTTGTCTAATGTTGGTTAAAATAAAATTAACTTTGTTTTTCGAAGTAATTTCCGCTCTCGGCTTGCTTATTTTAACCGTACCTAAGAAAAGAGAATCATATCAATCACGCTGCCCCTTTACTAAAATTATTGGCACAAGACTAGATTCGTGCAGGATGTAGTTTTCTCTGACCACCCCGAAAATTACAATTGCGTTATCCGTTGCGACTTCAAATTCAGTCGATAAGATTGTATTCTGAACTTTGATGGGCCTAAAAATCAATTCTAAAGCGGGCAGAATGGTCAGGGAAGGTTCATCTACATCTACATGATTACTCTGCGATTCACATTTGAGTGCTTGGCAGAGGGTTCATCGAACCACAATCATCTCTACCATTCCACTCCCGAACAGCGCGCGGGAAAAACGAACACCTAAACCTTTCTGTTCGAGCTCTGATTTCTCTTATTTTATTTTGATGACCATTCCTACCTATGTAGGTTGGGCTTAACAAAATATTTTCACATTCGGAAGAGAAAGTTGCTGACTGAAATTTCGTAGATAGATCTCGCCGCGACGAAAAACGTCTTTGCTTTAATGACTTCCATCCCAACTCGCGTATCATATCTGTCACACTCTCTCCCCTATTACGTGATAATACAAAACGAGCTGCCCTTTTTTGCACCCTCTCGATGTCCTCCGTCAATCCCACCTGGTAAGGATCCCACACCGCGCAGCAATATTCCAACAGAGGACGTACGAGTGTAGTGTAAGGTGTCTCTTTAGTGGACTTGTTGCATCTTCTAAGTATCCTGCCAATGAAACGCAACCCTTGGGTCGCCTTCCTCACAATATTATCTATGTGGTCCCTCCAACTGAGGTTGTTCGTAATTTGAACACCCAGGTACTTAGTTGAATTGACAGCCTTGAGAATTGTCTATTTATCGAGTAATCGTATTCCAACGGATTTCTTTTGGATCTCATGTGGATCACCTCACAGTTTTCGTTATTTAGCGTCAACTGCCACCTGCCACACCATACAGCAATCTTTTCTAAATCGCTTTGCAACTGATACTGGTCTTCGGATGACCTTACTAGACGGTAAATTACAGCATCATCTGCGAACAACCTAAGAGAACTGCTCAGATTGTCACCCAGGTCATTTATATAGATCAGGAACAGCAGAGGTCCCAGGACGCTTCCCTGGGGAACACCTGATAACACTTCAGTTTTACTCTATGATTTGCCGTCCATTACTACGAACTGCGACTTTCCTGGCAGGAAATCACGAATCCAGTCGCACAACTGAGGCCATACCCCATAGGCCCGGAGCTTGATTAGAAGTCGCTTGTGGGGAACGGTGTCAAAAGCTTTCCGGAAATCTAGAAATACGGAATCAACTTGAGATCCCCTGTCGATAGCGGCCATTTCTTCGTACGAATAAAGAGTGTGCGTTGCACAAGATCGATGTTTTCTGAAACCATGGTGATTACGTATCAATAGATCGTTCCCTTCGAGGTGATTCATAATGTTTGAATACAGTATACGCTGCCGAGAGAGAAAAAGTGTGCATAAGATCCTTCCCCACGGCAGGCTTATATAAAAACGAATAAAATTAATCCCTGCTGGTAAAATTAAGCAAAATCCCTTCTCAGCCCGCCACGGACAGGGAGAATTAACGACATTTACGATCTAAATACCAGTCGTTGGGAGCTTTCAAAGTCTTCGATTTACTAACAGATGAAGAGTTTGTACACTAAGAAGATTCCAATACTTGACATTTATATACTGGTAATCTTTTCATGATGAGGAGATGCCCTAGTAGGTTGACTGACAACAGACTGAGGGAAATCTTGCTCCGCGGGCATGCCTCGCTCCACATTACTGCCGCTCCCGTGTGCGCTCGATCTCGGCGACCAAACAACAAGGGGCTGTAAAGAGCGCGGCCCACCGCATCCGTCAGACGCCGCCCACGGCGCTCCAGAGCCCGGAGGACCGCCATGGATCACGTCGCAGCCCCCTCGTCCCTCACGCGGTGCTACGCACGTCAAGCCGGGCAGGGCACACCCGCGGACGAAGACCAGCCGCCATCTTGCCCGTCTCCACAATAACTCATCACGCCGGTGACGCTGCAAGAAGCCAGCCCAAGGTCACTTCCGCTCCCATTACGTGATAAAAATCCATTTGTCGTCAGCAGTCGCTACTCGGACTCTCACGCTGCGACCTGTGTGTGTGTGTGTGTGTGTGTGTGTGTGTGTGTGTGTGACGTTCTCCGCTACGCAGGGACCCGGATGACGGCCTGTTTTTCGCAATCGTCGGAGCCATTCCGCCATCATTTCTCAGTGTGCTGACAGTGAGAATTTGTCGCTCGCTGGCCACTGGATGCCAGAAAGATTAGTCGCTACTGACCGCTTCCCCATTCCCCTCTGCCGTCCGCCAGCTACCAGTGGTCGCGCAAAGGACTGGGAAAAGTGCGAGCTAAGAAGCCGGTCGCGTTTATTTGTTTGTAGATTCATAAGAGACTAGAGAGCGTTTCTTCTTCGCGGATTTTCTAGCTGACTTGCGGGTCTGAGTTAAAGTGCAAGTAGGGATGGAAAAAACCGTCTGGTTAAAATCGATACCCATATCCTAGTTCTCAATAACCATTTTTCGGTTAGTGCTTTTATTTTTTAGTAATAACCGGATTAAAAACCAAAATATCAATTAACCATAGCATCAGTGCTAGATTTTTTCGTTTGTAAATACACATTTTTTAAAGAACGAGTAATTATTATTCGAAAAATTTTCATCGTTTTGAAATATTGCTTTATTACAGAAAATGAGAAAATCGATCAGTGCTGTTTTAATAACAACGCCAACAGAAACGAGCAACAAACACCTAGCATAACAATTGGTGCAGCACTGCTGAGACAATAACGGACCTGTCACGATGTGCCTTGGCGTCTTGGTTCAAATGGTTCAAATTGCTCAGAGCACTATGGGACTTAACTGCTGAGGTCTTCAGCCCCCTAGAAATTAGAACTACTTAAACCTAAATAACCTAAGGACATCACACACATCCATGCCCGAGGCAGGTTTCGAACCTGCGGTCGTAGCGGTCGCGCGGTGCCAGACTGTAGCGCCTAGAACCGCTCGGCCACTCCGGCCGTCTCTGATGATGATGGAAAATAAGGCATAGCATCTTATCAAAGTAGTGCGTATCGGATAACAGTAATAAATTAACAACTTTACAGTAGTTCACTCAATCAAAATGGGAAGTATCTGATCTGCTGCCTTTGTGCCAGCCGGAGTGGCCGAGAGGTTCTAGGCGCTACCCTCTGGAACCGCAAACCGCTACGGTCGCAGGTTCGAATCCTGCTCCGGGCATGGATGTGTGTGATGTCCTTAGGTTAGTTAGATTTAAGTAGTTCTAAGTTCTATGGGACTGATGACCTCAGCAGTTAAGCGGGTGCTGATAACGTTTTGGCTCACCCGGCAGGGTAGCCGCGCCTTTTAACGTGATAGCTTCCGAGACGGTGGCGTAAACCGGCTCCCCATCTAATCTACCCGGCGGGTTAACAACAAAGGGTCCGAGTGCCGGAGGACGACGGTTCAATCCCGCCTCCGGCCATCCTGATTTAGCTTTTCCGTGATTTCCCTAAATCGCTCCAGGCAAATGCCGGAATGGTTCCTTTGAAAGGGCACGGCCGACTTCCTTCCCTAATCCGATGAGACCGATGTCCTCGCTGTTTGGTGTCCTCCCTCAAACAACCGAACCAACCAGACTGTAGCGCCTACAACCGCTCGGCCACTCCGGCCGGCCCTTGGCGTCTTAGATGGTACGCGTAGCCATGCAGTGTGCATGGTTTGTATGGTAGTTTTTCACAGTCATCGTCAGACATCAGTTGTGTTATAGAATGTGACCTTCCCTAGTCTGGAAGCATTTTACGAAATGCGGTATCACTGAGCAGTACAGTGCTCCATTTGCTTTACAAGATTAAAAATGGGAGGAACTACGACAAACATGTGACATAATATAAGGAGAAAACTTAAAAGTTACCAGTTCTTCATAGTTACAATGAAGACAGAAAGCAGCTGATCAGCTGCCTTTGGCTACATAACATGCCTTTATCTGCTTTTAGCCCTTGAAAGCGGACAAATTAACACGAAACGTAGTGTTCTTCAACCTGTTTTCACCCTATATCACTGATCATTCGCAAGGTCTAAATAGTGGTATGATTCCCGATTACAACACGATCTTTGAGCAAAGTTTCAGAAAATTAAGGTCAGTAGGAACATACTGCTGAGTTCTTGCAGCAGATCGCCACTTATCTCTTTTCGAGAAAACAGCGAACGGTGAACGGATTAAGTTTCCACTTATTTGCATATTTAATTTAACATTTGGATTCTATAATTACATCTTGAAACTGAGCGAGTCAAAATTTTTCTCTCTTTGTTTGATTTCTACGTTTATTACAGGAAATAATACGAAAAAGCCTAAAATCGATTATTTCAGAAATCTGTTAAACCTAAAATCGGTTGGTTTAGCGATAACCACCATTCCTAGCTGGAAGGTAATGCATTTGGTAACTTCGCTCGCCTACTGTTTTCTAAAAGACAGAAGTTTGTGATTTAACGCACGATCAATTTAGAGAAGACACGCGGAAAGCTAAAGCTGCATAGCCAGATGAAAATTTGAAAGCCCGTCGTCTCAAATGCGAGTTCGTTGTGTTAACTACTGAATCACCTCGCCCGATTTGGTTACTGCACTTTGGGTCACATTCTGCAACTATGTCCATATTTGAGTATTGCAGTGGTCTTCACTTTGTTACAGCCTTGGTCCCTCTGTACAATTTTTTTTGTCAACTCTAGTGTCTGATTCCAGTCGTCGGCTTTGACGTCATACCTAAGGCATAGTCACGACATAGAGGCAATCTTTGAAAGCTACTGACCGTATTCGAAAAATTACAAACACAATACACTTGATTACTTACTTAGCCTCAAATTATATCGACAAGAATTAAAGGTAACGAAAATAAAAAAGAACAAAAAAAGGGAAGTACACATGACTGAAGTAAATTATTATAGTAATGTATGCGAGCAAGAAAAGCACAGAGAACCTTTAAATCCAATACAGTATAGCGCACGGTGACGTCATAATATTATGAATCAGAGTTAACTTTTAATACCAATTGTTAAATGTAACGGAGTGAGGACACAAGTAACTAAAACTGACAAAAAGTAGGGTATAACGAATACTGGAATCGGTAACTGAAACTGACCTATATGGTTAATTCTAGTTACCAATTCCAGTCATTCCACGGTTCGTTATTTAGATCGTTTTAACAATAAGTGTGGGCACTAAGGTGTTACAGGATTTCTACATACAGTATTACTATCTTCATTATTATGAAAAAGAGAAAAACTTGGAAGCTGTAACTGCAATATTTATTAGTTTTTCGGTGTAGTTCTGAGATCAATAAGAAATCTAGAAATCCTACAAAAATAAAGTCCACAGACTTACTGCAAAAATATCCAAAATTACGAACCATCGAAAAGCTGGAATCGGTAACTAGTATTGACCTTCAGGTCAACTGTAGTTACCGATTCCATCCATTCGATGATTCATTAATTAGATCGTTTATTCATCACGTGTGAGCGCTAAAATGAAGGCTAATATGATTTCTGCAAATGTAATTGCTCTCTGAATTACTACAAAAAAGTTACTAATCTTGGAATCGGTAATTAGAATTGACCTATACAGAAGATCAGTTCTAATTACCAATTCTAATTTTTGTTATACAGCGCAGTATTTATACAGAGCAATTACAAATGTAGAAATGGTATTGCGTTTCAGTAGATACAACTGCAAAAATAATTTACATATGGGTCATAGAGCGGTTGGAATCTGTAACTGGAATTTACCCACATAGGTGAATTCTAGTTATCGACTCCAATATTCTCTATTTTTTGTAGATGTTCATTGGTCATGTGCTGGCTTTTCTTTTAGAAAAGGTTTCTACATATTTTATGCTACTCTTGCGTATTTGTTGCCATTCATTTAATTTTCCAATTTTCCTGAGTCATTTTAGTTTATTCCCGTCCAAACCACCACCACGATTTGTCATTTACTGGCTTTTCTTTTAGAAAAGGTTTCTACATATTTTATGCTACTCTTTCGTATTTGTTGTCATTCAATTAATTTTTAAGTTTTTCTGATTCATTTTAGTTTCTCCCCGCCCAAACCACCAATTTCGTGTGCTTCTCCCGTTAGACACAATAATTAACAAAAAAACGCTATTTTATAATAGTATGACTTCACGATGCGCTTTACTGTAATACAATTTAAAGAATCTCTGTGCTTTTTAAGTCACATAAATTACGAGAATACTTCTTACCAGACATGAAAATACGTTTTTAATTCTTGTTCTTAATCATTTTCATTATCTTTAGTTCGTTTCAATGTAATTTATGACTAAGTAAAAAACTGCGTGAAAAGTATGAATCACCCAAAAGACACAGCCGGATCTCAGTATAATTTGGTACACATGCGCACCATTGGGGTGTGTGTAAGCGATTAACATTGTAATTCTCTGTGACAGTTGCAATGGCCGACAGAGCGCATTAGTGTTTTTGGTGTTTAGTTGTGTTAACAGACCTGTTAGGATATGTAAGGGGTGTGAACAGCGTCACACGTTGTATGTTCACACTGAAAGACACCGAGATACCGCGTACTTGTCTGAGATAGCGTTATCATCCCTAACAGTTTGAAAGCGGCTCCATTGTGGGCCTTCATTTGGCCGGCTGATCGATTTGTCCAGTATCCAGATTTGTGAAGCTTTCGGGTGTGGCAGTGGTTCGATATTGGACTCCATGGGAGGCTGAGAGCAGCCAAACTAGTAAACTCGTCTTCAAGGTTCCAGTCAACTACGTCTGACCACCAGAAGGGAGGATCGCCAAACTGAGCACCAAGCACATCATCATCTCTTCACATCTGCACCGGCCAGCGGAGAACAAGTAGTGGGTTCTCTACAACGTCCTGTACCATCCCGCATTAGTCCGAGGCTAGAAGCGGCCGGTCTAGGGAATGTCCAACCCAATCGCACGATGCTGTCAACACCGCTGCACAAACGACTGAGGCTGTAATGGTGCCGTGACAGGGATGCGTAGAGTGCTGATGAACAGTGTCGCACCGAGTTCAGCGTTCAGTCGCGGTTCTGCTCTGCCGCAGATGACCACCGTCGGCGCGTATGGTGGCGACATGGGGGAGAGGTCCCATTCTTGTAATATTTTTGACAGCACAGCGATGTGATTCTTGGCCTCACGGTGTAGAACCGCAGAGAGCCACTGCGTATGACTTGCGTCATGGCTAGTAGTTATCGAGGGCACTGTGACAGCACAACGTTACGTCATAAACATATCGCTTCCTCATGTGTTGCCCCTCATCCGACTGTATCGTGGTGCCGTTTTTCACCAGGAAAATGCTCGTCCATGTATGACTCTTGTCTATATGAACTTCCTACTTGTCAGCAGACAACCTTTTAGGTATGGCAACCACGGCTATGGTAGACATCTTGGGTATTAATAACCGCTTCAGCTGTATTTAGTCCTTTATTGTGACATCACTACCGGTTTCGTGGCACTAGTTATATGTCCACCTGGAGATTTACCGTTTAGTACCAGGGAACCAGTAGTGATCCAATAATAAAGGACTAAATATAGCTGAAGCTGTTATTAATACCCAAGATTTCTGCGTGATTCAGGAGTACTCTCGCGGCCAGAAGAACCCCCGGATCTGCCCCCAATAGAACATGTGAGGGACAAACTTGGATTTCAACTGCTTCGCAGTGGCACTATCAGGGAATGAAGGATCAGTTACAAGAGTTGTGGGTCATCTTGGCTCACGAGCCGATGCACTGACTTGATGCCACCGTTCTCAACCGAACGAGTGCAGTCCGGAAGGGATGCAACGTCATGCTGATAAGTAGGCACATACTACGAAGCTTTTTGTAAATTTGACTTGATTTTGCAATTTATGAAATAATCGAACATACCGTCTCCATCAGTGAAGTTTCATTCCATTTCCTTTTTTCATTACATTTCCTTCTGACCTTCATATTTTTGTGGGTAATGCACGTTTCACAACAATTTCTGCAAACATGAAGTCATTTTGACGCCACACGCAATATCGACGACCGCATAATGGGCTATCGACTTTGTGACAAGGAATAATATGAATATTATTGCCCCCGATTCACTCGCAGATATGTAAGCTGTCCTCTTGGTTTCCTGCCTAACCACACACTCCGAAGTCGGTACATATTCGGAAATAAAGAAAAAAAAGAAAAAAATACAATTTATATTGCAGCTCGTTTTAGTCGCAGCGTTTAAAGCTGTACTGTAGGTTCCAGCCTTACCACATACTCGGAAAATGTCACATATTATTAAGTAAAGAGCCAAACATTAGTGAAAAGGTAGAAAATGAATTTTATTGCTGCTCGTTTGAGTCGCACCAATTAAAGCTGTACTCTTAGGTCCCGCCTAACCAAACCCTCACAACACGCCACACATTCGCAAATGAAGAGCAAAATATTTGTGACAAGGAAGAACATGAATGTTACTGCTCCTCGTTTCACTTGCCGCAATCGAAACTGTTCTCTTGGGTTCCTGCAAAACCACATACCCGGAAATCGCTAAATATTTATTCCATCCTTCGTTCTCAGATCAGACTGAAAGTGGATAACATCCAATATTGCACAACATGTTTATATTACATTCATAATAAACTACCAGAACTATTAACAACATGAAAATAAAGTTGTATGTAACAGGGTACGGCCCAAAAACTCTCGACTCCAGAAACCAAGACGTTATTCTTTACGCTAGAATTTAACCATGCGATGTTTAACTCCTGTCTTGAAGGCTTGTATCGTTGATGCGTTATTAACTGACATTTGATGATGATGGTGACGTATTTGTCACAAATCTTCAGTGCTCCGTTACATTGACCGACATACTACAAGTTATAAAACAAGTTTGTTTCAGACTTAATTTGTAAATTATTGACGATAATAACTCATTCCTAAGAGAGCACTCTTCTATCAAGGAATTAACCGTCGATAAATCATTAAGTGAAGTTTTATTATAGCAATAATTATAATAAATCATTCCAAGAACGACGTGTTTTTGTAAACCTCTGGGACGGGCGCAAAAAATCCTTGTGAGAGCCCCGTATGGAATGCAAACGAAAGTCAACAGCCGATCACGTGGTCGTCGACATTTTGTGTGACGTCAAAATGACGTCACGTTTGCGGGAATTGTGAAACGAACGTTATCCTGTTTTTGTCATGCAGGGTATGTCGGGAACTCCAGTTGCTGGTAATGATCATTAGACTCTGAAGATGGCCATTGTACGACGTAGTTAAAGAGTGTAGTTATATTCTATGATTATGGAACAAAAAAATAAGTGAATAATGCATCAGTCACTCTGCTCAAATGATAAAATGTCGTTTCTTCCTAGAAATGTAAAAGTCTATTGATGACATGGTCTTTCTGTCAGAAATAACTTAGAAGAGTTCTCAAATGAAATGAACATAAATCTTAGTACATCATATGGATAAAGTGAACAAAGCTGAGTTGAAAGGGAGGATGGTGAGTCGGAACGGATCATAAATATACTTCGACAGAATTCCCTCTTAGACAAATGCACTTGTTCAAACCATTATTACAGTGTGTGAATTCCATGCCTGGAGTGTTACTCTCGAAAAGTTTCCAAAATAGCTGCCTGTGGATGTCACAGACTCTTTACGTAATTCGAGACTATTTCAGTCACGTATTGCCCTATTACTTTTAGTTGTGGAAATAGGCGACAATCGGTTGATATGTCAGATTTTCAAGCCATTCGTACTTGAAATTCGTTGGTGTTGCCACTGCCAAATACAGTAATTTTGTTTTCCTAATTATCTTTATTGGCGGATGCACTGTCCTGATCCAAATCTCTTCTCATGTATTGGCCCGAATTATCTGCGTCGTATATGCCAGAATATATGTTTCGCATTGCAGGTTAGTCAATAAAAACTGCCGTTGTAGATTCCAATTTGCCTTGACCTTTGGTTGGTTGGTTGATCTAGGGGATGGGGGCCAAATAGCAAGGTCATCGGTCCTGTCGGAGTAGGGAAGGATGGGGAAGGAAGTAGGCCGTGACCTTTCAAAGGAACCATCTCGGCAATTGCCTGAAGTGATTTAGGGAAATCACGGGAAACCTAAATCGGGTTAACCAGACGCGGGTTCGAACCGTTGTTCTCCCGAATGCGAGTCCAGTGTGCTAACCAGTGCGCCACCTTAGCACGTTGGCCGGACCGTCACCTTCCTGACAGTTGAATTCAAGTTTTTCTTCACCTGTAGCTTTCTGGCTTCTTTCTGGCGCTGGACCAAATGCCTCATATACAGTAACAAATCGATGCGCCACATTTGGTTCTTTTTGAATTACCATCTAAAAATATCTGAGAATTTTGCTACTGATTAGCGATAAACAAAGCCGGCACCCAATATGCGCATAACTGTCCACAATTCAAACGTGATGTAAAATGTTCCGCACCCTTTCTCCTTAGAAACCTGTGGCACGAATTGCGCCACACATATTTACTCGCTGACTGCGTAAGTTCACATCATACTTTTTCTTGACATTTGGCTTTGTAGCTTAGGAATCATATGGCCGCGGTCCACATAAATCTCATCAGCTGTTGTTTGATTTATACAAGGATGTCAATGCCAAGAACTTCGATCTCATAGAACTACTGATGAATTTCCACTGTCGATAAAGAACCCACAATACAGCAGTTCGTGTCGGAACGATAATCCAGTTAATAGTTAATCTGTTTGAATGAAATACACATGACACCGCTGCTTTAGAAACAAGTTTTATGAACAAAGGTATTCTTCACATAAAGAAGAGATAGGACTTGCGTTATTGCTCTAGTGTACCAACGTAACAACAAGAAAAAGTTTTCTAAATATCAACGACGTCTCCTTCTCATCCTGGACGATTTTTGTATTTTGCTCGTGGTGCTCCTTCTAGAGCGATATCTGTATCGACGGTGTAAGTATTGAATACTAAAGAAAAAACTGTGAGTACTGCATGATCAGAAGTTAAAGACCTAATCTTTTCAAAAGTTTTACACACTTAGAAATTTTTACTCCTTGATTTCGAGTGATACTGTCTTCTACCACGTCTTGTACCACATCTACATCTACATCTACAATTATACTCCACAAGCCACCCAACGGTGTGTGGCGGAGGGCCCTTTACGTGCCACTGTCATTACCTCCCTTTCCTGTTCCAGTCGCGCATGGTTCGCGGGAAGAACGACTGCCGGAAAGCCTCCGTGCGCGCTCGAATCTCTCTAATTTTACATTCGTGATCTCCTCGGGAGGTATAAGTAGGGGGAAGCAATATATTCGATACCTCATCCAAAAACGCACCATCTCGAAACCTGGACAGCTAGCTACACCGCGATGCAGAGCGCCTCTCTTGCAGAGTCTGCCACTTGAATTTGCTAAACATCTCCGTAACCCTATCACGCTTACCAAATAACCCTATGACGAAACGCGCCGCTCTTCTTTGGATCTTCTCTATCTCCTCTGTCAACCTGATCTGGTACGTATACCACACTGATGAGCAATACTCAAGTATAGGTTGAACGAGTGTTTTGTAAGCCACCTCCCTTATTGATGGACTAAATTTTCTAAGGACTCTCCCAATGAATCTCTACCTGGCACCCGCCTTACCAACAATTAATTTTATATGATCAATCCACTTCAAATCGTTTCGTACGCATACTCTCAAAATATTTTACAGAAGTAACTGCTACCACTGTTTGTTCCGCTATCATATAATCATACAATAAAGAATCCTTCTTTCTACGTATTCGCAATACATTACATTTTGTAAGTAGGCTGTTTAGATTTTCTTATTGGTAACGCCACGTAGCGCTCTGTATGAACATCACTGGCTGTGAAGTGTGCAGTCTGTGGCTAGTTTGCATTGTTGTCTGCCATTGTAGTGTTGGCCAGCTGGATATGAACAGCGCGTAGCGTTGCGCAGTTGGAGGTGACCCGCCAGCAGTGGTGGATGTGGGGAGAGAAATGGCGAGGTTTTGAAATTTGTAAGCCTGGATGTCATGAACTGCTATGTACATTTAGATTTTTCAACACTATTGAGGTAAATACATTGTTTGTTCTCTATCAAAATCTTTCATTTGCTGACTATGCCTATCAGTAGTTAGTGCCTTCCGTAGTTTGAATCTTTTATTTACCTGGCAGTAGTGGCGCTCGCTGTATTGCAGTAGTTCGAGTAACGAAGATTTTTGTGAGGTAAGTGATTTGTGAAAGGTATAGGTTAATGTTAGTCAGGGCCATTCTTTTGTAGGGATTTTTGAAAGATTGCGTTGCGAAAAAAATATTGTGTGTCACTTTAGTGCATGTTTGAGTACGTTCAGTTTTGCTCAGCTGTTTGAAAGCAAATAATGGAAGAGGTTTATCAGCACAGTAATTCAGAAATTTTTCTAAGGGGATGTTTCATATGACGACCCTTAGCATAGGATACCTCACTGGAATCTTCTGGTTTTTTCTTGTAGTTCGTGTAATTAGTGTAGATTTTGTTTATTACTAGCGGGTAATTGTAGAGAGAATCTCCTTTGTAGTTGCAGTCTTTCATTGTTGTACAGTAAAACAGTTGTGGCATGCATGTAGATTTGCACCAAGTATTTCTCAGCTGCGCTTGCAATTAACTAGATATTATTTTCAGCGCTATGTTAATGTGTTCTCTTATCTTTATTCTTCTAATTGTGCTTTTCTGTGTTATCGTGTGAAATATTGTGACAATAATGGCGTGTGGAAAACGTAACACTAGGCTCCAAAGTAAACTGAGAAATAATAGTGACGACGGGCGCAGCTTACCAGCACCACTGTGTAATGAATTAACAGACATTCAAAGTAGTAATTTGGTAACTGTGCATAGGGAAATGGAGCGGGCGTCAAATAATTGTGTAGACAGTGAAACAGGTAGTGAACAGGGAAGCATTATCGATCGATCGGTCGGCAACAGCTCGCCTCAGGAATCGGGAATGACAGAACACAATATTGCAAATACTGTAGACTCAGGTTTTGGGTTCTCACCGTTTTCTCAAATAAGTCAAGACACATTTTCCGCTTGCCAAAATGTGAATGTTGCCGGTGCAAATTCACTGCCGAAAAGCATAGAGGAACGGATTCCAGACACAAATACATTACTATTGCACTTAATGCAAAAAATGAAACAAAATCAGAGACAAACACAGCAACAGTTAGACACAATGGAACAAAATCTTCAAAAGTTAGACACAGTGGAACAAAATCTTCAAAAGTTAGACACCACACTTGAACAAACACGTGAAGATTTAACTACTGAGTTACATAACATCGAATCGAAATGTCAAAAAGTCTATAATGACGTAAAAACACAAATTTGTGAGCATTTCCAACCTATTTTTTCGCGTCATGAAAATACATTACAGAATCACGAAGCAGCCATAAAAGAACTGCAAACTATTGTTCATGAAAATCACGTCACCTTGCAAGCTAAAATTGACTCAGTTGCATCTACCGATTCGGTTACGTAACTTGCAAAAACTCAGAAAAACTTAAAGGACACAGTAGATACTATTTCAACACAAATGGACACTCTGAAACTTGGTTCAGAAAAACACACAGAGGAAATAATTTCACTATCGGATAAACTAGCCGAACTTTCAGATCAGTTCACTAACTTATCTACAAAGGTAGATGATGATCTGAATGACACAAGACCTGTAGCCTTCACGGACACTGAGGAGTGTGAACAAATTAGAAAATTCAGACAAAATCAAAATCAAATCAATACACAGTACAAAAGAGAAATCCGGGAAGTACAAGATGAGTTGGCACAAGTAATACAAGAATTACATATTTCAGAGGACACTCGCGCTCCAGTACGGGAAGAGGGACATAGAAATACGGAACAACCACAAAATAATAACACAGGACACTTCGGAAATTATGAAAGAAATTGGCAAGGCGCATTGGATTTTGAGATGGAACCGCCGAAACGAAGTAACAATGAGCGATGTGCGACTAGCCGACACGACGATTTTGACTATAAGCTGTTCATTACTACACGTAAATTTAAAACATTTAAGAATTCTGGCAACGACATTCATCCACAAGCGTGGCTCCATCAATTCTCTCATTGTTTTCCTCCCAACCGGTCATTAGAGCACAGATTAGAATTTATGTGTGGCTGTTTAGAGAATGAACCAGCTGTAAGAATGCGAACAGTCATGCACGATTGCCACAGTGAAGGAGAATTTTATCATGCCTTCCTCTCAGCATATTGGTCGCAAGCTACACAAGACCGGGTAAAACATAGCATCATAATGATGACACATTTCGAACAATCTGACTTTTCCAGTCTTGTGAAATATTTTGAAGACATGTTGCACAAGAATCAGTATCTTTCAAACCCATACAGCGCCTCAGAACTCATCCACATTTGCTTAATCAAATTGCCTGAACATTTACGACATATTATTTTGGCAGGACGTTGCAAAGACGACATTGAAGCTTTTCAGGGACTCTTACAAGAAATAGAAATCGACACTGACAATCGCGGAACGCGAAAACAGGAACACAACAATTACAGGTCACATCCGTCGCCATTCCACGATGAAAGAAACAATAACTGGACACGACAAGGCTGTTCTCACAACACAAATCGTGACCAAAACAGACACCACCCTTATGACAACCGTTGGCAGAGTAGTAATAATTACAGGGAAACAACACCTCTCCGCGGTAGTAACTATCACAGAGACAATCAGAGAAACAGACAATTTGGGAACCAAAACAATTATTGTCAAGGGAGACAGAATAACTTCAGATGCAACAGTTCAGCGCGCAGTTACGATTCCGGGAGAAATTCTCCACCACATGACCGACAAACAAGAAACTATGTAAACTACCGACAAACCTGAATTCCATCAGAACTGGTGGGTTTCAAACAGAGCAGGGCACTCTTGACAAGATGAATTTGTAGAAGTTAGGTCTCCTAATCCCAATAACGACGCGCGCCAACAAAGGAACAGACAATGACTCGCACCTCAGGCAGCTGCATGCGCCAGTTGGCTCAGAGAAAAATAACGTAGACGTTAACCTTGAAAAAAATTCCAGTATTCCTTACCGACGTATACCACATGATAATTCCGTTCAAGTTGAACCTCTGTGTACTAGGAAGAGTAAAGGATTGAACCACATATGTAAAACCGTTTATTGAGAGAGAATCTGCTTTTTAACTTTGTCTTTGCCATAAAACTTTTCACTTCACATTTCTAGTATGCATTGTCAGACTTAGAAACTGTTACCATGCAACAATGTTTGAAGTTAAATATCCAATCAAGAACCAAGAGAACTTATTTAAACAGAAATTACGAATGCATTGTTATTGTGAACAGACGTCATAGTGTTATTGTGTGTGTACATTCTTGCTTGTTAGTTGCACGATTACGTAACGACTATAAGGCTTACATACTTAGAACATTTACCAGTACTGCTAATGAGATTTTAATGCAACATTTTTGTTTACTTGAAAATACATTCTGGATTTAAAGTACTTTCTGTGAGATACCAGATGACACAGTGGTTAGTTTATGTGACAGCTACACGATTTTATCACGACGCTACTAATGAGTGACAATTTACAATGTTGCTTTTGCGGTGTTTCTGTTTTATATCTGCACAGTCTTTATGTATTATTCTGGAAAATAAAACATGTTTTAGTAGTAACTTTTGTGGTATAGCTACAAGGAGACTGCCTTTTCCGTAGCGCAACAATACGTTACAGCACAGTCCTTTCTTCATCACGGCAATAAGCGTAATAACTAAGATATCTATACGGAAAGCTTTTCACTTTTGTTTATCATGAGGTAAGTACATTGACTTATGCAGAACTTAGCTTTCGCAGGACGATAACTACGACACTTCTACAGAGATTATCTTACAACAAGACGCACAGTTTAGCGCTACAGTACACGTATTTGAGTGATTAATTTTGTACTTAAAACATTTATTTTTTAAAAAAATTGAAGTACAATGATACAAAGGTTTTCTGTGATACATTTCATTCCATTGCTGTAATCTGTAACACCTGAGGGTATAATTACATTAATCCTCAGGGGGGTACACGCTTACTATGTGTACCATGTGTTTGGCAAGCACAAGGAGCCCTAGCTAATATGGTATTTGCTTATACAACTTTACACATCGGTACCATATTTTTCTAACACAGAATTACACAGATATTTGATTATTTAACAGAGAAACAAACATTTTTTACTACATCAGTGACAGATGTTTATGTAACTACTTATGAAATTGTATTTTGTCTGTACTTTGTGAACTGTTCATATTTTTTCGGAACCATTGTGATACTTTGAGAGCTTTGAATGATGTATTTGGTATGAGATCATGATTTTTAAAGTATGTTTGAGGTAGATGACACTATTGAAATGAGCAGAGAATTTTCTTTAGGTTTTGAAATTATTGCAGAAAGCTATGACGTTTTTGAGATTTGGCTGAGTTTTTATGATGTTATTATTATTATGACAATGTGTATTATGCTGTTGAGGTATGTTTATGATCAATAATCTGATGCTGTATGAGGAATTTGATTATGCTACATATTTATTATGGTGAAATATTGAAGAAGTGTCGACAAATATGTATATGTGTAATACGGTAAGGAATAATGAGTAGTGGTTCGGGACTCTGATTTGTGGAAAAGGATGTTGGAAACTGAGAATCGTACTTTAAGAGTTATGAAATGTGTGTATATGTGAGAATGTATCACTATGCTGGCGAAAATGTTTTGGACACTGGTATATTTGCAGGATTTTGTTTCTACAGATTTGAAACGCAAATTCTTGACCTGTGAAATTTTTATATGAGACTGTCACTGTAGTGCAAACTGGTGTTGTAAATATTTCCGTAAGAAAGTTAAGTGACCAACTGCACGTAATGCGCCGTGGGCACCCAACTGCGTGACAGTCGCCTGAAAAAAATCATTAGTGTGTGCCTTTCAGAGGCACAGGTGAAAAAAAAAGAGGCCATTATCCTCGCTATTTACATTCCTTTGTAGAAAGCATCGAAAATACGACACGCTCAAACTTGAAAACATATGATTATACTGTGGAGCTCTTAATTTATGATATTTACTAAAATGCCTAATGAAACGATGAGAAACATTTCACGGCTATTGTCTTGCTAGTTGAGAGAAATGCCATATGGCTTGCTCCATGTATTATTTACTCATTTTGTTTAATATCTAGTTTCTAGCTGCACTGCAGCATTGATAAAATAAAATTTAATAGATGTACTAATATAAATATTTTATGCCTACAGATCCAGTAAATAATTTTATGATATATTCAAAAAACGAAGGAGCATAAAAAGACGTTTCCCTTCACAGGAATTGCATATGGAATTTTCTTTTCAACTACTTGGTAATTTTTTTGGCAGAATATCTTCTTGTGGTGCACCACTTTAATTACATAGACATTAAGATGTGAATAGACATTTCCCTTATCTGCATTGTTGTCTTTAGTGTACTAGTTTTTCTGCCTGTGGGTTTGTCATGTTTAGATATAAGTTATTACATTTACTGCTGCTAGCTTTGCCAATTTGTATTTTTTGTCATTGCTACTTGTGTTAATTGTTTTGTGCTGCTGCATTGCCTCGTCCCTTAGTTTAGCATCTGAGTTCAGTAGATTTAAGTTAGCTTAAGATGGGGTAGGCTATATAAGAGAACGAGTTGTGATGAATTGGAAGAATGCATTGAGAAGCTATAAGAAAATGGTTTGGCAAAAAAAGTAGTGTACAGTGGAGAAGTAATTATTTTGAAAGAAATATTAATAGAATACAGAAAGGAGGTATAGATAGGACTTTTTGGGAATAATGATGAATGAAGGGAGATCTCCAAGTTGTAAAGAAAGTTTTGTTTGCAAAATACTGCAGTAAAACAAACCCTGTCCTTTCCTTGTGTTATCCCACTATGTGTTTGTGTACCCTTGTGTATTTATGTTCTTCCTGTCTTTATCTGATAAGAGATATGTTGTAGAATTCTTCTAATAAGGTGTTATTTACTTTGTGAAGATGTTTAGACATTATTTATTCTGTTTTGTTTTAATGCTCATGTGTGAAGTTGATGTTTCAAAAGTTATTCTGATCTTTTATGTATGTTTTATGCCATAATTCTTGTAACACTGATGAACATGTTTATTTCTATTCTTTTGTAAAGCCTGTTTTACTACAAATGTTATCTGTATTGTTATGTTCTTTAATGATGTATTTTGTACCTTTGTTATTGTGTTCTTATGTTATAAAATTGTAATTGACACCAGTTCATCAAATTAAGTAACTTGTAAGTTACATTTCACTGCACACATTTCTGTTGGTCCTAGTATATGGACAATATGTGAAAAGTAGGGACTGATAGTGTTTGCACGTGTGTTAATAATTCAGCAAGGGACTGGATAACAGCATTGCTGGTTCTAAGGGCATTTCAAAAATAATTTTGTGAGTGCACTAGTGGTGGTTCATGGTCTTGCTATATTGTCCACAAGACTCTTCTATGGTGATTGTGCACCTGCACAGTCGCAACGGATGGCTGCTGGCCATCTTTACAAGGACTGAAGTGGGTCTGCACCTTTGATGATCCACCAATACCATTATTTCTACAAGCACTGCAGTGGGTCTGCACCTCTGGTGGCCCACCAATGCCATAATCTCTACCAGGACTACAGTGGGTCTACTCTGTGATGACCGACCTACCAATATTCTTCAAAACTTCGAGTGACTCTGCTGTGGGTTTGCTCTGTTGTGGCCCATTACCTGTCTGCATGTCGAGAGTCAGCACTGTCTTTCCGTTGGAAGGACAACACTACTTCTTCAAGACCGCATGGAAATACACTACTTCTGTGTGCATTTTCTTTTACTGCTCAGACTTTGAGAAAAACACTGCCATTTTACTGTGATGAATGATCAGGACTGTCTTTATGGACTGTGAGAAAATTTCAGCTTTTGACCAACATTGTATCAATAAGTGTGTGCATTTGATATCTTTGTTATTGTAATTATGAAAAATTTTATCAAATAATTATCGGCCACTGCCCAAAACAATTTGTAAAATTTTTTATTGGGAGCATGGGGGCTATGTAAGTAGGCTGTTTAGGTTTTCTTGTTGGTAACGCCACGTAGCGCTCTGTATGAAAATCACTGGCTGTGCTGTGTGCAGTCTGTGGCTAGTTTGCATTGTTGTCTGCCATTGTAGTGTTGGGCAGCTGGATGTGAACAGCGCGTAGCGTTGCGCAGTTGGAGGTGAGCCGCCAGCAGTGGTGGATGTGGGGAGAGAAATGGCGGAGTTTTGAAATTTGTAAGCCTGGATGTCATGAACTGCTATGTACATTTAGATTTTTCAACACTATTGAGGTAAATACATTGTTTGTTCTCTATCAAAATCTTTCTTTTTGCTAACTATGCCTATCAGTAGTTAGTGCCTTCCGTAGTTTGAATCTTTTATTTAGCTGGCAGTAGTGGCGCTCGCCGTATTGCAGTAGTTCGAGCAACGAAGATTTTTGTGAGGTGAGTGATTTGTGCGCAAAAAATATTGTGTGTCACTTTAGTGCATGTTTGAGTACGTTCAGTTTTCCTCAGCTGTTTGAAAAGCAAATAATGTAAGAGGTTTATCAGCACAGTAATTCAGAAATTTTTCTAAGGGGACGTTTCAATTTGTCTATGTTAGAGTCAGTTGCCACTCCCTGCACCAAGTGCCTATCCGCTGCAGATCTTCCTGCATTTCGCTACAATTTTCTAATGCTGCAACTTCTCTGTATACTACAGCATCATCCACGAAAAGTCGCATGGAACTTCCGACACTATCTACTAGGTCATTTATATATATTGTGAAAAGCAATGGTCCCATAACACTCCCCTGTGACACGGCAGAGGTTACTTTAACGTCTGTAGACGTCTCTCCATTGAGAACAACATGCTGTGTTCTGTTTGCTAAAAACTCTTCAATCCAACCACACAGCTGGTCTGATATTCCGTAGGCTCTTACTTTGTTTATGAGGCGACAGTGCGGAACTGTATCGAACGCCTTCCGGAAGTCAAGGAAAATGGCGTCTACTTGGGAGCCTGTATCTAATATTTTCTAGGTCTCATGAACAAATAAAGCGAGTTGGGTCTCACACGATCGCTGTTTCCGGAACCCATGTTGATTCCTACAGAGTAGATCCTGGGTTTCCAGAAATGACGTGATATGCGAGCAGAAAACATGTTCTAAAATTCTACAACAGATCGATGTGAGAGATATAGACCTACAGTTTTTCGCATCTGCTCGACGACCTTTCTTGAAGATTGGGACTACCTGTGCTCTTTTCCAATCATTTGGAACCTTCCGTTCGTCTAGAGACTTGCGGTACACGGCTGTTAGAAGGGGGGCAAGTTCTTTCGCGTACCATGGAAGGACATTAAAATAGACACTAATACTACACCATTCGTTTTGCGACTTTTATCGTCCTGCTAGTTTTATCGCTCGCACATCTACTTCCGTACAAATTTCCCGCATATCCTTTGAATTTCTGCTGCATACTACGGGCACGTGAACGAGAAGCAACGAGCGTATGCTGCACTGTGCGGCCACACTTTCGCCGCTCGGTTCCTTCCGCTCGGCAGGCCCGTCAGCGCTATTTCCGTTTTCCCCGCTCCTCGTCCGGTAAGCCCTTTCGGTGTAAACATTATAAGCTACCTCATTAGAGGGGGCACATTTCTTTCCGACTGCAATTACCGGGTCAATTTACAGACGCTAATGGCCGCCGGACGCCGCCGTCTTCTGAAATTGAATTTCGGTATCTCTTCGGCTCGTTTTTCTTGCGAAATGAGGGCTGGTCGGAAATCCGAGAAACGGCCTTTCGGTTTTCTTCGCGACGATTTTCAGATTCGTTGCCGCGGTTTCCCTCAGGCCAGAACATCATTTCCAGCAACGCCGTAAACTTCTGCCTTTAACGTTATCAACGAGCACAGATGGACGGTCAGTAGTCTAGGGCAGTGAATAATAATGAAGCGCTCGTCAGCCACTCTAACGAGAAGTGCATTATTTCTCTCTACAATCCGCATAAGAAACGGTAAACATCATTGCCGCAGTTAAGAGAGCAACAGACAGCTAGCCATTTCATTTGGATATCAGTAGCAATCTGCACTATGTTTATTTTATGTGGGAATGATGTGCTGCATCTTGCGTTATTAAGAGGCACTTAAAATCGTAAACATTATCTCTTAATGAAGCGCTGCACTACCCCATCGAATTTCTTTACTGTTTATGTGGCGCATTTTCTTTTACCGTAAATTCAACTCCTGAGGCAACTGATATGGAACTCGAGCTCTTAGTAAGTAGAGGAAGCATCGTTCGTGACCTTAATACTTGTCACTGTTAAGTTACTATTTAATTCTGCCGCTTTGTTGTTTGACCAGCGAGAGAACCGAATTCCAAACAGAATTTCAGCAAAAACATCTGCCTCTATTTATAACAATAATTTCTAATTTAATCTGAACTGCTTTCTGAATAAGACTACACCAATAGCCGGACGTGCACGCCAGAATTTGTGTGTTGTTGTATTCATTAGGATGACAGGCATGACGCTTGTGTTCTGCAGAAGCAGATTTGCAAGGATGTTGTAATCGTGTGTGACGCTTATGGTCAGTGCAACGTTTCTCCACGGTCCTGATGATCTGATCAACATATGACTTGCTACAACTGCAAGAGACACGGCAGACACCTGCCATACGCACACCAAAATCAGACCCTAAAACATTCTTCACACCGTGTTTAAGCAGATTACGACCAATCGTGTTGGACATTCTACCTGCGTAGCTCAGAAACGTCCTAGACTTAGGAGGCTCGTCGTTAACATCTCTCAACCTTTTCCTCGCTCGTCAGTAGTGCAACTCCCTCCTGATTTGCGTTTCGCCATAACCTTTGTGGTTAGAGGTGACTTCGAGGTGGGATAACTCAGCTCATGAAGTTTCAGATCTGAGTTCATGTCGGCCAGTGAACCATGGTACGAAGTACACCGTCACGCTGGGTTAGTTGGTGATAACCATCAGTCTGAAGATGCAACTTTCTGTGAGCTAACTTCATAAAAGTGGCATATCTCAACGTTCCATCAACCTTTGTATCTTTTCCACCTTCATAGTGAAGCCAATATTCGGGTGAACTGAGTTCACATGTTGTAAAACACTGTTTACATTCTCAACTCTATGAGGTCAAACGACAACAATGTGGTCCACATGTCTAAAAAAAAGTGCGTTGGTTTCAATGCGGCCATCTCCAGGTCACGCTCCTCGAAATCTTCAGATAAACAGATTGGCAATAATTAGAGGCAAAGGGCTGCCCATTACAGCTTCACATAGAATTGGTCACTGAATAAAATGTGAGTGGAAGTCAAAATGCGTCGAAGTAGGTTAGTTACTTCTACACCAAACCGAACCTAATCACCCTTAGCGATAACGAATCAAGCAGAGAAACGCGAGATAGCTCACATCGAAACTTGCTAAAATATCAGAGTTATTCAAACGCAATTCCTCTAACGAGCGTAAGAAATCAACAGCATTCTAAATGTGAGGAACACACCGATTTACTAGAGGGCTCAAGAGAACAGCGACGAGTTTGTCTACACTTTATGTCGGAGTACTAACGTTACTGACAGTAGGCCTAAGGCGAACCGCTTCCTTGTGGATTCACCATCGATATCTTCTGACGTTGGTCTACTTTGTTTCTGTGGTTGCGCAAGTTGCTTACGTTTCGTATCTGCCTTGTTTTTCTGCATGTGCCATTTTATGGCTCATGGTCAGCGTACCCCCTGCATACATACAAAAGTTCTTAATTTCTTTACACTGCGCTTTCTGGTTGCGTTTGAGCCTTAACAACGAAGAGGTGTGCACATGTCGAAATATCGGCGGTGTTCACACACGTCACCCCCACTGTATTCGCACTACAAGCTGCTTCAACAGTTCATACACTATGAGAGAAGTTGTACAGCCTTCATTTTTAAAAGAATCATCCGAGTTCACAAGGATGTACCTTACATCTGTAAACACATCACGACAGGGATGTCCAGGGCGTGCTAAACCGCATGCGAACCTGATGTAGGAGCCGCGTGTGGGCCGCTGGAGCTCGGCCAGTCTCGACTTTGTTTGGCCATTCGCGGAAGTACACGATCCAGCTGACATTTCATTTAGTATTGATTTGCGGTATTTTTCGGTTGGCAGTTCGGCCGAATAGTGATGTGAGCGCTGTTTACTCTTCGTGATTCGTTTGTAGTATGAAAGGCGTTCACAGGTCTACATCTACATCTGCATTTATACTCCGCAAGCCACCCAACGGTGTGTGGCGGAGGGCACTTTACGTGCCACTGTCGCTACCTCCCTTTTCTGTTCCAGTCGTGTATGGTTCGCGGGAAGAACGACTGTCTGAAAGCCTCTGTGCGCGCTCGAATCTCTCTAATTTTACATTCGTGACCTCCTCGGGAGGTATAAGTAGGGGGAAGCAATATACTCGATACCTCATCCAGAAACGCACCCTCTCGAAACTTGGCGAGCGAGCTACACCGCGATGCAGAGCGCCTCTCTTGCAGAGTCTGCCACTTGAGTTTGCTAAACATCTCCGTAACGCTATCACGGTTACCAAATAACCCTGTGACGAAACGCGCCGCTCTTCTTTGGATCTTCTCTATCCCCTCCGTCAACCCGATCTGGCACGGATCCCACATTGATGAGTAATACTCAAGTATAGGCCGAACGAGTGTTTTGTAAGCCACCTCCTTTGTTGATGGACTACATTTTCTAAGGACTCTCCCAATGAATCTCTACCTGGTACCCGCCTTACCAACAATTAATCTTATATGATCATTCCACTTCAAATCGTTCCGCACGCATACTCCCAGATATTTTACAGAAGTAACTGCTACCAGTGTTTGTTCCGCTATCATATAATCATACAATAAAGGATCCTTCTTTCTATGTATTCGCAATACATTACATTTGTCTATGTTAAGGGTCAGTTGCCACTCCCTGCATCAAGTGCCTATCCGCTGCAGATCTTCCTGCATTTCGCTACAATTTTCTAATGCTACAACTTCTCTGTATACTACAGCATCATCCGCGAAAAGTCGCATGGAACTTCCGACACTATCTACTAGGTCATTTATATATATTGTGAAAAGCAATGGTCCCATAACACTCCCCTGTGGCACGCCAGAGGTTACTTTAACGTCTGTAGACGTCTCTCCATTGATAACAACATGCTGTGTTCTGTTTGCTAAAAACTCTTCAATCCAGCCACACAGCTGGTCTGATATTCCGTAGGCTCTTATTTTGTTTATCAGGCGACAGTGCGGAACTGTATCGAACGCAGTTTCCACAAAAAGAGGGAGACTAGCGATTTATCGTCACAAGCCTTTAAAGATGAATGGGAGTGACAGAAAAGAGGGATGAGAACTCGCAATATCTATTATGCAGTGTAAGATGGCTATTTTTTGATGATGTTATTTGATGTCTCAATATTTGTAAAGGAAAAAGATATAGGCCTACTTCAATAATTGTGGCCAGAGAAACAGCTTTTAGGCAACAGTATCTGTATCTGCTATGGAAGCACTGTGGAGTCGTAGAATCTTTGACATTCAGTCGTGGATATCTGCAGTGTGCAGCAGGCCGGATTTCTTTGAGTGTACAGCGTAATGCACGGACGCACTTTTGGAAATAGGTGAACTGCAGATTTATTACGAGGAGGAATGATGACTCAGAACAATGGTTGGATAGCATATGTACATAAGAAAGGTTTTGAAATGAAGAACAAGGAACTATTTGAAGAGGTAAAATGTTTATTTTTATTTTTGTAGACTTATATTCTTGGTCCACTTCACTCTCGTTACAGTAGCGTTTTTGATGATTATTCTATCTTCTGAGTTAATTCACTGTACCATGGAAGTTATTAGAGTAAATGAATTTTCATATTGCAGTCTTCCTGACTGAAATTCCAGAACTTAAAGGTTGGGTCACGTGTTTCATTGGCATTCTGTGTCATGGTTATGAACTCAATTTCCTTGAACTGTAGTTAGTTTCTAGCAGTATTTTTTTTAACTGTTGCGGAGTTTTGCTGTGTTACTGTTTCCGCCAGCAGTTGAGATTTATAGTACGTGGCTGTTTCGTTTCCTTTGCGCAATGTAGGTTCTGTTAGTTTCTTAATTTTACTAGTGCCATATCAGTGCAGAAATTTTCGTGAGTTTCAGGTTACATTCTTATACAGATCCACATAAGAGTATGGTCCATTCTTTTTTAATCATTTACGTTTTTTTCAGACAGTTCGCAGTGACCAAGTCTACTGAGTGTGAAATTATTGGTTTGCTTATTTATTTGTTGATGAATGAGATCGGAATTGACCCACACAGGATTCTTTTCAATTTCGTGTAAGTGATGTGGCTTTGAGCTTTGTACTACACTTAGTTGTCAGTTCACATTTCCAGGTTTGTGTTTACGATAACACACACGTAAGCAAAGGCGACTTACTTAAACTAATCACATAATTTGATATGAAACAACATTATAACACCATGCAGAAAGAATTTAAATATTTAGTGGTCAATGAAAGAGCATAAAATTACAACGATCCACAGACAGGATTCATTGTTCTGCGCATCATAAAGCACTTTGCCGTAAATTGGCAGGCATGAAGCACGTGAAGGTATTGGTGGTATGAATAATAAAATTTCTGGAATCATACTCATTATTTAACTGTCAGTTGACTTTATATATATAAACTCAAAGTACTTTTAGGGCGCATAACTGGAACGATTTTTCATTTTAAAACCCGCTATTGTGATTTTATGAAGGAAAAAGGAGTGCAGGAACGAAAATTAGAACATCCGACATGGACTGCAGACCTCACATTTTAAACGCACTTGACTGCATGCTGCCCACGGTAAGGCATTCCAATTTGTTGGGGTGCATTTAAAAAGAAAATTGCTTTGTAGAAGGGACAAATTCTGACGAACACATTCAAGCTACCTGAGCTCACTGGGGTTAAAGAAAACACAAAGTTTGAAGAATTCATTGTGGCCTTGAAAGAATTACAAGGAGAAATTTTAAAGATTTTGAAGACACCGCCAGTCTTACATCTGTTTTTGAGCTGTTTTTGAGACCGTTTGCTGTTTCAGTTGAAAGCGCCCCTGCGCATGTGCAGACGGAACTAACTGACCTGCAGCAGAATTTCCATTTTAAAGACAAATCCTTTTACGTTAGACTTATCGCGGGCGCCCACAGTGTTTTCCTCAGGTAGAGTTTCAATACCTCTATAATGAGGTTCCAAAAGTGTTACAACATTTTGATCATTATATGTGTGTGAAAGATATTTTCCGATTGTTGTTGTTGTGGTCTTCAGTCCTGAGACTGGTTTGATGCAGCTCTCCATGCTACTCTATCCTGTGCAAGCTTCTTCATCTCCCAGTACCTACTGCAGCCTACGTCCTTCTGAATCTGCTTAGTGTATTCATCTCTTGGTCTCCTTCTACGATTCTTACCCTCCACGCTGCCCTCCAATGCTAAATTTGTGATTCCTTGATGCCTCAAAACATGTCCTACCAACCGATCCCTTCTTCTAGTCAAGTTGTGGCACAAACATCTCTTCTCCCCAATCCTATTCAATACCTCCTCATTAGCTACGTGGTCTACCCACCTTATCTTCAGCATTCTTCTGTAGCACCACATTTCGAAAGCTTCTATTCTCTTCTTGTCCAAACTAGTTATCGTCCATGTTTCACTTCCATACATGGCTACACTCCATACAAATACTTTCAGAAACGACTTCCTGACACTTAAATCTATACTCGATGTTAACAAATTTCTCTTCTTCAGAAACGATTTCTTTCCCATTGCCAGTCTACATTTTATATCCTCTCTACTTCGGCCATCATCAGTTATTTTGCTCCCCAAATAGCAAAACTCCTTTACTACTTTAAGTGTCTCATTTCCTAATCTAATTCCCTCAGCATCACCCGATTTAATTTGACTACATTCCATTATCCTCGTTTTGCTTTTGTTGATGTTCATCTTATACCCTCCTTTCAAGACACTGTCCATTCCGTTCAACTGCTCTTCCACGTCCTTTGCTGTCTCTGACAGAATTACAATGTCATCGGCGAACTTCAAAGTTTTTACTTCTTCTCCATGGATTTTAATACCTACTCCGAATTTTGCTTTTGTTTCCTTTACTGCTTGCTCAATATACAGATTGAATAACATCGGGGAGAGGCTACAACCCTGTCTCACTCCTTTCCCAACCACTGCTTCCCTTTCATGCCCCTCGACTCTTATAACTGCCATCTGGTTTCTGTACAAATTGTAAATAGCCTTTCGCTCCCTGTATTTTACCCCTGCCACCTTCAGAATTTGAAAGAGAGTATTCCAGTTAACATTGTCAAAAGCTTTCTCTAAGTCTACAAATGCTAGAAACGTAGGTTTGCCTTTTCTTAATCTTTCTTCTAAGATAAGTCGTAAAGTTAGTATTGCCTCACGTGTTCCGACATTTCTACGGAATCCAAACTGATCTTCCCCGAGGTCCGCTTCTACCAGTTTTTCCATTCGTCTGTAAAGAATTCGCGTTAGTATTTTGCAGCTGTGACTTATTAAACTGATAGTTCGGTAATTTTCACATCTGTCAACACCTGCTTTCTTTGGAATTGGAATTATTATATTCTTCTTGAAGTCTGAGGGTATTTCGCCTGTCTCATACATCTTGCTCACCAGATGGTAGAGTTTTGTCATGACTGGCTCTCCCAAGGCCATCAGTAATTCTAATGGAATGTTGTCTACTCCCGGGCCCTTGTTTCGACTGAGGTCTTTCAGTGCTATGTCAAACTCTTCATGCAGTATCTTATCTCCCATTTCGTCTTCATCTACGTCCTCTTCCATTTCCATAATATTGTCCTCAAGTACATCGCCCTTGTATAAACCCTCTATATACTCCTTCCACCATTCTGCCTTCCCTTCTTTGCTTAGAACTGGGTTTCCACCTGAGCTCTTGATATTCATACAAGTGGTTCTCTTCTCTCCAAAGGTCTCTTTAATTTTTCTGTAGGCAGTATCTATCTTACCCCTAGTGAGACAAGCCTCTACATCCTTACATTTGTCCTCTAGCCATCCCTGCTTAGCCATTTTGCACTTCCTGTCGATCTCATTTTTGAGACGTTTGTATTCCTTTTTGCCTGCTTCATTTACTGCATTTTTATATTTTCTCCTTTCATCAATTAAATTCAATATTTCTTCTGTTACCCAAGGATTTCTATTAGCCCTCGTCTTTTTACCTACTTGATCGTCTGCTGCCTTCACTACTTCATCCCTCAGAGCTACCCATTCTTCTTCTACTGTATTTCTTTCCTCCATTCCTGTCAGTTGTTCCCTTATGCTCTCCCTGAAACTCTGTACAACCTCTGGTTCTTTCAGTTTATCCAGGTCCCATCTCCTTAAATTCCCACCTTTTTGCAGTTTCTTCAGTTTCAATCTACAGTTCATAACCAATAGATTGTGGTCAGAATCCACATCTGCCCCTGGAAATGTCTTACAGTTTAAAACCTGGTTCCTAAATCTCTGTCTTACTATTATATAATCTATCTGATACCTTTTAGTATCTCCAGGATTCTTCCAGGTATACAACCTTCTTTTATGATTCTTGAACCAAGTGTTAGCTATGATTAAGTTATGCTCTGTGCAAAATTCTACAAGGCGGCTTCCTCTTTCATTTCTTCCCCCCAATCCATATTCACCTACTATGTTTCCTTCTCTCCCTTTTCCTACTGACGAATTCCAGTCACCCATGACTATTAAATTTTCGTCTCCCTTCACTACCTGAATAATTTCTTTTATCTCGTCATACATTTCATCTATTTCTTCATCATCTGCAGAGCTAGTTGGCATATAAACTTGTACTACTGTAGTAGGCATGGGCTTTGTGTCTATCTTGGCCACAATAATGCGTTCACTATGCTGTTTGTAGTCGCTAACCCGCACTCCTATTTTTTTAATTCATTATTAAACCTACTCCTGCATTACCCCTATTTGATTTTGTATTTATAACCCTGTAATCACCAGACCAAATGTCTTGTTCCTCCTGCCACCGAACTTCACTAATTCCCATTATATCTAACTTTAACCTATCCATTTCCCTTTTTAAATTTTCTGACCTACCTGCCCGATTAAGGGATCTGACATTCCACGCTCCGATCCGTAGAACGCCAGTTTTCTTTCTCCTGATAACGACGTCCTCTTGAGTAGTCCCCGCCTGGAGATCCGAATGGGGGACTATTTTACCTCCGGAATATTTTACCCAAGAGGACGCCATCATCATTTAATCATACAGTAAAGCTGCATGTCCTCGGGAAAAAAATACGGCTGTAGTTTCCCCTTGCTTTCAGCCGTTCGCAGTACCAGCACAGCAAGGCCGTTTTGGTTAATGTTACAAGGCCAGATCAGTCAATCATCCGGACTGTTGCCCCTGCAACTACTGAAAAGGCTGCTGCCCCTCTTCAGGAACCACATGTTTGTCTGGCCTCTCAACATACCCCTCCGTTGTGGTTGCACCTACGGTACGGCCATCTGTATCGCTGAGGCACACAAGCCTCCCCACCAACGGCAAGGTCCATGGTTCATGGGGGGATTTTCCGATTATCAAACTGAATATGTCACAATTACATGGCGACCTGAGAGGCGAAAATCTGTGAAATTATCCACATTTATCCGACTCGACAGTTTTTACCAATTAAAATTATATTATGTCTTCAGTGCGCCATAAATAGTTAAATAATACAGAAAATTTGTTTCGTTTGTGATCTATGTTGTTGAGAAATGTGAAATATGAAACCAAATAGTATGGAGTGCGACTGCATTGCCACCTACATACAGCACATTCGCAGTTTCACAGCCTGGGTGCTATGGCACGTGAACCAGGGCACGGCATGCAAGCAAAGTTCCTGACCGACCCTGTTTACAATGATGGGGTCCTTTTTATAGTTACGTTTGGAATCATGGATTTCATTTAAATTTCATAAATGTTCAGTGTGCCCTCCACCGGACAAAGTATAAACATGTTCGAAAAGATTTCGGGATTGCAGCCCGTCGTCGTAAACTTCATTCCACGATATTTCAGCTGGACACCTGCGAATTATAGTCTTCGATGGCTTGCCTGCAGAGGCCGGGAAAATTTTAAATTTCACGTAACACTATAAACATCCATACCTTTACGTATTTCTGGAGTCTCTGCATTCAGAGCTGTTGCTATCTGACGTCGCAGTTCCCCAAAAGTTGTTGTAAGAGACAGCATGCTGCACCACTACTTCAGGCTAACACACGGCGATTGGCCTCGAGATAAAGTCTAAGTTAAAATCCATCCAAAGTTTTTATCTTCTTTCACTTAAATGATATAGTCTTGCGAAATCAGATGAATCTTTTTGATCAACTCTATATTAGAAACTGAAGCCCAAAGTTATATGCCTAATGGACAACAGAATATGCTTTGACATATGGCTGATACAGAAACAACACTTTACATTTACAACCTATAGGGTATCTACATCCGGAGTATAAACTTGAAAACCACTTACTGCCTCTTAGAATTTAATCTGAGCGTATCACAATTATGACTCAAGTACTAACAACCTGAAAATTTTCCCCTTTTGTATAAAATGAACAATGCAGTCTGATTTCTGTAAGAGAAATACTGGATAGTAATCACACTTTCATAGCACTACGGAATATGAAAAAGTGGTCTTTGACATTAGTTAAAAGAAAAAGCAGTTAAGTGTGGATGCGTCCTTCTCGTAGAAAAGATGCGTACAATGCACAACAACAAGAAACATGAGACGTAAAACGAAAAATCTCGATGTATTCAAGACAGCAACAAATGTCTCGAAACTCTCTGCAATTCAAACTCATTTTCTTTGAAATGTTTCTTCAGACAACCTTTTCATGTCTCCCTGTCTGTTCGGACATGTGATACATTGATTTATGGATTGTACCTAGGATTTGGCACTCTTATTTTAACTATGGTTCAAAGATTATTGACATAGGTCACTTTATTTGCATTACACTCTTGTAATGCTTACTAAACAGACAGCAAAAAAACTGTTTTTGATCTTTGACGCGTGTGGTTTTTGTACATTCTTTACTTATAACTATACTATAACTGTTGTAATTATGGTTGTTTTTATCTTAAAATTATCTTTGCACGTCATGATTTATATCGACTGTACATCTTCTTGGTATTGTTTTCGAGGCTACAAGTGCTTTGGATATTTATGCACTGTCCTGATTACGTAAGGCCAGTTTCCTGTTGTGTGTGCATGAGGAAGGTTGTTGATGTATGAAGTATACTGTTCTTCTACATTATTATCCACGAAACTGACAGTTAATACGATTGTCTGGTTCAGCATGTTTGACATGTGGTTTATAGTAACCAATTTTTCGTAACTTACGATTTTGTATTTCGTGTCTTTATGACGTTTTGAACATGACATTTTGTTGTCATTTCTGTTTTCGAACAATGATCTTGGTGCCAAATAATGGTCAGTGACCGAAACCGGCACCAAATTAGTAAATTGTTCTAATGCAGCCAAGTGTATTGAAATTCATGAACCATTTTGTTTGGCTGGAAAATTGGATGCAAAGAAGAAAACACTTTGCCTACGGAAGGCAGATAATCTGCGATAAGCTGTACTCACACCGGCAACTCACGTGAGCAAAGGCTAAACGATCGCAAGTGGATTGAACATAAAGGTCGTAAGCTCAAGAAATGACTCGAGGAGGAAAATGATTCATGATAGACTAGAAATTAATTTCACTTATTATTCAACAAATAGGCATGAATGTTCACGAACAGTAGATGCAAATGTTCTCCAAGGAACCACTTGGATATACAATACCACACATTCACAAAAATAGAAAGTTTATCCCATAATTATAGTAACCAATTTTTCGTAATACTATTTAGTGATCGAGAAAATACAATGAAAATCCCCTGATGTTTGCAGATTGCTCAGACGAAAATGTATACTAATCCTGACTAATTTAGGTAAGGTTACGAACTGAAAAGGGGGCTTAGCTCGCCCATATGAATTGGCTGGTTGGCTGACGAGTCCCAACGCCCCAGAGTTCAGCTTGCAGATACGCTTTTCCCTATACAGCCAGAGAGACGCCTGCTCTAACAAAGGAGAGCATGCACTGTGCAGTCTTTGAGCCATGCGAGTGACTCGAAACTCACGTAAAAGTATGCGAAGTGGTTCTTATTAACGTTTAAAAACCCCAAAGCGACGTAGATGACGCTGACACAGGTAATTTAATGTAGCACACATGGGGTTGCAGTGTCGGGAAATATCCAAAAAATGGCTGAGACATGTTGAACATGTGACGTCACCAGATGACGTTCCTCGCCGCACAGACAGCGGCCAGGCTTCGGCCTGAAGGGATGGCTGAGCGATGCAGTGCTTGCATTCGAGTAAACGGTGCAAACGTCTAACACCTTTAGTAAACGCGATCTGTTGTAAACGAAGAAGTTACAAAATTACGGTCCTCGCTGTAATCAAGTAAAATCTCTTCTTATTTTGCGTTTCTTTTCTTTTGCGACTTCTGATTTTTGTTTATAGAAACTGTTTAATTGAAGGAAAATGATGGCTATTTACTGGTATCGATGCAATTGGGAAGCCTTTACTCACTTCCTTGTGACGCATTACGGTAGGTTTTTGTCGTACTGTACTTTGCAATCAACGAGAGGAGCCCACGATACTGGCAAATAAAATAATAAATCTTATCTCGACGTAAACACGTGATTGTCAAAGGGAGTGAAAGAAATGCTGCCTACCAGACGCAAGATTCGAACCCAGGCCTCCACGTGCTCAAGTCGCGCTCGTGGACTCAGAACGACACCGACGTGAATATCTGACATGGGTTGGGAGGATTAGTCGAGGTGGACATACAGGGTGCGACGCTTAAATCCGGACAAATTTTAATTTGAATTTTCCGCCAAATCGTAGTTCCGCCGGAGGTCGCGATTAGCGTTCTTGAAAGCCATAGACATCTAGTAAACAGTCAGAACTTCAAAATGGCCGAGATGTTACGGACAATTGCGGAGTATAACCGAAGAGCCGCGATTATCGGAAGTCTTCGCGGTGGGCGTTCACCCATTGAAATAGTTCGATTCTTCGGGTACCCGAGACCAAGTGTTTACGATATTGTGCCAAGTATAACACTTCTGGTAAGTTCAAAAAATGGCTCTGAGCACTATGGGACTCAACTGCTGTGGTCATAAGTCCCCTAGAACTTAGGACTACTTAAAACCTAACTAACCTAAGGACATCACACACATTCATGCCCGAGGCAGGATTCGAACCTGCGACCGTAGCGGTCGTGCGGCTCCAGACTGTAGCGCCTTTAACCGCTCGGCCTTCTGGTAAGTCTGGGGAAGGTTCCGCTAACAAGGCGAGAAAACCTCATTCGAGGAAACGCGTGTCACGAACTGCGGCAGTCATCTAAAACGATCAGGCGCTGATTTCGGAGGACCCAGCGTAATCGCTGAAGAAATGCGCGTCAGTATTGAATGTCAGCGAGCGAACAATGCGTTGGATGGGAGAGGAGGACCTCATACCAGCCATTTAGTCGAAAACTGGCTCTCGGGTGACGTTGACATTTTCTGGTCAAAGGGGTTCTTGCCCCCGAATAGCACGGAATTGAACACCCTCGACTATTATGAAGTCGAAAGAGCTAACAATAAGACGAGGCCACCTAATGTCGCATCTCCCCGAAACGCCATCGAAGCAGCATTCGCGAGTATGGAGAGCCCTGCTTTAAAGAGTGCGTGCGATCGTTTCAGAACGAGATAGGAAGCGGTCATTGCGGCTGAATGGGGCTACATTTTTATTTGTATTCTGTTTTAATAAATTTGCTTTAAAAAAGTTTCTTTTGTAGGATTTAAGTGCCGCACCCTATATAGGCTCAACTACTGCACGTGCGGCGAGGTACGTCATCCGGTGACGTCACATATTCAACACTTGTCATCCAGTTTTAGGGTATTTCCCGACATTTACGATCCCATTAATTTACTTGTCTCGCAGTAAACTATGTCACTTGGAGGTTATTAAACGTTAATAACAATCACCCTGTATAATAATTAATACTTTTCTGACAGATGGCTTTCAAACTGACGAAATAAATCTCTCTCTTTCTCTTTGCCCGAATGAGCTTCGGAAGGTCCAACGGTACCGACCGACCGCTGTGTCATCCTGAGTCGACAGGCGTCACTGGATACGTATATTGAGGGCCATGTGGTCAGCACACCACTCTCCCGGCCGTTATCAGTTTTCGTAGCCGCAGCCGTTACTTCTCAATCAAGTAGCTCCTCAGGTGGCGTCAGAAGAGCTGAGTGCACCCCACTTCCCAATAGCACTTGGCAGATGCGGACGGTGACCCATCCAAATGCTAGCCAAGCCCGACAGCGCTTAACTTTGGTGATGTGATGGGAACCGGTGTTACCACTGCGACATCGTCGTTGCTATATTTGTTGCCAGTAGGTTCGAGCAGCACCTAAGTTTTACGGAGCTGCTTTGGGAACTCAAATGGGAATCCCTGTAAGGAAGGTGACTTTTTTTTTCGAAAAGCACTATCGAGGAAATTTAGAGAACCGTCATTTGAGGCTGACTGCCTAACGATTGTTGAATACAACAAAAGCTAAAGTGCGCGTCATTTACGACGGCGGCCGAGTTTAGGTTCGTTCTGCGCATCTGACGTCACAAAACACAGTCAGCCAATGAAGAGAGAACGATGTTGCCAGAGCTCGACTGCAATGCAGAGCACGGACGAGTGTCTTCAGTTTTAGAAACGTTTAGTCATAAATAAAGTAATTGAACAAAAGCAATGTCTTAATAGCAGACTTTCTTTTATAGAAAGTTTGGAAAAAGCATTCTTTATACCAATTGCTTCATATTCTATTAATTAAACCAAACAAACAATAAGCCTCCTAATTCAGGCGATAGGAAGGAAAGGTGTTTGTATCATTCTCGCTAACCGCTTTTTCGCAATAAACAACAGAGGTAATTGTTTATTTCCTATTGTACTTCCACGAAACGTGAGTAATTCAGTCATACCAACAGTGTTTGTCGGTATTTTGCGCGATATTATAACACCTCCAGGAGGTCTACTGAATGACGAGCTGCGTTAGCGTATGGTTAAAGTGTTTGGCTGCTAAGCGATAAATTGTGAGTTCAAACCTTGTCGGTGTTTAATATTTTCTTTATTTAAAAACAATAACGAAGTGTCTTACTTCACGAATTTTATTCGTTTGAATGTATTTTTTTGAAATTTCTAGTGGCACCTAAAATCGACAATACGGAAAGTATACGCTATGGATTTTTACCTCTGCAAACTCTTCAAAATTTCGTGCAATGGTTTACTGCATCTAATGCTGCATAATAACTGCGTTGAACATCGAAACAAAATTAAGTCATTTATGGGGGGAAGGTATCAGTCAAGAAGATGTGTAAAAATCAAATTTTTGGGCCAAATAGTTTTTGTAAAATCGAATGATAAAGTGTGTCAAAACAGTCGAAGCACCGTGTGTCTGCACAGGCGAGCAGTGCAGTGATGACAAAATGGCGCACAGCGCGGAATGCGGGGAGCGCGTCTCTGTAGCAGCGAAAGGGTTAATGCGGCCGTGTGACGGCTTTACTTCATAAACTGCGCGCTCCCTCCTAAACGTAAGTTTGCAAACTATACTATGGCGCTGCTTCTCTTGGCGCGTGCAACTGGCAACGCAGCAATCTCCCGCGTCTGAGCGGGCATGCGCGAACCTCCAAGATAAAAGAATTGAACTATAGTAATAAATAATTAGTGCCGCAGCATGCATGAGCATCATGAAGCCGGTATCGACATTTTAGTCATCAAAAATGAAATCCCTGCGAGAACGTTACGAGGAGCGAAATTAAGGGAGGCAGAAAGCATTTGCTTTGCGGCACAGACTCCGTGAACGAGAAGCAAACACGGGCCTGGCAAGCACGTGGGCAGAGAGAAGCAGCCTTTCCTCCTCTTGGAAGCCATCGACACGGGCGGCCTTTGCTTTTCGGCTAATCGGCGCCAAATAATGACTCAGCGCCAGCACCTGCCGTCGCCGGCGGCGCGCTTTCTAATTAATGTCTAATTTAACAACGCCTCGCGGCGGGCAAACACCGCCACCGCTCCGGCGGCGACTCGGTTACGCCCGAGCGACAAATATTTGTATAATCCCATTTATTCTAAATTCGCTGCTCCGTCTATCGTGGCGGGGCGGGGATATGGAGGTGGGCAGAGTGCGGAGAGATCGAAGTGGGGTAGAAAGATGGAAGAAGTGCTAATTTAATTAGCAACGCCATGAAGGTAGGCGAATGGAGGGGAGTGGAGTTGGAGGGGAGGTTGTTCTCTGTTCGTGAGAGACGCTGCGGGCACCCTGAGCCCACCCTCTAGATCTAGACGTTCCGTGAGGATCGATCCACACTGGACGCCAACGCAACGTTACAGAACGGATAGGAACGCCACCGTCAAATGGCGGTGTGTCCACGCTAGGTGGAACGCCAACGTAACCTTACGTCGCCTAGGTCAGTACTGAGCGGTGAGACTGAGAAGCTTATGTCCACGAATCAGCATTGTTTTAGAGTGCGTCGCTCGTGCGAAACTCAGCTTGCCCTTTTCTCACATGATGTACAGAGAACCAAGGATGAAGGCAACAGTCAGATTCCATATTTTTAGATTTCCAAAAAGCATTTGACATGGTGCCCCCCAGCAGGCTGTTAACGAAGGTGCGAGTATATGGAATAATCATACAATGAAGGCTTCACGACCGGATGGTACTGTTGTTGATAATTCTTCCGGGTTATATGGCCGTGGTCCATGGAATACTACGTTGGACATCCTCAGAGGTATGGCTGGTCCTGTTGAGTCCTGCCGACTGACGAGTCGGGTGTCGGAGAGCGGCCTAAATACTGAGGACAGTGGGCGTGGTCTAGCTTGCACAGAGTAGCAGAGAGAAAACTAGTCAAAGATAAAATGTAACTATCGATAATAGTCCCTCATAGATAAAAATCACTTATCGATTCTGTAACGCCACTGTCCATATCTCGCTTAATTTCAAGGCCTCTTCTTTTCTATTAAAATTATCTTCATGTTTATAAATTTCAATAGCCTCCCTATACAGTCGTGGATAATAGTTCGTGGTAGCACTTAAAACTGTAGTTTCAGAAAACGTAACTACATGGTCACCGGACTGAAGTGCATGTTCCGCAACGGCTGATTTATCTATTTTACCCAGTCGGCAAAGACTTTTCTGCTCCTTTACCCTCGTATTCACACAAGGCCACCATTATCATCTAGCGGTGTGTATAAAATTCCGTGTACCTGTTCTGTATAATTCTGACACGGTCACTGAACCTTAGCAGCTATGTTCAAAGTTTTAAAATTTATGATATTAGTATTGGGCCCATCGTTTTTGGTATCGGTAGGCTGACTGGTGGCAGTTCTAATAACACTTAATCCCTGCCGTTGGGGATGGCGGTAGCAAAGGATGATGGCTGAAACGAACTATGGAACGCTTGAAGCAATCACAGCAAAACTTGGTACAGGGGGTATAACATTGGCGGGTCAATTGGCAGTTTTTGTCTTACAGAGAAATAGGCCTGTGCACGAGCTCGCAGACGGAAATCACAGCTGACCACAGCGCCGCCACAGGGGTATAAAAGAATCTGGCTGCCCATAGGGGGTCTTAATGGTGGAGGTGGCGACTGAAGTAAGCCGGGCTATAGGCGCAAGGCAGCGGTAGGGGGAGGGAGTAGAGGAAAGGGGGGGGGGGAGAGCGAGAGGAATTGTTGCCGCCCCCGCATCGCCCGCGATGTATATTTCAGGGGCGGCTGCCGAGTGGCCAGCGGCCGCCCCCGCCGCCCCCGCCACCTCCCACGCCCTTAAGGCGACTGCATTAATAATGACCGCGACCGCAGTTTGCCGGGCTGCTGGGCGGCGGCGGGGGCGGGTCACGCGCTATCCGCCGCCCGCTGTGTGCGGGCGAGTCCGTGTGTACACTTTATTTGAGCCACGCGCGTACCGGGGCGGAAGCTCGGACACGGCGGAGCACACAATGCGGGAAATGGAACTTTAATTGAAGCGAAACAGTTAATGCGCGCGCGGCGGCGTTTGCAGGGTCCGCACCGCCCCCGCCTCCCACTCCCACCCGCGGGCCTGATGTATAACCCGCGTTGCGGGCCCAGGGGGCGGTCCAGCCTTGGAGAGGACGCCAAGAGCGCCGGGCGACGCTTCCAATGTTGCGACGAGGAATGGCGCCCGGTCTAAATTTGCATTCCAGCAGCTTCCAGGAAGGGGAACTGCGGGTGATGGGACGCCGCTGGACGCCGGGCGCCGTGTGGTGGAATGGGAGCAGGGGCGGGGGGAGGGGCGGACGGGGGCTGGAACGCTCCAGTCGGTGTCCACAGGGTCAGTGTGTTCACCAGCCTCCAGATTTTCATCGGTACCGAACGAGTGTTTCCATCCAGTGATGATGACAGGGCATGCTTATTCTGAGGGGGGTGAGAGGGGAAGGGGGCTCAAATGGCAGCCCAGCCATTCTGGTTAACATTTTTCTTGATTTCCCTACATGACTTCGGAAGCTTGTCTTTGTTGTTCTTCAACATGACAACATCCAGATTACATCCCAGCAGTTTGGGTCGAAGATCGCACTAGTTTTCTCCCAGCCTACCAGGATAGCTTACCCCAGTTTCCTTACGCAATTTCCAACGATTCTGGGTGGTTATTTCATCAAGATAAAGACCGGTTTCGTTCAGAACTAGAGCTGAAAAACAGTCGTTAATAAGCGCAGACTACAGTAGATATCCTAGCTGCTAACGTCATTGAAGGTCGTACCTGCGTTACTTGAATGCTAGGTATGTTGCATACCGATCGGGCGTTACCTTGTAACGGTCGCTTTGTTTATGTATGCGAACATTGTGTTACTAGATTCCACTTGAAACAGTAATTGGTGAACAGTCTAAAAACTGAGTGAGTAAAATTTAAGAAAAATAGAAAACAAAAATATATCAAACATCGTTCAGCACTTCGTTGAACTTATATAAAACATGTTTCTGATATTCATTGACAACTTGCGAATTTTTCGATAGTTACAGGTAACTCTTGTCTTCGATCAAGATGAAAAAAGTTCTGTTGAATACAACACAACAACCATAATTGCACATATTTTTTTATGTTTGTGCATTTAAATTGTAATTTCAACAAACGTAATTCTTTTGGTTACGTAAAAGCACAGAAGTTACGTGATCAACTAATTTCTATTACTTATTAATCGCAATTTGTATTCGTTAAGGGTATAAAATACACAATGGACAGACACTGAAAGAAGTACGTTACTAATCAGTTGCAAAACAAAAAAGTCGAGTTGGAGTCGTGTTGTTGCGAAGCCTGTCCAGCCATTTTGTACACTCATGAATGCATATGTATCTTCTTTTACCGTTACTGTTATTACTATTACTATCTTTCGAACATTCCCTGTTAAAAATAGTGTCTGAACTTGTATTCCTGTATTATGATATCTTTGCATTTTTTATCTCTTCTCAAATTCTCTTCATTTGTCGACTGTTTTTTTTCTCGCTCTCCTGTCCATTTAAATCGTGCCATCTTATTTCGGCTTGTTCTTTCTAGTTAATAGTTCGGGGTAACAAGTGACACAACTGTGGCAGATGACAAAAATTAAACTTTATTTTAGTAATTCGCTCACAGTTTTGTGGAGGGTTCTAACTGTTAAGATGAATGTCTACAGTGGTGCCAAATTCTTTTCTGTCGTGTTTAAATAATTTAACATTTTGTATACATTTAAGTAAGCAGGAATGACGTATTAGAAACGTTAAATATAAAAAAAACATAAAATAATGATGTTGACAACAGTGGAAACATTTTATAGCATGACAGTAATTTCACTTATTATTGTTTAAGTTACAAAGATTATATATATTGGGTCGCGGACGAAAAACCGACAAACCAAACCCGGGTACTAGAATGCTAATTAGAATGAAATTTTCACTCTACAGCGGAGTGTGCGCTGATATGAAACTTCCTGGCAGATTAAAACTGTGTGCCGTACCGAGACTCGAACTCTGGACCTTTGCCTTTCGAGGGCAAGTTTGGAAGGTAGGAGACGAGGTACTGGCGGAATTAAAGCTGTGGGGACGGGGCGTGAGTCGTGCTTGGGTAGCTCAGTCGGTAGAGCACTTGCCTGCGAAAGGCAAAGGTCCCGAGTTCGAGTCTCAGTCCGGCACACAGTTTTAATCTGCCAGGAAGTTTCATATAGACTGCTAATTGTCATCTATTGTTTCGAAGCTGTTGCGACTACGTAAATACAGACCTTTGCATTAGCTTATTTGTTATTTATTTATTACCTAATTATTAAATGTTTATCGACTTGTTGTTGTATCTGCTCGTGGCAGGCAACAGTTTGTACGTAATAGGCGAGCAGTCTGTACTCGGGGGCGAGTTTTCCTGGCGCCCGTATGTTGGAGGGCTGGGGTTGAGAGATACAAAGCGGAAAGTATGACTCTTAACAGTAATCTTATTCTTTCAATCAACTTCCCTTTTTACGAAGTTTCTCAAACTCACGCATGTTGTTGACCATTTCCTGTCTATGGAGGTACCAGAGTCATGTTTAAAGATCTTCTTCTTTCACTGACGCCTGCGCTTTTGTACTGACGTTATGTATGAACAGGCTGTCTACCACAGCTCCACAAAATCACACCTGAAGCACGAGTCTCGTGGACATGTGCTGCAGTTACGACGACTGCATAATCGAAAAACCACTCAAACAGTTGAAAGGTCTCTGTTGGATTCCTTTCATGTTAATTTCTTAAATCTGTTGTCATTTACGGCATAAATTCCTCTTCTAAATTTACTGTGGTGTTTCTGACTCTATCTGGGAGGAGACTGAGCAGTGGAACGTGTTACTTTTACACATAAACAAGAACGATCTGTCACACTATTACACTTTAAAACACAGTTTATATGTAATTCATGTCACACAGTCTCATACGGAACCTACATCCGCTTTCTTTTATATACTGCATATGATAAGATACTGTCATGCCCCTTCCCTTCTGTGTGAAAGGCTGAATGAGCAAATGTATTTCTAGTTGCATGCTTGATGGTAGTAGACAAGCCTGTCTCTAAACCTGAAATAAATATGATTAAATTTTCAATTAGGCTGAACTTAAGAAATCCATTGTCCTACGGAGGTCTTACCACTTCAGACGCTCGCCACGGACTGACTGGCGTGGGCCCCTACCGAGGGTGCTTCACAGATACAAACGGAAGTGATCAGAGAGGCAGCTTCCTATATCAACATGACAAGGGACGGACAGGACCATAGTAAGTATAGAAACCTCTTTGCTTTTAGAAAGCGTAGCTACCTGTTCCGACATTGGTGCTACTGTTCTCTAGCAGACAGGCTTGTCTGCTACCGTCAAGCATGCAACTAGGAATACATTTGCTCATTCATCCTTTCACACAGAAGGGAAGGTGCATGACAGTATCTTATCATATACAGTATATAAAAGAAAGCGGATGTAGGTTCCGTAGTAGACTGTGTGACATGAATTACATATAAACTGTGTTTTAAAGTGTAGTAGTGTGACAGATCGTTCTTGTTTATGTGTAAAAATAACACGTTCCACTGCTCAGTCTCCTCCCTGATAGAGTCAGAAACACCACAGAAAATTTAGAAGTGGCATGTACGCCGTAAATGACAACACTTTTAAGAAATTAACATGAGAGGAATCCAAAAGAGACCTTTCACAATTACCTACATCGAGGAAGCCCCCAAACTGCACGTTTGGAAGTTGCCGTTTGAGGAACTCCAGAGGTCGAACCGGCAGCGAAAATGAATAGGCGTGCCGGTTAAGATAGGGCTCCGGTCCTATTCGTGGTCCCAAATTAAAAGCGGCCGCGACCGCTTAGGGAGATTTACTGCGCGGACAATGAATCAGCGAGGGGACGAAGCCACCGCGCATATCTAATTGAATTCGAGTATCAAATTCTTTCGCAGAACGCTATTATTCGCGCGAGCGCCATATATATCCGCGGCCGGCTGACCCCTTTTATCTGGTGCGGACACCCTACCCTGCCCTGCTCCATCCCGGCGCGCCCGTCCCGGACGGAGCCCGCTATAAACAACATCGCCACGAGATGAACGCGCAAACGGCCCGCGCTACTTGTAGCGCCCGCTCTCGCAAGTTGCGTTCGGTCGCCATATATCTGCAAGGCGGGGGCGGCGCAGGGGCAGATGGCGATACGACGTAATGAGCTTTCTTCGTTAATTATCGGCTATCCCCACCCACTGCATACCCTCTGCCCCCCTCGCTCGCGAGGCAATGCGTTTCCAGTGCGCGTTGTCGCGTATCTACGCCCCCGCGGTGCCAGTGGGCGGCTCCGCCCCCGCGGTGACCGGCGCCGCAAAACAGCGACGCCTGCAGAAACACTGTGCGCCGTTGCCTCCACTCCATGATGGTCAATTAGTAAGCGGCCGTGCCGCGCTGCGGGGTGGGGCGGCTGTGTCCGGCGGCCCTCGCTGCAGGGTCTGTCTTCGTTAAATTGTCGCCCCCCCCGCCGGCGCTGCCTCCGGGCGTAATGGTCACCGGCTGAAAGCGTGTTTTACAGCTGCCCACGCCCCAGCGCGGTTTAAGCGCTGTAAGCAGGCGCACAGCCGGCAGCAGCTAGCCGAGACCGCTGTCGCGACTACAGGGCATCGCATTCTGTCTCTCCGTCGCGGGAATGGCTTCATTTCTCGATTTATTTTATTGTTCCGTGGGACCAAATTAAGGAGAAGTCTCCATGGTCATGGAACGAGTCGATACATGATATTATAACACGATAGTAGAAACAGATAAAATGAAATACAAGAAACGTATTCAGGCGACAATTCGTAAGTTCATATAAAGAAAATCAACAATGTAACACTGGAATTTGCTTAATTTTTCAGCTCTTCCAGGAGCTCCTCGACAGAATAGAAGGAGTGAGCAATGAGGAAACTCTTCAGTGTAGACTTAAAAGCGTTTGGGCTACTGCTAAGATTTTTCAGTTCTTGTAGTAGCTTATTGAAAACGGATGAAGCAGAATAGTGCACTCCTTTCTGCACAAGAGTCAAGGAAGTGCATTCCACATGCAGATTTGATTTCGGCCTAGTATTAACTGAGTGAAAGCTGCTAATTCTTGGGAATAAGCTAATATTGCTAACAACAAACGACATTGAAGAAAGCATATACTGTAAGGGCGATGTCAGAATTCCCAGACTATTGAATAGGGGTCGACAAGAGGTTCTCGAACTTACACCACATATAGCTCGAACAGCCCGTTTTTGAGCCAAAACACATCAGAAGAATTACCCCAAAAAATAATACCATATGACATAAGCGTATGAAAATATGCGAAGTACACTACTTTTCGTGTTGAACTGTCACTTATTTCAGATACTGTTCTAATGGTAAATAAAGCAGCATTTAGTTTCTGAACAAGATCCTGAACATGGGCTTTCCACAAGATCTTACTATCTATCCGAACGACTAGGAACTTGAACTGTTCCGTCTCGCTTATAATATGCCCATTCTGTCTGATCAAAATACCGGTTCTTGTTGAATTGTGAGTTAGAAACTGTAAAAATTGAGTCTTACTGTGATTTAGCATCAAATTATTTTCCACAAGCCACGAACTTATTTCATGAAGTACATTATTTGATAATGTTTCAATATTACACACAAGATCCTTCACTACCAAGCTGGTGTCATCAGCAAACAGAAATATTTTTGAATCACCTGTAATACTAGAAGGCATATCATTTATATAAACAAGGAACAGCAGTGGCCCCAGCATCGACCCTCGGGGAATGCCCCACTTAACAGTACCCCATTGGGACTGAACATCACTACCACTCTCAATATTGCGGAGAATTACCTTCTGCTTTCTGTTCTTAAAGTAAGAGGCGAACCAATTGTAAGCTACTCCCCTTACTCCATAATGGCCCAACTTCTGCAGTAATATTTTGTGGTCAACACAGTCAAAAGCCTTCGTTAAATCAAAGAAAAACCCTAGCGTTCGCAACCTTTTATTTAATCCGTCCAAAACCTCACAGAGAAAAGAGAATATAGCATTTTCAGTTGATAAACCATTTCTAAAACCAAACTATACATTTGACAGCAAACTATGTGAATTTAAATGCTCCAATAACCTTGTATATACAACCTCCTCGACAACTTTAGCAAACACCGATGGCATAGAAATAGGTCTATAATTGTGAACATTATCCCCGTCTCCCTTTTTATAAAGTGGCTTCACTACCGAATACTTTAATCGGTCAGGAAACCGACCACTCCTAAAGGAAAAGTTACAGATATGGCTAAGTACTGGGCTAACATACATAGAACAATACTTCAGTGTTCTGCTAGATACCCCGTCATATCCATGAGCGTTCTTGGTCTTCATTGATTTAATTATTAACTCAATCTCCATCTTGTCAATATCATGAGGAGCATTTCAGGTAACAGTCTCGGAACACTTTTTTCTACGGGCGCTATATGATTCCCTGTTGGGACTAGGTTTCTATTTAGTTCGCCAGTATTAAATATTGTACATATATGCGACTTATCAGTGACGGACATTCCCACTACGCACTGATTCTATATCCTCGACCTGTATCTGCAGACCAGCCACTTCCTTTACGACTGACCATATGGTTTTAATTTTATCCTGAGACTTAGCTATTCTATCTGCATACCACATACTTTTTGCCTTCCTAATAACTTTTTAAGCACCTTACAATACTGTTTGCAATGGGCTGCTGCATTTCGATTTTGACTAACGTTTTGATATAATTGCCACTTTGTTCTACAGGATATTCTTATCCCTCTAGTCAGGCACCCAGGCTGCCTGTTTGCGCTAGTACCCTGTTTTGAAGGTTCAACGGAAAGAAACTTTCAAAGAGCACGACAAAAGTCTTGAGGAAAGCATTATATTTATCGTCTACTGTATCAGCATAAATACTCATTTTTGGAAACTGTTTATATACTCGCTGCGCTCTCGTTTCAGTATTTTTGTTATAATGAATGATGGTGGGTGGATAAGTTTGTAATTTATAAGAGTCTGTGTACATAGCGGTGTAGACACGTATGTACACTACTGGCCATTAAAAGTGCTACAACAGGTAGAAATGCAGATGATAAACGGGTATTCATTGGACAAATATATCATACTAGAACTCACATGTGATTTTCACACAATTTGGGTGCATAGATCCTGAGAAATCAGTACCCACAACAATCACCTCTGGCCGTAATAACGGCCTTGATACGACTGGGCATTGAGTCAAACAGAGCTTGGATGGCGTGTACAGGTACAGCTGCCCATGCAGCTTCAACACGATACCACAGTTCGTCAAGAGTAGTGACTGGCGTATTGTGACAAGCCAGTTGCTCCGCGACCATTGACCAGACGTTTCCAATTGGTGAGAGATCTGGAGAAAGTGCTGGCTGCTGTATCCAGAAAGCCCCATAAAGGACCTGCAACATGCGGTCGTGCATTATCCTGCTGAAATGTAGGGTTTCGCAGGGATCGAATGAGGGGTAGAGCCGCGGGTCGTAACACATCTGAAATGTAACGTCCACTGTTCAAAGTGCCGTCAATGCGAACAAGAGGCGACCGAGACGTGTAACCAATGGCACCCCATACCATCACGCCGGGTCATACGTCAGTATGGCGATGATGAATACACGCTTCCAATGTGCGTTCAGCGCGATGTCACCAAACACGGATGCGACCATCATGATGCTGTAAACCTAACCTGGATTCATCCGAAAAAGTGACGTTTTGCCATTCGTGCATCCAGGTTCGTCGTTGAGTAAACCACCTCAGGCGCTCCTGTCTGTGATGCAGCGTCAAGGGTAAACGCAGCCATGGTCTCCGAGCTGATAGTCCATGCTGCTGCAAACGTCGTTGAACTGTTCGTGCAGATGGTTGCTGTGTTGCAAACGTCCCCATCTGTTGACTCAGGGATCGAGACGTGGCTGCACGATTCGTTACAGCCATGCGGATAAGATGCTTGTCATCTCGACTGCTAGTGATACGAGGCCGTTGGGATCCAGCACAGGGTTCCGTATTACCCTCCTGAACCCACCGATTCCATATTCTGCTAACAGTCATTGGATCTCGACCAACGCGAGCAGCAATGTCGCGATACGAGAAGCCGCAATTGTGATAGGCTACAATCTGACCTTTATCAAAGTCGGCAACGTGATGGTACGCATGCCTCCTCCTTACACGAGGCATCGCAACAACGTTTCACCAGGCAACGCCGGGCGACTGCTGTTTGTGTATGAGAAATCGGCTGGAAACTTTCCTCATGTCAGCACGTTGTAGGTGTCGACAACGGCGGCAACCTTGTGTGAATGCTCTGAAAAGCTAATCATTTGCATATTACAGCATCTTCTTCCTGTCGGTTCAGTTTTGGGTCTGTAGTACATCATCTTCGTGGTGTAGCAATTTTAATGGCCAGTAGTGTATAAAAACGTATGCTGCATCGGCATGTAGGTACACAATGAATGTGCTTCTGTTTTATTTTGCTGCATGTGGAATATGAAAGAATGTATTATATTTTGTAATTAGATTTAAAAATGTCTCGATCAATTAATTTCATACGGAAGTAGTGTTTACAGGGGTTCTTCTAGCTCACGTATTAGTGGAAATGACATGTTGCCACCAGAGCAACCGATACCAACCATTTCTTCCTTCAGTTTAAATGCACATTTTTGATCCACACCCTAAGATGACTAATTTATGATTAGCAGAATTAGTAGATCATAATGGAATGCAGCCTCACCATAAGCCTCCCTCGTTCCACATGTGAAGGTACGACATCTCGCTGTTCTTCGTACAGCCTTTAAATGATACCGTTCTTTTGAGTCTCCCAGCGTCTCGGGAGCTGTAGAAGATCTGCTTGACGCTCAGCGTCTAAGATGCGACGGGCCCGTGATTGTTCTGCTACCTCAGTAGCTCTTAAGGCCGCCTCACGTTCCGTATCCAACTTCCAACGGACCTGAGGCTGCTCCGAGGTTTGTTGGATTCGATTAACTTTAGTAGCCCCAGCTCTCTTAGACCCATGCGCTAAATCAGACTTACGTTGGCGAGGCTTATCGAAACAGGCTTAAATATGGTTCTCGGCCTTATCATCAGTCTTTATTGCTGTATCTCCACAAAAACTCTCCTGCTATGCCAGGTGATATAGCAAGTCAATATGATAAATTGAGCTCACAAGAATATTGAATTTGCGCACTCACGAGGTAATCTGTAAACCCCAAGAGTCCCCAACCGGCACGCCAGTGTCGTCTGCATCCCATTGACGTGTATGACAATTAAAACGGTTAATAATACCAAAAAAGATACAACTTTCTACAATAGCCTACGATCTTCCACAGGGTTCAAGCTATCTTCATACCAAATTTCATTGGAATTGGTTCAGCGGTAGAGTTATGAAAGAGTAACAGAGTCAATTATTTATTTATAGTTTCTGCTACCAGTCACTTTTTTATTTTATGTTTAATCTAATATAATACAACACGTTTCGAACATGTTCTGTTCGTCTTCAGGCGTTTATACACACATACATACATACATAGAAATGTTACCGAGCGAGGTGGCGCAGTGGTTAGCACACTGGACTCGCATTCGGGAGGACGACGGTTCAATCCCGTCTCCAGCCATCCTGATTTAGGTTTTCCGTGATTTCCCTAAATCATTTCAGGCAAATGCCGGGATGGTTCCTTTGAAAGGGCACGGCCGATTTCCTTCCCAATCCTTCCATAACCCGAGCTTGCGCTCCGTCTCTAATGACCTCGTTGTCGACGGGACGTTAAACACTAACCACCACCACCACCATAGAAATGTTACCTAAACAGTGTAACTGTTTAACAGAGTATGTTCGAAACGCGTTGTATTATGTTAGCTTAAACATAAAATAAATAAGTGACTGGTAGCAGAAACTAGAAATAAATAATTATCCCACAGTCACTGTTCACAAACATAACCACTACGGCCGAAAGTAAGTAACAGAGTTACTTTCGCATTTATAATATTAGCATGAAAGTATTGTTTGGTATAGATTAACCACGTTGTGGATTATGTAAGCATTGTATTCTAGCTGTTACCGCAATTGTGCTCCCATATCAATAAAATGAAATGAAATGTCCGTACGGCTTCACTGTTCTGCAGACATCGGTTGAGGAGTTTGGGAGCCGGGTGCTAGTCTTTTTATTTGACGCCAATTCGGCGACTTGCACCTGGATGGTGATAAAATGATGATGGGGACAGCACACGTATCAATTCGAGAGCGAAAAAGAAAGTCCACCGCCCTGGTGAATCGAACCCGGGACCCCGCGATCGAGTGAGTAATGCTAAACACATAACCACAAGCTGTTTACGCAAAGCTCAAGGCGTCCTATATGTTCAAACAAAATAATACTTATTAACTACTTGCTAATTTAAAATTAGGAGATGCAGTTTCTGTGGTGTCGTAAGCATATCACGCCCTACCAGGCAGCACCAAAGGCGTCGAGAGGTGGACAACCCACTGCAGAGACGGCGTATAGTCCAGCGATTGCAGCAAGAAGAAGTCGCAGCGGTGGCGCCGCCGGAGAAGTGATAGGCGCCGGTGCAGAGAAGGCACTTCCAAGTCAGCTCGACTACGGAGAAGACCGCCTTTGCTTGTGTACTTGGCGCCGCATCGTCTGCTGCTAGCGAGTCCACACCAGCCCGTCTACGATAACATTCTAGTGGGACCAAAACTGTTTACTATCCAGCCTTAGCTTCTAGAATATTAGTTGAACTTCAGCATCTGTTGCCTGAGCCGATTTGTACAAAGTTGAGTATTCGCCAGTAAAAGTGTGTTTACTTGCCACTAAATATTATCAGTGTGTCACTGTTCTCCTCGTTCTCCTCTCATAGTCTTTCCCTCAGCGCACTATAAATAGTTCAGGGTGGCGACAAGTAAAATCTCACTCTGTGATTCTCGAGAGGTACGATACAACATTTTCATTCTGTAGGGTATAGTCTACATCTGCATTGTTGTCTGAACTCCACAGTCACTTATAAACTAATTCTAATGTGGATTATGAATAACACATTCAAGAAATGAACAGAAATATGACAATATAAGTAACTTTTGGATCTCACTACGGCAATCACTACGGCTTCAGAGTTTGCAGACATCACTGCGGACACACCCACCTGCAGATGGTTGGACGGTTGCCAACCGAAATATTGTGGCAAGAAGTCAACATGATGCGGCTGCAACCCCGAAATCTCATAGAATATTCAGTACGCCGGGAAAACTTCAGGAATCACATCACTGATAACGTCTTGCAGGAAATGATCTACATCGGTATAAGTGCTCCGTAGTTTCTTGAACTTCAGAGTTACGAAGGGCTGACGATGTGAAATAACCCCATATCTGTAAACTATCTTTTCCTCTTGCAGCCCCTTCTGAGTCTGTTTCCACATGGGCCATTCTCCAGCGAAACAAATTTTTAAATTTTTTCATGCAGTATTCAGGCCTCATATTTCATATAGATAAATAGGAGCGTGTATGTTGGCCCATGTTATGTGTTGCCCACATGACACTTTTCGTGTACATCAGTCATGGAGGAGAAAGATGGTGACCATATAATGGGTTTATTTTTACTATGACTGTTCCTTCAGACAGGCATGTCTGAACGAACAGATGGTAAAAATAAAAATAAAAAAATCAGTGTTAGAAGCCTCGACGGGCAAAAGCAACAGTAATAACATTGGTTTTAAATCCTTGCAGTCTCACTGTCCCTGTTGCGGCAATTAAGTAATGTGTGAGCATTAAGGGATGCAGACACTGTAAGTGGCGTACGGAACTATGGATCGTTCTCTGGGGTAGGAGGGGTGAGGGGGGGGGGGGGGCGCACAGAGAGCCGAGTGATTAAGGCGACAGTTGTAATAAGTGGGAAATCCGAATTCGAGTCCCTGTCCGGCATAAATTTGTTTGTGTCACGAGTAGGTAGTAAATCTATACCTAATACATCTGACGTCAAAAAATTCGCCATCAACGAAAATATTTGCAACATACAATAGGTATTCGTCGAAGGTAGGTTCCTTGTACCTTTTTCTGTGTGCAGCTACCTCGTTCCTGATGTGCAACTTACATAGTACTCATACCACTACATTTATATCAACCTATGGCTGTGTACTTGCTGGAGTATGTTCCAGGTTATATGGCCGCGGTCCACGAAATTGTCTTGTTTCTGATGTTTCGTACAGAGCTACCAGCAGAGATAATCCTTGTCGGAGATGACACTTAACGATCGAACTATAAACTGTCAAAGATGAAACTTATTTCTAGATTCAGTAGAGCTACTGTCCGTCTGTCACTACGTTCGATTCATACTTGTTTCCTGTTGCAATTGTCCCAGTGTTTACATAAGTTGTTGGCTTCTCTGTATAGCCGTGGATAATAGTGGGTCACTAAATATAAGGCTTTGGTTTCGAAACAGTTCATGATTCACTGAAGGGCGTACCCTGCTGCAGCTGATTTTTCTGCTTTCCGTAGTCGGTAAGACTTCTGTGTCCCTTCACAACTGTACTCACGCTTCTCTTTGCAAACTTCTACCACGCCGCCGTTCCACAATATTTATGTCGTTCTTTGACACCTGTCTCAACAGTCAGCAAGATGCAGTGGAACTAGGAGATATTCTGAAGATGTCTAAAGCAGGTCTTGACGAAAGGTCAGGAAAGAAACACTTTGATGGAACACGAGCATACGACCCGGAAATTCAGCAGCAAATAACGTAACCAGTAATGAAAGCTTTCATTCCAAGTGCACTTGCCTCATTACTAAATTTGCATTCCAGCTATTAACACGGTAAACTTGTGAAGAGATGACTAAAATCAGCACCCCGGACAAAACATTAGTCAGCCCAATTACAAGAGCATACTCGACGATTTGGAGCACTGTGCAAAAAGTCAACATTAATTAATATTATGAAAACCCGAAATTTAGTCGCCGTTACAGTGGAGATGTTTGTGGCTGCTTCGTCTGGTGTGTGGATATAACGATATGTCGGGCATATGCAGTATATAACAACATCAAATTCTTACTTCAGAGAAGTCGACGACAGCAGATCGACGGAGGGCTGTTGCAACTGGCGCCCAACGTGGGGCTCGAACCCAGGACCCTGAGATTAAGAGTCCCTCTCGTTCCGACAGCTCCTCCAACTGCACTGTCCGATAAGGTGGCGAACTTTCACCAATGAACGTGAAGTCAGGGCCCCAATGCACTCCTGGAAGGACGCACGTGGGGATGGAGCACAGTGTCACAGTACCGTTGACCGGTGACTGCACCGCGTTCAAAGACTTGGAGGTCAGTACGCCAATGTAACATTATGAAGCCCCACACCATAACGCCTGGACCAGCAAAACGATAATGTCCGACAGTGTTCCTGGGTGCGGTACCTACTCGCATATAGCGCGAGGTGGGAACGCAAAACACTTCGAGCGTGATCGTTGCGGTGGTCCACGTGTTACGGTGTGGTGAGGCATAATGTTGCAAGGGTGTAGTGACCTCCAAATCTTTGAACATTGTACTCTTTCGATATATGTGTCTTTTCAGGGGTGTATTCGGTTCTGGGTTCACTTGTATGGAGGACAACATCCGATAGCATCGAACAGCGCAGGTGGAGGAGGTCTTTAAATAAGAGGGTATTGGGCGAATGGACTGATCTGTCCGGTCCCCCGACTTAAATCACACCGTGCACGTGTGGGATGTGTCGGGAGACGTATTGTAGCACGTCCACGTACACCAGCGACCGTCCAGCAGGTGTCAACCACTCTGGTGGAGGACGGCAACGCTCCTTACCAACCCTATGACTAGGACGGCAGCACGCTGCAGATCGTTCATTACCGTCCGTGACTATCACACACCCTACTGAAAACAATATCCCGCCTTTTGTAATATCCAGGAGACGATCGTGGATCTCCGTGACTTCACTGTGATTTTTGTTTTCGAATAAAAGTGTCATTGATGTTCGTATCATTGCGTATTTCTTTCAGTTACTTTCCGTACTACAAGTACATCGTAGCTGTTCTTGCTAAGTACTGTCCAAGTGTCATCGTGCTATGTTACTTGGCGAAGATCCATCATGCGAAGGTCACTTTAGACCCTGCGTTTTACAAACCAGTGGAGTTAGATAACGTGTGGACGGTTTATGTATACTTCGTCAGTCGTGCACCATCTTGTACTTTCAAGTCAAAGGTGTTTTTACCACGCAACCCTTTATACTTGGAGCTGAAATGAGTTTCTTTAATTTCTTAACAACACACCCAGTCTCGTAAATAGAAAATTGTGTTATCTCTAGATAGCTAATCTCTCTAAATATCATTTACTTTTATGTGGTTTTTGGTAGGCCTTCTTAATTTGATTTCACTTACTGATTATTGGTATGTGATAGGGTAATAATGAACGCATATATTCAAATGGCTCAAATGGCTCTGAGCACTATGGGACTTAACATCTATGGTCATCAGTCCCCTAGAACTTAGAACTACTTAAACCTAACTAACCTAAGGACAACACACAACACCCAGCCATCACGAGGCAGAGAAAATCCCTGACCCCGCCGGGAATCGAATCCGGGAACCCGGGCGTGGGAAAACGCATATACTGTTAAATACAGCACTGACAAGATATTTTAATCTGCAACGCTTTTAAATTTGAACAGAACACTTGCTCATAGGTACACGAGCAGTTTTTTACATTTGGAACGACCTTACTTTTCCGAAGCAATTTTTGTAATTTGAGAAAAAGACTGCAGCTCACATAAAGTGAATGTTATCATTTCAAAACGGAATAAGAAAATACATTAAATTTTTACTATAGTGCTAGCCAGAGACGAAAGTCTCAAAAGTGTTCCACGATAGATCACTCTTCCCTACTCACACCATTCATCGTCTGTGTTCAAAATGTTCAAATGTGTGTTAAATCCTATGGGACTTAACTGCTAAGGTCATCAGTCCCTAAGCTTACACACTACTTAACCTACAATATCCTAAGGACAAACACACACACCCACGCCCGAGGGAGGACTCGAACCTCCGCCGGGACCGGCCGCACAGTCCATGACTGCAGCGCCCGAGACCGCTCGGCTAATCCTGCGCGGCTATCGTCTGTGGAAATAGCTTTCTCTGTGTTGGAAATATTGGAAAATAAGTTCGCATAAGGAATAAATTTTAATCAATATATCCCAAAGGGATAGAAACAATGTGTAAAGGTCCGTCAAACGAAAGCCGAACACCCACCACAATGGGACCATAAAATGTTTCCATTCAAAAGTGATGATCACACGCCGTAAGACATTTATCTCACTGGGATACGAGACGATCAATTCCTGTTTCGCACAACGCGGTCGGCCGCTGACGGATCGACAACCGCTCTCATTCTTGCACTTCCTCGTCCAATTGAAACCGACTTTCTTTAGGTCGCCAAAGACGCGAGAATCACACGGCGAAAGATCCGGAAGGTATCGACGATGTTGCAGTGTTTCCGAATCAAATCGCTGAAGCGTAGCGAATTGGTAGTTGGGTAGTTTGGGGGAGGAGACCAGACAGCGAGGTCATCGGTCTCATCGGATTAGGGAAGGACGGAGAGAGGAAGTCAGCGGTGCCCTTTCAAAGGAACCATCCCGGCATTTGCCCGGAGCGATTTAGGAAAATCACGGAAAACCTAAATCGGGATTGCCGGACGCGGGATTGAACCGTCGTCCTCTCGAATGCGAGTCCAGTGTGCTAGCCATTGCGCCACCTCGCTCGGTGCTGAAGCGTAGCCTTTGTCCCATTGGCAGTGAGGGGGCTGCGTTATCGTGCAGCAGGATGATTGAGTCCGGCAGCATTCCTGGGCGTTTTTCAGTGCATGACACATCGCAGTTTCTGCAAAGTGTCTTCATAGCGCTGCGCATTGATCGGGCTTCGACGCTCGGGGTGTCGATGAGCAGAAGGTCCCTGCAGTCGAAGAAGAAGGTGACCATCACTTTAACCGGAACTGAATGTCGAATCAAAGACCTTTGAGCCGTCTAAATCGCCAAATTGTTATCTTATTGGGCTACAAGTTTCGGCGATACGTTACGCCATATTCAGGCCCCCCGACCGACGTGTACGAAGGTTCCAACCTCGCTCCCGGTTAAAATAGGGCCCAGCATTCAAAGACTGGTATCTATAGATTTTTGATACAGTGATCACTTTGAAGGGATCGCTGTATCAAAAATATACAGATGCTGGGCGCTATTTTGACTGGAATCGAGGTTGCAGCCTTGCTACACGTCGGTCAGGGGGCCTAAAGATGGCGTAATACTTAGCCGAAACTGGTAGCTCAGTAAAATAATGGTTTGGAAATTTAAACGGCTGAAAGGTGTTTCATTTGACATTCTGTACTAATCAGCCGAGATCCCGCAACCACCTCTGAAAAGATGGACATACAGAAACTTAATCGGAACTTGTGTGAACAGCTTTTTATTTCTTTGGCGGGGGAGATGTGGCATATTTTTTTCACTGTAGGCTCTGTCGTTGGCCTCGGCCTGTCGGAATTCTGTCGGACGGAATCATCCCACTGCACGATAACGCCCGACCCTACACTGCCAATCGAACTAAGGCTACGCTTCAGTGATTTCGTTGAGAAACGTTTCATCCTCTGTACGGCGCGGATATTTCACCGTATGATTATCACAACTTTGGCGACCTGAAGAAAGGCATTGGTGGAGGTAGGTTTTAGTTGGACGAGGAAGTGTAAGAATGGGTGCGGGAACTGATCGTATGATTATCACAACTTTGGCGACCTGAAGAAAGGCATTGGTGGAGGTAGGTTTTAGCTGGACGAGGAAGTGTAAGAATGGGTGCGGGAAATGATCGTCTCGCCACCCAGTGGGATAAATATCTTAAGCGTGTGGGATCAGTCCATGGTCACAGGTCACACTTCCGCGGGTGTTCGGTTTTATTTTTTATTTATTTTTTATTTTTTTTTTACTGCCCCACATAGTGTCCGTTTAGTAGGATTCGGTTAAGAGCAACCCCTTTTATTTCCGTCAGTGTACGTGGTATCCTGAGCACTTTGCTTCCATAGCACAGCAGTGACATAAAATTCTCATCTATCAGCATCCTAGAAGGCAGTGTCTGAGATAGCGCTGTGTGAATCAGACATTACGGCCTCGGCGATGGACGCACATCATCCAGAGTCGGCGCAGGAAAAACTTTTCACAAAATCTGAGACGCTGTGCCAAGAGACGGTACAGGTTATGTGGGGAGAAAGCTGTAATAGCCGCGTGTCCTGAGGCTCGGCGCAGGAAGTGGCGGTTGTCCGCTCTGGGTGCATTGTCTGCCCGTCCTTTGTGGGGCGGTGATGTAAGCTCCGCATTAGTAACTGGAGCACTTAAAAGGCACGCATACCGGACGCGGCCGGCGGCGACAGCTGCCACGCTGTTTCTCCTAGGGGCCTCATCACCGAGTCTTCCAGCGCCTCGTTCTGAACGACTGCTCGACGCGAGGCAGGGACGCCGTACCTCGGATCGTCTTCCTCTCTGTTGCTTTCGTTTCTCTATGCAACGATAATGGCAAATTTTCTTTCCCCGATAAAGTGTTTCAGCTCATCTCATGCTATTGTTTACAAGTCGCACAGGCAACTTACTCGGTCCAGTTACAGTAATGTAACCACCGCCAGTGTTCGGCATCAGCGTGCAATAACCACTCACGTCAATGACAGACGGCAGATTGTAGAACTGGCAGTGGAGGGCATACAAAGGATGTCGGGGGAAAACAGCGCAGTTATTGTCGGGATGCGGAAACTGGGCGATTTATCTTGAAATGGAACTTGTTGTACCGTTCCGATTTTTTATTAAATTGCTAGCACGCAGAAATTATTAGCAAGAGTTTCTTCTCTTGCAGGTAATACCTCAGCTGGTGTCCAAAAGGAGAGAATGGACTAAACAGTGTTATTTATTGAATTTTTTCAGTTGTGTACCACGTTTCCCATTTTCCTTTCCTTTGTGCGGCCTGGACGGTATAAATGAGTGAGTGTGTGAACTAGCGGAAAGCTTTAGGCACAGATTGTAACACTGCATGAATGGTCGCTCTGGGGTAGGGTAGTACCAACCCCCCAAGAGCGAACAAGTTTAGCAGAGACCAAGTTTGCAGGTCAGGGCAAAGATGACACGTAGGCGCGCGTATTGGCTCTGTCAGGTTGGTGCACCACCCCCACCACGTTTGTAAGCGGAACGGTTAGGCGAATTCGGTTAGAAGGGCACTTGTTCCTGGGTCGTGGTGCGGGACAGACAAGGAGACGCAGCTCTCGTTTTGGTAATGTTAACATAGGTATTAGATTGTCTGAAATCTGCTCTGTAATAAGGTCCAAATGTTGAAATCAGGTGTGAAATTACCACTGAACCCATAACGGAATTGATTTTCTTAATTTACTCGAATTTCAGTAGACCTTGCGTTAGTGCCTTGTTCAGGCAACGTACCATGTGCCTTAATCTCACGGTCACGTTATTGCTCTGTGCTTAACGGAAATTCACTCATTCAGTGTATTTTAATCTGCTCTTCCATTTACAGTAATATTTTGGGGATTTTTATTTATTTTCCATATGTTTTCTTTGTGAACTTGCTTTCGCGCCACGTGGTCTGTTGGAGCAACCGCCGCATTGATAAATTGTAGTTTCGGTCTGAAAATATGTACACGATGAATAATCATACGATAGTGAGCGAGTGTAAAATAGGGAAGGAATAATCGTGTGTGTCCGTATTTTTCTGGGTTTCTGTTGGCTACTGAAACTTGGCCATGTGGTTTGAACAGCATTGAAGTGATGCTTCTTGTGCACCCCCATAACGATTTGATTTGTTGGCGATGTTGTAGGCTAAGTAAAATACTCGTGTCACTAGGAAAAGTATTGGATTTTAATGCCAACTGATTTGATAAATATTTGCAAAATACTCTTCCACCCTGACCTAGTTTTGATGGTATTGTCTTTGCGGAACTTGTTCTGAGTAATCTATAGCAACTGAATGTAATAACCGATGGTTTAGGTATAATAGTGCGGTTGTATAAAATTACGTTGAAGCCAGGTCTGCGCTCCTCTGTCCCATTCCATAATTACGTGGCGAAACTGAACCATGTTAACTAGAGACCGGTTTTGATGATGTACATTGCAAGAGAAACACGACTAGTTGTTGAAATATCATCGGTACTGAATAAATATCAATTAATCTCTACCCTCGACCGATTCTTTTCTCCTTCCATCATAAAGAATTGGTGGCAGTCAGTACCACAGTCGAATTCTGGGTCATGAAAGCAAATAAAAGCTATATACTGCATATTCAGCCCTGTATAGGTGCCTTCTGTAGCGGTTCAAAAATAATGCGTTATCCGTTGCGTTCAAATTTCTACCGGTTCGTTAAAACCTTCCGCTAGAAATTATTGTTATTTGGCAGGGGCCAGTAATTTCGTGGACCACACGAATTTAAGAAACCATTTACTACAGACGGTAAGCTTGCAGGAGCGGTAGGACATGTCAAGGTCTTCCTACTTGGGTAGACTTTTACCACCACCAGTACTGGAAGGTTACGTTGCAATCTGACGTCTACAAGGGCATGGTCACTGGCTTTCAGGTCAGGAATGGAAACGTTTCAGAAAGGGCCAGGTTTGTTCGCGCGTCACCGTGGTTAAAGTTACCATGCGCGGCAAAATGGCGCTGTTCCAAACCGTGGCCGAGGCAACTGAGGGGCACCACGGGTCGTAGATAACAGATGTGAACGACAGCTGCGGAGATGTGTGCGGGCGAGCAGTCGTGCAACTGTTGAGCAACTGGCCGCCCAGATGAACAGGGGAGCCACCTGCAGTGTCTCCTCAACGACCGCTCTGCTGACTGCTGTTCATCTGCGATGTAGACTGGAATTTGCACTCCATTACCACAACTGGGCATACAGTGACTGGCGACAGGCGGCCTTTTCAGATGAATCGCGTTTTATGCTCCATCGGACAGATGGCCGTTGTTGAGCACGGCTTGAAACGTCTGAAAGCTGACACCCTGCAGCAATCGTCGGAAGGGTCCAAGCAGGAGCAGGGAGCGTTATTGCCTGAGGAATATTTTCCTGGCATTCCGTGGGTGATCTCGTCACCATTTTCAACATAAGTATACTCCTACCATTGGGAACCAAGTTCATCACTACATGCAATTTGTTCTTCGACGCCACGATGGGATTTACCAGCAGGACAATGTAACGTGTCACACAGCTCGCAGTGTGCGTGGTTCCAAGAGCACCAGGATGAGTGCACCGTACTCCCCTAGCCACCAATCTCCCGGGATCTAAATCCAAATCGAGAATCTGTGGGGCCATCTCGATCAGGCTGTTCGCCTCATATAACCTAAACCAAAAACCCTAGCTCAACTGGCCATGACACCGGAGTCCGTACGGTTCCATATCCCTGTCGGTACATTCCAGAACCTGGCTGACTCTCCATCTGCACGTCTCGCAGCGATCCGCGTTGCAAAACGTAGTTATTTAGAATTTTGACAGGTGGTCACAGAAATGTGTCTGGACAGCGTGCAACATGCATTTCTTTCAATTTTCCAGTTTTTCTTTTTTCTTCAACTAAGTGGTAGCGACAACATCACCAATAAAGTCGCAACTAATACACAACCGATTACGATATGACAAGCAATACTTTAATAGTGTAATACGCCTTACTCTACGTGACAACCTTAGCACTACAGTAAATAAAATTTGCTGCTTGTTGAGGTAACGATTTGTTCCTCTCGAGACTTGTGTACTTTTCGACATGCTGCTTGTGAGATGGGAAATCACATGCAAATGCTCGTTTCATAGTTCGTCTTCACGGTCAGTAAGCTAAAACTCCTCTTACAAGGAACTCCTTGTAAGAACTCACTGATGGATGTACACTACTGGATTCGTGAGGAAGCATGAGATCTCAGGAGAATTTCATACGAATACAAATATCTTTCTATATCTCATCTCACTTACATACTTTAATTTAGGATAATAAGCCACTAAGACAGTCACAGCAATTATATAACCTTCTGGTTTAATATTGTTGGCAGTTTATGAACAGTTCTACATATTCTCTGAAGAATTCCCACAAATGTATCTAAGCTTTTCCCATTTTGCAGAGTCATGCACATAATCTTCAGTTTTATGTCTAAGATGCTGCCTTTTTTTTCCAAGCCAGCTAAAGCAAAGGAGAAATCAACACGGAAGTTGTCACTAGCCCGATAATGACACAATTACCTTAAAAACTTCATACAGACATTCACATCTTCATCAGGTGTCGTAACCATATGCAATGCTGGCACTTTCTTCCACATAACAGGATCAGTAGAGTGCACAGCGATCTGCCATTCATAGCCAAGATTATTCGTCTTTGTTGAGACATGCACCTTCCCGTATGTTCCCACATTTCTCAGCTAGATCTCTTATTGTCTCTTACACGCCTCGCCGATCCAGGTAGCACATTGTTTAGCTCACTGGACACATATTCGGGAGGACGGCGATTCAATTTCTGGTCCAGCCACCCAAATTTCATGATTTCTCTAGACGATTCAAGGGCGTGAATGTTTCCTAGAAATGACACGGCCAATTTCCTTCCGTTCATCTTCCCCAGCCGGATATTACGCTCCGTCTCAGACGACCTAATCTTCGACGGGATGGTAAATCCTAATTGTCCTTCTATTTTTTCCTTATACACGTCTGTAGTGATACTTCGTGGCTCACGCTAATACGATGCTGCTCTACAATAGTCGATTTTAATCCTGGTGATGGAGAAAACTTTTGATACTACATTTTTGCCACGAGGGGGAGATGGTTGGTGTCGTAAAATTTCTGGTTGTTACAATGTGCGTGACCGTCTGGTGTAGAAACTAGTACCTCTCCCAGTGTCTCATGGAGATAGGTAATAAGACATCGTTGATGATTAAACTTCCTGGCGGATTGAAACTGTGTGCCGGACCGAGACACGAACTCGGGACCTTTGCCTTTCCCGGGCAAGTGTTCTACCAACTGAGCTACTCAATCACGACTAACGACCCATCCCCACAGCTTCAATTCGGCCAGTACCTCGTTTCCTGCCTTCCATACTTCGCAGAAGCTCTCCTGCGAACCTTGCAGAACTAGCATTCCTGGAAGAATGATACTGAGGAGACATGGCCTAGCCACAGCCTGGGGGACTGTTCGCAGGAGAGCTTCTGTGAAGTTTGGAAGGTTGGAGACGAGGTACTGGCCGAATTGAAGCTGTGGGGATGGGTCGTGAGTCGTGCTTGGGTAGATCAGTTGGTAGAGCACTTTCCCGAGAAGGGCAAAGTTCCCGAGTTCGAGTCTAGGTCCGGGACACGGTTTTAATCTGCCAGAAAGTTTCATATCAGCGCACACTCCGCTGCAGAGTGAAAATCTCACTATCGCTGATGATGTTAAACTCCCGTCCATTGAATTCTCTACCCACCGCAACTCAATGATAACACAATACTGTACGAGAGTATATGGCATTTAGCCACAGCCCACGGCGCAAATTTTAGCTTGATGACTGGTCGGCGGACATAGTCGCAAACCCCACCCACTTGGATCTGGCTCTCGGTAACAAAGCTCACTGCTAGATATGTGGTTTACTTTAATTTTGAGTTATATCAGTCTTCTGTGTCATACATGTTAGACCCACTGCCACCAATCATTTATTTTATATACTGCACTCCGTGTTCTTGTCTAATTCCCTCCCTGTGGACAGCTTCTTTGGTGTGAGGTATTTGGGGCGTTTCCGACCAACCTATCACTCCGTCTCGTAACGGTGACAAAGAGCGTGATTCTCTCGGTAATTCCCTTAAATAACCTCTAATATCTATCACTAATCACCATTCTCCAGTCATTTGTCTGGTCTTTGTCCAGTTTTGAAACCGTAAAACACAGTGAAGGGTGGTAATAATTGGGTGAAATGAAAAAGTAATTACCTAGTGACCGAAATTCACAGTTCGAAATTCACTCGACAATAAAGAAAGAAAGAATACACAAAATTCTACTAAATAAAGGCGCTGTCAGTCATGCTGTATGGCAGTGAAAGTTGAGTATTACTTAAAAGAGTCTAGTTTCAGATGGTGATTCCAATTTCGAACGGTTACTCCCAAATATTGTATGGTGTTACTGTGTCCCATGATTTATCACCAATAATAGGACCATTAGCTATCTTATCCTCAGTATGTTACCTTTATTTACGTTGACGAGCAACTACCAGTACCTGTACCAAGCGTGGATTCTTTGCAGGGATCCTGCATTTCGCTACACATTCTTGCCGTTGCGACTTTTCTGTAATAAAACAGCACCATACTACTAGAGGCTCACGGAGCTTCTGAAACTATCCTCCAGCTTATATATACATGAGTGGATGTTCCCATCTGCTTTAAGTTATCGTGGCTAGAATGATTCCCCATTTATCTCCGCCTCGCTTGTATACTTTCTTTACCGCTTCGCATGCCCACGTCCCCACAAGGCGGTATTAACTCTCGTCGTATTCTTATCAGAAGCAAACGATGATAAAAATACAAATTAAATTATCTAGTGGTACTTAATGACAAAGTACGTAAAACATATGAAATAGCGTATGCCCAGAATTTTGCCAAATTAGCTGCCGCTGTCTAATCTTCTAATTTACACCTCAAAGAGCATTTGCTGCAGTTTATGAAGTGGGTTGTCGTTTGATCTTCTCCACATTCGCAGAGCCTAGAAGAACTATGGAAGCTCCACTGGAACATACTCATTCTCCCATCCTAAGTCAGTTTAACGATTTCCAAGCAGGCTAGTGTTCCTCCCGTCCTGGTTGTAGGGAGAGGGGATGATGTTCGATTAGCATCCAACCAGAAAGGTGAGTTTGTGTTCTCCATAATCTTAACCTTTGTGTCTGAGGAGATTCGTTTAGATTTTCGACTGTACGGAGCGAAAACCTCCTAGATGGTTCAAATGGCTCTGAGCACTATGGGACTTAACAGCTGTGGTCATCAGTCCCCTAGAACTTAGAACTACTTAAACCTAACTAACCTAAGGACATCACACACATCCATGCCCGAGGCAGGATTCGAACCTGCGACCGTAGCAGTCACACGGTTCCGGACTGCGCGCCTAAAACCGCGAGACCACCGCGGCCGGCAAACCTCCTAGATGTCAGTCGTTGGTGCGCAACTTCTCTTCTAATATCAGATGGATCGATTCCTGCCAGAGAGTAAACTTTATTACGTGGTGTTGTTCTCAGGCAACCAGTGACGATTCGACGTGTTTCATTCAGAGAAGTGTCAGCTTGTTGAGCACGACTGGATATTTACGAAACAGGACAGGCTTATTCTGCAGCAGAGTAGCAGTGAGTCAGGAAAGTAGTACTCAGCGCCTTTGGTTGTGTACGCCAGTTCTTTCGAGTCAATTTGCGAAAGATGTTATATCAGGTTGACGCTTTCTGTTTAGTGTTTAAGCAGTGCTTTTGTCAGTAAGGGTGTGGTTTATTGTTACACCTGGCCACTGGTCTAATTGGACGTCCAAGCTAACTGCAATTTCCTTAAAGCCTTCTTGTTGTATAGGTGGAGGGCACATACGCACATACCTCTGTATATATATATATATATATATATATATATATATATATATATATAAGCATCATTTCAAAAGTTCTGTAGCTGTAAGATAGAAGTGAAGAAAATAATTTGTTTTCCAAAATACCTTCATGGGCCTTCATATAATCTCCGCTTTTGCTTTTGACTGCTTCCCAGCGTATTGGTAACTTCTGTATTCCGACAGGGCACCTTTATTGTTGATCCGTCTGACTACATGGGTCACGTCACCGGAAGCTGTATCAGTTATATCAAAACGTTTTCCACGGAGTTGTTTTTTCAACTGAGACAACAAATAAAAGTCCGGCGGGCTCTTAACACTACTGTATGGTGGGTGGGGAAGTATTTCCCATCCATATTTGTCGAGCGCTTCTCTCACTGGTAGGGCAATATACGGTCTTGCATACCGTGGGAAATGAGGACATCAGTTACAAACATGTCAGGCCCTCTTTGATGAATTTTCTGGAACAAAACATTTTTCGGGAAAACTTCTAGTACAGTATGTGCCTGTTACAGACGTACCCTGGGGGAACCTGTGTGTAGCTATGATTCCGTTGACGTCATACGCAAAGATCATCATCACTTTCGCCTTTGAATATTGGCGACGGAATTTTTCGGGTTTGTAGAGTCGGACTTTTCCATTGTGACGACTGACACTTCAGTTCTGGCTCGTATCCAGGTTCCATCAAGTGCAACAGTCGTTTTAGAAACTGCTCTACTTCCGATCCATAACGTTGAAGCAGTTCTGTGATTCGTTTGCGAACTGATTTTTGCTATTCGATAAGATCATGCGGAACACATCTGGCAGCTACTTTTCTCATTTTTAGCTTCTTCGATATATTCTGTAAACTGAAGTGACAGGCATTAGTGTCTCATATGCAGTTTTCTCACATGTCTTTCGTCAGTCCCCTCCCATAATGCCATTAACAATAACCTGAGAGGTGTAGTCTGTTGCATTTGATGGTATTCCGCTTTTTGGGGTTGTTTTCGGTGCTTCTCCGATCTTCCCGGAAACGAGTACCATAGACCACGGTGATACTGTGCTACGATCCACTACACTATACCTCTCTCAAAGTGTTGTACATTTCCGTTGGGTTCTTTCCACGTGGAGATTAGAGTTTGTTGTAGGAACGCTGGTCACTACGTATAATCCGACCTGACGCAGTTTCAGCTTCCGCTTGAAAACTAAATTAAAAACACAGCTACGCGAACCAACAAACGCATATACGACCGTCACTCCAAAATTCTCCCTTATAACTGACGTAAATTTCAACTTCATCACGCCACTGTGCAGTGTGTAGGACTTAGGAAACGACCCTCATATGTAAGAAGTTTTCGGTTCGAGTCTGCATGCATTTCCTTGTAGTCAGTCGATCTGTGTAGTCTAGTGAAGGCAGGCAGAAAATTGAGGAGCAGAGTTTCCTGGAATACTAATTAATACAAAACGTGAAATCAATTACTGTAGTAAACAAGTCAAATATTATGACGGAAAGCATATTAATGACTGATACAGACAGAAGGTCGTGATAACTATTAGGCAAAAATTGTGCTGAATAAAGTGGCTGAACTATTTGAAGTTAGCAACCGCGTTTCAGTGATTTTTTCTTGAGCAATGTCCCAGAATGAAACTAACTAGAGTGAAAATAATACTGTAAAATTACTGCCGAATACGTGTGCGAACTGAAGCTATAAGAGTGAAAATTCTTATCACACAATGAGTGACAATAACGAAATTCGTTTGTCTGAATACTGACTAAGGAACGTGAGAATTCTGTTACCTATTATAAACAAGTATCAAGTCGTATTAAAATCAAAACAGCGCTACTGGATTGACACCAGGAACGCGGTCACAGGTATTAACCTTATCTTGTTTGCCTGTAAAAGAGTTACCACCCCCTACCCCACCCTCCACCACATCCAAATTATTTAATTGAACTTGCCATCACTACAAGACGCATGGGTGTGGAAGCTTCCAGGCTACAGAAACGACATGTTGGGTGCTATACGCTACGAAGTCCTAGATACAGTCACAAAGCTTATCCGATGTTCCTGTTTCAGTTAGCGGTAGTCCACTGAGTGACTTGAGGAAGTATTTCGTGTTCGGTTTGATTGTTAGCCGCCCAATGGCGAGTCCAGTGAACTGCATTCCAGACCTCCATCTCCGGAGAAATGCTGAGAACCGTAGCATTCGCGGAGCCCAACTAGTTCAGCCTCAAACCGTCCAAGGGACACGATTTTTCAATTGTGACGTCTCAGCAGCAAACAGGATTTCCGTGCTACCATCGCAGTGCACCTGACATCTGCAACGCCCGAGTGATGCGGTGCGGGCGTCGTAGGGGCGGTCAGTTGCACCACTCGCCTCTTCCCTCCCGGCCTACCGACTGCACGCCAGTAGCCAGAAATGCTTCGAGCACTGTCCTCGCCCGTTGCTTATTACAGTGACTCACGATCTTCGTCAACAGCGCGCGACCTCTGCAATTAACCGAACGAGAAAAAGCCGGAAATGATGGCGCGGCATTAAGTTCCAATTACTGCCCCAGACACGGGGGCAGCTCCTTCCCACGCGCCGCCGCCAATCCGTCGGGGAAATGGAATCCTCCTGTACCTTCCCGCTGTGCGCCAGCCGACTACAGTCCATTTTCTCCGGAGCACGCGTATCCTCGGCCGGCGGTCTTATTCCGCGCGGGCAGCAAAAGGACGGACAGGCGGCGTTCGGGAGAAAGAAAGGGGGCGAAGGCAAGATGGAGTGAGGGAAAACAATAGACCAAAAAGTTCATAATTAACATTGGCAAAGCAAATACGTCGCATTGTTCCTCGGTGGTTCTGTTTGCAATTAGCTTCTTGAAAGCGGGCGAGTGGCGCCCTGGCGCCGTCTCTCTCCATCCCATTCGCCGGCCGCGGCTTCTATTCACGCAATGTGTACGTAAGGCGGCCCGCTGCCGGCTGGTCAAGCTCCTGACCCAAACATAAATAACTTAATCACTCGCCGCCACAATGGCCGGCCGTGTTAGTTAAATTAAGTTTAATCCAACTGCGATGTGTACCGAGCGACCGGCGGCCCTGTAACTGCGGCCGGCGCGCCGCCGCGGCAGCCCCTTCTTCTTGAGCGGGTTCGCACACTGTGCCGTGGGGAGCGCAGCCGTCACGCCAAACAGCGCCGCCTCACCTGTAAACACTGGCCGCGGCCGGCGAAGTCGCGTCGGGGCGCCAGCAGGCAAGTTTCCTGTTCGCTTCCCTTTGTTACCCTCAGCGCTGCAATACCAGTTATCGTATGTACTTATTTGTTTATTTACTTATTCTTTCAGTATCACAAAAGCATACGTGCGCCCGATTGTTCTTGTGGTCTTCAGTCTGGACGCTGTACCTCTCCACGCTACTCTATCCTCTACGAGTCTCTTCCTCTCTGCGTAACTATTGCAGCTCAAATCCACTTGAAACTGTTCACGGTAGCCTAACCTTGGTTTCAATTTTTACTCTTCACTCTTTCCCATGCTACCACATCAACTAACTAATATCCAGTATTGTGTCCTATTAAAATATCACTTACTTTAGTCAACTTGTATGTTAGAATCTTATTCTCTACGAGATTATGGAATAGGAGGCAAACTTTTGCAAGCAGTTAAAGGTCTTTACATAGATAGTCAGGCAGCAGTTTGAGTTGATGGTAAATTGAGTTCATGGTACAGAGTAGTTTCAGGGGTAAGACAAGGCTGCAACCTGTCTCCACTGTTATTCATATTATTTATGGATCATATGTTGAAAACAATAGACTGGCTGGGTGAGATTAAGATATGTGAACACAAAATAAGCAGTCTCGCTAATGCGGATGACTTAGTTGTGATGGCAGATTCGATTGAAAGTTTGCAAAGTAATATTTCAGAGCTAGATCAGAAATGTAAGGACTATGGTATGAAGATTAGCATGTCGAAAACGAAAGTAATGTCAGTGGGAAAGAGATAAAAAAGGATTGAGTGCCAAATAGGAGGAACAAAGTTAGAACAGGTGGACGGTTTCAAGTTCTTAGGATGCATATTCTCACAGGATGGCAACATAATGAAAGAACTGGAAGCGCGGTGTAGCAAAGCTAATGCAATGAGCGCTCAGCTACGATCTACTCTCTTCTACAAGAAGGAAGTCAGTACCAAGACTAAGTTATCTGTGCACCGTTCGATCTTTCGACCAACTTTGTTGTATGGGAGCGAAAGTTGGGTGCATTCAGGTTACCTTATCAATAAGGTTGAGGTTACGGATATGAAAGTAGCTAGGACGATTGCAGGTACTAGTAGATGGGAACAATGGCAGGAGGGTGTCCACAATGAGGAAATCAAAGAAAAACTGGGAATGAACTCTATAGATGTAGCAGTCAGAGCGAACAGGCTCAGATGGTGGGGTCATGCTACACGCATGAGAGAAGCAAGGTTACCCAAGAGACTCATGGGTACAGCAGTAGAGGGTAGGAGGAGTCGGGGTAGACCAAGGAGAACATACCTGGATTCAGTTAAGAATGATTTTGAAGTAATAGGCTTAACATCAGAAGAGGCACCAATGTTAGCTCTAAATAGGGGATCATGGAGGAATTTTATAAGGGGGACTCCAGACTGCACGCTGAAAGGCATAATCAGTCTTAAATGATGATGATGATGATGATGATCTATTACATACACTGCCGGAAAAATGTTTGTACACCCTCTTAGAGGTTTCCAATTCACTCGAGATTTATTATTGCAACAGTGCGTATGCAGTACTTGAAATGATTACATTAACAGATCAGTAGCACAGACGGTTCTCAGGTACCCCATATCGACCCATGTTGAAATACCCATATGAGTACTTGATGTAGCCTCCACGAGTAGCAATGCAGATGCTGGCTGAGTCTGGCATCCAGTCGCTCGCACAGATGGCAGGTACTATCCTGAAATACGATGTACAATGCCTATTCGACCTGTTCACGTAGTTCTGTAAGACTTTTTGGTTCACGAGTGGCACGAGTCACTCCTCGTCCAATCACATCCCAAACGTGCTCGATTGGAGACAAGTCCTGAGATCGTCCTGGCCAGGAAAGTGGCTGCGCCTCCTGCAGCGCGCATTGCGTTTCACGGACAGTGTGTGGGCGAGTATTATCCTGTTGGAACAACGCATCACCATTCTGTTGTAAGAACGGCAAAAGAACGGGACTAGCAACGTTCTGCGCGTACCGAGTCCAGGTTAGCGTCTCCTCCAGAAACACCAAAGGCTAACGAGAGTTGTAGCTTGTAGCATCCCAGACCATAAGGCTTGTGCTGAGACTTGTGTGTCTTGGATGAATGCACTTTACGAGACGCTACTCACCAGGTCTACGTCGTACACACAAACGACCATCACTTGCGTGCAGGTAAAATCTGCTTTCAATCGCTGAAGACCACAGCACGCTGTTCCATCTTTCACGTGAACCTCTTATGGTACCAGTCGAGCCATGCAACGTCGATTCTGTGGCGTGAGTAGAAGACAGGCGAGAGATGTGCGTGCCCGTAGTCTCGTGGCTAATAACCGGTTCGCAACCGTTCGTATTGACACGTCTGCGCGCACATGGACTCTTATCTGTGCTGTGGTAGCTGTACGATATACCACTGCTGCCCTTACAATACGGCGATCCTGTCGCGCATCTGTGCTGCGTCTAGAACCTCGTCTACATGTGTGAGAATGTTCACATAACCACTGATATCAGAATCACTGCACAGTTGGCGCAGCACGTTCAACTTGTGTGGCAATTTTCCAGAAGGACAGTCTCGCCACTCGGAAGGCAACACAATTGGACCCCTTTCAGACTCGCTCAGTTGGCTGTAGGAAGCACGAATGCGTCTCCATAGCATGGTCGCCTACTTGCTTCACGCATTTGCACGACACTGAGCCATCTGACTGTGACAATTCCCTATTGACGAGTAAACACAGAGGGTCCTCTGGTAGTTATGCCATTACGCTATACGTTGGCGTACAACGTTCAAACCGTTATCAGTACATCTACCATCCCCGAGGTGGCATATTTCGTCATCGGATCAAAATCGAACTCGTTTTTCCAGATGTACTAATTTTTTTTCTGACAGTGTACTTCTTTATCAGTTAGCGGATCTACCTATCAAATCTTCATCAGTCCATGAACCATGGACCTTGCCGTTGGTGGGGAGGCTTGCGTGCCTCAGCGATACAGATGGCCGTACCGTAGGTGCAACCACAACGGAGGGGTATCTGTTGAGAGGCCAGACAAACGTGTGGTTCCTGAAGAGGGGCAGCAGCCTTTTCAGTAGTTGCAGGGGCAACAGTCTGGATGATTGACTGATCTGACCTTGTAACACTAACCAAAACAGCCTTGCTGTGCTGGTACAGCGAACGGCTGAAAGCAAGGGAAAACTACGGCCGTAATTTTTCCCGAGCACATGCAGCTTTACTGTATGGTTAAATGATGATGGGGTTCTCTTGGGTAAAATATTCCGAAGGTAAAATAGTCCCCCATTCGGATCTCCAGGCGGGGACTACTCAAGAGGACATCATTATCAGGAAAAAGAAAACAGGGATTCTACGGATCGGAGCGTGGAATGTCAGATCCCTTAATCGGGCAGGTAGGTTAGAAAATTTAAAAAGGGAAATGGATAGGTTAAAGTTAGATATATTGGGAATTAGTGAAGTTCGGTGGCAGGAGGAACAAGACTTTTGGTCAGGTGAATACAGGGTTATAAATACAAAATCAAATAGTGGTAATGCGGGAGTAGGTTTAATAATGAATAAAAAAAATAGGAGTGCGGGTAAGCTACTACAAACAGCATAGTGAACGCATTATTGTGGCCAAGATAGACACGAAGCCCACGCCTACTACAATAGTACAAGTTTATATGCCACCTAGCTCTGCAGATGATGAAGAAATTCATGAAATGTATGATGAGATAAAAGAAATTATTCAGGTAGTGAAGAGAGACGAAAATTTAATAGTCTTGGGTGACTGGAATTCGAGAGTAGGAAAAGGGAGAGAAGGAAACATAGTAGGTGAATATGGATTGGGGCTCAGAAATGAAAGAAGAAGCCGCCTGGTAGGGTTTTGCACAGAGCATAACTTAATCATAGCTAACACTTGGTCCAAGAATCATGAAAGAAGGTTGTATACATGGAAGAATCCTGGAGATACTAAATGGTATCAGATAGATTATATAATGGTAAGACAGAGATTTAGGAACCAGATTTTATATTGTAAGACATTTCCAGGGGCAGATGTGGACTCTGACCACAACCTATTGGTTATGAACTATAGATTAAAACTGAAGAAACTGCAAAAAGGTGGGAATTTAAGGAGATGGGACCTGGATAAACTGAGTAAACCAGAGGTTGTACAGAGTTTCAGGGAGAACATAAGGGAACAATTGACAGGAATGGGGGAAAGAAGTACAGTAGAAGAAGAATGGGTAGCTCTGAGGGATGAAGTAGTGAAGGCAGCAGAGGATCAAGTAGGTAAAAAGACGAGGGCTAGTAGAAATCCTTGGGTAACAGAAGAAATATTGAATTTAATTGATGAAAGGAGAAAATATAAAAATGCAGTAAATGAAGCAGGCAAAAAGGAATACAAACGTCTCAAAAATGAGATCGACAGGAAGTGCAAAATGGCTAAGCAGCGATGGCTAGAGGACAAATGTAAGAATGCAGAGGCTTATCTCACTAGGGGTAAGATAGATACTGCCCACAGGAAAATTAAAGAGACCTTTGGAGAAAAGAGAACCACTTGTACGAATATCAAGAGCTCAGATGGAGACCCAGTTCTAAGCAAAGAAGGGAAAGCAGAAAGGTGGAAGGAGTATATAGACGGTCTATACAAGGGTGATGTACTTGAGGGAAGTATTATGGAAATGGAAGAGGATGTAGATGAAGATGAAATGGGAGATACGATACTGCGTGAAGAGTTTGACAGAGCACTGAAAGACCTGAGTCGAAACAAGGCCCTGGGAGTAGACAACACTCCATTGGAACTACTGACAGCCTTAGGAGAACCAGTCCTGACAAACTCTACCATCTGGTGAGCAAGATGTATGAGACAGGCGAAATACCATCAGACTTAAAGAAAAAATAATAATTCCAATCCCAAAGAAAGCAGGTGTTGACAGATGTGAAAATTACCGTCAGTTTAATAAGTCACAGCCGCAAAATACTAACACGAATTATTTACAGACGAATGGAAAAACTGGTAGAAGCCGACCTCGGGGAAGATCAGTTTGGATTCCGTAGAAATATTGGAACACTTGAGGCAATCCTGACCTTAAGATTTATCTTAGAAGAAAGATAAGGAAAGGGAAACCTACGTTTCTAGCATTCATAGACTTAGAGAAAGCTTTTGACAACGTTGACTGGAATACTCTCTTTCAAATTCTAAAGGTCGCAGGGGTAAAATAGAGGGAGCGAAAAGCTATTTACAATTTGTATAGAAACCAGATGGTAATTATAAGAGTCGAGGGGCATGAAAGGGAAGCAGTGGTTGGGAAGGGAGTGAGACAGGGTTGTAGTCTCTCCCCGATGTTATTCAATCTGTATATTGAGCAAGCAGTGAAGGAAACAAAAGAAAAATTCGGAGTAGGTATTAAAATCCATGGAGAAGAAATAAAAACTTTGAGGTTCGCCGATGACATTGTAATTCTATCAGAGACAGCAAAGGACTTGGAAGAGCAGTTGAACGGAATGGACAGTGTCTTGAAAGGAGGATATAAGACGAACATCAACAAAAGCAAATCGAGGATAATGGGAGGTAGTCGAATTAAGTCGGGTGATGCTGAGGGAATTAGATTAGGAAATGAGACACTTAATGTAACAAAGGAGTTTTGCTGTTTGGGGAGCAAAATAACTGATGATGGTCGAAGTAGAGAAGATATAAAATGTAGACTGGCAATGGCAAGGAAAGCGTTTCTGAAGAAGAGAAATTTGTTAACATCGAGTATAGATTTAAGTGTCAGGAAGTCGTTTCTGAAAGTGTTTATATGGAGTGTAGCCATGTATGGAAGTGAAACATGGACGATAAATAGTTTGGACAAGAAGCGAATAGAAGCTTTCGAAATGTGGTGCTACAGAAGAATGCTGAAGATTAGATGGGTAGATCACGTAACTAATGAGGAGGTATTGAACAGAACTGGGGAGAAGAGGACTTTGTGTCACAACTAGACTAGAAGAAGGGACCGGTTAGTAGGACATGTTCTGAGGCATCAAGGGATCACAAATTTAGCATTGGAGGGCAGCGTGGAGGGTAAAAATCGTAGAAGGAGACCAAGGGATGAATACATTAAGCAGATTCAGAAGGATGTAGGTTGCAGTAGGTACTGGGAGATGAAGAAGCTTGCACAGGATAGGGTAGCATGGAGAGCTGCATCAAACCAGTCTCAGGACTGAAAACCACAACAACAACAACATCATTCTTTTATAACGCCGCATTTCAAAAGCTACGTTTCTCTTCGTTGCTCTACTGGTTACCGTCCACGTGTTGCTTCCATATAAAGCTACACTGAAGAAAAGTACATCAAGAAAATACTTTCTGATATTTAAAATTTTTTTCGTGTTAATGTCTTTTTCTTCTTTAGAAAAGCTAAAACTGCCATTACTAGCCTGCATTTTACGTCCCGTTTACTTCGGACATCAACACTTATTTTGGTACCTAAACAACAATGCACGTTTACTGCTCTTAGTATTTCGTTTCCTAATGTAACTCCTCAGCTTCACCTGATTTTAATCGACAACAGCCCATTAACCACGTACTTCTTTCCCTCATGTTTATGTTCTCTTCAAGACCCTATCCATTCCATTCAGCTGTTCATACAGGTCTTTCCCGCCCATGACAGAAATGGGCAAATAAAAGTGGCCCGGAGAACAGTGTTCCAGTCAACAAAGAAGCAAGGCAGAGAAAAGTAATACAGTAGTAACCTGACAGTAGCAGATGTTGAAAGTGACCACCATTCATCTCTTGGCACTTTTACGCCTGAACAGCAAGTTTCTGATGGCAGATCGACGCTGGACTGCCGGAATTGCTGAAACCTCATCCGAACTCTTCTGCTGCAGTTCTTGAAGGGTAAGAGGGGTGCTGCGACACACCTTAGATTTGAGGGCTCCCCACACAAAGTAATCGCTCACTTTCCAAGACTTTGTCGTCACATAACTTTCCACAGCGAATACTCGCTGTTCCACTGTGAATACCACCGTGCCATTTGCACTACCCCACTCACACTGACACAGCCCGCGCTATGCTGGACATGTGGTGCGCCCGTCACAGGGTGTAGTCACATGGATACATTCACGTCCAATCGTATCCATTCGTCCGGGACACTTTCATTTGCCCCACCCTGTATAATGACATCGGGAAAAATCAAAAGTTTTTGTTTCTTCTCCCTAGACTTTAAATTCCTCCTCAGATTCCTCTTTGGTGTGCTTTCCTACATGCTCCCAAGTTCATCCTTCCCTGGTCTGCTTCTAGGAGTCGTTTCAGCTATATATAGATAATTCGTATTTTACACTCAAAAGTCATTATACTGAGAGTTCCGTAATACAATTGACAGCATCTGCCTTCTGTGATATTGGTATTATTACAATCTCTTATCGACATAAAAAATCTCGCTTAAGAAAATAAGAAGGCTAGTCTTAGGTGTACCACTGGTGTACTAATTTTCCCTAACCTCTGCAGCAATGATCTTGGAAAATCGTGCAATAGAGACGATGTATTTGATGAGGATTGCAAATCCGTAATAGAGGACAATGTAAAGAATGATGGAAGTAGGTACTCCATGGTACAGTGCATGGGAAGGAAAGACCTAGAATGCTATTGCCAGATGAGACATGTAGATGGTAATAGAACGGCTAAGAAAGTGCAGGCACGGAGATTTTCAAGAAAATACCTAGAATCATTCTCATATGGTCTTATGTTTGTTTTCCAGCTGGACTCCAAGCTTACAGCCCAGTGAAGTTCTGACACTGTGAACGGAAAGAAACCATCAACTTGGCTCGTAACTTGACAACGTATTACTAATCATTCACGAATTGGGAAAGTTTGTTAGCAGCGTTGTAGGCTTCACTTGCTGTTAGTACATTAATAGTTTTATCTATTTCCTTCATATGTAAAAGAAAGTCATATTATTGCCTTCATCACACAGCACACAGTTTGCTTGATATTTCTGAGGTAACGGAGTCATCGTTGCAACGGTATGTACAAATTTATCCTGGTAGATTATTTTGCATTAGCCAAGAGGTCTGAAACATAAACTTTGCCGTACGTCTTAGAGCTTCCACCAAATCAACCGATTAAACTATAGCAAGTAGTTTCAGAACCTCACAGACAAACTTTGAGGGGTAGTGGGTAATACATAGAGGACAACTTTTTTTTCTCTATCTAGAAACTTGCCCTTATTAATTCAACGTTTTTTACACACAAAATAAGGCGCATTGTTGACGGTACGCAAGCACCGAAGTAACGCTTAGTTACTGTCATGGTTCTAGGCTGTTGGCCGGTCGGTGTGGCCGTGCGGTTCTAGGCGCTTCAGTCTGAAACCGCGTGACCGCTACGGTCGCACGTTCGAATCCTGCCTCGTGCATGGATGTGTGTGATGTCCTTAGGTTAGATAGGTTTAAGTAGTTCTAAGTTCTAGGAGACTGATGACCACAGATGTTAAGTCCCATAGTGCTCAGAGCCATTTGAACCATTTTTTCTAAGCTGTTCTATACATGCAAAATCTGGACTCTGCAAGGACTATGAACAGCCTGAACTTTCTAACATGTTTAGGATGTTATAACGAGAGATGGGCAATGGAAGCGGCAGCGAGAAAGCTAGCACAGAACACAGCACGGCACGCTAAACTGTTTTAACATCTTCACCTTTGTAGTCCTGTCTCCCTCAGTTGCGTGTAATATTACGGTATATTTATAATATTTACTTATGGACACACCACACACACACACACACACACACACACACACGCACACAAGTGCATACACGAACAGATCACAGATACTTCAATAATTACACTCGAAAGTTTGGCAATAACATCCGATCTTTGGCAAAAACATTTGACAGTCGGCAACAGAAACCAAAACACTGCATTCAAACAAGCGTCCAGTTCATAGTGCAGTGGAAGTGCGGAAAAAACCGAAAATTGGCATTCATAAGGAGAAGAACAACACCAAAAATGAAACAGGAGCGTAATATGTAAGAAATTGTCCACGCAACCTGTAAGTACAGTTCAAAATATTACTACTTAATAAGAAATACCAACTACCAGAACTATTTATAACCTATAGGTACAGTGACAAAAATGAGAATTAAATAGCAAACATATGTACATATTCCAGGCCACTGATGATGCCTTGCAGAAAATAAAGGCGAAACGCGTATGGCACTAAAATTGTGTTGTATTCAGTTGCTGTCAGACGGCCCATAAGTAAATATTATAAATATACCGTAATAAACTGTTTTATCCTACGAGGAAGCTCCAAATCGAGGTATATGCCACTGGAGGGTGAAAGATTCGTTCTAGGACGAGAGGATCTTTTGCCTTAGTAACGTTGAAAGGGGAGAGGGGTTAATATCCCGTCGACAACGAAGTCGTTAGGGATGTAGGAAAAGTTCTTGTAGGAGAGTTATGTCGAAGAAATCGACTGAGTTAATTTCAAGAGAACAATGCCGGCCCTTACCATAATCGATATAGAAAATCGTCTGAAAATCTAAATCCTAATAGCCGGTGGTTAATCTGAACTAGACTCGTCCTGACTGCTTTAATCACCTAACAGTAGCCGGCCGCGGTGGCCAAGCGGTTCATCTACATCTACATTTATACTCCGTAAGCCACCCAACCGTGGGTGGCGGAGGGCACTTTACGTGCCACTGTCATTACCTCCCTTTTCTGTTCCAGTCGCGTATGGTTCGCGGGAAGAACGACTGTCTGAAAGCCTCCGTGCGCGCTCTAATCTCTCTAATTTTACATTCGTGATCTCCTCGGGAGGTATAAGTAGGGGGAAGCAATATATTCGATACCTCAACCAGAAACGCACCCTCTCGAAACCTGGACAGCAAGCTACACCGCGATGCAGAGCGCCTCTCTTGCAGAGTCTGCCACTTGAGTTTGCTAAACATCTTCGTAACGCTATGACGCTTACCAAATAACCCTGTAACGAAACGCGCTGCTCTTCTTTGGATCTTCTCTATCTCCTCCGTCAACCTGACATGGTACGGATCCCACACTGATAAACAATACTCAAGTATAGGTCGAACGAGTGTTGATGGACTACATTTTCTAAGGACTCTCCCAATGAATCTCAACCTAGTACCCGCCTTACCAACAATTAATTTTATGTGATAATTCCACTTCAAATCGTTCCGCACGCATACTTCCAGATATTTTACAGAAGTAACTGCTACCAGTGTTTGTTCCGCTGTCATATAATCATACAATAAAGGATCCTTCTTTCTATGTATTCGCAATACATTACATTTATCTATGTTAAGGGTCAGTTGCCACAGCCTGCACCAAGTGCCTATCCGCTGCAGATCTTCCTGCATTTCGCTACAATTTTCTAATACTGCAAGTTCTCTGTATACTACAGCATCATCCGCGAAAAGCCGCATGGAACTTCCGACACTATCTACTAGGTCATTTATATATATTGTGAAAAGCAATGGTCCCATAACACTCCCCTGTGGCACGCCAGAGGTTACCTTAACGTCTGTAGACGTCTCTCCATTGATAACAACATGCTGTGTTCTGTTTGCTAAAAACTCTTCAATCCAGCCACACAGCTGGTCTGATATTCCGTAGGCTCTTACTTTGTTTATCAGGTGACAGTGCGTATCTGTATCGAACGCCTTCCGGAAGTCAAGGAAAATAGCATCAACCTGGAAGCCTGTATCTAATATTTTCTGGGTCTCTTGAACAAATAAAGCGAGTTGGGTCTCACACGATCGCTATTTCCGAAATCCATGTTGATTCCTACAGAGTAGATTCTGGGTTTTCAAAAACGACATGATACGCGAGCAAAGAACATGTTCTAAAATTCTACAAAAAATTCTACAACAGATCGACGTCAGAGATATAGGTCTATAGTTTTGCGCATCTGTTCGACGACCCTTCTTGAAGACTGGCACTACCTGAGCTCTTTTCCAATCATTTGGAAACTTCCGTTCCTCTAGAGACTTGCGGTACACGGCTGTTAGAAGGGGGGCAAGTTCTTTCGCGTACTCTGCGTAGAATCGAATTGGTATCCCGTCAGGTCCAGTGGACTTTCCTCTGTTGAGTGATTCCAGTTGCTTTTCTATTCCTTGGACACTTATTTCGATGTCAGCTATTTTTTCGTTTGTGCGAGGATTTACAGAAGGAACTGCCGTGCGGTCTTCCTCTGTGAAACAGCTTTGGAAAAAGGTGTTTAGTATTTCAGCTTTACGCGTGTCATCCTCTGTTTCAATGCCATCATCATCGCGGAGTGTCTGGATATGCTGTTTCGAGCCACTTACTGATTTAACGTAAGACCAGGACTTCCTAGGATTTTCTGTCAAGTCGGTACATAGAATTTTACTTTCTAGGCGCTTCAGTCCGGAACCGCGCGACTGCTACTGTCGCAGGTTCGAATCCTGCCTCGGGCATGGATGTGTGTGATGTCCTTAGGTTAGTTAGGTGTAAGTAGTTCTAAATTCTAGGGGACTGATGACCTCAGATGTTAAGTCTTACAGTGCTCAGAGCCATTTGAACCATTTGAACTTAACAGTAACGTTAGCTACTCAGCTATCATACTTAGTGGGTTCCGGAAACGCTTACTGAGTCAACAGAACTGTACAGCTAGGAGAAGAGTGTGAAAACGGGCTCACAGACATAGATGCGAGTATCGCAATGGGTGCACCGCTTTCTTTCCCTCGCAATGTCCCACGGGAAATGAGCAGTCACTTGCGGAGCTCTTCGGTAATAACAGAGTCGGTCTTTTTGCCGTTCTCGTGCAGTCGGCATGTATCGGCTGAGGAGACGTCGGCCGCGACTGATGTTTCCGCACGGGTTCGTCGACACTGGTCGAGGGCCATCTTCCGGCCGGCAGAGCCACGCAGCGGCAGCAGCAGCGGGCGGCGACAAATTGCTTCCCAGAAGAATCGCAGCTGCTCGGCGCTTCTTGTGCCGCCTCGGCGCCTATCGGACGGTCCGGTCGCAATTACAGCCAATCGGAAGACGTTTCTTGTGCCCATTCACAGCCAGGGCCGTAGTCTGTGGCCGGGGTCGGAGCCCTTGCCATCGGGTGATCAGTACCATTGGGAAAACACTTCACGAGTAACCCAAAATCATTGTGCTTCATACATGGTAATTTTTATGGATTTAATATCAGTTCTGGTAACGAAGCGTTATGTTTCGTGAGACTTTCACTGGAGCACCGGAAAATCTTAGTGAAATATCGAAATGCAGGAAGTCCTGTGGAGGATCGGAAGCTTGGTGCAATTGATATACAAATTTCAGTTTCTTCTAGAGCAGAGGTCTCCAAACGTTTTAGTCTGAGGGCCACATTGATTCCTCCACGAAGTCATAAGGGCCAAGATGTAAGTAGAGGGATTAAAGAACCCTAGCACTCCATGATTACCGTAATGGAAGGCTAAAGGAAAGATGAAATCGCAAAAATCTAAGGTTGTGGGAATAGCTAGCACTGAAACGAACTACGATCTTTATTTAATTACATAACTTTGATTGGTGGACGTACCTGACCGAATTTCTGGCATATTTTAATCTGGAGAATTTCACCGACAAAAAAGTATGTCACTGCACATTCTTCACGAAAGCGTCATGCAAAGTTAACGAAATCTCAAAATTATTGTTAGCAACACTATTGCTACAAGACGTGACAGAGGTAGTGTATGTCAACGCATTGTTATTTCAAGCAGCGCAACCTAAGTTTAGTTATGTAGTCTTGTAGCGAGTAGCAGAGCCAGAGCATATATTTGATAGTTCTGGTGCGTGTTTGTGTCTATGTTGCGAGTGTCTCACGAGTTTTTTAGTGTTTTATGCGCTGTACTAGTAGGTGTGGGACAATTCAAAGTTTGAATTCGAAAAGACAAGGAAAATCTGAAAATCGAAATACGTAAAGAAAGTGAAACCTCGCTTAAGAAGCATCTTCCATAATGATTGATTACTAAGGCTAGTCGCCGAAGTGGCGTCCATTTTAAAGACTTGCACCAGACTCGTGAGTAGAATAAAACGCAAAGAATTTTTTTACTTAAAATGTTTTCGCCAAAGTAGTCTGTTAACCGTTTTTTTTTCTTTTCACTATCGCACGGAGAATGGTCTGTCTGTTTATTGTGGATAGCCACAAGTTTAACCACGACCTTCCGCTTTGTAAAGATAGAGCTCCGACAATGTCGCGGTGTATCGGTCGCGATAGGCCTCGAAACTCAATTGTTGGCAGTATAGGCACCACCTCAAATATTTGGCGGGCCGGATACCAGGGATGTCCGGCCCGCGTTAGCTGGCCGGTTTGCCGGTCCTCGCGGGCCGGTTTTGGCCCGCGGTCCGTAGTCTGGAGACCCCTGTTCTAGAGCATCCGTTGATCTACCTATTCCTACTGTATGCCATACCTTTAAAGATTCCTCGATGCTGCTCGTGTAATGATTCTAGCTTCGTAGGCTTCCGCCAAAGGAAGATCAGCAGTTCTCGCTTATATTTGCGTGCTCTCTGAATCTAGTGAAGAAACATCTACTTATGTGCCCCACATAGAAATTTTCACATTATTTTATCAATCTCTGATTGTGTAAATGGCTTTGTTTTGTGAATCATGTGTCTGACTATTGTCCCTGCTTTCTTGATCATGCAGAACCCGATTCGTATATTTATTTTACGAAAATTACCAACTATAGAACAAATTGAAATTTATAGCGCCTTTGAAGAACAACCACAATACATATTCAGTGAACAAACAGACCAGAAAAATAAAAAGTTACAGTTGTTTTAGACATTTACTCTAATGTATACAAGTTCCCTTTTTAGATGTGTGATATATACAGTTCACTAAATTTGCAGTACATGAAATGGAATATTGACTAGTATCGCTGAGTAGTTGTTCTTGGATGTTCATATTACGTTGCTATCTCTGCCTAACGTAAACCTGTATGTTAAAATCTTCTAAGTATATGAATATCAAAAAACTACAGAATTGGTTGTACATGCTGTTAATCCCAAGTTATATTGTTCTCATTACGTTGTGTTATATTTTGTAGATGCTTGAAAATAGCTTGGTGCCGAAATTACACTCGGAAAGTAAAACACTTACAGCTGAAAGCAAGATGATATAATTTAAAAAATAAATAAATGTGACGTCTTACACTTTAAGAGACGGAAAACCTCATTATTGATAAATTACACGGTTGACAGTCATTCAGTGGGAGCAGTCATAGCTTTAAAGTATTTAAGAGTAAACGGTCTGAAATGAGAAGCCCAACAGAGAAAAGGCAGGATACTGAGGATAAGCAATTCATCCAGGAAAGAGACAGTATGCAAAATACTCGTTCCACCGGTTCTTCGGACAGAATTAGTGGCGGGGATCCGAAGAAGAAAGGTGTATTTCGTAAGAGGTTCGCTTAATAAGCTTGAGACCATCATGGAGATGAATTATGTTTTTTGTCCGTCAGTGTTCTGACCAATGCGGCCCTCCCCATCTTCATCTTGCGTGACTACATGTCACATGTTGGATTCCTGTCTCGTGCCTACTACTTCATCTCAAAGCAGCACCTACATTCAACGTCTTCAATAATTTCTTGGATACATTGAAAGGTGGCTACACTGAGTCACAGCGCCAGAGATTGCGCCAAAGAGTTTTATTCCGCCGCCTCCACTGGCAGTGCTTGTTCAGAAGTTGTGGTGGTTAGTGCTTTGCTGAGAGGATGTTGATAGCTGTATTATTTGAGGCCATGTCGTGTGCAGTTGTTTTGATGGGCTAGACAGCAGATGTTGCTCGAATGGAGATGTAACGATCAGAGTGTATTTTCAGTCAATATATATGAAGGTAAAAAAACATTTTTTTATATTTTTTTAAATTTCCTAACTAACAATGTCTCATGGTCACAGGTTCAGTCAACAAAGCATCTGGCTTGTGTTCATGTATTAGAGTGTAATTCTGGTTTCTATGTGCAATTATAGTATTTCTGGTTTTTTTTAATTACTTCAGTGAATGGCGTTTAAAGCATCTTGTCGAAGTGAGGAAGAACCGTGCCAGATGTCTACGTTGAATCACACTTCCAGGCACAGAACAGTTACACTTGTGCTTTGTTGTTTTGTAGCTTTTATAGTTGCTGGGGACTTAATTAATTAATTGTGATAACGGAAATTTCCTTTCATTCTTTGTTGTTATTCTATGCAGTCAGATTGCGTACTAATACCAGTCAGGGCCAACCGGTTACGAGACTTCGTAATCGTACATACATCGACTAAAATTAAAAATATTTGCATTGTATTTAATTAAGCCCCCATGCAACATTCAAATTTCTGCCTTCCTCCACAACTTATTTCTTACCAGCTCAGTTTTCAGTACGCTTCTGTAAACCATCTCGCAAACATTTCGAGTCTATTTTTTTCCTGTTTTCCCCTTAGGACACTGTTCATTTCCACACAACGTTATGTTCCAGATGTACATTGTCAAGAATTTCTCTCCAAAAATAAAGGCCAATGTTTGACACTAGTAGACTTCTGTTCACCAGGAAAGCGCTCTTTACTCAGCTAGCCTTCTTTTAATATCTTCCTTGCTTCGTCGGTCATTCGTTATTTTACTTCGACGAAAGCAGTACTGCTTCATTTCATCTACTGCGTTGCCCCCAGTTTTGACGCCAAGTTTATCGCTAGTCTTGTATTTTATGAATTTTTCCATGATATTGATGGTTGGACTCTATGGCTGTGGATTAAATTACTTGAAGAAATACAGCAATCAACGATTTTTTATTCAGCTTAATTTATGCGCGTTTCCATCTGTCATCAATCCTATAAAAGTTTTACGCCATTTGAATATGGGTAAAAACCCGTAACGCGTCTTGGCATAAACAGAGCTACATACATCGCAGCTAGTTGTCATATTTCTTCAAGTAATTTATTTCTGCCAATCCTCGTTACTTTAACCGTTCTTTGATAATGATCAAACTACAAAGGCACACGCTATGTGCATCGCAGAGAGAATACGATCGAAGCAGACTCATCCGGCCCACCATTTGCTCTCACACGCATCTTCTGAAATCAGTGTGACCTGGAAATGAGAGAAATTCGAGCGCAGACTGTAGCTTGCCTCTTGCTCCTATCAAAGAAACATTCGACTGAGTGATGGTTTTCCTAATTGGTTCGATAACAAAGCATCGATTACGGTGTAAACCGAATCGTCATCCCGAAAGTATGCAACTTAGTGCCAACAAGACAGTATTCTTTTTCTGAACTTATAGAGGTTCATAAAATATTTAATGAAGTTAATTATTATTGTAGAACAATAATTATGCAATGACTGTTACAAATATTCACGAAAACACTTTATCAAAGAAACTGATTACTTTGGTAAAACGTCGGGCAGTCCCCTTTCAACGAATCAGATTAAGTGGAGACGCGTTCGGCGTTTCAGAATTTCTCTGCTTGTGTCAGATTCCGAACTTTTCTTTGCAGAAAACACCCTGACTGATAATTTGGACAAATGGACTTACATCACTAACTGCAGAGTAATTACTGACATTTGTACTCGCACACGATAACGCAATAGCGTCTCAACACATTAGCGATTTCTTTTACAGATTGCACTCATTAACTTGATTAAACCTGATTTAAATATGACTTTCACATCAATTTTCAGATAAAAGGATCCACAACACTGAGGTACTCCAAACCAGTTCAGTGCCAGGAGTAATTAGTAAGTGTTTTGGTATTAGTGAGGTGGCTCTTGACATTCGACATTCAAATACATGTTAAACTCAAGATCTCCATTAGATACAGAACCATATGCTCAAATAGAAACTACTTCAAGTAGTTGAAACGCGTATGTATTCATTACCAGCGATGGCGAGGCATGACAGAATCTCTGACCAGAGAGTTATTCATCGTTGCTAGTCTGCGCTTGACCGCGCGAGTGTTCAGTTGCGAGTAGTCAGTTGCGAGTTGCACTCAGTCGGCAGTAGTTGTAGCGAGTGGACGTCGGCGGCGCGCTCTCCTTGCATCTCTGGTCACGATTCAGGACGAGGTATATTGTTATATAAGGTAATGAAGCAGCATTGCGCACATCTATAATGTATGGTAATTGTAATTAATTTGTTCAAGAATTGCCCCAATAATATTTTTTTTATAAAGTAACTGTTTTTAAGAAAAAGATTCATTTCAAGTTAGATAATGTTTCCCATGCATTCCCTCCAAGAATCAAAATTAAATATGGGCCAGCATTGCACGGAGCTGTGCCGAAAAATAAGAGCAGATATAGATGCAGTTTTACTGAGGTATGAATTTTGGTTTTTGTGTCCAGGTTTAATCGTTTCACAGGGCCGAAGGTCAGCGCCGCTGCCCTTATAAAATTTATCAGGTTTAATTATTGCTGTTGAGATCTTACATTCAGTTCATAGATCATTATTTAATTAATATTATTGTGGGTTTAATGAGCAATCTTCATTCCTTAACTTTGTGGGGAGTTTACTTTTGGGCCATTATTATTCTTTAATTTTGCAAGGAGGTTACGCTTGGCACATTTTCATTAACATTGACTTTTTATTATTTCTGAGGGGAGGTTACATAGTTCATGAAAATTAAAAGTAAAAATATATGATAATGCATTACTCAATTTAATTTCCTAGTTTACCGATACTCGGAAAATATTTAAGAAATACAGACAAGATATTATGCCATGTAATAATCTACTAGGAAAATGGCAAACCTGGCACAACCTACAGTTATCAGCTGTACTGAAGGAAGAGAAATTTTTCACTCGGACTTTCAAATAATTCTATGCGCAGTATTCCACAGACAGTTCCACAGATGTTGAGGGTTGGTTTTGTGATGGAATCGAACGTCTGTCAACGGAAATGCTCCACTGGGCTCTCCTGGTTCATCGACACACTTTGGGTCTGTGCAAAGAATTATGATTATTCGTAAGAGCCTTTCCGTACCGCCGACCGCTGTGACCGAGCAGTTCTAGGCGCTTCAGTCCGGAACCGCGCAGCTGCTACGGTCGCAGGGTTCGAATCCTGCCTCGGGCATGGATGTGTGTGATGTCCTTAGGTTAGTTAGGTTTAAAAGTCTAGGGGACTGATGACATCAGATGTTAAGTCACATAGTGCTTAGAGCCATCTTTCCGTATCATTATTTGCCTCTTTGCGTCCCACAGCGTCTAAAAACAGCTGCTCATGTCCACTTACGAGTGCTACACCCTGTGTATCGTCTTTCATAGTCAACAGGAGGGAGACGTTGGAGTCGACTATGCACACTTTGTTGACCTTCCAAGTTATTTTTGGGGAAAAATCCTACTATTAAGATCTTAATAAGAGGGTCATTCGGAAAGTACAGAGCGTTTTTTTCTACACAAATTTTTATGTGATATAATGAAACGAAACTGTATTTTACGTTCACCTGATACCAAAGCTACTTTTTGACATATTCCGCTGGTTAGCACTCCGCGCCGTCTGTTTTTGGTGGCGCGGCGAAGTCGTTAAAGGGTATGACAGTACGCCGCTGCATTTATAGTCTCACCTCTAGGCACGTAGTCAATGAAAGCACACCCTTACGGTTACAAAACACAATAACCATAATCTTTCTGGTGCTTAAAATTAGTTTTTTTTCGGTTTCGTTGGGGATATCCAGTGACGTCATTCTACTGATTGGCACTTCGTTTCTGATGTGAAATGTGACATGCAAGTTTCATCACCAGTGACAAGGCGACTCACAACTTCATCACCATGCTTTTCGTAGAGACTGAGAAGTGTTAATGCAGCTGCAGTTCATTTGGTTTTGTGTTCGTCTGACAAAATTCGAAGAACCAACCTGACACAGACTTTTTTTTACAGCCCAGATCTGCACTAACAGTCTCGTAAAACATAGTCCTTGAAATATCTGGAAAGAATGTGTGCAGTCCACTAATTATGAAACGCCTGTCATCTTGGATTTTTGTTTCAATCCTTGCTTTGAGTCCATGAGTCAGTACTGAGGGCCGGTCTGAGCGATCTTTGTCAGGAACATTCTTCCGCCCGCCACTGAACATGATGCACCACTTTCGAACTGACCCTTTGATCATCACATTACCGTAAACACCTTGAGAGGTGGCATGAGCCCCCTCTCATACTTCTTTCTTACGATTCTCCTCTCTAATTGCATGCGGTGGAAAGTTGCTATTCCTTCACACGCAGACTTCCCACGCAGCGTGTCTCGTCACCCGGGTGATCCGGTGACAGGCGGGCTCTGCTGATTTTGAAAGGGTAAGCCGACGGGTGTGAGGGAGTCGAGTGAATGCTTTCCAGACGCCGACATTGTCAAAAGACACGCCCGGAGGGGCCTGAAGTAGCGGCTGGGCTAGAGGTTCCGTTACTTCACAGAAACTTAGCGAAAACACTTTCTCGCGGGCTACCAGCGAGGCGTGGGAATGACTTGTGTACCCAGGCAGTTGTGGCGGGAAAATTCCCACGCTTTTTGCAAAATAGTAACTGTGATTGGCTTGCTCAGGGCATAGCTCCGTGACGTAGCAAAATCAGCGCAGAAATTGGCGCCAAGAATCTCCATTGGTGGAATGGTAGTGCTCCGGCAATGAAGTGGAATTTTCCGCCGGTTTTCGAGTTGCTGATTGGAACGTTTAACCACGGCCACTGTCGTGGGGGCGGGAATGTTCTGTGTTCGGCCTGTACGGGTGCTCAGGGGTAGGCTCTCGCCTTTCGGTCGAAGTAGGTTACAAGACTGAGCTCTCGCTGCGCGGGTCAGCCTGCCTTCCGTTGGCTGTCTAATATACTTTTATTTAATTGTAACTGTTTGACGAAGTTGCTGAAGTTTCGACTTCAACGTAACTTTCCGAGTACAGTTGGCAATTGAGCGTTCTGTGTACAAGAGGCCTATGTTGTCTGTCTTGAGCAGTTTTGGCTAATGTTGACTGTATCGGAGTTACTGGGTGACTTCGCTTGTTAAAATCAATCACTGTATCGTCAGTGATTGTGTGGCGAGCCTTCTTCGTCTCCCTCAGAGGCGCATTTGTATTGCTTGGAAGTCTTTAGTCTGGAACAACCAGGCCAGGATAATTTGTTTCGGGCTATACTCGCAACATTATTATCACCACGACGGGACGTCGAAGCAACCAGCCATCGCTTCCAGTACGCCAGATCGTGTCCTTGCAGCTGAGAAGACAGCTTGGTAATGTACGTCCGCAGCACCGGCAAAGCAGGCATTTTTGCTAGGCGATAATCAGAGCTCAGCAGAGCGCGCCTGTTCGTCTTTTCTAACTTTGTTCTATCTTGGGTGTTCATTGTCTGAGTTCTCACTAATGTAGCAGCAATTAATGTTGGGTTAGCGGTGTGTCTCTCTTAAGAATTGAGTGGCAAGGAATTGGCTCCACATACCACTTCGTCATAAACGTCACAATCTAGTTTAGGGACAACTTCACCTTCACAGCGTTTGTTTGAGTATCCAATTTGAGCCAATTTGATGTATTGTAAATGTTTCATGTGTTTTTGTTTATTATTTTGTGTTTAGTCTTAATAAATCATATTGTTATTTTGGACAGAACTTTCATTCTGTTAATCAGTAGAGGAACCCTATCATTTCTCACTACGTTAATGAAACCTTCCTTTATTTAACTTATTTATCAAATTAAATTATTGCAGGTGCCAAACACTTTTCTACTCCACTTGCAGGGTTGATTACATTCAGTTCGCGTTTCTTTTTAATCCATGTGCAGCAGCAAAAGTCGGAGTTAGAATAGGGGGGAGGGGGGGGGGGGGGCTTAGAGCATCATTTACATATGTAGATTCTAGAAGAATTTAGTGTTAAATACACTGGTAGCCCCGGCACCTCGCAACCTCAGTTATCTGTCGATATATGCTGACGAGGGGAGGAGGTGGTCATGTGTCAAAACAAGGCGTTCTTTACATTCCGAACTTTTGTAATGTTTTACCCATAAGTCCGTTCACGTATACTATAATACGCAGAACGTCCTTTATCTTGTAAGATTCAAATATCTCTCTTTCGACGGTAGAAGCACTAATGAGTCTCGTTAAGCAACGAATAGGTTAACAGTGAGTAGGAAATACAAAAAATTAATATTCTTTTGCCTTTTGTTGACTGTGATGCTTCAATTGCCTTTACGTATAGTGCATTCAGATTTAAGATTACATCCGCGTCGAATGCATCGTCTGAACGATGTATTCATTGCCTGTACGCACACTAATGAGCCGTTCTCATGATCATCAAAAGTTCTGGGCGGCTTAAAGTCTCGTGGGTAAATTAAAAGAAGGTGCACCGTAGCTCCCTGGTTACGTTTTATGAGATTCTGTAAGTCATAAAATGTTATTTACAGCACAAGTTTGAAGGTCTGAGCATTAAACTTTGAAATTAAAGCATTAAGAAATATTGTTTAGCCATAAAAGCAGTGCAGATCATTTCAGGACATAACTTCATTGTGATGGAATTCATTTTGCTTTTGGCACTCAGAACTCGACGCACATATAGATAAACTGCTGAGCTTCCGAGTTTCAGTGCTTCAGTACAGCACTGTGATTGCGAATTTCACAGTTTGTTCTGAGTCAATCTCAGTATTATTCACAAAAACCATCAGCGAGTATAGGTATTCTAATATCAATGTAAGAGGTCTTCGGTTCTCGACTTTGCACTATATTGCTACTGTACACTGCGGCGGGGCGGGGTTCGAAAATGTTCGCTGAGTGGAGCAAGCTGCAAAATTAATGTCCACCTACCTCAGTATAGCGTTCGTTCACCGTCCGTTGCTCTGCATTCGTAGGTACTATGCAGACTATGTTAAAAGCAGCACTGAAGAAAACTATCGTCCATACTTACGAGTGCATAGTCCGCGTAACTCAGGTAACAAAATATACCTGCAAATCTCTAGTAATAACGGGCATAAGCGAATGCTTCCTTCCTTCATTGAAAATGTCCGCCTATCGATGCTAATTTTTTTATTGTCTTTTAGCTATTGTGTCAACAAGCCACATTTACGTCGATAGCACATCTGCTACTAGTTCATACAGCTTATGTCACACGTAAGACAGCCAGAAATGTGTTAAGTCCAACCCGAGATATTATAACATTAATACAGTCAATATTCTGCTACGAAATGAGTTTCACAAGTGGTCCTTTTCAGTGCATTCTTCAAATGAAGATGCTCGCCAAAAAATGTTCTGTAAATGCGTACTGAACACGCCACGCAGAATTCTTCACAAAGGCCGAGAGTTTTACACGCTGTTTTCTCTACAACAAACACTCCAAAATCTCCCAAACTTTACAGAACTGTCCGTAAATGCATCTGCTTGCACGGCGATATAAATCGGACGTGAAATAACAGTCACTTCTTCATTTTACAAATAACTTTTTCGGGCACGTCTAACATGACCTCCTCGTCCGGCAGCTAGTCCATGACTCACTGTATGCTGTTGCTTTCAGGGCATATAACTCATCCCAATGCGCGGGAAAGGCTTTACTCTCATTGGTCGATCAGAGCGAACAGGCAGTCAGATTAATCTTTCATGATCATATTCGCGCTCAAACTGCTTTATTCCAGTCAAAATTCGCAGATGCACCTACGTCATTTCATGCTGCAATTACTAACAAAATGTTCCACCGAACCAAACCAAACGAAAACTAAGAGAAAACTATACTTGAAATACACATTAGAACTGATTATCCTCTTAGTACCTTTCTGGCTTTCTTATTACAAAAACAAACGCTCATAGACATACGTAATCCACTAGTTAGGGGAATTCACAGTTTTTTCATGACATCCTGGTGGCGTAACACCTGCTAGTTACACAAGGTGTAATACAATATAGAATTGAAATTTGACGTATGTCCCATGTGCACACTCACATTCACTCTCATTTACTCTCACCTTAACACAAAATATAAATATTAACTTTTAAACTGTTATGTCCATTACGAATGAAAAAGTATCGAAAGTTTAAAATTGAAAATCTTTATAAAATAAATTGGCACACTAAGAGTGCGACTACTGTTTTCAAATAACAAAAGAATTACAAACTGTTATTGTTACTATCTGAATTTACTTTTTAAGTGTCAGTTAAGTACTTTTTAATAGGTTTTTTATATCTCTGGGACTATTATAGGTAGCGGTGTCAAATTTCGACACAAAGCTCGTCTGAATAACAAAAGGTCATGTAACAAATTTGGAATAAAACAGCTAATTTTTAACGCAGTTATTTAGTTTCTTAGCTGAGGTAAATAAGTGATTTTAGTACGCGCCACAGTGAGCATTCTCACGGTCCGCTTTAGCAGCAGGTGTGGCTATGACGCATACGGCAGGCCACATGCCGCCCGCCAGCGAACGCTACTATACTGCAGGCTCCCAAAACAGGTCGCCATAACGTAACAAACTTACTGCAAAAATCTGCAGTCGCGTAATAGCTGCGACGCTACAACACCACTGTATAATAAGTACTCTTTTAACAGTACGTGCATTTCATCAGAAGATTATATCACTACACACCATCCAGAAAAAGAATAGTAAGTATGCTAGCAGAGCGGAACTTTCTGATTAAATTCGAATAACTACAGTTGTATGAGTACATGCTTTACAGGCAAAATAACCTGAATCTCAGTTACTACATCTTCGTTCCATTTTTTTCAAGCATGCAGAAGAAATAAAGAGCTCTGGTGCGCTATGAAAACTTGTCAGACTTAACGCCGCTGTTAATAAGTAAAGCATTGTATCACCATACATTTGGAATCTACATGACACTGACGAAGTGATGAAAACAATGATGCGGATTGGCAACCAATTCTAACAAGTGAATAGCTCATGCTATATGGAGAAGGTCTAATGAACAATAGACTGATAACGTTTTCTTGAGCTTTTGTGACTTCAGTCTGTTTTCGAGGGCGCTAGAGCTTCGCAAGTACTTGTTTCTTCCTGCTGCATAGCTCAGGGAGAAGGTTTAACAAGACGTGGTGTCTGCACGATTGCAGTTGTCTTGTTCGCGCTCTCTTACGCACACACACACACACACACACACACACACACACACACACACACACACAGTAAATAGGTAGATAAGTAGAGAGAGAGAGAGAGAGAGAGAGAGAGAGAGAGAGAGAGAGAGAGAGAGAGAGAGAGGGAGAGCTCCTAAAGTCACTGCTCCTCCAGGCATAAATCATTGGACAGAGATATGCAGTCACAGCTCCTCCAGGCATAAATCATTGGACGGGGATATGCACATACACAGATGGCGGCAGTACCGCGTGCACATATATAAAATAGCAGTGCATAAGCGGAGCTGTCATTTGTACTCAGGCGATTCACGTGAAAAGCTTTCCGACATGATTATGGCAGCACGACGGGATTAACAGAGTTTCAACCCAGAATGGTAGTTGGAGATAGACACATGTGACGTTGCACTTACGGAATCGTTAGGGAATTCAGTATACCGAAATAAACGTCGTCAAGAGTGTGCCGAGAATACCATATTCCAGGTCCTTACCTCTCACCACGGAGAACACAGTAGCTGACGGCCTTCACTTAACGACCGAGAGCAGCGGCGTTAGCTTAGAGTTGTCAGTGCTAACAGACAAGCAACAATGCGTGAAACAGCCGCAGAAATCTATGTGGGACGAAAGACGAACGTATCCGTTAAGAAAGTGCGGCGAAATTTGGCGTCAATGGACTATGGCAGCAGACGACCATCGCGGGTGCCTTTGCGAACAGCAGGACATGACCTGCGGCCCCTCTGCTGGGCACGTGACCCTATCAATCTGACGCTAGAAGAGTAGAAAATGGTGGCATGGTCATATGAGTCCAGATTTCAGTTTGTAAGAGCAGATGGTAGGATTCGTGCAGACTCCACGGAGCCATGGACCCAAGTTTTCGACAAGGCAATGTGCAAGCTGGTGGTGACTCTATAACGGTGTGGGCTGTGTTTACATGGAATGGACCAGGTGCTCTCGTCCAACTGAAGCGAACATTGACTTAAATGGTTATGTTCGGCAACGTGGAGACCATTTGCAGCCATTCGTGAATTTCATGTTCCCAAAAAACGATAGAATTCGTATGCATGAGAATGTGCCATGCCAGAACATTCTAGACAGTTCGGGTAAATGATCTGGCCTCGCAGATCGCCCGACGTAAATTCCATAGAATACACTACTGGTCATTAAAATTGCTACACCACGAAGATGACGTGCTACAGACGCGAAATTTAACCGACAGGAAGAAGATGCTGTGATATGCAAATCATTAACTTTTCAGAGCATTCACACAAGGTTGGCGCCGGTGGCGACACCTACAACGTGCTGACATGACGAAAGTTTCCAACCGATTACTCATACACAAACAGCAGTCGCCCGGCGTTGCCTGGTGAGACGTTGTTGTGATCCTCGTGTAAGGAGGAGAAATGTGTGCCATTACGTTTCCGACTTTGATAAAGGTCAGATTCTAGCCTATCACGATTGCGGTTCATTGTATCGCGACATTTCGGGTCGCTTTGGTCGAGATCCAATGACTGTTAGCAGAATATGGAATCGGTGGGTTCAGGAGGGTAATTCGGAACGCCGTGCTGGATCCCAATGGCCTCGTATCACTAGCAGTCGATATGACAGGCATCTTATCCGCATGGCTGTAACGGATCTTGCAGCCACGTCTCGATCCCTGAGTCAGCAGATGGGAAGGTTTGCAAGACAACAACCATCTGCGCGAACAGTTCGACGACGTTTGGAGCAGCATGGACTATCAGCTCACAGACCATGGCTGCGTTTACCCTTGACGCTGTATCACAGACCGGAGCGCCTGCGATGGTGTACTCAACGACGAACTTGGGTGCAGGAATGGCAAAACGTCATTTTTTCGGATGAATCCAGGTTCGGTTTACAGCATCGTGATGGTCGCATCTGTGTCTGGTGACATCGCGTTGAACGCACATTGGAAGCGTGTATTCGTCATCGCCATACTGGCGTACCATACGGCGTGATGGTATGGGGTGCCATTGGTAACACGTCTCGGTCACCTCTTGTTCGCATTGACGGTACTTTGAACAGTGGTCATTAGATTTCAGATGTGTGAGGACCCGTGGCTCTACCCTTCATTCGATCTCTGCGAAACCCTACATTTCAGCAGGATAAGCACGACCGCAGGTCCTGTACGGGCCTTTCTGGATACAGAAAATGTTCGACTGCTGCCCTGGCCAGCACATTCTCCAGATCTCTCACCAATTGAAGACGTCTGGTCAATGGTGGCTCGTCACAATACGCCAGTCACTACTCTTGACGAACTGTGGTATCGTGTTGAAGCTGCATGGGCAGCTGTACCTGTACACGCCATCCGAGCTCCGTTTGACTCAATGCCCACGCGTATCAAGGCCGTTATTACGGGTACTGATTTCTCAGGATCTATGCACCCAAATTGCGTGAAAATGTAATCACATGTCAGTTCTAGTATAGTATATTTGTCCAATGAATACCCGTTTCTCATGTGCATTTCTTCTTGGTGTAGCAATTGTAATGGCCAGTAGTGTAGATTTAAGACGTCAAGTGCCAGGCGTCGAATTGTATCAAGCTTGAGAACCATATTTTAACTTTATTTGTTTTTCTTATCTTGTTGCTACCTTGTTGTTATGTTAAGGTTTTGTAAGTGTGAAGGATAGTGAAGACATTCTTCATTCGCATCAGTTAGTAAATAAAATGGAGTAACTGGTGGCGAGTCTGTGCCTCGACGCTGGATTTTGTTACCACTGTGGTGTGCGGCACCGTAAAAGATAAAGAGGAAGGCGGAAGGCGACTTCCTCCCGGCACAGAGCGAGCCTGTCTGCTCAGGGGATGGCTTTACGGCCGCTTATTGCCCTGCAACAGGCAGCGCCGTCTGTCGATACAGGACAGAGCGCCGCTACAATGGCAGCCCCCCACAGCCACACACCTGCCGCTGGCGCACAGTGGTGCAAGGTCTGCAGCGACGAGGTGTCCTTTATGTGGTCGAGCCGCACCCCTCTCACTTTGTACTTCGTTCTCCGTACAAAAGCGGCAGGTGGAAATGCGGTCTACAATTCCACACACGCAGTTCGTTCACCATATTATGATAACCTGCTCATACTTACAGAACGTGACAGGAAGTGAGGGGCAAAAAATGTTCAAATGTGTGTGAAATCTTATGGGACTTAACTGCTAAGGTCATCAGTCCCTAAGCTTACACACTACTTGACACACACCCATGCCCGAAGGAGGTCTCGAACCTCCGCCGGGACCAGCCGCACAGTGAAGTGAGTAGCGAAAGGATGACAAGGGCGCTGCGAAGGTAAGAAGCTCTGTTGAACAGAGGAAAAGATTTCACTTAATATTTGCTGTTGTCGAGTTGGTTATGGTGGTATGCGTTTTCACACACTCCACCAGTCTCGCCGGACGTTGTGGCCGAGCGGTTCTAGGCGCTTCAGTACGGAACACGCGACTGCTGCGGTCGCAGGTTCCAATCCTAAGTTCTAAGTTCTAGGGGAGTGATGCCCTCAGATGTTAAGTCCCATAGTCCTCAGAGCCATTTGAGCCTCCAGAAAATGATGGATGGAAAAAAATTTATCGCTTAGTACATTTTCAATGTTCATGTAATAAAACTGCAGCATCAGGCGTGACGTTTTTATACGACACAGAGTTCAGAAGATGTGACACCATAAACACTGAGTTGCGTAAAAAACTAGCTTTTCTGAAACTGAAGCACGAATCACTCAGACCACATTCATACAGTGTTTTACGGTGGCAGCATTTAGTGGGTTCCAACTGACTTTTAACAAAAATTTCAAACCTTTTACAAAATTTTCCTTGTAAGAGTCATACACGATAAAGAAATGTAAACCATTAATGTTTTACATTGATTAACTACAAATATGGACCATCTTAACCCATATGTAACGTAATCTGACGCTTGAAGTTGTTTTATAAATGTAAGTTCGATTCCTTAAAGAAAAGACAACATTTGCCACAAGGAAAGTAATTAATGAAAACTCGCGAAGCGTTCGGCGCACGGACCCACGTTCGGTAAGCACGTACGACCAACTTTTATCGCGCCAACCGCCTCCCGCGCGGCGACTGGCACGGCTATAAATAACTTATTCATCAGTGGAGAGCGCGCGAGGAGCTGAATGAATAGCGTCAAACTAGCGAGAACAATCGTCTGGAGGGGAAGGGCCAGTACCTGATCCGTTTATTGTTATGCAGAGGCGAGGTATCCATTCCTCGGGCGGCCGGCGCCGACAGTGAGGGATTAATAAGAGTCGTTTATGGTTTTCAGGTCCGTCCGGGTACAACATATCAGAGGCGCGGTGGGCGTGTGCCCCGTTGGTATTAAACCCCGTCTGATTTATCGTCGGGTATTTAAAGCACGTTAGCCCGCGCAGCAACACAATTGCCTCTTAGGAGCGGCGGGACTCCCCCCCATGACCGTCCGCACCCGCGTCTCTTGTGTCACGTCAGAGGTGGGGGCGGGATGAGGTGGCGGGGGGGGGGGGGGGAGGAAGAAGGCAGAAGGCTGGCCTCCTCCCTCCCCCAGCTGTGGAGGGGTGCGCCCGTCTCGCCTAGCCCAGAGATCCGTAACGCCTTTGTTGTGAAAGACTGAGTCTTTTTACGTTGTCCGAGTGTCTCTGAATTAGGCAGATAAACAACCGGAGTAGGTTATAGGACTGGCTGGGGAAGGCAGACTGGAGGGTTGCAAGTACAGCAGACTTCCAAGTTGAGTTCATTAAACACCTGCCTGACACTCGGAGCCTTTTCATTCAACGCAGCTTATGTATTAGCTACGATAACGCGTATGTGCTAGAAAAAATAGCAACAAAAATAACTTCCAGCCCAGTTATTGCTATTTTGGGGGGTCGTCTGTCTTATGACTGGTTTGATGCGGCCCGGCACAATTCCTCTCCTTCGCCAACCTTTTTATCTCAGAGTAGCAGTTGCAACTTACACGTGTTAGTTATTTGCTGGATGTATTCCTATCTACATCTACATCCATACTCCGCAAGCCACCTGACGGTGTGTGGCGGAGGGTACCTTGAGTACCTCTATCGGTTCTCCCTTCTATTCCAGTCTCGTGTTGTTCGTGGAAAGAAGGATTGTCGTTATGCTTCTGTGTGGGCTCTAATCTCTCTGATTTTATCCTCATGGTCTCTTCGCGAGATACACGTAGGAGGGAGCAATATACTGCTTGACTCTTCGGTGAAGGTATGTTCTCGAAACTTCAACAAAATCCCGTACCGAGCTACTGAGCGTCTCTCCTGCAGAGTTTTCCACTGGAGTTTATCTATCATCTCCGTAACACTTTCGCGGTTACTAAATGATCCTGTAACGAAGCGCGCTGCTCTCCGTTGGATCTTCTCTATCTCTTCTATCAACCCTATCTGGTACGGATACCACACTGCTGAGCAGTATTCAAGCAGTGGGCGAACAAGCGTACTGTAACCTACTTCCTTTTTTTTCGGATTGCATTTCCTTAGGATTCTTCCAATGAATCTCAGTCTGGCATCTGCTTTACGAACGATCAACTTTATATGATCATTCCATTTTAAATCACTCCTAATGCTTACTCCCAGATAATTTATGGAATTAACTGCTTCCAGCAAAACAAGGATAATGGAATGTAGTCTAATTAAGTCGGGTGATGCTGAGGGAATTAGATTAGGAAATGAGGCGCTTAAAGTAGTAAAGGAGTTTTGCTATTTGGGGAGCAAAATAACTGATGATGGTCGAAGTAGAGAGGATATAAAATGTACGCTGGCAATGGCAAGGAAAGCGTTTCTGAAGAAGAGAAATTTGTTAACATCCAGTATTGATTTAAGTGTCAGGAAGTCATTTCTGAAGGTATTCGTATGGAGTGTAGCCATGTATGGAAGTGAAACATGGACGATAAATAGTTTGGACAAGAAGAGAATAGAAGCTTTCGAAATGTGGTGCTACAGAAGAATGCTGAAGATTAGATGGGTAGATCACATAACTAATGAGGAAGTATTGAATAGGATTGGGGAGAAGAGAAGTTTGTGGCACAACTTGACTAGAAGAAGGGATCGGTTGGTAGGACATGTTCTGAGGCATCAAGGGATCACCAATGTAGTATTGGAGGGCAGAGTGGAGGGTAAAAATCGTAGAGGGAGACCAAGAGATGAATACACTAAGCAGATTCAGAAGGATGTAGGTTGCAGTAGGTACTGGGAGATGAAGAAGCTTGCACAGGATAGAGTAGCATGGAGAGCTGCATCAAACCAGTCTCAGGACTGAAGACCACAACAACAACAACAGTTGCTGATGTTATATTGCAGCTAAATGATAAGGGATCTATCTTTATATGTATTCGCAGCACATTACACTTGTCTACATTGAGATTCAATTGCCATTCCCTGTACCATGCGTCAATTCGCTGCTCTCTTAACAGATTATGCTATTGTCCTGTCTCTTCTACTTGTCAGTGTTTCCATGAATTCCTTTCCTCGCTGATTCTCCGGAAAATCTTCTCATACCTTACCTTACCAATCCTCTTAATTTTCAATATTCGTCTGCAGGCACACATCTCAAATGCTTCGATTCTCTTACATACCGGTTTTCCCACAGTCCAGGATACACTACCACATCATAATGTGCTTCAGAAAGTTCTTCCTCAAATTAAGGCCTGTGTTGGATACTAGTAGACTTCTCCTGGCCAGGGATGCTCTTTTTACCTGTGCCAGTCTGGTTTTTATGTCCTTGGTTCGCCCGTCGCTAGTTTTGCTGCCGAGGTAATATAATTCCTAAACTTCATCTACTTCGAGATCACCAATTCTGGTGTCAAGTTTTTCTCTGTTGTCATTTCTGCTAATTCTCATTACCTTCGTCCTCCTTCTATTTATTGTCAGTCCATATTCTGTACTCATTAGACTGTAAATTCCATTCAATAGATAATGCAATTCTTCTTCACTTTCATGGAGGATAGCAATGCCATCAGCGAATCTTGCCTTTCATATTCTTTCACTTTGACTTTTAATCCTACTCTTGAACCTCTGTTTTATTTCCATAATTGCTGCATCGATGTGTATATTGAATAGTAAGGGCGAAATACTACATCCCTGACTTACACCCTTCGTAACCCGAGTACTTCGTTCTTGGTTTTCCAGTCTTATTGTCCTCTCTTGATTCTTGTATATATTGTACACAACCATATTTCCCGATAGCTTACCCTTATTTTCCTTACAATTTCGAACATTACACCATTTTACACTGTTGAACGCTTTTTCCAGTTCGACAAATGCTATGAACTTGTCTTGACTTTGCTTCAGTCTTGGTTACGTTATCAGACGCAGTGTCAGAACTGCCTCTGGTGTCTTTACCTTTCCTCAATCCAAACGGATCGTCATGCAACAGATCCTCAAATTTCGTTCCATTCTTCTGAGTATTATTCTTGTCGGCAATCTGGATGCATCATGTGTTAAGCTGTCTGCGATAATTCTCGCACTTGTCAGCTCTTGCTACCGTCGGAATTGTGTGGATGATGTTTTACCGTAAGTCTGATCTTATATCGCCTGTCTCACACATTCTACACCAACATTAATAGTAGTTTTGTTGTCGCTTTCCCCAATAATTTAGGAAATTTCGACAGAATGTTATCTATCCCTTCTGCCTTATTTTATCGTAAGTGAAGAAGTTGGCAATGTTAATTACATCAGACGACTTTTCAGTTCCGTAGATCAGTCTTCGAGGCGTAGCTTCTAGTGGACAGAGTGCTAAATTGTGTCTCTGGAGGTCCCGTGTTCAATCTCAGATAGGGGTGGGGATTTTCCATCGCCCCAGGACTGACGCAGAACCATTCAGCCTGCTATCAGCGGAAGAAAAGTGGCCGTAGAGATGTACTCATGTGCCCCCCACTCTCCCTCTCCTTGTGCTGCGGCGGAGAAAGCTGTAATTTACCCACTGCCATGCCAATAGATCTGTCATGCTTGCGCCACAGACGTGACCGATTTTGTATCAATAGCTAGGAAATCTTTGACGATGCCCATTATAGAAAGAAAAATACAGAGTACATTAGTCCACCTGGAAAAAATTAGCCACCGCCTTAAAAAAAAGCCCAGGGTTCCCGGGTTCGATTCCCGGCGGAGTCGGGAATTTTGTCTGCCTCGTGATGACTGGGTGTTGTGTGATGTCCTTCGGTTAGTTAGGTTTAAGTAGTTCTAAGTTCTAGGGGACTGATGACCATAGTTGTTAAGTCCCATAGTGCTCAGAGCCATTTGAACCATTTAAAAAAGCCCACTGTTCGCTTTGGAGTTCTGTAAATAGTATAGAACCGGGACCAGTCACCACTTTCGAAAGTAACGGCAATGAAATGTCTGCGTGCCACATGAATATTCGGAATCAACCATAAGACGGGTCTTCGTGGTGACGTTATACAGTGGCAGAAAGGAGTAATGGTGTATGGAAGTAACCGTGACAATGACGTTGCCCGGTTTGTTTTTGTAGTCACGCGGGATGTCCAACGTGTCCTCAGGGAATGCTGTACCACTTGCAGTCATGTAAAACGGCGAAATAAGAGTGGTGATGCAAAGATCCTAACCGATAGGGACCGGAGTCAACGACAGTCGCTTCGAAACTAGACAGGGACTGCTGCTGACAGGGAATGCAGGTCCATCTAAGCAACTTTCCAAGCGTTCATTGACAAGGGAACTGCATATACTGGACATCTGGAGTTGCATACCTTGCAAGGGGCCTCTGGGCAAACTGGCACTTCGGTGCTCCAAAGAGCTCAGATGGCTCTGAGCACTATGGGACTTAACATCTATGGTCATCAGTCCCCTAGAACTTAGAACTACTTAAATCTAACTAACCTAAGGACAGCACACAACACCCAGCCATCACGAGGCAGAGAAAATCCCTGACCCCGCCGGGAATCGAACCCGGGAACCCGGGCGTGGGAAGCGAGAACGCTACCGCACGACCACGAGATGCGGGCAAAGAGTTCAGAAACAGGGGCCGTAGCTGAGAGGAAGCATACGGCTTGTACGGCCAGTCGCAGTTCTGCCCCTTTGAAGAGAGGGTTAAACGCCTCGTAGGGCCTCCAGTGTGCTCACTGAAAAGGGACAACATCGCGACTCGTCGTACACATGGCCCTATCAGTTAACAGTCGAGTATGCTCTTAAAAAACAGTGTATGGTTTACCTAAATTGCATAGAGAAGGCACCCCAATAGGTTCATTGGTGTCACCCTTCTCCCCTCTTTGTCACGTACTAGTGGAAAAACTACTTTGCACCATAAAAAAATTAAACCTTGGTTTGGTATCGGGAATTGAATTGCTCTGGTGAATGTCAGTAACTTATTCACAGATGTTCCCACTGATGAATATATCTACACATTAAGAGAAATTTTTTTACAAAACTAAAGTAGACGCTGCTGAATCACATGATATAATCTTTGCTACTCTTGACAGGTGTAAAACAATCCTTTCTAGCTTTAGAGCCCATTTTTGCATCTTGATCGCGTACTAGTCGCTTCCCCTTCTTTCATATTATCTCCAACGTTTATGGATACTTGAATATGTTATGTAAGGAGCCTTCTGAGAAACTATGTCGAATACTTAGTCACATATGCGGATGATTTGTTGTGTTTATGCATTGTCTTTACTCGACAATAAAATACACTCTTCTAACATTTAAGTTGGTAAAATCCAATCTACGATAAAGCTAGGAAGCTCTGCTGTACAGTTGCCAGATGTACACTACTGGCCATTACAACTGCTACACCAAGAAGAAATTCAGGTGATAAACGGGTATTCATTGGACATATATATTATACTAGAGCTGACATGTGATTAATAATGTGTGTGAAATCTTATGGGACTTAACTGCTAAGGTCATTATCAATGAAGCTTACACACTACTTAACCTAAATTATCCTATGGACAAACACACACACCGATGCCCGAGAGAGGACTCGAACCTCCGCCGGGACCAGCCGCACAGTCCGCGACTGCAGCGCCCCAGACCGCTCGGATAATCCCGCGCTGCATGTGATTACATTTTCACGCAATTTGGGTGCATAGATCCTGAGAAATCAGTACCCAGAACAACCACCTCTGGCCGTAATAATGGCATTGATACGCCTGGGCATTGAGTCATACAGAGCTTGGATGGCGTGTACAGGTACAGCTGCCCATGCAGCTTCAATACGATACCACAGTTCATCAAGAGTAGTGACTGGCGTATTGTGACGAGCCAGTTGCTCGGCCACCATTGACCAGACGTTTTCAATTGGTGAGAGATCTGGAAAATGTGCTGGCCTGGGCAGCAGTCGAACATTTTCTGTATCCAGAAAGGCCCGTACAGGACCTGCAACATGCGGTCGTGCATTCTCCTGTTGATATGTAGGGTTTCGCAGGGATCGAATGATGGGTAGGGGCAGGGGTCGTAACACATCTGAAACGTCCACTGTTCAAAGTGCCGTCAATGCGAACAAGAGGTGACCGAGCCGCGTAACCAATGGCACCCCATACCATGACGCCGGGTGATACGCCAGTATGGCGATGACGAATACACGCTTCCAATGTGCGTTCACCGCGATGTCGCCAAACACGGATGCGACCATCATGAAGCTGTAAACAGAACCTGGATTCACCCGAAGAAATGACGTTTTGCCATTCCTGCACCCAGGTTCGCCGTTGAGTACACCATCGCAGGTGCTCCTGCCTGTGATGCAGCGTCAAGGGTAACCGCAGCCACGTTCTCCTTGCTGATAGTCCATGCTGCTGCAAACGTCGTCGAACTGTTCGTGCAGATGGTTGTTGTCTTGCAAACGTCCCCATCTGTTGACTCAGGGATCGAGACGTGGCTGCACGATCCGTTACAGCCATGCGGATAAGATGCCTGTCATCTCGACTACTAGTGATACGAGGCCGCATGGATCCAGCACGGCGTTCCGTATTACCCTTCTGAACCCACCGATTCCATATTCTGCTGGATCTCGACGAACGCGAGCAGCAATGTCGCGATACGATAAACCGCAATCGCGGTAGGCTACAATCCGACCTTTATCAAAGTCGAAAACGTGATGGTACTCATTTCTCCTCCTTACACGAGGCATCACAACAACGTTTCACCAGGCAACGCCGGTCAACTGCTGTTTGTGTATGAGAGATCGGTTGGAAACTTTCCTCATGTCAGCTCGTTGTAGGTGTCGTCACCGGCGCCAACCTTGTGTGAATGCTCTGAAAAGCTAATCATTTGCATATCACAGCATCTTCTTACTGTCGGTTAAATTTCGCATCTGTAGCACGTCATCTTCGTGGTGTAGCAATTTTAATGGCGAGTAGTGTAATATAAAGCCTGGTACAAAGAAACATTCATGTAGAATCTGCAGAAAAACAGGACCTGCCGCTACTGTAATCCTGGTCAGTTCCAGCACTTACGAAATCTCATACCTGTAACTTTCCATTCCATTGTGTGGCACTTTCCCTTAGAACCAGCTTAGTAGATAATGAAACTCACCGCTTGCAGTAATGGCTATGACTCTGATCAGACTGGTAACATTCTAGGAAACAATAAAATTTTGCAATTACAACAGTTCTCTATGCTGATCGACGGTAACCAGTCAGTACTTACAGAAGCTGGTGCATTACCTCATAAGTGTGAAAATTTCAGATAGCCTTGTAAAAATCTAATAATTTCGCAAGTTTGGACCTGCATTTCGCAGTAACAGTAACGCAGTTATGGTATTTTTCAGTAGTAAGGATACAAGCAAAACTTTGGTACAAGGCGTTGTGCGTTAATGGTATTTTTCAGTAGTAAGGATACAAGCAAAACTTTGGTACAAGGCGTTGTGTATTAAGATAACGGGAAAGCGCTGGAGGAAGTGTGTGTTGGTCAGTCAGGCAGAGCTGTGACAAGTCGTCACAACACGATGGAAGCGATAGACTGGCAAATACATATTCGTCGTTTCTGGAACATCTTAACAGAAAACTACCTGTGAGATGTAGATTGTTGAGTTCTACGCGCAGTTAAGAAACACACAAAGATGACAGTATAGTTAGTACAGAATGCTAGCTTACTTTTGAATAAACGAAAGCAATTCCATTTTTCTCTCTGTTAAATTAAGCTTTCGTTATGCACATGCGAAAGAACCCAATTATAATAGCAAAATCAATTTTCTAGTATCGAGTGTACTAGACGTTCATCAATTCAGCACAACATCGAAGTAGATTTACTTGCAACTACATGGACGGATGGATTCGAAACTGTTGAGTGCTAAACGGCGTAATCGTCAGAGGCCTTTCTCATGACCGTGGTGCAAGTGTACGAGTAATTACACTTGTCAAAACAAAAAGAAAAGAGCGTACAACTACAGCCACAGTTACAAAAAGTTTCACATACGATCTACAGTACGATGGGCAACAGCAGTCACTCAATAGTTTCAAAGCCTGGTGCCAAATTCCATGTACTAGCTACACTTCAGATAATCTTGCAAAAAAGTTAATGTCTCATAACTTCATACCTGGATTTTATGGTAGCAATAACACATCTATATTTTTAATCAATAGCAAAGACAAATTGCAACTTTTGGCACAGGTTGGTGTTAAGAAAAACACTTGCAAGCAGTGTCAAAAAATGTATATTGGTCAGTTGGGCAGAGCTGTGGCAATTAGAATGCGTGAACATGAGAGAATCTGGCGATTAAGAAAGGAAGATTGGACTTTTGCTGATCATCTTTCAGCAGAAAACCATCAATATGATGCAGAATGTGAAGTTTTACAGTGTGTTAAAAAAAAGGGGACAGGAACATGACCCTGCTGGAAATAGTGTAATGACAGAGAATGCCAGCCTAGTATTAAACGATCAGACTCAGTTTCCATTTTCCTCTCGTGTTAAATTAAGTTTTCTTTACAAATATGAGATTCAAACTGAAAATTCATTTTATTTCTTATCATTTGTTACATGTATCCTCACATAAAAACTTTGTTCACCTCCCTTTTTTGGTTAATGTAATTATTTTAATATTTTGCTGCGAAAACACTTTGTCATTTTTGTATCTTCTCTACGAATAATATCTATGTGAGCCGCATATCATGTTATTCTCTGTTTGCAATATTCAGTTGTCACCCGAAGATGGGGAACCGAAGGCCGGTTCTTGACCAAATAATTATAACGTTGCAGAGCATCAGGAAGCATTTTCCTTTCTAATACCCAGTAGATGTATCCCTACCGTTGCCATACGTTAATAGTATTAATAAAATAGTGGATGGCATTCAAGTGGTTCGTTGATCGGGGGACTAACGGGATGAGTCAGCCACCATAAAACATATTAAAACCTTCGTCCATTTAAATTGGACAGGAATCCTGGGTCCACACAAAAAGTCAATAATTTTGTCGCTATTGTTTCGTCATCGCCTAAATTGAGGGAAAATCCCTCGCTAAACCAAAGGCTTTCCTCCTATCAGAATAAAAATAATTCTACGTTAAAACATGGCGCACTTTGTAGTTATATACGCAGGTGACTTACACATCGCATTTCCCTGCCACGCAGTAACTGGTGGTCCGAACGCCGACGTAGTACACTGTCTCACTTGCACCGTAAATTTTATTAACGATCCATTTCGGTAGTCAACTATTTATTCTCAACTTTCTGTTTATTACACTGTGATGGAGCTACCACTAACTGAGACATGAAAACGAGTGCTTGACATTCAGAAACGCTCGCTTAATAATTCGTTATGTTCAGGCAAAGCTATGTGTTACATACTGCCACCAGTAACAGTTCAAGTTCGGCTCAGGAGGAACGAATGAACACAAAATAATCGGTAGCTAAACCCGAAGCTATTTCACTAGACAGACAACGCTGATTCGTCACAAACACAGGTTTAAGATACCTGAGTGGGAAACCGATGTAAAATCACGACTAGCAGAAGACGCGCGTGGCAATGGCGTGAGCGAGACTACTTTGTAGCCGAGGACGCAGAACGTACTGTGCGACCCCGTGGGACGCTGAGTGAACGCACTCGTCGGCTGCCACTAATGTAACGTACCGACCGACCTCTTCGGCTGAAGGCACCTCGTAAATGTACTTGGCAAATTCAAAGAATTGCTTCAGTACTCGTTTAGACTCACGGCCAACAATAAAATACATGCGATGAATGTATTAATCGAGGCACGGTAAATGCAGGAAACCAAAGTACACGTTCTACTGAACACTTCGTGTCTATTACAGTTAAGAGATTGGAGTGGACGTCACTCGATTTCCATATTCCTTTCACTAGACGATGAACGGAATGTCTTGGGATTATGTTAAAAAGACCGAATGTCAGCTAGTTTTCAACCAGTTATACTTTGACATCAGAAAAATAACAAGTTATTGTGATTGCTGAAGAAAGATTCCGTTCCGTATCCATTGTAATTAAATCAGAAAGCTGCTTGCAAGCAATAACAAACTATTCTCAGATAAATATATCTTAGTTTCTGTCGTTTTAACGAGCCGCATAGATGACTTTTGCCGGGCGATGCGGCCGAGCGGTTCTAGGCGCAACAGTCTGGAACCGCGCTGCCGCTACGGTCGCAGGTTCGAATCCTGCCTTGGGTACGGATGTGTGTGGTGTCCTTAGGTTAGTTAGGTTTAAGTAGTTCTAAGTCTAGGGGACCGATGACCTCAGATGTTAAGTCCCATAGTGCTTAGAGCCATTCAACCATTTTAGATGACTTTTGAAGGAAGATCGTCAGAGTTTAGCGTTATGACGACGACGAATTCGTCATACACTGCTAGTAACCAAAGCTGCTACACCAGCAAAGGTAACAAATAATGAATTATTAATTATTGTGTTAATTATTATAACATTCCATTGAAATTCCTAAAATCATTGGAGGGAAGTGACAACGAAACCCATTAGTTAAGTTGGTGTTTAGAATCTGTGAGACTGACGAAATACAATCACACTTTTGGAAAAGTGTCGTGCACACAATTCCGAAGATAGCAAGACCAGATCTGTGCGTAATCAGCTTAACAGCTCATGCATCAAAGTTGTTGACAAGAATAATATACAGAAGAATGAAAAAGAAAATAGACGCCCTGTTACATGACCATCAGATTGGCTTTAGGAAAGGTAAAGGCACCAGAGAGGCACCTCTGAAGTTGCATTTGTAATGGAAGGAAGATTGAAGAAAAATAAAGACACGCTGATGAGATTTGTTGGCGCAAATAAAGCATTTGACAATGTAAAACGGTGCAAGATGTCCGAAATTCTGCGAAAAATAGGAATAAGCTGTACGGAAAGACGGCTGATATACGGTATGTACAAGAAGCAAGAGGGAACTATACGATGGGAAGACCTGGAACGAAGTGGTCCGTTAAAAAGGTGTAAGACATTTTCTGAAAAAAAGTACAGGTAAGGTATAAGGAAAGTCGGGAAATATACTACGTGTACAAGAACCTAGAGGGAGCAATGAGACTGGAAGACCAACAACGAATTGCTCGGATGAAAAAAGGTATAAGACAAGGATGTAGTTTTTCGTTCCTACTGTTCAATCTATACACTGAAGATGTAATGACGAGAAATGAAAGAAAGTTTCGAGATGGCGATTAATGTTCAAGGTGTTAAGGATATTGTAAATAAACTGGTTCTCTACTTATGAAAAAAAAACTTTTAAATAATAAAACATGACCTGTACAATGAATCTGACTACCCCTGTTAGTCATGGACGAAAAAAAAAAAATTGACATAGTCTTTGTCACAACGAGCAGAATCTTATGTGGGGCCAATAAGACGTCAATTTTTAATTTAAATTGTTTGCATAATAAAAAAATTAATTAGGAAATTCAGTACAATTATTATATATATATATATATATATATATATATATATATATATATATATATATATATATATAATTGTAGGGGCCTTCATAGACATCGCGCATCTGCTAGATGCCCACGAAATACGTAATTTTGTTTTGAAGCTGACAGCCAACGAAAGAAAAGGTGCAAAAATACTATTGGTCAGATTTCAAGCAGTAATGGCGGACAGCATCAGCTGGTAATATACGTAATTTTATGGTAGCTAATTTTACTGCACAAAAAAAATAAAATATGTACTCCCTCCAAAAGAAGTTACACACAAACATTAAAATAAAATTATGATGAGCAGCAAAATGTCTGAGAAGAATTTCGAAAGAAAATTATTAATTGAACTTTAATTTGGCGGGTTTTCAACACTGTCAACAAGACGAAATAATGGAAAGAATATTTAATGGAAAAAAAACAAAATTGAACCTTGATATTGTGACAGTATTTTTAAAACAGATAATTTAACTGCAATTGTCTTTAATTTTGAAATGAGAGAGAGCGTAATAATTTTCTTTTAATGTCTTAACTGTTGCTGCAGGCAGTGCGATGACGTCAGCGGTGGTCCGCGCGGACGATATGTGAGGTTAATCCTGGTTCGTGGCGTGAAGATAATGATGAATCCTCCTGTTTCATTAATATTCCAGTTACAGCGGTGGTCCACGTCTCCGTTGTAGTCGAATCAGCTGGCAGCACTGGCGCGATAATAATAGTTCCAGTGAGTCTGTTGTCGTTACGCGCGCGACGTTTTATTATGAAAAGTTTATTAATTACGCGGTGAGGGTAGGTCGGCATTGTGCAATGTCTTTAGTATTTACGATATATAGCCGGTTAATGCCAATACTTCGCACAGTTCTTTCACCGTGTTGCCACAGGAAACAGTCACGTGTGTTTATAACTATAACAATCTGTTACACAACAGTCGTCTTTAAAACAGTTTGGATGATATAATAAACGTTTCTTCATCAAATCTTTTACTTAACATTTTGGTTCGTTCCACCTTCACGCAATTCTAACAGTTAGTGTCCCCACACGACAATGGTGTCTGGTTCACAGATAATTGTCACAAGTTCACATATACGTAAAATCGTCACCGGAAACACTCGATATATTTTTCAGGTTTTACTGTTCACTTAATAATGCACGATCTCCTATTAACACAGCGGACGCAATGTAATTAATGGTTCCTCCGCGTATCACCGTCTTTCACGCCGAACTTTGCAACGTTTCTCCACCCGCGAACCGGCCACAGTACCACAACAACTCTCACGCTCTCTATCGATAATCGTTCGCGCTCTCTCTATAAAAATATAAAACAGTAGCAAAATGAATGAAGAAACAATGTGACGCATTAACAAATAAAGAATAGTTGAAATAAATGGTACATACGTACTATGACAAGGTAATGCACAACAGAAAAAAAATGTTATCGACTTTCGGGGAAAGCAATAAGATTCGCTGATAACTTCGCTATCCTCAATGAAAATGAAGAACTACCGGATCTGTTGAATCGAATTAACAGTCTAATGAGTACAGAATGTGGACTGAGAAAAAATCGAAGAAAAAATTAAAAGTAATGGGAAGCAGCAGAAATATGAACAGCTAGAAGTTTAACATTAGAATTTGTGAACACGAAGTAGATGAAATTGAGTAATTCTGCTACGCAGACAGCAAAATGACCCATGACGGACGGAGCAAGGAGGACATAAAAACCAAAATAACATTGGCATAAAGGGACTTCTGGTCGAGAAAAGTCTGCTAGTGTTAAACATAGGCCTTAATTTGAGGAAGAAATTTCTGTTTACGTTTTGAGCACAGCACTGAATGGAAATGAAATATGAACTTCCGGAAAACCTGAACACAGGAGAACCGAAACATTTGTGATGTGGTGCTACAGAAGAATGTTGAAAATTAGGTGGACTGTTAAAGTAAAGAATGAGGAGATTCTGCGCATAATTGACGAGGGAAGAAATATATGGAAAACACTGACAAGAAGAATGGGCAGGATGAACATCTGTTAAGATGTCAGGGAGTAGCTTCCATGATGCTGGTGGGAGCTGAAGATGATAAAAATTATAGGGAAAGACAAATATTTGAATGCATACAACAAGTAATTGACGATGGGAGTGGTACTCTAAGATGAACAGATTGGCACAGGAAAGCAATCCGTGGCGGGCAGCGTCAGACCAGTCAGAAGTCTGATAACAGAAAAAATTTTATTATGTGTATATAGTATATAACAGGAACAACAAATGATTAAAATTATAGGTGATTTGCAAGTATAGAGGGTGCAAAATGTATAACTCAGTGCTGCCACCTTTGGAATGTCTCTAACCCTGTTCGGCAGCGCGTGGAAGTGAGCTCTGTGCCAGGGCCCATCAGGCTCGTTAACACGTCACAAGTCTTCCGGCTGCTGTCAACGTTACAAGCTATGCGAACCAAAGGCAGTCGTGTTGTATAGCCAGCGGCACCGCACAACATCACACGAGGTGCTGGGTGCGTATGGCAACGTTCGTCATCCTCGATGCCTCCATACACGGATACGTCCGTCGTCATGATGCACAAGAAACAGGTGTACTTTTCCAAGAAGCGTCGTGGTGACACTTTTGTTGACGGATTCTCCGCTGTCGGCGAGCCTCTCCGTAATGCCGCAACGATGGTCGCCTCAGCATCTCTAATCTTGTCGGTTGATCGAAAAGTCGACAGAAATGACTTGTGTGCTCTGGAGCACCAATAATGTAATCAGTGTATGCCCACAGAGAGGAAAAACTAACTACTGAACTTTTTGACTTTTCCTTTTGGGGGAGAGCTGTAAGTTGAAGACACGTCAACCGTAGCTCTTTAAAAGACGGCCAGTTTCGCACGCCCACTCTATAGTCGAATATACCAACGCGTAATCGCTCTTTTTGACACTATGCTCAAGAGTCTACGAGTTGAGATGTGGCAGTATGCGTCGCAGAGTTCCAACGGAGCATTAAGTCAGTGACTCAGACTTGAACTGATTACCACAACAGCATAAATTATGTCCATAGCCGGCCGGAGTGGCCGAGCGGTTAAAGGCGCTACAGTCTGGAACCGCATGACCGCTACGGTCGCAGGTTCGAATCCTGCCTCGGGCATGGATGTGTGTGATGTCCTTAGGTTAGTTAGGTTTAAGTAGTTCTAAATTCTAGGGGACTTATGACCACAGCAGTTGAGTCCCATAGTGCTCAGAGCCATTTGAACCATTTTTATGTCCATAGCCCGAAACCCGCGCACGTGTTTGTAGTACACTCTGTGGGCATTCGATGCTGGTGTCGCTACTAGCGGGCCTCCATAGTAGACATCGATGTACTCTCTGACAGGCGGTCAGTGACTTCATGGCAAATGTTTGCGGTTGTCTGCGGATCCATGATTGTACCGAAGGGTGTACCTCTTCGTCCGAAGCAAATCGACGACCAACAATGTCATTCTTTAGAGCTCTAAAAATATGGAATAGACGTGGGAAGAGATCGGGACTGTAATATGTGGAAGGTCTTCCCGAGGATACTTCTGCACCGTACTCGAAACAATCTTGGCTACATATGGGCGGGCATTTTGTTGCAAAGTTGTTTCGGCCAGCTGCAGAAATTCCGTTGAGAATACGTTGCACATCCTCCACATAATCGCTATCTCTGCCCAGCCGGGGTATGGTTCACTTTGTGACAGGCCACGACACGTACTCCGAGCACTTACACTGCGTAGACCGCAGCCAGAGTGCTGTTTGTACATGTGGGGAACACGGATCCCCAGAACACAAACTTTTTCACTGCCACCGATACATAACAGCGCACCAGACACCAACGCAGAACGACAGCGACACGGTACGTGCAATAAGAGACAAAGACGAGTGGGAGATAATATATAAAATCGCTGATGACGTATCAAGGAGACTACATGACGATTACAGGCAGACACGGCCGTATAAGAGAACACTACAACATACACGAAGCACGTAAGACAGCATTTCCAATTCGTGTAAGGTGTCAGGCAAATCCAAAATCTTCCATGAAAACCCTGACAAGATAAGCAAATCCAGTAGTATGTCACATAGCTCCGAATAAATCGTGACATTAAATTAACCAAAGTAATACGAGTAACGAGTGAGCAAATGGAATACCACAGACTAACACAAGAATGCCTAAATGCATGTCATACCTTCCCACCGTGAGACAGACGCAGTTCCGAGGGGAGAAACGTGGACAGAAGCCGAGAGCAGAACCGTGTTAAGCTGTAAGGCCCTACGATAAGGAACGGACGGACACCCACGTCGTCAGCTAACCGCTAGGACCACACCACCCGCAAGTTTTAGCGTGAGACTTTTTCGCGTCTCTGTTACGTCAGGACCACCCCCCAGCCAATGTTAAAAGCTAGAGCCCTTCAGAAGAACAGTGTAGATCTTACGATAACACAAAAAGGGCTACACCACCCGCAAGTTTTAGCGTCAGACTTTTTCGCGTCTCTGTTACGTCAGGACCACCCCCAGCCCATGTTAAAAGATAGAGCCCTCCAGAAGAACAGTATAGATCTTACGATAACGCTAAAAGGACCACACCAGCTGCAAGTTTTAGCGTGAGACTTTTTCGCGTCTCTGTTACGTTGCAAACTTTAAAAAACATTGCCCCACCACGAAAAGTATAACGTTTCTCATTGGATAGACAGAATTTTTGTAGGCGGAGCTTAAGGTTAACATTGAGACCCTGATTGGTCAGATGAAAACACAGCCAGATAGTTTTTTTTATACCAACTTCGGTAAACTGTAGTAAGGAGAAGTTAGGAGAGAGTTGCTTCCGAGATGGCGAGGTGAGCGGAGCTGTGCTGTCCGCCGCCCCCTGACGAACACCGACAAGGTAATGAACGCACGCGATGCCGCATAACAGCGCATAAAGCTTCACTCAGAACTGCAGAAGTCTCATCTGTTACACCCCCTTTTTGCGTACTACTAGTGTCGATCGTCAATTAAAGCTCATGGTGTTCACATTTGCCACTTGAAGTAAAAATCTGAAACGCGATGATTTTTCTGTTATACAGTTATTGAGAAGTCACATCAGCCACTGTAATTTACGACAAGTTAGATAAGTAATTAAAGATAATTGAGGGTCACTGTAGACCATTTTGATAGTTTCCTCTTTTGTGAAACTTAATTTAAAACTAGATTATAGATGTGATTGGCATAGGTCATCCTTCGATCCATTGTAGAACTTGGAAACCCATTCAGGGAATATTCGCTCACATTTTTGTTGAACGCAGTTGGTTTTACCATCATGTATTAAAACATTTCCTTTTATCAATAGTGCAATTTATAAACAATGTTTTGTGAGTAGGATAAAATTTCCAATGGTAAACTTAACTGCTTTTTCGGCGTTATTTTACCAGCTAACTAAAAATAGGAAAGCCTTGAACCCCTTCCACTAAATTTAGTTAGTATTAAAATTCTTTTACAGGGAGTGCAGTGGAGCTGACGCTGAAATCATTAAGTATTTGGTTATATCATCACTAGTCTCACTGAACTCTTCTGAATTCTACATGTCATGTGTGGTCTGACGTCTCCTTACCAGCAACAGGTCCCAGGTTCAAACTAGTCAGTTCCCTAAAAAACACGCTCAGAGCGTCGTTGCGCGAAAGTGGTAGGGAGACACGATATAGAACAAACAGACACCACGCAGAATGTTAGATTCGTACACCAAGACAGAAGGAGTATCGAAAACACACACACACACACACACACACACTCCAAGAGCGAACTCTTTAACTACAAGTACAGCAGACAACCTTACACAACATCTAGAAAAATTAAACTGTATTAGAATAAACAGTGTCAAGCAATCATCCCTGCAAACCTGTTCCAGCTTAAGTATAGACAGCAGGCATATCCATCCCGCAGCCTTTATACCGCTGTCGGGATGAAGCACTTGTAACTGACCCTTAGTGCATAAGCAACATAATAGGTAAAATTCAAGAAGTGATATAGGAACTGAAGGTTAATTAATAACGCCAGGAAATGACATACTTTACACTCACACACCATTTCACTTTCCGCAATGTATATAATAATTATACTGTTTTTGTACATATTGTTTAGAAATACTAATCCGTAAATTAAACTGTAGCGAACCGGGACTTCGAGGTTCGAAGTAATTCCAAGGCTTTCAGACCGCGCTGCCTCAGATAGGGTAACGTTTCTCTGTCGCTTTCTATGCAAGTCTTTCCTGTCATTTATCATCATATCTTCTTAATTTTTTAGTTTTTTTTCAATTTCTAATGTATTTTTAATTTATTATTACTTCCATTGAAATTTCTGAGAACAATAATTGCTGTTTGTAATGTGGCATATGTATTGTAATCTATATGGAAAGCTGTAAAATGAACCACCTGTTACAAAATGTAACGCAACAAGTCTGTGAATCAGCAATAAATCAGATCAAATCAAATCTCCTCGTGGGATTTACATATTTTTGCGGCTCTGAAGGGAACGTTTGTAGTCGTCTGTTTGCTTCGGTTCCATAGGCAACAGGAAAAGTTTTTCCATTAAGGCGTCGACCGGTTTGTCTCACACTGGCGTAAAATGTATTAACAACTATGGTAATTACTTTTGAAGTGATAAACAGTTCACTTACTTTGTTCTGTATCGTTTTCATTTGATTGCCCCTTAGAGTTTGACTGCAACCGAGGTAGAGATACTAGAGCTGCAAAAGGATCCGTATAATCGTAACTCCTGATACATAAAGCGATAAAACACGTCCGCTACATCTCTAGCGTTAACTAAAATTCGTCCTGACGTAGGAACAGAATTAGAGCGCCTTGCAGGACCGTATTTTAGAGAGGAGCTATGTCGCGAGGATGCGCGGAGGGCGCGCTGCCAGACGGGGCAATAGAGAGCGCATGGACGCCTGTCCATCAGCCGGGGGTGTGCCCGGCGCGCCGCTAACTCACGCCGGCTGTTGGCACTTGAAGAAAGCCGCCCCCGCGCGGCACGAGAGTCGGCCATTTGAGCGCCACTGCCGCCGCTCTTCCGCCCCCTCACACTCCCGCACCGGGCGAGGCGCGGCTCTGTTTTCGCTCCGACCAGGAGGAGGCGCGGTGCGGCACCATTATGTTTTCTCCGGCTTGATTTATTTTATTGCTCTATCGCAGTGCTGCGCTAATGTTTATTTCTCTAAATTACAAGAAAGGGGTGCGGTGCGCGCCTCGCCCCAGCACTCGCGGCAGCCCTTCCTCTCTGCCACCCCTCACTCCTTCCCCCCCCCCCCCGCCACCTACCCCACCCCCGCTCCAGGTCCCTCCACCAAAGTACTTTGCAGCGCGTCCTGACCGCCGGTTTAGACCGATACTCCCTCCAGGCGTGCCTCTTCGGAATTTCTCTGTCAAGATGTGTGCCGCAGTAATTATACGATTTCTGCTTGAAGCTCTAGCGTGTTCACTAATGGGTGTGTGTGTGTGTGTGTGTGTGAGTGTGTGTGTGTGTGTGTGTGTGTGTGTATGAGAGAGAGAGAGAGACAGACAGAGAGAGAGATTCTATGGTTGCATGCATCGAGTGCTACATTCGTTAAACCCATTTATTCTAATGTGCGAGCGTTTGTAAGCAGGCTGTTTAGGTTTTTATGTTGGTAACGCCACGTAGCGCTCTGTATGAAAATCACTGGCTGTGCTGTGTGCAGTCTGTGGCTGGTTGGAATTGTTGGAATACTCGCTATTGTAGTGTTGGGCAGTTGGAGGTGAACAGCGCGTAGCGTTGCGCAGTTGGAGGTGAGCTGCCAGCAGTGGTGGATGTGGGGAGAGAGATGGCATAATTTTGAGAGCGGACGATCTGGACGTGTATCCGCCAGAAAGAGTAAATTTGTAAGACTGGATGTCATGAATTGATATATACACTCCTGGAAATGGAAAAAAGAACACATTGACACCGGTGTGTCAGACCCACCATACTTGCTCCGGACACTGCGAGAGGGCTGTACAAGCAATGATCACAGGCACGGCACAGCGGACACACCAGGAACCGCGGTGTTGGCCGTCGAATGGCGCTAGCTGCGCAGCATTTGTGCACCGCCGCCGTCAGTGTCAGCCAGTTTGCCGTGGCATACGGAGCTCCATCGCAGTCTTTAACACTGGTAGCATGCCGCGACAGGGTGGACGTGAACCGTATGTGCAGTTGACGGACTTTCAGCGAGGGCGTATAGTGGGCATGCGGGAGGCCGGGTGGACGTACCACCGAATTGCTCAACACATGGGGCGTGAGGTCTCCACAGTACATCGATGTTGTCGCCAGTGGTCGGCGGAAGGTGCACGTGCCCGTCGACCTGGGACCGGACCGCAGCGACGCACGGATGCACGCCAAGACCGTAGGATCCTACGCAGTGCCGTAGGGGACCGCACTGCCACTTCCCAGCAAATTAGGGACACTGTTGCTCCTGGGGTATCGGCGAGGACCATACGCAACCGTCTCCATGAAGCTGGGCTACGGTCCCGCACACCGTTAGGCCGTCTTCCGCTCACGCCCCAACATCGTGCAGCCCGCCTCCAGTGGTGTCGTGACAGGCGTGAATGGAGGGACGAATGGAGACGTGTCGTCTTCAGCGATGAGAGTCGCTTCTGCCTTGGTGCCAATGATGGTCGTATGCGTGTTTGGCGCCGTGCAGGTGAGCGCCACAATCAGGACTGCATACGACCGAGGCACACAGGGCCAACACCCGGCATCATGGTGTGGGGAGCAATCTCCTACACTGGCCGTACACCACTGGTGATCGTCGAGGGGACACTGAATAGTGCACGGTACATCCAAACCGTCATCGAACCCATCGTTCTACCATTCCTAGACCGGCAAGGGAACTTGCTGTTCCAACAGGACAATGCACGTCCGCATGTATCCCGTGCCACCCAACGTGCTCTAGAAGGTGTAAGTCAACTACCCTGGCCAGCAAGATCTCCGGATCTGTCCCCCATTGAGCATGTTTGGGACTGGATGAAGCGTCGTCTCACGCGGTCTGCACGTCCAGCACGAACGCTGGTCCAACTGAGGCGCCAGGTGGAAATGGCATGGCAAGCCGTTCCACAGGACTTCATCCAGCATCTCTACGATCGTCTCCATGGGAGAATAGCAGCCTGCATTGCTGCGAAAGGTGGATATACACTGTACTAGTGCCGACATTGTGCATGCTCCGTTGCCTGTGTCTATGTGCCTGTGGTTCTGTCAGTGTGATCATGTGATGTATCTGACCCCAGGAATGTGTCAATAAAGTTTCCCCTTCCTGGGACAATGAATTCACGGTGTTCTAATTTCAATTTCCAGGAGCGTATATTATGACTTTTGAACCCTATTAAGGTAAATACATTTTTTGTTCTCTATCAAAATCTCCCATTTGCTAACTGTGCCTATCAGTAGTTAGTGCCTTCATTAGTTAGAATCCTTTCTTTAGCTGGCAGTATTGGCGCTCGGTGTTTTGCAGTAGTTCGAGTAACGAAGATTTTTGTGAGGTAAGTGATTCATGCCGGCCAGGGTGGCCGAGCGGTTCTAGACGCTACAGTCTGGAACCGCGCGACTGCTGCGGTCGCAGGTTCGAATACTGCCTCGGGCATGCATGTGTGTGATGTCCTTAGGTTAGTTAGGTTTAAGTAGTTCTAAGTTCTAATGAGGAGGTATTGAATAGGATTGAGGAGAAGAGAAGTTTGTGGCACAACTTGACTAGAAGAAGGGATCGGTTGGTAGGACATGTTTTGAGGCATCAAGGGGTCACAAATTTAGCATTGGAGGGCAGCGTGGAGGGTAAAAATCGTAGAGGGAGACCAAGAGATCAATACACTAAGCAAATTCAGAAGGATGTATGTTGCAGTAGGTACTGGGAGATGAAGAAGCTTGCACAGGATAGAGTAGCATGGAGAGCTGCATCAAACCAGTCTCAGGACTGAAGACCACAACAACAACAACAAGTTCTATGGGACTGATGACCTCAGAAATTAAGTCCCATAGTGCTTAGAGCCATTTTAAGTGATTCATGTAAGGTATAGGTTATTGTTAGTCAGGGCCATTCTTTTGTAGGGATTTTTGGAAGTCAGATTGCGTTGCGCTAAAAATATTGTGTGTCAGTTTAAGCACAGTCATTTATAATTTTTCTAAGGGGACGTTTCACGTTGGCTTCTGCGGCCTTTGTAGGATTAATAGAGGGGACAGAGAAGGAAAGAAGAGCTGCAGACTCGCAATAGGCCTGATTTGTAAGTAGGAGACGATCACAGAGTTCTTCATCACACAGCAGTGACAGACACTGTAGGTGGAAGAAAACTCGCGAAACGCATACGACGGAAAAGTGGGAGACCGTGGAACCTGTAGGCAATGATATGTGCCAGTTTCTTCCAAAACTGTACCATAACCTGTTTAATAATTCTGTATGCACATCCGACTACTAAATGAAATCAATAATGTTGTTTGAAAGCTACAGGCAATAACAACACGCCAATGACAGCAAATCTAATTAGCCCTGTCTCTTATCCTTTTGGTACAGTGGCAGATTCTGGTAAGGTGCTGCAGACCGGTGGCTTTTAGCTGGCTGGCAAAAGGCAAGAGTCGTGAGGCTGACCACACGGGTCGTAAAAATGTTTCTGCTGGCAGCCAAGTCTTGGCCAGGTACACCTGAGGAGAATGCTCTGCCGACCGAACGCAGTGGCTGTCGAGTCCATTGTAAGGTTTTATTGTGTGCAGAGCTCAAAGAAAGTCTTTTAGCAAAGGTAGGATCTGAAATAGAGGAGAAAACACACGATGCTGCTAGTGTGGGATTCAGCCATTAGGTTTGAAGGAGGCCAGCTGGAATTTTCCTTGAAAATTAGTAAGAGGTCTATTACTTGCTCATAGCAATCATTTTGCTTGCAGGGGAAAGGACTTGCACTTAGGAATGTGGATACTTTCTCATTGATCATAACTAGAATCTGTCATGAAGTGGGGCAGACTTTTTGATTCCTACCCCATTGAAACGGGGAATGTACTTTGTTGGTTAACCACAGCAGGATCCGTAAGACTAGGAAATTTGTTAAAATGTTTATTAAATTATCATTGGATGGAACTCGTAAGGTTTGTTGCAATTGGCCAGCTAGATTCCAGTGCTGGGGGAACAAACTAAGTTTCGAAGAGGACAGTATGAGAGTACTTGCTCCACGGGCGACATAGCGAACATCTCTCTTTAGGAAGAGAAGAATTTTAATTAGTGCATGAGGCAGTACGGTTCAGTTTGGAGCTGCAGGGCCAGACGTCTCCGACTTAGAGTAGAACTCAGTCGCTGTGGCTGAACTTATATTGCTTAGCCATTACTGCAGCTGTCCTCTGCACTCGTGCATCAGTAGAGTGGCAAGCATGGGCTCAATCTGTATTCACTGAAATGAGGAGAGCGTGAAATTATTTATCTTGCATTGATGTTTATTTGATCAAATTTACACCGCTGGCTAGCTGCACACACGATGTACTCAGGCGACAGTACTGGTGTTTGTTCAGGCTTTTCCAAGACTTTTCCATAGCTCATTAACTTATTCAGCAATTATTGTTCACATTCTTAAAGACAATTTTTATATTGTTTCTGTGGTTATAACTTATGGTATTCTTGATTCTATGGGTAAATGATTTTAATGCGAGTCAACAATAAATGAGATCGTTGTTGATGTTGTAGTCTTCACTCCTGAGACTGGTTTGATGCAGCTCTCCATGCTAATCTATCCTGTGCAAGCTCCTTCATCTCCCAGTACCTACTGCAACCTACATCCTTCTGAATCTGCTTACTGTATTCATCTCTTGGTCTCCCTCTACGATTTTTACCCTCCGCGCTGCCCTCCAATGCTAAATTTGTGATCCCTAGGACATGTCCTACCAACCGATCCCTTCTTCTAGTCAAGTTATGCCACAAACTTCACCCCAATCCGATTCAATACCTCCTCATTAGTTACATGATCTACCCATCTAATCTTCAGCATTCTTCTGTAGCACCACATTTCGAAAGCTTCTATTCTCTTCTTGTCCAAACTAGTTATCGTCCATGTTTCACTTCCATACATGGCTACGTTCCACACAAATACTTTCAGAAACGACTTCCTGACATTTAAATCTATACTCAATATTAAAAAATTTCTCTTCTTCAGAAACGCTTTCCTTGCCATTGCCAGTCTACATTTTATATCCTCTCTACTTCGACCCTCATCAGTTATTTTGCTCTACAAATAGCCAAACTCCTTTACTACTTTAAGTGTCTCATTTCCTAATCTAATCCCCACAGCATCACCCGACTTAATTCGACTACATTCCATTATCCTCGTTTTGCTTTTGTTGATGTTCGTCTTATATCCTCCTTTCAAGACACTGTCTATTCCGTTCAACTGCTCTTCCAAGTTCTTTGCTGTCTCTGACATAATTACAATATCATCGGCGAACCTCAAAGTTTTTATTTCTTCTCCCTGGATTTTAATACCTACTCCGAATTTTTCTTTTGTTTCCTTTACTGCTTGCTCAATATACAGATTGAATAACATCGGAGAAAGGCTACAACCCTGTCTCACTCCCTTCCCAACCACTGCTTCCCTTTTATGCCCCTCGGCTCTTATAACTGCGATCTGGTTTCTGTACAAATTGTAAATAGCCTTTCGCTCCCTGTATTTTACCCCTGCCACCTTTAGAATTTGAAAGAGAGTATTCCAGTCAACATTGTCAAAAGCTTTCTCTAAGTCTACAAATGCTAGAAACGTAGGTTTGTCTTTCCTTAATCTTTCTTCTAAGATAAGTCGTAAGGTCAGTATTGCCTCACGTGTTCCAACATTTCTACGGAATCCAAACTGATCTTCCCCGAGGTCGGCTTCTACCAGCTTTTCCATTCGTCTGTAAATAATTCGCGTTAGTATTTTGCAGCTGTGACTTATTAAACTGATAGTTCGGTAATTTCCACATCTGTCAACACCTGCTTTCTTTGGGATTGGAATTATTATATTCTTCTTGAAGTCTGAGGGTATTTCGCCTGTCTCATACATCTTGCTCACCAGACGGTAGAGTTTTGTCAGGACTGGCTCTCCCAAGGCCGTCAGTAGTTCTGATGGAATGTTGTCTACTCCCGGGGCCTTGTTTCGACTCAGGTCTTTCAGTGCTGTGTCAAACTCTTCACGCAGTATCGTATCTCCCATTTCATCTTCATCTACATCCTCTTCCATTTCCATAATATTGTCCTCAAGTACATCGCCCTTGTATAGACCCTCTATATACTCCTTCCACCTTTCTGCTTTTCCCTCTTTGCTTAGAACTGGGTTTCCATCTGAGCTCTTGATATTCATACAAGTGGCTCTCTTTTCTCCAAAGGTCTCTTTAATTTTCCTGTAGGCTGTATCTAACTTACCCCTAGTGAGATAAGGCTCTACATCCTTACATTTGTCCTCTAGCCATGCCTGCTTAGCCATTTTGCACTTCCTGTCGATCTCATTTTTGAGACGTTTGTATTCCTTTTTGCCTGCTTTCATGAGATCGTTACGTGACCTTTATTTTTGTTATTTGTCGCATCCCGTTGTTAATATGTGTATGTGAGCTGCGGTACCTATATTTCGTGCCACCACTGATAATTTAGACAAGGTGTTTACCGTCGTGCACGTTTGTATTCTTTTAATTCGTACGATCTTATGGGAAGGTGTCTGTAACTGTAGATCACCGGGGTTAATTTCTGTAGCATCTCAGCTTTACGCTGGACCAACAGCAATCAGTAGGCCTACCGACAATCACTCATCTCGTGTACCGTACGTGACTGGAGCCGGGAAAGAGGTAAGTCGTACTGCTGCCAGAAGTATCTTCCCCTTCCCATCGGAAGTCGGATTGCTGACTCTATATGTAGATTAATGTGACTCACCTGTCCTGTGATGCATCTGAGAGTTACTCTTGCATTTCTCTGAACACTCAACCTCAGAAAGTTGAAGCTTTCCTCCTTTACAGTAACCTAAGAGTTCAAAAGAGACCGTGACTCTGAGTTTCTGCTCCGGAAAATGACCCAATTAGATGAAACGTGACACATGTGCAAATAAACGCAATCTCACTGAGAAGTTTTAAGTTTCTGTGTAGGAAGGACTTTCGCGAAGTGCGACGGTGTAAGAAGGGGGTAGGGGTGGCAGGTTAACCACAGCTAACAAAGCGCACAGAATCCAGAAGCCTTATTGTAGATCTCATGGATCTACTAACTGTGTATGACAATAACTTGGGTCTCATAGATAAAGTTTGTGCAATGCCAATGACAAGAGACTCCATCGTATTGATACAGTTTGTGCAACACAACTGTTTTTCCCATCTTTGCCCTATATTACCCAACCATCTCAAAAAGTCTCAGCTAGTGTCGCAGCTGACACCTGTTTCTAAGTTCAACAGCGACACTGACTTACCTGCATAGATTAAACTCCTATTTAACATTCTGGAAATCACTGCTTAAGGCAGGCTTCATCACCCCAGTTCTGAATACAGTTAAAATGACTGGTGAAATCCGTGGGCTAGCACGACAGAGCGGATGAGGTTATATTTGTGGAAAATGGCCAAAATATGTTACTGTCACTTGCACTCACATAAACTTCATTTCTTAAAACAGACAGTGACACAAACAAGAATCAAAAACTCTCTAGGTTTTAACGAAAGACCTCGCTTGATTTAATTTAGATCGGCTGAAGGCCACATCGAAAATCCAAGGCACAAGGCCTAAGCAGGTAATTGAGTTACAGGAGTTCATATGCAGGTTTCACTTCTTTATAAAAATTTTTTTATCTGCAATATAAATTAGCTTAAATTTTTCCCATAGAACTCGGCTGAAGGCCTCACATTAATCAAGAACAGTGTTACGGCCTAAGGCCGAGACAAAGATTTTCAATGTTTAAGTAGGCTTAAGGCCAAGGAAGAAGAGCTTTCAATTTATAAGGCTGAAGGCCTTATCTTAAAATATTTCGTGTAAAACTTGGCTGAAGGCCTCATACTAAAGAATACCAATAATATGACTTAACGACAAGGATTTCTAATTTTTAATTTAAGAGAGATTAAAACTCAGCTGAAGGCCACATACGAAACCCAAACAATCTCACAGATTAAAGCCCAGACAAAGAAATTTCCAATTTTTGTTTTAAGCTGGAAAACTCGGCTGAAGGCCACATACAAACTAGAAAATATTGCTTACAGCTTAAGGCCTAAACATAATTTTACAATTGTAATTCTGAAAGGCTGAAACTCGGCTGAAGGCCACATACCAAACAAACAATTTTTTTACGGCTTAAGGCCTAAGAAGAAAAGCCTTGCAATTTTAATAAGCTAAAATTCGGCTGAAGGCCACACAGAGTACTTAAGACTAAAAGAGAAATCACTATGTAAAACACGAGGAGCGGCGTTCAAAAGGTTCCCAGGATCAGCCTGTGAAGGTAACACTGACGCACGTTTAGATGAAACAGGCAGTCAGACCGACAACGTTTTAATCGGAAGGCAACCCAACCGAAAGCCAGCCGACGAACCAACCAACAAGATCAGTTCTGCTCCACCCGACCAGCAAAACGACAACAAGATGTCAATAGAACAACGTTCTGTATACTGGAACACAATCCAGCCAAGTCAGAATAAACGCCCAAAACTACCAACAACACCTCAGCTGTCGAACTACACGCCGTGCTGGACAGCATCAACACGACGAGGAAAATACTCTGCCAAAAACTACGTCAACGACCACGTCAGGTCATAGGAACGCCAAAGGCCACACGGCAGAAGATACCGCTGGTACACTCCATTAATGAAGGAATGTATTAAATTAAGTTAAACACCACACAGGAAGATGGCTGCAATTCTAGCCGACTTCAATGCACATACGTTGTTGCTCACAGGAATCTCCCAGAAAGCAACAACAAGGATCAAACGAAGAGATGTGATAGCCGTTGAGGCTTGATAGTAGGTTAAGTGAGCACTCACCCTGCAGTGACCAGAATCGGTGGGCGACGAACTTCATAACCCTCGCAAGAAGCGCCTCACAAGGGAACCTCCCCATCGCACCCCCCTCAGATGTAGTTATAAGTTGGCACAGTTGATAGGCCTTGAAAAACTGAACACAGATCAATCGAGAAAACAGGAAGAAGTTGTGTGGAACTATGAAAAAAATAAGCAAAATATACGAACTGAGTAGTTCATGCACAACATAGGCAACATCAAGGAAAAGGTGATCTCACGAGTGCCGTGGTCCCGTGGTTAGTGTGAGCAGCTGTGGAATGAGAGGTCTTTGGTTCAAGTCTCCCTCGAGTGAAAATTTTAATTTTTTATTTTCAGACAATTATTATCTGTCCGTCCGATGCGAGGTAACTGCGCCGTAGTATGGGGACGCTACACCTAAACAAACTTCGAAACACACGACGTCAGTCGACTACAGCGCACGGAAGAGAGAGTATTCCTCCTAACGAGGCTCCCTGGCTGGCAGTTGACTGTTCGCTACTTTGGACGAGAGTGCATTAAATCCGTGGGCAATATGAATCCAGCAAATATAGCGGACGGACGGACAGATAATAATTGTCTGAAAATAAAAAATTTAAATTTTCATCTGAGGGAAGAGTTGAACCACGGACCTCTCGCTCCGCAGCTGCTCACGCTAACCACGGGACCACGGCGCTCTTGGTCCAAAGTTATCCTTGATGTTGCATATGCTGCGCATGGGCTACTCAGTTTGTAAATTTTGCTTATTTTTTTTCATAGTTCCACATAATTTCTTCCTGCTTTCTCGATTGATCTGTGTTCAGTTTTTCAAAGCCTATCCACTTTGCCAACTTATAACTAAATCTGAGGGGGGTGCGATGGGGAGGTTCCCTTGTCAGAACTCCAACAGCGCGTGCACGCCGCCAGCGGCTCCGGCCTGACAACGCGCCACGGAGACTTACTCACTGCTCTGCCCCAACCGACCAACTGCCACACACACGGAAAAGGTCAAAAGACCAAATACACGTCGGCCGACGAGACGACCAACCGTGCGACCAACCAACGGTCGTTCCCGCTCCAGTCTGCTTCCGTCAGACCCTGCATGTGTGTCCCCAGCGGTCGGCAAGTACTGTCTGTCAGCACCTCGCTGGCGCTCCGTCCCCGACGCTGCTCCGTGCCCGACTGGACTCCTGGTCCGTCTCCAACTCCCTTCCAAACACAAGACGACCCGGAAATACTATCGGTCGCTCCAGAGATGGTACGACAGTGCACGTATCGATAAGAGCTGCTGCTGCCACTCACGGGCAAGTAAGGCAGAAGTTAGTGACGCCAGTAAATGGAATAAGAGAACGAGGCGGCAGTACCGTAAAAGAAGATGACAAACAATAAATGGCATGAACAAGAGCCGTGGACGGCTCAACTGGCGTACCTTTCGAGAAAGTGGTTCTTGAGTGATCACATGTGGAGACATGGGACACATGGAAGGATTAGTTAAACAAAGAACAGGGGGTGGTAAAAGTTCTCAAGAGCTAAATACACTCAAATGTAATACAATGATCAATATCCGTCTGCAAGGTAACGCAGATCGTGTGCAAATACATCTCCACAGGCCGATATCCCTTTACATTCCAAATGGATAAAAAAGACAAAATAAAATCGCAGGATATTGTAATTAATTACTGACTGTGTTACCAGTGGAAGAAGATGAGATAAATTACTTGATATCTTCGATTAAGTCTGATTCTCCGTGATCTGAAAGGCTACATAATATACAACCACATAATTGAGGCGCAAATTAGCAAACGCAGCAGGAATATCGCCATAAGTCAGAATGAGGTCGGATGAATCTGCGCATTTCACTATCACAAGACAGTCTATACTACGAGGAAAATCGTCACGTGCAATCATCAAGGCAGCAGGAAGGGAGAAGGCTTTTCGTGTGCGTGCGTCGAGGGGTACCGTAAACAATTCTGCCGCCTTGCGCTCCTCTCCGGTGGCTTCAATCAAAGACTGCACGACCCGTCAAGACGTACCTTGCAGTTTCCACCCAGAGGTGTACTGCCATACCAGACGGACAGGTGGCTACAGGTCTTTGAGGCAGACCAGTGACTATCGTAGCGCGAACCAACACGCGGAACTAAAGGGAAGCGGGCGCCTTTCAAAACACGTACAGAGTAGTGCCGTGTTAGGAGCCAGAGGGAGAAGAAGGCGGCGTGACGTGGCGCCGCGCTCCAGTAATTGCGGTAATGCAGCGCCGGGATCCATTGGAGGTCCCCAGGTGCGGGGCGCGTGATCCCACCACTCTAGGCTCAATTGGGGCTCACGTCAGAGACGGGTATTGGCTGTCTGGCGCCAGTCAGTGCGCCAGCACATTAGGGATATGAGCGCGCGCGGCTTAGCGCGTCAAATCGACGCCGCTGAGGCGGCGCGACAAGCCGATCACCGCCCCCGCCGCCCCCATTCACCGCCTCCTCCAGCAGCATTTAGCCGGCGCCGTATTCCACGCCCTTAGCGCTTACCGGCTCTTTGGACGCTCCAGCTTCCTTGTGCGGCGTTATGAGCCACTGCCGAGGTGTCCTGAGTCTCCTTTACCAGCTATTAGGCACCCCTGGCTCATTTAGCTCATTACGTCACATCATATCCACATTCACGGAGCCCCTTCCATGCATTTCTGCGGTGAGAATTAACCTACCTGCCGTAATACTTCTGTTGTGTGTCATGACGTAATATTTTCTCAACGTTTCCTCGGATATTTGATTCTGCAGGCAACAATATTCCAGTATTTTGCCTTATATCCTCTGCCACTGTTCTAATTTTGTTCATTGTAGAAGCCGTTAAAGTTGCTGACCAGTGATCTGCAGTTTTATCAGTTACAGATATCTTCGTCATCGTCTGTTGCCTTTATAGACCTTAGCTACTTCCTTGACGTAGTCATCAATTATTTGAAAGGAAGTTACATGAAATGTATTCGCAGTAATTTTTAAGGGACCGGAGGCATGATTATTCCATGGGGAGATGCACTGAAGCGCCAAAGAAAGTGACATAGGCATGCGTATTCAAATACAGAGACATGTAAAGAGGCAGAATACGGCGGTGCGGTCGACAGTGGCAGGTTATCGAGATTTAAGTGAGTTTGAACGTGGTGTTATTGTCGGAGTACGAGCGATGGGACACAGCATCTCTGAGGTAACGATGAAGTGCGGATATTCCCGTACGACCATTTCACGAGTGGACCGTGAATATCAGGAATCCGGTAAAACATCAATCTCCGACATCCCTGGGGCCGAAAAAGATCCTGTAAGAACGAGACCAACGACGACGACTGAAGAGAATCGTTCAACGTTATAGAAGTGCAACCCTTCCGCAGATTACTGCAGATTTCAGCGCTGGTCCATCAACAAGTGGCAGCGTGCTATCCATTCAACGAAACATCATCGATATGGGCTTCCGCAGCCGGAGGTCACTTCGTGCACCCTTGATGACTGCACGACACAAAGCTTTTCGCCTCGCCTGGGCCCTCCAACATCAACAGTGGAATGTTAATGACTGGACACATGTTGCCTGGTCGGAAGTGTCTCGTTTCAAATTGTATCGGGCGGATGGACGTGTATGATTATGGAGACAACCTCATGAATCCATGGACCCTGGATGTCAGCAGTGGACTGTTCAAGCTGATGGAGCCTCTGTAATAGTGTGGGGCGTTTGCAATTGGAGTGATATGGGAGCCCTTATACGTTTAGGTACGACGCTGACGGATGACACGTACGTAAGCATCTTTTCTGATCACCTGCATCCATTCGTGTCCTTGTGTATTCCGACGGACGTGGGAAATTCCAGCAGGACAGTGCGACACCCCATACGTCCAAAATTGCTACAGAGTGGTATCAGGAACACTGTTCTGATTTTAAACACTTCCGCTTGCCGCCAAACTCCCCAGACATGAACATATTGAGCATATGTATGATGCCTTGGAACGTGCTGTTCAGAAGAGATGTCCACCCCCGTCATACTCTTACGGATTTGTGGAGAGTCCTGCAGGCTTTGTGGTGTCAATTGCTTCCAACACTACTTCAGACATTAGTCGAGTCCATGCCACATCGTGTTGAGGCACTTTTGCGTGCTCGCGGGGGCGCTACACGATATTCGCCAGGTGTACCAGTTTCTTTGGCTCTTCAGTGCATGAGGACTATAGTGCGGATACCCACATGAGTTGGCGTAACTTCTGGGTTACGAAATTTACAATATGCGGACATGCGTTATCACGAAGCATCAGAATTTTGTGCACCATACCACCACGTTCGTTTTCGACAGATATGCTGCGCCCCTCCCCCCACACACATACAATCTGCATTCTCTGAACGACATATACCGCTGTTTGTCCTTCTGCAGCCAAGAAAAGAATGCTACCATCAGCTGTAAAAGGGAATGACCAAAATGAAAACTTGTGTCCTATCTGAATTCGATCCCGGATTTCCCGCTTTACCTCAGTGATCTCATTAACCGCTTTGGCTACCGGTGCACAGCGCACTGACTCAAACTTCCATACGTCATCGTTCGTGCGTTATGCAGTTCCTTTAGAGGAGAGGAAATTTTAATTAAATACGGTATTGGAGGGCCTTTCTTGTTAAGAAGAACGATACAATGTCCCCTCGGAAATACATGCATGTTATACATCAAACAACCCATAGCTACTGAAAACTACAAGCGGATATCAAAAAGTTGAAGGTTGAGGGCGTTGCTACTGCGTACATGCAACGTAGCGCGACTTCAGAGCGGGTGTCTAAGCACCGACGTGTAGACAAATGGCATTCATGTTGTAACCTCCCCACCGCAATTTTAAAAGAAAAAAAAGGGACAATACTCAATACAAATGGGAGCCAAGTGTAACCTCCCTACAATAATTTTTAAAGAAAAGGACGATACTAATTAGAAATGCCGATGGACATTGCTCTATGCGTAACCTGCCCACAATGAAATGTACTGACAATGGCAACAAAAACGTGAAATTCGCAATCTGACTCAAATATAAATGCTTCAAAAAATTAAAGTCCATTCAGTGACAAGAAAATTCAATTAAACCGAAATATCGGTCTTTGGCCCTGTGTAAAACAATCAGAATTCAAGTCTTACCTGAGAATAAATCGATGTCACATATCTGCTCTTGTTGTTGCGCACCGCTTGGAGGAACTGCATTGCAAATAATAATATTCTCTTTTTTTTTTGTGATTTTAGTGGAGTTTTTCTTCAAAAGAAGTGGAATGAAATGGGAAGTGCAACGAAATCTTGAGTTCAATAAAAAATTAAATTTTTGAGAAAATGCTTTTGAAATAAAAAAATTATTATTGGGAGACTTGTTGGAGAATAATTACAATAAATAAAATTTTTCATTATCTAATGATTATATTAATTAACAGTATACCTTATTCCTCATCTTGACCAGTGTTGCCGACCGCCTACATCACACAACCGCACTGGGCTGCTACTACTGACCGACCGCTCTGCATGACGACTACAGACTGAGTACTGCTCTCAACTAGACAGAGCTACAGACTCGCAACGACTGACTGACTGCTACTGACAGACTCGCAACGACTACTGTACTGCACTGGCCTACAGCTACTAACAGACTGAGCACCGCTCGCAACACTCGCGCGGTCAAGCGCATACTCTCTGGTCACAGATGCTACAATGCCTCGCCATCGCTGCTATGTTACATACGTGTTTCATAACCCTCCACTGGGGGGGCAAAAATTTGGCAGCGATGGTGAGTCATTTGGACTTGCCAAGCGCGGCAAAATTTTTCTTTAATTAACAAAATTCTACAACTTACAGAGTATTTAAATGTTGTGCACACGCACTAAGTACAAAATATATCAGACAAAGACAAAATGTGAATACTAAACATAGTAGCAAATCAGAAAAAAGTATATACAAACTTTTTGACAGATAAAGTGCACAGGCACTGAAAAAATTCTTTAGCATATGCAGAACAAATAAACAGACTGGCAAGAATAATTAGATGTAGTACATAAAGTAAATGTTGTGCACACGCACTAAGTACAAAATATATCAGACAAAGACAAAATGTGAGTACAAAACATAGTAGCAAATCAGAAAAGTATATACAAACTTTTTGACAGATAAAGTGCACAGGCACTGAAAAAATTCTTTAGCATATGCAGAACAAATAAACAGACTGGCAAGAATAATTAGATGTAGTACATAAAGTAAATGTTGTGCACACGCACTAAGTACAAAATATATCAGACAAAGACAAAATGTGAGTACAAAACATAGTAGCAAATCAGAAAAGTATATACAAATTATTTGACAGATAACAAAGTGCACAGGCACTGAAAAAATTCTTTAGCATATTCAGAACAAATAAACAGACTGGCAAAAAATATTATGTTGACAAGTGACATAAGTGTACTCGCATTGGAGTTCAGCGAATCGAAAAATGTATAACCTATGAACATAAATGATGTTACCAAAAAATTTTTTCTTTATGTGACAAGAATCAGGATAGGAAAGGGAAGGATTGCATCATGGTTGTAGCACTTTAGATTGCACACAGCTGCTCTGAAAGTCCATATCTTTCCACAGAAGTACAACACCAAGTGACACAACTTGAAGTTCTTTTCCCATCAGAATTTATCAGTGTAGTCAAGACACTGAACTGTCGTAGTAATGTTCCATGTTTTCATTTTGGCAGTACATTAGGTACACCAAACAGTGGGACCATAATAACGTCTTCATTGCTCACGGTGGTGGACAGCATGTCGTGTCAACACCACACTCTTACAAGGCACACCAACGTAGAATTAGTGCAAAACCAAAGATAGTGCTCCATGATCACTAGGATAAACAGGACAAATGGACATTGCAGTAATTCAGGGTAGTCAGCTTATGAGGTGAAGGACATCAAGTCACATAATATTGACAATTACAGACTTAATTAGTAGTTTGTGGCATTCATAGCCCAGTTATTGAACATTTCTGTACCAAGTATGTAGTATTACAGAAAAATGTTCATTAATTGTTGTACATAGAATCAGTAGCCTTCTTTTCCTGGTTACAAAGCATTATGAAATAATCGCATTCTTTTCAGTTACAGAGTATAGTTAAGAACCATTAACCTTCTCCTAATTACAGTTAATTAATCATTTGTCATTAATTAATCATTTGTCTAATTACAGTTAATTAATCATTTGTATAATTACAGTTGATTAATCATTTGTCGTTAATTAATCATTTGTCTAATTACAGTTAATTAATCATTTGTCTAATTACAGTTAATTAATCATTTGTCGTTAATTAATCATTTGTCTAATTACAGTTAATTAATTGATCATTTGTCATTTCAATATAGTAAGAATTATTAGTATTCTCCTAATTACAAAGCATTATTAAACAGTCACATTCTTTTCTGGTTACAAAGTATCAACATTGGAAACAAGAGCTAATCAATGGCATAATTAATCACAATTCGTGGAGTGACATTAATTATTGGCACTCAGTGGCCAGCAAGTATTGAATAAAATCATCATTCAGTATTATTCAGATTATTACGAAGTCATTATTAAAAATCAGTTAATTACAGTCAAATCATTAATAATCACAGGCATTATAAGTAATATCATTCAGTATTATTCAGATTATTACGAAGTCATTATTAAAAATCAGTTAATTACAGTCATAGCATTAATAATCATGGGCATTACAAGTACTCATTACAATAAACAGTGTTCCTCATTCAGTAGTATTCAGATCATTACAAAGTCATTATTAAAATCAGTTAATTACAGTCAAATCATTAGTAATCACAAGCATTATAAGTAGTATCATTATAATAAACAGTGGCAGTTATTAGCTAGTGACAAAGCATCATTTTGAATATAGTCTCATTAAGAGGTCATTAATCAAGTGACATGCTATTCAGAGTTGATCAGTATTATTCAGAATTTTCATAAACTAGTGACATTATGTGGGACTGGTAATACATGTTTTTTGTTAGCAATGCATTGCGTTGGGATCGATAATTAATTGGTGAGGCATAACACTATTTGCTTTTGACCTATTGCTGCAAATGAGGATAGGTAACGTCATTCGTCATGAGTCAGCTGTAGCAAGGTTATGTAACAAGGCAGTATATGTGATCACATTCATAAATGATAAACACAAATGGGTAAAAAATAAAAATGCAAGTACTAGAACAGGTATAATAAGTAACAGGTTTAGTAAGTATCATGAAAAGCTTCTCCTGAAAAAATACAAAATGGATTATTGACCTGAAAGAAGAAACGCATTAGTATGCTGAAAAGTAGTGAACCTCGAATTAACAGGTAGTGAAATGTGTATAAAAATGTGTTCCATAGCTGTCCTTTCCAAAACTTTCTGTCATCCTACTATGCAATGTAACACCTGCTGTCAAAACAAACTGCAACAAATACTTAAATAACTACGTAGCATAAATACATTACTTCAACATTATTCTCATCTGTAAAGAAAAAACTTCATTATCCATCACTTCATTATCCATATTATCATAACTTCATTATTATCACCACCTGTAAAGAAAAACTTCATTATTCATAACATCATATCCTTCATCATTATTCATCAGTATCATCTGTAAAGAAAAAACTTCATTATCCATTATACAACTATTCCTTATCTCTAGCATATTTCATCACTAAAACTAAGATGTGTAGTTCTCTCTGACAGCCTGCATCAATCACCTTGTATTCTGAAAGAAAAAATTAGTTAAGACTGCTATTCTACGATGAGTATAGTATATTCTTGTTAATGTTTGTTAATCCTGATCCATTTACTCTTCCTCATAAAGTTATTGCATCTCCTTTCGTTTATTCCGTAGGTGAAATTCCCATTTCTGTTGAATTTATTTCTTACATGCACCATTTCTTTCTGAAATTGATGACAGAGATTAATGTCTTGCATTTAAATCATATACCCTCTAGATAATGACTGGTTGATGGTAACATAATTAACCCTACAGCATAACATGACAGAAAACGTAATATGTCAAAAACATTGACAGTGTTCAAAAACAAAGATATACACAGAATAATACAATGCAGCAGCAAAAAAAAATGTGAAACAGTCACGATGTTGAGATGTCATAAGGCAAAAAAAAATGTCAAAGTCGACTGGTGTGTGTTATATCTTAACTATTTCATAGTCCATACAAACAAAACTGGAGTACAGTCATATACACAAAAAAATGGAAAATGTGCACGGTCTGATGTGTAACGACAAGAAAAGCGACCTGCTAACCTTACCTTGCCGGGCACTTGCCAAGAAAAACACGATAATCATCAATAAGTATTCACATAAATATAATTGCTGAAATAGTCGTAAATGTGTAAATTCATCTGGAAAAATATGCACGGTCTGATGTGTAACGACAAGAAGAGCGACCTGCTAACCTTACCTTGCCGGGCACTTGCCAAGAAAAAATACGATAATCATCAGTAATTAGTCACGTGAAATAATTGCATTAGTAAATGGCATCATAGTGTGTTGAATCATACAGTGGTTTCACTCAATAAACGGTTTAATGTTTGAGATATGGTGATTGCCTTTCGATTTTCTGGTTCTCAAAGTTTCGACGTGTACAACATTGGGGTGAGGGATGCTGCGAATCCGATACGGACCTGCGTATAGAAGTTCAAATTTACTGCACTTACCTTTTAATTTGCTGGATAAATAGTGTGTACGTACTAGTATCTTCTGTCCAACGTGAAAGTCACGGCGTGTACAAACCTGTTTTTGCTGTTTTCTCCGGCGCTCTGCGGCACGTTTGAGGTTGTTCAGCGCAATGTCAATTATTTCATGGTGTCGTAGGCGACGACTTTTGGGAAATTCTATTAATTCTTTAATTTTGTTCGGTGGTTCAACGTTTTTCAGTATAACAGTCGGAGATAGCATAGTGGATTCATTTGGAATGGAATTAATTACATCTTGGAATGAGAGTATGTGTGTATCCCAATCAATATGTCTTTTGTGGCAGTATATTCGGCACAGCTTACCAATTTCCTTCATTAATCTTTCACAGGGGTTCGAAGAAGCGTGATACTTGGATATATAGATCGGAGAAATGTTTCTGGCTCGTAACATGCGTGTCCATACGCTACTACGAAATTGAGATCCATTGTCAGAAATTACTTTCATTACATGCCCTACATGAGATAGAAAATGTTTTACAAATGCTTTCGAAACAGTTTTAGCAGTAGCTTTGCGTAATGGAGTGAAAGTAACAAATTTTGAAGTGAGCTCAACAGCGACAAATATGTAGCAAAAACCTCTGTTAGTTCTGGGAATCGGACCAAAAATATCTACTGCGGCCATGTGTCTTAATTTCACAGGTATAATGGGATATAAAGGAGGAATATGTGAAGTGGTGTCTGATTTAGCTTTCTGGCAAATTTTACAAGACGCTAAAACTCGTCGTATACGTTTTTCCATGTTGGCAAAATAACAGTTCTGTCTCAGTATAAGAAAACATTTTCTTGCTCCGTAATGTGCGTAACTTAAATGAGTGTACCAAATTAGTTTGTTAACCAGTTCGTCAGGAATGCATAATAACCAATTGTTGCTGTCAGGATGAGAGCGGCGAAACAAAATGTCATTGCGTACAGTGTAGTGGTTCCTAATCGTAACATTTTTCCTATCTTGCCAAAGCTGTTTAATTTCTTTCCACACATTGTCTTTGTTTTGTTCTTGTGCTATGTCCTGTAATGACGATGAAATAAAATTTTCAAATGCTACTTGCTGAATGTACATGACACTGAAATTTGTTTTGCAGAAGTTGGTTGCTATGTCTTGCTGATTGTTGCCGAGAGAACGCGATAGTGCGTCTGCTATAACATTTTGTGTGCCAGGAAGGTGAACTATTGTAAAATTAAATTCTTGTAAATAAAGTTTCCATCTACTTAATCTGTCATGAGTAAATTTAGCTGAAAGTAAAAATTGTATAGCTCTATGGTCTGTGTAAACGGTGGTATGTCTGCCATAAAGAAAGTGCCGAAATCTCGTAAAAGCCCATACAACACATAATGTTTCAAGTTCTGTAACGGAATAATTTCGCTCAGCAGGTGACAAAATGCGGCTTGCAAATGCGACGTTTTTAATAACTGTTGAACCATCTTCTTCTATTTCCTGGAAAATATGTACGCCTAAAGCGGTGTTGGAACTGTCGGTGGCAATGGAAAAATTTCTAGTAAGATCAGGGTGCGATAAAAGTGGTGCATTCAACAAAGCATGTTTCAGGTTCATGAATTCAGAGTGTGCTTGCTTATCCCAAGACCAAATACTGTTTTTACCTGTTAAATGGCATAATCTGGGTGTGTCTAAAGCAGAGTGATGAATAAATTTACGAAAAAAGTTAATTAAGCCCAAAAAACTGCGTAGTTGTTTCTTCGTCGTAGGAACGGTAATGTCACGTAGAGCTTGAAGTTTTTCCGGATCAGGTGCAATGCCTTCTGCTGAAATTACGTGTCCAAGAAATTTTATAGAAGTTTTCCCAAAATGCGATTTACTGAGGTTAACTGTAAGTCCTTGTGCATGGAAAGTTTGTAACAGTTGTTCAAGAATCAGATTGTGTTCAGACCAGTTAGCTTCTGCGATAAGAATATCGTCTACGTACGTCGTAATTCTGTCTTTAAGTTCTGTCGGAAGTATTGTGTTCAAACCGCGAATAAAAGCTGCAGAAGAAATAGTTAAGCCGAATGGTAATTTGCAAAATTGATAACAGTCGCCGAAACAGAGAAAAGCTGTATATTTTCTGCAGTTCGGATGAAGTTGAATTTGCCAAAATCCCGATTTCAAATCGAGTGTAGAATAAATAGCTGTACCATGAAATTTCTGTAAAAGTTCCTCTAGTGTCTGTGGTCGATCTGTTTCATTAATAATAATGTCATTAATGTGACGTGAATCAAGTACAAGGCGAAGTGAGCCATCTTTTTTCTTAACAATATGTAGTGGGTTTATGTACGGACTAACTGCTGGTTCTATAATTCCTTGGTCGAGCATATCCTGCAATTCTTTTTTAACTTGTTCTCTGTGAATATATGGAATGGGATAATGCTTTGCTTTAAATGTGTCGTGCGGTTTGACTTGAAATTCATACATAAAGCCGGACATAGTACCAGGAATGTTGTCAAAAACTGGAGCTTGCTGTAAAAGAATTTTATGTAATTGCGTTCGTTCGTCGTCTGTAGTTGCACTGCTCTCTTTAACCTTATCAGAAATCAACTGCATTACGTCGAAGTCAGCTTCGTCTGGAGTATTATAGTTGTGTACGTACGTATCCGTGAACAATGTGGGATTACAGTCTATGTCACGTGTTGCGGAAATGACCTCTGTGCGGTTAATTGTTTGCTCTTCCGCAGATAGTGAGTGCTGAAATTCTAAAGCAAGTTGTACATTTTCATCCTTTAACATTAAATAAGAATTCTGAAAATCGATAACTGCGTCGTGTTGTACCAGAAAATTCGTGCCTAAAATAATGTCTGTTGTCAATAAAGGAACAATCCAAAAATTAGAGTGGAAAGTATGACCTCCAATACAAAATGATAAATGCGTCTGTAGTTTAACGTCTACACCTTTACTCGATACTGCTCCTTTCACTTTTGTTTTGCCTAAAGGTAGTGTCGGATAGGTATTCTCTTTGTTGCACTCGTTGAAAGTCTCCTCATTAATTACTGATATAGGTGAGCCGGAATCAATTACTGCTGAGAATTTCGATGAACCAATTTTAATTTCGATAACAGGATGTGAAATGGTTTTCTGAATAACTGGTCTTTCCTGTAAAAGAGTGTCTCTGATGTCGTCAAAAGTAATTACATTTTCGTGAACAACATTTTGCGTGTCTAAGGTAGTGCTTGTGTTATTAGAAGATGCGTCCTGTGCAGTATTTAGTCAGATTCTATCTGACGTGTTATTATTATTAGGAGGATTCTGTGGCATTTCGACTATTTGAACTGTCCTATTACTTCTTCCAGGCGTGTTACGCTCTGGATGGTACCTACTGTCGGGTTCATTCATGAGAATATGTTCTTGCGTATGATTTTGCTGTTGGTATGACCGACTGTTGTTAGATGTTCGCTGAAAATTGTCCTCATTATTTTTACGTCTGTCGTAATAGTCATTCCTATACGGTGCATTACGATAGGAATTGAAATACTGTCTTCTTTGTACGTAGTTGTTTCCTTGCTGACGTACGTTACTATTTGTTGGACCAGGGGCTATACGTCCACGCGGCGAAACATTAAAGCCTGGTTGACCTTGTGTATTCCATTGTTGGTTAGGTATGTTAACCGGCTGGTTTTGATGTTGTTGTTGTGAAACACCTCTATTGTTACTAAAGTGTTGTTCCTGTTGCTGAAAATTTTGACGGTATTGATAATTAGAATTTTGCCTGTTATTAAAGTTTTGGTAATTATCGTTCCTAAGACGTCTGTTATCTTTCCGATTGGAATTACGTCCCTGATCATAATTGTAGTACTGTTGTTGACCTTGGTTGTTACTCAAAAAATTTTTGTTTACAAAAGAATAATCAGATTGCTGTACTTCCAAGAGCTGTAAAAGATCTCTGAATGCTGAAATGTTTTCTTTTTGCTGGCCCGTTAGAAGTGACACTCGTAATGACCGTGGTAATTTAGAGATGCATAGCTGTATAAGTGCGGATTCACTGTACGGTTCACTTAGGTACTGGTTTTGTTGTACCATATGCTCAAAAAATTGCGTTACACTGGGAAAATTTGAGTTTTCATAGTTTGGCAAACTAATTAGTTGGTCTTTAATTCCGCGCTGTGTCGTCTTCGACCAGTACGCTGACAGAAAAGCATTCTGAAATTCCTCTACCGAGTAACACTGTCTCGCGATCGGTCTCATACGAGTTGCCGGTTCGCCTTCCAAAAAACTGCAAATAAATTCAAGTTTATGTGTTACAGGCCAAGTCGGTGGAAGAGCAAAACTAAACTGTTGAATCCAATCCAGTGGGTGAATCTGCGTTCTATCGTTTTTGAAAACCTTAAACTTTCTCACTGACAGAAAATGTTTGTAGTCGAAGTTATCATCTCTGCATGATGGCACAGGTTCAGGATCGTAAGAGTATCTATTGAACTGTGGTTGTTCGGAATCTAAGTCCCGTACTCTCTGCAGATTACCCAAATTATACGCGCTGCGTGAGTCTGACACATGTTCATAAAGTGGCGTCTGTTGTGTATTATTAACAGAAGTGTTTTTCATTTCTGTTACTTCTTGTTGTAAATTTGATAACTTCCTACGTAACGTGTTGTTAGATGAATCGATCTCATTAATTGTCTGCTGTAAATTTTGAAATTCAGGCGTTTGGATAAATGAAACCGGTGCAGTATCGTCTGATTTATTGTCATTAGTATTTTCGATAGCATCAATACGACTGGCCAATTCATCACATTTTTCAGTCAGTATTTTAACCTGATCATCGGTTTTAGAATCAGACGCATTAATCTGTTTTTGCAACTTGCGCGTAGTTTCGCTCAGTTTTTTAACATCACCTTTGATAACATCACAATCCTGTGTTAGATCTAATTGTTCGAATCTATCTGTCACTGTTTGAATATTTACTGTGTGTGTATCCGTTTTTGATTTAAGGTCAGAAATTTCATCCCGTAATTCCACGTTCAATTGTTCTATGGTATTAATTTTGTCGGACACTGTAGTAATATTATTGTCTACATACGTCTTCGCTTTCGCGAATATTTTACGTTTGTCCTCTTGTCTTTGTGCAGTGATTGTTTCCATGACTTGTCGTTTTACTTTGTTTTGATCCTGAATAAATCTGCGGAAACGCGTATCACTGTTCTGTATGTGCTGATTAAAGCGCTCGTTAATCTGAGTGTTCTGCTGTTCGAATTTCGCGTCTATCTTTGCGTCCATAGTGCGCGAAAGTTCTACCGTCATTGCTTTAAACTCGTCGCGTAATTGTGTAGCCTTTTCAGAGCATTGTTTAGCGACTCCGCTAATTTCGTCTCTGAGTGTTTCTGTTGCGGCTGTTTGCATTTCTCTTAATTCTTGCGAAACAGATTTAATTTCTTCGCTATTTTTTTGTGAACAAGCCTCAATTTCCGCACGCAGCTGTTCCTTAGTGTCATGGCACTGCGCGGCAACGGCTGTAATTTGTTCACTAAGTTGTTTGAAATTTTCGTCATTATTGTCAAGTTTTTCATTTAAGTGTTTGTTATCTTCCCTAAGTTGTTTGACCTGTTCATTGAGTTGTTGTTTGAGATTTTCGTTATCTTGTTTGTTATCTTCCCTAAGTTGTTTGACCTGTTCATTAAGTTGTTGTTTGAGATCCGCATTATCATTGTCTATTTTCTCAAATTTTTCATTAAACTGTTTGAAATTTTGCCGCAAAAATGCCATAATTAGATCCGATTCAAAATTAGCATTTCTATTCTCTGTGCTGTTCAATGGTCGATCTGGAATTGTCTCTTTTTGCGTGACCTGCCCACAATGAAATGTACTGACAATGGCAACAAAAACGTGAAATTCGCAATCTGACTCAAATATAAATGCTTCAAAAAATTAAAGTCCATTCAGTGACAAGAAAATTCAATTAAACCGAAATATCGGTCTTTGGCCCTGTGTAAAACAATCAGAATTCAAGTCTTACCTGAGAATAAATCGATGTCACATATCTGCTCTTGTTGTTGCGCACCGCTTGGAGGAACTGCATTGCAAATAATAATATTCTCTTTTTTTTTGTGATTTTAGTGGAGTTTTTCTTCAAAAGAAGTGGAATGAAATGGGAAGTGCAACGAAATCTTGAGTTCAATAAAAAATTAAATTTTTGAGAAAATGCTTTTGAAATAAAAAAATTATTATTGGGAGACTTGTTGGAGAATAATTACAATAAATAAAATTTTTCATTATCTAATGATTATATTAATTAACAGTATACCTTATTCCTCATCTTGACCAGTGTTGCCGACCGCCTACATCACACAACCGCACTGGGCTGCTACTACTGACCGACCGCTCTGCATGACGACTACAGACTGAGTACTGCTCTCAACTAGACAGAGCTACAGACTCGCAACGACTGACTGACTGCTACTGACAGACTCGCAACGACTACTGTACTGCACTGGCCTACAGCTACTAACAGACTGAGCACCGCTCGCAACACTCGCGCGGTCAAGCGCATACTCTCTGGTCACAGATGCTACAATGCCTCGCCATCGCTGCTATGTTACATACGTGTTTCAATGTCTTTCCGACGTGCGTGTGGTAAATGCGGAAACGTGAACTAAGGCGACGTTACTACAAATGCGTCCAAACAGTACCGGCGTGCTGTTATTCTTTCCTTGGATTCTACATCTACATCTACATCCATACTCCGCAAGTCACCTGACGGTGTGTGGCGGAGGGTACCTTGAGTACCTATATCGGTTCTCCCTTCTATTCCAGTCTCCTATTGTTCGTCGAAAGAAGGATTGTCGGCATGCCTCCGTGTGGGCTCTAATCTCTCTGATTTTATCCTCATGGTCTCTTCACGAGATATACGTAGGAGGGAGCAATATACTGCTTGACTCCTCGGTAAAGGTATGTTCTCGAAACTTCAACAAAAGCCCATACCGAGCTACTGAGCGTCTCTCCTGCAGAGTATTCCACTGGAGTTTATCTATCATCTCCGTAACGCTTTCGCGATTACTAAATGATCCTGTAACGAAGCGCGCTGCTTTCCGTTGGATCTTCTCTCTCTCTTCTATCAACCCTATCTCGTACGGATCCCACACTGCTGAGCAGTATTCAAGCAGTGGGCGAACAAGCGTACTGTATCCTACTTCCTTTTTTTTCGGATTGCATTTCCTTAGGATTCTTCCAATGAATCTTAGTCTGGCATCTGCTTTACCAACTTTATATGATCGTTCCATTTTAAATCACTCCTAATGCCTACTCCCAGGTAATTTATGGAATTAACTGCTTCCAGTTGCTGACCTGCTATATTGTAGCTAAATGATAAGGGATATTTCTTTCTATGTATTCGCAGCACATTACACTTGTCTACATTGAGATTCAATTGCCATTCCCTGCACCATGCGTCAATTCGCTGCAGATCCTCCTGTACATCAGTACAATTTTCCATTGTTACAACCTCTCGATATACCACAGCATCATCCGCAAAAAGCCTCAGTGAACTTCCAATGTCATCCACAAGGTCATTTATGTATATTGTGAATAGCAACGATCCTACGACACTCCCCTGCGGCACACCTGAAATCACTCTTACTTCGGAAGACTTCTCTCCATTGAGAATGACATGCTGCGTTCTGTTATCTAGGAACTCTTCAATCCAATTACACAATTGGTCTGATAGTTCATATGTTCTTACTTGGTTCATTAAACGACTGTGGGGAACTGTATCGAACGCCTTGCGGAAGTCAAGAAACACGGCATCTACCTGGGAACCCGTGTCTATGGCCCTCTGAGTCTCGTGGGCAAATAGCGCGAGCTGGGTTTCACACGATCGTCTTTTTCGAAACCCATGCTGATTCCTACAGAGTAGGTTTCTAGTCTCCAGAAAAGTCATTACACTCGAACATAAAGACAAACGCCGGTAGATATCCTTAAATAATTAAGAATTTATTTGGGGCAGCATGTTATCGGCACGACCGTCGAGGAATGGTGAGCCAGGTTCTGAGCTAGGTGCTGCTGTTTCGTGGTAACGCACGTCGCCATATCGCAAATGTCGTAACGCAGAAGTTACGCCAACTCAAGCGGTAGACAGTGGAGCTTCCACCCTGCAGTCCTGATCTGTCAAATGGTTCAAATGGCTCTGAGCACTATGGGACTCAACTGCTAAGGTCATTAGTCCCCTAGAACTTAGAACTAGTTAAACCTAACTAACCTAAGGACACCACAAACATCCATGCCCGAGGCAGGATTCGAACCTGCGACCGTAGCGGTCTTGCGGTTCCAGACTGCACCTGATCTGTCCCCATGCCATAATGAAGCCCTCGGTCCGTTAAAAAAGGCGTTGAAGGGTCGAAGATTCCTGTACAGCAGGCACTTACTGGCTTCTTAAAGCAGCCGTACTCTGAGTTTTACCGAACAGGTATCTTCGACCTGGTGCGTCAGTAGTACATTGCCTCAATGCTCACGGCGACTTTGTCTGATTAGCTTACCGATTCTGGACTGTACGGCCTCCGAATGGAAACTTTTTGATTGCCCCTTATAAATCGGTATTAACTATTGTCTTGTATCAAGTAATCATCTTCATGAATCGCGAAACTATTTAGAACAGCGTGTATGCCAATGTTCTTACTGTGGCGTCAAACAAAATAAAAACCACCTTAGATCACTGCCATCAATAATAAAATAAATATATTTTACTATTAACTATACAAGGTGTTCGAAAATTCCCGTTACAAACTTCTAGGCCTACGACGGTTTCAAATCAGATGTGAAACTCATGAACTTCTGCTTGAGGAACTGAATGAGGCATGATGCAGTACGATTATTAGGTAACAATTCGAAAGGTAACACAAAGAAACGTCAATTTATGATTTAGGCACGCTTTTTTGTATTAGCACTTCAACGTTACGTGTTTACATCGTTCCAAAACAAAGAAAAACCCAGCGTACTGTATGTACATAACATTACTGATGCATTACAACAGCGGCTCGATGTATCGACTTACAAACATTGTCACAGACATCGTACCTACATCTACATCTACGTGATTACTCTGCTATTCACAACAAAGTAGCAGGCAGTGGGTTCAATGAACCACCTTCAAGCTCTCTCTCTGCCGTTCCACTCTCGAACGCCGCTCGGGAAAAACGAGCACTTAAATTTTTCTGTGCGAGCCCTGATTTCTCTTATTTTACAGTGATGATAATTTCTCCCTATATAGGTGGGTGCCAACAGAATGTTTTCGCAGTCGGAGGAGAAAATGTTCGGTTGAAATTTTATGAGAAGATCCCGTCGCAACGAAAACCGTCTTTGTTTTAATGGTCGCCACTTCCATTCACGTATCATGTCTGTGGCACTATCTCCCCTATTTCGTGATAATAAAAAAACGAAGTTGCTTCCCTTAACTGGTGTCAGACACTGCGGTATGAGTAACCTTTCAATACTCTGAAACAAAGTAACACATCTAATTCGCTCTAATGGTAGCTTCCACAATACTGTATTTCATACGAATATGATTTTTGCATAGAAAACGGCATCGTCTTCGAAGAATCCGATTTGTGTTCCTGATCGCAGACTGAAGTTCACCTTAACAAAGGTTCATCAGCTGGCGATAAAGCACTGAATACTGCTCGGAAGACAAAACTGATGAATTTATTGGGTTGACACAGTTCTTTATGACTGCATTGTTACCATTTCATCGTGATTGTCTTTTACACTAATTTTCTTTGATATTGTAGGATATAGTGGTGATGTTCTATCTCTCTGTGGGACAGCTTACGTGAAAGATAATTTTCCGCTGTTGGTTTGGACACTTAATTTTAATAGATGATAAAATGAACGGGCGTGTTTCTGAAATCATTCTATGTAATAGACACACTGCGCAAACAATTTGTGGTGTGATACTTCGTAACTGGTATAGTAATGAGTCTGTCGACAAGGCATGCAAGATTGTTGCGTGTTACGAAGAAAATCAAGTGGATTTGACCGGATGACCTGTTCAAAGACCTTGCTTAGCCAATATTTAATGTCTTTGACCAGCTGGAGCATCAGTTGTGTTCGGGATCCTAGTTGCTATGGCTTGTATCTTAGGAACATACAGAGATCGATGCTTAAAGATAATTGCATAAAAACCGTGCTAATATCGATTTGAAAATTGCATTTAACTCTGTGTTGAGATACGGTTATGTTAAATGGAGATATCTTACTAATCTCAAATTACAAAGAGTTGTGTGTTTAGTGGACAAGTCATTCGCTACACGAGCGTTCACAGTAAACCACCGCTGTAGTCACTGCAGAGGTAGAACTGGAAAAGCTAGGTCCAAAGAAAGAAAGAGCTGGCGAAGGTAAGAAGGCTACACGTGTTTGCATTTCTAATTTGAATAAGCTTTAAAAATTTGTCCGAATTCAAATGTAGCGACGGGAGGACGGAAAATTTTAATTACGAAATCAGATTAATATTTATTCGCGCGTATCTCGTTTAAAATTCTACATATCTTGAAATTCAAATAATTATTCTGCGGTGACACGGGCGCGTTGAATTAATTTCGGCACCGAGGTTTAAGTACAAGGAGTTTGCGGTATCGCGGTGAAGGAGTTAGCGCAGAGAGCGGTTTTTGGGGTAAGTGGGTGGAGGGGTGGGGGTGGTCGCCGGAAGAGGCAGGCGAGCCTTGGCGGCAGAGGGGTGGTGGTGGGGGGGTGGTGGTGGTGGTGGGGGGGGGGGGGGTGATACGCCGGAGCTGGCCGCCTCCAATTACAGCTCGGTCGACAAATAATGCTGACGTAAAAATTAATTAATTAATAATGTGTTCCTTCGTTTGCGCAATGGAATCAGGGGGTGGCGTGTTTGCGGAGCGGCCGGCGGTGGCGGCGACCCGCCGAGGCTCGGCGGTTGGCTCGGCGCGGCGAGAGCGATGCAAATGCCAGCAGGAGCCGGCGGTCTCCATCCTACCCGACTCCCTCCTCTCATTATCTCAATACGTAATTTTTGTTGACAGTGCGGATACAGGAAAAACGCGTCTCGCCGAAGCCGCTCTCTTTGGTTTCTTTTGTTGCTGCGTTCTCCTTCCGTCTGCTGCCCTGTACTGGTGCCTCTGTTTTGCTTTTCCAGCCCCAGAAATAGCGACCTCCTCTGCCCGATTCTTTTGCAGTTTATTTCTGCCGGCACACGCTTGGACCTCGCGTAATCGTCATAGCTCTAGCATCTTTCTTCAGTTTCCAAGATCTCACTCACGTCTGACATGTCAGCCCAGGCACAACCGACTTTTGGCTGCAGCGGATTTTTCAACTCCAGTGTAACCTGACGGTTAAACTCGCTCAAAATAATAGGTTTCTGGAATAACCGATTTTCGGTTTTTATTGCTACGCTACTGGCCATTAAAAATGCTACACCACGAAGATAGCGAGCTACAGATGCGAAATTTAACCGACAGGATGCTGTGATATGCAAATGATTTGCTTTTCAGAGCATTCACACACGGTTGGCGCCGGTGGCGACACCTACAACGTGCTGACACGAGGAAAGTTTCCAACCGATTACTCATACACAAACAGCAGTTGACCGGCGTTGCCTGGTGAAACGTTATTTTGACGACTCGTGTAAGGGGGAGAAATACGTACCATCACGTTTCCGACTTTGATAAACGTCGGATTGTAGCCTATCGCGATTGCGGTTTATCGTATCGCGACATTGCTGCTCGCGTTGGTCGAGACCCAATGACTGTTAGCAGAGTATGGAGTCGGTGGGTTCAGTTGGGTAATACGGAACGCAGTGCTGGATCCCAACGGCCTCTTATCACTAGTAGTCGAGATGACCAGCATCTTATCTGCACGGCTGTAACGGATCGTTCAGCCACATCTCGATCCCTTAGTCAACAGATGGGGACGTTTGCACGACAACAACCATCTGGACGAACAGTTGGACGACGTCTGCAGCAGCATGGACTATCAGCTCGGAGACCATGGCTGCGGTTACCCTTGACGCTGCATCAGAGACAGGAGCGCCTGCGATGGTGTACTCAACGACGAACTTGGGTGCACGAATGGCAAAACGTCATTTTTTCGTTTGAATCCAGGTTCTGTTTACAGCATCATGATGGTCGCATCCGTGTTTGGCGACATCCCGGTGAGCGCACATTGGAAGCGTGTATTCGTTATCGCCATACTGGCGAATCATCCGGCGTGATGGTATGGGGTGCCATTGGTTACTCGTCTCGGTCACCTCTTGTTCGCATTGACGGCACTTTGAACAGTGGACGCTATGGACGTTACATTTCAGATGTGTTACGACCCGTGGCCATGCCCTTCATTCGATCCCTGCGGAACCCTACATTTCAGCAGGATAATGCACGACCGCAGGTCCTGTACAGGCCTTTCTGGATACAGAAAATGTTCGACTGCTGCCCTGGCCAGCACATTCTCCAGATCTCTCACCAATTTAAAAGTCTTGTCAATGGTGGCCGAGCAACTGGCTCGTCACAATACGCCAGTCACTACTGTTGATGAACTGTGGTATCTTGCTGAAGCTGCATGGGCAGCTGTATCTGTAGACGCCATCCAAGTTCTGTGTGACTCAATGCCCAGGCGTATGAAGGCCGTTATTACGACCAGAGGTGGTTGTTCTGGGTACTGACTTCTCATGATCTAAGCACCCAAATTGCTTGAAAATGTAATCACGTGTCAGTTCTAGTATAATATATTTGTCCAATGAATACCCGTTTATCATCTGCATTTCTTCTTGGTGTAGCAATTTTAATGGCCAGTAGCGTATTATTTCCAGTAATAAACGTAGACATCGAGCAAATCTTGGTAAAATGCAAGCTCCCTCAGAATTTTGCGCTATACGCTTCAAGATACCTATAATACTTAGTGCGTGTACTGCTCGCTGCTTTCCTTTAAATGTAATTGGGGGGGGGGGGGGGGGGGTTGCATACCACAAAGAAGTCACCGGTATCCTCATACTGATTGCAATTTCTTTAAACTCGGTTCAACAATCGTGTTGCAATCGGGGGTGCCTGTTACGAATAACCAGTGCCAAAGGGTGGATATTGAGGTTGGAAAATTCCATGTTTTCCTGTTATGTTGCCCGTTTGCAAGGGCTACAAACAGATAAAGACATACTACGCAGACAAGGGCAGCAGATCAGTTACTTTCCATTTTTATTATAAACGAAGGACGCGTTATTAGGGTTTTAATTTTTTACGGCTGCCTCAAGTTCCTTTCCTCTTTATTACTTCATGGAAAAGGCAGACAAATAATAGGCTTTTGTGGAAACATTACAGGATTCTTTTTCTTTAATTATTTTGAACGAAACATCCGTTTTGTAATCAAATATGGATATCTACTATTTAACAGGAATTTGAAAACAATTGATTTTCTAAAAATTCAAATGAACAGTTTAGATGGTAGGTAAAACAGAAAATTACCAGAAACAATTACCTGGCAATAGTTAAAATTTCAGTATCTCTTTAAGCCGTTGGGCAATATTTATTGTCCAATATTCATAAGTACTCGATCGAAAACGTGTTGATCTGTCAGGTGACTCCCTTCATGAGAAACGATATCATTGAAAGAACGTACGAACCCTTCAGAAGCCACAGAACTTTCTACCAACGATAACTATTTCTGAAGTACAGATGAAGAGCCTGCCTCTCACCTACTCTGCTCCCCCCCCCCCCTCCCGCCATCCCCACCTTCCACCCCTCCCCCCCAAAAAAGGAAAGGATCACTGCTTCTGAGCACTAAAGGACAACAGATACCTCAATGTCTCAGCAGTAGTTTATTGGTTCTTACGCCATGTGTCTGTCGCTCGATTGTAACTGATGGCGTTGTTGTTAAAACAGCGCTGATTGCTTTTCTTATTTTCTAGAACAACCCAACTTTTTGAAGCAATGGAAATTTACAAATAAGCATCGCTCATTTTTTTAAAAAGGTTTATTTAAAAACCAAATCTTTTAGCAGCAATGGTGTGAAAAGTTGATAATTCGGTTTCTTACCTGCTCATTAGTAAAAAAATGAAAAAACAAGTTACTACCGATACCATACCAAAACCGGAAAAAATAGGTTATTCTGAAATAAAATACTTGTATCGGTATTGACCGGTCGATTTTCCCCACCCCTTGGTCAGTTTACGAAGGCACGCTAATAACCTTTTTCTGATCCCAAAGTTGACAGCACTGACTCTACAATGACATGCCTTAAGCTCCCAGTTGTTCCACCACCTAGCAGGGTTGGCTCAGTAAATAACACTATTCGTAATGCTTTCAGGCCATTTTATAACCAACAAACCGCCCACCTCGATTCTTTAAGGAAAACAGCTCCCGTGTACTAAACAGCTTCAAACATCTGATTACCTGACAAATGATTATTTGACGTTAAGCATGTGAAACCTCTGTGTAAGAACACGCAATGACGAAAGGATAGTTAGCGATAAAGTGTTTTCCTTTCATTATTTTGAGGGGCCGTATGCGAGGAAAAGTTTGGTAAGTTATGAAATAATGTTTAAAGTTTGTTCGAGGTCGCTAAATGGTCTCATTATCAAATGTTAGTCGGATATGGCTTGGGTAATTTGCCCTCCATTAAAAAAAAAATAGCTTTTCATGCATTTCAATATTTATGACGTCATGTAATTTGGCACGTGCATTTAGTGGTATATTGAATACCGTCCGAAAAGTATGTTGGAAATAGAATTCGTAGTAAAGAAATAATAAATTACAACGTCGTACGACATTATGAAGTTTTACTCCATGAATAGCGAAAATGTAGCAAGTGATGAACTTTCTTCATTGTATAATTTTGTAGGCTTTTTCAGACGGAAAAAGCTTATAGAAGATTTGAAATTATATACAAAGTTAGTTGGAATTTGCTTAGTATTCTCATTGTCAACTATTCCATAAATATAGTATGAGTAATCTGTGCGCCCTAACTAACACTGCCTCAAGGTATATATGCAATTTCTTAATGTAATACTTAGATTACCTCCCCCCATGAACCATGGACCTTGCCGTTGGTGGGGAGGCTTGTGTGCCTCAGCGATACAGATAGCCGTACCGTAGGAGCAACCACAACGGAGGGGTATCTGTTGAGAGGCCAGACAAACGTGTGGTTCCTGAAGAGGGGCAGCAGCCTTTTCAGTAGTTGCAGGGGCAACAGTCTGCATGATTGACTGATCTGGCCTTGTAACACTAACCAAAACGGCCTAGCTGTGCTGGTACTGCGAACTGCTGGGTAAAATATTCCGGAGGTAAAATAGTCCCCCCTTCGGATCTCCGCGGGGGGACTACACAGGAGGACGTCTTTATCAGGAGAAAGAAAACTGGCGTTCTACGGATCGGAGCGTGGAATGTCAGATCCCTTAATCGGCCAGGTAGGTTAGAAAATATAAAAAGGGAAATGGATAGGTTACAGTTAGATATAGTGGGAATTAGTGAAGTTCTGTGGCACGAGGAACACGACTTCTGGTCAATACAAAATCAGATAGGGGTAATGCAGGAGTAGGTTAAATAATGAATAAAAAAATATGAGTGCGGGTAAGCTACCACAAACAGCATAGTGAACGCATTATTGTGGCCAAGATAGACACGAAGCCCACGCTTGTACATCGGCAGTGCTGCAGATAACGTCAATGATGATATGGCTTAGGACTTTCGTCATCTCCCTCTTAAAACCCCAAGTAAAACTGCAGTGAAATAGAGAAAAATATGCGAATTTTTACGTGTAGCCACGCTGTTAAAATAGCAGTCAGGAAGTAATACTGACATTGCAACAACACTTCAGTTCTCCAAACATTTGTTAGTGTACAGCACTTCGTTTCTAGCGGGTAACAAGGTAACTGTTTTGAGGAGGTTCTACTAACCATTTGATTGATTTGTGTCTCGTCAGTAAAGACACCATTCTGAACGTTGATACGTGCATCTACATCTTCATCTTACCCTCATACACGTACCAAAAATCTGACGTACTATGCGACACATGTGAACTGCACAATATTCAGCGTTAGTTGAACAGCATTAACTTCATGCGATAACAATAAATGAGTTATGGTAAACCATTATGTCTGCGTTTTGTATAGACGAACTATATGTTAACAATTCGAGCTTTATAATGCTTTACTTCGTCTAGCAATTCAGTATTACATATACATCGAGCCTTTAGGCACATAATTTGGACTTAGTGGTTTGTAAAGTGTTGCTTCGTTTCTATCATCATACAATTAGTCCAGTCATCGTGCGACCGATTATTGGTTTGTACCACAGGCTTTGTTTCGATTAACAATACTGTGTTAGGGATGATTTTTGCCGCCTTATCCCATAATGTTTCTTACATTACCCTCGATTCAACTGTATGTAACGTTACATTATGTATTTTACACAAGATTATCCAAAACTGATGGTAGATTCATGTGATTCAGGTTTAAGGTACATTTATCTCGTATAACACTTCAGTTCTTAAAAACATCCAAATAAATTTATCCTGGAGTCAGTTGCCGCTTTTGATGACCAAAAGTGAGAAAGCTACGATTCTTTGCTGTAGTTTATTTAGTATTGCGGGTGAACGAAGTGAACCTCAGATTACGCACGCCTCCCACGCACGCATAATAACGATAAAAAACTATATGATTGTTATTTTGAACACAAACGGAGAAAAAGCACTCAGTTCACTTTGTTTCTGGGGTGGTATGAGTCAGCTTCACTCGCAAATGTGCGAAAAATGTGTAGTGAGTGAAATGATATTAAGGAAAGTGAAATTTTGGCTAAGTGATAGTTAGCTTTAACAGTTTAATGAAAAAGAAAACATAGTTCGCTGAGTTTTTCACGATAGTAAAGTACTGAATAAAGTCTCGGCGCCGGTCTCTGTGGCCGACCGGTTATAGGAGCTTCAGTCCGAACCGCGCTGCTGCTACGATCGCAGGTTCGAATCCTGCCTCGGGCATGGATGTGTGTGATGTCCTTAGGTTAGTTAGGTTTAAGTAGTTCTAAGTCTAGGGGACTGATGACCTCAGATGTTAAGTTTCATAGCGCTCAGAGCCATTTGAACCATTTGAAAGTCTCGTCTTTCATCATAGAACATGTAAGAGCATTCAAGTATTTGGGAAGTTGGATTAAAGAAGACATGGATTGCCAAGAAGATATCAAAGTGAGAATGGCTCTGGCGAAAGAGGCATTTCAAAAGCAGAGAAGACTCCTAACTAGTTGTTTAAACAAGGAATTAAGGAAGCGACTGGTTATGAGCTTAATATAGAGCGTGGCCTTGTATGGAGCAGAAGCGTGGACTTTGAGAAAGCAGGATGAGAAGAGAATTGAAGCTTGTGAAAAGTGTACATGGCGTAGACTGGAGAAGATCAGCTGGACTGATAAAGTCAGGAATGAAGAAGCACTGAGGAGAGTTGGAGAAGAACGGATGATGCTGCTGACGGCGAAGAACAGGATAGGCCACAATCTAAGAAGAGATTGCCTTCCAGTAGAGGCAATTGAAGGTTTAGTTCCGGGAAAGAGAGGGAAGGGCAGAAGAAGATTCCAGATGCTGGATGATGTCAGCAGGCCACAGGGAGGGTACCAAAGAATGAAGAGAATCGCAGATAAGAGAGAAGCATGGAGAGCTATCCAATCAAATCCTGCCGCAACGCAGACAACCCAGTGATGATGATTCTTCGTGCTGTTTATTATTATTATTATTATGCATGTGTAGGAGGCTGCAGCGGCTGTACCCACAGCCCCTATGCAAGCTGACGGTCACTTCGTTTATTAGCAATGCGAAATGAACTATAACGAAAAGTCTCAGCTTCGTTTAAATAATGAATTAACAATGGCAGCTGGCTCCCGGACTAAACAGAAGACCTTCTTGTTATATTAGACTAATACGAAATATTTGAGCGCCCGCTATAACCTTATGCAGGTCTGCTTAATGTCTTGGTTTACCAGCGAAGAATAAGACAACAGGCCAGGAGCGCTTTCGCGGGATCCTCCCAGATCTTGGGCGCAGGTCTGGTACAGCTGCGGAGCGCACGCTTCCAGCTGCGTACGCCCCCAGCTGCTGGGGCGACGCCAACGCGCACCCAAACTCGGGGATGGGTTTTAAACTCCTCGCCTGTAATTACAGATCCGGGATAAAGTAACGCCCTTTGGTTATTGCCTGTAAGTACGCATTATTGGGAGGAGCCTGCAGGGGCTTAAAGAGGTAATGCGGGGGCGGCGGCATGGCTGGGCGGGGGGGGGGGGGGGGCGGAAGGGTGAGCGGAGGGTTGGGGACTGGGGTGTTTCCCTGGCCTCTGCCGCCTCCACCGCCCCCGCGTCGGCGTTACGATTGTTGCTGTAGGCTGAACCCGACCAGGGAGACGTGGCACCCTTCTGATGAGGGATGAAAGGGGTTCAGCGACGGAGCGAGGGCGGAAATCGTAAAGTCACCAGTAGCGACTAATTTATTAGGCCCGAGGAACAAAAAATATCATATTTGCCCTGTGTAGCTTAATTTAGGGGAGCTCTCCTACTGGCACAAACTGTGTCTGGGAAGATCACTTAGTACAGTCTTTCTTGAAACGCCCAGTTTCAATATGAAATGGGTGGTCCTGAAGCAGTACTTTATTTGTGACTGTACACATCGGTACCTCGCACCGGTGCCTCTGACGAATGAAAATCGGAACCGCAGATTATAAGATGTAGTACGATAGAACTTCATGTTTTAGCAGTGCAAATGTTGTACTCGCAATTCTGAAATGAGCAGAAAAGCGCTAAAATGACGTTTTAAGAAGTGTAAATTTCAAAATAACCCGCGGTGGGGGGGTGTCACAGTAACGGGAACTCTTTTGTTTATTATTATTTTATTTTTTACAAATCAAGCAATGTCCTCAGTATAGTGGTTTTTAAGGATATTCTAAAACTAAAGACACTGCACATATTTTCGTTTTAAATGCTACAAGTCGCCGTCGACAGCTGCTCATTTCGTGGCTAAGGGTGCGACCATTTTATTCCTTGTCGCAGAAAGACTTCTCCAACTACCTCACTTTCTCTTGAACCTTATTGTCGTCTGCCACTGTATATTTATTTACTGCTGCCTGTACGTCTGTTGCCTATGATTATATAACGACTCGACGACACAAGATTTTTATAGATAAACCATTAGAAAAAAATTGAGTGTGTCACAGAAACTGACTTCTTGTAAAAATAATATACAACGACGACTGGAAGGAAAAGGTTGAAAAAGGATAAGAAAAAGAATAAAAATGAAAATAGAATGAATAGGAAACCGACAGAATGTAACTTCATACCCAGTTGCTCCCCAAGAAATTTTATACACAGCGTCGCATAAGTCATTTTTGTTTATTTGGAATTGCAATAATACGGTTGTTCGTAAGTTTAAACCAACTGTTTGTTGTGAACCAGTTCTAGGCCTTTCTTGAGTTGTCTCTGGTTAGAGAGAGTTTCACTGTTTAATCAGTGTGTTAGTATTATCAGCTATCACATTTCTTGACCAGTTCCTTAAAGGACGCTGGAAGATTTATGTAGATCAAGAACAGGAGCGTGTGATCTTCTACCTCTATACGTGGGATTTCGATCAGATTTCTAAATAATACAGGGTGAGTCACTAACTATTGCCATCTAAAATAACTCAGAAAGCATGATAGAAGCTGAAAAGTTTCTGGGACAAATGTTGCCTGAGACAACGGGGATCATACTATGACGTCGGTTTTTTGTTGCCAGGTGGGGTCGCTTCAGAGATATGAAGGTCAACTTTGTTTTTTTAAATGAGATGGTATAATTTGGTACTTATTTTCTGGTAGCGGCTATCGAGACAAAATCCAATTATGTGTAACAGTAAGGTCTTTGAAGCTCAACGAAGGTCACAAAGGTAGCATGAACGACCATTTACAGAAGGTATTCGAAGCCGTGACCATTGGCATCAATGCACTGCTGCAATCTTCTTATCATAGATTGAGTGGTATTCCTTATCACTTCGGCACTGATCGAAACACATGCGCTGGCAATTCTCTGTCGCCGGCCGATGTGGCCGAGGGGTTCTAGGCGCTACAGTCTGGAACCGCGCGACCGCTACGGTCGCAGGTTCGAATCCTGCCTCGGGCATGGATGTGTGTGATGTCCTTAGGTTAGTTAGGTTTAAGTAGTTCTAAGTTCTAGGGGACTGATGACCTCAGATGTTAAGTCCCATAGTGCTCAGAGCCAGCCAATTCTCTCTCGTATATCGTGCAAATAGTAAATATTCGCCGAATATGGCGTATCCATCTAACGTGGCAACGACATGTAAACACCATTCGACGGTTTCGCAATACAACACTGATAGGAACGGTTAGACTAGTATCGTCGAATAAGGCGAATTTCAATGATGTATTCCCTCGAAGAACAAGTTTATATGCTTCTCATTTACGGAGAATGCCAACGAAACTCAATCAGAGCTAGAGACTTACACGCTGAAAGATATCCTCAACGTACTCACCGTACACGTCGTACATTTAAATATGTGTGTGATAAATTGAGAACAACTGGATTTTAACGCAACAGAAACGTATCTGGCAAAGGAAAGTTACTAAAGAGGAAACGGACTCTGGTACTCTTGCCACTGTGGTTCGAGATCCTCGTGTTAGTTTGCGTCAAATCACAAGGGAATCTGGCATGAGCGAGAGTAGTGTAGTTCGTGTTCTGCATCGCCATAAATAACATCCTTACCATATTAGTCTCCACCAGGAATTAACTGGTACGGATTGTATGCGTCGTACTGAAGTCTGCCGATGGGCTCAACTTCAGATTCAGAGGGATGACACATTTATTAACTTGACTTTATTTACTGACGAGGCTACATTCACGAACCATGGAAATGTTAATTTACACAACATGCGTTATTGGGCGACTGAAAATCCATGTTGGCTGCTGCAAGTTGCACACCAAAAACCGTGGTCGGTGATTTATGGTGTAGGATTTTGGAGGACAGAATTATAGGCCCCTATTTCATCGAAGGAAATCTTAATTGTAGGAAGTACACCACATTCCTGCAAGAAACATTAGATCTGTTATTGGAAGAAGTACCTTTAGGAACAAGGAACAGAATGTGTTATCAAAATGATGGATGTCCGGCACATTTTTCGCTGATGGCTAGAAACGAGGTGCGGAGACAATTCCCAAATCGTTGGACTGGACGCGGAGGAGATGTCTCGTGGCCTGCTCGTTCGCCAGACTTAACGTCTCTGGAATTTTTCTTGTGGGCATTCGTAAAAGACATTGTTTATAAAGACGTTCCAACTACACTTGAAGATATACGAGAGAGAATTGTCAGCGCATGTGTTTCGATAAGTGCCGATGTGATAAAGAATACCACGCAATCCGTGATAAGAAGATTGCAGCACTGCATTGATACCAATGGTCATGACTTCGAACACCTTCTATAAATGGACATTCATGCTACCTTTGTGACCTTCGTTGACCTTCAAAGACCTTACTGTTACACATCAATGAATTCTTCTCGATAGCCGGTATTAAAAAATAAGTACCAAACTATAGCATCCCATTTCAAAAAAAATAAAGTTGACCTTCATATCTCTGAAGCGACCGCACCTAGCAACAAAAAACCGTCGTCATAGTATGGTGCCCGTTGTCCCATGCAACTTTTGTCCCATAAACGTTTCAGCTCCTATCATACTTTCGGAGTTATTCATGGTGGCAGTAGTTAGTGATTCAGCCTGTATATTAGAATGTGACTTTACTGTTCCATAACGGGAAGTTAAGTACCAGTTGTCAAACGTGTGACACATTGACCACAGCATGTTTCGGGACTACGTTACCTATGAACAAGACATGGAAACAAATCAATAAATCGCAACACTACGCATACTGGCTACCATGTAAATATCTCTTTTTTCCTGTAGTTCAACATACTTTAACGTTTCTATCCCATTACGCACCGTCAAAAGTAAAAAGATAGCAACAAACATGCATTGTTAAAAATAAAACTCCTCCTTGACCATCTCACGTTGACGCATAATAATCTCATAAGGCTCAGTTGTAAACTAAGGGGATGTACTTTCAACTTCCAAAGACGATATTATATGTCAAGTCACAGCACTTCGGTTGCAATGTGTGCATCCACATCAGATATTCAAAAGAACACGTTTCGCATTTAAACCTGACGCCGCTAAAGAGAATATGTTGGTGGCCACTAAAGGTGCCCAGAAGTGCCTCTTTAACAACTCTGTCTTTTCATTTAAATGCTAACACACTTATCCGTTAAAGCGTAAAATATCTCAAGTTTCCCTAAAATTGACAGCAACAATCTTTTCTCTTTTAAGTTCAAATGTTCAAGTGTGTGTGAAATCTTATGGGATTTAACTGCTAAGCTTACACACTACTTAACCTAGATTATCCTAAGGACAAACACATACACCCAGGCCCGAGGGAGGACTCGAACCTCCGCCGGGACCAGCCGCACAGTCCATGACTACAGCGCCTTAGACCGCTCGGTCTCTTTTAAGTGCAATACACATCTGTGATGGTACCCAGCGAATGCATCTCATTCTTGAGGTGCTTAACTACCACCGATAAGCTGTTCTCTTTATTACTACGCTCTTTTAATTTTCTTTGAAAATTTCTTCCCGTTTGCTGCACATACTTCATTACGTATACTAAGGCGACAAAATTCATGGTATAGCGATATACATATGGCGGTAGTATCGCGTACAGAAGGTGTAAAAGGGCAGTGCATCGCGGAGCTGTCAATTGTGCTCAGATGATTCATGTGAAAAGGCTTCCAACGTGTTTATGGGCCACGGCGGGAATTAATAGACTTTGAACGCAGGACTGAAGTTGGAGCTAGACGCATGGAACAGTCTGTTTAGGAAATCATTGAGAAATTCAGTATTCCGATAACCACAGCGCCAAGAGCGTGCCGAGAGTACCAAATTTCAGGCAATTCCTCTCACCACAGACAAGGCAGTGGCCGACAGCCTTCACTTGACAACCGAGACTAGAGGCGTTTTCGTAGAGCTGTCAGTGCTAACAGGCAACCAACACCACGTGAAATAACCTCAGAAATCATTGGGCCAGAACAGTGAGGCGAAATTTGGCGTTAACGGGCAATGGCAGCAGACGACCGAAGCGAGTGCCTTTGCTAACAACGCGACATCACCTGCAGCGCTTTACCTCGGCTCCTGACCACATCGGTTGAAACTAGGCAACTGGAAAATTGTGACCCGGTCAGATGAGTTCCTATTTCACTTAGTAATAGATGATGGTAGGGTTCGAGTTTGCTGCAGACCCCACGAAGCCATAGACCCAAGTTGTCAACAAGGCACTGTGCAAACTGGTGGTGGCTGCATAATGGTGTGGGCTGTGTTTACATGGAATGGACTGGGTCCTGGATCCAGCTACTTGGAGACTATTTGCAGCCATTCACCGACTTCGTGCTCCAAAAGAACAATGAAATTTTTATGGATGACAATGCGACATGTCACCGGGCCACAAGTGTTTGTGATTGGTTTGAAGAACCTTCCGGATAATTCTAGAGAATGTTTTGGCAATCCAGATCGTCCGACATGAATCCCATCGTACATTTATGGGACACAGCCGAGAGGTCAGTTGGTGCACAGAATCCTGCACTGGTAACACCTCTGCAATTATGGAAGTTATTGAGGCAGCATGACTCAATATTTCTGCAGGGGACTTACAAAGACTTGTTGAGTCCATGCCACGTCGAACTGCTGCACTACGACGGAGAAAAGGAAGTCCGATGCGATATTAGGAGGTATCTGATGACGCTTGTCACCTCAATGTAATGCTGTTCGCCCCAATAGCTGGGTTGTCAGCGCCGCGGATTGCCGTCCTACAGGCCTGGTTTCGATTTCCGGCTGGGTCGGAAATTTTCTCGGCTCAGGGACTAGGTGTTGTGTTGTCTTCATCATCATTTCATCGCCATGCGGCACGCAGGTGTCCCAATGTGGCATCGAATGTGATAAGACCTGAACCAAGGCGGCCGGACCTGCCCCGCAACGGGCCTCCCGGCCAATGACGCCAAACGCTCATTTCCATTTCCATTGTAATCCCAACACTTTAATTCACAAACTTCCATCTACCCCATCCTAGTCTTCCCTGTTCGAATCTTCTGCTTCAGCCTGAGCTCCACTTTGTTGACGGTCCTGAATGCAATTTTAACCCCTTTGTAATCAAATAACCCCACCAATTTTTATGAGATAATTCCCCAATATGACATGACTTTATATTCTTCCTGATTTTTGTTTTGTTGGTTTTTGTGCCTTACAGCTGTATCAAACCTATCTGTATGCTGATGTGAATGCTCTTAGCAAACACTCCTGAATCACTTCTGCAAGTCTGTTCATGAGGTTAATATCTACTCAACATATGAAAATTTAGGCAGACAATTAATATAATTATTTGATTAACCTCAATCTAAGGGAAAGAAACTGCAATGGAATATGTGAGGGTTAGTGTAAGTCGCTTTCTTGGTATGACTTAAACATCTCATTTCCAATCCTTTTCTTATTGTCTCAAAGACGCCACACGAGTTGCGCCACAGAAGTCTCAAGTATGGATGATCACTGGCGCAGTGAGAACCAGCTAGGAGAAAAACGAAAGAAAAAGTGGAAATTATCGTAAAGCTCAAGGAGGAATCAGCACAGAAGAATCAACCATTAACGCTTGGCAAAGGGCGAAGAAAGTATTAGGACTATCATACAGTTTCACATTGTTACCGTCTATAGGAAGTAGCAAGCCAAAAATACTTTTTCCTTCATTGTATTGCCTGTAACCTGTGGGGTCCTGCCCACTCGTCTCTTATAGGATGCCTAGAGGATGCTGTTTTCTCGAATAAAAATTTGACAAACCAGAATAACTCGAAAAATAAGCTTCAGGTGAAAAAATGTGTAAAATTCAAAGTTGATTATTTTCGGGGGGGGACTTCTGCTTGTGCTAAAATTAGCTTGCCACCCCAGCCCCCTGGGGTGGGGCGGGAGGCAACTTTAAAATGTCAAATGACACCCCATTTTTATTGCAGAATCATATTCTACATAAAAAACTACGTACATTTTCTCTTAAACATTTGTTTTGATTCTAGGTAGTTGGCGCTGTAATTCAAGAAAATCCATGTTCTCACTTGTTGGGTGGAAAATGGTTACGATTAAATAAAAAGTACTTATGTACTTCGTAAATTTTCATTCCCTAAAACTAAAACTCTCGCTCCCTCTCCATAGGGTGGGGTTTGAGAGAGAGGAGTTTTACAAGTGTTGACCCAATTATCCGAATCTGCGGAAAAAATTAATAATACAGTATTTGGGTCAACATTTGTAAAACTGTAATTCCTCTGTCTCAAACCCCAGACTCAAAAGTTAAAAGTAGAACCGCTAGACCATTGTGTAGCGGAGCACGTGTCGGAGCTTGACTGAGGTCGGACCAATACCAGATGACAGTCCACCTGACTTATCATGAACTATGTATTTTTTCATTTCATTTTAAACAAATCTGAATATGTACAGTCACGTACGCTGTGATTTTAATTGGTGTTTCAAAGAATATTTTTACAGGTGACTGTAAGGATATAGTTTAAATGAACGATGCTTATCGCGCGTCACACGTCGTGACTCACCCAACTGTTGGTAAGTGGGACCAGATTATAATTAAGTTATGTACAGGCCCAGTGTTGCCATAGATTGTCGATGATGACCATGGGGTCTAGGCTGGAGGGTTTAGGGTAGTTTTTATCCTGGAGAAATCGTGTGACAGCCAGCAGATTCCAGAACTATCCCGGCAGTTTAAGTCCCGTGTGACAGATCAGCAAAGTTAGTGTTATGCAGGAGTATCTCAGTTGAGTGGAGCGGAATTGTTTTGTCACTTAGAATTAGTTTCTCTCTCCAGCTCCCTGAATTCTGATGAGTGTTATTGCCACCTTGCATAAATAAATTACATTCTATGCACCAACTTAATTCGAGAACAAAGGGCTTCGATATTATACTGATTTTATTAGATTAGTTTATTCTTTCCTTAATGGTGCTCCGAGCCCTTTCCGAGTGATACTGTAATCATGCAAGGTTCAATCGAGTGCACAGATGGGAGCGCAGCGTAACTACATCAGCGTCATCGGCAAGGACAGGTAGGTTTAACAAGTCAGCTAGACTTCAGGGTCGCAGTATATGAAGGTAAGTCTGTGTCGAAATTAAGCTAAGCATCCCTGTTAGATCGCCACTTACCGTCGTATGTAGGTTGTTTGATATTAAGTTGCACAACTGATAATTTGGCTAGTTATTCCTTGTAGTGTAAACTGATGTATATAAAGTGCTGGAACAAATTAAGGAAGATTGCTGCAAGGCAAGTATTATTTTTCGTAGCCTCAAACTGACAAACCATATTCATTACATAATAGAGAGGACGTCAGCTGTGATATATATGTAGACGGAAGCAACTAATGAAAATTTCGACCAAGGCTGGGATTCGAACCCAGGTTTCCTGCTCACTAGGCAGACGTGCTAACCACTATGCAACCCTGGGCCAGTGACTTTCCACACCTGCATGGACTACCCTAGCACGCCTTCCTCCCCAGTCCAAACTCTCATTCAAGCCTGAGCCCACTTAGTATTCCCGCTAAACTCGAAAAGCATTGCAGTGGCTCTCCAACTTATTGGCATAATACCTCAGCATCGAACGAAATGAAATCCAGGCGTGGGTGCTTTAGTGAAGTGGAACCACAGGGTGTTTCAAAAAGAACTTTACAACTTTGAAAATATATGTAAATTAATTCATAGTACCTAAAGAGGTGACTGCAATGTCAACTTGTAGGGAGATACATGTAGTTTTGTCTCGCGTAGTTCACTAGTACCGAATCGCACCGTACGGAGCGCTAGCGGCAGTTGCGTTAAAGATGGCTGCCTTCACTGGGCCCGAGCGTGCTAGCTGTGTGTTTTGGTTTGAAGAATCGAAGTCGGCGACAACAGTTCAGCGTAATTTCCGTACCAAGTACGCTAAAGATCCTCCTAGTAGGCCTACAATTTGTGAGTGGCAAAAATCTTTTGTAGAAATAGGGTGCTTGGTAAGACGTGGGAAATCATCAGGTTGGCCAAGCATATCTGACGTCGTTGTTGAGTGAGTGGGGCAAAGTTCTAAGACGTGGGAAATCATCAGGTTGGCCAAGCATATCTGACGTCGTTGTTGAGTGAGTGGGGCAAAGTTCTGTCAACAGCCCTACGAAATCGACCCGGCGTGCATCTCGCGAACTGAAAATCCTGCATACGTCTGTTTGGCTTGTGTTAAGAAAACATTTGGATTTGAAACCATACAAACTGACGATCGTCCAGGCAATAAGAGACAATGATAAAATTGCTGGGAAGAACTTCAGCGCGGATTTGTTAAATCGACTACATAATGGATGAACATTTCTAAAACAAAAGAGTCTTCTCTGATGAGTCGACTTTTCACTTAAGTGGCAAGGTTAACACATGTAACTGTAGGATTTGGGGCAGTGAAAATCCGTCAAACACTGCAACATGTTCGTAATAGCACTAAACTGAATGTTTTTTGTGCACTGAGCATTGGCCTCTTTATTTTCAGTGACAGAACCATCAACAAGATAGTACACCTGGATATGTTGCAACAATTTTTGATACCACAGATCGATGAGGATGACCAAGAACGAAATGTTTACTTCATGCAAGATGGTGCACCACTCCACTACCTGGCGGACGTTCGGTATTTTCTCAATGACCGCTTTCCATGTCAATGGATTGGCCGTGATGTGCCAATGTCATGTCCCCCCCCCCCCCCCCCCCTCGTTCCCCAATCTTGACACCACTCGATTATTTTTGTGGGGATCTATGAAGGATATCGTGTTTGTACCTCCTGCGCCAACTTCTCTAACTGAACTCAGAGCAAGAATTTACGCCGCCACTGAGCAAGTTACACGTGCAATGCCACAGCGAGTTTGGAAAGAAATTGACTTCCGATGGGATGTGTGCAGGATAACTAACGTAAGCCACATACAACATCTTTACTTTACGGTAAAAAAAAAACCATGAAGTGTTTTCCAACAAAATAGCACTATACCCAGCTCTATATCTTCTTTCAATAAATTCATATGAATTTTTAAAGTTGTAAAGTCCTTTTTAACACTTTATATGGTTCTAGAGACCTTTTCAAGTCTGAAACATCTATGATGTCTATATACAGACTAAAGAGACGAACAAAAATTTGTATCAAGGTGGGATTCGATCCTGGGATTCCTGTTCGTTAGCCAGATGTGCTAACCACTACGTCGCCCTCACACAGTCCAGATGGGAATTTGGTTTGAGGAGGGAAGTGTGCTAGGATAGCCCGTGCAGTAGTGCAAAGCCACTGTACCAGGATGACGCACTGGTTAGCGCTTCTGCCTAGTGAACATGAGACCTGGGTTCATATCCCGACCTCGGTACAAATTTTCATTCGTCGTTTCAGTCTGCATATATACATCAAAGATGTCTGAGACATGGAAAGGTCTCTGTAACGATGTAGTTTCATTGCATGTTTCGAACTATCGTCCTACGACTAAAGAGTATTTCCATGTGGTTGAGTGCTGGCTTGTCAGAACGTTTAAGAACCATAGGGATACTTTCGTACGGGAGTAACTGAGTTGGCGTTGATAAAGTTGAAACGTCCCCTTAGAAAAATTAATGAATTACTGTGCTGATAAACCTCTTACGTTATTTGATTTTCAAAGAGCTGAGCAGAACTGAACGTACTCAGACATTTCTGTCTTTACTTATTCTGATCAACACTGAACTGACACACAATATTTTTAGCGCAACGCAATCTGACTTTCAATAATCTCTACAAAAGAATGGCCCTGACTAACAATAACCTATACCTTTCATGAATCACTTACCTAACAAAAATCTTCGTTACTCGAACTACAGCAATACAGCGAGCGCCAATACTGCCAGCTGAATAAAAGATTCTAACTACTGAAGTCACTAACTACTGATAGGCATAGTCAGCAAATGAAAGATTTTGATAGAGAACAAACAATGTATTTACCTTAATTGTGTTCAAAAGTCATTATATATATATATATACATATATATCAGTTCACGATATCCAGTATTACAAATTTACTCTTTCTGGCGGACACACGTCCAGATCGTCCGCTCTTAAAATTCTGCCATCTCTCTCCCCACATCCACCACTGCTGGCGGCTCACCTCCAACTGCGCAACGCTACTCGCTGTTAACATCCAACTGCCCAACACTACAATGGCGAATATTCCAACAATGCCAACTAGCCACAGACTGCACATAGCACAGTCAGTGATTTTCATACAGAGTAGAGATGGGCAAACTGAAACACGTAACTGTTTCGAAACAAATGAAACAGTACAATGTAATGTTTCGATACGCTGTTTCGAAACAGTGAAACAGTTTGTGTTTTGTAATCTAATAAACCTACACATTTTATCATCTTGAATGTCTACTGTATACACATGTCCACATAAACGCAAATAAGGTGCGAGAGCGCTAGTCATGTCACAGAAAGTATGAAACTATCACTTAGGCGTCTTGGCAGTTTCGTATTTCCTGCAGCAAATGCGCTGCTTTCTTGTCGTGTGACTTTCATACTTTTCGATTGGCTGAGGACAGCCATAGCTGAGGACTGAAGAACCACCACGAACGGAACTGGAGGTGGGAGCAAACTGCAGAAACAACGGATATGCTACTGGGATTCCCACATTCCGTTAGTATGGGTAATATACCCCTCCTGCTAATTTCCATGCACACAAAGGGAATTCATTGTGGATAATGGGCACAGTGACTATAGACTTACAAATAACGCCAAATAATCCGAATAAATAACAAAATATAACAGAAAAAATTTTGTCTTTCAAGGTGTTTCGAACCGTTACTATAAATTCACCATGCTTCCCAGCCCTTCCCGTTCACCATTACACTATAAGTGATATGTCAAACAGATTACTTGCAATTATACCTACCTCAAATTTATGTATATGTCTAATAACTGTCGCTCTACGCCTTTTTTACGGTACAAGAACAAAGTAGCGTATGTTATAAAAAAGTGTAATTTAACTGAATGATTTTCACGTATTTATTATTTTGAATGTGAATAGTATGCGTTGTTTTATTGTTTGGTTAGTGTTTATAAAGCGGATGTTACGCCATTTCGTAATAGTACAGTCAGCTAGAAACGAAGCTTTATTTTCGGATATCTTAAGCTTCATGCTAATGCTTGTCAAAAAGATTTCGACACTCTTGAAAGTGTTTCATGAAGTGTTATGTTGTGTTTCAGTACCTGAGGCAGAGCGGAATGAAACATCACTGTTTCGATACAATTAGTCCGTTCCAAGCACAGGTGGACTGAAACAGCCTTATTTTGAAACAACGATACAGTTTCTGTGTCTGGCTCGAAATTGAATCTCGAGACAGGGGCAGAATGAAACACCACTGTTTCGAAACAGTGAACCACAGCCGTTCCGAAACACTGAAACAGTTCCACGTATCGATACACTGTATCGAAAGATAGAAACAGTGGCCAAGTCTAATACAGAGCGCTACGTGGCGTTACCAACATAAAAACCTAAACAGCCTACTTACAAAGTGTACCATTACATAAGCAACAGTGAGACAGATAGCTATCTGTCCCTGGGCAGCTAATAATCGTGTGGGCTGGTCGCCCTCTCCCGTTCGCCGGATAGGCTGTTGAACACCCTCAGGGGACGACTAATCGTTCTCGTTCTCTGCTGACGATGGTAGAATGGTGGAGGCCTGTTGTCGGGGCACTGACAAGGGAACCTCCCCATCGCACCCCCCTCAGATTTAGTTATAAGTTGGCACAGTGGATAGGCCTTGAGAAACTGAACACAGATCAATCGAGAAAACAGGAAGAACTTGTGTGGAAATATGAAAAAATAAACAAAAATTTACAAACTGAGTAGTCCGTGTGCACGATAGGCAACATCAAGGATAGTGTGAGCCCAGGAGCGCCGTGGTCCCGTGGTTAGCATGAGCAGCTGCGGCACGAGCGGTCCTTGGTTTAAGTCTTCCCTCGGGTGAAAATTTTAATTTTTTATTTTCAGATAATTATTATCTGTCCGTCTTTTGGGAGTGATTATCACATCCACAAGAAAACCTAAATCGGGCAAGGTAGAAGAATCTTTTTACCCATTCGCCAAGTGTACAAGTTCGGTGGGTCGACAACATATTCCTGTCATGTGACGCACATGCCGTCACCAGTGTCTTACAGAATTCATCAGACGTGTTTTCCTGTGGAGGAATCGGTTGACCTATGACCTTGCGATCAAATGTTTTCGGTTCCCATTGGAGAGGCACGTCCTTTCGTCTAATAATCGCAAAGTTTTGCTCTGCGGTCGCAAAACACAGACACTAAACTTGTTAGAGTGAACAGAGACGTCAGTGAACAAACGGACAGATCATAACTTTGCGAAAATAAAAAAAATTAACTTTTTACTCGAGGGAAGACTTGAACCAAGGATCTCTCGTTCCGCAGCTGCTCACGTTAACCACGAGACCACGGCGCTCCTGAGCTCACACTATCCTAGATGTTGCCTATCGTGCACATGGACTACTCAGTTTATATATTTTGCTTATTTTTTTCATAGTTCCATACAACTTCTTCCTGTTTTCTCGATTGATCTGTGTTCAGTTTTTCAAGGCCTATCCACTGTGCCAACTTATAACTAAATGTGAGGGGGGTGCGATGGGGAGGTTCCCTTGTGAGTACGGTGTAGCGCGCGCGTGTTCGGCAGGAGTCCTCGAACTGAAATACGCCCTCGTTTGGCTTGCAGTAAAGCGACTTCCTGCCGCTCGCAGACGTTAAAATTAGTCGCCGCACTCGTAAATAACGCCGACGGCGTTTGAGGGCATTTCCGAAGGAAACCATATGCTATCAGTTCAAAGCGCAGACTACATAAACCGCAAACGCGCCAGTTTCGCCGCATCCAAACAGAAGCGCATCTTTTACAACGAGCGCTTCCGCCGGCTGCCCGCGACCGGCGCCGTCGATTCGCCCGAAGACTTCACCTCTGCCGCCTCGGTCCCCGTCGCGGCCGGCCCCCCCCCCCCCCCCACCCCATGGCCGCCATAGCCGCCACAGACAGGGCAGCCATGAAAACGCACCTCAATCTCCGGCGGTCCCGGACTCCCGGCGGGGGAGACGGCCGGAGTGACAGCGGCAGGCGGACAAAGAGCACGTGGAAATAATTATCGAAACCTTAATGAAGAAGTGTTAAAGTTAATTTCGATAATAGCGCGGAGCGTGAATTATCGTTTCAATTATACAATATTTATTGAGCTAGCGGTCTAGGCGCCAATGAATCGTCGAGGAACACATTCGTTTAATGAAGCATTGTTTCGAATTAATATACCGTCTGTTCGGTGTGAAATATTAACCGTTTCATCAAACTAAATAAATCCAGTTGCTGTGTTTACCTTTTTTGTTTAATTCGCAGTCCATCTGTCCGTCATAGGCCGCATACTCTGATCAGACAAGACTGATGGCCGGATTGCCGGAGACTAGGCTTATTTTAAGCTTCTACAGGGTGTTACAAAAAGGTAAGGCCAAACTTTCAGGAAACATTCCTCACACACAAATAAAGAAAAGATGTTATGTGGACATGTGTCCGGAAACGCTTAATTTCCATGTTAGAGCTCATTTTAGTTTCGCCAGTATGTACTGTACTTCCTCGATTCACCGCCAGTTGGCCCAGTTGAAGGAAGGTAATGTGACTTCGGTGCTTGTGTTGACATGCGACTCATTGCTCTACAGTACTAGCATCAAGCACATCGGTACGTAGCATCAACAGGTGAGTGTTCATCACCAACGTGGTTTTGCAGTCAGTGAAATGTTTACAAATGCGGAGTTGGCAGATGCCCATTTGATGTATGGAGTAGCACGGGGCAATAGCCGTGGCGCGGTACGTTTGTATCGAGACAGATTTCCAGAACGACAGGAAGACGTTCGAAGCAATTGATCGGCGTCTTAGGGAGCACGGAACATTCCAGCCTATGACTCGCGACTGGGGAAGACCTAGAACGACGAGGACACCTGCAATGGACGAGGCAATTCTTCGTGCAGTTGACGATAACCCTGATGTCAGCGTCAGAGAAGCAGCTGCTGTACAAGGTAACGTTGACCACGTCACTGTATGGAGAGTGCTACGGGACAACCAGTTGTTTCCGTACCATGTACAGCGTGTGCAAGCACTATCAGCAGCTGATTGGCCTCCACGGGTACACTTCTGCGAATGGTTCATCCAACAATGTGTCAATCCTCATTTCAGTGCAAATGTTCTCTTTAGGGATGAGGCTTCATTCCAACGTGATCAAGTAATAAAATGAGCTCTAACGTGGAAAGTAAGCGTTTCCGGACACATGTCCACATAACATATTTTCTTTCTTTGTGTGTGAGGAATGTTTCCTGAAAGTTTGGCCGTACCTTTTTGTAACACCCTGTATAGACGCATGCGTGTCTGCCTCGAACTAGACAGACAATGCGAAATAAAGACACTGCGATAAGTGAGTTTTGTGCCAATGGAAAGGTAAACTGATGAGCAAAATCTTCGGCATTAACAAACTGCTAGTCTTCTACAGGGTGAAAAGTATTTAAACCGACAAACTCTTGGTGGTTGTAGGGGACATCAAAACAAATATTTCTCCCTTATGCCATTTTTTCCTATGAGGAGTATTTAAACCGGTAGAGGAAGATTTCTCTGGCGGCAAATTAATTAAACCAACAAACACGTTTCCATTTTTTTGTGACCAAGAGACAGCAGCTAGGTAGCAGATACGGCCCAATTAAACAGCCTCCAACAACACCGACCCACACATTAATGAAGAACCGCACTTGATGAGCGCTAGTAACTGGGGCATGTGGGTTATCCTCACTCCAAACATGCGAATTGTGAATGTTGAAGACTCCATCATGCCCGAATGTTGCTTCATCGGTAAACAATACAGAGGATGGAAATGTAGGATGCATTTCACACTGTTCCAGGTACCACTGCGAAAACTGTGATCTGGGTGGATAATCAACTGGTTCCAGGTTGTGGACACGTTGTAAGTGAAATGGACGCAACAATTGCCCTCGAAGGACTGTTCTTACATTCGTCTGATTCGTCCCCATGTGACGTACAATTGCACGAGTGCTGATTGAAGGATGCCGCTCCACATGCTGCAAGACAGCTTCCTCAGATTGCAGCTTTCTTACCGTGCGACGGCATCCCTGTCCAGGTAATCTGCTATATGACCTGGTCTCACGCAGATGTTGGTACACAGCATCAAAGGTCGTATGATGCGGGATACGGCGATTAGGATATTGTCGTTGATAAACCCGCTGTGCAGCTCGTCCGTTGTGGTGCGCTACGTAGTACGCACCAACCATATCAGTGTACTCACTCCAGGTGTATCGCTGCATTAGTAAACAGAGACAATGCACTACTACACTGGTGGACAGCAGTTGCCTACAACTGAAGAGCGTAATACGGCCTCCAACGGTTTAAATAATTCTCGTAGGAAAAAATGACGTTAGGGAAAAATATTTATTTTGATGTCCCCTACAACCTCCCAGAGTTTGTCGGTTTAAATACTTTTCACTCTGTATAGGCAAGCAGATTACATTCTTGCCGCCAGAAGATACAGCACGTGGCCACGTCCCCTGTTTGTGACTGCGTATAGAATGGAGAAGTAGTAAGTGTGGTTTCCAGGTCCTACTTTCCTGCCAAAAGCAATTTAATTTATGTGTTTGGTCTCGGTAGAACATTCCTCCATTTTGTTGCAACCAGTTATTGGTTTTTCATGCTAGCCGCAAATTAGGTCTCAAAAGTTTTTCATTTATATTCACCTTACCAACGGATCACTACGATATAATGTCTTTAGGCCCCATCCACTGTACTGGATTGGAATCCATGCATCCGTCTGTTTTATTTAATGACGTACCGCCTTTCAGCGGTGTTTTGTTCTGACCGACAACGAATGTTCGGTGCAAAGTTTCAAGCTTTTTAGATCTACTGCTTCACTTACAAGTGTACAAATATTTTAATAACATAATGTAAAAGATTTCATAGTTTTTTTAAATTTAAAAATCTTAAAATAATTTTGAAAATCATCATATCAATGGATTTCTCAGGGTTCCTTCCTGATTTATCATTACGCTCATATTCCCCTGAAGATGTGGCTTTTGGTAGTGATCTAAAACTAAAGGACTAAATACAGATGAAACTGTTTATTAATACCCAAGATGGTTACTCATAGCTCTGGTTGCCCTACCAACGAGGTTGTCTGATGAGCGAAACATTGCATCTCCCTGTGCTGAAATCACGTAATGTGCGAGTAGTACAGGACGAGACACAGGGATGTATGGAAGTCTGGGCTGGTCTCGGGGACGTGCTCGGGTAGTCGAAATTGTTAAGGCGACCGCTCGCGATAAGTGCGAATTCCGGTTAGATTAGTGTTGTTTAACGTCCCGTCGACAACGAGGTCATTAGAGACGGAGCGCTAGCTCGCGTTAGGGAAGGATGGGGAAGGAAATCGGCCGTGCCCTTTGAAAGGAACCATCCCAGCATTTGCCTGAAACGATTTAGGGAAATCACGGAAAACCTAAATCAGGATGGCTGGAGACGGGATTGAACCGTCGTCCTCCCGAATGCGAGTCCAGTGTGCTAACCACTGCGCCACCTCGCTCGGTGCGAATTACGGGTTTGAGTCCCGGTCCAGCACAAATTTTCTTCTGTTTCTAGTAAATAGTAGAGCTGATGTATAATAGTATTTCCAAATTGCGAATACATTTCATGTACAAAGTATTATATCTTAATCCACGAACTGTACTCACTTTGCCACTAAGATCCATCCGTAGCTAGTGCCTCAGACAGTGGCATGCGTAAAAGATGTTCGGAAAAGGTGGAACAAACAGAAAGAGTTTGACGTGTTTCGTAAGAATAGAAGAATAGATACAAAGCGCTCCCACTAGGAAAGCGATTGTCGGAAAACAACATAAGAAGAGACTGGGAGGACTTCTATGAAAAAAATCTGAAATTTTCGTCAAACTTTCAACCCCAACTTGAAACTATATTAAGTCTCCACCCACTGTTTTACAGACAGAACAGGGAGTCCACACCTGAACGACAAGCAAAGTTATACCAATTTGATTCGATATTTTAACATATTATTCAACAGCGTTGAATAAAAATTAACAATATCTTCAGGGCCGGGCGGAGTGGCCGAGCGGTTCTAGGCGCCACAGTCTGGAACCGCGCGACCGCTACGGTCGCAGGTTCGAATCCTGCCTCGGGCATGGATGTGTGTGATGTCCTTAGGTTAGTTAGGTTTAAGTAGTTCTAAGTTCTAGGGGACTGATGACTTCAGAAGTTAAGTCCCACAGTGCTCAGAGCCATTTGAACCATTCAGTTTGCTGTGGACCTGATGTAGATTGATCAGCTTACATCTAGGCTATGTCTGAAAAGGACTGATAAGTTCTCTTGTGTCATTAATGAACCTCATATTTCTTTTGAATTGACATTTAAAGTAATTTGAAGATTATTTGAATCTTACTGATCGTTGTGGCACCTCTCATGTTACATTCCCCCACCCTGAATGTCTAGGAGTGTTACACAGGTCACGGTGTCAAAGTCCACACAGAGGCTTTCGTACCGTAAGTGGTTGGGTGCGTAACTGCGATCTTGCTCGTAAGCACTGACGACTCTGTTTATAAAACTTTACTTCAAAAGCATTTTTGGGCAGCACCCTCGCCCCTCCTTGCGGTGTATGGTCGCCTCCCTCCCCCCTCAACTCCCCACTGCCAGCTATCAAACAATATTTAATCAGGTCGCAGGCCTTTTTCGTCGCCGAGCCCGTCCGCCGCCTGCTGCGTTCTACGGGGCGCTGCGCAATTATTTAATAAGTTTGCCGTGCAAGACATGCAGGAATGTGGCGAAATTAAAATTCCCCAATATCGGTTCCTTATTACCCCATTTCATCACGGCATCAACCGGCGAGCTGAGGGCGCACGGCGACACTAAAGGGATATCGGCAAAACTTCAAACTTTGCTCTCCTGCGCCGCCGCGGAGGCCCCCAAAAATATTGCGTGCGCCTTTAGGACCCGCGCCGCCTAAAATACGCGCCGAAACAAAAAATAATATTAATAATAGCGGAGCGGGAAAGCAACGTGCACGTGGAACTTCCGGCAGAGTTGTGCGTGGGGCGGGAAGGGTTTCGCGACATTCTTCTGGAAGACCGGGCTGCTGCGGCCTGAAAGTAACAAAAGTGTCACTTAACACAGTTCTACGACTCATATCCTTATTAGTGCCAGTCATTGTATAGCTCTTCTCCTGGTTTGCCTATGCCTGCAGGAGTAGTGGACATCAGTGCCGTTTACGGGGACTCGGTTTGCAGTCTAAGATTGCCTGACCAACTCACAGTTGGACTGATAAGCTGTCTTTCTGCGTACAACAAAGTTTTTACAACCATCTCTATGTGAGTCGGGAGCAGAACATCACATACTGTACAAGGAAACGAAGCATGTAATAATATTGTGAAATGTTTACAAAAGATACGAGAATAACAGCAACTGACGACGAAAAAATTTTTGCTGAAACTCGTGTGGGAACAACAAATAAAACTGTCTGCATCAAGGCATATCGGAAGTGTTTAGAGAATGTATCGTAATTTATCGCCAATAAAGGTGTAAGTTATAGGCTCAAAAATGGCTCTGAGCACTATGGGACTTAACTTCTGAGGTCATCACACCTCTAGAACTTAGAACTATTTAAACCTAACTAACCTAAGGACATCACACACATCCATGCCCGAGGCAGAATTCGAACCTGCGACCGTAGCTGTCGCGCGGTTCCAGATTGAAGCGCCTAGAACCGCTCGGCCACTTCGGCCGGCGTAAGTTATGGGAAAAGAAGGTTAATATACAATATGTACAAGAACCAAGAAGGAACAGTAAGTCCGTAAGACTAAGAATGCTCGGATTAAAAGGGGTGTAAGACACGTATGTAGCCTTTCGCCCCTGCTGTTCAATGTGAACAAATGACGGAAATAAAAGAAAGGTTGAAGAGTGGGATTAATATTCAAGGTGAAAGGATATCTATGATAAGATTCAATGACGATCTTGCTATCCTCTCTGAAAGTGAAGAAGAATTACAGGATGTGCTGGATGGAACGAACTTCCAATGAGTACAGAATATTGACTGAGAGCAAACAGAAGAAACGCAAAAGTAATGAGAAATAACAGAAATGAGAACAGCGAGAAAATTAACATCATTATTGGGGATCACGAAGAACATGAAATGAAGGGATTCTACTACCTCGGCAGCAAAATAACCCATGATGGACGGAGCAAAGAGGACATAAAAATCAGACTAGGACTAGCATAAAGGGTATTCCTGGCTAAGAGAAGTCTACTTGAATCTTACGTAGATCTTACTTGGAGGAAGAAATTTCTGAGAATGCGCGTCTGGAGCACAGCATTGTATGGTAGTGAAACATGAATTATGGGAAAACGGGAACAGAAGAGAATCGAATGTTTTGAGCTGTGGTGCTACAGAAGTATGATGAAGATAAGGTCGCCTGTAAGGTAAGGGATGAGGAGGTTTTCCGCAGAACAATCGAGAAAAGGAATATGTGTAACACTGACAAGGAGAAGGGACAGGACGATAGAACAAGCGTTAAGAAATAAGGGAGTAACTTCCATGGTACTAGAGAGAGCTGTAAAGGGTAAAACCTGTAGAGGAAGACAGAGATTGTAATGCATCCAGCAAATAATTGAGGACCTAGTCTGCAGATGCTACTGAGAGATGAAAATGTTGGCACAGGAGAGGAACTGACGGCGGGCCGCATCAAATCAGTTAAAGTCTGATGACCGTCAGATGATAGATTTTCGCCATGCCAACAAAGTGAACAGAAACTTGTAAAAGATCCTCCACACCGACTAGCATTAATTTGGCACAGCTGGTGAAGCCTTGGTGCACCTTTTAGCCACTATACCCTTTCTATGGCCATATTGCTTTTCACGTTTCACAGCATCTCTTACAACAGGTTAGGGAGTAGAGCTGGAACGCCGTATGTCTGTGTAACACTTGTTCTCTGCTTTAATTGTGATTTCTTGTTCCAGTTATTTGTATATTGTGGCACTGAGTCTGTTGCGTGTTCACAAATTGTATGTAATTCTTTTCTTAGGTCTTTCAACTTCTTGTGCACTGTTTCGCTTTTTATGTGGTCTGTCCTTCAGTAATTTTTTTTATTCTTAGAAATTTCATTTCTGCTCTTTGTGTTATATCTAATATTCTTTTTTGTAGGTACCAAATGTTCTTTCTGTAGTTACCCAGCATATGAAGAAGTGCTGAAGGAGACTTAGATTTATAAAATTTTGCTTTTGTTTGTCGTTTGTTCTTATTTTTATTTACATTTCGAAATTCAACCAATATTAGATCTAGATCTTTGCTACTGCCTAGACCAAGTTGACATCCCAAGTAAATCAAAGATGACACATCTTATAGAAATAACTTTATGCACAATGATTTTGGATCGGACCTTAGCTGCAGAAAGCCATTCTTTAGTCATGGTTTTGGAAATCTCAACATCATGCTTTTTACAAAAACAATTCTGATGAGCCGGCCGGAGTGGCCGAGCGGTTCTAGGCGCTACAGTCTGGAACCGCGCGACCGCTACGGTCGCAGGTTCGAATCCTGCCTCGGGCATGGACGTGTGTGATGTTCTTAGGTTAGTTAGGTTTAAGTAGTTCTAAGTTCTAGGGGGCTGATGACCACAGCAGTTAAGTCCCATAGTGCTCAGAGCCATTTGAACCATTTTGAATTCAGATGGTACAGAGCACGTTGCAAATCTTCTTTTCTTTCTTAGTATATATGAATACATTGTATGCATGAAATAAAATATTTACCATGATGTATTTAGATATATTTTTAAAACTTTTTTGTATGTGTTGCCTCCAATTTAGATTAATGTCATTAATAGGATGGGTAAACGAATTAGACTAATTAGACTACTAGATGACTGATACAGAGTTTAATTTAGTACACTTTTCAAAAGTGGCCGAGATAGTAGTAGATAGTAGGAAAAATGCAGATACCTACTTCTACATCTACATGGTTACTCTGCACACTTGAGTGCCTGGCAGAGGGTTATCGAGCCATTTTCATACTACTTCTCTACCATTCCACTCTCGAATGGCGCGTGGGAAAAAGGAACACCTAAATCTTTCCGTTCGAGCTCTGATTTCTCTTATTTTATTACGATGATCACTTCTCCCTACGTAGGTGGGTGTCAACAAAACATTTACGCATTCGGAAGAGAAAGTTGGTGATTGAAATTTCGTAAATAGATCTCGCCTCAAAGGAAACCGCCTTTGTTTCAGTGCCTGCCACCCCAACTCGTGTATCATATCAGTGACACTCTCACCCCTATTGCGCGATAACACGGAACGAGCTGCCCTTCTTTGCACTCTCTCGATGTCCTCCGTCAATCCTATCTCGTAAGGATCCCATACCACGCAGCAGTACTCTAGCAGAGGACAGACAAGTGTAATGTAGGCTATCTCTTTAGTGGGTTTGTCGCATCTTCTAAGTGTTCTGCCAACAAAGCGCAGTCTTTGTTTTGCCTTCCCCACAATATTATCTCTGTCGTCTTTCCAATTTAAGTTGCTCGTAATTGTAATTCCTAGGTATTTAGCCGAATTGACAGCCCTTAGATTTGTGCGATTTATCGTATATCCAAAATTTATCGGATTTCTTTTAGTACCCATGTGGATGACCTCGCACTTTTCTTTGTTTAGTGCTAATTGCCACTTCTCGCACCTTACAGAAATTCTCTCTAGATCATTTTGTAATTGGAATTGATTGTCTAATGATTTTACTAGACGGTAAATTATAGCGTCATCTGCAAACAGTCTAAGAGAGCTGCTCAGATTATCACCTAGATCATTTATATAAATCAGGAACAACAGAGGGCCTATGACACTACCTTGCGGAACGCCAGATATAACTTCTGTTCTACTCGATGATATATCGTCTGTCACTACGAACTGTGATCGCCCTGAGAGGAAATCATGAATTCAGTCACACAACTGCGACGATACTCCATATGCACGCAATTTGGTTAATAGTCGCTCGTGAGGAACGATATCAAAAGCCTTCTGGAAATCTAAGAATATGGAATCGATCTGAGATCGCTTGTCGACAGCACTCAGTACTTTATGGGAATAAAGAGCTGACTGTGTTGCACAAGAACGATATTTTGTGAATCCGTTTTGGTTATGTATCAATTATGTCATTTTCTTCAAAGTGATTCATAATGTTCGAGGCCGGCCGATGTGGCCGTGCGGTTCTAGGCGCTTCAGTCTGGAACCACGTGACCGCTACGGTCGCAGGTTCGAATCCTGCCTCGGGCATGGATGTGTGTGATGTCCTTAGGTTAGTTAGGTTTAAGTAGTTCTAAGTTCTAGGGGACTGATGACCACAGATGTTAAGTCCCATAGTGCTCAGAGCCAGCCATAATGTTCGAGTACAGTATATGCTCCAAAATCCTACTGCAAATTGAGGTGAGTGATATGGGTCTGTAATTCATTGGGTTACTCCTATTTCCTTTCTTGAATATTGGTGTGACCTGTGCTACTTTCCAGTCTTTAGGAACACACCTTGGGTCAAGTGAGCGGTTGTATATGATTGCTAAGAAAGGCGCTATTGTGTGTGCATACTCTGAAAGGAACCTGATTGGTATACCATCTGGACCGGAAGACTTGCCTTTCTTAAGTGATTTGAGTTGTTTCGCAACACCTAAGATATCTACTTTTATGTCACTCATCCTAACAGCTGTTCTGGTTTGGACTTCTGGAATATTTACTTCGTCTTCTTCCGTGAAGGAATTACGGAAAACTGTATTTAGTAACTCCGCTTTAGTGGCACCATCATCGGTAACATTTCCATCGCTCCTACTTATTACAGATCTTCCCTAACATCTCGATTCAAAGCTAAGAGCGTAAGAGATCATTTGAAATTAACTACTACGAGAAATGAAAACAATGACCCATGGAATGGAAGGGGCGATCAGGTACGATGCCCGGCAGTAACACTTGCTCTCGTTTTCGTCTGTCCTTTATTTTCCCCTTCCTTGTGGGGCCACATGAAAGAATGTTTGTACGCATCCCCAGCTGAAACCTAGATAGGTCAGCTTAACGGCGTGCTGCTAGGATGTCCGTTGGTCCAATCGACATCAAAAATACATTGCTTGAGACAAAAGCGAAACACTCAGAAGAGATAGTTGGATGTCAATATACAAGTAACTTCGTTTCCACCATAGCAGGTTATGTAAATAACTACGTTGTAATTGTTTGTGACACTAGGAACGGCCACGAGAGTGTATTTATTACTGTTGCTCGTGGTTAGTGGTGTGACCACGCATGACAGGAGCCGCTACTGACGTCATTGCCGACGGCACGTTAAACACTAGGATCCCTTTCCTTTTTTTAGTCTCCATCAGGTTCAGATAAATACCCACTGGTGATAATCCATGCAGAACAAAGAATGGTATGACGCCACGACTTTTCCATTTGACTCATTTGGATGACACACCCACAAACACACACACTATAAAAAAACCCAACATGCATGCAGTCAAGTTGAAACTTTGCTTTCTTCGTTGCATGAAACTTAGCATCATTACAGAAATAATAATTTTATGTTCGCACCGTGACATAAGAATTCTCTGTAGAGAGAGATGCATCGACTTTTTTTCAGTTCTTAGTGAAAAGAGAGTCTCGATCCACCTGCTTTTTATTCCTCAGACAACACGCGACGAGTCCTCCTCTTCAGGTAACAATGAAATCAAACAATTACAGAAAGCAAGTGAACTGATCTCTACAGGTAACGTTTATCTTTAGTGAGATCAAACAATTACAAAAAGCAAGTAAACTGACCTCTGCAGGTAACGTTTAACTTACGTTATTCAGATCGAATATCAACGTGGCATTTCTGAAGCAAGAAAATGTCCGCTTGACTACTCTGAGCTGGCAGTCTTTATGTAATTGTTCAGCTGATGTCTGCTGAGTCGCATTATACGTAGAGAATAAGAAAAAGTTGGTAGCAAGGTATTCCTCTGTATCTGTGTGAGTACTGAAAAACATATTTATTAACACCCCCTGTTTTTGTTACCAAGATTGTTGTGACTCGGCAAGACAGCCAAGCCACTAGGAGGTGAAGCCGAAAGGCACGCGTTTAAGCTCACGCAGGCTAGCGTGAGGTCTGGAACAGTTAAAGGAGGTGAGACTCGTAAAAAAAGGTACGTGGCTTCTGAAATACTTAACTTTAATCCATAATTGGTGAACATCGGTCTGACGGTACATGCATCACAAATAGCAAATGAAAATGGCGCCTTGCTAGGTCGTAGCAAATGACGTAGCTGAAGGCTATGCTAACTATCGTCTCGGCAAATGAGAGCGTAATTTGTCAGTGAACCATCGCTAGCAAAGTCGGCTGTACAACTGGGCCGAGTGCTAGGAAGTCTCTCTAGACCTGCCGTGTGGCGGCGCTCGGTCTGCAATCACTGACAGTGGCGACACGCGGGTCCGACGTATACTACCGGACCGCGGCCGATTTAAAGGCTACCACCTAGCAAATGTGGTGTATGGCGGTGACACCACAAAGATAATAGGCTGCACTTGTGGTGGAATTATTAAATAGTACTTCCATAAATAAACGTGGGAACCGTGGGAATACATCAAAAATTCATCTAATGATGTCATTTAGCTGACGTCCCAGTACGTCGAATTAGTTGCTTGTTTTTTTCTTTTTTTTTTGTTACACCACTTTCCCTCGTAATAATAAAATTTCGAATAGGAAACGAAGCGGACACAGAGCTCCTGGTGCCTGCGCCCATTTCTGCCTTCAGATCCGTCCTCATAAGCAGGAGCCACAAAAGAACAGGATTTGGGAGTACCTGGGGCGGCAGTTTCGTGACAACCCTTGCCGTGGCATCCCCTTCCGGGGCCGCACGTGTCTGTCTGAACCGCAGCACGGGAGAGGGAAGCCACCCCTACAACATCCGTCGTCCCCGTTGCAGCCACTGTGTCGTAATGCTTAAAAACTCGGCATGTAAATCACACGAGGAACCGGCTTTCACGCAAACTCCTTCCTTTAAAGCCGATGATACTTCTCGTTTTGACTACCAACAAGAAATAGAGGGAAGGAGAACGAACGTCTATAGCAATAAAACGATGACGAATACACGTTACAGCAGTCACGACGTTGTAAATTATCTGAGGAGATAAAGTCAGGGTCGTAGTCACAAATCTCAGCGAATTAAAAATAAGCAAAATACAGATCAATTGAACTAGGGAGCACGGCGTAAAATATTTAGGTCTATAGCGGCTGTGGAAATTAGTCGCTAGTCCTTACTAGACAGTCTAGTTTTTCATTGATTGCGTATGTATACCGTAGATGATATATTCGAAATGCCGATAATAGGCTGCAAATAATACCAGATGAAGAGGTACGAAACCGGAATTTCCCTATAGATGGAGCTAGCCGTCAGTGTAGGGCCCCTGAGACCGCGTCTGCAGCGCCATCTGCTTTCTGTAACGGCTGACGACGAATGTCAGCAAACAGTCATCCAAGTTCCATACATCGGTATCTGTGTCAAACCTGTAAACATGTCGAGTTTTGCGCCTACGAACTACGATTTGCAGACAGCATTGCTTTTCTGTTACCATTTGAAGAAAACTACTGCAGAATCGCATCGAATGCTTGTCGACGCTCTCGGCGAACCTGGTAAAACACAGTGTTTCGAGTGGTTAAAAGAATTGGAAAGTCGTGATTTTGACTTGAAAAACGACGTGCGCGGAAAAAGAATTGCAAGCCTTTCTGGGAGAAGATGATACTCAAACTCAACAGGAACCCACGGAACAAATGAACGTGACGCACAAAGCCGTTGCTCTTCGGTTGAAAGCTATGGGAAAGATGCAGAAAGTGGGAAAATGGGTTCCGCATAAACTGAATTGAAGACACCAAGCAAATCGAAAGACCATATGTGAAATACTGCTCGACAGATACAAAATAAAGTCGTTTCTCCATCGAATAGTGACAGGTGATGAACAATGGATATATTTTGAGAATCCTTAATGTCGTAAATCATAAGTGAATCCAGGTAAATCATGGACATCCACTGCAAGACCAAATTGCTTTCAGAAGAAGACAACGCTCTGCGTCTGGTGGGATCAGAAGGGCGTCATCTGTTATGAGCTACTCTAATAACTGGTGAAACCGTTAACACTGATCGCTATCAACAGCAAATGATCGATTTATATCCAGCATTACGTGAAAAACGACCGGAATGTGGACAAAGGCAACACAAAGTCATATTGCTCCATAATAACGCCTCATCACACACAGCAAAACGGGTCAGGGAAACGATCGAGGCATTCAGCTGGGAAATACTAGGGCATTCTCCAGACTTGGCTCCGTCCGATTGTCACCTGTTTGCGTCAATGGGACACGCTCCCGCTAATAAACACTTTAGTTCGTATGAAAATGTACGAAAATGGCTCGCTGACTGGTTCGCTTCAAAAGAGGAGGAACTGTTTTTTGGCGTGGCATTCGAAGCCTGCTCAAATGGTTCAAATGGCTCTGAGCACTATGGGACTCAACTGCTGAGGTCATTAGTCCCCTAGAACTTAGAACTAGTTAAACCTAACTAACCTAAGGACATCACAAACATCCATGCCCGAGGCAAGATTCGAACCTGCGACCGTAGCGGTCTTGCGGTTCCAGACTGCAGCGCCTTTAACCGCACGGCCACTTCGGCCGGCCGAAGCCTGCTGGAGATGGAGAAATGTAAGAATAGCAATGCAGATTATTTTGAATAAAATATTGTTTATCAGTTTCAGACAACAGATGAGTAGTTATTGCAACCAAATTCCGGTTTCGTACTTCTGCACCTGGTAGCCTCGAAGCCACAGTTGTAGATTAAACACATCGTACTTGTAAATATGAGTGGTGTCTGTTCTGTCGACTGAATGGACGCCACTCGTATTTGTAATTGTATGGGCTCGACTGCTGTTTGATGAAAAAGTTTCATGCCTATGCTCAACCAACGACCGAGATTCTAAATGTTCAAATGTGTGTGAAATCTTATGGGACTTAACTGCTAAGCTCGTCAGTCCCTAATCTTACACACTACTTAACCGAAATTATCCTAAGGACAAATACACACACCCATGCCCGAGGGAAGACTCGAACCTCCGCCGGGACCAGCCGCACAGTCCATGACTGCAGCGCCTCAGACCGCCCGGCTAATCCCGCGCGACACCGAGATTCTACGGGAATCAGAAATCTGTGAGGTTAATGGGCGGGAGTTGTTCGAGAGGAAATTTGGGTCTCAAGAACAGCGCGTCCGGATGGCCGAAGCGGTGAGTCCACTGACCTTAAAAGAAAGAAAAATGTTAGTGTCGCATGAAGGAAAATTTCAGTGAAATGAGTTTTGTTCTGATTGTACAGTACATTTTCCACCTTTTCATTACTATCAGTTTCTTGTAAATATTAAAAAAAGAAAAAGAAAAGGCAGTTAATGTAACCATTTAGACAAGCGGAGCATCTGGGTTCGAGTACCGGTTCGGTTCAAATTTTCAGCTCTCGACGTTACATTGCCGCATGTCGTATGCGGCTGGAAGTCATTATTTTCTCCCTATCCAATTTCCTTCCGATTTATTTCACATAGATTATTTATATACTTCTAGTTTCGTCACATTAATGTGATCTTGACAGGTATAGTGTGAATATGAGCTTTTATTTACGGCCCACTTTGATGGACTGCAAAATCATTTAATGTCAATGTCGAAGCACAAAATTAAATGAGACTGATGCTCGAACCGCCTTCTTAAAAAAAATTGCATTTGTGCAGATTAGCGCTATTACACTTACATAACACTTTTAACATTTTTTTTTAAAATAGTGAGTAAAATTGCACTGCGTTAAAAGTGTATGTCGATCTATGAAGTAAATAATCCATTTACACAATTCTTGAAACAGGTTTTTTCCTCTCTGGCAGCACATCAGAGCATTAGTGGGAAATGCTGTGAGAGTGCTGTTCTGCTCTCGCTTGAGAGTCGCGCAACATTTCTTCTGAATTCTATCGCATTCTGCGGTGAAGAATTCGATACAGTTGCGAAGTCCGCCTCTCGCCGCCGCCGCCGCCCCCGCCCCCACTACTTTGCTCTCTGTCGGCTCGGCCGTGGCCCAGTCTCCTCCCTTTCAGTGGCGGCGCTATATGTTACCGCTGGGAAAACTTTTGTTCCGGTCCCGAGGGAGAGGCGCGTAAAAGAAGTTGCGGCAGCCAACCCATTCCCCCTGGTGGCCCCTTTGTCTTGCCAAATATCGAATGCGCTTTGATAAAACGCTCCTCTCCATCTGGTATTCAGTCGGGCTGAAACACTTTAAAGAAGCAGTTTGGATGTGAGGGTCGTGAAATATGTCTGAAGATAGAGAAATGCAATTCATACCTTGGGGTTCCCCAAGGCGCTCAAAGTACAATTCCCGCAGGAGCGGCAGCCTCTTCCCTTGACGGATATTTCTGCGTATCTGTATATTCCTGGGCCCGTCTCCACGGAACAGTTTGGAAGTAAACATCTTTCACTCGATGAGAAAAAGCCGGTCCTAGGTCTCATCCTAAACGTCACAACACTTTAGCCTGTCATCTTTTTTCTGCTTATTGAACATGCTTCTGCTTATTCTCGCCCAGCTTCCAGTTTTTTAAAATTGCTGAGGTGAATGAAGTTACGTTTTTACGAAATTTTTTACTGAAATATTCCGAAAATGTTACGTTTCATTTCAATGATATATAAATGTTTCAGCTAGGATTGATTATTCACCCTCACTCCGTATTGCAATGTTTACTTTTTGTTCAAAAGCCATGTAACATAACGTAAATTTAAAGGAGCTCTAAAAAGCATACCAAATCCCATAAAAATTTTCTGGGTTAGAGACCACTGTAGGATGTACGAATGTTTTGGCCACTTTTACAACATGACGTTGTCTGCAAGTTAGGAGTATTTTATGGGAAATGACCCAGGCCATCAAAGTCTATGCACTTTCAACATACTCTGTCCGAACAGGCCTTGGAAGGCTCAGCGGAACCGACCGACCGACCGCCGTGTCATCCTCTGCCGATAGGCGTCAGGCGGTGCGGATGTGGAGGGACATGTGGTCAGCGCCCCGCTCCTCCGGCCGTTGTAACTTTTCAGTTAAGTAGCTGCTCAACTGGCTTCACAAGGGCTCGGCAGACTTGGACGGTCACCCACACAATTGTTAACCAAGCCCGACAGGCCTTAACTTCGGCGATCTGATGGGAACCGGTGTAACCACTGCGGCACCACTCGTGGCAAACTTTCAACATAATTTACGAGTTATTGGTGAAGCATAAGTTAAAACATCTTAAGCGGACAATATTCCACTTGACACTGACTATATGTTAGTTTTTCTCGTATTTATTATTTTCGTATAATGCAGTCAGAAGTTAAGTATGCATAATTAAGTATACGTGTTCTAGAGGTATTTAATATCTTAATGCAGGCAGTTTATCACCTGGCTTTAGAATTGGTCTCTAAATAATTAAACTGGGATGAAGAATAAGCACCCATTAAATGATACACGATATAAAGTTTTCTTTTCCTCCTCCTATAGAAGAATACAAAATGGATTAAGTCAACAGACAATCCAAGGGAGTAAGGGTTAAATCTAAATACTGTAACACCAAAGTACTGTCTAATTGCTATCCTGAAACAAAGACAGTGACGATCTACACTATGCAAATTATCGATCAATTCAAAACAAAGATAGTGACGATCTACACTATGCAAATTATCGATCAATTCACGTACTTAAGATAAATAAACGTATGGCTTCAAAATGGTTCAAATGGCTCTGAGCACTGTGGGACTTAACTTCTTTGGTCATCAGTCCCCTAGAACTTAGAACTACTTAAACCTAACTAACCTAAGGACATCACACACTCCATGCCCGAGGCAGGATTCGAACCGGCGACCGAAATAAACGTATGATTCGACATTCAAAGAAATAAATAGATAGCTAAAAGCAGTTTTGAATATTTTAGAAATTTATGAGTGAAAATGCGTGTGTGAATTCCTATGGGAAACTGCTTAGGTCGTCGGTCCCTCGACTTACACACTACTTAAACTAACTTATATTCAGAACAGCACACACACCCATGCCCGAGGGAGGACTCGAACCTCCGGCGGGAGTGGCCGCCTGATTCGTGACGTGGCGCCTCTAACCGCGCGGCCACTCCGCGCGGCCATTTATGAGTGACCTAGAGAGAGTATTACAGGACGGAGAAAGCCAAAGCTTTACCGTGTCCAACAGAACATTGACCACTGAAGAAATCTGAAATTAAAGCCAAACTCCTCGCTGATAGCTTCTCTCTTATATATTTGGTGTCAGAATGTGTTGCACTATTAAGTCCTCAATGAACTGTGTTAGGTAATTATATAGATGATCTTATTTTAATGCTTTAAAGATTAATAAAAAATAATGCCATGTACACTTCCACTTTTCACTCTGGAAACAAAACTGTATGTCATCTGCCAATCCTTAGCATTAATACCATCTCCCGTTGTACTTCTATTTCTGTTCCATCATAAACTTCTATTCCTGTTCAAGTGCTACGTCGAGCACTTGCAATAGAGAAAAACTTATTTATGGAAATGATGGTTGTGTCACAAAATATGCTTTCTGAATGTCTGCAACAAGACTGTCACTAGGTGTACTGCTTTTGGGTCGACTAAAGAACGTTAATTTTGTGAAGTTCGGCATTATAATCATTTGGAAATATCCATGATTGCTATACTTATTTTGACAAATAAATATATTTAATCTCTGTCACAGCCGGTCCCAAGCCAGGTTGTAGGAAGAGAAGGAGGTGTAACAACCGTGAAAAATAGACAGAAAATTTTACCCTGCCACTGTGGCCGAGTGATAATAGGTGCTTCAGACCGGAACCGCACTGCTGCTACGGTCACAGGTTCGATTCCTGCCTCGGGCATGGATGTGTGTCATGTCTTTAGGTTAGTTAGGTTTAAGTAGTTCCAAGTCCAGGGGACTGATAACCTCAGATGTTAAGTCCCATAATGCTTAGAGCCATTTGAACCACTTGAAAGAAAATTTTACTAAGAGAAATGGGCCTTGCCTAAGATTACAGAGTAAAATATACCAACGATTCAAGCACAGACGAAGGTGACAATGACGACGGTGGAGAAGACGGAGTGGTATTTCTGGCTAATGGAGGAAGCAACACATTGTTATCAGCCAAAATAATGAGACACAAACCATCAAGCTAGATTTTTGTAATGTTCGTAATTGTACTACAGCCACCTTTCTCAGTAGGTCTGATTTTGACAAGATACCGTTAATCTGGATTGTGGCGAGCCCGCTGAGAAAGTGGTAAGGCGCGTTTCTGGAAATTCAGAGGTCACGAGGTCGAATACCGCTTGAACCACCGAAATTTCTCGGACCGCTTTTAACCTTGCCTACGCCTCTTAATGGTGTGAAGATTTGCCAGGAACTACACACGATTCGGATTTCACTTTAAACTGTAGGTCTCCTGTCTGTGGAGAGGTTGCTTGGATACGTTAGGGACACGTAAGAAGCGTTAAGTGGCACGGAATTGAAAGACTTGCAGCAGGCCGTTGAGCCATAATATATATTTACAATATAGATAGCGACTTAATATTTACTGGAATGGTCATGACGACTTGAATGAAAGCGAAAGAACGATGTGCAAGGGAGCACTTTCACAGTCGTTCCTAAGTGCATGAAAGTTCTCTTTAAAAATAATAAAATCTGTGTAGAAGTAATAATGAATCTTAATAGAAAACTGAACTGTCGTAATGAGAAGGCAAGCCTTTAATATTGGTAAAGTGAATGATCTGACTGCAAGAATTTTGAAAAGTAAAAGGGCCTGAATAATGAACTTTGACATAAAACCTGCGATAGTTAGTTTTGCGAAACTGATCCCAGATCCCAGAACTAAAATTGATTCACACCACAGAAAAATCTAACTGTCTCTAAATGACATAAGTTGGCCCTGATTGAATAAAAAAACATCAAAATATTTAGTCTTTACCTCTATTCTGCTCAAATCTGGGTAACGCTATGCAGTACTCCTCTGTCTTACGCCTCGCTATACTAAAGCTGCAAATTACTGTATCTTCAGAGACACTCATGAGGTGCAATGAGTTCCCTGTTAGTTTGCAAGTCGAAGTATTTTCAGAACATACTTGGTTCCTTTCTACTTATGAAAAAACTATGATCAATTAAAATTGTAAGAGAAAGGTAGGTGAAAAATTGCGCTGCAATAATAAAAGAGTGACTTCAAAAAAGTTACCTTATAATTCCTCTTCAAGTAAATAAAAGATTTCGTTACACTTCCTCCTTCTCAGATCAGTTACCATTACAAAATCATCTTAATTAAACACACCGATAAATTGAGACTTTACTTTTGAAACATAACGTTACAACTGTTTCCTCACTTTAACACAGCTAACCACTATCTGCTACTACGCCTATGCGCAGACCAAAGATGATAACCAAACCCTGCGATATAGCTTGCAACATCACTGCTCGCTCATATGCAAACAGCTCGAGAGCAAAGGTACGACATTATTGTACAATCGATTAATACTCAAATGACATCGATCATGCAGCAGCTATTGAGCTCAGTCATCATTAAATAGCAATAAGGTCTAGCCTTTCGTATGTAATTGATTTTTTCCTTGCAAACTGTCAAAATAATATAGCTACATAACCGGTTTAAACTGTATAAAACGGTAATTTCCAGACGAAAATAAAGCATTGTAGTGTTGCATGGATCGGACAATGGAAGGTGGTCAACAACACAGGGACCCCATTACTACATATTGGCCTGAAGAAGGTTCAAGCCGGTTATGTAACAATATAAATGTGGTCGTGTTAGTACATACTTCAGATAAATGAATGTTTTTAAAAAACTGATCCAGTACTAGCTTTGTTGTCCGTAACATCATGCAGACACAAAGAAGCACGTATGTAGTGGGCAGAGCTCTGCGCGGAAGTCATAAAACGCGGAGGGAAGGGCTAGCAAGGGAGTGCCTACAGGAAAGGGGAGAAAAGGAAAGGGAAGGAAACGCTCCCCACAGATGAGGAGGCGTTTACTGCCTCATAGTGATCACCTCATTTACTGTGGTTGCTGCCGCTCCTCCTCATGGACATCCGATGGCGGCCCAGGTAGGAACACGACCTAAAGCATATTCTCTGTTAACGTAAGCATCTGAGAAACCAGTCTGTGGAGGTTGCTGTTACAGGAGTCGCGTTTTAAATTTTTGCAAGCGATCGCTAGACCTGGATCGGCATAACGAAGATGTCGACAGCCAGTTGTTTACAAGAGAGCTACAACACCGACACCAACAACCGGCGAGAGAACAGAATAAAGCATCGTGACAAAAAATAAAAACACTTACAGCCGTCCTTATGATTTTATTTTATTTTGTCATCAAAGTAAAAAAAAATCATAAGGACAGCTGTAGGTGTTTTTACTTTTTGTCACGATAGTAAACGGCCGTCTTCCCAGAGACCTCCTGCTAAAAGGATGGACATGCAAAAGAATAAAGCATGTCATTCTCGACGGAGAGAAATCTTACGAAAAAATAGTCTCGGTCGTATCCCGAAGGAGTGTCATAGATACATTACTTTCTATAATATACACAGCTGACCAAGTGGATAATGTCGGATGTTCCAAGACTTTTTCGTGGATGATGTTGTTGTATACAGAGAAGTCGCAAGGCTAGAAAACTGTAGCGACGTGCAGGATGATCTACCGAGGATCGATGCTTGGTACTGTAATCAGCAGTTGATCCCAGTATAAACAAATATTAAATATAGCGCAAAAATAGACAGAAAGAGCCATCAGTGGATGATTACACGACTGCAGAGCAGTCACTGGAAGCATGTACTTCCATAAAATACCTAGAGTACGTGTATGGAGCGATTTGGAAGTGGTATGATCACATAAAATTAGTTGCGGTTGAGAGTTGCCAGACTGAGATGCATTGGAATAATTCTCAGAAAAATATTCTGTGAGGTAAAGGGCAAGTTGTGGCGCCCTGGAAATATTATATGTTCGGAGTTGGGACGGCTGCTCGGCCAGCCGGGGCCCGGTGCCATACGTTAGCAGTATGAGAGAGGTAGCCCCAGCGCAAGGTCCAGCCGCTTGGCTGGGAATTCCGCTGTGACGAGGACGGTGTTTTGTGTCGGTGAAGGAGATGTCTATGCCGGGAGTGCCAAAGATGGCGGACTTTGTGAAACCTTAATGGCAGACATTTCACAGCTCATATAGAAATTTATAGTAGCCAGAGGCATCATGATACCTCAAAAAGAAACATGTATATTACCATTATTTGCATGACGATTCTGATGGTGTAATCAGATTTTCAATATCTTTGTTAGTTTAAAGTTTAGTATCTGACTGTAAATTAGACAAGTAGCACCCAGCAACGAATTTCCAAAATGTAAACGCTTCATCCGATTTTGTCGATCGACGTGTCTTTAGAAAGCTATTACTCTAAACCTAAATTGGTATAAATTACAGGCATATAACTTGAATAGTATATGAGTTATAGGAAGTCAAAGTGGCCGATGACTATCGATCGCGTCAGGCCATAAGTTCTCCACAGATACACGAAGAAACGGTAGCAGCATGTTTATAAATATATTTATTCATCTATGTCTTTGTTTATATCCGATATACAGGGTGATTCAAAAAGAATACCACAACTTTAGGAATTTAAAACTCTGCAACGACAAAAGGCAGAGCTAAGCACTATCTGTCGGCGAATTAAGGGAGCTATAAAGTTTCATTTAGTTGTACATTTGTTCGCCATTTCAGCCAATAAAGTTTTTGGTTCCTTTTTCTTCGAAGGTGCTACTGTAACTGGACTACAGTATCTGGAGATGTTAGAGAATTGGCTGTTCCCTCAGCTCGAACAAGAAGCACAACAATTCATATTTCAGCAGGATGGAGCGCCACCACATTGGCACTTATCTGTCCGTAACTACCTGAACGTCAACTACCCGAGGCGATGGATCGGCCGCCAGGCAGCCCGTGACAGAGCACTTCATCACTGGCCTCCAAGAAGCCCTGATCTTAACCCCTGCGATTTTTTCTTATGGGGGTATGTTAAGGATATGGTGTTTCGGCCACCTCTCCCAGCCACCATTGATGATTTGAAACGAGAAATAACAGCAGCTATCCAAACTGTTACGCCTGATATGCTACAGAGAGTGTGGAACGAGTTGGAGTATCGGGTTGATATTGCTCGTGTGTCTGGAGGGGGCCATATTGAACATCTCTGAACTTGTTTTTGAGTGAAAAAAACCTTTTTAAATACTCTTTGTAATGATGTATAACAGAAGGTTATATTATGTTTCTTTCATTAAATACACATTTTTAAAGTTGTGGTATTCTTTTTGAATCACCCTGTATACTATTCACGAAGAAATTGGTTAAATATTTAATGTGTTTTATAAAGCATAGGAACATTAGGCTACTGGCCTACCTTTTGTTCTATTCCTTTGATGTCTGTTTATTTAATTTGTTTATGAATGTAATAACGTGTGTTAGAGCGTGTTTATGGTACAGCTGTAGGAATATTGATCTAATTTCAAGTATTTAAATGTAGATCCAATATTTCGTATGTCCTTAAATATGTTTGTGGGTGCGTTAGCTCGAAGACATGGCGCGAGCGCTCTAGCCAATCACAGCGCTCGTGAATGGGGAGACTGGATGGAAGCGGGAGAAGAGCGTCGTTTCGAGAGAGGACACGTGGTAGTTCTGGAGAGTACGGCACAGGTCACGGGAGTGCTGGACTTACCGGCGCGACGGACGCTGAGTTGCGGAGAGACTTGGAGAGTGTGGGGCGGTTTGCGCGTGGTCGCGGGTGGTCGAAATGTTTCGGAGTGCCGACTTGTGCACTTGTGAGATTTCAGTGGATTCTACAATGAAGACGTAGTATGCGATTAGAAGTGAATATCTCGCGAGCTGTGTTTTTGATCATAACTAACTAGGGGAAGGCGGGGCAAGATGGGGAAGCTAACTTTAAACCCTTGCAAAAGGGACAGAAACAAACAAATTCAAGTAGGTTTGATTATCATTTGTTTATTTAACCATTGAATTACAATAGCGTGCAAAGAAATCTGCAAAGTTGTTACATTTAGTTAGAAATATCTCGATTTGAAACATAAAATACCAATTCCCCATCTTGCCCCATATGCGGGGTAAGATGGGGAACTAGCATGAATTCATCTCTAAAGCTTAAATAAGGACTGGAATAACGAAATCATCTGACGATAAGGTTTCGAAACATGGTTCTGCGAATTGTAGAATCAGGTATTACGTTTTATTTAGGCCTCTTACTTTCACATAGTACACAAGTGTGGACAGCCTCGTCATCATCACTATCTGTCCCCGCACAAGTGTCGTGGGCACCCCGACGCTGAAACACATATTTCTGTGGCACGTTGAACTGTCGAGAGCAGCCCTGAAGGAACCCATATGACCTTCCATAAAAGCATTTACAGCGCCTTCCATTGACTCCAATGACCAATCTTGCCGAGACGTTTGTCGCCGATACTTGCGAACCATCTGAAATAAAACACGTGGAATGTACTATTGAGTCAGATCATTCCTGGTAATCTATATTATACAGTAAATACCATATTTCCGATAGTCAGTCGTTGAAGCGTGGCAAGAATACTGACTTTGTACGTTTTGTGTATTTTTATTCACCATATAGGCTAAGGCATACTTTGTAATTAATTAGAAAAGTGTTGGAATAACGAATACCATTCTATTTACAATTGTATTCAACGTATAATGTACGTGTTCAAAACCCGCAGCGAGGTAAACACATGAGACGATAAGAACGTAAAGGTTGGACAAATAGTAGGGGCAGGACGGAGAAGCTCCCCATCTTGCTCCACCCCGTCTTGCCCCCTACCATGCTGTCAGGTTATTTTACGCCTACATGAACACTACGTAGTGAACAATGACTACTGAAACCGCAGTTTTCTGTTAATAAGACGTATTATTCAGTGCTATATATACAGTCTGGACAAATGTTCACGAAACACATGTTTTAGGACCTCGAAAGGTGTAAAACATTGCAAATCGTTATAACAATTGTACTTACCTTGGAAAGCTCACAGAAACCGCCGCGAAACTAAGGTTCAGCAATGTCAACACACTGGGACCTGGGTATTGATGATGTTGACGTAGCTATCCACAGACGGCAATACTCTAACTGTATAGCCCTTCCCCGTCTCACCCCACCTCCCCGTCTTGCCACGCCTTCCCCTATGTGCTGTAGGAATCTATTGTTTCCCTGTTATACAACTTATATTTTATTTAATTGCTGGACCATCGACACCAATAAGTGTTTTGCAGAAATATACCGCATTCTCAAAAGTACTTCTACTATCGTACTCATCATTTAAAGTCGTTAAGGTAGTACCTGCAGATTTTATTTAATTGCCATCTTTCATTTTATCGTATACTGTACACTCAGCAGTATTTGGCCTGTAATGAGGCAACTACGTATGCCAGCCCCTAGACAACAAAACCAGCCAAGACTTTTAATATTGCAACTCTGTGTCGGAGGGTGTGTAGTTATTAGAAAGCCCGCAGTTCGTTTAACCAATACTTGGATATTGCTCATCAATATGGGTGGGATCCGTACCGAACGATCCATATTGTTTCCACCCTCTAAGCAAGAGCAAAATCTTCGGTTGCACTTCATTCGAAACGGGTGTGATCACTTTTATTGGGGTTGCTGGCCCACGTGTCCACAGAGAAGGGTCAAATTTTCCAGTGGGGGTCAGCAATGTCAAAGTTCGTCAGGAACGTCGTCCTGTCGCTATCACACAGTGAAATGTCGTTCAGCGGGAATCGACGCCCCAAAGGAAGTGGTGGTCTGACTGACGACAATTATGGCACCCCGTAAGGTCTTTTCGTGGCGATTCTGACCCGCAGCGTGTCCGAATTGTTTCCTCTGGCACCCATAAGAAAATAGCGTGATTTCAACGCTCGGCGTCGCAGTCCAGATCGCCGTCGCGGAGGCGTCAAAATAAGGGCTGACTATGGATGAGGGTGGGAGCGACGATCTTACCATAGCGTGACACATCCCCGGCGGCGTTGGACAGAATTGTGGTAAAGATTGGTGCCAACACCATTAACCTACAGTACACCTCACATGAACCTCTGAGATGTGACCACGTTGAAACATCCCCTTAGAAAAATTAGTGGATTACTGTGCTGATAAACCTCTTACGTTATTTGATTTTCAAACAGCTGAACAGAACTGAACGTACTCAGAAATTTCTCTCTTTACTTATTCTGATCAACACTAAACTGAAACACATTATTTTTAGCGCAACGCAATCTGACTTTCAATAATCCCTACAAAAGAATGGCCCTGATTAACAATAACCTATACCTTTCATGAATCACTTACCTCACAAAAGTCTTCGTTACTCGAACTACTGCTATACAGCGAGCGCCAATACTGCCAGCTAAATAAAAGATTCTAACTACTGAAGGCACTAACTACTGATCGGCATAGTTAACAAATGAAAGATTTTGATAAAGAACAAACAATGTATTTATCTTAATAATGCTCAAAAGTCATCATATATATATATATATATATATATATATATATATATATATATATCAGTTCATGACATCCAGTATTACAAATTTACTGTCTCTGATGGACACACATCCAGATCATCCACTCTCAAAACTCCGCCATCTCTCTCCCCACATCCACCACTGCTGGCGGCTCACCTCCAACTGGCAACGCTACGCGCTGTTTGTTAACAGCCAACTGCCTAACACTACAATGGCGAATATTCCAACAATGCCACCCAGCCACAGACTGCACACAGCACAGCCAGTGATTTTCATACAGAGCGCTATGTGACGTTACCAACATAAAAACCTAAACAGCCTACTTACAACGTGTCGACACTTCGCTGTTTGAAGCGTCGCTGATCCCGAGGGTCGAGTTACCGGGCGTCACATTTTTGCACCAATACTGAGGAATGTAACAGGCATCTTTGAGCCAGACCGCAGCCCGTGGTCTACTGACTAGCGTTGCTGCCTCTGGATTACGGGATCGCGGGGTCGATACCCGGCCGGGGTGCGGATTTTCTCAGCCCGGGGACTGGTGTTCGTGTCGTTCTCATCATTTCATCATCATTCGTGAAAGCGGCGAGATTGGGCTGCGTAAAGATTGGGAATTTGTATGGACGCTGATAACAGCGCAGTTGAGCGCTACGCAAACCAAACAACATCATCATCATTGTAGAGCCAAATTTGAAACTTGCATGCCCCGTTGGGAGACATGTACAGCGTTTCAAAAAAGTGGTCCTTTAATTGTGTTATGCGGTATAGTTAATATGCTATGTTACTTATCTACCTCGTCCCTAGCCGGCCGAAGTGGCCGCGCGGTTAAAGGCGCTGCAGTCTGGAACCGCAAGACCGCTACGGTCGCAGGTTCGAATCCTGCCTCGGGCATGGATGTTTGTGATGTCCTTAGGTTAGTTAGGTTTAAGGGGCTCCGGAACGCCCTATACTTGCAATGTTAAAATAACGCTTATAAATTACATCTTTCCTCACAAAGTATTTGAGGTAGGAAGTTGAACTTTTTACAGATTATTTATTGGAATATGGGCTACAACTTAACACAGGGATTTTACAAAATTTTAGTTCAGTTATTAAAGATGATTTTTTTTCAATTGTAATGAAAATTCACAACATTTTTTTGCAATTTTTTATTTATATATTCAAAAATATACAGTTTTTTGGAAAAAGGCTGTGTTAAATTATGAAGAAGGTACTGTGTAACATTTACTGAAAGTTTGAAACAAATATGTTTGGAATATCCTTAGAAAACATGTAATTAGTATGAGAAAATAAAACTTTTGGGAATCGAGCGACAATGATTGGATTAACTTTTTAGTGCATTCCAGGTCCATAGGATGGATTATCTTCATCTTCTGCAAACTCCTCCTCCAGCTTCTTCTTGTTCCTCCTCCTGTTTACTCTTGGTTGTATTTCTAGACTCTTTACAGCCCTGTCTGCAGCCCGAAGGCGTTCCTTGTCTAAAGCAAGCATCGCTCGTTGTTGTGTTCGTAGATTTTGCTACCATTTTCTTCAGTTGCAGTTACTGCAACACTGTTCCAAAAGGTGGTCATGTATGAACACTTATCACATTTCAGTTGTATTTCACTAGCAAGTCCTACGTGCTTTATTATGGAGAGTTCCAGACCAACTTCACTACAATGAATACATCTTACACAGTTTGAAAAAATTCCTTTGAGAACCGACATATCAAATATTTCATTCACATCCGATTCGCCCATAAAACATTCATAGTTTTCACTCATTGAACCAAGCTTCTTCTGTGAAGTATTTTCTTTCCCACTTTGACTGCTATGGGCAGGTGTACTTGAGAGGTTAGGTTCACTCACTTGGTTATCGTCTTTATTGTTTACAGTAATAACACATACCTTTGGCTTTCCAACATTTCTCCTTTTCTTAAAAGCCTTCAGAGGATTTCTAATAACTTTACTTTTACTCATTATTATACTTCAACAAAACAGAGACTCAAGAAACAGAATTAATTACGAATATTTTCGAGATGACGACAGAGTAAATAAACATGAAACAATCGACAATCACACCAGCCATATATGTTGAACCATCACAGGTTAGCCGCAACACATACTTTATCTCACATCACTAAAATGTACCTGATGAACACGGACTTTAATAATAACACCATTGGACAGCAGTTTAACAGCGCCACAGTGGGTCACGCCCATGTAGAACACATTTCAAAAAAAATTTAAAAATAGTTGTAGTCTTCGGAATTGAATAAATTATACATCTATTAAAAGGTAATAGTCTGCAGATTCAGAAAACGCAAAAAAGTAAAAATTGAACTTTTCATGATTTTGAGCCTTTCCGGAGCCCCTTAATTAGTTCTAAGTTCTAGGGGACTAATGACCTCAGCAGTTGAGTCCCATAGTGCTCAGAGCCATTTGAACCATTTTGAACCTCGTCCCTAAAATTGTAAAATTGAATTGAGAGTTGGCAATACTCTCTTAGGATTTAAAGGTTAGATACAGCGCGCATACACAAGCTTTGGAATCTAAGACATTGTTGTCGCGCTTCGCAGCGCACGGATAAACTAGTGGCAGTTTGGAAGCCAGTTTGGGAGCCCGCCTGCTGTGGCGCGTACGTGTGTTGGGCGAGGGGTCGTCGCCGAGCTGCCGTACTGCTGTGTCCGCCAGCAGCGACACTGGATTTGGTAGTGAGCTGATATTTTTTGTAATTTACTGCGCGCTTATTAATTTAAAGAAAAGGGTTTATGTATGTGCGTTGCAGCAGATGGTAATTTTGATAGTGATAAGAGTTGAATTCTTAAGGGAAACCATTGTTAGGCAAATAGATTAAGTATTGATTTTTTTCATTGATTTCTGTTGTAATTGTCAAGGAATTGTTTCACTATGTATTTAATTGAGAAGTATTTCAGTCTGTCTCAAGAGTTTGATTAATTTGTAATATTGCTTTAATGCCACTGGAGGCAGATTTACATACGAAGCTATTATTCAAAGAGCTTCTGGCGTTTTGTTAATTGAATGAGAAAGAAACGCTTTCAGAATATAGTTTTTGAAAAAAAAAAAATAGGAATTACTTGTTTGGGTTATCATTTATCCAGTTTAGATTTGACCAAACCCTTTCTCTTAAACTATATGTAGTTGTAGTAAGCAGCAGGAGCAGCCGCAGCAACAGCAGGAGCCGCCATACAGAACATGCATTGCACTCATCATGAATAATAGGTTTTTTATGTTTTTGTAAAATGATGGAATGCAGCAGATCAAGCAGTGGCAGCAGAAAGACCAAGCAAGTTATCTGTTGCGCACAGGACCAATTAAAAAAAAATGAAACTTCCTGGCAGATTAAAACTGTGTGCCGGACCGAGACTCGAACTCGGGACCTTTGCCTCTCGCGGGGAAGTGCTCTACCAACTTTTTTTTTTTTTTTTTGTTAAATCTAATTTTGTTCGCTTTTGTTCGTTGCATCGGCTCGGGGCGAACGTTGCAAGACATCCGTTTAAGTTCGTTGTTGATCGATGAACTCAGTTTTTTTATTACAGAGGGTAGCTAAGCCTCTGACCGAACACGCTGAGTTACCGTGCCGGCACCAACTGAGCTACCCAAGCACGACTCACGCCCCGTCGTCACAGCTTTACTTCTGCCAGTATCTCGTCTCCTACCTTCCAAACTTTACAGAAGCTCTCCTGCGAATCCTGCAGAACTAGCACACTTGAAGGAAAGGATATTACGGAGACATGGCTTAGCCACAGCCTGAGGGATGTTTTCAGCTAGTTCTGCAAGGTTCGCAGGAGAGCTTCTGTGAAGTTTGGAAGGTAGGAGACGAGGTACTGGCGGAATCAAAGCTGTGAGGACGGGGCGTGAGTCATGCTTGGGTAGCTCACTTGGTAGAGCACTTGCCCGCGAAAGGCAAGGGTCCCGAGTTCGAGTCTCGGTCCGGCACACAGTTTTAATCTGCCAGGAAGTTTCACTTCAGCGCACACTCCGCTGCAGAGTGAAAATCTCATTCTGAAAAAAAATATAGTTTAGGCGATCTCTGTAATAGTAAAGTTAACAAGAGTACAAGCACGAGATTTTCAGTAGAAAACACGAAATAAGAAAATAGAGCTCGCGAATTTCAGAATTGTTGGATATAATGTCGAGAGATCGCATCTGCGATTCACAGAACATGTCGGTAAATAAATAATTAACTAAGCAAGTACCTAACCAAATATGTAACCACTAACTAGCTAACTAACCAACGAACCAACCAAGTAGCATCTGTACCCCTACATTTGCGGCTGTTGACTGCTAAGAGAGAAAGTGGGGAAACCTAAAATTTGGCAGGTGGAGTACATAAAAGCGTCGTGTAATAGCGAGGAGGGCGGAGACCCTATGGTGATGGCGCAACGCGGGCCACCCAGGAGAAGCGCAGGCGGCCGCCGTCTCCAGGTGGTGGTCCAGCCATCGAGGGACGGCTTCACACCTCGTTCTGCAACCGGCAGTATAACGAGCCGGGCGGCCGCTGATAAAAGGAAAGCAATTAAACCGCAACACGGAGCCCGCGCGGCTGGGCTGGCTCTGCGCAGGCGGCGACAGAACCCCCCTTCCCGTCACCTCTGTCCAAGTGGGACTGCGTCTGCGGCAGCGTTAACTTTGCACTCCTGTGGCCGCAAGCAACGAGATGTAGGCATATAAGGAGGAGGTACTGGCGTTCTTCAAGGGACGCGACTACCGCGCTAATTTACGTTACCAGAAAGGTAAGCTGAGGCACACAAGATCGATAACAAACCTAACTGTTGCAGGTTCCTGACGCTCTGCACCAGCACCCAGCGCCAGCCGCCGAGCAGCTCAAACGCACAACGTCAAGGTATCGACATGCATGATACCCACTACTAACAAAGCCTATCCTTGCACAACCTATCGCAGGCAGCAAGTCAACCACTACTGTTCTTACCACCCGACCTAACTTTCGCAGAGGTTTTTTTCCCTTGGCTCTTGCCTTGGCACTTTTTTTCCTGTGCCCTTCAAACCGCTACCCTTCGTCAGATTTCGACCAATCTATCTCCAGATGAGCACGTATTAATGGTTAATCCTAACGAGACGTACGCAAACATCGCAGTACCCACATCCTGCTACACCTCACTTTAGTGAATACTAACCCCTACGCAGAGATGGCAGTAGACCTTTTGTGTTGGCCATCATGCCGGTGTGGGCGTGGAGGGGCTCCACCTCTATTAAAAAAAAAAAAAAAAAAAGCTGAGATCTACGAAAAACACAAAGGCAACGGACTAGAAAAACATATAACACCACTGTAACCACCTGCTTAATATCGTATAGTGACCCAGCGATCACCAAGTGCCGCAACACGACAAGGCATGGAATCGACTACTGATGTAGTGCTGGAGGAAACTGACACCATCAATCCTGCAGGGCTCTCCATAAATCCGTAAGAGTGCGAGGGGGTGGAGATCTCTTCTGAACAGTACGTTGCAAGGCATCCCAGATTTGCTCAATAATGTTCATATCTGGGAGTCTGGTGACCAGCCGAGGTGTTTAAACTGATAAGTGTGTTCCTGGAGTCACTCTGCAGAAATTACAGACGTGTGGGGTGTCGCAATTGTCCTGCTGGAACTGCCCAAGTCCGTCGGAATGCACAATGAACATGAGTGGATGCAGGTGATGAGACGGGATCTTACGTAACTCTCACCTGTCACAGTAGCCGTCTTCGGTGGCCGTGCGGTTGTAGGCGCTTCAGTCCGAAACCGTAGGACTGCTACGGTCGCAGGTTCGAATCCTGCCTCGGGCATGGATGTGTGTGACGTCCATAGGTTAGTTAGGTTTAAGTAGTTCTAAGTTCTAGGGGACTGATGACCTAAGATGTTAAGTCCCATAGTGCTCAGAGCCATTTTTGAACCTGTCCCATATCACTCCAACTACACACTACCTACACCATTATAGACCTTCCACCAGCTTGAACACTCCCCTGCTGACATGAAGGATCCATTGATTCATGAGGTTGTCTCCATACCCGTACACGTCCATCCGCTCCCTACAATTTGAAACGACACTCATCCGACCAGGCAATATGTTTCTAATCATCAACAGTCCAATGCCGATGCTGACAGGCCCAGGCGAGGCGTAAACCTTTGTGACGTGTAACCTCAAAGGTACACTAATGGGCCTTCGGCTCCGAAAGTCCATATCGGTGATGTTTCATTGAATGGTTCGCATGCTGACACTTGTTGATAGCCCAGTACTGAAATCTGCAGCAAATTGCGGAAGGTTTGTTCTTCTGTTGTCATTGGTCCTGTTCTTGCAGGATCTTTTCTGGCCGCAGCAATGTCGGAGACTTGATGTTTTACCAGATTCCTGATATTCACGGTACACTTGTGAAATGGTCGTACGGGAAAATCTCCGCTTCATCGCTACCTCGGAGATTCTGTGTCCCATCGCTCGTGCGCCGCCTATAATAACACGCTCAAACTCAGTGATATCTTGATAACCGGTCATTTCAGCAGCAGTAACCGATCTAACAACTGCGCCAGACACTTCTTGTCTTGTACAGGCGTTGCCGACTGCAGAGCCCCATTCTGCTCGTTTATTTCTGTATCTGAATACGCATGCCTGTACCAGTTTGTTTGGCGCATTAGTGTATAGTTGTTGTTGTGGTCTTCAGTCCTGAGACTGGTTTGATGCAGCTCTCTATGCTACTCTATCATGTGAAAGCTTTTTCATCTCCCAGTACCTACTGCAACCTACATCCTTCTGAATCTGCTTAGTGTATTCATCTCTTGGTCTCCCTCTACGATTTTTACCCTCCATGCTGCCCTCCAATACTAAATTGGTGATCCCTTGATGCCTCAGAACATGTCCTATCAACCGATCCCTTCTTCTGGTCAAGTTGTGCCACAAACTTCTCTTCTCCCCAATCCTATTCAATACTTCCTCATTAGTTATGTGATCTACCCATTTAATCTTCAGCATTCTTCTGTAGCACCACATTTCGAAAGCTTCTATTCTCTTCTTGTCCAAACTATTTATCGTCCATGTTTCACTTCCATACATGGCTACACTCCATACAAATACTTTCAGAAATGACTTCCTGACACTTAAATCTATACTCGATGTTAACAAATTTCTCTTCTTCAGAAATGCTTTCCTTGCCATTGCCAGTCTACATTTTATATCCTCTCTACTTCGACCATCATCAATTATTTTGCTCCCCAAATAGCAAAACTCCTTTACTACTTGAAGTGTCTCATTTCCTAATCTAATTCCCTCAGCATCACCCGACTTAACGACTTAATTCGACTACATTCCATTATTCTCGTTTTGCTTTTGTTGATGTTCATCTTATGTCCTCCTTTCAAGACACTATCCATTCCATTCAACTGCTAAGTCCTTTGCTGTCTCTGACAGAATTACAATGTCATCGGCGAACCTCAAAGTTTTTATTTCTTCTCCATGAATTTTAATACCTACTCCGAATTTTTCTTTTGTTTCCTTTACTGCTTGCTCAATATACAGATTGAACAACATCGGGGAGAGGCTACAACCCTGTCTTACTCCCTTCCCAACCACTGCTTCCCTTTCATGTCCCTCGACTCTTATAACTGCCATCTGGTTTCTGTACAAATTGTAAATAGCCTTTCGCTCCCTATATTTTACACCTGCAACCTTTAGAATTTGAAAGAGAGTATTCCAGTCCACATTGTCAAAAGCTTTCTCTAAGTCTACAAATGCTAGAAACGTAGGTTTGTCTTTCCTTAATCTTTCTTCTAAGATAAGTCGTAAGGTCAGTATTGCCTCACGTGTTCCAGTGTTACATCACAATTTATGGTCAAAGTGGAAAGAAAATACTGAGCCGTGTCCAACTTTTTAAGTAGGGTCGATCCTAGTTTTTCGGCTATTTCTTGGAGACTCAAGGTTAGCAGCTGGTCTCATAATCGATATCTGACAAGGGGAGGCCACGACGCTGGGATAAAGGATTTACCTTAAACTTCAAACACCTTTAATAGGTCAGTAAAACAACATAATGAGCGAGTAAGAACGTGCAGTACTCTGGCAATTCCGAGAAAATCGAAAGAGAAAGTTTAGAAGTCTATTATGTAACTGATGTAGCTTTACGAAGGTATCTCTTTCAAGAGGTCATTATGGTCAAAGAGTTAGCGTTCCTGCGTAGCATCAGAGTTGTCGACGAGGTGGTGGTTCGAGTCCTACTAATACATTTTAATCTACATTTTTTTATCACTGGTCACTTTATTTAATAAATGCTATTTAAGATGTAAGATAATGGAAAAAGCATGTGTATTTTCATGAACCTGTAGTGAATTTCATATTTTATTTGACTTACTATTTGTAATGAAATTTTCAAGGACGTGGGACATGGTTGGAAGGCCTAAGTCAAACCTCGATCAACAATGGCGCGAATGGCGTTATTCAGAATCAGTAATATAGTAGGTCACAATGTGTCAGACCACAAGAATAACTTACAATTAATCACTCGTCGCCGGCCAGAGTGGCCGAGCGGTTCTAGGCGCTACAGTCTGGCACTGCGCGACCCCTACGGTCGCAGGTTCGAATCCTGCCTCGGGCATGGATGTGTGTGATGTCCTTAGGTTAGTTAGGTTTAAGTAGTTCTAAGTTCTGGGGGACAGATGACCTCAGCAGTTAAGTCCCATAGTGCTCAGAGCCATTTGAACCATTTTTTTGAATTACTCGTCGGATGTACTCTCGACATCACATGTTGCAGCATGGTATTTGTCATACAGACACGAAACTTTCTTGCATATACTTCGTACAAATACACGAGATTTTTCTTTCTCTATATTACCTGTTTCATTCTACAGAAGAATGCTGAAGATTAGATGGGTAGATCACATAAGTAATGAGGAGGTATTGAATAGAATTGGGGAGAAGAGGAGTTTGTGGCACAACTTGACTAGAAGAAGGGATCGGTTGGTAGGACATGTTCTGAGGCATCAATGGATCTCCAATTTAGTAATGGAGGGCTGCGTGGAGGGTAAAAATCGTAGAGGGAGACCAAGAGATGAATACACTAAACAGATTCAGAAGGATGTACGTTGTAGTAGGTACCGGGAGATGAAGAAGCTTGCACAGGATACAGTAGCATGGAGAGCTGCATCAAACCCGTCTCAGGACTGAAGACCACAACAACACCAACAACAACAACAACAACACAGTTCTATTCAGTAGATACAGAGGCTGACTGTCAAGGAAGTAGGACTCTTACCCTTTTGTAGCTGACGGCTGGTAGTTTGATAAACTAGAAAGTTTTGCTGTCTTGTTCATGTAAAGTCAGAGACAAAGAGTAACGTTGTCTGAAGTTTCGAGGAAGAGACCGGTCAAAGAGGTGCTTAACAAGTAAACTGCTTTTAATTATCAGGTTTAAGTTAAATGCTGAGTGTATATTTTATATGATTTTTAAATGGGTACACACGCTTGCTAATGACAAGAAAAGCTCTTAAAATTTCTGCCTTATTGTAAAACTATTATATTTAGACAGTAGTTTCTCAAATCTCAGAGTGATTTGTAAAAACCTAGTAAATCAGTTAACATTATATTAAACTTTTATTTCATGAAATTGTAATTTTTATTAACTGAAAAAATTAAAAAGAAAATTTATTTGTGTAGACAATATTTTAGAGAACCAATGTTTTTTCTAAGAATTGAGGAATACAATGGAACACGGTACAACCGTGCAGCAATTTTTGATTCTTGTTTGGGTTACTGATGTCAAATGAATGTTTACAAAAGTTTCTCCTGGCATTCAGCAAACCTCCAGTACGTTCTACTTTCTTGAATGTGTCCTATCATTGTTCACAAACCCATGTGATAACAAGATGATTTTTAAAGTCTGTCACTGTACTTAAATTTTTACCTGTGAGATCGTGAGGCACTATGACCCCTATTTTAATGCTCTTAAAATTTTTCCTTTAAATGAAATATATACCGAATGCTAACAACACCGCAAATCTGCCTACTATTTACCTTACATGCTGTAGTGACCAGGACTTTCTGGTAGCGCTGTAGAACAGTGAATGGAGGATTTAATTTAAGCTGAACCAAGATAACTTGAAGCCATAACGTTTTTAGCAAATATTATCTACTCATTGGCTACCAGCGTACCTCACAGTGTATGCACGTGCAGGGCACGTGTATATGCATCCTGTATACTACAACACCTAGAACACTGGAAAGAGCCCGTGTAATAATTAAAACTCAATGTCTTTGTCACTAGAAACGTGTGCGTTGAAGTTCCACTGCAGTACCCACTTACTTTGTTAACTGAAAAAATTGCTTTAAAGAACAACATACTCCTTGTATTGAAAGTAGATCATTCACTTCCTGTGTAAAATACAGTAAGACTCAATTTAAATCTTTCGTGAACAGTATTCTTACGAGAGCACTTGTAAGGATCAAAACAGATCTCAGAGAAGTGGAAAATAATTGCGTAAGAGTTGCGAGTTGTGGGAAAGCACAATAAACATTCGTATATTTTGTGATCTTATGTTTTATTTACAAGATCCCTTCGACAGATCAAATGATTTTATAAAACTGTTCTATATTTATCGGAAAGGTAAAAGCAAAAGAGAACAAAAAATGTTCAAGGGCTTTAATATTGTAGATGCAGTGAAACAGGGCGATGGTACCTCTGCAGTCCTGTTTAACTTAGCACCACGTATTCTTCTACAAAAAATGGACAAGTAAGGAAAAAAATCCAGTGACATATGTGTATAAGCAGATGATACTGCAATTGTGGCAAGAAATGCGAACACCCTTAAAGACATGTACGAAATAAAGGAAGAAGAATGAGCGAAAAGTGGATTTACTGTAAACGAAAGCAAGACAAAATACGTAGTAATGTCCAGTTCTAAGGATAGGAGAACACCACATGACCTGAAGGCCTCTAATAAACATTTTAAAGCTGTCATCTGCTTCAGCTATCTAGCTATTCTCTTAACCAGCGATAATAATATGAGACAATGTATTAGAGAAAGAATACAAGACGAAACAGAGCCTGTTGTGGAAACTTACAGATATTTAAGAATGCACTAACTACAAAAACAACCAATTTTAGAGTATACTAGTTCCTTGTTCGACCAGTTGTTATATACGGGTCAGAAATGCGGACATTGAAAAAAATCAGATATGAAGAACCTAAGGGAATCGGAAAAGAAAATCCTGCGAAAAAATTATGGACCCGTGAGAGAGACAGAGGGCTGGAGAATGAGGTACAACAATGAAATAAAAGAGGTTATACAAGGGAAAAATGTAGTGAAATTTATTAGATCTCAGAGAATACGCGGGTTGGCACGTTTGGAGAAGACGACAGATGACAGTGATGAAAGACTGTTTGTATGCCAGCAAAGTCAAGAATCGACCAAGAGCTAGGTGGCTGGACAATGTGTAGGCTGACCTTACCAAGGCGGAGATCATGGGATGGAAGAGGAAAGTAGAGAAGAGAGATGAGCAGGGGAAGATTTTTGAGGAGCCAAGGACCACCAAGGGCCGCAGTGACAAAGACGAAGAAGAAGAAGAAGAAGAAGAAGAAAAGAAAAAGAGCCCCGTATTTATAGTAACATCCGTAATATTAACTAACGAGCGGAGAAGCGGTGGGACAGACTACTTGCAGGCTCGGATGAACAAATTGAAAACAGATATCAATACCGACGTCTTCCATCCTAACTGTGAAATGAAAGGAGAGGTATCATCGGTCACATGAAGTGCTTTCAAAAAATCTGAAAAGAACTTGTGTATGATTAAATGAAAGTAGCCCAAGGTCGTAATGGTCTCACAAAAACTCTGGACGACGTCGCTTCGGTATCTACACCTCAGTATCAAAAGGCAAATATCTATACTCCATAGCTCGTCATATCAATCAACAGGAAAGCAGAGCGTGCTCGCAGCAGCAGTCAGAAATGAGAACTAGTGCCTTTGCGCCACAAATTATGCTGCCCCTTCCCTAACCTCCGCTTCGAGTGATGCTATTGGCCAACCAGTCTGAGTTTCAGTAATGTGGTTGAGACATGCATGTTCGGTTCACAGCCAAAGACAAAGCTACTCGAGCAGACTGAAGACTGATTATATGGTCATTGAGACAAGTAAGTGCTTATCGATGTATGAAAATATTGAACGAAAGAGGCCTATAGCAGACTGCTTTCGATATCACAAAGGACCTTATTAGTTGGAGTTTGCTTATGCTGCTAAAATTATAGAAAGTACCTTACGCTGGAAGAATAACTGCATCGATCACTGCAGATCATTAACTACCGAAACCAGAATATAACAACACTATCGAACAACATCTCCGTTCCACAGTGTTGCACAACTCCGGTGCTACACGCAAGAGGACTGGCGACTGCACGAGCTCCAATCGAATCCTGAAACTGTTTCAGAATCGGCACCTTTCAGCCGCTCCTAACTGATGTGCAAAACGTTTGGCTTTCGACACAAAATGCCGACGCTTGAACCGGTCGTCCACTGCTCCCATTACAGCGCTTGCCACGGTGTTAATTCCGATTTAATGGTACTGAAGAATACTTTAAATCATTGAACAAGTATCAACCATCAACCAAATTTCGAAGATTCAGATCACTATATCCACAAGGAGGCTCCCCTACAGTCCGCCTTGAGGAGATTAGGCAAAACCAACACATCAGGTCCAGATTGGGAGACAAAACAAAATCCGTAGCCAAAGGGTCCCCAGGAAACTGCACTAGAAGCTTGCTGTTTAGTCCTCAACAGCCTTAATCACATCCCAATGGTGCGACTATCTAGCAGTTCAGATTCCAAAGAAAAGCAAATTCCTTATCCCCATTAAAATCCGAAGAGAATAATGGCTGCTCTGAATGCCCGTCTGAAGAGACTCGGAAATGGTGCGTGACAAGTTTGGTGTGGGTCACTGAATGGCTCTGAGCACTATGAGACTTAACATCTGACGTCATCACTCCCCTAGAACTTAGAACTACTTAAACCTAAGGACATCACACACATCCATGCCCGAAGCAGGATTCGAACATGCGACCGTAGCAATCGCGCGGTTCCGGACTGAAGCGCTTAGAACCGCTCGGCCACAACGGCCGGGTCTATTAAAGAAGCGAGCTCCACTATCTCATGTATTATCCGTGTAGAGCACTAGCTCCAAAACGAACGTCTGGTATCCTCAGTGACGAGAAATGTAAGCAATATGTGTTAGGAAATTCGGAAGTGAAGCGGAAAACTTCATATTTCGTCTTGTTGTTAATAGCTACAGCGACAGAGATGGATTTCGCAATTCCTGTTACAGTTGCGAGCCCAAATATCTTCCGTTGTCGTGAGTAGTTTCAAACAGATCGTTCTATCCTCGGCATCTGTAAAAGATACCGGTATCTCTTATGGGTTCGGAAGAGCTCCTTTTTCAATCCTTAGGGCAAACACCAAAATTATGGAACAGTTTTCGTTAACGAATTCAAAAGGAATTAGCAAAAACAAATTATTTACCGATTCAGAAACTACGCTTCTCCGGTACTAAGGTTTATTTAGGAGATCAGATTTAAAGGTGTTCCTCTGTGAGGTTCCGTATTACACTGCTCTCGTAAGCTCTCATTTCCACCAAAGCAGAACTACAGCAAGTTATACACAGTTTGTCTAGTAATATTGTTGTATTTTTGGTCAAATATTTGAGTGGAACGAAAACAAGTCTCCCTATAAATCACATAATGGATTTTTGTCCGAATTTTAATACGCAAGTGAAGAGTGGGAAATTGGCAACTGGAGTATTCAAACTGACATGCGTCAATAATAATAATTTCTCTAGGGTAATCAAGGTAATTCAGAAAAACCTTGTGATTTAAGGGCAAATTGAAATATTTCTCGAACAGCTGTTGCTATGTAAATGAAATGAGAAAAAGTTCATCGTTTCAAGGCTTAGCTATTTTGCACATAAAATGTTACATTGTTGTGATATTCAACTGTCAATAACAAGATTTGAAATTTTAAGGAAGTGAAACAAAAATCGATCAAATATTTTCTGAAATGATTCTTCTAAAAGTAAGAAATTAAATAGATTAGAGAAACATCTGACATGCGTTTGAAAGATGCTCATAATCACATACAGCAAGTGAGGTGTCTATTATAGTTCCATGTTTAATTTAGGATCTTACACTTCTAAAGAGTGCTAGAGGGTGTTCTTCAGGTGGATTACGTAGGCCGTGCAATCTCATTTGCTACATATGATTTCAAACATCATTCAAAGGCGTGTCAAATGTTTCATCAGTCTATTTTATTTCTTATGTCTAGACAAATCATTAAAAAAAAAACAGATTTTTTCTTCAGATTAGTTTCTGACAAGGAATTTTTACGACGCAAGGTCCTTTGCCTAAGAGAAATGAATTACAAATAATGGGCAAGTATGAAGAATTACAATAAATCTTGCTTAATAGCTAACATCCCACACATAGTTATCATGGCCACGGCGTATTTAATAAGAATTTCATGTACAGATCACAATATTTAGAATACGAACTCTCTGCAAAAACTGTTTCTACCTGCGCATCAAATACTAGGCTATGACGAAAACTGCAACAAAAGTGTGCATACCGCATATTAAGATAGCACTAATGTTCCTGCATCTATCCAAGAGACATATTTGTTTTCCAACACAAGCTGATATAATATGAACTAACATAAAAAGTATGCTACAAAAATCTTCACTTTTATACGAACATTATTCGACACATACGTTCTATTTGGTATTGACTTTTGAGGATGTGAAGTGTAGCAAAGACACTGGTACAAAATGCAGAGGAATTTAAGACATTGACGGTACTGTTCCCATGCACATCTGTCAGATGTGTTGTTGTTGTGGTTTAGAGTCAGAGCACTGCCTGGATGCAGCTTGACATGCTAGTCTGTTCTGTGCAAGCCTCTTCATCTCTGCCTGCTACTGCAACCTGCGTTCGTTTGAACCTGATTACTGCAGTTTAGCCTTAGTCTCCCTCTACAAGTTTTACCACCCACACTTCCCACCGTTAACATATTAATGATCCCGTTGATTTCCGCTCTGATGCAGAAGAAGGCTAATCTCTTGTGGATACCATTGGCCGGCCATCGCCATTGGATAGAAAGGCACTATTCTTTAGTTACACTGGGGCAGGGGTATTGGTTGAAAATTGGCTAGATTCGAAACGGATAGAGCAAGAGAGGGGAAATCTTTACCCAAAATATTATTGTCCGCCGAGGTAACTTGCAGTGCGTTGTTTTTGTCCCTTGCACACCGCGGCCACGTGTTCACTTCCTTGATGGCGGGGAGCCACGATGCTGAAAGCCTGTAGCCGTCCTCTCTATTGAAATTGCATGCATTCTCGGAAATTTCAACTGCTTCTCGGACTTTCCTTCTATAAATATTTGTTTCCTTAGCCAGTACACGTACGTTCTTAAAATCGATGTCAGAGCCACAGTTCTCATGATCTTCCGCTACTGCTGATTTTGAACTTTGTTTTAGCCACATGTGCCGTTCATGTTCCTTAATGCGCTCCTTAACAGTTCTTCCCATTTGGCCTATATACACTTTGCCGCAGCCACATGTCACTTTAATGAACGCCTGCATTGTGGAGGCAATCAGGTGCATCCGTTTTCCGTCGGAAAAAATCTTTTATTTTGCTTTGACTAAAGAAAAATGTCTGAATACCATTGTTCTTTAGAATTCAGCTTATGCGATCAGTGACCCCAGAAACGAACGGTAACCTAACGGACTGAGAAGGCGGTTCCTCGTCATTCTTATAAGCGTTTCCGACGGAAAACGGATGCACCTGATTGCCTCCACAATGCAGGCGTCTATCAAGTGACATGTGGCTGAAGCAAAGTGTATATAGGCGAAACGGGAAGAACTGTTAAGGAACGCATTAAGAAACACGAACGGCACATGCGGCCAAATCAAAGCGCAAAATTGGCAGTAGCGGAACATGATGAGAACTGTGGCTCTGACGTCCATTTTAATAACGTTCGTGTACTGGCTAAGGAAACAAACTTTTATAGAAGGTAAGTCCGAGAAGTGGTTGAAATTTCCAAGAATGCATGTAATTTCAATAGAGAGAACGGCTATAGGCTTCCGGCATCGTGGCTCCGCCGGCCGGCGTGGCCGAGCGGTTCTAGGCGCTTCAGTCTGGAACCGCACGACCGCTACGGTCGCAGGTTCGAATCCTGCCTCGGGCATGGATGTGTGTGATGTCCTTAGGTTAGTTAGGTTTAAGTAGTTCTAAGTTCTAGGGGACTGATGACCACAGATGTTAAGGCCCATAGTGCTCATAGCCATTTGAACCACCGTGGCTCCCCGCCATCATGGAAGTGAATACGCGGCCGCCCTGTGTGAACGACGTAAGCAACGAGCTACAAGTCACCTCTGCGGACAATAATATTTCGGGTAAACATTCCCCCTCTCTTGCTCTATCCCTTCCGAATCTAGCCAATTTTCAACCAATACCCCTCTTCCAGCGTAAGTGAAGAATAGTGCCTTTCTATCCAATGGCGATGGGCCGCCAATGGTATCCACAGGAAATTAGAACAACGCCCCTTCTTCTGCATCAGAGCGGGAATATTAGCCTATGACCATGGCCCACCAATGGTAGCCATATGAATTTTAACCAATACCATCAAAAGAACCAACAAATTGCTCACTGGCACTACTGCATTTTAGCATCTCTTTCGCGAGCAAATAATTCATCTAGTTGGTGCTTAAAATCAAATATGGCGCATTTCTCAGAAAATGGCGAAATGGGGCAAATCCCCTCAGGGGTTTTGGAGTAAATCCCCGCAGCTCCAACAAAACGCCGACCTTTCTTGACATTCAGCTCGCACTGCGTGGGATTATCTCACTTCAAGATAAAATTCCTCTGTCTAAAATAAACCTCCGTGGAAATGTTCTGGCAAAGCATTGAAACCTGTGCTTTTAACGTCGGCACCCAATAAAGAACGAATGAAAGATGAATGTATGGGAAAAGAAAAGTTTTCTACGGTGAGAGAAAGACGCGCCAAGGAAAGAAATGAGCATGCTATAGAAATAAAAGGTTAAGCTGAATTTCATTGCACCAGAAAAATAAAGAAAACAGGTCAAACAGCCAGTTAATTATTCTTAAGAGTCAGATTCAGACTTCTAACATCATGACAGTATCTCAGACATTGGTAGGACTTGTCATCTGCCGAGGAAGTTTCCCAAGAAAAAGAAGAAAAAGGAGACGAAGAAGAATAAGAGTTTGGGTCTTCAAGGAAGAACGGATCGTTCTATCATTTAATAACTTCGCCGTAGTAAAAGTTCAGGGACAAACCAAAAAGTCATACCGTTCCATGTCTTTTTATTATGCAGTCAACCTTTATCGATGTGCAGCACAAAGGGGGCAAAGATCCACACTGCGCTAATTTCTGCACAAACAGCTCTGTCCATGACCATGCAACAAGAGATGACTCAACTACATTTACCAAGAAAAAATACACATAAAACTCAAAACAGCATTTTCTACCAAGTAATAAAACTGTACAATAAATTACCAAAAGAGATTAAAGAAATTGCAAAAATACATTTATTTAAAAAGGCAGCTAAAAAGTACCTGTTATGCAATACATTTTATACATTGAAGGATTACTTAGCTAAAACAGAGTAGAGGCTAGATAAAAAATGTTATACAAATAAATAATAATAGTAATGATTATAAAATATCCAACATTCCACATAACACCTTCACTTTATGTTTTTTCCTTCTTTTTTCCTTTCTATAAATACTTACCCCCAAGCTATGCATGGCACAATACTAACAGCTCTTCCTCTTTCTGAGCTCAACATCTCCCTCATTATGGAGGGATGGTGACTCAGTTTTTCAGGATAGCAAATAGGAAGTTGCGACACAGAAAATGGCCCAGAGATCACTAGTGCGTGTGTGTGTGCGTGCGTGTGTGTGTGTGTGTGTGTGTGTGTGTATGTGTGTGTGTGTGTGTGTGTGTGTGTGTGTGTGTAGTGAGTGAAGTATTATGAAAAAATGTGTGTGTAGTGACTGATAGTGAAATATGAGTAAAAAGCGTGGCATTACGTTATTTAATAAGATTTTTGTAAAAAAAAAGTATTGTGTACCAGGAGTAAATCTAATGATTGTCTCTAACTAGAAGTCTGTAAATGTATGTGTATACAAATTAGCATATTTTAAATTTGTTTTGGTTGGCAGGAGAGCCAACACCGTGTTGCTAGAGGAGGCCGAAAGGCACGAGTTTTAGCTCACGCAGGCTGGCATGAGGTCTGGAACAGGACAAGGAAATTAGAATTTAGAAAAAAAGACGTAGCTGGTGGAATACTTAACTTTAATCCATTAATGGTGAACGTCGGTCTTGAAGGTACATGATTCAATATCAATAGTAACTGATAATGGCGCCTTGCTAGGTCGTAGCAAATGACGTAGCTGAAGGCTATGCTAAACTATCGTCTCGGCAAATGAGAGTGTATTTTGTCAGTGAACCATCATAGCAAAGTCGGTTGTACAACTGGGGCGAGTGCTAGGAAGTCTCTCTAGACCTGCCGTGTGGCGGCGCTCGGTCTGCAATCACTAATAGTGGCGACACGCGGGTCCGACGTATACTATCGGACCGCGGCCGATTTAAAGGCTACCACGTAGCAAGTGTGGTGTCTGGCGGTGACAGCACAAAATTGATCTAAATTTGTAAATACTTTGACATGTCCTACATCCTTGTAAAAAGAGACTACGGATGAATAAAGCTACCACTACTACAACTAACCAACTTTTTTGGGGCAAAACAGCGCAACTTCTTTTTGCTAAATTGTAAATTTCTCTGTAATTAATAATGTGGCAAGGTAACAACCCAATCTACGACTTCAGTTTGAAATTGCGGGAAAATGTACCCCTCAGTGTCCTCAGTGTTAGAAAAATTGATAATTGTGGAGCTTTACCCCCAACTGCGCTAATCCTGTAAAGTTTTCCTCCTTTCTGGTCTCGAAATGTGCAGAAGAAAGCGCAGCACTGTAGTATTATTCCACTCAAAACTTCCGAAAACATACTAAACATCCTAAGGCATATGTGTAACGGTAGGGCCCAGTACGGCTAGAAATGTCTTGTAACACGACTTTAGCTGATCACGAACCGCAGGAAGTGGGAAGAGAAGAAAGGAAAGCTCGACAACGGTGCCTCTACATGGAGCTTTAGTATCCCGCTGGGCACTGCGCCCCCATTTTGACGTGTGGATTTCTAACAACAGTGTCAAATGGTGTGAACTTACGTGACGCTAAAGAGAGATCTGGGGTTTAGCCCAGGAAACAGGTGCACAGTGTATTCACTCATCACTTCTCGTGTCCTTCCCAGGAAGTAGTCATCATGGGGATTTCTTCTTCCACTGTCGGGAATGGAGATGGTAATCAGTCGGTCGAGCACTGCCGAGTTGGATATTCGACAGACGAAATGAGCTGAGTGAAGGAGAGAGATGGTGACCCTGGAAGACCGGAAGGAATTATTCGATGCACGCTCTGATGGTTGTCTCTCATTCGCCTTAAGACGGAAGTAGCTGCACATTAATCATTTGGGACTTCCAGTCGGAATTTTTACAGCCCCAAGGAAATACAGAACGTGCTTTTTACTAGTAGCGACCAAGCAGAAGCGCAACAATGACTTGTGTCACCTTGTAAACTGAAAAGAGGATACTGTAGACGAGCGTTTTTTATCGATTATGGAGTGTCGTTTGATATTAACTGTCTTCTGGAGTGAATAGAAATAGGAAGCCATTAACGCTCAAATTACTTACGTAAGTAAGATTCAGGAAAGATAAATCGTATGTGGTTTTATAACGGGTAGACATCGACTACATGCAGTCGATATCACTACTAAACATCAGTCGCTTTCGCTTAAATTATACGGCAAAGTTAGATACAGCAGATCGAGGTTTCTCTGTTGATGGAGAACTGGAGTCATGGAACTACGTACATAATGCATAAATCCTCACACAAAATTTTGTTCAAAAAATGCCTCGAAGATCGTTGTTTTACAGTTGAAATGATTTAATCAGAATTGAAAATAATACAAAAGCAACATACAAATCTGTTTCCAGGATATGTGCGGAGGAAGTCAATTCCTCAAAATAAGAGGTACGCTATCATTATTCTATCATTCTCTTCCTGTGGGGCACCATAGCCGTATATTTGCTAAAGGACATTTTGGATTGTTATCTCGACTGTTTTTTTCACAAGTATACAATTTATTACAACTTGCACGATGGGCCAATGTTGTCCTTCAAAGCGTCCAGGCCCTCAGGTGTTCGACAACGAGAGAGATCCCGTACAGTATGCTATAACGTGCGTTAGTTTCAAAGACGGCTATTACTGCAAGCAATAAATTTTCTGGTTTTAATTCCTGCACTAGCACGTTATGTGCTTGTTTTCAGACCGACTATAGAGCCGTTTATTATCAGGATAATTGTACAAAACATAGACATACAGCGTGATAATTATTGAACTATATGAAAGAAACGCGAATTAGTTAAAAACTACGGCGTGCACACACTTTATTCACATGTTAACATCACTACAGATATTCGGATTTAGTTTATGTCATGTTCGATATGCCTGCCTTCATTGGCGATGATGTGGTGCAGACGAATAGCGAAATTCTGCATGACCCGCTGAAGTGTCGGAACATCGATGCTGTCGATGACCTGCTGAATGGCAGTTTCCAGCTCAACAATGGTTTTGGGGTCATTGCTGTACACTTCGTCTTTAATACAGCCCCACAAAAAAAGAGTCTCGTGGGTTCGGATCCGGAGAATATGGCAGCCAATCGAGGCCCATGCCAATGGTGTTTGGGTACCCCAGAGCCAGAGTGCGGCACCCAAAGTGCTTTTCTAGGACACCAAACACTCTCCTACTTTGATGGGGTCGAGTTCCGCCTTTGGTCGGCCGAAGTGGCCGAGCGGTTCTAGGCGCTACAGTCTGGAACCGTGCGACCGCTACTGTCGCAGGTTCGAATCCTGCCTCGGGCATGGATGTGTGTGATGTCCTTAGGTTAGTTAGGTTTAAGTAGTTCTAAGTTGTAGGGGACTGATGACATCAGTAGTTGAGTCCCATAGTGCTCAGAGCCATTCGAAACATTTTTAGGTCCGCCTTGTTTGAACCACATCTTGTCGAAATCAGGGTCACTTCGGATAATAGGGATGAAATGATCTTCCAAAACTTCACGTACCGTTCGGTAGTCACCGTGCCATCGGGGAATACCACACCAATTATTCCGTGACTGGACGTTGCACACCTTAAAGTGAAGAGACTTCTCGATCGCGAAATGAGGATTCTCAGCTACCAAATGCGCCAATTTTGCTTATAGATGAATCCATGCAAATGAAATTGGACTTCGTCGCTAAACTAACAAGGTGCGTGCGTATGCGCATACTAATCCGTCATGCCCCGCGGCCAACCGTGTAGTTTGAATGTGCTAATGCAAAACCGTTCAGAAGTTTCATTTCATATACTTCAGTAATTGTCACCCTCTATGTTGTGCTTGAAGATGGCCTATAGGTCCGGAATTGGTCAATCTTGCAAGGTATAATAAATTGAACGCTTGTGAAAAACCAGTCGAGGTGGAAAACTTCAAAATGTCCCCGACATTATTCTACTCCACAAGACAGGATGCAGACACGGCATTAAGCAGCTACAGTTAATGTTCAAAACATTCAGTAAAATTATTACTACCTCCACAGAAAAAGCGTTCGATTTTAATCCATCAGAGGAATAAGTTCGCTTTAGCAGTGGTTATACGAGCACGATGGAAGATTTTCATGTCGTAACCGAAACTATAAAACGGAGAACGACTCTGATGTGTTACCATTTTATGATTTGTATATTTTTTGCAAGATTTCGACTCACTTTCAAAAGAATCCCTAAATAAAAGAAGTATTGGTTCTACTTACGCTGGCATAGAAGGAGGTAACTCCACTGTGAAGGGCAGATGAACAACAACAACATGTTGTCGTCCTCTGCCATGCAGGGCTATTTGTTTGTGATATGGTGTGAGAACGCCGCTCTCCCGGGTATTTCTAGATTTTCAGCCCTTCGTAACACTTCTTCTCATCCAATTAGTTCTTCAGTTAATCTCTCGAGGGAAATTGTACCCCGTTACTGCCATCTCACTAAGGAAAAACCGCTGGCAATACCGAGGATGGAATCTATGTCCTCGGCATGGCAGCCAGAGAAAGTGACTGCTTAGGTACAGAGGCGGGCAGCTTACAACAGCGTTGTAATTGTCTAAGGAGATGAAACAAAAGCAGTAGTGGAGAAGGAAGTGAGACAAGTTTGCAGTCCCTGATGGTATTCGCTATGCACTTGCCCAGTGAGCAAGACGTCAACGAAATTGAGGAGAAATTTGGAAAGTAATTTAAAAGTCAGAGAGCAGAAATTAAAACTTGGAGGTTTGATATTATATTGTAATTCATTCCAAGGCGGCAAAGAACTTTCAAGAGCAGCTGAACCGGGTGGATAGCGTTTGAAAACAAATTATAAGATGATCATCAAGAAAAGTAAAACACTGACAGTGGAATGCAGTCGAATCAAATCAACCGATGCTAAAGGGATCAGATTGTGAAATGGGACACTAAAAATAGTTTTTAAATTTTGTTACTTGTGGAGGAGAGAGAATACAAGACGTCGACTGGTAACACCGGGAAAAGTATTGACCAAAAAGAGAAATTTGTTAACATCAAATGTAAGTGTAAGTCTTAGGACCTCACGCAATTCCGTAGGTTTCTGTGGTCATACTCAGTTCAGAAAAAAGATTTCTGGTAGTGTTGCCGTAAAATAATCCTAGCAGGATAAAACCGAATAGGGCAGAAGAAGGCCGTTGTAACCGTGGCCGTTTTATAGTGCGTTATTTTACAATATGACCCGGTACCCTACACAGAAAACATTTATGTTATTAAGTCTTTGCTTGACGTAAGTTTCTGGAGTGTAGCCTTGTCCGTGGACGATGAACATTTCAGACAAGAAGGGAATAGAAATTTTTTCAAATGTAGTGCTACAGAAAGATTAGAGGGGCAGATCGGATAACTAAGGAGACGGTATTAAGTCCAACTGGGCAGGAAAGAATTTTATGGCACAAGTAAAATAAAACAACGGATCACTTTATACAACACGTCGTGAGATGTCAAGGAATCGTTAATTTGGCAATGGAAGGAAATGTGGGAAGTAATATTGTAAATGGAGATCAACGCTTAATTACTGTAAGCAGTTTCAGATTGGACGTAGTCGGCAGTAACTATTCATAGATGAATAAGCTTGCAGGGGATAGACTAACGTGGACACGTACATTAAAACAATTTTCGAGCTGAAGAGCACAGCAAACAGAATATTCTCGGAAGCCCCAAAAGAAATCTTCAGATTCTCAAAATGAGGGAATTAGCCGTAATTGGGCAGATTAGAAACAATTTCATATTGCTGATGTCGTTTTGCTATGTGGCTCTCGTGCGGATAGAGTTTAACAACCGAGAAGACGACTGCGCGAAGAGTAAAATATATTGAGAAAAGAGTTTACGACCAGTCCGTATTACCGGTTATGTGATCCAGACATATGAACTTCTAATGCAAGATTATTTAAAAACAGATGGTTCTTCTGTAAGCTATACACAGATGCCATTTGAGGATGCTGAAAGGGACAGGAAAGCAAATTGCCGGCTGCTGTGGCCTAGTGGTTCTAGGCGCTTTAGTCCGGAACCGCGCTGCTGCTACGGTCGCGGGTTCGAATCCTGCCTCAGGCATGGATGTACGTGATGTCCTTAGGTTAGTTAGGTTTAAGTAGTTCTAAGTTCTAGGGGACTGATGACCACAGATGTTAAGTTCCATAGTGCTCAGAGCCATTTGAACATTCCAGCCTATGACTCGCTACTGGGGAAGACATAGAACGACGAGGACACCTGCAATGGACGAGGCAATTCTTCGTGCAGTTGACGACAACCCTAATGTCAGCTTCAGAGAAGTTGCTGCTATAAAAGGTAAGGTTGCCCACGTCACTATATGGAGAGTGCTACGGGAGAACCAGTTGTTTCCGTACCACGTACAGCGTGTGCAGGCACTATCAGCAGCTGATTGGCCTCCACGGGTACACTTATGCGAATGGTTCATCCAACAATGTGTCAATCCTCATTTCAGTGCAAATGTTCTCTTTACGGATGAGGCTTCATTCCAACGTAATCAAATTGTTAATTTTTACAATCAACATGTGTGGGTTGACGGGAATCCGCACGCAACTGTGCAATCACGTCATCAACACAGATTTTCTGTGAACGTTTGGGCAGGCATTGTTGGCGATGTCTTGATTGAGCCCCATGTTCTTCCACCTACGCTCTATGGAGCACGTTATCATGATTTCATACGGGATACTTTACCTGTGCTGCTAGAGGATGTGCCTTTACAAGTACGACGCAACATGTGGTTCATGCACGATGGAGCTCCTGCACATTTCAGTCGAAGTGTTTGTACGCTTCTCAACAACAGATTCGGTGACCGATGGATTGGTAGAGGCGGACCAATTCCATGGCCTCCACGCTCTCCTGACCTCAACCCTCTTGACTTTCATTTATGGGGGCATTTGACAGCTCTTGTCTACGCAACCCCGGTGCCAAATGTAGAGACTCTTCGTGCTCGTATTGTGGACGGCTGTGATACAATACGCCATTCTCCAGGGCTGCATCAGCGCATCAGGGATTCCATGCGACGGAGGGTGGATGCATGTATCCTCGCTAACGGAGGACATTTTGAACATTTCCTGTAACAAAGTGTTTGAAGTCGCGCTGGTACGTTCTGTTGCTTTGGGATCCAGCACGGCGTTCCTTATTACCCTCCTGAACCCACCCAGTCCACATTCTGCTAACAGTCATTGGATCTCGACCAACGTGAACAGCAATGTCGATAAACGATAAACCGCAATCGCGATAGGCTACAATCCGACCTTTATCAAAGTCGGAAACGTGATGGTACGCACTTCTACTCCTTACCCGAGGCATCACAACAACGTTTCACCAGGCAACGCCGGTCAACTGCTGTTTGTGTATGAGAAGTCGGTTGGAAACTTTCCTCACGTCAGCACGTTGTAGGTGACGCCACCGGCGCCAACCTTGTGTGAATGGTCTGAAAAGCTAATCATTTGCATATCACAGCATCTTCTTCCTGTCGGTTAAATTTCGCATCTGTAGCACGTCGTTTTCGTGGTGTAGCAATTTTAATGGCCAGTAGTGTACGTTGTTCCAATGCAGGAAAACTATCGTATCTAGAAAGCTATTCCAAAAAACGAACATGTGATAAACGTCAAGACACATGTAAAAGGAAGCCCTCTGCTAAATATGATAAAAGAAATAATAAGGTAAAAATATAAAAAAAATTGAATTATAAATGTGAGGCATGTTTTCTATGTTTCTCTTTGTCACACACACACACACACACACACACACACACACCCTTATATATGTATATTCAAAGATGAAAATTGCGAGGCGAAATGCGAACAAAATGATACAACTGGTTTTATTAACCTCTTTGTCAGCATAGCGTATAATATTAGAGTTTCATAATGGGTATTTTGTTCCGATTTTATGAACGACACATACCAAATAAGGACTTTATTGACATATTACGAACATAGATTATTCAAGACTTAAAACGGTTTTGAGCTGTCGGGTATACGAGTGAGGATTCGTTCTGGCTCAGTTGTTTCGCCTGACGAATTTCCATTCACAAATTGCCAAGCTATTAAGCAAGTAATTGATACAGGGAGGGAACACCCTTTTTTTAAACAATCGACGGCCCAGCGGCAGCGCGGAGGCAGAGTGAAAAAGTAACCGGTTTATTTGGCGACACGGGCCCGTATCGGAGGCCCAGGCGCCTCTGGTAGGGGAGAATCGGATCGCGGCCGAGCCGGGTACTTTTTTTTTTTTTCCCCCGACCCTCGCGTAAGCTGTCCGTTCGCCCCTGTTCACCCCATTTCACCCCAATGCACACACTGGCGGCCGCACGGACCGAAGCGCCTCCCTGATAAACCACGTGCGACCCCAAAGAGCGGCCGATCGCCGTTTAGCAAACACGCGCACACACGTTCGCACGCATTCCACGCCTATGCGGGCTATCAACAGGTGGAAGCGCGTCGCTGATCGATAGCGGGGGAGGACGGCGGGCGGCTGCCTGCGTATCGGAATCCCATTCCCAGCGCGTTACGTGACCTGGGGAGGGACGAGGGGGCGCCCGCGCTCCCCTAACCGTATAAATTCGCTCCGGAATGTCCTCCATAAAAGAGGAAAAGGGGCGTAACTTTCTTTATGCTGCTATATTATGTATTGACAAGGGCGTTATATATTCTCGGAAATACACAGGCGCGGCGCGCGGCTACGAGGAGAGGGTACACCGGCGGCAGGCTGGGGTTTGCGGATACATCAAAGGCTCCTGGCGGCACATCGCTCGCCGTTTAGCACCGGGTAAAAAGCGCCGCGCGCGTCGAGAAAAGGGTTGCTTCCCTCCGCAGACTTGGTCACTTCAAAAGCGGCGCGGAGCGGGTCGATGGGGAATGCGGGATTGCCCTTGGCAGCAATGGGGGATGCCCTAACATCGGGCGCGACCGATGCCGGTAAATGTGATAAGTATGGCGGATGTCTACCTCTTGAAGCTGTCGTAAGGATATCGCAGAAATTTAGTAACGGGCGAAGGTAATAATACTTAAGGATCCCTAACCGCTAAAAATCTCAGTCTTTCATTCAGATCCCCGATCTCGCGGTAGAAAGTCTTGGAAACATGGATAAATATCGCCCACGGAAGAGAAGATCTAACGTCTACATCTACATCTACATCTATACTCCGCAACCCACCTTACGGTGTGTGGCGGAGGGTACCTTGAGTACCTGTATCGGTTCTCCCTTCTATTGCAGTCTCGTATTGTTCGTGGAAAGAAAGATTGTCGTTATGCCTCTGTGTCGGCTCTAATCTCTCTGATTTTATCCTCATGGTCTTTTCGCGAAATATACGTAGGAGGGAGCAATATATTGCTTGACTCCTCGGTGAAGGTATGTTCTCGAATCTTCAACACAAGCCCGTACCGAGCTACTGAACGTCTCTCATGCAGAGTCTTCCACTGGAGTTTATCTCCGTAACGCTTTCGCGAATGATCCTGTAACGAAGCGCGCTGCTCTCCGTTGGATCTTCTCTGTCTCTTCTATCAACCCTATCTGGTACGGATCCCACAATGCTGAGCAGTATTCAAGCAGTGGGCGAACAAGCCTACTGTATCCTACTTCCTTTGTTTTCGGATTGCATTTCCTTAGGATTCTTCCAATGAATCTCAGTCTGACATCTGCTTTACCGACGATCAACTTTATATGCTCATTCCATTTTAAATCACTCCTAATGCCTACTCCCAGATAATTAATGGAATTAACTGCTTCCAGTTGCTGACCTGCTATATTGTAGCTAAATGATAAGGGATCTATCTTTCTATGTATTCGCAGCACATTACACTTGTCTACATTGAGATTCAATTGCCATTCCCTGCACCATGCGTCAATTCGCTGCAGATCTTCCTGCATTTCAGTACAATTTTCCATTGTTACAACCTCTCGATTTACCACAGCATCATCCGCAAAAAGCCTCAGTGAACTTCCGATGTCATCCACAAGGTCATTTATGTATATTGTGAATAGCAACGGTCCTACGACACTCCCTTGCGGCACACCTGAAATCACTCTTACTTCGGAAGACTTCTCTCCATTGAGAATGACGTCAACATACGTCCAGAAATTGTAATGAACTAGAATATCGTCCCGGCTTCGCACTGGTAGCGATAAATGTCTACGACTGGACGCCTGTTCTGGCGTTGACTTAGACCTAAAAAGTACGCTGTCCAGTCACATGAACGTGACCAGCTGTCAGAAGCCTGAATGGCCATATTTTGCTGCTCGGATCGCTGCGAGACGTGAAGGAAGAGGGTCCGTAAGGTTCTGGAAGGTATCGACAGGGAAGTGGATATATGCCTGAACCGTGATTTATTTTCAAAGAATATTCTTAAGAATTTATTTTATTTACTAGCGATTCATCAAGAACATTAACACATTTAATCATACTATGTAAGCATGGAAGTAGTTGCCAGGGAGTAAGTGATGAAATCATAACCAAATTCCTTTTAACAAATGGGAATTTTATTCACTTTAACAGTGCCTAAAAGCATTTTTTAAAGAAACATATTTTAAATTATAAGCAGAAAGCACCCTCTAAATATCAAAGTTACAATTTATTCAGAGGCAGAAAGAAACAAGTTTTCATTGTATGAGCTTTCGGGCAAAGAACCTTCCCGCTCCCTTTTGACACGGCCGTAGTTACGACCGCTCACAACAGCCTCTGAAAGACTACACTGGTGCAAATCTGCAACACACCAGATAACTTTAAACTAAGAGTTTTAACAATTTGCACAAGCACACAAACTATGTACCCACCGTAGGAGGGATGGAAATGGTACAAAACAAATGGTTCAAATGGCTCTGAGCACTATGGGACTCAACTGCTGAGGTCATTAGTCCCCTAGAACGTAGAACTAGTTAAACCTAACTAACCTAAGGACATCACAAACATCCATGCCCGAGGCAGGATTCGAACCTGCGACCGTAGCGGTCTCGCGGTTCCAGACTGCAGCGCCTTTAACCGCACGGCCACTTCGGCCGGCCGGTACAAAACACTAACAATTAAAATATTAACCTTGCCACCGAAGATGCAACTTGATTTTAACTTCTAAGAAAAGTCTTACGGTGAAAGGGTGGCAACTTTATATACTAAAATGATCATTTAAATAAAAGCCCATGAAATTCAATCTTATATAAAATTCTCTAAGGTTGGCCAAATAATAGTTAAGATGCTCTACAGTACACAGATACCACCTCTCAAGATCGTAGGCAATCATATCAAAGTTTCCAAAGATCAAAACACTCCAAGCAATAAATTCGTTAACACACCAAATACGACAAACATGACAGAGGCACCTACTAACGTACGGTAGACTGACAGGGAGATTACCGAACAACCCGAACCGCAGGTTGCTCTAACCCGCCCCTACTCCACAAGGGAAAAACGGACCACCAAATTTATAAACAACCACCTTCCCGCGGGTGGGCAAACGGAGAAGAATGGTGGGACGACCCTAAAGCAAAACGGCTGGTGACCTTACCAAGAAAACAAGTAAAATTTAACAAGAGTAAATCAAACAATATATCACCAATCACTTAACTTCTAATAAACTGCGATTTCTCGAGAACACCTGGCGCAGCACCCCCAAATCGCTCTCCCGAACCGTCCGCTGCCAGCCGCTTCACGGGCGCAGGAAGGCGCGCCGATCTCCCGTCTCACGGCGTCGCAGCTCGCACCGGCCAGACTGATGTCGTGGGTTGACTCCCGTTGCTCTCGTGTCGACCGCGAAGTTACTACCCCTCGCTATACGCCGCGGCCCACTGGACTCACGTAGCGACCTCACATTCGCCGACGCTCATGACGGCCAAGTCATCTCAAGTCTCAACCGATCGATCCAACAGCCAATGACCATTGCCTGAGCAAACTCGAGCAGACTGGAGGACTAACGCGCAGAGTCAGATGCAGGAACTAAGCCCCGACCGGGCGACCACTCGCTGAGTTCTCTTACCGGCGGAGTGGAAGGACTCTCATTTTGCCGGCTTTAAAGGTTGATCCGAATGACAGACGTACTAGCACTCCGAACGACAGACAGACACTAACTGCTTAACAAATGCGGGCGAGAGACAGACTAGCAAGGTAGGAACGAGAGACTGACCCAGACTGACTGGGAGCTCATAGCGCCCCTTAAATGCACGTGAACAGGCAACATTCTTCCCGTTTCCCACGAGAGGGAGACACGAAAGCTGCGAATGCCGCAGCGGCGCCACCACCAGCAACGGAGGGCGACTGCTTCACACTACGCGCTGCGGCGCGCTCTTCAAAACAGCAATTTTCACCACGGCTCAGTGCCGACTCCAGCGCTAGGTTTCACGGTTGAGGATCCATGGCGTGATCGAGGTGGTCTCACAGATATGGACAGCTTCATGGCCGGGGGAGTACAGTAAACTCATCCTGAAGGTCTTCGAACGAAGCGCGTACGGTAAGAACCGTGTGAGACAATGCGTTTTCCTGATGGTAGAGGCCATCGGGTCGAGGAAAACCGAAGTGCATGTAGAGATGGAAATGGTCCCTAAGGGTAGATACATACTTGTGTTGATCCAAATTGGCGTTCTTAATATATATTAATGACTTGCCATTCTATATTCATGAAGAGGCAAAGTTAGTTCTCTTTGCTGATGATACAAGTATAGTAATCACACCTGACAAACAAGAATTAACTGATGAAATTGTCAATACTGTCTTTCAGAAAATTACCAAGTGGTTCCTTGTAAACGGACTCTGAATTTTGATAAGACACAGTACATACAGTTCCGTACAGTGAATGGTATGAAGCCATTAATAAATATAGACCTTAATCAGAAGCATGTAGCTAAGGTAGAATATTCCAAATTTTTTGGTGTGTCCATTGATGGGAGATTAAATTGGAAGGAACACATTGATGATCTGCTGAAACGTTTGAGGTCAGCTACTTATGCAATAAGGGTCATTGCAAATTTTGGTGATAAACATCTTAGTAAATTAGCTTACTACGCCTATTTTCACTCATTGCTTTCATATGGCATCATATTTTGGGGTAATTCATCACTGAGGAATAAAGTATTTATTGCACAAAAGCGTGTAATCAGAATAGTAGCTGGAGTCCATCCAAGATCATCCTGCAGACATTTATTTAAGGGTCTAGGGATATTCACAGTAGCTTCTCAGTATATATACTCTCTTATGAAATTTGTTATTAACAACCAAACCCAATTCAAAAGTAATAGCAGTGTTCATAACTACAATACTAGGAGAAAGGATGATCTTCACTATTAAAGATTAAATCTAACTTTGGCACAGAAAGGGGTGAATTATAATGCCAGTAAAGTCTTTAGTCACTTACCAAATAGTATCAAAAGTCTGACAGATAACCAACAAGTATTTAAGAAGAAATTAAAAGAATTTCTCAATGACAACTCCTTCTACTCCATAGAGGAATTTTTAGATATAAATTAAGAAGAAAAGAAAAAAAAACAAACAAAAAAATTATAAAAAAAATAAAAAAATTTAAAAAACACAAAAAAATAAAAAAGTTGTTATATTAACTTAAGTATGTTGTTAAATTAACTTAATTATGTCATGTATTGGAAAATTTGACTCGTTCCACATCATTACGAAATATCGTATTCATGATCCATGGAACTAGTATTAATCTAATCTAATCTGATCTAATCTAATCTGACGAGTCCTCCATGGGATGCGAAAGACCGCAACGCTACCTCCTCTGACCTGGATCTTTTCGACGAGTGTTGCAGGGTTTTTGCTTTCAGATGTTTCACGCCGTTCACACCAAAGGCCATCCGCACGATGCAGCATAAAATGCGACTGATCTGAGAATGCAACCTGTCGTCACTCAGTGCATGTCCAGCTACGATGAACAGCAGGCAGGATGGGAGTATGAACCAGGCTCCTGCTATGGGGGCCCGTATGCACGCAGCTATTTTCGCCGAACAGTCTTTGAGGAGACACTGTTGGTAGCACTTTAGTTCCAGCGGACAGTTGCTCAGAAGGTACGCTTCTATTCGCCAGTACGTATCTCCGGAGACGTTCTTCACACGTGCCATCTATGGTCCGTGACGCATCACAGATGCCTCGGAGCAGGTTGTGGATCGCTCCATTCTGCCCTGCACGCTATACTTTAACCATGGCAACACGTGAACGGTTTACAGACTTGCTTCCACTCTTGGCCCGAAAGCCAATGATCATGTCCCTCTGGACATCAGCTAAATCGCTCCACATCTGCTTTACGACAATGAACGCACTGTATACCGCGTTGCCCGCCCTGCCTGACACGCTTTATGTACCACCCACCGCCAGTGTTGCCACCTGGCAGCTGTGAGTGCTTATTCCACGTTGACGTCGAAGATAGGCAGTGGTTACATAAATGTAACTGGACTGTTTACACCTGTATACATAAATCCGGCTCGTCAGTTAGTTTATCTGTTAGTGAAAACCGTGTCAAAATGCCTACAGATTGGTCTTCACATACACACAGAAAATTGCGGTGGGTATTTAAATACATCGTAATTCAGCGAATTTGCACGGAATATTTACGAAATTATACACAAAAGTGCTCCTCGTGAATCAGTCTTATAGGGAAAACATTACCTGAATCCCTACAGTAATTCCTGAGAGTAATCTTTACTTAAAGATAGAGAAGCGCGGCGGAGACTTACATGTATCATAGTGCATCGAATTCGAGCCAAATGTTATCCTCACGTATTATAAAAATGTATGTATGTTCCACGTCTCCTACACTACTGGATCGGATTGATCCAAACTTCGTACACATACATTTAATGTCTGAAAAGGAGCGTTTTAGGGATAAGAACAACCTACCATCAAAGGTTGGGAGTGGAAAAAAGAAACAAAACGTATCCCACGAATCGCAAAAACTCGAAGTTTAATCCAGTATTTGAGAACTAGTCACTTGCAAAAAGTTTCACACGTAATTTCAAATCGTTACGAAACTTTTTCTCGCTGACACCCCCATAAAATGATGAAAGTAAGAAACTTAATCGTTTCCTATATTTTCGCTCTTCATGCAGTAAAATTCCTGCATCAGGCGTGATGTTTTACTTTATTACTTCCTTGCTATTAACTCCAGTTACATTATACCATTGTATGACACATAGTTCAGGAGATATAATGTCATAAACAATTAAGCTGCGTGAAAACGAAGCTGCAGGGCGAAATTCGCTAGAAAATGTGTGAAATATAGTAGATGTATGTGAAATGTGCGTACACGGGTGAAGCAGGGGGAGAAAAGTTTCTTCTAAGCCACTGGATCGATTTCAACCAAACTTGGTACATGTGTTGCTTACTATTTGTAAAGAAATAATGTCGGAGTAAAAAACACCAAACTATTTGGGGTTGAGTGTGATGGACAGAGAAGGATGGAGAAGGAGGAGGTGGAGAGACAGACAAGGGAAAAGAGGAGTCTGACACAGATAGGGGTTAGGAGAAGATGGACAGAGAGAGAGGGAGAGACGGAGATGGACAGAGAGAACAGAAAGGTGGAACTGAAGAGAGATAGTGGAGGGTAAGAGATGGACAGAGAAAGGGAAGAGGGAAGATGGCCCGAGAGAGGGGGAGGAGGAGATGTGCTAATAGAAGATAGGGATAGATACATGTATGAACAACGCCGGCGACTCAGCTAGTAAGTTATGTAAACAAACCTTGCTTGTGAATCGGTCTATTAGTGAAAACCACATCAAAATACCTGCTGCAGTTTTTGAGACTGGCGTTCACATAAAAAAACGGGAACTGACTTTAATTTAGTAATACTTTCACCCATGTCAGTTTATGCTACTTACCATGACACACACATCCACGAAAGTGGTCGTTACAAGATTGTCGTTTGATTTTCTTTTGCTAACCGATTCGCTATCCTTAGCAAAAATAAAATAAAAATAAAAAAATAAAAATAAAAAAAGGTACTCCATTCTTGATGTGGTTGTTTAGTCAGCTCATACGGTGTCACAGAAACGTCCAACGCACACACCAGTGGGATTCTCAGCGAATTTTACTGACAAAATTTTCCGAGTGATCAACTGAGTCATGGTGTCGCTTTGTCGCAACGTTTCGACGAATTTCCGGCTCGGCATCTTCAGGCGAAGTGACTCTTCGAAATATTTCGACAGCACGACGTCCCTACTCAGTTGATAACTCGAGAAGATTTCATCGCAGTCCAGCACATATGTCTCTCAGTCATCACTTGGATTAAAGATGAAATATTCTGGCTTACACAGAATGCTAACAATTATCTTTTTTCCCGTGCACCATTCTTGAATGGAACAGGATGGAGGAAGGTGATATTTGTACAGTATGTTCCCTCCGCCACACATAGCACGATGGCTTTTGGAGTACAAATGTGTATGTAGACGCGATTATCATTTACTTCAGGGGCATGGGTGTGTGTGTTGTTCTTAGCATAAGTTAGTGTAAGTAGTGTGTAAGTCTAGGGACCGATGACCTCTGCAGTTTGGTCCCATAGGGATTCACACACAACATTTTGAATATCATTCACTTACGAGGTTTCCTGTCAGCATCACCATGCTGCCATGGCAGCATGTCCCTTGTGTCTTTATTCCTGGCGGTTCATCGCCTTATCAGTGTTGCTGTTCACCACATCGTCCAGGATCTGAAATCTCTTCCTCCCTCGCCACTTCTTCCATTCCACATACCCTTCTGACACTGTTTATGTAAGACTCTACTTCTCTCTTCATATTCTTAATACATGTCCTATCCAGTGACTTTCCCTCCTTTTCATTGCATTCAACTTACTCCTTTTCATTGCATTCAACAGTTGTCTCTTCGGTTTGATTCTTTTCACTGCCTCCTCATTTTTCACCCTATATATCCACGTAACTATTTCTTGCATTCTTCGCAACATACAAATTTCACAAGCTTCCTATCTTTGTCCACCTTTCTTCCCCTGGTCCGTATTTCAACAGGTTACAGGAGGACAAATTATACGAAGAGCTTCATCAGCTTTTCCCTGGAACTGTTGTCCATTTTGCTGCATAAAACTTTCCTTTTCTTACAGGCTGCCTTATTAGTCACTGCCAGCTTGGTTTTAACTGATGTGCGACACTACCGGTCGCTTTCCGTGCTAGTTCTTAAGTATACGCTCTGTATGGTGGATTGAGGAGTATATATGTAGATGTAGATGTATTTAAATTTCACTACATGTTCTAGCATTCCTCCATCCAGATTCATGTTTACCTTCTTTTTTCCACAAAATCGAAAAGATTTGTGACAACAGCTGTGACTTCACAATGAACATAAATCTCCACAATGAACAACAGGAACTGTCTTAGTGTTCTTTTTTTCTGGACATTTTGTACTCAGCCAGTCTCTGATTCTTAATCTGCTACAAATTGTAGTTGGTAAAACTTATTTAGTAAACAGAAGACATATTCAGACACATGTACACACATGAATCACTTTCTAACCATAGGACTGCATATTTACATTAGGTTTTAAACATGTTAATTCATAATTTGTACAACCTCTAAAATGTTGGGTGATTCAGGTTCCCTTACCAATGGGTTTTATGCAACCTGCAACACCTTCAGATACCACTCATAAGATTTTCATATTCTCTTGCTCGATACATGCGAACTACTAGTCCTACAGAAAAAATGGATAGGGCCTTTTTGTAGGAAATTTAATGTAGCTGTAGTTTATACAGCAGGATACATTCCTGCTGGAGGCAGTAGTTTTCTAGTTATTTAAGAAAAACGTACAAAAGTGACCTTCTAATGCATTTTCCCTGAATAACTCGGAAACTGTGGCCGCCAGTGAAAACGTATCCCAATGCAAAACTTAACTACCTTAAATTACCTGCAAAAAGTGAAACGTCCCCTTAGAAAAATTAATGAATGACTGTGTTGATAAACCTCTTACATTATTTGCTTTGCAAACAGCTGAGCAAAACTGAACTTACTCAGACATTACTCTCTTTACTTACTCTGATCAACACTAAACTGACACACAATATTTTTAGCGCAACGAAATCTGACTTTCAAAAATCCCTACAAAAGAATGGCCCTGACTAACAATAACCTATACCTTTCATGAATGACTTACCTCACAAAAATCTTCGTTACTCGAACTACTGCAATACAGCGAGCGCCACTACTGCCAGCTAAATAAAAGATTCTAAATACTGAAGGGACTAATTACTGATAGGCATAGTTAGCAAATGAATGATTTTGATAGAGAGCAATGTATTTACCTTAAAGGTGTTCAAAAGTGATAACATATATAGCAGTTCATGGCATCCAGTCTTACAAATTTACTGTCCCTGATGGGACACGTCCAGATCATCCGCTCTCAAAACTCCGCCATCTCTCCCCTCACATCCACCACTGCTGGAGGCTCACCTCCAACTGCTCAACGCTACGCGCTGTTAACAGCCAACTGCCCAACACTACAATAGCGAATATTACAACAATGCTAACCAGCCACGCACTGCACACAGCACAGCCAGTGATTTTCATACAGAGCGCTACGTGGCGTTACCAATATAAAAACCTAAACAGCCTACTTACAAAAGGTCCTCCTCGTTTTTTTTGGTAGGACTAATGGGTTACACACAACGAGCGAGAGAATATGAAAATTTCACTAGTCGTTTCTGAAGGCGTTGCGGGTTGCAACGAACCCATCGGTAGGAGCAGCTGAATCACCCTATACGTTTTTTCATAGTTATTCATCATTTGTTGCAATTAGTGCATTTACTCTTGTGGGAAATTGTTGCATAAGAGGCCGCGCGGGATTAGCCGAGCGGTCTCAGGCGCTGCAGTCGTGGACTGTGCGGCTGATCCCGGCGGAGGTTCGAGTCATCCCTCGGGCATGGTTGTGTGTGTTTGTCCTTAGGATAATTTAGGTTAAGTAGTGTGTAAGCTTAGGGACTGATGACCTTAGCAGTTAAGTCCCATAAGATTTCACACACATTTGAACATTTTGTTGTATAAGAAGGACTAAGCACTGTAGTAAAGTGGTTGTTCGGGGTGTCGCAATGCGCAACCGAAAATGACGTAGTCGATGTCTTTGTACAGGTCACAATAATGTATGGTTGGAGCAACTTCGTCACTGACAGTCGACGGACGTAATATTACAATCGTTCGTGGTTAAAGCGCAACCAGAATGTGGTGACCAGAAATTTTATGTGGTACGTACCAAGAGAGTAACGGGGTCTTGCAAATGTGCTAACTTCGTCCCCGCGCGCCGCCTGGGGTCCTTCGGACTCTCCACAAAGCCGGCCGCCGCACCTGCGAACCCTTGACGCGACTTGCCGCGCGCCCATTAAGAACGGGGCCAGCGCTCGCCTCGCACCCTAAATCAAGCGCTCCGGACAGCTGTTCCCCCGTTTAATTGGAAAATTGTCTCTGGTTTCCAGTCTATTCTACTCCGCTGACTGCTGGCTCGCCCCGACCGGCCCGTTAATGGGACACCCCTCGAAAATAAACTGGACATAACCTGCAAAAAAAAAGTCGTAAATTATATCGGGGAGTCGTATATCGTCCGACCGATAATAAACAGAAAAGTCCGGCCGTAAAAACAAACAGTATTCACTTTTGGACTTCTGGGTGGCATTAAATTCCATTTCTCCTTTCGCCCTTCCGGCCGGAGCAACATTCTGTTGCCGCAGTAATTTACGACAACATGTGTGGTGCTGATATACGGCGGTGGCTCGCAGAGTTCGATAGCGAATGCAGTATCAGGATCCGGAAGTGCTGTATGGCCAGTGCTTCACTTGAAACTCCACTAGTAACAGGAGGAGGTATGCTGACTGTCCTAATCTGTCTTCTTTCTCTTCCCTTCGAGGCTGTGCTTTTCGACTAGTGCTGGCTGCATGTCGCAATCTTTTGCGAGGTCTTCCCAGTGGTCATCAAAAAACAAGTCGGTACCCGTAAACCAGCTTCTGTATTCTCCGGTCTTCCACGAATTCTATATGTGCCTTCTACTTACACTCCTGTATATATACTTTGATAAAAGTGATAATCGAAGGTTGTCTAATCGCAGTCTGCCCTAGGGTATCCTGCAACACTCTAAAGTCTCATTTCACTTGTGATGTCACCGCCAGACACCACACTTGCTAGGTGGTAGCCTTTAAGTCGGCCGCGGTCCGTTAGTACACTCCTGGAAATGGAAAAAAGAACACATTGACACCGGTGTGTCAGACCCACCACACTTGCTCCGGACACTGCGAAAGGGCTGTACAAGCAATGATCACACGCACGGCACAGCGGACACACCAGGAACCGCGGTGTTGGCCGTCGAATGGCGCTAGCTGCGCAGCATTTGTGCACCGCCGCCGTCAGTGTCAGCCAGTTTGCTGTGGCATACGAAGCTCCATCGCAGTCTTTAACACTGGTAGCATGCCGCGACAGCGTGGACGTGAACCGTATGTGCAGTTGACGGACTTTGAGCGAGGGCGTATAGTGGGCATGCGGGAGGCCGGGTGGACGTACCGCCGAATTGCTCAACACGTGGGGCGTGAGGTCTCCACAGTACATCGATGTTGTCGCCAGTGGTCGGCGGAAGGTGCACGTGCCCGTCGACCTGGGACCGGACCGCAGCGACGCACGGATGCACGCCAAGACCGTAGGATCCTACGCAGTGCCGTAGGGGACCGCACCGCCACTTCCCAGCAAATTAGCGTCACTGTTGCTCCTGGGGTATCGGCGAGAACCATTCGCAACCGTCTCCATGAAGCTGGGCTGCGGTCCCGCACACCGTTAGGCCGTCTTCCGCTCACGCCCCAACATCGTGCAGCCCGCCTCCAGTGGTGTCGCGACAGGCGTGAATGGAGGGACGAATGGAGACGTGTCGTCTTCAGCGATGAGAGTCGCTTCTGCCTTGGTGCCAATGATGGTCGTATGCGTGTTTGGCGCCGTGCAGGTGAGCGCCACAATCAGGACTGCATACGACCGAGGCACACAGGGCCAACACCCGGCATCATGGTGTGGGGAGCGATCTCCTACACTGGCCGTACACCACTGGTGATCGTCGAGGGGACACTGAATAGTGCACGGTACATCCAAACCGTCATCGAACCCATCGGTCTACCATTCCTAGACCGGCAAGGGAACTTGCTGTTCCAACAGGACAATGCACGTCCACATGTATCCCGTGCCACCCAACGTGCTCTAGAAGGTGTAAGTCAACTACCCTGGCCAGCAAGATCTCCGGATCTGTCCCCCATTGAGCATGTTTGGGACTGGATGAAGCGTCGTCTCACGCGGTCTGCACGTCCAGCACGAACGCTGGTCCAACTGAGGCGCCAGGTGGAAATGGCATGGCAAGCCGTTCCACAGGACTATATCCAGCATCTCTACGATCGTCTCCATGGGAGAATAGCAGCCTGCATTGCTGCGAAAGGTGGATATACACTGTACTAGTGCCGACATTGTGCATGCTTTGTTGCCTGTGTCTATGTGCCTGTGGTTCTGTCAGTGTGATCATGTGATGTATTTGACCCCAGGAATGTGTCAATAAAGTTTCCCCTTCCTGGGACAATGAATTCACGGTGTTCTTATTTCAATTTCCAGGAGTGTATACGTCGGACCCGCGTGTCGCCACTATCAGTGATTGCAGACCGAGCACCGCCACACGGCAGATCTAGAGAGACTCCCTAGCACTCGCCCCAGTTGTACAGCCTACTTTGCTAGCGATGGTTCACTGACTACATACGCTCTCATTTGCAGAGACGACAGTTTAGCATAGCCTTCAGCTACGTCATTTGCTACGACCTAGCAAGGCGCCATATTCTTCAAGAATGTATTCTGAACAGATATATTGTGAATCATGTACCGTCAAGAGCGACGTTCATCAGTAATGGATTAAAGTGAAGTATCAAACTAATTACGCCCGCTTCCTGAATTCTAATTCCTTGTCATGTTCCAGACCTCACGTCAGTATAGTTCTTCCCTCCTCACGCCAGCCTGCGTGAGCTAAAACGCTTGCATTTCGGCCTCCATTCGTAGCACGGTGTTGGCTCTTCTGCCAACAAACACCACATCACTTGCTTATGTGTAACATACACTAAAGCGCGAAAGAAACTGGTATAGGCATGTGTATTCAAATACAGAGGTACGTAAACAGGCAGAATTCGGCGCTGCGGTCGACAACGCCTATTTAAGACCACTAGTGTGAGATCGATTACTGCTGCTATAATGGCAGGTTATCAAGGTTTAAGCGAATTTGAACGTGGTGTTACAGTCGGCGCACGAACGATGGGCACAGCATCTCCGAAGTAGCGATAAAGTGGGCATTTTCCCTTATGATCATTTCACGAGTGTAATCCGATAAAACATAAAATCTTCGATATCACTGTGGCCGGAAATGATCCAGCAAGAAGAGGACCAACGACGACTGAAGAGAATTATTCGACGTGACAGAAGTGCTACCCTTCCTCAAGTAGCTGCAGATTTCAGTGCTGGGTCATCAACAAGTGTCAGCGAGCGAACCATTCAACGAAACATCATCGATATGGGCTTTCGGAGCCGAAGCACGACGCACAACTTTACGCCTCGCCTGGGTCCGTCAGCATCGACATTAGACTGTTGATGACTGGAAAGATGTTGCATGGCCCGAGGAGTCTCGTTACAAATTCTATCGAGAGGATGGACGTGTACGGGTATGGAGACAACCTCATGAATCCACGGACCCTGCATGACAGCAGGAGACTGTTCAAGCTGGTGGAGGCTCTGTAATGGTGTTGGGCGTGTGCTGTTGGAGAGATATGGGACCCCTGATACTTCTAAATAGGATTTTGATAGGTGACACGGACGTAAGCATCCAGTCTGGTCACCTGCATGCATCCATGTCCATTGTGCATTCCAAAGGACTTGGACAATTCCAGCAGGACAATGCAATACCCCACAAGTCCAGAGTTGCTGCAGAGTGGCTCCAGGAACACTCTTCGCCCCAGACATGAACGTTATTGAGCATATCTGGGATACCTTGCAACGTGCTGTTCAGAAGAGATCTCCGTCCTCTCGTACTCTTACGGTTTTATGGACAGCCCTACAGGATTTTTTGTGTCAATTCCCTCCAGCACTATTTCAGACATTAGTCGAGTCCATGGACTTCTGCGTGCTCGCGGGACCCTACACGATATTAGGCCGGTGTACCAGTTTCTTTGGCTCTTCAGTGTATGTCTCTTAGTTGATACCCAGTCCTCGCTCACGTATCTCCAAGCATCGTTAATTTGCTCCTTATTGGTTAACTGAATCTGAAATAAACTCAACCTCCTCGTCACAACCGACCCTCACTGCTGTGATCAGAGGATTTGATTCGCAGATCATAAGCGAAAAACTCGAGTGGGAACATTAACCCTGATTTCTAGATACGGGAAGCACTCAGCATTCCTACCAACTCCGGTCCCACTTTCCTTGTCATCGTAATACTGGATGCTTGACGATTTGAAGCTTCCTGACAGATTAAAATTATGTACCGGGCCGCAACTCGAACTTGGTACCTTTGTATTTCTCTGGGAAGTGCTCTTCCGACGTTTTGTACGTTGTACTGGGGAATACCTGTGAAACTGGGAAGGTAGGAGAGGACTGCCGGAAGTACATCAATGAGGGTGTCTCGTGAGTCGTGCCTGTATAGCTCACTTGGTACAGCACTTGCCTCCGAAAGGCAAGGATTCTAAGTTCGAGACCCACTCCAGGACACAGTTTTGATCTGCCAGGCAGTTTGTTGTCCAAGATTTTTCCCAATACCTTTCGTCTATCAACCATCTCATCAAGAATGGGAACGTCATCTATCGCCGTAGACACTAGGTTGAATCCTTCTGATCACAAGTGCATCATGCCGGTGCTTGAAGTGCTTAATCAACAGTCACAACCTCACATAAGATTTGGAAACTCCTCCCACTAGAACCTAGTGCAATGCCACTCTCTTTCAATCTGCCTGTGTGTAGCACCTGTGACCTGTCCCAAACAGTCACCTCTTATAAATAGCATGAGTCCATGATACACTGAGGTACTGAAGCGCACAGTTAGTTTGATGCAGAATTATGCATGGAAGAAGTAACAACAGACAGCAAACTATGCAAGACAAGCCAAAATGGCTTACGAGCCCTCTTCACATCTCCACTTCTGCCAGTACCTGATTGCCCACCTTCCAAACTTCACAGAAGCCCTTCTGCGAAACTTACAAGGCTAGCACTACTGGAAGAAAGGATACTGCTGAGACATATCAGAATGAAATTTCCACTCTGCACTCTGCAGCGGAATGTGCGCTGATATGAAACTTTCTGGCAGATTAAAACTGTGTGCCTGACCGGGACTCTATCTCGAGACCTTCGTCTTTTGTTGGCAAGTGCTCCACCGACTGCGCTACCCAAACGTTCCGAGTTCGAGTCTCGGTCCGGCACACAGTTTTAATCTACCAGGAAGTTTCATGTCTGCGTACACTCCGCTGCAGAGTGAGAATTTCGTTGTTAATGACAAATGATGTTTACTACAAGTTACACGCCACCTATGCATGCTACGTGATATCAACCAAAAATAAAACAACTCTGCAGAATTTCTGGTTCCGCGTTACTGTGACACAGAGCAAAATATAGAAAGTTTAGAAACTAAATGAACATTTCGAAAGTTATTTTTTTAACTATACAGTACTAACTGCTAACTTGTAAAGAAATGTAATACAAAGGAAACAGCACAATAATCCACAATAACGAGACGAAACAAATAAGAACACAGACTCTGTGCTTAGACTCCGCCTCCAATAAAGGGCAACTAGAAGGAGAAGCTGAGTGGGATGATTAGGAGCTGAGGTCTGCATGTAACGTTGCTCTATACGTTCTAAATAAGATTCAACATTCGAACAAGTTAATAATTTAACATGACAATTTTCTATCCTTCTGACAGTCGAAGAAATGTTTCTGTTTTGGTCTTGGAGAATTTTACGAGAAAAACAACGCTGTCACAGGCGAGTTTGGTCAACAGAGTCACCACAGGCGGCTGCAGCGCCAAAGCGCCCCCTAAGGCTGCGGCCGCAGAATCCGGCTGCGGTCTCGCCACCCTCTCAAAGAATCGAGGGAGCCGGACCCACACTGGCACACACGCACATGTATTCGCGGACACACTCGGCGAGCAGGGGGCACCTGCGTCGTGCTAATTTGTCTCCTGTTTACAAAATGGGAAAAAAGCGACAGGGCCCGTGTGATTACCGCGGCGGGGAGGTTCTTTTATGCGTCCTAGCGACGAGACAAAAAGGGTCCGCATTAGCGGGGCAGGGCTGGGCTGGCAGCGCCCTCGCGGCCCTTACGGCAGGTAAGGTGGGGTCCGCAGCCTCCTCCCTTGTCAGTCAATACCGGCCGGCGAGGGTCAGCCCAGATTGTGTTAGCCAAAGGGCCCAGAAACTCGAACCAAAGGTCCGGCCGCTACAACGCGCGCAATCCCTCCGTGGCGGCACTGCCCCGGCGACTCCCTCACCCCTTACCCTTCCCCCTCTTTTTTTTATTTTTAAGGTAACGAGCGCGACTCTGAGGGAACTCTCGCCACCAGAAATCTGCCGGCCGGAGTAACGATCCGCGCTGTGCCAACTCTGCCTTCCCCCCCCGGCCCCCACTGTCCCGTCCGCCCCTAGCACTCCCTCTCCAGGGCCAGCGGCGTGTCGCGTTACCGTCATCCCGACCCCAATTACAATGGTCGTCAGACAAGGCGGGACGACTGCGTGGGTAATTATCCGGCGCCGTATTCGTGACACGGCGAGGAGGGCGCGTGTGTGGCCGGCCCCGCACTGTGCGATGGATCGCGTCATGTCCTCGCTGGTTGCTAGATGGCTGGTGGCGGTAGCGAAAACGTCGGCCGCCCGCGACCGTCTTCCGACGCCGGGTGCACTTCAGCCGCTGCCCTTGTTGTTGTGGTCTTCAGTCCTGACACTGGTTTCATTCAGCTCTCCATGCTACTCTATCCTGTGCAGGCTTCTTCATCTCCCAGTACGTACTGCAGCCTACATCCTTCTGAATCTGCTTAGTGTATTCCTCTCTTGGTCTCCCTCTACGATTTTTACCCTCCATGCTGCCCTCCAGTACTAAATTGGTGATCCCTTGATGCCTCAGAACATGTCCTACCAACCGATCCCTTCTTCTAGTCAAGTTGTGCCACATGCTCCTCCTCTCCCCAATTCTATTCAATACCTCCTCATTAGTTATGTGATCTGCCCATCTAATCTTCAGCATTCTTCTGTAGCACCACATTTCGAAAGCTTCTATTCACTTCTTGTCTAAACTATTTATCGTCCACGTTTCACTTCCATACATGGCTACACTCCATAAAAATACTTTCAGAAACGACTTCCTGACATTTAAATCTATACTCGATGTTAACAAATTTTTCTTCTTGAGAAACGCTTTTCTTGCCATTGTCAGTCTACATTTTATATCCTCTCTACTTGGACCATCATCAGTTATTTTGCTCCCCAAATAGCAAAACTCATTTACTACTTTAAGTGCCTCATTTCCTAATCTAATTCCCTCAGCATCACCCGACTTAATTCGACTACATTCCATTATCCTCGCTTTGCTTTTGTTGATGCTCATCTTATACCCTTCTTTCAAGACAATGTCCATTCCGTTCAACTGCTCTTCCAAGTCCCTTGCTGTCTCTGACAGAATTACAATGTCATCGGCGAACATCAAAATTTTTATTTCTTCTCCATGGATTTTAATACCTACTCCGAACTTTTCTTTTGTTTCCTTTATTGCTTGCTCAATATACAGATTGAATAGCATCGGGGATAGGCTACAACCCTGTCTCACTCCATTCCCAACCACTGCTTCTTGCTTTTCACACCCCTTGACTTTTATAACTGCCTTCTGCTTTCTGTACAAATTATAAATAACCTTTCGCTCCCTGTATTTTACCCCTGCCGCCTTCCGAATTTGAAAGAGAGTATTCCAGTCAACATTGTCAAAAGCTTTCTCTAAGTCTACAAATGCTAGAAACGTAGGTTTGCCTTTCCTTAATCTTTCTTCTAAGATAATTCGTAGGGTCAGTATTACCTCACGTGTTCCAACATTTCTACGGAATCCAAACTGATCTTCCCCGAGGTCGGCTTCTATCAGTGTAAAGAAATCGCGTTAGTATTTTGCAGCTGTGACTTATTAAACTGATAGTTCGGTAATTTTCACATCTGTCAGCTTCTGCTTTGTTTGGGATTGGAATTATTATATTCTTCTTGAAGTCTGAGGGTATTTCGCCTGTCTCATACAGCTTGCTCACCAGATGGTAGAGTTCTCGGGGACTGGCTCTCCCAAGGCTGTCAGTAGTTCTAATGGAATGTTGTCTACTCCGGGGGCCTTGTTTCGACTCAGGTCATTCAGTGCTCTGTCAAACTCTTCACGCAGTATCATATCTTCCATTTCATCTTCATCTACATCCTCTTCCATTTCCATAATATTGTCCTCAAGTACATCGCCCTTGTATAGACCCTCTGTATACTCCTTCCACCTTTCTGCTTTCTCTTCTTTGCTTAGAACTGGGTTTCCATCTGAGTTCTTGATATTCACACAATTAGTTCTCTTTTCTCCAAACGTCTCTTTGATTTTCCTGTAGGCAGTATCTATCTTACCCCTAGTGAGATAAGCCTCTATATCCTTGCATTTGTTCTCTAGCCATCCCTGCTTAGCCATTTTGCACTTCCTGTCGATATCATTTTAGGGCAGTCTAATTGCGGGCTGTGAGCACATACAGCGATATCGCGCTAGGAAAAGACTCGTTTCTCTGTCCAGTGTGGGAGGCGCCACTGCCATCTGTCGCCGACGCCAGGATGTTGTAACAAGTTGCATTCAAGTTACCCTTCGTCACACGTTAATCCTAATGTAGGCCATTCACAGTATGCGTAGGAACCCAATAATACTGATCTTTCCAACAGCGGAAATATGCTATGTGGTCAACAGTAGTCTTGGTGATAATAGTTTAACTATACTCAACCTTGGGTTCCAAATCCTAGTAAACCTCCTTGTGCAACTGAATATAAGAATACGAGATATGCTGGATGGCGAAATACGATATTCTTCTTCTTCTTTAGTGTATCTGTCACGCATCAGGTTTCAGCTGGAGGCCCTTGACCATGTCGTGTTCCGAGCATCATTTTTCATCTAATGCTTCTGTAATTCTATCTTAAGTAAATCGAATGGGACTGTGGCTGGTCGAAAACTTGAAGATAATGAACACCAACAGCCGTAAATTTATTAATTATTTTAATTGACTACCGGTTTCAATATCTCACTGGAACCATCTTCAGGTCACTATACTCGTAGCTAGGTAAACCATCTAACCGTCTGTGCTATTATAGGCATCACTAATTTCAACTGGCTTCTGTAGATTTCTGAAACTTCCCTATAGACGTGGACTCTCCACACCTCTAACAACAACTCAAAAACTCAGTGAGGCTTCCTAGGGCTTCGGTCACAAGAGTGAGTACAGTACAGCTACAAAAACAGAAATACCTATTGTTGAGCACATAGCATGTTTTGCTGCTCGAAAGGCCAGTGTTTGTTTCTTCGCGCACACGGTGAGTTGTCGTTAGAGATGTGGAGATTCCACGTCTACGGAGAAGTTTTAGAAATCTATGGAAGTCAGTTGAAAGTAGTGATCCTTGTAACAGCATAGACGTTTAGATGATTTATCTAGCTACGATTGTAGTTGCCTGAAGATGGTGCCAATGAGGCGCCGAAACTGGTTGTCAAATAAAATAACTAGTAAAATTACGGCTATCAGCATTTATTTTCTTCAAGCATTTCTAATCTTGTCCATTTCAATTCTCTTCCTACTTCTTAGTCTCAATCCTTACATTTTCCCTTCTGTAATTGTTCCTTACCAGCGGTTCCTATACAGTGTATGCTTCAGCAAAGACTTTTTTCTCTTCCTGATTTATTTTCTACATTGTTTTTCCTCTTCCTTCGTTACTTATTAATTCTTAAGTTTGACTGTCCACTTCACGATGACCATTGTTCACCACAGCCACATTTCAAAACATTCTAAATATCTTTGCTTTTCCTAAACAGGTAGTATGGATAAAAACTCCTCCAGTCACAATTTTTTTCGTGTTTAATTAAATTATACGATGCGTTTCGGACCCTGTGGGTCCATCTTCTGTTGCAAATCCTCTAATATTATGATTTACATTTGCTCTTGATTTAGCTGAAAAGCATTTTCCTGTCATGACAAAGTTAGGTGTTGGATTTCGTATTTCGTGGATCGAGCGCGGAAATATACGAGAAAAAAAAGGAAAAAAATAGTGAAAAACTTATCGAACGAACAAACGTTCACAGCTACGAAATATGGATAAAATTAAATTTATTCTTTCTTTTTAACTGTCCACGATTTACAGGTGATGGCACTACACTTCAGACATAAGATTTAGCTAATCTTTTCCTGAACTCCATTTCTTGTAACTAAAACAAAAGTGTTCGACTGTGTGTGTATCAATTCCGTTACTAAATTATGTTTAGGAACTTACTACTATTGTCACTATCCCATAAGACTAATTCTGACTACATAAGTTGCCAACAATTATGTATTTTTTTCGTATAAGAACATTAATACGTGACGCAATGCAGATTACGAAATTAATGTATTGACATCTTTCTTATATAGTCCAACCGTTACACTCATACTTTACATCAATTGCGTTCAAATATCATCAAAGTGGCTTCCTTCGCAACAGATATACGGACTACTTGACACCACAACACGATAGCAAATACCTAAGGTGATTTCCATAACGTCTACACAGTCTTATCACTGTTGTTATATTGTTAATGGCAATGGTCAGACAAGTATTCAAATTTCTGTCAATTCAAAAGCAAGGAGCGCAGCAAGCAAGTGATTCACAAATAGTAACTACAGTACACACATTTTAACTTGGTTGATTTTTAAATTGGAGTGTAGGGTATGAGCGAGTAAGCGTTACTGGGGAGGGGAATATCGGAGAGGTAGCATGTTTTCCAGCAATGTGGGTAGTTAGCTTTCTTTTCTGAGAGGGAATCGTACGTAACACTCGAAATGCACTGGGAATTACTTTGTAATGAAAAACAGAAAAAAATGATTGTTAGGAGTAAGCAGTACAATTGTCTCGTTCACTCATTAGTTCTTAGCTTAATAAAACACCTACAAAAGCTTATCTTCTTAAGAAATAAATGATTTCAAAAAATTCTGTTTCTTTCTGAAGTTTAGCTGTGCTAACGTTAATGATGGCAACAGAAGAGGTAATTAACTAACTGTACACTTAGTTAGAAACCACTGTCACAAACGCTCTCTTCCCCGTAGGTATCCTCCTCCTGATGCCTTCTGTACAGCTTCCGTTAAATCTCACTAATCTTCCCAAGTACAGACAGAATTTTACTTGTTCTGTCTTTTATCTGATAATACTTTAACTGGTGCCTCGTTTCTTGCTTTTTCTCACCCCTTTTTTTCTTTCCTGTTTTATCTTCATTCGATATTCCTCGCCCCTTCTTGCAATACTCTTAAACTTCTGCTGTAGCCTCTCTTTTAACTCCGCCAGCACTGCTTGATTATCTGCATATGTCACAGTCTTTATCATTTCTCCTCCAGTTACAATGCTTCTTGCGTCCTCTGTCGTCTTACCTGTCAGTTCATATCCACATATGTCGAGCAGCTTCGGTGACAATGAGTAGCGTTGCGTTTCATCCTTTCCAGTCCTCACCTCTTCGGTCTCCCCATTCCCTACTATGACACTTTCTGGTTTGTGTACATCTATCTCTTCAGTTTATACCAACACCTCTTAAGACTCTCAGAAATATACTCCAGTTGACTTTATCGAATGCCTTCGTCCAGTCGATAGAAGAAACGTACTTGTGCATATTTATTTCTATAATTCTTTATCCAGTCATCCTCAGACAGCCTGCAGCATTTCTCTTTACTCTTGCTAAGTCCGAAATGGTCTCCTCCAGTATTTACCTCAATTTTTTTTCTTTGCTTTTCGTGTAACTCGCTTTAAAACCTTTCTAAGATGACAGATAAAAATTAGTTGTTCAAAATCATTACGTTATTATGCGTTGCACTCTGTAGGTAAAGATTTTAGAATGGTCGTAAGTAGATCTTGAGGAAAAATTCCTGCGTCATAAATTCTGTGTACTACCTCAGTCAATCTGACTATTGACTTTGAACCTAGGTGCCTCAGACGATATTCTGTTAAAGCCCAGTGCACTCTTTTCCTGGAGCTTCTGAGTTGCTTTCTCTAACTCCCATTTCAACATCTTAGCGAAACGGTGTCCTTCATTCTGCTGCCTTAATCTTCCAAAATGAGTTTGATGTTAACCACCTGTGCACTATGTAGCTCCTACTTGTAATTCGTCCAAACTTGCTTCTTCTCTTCTGTACATAGTCTTCTTCCTATGTTTGTTTAACCTTCCTTATTTGATTATTTCCCTTACTTGTCTTTTTGCTAAGGTTTTCACTGGTGTGTATATTTCTTCCAATTTTCCTTTATTTTCCAATTCTAATTTTTCTCATTGCGATGCTACCAAGACGTTTTTATCGTGCGAAAATGGCCATTAGGTACAAGTGACATCTTGGAACCAGAACGGCTACGTCACGCTGCTAAATGCTTTTTACCACCGCCTGTTGCGAGACCGTCAACCGTGACCGTCTTCCGGTGCCCAGCACGCGACAGCCGCTGATGAGACTGCCCTTGGAAAAGCCTAATTGCAGACTTTGGATACATACAGCGATACTGCGCTGGTAAAAACTCGTTTCCCTTCCGAGTGTGGGAGACGCGACACCATCTGATCTGGTCGGCGGCGACAGGATGTCCTAACAAGTCGCATTTAGGAGACCGTTCGCCGCATCACACACGTAGCCCATTCACAGTTGGCGCAAAGAAACTAGCACCGGACTTTCGAGCAGTAAACACATGTCATCTGGTCAACCTCTGGTCTTCCTGCCTGTAGTCGATCTGTTCTAAACCTAATCCTTCGCCGGCCGGGGTGGCCTAGCGGTTCTAGGCGCTTCAGTATGGAACCGCGCTACCGCTACGGTCGCAGTTTCGAATCCTGCCTCGGGCATGGATGTGTGTGATGTCCTTAGGTTGGTTAGGTTTAAGTAGTTCTAAGTTCTAGGGGACTGATGACCTCAGAAGTTAAGTCCCATAGTGCTCAGAGCCATTTGATTTGAACCTAATCCTTCTGGGGTATCTGCCTGCAAGCGATGAGTCCAGGTGGACTGTAACTTCGCAATTTGAGAATATTTCTTATTCTTCTTTTCGTTTTTACCATTCGGGATAGCTTTGTTTCTTCTGGTCCTATCGTGTAATATGCTTTCATTCTCCTACTTTGCAGACTTCTTGGCTCTTCCGTCCATGATGATTTTGCTTTGAATCTAATTTTGTCATGGAATTTTTGTTTTTGTTTTGCATTTGGTTTATCAATATTCTTATTAGCTTGATGAGTCCCACCAAGAATTTTTCTACTCTGGCATATTTCTCATCTCACAGCAGCCTCCCAACGTCCTCAATTATTTTTTTTGGCATATTTAAATTTCTGTCTTCGCTACAGTTTGTACACTGAAGTGACACAAGTCATGGTATATCGGTACGCACATGTACTATTGGCAATTGTATCGTCTGCACGAGTTATAAAAGGACAGTGCATTGGCGATGTTCTCACTTGCAATCAAGTGATTCATGTGAAAAGTTTCGAACGTGATTATGGCTGCACGACGGGAGTTAACTGACTCTGAACGCAGAATGGTAGTAGAAGCTACACGCATGGGGACATTCCGTTTCGGAAATCGTTTGGGAATTCCGTATCTTGCGAGCTAGAGTGTCAAGAGTGTGTCCACAATACCAAATTGGAGGCATTACCTCTCAGCACCGAGAACGCAGTGACCGACGGTCTTCACTTAACGACGGAGAGCAGCCGCATTTGCGTGAAATAACCGCAGAAATCAATGTGGGGCGTACGACAGACTTATCCGTTAGGACTCTGCGGCCGAATTTGGCGTTACTGGGCTGGGCTATGGCAGCAGACGACCGACGCGAGTGCCTTTGCCAACATCGCCTCTCTTGTGCTCGTGACCAAATCGGTTCGACCCTAGAAGACTGGAAAACCGTGGCCTGGTCAGATGAATCCCGCTTTCAATAAGTAAGAGCTGATGGTTCAAATGTGGTGCAGACCCCACGAAACCAACAAGGCAGCGGGCAAGATAGTGGTGGCTCCATGGTGGTGTAGATCCAACTCGGTGCAGTAAACTTTATTACAACAGCAATTAATATGCGATCAGAAAGTATTACTTTAGACCAAACACTGGACAGATCATTGATTGGAAATGGTTATTTTCAGCTACTTAGAGACCATTAGAAGTTATTAAAGGACTTCGTTTTCCCAAACAACGATGGAGTTTGCGCCATGTCAACTGGCCACAACTGTTCGCTATTGGTTTTATGACCATTCTGGACATTTAGAGTGGATGGCGTAGCTACCATGATCACCCGGCATGAATCGCATCGAACATTTATGGAACAATATCGAGAGATTAATTCGTGCACAAAATCCTGAAGCGGCAATTTTTTTGCAAGTATGGACTGTTACAGAGACACCATGTTTGTGTATTTCTTCAGGGAACTTCCGACAACTTGATGAGTCCATGTCACGTCAACCTGCTGTACTACGTCGGGCAAAAGTAGGTGTGACACCATATTAGGAAAGGTTGGTTTGGGGTAGGCGACCAAACAGCGAGGTCATCGGTCCCATCGGATTAGGGAAGAATGTGGAAGGAAGTGGGCCGTGCCCTTTCAAGGGAACCATCCCGGCATTAGCCTGTAGCGATTTAGGGAAATCACGGAAAACCTAAATCAGGGTGGCCGGACGCGGGTTTGAACCGTCGTCCTCCCGAATGCTAGGCACTGCGCCACCTCGCTCGCCCATGGCTTTTATCACCTCAGTGTACTCTCTGCAGTTTCTTCAATTGCTATGGGAGTTATTCTTTGATTTCTTAAAACGTATTCATTCATCCTGTCCCTTCTTCTTTTGAGTAGTCTCTACATGTTCCTCTCCTCGCCGATTCCGCGCCGAAGGTTCGCATTTCTTATCTTACCAGTCCATCTAATTTTCAACATCCTTCTGTGTAACCATATCTGAAACACTTCAGTTCTCTTCCGGTTTACCCACAATCCACGATTCGCTTTCATACAACACTTTGTTCCCTCTACATCTACATCCTCACAGATATTCTTCAAGCCACCGTACGGTTCATGGCGGAGGGTACTCTGTACCACTACTAGTTATTTCCTCTCCTCTTCCACTCACAAATAGAGCAGGGCAAAACAAAGCTGTCTATATGCCTCCGTATGAGCCCCAATTTTCCGTATCTTCGTGCTTCTTATGCGCAATGTATGCTGGTGGCAGTAGAATAGTTCGGCAGTCGGCTTCAAATGCCAGTTCTCTAAATTTTCTCAATAGTTTCCTGAAAAGTACGTCGCCTATCCTTCAAGGATTCCAATTTAAGCTCCCGAAGCATCTCCGTAACACTTACATGTTGTTCGAACCTAACGGTAACGAATCTTGCAGTGCACCTCTGAATTGCTTCAGTTTCCTTCTTCAATATAACGTGGTGTGGATTCCAATATCACGTCCTCAGAAATTTCTTCCTAACATTGTTATTTATGAGACCAGCAGACTAATCTTGTGCAGGAATGCCCTCTTTGCCTCCTCTAGTTTCCTTCTTGTTTCTTCCTTGCTTCGTCCATCACGGATTATTTTGCTTCGAAGGTAGCAGAATTCCTTAATTTTGTCTACTTCGTGGTCCCCAAATTTAACGTAAAGCTTCTCGCTATTCTCACTTCTACTAGTTCTCATTACTTTCGTGTCTGTGCTCATTAGACCATTCACTCCAGTCAACAGGCCCTGTAGTTATTTCCAAAGTTCATTGAGGATAGAAATGTCACTAGCGAATGTTATCACTGAAATCATTTTATCGTGAATTATACCGCCGCCCCTGTACTTTTACTTCACTCGTTGCTGCTTCGATGTATGTTCCGAACTGGCGGAACTCAAGCTGTTAGGAGAGATCGTGCGTCGTGCTTGGATAACTCAGTCGGTAGAGCACTTGCCCGCGAAAGGGAAAGGTCCCGAGTTCGAGTTTCGGTCCGGCCACAGGAAGTTTCACCTATTCTGTTCCTCCTCGCAATCCTTAGTGCCACGTTCCTTCATGTGTTTCTAATATCATAACTAGACGAAAGTTCCGACCAAAAAGCGTCATTGATTCCTAGTTACGCAGTCCTGTAGGTATAACACTGCACCTACTGCTCGAGTACTTCGGATCCACAATAGGTCGGATTAAAGGAAGACATCGAGGCAATTTAGAGGCGGGTTGCTAGATTTGTTACCGGCATGTTCGATCAACACAAAGGTGTTACGGAGATACTATGAGAACTCAAATGGAAATTCTTGGATGGAGGACGATGCTCATTTCGTGAAACACAGTTGGGAAAATTTGTAGAAGCAGAATTTGCGGCTCACTGCAGGATGATTCTATTGCCACCAACAAATATTTCGCTTGAGGACAACGAAGATAAGAGAAATTAGTGCTTGTACGTAGGGGTATAGATAGTCGGTTTTCCCTCGCTCTAGTTAAGAATGGAACAGGAAAGGAAATGGCTAGTAGTCGTACGAGGGATATGCAGGAAATGAGTTCCGATTGATCGCAAAATGGAAACCACTTTGAAAATCAGAAATATTTCATCTGCAACAGTTAGCTACAGATGCCAGCCACTGCTCTACATAGTCATCACTCCGTCATAGACATTTGTCGTAGCGTTTCACCAACTTTCCAATACGCTCGTTATAGAAGGCAGCCGCCTGTGGTTCCCGCCAATTCTCTACGTTCATCTACGGCTCGGTGTCTGTGCGAAAATGTTGTCTTCATAGCCAGTAGCTAATGTCAGTAGAAATGAAACACAGAGGGAGCCAATTACGGGCTGTACTGCGGGTGATCAAACACTTCCCATCGAAAACGCTGCAGGAGCATTTTCATTGGTCCTACAGATTGCGACCGAGAATTGTCACAAAGCAGTAACCGTATGACAGTTGCGTAATGTGGGCTGCATAACATCAGGCGAAGTCTCTCACCAGGACCTCATACTTGGCGGGAGACACTATTTTCTATGCATATTTTTGTGCTCACGATGCGCTCAGAAGTCAAAAGAGCTAAGTGATGGAACCGACAGGCATAGTAGAGACACTGTCGAACACATATGTGCAAAGCTTTATTAGATTTTCACAGTGGTTTCCATTTCTTGACGGATCGGAACTTACTTTCCGGATATTCCTCGTATTAGGCACCCGTCGCCACGCAGAATGTGGTGACTTGTGGAGTCTGTACAGGTCTGGAAAAATATGGAAATACTAAACAGGCAACACATCGCCATGCCGTTGGCATTCAGAAGAGATTCCAGTCACCTGGGAATAGATACAGTCCTCTATGGTTTTCAAGGGAACCTTATACCACCGTCCTGCCTGCAAAATACTGGCAATGATCATGGTGGTGGATAGCGATCCAGCACCCTTGACTCCAAAGTAGACCACAAAGGCTCAATAAGATTGAGATGTGATGACTGGTGACCAGGGGAGGCGTGCCAGTTCACCCTCGTGCTCACAAAACCAGACCTGGACGATGTGAGAGCTGTGTGGGCAGGAGCCCTGTCGCCTTGGATCAGTGCATCATGATTTGGGAACAAAAATTTTACAACGGGATGGTCATTATCAGCCATAATGCTCACATAGTTCTTGGCAGCAATGCCACCTTGTAGAGTAAGCAGTGGTCGTGGAATACCATATCATCACCGAACTTCCGTTATACTTTACTCTTGGGAGCAAGCAGTCGGCGTTGTAGGTTTGGGACTGCGTACTCCAGAAGAAAACTGGGGCAAAAATTCGAAAATGTGTGGTAGTAGGCTTATACGGTGGTACAAGACTCATCCGATCAAATGATCAAATCTTCTGTTGTTCTATAGTTCCGTTTTATTACTTTGGCACCACGTTTCCACGTTACGGCCATTTCCATTACTGACGTCTGGTTTTGGAATTGCAACTCCCTTTGCCATTCTCTGCTTATATAGTTCCCTTTGTGCTGCTTTGGTGCTGACAGGATTCGTAAGTGCGAAATTCAGTTCTACAGAGACTTTTGCAGCTGTCGTCCCCTTAGTTTTCATTACAGCCGTCTTCAAAGACAATCTGTCTCTATCACTTATCACACACTTTCGTCCGCGGATAACTTTTTTCCGCTTTCCATGTGCGGTGTAAATCTTCGTGCCCCTGGAAACACCAAACACTTTGGCTACCTTGGTTGCGCCAGCACACACCATACGAGCTGAGACAACGTGCCCGCGCTCCAATTAACTGAGCTCCGACATAATGCACTCAGAACTATGCAGAACATAGTGTTGACCACGACTGACATTTTCAATGTATTGAGGCGGCGTGCGTGGTCAAATGAACCAGCACAACCTACAGGCTTGGCTAGCATTTGTGTTTACGTTCAGGCATGCATTTATGGCGTTGGCTCCATATTTTTGTGCAACCTCTGTATGTAGACGTTTGTTCAGAAGTGAGATATAACAACCTCCGTTTCGGCACAAATAAGTTAAGATAGACTACCAGCTGTATCCAGAAAAAGCGTTTCTAGTGTACTCCACCGCTCAGCCTGAAGACGGGAGTGTAAGCTCTCGGAACTTCAAAATGGTTCAAATGGCTCTCAGCACTATGGGACTTAACTTCTGAGGTCATCAGTACCCTTGAACTTAGAACTACTTAAACCTAACCAATCTAAGGACATCACACACATCCATGCCCGAGGCAGGATTCGAACCTGCGACCGTAGCGGTCGCGTGGTTCCAGACTGTAGCACCTACAACCGCTCGGCCACCCCGGCCGGCCTCTCGGAACTCTCGTGGGAGAAAATAAAAATGACTGACACAGATAACTGCTACAATCTGTAAACTGGAGAACGCTACAGGGTGTTCTTCAGACGGTATTACCTTGCGTAAATGAGCCATTTCGCAGAGGTGACATCTCTGGACTGAAACGGCTCAACGGCTCCGGTCGATGTTTTTCCCCACTGCTGCTTGTGATAGCGTCGTCAGCGGCCGTGTTCCGGTGTCCGGCGCGCCAACCGTTGATGAGGCTGTCCTTGGGACAGTCTAATTGCAGTCTTTGAATACATCCAGCGGTATCGCGCTGGTAAAAAGTCGTTTCCCTCGCGAGTGTGGGAAGCTCGACTGCCATCTGGACTGGAGAACGTAACGAGTTGTCACCTTCAGGTCCTTCAAGCCGTCCGGCAGCTTTTCTGTGCTGGTTTCTTCCTACAGGCTGTGGGAATTAATCTGCTTCCCTGTGCAATTACACATCAGCCTCTCATTAAGTTGGGCGATTACTGAAATACCTCTCATTAATGCGTGTGACACCTTCACGGCTACGACATAAGCTGTGTGGTTCGCTCTGGCATTCGTTGGACAAGGTTATGCGTGCGGAGAACAATGTCCAACCACTCCTCTTACAACAATCGACGTAAATGCGCTAAGTTATGTGGCTGCAGTCGGCGACGCTTAGAAAAGTAATTCCAACGGGTACCGGAGATTTTCAATCCGATGCAAATCTGTAGGCTACGGGGTACAGTTCGAAAGCGTGACTGCTCGTGCAAGTTACGTGTGCCAAGCAGTCGCGTTTGTTGCCCAGCGACACGAGATGTTTCTTGTTGAAAAATGGTTCAAATGGCTCTGAGCACTATGGGACTCAACTGCTGAGGTCATTAGTCCCCTAGAACTTAGAACTAGTTAAACCTAACTAACCTAAGGACATCACAAACATCCATGCCCGAGGCAGAATTCGAACCTGCAACCGTAGCGGTCTTGCGGTTCCAGACTGCAGCGCCTTTAACCGCACGGCCACTTCGGCCGGCTTCTTGTTGAAAGACACATCTACTAAGACTACTGCATAGGTCAAGCTGACGAGAAAATGATAAGCTCAGACTGTGGAACAACTCGGCAGATCAACACCAAGAGACAACTTTTAGAGCAATATTGAGACGATTATTGTACAACAACCACTTGTGGTTACCGTAAGGAGTGGATTGCGACATACCTTATCTATTATCTGCCAATTATTATAATTCTTTAATACAAAAACTGGAAATTTACGTCCAATACAACCGCGAAATACGGATTTACTAATGGGTGTAGATTGTTTAGTTCATAGTTTAGATACAGGATATCCAAATGGTACGACTAAGACTAATGGTTTGCCGAAACACACACAAATTCCAAAGTAATGTAGCCTTAGTGTTACACTGATCAGCCAGAACTTTATGACCACCGACCTATTGTCGATATAAACCCGTCCAGGCGATAGCAGCGTCACCTGACGAGGAATGAGTGCTAGTCAGAGATACGCACGGGACATCTAGTATCACAAAGCGTGCTGTCCGTGTGTGGAGTGGGGAAGACGCGCGATCTGAGTGTGACCGAGAACAGACTGCGATGGCCCGGAGACTCGACATTAGCATTTCGGACACTGCAAGACTTGCCGAATATTCGAGGAGTGTGGTGGTGAGTGTCTTCAACACGCGACGAAACCAATTTGAAACGACGTTCAGATGTCTAGGTTGTCGTAGGATGGGCAAACTAGTAAAACAGCACAGGCGGCTAACTGTGGATGAACTAACATCAGACTTTAATGCTGGGCAGAGTACAGGCGTGTCTCAACACACCCTGCACCGGATACCGCCTCCGCAACCGATGACGCTTGCAAGTGCCAATGCTAACACCACGACATTGGCCACTTAGACTGAAATGGGTACGTGACCATCGACACTGGACGTTGGCGCAGTGGCAGAGCGTTGCAACGAGTGATTAAGCCCGATACCTTCTTTATCATGGCGATGGAAGGGCGCGAATCCCTTGTCTTCCAGGGAAACAGGCCCTTGACACCTGTACAGCGGTACGGGGACAAGCTAGCGGCGACTCCATCATGCTCTGGGGAACACTCACGTGTGCATGCATCGGTTCAGTGGAGCTGGTGCAAGGCACCATGACGATCAAGGAGTATTGTACACTGGTTACAGACCACGTGAACCCCTTCATGACGATGATGTGGCATTTCTCAAAACATTCTGCTCCATGCTACAAGGCCAGGAGTGTCATGGAGTGGTTCGAGGAAGACAGTGGCGAGTTCCAATTGATTTGATGCAGCCCCCCTCCCCCCCCCCCCCCCCCCTTGACACCTGTACAGCGGGACGGGGACAAGCTAGCGGCGGCTCCATCATGCTCTGGGGAACACTCACGTGGGCATGCATCGGTTAAGTGGAGCTGGTGCAAGGCACCATGACGATCAAGGAGTATTGTACACTGGTTACAGACCACGTGAACCCCTTCCTGACGATGATGTGGCATTTCTCAAAACATTCTGCTCCATGTTACAAGACCAGGAGTGTCATGGAGTGGTTAGAGGAAGACAGTGGCGAGTTCCAATTGATTTGATGCAGCCCCCCCCTCCTCCCCCCCTCCCCCCCCCCCCCAAGGTTGACAGATCTGAACCCAATCGAACACAACTGGGGTGTGACTGAACGTTGCGTCAGAGCTCATGCTCCCATCTCTCCCATATCCGCAATTTACGGGAATCAGGTGAATTCTGTGTGCAGACATGGTGCCAACTCCCTCCAGCGACCTACAGAGGCTTCATTGCTTCCATGCCACGACGCGTCGCCGCTGCGCCGCTATTAACATGCCAAAGGTGAATCATTGTGATGTCCCTTGTGTAAGAGCTATTGTCAACGATTAAATCTGCAATACGCTTCCTGGAATCATCTCGAGTGCTGCTTCGGTCGGAGGAAGCGACACGGACCGGCTCCCCCCCTCCCCCCCCCCCCCCCAACCACCGCGCTCGGTTCACCACGGCTGTACGACGCTCGAAACGCTGACCGCTATTCCCAGCAGAAGAGACTGACTTCGCTTTTTCTCCCGTTTGCTGAGGAAAGTCGGAAAAATCCTCAGGGGTCTCGCAAGCCGGGCCCACGCGGCCGCGCGTGGTCCCACGTAAGTGCGCACTCAGCATCGGCCAGCCACATATGAGAGCACGCGAGGGTTCCGTGTATGTAATGGCGGTAATTTGCACACCACGGCGTTTTTAATGTCTGCAACGGAAGCGCTATTTGCCGTTCTCAGTTAAAGAGCTCACGAAGAAGAAATGCTTGCTTCTTTTCCCGCACGGCGGCTTTACGCTTTATATCTGTGAACATTCCCACAGCCTGCTCATAATGCGGCCTAATTAGACGTCTTGGTCTGCGGACAGGTTATTTACTCTGAGACTGCTCACTGAACCGTGAGGAAACTGCGGAGCAAACATAAAATTGAGAAGACGGCAGTTCGTCTTCCCTAGCGGGGCCGTTGGCGTTCTTCCGCGATCTGGAGAGCTCGCTTCTTCCGATTATATTTCTTCATTTAATGGAGCGCAGTACATAAGATAGGTACAGTGTCTGGGGATTAAGGTTTCAATAGATGTCCAAGAGAGAGTATGTATCTGAAAATTTACTACTGTGTGATATTTGTGATGAATAAGAAGCAATCAAAAAATTTCGCGGAAGTTACAAAACAGAGCACAAAGGTTGAAAACAAAACACCTTTTTTGCCATCATATCAATACGCTTTCGGCAGTACGTATGAAGGTAGCATTAAACCATAATACTGTTGGAATGGGAATCTGACGAGATACAGTGTATGGAGGTTCTCTTAACGTGATTATGATGACAGCTTAAGCAGAAACGCAATAAAGTGTGTAGTTAATTCCTTTTGTCTTCAACTTATTATAGAGTCGTACTTATCAGGAAGTAAATTTTATAATGAATCTTTTGCAGGCTACCCTCTGAGAAGTTAATTGTTGAAGTTACGTATTGGTTTACTAAGGTACTCTGCTTGGCAATGCAGGGCCAAAGAAAATTCCAGCAGTATATCACGTCTAACAGTTTCCAATTCCGGGTACCTAATTCCATGTGATCGAGTTTGAACTGTTAAACTCTAATTTCTGTCATGTAGATAAGACAAAAACCATGATCCTGCCGTGTCTACTATTCAAAAACATTTTATTCCCGATGATAATGGTTTCTTCGGAACCTACAATGGAAAAAAGGAGGAAAGATTTAAATTAAAATCTTAAAATCTTCGCCGGCCGGAGTGGCCGAGCGGTTCTAGGCGCTTCAGTCTGGAACCGCGCGACCGCTACGGTCGCAGTTTCGAATCCTGCCTCGGGCATGGATATGTGTGATGTCCTTAGGTTAGTTAGGTTTAAGTAGTTCTAAGTTTTAGGGGACTGATGACCTCAGAAGTTAAGTCCCATAGTGCTCAGAGCCATTTGTACCATTTTTTTCTTAAAATCTTCATAATATTATGCCGATTCTACTCGCAAAATCGACGTTTGTGTGGTTCATATCCCTGCGTCATAGGAGGCATAAGGCTGCCAAAGCGTCACTTATACGTAGAAGTGGCAAAAATTTTCTCTCTCTCTCTCTCTCTCTCTCTCTTTCTCTCTCTCTCCCTCTCCCTCTCCCTCTCCCCCCACCCCCTCTGTGAGGTTCCCACAACTGTCACCATACTACAGTTAAAGCTTGTGAGCGATTTGAGGGCAGTGACGTATGTGCTATTTCAACCACATAGTATGTACGATGCCAGTTAGCTAGGGAACAACTAGGAGTCTAGACTTCACTGAAGACATAGGAAACGTACCAGACTGGTGTTTAACAGTCGAGAGAGATTTAGAATAGATTCTCTGGATCACAGCTCGCGCCGAAGGTAGCCACTGCCACCGCTGAATGAAGGTAAACACCCGCTCTCGCGCTGCGCCAACAAGTGATACTCAATTGACACTCAGAACAGCGGTCGTCGGCATCTCTCCTAATTTTTCGGACATTCAACCGTGACCTGTAGTTAAACACATTCACGCTTATCGAGCTTAATTCAAGCAGAAACGTGAGATATCCGATTTAATGAAAAGAACTGATCAGCCGCTGTAGAGTGCTTTATACTCTGAAGTTATTTAATTGTTTTACTTGTGTATTCTTTCTGATTGCTCTATACTGACTCCCATCCATTATTTGGTTATTTTAATTGTGCATTGTAGCTTAAATGGCATGTCTGGCCCCAAACTGTATTTAATTTGTTTGTATTTTATCGCCCCCCCCTGATGCTCATCAACCATCTTACTATTACAGAACCCTAGAATAGCTAGGAATTTCGCTTCACAATTCTGAAGACCCAGTACCAATATTTTACCATCCTGTGCATATTAGAATTATGGTTGTTTTGTCATAAAGTCATATTTAGAGTAGAACATAAACCTGAATACCGAAAATCGAAGATTTTCAATTTTAGAATGAGATTTTCACTCTGCAGCGGAGTATGCGCTGATATGAAACTTCCTGGCAGATTGAAACTGTGTGCTGGACCGAGACTCGAAGTCGGGACCTTTGCCTTTCGCGGGCAAGTGCTGTACCATCTGAGCTACCCAAGCACGACTCACGCCCCGTCCTCACAGCTTTACTTCCGCCAGTACCTCGTCTCCTACCTTCCAAACTTTACAGAGGCTCTCCTGCGAACGTTGCAAGACTAGCACTCCTGAAAGAGCACTTGCCCGCGAAAGGCAAAGGTCCCGAGTTCGTGTCTCGGTCCGGCATACAGTTTTAATCTGCCAGGAAGTTTCGTATCAGCGCACACTCCGCTGCAGAGTGAAAATCTCATTCTGGAAACATCCCCCAGGCTGTGGCTAAGCCATATCTCCGCAATATCCTTTCTTTCAGGAGTGCTAGTCTTGCAAGGTTCGCAGGAGAGCTTCTGTAAATTTTGGAAGGTAGGAGACGAGGTACTAGCGGAAGTAGAGCTGAGAGACCGGGGCGTGAGTCGTGCTTGGGTGGCTCAGTTGGTAGCCGGCACGGTAGCTCAGCGTGTTCGGTCAGAGAGTTAGCTGCCCCCTGTAATAAAAAAACTGAATTAATCGATCAATAACGAACTTAAGCGGATGTCTTACGACGTCCGCCCCGAGCAGATGCAACGAACAAAAGCGAATAAAATGAGTTAAAAAAAAAAAAAAGGTTGGTAGAGCACTCGCTCGCGAGTGGCAAAGGCCCCGAGTTCGAGTCTCGGTCCGCAACACAGTTTTAATCTGCCAGGAAGTCTCATTTTAATTTTTGCTAACAAATAGTTACACTTGAACCAGTACACTAATTCCTGTTAGCGATAACGTTTCCTATACAGGGAATATAGAGAAAAAGACATTGGGATAACTGTCTGATTACATCTCTGTAGGTACTGCTGCACTCTTCTGAACTCTGCATGGTGAGCTGGTGTCTTCCTACCCAGCAGGCCGTAAGTCGAACACAAATGCGTAACACACCCACAGAGCATCCTTGCGCAACTGTGGTAGGAAGATAAAGCAGAACCAGTCTGACACATGTTAGAGCCTGATTACTATGAAGTATTTTCTAATCACTGGATTGGAAGGGGAGTTCCTATTCCATGGCCTGAATCCCTCTGATTATTTCCTATGGAGACATCTAAAGTCACTTGTGTACGGGACCCCAGTGGATACAGAGATGGAACTAGTTGTCAGAATTGTAACAGCCTGAAATGTTATTCGAAACACGCGAGAGATATTTGTTAGGGGGCGTCACAACCTTGTTTTCCGATGTGGTGCTTTAATTGAGGTGGATGGCCGTCTCTTTCAGGACATTTTGTAAGATACAGTACAAATGGTACGTTCATTGTGTCAGTGATGGTCTTTGCAGTTAACTGTAGCTAATGTAAATGAAAACAGTACACAGCACTGTGATTTTATCCTTATTATCTCTTAAACTGACTTCTCCCACTTCAAATTGTTCAGTGGAGCACCCTCTACTTCTTGTTAAATTTTTGCACGCTCTTACAGAAACACCCTATACAGGGTAGTCCATTGATAGTGACTGGGCCAAACATCTCACGAAATAAGCATCAAAAGAAAAATCTACAAAGAACGAAACTCATCTAAGATGAAGGTGGAAACCAGATGGCGCTATGGTTGGCCGCTAGATGACGCTGCTATACGTCAAAAGGATATCAACTGCGTTTTTTTAAGTAGGAACCCCCATTTTTATTACATATTCGTGTAGTCACAAACGTATAAGTACGTGGTATCACGTAACATTCCGCCAGTGCAGACGGTATTTCCTTCGTGTTACATTACCCGTGTTAAAATGGACCATTTACCAATTGCCGAAAAGGACGATATCGTGTTCATGTATCGCTCTTGTTGTTGAGGTCTTCAGTCCTGAGACTGGTTTGATGCAGCTCCCCATGCTACTCTATCCTGTGCAAGCTTCTTCATCTCCCAGTACCTACTGCAACCTAAATCCTTCTGAATCTCTTGGTCTCCCTCTACGATTTTTACCCTCCACGCTGCCCTCCAATACTAAATTGGTGATCCCTTGATGCCTCAGAACATGTCCCACCAACCGATCCCTTCTTCTAGTCAAGTTGTGCCACAAACTTCTCTTCTCCCCAATCCTATTCAATACCTCCTCATTAGTTATTTGATCTACCCATCTAATCTTCAGCATTCTTCTGTAGCACAACATTTCGAAAGCTGCTATTCTCTTCTTGTCCAAACTATTTATCGTCCATGTATCACTTCCATACATGGGTACACTCCATACAAATACTTTCAGAAACGGCTTCCTGACACTTAAATCTGTACTCGATGTTAACAAATTTCTCTTCTTCAGAAACGCTTTCCTTGCTATTGCCAGTCTACATTTTATATATCCTCTCTACGTCGACCATCATCAGTTATTTTGCTCCCCAAATAGCAAAACTCCTTTACTACTTTAAGTGTCTCATTTCCTAATCTAATTCCCTCAGCATCACCCGACTTAATTCGACTACATTCCATTATTCTCGTTTTGCTTTTGTTGATGTTCATCTTATGTCCTCCTTTCAAGACACTATCCATTCCATTCAACTGCTCTTCTAAGTCCTTTGCTGTCTCTGACAAAATTACAATGTCATCGGCGAACCTCAAAGTTTTTACTTCTTCTCCATGGATTTTAATACCTACTCCGAATTTTTCTTTTGTTTCCATCACTGCTTGCTCAATATACAGATTGAATAACATCGGGGAGAGGCTACAACCCTATCTCACTCCCTTCCCAACCACTGCTTCCCTTTCATGCCCCTCGACTCTTATAACTGCCATCTGGTTTCTGTACAAATTGTCAATAGCCTTTCGCTCCCTGTATTTTACCCCTGCCACCTTCAGAATTTGAAAGAGAGTATTCCAGTCAATATTGTCAAAAGCTTTCTCTAAGTCTACAAATGCTAGAAACGTAGGTTTGCCTTTCCTGAATCTAGCTTCCAAGATCAGTCGTAGGGTCAGTATTGCCGCAAGTGTTCCAATATTTCTACGGAAACCAAACTGATCTTCCCCGAGGTCGGCTTCCACCAGTTTTTCCATTCGTCCGTAAAGAATTCGCGTTGGTATTTTCCATCCCTGACTTATTAAACTGATTGTTCGGTAATTTTCACTTCTGTCAGCACCTGCTTTCTTTGGGTTTGGAATTATTATATTTCTCTTGAAGTCTGAGGGTATTTCGCCTGTTTCATACATCTTGCTCACCAGATGATAGAGTTTTGTCAGGACTGGTTCTCCCAAGGCCGTCAGTGGTTCTAATGGAATGTTGTCTACTCCCGGGGCCTTGTTTCGACTCAGATCTTTCAGTGCTCTGTCAAACTCTTCACGCAGTATCGTATCTCCCATTTCATCTTCATCTACATCCACTTCCATTTCCATAATATTGTCCTCAAGTACATCACCCTTGTATAGACCCTCTATATACTCCTTCCACCTTTCTGCTTTCCCTTCTTTGCTTAGAACTGGGTTTACATCTGAGCTCTTGATATTCATACAAGTGGCTCTCTTTTCTCCAAAGGTCTCTTTAATTTTACTGTAGGCAGTATCTATCTTACCCCTAGTGAGATAAACCTCTGCATCCTTACATTTGTCCTCTAGCCATCCCTGCTTAGCCATTTTGCACTTCCTGTCGATATCATTTTTGAGACGTTTGTATTCCTTTTTCCTGCTTCATTTACTGCATTTTTATATTTTCTCCTTTCATCAATTAAATTCAATACTTCTTCTGTTACCCAAGGATTTCTACTAGCCCTCGTCTTTTTACCTACTTGATCCTCTGCTGCCTTCACTACTTCATCTCTCAAAGCTACCCATTCTTCTTCTACAGTATTTCTTTCCCCCATTCCAGTCAATCCCTTATGCTCTCCCTGAAACTCTGTACAACCTCTGGTTTAATCAGTTTATCCAGGTCCCATCTCCTTAAATTCCCACCTTATTTGCAGTTTCATCAGTTTTAATCTACAGTTCATAACCAATAGATTGTGGTCAGAGTCCACATCTGCCCCTGGAAATGTCTTACAATTTAAAACCTGGTTCCTAAACCTCTGTCTTACCATTATATAATCTATCTGAAACCTGTCAGTATATCGAGGCTTCTTCCATGTATACAACCTTCTTTTCTGATTCTTGAACTAAGTGTTAGCTATGATTAAGTTGTGCTCTGTGCAAAATTCTACCAGGAGGCTTCTTCTTTCATTTCTTAGCCCCAATCCATATTCGTCTACTACGTTTCCTTCTCTCCCTTTTCCTACTACCGAATTCCAGTCGCCCATGACTATTAAATTTTCGTCTCCCTTCACTATCTGAATAATTTCTTTTATTTCATCATACATTTCTTCAATTTCTTCGTCATCTGCAGAGCTAGTTGGCATATAAACTTGTACTACTGTAGTAGGCGCGGGCTTCGTGTCTATCTTGGCCACATTAATGCGTTCACTATGCTGTTTGTAGTAGCTTACCCGCACTCCTATTTTTTTATTCATTATTAAACCGACTCCTGCATTACCCTTTTTTGATTTTATATTTATAACCCTGTATTCACCTGACCAAAAGTCGTGTTCCTCCTGCCAGCGAACTTCGCTAATTCCTACTATTTCTAACTTTAACCCACCCATTTCCCTTTTTAAATTTTCTAACCTACCTGCTCGATTAAGTGATCTGACATTCCACGCTCCGATCCGTAGAACGCCAGTTTCCTTTCTGCTGATAACAACGTCCTCCTGAGTAGTCCCCGCCCGGAGATCCTAATGGGGTATTATTTTTCCTCCGGAATATTTTACCCAAGAGGACGCCATCATCATTAAACCATACAGTAAAGCTGCATGCCCTCGGGAAAAATTACGGCTGTAGTTTCCCCTTGCTTTCAGCCATCCGCAGTACCAGCACAGCAAGGCCGTTTTGGCTAGTGTTACAAGGCCAGATCAGTCAATCATCCAGACTGTTGCCCCTGCAAATACTGCTAAGGCTGCTGCCCCTCTTCAGGAACCACAAGTTTGTCTGGCCTCTCAACAGACACCCCTCCGTTGTGGTTGCACCTACGGTACGGCTATCTGTGTCGCTAAGGCACGCAAGCCTCCGCACCAACGGCAAGGTCCACGGTTCTTGGGGGAGGGGAGGGCATGTATGGCTATTGTGATCAAAATGCCCAACGGGCGTGTGCTATGTATGCTGCTCGGTATCCTGGACGACATCATCCCAGTATTCGGACCGTTCACCGGACAGTTACGTTATTTGAAGAAACAGGAAGTGTTCAGCCACAAGTGAAACGTCAACCACGACCTGCAACAAATGATGATGCCCTAGTAGGTATTATAACTGCTGTCGCGGCTAATCCGCACTTCAGTAACAGACAAACTGCGCGAGAATCGGGAATCTCAAAAACGTCGGTGTTTAGAATGCTACCACCAACATCGATTGCACCCGTACCAAATTTTATATGCACCAGGAATTGCATGGCGACGACTTTGAACGTTGTGTACAGTTCTGCCACTGGGCACAAGAAAAATTACGGGACGACGACAGATTTTTTGCACGCGTTCTATTTAGCGACGACGATTCATTCACCAACAGCGGTAACATAAACCGGCATAATATGCACTATTGGGCAACGGAAAATCCACGATGGCTGCGACAAGTGGAACATCAGCGACCTTGGCGGGTTAAGGTATGGTGCGGCATTATGGGAGGAAGGATAATTGACCCCCATTCTATCGATGGCAATCTAAACGGTGCAATGTATGCTGATTTCCTACGTAATGTTCTACCGATGTTACTACAAGATGTTTCACTGCATGACAGAATGGCGATGTACTTCCAACATGATGGATATCCGGCACATAGCTCGCGTGCGGTTGAAGCTATATTGAATACCATATTTCATGACAGGTGGATTGGTCGTCGAAGCACCATACAATGACCCGCACGTTCACCGGCTCTGTCGTCCCCGGATTCCCTTCTGTGGAGAAAGGTGAAGGATATTTGCTATCGTGATCCACCGACAATGCTTGGCAACATGCGTCAGCGCATTGTCAATGCATGCGCAAACATTACGGAAGGCCAACTACTCGCTGTTGAGAGGAATGTCATTACACATATTGCCAAATGCATCGAGGTTGACGGACATCATTTTGAGCATTAATGTGGTATTTACAGGTAATCACGCTGTAACAGCATGCGTTCTCAGAAATGAAAAGTTCGCAAGGGTACATGTATCACATTGGAACAATAGAAATAAAAAGTTCAAACGTACCTACGTTCTTTATTTTAATTTAAAAAAACCTACCTGTTACCAACTGTTCGTCTAAAATTGTGTGCCATATGTTTGTGGCTATTACAGCGCCATCTATCACAAAGCGAAAAAGTAGTCCAACTAAAACATTCATATTTCCTTACGTACCACACGAATATGTAATAAAAAACGGGGGTTCCTATTTTAAAAAAAACTCAGTTTATATTCATTTGACCTTTGGTAGCGCCATCTAGCGGGCCAACCATAGCGCCATCTCGTTTGCCCCTTCAGTTTAAAGAAGTTTCGTTCTTTGTAGTTTTTTCTTTTGACGCTTATTTCGTGAGATATTAGCCCCGGTAACGATCAATGGACCACCCTGTATGGACATCACAGATGTTACAGACTTGAAAAGGTCTCTGGAGCGCATGTCGGAGGTTACGTACCACGCCACAGTGTTGGCTTAGAGCGAGTGTCAGAGCACGGAGAACAGCCGGGGTTCGTGCTGGGTCGGCGGTCACGTTGTCGCAGCCGCGGAGCCCTACCTACCCGCCCCGCGGAGCGGCCTATCTGCGCGCGCCATCTGTGCAGTAATTACCGCCGCACTATGTTAGACGCGTTGACGGTGCTAGGCGGTGCACGACGGCCGCGGCCGCGTTCGCCACTTGCTGCCGCCTCGCAATCGATATGTGCTGGCCTGGCGCACCCGGTGGGACGTCTTCTCAGCGACGCCACTTCGTATCTCCCTCGGGTGCACATTCTAGCACCCACCCTATTCCCTTCTCACCTACTCCAACACACACTGACGAGCCAAAACATTGTGACCGCCTGCTTCATATTAGCCTCTTTGTTCTGCGTATCAGGGATCCGACAGTCTTTTGGTAGGTTTGATGAGGTATGTGACATTAGATGTCTATGCCCAGGTCATGTAATTCGCCCTTCTGAAAGCGCTCTGCGCTGCACGATGCTTCTGAAGCAGTCTGTGCAGAGAGTGATCCCGAAAGTCTCTTCGGGTTTGCTGCCGGATCCTAAAATCAACTTGACTCGATATTTCGGCGACCCAACTGGTCGCCATCTTCAGGAGAATGCTGCTTCTGCTGATGAGTCCCTCTGAGAACTGACGCCAAGGCGCCCGATAGTGACCGAGATGCTGAGGCGTAGCGCCGTATAACGATCCTGCCTTGGAGGCGGTTAAGTGGGAGATGTGTCTCAGAGCTGGATAGTGACAGATGGTGACGCGAGACTGGACGCGCACGTAGTTTATGTATCAGCCGGTAGAGGATATATTGGATAGGGGACTGATTTAGTTTCGATTGTGCCAACTAGAGTGCAGTAAAGTAATAGAATGTTTTCATAAACTGTTCTAGTATTTTCATGAAGTGTTATTATGTTCAAAAATGGTTCAAATGGCTCTGAGCACTATGGGACTTAACATCTGTGGTCATCAGTCCCCTAGAACTTAGAACTACTTAAACCTAACTAACCTAAGGACATCACACACATCCATGCCCGAGGCAGGATGCGAACCTGCGACCGGAGCGGTCACGCGGTTCCAGACTGAAGCGCCTTAACTGCACGGCCACACCGGCCGGCTGTTATTATGTCTTTTCGTGTAGGTAAAATGTTTTAAATGTGTTTTAGCAGTATGAATGATGCGTGAGTGTGGTTTAAGGTTAATATGAAGATAATTTTTAACGAGTTATGTAGTTGGATTTAGTGTGGGAACATTTCGAAGAAGTATGGATATGGACAAAGGGGATTTTTGTAGAATAGATTTGTAAAGTAAGTTTATGGTTAAGGGAAAGTTAGTTCAGGTATAAATAACAATAGTAAATAACTTTATGCACAAGCAAAACTTCAGCGTATTAGATAATTACGTCGGTAAAAAGTGCAGTCGTTAGGTTTACTATTTTGCGATTGGTTATTGATGAAAAGAGGGGATTGACGCGGGAGAGTGTTGTTTTGCTATTAGCTGTTGAGTAAACTGACCAATGGTAAAGCAATATTCTTCGCGCGCCTTTCTCTGCTGGTAGAGAAGACTGAGAGTATTCTAGAGAAAAGTGGGAGCCTAGCCATGAAACGGTTCGGACGCGTGTAGTAGTAGTTCCGATGGAAACGATAAGTTGCCGGATGTTGCAGCGTTCCATACTTCAAAAGTGTGGTAAAGTGACGGCATAATTATTCCGATGGGCGTGTAGAAATTTCGGAATTTGTAAGTGAATTTTGTGACGAGAAAAGACATAAATTCCGCGTGGCGTATTGAGCAGGTCGGTGGTTAAAAACTGTGACTGCAATTAGGTACCGACAGCCTTAATATTTGGCGAGCGTATCAATCAAAAACAGTCAGTGTTTTTGTAGCTATTACGTTTTCGGGAAATGCAATACCATAAACTTGCTAACGTGAGTGAAAGGGATTGTCAGTGACTATGTTAAGACTAGCACGGGCTTGGCAGTGATACTTGTTCACCTAAGTTTCAGAAGGTATTAATTAAGGACAACATTTCCATACCTTCATTTCGTGTGAAAACTTTCTCCCGAAACGTAGATTAGTGACTTCACTTGCAGCGTGGTTCACGTCGAAGTACAGTAGGTTTCGCTCGGCTTCCCTACTGATGATCTGCTGAGACAATGTTCACAGGTAGGTGCAGGTACGTCGTAAAGGTACGGAAAGAACCGCGCCGCCGCAATGCGTTCCATAGGATTCACATCAGGTGAATGTGGTCGCCGAGACATCGACTTGAGTTTACTCCTAATGCTCCTCAAACCAATACAGCACGGTTCTGGCTCCGAGACGGACAATTATACTCCTGAAAGATGGCATAGCCTTCTGGGAAGAAATCAAGCATGAAGGGATGCAGGTGGCTCGTAGGGGCCAGAATGTCTTCGATTACTATCACAGTCCCATGGAAGCGCACGTGTATGCCTCCCATTCCATAATGACGCTCTTCACATTTCGAGTCGCAGTTCATCTCGATGACGGCGTCTGTGGACACGACCACCGACCTAGTGTAGCGAAAATGTGATTCACCAGAAGAGCCGACACGTTTACATTGATGGATGGTCGAATCCCGATCCTCGATCGTAATTGTGTCGTTGGGTCAACATGTGAAGACGTAGGGGTGATCTGCTGCGCAGCTCCATGTTCAACGATGTACGATGAACGGTGTGCTCCGAAACACTTGCGCGTGCACCAGCATTGTCTTCTTTCGGTAGAGATGCCACACATCACCATCTATCCTACTTCACAGAGCACACAAGCCTCTGAACCCCACGTTCTGTGAAGAGTCGTAGATCTCCAACAATTATGCGCCTAGTGGTAGTTTCACTGTCCTTCTCTCTCTTTCCTTAGACGCTCACGACCGTAGCGCATGAACATTCGACCAGCTTCACTGTTGTCGAGATACTCGTCCACATGCTCTGCGTAATAATAGTCTGCCCTTTGGGATTTCCCCATCTGCAGCCCTTGCATACTTTTGTTACCACATAACATGCCCGCAACGCCTCTAGACGGCACTCAAAGTAGCGGTGGGCAGTGGTCATTTCCTTTTGCGTTATCAGAGTAACCTGTGTGGCAAACGTCTTGAGTCGCCCTTCTGGAAGCGCTCTGCGCTGCACGATGCTTCTGAAGCGGTCTGTGCGGAGAGTGATCCCGAAAGTCTCTTCGGGTTTGCTGCCGGATCCTAAAATCAACTTGACTCGATATTTCGGCGATCCAATTGGTCGCCATCTTCAGGAAAATGCTGCTTCTGCTGATGAGTCGCTCTGAGAACTGACGACAGGTTGCAAATCGACGTCCTATATTGGCCACCGTTCAGTACACGGCGCATGCGCAGACCCATCACGGTTTCTGCCTTCCAAAAGAGGGAGGTGGCGCCGTCCTTAGTGAAACACTGCTGGCAACGATGTATCGCAATCAAGGCCGCACCGAAGAACGTTCAGTTTTGATGCGAGATAATACAGGATTCCACGTCTTCCTAAGAGGAAACCCATTGTCTCTGTTGATTAAATTATCAGCCAACCTAATTTCAATCGCCTCTTTATAGACACTGTTCCAAAAACCGGAAATGTTGGCAAACACAACAGTTTCCACAAATTTCATATTGTGTCCCTCATTTAGGCAATGTTCTGCTACGCCGATTTTTCCGGCTGTTGTAGCTTCGTATGACGGCGATGTTCCACACACCTGTCATGCACTGTGCGAATCGAACGGCCAATGTAAGCTTTCCCACATTGACACGGAATTTTGTACACCCCGGGTTTCCTAAGCCCCAAATCATCCTTCACAGAGCCGAGCAGTGCCCTAATCTTGGATGGTGGACGGAACACACTCTTAATGTTAAAATTCCTTAAAATTCGTCCAATGTTAAACGATAAGCCTCCAGCATAAGGAAGAAAGGCCACAGATCTATGATCCTCTTCGTACACCTCCGGAGATAGTCCAAACTCCATAGCCCGACGACTCTGCTTCTCGGTGTAAACATTTTCCTTAAAAACAGTTATCAAATGCTCAAGTTCTTGAGTTAAGCTGTCTGCATCGGAAATGGCATATGCTCTACGTACCAAAGTCCTAAGGACGCTATTGCGTTGGTGTGGTGGATGAGGAAACTGTGGTGGTTGCCAACATTTCCGGTTTTTGGAACAGTGTCTATAAAGAGGCGATTGGAATTAGGTTGGCTGATAATTTAATCAACAGAGACAATGGGTTTCCTCTTAGCAAGACGTGGAATTCTCTATTATCTCGCATCAAAACTGAAAGTTCTTCGGTGCGGCCTTGATTGCTATGTATCGTTGCCAGCAGTGTTTCACTAAGGGCGGCGCCACCTCCCTGTCCTGGAAGACAGAAACAGTGATCTACATCTACATCTACATCTACATTTATACTCCGCAAGCCACCCAACGGTGTGTGGCGAAGGGCAGTTTACGTGCCACGGTCATTACCTCCCTCTTCTGTTCCAGTCGCGTATGGTTCGCGGGAAGAACGACTGTCTGAAAGCCTGCGTACGCGCTCGAATCTCTCTAATTTTACATTCGTGATCTCCTCGGGAGGTATAAGTAGGGGGAATCAATATATTCGATACCTCATCCAGAAACGCACCCTCTCGAAACCTGGCGAGCAAGCTCCACCGCGATGCAGAGCGCCTCTCTTGCAGAGTCTACCACTTGAGTTTGCTAAACATCTCCGTAACGCTATCACGGTTACCAAATAACCCTGTGACGAAACGCGCCGCTCGTCTTTGGGTCTTCTCTATCTCCTCCGTCAACCCGATCTGGTACGGATCCCATACTGATGAGCAATTCTCAAGTATAGGTCGAACGAGTGTTTTGTAAGCCACCTCCTTCGTTGATGGACTACATTTTCTAAGGACTCTCCCAATGAATCTCAACCTGGCACCCGCCTTACCAACAATTAATTTTATATGATCATTCCACTTCAAATCGTTCCGCACGCATACGCCGAGATATTTTACAGAAGTAACTGCTACCAGTGTTTGTTCCGCTATCATATAATCATACAATAAAGGATCCTTCTTTCTATGTATTCGCAATACATTACATTTGTCTATGTTAAGGGTCAGTTGCCGCTCCCTGCACCAAGTGCCTATCCGCTGCAGATCTTCCTGCATTTCGCTACAATTTTCCAATGCTGCAACTTCTCTGTATACTACAGCATCATCCGCGAAAAGCCACATGGAACTTCCGACACTATCTACTAGGTCATTTATATACAGGGCTATTACAAATGATTGAAGCGATTTCATAAATTCACTGTAGCTCCATTCATTGACATATGGTCACGACGCACTACAGATACGCAGAAAAACTAATAAAGTTTTGTTCGGCTGAAGCCACACTTCAGGTTTCTGCCGCCAGAGCGCTCGAGAGCGCAGTGAGACAAAATGGCGACAGGAGCCGAGAAAGCGTATGTCGTGCTTGAAATCCACTCACATCAGTCTGTCATAACAGTGCAGCGACACTTCAGGACGAAGTTCAACAAAGAACCACCAACTGCTAACTCCATTCGGCGATAGTATGCGCAGTTTAAAGCTTCTGGATGCCTCTGTAAGGGGAAATCAACGGGTCGACCTGCAGTGAGCGAAGAAACGGTTGAACGCGTGCGGGCAAGTTTCAAGCGTAGCCCGCGGAAGTCGACGAATAAAGCAAGCAGCGAGCTAAACGTACCACAGTCGACGGTTTGGAAAATCTTACGGAAAAGGCTAAAGCAGAAGCCTTACAGTTTACAATTGCTACAAGCCCTGACACCCGATGACAAAGTCAAACGCTTCGAATTTTCGGCGCGGTTGCAACAGCTCATGGAAGAGGATGCGTTCAGTGCGAAACTTGTTTTCAGTGATGAAGCAACATTTTTTCTTAATGGTGAAGTGAACAGACACAATGTGCGAATCTGGGCGGTAGAGAATCCTCACGCATTTGTGCAGCAAATTCGCAATTCACCAAAAATTAACGTGTTTTGTGCAATCTCACGGTTTAAAGTTTACGGCTCCTTTTTCCTCTGTGAAAGAAACGTTACAGGACACGTGTATCTGGACATGCTGGAAAATTGGCTCATGCCACAACTGGAGACCGACAGCGCCGACTTCATCTTTCAACAGGATGGTGCTCCACCGCACTTCCATCATGATGTTCGGCATTTCTTAAACAGGAGATTGGAAAACCGATGGATCGGTCGTGGTGGAGATCATGATCAGCAATTCATGTCATGGCCTCCACGCTCTCCCGACTTAACCCCATGCGATTTCTTTCTGTGGGGTTATGTGAAAGATTCAGTGTTTAAAGCTCCTCTACCAAGAAACGTGCCAGAACTGCGAGCTCGCATCAACGATGCTTTCGAACTCAGTGATGGAGACATGCTGCGCCGAGTGTGGGAGGAACTTGATTATCGGCTTGATGTCTGCCGAATCTGTAAAGGGGCACATATCGAACATTTGTGAATGCCTAAAAAAACTTTTTGAGTTTTTGTATGTGTGTGCAAAGCATTGTGAAAATATCTCAAATAATAAAGTTATTGTAGAGCTGTGAAATCGCTTCAATCATTTGTAATAACCCTGTATATTGTGATGGGCGGCGCATGCGCCGTGTACTGAACGGTGGCCTATATAGGACGTCGATTTGCAACCTGGCGTCAGTTCCCAGCGGGACTCATCAGCAGAAGCAGCATTTTCCCGAAGATGGCGACCAGTTGGATCGCCGAAATATCGAGTCTAGTTGATTTTAGGATCCGGCAGCAAACCAGAAGAGGCTTTCGAGACTTATTACGCCGGGAAAGCCTACGTAATCACAGAGTGATCCCGATCGTCACAAGGCCAACAGAGGCGCTGCAAAATGGCTCTGAGCACTATGGGACTTAACTTCTGAGGTCATCAGTCCCCTAGAACTTAGAACTACTTAAACCTAACTAACCTAAGGACATCACACACACCCATGCCCGAGGAAGGATTCGAACCTGCGACCGTAGCGGTCACGCGGTTCAAGACTGTAGCGCCTAGAACCGCTCGGCCACCCCGGCCGGCGAGGCACTGCAGCCGCTGTCGTGCTGTCAACAAAGGCACTCGCGTGTTCTCCCATAGCCCATTAGCACCAAATTTCACCGCAGTGTCCTAAAAGATACATTCGTCGTACCTCCACATTGATTTCCGCGGTTATTTCACGCAGTGTTGCTTGTCTGTTAGCACTGACAACTCTACACAAATGCCGGTGCTCTCGGTCGTTAAGCGAAGGCCGTCGGCTATTGCATTAGCCGTGGTGAAAGGTAATGCCTGAAAATAGGTATTCTAGTGTGGTGTGCGTACTGTAAGACCTTCGGTACACACACCATCAGATTATTTGACTTGTCACTCTAACGAAGTAGGCGAGTGTCAGCAATATGTCTCGTGGTCTTATCGTGGCGTGCTTATCTTCTGCCGTTAGGTCAGGCGATAGAAATGCCACTTGCACACTTGCAGTAGCATATTGACGGTGACCAACTTTAAACAGAACTTGATTAGTTTTCATGCACATTTATTAAAATAATAACAAGCATAAAAATTACTTAACTTGGCTCTGGATGCTATTTACTACTGACAATCTAAAATTCCTTTGGTATTGGTACGTTAATCTTATTCTCACATATATCTTTGATACTTGACAAAAGTGTCTATACATTTATCTTCATGGCTATGTACAGGAATATGGTAGTCTTATGATGCACAGACTGAAACTTGACTATAGACTGGTACAGACTGGTGCAGACAAATGCAGACTGGTACAGACTGGTGCAGACAAATGCTGACTGACTAATAGGAGGTCTGTACACTCGTTATAATACCTCGCGCGTTCATGTATCACTGCGCGAGTGTGATCCGCGAGGAGAAAAGGTTCTACATTAGCAGCAATCTCATTGGTTTTGTTACATATTAATACGCGCATCGGCGGAAGCAGAATTTGGTCCAGGTCTATGGCAGCGCCATCTCGTAGTGCAGAGACGGACGAGCGCTGTGCCTGCGCTGTTGTGCTCAGCAGGGTGCGCTCTAGTGGGAAAGCTGTGTGCGCACTGACTAAGCGGAACTATGTACACAACATGTAGGCACAGTCTTGACACAATGGATCTCGGAATACTGAATTCCCCAACGATTTCCGAAATGGAATGTCCTATGCGTAAGGCTCCTAGAATCATTCTGCGTTCAAGGTCTCTTAATTTCCGCCGTGCAGGCATAATCACGTCGGAATTCTTGAATCACCTGAGCACAAATGATAGCTCCGCCAATGTGCTGCCCTTTTATACCTTGTGTACATGAAACTGCAGACATCTGTATATTGTGCGCATGGCTATCTCGTGACTTTTGTCTCCTCAGTGTATACTACACTATAAGACACCTTGGACCCTGTTAACTAGACGTGCTGGTGTTTTGAGCTGAAGTCTGTGTGTCCAAGCTTAGGCATAGTATCCGATGACGCTATGGTGCTTTTTTGTTGTTTGCATTGACAGCTTGTAATCGTAACAGGTTAGATGGGTTTGTTCATAAAGGTACTACAGTCAGACACTCGCGTTTTGTAGGATTCGGTTTTGATATAAGTACCCGAGTTGTACTTGGCACGACTGCCACGTTTCACCGCTGACTCGTCACGAGGTCGGGACTGCCATGTGGCACAGCGGAGCCCCGTGGGCGCTGCTCCCTCGCGAGATTAGCAGCTTCCAGATTCGGATATTAATTTCGCCAGTGGGCGCCCGGCTTTCTCCCTCCTCTTTCAAACGTCTTGAGGGAGGATACGGTGGCGTAAAGACAGCGCCAGCGCGCCCTGTTCCCGGCGCCGCTGCCGCCCGGGGGCAACTAATCAGGCACGAGGCAGTTGGGCGACGGCGCCGGTCAGCCGCCAGCCAAACTCGCCGACGACTACAATGGCGCCGAAGCAGCCGCCAGCCATATTAATAAGAAGTTCACGGATTCCTCCACAATAAGTCGGCGGCGCTCATCTGGGTCGTCGCGCGCCTTTCACGGTCGCCACCAATGAATATCGCTGGCAGCAGTGCGCGGGGGGAGGGCCAAAGAGGAGTGAGTGAGTCTCGGACCGGACTGAAAGAACAAGAAACAGAGAGGAAAAAATCTTCCAAGGAGTCACTTCCTTGAGGAAAAATGGGGCGGTGTGGAGGGATGGGAATTAGAGAGGGACAGAGAGAGAGTGGGGGAGGAGGGGGGGGGCGGGGAGAGAGAGAAGACGGTTGGTGGAAGGCGACAAGACGGGGAGAGAACGCCGCAGCAGAGACAGCCGAGCGGAGAGAACTTGAAGTGACGTATTTCCGCCGGAAGGAAGAGGCTGTCATTAGGCTCGCCCGCGAAGAAAGGATCCGCAAGATGGCGACGGCGTAATGACACTCGGTGAATCCTCACGGCTATCCTCGAGGGCGCCGGGATGGACCGGCGCGGCGAGGGGCGGCAGAGACGGCGAGGGCGGCGGCACTCGTAGCGAGCGAGCGAGCAAGCACCGCCATTCACCCCCGGGCGGCCTGTCGGCGTGTGTACATAACCCAGTTACCCGGGCGCGATGCCTCCGCTGCGACAACGAGTACATCCGACGCGACGAGTGGCGGCTGCCGCCCGCTGTCCTCGGCAGTTCCTTCTGGCGATCCTCGCGCGAGACAACAGTGTGACGGAGAGAGTGAGAGAAACAGGGTGAGAGTGGGCCCGAGGAAGTTTCGTCATAGCCGGCGCGGCGCGTGACAATAGCCGTCACTGAAGCAGCGACACACACACCCCGCGTCGCCTCTTCTGTACGAGTCCGCGCCCCCTGGCCAGCGGGCCGTCCATTGTCTTCCGGCGCTACTTCAAAGAATTGAAAGCCAGCCCGGCTTTGTTCTAGCTCTGGCGCTCAGGTAACGAGCAAAATCTGCGTCCTGCCAAGTCTGCCTGCGCCTAACATCTCTTCTCCCACTTTGACATCTACGCAAAGGAGGCGATAAAAAAAAGGAAAAAAATATTGGCCGGATGCGAGCAGGACTCCCGCTCCGATGGTTCAGTAAAAAGCTAATTATGTTTACAGACAGTCCATATATCCCGAAAATCGAGAATCTCGACGATTTTTGCCTGTTATCGACATTGATATTAGTAAGATGACGGTCAGGGGATTCCAAGACTTTCGAGAATGTTTTAATTTCACGTTTGAGGTCGGATAACAAATGAGAAAAGAAATATTGTTTGTGTGATATAATTAAAAATCTGTTCCGCAGAAATGTAGGAACACATGAGGCAATACTGACCCTACGACTTCTCTTAGAAGATAGTTTAAGGAAAGACAAACCTACATTTATAACGTTTGTAGACATACAGAAAACTTTTGATAATCTTGGCTGGAATACTCTCTTTGAAATTCTGAAGGTAGCAGTGGTGAAATTAGCAGCGGTAAAATGCAGGGGCGGGAAGGCTTTTTACGACTTGTGCAGAAACCGAACGGCAATTTTAAGAGTCGAGGGGTATGTAAAGAAAGCAGTGGTTGACAAGGGAGTGAGACAGGGTTGTAGCCTATCCCCGATGTTACTCAATCTGTACATTGAGCACGCAGTAAAGAATATCAAAGAAAAATGTGGAGTAGGAATTGAACTTCACGGAGAAGAAATAGAAACTTTGAAGTTTTCCGATGAAATTGCAATTCTGTCAGAGACAGCAAAGGACTGAAGAGAATGGACAGTGATGTGAATAGGAGGGATAAGATGAACACCAAGAAAAACAAAACGAGAATAATGGAATGCAGTCGAACAAAATCGGTCATGCTGAGGAAATGAAGTTAGAAAACGAGCCACTTAATGCAGTAGACGAGTTTTGCTAATTGGGCTGCAAAATAACTAATGATGGTCGAAGTAGAGGTGATATAACTAATGATGGTCGAAGTAGAGGTGATATAAAATATGGACTGGCAATGGCAAGAAAAGCGTTACTGAAGAACAGATAACGTCGAATTAGATTTAAGAGTCAGGAAATCCTTGCTGAAAGTATTTGTATTGAGTTAACTATGTATGTAAGTGAAACATAGACAATAAACAGTTTGGACAAGAAGAGAATAGAGGCTTTTGGAGTGTGGCGCTAAAGAAGAACGCTGAAGATTAGGTGTGTAGACTACATAACTAATAAGGAAGTACTGAATACAACTGGAGAGAAAAGAAACTTGTAGCACAACTAGACCAAAAGAAGGGATAGGTTGATAGGACACGTTCTGAGACATCAAGGAATCACCAATTTAGTACTGGAGGGAAGTGTTGGTGGCTGAAAATAATAGAGGGAGACAAAGAGATGAATACAGTAAACACATTCAGAACGATGCAGGTTGCGGTAGTTACTCGATGATTAAGAGTCTTGCACAGCACATAATAGCATGGAGAGCTGCATCAAACCATTCTTAGGACTGAAGACCACAACAAAACTACAAATTAACTATTTTCTTATCTTTTCCTTTATTTGTACTGTGAAACCTTTCTTCTGCCAAATTACAGGATCTGACGTGAAGGGCAAGAACCAGTAAGTGACTGCTAGCATAAAAATATGTGTCAAAAATGTTGATTTTATTGACTTAAAAGCTTTGTAAGCAGGCTGCTTAGGTTCTTATATTGGTAACGCCGCCGCCACGTAGCGCTCTATGTGAAAATCACTGGCTGTGCTGTGTGCAGTCTGTGGCTGGCTGACGTTGTTGTAATACTCGCCATTGTAGCGTTGGGCAGTTGGCTGTTAACAGCGCGTAGCGTTGTGCAGTTGGAGGTGAGCCGCCAGCAGTAGTGGATGTGGGGAGAGAGATGGCGGAGTTTTGAAATTTGTAAGACTGGATGTCATGAACTGCTATATATATTATGACTATTAAGGTAAATAAATTGTTTGTTCTCTATTAAAATCTTTCATTTGCTAACTATGCCTATCAGTAGTTAGTGCCTTCCGTAGTTTGAATCTTTTATTTAGCTGGCAGTAGTGGCGCTTGCTGTATTGCAGTAGTTCGAGTAACAAAGATTTTTGAGAGGTAAGTGATTTGTGAAACGTATAGGTTAATGTTAGTCAGGGCCATTCTTTTGTAGGGATTTTTGAAAATCAGATTGCGTTGCGCTAAAAATATTGTGTGTCAGTTTAAGCACAGTCTTGTATAATTTTTCTAAGGGGACATTTCATACGGCGACCCTGCCAGGGATACCTCACTGGAATCTTCTGATTTTTTCTTGTAGTTTGTGTAATTAGTGTAGATTTTGTTTATTGCTAGTGCATAATTATAGAGAGAATTTCCTTTTTAGTTGTAGTGTTTCATTGGTGTACAGTAAAACAGTTGTGGCATGCATGTAGATTTGCAGCAAGTATTTCGCAGCTGCGCTTGCAATTAACGAGATATTATTTTCAGTGTTACGTTAATGTGTTCTCTTATTTTTGCCCTTCAAATTGTGCTTTTCTGTGTTATCGTGTGAAATATTGTGACAATAATGGCATGTGAAAAACTTAATACTAGGCTCCAAAGCAAACTGAGAAATGACAGTGAAGACGAAAGCAGTGTGTTAGCGCCACCGAGTAATGAATTAACTAATGTTCAAAGTAGTAATTTGGTAATTGTGCATAGGGAAATGGAGCCGGCTGCAAACAAAGTAGACAGTGAAACAATTAGTGAACAGGGAAGCATTATTGATCGATCGGTCGGCAACAGCTTGCCTCAGGAATCCGAAATGACAGGACACAATCTTGCAAATACTGTAGATTCAGGTTTTGCGTCCTCACCGTTTTCTCAAATAAGTCAAGACACATTTTCTGCTTTTCAAACTGTGAATATTACCGGTTCAAATGTATTGCCGAATAGCACTGAGGAACATGTTTCAGACACCAGTGCATTGTTATTACAATTAATGCAACAAATGGGACAAAAGCTTCAAAAGTTAGACATAATGGAACAAAATCTTCAAAAGTTAGACACAATGGTACAAAATCTTCAAAAGTTAAACGCAATGGAAGAAAATCAGAGACAAACACAGCAACAGTTAGACACAATGGATCAAAATCAGAGACAAACAAAGCAAAAGCTTCAAAAGTTAGACACCACACTTGAACAAACACGTGAAGATTTAACTACTGAGTTACATAACATTGAATCGAAATGTCAAAAAGTGTGTAATGACGTAAAAACACAAATTTGTGAGCATTTTCAACCTATTTTTTCGCGGCATAAATGAAAATGTCGTGTGGCTAGGGCCTCCCGTCAGGTAGACCGTTCGCCTGGTGCAGGTCTTTCTATTTGACGCCACTTCGGCGACCTGCGCGTCGATGGCGATGAAATGATGATGATTAGGACAACACAACACCCAGTCCCTGAGCGGAGAAAATTTCCGACCCAGCCTTGAATCGAACCCGTGCCCTTAGGATTGACAGTCTGTCACGCTGGCCACTCAGCTACTGGGGCGGACTTTCGCGGCATGAAAATGCATTACAGAATCACGAAGCAGCCATAAAAGAACTGCAAACTATTGTTCATGAAAATCATGAGTCCTTGCAAGCTAAAATTGACTCAGTTGCATCTACCGATTCGGTTATGCAACTTGCAAAAACTCAAGAAAACTTAAAGGACACAGTAGACACTCTGAAAATTGGTTCAGAAAGACACATGGAGGAAATTAGTTCATTATCAGAGAAAGTAGTTGAACTTTCATGATGATTTTGACTATAAGCTGTTCATTACTACACGTAAATTCAAAACATTTAAGAATTCTGGCAACGACATTCATCCACAAGCATGGCTCCATCAATTCTCGCATTGTTTTCCTCCCAACTGGTCGTTAGAACACAGATTAGAATTTATGTGCGGCTACTTGGAGAATGAACCAGCTGTAAGAATGCGATCGGTAATTCACGATTGCCACAGTGAAGGAGAGTTTTACCATGCCTTCCTCTCAGCATATTGGTCTCAAGCCACACAAGATCGAGTAAAACATAGCATCATAATGATGAAACATTTCGAATAATCTGAATTCTCCAGTCTTGTGAAATATTTTGAAGACATGTTGCACAAGAATCAGTACCTGTCAAACCCATACAGCCCATCAGAACTCATCCACATTTGCTTAATCAAATTACCTGAACGTTTACGACATATTATTTTGGCAGGACGTTGCAAAGACGACATTGAAGCTTTTCAGGGACTCTTACAAGAACTGGAAATTGACACTGACAATCGGGGAACGCGGGAACAGGAGCACAACAATTACAGGTCACATCCGTCGCAATTCCGTGATGAAAGAAGTAATAACTTGACACGACAAGGCTATTCTCACAACACAAATCGTGACCAAAACAGACACCACCTGTATGACAACCACTGGCAGAGTAATAGTTACAGAGAAAGTTCGCATTTCCGTAGTAATGAATATGACAGAGACAATCATAGAAACAGACAATATGGTAACCAGAACTATTATCAAGGGAGACAGAATAATTTCAGACGCAACAGTTCAGCGCGCAGTTACGATTCGGGGAGAAATTCTCCACCACGTGACCGACAAGAAAGAAACTGTGGAATCTACCGACATGACGATAGACGATATAATCATAGCGACAGACCTGAATCTTATCAGAACTGGCGGGATTCAAACAGAGCAGGGCACTCTCGACAAGGTGAATTTGTAGAAGTTAGGTCTCCTAATCCTAATAACGACGCGCGCCAACAAAGAGACAGACAATGACTCGCACAGCAGGCAGCCGCGTGCGCCAGCTGGCTCAGAGAAAAATAACATAGATGCTAACCTTGAGAAAAATTCCAGTATTCTTTACTGGCATATACCACACGATGATTCCATTGAAGCTGGAGCTCTGCACCACATTTCACATGTAAAACCGTTTATTGAAAGATAATCTGCTTTTTAACCTTATCTTTGCCATATAACTTTTCACTTTCCATTACTAGTATGCTTTGTCAGACTTAGAATCTGTTAACATGCATCAATGTTTGAAGTTAAATACCCAGTCAAGAACCAAGATAACTTATTTCAACAGAAATTACGAATGCATTGTTCTAGTGAACAGACGACACAGTGTTGTATTTGTACATTCTTGCTTGTTAGTTGCACGATTACGTAACGACTATCAGGCTTACATACTTAGGACATATACTGGTACTGCTAATGAGATTTTAATGCAACATTTTTGTTTACTTGAAGATACATTCTGGATTTAAAGTATTTTGTGTGAGATACCAGATGACACAGTGGTTAGTTTATGTGACAGCTACACGATTATATCACGACGTTACTAATGAGTGACAATTTACAATGTTGCTTTTGTGATGTATCTGTTTTATATCTGCACAGTTTTTCTGAATTATTCTGGAAAGTAAAACATGTTTTAGTAGTAACTTTTGTGGTATAGCTACAAGGAGACAGCGTTTTCCGTAGCACAACAATATGTTACAGCACAGTACTTTCTTCACCACAACAATAAGCGTAATAACTAAGATATCTATACGCAAAGCATTTCACTTGTGTTTATGATGAGGTAAGTACATTGACTTCTGCAGAACTTAGCTTTCGGAGGACGATAACTACGAGACGTCCACAGAGATTATCTTACAACATGATGCACAGTTTAGCGCTACAGTACACGTATTTGAGTGATTAATTTTGTACTTGAAACATTTATTTTTAAAGATATTTGAAGTACAATGATACAAAGGTTTTCCGTGATACATTTCATTCCATTGCTGTAATCTGTAACACCTGAGGGTATAATTACATTAATCCTCAGGGGGTACACATATACTTTGTGTACCATGTGTTTGGCAAGCACAAGGAGCCCTAGCTACCGTGGTATTTGCTTATACAACTTTACACATCGGTACCATATTTCTCTAACACACAAATTACACAGCTATCTGATCATTTAACTGAGAGATAAACATTTTTTTTACTACATCAGTGACACATGTTTACGCAATTACACAGTTGGGTAACTTCACACTTACGAAATTGTATTTTGTCTGTACTTTGTGAACTGTTCATATTTTTTCGGACCCATTGTGATATTATGAGAGCTTTGAATGATATATTTGGTATGGGATCACGATTTTTAAAGTACGTTTGAGGCAGATGACACTTTTGACATGAGCAGAGAATTTTTTTTAGGTTTTGAAATTATTGGAGGAAGCTACGACGATTTTGAGAGTTGACTGTGGTGTTATGATGTTATTATTACGATGACTATGTGTATAATGCTGTTGCAGTATGTTTATGATCAATAAGCTGATGCTATATGAGTTATTTGATTATGCTACGTATCTGTTATGATGAAATATTGAAGAAGTGTCGACGAACAAGGTAAGGAATAATGAGTAGTGGCTAGGGACTCTGGTTTGTAAAAAAGGTTGTTGGAAACCAAGAATCGTACTTTAAGAGTTATGAAATGTATGTAAATGCGTGAATGTATTACAATGCCGACGAAAATTTTTTGGACACTGTTATATCAATAGGATTTTGTTTCTACAGATTTGTAACGCAAAATCTTGACCTGTGAAATATTTTTATATGAGACTGTCACTGTAGCGGAAACTGCTGTCGTAAATATTTTGGTAAGAAAGTTAAGTGGCCACCTTCACGTAATGCATCGTGGGCACCCAGCTGCGTGACAGACGCCTGGAAAAAAGCCATTAGTGTGTGCCTTTCAGAGGCACAGGTGAAAAAAAGGAGGCCATTATCCTTGCTATTGACATTCCTTTGTAGAAGGCATCGTAAATACGACACCCTCAAACTTGAAAACATGATTACACTGTAGAGTTCTTAATTTATGATATTTACTGAAATGAAATGATGAGAAACATTTCATGTCTATTGTCTTGCTAGTTGAAAGATTGTTTACTGCATTATGAAATGCCATATGGCCAGTGAATGACGTTTCACACCTTGCCTTGCCTATTTTGTTTAATATCTAGTTCCTAGCTGCACTGCAGCATTGGTTGAAATAAAATTTTATAGATGTACTAATATAAATATTTTATGCCTACAGATCCAGTAAAAAATAACCTTATGATGGATGTACTCCAAAAAATGAGGGAGCACAAAAAGAGATTTCCACTTCACAGCAATTGCATACATAATTTTGGTCAGTGACTTGGTAACTTGTCTGCTAGAGAAAGTTACAATGATGCATCACTCTAGTGTTAAGATGTGACATAGGTATTAAACATGGCCATTTTTACTGTAATATTTTTTCTGCTTGAGCTTTCTCATGTTTAGATATAAGTTATTGCATTTGCTGCGGCTGTTTGCCAGGCATAGTGCTACTAAATTTCGCTTTGCATTACTCTGTTAAGCTAGTTTTACCACTGATTTATTTTTCTTGTTGTTGCACATTGGCTCATATTAGTTGTAATGTTGCATTGCTTGGTAATTTAGATTTACTGTAGCTTGCTTTCCAAATTTCCATTTTTTTGTAATTGCTGTTTGTGTTAATTGTTTTGTGCTGCTGCATTGCCTCATCCCTTAGTTTAGCATCTGAACTCAGTAGATTTAAGTTAGCTTAAGAGGGGGTAGACTATATAAGAGAATGAGTTATGATGAATTGGAAGAAATGCATTGAGAAGCTATAAGAAAATGGTTTGGCCAAAAAAGTAGTGTACAGTGGAGAAAAACTATTTTTGAAAGAAGATGTGAACAGAATACAGAAAGCAAGCTTGGATAGAATTTTTTTGGTGGAAACAAATGTTGAAATAAGAGGAAAGATATATGGAATGAAGTTTTGCGGTGGACTGCAGTACCAAATGTCACACTGAAAACAAACCCCGTCCTGTATTTTTGTGTTATTACACTATGTGAATTTGTGTTTTTCCTGTCTTAATGTGTTTAGCTAATAAGAGTTATGTTGTAGAATTTTTCTGATAATATGTTATTTTCTTTGTAAAGATGTTTAGACATTATTTATTCTGTTTTGCTTTAATGCTCATGTGTGAAGTTGATGTTTCAATAATTATTCTGATCTTTCATGTATTTACTTATATCATAATTCATGTAACACTGATGTATATGTTTATTTCTATTCTTTTGTAAAGCCCCTACTACTACAAATGTTATCTGTATTATTACGTTTTTAATGATGTATTTTGTACCTTTGTTATTCTATTCTTATAAAATTGTAATTGACACCAGCTCATCAAATTAATTAACTTGTAAGTTACATTTCACTGCACACATTTCTGTTGGTCATAGTATATGGACAATATGTGAGAAGTAGGGACTGTTAGTGTCTGGACGTGTGTTGATAATTCAGCAAGGGACTGGTTAACAGCATTGCTGTTTCTCAGGACAATTCAAAAACTTTGTGAGCGCACAAGTGGTGGTTTATGGACTTGCTATATTCTCCGCAAGACTCTTCGATGGTGATTGTGCACCTGCACAGTTGCAGCAGATGGCTGTTGGCCGTCTCTACAAGGACTACAGTGGGTCTGCATCTTTGATGACCCACCAATACCATTATTTCTACAAGGACTACAGTGGGTCTACACCTTTGCTGACTCACCAGTACCATTATTTCTACAAGGACTACAGTGGGTCTACACCTTTGCTGACTCACCAGTACCATTATTTCTACAAGGACTGCAGTGGGTCTGCACCTCTGGTGGCCCACCAATACCACAATCTCTACAAGGACTGCAGTGGGTCTGCACCTCTGGTGGCCCACCAATACCATACTCTCTACCAGGACTACAGTGGGTCTGCTCTGTGATGACCTACCTACCATTATTCGACAAAACTTCGACTGACTCTGCTGTGGGTTTGCTCTGTTGTGGCCCATTACCTGTCTGCATATCAAGAGTCAGCACTGTCTTTCTGTTGGAAGGACAACACTACTTCTTCAAGACTGCATGGAAATCCACTACTTCCGAGTGCATTTTCTTTTACTGCTCAGACTTTGAGAAAAAAAAACACTGCAATTTTACTGTGATGAATGATCAGGACTGTCTTTATGGACTGTGAGAAAATTTTAGCTTTTGACCAACATTGTATCAATAACTGTGTACATTTGATTTCTTTGTTATTTTAATCATGAAAAATTTTTTCAAACCTGTATTGACCACTGCCCAAAACAATTTGTAAAATTTTTTATGGGGAGCATGGGGGCTATGTAAGTAGGCTGTTTAGGTTCTTATATTGGTAACGCTGCCGCCACGTAGCGCTCTACATGAAAATCACTGGCTGTGCTGTGTGCAGTCTGTGGCTGGTTGACATTGTTGTAATACTCGCCATTGTAGCGTTGGGCAGTTGGCTGTTAACAGCGCATAGCGTTGTGCAGTTGGAGGTGAGGCGTCAGGAGTAGTGGATGTGGGGAGAGAGATGGCGGAGTTTTGAAATTTGTAAGACTGGATGTCATGAACTGCTATATATATTATGACTATTAAGGTAAATACATTGTTTGTTCTCTATCAAAATCTTTCATTTGCTGACTATGCCTATCAGTAGTTAGTGCCTTCCGTAGTTTGAATCTTTTATTTAGCTGGCAGTAGTGGCGCTCGTTGTATTGTAGTAGTCCGAGTAACCAAGATTTTTGTGAGGTAAGTGATTTGTGAAACGTATAGGTTAATGTTAGTCAGGGCCATTCTTTTGTAGGGATTTTTGAAAGTCAGATTGCGTTGCGCTAAAAATATTGTGTGTCAGTTTAAGCACAGTCTTGAATAATTTTTCTAAGGGGACGTTTCAGCTTCACTATTCCACATCGCCAAGGATCCGTATTCCTTGATGTGAGACATAAATTTCAACTTGATACGTGTATTCTTTCCTGGGAAGAATGGGTCTTAACTGACGGACGAACAGTAAGACAGTGTGATAAGAAATGGCAATTTTTTATTTTTCGTGTGATGTAATTACAAACTAACAATTTTCACATTTTTTCTATTTGTTGTAGTGTGAAGCCCTGCTTCATGGCAATTTTCATGATTCTAGGTGAACAGAAAGTACCCTACAGGTTTTGATGAATGGGTTTGTGACTATAAAAGTAAGTGACATAAATGGCCGTATCGTTTGATTGTATCGACTTAGAGGCTTCACCTTTTTACATCGACCAAGGACCACAGATCTTAATAGTGACGTGAATTTCAAATCGTTACGTCTATCCGTTCCTGAGAAAAATGCTTTTGAAAAGTCAGTCAGACAGACATACAGACAGACGGACATCAACATGGCCCTAAAAGGATTCCGTTTTTGCCGACTGAGGTACGGAACCATAAAAAAGAGAAAAACAGATTTTGTCGTCTAGGCGCCCCATTGGGTTTTAGAAATTCGAACGTCAGTATGGCGATTGTGGTTTTAAAGGGACTAACTGCGAGGTTATTAACTCCTCAATCCTCTCCTGCCGTTCGAAGACACTTTCTCTCATTAGCAATAACAAAAAGTCCGAAGAGCCACCCAATACTTTTTCGTTCCTGAATCTAACACAGATAATGAAATACTTTTCTGTACCTACTCTTGAATGTAACAGATACAAACTACATACACTAAAGTGCCATTTTTTTACACCGTTTACTTAGTTTTGCTTTGTTGACAGGAAAATTTAATTAGTAACAGGTCTAATCAACAATCGTCCAGTAATTTTCGGGTTTGCTGCCGGATCCCATCAACATTCTGCAACGATATTTCGTATTTCGGCCCAGAGACGTCCGGCCATCCTCAAGTAAGTAACGTAGTACTGAAGAGCCCTGTTTTTTTTCTTTATTGCATTTCGATTCCCTCGATTTTCCCCCCCCCCCCCCCCCTCCCTGCGAAGATTGGGGGGGGGGGGGCTGGCAGCAGCGTAATACACCGTTCTGCAGCCTTCAGATAAAGTTTAAAAAACATAATGAGGAGACATAACAATAAAACGAGGTGATGAAGCGGTGACTGTTTAAAACTTGTACATGGCGAAAAAGTTGTGAAGAGGTAGTGATGCTGATTAAAAACACTTAGGAAACAGACAAGCACAATTAAAAAACATGGCGACGGTCTGGTTTCTGTTCGCTGCAATTTAAAAAGGGGACGCACAACACTGAACACTCACGGAAAACGCTGCACCATAGAGAACGAAGGCATATGGGTATGGGAGGGGAGGAACAGGACAGTTGAGGGGAAAAAAGGGGGGGAGCCGATGGAGGCCGGCCGAAGTGGCCGTGCAGTTAAAGGCGCTGCAGTCTGGAATCGCAAGACCGCTACGGTCGCAGGTTCGAATCCTGCCTCGGGCATGGATGTTTGTGATGTCCTTAGGTTAGTTAGGTTTAACTAGTTCTAAGTTCTAGGGGACTAATGACCTCAGCAGTTGAGTCCCATAGTGCTCAGAGCCATTTGAACCATTTGAGCCGATGGAGAAAAAAAGGGGAACAGGGCGGATGCGAGAAAGGAGTGGGGAAGACAGTTAAGGGGAAAGAAGAAAGACTCAGGGGGAGAGAATGGAGTCAAGATGGAGAAAATACAGGATGGAAGGGGGGAGGGAGCCCAGAAAGAGGACAGAGGGAGGGAGGGGGAGGTGAGCATCATAGTTGATGGAAGGGATAAATGGAGAGAGAGAGGTCATAATCCATGAGGGGGAGCTGATGGAAGCTGCCTCAGGAAAGGAGTTGAAGGTTTTAGAGGTGGAGGTAGGGGGGAACCAATGGTGAAGGTGCGCCAGCAGCTGGGGGTTGGAGAGGAGAGGAGCAACCAGGGGATGAGGGGGATCAAGTCAGTGGGAGTGTAGAGGATGCAGACATGTTCAAGGAAAAGGAGCAGATGGGGGAAAGGAATTAGGTCATAGAGGATCTGTGCTTGAAGACCTGGAGGGGCTTATAGAATCTGGGGATATCCTGACGGAAATGGCATAACTAACAATGGGATGGATTAAGGATTTGTAGGTGTGGAGGATGGAAGAGGGTTGCAACCCCCATGGTGAGTCCAAGGTAGATGAGGGTGTGGTAGAGGCGAACAGGATGAGTGCAGATGGTAAGGGAAAAATCAAGGAGCTGGAAGGAGCGAGTTGTAGGACATATGATGATGGCCTGGGTCTTGGAAGAATTGATTTTGAGGAGCCACTGGTTACAACATGTGGCGAAAAGGTCCTCGTGATTCTGGAGAAGGCGTTGGGACAGTTGAAGGGTAGGAATGAGGGCAAGGAAGGCGGTGTCATTTGCTTACTGCAGGAGATTGACTGGAGAGGGGTTGGGGAATATCTGCTGTGTACAGGAGGTAGAGGAGAGAGCCCTGGGAGACACCTGCGGAGGGGTAGAAGTTGTGGGAATCGGCGTTATGGATGGTAATGTAGGAGGGGCGGTGGGAGAGGAAGGAGCTAATCAGACAGGCATAGCTGACAAGAAGGGCGTAGGTCTGGAGATTAAATAGAAGACTGGATGCTATACACGGTCTTAGGCCTTTTCGAGGTCTTGGGAGACAAAAATGGCAGAGTGACGGGAGTTAAGCGGGAGAGAGGAGATGAGTGAGGCGTAGGAGTTGGCCATTGGCAGAGAAGGAAGGTCAAAAGCCACATTGGGTGTTGGGGAGGAGGTGGTGTAGGTGGAGGTGGTGATGTATGTGCTGGCTATGGATGAATTCCAAGAGCTTGCTGAACACTGAGGTGAGACATATAGGGTGATAGGAAGAGGCATCAGATGGAGGCTTGTTGGGTTGGGAGAACTTCAGGAAACAGGAGGTTTTCCACAGGTCGGGTTAGAAGCCAGTGGCAAGGACTACGTTGTAGAGGGCGACAAAAACTGCAAGGAGGGAGGGAAGGCAATGTTTGAGATGGCGGTAGGAAACGTGGTCATTGCCGGGAGTGGTGTTGCGTTTAGTGTGGAGTGTGAGGCAGATGTCCTGTGTAGTAATGGGAGTGTTAGGTCTTGCCAGTGGTGTGTGGCCCAAGTTCTGGAAGCTAGGAGCAAGGGGAGGAGTGGAGGTATCCGTACATTCAATAATGTCGAGGAGGAGGGATTAATCAAATTTGGGATCATCTGGAATGGAAAAGACATCAGAGAGGTGGGACGCAAAGTGGTTGACCTTATTGAGGTTGTCAGGAAAGGGACAGTCATCAAAGAGGAGAGGGTACTGTGGGGTGGGGCGGTTCCCAATAGGGCGGTGGAAAGCAGACCAATCAGGAGTGTGGCATTGATTCGCGTGCATGTCGGTCGCCAGGCATGGCGCTTCTTTGCAGTAAGCATGCTGTGGATGTGTCGTAATTGCCGGTGGCAGGTGAGTGTGACCCAGTCACGAGTGCAGAAGAATGATCGGTAGAGGCAATGGGATTCACGAAGGAGAAGGACGGCCTGTGGGGGCATGGCCAGGCAGTAAGGGTGGATGGCTTTGTTAGGGATATAGGTGGTGATGACGTCGGACAAGGTCTCGTGGAGGGAAGCTCGTATGGCATGCAGGTACGAGGGCTGATGTAGAGGCTGGCGCATGTGAAGGTTAGGGGGAGGGAAGAAGAGGCTGTGGGTGAGATGCTCGACAGGATTGTTGGGGAGAGTTTGGGGCCGAACAGGGAGGTGCTTGAGGTAGCCGAAAGCAAACCCCGCCACGCGCCAGGGGGTACAGGTTATCGGTGCGGTGGGGGCGTATGGAGCTGTTGAGATGGAGATTTCGGGTTGAAGGAAGGTGTGGTGTCACCGCCAGACACCACACTTGCTAGGTGGTAGCCTTTAAATCGGCCGCAATCCGCTAGTATACGTCGGATCCGCGTGTCGCCACTATCAGTGATTGCAGACCGAGCGCCGCCACACGGCAGGTCTAGAGAGACTTCCTAGCACTCGCCCCAGTTGTACAGTCGACTTTGCTAGCGATGGTTCACTGACAAAATACGCTCTCATTTTCCGAGACGATAGTTAGCATAGTCTTCAGCTACGTCATTTGCTACGACGTAGCAAGGCGCCATTATCATTTGCTATTTATCTTGTGAGGCATGTACCGTCAGACCGATGTTCACCAATTATGGATTAAAGTTAAGTATTCCAGAAGCTACGTACTTTTTTACTAGACTCAACTCCTTTAACTGTTCCAGACCTCACGCCAGCCTGCGTGAGCTTAAACGCGTGCCTTTCGGCTACCTCCTAGTGGCTTGGCTGTCTTGCCAAGTCACAACAGAAGGTTTCATATAGGATGAAGGCATTCACATGGTGTCGATGGACGGTGTGGAGGAAGAGGAGTTTGTGGGTAGGGAGGGCGCGGGTGCTGTAACGTTGTAGCGCCATGGTAGGGGGAAGAGACCTGATGCACTCAAGGTATTTATAGCGAATTCCGCGCATGCGAATTGTACTGTTGGTTTACGGCCCGTACGTTACTAGGTGACATGCGCAAGGCAGACAATTTGTGTGTGCTGCCCTCAGTGGTGAAGTAGGAAGTATAATCGCTGAGTATCGACTGAGCATGTTGACTCTGCTCTTACCGCATAATTTTAATAATTGGATTCCAATTTTTATCCAGCTGAAAGCCGTTATCACGATTCATTAAATTGCCAGCAAGACGAATTTCCACGGATTCTTTAATGACAGAGTCCCAGAAGCTGGAAACTGGTGCTAAAAGTTTGGTGTTAATTGTATTCCATTGAATGTTCGATGGAAATGCAATGTTCTGCTACTGCTGAGTTTAAGAGTTGCCGGAGGCGGATGTGTCTTGTGATCCACACAGCGTTCCTGGACCGTTCGTGTCGTCTGACCTATATATACCACTCCACATTCAACGGGAATTTTATAAACCCCGCCTTCCTCAATTGTAAACCGTCTTTAACAGATCCGACTAAGGTCCCGCTCTTTGCTGGTGGACGGAAGATGACATTGATCTTATTCTTCCTAAGCAATCTGCCAGTCTTAGAAGATACTTTCCCGGGATATGGAAAGAACGCAGTTGATTTATAGTTATCAGTCTCCTCTGAGTGTTGCTTCTTGTTATTGTAATTGTGCATGGTCTTCCGTATATCCATTCTCTTTAAAAACCTTCTCGAGATGCACTAATTCTTTGTCAAGGCTGTCAGCATCCGATATTACATGCGCCCCATTGATTAAAGTACTGAGAACACCGGCGGTTTGTGCGGGGTGATGGCAACTGGAAGTCTGAAGATACAGATCGGTATGTGTGGGTTTTCTGTGCACCGAATGTCCCAAAGACCGATCATTCTTACGGCGTACTAACACGTCTAAAAAGGGTAAAGTCCCATCTTTCTGAATCTCCATAGTAAACTTGATGTTCCCATGTAAAGAGTTTAAATGACGAAGGAATTTTTCCAGTTCTTGTCTGCCGTGAGGACATACGATGAAAGTATCATCTACCTAACGCCAAAAAAAAGTAGGCTTTAAGACGGCAGACTCAAGAGCTTTCTCCTCAAACATTGGCCACCACAGGAAACAAGAGACTCGCCATGCCAACGGTCAGTTTGTTCAAAAAATTCTCTATTAAGTAAAAAATAAGTTGAAGAGGGAGTATGTTCAAAAAAAGCCGTCAAATATTCACTGAACAAGACAACAATAAGATGTAGCGAGTAAAATAAAGGCACTTTGGTGAAAACTGAGACCACATCGAAGCTAACTAGTAAATCCGAGCTGCTCAGCGTAACATTCTTCAGACGATTGATAACATCGTTGGAATTACGTTTATGATGGCAGAACTTACCCACATACGGCTTGAGTAAGAAGGCCAGATGTTTTGCATTCGAATAAGTAGAGGCACCAATATTACTCATTATTAGTCGTAGTGGAACACCATACTTGCGAATATTGGGCACCCGATAAAGCCATGGTGGAACTTATTTACGTAAAGAACAATCGTTCAAACGAGTAGCAGTTTTTCAGGATATACTGGTGATGTTCCACTACGCATGTCACCTCCTAACGCATGCGCGGAATTCGCTATAAATACCACGACTGCATCAGGCCTCTTCAGCACTTCGTGCACTCACCTGAGGATGGCCGGACGCCTCTGGGCCGAAATATCGTGGCAGAATGTTGATGGGATCCGGCTGCAAACCCGAAAATTACTGGAAGAAGAAATACGCCGGGAAAATTTCAGAAATCGCAAGTGAGGATTTCGTTGGGGACGAAAGGCTCTGAAAAGTCTGTTCCACTAAATATGTTCCAATACCTGGGACGAAGAGCTCAGAGATAATATTTCAACTCTTCGAACTAGTACTAAATGTGAGTCAATCTTTTTTTCCTTCATTATTTTCACAACCGCAGACCTGCATATACCTGTACAGCCTAACACACTGTCTGCCTTTGGCGGTGTAGTGGCACTGATGTCTTTACATCCTCGACGCCCCAGTTGCACAGGAAGTTGTTTATGTGGTTCTGCTCTCTTTTTTTTTTTTTTGGTCATCAGTCTACTGACTGGTTTGATGCGGCCCGCCACGAACTCCTTTCCTGTGCTAACCTCTTCATCTCAGAGTAGCACTTGCAACCTCAATTATTTGCTTGACGTATTCCAATATCTGTCTTCCTCTACAGTTTTTGTCCTCTACAGCTCCCTCTCGTACCATGGAGGTCATTCCCTCATGTCTTAGCAGATGTCCTATCATCCTGTCCCTTCTACTTATCAGTGTTTTCCACATATTCCTTTCCTCTCCGATTCTGCGTAGAACCTCCTCATTACTTACATTATCAGTCCACCTAATTTTCAACATTTGTCTATAGCACCACATCTCAAATGCTTCGATTCTCTTCTGTTCCGGTTTTCCCACAGTACATGTTTCACTACCATACAATGCTGTACTCCAGACGTACATCCTCAGAAATTTCTTCCTCAAATTAAGGCCGATATTTGATATCAGTAGACTTCTCTTGGCCAGAAATGCCTTTTTTGCCATAGCGAGTCTGCTTTTGATGGCCTCCTTGCTCCGTCCGTCTTTGGTTATTTTACTGCCTAGGTAGCAGAATTCCTTAACTTCATTGACTTCGTGACCATCAATCCTGATGTTAAGTTTCTCGCTGTTCTCATTTCTACTACTTCTCATTACCTTCGTCTTTCTCCGATTTACTCTCAAATCATACTGTGTACTCATTAGACTGTTCATTCCGTTCAGCAGATCATTTAATTCTTCTTCACTTTCACTCAGGATAGCAATGTCATCAGCGAATCGCATCATTGATATCCTTTCACCCTGTATTTTAATTCCACTCCTGAACCTTTCTTTTATTTCCATGATTGCTTCCTCGATGTACAGATTGAAGAGTAGGGGCCAAAGGCTAGAGCCTTGTCTTACACTCTTCTTAATACGAGCACTTCGTTCTTGATCGTCCACTCTTATTATTCCCTCTTTGTTGTTGTACATACTGTATATGACCCGTCTCTCCCTATGTCTTATCCCTACTTTTTTCAGAATCTCGAACAGCTTGCTCCATTTTATATTGTCGAACGCTTTTTCCGGGTGACAAATCCTATGAAAGTGTCTTGATTTTTCTTTAGCCTTGCTTCCATTATTAGCCGTAACGTCAGAATTGCCTCTCTCGTCCCTTTACTTTTCCTAAAGCCAAACTGATCGTCAACTAGCGCATTCTCAATTTTCTTTTCCATTCTTCTGTATATTATTCTTGTAAGCAGCTTCGATGCATGAGCTGTTATACTGATTGTGCGATAATTCTCGCACTTGTCAGCTCTTGCCGTCTTCGGAATTGTGTGGATGATACTTTTCCGAAAGTCAGATGGTATATCGCCAGACTCATATATTCTACACACCAACGTGAATAGTCGTTTTGTTGCCACTTCTCCCAATGATTTTAGAAATTCTGATGGAATGTTATCTATCCCTTCTGCCTTATTTGACCGTAAGTCCTCCAAAGCTCTTTTAAATTCCGATGCTAATACTGGTTCCCCTATCTCTTCTAAATCGACTCCTGTTTCTTCTTCTATCACATCAGACAAATCTTCACCCTCATAGAGGCTTTCAATGCATTCTTTCCATCTATATGCTCTCTCCTCCGCATTTAACAGTGGAATTCCCGTTGCACTCTTAATGTTAACACCGTTGCTTTTAATGTCACCAAAGGTTGTTTTGACTTTCCTATATGCTGAGTCTGTCCTTCCGACAATCATATCTTTTTCGATGTCTTCACATTTTTCCTGAAGCCATTTCGTCTTAGCTTCCCTGCGCTTCCTATTTATTTCATTCCTCAGCGACTTGTATTTCTGTATTCCTGATTTTCCCTGAACATGTTTGTACTTCCTCCTTTCATCAATCAACTGAAGTATTTCTTCTGTTACCCATGGTTTCTTCGCAGCTACCTTCTTTGTACGTATGTTTTCCTTCCCAACTTCTGTGATGGCCCTTTTTAGAGATGTCCATTCCTCTTCAACTGTACTGCCTACTGCGCTATTCCTTATTGCTGTATCTATAGCGTTAGAGAACTTCAAACGTATCTCTTCATTCCTTAGTACTTCCGTATCCCACTTCTTTGCGTATTGATTCTTCCTGACTAATGTCTTGAAGTTCAGCCTACTCTTCATCACTACTATATTGTGATCTGAGTCTATATCTGCTCCTGGGTACGCCCCACAATCCAGTATCTGATTTCGGAATCTCTGTCTGACCACGATGTAATCTAATTGAAATCTTCCCGTATCTCCCGGCCTTTTCGAAGTGTACCTCCTCCTCTTGTGATTCTTGAACAGGGTATTCGCTATTACTAGCTGAAACTTGTTACAGAACTCAATTAGTCTTTCTCCTCTTTCATTCCTTGTCCCAAGCCCATATTCTCCTGTAACCTTTTCTTCTACTCCTTCCCCTACAACTGCATTCCAGTCGCCCATGACTATTAGATTTTCGTCCCCCTTTACATACTGCATTACCCTTTCAATATCCTCATACACTTCTCTATCTGTTCATCTTCAGCTTGCGACGTCGGCATGTATACCTGAACTATCGTTGTCGGTGTTGGTCTGCTGTCGATTCTGATTAGAACAACCCGGTCACTGAACTGTTCACAGTAACACACCGTCTGCCCTACCCTCCTATTCATAACGAATCCTACACCTGTTACACCATTTTCTGCTGCTGTTGATATTACCCGATACTCATCTGACCAGAAATCCTTGTCTTCCTTCCACTTCACTTCACTGACCCCTACTATATCTAGGTTGAGCCTTTGCATTTCCCTTTTCGGATTTTCTAGTTTCCCTACCACGTTCAAGCTTCTGACTGCTGTCTTAGTGCACTATATATTTTCTTACAAGAAGAATCACTTAATCCCACCGCAAATCGGCACTTCAGATCAGTTTTGCGACTGAATATGCACGATCCAAGGCACTTGGAATCGTGTATCAGTGATGAAGTGGAAATTAATTGTAAAGATCTTTTTGGCATACACTTGTCTGTAGTGGGCAGTGTGGTAAATGTGAAACTGATTAACGAAGAGGTATGTGATAGAATTTTACTTGCATCTGGAATGTCCTTAAACTCTGCCACTCTGATGAAGATATCGATACATAACTGTGAGACATGCAGGACTTGGACTGTGGACTCCATTCGAGGTCCCTTCAGAGGTTGTGATATCTGCATTCTGCCCACATCGGAAGGTGATTAGCGCACACAGCTGAGAAGTGGGCTCAGTTTACGACATACCTGGTTCTAATCAGAGTACAACATATCCACATCGAGCTAACCCAATATGTGCCATCCTACTTACTCATATGTTGGCGTTTTTCATCCAATTATAGTTTATGATGACCAGCTGAAGACGTGCTTGGGATGTCCAACGCAGAGTCACACAGTTGCCACCTGCGGACGAGCGGGTTACAACTGACTTACGACGCTCCCACTAACGTTTGTCAAGGTTCTCCAAAACGACTTCCGACAGTTGTCTGCGTTGACTCCGATTACTGGGCCATCGCTGTTTCCAGTACTACCTCAGGGTGTTGCGGATGGAACGATGCCCACCCCCTGGCCCCCTCCTATACCGCCTTCCCTATGCAGTGGTGAGCAATCTTCAGCGTTGGGGATGGACCTCGACTCTATGGTTATGCCTACTGACGTTTTCGTACCTGACCGTCGGGGCCCCCAGGCGTCTTTGGACGCTGCAGGTCAGATGCACAAGCAAGAGTTAGCGAAGGGACGTCGGAAACGTTGGATCGCTCTGTGTGACACCTGCACGATGCTGTCTCAAGACTACGAGGAGCCCACCTACCAAGATCATTCCATAATGGATGATTCCGCGGCGCCGTCAGAAGTAAACTCATCTTAAACTGCCGGTGACTATGGGCGTTGAACAGCAGCTGAACCAGCATCACAGACAAAAACGCATTTGGACTCGGAAAATGTTCCACTGAACACACAGCAACCACGTCCTTCTGCGAGGTCTGATGATGTAGAAGATGAAACACCTGTCGTGACAGCAGCGAATGTTGCTGCTCCAACCCACAACTGTTGATCGACGGAGGTAATGGATGGGTATGTTCCTCTTGCTGGGAGACATTCCTGTACGCTGCTGTTCCTTCGTCAATAAGCGCACCCATAGTCACAATTCCACGAGAAGCTTACAACATTGGCCCAGTCAGTGCCAAGACTATCGGCACACCAATCAAACTACAGTTGCTCCGAGAAATGTTGAGGGTGTCAGACCTCAATGTTATCTTCCTGGATGAAGTTTGCCTAGAGACGTTTCTGACTATCAATGGCTATGCTGTTTATCTCAAGCCCTGGGCTAACAATGGTAGTGAGACGGCTATACTTAAAAAAAAAAGGCACTGACAAAGTGGCTTACCTGTCAATAGCTCGCTGTGATGTACCATGGTGTCCGAATCGTCAATGTTTACGCTCCCTTGGTGACCAAGAGATAGGAACGGTCGCGATTCTATTCGAAAGAGGTTGTGGGCTGTTTCGAACAGTTGTGTGTTATCACCAACACTCCTATTTTAGCACATGCCAGGAACACAAGTTGTTAGTTTATGCCGGCCGGAGCGGCCAAGCGGTTCTAGGCGCTACAGACTAGAACCGCGCGACCGCTACGGTCGCAGGTTCGAATCCTGCCTCGGGCATGGATGTGTGTGATGTCCTTAGCTTAGTTAGGTTTAAGTAGTTCTAAGTTCTAGGGAACTGATGACCACAGCAGTTAAGTCCCATAGTGCTCAGAGCCATTTGAACCAAATTTGTTAGTTTACGAACTGGAAGTAATAACAGTGAGGGTAAGAACAACCAAATACTATAGTAAGGTTGAGGGTGGAAATGGGGTTACATAGAAATGGGCAGAGAAAGATTTGAGGAGGAGGAGATGAACAGAGGGAGGGTGAAGTGATAAACAGAGAGAGGATAGAGGAGATGGATAGAAAGAGGGGGAAGAAGAGCTAGACAGTGACAGGGAGTGGAGGAACTCGACAGAGAGAAGGGTAGGATGAGATAGACAACGAGGAGGAGGACATGGATCCATGTAAAGGGTGAGGAGAGGATAGACACAGAGGAGGAGGAGGATGACATGGAAGGAAATAGGGTGGAGGAGAAGGACAGAGAGGAGAAATAGGAGGAGGAGGAGGAGGAGGAGGAGGTGATGAACAGAAACAGGGGAAAGGGGAGATGGACAGAAAGAGGGGGGAGGAGTAAATGGACAGAGAGAGGTGTCCGAGGAGCTGGACAGAGAGCGGGGAGAGGAACATATGTACAGAGAGAGGAAGGAGGTGGAGACGGATAGAGAGAGGGGAGATGAGGAAATGTGTGCGATGTATGTGACATGTGCATACGCGGTTGAACTCGCGGCTAGAAATCTAGCTCACGCACAGAATGAGGGTGTGTTACGAGCAACAAAATCTAACTTTGCTGTTAAAGGGTGTGAAGAACATTAATAAACATGCAGCGCATATTACTTATTTGTGCACGTTACTCAATGGTATGCGGCATGGAGCAACTCACCCTCAACTCATATCAGAGAAAGTCAAGAAATTATACTTGATTCTCCTGAAATTGAGTATTAGAGGGAAGAAAACCGCCCGAGAGAGGCTAGCACGAATTATGACAGTAATTATACCATATAAAACGTGTGCTGAGTTCAGTCCATTCTAATCATTTGTGCAATATGCAATGCGAATATAATGAAGTACACTCCACATTAGTTTTCCCAAAAAATAAGCCAAGGTACGCTGCTACTTTGCAGGACACTTGCCGACTCTGTGAGGCCCCGTTACTGCGTGTACTGCACGATACCCACCGCGTTACAGCTGTTGACGCAGGTGTAGTAGGGGACAAGGACTGCCTTGTCACAGTTTCGCTTTCGGTCTCATCATCGATCGTTGCAGGACGCCGGTTAATACCTTTCAAAGTACAGAGAGGGAAAATTCTCAGAATAAGAACTTGTGTGTGTGTGTGTTGTGATTGAAAAAACGATGACGAAAAGTGGAGAACATCTCAATCTAAATATGTACTCCGAAAGCTACTGCACTGTGCAAGGCAGGGGGAAGGTGTTCCAATGTTGTCTGTCTTATTCCGTTCTTGCACTGAGTGAGGAGAAATGGACTTTCTACATTCCTCTCTCGCCTTGTCCTCGATATCCCTATGCGGGATACACGACGGTGCCAGTGGATGTGCCCCACAGCCTTGCTGGAATACCGGTTCTCCACATTTACCCAACAGGGTTCGGCGAGAACTACGTATTATTTCTTACGGTTATTTCCATTTAAGTTCCCCGAGAATATCCGTTACACTTTCGTCTGAGCCGTTACTATCATCCTAACAGCACATCTCTCAAGTCCTGTTGGCATGCCTTCTGAATAAAAACAATCGAAAAGTAAGCCTACTCTACGACTGATGGCACTATCAGGTTCTACGCAAATTCTTTTATAGGCTAACTGCACGTTCCCAGAACCCTCGCAACGAATCAAAGTTTACCATTTGCCTTGGGTTTTACACGATAGTCCCATTTCGTATCTACTCTTAGCGTTGGGTATGATTACATATAACAAACGACGTGTTGAAGACGCTCATCACTAACATAATGATCAGATATTATGGAGTTCTTTTTTTCATTAAAGGTAATATCTTAGAACTACTTGAACCTAACTAACCTAAGGACATCACACACATCCATGCCCGAGGCAGGATTCGAACCTGCGACCGTAGCAGTCGCGCGGTTCCGGACTGCGCGCCTAGAACCGTGAGACCACCGCGGCCGGCACAAAAAAAAAAAAAAAAAAAAAAAAAAACTTTCGGCTGAGTCGGAGAACCACATATTGACATACTTATATAGATCTAGATCTATGATCTGTGAAGATCTTTGCAGAAGATGCTTCTCATTCTGTCACATATGAAAGTTTCCTTCTGTTCCATTCACGCATGGAGCACGAGAAGGGTGGTTACTTGGGTGGCTCTTGGTATGCTACACTTGGCCTAATCTTGTCAGCGTGATCGCTATGAATGCAATAGAACACTTGGAGAACAGCGTGATTAAGTTTCCCGATAGTGCAGTTGTAATTGTGGGAGGTTACATTTTGCCAACCATAGAATCGGACAGTGATGTGATTAAAACAAGTGTCAGAGACAGGGATTCTTGTGAGCAATTTTGAATGTCTTGGGATCTGAAAATTACTTCTAGGTAATGACTGCGAGAACTGCGACACCAAGAAGGAGATATGTGACCACAATGAAATTTATTCCGCTGTTAGGGTCGTGACAATCGGTGCGCATGCGACAGCAGGCACTACCAGTATATTTCAAACTGCCAAGCAAACAAACTGGGTTTTTCTGGGGTTTAGACCTCCGGTTCTATAGGTAATAGGAAGATAGGGTCAAGTGTTTAGGTCAGCGCTTGGGATAGGGATTATTTGTCCACCTAAGAGAAGAATTGTCTTACTACAAGTATCCTACTGTACAGGGTCAAAGACTGAGTATTACACACTTCCTTCAGCTTAGGCAAACGGAGCGTATCGAATGGTTCAAATGGCTCTGAGCACTATGGGACTTAACATCTCAGCTCATCAGTCCCCTAGAACTTAGAACTACTTAAACCTAACTAACCTAAGGACATCACACACATCCATGCCCGATGCAGCATTCGAACCTGCGACCGTAGCGGTCGCGCGGTTCCAGACTGAAGCGCCTAGAACCGCTCGGCCACTAGCGGCCGGCTGGAGCGTATCAAATAAAAATGGTTCAAATGGTTCTGAACACTATGGGACTTAACTGCTGTGGTCATCAGTCCCCTAGAACTTAGAACTACTTAAACCTAACTAACCTAAGGACATCACACACATCCATGCCCGATGTAGGATTCGAACCTGCGACCGTAGCGGTCGCGCGGTTCCAGACTGAAGCGCCTAGAACCACTCGGCCACTAACGGCCGGCTGGAGCGTATCAAATAAAAATGGTTCAAATGGTTCTGAGCACTATGGGACTTAACTGCTGTGTTCATCAGTGCCCTAGAACTTAGAACTACTTAAACCTAACTAACCTATGGACATCACACACATCCATGCCCGAGGCAGGATTCGAACCTGTGACCGTAGCGGTCGCGCGGTTCCAGGCTGTAGCGCCTAGAACCGCTCGGTCACTCCGGCCGGCATGGAGCGTATCGGTTGGCTATTCTTGCATTAGGTATGATCTACGGTAGGCCTCAAGGGACTTATGGAGGTACAATTTAGTTCATGAGCACTTCCTGAGAAAATCCAAAAGAAGCTTTTTCCAGCATTCCTTTCGCAGTTAGCAGCGGATATTTAAACAACGAACCTCAGCAAATTGCTCAGAGTTTAGGAACATGTTCTACAGTCATTTGTTTAGAAGCGACATGGGTTTTGGGTAGCAAAACGGAGCCGCCGATTCAAAGACGGGTATTCTCATCAAATGGTTATATTTTTACGACATATTCCTATGGTCCCAATATCAAACAGCTTTGAAAATTTTCTTGGTATCTTTTCCCTACGTGTTCACGTGAAATCCGGTGTGAGGCGAAAACGTAATTTATAAAGTGACGTAGCACAGAGAAATATGGTGTAAAGTATCACCGTTATCACCAGAAGTGCTGCATAACACGCAAATTATTTGTACTATAAATTCCGATCTGAGGTGTAAAATTAGTTTTGCGCTATTTCAGTTTCCGATAGATAAACTATCAAAATTTTTCTGACCCAATAAAGTTCTTTTCACATGAGTGACCCTGCTGGAGCAAGGAAAAGAGAGAAACAAGAAGGAAAATTCTCCTATAGGAGCAGAAACAGACGAATATGCTGGTATTTAAAAGACTCTGACTGAAAAGTGTGGTACCAGCTGCCTCATTCTACCTTCCTTAGCATCTTTAAAACATTTCCCAATTTTTTTGGCATGCAAACATATTCGAGCTTTTTTATGCTGAAAGAGATGGAGACTGTGGCTGTGAGAAAGGGACGGAACAGTAATAAATACTAGAAGATAGTCGACATTAGTAGTCGTATAGAGAGAGCGAAGGAGACAATGGCATTGTGAGAGAAAGATAGGGACACAGTCGCAGTGGAACAGAGTTGACAGTGACAGAACAGTGATAGGAAAAGTGTCAAGGGGTCAGTGCAAGTCGGAGAGGAATAAAGAGGAAGAGAAAATGTAAATGGGTGAGACCCAGTACTAATGACAGACAGAGTCTATGACAATGGCAACGAGGACGAGAGACATAGTGACAGTGAGAAGGACAGAGGGAAGGAATTATTGATAAAGTAGCAGTAAAAGAGAGCAAGAGGGATACAGTGCCAATGAGAAGGGCCAGCAGTAGTAGGACGGAACAAAGGGGACTGTGGCTGCGAGACGGGAGACAGTGACAGAGAGACAGAAAGAGATGATCACAACGAGTTGGTGGAATGAGTGAGTGAGAATGGGTAAGTGGGAGTGGATGGGTAAGAGTGACTTACATCGATGCATTAGGGGGTGTGAGGAAGTTGCAGTTAGCGGTGTTCATGGGAGTGAGACGTGAGCAGCATGTTAAAGAGAGCAGGCATATTTTCATATGCCCAAATGTTGGAGAAAATATTTAATGGTGCTTAGGAAGGTGGAATGAGGCAGTTGGTAACCCGCTTTCCTGTCAGAGTCTTTTAAAGAGGAGCGTAAATCCCTTTTTTTTTTTGTACTCCAATAGGAACAGTTTTTCTGCTAGTACGCTAATGACAGAACTGTAGATGCACTTCGACCGTGAAAATTCAGTAGAGTGTGAAGCGCAAAATGCTGCAATCAGTGCATGTAGACGTCGTGGAATGGACTCGAAGAGGTCCTGGATATGCTGTTGCAGAATGTACTACTATGCGGTTTGAGGTACGGCCACAATGCATCGACAGATGCCACAGAAGCACCAGAATGAACAAGTTGCCGGATAGTCGTAACCTAGACGCGTTCGACGGGTGATAAGTCAGGAGAACGTTCACTGCAGGGAAGCAGTGCTAAACCCCGTTCTTTGAAGAAGGCCTGCATATTCCTCGTCATATGCCTCTGGGCATTGTCCTGCATAAATGCCGCTTGCGTAGCTTCCTGCGTGAGGGTAGTGTCTCGGACTCTACAACATCCCTGACATAGATGTTACTGTTCAGATTGCCTTTAGCACTCAGGCGACGGCATCACACCTTATAGTCGATTACTTTCCAAACCATCACACTCGGCATTTGCCGCCGGCCGGCAGTCTGGAACCGCGCGACCGCTATGGTCGCAGGTTCGAATCCTGCCTCGGACATTGATGTGTGTGATGTCCTTAGGTTAGTTAGGTTAAAGTAGTTCTAAGTTCTAGGGCACTGATGACCTCAGATGTTCAGTGCCATACTGCTCAGAGCCTTTCGGCATTTGCCACTCTACAATGCAATCTGCCAGATCGAGTTCACTATGGTAGCATCTGTCGCAGGCGCCCCTGTGGGACAATTTGAAGCAGGGTTCGTTCGAAAACATTACATGTTATCGTTCAGCATGCCAGTGCCAATGCTCACGTGTTCTGGTGATTGCACGACTGCAACAAAATGCATTTTACTTCGCACTACACTATAGTGCAGTGGTGTCATGTATGGCAATGCCATCGATGTTATGATACCCCGAAGGCTTTAACGGGCGATTTGTGATCGACTGACATGTGACTATAACCGATCGTACCAAGAACGAGTCGTTTTTGATAAATCTTCAATGCGCCGTTGCCATTAAACAGCATACTTTCGTATTATTATCAATAACGACGTGTTTTCGTGAGGTCTTCAAATTTCTGGGGCTTTGAAACGATGTATACGAGGGCATCCAGAAAGTAGGTTCCGATCGACCGCGAAATGGACACTGCTGTAAAAATCAAAAATGTTTTATTTGCAACAGCTAGCCACAACTCCCAGCTAATTATCTAAATAACTACCGCTCCTGCTTAGACATTTGTCGTTGCGTTGTATCAATTTTCAGTACCCTTGTGATAGAAGGCATCCGGAGTGCTTTCCTCTAATTCTCTGCGCAGGTCTACAGGTTGTTGTCTGTGCCACGATGTTGTCTTCGTAGTCAGCGGTTCGTGCGAACAGAGATGAAACTCAGGGGGTCAATTGCGTTCCCACTGAGAGCGCTGTAGGAGGATCTTCATTGCTCCTGTAGAGTGCAGCTGAGAATTGTCATTAAGAAGGAACGGCGTGACAGATGTGCTACGTGGGCTGCATAGCTTCAGGCGAAATTTCTCACCAGGGGCTCGTGCTTGGTGGCAGACACTATTTTCTAGCTACATTTACCTGCTCACTGTGCGCTCAGAACTGAAAAGAGCGATGTGACGCGATGTACGGGCGTTCTACAGACACTGTCCAACACATCTGTGCAGAGCTTCATCGGATTTTTACAGTGGTTTCAATTTCGCGGCCGATCGGAACTTACTTTCTGGATAGCCCTCGTATACACCGCTTCAAAGCCCCAGAAATTTGAAGACCTCACGAAAACACGTCGTTATTGATAATAATACGAAAGTATGCTGTTTAATGGCAACGGCGCATTGAAGATTTATCAAAAACGACTCGTTCTTGGTACGATCGGTTATAGTCACATGTCAGTCGATCACAAATCGGCCGTTAAAGCCTTCGGGGTATCATAACATCGATGGCATTGTCATACAAGACACCACTGCACTATAGTGTAGTGCGAAGTAAAATGCCTTTTGTTGCAGTCGTGCAATCACCAGAACACGTGAGCATTGGCACTGGCATGCTGAATGATAACATGTAATGTTTTCGGACGAACCCTGCTTCAAATTGTCCCACAGCGGCGCCTGCGACAGATGCTACCCTAGTGAACTCGATCTGGCAGATTGCATTGTAGAGTGGCAAATGCCGAACGGCTCTGAGCGGTATGGGACTGAACATCTGAGGTCATCAGTGCCATAGAACGTAGAACTACTTAAACCTAACTAAGGACATCACACACATCAGTGTCCGAGGCAGGATTCGAACCTGCGACCATAGCGGTCGTGCGGTTCCAGACTGCCGGCCGGCGACAAACGCCGAGTGTGATGGCTTGGAAAGTAATCGACTATAAGACGATTCTCATAGCAATCTAAAACCCACCGATTTTGGGCTTTAAGTGAAAACATCGTAATCGAATATGGCGACTCTCAAGTTCTGTTTGTGAAATAGAATTCCATCTTGCACTTCATTGGTCACATTCCTCTCCACGAAGCAAAGCTCCGGCTTGCCCTATTCAGTTTTTCACACTGTGTAATGCTACGAATCTGAATTTCACCGCTCTGATGTCACAAAAGCTCGAACAATTTCACGTAGCTTCTCCGCCCGACGAGCGGGTGCTTGTGTCAGCCCCATCATTTCATCATCATTCGGGAAAATAGCGAACCCCGGGTTCGATTCCCGGCGGGGTCAGTGATTTTCTCTGCCTCGTGATGACTGGGTGTTGTGTGATGTCCTTAGGTTAGTTAGGTTTAAGTAGTTCTAAGTTCTAGTGGACTGATGACCATAGATGTTAAGTCCCATAGTGCTCAGAGCCATTTGAACCATTCTTGAAATAGCGAGACTGGACTGTGAGAAGATTGGGAATTTTTACAGGCGCTGATAACCACGCCCTTGAGAGCCCCACAAACCAAAATCATCATCATCACTTTCATGTGCCGTCTGAGGACGGTCTTACCCGCGACGGGCGAACGAAGAAAAACAACAAAAAGAAAAGGAAGTGTAGAGACAAGTTGTGCACTTTACAGGGCCTTCGAGAAACTCGGCTGCGGCGACCAATGTCGTGAGCTCGTTCGGAGGAGACGAGGGTAGTGGTAATTAAAACAGATAACAAATGAGGAAGCGGGCGAGCCGAAGCGGGTGCCGCCACAGCTTTCCGGCCGCTCGTAATGACTTCCTCCCCCTCCCCCCTCCCCCTCCCTCGCCACCAGCGGCGGTTGACGATGGCCGAGTGTCGCGCTGGCTGGCGGGTGACGGCGTGTGCGATGTCCGCGATAAGGCTCTGGCTGGCTGGCTGGTTGGTAATTACCGGAGACTGCCCGCGGAACCGCCGAGCCGCTATTGTCTGCGCAGAGCGGTCGCTCACACGTGCGCCGAGGATCCTGCTCCGGCTGTCGCCTGCCAGCGTGTCGCTTTCCGCAGTAGCTGATACTTGCCGCCTTACCGTACGAGACGGCGGCCGCTGTACTCAGAATTTAGGAGAAGCCTGAATCGTAAGAGTTTTCGCATAAGAAATTCGGAGACATTACTTTTAGCACGCGCTGGTACTCTACCGACCGATAGCTGCCACAGACGATGAGACAGACTTTGTTTTAGTTTCATTTTTTTGTAACTTATTTTCTATAACGATACCTTTAATCTGATATGTTTTAAAATTGTAAGACATTACCAGGGGCAGATGTGGACTCTGACCACAATCTATTCGTTATGAACTGTAGATTGAAACTGAAGAAACTGCAAAAAGGTGGCAATTTAAGGAGATGGGACCTGGATAAACTGATTAAACCAGAGGTTGTACAGAGCTTCAGGGAGAGGATAAGGGAACAATTGACTGGAATGGGGGAAAGAAGTACAGTAGAAGAAGAATGGGTAGCTCTGAGAGATGAAGTAGAGAAGGCAGCAGAGGTCCAAGTAGGTAAAAAGACGAGGGCTAATAGAAATCCTTGGGTAACAGAAGAAATATTGAATTTAATTGATGAAAGGAGAAAATACAAAAATGCAGTAAATGAACCAGGCAAAAAGGAATACAAACGTCTCAAAAATGAGATCAACAGCAAGTGCAAAATGGCTAAGCAGGGATGGCTAGAGGACAAATGTAAGGATGTAGAGGCTTATCTCACTAGGGGTAAGATAGATACTGCCTACAGGAAAATTAAAGAGACCTTTGGAGAAATGAGAACCACTTGTATGAATATCAAGAGCTCAGATGGAAACCCAGTTCTAAGCAAAGAAGGGAAAGCTGAAAGGTGGAAGGAGCATATAGAGGGTCTATACAAGGGTGATGTACTTGAGGACAATACTATAGAAATGGAAGAGGATGTAGATAAAGATGAAATGGGAGATATGATACTACGTGAAGAGTTTGACAGAGCACTGAAAGACCTGAGTCTAAACAAGGTCCCGGGAGTAGACAACGTACCATTAGAACTACTGACGGCCTTGGGAGAGCCAGTCCTGACAAAAGTCTACCAACTGCTGAGCAAGATGTATGAGAGAAGCGAAATACCCTCAGACTCCAAGAAGAATATAATAATTCCAATCCCAAAGAAAGCAGTTGTTGACAGATGCGAAAACTACCGAACTATCAGTTTAATAAGTCACAGCTGCAAAATACTAACACGAATTCTTTATAGACGAATGGAAAAACTGGTGGAAGCCGACCTCGGGGAAGATCAGTTTGGATTCCGTAGAAATATTGGAACACGTGAGGCAATACTGACCTTACGACTTATCTTAGTAGAAAGATTAAGGAAAGGCAAACCCACGTTTCTAGCATTTGTAGACTTAGAGAAGGCTTTTGACAATGTTGACTAGAATACTCTCTTTCAGCTTAAAAAGGTGGCAGGGATAAAATACAGGGAGCGAAAGGCTATTTATAACTTGTACAGAAACAAGATGGCAGTTATAAGAGTCGAGGGGCATGAAACGGAAGCAGTGGTTGGGAAGGGAGTGAGACAGGGTTGTAGCCTCTCCCCGATGTTATTCAGTCTGTATATTGAGCAAGCAGTAAAGGAAACAAAAGAAAAATTCGGAGTAGGTATTAAAATCCGTGGAGAAGAAATAATAGCTTTGAGGTTCGCCGATGACATTGTAATTCTGTCAGAGACAGCAAAGGACTTGGAAGGGCAGTTGAACGGAATGGACAGTGACTTGAAAGGAGGATATAAGATGAACATCAACAAAATCAAAACGAGGATAATGGAATGTAGTCGAATTAAGTCGGGCGATGCTGAGGGAATTAGATTAGGAAATGAGACAATTAAAGGAGTAAAGGAATTTTGCTGTTTGGGGAGCAAAATAACTGATGATGGTCAAAGTAGAGAGGATATAAAATGTAGACTGGCAATGGCAAGGAAAGCGTTTCTGAAGTACAGAAATTTGTTAACATCGAGTATTGATTTAATTGTCAGGAAGTCATTACTGAAAGTATTTGTATGGAGTGTAGCCATGTATGGAAGTGAAACATGGACGATAAACTGTTTGGAGAAGAAGAGAATAGAAGCTTTCGAAATGTGGTGCTACAGAAGAATGCTGAAGATTAGATGGGTAGATCACATAACTAATGAGGAGGTATTGAATAGAATTGGGGAGGAGTTTGTGGCACAACTTGAAAAGAAGAAGGGATCGGTTGGTAGGACATGTTCTGAGGCATCAAGAGATCACCAATTTAGTACTGGAGGGCAGCATTCAGAAGGATGTATGCTGCAGTAGGTACTGGGAGATGAAGAGGCTTGCACAGGATAGAGTAGCATGGAGAGCTTTATTAAACCAGTCTCAGGACTGAAGTCCACAACAACAACAACATGTTGTATGCAACTTGAAGGTGGTAAGGGGTAGAAAAGGAAGGATTCACTGCTGTCAGCTGTATCGCGACATTATGCCGAATGAGTGACGACGAGTGAAAAATGTATGCCGGACCGGGATTCGAACCCAGGATCTCCTGCTCAATAGGTGCGTTAAGTACTACACCATACGGGACACAGCGTTATCACACCTGCGCTGAGTGTCTTGACAGCCTCACTGTCGAGATGACAGGCATCTTATCCGCATGGATGTAACGGATCGTGCAGCCACGTCTCGATCCCCGAGTCAACATTTGGGGACGTTTGCAACACAACAACCATCTGCACGAACAGTTCGACAACGTTTGCAGCAGCATGGACTATCAGCTCGGTGACCATGGCTGCGGTTACCCTCGACGCTGCATCACAGACAGAAGCGCCTGCGATGGCGTACTCAACGACGAACCTGGGTGCACGAATGGCAAAACGTCATGATGGTCTCATCCGTGTTAGGCGACATCGCGGTGAACGCACATTGGAAGTGTGTATTCGTCATCGCCATACTGGCGTATCACCCGGCGTGAAGGTATGGGGTGCCATTGGTTACACGTCTCGGTCACCTCTTGTTCGCATTGACGGCACTTTGAACAGTGGACGTTACATTTCAGATGTCTTACGGCCCATGGCTCTACACTTCACTCGATCCCTGCGAAATCCTACATTTCAGCAGGATAATGCACGACCGCATGTTGCAGGTCCTGTACGGGCCTTTCTGGATACAGAAAATGTTCGACTGCTGCCCTGGCCAGCACCTTCTCCAGATCTCTCACCAATCGAAAACGTCTGGTTAATGGTGGCCGAGCAACTGGCTCGTCACAATACGCCAGTCACTACTCTTGATGAACTATGGTGTCGTGTTGAAGCTGCATGGGCAGCTGTACCTGTACACGTCATCCAAGCTCTGTTTGACTCAATGCCCAGGGGTGTCAAGGCCGTTATTACGGCAAGAGGTGGTTGTTTTGGGTACTGATTTCTCAGGATCTATGCACCCAAATTGCGTGAAAATGTAATCACATGTCAGTTCTAGTATAATATATTTGTCCAATGAACACCCGTTTATCATCTGTATTTCTTCTTGGTGTAGCAATTTTAATGGCCAGTAGTGTATAATGTATCACAGCTCCGGATTCTGCATGGTGTGTGTTCTTTCGGACATATCCGGAATATACTTTGATATTTAAAAAATTGTACTTTTGGGGATCCCCGGGTTCCAGATGTTTAATAAACTAGCAGCCTTATATCGTAAACATGGTCCGTAGTAGACTGTAGCACGATTTTTATTTAATCGTGCGACTAGTTAATTACGACTACGCGTAATTGTCAAGCACCTGTAAGACCAACATGAAAAGGCACTACGTTGTCTGCATACATCGCCATGTATGAATTACACTTTACACACCTCACAGTAAGATAAAACATTACTGCACAAATTACTTATTTACACTTGTAACATCTGTACTACATGTCATTTTCGTATCATTCTTAACTACAAGTAAAAAGTAGCGATATTCCGTCATTACGAAAGGATCCACGGTGACAGTCTTTAAGATCATATTCTGAACTTTGTTCCATGTACAACCACATGATAACTGACAGCAGCTGGTAATTTATTGTCACAGATTCATATTCATCCAAAGTCTTGAAGACTCTCGGTAGCACACATCATAAGCACACTATATACACTGATGACAAGCATAAAAACAGCGAGCCATACTAACGGAAGTAAAATGTTGTATACAGTACAGGGAATATCACCGGGCAAACTACATTAGTTTACAAATCATATTAAAAAAATATACATCAGGTACGTACAAAATTCCACAAATAATAGAATAAAATTAAAATTTAAAACAGTCTTGATCGCAATTTTATTTATTGGAGGGCGTGACCGGTTTCGACTTTTACATAAGTAATCTTCGGACTCCAGAACGGTGGATGGACACCGCCATCGCTCTGGAGTCCGAAGATGACTCTCTGAAAGAGTCGAAACCGGTCACGCACTCCTATAAAAAAAATTGCTATCAAGACTATTTTAAATTTTAATTTTAACAAACTTTTAAGATCGCTGACTATGTTTTCAAAAATTTCAGAAATTTTAATAATAGTATACTCCATCAACTGCTGGCGTGTCAGCCATAACGACTGTCTTATGTATTTCTAGACACACAAAAACCAGAGTTTGCCATTTGTACGGAAAGGTAACCCACATTATTTTTTTAAAAGTAACAACCAATAATCAATGCGTGAAAGGTGGTAACCAAATGTCACCTGCGTTATAAAATGTATCAGCCAGTATTGGGAACACAAATTAATTCATGAGTTTCAGTGTACAAACTACCACAATATACAATACATTAAAAACCATGGGATCGGTTCAGTACAAAGAGAAATCACGTGAGAAATAATTCTGAATGAGGGGGAAATAAAGTCTCAAAACAGGAAGGGTTATGTGGCCACATAAAGTAGGCATAACACATATAAAATATGCAGATAGATATACACTCCTGGAAATGGAAAAAAGAACACATTGACACCGGTGTGTCAGACCCACCATACTTGCTCCGGACACTGCGAGAGGGCTGTACAAGCAATGATCACACGCACGGCCCAGCGGACACACCAGGAACCGCGGTGTTGGCCGTTGAATGGCGCTAGCTGCGCAGCATTTGTGCACCGCCGGCTTCAGTGTCAGCCGGTTTGCCGTGGCATACGGAGCTCCATCGCAGTCTTTAACACTGGTAGCATGCCGCGACAGCGTGGACGTGAACCGTATGTGCAGTTGACGGACTTTGAGCGAGGGCGTATAGTGGGCATGCGGGAGGCCGGGTGGACGTACCGCCGAATTGCTCAACACGTGGGGCGTGAGGTCTCCACAGTACATCGATGTTGTCGCCAGTGGTCGGCGGAAGGTGCACGTGCCCGTCGACCTGGGACCGGACCGCAGCGACGCACGGATGCACGCCAAGACCGTAGGATCCTACGCAGTGCCGTAGGGGACCGCACCGCCAGTTCCCAGCAAATTAGGGACACTGTTGCTCCTGGGGTATCGGCGAGGACCATTCGCAACCGTCTCCATGAAGCTGGGCTACGGTCCCGCACACCGTTAGGCCGTCTTCCGCTCACGCCCCAACATCGTGCAGCCCGCCTCCAGTGGTGTCGCGACAGGCGTGAATGGAGGGACGAATGGAGACGTGTCGTCTTCAGCGATGAGAGTCGCTTCTGCCTTGGTGCCAATGATGGTCGTATGCGTGTTTGACGCCGTGCAGGTGAGCGCCACAATCAGGACTGCATACGACCGAGGCACACAGGGCCAACACCCGGCATCATGGTGTGGGGAGCGATCTCCTACACTGGCCGTACACCACTGGTGATCGTCGAGGGGACACTGAATAGTGCACAGTACATCCAAACCGTCATCGAACCCATCGTTCTACCATTCCTAGACCGGCAAGGGAACTTGCTGTTCCAACAGGACAATGCACGTCCGCATGTATCTCGTGCCACCCATCGTGCTCTAGAAGGTGTAAGTCAACTACCCTGGCCAGCAAGATCTCCGGATCTGTCCCCCATTGAGCATGTTTGGGACTGGATGAAGCGTCGTCTCACGCGGTCTGCACGTCCAGCACGAACGCTGGTCCAACTGAGGCGTCAGGTGGAAATGGCATGGCAAGCCGTTCCACAGGACTACATCCAGCACCTCTACGATCGTCTCCATGGGAGAATAACAGCCTGCATTGCTGCGAAAGGTGGATATACACTGTACTAGTGCCGACATTGTGCAAGCTCTGTTGCCTGTGTCTATGTGCCTGTGGTTCTGTCAGTGTGATCATGTGATGTATCTGACCCCAGGAATGTGTCAATAAAGTTTCCCCTTCCTGGGACAATGAATTCACGGTGTTCTTATTTCAATTTCCAGGAGTGTACATTTGTGCCAGTAGTTGTTGTACATACAGTTTTAAGCCGACAAGGGGCACAAGCTGTTGGTGTGATGAATTATCTGTGAATGAGGTCAATCTCTTGTACTCTTGGCGGCTGTCAATATTTATGGTAAATATTAGGATGTGTGCACATGTGTGTGTGTGTGTGTGTGTGTGTGTGTGTGTGATTGTGTGTGTGTGTGTACTTTTAAGAGTGTAGGCAGTTGCTGAAAACAGAGATGATACTATTGTAAATATTGTCATTTTTGTCATTTAAGATGGATTCTGGTTGTTTCATTTGGTGTTTGTATATTTGGAGCGTTTCAGGGATGTCTAGTTTTCTGCCTTTTGGTTGGAAGTGTAGGGTACTAATACTTGTGTTGTTAACATGGTGTTTTGTTTCATACAGGTGGGTAGCTATTGCTGATGTGTGGTATTTTTTTGTTTTTTAGTGCTGCCATGTGTTCCTTGAACCTAAGCTCAAATGATCTGCCTGTCTGGCCTATGTAGAAGCAGTCACAATCCAAACATTCAATTTTGTACACACCTGTGTGATGAAGTGGGTTTCGTGTGGCGATGTTGTGGGGTAACTTCTGTCCAATCTTGATGCCTGTTGTAAAGGATATGCTTATGCCTTTCGGTTTGAAGACATTGGCAATCTGGTATGAAATGTTACCCAGAAAGGGGATTGTATGGAAGATGTTATTTTCTTTTTGTTTTTGGTGTTGTGATTGCTTTGCCATTATTGAGTGTTTTAGGGTGTCTACTATGGAGCTGTTATAGCCATTTACAATAGCTGTTTGTTTTATTATTTCAAATTCTTGATCACATTTATCTTCTGAGAGTGGTAGTTGGATAGCTCTATTAATCATGTACCGGAAAGCCTTCATTTTGTCAGCTGTGGGGTGGCAAAAGGACTTGTGGATTGTGGTATGTGTTGTGGTAGGTCTAAGAAATTTATACTGTCATCTTTTTGGTGTTCAACTGTGAATTTTATGCTTTCATGGGAGTTGTTGAAAAACTGATTCAACTCGCTGATGTCATCTTTAGTGCCTTTGATTAAAATTATGGTATCATCTACATATCTGTAGTAGTAGATGATATTTTTGAGGAGGTGGTGATTGGAATTCAGGATTTTGTCTTCTAGGATACTTATAAATATTTCTGCTAGCAATCTGGAAAGATTTGAGCCCATTGCCAGACCATCTGTTTGTTTGTAGATTTTATAGTTAAATTTAAAATAGTTGTGTGAAAGTGCGAATTCAAGCAGGTCCATTAGTTCTTTAATGTGAGTTAAGGGATTTTTTTTTGCGTTTATGTAGGTTGGCATTGATAATTTGTAGTGTGGGATCTATTGGCACAGAGGAATAAAGGTTTTGTATGTCAAATGAGGCAAATGTCAAATGAGGCAAGTATGGCTCCATCAGGTACTTGTATGTTTTTGACATGTTGTGTGTATTCTGTTGTGTTTTTAAGTGTTCTCTCATTATTGAATGTGTATGGTAGTTTGCCCCCCCCCCCCCCATGAACCATGGACCTTGCCGTTGGTGGAGAGGCTTGCGTGCCTCAGCGATACAGATGGCCGTACCGTAGGTGCAACCACAACGGAGGGGTATCTGTTGAGAGGCCAGACAAACATGTGGTTCCTGAAGAGGGGCAGCAGCCTTTTCAGTAGTTGCAGGGGCAACAGTCTGGATGATTGACTGATCTGGCCTTGTAACACTAACCAAAACGGCCTTGCTGTGCTGGTACTGCGAACGGCTGAAAGCAGGGGGAAACTACGGCCGTAATTTTTCCCGAGGGCATGCAGCTTTACTGTATGATTAAATGATGATGGCGTCCTCTTGGGTAAAATATTCCGGAGGTAAAATAGTCCCCCATTCGGATCTCCGGGCGGGGACTACTCAAGAGGATGTCGTTATCAGGAGAAAGAAAACTGGCGTCCTACGGATCGGAGCGTGGAATGTCAGATCCCTTACACTAAGCAGATTCAGAAGGATGTAGGTTGTAGTAGGTACTGGGAGATGAAGAAGCTTGCACAGGATAGAGTAGCATGGAGAGCTGCATCAAACCAGTCTCAGGACTGAAGACCGCAACAACAACAACATGCTAGTTTGAGAATTCTGAAGAGTATTTTATCGAGCTTGAATGTTGGCCTGTTCCTACAGTTCACTATGGGCCTGATGGGGGTCCCATTTTTGTGTATCTTAGGTTGTGACCTAAGGCAAGGTGCTTGTGGGCTCATTGTTACAATGTTTCTTGCTTTTTGGATGGTGAGTAGAAAGTTAATGTTGTTTGAAATGTGTTTAATCTCCTTTTGTATTCTGGCTGTTGGATCTTTATGTATTTCAGTTATGTTACTGGTTTGGAAGAAGTCTAAATTTTTTTCTATGTATGTTGTTCTGTCCATTACAGCAGTTGTGTTGCCCTTGTCAGCTTTTACAATTATTGCATTATTCATGTTTAATTTGGTCTTAATTGTACGTGTAAGGGCTTCTTCTCTTTTCTTGTATGCTGGGAATGGTTTTGCAATTTCCTGTTCAATGATTTCGTTAATTCTGTGGCAGGATGATATTCCGTCAGTTTGCTTCTTAAAGGCGATGGTCGAGATCTGTGTGACGCAAGTGATGAGTTTCTCTTGGTTCTTTTGGTCCAGCGGAGCTTGAACATTGTGTTTTAAGCCACAACACATAACACAATCCACAAATCCTTTTGCCACCCCACAGCAGACAAAATGACGGCTTTCCGGTACATGATTAATAGAGCTATCCAACTACCACTCTCAGAAGATAAATGTGATCAAGAATTTGAAATAATAAAACAAACAGCTATTGAAAATGGCTATAACAGCTCCATAGTAGACACCCTAAAACACTCAATAATGGCAAAGCAATCACAACACCAAAAACAAAAAGAACATAACATCTTCCATACAATCCCCTTTCTGGGTAACATTTCATACCAGATTGCCAATGTCTTCAAACGGAAAGGCATAAGCATATCCTTTACAACAGACAACAAGATTGGACAGAAGTTACCCCACAACATCGGCACACGAAATCCACTTCATCACACAGGTGTGTACAAAATTGAATGTTTGGATTGTGACTGCTTCTACATAGGCCAGACAGGCAGATCATTTGAGCTTAGGTTCAAGGAACACATGGCAGCACTAAAAAACAAAAAATTACCACACATCAGCAATAGCTACCTACCTGCATGAAACAAAACACCATGTTAACAACACAAGTATTAGTATCCTACACCTCTAACCAAAAGGCAGAAAACTAGACATCCCTGAAACGCTCCAAATATACAAAGACCAAATGAAACAACCAGAATCCATCTCAAATGACAAAAATGACAATATTTACAATAGTATCATCTCTGTTTTGAGCAACTGCCTACACTCTTAAAAGTACACACACACACAATCACACACACACACACACACACACACACACACACACACACACATGTGCACACATCCTAATATTTACCATAAATATTGACAGCAGCCAAGAGTACAAGAGATTGACCTCATTCACAGATAATTCATCACACCAACAGCTTGTGCCCCTTGTCGGCTTAAAACTGTATGTACAACAACTACTGGCACAAATGTATATCTATCTGCATATTTTATAGCATTAACCAATGTATTACCCCAACCTTTAGGCAGCTAATATATGCAACATGTAATCTTAAGACTCCTTGCCATGTAAATGTTTGCTCTCATATAATCACTCTTTTCTCTCTCTCTCTCTCTCTCTCTCTCTCTCTCTCTCTCTCTCTCTCTCCTTCTTCAAAGAGTGTCCTCCATGTATGATTTTACTGCTGTAGCCAATATGATCACTGTAATTCAAGTCTGTAACATTTCACCTAATTGTTATTATCAAGTATGAAGTTTAAGCCATTTTAACATTTCACCTGATTGTATAAACGAGTACCAATGTTTAGCTGTTTTAACTTTTCAAAATTGGATTTATATACCACCTGAAGTACACACACATATATTCGACACCTCAGAACAAACACCTCCAAATGCGTTAAAGAATTATTTTGTAATAATGTTATTACGATGTATATTCTTCGCACTTTGCGAGCATGTCTTCTCTTCTGCTATACAAACCTTGCACCCAGCTAATTCCAGACGCCATATTTGTTAACAAATGTGGCAGTATACATGTGATGTGATACGACAGTAAAAGGAACCTGTGACCACTGGAGGTACTCTAGTTTTCTTATTAAAGTTTACCATTAGATATCAGTTTAATTTTGGTCAAAAGTAATCCAAAACCATATTCTGTAATAATGTCTTGTTTCTCCACTAGACAGTGCCACAAGTTCCTCCAAAATCGTAACACAACAAACACACATATGTAATACTAACTAATGTAAATCAACCCGATGATGGAGGTTTAAACCTTCGAAACGCGTCGTGGAAAAAGTAAAAATAAAATGGTGACTGGTAATAGTAAACTTGTTTCATTCAACGTTAAACGTTATTGAATATGTAAGGTTTCCATCATCATGGTCTCAAAATAATATACATACCTCTAATATTGAGTAAATACATTGTAACACAGCACATTCTTTGAGTAAAGATATAAGGTAACCAACAGCAGAATTAAGATGGAAACAGGTATAGATTATTGTAGAGGCATATAAAGTAAACAGATGAGCTAATACACAATTGTAAAATGTAGGGAGGAACAGCAAGCACATAACACTTCCAACAATAAGTGTAGCACCCACCACTGGGTACATAATAAAGCAGGTATACCGTTGTCATGATATAAATTCCGTTATAAAAAAATAAAATACCTATAAGAACATTTTAGTCCGTTCAATAAAAATACATCGTACTGCAAAATGACATGGGAAAATAATGGAAAAATAAGAAATTGTCAGATATAATTCAAATATTATTTTTCGACAGGAGTTAATTTCTATTAAACCGCCTTAGAAAATTATACAACTAGTAAAGTTTGTGCCAAAAGAATTGCAGAAAATTAGTTTTATGGAAGAGTTAGGTGGTGGGGGGTTGGGAGGGGGTTGGGGGAGGCTGTTACAGTTCTGCCAGGGCGCAGGATTACCTCGGCATGTCTCGGCCTTCCCTCTTTATAACTGACATCTAGTTTCTGCTCAGATTGTAATAATCTTCGGTCTCTACGTTTTACACCTGCTACCTTCAGCATTTCAGAGGGAAGATGGCTAATATGTACTTTATACGCACCTCACAGTGTACAGTGTGCCAGTGCACAGTGGCCAGATTCCTGAAAAACTGCTATAAATCAAATAAAGAAAGTTCGGAGTTGAGAAGTTTCGTTTCATAGGTTGGCTAGAGTAATGTTGTTGCCATTGTCTACTGGTCTTACAAGCCGCCAGACGTTTCTTTCGAAGATTGAGTTCAGTTCCAACGCGATATTTATTTGTGAGACACCCGATAAGCTGACCAGGTTGGTAAAGTACAGCGTTTTTCGGACGAAATATTTTTGTTCACCGAAATAAGACCGATTTTTTTAAAAGTAGAGGTTGTTCCGGAAGGTATGTACTTAATTACGAACACTTATTTCATTATTTAATCATTAATTAACAACTGATTTTTAATTAACTTCTTACCGAAAAATAAAACAGAACATCCTTAAGTATGTACAACAATTTTCGCGAATCTGCCTTACAATCCAGTCACTAGCCGCAACTCCGGCTTTGAGCCATTTTTTAAGCTACTGTTGCAAAATTCCGTTACTTGCACTTAGTGAGTACGCACACGTAATCATATGGTTGTTGTTTCTATTACACTGCTAATAAGCCGTTGTGACGTTTCTGGCTTTACAGCCATCACATTCAGCTACAAGAAGCTCTTCTTAGAGCAGTTGAAAAGGCAGTAGGGACTGACTTCCATGGTACTGGAGGGAGATGTATAGGGCCAAAACTTAAGTGCTACTGTGAGATGAAGAGGTTGACACAGGAGGAGAATTCGGCACGGGTCGCATCAAACCAGTCAAAAGAGAGAGAGAGAAAAAAATACTAGTTCCTCGCTAATAGTTTATTTCAGGCTCAAGACAACGGATTCACGACCTATGTGTTGTTTTCTGCGTAAGCGGCAACAACTACAGAAGAGCCGGCGGAGTGGCCGAGCGGTTCTAGGCGCTACAGTCTGCAGCGGCGCGACCGCAACGGTCGCAGATTCTACTCCTGCCTCGGGCATGGATGTGTGTGATGTCCTTAGGTTACTTGGCTTTAAGTAGTTCTAAGTCCTAGGGAACTGATGACCTCAGAAGTTAAGTCTCATAATGCTCAGAACCATTTGAACCATTTGAACTACAGAAGACTGTAGGTTCGTGAACATTTCACTGCGTATTCTGCAGTGTTAGTGACACGTCATCTGTGGTACTACAGAGAAGATACAAAGAAAGGAAATTTTCTAGGTAAAGGATTTATCATACACACACAAATCCCTGTCGCTCTCTCTCTGACTCTTTTTCACTTTTCGTACTATTACCAAAAAAGTACAGTCACTACTATTTTATCAACTGGCCAGCTATCTGAAGATGCGCAGGAACCAACCATCAATTTAATAAGGCAATACCGCCTATGATTTACTCGTAAGTCTTCAGGCGTGTTCCGTGACTTCTAGTAACGACCGGTCCCTACATTTCTTCTTTGCCGAAACCATCTCCGAGGAAAACGAAAACTTCCGTCATCAGAAGCTGCTGCCCTCCTCGTACCTGCTACAGACGATTACGCGTAAACAGATGCTGGTGCTGATGATGATACAAATGAAGGTGAAAGAAGACGACGGAGAAGGAAATGTAGATGAAGAACAAGAAGCATCCGAGGGAGAGGATTAAAGAGAATTATAAAACTTTCAATTTTTGTTACTAATATACACCACTGGCCATCAAAATTGCTACACCAAGAAGAAATGCAGATGGTAAACGGGTGTTCATTGGACAAATATACTAGAACTGACATATGATTACATACTTAATTTGGGTGCATAGATCCTGAGATATCAGTACCCAGAATAACCACCTCTGGCCGTAATAACGGCGTTGATACGCCTGTGCATTGAGTTAAACAGAGCTTGGATGGCGTGTACAGGTACAGCTGCCCATGCAGCTTCAACACGATACCACTGTTCATCAAGAGTAGTGACTGGCGTATTGTGACGGGCCAGTTGCTCGGCCACCATACACCAGACGTTTTCAGTTGGTGAGAGATCTGGAGAATGTGCTGTCCTGGGCAGCAGTCGAACATTTTGTGTATCTAGAAAGGCCCGTACAGGACTTGCAACATGCGGTCGTGCATTATCCTGCTGAAATGTAGGGTTTCGCAAGGACCGAATGAAGGGTAGAGCCACGGGTCGTAACACATCTGAAATGTAACGTCCACTGTTCAAAGTGCCGTCAATGCGAACAAGAGGTGACCGAGACGTGTAATCAATGGCACTCCATACCATTGCGGCGGGTGATACGCCACTATGGCGATGACGAATACACGCTTCCAATGTGCGTTCACCGCGATGTCGCCAAACACGGATGCGACCATCATGACGTTGTAAACAGAACCTGGATTCACCCGAAAAAATGACGTTTAGCCATTAGTGCAGCCAGGTTCGTCGTTGAGTACACCATCGCAAGCGCTCCTGTCTGTGATGCAGCGTCAAGGGTAACCGCAGCCATGGTCTCCGAGCTGATAGGCCATCCTGCTGCAAACGTCGTCGAACTGTTCGTGCAGATGATTGTTGTCTTGCAAACGTCCCCATCTGTTGACTCAGGGATCGAGACGTGACTGCACAATCCGTTACAGCCATGCGGATAAGATGCCTGCCATTTCGACTGCTAGTGATACGAGGCCGTTGGGATCCAGCACGGCGTTTCGTTTTACCCTCCTGAACCTACCGATTACATATTCTGCTAACAGTCATTGGATCTCGACCAACCCGAGCAGCAATGTCGCGATACGATAAACCGCAATCGCGATAGGCTACAATCCGACATTTATCAATGTCGGAAACGTGATGGTACGCATTTCTCCTCCTTACACGAGGCATCAAAACAACGTTTCACCAGGCAATGCCGGTCAACTGCTGTTTGTGTATGAGAAATCGGTTGGAAACTTTCCCCACGTCAGCACATTGTAGGTGTTGCCAACCTTGCGCGAATGCTCTGAAAAGGTAATCATTTGCATATCACAGCATCTTCTTCCTGTCGGTTAAATTTCGCGCCTGTAGCACGTCATCTTCGTGGTGTAGCAATTTTAATGGCCAGTAGTGTACATATTCTGTAGTAGAGACTTGCAATGGAGGCAGTTTTGTAATAAAGTTTGCCTTTAAAATTATAAACGTTCACAGGAAACATTTTTTGTCCACATCAAAAGCTTTTTCCGGAGTGCTTTCGCATATTGGTTCCGCCATTTTGAAATTTTCAATTCGGATAGAAAAATACGTAACTTTCGGAAGGGTCAGAAACACCAATATACCTATTTTTGGCTGTATTGGAGCACATTTTGAAATTTTGACCCGGTTTTCAGGATTTTGGCCCGCGCACCCCACCTGGCAGAAGCGGCCTCGGTCTCGAGTCGCCGCACGCAGGAATGCCGGGTGAAGGGAGCGGAGGTTTGTGGAGGAAGCGGGCGGCGCCGCCCACGTCACGCGCAGTGGCGCTCGTTAGCGTCCGCGTGACGCAGCAGCCTCGGACGAGGCGGATCGGAAAGTCGGGCCTCGCTTGGCGGAGCACCCGCGGCCCATATGGCGTGCGGCGCGGCCGCCGACTCGCCCGCTGTCTGCGCCCGGCGGCGCGGCGTCCTGCCTCAGCCTCAGCAATTTCACTTTTCATTCTCCCACAAGCAGATGACTGGCGTTTAACCTCTCACAAGACGCGCAGATGTCTCGAGCGGCTATCGAAGTATTCTAATTCTTTTGAGAACCGCTACATTTTGACTTGTCGCGCAAGAAAAGTCGGTATCAAGCGAAATTCAAGAGGATAATCATGAAAAAAAGTGTGAAGTACTGTACAGAGATTTCACGCACTTGAACACTATACGTTTCATTTCTACATCTACATACATACGCCGCAAGCCACCTGACGCTGTGTGGCGGAGGGTACCTTGAGTACCTCTATCGGTTCTCCCTTCTACTCCAGTCTCGTATTGTTCGTGGAAAGAAAGATTGTCGGTATGCCTCTGTGTGGGCTCTAATCTCTCTGATTTTATCCTCATGGCCTCTTCGCGAGGTATACGTAGGAGCGAACAATATACTGCTTGACTCCCCGGTGAAGGTATGTTGTCGAAACTTCAACAAAAGCCCGTACCGAGCTACTGGGCGTCTCTCCTGCAGAGTCTTCCACTGGAGTTTATCTGTCTTGTCCGTAACGCTTTCGCGATTACTAAATGATCCTGCAACGAAGCGCGCTGCCTCCGTTGGATCTTCTTTATCAACCCTATCTGGTATGGATCCCACACTGGTGAGCAGTATTCAAGCAGTGGGCGAACAAGTGTACTGTAACCTACTTCCTTTGTTTTCGGATTGCATTTCCTTAGGATTCTGCCAATGAATCTCAGTCCGTCATCTGCTTTACCGACGGTCATCTTTATATTACCATTCCATTTTAAATCATCCATAATGCCTAGATAATTTATGGAATTAACTGCTTCCATTTACTGACCTGCTATATTGCAGCTAAATGATAAGGGATCTTTCTTTCTATGTATTCGCAACACATTACACTTGTCTACATTGAGATTCAATTGCCATTCCCTGCACCATGCGTCAATTCGCTGCAGATCATCCTGCATTTCAATATAATTTTTCATTGTTACAACCTCTCGATACACCATAGCGTCATCCGCAAAATGCCTCAGTGAACTTCTGATGTTATCCACGAGGTCACTTATGTATATTGTGAATAGCAACGGTCCTACGACACTCCCCTGTGGCACACCTGAAATCACTCTTACTTCGGAAGACTTCTCTCCATTGAGAATGACATGCTGCGTTCTGTTATCTAGGAACTCTTCAATCAAATCACACAATTGGTCTGATAGTCCGTATGCTTTTACTTTGTTCATTAAACGACTGTGGAGAACGGTATCGAACGCCTTGCGGAAGTCAAGAAACACATCTACCTGTGACCCCGTGTCTATGGCCCTCTGAGACTCGTGGGTTTCACACGATCGTCTTTTTCGAAACCCATGCTGATTCCTACAGAGTAGATTTCTAGTCTCCAGAAAAGTTATGCTCCAGATACAAACCTACATAAAAGCTTTCCTAACACAAATTTACATTCTGTATCAACAAATGTACCTTTTCTTGGAAGTTTGTGTTCCAAATACTCTCTACTTCGCCGATCATCTACATCTACATCATACTTCGCAAGCCACCTAATGGTGTGTGGTGGACGGTACTTTCGGTACCACTATCTGATGCTTCCAACCCTATTCCACTCGCGAATTGCGCGTGGGAAGAATAGTTGTCGGTTAAACTCTGCATTGGCTCTAATTTCTCGAATCTTCTCCTCGTGGTTAATACGCCAGATGTATGTGGGGAAAGTAATATGTTGTCTGACTCCTCCTGAAAAGTGCTGTCCCGAAATTTCAATAGTAATTCTCTCCGTGATGCACAACGCCGCTCTTGTAACATCTGCCAGAGGAGTTTGTTTAGCATCTCCGTAACGCTCTCTCGCCAGCTAATCGATCCCGTGACGAAACGCGCCGCTCTTTGTTGCATCTTCTCTATCTCCTCTATCAGTCCTATCTGATATGGATCCCCGACAGATAAACAGTACTCAAGAATTAGGTGAAGAAGTGCCTTACAAGTCACTTCTTTCGTGGATGAGTTACATTTCCTTAAGAATCTTCCGATGAATCTGAGTCTGGTGTCTGCTTCTCCCACTATCTGTTTTATATGGTCATTCCACTTAAGGTCTCTCTGGATAGTTACGCCTATATAGTTTGCGGCAGACGTTGTATCCACCAGTTTGTCATCAATAGTGTAGCTCTACAGTAGAGGATTTCTTTCCCTATGTATGCGCAATATGTTACATTTATTTACTTCAGGGTCAACTGCCAGAGCCTGCACCATTCATCATTTCTCTGCAGGCCGTTCTGCAAATTCTCACAATCTTCTGGCGTTGCTACTCTGGTATAGACAACTACATCATCTGCGAATAGCTTTAAAGAGCATCCGACGCTTTCTACTAGATCATTTATATAATTGTAAACAGCAACGTTCCTATCACACTTCCCTGTGGTGCTCTGGATATTACCATTACACCTGTTGATTTTGTTCCGTTAAGAGCGACGTGTTGAGTTGTATCTGCAAGAAAGTCTTGAATCCAATCGCAAGTCTGCTCCGATACTCTGTAAGCTCGTACTTTTTTCGTTAAACGGCAATGCAGGACGGTGTCAAATGCCTCACTGAAATCAAGGAACACGGCATCAGCCTGAGCGCCGTTGTACACTGCGCTGTGGATCTCGTGGAGGAACAGAGCGAGCTGAGTTTCGCACGATCTCTGATTGCGGAATCCGTGTTGATTTTTATAGAGGAGATGTTTATGCTCCACAAACGTCATAATTCTCGAGCATAAAACATGTTCCATGTCCATTATAATTATGCGGGCTGTTATGCCGTGGTCGGTTGATGAATTCTGTGGTGATTCCGACCGTTTCGTCTCCGACTGCGGGAGACATCTTCAAGGGGGTCCGTAGCTTGATGGAAGGTCCAACACACACACTGGCTCGCTACTGACTGCCGCTAAATTCCGTGTCCGCGCGCCCCCGCGCCGCGGCGTGACGTCACGTGTTTTGAAAACGTCAGTGCAATTGGCCGCTGTCCGTCGCCGTCGATCGCCGTTGCCATCACCCAGTAGTGGGCGAGTGGTACACATCTTCTTTAACACCGGCATCCATATACCGTTTAATTTGACGCCCTCCTCCTTTCGGTTGAAATTATTTGGGTGTTTAGCGGAGACGAGACGTTGGGAATCATCACAGAATTCATCAACCGACCACGGCATAACAGCCCGGATAATTATAATGGACATGATATTTCCGGCCGCGAAAGTTTACATTTTAGTAAAACATGTTCCATCATTCTCCAGCAGATTGATATTTTTCTATCAAAATAACAAAACTGTCTCTTTTCGTAATCTTCATTGAGGTGACAAAAGTCATGGGATAGACACATGCAAGTATACAGATGGCGATAGTATCGCACGCACTACATATAAAAGGGCAGAGCACTGACAGCGTTGTCATTAGTTCCATGTGAAACATGTGAAAAGGTTTCCGACGCGATTATGGCCGCATGACAGGAATTAAAAGACTTTGAAAAGCAGAATGGTAGTTGGAGCTACACGCATGGGACAGTCCATTTCGGAAATTGTTAGAGAATTCAGTGTTCCGCCATCCATTGCGGCAAGAGCGTGCCGAGAATTTCAGGCATTGCCTCTCACCACGGACAAGATGGTGGCCGACGGCCTTCACTTAACGACTGAGGTCAGCGACTTTTGCGTAGAGTTGACAGTGCCAAGAGATAAGCTACACTGTGTGAAATAACCGCAGAAATCAATGTGGGACTACGACGAACGTATACGTTAGGCCAGTGCGGCGAAATTTGGCGTTAGTGGGCTATGGCAGCATATGACCGACGCAAGTGCCTTTGTTAACAGCACCACATCGCCTGCAGCCACTCTCCTGGGCACCTGAGCACATCGGTTGTACTTTAGAAGACTAGAGAAACGTCAAATGAATCCCGATTTCAGTTGGTAAGTAGCGTTCGAGTGTGGCACAGACCCCACGAATCTATGGACCCATGTTGCCAACAAGGCCCTGTATAAGCTGTTGGTTGCTCCTTAATGGTGTGGGTTGTGTTTATATGGAATGGGCTGGGTCCTCTAGTCGTACTGAACTGATCGTTGAATGGAAACGGTTATGTTCGGCTACTTGGAAACCATTTTCAGCCATTCACGAACTTCATATTTCCAAACAACGATGAAATTCTTATGGATGACAACATTCTGAACAGTTCGAACGACTAATCCGCCCAACCAGATCGCCCGGCATAAATCCCATAGAACATTTTTGGGACATAATCGAGAGGCCAATTCGCGCACGAAATACTGCACCCGCAACACTTTCGTAATTATGGGCAGCTATACACACAACATGACTCAATATTTCTGCACGGAACGTCTTACAACGTTGTGAGTCCATGCCACGTCGTGTTTCTGCATAATTCCGCGAAAAAGGAGGATCGACACTATGTTCGGAGGTATCCCTCGACTTTCGTTACGTCAGAGTAAATCTCTCACTGTTGACTGGTTTAATTCCAGTGTATTCCATTAACCTTGTTTTACGTTAGTGGGTCTTTGTCTTATAATCCCTTATCCATTATGATATCTTCCAAATCCTTTGCGACATCTGACAGATTTACAATCTTATCGGGTAACTCAATGGTTTTTATTTCGTCACCCTGAACTTCAAATTCTTTTCCAAATTTCTCCTTGGCTTCCTTTAACGTTCACTCAGTTTCTCGACTGAATAACATTGGGGACAGCCTAAACCCTGCCTGACTCCCATTGCAACTACTGCTGGCCTTTCATGCCCCCACACTCTTACAACGGCAGTCTAGTCTCCGAACAAGTAGAAGCTAGAATTGAAGGAGGAGACGAAGTAATGGCAGAAGTGAAGTTGTGAGGACGGGGCGTGAGTCGTGCTTGGGTAGCTCAGATGGTAGAGCACTTGCCCGCGAAAGGCAAAGGTCCCGAATTCGAGTCTCAGTCCGGCATACATTTTTAATCTCCCAGGAAGTTTCAAGAGGAAGCTAACCTTACGCTCCCCGTCTTTTACTCCTGATACCTTTAAAATTTCAAAGGGTGTGCGCCAGTGATTGTTGTAAGAATCTTTCACTAAATCTACAAATGCTGTAAGCATAGGTCTACCTTTCCTTAATCTATCTTTCAAAATGCCATATGCTCATTGCTGACTCGCTTGTTTCTACAATTTCTCCGGAAACCAACTTGATATTCGAGAGGTTGGTATCTACGTCTCTTTCGATTTTGCTGTAAATAATTTATGTCACTATTTTGGAACCATGACTTATTAAACTGATGGTTCGGTAAAAGTCACATCTACTTTCTTTGAGACTGTGATTATTACACTCATACAGAGGCCAGACGATATCTCGCCTGTTTCACACATCTGTTATGCAAGGTGTAATTGTCTTGTTATGGTATATGGTATTTTCTTCCAGGGATGAAATCTTTCATCGCTCTATCTTTCCCATACTATACGTCTTGGCATTTCTCTTCTAGCCATTCATGTTGTGCCATTTTTTACTTGCTGCCAGTCTCATTTTTTAGACAATTATACTCTATTTTGAAAGAATATTTTTTTTTGTATTTTCTGGTTTCCTCAACAAAATTCAGTATATCATGTGTTGTCGAAGGATGTCTACTGACCTTTGTCCTTTAGTTTATATGACCCTCTGCTGCTTTCACTATACCATCTCTCAAAACTGCTCATTAGTCTTCTACAGTGTTCCTGTCCCTTGCTTCAGTCAATCGTTGTAATACGCTCCCTTTGAAACTCTGGACAACCTCTCATTCTTTTAACTTATCCAGGTCCTACTACTTTTATTTCTTGCCTCCCAATAGTTTCTTCGATTTTATTGTGTAGCTGATGGCCAATAACTTATGGTCGAGTCCAAATCTGTCCCTTTAAATGTCTCGTAGTTTGTGTGTATACGAAATTCAATTAGGTGGCTTGCTCTTTCATTATTTTTTCTACGTAAATATTGAGTAACATGGGGGATAGATTAGACCCTTCTCACTCGCTTTTCAGCTACTGCTTTCCTTTCATGCCCTTCGACTCCTGCAGGCCCAGTTTGATTTCTATATAAGTTGTAGATAATCTTATGCTACGTGTACATTATCTGTCATAACTTCAGATGGTATTCGAGCCAAAATTATCGCACGTGTTCCTTAATCTATAATGCCTTTCTTTAGTCTATCTTCTAAGATAAATTGTAGAGTCGCTGTTTTATTGCGTACTTCAAAATTTCTCAGGTATTGGAATTATTATAGTCTTCTCGAAATCTAAGAGTATTTGCCCTGTCTCATAAGTATATCCTGCATAACAGGTGGAACAGTTGTATCAAGGTTGGGATGTCAGGCCCGTTATTCACTACATGAGTTATTATGTTGCAAAAGATCAATAATCGGCAGAGCATTGGCAAATGTTTAAAATGAATTTCTGTCATAGAAAGTAATGTACTTATTACTTTCTGTTTTGCAGGCACCGGAAAACGAATCTAGAGAAGTACCAGAGAATTATAGTTTACTCTCTGTTTCTAATGTTCCACGATGAGTCGGTGTTTGTGAACATCGCACCTGACAGGTAAAAAGAGTATGAAATCCTGTCACACGTTTAGCTGCCTGTAGAACCCAACACCTGCTGGAAGAATTTTTTTCACCTCGAGCCATCAGGAAACGTCTGAAGTCACGCCGTGTTTGGATATCTCCAAAAAAAATCGTGGCGGTAGCTGCGAGAAATTAATGAGGACCGAAGATTTTCCACGGATCATCTTTACATCAAACACGCTTCAGACAATTCGGGCGGGAGGAAGTGTGCTCGGAGCTATGTGCGTCAGCGGGAGATTACGTCTCTAATTACCCCATGCAGAGCAGTTGATAATAATCACAGAGCTACGCGAGATTAATCAATTATCTCAATATTTGGCCGTACAATTACTGTTCCATTTTTTCCTCCCCCTCCCTCAAACAGCCCCGCTTCCGTCACCCCCTTACAGTCTCCGTTCCAAAAGAAACTCCGCGCAGGAGGGGGGCGAGCGAATATTACGTGCCGGCAGCCGCCGGAACAAATCAGTGATGAGGCACCCGTTGGCTGACTGAAGAGCACTCGTCAGGCAGCCGTCCGCACAAAAAGTGTCCTTCGCTGTCGCCCTCTGTGCATCCGCATTTATAGGAAACGCGGCGGCTGCGGCAGTGGCGGTCGCAGGCTGCTAATTTCGAGTTATTTTATCGCGGACGCCCACACCCGGCTCCTGGCGGCGCGACGCAAAAGTCTCCCTCCTCCCCCTCCCCTCGCCGTGGTACAACATCCCGCGACTTCGGGGCCTCCTGCTCTCGGAATTACGCGCGTATACAAATTGAAAGAAGGCGAGTCGCGACCGGCAGAACGGCGGCCAAAGGGCCGCCTCGCTTCGAAATGCCGACTCAAATTGCGCCTAATAACAAACAGCCACTAACGAACGAATCCGAGTAATTTGTCCTTTTCTCCGGTCGGCCGGGGCACGCCCCCGCGGCTGCCGAATCGCACCGCGCTTTTGCTCGCTCCTCCAGGCGGAAGGCGAGACCGAGCGGCGCCGTCTGGAGGGAAGCGGCTGCCGAAGCCAGGCTCACTGGGGATGGCTGATACGCGAAGATGAAACAATGTTTTGCAGGCGAATTCCATCAGCATTAATGTAGGAGGCGCGACAGTAAAGTAAGGGGGCTGGTTAGAAAATAAACTCAAGACCTGAGTGGAAACAAGGCCCCGGAAGTAGACAACATTCAATTAGAATTACTTACAGCCTTCGGAGAGCCAGTCCTGACGAAACGCTACCGTCTGGTGAGCAAGATATATCAGACAGACTAAATACCCTCAGACTTCAAGAAGAATATAATAATAAATGAAAAGCACCAGTTTGCTTTTGTTCTACAATATTGTAGAACAAAAGCAAACTAGTGCTTTTCATTTATTATAATGTTGTTCTACCGAGAACCGACGGAAGATTCTGTTAATAAGAATATAATAATTCCAATCCCAAAGAAAGCAGGTGTTGACATATGCGAAAATTACCGAACTATCAGTTTAATAAGTCACGGCTGCAAAATACTAGCGCGAATTCTTTACAGACGAATGGAAAATCTAGTAGAAGCTGACCTCGGGGAAGATCAGTTTGGATTCCGTAGAAATATTGGAACACGTGAGGCAATACTGACCCTACGACTTATCTTAGAACAAAGATTAAGGAGAGGCAAACCTACGTTTCTAGCATTTGTAGACTTAGAGAAAGCTTTTGGAATACTCTCTTTCAAATTCTGAAGGTGGCAGGTGTAAAATACATGGAGCGAAAGGCTATTTACAATTTGTACAGAAACCAGATGGCAGTTATAAGAGTCGAGGGACACGAAAGGGAAGCAGTGGTTGGGAAGGGAGTGAGACAGGGTTGTGGCCTCTCCCCGATGTTATTCAAACTGTATATTGAGCAAGCAGTGAAGGAAACAAAAGAAAAATTCGGAGTAGGTATTAAAATCCATGGAGAAGAAATAAAAACATTGTAATTCTGTCAGAGTCAGCAGAGGACTTGGAAGAGCAGTTGAACGGAATGCATAGTGTCTTGAAAGGAGGATATAAGATGAACGAAAGCAAAATGAGGATAATGGAATGTAGTCGAATTAAGTCGAGTGATGCTGAGGGAATTAGATTAGGGAATGAGATACTTAAAGTAGTAAATGAGTTTTGCTATTTGGGGAGCAATATAACTGATGATGGTCGAAGTAGAGAGGATATAAAATGTAGACTGGCAATGGCAAGGAAAGCGCTTCTGAAGAAGAAAAATTTGTTAACATCGAGTATAGATTTAAGTGTCAGGAAGTCGTTTCTGAAAGTATTTGTATGGAGTGTAGCCATTTATGGAAGTGAAATACGGACGATAAATAGTTTGGACAAGAAGAGAATAGAAGCTTTTGAAATCGGGTGCTATAGAAAATGCTGAATATTAGATGGGTAGATGACATAACTTATGAGGAGGTATTGAATAGGATTGGGGAGAAGAGAAGTTTGTGGCACAACTTGACTAAAAGAAGGGATCGGTTGGTAGGACATGTTCTGAGACATCGAGGGATCACCAATTTAGCATTGGAGGGCAGCGTGGAGGGTAAAAATCGTAGAGGGTGTCCAAGAGATGAATACACTAAGCAGATTCAGAAGGATGTAGGTCGCAGTAGTTACTGGGAGATGAAGAAGCTTGCACAAGATAGAGTACCACGGAGAGCTGCATCAAACCAGTCTCAGGACTGAAGACCACGACAACAACAACAATTGCATTTTTAGCCAATTATAAGGCTATTACCTGTAAAGTAACTTCCTTGTGTCCGTACACACTTGCTCCATCGATGTTCCTATTGTTTACGATAATGACTGAAGCAACTAATTAAACTTTGTGCCAGCTCCAGGATTCGAACTGAGGCTCCTGCTTACCAGGTGGACGCCCCATCAGTCGCGCCAGATGGCACTCCGGGTACCAGAGCTGCATGAACTGCCCTAGAACGTCTCCCTCCCTCCCTGATACAAACTACAGTTTATGCTTCAGCCCATTGCTATTTCCCTTCTAAACTCACATCAGTATTGCCGAGACTCTCCAACAATGTAATAGCCAACAAGTCGGTCCTCCAGTTTGATGTACAAATTTGCAGTCGGGATGTGTGAGAGTACTCTTGCTGTAGTACGAAATTGCGTCGCAGACTGTAACTCTAGATGCAGGTCCAGTGCGTCTTGCACGCAGACAAGTTGGTTGCAGGTCCAGTGCGTCTTGCACGCAGAAAAGTTGGTTGCAGGTCCTCAATTGGCTTGCTTGTAACCAACACACGACCAATGCAGAAACATCTTTCATCGGAAAACACAACAGGCTTCCATCTCGTCCTCCAGAGAGCTTTCGACTGACATCACAGAAGTCGCAAATTGCGTTGATTTGCGATCAGAGCAATTCGCGCTACAGGGAGTCAGCACCAGCAAGGGGTTATGCAACATAAACTAAAGGTGGTAGGCATGTTTCTACTCCTCCGAGATGATGTCCATTCAGATTTCGCCCCAGTCGCTTAAGAGTGACGCTAGTAGAACCACTACGACGATGCAAATCAGGTTTACTTTAAATACCTGCTTTGACGGTCGTGAGCGTTGTATTGTATTGTATTGTATGTTAACCGGGGACCTAGAAACGACGGACAGGCTCCGTCGCCGCCGCAGCCGCAGTGGTCCACAATCCCACGACGACTACCGCAGTCCACTTCTCCCCTCCGTCGCCCCACACCGAAGCCAGGGTTGTTGTGCGGTTCGGCCCCCGGTGGACCCCCCCCCCCCCCCCCCCCCCCAGGGAACGTCTCACACCAGACGAGTGTAACCCCTATGTTTGCGTGATAGAGTAATGGTGGTGTACGCATACGTGGAGGACTTGTTTGCACAGCAATCGCCGACATTGTGTAACTGAGGCGGAATAAGGGGAACCAGTCCGCATTCGCTGAGGCAGATGGAAAACCGCCTAAAAACTATCCACAGACTGGCCGGATCACCGGACCTCGACACAAATCCGCCGGGCGGATTCGTGCCGGGGACCAGGCGCTCCTTCCCGCCCGGAAGACGTGAGCGTTAGTTACCTTTGAGATTGGACGTGGTGAGTTGATGTTAGTCAAGAACGCCTTTAAAGTGACAAAGACGCTTTTATGAACACCTCACTGAGTCTGAAGGAATTTATACACTCCTGGAAATTGAAATAAGAACACCGTGAATTCATCGTCCCAGGAAGGGGAAACTTTATTGACACATTCCTGGGGTCAGATACATCACATGATCACACTGACAGAACCACAGGCACATAGACACAGGCAACAGAGCATGCACAATGTCGGCACTAGTACAGTGTATATCCACCTTTCGCAGCAATGCAGGCTGCTATTCTCCCATGGAGACGATCGTAGAGATGCTGGATGTAGTCCTGTGGAACGGCTTGCCATGCCATTTCCACCTGGCGCCTCAGTTGGACCAGCGTTCGTGCTGGACGTGCAGACCGCGTGAGACGACGCTTCATCCAGTCCCAAACATGCTCAATGGGGGACAGATCCGGAGATCTTGCTGGCCAGGGTAGTTGACTTACACCTTCTAGAGCACGTTGGGTGGCACGGGATACATGCGGACGTGCATTGTCCTGTTGGAACAGCAAGTTCCCTTGCCGGTCTAGGAATGGTAGAACGATGGGTTCGGTGACGGTTTGGATGTACCGTGCACTATTCAGTGTCCCCTCGACGATCACCAGTGGTGTACGGCCAGTGTAGGAGATCGCTCCCCACACAATGATGCCGGGTGTTGGCCCTGTGTGCCTCGGTCGTATGCAGTCCTGATTGTGGCGCTCACCTGCACGGCGCCAAACACGCATACGACCATCATTGGCACCAAGGCAGAAGCGACTCTCATCGCTGAAGACGACACGTCTCCATTCGTCCCTCCATTCACGCCTGTCGCGACACCACTGGAGGCGGGCTGCACGATGTTGGGGCGTGAGCGGAAGACGGCCTAACGGTGTGCGGGACCGTAGCCCAGCTTCATGGAGACGGTTGCGAATGGTCCTCGCCGATACCCCAGGAGCAACAGTGTCCCTAATTTGCTGGGAAGTGGCGGTGCGGTCCCCTACGGCACTGCGTAGGATCCTACGGTCTTGGCGTGCATCCGTGCGTCGCTGCGGTCCGGTCCCAGGTCGACGGGCACGTGCACCTTCCGCCGACCACTGGCGACAACATCGATGTACTGTGGAGACCTCACGCCCCACGTGTTGAGCAATTCGGCGGTACGTCCACCCGGCCTCCCGCATGCCCACTATACGCCCTCGCTCAAAGTCCGTCAACTGCACATACGGTTCACGTCCACGCTGTCGCGGCATGCTACCAGTGTTAAAGACTGCGATGGAGCTCCGTATGCCACGGCAAACTGGCTGACACTGACGGCGGCGGTGCACAAATGCTGCGCAGCTAGCGCCATTCGACGGCCAACACCGCGGTTCCTGGTGTGTCCGCTGTGCCGTGTGTGTGATCATTGCTTGTACAGCCCTCTCGCAGTGTCCGGAGCAAGTATGGTGGGTCTGACACACCGGTGTCAATGTGTTTTTTTTTCCATTTCCAGGAGTGTATAATAGGGCTATGAGAAGCTGGATGAAGAAAGATTTGGCAGGAATGCAGCCTCTGTAGATGACTTCTGGAATCATTGGTTTCGAGAATACACGTTCACAAGAAGACCAGGCCCCAGACGGCCACCATTGTGTTCGGAGTGTAGCTCTGTCGAATTGTGCTGCATCTGCTGCAGCAGTCTGGTCAGCAGTTGGCATCACCGTGACACAATGAACTGTTACTAGTCGGTTGCTTCAAGAACAGCTCCCAGTAAGCGTGCATTCCACTGACTCCAGACCACCGCCATTTGGGACTCCGGTGGTGTTAAGCGAGAACTCATTGAAGGGTAGGGTGGAGGTCTGTTGTTTTTATGATGGAAACTGGGTCTGCCTCGGTGCCGGTAACGACCGTGTGTTGTCTAGAAGAAGCCTGGTTGAGAGCCTGCAATCAATCTGTCTGTGTGCTAGACACACTGGTCCTACACCTGGAGTTATGGCCTCGGGTGCAATTTCGTACGACAGCAGGAACACTTCCGTGGTTATCTCACGCACACTGACTGCAAATTTGTATGTCTGTCTTGTGATTCGATCTGTTGTGCTGCGGTACATGTAAGCATACCTGTCCATCTACCCATCAGCGTATATGTGATTAATATATCGCCTATGCCTGAGATACAGGCAGGATGGACGCCATTTCACTTATTGCTCAGGTGCTATTCCCATATTGGAGAGCCCCCGTAATACTGTTGCGAGATCAGAAGGGGATTAGCAATGGAGTGAGGTGTGAATTGGAATTTGTTTCGGGATGGATGACGTTGCTGGATAGTCCTTGAAAATGTGACCGCCTGAGTGCCAATGTGGCACAATGGATAGTGCATTTGCCTATTTTACAAGAGACTCAAGTTCGAATCCCAGTGCTGACACAAGTTGTAGCTCGTTGCTTCAGCCTACATCGTTATCGTAGATAAAGATGAGACTCAATATGTCTCAGGAACATCAACTGTGTACTTTCCATTGCTGGTGGCATCTCTGGACCTAATGTTCTGGTACACCAGCAAGCGCCCTATTTGGTTGACCCGTACTGGCCAGAACGGTGTCTGACTTCACTATTGGGAATAAAAAGAAAGCACACAGGGCCATGTCGGGTGAATGAGGAGGTTGTGGTAGCACTACAGTGGGCCCTGACGTAAAAAACTGCACAATAGGTGACACAGTATGGGATTATGTTTTATAGTCATGCAGATTCCAATTGTTAGCAATGTTCGGACGAACACAACAAACCCATTTTCTAAGAGTTGCTCGAATATCTTCATAGTAGCATTTGTTTACTGGCTAGTCTGGAGGTAATCACCCTTTTCTCATTTCCAGATTTTCTGTCAACATCAAACGAACAGTTTCCCGATTTATGTTCAGTTCGTTTGTAGTCGTTTCCTGGGTTAATCTTCGATAACGTCGAATAAGTTCATTCCCCATAGTTGTGTTGTCATCTGCTGTCGTGCTGTTGATGGTCACCCAATGCGGAGTTCATCTTCGACGTTAGTTCTGCCCTCACATAACATTTACAGCCAAAGAAACACTTGTGCCCGTAATAAAAATTCATTTCCAAAAGTCTTCTGAAGCTTCTCGTATGTCACTGCGGTATTCTCGCCGAGTTTCACACAGAATGAGGTGGCAATGCGATGCGCAGTATTTCGAGATTCCATTGTCATGGTGAGGCGCAAATACAGGACTTCGTCGCTCAAGCTGCTACTCCTGACTGAAACACTGCAGACGTACGCCTCTTGCGGTTTTGGGAGGGAAAGACCAACGTCACACACACTGTCTGCGGTAGCAGGCTGCAGGGTTGCCACCCTATGGAGGGAAAAAAGTGGTCTCATTAGTTTATTGTCACACCTCGTATAGTTGGAAATGCATAGATAGAGCTGTATTAATATTTCATCATTACCACCGATATCGGTATTGTACCGTCTTCTGACTATCCGTGTCAATCAAAAAGAAGCTGAAACAACTGCAGAAAGAAGTGAAAGTTCATAGTTTACTTATAGGCTTGTACAAAGTAATACTTACGAAAAGGTTATATTATTCACGTGTCACAATAATTTCTGACGTGGAAAACCACATACTACGTATAAAATCGTCACAGTTATGCAGAAACATGAAGGTAATAAGCGTTTAAAAAAATTGTATGACCCATTACAACAACAAATAACATATCATCGGTTTGTAGTATACACAAGCTACAAATGGATGCCAAAGATGGTTGATAAAAGAAGTCAACGATGCAGAGATATAACACAACCTACTTCACATATTCCATTTCACAAGATTCTTTGACATGTGCACTATCCGGTCACATTAATGTGTTCATACATCAAAAATCCTAAATAACCATCTTTAGCAGCGCGTACCGCTGCAAGATGTGCAGGAAGAGAGTCAGGGAGGTGCCAATAGGAATGTGTATCCACACCAACTTCTGTGCCTTACTCAGCTGCGCTAGGTTTCCGTGGCACCAACAACCAGATCGAGGGGTCCTACAAATTCTCAATTGGGTTTAAATCTGGGGAACTTGGTGACCAGGACAGTACGGTAAACTCGTGTTCGTGCTCTTCGAACTAGACACGCACATTGTGAGCTGCGGAACACGTTGCACTGTCCTGCTGGTAGATGCCATTGTGCTGAGGAAAAAACAAACTGCATGTAGGGATGGACATGGGTCCCAAGGATAGATACATACTTGCGTCGATCCAATGTTCCTTCCAGTGGGATGAGATCATCCAGAGAATGCCACGAAAACATTCTTTATACCATGATGCTCCCTCTTCTGGCCTGGACCCTTCCGATGATTGTTGCAGGGTTTTACTTTCAAAAGTCTTACACCGTGCAGGCCATCGGCCATCTGTCAACTGGAAAGGCCACCTGTCACCATTCAGTGGACGTCCACTTGCCGTACTGAAGCTCAAATTCCAACCCTTTCCGCCAATCAACAGCAGTCAGCATTGCTGAATGAACGCTGCGTGGGTGCTGCAGAGGCCCATGCACACCGAATTTCGCTGAACGGTCGTTGAGGAGACATTGTTGGTTTCATCTGGGCGACCTTTCACTCAACAGTTACACGCCTATTCGGCCACACACATCTCTGCAGGCGTCTTTCAGTCCTGTCATCCATGTGCCTCGGTGTACCACAGTTGCCTCGGTGCCGGTTTTGGTTAGCACCGTTGTTTCACGCACGATATACTTTAACGTCTGCGCAAGCGAACAGCTTACAAAGTAAGTCGTTTCGTAAATGCGTCTACCTACGGTTCCAATGATGAAGCCTTTGCACGTCCGATAAGTCGCCCTATTTCGGCATTACGACAAATACTGTACTGTTTTCCCCATCTCACGCTATGAGCTTTACATGCCTGTCTCTGCTTGTGCTTATAATGGATTATAATGTAAATGATGAAAGTATGTGAATGCAGCTTGCCGCTAACTTGGTGTAATGTCTCTCACACATAAACCTGTACAGTAAAGTAAGGGCCTCCTGTTTTATCTTTAGGCTGATCCGTGATAAGACAGGCAAACAATTATACTAATGGAGGAATCTGCGTATTTTCTCTAATTTCATTCGCTCTCTCTCTCTCTCTCTCTCTCTCTCTCTCTCTCTCTGTCCTTTATCTATATATAGTTTTAAATATAATATTTCATTACGTGAACTCAGCCCAATAGAATCTCTGGTGGAGCCCTTCGTCTTAATATTCAGCGGCTGGCTTGCTGTAAAAGATCTTTATATCTATTACTATTGTTAAGCGCTGCATTCAGTTGGGAAACTCGATCGTTTGGACAATTCGTTCATTTTACGACAGATTTAGAATTTCAGATGTGCCCGAAGCCTTTTTGGACGATTTTATAAAATCTCGGTGATTGCAGGCTCCCTTCGTCACAACTGAAACTTCCCCACTAATTACAGGGTCAAGACAATCATCAATGATTCAGACAGAGAACTCATTCGTCATTCACTCTAGAATAAAAGGGTCACAAACCTTATTTCTGAGGAAAATTGTACATTCAATCCATCTCCATTACATCTTCCGTTTTCTGTTGATTCCAAGTCTTACTTAATTTGCGTTTACAGTTTTTCTCTCTCTTCAAATAACCCGCTAGTGGCACAAACGTTAATAGCTCGCTTTAGCGAGAAGAAGAGCAAATATGTCTCTTTTAGCAACCCGACAATCTTCCAACAGATATTTCCGAAGCTGTCCTCGTTACCCGTCTCTAACAACCATGGAGAATACATATATGTATCTCTGTTATTCCAAAGAATAAACGTACTAGAAAAATACCTTGGCGTCGACGAGCTGTCGGCTCATATATTACTAGAAAATCCGATCATATACTTTCCAAAAGTGAATAAATGTGGATGATTTGATTGATAATTATTAATTATTGCGTGGTAGAGGGTAATTTTCCGTGGGGAGATTACATGCTGCCACCTGTCGTCTGATGGTAGTTACTGTACGTGGACGTCGAACGTAGGTGGTGGTCACATTAATGTGACTGGATCGTATATAACAAAGTTACTTCACACATTCATTTTCACAACATGCTCACAAATTAAGCATAATTGCCGAATGTGGTGCCACACAACGTGGCACTACACAAAACTGGCGCCAATAGCATAGGCACATAGGGAACACACACGACACAGATCAGTAAGTCCACGGTATTGGTGATAAGTTGAGAAAACCGTCCCGAAACACATATGCTACAAAACGCCACTGTTTCCTGCGCATATATCCCAACATCAATACGGGATATGATCACACAATGCACACGTACACAGGCCTCACAACGGGTTGGCATACTCTGGATCAGATGGTCGAGCAGCTGCTGGGGTATAGCATCCCATTCTTACACCAGTGCCTGTAGGAGCTCCTGAAGTTTCGTAGGGGTTTGAAGACGTGCAGCGATATGTCGAGCGACAGCATCCCAGACATGCTCGATGCCGTTTCGGTCTGGAGTACAGGCAGGCCAGTCCATTCGCCTGATATCTTCTGTTTCAAGGTACTCCTCCACTATGGTAGCTCGGTGGGGCCGTGCGTTATCATCCACCAGGAGGAAGGTGGGACCCACTGCACCCCTGAAGAGGCGGACATCCCAATACACCTCACCTGTTACAGTTCCTCTGCCAAAGACATGCAGGGGTGTACGTGCGCCAATCACAATCCCACACTACACCATCAAACCACGACCTCCATACAGGTCCCTTTCAAGGACATTAAGGGGTTGGTACCTCGTTCCTGGTTGACGCCAGCTGAAAACCCGGCGAGAATCACTCTTTGGACTACACCTGGACTCGTCCATGATCATAACCTGGGACCACTGTTCCAATGACCATGTTCTGTGTTCTTGACAACAGGCTTTACTGACTCTCCTGTGACCAGGGGTCAGTGGAATGCACCTAGCAGGTCTCCAGGCTAATAAATCATGTCTGTTCAGTCGTCCGAAGACTGAGTGTCTGGAGACAACTATTCCATTGACTGTGATAAAGTCTTGGGAAAGGCTACCTGCAGTATTCCCTGGCCATCTGCGGGCACTAATGGTGAGATATCGGTGTTCTTGTGGTATTGTACACTGTGTACGTCCCGTACTGAAGCGCCTGGACACGATTACTGTCTCCTGCAATCGTTGCCATAATCTTGAGATCACATGGTACACGGAGGGCCCGTGCTACGACCTGCTGTGTTTGACCAGCTTCCAGTCGTCCTAGTGTTCTACCCCTCATAACGTCATCAATATGTGTTTTTTGAGCCATTTTCAACACACAGTCGCAATTAGCACGTCTGAAAACGTCTGCACACTTACTCGCTGCACCGTACTCTGACATGCACACCTCTGCGTATGTAAACTGCTGCCAGCGCCACCGTGCGACGACCGCACGTCAAATGCACCGTGTGGTCATTCCCCGAGGTGATTTAAACCCGCAAACCGCCCACCAGAGCGTTGTTTTACCACGTATCAGCATTATCCTTAATTTATGAGCATGAGTGTATTTAATTACAGAACGAAAACTGTCATAATGAAATTCCAAGCTTGATTACAAATAAAAATGATAAGGAAAAATGCAAAATGAGAAAGATAAGTTTGGAACATTTTCTTATTATGTAGATATACATATGAATGCAATATTTGCATCCAGGAATATGTAGAGATGTGAGAGTCGCTATTAGAGTAAGGTATGAGAGAAACCATGTTATCTTGCAGGCTGGAACTTCAAACAAGAGCCCCTTATGTACACAGGGTACTTGTGTCATTATCATGTAACAGATATTAAGATCATATGAGTTGGCAATACAAAACTGTCAACATAGATCAAAAGATATGTAATTATGCAACGTGAAAGAAACATGACCTAACAACCATAACACCAAGAGCACAATGTTCAAGTGTAGGAGTTGAGCCTGAGAAATAAGCTTTATCTAATGAAAGATTAGATACAGTATGTGCATTCCAAACTTGAGCCAACATCTAATTGTGTGTGAAGGAGCTCCTTCTGTGTTGTAATTAAGTACTCTTGTCATGTCATCTGATGCGACCATAATCACACAAAGTTATAGATGTTACACGAAATTAACGAATCAAAACACTAAAGTAACATCACGTGTTTTTACAAAAACTATGGAAACTGTAACGTAAGGGCAAGATCTGTAATAATGTCTTCAAAAACTCTATCATTGGGATATAAACTGAGCAAGATCAGTGAAACGTGTACTAACAAAGAAACAGTTGAATGACCCAAAAACTTCAGTGTATAGGCAACGTAACAAAATTCTCATTCTATGTGACGGATTTGAATTTATATATGTAGGTAAACATAATAAGATAAAACTGTCTGCTGATACATGAAAAGCTGCTTGACTGCCGTAGCTGATTTATATGTAAGCGCACCGCACAAACATTCGATCCCCATCAGAGGACATCGGCGGAACCCGTTGCAGTACCACGCCTACTCGTAATGAAGGCCTGAGTTCGGAAAGCTTCTTCTGGTATGCCATAGTTTGCTGAAGCTACTGACTGATGATTAGACCGCGTAGAGTGGGGTCGGCCACACTGTTCAAAAATGGTTAAAATGGCTCTGAGCCCTATGGGACTTAACATCTCAGGTCATCAGTCCCCGAGGACATAGAACTACTTAAACCTAACTAATCTAAGGACATCCAACACATCCATGCCCGAGGCAGGATTCGAACCTGCGACCGTAGCGGTCGCGCGGTTCCTGACTGTAGCGTCTAGAACCGCTCGGCCACTCTGCCCGGCGGCCACAGTGTGCGAAACTTCACGCGTTCGCTATGTGCTGCAAGCGTGCGGTCTGAGCCTCTGCGTGTCTCGGTGGCGGCCGGTCCTTGTCGGAACTGTTCGGTAGGGTGCCACGTTTCATGTGGCAGTGCGATGCGACACTGTTTCTTTCGTCATTTTACGCTGCATTTTGCGATGGCTCGACTTTCTTCAGTTCTGCAGAATCGTCTTATCAGTGCTGCTTAACCCTCGCTATTTATTTGTCGTGTAACGAACGGTCATATGTCCAGTGGTTGTTTGCACAAAAGAAGCAGTCTAGCGAACTACCACCCCATCTTCAAAATGAATGGGAATCACGTAATGGAAGGGTGAGAATTTTCAATATTTACTGTGCAGTCGCATAATCAACGGGTATCGCAAATTCGCTACGATACGACATTGCAACACCATGCACATAGAATTTTAAGATTTAGCTGACGATGGAAGAACAAAAAATTACAACGATCGATGGACGATTTGTATGGGATTCGTTGTACATCAGAAATCACTTCGCACTAAATATGCAGGCACGAGCACATGGTGAAATTGGTGGTAGTAGTAGTAAATTTTTTGAAGTCGCACACATTATTACATCATCACCTGCGATAGTTTCTTCTGGAAAGAACCAAACGAAGAATGTAGAGACGTTGTGTATTACTGCAAAGTACGTTGGTTAAGTCAATGGGCATGCCTGAAGCGATTTTTCGACTTACGACAAGCTTTTGTTAAGTTTCTGAAGGAAAAAGGAAAGCAAGAAAGAAAGCGGATGGCATTTTTCCGCATTTCCTGCATCCAGTATAAACCCTTCATACAGTGTCGCTTGAGACACCAACCACTCCTGCTACCTTGGTGACGGAAGCGCCCAACAATTTGCCCACGTTCGAATTCACTTATCTCCGACATAATGCACTCACAGCTATATAGAACAATGTTGTGACCACGACTGACTCCTATACATACTGAGGACACTGCACAGGTGTCGTTCATGCTCCATTACAACAGTGCAACATACAGGCGCGATTAGCATTACACTATGTGATCAAAAGTATCCGGACACCTGGCCGAAAGTGACAAGTTCGTGCCACCCTCCATAGGTAATGCTGGAATTCAGCATGGTGTAGGCTCACCCTTAGCCTCGATGACAGCTTCCACTCTCGCAGGCAAATGCTCAATCAGGTGCTGGAAGGTTTCTTGGGGAATGGCAACCCATTGTTCACAGTGTGCTGCACGAGGAGACATACCGATGTCGGTCGGTGAGGCCTGGCACGACGTCGGCGTTCTAAAACATCGCAAACGTGTTCTGTAGGATTCAGGTCAGGACTCTGTGGAGGCCTGTATATTACAGAGAAGTTATTGTCGTGTAACCCCTCCGCCACAGTCCGTGCGTTATGAGCAGGTACTCGATCGTGTTGAAAGATGCAATCGCCATCCCCGAATTTCTCTTCAACGTTGAAAGCAAGAAGGTGCTTGAAACATCAGTGTATGCCTGTGCTATGGTAGTGCCACGCAAAACAGCAAGGAGTGCAGGCCTCCTCCATGAAAACCACGATCACACCATAATACCACCGCCTCCGAATTTTACTGTTGGCACTAGACACGCTGGCAGATGACGTTCACCGGGCATTCGCCATACCCACAACCTGCCATCGGATCGCCACATTGTGTAGCATGATTCGTCACTCCACACAACGTTTTTCCACTGTTCCATCGTCCAGTGTTTAAGCTCCTTACACCAAGCGAGACGTCGTTTGACATTTACCGGCGTGATGTGTGGGTTATGAGCAGCCGCTCGACCATGAAATCCAAGTTTTCTCAGCTCCCACCTAACTGTCATAGTACCTGCTGTGCATCCTGATGCAGTCTGGAATTCCCGTGTAATGGTCTGGATGGATGTCTGTCTATTACACATTACCACCCTCTTCAACTGTCGGTGATCTCTGTCAGTCAGCAGACGAGGTCTGCCTGTACGCTTTTGTGCTGTACGTGTCCCTTCACGTTTCCACTTTCTAACAACCCTACCACAACAAAGGTCAAAAATTAATTATGATTGTAGTGTTGCTCACGCTGCTAAATATTGCATTTTCGGGCAACAACAAAGTTATATTATGTGGCAGGTGTCATTAGAGCACAGTTAATAAAGTCATTTCTTGAAATAATGGAGAAACTAGGCACTCATCTTTTCGCGTTTCCCACGCCGGTCTCGTTGTGAACTCATGGCTCAATCGTCGAAAATCTAATTAGTGATGATTCCAAGCTCGGATGCAAAGAGGCCTAGGTGTTATTCTGCTATATTCAAAAGTTTTATAGATGTGTTTCATAAACCATTCTTGAAGATTAAACTTTTGCAAGTTAGAACAATGGTGATGTAAAAAAGTAATCAGCACTCCGAATTTAAGTTACACTTCTTTTTCATTACTGTTGTTGCAATATCACGTAACTCGTTCCAAAACATCACTTCACAATATAAAACATACTTGAAAATATCTTCCTCATTGTTAAAGTTCACATTTCATAAACTGACTACAATTTGCGTCTTTTTAACTTGTCGACCAAAAGCTTGACTCTCTAGTAACCGCTTACGCGCCCAAAAATCAGAGTTACAAGTACGTCAAAGATCATAGTGACAAAAGTAAGAATACACATAAGAATAATATCATTGCAACATAAACATATCGATGTATCAAAGTACCTCTACATTAATGAAATCAAATCTGAATGTTGTCTCAGAAATATGTTAACTACTTTACAGAAACACAGTAGAATATTGCTGGTATCGAGAGGTAGAGGTGAAGTGCCGCAATGGTTAGGTAATTCAAGTACCATTACAACTTCGTCATCACATCGGAAGCAGTGAACTCATGGATGTTTAGGAGTGTGGAAATCTAGTGTACAGACGTATGATGCAAGTGATACCCAATCACCTGACCACGTTCGAAGTCTGTGAGATCCGCGGAGCTCCCCGTTCTGCTCACTCACGATGTCTAATGACTACAGAGGTTGCTGATATGGAGTGCCTGGCAGGCACAACGCACCTAATATGAAAAACGTATGTGTTTGGGAGTGTCTGAATACCTTTCAAATGGCTCTGAGCACTATGGGACTTCACATCTGAGGTCTAGAACTTAGAACTACTTAAACCTAACTAACCTGAGGACATCACACACAGCCACGCCCGAGGCAGGATTCGAACCTGCGACCGTAGCGGTCGAGCGGTTCGAGACTGAAGCGCCTAGAACCGCTGGGCCACACTGGCCGGCTGGATACCTTTGATCACATAGTGTATCTCTATGTTTGAAAGTACATTTCTCGCGATATTTCCTTATTTTCGTACAACACCTGTATGTAGACACACACAGTCTCAGTTTTATCAACATAGCAATTGACAATTTCGCTTTGATGAGTTCTCTGGTCACCTAGAAGACAGGCCGTAAGCAACGGCCGCGCAGCGGTCGGCCGGTGGCCGATAGCCGCTCGGCAGATGTTTTAATCAGCAGGTAGCGGAGGCGGCGGCCGCATTAATTCATTACCCACGGAGCGCCGCCCTGTCATCAGAGGGCCGGCAGCCGCGCACGGCATCCTTAGCGGCACCAGTCGACGGCAAGCACCAGTCGCCGCAAGTAGAGCCCAACGTCGTCCTCCAGCCAGCCGGAGGCAGTATGCCGGGGGCATCGATAAACGAGTGGCGCGTCTCTCCGAGGGACAGTGGTGGCTGACACACGTCGTGCCGAACGCCGAGAGGGGATCTCACGAGGACTGTTACGACCCGCCTCACACTGTGCTTATTACATTGTTTTAAACACCCATTTGCGGTCCTCGACAATGACCTATTGGAGGAAGCTGGCCGTTCGCTACTTAAAGTTCTTGGGGGGTCTAACTAACTGACGAGGCCGTCCATCTGGGCATCATATTTTACGTCGTCGTATATAATTATGGAGTGTAAAAACATGGGAGACGTGGGAGTAGGACGCAGTCGAAAAACTTAAGCATTTGTGGGGGAACGGCCGGGGACACCAACTGCCGGTGCAGGTGCTTTTCTTTTTCAGTCATCAGTTTTCTGACGTACGATGGGGCCCGTCAAAAATTCCTCTCCTGTGCCAACCTCTTCATACCAGAGTAACACTTGCAACCTACGGTACGTCACCAGGTATTTGCTGGAGGTACTCCAGCCTCTACCTTCCTCTACAGTTCTCACCCTTTACAGCTCTCTCTAGTATCATGGTAGTTATTTCCTGAGGTCTTAACGGATGCCCTATTATCCTGTCGTTTTCTCTTGTCGGAGTTTCCCATATACCGGGTGATCGTCTCAGCGGATGCCCTACTTTCCTGTCGTTTACTCTTGTCGGAGTTTTCCATATACCGGGTGATCAAAAAGTCAGTATAAATTTGAAAACTTAATAAACCACGGAATAATGTAGATAGAGAGGTAAAAATTGACACACATACTTGGAATGACATGGGGTTTTATTAGAACAAAAAAAAACCAAAGTATTGCTAGACACGTGAAAGATCTCTTGCGCGCGTCGTTTGGTGATGATCGTGTGCTCAGCCGCCACTTTCTTCATGCTTGGCCTCCCAGGTCCCCAGACCTCAGTCCGTGCGATTATTGGCTTTGGGGGTTACCTGAAGTCGCAAGTGTATCGTGATCGACCGACATCTCTAGGTATGCTGAAAGACAACATCCGACGCCAATGCCTCACCATAACTCCGGACATGCTTTACAGTGCTGTTCACAACATTATTCCTCGATTACAGCTATTGTTGAGGAATGATGGTGAACATGTTGAGCATTTCCTGTAAAGAACATCATCTTTGCTTTGTCTTACTTTGTTATGCTAATTATTGCTATTCTGATCAGATGAAGCGCCATCTGTCTGACATTTTTTGAACTCTGTATTTTTTTGGTTCTAATAAAACCCCATGTCATTCCAAGCATGTGTGTCAATTTGTACCTCTCTATCTACATTATTCCGTGATTTATTCAGTTTTCAAATTTATACTGACTTTTTGATAACCCGGTATTTCTTTCATCTCCGATTCTGGGCAGAACCTCCTCATTCCTTACTTCATCATTCCACCTAATATTCAACATTCTTCTGTAGCACCGCATCTCAAACGCTTCGATTCTCTTCTCTTTCGGTCTCCCCACAGTCTATGTTTCAGTTGCATACAATGCTGCTCACCAAACGTACATTCTCTCAGATTTTTCTTCCTCAAATTAAGGCCTATGTTTGATATTAGCAGACTTCTCTTAGCCAGAAATGCCCTTTTTGCTAGTGCTACTCTGCATTTGATGTCCTCCCTGCTCTGTCGGTCATGAGTTATTTTGCTGCCTGGATAGGAGAATTCCTTAACTTTTTTATTTATTTATTTATTGTTCCGTGGGACCATTAAGGAGAAGTCTCCGTGGTCATGGAATGAGTCAATACATGAAGTTATAACACGATAATGGAAACAGATAAAATGAAATATAAAAAAAACATATTCAGGTGACAAGTCGTAAGTTTAAATAAAGAAAATCAACAATGTAACACTGGAATTTGCTTAATTTTTTAGCTCTTCCAGGAGCTCATCAACAGAATAGAAGGAGTGAGCCATGAGGAAACTCTTCAGTTTAGACTTAAAAGAGTTTGGGCTACTGCTAAGATTTTTGAGTTCTTGTGGTAGCTTATTGAAAATGGATGCAGCAGAATACTGCACTCCTTTCTGCACAAGAGTCAAGGAAATGCATTCCACATGCAGATTGGATTTCTGCCTAGTATTAACTGAGTGAAAGCTGCTAACTCTTGAGAATAGGCTAATATTGCTAACAAAAAACGACATTAAAGAAAATATATACTGTGAGGGCAATGTCAGAATTCCCAGACTATTGAATAGGGGTCGACAAGAGGTTCTTGAACTTACACCACATATAGCTCGAACAGCCCGTTTTTGAGCCAAAAATACCCTTTTTGAATCAGAAGAATTACCGCAAAAAATAATACCATACGACATAAGCGTATGAAAATATGCGAAGTAGACTACTTTTCGTGTTGAAGTGTCACTTATTTCAGATACTGTTCTAATGGTAAATAAAGCAGCATTTAGTTTCTGAACTTCATCTACTTCATAGTGCCGATAACATAGATGATAAATGTAATGCTTTCATTACCACATTTCTCATGCTCTTTCAGAGTTGCTTTACGTTAGCACGTTCTAAACTGGGTACTAGCAGTAATAGGCAGCCTGGATGGCTGACTAGTGGGATAAGGATATCATGTAGAACAAAGCGGGAATTATATCAAAATGTTAGAAATAGTTACAATCAAGCTACAGCAGCCCATTACAAACAGTATTGTAAGGTGCTTGAAAATGTTATTACGAAGGCAAAGAGTATGTGATATGCAAATAGAATAGCTAAATCACGGGATAAAATTAAAATCATACGGTCAATTGTGAAGGATGTGTCTGGTCAGCAGCACAAGGTCGACAATATGAAGTCAGCCCGCAGTAAAAATATTTCTGTTACTGATAAATCAGATATATGTACAGTAATTAAGAATCATTTTCTGACCATTGCTCGTGAATTACATAAAAATGTAGTTTCTACAGGGAATCAGATAACTTTCTTGGCAAGTGCCTTTCCGAGATTGATGTCTGAAATACTCCTCTGTGACACAGACAAGAGTAAGATTGAGTCAATAATTAAATCAATGAAGACTAAGGATTCTCATGATTATGTGGATTGCCTAGAAGAATATTAAAGTATTGTATTGCACATGTTGGCCCTGTATTTAGCCATATTTGTAATTTTTCCTTCAGGAATGGTCAGTTTCCTGACCGATTAAGGTACTCAGTAGTAAAGCCGCTTTATAAAAAGGGAGAAAGGGATAATGGAGACAATTTTAGACCTATTTCTATGCCATCAGTGTTTGCTGAAGTTATTGAAAAGGTTGTTTATGTAAGGATAATTGATCGTTTGATATCATACGATTTGCTATCAAATGTACAGTTCCTCTCTAGAAGTCGTTCAAAAACTGAAAATGCTATATTCTCTTTTCTCTGTGAGGCACTGGATGGGTCAAACAAAAGGTTTCTAGGCATATTTTCTGATTTCACTAAGGCGTTTGATTGTGTTGATCACAAAATATTGCTCCAGAACTTGGACTATTACGGAATACGGGGAGTAGCTAACAATTGGTTCACCTCTTACTTTAGCAACGGCAACACAACAATGTTCAGAGTGGCTGTGATGTGGGGTCTGAGTGTGGTACAGTCAAGCGGGGGGGGGGGGGGGGGGAGGGGTGGCGCCCCAAGGGTCAGTGTTTATTTTTATAAATGACATGCCCTCCAGTATTGCAGCTAACTCTAAAATATATCTGTTTGCTGATGACACTATCTTGGTAGTAAGGGATGTTGTGTGCAACACTGGTTCGGTTTCAAATTGTGCAGTCCATGACATAAGTTCATATCTTGTAGAAAATAAACTAACGCTAAATCACAGTAAGACTCAGTTTTTACAGTTTCTAAAACACAATTCAAAAAAATCTATCGTTTTAATATCATAGAATGGGCATATGATTGGTGAAACTGAACAGCTCAAATTTCTAGGTGTTCAGATAGATAGTAAAATTTCGTGGCACGCATACGTTCAGGATCTTGTTCAAAGACTTAATGCTGCCATTTTTACTATTTGAACGGTATCTCAAGTGCGCGATCTTTCGACGCGAAAATTAGTCTACTTTGCTTATTTAAATTCGCTTATGTCGTATTGGCCTCTCAATATAGATATCCTTTTAGAATGGGAAGAGTTACCCCAAAATACAGGGTATTTTAAATGAATATCGGGGTTTTAACGCTTTATAATATTTCTTACATTAAACTTACAGTTATAAATGATATGTCAAATGAAAGAGCAACTCAAACAGTTGTGTTTGGCACCAGTGCTCATGCGCAGCGCGCAATGTTTCCGCCGAAATCCGCTAGACACTGTACCCAGCCGCTGGATAGGCCCGTTTTCAAGCCAAAAATATCCTATTAGAATGGGAAGAGTTACCCCAAAATATAATACCATACGACATAAGCGATTGAAAATAAGCAAAGTAGACTAATTTTCGTGTCGAATGATCACTCACTTTAGATACCGTTCGAATAATAAAAATGGCAGCATTAAGTCTTTGAAGACACTGGGGCACAGTCAGATCTTTTTGAATTTGACACTGGCGTTTCTTCTCTACTCGACACCCGGAAGTAGTGATGAAAATTTCTCACACCGTCGAGACTGAAACAGATCTTTTCTGTGTCGAATGACTTTGGCCAGGAAGGCAGTTACATTGGGAGATCGTCTCTAATGACCTCGATGTCAACGGAGCGTTAAAGCCAACATACTTCTTTCCTCTAGAATGGGAGAGCGGCTCTCCTTAATTACAATCTAGCTTTCCATATTTATTCGACTGGCTGTACATTTTCAGCTGCAAAAACTAAAGTGCCAACTGACCTCAGACCAATAGCCTGGAAGATACGATTGACGACACGGAGTAGTTCTGCAGAATAGAAAACACCAATTAAAAGCCTATTCATAAGAAGGAAACTATTTTAACGCATTTCACTATACAATGGTTTTCTTTGTTTCTCTGTTCAATTAATAATACTACCGATTTATAGTTAATTGGAAAGGGAATTACACTGCAGCGAGAAGAAATTAAAATATCGAGGTTAGCTGATGACACTGTAATTCTATCAGACACGCCAAAGGATTTGGAAGTTCAGAGGAAGCGAATGGTTCGCGTATTGAAAATAGGTTGTAAGATGAGTATCAACGAAAATAAAACAAGGTTAATGGCACGTAGTGGAATCGGATCAACGATGCCGAGGGAATTAATTAGGATATGAGACATTCTCCAGGGGTCGTGCTATCTGGGCACCAAAATAAGTGACAATAGCGGAAGAAGAGAGGATATGAAATATAGACTAGCAATAGGAGGAAAGGCAGTTCTGAAAACAGCAAAATTATTAACCTATGTCTTGCCTGAAGGTATTTGTGTGGAATGTGACTTTGTGCGAAAGTGAAACGTGGATAACGAACAGTTCAGACAAGAAGAGAATAGAAGATTTTGAGAAGTGGTGCTATAGAAGAATCCTGGAGACTAGATGGACAGATCGGGTAACGATAGAGGTGTCACTGGACCACGTTAGGAGAAGAAAGAACTCCGTGGCACAAATTGACAAAGAGAAGGGAGAAGTTGATATCAAGGTATCAGGAATTCTTCAGTTCCGTAATGGAGGGAGACAGGGGATAGGGGGTGGGGGAGTTGTTGTATAGCAGTAGGTAGGCAGAGATGAAGAGGCTTGCACAGCATACTGTATCTCGGAGAGCTCAATCAAACCGGTGTCCAGACTGAAGACCATGGGCCGGCCGGAGTGACCGTGCGGTTCTAGGCGCTCCAGTCTGGAACCGAGCGACCGTTACGGTCGCAGGTTCGAATCCTGCCTCAGGCATGGATGTGTGTGATGTCCTTAGGTTAGTTAGGTTTAATTAGTTCTAAGTTCTAGGCGACTGATGACCTCAGAAGTTAAGTGGCATAGTGCTCAGAGCCATTTGAACCATTTGAAGACCATGACAACAACATTGATCTCTGCCTCACATACCTTCTGCAAATGCACAGAGACGAACAGAACTGTAGAGGATACAGCTGTAACAGAGAATTCTTATTGCGGTCTCATTCGAAGAGCGAGTTGCCAAAGCGACGTTGTTACCTGGCGACAACACAAGTAACTGCCAGGGGCAAGAACGGATGAGCGGGGACGGCGTAAATACGCCCAGAGCAGTTCCCAAACGCCACCACATCAGCTCGCTTCCTTAGTGCAGTGCCTATAAGCAGAGTCAGCAACCATCGGCGAAGACGATGGCACCGTCTCTCGACCGAACCAGCAGTACGATAATTATTTTAGACGGGATTCTGCATAAAAGTATATAGTCAGTTACAATCACTATCTAGTTTTGTATCAAGTTATAACATTAACTGTTAATATTTAAGGATGTCCAAAAGGATATTTTGCCGCGCTGTGTAGCCGCATGGTCAGAGGCGCCTTGTCACGGTTCACGCGGCTCCCCGTCGTCGGAGGTTCGAGTCCTCCCTCGGGCATGGGAGTGTGTGTTGCCCTTAGCGGAAGTTAGTTTAAGTTACATTAATTAGTATGTAAGTCTAGGGACTGATGACCTCAGCAGTTTGGTCCCATAAAACCTTGCCACTAACTTCGAAGTTTCAAAACTGTATTTTACTAAAAAAGAAGGCCTTATGAACTCATGGGTTTTACAGTGAATGAAGTCTCTTCAAGTCGCTTTAGCTTTTTTAGTATAAACGGTTTTGAAGATTCTGAAAAACTGGCAATATACTTTTTTAGCTGTGGCTGCCCTACACACAAAAGAGTATGATAGTTAATGTTTAGTGACAACAGTAAATATTTATGACATTCAGATGGACATGAATTTAAGTACTTGATCCTGTTCAAGTTTTAATAATCTTAGCAATACTCCTGGGGGGGGGGGGGGGGGCCGTATCATCTCACCCCCTCCAGAGTAACGCTGAGAACCCTTCACCATACCGACAAGTCTTATTTCGTTCGGTTTTTCGAGAACTGATCCCACATAATGGAGTACAAAAATTATTTTGAAGCAATTCATAAAGGAAGAAGGATTAAGGGATTAACGTACCGTTGCAAACCTAGAAGTGAAATTGATATATATCTCATTTCAGTTTTGGGATACTACCAGCTGCAATTGACTTGTATTTGTGATTCTACTATGCAAATTTGAGAATACGGAATTTTAAATTAGGGCACGCCTTACAACCATCACGTAGCAGGAAAAATGTAATTTTAGCAACTGCGGAAAAATAAAAATTATACTGATTAGAATAAATTTCTTTTATTTCCGTCAATGATCAAGAAAGCTTTTGGTCCTGAGACTATTACTTTCGGTCAGCAGTGACAGATCTGAAGGTGGTCTTTGCTGACCGAAACCGGTAACCTCAGGCCCGAAAGTCTTGTGATCATTGAAGGAAATAAAAGAAATTTATTTTACCCTTCCTGTGCACAGTGTTTTATCCTGGACCGTATCGCAGCTCGTGATTATATTAATTGTTAATTAGTTCGTTCGACCCTGTGGTCAGGCTTGGATTGGATTGGATAAGACTGGGTAAGGAAATTGTTTATGTCCTCTACTAATGAAACACCCAGAATTTGTCTCAAAAAGCTTAGGAAAACCTCGAGAAAGCTAAATGTGAATCACAGTACGAGCATAGAAGAACTCTTCCAACTGATTTACGCAGCGCGTCACCTCACTCGATGCAACAGTTCTTTATCGAAGTAGTGGCAGCAAGACGTGCGGACTATATTCCTAGGAAAGCCCGCAGATAAACGAAACCCTTACAAACTGTACGGAGATCATAAAAGCCGTTAAAGGGCTGTACAATGACAAAGACATTGCTGCGTAAAAAATCCTGCTATTTATCATCAACGAAGAAGCACTAGAATCATTAAACGCTTCTGCCTGTTACAAGGACATACAAGAGGCTAGAAAAATTATAACCGAATAGAAAAAAACATATCTTCCACAAAGCAATCAAAGAACGTCGACCAGACCAACTGAGACTGTAGATATGGGTATTGATGTTCTCCCATCCCAGCAATGTCTTATGGACTCTTTCAATAAATATAGTGAAACATTAGGTCGAATTTAAAGTAAGACAGACCTCTATTGAGAGGAAACTGTTCTTACACTGGAAGTATGAATTCAAATACACCTACAGTCACAAATTTTTATGTTTTGTTAAATACACGATCCATTTCGGATCTTGGGGGAGGGGGGGGGGTCCATCGTCGTATGTATATTGTCTTAACACACTATTTATTTTTGCTCTTGAATGAGGTGAAATGCATGTTCCTGTCATGATAAGGATTGATGTTGGGTTATGAATTTCGTAAGTCAAATGCGCAAAAAACGTGCGAAACAGTGGGAAAAATGAACAGTGTAAACTTACCACACATTCCAGGAAAAGCGTTTTGGATAAAGTTAAATGGCAGCTGTTCTTGTTTAGGACAGGTCACGGTGCTCAGGATTTTAGTGGAACAATCAGCACAATTGTAAAGGTTTTCGATCTTAAGGAAACTGACCCCGCTTGACTCTAGAGTGCCGTGAACCACCCCCTCCCCGCCTCCACCCCAAAAAAGTGGTTCAAATGGATCTGAGCACTATGGGACTTAACATCTATGGTCATCAGTTCCCTAGAACTTAGAACTACGTAAACCAAACCTAACTAACCTAAGGACATCACACAACACCCAGTCATCACGAGGCAGAGAAAATCCCTGACCCCGCCGGGAATCGAACCCGGGAACCCGGGCGCGGGGAGTGAGAACGGCTCCACCCCCTCCCCTATTGTTGAGTGACACAATTCGTCTGGCTCCTCTTCTAAGACCTATATGGCTTGGGTGATCTTTATGGTAGTTATGCTACCGCGGGCGGAACAAAACTGAATATTCAATCTGTTGCGGATGGGGGAGTCAAGATTACCACTACATTTCCGGCAATATATTCCGCAAGGTTAGAGATGCATTTGAAGATCCTTAAAAGGATGAATGGACCAAATCTAGCTGTAACAGGCCGAGCAAGACCAAGGGCTGTTGCTAAAATATAGAATTATCGATGTATCGATTTATTTTCCAGAATTTATCGCTAGACATCGGCTATGTTTCCTCAGGATATATCGATATATCAACATCGAATTGTATTCTTTTGTATATTATACTTTTTTCACAATTTTCGGTAAATATTTGAAGTTGTTCCTTTGAAATTATAGTAGAACATAATTTTACTTTCACTACGTGAAGGGCCGGCCGGAGTGGCCGTGCGGTTCTAGGCGCTACAGTTTGGAACCTCGCGACCGCTACAGTCGCAGGTTCGAATCCTGCTTCGGGAATGGATGTGTGTCCTAAGGACAGTTAGGTTTAAGTAGTTCTACGTTCTACGGGGACTGATGACCACAGCAGTTAAGTCCCATAGTGCTCAGAGCCATTTTTGAACTATGTGAAGGAGTCTTACTACTTTTTGAGTTTTCATCAGTCCCTGTCTTTCCCCTTCACTGTGGCTCAAAAGAAGAAGTTCGATTGTAGTGGGGAGCGCCGGTGTGAATGCAATGCAAAGATTTCCGATGTAAAGAAGTAGCACATCAGTTGCGTTAAAAACAATTTTTAACGCTACTAGTGTGATACTTCTTCACATCGGCATTCTTCAAAAACAAATGCTGAAGATGGTGAGCAAAAATGTAAATGCCAAGATTGGTCTTTGCGGTGGGTGGAGACGTTTGAGGGGAAATGCTGACGTAATCGGCGCTCGGCGCTACCAACAGGAGCTGCAACATTTAACTTCACCACTCAGTTTTGACACTACAGTCGCTAGGTCGCTGGAGTTGCGGGAAAAAAAAAAAAAAAAAAAAAAACAGGAAAGTTGAGATGAAGTGACGAAACCGAACGACAGGCCCATCCGTCACCTTTTGTTGTGACATTTACATGAAGTAACCATTGTTAGCAAAGTGATTATCGCCGGCATGAATGTGCATCGTCCTTGATCTAAGGGGAATAGTCAGGCTGCTAGATTGTTGATGTACAGGATATTTAGTAATGAAAAAAATACTTCATATACAACTGTAAAACGGGCAGTATATTTACGATGTGCAGTCGATATTTTTATAGACAGGTACGTCGATACTTTTCCCTACGATGTATTAATACGTCCATACTTTTTTCAATGTACCGAGAGCAGACCAATCTACTAACTTGTAAAAATATCAACAGTGCTAGACCTAACGCACTACAGAAGAAGCAGAAGAAGAAGAAATAAACTTCCGGTCACCATCAGTACAATAGTTATAGACTCTGAGAAGGCTCTTCATCACTGCCTACAGATGCTCAGTCTGAACAGTTACGGAAATTTGAAAAATTCAATAGGTTTGATCAGTAGAGTGAAAAAGATATGCCAGGACTTTAGACTTCACATCTTAACATTAATGTAAGATAAGAGCCATTGCAGTATAGCTGTTTGCTCTCGTATCGCACAATATCATCGACTGCGTGAGCCTTCGTACACTGTATGATAAAATACAGTATGATAGAATGTGAGCTGAAGTGAAGAGAAGTGACACATAGGCTTACGGATGTAACAGGAAAAGTTTTGTTTGATAAGCTCAAGAGAATTACAGAAGTTGAAAGGGTACAGTACCACCCGACATTGAAAATAGGTACAACATTCTTCGTTATTCTTATCGGAACAACATATTTTTTGGAATAATAACTCAATTTCACTTAATACACCGAAGCCGGGTACCAGTGTAGGAAAGAAGGACAATTTATTTATTTAATTGATCACATGTGCACTCCCACAAAATAAATCCCTACATCCAATTTGGCGAGATCTGTGAAATGAATGAATGTATGGTCGTCTCCTAACCGCAGATAGTGACTGTGCTATATATGATCATCTTTGAGACTGTCCTTTGGTCACCTTTGGTGGAACCAAAGAGATTAAATTTACCTGAGCTTTGAGCGCCTGAAATGTGGCTGACCAATTGGTAGCATGGTCTTCTCCCACCTCGACAGAGGTGCGAGATGACCTGAAGAACGGCCATGTTTCAGAATTCTGGTGCTGGATCTTGTCTCGGTAAGACCTGTCTTAGGTGCGCTCTGTAAAGACAAAAGAGTGGAGAGAATGGTATGGATGTGAAATACTTAAGAGTAGCTTGGAATAATAATTTCTCTATTTTAGGAACTTTTGGGGGGAGAATTAAATGACAGGCAGGTAATATTAAGGGGGTCGTAGTAATCTTCGGAAGTGACCAACGGTCACAATGAAACACCGTGTAGCAATAAGTTGAAATACTTGCGAGTACTAGTACTAAGTTGAAATACTTCCGAATGCTAAAGTTAAGCTGAATTACTGGCGTGTGTACTATAAGTTGGAAATATTTAAGAAATGGCGTGTGCAGGACTTGAAATTAGAGACGAGTACTTCCACGTGGTGAGTACTGTGTGAGTCTCAATCTCTGTATGAGACAAAGGATAAAGAGAAGTACTCGTCCAAGGTATCAGTTGAGGAATCAGGTGTGTGACGAATATGATCTTAATATTACTTTGCGTGTTATGTTTCCGTGTGACGCTAGATTCAAACTATAATAAATGAAACTTCCTGGCAGATTAAAACTGTGTGCCCGACCGAGACTCGAACTCGGGACCTTTGCCTTTCGCGGGCAAGTGCTCTACCAACTGAGCTACCGAAGCACGACTCACGCCCGGTACTCACAGCTTTACTTCTGCCAGTACCTCGTCTCCTACCTTCCAAACTTTACAGAAGCTCTCCTGCGAACCTGCAGAACTAGCACTCCTGAAAGAAAGGATATTGCGGAGACATGGCTTAGCCACAGCCTGGGGGATGTTTCCAGAATGAGATTTTCACTCTGCAGCGGAGTGTGCGCTGATATGAAACTTCCTGGCAGATTAAAACTGTGTGCCCGACCGAGACTCGAACTCGGGACCTTTGCCTTTCGCGGGCAAGTGCTCTACCAACTGAGCTACCGAAGCACGACTCACGCCCGGTACTCACAGCTTTACTTCTGCCAGTACCTCGTCTCCTACCTTCCAAACTTTACAGAAGCTCTCCTGCGAACCTGGCAGAACTAGCACTCCTGAAAGAAAGGATATTGCGGAGACATGGCTTAGCCACAGCCTGGGGGATGTTTCCAGAATGAGATTTTCACTCTGCAGCGGAGTGTGCGCTGATATGAAACTTCCTGGCAGATTAAAACTGTGTGCCCGACCGAGACTCGAACTCGGGACCTTTGCCTTTCGCGGGCAAGTGCTCTACCAACTGAGCTACCGAAGCACGACTCACGCCCGGTACTCACAGCTTTACTTCTGCCAGTACCTCGTCTCCTACCTTCCAAACTTTACAGAAGCTCTCCTGCGAACCTGGCAGAACTAGCACTCCTGAAAGAAAGGATATTGCGGAGACATGGCTTAGCCACAGCCTGGGGGATGTTTCCAGAATGAGATTTTCACTCTGCAGCGGAGTGTGCGCTGATATGAAACTTCCTGGCAGATTAAAACTGTGTGCCCGACCGAGACTCGAACTCGGGACCTTTGCCTTTCGCGGGCAAGTGCTCTACCAACTGAGCTACCGAAGCACGACTCACGCCCGGTACTCACAGCTTTACTTCTGCCAGTACCTCGTCTCCTACCTTCCAAACTTTACAGAAGCTCTCCTGCGAAAGGCAAAGGTCCCGAGTTCGAGTCTCGGTCGGGCACACAGTTTTAATCTGCCAGGAAGTTTCATATCAGCGCACACTCCGCTGCAGAGTGAAAATCTCATTCTATAATAAATGGTTCAAATGGCTCTGAGCACTATGGGACTTAACATCTGAGGTCATCAGTCCCCTAGAACTTAGAACTACTTAAACCTAACCAACCTAAGGACATCACACACATCCATGCCCGAGGCAGGATTCGAACCTGCGACCGTAGCGGTCACGCGGTTCCAGACTGAACCGCCTAGAACCGCACGGCCACAACGGCCGGCAAACTATGATACTCTGAGAGAGAAGCAAGGTGAGTCAGCCGTCTATCCAGCAACGCCACTTGGCTTGTATTGCACAGGAAGACGTGCATATATCCTCCAGAGTTCGTAGTAGGAAAGAAAAGTTACGAAGTGGGGCAGTGTCGTGTGAAACTGGGATGAATACTAATTGAAGTGGGAAAGCTGAAAGTGATGTGATTCTAACGTTGTGTCTATTCTTTGTGTTGTATTCTATGTTTCCAGTGTGATGTATTTCATGTAATTATGCGTGGTTTGCATGGGAGAGTAGCAAGATAGGTTCAGAGGCAGTGGGTTATGCATGTTTCTATTTCCACCGATCTGTCTGGAGTAAATTTTCGTGATGATGGGTGTGAGAGTCGAAGTGTGAGATATAGCAAAAGATCCACCATCCTATCAAGAAAGTGCACTGTAGCGTTAGATAATTACGAGACCATAAGATGGAGAAACACCAATGTAAAGCCATGCCCACTGGGCGGAGTTTCTCATGTGTAATTGTATAAAATGTAATGGTGTGTTTAGGTTATCTTTGAATCATAATAGAATTTATCGGAATAAAAAAGATAGTGAAAAGAAAAAGACTGGTGGCCTGGTTATTCGAATAGTGTGTAGTCATGATAACAAGGATTTATAATGTGTGCGCCATTCATATTCAGTGCGATGGCCACGTGTTGATCAAAGCCGTTGGGTAAGAAAGAAAAAGTAATGCCCGAGCGAAGTGAACAATCAGTTGTGTAAATTCCCTATAGTCAGATTTGTGTTATCCGTTCAACAGGAGAATAATTTGTAGCTCAATTGAGGGTACTAGAGCTCACAATCAGTCATTGATATTACTCGATAAATAAGAATAAATCCACTCGCTTGGCAGACCACTCATCTTGCAGACCTGACTGCTTGATGACACAGTATAAGCAAGGCATGTGGGTGCTTCTCAAAGTGTACAACAGACTCCTTACACAGAGGGTGTGGGAAGATCATTCGTCACTGACATGTTTCATGAATGAAATATGGAGAGATGAAACAATTCTGGTACACTCTGTACCTCGTATTGCACAGTGTGCTGCGTATTGTTGATGTAGGTATGGACCGGATGCCTGTACCCTGATCACGGATACGCTTTGTCAGTCATCTTTAAGCAATACTTATTTTATTTGGCACAGTGAACAGAGCCCTACGCCACTCGCACGGCGTTTCTTGAACCCGCGTCGGCCGGCCGGCCAGAAACGCGCTTGTGATTACCGCTGCCTCGGGCAGCGCGCCGCCTTTTGTCGTATTGAGGACGTCGCAAATCCACGGCGCCGCAGCGCGCGAGGAAGTCTGTCATTTCCGGTGGCACAATGGTGGCTGATTAGCCCTGTGATTACAACTTAAGTCCGCCGGACGCGGACAGCAGAAGAGCCCTAAGCCCTTCAATGCGAAATAAAAAGCCTGCGGCCCTCGCAAACGGTACGCCTCTTCAAATTCTTCCTTCTCTTTTTTTTTCCCTGGCAACTCCGAACCTCACAGAAGCGAGAGACGTCTGCCAGCACATCTGCATCGTCCGTCCGGTACAAGCAAGCTGGGTACAGCCGGCGCAGAAATGTTACTGAAGAGACAAGGAATTTACACTACTGGCCATTAAAATTGCTACACCAAGAAGAAACGCAGATGATGTATTCATTGGAAAAATATATTATACTAGAACTTGCACGTGATTACATTTTCAGGCAATTTGGGTGCATAGATCATGATAAATCAGTACCCAGAACAACCACTTCTGGCTGTAATAATGGCCTTGATACGCCTGGAAATTGAGTCAGACAGAGCTTGGATGGCGTGTACAGGTACAGCTGCCCATGCAGCTTCAACACGATGCCACAGTTCATCAAGAGTAGTGACTGGCGTATTGTGACGAGCCAGTTGCTCGGCCACTATTGACCAGTCGTTTTCAATTGGTGAGAGATCTGGAGAATGTGCTTCCCAGGGCAGCAGTCGAACATTTTCTGTATCCAGAAAGGCCCGTACAGGACCTGCAACATGCGGTCTTACATTATCCTGCTGAAATGTAGGGTTTCGCAAGGATCGAATGAAGGGTAGAGCCACGGGTCGTAACACATCTGAAATGTAACGTCACCTGTTTAAAGTGCCGTCAATGCGAACAAGAGGTGACCGAGACGTGTAACCAATGGCACCCCATACCATGACCTTGGGTGATACGCCCAGACAGGATACAAAATTGTTCTGATAATTTATGAATAACAAATCAGTTATTGCCATTCATTATGTCCATAAGTACACTACTGGCCATTAAAATTGCTACACCACGAAGATGACGTGCTACAGACGCGAAATTTAACCGACAAGAAGATGCTGTGATATGCAAATGATTAGCTTCTCAGAGCATTCACACAAGGTTGGCGCCGGTGGCGACACCTACATCGTGCTGACATGAGGAAAGTTTCCAACCGATTTCTCATACGCAAACAGCAGTTGACCGGCATTGCCTGGTGAAACGTTGTTATGATGCCTCGTGTAAGGAGGAGAAATGCGTAACATCACGTTTCCGACTTTGATAAAGGTCGGATTGCCGCCTATCGCGATTGCGGTTTATACCATCGCGACATTGCTGCTCGCGTTGGTCGAGATCCAATTACTGTTAGCAGAGTATGGAATCGGTGGTTTCAGGAGAGTAATACGGAACGCCGTGCTGGGTCCCAGAGGCCTCGTATCACTAGCAGTAGAGATGACAGGCACCTTATCCGGAATGGCTGTAATGAATCGTGCAGGAACGTCACGATCCCTTTGTCAACAGATGGGGACGTTTACAAGACAACAACCATGTGCACGAACAGTTCGACGACGTTTGCAGCAGCATGGTCTATCAGCTCGGAGACCATGGCTGCGGTTACCCTTGACGCTGCATCACAGACAGGAGCGCCTGCAATGGTGTACTCAACGACGAACCTGGGTGTACGAATGGCAAAACGTCATTTTTTCGGATGAATCCAGGTTCTGTTTACAGCATCATGATGGTCGCATCCGTGTTTGGCGACATCGCGGTGAACGCACATTGGAAGCGTGTATTCGTCATCGCCATACTGGCGTATCACCCGGCGTGATGGTATGTGGTGCGATTGGTTACACGTCTCGGTCACCTCTCGTTCGCATTGACGGCACTTTGAACAGTGGAAGTTACATTTCAGACGTGTTACGACCCGTGGCTCTACCCTTCAATCGATCCCTGTGAAACTCTACATTTCAGCAGGATAAGGCAAGACTGCATGTTGCAGGTCCTGTACGGGCCTTTCTGGATACAGAAAATGTTCGACTGCTGCCATGGCCAGCACATTCTCCAGGTCTCTCACCAATTGAAAACGTTTGGTCAATAGTGACCGAGCAACTGGCTCGTCACAATACGCCAGTCACTACTCATGATGAACTGTGGTATCGTGTTGAAGCTGCATGGGCAGCTGTACCCGTAATCACCATCCAAGCTCTGTTAGACTCAATGCCCAGGCGTATCAAGGCCGTTATTACGGGCAGAGGTGGTTGTTCTGGGTACTGATTTCTCAGGATCTATGCACCCAAATTGCTTGAAAATGTAATCACGTGTCAGTTCTAGTGTAACATATTTGTCCAGTAAATATCCGTTTATCGTCTGCATTTCTTCCTGGTGTAGCAATTTTAATGGCCAGTAGTGTAATATGAGGGCAAAGCACTGGCCGATGTGGTTATCGCCGCACGACGGAAATTATCAAACTTCTGACACAGAATTGTGGTTAGAGATAGACGAATGGGACATTCCACTCCGGAAATCGTTAGGAAATTCAACAATCGGGAGACCCCAAGTGCCAAGAGTGTGCCGAGAATACCAAATTCCAGGCATTACCTCTCACCACGGACAACGCAGTAGCCGACGGCCTTCACTCAGCGACCAAGAGCAGAGTTATGCATCATTTGCATTTGCAGCTCCTTGTGTTGACCACGTTTGCAGTTAAAATTTTAGGATATGGGGTCCGCCAGTTATGCAAAACACCGTTTTTTCTCAGTACCCCAACATGTTTCGGTACCACTGTGCCGTCATCAGTGGGTTTCCGTTTTATTTGTTCCGTAATGTGAACATTTTTACTAAATGATTACAAAATTATGTGGATGTTTAGTTCGAACAATTGTCGTGTCTTGTTGTTAATACCTTTACGCTTGGTGTGCATAATTTTTCTGGATCACTTGTGTATTATTTACTACAGGTAGATTGCCATTTGCAACCAAACGATGTTGATGAGAAATTTTGCTCGGAGTTAACCTACCATCTAGAATGTAATTTAGTTTGTCACGATATTTCACTCCTACATTCGTTTTTACTTACGTTTTCGTGTGGCAAGCCCTTTTATCCGCCCCCGGTCATGGTGAGCTGTCGTCTTATATATACGTGTGCATCACGACACCTCACCTTGATGCAGAGAATAAAAGCGCTTGCCACACGAAAACGTAAGTAAAAATGAATATAGGCGCGAAATATCGTGACAAACGAAATTACATTCTAGATGATAGGTTAACTCTCAGCAAAATTTCTCATCAACGTCGTTTGGTTGCGGATGACAAGCTACCTGTGGTAAATAATACACGAGTGATATGTAAAAATCATGCACACCAAGTGTAAAGGTATTGTAAGTAGGCTGTTTGGGTTTTTAACGCCACGTAGCGCTCTATATGAAAATCACTGGCTGTGCTGTGTGCGGACTGTGTCTGGTTGGCATTGTTGGAACATTCGCTATTGTAGTGTTGGGCAGCTGGATGTGAACAGCACGTAGCTTTGCACAGCCGGAGGTGAGCCGCCAGCAGTGGTGGATGTGGGGAGAGAGATGGCGGAGTTTTGGCGACGGATGATCTGGACGCGTGTCCATCAGAGAGAGTAAATTTGTAAGACTGGATGTCATGATGACTTTTGAACACTATTCAGGTAAATACATTGTTTGTTCTCTATTAAAATCCCTCATTTGCTAACTATGCTTATCAGTAGTTAGTGCCTTCAGTAGTTAGAATCTTTTATTTAGCTGGCAGTATTGGCGCTCGTTGTATTGCAGTAATTCGAGTAACGAAGATTTTTGTGAGGTAAGTGATTCATGAAAGGTATAGGTTGTTGTTACTCAGGGCCATTCTTTTATAGGGATTTTTGAAAGTCAGATTGCGTTGCGCTAAAAATATTGTTTGTCAGCTTAGTTCAAAAATGGCTCTGAGCACTATGGGACTTAACATCGGAGGTCATCAGTCCCCTAGAACTTAGCACTACTTAAACCTAACTAAGGACATCACACACATCCATGCCCGAAGCAGGATTCGAACCTGCGCCCGTAGCCGTCGCGGGGTTCCAGACTGAAGCGCCTAGAACCGCTCGGCCATACCGGCCGGCGTCAGTTTAGTGTTGATCAGAATAAGTAAAGAGAGAAATGTCTCAGTACGTTCAGTTTTGCTCAGCTGTTTGAAAATCAAATAACGTAAGAGGTTTATCAGCACAGTAATTCATAAATTTTTCTAAGGGGACGTTTCAGTATTAACAAAAAGAGACGAACTATTGTTTGAAGTAAACATCCATATAATTTTGTATTTCATTTAATAAAAATGTTCACACTACGGAATAAATAAAACGGAAACACACTGATGATGGCACAGCGATGCCGAAACTTGTTTGGGTACTGAGAAAAAACGGTGTTTTGCATAACTGGCCGACCTCACATCGTACAAAAGCAGAGTGTTTGCTTAGAGTTGTAAGTGCTGATAGACAAGCAACACTGCGTCAAAGAACCGCAGAAACCAATGTGGGACGTACGACTAAGGTATCTCCCTTAGGACAGGGCGGCGAAATTTGGCCTTAATGGACAATGGTAGCAGACGACCGACACCGGTGCCTTTACTTGTATGACATCGCCTTCAGCGCCTCTCCTAGACTAGTTACCATATCGATTGGACACTAGACGACTTGAAAGCCGTGGCTGGTAATGTGAGTCCCGGTTTCACTTTGTAAGAGGTGACGGTAGGGTTCGAGTGGGGCGCAGATCCCACGAAGCCATGGGCCCAAGTTGTCAACAAGACCTGTGCAAGCTGGTGGTGGCTCCTTAATGATGTGGACTGTCTTAACATGGAATGGACTGAGTCCTCTGGTCCAACTGAACCGATTATTAAGTGTAAATGGTTATGTTCGGGTAGCTGGAGACTATTTACAGCCATTGGTGGTATTCATGTTCCCAAACAACATTGTCATGTCAACAGGTCACTTATTTCTGATAGGTTCGAAGAATATTCTGGACAATTAAAATGAATAATTTGGCCAATTAAATCACCTGACTTGAATCCCATCGAACATTTATGGGACGTATTTGAGAGACCAGTTCGTACACAAAATCCTGCACCGGAAACACTTTTGCTGTTATGGACGGCTATAGAGGCAACACGGCTCAATACTTCTGAAGGGGATTTCCAAAGATTGTGTTGAGTCTATGCCACGTTCACCTGCCGCACTACGACGGACAAAAGGAAATCCGACATGATATTGGAGGTATCCCATGATTTTTGTCACCTCAGTGCACTTTACGTTCCACATCTTTCATAATAACACTTTTACCATCTGCAAAGAAAGAATTTTTGGGTCACCTGTCACGTTTAGTGGCAGAACTTTGATACATACCAACAAAAGCAACAGACCCAGAAAGGAACCCTGTAGGGACTCAAACCCCCGCACCTAGTTCTCATGAACGCAGTCAGATTCAAACCTCTTACCTGTAGACCTTCCCTGGAGACCAACCTTACCCGGTATGAAGAGAACCACTCTTGATCTATGTCTCTAATCCCATTATGTTTCCACTGATGCAAAAGCATTGCAAGGTCTACACAATCATTTTCCTAGTTCTTCCCACACAATGGCGGACAGCAACCGTTGGTAGTATTTCGAACGAAAAACAATCTTCCTTGCAACCAAAACTGTTTTTCTTTCAAAACACCAGCTTTTCTTAAGCCAAAAAAAATCTACTGTCCTCGACGTATCGATTAGCTCTGATAGTGCCTCTTACAAAGATGTGGACATTCCTTTCCTAAGGCCAAGCTACGAGTCTGACAGCAAATTATGTGTGCTGAGATGTTGCACTTCTCTGTTACACACTGATTTCTCAAAAACACTGGTAGCAAAGGAATTGACCGGTAATTACTTGAATAATGTGAACTGAAACCGACAGCTGTATTACGATTCATACGTCGTTCATTCAAAACGTGCTACAAGTTCCGACGTGAATAAGCGCCAGTAGTAACTGCTGTGTCAGATGAAATTGAAATTTAAAACAGTCTCGATCGCAATCTTGTTAAAATATTCTTTACTCGAGTGAGTGACCGGTTTCGACTCTATGAAGAGTCATCTTCAGACTCCGGAGCGGTGGATGGACACTGCTAGATGAGTTCGTCGACCCTCGACTATCGTGTGCGGAGTCGAGGGTCGAAGAACTCATCTAGCAGTGTCCATCCACCGCTCCGGCGCCTGAAGATGACTCTTCATAGAGTCGAAACCGGTCACTCACTCCAATAAAAAATATTTTTACAAGATTGCGATCAAGACTGTTTTTAATTTTAATTTTAACTACTTTTAAGATCGCTGACTGTGTTTTCAAAAATTTCAAAAATGTTATGCTGCAGTAGACTTCGTTGGTTGCACATGCTGGCGTAACATGCTTGGTAAGTTGTACTCTCTCCGTTTGTGGACTCCCTCCGTCATTGTCATTGTGGTTGGCACGTTGATTTTTTTTTTTTATCATCAGTCTACTGACTGGTTTGATGCGGCCAGCCACGAATTCCTTTCCTGTGCTAACCTCTTCATCTCATCGTAGCACTTGCAACCTACGTCCTCAATTATTTGCTTGACGTATTCCAATCTCTGTCTTCCTCTACAGTTTTTGCCCTCTACAGCTCCCTCTAGTACCATGCAAGTCATTCCCTCATGTCTTAGCAGATGTCCTATCATCCTGTCCCTTCTACTTATCATTGTTTTCCACATATTCCTTTCCTCTCCGATTCTGCGTAGAACCTCCTCATTCCTTACCTTATCAGTCCACCTAATTTTCAACATTCGTCTATAGCACCACATCTCAAATGCTTCGATTCTCTTCTGTTCCGGTTTTCCCACAGTCCATGTTTCACTACCATACAATGCTGTACTCCAGACGTACATCCTCAGAAATTTCTTCCTCAAATTAAGGCCGGTATTTGATATTAGTAGACTTCTCTTGGCCAGAAATGCCTTTTTTGCCACAGCGAGTCTGCTTTTGATGTTCTCCTTGCTCCGTCCGTCATTGGTTATTTTACTGCCTAGGTAGCAGAATTCCTTAACTTCATTGACTTCGTGACCATCAATCCTGATGTTAAGTTTCTCACTGTTCTCATTTCTACTATTTCTCATTACCTTCGTCTCTTTCCGATTTACTCTCAAACCATACTGTGTACTCATTAGACTGTTCATTCCGTTCAGCAGATCATTTAATTCTTCTTCACTTTCACTCGTGAATAGTCGTTTTATTGCCACTTCCCCCAATGATTTTAGAAATTCTGATGGAATGTTATTTATCCCTTCTGCCTTATTTGACCGTAAGTCCTCCAAAGCTCCTTTAAATTCCGATTCTAATACTGGATCCCCTATCTCTTCTAAATCGACCCCTGTTTCTTCTTCAATCACATGAGACAAAGCTTCGCCCTCATAGAGGCTTTCAATGTATTCTTTCTACCTAGCTGCTCTCTCCTCTGCATTTAACAGTGGAATTCCCGTTGCACTCTTAATGTTACCACCGTTGCTTTTAATGTTACCAAAGGTTGTTTTGACTTTCCTGTATGCTGAGTCTGTCCTTCTGACAATCATATCTTTTTCGATGTCTTCACATCTTTCCTGCAGCCTGCACTTCCTATTTATTTCATTCCTCAGCGACTTGTATTTCTGTATTCTTGATTTTTCCGGAACATGTTTGTATTTCCTCCTTTCATCAATCAACTGAAGCATTCCTTCTGTTACCCATGGTTTCTTCGCAGCTACCTTCTTTGTACCTATGTTTTCCTTCCCAACTTCTGTGATGGCCCTATTTAGAGATGTCCATTCCTCTTCAACTGTACTGCCTACTGCGCTATTCCTTATTGCTGTATCTATAGCGTTAGAGAGCTTCAAACGTATCTCGTCATTCCTTAGTACTTCCGTATCCCACTTCTTTGCATATTGATTCTTCCTGACTAATGTCTTGAACTTCAGCCTACTCTTCATCACTACTATATTGTGATCTGAGTCTATATCTGCTCCTGGGTACGCCTTACAATCCAGTATCTGATTTCGGAATTGAATCTAATTGAAATCTTCCCGTATCTCCCGGCCTTTTCCAAGTATACCTCCTCCTCTTGTGATTCTTGAACAGGGTATTCGCTATTACTAGCTGAAACTTGTTACAGAACTCAATTAGTCTTTCTCCTCTTTCATTCCTTGTCCCAAGCCCATATTCTGCTGTAACCTTTTCTTCTACTCTTTCCCCTACAACTGCATTCCAGTCGCCCATGACTATTACATTTTCGTCCCCCTTTACATACTGCATTACCCTTTCAATATCCTCATACACTTTCTCTATCTGTTCATCTTCAGCTTGCGACGTCGGCATGTATACCTGGACCATCGTTGTCGGTGTTGGTCTGCTGTCGATTCTGATTAGAACAACCCGGTCACTGAACTGTTCACAGTAACACACCCTCTGCCCTACCTTCCTATTCATAACGAATCCTACACCTGTTATACCATTTTCTGCTGCTGTTGATATTACCCGATACTCATCTTACCAGAAATCCTTGTCTTCCTTCCACTTCACTTCACTGACCCCTACTATATCTAGATTGAGGCTTTGGATTTCCCTTTTCAGATTTTCTAGTTTCCCTATCACGTTCAAGCTTCTGACATTCCACGCCCCGACTCGTAGAACGTTATCCTTTCGTAGATTATTCAATCTTTTTCTCATGGTAACCTCCCCCTTGGCTGTCCCCACCCGGAGATCCGAATGGGGGACTATTCCGGAATCTTTTGCCAATGGAAAGATCATCATGACACTTCTTCAATTACAGGCCACATGTCCTGTGGATACACGTTACATGTCTTTAATGCAGTGGTTTCCATTGCCTTCTGCATCCTCATGTCGTTGATCATAGCTGATTCTTCCGCCTTCAGGGGCAATTTCCCACGCCTAGGACAAGAGAGTGCCCTGAACCTCTATCCGCTCCTCCGCCCTCTTTGACAAGGCCGTTGGCAGAATGAGGCTGACTTCTTATGCCGGAATTCTTCGGCCGCCAATGCTGATTATTTATCAAAATTTACGCAGTGGCGGGGATCGAACCCGGGACCGAAGACGTTTTTGATTATGAATCAAAGACGCTACCCCTAGACCACGGGTACGCTGATAGGAACCTGAAAGTGGCGCTTTTTCAAGTCGAAAAGACGTTTGAATTACAACACAGGTGCTGGTTCCAGTTTTTCGTTATTCAAGTACTTCATGTCCGCTGCTGTTTCACTGTCTTCGATGGAAAAGTAGTCACCGGTAATTGTCTGCATTGTCTGTTTCACCATTTTTACGAAGTGGTTCAACGAATAAATGGCCTCACCTGAATGACGTATTGCACAATGGGTTCCCTTTGCAAGCGTAACGTAAGAACTTCCTGGCATTTCTATACAGTACGATTCTTTTCTTTGCCCGCAGGTGCAGCCGTCGTGGCGGTCGCGTGCCCGGATGGGTCGCCACGCGGCCGGCGAGTGTCCGAGCCGCCCGCGCTTCCCAGCGAGGCTGCGTCGCCGACAGCGGAAACCAGCGGGCTGTGTCCGGGTCTCGACCCCCGGCCGGCCATTGTGTCTCCGGCTGTGATTGGGGGCCTGCCTGCTTCCTGACACGCCATCCGGCCCGTGGCTCCTGCGTGCGCGCAGTCCTCGGCTGGCGACCCGCCGGGGCAATTTCTGATTTCCTACCGCCCGGGCCAGCAGTACACGCCGGCGGCGGAATGGCAGGAAATCACAGCCAGCGGATGTCATGCCGGGGGCTGCGCCGCCGGCGTTCTTACGCTCAGACTTCCAGTTTCTTAGGACACTTCCGCCCTGTACGACGCTGGGTTCCGCTCCTCGACTGGCGGGCGAGTAAGGGTCACGCGAAATGTCTCACATCCGCGGCGACCGACTAAGGAAACGCTCTGCCTTTTCAGGCGACTTACCATCGCTTTTGGTTCCCAAGAAGTGTGCTGTAATGGTGTGCGTGAGCGGATTGATCGTGCTGTTCTATTGCAGATTCCCAAAGAGATACAAATAGAGCAGATATGTCGGGTGATAACATGGACGATAACTAGTTTGGACGAGAAGAGAAGCTTTCGAAATGTGGTGCTACAGAAGAATGCTGAAGATTAGGTGGGTAGATCATATAGCTAATGAGGAGGTATTGAATAGGATTGGGGAGAAGTTTGTGGCACAACTTGCCTAGAAGAAGGGATCGGTTGCTAGGACATGTTCTGAGGCATCGAGGGATCACCAATTTAGTATTGGAGGGCAGCGTGGAGGGTAAAAATCGTAGAGGGACACCAAGACATGAATACACCCAACAGATAGAGAAGGATGTAGGTTGCAGCATGTACTGGGAGATGAAGAAGCTTGCACAGGATAGAGTAGCATGGAGAGCTGCATCAAACCAGTCTCAGGACTGAAGACCACAACAACAACCGGGTGATCAAAAAGTCAGTATAAAATTGAAAACTTAATAAACCACGGAATAATGTAGATAGAGAGGTAAAAATTGACACATATGCTTGGAATGACATGGAGTTTTATTAGAACCGAAAAAAAACAAAGTTCACAAAATGTCCGACGGATCTCTTGCGCGCGTCGTTTGGTGATGATCGTGTGCTCAGCCGCCGCTTTCGTCATGCTTGGCCTCCCAGGTCCCCAGACCTCAGTCCGTGCGATTATTGGCTTTGGGGTTACCTGCAGTCGCAAGTGTATCGTGATCGATCGCCATCTCTAGGGATGCTGAAAAATAACATCCGACGCCAATGCCTCACCATAGCTCCGGACATACTTTACAGTGCAGTTAACAACAATATTCCTCGACTACAGCTATTGTTGAGGAATAATGGTGGACATATTGAGCATTTCCTGTAAAGAACATAATCTTTGCTTTGTCTTACTTTGTTGTGTTAATTATTGCTATTCTGATCAGATGAAGCGCCATCTGTCGGACATGCTTTACAGTGCAGTTAACAACAATATTTCTCGACTACAGCTATTGTTGAGGAATGATGGTGGACATATTGAGCATTTCCTGTAAAGAACATAATCTTTGCTTTGTCTTACTTTGTTGTGTTAATTATTGCTATTCTGATCAGATGAAGCGCCATCCGTCGGACATGCTTTACAGTGCAGTTAACAACAATATTCCTCGACTACAGCTATTGTTGAGGAATAATGGTGGACATATTGAGCATTTCCTGTAAAGAACATAATCTTTGCTTTGTCTTACTTTGTTGTGTTAATTATTGCTATTCTGATCAGATGAAGCACCATCTATCGGACAAGTTTTTTGAACTTTCGTATTTTTTTTTTTTTTGTTCTAATAAAATCCCATGTCATTCCAAGCATCTGTGTCAATTTGTACCTCTCTATCCACATTATTCCGTGATTTATTCAGTTTTCAAATTTATACTGACTTTTTGATCACCCGGTAGAAGATTGCAGGCCGTAGATGACGTACGCTGCTCCAGTCAGGGGGTATGCAGTTCTACAACTTCTGTCTCCACGTCATTCTGAACAAGGTTCTACAAATCATAAGTAGTGCTCCACGACTGTGGTCATGCACAATGAATTCCGCCTCCAAGTCATCCAAGAGGTATTAGAGAAAGTCGCCAAACGACTGTACAGTAACTGCAGGCATTCGAATAGTTTCTTGGTCCTAAACGTGAGAAATTCGAATCAGAGTCACGCAGGGGTTGGACAAAAATATGGAAACACGGCATGCTTCAACATACCTGCAGATGTTAATCAAATCTGCAGGTGGCGCTTTTACATTCGACCACACGAACGACAAATTAGAGTTCGCTGCCAAAGTCTGCATCTACATCTACATCTACATTACATCCATACTCCGCAAGCCACCTGACGGTGTGTGGCGGAGGGTACCTTGAGTACCTCTATGGGTTCTCTCTTCTATTCCAGTCTCATATTGTTTGTCGAAAGAAAGATTGTCGGTATGCCTCTGTGTGGGCTCTAATCTCTGTGATTTTATCCTCATGGTCCCTTCTCGTGATATACGTAGGAAGGAGCAATATACTGCTTGACTTCTCGGCGAAGGAGTCAAGCAGTAAGTCTGGGCACTTCATCTTTGACTGGGCAACTACAAAACAATCATCATCATCATCATTTAAGACTGATTATGTCTTTCAGCGTTCAGTCTGGAGCATAGTCCCCCTTACAAAATTCCTCCATGATCCCCTATTCAGTGCTAACATTAGTGCCTCTTCTGATGTTAAGCCTATTACTTCAAAATCATTCTTAACTGAATCCAGGTATCATCTCCTTGGTCTACCCCGACTCCTCCTACCCTCTACTGCTGAACCCATCAGTCTCTTGGGTAACCTTGCTTCTCCCATGCGTGTAACATGACCCCACCATCTAAGCCTGTTCGCCCTGACTGCTGCATCTATAGAGTTCATTCCCAGTTTTACTTTTACACCCTCCTGCCATTGTTCCCATCTACTAGTACCTGAAATCATCCTAGCTACTTTCATATCCGTAACCTCAACCTTATTGATAAGGTAACCTGAATCCACCCAGCTTTCGCTCCCATACAACAAAGTTGGTCGAAAGATCGAACGGTGCACAGATAACTTAGTCTTGGTACTGACTTCCTTCTTGCAGAAGAGAGTAGATCGTAGCTGAGCGCTCACTGCATTAGCTTTGCTACACCTCGCTTCCAGTTCTTTCTCTATGTTGCCATCCTGTGAGAATATGCATCCTAAGTACTTGAAACCGTCCACCTGCTCTAACTTTGCTCCTCCTATTTGGCACTCAATCCGTTTATGTCTGTTAACCACTGGCATTACTTTCGTTTTGGAGATGCTAATCTTCATACCATAGTCCTTACATTTCTGATCTAGCTCTAAAATATTACTTTGCAAACTTTCAATCGAATCTGCCGTCACAACTAAGTCATCCGCATATGCGAGACTGCGTATTCTGTGTTCACATATCTGAACCTCACCCAGCCAGTCTATTCTTTTCAACATATGATCCATAAATAAACAATACTGCGAAGAATTCAGCGGAGTGTACTTCCGAGGCTCACAGGTGCCTTTGGCACTACACCTGTCGAGGGATTCCTGGTGATTCTTGGGATATGATCGATAGCTATCGTGGTGCGTTAAAGGGCAGCGTTGTATTGGTTGGGACGTGAACAATGTGATCGCGTGGACGAAATCACAGGAACTGACATTACTGGTAAAAGCTATTTATGAGCCTGAAAGCCAGATGGATGGCAGTGTATCTGGAACGCTAGAAACACTGCAAGGCGGGTTTACTGCACATTCCCAAGCATCATGAACAAGCTGAAACTGCACAACATTGCCCCAACTTTGGGTATGGTGCACCTATTAAATAACATTTTCTTCGAGTGGGATGTAGTAACACACTAATCTGTGAATGTGGAGAGAAAGATTCCGCTTTTCATATCGTTTTCAGTTGCCTATTGTTTCAGATTGAGAGAGAGAATGCGGACAATTAAACTGCGATCGAATATCTGAAAGCTAACTGCTTAAATTTTTTACTCTATAAGATCAATTAGATGCTCTGAATATCAGAGTAACGTCAACAGAAGAAGCGTTTCCTCTGTTGTATGTATTGACAGCCACATGTTAAATTTATGAAGAGAGAGTTTAAAATGAAAGTAAGAAAGTAAGAATGTTGTAGCCATCCGCAAGGGTATACGTAAAATCGAGAATTTCCGAGGGACGGACGTACCCCGTATGGGCGATGTAGAATATTGTAGATACAATAGTTTTAAAATTAAGGTATAGTTGTAGTTAGTCGCCAAATCTCGAATTATTCCGAGGCTTCCAGTAACGTACATAATAACGTTAGCTCTAAGTTATTCACTGAGAACTTGAATAAATTCCTTTTACTTTAGGTTATTTTTTAAAATTGATTCTCATTTCCAACATTTTATTTGTACATTAATATTACCAGTGGTTGCTGTTAACGTAACTTTTTACTGTATAGAAAATATATAACATTGTATGTCACCACGATTATTGAATATGTAGGACCTGTTTAAAGTTTCCAGATATCAGGTCCAAAATTTGTGGCAATAAACTGAACTGAACTGATCTGAATTTAGTCGTGTGTATTATGTCGGAGGTAAGTGAGTTCGAACGTGGGCAGATTGTTTGTGATCGTATGGCGGGTGTTTCCGTAACCAAGATTGCCGATGTGTTTGGTTTTTCAAGAGGCGCCGTATCTAAGATTTATACTACATACAGGGAAAGAGGAGAAAACATCATCCGCTAAATCACAACGTAGACGAAAGTGGTTTTGAGTGATCGTGAGAGACGATCATCGAGGAGGACGGTGACGAAAAATATGAAGACGACAGCTCAAAAGACACTGGAGAACTTAGAATGATACAAGCTTCTTTTTACAGTATCACCGCAGCAACGACATAAGGAAAGTGTCCACCTGAACTTATTCGTGTTAAGTACAGTATAACACAGACAATGTTTGTGTAAATTATGTTCTGTTTTGGAACCTAAAAATGTGTGTGTTTGTCATTTCTCATGTTTCACGAGCGGTGCAGTAGCTTGATTGGCACCAGAAGGCATCTTCCACCTGGGCCGGAATGTTCAAGTCGCCGGACGCAGACGGCCTTGGGCGGGAAGAAGATGCCGGAGGCTTCCCTTACATGCTGTGGTCTATGTTTTTAACAATGAAATTATGTTTCATAAACGAAAACTAAATGTTGTAACGTCAGACCTGTATCTGAGTTCGATGCTAGCTGTTCTGAAAGAGCCATGCTTGATTGCAGATGTACTTTGAAATACTTACGAAGCAGTTATCTGTGTATTGTGTTACGAAATAAAACGGTTTCTGTCTTTTCAAAAGAAAAGTGTTACAGAACTAATTATTTTGGAAACTGATGACTCCAGTTTATTTATACTGAGATGCATGTGAAGATCATGAAGGGTGCTGTTTTTTACTGACTGAAAATTAATATACCTTACGACGCTAAAAGAAAGTGGTGTTTAATCTGTGACTTATCGAGTTTACGAGAAGTGATATAAACCGTCAATCTGGGAATTATTCTGAAAGCATAGTGATCTGATAAGGTTATCACATAAACATTATTAGTTGTATTATTCACGAGGTGCGTAAATTGATCGCAGATTACATAATTAATGATGCCGAGCATTTGAGAGTTTTAATACGTTTACGAGAGATAATTGTGCTTACGGTTCTTGGTGTTAACAGTCATCCTTGGTTGATCCAGTAACGGTTAAACGAATAGAAGAAGATCTTTGGTTACGCCAAAAGGTCATTTTTCTAAAGCATTTATACTATTCAGTGGCCACAATTCGACCGATAGAGCGGGGTGAACCTGTCTAAATAATAATTTTACTTATCTTCGGAGATACAGAGGGTTGGCTAGACCCGATCTCTTTGAAGAAGGTAGTGGAACTTTCTTGACCTACGAGCTACTTAAGATGTGCTCGTCCAAAAGAATCTTTAAGCTTCTGATCCCTAATATACCTATAGAGGGATTGTGATGTGGCCCACCCCGAGACAGTAGTAACATCTCAAACTGAATGTCTCACTTGTGAATCCTGTCAGCAGCACCAAGACAACACGAAGGGAGGTCCATAAGCAGGCAACTGCAGGACGAACTGGAATTTCAAAACCACACAACAATGATTCAAATATCCGTATGAGAAAAATGTAGTGCCGAAGAAATAACTTCTAAACTGTAGATTAATGGAAGAAAGTCAGCCACGTCGTGGTATACCATAGCACCTTGACTATTATGGTCGTGTTACTACCAAGGATTGTGCGACAGATATCGCTGATCACGACCATCCCATAATCAGATGTTTCTTCTCCCTCCCCCTCCCCCCTCCCCAGTCAGATCAAAAAATTGGATAACTCAGTTTTAGAAGAAGTCTCTCATACTTCCTGTTTAGGCTGTGCTATAAGTTTCTGTTTTGACTCTTATACTGGAACTAAAATACACAAATTCCAAGCTGGCTGTGGTACCATTAGCAGAACACTGGAACATAAAATACAAACGGAGATCATCATGAAATTTTACAGAGTGATGGCGGTTTCTGTCTTACCCTATGGAAGCAAAAAAGCAAAAGAAAAGAAAGTTAAAACAGCAGAGATGAGGCTCCTAAGAAAGACGAAGAACTGCACAAGATGGGACATGATATGAAATGAAAATATTAGAACAGAATTAAATATTTTCAACATGAATGAAAAATTCAAAAATATCTTGAATATCGAAGACCTATCAGAATTCCCCAAAGATTCTGAACTACGATCCGTGGAGGAAAAGGGATACTGGAAGACACTGAAAAAGACACAAATGATTTTGTTTGTGAGTCTGAAACAGGTAACAGCCTAATCCTTGAAACGCGGAAGATGACGACGATTATTTATAAGTGTTAAACTTTTTGCCATCCCTGTAGTCCGTGGCGTAATCCTTCAATGTATAGAATGTATTGCTTAACAGGGCTTTTTAACTGCATTTTTAAGTAAGTTTGTTTTAGTAATCTCTTTAATCTCCACGGGAAATTTATCGTATAGTTTTACTCCTTGGTAGGAAACGCTGTTTTGAGTATCTTGTTCTACGACAGCTACGCGCAATTTACACGTTATATGTTGTTATTTTTACGTGCTATTCTTTTTCGGGCTTAGTTTCGTTGCAAAGAATTAAAATTTATATTCTAAGATGGTATCTGCTCTTTCGGACATGTCCGAAAGAACAGATACCATCGGTGACCATGCAGCTCGTTAGAATGAAATTACAATGAAATGAACACCCTTAGCTGTTTACGGGCGTTGACATACGTCAACGGGGACAGATGAAAATGTGTGCCCCCACCGGGACTCGAACCTGGGATCTCCTGCTTACATGGCAGACGCTCTATCCATCTGAGCGTATGTCAACGCCTGTAAGCAGCTAAGGGTGTTCATTTCATTGTAATTTCATTCTAACGAGCTGCATGGTCACCGGACATGTCCGAAAGAACAGATACCATCTTAGTATATATATATATATATATATATATATATATATATATATATATATATATATATATATATATATATATATATATATATAAGGCTCACCGGCCACTTAACCATCTTCTTCTTCCGTGCGACTGCACAAACAGTGCCCGAACTCTTACCGGAATCGGAAACGCGCCGCGAGTAATGAGTATAATGGGCTGGGGAACTACGAATGTAGTGCGGGACAATACGTTGAGAATGTGGGTTTCGCGGGAGGCGTGCCAGAGATAAATCCCTGCAGTCGCGCTGTTCTCTGTGTCCTCGGTGGCTCAGATGGATAGAGCATGTGCCGTGTAAGTAAGAGGTCCCGGTTTCGAGTCCCGGCCGAGGCACACATTTTCATATGTCGCTGTTGACTTACGTCAACGCATGTAAGCAGCTAAGGATGTTCATTTCACTGTAATTAAAATTTAGTCACTCCCGCTGTAACTCAGGTGCTCTGACTGTTGTTGTTGTTGTGGTCTTCAGTCCAGAGACTAGTTTGATGCCGCTCTACATGCTACTCTACCCTGTGCAAGCTGCTTCATCTCCCAGTACCAAATGCAACCTACATCCTTCTGAATCTGCTTGGTGTATTCATCTCTTGGTCTGCCTCTACGATTTTTACCCTCCACGCTGCCCTCCAATACTAAATTGGTGATCCCTTGATGCCTCAGAACATGTCGTACCAATCGATCCCTTCTTCTAGTCAAGTTGTGCCACAAACTCCTCTTCTCCCCAATTCTATTCAATACCTCCTCATTAGTTATGTGGTCTACCCGTCTAAGCTTCAACATTCTTCTGTAGCACCACGTTTCGAAAGCTTCTATTCTCTTTTTGTCCAAACTATTTATCGTACATGTTTCACTTTCATACATGGCTACACTCCATACAAATACTTTCAGAACCGACTTCCTGACACTTAAATCTATACTCGATGTTAACAAATTTCTCTTCTTCAGAAACGCTTTCCCTGCCATTGCCAGCCTACATTTTATATCCTCTCTCCTTCGACCATCATCAGTTATTTTACTCCCCAAATAGCAAAACTCCTTTACTACTTTAAGTGTCTCGTTTCCCAATCTAATACCCTCAGCATCACCCGACTTAATTCGTCTACGTTCCATTATCCTCGTTTTGCTTTTGTTGATGTTCATCTTATATCCTCCTTTCAAGACACTGTCCATTCCGTTCAACTGCTCTTCCAAGTCCTTTGCTCTGACTGCAGCTGACAGAAATCCGGGGGACTCAGTTACACAGTATTGTTTATTCAGCTACTCGATGACTCGCACCTGAGCACTTCCCAATAAACCAATGCTAACGAACACATGGAACTGCCGATCCTGATTTCACTAACCACAGATCGATGAATCGTGTCGCATATAATGAGCTCCCAACGTATTTTTTCGCCAACGTCAGGAATCTGATTGACTTAAAAAGTCACCCATTCGATTATTAAGACTCGATGAGCGGTTCCTGGGCCTTGGCGTTCCGGAGGGAGCGCAGATCCCGTGTTTCCCACGGCGCGTCACGTAGAATCCAGGACAGCGTGGCAGGTGGGGAGTTGGCGCATGCGCGCGGGGGGCGATCGTGGCGGATGGTACGGACCTTCGCGGCTCGGCGGGGAGCCGCGGGGGCCAAGTGTCAATGCCCAAATGGGAGCCAACACGCAATTAACATTGTAAATCACGGCCATGCGAATTGCGTGACGCGGTATTTAAAACCATTTCTCAGCGGCGCGCCGCGGCTGGAAATTAATCCGCTCGTTACGTCGGTGCCAGTTGGAACGGAACGAAAACGCGGCGGGACGCGACCAGGCTGGCAGAAAATTAACGGACACAAAAATACTGCGCGGCCTCCTTACTGCCGAAGTTTTAGACTCCGCCGGTGTTTCCTCAACGCTGCTAATCTGTAGGTGGCCGCAAGCATATCGCTTGCACGCAAAACTCACATCGTGACGTGTGCCCGCCATCTCGCTAGAGAACTACAAATCTCGTAGCACAAGGAAAATAGCGTCTCTCAGCAAATATTCTGTGTGTAATGACGCCAAGCTTTAGTAATGATGAAGAGTAAGCTGAAGTTCAAGAGACTAGACAGAAAGAATCATTACGCAGAGAAGTGGGGTACGGAAAACTAAGGAACGAAGTAAGCTATAACCTTGTTATATTAGAACAAATAAGCCCTCGGTCACAAATATTAAGTCAAAATTGACCTGGTTTCGATGCTACTATGAGCGTCGTCTTCAGAATTAAACTAACTGTTCTAAAAGATATTAGGTATACAGGGTGTTACAAAAAGGTACGGCCAAACTTTCACGAAACGTTCCTCACATACAAAGAAAGAAAATATGTTATGTGGACATGTGTCCGGAAACGCTTACTTTCCATGTTAGAGCTCATTTTATTACTTTTCTTCAAATCACATTAATCATGGAATGGAAACACACAGCAACAGAACGTACCAGCGTGACTTCAAACACTTTGTTACAGGAAATGTTCAAAATGTCCTCCATTAGTGAGGATACATGCATCCACCCTTCATCGCATGGAATCCCTGATGCGCTGATGCAGCCCTGGAGAACGGCGTATTGTATCACAGCCGTCCACAATACGAGCACAAAGAGTCTCTACATTTGGTACCGGCGTTGCGTAAACAAGAGCTTTCAAACGGCCCCATAAATGAAAGTCAAGAGGGTTGAGGTCAGGAGAGCGTGGAGGCCATGGAATTGGTCCGCCTCTACCAGTCCATCGGTCACCGAATCCGTTGTTGACAAGCGTACGAACACCTCGACTGAAATGTGCAGGAGCGCCATCGTGCATGAACCACATGTTGTGACGTACTTGTAAAGGCACATGTTCTAGCAGCACAAGTAGAATATCCAGTATGAAATCATGATAACGTACTCCATTGAGCGTAGGTGGAAGAACATGGGGCCTTATCAAGACGTCACCAAGAATGCCTGCCCAAACGTTCACAGAAAATCTGTGTTGATGACGTGATTGCACAATTGCGAGCGGATTCTCGTCAGCCCATACATGTTGATTGTGAAAATTTACAATTTGATCACGTAGGAATGAAGCCTCATCTGTAAAGAGAACATTTGCACTGAAATGAGGATTGACACATTGTTGGATGAACCATTCGCAGAAGTGTACCCGTGGAGACCAATCAGCTGCTGATAGTGCCTGCCGTACATGGTACGGAAACAACTGGTTCTCCCGTAGCACTCTCCATACAGTGACGTGGTCAACGTTACCTTGTACAGCAGCAACGTCTCTGATGCTGACATTAGGGTTATCATCAACTGCACGAAGAATTGCCTCGTCCATTGCAGGTGTCCTCGTCGTTCTAGGTCTTCCCCAGTCGCGAGTCATAGGCTGGAATGTTCCGTGCTCCCTAAGACGCCGATCAATTGCTTCGAACGTCTTCCTGTCGGGACACCTTCGTTCTGGAAATCTGTCTCGATACCAACGTACCGTGATGACTGGGTGTTGTGTGATGTCCTTAGGTTAGTTAGGTTTAAGTAGTTCTAAGTTCTAGGGGACTGATGACCATAGATGTTAAGTCCCATAGTGCTCAGAGCCATTTGAACCATTTTGAACCAACGTACCGCGCCACTGCTATTGCCCCGTGCTAATCCATACATCAAATGGGCATCTGCCAACTCCACATTTGTAAACATTGCATTGACTCCAAAACCACGTTCGTGATGAACACTAACCTGTTGATGCTACGTACTGGCTGGCTCTGAGCACTATGGGACTCAACTGCTGAGGTCATTAGTCCCCTAGAACTTAGAACTACTTAAACCTAACTAACCTAAGGACATCAGAAACATCAATGCCCGAGGCAGGATTCGAACCTGCGACCGTAGCGGTCTTGCGGTTCCTGACTGCAGCGCCTTTAACCGCACGGCCACTTCGGCCGGCGCTACGTACTGATGTGCTTGATGCTAGTACTGTAGAGCAATGAGTCGCATGTCAACACAAGCACCGAAGTCAATATTAACTTCCTTCAATTGGACCAACTGGCGGTGAATCGAGGAAGTGCAGTACATACTGACGAAACTAAAATGAGCTCTAACATGGAAATTAAGCGTTTCCGGACACATGTCCACATAACATCTTTTCTTTATTTGTGTGTGAGGAATGTTTCCTGAAAGTTTGGCCGTACCTTTTTGTAACACCCGATATAATACATTAATAAAATTAAAGTTTGTACTAACTGGAAAGAGATGCAGTACTTACAAGTCATATTTAAAAAAAATTCTAAGCCGGAAAGGCGACGTCATGAATAGTTGTAAATAAGACGGCAAGCCGCTAAGGGCTGTTCGTACTTGAGTGAACAAGGGTTGCAACAAGACTGAGGTGCCCACGTTAGAAAGTGTGGGCAAGTAAACATGGTGTTTGCTACGAGGTCCACCTAGTAGCCGCAGAAACAATTAGGCTACTGTACATTCAATATTAGACACATGGAATTGTGATGCAGCTGATTCAGGTATAACGTAAGCACTAATAATAATAGGATGAAGTTACATATTTATCTGCTTTAAGCAGAGATACATTTTGTAACGTAAAAAACGTCAGTTATGACATATAAGAAAACGGCATATATGTAACAGGAAAACAACATTACGGTAAACTGCATGAGGAAGTCTGAATCAAAGATCAAGCAATGGCTTTATACAGTCGAAAAAGTTTTTATTTCGCAGCTGCAGCTGTTCGTTGAGAATGAGGCCATCATGACGAGAGAGATGTTTGAAAATCTCCAATACCTCTAAAACATCTAACCTACGCCCCTTCTTTTCGGTATGCAGAATATTGTTATCGCCTATGGCTTTAGGCACGTGTCCAGTAATTAAGAGATGATCGGCAAAGGATGAATTTAGGGGACTGGTGCCGTTCTTTCTCAAAAGATGTTCTTTATATCTGATGGTGAAAGCACGTCTAGTTTGCCCTATATAATAGGAGGAGCAGGTATCACAGATGATCTTGACTTGTAAGTACTGCATCTCTTTCCAGTCAGTACAAACTTTAATTTTATTAATGTATTACATACCTAGTATGTTTTAGAACAGTTGGTTTAATTCTGAAGACGACGCTCATAGTAGCATCGAAACCTGGTGAATTTTGACTTAATATTTGTGACCAAGGGCTTATTTGTTCTAATATAATTCTCACACGGTCACTAAATCTTAGCAGCTATGTTCAAAGTTTTACTATAACCTTGTTTTCTGTGGCTATAGATACTGCGATAATGAATGGCTCAGTAAGTGAGTCCGTTGAAGAGGAATGGACACCTAAATAAAAGGGTAATCACAGACGTTGGTAAGAAAAACTTAGGTGCAAAGAACATAACTGCGAAGAAATCATGAGTAACAGAAGAAATATCCACATCTACATTTACATCGACATTCCGCGATTCACCTTACATGCCTCCGTATGAACGCTAATTTCTCGTATCTTATATTCGTGGTCTTTATCCGAAATGTATGTTGGAGGCTACAGAATCGTTCTGCCGTCAGATTCAGATACCGGCTTGAGGCGTAGCGGCTTCGCATCGCTCCTGTCACTTGTTAGGACGATATCGTTATCGGCATGAGTAATCGACAGATGTCACCAGCTGACATGGACCTGAGTTACAGAGCTGCATGTAGTTGTATTAGTAGGCGGCAGAGGTCAGCAGTTGACGGACAGTGCTAGCAGTCGTAGTCAAAACAATATTGTGAACTTATGTTTGTTTAATATTTAATGTATTTGCATAATTATAATTGTTTTATATGTGTAGTAATTAGCAGTGTGAGTGTTGTATGAGTGAGGAAGAACATAAGTAAATGAAAATTGTTTTGTTTATTCACGAAGTGCCAGTTAAACTATACAGGGGATTTACTATAATTAAATGTGCAGTCAGTTTACGGTACTAATAAATCGTGAGTAGAACACAAATTAATCGGTAATTTCAGAAGGAGTAATTTTATGTTTGATACTTTTCTAAATTTATTTATTTAGCAATTGCCATAGAAAGAAATTTTTTACTATGATTGGTCATCGAAGTAAAGCGCGTGTTAGCGTGGGATAATACTGCAACCTGATTTGCTGTTTCTGATATCAGCCAATCAGAAAAATGCAGGCTCGCGCCAATCTATGCTGGGAACAAAGCCTTTGGTGTGATCTAGGGAGGTCAAGGCTGAGGGTTGGAACTAGTAACATCTCATTGAAAGCAGCTCCGACGAAAGTACTGTAAAATCACGGAAAAATGCTAATTACGAGTTCGCGAAGTAGTACAAAGTGTACTTAAGTGAACGGTATAGTGGAAGTCGTGTGGAATTTCGGACGGAATATCAAAATTATTGCTTTTGACTGTTAGTTAAAACCGTGTGGCGTGTTGTGGGATCTAAGACCGGAACAGGTATTACGTGTAGAGCAGAGTGCACAACATTTGAGCGAGCATTTTCATAACTAAACGATCCGGTGAACTCTATTAACTTCAGTAACGGGTGTAAATACCATAAACTGGCTACGTGTGTGATTGTGGTGTGCGTGTGAACTTTACATTGTGTTGGACTTAGTACGGACTCGGCAGTATTAACTGTGATCTTTATCGTAAAAATACACCTGAAAATTTACATTGCCAAGTTAAAACTTTTATTTCAGTAGCTAGCCACATCCCATTTACCGGACAATTCTGTGTATTTTTCGACCTGCCATAGACAGTAGTGGTCTAGTATTTTCTACTACAGCTTTTAGCTAGACATATGAACATTGCTGGACACTGGCAGGGCGGTAAAAAGTAGCGTGCCACGCCACAGGCTCTCCAAATTTTCACAATAGGATTTTTCGCAGCAAAAGTCCCCTTCCCTCCAGCAATCCCCATTTGAGTTCAAGCATCTCCGTAACACTTGCACGTTGTTCGAACCTACCAGTAACAAATCCAGCAGTCTTCCTCTGAATTGCTTTGAAGTCTTCCTTTAGTCTCACCTGGTACGGACCCCAAACACTAGAACAGTACTCAAGAAAAGGTCGCGCTAGCGTCCTACATGCAGTCTCCTTTACAGGTGAACCATCTTTCCTAAAATTCTCTCAATAAACCGAAGTCGACCATTCGCCTTCCCTACCACGGTTCTCACATGATCGTTTTATTTCATTTCACTTTGCAACGCTACGCCCACATTTTCAAATGACTTGACTGTGTAAAGCAGGCCACTACTAATACTGTATCCCAACATTACGGGTTTGTTTTTCCTACTCATCCACATTAACTTAAATGTTTCTGCATTTATAGGTAGCTGCCATTCACCACACTAACTAGAAATTGTTTCTAAGACATCTCGTGTCCTTCTACAGTCACTCAACTTCGATACCGTACCGCATAACGCGCCATCATCAGCAAACAACCGCAGACTACTGCCCACCCTCTCCGCCAAATCATTTATATACAGAGAGAATAACAGCGGTCCTATCACGTTTCCCTGCGGCACTCCTGACGAAACCTTTGCCATTGATGAATATTCGTCGTCGAGGAAAATATACTGCATTCTATTACTTACGAAGTCTTCAGTCACACATCTGTGAACCTATTACATGTGCTCGTACCTTATTTAACTGCCTGCAATGGAGCACGGTGTCAAACGCTTTCCGGAAACCTAGAAATATAGAATCTGTCTATTGCCCTTCATCCATAGTTCGCAGTATACAATGTGAGAAAAGGGCAAAAAGGGCAAGCTGAATTTTGCACGCGAGATGGTTTCTAAAAGCATGCCGATTCGTTGACACAAGCTTGTCGGTCTCAAGATATTTTATCATATTCGAATTGAGAATACGTTCAAGGATTCTGCAGCAAACCGAAGTTAGGGATATTTGTCTGTAATTTTGCAGATCCATTCTTTTGCTCTTCTTGTACAAAAGATTTACCTGCCCTTTTCTCCAGTCGCTTGGGGCTTTGAGGTGGGCTGGAGATTCATGACAAATGCAAGGTAAGTAATTGGCCAATCCGGTAGAGTAGGCCCTACTCTTTGGAAAACCGATCTGAGATTCCATCCAGAGCTGGTGACTTATTTGTTTTGAACTCTGTGAATTGTTTCTGTACTGCACGGATGCTTATTAGTTATTACTACGTCGTCCATACGGGGTCTCTTCGATGATCAAACGACGGTACGTTCCTACGATTCTCCTGAGTGAACGATTTCTTGAAAATGAAATTTAAAACTTCGGCTTGTGGTTTGCTAACTTCAACTGCCACACCAGACTTATCAACAAGGGAGTGAATGGAAGCCTTAGACCAACTCAGCGGTTTCACATAGGTTAGAATTTCCTCGGGTTCTCTACCAGAGTTTTTGCTAAGGTATGACAGCGGAAGTAGTTGGATGCTCCGCGCGTAGATCTTTTCACAGACGCCCGAGTCTCTTCTAAACTTTGCTCGTCGTCGTTTGCGCGTTTTCTTTTGAACCGAGAGTGCAACAGCCTCTGCTTTCTCGGCATTTTCTAAATCTCGTTATCAAACCATGGTTGGTCTTTTCCGTCCTTAATCCAGTTACTATGCATATAATTCTCTAGACCCCGATTTACGATTTGCTTAAACTTTGCCCATTATTTCTCTACATCCATCTTACTGGAACTAAATGTTGCCGGTTCAGTTCACTGTATAAGTGAGATGCAAAACTGCTTATCTACTCTTTCTAGCTGAAACACGCTCCTAGCCTCCTTAACTGATTCATTAACTTTCATAAACATAGTTGCTATATTGACATAACGATCGCTAATCGTCGTTTCTACACTCACGTTATCCGTAAGGTGCGGGTAGCTAAAGAATCTAACAGATTTCCACTGCGTGTGGGCTGCAGAACTAGCTGCTTCAGTTGATCGACAGAAGAAGGAAGTAAAAATGTTTGTAGCTAAAGAGTCTAATACATTTCCATTGGGTGTGGGCTGCCGAAATAGCTACTTCAGTTGATCAACGAAAGAAGGAAATACAAAAGTAATGAGATGAACTGAGCAATACAGAAATGCAAGTCGCTTAGGAATGAAATAAATGGGAAGTGCAGGGAAGCTAAGGCGATAAGGGAACATGAAAAATGTGAAGAAATCGAAAAGAAGATGTTTGCTGGAGGGTCTGGATCGAGAACTAGAAAAGTTAAAACTATCTTCAGCGAAATGAAAAAAAGGGCGCTAAAATTAAAGATGGAAAGAGTACACTGAAGGCCTCTGTCCGGGGTAGGACGGAGTAGAGATAGCAGATCCAATATTATAATCTCAGTTTAAAAGTTTAAGCGACTTAACACCAAATACGACATAAAGGAAGGATAACTTTCCATCGGAATTCCTGAAATCATTGGGGGACATGGCAACAAACTATTCGCGTTGGTGTACAGAATATGTGAGACTTTCGGACTTCCGGAAAATCATCGTCCACACAATTCCAAAGATAGCGAGAGCCGACAACTGCGAGAATTATCGCATAATCAGCTGAACAGTTTATGCATCCAAGTTGCTGACAATAACATACATAAGAATCGAAAAGAAAACTGGAGATCTGTTGGCTGGCACTCATTTTGGCTTTAGGAAAGGCAAAGGCACCAGAGAGGCAATTGTGACGTTGCGGTTGATAATGGAAGCAAGACTGAAGAAAAATAAAGAACTTTTCATAGTTTATGCCGACCTGAAAAAAGCGTTCGGCAATATAAAACGCTGCAGGACATTCGAAATTTTGGGAAAAAAAGGGATAAGCTGCAGGGAGGGACGGGTAATATACATGTCCTAGAAACTACAGGGGACAATAAGATTGGAAGAACAAAAACGAAATGCTCGGATTAAAATGGGTGTAAGATAGGGATTCATCATTCGTCCGAACTGCTTAATTTGTTCATCGGAAAGCAAACGATGGAAATAAAAAGAAAGGTTCAACAGTGGGATTAAAGTTTAAGATAAGCGGATATCAAGATTCACCGATGGCAGTAGTATCTTTAGTGAAAGTGAAGAACAATTACAGAATCTGCTGAATAGAATGAACAGTTTAATGAGTACAGAACATGGATTGAGAGTAAATCGAAGAAAGAGGAAAGTAATGTAGCAGAAACGAAAACAGCAAGAAACTTAATATCAGAATTTGTGACCACGCAATAGATGAAGTTAGGGAATTCTGATGTCTAGGCAGCAAAACAATCCATGACGTAAGGAGCAAGAATAATATAACAAGCGGACTTGCACAGGCGAAATGGTATGCCTGGGCAAGAGAAGTATTCTAGTATCAAACATAGGCCTTATTTTTGAGGAGCCGGCCGGAGTGGTTCTAGGCGCTACAGTCTGGAACCGAGCGATCGCTACGGTCGCAGGTTCGAATCCTGCCTCGGGCATGGATGTGTGTGATGTCCTTAGGTTAGTTAGGTTTAAGTAGTTCTAAGTTCTAGGCGACTGATGAATTCAGAAGTTGAGTCGCATAGTGCTCAGAGCCATTTGAACCAATTTTGAGGAAGAAATTTCTGAGAATGTAATTTTGGAGTACAGCGTTGTATGATAGTTAAACATGGATTGTGGGAAAACTGGGACAGGTGAGAATCGAAGCATTTGAGATGTGGTGCTATAGAAAAATGTTGAAAATGGGATGGATTGATAAGATGACGAATGGGTAGGTTCTCCGTAGAATCGCGAGGAAACGACATACGGGAAACACTGACCAGAAGAACGGACAGGATGACGGGACATCTGTCAAGACTCCTTCCATGGAATAACTTCCATGGTACTAGAGGGAGCTGTAGACGGAAAGAACTGTAGAAGAAGATAGCAAATAATTGATGACATAGGTTGCAAGTGCTTCTCTGAGATGATGAGGTTGGACTGGAATTCGTGACGGGCCGCATCATTTCAGTCAGAGGACCGATGACTTAAAAAAAAAAAATGTGCCGACAATTGTCACCCCCGGCCTTGCCCCCGTCCCCTTCTCGTGCTTCAACTAAGGGGATACTATGTAGAAAAACTACGTAGAATACCTAAAGCATTAAAAACAACCCTTTGTGTTAATTCAGCGGTACCCAGGTAGCTTCCTAGTTACATAGTTCGCAATAACTCTGTAAAGTAAAACGAACGGAAGAACCTCACGTAAATATGTGGCCATTTTGATACGCACGGCGTCTTTATCTAGCTAAACAATCGATAACGGCTTGAAAGTGTTGCGGAACCAAGATGAAGGCTACAGAAATACAACTTACGTAGAAAAGAAGCTGCTTTCATTTAATACTACAACTCTTGACCTCGTACAGTACTTTTGGGTGAACCCCATGCTCTACATTTCCATTTCTCGTGTTGTAGGCGAACAAAAAAAGACACCACCGCATACACACATTGCTATTTTTGAGATATTGCTATTTTTAGATTGAGGTGTTCTCTCGGCATCGTCATTTGGGAGAATGGTGATCCACTAGGTTCGCCACTCATCCCACCGCCAGAGTCGCAGGGATTTCTTATTGAGAGTGCTCACTTTCTTCTAGTCTTAACAAGTACGAAGGTCTTAAACCCAGTGATTTAATCCGCGGATGACCAGAAAACCAGCCTCAGTTGTCGCACCTCGTTATTTTCTGAAATTTTGAGAGAGCAATGTGAACAAGTCTTGCCATTTAAACACTGCGCAACGAGGCGCAAGCGACACTGTGTTAGCCCTGTTTAGCATGTTTCTAGACTGTTTTTTTGTGAACAGTTTCATTGCAGACCAAGACAAGCACTTCATCACCGTAAGAGGCTTCTCAATGCCTCTCAACTGTCTCAAGCAGATGTCCAACACAAAACATTTACCTTTCTGCACAGAATGTGAGCCGACGTAACTGAAGTGCAGCTCGTATGTTAGAGTGTGATGTTTCACATACTGTTCAAGAAATAAAAATAAAGATGACTCCACTGGAATACCTGAAATCAATAAATATATTATACCATTTCTTCACACAGAAAGAAGTGTACTCCGAAATTCAGTTTCTATTTGTTCCTGAAGTATTTCGAGGCACTTAAGCTGACTTGCAACACCAAAGATGCTTTGCGCTGTGATAAAACCTATATATGCCGTCATTTTGAATCCATCTTACGTTGTAAGTCGTCGGATAATCGGCTCACTGATTGGACGTCAAGTAGGCTTACCACCTCCAGTTCGAGCACGTCCGCTAAGGTACTTGTGTCGCGCAAACCAACTTCCGTATTGACAACAGCATTACCTTTGGTACATTTACGTCATTGTAATTCGGGTTATCAGACGTTTCTAGTGGCCGTACGTGTTGGTAACCTGGTAAAGGTTAAATTACTAGGAGAAAGTAGTTTTCGTTTCCTCGACAAGTGGTTGTATACAGTGAAAGGCCATTAATGACAAAATGGTGGACACAGTTTGAGTTTTGAATGGCGGTAACACATTATGAAGTGGTATGTAAGTTTGCGAATGCTGTTGTGGAGATAAGATTTCTGGTGCGATCCACCTACAACGTTAGCAGTACAAGTCTAAGAGACAAAATCGAGAGGCACGTAATATCAGGGAATATCATTATGAATAGTGAAACGGAAATATGGTTTAAATCAGGATGTAAAGTGCGCTGCTAAACATCTGCCAACAATTAAATTTCTGGCATATTTTCATTTTTATTTTTAGTTTTTGATTTAATTTCGTCTTCACATGATTAGTTTCGAACATCTGTTTACGTAAAAGACGAACAATTAATCAGCTGTTGATTTTTTTAATCACAGTGGCGCCCTACAGTCAAATGCAATTTTAAATGGTGATGTATTAGAAGTGAAAATCAAAAGCAATTATAAACTCAAATTAAAAACCGCAGAATAAATATATGACCCACATGTACCTACGATATAAGTGTCCCATTTCTTTCTTAAAGACCTAACTAAAACAGCGTTTCGGACGTCTTTTGGTGGAGGATAGATTTCATGGGCATTTTAAAATAGTTTTATTTTAATGTAATTCGCTTTTGTGACGTTACTACACAGTTTCTTCTACATTTATATGTCACAAAATAGGCATATATATCTAATCTGATACTGGAGAGCTCTTATTCAACCAGTTTTTAGAAGATGTAAACAATAAGTCACAAGAGAAAAGCCGTAAATGAAGTGTGGCTGAAGTAATGTTTTAAGTCGGGCACAGTTTATGAGAAGATCATAGCGGATTTTGTTCTGGCTTATAAGAGCCGACTGTGTTTTGAATCCTTCGGTACATCATCGTTATAACCGTGTGTGTATGCAGACGTTGTCGTTGGAGAAAATGGTTTCTCTATCATCGTAGCTGGGACAAAAAATACTCTCGGTTCCGGATAACACACGCCTAGCTGAGGAAGAAGGTAAACACTATAGAACAGCAGACGGCTGTATATTTCTCCGGCCAGCGCCATCCCTAACATTAAACGTGATTTACGTCCCTGGTGACCACATTGTTTAGTATACGGCGAACGCTACATTTTATCGCCGGTATTAAAATGATTTATGTATTCCAGTTTCAAATTTGGTAAATATATTTTCACTGCGTAATTTGTATAATTTTTGTGGACTAGAGATCGTGCTATTGATTCAGCTTGTACGAGCAGCGAGATCCACAGAGGGAATCTAAATAAAAAAAAAGGAAATAGGAAATTCTTTCCGCATTTTTACTTAGAGGTTTATTGCCTCTGTGCTATACGAAAATCCCAGGAACGCCGCTCGGATGCCTTATAAATAATGTATGCATGGGGAATTCGGGTGGACACCACATATAAAAGAGAACCGCGCACACGAAACAAGCGTATCTAAATCAGGCCGAAATGAGAGCGGGGAGTAGGGGGGGGGGGGGGGAGAGGGAGAGAGGGTTTCAGCGAACGTACTTAAGGAGAAATTTACATGGCGTTTCTTCGGGCGATAAATTGCGTTATGGGTCGTATCGTTCGCGTAACCTACATTTAACAACTCTATACGTCGTATTTGATAAGTAATAAAAAATACGGGCGTCGCGTGCGCGGCTTGCGTTAATAACGATCTCTGATAACAGTTTTCTGAGGCGGCGGCGAGTGACGGCAGAGCTCGCTATGCTAATGCCGGCCAGGGGATGCTATCGGGCAGCTGCGACCGCCGAGTAGGTAGGCTCACCGGGCACTGGACGCCTTCTTCGCGTGAGCTGGTCTCTCTCTCTCTCTCTCTCTCTCTCTCTCTCTCTCTCTGTCACGGCAGTCGCGGGTATTGCGAGAACAAGTTGAACAAGTGTCCATACCGCAATTAGTCGACACTTGGCACGCGCAAGAAAGTCCCTTTCGCTGCCGTGGGCCCCGACTATGACGGTTGACAAGTCTAACAACCCTACCACAACAAAGGTCAAAAATTAATTATGATTGTAGTGTTGCTCACGCTGCTAAATATTGCATTTTCGGGCAACAACAAAGTTATATTATGTGGCAGGTGTCATTAGAGCACAGTTAATAAAGTCATTTCATGAAACAATGGATAAACTAGGCACTCATCTTTTCATGTTTCCCACGCTGGTCTCGTTGTGAACTCATGGCTCAATTGTCGAAAATCTAGGTAGTGATGATTCCAAGCTCGGATGCAAAGAGGCCTAGTTGTTATTCTGCGATATTCAAAAGTTTTATAGATGTGTTTCATAAACCATTCTTGAAGATTTAACTTTTGCAAGTTAGGACAATGGTGATGTAAAAAAGTAATCAGCACTCCAAATTTAAGTTACACTTCTTTTTTAATACTTTTGTTGCACCATCACTTCACAATATAATACATACTTGAAAATATCTTCCTCACTGTTAAAGTTCACATTTCATAAACTGACTACAATTTGCGTCTTTTCAACATGACGACCAAGACTTGACTCTCTAATAACCGCTTACGCGCCCAAAAAATCAGAGTTACAAGTACGTCAAAGATCATAGTGACAAAAGAAAAATGCCGGCCGGAGTGGCCGTGCGGTTCTAGGCGCTACAGTATGGAACCGAGGGACCGCTACGGTCGCAGGTTCGAATCCTGCCTCGGGCGTGGCTGTGTGTGATGTCCTTAGGTTAGTTAGGTTTAATTAGTTCTAAGTTCTAGGCGAATGATGACATCAGAAGTTAAGACGCATAGTGCTCAGAGCCATTTGAACAAAAGAAAGAATAAACATAAGAATAATATCATTGCAATATAAACATATCGATGTATCAAAGTACCTTTACATTAATGAAATCAAATCTGAATGTTGTCACAGAAATATGTTAACTATTTTACAGAAACACAGCAGAATATTGCTGGTATCGAGAGGTTGAGGTGAGGTGCCGTAATGGTTACGTAATTCAAGTACCATTACACAAGTTAGAGAAGAATGGCTGGGAGATAGGAGCCATATAATGGATACAAAATCGAAGCATAGTAATGGATATGCTGCAAACAACTTCTTCTTTCGTTAAGTCATCGTCACACAGACCGTGCATTCCAACGTCAACGTTGGGCATGCCACGTTTCAGACGACCGTGGAAAAAACATACTGTGAAACCTTGCAAACGTGCACAGCGGTATCAAGCATGTCAGATATACTGAATGTGCGTTCGAAGTAGTGAGGATATTTCGTTTACTCTATGTGGATGGTGTAAAAAGTGTCTTAAAGGTTTCTGTGCACATTATCATTATTGCAATGATTTTCAATGTAAGAAAATACACACATGTGAAACTATAAACTAAAAAAACAAGTAACGTCGACTGTAATACGTAAATTAATAATTTAAAACATAAAAATAACTAAAATAAACAATAAGAATAATAATGAGCGTTAAGATACACTCAATACCCAAAGAAAGTGGTATGGAACTGCGTATTCAAATACAGAGATATGTAAACAGGCAAAATACAGCCCTCCGGTCGGCAACGCCTATACAGGGTAACCATTGATCGTGAGCGGGCCAAATATCTCACGAAATAAGCGTAAAACGAAGAAACTACAAAGAATGAAACTTGTCTAGCTTGAAGGAGGAAACCAGATGGCGCTATGGTTGGCCCGCTAGATGGCGCTGCCATAGGTCAAACGGGTACCAACTGCGTTTTTTTTTAAATAGGAACCCCCTCCCCCACTTTTATTACATATTCGAGTAGTACGTAAAGAAATATTAATGTTTTAGTTGGACCACTTTCTTCGTTTTGTGATAGATGGCGCTGTAATTGTCACAAACATATGGCTCACAATTTTAGACGAACAGTTGGTAACAGGCAGGTTTTCTTAATTAAAATACAGAACGTAGGTATGTTTGAACATTTTATTTCGGTTGTTCCAGTGTGATACAAGGACCTTTGTGAACTTATCATTTCTGAAAACGCATGCTGCTACAGCGTGATTACCTGTAAATACCACATTAATGCAATAAATGCTCAAAATGATGTCCGTCAACCTCAATGCATTTGGCAATACGTGTAACGACATTCCTCTCAACAGCGAGTAGTTCGCCTTCCGTAATGTTCGCACATGCATTGACAATGCCCTGACGTATGTTGTCAGGCGTTGTCTCTGGATCACGATAGCAAATGTCCTTCAACTTTCGCCACAGAAAGAAATCCGGGGACGTCAGAACGTGCGGTGGTGCTTCGACGACCAATCCACCTGTCATGAAATATGCTATTCAATACCGCTTCAACCGCCCGCGAGCTATGTGCCGGACATCCATCATGTTGGAAGTACATCGCCATTCTGTCATGCAGTGAAACATCTTGTAGTAACATCGGTAGAAAATTACGTACGAAATCAGCATACATTGCACCGTTTGGATTTCCATCGATAAAATGGGGACCAATTATCCTTCCTCTCATAATGCCGCACCGTACATTAACCCGCCAAGATCGCTGATGTTCCACTTGTCGCAGCCATCGTGGATTTTTCGTTGCCCAACAGTGCATGTTATGCCCGTTTACGTTGCCGCTGTTGGTGAATGTCGCTTCGTCGCTAAATAGAACGCGTGCAAAAAATCTGTCATCGTCCCGTAATTTTTCTTGTGCCCAATGGCAGAACTGTACACGACATTCAAAGTCGTCGCCATGCAATTCCTGGTGCGTCGAAATATGGTACGGGTGCAGTCGATGTTAATGTAGCATTCTCAACACCGACGTTTTTGAGATTCCCGATTCTCGCGCAGTTTGTCTGCTACTGATGTGCGGATTAGCCGCGACAGCAGCTAAAACACCTACTTGGGCATCATCATTTGTTGCAGGTCGTGGTTGACGTTTCACATGTGGCTGAACATTTCCTGTGTCCTTAAACAACGTAACTATACGGTAAACGGTCCAGACACTTGGATGATGTCGTGCAGGATACCGAGCAGCATATATAGCACACACCCGTTGGCCATTTTGATCACAATAACCATACATCAACACGATATCGACCTTTTCCGCAATTGGTAAACGGTCCATTTTAACACGGGTAATGTATCACGAAGCAAATACCGTCCGCACTGGCGGAATGTTACGTGATACCACGTACTTATACGTTTGTGACTATTACAGCGGCATCTACCACAAAACGAAAAAAGTGGTCCTACTAAAACATTAATATTTCTTTACGTACTACACGAATATGTAATAAAAATTGGGATACTTATTTTAAAAAACGCAGTTGATATCTGTTTGACCTATGGCAGCCCCGTCTAGCGGTCCAACCCTAGCGCTTTCTGGTTTCCCCCTTCAAGCTAGACAAGTTTAATTCTTGGTAGTTTTTTCGTCTGACACTTATTTCGTGAGATATTTGGCCCGGTCACGACCAATGGACCATCCTGTATAAGACAACAAGTGTCTGGCGCAGTTGTTAGGTCGGTTACTGCTGCTACAATGGCAGGTTATCAAGATTTAAGTGAGTCTGAACGTGGTGTTACAGTCGGCGCACGAGCGATGGGGCGCAGCATCACCGAGGTAGCGATGAAGTCGGGATTTTCCCGTATACTCATCTCACGACTGTGCCTTGAATGTCAGGAATCCGGTACAATATCAAATATTCCACACAGCCGCACCTGGAAAAAGATGCCGCAAGAACGGTACCAGCGACGACTGAAGAGAATCGTTCAACGTGACAGAAGTGCAACCTTTCCGCAAATTGCTGCAGATTTCAATGCTGGGCCATCAATAAATGTCAGCGTGCGAACCATCTAACGAAACATCATAGACTGGGCTTTCGTAGTCGAAGGCGCACTCGTGTACCCTAGATGACTGCACGACACAAAGCTTTATGCCTCGTCTGAGCCCCTCAACACCGACATTCGACTGTTGACGACTAGAGACATGTTGTCTGGTCGGACGAGACTCGTTTCAAATTGTATCCAGTGGAAGGACATGTAGGGGTATGGAGACAACCTCATGAATCCACAGACACTTATTATGTTCGAGTATAATAACTTTTCTGGAGACTAGAAATCTACTCTCTAGGAATCAGCATGGGTTTCGAAAAAGACGATCGTGTGAAACCAAGCTCACGCTATTCGTCCACCAGTCTCAGAGGGCCATAGACACGGGTTGCCAGGTAGATAGCGTGTTTCTTGATTTCCACAAGGCGTTTGATACAGTTCCCCACAGTCGTTTAATGAACAAAGTAAGAGCATGTGGACTATCAGACCAATTGTATGATTGGATTGAACAGTTCCTAGACAACAGCACGCTGCGTGTCATTCTCAATGGAGAGAAGTCTTCCGAAGTAAGAGTGATTTCAGGTGTGCTGCAGGGGAGTGTAGTAGGACCGTTGCTATTCGCAATATACATAAATGACCTTGTGGATAACATTGGAAGTTCACTGAGGCTTTTTGCGGATGATGCTGTAGTATATCGAGAGGTTGTAACAATTGTCCTGAGATGCAGGAGGATCTGCAACGAATTGGAGCATGGTGCAGGGAATGACAATTGAATCTCAATGTAGACAGCTGTAATGTGCTGCGAATACATAGAAAGAAAGATCCTTTATCATTTAGCTACAATATAGCAGGTCAGCAACTGGAAGCAGTTAATTCCATAAATTATCTGGAAGTAGGCATTAGGAGTGATTTAAAATGGAATGACCATATAAAATTAATCGTCGGTAAAGCAGATGCCAGAGATTCATTGGAAGAATCCAAAGGAAACGCTATCCGAAAACAAAGGAAGTAGGTTACAGTACACTTGCTCGCCCACTGCTCAACGGTGTGGGATCCGTACCAGATAGGATTGATAGAAGAGATAGAGAAGATCCAACGGAGAGCAGCGCGCTTCGTTAGAGGATCATTTAGTAATCGCGAAAGCGTTACGGAGGTGATAGATAAACTCCAGTGGAAGACTCTGCAGGAGAGACGCTCAGTAGCTAGGTACAGGTTTTTCTTGAAGTTTCGTGAACATACCTTCACCGAGGAGTCAAGCAGTATATTGCTCCCTATTACGTATATCACGCGAAGAGACCGTGAGGATAAAATCAGAGAGATTAGAGCCCACACAGAGGCATACCGTCATTCTTTCTTTTCACGAACAGTACGAGACTGGAATAGAATGGAGAACCGATAGTGGTACTCAAAGTACCCTCCGCCACACACCGTCAGGTGGCTTGTGGACTATGGATGTAGATGAAGATGTAGATGTAGACCCTGCATCTCAGCAGGGGACTGTTAAAACTAGTGGAGGCACTATAATGGTGTGGGGGCGTGTGGAGTTTGAGTGATATGGGTCCCCGGTTACGTCTAGATACGACTCTGACAGGTGACACGTACGTAAGGATCGTGTCTAATCACCTCCATCCATTTATGCCCATTGTGCCTTTCGATGCACTTTTTCCAGCAGGTCAGTGCGACACCCCACACGCTCTAAACTATTCTGAGTTTAAACGCTTCCACTGGCCACCAAACTCCTCATATATGAACATCATTGAGCATATATGGGATGCCTTGCAACATGGTATTCAGAAGAGATCCCCCCCCCCCTCCCCCGTCCTCATACTCTTACGAACAGCCCTGCATGATTCATGGTGTCAGTTCCCTCCTTCCGTCCAGCACTACTTCAGACATTAGTCGAGTCCATGCTACGTCGTGTTGCGGCACTTCCGCGAGCTCGCGGGGATGCTACACGATATTAGGCACGTCTGCCATTTTCTTTGGCTCTTCAGTATATTTTAATTAGGTATATTGAAAGCGCTCCAGCAGCTGTGTAAAGATTATTTTATAATACTGGTGTTTCAGAAACCAGCTTTATTACACTTGGATGTATGTACAGCGAAAGCTCATTTAATTTATTATGTAACTATCGTTTTAATTTTTGAAAATTCGTAAATGATGGTGGGATATTTTGCAAAATTTCAAATTTTCACAGCAGTTGAGTATACAGTTTAGAAGAACGTTAATTGATTTCAACCTCTCTATGAAACACATTTTCTTCGTGTATCCCAGTTTCGCAAATATTCCCTCTTAACCTAATAACGCCAAATTACCTTCCGGGTTGTGTTTCACCCCTTAAAAGTGTACTGGGCAAAAACGGAAAAATACGTATTGCATTATTGTTACACCGATAAATAGCCGCCAAGTTTCATCAAGATCATTTATTTACACTTGTGAATGTTCACTTGTTAGTGTGCAGATAGTTTTCAGGAATATTGGATGCAAATTCAACTGGGCGCAGTTTTCATATCGCTATTTCATTAACCTAGCAGACGATAGTTAAAAAATAAATAACAAAACAGTGTCGACAGCAAAATGTAAGATAATGACACTACTATTGTTTAATACTAACGAAGTGGAGTGACAAACTAGTAGTTTTATTTGATATCTCGCATTTAGGTATATATATAAATAATATACTATTGAGAAATCTTGATTAATTGCATTGACAAACCGGTTTAGAAAAATAGTTGAACTGCAAATGATAGACAGCCCCATAAATACCCATAAATATCAATATACGTTATTTTTGTTAATAATGTTACGAATACAAATACCACAATCCAAAAACTGAATGTATTATCAAACAAAATAAATTTACATGTTATTTGACAGAAACTTAAGGAACTCAGTGTCGTCAATGAAACTTAAATTAAATATGTTTGCTGGTTAAATTAGAAGAATTTGTTTCTCCTCAAGACAGAACCAAATTTCCAGAATGATATATTTGAAAGCAAGCATGAAGAAAAGTGAGAAACAATTATAGTGCTGTAGTTTTAATAAGAGAGGACACGTTTACATAAAAAAGGTTTACGTATGTTGTAGTCCACGCATTAGAGACGGATTTTGGTAATATGAAATCAAATTGTTTTCTGTTTGTATGTCTGGCGGTGTAGCCTGGAATAATTATCTTTGGTGTAGTGGTACAAGAGAATACAACCAGGAATAAGTGGGGCGGGGGGGGGGGGGGGGCGAGCTTGCAAAACTGTCATTACTGATACTTATCCACTGTAATTAAGAGGCGAAGAGCGAACTCGATGTGTGAATTGTTTGTCACTGACAGAAAACAGCATAATAATATTAACAGCTGGTCTTTGGAAGTGACTGGGGCGCCCTAGAGCAAAAATCGTACAATAAAAAACATATTGTCTAAAAAAGGACCTAAGGAAGTTGTTCACGTTATTATACATCTTTTGTTGTAAATGGATCCATCAGCGAATTACGAGGGCTAATCAGAAAGTAAGGAATGACAGGTCGCGAAAATGGAAACCACAATGAAATTCAAAACTGTTTCATTTGCAACAGTTAAGCTACAACTTCCAGCTACTTATCTCCTTAGTCGCCGATCCGAGTTAGACGTTTGTCGTAGCGTTGTACCAACTTTCCAATACCTTCGTTACAGAAGGCAGCTGCCGGCGCTTGTCGCCAATTCTTTACGCTGGCCTACAGCTCGTTGTCTGTGCCAAAATGTTGTCTTCATAGCTAGCGGTTCATGTGAGCAGAGATGAAACTCAGAAGAGACAATTACGGGCGGTATTGTGGGGTAATTGAAAACGATGCAGGAGCATCTTCATCGCCCCTGCGAAATGCGGCTGAGGATTGTCTTTAAGAAGAAAACGTACGACAACTATGCAATGTTGGCTTCATAGCTTCAGGCAAAATTTCTCACCAGGCCCTCGTACTTGGCGGAAGACACTATTGTTCTAGGGATGTTTATGTGGTTCCTGTGCGCTCAGAACTAAAACGAACGACGTAATGCGATCGACGGGCATACTACAAACACTGCCCAACACACCTGTGCAAAACCTCATCGGATTTACACTGTGGTTTCCATTTCACGACCGATCGTTCCTTACTTTCCGAATAGCCCTCGTAATTTTCTGGTGTATCCATTTTCAACAAAAGGGTAATTTTTCTTATATCGTGTTTTTGCTTAGAGTAGCAGCACCCCCAAGGATGTTCATCATAACCAGCAAATTTTACATGTACTAGACATAACAACGTAATTTTAAATGTGAATAGCTGTTGAGGAGGATGAACTGTCGGTTCGAAATCGGGTTGTGCGGTATTTGTCCCTAATAAATAGCATTATTAACAGTGAATAACTATTGTTTCTACGGGGAGCGTTCAATAAGTAGTGCAACAATTTTTTCTGAAAACTTGTTGCCTTTATTTATGATTCCAATACACCCATATTTATTGCTCACTCTTTTGGCTACAAAACTCTGTTTTTTAACGTAATCTCCGTTCAACGTGTCGGCCTTAAGCCACCTTATCGGAAGGGTGTGCACTGCCGCATGATACCACTCTACTGGTCGACGTCGGAGTCAACGCCTTGCTGCATCAATAACCTCCCCATCATCCATGTACGGCTTTCTTCATCAGGACAAACAGATGGAAGTCGGAAGGGCAGGAGATCCGGACTGTAGGGGAGGATGATTGATTGAAAACAGCATGAGAATTTTCAGTCATATTTAAGTTTATTCGGTTTCCTGATGGTAGCAGATTGCGCTTCAGAGCTGATCGTTGCACCGTGAGGGAGGACATCAAACAGGATAACCGCTTCAGAAACCAGAAGACGTCGCAGTGACTTTACCAGCTGAGGGTACGACTGAACTTCCCCTTTGGGAGGAGAGGTGGTGTGCTCCCACTCCATGGATTGCCGCTTTGTTTTCCGATTCGAAGTGATGAAGCCACTGTATGTGACGATCTTTGGCAAGAAATTGTCACGATTAACCACGTAACGCGCAAGCAGTTCCTCAAAGGATGGTCCTTCGCATCTTTTAGGCGGAAAGTAATTCAGTGGGCGCACTCGTTTGAGTACCCCAACTGGTGGGCTAGTGTGTCAGCACTACCAACAGAGACGCCCAATTGTGCATCGAGGGCGTTTGATTGTGAGCCATAGATCGCCTCGAATGAGAGTGTCCTCACATTCCAACACTGCAGAAGTCTCAGTTGTATGCAGCTGGCCGCCGGACGACAGAGATTGGGGACATCGGACAGGTCTGTGGGACTTTCTTACGATGATGACGGATGCCTCGCCCCACGACTCTTATTACTTTTGTTCACTACCACATCTCAGTAGACATTCTGCAATCGCCTATGAATATCTTTGTTGCTCTAGTTCTCCGCTAAATGAAACTCAATGACAGTTCTCTGCTTGGAACCACAGCTCTGTTACTGACGTCATTTTGAAAGCCACGTGTAGTGCCGCCGCCTGTCGGGACTTCATACCATAGGGGGTTAAAATAGGAAACACTCCACCATGTCCCACAACAAAATCCGCGTTTTCTTCAAGCGAAATTGGCCGAGAAAAAAAAAGCGCTGTATTACTTACTGAACGCACTTTGTACTTTATTGGAAACGATTAACCTATGTATTATATTTGTGTTTAACTTCTCGTGCTTGGCTCGTCGCTAAGCGACGTTCTCTTGTGATGGGCAGCCACTCAGCGGCTCGCGCCCAGAACCCCTCCCCCCCCCCCCCTCCCCCTCCCCACCTATCTACTTTCACAGACCTGCGTGGACTTGCACAGCAACTATGTCCCCTTCTCCAGCTATATACCGTCCATCTCAAATGTGGCTCCTGAGTGCGCTACGGAAGTACAGTAGACAGTGGATAATTGCTCAAAATAAAATCCTCCTTAAAGTCACCTGAACTGGCATAAGCGATTAGCACTGGCTATAGCCGACGACTGGCCGTTGAACTAAGCCTAGGAATTTTCTCATGTTGAGAAATCAGAAGGAGCTATCTGTTTCAGTTGGTAAAAAATTTCTCAACCTACGATAGCATAAATGTTTCTTATTTGCAGCAACCGGTTTCGACAGAATAGGCTGTCATCTTCAGGTCTTCAAGGTTTCTGTTATAAATTAGAACATCACGCCAAACTGTCATGTTGATTTTGTAGATGGAATCTCGTGTCAAGTTGTCATTTTGGTGGATAAAATGTAGCACACTATACGATGGTTTGTCGTAAATAAAACTTTTAAAATCAAAATGCACCCTGTACACGCTGCCTTGCCCATATACGAGTATGTAGAGCTCACAGACGATGTTGCGTCATAAAAATCACATTACACAATAAAATTCACAGTAACACATCTGTTTACGTTAGCTGGTCATTTTTAAATTATTTGAAGATCCACATTAGGCGGCGTGTAAGATACAACATGAAACTTGGTATCAGATTCCAACCCTAAATGAACACGTTTTACAAAAAAAATTTTTTGAAGTCCTGAAAATGATAGCGAAGTCCTGTTCAAATGGTTCAAATGGCTCTGAGCACTATGGGACTTAACATCTGAGGTCATCAGTCCCCTAGAACTTAGAACTACTTAAACCTAACTAACCTAAGGATCACACGCATCCATGCACGAGGTAGGAGCGAAATCTGTCGAAACCGGTTGTCATAAATACAGAAATATTTATACGATCTTGGCTTTAGAAAGTTCTTAAACGTGATTCACATTTACAGAACGAACCATTTCTAACCCTGAGAGGCCTTCTGGACGTACTTAAGGTACTACTTCGTCCTTGTTTTGTCAGAAAAGTTCCCACCGGTCTGCTTCAGTTATCAACTGGCCCGACGTAAAGTACTGGTAATTGACGTGAAATCACAGTTTTAGCGCTTTACACAGCATTTTTCTTTCACATATCAGGTAACTGAATATGCAGTATAACGTGAAAAGTATGTTGTATTTGACGTAGACTATTTGTACTTCAGTTTTGCAAACTTGATGCCAGAAGCACATCAGTGGGAACTGCCTTGTAAAAACAGTGACAATTAATAAGCACCCGGAGACGGGCATTTAAGGCTAGAAATAATTCGAGATTTAAATGAGAAACAAATGTATGGCCTGAAGGTCTTTACATTTTAAGAATGGAAATTGTAACGCCTCAAATTATAGCCAAAATGTATCGAATTAAACAAGTATCTGCTCGTCAAAGGAGGCAGACTTTTACCCACACCTTGGGGCCTTTTTATACAAGGTGACTCTTCGTGGCGTTAAACACAGATCGTTAGTTGACATTACTGCATTTCTACACACCTCTATCTCCTGTGATTCTTTTTTTTTATTTTCTCACCTTCACTCACCATTATCATATTTTGAACCTATTGACCAGTTCCGGCTCTTGACAACTGGCTTCGTTGCGTCTTCTTAGGTTTTTCCAGAAATCGTATTTCATTTGGTGCTTGTTGATTTCTGATTGTAGTTCTTCTCGTAATTGCTACTGAATCTACATTTTCTGTCATTTGTCTCGGGCACTGCTTTCTTCAGTCACTAATATTCGTAATTTTTAATTTTCAACGAAAATCATCGTTAATTTTCTATTCATTAAACGGCATCCTGCTACACATGTCAGAAATTTCATTTCACTGGCTACTATTACTTGTTTGTTTTCGTAAACCAATTATTTCTGTCATGTCAGTACTTCATAAAATTTCAGTTGAGTTTATGTGCGAAGTCTCCTTCTCAGTATCCGAAGTACGTGAAATTTTGTATTTGTGGGGTTCCACAGATACTTAATAAACGTAAACATGGTCCCTAGTAGGCTGTAACGTAACTTTTATTCAATCGTGTGATTAGCTAATCTCGACTACTTGTCATTGTCAAGTATTTTTAAAACCAACACGGAACAGCACTACATTTTCTATATGCATCGCATGTATAACTGACTCTTTACACCTTCACATTAAGATCTACATCTACATCTACATCCATACTCCGCAAGCCACCTGACGGTGTGGCGGAGGGTACTTTGAATACTTCTATCGTCTCCCCCTTCTGTTCAAGTCTCGTATTGTTCGTGGAAAGAATGATTGTCGGTATGCCTCTGTGTGGGCTCTATTCTGTCTGATTTTATCCTCATTTTATCCTCATGGTCTTTTCGCGAGATATACGTAGGAGGGAGAAATATCTGCTTGACTTCTCGGTGAAGGTATGTTCCCGAAACGTCAACAAAAGCCCGTACCGAGCTACTGAGCGTCTCTCCTGCAGAGTGTTCCACTGGAGTTTATCTATCATGTCCGTAAGGCTTTCGCGATTACTAAATGATCCTCTAACGAAGCGCGCTGCTTTCCGTTGGATCTTCTCTATCTCTTCTATCAGCCCTATCTGCTATGGATCCAACACTGGTGAGCAATATTCAATCAGTGGGCGAACGAGTGTACTGTAACCTACTCTTTTGTTGTCGGATTGCATTTCCTTAGGATTCTTCCAATGAATCTCAGTCTGGCATCTGCTTTACCGACGATCACCTTTATATGACCATTCCATTTTAAATCACTCCTTATGCCTACTTCCTGGTAATTTATGGAATTAACTGCATCCAGTTGCTGACCTGCTATATTGTACCTAAATGATAAAGGATCTTTCTTTCTATGTATTCGCAGCACATTACACTTGTCTGCATTGAGACTCAATTTCCATTCCCTGCACCATGCGTCAATTAGTTGCAGATCCTCCTGCATTTCAGAGCAATTTTCCGTTGTTACAACCTCTGGATATACTACAGCATCATCCGCAAAAAGCTTCAGTGAACTTCCGATGTTATCCACAAGGTAATTTACGTATATTGTGAATAGCAACGGACCTACGACACTCCCCTGCGGCACACCTGAAATCACTCTTACTTCGGACACTTCTCTCCATTGAGAAAGACATACTGCGTTCTGTTATCTACAAACTCTTCAATCCAATCACACAATTGGTCTCATAGTCCATATGCTCTTATTTTGTTCATTAAACGACTGTGGGAACAGTATCGAACGCCTTGCGGAAGTGAAGAAACACGGCATCTACCTGGGAACCCGTGTCTATGGCCCTCTGAGTCTCGTGGACGAATAGCGCGAGCTGGGATTCACACGATCATCTTTTTCAAAACCCATGCTGATTCCTACAGAGTAGATTTCTAGTCTCCAGAAAAGTCATTACACTCGAACATAATACGTGTTCCAAAACTCTACAACTGCTCGACGTTAACGATATAGGTCTACAGTTCTGCACATCTGTTCCTCGTCCCTTCTTGAAAACAGGGATGACCTGTGCCTTTTTCCAATCGTTTAGAACGCTACGCTCTTCTAGTGACCTACGGTACACCGCTGCAAGAAGAGGGGCAAGTTCCTTCGCGTACTGTGTGTAAAATCGAACTGGTATCCCATCAGGTCCAGCGAACTTTTCTCTTTTGAGCGATTTTAATTGTTTTTCTATCCCTCTGTCATCTATTTCGATATCTACCATTTTGACATCTCAGCGACAATCTAGAGAAGAAACTACAGTGCAGTCTTCCTCTATGAAACAGCTTTGTAAAAAGACATTTAGTATTTCGGCCTATAGTCTGTCATCCTCTGTTTCTGCACCATTTTGGTCACAGAGTGTCTGGACATTTTGTTTTTATCCACCTACCGCTTTGACATAAGACCAAAATTTCTTAAGATTTTCTGCCAAGTCAGCACATAGAACTTTACTTTCGAATTCATTGAACGTCTCTCGCATAGCCCTCCTCACACTACGCTTCGCGTAATTTTTGTTTGTCTGCAAGGTTTTGGCTGTGTTTATGTTTGCTGTGAAGTTCCCTTTGCGGTTTTCTAACTCAGTTGTTGTACCACGGTGGCTCTTTTCCATCTCCTACGATCTTGCTTGGCACATACTCATCTAATTCATACTGCACGATGGTTTTGAACTTCGCCCTCTGATCCTCAACACTATCTGTACTTGAGATAAAACGTTTTTGTAGAGCCGTCAAGTACTCTGAAACCTGCCTTTTGTCACTTTTGCTAAACAGAAAAATCTTCCTACCTTTCTTAATATTTCTATGTGCGACTGAAATCATCGATGCAATAACCGCTTTATGATCGCTGATTCCCTGTTCTGCGTTAACTGTTTCAAATAGTTCGGGTCTGTTTGTCACCAGAAGGTCTAATATGTTATCGCCACGAGTTGGTTCTCTGTTTAAATGCTCAAGGTAGTTTTCAGATAATGCACTTAAAAAATTTCACTGGATTCTTTGTCCCTGCCACCCGTTATAAACGTTAGAGTCTCCCAGTCTATATCCGGCGAATTAAAATCTCCACCCAGAACTATAACATGATCGGGAAATCTACTCGAAATACTTTCCAAATTTTCCCTCAGGTGCTCCGCCACAACAGCTGCTGAGCCAGGGGGCCTATAGAGACATCCAATTACCATGTTTGAGCCAGCTTTAACCGTGACCTTCACCCAAATTATTTCACATTTCGGATCTCCGTCAATTTCCTTCGATTAACAGATAGTTAAATTATTCTGTGCTCTCTTTAGTTATTTGAATTTTAACCTTTAGCATTTCAGATCCTACAAGAGCCCAGTTTTTACCTTAGTCACAAAAATATTCATAACCTACTCTTTAGTTATTTTATACAGTCTGATAACGGTTTTCCGTGAATCGTTTATGCTTAGTGTAATTTTGGGGTAACACTGTGTTACGCATTTTTCATGGCTTCGATGATGATGATAACGTGTTCTGTCCCTTTAGCGTATCCACCACTGCAAGTTCAGCACTCAGCAGCCTTACCAGTTTTTGTCATCCTCTTCGTAGCTACGTATGATGCATTTTCACTGATATAGTCTATTGTTTGGTTTCTTTTCCTTCCCTGTCCCAATTTCTCTTCCTGCTCTTAATTCTCTCCAATATTTGACTTTTCCCATTCACTTTGTGCAACACAATGTTATTTTTTATGTTATCTGTACATTTCAAACCCTTAATTATTCTCCAAATTCACATCTCGAAAACCTCTATTTATTTCTTCTCCATTACAATGGCTATGTTACGATTCCGTACAAAACATGCCAGTAATCTTTCCCATAATTGTTTATTTAATGATCGACAGAACACACTTCACCAGCCATCTTCGTTTTTATTTTACATCTAGGTGCCTGAAGCTGTTAACTCGTTCTACAACCTCTACGCAAATTTTCACTTCTGCATTCCTTGATTGCTTTGTAAAAGCGATTGTGCTTGTCTTCTTGACATTTACTTTATTCCATATTTCTCACAGCTAATGTTCAGTTGTTTTAACACATTATGAACAGCCTTTTTTATTTTATCTTAGTACGTGATATACCAACTGCCTTGCCGCAGTGGTAACACCGATTCCCTCAGATCACCAAAGTTAAGCGTTTTCGTGCTTGGCTGTCACTTGGATGGGTCGCTATCCGGGTGTGCCGAGGGCTGTTGGCAAGTGGGGAGTCCTTAGTCCTTGTAAGGCCAATTGAGGAACTATTTGATTGAGAAGTAGCGGCACCGCAAACGAAAACTGTCAATGCTGGGAGAGCAGTGTGCTGACCACGTGCCTCTCTGTATATGCATATTCGGTGACGCCTAAAGGCCAAGGATGACACGGCGGCTGGTCGGTATCGTTGGGTCTTGAAGGCCTTTTTGTTTGTTTAGTGCATAACATCGTCACATCAGTAAATCTTTTACATGTCATTATCGTTCCTTCTATTGTTTATCGCTTTTTTCAGTTGCAAGCATCTTTTTAATGTAGTCATTTGCATAGATATTAAACAGAGATGTTGAAAGACAGCTGCCTAGTCCAAACCGTATCCTACTTTTAATTCCTTATGTGATCTTGTCTTCTACTCTTACCTTCAGTCTTTGTCACATACATTCGTTGGTAGTTAGTTCTCTTTCTTTGCAGTTAACATATTTCTTCTTCAGGACACCGAGGACTTCAGTGCTCCGAACTCTGTCAAAGGGTTTTGTATGTCAAGAAAAACTATCTTTCCTCAGTTATTCGCAACAGTCCAGCTGCATCGGAATAATAATAATACTATTATTAGTACCATTAAAATTATAATAACAGTTATTACTGGATGTGTGCGTGTGTGTGTGAATTCCTAAGGGACCAAATAGGTGAGGTCATCGGTCCCTAGACTTACACGCTACTAAAAATAACTTATGCTAAGAACAACACACACATCCATGCCCGACGGAGGACTAGAACCTCCAGCGGGAGGGGCCCCGCAATCCGTGCATGGCACTTCAAACTACGCGGCCACTCCGCGTGGCTATTTCTGGATGTTGAACAATCCTTAGGCCCCCTAGCCTCACACTCTCTCTGAAGGTAAGGGTCGCTAAGTATTTCGTCATGGAGAAAACCACTGCACAAAAAAAGAAATTGTCCAGTTCAGTGGTGGAATCGCACTGTTTCAGCACCCCGAACATTTTGGGAGAAGGGGGAAGGGGAAACTGTAGGGTGAATATGTATGCGGTGCGGTGTGAACACCAGGTACTTCATAAGCGAGGGAGATCCTGTGCGTGAACTGGCGAAAATCACAGGAAAGTTTTAGGGTCGCGCCCGTATCAGCTCGTGGCGGGGATCCTGCCGGACAGTTTTGCCAACACAGTGACCGCTGACGGCCGGGCGGTGGGGCGTAACGCAGCACGGCGCCGTTCGGAGAGTTTCATTGGCAAAGTTGGCGCGCCGGGTGATCAGTGCCGGCCGGGAATGAAGATGGATGAGCCGGCACGGGGCTCCTGTAATCGGGAGACAAAAGGAGCGCGCGGTGCGGCGCCAGGTGCCGACAAAGCGGCAAGCGGCGCCGCTAATCGATCGTGAAACACTTGCTGGCCGACCCCAGCCCGGCCGCCGCCTGTGGGCCGTGACTTAGCCGTCACGGGACGCCCATTAAGGTCTAGCCATTCAGTGGGACGAGGCCTTCCCTACAGCTCGGGCCGCCACAGATGTTTTCGACAGCAAAGTCGCAGGAAGACCACCGATATATACACTGCTGGTAACAATAATAATAATAATAAGAAGAAGAAGAATCAGTACACCTGGAAAGACGACGTCTTTGATCCGATGACGGTATACGTATGTCCCATCTGGGGGATAGTACGTGTACTGTAATGGTTTCATCCTCGTCCGCCAGCAGATAGCACAGCGGCATAGCTACCAGGGCACCACCTGTATCTATGATTTAATTGGGAGTGCTCACAGCCAGAAGGCTCAGCGTGGTGCAAACACGTGAGCAAGCAGTCCGCCCCAGTAGCTGAATGATCAGTGCGTTCGATTGCCAAGCACGGGGGACTGGGTTAGATTCCCGACTGGGATCGGGGATTTTCTCCCCTCAGGGACTGGGTATTGTGCTGTCCTCATCTTCATTTCATCCCCATTGTCGATGCGCAAGTCGCTCAATGTTCCGGCCTGGGAATTCCGGGCCACTGACGCCATCCGATCATTTCCATGTGAGCAAGCAGGTAATCGTGACAAGGAGACGCACTTGTGCTTCCTACAGCCAAATGAGCGAGTTTGAAAAGAGTCAAATTGTGATGGGATGGTCCTTTCGGAGAAACGCCACACAAGTTGGAGGAGCTGCGTCAGCTGTGCAACTATGCTGGTATCAATGGTCACTTGAACATTCCCACACCGGTAGAAGGGGTTCTGGACTTCCACGCAGCAAGGACGCTAGCCACGGCCGTCGTATTGTGAGGGCAGCAGTGGCGGATCGTACAGCTGCAATGCACAAAGAAGAGAGCTTATGAGACCAGACGTGTCAACACGAACTGTTGCGAGCCGGTTATTAGCAGTGGAACTAAGGACACCCAACCTTCAGCCCGTCTTCCACTCACGCCACAGCATTGGGATGTACGGCTCAACTGGTGCCGTCAGAGGATCTCTTGGAAAATGGGGTGGAGCGATGAAAGCAGAGTCTGGCTGCATGCAAGTGATGGTCGTTTGCAAGTGTGACTTAGCTATCGTGCTCGTAAATTGCATTCGTCTAAGGCACACTGGCAATATATATATATATATATATATATATATATATATATATATATATATATATATATATATATATGGCTCTGAGCACTATGGGACTTAACTTCTGAGGTCATCAGTCCTCTAGAACGTAGAACTACTTAAACCTAACTAACTAACCTAAGGACATCACACACATCCATGCCCGAGGCAGGACTCGAACCTGCGACCGTACACACTGGCCCCACCCCAGGCTTGACGCTCTGGAGTGTGATAAGCTACAACTATCTTAAGTTTCTCGCTCGTACGCTAACCGGCTCTCGATACGTACAGCCGGCCGCGGTGGTCTCGCGGTTCTAGGCGCGCAGTCCGGAACCGTGCAACTGCTACGGTTGCAGGTTCGAATCCTGCCTCGGGCATGGATGTGTGTGATGTCCTTAGGTTAGTTAGGTTTAAGTAGTTCTAAGTTCTAGGGGACTGATGACCACAGCTGTTAAGTCCCATAGTGCTCAGAGCCATTTGAACCATTTCGATACGTACAGAATGTTGTTGGACCAGTTCTTTTTGCCGTTATCGCAACAGGGAGGACATGTGTTGTTCCAGCAAGATAACACTCGCCCAAACACTGCCCCTGTAATTCAGCGCACTGTGCAAGATGTGCAGCGACTTCCCTGGCCAGCACGATCTCCAGACTTGTCTCCAAACGAGCAGGTGTGGGATATGGTGAGACGAGAAGAAACTTGTGCGATATGTCAACCAACTACTCTGACAGAGAGAGCTATGCGAATAGGTCGAGCACGTCATCTGTACGATCGACTGGATACCGGTGCTAGCGCCTGCACTGCCACCTGTGGGGATTACACCACTTACTATTACAGGTGTTTCGGCACGTGTCAATACCTTGTACCTCAGAACTTCTTCTGTAAATGTAATCATTTTATGTACTCCGCACGCATTGTTGCTGTTGTGTCTAGACACGACAGCCTAGACACAATGAGAGGAAGCCGAAAGGCACGCGCTTAAACTCACGCAGGCTGGCGTGAGGTCTGAAACAGGATACGTAATGAATGCTATAAAGAAAAGTACGTAGCTTCTGGAATACTTAACTTTAATCCACATTTGTAGAACATCGCTCTTGATGATACATTAATAGAATCTCAATATCAATTGAATACGGCGCCTTGCTAGGTCGTAGCAAATGTTGCTGAAGGCTATGCTAACTATCGTCTCGGCAAATGAGAGCGTAGTTGTCAGTGAACCGTTCCTTGCAAAGTCGGCTGTACAGCTGGGGCGAGTGCCAGGAGGTCTCTCTAGACCTTCCGTGTGGTGGCGCTCGGTCTGCAATTACTGACAGTGGTGACACGCGGGTCCGGCGTATACTAATGGACCGCGGCCGATTTAAAGGCAAGTGTGGCGTCTGGCGGTGACACCACAGTTGCAAAAATAAATCTTGAGCGAATTGGAAATTTCTAAAAGTGTGTGCTAATCACTTTTCGGCAGTGCAGTAAAGGCTAAAGCCACATTTGACGCGTATAAGGTAGAATCAGCAGCACTGTTATGTTGTCAGGAGACGAAGCTGTTGTGTACAGGAAATGAGACATTCGGGTACATTCGGTAATAGGGAAGGGGAATGGGAGACTTAGATCGTTGGAAGATTTTTGGAAAAGTGAAGTACATCTGCAAAGGAAATTGCGTATAAGACAATAGAACGATGAACTGCAGAGGAACTCTATGCGATATTAAAAATGGGAAACCTCGAAGGAAAGACGGCGTAGCTAAAGCGAAACCTTGTAGTGTAAATTTAGAGTATGTGAATTTAGAGAAGAATATGCGACCATATGCAGCCAGTACAGTATGTCTCGTCTAGGTATCATAAGACTAAGAGAGGATAGACTAGGTCACATACAGAGGTATAAAGAGAGTCATTTCCGTCTTGCTAGTACACGGTGAAATAGGACAGAAAGTCGATATTACTGATATGGTGTACACTGCACCATGGTCTGTACTGCGCCTTGCGTACCCATGGAGACTCCACTGGATAATACATCGTGCACAAAAAATAGGCTACCCAATTTAACGTTATCTGCTACGGGATGCAACTGATAAGAAAAGCCTATTTTATGGTGCAAAAGTTTTTTTCTGGGCTAGTTTCATTCTGCCCATCCTGTATAGAGATATCGAAATACAGAACAATCTGAATCCTGCAGAAGTTCTATGGATAGGAGTACGGAGTGATGGGAGATTTTATAAGGGGCAGTCAGATGAAAAAGAGACATGAAGCAAAAGTAAGTAAACTGTTTATTATTTCAAAAGTAATCGCGATAACTGTTAATACACACTATGAGACAATACGGTCAATGCCTTCAGGGAAAACTGTTTGCAGCTCACTACGGAACCATGACTGTACCTCTTCAAACACTTCTTCGTCTGAAGCAAATCGATGGCGACGAATGTTTTTCTTGGCCGTGCGGGATTAGCCGAGCGGTCTGGGGCTCTGCAGTCATGGACTGTGCGGCTGGTCCCGGCGGAGGTTCGAGTCCTCTCTCGGGCATGGGTGTGTGTGTTTGTCCTTAGGATAATTTAGGTTTAGTAGTGTGTAAGCTTAGGGAGTGATGACCTTAGCAGTTAAATCCCTTAAGATTTCACACGCATTTAAAGATTTGAACAATGTCTTTCTTGAGGGGTCCAAAATATGGAAGTCGCCTTTGGGGAGGTCGAAGTGTTATGGAGCATGTATGAGGGCTTCCCAGCGCAACTTCTGCAGCATGGTAAATACAACGTTGGTTACAGGTGAGTGGTGGATGCCTGGAGACTTGCATGATCTGTCATCAATGCGTCTTTGCCCATCGATGGGAAACATACAAGATTTTGTAGATATTGCTGATTATTCCTCTCTCTCTCTCTCTCTCTCTCTTCCTCCCTATGCAAGTCCCATTCTTGTAAGGTTTCCAATCATCTTGTCAATTATCGAACTGTATGAAAAAAACGTAAATTATTTACAAACTACGGCGTGCACAAGCTTTATTCAACATGTACATTCGACTACAGCTATTCGGATTTAAGTTATGTCATGTTCGATATGCCTGTCATCATTGGCGATGATGTGGCGAGGACGAATGATGATTTTCTGTATGACCCGCCGAAGTATCGGAACATCGATGCTGTCGATGACCTGAATGTCTATTTTCAGCTAAGCAATGGTTTTTGGAGTTATTGCTGTACACCTTGTATTTAATATTGCCCCACAAAAAGGAATCGCTTGTGTTCAGATTCGGAGAACATGGCGGTCAATCGAGGCCCATGCCAGTGGCCCCCGTGTACCCCAGACTGCAGTCCCCAAAGTGCTCCTCCAGGACATCACCCTCCTGCTTCGATGGGACCGAGCTCTGTCTTGCACGAACCATATCTTGTTGAAATCAAGGGTTACTTGAGATATTGGGGATGAAAACGTCTTCCAGAATTTTCACGTACCGCTCGGTAGTCACCGTGCCACACAGTTATCCGTTGAGGGTGAAGAGATTTCTCGATCGCGAAATGCGGATTGTCAGTCCCCCAAATGAGCCAGTTTTGCTTACTGGCGAACCCATCCAAATGAAAGTGGGCTTCGTTGCTAAACCAAAACATACAAAGCTTTCTAATTCCCATCATACCCGCAGCCAAGCGTGCGGTTTGAACGTCCTAATACAAACCGTTCAGAAGTTATGACCATTTTCCAGAATGCGATTTTCACTCTGCAGAGGAGTGTGTGCTGACATGAAACTTCCTGGCAGATTAAAACTGTGTGCATGACCGAGACTCGAACTCGGGACCTTTGCATTTCGCGGACAAGTGCCCAGGAAGTTTCATATCAGCGCACACTCCGCTGCAGAGTGAAAATCTCATTCTGGAAACATCTCCCAGGCTGTGGATAAGCCATGTCTCTGCAGTATCCTTTCTTTCAGGAATGCTAGTTCTGCAAGGTTCGCAGGAGAGCTTCTGTAAAGTTTGGAAGGTAAGAGACGAGATACTGGCAGAAGTAAAACTGTGAGGACCGGGTGTGAGTTGTGCTTCGGTAGCTCAGATGGTAGAGCACTTGCCCGCGAATGGCAAAGGTCCCGAGTTCGAGTCTCGGTCAGGCACACAGTTTTCATCTGTCAGGAAGTTTTATGACGATTTTATTTCATTTATTGAACTCAATAACTGTCACCCTGTGTTTCACTTTGCACTGCTGAAGGTTTCCGTGGTTCCAAAATTACAGCAAAGCTACAATATCCCGCCTCTAACCGTTAGCTGACGGCGTTAGTGAGGTGAGAAGAGTTTGGATAAACAATGTAACAACGATGGCAATGCTCGAGTCGCGGGTAGCCCGCGACGCAAGACGGCGAACGGCTACCCGACGGACGTTTCAATTTAGCAGTGGCCAATCGTAGCGGAGCCCGCGTGGGAACCCGGCAGCGGCGAGGCGGTGCGCACGCGACGTCATCGCCCTCCGCCGATACCTCGACACCCCGCGCCGCGTCACGCGAAGAGCCCGCAGCGCGCTGCAAGGGCAGCCGGCCGCCAGCGACGCGGCAGCGGCGAACAAAGCGATCGCGGAATCGCGTGCCTGCGGGGGCTGCCTCAGCGTGTGTTCCACTCCCGTGCTCCGCCCTCTGCTGTGTTTCTCCGCTGTCTGCTGTGTGGCGAGCAGGTCGAAAGTTTTCTCTGCAGAGGCTTACCGAAACTGGCCGCTCGTCGTTATACCATGCATTTCAAATTGCACGATGGGGTGTGGTTGACTACAATTCCTATTGTACAATGGGCTATCGTAAAGCTTTAATTATACACTACTGGCCATTAAAATTGCTACACCACGAAGATGACGTGCCACGGACGCGAAATTTAACCGACAGGAAGAAGATGCTGTGATATGCAAATGATCAGTTTTTCAGAGCATTCGCACAAGGTTGGATCCGGTGGCGACACCTACAACGTGCTGACATGAGGTAAGTTTGCAACCGATTTCTCATATTCAAACAGCAGTTGACCGGCGTTGCCTGGTGAAACGTTGTTGTGATACCTCCTGTAAGGAGGAGAAATGCGTACCATCACGTTTCCAACTGTGATAAAGGTCGGATTGTAGCCTATCACGATTGCGGTTCATCGTATCGCGATACTGCTGCTCGCGTTGGTCGAGTTCCAATGGCTGTTAGCAGAATATGGAATCGTTGGGTTCAGGAGGGTAATACGGAACGCCGTGCTGGATCCCAACGGCCTCGTATCACTAGCAGTCGAGATGACAGGCATCTTATCCGCATGGCTGTAACGGATCGTGCAGCCACGTCTCGATCCCTGAGTCCCAGATGGGGACGTTCGCAATACAACAACTATCTGCACGAACAGTTCAACCACGTTTGCAGCAGCATGGACTATCAGTTCGGAGACCATGGCTGTGGTTACCCTTGACGCTGCATCACAGACAGGAGCGCCTGCGATGGTGTACTCAACGACGAACCTGGGTGCACGAATGACAAAACGTCATTTTTTTCGGATGAATCCATATTCTGTTTACAGCATCATGATGGTCGCATCCGTGTTTGGCGACAACGCGGTGAACGCACATTGGAAGCGTCTATGCGTCATCGCCATACTGGCGTATCACACGGCGTGATGGTATGGGGTGCTACTGGTTACACGTCTCGCTCTCCTCTTGTTCGCATTGACGGCACTTTGAACAGTGGCCGTTACATTTCAGACGTGTTACGACCCGTGGTTCTACCCTTCATTCGATACCCGCGAAACACTACATTTCAGCAGGATAATGCACGACCACATATTGCAGGGTCTGTACGGGCCCTTCTGGATATAGAAAATGTTCGACTGCTGCCCTGGCCAGCACATTCTCCAGATCTCTCACCAATTGAAAACGTCTGGTCAATGGTGGCCGAGAAACTGGCTCGTCACAATACGCCAGTCACTACTCTTGATCAACTGTGGTATCGTGTTAAAGCTGCATGGGCAGCTGTACCTGTACACGCCATCCAAGCTCTGTTTGACTCAATGCGCAGGCCAGAGGTGGTTGTTCTGGGTACTGATTTGCCGGGATCTATGCACCAAAATTGCGTGAAAATGTAATCAAATGACAGTTCTAGTATAATATATTTGTCCAATTAATACCCGTTTATCATCTATATTTTTTCTTGGTGTAGCAGTTTTAATGGCCAGTAGTGTAATCACGAAAAACTTCGGTTATCTAATTAATATTTTATACGCGAAAATACGCCCTTTAGTAATATGGAGGAGACCTCTGACCCACATCTACATATATACTCCACATCCCAGCGTGCTGTGTGTGGTGCACGGTACCCCATACCACTACCTGTCATTTCCCCTCCTGTTCCACTCAAAAATAGACGGGAAAACGACTGTCTTTACGCCTCAGTAAGAGCCGTAATTTCTTGTATCTTATCTTCGTGATCTTTAAGCGCGGTATTCGCTTTGTGATCAAAAGTATCTGGACACATGGCTGAAAATGACGCACAAGTTCGTGGGGCCCTCCATCAGTAATGCTGGAATCCAATATGGTGTTGGCCCACCCTTACCCTAGATGATACCTTCCACTCTCGCAAGCATACCTTCAGTCAGGTGCTGGAAGGTTTCTTGGGGAACGGCAGCCCATTCTTCAGGGAGTGCTGCACTGAGGAGAGGTATCGATGTCGGCTGGTGAGGCCTGGCACGAAGTCGGCATTCCAAAACATCCCAGAGGTTTTCTATAGGATTCAGGTTAGGAGTCTGTGCAGGCCAGTCCATTGCAGGGATGTTACTGTCGTGCAACCAATCCGCCACAGGCCGTGCATTATGAACAGGTGCTCGATCATGGTGAAAGATGCAATCGCCATCCCCGAATTGCTCTTCAACAGTGGGAAGCAAGAAGGTGCTTAAAACGTCAATGTAGGCCTGTGCTGTGATAGTGCCACGCGAAACAACAAAGGGTGCAAGCCCCCTCTATGAAAAACACGACCACAACAGAACACCACCACCTCCGAATTTTACTGTTGGCACTACACACGCTGGCAGATGACATTGATCAGGTGTTCGCCAAATCCGCACCCAGCCATCGGATCGCCACATTGTATACCGTAATTCGTCGCTCCACACAACGTTTCTCCACTGTTCAATAGTCTAATGTTTACGCTCCTTACGCGAAGCGAGGCGTCGTTTTGCTTTTACCGGCGTGATGTCTGGTTTACGAACAGCCACTCGACCATGAAATCCAAGTTTTCTCAGCTCCCGCCTAACTGTCATAGTACTTGCAGTGGATCCTGATGCAGTTTGGAGTTCCTATGTGATGATCTGTACAGATGTCTGCCTATTAGACGTTACGACTATCTTCAACTGTCGGCGTTCTCTGTCAGCCAACAGACGAGGTCGGCCTGTACGCTTTCGTGCTGTACGTGTCCCTTCAAGATTCCGCTTCACTGTCACGTCAGAAACAGTGGATATAGGGTTGTTTACGCGTACCGACGTATGACACCATTGACAGCCAGTCACCTGACCACGTTCTAAGTCCGTGATTTCCTCGGAGCACCCCATTCTGTTGTCTCACGATGTCCACTGACTACTGACGTCGCTGATATGGAGTACCTGGCAGTAGGTGGCAGCAAAATGCACCTAATGTGTATGTTGGTGGCAGTAGAGTGGTCCGGCAGTCAGCTTCAAATGCCCGTCCTCTAAATTTTCTCAATACTGTTTCTCGAGAAGAACGTCGCCTCCCCTCCAGGGATTCCCATTTGAGTTCCTGAAGCATCCCCGTAATACTTACATGTTGTTCGAACCTACCGGTAACAAATCTAGCAACCCGCCATTGAATATCTTCCTTCAGTCCGACCTGGTACAGATCCCAAACAATCGAGCACTACTCAAGAGTAGCTCCCACTAGCGTCCTATATCAGGTCTCCTTTACAGGTGAACCACTCTTTCCTAAAATTCCCCCAATGAACCACAGTTTTCAAATGCTCTTTTGACATCATACTGCTCTGCATGGCAGTTATAAGAGTCGAGGGTTATGAAAGGGAAGCAGTGGTTGGGAAAGGAGTGAGACAGGGTTGTAGCCTCTCCCCGATGTTATTCAATTTGTATATTGAGCAAGCAGTAAAGGAAACAAAAGAAAAATTCGGAGTAGGTATTAAAATTCATGGAGAAGAAGTAAAAACTTTGAGGTTCGCCGATGACATTGTAATTCTGTCAGAGACAGCAAAGGACTTGGAAGAGCAGTTGAACGGAATGGACAGTGTCTTGAAAGGAGGATATAAGATGAACATCAACAAAAGCAAAACGAGGATAATGGAATGTAGTCGAATTAAGTCGGGTGATGCTGAGGGGATTAGATTAGGAAATGAGACACTTAAAGTAGTAAAGGAGTTTTGCTATTTAGGGAGTAAAATAACTGATGATGGTCGAAGTAGAGAGGATATAAAATGAAGACTGGCAATGGCAAGGAAAGCATTTCTGAAGAAGAGAAATTTGTTAACATCGAGTATAGATTTAAGTGTCAGGAAGACGTTTCTGAAAGTATTTGTATGGAGTGTAGCCATGTATGGAAGTGAAACATGGACGATAACCAGTTTGGACAAGAAGAGAATAGAAGCTTTCGAAATGTGGTGCTACAGAAGAATGCTGAAGATAAGGTGGGTAGATCACGTAACTAATGAGGAGGTATTGAATAGGTCTGGGGAGAAGAGAAGTTTGTGGCACAACTTGACTAGAAGAAGGGATCGGTTGGTAGGACATGTTTTGAGGCATCAAGGGATCACAAATTTAGCATTGGAGGGCAGCGTGGAGGGTAAAAATCGTAGGGGGAGACCAAGAGATCAATACACTAAGCAGATTCAGAAGGATGTAGGTTGCAGTAGGTACTGGGAGATGAAGAAGCTTGCACAGGATAGAGTAGCATGGAGAGCTGCATCAAACCAGTCTCAGGACTGAAGACCACAACAACACAACAACACTGCTCTGCAACGTTACGTCCAGATATTTAAACGACTTCACTGTGTCAAGCAGGACACTAGTAACACTGTAACCGAACATTACAGGTTTGTTGTTCCAACCCGCGTTAACTCACATTTTTTCACATTTATAGCTAGCTTCCATTCATCACACCAGCTGAAAATTTTGTCTAAGTCATCTTGTATCTTCCTACAGTCACTCAATTCGACACCTGACCTTAGACCACGAAACAATCGCATTTGCTGCCCATCCTGTCCTCCAAATCATTAATGTGTACAGAGAACAACAGCGGTCCTATGACATTTCCCTGGGGCACTCCTAATGACTCCCTTCCCTCTGAGGAAAACTGACCGTTGAAGACAACACACTGGGTTCTATTATTTAAAGAGTCTACGAGCCACTCACTTGTCTAAAAACTTATTCCATATGCTCGTACCTTCGTTAACAGCCTGCAGTGGGACACCGTGTCAAAAGGTTTCCGGAAATCTAGAAATATGGGATTTACCTGTTGCCCCTCATCCATAGTTCTCAGTATATGATGTGTGAAAAGGGCAAGCCGAGTTTCATACGAGTGATGCTTTCTAAAAGCATGCTGATTCGTGGACATAAGTTTCTTAGCTGATTTGTGTGTCGGACTAGCTCATAAAAGTCAAACTCTATGTTATGTGATACTTTACACTGATCTGAGTATGCACCTACGAGTCATTGATTACTAATCGTTAGGTTTGATGGCAGCTCCAGAGCCAAAACCAGTAATAAATTTTAGTAAGATACGAGGTCGTGCTGGAAAGAAATGCCTCCGAATTTTGTATTGAAGTTTCTCATAATGAGAAACGAGAAGGAGCGACCTATATGTTCTCTAATGAACTTTTTTATTATCACAGTCGCTTTCAGAGCTGTTTTTATTGACTGGTTTCGACACGAGGGTCATCTTCAGATCTTTGTTGGTTGTACATCTGCAACGCGGCACTAGTGCAGTTGGGTTGGAGCAGCAGCGAAGTTGCATCGACATGGCTCGCCCGACCATTGCCGCCACGCATCACTGAGCTCGACCACGGTCTTGGTGGATCGTCGGTCGGTCGTCCCACCGGACGACGCGTTTTGGCTCGCCGATCGTTCATGAGTCGGCTGTGTGTGTGTGTGTGTGTGTGTGTGTGTGTGTGTGTGTGTGTGTGTGTGCATCGACTCCCGATTTGTCTTCATCCATGCTAAGGTACTGTTGTGTATCGTTCAGGTCTTCGTGCAAGTGGTTGTCAGGTTGTTTGTGCAATTGGCGTTATCTCCACTAACGACTATTTCAGATGCTGTCGGCATTCTGAGAGGATCGGTCGGTTGCTGCTAACCAGGGAAGTTATCTCCCCGCGGTGCAGCCGGCTGGGTCCTCTGGCGGTCCCTGCGCAGTGTCGGAGCGTGTGTGGAGCTATCTGATCGCTATGAGCTCCGTGGTTCACCGACCCAGGACGTCAAAGTTGAGTAGTGGCTTCAGCTACCCAAGCCACGTCCATTAATGTTGTGGTGGTTCGTTTCGGCGGTTCGCTGTTTGGGGGGTGGGGGGTGGTTCCCGTGAGCAACACTGAGTGTTTCTATTGCTGAAATTTAGCCGCCATAGGGTGCAATTAACTATATTGGTTGACTACAATTCGGGTGCCCCAGCGGAATTTTCTGCCTTGTGGCCGTTAGTGTTCTGGTTACCTGCCCTGGCCACTGATGTAAATTAAGGCGGTGTTCCTTTTGGGTGAAGTTACCGTGTATGTTACTGTATTTCAAATTCAAGTGTACCAGTGGAATTTTCTGCCTTGTGGCCGGACTTAAAAATTAACAAATAACACAATTCAAGAATATAGATAACTTCACCCAAAAGGAACACTGCCTAAATTTACATCAGTGGCCAGGGCAGGTAACCAGAACACTAACGGCCACAAGGCAGAAAATACCGCTGTTGCACCCGAATTGTAGTCAACAAATACAGTTAATTGCACCGCATGGCGGCTAAATTTCAGCAATAGAAACACTCAGTGTTGCTCACAGGAACCCCCACCCCCCAAACAGCGAACCAGCGAAACGAACCACCACAACATTAATGGACGTGGCTTGGGTAGCTGAAACCACTACTCAACTTTGACGTCCTGGGTCGATGAACCACGAAGCTCGTAGCGATCAGACAGCTCCACACACGCTCCGACACTGCGCAGGGACCACCAGCGGACCCAGCCTACTGCACCGCACGAACTTCCCTGGTGCGCAACAACCGACCGATCCACTCAGAATGCCGACAACATCTAAAATAGCCGTCAGTGGAAATAACGCCAATTACACACACAACATGACAAACACTTGCACGAAGACCTGAACGATACACAACAGTAACTAAGCATGGACGAAGACAATCTGGGAGTCGATGCGCGCGCACACACACACACACACACACACACACACACACACACACACACAGCCGACTCATGAACGATCGGCGAGCCAAAACGCTTCGTCCGGTAGGACGACCGACCGACGACCCACCAAGACCGTGGTCCGGCTCAAGTGATGCGTGGCGGCAATGGTCGGGCGAGCCACGTCGTTGCAGACCTCACTGCTGCTCCAACCCGACTGCACTCCTCGCAACTCCTCGACTGGCAGGTCCGGACTGCACTCCAGACGCGTTCCAACTGACTGGGAGACCTGAACTCGCTATCCAAACTCGCGTCCGAAACTGGCTTACGACAGACAACGACCGGGAAGTAACAGCAGTCGAGAAAGATACTACGAGAGGGGATGTATCGATACGCGCTGCTAGCGTCGGTCACGGTCAGGCAAAGCTGCAACTCAGTGACAGTAGTAATTTAAATTAACGTAGTGAGTTGAAAGTACCTTGAAAAGAGAGTGTAAAATACATGATGGCGGGAACACGAGCCACGGACGGCTCAGCATCCTGTTGCATTGTGTGTTTCTCAAACATGCCATGTTAATATTAAGTGGAGAGTATATTGCACATTCAGCACAGGTTCGTCAAAAATAAAATTACAAACAGGTTTGCTACAATTAAAAATACACACCAGGTAGAGCTTGGCATGTTTATGTATGGGGGCTATTCGGAAAGTAAGTTCCGATCGGTCGCGAAGTGGAAACTACAATGAAATTTTGCACAGAAGTGTTGTTTAGTGTCTACTATGCCTGTCGATCGCTGCACCTCGCTCTTCTCACTTCTGAGGGCACAGTGAGCACGTAAAGATACCTAGAAAATAGTGTCTCCCGCCAAGTATGAGGAACTGGTAAAAGACTTCGCCTGATGCCATGCAGTCCACATAACATATCTGTCATGCGTTTCGTTCTTCATGACAATTCACGGGTGCACTCTCCAGAGCCAATGAAGATTTTCCTGCAGCGTTTTCGATGGGACGTATTTGATCACCCACAACACAGCCCGTAATTGGCTCGTCCTGGGTTTCATCTCTGCTCACATGAACCGTTGGCTATGAAGACAACATTTGGGCACAGACAACGAGCTGTAGACGAGCGTAGAGAACGGGCGGAAGGCAGAGGGGGCTGCCTTCTATGACGAGGGTATTGGAAAGTCGGTACAACACTAAGACAGATGTCTAAATCGGAGCAGCGACTACGTAGAGACATAGTTGTAAGGTGTAGGTAACAACTGAAAATAACATATTTTTAAAGGTTTCAGGAATTACTGCAACCAATCACCGTTTTTTCTTCAATTTTTATTTATTCATGACCGGTTTTGAATCGCCAGGCGATTTATCAGACGATACGTTTTAGTTTGGAGTATTGTGGGGGGTCGTGCATGTGTGGCAAATTCAGAGAAAACAGGATAGTATACATATGTTGAGGGGTGGGGGGAGGGGGGAGAAGGAGGGAGGGAGAGATGGGAGGGGGCAAGAGCGAGAGAGAGAGAGAGAGAGAGAGAGAGAGAGAGAGAGAGAGAGAGAGATAGGGAGATTGTGATGTGTAAAAAAAAGTGGTAGGGAGGATGGTGTTTAGGTGTGGTATGAGCTAGGTGGGGAATGAGTATGGGAGTGGATGAGTAACTTCAGTTTACACTTTCTGTATGTATTCATTGTTCCTTTTACCTGGCTAGGTAGCAAAATAAAACTTTTATCCATTCTGGTTTTGGAACACTGCGAAATTCCTGCAATAAGTCGCCGTTTTTTCTTCAGTTTTTATTTATTCATGACCGTTTTCGAATCGCCTGGTGATTCATCATCCCACGATACAATTTAGTTTTTTTTAAAAAAACATTTTTGGTTTTCATTATGGTTTCCATTTCGCGGCGGATCGGAACTTACTTTCCGAACAGCTCTCGTATACAGCATTCCTTTGATACTTGCCAGCTGCTAAAATCCGCAGTATGTAGTAGAAGTGCACATTTATACTAATGTTTACATTCTTAATTCGGTTCTAAATATCGGTGGATGTATGACATGCCATGCACATTACTCGGTCGACTTTCCAGCTTCGCTGATGCAACTTGTAACACCCTGCCGTTACAGGGCTACGAATTAATGCGCGTAACACGTAACTATGTCGTTGCGTGAGGAACGGCGTGCTGAAACCCAGTTTCTGACCGCAGTAAACCTTCGCCCATACAGGGGACAAACACTCTGCTTCAGCGTGGCAATGCAAGACCACACATCAACACTACGACATCTGGCTCCTTCGGTTCACTGTCATCGATCATTCTCCGAACAGTCCCGACTTGGCCCCATCCGACTTCAATCTCTTTCAGAAACTCGAAGGACACCGTCGAAGACTTCACTTTGATAGTAGCGAAGCGGTGCAAGCAAACATGAGTTTGTGGTCAAAAAGGTCAAACATTCTACATTGTCGGCATAAACAAACTGATCTCTCGTTGGGAGAAATGTGTTGAGCGTGAAGGTGACTATGTTAAGAAATAAAAGTGTAGGCATGAAGAATAAAGATGTAGAATGCCGATAAAGTTTGTTTTATTTAAAAAGCTTTGACAGTTTTCACATCAAAAATTCGGAGACATTACTTTTCAGCACGCCTTCGTAGCGTGTGACTGAGGTATGTAATTTAACAATGTGGTGTTGTAATGTTGTCTTTGTTTGCAGCTAAACACAAGCAGTCCTGGTTAACACTGAAATCTCCACGCTAAAGTACTTCCAGGAGAGGCAAAACTAAATGGCGCAGCTCGTTAATTCAGGGGAGTATTGTGCGTAATTAGTTTTCTATACTGCAAGGTTGTACCCTATCTTCGATGTTATCCATTCTGCACATTTAGCAAGCAGTAAAGGAAACCAAAGAAAAATTTGAAGTAGGGATTAAAGTACAGAGAGAAGAAACAGAAACTTTGAAGATTGTCGATGACACTGCAATTCTGTAAGAGACAGTAAAGGACTTGGAACAGCAGTTGAAAGGAATAGATAGTGTCTCGAAAGGAGGGTATAAGATGAACATCGACAAAAGCAAGACAAGGCTAGTGGAATGCAGTCTAGTTAAATCATGTGATGCAGAGGGAATCAGATTAGGAAACAAGAGAATGTCGTACACAAGTTTTGCAATTTGAGAATCAAAATAACGAAGTCGAAGTAGAGAGGATATAAAATGTAGACTGTCAGTGACAAGAAAAGCGTTTCTGAAGAAGAGATATTTGTTAACATCGAGTTCAGATTTAAGTTCAGGAAGTCTTTTCTGAAAGTATTTGTGTGGATTGTAGACATGTGTGGAAGAAAAACATGGGCGTTAAACAGTTTAAACAAAAGATGAATAGATGCTTTTGAAAGGAACGCTTAAGATCAGATGGGTAGATGACGTAACTAATGAGGAGGTACTATATACAAATGGGGAAAAAAAGTTATTTGCAGGATAACCTGCCTAGCACAAGGGATCAGTTGACAGCATCAAGGGATCACCAATTTAGTATTGGAGTGAGATTTGAGGGGTTGAAAATCATTGAGGGAGGCCAACAGACGAATACAGTAAGAAAATTTTAAGTATGTAGATTGCAAATCAATTTCAGTCTCTTCTACTACATTTTGAAAATGCAACGGTCTCCGCCTGTTGAGTTCGGCGAGTACACACACACATTTAAAAAGCCTGCCGAATCGAAAAAGTCGCGAATGTTGCAGCTTCTTCAGATCAATCCAGACGACTTCTTTAGCCGGGTAGTCACCATGGACAAAAGAGTAAAGCAAGCAGTGGAAAAATATAGATTCACTACGGTGAAGACCCAGTTTCGTCGAGCAAGGTGCTGTTGAGTGATTTTTGGGACTATCAGCGTGTGGTACTGTCAGGTTACACTGGTACGCGGCACAATATAGAAAAGTAACACGTCAGTAGAGCTCAAAGATTAGAAGAGTTACGAAGATAACGTACAGCTTTCACTGTGTCCGAAATTTTTATGTAAGTGTCTATCAAATTACGGTGTATGCAAAATGGAACACGAATGTCTCTAAGTACCAGATAATCAAATGGATGCATGCGATGAAAAATGTTGATGTAAATCTCTTAACTGACCCATCACCGTCATGCTATGTGTCTACAGGGTGTTCAAAAATTCAGTGCCCAAACTAAGAGGGATGATGACGGAGACAAAAACAAACATATTTCATAAAGCAACCGTGTGCCGGAAACGCATATTGTTGGAGTACTGAGTATACAGGAGGTTATTGCGTGTAATTGAGAGTAAAACGATGTTTAAAGGTTTTCCACTGCTTTATTTTTATGATCAACATTAAATCACAATGTGTGTTCGGAATGAGCACCATTGACATCTGCGCAGAGCCGTTATCGACGTAGCAAGGAGTCCCGTGTTCGCTGGGAAATGGGTAGTGTGTTCTGTACTGCAAGAACTCTTTGCAATCGACTCGGTCTCAGAGTCAAGACGGGTAGAATGCACCTCGGCTTTCATATAGTCCCAGAGAAAGTGGTCTAAGGAGGCGCGATTAGAGTATCTTGCAGGCCAATGTACAGGTCCTCCCCGGCCGATCCCTGATTGCCAAAAGTACTGGTTATTACTGCTCGGACTGGTTGTGCAAAGTGCATTGGCGCTCGATGATGCTGAAGCCCCGCCCTAGTTCTGATATCTAGGGGTAGCTCATCCAGTAATGTCGGCAGGTGAACTTCCAGGGACACACTGAACATTGGTCACCTGAGTCGAGCAGGCAACAAGTAAGGCCCACGTAGGTAGTCGATCACGATACTGGGCCACATGTTCACTGCAGAAATGTCTCTGATGGCCTCGCACAACTGTAATACGTGGGTTTTTATCCGACCACACATGCGAATAGCGACAACGTTGGACACAATGACTTTTATCTGTGTAATGTTGTTGCTTTATTTGTGGTGTAAGCGGTGGTGATTGACAATAAAAGCGGGTTAAAAGCTGTGAGCTGTCTGGGGAAGTTAACCTTGCATTACTGCGCAACTGTTTCACCAGGCATCCAGTCTAGCTTACCAAATTCCCAACCAGACAAACATTAATTATAAACATTTAATAGTCATACGACAACCGGTGATATATATATATATATAAAAGAGAATTTAAATAAAAAGAAATAAATCAGTTTATATTTGGAAATTTATTTTAACATTGATCATTGAAATTTAAGCATATTAAACTTGAGTCGTAACTAAGCTGGTGCCGTATTTAGGATTGTGAAAATGTGAGATTGTAATCTTACGGAACACATCAAATATGGAGCCAAGATTGGGAGACTGCATACAACACTGCATTCATAAAATAACACACGAAGAACGTTGAAACATAAGCAAGAGGAAATTAACCACAACCAACCGATTCAATTTTCACCCAAAGAAATTACGTTCGTAGCACAATCCTGTCCGTCATGTAATTACCACACATTGGTATATTAAATTCATACTAACTCTCTGTGAAATCTTCCCAAAAAGAATAGCTGAGGGCTACTTTGATGATTACACCACATGCTTCACGTGGTCTACTTGGTTTACACAAAGCGTATAACTCCACAATAATTTTGATAATTAAAATAAATTAGATCGAAAAGCAATTTACAAAAGAAAAACCTCGAACTGGTTACTATCGTCTTACTATTAACCTGATGGCTCAAACAATTATATAAGCACGTGGTAGTGGTCTCACAAAGTACACCCCACGTGGGTTGAACATAAAGAAAAGTTGCTATATTGAAAAATATTGTCAAGACGAGACGTTATAATCTCACGCAGATTCGCATTTAAGATTTATGAACTTAGTTAGAGTTACTGATCAACACGTGGTTCCACTTTACTCACAAAGTAGTGACAAAGCAACTACCGGAATATATTCTGATCTTCACACGAGAATTACACTGCGCTGCAATTTAAGATAACATTAGATATTTTAGAGCTAAACCTGAAATAAAGGTGATTAAATATTCAGTTAGGCTGAACTTAAGAAATCCATTGTCCCACGGACTTAGCAGACACGCGCTTAGCCGGAGATCTTACCACTTCAGACGCTCGCCACGGACAGACTGACTGGTCCCTTCCTGAGGGGTGGCTCACAAATACAAACGGAAGTGGCCAGAGGGGCAGCATCCTATACCAACATGACAACGGACGGACAGGACCATACTAAGGATAGAAACCTCTTTGCTTTTAGAAAGCGTAGCTACCTGTTCCGACGTTGGTCCTACTGTTCTCTAGCAGACAGGCTTGTCTGCTACCCTCAAGCATGCAACTAGAAATACATTTGCTCATTCATCCTCTCACACAGAAGGGAAGGGGGATGACAGTATCTTATCATATACAGTATATAAAAGAAAGCGGATGTAGGTTCCGTATGAGACTGTGTGACATGAATTACATATAAACTGTGTTTTAAAGTGCAGTAGTGTGACAGATCGTTCTTGTTTATGTGTAAAAGTAACACGTTCCACTACTCAGTCTCCTCCCAGATAGTCAGAAACGCCACAGTAAATTTAGAAGAGGAATTTATGCCGTAAATGACAACAGATTTAAGAAATTAACATGAAAGGAATCCAACAGAGACCTTTCATCTGCTCCACTTGTGTACTAAGTACACAATCTCAGTGCTCACGCAGTATGGGTTTCCAACACTCGGTTGTGTTTTTTTTTTTTTTTCTTTTCTGTCTTGTGTCATCCTTATGAAACTGGGTACTGAATTTTTGGACACACTATAGTATTCAGAAGGCGACGAATATAGTGAGTGAGACCTTGAGCAATTTCCCTAAATCAGTCCAGATGACGGCTGTAACGATTCTCTTAACACAGTGACAGTGGATGACATTCTTTTATATATAAAAATGCTTGTTGTCTTTTAGTAGCGCAATGTGCTGGTAGGATCAGCTTCGCGAAATATCTCTCTCCTGATTTCCTAAATGCCAAGGATGACCATGCAAGTAGAGCCTACGTTCGCTTGCCTCGAAGAAGTACCAAACACAAAATTTCTAATCAGTGAGCCAAATTTAAATACAAATTAAAAAATGGCTCTGAGCACTATGGGACTCAACTGCTGTGGTCATAAGTCCCCTAGAACTTAGAACTACTTAAACCTAACTAACCTAAGGACAGCACACAACACCCAGCCATCACGAGGCAGAGAAAATCCCTGACCCCGCCGGGAATCGAACCCGGGAACCCGGGCGTGGGAAGCGAGAACGCTACCGCACGACCACGAGATGCGGGCAAATACAAATTAATTAAACCGATAATAAGTGCCACCACACAGATCATTTGATGATTTAATAAATACCAATTCATATATTGGATATACAATAATCATGATAAATTTCATTGGAGCGTTATTAAGGTGAGGTGCAAACTGACTGACTCAACGATCCTGAGTAGGGAGCTAAATGCCGCTTTGAGCTATAATAGCAACGAATTTAGCAATAATTAGCATTTATTTCCTCATTAAAAGTAACAAACACATAGATATTAAGTTAAAACACAGTTACTTGGAATGCAGGCGCGTGAATCTCGACACATGGTACATTACATAACGCAACAACTGGGCCTACACGTGTGGGGAAAGTCTGCTAAGTTACTGGTTACGATTTATCAAGATCACACACACCACATTCACACTGATCGCTCACACAACGAAAGATAGAATGCGGAGGAAAGCATCCCTACTCCACACGTAAGCTCGCTCAGCTAGAGTGTGACTGGCTTTAACGTTCAATTTCAAAGTACAAATCCCACTTCTGAAATTCCGCAAAAATCAGTAATTCTGTAATTACATTTACCAAACATGTGCACATCTAGTCCCGCGATGAAACTGAAGGTTCAGTTCCAACACGGGAGGTGTTTACGTCGTGGTGCAGCAGAGTACAGGCTACTAAGTCCGTGGGCACGAAATACAAATAGGACGATAAATTAATAAAATTTAACAGAAGCATTCCACAACGCACAAGACACATTCATACGTGATATACGAAACTGGCCGGCCGGAGTGGCCGTGCGGTTCTAGGCGCTACAGTCTGGAACCGAGCGACCGCTACGGTCGCAGGTTCGAATCCTGCCTCGGGCATGGATGTGTGTGATGTCCTTAGGTTAGTTAGGTTTAAGTATTTCTAAGTTCTAGGCGACTGATGACCTCAGAAGTTAAGTCGCATAGTGCTCAGAGCCATTTCATATACGAAACTAACTAAAACTGTACATCACTTGGTGATACCGCTCCTCCACGCCAGGTTGCAGCTGCACAAAAGATCTCATCGAATAAACTGAATACTAATGAAATTAATACCGTTCCCTACCAATAATTGATGCGGCATGATTATCAATGCCAGATACCAGAGTGACTACTGGAAACTGAAACAAAGCTCACTCTTACGTAGTTCAACTTAGCAAATAGAGATACAACTGGGAGCATCCTTACTCACCAGCGTCCTAGGGAAGAGTAAAACTAACCCTCCACCCTATCCGGAAGGGCCTAGAGACCGTAAGCAGTTTCTGCCCGTACCAACCTCGCAATGGATGCTGACCAGTGGTCAGTAATGCCTCTCTGACCCAATGTTTTTTTTTTTTTTGGTCATCAGTCTACTGACTGGTTTGATGCGGCCGGCCACGAATTCCTTTCCCGTGCTAACCTCTTCATCTCAGAGTAGCACTTGCAATCTACGTCCTCAATTATTTGCTTGACGTACTCCAATCTCTGTCTTCCTCTACAGTTTTTGCCCTCTACAGCTCCCTCTAGTACCATGGAGGTCATTCCCTCATGTCTTAGCAGATATCCTATCATCCTGTCCCTTCTCCTTATCAGTGTTTTCCACATATTCCTTTCCTCTCCGATTCTGCGTAGAACCTCCTCATTCCTTACCTTATCAGTCCACCTAATTTTCAACATTCGTCTTCGATTCTCTTCTGTTCCGGTTTTCCCACAGTCCATGTTTCGCTACCATACAATGCTGTACTCCAGACGTACATCCTCAGAAATTTCTTCCTCAAATTAAGGCCGGTATTTGATATTAGTAGACTTCTCTTGGCCAGAAATGCTTTTTTGCCATAGCGAGTCTGCTTTTGATGTCCTCCTTGCTCCGTCCGTCATTGGTTATTTTACTGCCTAGGTAGCAGAATTCCGTAACTTCATTGACTTCGTGACCATCAATCCTGATGTTAAGTTTCTCGCTGTTCTCATTTCTACTATTTCTCATTACCTTCATCTCCCTCCGATTTACTCTCAAACCAAACTGTGTACTCATTAGACTGTTCATTCCGTTCAGCAGATCATTTAATTCTTCTTCACTTTCACTCAGGATAGCAATGTCATCAGCGAATCGTATCATTGATACGTTACCCAATGTAACCGTATTCAAATCTCTACACAAAAGTCGGCTAAACTTCCCTTAACATTCAAGGAAACCTCCTGGCAACAGAGGAAACCTGAAGTGCCAGCTACAAAATGGTTCAAATGGCTCTGAGCACTATGGGACTTAACATCTGTGGTCATCAGTCCCCTAGAACTTAGAACTGCTTAAACCTAACCAATCTAAGGACATCACACACATCCATGCCCGGCTAGCTACAGACAAACCACACAAACATACTAGCATACGGCAGTGGGGACACACATACATACAGAACATAGTTATGAATTTGAAACTGAAAAAGACATTCTCTTCTGGCGTTGAAATGCAGCTGTAATTTCACGCACTTTCATCCATCTACCTCTCTAGGCATAATCATACTGAACATTTGAGTCATTAAGAAATTAAGAACTATAGCAAAACCGAATGTTGATTCCCAGAATCAAGGGAACGGCTGATATATATATATATATATATATATATATATATATATATATATATATATATATATATATATATATACCCTAGCCGAGCCTCAGGTACAGGGCGGGTCGCAGGTGGCGGATAGCGAACGATCCATCAGATATGGTGGACAGCTGCGAATAAGGGGAAACCCAAATAAGCAGTCCTGGACCGAGGCGGCAGCATCACGAGGGTGTGGGAGGGTGACTTTTGGCAAGGGTCACACTCATTCAAAAACCACAGAACCCGAAGACGTTGCTGTGTCATGGCGAGTAAGTGCTGCCATTACAATAAGCACTGTCAACACCCAAATCCAGGACGCGTCTGAAGTGGGAACCATTGACATCCTGGTCAGCGTCTGTTCACACAATGTGCGGCTGGTCATAATGCGCCAGGAACTAACAATCCCTGGTTCTAAACACCCAGTGGAAACACTGGACCAACTTGATTACAAGCAAGTATGACTCGTGCAAGTAATAACAACATTACCCCAGGTGGTAACCAATCCACCCATCAACAGATGGCAACCAGGAATTCGGATTCTGGGGAACCTGGACTTACACGATTACATCAGAGAAAGTTGGAGCTCTCTGGCAAACTTCCACTTAAAACACCTACATACATTGGAACCTTTAACATAAATACATTAATCCAACCAGGAAAACTTCTAAACCTTACAACAGAACTTGAAAAGCAAAAGATAGTAATACTAGCTTTACAGGAGACACGTTTTACAGATGAAGAAACATCAGATTATGGCAACTATCGCATCTTTAAGAGTAAGACGGATAAACGAATCGGAAGAGGAGCCCCCCATCTCGGGATGGCGTTTATCATACACAAGAGCGTGCTCAGCTCCATCAAGGAAGTTACTCCCGTAAATAATAGGATAATGACGATGTGCTTACAATGTGCCAACAAAACATACACAATGGTTAATGTTCATGCTCCCACGAACGGAGACAACAAGAAAAACCCCATAGAAACAGAAAAGTTCTGGGAAAATTTGGAGAATATAATGGCCAAGATTCCAAAAAGATGATACAAAAGTTCTACTCGGCGATTTTAATGCCCAAATTGGTAGAGAGAAAATCCACCAAAAAACCGTAGGCAAATATCCTGCACATGAATTTACCAATGAAAATGGTACAAGGCTCGTCGAACTATGTAAGCAGAATAACCTGAAGATAATGTCAACATCTCTAAGAAAATGTCCAAGAAAACAAAAGACATGGAGATCTCCTATACAACAAATTGGCGAGTTTCAAATAGATCATGTGGCGATTTCATACCCAGTACAAAAAGAAATTTACGACGTCCAAGTACGCAGAGGAGCAAACATTGATTCAGACCATTACCTAACTAGAATTAAAATCAAGTTTACAGCACGAAGAAGTCATCAGAAGAAAACAGAAATACAGAAATATGACACCAAGAAGATTAAAGAATCTAAAGTAAAAGAAGAATGGGAGAAGGAAAAGGCAAACACATGGGAAGAATTTCATTCTAAAATCACGCGAATAGCTAAGGAAACTATTCTCTTGAAAAAGATATTCAAACATTTACAGATGTGGGATTCAGACTGTGAAAATGCATTGGAAAGGAGAAAAAAGGCATTTCAAGAATATAACAGTAAAAAATCACAAGAAAGTCTACATTTATTTAACGAGGTTAGAAAACAGGTTTCAAAAGCTATTAAGCAAGCAAAAAGGAAGTACACGACGGCACAACTGGATGCCATAGAAGAAAATTTCCACAACTATAATACAAGAGACTTCTACAGAACTTTCGCAGATAAAATACGAGGATATATCCCTCAAAATTTATGTTTCAGAAAACCAGATGGTAAATTAGCCCTAACAAACCAGGAAAAATGTGTATTGGCTCAATATTTTTCTAACCTACTAAATTGCCTAGAACCTAGTTTAAGGTTTCCCAAAGAAATCAGTGCCAACGCTCAACCGGATTCATTACCACCAACACAGGAAGAAATCAAATGTCACATTAAAAACTTAAAAAAATAACAGAACATCTGGCGAAGATGGCATTGTTGCAGAGCTATTAAAAAACCTAGGACCAAAGACGTTGCTAGAGCTCACAAAAATAATAACAAAAATATGGGAAACAGAAAAATTACCAGAGGATTGGAAATGTGCCCTTATTCACCCGTTACATAAAAAAGGAGACAGAACAAATGTCAATAACTACAGGGGAATCTCACTTTTACAAGTCACCTACAAAATTCTCTCAACATGCCTGCTGAAAAGAACACAAGAGCAGCTGGAACGCCAAATTGGTGATTATCAAGCAGGCTTCCGCCCCGGTCGCTCATGCATAGAACAAATATTTAATTTAAAGACAATATTAAAACACAAAGCAATTAGAAATGCCCCCATAATTTGTACATTTGTAGATTTTAAGAAAGCCTATGACTCAATTGACCGGCAATCTTTGTTTAACATTTTAGAGGAACTTGGACTTGACTCCAAAACACTAAGGCTTATCAAAGAATCACTGACAGACACTGTATCTAAAGTTAAATTCAGGGGAGAAATCTCTGAACCTTTTCTCATAAAAACTGGAGTACGTCAAGGTGACGGGCTATCTCCACTTCTGTTTAATATAGTCCTGGATAAAGTCATTAAGGAATGGGAAAAAGAATTAAAAAATCAATCCTACTGGAAACCAATCCATCTTGGTAGAACCAAAGACAACGTGGAGATATCTTGTTTAGCATTCGCGGACGACTTGGCCATACTTGCAGATGATGAAGAAATCGCCACCAAACAAATAGAGATCCTTAAGGAATGCGCGGATAAAGTAGGTTTACAAATTTCGTTTCAAAAGACAGAATTTTTCTGTACGAAACTCCATATACACAGTTTGAACACAAAATATGGAGAAATAAATAGAGTAAAACATTTTAAATACCTAGGTGAAATTTTGGAGCCAACCGGAGGAGAGAAAGTTGCACAGAAGATCAGACAACAGAAAATGAAGAGAGCATATGGTATGACACATGAAATATACAATAAAAAATGCATCTCCTCGAACACAAAAATCAGACACTACTGCGCAGTAATTAAGCCAGCAGCACTATATGCTAGTGAAACGCTCACACTCCACACAAAATGTGATTTAGAAAAAATACTAAAAGAAGAACGCAAAATTATGAGAAAGATTTTAGGTCCAAAATTAACAAGGATACCGGATACAATCAAGAAGAACCACAGGAACTATATCAAACCTGGCAGCAGACATAAGAAGGCGAAGATTAAAATTTTATGGACATGTCACTAGACTTCCCCCCACACGACTCACCAACAGAATTCTCACTTACATAGAAAAAGTCAAATCAACAACACCATGGATTAGCCAAGTAAAATTAGATTCACAAAAAGCAAATATTGAACTTAAAGATGTCAAAGATAGAAAAACTTTTAGAAATAAGGCGGAAAAGTGGATTGTATTGTCGGAGAAGGAAGCACTAAAGAGACCAGGAACAAAATGGACAGAAGAAAGAAAAACAAAACATGGAGAACGAATGAAAGAAGTATGGAAGAAACGACGTCAGAAAGCTTTGCGTGATCCTTCTGGGTCCATTCGCGATAAGTATATATATATATATATATATATATATATATATATATATATATATATATTGAAACGTCCCCTTTGGAAACTTTTAAATGACTGTGCTGGTAAACCTCTTACGTTATTTGATTTTCAAACAGCTGAGCAGAACCGAACGTACTAAGACACTTCTCTCTTTACTTATTCTGATCAACACTAAACTGACACACAATATTTTTAGCGCAACGCAGTCTGACTTTCAATAATCCCTACAAAAGAATGGCTCTGACTAACAATAACCTATACCTTTCATGAACCACTTACCTCACAAAAATCTTCGTTACTCGAACTATTGCAATACAGAGAGAGCCAATACTGCCAGCTAAATAAAAGATATATATACACTCCTGGAAATTGAAATAAGAACACCGTGAATTCATTGTCCCAGGAAGGGGAAACTTTATTGACACATTCCTGATCACACTGACAGAACCACAGGCACATAGACACAGGCAACAGAGCATGCACAATGTCGGCACTAGTACAGTGTAAATCCACCTTTCGCAGCAATGCAGGCTGCTATTCTCCCATGGAGACGATCGTAGAGATGCTGGATGTAGTCCTGTGGAACGGCTTGCCATGCCATTTCCACCTGGCGCCTCAGTTGGACCAGCGTTCGTGCTGGACGTGCAGACCGCGTGAGACGACGCTTCATCCAGTCCCAAACATGCTCAATGGGGAACAGATCCGGAGATCTTGCTGGCCAGGGTAGTTGACTTAAACCTTCTAGAGCACGTTGGGTGGCACGGGATACATGCGGACGTGCATTGTCCTGTTGGAACAGCAAGTTCCCTTGCCGGTCTAGGAATGGTAGAACGATGGGTTCGATGACGGTTTGGATGTACCGTGCACTATTCAGTGTCCCCTCGACGATCACCAGTGGTGTACGGCCAGTGCAGGAGATCGCTCCCCACACCATGATGCCGGGTGTTGGCCCTGTGTGCCTCGGTCGTATGCAGTCCTGATTGTGGCGCTCACCTGCACGGCGCCAAACACGCATACGATCATCATTGGCACCAAGGCAGAAGCGACTCTCATCGCTGAAGACGACACGTCTCCATTCGTCCCTCCATTCACGCCTGTCGCGACACCACTGGAGGCGGGCTGCACGATGTTGGGGCGTGAGCGGAAGACGGCCTAACGGTGTGCGGGACCGTAGCCCAGCTTCATGGAGACGGTTGCGAATGGTCCTCGCCGATACCCCAGGAGCAACAGTGTCCCTAATTTGCTGGGAAGTGGCGGTGCGGTCCCCTACGGCACTGCGTAGGATCCTACGGTCTTGGCGTGCATCCGTGCGTCGCTGCGGTCCGGTCCCAGGTCGACGGGCACGTGCACCTTTCGCCGACCACTGGCGACAACTTCGATGTGCTGTGGAGACATCACGCCCCACGTGTTGAGCAATTCGGCGGTACGTCCACCCGGCCTCCCGCATGTCCACTATACGCCCTCGCTCAAAGTCCGTCAACTGCACATACGGTTCACGTCCACGCTGTCGCGGCATGCTACCAGTGTTAAAGACTGCGAGGGAGCTACGTATGCCACGGCAAACTGGCTGACACTGACGGCGGCGGTGCACAAATGCTGCGCAGCTAGCGCCATTCGACGACCAACACCGCGGTTCCTGGTGTGTCCGCTGTGCCGTGCGTGTGATCATCGCTTGTACAGCCCTCTCGCAGTGTCCGGAGCAAGTATGGTGGGTCTGACACACCGGTGTCAATGTGTTCTTTTTTCCATTCCAGGAGTGTATATATAAATATAAGTTCATGATATCCAGTATTACAAATTTACTCTTTCTGATAGACACACGTCCAGATCGTCCGCTCTCAAAATTCTGCCATCTCTCTCCGCACATCCGTCGCTGCTGGCGGCTCACCTCCAACTGCGCAACTCTACGCGGTACGCGCTGTTCACATCCGACTGCCCAACACTACAATAGCAAATATTCCAACAATGCAAACCAGCCACAGACTGCACACAGCATAGTCAGTGATTTTCATACAGAGCGCTACGTGGCGTTACCAACATAAAAACCTAAACAGACTACTTACAATATATATATATATATATATATATATATATATATATATATATATATATATATGTGTGTGTGTGTGTGTGTTCCTACATGGCCGGATGTATAAATTGTTCTATCACATCGCTAAACGTAGCAGGTAGTGTGACGACATGATGGAGAAACGTAATTAGGCGCCCCGTGAACTCTGACGCTGTCCCTTCCGCTTCGTTCTAAACTTGTCGACGGACTCCTTCTTCATCCGTGCACGCACACAGAAAAATTAATTCAGTTTTGAACTCATAACGTTCGGGTTTGACGGTGTTAGTAAGCCCTCTTTTAATCAGCTGCGTTACGATTTATCGTGGACACCGGTTCCGAGGACCCCCTTTTCCCCTTTGTTAACTTTACCCCCAGAACGCCTGCTTAATTTGGACAGTAAATCCTTTTAAATGAATCAGGAACGTCCGCAGATGGCTCTACTCTGTACCGGCCGAGCCGTGAGGCCCCTGAGCTGGATGTCACGCGAGAATAACCGAAACCGCTTCACTTTTAAATGGCTCAACTTCTGACGTAAATAAGGCTATAAACAAATGCGTCAAGTAAAAACTTTCAAAAACCCGTAAAGCACTTTGCAGGACGTAAGGGGCACGCGGCGCGGCGGGCCGTTTGTTCCGCCGGCGCTGATATATCGGGCGGCCCCATTGTGGACCGGGCGAGTCGGCCACTGATTTATCGGTCGCGCAGCGCCCACCCGACCGACCGACCGACCGACCGGGATCGGGAAGGCCTCCCGGGACTCCCCACCTGGCTGCAGCACCCCTGGTGCGACAATTATCTCCGTAATGGGCCGCCGTCACGTGAAGCAGGGAGGTGCGACGGCGTGGCCACGTGATAATCGGCTAAGGCTGTGCTCACACGGGACGAGAAAACGTTCCGGACGAGGAAATGGGCAAGTTCTACGACGTCACAGCGTACAACTTCACGTTTCGCATAGGGATGGCTGTTATCGCTGAAACAATCGGTTCTCGGTTAAATCGCTTTGTTTGAACTTTCAGCTTAACCCGAATGTTAAAATCGCTCAAAATAACCGTTTCCTGAAAAAAAAAAGAAACGGTTTTCGGTATTTTACTCCAACTATTTCCTGTTATAAAAGTGGAAATTGAGCGAAGATAGAAAATTTTTGACTCAGTTTAGGACAAATAGAATCAAAATATTGAATTAAGTAGTCTAATCAAAGAAAACTTAGTCCTCCGTTAACTGCTTTTCTCAGCAAGTGGTAAGCGGTTGAATACTACTGTAAGTAGGCTGTTTAGGCTTTTATGTTGGTAACGTCACCTAGCGCTCTGTATGAAAATCACTGGCTGTGCTGTGTGCAGTCTGTGGCTGGTTGGCATTGTTGGAATATTTGCTATTGTAGTGTTGGGCAGTTGGATGTGAACAGCGCGTAGCGTTGCGCAGTTGGAGGTGAGCCGCCAACAGTAGTGGATGTGGGAAGAGAGATGGCAGAGTTTTGAGAGCGGACGATCTGGACGTGTATCCGTCAGAAAAACGAAATTTGTAAGACTGGATGTCATGAACTGATATATATTTGAACACTTTTAAGGTAAATACATTGTTTGTTCTCTATCTAAATCTTTCATTTGCTAAGTATGCCTATCAGTAGTTAGTGCCTTCAGTAGTTCGAATCTTTTATTTAGCTGGCAGTAGTGGCGCTCGCTGTATTGCAGTAGTTCGAGTAACGAAGATTTTTGTGAGGTAAGTGATTTGTGAAAGGTATAGGTTATTGTTAGTCAGGGCCATTCTTTTGTAGGGGTTATTGAAAGTCAGATTGCGTTGCGCTAAAATATTGTGTGTCAGTTTAGTGTTGATCAGAATAGGTATAGAGCTAAATGTCTGAGTACGTTCAGTTCTGCTCAGCAGTTTGAAAATCAAATAATGTAAGAGGTTTATCAGCACAGTCATTCATAAATTTTTCTAAGGGGACGTTTCATACTACAAAAGATGACCAATATTCTCGCATTGATTGTAATTTTTTGAAACTCTGCTCAGAAGTAGCGTTGCAATCGAGGACCCTACCATTATTTGGGCATTGTCAATAGCCAATGCTAAAGCATGAAAACTGAGGCTGGAGATGTTTATGTTCATTTGTCCGTTTTCAAGAGCTACAGGCATACTACATAGACACAGAAAACAGGTCAGCTAGTTTCTATTTATATTGAAAACTACTCTCAAGAGCCAAAGATACTGGTACAACTGCCTAATATCGTGTAGGGCCCCAGCGAGCACCCAGAAGTGCCGCAACACGACGTGGCATTGACTCGACTGATGTCTCAAGTAGTGCTGGAGGGAAATGACACCACGATCTCTCTCGTTGCAAGGCATCCCAGATATTTTCAAAAAATGGTTCAAATGGCTCTGAACACTATGGGACTTAACTTCTGAGATCATCAGTTCCCTAGAACTTAGAACTACTTAAACCTAACTAACCTATGGAAATCACACACATCCATGCCCGAGTCAGGATTCGAACCTGCGACCGTAGCAGTCGGGCGGTTCCAGACTGTAGTGCTTAGAACCGCTCGGCCACCCTGGCCGGCTATTCTCAATAATGTTTGGTGGCCAGCAGAAGTGTTTAAATTTAAAAGAGTGTTCCTGGAGCCACACTGGAGTATGGGGTGTCGCATTGTCCTGCTGGAATTGCCCAACCCCGCTGGAATGCGCAATGGACATGAATGGATGCAGATGACCAGATAGGGTTCTTACGTGCGTGTCACCTGTCAGAGTCATATCTAGACATATCAGGGGTCCCATATCACTCCAACTGCCCACGCCCCACACCATTACAGAGCCTCCACCAGCCTTAACAGTCCCCTGATGACATGCAGGGGCCATGGATTCATGAGGCTTCCTCCATACCCGTACACGTCCATCCGCTCGATAAAATCTGTAACGAGACTCGTCCGACCAGGCAACATATTCCCAGTCACCAACAGTCGGTGTTGACGGGTCCAAACGAGGAGTAAAGCTTTGTGTCGTGCAGTCACCAAAGGTGTACACGAGTGGGCCTTCGGCTCCGAAAGCACATATCGATGATATTGCGACACATGTTGATGGCCCAGCATTGAAATCTGCTGCAATTTGCGGAAGGGATTCACTTCTGTCACGTCGAATGATTTCCTTCTTTCGTCGTTGGTCTCGTTCCTGCAGAATCTTTTTCCGGCAGCAGCGATGTCGGAGATTTCTTGTTTTATCGGATTCCTGATAGTCACGGTGGACTCGTGAAACGGTCGTACGGAAAAATCCCCACTTCATCGCTACGTCGGAGATGCTGTGTCCCATCGCTCGTGCGCCGACTATAACACTACGTTCATACTCACTTAAATCTAAGACAACATGTCATTGTAGCAGCAGTAACGGATCTAACAACGGCGCCAGACACTTGTTGTCTTATACAGACGTTGTCGACCGCAGCATCTCTGTATTTGAATACGCATGCCTACACTAGTTTCTTTGGCACTTCAGTGTATGAACGAATTGCTAAGTTTTTAGTTTTCTCCGTAAATGACCTCGTTGGTCGAAAATTACACTTTGCTGATACCACACTTCATAAAATACTTCCAGACAAGGGTTGCTGCCATTCTGTAATGCAACTAATGTATAAACAACAGCGAGAAGCTACCATATAAATCAGATGAGGCAAGACTCACTCACTGATAAGAGGTACATTATCGTCTCTGCAATACTGTACCAATTCATACGCCACATGATCGTTGCTCGTTTCTGTCTGCATTGTTATTAAAATAGCAATCACCGCATTTCCCATTTCAATAATAACGCAATATTTGAAAGCAATGGAAATTTTACGAATAAAAATTATTCGTCTTTTTAAAGGTTTATTTAGAAACCAAAAATTTTGTTACTGTTTCAGTGGGTAATTGGTATTTCAGTTTTTTTACCCAGTTATCAGTAAAAAATAAAGACTCTTGCTATAAAAGAGACCAAACAAATATCGAAAAATACCGGTTATTCAGTGCTAAAGTACCGGTATCGGTTTTAACCTATCGGTTTCTCCTACCCGTAGTTCCTCAGCATTCCGCAACGTGACGGGCTGAATAAGTCAATTTGGATTTGTGCATTGTGAAGGGTAAGATGGCGTTCTGCGAAACAAGCAAATCTTGGGGGACGACATATTAATTTTCGTAGTTTTCAGGCGTAGGCCATATTTTGTGGGTTTTACATTATAATTCACGTTCTATATTTATGTTCCGTTTCAAAGCACCAACATATTGAAAATTTCTCGAAAATGCGTCGCTACTGAGACGATACACTCCTATAAAATATGGGAAACGCCATATTGCTATTTTAAGTACTGTTGTATTTGGTTGTTTACGTATTGTAATTTGCGAATTATGAAAGCATGGCATTTCAGGGTAGTGGTACACTGAAGATTTATCAAATACGCACTGTACTCAGTATCATTTGTTACAGCGGAATGACTATTAATAACATATCGACAATTAAAGCCTTCACGAAACTGTAACAGTAAAGACGTACGTGTGTAATACAGAAGTTCAATGCAATGTATCAGACAGAGGTCCACAGTTAATCAACATACGTCGCGTGTAGCTGGTTCGCGTCTTGCTATGCGCAAATATTTCCTAAATGATTCTGGGGTTTTCTCATTAATTTAAAAGAAGCGGGTTCTTTAATATGTTATGATACGTAAATATAAGACGGCCCGCTCTTAGGTGCGAGTGTGTTCGGTTTTGCGAACATGGGAGCGAACATGGACTAACAAACTGCACGATTGCTTTCTATGTCACTTCCTTATTCAGTCACAATTCAGTATATATTTATTCATCCAAACAATGTTCTGGACTCTTGGATACATGTTTCATTTGTATTGTTTATGCCGGCACTCGTGGCCGAGCGGTTCTAGGCGCTACAGTCTGGAACCGCGCGACCGCTACGGTCGCAGGTTCGAATCCTGCCTCGGGCATGGATGTGTGTGATGTCCTTAGGTTAGTGAGGTTTAAGTAGTTCTATGTTCTAGGGAACTGATGACCTCAGAAGTTAAGTCCCATAGTGATCAGAGCCATTTGAACCATTTTTTGAATTGTTTATGATTATGTGCACAATCTCTCTTGCTCTCTCTTTCGCTCTCTCTATCACACGCATGCACACACACACACACACACACACACACACACACACACACACACACACACGCTTGTATGAAGTTCAGAAAATGTAAGATAAAATTGCAGTAAATAAATGATTTTTTTTCGCTATATGTATGAGAGAGCGTGCACTGCTTGTTGTAGAATGTCTTACAGTTTCTTGTTTAAAGCCTTTTATTTCACATGTTCTAAAAGTTTTGCTAGCAAATGGAAGGATTGATCTAGTTACGAAAGATCTTAACGTTTTACTAAAATGTGAGAAAGATGAAATAAGTTTTGTCTTATGTGGAAGATTTTTGTAAATTTGTGTCGCACTATTTGTATAGGCTGATTTCTTTCTTGACTGTGTGCTGTCACCGCCAGACACCACACTTGCTAGGTGGTAGCCTTTAAATCGGCCGCGGTCCGCTAGTATACGTCGGACCCGCGTGTCGCCACTATCAGTGATTGCAGACAGAGCGCCGCCACACGGCAGGTCTAGTCTAGAGAGACTTCCCTAGCACTCGCCCCAGTTGTACAGCCGACTTTGCTAGCGATGGTTCACTGGCTACATACGCTCTCATTTGCAGAGACGACAGTTTAGCATAGCCTTCAGCTACGTCATTTGCTACGACCTAGCAAGGCGCCATATTCAGTTACTATGTCTTCTGAACAGATAACATTGTGACTCATGTACCGTCAAGAGCGACGTTAATCATTAATGGATTAATGTTAAGTATCAAACTAATTACGTACGCTTTCTGAATTCTAATTCCTTGTCATGTTCCAGACCCCACGTCAGTATAGTCCTTCCCTCCTCACGCCAGCCTGCGTGAGCTAAAACGCGTGCATTTCGGCCTCATCTAGTAACACGGTGTTGGCTCTTCTGCCAACACAACAGACTGGACATGGAAGTTCTGATTTTGCCTTATAATATGTTCATGGATATTGATGTTTTTGCTTATGTATGTGACTACCATATGGGCAAAGGCTGAAATATGCGTTTTAATAGAGCTGACGTGGGCATTTTACACCCGTTCATTTTCGTGAACGAAGTGCGTGATTTGTGAATCAGGTACAGCCGACAACTGCCTCTGGAAAGTGCCGCTGTCGCAAGCGCGTTCCGTCTGACGCACCAGCTCGTTTCTCTGTGTACACCAACCACAGTGTAGACCACATTTGGTTTATCGGTACAACGGAAAAAACTAGCAAAGTTGCAAATTTCATTTTTTTTTTTTTTACTTGATGTGTAACTTCGGGTTCGGACCTGTTTTCAAATCATCCAGATAGTCAAAACCGTATTTCCCAAAATGTGAGACCGTCTCAAGATAACAAACGTTTGCTATAACAAAGTGGAAGTGAGCAGCCAGAGAGCATACAGATAAGAATAATCTGTATGCTCTGTAACTGCTCATTCGCACTTTGTTATACGTATATGGTTTTTATCTTGCCATGGTTTTTACATTTTTAAAAATAGCTTTTTGACTATCTGGATGATCTGAAAATGGTTACGGACCCGGTACTAGTCTACAAGTAAATAAAAGGGAAATTTGCAACATTGGTTGCTTTTTCCGTTGTATTGATTAACACAGGATGCTACCCAGCAATTACACTAGAATGCTGAACGTTCGTACGCATGGTGTGCTTTCCGATTATTGAGTGTTCAGTCAACCACGTACACCACAAGATGCTGAAGAGGATGCTAGCAGTGGGGTCGAAACATCGATCGTATACAAGAATGTTTCAGCGTAAGTGCGCTTCCTGCCGCTTCAAAGTTTTTCACCCATGACCTGACTTCATATGCCGACGGTACAGTATCATTCCGTCCAGGGTTCAAATGACGACGCTATTCCCGTCTAGCAGCAGCAATACAGTCATCGTTTTTTGCAAAAGGCCTTCACAGACACATCACCTTCAGGCTCGCCCCAGCGCTCCAGTTCAGCAAATGGCGTACCTACCTGAAACGTTATTAAAAGCACGCAATATTGCCAATAACACCATTCTGATTTTAGAACTAATTAAAACAGTCCGTTTTGCTGCCACGCCCTGTATAATACTGGTACAATGCGTACCTTCCGCCACACACCGCATGGCGCGGTGTGGAGTATAGTTGCAAATGCAAGTTAAAACCTGAAACTCTAACTAAACTCCGTCCGAGCAGGTCTGGAAGACCCTAACGGTACTGAACGACCTCTGTGTCGTCGTCAGCCTACGGGCGTCACTTGATCCGGATATGGAGGGGCATGTGGTCTGCACACCGCTCTCCGGCTGTATGTCAGTTTACGAGACTGCAGCCGCTACTTCTCAATCAAGCGCGCTCCTTAATTGGCCTCACAAGGGCTGAGTGGACCCCGCTTGCCAACAGCGCTCGGCAGACCGTACGGACACTGATCCAAGTGTTTTCCAAACCCGACAGAGCTTAATTTTTAACTGTCAATATCAGTGAAATCCTACATCTACATCTACATTTATACTCCGCAAGCCACCCAACGGTGTGTGATGGAGGGCACTTTACGTGCCACTGTCATTACCTCCCTTTCCTGTTCCAGTCGCGTATGGTTCGCGGGAAGAACGACTGCAGGAAAGCTTCCGTGCGCGCTCGACTCTCTCTAATTTTACATTCGTGATCTCCTCGGGAGGTATAAGTAGGGGGAAGCAATATATTCGATACCTCATCCAGAAACGCACCCTCTCGAAACCTGGACAGGGAGCTACACCGCGATGCAGAGCGCCTCTCTTGCAGAGTCTACCACTTGAGTTTGCTGAACATCTCCGTAACGCTATACGATTACCAAATAACCCTGTGACGAAACACGCCGCTCTTCTTTGAATCTTCTCTATCTCCTCTGTCAACCCGAAAGCAGTGTAGGTAAGATGTTATTTTATTTTATTTTGACGACAACCAGTTTCGGCACTCAATTATGTCATCTTCAGGCCCAAATGCATCTCTCAAAATAAACGATAATGCCACACAGTGTCACATACCCCTGGATTTCGCGAATTCAGACCGTTTCATAAGTGCTTCATTCGAAGACTTGGTCAGTTGCTACCAAGTCTGCGAATGATGCACTTGTGAAACGTTTTGAATTCACGAAATCCAGGGATATATGCCACTGTATGACATTATCGTTTATTTTGAGAGTTGCATATGGGCCTGAAGATGGCATAGTTGAGTGCCGAAACTGATTGTCGTCAAAATAAAATAAAATAACATCTTAGCTACACGGCTGTTGGAGAATTTCACTGATATTGACAAATATCAATTGAACAAAAGAGACTGAGCGCTTAATTTTGGTGATCTGACGGTAACAGGTGTTACCACTGCGACAAGGCCGTTGGCAAAATCTGAAGCGGATTAGATTTTTGATACTTCAGGAGTCTAACAACCCTACCACAACAAAGGTCAAAAATTAATTATGATTGTAGGGTTGCTCACGCAGCTAAATATTGCATTTTCGGGCAACAACAAAGTTATATTATGTGGCAGGTGTCATTACAGCACAGTTAATAAAGTCATTTCTTGAAATAATCGATAAACTAGGCACTCATCTTTTCGTGTTTCCCACGCTGGTCTCGTTGTGAACTCATGGCTTAATCGTTGAAAATCTAGGTAGTGATGATTCCAAGCTCGGATGCAAAGAGGCCTATGTGTTATTCTGCGATATTCAAAAGTTTTATAGATGTGTTTCATAAATCATTCTTGAAGATTAAACTTTCGCAAGTTAGGACAATGGTGATGTAAAAAAGTAATCAGCACTCCGAATTTAAGTTACACTTCTTTTTTATTACTTTTGTTGCAATATCACTAACTCTTTCCAAAACATCACTTCACAATATAAAACATACTAGAAAATATCTTCCTCACTGTTAAAGTTCACATTTCGTAAACTGACTACAATTTGCGTCTTTTTAACGTGACGACCAAAGCTTGACTCTCTAATAACCGCTTACGCGCCCAAAAATCAGAGTTACAAGTACGTCAATGATCATAGTGACAAAAGAAAGAATACACATACGAATAATATCATTGCAATATGTACATATCGATGTATAGAAGTACCTCTACATTAATGAAGTCAAATTTGAATGTTGTCACAGAAATATGATAACTATTTTACAGAAACACAGTAGAATATTGCTGGTATCGAGAGGTTGAGGTGAGGTGCCGTAATGGTTACGTAATTCAAGTACCATTGCAGGAGTTTCTCGAAAGACTCACAAATGGTACATTTGGAAATTGATTATTTCATACCTGATGTATGGAGGGGGCGGAATTATTGCAGTTGGTAATTAGAAGCCCCCGAAGCCTTTAAGGAGAAAGCGAAATGCTCCTAAAGGTACGAGAAAGAGGTAACGGCATTGCACTGAACATCCGACTGCAATACTCACAATACGGATTTTACGGATGAACTTGGAGGCGTCGGACGATCTCCGGAGGCAATAAGCGACAACAGCGCTCCTGGAGGGCGAAGGACGAGCGATAAGGTAAGTTCTCCTGGATAGAAGCGAAGTGTTCACAGTGTGAGTCGGTAGAAATGGGGGGGGAGGGGGAAGTGGGAGAGAGGGAGGGCAGAATTGGAGCATAAAGTGCGCGGGGAGAGCCTGCGGGGCTGGAAGAAGGCCGTGGTGTGATGGCGGCCCGTTTGTCAGCTGTTTTGTCTCGCTTAAGTTGGCACCGCTTGTCACGAGAAACACTCATTATTTCAGCGCCGTTCGGGCCGCGCGCCCCACCTGCCGACGCGCGCTCGCCAGCTCGCCTGCGGAGAGCTCTGCCGGGGGTGTTCCGCCCCCGCGCCGCCCCCGAGCAGTGCGCACTTTGTCTTCATCTCGGGATTCCGCTTAAGCGCCGTGGCGCGCCGTCGCGTCCTGTCGAAGAACAATGGCAGCCGGAGCCGCCAGCCGCGTCTTTATTAGAAGGCGAGCGCCGTGCCGCTGCTGGGGGAATCACCGCTCTCAGGGTGGCGGCACTGCGGCTGGTGCAGACAGCGGCGCTCGCCAGGTGTGAGGAACGCCTGCGGTGCGTTTTTGGCTCTGTACTCCAGTGTTTGCAACCGAGATCCTAAGCAAACAGGAAAGAAACCGAAACCTCTGCATAAAGAACCAAAATACCGGGTGATCAAAAATTCGGTATAAATTTGAAAACTGAATAAATCACGGAATAATGTAGACAGAGAGGTACAAATTGACACATATACTTGGAATGACATGGGGTTTTATTAGAACCAAAAAAATACAAACGTTCAAAAAATGCCCAATAGATCGCGCTTCATCTGATCAGAACAGCAATTATTAGCATAACAAAGTAAGACGAAGCAAAGATGATGTTGTTTACAGGAAATCCTCAATATTTTCACAGTCATTCCTCAACAATAGCTGTAGTCGAGGAAAAATGTTGTGAATAGCAGTGTAAAGCATATCCGGAGTTATGGTGAGGCATTGGCGTCGGATGTTGTCTTTCAGCTCCCTGGAGATGTCGTCGATCACGGAAGGGCATGACGAAAGTGGCGGCTGAGCACACGATCATCACCAAACGACGCGCGCAAATCTTTCACGCGTCTAGCAATATGGGGTGGTTCTAATAAAACCCCATGTCATTCCAAGCATGTGTGTCAATTTTTACCTCTCTGTCTTCATTATTCCGCGGTGTATTAAGTTTTCAAATTTATACTGACTTTTTGATCACCCGGTACGTTGCCCATCGCACAAGGTGATTCAAAAGACTGTCAAAAACGGTATAAACTGGTACAGGAGCCGACGTACAGTTACTTCGGATTAGGAACTTACGGTCTCGGAAGTAGTCTTCATTCGCTGGAAACTTTAAATTGTCAGGAACAACACTAACAGTCAATGCCCTCGTGCCTTCTTTACATTAGTGTTCAAATGCCGACCACAACATTCAGTCCAGGCATAACATCTTCGCAGAAAATTCTGGTGCACGTAACATGGCAACCAGGCATCGCGCGATCCTCATCACACACTTCAAATATCCTGGCGACAAGTGCTTCTCTGTCGGAAACTCGTGATACTTAAAATAAGGAAAAAAAAAGAAAAAACAGGGTTGAGATCAGAAGAGCGAGATGGCCGTGCAGCTGGCCTACCCTCTCGATCAAACGCTTCGAATTTACAAAGTGTTTCCCACTTCCATTAGGACTGCTCCTGTGAAATTCCGAACTGCAACGCTATTTCGTGGCGAGTTGCGGTGTTACAAGCCTCGAAGTTTCAAAAAACAGCTCTGTAGAGAGTCAAAGCGGTAACGCTGCTGCAGCAGGCATCTTGGCTGTGAATGTAACAGTGCGTGTCTGACACTCGCCAGAAAATGGCAGTGGAACAGTGAGGCAACAACAGGTTTTTTGAGTCCTCCGGGGTTTGTGGGCAAAAATTCGTAGAATTTGACCTGAATGGCGAGGGGCTGCTTCCTAGTTGCTCCTCCATGGCGACGCCTCGGCGCACAAAGCGAAGAGTGTGCACGAGTTTTTGTCCGGCAAATAGATCACAGTCCTGGGTCACCCATCGTATTAGTCGTATTTGCCCCAGCCGACTTCTAGTTGTTACAATGAAATGAACACCCTTAGCTGCTTACAGGCGTTGACATACGTCAACGGGGACAGATGAAAGTGTGTGCCCCGACCGGGACTCGAACCCGGGATCTCCTACTTACATGGCAGACGCTCTATCCATCTGAGCCACCGAGGACGCAGAGGATAGCGCGATTGCAGGGATTTATCTCTGGCACGCCTCCCGCGAAACTCACATTCTCAACGTGTTGTCCCGCACTACATTCGTAGTGTCCCCTCCCATTATACTCATTACTCGCGGTGCGTTGCCGCAGAGAAGAAAGAACAGATACCATCTTAGTATACAGGGTGTCCCAGCTGTCTTGTCCACCCAAAATATCTCTGGAACAATAACAGCTATTGGAAAACGACTTTCACCGGTATCAATGTAGGGCTGGGGTCCATGAATGTACATATTTGGAAACATTCTAAAACGAAAGCATATGTGTTTTTCAACACAAACTTATGTTTTTTTAAATGGACCTCCTATATTTTTTCTTCAGCAATCCATAGCATGACAAAGCACATACACAATGGCGTTGATTGCATCGCAATCTTCCCATTACATCCCGAGATATTGAGACGCGAAGTTGACGCTTGAAACACCCGACATGCGCTGCTAGCGCACGTCCTGAGGCTCAGGCGTGAACCCCATGCTGCCCGTAATCGCGATGTGATTGACATGTGTAATCACACCTTCATACTTATCAAGAGGTCCGAAACGAATAATACGGTCTGCTGCCATCAACTCTCATAAGCACATAATGGTTTCCCTCTTGCACGTTTTACGTATCTACGTATACAATATGAACCAGTACCGATCGGTGTACACCCATCAGGTTGTCTTATTTATCCTGCACACCCAAAATAAGGTTTATCTATTGCGTTATATGACCCATTGTGCCTGTCGCGCAGGGTCTGGCTGTGCCTAGTCAAGTGTCCAACGTAGTTCCCACTACTGCCACAGTTACCACTTCGCCTTGTTTATGATTTGCGACCCATGCAAAATCCTGTGCTCCACCACCCTCCGAGCATCCCATTTGTTGTTGTTTTGGCGTGCAGTACACCGCTTGCCAGTGTAGTCGTGCATCAGAGTAATCTAGTGACGGCACGGAGGTAGTACACATTGTGAATAAACGTTGTGTTGTGGAACTTATGCTGTACAGTATAATGTACACACATGAAGATATGGTAGAAATGCTGCTGATCTATGGAGAATGTACGTTTATAGTACTGTTAGCGAACATTATGATTATTAAGTTAATATATCTATCTTCTACCCTACTCTACATACCTGTCCTGTACCCTGTTGTAGGTGGACGAAATGCTGTTCAGGCAGAACGACTGTACAGAAGACGATTCCCTGACAAGCCATCGCCTTCGCGCCGGATGTTTGGTCATTTCACATCTCGTCTACGTGAAACAGGAAGCTTAAATTCAAGACCTCGACATCGTCCTAGAACACCCACAGATGAACGTGCTGAACTTGCTGTGCTCGCTACCATAGTTGTGAATCATCAAACCAGCACACGTCAAATTGAACGTGAAGTTGGTGTGTCGAAATCAAGTTCACAGTGTATTCCTAAACGTCATAAATTTCATCCTTACCATGTTCATTTACACCAGGATCTTAATGGAAATGACTTCCGCAATAGGGTAACATTTTGTCGGTGGGCTCAGCAAAAACTTCTGACTAATCCAAATTTTTTTGCAGATGTTCTCTTTACCGACGAGGCATCATTCTCCAACAAAGGAATTGTCAATATGAGAAATATGCATTATTGGTCCGCAGACAATATAAAATGGCTCCGTCAGGTAGAGCATCAACGTCCGTGGAAAGTTAATGTTTGGTGTGGGATTATTGGAGTTACCATTATCGGATCTTCCTTTATAAATGGCATCCAAAATGGCAGACAATACTCCAGATTTATACGACACAATCTTCCTGTTCCCTTGGACACCGTACCTCTGAACCGGAGAATGGTCATGTGGTATCAGCATGACGGATGCCCTGCACATAACGCCTTACGAGCACGACGACTTCTGAACCGTAAGTTCCCTGGTAGGTGGATTGGACGAGGTGGCCCAGTTAGGTGGCCTGCCCGATCTCCGGACCTTACACCGCTGGATTATTTTCTTTGGGGAACAGTGAAGGATGCTGTTTACCAACATGAACCAACAACACCAGACGACATGAAGCAACGCATTATTGATGCTTGTACAGCCATCAAAGAGGAAACAGTAGCACGAAGTAGGGCATCCTTCATCCGCAGAGTGACCCTATGTATGCAAGCCAATGGGCATCACTTTCAGCATGAGATGTGAACGCTATGTTTAGTATGTAGTGCTGGTATCACAGTGGAAGTTTCTACAAAGGGCCATTTTACCCAGTGATGTTAAAAAACATTTGTTTGCAACAATTTGTCATTTAACGCATTAGATAAACATAACATTGATAATTATGTGATAATAAAACTAATTGGTTAAACATGTTTACATTCATCTTCTATGTCCTACCTGAACTTCCCAAATCAAAACATTTTTACCTAAACAACGGCAAAACTTTTAGTCCACTTGCTCGTTTCACTATAACCATCAACATGAATTTTACTATTACGAGTGAATGATTAACTGTCACTTGCGCTAGATCTACAGTAAAGTAAAGTTTTAACGATGAACGGCATTACCTTTTTAGTAACGGATTAACGATAAGCGAAGTTAACTTTGTGACTAACGTTGCGGTACACAGGTATGTTACAGAACCGCATCACCCCTAGCCTATGGGATCAATACCTGCTGGAATGTACGACGTTAATGCAGGATGGCAGCAGACCATATTATTCGTTTCGGACCTCTTGATAAGTATGGAAGTGTGATTACGCATGTCAATCACATCGCGATTACGGGCAGCATGGGGTTCACGGCTGAGCCTCAGGACGTGCGCTAGCAGCGCATGTCGGGTGTTTCAAGCGTCAACTTCGCGTCTTAATATCTCGGGCTGTAATGGGAATATTGCGATGCAATCGACGCCATTGTGTATGTGCTTTCTCATGCTATGGGTTGCTGAAGAAAAAATATAGGAGGTCCATTTAAAAAAACATAAGTTTTTGTTAAAAAACACATATGCTTTCGTTTTAGAATGTTTCCAAATATGTACACTCATGGGCCCCAGCCCTACATTGATACCGGTGAGTCGTTTTCCAATAGCTGTTATTGTTCCAGAGATATTTTGGGTGGACAAGATAGCTGGGACGTCCTGTATATATATTTAAGGCTCACCGGCCACTTTACCATCTTCTTGTTCTGTGGGATTGCACAAACAGTGCCCGAACTCTTACGGCATTCGGCAACGCGCCGCGAGTAAAGAGTATAATGGGCGGGGGCACTTCGAATGTAGTGCGGGACAATACGTTGAGAATGTGGGTTTCGCGGGAGGCGTGCCAGAGATAAATCCCTGCAGTAGCGCTATCCTCTGTGTCCTCGGTGGCTCAGATGGATAGAGCGTCTGCCATGTAAGCAGGAGATCCCGGATTTGGGTCCAGGTCGGGGCACACATTTTCATCTGTCCCTGTTGACGTATGTCGATGCCTGTAAGCAGCGAAGGGTGTTCATTTCATTGTAATTTCATTCTAACGAGCTGCCGATGGTCCGAAAGAACAGATACCATCGTAGTATATATTCTGGTTGTTACTTGGACTGAAGTAGGCGGTGAAAGGACACCGTTATGACGCAATTAAAGACATCCAAGAAAATCGAGCTGCAGTACTAAACGCAACTCTAAAAAGAACGAAATTGACTGCTTCCAAACACTTTTAACAAGATTTCAGCTGTGCTTTGATTCAGTGGGAGATGGTTTTTTGAACATAATCCATGACTTTCACTGCCACAGTCCTAACGGAACTGGGATACACTGTCACATACTTCTTGCAAAGAAAAGTGGACAAATGCTCCATCTAGTTGCATTCAGTGGTACGACGTACAACAGATTAACTTTGCTGAGCTTTGGGTTAGTGTCACTGATTGTCCCTGTTATTCCTGATATTTCAAAGCTTCCACTGGCTCAGATTTACTTCCCAGACCACAAGTTCCTACTCCAAAGTTGTCCTATTTCGACTCCACTATCAGCTTCTTCAATTAACTAGCAGTGTTTCGAATCTGCCTTCATAGCGACAGAAAACACAGTGAAGAGACGCCTCGTGAATACCCTAATGGACTACTTGCAGGTAATGTTGTCGTTTACCGACTAGTAAAGTCATCAGAAGACTTAGATCATTATTTACATGTGCTGAGACTGTGTGAACAATGGAAGATGACGCTGAACGATAAAAGTGTATCACGTCCACCACATCAGTGCTAAAAATGTTCCGTCAGAATTCAGTCACACTATAAATCACTTAAGTTTAATCTCTGTTGATCCATCGTGGACAGGGGACATCAGCTGGTTAAGTAATTGTCAATGTCAATGAAATTTGCCAACAGCCGTGTAACATCTCAGTTACACGGCTGTTGGAGAATTTCATTGACGCTGACAATTACAAAATTTTAATGGTGATCAAATCAACTATATATGCTGGTTAGTTATTACAGTTACAAACAACTTAAATTGGAGCCACCCCACAGAAAATGTTGTCGGGGAGGCGAACTTAAGCTACTGGCAGAACGTTTACAAGGCGCAACAAATCTATTACACAGACTGCTTGCACTATGCTTTCTCTCCTGCTCTGTAGTGTTTCTGCACGATATGGTATTCTTACCAGATAGTGTTAACGTAGGACACCGAAAAATTTCAGAGAAGTGCGGTTGGTATTGTATTATCGCGTTTCTTTTACTTCCATCTACATAGGGAGTAATTACATCCATGAAATACAGGAGAAATCGGAACTGAAATCGAAAAATTTAGATATGAGTTTTTTCCCATATTCTATTTGGAAGTGAAATGGTAGAGAAACTATTGGAAAGTGGCTCTATGAAACCTCTGTCAAACACTTAAGTGTGAGCTGCAGTGTAAATTGAAACGTCCCCTTAGAAAAATTTATAAATGAGTGTGCTTAAACCGACACACAATATTTTTAGCGCAACGCAGTCTGACTTTCAATAATCCCTACAAAAGAATGGCCCTTACTAACATTAACCTATACCTTTCACAAATCACTTACATCACAAAAGTCTTCGTTACTCGAACTACTGCAATACAGCGAGCGCCACTACTGCCAGCTAAATAAAAGATTCAAACTACTGAAGGCACTAACTACTGATAGGCATAGTTAGCAAACGAAAGATTTTGATAGAGAACAAGCAATGTATTTACCTTAATAGTGTTCAAAAGTCATAATATATTTAGCAGCTCATGACATCCAGTCTTACAAATTTACTGTCTCTGATGGACACACGTCCAGGTCATCCGCTCTCAAATCTCCGCCATCTCTCTCCCCACATCCACCACTGCTGGCGGCTCACCTCCAACTACACAACGCTACGCGCTGTTCACATCCAGCTGCCCATCACTACAATAGCAAACAACAATGCAAACCAGCCACAGAGCAGTTACGCTTACACTTTGGTCAAAGGCACCACGCATATTCTCGGGAGACCCATCTAGGAGGTTGGAATATTGACACCTACGAGTCTCATCGAGCAGAAAGGGCACCTCTTGGGGGTGGGTAGCCTTTAGTTTGCGCCAGATACTTTACCAGAAATGACAAAACTGTTCCTCATACAGGTGGGTCAAAGGCACCGCGCTTGGTCTCGGAAGAAATCCCCAGGAGGCCAGAATGTTAGCACCGATGGGCATCAGCAAGTGAAAAGAACACCTAATTGTGCTCCTGGAGTTGGATAACCGATTTCTGCGTGCCAAATACCTTACCAGCAGCGACGGAGCGGTTCCGCATACAGGTAGATGAAAGACACCGTGAGTATTCTCAGCAAATATCCCCACAAAGACAGAATACTGGCACCGATCAGAGTATTATGCGTAAATAATACCTAATAGTGGTTCTGTGGGTGGATGGTCTATAGTGTGCGCCAAATAATTTACCAGCAGCTGTGGAGCGGTTCCGTTTACTGGTGGTTGAAAATGTTCACGCATGTTCTCGGAAGACGTCCCTAGGTGGCCAGAATATTGGTGTTGATGGGCATCAGCGAACGGCAATTACTCTTAATGGTCCTAACTGAGATGGGTAGCCTGTAGTGTGAACCAGACGTAGATAAGAGTCTTATTTTACCCATTAGAAACGGTTGTTGAAAAAAAGGGAGTCATATTCCAACAATTAGGATTAAGACTTGTAAGAGAAACTGAAATTATCGTTATTTATACAATCTGACTGATTATTCAGAAATACACACAAATGATACTGGCTAAAAAAGCACTTGTGAATGAACTAGATAATTTAAAGTGTTGCAGCTAACGTTAAATATACAAAGATAATGAACTTCAAGTGCATGTACAAATGCAACGGACAGATAACGAGTACATAAATACAACAGACATAATGAATATACATCTGACTGTAATAAAAAATTAGAAACAACGGAATTAACCTACTGATATTTAAACAAAAATGCACACTTGGATAACACGTATTGTATTGTATTGTATCTAACCCATTTTTAAATATTCTGGAGACCCCGTGGAGTTAACAGACGATTCCCGCTTGCCTGTGGTCTTGATCCCAACGTGTTTCATGGCGGCATAGAAAGGTGACAGGAAGCAATGCTGCGCTACGACTTGTAACCAGACTTCCTTGGTTCTGACCACGTGGTCACAAAGACTTTCACAACTTCTAGTGCAGACCGCCTTATAATAACTCCCTGGACATATAACTTAATACTCAACCAAAAGGAATAGAATCTGCTGACACTGACGGCACGTGACGAATAACTACAAAACGAATCTGCAGTGCAGCTTACAAAACACGAGAGGAGGAAAATTCGAGTGTGTTATCCACACACAGCCAAATTTATACTCGAAATACTTTAATCTAAAGGCACGCGTATTCACCACATCTCTCACATTGTTCGCTTCAGGACAAAGCGTCCAGGAACAAAGGAAATCTCTAACTAAAACTCATAAAGTCTGTTTTCAGTGTGGTTTTATATTCAAAAAATTCGAGCTAACAACAGAAATTACAATGTATATAATGTAGAGATAATATTATAAGGCAAGCTTTCAGACTCTGCCACATTTTACACACACTCGTCACCACTAACGAAATAAAAACACTCCAAATGTGACTCAAATAACGAAAACTTCCGATACGTGTGAGAGAACATTCTTATCGTGCAAAATCCGCATGGATTCTGCGCTTATTAATCACTGTTTCACAAGATAAAGAACTTGGGTTCATTGACTACCAAGCGGTACGCAAAATCTAAAACTTACGAAAATTTGCCTCACCAGAAAGTTACCACACATTTCCCTTGTAAGACGTCCCACTTGACCAGCGATGAGAGATTGTGCCCAGCTCGACGGTCTGTTGTCTTACTGAACACAAACAACGGGACGTCTTTTGACTTCACGGAGGCCAGAGAACGCGCGAGAAGAAGATGTTCCCGACACGTGGTCTCTACTCGCTCACGTCAGGTATAAGTGCGAATTATATCAAAATAAACACGAATAAGAAAATGTCTCATAAAAATCTAATTTTACTCTGTTACTTAGACAGCCTAATGCAGCAGGGGACGTTGATAAACACAGATGGCACGTACTTCACAGCGCATCATTCCCAAAACTTTACCTAGAACACGAAGTGTGTTCAAAAAATACCGAAACATTCGTAGTTCCGTGCAAGTGGTGTGTTGGAGCGAAATGCGGTTGGCATCCCTACACATGCTTGTGTTTAATGTGTAACTGCCGGAAGTTTCATTACTGTACGTCCTTTAGCTATTGTTCAGTGCTGTATTGAGTAGAACGTTGTGTCGCACAGTTTGCGAATTTCAAGATGGCAGAGTTGGGGAGCAACTCGCCTGCTTTAAATTTTGCATTAAACTCAAGAAAAACTATACAGAGAAACGCCAAATATTGGGGGAAGGCTACGGTGATAATTGCTTAAGCTGTACTCCGTGTTACGAATGGTCCACATTGTTTGAAAATGGCCGGACGGAAATTGAAGATCAGCCTCCTTCAGAGTACCTTTCGGCGTCTACCGTCGACGCACATGTTAGGAAAGTTAACGAAATTATGCGTGTCTACGGAAGACTGACTGTCCAAGAGATTGCAGAAGGATCTAATATTTCAGTTGGATCATGTCATGAAATCCTGAGAAGGAAACGGCCCAAAATGAGGCGGGACAATTCATGGCTCTTGCATCACGGTAACGCACCTGCGCATTCATCTCTGTTGGTGCGTCGCTATGTGCAAAAAAAAAAAAAAAGCTGAAAAATCCGTTGAAAGGTCGAAGATTTGCTTAGTGCGATCGAACACGATTCGTACAAACACTGCTTCCAGAAGCGGACACGGCGTTGGAAGCGGTGTATCAATTATGGAGAAGGTGTTTAGAAAGAGACCATGCGCAAAAAATAATAGATGAGGTACACTACTGGCCATTAAAATTGCTACACCACGAAGATGACGTGCTATAGACGCAAAATTTAACCGACAGGATGAAGATGCTGTGATATGCAAATGATTAGCTTCTTAGATGATTCACACAAGGTTGGCGCCGGTGGCGACACCTACAACGTGCTGACATAAGGAAAGTTTACAACCGATTTCTCATACACAAACAGGAGTTGACCGGCGTTGCCTGGTGAAACGTTGTTGTGATGCCTCGTGTGAGGAGGAGAAATGCGTACCATCACGTTTCCGACTTTGATAAAGGTCGGATTGTAGCCTATCGCGATAGCGGTTTATCGTATCGCGACATTGCTTCTCGCGTTGGTCGAAATCCAATGACTGTTAGCAGAATATGGAATCGGGGGGTTCAGGAGGGTAATACGAAACGCCGTGCTGGATCTCAACGGCGTTGTATCACTAGCAGTCGAGTTGACAGGCATCTTATCCGCATGGCTGTAACGGATCGTGCAGCCACGACTCGATCCCTGAGTGAACAGATGGGGACGTTTGCAAGACAACAACCATCTGCACGAACAGTTTGACGACGTTTGCAGCACGTGGAGTATCAGCTCGGAGACCATGGCTGCGGTTACCCTTGACGCTTCATCACCGACAGGAGCGCCTGGGATGGTGTACTCAACGACGAACCTGGGAGCACGAATGGCAAAACGTCATTTTTTCGGAGTATTCCAGGTTCTTTTCACAGCATCATGATGGTCGCATCCGTGTTTGGCGACATCGCTGTGAATGCACATTAGAAGTGTGTATTCGTCATCGCCATACTTTCGTATCACCCGGCGTGATGGTATGGGGTGCCATTGGTTACACGTCTCGGTCACCTCTTGTTCGCATCGACGTCACTTTGAACAGTGGATGTTACATTTCAGATCTGTTACGACCCGTGGCTCTAGCCTTCATTCGATCCCTGCGAAACCCTACCTTTCAGCAGGATAATGCACGACTGCATGTTGCAGGTCCTGTACGGGTCTTTCTGAATACAGAAAATGTTCGACTGCTGTCCTGACCAGCACATTCTCCAGATCTCTCACCAACTGAAAACGTCTGGTCAATGGTGGCCGAGCAACTGGCTCTTCACAATACGCCAGTCACTACTCTTGATGAACTGTGGCATCGTGTTGAAGCTGCATGGGCAGCTGAACCTGTACACGCCATCCAAGTTGTGTTTGACTTAATGCCCAGACGTATCAAGGCCGTTATTACGGCCAGAGGTGGTTGTTCTGGGTACTGATTTGTCAGGATCTATGCACCGAAATTGCGTGAAAATGTAATCACATGTCAGTTCTAGTACAATACATTTGTCCAATGAATACCCGTTTATCATCTGAATTTCTTCTTGTTGTAGCAATTTTAATGGCCAGTAGTGTAGAAAAAATTTGTGAACTAAGTTCCGGAATGTTTTCATCGGACCTCGTACAAGCAATCCCACGGACTCTTTTTACCATAGGCCTTAACCTCCTCCGTCCTGAACTGAGATTTTTTTGAATGAAAAGTTTGCATAGCTGGTCAACGCGTCGTTCTGGGATAAAATAAATCTAAAATGCTAAATTTTTAAAAGTGGAGTGATTCACAGTAATTTTAGGACATTTAGCAAATATGCTACATCAGGACTCAACTAGGTTTGTCATCCTAGTAATAAAATATCTTCAAGGATTTCTTTGATGGATTTTGTTTAAAGACTGACACCTGGTACACATAAATACATTTACGCAATCACTATGAATTGTTATTTTACTATTACAGAGTGTGTTCCTGGAGGATTGGTCAGTTCAGTGATGAGACATCTACTTCTACATAGATACTCTGCAAATCACATTTAAGTGCCTGGCTGAGGGTTCATCGAACCACCTTCACATTTCTCTGTTATTCCAATCTCGTAAAGCGCGCGGAAAGAATGAACACCTATATCTTTCCGTACGAGCTCTGGTTTCCCTTATTTTATCGTGGTGATCGTTCCTCCCTATGTAGGTTAGTGTCAACAAAATATTTTCGCATACGGAGGAGAAAGCTGGTGATTGGAATTTCGTGTGAAGATTCCGTCGCAACTAAAAACGCCTTCCTTTTAATGATTTCCAGCCCAACTCCTGTATCATTTCTGTGACACCCTCTCCCATATTTCGCTATAATACAAAATGTGCTGCCTTTCTTCGAACTTTTTCGATGTACTCCGTCAGCCCTACCTGTAAGGATCCCACACTGCGCAGCAGTATTCTAAAAGAGGACGGACAAGCATAGTGTATGCAGTCTCCTTAGTAGGTCTGTTAGATTTTCTAAGTGTCCTGCCAATAAAACGCAACCTTTAGTTAGCCTTCCCCACAAAATTTTCTATGTGTTCTTTCCCATTTAAGTTGTTCGTAATTGTAATATCTAGGTATTTAGTTGAATTTGCGGCTTTTAGATTAGACTGATTTATCGTGTAACCGAAGTTTAACGAGTTCCTTTTAGCACCCATGTGGATGACCTCACAATTTTTGTTATTTAGGGTCAACTGCCACTTTTCGCACCATTCAGATATCTTTTCTAAATCGTTTTGCAATTTCTTTTGACCTTCTGATGACTTTATTAGTCGATAAACGACAGCGTCATCTGCAAACAACCGAAGACGGCTGCTCAGATTGTCTCGTAAATCGTTTATATAGATAAGGAACAGCAAAGGGCCTATAACACTACCTTGGGGAACGCCTGAAATGACTTCTGTTTTACTCGATGACTTCCCGTCAGTTGCTACGAACTGTCACCCCTCTGACAGGAATTCGCAAATCCAGTCACTTAACTAAGACGATATTCCGTAAGCACGCAAATTTACTACGGGCCGCTTGTGTGGTAGAGTGTCAAAAGCCTTCTGGTAATCTAGGAATGCGGAATCGATCTGAAATCCCTTGTCAAGGAGCTAGTTGTGTTTCGCAGGAACGATGTTTTCTAAACCCATGTTGATTGTGTGTCAATAGACCGTTTCCTTCGAGGTAATTCTTAACGTTCGAACACAATATGCGTTCTAAAATCCTGCTGCATATCGACGTTGACGATATGGGCTTGCAATTTAGTTGATTACTCCTACTACCTTTCTTGAATATTGGTGTGACCTGTGCAACTTTCCAGTCTTTGGGTACGGATCTTTCGTCGAGCGAACTGTTGTATAGGAGACAGAAACGATCATTCGAAGTGAATAAGTCTATTAGGCATGGGCTTAAAATGCATACCTTAAGAACAAGGAGCACTTCCTCTTCGATACTGTGAAATAAATCTCTTCTAGTGCAAGTTATTTGCTTGCCACATTTTTAGAGATGGTTATAAAAGCCAAAAAAGAAATAAAAGTCGATTAACCTTGTGCTCTAAAATGCATACCTCAAGACCTATAAAAACTTGTTCATCTCCGCCACTCCGAAACACATCTCTTCTGCAGAAAAAAAGTGCTCATTTCTCTTAAGGTATGCATTTCACAGCCCATGCGTATTAGTCAACTTTTTCTTGTTTTGGTTCCTACTACCTCCTCCTATAACGTGAAAAGTAATGAGATTGCAGTAGAACAGATTTATTACACGGTATACAAGGTGAAGAAATGCTGATAGCCCTTGAGGTTTCCTAGACTTTCTTGCTTCCTGTCATATCGATGAACATTGACCATTTCTTCTTGAACATCCTATATGCGGAAATACTTTCAGAAAATTTTTCTTGTGTCTGCTTTTTTTTATGGAAATACAAAAAACAGTTACTTTTTCTCTGGAATAGAGATAATTTAGTGCTCTGCACAAATATGAAACCCTTATATCGAGGCAGCCTGTATCGGAAACAACTTTTATAAGTTTTGTTCATTATCTCACATAGGTGCATGACATGGAACTTCCTTGCTGTTGGTGATGAGACGATCTTTGATGTTCCGGGGGGTGGGGGGGGGGGGGGGGGGTGAGGGGGCTTCATTCTTCCTTGGAACTGCGTCGTGTCTTCGTCGTCACGTTCTTTTCCCTTCAGTGTTTCCTTCCTCTTTCCGTCTCTCTTGTGAATGTGAAAGTGCAGGTCGTTGCCATATGTGGACCTGAGCCACATTGACGAAAGAAAGGTACCGCTATGTTATTGCGATGAAATAAACCATCATTTATTCAATAGTTCAGGCCGTAAGACGGGCAGTCAAATGGAAACCGAACACCCGTCTCAACAGGACCGTGGAATGGTTCCACTGAAAAATAATCAGAAAAAAAAAAAATAATCACCACTCGCGTAAACGTATTTGCCCGTTTGGAAGACGAGACGATCAGTTCCTATTTCGCAGAACGCGGTCGGTCGCTGACGCATCCACAACCGCGCGCACTCTTGCACTTCCTTGTCCGACTGACACCGATGTCCATGCACGTCTTTCTTTAGGTCGTCAAATATGTGAAAATCACGCGGTAAAAGATCCGGTGTGTTTGGAAGATGCTGCAGTGTTTCATAACCAGATCACTGAAGCATAGCCTTCGCCCGGCTGGCAGTATTGGGGCGGGCGTAATTGGGCAACAGGCTGATAACGTCCGACAGCATCCCTGGTCGTTTTGACTTCATGGCACGTCACAGTTTCAACGAAGCGCCTTCATAGTGCTGCGCCTTGCTGTTGGTTCCACGCTCTCGCCGAGCAGAGGAATAGTCCTGTGCACGATAACGCACGCCCCACACACCGCCAATTGGACGAAGGCTAGGCTTCTGCGATTTGGTTAGGTAACACTGCAACTTTCTCCGTACAGCCCAGATCTTTAATCATGTGATTGTGACATATTCGCCATCTGAAGAAAGACAAGCGTGGACGTCGGTTTCAGTCGGACGAAGAAGTGAAAGTGTGGGTGCGGTTGTGGATCCTTCAGCGGCTGGCCACGTTGTACGAAGCAGGAATCGATCGTTTCATCTCCAGCCGGGAAGAAGTCTTAACGCGTGTGGTCATTATTTTTGAGTGGAATCATTCCATAGTCCCTTTGTGGCGGGTGTTCGGTTCAAAAAATGGTTCAAATGGCTCTGAGCACTATGGGACTTAACATCTCAGGTCATCAGTCCCCTAGACTTGGAACTACCTACAAGGGGAGGCCGCCAATTGAGAAATTCAGATCCGATTCATACTGCGCATAATAAAAGCTTATGGCCAGAGGTGTAATGTGGCAAAGCACCAAGATGCACTTCTCAGCCGTTGTCGAGAAAATCGACAGTTAAAAGAAACCGTTGCGGTGAAATACTCTCTACGATTAGTAATTTTCTACAGCATGTTGGTGCAGCGGTAAGCGCTCGGGTTCGTAATCTGACGGTCGCCGGATCGAATCTCGCTCCATGCAACTTTTTTTTTTTAGTATTTGTTTTTGTATATATACATATATATATATATATATATATATAATTCCCGGCAATCAGTTGCAACAATTATGCATATAATAAGTTGTTGAAAGTCGTTTGTCGTGGAAAAACTGGCGACTTCGAACATCATTATGTTTTCCGCAAACAAAGTTGTATTGCACAAATGTTATTAATTGTCTTCATAATGTTAACCACGTATAGTTAACGGAAGACGTAGAAACGAATACGTATAGCGTAAGTCAAACGTTCGAATTAGAATAGAGACCCCACGAACACAAACTAGCAGTGGCAGGTATGAAATATAAACTCCGTTACTCGCTCGTTACACTTGAAGGACAGATGTTGAATGGGCCGAAACGAGCCGCCCCATAACAGCGTAGTTGCCTGCTAACTTCGAAAGAAGGTAGATGCGGTCCCTAGCGCAACTTATAACATCGTCGAAAATCAGTGCGGACGGGACAGCTTTGGTACACCCTGTTAAACAAACGGAAAAATGGAGGCGGTACAATCGGAGAGCGATCCGCCTTCACCAACATGCATAAGCAATTCATTAATAGTTTATATATATATATATATATATATATATATATATATATATATATATATATATATATATTTGCAAAAAAGTAACAATAAAAAAATATTGCACGGCGCCAGATTCGATCCGGTGACCTTCGGATTACGAACTCCAGCGCTTACCGCTGCGCTATGACGCTGTAGAAGATCATTAATCGTAGAGAGTATTTCACCGCAACGGTTTCTTTTAACTGTCGATTTTCTCGACAACGGTTGAGAAGTGCATCTTGGTGCTTTGCCACATTACACCTCTGGCCATGAGCTTTTATTATGCGCAGTATGAATCGAATCTGAATTTCATAATTGGCGGCCTCCCCTTGTTAGACCTTACTAACCAAAAGACATTACACACATCCATGCCCGACGCAGGATTCGAATCTGCGACCATAGCAGCTGTAACGTTTAATAAAAAAGGAAAAAGAGAAGAAAAGAAAAGGTTGAAAATGTGGGAAGAAATGGTGAACAAAAGTGGGTTTTATAATCGTTAATGACCGTGGAAAAGGGAAAGAATGAAATGCAAATCGGACTTGGTATTACAGAAAAGTCATCGGACTTCGTGATTCGGAAAAGTTATTGCTGGGGTGGTCCTTGTGGCGTTTCTGAGCAAAAGTCAAACTAATTTCAACTGCAAAACTTATTTGAAAAGAACAGAGAATAACAAAATGTGATTAACAGGGGGGAAATAGCATAGATAAGAGTTCATCCTTTACCATGTTAACATGTCTTCTTTCGTGCGGCGTCCAGGTCTTCAAAAATCTCCTACTTCATTTCTGCATGAAAGTAGTAGCTGCTCCGAAATCTTGCGATCGTCCAGGAATCACTAATTTATATAAATTAACATCATGTTGATACTGAATGCAATTTATTTTACGTTGCTACTTCCATCCTACGAATTTCATAACCACTTCCACAATATGTCTACACATTAATAAGATTCTCGTCTTAATCAGATCAAGACTAGCTAATAAGTTTTTTACGTCTGCATTAAGCTTCCGCTCTCGAGAGACAATAGACGGATAGAAAACAAAAAAAGCGTTACAATTTTAGTATTTTCTCTGCCGTCGAGCGCTCATACCGCTGCGACGGTATAATTTATATCTGAGGGAACGAGTGTAGCGCGGTGAAATTCAAAGTCCCGCTACACAGCAGTGCAGTTGCGCACTGAAGCGCCTAGAACCGCTCGGCCATGGCGGCCGGCACGGTTGTTCGGTTTTCATTTGACTGCCCCTTATATGAACTCGTCACAGCGTATTCCAAACCCATTATAATTCAAAATTATTAAAAATGGATGGAAATTGCATTTATTTCTGCTGCTGCCACAAACCGGGAGCATGCAGAAACAAAAACGAGTGATGCACAGAGTGTACAATTTGGTATAAGGTACAATCTGGTAAGGCAAGTTTGAGGCTGTATATAGCATATGTGCTAGACAAGGTCCGAAGAGGTTAATGTGGCCATTTTTTCCAGCCTGGGAATTGGAAATTACGCGAACGGCAGCTGCACGCCACTCCGCGCACAACAACAGGATTTATAACACCTCTGGCGCTGGTGTTTCCCACCGCACAGTCCGTTTGGCTGAGCTGCTCTTATTGCACTCCGTTTTCGCTTCCCCCCTGCCCCCCCCCCCTTCTTCCTCTCCTTTTCTCCTCTGTTACTGCCATCAACAACAGCTATAACAGCAACAAGTGCGAGCAGATGCGCCGTTTTCTTCTTCTACTTAACTCCGTTCAATAAATTACCGGGCGAGGTGTTCACGGCACAGGGCCGATTCCGATGGTCGTCCGCCGGCCGGCGGCCGCTTAATTTTCAATGACTGCGCTGCCAACAATGGGCAGGGGACTCCCCGCCGCACAGTAACTGCCCGCGCTGCGCCGGGCCGCGAAACCAAGAGCGCAAGTCCCGCCGGCCGTTCCGACTCTCCCTGCCTTCTCCCGCGGAGAGCATCGTTACAAATTATCCGTATCGCTGTCATAAGCTTAAAATGTTTATCATCTTACACTTGCCAACAAATGGTTTGAATTGTGCCGTAAATTACCATAAACGTCCGGGACAGGAAAGCACGGGGCCGTCTCCAGCCGAGATATTTATGGGCGCCTTCGGCCGGGTACCGGTTTCTGCGCCGGTGTCCCCGTGACGTCACGACGGCCGAGCGGCGGTGTGGCCGGCCACCCGGGCTGCGGCTCCCGATAGAAGGAAGCCTCCGCTCGCAGGACTGCGGCGAAGGCGCCGAAAGCATGGAGGTAAAAATAAGAGGAGTTGTCGTGACGTCACAAATTTGAAGCCGACCTAAGTGAAGATCCGCCATGTTAGCTACCCCAAAACATTCGCTTCTGGTGGTTTGATTCCGTGTAGTCGTGAAGTGTTTTGATAAAAAATGCCGGCTTGCGTCGCTTACCGGTGTACTAATCGTTCTGATTGTAGTCTAAAGTTTAAACAAATCACATTTCATTCGCAAGTGGACTTATTTAAACGCTATTTTCTTATATATACTTGAAATTCTGATGCACTGTAAAGTTTTACAGCATGGTTTTATTTATGTGATTTGACTTTAGATTTCCTATCAATCCAATGCGAAGAGCTCTCTGGAGGTGAGCAATAATACACTTGGTTTTAATTATTTGGATATTCCCATGTAACTGAAATGGGGACTAATGTTTTAAAATGCAATAATTTAATATAAATGTAATGTAACTACATATAGTTAATTAAATCTTCAGTCAAATGTGTGGAACACCTGTCACAATGGTTAAATTATCAGTACTTAAAGGGTTTACCGAGCGAGGTGGCGCAGTGGTTAGCACACTGGACTCGCATTCGGGAGGACGACGGTTCAATCCCGTCTCCGGCCATCCTGATTTAGGTTTTCCGTGATTTCTCTAAATTGTTTCAGGCAAATGCCGGGATGGTTCCTTTGAAAGGGCACGGCCGATTTCCTTCCCAATCCTTCCCTAACCCGAGCTTGCGCTCCGTCTCTAATGACCTCGTTGTCGACGGGACGTTAAACACTAACCACCACCACCACCTTAAAGGGTTACATATTTGTTAAAGCACAGTTCCCTATCTAAGTCCAGGCTATTTAGATCATTACATTACTCACTGTGTTGTCGTGTTACCTTGTAAATTGCTGTTATTTGCCACACTGAATGTCACTTGGTAGGTACAATTTAAATACCAAACAGATGTGTAAACTACAATGGGCCTCGCAATCTTAAATTCAGTTCTTTTCCTTCGTAATTTAATGAATCTTTCACTTTGTTGACATGACAGATGGCTTGTTTATACCATTCCTGCATACATCTATGGGATACCAAAGGAAATAAGGTAAGTTTCTTGCGAACTTGAACATTTAAAATTTGCATTTGATCTGAAAATGCAACGAATATCTCGCTTCCCACACCCGGGTTCCCGGGTTCGATTTCCGGCGGGGTTAGGGATTTTCTCTGCCTCGTGATGACTGGGTGTTGTGTGCTGTTCTTAGGTTAGTTAGGTTTAAGTAGTTCTGAGTTCTAGGGGACTGATGACCATAGATGTTAAGTCCCATAGTGCTCAGAGCCATTTGAACCATTTGCAGCGAATACAAATCGGTGCCTCTAAACTATCAAGCATTGCTTTTGGAGTTCTGGCTTTATCAATTATCGACACAAACACAATGAAAATGAATGGAAACGGATTACGAAAGCACGCTTTTTGTAGCACATACTTCTCGGTTATTCGAAGTGCATAAACAAAAAGGAATTACAGTACTGAGGCCAGAAGCGTCATATTTTCGTGTCGTATTACTGTATCGAATACGCATTTAAGACCAGAAAAACGTTTGAAGTTGCGTTCCTTATGCTGTGTTGTTCTCTAAAACAGTGAAACATTTACCATATAAAACAAATATTGCGTGCACACGACAGAAATAACGAACAAGAAGTAATTGTAAACACTCGTCTGCTAATGTTTTGGGGGATCCAAGATGGCGGCAAGCCCCGCCCACTGGCTTCAAAACAACGTACCGCGTAAGTCTGTAGGGCCATCTCCCCCTATTCTACCTACATGGCCGAAAGTGCCCTAAAGCATGCGACGGCGACGCACCAGGCTGATCTTCGCTCTGCGACGGGTCAACGCTGCTAAACCACTACTTCAACGATACTTAGTCACTGGTGCCAAAATGTCCTGACACTCCGGGTCATGAGGAGGATTGCAACTCAGCAAAGCAAAAGCAGAAATATTTCTCTGCAAACGAAAATGCTCGGGTATAATCCCAATTTAAGTCTCGCACCAATGTAAAGATAAGTGACAAGATATTAGTGTCAGTGAAGCTGATAAACAGCTGACAACGTGGAAACCACAAAAACCACAGCTAACATAAAGCACTCCGTCGTCAGGCCACGAGTGGCCTACCGGGACCATCCGACCGCCGTGTCATCCTCCGTGAGGATGCGGAAAGGAGGGGCGTGGGGTCAGCACACCGTTCTCCCGGCCGTTATGATGGTATTCTTGACCGAAGCCGCTACTAATCGGTCGAATAGCTCCTCAATTGGCATCACGAGGCTGAGTGCACCCCGAAAAATGGCAACAGCGCATAACGGCCCGGATGGTCACCCATCCAAGTGCCGATCACGCCCGACAGCGCTTAACTTCGGTGATCTAACGGGAACCGGTGTAACCACTGCGACAAGGCTGTTGCCTCACAGCTAATATACTGTTTGTAAATATCAACTGTACTGCAGTGGAAAGAAATATGAATATAAGCATGTGATATTTAGGAAATGAGCACTTCGAGCATGCTGGAGCATAACCGGACCATGAATGCGTGTTAAAGAAGAAAGCCTCATTTGCTAAAGCAGAATCATTTTTCCACACTATAAATATTTAGAATGTTAATCTCAGATCTGAGCACGTTGAAACTGACCCGCTTCGGAGGTACATGGATTCAGCATCGGATTCAAACCGTCACAGGCATGTCGAACGAGTAGGAAGAGAATTTGCTACAAACTGTGACGAGTGCTATACATCTAGGACTCTACATAGTTAGACATATCGTGTGGTCTGTCTCCATGACACTGAACATACGCAAATCATTATCCTGTGCTAGATATGTGTTCGTGACAGCTGTCTTGGAATAGAGGTTCTATGAAGTTAACCAACTTAGTTTCACGTGAACTACTGTCATTTTTCTGCCAAGGATCCCCATTTAAGTTTCCTGAGCATTTCTTTTGTACTTTCGTATGGGCATTACCTTTCAAAATCCAAGCAGCGGGACATAATTCGTTCCATGTCTGTTACCAGGCCCGCTTGAAAACTGGAACAATATTCGAGAATTGAAAGTTTTGAAAGCATTATTTCAAAAGAAAGTGAACATGGGTCGGTGTAAAATATTAAAATTTTGTGAGACAGTCTCGATCGGCCGGCCGCGGTGGTCTAGCGGTTCTAGGCGCGCAGTCCGGAACCGCGCGACTGCTGCGGTCGCAGGTTCGAATCCTGCCTCGGGCACTTAGTTAGAGATAACATGTTGAAAGGTGGCCACATCATTTTGATTTTTGTATGTTATCGATGTGCATGTCAGAGAGAGAGAGAGAGAGAGAGAGAGAGAGAGAGAGAGAGAGAGAGAGAGAGCAAGTTACTTTACTGTTAAATAATCTTTAGTCTTGTTGTGGCACTGTCTTTGACTCTGCGCGGTTTGATACAGTACATTGTTACTTGAATTGTAGTAAGTGATGGACGTATTCTGTATTCTTACTTTGACTTGAAATTGTATCTGCTAGATGAAGAAAGATTGATTGTAAAGGACAAGAAGGATGAATAAGAAAGAGAAAAGGATATAAATTTTGAATAAAGTTATTAATTTTGAAGAGAAGAAGTTTGAGGTAAGACTGCTGTACTGTGCAGCTAGGAATAATTATTGTCCGCCAGTTAACTTGTTAAGAGGTGAGAGAAAGACCATCCCACTTCCTTGAGACTTGCTTGAACGTATTACCTGATTTTTATAGAAATTTTCTGGTAACATTGTACCCTTTTCATATCATTGTTCATATTGTTATGCATAGCGTTGTACAGACCAACTTTATGTATGGAGACCAACCGAAGTTTTATTCTGTCTTTTTGAATATATACTTCATTCTAAAATCGTTGTCTTGGAATATCATTTCATAGGAATAATTACTCTCTCTCCATCCCACTGTTTGTCATTACGCGTTATCACAAGCAATAGTTTGAATATGTATTTACAAACAGAAATCTAGCTTAGCCGCTCCGTGTTGCTGTTTGCTGTTGTGCTTTCGAGAAAGAGGCGAGGTAAGTGGAGATTTTGATTGGGACCAGACAACTGTTTTACTTCAGTTGCGCGTTCAGTATAAAGACAAGTTACATTCAGATCAGTTACAGTCCAGTTCAAGTTAGGTTCTGTTTAGTCCAAGTTTGTCATACGAGCTGAAATTGGATGACAATTTGTGGGTACATAGTTTTGGTAATATGTAGACTTTTGTAGAGTGGGAGGTAAAATTGAGCTAAATTTCATATAGACACAGAATATAGTGGGGAAGTTACAACGTTCATAAGAGAGTACTGCAGAAGGAAAAACGCTGGAAAAAAGGGCAAGAGACAGGGCGGAACACCCGCGTTACAATGTGTGAACAATGGAATGAATTGCAGCAACATGTCGTTGCCATTAGCATCTGATCGGATGCCATCATAGAAGGAGTTGCCAAGAAAAACGTGATTCCAGCTTGTTAAAAATTTCCTTTGCTTAATGTTAGGCATTTAACGTTGTTGAGAAAACGATAGTAAGTGAGGTTCTTGTAATCAGCCTTATAGGTCTGCAACGTTTGTAGCTATTTACCATGCGGGACTGCTACGTATACCAAGAACAGATCAAGTAGGTTTCGCCTGTTGTGTTCACAAAACCTCCCACCAAAGCGGCTGTTGGGTTATTCGTGTACACTAAGCTACAGTAAGATACGGGTAAGAGCTGTAGTCAAAAGGTTTCTTGAAACAGAATCTACGTATAGGATGCATTCCATACGTTTCTACTTACCTTTTCTTTCTGTTTTCGTCTGTTTTTCTCCTTTTTTCAGAGTTAAATTTTGTTCATGTCCCGTCGTTTCTTATACTTAGAAGGCTCAAATGGCTCTGAGCACTATGGGACTTCAGTCTCCTAAAACTTAAATGGTTCATATGGCTCTGAGCAATATGGGACTCAACTTCTGAGGTCATTAGTCCCCTAGAACTTAGAAGTAGTTAAACCTAACTAACCTAAAGACATCACACACATCCATGCCCGAGGCAGGATTCGAACCTGCGACCGTAGCGGTCTTGCGATTCCACACTGCGGCGCCTAGAACCGCACGGCCACTTCGGCCGGCTCCTAAAACTTAGAACAACTTAAACCCAACTAACCTAAGGACATCACACACATCCATGCCCGAGGCAGGTTTCTAACCTGCGACCGTAGCAGTCACGCGGTTCCGGACTGAAGCGCCTACAACCGCTCGGCCACCGCGGCCGGCACTTATGAGGGGTTGAGGGAACCCGTGCACCAACTGTCAACGCGAAAAATGGAACTGCAATTTTTTCTGATGTACTTCATGATGTTTAACGATGTACTACCTGAGAATGAGATTTTCACTCTGCAGCGGAGTGTACGCTGATATGAAACTTCCTGGAAGATTAAAACTGTGTGCCGGACCGAGACTCGAACTCGGGACCTTTGCCTTTCACGGGCAAGTGCTCTACCAACTGAGCTACCCAAGCACGACTCAACCCCCGTCCTCACAACTTTACTTATGACAGTACCTCGTCTCCTACCTTCCAATCTTTACAGAAGCTCTTCTGCGAACCTTGCAGAACTAGGATGTACTACCTGTTTCAGCGTCTAACGAAGCACTGCAGCTTTGATTCTGCCTCTTGTACCCTTTTAACACTGACATGAGCCCGTAGATAGCGGAAACGAGGTTTATAATGAACAGTATAAGTATTTTTGGGGGAAAACCATATTTTTCTTGAGGGGGAATCTCTTTGGAGGTTTCTAAGCTGGGTAATTTCAATTTTTTTTATTTCTAAGCTGCATATTTCAATTTTTGTTCTACGCATTTGAAAAATAATTGAAAGTTATATAAAATACCAACATTCGTATACTTTTGTTAGCTATATTTGACCATACTGTGAAGCATGACTAATTAAAAAATGTATTACATATTGTCAGGTATCCATTATAATGAGCGCATCTTCTCAAATGAAAAGAAGGTATTAAGTATGTGAGACAGTGGTGGGGAGAGCATTCATTGTCGTCTACTCGTATATAAAACAATAGTATCTTCTCGCAGTTTCGAAACGTTAGGAGAAATTCACTTTTCGGAGAGGTTTGTTTTTGTTCGAAGCAATAAAGTAGGTGCTTGTATGATTCAAAACGAAAACAGCTCATTTCAAATGATGCGGTAATGGATTTTCTCATGTCAAAGACACTTGGCGAAGTGATCGAGTGTTTTTCGCCAAATAACTATCATTTATCATTTAGAAAAATGACCACTGGGGTACCTGGCTGAAATGCGTTTATGACTTCTCGTAAAACACATACCTTGATGTTTCGCAAGCACAGGTGTTGGCGGCAGGATCGCATAGCAATGTCTTGACAGAATGCAAGACAAAATAATGAGCCTTCCTGCCTCAAAAGCACATAACTCCCGTCCACGGAACTTCCACGACGCTCACTGTGTTTAATGTGTGAAAGAGAAATTCCCGTTTTTGAGACCGCTGGCACGAGAGAAAGTCTGTGAAATGCTAGACAGATAGATGCGTCCGCGGTGGCAATAAAATTCGCGAACAGTTTAACATAAAACGAATGGATGTGGAAAAGCACTTCCTTTTCGCACGGTACCTCCGTCTCGAGTGTTGCCAGAGACTATCGCGGTTCTTATCTCGCATTCCCCGCGGATGTTTTATGCCCCACTAGTCAAGATGCAGCTGCCGAGTTCATTAAGTCCGGGACGACCGCAGCCATTAACGACGTGCATGGGATGTCGCATCGGGGGTACGAAATACGAAAATTTCTGCAGCTGTTGGTACGGCAACTTTTTATTATGTACGACCTGCTGGAGGCAATATGGGCCAACGAGGGAATTTGCGGCCTAAGGGGCGACTCACGGAACACCAGCGAGCGTTACGAGAAAAATATACACCGGGGTTGTGTGCCGGGCGGCAGTGATAAACCCGGGGGAAAGCGCCAACACCCCGCGACCACAAATTGGCCGCAGCACGATCCACGAATATTGTTACCGTAAACTTTAGAAATTTTAAGTTGAGGCTTAGCCGCAATTAAGAATAATAATTGCCCAAGTTAACGTGATGAAGCGAGAAGAATAAGCAGTTTAATGAGTTTGCTGCTTCCGTGTTCGGAACCGGCGATGCAATATGCGAGGTTTTTTAAGAAGTTCGTGACTGGTCGCTTAAAAAACTAGTAAAGGTTGGAAATTCCCTCGACATTAACGAAAGGAAAAAGAAGGTTAAATGGGATTATCAAGTGATGCCAGGAAAAGAGTAAAATAATGTTATTAACAGAGATTTCGCGGAGCACTGTATTTCACGTGAGTGGATACTAATTCTCTATATCAGCTTATTCCAGAAAGAGGAGTTGTTTGTTAATCGTGAGTGACTTCGTTTCCTTCGTGAGAATAAGATGTCTTCCATTTTTATTCGTAGGTTCCTGTAATTTCCAGACAGTTTTACTGGCCTTTCTAATTCTTATTACGGCTAGGTGGGCTTGAGCAACCTGTATTAAATTATGTATATTTACTATGCATTAAACAGAACTCGTCGGCCGGAGTGGCCGAGCGGTTCTAGGCGCTACAGTCTGGAGCCGCACGACCGCTACGGTCGCAGGTTCGAATATGGCCTCGGGCAAGGATGTGTGTGATGTCCTTAGGTTGGTTAGGTTTAAGTAGTTCTATGTTCTAGGGGACTGATGACTTCAGAAGTCAAGTCCCATAGTGCTCAGAGCCAAGCCAAACAGCACTCTTTACCAGTTACCATGCTTCCAACAAGTGATTCTGTCAATGGGATTCAATTTAGAAAAAAAAAAAAAAAAATACAATACAAATTTCTATTTGAAAGAAAGCGAAATAATATAGGTAAGCAGAAGTCTTTCGTCTTAAATTCATTGCATCAGTAACTGAGTAGAAACCTAGTATTAGTCTTTCCTTGTCCAGAACTTGTCATAATTATGGAAAATTTTATAAGAAGTCGATACTTCAGTGTCATCATAGCAGAAAATTCTGGTAAGTTAATCTCTGTCGAAAATGGGCTGCCAGTAGGTTCATTATTATTTCCTCTTCTGATGAAACGTACTTCTTGCATCGCAGTAACGACATCACATGAATTTTGCCATGCTGTTCACATAGCAATAGCCATTCCAACAAAATACCTATAGGGAAGGGAACGCATTCTGCTGCAGATATTGAACTATTGTAATAACTGGCGACTGTGCCGAAATCCAAACAAGACGGAAAGTCACGCATTCCACTCCAGAAACCACACAGCAGAAACAAAGCTGATTGTTTCATTTCGCGCCGGCCGCAGTGACTGTGCGGTTCTAGGGGCTTCAATCCGGAACCACGCGGCTCCTACGGTCGCAGGATCGAATCCTGCCCCGGGCATGGATGTGTGTGATGTCCTTAGGATAGTTAGGTTTAAGTAGCACTCTAAGTCTAGGGGACTGATGACCACAGTAGTTAAGTCCCATAGTGCTTAGGGCCATATGAACCATTTTCATTTCGCAACGACTAGTTATCCAAAAATACATTTGTTTTCTTTCAAATAAAACCAATACAGCTAAGTGGGCAAAAACTAAAAAGCTGGAACAACGTAATAACGAAACTGACAGAAAGTGCTTCAGGATCGTCATTCAGATATCCTACATACCAGCACACCGTTCCCAGTGAGCTCAACTCCGAAGCACTGCGCTCCTATACGGTGTGAGGTTGACGTTCTTCACATGTGAGTGCGATCTAGATTAATACGCAAATAGAGGTAAAAAACTTCAAGCAGCTAAGATAGCTATTTTACAGCATTTATTTAGATTGAGTTTTTACCTTCTACACACATTAAAAAAAGTTTTGCATCACCTCGGCTCCGAGAGTTCTGGGACCTGTACAGAAAATTGGAATAGAGATCAACATAAACATCATTTCTGCTCTTTTTGTTGCATATGAAAAACGCACATTGCATATTGTACCCCCATACAGCGAGACCTTCAGAGGTGGTGGTCAAGAGTGCTATATACACCGGTACCTATATTACCCAGTAGCACGTCCTCATGAATTGATGCATGCCTATATTCGTCGTGGCATACAATCCACAAGTTCATCAAGGCATTGTTGGACCAGATTGTCCCACTCCTCAACGGCGGTCCGGCGTAGATCCCTCAGAGTGGCTGGTGGGTCAAGTCATCCATAAATAGCCCTTTTCAATCTATCCCAGGCATGTTCGAGAGTGTTCATGACTGGAGAACGTGCTGGCCATTCTAGTCGAGCGATGTCGTTATCCTGAAGGAAGTCATTCACAAGATGTGCACGATGGGGGCGCGAATTGTCCATGAAGACCAAAGCCTCGTCAATATTCTGCCAATATGGTTGCACTATCGGTCGGAGGATGGCATTCGCGCAACGTACAGCCGTTACGGCGAATTTCATAACCACCAGCGGCGAACTTCGGCCCCACACAATGCCACCCCAAAACAACAGGGAACTTCCACCTTGCTCCACTGGCTGGACAGTGTATCGAAGTCGTTCAGCCTGACGGGGTTGTCTCCAAACACGTCTCCGAAGATTGTCTGGTTGAAGGCATATCCGACATTCATCGGAGAAGAGAACGTGATGCCAATCCTGAGCGGTCCATTCGGCATGTTGTTGGGCCCATCTGTACCGCGCTGCGTGGCGTCGTGGTTGCAAAGACGGACCTCGCCATGAACGTCGGCCGTGAAGTGGCGCATCATGCAGCCTATTGCGCACAGTTTGAGTGGTAACACGACGACCTGTGGCTGCACGAAAAGTATTCTTAAACATGGTGGCGTTGTTGTCAGGGTTCCTCCGAGACACAGTCCGTAGGTAGCCGTTATCCGCTGCAGTAAAGCCCTTGGACGGCCTGAGCGAGGCATGTCATAGACAGTCCTTGTCTCTCTGTATCTCCTCCATGTCCGAACAACATCGCTTTCGTTCACTCCGAGACGTCTGGACATTTCCCTTGTTGAGAGCCCTTTGTGGCACAAATTAACAATGCGGATGCGGTCGAACCGCGGTATTCACCTTCTATGCATGGTTAAACTGTAGACAGCAGGAGCTGTGTACCTCTTTCCTGGAGGAATGACTGGAACTGATCAGCTGTTGGACCCTCTCTGTCTAATAGGGAGGGGCGTTTACATCTCTGGGCGGGTTTAGTGACTTCTTTGAACAGTCAAAGGCACTGTGTCTATGATACAATATCCACAGTTAACATCTACCTTCAGGAGTTCTGGGAGCTGGGGTGATGCAAAACTTTTTTATATGTGTGTAATTTTCGCACCAGTATGATTCTGGAGAAGACGCATCAACAAAACAGACGACCGTCTAACTGAGATGTCGATCATTATCGCTCAGCCTGAACTGAGACCACAGGCTGCAGTTAGTGGAACATGTTTCATGCTCTCTTGCTTCCAAGAATACTCCACTCGACACCGTATTGGATAACGCTCCACGCGCGCACCTGAAATCTCGCAGACCTGAGTGTGCACAATATGTCCTGTTGCAGCGTCCACCATTTCTCGTGGAGGAGGCATTTTTTGTTTTGTTTTAGACAGATAGTCCGATTTCCTTCGACTACAACAACTCCACTGCACTAGAGTCAGGCTCTGAATTACACAAGGAAATTTCTGCCGCCTGAACAGGACCCGAAGAGACCACGGCAGAATTAGAGGCCGGCCGAAGTGGCCGTGCGGTTAAAGGCGCTGCAGTCTGGAACCGCAAGACCGCTACGGTCGCAGGTTCGAATCCTGCCTCGGGCATGGATGTTTGTGATGTCCTTAGGTTAGTTAGGTTTAACTAGTTCTAAGTTCTAGGGGACTAATGACCTCAGCAGTTGAGCCCCATAGTGCTCAGAGCCATTTGAACCAGAATTAGAGTGCTCTACACAGATGGAGCATCATTGACAGGACCGAGTGACACTATGGAGCAGCAGTGAACGCCGTGTAGAATACTGTCTAAAAGTGATATAAAGTAAGGTACTCTGGGAAAAATAGTTTTGTCTTGGAAGCTATAGCTAGAGCAGTTAATAGGATATCTGATATAAATTTGTTAGTGGAAGGTAATGTGTCAGGTTTTTTGCTCTTAGAATTTGTGCTTGTGTAAGTTTCTTTGTTGAAATGAAAGGATCGTATGGTGTTACTGACCAGGGGACCGAGTCTCCCTGTTCTACCGTCCATTTGACACCTCTTCGAGAGAAATAATGAAGAAATTATGCATTTTTTTCTTTTCATGCTGTATCTGGACAGCTGGTGCCCGCCAGCTAGTAAGTGGTGGTGAACTCAGTCCACTCCCAAAGCGCAGCTCTTATGCCACGCATCCGAGGACGCCTGTTCCATTACCTATGCAGCACCAAGTGGAGGTGGGGCCCCGTGGAGCTATTTTGTCCTCTTTCTGTACTTATAAAATCATTGTACAGGGTTATTACAAATGATTGATGCGATTTCACAGCTCTACAATAACTTTATTATTTGAGATATTTTCACAATGCTTTGCACACACATACAAAAACTCAAGAAGTTTTTTTAGGCATTCACAAATGTTCGATATGTGCCCCTTTAGTGATTCGGCAGACATCAAGCCAATAATCAAGTTTCTCCCGCACTCGGCGCAGCATGTCCCCATCAATGAGTTCAAAAGCATCGTTGATGCGAGCTCGCAATTCTGGCACGTTTCTTGGTAGAGGAGGTTTAAACACTCAATCTGTCACATAACCCCACAGAAAGAAATCGCATGGGGTTAAGTCGGGAGAGCGTGGAGGCCATGACATGAATTGCTGATCATGATCACCACCACGACCGATCCATCGGTTTTCCAATCTCCTGTTTAAGAAATGCCGAACATCGTGATGGAAGTGCGGTGGAGCACCATCCTGTTGAAAAGATGAAGTCGGCGCTGTCGGTCTCCAGTTGTGGCATGAGCCAATTTTCCAGCATGTCCTGATACACGTGTCCTGTAACGTTTTTTTCGCAGAAGAAAAAGGGGCCGTAAACTTTAAACCGTGAGATGCACAAAACACGTTAACTTTTGGTGAATTGCGAATTTTCTGCACGAATGCGTGAGGATTATCTACCGCCCAGATTCGCACATTGTGTCTGTTCACTTCACCATTAAGAAAAAATGTTGCTTCATCACTGAAAACAAGTTTCGCATTGAACGCATCCTCTTCCATGAGCTGTTGCAACTGCGCCGAAAATTCAAAGCGTTTGACTTTGTCATCGGGTGTCAGGGCTTGTAGCAATTGTAAACGGTAAGGCTTCTGCTTTAGCCTTTTCCGTAAGATTTTCCAAACCGTCGGCTGTGGTACGTTTAGCTCCCTGCTTGCTTTATTCGTCGACTTCAGCGGGCTACGCGTGAAACTTGCCCGCACGCGTTCAACCGTTTCTTCGCTCACTGCAGGCCGACCCGTTGATTTCCCCTTACAGAGGCATCCAGAAGCTTTAAACTGCGCACACCATCGCCGAATGGAGTTAGCAGTTGGTGGATCTTTGTTGAACTTCGTCCTGAAGTGTCGTTGCACTGTTATGACTGACTGATGTGAGTGCATTTCAAGCACGACATACGCTTTCTCGGTTCCTGTCGCCATTTTGTCTCACTGCGCTCTCGAGCGCTCTGGCGGCAGAAACCTGAAGTGCGGCTTCAGCCGAACAAAACTTTTATGAGTTTTTCTACGTATCTGTAGGGTGTTGTGACCATATGTCAATGAATGGAGCTACAGTGAATTTATGAAATCTCTTCAATCATTTGTAATAGCCCAGTATATAATATTGAAAACAGGAAATTATAAAAGAAAAAAAATGATTTAAGAAGAGCGATGAGTAGTAGAAATTTCTTCACCTGCGCCGCTAGAGAGTAAGTTTCGAAATGTGACCTCGAGTGCAAAAACCTGTGCAGTGCCTTCCAAGGTTACTTAATAAGGTATGTTGATGTTAAATGCTTAATTCTAGATTAGTGTTTTTCAGTGTTTACCGTGGCGCCCGGTACAATAGGCGGTCACACTAGGTTGCTCATTGTAATACCTGTCTGTATACTATACCGTATAGGGTTACTATTCATATGTGTTGTGTATGCTATGTATGGTGTCTCTTCATATGTGTGACGAAGAAATAATGAGAATTAGATTGGTTGGTCGGATATTTAATGAAGAGGTACTCAGTGTAATAGGTAAGGAAATACATTTATGGGAGTACTTGACTACAGTGGTGTGCAAGGATGAAGGAGGCTACGTGATTAATTGTGAGCAGCGAAAGGTCGAGAGAACTTCGCGACGTCGTCATTGTGGTGTCTGCTTACGTCCCACACATTACCCGCCAGACGTTGCCAACGCTGCCGTAAGCACTATGTTGTGCTACTGCTCCCTTCTGTTATTTCTTCGTAGCAAAAAATTATATTCTTGGAAAACTATAACTGTCTCTCGATCCTGCAGTACTTGGTATGTTTGTTTCGCGTCACCCCCCTAATGAAGCCCACAGTAGCTAAATACCGTCACTATATGTAAACTGACTTGAATATAAAAGCTAAGTCGCTGAGGAATGAAATAAATAGGAAGTGCAGGGAAGCTAAGACGAAATGGCTGCAGGAAAAATGTGAAGACATCGTAAAAGATATGATTGTCGGAAGGACAGACTCAGCATACAGGAAAGTCAAAACAACCTTTGGTGACATTAAAAGCAACGGTGGTAACATTAAGAGCGCAACGGGAATTCCGCTGTTGAACGCAGAGGAGAGAGCAGATAGGTGGAAAGAATACATTGAAAGCCTCTATGAGGGTGAAGATTTGTCTGATGTGATAGAAGAAGAAACAGAAGTCGATTTAGAAGAGATAGGTGATCCTGTATTAGGATCGGAATTTAAAAGAGCTTTGGAGGACTTGCGGTCAAATAAGGCAGAAGGGATAGATAACATTCCATCAGCATTTCTGAAATCATTGGGGGAAGTGGCAACAAAACGACTATTCACGTTGGTGTGTAGAAAGTCTGGTGACATACCATCTGACTTTCGGAAAAGCATCATCCACACAATTCCGAAGAAGGCAAGAGCTGACAAGTGCGAGAATTATCGCACAATCAGCTTAACAGCTCATGCATCGAAGCTGCTTACAAGAATAATATACAGAAGAATGGAAAAGAAAATTGAGACTGCGCTAGGTGACGATCAGTTTGGCTTTAGGAAAAGTAAAGGGACGACAGAGGCAATTCTGACGTTACGACTAATAATGGAAGCAAGGCTAAAGAAAAATCAAGACACTTTCATAGGATTTGTCGACCTGGAAAAAGCGTTCGACAATATAAAATGGTGCAAGCTGTTCGACATTCTGAAAAAAGTAGGGGTAAGCTATAGGGAGAGACGGGTCATATACAATATGTACAACAACCAAGAGGGAATAACAAGAGTGGACGATCAAGAACGAAGTGCTCGTATTAAGAAGGGTGTAAGACAAGGCTGTAGCCTTTCGCCTCTACTCTTCAATCTGTACATCGAGGAAGCAATGATGGAAATAAAAGAAAGGTTCAGGAGTGGAATTAAAATACAAGGTGAAAGGATATCAATGATACGATTCGCTGATGACATTTCTGAGTGAAAGTGAAGAAGAATTAAATGATCTGCTGAACGGAATGAACAGTCTAATGAGTACACAGTATGGTTTGAGAGTAAATCGGAGAAAGACGAAGGTAATGAGAAGTAGTAGAAATGAGAACAGCGAGAAACTTAACATCAGGATTCATGGTCACGAAGTCAATGAAGTTAAGGATTTCTGCTACCTAGGCAGTAAAATAACCAATGACGGACGGAGCAAGGAGGACATCAAAAGCAGACTCGCTATGGCAAAAAAGGCATTTCTGGCCAAGAGAAGTCTACTAATATCAAATACCGGCCTTAATTTGAGGAAGAAATTTCTGAGGATGTACGTCTGGAGTACAGCATTGTATGGTAGTGAAACATGGACTGTGGGAAAACCGGAACAGAAGAGATTCGAAGCATTTGAGATGTGGTGCTATAGACGAGTGTTGAAAATGAGGTGGACTGATGAGGTAAGGAATGAGGAGGTTCTATGCAGAATCGGAGAGGAAAGGAATATGTGGAAAACACTAATAAGGAGAAGGGACAGGATGATAGGACATCTGCTAAGACATGAGGGAATGAGTTCCATGGCACTAGAGGGAGCTGTAGAGGGCAAAAACTGTAGCGGAAGACAGAGATTGGAATACGTCAAGCAGATAATTGAGGACGTAGGTTGCAAGTGCTACTCTGAGATGAAGAGGTTAGCACAGGAAAGGAATTCGTGGCGGGCCGCATCAAACCAGTCAGTAGACTGATGACCAAAAAAAAAAAAAAAAGCGCCTTAAAGTGCACTCGATTGATGCCGCTCAGCAGCAACCGCGTCCGCGTACAGAACGTGCTCAAAATGGCTCTGAGCACTATGGGACTCAACTGCTGAGGTCATAAGTCCCCTAGAACTTAAAACTACTTAAACCTAACTAACCTAAGGACAACACACACATCCATGCCCGAGGCAGGATTCGAACCTGCGACCGTAGCGGTCGCGCGGTTCCAGACTGTAGCGCCAGAACCGCTCGGCCACCAGCGGCCGGCTCAGAACGTGCTCTCAGACAATGTGCTCTGCACTCTTTTGTTCTCCACAGCCACATTCGTTCGTTTGCCTCCAACTCGTTCAATGCAAGTACATGGCAACTGGACCGCAGGACCTCACAAATCGGGCTAGCCGTCTCGAGGGGTTCAGATGTCGCAATTCGAGACTTTGTTTGATGTACGATAGACGTTCAAAAAGTGATGCAACACATTTCTCTTCTCGAGCGATTTAAGTTGAAAAAATGGGGAAGTTGTTGTGCGACATCGTGGAATACTGCCGCTTTAGCTCCTATAATTTCATGAAGTTCCGAAGATGGCGGTGCTATAGGTTGCCTTCAAAATGGCGTCTGTAACGGAGGCGTGGTCTAAGCAGTGCTGTCACTGAGCTGCTTTTGGTAGTAAACGTGAGCATCGCAGATATCCATAGGCGCTTGCAGAACGTCTAAGCAGTTTTGACCGTGAACACCAACACGGTGATTCGTTGATCGTGGCGTCTGTCATCGTCGTGACAAGGTCGCGCAGACCTGTCCGATCTTGCGTATGCAGGCCAGATGCACATGTCTGAGACTCTTGCAAAGTTGGAACGTGTGTACACTCTCACTGGAGGTGATCGACGGATCGGAATCGAACACCTCGCTGCTCAACTGGTCGTCTCTGTTGGTAGTGCTGACACCGTCGTCCTCCATTTGGGGTAATCAAAGGTGTGAGTCCATTGGGTTCCTCGCCTTCCGATTTCCATCTGTTTGGCTCAATGGAGAATGCACTCCGTTGGAAGCAGTACTTGGATGATGAGGAGATTACTGATGCAGCAACACATTGGTTCTGAAGTCCCTCAATACAGTGGTACCTTGTGGGCATACAGGTCCTCCCAATAAAGTAGCGTAAGGCGCCGCACTGAATGGAGATTATGTCGAAAAATACGGTTTTGTAGGCAAACGAGTGGGGAATAATACACTACAGGCCATCAAAATTGCTACACCAAGAACAAATGCAGATGGTAAACGGGTATTCATTGGACAAATATATTATACTAGAACTGACATGTGATAACATTTTCCCGCATTTTGGGTGCATAGATCCTGAGAAATCAGTACCCAGAACAACCACCTCTAGCCGTAATATCGGCCTTGATACGCCTGGGCATCGAGTCGTACAGAGCTTGGGTGGCGTGTAAAGGTACAACTGCCCACGCAGCTTCAACACGATACCACAGTTCATCAAGAGTAGTTGTAAGTAGGCTGTTTAGGTTTTTATATTGGTAACGCCACATAGCGCTCTATATGAAAATCACTGACTGTGCTACGTGAAGGCTGTGGTTGGTTTTCATTGTTGGATTAATATTCGACATTGTAGTGTTGGGCAGTTGGCTGTTAACAGCGCGTAGCGTTGCGCAGTTGGAGGTGAGCCACCAGTAGTGGTGGAAGTGGGGAAGTGAGATGGCGGAGTTTTGAGAACGGATGATCTGGACGTGTGTCCATCAGAGACAGTACATTTGTAAGACTGGAGGTCATGAACTGATATATATAATATGACTTTTGAACAATATTAAGGTAAATACATTGTTTGTTCTCCATCAAAATCTTTCTTTTGCTAACTGTGCCTATCAGTAGTTAGTGCCTTCAGTTTGAATCTTTTATTTAGCTGGCAGTAGTGGCGCTCGCTGTATTGCAGTAGTTCGAGTAACGAAGATTTTTGTGAGGTAAGTGATTTGTGAAACGTATAGGTTAATGTTAGTCAGGGCCATTCTTTTGTAGGGATTTCTGAAAGTCAGATTGCGTTGCGCTAAAAATATTGTGTGTCAGTTTAAGCACAGTCATGTATAATTTTTCTAAGGGGACGTTTCATATAGTGACTGGCGTATTGTGATGAGCCAGTTGCTCGGCCACCATTGACCAGACGTTTTCAATTGGTGAGAGATTTGGAGAATGTGCTGGTCAGGGCAGCAGACGAATATTTTCTGTATCCAGAAAGGCCAGAAAGGACCTGCAAAATGCGGTCGTGCATTATCCTGCTGAAATGTAGGTTTTCGCAAGGATCGAATGAAGGGTAGAGCCACGGGTCGTAACACGTCTGAAATGTAACGTCCACTGTTCAAAGTGCCGTCAATGCGAACAAGAGGTGACCTAGACGTTTAACCAATGGCACCCCATACCACCATGCCGGCTGACAAGCCAGTATGGCGACGACGAATACACGCTTCCAATGTGCGTTCACCGCGATGTCGCCAAACACGGATCCGAACATCATGATGCTGTGAACAGAACCTGGATTCATCCGAAAAAATGACGTTTTGCCATTCGTGCACCCAGGTTCGTCGTTGAGTAGACTATCGCAGGCGCTCCTGTCTGTGAAGCAGCGTCGAGGGTAACCGCTTCGTCGTTGAGTACACCATCGCAGGCGCTCCTGTCTGTGAAGCAGCGTCGAGGGTAACCACAGCCATGGTATCCGACCTGATAGTCCATGCTGCTGCAAACGTCGTCGAACTGTTCGTGCAGATGGCTGTCGTCTTGCAAACGTCCCCATCTGTTGACTCAGAGATCGAGACGTGGCTGCACGATCCGTTACAGCCATGGGGATAAGATGCCTGTCATCTCGACTGCTAGTGATACGAGGCCGTTGGGATCCAGCAAGGCGTTCCGTATTACCCTCCTGAACCCACCGATTCCATATTCTGCTAACAGTCATTGGATCTCGACCAACGCGAGCAGCAATGTCGCGATACGATAAACCGAATTCGCGATAGGCGACAATCCAACCTTTATCAAAGTCGGAAACGTGATGTTACGCATTTCTCCTCCTCACACGAGGCATCACAGCAACGTTTCACCAGGCAACGCCGGTCAACTGCTATTTGTGTATGAGAAATAGGTTGTAAACTTTCTTCATGTCAGCACGTTGTAGGTGTCACCACTGGCGCCAACATTGTGTGAATGCTCTGAAAAGCGAATCATTCGCATATCACAGCATCTTCTTCCTGCTGGCTAAATTTCGCGTCTGTAGGACGTCATCTTTGTGGTGTAGCAGTTTTAATGGCCAGTAGTGTATGTTGTATTGGTATTATGAAAAAAAAACTGCTTACTTAGAAAACGCCCGTCGTATGGGCAGAAGCTATTGTGGGTAGACTAGCGTGAGAGCTGCACCAGGCTAGCCTTCGGGCTAGGACGCGACCAAGTCACCGGCAGTCTGTACCCCCGGAGCTTAGTCGTGTGAAGTTAGCACCCCTTTTTCGAGAAATATACATTTTTTTCACAGTTCTTGTTAGATGTGCCATAGTTCTAGAGTTCTTTGCACAAAATTTCAATAGTTCTGCAAAATGTAACGAAGAAAACAACAATACTCGAAAAAATTTTCGTATCGAAAACATTCTCTGACAATTTCCGCAAAATGTAAATAAGTACAATAGTTCTGAGCACAGTTCTGAACAGAGCTCCAAGAGTTCTTTCGAAAATCCAAGTAACATTTTTTTGTGCAGCTAATAGTTTACGAGATAATTGCAATTTAAGGAGAAAATCTTTTCACTTACTGTGAAGTTGGCACCCTTTTTTTCAGAAATGTGTACTTTTTTCAGATTTCTTGATAGATATGCCATAGTTCTAGAGATCTTTGTACAAAATTATAATAGTTCTGCAGAATTTAGCGACGAAAATAATATTCGAAAAAATTTTCGTATCGAAAACATTCTTCGTCAATTTTCGCAAATTGTAAATAAGTACAACAGTTCTGAGTACAGTTCTGAACAGAACTCCAAGAGTTCTATCGAAAACCCAAGTAACATTTTTTTGTGCAGCTAATAGTTTACCAGATGATTGCAATTTAAGGAGAAAATCTTTTCACTTACTGTGAAGTTGGCACCCTTTTTTTCAGAAATGTATACTTTTTTCAGATTTCTTGATAGATATGCCATAGTTCTAGAGTTATTTGTACAAAATTTCAATAGTTCTGCAGAATTTAGCGACGAAAACAATATTCGAAAAAATTTTCGTATCGAAAATATTCTTCGTCAATTTTCGCAAATTGTAAATAAGTACAACAGTTCTGAGCACAGTTCGGAACAGAACTCCAAGAGTTCTATCGAAAACCCAAGTAACATTTTTTTGTGCAGCTAATAGTTTACGAGATGATTGCAATTTTAGTAGAAAATCTTTTCACTTACTGTGAAGTTGGCACCCTTTTTTTCAGAAATGTATATTTCTTTCACAATTCTTGACAGGTATGCCACGGTTCTAGAGTTCTTTGTACAAAATTTCAATAGTTCTGCAGAATTTAGCGAAGAAGACAACAATACTCGAAAAAATGTTTCTATCGAAAACATTTTTTGTCGATTTTCGCAAAAATTAAACTTGTACAACAGTTCTGAGGACAGTTCTGAACAGAACCCCAAGAGCTCTATCGAAAATCCTAATAACATTTTTCTATGGCGATAATAGTTTGTGATAAATTGATTTAATGTGGGACACACTTTCTCTACAGAAAATATAAATATATTCGTACAACAGTTCTGATGACAGTACTGGACACCACGTGAAGAGTTCTATCGCTATTCCTAGTAGAATTTTTTAGTGCAGGTAATAGTTTAAGAGGTAATTGCAACTTAATTAAGAACCCCATAAGAGCTCCTACTGTGAAGCTGGCACCCTTTTTTTCAGAAATATATTTTATTTTCAGAGTTCTTGATAGATAAGTCATAGTTATAGAGTTCTTTGTACAAAATTTCAATAGTTATGCAGAATTTAGCGAAGAAAACAACATTGTATAACATAGCTGATTCAGGAACCCTTTTCTTCTGATACAATTCTTACTGTTGCCACAATAAATCACTTGTGCATAGATTCCAACTGTACTGATCATTACAAAAATACAACCATTGACCAGCGGCGCACATTTCTTGCAGCGTTGTACAAAACATTCGGCTTATCCGCTGTGAAAATACCACACTTAACGCTATTTTAAAATTTACGGTGGATGGCTTCCGTTTATCTACAATGTCAGCATCTATCGAATTATCTTCATGCAAACGTGATGCCTGGATCACTCACGTCCCCTTTTTAGGTACGGGGGGAACTAGAGTTCAGTCTTGTGGAAGCCAAAAAAGGAAATGTGGGCAGCCCTTCTTTTACTGATAGCAAACTCTAGAGAAATCTCCACGCTTGTTTTTCTTCATCATGCCAACAAAATAAAAATTCTCCCTTCATAGCTCTATTATCATTCCAGTACTAGTAAACCAGTTGTCCGCTTTCACATTTCGACCTGACTGATATATAGGTTTACGCAGTCACAGAACAACATCAAAATGGTTATTGCTCAGTTAGTAAAGCCTTCTGGTTGCAACACAGCGTATATTTCCAAATTGTACAGGTAAAATACTTAAGAATCCACACTTAAGAATCCATACTCGTTTGTTTTGATTGATACATATTGGCGAAAACTGTACCTTCCACAGAATCCTTCCAGCTTCTTGTCTACTGTAACATTTTCTCCAAGGGTGTAAGATTTGTGGTAGTTGCGTACAAACACAGTAAATATTTCCCGAATAGCTGTTAGCTTGTCTAATTGTCTCCTTTCATCACGAATAGCGCGACTGTAAAATCTAAGGCTCTCCAGAATAAATTTGAAACGTTTTATGTTCATTTGCGAGGTGAAATTTTTCAATGCCATCACCATCAGTTCCACACAGATCTTCCAGGCTTTATCTGTTACTTTTGTTAACAACAATTAAAAACAAGAGACTGATGAAGGCTTTCAATTCAATATCATCTATTGATTTTACCCCTCTCTCACGCTGAAATGCGGCTTTGATGCTCTCAAAATTCTGATTGGAATACAAAACTACAATAGACAAATATCGTTATCTATGCGGTAATTACAGCATCACAAATGCTGCTTTGGCTGCACCTATTGGTACAGGTAAATTTCGAATAATATAATGCTCTTCGAACAATATGCTTTGGATTTCTTCAACATTATCTAGTACTTCCCACTTACAATAATAAAATTCCTATAAAATAACGCAACCAGGTGCAGTATATTAATCTGAAATTTGACGTTCAGACAGCGGACACTGACTATTAAACAGTTCAAACAGAATTTAAGTGCAGTTTACATTCTAGATTAGCTTTGTACTACTTACTACGTTGATAAACAAATAAATTAATCGCTGAAATGAAATACGAAAGGGCACAGTGGATAAAAACGAGCAATCGGCTCATATCTCATCAAGAGAGCATTAGCGTCGATACTGAATCATACAACAATGAAAGGCACACATGAAGTGTATATTTTTAGAATCAGGAAGAATCAGATGAATTTTATTACGTAAAACAGTAATTGTTTTGAGCTCTCATGACATCCAGGACCCACTAACAGCTAAAAATATGCCCAGGACCCTCGTGGATGAAAGTTATGTGGCAACATCACCAACCGCTAGGATACATAAAAACATGTGCTGTGTGTAACGAATAAATTCGAAATTGCTGTCGTTAATATTGTTGCAAACATTTGTTCTAGTTAGAAAGGAAGTGTGGAAGTTTGATGAGTTACACTACAACGAGAGTTAAAAGTCCTTACAATGTATAGAAATGTAAGTATATTTACTGAATATATCGTACAAACGAACTAAGTAGTATGTTTAAATCCTAATTCAATACATGACTGATAGAGGTGTTATAATGTTGAGGGGATACAGTATTAAAGTTAATAAGAAGTTCGAAATTTGTAAATAAGAACCTCGTTTATTTGGTCCTCAGTAATCCGGATTTCCGGTTTATCGGGATTCATATTTTGTGTCCCTTGGTATTTTTCTCTTTTTTTTCTTATAACACGAAGATGTGTAGTCGGTGAGGTACATAGGCTGCTTATCACAAGGGCGGTAATTTAGTCTAGTACTGAGTGATAAGGAACTCGGAGTGTGTGAATGACATTGTTTCTCAAGTATTGTACATTAATATAACGGTGTATTGATGCCCATCAAGTAAGTTGCATAGTAACCACGCCAACAGCACTCCACCACAGCTCATTGTACCTCTGGTGCGATTCTCGACAGGTGTGACACCATCTGGTTAGTGGCGCGTGTGAATGTATCTGCTCTCTCAGCCATCTGTTTGTTTTGCACTGACGAGCCTTCTCTCCTTGAATCATCTAAGCGTGCACACCCCACGCTTCCACCTACAGTTACTACAGTCAGTCTTAAGAAGGTGTACTGGCATTTGTATAGTGCTGAATATTTAGACTTTTTGTATTTAGTAGAATATACATCCGGGTTTTCGATTTTCGGTTTTCGAAAATAAAAGTGAGAATTTACGATCGTCCTCATAGCTGTACTTCCAGCAGTACTTTATCTCCTGCGTTCCCAATTTCGTAGAAGTTGTCCTACGAATATTGCAGAAGTAGCACTCCTGGACGAAAGGATATTGTGACGATATTCCTTCGTCATAGCCTGGGGTTAGAGTAGAGACCCGTTCTGGCACACAGTTTTTATCTGCCAGTAAGTTTCACATCGGCGCACACCCACTGCAGAGTGAACACACAATCTATTTCATAATCTACTGGCACCATATAAATGTTATGGGGTTTTTTAAAAGAACTCTTTCGGTGCTATCCAGAACTGTCAGTAAAAGGGTTGTGCCAATTTATTATAATGTAGACCAAGTGGGTCTCTCGAAAATGCTATTATCTCATTAACTGTTATCCCCACAAAAAATGTTATTACAGTTGTCGGTAGAACTCTTAGGCTCGTATTAAGAAATGCCATCAGATCTTTTGTACGCATTTATTACTTTTACATGACAAAAGTGAGTCCCACATTAATTATCTCATATAATGTCATCGTCACAAATAATGTTATTATAGTTTTTGGTAGAACTCTGTGGGTGATATTCAGAACTGTCATCAGAACTATCGTACGAATTTTGCTATATTAGATGAAGTGAGTGTCAAATTAAAACAATTATTGTATAAACTATTATCGCCACAAAAATGTTCTTATCATTTTCAGTGCAACTCTTCCGGTGCTATCCAGAACTGCCAACAGAACTGTTATACAAATTTATTTTTTCCAAACTGACAAATAATTTTTTACCATACCAAAATTTTGTCGAGTTATTGTTTTCTTCCCGATATTCTGTAGAACTATTCGTGTTTTGAGCAGGGAAATCTAGAACTATTGCATATACATCAAGAACTGTGAAAAAAATTTATATTTTGTGTCCCTTGGTATTCTTCTCTTTTTTTTCTTCAAACTTCACGGGAAATGCTCATAAGCATTCCTTAATAAAGGCAGTTACTACATAAACAATTACCTGCACAGAATATGTTACTAGTATTTTCGATAGAACTCTTACAATGCTATCCAGAGCTGGCATCAGAGCATACGAACAGACATATTTTTTTTTTTTTTTTGGGTAAGAGTGCCCCACAATTAATCAATTACCATACAAACTATTATAACCACAAAAAATGTTATTATGATTATCGATAGAAGTCTTGAGGTGTTAACCAGAACTCTTCATCAAAACTGTTGAACGAATTTACTTTTTCAGTGGAGAAAGTGGGTCTAACATCAAAGCAGTTACCGTATAAACTATCATCGCCACAAAATGATATTATTAGGATTTTCGATAGAGCTCTTGGTGTTCTGTTCAGAGCTGTTGTACGAATTTACTTTTTGCGAAAATTGACAAAGAATGTGTTCGATACGAAAAATTTTTCGAGTATTGTTGTTCTTTTCGCTAAATTGTGCAGGACTATTCAAATTTTGTACAAATAACTCTAGAACTATGACATTTCTATCAAGAACTCTGAAAAAATATATATTTCTGAAAAAAAATGGTGCCAACTTCACAGTAAGTGAAAAGATTTTCTCATTAAAATGCAATTATCTCGTAAAATATTAGCTGCAGTAAAAAATGTTACTTGGATTTTCGAAAGAACTCTTGAAGCTCTGTTGAGAACTGTGCTCAGAACACTTGTACTTATTTACATTTTGCGGAAATTCCCAAAGAATGTTTTCGATACGAAAATTTTTCGAGTATTGTTGTTTTCTTCGCTAAATTCTGCAGAACTATTGAAATTTTGTACAGAGAACTCTATAACTATTACTTATCTATCAAGAGCTCTGAAAAAAATATATATTTCTGAAAAAAAGGGTGCCAGCTTCACAATAGGAGCTCTTATGGATGTGGCAAGGTCCATGGTTCATGGGGGGTTCATGTGGACTCTGACCACAATCTATTGGTTATGACCTGTAGATTAAAACTGAAGAAACTGCAAAAAGGTGGGAATTTAAGGAGATGGGACCTGGATAAACTAAAAGAACCAGAGGTTGTACAGAGATTCAGGGAGAGCATAAGGGAGCAATTGACAGGGATGGGGGAAATAAATACAGTAGAAGAAGAATGGGTAGCTTTGAGGGATGAAGTAGTGAAGGCAGCAGAGGATCAAGTAGGTAAAAAGACGAGGGCTAGTAGAAATCCTTGGGTAACAGAAGAAATATTGAATTTACTTGATGAAAGGAGAAAATATAAAAATGCAGTAAGTGAAACAGGCAAAAAGGAATACAAACGTCTCAAAAATGAGATCGACAGGAAGTGCAAAATGGCTAAGCAGGGATGGCTAGAGGACAAATGTAAGGATGTAGAGGCCTATCTCACTAGGGGTAAGATAGATACCGCCTATAGGAAAATTAAAGAGACCTTTGGAGATAAGAGAACGACTTGTATGAATATCAAGAGCTCAGATGGAAACCCAGTTCTAAGCAAAGAAGGGAAAGCAGAAAGGTGGAAGAGGATGTAGATGAAGATGAAATGGGAGATATGATACTGCGTGAAGAGTTTGACAGAGCACTGAAAGACCTGAGTCGAAACAAGGCCCCCGGAGTAGACAATATTCCATTGGAACTACTGACGGCCGTGGGAGAGCCAGTCCTGACAAAACTCTACCATCTGGTGAGCAAGATGTATGAAGCAGGCGAAATACCCTCAGACTTCAAGAAGAATATAATAATTCCAATCCCAAAGAAAGCAGGTGTTGACAGATGTGAAAATTACCGAACTATCAGCTTAATAAGTCACAGCTGCAAAATACTAACACGAATTCTTTACAGACGAATGGAAAAACTAGTAGAAGCCAACCTCGGGGAAGATCAGTTTGGATTCCGTAGAAACACTGGAACACGTGAGGCAATACTGACCTTACGACTTATCTTAGAAGAAAGATTAAGGAAAGGCAAACCTACGTTTCTAGCATTTGTAGACTTAGAGAAAGCTTTTGACAATGTTGACTGGAATACTCTCTTTAAAATTCTAAAGGTGGCAGGGGTAAAATACAGGGAGCGAAAGGTTATTTACAATTTGTACAGAAACCAGATGGCAGTTATAAGAGTCGAGGGACATGAAAGGGAAGCAGTGGTTGGGAAGGGAGTAAGACAGGGTTGTAGCCTCTCCCCGATGTTGTTCAATCTGTACATTGAGCAAGCAGTAAAGGAAACAAAAGAAAAATTCGGAGTACGTATTAAAATTCATGGAGAAGAAATAAAAACTTTGAGGTTCGCCGATGACATTGTAATTGTGTCAGAGACAGCAAAGGACTTGGAAGAGCAGTTGAATGGAATGGACAGTGTCTTGAAAGGAGGATATAAGATGAACATCAACAAAAGCAAAACAAGGATAATGGAATGTAGTCTAATTAAGTCGGGTGATGCTGAGGGAATTAGATTAGGAAATGAGGCACTTAAAGTAGTAAAGGAGTTTTGCTATTTGGGGAGCAAAATAACTGATGATGGTCGAAGTAGAGACGATATAAAATGTAGGCTGGCAATGGCAAGGAAAGCGTTTCTGAAGAAGAGAAATTTGTTAACATCCAGTATTGATTTAAGTGTCAGGAAGTCATTTCTGAAAGTATTCGTATGGAGTGTAGCCATGTATGGAAGTGAAACATGGACGATAAATAGTTTGGACAAGAAGAGAATAGAAGCTTTCGAAATGTGGTGCTACAGAAGAATGCTGAAGATTAGATGGGTAGATCACATAACTAATGAGGAAGTATTGAATAGGATTGGGGAGAAGAGAAGTTTGTGGCACAACTTGACCAGAAGAAGGGATCGGTTGGTAGGACATGTTCTGAGGCATCAAGGGATCACCAATTTAGTATTGGAGGGCAGCGTGGAGGGTAAAAATCGTAGAGGGAGACCAAGAGATGAATACACTAAGCAGATTCAGAAGGATGTAGGTTGCAGTAGGTACTGGGAGATGAAAAAGCTTGCACAGGATAGAGTAGCATGGAGGGCTGCATCAAACCAGTCTCAGGACTGAAGACCACAACAACAACAACATGGAATTCTTAATTAAGTTGCAATTACCTCTTAAACTATTACCTGCACAAAAAAATTTCTCTAGGATTTTCGATAGAACTCTTCACGTGGTGTCCAGAACTGTCATCAGAACTGTTGTACGAATATATTTATATTTTCCGTAAAGAAAGTGTGTCCGATATTAAATCAATTTATCTCAAACCATTATCGCCATAGAAAAATGTTGTTGGGATCTTCGATAGAGTTCTTGGGGTTCTGTTCAGAACTGTCCTCAGAATTGTTGTACAAGTTTAATTTTTGCGAAAATTGACAAAAAATGTTTTCGATACGAAAATTTTTTCGAATATTGTTGTTTTCTTCGCTAAATTCTGCAGAACTATTGAAATTTAGTACAAAGAACTCTAGAACTATGCCATATCTATCAACAACTCTGAAGAAAATATATATTTCTGAAAAAAAGGGTGCCAACTTCACAGTAAGTGAAAAGATTTTCTCATTAAAATGCAATTATCTCGTAAACTATTAACTGCACAAAAAATGTTACTTGGATTTTCGAAAGAACTCTTGGAGCTCTGTTCAGAACTGTGCTCAGAACTCTTGTACTTATTTACATTTTGCGGAAATTGCCAAAGAACGTTTTCGATACGAAAATTTTTTCGAGTATTGTTGTTTTCGTCGCTAAATTCTGCAGAACTATTGCAATCTTGTACAAAGAACTCTAGAACTATGCTACATCTATCAAGATCTGTGAAAAAAATGTATATTTCTCGAAAAAGGGGTGCTAACTTCACACGACTCCGGAGCTTGCGGCCCCCCGCCGCGGACCGGCAGCTGCGGCCGGCTGGCGACCGCCGTCTTTCTTTTTGCGGAACGCTCGCCGTGTCGCGTCGTTCTCGGCTAGTGACCAGTCGAGCCACATACGGCCGCCTCGGGACGCGGCCCCATTCTCCACAGGCGCTGGCGCAGGCCGCATGTGGATAATCGGACGCGTGGCGGCGCGTGGCGTCAAAGGCGCCGCCCAGCCGCCCCCTCATTCGTTCCGGGCAGCGCGGCGCCACGACACCCAGGGCGAAACGGGGCCCCCCAGCGGCCGAACGAGCACCGCCCTCGCACGACCTGATCGTGCCGGCAGGTGGGCGCTTCCTGGAAGCCGGCGCCAGCTGCATTCATACTCCGGAGAACGCTGTACAGTACTTAACATTGCACTGCTTCATTTAGTCACGTGTTCAAATAACAGTGCGAACAATTACTGTTGCCTGATATGTTGACAGTGTATACTGAACATTGAAGTTTATTCCTGATACATTGCGGATCTCAGAATACTAAACTCACCTACGATTTCAGGAGTGGAATGTCCCATGCGTCTAATTCCACGTAGTTTTCTGATTTAAGAATCCCTGAATTTCCGTCATGCGGCCATAATCACATCGGAAAGCTTTTCACGTGAATCACCTGATTACAAATGACAGCTCTGCCTGTGAATTTCCCTTTGATACCTTGCGTGCACGATACTACCACCGTTTGTACACTCATGCTCATAAATTAAGGATAATTGCAGAATGTGGTGCCACACAACGTGGCACTACGCAAAACTGGCGCTAATAGCATAGGCACATAGGGAACACACACGACACAAATCTGTAAGTCCGCGGTATTGGTGATAAGTTGAGAAAACCCTCCCGAAACACATGTGCTGCAAAATGCCACTGTTTCCTGTGCATGTACCCCGACATCAATATGGGATATGATCACCATGCACACGTACACAGGCCGCACAACGGGTTGGCATACTCTGTTTCAGGTGGTCGAGAAGCTGCTGGGTATAGTCTCCCATTCTTACACCAGTGCCTGTCGGAGGTCCTGAAGTGTCGTAAGGGTTTGAAGAGGTGCACCGATACGTCGTCCGAGAGCATCCCAGACGTGCTCGATGGGGTCTAGGTGTGGAGAACAGGCAGGCCGCTCCATTCGCCTGATACCTTCTATATCAAGGTACTCCTCCACGATGGCAGCTCGGTGGGGCCTTGCGTTATCATCCATCAGGAGGAAGGTTGGACCCACTGCAGCCTCGAAAAGGCAGACATACTGGTGCAAAATGACGTCCCGATACACCTGACCTGTTACATTTCCTCTGTCAAAGACATGCAGGGGTGTACGTGCACCAATCATAATCCCACCCCATACCATCAAACCACGACCTCCATACAGGTCCGTTTCAAGGACATTAAGTGGTTGGTATCTGGTTCCTGGTTCACGCCAGATGAAAATCCAGCGAGAATCACTGTCCAGACTATACCTGGACTCGTCCGTGTACATAACCTGGGACCACTGTTCCAATGACCATGTACTGTGTTCTTGGCACCAGGCTTCACGGTCTCTCCTGTGACCAGGGGTCAGTGGAATGCACCTTGCAGGTCTCCAGGCTAATAAACCACGTCTGTTAGTCGTCTGTAGACTGTGTGTCCGGAGACAACTGTACCAGTGTATGCGGTAAGGTCCCGAGCAAGGCTACCTGCAGTACTCCGTGGCCGTCTGCGGGCACTGATGGTGTGATATCGGTCTTCTTGTGGTGTTGTACACTGTTACCGTCAACCACAATGGAAGCTGATAAATGGATATTAACAAAAAAGCCACCCTCACTGTGTTTATAAGTGCAGAAATCGCTTTTGGATCCAAATCACTATATAAAAAATACTAATGGCGCAGAATTAGAGCGTGTTCCAACTTCTTGTCACAGAGATGGCTATGAAATAATGTAATTTTCTGTGCATCATGTGAAGAAAAACCAGAAAATTTTCGACAACCGATTTATAGAATAAACAAGTATTTAAAAAAGTTACTGGTTGCACTTTTCTGGATTTATGTTTAGTAAACAATGACGCGTTCTTAAACATCCGTAATGGATAAGCTTTATCATAAGATTTTACTTAGCACAAAAAATACCTAGTGAAATCTCCATACTACAGTACAGAAGCCCGACAGTAGACGAGCAAAAGCAAAATGACGCAGCCCATGAAACGTGGAGGTGGAATGCTGAAGCGGCGTGTTGCGGTGCCGTACTGAGGAGATTTCAGTCTGTCACAGAACTGCAGAGCTGTAGTTGCAAACAAACAAATCCTGATGTTGTCTTCCTGGTATTTACGGGAGCGTGTCTTAGGGGGCTGAGATTCCTCACTTAACGCTGCTCTCAACACGACGTGAGTAAGATTTCACGTGCTGGATTTTACCGTCAAGCGTCTGTCGGATTAGGTGTGGTGTTGCAGCATCTCCGTGACGCTCTCCCACGAGTCAAACAAATCTATCACTTTTCGTGCTGCCCTTCTTTGTTCAATATCCCTTATTAGTCTTATATGGTATGGGGCACACGCACCTGAGAAATATTCTTGGATGTTACACACTGTCATGTATGAGGGACAACTATGGTCATAAGTAGACATCTTGAATAACGAGCGCTTGGCTGCTCTTGTGAATAATTTATTTAACTACCGGTTTCATAGCCTAGAAGCCATTTCATCAGCTTAAATCTGTTAAATTACAGAAAGCGTTTGATACGAGTGTGGTCGAAATATAATTACAATCAACGGTGAAAAGTAGAGCAAATCGTAATTTAACGGACTTAACCTGATGATGGGGCTTCTAGGCTACGAAACCGGTCGTTAAATAAATTATTTACAAGAGCGGCCAACCGATTATTATTCAAGAGATAAGCAACCTCCTTTGTAGCCCGACTGCTTTTCGTCAGTATTCTACTAATGAACCGAAATCTGCCGCCTGATGTACCTGCGACTAAGCCTGTTTGATCGTTCCGTTTCGTATCCCTACAACTTTCTACTCCGATGTATTTGTACGAGTTGACCGATTACAACTGTGCTTCAGTGATATTATAGCTGAAATAAACTACGGGTTTTCGTCTTGTATGAGCCATGGTCTCCACTCACGGAAGGTTTAATGAAAAACGATATTGATCCTTGAACGTGGAACAATGTCTCTTGCTCTGATCAACGGATTGGTCGCAAAGGAATCAGGTCTATAAATCTGAGCAATCACTAGAATATTACACCAAAGCGCGCGAGCAGGCAGTATTTCCACGAGAAATGTTAGTAGGCTGCGGCGTAGAAATGGCAATCGAAATGAAATATTAGACAAAGTCTTTGAATTTGGACCAACAGAAACAAGAACGCTGAGGCAGTTCCATGCGATGCGTGAAGCCCCAGCGGTCCAGCCAATATGAGTTTCTGTGGTACACGTTTCTCCCGACGGGACATCCACATTTCAATATGCACCTGCAGGTGGGACACACGTCCTGAAACCGGGCCGTGCTTTGCTTTTCAGAAACAATGTTTACAACTGTAGTGGATTTTTACAGTTAATGAGAAGTGTCTTTGTCTCATCGTCAGCATGGGAACACAGGCCTGATCAGTTTGTTACGTATCGCCATCGAAGTGTAGCATATGATTGTGCTTGCGCTATGCAGTCAAAGACTATAGCATTCCTAGCAGACTAAACCCATACAAAGAGTGTCTTCGCATCTCAACAGCGACTTATAACACACCTAAACGAAAATGTTATGGAAAACGTTTTATGATGATCAGTTTTCAACATGAAATGTCCACTTTTTTAGAGGTGATACGACACGACTACATTTCGTATACAGGTTGCTCCATTGATCGTGACCGGGCCAAATATCTCACGAAATAAGCGTCAAACGAAAAAACTACAAAGAACGAAACCTGTCTATCTTGAAGGGGGAAACCAGATGGCGCTATTTGGTTGGCCCGCTCGATGGCGCTGTGTTTGAACATTTTATTTCGGTTGTTCCAATGTGATACATGGGCCTTTGTGAACTTATCATTTCTGAGAACGCATGCTGTTACAGCATGATTACCTGTAAATACCACATTAATGCAATAAATTCTCAAAATGATGTCCGTCAACCTCAATGCATTTGGCAATACGTGTAACGACATTCCTGTCAACAGGAGTAGTTCGCCTTCCGTAATGTTCGCACATGCATTGACAATGCGCTGACGCATGTTGTCAGGCGTTGTCGGTGGATCACAACAGCAAATATCCTTCAACTTTCCCCACAGAAAGAAATCCGGGGACGTCAGATCCGGTGAACGTGCGGGCCATGGTATGGTGCTTCGACGACCAATCCACCTGTCATGAAATATGCTATTCAGTACCGATTCAGCCGCACGCGAGCTGTGTGCCGGACATCCGTCATGTTGCAAGTACATCGCCATTCTGGCATGCAGTGAAATATCTTGTAGTAACATTAGTAGAACATTACGTAGCAAAACAGCATACATTGCACCATTTAGATTGCCATCGATCAAAGGGGGGAAAATTATCCTTCCTCCCATAATGCAGCACCATGCATTAACCAGGCAAGGTCGCTGATGTTCCACTTGTCGCAGCCATCGTGGATTTTCCGTTGCCCAATGGTGCATATTATGCCGGTTTACGTTACAGCTGTTGGTGAATGACGCTTCGTCGGTAAATAGCACGCGTGCAAAAAATCTGTCATCGTCCCTAATTTCTCTTGTGGCCAGTGGCAGAACTGTACACGACGTTAAAAATCGTTGCTATGCAATTCCTGGTGCATAGAAATATGGTACGGGTGCAATCGATGTCGATGTAGCATTCTCAACCCCGACGTTTCTAAGATTCCCGATTATCGCGCAATTTGTCTGCTACTGATGTGCGGATTAGCCGCGACGGCAGCTAAAACACCTACTTGGGCATCATCATTTGTTGCTGGTCGTGGTTGACGTTTCACATGTGGCTGTACACTTCCTGTTTCCTTAAATAACGTAACTATCCGGCGAACGGTCCGACACTTGAATGATGTCGTCCAGGATCCCGAGCAGTATACATAGAACACGCGCACGTTGGGCATTTTGATCACAATAGCCATACATCAACACGATATCGACCTTTTCCGCAATTGGTAAACGGTCCATTTTAACACGGGTAATGTATCACGAAGCAAATACCGTCCGCACTGGCGCAATGTTACGTGATACCACGTCGGCCTACTTATACGTCTGTGACTATTACAACGGCATCTATCACAAAGCGAAAAAAGTGCTCCAACTAAAACATTCATATTTCTTTACGTACTACACGAATATGTAATAAAAATGGGGGTTCGTATTTAAAAAGACGCAGTTGATATTCGTTTGAGCTATGGCAGTGCCATCTAGCGGGCCAACCGTAGCTGGTTTCACCCTTCAAGCTAGCCGGCCAAGGTGGCCGAGCGGTTCTAGGCGCTACGGTCTGGAACCGCGCGACCGCTACGTTCGCAGGTTCAAATCCTGCCTCGGGCATGGATGTGTGTGATGTCCTTAGGTTAGTTAGGTTTAAGTAGTTCTAAGCTCTAGGGGACTGATGACCTCAGAAGTGAAGTCCTATAGTGCTCAGAGCCATTTTTTGAACCTTCAAGCTAGACGAGTTTCGTTCTTTGTAGTTTTTCGTTTGATGCTTATTTCGTGAGATATTTGTCCCGGTCACTCTCAATGGACCACCCTGTATAACATGGTGTAAACAATGTGTTATAACATATCTGGAAGGTTATATGAATGTGTGGTATCTGTTACTTCGGAGAAGCCGCAGCGGTATCTCCTGCTTATTATGCAGGTGCGGTAACCACTGAGTCATCCGAGACACAGCGTTATCGCAACTACACGGACTGTCTCGGCTCCTTCACGGCCGATCCAGACTCCCATCGAGCGCCACCTATCCGCAGCCGCTGTCCATTCCCTCCATATTCGCTGTATAACAGCTGCGGATTCTGCGTGATGTTTGTTCACCGCACATTCGTATAATCTGATATGCCTAGCTGGGCAATGAATCCACCTTCCTCAGTGCAGATGCAAAAATACTTCCGACCTGCTGTGGGGCCGGCCGGTGTGGCCGAGCGGTTCTAGGCGCTTCAGTCTGGAACCGCAGGACCGCTACGATCGCAGGTTCTAATCCTGCCTCGGGCGTGGATGTGTGTGATGTTCTTAGGTTGTAAGTAGCCTGTTCAGGTTTTTATGCTGGTAACGTCACGTAGCGCTCTGTATGAAAATCACTGACTGTGCTGTGTGCAGTCTGAGGCTGGTCGGCATTGTTGCAATATTCGACATTGTAGTGTTGGGCAGTTGGATGTGAACAGCGCGTAGCGTTGCGCAATTGGAGGTGAGCCGCCAGTAGTGGTGGATGTGGGGAGAGAGATGGCGCAGTTTTGAGAGCGGATGATCTGGACGTGTGTTCTAACAACCCTACCACAACAAAGGTCAAAAATTAATTAAGATTTGTGGTGTTGCTCACGCTACTAAACACTGCATTTTCGGGCAACAACAAAGTTTCATTATGTGTCAGGTGTCATTAGAGGACAGTTAATAAAGTCATTTCATGAACTAATGAATAAACTCGGCACTCATCTTTTCGTGTTTCCCACGCTGGTCTCGCTGTAAAATTATGGCTCAATCGTCGAAAATCTAGGGGGTGATGATTCCAATCTCGGATGCAAAGAGGCCTATGTTTTATTTTGCTATATTCAAAAGTTTTATAGATGTGTTTCACAAACCATTCTTGAAGATTACACTTTTAAAAGTTAGCACAATGGTGATGTAAAAAAATAATCAGCACTCCGAATTTAAGTTACACTTCCTTTTTATTGCTTTTGTTGCAATATCACGTAACATACAAAACATCACTTCACAATACAAAATATACTTGAAAACATCTTCCTCACTGTTAAAGTTCACATTTTATAAGCTGACTACAATATGCGTCTTTCCAACATGACGTCCGAGACTTGACTTTCTCAAGGCCCGACTCTCTAAATATCTAACTAATAATCGCTTACGCGCCCTAAAATCAGAGTTACAAGCACGACAAAAATCATAGTGACAAAAGAAAGAATACACATAAGAATAATATAATTGCAATGTAGACATATCGATGTATCAAATATCTCTATATTAATGAAATCAAATATGAATGTTGTCTCAGAAACATGTTAACTACTTTACAGAAACACAGTAGAATATTGCTGGTATCAAGAGGTTGAGTTGAGGTGCTGTAATGGTTGCGTAATTCAAGTACCATTACAGTGTCCATCAGAGACAGTAAATTTGTAAGACAGGATGTCATGAACTGATATATATATTATGACTTTTGAACACTATTAAGGTAAATACATTGTTTGTTCTCTATCAAAATCTTTCATTTGCTAACTATGCCTGTTAGTAGTTAGTGCCTTTGGTAGTATTTAGCTGACAGTATTGGCGCTCGCTGTATTGCAGTAGTTCTAATAACGAAGATTTTTGTCAGGTAAGTGATTCATGAAAGTTATATGTTATTATTAGTCAGGGCCATTCTTTTGTAGGGATTATTGAAAGTCAGATTGCGTTACGCTAAAAATATTGTGTGTCAGTTTAAGCACAGTCATTTATAATTTTTCGAAGAGGACGTTTCAAGGTTACTTAGGTTTAAGTAGTTGTAAGTTCTAGGTGACTGATGACCTCAGATGTTAAGTCCCATAGTGCTCAGAGCCATTTTTTGGACCTCCTGTGGGAATCTCGCAAGAGCGAGCCTAATAAGCAGGAGATACGGGGTTCGAATCCTGGTCCAGTACACATTTTCACTCCTCGTCCCCCACTCTGTATAATGCTCCAGTACAGCTGACAGCAATGATCCCTCCCCTTTCCTTTCTTTCCTTCCTCTCTTCACCTTCTGTTTACATATAAACGTGGAAGGATTGTAGAGAGGTGTATTGAGAAATGAGGATAGGAACCCGTGCCTGGAAACAGCATCCAGCGGTGCGGCAAAGCGTCGAATTTATAAGCACCGGCACCAGCCACTAGGCCAACCCTTCAGCAGCAAACGTGGCTTTGTACGCTGACGGACAATAGGCTAAACATCTCGCAATGTTGTTTGTTATTCAGTCATGCTGACTGATTGCCATGATCGCCAGTGGAGAAGATGGAGCTAGAGCTGGTGCATAGAAACGCCTTGCCACCTATGAATGCGACGCTTTGTTGCTTCGTTGGATGACAGTTTTGGATACGGGTTTCCATTTGCAGTTTATTTTCCTCCTGGAACCGTCTAAACTCTCCGAAGTTTTCGGTACACAGGGGAAAAATAAACTGCTAAGCGAAGCCCGTGACAGAAACCGTCATGCACCAAGGCAACAGAGCATCGCATCCACAAGAGACAACTCCTGTCTATGCAGCAGCTAGCTCCTTCCTCTCCATGGGCGATAGTGGCAATAGGTTGCGATCACTGAGTAACAAAAAACATTGCTAGACGCCTGCGGTCCGTCAGCGTACAAAGTCACGTGGCCTAGCAGCAGGCGCTGGTGTCTGTGACTTTGACGCTCTGTAGCGTTGTAGAATGACGTTTGCAGACACTCGTTCCTGCCCTCGAGTTCTTCCTCAAGACACACTCTACAATCACTCGAAGTGTGTCACAACATTTCTGGGATACGCACTATAGAAACAGAACAGACCTTATGTCCAAACTAGGTTACATTTTAAAACTGTGTGTCACAGTGTGTCTTGAAAGTGGAACTCCACTTTTCATGGGCAATGCTACTACTGAATGATACGTCCAGGTTGCATGGATAGCCCAAGTTCTGGGTTCAGTGCTGTAGCGACGTCGTTTAATCTGGCAGCAAAAATTCAGAACTGTGCTTGCTCCCCTAGAGAGTGAAATGTTCATTCTGGTAACCAACTACGAGTCGGCTATGGCACATTTGATATTACGACCTCACTCATGCTCATAAATGATGAACAATTAGTTAAGAGGAATAATATCAAATATTGTAAGTTAAAAAAAGATCTATTGTAGCAGCCCACTACTGAAGGTTATTGGTGAAGTTCTTAACCATCCTGTGCTTTTTCTATAGTGGCCCGTTAGGCTCTCCATTTACTCTAAATTTTCTATGAGCATTCGAAAGTCCTTAAAGTAAGTTTTGGATCGCAGAGTGGATATCTGTGCATCAAATATAGGTCTACTGTAGGCTAAACGATTCATTCATTTTCAAAGCTATATATTTTCCAAAGTGTTACATGGACTAACATTACAGATGCACCTATAGGACCGTAAACTCGCCAGCTTTGCATTGTGCCCATCAGTTGGCGGTATGAGTGCAGTGCCTTGACAAAATAGCTACAAAGCACGAGGATGAAAATTTTGCCTCCAAGCCGATATTCGGCGATGAAGTAATCTTCTATTTGTCTGGAAAGATAATCGATACACTGTGAAAGTGTGGATCACTGAAAATTCTCACGAGATTGTGGTGCATGAACGAGATCTCCGGAAGGTTGATATTTTCTGTGCAGCGCCACAGACGAAGCAGTATGGGCCTTTTTTCTGCTGTGAGAAGACTGTGTTGGGAAGCTTTTATCTTGATATGTTGCAGTTGTGATTGCTTACATAACTGACTGTTGATTCCAGTAATTCCGTCTTCCGTCAAGAAGAGGTACTCCCTCATTGGAGCATCGATTTTGTTCGCTTCCTAAACGACGAATTTCCGCATCGCTGTATTGGGCGTAGAATTAGCTCTGTTTCTTTGACCCCCCCCCCCCCACGACTATGTCACCAAAACACCTTGTGACTTTTTCCTTTGGGTACATTAATTACCGTGTTTACGTACCCCACTGGAAAGAACGTTGTAACAGCTCATACGAGGGTTGTTTTTTAAGTAAGGGCCGTTCGCGCGTATAGTCCCGTAGTTCGCGCGGACGCCGCAACAAGCCACCGCGCCACTTGTCGGCATCCTTCCCGTTCACACTGATGCAAGTTGCAGCTCTGTAGCTGACGTGTACGCATCGCTGTGCTACTTTATAATGTTTACGATTATTCAATCGCCCGCAGCGTGTGAGATACGGTCAGTGATACGTTTTTTGACCGCGAGAAGCCTATCAGCTGCAGAAATTCATCGTCAGTTAACAGAAGTTTATGGCTTGAATGCAATGAGTGAAGGTAAAGTGCGTCAATGGGTTAGAGAGTTTAAAAATGGCCGTCAAAACGTCCATGACGAAGAACGCTCAGGCTGGCCCTCTGTGATCACTGATGATTTGGTGGCTGCAGTCGAAACAAAGATTCGTGAGGACAGAAGATTCACAATTTCCTCTCTTTCTTTGGAATTTCCACAAGTTTCAAGATCGGTTTTGTACAAAATTGTGTCTGAAAACCTAAACTTTAAGAAACTGTGTTCTCGGTGGGTACCCAGACGCCTCACAGAGGACCACAAAGGGAAGAGACTTGCCACTTCATTGGATTTTTTGATTCGTTACCAGGAAGAAGGGGATGACATGTTGAGTCTAATTGTCACTGGAGATGAAACATGGGTATCCCATATCATTCCCGAAAGCAAGCAACAATCGATGGACTGGCGTCAAGGTCAAAGCCAAACAGACGCTGTCAAAGCGCAAGATTATGGCAACTGTGTTCTGGGACCGGCGCGGTGTTTTGCTAGTGGACTTTATGCCACGAGGAACGACAATCAACTCAGATGCCTACTGTGCAACTCTAAAGAAGCTCCGCAGAGCAATTCAAAACAAAAGGCGCGGCATGCTAACAAAAGGAGTTTTGCTCCTGCACGATAACGCTAGGCCTCACACCTCTCAAAAGACTCGGGATTTGATTGATTCTTTTGGCTGGGAAGTTTTGGACCATGCACCATACAGTCCCGACCTTGCTCCTAGCGATTTTCACCTTTTCCGGTACCTGAAACACCATCTTGGAGGGCAGCGCTTCAATGACGACGATGAAGTGAAAGCGGCCGTGAACTCTTGGCTGTAGGAGCAGGCGGCCGAATTCTTTGAAGAGGGAATTAAAAACTTAGTTGTACGGTATGACAAGTGCTTAAATAAACAAGGCAACTATGTAGAAAAATAGGTATTAAGTGTGTAGAATCAGAAAATAAAAGTTTTTTTACAAAAGTATTTGTATCTTTTTTTTTAAAATAAAAACGGCCATTACTTAAAAAACAACCCTCGTAGAATGCATCAGTGCTGCTGTGACGACCATCGACAGGGTGTTGCTTCAAATTGTATGAAACGAAATTGGATACCACTTGGACGTGCGTCGTGTGACCAGAAGGGGACTCATAGGACATTTTTAGAGTGAAAAGTGCACACTTTGTGACTTCATTTATTTATATAACCTGATCTGACTTGGGCCATCAGGTCCTCTCTTACATCGGACCAGTGTGTCACATATACAGTACCTTTTTTTTGCTTCTTACCATTATTTTACGGTTCTATTCATGTGCCAGTCCTATCTGTACATCTAAAATTTTGGAAAATGTAGAGTTTTGAAAATGAATGAACCATTTCTAGAGGCCCTGTAAAACGACTTTGATGTGCAGCACAGAGGGACGTGATTGGGTTGGTACAGCTCATTTTACACAGGACTAAACTCTTCATCTTAGATATTTGTTTAACGGTTGATTCAACTAAAAGAGGTTTCCTTCCTTGCAGCAGTTTGAGCACACAATCAGTCTATTAGTTCGCGGCCTACCTCCCCAGCTTCCGCAGCCTGCAACTGATTACTGTACGACATGGCACTTGAGCAGCATTACGTTTTAATGACTGATATCATCAGAATATTCTATACATAGCTGCATATAAGTGGTAATATACTCACTCCCTTCGTGGACTCACTAATTATGTCGGCCGTCGTTAATTTGTTCGCGTTGCCGCCATCTATTCAGAAACCTGCTTTCGCGTTCCTGGCTATTTTACGTCCAGAATTACTGCGTGTTTAACGGCCACGCTTCCATTTCCTTATATTTATGTCAGGCGGTAAACCAATTAAAATTGTATTAAAACATTAATTACTTAAAATGGTGTGTCTCGTATTTTCAGCGGTCAAAGGTCGAAGCATTTCAGGCTGAAGGAGCACTTCTATCAATACTGGAATGCGCTGCCGGATTAACTACGACTTTAAAGATGGGTTAAGATTTCATTCAGAAACTGAAATTGCAACGTCAACTGAGAATTTTATAAAAATAGGGACCTCGTGTAGACGTAATAAGGTACAAGAAGCCAAGTACAGGTAAATGAAGTCAGTCAAATAGAAAAGCTGTGAGGTTGACATTATTACGTAATTAGGGTGCAAACAATAATCTGCAAGGTCAAACACTCACTGTAGTTTACGTCTATAATCACGAAGTTTTTGATGCCAAAAAATTGTCTAGTGAACAACTATTCATTATTTTGCAAATAAAGCATGTTTTGCTACTAGCCTACTCGCTTTACCAACAGTTTTTGGTCGGCCGGTGTGGCCGAGCGGTTCTAGGCGCTTCAGTCTGGAACCGCACGACCGCTACGGTCGCAGGTTCGAATCCTGCCTCGGGCATGGATGTGCGTAATGTCCTTAGATTAGTTAGGTTTAAATAGTTCTAAGTTCTAGGGGACTGATGACCTCAGATGTTTAGTCCCATAGTGCTCAGAGCCATTTGAACCCAACAGTTTCCACACATGGGTCTGAAAGGAAAAATATTGCATCCATAAAAATACAACTGGCTTAAGATGGGTGAGAATTCTGAAAAATGATTGTTGCACGGTGAATTTTAAGCAAAACACTTATCATTTTTATTATTCTGCCATGCAGATCGACAGAACGTACAAAATTTCTTGTGTGAGTCAAGAGGCTCAACAAAAACAACTCCTTCTCCAGCCAAGCCACAGCAGAATGAATGACAGAATGGCTTTTATGCTTATATATACATTTATTTATACCACTACCGTTGTTGATGATGGCATCACCAAAGCACGCAACTCCAATGTATCTCATTGTCTTAAAGATTACAGACTTCCACAGGCTACACTGTTGTGGTGTTGATTATTGACACAACATACGTGATTGTTTCGGAATACACTTTCCGTGATCAATTGTACGAGGTGTGCTGAAAAGTAGCGCCTTCGAAATTTTTATTCTGTTCTGATACTCAGTTACTATACCTGAGGCACATTACTCGATCGTGTCTCCGGTTTCGGTCAAACAAGTTGCAACGCTGTGCCCCTAGGGGGCTCCGCACTGCAGGGTGTAACCGGCGGTGTGTATCGTAGGACTTCATTTCAATAGTGGCGAAGCGGTGCAAGCAGAGGTGAGGTTTTGACCCCGTCAACAACGTCAAACATTCTAGTGACGGTATCAAAGAACTGGTTTCTCTTTTGCCGTAAATGTGTCCGTCGCCAGTGCGAAAATTGTTGAGAAGTAAACATGTAGCCATCAAGAATAAAAATGAGAAATGTTTATAAAGTTTTTTATTTAAAGAACTGTAAGAGTTTTCACAAACGAATTCGGAGGCTTTACTTTCAGTATCCCCTCGTATATGTGTACAAGAAAATCGTAATAAGTGAGCACCACAAAACATAATACTCCTCGTATTAAGCTATGGTAGAAGACGCTAAACTCATCTAATCTAAAAAGCTCTAATGCGAGATACCTAAAATGTAATGCAGTGACGATGACATGAAAACACATTATTATGAATATAAAATTAGTATATGAAAACAGTAAAGTCAATAACGTGGTAGAACACAAATAAACTACCTGATCAGTCAGAAAGCCAGATTTTTAGGACCTATACTCCTCGCGTACAATGTGACAAACGTCAGTGAATACACTACTGGCCACTGAAATCGCTACACCACGAAGATGACGTGCTACAGACTCGAAATTTAACCGACAGGAAGAAGATGCTGTGATGTGCAGATGATTAGCTTTTCAGAGCATTCACACAAGGTTGGCGCCGGTGGCGACACCTACAACGTGCTGACATGAGGAAAGTTTACAACCGATTTCTCATACACAAACAGCAGTTGACAGGCGTTGCCTGGTGAAACGTTGTTGTGATGCCTCGTGTAAGGAGGAGAAATGCGTACCATCACGTTTCCGACTTTGATTAAGGTCGGATTGTAGCCTACCGCGATTGCGGTTTATCGTATCGTGACACCGCTGCTCGCGTTGGTCGAGATACAATGACTATTAGCAGATTATGGAATCGGTGGGCTCAGGAGGGTAATACGGAACGCCGTGCTGGATCCCAAAGACTTTGTATTACTAGCAGTCGAGATGACAGGCATCTTATCCGCATAGCTGTAACGGATCGTGCAGCCACGTCTCGATCTCTGAATCAACAGATGGTGACGTTTGCAAGACAACAACCATCTGCACGAACAGTTCGACGACGTTTGCAGCAGCCTGGACTATCAGCTCGGAGACCATGGCTGCATCACATACCGGACCGCCTGCGATGGTGTACTCACCGATGAACCTGGGCGCACGAATGGCAGAACGTCATTTTTTCGGATGAATCCAGGTTCTGTTTACAGCATCATGATGGTCGCATCCGTGTTTGGCGACATCGCGGTGAACGCCCATTGGAAGCGTGTATTCGTCATCGCGATACTGGCGTATCACCCGGCGTGATGGTATGGGGTGCCATTGGTTACACGTCTCGGTCACCTCTTGTTCGCATTGACGGCACTTTGAACAGTGGACGTTACATTTCAGATGTGTTACGACCCGTGGCTCTACCCTTCATTCGATCCCTGCGAAACCCTACCTTTCAGCAGGATAATGCAATACAGCATGTTGCAGGTCCTGTACGGGCCTTTCTGGATGCACAAAATGTTCGACTGCTGCCCTGGCCAGCACATCCTCCAGGTCTGAAAACGTCTGGTCAATGGTGGCCGAGCAACTGGCTCGTCACGATACGCCAGTCACTACTCTTGATGAACTGTGGTATCTTGTTGAAGCTGCATGGGCAGCTGTACCTGTACACGCCATCCAAGCTGTGTTTGACTCAATGCCGAGGCGTATCAAGGCCGTTATTACGACCAGAGGTGGTTGTTCTGGGTACTGATTTCTCAGGATCTATGCACCCAAATTGCGTGAAAATATAATCACATGTCAGTTGTAGTATAATATATTTGTCCAATGAATACCCGTTTATCATCTGCATTTCTTCTTGGTGTAGCAATTTTAATGGCCAGTACAGTAAAAAGCACAGCTCTGGGACTGCTTACATTACGTATATCAAACAGTCCTCGCCACTGTAGCCAAACTAAAAAAAATGTCGTGTGGCTAGGGCCTCCCGTCGGGTAGACCGTTGGCCGGGAGCAAGTCTTTCGATCTGACGCCACTTCGGCGACTTGCGCGCCGAGTAGCCAAGCTGATACACTGGATCATATCTGTTCCGGAGTAACGTCAAGTGCCGGCACGTCGGCTGGAACGTTACAACAGAGACGGCTGTGAGATGACGTCAGCCAGTAGTATGCAGACGGAGCCGTCTCTAGGACGGCACCGAGACAGGACCGGCCGCCTCTTCACGAAGTGAATGTAAGCTCAGCGGGCCGCCAAGCAGCGGCCCGAGTGGAAGACGAACCGTCCTGCGAACGCTACTGCAGTGACAAATGTTTTGCTTGCTTTGGAACTGTATATACCGAAGGACATTGATTATTTGCAGGCCACGTGTACACTGCTGAAGTTTCGCTGGGAAGCCCGTACACACTCTCGATACAGTGCTGATCTCTCTCCGTGCGATTTCGGAGCCCTGAAGAAAGACATTCATGAGCGTCGATTTGCTTCTCGTGAAGAAGTGCATGCCTGGTTACAATGATGATTCCGTAGGCAACTATTTTTTCATGAAAGCATTGACCGTTTTGTCTCGCTTGGATAAATATGTTAATAGTTGTGACGATTACTTTTGGGGTAATAAACAGTTTACATACTTTTTTTCATGTGTCTCGTTTGTATTTGTCTGCCTCTTACACTTAGTGCACAGACTGTTTTACATTGGCGACAGGCTGTAACACTGTCTCACTCCTTTCTCAACCACTGCTTCCCTTTCGAGTCTTTTGACTGTTATAGCTGCAGTACGGTTTATGTAGATGCTGTAAATAACCCATTGCTTCCTTTATTTTATCACTGTTCCCTTCACTGGAATTCGTCAGTAGGAAAAGGGAGAGAAGGAAACATAGTAGGTGAATATGGATTGGGGGGAAGAAATGAAAGAGGAAGCCGCCTTATAGAATTTTGCACAGAGCATAACTTAATCATAGCTAACACTTGGTTCAAGAATCATGAAAGAAAGTTGTATACCTGGAAGAATCCTGGAGATACTAAAAGATATCAGATAGATTACATAATGGTAAGACAGAGAATTAGGAACCAGGTTTTAAATTGTAAGACATTTCCAGGGGCAGATGTGGATTCTGACCACAATCTTTTGGTTATGAACTGCAGATTGAAACTGAAGAAACTGCAAAAAGGCGAGAATTTAAGGAGATGGGACCTGGATAAACTGAAAGAACCAGAGGTTGTAGAGAGTTTCAGGGAGAGCATAAGGGAACAATTGACAGGAATGGGGGAAAGAAATACAGTAGAAGAAGAATGGGTAGCTCTGAGGGATGAAGTAGTGAAGGCAGCAGAGGATCGAGTAGGTAAAAAGACGAGGGCTAATAGAAATCCTTGGGTAACAGAAGAAATATTGAATTTAATTGATGAAAGGAGAAAATATAAAAATGCAGTAAATGAAGCAGGCAAAAAGGAATACAAACGTCTCAAAAATGAGATCGACAGGAAGTGTAAAATGGCTAAGCAGGCATGGCTAGAGGACAAATGTAGGGGTGTAGAGGCTTGTCTCACTAGGGGTAAGATAGATACTGCCTACAGGAAAATTAAAGAGACCTTTGGAGAGAAGAGAACCACTTGTATGAATATCAAGAGCTCAGATGGCAACCCAGTTCGAAGCAAAGAAGGGAAGGCAGAAAGGTGGAAGGAGTATATAGAGGGTTTATAGAAGGGCGATGTACTTGAGGACAATATTATGGAAATGGAAGAAGATGTAGATGAAGATGAAATGGGAGATAAGATACTGCGTGAAGAGTTTGACAGAGCACTGAAAGACCTGAGTCGAAACAAGGCCCCAGGAGTAGACAACATTCCATTAGAACTACTGATGGCCTTTGGAGAGCCAGTCATCACAAAACTCTACCATCTGGTGAGCAAGATGTATGAGACAGGCGAAATATCCACAGACTTCAAGAAGAATATAATAATTCCAATCCCAAAGAAAGCAGGTGTTGACATGTGAAAATTACCGAACTATCAGTTTAATAAGTCACAGCTGCAAAATACTAACGAGAATTCTTTACAGACGAATGGAAAAACTGGTAGAAGCGGACCTCGGGGAAGATCAGTTTGGATTCCGTAGAAATGTTGGAACACGTGAGGCAATACTAACCTTACGACTTATCTTAGAAGAAAGATCAAGAAAAGCCAAACCTACGTTTCTAGCATTTGTAGACTTAGAGAAAGCTTTTGACAACGTTAACTGGAACACTCTCTTTCAAATTCTGAAGGTGGCAGGGGTAAAATACAGGGAGCGAAAGGCTATTTACAATTTGTACAGAAACCAGATGGCAGTTATAAGAGTCGAGGGGCATGAAAGGGAAGCAGTGGTTGGGAAAGGAGTGAGACAGGGTTGTAGCCTCTCCCCGATGTTATTCAATCTGTATATTGAGCAAGCAGTAAAGGAAACAAAAGAAAAATTCGGAGTAGGTATTAAAATTCATGGAGAAGAAATAAAAACTTTGAGGTTCGCCGATGACATTGTAATTCTGTCAGAGACAGCAAAGGACTTGGAAGAGCAGTTGAACGGAATGGATGGTGTCTTGAAGGGAGGATATAAGATGAACATCAACAAAAGCAAAACGAGGATAATGGAATGTAGTCAAATTAAATCGGGTGATGCTGAGGGGATTAGTTTAGGAAATGAGACACTTAAAATAGTAAAGGAGTTTTGCTATTTATGCAGTAAAATAACTGATGATGGTCGAAGTAGAGAGGATATAAAATGTAGACTGGCAATGGCAAGGAAATCATTTCTGAAGAAGAGAAATTTGTTAACATCGAGTATAGATTTAAGTGTCAGGAAGTCGTTATGAAAGTATTTGTATGTAGCCATGTATGGAAGCGAAACATGGACGATAACCAGTTTGGACAAGAAGAGAATAGAAGCTTTCGAAATGTGGTGCTACAGAAGAATGCTGAAGATAAGGTGGGTAGATCACGTAACTAATGAGGAGGTATTGAATAGGATTGGGGAGAAGAGAAGTTTGTGGCACAACTTGACTAGAAGAAGGGATCGGTTGGTAGGACATGTTTTGAGGTATCAAGGGATCACAAATTTAGCATTGGAGGGCAGCATGGAGGGTAAAAATCGTAGAGGGAGACCAAGAGATCAATACACTAAGCAGATTCAGAAGGATGTAGGCTGCAGTAGATACTGGGAGATGAAGAAGCTTGCACAGGATAGAGTAGCATGGAGACTGCATCAAAGCAGTCTCAGGACTGAAGACCACAACAACAACAACCTTCAGTATTCTAAAGAGTACCCACTGGAAACATCTAGATGAACCGGACAAACCTTATACTGTTTCAATATATACCATGTTTTCTTGGCGCGCCCTACATCATGTTTGTTGCTGGTGACCATTCACTGTCCTGGATAACGTGGTGTGTTCCATGAGTCAAAAGTTTTTGAGTCAGCCACATGTTTGCGAATGCAGTATCGTTAATATAAGTGGAAAACGAAATACTGTTTCAGACATCTCTGCAAAATCTAAAAGTACGAATTAATGTTCTACAGAGCATGTTGTTGTCAGCTACTGCCGAGACAGTGTGGATCATAAATTGCAAACACGGATTACCCTCTGGCCTGAAGGCTGGTGTTAAATAAGACCTTTTTCTCCAAATATAACTAAATTATTCTACAGCTAGTAGATGAGATTCCGACATGAATAGAAACGCATACGACTTGAATGGGAAGCGTTACCGTATTAAAAGGACTAAGGTCAAAGCGAAGACGCAGTAACATCGATCACCGAGCTCTAATTTGTTGATAACAAATTATATGTACAGAGTTGCAGATAGAGCTACAGACACGTCTGAATGTGTTCTCAACTGTGTATCAGTTACACTTCGAAAAGACGGTATGCCAAGGACGGTACCAAACAGCTTCAGGAACTCATAACCTGACGATCTACTGACAACTCGTTCGCAATGATGACAGGTTTCCGCACACCTCTACGAAATCAAGTACAGATATTGTTCCTCATCACCGTCTAAACTCTGCCGGTGCAGATTCTGGTAGAGTGCGTGCGTCAGATATCCAGCGTAAAAATATTTGGTATTTCCGAATCTACTGCATGAACGCGAAGCATGGATGATCTCTACCAGAATAGGTACAGATGCAATTGTTGCTCAACGTCAACTGCTATGGATTGGGCTCGTGGTTCATCTACCCGAGCATCGCAACGCGCAGCTTTGTATCCTACCTCGTACTAAGCGAGCGTACTGCAAGTTGGAGGCCAGAAAGAAAAGATTAAAAAGTAGTCGTAGAGCTACTATAATATCATAATTGCTGACATCTGGAAAGCATGGAACCTTGAGCACCCAGAAACACGTAGAGCCATTCAAGAAGAATTAATATTCGAAGAACTGAGACCTCGTGGTGCTGTGGAGTAATGCGCAAGAGAAAACAGGGGGTGGGTGGTGGGGGGAGGAGGGGGGGGGGGGAGCCTGACAAGAAAAGGCACATTGCTAACGGTTCGTTAGAAAGGTCCCATTACACTGTTGAAAAATATACATCTCGGACAGGGCGATCAGCCATTAGAGATCTCATTATTCGGAAGGCAAGATACACATGATTTCGGTACGTCAACATCCCTTTTCCTCAACACATTCTAATTGTGCAAGAATGAGTAACCTGTAGTTATAAATGTTCTTTTAACTGGCTTGTGACATTACATATCGATTTTGCGCTAAAACTTATTGTTTGTCGAAAATTTCAACATAAAGGAGATTTTTATGGATCATTGGCAAAAGGGTATCATAGATTCGCAGTTCATACCTACATTTTAAGAGGGTAACGTATTAGTCACTAATAAGAGATTAACTTTTCATGTAATCTTATTACAGATATCATTTTATTTGTTTTAAAGTACTTGTTAACTGGATAATTTGCGTACATCACTCTCATAGGTAATAACCGTGACCAATGTGGTTGTCCATTATCTGCACCGGTCGTAGAGGTTGACTTTACTAATCCAATATACTCGCCGAAACGTCAAACATACTTGTCATTGCTGCTACGGCCTAGCCTTCTTAGATAAAGTGCGAAGTACAATTAAAATCCCACAGTACAGTTAGATGCTGTTGTTGGCTTAGTGATACACCAGGTAAGAAGCGAACACTACGAAACCCCCATCTTTACTCACGGATAGTTGTATGTAGCCTTTCAATGGGTAACCAACATTTCTGTATCCTTTAAGAAACATGAAAAACAAAAATACACAAAGATTACATTCTCACCTCAAATATTGTTTACATCGAGGTACTGCAATGCTATGTAAAGAATTTTGTTCAAAATTATGTGCGGGGAAACGTACATACAAGGTTGCATCATAAATTCGTGTTATGGGTTCACGTCGTTCAGTTCATTTTTAAAGATATTTTTTCTTCATTCCCACAACCACCCTATCCTAACCACTGCACTTATTCGAAATAATTTCATTATTTACAACTATAAAAGTGCAAAAGTTTCGCCCTGATCACCTCGTGATGATAGTATTATTTTTATTGCAATTTACTGTGGCATTTGTCTGAATAATGATTACTGGTACCGTTCAAATTTTTAACATATCAGCTCTGTTAAAAAGTGATATATAAGACATACTAAGTTTTTATCCTATGTAACTAATCGCAAACATATAAACAATAAATCTAAAAGTGAATACGATATAAATAATAGTAGCAGAGCAATACGTTATATTAGCTACGTAAGATCAAACTTATCATGTCTTTTATTTTTTCTCATCAGATCCGAAGATATTCGAAATTTGAATGAAACGGGTAAACATCATTAAGATAAATGCGACAACTGACTAAAGTAAAAGTATTGCAATAATAATTATTCGTTATGAATGTATACTTCCATTGCCGGCCGGTGTGGCCGAGCGGTTCTAGGTGCTTCAGTCTGGAACTGCGCGACCGCTACGGTCACAGGTTCGAATCCTGCCTCGGGCATGGATGTGTGTGCTGTCCTTAGGTTAGTTAGATTTAAGTAGTTCTAAGTTCTAGGGGACTGATGACCTCCGATGTTAAGTCCCATAGTGCTCAGAGCCATATACTTCCATTTGTCACCATGTCAAGCTTTCATAAATAATAATAATAATAATAATAAGGAAAGTTGTCTTTAACATGAAGGGTGGTTTGAACTCCTCAGTGGTGAATGATTGTGATGGAGTAGTCTGCCCTTGTCTTTCTCCGGCGTTACCCAAGCTTAATGTGGATCCCTAACAACGCTGCAAGTCGGTATTTCTCACATTTACAAACACTGGGAGAGTTGAACAAAATGAAAAGTGACAAAAAAATCCTAATTGTGAGATCGAGTGAGAGCCCGGTTGGCTAGAACAATCTATAATATCTTTGATTCGGATAAATAAATGGCTCCAAGGCAAGTGAATGTTAAGAACCGGTTTGAAGAAACGGGCAGTGAACCAGAAGACGTGTCAAGCTAGAGTTCAGCACAACTGATGTCACGCCTTTTGGGACTTCTAGAGACGATAAACTGCCAGCTGAATCAAGAGGAAAACGAACAAGTGTCAGAATGCTTAATTGGCTTGAGTCGAATGACGGAGTGGGTCATAAAGCAAGTTCAGTCTCCTTCCTTCATCAACATTGCCAGTTCTTTCTGGTTCTCCACCTATAATGGTACCAAGGCTATTTTGTGGTCTTCCCTCTAATGACATGTACACTGATAAGCCAAAACATTATGGTCGCTGCCCACTGCGACTTTGGATACCGCCTGATGGCGTTGTGGGCACGTGATGCGCGGAGAAGACTATATAAGTGGAGCAGAAACGGACGAGGGATCACCAAGCACAGATATGGGCTACAAATATGTAAATGCATTGAGATAAGCGGGTTTGTCAAAGGGCAGATTATTATTAAGTAGAGACTGTGACTGACTATCTCGAAAATGGTGAAGCTGGTCAAATGTTCACATGCTACTGTCATCAGCATCTACGAAAAGAGGTAGAAGGACAGTGAAACTACCACTAGGACCTCAATGGTTGGACATCCACGACTCTTCACAGAATGTAGGGTTCGGAGGCTTGTCTGCTCTGTAACCTAGGCTACATGGTGATTTGTGGCATTTCGGCCGAAAGAGCACAATGTTAGTCCACGCACAAGTGTTTCGGAGCACACTGTTCATAGTACATTGTTGAACATGGAGCTCCGCAGCACATCGCCCTTATGTGTTCACATGTTGACTCAACGACATCGTCAGCTACATTGCAATGGGAACTGGACCATCGGGATTCGACCGTCGGCTCTTCGGGTTAGTCATAGTTTTGCTACACGAGGTCGATGGTCGTCTCCACAGACGCCATCACCGAGATGAACGGCGGCGCGGATCGTGCAGCGTGTCACGGACAAAGGCGGTGGGAACAATATTATGCTATGAGAGATATTCTCCTGCGCTTGCATGGGACGTCTGTTAGTAATCGAAGACAGCCGCGAACCACCTGCATTCCTTCATGCTTCATGTTTTCCCCGACGCTTATGTCGTCTTCCAACAGTGCTTCAGTGGTTTGAGGAGCATTATAGTGAACTCACATTGACGTCACAGCGACCAGATTCGCCTGATGTAAATCCTACGGAGCCCATCTGAGTCGCTAAAGGGTGCTACCGCGTAAACAAATCAGCGGCCCGTTATTTACGCGAATTACATGATCTGTGCATGTACATCTAATGCCATATACCTCCAGAAACCTGCAACAAACTGTCGGATCCCCGACTACGCAGGATCACTGATACTTTTTTCCTATGGCGGACAAACAAGCAATTAGGCAAGTGGTCATAGTGTTTTGGGTCACTAGTATATAATGAAAAGGAAGTTAATCTTTCATTAGACCTTCCTTAAAGTTTTGAGAAACAGTTATCATTTTTTAATATATGATGTTGCGCATAAGTAATCAATATTATCATAGTGTTTGAAATATTACTTTATTTGTTTGCGAATTGATGTAAACGTATCTGTGAATGTGTTACACCGAAGAGCATTTGAGACTTTAGAGGGTTCCAGGGGAGAAATAAAGTGCTTATGGAAATCCGTGTCCCATCCATTTAGGCAACAGAGCATCAAATTCATAGCAATCAATGCTTTTCTGCGCAGCTGCTAGCTCCATATTCTCCACTGACGATCACGGCAATCAGTCGCAGTCACTGAATAACATACAACAATACGAAACGTTCCGCCTACGGCTCGTCAGCGTACAGTCATGGCTTCTGCCGAAGAGTTGACCTAGCGACAGGTGCCGGCGCTCTGTAGTCCCACTGAATGACGTTTCCGATCTCGGGTTCCTATCCCAGATTTCTTACTCAAGACACCCTCTGCAAACCGTCGAAGTTTGTCACAACAGCTCTTGGACACACTGTATAAGCAGAGCAGACACGAATGGGGGAATCATTCTAAGGACCATACGAGCCGCCAATGGAGAAATCCACTGACTTACGAGACTTATTTGCAACTGCGAATATGGATAACCATCAGCTGTAGAATGGAATGACGACAACGAAAATTTGTGCCAGATCGGTATTCGAATCCTGGTTTCCCGCCTATAGCCAGCGGTCGCCTTGCCAATTGGCTATCAGTGCGCGTCTCATGGCCAGTCGCAAACTTCTATGTATCGTCGGGTATGAGTCTACAAGCTGCACTCGTACATCCACTGCGGGTATTTCCGCACAGGTGAGACATTTTATCTGAAAGTCGCTTGCCCGGCGTCGGAGTCCCGGTCCGGCACAAATTTTCACTGTCACCATTCCATTCCACAGCTAATGGTTGTCCCTATTTACAACTGTGAATACATTAAGTATATTTCGTAACGGCACGCATGTCCAAGGGAACATTCTTTCTTAATGCAGAATAACACAGGCATTGCAGTATCGCACTACGCCACTTCGTCAAGGGACAGATAGTTATGATCCGGGACCTGGGAACGAGCAGTATGAAATGGCGAAGCTCATCGGCTGAAGGAACCATGTGTAGGAGACAAGGTGTCGGACAGCCACTTCTCGTCACAGAATATGGAGACCGAAGGCTTGCCTACTCTGTAAAACAGGACAGACTGTGGTCTGTGGCAGATTTGCCGAGGCAATACATTACTGATACACACGTAAGTGTTCTGGGACGTACCATCTAGTGAACGTTGTTGAATGTGGCGATTTGCTGTAGGCGATTCCTACGTGGATCGAACGACATCGTCAGCTACGAATGTAGCAGGGGTGGGGTCATTCACCTGGAGTTCCTTGAGCCAGTGGTGGTAACGGAAAGTGTCACGATAGCTGTCGACTACACCAACTTTATTGTGGACCATCGGCGTCATCCTATATTTAATGTTTCCCTCGAAGGTGATGGCATCTTCCGGTAGCAGAACTGCCCATTTCAAAACGCCGGAATTGCATTACAATGAAGAGTATTGTAGTGAACTCACGTTGCTGTATTGTCCACCATATTCGCCTGATCTGTACCCAATGGAACACGTTTTGACACTATCGGGCTCCAGCCCATCACCTACGAAAGACGCGTACTGCTTGCGCTGTGCGAGGACGTCCAGCGCAACATAGCTCCGGAAATCTTCGAAGGACTTACCGACCCCACGTCATGCAGAATCGCTATTCTATCTCGTTCGAAAGGTGGATCAGCACGCTAGCAAGCTGGTGATCATGGTTTTTGACTTATCAGTGTATTTGCATTTAATAAAAACAAATCACGAGTTGACTGGGAGGTCAGGGTTGTCATGCAAGTCGCTGACTGTGAGCCATGTGGCGATGAAGTACTACGCTGCCGAATGTAGGTGCTGGCGTCTGTCCGTGGGCGATGAACAACTGACAGCAATAAGACTAGATACAAATACCTATGTCATTCGCGAGGACGACGGTTCAATCCCGTGTCAGGCCATCCTGATTTAGGTTTTCCGTGATTTCCCTAAATCGCACTAGGAAAATGCCGGTATGTTTCCTTCAAAATGGCACGGCCGACTTCCTTTCCTAATCCGATGGGACCGATGACCTCACTGTCTGGTCTCCTTCCCCAAACCAACCCAACCCAACCCAACCTATGTCAATTACGGCTCACAGTGCTCAAACAATGACTGCTGGAAGTCAGTGTTCTTGAGAGCAGCACTTCCGCTTAAAGGTTCAAATGGTTCAAATGGCTCTGAGCGCTATGGGACTTAACTTCTGAGGTCATCAGTCCCCTAGAACTTAGAACTGCTTAAATCTAACTAACCTAAGGACATGACACACATCCATGCCCGAGGCAAGATTCGAACCTGCGACCCTAGCGGTCGCGCGGTTCCAGACTGTAGCGCCTAGAACCGCTCAGCCACACCGGCCGGCCAGCTTAAAGGGCTAGATGGCAAATGCTGAAGGAAGCGGAGACGTTTTAGCTGCAGCCGAAAGGTCTTCCCTTCTCACTTCGCTGGACTACAGGAAACGTATAGGCTCCCCCCCCCCCTCCCGCCTCCCCCGCCCCCCCGCCCCACCTTCTCCACCAGTTGAACATGTTGCAACTGGAAGATGTCTGTGTCCGAACGCCTCTGCCCAAAGGGGGGCGTAATTATTAACAAGAGGCAGTCGCCAGAGGTCGGGATCTCCAGCGTCGGATCAGAAAGAGCTGTCAGCGACGACAAAGCGTCCGCCTAGGGGCCAGTGTGTGAGAATGGTACCGCGCCGCACCGCACCGGAGTCATAGCCGTCACCAGAGGGTTGGAGTGGGCGCGCGCGTTCTGTTGCTCGCGTGTCCACACACATATACACACACACACACATACGCGCGCGCGGCGCGGAGCTAGAGCCTCGGCGCAGCTCGAGCTTTGACGGGGGAGGAGAGAGCGGGAGAAATCTCCGGGTCGCAGCAAACAGGCGGCCGTGACACGTGAAATTAAGTTATTAACCGGCGCACCGCCTGCGGGCACGCCTCTGCCGTTCGGCGCGGATGTGTTATCTGGGCGTCCGCCTCGCCCTTTACTTGCGCGATGTCGACGATAGTGGGGTGGGGAGGGGGGGGGCGGGGAGAGGGGGGAGAGGGTAGTATAGCAGCATTGCGGATCGCGGTGGAAGAGGGGTGCCGCGACCAGAGGGGTGGCGCCGGCAGGAGGCCGTATTTTCTAATTTCGCGGAAGGCCAGACACCAGGAAAGCAAGTTTACGCACTGGAGGGCACCTGAAAAAATAATAATGGTGTTTCTGTCGCCTCTTGTCAACGAGGCCTCTGCGCGGCGCCAGTGGAGGTAGCAGCAGCGGCAGCGGACTCCTGCGGGAGGGCAGTAAGCGTACGGAGGGGGGGGGGGGGGGGGGGGGGGGAAGGGGGTGCAAGAGGAAGAGCCGGCCGAGCAAAGAGGTGGCGTCAAAGAGCAACCTCTGCGGCGTCCGACAAAGGGCAGGAAATTTGACCGTCAGCTGGCGGCGAGGCGTCCGGAACAGGGCCGGCCGCCCCCGATAGCCGCTGGACGCTGGACGCTGGACGCTGCCAGCTGGCCACTGACTGGTCCTCTGGTCGCCACAGGCCGAGGAGCGCCGCCGGCCGCCGGTCATTTCCCGATAGGTCCGCCCGGCCGGCTCCAGACGCTGCGCTACTCCGCCAAACCGCCCTTGTGGCCGTGGCAGGGTGCAATTACGAACGAGCAATAAGTTCCAGTCCTCCGGCATCTCTAGGAAGACAATTACGTCTTTTTCCGTTCATCGCTGGTGATTTCAGGAATCAGACTATGGGGGCGGTAATAGACGACGATCACTGTGTGAACATTAAGGTGCCAAGGAACGTGTGAATATAAAAGAGCAGGTGGCGATAGTCGGGGATCCAAAGTAGGGGAGCGCCACAACGACCCCTGCCCCCACCTCGCGCTCCCCATCAAAAAAGAACATTCAGTTATATTTTTATGTATGTCAATTTACATATTTTTTAGCTGACGTAAGGAGACTAAAATAGCATTAAAACTCCCGAAAATGAGGATACTTTTTTGCCGACCGGTTTCGCACGATTTGTTCATCATCAAGTGACTGCACTGAATCTGCGGACCAACTATTAATCAGATAAGTGGTGCTCTACAGGTCGTAAATACTTGAAGAATCCCATCATTTACAACCGAGAGCTGCCGATAAAATTTCTTTTTTGAACAACCAGTTTGGCTTCATAGCCTATCATCTGGTTCATAGAAACCTTTAAAACATCATATCGGGCGATAAAATCAGTCGAGTTATATAATAATACCCATGTCTTCGTCGCTATTGTTCCAGTAGAAATATATGATGCAGTGAACACATTGTGTGTCGTGGGGCGATCACTCTGTTTTTAAAATGCTGGATAAGCCACGATCGCTTCAATACTGTTTACTAGATGACCGGTTTCAGCACTCTGAAGGTGCCATCATCAGATCTGTGAAGGTACACTCCTGGAAATTGAAATAAGAACACCGTGAATTCATTGTCCCAGGAAGGGGAAACTTTATTGACACATTCCTGGGGTCAGATACATCACATGATTACACTGACAGAACCACAGGCACAGAGACACAGGCAACAGAGCATGCACAATGTCGGCACTAGTACAGTGTATATCCACCTTTCGCAGCAATGCAGGCTGCTATTCTCCCATAGAGACGATCGTAGAGATGCTGGATGTAGTCCTGTGGAACGGCTTGCCATGCCATTTCCACCTGGCGCCTCAATTGGACCAGCGTTCGTGCTGGACGTGCAGACCGCGTGAGACGACGCTTCATCCAGTCCCAAACATGCTCAATGGGGGACAGATCCGGAGATCTTGCTGGCCAGGGTAGTTGACTTACACCTTCTAGAGCACGTTGGGTGGCACGCGATACATGCGGACGTGCATTGTCCTGTTGGAACAGCAAGTTCCCTTGCCGGTCTAGGAATGGTAGAACGATGGGTTCGATGACGGTTTGGATGTACCGTGCACTATTCAGTGTCCCCTCGACGATCACCAGTGGTGTACGCCCAGTGTAGGAGATCGCTCCCCACACCATGATGCCGGGTGTTGGCCCTGTGTGCCTCGGTCGTATGCAGTCCTGATTGTGGCGCTCACCTGCACGGCGCCAAACACGCATACGACCATCATTGGCACCAAGGCAGAAGCGACTCTCATCGCTGAAGACGACACGTCTCCATTCGTCCCTCCATTCACGCCTGTCGCGACACCAATGGAGGCGGGCTGCACGATGTTGGGGCGTGAGCGGAAGACGGCCTAACGGTGTGCGGGACCGTAGCCCAGCTTCATGGAGACGGTTGCGAATGGTCCTCGCCGATACCCCAGGAGCAACAGTGTCCCTAATTTGCTGGGAAGTGGCGGTGCGGTCCCCTACGGCACTGCGTAGGATGCTACGGTCTTGGCGTGCATCCGTGCGTCGCTGCGGTCCGGTCCCAGGTCGACGGGCACGTGCACCTTCCGCCGACCACTGGCGACAACATCGATGTACTGTGGAGACCTCACGCCCCACCTGTTGAGCAATTCGGCGGTACGTCCACCCGGCCTCCCGCATGCCCGCTATACACCCTCGCTCAAAGTCCGTCAACTGCACATACGGTTCACGTCCACGCTGTCGCGGCATGCTACCAGTGTTAAAGACTGCGATGGAGCTCCGTATGCCACGGCAAACTGGCTGACACTGACGGCGGCGGTGCACAAATGCTGCGCAGCTAGCGCCATTCGACGGCCAACACCGCGGTTCCTGGTGTGTCCGCTGTGCCGTGCGTGTGCTCATTGCTTGTACAGCCCTCTCGCAGTGTCCGGAGCAAGTATGGTGGGTCTGACACACCGGTGTCAATGTGTTCTTTTTTCCATTTCCAGGAGTGTATAACATAACAGGTCTGAGGGAGGGCATACATGAGCTAACTATTTACATTACAATTATTACAGAACCACATACCTGAAACGTGGATTAACATTTCTGAAACCATATGGACATCATGACACATGAGGTACACTATCTGATACAAATCATTGTCACAACCAATAAAAAATAATAAAAAACTGCTCTCATGGTTGTCTTTCCATAGAATATAAAACTGAAGTCACCAGATGAAACTACCACTGCTCGCATAACACCGGTCGGCACCATCACTGCCCTATTCCGCGCAGGCTCACCAGCTGTGGTTCTAGCGGTTCACAACCAGCCACCAGATTGTGGTGTCCAAGCAGCGCATACATAGTCCCACGGTATAACCACTCATTACTACTAAAACACAACTTTACCATAACTGCTTGTCACATACCCATGGAAGGCCCGCATTTGCGCGTACATTTCCTGTACATACTATCATCACTATCAAGCAAGTCAATTACAAAGTAAAAGCATCTGAGGCACAGACATTATCCATTGGCGCCTTAGAAAACTATATATTATAATTTACCTTTATTCATATAAGGACGTCAGAAATATGCACACAGAAAGCTGTTCATAACACGATTTAGGTACAATGTGAGGAGCGATTAAAACCTGTATGCTAGGCTTTACCTCTCTAGGCACTATGGTCTTATGTTTTGTAAGCGCTAAAAAGGAACGTATTAACTTGCTATAAAGTCTCACACCATCTATACATTCGTTATGAGAAAGGTACGAATTAACTACGAAAACCTGTATAGGCACGTAGAATTAAGGAATGCCAGGTCAGAAGCAAACCGAAGGGCACAGGAACAGGAGGGAAAACGACATGCGGACCAAGATGCATAGTGACTCCACACAATGATACATAGGCTCTTAAAGTTGCCATTGCAACGGAGTAGCACTAGGCAAGAGGTAATATATAAGAAACAATATACAAGAAACAATTTTAAAGAAAAACGCGACCTGATTAGAATACTGATAGGGATAGCTAACTTACACGAAAGCTCAACAATAAACTTGAACTTCGAATCGTGATCCCCTAGTTCCACTGTTTCAAAGCGAAAGGTAAAAGCACCTAAACTGATACTCTAAAACTTGTAAAATGCCCATCAAAGAAGTTGTTCATTACTGTTTAATAACCACAAATTTCTATCCCTTTATCAATATCGATGACCCCAAATTGTCTTGGATACAACTGCATCCGCGTCAAACTTACCTTACTATCTGAAAATCACTTACTAAAGATAACTTCCAAGGGAGCACACTAGTAAAATGTACCCCGAAGTAATAGATTCTAGGGATCGTGTTAGCTCGTTGAAAGCCCCCCCCCTCCCCCCCCCCCCCCACACACACACACAGTGTTCAAAATTTTAATACGGCTGCCGTAACACAACTAAGTCTGTGATTCAGGTAAGCTGGGAGGTAAAACTTAAGAATATTTGAAAGTAGAACTGCCTGAAACTACAATTGAAAACAGAATCAGATATGCAGTTAAGCTGTAGTGGCTGCGCTCATACATTAAAACAAATAGTATTTTAAAGCCACATCAAAGAAAATAGGCAGCCTGTAAGTTACTTGTGGTCGAGGAACCTATGACTGAAATTTCGGGTCACAAGCGCTAGAGAATAATTGCAAAGTCAAGAAACATTCACATTTAGCCCATTAAGTACAATCCGATAGTCTGGTAAACAAGAGATAATTTGAAACAAAAATAAAAGCAACTTTCACAGCAATATGCATTCTCCCCACATCATATCAGAACGTGGTACTGAAAAGCTTTCATTTTCTGTACTAGACCAAAGGTTCGAATAGCTGCTCAAATGTGGCATGCACCAAAGAAAGAACGATCCGGCAAGCACCAGCAGAAGAAGAGACCAGAGAGCTTTGTATCCTACCGGCGGTGTGACTCGAACCCGGGCCAAGCCAACCTTCTCGCATCCCGATTAGCTGAGCAGCGATTCAGATACTTGAATTTCTCAAAAGATACCATCGCATACTGGCACTATCAGAGACTGCATAGCTCCCGCGATTCGCAGTCGACACGCTGATCGACACCTCGACAAAGCTACTGACAAACACAATTCCTATTTCAGGTTCAGGAGAAATCAAAAGGTGTTTGCCATTTAACTATCCGTCTTTCAGTATGTACGCTGGTGGCCGAAACCAAAGCAGCGAACTGAAATTTTACTAGGTTCCGTTTATTTTGCCATAAAACAATATAATCAGGTGATAGGCGCTTCAGTGCGGAACCACGCTGCTGCTACGGTCGCAGGCTCGAATCCTGCCTCGGGCATGGATGTGTGTGATGTCCTTAGGTTAGTCAGGTTTAAGTAGTTCTAAGTTCTAGGGGACTGATGACCTCCGATGTTAGCTCCCATAGTGCTTAGAGCCATTTGAACCATTTTTGACAGGTGATAGTAAAGTAGAAAATTTTTTACAGATTACAGAACATAAACAGGTGCAATATGCATAAAGGTAGACAGAAACGTTCTTCTTTTTTTGCAACTTAACGGTTTTGCACACGCATTCCGACAATAATGTGCTCAGTGTGGGACATCACCTTGGTAAGACTATAAGCCTGACAACGATGGGGCATGCCGTGTTTGTTATTACCAATCTCATGTTGAGGCAACAACGCCTTTTCTTTCTGGAGAGCTGCCTGCAGTCTTGGAGAGCGGTTGGAAGACGCTCAGTGATCGAAACCATCTTCCTAGTGAATCCCAGACGTACTCTATGGGATTCAAATCAGGAGAGCGAGCAGGCCACGCTATGCTTGTAACACTTCTGTTTCCAAGAAAACATCAATCATCCGTGCTCTATAAGGTCGGCAATTACCGTCCATCAGTACGAAGTCTGGGCCCACAACACCTCCCAATACCTGGAAATGAGGTCCCAAGATCTCGTCACGATACCTGACAACAGCTAAACTAGCCGATTCACCCCTACAATTTCAAGTTTCATGAAGATATGTTTCAGTGGCCAACGCAATCCATTGCCACACCATTATGGATTCTCCTGATGCCAATCTCTTTCCACAATGTTTGGGTCCCATGATCGTGTTCCACGCTCCGTCCAGATGCGAATCCGTCCAGAAACAGTGTCCAGACCACATCGGGGTTCATCTGAGAAAAGAACTGATCGACAGTCCAGGTGGCATGTTGACGACTCCGCTTTAGACTTTGTCTTCTGTGAAGACGCGTCAGAGGTACACATACAGCAGGTCCCCGAAAATAAGGGTCACTTTGCCGAAGCCTTCTGTTTACCGTTTGCCGCGATATAACACGTCCAGTAGGTGATGCGAGGTCAGATGCATATTGCTGTGCAGCACTACAGCAATACTGACGTGCTCTTACAGCCAAATAATGGCCCTCTCTTTCTCATGTCGCACATGGTCGCCCGTGCCCTGGTCTCCGGGATACAGTTTCGGCTTCTATTATCAGTCGTCACATACGAGAAACACATAAAGCCATCGGGCCGCATTAGTTTGTAACTGTCCTGCTTCCATTCTTCCTATGGCCCTCAGCTACAGAGAGTCTGGTAAGAGAAAACGCGTCTTCTCCTTGCCATACTGCCCACTCTGTGACCTTGTTCACAGCGGTAGTTGACGTGGGACTATCCGGCAAACACTATCCCGTTTGACAGGTGCCCTGACGTCATCGGTGGCGTGCTTGTCCATTGACCAGAACGCATCTTCCGTGCAGAACAACGTCATGCCGACATCTGTTGACAATTTGTATGTTTAGATCGTGAATTAGCCACAGGACGGGGAAATAGCAGTTTATTGCTTTTATTTTGGATACCAGTGTATTTGGAACTGAATGTAAATGTTTGCTTCGTAGTGTCGTTGTTTGATGTCAGTGCATGTAGGTAGACATAATGATAACATAAAATCTGTTTGTTCAGTGTATAAGTGAAAATGGTGACCCAATTTTAAATCTGTGACTGTGACGTATTGATACAGTCATGTTTATTCAATATGACATTTCGGGCTATACGGAATAAAATGTAAGCGTTCGAAGCAAGTAAGACACATTTACTGTAAGTACATGTGCTAGACGATTCTATGTATTTTTAGCTTGGACCATTGGAGCGTGGTTTGAAGTAATGTACATTTGATGAAGTAGCCGCAACTTGAACCCGATGGGCACTTAAATTTATAGTCTTTGTTAGCATATTTCTCCTTTGCAGGAAAGCTTTCCTTGCTATTGCCAGTCTGTATTCTGTATCCCCGTCTTGCATGGTCAGTTACCTTGAACACAAATAGCGAAGGGCTATGCAGGGTGAAACCAAATGAAGAAATTTCAGAGCGTATTCAAGAATAATAGCCGAGTATTTTTGTATCGGGATACGTAGCCTCAGCTGGCTCGTTATAGGATAAGTAGACGGCATTTTATTTCTCAGAGATTTACCTTTGTATCCTTACTGCAACGCAATTACATGCATAACAGTGCAAATGTCGACAGTATGTGCTGTATGTCTTGCATGTACAGTATGCGCTATGTGTCTTGCTTCGAAACTAACTTGTTTCCTTCCATCCCTTTTTTTATTTATTTATTCTTAATGGTCACATGCAGTGTAAAAATACAGTTACATAACATTAGCCTATGTATATAACAAGAATACAGAAAGGCAAAACTACATATAAAACCAACTAAATGTCAATATCTAAGGTCCTGATCCATGTCAGAGCTGTAGCGTTAGCTTTCGTGAGGTCGATACAACTCCCCTGGTAGGAACGCAAGGGGTATTCGTCTCTGATGTGCTTGATTGTCTGGTCGGAGCCCCACAGTCGCAAACCGGAGGCTCTGTAGCACCGCATTTGTAAATTGAGTCTGCGCGTAGTCCATGGCCAGTGCGAGCGGTTTTCAGTCTGAGCCATAGTCTCCTGTCGAGTTATATGCCAGCAGTATCACAGTTATACTTTCGCAATCAGTCACGGCCTTGAGGATTTTCAATAAGTTGACAGTTCTCCACTGAATGTAATGGAAGAGTCGATCAGCCACACGTATGCTCAACAGCTCTCGTCTGAGGGTTGTCGCGTTATTCTTTTATGTTGCTAGAACAGAAATGGTTCAAATGGCTCTGAGCACTATGGGACTTAACAGCTGAGGTCATCAGTCCCCTAGAACTTAGAACTACTTAAACCTAACTAACCTAAGGACATCACACACATCCATGCCCAAGGCAGGATTCGAACCTGCGACCGTAGCGGTCGCCCGGTTACAGACTGAAGCGCCTAGAACCGCTCGGCCACACCAGCCAGCGCTAGAACAGAAGTCAGAAAGTTTTAAGTATCGCATTGAAACAGTACAGTTATAGAACTGGTGTTTTGTTTATTTCCTTGTAAAGGACTGCAGCGCTGGTAGACGTTTAAATCCCTGCGGTGTAGTACCGTAGCACGCCACTAGACGAGTCAAGGCAAAATGGCGTATTTACTTGGAAACAAACAAAACATCAATTCTGTGACTGTATTTTTCGAGCTGATAATTAAAGCTTTGTGTCTATCCTCCGTATGATATGGTGATTGCATATTACCGGCTTTTACACTGTTGTGAATGTATTTTCACAGAAGGAAGTGTAGCTAATTTTAACAACTCGAATAAATCTTGATTACACTACTACTCTGTAACAAGGCCCCGGAGACCACGAGACAGTTCCACCATGAGACCGCATTTGGAGATGTGCAACTAGACGGACCACTTTTCCGAGAGTATAGAAGCAACTACGGAACGACGGGAAACATAAAAAAAATGTAGTTGATGGTTGGAGGGACAACATTGTGGTTACATGTAATCTGCGAAAACCAGATATAGATGTTGGCCGCTGATACGTCGCATTTACGAATGGTGTTGACCCTCTCGGCATCAGCCATGGCCTGAAGATGGTGAAGTGAAGCACCGAAAATAGTGGCCATACATTAAATATCATAAGGACAACTGTAGGTGTTTCATTTTATTACATAAAAAATGACTATTAGGACCACTGCCCAGGCTGAATGCATCGATAGAAATTGCTTGAATCGCGGTGGGGGGAAACCACGGATAGGCGACGAGATGTTGGACGTAAGTGGCTCATCACAGACCACCCACTCTGAAAAGCAGGAAAGGAGCCGGTCTGTGGCAGATCTGAAGACAAACACAATCCTGACGCAAGCACAGTGTTTCGGGTAACGCAGTTCAGAGCACGTTAATCCAACGAAATCGTTTATTACGATTGGAGTGGGCACGGAATCAACGAGGTTGGACTACAGATTAATGGGAGGGTTCTGTTTCGTCGGATGAATTTTCTTTCTTATTACACTATGTTGGCCTTGCCGCAGTGGATACTCTGGTTCCCGTGAGATCACCGAAGTTAAGCGCTGTCGGGCGTGGTCGGCAAATGGATGGGTGACCATCCAGGCCGACATGTGCTGTTGCCATTTTTCGGGGTGCACTCAGCCTCGTAATGCCAATTGAGGAGCTACTCGACCTAATAGTAGCGGCTTCGGTCAAGAATACCATCATAACGACCGGGAGAGCGGTGTGCTGACCCCGCGCCCCTCCTATCCGCATCCTCCTCTGAGGATGACACGGCGGTCGGATAGTCCCGATGGGCCACTTGTGGCCTGTAGACGGAGTGGTTACACTATGTCGTTGGTCGCTTCGGGATACGCAATCACCCAGGCGAAAGGTTGCTCGAAACTTGCGCTGCGCCACAGACGCATCAATGTCGGAACAGTATTAAGCTATAAATGATAGTCACCTGCCCTTCTGGGCACTATGACACCTGTATAGTACATTATTGCGGACCACTTGCGTCTCTCCATACTTGATGCCTTCCTCAACGGCGATGGCATTTCCAGCAGGATGACAGCGATGCCCAAAGGCCAGAATCTTGATACGAGGGCTTCAGGAGCATGCCCGTGAACTCATGCTGACGTAATCTCCATGAAAGTCGCCTCATCTGAACCCGATGCGCACACCTGGGGCGCTATCGGGCGTCAGACTGTAGCGCCTAGAACCGCTCGGCCTCCTGGGACGGCCAACGAAGTCATTCCCTGATGTCTTAACAGAAGCCCTGCCATCCTGATCCTTCTTGTTGTCAGTGTTTTCCAGGTATTCCTTTGCTCCCAGATTCTGCGGAGAACCTCCTCGTTCCTTACCTTAACAATCCACCTGTTTTCAACATTTCTCTTTAGCACCACATCTCAAATGCTTCGTTTCTGTTCTGTTACGGTTTCCACACAGTCCATGTGACACACACAGTGGTTACGGTTACTACAAGCCACACCACAATTTGGGAAACGGGGCCAAATTTCTACTAGTTTACTGTCGAGTTGACATTTTCACACACAAATGTTTTATTCATATCTTATAGAAGCTAGCAGTGCGGCAATAAACAGCCTTTTAAACACGCCGCTAACGGCAATCAAGTAATTTACAGCAAAGGAACAGTTTAAAAATTTCTTTTAAAAACGGCAGTCAAGTCATTTATAGCAAAACAACAGCTTAAATTAAAAAAAAAAAAAAAACACAGAAGCTAACAGTACGGCAATAACAGCCTTTCAAAACACGCCGTTAATGGCAATCAAGTAATTTATAGCAATACCACAATTTAAAATTTTTTTTTAAAAAAAAGCACACAAGCTAGCAGTATGGCAATAACAGCCTTTCAAAACACGCCGCTAACGGCAATCTTGTAATTTATAGCAATACAACAGTTAAAAAAAGTTAAAGAACATTAGTGAACAGGCTACTAAGGTAAATGCAGATCTTTATTAATAAAGTACGGTGAGGTAGTGGAGCTACCAACACCACCATTAAAAAAAAATCAAAGGTCTAAGCAAACACATGATTACTGGAGGAATTTAAAAAAGTTTTTAAACAAAAGTGTCCTGGAATATCATTAGAACATAACAGATATGACGGACGTGTAAGGCGGCCACAAATCACCCACTCAGGGATGCTCAGGCTAGCCAGAATACTGACCAACTTAAGTACGCCCGTAAACACAATTGCCACTCTCGGGCTGGTCACTGCAACGACTTTTAGCCAGCGAAAACTTGTAATAAGATGGCTTAACTTGCTGACAGAATTAGAGCTAACCTCGTGCAAGGAAACATTGCACCACACAGTCTTGAATGAGCGACCACATGATCAACCAACAAGAAGCATGAACTTACTCACAACACACGACAGAATAGCGAAAAAAATTAAACTGCCAAAACTACACCTCCCATCGGTCAGTAACGAGAGGAGGAGGAAAGATCACTGTCTTCAATTACACCGGTGCCGGGGACAGGAAACCCGATCGCCGGAGGCCACAAGGCAGAAGAGACACAGGTTACGCAAACTTATTACTTTGTGATTAAATCTTCCACTAACTTAACCTGCAATTATGCTGGAACAGGCAGTACACGACCTCCGATGGCAAGGATCAACATATTACTTCGTGCGAATAAAGAGCTAGCTGCGTTGCACAAGAACGATGATTTCTGAAACCATGCTGATTTCGTATCAATAGATCGTTCCCTTCGAGGTGATTCATAATGTTTGTGTGGTGTCACCGCCAGACACCACACTTGCTAGGTGGTAGCCTTTAAAACGGCCGCGGTCCGGTAGTATACGTCGGACCCGCGTGTCGCCACTATCAGTGATTGCAGACCGAGCGCCGCCACACGGCAGGTCTAGAGAGACGTCCTAGCACTCGCCCCAGTTGTACAGCCGACTTTGCTAGCGATGGTTCACTGACAAATTACGCTCTCATTTGCCGAGACGATAGTTAGCATAGCCTTCAGCTTCGTCATTTGCTACGATCTAGCAAGGCGCCATTATCATTTGCTATTTATCTTGTGATGCATGTACCGTCAGACCGATGTTTACCAATTATGGATTAAAGTTAAGTATTCCAGAAGCTACGTACTTTTTTTACTAGACTCAACTCCTTTAACTGTTCCAGACCTCAAGCCAGCCTGCGTGAGATTAAACGCGTGCCTTTCGTCTATCTCATAGTGGCTTGGCTGTCTTGCCAAGTCACAACAGTTTGAATACAGTATATGCTCCAAAACCCTACTGCAAACCGACGTCAATGATATAAGTCTGTAGTTCGATGGATTACTCCTACTACCCTTCTCAAACACTTGTGCGACCTGCGCAATTTTCCAATCTGTAGGTACAGATCTATCGGTGAGCGAGCGATTGTATGTGATTGCTAAGTAGGGAGCTATTGTATCAGCGTAATTTGAAAGGAACCTAATCGGTATACAATCTGGACCTGAAGACTTGCCCGTATCAAGCGATTTGAGTTGCTTCGCAACTCCTAAGGTATCTACGAGGGCAGTTCAATAAGTAATGCAACACATTTTTTTTCTGAAACAGGGGTTGTTTTATTCAGCATTGAAATACACCAGGTTATTCCCCAATCTTTTAGCTACACAACACTATTTTTCAACGTAATCTCCATTCAATGCTACGGTCTTACGCCTCCTTGAAATGAGGGCCTGTATGCCTGCACGGTACCATTCCACTGGTCGATGTCGGAGCCAACGTCGTACTGCATCAATAACTTCTTCATCATCCGCGTGGTGCCTCCCACGGATTGCGTCCTTCATTGGGCCAAACATATGGAAATCCGACGGTGCGAGGTCGGGGCTGTAGGGTGCATGAGGAAGAACAGTCCACTGAAGTTTTGTGAGCTCCTCTCGGGTGCGAAGACTTGTGTGAGGTCTTGCGTTGTCATGAAGAAGGAGAAGTTCGTTCAGATTTTTGTGCCTACGAACACGCTGAAGTCGTTTCTTCAATTTCTGAAGAGTAGCACAATACACTTCAGAGTTGATCGTTTGACCATGGGGAAGGACATCGAACAGAATAACCCCTTCAGCGTCCCAGAAGACTGTAACCATGACTTTACCGGCTGAGGGTATGGCTTTAAACTTTTTCTTGGTAGGGGAGTGGGTGTGGCGCCACTCCATTGATTGCCGTTTTGTTTCAGGTTCGAAGTGATGAACCCATGTTTCATCGCCTCTAACAATCTTTGACAAGAAATTGTCACCCTCAGCCACATGACGAGCAAGCAATTCCGCACAGATGGTTCTCCTTTGCTCCTTATGGTGTTCGGATAGACAACGAGGGACCCAGCGGGAACAAACCTTTGAATATACCAACTGGTGAACAATTGTGACAGCACTACCAACAGATATGTCAAGTTGAGCACTGAGTTGTTTGATGGTGATCCGTCGATCATCTCGAACGAGTGTGTTCGCACGCTCCGCCATTGCAGGAGTCACAGCTGTGCACGGCCGGCCCGCACGCGGGAGATCAGACAGTCTTGCTTGACCTTGCGGCGATGATGACACACGCTTTGCCCAACGACTCACCGTGCTTTTGTCCACTGGCAGATCACCGTAGACATTCTGCAAGCGCCTATGAATATCTGAGATGCTCTGGTTTTCCGCCAAAAGAAACTCGATCACTGCCCGTTGTTTGCAACGAACATCCGTTACAGACGCCATTTTAACAGCTCCGTACAGCGCTGCCACCTGTCGGAAGTCAATGAAACTATACGAGACGAAGCAGGAATGTTTGAAAATATTCCACAAGAAATTTCCGGTTTTTCAACCAAAATTGGCCGAGAAAAAAAATTTGTTGCATTACTTATTGAACTGCCGTCGTACTTCTAAGAAACTCATGCTAGCAGCTGTTCGTGTTTCAAATTCTGGAATATTCCATTCGTCTTCCCTGGTTCACCCTGTGTATCGACACGTATTCTTCTTCCGGCTGCGATTACTCTCTAACCGGTTCCGTACGACTCGCGTGAGAGCGAGAGCAACACGAGAGTCGTCGGCCCTGCCGCTCTCAATCGCCGGTGATTACGGGACTGGAGACAATGGGGTCCGCGCGCGGCGCCGATCCGCGGCATGGCAAACGGGGACAGCTCGTGCCGGAGCGGCGACAAAAAGTCGGGAAGAGCAGCAGGGGCGGGCGCCTAATTAACGTCTCGCATCAGGCACGCTCTGCTTAGCGGCGCGCCAGTCGTTCACCTCGCGGGCGGCGAGATCCGCGACGTCAGCGCACGTCACGGCGACAGGGCAGCCGCGTCTCCGGGGAAACGCCACCGCTTTAACCTGGCGTACCGAGTGAAACACACGGCTATGCTTCCAGTGTCACAGCACCAGGCTGGGATCCTCACCCAATGTGCGCACACTGAGGTGTAGAATTTTAGAACATGTTTTTTTGCTCGCGTATCATGTCGTTTTTGGAAACCCAGAATCTACTCTGTAGGAATCAACATGGATTCCGGAAACAACGATCCTGTGACACCCAACCCGCTCTATTTGTTCATGAGATCCAGAAAATATTAGATACAGGCTCCCAGGTAGATGCTATTTTCCTTGACTTCCGGAAGGCATTCGATACAGTTCCGCACTGTCGCCTGATAAACAAAGTAAGAGCTTACGGAATATCAGATCAGCTGTGTGGCTGGATTGAAGAGTTTTTAGCAAACAGAACACAGCATGTTGTTGTCAATGGAGAGACGTCTACAGATGTTAAAGTAACTTCTGGCGTGCCACAGGGGAGTGTTATGGGACCATTGCTTTTCACAATACATATAAATGACCTAGTAGACAGTGTCGGAAGTTCCATGCGGCTTTTCGCGGATGATGCTGTAGTATACAGAGAAGTTGCAGCATTAGAAAATTGTAGCGAAATGCAGGAAGATCTGCAGCAGAGAGGCACTTAGTGTAGGGAGTGGCAACTGACCCTTAACATAAACAAATGTAACGTATTGCGAATACATAGAAAGAAGGATCCTTTATTGTATGATTATATGATAACGGAACAAACACTGGTAGCAGTTACTTCTGTAAAATATCTGGGAGTATGCGTACGGAAGGATTTGAAGTGGAACGATCATATAAAATTAATTGTTGGTAAGGCGGGTACCAGGTTGAGATTCATTGGGAGAGTCCTTAGAAAATGTAGTCCATCAACAAAGGAGGTGGGTCACATAACACTCGTTCTACCTATACTTGAGTATTGCTCATCAGTGTGGGATCCGTACCAGATCGGGTTGACGGAGCAGATAGAGAAGATCCAAAGAAGAGCGGCGCGTTTCGTCTCAGGGTTATTTGGTAACCGTGATAGCGTTACGGAGATGTTTAGCAAACTCAAGTGGCAGACTCTGCAAGAGAGGCGCTCTGCATCGCGGTGTAGCATGCTATCCAGGTTTCGAGAGGATGCGTTTCTGGATGAGGTATCGAATATATTGCTTCCCCCCACTTAAACCTCCCGAGGAGATCACGAATGTAAAATTAGAGAGATTCGAGCGTGCGCGGAGGCTTTCGGACAGTCGTTCTTCCCGTGAACCATACGCAACTGGAACAGAAAAGGGAGGTAATGACAGTGGCACGTAAAGTGCCCTCCGCCACTCACCGTTGGGTGGCTTGCGGAGTATAAATGTAGATGTAGATGTAGATGTAGAGATGTAGAAGACGTTCGACAACTACTATATATGCACATATACTGATGAGGGCAGTACCGCGTACACAAGGTGAAATCCGTGCAGGGCACTGGCGGAGCTGTCAATTGTAGTCAGGTGATTCACCTTCAAAAAGTCCTCTGCGTCATTGTGGCCACACAACGACAATTAACAGACTTTGAGTGAGGCATGATACTTGTAGCTCGACGCATGGGACATTACATTTCAGAAATCGTTAAGGAATTGAATATCCCAAGATTCACAGTGTCAAGAGTGTGCCGAGAATACTAAATTTCGGTCATTACCTCTCACCATGGACAACGCAGTGACCGACGGCCTTCACTTAACGACCGAGAGCAGCGGTGCTTGCGTAGAGTTTTCTGTCCTAACAGACAAGCAACACTGGGTGAAATAGCCTCAGAAATCAATGTGGGACGTGCGACGAACGTATCCGCTAGGACTGTGCTGCGAAATCTGGTGTTAATGTTGTTGTTGTGGTCTTCAGTCCTGAGACTGGTTTGATGCAGCTCTACATGCTACCCTATCTTGTGCAACCTTCTTCATCTCCCAGTACTTACTGCAACCTACATCGTTCTGAATCTGCTTAGTGTATTCATCTCTTGGTCTCCCTCTACGATTTTTACCCTCCACGCTGCCCTCCAATGCTAAATTTGTGATCCCTTGATGCCTCAGAACATGTCCTACTAACCGATTCCTTCTTCTTGTCAAGTTGTGCCACAAACTCCTCTCCAATTCAATACCTCCTCATTAGTTATATGATCTACCCATCTAATATTCAGCATTCTTCTGTACCATCACATTTCGAAAGCTTCTTTTCTCTTCTTGTCCAAACTATTTATCGTCCATGGTTCACTTCCATACATGGCTACACTCCACACAAATACTTTCAGAAACGACATCCTGACGATTAAATCTATACTCGATGTTAACAGATTTCTCTTCTTCAGAAACGCTTTCCTTGCCATGGTAGTCTACATTTTATATCCTCTCTGCTTCGGCCATCATCAGTTATTTTGCTCCCCAAATAGCAAAACTCCTTTACTACTTTAAGTGTGTCATTTCCTAATCTAATTCCCTCAGCATCACCCGACTTAATTCGACTACGTTCCAGACTACCGACTACCGACGCGAGCTGCTTTGCTAACAGCACGACATCGCTTGCAGAGCCTCTCCTGGGTTCGTGACCATATCGGTCGTAGCTCACACGGCTGGACAACTGCGGCCTGTTCAGATGAGTTCCGATTTCAGTTGGTTCAAATGGTTCTAATGGCTCTGAGCACTATGGGACTTAACATCTGAGGTCATCAGTGTCCCCTAGAACTTAGAACTACTTAAACCTAACTAACCTAAGGACCACACACATCCATGTCCGAGGCAGGATTCGAACGTACGACCGCAGCAGCAGCGCGGTTCTAGACTGAAGCGCCTAGAACCGCTCGGCCACCGCGGCCGGGGATTTCAGTTGGTAAGAGCTGATGGAGCGGGTCGAGTGTGGTGTAGATCCGACGAAGCCATGGGCCCAGGTTGTCAATAATGCACTGTACAAGCTGGCGGTGGCTCCGTAATGGTGTGGTCTTTGTTCACATGGAATGGTTACGTTCGGCTACTTCGAGACGGTCTGTAGCCATTCATGGAGTTCCCAATAAACATTGGAACTTTTATGGATGACAATGCACAATGTCACCGGGCTACAATTGTTCCCGATTTGTTTAAGAGCATTCTGGGAAAGTCAATAGAATGATTTGGTCACACAGATCGGCAGACATGACTCCAGTCGAACATTTATAGGACATAGTCGACAGGTCAGTCTGTGCACAAAATTCTGCACCGACAACACTTTTGCGACATTTCGGCAGGGGACTTCCACAGACTTTTTGAGTCCATGTCACGTCGATTTGTAACACTACGCCAGGAAAGAGAAGGTCCGACACGATATTAGGGGGTATACCATGAATGTTGTCACTTCAGTGAACAGGGCACCTCACTAAGGTGTTTACACTGTTTGAACACTGGGGCCTCGAACAAAAAATTTTAAAAAAAGGCTATGAATTCCTAAGTCATAGTTGGTCAAGACATTACAGATGACGTTTTACCATCGACGAGGTTCACAAAGTCCGCCTTCGGCAGCCGTACAGCGTCTGCAGTGCTTCGGAACAGATCGACACACATGTGTTATGGTTGTCATTGCAGTAGATTCACACAGCCACTTTCACCTCTTTCATGTCATCCGGCGTAGACGGTGTCCTTTAGCGTTCCCTGCAGAAAGAGGTCTAACGATGTTACTCGGAGATCTGGGTGTAAACTCAAAACTTCTTCGTCGGCTTGTCCTCCTCTCAACAACTTTTCATCCAGGAATTTTCGGATGTCACGATTGTAACGTAACGGTTCACTGTCTTGTTTCATTGCGGAACATTTGGTCAAGAGCTGGTACAATTCGTTCCTGCAACTCGTTTAGATACTCTATACCTCTCACTCTTCGTTTTGAAAACAAAACGCCCTACAGGTCCTCTGACAGACATTTCACACCACTCTGGTAACCCAGGGAGGTTGACCTCTCGCTCTTCCAAAACATGGGGATTGTCTTCTCCCAGTTCACACAGCTATGATGGCTGATGTTTCCATTCAATTTTAATGTCACCTAATCAGATCAAACACTGGCATCACTCATTGTTCGTTATCCACTCACAAAATTCGAGGGGCCTATCCGGATGGTCATAGGTTCATCCCTTGAAGTAACACAGGAATTTGCTTATACATCATTCACACATAGTATGCCCTCTGAACGTCTTTGGGGTTCTTGTGAAAGGTTGTACCATCGTGTCCACCGCTCCTTCACCCGCTGCTGATTTTTTCCTATCTCTGTGTTACTTCCGCAGATCACGCACACTTCCTTCCCTCTCACATTCGTTACGCCATTCCTTTATTGTTACACATGACGTTGGCACATTTATCAAACTCTGCCCACCATCGTCTATGCACTTCTTTCCTGTTGTCACATTTCTAAGTACACTTCAAAATCCACTTTCTTTGCTCTAAGAACAAGTTTCCAGCAAATAAAATAAAAATAAAAATAAAAACAAACGAATGGCTAGACACTGTATTCATCAGAGCAACATATAATCACAATAGGATCAGGTTATCAGTAATATATCCTAATTTGTCTAAGCTAAGACAGCGTAAGCCCCTTTGTGGGACACGGTGTATTACCTGCAACTTATTCTAAAGGTAAAGATAAAGGTAAATGGTAAAATACAGGAAGCAAAAAGTTATTTCCAACTTGTAATGAAACCAGATTGCAGTTGTAAGAATCGAAAGATGTGAAAGGGAGGTAATTGTTGAGAAAGGAACTATACTGGTTTGTGGCCTGTCCCTCATGTTATTCAATTTTTGCGGTAATGAAGGAAACAAAGTTGAAATTTGGAAACGAAGTTAAAATTCAGGAAAAATAAATAAAAAGTTATAAGTATACTGGTGACACTGTAGTTCTATCAGATACAGCAAACGACTTGGAAGAGCAGCTGAGTGGAATATATAGTGTTTTGGAAAAGATTCGAGTGTTTCAGTGTAAAGTGCTTATTTTTCGCAAATTTTGCATTTGATGGTTACTTACCTGCTACTCAAAGGTGCTATGTACGTGCAGTAATTTAGTGTTTCGTACAGTGTTCCCTGCTGCTTGGTAACTTCTTCAGAGAGAACCTTGGTACGAAAAAAGGACAGAGAAAAAGCATACTTTCTTTGTTTTCGAGTTAACTACTGTTCTATATGCATATCTCGCTTACAGTTATTTATGATTTGTTATTTATAGGTAGCAGTTGCTACGGTAATATTGTACAACCAGGTACTGTGAAACTTCTTCTCACTAATTAATAAAAAATGCGTTTGAGAAGCCTGATGGCAGATTTTATAACGTGCTCCACATTTCATGCTATCTGGTGAGATTAACTTTCAGAATAATTTGCAGCCATTAGTCTCTTCCATAAAAAAGAACCAGCATTTGTCCCATTTCACAGATCAACTTCATTAGCTACGTGGGAATAAAGCAATATTTATTCACAGAATTATCATCAGGTAATAGAAGGTGCGTAATCCATCATAGGTTATCAGATGAATATCAACAAAAGTAAAACAAGGGTAATAAAATGTGGTTGAAATAAGTCAAGTGATGCTGACGGAATTACATAAGGAAATGAAATACAAAAAGAAGTACATGAGTTTCGCTATTTTGGCAGCAAGATGGCTCGAAGCACAGAGGATATAACATGAAGAGTGGATACTGCAAGAAAAGCGTTTGCTAAAATTTAGTATAAATTTAAATTTCTTTTCTGACGGTATTTTTGTGCGATACTGCAGTGCCTGTGTTATTCTGTTTACGATGCAAAGTTCCTTTAAGGCACTGCTGCGACCACAGCCGTTACGAAACATATCAAATGAATTCCAAATTGCGAATAAGGACTATCATCAGCCGTAGAATGGAATGACGACAGTGAAAATTTGTGCCCATATTTGTGGGTTGTAGGCTTGTACGGAAGTGGAAAGTGGACGATAAGCAATTCAGACAAGAAGAGAATAGAAACTTCTGAAATGTGGTGTTACGGAAGAATGCTGAAGATTGGAACGGTAGAAAATTTATCGCAAAACTTGCCTAAAGGGAGCAATCGGTTGATAGTAAACATCCTCACACATGGATAAAGTGTCAAGTTCGTAATGGAGTGAAATATGGGGCAGGGGGGGGGGGGGGGGGGAGATGTAGAGGCCGTTGCATCTAAGCAGTTTGCGGATTGTACACCATAACAACAATAAGAACACAACTGTTACATATTTGAATATTATAAGCTATTGAAACATAGCATTCGAGAAGTATATACAATGCCTCTTCCTCTCGTGCAAGCAGATGTATAGCTGCATCTGCATCACGCTCCGAAAGTCACCTTAGTGTGTGGCGGAGGGTACTTCTGTTACCACTAAGTGATTTCCTCCCCTCCCTCCCTGGTCCACTTGCATACTGCCACGTGGGAAACATATTTGTGGTAAGCTTCTGTATTAGCTTTAGTGTCTCGAATTTTGTCGTCGTGGTCATTTCGCGGGGTGTATGTGGGAGGAAGTAATATGTTGTCCGACTCTTCCCGGAAAATACACTCGCGAAATATCAACAGTAAACCTCTCCACGACATACAACGCCTCTGTTGTAAGCTGTGTCCCTGTAACGCTCTCGCGCCAAGTAAAGGAACCCGTGAGGTAACGTACCGTTGGATCTTTTCTCTCTCCTCTGTCAGTCCTCCCGGTAAGGATCAGAGATAGAATCGGTAGAACAAACACCCTGTAAGGCTTTTCCTTCCTGGATGTATTACTTTTGCTTAAGAATCTTCCTACATATCTAAGTCTGGCATCTGCTATTCCTGCTATTTGTTTTATATTATGGTTTGATTTAAGGTCGCTCCTAGATATTATACGATAGATACTATTTCCAGTAATTTGTCATCAATGATGTAATTGTACAGTTCAGTATTTTATCCATCCTCAACAACTGTGGTCGTTTATAACTAAATAATAAGCAACCGGTTGCATAAAAGAAATTTGATTTCTTTGCCGGTTTCGGGCATTTAGTGCCCTTCTTTAGAAGGTTATACTTACCGTATTTGTTACTAACACCAGCAAATAAAGCGATAGGTGTAACCTTCTGAAGAAGGGCACTAAGTGCTCGAGACAGGTGAGGAAATAAAGTTTCTTTTATGCAACTGGTCGCTTATTATTTCGTTTTAGTTGTACAGTAGTGGATTTTATACCCACTTTATGAGGAATAGATTACATTTTTTTAAGTTCAGGGTCAAATGCCAGAGCCTGCACAATTCATTAATCCTTTGCAGGTCATTCTGGAAATCGATATTGTCTTCTGGCGTTCCTGCTTTGTTATAGACAACAGCATCATCCCCGAGCAGTCTTAAAGAGCGCCCGACGCTTTCTACTAGGTCATTTATATACATGTGTAAGAAAAAAATAAGACGACACAACACGAAGGAATTATCCGAATGGGACGGAAATCGGTACATATGATGTACATGTACAGTCAAACAAACGATTGCAATTTCACAAAAATTGGAAACTTTATTCAAGAGAAAGAGCTTCACAAATTGAGCAAGTGAATAGCGGGGTGGTCCACCTCTGGCCCTTAAGCAAGCTGTTAATCGGCTTGGAGTTGACTGTCAGGACTGTTGGATGGCCTGAGGGATATCGTGTCAAGGCCTGTCCAATTGGCACGGTAGATTGTCAAAATCCAGAGGTGGCTGGAGGGTCCTACGCATAAGGCTTCAATCGTTCTCATTTGGGGAGGTACAACTACGTCGCTTGCCAAGGTAGGGTTTGGCGACCACGAAGGCAAGCAGTAGAACCTGTCGCCAAGTGCAGGTCAACAGTACCTTGCTAAAATGTAAGGCGAGGTTTGCTTGACAGGAAGGGCAACAATCCGGGGCGTAGAACATCGTCTACGTCCCGGTGTGCTGTAAAGGCGCCGCGGATAATCAAACAGGCAACGCCTTGAAACAAAATGCCACACCAGACCATCACTCCTGGCTGTCGGGGCCTATAGAGGGCGACAGTCTGGTTGATATCTCACCGCAGTTCGGGATGTCTCCAGTCACATCTTCGGCTCGGAATGTCATTGACTGGAGCATAAGTGTGTTCAGTGATGAGTCCGGTTTCGAAGTGAGTCACGATAATCAGCGATTATTACACCTTAACAGTTCATCGTAATATTGCATTATTAATTTTGAGACCATTCTCGGTAACATTCGAAGCACCATAGAATTGTATGAATGAATTTACGTGCGTTATTTTGTAAAATTTTTTTAGAAACATATATGTTTGTGTTTATTGAGCAGTATCTAATCAGAAATTTTTCTCAGTTTGTGGGATCTGCTGTGCTGTTTGTTTTTACTGAAGTGTTTAATGGGCGAACACCCTGAGCCTTCTGTGTCGTTTCATCAGTTGCAAGGTATACTCACCAGAAGTGATATATATGTTTGCTGTTGCCTTTTTTTGTTTGAGCACCCAAGTCATACCATTCTACGGTGTTTAGAATGTTATCGAGAATTGTCTCAAAAGTATTTATACAGTGTTATACGAACTACTAGAATGTACTAGATAAGGTAATATACACTCTAAAAATAAAATAAAATATAAAAGCTAAAATAATATTAAAAATATAAAATGTGTTGGATGCACATGATACTGTCCTTCAGGAGAGATAATATACATAGTTTTATGCCATCACAAATAAATTTTCCTACCACTTTCCTTTGCACCATATGATTCTATTGTTACACATAAAGCTATATTTTGTCAACAAATATAAAATGATGTTATGATACTAATCTTATAATTGTTCTCGTTGGAATGTACTGTCTCTGACAACACCAAAGTAAACACGACTTGTGAAAATATATTCGTGCGATCTTCCACAGTTCATGTAAACACTATGTAAGAACTTCGTTTTATTGCGATTTATGGTTCAAATGGCTCTTAACACTATGCGACTTAACATCGGAGATCATCAGTCCCCTAGAACGTAGAACTACTTAAACCTAACCAACACACACATCCATCCCAGAGGCAGGATTCGAACCTGCGACCGTAGCGGTCGCGCAGTTTCAGACTGAAGCGCCTAGAACCGCTCTGCCACTGCGGCCGGCTGCGATTTATGTTAAAGCTGTTAACACTGGAAAAAACTGATGTAATTTACAATGCCGCCATATTCTTACTGTGAAAAGGCTCATGTTGTAAGATTTCAAAATTTGACATGTCTTATCTTTATCTCCAATGTATGAGTATATAGGCCAATATGGCATGTTCGTACAATTCTTTGTACACACTCTGTACTTATATTTTTTGTATTTTAGTACCACCTGAGAAAATCCTTAAGGACGAAATTGCACTTGTGAAATAAATAATCTCTACAGTCAACTAAGAATATGACATTGTTTAAAAAATTCTACATGACTGTGAACTTCAACCATAAGAAGTTAAGTTTGTAGTTAAGAGCTACTGAAGTCAGTAATGAACAGTTTTATAAGAACCTGAGAAAAATAATTACGAACCCTGCGGAACACCTGTTCCTTGGAAACGATAGAAACTTTTGGAAAATTGGAACTTTTAGAGCGCAAGTAGGGACGAATTTTAGTTGCTAATCTGTCAGATAATTAAAAACGGCCGCCAGTCCAATAGACCATTGCGCTTTTAAGAGGATTTTAAAGTTAGTCCTCTACTGCGGAAGTTCTCACCTGAGCCAAGAACTATTAATAGTTTCAGAAACTCTCACGATCGGGGGTGTAGGAGAAAAACAATTATAATTTCAGTCACCGCTCATCTACCGGTAGGTAGAACCCCACAAAATAAGAGTTTGTAGTCCTATCCGTAAGTCAAACGTTAAGTCAAAGTCCATCCTAATTCACGTAGAAAATTTACCATTGCCAAATCGAATAAGTTTTTTTAAGACTGTTTCGTAATATCTCAGAAGTGCTCATGCACTGATTTCTTCAATCGACAATTTTATTCTCATAGAATGCTGATCGCCTTTGTAACATAGAATTCGCGATATTTTAACTGGAATTTCGTCTCTGTTATCTACGACATAAACCATCACAGCTGATTCCTAAACGGTATTTCAGTACTACGTCGACTGTTCCTTGTCTACCTCTCACTTCACAACAGCTTGGCGGGTCGTCTTGGAGTGCCAACTAAGAACAGATTAAAACAGTTTTCGATTGAAGCAGTAGCTCCTTGAAGCAACCATCTACTTTCATTTCGCTGCAACTAGCATCAACTCTGAGTACTTTACTCGAGACGGATGTCGAGCAACACATCCGACATGTGTAAAATTTCATGAAGCCCATCTCGAGCGAAATATTTCAGCTGGATTCAGAAGCGTGGCATCTTCATCGCCCGCAGAGAGCCGTTGCTTTCGCTCGTTTGTCAAAGGACACCTCCGAATTTTCTTAGCAAAATTTTATACTTTCTTCAGGTTAAGCGCTGCGCACTGTTTTTTGCAGCTTATGAAAGGCAGCTTTCACACCTCTTGCTTTGTCAGAAACCGACTTGTGTGGCGTCGCGGTATTAAGAGGTGAGCTTCTAGCTATGCCACGGCACGAACCCTGGCGCAAGGCGCCGCATTCATTCCTCACCCGCGACACGCAAATATTAATGATCTTACCAGAAACCGGAGTCAGGTGAAGAATCCGTCTTGTATCAGTAACTCAGAAAGCTGCGTCCCACTCTATCTGACACTTGCTGTCTTTTTTTCCATTGCGAAAGGGAGAGGCGTCCGTAATATTCACGGTCGGCTTCAAATGCCTGAATGTTACCTAACTTCTCCAGCATGTAACAGTCTTTTGACAAAGGAGGGAAAAATGTAATTTTTGTGTCTGTATTTTCACCTGTATTTGAGTTCCAAAGGGGTATAAAGTTTTTCAGCGAACACTGTTCTCCACTTACGAAAAGTACGCGCATAAACGCTTTTACTTTTGGGGTGCAAAGGGCGACAGTTTCAGCTCACAGCGGCGGCGATGTTGTGAAGGCGGTTGTATGAAACCTCAAAAGCAGGAGATTCCGCTATCGCGCTTCAGCTGCCTAACTTCGCCGAAAGCGGAGCGATACGCAGGGCCCTACAGGGACAGGGAATGCTATTCTCGAACTCCGTAAAGACTATCCTTTTATATTCCATGCATAAGTAAAATTAATGCACTTGTAAGCCCGTGAATGACCCTCAGTTCGTCTTACACGACTTCCTCGCAGCCAAATATATCTCATGAACTGCGCTCCCGCGCAATATGACGCTTTTTTAATGTAAATGCAATGTAGTGCGCGCGTGGCATATTGCTAGCTGTATACGGCGCAGTAAATTCGTCGTTTATTAATTCAGTCATCTCCTCAGAGCCGGTGCCAACTTAGCAGCCACTTATTTTCTCTTACAAGAGTAAAACGACTTCCAAAAGCTATGGGAACTGCTATATTTGTGACTTCTGAGCTCTGTGTTAAATTTGCTATTAAATTGTATTGAAGAAACGTTGGAGTTCCAAAACGTAAAACTGCATTTTGGAGGTTGTAGCTGAGACAAAAGATCTTACGCTTACGCTTATGTTAAGATGATGCCTCTGTGGCTAAGAAGTTAATAATCAGACAAAGAATTCAATTTTGGGAGGTACGCACCAAGGATGTTCTCCGGCATTTTTCTGTTCTTTCACCACTCCTAACAGCTGCCATATATGCATATTTGATAAGCTGAACTCTGACTCGAAGCGTCCGTTAAACTGTGGGTCCTCCTATAGCTTACGACAGCTTTACTTGGTCATCCACAAAATCTACTGTAGAAAAGTTGGAGCAAATATTATTGCTGTTGTTGTGGCTTTCAGTTCTAAGACACTGGTTTGGTTTCGGCGCTCTTCTGTTACGTGAGGGAGAGAAGGTAACCGTTTGGGGGGAAAATGTGGCCGGTCGGGGTGGCCTAGTGGTTCTAGGCGCTACAATCTGGAACCGCGCGACCGCAACGGTCGCAGGTTCGAATCCTGCCTCGGGCATGGATGTGTGTGATGTCCTTAGGTTAGTTAGGTTTAAGTAGTTCTAAGTTCTAGGGGACTGATGACCTTAGAAGTTAAGTCCCATAGTGCTCAGAGCCATTTTTTTTGGGGGAAAATGTGTAAATCATGTCAGAACTTTTCTTTCGTACGAGTGCATCCTCTTATAGATGTAACCTTCTTGTTGCACACACAAGATTGAGGACAAGAGAAAGATGGCAGGTCGGCGGGAGCAATTAACCTTCGAAAATTCACGAAATTCTGTTTTTGGTGACCAGGATTTCTGGAATACGCTCATTGAAAGCTAAAGCGGTTGTGAGGTGTAGTCATCGGAATACGCCATTGTAACATGTGGTACAGAAAATCGAGAAAAACGAAAATTCGTGCTGTAGCTAAACATTTTCATGCTATTGTTTAGACAGCTGTGGAAGTCGAAACCGAACTACGACAGAAATAAATCAAAATTTATACTGAAGGAATTCTTTGTTGTTATAATAAGTAGACTGATGTCTGAGTTACATAATTAGATATGAAGAACTGTACATTACTATATAGTGGAAATGAAAAGATCAACAATACAATATCAGAATACACTAAAATTCTTAATAAAAAATGGAAAACAAAATAAATAAGTAAATGGGGGCCATACAGTATCGAATGTAACGAGAAATGGAAAGATTGGTCAAGTTTGGGAGAAGGAAAGTGCGATTTTTCAAAATTACGTGGGTGCTGTACCCCAAATCTTGGTTGATGTCAAAGGCCTCAAGCATTTTCAGTACTCGCCGTTTGTTTCCGGTGGGAACGTCACCAGAAGAGCCAAACCACTAAGTTGTCCGTGTCCGCTCATATTCAGACCACGCACTGGCCATGGTTGTGCCACATAGTCCAATATGCGACTCATCACAGTCAAAAGAGACATTTTATTTTTTTACCTGTTATGTAGCAGTTTTCTCTTGTCCTTGCTGAAAATATGCTCCGCTGCGGCGTTCCTCATATAATATGAGATTTTATTGTTACAAGAATCAAATATTTTGGTTCTGGGACGGTACGGGATGGTATACTACAGCTTTCAAACAAGTCAAGTAACGTAGAAGTATAATCTTCAGCTTTATTTTTCGTGTAAGGACTTCTGAAACAATGGAGCACTATTTACCCGTTGCTGGCCTTGTTAGATAGTAGCTCGAAATTCACAGAGACGCGTTTATTGTCGCAACTAGTTTCAAGCCTTAGACCGTTTTCATTGATCATTGAGTTATATTGAATACAAAGCATTTTGAAACAAGATAGCTGCTGAAACGAACAGTATAAGTGTTAATAACGTTGCCCAAATATTTCGGAATAATGCTTAAGTAAAACCTATATGCAGATAAAACTGTGAAACCTACGCAACAGCCGCAAGTTCAAAAATGGTTCAAATGGCTCTGAGCACTATGGGACTCAACTGCTGAGGTCATTAGTCCCCTAGAACTTAGAACTAGTTAAACCTAACTAACCTAAGGACATCACAAACATCCATGCCCGAAGCAGCATTCGAACCTGCGACCGTAGCGGTCTCGCGGTTCCAGACTGCAGCGCCTTTAACCGCACGGCCACTTCGGCCGGCAGCCGCAAGTAATTTAGTAGTCTGGACGTAGTGGTAGTACAGGAAAGTTCTTGCGGATGCGGACTTAACAGCAGCTGAGTACTAATAAAATCCTAAGAATCATCTTTTTAAACAAAATGGTAAAACGGCAATGTATACAGCTACACATATTTTTGAAAATAGCTAGAGTGCGAAGTAGTACGCATTAAAAATAGTATGTAAGCTATTGGATCAGCTGAAACAGTTCGCATGTTCTATCTTCAAGATGAGGAGCGTGCTGGAGGAAAAAAATAAATAAATAAAAAAATAAAAAACAGCTTGGTGTCTAACTCTATTAGAAAATATTTAGATATTGGAAAACAAAGACGAGGCGATGTGTCATTAAGCCTGTGTTATAGGGTAGTGAGCAAGAAGGCGTAGTTGAGTCTGCAGCTATAGTTATTCGAACAGTTCAGAAAAAAATCGTGTACTCTTTTAATGGTATCTGAAACGCTTATTGTTTGGTAACCAATCTTATTTAGCCCCTTTTACCTGACTTACTGTTTCATCACCTACAATTTCAGGGCAAGCTGATGCGGCGATTCCGGTAGGCCAAATGCGCTAATGCCAGGGAAACGGAACCCGCTATTACCATTCCCTCGTCAGAGAAAGCTTTTAATTATTGTTAAGCGAAAGCGTAGTAATAACGCTCGTCGCTGTCTTTAATTGACTTCAGGTGCCATTCCAATTAGCGAATTTCCAGAGACATATTTTTCCGTTAATGGATCAGCACATCAAAACTTCGCTGTCTAAATAACTCATCCGACGCCCACCTGCTGCATAATCCGCATTCCACCAGCATTCGACACCGGTGCCTGCGAAACGCGTCTCGGAAGCCACGATGGAATTTTTCTCCCCAAAACTGGTCGCAAAACTTTTGCAGGTGCTCCTCCACTACTCCACATATTCGAGAGCGTAATAAGAAACGAGCGTGATAGCTCGGAAGAAATGGCAAGCACGTGGGCAGCGTGTGTGGATGTTAGTGTGTTGAAGCGAGGAGATGACTGTGGAAAGGGGGGGGGGGGGGGCAGGGGGCTGGCAGATGTTCGCCAGGAATGGAAGAATGCTACGCAGAATGGGGGCCACGGCATTCCCTCCCATTACTTCCGATCGAGGCAGTTAGGTAAACCTGTCTTTAGTATTTCACATATAATTCGAGCCCACATTATAAGCTTCTCAAATCCACAACTCCCATGCACATATTCTGATGATCGCAGGCATTAAACACCCGATTGACTGCATGTTCGTCCATCTCAGAGTAACACTTGCAACCTACTTCCTCAATTACTTGCTGGATGTGTCCCAGTCTCTGTCTTCTTCTACAGTTTTTACCCTCTACAGCTTCCTCTAGTTCCACAGCAGTTATTCCGTGATGTCGTAACCGATGTCCTGTCATCCTGTCCCGTCTACTTGTCATTGTTTTCCATTATTCCCTCCCTCTCCGATTCTGCGCACAACCTCCTCATTCATTACCTTACCTGTCCACCTAACTTTCAACATTCGTATCTAGCACCACATCGCAAATGCTTCGATTCTCTCTAGTTCCGGCTTCCCACAGTTCATGTTTCACTACCACACAATGCTGTGCTCCAAAGGTACATTTTCTGAAATTTCTTCCTCAAAATTAAGGCCTATGTGTGATATTAGTAGACTACTCTTGGCCAGGAATGCCCTTTTTGCCAGTGCTAGTCTTCCTTTGATGTCCTCACTGCTCCGTCCATAATTGGCAATTTTCCTTAACCTCATCTACTTCGTGACGACCAATCCCGATGTTAACTTTTCGCTGTTCTCGTTTTTGCTACTTCTAATTACTTTAGTCTTTCTTCGATTTACTCTCAATCCATGTTCTGCATTTATTAGACTGTTCATTCCATTCAGCAGATCTTGTAGTTATTTTTCGTTCCCACCTGGGATAGCAATGTCATCAGCAATCTTATCATTGATATCCTTTCATCCTGAATTTTAATCCCACACTTGTACCTTACATTTACTTCCGTCATTGCCTCTTCAACGCATAAATTGAACAGCAGGAGAGAAAGGCTACATCTCCGTCTCAAACTCTTTTTACTCGAAGCGCTTCGTTCTTGGTCTTATACTCTTATTGTTTCCTCTTGTTTCTTGTATTCATGGAGTTTTACCCGTTTTTCTGTATAGCTTATCCCTATTTGTCATAGATTTCGGACATCTTCCACTGTTTTACACTTTCGAACGCTTTCTCCAGATCGATTTTTCTTCAGTCTTGTCTCCATTATCGATCGCAATGTCAGAACTGCCTCTCAGATGCCTTAACCTTTTCTTAAGCCAAGCTGATCGTCATCTGACGCGTAATCATTTTTCTTTTCCATTCTTCTGTACATTATTCTCGTCAGCAACTTGGGTACATGAGCTACTAAGGTTACTTTCCGATAATTCTCACACTTGTCGGCTGTTGCAATCTTCGTAATCGTGCGGATATTTTACCGAAGCTTAATGGTATATCGGCTGTCTCATACATCCTACACAGCAACGCAAATCACCTTTTTATTGGCACTTCCCGCAATGATTATAGAAATTCCGATGGACTGTTATCTATCGCTAGTGTCTTATTTGATTTTAAGTCTTCCAAAGCTCTTCTAAATTCTAATATTGGATCCCCTATCTCTTCTCTACTGACACCTGTTTCTTCTTCTATCAGGTCATCATATAATTCTTCTCCCTCATGGAGTTTCTCAATGCACTCCTTCCCTCTGACCACTCTCTCCTCTGCATTTAACAGTGTATTGTTAATGTTACCGCTCTTGGTTTTAATTTCTCCGACGGTTTTCTTGACTTTTCTATGTGCCTAGGTAGTCACTCCTACAACCATCCAATACAACAGCGAATCTCCGTGTCATGAATTTCGAGAAATATTTGGCACCATATGTCTACGCACAAGGCAGAGAGTGACCTTAAATTACCGACCGGCGGTTTTTGGCTAGAATCTGGTACCCGATAGCATCCCAGGTGTATTTCCTCGAGTTCAGATCATACGAATTTGTTGGCCAAGACAACAATGTGAGTTCACTGTTATACTACTCAAATCGCTGCAACACGCTTCTGAACTTGTGACACAGACTGTTGACCATGGAACACGCCATTGGTGTCGGGGGAGAAATCAAGCATGAAGGGAAGCAGGTTGTCGCAATAATGATCATGTAATCGAATGTAATCCATAACTGTAATGGTGCATTTCGTTACTACCACAGGACCCTCAGAAACCCGGGCGGATGCTACGAATAGCATTGTTCATATCGGTCTACGTCAGCATTGCGGTTAATATTTGGAGCAGCAATTCCCCTGAATGACAGCGTATCTGGACAAGACCATCAGCTTGGTGTAACGATAAACGTGATTCATCCAGACGAACGACATGTTTCCAGTGATCCACTGCCCTCTTTCAATGATCCTGTGCCCGCTGAAATCGTAATTGACGAGATCGTTGGCTCAGCATGGGAACACGTACCGGTCGTCTGCCCCGTGTTCAACAGTGTCGGCAGAACGGCGTGCTCCGAAACACTTGTGCCTGCCCCAGCACAGTACGTCATATCTGCCAGAGATTTTCGCCTACTCTGCTTTACAGAGCTGGAAGGATTTCGATCTCCACGTTCTGTGACGAGGCGTACACTTCTTAACACTTAGCCGCGTAGTCGTGATTTCAGAGTCCTTTAAAAACTTTACATTGATGGTCACAAGAGCAGCATGCTTACAGAACACCTGCATCGGCGTTTCTTACAAGGGAAACTGTCCGTCGTATGCACCTCAGATTTGGTGGTAAAATGGCCCAGTGGACAACCTGTCAAAAACTGAACACAGATCAAGCATAAAAACAGGAAGAAGGGGTAATGAACTGTGAAGAAAGAAGTAAAATAGAAGCAATGGACGGTCCGAGTTCGAGATGTACAACATCGAGCGATTGGCAAGGATCACGACGCGGTGTTGTGTGGACGCTGTGTTGGACTGTTAAATAGGATATCTGTATTCAAACCTCCGTTGTTCTCCACTTTTTTTTCACAAATTTATGAGCTGTGCGTCCATTCATTAATGTGTCTGTTCTCCTTATGCAGTCTTGGCAATTGTCATACTGTACGTCGAATATGAGCTATTTGGTAAGAATATATTATCGTCGCAAGTAAACGTGATGAATAGCAAGTGCAGGCGAGATGCTTCACAGACCGCTCACAGAAATGAAAGCAACAAATGAACGGATATGAACTATGTTACAACGAAGGAATTCAAGAGTCAAAACTTCCAAAGCGGAATGCAAGAGGCATAACAATTGATACTTGTGTAGAACAAATAGGAGGTACGTACGTCTGGAGGTCCCTTGGTTACACGTCGCTGTTTTAAACGGACGATACACTACGATACAGACACAAATTTGAATACAGGGAACAGACACGTCAATGACCGGACGGACAGTTCGTAATTTCGTAAGAAGACATGTGAAGGATTTGAGCCCGGAACTCCCCATTCAGTCCAAATCCGTAACCACATGACCACGACGCCACGTTCATACGAAGTCGCTCGATGTTGCTCACGTTAATGTTGGCTCGTTCACTGTTTCTATTTACCTTCTTCCTGTTGTCCTGCCTGATCTGTCTTTAGTTTTTGATGGCCTATTTAGTGGGCAATCTTACCACTAAATCTGAAGGGGTGCGTTGGGGAGTTTCCTTTGTTAGATCCTCGCTCCCTGTCATCGGACCATAACAAATGGTTCAAATGGCTTTGAGCACTATGGGACTTAACATCTGAGGTCATCAGTCCCCTAGAAGTTAGAACTACTTAAACCTAACTAACCTAAGGACATCACACACATCCATGCCCGAGGCAGGATTCGAACCTGCGTCCGTAGCGGTCGAGCGGTTCCAGAATGAAGCGCCTAGAACCGCTCGGCTACACAGGCCGGCGGACCATAACAATCAGTCCTGGTCAGTTATAAATCGAATTATCAGAATGACTTTTTTTCTACGACTATACCACTCACTGCGAAATATTGTGAGCGTGGGCAGCTCAAACACTGCTTCTTCATAGACCATTGTTGGCGATCGGCGATGTACAGGACTTCTCTCATTCTTTAAGCACGTGTACCTTATTTGACCTGCTGTCACACACCTATCCTCGATTGCAAGCCGGGCTAAAATAAATAATACTAGCAAAAAAGGTTATATGTAAGGTTACAAGATCGTTACAAGGCGACAAGGCGATATTGAGGACTGAAAAACAAATAAAAGCTTTACCTTATTTATTTAATATTCCGGTAGTACTTGGAGGAACATAGGCACATTAATAATTGAAATACTCACTAGCGATTTTCCAATATAACATTAACTTTACCTTTTGTTATGATCTCTGCCTCCCTCCCCCCCCCCCCCCCCCCCTTCTTCCCAGTTTCTCATATCTGGATTTTTGTGTGTGTACCACAATAATCTGTGACATTACTCGGTGTACTGGTTAGCCTTTTACATTTATTTACTTTTAATCTTTGTGTACAGTGTAACAAATAGTTTCTTGCTATATACCTTCTGCGTAGATTTCAATATTTATTTGTGTATGCTTTACAGATTTCAGTTAATATCGGTATAGCTTATGTACTTCAGTACATTTACATCATTCGTACACTGAATTTACGGATTCAAACTAATATCTTCAAACAACATTACAAAATATTTTTTGCTTTATACCTATGTCAATTTGAAGAACTGAAATTTTTGTGTTTTTTGTATAGATGTGTAATTTCTCTCACATGTGTATGTAAATAACAATATTTGTACAGCTAGAAGCTGTCACTGATGTATGTAATGTCTGTTTAGTCTCAGTTTTCTGATCGAATATAAATAGATATTATTGTGGCACATCAATACTTTGTGTTTCAGTTTTGATACTTCACCAATTTTTTTGTTACTATTAGCCTCCAGCACAAATAAAACCATGCATGTTCTACACATAAATATGGCTACCACTACTGTTGCCTACTCAGAGACGAATATTCACCGTGCTACCTGAAGCTGTCAGACTAGACCGCCACCTGGTGCTGACGTCACTCTGTCCTTCAGGTGAGGCAGCATCTTTTATTATGGTCTCTTGTGGCGTCATTCTTATGGTGCTGAGTGTCTTTCGGATCAAACTGGCATTTATACAGTTTCAAATGACACTGAAAGCCAATTTTTAGCAACATGCAGTGGAACAAACTAGAATTCTGAGACCCTCGCACACTGCTGGTTCTGTTTGTATGCAAATCTTGCGTCCGTACTTACTGAACGCCACCTCCCTCTCGTTTAAGTTTCGAGTATGACTTCAACATAAAAAAAAAATGGTTCAAATGGCTCTGAGCACTATGGGACTTAACTTCTGTGGTCATCAGTCCCCTAGAAATTAGAGCTGCTTAAACCTAACTAACCTAAGGATGTCACTCACATCCATGCCCGAGGCAGGATTCGAACCTGCGACCGTAGCGGTCACTCGGTTCCAGAATGTAGCGCCTAGAACCGCACGGCCACTCCGGCCGGCTCTTGAACACATGTTTAAGTAATGCGAAACTAAGACCAAGACGTTCAAACTTGCTAAAACGATTGGAAACTGTAGTGCTTACTCTCTTGTAGAGAAAACACGTGCTATGGTGATTTAAGTCCACTTCGTATAGCCTAACACCGTATTTTAAAAAGGAAAAAGAAAGAAAAAAGACATGAATCACAATATCCATTCTCAACATTTTCTGTATCAGTGTTTTGAAGTTCTCAGCAACTCTGACCAACCGTACGCTTTCTCTAATATGCACGTAAATAAATGCAGCATGTCCCACAAGGAATGGGTTGGGTTGATTTGATGGAAGAGACCAAACAACGACGTCATCGATCTTATCGGATTAGGGAAGGATGGCTGCCGCGCACTTTCAAAGGAATCATCCCGTCATTTGCCTAAAGCGATTTAGAGAAATCACGGAAAACCTAAATGTGGACGGCCGGACGCGGGATTGAACTGGCGTCCTTCCGCATGCGAGTCCAGTATGTTACCACTGCGCCAACGCGGAATTTCACGTACCTATTTGGTAGAGTGATCCCAAATTTGATTAATCCCCGTCTTTTAGTGAAAGAAGATACCTACATCGCCGAGTTTGACCACATACTTCCACTGAGCTACCTCAGTTTTTTCAGAATGCTTTGTAGAGGAAATGCCAAACAATAAGTTAAGCAGTGCTCTCGTATCGCGTTAGGGGGAATTAATTCACGTACGCTAATTCCCACAAAACTCATTATGTCACTGCGAATAGCGAACAGTTCTGACTTCCAATACATGATGTTAATAATATTGGGGAGACCCAGAACCGTTTCGGCTTTTCTTCGCTATCCTCATGGAAACAGATGGATAATCTCAGGCAATTTTACGCCGTAGACGAAAGTGTCATTTGTGTTACATCAGCATCAACTTTTACTGCGCGAAAATTTAGGTTACGATGCACAAAGAGCCTTGTGTCTGAAACAGTCGATGGAATGCTTGCAGCCGACAGACTGAGAAAAGGAGCGGAGGATCCCACAGAATTACATCGCAGCGGGAGTTCCGGGTTCGGGAAAAAGGGCTGACGGACGAGAAAGGAGAAGATGAGGATAGCGAAGAAAAGCCGAAACGGTTCTGGGTCTCCCGTCTACCTCCACCCCCCCCCCCCCCCACTCCTCCTCCCCCCTTTCAGCGACCGATACGGCCCGGACGCCTCTTTCTGCTGCAGTAAAGACGCTTCCCGCCTAAAACATGACGTACGGTAATATCCGAGGCGGGGCGGACTCCGTCTCTTTCCGCCGCCGCAGCCGTTTGCCGGGTCCCAAAATAAATACGGCCCGAAAGATTCCTGTCTGTAGCTGATGGGGACTGATGTTATTGCCACCGCGAGGCCTCCCCCCGTAAACTGCGGTAACTGTCGCCCCGTCTCGCCGCTGGCGGAAACCTCCGGCCGGGGAAGGAACGGTTAACTGCTGCGGAAGCGGCCCTACGCCCTCTGACAGCCGTCCTCCGGCGAGACGATTCCAGGCGTCGCGTTCCGTTAATACTGAGAACGCTAATGCGGGCGCCATCTGCCTCCTCTGCGGCTGCGACTTTTCCTGTCTCACACGTGACCGAGATTTTTTTGACAACTATCTTCCAATACTGATACTACTAGCCTACAGTAAACATTTAATGCCCTGAGCTTTGACACACTACCTGGAAAAACGCGAACGTTAAAAATTTTTAGATATTGAAGTGAAGTTGTCTGAAAGCTATTTGAGGAAATGGAGGCAGTGAGTTTTCTGTGGGAATGAAAAGTAGCCCTGGACACACGGTCTCCTAGGAGTGCCTCAGAGGTCACGCGTGAGCCGGCCGTTGTGGACGAGCGGTTCTAGGCGCTTCAGTCTGGAACCGCGCGACCGCTACGGTCGCAGGTTCGAATCCTGCCTCGGGCATGGATGTGTGTGGTGTCCTTAGGTTAGTTAGGTTTAAGTAGTTCTAAGTTCTAGGCAACTGATGACCTCAGATGTTAAGTCCCATAGTGCTCAGAGCCATTTGAACCATTTGGGTCACGCGTGAACCAGCTATCGACGTCTTTGCGCGTCAATGACATCTCATCGATTCGGTCCAGCTATAAACATAATTTCTGCACCGACGACTTCCAGTTTCACTTAAATGTCAGACCAGAATATACCAATAATGCCGTCGTCCAGATAAATGATCCCGACACTATATCAGCAAAATCTTGGTTATAACTTTGGATGAGCCCATCAACTGTGAAATAGTTAGATATAATGAAAATTGTAAATTTTAACGTATTAGCCAAGAGCATAAGCGATATATCGATTACAGAGGTGTACGTGTTAAAGAACGCTGCGAGGCAGCTATCGCTGAGACAGAGTGTGAGTGACAAAGAACTCATGTTCGGTCGCGCAGTAATAGCGAGTTGTTGTTCAGCAGGAGTAGGAGTAGCGCGATAGAGGCTGACAGAGTCTGTTGTGATGCTCCGGTGTCGGCAGTCGCTTAGTATTAAATATTCATTGTAATCATTTCAGTGTTGTATATTAATGATTTACGGAAAAAATAAGATTTGAAGTAAACTTTATTAAGAAAATGATACAAATGTGATAAAGAAATTTTGGTGAAAAATCTTTCTACATTTTCTTACATCGATCTACAATATGGTAATCAATATTCATGTATTTATGCGCTTTTTCTGTATGGTTCAAATGGCTCTGAGCACTATGGGGCTGAACATCTGAGGTCATCAGTCCCCTAGAAGTTAGAACTACTTAAACCTAACTAACTTAAGGACATCACACACATCCATGCCCGAGGCAGGATTCGAACCTGCGACCGTAGCGATCACGCGGTTCCAGACTGAAGCGCCTAGAACCGCACGGCCACACCGGCCGGCTGTTTAAAACAGGGTCAAGTAAATATACGGGTACACGTAATCAGATACGAAGCCGGCACACCACTTGAAATAACTTTTCTTTGTTAGACATAAACATCACACCGTTCTTTAGACGCAAACGTTACACTGTAGCGCAGCGGCGGGCAGTGGTTGCTAGGCAATATGAAGAGCAGCGCGCCAGAGGCTGACAGCGTCTGGGGCGCCACTGTTGCTACTCCCGAGCAATCACTGACCACCCTACGCGACCTAACAGAAGTTCTTTGTTACACGTACTCTGCCGAGCGGTCTAAGGCGCTGCAGTCATGGACTGTGCGGCTGGTCCCGGCGGAGGATCGAGTCCTCCCTCGGGCATGGGTGTGTGTATGCGTCCTTAGGATAATTTAGGTTAGATAGTGTGTAAGCTTAGGGACTGATGACCTTAGCACACACATTTGAACGTTTTGAACACATACTTTGTCTCAGCGATAGCTGCTTCTCAGCGTTCTTTCACACGTACACCGTTGTAATCGAATTATCGCTTATGCTCTTGGATAGCACGTTAAATTTTGCAATTTTCATTATATGTACCAATTCAGCCAGGAAGAAAACACTATCGCCAAGTGTAAAAAGACCTTCGTTCTTTTCTAAGCCCTCCAGAAACGCCGGAATATATTTCCAATAAATTTCCACAGAATGCGAAACACATTACTTGTGCCGTCACTCGTACTGACAGCCTCCACTATTGGGGTGTAATCCAACACGGCAGGAGCAGTAAAAAGTTTAGACGACTAGGGCTAACCATTAACGATCGTGTGCGTCACATCTGGAACATCCGTCTATTTGACGAAGTCACCACGTCATACGTCCAGTTAGGGTGGTTGAGGTCAGACAAGTTGGTACGTGACTACCACATGCTTGTGAACTTAATCGGTCCCATAGTTTGCATGCACCCTAATACCGCACGTCAGGGGTCATCTACCTGTCGTCTCATCACAATGGAAACACAATCTCTCATTTATCTAGTACCACAGCTGTGTCCAGTCATAGAGGAAAAACATTCGCAAACTCCTTCTCTACGCTTCTGGAATAACTGCTTCAGGTTTTCAGAAGTGTTGTATACAGGCTCATGTCAAAAAATGGCTCTGAGCACTATGGGACTTAACATCTGTGGTCATCAGTCCCCTAGAACTTAGAACTACTTAAACCTAACTAACCTAAGGATATCACACACATCCATGCCCGAGGCAGGATTCGAACCTGCGACCGTAGCCAGGCTCATGTCCATCGTTGGCAAAAGTGCATAACGAATCGTGGTGACTATGTGGAAAAACGGCAGTATCTAGCTAAAAGCTTTCGCTATTTATCTGTGTGAATGTGCTTTCCGTATATGTCGTAGCTCCCGTGAAAGTTGTAAGGTTTCCAGGGTATTCAAGGGAAATGACGTGAGCTATATATTTTTATTAGATTTGTCATATTTCATATTTGTACGGTAAACATTTTTCAAACAGTAGTTTTCAGTAGTCGATACGTTACGCCACAGAGGTTCTGAGTACAGTCAGTCTGACCGTTGGTTACTAGTAGCATTTTCGTTGCAATAGGCATTCTATGATAAGCTAGCGAGAGAATCGAGGGTTGGCCATGCTACTGAGCGGTTGGAAATAGCGTCCTGAGCACAGAGGTGAAGAAACAGAGAAGGATGAATTCGGAAATATAATTTCGTCAAGAGTAATTTAGGAAGTGAAGATGTTCAGATACAGTTGTTGCTGCACTGCTTGCTTGCGCGTAGTTATGAGGTATTTGACTAACAGAAGGTTTTAACAGAATTTTTCTTTATTTGTCTGGGTTAGTTAGTTTATTTTTCAGACGAGAACAACTAAAGTTAACAGTACACACAGTTTGCACTCAGAGGTTACAGTTTTACCACTCCTTAGCATTTTCAGTTATTAACTTCATGGCCGAGGAATATTTGTTATAACGGATAATTTTTGTAAAGGTCGTTGTGATGGTTAAGGAACGAGTATCAGCTTCCGTAACGCGGTTTTCTAAACAATAAATTATTTTCAGTCACTTAGCAAGTTCAAATTCCGTCACCGTCCTCTCACGAAAGAATTTCATATTTCCTGAATGTTTATGTCGCCGCATTTTATCTTCGGAACATAGTAACTGAAGCATGAGTTGTCTAGAATAGATGCGCGTCCTTGCATTAAAGTGTGCAAGGCTTTTCCGTTCCTTTCAGCTTGATCGCCACTGCGCTGCATGTTTTATGTACATCACTTCGAGCAGAACCAAGTTCCCGTTGCCATAGGTAAGCCATATTAAATTTGTTAAGGCCAGTTTCGTATTACAGTCAAGATTGTTAAATTGTTCACAGTTAGATCCGCTTTTCAAAATTGTTGTCAGATTCAGTTTAGGTAAGGTCTCTCTTACGGAGACCGTTTTATACTTAATGTGCGTTGTTATATTCGCTTGTGTTTTATTCGGTGTCTAGAATTTCGTCTATCAGATACGTACATTCCCAGGACATTTATATCGAAATATTTTCGAGATTTATTCTTCCAAAAATTGATTAGTACTTTTATAGAGCATTTATTCTGTTAGATTGTGGGTTGGAATTGGAAGTCACGTATTGTAAGACTGCTCACAGTACCGCACAAAACAGTTTCACGGGACAGCTTATTCATCCTGAAGGACCAAAGAAACTAGCACTTCTGCCTAATATCGTGTACGGCTCTGAGCACTATGGGACTTAACATCTGTGGTCATCAGTCCCCTGGAACTTAGAGCTACTTAAACCTAACTAACCTAAGGACATCACACACAGCCATGCCCGAGGCAGGATTCGAACCTGCGACCGTAGCAGTCGCGCGGTTCCGGACTGAGCGCCTAGAACCGCTAGACTACCGCGGCCGGCATATCGTGTACGGCCCCTCGCGAGCACACAGATGTGCCGCAACACGACGTGGCATGGACTCGACTATGGCATGGACCCAACTACTGTCTGATGTAGTGCTGGAGGGAATTGACACTTTGAATCCTGCACGGCTTCCCACAAATTTGTAAGAGTACGAGGAAAAAGATCTCTTCTGAACAGCACGTTGCAAAGCATCCCAAATATGCTCAATAGTGTTCATGTCTGGGGAGTGTGCTGGCCAGCGGAAGTTTTTAAACTCAGAAGAGTGTTCCTGCAGCCACTCTGGACTTGTGGGATGTCGCATTGTCCTGCTGGAATTTCCCAAGTCCGTCGTAATGCACTAAGGACAGGAATGGATACAGGTGATCAGACATGATGCTTACGTACGTGTCACCAGTCAGAGTCTTATCTAGACGTTTGAGGAGTCCCATATCACTCCAACTGCACGCGCCCCACACCATTACGTGGCTAGCGTTGCTGCCTCTTTATCACGGGGTTCCGGGTTCGATTCCCAGCCGGGTTGGTTATTTTCTTTGCCCGGGGACTGGGTGTTTGTGTTGTCCTCATCATTTCATCATCATCATCATTCGTGACAGTGGGTAGATTGGACTGTGAAAAAAATTGGATTGTGTAAAAATTGGGACTTTGTACGGTCGCTAGTGACCGCGCTGTTGAGCGCCCCGCAAACTAAACACCATCATCATCATCATCATCAGAATTAGAAGATTCCATCTCCATAATGAGAACTAATAAAGCCGCTGGCCTAGATGATCTACGCCCAGAACAAATAGAAATGTTCGGACCTGTTACCAGACGGTGGTTACTAGATATGATGAACAAATGTGTTCTTGAAATGAAAATCCCCAAGACTTGGCGGAAGGCAAATATAGTAGCTATACCAAAACCTGGAAAAAAACCCACAGACCCTAAAAATTTTCGGCCTGTCTCCCTGCTTTGCCAGCTCTATAAAGTCTTAGAAAGAATGATCCTTAACCGCATCTCAGAACATGTAGACAAGAATATAATTAAAGAGCAAGCAGGATTCCGCCCAGGAAGGTCATGCTGTGGACAAATCCTCAACCTTACACAGTACATAGAAGATGGATACGAGTGGAAACAAATTACAGGTGCAGCCTTTATCGACCTTACGGCAGCTTACGACACCATAAACCACAGTAAGTTAATATCAAAAATATATAACACCACAAAACACTACCGACTGGCGCAATTCATCCAGTGCCTGTTGCAGAATAGACGGTATTTTGTCACGCTGCAGTCGAAGAAGAGCCGATGGCGGACCCAGAAAAACGGCCTACCTCAAGGTAGCGTCCTCGCCCCATTGCTGTATAATATTTATACCGATGACCAACCGATCAGCATGGACGCTCGCTCCTTCATCTATGCAGACGCTATAGTCGTTGCCACCCAGGGAAAAACATTTGAAGAGGTAGAAAGTAAATTAACTTTAGCGATCGAAAAGCTGGGTGACTGTTATGATAATAACCACCTCAAGCCAAACCCAGCAAAAACCCAGGTCTGTGCTTTTCACCTACGTAATAAGGAAACAAGGAGGATACTCAACATAAGCTGGAAGGGACAACATCTATCTCACTGCGACACACCAAAATATCTTGGGATTAAACTTGACCGTGCTCTCACCTACAAGGAACACTGTTTGGCCACAAAGATGAAAGTGAGTGTCAGGAACAACATCATCCGCAAGCTAACAAATAGCAGATGGGGAGCGCAACCTACAGTTCTCCGCACGTCAGCTTTAGCATTATGTCTCTCCACTGCGGAGTACTCGGCACCCGTTTGGCAAAATTCCACCCACGCTGAACAAGTAAATATAGCATTGAATGAGACTGCACGCATCGTGACAGGATGCCTCCGCCCAACTCCCACAAAGCAGCTGTACCACCTCATGGGCATAGCTCCGCCAGACATCAGAAGAAGGACTGCCGCAGAAATCGAGAAACATAAACAGGAGACAGATCCCAGGCATCCAATGTTCGGATACAATCTTCAACCTCGCCGACTTAAATCAAGGAAGAGTTTCCTACGAACAACTGAGGCAACTCTTTTATCGCCTAGAGCACGACGAGAAGAGCTGTGGTACAATGTGGACCCAGGAAGACCAGGGAATAGCCCCAGGGAAGAACCCACAGCTGGCTCTGAACTCCCATATACGACCTGGAAAGCCCTGAATAGACTACGAACAGGCGTATCAAGATGCAGAGCAAACTTGGAAAAATGGGGCTACATCAGTGCAGACGAGCACTGCGAGTGTGGAGAACAGCAAGACCCACAACACCTACTGGTCTGCAGGAAACTAAACAACCCGTGTTCGACTCAAGACCTATTTGAAGCAAATGACAAGGCTACTCAAGCTGCAGTGTATTGGGCTTCACGTGGGATATGAAAATCGCTCTGTTTCGCATCCTTAGCGCTTATCATTATATGTTACATACTTTTCTATATTATTGTAGTTAATTTACCTTATAACCATGTATTATTGTATTATAACTGCTACTCTTGCATTGTAATATAATTTTTTTTTGTAAAATGGTGATGTCTTGGATACGATAAATAAATAAATAATTAAAATCATCATCATCATCATCATCACTCACACCATTACAAAGCTTACACCAGCTTGAACAGTCCCCTACTGACACGCAGGGTCTATGAAGTCATGAGGTTGTCTCCATACCCGTACACGTCCATCCGCTCGATACAATTTGAAACGAGACTCGTCCGACCAGGCAATATGTTTCCAGTCATCAACAGACCAATTTCGTTGTTGACGGACCCAGGCGAGGCCGAAAGGTTTGTGTCGTGCAGCCATCAAGGGTACACGTGTGGGCCTTCGGCTTCGAAAGCCCATATCGATCACGTTCCGTTGAATGATTCGCACGCTGCCAGTTGTTGATAGCCCAGCATCGAAATCTGCAGCAATCGGCGGAAGGGTTGCACTTCTGTCACGTAAATGGATCCTCTTCAGTTCATCGCTACCTCGGAGATGCTGTGTCCCATCGCTAGTGCGTCGACTGTGTCACCACGTTCAGACCCAGTTAAATCTTGATAAGCTGCCAAGAGTAGCAGCAGTAACCGATCTAACAACAGCGCCAAACACTTGTTGTCTTATATAGGTGTTGCAAATCGCAGCGTGGTATTCTGCATGTTTACATACCTCTGTATTTAAATACACATGCGTGTACCAGTCTCTTTGCCGCGTCAGTGTACTTAACAGTTTTGGCTTCCTCATTAATTTGGTCGAAGCTAAGTAAAACACAATTATACGATTTCAGTTTTGCCGACTCATTTGTCAGATAGCGTTTCTGTAACTACACCACTTGCATTGTACAGAATTACAATACACAGGTACACGATTATAAAGAATAGCAGTACAGTTTAGTCCAGATTCAGTTCAAAAAGTAAAACAAAACAAAAGTTACAAAGTAAACGGAAGAAATTACCATCGGAATGATACTCGTAGTAAAAATGCTTGGAGTATTCGTCCGGGTGTGTGTGCCCGACGTGGTGGGAAGAGTGCGGAGCTAAAAGAAGAGCAGGAGGAGGAGGAGGAGGTGGAGGAGGAGGTTTCTGGTTGCCATCTGTCCTGGGAGGACCGTTCTGTCAAGGTGTGCGCCGCGCCGTTCATTGGATTTCCGTTCCGCGAGCCCGTTTCGCCGCCGCTAACGTCTTCTTCCCGTCGATGTCTCATTTCAGTCGTAACCCGGCCGAGTCATTAAAGACGCCGTAATGTCGGGACGGAACTGGGCCAGCCGAGGCATTGTCCCGGGAGATTTTCGATTATAACGGCGTCGCCGAAGGAGGGTGGTGGGAGAAGAAGAAGAGGAACATCGGCCTCCGTTCGTTCGCGTTGCACCGCCGGCGCCGCCGTAGACGGCTTTTAATGGCCGCGGGTGGGTTCCGCCCATTCCCATCGCAGCTAGCGGGCCGGCATTAGCGAAATGCAGTTTGTTCATTTATTTTTCCGCTCAGGGAAATGCTCCTCGGCGCTACCGCAAGTGAGCACGGCCTGCTGTAGCAGTCACTTTTATTCCGTCGTATTTCAGTTCGAGTTTTCACTTCGGGAGCATTTGTTACACAAATGGTAATTATTACGCAGCCATCTTCCGTCCGAGGGTCGTCTCTTCATTAGCGTCGAGTGGGCACCGTCTCCTCCCTCCATCCTCCCCCCAACCCACCCCCAACCCGTCTTGCCGGCGACCTACGTGGAAATTGATTGAATAATTAAAAGTAATTAGCAGCTGACAAGACCCCTGAGAAAAGCGAGCGGAAGAGAAGGTGAAAAAAAGAAACGCTAATGGGAATCCGGGACGGGTGTGTTCTCTTCCCGCAGCGTCTGCAATCTCTCGCATTACGTCGAAGAACCGACCTGCTAGACCACCTGCGCGAAATCTTTATTTCTGCGAGTTCTTTACAGCAGACTAAATAAATGTTAATCAGCTCTTTGGTGGTTCGTCGTACGGTCCCAAGCGCGTTTCTGTCTTCCCCTCCTCTGCTCTTCCTTCTTTTTTTCCTGTCTTCTGCGCGCGGAATTCATTTCGCTTACGGAGCCAATGAAGTGGAAGACGCCGGCAGACAGCAGCATACGCCTTCTTTACTGCACTCGACCACTGTGTTAATGAGCGTCTCTCTCTCTCTCTCTCTCTCTCTCTCTCTCTCTCTATTTTTGCCGGACCGAATATTTTATTTTATATTCATCTGGTTCGGCCAGCATTCCGCGTGCTGCCGCGATCCCACGGGAGCATCCGAACGAGCATCCAGCCGATCCACTCGGCGCATCCTGTTTGTCTCGGTAACGTCTTTGATTTAAGCCGAGCGCTCGGCGCTTGTGGCTGTGTGGGCACCCGTAGCCGCCGCCTCTTGTCCCAGAGCGGCTTCCCCCCCCCCCCCCCTCCCCCCCAACGCCATTCCAAAGCCTTTGCCGGTAGTCTGCAGCCCGCTCCGCTCTTTCGAAATAAAAGCTTCGGGAGAGAAAAGGTCGAGGTGCAAAGATCTTTGAGCTGAGCTACGGCGGGCTTTTCTGGAAGTAATTACTATCGTAACGTGTATATCGGGATGGTTTACAGTTCGGGCAGGCGACACCGCTATTACTGCGCGCAGTTATTGGCTGAGCTTCGGCGTAATTTTTCTCCCCCCCCCCCCTCCCTCTCCCACTCCACCTCGGTCCGCAGCGCTCGGGAAGCCGCCTCCGCTGCCACTGCCTTTCCTGTGGACCGGTCGCCGATATATTTGAACGGCTTCGTTAAGATCGCCCAGTATTCGAAAACACTGGGAGCGTCCTTTGGGTCCAGACGCCGGAGAGACGCTTCGGGAATGGGACGGCTGAAAGAGAAACGGAACAATAAACTCACATTTGTTTCCACATTTAATTGCTTCGGTGTAGACCGCGCAGCTCGCGCGTCTATGAATCAGACGCGCTAGCAGGCGGGAGCGCTATACTCCCCCCCCCCCCCCCCCCCATCCACCGAACCTTTCCAGACATCTGTTCTCTCCCCACCTTTTCACCTTTTACCGGCAGCTCTGGAATTCCGTTCGTCCTTCGCCGGAATTGATTCCTGAAGCGGAGACCGTCTACAATTCTTTACGATATTCTTTTTCGTACTGTTTCTTCCCCATTCCCTTGGCCCCCCTGGCCGAACCAGTGCGTTTCTCTTCCACTTTTTCCTGCCCCCGGCTCCGTCTTCAAATGAGCTTCCAGCCGCGTTCGAAGACAACCTGTCATAGCTTTTTGTATTAAAGAAGTCGCGTTATGGAACATATATCGCGGAGCCTTATCCCACGGAGCCGATTGCTTTCGTCTTTGACAGTGGACTCTATTCATGGTAATGGCGCAGTCGTGACTGAGTCTATGTGTGTGTGCTTACGTATGTGTGTCTGCGAGCGTGTGTGTGTACGTATATATGTAGACAAGGGCACGCACAACAGTCGACCGCCCGTGCGTGGCGGATGTCTCTACGGAGCGGCCAAGCTCTGATCCCGCGGCGTGGGATCGCCTCTCGCGTAACAGGAAACTCCGATCGTCCGCCTGCCACTTGTCGATGAGCAGCGCATTACCTAACCACGGCTACATCCTTATGACCGCTCGTTCCTAACTGAGAGAATAAAACGGCAGCAATTCTGATTTATTACAAACGGAACGCATTAATGTCTTATTTTGCAAATGAGTGCTCTCATAAGGATGTAGAATCATCCGAAGATACATATCGATTTTGAAAGCTCGCCTACTACCTCTTGCATTTTAATATGAGTGTTTAACTAGTACGACTCCGTTACAAATCCCCCGAAAATATTCCAGTTATTTTACAAATTTTTGACCCGCGAACAGAAAGCAACGGTATCTGACTTTTGTAATGAAATATGTGGTAGTAAGTAAGCTTTCCTATCTCAGAAGAATAAGCCAAGTGGGCCTCTGATATGTATTAAAGTAACGCAAAATTATGACAAAACAAAACCTGTAACCGTTGGTCTGCATTCGCATATAGAGAAAACGCATGGCATGCAGATGTAGACCGCACCTTGCACTGCCTGTCACCTGATAGTAAGACGCATGAATCAAGCAATTACTCGTTGTATTAATTTTTCGGAAGATGGATTGTTGTCAATGAGGTGTGCTCACGTCAACTACGAATGTGAACAAAGGATAAATATGCACATGTAAACTGAATATCTATGTTGAAAAATTTAGAAATATTTACGGAAGGGAAAAAAAATGACCTACTTTGAAATTAATGCAAGTTATTATTCAAGAAGTAACCACGGAAGTTCAGAAACAAGGGACATCTATGTCCTCTATCGGTCCACGTGGGATTACAATACCACGTAATGTTAAAAACGACAGAAAAGGACCCCATATACAAGGTGAATCATCTGAACTTGCAGCGTATGCATTGCGGAAACGGAAAGCGCTACTGATGTACTGCTTTCTCAGAATGGATTGGTATTCAGCGGTTCATTAGCCAATAAACAAAGAGTAATAACAATTACAAAGGATATTTTTCGTGCAAAAATACACCTTTTTAAATGTAACAATGCCTATTGATATTAACAAACTAAGAGCAGGATAAATTAGAATGTCATTGGTGTCTGCTGCTGGATTCCAGTGCGATTGGTTTACGAAGTATCGTGTTTTGAAAACCTTCCACAGCGACACTTGTCATTCAACCTGCGTAATTGTTAGGTAAGATGTTATGTTTACTTACAGTGTGCTTATGTGTAACTTGAATGCATTGCGACCTGTTGGCCAGTTAGTGTGTGACAGTCCAAGTAGTGGGTCTCGAGTGGACGATGGGATTTACCAACGCAGAAAAAGCCGACGTGCTCATGGTGTATGGAGACTACAGGAAGCACGCAGTTCATTCTTGCACGGTGTATGTGACCCCAACCGTCTCGGCTATTATTCATCAACCTCTTCAAACAGTCACGTGAAAGTGGTAGTGTTACACCTAGACAACGTAACAGAGAAGGGGGAAATTAATGGTCTTGCTACTATTGAAGTTGATCCGCAGGTTAGCTCCCATGTAAGCGCACGGGTAAGAGGCGTGACTCACTCTCCATCGACATACTTTCCTCCCTATCACATCTCCCTCCATCAAGAGCTGCGTGGAAACGACTATGATAATAGTGTTAACTTCTGTGCATGGACGTTAAGACAGGATACTAAAGATATATAAAGTATCGTGAACACATACGAATATCGCAGCCTTCTAACAGGCCCTCTTCTACGGATACTAGAAGTTTCTCTACAGACTAGGAGAAACCTGTGATACCGAGATGATGGTTGTACAGTCCATAGTGAACGAAGTACCACAAAATGCCTTCACGAATCGTTTTCAAGTCGTTAGATTGGATGCAGAGGACCCGTACCTTGGGCAGCCCGTAGACATCTTCCTGTGGGGAAAGCTGAAAGATGTTGTCCAAGGTCATATCAATTACACCCAATGATATGCAACCACATATTACTGCAGCCTGCTACTCAGACATCTCAGCTAAAATGCTGGCATGTGTTAAGCAGTCGTTCCATACCAGACTGCCGGTGGTCATTTTCAACACAACCTGCGATGATCAGTTGTCTCGTTACTGGTCAGAATCCACGTAACTAGTGTATGCACTTTTGTTTCTTTAGCGTGTGCTACCATAGGTATTGCACGAGTGTCGGTGTGGGAACTTATCAAAATATGATACCTCTCAAACGATTCGCTCTAGAATCCTTTAATTGACACCATTGACATTCTGATTTTCCCTACTTTAAGTTTCCTAATCTTCCGTTTAAAAGGCGTATGTCTGTACAAAAAACGCACTTCGTAAGTGTTATTACAACCTGTTGATCTGCTAACAATACGAGCCCCTAACTACCAATCCATTCTGTAAAAACAGCAAATAAATACAGACGTCAAAAAAAATTTTGCATCACCTGGGTTCCGAGAGTTTCGGAACCCGTGCAGAAGATTGGGATAGAGATCAACATAAACATCATTCCAGCCCTTTTTATTGCTCACGAAAACTACATATTGCATGTTGTACTACCATACAACTTGACCTTTAGAAGTGGTTGTCCAGATTTCTGTATGCACCGATACCTGTAATACTCTGTAGCACGTCCTCTTGCATTGATGCACTGTTGGTCCAGATTGTCCCACTCCTCAACGGCGATTCGGCGTAGATCCCTCAGAGTGGTTGGTGGGTCACGTCGTCCATAAACAGCCCTTTTCAATCTATCTCAGGCATGTGCGATAGGGTTCGTGTGTGGAGAAAATACTGGCCACTCTAGTCGAGCGACGTCGTTTTCGTGAAGGAAGTCATTCACAAGATGTGCACGATGGGGCGCGAATTGTCGTCCATGAAGACGAATGCCTCGTCAGTATGCTGCCGATATGGTTGCACTATCGGTCGGAGGATGGCATTCACGTACCGTACAGCCGTTACGGCGCCTTCCATGACCACCAGCGGCGTACGTCGGTCCCACATAATGCCACCCCAAAACGGCAGGGAACCTCCACCTTGCTGCACTCGCTGGACAGTGTGTCTAATGCGTTCAGCCTAATCGGGTTTCCTTCAAACACGTCTCCGTCGATTGTCTGGTTGAAAGCATATGCGACCCTCATCGGTAAAGAGTACGTGATACCAATCCTGAGCAGTCCATTCGACATGTTGTTGGGCCCATCTGTACCGCGCTGCATGGTGTCGTTGTTGCAAAGATGGACCTTGCCAAGGACGTCGGGAGTCAAGTCGCGCATCATGCAGCCTATTGCGTCGTACCACGATGTCCTGTGACTGCACGAAAATCATTATTCAACATGGTGGCGTTGCTATCAAGGTTCAAATGGCTCAAATGGTTCAAATGGCTCTGAGCACTATGGGACTCAACATCTGTGGTCATAAGTCCCCTAGAACTTAGAACTACTTAAACCTAACTCACCTAAGGGCATCACACACATCCATGCCCGAGGCAGGATTCGAACCTGCGACCGTAGCGGTCACGCGGTTCCAGACTGAAGCGCCTTTAACCGCACGGCCACACCGGCCGTCTATCAAGGTTCCTCCGAGCCATAATCCGTAGGTAGCGGTCATCCACTGCAGTTCTTGGGCGGCCTGAACGAGGCATGTCATCGACACTTCCTGCCTCTCCGTATGTCGTCCATGTCCGAACAACATCGCTTTGGTTCACTCTGAGACGCCTTGGCACTTTCCTTGTTGAGAGCCCTTCCTGGCACAAAGTAACAATGCGGACGCGATCTGACCGCGGTATTGACCGTCTAGGCATGGTTGAACTACAGACAACAGTAGCCGTGTACCTCCTTCCTGGAGGAATGACTGGAACTGATCAGCTGTCGGACCCCCTCCGTCTAATACGCGCTTCTCATGCATGGTTATTTACATCTGGGCAGATTTAGTGACATCATATGTAAAGTGAATTAACTTTCAGGGAGAGGAAATAAAAATTTTGAAGTTTGTCAGTGAGAGTGTGATTCTTTCAGAGGTTGCAAAAGTCGCGGAAGACAATCTGAGCGGTATGATGAATATCAACAAAAGTAAAATGAGGGTCTTAGATTAGGAAATGTAATTTTGCATCATTGTGATTAATTCTGCTTTGGAATTACTTATTAGTGCTACATCATCTGCGTAGGCAAGTCTCGTAATGTTCACATCCTGTAGCTGGAGCCCTTGTGGACTGGTTTTAGAAAATTCTCTATCGATCTTCACTAGGACAAGGCTAAATAAAATAGGTGAAATGGCATCCCCTTGTCTCAGTCCAGTGTACACCTTAAAATCTTCAGTTTCTCCTACCGGTGCCTTTATGCGACATAAGGTTTCGTCTATACACATTTTAATTAATCTTATTAATTTTGATGGTATATTAAATTCCTTCATTTTATTTAGGAGTGTCTGTCGGTGTGTGCTATCATAGGCCTTTTTAAAATCTACGAATAATATGTGGACATCTACACTGAATTCCCACGCTTTCTCAGCTACTTGTCTTACGGTGAATAGGTGATCTAATGTGGATCTGTTCCTACGGAAACCGCATTGGTAGTCCCCAATCAGTTCTTATGTTATTGGAATCAGCCTGTTTAATAGGCAGCTCGATAAGACTTTGTAGGTGACGTCTAGTAAGGCAATTCCTCTGTAGTTACCACAAACAAGTGGATCATTCTTCTTAAATAAGGGGAGCAAAATAATAAATATGACTGACGGTGAGAGGATATAAAATGATGAGTGGCAGTAGGAGGAAAAGGGATTCTGAAAGTGAACATATTGTTATCTTGAATATAAATGTAAATTTTAGCCAGTAGTGTCTAAGGATATTTGTCTGCTGTGTAAATGCGAACGGAAGTGAAATGTGGACAACAAACTGTTCGGAAAGAAAGAAAATAGAAGCTTTTGAAATATGGTGCTGTAGGGCAATATTGAAAATTATATCGATACATCCCCCCCATGAACCTTGGACCTTGCCGTTGGTGGGGAGGCTTGCGTGCCTCAGCGATACAGATGGCCGTACCGTAGGTGCAACCACAACGGAGGGGTATCTGTTGAGAGGCCAGACAAACATGTGGTTCCTGAAGAGGGGCAGCAGCCTTTTCAGCAGTTGCAGGGGCAACATTCTGGATGATTGACTGATCTGGCCTTGTAACATTAACCAAAACGGCCTTGCTGTGCTGGTACTGCCAACGGCTGAAAGCAAGGGGAAACTACAGACGTAATTTTTCCCGAGGACATGCAGCTTTACTGTATGATTAAATGATGATGGCGTCCTCTTGGGTAAAATATTCCGGAGGTAAAATAGTCCCCCATTCGGATCTCCGGGCGGGGACTACTCAAGAAGACGTCGTTATCAGGAGAAAGAAAACTGGCGTTCTACGGATCGGAGCGTGGAATGTCAGATCCCTTAATCGGGCAGGCAGGTTACAAAATTTAAAAAGCGAAATGGATAGGTTAAAGTTAGATATAGTGGGAATTAGTGAAGTTCGGTGGCAGGAGGAACAAGATTTTTCGTCAGGTGATTACAGGGTTATAAATACAAAATTAAATAGGGGTAATGCAGGAGTAGGTTTAATAATGAATAAAAAAATAGGAGTGCGGGTTAGCTACTACAAACAGCATAGTGAACGCATTATTGTGGCCAAGATAGACACAAAGCCCATGCCTACTACAGTAGTACAAGTTTATATGCCCTACTACAGTAGTACAAGTTTATATGCCAACTAGCTCTGCAGATGATGAAGAATTAGATGAAATGTATGACGAGATAAAAGAAATTATTCAGGTAGTGAAGGGAGACGAAAATTTAATAGTCATGGGTGACTGGAATTCGTCAGTAGGTAAAGGGAGAGAAGGAAACATAATAGGTGAATATGGATTGGGGGAAAGAAATGAAAGAGGAAGCCGCCTTGTAGAATTTTGCACAGAGCATAACTTAATCATAGCTAACACTTGGTTCAAGAATCATCAAAGAAGGTTGTATACCTGGAAGAATTCTGGAGATACTAAAAGGTATCAGATAGATTATATAATGGTAAGACAGAGATTTAGGAACCAGGTTTTAAATTGTAAGACATTTCCAGGGGCAGATGTGGATTCTGACCACAATCTATTGGTTATGAACTGCAGATTGAAACTGAAGAAACTGCAAAAAGGTGGGAATCTAAGGAGATGGGACCTGGATAAACTGAAAGAACCAGAGGTTGTAGAGAGTTTCAGGGAGAGCATAAGGGAACAATTGACAGGAATGGGGGAAAGAAATACAGTGGAAGAAGATTGGGTAGCTCTGGGAGATGAAGTAGTGAAGGCAGCAGATGATCAAGTAGGTAAAAAGGCGAGGGCTAATAGAAATCCTTGGGTAACAGAAGAAATATTGAATTTAATTGATGAAAGGTGAAAATATAAAAATGCAGTAAATGAAGCAGGCAAAAAGGAATACAAACGTCTCAAAAATGAGATCGACAGGAAGTGCAAAATGGCTAAGCAGGGATGGCTAGAGGACAAATGTAAGGATGTAGAGGCTTGTCTCACTAGGGGTAAGACAGATACTGCCTACAGGAAAATTAAAGAGACCTTTGGTGAGAAGAGAACCACTTGTATGAATATCAAGAGCTCAGATGGCAACCCAGTTCTAAGCAAAGAAGGGAAGGCAGAAAGGTGGAAGGAGTATATAGAGGGTTTATACAAGGGCGATGTACTTGAGGACAATATTATGGAAATGGAAGAAGATGTAGATGAAGACGAAATGGGAGATTAGATACTGCGTGAAGAGTTTGACAGAGCACTGAAAGACCTGAGTCGAATCAAGGCCCCGCGAGTAGACAACATTCCATTAGAACAACTGATGGCCTTGGGAGAGCCATTCATGACAAAACTCTACCATCTGGTGAGCAAGATGTATGAGACAGGCGAAATACCCACAGACTTCAAGAAGAATATAATAATTCCAATCCCAAAGAAAGCAGGTGTTGACAGATGTGAAAATTACCGAACTATCAGTTTAATAAGTCACAACTGCAAACTACTAACGCGAATTCTTTACAGACGAATGGAAAAACTGGTAGAAGCGGACGTCGGGGATGATCAGTTTCGATTCCGTAGAAATGTTGGAACATGTGAGGCAATACTAACCTTACGACTTATCTTAGAAGAAAGACTAAGAAAAGGCAAACCTACGTTTCTAGCATTTGTAGGCTTAGAGAAAGCTTTTGACAATGTTAACTGGAATACTCTCTTTCAAATTCTGAATGTGGCAGGTATAAAATACAGGGAGCGAAAGGCTATTTACAATTTGTACAGAAAGCAGATGGCAGTTATAAGAGTCGAGGGGCATGAAAGGGAAGCAGTGGTTGGGAAAGGAGTGAGACCGGGTTGTAGCCTCTCCCCGATGTTATTCAATCTGTATATTGAGCAAGCAGTAAAGGAAACAAAAGAAAAAAGGTATTAAAATTCATGGAGAAGAAGTAAAAACTTTGAGGTTCGCCGATGACTTTGTAATTCTGTCAGTGACAGCAAAGGACTTGGAAGAGCAGTTGAACGGAATGGACAGTGTCTTGAAAGGAGGATATAAGATGAACATCAACAAAAGCAAAACGAGGATAATGGAATGTAGTCAAATTAAATCGGGTGCTGCTGAGGGAATTAGATTAGGAAATGAGACACTTAAAGTAGTAAAGGAGTTTTGCTATTTAGGGAGTAAAATAACTGATGATGGTCGAAGTAGAGACGATATAAAATGTAGACTGGCAATGGCAAGGAAATCGTTTCTGAAGAAGAGAAATTTGTTAACATCGAGTATAGATTTAAACGTCAGGAAGTCGTTTCTGAAAGTATTTGTATGTATAGACGATAACTAGTTTGGACAAGAAGAGAATAGAAGCTTTCGAAATGTGGTGCTACAGAAGAATGCTGAAGATAAGGTGGGTAGATCACGTAACTAATGAGGAGGTATTGAATAGGTCTGGGGAGAAGAGAAGTTTGTGGCACAACTTGACTAGAGGAAGGGATCGGTTGGTAGGACATGTTTTGCGGCATGAAGGAATCACAAATTTAGCATTGGAGGGCAGCATGGAGGGTAAAAATCGTAGAGGGAGACCAAGAGATGAATACACTAAGCAGATTCAGAAAGATGTAGGTTGCAGTAGGTACTGGGAGATGAAGAAGCTTGCACAGGATAGAGTAGCATGGAGAGCTGCATCAAACCGGTCTCAAGACAGAAGACCACAACAACAACAACAACATCGATATATCGGATAAGTTATGAAGATTTACCGAGTATAAGTGGGGAGAAAATAAATTTTCGATAAATTGAGTAACAGATTTGATCGGTTCATGGGACATATCGTGAGACGTCAAGGAACAGACAATTTGGTAATGGAGATGTGTGTGTGTGTGTGTGTGTGTGTTGGGGAAGAGGGAAGTGGGACCTAGGCATGAACACAGTAAGCAGATTCAAATGGATGTAGGCTGCAGCTGTTATTCAGAGATTGCGGTTTGATGAAGCCTAATACACGATATCAAATATCCGATACCGGAGGCTTTCGTTCACTTCATTTGTCAATAATATATATATTTTATAAGGAAACGATGTTTATTGGCTGTGTCAATTTTATGCAACACAAATTTAACATCTGTGCAGTTGAATTAACAAAGACACAAATACGCCAATTTTATTAAGTAATCTGCATAAATGTTTACACGAACTTTTGAAATATTTGCTTGTGAATTTATGTAAGGCTGTTTTAACATTCTGATGAATATCTGTGTAAACGGCTGAAATCTTTGGACTTCATGTATATTATCTCTGTCCTTCCTGGCTGCACTTCGCGGGAAGTATGGCAGGAAGCAGTAATGTCTGAGTTACTGTAAGAAGGTCATTGCATGCGCGTTATATAGAGGCGTGTTACAACATAAAGAGGGTTGAAGAGAATACACTAGCGTGCAGAACACTAAATCAGTCTTCCGACTAGTGAGAATAGCAACAAACATCCTATACTCTTGCCTTCCTTTGGACGCGCTGTTATCGACTGGTATTTGCATCAGATACGAAAGTACTGAGGAATGACGAGATACGCTTGAAGTTCTCTAAGGTTGTAGATACAGCAATAAGGAAAAGCCCAGTAGACAGTACAGTTGTAGAGGAATGGATATCTCAGCAGAAGGCAATCACAGAAGTTGGAAAAAGAGAAAAACGGGTACAAAGAAGGTAACTGCGAAGAAACCACGGATAACAGAAAAAACAGTTCTGTTGATCGGTAAAAGAAGATAGTACAAAAATGTTCAGGAGAATTCATGAATATAGAAATATTGGTGGTGATAACTCTCTCGGCATCATCTAAGGCCTGAAATGGTGCATTTAAAAACCGAAACTGGTAGCCATACGATAAATGAAATCATAGGGACGGCTGTATGTGTTTCATTTTCTTACAGAAATTCAAGTCGCTGAGGAATGAAACAAACAGGAAGTACAGGGAAGCTAAGAGCAATTGATTACATGAAACATGTGAAGAAATCGATAAAGAAATGATTGTCGGAAGGACCCACTCGCCATATAAGAAAGTCAAAACAAACTTCGATGAAATTAAAAGGAAGGTTTGTAGCATTAAGACTTCTATGGGAATTCCACTGATAAATACAGAGGAGAGAGTGGATAGTTGGAAAGAGTACACTGAAGGCCTCTGTAAGGGGAAAGATTTGTCTGACGTGATAGAAAAAGAAACAGGAGTCGATTTAGAAGAGAGAGGGGATTCAGAATTAGAAACAGAATTTACGAGTGTTTTGGAGGACTTGAGATCAAATAAGGCAGGAGGAATAGATAACATTCCGTCAGAATTTCTAGAATCATTGGCAGTAATGACAACAAAATGACTGTTCACGTTGGTGCGAGAATGTCTCAGTCTGGTGACGTACCATTTGACTTTCGGGAACATATCATCCACACAATTCGGAAGACTGCAAGAGCTGATAAGCGTGAGAATTATCGCACAATCAGCTTAACAGCTCAGCCATCCAAGTCGCTGACAAGAATAATATAGAGAAGAACGAAAAAAAAAAAAAAAAAACCACTGAGGGTGTGTTAGATGACGGCCAGTTTGGCTTTAGGAAAGGTAAAGGCACCAGAGAGACAATTCTGACGTTGCAATTGATAATGGACGCAAGACTGAAGAGAAAGAATGACACGTTGTGTGTTTGTCGAGCTGCAAAAAGCGCTCGACAACGTAAAATGCTGCAAGGTGTTCGAAATTCTGAGAAAAATTTTGGGCTAAGCTGTAGGGAAAGACGTGTAATATACAATATGTACAAAAGCCGATAGGGAATGATAAGAGTGGACGATCAAGAACGAAGAGCTCGGATTAAAAAGGATGTAACACAGGGTTGTAGTCTTTCGCCCCTACTCTTCAGCCTGTATATCTAAGAGGCATTGACAGAAATAAAAGACATCGCTATCCTGAGTGAAAGTGAAGAAGAATTGCAAGATCTGCTGAATGAATTAACAGTCTGGTCATGAAGTGGATTAAGTTAAGGAATTGTGCTACCTAGGCAGCAAAATAACCAGTGGCGGACGGGGCAAGGAAGACATCAAAAGCTGACCTGCACTGGCATACAGGGCAGTCCTGGCCATGAGAAGTCTACTGGTATCAAACAAAGGTCTTATTCTGAGGAAGAAATTCCTGTGAATGTACGTTTGGAGCCCAGCATTGTATGGTAGTCTAACTTGAACTGGGCAAAACCGTAACAGAAGAGAATCTAAGCATTTGTGATGTGCTGTTACAGACGGATGTCGAAAATTAGGTGGGCTGATGAGGTAACGAATGAGGGAGTTCTGTTCAGAATCGGAGAGGAAAGGAATATATGGAACACACTGACCAGAAGAAGGGACAGGATGGTAGGACATGCGTTAAGACATCAGAGAATGACATCCATGGTACTAGAGGTATAACACCCACTTGCTTCCCGGGATTTGCAAAATTACAAGTTGACAATGACCGTGAATTATGAATTTTGACCCGCGTCGGGATAAGGCATACGAATCCAAAGCAAATAATGATTATTCCGCGGGAAACAGGAGACGTTATAACTTGATCGTTATTGAATGAGTAATTTCATTCAATAACGATCGGTAAATGAAATAATGGAAATAATTTGGAAATAAATTTTGCCAGTGGAAATTTTGCCCAAAGAAATGATTAAGTTGTAAAAGCAATTAAAAAATCGGTCGCCAGCTCAACTGATGAGCGACAGTACTGTTGAGTGCGTGAATAATTGTGTCAAAAATAAAGTTTACCTGTTTGTAGCGCAGCAGGTGGAACGGGGACTTTTACGTAAGTGCTGTGTCAGGCTCAGTAGTCATATAAAACAATCTCATAACAATCTCACTACAATTATTCATAATTTGTCGGCTAAGTGCAATGCTGACAACACAGATAATTATCTATCGAGATTTTGAATAATGGACTGTCATTCTGTCTTTAAAATTAGGTACTTTGCACAGTTTAATCTACTGATAATGAAATATATTGCCAATAATTGATTAACTATGTTTTGACTGATAATAATTCATTAATTGGGAGATTGTCGGATGGAATAAGCTTTATAGTATCATGAAATATCCTTGAATTAGCTTCAGCTGTATATGCATTGAAATAAATCTTAATGATCAAATTTATTACTTCAGCCTATTATTAAGTTACTACGGTTGGCGTAAGTTTATTAAGTGCAACAATTAACTACGATAACCAGTGCGAAATTTACTCTTCACCGTCTATGAAAATACACTCCTGGAAATTGAAATAAGAACACCGTGAATTCATTGTCCCAGGACGGGGAAACTTTATTGACACATTCCTGGGGTCAGATACATCACATGATCACACTGACAGAACCACAGGCACATAGACACAGGCAACAGAGCATGCACAATGTCGGCACTAGTACAGTGTATATCCACCTTTCGCAGCAATGCAGGCTGCTATTCTCCCATGGAGACGATCGTAGAGATGCTGGATGTAGTCCTGTGGAACGGCTTGCCATGCCATTTCCATCTGGCGCCTCAGTTGGACCAGCGTTCGTGCTGGACGTGCAGACCGCGTGAGACGACGCTTCATCCAGTCCCAAACATGCTCAATGGGGGACAGATCCGGAGATCTTGCTGGCCAGGGTAGTTGACTTACACCTTCTAGAGCACGTTGGGTGGCACGGGATACATGCGGACGTGCATTGTCCTGTTGGAACAGCAAGTTCCCTTGCCGGTCTAGGAATGGTAGAACGATGGATTCGATGACGGTTTGGATGTACCGTGCACTATTCAGTGTCCCCTCGACGATCACCAGTGGTGTACGGCCAGTGTAGGAGATCGCTCCCCACACCATGATGCCGGGTGTTGGCCCTGTGTGCCTCGGTCGTATGCAGTCCTGATTGTGGCGCTCACCTGCACGGCGCCAAACACGCATACGACCATCATTGGCACCAGGGCAGAAGCGACTCTCATCGCTGAAGACGACACGTCTCCATTCGTCCCTCCATTCACGCCTGTCGCGACACCACTGGAGGCGGGCTGCACGATGTTGGGGCGTGAGCGGAAGACGGCCTAACGGTGTGCGGGACCGTAGCCCAGCTTCATGGAGACGGTTGCGAATGGTCCTCGCCGATACCCCAGGAGCAACAGTGTCCCTAATTTGCTGGGAAGTGGCGGTGCGGTCCCCTACGGCACTGCGTAGGATCCTATGGTCTTGGCGTGCATCCGTGCGTCGCTGCGGTCCGGTCCCAGGTCGACGGGCACGTGCACCTTCCGCCGACCACTGGCGACAACATCGATGTACTGTGGAGACCTCACGCCCCACGTGTTGAGCAATTCGGCGGTGCGTCCACCCGGCCTCCCGCATGCCCACTATACGCCCTCGCTCAAAGTCCGTCAACTGCACATACGGTTCACGTCCACGCTGTCGCGGCATGCTACCAGTGTTAAAGACTGCGATGGAGCTCCGTATGCCACGGCAAACTGGCTGACACTGACGGCGGCGGTGCACAAATGCTGCGCAGCTAGCGCCATTCGACGGCCAACACCGCGGTTCCTGGTGTGTCCGCTGTGCCGGGCGTGTGATCATTGCTTGTACAGCCCTCTCGCAGTGTCCGGAGCAAGTATGGTGGGTCTGACACACCGGTGTCAATGTGTTCTTTTTTCCATTTCCAGGAGTGTAATTTGATAGTTAACATATTTTCTCTTGATAATGGCGTGACACACTCGGTTCAATAAGGTAAGGATTGGAATGAATCTACTTGGTGTTATTGTCGGGTGGAATGTAACTGCAACACTTCGATTATAAAGTGCTTGTTGTTAATTGTTCGACTTCAAATAAAAGTACAGTCACTGGCAAGCCTTCTACAATTTTATCCTACGAAAATTACGTAGATCTTACTTCCCTCGTTGTCGGTGGATCGACGGAAGTCCACGGCAGCGACACAATGTGACATCGGGCTTTTACTGTTGCGACTTGGGCTCACAGTGCGCTTCACATTTAAGTCCTCGTTTCTTCAGCACTATGCCCATTAATCCATAATAACTTTCCCGGCCATGCTTCCAGATATGCCGATCATTACTTTCCCGTCGTACTTAGATCCACACACTAGCCGTTAGATGTAACACAGCTAGGACTGGCAGCACTAGACTGTACTTCTGACTCCGTGCACGGCGTCACTGCTACTACTGCCCGCTGGCGCGCTCCCGCGCCCAGAGGCGCGGCAAAACAATCTCTCTGACTTCAACGTTAACTAAATATGTCCTGACTTGCTAATGTTAAATATTACATAATTTAAACATAGTATTTACAATACATATTTACATTAGACAATACATCGTATACAAACAGTTTCATGTGTTAAGTAAGCGAAAAAATTCATAGGAAGGACTGCGTTGTAACGTCGCAAGTACAGATCGAGACCGATACAGTTGGTTCCTCACCTAAAAAAAACTCGGCTTAGAATAACGTACCGTCTGCATAATTCCAGCATTAAAGTTTTGGGATACCCTGTGGAAGTAACAATGACGCGTCTCTAACAACGTACACGTGCCCCAAGTGAGCCCCTTCGGAAACAGAACTTACAGACAAACACACGCAGAGAGAGACGACTGTGTCTGGCGAGACCGGAAGTGCTGGGCGGAGTGGCGGACACGTGTTATCGACGGCGGGGTTGCGCTCGGCAGTCACCCCTTCCACCCCCGCTTCCTCGTCCGTCAGCAGCCCACCCCGCCAGCCCTTTCCCGCTTCCGCCAGCAGCCGTCACATTTCGACAGAGCTCACTTGTTTCGGGCGTTCCTCCTTCCTGTCTACTGGCGCCCCGCCGCAGACGAATGGCAGCCTTCGCTGACACTCGCTGCCGGCTGGGTCGGCGTGAGGTTGCAGACATCGACTGCTGTCGGTGGTCGCTGCGGCGGGACACAGTCGGCGAGTCTGCCTCTGGTGGGACAAAGGCGAGACAACTGACACATCCGTGTTTATCACCGCAAGCGTCCGGCTCGTCCGGAATGATGTAACCTGCAATACACGGCAAAGGATGTGCTGAATCATGTATTGCTCCGAGCGCAAAGTACGAGGCGTAATATGTCGTCACTTCAATCTCTACATAGTTTGTAGCGCAGCTCCTCGTGCACAATATAACTCTGAGCGTCTAACATTCATCCTTCGTTGCCACGCATTTTTTTTTTTTTGTTTTTTTGTTTTTCTGTGTTTATATATTTATTTATTTATTGTTGAGTTACGAGTCTTCTGACTGGTTTGATGCTGACCGCCACGAATTCCTCTCCCGTGTCAACCTCTTCACCACTTGCAACCTACGTCCTCAATTATTTTCTGCATGTATTCAAATATCTGCCTGTCTTTACAGTGTTTGCCCTCTACAGCTCCCTCTGTGACGCTACAACGCAGTCCTTGCTATGAATTTTTTCGCTTACGTAACACACGAAACTGTTTGTATACGATGTATTGTGTAATGTAAATATGTATTGTAAATACTATGTTTAAATTATGTAATGTTTAACATTAGCAAGTCAGGGCATATTTAGTTAACGTTGAAGTCAGAGAGATTGTTTTGTCGCGCCTCTGGGCGCGGGAGCGCGCCAGCGGGCAGTAGTAGCAGTGACGCCGTGCTCGGAGTAAGACGTACAGCCGAGTGCTGCTAGTCCTAGCTGTGTTACATCTAACGGCTAGTGTGTGGATCCAAGTACGACGGGAAAGTAGTGGTCGGCATATCTGGAAGCATGGCCGGGCAAGTTATTATGGATTAATGGGCATAGTGCTGAAGAAACGAGGACTTAAATGTGAAGCGCACTGTGGGCCCAAGTCGCAACAGCAAAAGCCCTCTGCCACATTATATCGCTGCCGTGGACTTCCGTCGATCCACTGACAACGAGGGAAGTAAGATCTACGTAATTTTCGTAGGACAAAGTTGTAGAAGGCTTGCCAGTGACTGTGCTTTTATTTGAAGTTGAACAATTAATAACAAGCACTTTATAATCGAAGTGTTGCAGTTACATTCCACCCGACAATAACACCAAATAGGTTCCTTCCAGTTCTTACCTTATTGAACCGAGTGTTTCACGCCATTATCAAGAGAAAATACGTTAATTATCAAATTATTTGCATAGACGTTGAAGAGTAAATTTCGCACTGGTTATCGTAGTTAATTGTTGCACTTAATAAGCTTACGCCAACCGTAGTAACTTAATAATAAACTGAAGTAATAAATTCGATCATTAAGATTTATTTCAATGCATATTCAGCTGAACCCCCCCCCCCCCCCCCCATGAACCATGGACCTTGCCGTTGGTGGGGAGGCTTGCGTGCCTCAGCGATACAGATAGCCGTACCGTAGGTGCAACCACAACGGAGGGGTATCTGTTGAGAGGCCAGACAAACGTGTGGTTCCTGAAGAGGGGCAGCAGCCTTTTCAGTAGTTGCAAGGGCAACAGTCTGGATGATTGACTGATCTGGCCTTGTAACAATAACCAAAACGGCCTTGCTGTGCTGGTACTGCGAACGGCTGAAAGCAAGGGGAAACTACAGCCGTAATTTTTCCCGAGGGCATGCAGCTTTACTGTATGATTACATGATGATGGCGTCCTCTTGGGTAAAATATTCCGGAGGTAAAATAGTCCCCCATTCGGATCTCCGGGCGGGGACTACTCAAGAGGATGTCGTTATCAGGAGAAACAAAACTGGCGTTCTACGGATCGGAGCGTGGAATGTCAGATCCCTTAATCGGGCAGGTAGGTTAGAAAATTTAAAAAGGGAAATGGATAGGTTGAAGTTAGATATAGTGGGAATTAGTGAAGTTCGGTGGCAGGAGGAACAAGACTTCTGGTCAGGTGACTACAAGGTTATAAACACAAAATCAAATAGGGGTAATGCAGGAGTAGGTTTAATAATGAATAGGAAAATAGGAATGCGGGTAAGCTACTACAAACAGCATAGTGAACGCATTATTGTGGCCAAGATAGATACGAAGCCCACGCCTACTACAGTAGTACAAGTTTATATGCCAACTAGCTCTGCAGATGACGAAGAAATTGAAGAAATGTATGATGAAATAAAAGAAATTATTCAGATTGTGAAACGAGACGAAAATTTAATAGTCATGGGTGACTGGAATTCGAGTGTAGGAAAAGGGAGAGAAGGAAACATAGTAGGTGAATATGGATTGGGAGACAGAAATGAAAGAGGAAGCCGCCTGGTCGAATTTTGCACAGAGCACAACATAATCATAACTAACACTTGGTTTAAAAATCATGAAAGAAGGTTATATACATGGAAGAACCCTGGAGATACTAAAAGGTATCAGATAGATTATATAATGGTAAGACAGAGATTTAGGAACCAGGTTTTAAATTGTAAGACATTTCCAGGGGCAGATGTGGACTCTGACCACAATCTATTGGTTATGACCTGTAGATTAAAACTGAAGAAACTGTAAAAAGGTGGGAATTTAAGGAGATGGGACCTGGATAAACTAAAAGAACCAGAGGTTGTACAGAGATTCAGGGAGAGCATAAGGGAGCAATTGACAGGAATGGGGGAAATAAATACAGTAGAAGAAGAATGGGTAGGTTTGAGGGATGAAGTAGTGAAGGCAGCAGATGATCAAGTAGGTAAAAAGACGAGGGCTAGTAGAAATCCTTGGGTAACAGAAGAAATATTGAATTTAATTGATGAAAGGAGAAAATATAAAAATGCAGTAAGCGAAACAGGCAAAAAGGAATACAAACGTCTCAAAAATGAGATCGACAGGAAGTGCAAAATGGCTAAGCAGGGATGGCTAGAGGACAAATGTAAGGATGTAGAGGCTTGTCTCACTAGGGGTAAGATAGATACCGCCTACAGGAAAATTAAAGAGACCTTTGGAGATAAGAGAACGACTTGTATGAATATCAAGAGCTCAGATGGAAACCCAGTTCTAAGCAAAGAAGGGAAGGCAGAAAGGTGGAAGGAGTATAAAGAGGGTCTATACTAGGGCGATGTACTTGAGGACAATATTATGGAAATGGAAGAGGATGTAGATGAAGATGAAATGGGAGATATGATACAGCGTGAAGAATTTGACAGAGCGCTGAAAGACCTGAGTCGAAACAAGGCCCCCGGAGTAGACAGTATTCCATTGGAACTACTGACGGCCGTGGGAGAGCCAGTCCTGACAAAACTCTACCATCTGGTGAGCAAGATGTATGAAACAGGCGAAATACCCTCAGACTTCAAGAAGAATATAATAATTCCAATCCCAAAGAAAGCAGGTGTTGACAGATGTGAAAATTACCGAACTATCAGTTTAATAAGTCACAGCTGCAAAATACTCACACGAATTCTTTACAGACGAATGGAAAAACTAGTAGAAGCCAACCTCAGGGAAGATCAGTTTGGATTCCGTAGAAACACTGGAACACGTGAGGCAATACTGACCTTACGACTTATCTTAGCAGAAAGATTCAGGAAAGGCAAACCTACGTTTCTAGCATTTGTGGACTTAGAGAAAGCTTTTGACAATGTTGACTGGAATACTCTCTTTCAAATTCTAAAGGTGGCAGGGGTAAAATACAGGGAGCGAAAGGCTATTTACAATTTGTACAGAAAGCAGATGGCAGTTATAAGAGTCGAGGGACATGAAAGGGAAGCAGTGATTGGGAAGGGAGTAAGACAGGGTTGTAGCCTCTCCCCGATGTTGTTCAATCTGTATATTGAACAAGCAGTAAAGGAAACAAAAGAAAAATTCGGAGTAGGTATTAAAATTCATGGAGAAGAAATAAAAACTTTGAGGTTCGCCGATGACATTGTAATTCTGTCAGAGACAGCAAAGGACTCGGAAGAGCAGTTGAATGGAATGGACAGTGTCTTGAAAGGAGGATATAAGATGAACATCAACAAAAGCAAAACAAGGATAATGGAATGTAGTCTAATTAAGTCGGGGGATGCTGAGGGAATTAGATTAGGAAATGAGGCACTTAAAGTAGTAAAGGTGTTTTGCTATTTGGGGAGCAATATAACTGATGATGGTCGAAGTAGAGAGGATATAAAATGTAGGCTGGCAATGGCAAGGAAAGCGTTTCTGAAGAAGAGAAATTTGTTAACATCCAGTATTGATTTAAGTGTTAGGAAGTCATTTCTGAAAGTATTCGTATGGAGTGTAGCCATGTATGGAAGTGAAACATGGACGAGAAATAGTTTGGACAAGAAGAGAATAGAAGCTTTCGAAATGTGGTGCTACAGAAGAATGCTGAAGATTAGATGGGTAGATCACATAACTAATGAGGAAGTATTGAATAGGATTGGGGAGAAGAGAAGTTTGTGGCACAACCTGACCAGAAGAAGGGATCGGTTGGTAGGACATGTTCTGAGGCATCAAGGGATCACCAATTTAGTATTGGAGGGCAGCGTGGAGGGTAAAAATCGTAGAGGGAAACCAAGAGATGAATACACTAAGCAGCTTCAGAAGGATGTAGGTTGCAGTAGGTACTGGGAGATGAAAAAGCTTGCACAGGATAGAGTAGCATGGAGAGCTGCATCAAACCAGTCTCAGGACTGAAGACCACAACAACAACAACATTCAGCTGAAGTTAATTCAAGGATATTTCATGAAACTATAAAGGTTATTCCACCTGACAATCCACCAATTAATAAATTATTATCATTCAAGACATAGTTAATCAATAATTGGCAATATATTTCATTATCAGTAGATTAAACTGTGCAAAGTACCTAATTTTAAAGACAGAATGACAGTCCATTATTCAAAATCTCGATAGATAATTATCTGTGTTGTCAGCATTGCACTTAGCTGACAAATTATGAACAAAATAAGTGTAGTTAGATTGTAATGACATTGTTTTATATGACTACTGAGCCTGACTCAGCACTTACGTAAAAGTTCCCGTTCCACCTGCTGCGCTACAAATAGGTAAACTTTATTTTTGACACAATTATTCACGTACTTAACAGTTCAAATGGTTCAAATGGCTCTGAGCACTATGGGACTGAACTGCTGAGGTCATTAGTCCCCTAGAACTTAGAACTAGTTAAACCTAACTAACCTAAGGACATCACAAACATCCATGCCCGAGGCAGGATTCGAACCTGCGACCGTAGCGGTCTTGCGGTTCCAGACTGCAGCGCCTTTAACCGCACGGCCACTTCGGCCGGCCACTTAACAGTTCTGTCGCTCATCAGTTGAGCTGGCGACCGATTTTTGAATTGCTTTTACAACTTAATCATTTCTTTGGGCAAAATTTCCACTGGCAAAATTTATTTCCAAATTATTTCCATTATTTCATTTACCGATCGTTATTGAATGAAATTACTCATTCAATAACGATCAAGTTATAACGTCTCCTGTTTCCCGCGGAATAACCATTATTTACTTCGGATTCGGATGCCTTATCCCGACGCGGGTCAAAATTCATAATTCACGGTCATTGTCAACTTGTAATTTTGCAAATCCCGGGAAGCAGGGGGGTGTTATATACTGGCTCTTCAACGAGTGTTACTTTCGAGTTCAACGTGTATACGAACTGTTCGCGTTTCTTAGGAAACAGCTGCCGTGTCGGTGGTGGAGTTTACCAGTGTTTTCAGTTTATAACTGGTGGTCGGTTCAGACTAGGGCCCAAACATAAAGGGGCGTTCATTGTTTCTTGGTCTTTGCAGCTGAGCAACTATATTCGCCAACGATGTTAACTCAGCAATCACATAGACTGATCAGTTGACTCAGATAGCTGAGAAAGTAGGATTACAGGTCTCCTTCGAGATCAGTGACGGACCAGAATGGATCATCTTAAACCAAGTGAAGATTAATAGTATGAAGAAATTTAGATATCTAAATGAACGAATAGACAACGGCTTTGCCGCAGTGGTAAGACTGGACCCCGTCAAACCACTGAAGTTCTGGCGCTTGGTTGGGTGACCGTCCAGATCAGCCGAGCGCTGTTGGCAAGCGGGGTTCATACAGCCCTTGTGAGGCGTGGCCGAGCGGTTCTAGGCGCTTCAGTCTGGAACCGCGCGACCGCTACGGTCGCAGGTTCGAATTCTGACTCGGACATGGATGTGTGTGATGACCTCAGGTTAGTTAGGTTAAAGTAGTTCTAAGTTCTAGGGGACTGATGCCCTCAGATGATAAGTCCCATAGTGCTCAGAGACATTTGCATCATTTTTGACATCAAAGCTGGCAGTCGGGAAAATCTGAAAATGAAAAATGTTAACTCGTCGTCCATTATAATGTAATAAATGTGGAGAAAAGGGTATCCTTGCTTCGTACACCATTGTCCCACTGCAAAAAATGTGTCAGGGTTGTCTCTAATTGCTGAATGCAGATGACTGTTATGCGAGTATGTGTAATGTGTTTCATATGTGTGTTGTATGCCGATGACAGAAGGGCGAGAGTGAAACATGGCGCCGACACATAGCCTACTCCCCACCTGGCGGATGGATCACCATTAACAGCGCTACACTGTAGGGAGATACGGAATTTAATTCAAGACATTGGTGGAAAATGGCGGTCAGGAACTTACTGGCTATATACCGGTGGTCGAAATTTTTTGTACTTTCAGGATTCTGACCAGGTACCTTGAAGTTGGACACCGACACACAGTAGTACCCTCTCTGCTTTGGCTGTTGCCAGTTGTTTTGTTGCTCCAGTAACAAAAGTCTTTTACTATTTGTACTGTCTTGTTTCCTGATCAATTTCCCTCAGCATTACATGATTTAATTCAAGTACATTCAGTCACCCTCATTTTATTGTTCTTGATATCCACCTTATAACCTCTCTTCAAGGTACTACCCATTCGACAGTTGACAAAAACTTCCAAGTCGAACAGAATACTGAGAAATGTCTGTTCATGTCATTTGATCTACCAGGGAGATTGCATGGGTTGCTGAAAATTCATAAAGAAAATGTTCCGCTGAGCCATTGGTTCACCCACCTATTCGATTGCCACGTTCTTGACAACACTGTTACGACCACATGTGGGCTACTCAAGAATTCAGCCCACAGTATCAGTAGATTAAATGGCATGGTGGTTCAGATGCAGGAAATCCTAGTTTTGATGAAACATTGCTGTTTACCATGGTTTTGCTTAATGAGGAACTGGAACAGCTAAATCGCCTCAAATATCGCCTCACAAGCATGTACTTCAAATGTATCGATGAGTTTTACCAACCGATGAATGATGTGGCTATGGGAAGTTCCTTAGGCCTGGCGATAGCAAATTTTTTCATGGAAAAATTCGGAGAACAGGCATTTGGAGCTGCCAACAAAAAACCTAATATATTGTTCCATTATGTGGATGATATCTTTGTGTTGTGGAGGTTAACCTGAGGATTTATTTCATTACAGATAGGACAGATTAGTTGTTTCAGAAGATGATTTGTAGCCAGGAGAGCACCGGATTGGATTTTCTAAGACAAGCGTGTGCTATGAAAGGCAATACAGAGCGCCCACAGAGATTAGTATTCACGCCAGTAATTTGAATCGGCAGGAGAAGGTTGTGAAACCGAATGTAATCTGGCCTCTAGTGTTGAAAAACGTGTGTACCAGTCTTCCAACATGGGAAGGTAATATTGGCTGACGACTGCAGCCGAGTGTCGAACTATGTTCGAGTTTTCAAAATAGGTGACGTCGCGCTCCTGTGAGGAAGCACTCGGAAACGGGATTTTGCCTAGGACTGCCCCTGAAAATGTCCTCTGCAGATGCAGACGCACCGTTGGGTTTCAACAAGAAATTCATTCGACCACGTCGTACTTGACACTAAATACTGTCTATTCTGTTCAATTGATCCTCCAAGTTCTTTGTCGTCTCTGACAAAATTACAATATCTTTGGCAGACTTAAAGATTTTTTTCCTTCTCCCTGAGCTTTAGTTGCCTTTTTAAATTTTCTTTGTTTTTTTTTTCACTGCTTGTTCAATGTACAAGTTCTGTAATAGAGAGAGGTACAGTGTTCTCAGCAAATTATTAAACTTCCTAAAGCTAGGACTACTGCTCTACTAGGTTAATATTTACAGATTAATAAGAGGAAAAAAACATTACAATTAGACAGATTAACTTATCACCTACGCTATGTGATCAAAAGTATCCGGATACCACCGAAACGCACGTTTTTCATATTAGGTGCATTGTGCTGCCACCTACTGCCAGGTACAGCGACCTCAGTAGTCATTAGACATCGTGAGAGAGAAGAGTGGGGCGCTCCGCGGAACTCACGGACTTCGAACGTGCTCAGGTGATTGGGTGTCACTTGTGTCATACGTCTGCACGCGAAATTTCCACACTCCCCTGTTTCCGATGCGATAGTGAAGCGGCGACGTGAGGGGACACGCACAGCACAAAAGCGTACAGGCCGACCTTGTCTGTTGACTGAACCGCCGACGGCAGAAGAGGGTCTTAATGTGTAATAGGCAGACATCTATCCAGACGATCACACAGGAATTCCAAACTACATCAGGATCCTCTGAATGTACTATGACAGTTAGGCGGGAGGTGAGAAAACCTGGATTTCATGGTCGAGCGGCTGCTCATAAGCCACACATCACGCCGGTAAATGTCAACGATGCTTGCTTGGTGTAAGTAGCGTAAACATTCGACGACTGAACAGTGGAAAAATGTTTTCCGTAGTGATGAATCACGGTACACAATGTGGCGATTCGATGGCTGGGTGAGGGTATGGCGAATGCCCAGTGAACGTCATCTGCCAGCTGTGTAGTACCATCAGTAAAATTCGGAGGCGGTAGTGTTATGATGTGGTCGTGTTTTTCATGGAGGGGGCTTGCACCCCTTTTTTTTCGTGAGACTACCACAACACAGGGCTACATTGATGGTTTTAAGCATCTTTTTGCTTCCCACTGTTGAAGAGCAGTTCGGGGAAGGCGATTGCATCTTTCAACACGATCGAGCACCTGTTAATAATGCACAGCCTGTGGCGGAGTGGTTACACAACAATAACATCGCTTTATAGGACTGGCCTGCATAGAGTCCTGTCCTGGATCCTACAGGACACATTGGGAATGTTTTCGAACGCCGACTTTGTGCCAGGCCTCACCGACCGGCATCGATACCTCTCCTCAGTGCGCCATTCCGTGAAGAATGGGCTGCCATTCCTCAAGAAACCTTCCAGCACCTGACTGAACGTATGCCTGCGAAAGTGGAAGCTGTGATCCAGGCTAAGGGTGGGCCATCACCATACTGAACTCCAGCATTATCGATGGAGGGCGGCACGAACTTGTAAGTCATTTTCAGCCAGGTGTCCGGATACGTTTAATCGCATAGTGTACTTTGATTGAGGCGTTCAAACTAGTGGTGATCCGGTAGTAGTTTATTTGACTATTTATGTAACTGTCTTTCCAGCCAAATCCCTCTCGTTGCATATTATTTGTTGCGAATAGAGTCCAAACCAGACATACATTTGTTCTCAGACATGAAACCTACACGCCACGAGTGTAACGTTAAAGCAGACGAAGAATCGTTAGGGGCAAAAATATGACAAAAAGGTGCAAGAATGGTACGAATTTTAGACGATTAAGGTGCTAAGTAGCTACTAATCCGCAATTCTGAAATTTAGAAGGGGATGAATTTGTATACGAGCCTCTCAAAAGAATTCATTCCAGCACTGGAAAATCTAATGAAATACACCGCCGAACACGCCGAGTTGTTACTGTCACGCGTTCGTGAAACTGTTGAAACAACTAACATTCAACATGCCATGTTATTTCGATCACTGAGAAAATATTTTCAAATAGAAAATAAGCTTTCTACATCAACAGATACAACAGGTGGGTGTTTTGTTTCTAAATGGTTGCCATTATCGCTGCCACGTCCAGAATTCCAGGGTATTTGGGTAAGCAGTTCTGTTATCAGTTCGTAGTGCTTGGAGTGTTCTGCGCTTCACACCACGCTCCTAAACACAATTTCGCTGGTGCTTTTCATAAGTTGTGACTGAAACGTTATAAATGCTGCATCTTTCAATAGATCCGTTGCCCTGAATACTGTCTGTATTAAAATGGTTAACAATGTAATGAATTCACTCAGCGTTCATTGTAGATTTCGGCACCTTGGGAGGATAAAAAAAAAGAATTAATCGACCAGAAGAGCTTCATAAGATGCAAGACGCACAAGTTAACCTCGCCCCCGTGTTTAACGTACTGAACCTCGAACTGCTTCTGCTGCTGGGGTGGTCTCGAGACAGGCTCCCTGCTACGAGCGTGGCTGTCATTGTTAGAAGCGACAGACTCAACTAGTCTCTCTTGACACAAATTTAACTTCCTGTATTTCTTCACGTAAATAATGGAGATTTTGTTTCATTTGATTTTTTTTGGTATTGACTTACTCAAAGCTTTTATTAGGTTTACATCAGGTTTCTCTTGCATATTTTTTCTTTGTTTTGTCATTCACGATGGTGTGTCAACAGTGCTAGTTTTTTTTTTTTTTCACGCTATATGTCAAGTGTCAAAATATTTCTTGAGGAAGTACTGAGGCACTTTTTCCACATCTGGTGAACGCATAGATACTTACTTTACTTGCTGTGTCCGGAAGAGAAATTCTGAACTCTCTTCTTTCAAAAATTTGCCGCTTCAATGGCTTTGTCGTTGCAGAGAAATAGATCTTTTGCTGTGCAAAAAAACTCCCTCCGTGGGCATATGAGGAGATGCTTAATAGTCAATGTTTCTCGACATTCACACTGGCCTTGTCCGTAGGTCGTGGTCTAGTGGCTAGCGGTGCTGCCTCTGGAGCACGGGGTCCCGGGTTCCCTGCCAGGTTGGGGATTTTCTCTGCCCTCATCATTTCATCATCATCATCATCATTCGTGACAGTGGCAAAATTGGACTGTGAAAAAATTGAGACTTTGTACGGGCGCTGATGACCGCGCAGTTGAGTGCCCCGTACACCAAACATCATCATCATCATCACACTGGTCTTCGTCAGAGTAGCCCCAATTAACCACGTTTACTTTTCAGTTTGCGACTCCTCAGTCTATTCAATGCTCTGCTCTCACTGCACTGTAGTTGCTACCATTGAATCGTTTCCGCTTTGAGGTTGAGGTTTGTGTTTTGGTTGAAATGGCTCTGAGGTGTATGGGACTTAACTTCTGAGGTCATCAGTCCCCTAGAACTTAGACCTACTTAAACGTAACTAACCTAAGGACATCACACACATCCATACCCGAGGCAGGATTCGAACCTGCGACCGTAGCGGTCGCGCTGTTCCAGATTGCAGCGCCTAGAACCGCTCGGCCATTCCAGTCGGCCTTTATGTTTTGCAAAATGTCCAAACACACAGACAGGCAGCAGGTGTCACGACGGCCTTCTAGCGGTCCTGTGTGTTGGATAAAGTTCCTCCTTGACTTGACATGAGGTGGAACTATATTAAGTGCTATGACTAGGTTTGCTGCTGTTACCTCTCTGTTTCCCTGACCGATTTGCGTCTTATATTTGATGGTAGTGCTGTAATGGCCGCGAATGGATAGATTTTGTGGACGGGTGTAGACCTCAGGCACCCGGTGACAGTCCTGACAGTCTCATTTAATGCGATGTCTACTTGTTTGGAGTGGCTAGACGCCTCCCATACTGGTACCGCATATTTTCCAGCTGCAAAAGGAGAGTCCTAATTGTTGATGGTCTAAGAACTTAAGCTAGCGCACCCCATGTTAACCAGTCCGTCTACGTATACTATATTTTCTTGAGTATATTTTTCCTATTAAATCAGTGCAGTGGCCCGCATCTCGTGGTCGTGCGGTAGCGTTCTCGCTTCCCACGCCCGGGTTCCCGGGTTCGATTCCCGGCGGGGTCAGGGATTTTCCCTGCCTCGTGATGGCTGGGTGTTGTGTGATGTCCTTAGGTTAGTTAGGTTTAAGGGGACTGATGACCATAGCTGTTAAGTCCCATAGTGCTCAGAGCCATTTGAACCATTCAGTGCAGTGTTTTTTGAATGACAGTGAATACATGATGTGTAAACACCAAGTATACCGAAGGAAATAAATCGCTAGAAGCATAAGAACGTTTCCGAATATCTTTTTTCTCTTTCTGGGAACTTAAATTATGTAAAGAGAGGGACGACCAGAAGATTTAGCACATACGCTTTTAGGATTACTGCAGCCAAAGAGGGCATATATCCTGTAGCAGCTAGAAAATATGCATAACCTCAACAGCATGGAAGTTCTTAGGAGTGCCTCGATGCACGGTGCGAATTATTCTCAGGATGTTATCAGGATGAAAGATGTCACTTGGATAGCAACTTTCGGATAAGTGACGCTTTACAACAATCTACCTAAAAAGGCGTAAACGTAGCAAATTTTCAAAACAACTGTTCACCGTAACAGCCCGCTTGTGGGCAGTAAAATAACTTAATATTCTTTAACTTTCAAAATGCAGGGGCGTATTATGAATACGTATGTTGAACGACAAAATAGGGTCTGAGTTCAAAGTGAGGAAAGTAAAAGAAAATTCTGCAGAAGATGCTGGCGATGAAAAAATTGTGCAAAAAAGTGCTGATGCTGCGAAAAGCAGCAACAATATCACGATTGTGGTACGATTAACGAACTGTAGAGGGTGTCGTCGGAGGAATGGTCAATATTCAGGGATATGAGAGGAACGAGCATTCGCAGAAGAAGAAGCTGTGAGAAAACTGGGTTCTAATATGCATATCTTAACAGCTATGAGCACTTGTTCATCTGAATCTACATCTACACTACTCTGCAATTCACATCTAAGTGCCTAGTAGAGTGTTTTTCGAACAACCTTCAAGCCACTACTCTACCGTACCACTCTCTTAACAGCGCGTGCATAAATGAACACTCAAATTGTTCTGTACAAGCTCTGATTTCTCTTATTGTTTTACAATAGTCATTTGTCTTTATTTTTGCAGTAAAAGGAAAAAGTTGGTGATTGAAATTTTGTGAAAAGATCTCGCCACAACGCAAAATCCCATTGGTTTAATGATTACCACCCCACCTCGCTTGCACTACCCGTGACACTGTCTCCCCCATTTTGCCAAAATACAAAACGAGCTGATGTTCTTCCGACATTTTCGATGACCTCCGTCAGTTCCATCAGGTAAGGATCCCATACCAGATGTCAGTACTCTAGCAGAGGAGGAGGAGGAGGTGGAGGAGGAGGAGGAGGAGATTAGTGTTTAACGTCCCGTCGACAACGAGGTCATTAGAGACGGAGCGCAAGCTCGGGTGAGCGAAGGATGGGGAAGGAAATCGGCCGTGCCCTGTCAAAGGAACCATCCCGGCATTTGCCTGAAGCGATTTAGGGAAATCACGGAAAACCTAAATCAGGATGGCCGGAGACGGGATTGAACCGTCGTCCTCCCGAATGCGAGTCCAGTCTAGCAGAGGACGAATTACGCAGTGTAGGCATTCTCTTTAGTAAGCATGTTGCATCTTCTGTTTCGCAATAAAACGCACTCTTTGTTTTGCCTTTCCCGCATCATTATCTACGTGATAGTTCCATTTTAAGTTGTTGGTCATTGTAATTCCTAGGCCTTTAGACGAATTGACAACCCTTAAAAGTGTGCGTTTTATCGTCTAACCGAAATTTGACGGATTTCTTTTCCTACTCGTTTGGATGACCTCATACTTTTCCTTGTATAGAGACAATTCCCACGTTTCGCGTCATACAGGTATCGTTTCCAAGTATTTCACAATTGGTTTCGATTTTCTGATGTCTTTACTCGAAAGCAAATAACAGCGTAGTCTGAAAACGATCTAAGAAGGCTGCTCAGATTGCCTCCTAAAGCGTTTATATAGATTAGAAATAGCAGAGGGTGTATAACACTTCCTTTTGGAACGCCGGATATCTTTTCTGCTTTACTCGATGATGTTTCCGTTGATTACTACATACTGTCACCTCTGTGACAGAAAATGATGAAGTCAGTCACACAACTGAAGCGATACTCCATCGGCACGCAGTTTGTTTAGAGGTCTCTTGTGAGTTACGGTGTCAAAAGTCTCCTAGAAATCTAGAAATATGGAATCAATTTGAGACTCCCTGACAATAGCATTCATTACTCAATACGGGTTAGGACAGAACTGTGTTTCACAAGAACGATATTTTGTGAATGTATGCTATGTGTCAATAGACCTTTACCTTATAGGTAATTCATGACATTCGAACACAGTATATGTTCCATAATCCTACTGTAAATCGACGTTAGTAATATGGGTCTGCAATTCTGCTGATTCCTGTTTCCTTTCTTGAGTATTGGTCTGAACTGTGCAACTTTCCAGTCTTTTAGTAAGGATTTTTCGTAGAGAGGGCGGATTGGTAAGTAGTGGTCTTACTATCGGCGTACTCTGTAAGAAACTTAATTGGCATGCTGCCTGGACCGGAAGTCCTGCCTTTATTAAGTAGTTTAAGCTGCTTCGCTGCACCGAGGATTTCTAAGTCTAAGTTACTCCCGTTTGCGGTAGTTCTCGATTCTAATTCTGGAATATTTACTTCTTCTTCTATGGTGAAGGAATTTCATCTTTGCTATTGTGAAACACATCTCTTCCACTGAACAAGTACTCGTAGCTCTTAAGATATTCATTCAAGCTTCCATGTTTACCAAACCTTTTTGCTTCGAAAGATCGTTCCTGCCATCACCCTGACGACTGACCATTCCTCCTGACATGCAGGCTGTCAAAGGCGTCGCTGCATTTGAAACCAACAAGAAACTTATCCACCATATTTTTCACTGTCATTTTGGGTGATGCTTGTCATCTGCAGAACGGGGGTCATATAGTTTTGTTTCTTGTACAATAACATTTGTTATTAACAGGCAACATTTTTCTTTACTGTCCGCGCGGAGCGTTTCAGGATATAATTATCATTATGAAGTGCATTTTTCGTTGACTGTGGCATTTCAGCCGCGATGTTCGCGATGTGCGATCTGCTGTATTATTTTTGTAACTTTACTGTAATGTAAACACGCGCATATTTATAAATACCGAAATATCTTTCCCTGCAGATACTGGGGAATTTGTTAGTAATTTTCACATATGTTTATTATACCTCCGACACAAATGGTGATTCGCGTATTTCACGCTAGAACTGCAGTCTTAAGTATTTATCAGAGAGGTATATTTACACAGGTAATTGGTTTTTATTGAGGAATCAAACGATAGGAGAGCCGGCCGGTGTGGCCGTGCGGTTAAAGGCGCTTCAGTCTGGAACCGCGTGACCGCTACGGTCGCAGGTTCGAATCCTGCCTCGGGCATGGATGTGTGTGATGTCCTTAGGTTAGTTAGGTTTAATTAGTTCTAAGTTCTAGGCGACTGATGACCTCAGCAGTTGAGTCGCATAGTGCTCAGAGCCATTTGAGCCAAACGATAAGGGAGTTAAATAAACATTTTAAGACGTGATTCGAAACCTTATTTATCGTTACTTTTGAGGAGAATGCGAGATATGTAAGCTAAATTTTTTTATGAGTTACCTTTCTTTATGGCTTTCACCAGCTATAATCGAAAAAATGACTGTAATTTTTTATCATATCGCAATAGGATTTTTGTTGCTCGGAAAAGAGCACCTGCCAGCAACCCTGCTCTCAATTTTCTTGGTGCAATATTCTTACATTTGTGTAAATAGTAGCAATAGTTAACATCCTGCAACATACAACAAATCTGGTGTCGGCCTGCTACAGTCTGTATAAAAGCAAATGTTACTGAATAGTAAGAAAAATCATTGTTATTACAGTCACGGACTTTCAAGAACTATTTCAGTATGGACAAAATCAATCTATATCATATTATAATGCGTTGTGGAATGAGGCGAAAAAGAAACCTCTGCCGATAGTCTAATGCGACTGTTGTGAAACAAATAGGACTAAATATTAATGAAATAAAATTGTGTTTGTAGTATAAAGAAATTTACATGTTCTGTTAACTGCTACACTACACAAGTTTTGTCTGCAGTTATTTGTCATTAAAATATTTTTTGGCCGAATTACGATATAGGCCTATTTATTGTCCCTTAAGGAATATTTACTTCATGTAGGTTTGGGCAATTTGTTTTCTTCCGTCTTACACTGATTTATTTTTGTACAAATGACGAAAGCTCCAACCGAAGTAATGTTTCAACAACAGTTTTATTAGAATACAGATGAGATTCCTGTGAAAACTGAGAAAAAAAACATTAACGAATCTAGCCCATTAAAAAATATCGGTCTACGCGCAGCAATCGTCAAAGAAAGTTCTTCTTTCTTATTAAAATTTCATAATTCATTTACTTGTACGCTGAACATATGCTGGGCGTGATTCAGAATGAACAAGAATGTTTCGATCACAAGAAACATATGATTTTCCAGCATCTGTTCTATTCACTCAATTTATATGTTCGATGCACCTGACATTACGAATGATTTTCCAGCATCTGTTCTATTCACTCAATTTATATGTTCGATGCACCTGACATTACGAAATATGGCGGCAGTGTCGATTGTTGCTTCTACCCGGAGCGTCGTAGCGCTTAGATAGCCTCCCTATGTTGATTATATACCCCTTTCGGTAAGATGTAACCTCCACCACGCACCATACAGAGGGTTACGTGGCGTATATGTAACTGTAGATTTACAACAAACATAACTCAAGGCTCAGCACTTAATAATCACTGGTCTAAATATAAGTTACACTCGATACGTGTTTTTGATTTCCGACAAAGTACCATGACCATAATAAGTTGCAGACAACAGTTTTACGCTTGGCTGGCTACGACCAGTCCAACCTAGCTTCGGGAACACCACCATCAGCCCACCGGCTCCCTTTCAGCACGATGGACACACCACCCCGTCTCCCACTCTCCCTCAGAATATCCACCGAACCAAGCTCCCCCCCCTCAGGTGGTCGGCCCCCGCCGCCCGCGGTCGCACGACACCTCTTATCGAACGCCTCGCCCATACATCAAACTGATAACTTCCTTCCTCTTCCCCCTTCCCCATTACACTTTTCCTGCGTGCTGGAAGAGAACCGTTAGAAGAAATATTAATTCCACCCATAAATTAAGACATTTATCTCTTTCTCAGCAGTGAAAGGATCGGCGAATATCGTATTTTTCTGCTTTTTCTCCTCTTGTCTGGCCACTACTTTTTCCAGCTATCCGTAGAGACGGCCGCAGTTCCGCCGAAAGCGCGGCCGTCATTTATATGAAGCCCCGGCGACAGGGGCGCCAAGAGGCGACGCGCTCAGATACGATGTGTTGGTGCAGAACCGACGTTAACTTGGTGACTGTAGCTTTTCAATACCAGTTTAACCCTTTGGAGGGTACGATTTGGGTGGAGTGAGGTTTGAGCTAGGGGTTGTGCAGTTTCGGACTCGGTTTTACAAAGAATTTATTAAACGTAAAATATTCTTCTTGGCAACAAATGACAGCAAACTTTACAGCCCCAAACGGTTCTTGGACTCAACGAGAGATTGACAACATAAAATACTTTTAGCACAATGAAAACAAAATTCGGGTTGACATCGCCCGAGCAGATATAATCGGCTAACAACAGTTTAGAATACGTGGCTTCTCGCCACAGGCAGGAAAATAACAAATTTAACTTCCACAATTAACAGCAGGACCGCCGAACATAAGACAACTTTCTCTTTTGATTAAGATACTCACAGTAGCACTGAACTAAATACAGATCTACGACCACTCCCGTCACTAACCAGCCACTAAGGCAAGCTACTAACTGCTATCTACGGTACTAATGACGTATAATTGTAGTACAGTTTCCTGTACAATATGACGTACAAAAAAGAGCACTCTCACAGGGTAAAATAAGGTGACAATTGTCAGTAAAATAGTATGAACAAAATCAGTCAATTCACTACATATAAACAACAAAATCAATATGCATGACGAAAGAGAATTACTGACGTCAGCTGCATGATCACTCATATAATTCAATGGCGACAAGTGAAAATTTCTTACTCTATGCGAGCTGTCGCCTTAACGACTTCGACTATCCGAACACACTTCCTCTCCAACCCAAATTCCCAACTTGTCACAGATTACTTCCGTAGAGGCCGCCCCTCCCCGTACCGTCCATTTTCCTCATTGTTCGAGAAAGCTCAAAGCTAGTGTGTATCCACTTTGAACATATCATGAAATGCTATCAACGCCGAGTCCGCAAGAATAGACAGCCCACATACAGTAATAAAATCTATGCCTTAACCGCGTTTCACGATATCTTCAGTGTTGATGCACCCTAGGTCTGACCTCTTGCGGGAATCATACGAGATGTTGCAAGCAAGGAGGGAAATGGTCAAGCGGTGCTATGAGAGTAATGTGTGACAGTTTGAGAATTTGTGTGGGGCGGGAAGTGTGTTAGGATAGCAGAAGCTGTTAAGGTACTGCTCGCTAAATGCAGTTAAGCGTAGCGCCGTATAACGATCATGCCTTGGAGGCGATTAAGTGGGAGATGTGTCTCAGAGCTGGATAGTGACAGATGGCGACGCGAGACTGGACGCGCACGTAGTTTATGTATCAGCCGATAGAGGACAATTCTGGATAGGGGGACTGTGATTTTAGTTTTGATTGTGCCCACCAGAGTGCACTAAAGTAATAGAAATTTTTTTCATAAACTGTTCTAGTATTTTCATAAAGTGTTATTATTTCTTTTTGTGTATGTAAATTGTTATAAATGTGTTTTAGCAGTATGAATGATGCGTGTGGTTTAAGGTTAATATGAAGATAATTGTTTAACGAGTTATGTAGTAGGATTTAGTGTGGGAACATTTCGAAGAAGTATGGATATGGACAAAGGGGAGAATAGATTTGTAAAGTAAGTTTATGGTAAAGGGAAAGTTAATTCAGCTATAAATAACAATAGTAAATAAATTTATGCGTAAACAAAACTTCAGAATATTAGATAATTAAGTCGGTAAAAAGTGTAGTCGTGAGGTTTACTATTTTGCGATTGGTTATGGATGAAAAGCGCGGACTGACGCGGGAGAATGTTGTTTTGCTATTGGCTGTTGAGTAGACTGACCAATGGTAAAGCAATATTCTTCGCGCCCTTTTCTCTGCTGGTAGAGAAGACTTAGAGTATTAAAGGGAAGAGTGGGAGCCTAGCCATGAAACAGTTCGGACGTGTGCAGTAGTAGCTCCGATGGAAACGGTAAGTTGCCGGATCTAGCAGTGCTTCATACATCAAAAGTGTGGTGAAGTGACGGCATAATTATTGCGGTGGGCGTGTAGAAATTTCGGAATTTTTAAGTGAATTTTGTGACGAGAGAAGACATATATTCCGCGTGGCGTATTGAGCAGGTCGGTGGCTAAAAACTGTGACTGCATTTGGTACCGACAGACTTAATATTTGGCGAGCATTATCAATCAAAAACAATCAGTATTTTTGTAGCTATTACGTTTTCGGGAAATGCAACACCATAGACTTGCTAACGCCAGTGAAAGGGATTATGAGTGACTGTGTTAAGACTAGCACAGGCTTGGCAGTGATACTTGTTCACCTAAGTTTCAGAATACATTAATTTAGGACAAAATTTCCAACCTTTCATTTAGTGTGAAAAATTTCTCCCGAAACGTACATTTAGTGACTTTAATTACAGCCTGGTTCACGTCGAAGTACAGTAGGTTTCACTCGGCTTTCCTACTGATGTTCTGCTCAGACAATGTTCACAGGTAGGTGCAGGTTCGTCGTAAAGGGACGGAAAGAACCGCGCCACCGCTGCAGGAAATTCGGATTCGAGTCCTGGTCCAGCACAAATTTTCACCAGTCGCCACTGATTTGTTCCAGTGCCCTCATGCGACTGACGCCAGTATTTCTTTTCATCACGCGTGTATACAGCTGTGGAATGATGACAGTGTGGTGCCTGTTCTTCCTGACATGTCTGAAAGACCAGACAGCACAGGAACTTGGCTGTCGTCTTTAGAGACACGCATACGCGTAAAAACACCACCACACAACAACAATAACAAGCTACACTTTGCCCATGGACATTCCATGTGTAATATTACCGATCATCCAATACACTCAATGTTAGCTTGCACTCTTTACTGTGCACTGGATTGCATCGCTCGACCGACCAAATTACTATTGTCAGCCACTGAAATACCCAGTCAATGCTCCTCTTGTAATCTGGAAGCTAGTCTCCACTGGAATCACCGTCACTTCGTCCAGATAAAGATACCGACTGTCCTGCAGGGTTGTTCCGTCCGCACAGTGGCTACTCCCCGTGCTGTTAGTCATGTCCCGGAGACAATTTCTTGGCGTACCAGCTTGGAGAAGACTCCCTGTCCTCGACTGTCCACTGCCGCACAGGCAACCACCAGACTACACGGACGGCCTTGCTTGCAACACACACTGCATCAAATTCTATCAAGGCCGAGTCCAAAAGAACAGATACCCCACACACAGTAATAAACAACATTCTGGCCTTAAGTTAAATCAGTAAGTGGCTGGAAACAGCATATCCAGACACTCCGGGATGATGATGGCATTGAAACAGAGGATCACACGCGTAAAGCTGAAATACTAAACACCTTTTTCCAAAGCTGTTTCACAGAGGAAGACCGCACTGCAGTTCCTTCTCTAAATACTCGCACAAACGGAAAAATGGCTGACATCGAAATACGTGTCCAAGGAATAGAAAAGCAACTGGAATCACTCAATAGAGGAAAGTCCACTGGACCTGACGGGATACCAATTCGATTCTACACAGAGTACGCGAAAGAACTTGCCCCCCTTCTAACAGCCGTGTACCGCAAGTCTCTAGAGGAACGGAGGGTTCCAAATGATTGGAAAAGAGCACAGATAGTCCCAGTCTTCAAGAAGGGTCGTCGAGCAGATGCGCAAAACTATAGAACTATATCTCTTACGTCGATCTCTTGTAGAATTTTAGAACATGTTTTTTGCTCGCGTATCATGTCATTTCTGGAAACCCAGAATCTACTATGTAGGAATCAACATGGATTCCGGAAACAGCGATCGTGTGAGACCCAACTCGCCTTATTTGTTCATGAGACCCAGAAAATATTAGATACAGGCTCCCAGGTAGATGCTATTTTTCTTGACTTCCGGAAGGCGTTCGATACAGTTCCGCACTGTCGCCTGATAAACAAAGTAAGAGCCTACGGAATATCAGACCAGCTGTGTGGCTGGATTGAAGAGTTTTTAGCAAACAGAACACAGCATGTTGTTATCAATGGAGAGACGTCTACAGACGTTAAAGTAACCTCTGGCGTGCCACAGGGGAGTGTTATGGGACCATTGCTTTTCACAATATATATAAATGACCTAGTAGATAGTGTCGGAAGTTCCATGCGGCTTTTCGCGAATGATGCTGTAGTATACAGAGAAGTTGCAGCATTAGAAAATTGTAGCGAAATGCAGGAAGATCTGCAGCGGATAGGCAGTTGGTGCAGGGAGTGGCAACTGACCCTTAACATAGACAAATGTAATGTATTGCGAATATATAGAAAGAAGGATCCTTATTGTATGATTATATGATAGCGGAACAAACACTGGTAGCAGTTACTTCTGTAAAATATCTGAGAGTATGCATACGGAACGATCAGATGTGGAATGATCATATAAAAATAATTGTTGGTAAGGCGGGTACCAGATTGAGATTCATTGGGAGAGTCCTTAGAAAATGTTGTCCATCAACAAAGTAGGTGGCTTACAAAACACTCGTTCGACCTATACTTGAGTATTGCTCATCAGTGTGGGATCCGTACCAGATCGGGTTGACGGAGGAGATAGAGAAGATCCAAAGAAGGGCGGCGCGTTTTGTCACAGGGTTATTTGGTCACCGTGATAGTGTTACGGACATGTTTAGCAAACTCAAGGGGCAAACTCTGCAAGAGAGGCGCTCTCCATCGCGGTGTAGCGTGCTATCCAGGTTTCGAGAGGGTGCGTTTCTGGATGAGGTATCGAATATATTGCTTCCCCCTACTTATACCTCCCGAGGAGATCACGAATGTAAAATTAGAGAGATTCGAGCGCGCACGGAGGCTTTCCGACAGTCGTTCTTCCCGCGAACCATACGCGACTGGAACAGAAAAGGGAGGTAATGACAGCGGCACGTACAGTGCCCTCCGCCACACACTGATGGGTGGCTTGCGGAGTATAAATGTAGATGTAGATGTAGAACAGCCGTTGCTGTCGCCAGACAAGTTCCCGCGACCGACTCTTACCGCCACGGGGAATCCAGTCCGCCACTCGCTGCCGCTCGCAGTCCGAGGTCCGTCCGGCTCGGCCGCTGGTCAATCCAAGACTGTCTGGTCCAGTCCACTGGTGTTCCATAGTGACTCACAGCGGCGTCAGCAGCGCCACAAACGTCGCCGACCCTATCCAAGCGCTAGCTCGAATGCCGTGCGCCGTCTCACTTTCCCCTTCCGTTTATCGTACCACACATGGATCATCTATCTCTCGTCAATGTGGCAGTCTGGGAGGGGCAGGAAACAAGACATGCCACGAATTACACATTCAAGGCACAACTTGTACAATCCACTGTACAGTGAGTGGTGGAAAGTACTTTCTTACGAATATTAGGCGAGGCGAGTTTCTGTCCTATTCCATTCGCGTACTGAGCAGTGGGAAAACCAGAATCTGTGAACCTATGTACATGCCCTAATCTCATTTACCTTAATCTCATGATCCCGACATGAAAATGGTTCAAATGGCTCTGAGCACTATGGGACTTAACTTCTGAGGTCATCAGTCCCCTAGAACTTAGAACTACTTAAACCTAACTAACCTAAGGACACCACACACATCCATACCCGAGGCAGGATTCGAACCTGCGACAGCAGCGCGGTTCCAGACTGTAGCGTATATAACCGCTCGGCCACCCTGGCCGGCGATCCCTACATGAAATGTACGATGTTAGTAGCATAACTTCCATCAGCCCAATGTCCATAAATGCGTTATTTTTGTCTCTATCGACCTAGAGAAAGGCTACGACTATTGGGCAATTTCTGGCCTCCTTTTCAAACTCTAGAACTACACACTTCCATTTAGCTATGTGTACCTTACTGCAGTCATTCTATCGATTCGCTCATCCTTTGACACTATTAACAAAACCAATTCCCTTAACATGCCCTTGGAGGAGCGCCCCAAGCTCTTTATCTCCTCTACAGTGCTGATATGCCCAAGCCAACCCCCCCCCCTCCTTCCGAATGCTGAGGGCATAGTTTTCCTCGTCTTCTGCCCTATACTAGAGAAATCCAAATGATCCCTCCAAATGCACCTCAATCAGCTTATTTTCTGGTGTAACAAATGGCTCCTCATGATAAGCCCCCACCCCCAAATCGTAGGCAATAACTATACAATGAACCACCCACTTCTTCCATGACTTCTACTTTACCATTTACGACTATCGTATCCAGGTAACTAGGTCAATGGCGTTGCCGCGGTGCTAACACCAGGTCCCATCAGATCACTGAAGTTAAGTAGTGTCGGGCTTGGCTAGCACTTGGGTGAGTCACTGTTGGGGTCTGCCAGATGCAGTTGGCAAATGGGGTGAACTCAGGCCTTGGTGAGGCCAACTGAGGAGCTACTCGATTTAGAAGTAGCAGCACTGGTCACGAAAACTGACAACAGTTGAGAGAGTGGTATGCTGACCACATGATGCTCTGTGTCCACATACGGTGATGCCTGAGGGCTGAGGGTGACAAGATAGTTGATTGGTAGTGCTTGGCCTTCAGGACCTGTTTGGATGGTGCTTGTTTGTTTTAGCCAGTTAAATAATACAGTAAAATATCTTGGGATACCCCTTGACGAGCAACTAACATGGAAACCTCATCTACTAATCATCCAACAAGGAGCCCACAGTAGACCACATCTGCTAATAGGCCAAAGTTGTAATTACACCTCTCAGTTTTTCTCCTCGTCTACAAAACCCTGATCCTCAGCTATACCACACCAAGATACTACACTCCTGGAAATTGAAATAAGAACACCGTGAATTCATTGTCCCAGGAAGGGGAAACTTTATTGACACATTCCTGGGGTCAGATAAATCACATGATCACACTGACAGAACCACAGGCACATAGACACAGGCAACAGAGCATGCACAATGTCGGCACTAGTACAGTGTATATCCACCTTTCGCAGCAATGCAGGCTGCTATTCTCCCATGGAGACGATCGTAGAGATGCTGGATGTAGTCCTGTGGAACGGCTTGCCATGCCATTTCCACCTGGCGCCTCAGTTGGACCAGCGTTCGTGCTGGACGTGCAGACCGCGTGAGACGACGCTTCATCCAGTCCCACACATGCTCAATGGGGGACAGATCCGGAGATCTTGCTGGCCAGGGTAGTTGACTTACACCTTCTAGAGCACGTTGGGTGGCACGGGATACATGCGGACGTGCATTGTCCTGTTGGAACAGCAAGTTCCCTTGCCGGTCTAGGAATGGTAGAACGATGGGTTCGATGACTGTTTGGATGTACCGTGCACTATTCAGTGTCCCCTCGACGATCACCAGTGGTGTACGGCCAGTGTAGGAGATCGCTCCCCACACCATGATGCCGGGTGTTGGCCCTGTGTGCCTCGGTCGTATGCAGTCCTGATTGTGGCGCTCACCTGCACAGCGCCAAACACGCATACGACCATCATTGGCACCAAGGCAGAAGCGACTCTCATCGCTGAAGACGACACGTCTCCATTCGTCCCTCCATTCACGCCTGTCGCGACACCACTGGAGGCGGGCTGCACGATGTTGGGGCGTGAGCGGAAGACGGCCTAACGGTGTGCGGGACCGTAGACCAGCTTCATGGAGACGGTTGCGAATGGTCCTCGCCGATACCCCAGGAGCAACAGTGTCCCTAATTTGCTGGGAAGTGGCGGTGCGGTCCCCTACGGCACTGCGTAGGATCCTACGGTCTTGGCGTGCATCCGTGCGTCGCTGCGGTCCGGTCCCAGGTCGACGGGCACGTGCACCTTCCGCCGACCACTGGCGACAACATCGATGTACTGTGGAGACCTCACGCCCCACGTGTTGAGCAATTCGGCGGTACGTCCACCCGGCCTCCCGCATGCCCACTATACGCCCTCGCTCAAAGTCCGTCAACTGCACATACGGTTCACGTCCACGCTGTCGCGGCATGCTACCAGTGTTAAAGACTGCGATGGAGCTCCGTATGCCACGGCAAACTGGCTGACACTGACGGCGGCGGTGCACAAATGCTGCGCAGCTAGCGCCATTCGACGGCCAACACCGCGGTTCCTGGTGTGTCCGCTGTGCCGTGCGTGTGATCATTGCTTGTACAGCCCTCTCGCAGTGTCCGGAGCAAGTATGGTGGGTCTGACACACCGGTGTCAATGTGTTCTTTTTTCCATTTCCAGGAGTGTATAAGTCCCCCAAAATCCCTCAACGCCATGCACTCCCTCTCTCTTTCCACATGGATCCTCTGCCTCTCATCAAACGTCCACTCCGTCTCACCCACACCGAATACCTCCGCAACTCCTATCCTATCCACAAAATAGATTCCAGTAACCCCATTGTCTGCCTTCTGATCACCAACCCCGGTATGCTGCCAGATATTTACAAACGTATCCCACCGTCCCTGCACCTAGACACCTATCCCAATGTTTCTTTAACCATCCCCCTGTCCCAGACAGATTCGCCTCGATATTTATCCCTGCAACCAACTTTCACTCTTCCCCATCTATCTCCACATCAAAGCTCCTCTCTCTCAATCCCTCCCCATCCATCCCTGTCCCTTTCCTCTTGTTGCATCTACGGTACTGACACACCGAACCCTCACTACGTTCTATGTTTCCCAGCTTCTACCTTCGCACTATCCACCCCAACCTAGCTTCATCTCCATAGTTTTCCCTATTCCCGAACCCTATAGAACATATTCTCTCCTCCCGAAACACTTTTCTCCCAGTTCAGGTCCTTCACAGCTTAAGTGAAAGTACAGTGCTTCAGTGTTTATTAGAACGAGTTCATTATTCTGTTAAGTTGTTTAAAATGTACATTTGTCTGATGTCCGTCTGCGCGTTTTTTAATTTAAAGTAGTACATCAGTCGACATGTTCTTTATTCTCATCCTTCTTATATTTTTAAAAACGCTCTTGGTTGAAAAGGGGACTACTGTACCACTGACAGCCCACCGCCCCATCATATGGGATGAGGAGTATGAAGCTAACAATAAAGAAGAAAATGTAACATTATGAAACAGTGTTTCGCAAGAACAATGACATATTTCTTCCATGGACTCCCAGTTCAGGTCGGAGATGCATTTTAACTTACTCTCACTACTCGCCAGCGCTCGTATGCATATGTACATATTAGGACGAGCTTGTAGAACAGCAGTCTTAGAAGACATAGACGTTGAAGCTACTTCGTGATTCGTGTTCCTAAAAGCACAAACGAAGAATGCATACCGACGTCGGAGTGCTATTTCATACATTACAGTCAACTTCTTTGTACTAACGGTTACTGGCAATTGTTCCCACATTAGAAATCTTGAAATCTGTTTCGACAATTCACCTTGTCATCTTCAGGCACCTCTCAAAAATAATCGATATTGCCGTACCGGGCAATATGTTTCCGGGTGTCGTGAATTCGTACCAGAAAAGCTTCCTTAGAAGACTTAACTGCAACTCCAGTATTCCAATATCGATTATTTTTAAGAGGTGCATATGGGGCCTGAAGATGGAAAAATGAATTGCCGAAACTGGTAGCGAAAACGATATAATATTATTTCTCAATTGCACGGCTGTTTTGCGAATTTCATTGTTAAACCTATGACCAGCCGCTTTCACATGTCCATAATGGATCAACAGAGACTAGTAATCCGGAGTTCGTTGTCTTCCTTCGCTATCAACCGTTAGGTCCTTCAGCGCCTTGCGTTTCATGATTACTGGATTATCTTTTAGACTTATTTTCTCCTTCACCCATTCCCTTGCCAACCACAGTCTTCTGATTCTAAGGGGCAATTTTGCTGCTTGTACTAATAAAGCGTTTGCAGGTGTGGGTCTCACTGCATTACGGTTAAGTTCTAAGATAGCTAAATTGTTCAGTGTCCAATTTATCACGATATTTTAGACCGCCTCCGTCAGCGAATGTTTAGCGTCACTGCTTTCTGTGAGGAAGGACTCGGGTGCGATTCCCGGTAGCTCCTCGGTATTTTCCGAGGTAGGGAGCTCTGATCACTCAGCCTCGTAAGATCAAGTGAGGAGCTGTTCGAACAAAGAAGCAGCGGCATCACCAATATTCATCAACTAGGAATAAAGTGTGGAGGGACTGGTGAAATGCTGTCACATGACCCGTGATCATACGAGGGGGGTTCAACACATTTTTGGTTGAAATGCACAGTTTTTTGTGGCCGATATTAGGCGACGCTATACGTAGCCTTCAAAATGGCGTCTGTCACTGAGTTTCTTTTTGAGGAAATAGAGAGCATCGCAGATATTCATAGGCGCTTGTGAACTGACTACGGAGACCTGGCAGTAAATAAAAGCACGGTGAGTCGTTGGGTGAGGCATCCGTCATTAACGCAACAAGGTTGCGCAAAATATCCGAACTCACGGACGCACACAGCTGTGATTCCTACAATACTGGAACGTGCGGATATTCACATTCAAGGTGATTTATTGATCACAATCAAACACCTTGCTGCTCGACTGTACGTCTATGTCGGAAATGCTGACAGTCTTGTCCATCATTGGGATACTCAAAGGTATATGCCCGTTGGACTTCTCGTCACCTAACAGAAGACCATAAAGAGCAATGTAGGACCATCTGTGTGGAACTGATTGCGCGTTACGAGGCGGTCGTGACAAATTTTTATCGAACATAGTTACAGGAGATGAACCATGGTTCATCAGTTCGAGTTCGAAACAAAACGGCAGTCCATGGAGTAGCGCCACACCATGTCACCTCCGAAGAAAAAGTTCAAAGCTGGGACGCTACCTTCAGCAAGTAAAGTCATAGCGACCATCTCCTGGGACTCTGGAGGGTTATTCTGTTTGATGTCCTCTTTCGTGGAGCAACGATCAACTATGAATTGTATTCTGCTACACTCAGGAAATTGGAGAAACAACATTACCGTGTTCGTTGCCACAAAAATTCGAACAAACGTCTTCTTCTCCATGACAACACAAGACCTCAGGCAAGTCTGCACAGCGGAGAGGAGCTCACAAAATTTCAGCACCACCCCCACAGCTCTGCTCTCGCACCTCCCGACTTTAATTTGTTGGGCCCGATGAGGGATGCACTCCCAATAAGAGAGGGCAGTTTTGAACGGAGATTATGTTGAAGAATTGGGTTCGGTAGCCAAATGCTGCGAAGAAACCATGGATAACACAAGAAATACTCCTGTTGGTCAATTAAGAAGGAAATAAAAACGTTCAGGAAAATTCAGGAATACAGTAATGCAAGTCACTTAGGAATTAAATAAAAATAAAGTACAGGGAAGCTAGGGTGAAATAGTTGCAGGAAAAATGTGAAGAAATCGAAAAGGAAATGACTGTCGGAAGCACTGACTCAGCATATAGAAAACTCAAAACAACCTACGGTGGAATGAAAAGCAAGGTCATTAAGAGTGCAATGGGCATTCCACTATTAAATGCTGAGGAGATAGCGGATAAATGATAATAGTACATTGAAGGTCTCTATACATGGGAAGACTTGTCTGAAGACGTGATAGGAGAAGAAACAGGATTTGATATAGAAGAGACAGAGAATCCAGTATTAGAATCAGAATTTAAAAGAGCGTTGGAAGACTTATGATCGAATAAGGCAGAAGAGATAGATAACATTTCTAAAATCACTGGAGGAAGCGGTAGCAAAACGACTATCCATGTTGGTGTGCAGAATGCATGAGTCGAGCGATATACCATCTGTCTTTCGGGAAAACATCATCCACTCAATTTCAAAGATTGCAAGACTAGTCAGGTGCGAGAATAATCGCACAATCAGCTTAACATCTCATGCATCCAAGTTGCAAGTTGCTGAAAAGAATAACATGCCAAGAATGGAAAAGAAATTGAGGATGCGTTAGATGACGATCAGTTTGACGTAGAAAAGGTAAGGGTACCAGAGAGGAAATTTTGACGTTGCATTTGACATTATCAAGACTGAAGAAAAATCAAGAGCCGTTCATAGGATTTGTCGACCTGGAAAACTCGTTCGGCAATATAAAATGGTCCAGATATGCGAAATTCTGAGGAATATAGGTGTAAGCAATAGAGAAACTTTTCCCTATGTACAAGAACATAGAGGGAACGATAAGAGCGGGAGACAAGGGAGGAAGTAATAAAGTACTCGGAGTGCAAAGGGTGTAAGGCAGGGATATAGTCTTACACCCCTAATGTTCAATCTATACATCGAAGAAGCAATTGCGGAACTGAAGAAAAGGTTGAAGAGTGGAATTAAAATTCAATATGGAAGGATATCAATGTTGTGATTCACTGATGACATTGCTATTCTCAGTGAAAGTGAAGATGAATTACAGGAACTGTTGAATGGAATTAACAGTCTAATGACTACAGAATAGGGACTGAAAGTAAACCGAAGAAAGACGAAAATAATGAAAAGTATCAGAAATGAGGCCAGCGAGAAACGTAACATCAGGATTAGTGATCACGAAGTAGATAAAGTTAAGGGATTCTACTGCAAAATACTCCATGAAATACCGCTGTTATAGGCAGCAAAATAACCCCTGACCGACTGAGTAAGGAGGACATAAAAAGCAGACTAGTAATGACAATAAAGTGGCATTTCTGGCCAAGAGAATTATATTGGTATCAAACATAGACCTTAATTTGAGGAAGAAATTCCTGAGAACTTGTGTTTGGAGCACAGCGTTGTAGGTAGTGAATCATGGACTGCGGGAAATCCGCAAAAGAAAAGAATCGAAGTGTCTGAGATGTGGTGCTACAGACGAATGTTGAAAATTAGGTAGAGTGATACGTAAGGAATGAGGAGGTTATATGGAGAATCGACGAGAAAAGAAATACATGGAAAACACTGACAAGAAGAAGGGACACTGTGGTATGTCATCTGTTATGACATCAGGAAATAGCTTCCATGGTACTACAGGGCGCTCATAAGGGTAGAAACTGTCGAGGGAGAAAGAGATTGGAGCAAATACTCGTAGTTTGCAAGTGCTACTCTGAGATGAAGCGGTTGGCACAGAAGAGGAATTCTTGGCGGACTGATCCAACGTCGTTATAAGTAACTCCTTGTGCAGTATCAATAAAATGTTAGGGTTCTTCTACATCTACATCTACATGATTACTCTGCAATTCACATTTAAGTGCTTGGCAGAGGGTTCATCGAACCACAATCATACTATCTCCCTACCATTCCACTCCCGAACAGCGCGCGGGAAAAACGAACACTTAAACCTTTCTGTTCGAGCTTTGATTTCTATTTTATTTTGATGATCATTCCTACCAATGTAGGTTGGGCTCAACAAAATATTTTCGCTTTCGGAAGAGAACGTTGGTGACTGAAATTTCGTAACTAGATCTCGCAGCGACGAAAAACGTCTTTGCTTTAATGACTTCCATCCCAACTCGCGTATCATATCTGCCATACTCACAATATCGGGTCAGTGACGAATAATATACCTGAATTGCAAACAATTATTTCCTCTTTCAAGTGCCGAATTCAGATAAACCGAGCTTCTAACGACACGTTCAGAAACAGTGTTGTCAATTTAAATGGAAGTGAATAATTCTAACTTAATATTATAAGATACTCAGTGCTTCGTAAATACAATGACGGAAGATTTTTCAAGTGGCATGGTTTGGCAAGTTCCTAACAACCACACGTGAACTTCTTTTAATAGTCTTGACAAGATATTAAAAGGTTATTCAACGGTGAGGGTAAATCTATAGAGGGAAACATGTACGAAATATTGAAGAATGCGGCAGTTAAACTGAATATCAGTTTCGAGTTCTGGCCTTGAAGGACTATTGAGTACCGATCGACCACCGCGTCATCCTCTGTCAGTGGTGTTATTCAGATACGGATCAGAGGAAAAGAGAATGCGAAAGAAAATACGGTTCTGCGAGGTGTCAATTAGTTTGGCTTTAACAAAGTAAAGGCACCGGTGAGGCAGTTCTGACGTTGCACTTGATTATTGAAGCAGGACTTACTGAAAATTCAAGACACGTTCATAGGATTTGTCGACCTAGGAAAAGAGTGGTGGAGGGCGTTCGAAGTTTTCAGGGAAGTAGTGGTAAGCTACCAAGAGCGAAAAAATAAAAATTGAAGACCAAGAACGAAACGCTCGGATTAGAAATGGTGTAACGCACCGATGTAAACCTCTACCCCTACTGTTCAGTCTATACAACGACGGAAATAAAATGACGGAAATAAAACAATGGTTCAGGAATTTCGGTGATAAGGTTCACTGATGACATTGTCCCGCAGTGAAAGTGAAGAATAATTACTGGCTCTGTTGAATGAAAAGAACGAAATGGAAATTTGTGGTAAGGACTATGGGACCAAACTGATGAGGTTATCGGTCCCTAGGCTTACACACAAATTAAATTAACTTAAACTAACTTACGCTAAGCCTGACCGCACGTCTACCCCGCGCAGCTGAAAAGAACAGTCTAATGTGAATAGAATATGGATTGAGAGTGAATGGAAGAAAGACAAAATTAATGAAGAGCAACAGAAATGAGAGTAACTAGAAACTTAACATCAGGATTGAGTTAAATAGAAGAAGTGAAGGAATTACGCTGCGTTGGAACAAAATAGCCTGTGACGTACGAATCAAAGAGAACATTCTTGACCAAAGAAGTCTACTGTATCAAAGTTGGCCTTAATTTGAAGAAGAAATTTATGAGAATGTAGGTCTGGAGCATCAGGATTCAATAAGAGAGGAATCATGTACTGTGGGACAGCAGGAAAATATGAGGATTTTGTTATGTGGTGCTATGGAAGTATGCTGGAAATTAGGTACATTCAGGAGATGAAGAATGAAGAGTTTCCCGGGAGGATCGATGAGAAGAGTAACATACGGAAAATATTGACAAGAAGAAGCGACAGAACGATAGGACATGTGTTAAGACATCAGAGAATAACTTCCATGATACTAGAGGGAGCCGTAGAAGGCAAAGATTGCAGGGAAAGGCGGAGATTGGAATATTACAACAAATAATTGACGATGCTGGATGTAAGTGCTACTCTGAGATGAAGAGTTTGGCACAGGAGTTCGTGACGTGTCGCATCTAACCAGTTAGAACACTGATGAACGGAGGAGAAAATAATGATAATAACTAGGGCCACGGAGCCAGCACGCCGACCTCGCTGCCGTTTTCAGCTCCTCAGATCTTGGAGCAACTAGCAGTTTCTCAGTTGACATCACGAGGCTGAGCGCACTTCGTTGCAATCCTCGTACCATGGAAATATCCCTCGCAGCACCGGGAATTGCACCCGGGATCTCGGTATAGCAGTCAGGCATTAAACAGCATGGTGTCTTCTAAATTCCACGTAAATAACAAACAAAGCAAGGCGCTAAGAACCAATTCTTGTGGTAGACCGCTTCAGAGAATTCTTGGCTTTTCCTCTCATTCTTCTGTTTGTGGGACTTTGAGGACTATTGGAACGCGTGTGAACAGTGTTGTGTTCTTTCTGCGGGACTTCTTTGACTCCCCAGCCGTAGTGGCAACCTAATAGCTACAACCCAAGTTAAATAACATAAAAAAATAACCAAACAAAGCTGACGAACAACGGGTGCTGTAGCTGTTTGTTCTGCGCACCGTTGCTACCCCGGAGGAGCGCATTTTCCTTGCGAGAGGCACTTCCACCGCCCCCTCTCATGTCGGCCGACAGACTGCCGGCCGGCCAACTTCCAGAGCGGCTAGTTTCGCCGCGAATTTTTCATTCCCGGTTCGAATGGACTGGGGATAATTATTAATTCAATGGCGACTGGCGTAGAGCAATTTTATTACTCTTTTCCAAACCTCACCTCAGCTGGGCTCGGCTTCGCTCTCCTGTGCCTGCCTCACGCAGGCGCTCCTCATCCTTTCCGTCATCCGAAACCGCGATTAAATTTAAAATTTAATTTTCACTAGCCCCTTCCTTCCTCGGCTCCCCTCGCCCTCCTACGTCAGGCGCCACCTTGCGCGGACCGCGCCCCTCCAGGGCAGCCTCGCCATTCGCCACCCCACCCGCATCTCAACCCTTCGCTTCATAACCGTCCACAGCGGAGACTACATCTCCGGTGGACGCCAAAAAAGAAAGAAAATACCAATAATTGTGGCATTTCTCGCACCGCCACCCTCTCGCAAGCTCTTCGGACTTCTGAAGCCCTCCCCCATCCTTTGCCACCCTGCCTGCAGCCTCTTTTTTTCTCCCTTCCTGTATAGCTCTGGCCTTTAGAAGGGCCGCAACCCCGACTCGACAAGTTAACAAAAATTGAACCCTACAGTCGGCACCCCCTGCCCTTACCAGCCAGAGGCGCTAATATTCGCTTTGTTTGAAGTTCCGCGCGGGGACGAGAGGTCTTAGCAGGCAGGGAGATCTCATAGGTCCGAGGATGAAGGGTATGATTTTCGCCAACATTTCGTGTCCCGGCTGCGGTTCGCACCAGAAAACATGTGCAACTGTCCTGACCGCTGATCACATGGGATGCTATTACGCCCAGCTGTCATTAGTTGACAGCTCACTGATCCTTGCGGACGTAGACGACGGCGCCCAGTTTGTAGTTGTTTACTTTGACTTCCGGAAGGCTTTCCAAGCAACTGCTCTGCATCTTACTCAAAAAAATACGACCTTACTAAGTGTTGTGCGAGCCACGAAATTGGGATCATGCCTTCCTTGTAGACGGATCTCAAAACGGCATTCTTAACGGGGTGAACACTAAGATACGACAGTAGCTTCAAGAATACCCCAGAGGAGTGTTCCTAAGCCGTTACTCTTCATGCTGGTCCAGTTCTAGTAGTAAACGTCAGTGCCGCGCGGGATTAGCCGAGCGGTCTTAGGCGCTGTAGTCATGGACTGTGCAGCTGGTCCCGGCGGAGGTTCGAGTCCTCCCTCGGGCATGGGTGTGTGTGTTTGTCCTTAGGATAATTTAGGTTAAGTAGTGTGTAAGCTTCGGGACTGATGACCTTAGCAGATAAGTCCCATAAGATTTCACACACATTTCAACATTTCTTAGTAGACGTCAGAAGGCCCGTGTTGCCGCTATGTATTCACTGGCAAGTGAGAACCTTATACCGAGCGAGGTGGCGCAGTAGTTAGCACACTGGACTCGCATTCGGGAGGACGACGGTTCAAACCCACATCCGGCCATCCTGATTTAGGTTTTCCGTAATTTCGTCAAATCAAGCAGATGCCAGGAGGGTTCCTCTGAAAGGACACGGCCGATTTCCTTCCCTGAGCCGATGGGACCGATGACCCCGCCGTCTGGTCTCCTCCCCCAAATCAACCAACCAAAACCTTATGACCAGTGCCCACCGCGACTTTGGATGCCGCCTGGTGGAGTTTCGGGCATGCGACGCGGTAACAAAAGTATGTAAGCGGAGCAGACATGTAAGGGGGATCACCCTAGCGAGGATATGGTTGCAAATGTGACAATCCATTGGGACAAGCGACTTTGACAAAGGGAAAATTATTATTACCCATAAACTGTGAACGAGTACCTCGAAAACGGAGAAGCTGGCCAAATGTTCACGTGCTTCTGTCGTATCTATAGAAAGAGGTAGAAGGAGAGTGAAACTACCACTAGGCGCTAAATGGTTAGACGTCAAATACTTTACACAGAACGCGAGGTTCTGAGGTTTGCCTGCTCTCTAAAGTAGGATAGATGGTGATCTGTGGCATCTCTGCCTTAAGACAACAATGCTTGTGCACGCGGAAGTGTTTCGGAGCACACCGCTCATCGTACATTGTTCAACACGAAGCTCCGCAGCAGACCACCCCTACGTGTTCGCCGGCCGGGGTAGCCAAGCGGTTCTAGGCGCTACATTCTGGAACCGCGAGACCGCTACGGTCACAGGTTCGAATCCTGCCTCGGGCATGAATGTGTGTGATGTCCTTAGGTTAGTTAGGTTTAAGTAGTTCTAAGTTCTAGGAGACTTATGACCTCAGAAGTTGAGTCCCACAGTGCTCAGAGCCATTTTTTGAACCTACGTGTTCACGTGTTATCCCAACAACATCGTCAGTTACAATTGCAGTGGGCATGGGACCATCGGGAGTCAACCCTCAATCAATGGAAACGTGAATCACATTTTCGCTACACTAGGTCGCTGGTCGTCTCCACAAAAGCCGTCATCGATAGGAACGGCGCGGCGGCTCGAAAAGTACAGCGCGCCACGGGCGCAGCAGCCTGATGGGAACAGTATTATGCTACAAGAGACATTCTCCTGCGCTTGCGTAGGACCTGTGGTAGTCATCGAAGACACCTTGACAGCTGCGAACCACCTGCATCTCTTCATGCTGGATGTCTTCCCCAAAGGCGATGTCATCCTTCTGCAGTATACACTACTGGCCATTAAAATTGCCACACCAAGAAGAAATGCAGATGATAAACGGGTATTCATTGGACAAATGTATTATAATAGAACTGTCATGTGATTACATTTTCACGCAGTTTGGGTCCATAGATCCTGAGAAATCAGTACCCAGAACAACCACCTCTCGCCGTAATAACGGCCTTGATACGCCTGGGCATTGAGTCAAACAGAGCGTGGATGGCAAGTACAGGTACAGCTGCCCATGCAGCTTCAACACGATACCACAGTTCATCAAGAGTAGTGACTGGCGTATTGTGACGAGCCAGTCACTCGGCCACCTTTGACCGGACGTCTTCAATTGGTGAGAGATCTGGAGAATGTGCTGGCTAGGGCAGCAGTCGAACGTTTTCTGTATCCAGAAAGGCCCGTACAGGACCTGCAACATGCGGTCGTGCATTATCCTGCTGAAACGTAGGGTTTCGCAAGGATCGATGAAGGGTAGATCCACGGGTCGTAACACATCTGAAATGTAACGTCCACTGTTCAAAGTGCCTTCAATGCGAACAAGAAGTGACCGAGACGTATAACCAACGGCACCCCATACCATCACGCCGGGTGATACGCCAGTATGGCGATGACGAATACACGCTTCCAATGTGCGTTCACCGCGATATCCTCAAACACGATGCGACCATCATGATGCTGTAAGCAGAAGCTGGATTCATCCGAAGAAATGACGTTTTGCCATTCGTGCACCCAGGTTCGTCGTTGAGTATTCCATCGCAGACGCTCCTCTCTGTGATGCAGCGTCAAGGGTAACCACAGCCATGGTCTCCGAGTTGATAGTCCATGCTGCTGCAAACGTTGTAGAACTGTTCGTGCAGATGGTTGTTGTCTTGCAAACGTCCCCATCTGTTGACTCAGGGATCGAGACGTGGCTGCACGATCCGTTACAGACACGCGGATAAGATGCCTGTTATCTTGACTGCTAGTGATACGAGGCCGTTGGAATCCAGCACGGCGTTCCGTATTACCCTCCTGAACCCACCGATTCCATATTCTGCTAACAGTAATTGGATCTCGACCAACGCGAGCAGCAATGTCGCGATACGATGAACCTCCGATAGGCTACAATCCGACCTTTATCAAAGTCGGAAACGTGATGGTACGCATTTCTCCTCCTTACACGAGGCATCAGAACAACGTTTCACCAGGCAACGCTGGTCAACTGCTGTTTGTGTATGAGAAATCAGTTAGAAACTTTCCTCATGTCAGCACGTTGTAGGTATCGCCACCGGCGCCAACCTTGTGTGAATGCTCTGAAAAGCTAATGATTTGCATATGGCAGCATCTTCTTCCTGTCCGTTAAATTTCGTGTCTGTAGCACGTCATCTTCGTGGTGTAGCAATTTTAATGTCCAGTAGTGTAATTGTCCGCCTCTCGGAGCCTGAACCACACTGCAGTGGTTTTAGGAGCGTTGAACTTAACACACTTTGATGTCTCCACAATGACCTGATGTAAGTCCTATGGAAGCCATCTGTGTCGCTAAGGGAGCCATCACTGCTAAATCAGCGGCCCGTTATTTACGAAAAGTACAGGAAGTGTGTGTATACATCTAATGCCAAATACCTCCACAAACCTATCAGCAAACTGTCTGATCCCTGATATGCAGAGTCAGTGATGTATTTCGTTCCAAAGGCGGATAAAAAAGCTGTTAAGCAGATGGTCATAATGTTTTAGCCCATCAGCGTACACCGTCCGTCCAAGAAGTTCCTGGAAATTGTAACTATCAGTTGTAAATAGAGGCTTTTGAAGGAGACGAAAGTCTGTGCAACTTATGTCACGTCACATTCACTGCCAAACCAAATCAAGGACGTGACACGCCTGCAGTGACTTGAATGAAATGCAAAGTGCTGAGTATTTTGCTATGGAGAAAATCATAATGCGTTACGAGATTTGGTGTTATCAGTACGAATCTTCTACAAAACGACAAGGTGCAAAAATGCACGTGAAAGATCACTGTCTCGATGGCATAATCGACATTCAAACCAATGTGACGAGCGAGTTGAATAACATCCAAAAGTGGGACTTTTTTTTGACAATTTCACATAGTCGTATGAACCTTCTGTGCACTGTACCCAAGTGAGGGGAGACTGTATACGAGAGTGTGCTGAAGAGTAGTGCCTCTGAATTCTTCATTCTAGTCTCACGACCGACCGAGGCGTTACATGTAATACACATTACTTGGTCGACTTTCCTGCTTTTCTGGCGCAAGTTGCAGCCCCTTGTCACTACAGGGCTCCGAATTTTAGGATGCAGCATGGCAATGAGTGTAACGTAACTGTGTCGGTACGTGAGAAACAGCTCAGAAAACTGAAAGCACGAATTCGAAGAGTTCTTACACACATAGAGCACCCTTTCTTTCTCCAACACAGTGCCAAAACACACAAGAGTGCTCTGACATCTGCAGCAATCCGACGCCGTGGGTTCATTGTCATCGATCACCTTCCGTACAGCCTCCGACTTGGCCCCACACGATTTTCATGTATTTCCAAAACTTAAAGAACACCGTCGAGGATCGCAGTTTGATAGTCAGGAAGTGGTGTAAGCGGAGGTGACGTTGTGGTTCTGCCATCGAAGTCAAATATTCTACAGTGACGGTATCAACAAACTGATCTCCGGTTGGGAGAAATTTGTTCGACGCCAAGGTGACTATGTAGTCAAGTGTGTAGACATGATAAAGGTGTATGATGTTAATAAAGTTTGTTTTATTTTAAAATCTTGAAGAGTTTTACTTAAAAGAGTTGGAGGCATTACTTTTCAGGATGCCCTCCTAAAACATCTCAAGCATTCAGACCATAAGTTGTCTCTAGCAGCACCCGAAAGGGGACGGGACGAAGGAAACAAAACTTCACGGGTTGAGAGGGTATATGATGTTATTTCAGCGATTACAAAATCGAGTCAGATTTACAGAGAACATGGCAGTATGAGCCCACTAACCAGAAAGACGTTGTATTCCTTCTGGCCCGGATACGTCCGCTGATTCGGTTGACAAGGTTGTCATAATAAATTTTTTTATTTCACGTCTATGACCACAAATACTGTACGTCCTCAGACAACCGGTTTCGGTCAGCAATGAGCATTTTCAGATCTATTTTATAAGAAACATGTCGTAATATAAAACAGATCTGAAGATGGTCATTGCTGACTGGAACCAGTAGTCTGAGAACGTACAATATTTGTGATCATGGACGTGAAACAAAAAAAAAATTATTCTAAGTATTCGGATCATTTTCGGATCACTGTTCCATTCGTGACCATGTCGCACGTTGTGAAGGTGTCATAAGGCCAGTGTATCCCCTCTTGAGGAGCCTATAGCTGTTATATGTGGTCCCTGATATCCTAGATAATAGCACTGACACCTCCGTCACGGTAGCCTAAGTACTTCAATATCACGCAGGCAGTTCATAGAGACACGTGCTATATGCGAACAAGGATTGTCCTGTTGAACGAGGGTACCACGATACCGTCGCATGAGGCGTAACGTGTAAGGACGGAAGATGCCCGTGACGTACCGTTCTGACGTCACAACTGCCTCAGTCAGAATCAGGCGTGACCTGAAAAAGTTATATGCGAAGGCTCCCCACACTCCATGAATAACACCGTCGTGCCTCCTGGACATTGGAAGAACGGGACCTCTCCTAAGATCACCGTCGTATTCGAGGACGGTGGCCATCAGAGTTAGTGCAGAACCGCGGTTCATCGCTGAACACAATGCGACACCATTGATCAGCACTCCACGCCTTCCGATCACGGTGTCATTCGAAACACAGCCGTCTGTGTCGTGGTGTTAACGCTAGCCTAAGCATATGACGGCATTTCACGAGTCCGGTTGTTCCTGCTCTCCGACCCGTGGAGCAGGGTGACGCTGTATGTTTGCAAGGAGTCCGTTACTTGTTCCCGGATGACACGCACAGATACGGAGAGATTAGGATATGTTTGGTGGAGAACACGGCACTCCTACCTTCTGAAGGTCTGGTGTGATCGAACGGGACCCTGACGACTAGCATGACTACCCTAACGTTCCAATGCACACCAAGATCGGTAGTACAGTGTACAGTTCGACCAGCTGGCCAAATGGAGACCAACAATGATGTCCCTTCCAAATTCTGACAGGTGCTGATAACGCTGTCTCATACGTGTACGTGGCACTTGCAAGTCCTTCACAGAGAACATCTGACGCTGTGCACGTCCCGTATATAGCTACCGGGCCTGGCGGTAGACGAACAACACTGATGCAGCCTCGTGGCCGTTTTACCTGTAAGAGATAATTGTAACTTTATTCGTTTACATGTGCGCCGATGGTATGTATGTTTTTCTGAAGCTTGAAGAATAGCAGTGAAAGGAAACAGCTATTAGCAAAAATTAACTGTCACAATTAAAGTTCGGCGTACAGTAGTTCACTGTACATTTTGGCTGATTGGAGTTCATTTATAGCCAATGCCTTGTATACTTGAGTTATGCAAGTCGATCCCTAACGCCAACGGAATAGACCCTGAGTTATAACAACGCCTTTGCCAACAACTATTTCCGTGTACCTGATCAACTAGCTGGTATCAGTTACTATTATCTTGCGGTAGAAACTGGAAGCGGCCCTATAGAATAGCCCGGTGTTGATGCGTTTCGTTTTCAGGAAGTTCCCTGCTGGGTAAAACCGCTGCGTTACGTGTATCAAAACATGTGATTGATCTGCGAAATAAGAGGTGAGGCGTGGTAGCTACAGACGTAATCAACAACTCACGCACTAAGATTCGCAACTCCACAGTGTCTGCGAATAAGAAAGCTGTGGTGAATCTATTCAGCAGGACCCTCTGTACTATACATGAAAAAAACCTTAAAACAGCTTGACTGATACGTGTCAAATAGGTTCGCTGAACAACTTCTTTGCATTTTCGAAACTTTTTATCTAATTTTAGAGGCGTGCTTCATCATTTAGAAGCAAGGAATGCAGGCTTTGTTTCTTCACCAAGTCAATGTGAAAACTGATGTTCGTTTCTTACTGTGCGCACAAGACGGTTGTTATCCCCCTAATGGGATGTTCAGAAGTGATCTGCGGCGTATTAGAAAAATTAATTCCTCCCGGATCAACACTTCCATTACACGAGTGCCACCCCTTCTGAACACAGAAGCACTTCCCTCCGGAAGGGTTGAAGTCACTTCCTGCGGCCGAGGGCCGCCTGCTGCTCTTCTGATGTCTTTGTAACTCGATTACTGGCGGGGTCGCGGACCAACCCTCCTGAAGACTCCACAAGAAAAAAAAAAAGAGAGTCAGAAATAAAGGGACGAGGCGGTCGCAGGCTGAGGCCGCGAGTCATTAGGAGCGAGGACGCCCGCCGGTTTGTGATCATAACGCTGCGGCAGAACAAAATCGTCCTTTGTGCAAGAGAGACGTTTCTTTTCTCAGAGCCAAAACATATCCACGAGTGGACGCTTGGAGGTGTATACCGTTGTTATATACTGTGGCCTTCTTGTGGAAATTCGCCTTCACGCTGAGACACCCACGTTGTTACTGCGTCCAGTACAAGGTCATAAACTGTTCGTAGCTTGGGAAGGTGATCGCTCCAATACTCTTTCTCGCGATACCACTTTCCAGATCATTTTACCTTACACTTGTTGTAGAAAGTGTGCTCTGCATCTGAAGCTGGACAATAATTGACTTAATTCGGTATTCATTTATCTTACCAAAAGTATTTGGACATGCTTATACAGGGTGAGTCACAAACTATTGCCACCAAGAATAACTCTAAAAGTATGATAGGAGCTGAAAAGTTGGTGGGAGCAAAGTTGCATGGGACAACGGGGTCCTTAATATGACACTGGTTTTTTGTTGTTTGGTGGGGTCGCTTCAGAGATATGAATGTCAACTTTTTTTAAAATTGGGATGCTGTAATCTGGTACTTATTTTCTGATAGCGGCTATCGAGACGAATTCAATTAAGTGTAACAGAAAGGTCTTTGAAGGTCAAAGAAGGTCACAAAGATGTCATGAACGTCCATTAACAGAAGGTGTTCGATGTGATGACCTTTGGTATCAGCGAAGTGCTGCAATCTTCTTATCGTGGATTCAGTGGTATTCCTTATCATTCGGCACTTATCGTAGCACATGCTCTGACAATTCTCTCTCGCGTATCTTCAGGTGTAGTTGGAACGTCTTTATAAACAATGTGTTTTATGAATCGACACAAGAAAAAAATCCAGATGCGTCAAGTCTGGCTAACGAGCCGGTCACGACACATTTACTTTGCGTCCAATCCAACGATTTGGGAATTGTCTCTGCAACTCGTTTCTAGCCATCAGCGAAAAATGTGCAGGACACCCATCGTGTTGATACCACATTCTGTTCCCTGTTCGTAAAGGTATTTCTTCCAATAACAGACCTAATGTTCCTTGCAGGAAGGTGGTGTACTTTCTGTCACCAAGGTTTCCTTCTATGAAATAGGGGCCTATAATTCTGTCCTCCAGAATCCCACACCACACATTCACCGTCCACGGATTGCGTTGTGCAACTTGCCGCAGCCAACATGGATTTTCAGTTGTCCAGTAATGCATGTAATTCAAATTAATATTTCCATGGTTCGTGAATGTAGCCTCGTCAGTAAATAAAATCAAATTAATAACTGTGTCATCCCTCTGAATCTGAAGTTGAGCCCATCGGCAGCATTCAGTGCGACGCATACAATCCGTACCAGTTAATTCTTGATGGAGACTGATATGGAAAGGATGATATTTATGGCGATGCAGAACGCGAACTACACTACTCTGACTCATGCCAGAGTCCCTTGCGATTTGACGCGAACTAACACAAGTATATCGGACTACAGTGGCAAGACTACCAATTTCCGTTCCCTCATTAGTAAGTTTCCTTTGGTGGGTATGTTTCCGATGCGTTAAAGATCCAGTTGTTCTCAATTTATCATACACATATTTAAATGTACGACGTGTAGCGTGAATACGTTGAGGATATCTTTCAGCGTATAAGTCACTAGCTCTTACTGAATTTCGTTGGCATTCTCCGTAAATGAGAAGCATATTGACTTGTCCTTCGAAGGAATGCTTAATTCGACGATACTAGTCTTACCGTTCCTATTAGTGTTGTATTCCGAAACCGTCGAATGGTGTTTACATGTCAATGGCACGTTAGATGGATACGCCGTATTCGGCGAATATTTGCTATTTGCACGATATGCGAGAGAGAATTGTCAGAGCATGTGCTTCGATAAGTGCCGAAGAGGTAAGAAATACCACGATAAGAAGATTGCAGCACTGCACTGATGCCAATGGTCAACACTTCGAACATCTTCTGTAAATGGACGTTCATGCCACCTTTGTGACCTTCGTTAATCTTCAAAGACCTTTCTGTTACACATCAATGGATCCGTCTCGATAGCCGCTATCAGAAAATAAGTACGAAACTATAGCACCCCATTAAAGAAAAAAAAAAACGACATTCATATTTCTGACGCGACCCCACCTAGCAATAAAATAACCATCGTCATATTATGGCCCCCGTTGTCCCATCCAACATTTGTCCCACAAACTTTACAGCTACTATCACACTTACGGAGTTACTCTAGGTGGCAACAGTTAGTGACTCACCCTGTATAATGCGGAATCGACCACTAGATGTTACGAGAGACGGACACACCAGAGCAGAAGGTGGCGGGGAGTATTGTCAGCAGAAGAGCAATAACAGCAAGATGGCTCAGTCAGGGGGGCTCAGTGACTTCGAATGTGAGCCGGTCGTTCGAATAACAGATTCACCAGGGATATTTCAGCCCTTTTAACACTGCCCAAATCGACGATTGGTGATGTGACTGTGAAGTGGAACTGGCAAGGAACAACCACAGACAGATTCAAGCGTAGACCTCATATGATCACAGACAGGAACCGTCGAGCATCGCAGAGGTCGGTTGTAAAAAAATGGCATCAAATCAGCGGCAGGGATCACTCGTGGATTCTCTAGTGATACCAGCAATCCACTGAGAGTAATGACTGTGCATACTGGCTTAAAGAAGCTGCTCAAAAGCCACACATTCCTGCGGGTAGTGCTAAGTGACGCTTGAGGTCATGCAAATAATCGACGACATTAGACAGGGAATGACTGGAAACAAGTAACGAATCACGTTATAGCCTGTGGGAATCCGAAGGAAGGGTCTGCGTTTGGCGAATGTTTGGAGTATGTGACCTGTCATCGTGTGTAGTGCTAATAGAGAAGAGCGAAGCGTCTGGTGATGTAGTATGGTGGTGGTGTTCATGGATAGGGTGTGGTCCCACTGTTGCACTTAAGGAAACGTTAAATGTAGAATTATACGAAAAAAAATTACAACTTTGTACACAGTGTACAGTAGAAGGACAATTCGGAAATAATGACTGTTTCTGTCATTATGACACTGTAGCATGTCTTAAAGCAGCTTTTGTGCTATGGTTTGTGAGCGGTAACATTCCTAAAATTGACTCACGTGCCCAGATTCACGACCTGAGACCAATGGAACATCTTTGGGGTGTGTTGAGTTCACCCCAAACCTCAGCGTCCACCCTAACTCCCTTCTGTGTCATCGGCTCTTGGCACTGAATAGGTTGCCATCCTCCCACAAGCAGTCAGACACTTCACTGAAAACATGACCAGAAGAGCTGAAGCAGAAACGAAGGCGAAATATGGCGCACCCCGTATTAATGAAGACTAAAAGGCGTCCAGATACTTTTGATCAGGTAGTGTGTGGATGTTTTTCTGTGCTGGAGCTACAAACTTTCAGGAATCATTGACAAGGACGAAAGCATCAGTTACAGACAGTGAATAGCGTCTATTTCGTCCGCTATCTTTTAATAACACACATTCTACCGTCGCACACACATTACGTTCTTAATAAATTTCTTCCTCTTTCAACTTGTGGCAAGTAGATCGTTCGCGCACTAGATTCTTTAAGGCAAGAATGCTATATGGCAATAAGGTTATGCTTGGTGGTCGCTCCCAGCGTAGATTCTAAAGCGTAACGGTCCATGCATTCGTTTCCAGCGTCCTGCCGAGACTACAACAGAGTTTTGGAATGAGAAATATCACACAGGAAGCTCATGCCTTACTCATATTGTTTCCAATCGGTCGTATCACAATTTAACCTTTATTCATGCTGACTGTTAAATCGAACGACCTGGAGCCACACTGCGTAAAGGAGGAAGAGATCCACGGATCAAGAACTCATCTGTTGAAGCTGCACGATGCGTTTCGAAGCACTTTTATTGTATACGAGTACTTATATTTTCCGGTATGTGAAGGACAATGTACAAAGCTGTAATTTTTTTTTTCATATATTCTACATTTAATGTTTTCGTAAGTGCAATAGTGGAACCACACTCTATTCACGAAAAAGACCCCCATACTGAATCACCATATCCTTCGCTCTTAAATGTTCGCACTACACACGATGGCAGGTCACGTTCTCCAAGCATTCGCCATACCCAGACCCTTCCTTCGGATTCCCACAGGCTATAACGTGATTCGTCACTGGTAAACTGAATGGAAGTTCAAATAGGCAATACCTGCTCATTGTGTTTCCACTATATGATTGTTGACTACTAGTCCTTTTACTTATGTAGTTTTCTTCTGTGTGCAGATATGACCTGAACATATACCTCCACGGTATGGAACTGGTGGTTATACAGTGAAAACACAATAAACAGCTATTGCGGTTTTGGACTTCCACTCAATATTAATACAGACTATTTTATCATTTCTGGTTTTAGATTGTTTGATTCTCCTTCACATTACGTACACGCTTTTTAGTTGTGGTTGGCTGATGTTATCTGTATCTATATTTTTTGTTAGCACTCTGCTTCATCAGACTAATGGAGCTTGCGGTCATCGGGTTTCCAAGATGCCCTTACCTCAAGCAACATTTCTGGTTGAAAAATGAGTGTGTGTGACCTTATTCACGTTTTTTAATGTTTCGACATGGATATCTTCCCTTTTCATGTACTTTTATGAGAGCCTGTTGCACCCACGTGGTTTTCGAGTGAGATTTGAAATAGCAGTAACAAAAATGTTCGTGGAGTCTTTAATGATAAGCCGGTAACTTTGACCACCTTATTGATAGTGTATTGCTCCACATTTGGAAAGCAACAAAATGATTCTGCGTTCCACGGATTCGAGAAACCCTTGGTAAATTTCCAGAGGTTTGTGGCACACGTTGCCTATGCACAGGTCATGCAATTTTCGTAAATTACGTCTGTTGCTTTGTGGCCATGGTGCTGGCACCCAATAGCGTTACAGATGCCATTCCATTCTGGTGACCACAATATCATCCTGAGTTCGCTATCACACTCGCCAAACTATTGTAGCACACTCTGGCCCTGTCACAAGGACAGTTATGCTGGTAGGTGATGCCGCCGATAACAGCGAAGACACCAAGCGCGAGAGGGTGCAGGTGGCCCGCAATAACGCACATAGTTCACAGGTTTCCTTCAGTTACTACTACAGGTCGCATGGAATGCCACGTGAGTGCCTCCATACCGTAACACTGCCACGGCTGGACTGCATTTTCGGACACGACCATCGACCTGGTGTGACAATAAACGTGATTCATCCGACCAGGAGACGTGTTTCCGTTGATCAACTGTCGAATCTCGATGATCCCGTGCAAGCTGCAAACTGACTAACTTGGAGTGTCAACATAAACGGCGTGATCCGAAACACTTGTCCCGGCACCAGAAATGTACTGTGTCGTCAGATCTGTCACAGATGGTCATTTGTTCTGCTTCACAGAGTCAACAAGCCACCGAGATCCAAGTGTATGATGAGGTGTCGACAACGAAAACCTTGTCTCTTAGATTTATCGTCCGTCAGTCACTGTCCATAGAATCTCGTGATAGTAGCACGTGAACAGCTCAAGAGCTTCGCCGTTTCCCAGATGCTTGTACCAGGCTCCGGACCATAACAATCTGACCGTTGTCAGAATGACGAGAATTAGGCTGACCGATAAGATGAGAAATGCGGAGGTTCTCCGCAGAGTTGGGGAGGAAAACGATATATGGAAAACACTGATAAGAAGACGGATCAGGATGATAGGACATCTGTTAAGGCATCAGGGAATAGCTTTGACAGTGCTAGAGGGAGCTGTAGAGGGTAAAATCGGTAGAGGAAGACAGAGACTGGAAACAACTGAGGATGTAGGTTGCACGTGCTACTCGGAGAATAGAAGGTTGGCCAGGGGAGAAATTCGTGACAGGGCGAATCAAACGAGTCAGATGATCTAAAATAAAAAATTAAACAGTGCACTGATGTATTATAATTTTTGGAAATTTTTCTATCTGCACAGGTGAAGCTAAGGATGGAACTTCACTTTCCGAAATCGATTATTTAATAAAAAAACAAAGTTTTAAAGTAAAACAAGCATTTTATTTGTAAGTGCGTAAAATGGTTCTCTATTAAAAGTAATCTGCCAGGAAGTTTCAAAAGTAATGGGGTTGTTTAAAACCATTTTTATGTTTCTATTGATTGAATATGAATATCAGCTACTACTTGTGTGTTCAGCTGAAGAATGTGATATTTTGCGCACGTGAAAAATTGTGCTACAGCCACTCCTCCATACTTACAGGAAGTAGTGACGGAGACCAGGGAAAGGGACTTTTTGAGGGAAACGCAGATGAACTCCAGAGCAAAGGGGGTTGGGCGGGGCGTGTCGCCCGCAGGGAACCAATTTGGTGTCCGGTAACAGCGAGCCCACCCTGTCGAGTTCCGCGCTTTCTAATTTATTAAAGACTATACATCAAAAGAAAAAATAATTAAATTCCACAGAAATTATAAAGCGTTGATTTGTTATTCTTTTCAGCTCGTTTTGTTGCCTTTACAGACTTAGTATTTCAATGTCTCGATACCAATATCAGAGACTTTACCAAAGGAAGTGAAAGAAGGAAAGGAAAGAAAGAGCTTCGAATGACTTATGAATTCGAAATTTCAATCTGTCTCCTCTGAGCCGGCGGTAACCCCCCCCCCCTCCCTCCTCCACCCCCGCCCCTCCTCCCTCCGTTCATCCCCGCCCACTACCGGCGACTGCAATGCTGACAAAGGCATCCAATCCCAAACCTCTTTTCGCTCTCTGTCTTAATTTTCTTGCTCCACTTCGATCGGAGAATAAGCGAAATGTTTTTCCAGTCTTCGGCCGTATCTAATAATGAAATCAAATTACTCGCTACTTGGAAGTGTGAGAAGGCGGCTTGATTTGTTTCTTAAGAGAGATTTCTGGAGGGAGTAATTTGAGAAGTAAAAGAGTTGCGGCCGCAGTTTTCGCGAACGGAGAAGCAAAGTTTTCCTCATTTTTTATTTGTCCTTTATCCTCGAGAGTGGAAACGAAATAAAAAAAGGAGACCCAGCACACAATAATATCGACTTCAAACTGAATTACAGAAGTAATCTTTGCTGGCTGGTCCTCCATCTCTGAAAGCCAGGAGAAACACAATGTAGTCAGAGGAAGTCCAGCTCGGGCGTGAAGTTCGGTTCCTCCTGACATATATCGGAAGTAAACCAAACGAATCCGACGGCATCATTTCTCCAAGAAATTAGTAAGCTTACTGTCCTTTCATATTCTTGACTTAATTTCACTACACTGAGAAAAGTTACACGCAAACACTTTAAAATACTTAAGATACATGTGCAAGTATAGAATCTCAGGTGTGCCCTAGGTGAATGTATAGGGACCTTTCCTGTTGCTGCTCGTATAGTATATTAATGACCTTGCACACAATATTTATAGCAACCTCAGACTTACCACAGATGATGCAATTGTCTATGAGGGCTGGTCGTTTATTAACGTCTGATCAGTAGCGAAATGGGAACCACAGCGAAAATCCAATGAAGATTTCCACAGGTGTGCTGGGCAGTGTCGCGAGTCGCGAGTACATCCGTCGATCGCTCCCAATCACTCTTTTAGTTCTGCGTGCACAGAGAATACATACAGATGCGTAGAAAATAGTGTCTGCCGCCAGGTAAGAGTGCCTGCTGAGCGATTTCGCCTGATTTCATGCAGCCCACATAACTTAACTGTCATGCATTTCCTCCTCCGTGACCGTTCTTGGCAGCACACTGCAGGTGCAGTGTGTTTGATCACCCATCGTACAGCTCGAACTTGACTGCCTTTGATTTTCATATCTGCTAGTATGACCACTGGGTATGAAGACAACATTTTGGCACAGACAACGAGATGCAGAATAGGAGAAAGCACAGCTTGCTGCTTTCTATGATGAAGTTAAGAAATTGGAAATTTGTGGTAAGGTATTATGGGACAAAACTGCTGAGGTCATCGGTCCCTAAGCTTACGCACTGCTTCATCTAACTTAAACTAACTTAAGTTAAGGACAACACACACATCCATGCCCGAGGGAGAACTCGAACCTTCGACGATGGGGAGGGCCACGCGGACCGTGTCAAGGTGCCCTAGACCGCGCGGCTACCCCGTGCGGCTATGACGAAGATACGGGAAAGTTGGCACAGCAGTAAGTTGTAGCAGCGACTATGAAGAGACGTAGCTGGAAGGTGTAGCTAACTGTTGCAAATAAAACATTTTAGATTCTCACTGTGGTTTCCATTTCGCAACTGATCGGGCATTAATAGATGAATAGCCCTCATATAAAGATGTGCTGCATGAAAAATGTTGCACAAATATTGATTCGCATCTTGATAAGATTTCAAACTGGTGCAAAGATTCGGGGTCAGATTTAAACGTTTAGAAATGTAAAACTGTGCATTTAACAAAACGAAAACACGTGATAATAATAGTGATAATGATAATATAGACTGTTGCAAGGCTTTCAATTGGGGGCCACTTCATCGACTTGTGTGTCCCTGAGGCAACCTGCACCCGGTGATCCCAGGCGGTCACCTGTCCAAGTTTTAACAAACCTCGATGTTGCTTTACTTAGGTGATCGGGTAACAACAAGTGTGCCCAGTGCGGCAAGGTCATGACGAAAACGCGAAATATGATGCATCGGTAGTTGATATGACCAATTCATATAGACATTTGCAAAAAAGATAACACTCTAATAAGTTTGTTTGGACTATATACATTTAATAAGTGAGTCATACATAACTTTGAACGTTGTGTGTTCTTCTGTGGTACTGAATTAGATAAAAGGAGAGTAAAGTTCTTGAATGTAACAAGTTGTCTTGACTGTTGATACAGGGTGAAAAGTATTTAACTCTGGGAGGTTGTAGGGGACATCAAAACAAATATTTTTCCCTAATGTCATTTTTCCCAATGATGAGTATTTAAACCGGTAGAGGAAGATTTATCTGGCGGCAAATTAATTAAACCAACAAACACTTATCCATTTTTTTATGACCAAGAGACAACACATTAACTCAACCCAATTTCAGTTACAGTATATTTTCAAAAATGCCTCCATTGACACGTAAACAAAGGTTAAACCGTCGGATCATATTCTGTCTGACACGGGCAAAAACCCCAGGAGTATCCTGAATTGTTCCTGCTGCTGCTACTATCCGGGCAACCAGATCCTCTTCTGATGCAGCAGGAGTTGCCTAAACAAGGTTGTGCATCTCTGCCCACACAAAAAAGTCCAGAGGGGACATATCTGGGGATCGAGCAGGCCATGATACAGGACCACCTCTGCCAATCCACGTTTCTGGGAACCGTCGGTCCAGGAATCGATGCACACGACGACTGAAATGTTGGAACCAAATGTGTTGTCTTGTAGCGAGCGGGACATCTTCCAGCAACTTCCTCAAATTGCAGCGTTCTTGCTGTGCGACGGCGTCCCTATGCAGGAAATCTGCTAAATGACCCGGTCTCACGCAGACGTTGGTACACAGTAGCAAAGGTCGTATGATGCGGGATACGGCGATTAGGGTATTGTTGTTGATAAACCCGCTGTGCAGCTCGTCCGTTGTGGTGTACTACGTAGTACTCACCAACCATATCAGTGTACTCACTCCAGATGTATCGATCCATTAGTAAACAGAGACAGTGCACTACTATACTGGTGGACAGCAATTACCTACAACTGAAGAGCGTAATACGCCCTCTAACAACCGTAATACGGCCTCTAACAACTTAAGAGCGTAATATGACCTCCACTGGTTTAAATAATCCTCGTAGGAAAAAATGATATTAGGGAAATATATTTGTTCTGATGTCCCTACACCTCCCAGAGTTTGTCGGTTTAAATACTTTTCACCCTGTATAAGTCACTGAGTACTAGTAACGTTCGTAGTATCATGCTACGACGATGAATTGTCCTCGTTGGAGTCTTCCATGCTAATGATGATAAGTCTATTGATCCACTGAATCTCGCGGTGAAACTCAGTGCAACTGCTTAAAAAGACGCACCGGCCGACCAGACTCGCGAACAGCGAGGTTACGTCCATTTAGCGTCCTCTGGTGCCAATGGTGGCGTGTGCGCATGGAGTCACTCACCGTAGAACAGCGAGCGATCAAAGAGGGATGGTCGCCCGGCGGTGAGCTGGCGGGAGATTTTAAAAGTGCCGTCTCTCCCGTAACTTTGAGTGGTGAAGGTGCTACGGCGTAAAGCCAAGCGCCGGCACACCAGTCGGGAAAGACAGAGAAGAGAAGGCTGTGAGAAAGCTAGTCACGCTCTGACCAGACCTCCCTCTAGGACGACAACGCGACAGCTGCGTCCCCCTACTTCAAGAGAACATAAGTGCCGCGACCGACTGACGACGGCACAGTTGACTAGCAGCTTTAACATTAGGCACTTGTATAGCAGCGTCAACGCTAGATTACTTCGCTTGTACTCTCTATGTAGCACAGACTTGGGACTGTCTATACTGAAGAAGTTGGATTATTTTGTACACTACTGACCATTAAAATTGCTACACCAAGAAGAAATGCAGATGATAAACTGGTATTCATTGGACTAATATATTATACTAGAACTGACATGTGATTGATTTTCACGCAATTTGGGTGCATAAAACCAGAGAAATCAGTACCCAGAACAACCACCTCAGGGCGTAGAAAGGGCCTTGATACGCCTGGGCATTGAGTGAAACACAGCTTGAATGGCGTGTACAGGTACAGCTGCCCATGCAGCTTCGACATGATACCACATTCCATCAAGAGTAGTGACTGGCGCATTGTGACGAGCCAGTTGCTCGGCCACCATTGACCAGACGTTTTCAGTTGGTGACACATCCGGAGAATGTGCTGGCCAGGGCAGCAGTCGAACATTTTCTGTATCCAGAAAGGCCCGTACAGGATATGCAACATGCGGTCGTGCATTATCCTGCTGAAATGTAGGGTTTCGCAGGGATCGAATTAAGGGTAGAGCCACGGGTCGTAACACATCTGAAAAGTAACGTCCACTGTTCAAAGTGCCGTCAATGCGAACAAGAGGTGACAGAGACGTGTAACCAATGGCACCCCATACCATCACGCTGGGTGATACGCCAGTATGGCGATGACGAATACAAGCTTCGAATGTGCGTTCACCGCGATGTCAGCAAACACGGATGCGACCATCATGATGCTGTAAACAGATCCTGGATTCATCCGAAAAAATGACGTTTTGCCATTCGTGCACCCAGGTTCGTCGTTGAGTACACAATCGCAGGCGCTCCTGTCTGTGATGCAGCGTCAAGGGTAACCGTAGCCATGGTCTCTGAGCTGATGGCCCATGCTGCTGCTGCACTGTTGGTGCAGATGGTTGTTGTCTTGCAAACGTCCCCACCTGTTGACTCAGGGACCGAGACGTGGCTGCACGATCCGTTACAGCCATGCGGATAAGATGCCTGTCATCTCGGCTGCTAGCAATACGTGGCCGTTGCGATCCAGCACGGCGTTCCGTATTACATTCCTGAACCCACCGATTCCATATTCCGCTAACAGTCATTGGATCCCGACCAACGCGAGCAGCAATGTCGCGATAGGATAAACCGCAATCGCGATAGGGTACAATCCGACCTTTATCAAAGTCGGAAACGTGATGGTATGGATTTCTCCTCCCTACACGAGGCATCACAACAAAGTTTCACCAGACAACACCCGTCAACTGCAGTTTGTGCATGAGAAATCGGTTGGAAACTTTCGTCATGTCAGCACGTTGTAGGTGTCGCCACCGGCGCCAACCTTGTGTGAATGCTCTGAAAAGCTCATCATTTGATATCACAGCATCTTCTTCCTGTCGGTTAAATTTCGCGCCTGTAGCACGACATCTTCGTGGTGTAGCAATTTTAATGGCCATCACTGTACGTCACCCTTTGCTTGCGGAAGAAAACGTAAACATAAAAGCAAGAAATGCGAAAGGTACACCACAAGTTGCCGCTGTTTGTCTTGTACGAATGCAGTCACTGTGATGCCACTTCCCCTGTCAACGGCGAACCAAAATGCAGCCATCATTTTCAAACAAACAGAGCCTGCATTTGTCCGAAAACACTACCTCATGCCGTTCCTGTTCCTTGTGACATCGTTCCATACACCACTGCCTCAATCATGTTTCTGCACATTCGCCAAAGGTAGGCGGAGAAGCGAAAGGCGCTCATGCAACACACGCCGAAATAAACGGGGACGGGCCGTCACCCCTGATAGTGTACGATGTGTTACACTGTTCCTCTATTGTTCCAGAGCCGAGGAGGACGCAGATCAGTCTTAAAATGCCATTCGGATGAGGTGTTGACCTTCTCAGGAGGGGAGGTTGGTTCGAGTAGTGCAATCTGACCCATCTCGTCGTGTTCTACGGCCTTCCGTGAACCATGTTGCACACACCCGTTGCACTGCCGAAACAATTCGTCGCGAACGAGCAGCAGTGTCCCGGATGGATCTATCATATTCCCTCACGCCAATGATGCGCCCTCTTTCAAACTCACTGATCTAACGGTGCGTTTCGCGCATACGTCTGCGAGGCATCCTGCACGTCCGATCAAGTCACACTGATCCATCACCTACGGTTTGTAGCGACAACGGGAGCCTCAGGCACATTTTACTGGCAGGTGGTGTTGCGCCGCGGTTCGATGTTGATCTTTGTGCCCGCGGGCCGACATGGTTCAATGCTAATCATTTCTGCAGAACTTACTACCGTGCATGTCCTGTGAATATGAGCGTCCTATCTCTACTCAAGGTGTTATGTTTTTTTTCTGAACATTTATATACCTAGATGAAATACTTTGTTGCGATGTGAAACAGAGTAATCACACAGGCTCAGTCGTAGGTAACGCAGGTGGCATTCTTAGGTTTATTGGAAGAATGCTGTAAAAATGCTGCCAGTCTGTAAAGAAGATCGTTTGCTAAACACACGTGCTACCCAGCTTGGAATACTGCTCTAGGAGCTAGGTTGCAGGTTCAATCATTAGTAAGGCTAATTTTAAAGTGTTTTGTTATCAATTATGACATGAAAAATTAGCTGGTGATCACTCGCCTTGTGCATCAGGAGGGCAACAGGAAGTGAGTGTCCGGGAGGTGCGCAGATCAGCTTTCCAAGAGATGTATGTATTATACTTCACAAAACGTACATCGTCGCCTTTCCCATTACCTCGCACCAAGAACGCTGAATAGAAATGGTGCGCCGTAGTGATGAAAAAGGTTCGCACCATCAAGATCAAAGGTGAACTCCTTGGGAGATACAAACCGTGCAGGGTGTACGTCTAGGTATCCAAAGAATGCATATAGAATTATATAGGTGTAACGGAGAACAGATGGAATGTGATGGCATGGAACCGAATGCGAACACCCTGTCGTGGAGCTCATCGTGAAACTGGTTGTCCTTTAAAGCGTAACTACAGATAATGTGACATAGACACCTATTTTGAGTAATTCAAGTCCACAGAATGTTCTTTTTGAGCATCTAATCCAAATTAAATCATTGAATCTTTAATTTGTGTCTTTCCGTGAAGACACTTCCTCAATAAATCAGGGTTTGCAAGGAACCTGAGTGTTGGCTGAGCTGCATTCATAACGGGTTCTGGCAATGACTGTTGATATGAATACGTCTCATTTCTGTAGCTGAACTTACACCAATCTCGGGGCGGCCGGTATGGCCGAGTGGTTCTAGGCGCTTAGTTTGGAACCGCGCGACCGCTACGGTCGCAGGTTCCAATCCTGCCACGGGCATGGATGAGTGTGATGTCCTTAGGTTAGTTTGGTTTTAGTAGTTATAAGTTCTAGGGGACTGATGACCTCAGATGTTAAGTCCCATAGTGCTCAGAGACATTTGAAACATTTGAACACCAATCCCTTTCGGACACAGATTGTGCATTGGTGTTTGGTCAGTGGATAGTTTGTGGATAAAAACTGCGCACCCAGCACGTCTCATTGGCTTGAAAGTATGTGTGTTTTTCCTGATAGCTCTCCATAAGAGAATCAGTTTCTTTCAGAGTAAGCCTGCCTTTTCCTCATAGTGGTTTTGCATCCTCAAGTACTTCACCTTTCTCCTCTTTCAGCAAGCGACGAAGCCTACCACCAGAACTCTTTTTTTATGTAGCCAACACATTCCAACTTTTCTATTCTTGTGTTTACGGATTTTTATCTGTTACAGCTCTGAACGAAGAAGAGTCCCCATCACCAAGGTATTTACTATATCTAAGACCATACTGGTCCTCAGATCTGTAAAACATCCTCACAACTGCAGCAGCCTCCATGACCCCACTTAACCACTCTAATTTTTAGAGCATACTACTGCATGCTTTTCTGGCCACAGTTTCTCACTTTCTTCATTGTTGGACATTTTCATTGTTGCACACTTGTGGCAGTATTTAGACATAATTTCTACATCTAAAACTTTACCTGAGTCAATACCAATAACAGATGCAACACCACACAGAGATATGTGACCGCTTTTCATCCAGGTCCCATCTACAGACACAAACAGACCAGTAACATTTGTCGGAGATTCACTGTCATTAGTATCTACCCCAGGATCTATTTCTTTTTCGTTTATTTCCACCAATTCCTCCATTCCTTTCTTCATAGAAACCTTGGCTCTATTTCATACAGCATCAGACATTTCTTTATTTATTTTTTTAAAGCTTGCACAAGGTAGAGGCATGTTCAGAAAACCACACAACAAATTACCTCCTTCCCTGCCCTGTCCAAGGCATCTCAGAGCACGTGCTAAACTAAAATTGCTTTCGTGTCAGTTTTTTTGGAGCAGGAAAATGAAAATTCATATCCACAGGAATTGCAAATTAATTTAAAATCACAAGCTATTCCCACTCCTCTTTCTTCAACAACAATCATGCATTCCGTATTTTTACAGCTAACACATGAACATGAAAACTTTATAGCCTGGCAGAGAAGCTCTAAATCAATAAGTCTGAACCCAGTGGAATCCATATCAACATCATTCACGCACCTGTTCAATTCTCCTTTCTCAAATTTCGATGCTGAAACTGAGAGCTTATATTCTTCATTTCGAGCTACTTCTTCTTTTTTGTTGGTAAACCAATTTCCATGAAACCTCCATTTCTTAAACACAGTTTTTCCACCATCCATTGTACATAAATCTTGACTTCCACGTAAAGGATTGCGAAGTCAACCCTCCACCTAATATGTGTTATTTTATCAAAACGGAAATAAACCACATTCAAGAAAATTTTGAGGCAAAGATATGTGTGTCAGCCAGAGATGCAGATGTCAGAGAAAGATATCGAAAGAAAATAGCCTTCATACTGACAAAAATTCCGCTGAAGCAAACAGTTTCCCAAATGTCGGAAAAGGTGGGAGTGACCGCCAGTGCAGATTTAATCAAACAATTTAAAGGCATTTCTAAAACTGCTATCACGATAAAATTCACACACAACATAGATTAAACTGTGTAGATTCAGAAAATAATATATTTGAAAAATCGTTTTTTTGGACCAAAATCCTTTACATCCCCCCCCCCCCCCCACCCCCACTAAACCTGCCATGGTCACCTTAGCTACCCTTCTGCCTCTGCGGTAAGCGTCGAACTGCTGCTTTCACCAACGTCAGTTGCGATTAAGCACATCATAAACTGTTAGTGTGTCTGTAAGAGTTTTTGCTTCTTATTGAGCAGGGAAACTACCCTTTTTAAAAAGCTCTTAAAGTTACTTGACTCTTCGGTTCGGCGGCTCGTTGCTAGATGTACACTGATCAGCGGAAAGCATTATGACCGCCGACCTATTGTCGATATAAAACGGTCCAAGCGATAGCAGTGTCACCTGGTGAAGAATGGTTCCTAGTCAGATATACCCACGAGGCTTGTAGTATCACTGAGTGTGAGGTTAAAGTGTAGAATGAGTCTGACCAAGTGCAGACTGTGGTGACTCGGAGGCTAGCGCGAGCATTTCGGAAACTGCACGACTTGCCTTGTGTTCGATGGGTGCTGTGGTGGGTGTTTGCAACAGGTGGCGAAAACAAGCTGAAACCACGTCCAGACGTCGTGGGGTACGGCGGCCGGCCCTCATTACAGATGTCTGGCGTCATAGGCAGGGCAGACTGGTAAAACAGGACAGCGGCGAACTTGGCGGAACTAATATTCTGGGCTGAGCAAAAGTGTGTCTGAATACACAGTGCAACGAATAGCCCTAACGATGGGCCTCCATGCATGCGCCAACGTTAACGACACTACATAGGCAACTACGACTCAAATGGACACATGGCCATCGGCAATGGACGTTGGTGCAGTGGTAGTAAGTTGCATGGTCTGATGAATCTCGGTACCTTCTTCACCATGCCGGTGGGAGGGCGCGATTCCGTCGTCTCCCGTGGGAACAGCTCCTTGACACCTGTATTGCGGGACGGAAACAAGCTGGCGGCCAAGGAGTGTCTTACACAGGACCATAATGATCATGTTTCCCGATGGCAGTGGCATTTTTCAACAAGATAATGCGCCAAGTGATGGAGCGGTTCGAGGAACGCGGTGGCGACTTTCAATTGATGTGCTGGCCTGCAGCTCGTCAAATCTGATCCCGATCGTAAACATCTTGGATGTGATGGAACGCCACGTCAGAGCTCATCGCCACCCTCCTCGGAATTTACGGGAATCAGGTGACTTGTGTGTGCAGATGTGGTGCCAACTCCCTCCACCGACCTACCGAGCTCTCATTGCTTCTACGCCACGACGCGTCGCCACTGTTATCCGTGCCGAAGGTGGACGTACCGGCATTTAGGTAGATGGTCATAATGTTCTGGCTGATCACTGTATATTATTATAAAATACGGCAGAGAACCGTGGATCGCGCAAACACTCGATTCTGGGAACAGATTGACGGGGTGGCTATGGGCAGTCCTCTTAGTCCTGCTGTGACTAACTTATTTATGGAGACTTTTGAACAACGGGCGTTGCAGACTGCCAGTAAGAGACCAGACAGATGGTATCGCTACGTCGATGACACGTTCGTAGTATGAACACACGGAACAGAGGAGTTGGATGCCTTACTGACACATTTAAACAGCATTAATCCGAAAATCCAATTCACTATGGAAACGGAAAGGAATGGGCAATTGAACTTCCTGGATTTGTCTGTGACGGGACGGAACGTTGGGCCATAAGGTGCATAGAAAGCCCACACATACTGATCGTTATCTACACAAAGAATCAAACCACCACCCTAGACAAAAATGAGATGTAATGAAAACTTTGGTAGACAGGGCGTACAAACTTTGTGAACCTGTTTATTTAAAAGATGAGATTGAACATCTACGGTCAACGTTCGTGAAGAATGGCTATTCTAGCAAGGATATAGATCGAGCACTTCGCTCTAGGCAGAGAATCAGGAGTAACGACGAACAACAGTCGTCCAAGCGCAAAGTTTTTCTTCCGTTCATTAGTAAGGTCACAGACCGCATTGGGAAAGTTTTAGACAAGTATGGGGTGGAAACTATTTTCAGACCCACCAGAAAAATAAAATAATTTTTAAGGTCAGCAAAAGATGAACGAGACCCTTTGGCTACACCGGGAGTATATAAAATTCCTTGTAGTTGTGGACAGGTTTACATCGGTACCACAAAGAGAAGTGTGAACACCCGTCTTGTTGAACATAAGAGGAATTGCCGCCTGGGTCACACGGATAAATCGGCCGTAGCGGAAGATGTTTACCAGGAAGGTGATCATGAAATAAAATTCAGCGAGACGAGCGTCATATCAAAAACCTCGCATTATTATGCACGCTTGTATAGAGAGGCTATCGAGATTGATAAATATCGTAATAATTTTAACAGGAAAGACGAAGGCGTTAAACTGGATAAAATTTGGATGTCAGCGTTGCACCGCAAGCGTGACGATCGATTACTTTCAATCGAGAATGTTGGCATTATCAGAGACAATCTCATAGCCGACGCCACGTGATCGACTGTGGCGCCCTCTGTACTGCCGATATAATCAGCGCTTCCTCGAGTTCCCTTCGCAGTTCGCCGCTTTACCTCCGAAGATGTCTCCCGCAGTCGGAGACGAAACGTCAGGAGAGTGTTTTATACTTCGACCACGACCTATCAGCTCGGAAGTTTTAAGTGAAGACAATACCGGCCGTGAAAGCTTACATTGTATGATATGCTACCGTAGTTCAGACACCCGTATTTTAAATAAGAAAACGATATTGCACTTAATGTTCCGCTAACTTGCGTTCCTTGTAGAAAAGTAGCATTTCTGCTCTTTCTTCGTTAGTGTGCGTGGTACTGTGACAAACCTTCTACTAAAGACGTTTGACTGAACGACAAGTGTGCATTTTCCTTAAGTTAGCATTTCTTTATTGTCAGCTCCAGCAAGTGGACGAGTCACGTTATTCCCTGTACTTGCAGTGTGCTCCAGTGCGTTTAATAACGCCATGTGTACCTGACTGGTACTTTGTGATACGTATAAGAACATCTCTCGAGGAGAAGATCTAAAATATATTAAGCCACTGAAGAAAGACGTACTGCTGTCCAGATTTTCGTAACGTACAAGATAGACAATGATGGTGGTTAATGTCCATCACTTAGCTAAACAATGTTTGCTTGATAGATTCGCCGGCCTGTGTGGCCGTGCGGTTCTAGGCGCTACAGTTTGGAACCGCGTGGCCGCTACGGTCGCAGGTTCGAATCCTGCCGCGGGCATGGATGTGTGTGATGTCCTTACGTTAGTTAGGTTTAAGTAGTTCTAAGTTCCAGGGGACTGATGACCTCAGAAGTTAAGTCCCATAGTGCTCAGAGCCATTTGAACCATTTTTTCTGATAGATTCTTTATTTTCATTCTGAACAAAAAGTTGCTTGGAATGGTAGAGATATAGAAGATACCCAGTATCTGTAGGAGCCCAAATTTTTCACGCGACGTATAGAGTGCTGACAGCTATCAAAGTCTACCACATTCCTCAAATACAGGTCTCTAAATTTAGTTCTTCCCCTTTACTGTATTGAGAAGAGCTCTTCGCGAAATTGGAGGGAATGTCATTCACGTAAACTCAATGGCACCACAGGTGGTGCCCTGCCAATGTGTTGGACCCTCTGGTGGCATAGGTTGCTGGGCTCTCCGCCCCGCCTACAGTTATTGCGACACCTCACTGGCGAGGACCAGCCGTGTGTCTTCTTCGGAGCGTCTCTTCCAATCGCCCGCTGGCGCCAGCGCCGCTGCCGTGTGGAGACACGAATGCTGGCGCGCCACGGCCGCGGCTGGACCGGCGCGTTCGACAAATTGGGTTCGCCGGCTCGCGGGGGGCCGTGTAGCTTCGGACGTCCTAAAGCACGGCGCAGCGGGCGGCGGACAGCCGGGAACGCGCCGGTACGGCGCTGCTCATCGAAAATGAGCGCAGAGCCGCGTTTCTGGCTGCGAGGACGGGGCTGCGGCGACTTCCAGAGTGTAGCCGCGCGGCGGCTGGCCGGCGAAAGGAGACTCGTACGTCGAGATCTAGTTTTCAGGGTTTGTTTACCCAGCACTTCTTTTCTTTTTTCTTTACACTTTTGCCAAAATAACATCGCTGGAGGGATATTAGTATCTGCTACAGTCTGTGATCATGGTAGTCCTGAGTTAATCTGTCACCACATCGGACTTACGGGATTTCCCACGAAGGGAAGTGGTCGGTGCTCGCACTCTAGGTGCCCTCGTGACAACAATTGCAAATCTACTGGTGGAACCTGGCCATTCCGAGCAGTCGCCCCAACCTGAGGGTAATTACTCCCTGAGAGGTGGAATAAATTTTTTGAGAGGTAAAACCAAGAGGCTTTGACTGTATTTAAATCACGAAACTATTTGTAATATAACGTCATTAATATCATGTTGCGAGGTTTTAAAACCATTTTTGTCCAAACAGTGTCATCAGTGCTTGACACGATTCAGCTAGTGGTGAAAGGAGTCTGCACTGAAGAGCCAAAGAAACTGGTACAGTCATGCGTATCCAAATACAGAGATATGTAAAGAGGCAAAATACAGCGCTGCGATCGGCAAAGCCTATATAAGACGAAAAGTGTCTGGCGCAGTTGTTAGATCGGTTACTGCTGCCACAATCGCAAGATTTAAGTGAGTTTGAACGTGGTATTAAGGTCGGCGCACGAGCGATGGGACACACAATCTTTGAGGTAGCGATGAAGTGGGCATTATCCCGTACGACCATTTCACCAGTGTACAGTGAATATCAGGAATAAGGTAAAATATCAAATCTCCGACATCGCTGCGGCCGGAAATAAATCCTGCAAGATCGGGACCAACGACGATTGAAGAGAATCGTTCAGCATGACGTGCAACACGTCCGCAAACTGCTGCGGATTTCAATGCTGGGCCTTGTACAAGTGTCAGTGTGCGGACCATTCAACGAAACATCATCCAAGTGGTCTTTCGGAGCCGAAGGCCCACTAGTGGACCCTTGATGACTGCACGACACAAAGCTTTACGCCTCTTCTGGGCTCGTCAACATCGACATTAGACTGTTTGATGACTGTAAACGTGTTGTCTGACAGGACGGGTGTCGTTTCAAATTCTATCGAGTGAATCTATGGCCCGTGCGTGTCAGCAGGGCACTGTTCAAGCTCGTGGGGTCTCTGTAATGGTGTGGGACATGTGCAGTTAGAGTGACATGGGACTCCTGACACGTCTAGATACGACTCTGACAGGTGACACGTACGTAAGCATCCTGTCTAATCACCTGCATCCATTCATCCATTGTGCATTCCGACGGAGTTGGGCAATTTCAGCAGGAGAATGCAACACCCCACACTTCCAGAATTCCTACAAAGTGCCTCCAGGAACTTCAAACACTTCCACTAGCCACCAAACCCCTCAGACATAAACATTATTGAGCATATCTGGAATGCCTTGCAACGTACCGCTCAGAAGAGATCTTCTCCCCCACATACTCTTACGGGTTTATGGACAACCCTGCAGGTTTCATGGTGTCAATTTTCTACAGCACTACTTCAGACATTAGTCGAGTACATGTCACGTAGTCCGCTCATGGGGGCCCTTCACAATATTAGGCAGGTGTACTAGTTTCTTTGGCTCTTCGATGTATGAACAATATCTTATTCACATAACTACGTCCTACACACATACCTATGCTATGAACCGTGCGTCTAAGACAGTTAAAGTGAGGCACGTAAGAAATGCTAAGTATCTCATAAAAACATTGTCCTCGAACAATCCTGTTGGCAGAACATCCGCAACTGAGCGTTATAGCAACCAACTCCCTGATCTGCGTTCATATGCAGCACACCACGCCTGGTACACGCGGCGCTCGGGGACCACAGCACATCTACGACACCTGAGGATGGGCTTATAACAGTCCGAAACCGGTCTTGTGAAAATAAAGTAATTTACAACTGAAGCGCCAACCGGCGTGGCCGAGCGGTTCTAGGCGCTTCAGTCTGGAACCGCGCGACCACTCCGGTCGCAGGTTCGAATCCTGCCTCGGGCATGGACGTGTGTGATGTCAGGTTAGTTAGGTTTAAGTAGTTCTAAGTTCTAGGGGACTGATGACCCCAGATGTTAGGTCGCATAGTGCTCAGAGCCATTTTTGAACCATTTGAACAACTGAAGCGGTATTTTCAGCCTCTGCTATTCTCATTGAAGTTCTAGTTAGTTCCTGCAGTGGGAGACAAACTGCTATGTCACTCACTCTGAAAGACGTAAACCAGCTAACTGATAGCACAGCACACCAATAACAGTACGGAATACCTACAGTATTGCTGGACATAGTATTATTACTATCAGTGGCAGTAATCAGGAAGAAAGCATTAGCAGCTTGACGTCTTTCAATTTCTGCCAGATTATGTGTAAGGAACCCAGCATTTATCTGATTTACGGGCAGTACGTCTAGTGCACTTATTTTAACGTTGTTCGTTTTATACGAGGGCGTGGGTGAAGCAACAGTCGCTACGGACAAGATTGGTGAAGGAGCTGACTGTTTTCTAACAAGAGTCTATCGTCTCCGTCTATAGTTAGGTTTCTTTCCGAAGAGAAGTTGTTGGTAGTACTCACGATGTAACAGGAACTTCTTGATCATCCATTGTAATACACACACTACTCGAACAAAGCACACGAGACAATATGAGGAAGACGAAAATAAGGAACTGTATGGGCTTGGAGCATGATTTATGATGCACAACGACTGAGAACGAATCAGATATAAATGAACGTAATACAACTGTATCCTTCACTCATTAGTTCTTGGTTAAATGAAATAGCTATAAAAAATATCATTTATCTTTCGTCATTTTAAAAGTAAAAGTGTTCAAAGAAAATTCGTTATAATTGTATACTTTGTTTAAGTATTAACGTTGGTGATGATGAAGGTACGGTGTTGCTACGAGGGGGGGGGGAGGCGGGGGGGGGGGGGGAGTGGTTGGGGGTAGGCGGTACTGACTGTACTCAGGGCTAACGGTCTCAGAAGAGTTGGGAACCACTGCTCTAGAGGCAATGACAGCACGTGGGAACTGTCGGTTTTTACGTCTGCTGTGTACGCCTTTTTAGGACTCTGTAGTCAGGCCACAAGCGGGCCATCAGGACCATCCGACCGCCATGTCATCTTCAGATGAGGATGCAGATAGAAGGGGCGTGTGGTCAGCACACCGCTCTCTCGGTCGTTACGATGGTTTTCTGCAACCAGAGCCGCTACTGTTCGGTCAAGTAGCTCCTCAATTAGCATCACGAGGCTTAGTGCAAAGCGCATGGCGGCCCCGAAGGTCACCCATCCAAGTGCCGGCCACACCCAACAGCACTTAACTTTGGTGATCTGACGGGAACGCCGGCCGAAGTGGCCGTGCGGTTAAAGGCGCTGCAGTCTGGAACCGCAAGGCCGCTACGGTCGCAGGTTCGAATCCTGCCTCGGGCATGGATGTTTGTGATGTCCTTGGTTAGTTAGGTTTAACTAGTTCTAAGTTCTAGGGGACTAATGACCTCAGCAGTTGAGTCCCATAGTGCTCAGAGCCATTTGGACCATCTGACGGGAACCGGTACATCCACTGCGGCAAGGCCGGTGCCCGTGTACACCTTAGTAGCTAAAAATCACGATTCATTTATTTTTGCGTGTGTGCCGTCGCTACGACTAATCAAAACTCTTGTTTAGTGTCTACCTGTACTATTAGGTGTCTTTCTTCTTTTATAGTTTTTATTTCGTCTGGGCCTTTAAAGAGCCGATATAACCATTAGTTTTAGTCCTCTTGTTCTCCGAGAAACTTTTCTATCCTCTCATTCCTGCTAGTGTGATTTTGAGTCGCACGATTCTTTCGGTCAGTTGTTTGTACGCCAAGTTATAAACGTCAGCCTTACGTTTTTAGGAAATGGATCAAGAACGACTTCCGTACGAGTTATATTTCCGTTTTCGGCTCTTAGGTAACACATGGTTAACTTTATTAGCTAGTGGTCGGTTGTCCATTCGTGTTATACGTTCATCAAATATCATATTTCTTTTCCGTCCAGTTGAGCTACATCGTTCGGTAAGGGAGTACAGTTCTTTGATGCATACTACTGTCGTATTGGACTTCCATCCGGATATCTCTTCAGTGTCTGTCATTCCATTATCAGGATGACATTGACACTGATAGTGATGATGGCATGTCAGCTGCGTCGAATGTTTAGAGGGGAAGGAAGAAAGATTCGAGTTGAACGTCCCGTCGACAGTGCGGCCATTAGAGACGAAGCACCAGCTCGGATTACAAAAGGGTGGGGAAGAAATTCGGTCATCCAAAGGAACCATCATGGATATGTCTGAAGCCATTTATGGAAATCACGCGATAATCTAAATCTAGATGTCCGGACGGGGATCTGAACCGGCGTCCTCTCTAATGCAAGTCCGGTCCAACTGGCTCGGTTAGTGCTCCTCGAATAACGTCTGAAGCCGAAGTTTGGTTTGGTGGTAGCTTTCTAAACGACTGTCTGGGATTAGTACGCTTCTTTTAAGCATCTTTAGTACCTTGAAACACTGTTTTATTTTCTAAAAATGGCTATGTGCTTCTTACGTACCAGTATTAAGAATACATAGGCACAACGCTATTTGTAGCTGAGGACAAACATTTTTTTCAGCTGAACTATGATTACCTGAAATCACAATACAAGGCGTAAATGTAGTTTTCTTTTACATTTTGCTCCTTATCTGGAGTTCAAAAAGGAGTTATGTGCTGCTCATACAAAGATCTGCTTGGACATAAAACAGGAAACTGAGAATTCTTAACAATTTAAAAGAAAAAAGCTGAGTTATCACTGCTACAAATAGTGTGATTATCTAGACTGAAAAATTGAAAATTGCCGTTAATTGACAATATCCGCTCTAAAGCAACGTGGCAGGTAGTCGAGGATTTTAGCGATGCTGTTCTTCTTCGAAAAACACTGCTCTAATCATATAAATGTTAAACTAGCAGTACGAGATAAACAGCAGCTTCCAAATTAGCAGCTTTCCTGCTAATTTTCTAGGTTACATTTGGCTGGTGTCACCTTGAATAAGCACGGTAATGTACGGTATTTTCATTCCGATGTGTATACAACGGCCGGAAACAATCTCGAACAACCGCCGCGTTTTGAGCCGTCAAGTTTTATGTTCGTCTAATAACCTTCTTCTTGAAGCAAATACCTACACTGTCCAGAGCGTTTGTTTGTAAAATCCTTCTGCCTTCTAAAACTGTTCTTCATTTGATCATTTTTGTGGTCACCTTCTTCTCTGAGTCGTCTTAGTGTCAAGGACAACGATCTTCTCGCAATATCCTCTCTTGATGAAGGTAAGATGTTTGGGTTGTAATTTCCGTCCGCTGTTTCTCTGTGTGTTTCATATAGAAAGTGCCAAGTCAACAGCAGAAAAAGAAATATCTAATACTGAACTTCACGATTATTCTACGGACTCAAAGTTTGGTAATTAATGTAATTTCACTATATCTGCGAAGTGAGCCACTAATTAGCACTCTTCTAGATTTAAGTAACTACAGTGAGCTGCCCAGTCATAACGGATTCTAATTTAGACTCTCAAAACGGAAACGCTGCTGTTCGGTCGTTGTGCTGCACCGTGTAGTTACGGAGCCCTGGGCGGCAGGTATTCCACGGACGGAACTCGGGCGCCCGCTGGATAGCAGCAGATTGAATCGCTGCGCCTCTAACTTGCAGAACGGTCGGAAAGATTGATTGCGCAAACCGGCCGTAATCAATCAGCGCCCTCCCATCGATTTGAATCCGAGCGGTGCCGTCTGTCCCTTCCACACGACTGTTTTGGATCTGATTAAGGTGAACCAGCAGCATTCTCTCAAGAGGATTATTCTACTGTTTTCGTATATGCCCCACTTGTCTCTTAATTCAGCCATTTATTGAAGCAGCATTAGCGAGATATCACTTCTGAACTGGCAAAGAAGATACCGCGCTCATCTGGGCTAGAGTACGTTACCTTTTTACTGAACGGTGGGGAGAACGCTTCTATATTAAATGCGATTACAAATGCAATCACTGTCGGCTGTCAAAGAACTACTGATTTCGACAGGTATCTACACCTGCATACATATTCCGCAAGCCTTCATATGGTGCTAGGCGGACCTGAACCACCATTAGTAATCTCCTTGCCTGTTACACTCGCAAGTAAAGAGAGGGAAAAACGACTGTCTGCATCCGTACGAGCCCTAATCTCTGTAATCATATCTTCATGCCTTGCGCGAAATATACGTTGGCGGCAGTAGACTCGTTCTACAGTCAGCTGCGAATACTGGTCCTCTAACTTATCTCAATAGCGCTCGTCGAAAAGAACGTCACCTTCCCTCCAGTTATTCCAATGTGAATTCCCGAAAAATCTCCGTAATACTTGCGTATTGTTCGAAACTATCGGTAACAAATCTAGCAACCCGCCTCTGAACTGCTTCGATGTCTTCCTTTAATTCGACCTGATACAGATCCCAAACACTCGAACAGTAAGAGTAATCCACTAAATTACAGGCCCATATCGTTAGCGTCGAAATGCAGCAGGATTTTGGAACATATATTGTGTTCAAAGATTATGAATTACCTCGAAGAACACGGTCTATTGACACACAGTCAACATGGGTTTAGAAAAATAGTTCCTGTGAAACACAACTAACTCTTTATTCACATGAAGTGTTGAGTGCTATTGACAGGGGATTTCAGATCGATTCCGTATTTTTGGATTTCCGGAAGGCTTTTGACACTGTACCACACAAGAGGCTTGTAGTAAAATTGCGTGCTTATGGAATATCGTCTCAGTTATGTGATTGGATTTGTGATTTCCTGTCAGAGAGGTCACAGTTCATAGTAACTGACAGAAAGTCATCGAGTAAAACAGAAGTGATTTCTGGCGTTCCCCACGGTAGTGTTACAGGCCCTTTGCTGTTATTTATATAAACGATTTAGGAGACAATCTGAGCAGCCGTCTTAGGTTGTTTGCAGATGACGCTGTCGTTTATCGACTAATAAAGTCATCAGAAGATCAAAACAAATTGTAAAACGATTTAGAAAAGATATGTGAATGGTGCGAAAATTGGCATTTGACCCTAAATAACGAGAAGTGTGAGGTAATCCACATGAGTGCTAAGAGGAATTCGTTAAACTTCGGTTACACGATAAATCCGTCTAAAAGCCGCAAATTCAACTAAATACCTAGGTATTACAATTACGAACAACTTAAATTGAAAGGAACACATAGAAAACATTGTGGGGGAGGCTAACCAATGACTGCGTTTTATTGACAGGACACTTAGAAAATGTAACAGATCTACTAAGGAGACTGCCTACACTACGCTTGTCCGTCCGGTTTTAGAATAATGCTGCGTGGTGTGGGATCCCTACCTGATAGGACGGACGGAGCGACGGAATCTTCTCACGAAATTCCATTCACCAACGTTCTCCTCCGAATGCGAAAATATTTTGTTGACACCGACCTGCATAGGGAGAAACGATCACCACGATAAAATAAGGGAAATCAGAGCTCGTACGGAAAGATATATGTGTTCGTTCTTTCCGTACGCTATACGAGATTGGAATAATAGAGAATTGTGAAGGTAGTTCGATGAACCCTCTGCCAGGCACTTAAATGTGATTTGCAGAGTATCCATGTAGCTATAGATATTCAACAGTGGGTCGCATTAATATCATATTTAGGTCACCTTTACAGACGAACCACAGTTTCTTAAAGTTCTCCTAATAAACCGAAAGGCCGGCCGCGGTGGCGGAGCGGTTCTAGGCGCTTCAGTCCGGAACCGCGTGACTGCTACGGTCGTAGGTTCGAATCCTGCCTCGGACATGGATGTGTGTGATGTCCCTAGGTTAGTTAGGTTTAAGTAGTTCTAAGTTCTAGGGTACTGATGACCTCAGATGTTAAGTCCCATAGTGCTCAGAGCCATTCGAACCAATAAACCGAAATCGACCATTCGCCGTCCCTACTACAATCTTTACATGCTCATTCCATTTATATTGCTCTGCAGCGTTACGTCTAGATATTTAATCGACGTGATTGTGTCAAGCAGCTCACTGCTAATGCTCTACTCGTACATTACGGGTTGGTTTTCCTACTCATCTGCATTAAATTACATTTTACTACATTTAGAGCTATCTGTCATTCACCACACCAACTGGAAAATTTTTGCAAGTCATCTTGTATCCTCCTACAGTCACTCAACGACGACATCTTCCCCTACACCACAGCCTCAGACTACTGCTTACCCCATCTGCCAGATCATTTATGTATACAGAGAATAACAGTGATCCTATCACAATTCCCTGGGCACTCCTCCCAATACCCTTGTCTCTTATGAACAGTCGCCGTCGAGGTATGAGTGTGAACGTTCGTGATAGTATAAACAATATGGAATACTCAGTATTTAATCTTTACATTTAAAAAGTCTGTGAGAGTAACTGCTTCGGGTAAAAATTTTCTTAAGACGGCGTTAAGATTGTACGGAACACTTTCTAAGTTTTCGAGTACCGAATTCTCTAAAATTACCACCAACCACATAAGCAACGGTACAAGAGGAGTAGGAAAGTGTGCTTGGCACAACAAACCATATGCATGTAATGAACAGAACCGTAAAACAGAGGAAGTAAACCGAGCTACCAGTATGAGATTCATAAATTTTGTGAATCAGTTTTATTCAGTTATGATAGTAGCTGGGAAACGATTTAAACCTAATACGATTCTAGAGCATCAGCCTTTGTAGACAGAAAGTGAGAGAGAGAGAGAGAAAGAGAGAGTGAGAGAGTGGTGGGGAAAGGAGGAAGAGAAGATTGAGGGAGAAAGAAAGAGAGGGTGGGAGGTGGAGAGAAGGATTTCGGGAGCTAGATAGAAAGGTTCAGAGAGGGAGGAGGTTCAGAGAGAGAGAGCGAGAAATACAGACATAAGAAGAATTCAAAGAAGAATTGAGAGAGAGAATGTTTAGGAGATTAAACGAGAAGAAGCTATAGAAACGTCTCGTGTCAGCTGGCACCTGCAAATGCTTTGTTCAGCCCGAACCGGCAGCAGTATGGCGATCGGTATCACCTGCCAAGCGATTCACGGTGCCGTACCTGCCGAGGCGACAATCCCCCAGCCCCAGCCTCCGCCAGCGACTACAACGCCTGTGCTGTCAATAGAATTGGGTCCAGACCGAAGACAATCGAGCGGCGGGGAAGGGCCCATCACAATAAACCACCCGCTCTCCCACACGCGACTACGCGCGCCCACAGTACGTGGAATTGTCTTAGACACACACAATAGTGTGTCCTTTCTTTTGTGACAGTTCCTTTTTCTGTTTATTTTGATTACATCAGCGGACGGAAACAATCGGCTCTTTGTGATCACGTGATCACTGTTCAGACGGGCGTTGCCCTTCCGGCGACAAAACTAATTATTAAGCGGCGGCGGACACGTTCGTATATCACCTATAGGTGACGACTGCCTCCGTTATATGTCGACGACGGAAACGCCTTTATCCAACCAGAAATCGTAGAGGAAACTGTACAACAAAATGATTCTTCCGCATGGGTGTGTGGCTGTTCTTGTGGTTAAAGTCATTCGATTGTATCTTAGCTGCTTCTCATCCTCTCTATTTGTTCACTCTTAAAGTGCTCATTTCTCCCCAGAGGTCTGAGCAGATTACATTCCGTACCGTTCACCAAAAATATCTCCAAGATGACGGTATTTGAGGCCAGGAATTTGGTAACAGAACTGACAAATATTAATGTGTGCTATTCTTCAAGAATGCTCAAATAATAATAATAATACTGTTTAACTTCCCCTCGACATCTCAGCCATTGGAGACTAAAGTCATTTAACGTAGAATGTGAGCAACTTGCTGTATGCGTTGCAGCATTATTATTACTGCTCTGTCTTCACTTTAAATTCTGACTTGCTATTTATTGCAGCCTACACAACCTCTTGGACTCACTTCAGCAAAGCCATCAAACGTTCAACAGAGTTCACCGGAAGTGATTCTAGGATGCTCCAAAACAACTTCCGAAATTGACGATCGAATCCGGATTCTAAGCAACACTTACTCTTTATTTTTATTTATTTATTATTTTTGGCGTGTCTTGCTCTGACATTTTGCGATCATTTTGAGCAGCTGAATAAAATGTTCTCGTGACAAGTGATCAAAATGCCACGAGCTTTCGTCACCTGTCACCTGTCGTTCAAAAATGGTTCAAATGGCTCTTAGCACTATGGGACTCAACTGCTGAGGTCATTAGTCCCCTAGAACTTAGAACTAGTTAAACCTGACTAACCTAAGGACATCACAAACATCCATGCCCGAGGCAGGATTCGAACCTGCGACCGTAGCGGTCTTGCGGTTCCAGACTGCAGCGCCTCACCTGTCGTCACAACTGAAATTACTATAGGAATCACGCTTCATAGTACCGTGAGTAACAGAAAAATTCACGGAGTTTTTATGGTGACTTTAGAGACAGAGTTGTTCCATCAATAATGGGGAAATACTGTACTGTTTACCTGATTTATAATGGAAGGACAAGAGAAATAGATGTGAGAAGAAATGTGTAGGTATGTGACATATGGGAGCTTGAGTCGAGCCGAGGAGCGTGCTCGGATAGCCTACGTCGTAAGGCGAGCGCTCACAAGAAGCGGGAAATCCGGCTTTGAGTCCTGGTCCGGCACATATTTTCATATGTAATTTTTGGTAAAACATACGTACCTCTGCAAAATACTAACACGATTTTTTTACGGTCGAATGGAAAAACTGGTGGAAGCTGAACTCGGGAAACGTCAGTTTGGATTTTGTAGAAATGTTGGAACACGCGAGGCAGTACTGACCTTACGACTTATCTTAGAAGATATATTAAGAAAAGACAAACCTATGTTTGTAGCATTTGTAGACTTAGAGAAAGCTTTGGACAATGTTGTCTGGAATACTCGCTTCCAAATTCTGAAGGTGGTATGGGTCACACACAGGGAACGAAAGGCTGTTTACAATTTGTACGAAAACCAGGCAGCAGTTATAAGAGTCGAGGAGCACGAAAGAGAAGCAGTGGTTGAGAAGGGAGTAAAACAGGATTGTAGCTTATCCCCGATGTTATTCAAATTGTATATTGAACAACCAGTAAAGGAAAAAAAAGAAAAATTTCGAGTAAATTAAAATCCACGGAGAAGAAATAAAAACTCTGAGGTTTGGCGATGACTCTGTTATTCTGCCAGAGACAGCAAAGGACCTGGAAGAGCAGTTAAAGGGAATGGAGAGTGTCTTGAAAGGAGGATATAAATGAACATCAACAAAAGCAAAACGAGGATAATGGAATGCAGTCGAATTTAATCAGGTGATGCTGAGGGTATTAGAAGAGGAAATGAAGGACTTTAAGTAGGAAATCAATTTTGCTATTTGGGGAGACAAAAAACTGATGATGATTCAAGTAGAGACGATATAAAACACAGTATAGACTGGCTATGGCAAGGAAGCGTTTCTGAAGAAGAGAAATTTGTTAACATCGAGTATAGATTTATGTGTCAGGAAGTATTTTCTAAAAGTGTTTGTATGGATTGTAGCCATGTATGGAAGTGAAACATGGACGATAAACAGTGTAGACAAGAAGAGAATAGAAGCTTTCAAAATGTGATGACACAGAAGAATGCTGAAGATTAGACGGGTAGATCACGTAATTAACGAGGAGGTATTGAATAGAATCGGGGAGCAGAGGAATTTGTTGCACTACTTAGCTAGAAGAAGGGATCGTTTGATGGACACGTTCTGACATATCAAGGGATCATCAATTTAGTATTGGAGGGAAGCGTGGAGGGTAAAAATCGTAGAAGGAGTCCAAGAGATGAGTTCACTAAGCAGACTCAGAAGGATGTAGGCGCAGTAGTTATTGAGAGATGAAGAGGGTTGCACAGGATAGAGTGTCATGGAGAGCTGCATCAGATCAGCCTTTGTACTGAAGACCACAACAACAACAACAACAACAACAACATACGTACCTATAAGAGTTAAGTTGAATGCTAGGAAAAATTCAGTCTAATGGAAGATTTCTGATAAGCATGCTCCACTGCTACGATATTTTGTTGCTAATAGCCCTCCGAATTAAACAAGAACTCCTGGTGTAACTCAATATGACCATCTCCAGACAGAAAAGTTTAGATTTACTGTGTCGCAGCAGTACAACCTGTCAAAGACTGGTTACAAAGCGTTAGTAAGTTTCCTCATACACTGTCTGATCAAACGTATCCAGGCACCTATTAGCGGACATTAATGTGGATCGTGTCCACCCTTCCTCTTTGTGGCGTTTTGACTCTGCTGGGCACTCTTTCAGTGAGGTGACTGAACGTCCGTGAACTACTGGTAGCCCATTCTTCCTCAAGAGCCGAAAGCAGAGCAGGTAGTCGAATCTGGACGCTGGGGTCATGAGCGAAGATAGTCTGACTCATCCCAGGCTCAGGTTGGAACTCTGGAGAAGCCAGTCCATAATTATAAGGAACGCTGTTGTCATCAGCGACTTCTTCACATGCTGCTTTATGACAGGGAGCATTGTCATGCCGACACAAACAGTCACCGACTACTAATTTTTTCTCTACTGTGCGCAGTGCACATTGATGTAAAATATGTTCATTCCTCGCGCATTTGGCATTTTTAAAGAGCAATAAGATGACACACTCCAGTCACGAAAACAACCTGTGGTGCAACACAGTTTCCTCCGTACTTCACTGTTCGCCCTACATAGAACGTCAGGTAACGCTCTCCAGGGATCCGCCAAAACCAAATCCTTTCATTGCGTTCCATAGTGCGTAGTGTGATTCATCACTCCACATCACTAGTTTCCAGTCACCCACTGTCCAGTGACGTCATTCTGTACAGCAGTTCTCACTTCGCTTAGCACTGACTACACGAATGTGTGGCTTATGAGGAGCTTCGTGTCCACTGTACCCCATTCCTTTTAACTCACTAGGTGCGGTCTCTGTGCCAGCTGGACTACTGGTAGCACTTTGGAACTCACGAGTGATTCCTTTTGCTAATTTCATGCAAGTTTTTACTATCAACTTGCGCAGTGCTGGACGATCACTGTCCGGCAGTACACGAGGTCCACCTGATCTTGGTTTAGCTGCGATTGATCCTTTGCGTTCCCACTTCACTATCACTTTACCAACAGTCGACTTGGGCGGCTAGAGAAGGGTTGAAATATTCCTGGTCGATGTTATTCATATAATGTCAATGACTAGTCCGCGTTCGAGGTCGCTGAGCTCTCCTCACAGAGTAGCTCTGCTGTTACTGCTTCCCTACTGTGATCACAGTGTTCCCCGCGCTCGTTTGAAAAAAAAAAAAGTTCAAAAGGCTCTGAGCACTATGGGACTTAACATCTGAGGTCATCAGTCCCATAGACTTAGAACTACTTAAACCTGACTAACTTAAGGACATCACACACATCCATGCCCGAGTCAGGATTCGAACCTGCGACCTTAGCAGCAACGCGATTCCGGACTGAAGCGCCTAGAACCGCTCGGCCACCCCGGCCGGCCCGTTCGTTTACAGTGGCGGGTCCGTCTCTCGTACATTCTAGTGGTAAAATCCGCATTACAGAGGGATGATCGGATTCTTTTGATTAGATAGTGTTTTCGACATTAATATACAAATTGCGCTGCATCCATCCACATAGTGTTACCTCAACAGTCACGTTCCTGCTTTATTGTCGTTGTAATGACTGTTTATGTTAGGTTAACGCACGAGGTTCAGTAAAGACGACAGCCAATGTTGAAAGCAGGGCACACGTCTGAAACGCTATATCGTGAAAACTCATTATTATGCAATATAATCGGATGTGAAATGAAAACGAGACAGATGAAGAAAAGAAAGTAAAACCGGCATACCCTTTAATCCATTTTCCCCACTGCGACGTAAGAGAGTCAGTGCCTTCATGTCGCCAATGTTGTTTAGAGTACGCTGCAGACATTTCACTGGGAAGCCCTTTGAGCCATGCTCGGCTCGTGTTCATGCCATTAATTGTTTGTCATCTTCTATTACGGCACTGCCGCCTCGCTTTTTTATTCCATTTACTGGCGCCACTAACTTCCTGCCTTACTTGTCCGTGAGCGGCAGCAGCAGAGTGTATCGATAAGTGCACTGTCGTATCATCTCTGGAGCGACCGACTGTATTTTCGGGTCGTCGTGTGTCTGGCAGTCACCTGGACACAGACCAGCAGTGCAGTCGGAGACCGAGCGCCGGTGAGGCGCTGACAGCCAGTGCTCGCCTATCACTGGTGACACACATGAACTGTCCGATAGAAGGAGAAAGGAGCAGGACGACCGTTGGTTGCTCGTTCGGTTGGTCGTCTCATCGGCCGACATATGTTTGGTCCTTTCACCGTTTCCGGGCCTGGCAGTTTCATCAGTTGGCGTGGAGCAGCGATGAAATCTCTGCGGGCGCGCTGGTGGCCTCTATGTGATGTCAGAGTGTGTAGTGCTGTTCCCATTGGTACGAGGTTTGTGGCTCACCGATCCTGGACATGAAAGTTGAGTATTGACGTGATCTACCAGCAAGTCACGACTGTTCACATTGTGTGGTTTGGAGTTTGTTGTCAGCTGTTGGGATATTCCCACAAGCAACAATGTGTGTTTTCAAGTTGGCAAATTTTAGCCACCCTCCAGTAGAGTTTGACTGTACTTGGTTATTTGGATTGGAGTGCACCAGTGGAATGTTCTGCCTAGTGGCCGTTAATGTTCCGCTTACCTGCCCTGGCTGTTGACGTAAATTTAGGCAGTGTATTTTCCTCATTGTGTTGTCGCTGTCCAGCATGGTGTGTAGTTTCACACCTCAATGTATAGTTGGTTGTGGACACCAATACCTTCTACATTGTTCCATTGAACTCCCTGTTGTGTGCTGGTCGGGTGAAGCGGAGGTGGGTCCGTTGACTGTCTGTCTGTTGGGTTGTCGTCGGATCGAGAATGGTTGGGCCGACTGCCTGTCTCACCTAAGCGTGCGTTAGTGTTTGAATTACAGGCCGACCCTCGGAACTTCTGAGTGCCCTTGGGTGTACTGCCTTTTATTGTTTGTTCTTGTTGTTTGTACTTGTATGGCTTCTAGCCGATTTTTAGATTAAGGTTGTTTTGCCCTTAAGGCGTCAGATGGTTTGGGCCTTCAGCCCAATTTAAAAATTGTTTCAGGTAAAGCCTTTGGCATTTTTAAAATTAATGTTATTGAGTCTTGTGTTGGGCCTTCAGCCGATTTTGAATTTAAGTTGTTTTGCTCTTAGTGTCAGATTCTTGGAGCCTTCAGCCTATTTTGAATTAAAGTTGTTCTGCACTGAAGGTGTTAGATGGTTTGGTCCTTCAGACTAATTTAAAAATTAATGTTATTGAGTCTTAAGTGTTGGGCCTTCAGCCAATTTTGAATTTAAGTTGTTTTCTCTTCAAGTGTCAGATTCTTTGGGAATAATTAATGAACTGTTTTAAGATAAGTCTTTGCCTTTTAAGTTTCTGATTTTGGTTGAGCTTTAAGTTATTGGCTTTCAGCCGTTTTTAAATGAAAGTGGTCTTGCCCTTACGGCATGAGACTGTACGGCGCATTCAGCCACTACTTAAGTTCCAAAACCAAAGCTGCGTTTTTTTTTTCAAAAAAAAATTATTGGCTCTTTTAATGTTTGATCAAATAAAAGGTTGTATGTTCGAGTGTAACTGACAGCCACTTATTTTGGCCCCTTTCCACAACTTAAGCCGCCTGTCCTGCGGATTTAGCAGGGCATCTCACCCTTACACATCCTTCATACAGCCCCTAGCTCTCTCCAGGCGTTTTCCATATTTTTGGAGCACTGAAGAATGACATTCGTGGTCGTCGATTTCCTTCGGACGGAGAGCTGCATTCCTTGGTACAATCATGGTTCCGTGGGCAACCGAAAATATTTTTCCCTCAAGACATTGACCGTCCTGTCTCGTAGAGGGATAAATGTGGTAACAGCTGTGGCGATTGGTTTTGAAAGAATGAACGTGTTACTTACATTTTTCCATCTCTTTTACATCTGGCTGCCTCTTATAACTAGCTACTCCCAGGTCCCAGGTCCCAGGCCTAAAATATCATAATGCCCATAATGATATACTACTACTGACACACAGATTTGAATTTTAACTTTTGTACCTGTGGATGGTCGTATAGACTGGATGTGGTAGTGAGTAAAATTGTTTAATTCAGTATCTCGAAGGGTTAGTGACAATGTCACTCGTGAATTGTGATGCCCAGTGCAGGAAGCGAAGCACTGTTTTCCATTATAATTTCCGGATTTCATTACTTGACTTTTTCAATTGAGAAGAAACCGTTTCTTATATTCCTTCATGCATCCAAAAGTTGTTTTTCACGATCCAAGAAAATGGGAAAATAAACCAGTTCTGGTTGGCACGCTCCACGATCAGTTTGGGCTTCGCATACGTTTGCATGGGAGGAAAAAAAGAAAGAAAGTTCTCGTATAACTCTACGCGATTTTGCTAAATCATAAAGTGGTATGGCAGGATCCAGTGGTAATCAACAACTATCCATGAATGGACACATTTGACTGAAACGATATGGATACGATCGGTTTCCCAGATTCATCTGACGATAAACTGGGTATTCAGAAATCGATATATGTTTGAAAGTCTACGATTATTTTTGAAACTGAACCAGAGTGTTCATTTAATATTATTAACTTGATTTCTGCACTGAAATACATCTGCAGAAATAGACCCATATCTCTAACGTCGATCAGTTGTAGAATTTTGGAACACATATTATGTTCGAGTATAATGACTTTTCTGGAGACTAGAAATCTACTCTGTAGGAATCAGCATGGGTTTCGAAAAAGACGGTCGTGTGAAACCCAGCTCGCGCTATTCGTCCACGAGACTCACAGGGCCATAGACACGGGTTCACAGGTAGATGCCGTGTTTCTTGACTTCCGCAAAGCGTTCGATACAGTTCCCCACAGTCGTTTGATGAACAAAGTAGGAGCATATGGACTATCAGACCAATTGTGTGATTGGATTGAAGAGTTCCTAGATAACAGAACGCAGCACGTCATTCTCAATGGAGAGAAGTCTTCAGAAGTAAGAATGATTTCTGGTGTGTCGCAGGGGAGTGTCATAGGACCGTTGCCATTCACAATATACATAAAAGACCTTGTGGATGATATCGTAAGTTCACTGAGGATTTTTGCAGATGATGCTGTGGTGTATCGAGAGGTTGTAACAATGGAAAATTGTACTGAAATGCACGAGCATCTGCAGCGAATTGACGCTTGGTGCAGGGAATGGCAATCGAATCTCAATGTAGACAAGTGTAACGTGCTGCGAATACACAGAAAGATAGATCCCTTATCATTTAGCTACAATATAGCAGGTCAGCAACTGGAAGCAGTTAATTCCATAAATTATCTGGGGGTACGCATTAGGAGTGATTTAAAATGGATTGATCATATAAAGTTGATCATCGGTAAGGCGGACGCCAGACTGAGATTCATTGGAAGAATCCTAAGGAAAGGCAATCCGAAAACAAAAGAAGAAGGTTACAGTACGCTTGTTCGCCCACTGCTTGAATACTGCTCAGCAGTGTGGGATCCGTACCAGATAGGGTTGATAGAAGAGATAGAGAAGATCCAACGGAGAGCAGTGCGCTTCGTTACAGGATCATTTAGTAATCGCGAAAGCGTTACGGAGATGATAGATAAACTCCAGTGGAAAACTCTGCAGGAGAGACGCTCAGTAGCTCGGTACGGGCTTTTGTTAAAGTTTCGAGAACATACCTTCACCCAAGAGTCAAGCAGTATATTGCTCCCTCCTACGTATATCTCGCGAAGAGACCATGAGAATAAAATCAGAGAGATTTGAGCCCATACAGAAGCATTCCGACAATCCTTCTTTCCACGAACAATACGAGACTGAAATAGAAGGGAGAACCGATAGAGGTACTCAGGGTACCCTCCGCCACACACCGTCAGGTGGCTTGCGGAGTATGGATGTAGATGTAGATGCAGACACTGAAAATGACCCCTTAATGATGCAGTCTGACTGTAATGACAATGTTTCGGAGATGGCAAAAATGTCGCTATGCTCAATACAAAAAAGAGAGGCGGTTACTCGTAGCAATATAGATGAAATTAAATCAGAACATTGCAAACATCGTGATATAGTGCTTCATTTTGTAATAAATTCAGCCTTATAGGTTCAACTTCTGCACAACAAATGTGTTTGTCATTTGGGACCTAAACTTCTTAAGAACCCTTAACCTATGAGCTGGTGTGGTGAAAGAAATAAGTTCAGGCCTGTGGTGCTGTAAAATTCATACGTAAGCTTACTGCAAGCGTTTCGTATTTTTTCTCCGTTGTTCCTGAAATAATTGCAAGGAAAGTGAACTGGGTACGTTTTTATGAGACAAATCTTATGTATTCACAAGAACAAATTTGAGGCATGTGGTGGAACTCTTGAACAAAGGAAGGTATGGAAAGGTCAAAAGACCTAGCTGTGTTGCACAAGAACGATATTTTCTGAATCCGTGTTGGTTATGTATCAATAATTCATTTTCTTCAAGGTGATTCATAATATTCGAGTACAGTATATGCTCCAAAATCCTACTGCAAACTGAGGTCAATGATATGGGTCTGTAATTCAATAGGTTACTCCTATTTCCTTTTTTGAATATTGGTGTGACCTGTGCTACTTTCCAGTCTTTAGGAACAGACCTTTCGTCAAGTGAGCGGTTGTATATGATTGCTAAGAAAGACTCTATGTGTCTGCATACTCTTGAAAGGAACCTGATTGGTATACCATCTAGGCCGGAAGACTTGCATTCCTTAAGTGATTTGAGTTGTTTCGCAACACCTAAGATTTCTACTTTTATGTCACTCATGCTAACGGCTGTTCTGGTTTCGAATTCTGGAATATTTACCTCGTCCTCTTCCGTAAAGGAATTACGGAAAACTGTATTTAGTAACTCCGCTTTAGTGACACCATCATCGGTAACATTTCCATCGCTATCGCGCAATGACGGTGTTGACTGTTTTTTGCCACTGGTGTACTTTACATACGACCAGAATCTCTTTGGGTTTTCTACCATTTTTGAGACAATGTTTCATTGTGGAAACTATTAAAAGCATCTCGCATTGACGTCCACCCTAAATTTCGAGCTTCCGTAAACTTAGCCAGTCTTGGGGATTTTGCGTACTTCTGAGTTTGGCATGCTTTTTTCGTTGCTTCTGAAACAGTGCTCTGACGTGTTTTGTGTACAACGGTAGATCAGTCCCGTCTCTCATTAACTTATGCGGCATGAATCTATCTATTGATGTCGATACTGTATCTTTGAATTTGAGCCATTTTTGAGACACTTAAAGTAGTAGATGAGTTTTGCTGTTTGGTATAAGATGTACTGACAATAGAAAGAAAAGCATTTCTGATGAAGAGAAATTTGTTAACATCGAATATTGATTTAAGTGTGTGGAAGTCTTTTCTTAAAGTATTTGTATGAAGTGTAGCCATCTGTGAAAGTGAAACATGGACGACAAAAAGAGAATAGAAGCTTTGGGTATGTGGCGCTATAGAAAAATGCTTGAAATTAGATGGGTAGATTATGTAACTAATAAGGATCTACTAAACAGAATTGTCGAGAAAAGAAGTTTTTGCCACAGTTTGATTGAAAGAAGGGATCGGTTGGTAAGACACATTTTTGAGACATCGAATATCGGAGGATTGGAGGGAAGTGTGTGTGGGTAAAAACTGTGAAGAGAGACCACGAGATGAATAGAGCAAGCAGTTTCTAAAGGGATTTAGGTTGCAGTGTTATTATTTAGAGGTGAAGAGGCTTACACAGGGTAGAGCATGGGGAGATGCATCAAACTAGTTTTCAGACTGAAGACCAAGAGAGGTACTTTCTTTCAGATGATGTTTCTGCTGTGGTACATCCCAGTGGCGACCATGCAAAGAAACTAGTTTGAGTACCTGTACTTCCTACAATCGTATCTCACAACTCGATTTCGTTAGCCAAAGGTCTTTGTGATGATGGAACAAAGAGTTCTGAAATGAGAAAACGAGATCGTTTCCTCTGCTACGAAACTGCGAAAGTTATACCGACATATAACATTGGTACTGATATGTTGTGCATGTAGCTGACAACTAGCTTATTGAACAAGTGGTCGGCTATCGTCGCTCACGCGTTACTATTTCTGCGTAAGCTTACGTGGTCCTACCTGTGGCGAGGCCTTCAGCCTGTCCGTAAACGGATTCAAGAAACCTGATGACGCGGCGCGGTCACTGTGCGTCCCAAAAGCGACGTGGCCACCAGGTCGGTCAGTGAGACCGCCGCCCACTCGCGGTCGTACATTGTGACGGCAAAACGCGGCACTCCCAAGCCTGTCCAGCCGCGCTCGCAGCGGGGGGTTAAGTAAACAAATGTGAAATTAGTTAAAGTCTGGGCCGCTCCCCCTGCCTTTGTTCTCCACGTCGTTCCTGGAAAAGCGGCCACACCGTGGATCGCGCTATACTTGAAGAATAATGTAGAGGGTACTTTTCCAGGTTCGATCCCACCTTGGATGTCATAGTGCGGTAGCATTTATCGTTCACTAGCTACTGCTTGCACTAATGGATGTCTGGTAACACACATTCTTGTACAACGCACGTCGTTCATTTCTAGTTATCAGTCGCAATTACCGATGTTATTAACAGTAAAACTACCAGATGGTCTTTGCTCACCGATATTTTCCCATGACCAGTCCGCAATGACGTAGCACAACAGGTGTTAATCATGTACTGCTGTACTCACTCGGGATATAATTCTTACCAGGTATCTGTACATACGTAGTCATTAGGTTATATACGTAATTATTTTTTGATAGGGAGCAGGCAGATACATTTGAGTGGTAAGGTGCAACTATAGAAACATACTTCTGAAATAATTATGTTTGCAGACCGTATTAAGCTTATTCAATATGGAAGTTTAAGAACACGTGACTGTTTATTCAATGTTAATGCCAATCTTGATTAAAGTATTTGCTCATAAACTGACTGCATTACATGTTAATATTAGAACAGAAGTAAGACACCAGATCATTTGAAGTTTGTTCTTATAGTAATTTATTTATTTATTTTATTTTGAGCTTTCATGATAACACCAGTTTTGATTTAAGTACACTACTGGCCATTCAAATTGCAACACCAAGAAGAAATGCAGATGATGAACGGGTATTCATTGGACAAATAAATTATACTAGAACTGATATGTGATTACATTTTCACGCAATTTGGCTGCATAGATCCAGAGAAATCAGTACCAAGAACAACCACCTCTGGCCGTAATAACGACCTTGATACGCCTGGGCATTGAGTCAAATAGAGCTTGGATGGCGTGTACAGGTACAGCTGCCAATGCAGCTTCAACACGATACCACAGTTCATCCAGGCGTATTGTGACGAGCCAGTTGCTCGGCCACCATTGACCAGTGAGAGATCTGGGTAATGTGCTGGCCAGGGCAGCAGTCGAACATTTTCTGTATCCAGAAAGACCCGTACAGGATCTGCAACATGCGGTCATGCATTATCCTGCTGAAATGTAGGGTTTCGCAGGGATCGAATGAAGGGTAGAGCGACGGGTCGTAACACATCTGAAAAGTAACGTCCACTGTTCAAAGTGCCGTCAATGCGAACAAGAGGTTGTAACACCACAGCTCTTATGCTGTATAGATTCATTTTGCTTTATTTAATGTTACATTGTTGATCTTTTGTAAATGTGTTTGAATCGATAACATAAAATTGTGTACTCTTTTCTTTGTCAAACTTTGATGTTATGATTTGATTGTATGCTGTGTAACATATCTCTCGTTTAAATGCTTTGACCCATTTGGAGGGAACAATACTTACTGTATATGATTGTAATTTTGTGTGAATAATTTTTGTAGAAGTGTCAATATGTGAAAATGTTCTGTTTTATTTAATACATTTGGTTGCTATTATGTAAACTGCTGATCCTCACTTAGGGCTCTTAGTTATTCTGTATGTAAGAGGTAGTGTGGTTCCCCTTGGGAACGGAACTGTGTAGCGCGCGCAAATTGTGGTTGGCCAAGGTGGAAAAGGTGGAACTGATAGTCAGTCGGAGACGAGCACGAGTCGGAGACGAGCCACCAGTCGGAAAGGAGCTACCAGTCTGTGCACTGTCAATGTAAAGGTGCATATCATGCTGATTCAGAGAGAGGCTTTTACTGCTTCTTTCCAATGCCTCGGATGGGTGGATAAATAGCTGGATCTATTCTGGAATTTGTATGAATCATCGCCATGAAGAAACGATAAAGTCCGGCAATTCTACCTGTAATTCCACCTACCAACATGCAGTTGCCACCACATTGCGCAATCACTGTAACGTAATACTATATTGATGTACAGTGAAGGATCAGCCTAATGGATGTGTTAGTGTGCTGAAATATAAGGTAATTCATATCGGAATTTATTTACCTACCTTGATTTTACTCCTCATCATAACACCTCTCAGGGTCCTCTCCGTTTGAAGTAAAGTGATTACCGAGTGTCCTTACTGAAAGTACGTTGAAGCCTAGAGCTTTGTTAAATAATGCCTCTTGAACTTATTAGAAAGATAGTTAAAGCTAATGTGGTAACAGAGTGAGTTAAAGCAAATGTTATTTGTCCAATAATAATTTTCCTATTGAAACTGTTATTTAAAGTGCTGTTACCAACTTCAAACTTTAGGCTGAGTCTTATAAAGTAAATGATCACGTTGTTGTCTGTAGTAAATTCTAAAAAGGAGAGTCAGTTCCTTGCAATTTTGTCAACATTGTGTTTCGTTGTAGTAAAAGTGAGAAAGCTGCAGTTGTGAAACGTTACATTCTCATGTATGCCAAGTGTTTGTCTCTCTTGTGTGCATATTGACAGTATAAAGACCACTCAGTTTGTGTAAACCCTGAAAGTGATAGTGTTTTTCTGTACCTGTTATAATTTTGAAAATAGTTCCTGCTGCTCTAACTGTTAGCTTCAATCTTAAAACATATGTGTGTTAGAGTTCATTGCACTCGCGTGTTGCTAAGTCTAGGTTGTGTCTGTTGTGTTGTCCATTATAGTTACTTATACCTACTTTCATAAACGAGAATGTTAATCTTTCTCTTGCCTAATTAGGCTGGCGACCGTTTCCCTTATTCTATAAACAGTATTGCTAGGCAAAATTTTGTTTGTCACTATTCCAATATTAACGTAATTCTGACTTTCATTTCCGATAAGCCACTTCCATTAGGAACAATACGGTCAACTTAACAAAATTCCTCTCAGAGGGTAACACTGCTCTGTTGCTTTGTGCCATAGTTACTTTTACAAAATTGTTTTATGTTACAACCTGCTTCTGGCATTGAGGTTATGGTACAGTAGTTAGCAGACGGGGAGTGTTATAAGGTGACCGAGACTTGTAAACAATGGCACCCCATACCATCACGCTGGGTGATACGCCAGTATGGCGATGACGAATACACGCTTCCAATGTGCGTTCACCGCGATGTCGCCAAACACGGATGCGACCATCATGATGCTGTAAGCAGAACCTGGATTCATCCAAAAAAATGACGTTTTGCCATTCGTGCACCCAGGTTCGTCGTTGAGTACACCATCGCAGGCATTCCTGTCTGTGATGCAGCGTCAAGGGTAACCGCAGCCATGGTCCCCGAGCTGATAGTCCATGCTGCTGCAAACGTCGTCGAACTGTTCGTGCAGATGGTTTTTGTCTTTCAAACGTCCCCATATGTTGACTCAGGGACCGAGACGTGGCTGTACGATCCGTTACAGCCATGCGGATAAGATGCCTATCATCTCGACTGTTATAGATACGAGGCCGTTGGGACCCAGCACTGCGTTCCGAATTATCCTCCTGAACCCACCGAATCCATATTCTGCTAATAGTCATTGGATCTCGACCAACGCAAGTAGCAATGACGCGATACGATATACCGCAATCGCGATAGGCTACAATACCACCTTTATCAAAGTCGGAAACGTGATGGGACGCTCTCCTCTTCACACGATGCATCACAACAAAGTTTCACCAGGCAACGCCGGTTAATGGCTGTTTGTGTATGAGAAATCGGTTGGAGACTTTCCTCATGTCAGCACGTTGTAGGTGTCGCCACCGGCGCCAGCCTTGTGAGAATGCTCTGAAAAGCTAATCATTTGCATATCACAGCATCTTCTTCCTGTCGGTTTAATTTCGCGTCTGTAGCACGTCAGCTTCGTGGTGTAGCAATTTTAATGGCCAGTAGTGTATTTGTCCGTGCATCGATTTTAGTACTGCAAACAAAAACAATTAATACCTCTGAGCAAACTAGGTCCATGTCATGTCTTTGTGCGGAGATCTCTGTAGCAAGTAACAGTTGCATACCACATGCTGGATGCTAGCAAAGTTTCGTTATTCCAGTATACACACATACATATTCGATAAAAGTGAGTGATATAGTACCAACTGGCCATAATAATGGAACCGAACAGACGGATATTAACAACAAAATCCACCCATACTGTCGCATCAAGTACAATATTAATTTTTGGATCCAAATCGGCAGATAAGCAATGCTCATAGCGATGTATTAAAGCTTGTTCGATCTTCTTGTCACATAGTCAGCACCCAGCATTATGCTTGAAATACACTCCTGGAAATTGAAATAAGAACACCGTGAATTCATTGTTCCAGGAAGGCGAAACTTTATTGACACATTTCTGGGGTCAGATACATCACATGATCACACTGACAGAACCACAGGCACATAGACACAGGCAACAGAGCATGCACAATGTCGGCACTAGTACAGTGTATATCCACCTTTCGCAGCGATGCAGGCTGCTATTCTCCCATGGAGACGATCGTAGAGATGCTGGATGTAGTCCTGTGGAACGGCTTGCCATGCCATTTCCACCTGGCGCCTCAGTTGGACCAGCGTTCGTGCTGGACGTGCAGACCGCGTGAGACGACGCTTCATCCAGTCCCAAACATGCTCAATGGGGGACAGATCCGGAGATCTTGCTGGCCAGGGTAGTTGACTTACACCTTCTAGAGCACGTTGGGTGGCACGGGATACATGCGGACGTGCATTGTCCTGTTGGAACAGCAAGTTCCCTTGCCGGTCTAGGAATGGTAGAACGATGGGTTCGATGACGGTTTGGATGTACAGTGCACTATTCAGTGTCCCCTCGACGATCACCAGTGGTGTACGGCCAGTGTAGGAGATCGCTCCCCACACCATGATGCCGGGTGTTGGCCCTGTGTGCCTCGGTCGTATGCAGTCCTGATTGTGGCGCTCACCTGCACGGCGCCAAACACACATACGACCATCATTGGCACCAAGGCAGAAGCGACTCTCATCGCTGAAGACGACACGTCTCCATTCGTCCCTCCATTCACGCCTGTCGCGACACCACTGGAGGCGGGCTGCACGATGTTGGGGCGTGAGCGGAAGACGGCCTAACGATGTGCGGGACCGTAGCCCAGCTTCATGGAGACGGTTGCGAATGGTCCTCGCCGATACCCCAGGAGCAACAGTGTCCCTAATTTGCTGGGAAGTGGCGGTGCGGTCTCCTACGGCACTGCGTAGGATCCTACGGTCGTGGTGTGCATCCGTGCGTCGCTGCGGTCCGGTCCCAAGTCGACGGGCACGTGCACCTTCCGCCGACCACTGGCGACAACATCGATGTACTGTGGAGACCTCACGCCCCACGTGTTGAGCAATTCGGCGGTACGTCCACCCGGCCTCCCGCATGCCCACTATATGCCCTCGCTCAAAGTCCGTCAACTGCACATACGGTTCACGTCCACGCTGTCGCGGCATGCTACCAGTGTTAAAGACTGCGATGAAGCTCCGTATGCCACGGCAAACTGGCTGACACTGACGGCGGCGGTGCACAAATGCTGCGCAGCTAGCGCCATTCGACGGCCAACACCGCGGTTCCTGGTGTGTCCGCTGTGCCGTGCGTGTGATCATTGCTTGTACAGCCCTCTCGCAGTGTCCGGAGCAAGTATGGTGGGTCTGACACACCGGTGTCAATGTGTTCTTTTTTCCATTTCCAGGAGTGTAGATGAGCCTGAAAAGGTTTGAAAACCGGTTCATGAAATTAATAAATATCTATTTAAAAATGTGACTTGTTGCAGTTTCTTGTATTTACAGGTTCACTGGAGTCTTGGAATAATAATGACAATCAATCAGAATTTCAAATGATGCAGAACTATAACAGAAAGAGAGAAACACATTTAAAAAGAGCACTTACAGGTATTAAAACAACTTAGTCAGTTAGATTTGAACACAGAAAATCAAGGGAAATGACAGTTATATCAATTAATTGACGCAGGATTTAATACGCCAGACATGCTCTGAAAACGTTTGAAAGACTGCAACAGAATATAAATAAATATAGTTGTGGTTAAGAGCTGCTAAAACTATTTTCAACTTTGACCCACCTTGACTTAGTGCAATAGAAATGAACAGTTTTACAAGGCCCCTAGCCGAGGAAATAAATCAGAAACATTAAACACGACACACAGCAGCTAGGTACTGACCCTGGGGAGATCAGAAATGTACTGCTAACATCGGTCACTGTCATCATCACCACTCACACTAACCTTTAAATATTGTTGACGAACGCTCAACTAAGATACTAACCGTGGCAAGTAGAAAAGACAAATGTTCAGTGCCAAACGTCGCGTGAGATACGAAGTGATGACAGCAAGTGGTTTAACATTAAGTAATCACTTATCAGTTCTCCAATGTGATCATCCTGGAGTAATTGATACACAGCTTTCGACGTCGCGTGCCAAACTTAATTCACTAATTACCATTCGTTACCTTTTAAGGTAATTATCGGAATATTTTATAGTCTCAGGTGTTTTAATTTGAGGTATTTCTTAGCAGATCAGTTATGCAAATTATTTCATATTAAGTCTTGTTTTCCAATTTTTAACTTTTGATCCTTATTGTTACCAAGAAATAAGAGCTTTACGTGTAAGACAAAGTCTTTGTAATGACTCTGCGGTAATGCTATTCGAGAATCCCATCTGATGATGACAGTGATGGTCGAAGCCGATAGTGGAGATGTCAGTATAAAGAAAGTGATTAGGGCACAAATAATAAAGAAGAACTTAAGTTACTGACAATCGCAAAAACTCCGTGCATACCATGCTAAATGTAAATAACAGAAATTCGTCTTTGAGCTTAGGAGGCGAATCTTACATTTAGTTTCAACATCTTACTTTTAGTTTCTATAGTCCACACACCACATGATGGTGTGTGCTGGAAGGTAAATTGTGTGCGATTGAACTACCCCGTTTTCCTGCCCCCAGTCGTGAATGCTGCACGTGAAGAACGATTGTCGTTAAGCCTCCGTGCGAACTCGAATTCCTCTAATTTTACTTCCATACCTTTTTCGCCAGATATACACTACTGGCCATTAAAATTGCTACACCACGAAGATGTGCTACAGAATCGAAATTTAACCGACAGGAAGAAGATGCTGTGATATGCAAATGATTAGCTTTTCAGAGCATTCACACAAGGTTGGCGCCGGTGGCGACACCTACAACGTGCTGACATGAGGAAAGTTTCCAACCGATTTCTCATACACAAACAGCAGTTGACCGGCGTTGCCTGTCTCATGTTAGGTTTAAGTAGTTCTAAGTTCTAGTGGACTGATGACCTTAGAAGTTAAGTCCCATAGTGCTCAGAGCCATTTGAACCATATGACTTCTTTTCACATCTCATAGTCCAGTCGCCATGGAATGAGCCAGATCCAGAATTCATCCGGCAAGAAAACTAGATGACTTGTGAATCTACTGATTATCAGATTGTCCACGGAGATCCAGGATGACGGTCCAAATTCTTCCGTAGTGTTTTGGGTATAAATGCGTGCTTTCAGTGGCCCTTCGTCGTAGGGAAACTTCAAATAGCCGTGTTCCTTTGTATTTTCTATGAGAAGCAGGTTATCTCCTTGCGATGGACTTTTTTCTCCATGTTCATATCATTTTGTGATCAGTACTGAGAACTCAGACGCAGCATTTAACTTCCCAAGCACTCGTTACATTCGCTCTCTCTACTCAGTATTACATGTCAGCCAATCTACAGGACGGCGGCAGCTAAAGACAAGCCGACTGCACTAAATCTTGCGATGACATTAACGCGAGATTCTCCGGTTGGGATATTAAGGACAGTGGCACTGACGTTTTCTACGAACCCGTCTTAATTAAGTTCCCCACGACTTTGCGGTATAGCATGTTTAGTATTTCTGTTGCTGAACCAATTTTCTGGGTAGAACATTGCCCACTGTGATTACGCCTTTGTGTGGAGTGGTTCTAATTAATGTATCATCCGGATGTGGGGGCTACGGAACTATTATCTGATGCCACATATGACTGCAAACACTGGTAGTATTTTTTTTTTTTTACTTTAACATTCGCGTCGGATCTGCTGACTATGCAGCTCTCGACTCTGATCGGATGTGTAAATCCCACAATGTTTTCTCGAGGCATCTCCACGACAGCTTGAAGTGGCTGTTGTTAGTTAGTGCTGGCAGTGGTATTTTCATTTCCAGTCTTTTTCTCTCTTATGAGCGAAGAGAGACTGTTGATAGAAATTCTGCATCATAATTTACTTATTACCACAAGAAGTGTAATTTTTATATCCCGAGTATGTATTCCGATTTTCTGTTAGTCTATCTTCTCCTTACCCGTCTGCCTGTCCATCTCCTTCTTACTCTCTCTGTATCGCTCCTCACCGCTCTCTCTGGTCGACCTACTCCACCACTAATACTCTGTCCATTCCCTCCTGTCTGTTGTCCATCTACACTTCCCGACCCCTCCCCCTCCCCCCGTCTCTCGTCTCTGTCCATCCATGTCCCCCCGTCTGTCAATCTCCTCCACTATCTCCTCTGCAGCCCTTCTACGTCCTTCTCACACTTTTCTGTCCACCTCCTTCCTTCTTCCTATCCATTTCCTCTTCCTCTCTCTCTGTCCACATCCTCCCTTTCCCTTTCTGTCCATTTTCTCTTCCACCCCTTTCTGCCCACTCCTCCTCTTCCACGCCTCTGTCCATCCTCTTCTTCCTCCTCTGTGTCTGCCGATCTCCTTATCCCCTTCTCTTCCTCGTTATCACCCCACCTCAATAGGAGCTTGCTAGTTCTTGACTCCACAGTAGGTGTACTTAGCTTGGCTGAAACCGATCCAGTGGTTTAGGAAGAGTTTCTTACCCCCGGCCTTGCCTGCATACGCACAGTCATATGTTTCACACACACACACATTATTTCACACATGTTTGCATACATGTATACATATTTCGCTTGTATCTCTAGCGAATTTTGCCCTGCAGTTTTATTTTAACTTGCTCAATATTTAAGCGTAATATCTCCTGAATTATGTGTCGTACAATGATATGATGTTTATATCCGCTGGTATACGTGGACGCTATCTGCAAAACGTGTTGTGAATAGAATTTGTACAGAAGTAGTAAATTAAAACATTAAAACGTTATGCACGATGCGATAGTGTTTATAACGTCATATCTCCTGAACTATGCATTGACCTCCATGCTTTTCTTATTGACTTCAATCCCAAGAGATGTCTTTTCCTGGATATTCTTTCTGTCGCCGATCAGCTGAAGAAGGTATTTTTTCTGTCACCCAGGGTTTCTTCACATATGTAACATGTATGACAGTATTGGATGAAATTTAAATACACTCCTGGAAATTGAAATAAGAACACCGTGAATTCATTGTCCCAGGATGGGGAAACTTTATTGACACATTCCTGGGGTCAGATACATCACATGATCACACTGACAGAACCACAGGCACATAGACACAGGCAACAGAGCATGCACAATGTCGGCACTAGTACAGTGTATATCCACCTTTCGCAGCAATGCAGGCTGCTATTCTCCCATGGAGACGATCGTAGAGATGCTGGATGTAGTCCTGTGGAATGGCTTGCCATGCCATTTCCACCTGGCGCCTCAGTTGGACCAGCGTTCGTGCTGGACGTGCAGACCGCGTGAGACGACGCTTCATCCAGTCCCAAACATGCTCAATGGGGGACAGATCCGGAGATCTTGCTGGCCAGGGTAGTTGACTTACACCTTCTAGAGCACGTTGGGTGGCACGGGATACATGCGGACGTGCATTGTCCTGTTGGAACAGCAAGTTCCCTTGCCGGTCTAGGAATGGTAGAACGATGGGTTCGATGACGGTTTGGATGTACCGTGCACTATTCAGTGTCCCCTCGACGATCACCAGTGGTGTACGGCCAGTGTAGGAGATCGCTCCCCACACCATGATGCCGGGTGTTGGCCCTGTGTGCCTTGGTCGTATGCAGTCCTGATTGTGGCGCTCACCTGCGCGGCGCCAAACACGCATACGACCATCATTGGCACCAAGGCAGAAGCGACTCTCATCGCTGATGACGACACGTCTCCATTCGTCCCTCCATTCACGCCTGTCGCGACACCACTGGAGGCGGGCTGCACGATGTTGGGGCGTGATTGGAAGACGGCCTAACGGTGTGCAGGACCGTAGCCCAGCTTCATGGAGACGGTTGCGAATGGTCCTCGCCGATACCCCAGGAGCAACAGTGTCCCTAATTTGCTGGGAAGTGGCGGTGCGGTCCCCTACGGCACTGCGTAGGATCCTACGGTCTTGGCGTGCATCCGTGCGTCGCTGCGGTCCGGTCCCAGGTCGACGGGCACGTGCACCTTCCGCCGACCACTGGCGACAACATCGATGTACTGTGGAGACCTCACGCCCCACGTGTTGAGCAATTCGGCGGTACGTCCACCCGGCCTCCCGCATGCCCACTATACGCCCTCGCTCGAAGTCCGTCAACTGCACATACGGTTCACGTCCACGCTGTCGCGGCATGCTACCAGTGTTAAAGATAGCGATGGAGCTCCGTATGCCACGGCAAACTGGCTGACACTGACGGCGGCGGTGCACAAATGCTGCGCAGCTAGCGCCATTCGACGGCCAACACCGCGGTTCCTGGTGTGTCCGCTGTGCCGTGCGTGTGATCATTGCTTGTACAGCCCTCTCGCAGTGTCCGGAGCAAGTATGGTGAGTCTGACACACCGGTGTCAATGTGTTCTTTTTTCCATTTCCAGGAGTGTAGAATAGATAAACGAATTAATACTGTTACCAATTTTCAGCTGTCACAAGGCTGTTTTGAAGTAACGCCTTATTTAGAACCCAAATCAGTGCCCCAAGCGAGATAAGATGCTAATACTTTCGTTTGCGAGTCATTGGCGCTTCCTCGAGACTGCACTGATTATAAACATTGTTGTTTGATTCATCACAACAGTGCAATAACACACGACTCTAGATCGCTGCCACCATGGAATCTGGCCAATAGCCTCAAACGACTGTGTCATATCAAAGTTGGATACGAAACGCTGTCTATTGAACGATTTTCTTCATCATCAAATTTCCTCCATTACGATGAACACGAGAACCAAATCTACAGTGTAGACAGTCGAAGGAGAAGTCATAAACGGGGGGTGGAAGATCCGTACTTTGAAGCATTATACGTTGCATGACAAAAAAGACAAGCCCCGGAAAACACAAGCGAATGTCATTGTAACTTCGTAGACATACAAACCATCGACAGGTATGTAAATGATTACAACTGCAATTTTTAGTACAGGTAGAGCAGCCACCAAAGTATATTAGTGTTGTTCGTATTTTATACTCTTCCAACGGATTCTTAGGACAAATAAACGGCACGAACAGCGTCAGATGTTGTGTCAGGGACACAGAGCTGCCGTTTACTATTGTCAAACAGCGTTATCAGCAGCTAATAGAGTTCAAAAGGGGTCTAATTGAGGGCTCTCCATTTCGGGGGCTGGTCGAATCGTGCAAGATCCAGATTTGCGGGTCATCTGGATGTGACAATGGACCCACGTTGGACTGCATGGGAACCTGAGGGCAGGCACTACAGTTACCAAGATTCCAGTCGATCACGTCTGACCACCACATGGGAGGATCGCCATATTGTGCACCACGGGTATCGTAGCCTGAACACAAACGCCTCTGCCACCGTAGAACAAGTAATGGACTCCGTGCAACAATCTGTATCATCCCGCACCATTCATTGGAGACTAGCAGCAGCCGGTCTGGGGAATTACCGACCCACGTGCTGGCTCCCGCCAACACCAGAACACAAACGGCTGCGGTTGGTGTTGTGCCGTGACCATGGGAAGCGGGAACTGCTGAGGAATGGCATCGCAATGAGGTCAGCAATTAATCATGGTTGTGCACTAGTCCAGATGGCCTTCGACGCGGCGTATCTACATCTACAGCTAACTACTCCGCAAGCCACCATACGGTGCGTAGCGGAGGGTACCCTGTACCACTACTAGTCATTTCCTTTCCGTTACACTCGCCAACAGAGCGGGGGAAAAAACGTCTGTCTGTATGCCTCCATATGAGCCCTAATTTAAAGTATCTTATCTTTGTGGTCCTTACGCGAAATCTTCGTTGGCAGCAGTGGAATCATTCTGCAGTCAACTTCAGGTGCCGGTTCTCCAAATTTTCTCAATAATATTCCTCGAAAACAACATCGCCTTCCCTCCCGCGATTCCCATTTTTCCCCGAGCATGTCCGTACCACTTATGTGTTATTCGAACCTACTGGTAACAAATCTAGCAGCCTCTGAAATGCTTCGATGTCTTCCTTCAGTCCGACCTGGTACGGATCCCAAACACTCGAGCAGGACTCTAGAATAGGTCGCACAAGCGTCTCAGCGTCCTAATGCAATCTCCACTCTTTCCTAAAATTCTCCCACTAAACCGTAGTCGACCTTGCGCATTCCTTACCACAGTTCTCACACAGTAACTAGTGTGTCAGAACGCTCCACTACATAAAACAATACGCCCAACTTAACGCTAGTCTTTGCATTGTGTAAGCACTCAGATATCGATAGTAAGAATCTGAGGGCGAAACATGGGAGGGCGATTCTAAGCATTGTTGTGAGGCGAGGTCTGTCTGCGAGAGTGGAAGAACTAGTGTCGGTCGAGAGCTCGAAGACAGAAGACGTGTCACGCTGCCCTCACGTCGGTGATGGCAGATCTCACCACACTTAAGGCAGGATTTCATTTTTGTAGACAGGAGAGATTTGGATGGCTTAACTACTCTTGAAGATGGAATTCAAGGTAAAATTCGCAAGCATAGCGCAAAAGCAGTTTCTGGGTTAGGATCATGTTGTTAGTCCGAGTTTGCAATAACCCCATGTTTTGCTTGTTAGTTAAAGAAGCCTCCTTATCCTCCAAATAATAATAATTATTCTCCACATGTAAATAATGGAAATGAAGTCCCATGCTTCTTTTACAGAGCGTAGGGGAACGATGCGGGAGACCCGCACCGCCTTACTAGGCAAGGTCCTAATGGAGGTGGTTTGCCGTTGCCTTCCTCCGACCGTAATGGGAATGAATGATGATGATGAAGACGACACAACAACACCCAGTCATCTCGAGACAGGAAAAATTCCTGATCTCGCCGGGAATGGAACCCGGGACCCCATGCTCGGGAAGCGAGAGCGCTACCGCGAGACCACGAGGGGCGGACATTTAAATAATATGCTGTGGGTATTAAACGTTAATGTAACTTAGAAACTGAAATAATTTGTTAATCTGGCACTCAGCCATTATTGATACTTATACGATCATTGTGAGGCATTTTGGCATTGTTAATACTTTTTCATGACGATTCTGAACTTTTAAATAGACTTAATTTATGAAATACCTTCTCACAAGTTATTTAGGAGTTAACAGGACCTAAGCAAACTCCTTTCTATTAAATTCATTTTTAGTAACAATAAGCTTTATCCGCTGCTGCTGCACGCTGCTGTGAATTACTGTAAACCATATGGAAAAAGACAGTCATCTTAACGAGGTGAGTACAAAACTAAGGGCCAAAACGGAGACACTGACACACCACAACGTGTTATGTACTTTAATCCAGTAAACTCCATTGCACAAGTCAGATTCCGTATCACTTGATAATTCTTGTTCGAAAACGCAGTCAGATAGCTTAGGTATTCATTGTTACAGGTTCATTTGTCCCTGTCGTTTTTCATATTCAAATACGCAGTTAGATAGCTTATCCAAATGTTAGTTTTAAGTTTTTCATGAAACGATCGGTTGAGGACTTAAATGAGGGTGAAACTAACATTCATACAACATACACACAGTGTTATGCAGGTTAGATTACGTTTACTGATACCTCAGGTTGCTTGTCGAGTCCATTTTCACTGACGAACATAGGCATATTTGTTGCATATACGATACAACACGCTCGTACAATCTCATATCGCTTTGCAACGTTACGCCCAGATATTTGAACCAGTTGACTGTGTCAAGCAGTACACTACTAATACTGTATCCGAACGTTACAGGTTTGATCTTCCTACTCACCCGCATTAACTTACATTTTTCCGCATGTAGGGCTAGCTGCCGTTCATCGCACCAAATGGAAATTTTGTCTAAGTCGTATCTTACTACAGTCATTCAACTTCGACGCCTTTCCGTACACCACGGCACCATCAGCAAACAACCACTGACTGCTGCCCACCGTGTCCGCCCAGTCATTTATGTACACTACTGGCCATTAAAATTGCAACACCACGAAGATGACGTGCTACAGACGCGACATTTAACCGACAGGAAGAAGAGGCTGTGATATGCAAATGATTAGCTTTTAAGAGCATTCACACAAGGTTGGCGCCGGTGGCGACACCTACAACGTGCTGACATGAGGAAAGTTTCCAACCGATTTCTCATACACAAACTGCAGTTGACCGGCGTTGCCCGGTGAAACGTTGTTGTGATGCCTCGTGTAAGGAGGAGAAATGCGTACCATCACGTTTCCGACTTTGATAAAGGTAGGATTGTAGGCTATCGCGATTGCGGTTTACGTATCGCGACATTGCTGCTCGCGTTGGTCGAGATCCAATGACTGTTAGCAGAATATGGAATCGGTGGGTTCAGGAGGGTAATACGGAACGCCGTGCTGGATTCCAACGGCCTCGTATCACTAGCAGTCGAGATGACAGGCATCTTATCCGCATGGCTGTAACGGATCGTGCAGCCACGTCTCGATCCCTGAGTTAACAGATGGGGACGATTGAAAGACAACTACCGTCTGCACGAACAGTTCGACGACGTTTGCAGCAGCATGGACTATCAGCTCGGAGACCATGGCTGCGGTTACCCTTGACGCTGCATCACAGACAGGAGCGCCTGCGATGGTGTACTCAACGACGAACCTGGATGCACGAATGGCAAAACGTCATTTCTTCGGATGAATTCAGGTTCTGTTTACAGCATCATGATGCTCGCATCCGTGATTGAGGATATCGTGGTGAACGCACATTGAAAGCGTGTATTCGTCATTGCCATACTAGCGTATCACCCGGCGTGATGGTATGGGGTGCCACTGGTTACACGTCTCGGTCACCTCTTGTTCGCATTGACGGCAATTTGAACAGTGGACGTTACATTTCAGATGTGTTACGACCCGTGGCTGTAACCTTCATTGCCGGCCGTGGTGGCCGAGCGGTTCTAGGCGCTTCAGTTCGGAAACGCGGGACTGCTACGGTTGCAGGTTCGAATCCTGCCTAGGGCATGGATGTGTGTGATGTCCTTAGGTTAGTTAGGTTTAAGTAGTTCTAAGTTCTAGGGGACTGATGACCTCAGATGTTAAGTCCCATAGTGCTCAGAGCCATTTTTTTTGTACCCTTTATTCGATCTCTGTGAAACCCTACATTTCAGCAGGATAATGCACGACCGCATGTTGCAGGTCCAGTACGGGCCTTTCTGGATAGAGAAAAGTTCGACTGCTGCCCTGGCCAGCACATTGTCCAGATCTCTCAACAATTGAAAACGTCTGGTCAATGGTGGCTGAGCAACTGGTTCGACACAATACACCAGTCACTACTCTTGATGGTGGTATCGTGTTGAAGCCGCATGGGCAGCTGTACCTGTACACGCCATCCGGGCTCTGTTTGATTCAATGCCGAGGCGTTTGAAGACCATTATTACGGCCAGAGTTGGTTGTTCTGGGTACTGATTTTTACAGGATCTATGCACCCAAATTGCGTAAAAATGTAATCAAATGTCAGTTCTAGTATAATATATTTCTCCATTGAATACCCGTTTATCATCTACATTTCTTCTTGGTGTAGCAATTTTAATGGCCACTAGTGTATATACAGAAGAACAGCGGTCCTATCAAATTTCAATGGGGGCACGCCTGACGGAACCCTTGTCAGTGATGAACACTCGCCGTCGAGGACATTGGTTCTATTATTTATGAAGTCTTAGAGCCACTCACACGTCTGTGAACTCATTCCACATGCTCGTACCTCCGTTAATAGCCTGCCAAGGGGAATCTAGAAATATGGAATCTACCTGTTGTCCTTCTTGGGGGCGATTTAGGGAGAGGTCTCATTCTATCCAGTGTTTTGAAGAGGCTGAGTGGTGTCATTCCTGGAGTCGTGGTGTTGGGAGCAATTGGGTATGGCTTCAGGTAACGGTTGGTAGTGGCGGAGAGAAATCTGACGCCACAACCATTACGTCACGGACGTCAAGGTCCTCATGTGCTACGTGTCATGCGCCAGTGTCGTGGTGCCATGTTTCAACAGGTGAATGTTCGCTAGCACATGACACGTGGCTCTATGAACCGTCTGCTTGATACACGAGAAATGCACACTATTTTTGTAAAAATACGGTTTTCATTCTGCATGTGTGAAAGTTTTGCTGTGTGTAGATACATCCTTCCCGCTTGTTTTCAAACTTAGTTCAACCTATTCCCGTGAGTAGCGACGTCACAGCATGTCTTCAAGATGGCTGCTACACTTGATGTTCGTCAGAAGCAAGATGCTATCACAGAATTCCTGTACTGTGAAAACGAGACAGTGGGAAACATCCACAAGAGGTTGAAAAAGGTGTATGGAGATGCTGCTGTTGATTTCAGAACAGTTAGTCGGTGTGCAAGCGGGTTACGTGATGAAAGCAGGTACGGCAATATTGAGGATTGTCCTCACAGTGGCAGGCCTCGTACTACACACACTCCAGACAATGTGCAGTGAGTTAACGAATTGGTGACTGCTGACAGACACATCACAGTGAACGAATTGTCACGCTACGTTGGGATAGGGGAAGGAAGTGTTTTCAGAATACTGAAAGTGGTGGCGTTAAAAAAGGTTTGTGCCAGGTGGGTTCCTAGGATGTTGACAGTGGCTCACAAAGAAAAAAAGAAAAACGGTATGCAGCGAACTTTTGGAACAGTGCGAGAATGGTGGAGATGAATGTCCTGGAAGAATTGTGACAGGTGATGAAACATGGCTCCATCATTTTTCACCAGAGACGAAGAGGCAATCAATGTAGTGGCATCATGCAAATTCACCCAAGGAAAAAAAATTCAAAACCACACCTTCTGCTGGAAAAATTATGGCTACGGTACTTTTCGATTCCGAAGGACTCTTACTTGTGGACATCATGGCAAGTGGAACCACCATAAAATCTGATGCATATGTGACGACACTGAAGAAACTTCAAGCTCGACTGAGTCGTGTTCGACCACATCGGCAAAAGCAGGATGTTTTGCTGTTGCACGACAATGCACGGCCACGTCAGTCAAAAAAACATGGAAGCGATCACAAAACTCGGATGGACAACACTGAAACACCCGCCTTACAGTCCTGACCTGGCTCCATGTGACTATCATCTTTTTAGGAAACTGAAAGACTCTCTTCGTGGAACAAGGTTTGGAGACGATGACTGCCTTATGCACGTTGCCAAACAGTGGCTCCAACAGAATTTTACCATGCGGATATACAGGCGCTGGTTCCAAGATGGCGTAAGGCAGTTGAGAGGAATGGAAATTATGTGGAGAAATGAAAACATTGTTCCTAAAGGATGTATCTACACACTGTAAAAGTTTCAAACATGTAGAATAAAAGATGGATTAAAAAAAATAGTGTGCATATCTTTTGGAGTGACCCTCGTAGTCGGAAAGACCGCCAGATCTGTACCCAACAGAACATGTGTAGCACGTGCCTGGACGATATCTCCGTCCCGGTGTCGGTATCCAGGATATGAACGGCCAGTTGTAACAACTGCGGGCCAGCTGTCCTCAGGAGAAGACACACAGTACCTCGAGGACACCCGTTCCTAACTGAATCAGTGAATGGATCCAGGACACAGGGTGCGCATCGTCGTATTGACAAGTGGCCAGTACTCTCCAGTCCATCGTAAATTTGAATCGATTCTCTAAACACCAAAATATGCTCTCCCAGTCGGTGAAGTTTCTTTCTTTTCCTTCTCCCCTTCAGGTTCCTTTTTTGTCAAGCAGTATATTACGGTTTTCTCATTGTAGGGCATGAGACAGACAGATGCCTTCGGCATAAAACGCAGCGCTCGTCGTGCCCTTTTGTGCGTGTGTGTGCTTGTGTGTGTCTGGCTGGAGACTCGACTTGATTTACCGGGCCGGTCGGTGCGTATTTACTGCTGCTGTCAAAGGAAGGTGACAACGGCGTTACAAATTGGCCGCCGTGCGCCGCCCGCGAGGGTCGCCTGGCTTCAGCTTGAGAGACGGCCCGCCAGCCTCGGCTGGGCGTGACTTGCCCAGGGAGGCCGCCCCGGGTGTGGGAGGCACTCGATAGGCGGAAGTGCCTCTCTCCCAACAGGGCAAGCGCCGTTCACTCTGAGTAAAAACAAAAAGAACTACGAAATCAGAAGGATTTGCTCGGTGTCCGGAAGAGACCTAACGACAAGCTGGTCTCGAAGTCATAAGACCTAGGCAGCTGGATGTCTTCAACGGTGCTCGACGCACGTCACAATGCAAGAATGTACGAGAAGACTGCATCTGCGTCGATCATTCTGCTGTGTGCCGAAGCGAAAGTGAACGATAATAACCATTTTTGCTAGAATAATTTTAATTGCCAAACAAAATCTTTTTTTTTTTTTTTTTAGTTTGCCAGTTCTTCATACTTACAAATAACAATTTACTTCTATACTCTTTGACTTTTTTTAAACAATACTAATACTAATTATACAATGTTAACCCACCTCCTAAGATGATTAGTGGGTCATAAAATGGTACATAAATTAGACTACAATGCAGCTTTTACAATTACAATTATGTTAGTGAGCTACAGTTTAACTACTACGATGTGTTACTTTTAGTTTTCTACGACAATGGGCAATTTGATTTTACTACTTGTTACTTAACTAATCTACTATGACTATTACCTGCAGCGTCACAGGTGTGCCAGTAGAGTATAAACCTCATTCTGGAAACATCCCCCAGGCTGTGGCTAAGCCATGTCTCCGCTATATCCTTTCTTTCAGGAGTGCTAGTTCTGCATGGTTTGCAGAAGAGCTTCTGTAAAGTTTGGAAGGTAGGAGACGAGATACTGGCAGAAGTAAAGCTGTGGGTACCGGACGTGAGTCGTGCTTCGGTAGCTCAGTTGGTAGAGCACTTGCCCGCGAAAGGCAAAGGTCCCGAGTTCGAGTCTCGGTCGGGCACACAGTTTTAATCTGCCAGGAAGTTTCATATCAGCGCACACTCCGCTGCAGAGTGAAAATCTCATTCTGGAAACATCCCCCAGGCTGTGGCTAAGCCATGTCTCCGCTATATCCTTTCTTTCAGGAGTGCTAGTTCTGCATGGTTTGCAGAAGAGCTTCTGTAAAGTTTGGAAGGTAGGAGACGAGATACTGGCAGAAGTAAAGCTGTGGGTACCGGACGTGAGTCGTGCTTCGGTAGCTCAGTTGGTAGAGCACTTGCCCGCGAAAGGCAAAGGTCCCGAGTTCGAGTCTCGGTCGGGCACACAGTTTTAATCTGCCAGGAAGTTTCAGAGTATAAACCTACTTAGGATAGCCAGGCTCAACGAGCTAAACCCGAGGAGCATGCCCCTGGCGCTGGGCTGGCCAAGGTAAGTAATCGCTGCAGTTTCCTTAATTAATGTTCTAATCTAAGTCCTACAAAACTAACTTAACCTACGTCGTACCCGGTGCTTTGTTGTAGTCGGTGGTGTTGACCCCCCCCCCCCCCTCTCCTAGCCCTGCTAGTCCTGTACGTGGCGGATTCCAATTATGATGGAAGTCGGCCAGCTCACGCACAGGCGGTATGGGAATGGGATCTGGTCTCAATCGGTTTGATACCTAATCTAGGTCCCTCAGGTATTCTCCTAACACTTTTCGTGATACCCCATCTGCCAATGCATTCAAAGTGTGAAAAGTGTCTTCTTGTCTGAGTAGGTATGTGTCGTTATTTGGAAGTCTGTGTCGGAGTGTTGTCGCGACATCATTGAAGAGAGGGCACTAAAAAACCACATGGTCGGGAGTACCCTCAGCCGCACCACAGTCACACTCGGGGGCTGCCCTTTTCCCAAACCGACATAAATTTGTCGGATAGGGTCCATGGCCAGCGAGAAAGTGAATGAGTCCTCGTGTAGGTTGGAAGTATTTCATGCCCCCAGGCTCTTTTACATCTGGTAAAAACTGGAAGGTCCTTATTCCAGTTTCTTCTTCCTCCCAAGCCCTCTGCCAAAGTTCGTCCCCTCAGTTTCTTATTTCCTTCTTATCCTCCACACTCACACACATGATATCTATTATTTTCTCTTTGACTTACGATATACACTGAAGCACCAAAGAAACTGGTATAGGCATGAGTATTCGAATACAGAGATATGTAAACAGGCAGAATACGGTGCTGCGGTTGGCGACGCCTACATAAGACAACAAGTGTCTGGCGCAGTTGTTAGGTCGGTTACAGCAGCTACAATGGCAGGTTATGAAGAGTGTTGTAGTCGGCACACAAGCGATGGTACACAGTATCTCCGATGTAGCGATGAAGTGGGGATTTTCCCGTACGATGATTTCACGAGTGTACCGAGAATATCAGGAATCTCGTAAAACATCAAATCTCCACCATCGCTGCAGCTGGAAAAAGGTCCTACAAGAACAGAACCAACGAAGACTGAAGAGAATAGTTCAACGTGACACAAGCGCAACCCTTCCCGAATTGCTACAGATATCAATGCTGGGCCATCAACAAGTGTCAGCGTGCGAAAAATTCAACGAAACATCATCGATATGGGGTTTCGGAGCAGAAGGCTCACTCGTGTACTCTTGATGACTGCACGACACAAAGCTTTTCGCCTCGCATGGACACATCAGTACCGTCCTTGGACTGTTGATGACTGGAAACGTGTAGCCTAGTCGGACGAGTCTCGCTTTAAATTGTATCAAGCGGATGGGCGTTTACGGGTATGGAGACAACCTCATGAATCCATGGACCCTGCATGTCAGCAGGGGAATGTGAAGGCTCTGTAATGGCGTGGGGCGTGTGCAGTTGGAGTGATATGGGACCCATAATATGTCTAGATACGACTCTGACAGGTGACACCTACGTAATCATCGGTGTCTGATCACCTACATCCGTTCATGACCATTGCGAATTCTGACAGACTTGGGCAATTTAAGCAGGACAATGCCACATCCCACACGTACAGAATTGCTACAGAGTGGCTCGAGGAACACTCTTCTCAGTTTAAACACTTCCGATAGCCATTAAACTCCCCAGACATGAACATTGTTGAGCGTATATGGGTTGTCTTGCAACGTGGTGTTCAGGAAAGATCTCCAGCCCCTCGTACTCTTATGGATTTATGGACAGCCGTTCAGGATTCATGGTATCAGTTTCCTCCAGCACTACTTCAGACATTAGTCGAGTCCATGCCACATTGTGATGAGGCACTTCAGTGTGCTCACGGAGGCCCTATACGGTATTAGGTTGGTGTATCAGTTTCTTTGGCTCTTCAGCGTACAATGTACATTCAGTATTTTCTACAATCTCCAACGTACATTTCACGTAAGGACGACGAAGATAAGATAAATTAGGGCTCGTACGAAGGTATATAGACAACTGTTATTCCTTCGCTCTATTTGCTAGAGGAACAGGAAAGGAAATGAATAGTAGTGGTACGAGGTACCCTCCGCCACGCACCATACGGTGGTTCGCGGAGTATGTAGATAAAATTGTGAGATAACAAATTTCTCATACCAGGGTGCTGCACAGAAGTACCATGCTTTGTCAGTCACCTAAACTGTTTTTTAATGGCGAGGATTGGTTTAGAGAGACCATGAGTGATTTATTTCAGCATGCTTCCCCAAATCCAAATCTGTGATCGACTTCTAATGACCTCGTTGTCGACGGAGGATTAAACCCTAAAATTTCTGCCTTCCTCATGAAGAGGCTATTCAGATCACAGAAAAAGCAAAATAATCTTCGCAGAAGATAAAATTAAGGGGCAGAAAAGAAGCTCCAGTATTAAATGGAAAGAAGAGACCGCATAGACAGGAAAAGTATACTGAGAGCCTCTTCGATGGGAAGGAACACTCTGACAACGTGACTGGAAAGGAACTGGCGTCGTATTGGATACCATACTGCGTCCGGTATTACAGGTTGACAGAGTTTTAAATGTCTTGGGATGAAGCAAGGCAGTAGAGATAGACTTCCGGTGGAAGTTCTGGATTGGGAAGCAAGAGCTTATGCTACTCAGACTGGAGACGTAACATCGGATTTTAGCCGGCCGCTGTGGCCGAGCGGTTCTAGGCGCTTCAGTCCGGAACCGAGCTGCTGCTACGGCCGCAGGTTCGAATCCTGCATGGATGTGTGTGATGTCTTCAGGCTAGTTAGGTTCAAGTAGTAGAGACTGATGACCTCAGATGTTAAGTCCCATAGTGCTTAGAGCCATTTGTACCATTTTTTGGACATCGGATTTTCAGCAGAACTTTATCTGCACAATCCAGAAGAAGTAAGGTTGTACAAACGATTTAACGGTTCATGTGGCCAGTTGCTGACATGGAGAGTCTTCGATGGGACACCTGAGGATGACTGGCAGGTGCCCAGTCGAAATACTGTGCAGTTGAAGACTACCAGCCGTAAGCCCAAAATTTCTTCGAACATTCAATTCGACGAGAAATTTTTTTAAATTCACAAGAACATTGTAAGCCATAGAATAATGGAAAGGAAACTCAAGAAGCAGCTACATGACTATCAGTTTGGCTGTAGGACCAGTAAAGACGCGAGGTAGTCAGTTATGACTGTGCGTGTGATAACGTAAACAAAATATTACGAAATTTCGAGGCACTTTCATAGGTTTTTGTCGACGTAGAAGAAACTTCAAGAACGTAATTCCGTGCATGAGCTTTAAAATACTAACAAAAAGGCATATAAACTGCTGTGAAAGTCGAGTGGTATACTTTGTAAACGATAACCTAGAGAGAGCGATACAATAGCAATGGAGAAACGGGGAGATCACTGAGGACGTAATGCACGAACCACGAACTAGAAGAGTGGCTCATAAGCGGAATTACAGTTCAAGGTGGAAGAATCTTATTGATAAGGTTCGCTACCCCCGCAGTGAAAGTGGAGGAGGTTACAGGAGCAGCTAAATTGAATTAATAGTCTAGTGAGAAAAGAACACAGCTTAAGACAAAATAGGACAGAGAAGAAAATATGAGGGGTGCCGGAATGAGATTAGCGATAAACCTACAATCGAACTTGGGTAGCATGTAGCAGACGGGGGAAGCGAAATGAAGCATGACAGAGGAAGCAAAGATGGCAAAAGATGCTGAAAAGCACACGATCCAAAACAGCAATCCTTGCCAAATCTCATTACTGATATCGAACATAGGCCTTAAATACCTGATAATATATAACTGAAACACAACATTCCATGGAAGTAAGTCATGAACTGTGGGAAAATCATTTGGGATGTGGTGTTATGCAAGGAAGCTGCAAATTAGATGAACTGGAAATATAACGCATGTGGAGGCTTTCCTTGGAACCGGTGAGGAAAGCAATATGGAGAAAACTCTGAATAGAAGGGATAGCATGGTAGAATATGAGTTAAGAGACTAAACTTCAGTGTCCTAGACTGAGTTGTAGGGAATAAACTGCATAGGAAGATAGAGTTTTGTAGGATACACTTGCTGTGCTGTGGAGCGATGAGTGCAGTTGAGAATGAACACACTTCATACACCGAGATCGCAGTGTACACATTTTTGTTGCTCCAAGACGATCGGTTTCAACAGTCTTATGTTGACACCATCTGATCTTATGGAACTTGCTATAAAATTGCCATGTTACATTACAAGAAGTCAAAGTATAAGGCACTCCCCACATCTGCATGTCTCGATAAAGATCCAGTTGCTGAGATCCATGCGGTTGGTAAAATGCACATAAACGACAAAAAACACACATGAACGATACGAGGATTTTAACTGCGTGCTTAATTAATTTAATAAATTTTTCATTGTTGTCAAGCCTGTTTTAACCGATTTTTAAAGCATTTTAGAAAGGCCGCTTTTTTTTTCTGAGCGAGAAATGTTCCCAAAAATTACTATCCTACGGAACATGTTCGCGAATATGTGATCGGCATGACGAATATTTTTCTAATAGAATTCAGTCCGTAAAAATACAATAATGGACAGCAAATGCTCCATAGGAAGAAAGTAACACGTGGTGTACCATAAAGAAAAGTAATTAAATAAAAGAAGAAGAAAAAATATTTGTCAATTAGTGACAGTGGCCCAGACAGATTGTTCGCTGACGGTGTTTTGTCTACAGTAAAGCAGCGTCACAGGACGATCGAGCGGAAATGCCGATATACTGAGATAATGCTTGTGACAAACACAAAGAATCCGACAATATCGCACTACAGGGCAAGTGGTAAACATCTTAAACACGTCACAGTGAATAAGGTTCAGGCGTATGTTAAGAAGGGATATGAAGTGAGACGAACATAGAGAATCGCCATTGGGTTCGACGAATGGTAGGTTCGTACTTGTTGGGGGGCTTCTGGGAGAGAGCAGTGTGCTTGCAAAGGAGTTTGCGTATACGCCGCTAGTGCGACCAATTCTTTAGTACTGTTCTAGAGTTCGGAGTCCGTATAAACTGAACCTTACAACTGATCGAACCAGTTCACAGATACGCTGCTAGTATCGTTAAGGTCGGTTTAGCTCGTACGATATACTAACAAATATGATCGAGAATGCTCGGAAGAAAGGCGACGTAATACTCGCGAAACCCATTTGTAAAATACAGAGCTCCTCTATTCGAGGAAGTCTGCACGACTATAGAGCTCACATCATTGTAAGTGCCGCATATGGCTAATGAGAATAAGTTAGGCCGCATACAGAAGAATGTGGACAGTTATCATTCCTCCCTCAATACTCGAAAGGTATAGGACAGAAAATTGTTAATTTTGATACAAAGTGACCTCCACCACCCTCCACAATGCACTGCACAGTGACCTGCGGAATATTAGTCTAGGTAAGTCAAGTACACTCCTGGAAATGGAAAAAAAAAACACATTGACACCGGTGTGTCAGACCCACCATACTTGCTCCGGACACTGCGAGAGGGCTGTACAAGCAATGATCACACGCACAGCACAGCGGCCACATCAGGAACCGCGGTGTTGGCCGTCGAATGGCGCTAGCTGCGCAGCATTTGTGCACCGCCGCCGTCAGTGTCAGCCAGTTTGCCGTGGCATACGGAGCTCCATCGCAGTCTTTAACACTGGTAGCATGCCGCGACAGCGTGGACGTGAACCGTATGTGCAGTTGACGGACTTTGAGCGAGGGCGTATAGTGGGCATGCGGGAGGCCAGGTGGACGTACCGCCGAATTGCTCAACACGTGGGGCGTGAGGTCTCCACAGTACATCGATGTTGTCGCCAGTGGTCGGCGGAAGGTGCACGTGCCCGTCGACCTGGGACCGGACCGCAGCGACGCACGGATGCACGCCAAGACCGTAGGATCCTACGCAGTGCCGTAGGGGACCGCACCGCCACTTCCCAGCAAATTAGGGACACTGTTGCTCCTGGGGTATCGGCGAGGACCATTCGCAACCGTCTCCATGAAGCTGGGCTACGGTCCCGCACACCGTTTGGCCGTCTTCCGCTCACGCCCCAACATCGTGCAGCCCGCCTCCAGTGGTGTCGCGACAGGCGTGAATGGAGGGACGAATGGAGACGTGTCGTCTTCAGCGATGAGAGTCGCTTCTGCCTTGGTGCCAATGATGGTCGTATGCGTGTTTGGCGCCGTGCAGGTGAGCGCCACAATCAGGACTGCATACGACCGAGGCACACAGGGCCAACACCCGGCATCATGGTGTGGGGAGCGATCTCCTACACTGGCCGTACACCACTGGTGATCGTCGAGGGGACACTGAATAGTGCACGGTACATCCAAACCGTCATCGAACCCATCGTTCTACCATTCCTAGACCGGCAAGGGAACTTGCTGTTCCATCAGGACAATGCACGTCCGCATGTATCCCGTGCCACCCAACGTGCTCTAGAAGGTGTAAGTCAACTACCCTGGCCAGCAAGATCTCCGGATCTGTCCTCCATTGAGCATGTTTAGGACTGGATGAAGCGTCGTCTCACGCGGTCTGCACGTCCAGCACGAACACTGGTCCAACTGAGGCGCCAGGTGGAAATGGCATGGCAAGCCGTTCCACAGGACTACATCCAGCATCTCTACGATCGTCTCCATGGGAGAATAGCAGCCTGCATTGCTGCGAAAGGTGGATATACACTGTACTAGTGCGGACATTGTGCATGCTCTGTTGCCTGTGTCTATGTGCCTGTGGTTCTGTCAGTGTGATCATGTGATGTATCTGACCCCAGGAATGTGTCAATAAAGTTTCCCCTTCCTGGGACAATGAATTCACGGTGTTTTTATTTCAATTTCCAGGAGTGTATTACGCTCTTTCTTTATGTTCACATAATTAACGGACGAGACTGCACCTTCCACTTACTAACCACGTATTTATGTCAGTCTCATTACTTTTGTGATACACACACACACACACACACACACACACACACACACACACACACACACACATATATATATATATATATATATATATATATATATATATATATATAAAATCACAGACTCTAAGAAACAGAAGAGATGGAAAGCGAATTCAGAAAAATGAGAGAATGGCGATAATGAAAAATGTTGTCCACCGTTGCAATGGAACTTAGCTCCCACGTAGAACTGTCAGGCACAATACATGATACATCACAACTAAAAAAGAAATGTCTCAGATCATGTTAGAAGTGTACCAGATGAATATGTGAGTTTCCAACAGCTCAGCTAGTGCCAATGGCACGAGAAGCCGTAAAAGATGTACGGCGCATGTTTCACTGTTATTGTCGGTGCGAAGAAATTATACAGGAAGAGAAAGCTATTCTTCACCTTGAGAAACTCAAGCTGTTCTCAGATCGGTAAAGCTGCAGCGAGTAGACCGGCGGCCACAGGAGTTCCTCTCACTCCTAATTCCCCCGCCCCTCGCCTCTACCCCACCCACGCCCGCATCTTCCACGGTCCAGCCAGACCATCGCAAGAATGATCCGTCGGGCTCAGATCAAGAAATTTAACTGAACACATCCTACGCTGATACGTTTACTGTTGCAGGTAATATTGCACGAGACCAGTGTTATTTGGCAGGGCGTTGCCGTCTTTTACGACGAACCACCTCTAGTACCTCATTAACGAATGTAACTTGTCACATATGTGATCTAGAGAACAAAGTAATATAAAGAAGAATAGGAAATTTTGACGATGTTGAGAACGAATGCCAGTTTGATTAGAAGCTGAGGAAAAGGATCAGGAGACGCATTTCTCACATGGGACTTGGTGGTGCAAAGCAGATTGAAGAAAAGTTAGGCCATCTACCCAGCGTCTATGGACGCAGAGAAAGCCATCGACAATGGACAGTGGAACAAGATGTTCACAATCATTACAAGAGTACAGAGGCAGTCGACTAATTCACAACAATGGCAAAAAATAAGTGAGAGTAATAAAATTCTATGATTCGTATTTAGGAGGATGTAAGGCGCTGTTAAGCTTATCAACAACGTTGTTCAGCTTCTGTGTCGAAAAAGTAAGAACTGAAGTGAAAAAAATAATAAATCCGTAGAAAAGCAGAAGCTGACATCACGTAGTGCTACTGGCCAGATGACGAAAGACGTGGAAAACGTGTTGAAAGCCACATACTGCATACTTCGCACAGAACATAAATAACAAAAAAAAAAAGAGGTGATGAAGAGTAATAGAGCGAAGAATAACGACCTGCTTAACATCATAATTGGGAGCGACGTAGTAGCGGAAGGATGGAACGAAATATCGCTTCTTGGAAACAAGGTACTCAGGATGGCGAAAGCGAGGAAGATATCAGAATCAGATTGACAAAGACAAAAAAATGCTTTCTTAAATAAAAATCTTTAGTGGTGTAACATACTTGTGTGGAACTGAGGAAGAAGTTCCCGAAAGTGTACTCTGGAAGATGGCCTCAAGTAAAAGTGAAAGGTGGACGAAGGGAACCCCGGAGAAGAGAAACCTGATAGCATCTGAGAGTTGGTGTTATCGAAGAACATTAAAAATGATGTGGATACGTAAAGTAAGAAGTGAAGACGTTCCAAAAAGAGTAGCTGAAGGTAGACAGCTGTGGACGGGTCCCATAAGAAAGAGGGACATTTTATTGACATGTCTGCTACGGCACCTGGGAAAAGTTAATTTTGCTCTCAAATGGGCAGTAGAGGTAGTAGGAGATGAAGACTAAAACATATAAGAAAAATTAGAGGACCTTGGGAGACTTTGTTCCTTAGAGATGAATATATAAGTGTAAGACCGTAAAAACAATTGAGAATATGAATCTAAGCGAAAGGCTGGTATCTTAGAAAGAAGGGTAAGAGACTTGACATGGAGAACTATATGCTTGCCTACACAAGCAAGATATACAACTACAGATCTACATCCGTTACATCTTTCTGATGCAGGATCCCGGAAAACTTTGTACAGCTGGCCACCATGACGTCCCTGCAGGAACAGATGTTTCCCGCATGACATTTTTCATTTGGGAGCTTTACCACGGAAGACAAGGTGACAACTTTTTTCGAGGATTTGTGTTGCATTTTCATCGAAATTATTTTGTTTAGTGCATTAAACTTTTCGTAAAATCTCAGTATGTAGACGGCTTTTTGAATCGATTTATCTGTAGAAAATGTGTTGATGAGAAGTGCTATTACTCATTTATGTTTCAAAACTTTCAAATGCAGTCTATGTGGAGGCCCCAAGTTACAAGTAATGAAAACCATGAACTATATTTTTAATTCATTTTTGTACTTGCTTGTGATTTCAGTGACTCCTGATTGCAGTGCACAGATGAGACACAGCACTTGTGATGAGAGCGGAAGCGACATGGACATATAGCCTTTAAATATTTAACTGCGCACGCTAACTCTGTCACACACATACAGGTACTCCACACGTGAGTGTGCACGTTTCTGCCGCTTGGTGAGCTAATACACATCAGTAAAGTAAATAACGTGACGAGGAGCCACAAAAGAAAACCAGCACGATTGATGTCTCGCTGTAGGTTCCACACAGCAAAAACTACGAAAGCAGATCAATGCACCCAACGGTCTGATGTCCAACTGAAGCATGACTAAATGCAAACGGAGATGCGCGCCGTGTGTTGACTAAACACGGTGCACTTCACACAAAGCTGTAAAGTTTCTAATAACGTAGTGTAAAACACGAAATCCTGATCGTTTACTCTTCGGTACTTGTAATTCTATCATGTCTAGAAAATACTGTAACCTCCCCACAGAATATATTAAATTAAATGAACCAAGCGTAAACTCCCCACAAAAATAATAATTAAATGAATTTTTAATATTGTAAGCTCTGAACAAAATTGGCTCCCATTTACAATCTGTGTGCAGAAATGCATTCACATTTAATGTTCCCGCAAAATTCTTTTCTCATTTAATGTTAAGTTCGAAACAGAAAAATTCCTAAACACCAAAATAATAAAAAAAAATCAGTAACCTGTTAAATTTTATGACGACAGCAACGCTGCGCCTCGGCCCTGTATTCTGAATAAAAAGCAAAAATTGTTACCTCAATAAAAACTGCAAATATATCTGCTCTTACATAAAAATTTTCGGCAGAGCTCCGTGCAATGCTGGCCCATGCTTTGTGATTCGTGAAAGGAGTTAATTATTCATTGGATAAAATCTTTAAATCGAAATGAATGCTTTTTTTTAAAAAATTACTTTATATTATAAAAATTATTATTGAGGCTTTTTTTTTAAACAAATTAAATGACAATTAACATATATTATTAGATATGCGCAAGGCTGCTTCTTTACCTTCTACAACAATACTCATCCTCCAGATTCCTGACCAGAGTCCCGAGCAGAGCAGACAGCCGACACGCGCCGACTACCTCCGACTCACGCAGACTACTCAAGACTACTGTCGACTCGTGCAGACATGCGCAGACTCGCGACAAGCAACAACTAACTACATACAGCTCTCTGGTCAGAGACTCTCCTAGGTCTTGCCTATTGCAGGCAACGCATATAGCGCATACCTCACCTCTTACAATACCTACTTGATGGGTTGTTATTCCCTACTTGTAATTCCTGAACTATTGACAACCGACATTGGCAGCTTTGTCAGACATATAGGGGACTAACAAAAACTGGCGCAATGTTCACCGATAGACAGTTTCAGTCCAACAAAGCCAATAAATGGAGTGCATGTGAACCCAAACTCTTGATGTTCTTCTTGAATCACAGCCAGCAGCACCCTGACACATTGCTACGTTTGCTTACTAAACGAAACCAAGAAACATATGATATATGTAATTGACTTTTTGTTGGCCATTTCTAACTAATGTGAATGAATAGAGAAATATCAGTTTCGAGACAGCAGAACCCGTTTACAACTTTCAGTGTTTCCTAATTTAGTTACTACGGCATCACCTGTTTCCATTCATATCCCACTGCCATTGCTTGTGTTTATTCCTGTCAGTCTTTTAATCTCTTTTCAATACACTATCCATTCCGTTCAACTGATCCTTCAAGTCTTTGGTGTCTTTTACAGAACTAAAAAGTCAATTAATTTTTATGACAAGTTTCACTGTCGGTATTGTATCGGGTGTTCCTATAGTTTTCAGTAAGGTTATCTTCAACCACTTGTTCCATCCACATATAGCTGATTCGTCGCAGTATTTAACAACCATTACTTATTAAACTAATTGTTCGGTAATATTCACACCTGTGAGCATTTCCTTCTTGATTTGGTTTTCGGCCGAAAGCGGGGACGAGAGAAGCTATTATAGTCTTCAAGAGTTTTCTTAGCAGCAGCTGGCAATTAATCACGGATAGTGAAGTAGCCTTTATTAATTTAAAAAAGGCGTTTGACAGGCTTAGCCCTAAGAAATACTCAAGTTGCTCAGAAACAAACAAACTGGAATGGCAGAAGAACAATTGCAAACTTGTACAAAAGCCGAAGTGCAACTATAGAGATTAACCGAGAATACCTAAAGCCAATATTGGAAAAAGGGAAGGTGCAGGCTGCTGATCGTCGGGATGGTTGTGTGATATTCCCATAAAAAATCTAGCAAGAACATCAAAGCAAAAGTTCACTTATAGTGAACAGTATTGCATTTCACTGCACAACATTTATGCATGACAGTTTCCTCCGATAGTGAAAAAGATGTGCTGTAAACTATCTAAATTTGGAACGTTTCTAAAAAGAAGTAAGCAAATCAGTGATGAGGAGACAATCAGAAATTTCTTCGTTTAGGTACCTTGATTGAAGAAGAGAAGAGATGCTGCACAGAAACTAGAAAAATAATTGCAACAGCAAAATAAGCTTTCAATGAAAGAAGGCAACTACTAGTGTACAATTCGAGCGAGAATAAAATAAACAAAAATAAAGTTTGTCGGACATTTCTCTGGAATGTGATTCTGTATGGCGGACAAAACTGGACAGTGTTGATAAGAAACTGAAGGCACTGTGAAACGAGGGAAATGTAACACTGCAGCCAGATAACGTCGAATCTTGCCGTCATACTTTGGCTTACAAACATTCAACCATCTTAATGTGAGAGTGGATTGATGTTTTGAACGAGCAGAGAGCAGTCAAACCTCTTAGAAACTACCCAAAAAAGAAAACAGAACAATTTACATATTCATCTTGTGGCGCAGTAATGCAGGAAACGTTGGGAGTGGAAACTGACTTCGGTTGTGTGGGCAAAACTACTTGAGGAATCTAAACACATTTATTAACAACATAGTGCAGCAACTCATAGTGCATGAGCAATATAAAAATACAAAAGAATTACCGTCGCTCAGTCCAACAAACAACATTGATTTAATACCTAACATAACACGCCAATAAGGTATATTCCTTAAGGAGGGGACCACACAATAAGCAACGCTACCTTCAACAACTACACAAGCTGGAAGGAATGACAAGACAAATAAAAGTAAAAAGGCTGTAAGTTAGGGCACAATAGCTAAAAATAAACAAACTATAGCCGAAACAGAAAATCTTCAAAACTAATACAATTTCAGCTAATCAACAAGAGATAATAATAAACAGATAATTTAACCATACAGAACAGGCCTACACAATGAAATTTATGAAATAATTTCTGTTGTACTTTTTAATACTACAAAGGCTATTCAGGCACTAAGTTCTGATCGGTCGCGAAATGGAAACCACTGTTAAAGTACGATGACGTTTTGCACAGAGGTGTTTGTTTATGTCTCTAGTATGCCCGACGAACGCGGCATGTCCGTTTTGTCAATTCTGACAACACAGTGAGCGTGTAAAGACGAAAATAGTGTTTCCCGCCACGAGGGCCTGGTGAGAGATTTCACCTGACATCATGCAACCCACATAACATAACTATCATGCTTTTCGTTTTTCAGGTCAGGTCCAGGTCGCATTCTGCAGGAGCAATGAAAATCCTCCGGCAAGTGTAGAGAATTGGCAGAAAGCACTGGCGGCTGCCTCACATGACGAGGTTCAAATGGCTCTGAACACTATGGGACTTAACATCTGAGATCATCAGTCCCCTAGACTTAGAACTACTTAAACATAAGGACATCACACACATCCATGCCTGAGGCAGGATTCGAACCTGCGACCGAAGCAGCAGCGCCGTCCCGGACTGAAGTGCCTAGAACCGCTCGGCCACACCTGCCGGCATACATGACGAGGGTATTTGAAAGTTGGTACAACGCTACGGGAAATAACTAGGTCGGAGCACGCCTATAGAGAGAAGTAGCTGTAAGGTGTTGTTAACTATTGCATCAGCACGGCTTTAGAAAGCATCGCTCCTGCGAAACGCAACTCGCTCTTTTTCCACATGATATCTTGCGAACCATGGATGAAGGGTATCAGACGGATGCCATATTCCTTGACTTCCGGAAAGCGTTTGACTCGGTGCCCCACTGCAGACTCCTAACTAAGGTACGAGCATATGGGATTGGTTCCCAAGTATGTGAGTGGCTCGAAGACTTCTTAAGTAATAGAACCCAGTACGTTGTCCTCGATGGTGAGTGTTCATCGGAGGTGAGGGTATCATCTGGAGTGCCCCAGGGAAGTGTGGTAGGTCCGCTGTTGTTTTCTATCTACATAAATGATCTTTTGGATAGGGTGGATGGCAATGTGCGGCTGTTTGCTGATGATGCTGTGGTGTACGGGAAGGTGTCGTCGTTGAGTGACTGTAGGAGGATACAAGATGACTTGGACAGGATTTGTGATTGGTGTAAAGAATGGCAGCTAACTCCAAATAAGATAAATGTAAATTAATGCAGATGAATAGGAAAAAGAATCCTATAATATTTGAATACTCCATTAGTAGTGTAGCGCTTGACACAGTCGCGTCGATTAAATATTTGGGCGTAACACTGCAGAGCGATATGAAGTGGGACAAGCATGTAATGGCAGCTGTGGGGAAGGCGGATGGTCGTCTTCGGTTCATTGGTAGAATTTTGGGAAGATGTGGTTCATCTGTAAAGAAGAGCGCTTATAGAACGCTGGTGCGACCTATTCTTGAGTACTGCTCGAGCGTTTGGGATCCCTATCAGGTCGGATCAGGTCGGATTGAGGGGGGACATAGAAGCTATTCAGAAGCGGGCTGCTAGATTTGTTACTGATAGGTTTGATCATCACGCGAGTGTTACGGAAATGCTTCAGGAACTCGTGTGTAAGTCTCTAGAGGAAAGTAGGCGTTCTTTTCGTGAATCGCTACTGAGGAAATTTAGAGAACCAGCATTTCAGGCTGACCGCAGTACAATTTTACTGCCGCCAACTTACATTTCGCCGAAAGAGCACTAAGATAAGATAAGAGAGATTAGGGCTCATACAGAGGCACATAGGCAGTCATTTTTCCCTCGTTCTGTTTGGGAGTGGAAGAGAGAGAGAAGATGCTAGTTGTGGTACGAGGTACCCTCCACCACGCACCGTATGGTGGATTGCGGCGTGTGTATGTAGATGTAGATGTAGATGAAATAAAACAGTTTTGATTTTCATAGTGGTTTCCATTTTGCGATTGATCGGATCTTACTTTCCGAATAGGTCTCCTATTTAAGTAGCACAATGTGTTTGGGCAGCGTGCTGCCAAAAGTTGCATGTACATTACATTAATCTGAATTGTGATGAGGTTCATTTCTCAGCCAGACAGAGGCACCTGTACACCGATGTTTCTGTCGACCAAAGCCTGCATCACACTCTTCTTGTACATCGCCATTCAAGAGCAAAAAGCACGGTTAGTCGTTGCTTGTGTCTCGAGATCACGACACGACCTTTCATAGACACAAGGTGACAGGCGCCGTCTGCTTGCTCAGAACAGGAACCGACGGCTCTTGTTGATAAGAGTTCGCTACTACATTGGGCCCAGATTCCACCAGGTCGCCGGCTTGTTGTGCTTCCTTGCTGGCTCTCTGCAAGCTGTCCAGGCCTCCTTCAGCTTCCAGTCCCCATGACGGCAGCTGTCGCTCCATCCTCCTCACACCAGGTTCTGCTATCACCGACTACGAGGAGCCCAAGGCCACCTGTCTTCCCAGGTGCTGCTGATCGCCAGACATCTCCCTTCAACAGCCACGCCAGGATGTAAACAAGACTAGACGGCGCACCATCCATGGCCCGATGCCGCATGCAAAGTCTTGTTCTCCCACTAGCTGTTGCCACTTCCTTATGCCACACCCAATTCCTTTCTGCTGTCACACATGACTCGGCTATTTTACAGTTTGACTCAATCACAGCACAATTTATACGCAATTAGATCCTCAAAAATTTATTGGCGTGAGAAATTACGGGAAGAAAACGTAAGAGAAGTTCAAGAAAGAAAATAGGAGCTCACTTGCGGGTAGTGAAACGTCAGAATTATAAAGATATCGATAAGATGTCACAAAACGGCAAAAGACGGTTGCAACCATATAGCATAGGTTTTAGACGTTGGTTGATTGACCGGTCTCTGAGAGAGTGATGGACAGGTATCTGCATGTAACATGACTAACAGGGGATCTGAACGTATACGAAGGAGAGTGACACGAAGGGTCCCAGATCTGTCTGACTCACGGGAGAGTGTCAAAGAAATATTGAAACCTCTGAACTGGCAGAAACCCTCCTTACAAAATTTCAAGAACCAGTTTTAACTGAGATATTTAAAGATAGCCTTCAGTCGCGTAAGTATCAGCGCCGTAGCGATTGTGAAGACAAGGTATTTAAATTATAGCACGCACAGACATTAAAAAAAGCATTTGACAAGGTCAGCATGAAGAAACTCCTCGTATGATTGGAACGGGAAGAAGCATTAACATGTTGTATTATGCTAAGTACTCTTTGCTACGCACGTTACAATAGTTTGCGTAGTACGTACAAATGTAGATCAGGCTGATATGATTTATCGACGTAATAGAAAAGCGAGATTAGAATGGCTATACGCGGCCCTGAACTCGCTTATACCGGATATGAGTACAATGGTACACCATTGCATCACATCTCTCGTGCTGCTTCTATGGTTCAAAATGGTTCAAATGGCTCTGAGCACTATGCGACTTAACTTCTGAGCTCATCAGTCCCCTAGAACTTAGAGTTACTGAAAACTAACTAACCTAAGGAGATCACACACGCCGCGCGGGATTAGCCGAGCGGTCAAAGGCGCTGCAGTAATGGACTGTGCGGCTGGCCCCGGCGGAGGTTCCTCCCTCGGGCATGGGTGTGTGTGTTTGTCCTATAAAAAAAATTAGAGGTGGAGCCCCTCCACGCCCACACCGGCATGATGACCAACACAAAAGGTCTACTGCCATCTCTGCATAAAGGTTAGTATTCACTAAAGTGAGGTGTCGCTGGATGTGGGTACTGCGATGTTTGGGTACGTCTGGTTAGGATTAACCATTAATACGCGCTCATCTGGAGATAGATTTGTCGAAATCTGACGAAGGGTAGCGGTTTGTAGGGCAGAGGAAAAAAAGTGCCAAGGCAAGGGCCAAGGGAAAAAAACCTCTGCGAAAGTTTGGTCGGGCGGCAAGAGCAGTAGCGGTTGTCTTGCTGCCTGCGATAGGTTGTGCAAGGATAGGCTTTGTTAGTAGTGGGTATCATGCATGTCGATACCTTGACGTTGTGCGTTTGTGCTGCTCGGCGGCTGGCGCTGGGTGCTGGTACAGAGTCCTCGTTCAGCGTCAGCAACCTGCAACAGTTAGGTTTGTTATCGATCTTGTGTCCGATAGGTCATATACCGGAGGCACAGTGTGAGGGAATGTTGGCAGATTGTTTGTGCGTCTGTGGGCGAGCTCGTCGGTGTCCCTGCTGTGGCCTGTTGGTCGGCACTAATAGCAGCTGGTAGTTGCCAGTCAGTGTTGCTGTTATGCAGGGGCTTGCCGACGTTTGTCGCTGTTTGCGTATGTTAGTTAACCATAGGTGGCTATGCCCTAGCTAGCTAGCAATCCTGCGATTATGTGCATAATACTTCTAAATGTCTACCTATAGGCTAAGGTTACTATTAATAAACCTATTTTTTACACTACCTAAATAAATATACATTTCAAAAGGGACAGAAAGAAGGAGAGCGACTAAACCACCAGTATCACAGCTATGTCTTCACGGTTGTTACGTACACCTATTTTGCTTTCTGATAGTCGGTCAAACATTTCACTTCGTGTCGTGTACTCGTACAGAGAGTTAAATTTCTGTCTGTGAATATTTATCCACGACTTTTCGTAAAACTACATAAGAGCTCTTATTTCTAACGATAATGAAGGTACTCCTGTAATTTTTCAACTTGAGTTCTTCATTAAGGTCCTACCGCGGTACCTTCAGGTGTACCTAGGCTACCACACTGACACTTGTTATCTTGTTTCAGATGACATGAATTGGTGTATGGGAAGTGAATGTTTACTCCTGCCATTTTGAAGTACACCACTGGCCATTAAAATTGCTACACCACGAAGATGACGTACTACAGACACGAAATTTAACCGACAGGAAGAAGATGCTGTGATATGCAAATGATTAGCTTTTCAGAGCATTCACACAAGGTTCGCGCCGGTGGTGACACCTACAAAGTGCTGACATGAGGAAAGTTTCCAACCGATTTCTCATACACAAACCGCAGTTGACCGGCGGTGCCTGGCGAAGCATTGTTGTGATGCCTCGTGTAAGGAGGAGAAAGGCGTACCATCACGTTTCCGACTTTGATAAAGGTCGGATTGTAGGCTATCGCGATTGCGCTTTATCGTATAGCGACATTACTGCTCGGGTTGGTCGAGATCCAATGACTGTTGGCAGAATATGGAATCGGTGGGTTCAGGAGGGTAATACGGAACGCCGTGCTGGATCCCAATGGCCTCGTATCACTAGCAGTCGAGATGACAGGCATCTTATCCGCATGGCTGTAACGGATCCTGCAGCCACGTCTCGATCCCTGAGTTAACAGATGGGGACGTTTGCAAGACAACAACCATCTGCACGAACAGTTCGACGACGTTTGCAGCAGCATGGACTATCAGCTCGGAGACCATGGCTGCGGTTACCCTCGACACTGCATCACAGACTGGAGCGACTGCGATGGTGTACTCAACGACGAACCTGGATGCACGAATGGCAAAACGTCATTCTTTCGGATGAATCCAGGTTATGTTTACAGCATCGTGATGGTCGCATCCGTGATTGGCGTCATCGCGGTGAACGCACATTGGAAGCGTGTAATCATCATCGCCATACTGGCATATCACCCGGCGTGATGGTATGGGGTGCCATTGGTTACACGTCTCGGTCACCTCTTGTTCGCAATGACGGCACTTTGAACAGTGGACGTTACATTTCAGATATGTTACAACTAGTGGCTCGACCCTTCATTCGATCCCTGCGAAACCCTACATTTCAACAGGATAATGCACGACCGCATGTTGCAGGTACTGTACTGGCCTTTCTGGACACATAAAATTTTCGACTGCTGTCCTGGCCAGCACATTCTCCAGATCTCTCACCAACTGAAAACGTCTGGTCAATGGCGGCCGAGCAACTGGCTCGTTACAATACGCCAGTCACTACTCTTGATGAACAGTGGTATCGTGTTGAAGCTGGAAGGGCAGCTGTACCTGAACACGGCATCCAAGCTCTGTTTGACTCAATCCCGTTATTACGGCTAGAGGTGGTTGTTCTGAGTACTGATTTCTCAGGACCTATGCACCCAAATTGCGTGAAAATGTAAACACATGTCAGTTCTAGTATAATATATTTGTCCAATGAATACCCGTTTATCATCCGCATTTCTTCTTGGTGTAGCAATTTTAATGACCAGTAGTGTACTTCACTTCATAGATTCCTTGACATATCGGAGCAGCTAGTGAAGTCCCCTTCCAGCTTCCTTAGTGTTGGCTAGTTAATGATTTATTAACTAAGAAATCATTCAATACTGGTATTAGACATGCCAGCTTAATTTCACAGTAAAGCGATATTAAAAGTTGAAAAAAAATGTACGCACATGATTACTTACAAGTCTAGCGAATCACGAAACTAATGTTACACTACTTATTCTACCAAAAATGGTTCAAATGGCTCTGAGCACTATGGGACTTAACATCTTAGGTCATCTGTCCCCTAGTACTTAGAACTACTTAAACCTAACTAACCTAAGGACATCACACCCAAGGCAGGATTCTAACCTGCGACCGTAGCAGTCCCGCGGTTCCGGACTGCAGCGCCTAGAACCGCACGGCCACCGCGGCCGGCGCTTATTCTATCCCACAGTAGGAAGTAGCGCATTGATTAGCACATTGGACTCGCTTTTGGGAGTGTGACATCTCAAATCTCCATCCAGCCGTCCAGATTTAGGTTTTCTTTGATTTCCCTAAACTGCTTATTGTAAATACTGGGAGGGTTCGTTTGAAAAAGGGCACAGCCGATTTTCTTCCCATTTCTATCGTAATCTGAGCTTGTCCTCCGTTCCTGATGACCGCACAGTCTTCAGGATGTTAAACTCTAAGCTTCCTTCCTTCCTTCCTTCCTGCCTTCCTTATTCACGTCCACACGAGTCATTGCACACAACGCACTCACTGCAGATTTGCTTTCATTCGTTCTCCATGCAGGTATTTAAATCATTATTGTTATCCAAACTGAGCCATGTGATCCTTGCATCATCCATCCGTGATTCCTTTATGGAGCTAAGTCGACGTGGCGTAAGAAGACCCCTGGAAGCTCATAGCGCTGTTGCCAGCTTTCAGTTGTGAAGAGTAACGGGTGCAGGCGAAAACAGTAGCCGTCTACAGAACTGTGACAACACTGAGGCGTTGCCATAGAGACGTTCCAAAGTCGCATTAAGATATTGGTCGAGGTAAGCCCATGAATCTGTGGCACTGTCAGGGATCAACATACATCTACATCTACATCTACATTTATACTCCGCTAGCCACCCAACGGTGTGTGGCGGAGGGCACTTTACGTGCCACTGTCATTACCTCCCTTTCCTGTTCCAGTCGCGACTGTCTGAAAGCCTCCGTGCGCGCTCTAATCTCTCTAATTTTACATTCGTGATCTCCTCGGGAGGTATAAGTAGGGGGAAGCAATATATTCGATACCTCATCCAGAAACGCACCCTCTCGAAACCTGGCGAGCAATCTAAACCGCGATGCAGAGCGCCTCTCTTGCAGAGTCTGCCACTTGAGTTTATTGAACATCTCCGTAACGCTATCACGGTTACCAAATAACCCTTGACGAAACACGCCGCTCTTCTTTGGATCTTCTCTATCTCCTCCGTCAAACCGATCTGGTACGGATCCCACACTGATGAGCAATACTCAAGTATAGGTCGAACGAGTATTTTGTAAGCCACGTCCTTTGTTGATGGACTACATTTTCTAAGCACTCTCCCAATGAATCTCAACCTGGTACCCGCCTTACCAACAATTAATTTTATATGATCATTCCACTTCAAATCGTTCCGCACGCATACTCCCAGATATTTTACAGAAGTAACTGCTACCAGTGTTTGTTCCGCTATCATATAATCATACAATAAAGGATCCTTCTTTCTATGTATTCGCAATACATTACATTTGTCTATGTTACGGGTCAGTTGCCACTCCCTGCACCAAGTGCCTATCCGCTGCAGATCTTCCTGCATTTCGCTACAATTTTCTAATGCTGCAACTTCTCTGTATACTACAGCATCATCCGCGAAAAGCCGCATGGAACTCCCGACACTATCTACTAGGTCATTTATATATATTGTGAAAAGCAATGGTCCCATAACACTCCCCTATGGCACGCCAGAGGTTACTTTAACGTCTGTAGACGTCTCTCCCTTGATAACAACATGCTGTGTTCTGTTTGCTAAAAACTCTTCAATCCAGCCACACAGCTGGTCTGATATTCCGTAGGCTCTTACTTTGTTTATCAGGCGACAGTGCGGAACTGTATCGAACGCCTTCCGGAAGTCAAGAAAAATAGCATCTACCTGGGAGCCTGTATCTAATATTTTCTGGGTCTCATGAACAAATAAAGCGAGTTGGGTCTCACACGATCGCTGTTTCCGGAATCCATGTTGATTCCTACATAGTAGATTCTGGGTTTCCAAAAACGACATGATACTCGAGCAAAAAACATGTTCTAAAATTCTACAACAGATCGACGTCAGAGATATAGGTCTATAGTTTTGCGCATCTGCTCGACGACCCTTCTTGAAGACTGGGACTACCTGTGCTCTTTTCCAATCACTTGGAACCCTCCGTTCCTGTAGAGACTTGCGGTACACGGCTGTTAGAAGGGGGGCAAGTTCTTTCGCGTAAACTCCGCTGTAGTAATCGGCACAACGTCTTCTTATTTTTATATCATTGGATAACAATTACTAGCAGACTGTCTGCAGACATTGTTCTGCAGGTCTCAGTGAACCTGAGCAGTACTCTCCGCTGCATTCCACACAGTATTTCGAAGATATAGTTTGTTGCAGTGTATGCTCCTGCCAGTAGCCTTAAAGCAGCACTGAAAAGCGTTTCATGAGAACCTCGTAACGATTTTGTGCTTCACACTCTCTGCTTCTGAACAACTTCGCGCGTTGCATATCTTTGCACCGTCTAGGAAGACACTCAGATACTTTGCCGCTGGCATTGCATCTGGGAGGACGGAGGTTCAGATCTCATTCAGACATTCAAAGCACAAAGTTGGAATTTATACTGGGAAGAGTGTTATTCACAGTAGCAGCAAAAGAACGTGAGATGCATAAGCAAATTTTAAAATGGTGTGTATCTGTTCAAATTCGCGTTTACAGTGTACGTGGATGCTGGAATGGATACTTAACACTATGGCTGATTTCTTCGACAGTCCATTACCAACTAAGCTACTGCTTAGTGGTTAACGGAACTTCTTCGATGATACTTTAAGCTTAGATAATGCAGGTTATAGTGACATCAGGAGCACCATCAGCATAGAACTCTCTATCTGTAATATTGTTGTACCTGTATGATACTCTTCCGCCGACCAGCATACAGTGAAACGGTACTCATTAAGGAACAAATATGTAGCAACTGGCTAAAACAGATGTTGAAATAGAGATAAAAAGGCAAGAAAGCAAAGAGAAGGAAGGACGTTCCGAAAGAAGACGAAATACACGGCAACGGGCTAAAATTTATGTTGTAATAGAGAAAAAACAGTAAACGATTTGAAGGGATGTATTTTCACTTAGTATATTCTTGGACGTTTTGAAAACATTACTGTAGCAGCTTTTTCAAGACTAAAGCAATTTATCTGAAGATAACATTACAAGAAAATCTCTTGAGTTGATTGTTGTCTTAGAGCGCACCTAGGTAGGTGCGACTCTGTGCTGCCGTGTCAATTGTGAGTTACGACTGTAACGTTTCAACAGTCGAGCTTTTATCAGAGTACGGAAGAAACCCACATACGGCATAAGGCAAAATTTTTGCGCTATGCTTCTAAATGTTAATTTATATAGTACATTTCTAAAATTATTAATAAATATAAATAGAGAAATCAGCTGTAGCAGAGCATGCTCTTCAGCGTGCAAACCACGAAGGGAAGTTTTCTGAAACATAAATTTTATCTACAACGTTAAATTATTGTCCACGACTATGTAGAAAATCCATAGAAATTTATAAGCTTCGGGATAATTTTAACATGAAAGAGGAGCCAATGAGACTTAGCGACATATGGACAGTAGCTCTGCAGAATCGCTATAACAGTTTTATCTTTGACAAGACGACAATCGATAGTTAAGTTTTATCTCTGATAAGGGTTATCTCTGCTCATCACGTGTTACTTTGACCTCGCCCCCTTTCCTACAGTATTTATGTCGCTCTCGGATGTCTGAACGGTCAGTCGGCAAGACTCAGCGGGGAACCGCCTCTGAGGATGTCCAGTGCAGCCCTGGACGAAACGTCAGGAACAGAAGAGTTTCTCGGACCATGACCTCACATCCCTAAAGGTTCACCAGCAGCTATGCCATCCGGTTGTGAAAGCCCTCATTCTATGATCTCTTGACAACCTTGTTGTTGTTGCGGTCTTCAGTCCTGAGACTGGTCTGATGCAGCTCTCCACGCTACCCTATCCTGTGCAAGCATCTTCATCTCCCAGTACCTACTGCAACCTACATACTTCTAAATCTGCTTAGTGTATTCATCTCTTGTCTCCCTCTACGATTTTTAGCCTCCACGCTGCCCTCCAATACTAAATTTGTGATCCCTTGATGCCTCAGAACATGTCCTACCAACCCGTCCCTTCTTCTTATCAACTTGTGCTGCAAACTCCTCTTCTCCCCAATTATATTCAATACCTCCTCATTAGTTATGTGATCTACCCATTTAATCTTCAGCATTCTTCTGTAGCACCACATTTCGAAAGCTTCTATTCTCTTCTTGTCCGAACTATTTATCGTCCATGTTTCACTTTCATACATGGCTACACTCCATACAAATACTTTCAGAAACAACTTGCTGACACTTAAATCTATACTCGATGTTAACAAATTTCTCTTCTTCAGAAACGCCTTCCTTGCCATTGCCAGTCTACATTTTACATCCTCCCTACTTCGACTATCGTCAGTTATTTTGCTCCGCAAATAGCAAAACTCCTTTACTACTTTAAGTGTCGCATTTCCTAATCTAATTCCCTCAGCATCACCCGACTTAATTCGACTATCCTCGTTATCCTCGTTTTGCTTTTGTTGATGATCATCTTATATCCCCCTTACAAGACACTGTCCATTCCATTCAAGTGCTCTTTCAAGCCCTTTGCTGTCTCTGACAGAATTTTTATTTCTTCTCCGGTTTTTATTTCTTCTCCGGTTGTGAAAGCCCTCATTCTATGATCTCTTTAAAACCTCACAGGAACAATAATTATCCTCTTCGAGACGTCTGGAAGCTGTTTTGAATGCCAACGGGTTTCCTACACCGTATGGTACGGTGTAGTATTTGTGATGTTCCCATATTTTTGTCCACCTCCTATTGAGGGGAGGTATACCCTGCGTTCACTAACGGAATCATGTGCGTCGGATGGAGTTCTTCACACGGACCGACCGACTACCCCGGCAGCTCACAGCCGGTACGCATCTCGGCTGCCCTTTCTGTGGTCGCGGCCGTGACGGCTAATTAAACCGACCGTAAAATAAATCGAGAGCTCGAACGCGGCCCCTGAGGAGAGCAGCGCTATCGATACCGGAAACCATCACTCAGCTGCCACAGCGTTTCCTGCTGTGCGTTCGACCTCACAACCTTACGCGCTTCCGCACGCACGCGAACCACCTCTGCTCCACCTATCCACCGTCCATATGACGCTTTGTCGGTCACTAAACTTTCCTTTGTAGGGAGCAAAACCGTAATAACTGAACTTTTTCACCATGTTGCTTAGTTTTGAGTGCGCAAAAGATGAGATTAGAACGAAGCTTCATTTGTGAGGTTGCTAACGTTTGGAAAACACGTACCTATTTCGAATCTCGTTAACAGGCACATTTCATTGTAACCACCGCACGTGAAGGAAGAAGAAGTGTCGATACGTTTAGAGTTTATTCCAGACTTCTCTGCAATATTTCACATGGTAAAGAAATTATACAATGTTTCCAGAGTGAGATTATCAGCGTACACTCCGCTGCAGAGTGAAAATCTCATTCTGGAAACATCCCCCAGGCTGTGGCGAAGCCATGTCTCCGCAATATCCTTTCTTTCAGGAGTGCTAGTTCTGCAAGGTTCGCAGGAGAGCTTCTGTAAAGTTTGGAAGGTAGGAGACGAGGTACGGGCAGAAGTGAAGCTGTGTGTGCCGGGCGTGAGTTGTGCTTCGGTAGCTCAGATGGTAGAGCACTTGCCCGCGAAAGGCAAAGGTCCCGAGTTCGAGTCTCGGTCGGGCGCACAGTTTTAATCTGCCAGGAAGTTTCAAATTATACAATGTTAGGGGCAATCCATTTGGCTCTTGGAGCCTTTATGTTTAATCTGCAACTTGGTGGTATTTTGGGAAGTACGTTGTGACAGTAGCAGGATTCAGTCTTTAGCCTTAGTTCGGAATGAGGCGGCGCAGTTCTTAACTCCCCCGTTTGAGAGGAGCGGGGTTCTATACCCGCCGGCGCAACTTTCCTAATGAAACCATACCTTAGAAAAACTTTACTTTGTAAGTAGCCTGTTAGTATGTTGGCAGCGCTATATACTGTGCTAATATCGCTGACAGCGCTCTGCGCCCTCGGCAAGAGATTCTGTGGTTGGACGGATTAGCAGTTAACGAGTGGGTAGGGATGTGTGTGGACATTAAATTTTTAGTGGAGGCTCTGTGTTGGTACGACATGCACTGTAAAGTGAGACGCAAGGAAATGTATGATAATGGATGTATGGTTGATAATGTTTGGGTAGTAGAATTATTGACAACTATATAATTTTTGGAACTGGGTGTCACATGAATAAACTAAAATTTTCTAAATACTTTGTTTGCTCTTCAACAAAATGTTTCTTTCGCTAACCATATGCCTCGTAGTGGTTAGGATCTACAGTAGCTAGAATCTTTTTGCTACTTGCTGTAATTGCTGTAGTTCGTGTTATGAAGATTTTCTTTGGGATAAGTGACTTATGAAAGAGAATGGTGTTTCCACTATCGTGATTCGTGATTGAAATGAGGTTAGGCAATTAAAAGAGTTGGAGGTAGTTTCATATTTCTTTAATTTCATATTGTTTTGGATCTGTATTATTGTTAGGATTTCTTGAAATTCTGGGCTAATTTTTTGTGTTAATTGCTGGAAGTTATGTTGTCAATATATATTTTGGGTAATAAATGAATAGGTTAAGTTTGAGTTCTCTTTGTCAGGGAAAATTCTGTTGGTCAGTGTTTAATAAAAAAAATTAAAGTGTTAGTTTCACATTTTATTCAAATAAAAACAAACATTTATTCGTTTTACTGTACGAAGAATAGATGATGATACCGGAAAAGGCCCTAGGCTTCAGCCGGAAGTGGCGGGAAAAGTAAGATTAAACGATGGTCGGTGTCACAACAGATCATAACTTATCTATACACCCGATGCAGACGAATCATTTCTGATCTCGTTGCTGTTCATGTCTTCGGTACACGATATGGCTAGATTAAAATAAATAATTACAGCATTTCATTAGTACTTTCATCCCTCCAAGATTGTTTTTCTTTATTGCCATTTTTTAAAGGAACTTCCCATACTAGTTGGACAACGTCGACTGTTCCATATTTTCGACAGTCTGACTGAGCGTTTCTCAACTACCTTCTCCCAAGTAGGCCTACTCGCTACGACATCCATAATACAACTGTGTAAGCTTCAACAATCAGAAACGAAACCTGAAACAAGTGAATGATTAATTATAATCTTGAATCATGAAATTTACAGGCTCTTAAAGCAGTTTTACTTTTCTTCTATGAAAAGCAATTTGTCAGTTATTTAATATTTCCAGTTAATTTTCCACTTTTCAAATTTATACTTTTGCAAACTTAATTTGATCAGGTCTTATTCGAAACAGCGATGTACTCAAATGGTAGTCTCACATTCTAGTGGAAACAACTAACTTAGCATATCACAGCTTGAATTCCAGAAGTTTTGATCGAATGAGAATGGTATTTATACAGTTACTCATCAGATTTTAGAAGCCTGAAATAGTAAAATATCGCCAATTGGAATTTTTTTTGGTGTTGTTTATATCATGTTGCTGTTTCAGCAGCATGTAAGTTTTATGGTACATGGCTTTACAAATACCTAGTTTGAATCGTACTTAACAATCTAAGTGCAAAACGTTATGCTGCATACTTCAATCAATGTTGGAGGAAGAGAAAATATTAGCGATGAGAAAGAAACCAGTCACAGGGTTCAATTTTAGGTACACTCCCATTCTTTATACATGTGAACGACCTCCCAATTGATATTCACCAAGCAGAATCGGTTCTTTTTTCAGGTCATAATAGTACTGTAATAAACCCCAATTGAGGGAACGCAACAGAAGAATATGTTGGTGACGAATCCAAAGGAATTATTAAATGATTATATGAAAATGGATCATCCCAGATTATGAGAAAACGCACTATATTTAGTATATACCAACAATTTATGTAGCACATGAGCAGGAATTTGTAAACAGGAGAATGCTCCAAATTTTTGGGTGCACATATTGATGAAAATTTGAACTCGAAGAAGCGTATCACCGATCTTCACAAACAGCTAAGTTCAGCTACCTCGGCTGCTTGTATAGTCGCTAGTCGTTGAAGAAAACGAGTCAACTTTCTAACATATTTTACATAGTTTTGCCCAGTAATGTGTTTTGGATTAACTTTCTTGAGTAACAGATCTCTTAGAAAGAAAGTACTGATTTGATGTTTTCGATTCCTATTATCTATTACAGGCTTCTAGGCGGTGTAAAGGGGACTTGTAAAGTTTTGATGAGGAATTCACTCCTGAAATGTATCATCTGGATGTAAAACATCTTAGAAAGAGAGGATCACTCATTAATCCTCCATCTCACTGTAAGCACGCAGCGGAGACAATGAGTTGTGATTTGTGTGCTCCAACAGGAGCTCCTCAACGTAGTGACCCTACCGTTTGCCACACAAGGTGTATCTACGACGCGTGTTTTCACACGCGGTATGGGTCCATGAAACACCAGAGTTAACGCTACCCCGTTGCGAACGTACAAATTTCTTACAGCCGATGTTATAATCGGACGAAAATGATGATGCTGATGGACTGAGGCGATCCGGAAGAAGTCCTCGATATGTTCATTGTGAAGCTCTACCACTACGTACCGAACTATGAAATAGAGATTTGAATGTGATTCGATCTTCAGACATTTTTAGTGAAATCCGTCATAAGCGATCCATTACAGTTTGAGAAAAGTAGTGATGTTCATACCTACAACACTTGAAGAATTACCATTATTAAAGCTGTCAGGGTTCAGAAATGAGTACAATATGCATCAACAAAATAGTTGATCATTTGCGCCGGACAGTGTGGCCGAGCGGTTCTAGGCACTTCAGTTTGGAACCGCGCGACCGCTCCGGTCGCAGGTTCGCATCCTCCCTCGGGCATGGATGTGTGTGATGTCCTTAGGTTAGTTAGGTTTAAGTAGTTCTAAGTTCTAGGGGACTGATGACCTCAGATGTTAAGTCTCATAGTGCTCAGAGCCATTTTAACCATTTTTTTGATCATTTTCCCAATAACACTGAATGTCTGACAGGCAATTAGGTAAGTTTTAAATCTAACCTAAAACCATTCCTTCTGTTCCCCAGAGGGAATCAAAACGGTGTGCAGCTGAAATCGATAAAAAGATTTTTTTAGCGGTCGTGAGGGGAAGAGGCCATGTTCACTTAATGTAAGACATGGATGGAATTCAAATGACAGTTCGGAAGTTGTACTCCACGATTACAGTACACAGACTTCAACATAGAAGAAAGCTCACGTGGCTAATAGAAGTGACCAGATGAAATCGTGGAACGCTGTTGGGGCGAATACAAGGAATTGCAATTAATTTGTCAAATCTGGAATGGACTCTTTCATCACATGGAGGAAACGTGCAAGAGAGGGAAGGGAATGATCAAGTAAACAAATGAGTCTCACAAATATCCTAAGTCAAAAGTAGTCGAAATGTTCAAAAATGTTCAAATGTGTGTAGCCGTACCGTAGGTGCAACCACAACGGAGGGGTATCTGTTGAGAGGCCAGACAAACGTGTGGTTCCTGAAGAGGGGCAGCAGCCTTTTCAGTAGTTGCAAGGGCAACAGTCTGGATGATTGACTGACCTGGCCTTGTAACAATAACCAAAACTGCCTTGCTGTGCTGGTACTGCGAACGGCTGAAAGCAAGGGGAAACTAGAGCCGTAATTTTTCCCGAGGGCATGCAGCTTTACTGTATGATTAAATGATGATGGCGTCCTCTTGGGTAAAATATTCCGGAGGTAAAATAGTCCCCCATTCGGATCTCCGGGCGGGGACTAATCAAGAAGACGTCATTATCAGGAGAAAGAAAACTGGCGTTCTACGTATCGGAGCGTGGAATGTCAGATCCCTTAATCGAGGAGGTAGGTTAGAAAATTTAAAAAGGAAAATGGATAGGTTAAAGTTAGATACAGTGGGAATTAGTGAAGTTCGGTGGCAGGAGGAACAACACTTTTGGTCAGGTGAATACAGGGTTATAAATACAAAATCAAATAGGGGTAATGCAGGAGCAGGTTTAATAATGAATAAAAAAATAGGAGTGCGGGTAAGCTACTACAAACAGCATAGTGAGCGCATTATTGTGGCCAAGATAGACACGAAGCCGACGCCTACTACAGTAGTACATGTTTATATGCCAACTAGCTCTGCAGATGACGAAGAAATTGATGAAATGTATGATGAGATAAAAGAAATTATTCAGGTAGTGAAGGGAAACGAAAATTTAATAGTCGTGGGTGACTGGAATGCGAGAGTAGGAAAAGGGAGAGAAGGAAACATAGTAGGTGAATATGGATTTGGGCTAAGAAATGAAAGAGGAAGCCGTCTGGTAGAATTTTGTGCAGAGCATAACTTAATAATAGCTAACACTTGGTTCAAGAATCATAAAAGAAGTTTGTATACATGGAAGAATCCTGGAGATACTAAAAGATATCAGATAGATTATATAATGGTAAGACAGAGATTTAGGAACCAGGTTATAAATTGTAAGACATTTCCAGGGGCAGATGTGTACTCTGACCACAATCTATTGGTTATGAACTGTAGATTAAAATTGAAGAAACTGCAAAAAGGTGAGAAATGAAGGAGATGGGACCTGGATAAACTGAAAGAACCAGAGGTTGTACAGAGTTTCAGGGAGAGCATAAGGGAACAATTGACAGGAATGGGGGAAAGAAATACAGTGGAAGAAGAATGGGTAGCTTTGAGGGATGAAATAGTGATGGCAGCAGAGGATCAAATAGGTAAAAAGACGAGGGCTAGTAGAAATCCTTGGGTAACAGAAGAAATATTGAGTTTAATTGATGAAAGGAGAAAATATAAAAATGCAGTATATGAAACAGGCAAAAAGGAATACAAACGTCTCAAAAATGAGATCGACAGGAAGTGCAAAATGGCTAAGCAGGGATGGCTAGAGGACAAATGTAAGGATGTAGAGGCTTATCTCACTAGGGGTAAGGTAGATACTGACTACAGGAAAATTAAAGAGACCTTTGGAGAAAGGAGAACCACTTGCATGAATATCAAGTGCTTTGATGAAAACCCAGTTCTAAGCAAAGAAGGGAAAGCAGAAAGGTGGAAAGATTATATAGAGGGTCTATACAAGGGTGATGTACTTGAGGACAATATTATGGAAATGGAAGAGGATGTAGATGAAGATGAAATGGGAGATATGATACTGCGTGAAGAGTTTGACAGAGCACTGAAGGACCTGAGTCGAAACAAGGCCCCCACAGTAGACAACATTCCATTAGAACTTCTGACAGCCTTGGGAGAGCCAGTCCTGACAAAACTCTACCATCTGGTGAGCAAGATTTATGAGACAGGCGAAATACCCTCAGACTTCAAGAAGTATATAATAATTCCAATCCCAAAAAAAGCAGGTGTTGACAGATGTGAAAATTACCGAACTATCAGTTTAATAAGTCACAGCTGCAAAATACTAACGCGAATTCTTTACAGACGAATGGAAAAACTGATAGAAGCTGACCTCGGGGAAGATCAGTTTGGATTCCGTAGAAATGTTGGAACACGTGAGGCAATACTGACCCTACGACTTATCTTAGAAGAAAGATTAAGGAAAGGCAAACCTACGTTTCTAGCATTTGTAGATTTAGAGAAAGCTTTTGACAATGTTGATTGGAATACTCTCTTTCAAATTCTGAAGGTGGCAGGGGCAAAATACAGGGAACGAAAGGCTATTTAAAATTTGTACAGAAAGCAGATGACAGTTATTAGAGTCGAGGGGTAAAGGGAAGCAGTGGTTGGGAAAGGAGTGAGACAGGGTTGTAGCCTATCCCCGATGTTAATTAATCTGTATATTGAGCAAGCAATAAACGAAACAAAAGAAAAGTTCCGAGTAGGTATTAAAATCCATGGAGAAGAAATAAAAACTTTGAGGTTCGCCGATGACATTGTAATTCTGTCAGAGACAGCAAAGGACTTGGAAGAGCAGTTGAACGGAATGGACAGTGTCTTCAAAGAAGGATACAAGATGAACATCAACAAAAGCAAAACGAGGATAGTGGAATGTAGTCGAATGAAGTCGGAAATGAGACACTTAAACAAGTAAAGGAGTTTTGCTACTTGGGAAGCAAAATAACTGATTATGGTCGAAGTAGAGAGGATATAAAATGTAGACTGGCAATGGGAAGGAAAGCGTTTCTGAAGAAGAAAAATTTGTTAGAATCTAGTATAGATTCAAATGTCAGGAAGTCGTTTCTTAAAGTATTTGTATGGAGTGTAGCCATGTATGGAAGTGAAACGTGGACGATAAATAGTTTACACTAAAAGAGAATAGAAGCTTTTGAAATGTGGTGCTACAGAAGAATGCTGAAGATTAGATGGGTAGATCACATAACTAATGAGGAGGTGTTGAATAGAATTGGGGAGAAGAGGAGCTTGTGGCACAACTTGACTAGAAGAAGGGATCGGTTGGTAGGACATGTGTTGAGGCATCGAGGGATCACCAATTTAGTGTTGTAGGGCAGCGTGGAGGGTAAAAATCTTAGAGGGAGACTAAGAGATGAATACACTAAGCAGATTCAGAAGGATGTAGGCTGCAGTAGGTACTGGGAGATGAAGAAGCTTGCACAGGATAGAGTAGCATGGAGAGCTGCATCAAACCAATCTCAGGACTGAAGACCACAACAACAACAACAACAACGTGTGTGAAATCTTATGGGACTTAACTGCTAAGGTCATCAGTCCCTAAGCTTACACACTTCTTAACCTAAATTATCCTAAGGACAAACACACATACCCATGCCCGAGGGAGGACTCGAACCAGCCGCACAGTCCATGACTGCAGCGCCTGAGAGCGCGCGGCTAGTAGTCGAAATAACTCTGTCTTTGTTTAAAACATAACTCTGTCTGCATTTTAGTTTAAAACCATAACTATTTGTTTTTCGAAGAAGTAAACTGAACAAAAGAAATGTCTTCTCATCGGGGTAAATGTGCTATTCCTGCATATCCCACATTGGGTCTCTCTACTCTTTCTAACGGGCACTTTCGTTCTTCTTCCCCTTCGTATTTTTTGTCTGAGCTGTCACAGTAACTTTTCGCTCTCTTAGTGCTGAGCATCACCAGTAAATAATCATAGTACTGGCATTTACAGTGGTTACTTGTCGCGTCTTCAGCAGGTATTGTAATAACAGATTTTCCCCTGTTCCTTTCATTGTTGTGTACATCGTTGCTAGTCTTTCAATTCATGGTTCCCGTGAACAGTTCTGCTGTGACAAATGTGGCTTTACCGGTGGAACTGCTCAACATCAACATCTACATTCGCACTTCGCAAGCCTTCTTGCGGTGTGAGGCGGAGCGTACTTTGTGTACCACCATCACCTCTGTCCTTTCCTGGTGTAGTCGCGAATGGTCTTCCGTAAGAACGGCTGTTGGTAAGCCGTATGAGCTCCAGAGTCTCTCATTTCAACTTCGTTGCATTTTTCCGAGATGCAAGTTGGAGGAAACGATTTACTGATTGATTCTTTTAGGAACGTACGCTTTCGGAATTTTAAAAGTAAATCGCACCGTGTTGCGGAGCGCCTTTCTTGTAACGTCTGCCTCTCGAGTGAGATCTCCGTGACGCTTTCACCCTTACTAAATAAATCCGTAACAAAAGGCCCTGCTTTTCTATGTATCTTCTCCATTTCCCCTATCATTCATATCTGGTACGGATCCCAGACTGACGACCAATATTCAAGTACTGGTGGAACGAGGGTCTGGTGAGCTATCTCTTTTGTGGCTAGACTACACTTCCTGAGGATGTATTCGGTTCCTGGGCCACTCTATGTAAACACAGCAAAATTTTGTGGAGAGCACAGCTCGCCATGTGCGGTTGATTGCTGCTGGGGACTGCTTTCTCTCCAGATACACTTACGAGCAGTTGAATTAAATACAGCTGCTGTGTTGGAGACAGAGTTCCCACTGCTGTTGCCGTCATGAATGGAATAGTGTGTAGTGTCACGCCACCTGTTGGTGGCCGTGTGCTTGACTGTGAAGCCCGGGGCGAGCAAGGCGATTGATGTCGCTACGTTTGCGGGGTGGAGGGGCTGACAGATGCAACACTCTGTTTCCGAGTTTCCTTAAGGGTCTGGGTTCTTGATGTGGCACTGTTTATCGTGAGCATTTCCATGTGGCGGAAACCTCCATCGTCAAGATAAATTACCTGGGCAAGGTCGTTTCTTCAAAGCAAATAAAGATCGCTCATACCAGCCTCTAATTATGAGAAACTTCAATAAAAATAGTTCTGATATGAGCTAACTACAGACTGTAGCTGATCCGCACCATGGTATGGTTTAGTTTAAAATTTCGAAAGCGTACGTTTCTAGAAGAGTCAGCCAGTATATTGCTTCCTCCTACCTACATTTCGCGAAAGTACAACGAAGTTGACATTAGAGAGACTGGAAAAAAATGGTTCAAAAGGGTCTGAGCACTATGGGACTTAACATCTGAGGTCATCAGTCCCCTAGAACTTAGAACTACTTAAACCTAACTAACCTAAGGACACCACACACATCCAAGCCCGAGGCAGGATTCGAACCTGCGACCGTAGCGGTCGCGCGGTTCCAGACTGAAGCGCCTAGGACCGTTCGGCCACTCCTGCCTGCCGAGAGTCTGGAACTAATACGGCTTACCAACAGTCGTTCTTACGGAAGACCATTCACGACTGGAACAGGAAAGCCGGCCGGGGTGGGCGAACGGTTCTAGGCGCTACAGTCTGGAACCGTGCGACCGCTACGGTCGGAGATTCGAATCCTGCCTCGGACATGGAAATGTGTGATGTCTTTAGGTTGGTTAGGTTTAAGCAGTTCTAAGTTCTAGGGGACTGATGAACTCAGAAGTTAAGTCTCTAGTGCTCAGAGCCATGTGAACCTACATTTTTTTTTTTTTTTTTGCATCGGTAAGGGACGAAAGTGATGGTGGTACACAAAGTACTCTCCGCCTCACACCGTAAGAAGCTTACGAAGCACGAACGTAGATGTAGATGCAGATGTAGATGACCAGCACAGCCATCGGTAAAGCCACATGTGCCACAGAAAAACTGTTCACGGGAACCATGAACTGAAAGGCAATTAACGATATACACAACAATGAAAGGAAGAGGGCAAAATCTTCTATTACAATACCCGTTAAAGAAGCGACAAGTAACTACTGTAAACGTCAGTTCTATGATTGTTTAATGGTGATGTTGAGCATTAAGAGAACAAAAAGTTAATGTGATAGCTCAGACAAAAAATACGAAGGAGAAAAACAGAAGTGTGTCGGTTGGAAGAGTAGAAAGGCCTAATGTGAAGCTTGCAGGAATAACAAATTTACCACGACAAGAAGAGTTTTCTTTTATTCAGTCCACTTCTTCGAAGAACAAGTACCTAGAGTTTTAAACTGAAACGCAGACAGAGTTATGTTCTAAACGAAGGCAGAACTCTTTCGACTACTTTTGACTCAGCATACTTGTCTGAGACATTTGTTCTGTTATCATTAGTTTACGTGAGCATTCCCTTTCATCTCTTACACCTTTCCTCTAAATAAAGAAATAGGCGTTTCCAAATTTTACAAATTAATTGCAATCCTGCGATTCCTTGTATCGCAACAGCGTTCCACCATTTCTTCTAGTCTCTGCTATTAGCCACGTAGGTTAACAGTGAATAGACTATCCAATTCAAGACAATAATAAATAGTGAGCAGCCACGCCGTCTTGTCAAACCTCTTCACTACGAGGAATTTGTCAGTGGGACACAGGGTACTGAGAATAGCTTGAGAGGTGGCTCAGTTGAAAGTGGAGGCAAAAAATTAAAAAAAACTGAAATACTGATTTCATCGATCAAATTTGTACGTCACACGTAACCCCCCTCTCTGCTCGAACAGTTATATGTCAGTTGTCGTGTAGCCCAAAACCTGTGTGTCGGTGACTCAAGGGTGCCAGCACGGTGGCTCAGCTTGTTTAGTTACAGGACAGGCAGACCAAATTAAATAAAATTAGAGATGGGGCCATTCCACGCCCGCACCAACGTGATGACCAAACCAAAAGTTCTACTGTCACCTCCGTAAACATGTTAGTTATCTAGTAAGTGGATCACAGGATGCTGGATTGTGATGTTATCCGTGCGTCTGAGTAAGACTACTCATTCACACGGTCCATCAGGTGATAGATAGTGGACGAAACGTGCCGAGGGGAAAAAACCTCTGCGACAGTGGGATGGGTAGTAAGAGCAGTAGTGGCTTACTAGCTGCGATAGTTCATGCAAGGTTGGATTTGTTAGTATAGGTATCATGCATCATTACCGTGGCAAGCGATGGCGATGTATCCCAGTTGCTGCAGCTGCTACATTCCTGGAACAATCAAGATCGTTATACAGTAGTGAGAGATCGGCCATATATCATCTCACTGTGTGGGGGATGTGTGGAGCTTGTCTGCATGCAGTGTACGGTACGGCTTCCCTGTGTGGTGCCAGTTATTTGGCAGTGTATTCCAGTTGGATATCCAGTAATGGCGTCTGATTAACAAGGGCTCGCCTGTACCGTTATGTTCAAAATGGCTCTGAGCACTATAGGACTCAACTGCTGAGGTCATTAGTCCCCTAGAACTTAGAACTAGTTAAACCTAACTAGCCTAAGGACATCACACACATCCATGCCCGAGGCAGGATTCGAACCTGCGACCGTAGCGGTCTCGCGGTTCCAGACTGCAGCGTCTAGAACCGCACGGCCACTTCGGCCGGTTGTACCGTTATGTTTGCGTATGCTTGGCCATAGATGCTAGGTCCTTACAAGTATGTCTTTTGGTCTTTAATGTTTCCATCTATGGTTGTGGTCGTAGTTCCCCAGATTCAGAATAAACGGGTTCTGCGAATGTCTGGAGTTTCTGTATAGTCTTGTGGTGAGTTTGTGGATTACCTCCGTGAGAGTCTCAAGTCGGTATTCCCGGTGAAGGTCCGCGATGCGTGAGTATCGCGGACCATTGCTTATGATTTTGAGTACTTTGTTTTGTATGAGCTGCAGACGGCGCAGGCGTGTAGGCGCAGCGTATCCCCAGACAGGGGTCGGATAAGTGTCATGTACATGGACCTCGACACCCTTCTGTTCAGTGTGCTACGCCTGTTGAGCATAGGATAGAGCTGTCTGAGCCTCGCGCTAGCTCGGTTGGTCATGTGTTGTATGTGGTTCCCCGAGAGTAATTTCCGGTCCAGCCAGACACCGAGGTATTTGACTTTCTCGCGGAAACGTATTGGGCGTGTATGTAGAGTTATTGGTCTGCAGTAGCGGTGTTTGCGCAGCTGCTTCGGTCTTCTAGTGAACAGAACGGCATCGCACTTGTCGACGTTTACTCTAACACGCTATTTCTCCAACCAAGGCTCAGCCACTCTGAGTGCAGTCTGTAGGCGTGACGTAATGTTTCATGGTTTCCAATCTTGCGCAAGGATGGCTGTGTCATCCGCGTAGATTGCCATCGTTGTGTTGTGTGTGGTTGGGAGATCGTTTATGTAGAGGTTAAACAGTAGGGCCCCTAGGACGCTTCCCTGGGGTACTCCCGCGTATATACCGTGTCGTGTTGACCTGTGTAATAAACAGCTGAGTGACGTTCTCATCGATGGAAGCTGAAAGATGTCATGCGACATCCGCGCAAAACCGCTGACGATAAACGACGAAGAAACAGGTCGAAAGGAGAAAAGGGGTAAAAAGGCGATAACGTGCCAAACTTCCAGTCCAAAAGTGCGGTTCGATCCCAACTCAGTCCTAGGGTTTTTATCTGTCACTTAACATTCATTTCACCTCTGAAAATGTTCTTTGGAGTGAAAAATGTCGAGCAGCACCATAGTTCGGAATCCGCGTTAACTTTAGGTCGCTATCCAACTGGCTGGTTAAGACAGTTCAGAGGGCGAAGAAAGACAACTGCATGTCACCTCCAACAGGACGGTGGCTAGTATAGCACTGTTGTGTTCATAATACCCTGCAAATGGCGACTGCTTTACTTTTTGTAACGTAAACATTCACAGTCTAATAGAAAGAATAACGTTCAATATTTACTGCACACACCATACCAAAGTAATAACATCATTCATGTCATACAACTACAATACTATCTCGTTATTTAACCGTTAAACCAGTCTACCAGATCTCCACCGATAAACTTTCACAGGACTGAAATAAGAAAGAAAGGCAACTAAATATGGACTTGAAAGTGCATACCTTCAGGGCTATGTGCACTTGTTCATCTTCGACATTATGAGGCACACCTCTTCCATTGAAAGCTCATTGCTTTCAATATTTTCGGAGGAGGTAATATGGGCCAAAACAAGAAACACATTCCAGTAAACATGAGCTCTAAAACGCGTGCCTTAACAGCTATGAGCACTTGATGTGTTACACAGTAGCGATGATGAACAAGTTTTCATAGCTCTTAAGGTAAGCACCACAGAGCCTATGTTTACCAAATATATTTTCCTGTTTTGTTTCATGCCATAACCTCTGAAAGATTGTCGGTGGAGTTCCGATCCACCCTGTATGTTGAATGTGGTCAGCTTTGTTCAAGTGCAGCACACAGTCATTCTGTCCTGTTAGATGCTCATTGTGTTGTTATTATGTATTCAAACGGTAACGACGAAATCGGCCAACAGAAGAAGAACAAATAAGTCAGTCGTTTTGGTGCATGTGTTGTTATTTAAAGGAGTCTCCACGATTATGGCACCTAATACTGCAGTTTTGTTCATGAAAATACGAGGGCTGAGGGCAATCGAAGGGCATTTTTGTAAGTTTTGTGCTAACTAGTTTTGAACTCCGATGGCAAATGACTTTTGGTATAACCCTCTACTAGTCAGGAGCCATGTCTTGTTCTGACTTTCTTCAAAATGGTACATAACTTGCTGTCAAATGTACAGCTTGGTTTTAGAAGTGGTTTAACGACTGAAATTCTATATTGCCTTTCACCAGTACGACTCTGGATGGTCGAGAGCTAGACATCTTCTTTAATTTAACTAAGGCGTCTGATTGTGTTGATCACAAAATTCTACTGCGGAAGTTGGACCATTAAGGACTAAGAGAAGTAGCTCGCAGTTGGTTCATGTCTTGCCTTAACAACAGAAAGCAGAAGGTCATTCTCCACAGTACTAGGAATGGCTATGACGTGCTGTCCCATTGGGGCACAGTTAAGTGGGCGGTGCCCCAGGAGTCGGTGCTGGCACCGCTACAGTTTCTTATTCGCGCAAGTGATAGGCCTTCTAGTATTACAGGTGTTTCTAAAATATTTCTGCTTGCTGATAACAGCAGATTGGTAATGAATGTTGTTGTGGAATGAGATTTTCACTCTGCAGCGGAGTGTGCGCTGATATGAAACTTCCTGGCAGATTAAAACTGTGTGCCCGACCGAGACTCGAACTCGGGACCTTTGCCTTTTGCGGGCAAGTGCTCTACCATCTGAGCTACCGAAGCACGACTCACGCCCGGTACTCACAGCTTTACTTCTGCCAGTACCTCGTTCCTACCTTCCAAACTTTACAGAAGCTCTCCTGCGAACCTTGCAGAACTAGCACTCCTGAAAGAAAGGATATTGCGGAGACATGGCTTAGCCACAGCCTGGGGGATGTTTCCAGAATGAGATTTTCACTCTGCAGCGGAGTGTGCGCTGATATGAAACTTCCTGGCAGATTAAAACTGTGTGCCCGACCGAGACTCGAACTCGGGACCTTTGCCTTCTGCCGGTACCTCGTCTCCTACCTTCCAAACTTTACAGAAGTGCTAGTTCTGCAAGGTTCGCAGGAGAGCTTCTGTAAAGTTTGGAAGGTAGGAGACGAGGTACTGGCAGAAGTAAAGCTGTGAGTACGGGGCGTGAGTCGTGCTTCGGTAGCTCAGATGGTAGAGCACTTGCCCGCGAAAGGCAAAGGTCCCGAGTTCGAGTCTCGGTCGGGCGCAAAGTTTTAATCTGCCAGGAAGTTTCAGTGTTGTTGTGTGCAGTATTGATAATCAAATAATGCAGTTCAAAACATAAGTTTGTGGCTTGTAGAAAATAAATTTATACCAAATCACAGCGAAACTCAGTTTTTACCTTTTTCAACGCGCTATTCAACAAAAACGGACATTTTGATTATACAGAATGGGCATATGATTAGTGAAACTGAAATTCCTTGGTGTACAGATAGGTAAGCTGTCGTGGAAACCACATGTCGACGATCTTGTTCAAAAACTAAATGCCGCTTTATTTACCATTAGGACAGTATCTGAAAGAAGTGATAGTCAGCACGAAAAGTAGTCTACTTCACTTATTTTCATTCGCTCAAGGCGTACGGTATTATTCTTTGGGATAATTCTTCTGATTCAAACAAGGTATTTATGGCTCAGAAACTGGTGGTTCGGGCAATATGTGGTATAAGTTCGCAAATCTCTTGTCGACCCCCAGTTCAGTAGTCTGAGAATTCTGACATTGGTTTGTCAATACACATTTTCTTTACTGTCTTTCTTGTTAACAATATCAGCTTATTCCCAAGAGTTAGCAGCTTTCACTGAGTTAATACTAGGCAGAAATCCAATCTGCATCTGGAACGCATCTTTTTGACTCTTGTGCTGAAAGGCGTGCACCATTCTGCTACATCCATTTTCAATAAGCTGCCAACCCAAATCAAAAAACTTAGAAGTAATCCACGCACTTTCAAGTCCAAACTGAAGAGTTTCCTCATGGCTCAGTCCTTCTGTTCTTCCGAGGAGTTGCTAACACCTGTGCTACGTTGTTGATTATGGTTATTTAAACTTATGGTTTGTCGTTTACGTAGGATTGATATACGCTTCATTTGTTATTTGTTATTAAAGTATTTGTATGGAGCGTAGTCATGTATGGAAGTGAAACGTGGACGATAAATAGTTTAGACAAGAAGAGAATAGAAGCTTTCGAAATGTGATGCTACAGAAGAATGCTGAAGATTATATGGGTAGATCACATAACTAATGAGGAGGTATTGAATAGAATTGGGGAGAAGAGGAGCTTGTGGCACAACTTGACTAGAAGACATGTTCTGAGACATCGAGGGATCACCAATTTAGTATTGGAGGGCAGCATGGAGGGTAAAAATCGTAGAGGGAGACAAAGAGCTGAATACATTAAGCAGATTCAGAAGGATGTAGGCTGTAGTAGATACTGGCAGATGAAGAAGCTTGCACAGGATAGAGTAGCATCGAGAGCTGCATCAAACCAGTCTCAGGACTGAAGACCACAACAACAACAACATTTCCCTTCTGTTATATTTCATTCTATGACCATGAAGACTTATTCCTCAGTTTGGTCCTACGGAACATGACAAATGCATATAAAAAAATACCGAAGTGATGTGTTTGGCTGTTTATTGGAAAAGGTGCGATTTGGTTTTGCAAAGATTTTCACTTTTAGTAGATATTTGGGGGGGGGGGGAGGGGGGGGGGGAGTGTGAGGATGGCGAAAGCTGCCCCTCACTGGATACACCATCGGTTTTGTTCCTCAGTGACATTTGTCAAAACAGACGCGGCGCTCTCAAGGTAGCGCGAGTACATTAATGACGAAGATAGGTGTCGGAGATGGCTAGACCTTCCCTACTCCTGACTGTGATTCAGTCTGTCTCTCTCTGCTTTCCTTGTGTGTGTGTGTGTGTGTGTGTGTGTGTGTGTGTGTGTGTGTGTGTGTGTGTGCGTGTGTGTGCGTGTGTGTGTGTGTGTGTCTCACAGATCGTCGGAGAGGAGCCACGGATGGCCACCAATCACGCAGCGGCCCGCTCCGAACCTTATAGGGAGTGATGTAATTTATGATCTAATTAAAATGTGGTAATTACACGAGGTAGTTTTGTAGGAATCGGGAGGAGGTCTGTTTCCCTCACCCCCGCACGCGCTCGGCAGATATATTTATATATATATATAAAGGGGGAAGGGGGTGGGATAGCGGGGGTCCCGTCCGGTCGGCCAACGCCCTTCGATCATCGCCACACGCTTTCGGTCCAGCAGCGGGCAGCGCCGATACACCAGAGGCGTCGAGCGCGCGAGCTAGCTGCGAGCGGTCGTAATTTATGCCGTTATGTAAAGTCCCCCGATTAAAACTGGCGCCCATTACTTACACGGCGTTTTCTCTTTTGTCTCTTAGATAATTCAAGACGACACGGAACTATGTGATATTTCGTCGTGTTTTGTTTTAAAGCGTTTCGTTTTACCCGGGTCAAACAGAACATAAATTACATCGGTATTTCTATGTGTGTGTGTGTGTTTCTGCTGGCGCACTCGGCCGCGGATGAGAATCACACAAGGGGGTAACAGGGAAAAAGGGAAGACGACGACACAAAAGAAGCAGCGAGAAACTGTGACAGATGAGAAAAAAAGTGAGACGAAACAAACGGCTCTGGGAGCGAGAGAAGTATAACGATAGCTCTGAAATACAAAGTGCGCATAGCCAATTGTAACGGGCGTATATCGTTAGCGTCAGATATTTATGGAGTGCCGCATTACGAATGGGTTTGTCTCCGAGGAATCCGCTGCTCTGCTGCCCTCGCGGTCGACGCCTCGTCCCCCTCCGCGGCGGGTCCTCTTCTCGATTCCAGCAGTGTAGCTCTCCAGCAGAGTCCAGCGGCTGGAGGCGTGGAGCGCTGTGGGAGCTGGAAAGAGACGCGCCTCTGATTTACGGGTCCTCGCTCTAAGCGAGTGCTAAAGCGTTCGCCAGTGCATCCATCTGGCGGCCGCGGCGTGAGACTCCCGCTGAATAGCAAAGAGACGAACGAGCCGGCCCGATCACGTGCCCGTTCGCAGAGCAGAGTCGCCCCAGTTGTTGGGGTCACCAGCGATCGCATTTCAACGGGACTAAACCTAACCATTTCTGCATCTCCGAAAATTGTCGAGTACGAAGGTTCATCATTAACTTACATCTTTTTTCTTTTTTTGGTCATCAGTCTACTGACTGGTTTGATGCGGCCCGCCACGAATTCCTTTCCTGTGCTAACCTCTTCATCTCAGAGTAGCACTTGCAACCTACGTCCTCAATTATTTGCTTGACGTATTCCAATCTCTGTCTTCCTCTACAGTTTTTGCCCTCTACAGCTCCCTCTAGTACCATGGAAGTCATTCCCTCATGTCTTAGCAGATGTCCTATCATCCTGTCCCTTCTCCTTATCAGTGTTTTCCACATATTCCTTTCCTCCCCGATTCTGCGTAGAACCTCCTCATTCTTTACCTTATCAGTCCACCTAATTTTCAACATTCGTCTATAGCACCACATCTCAAATGCTTCGATTCTCTTCTGTTCCGGTTTTCCCACAGTCCATGTTTCACTACCATTCAATGCCGTACTTCAGACGTACATCCTCAGAAATTTCTTCCTCAAATTAAGGCCGGTATTTGATATTAGTAGACTTCTCTTGGCCAGAAATGCCTTTTTTGCCATAGCGAGTCTGCTTTTGATGTCCTCCTTGCTCCGTCCGTCATTGGTTATTTTGCTGCCTAGGTAGCAGAATTCCTTAACTTCATTGACTTCGTGACCATCAATGCTGATGTTAAGTTTCTCGCTGTTCTCATTGCTACTACTTCTCATTACCTTCGTCTTTCTCCGATTTACTCTCAAACCATACTGTGTACTCATTAGACTGTTCATTCCGTTCAGCAGATCGTTTAATTCTTCTTCACTTTCACTCAGGATAGCAATGTCATCAGCGAATCGTATCATTGATATCCTTTCACCTTGTATTTTAATTCCACTCCTGAACCTTTCTTTTATTTCCATCATTGCTTCCTCGATGAACAGATTGAAGAGTAGGGGCGAAAGGCTACAGCCTTGTCTAACACCCTTCTTAATACGACTATTTCGTTCTTGATCGTCCACTCTTATTATTCCCTCTTGGTTGTTGTACATATTGTATATGACCCGTCTCTCCCTATCGCTTACCCCTACTTTTTTCAGAATCTCGAACAGCTTGCACTATTTTATATTGTCGAACGCTTTTTCCAGGTCGACAAATCCCATGAAAGTCTCTTGATCTTTCTTTAGCCTTGCTTCCACTATTAGCCGTAACGTCAGAATTGCCACTCTCGTCCATTTACTTTCCCTAAAGCCAAACTGATCGTCACCTAGCGCATTCTCAGTTTTCTTTTCCATTCTTCTGTATATTGTTCTTGTAAGCAGCTTCGATGCATGAGCTGTTAAGCTGATTGTGCGATAATTCTCGCACTTGTCAGCTCTTGCCGTCTTCGGAATTGTGTGGATGATGCTTTTCCGAAAGTCAGATGGTATATCGCCAGACTCATATATTCTACACACCAACGTGAATAGTCGTTTTGTTGCCACTTCCCCCAATGATTTTAGAAATTCTGATGGGATGTTATCTATCCCTTCTGCCTTATTTGACCGTAAGTCTTCCAAGGCTCTTTTAAATTCCGATTCTAATACTGGATCCCCTATCTCTTCTAAATCGACTCCTGTTTCTTCTTCTATCACATCAGACAAATCTTCACCCTTATAGAGGCTTTCAGTGTATTCTGCTCTCTCCTCTGCAGTTAACAGTGGAATTCCCGTTGCACTCTTAATGTTACCACCGTTGCTTTTAATGTCGCCAAAGGTTGTTTTGACTTTCCTGTATGCTGAGTCTGTCCTTCCGACAGTCATATCTTTTTCGATGTCTTCACATTTTTCCTGCAGCCATTTCGTCTTAGCTTCCCTGCACTTCCTATTTATTTCATTCCTCAGCGACTTGTATTTCTGTATTCCTGATTTTCCCGGAACATGTTTGTACTTCCTCCTTTCGTCAATCAACTGAAGTATTTCTTCTGTTACCCATGGTTTCTTCGCAGCTACCTTCTTTGTACCTATGTTTTCCTTCCCAACTTCTGTGATGGCCCTTTTTAGAGATGTCCATTTCTCTTCAACTGTACTGCCTACTGCGCTATTCCTTATTGCTGTATCTACAGCGTTAGAGAACTTCAAACGTATCTCGTCATTCCTTAGTACTTCCGTATCCAACTTCTTTGCGTATTGACCCTTCCTGACTAATGTCTTGAACTTCAGCCTACTCTTCATCACTACTATATTGTGATCTGAGTCTGTATCTGCTCCTGGGTACGCCTTACAATCCAGTATCTGACGTCGGCATGTATACCTGAACTATCGTTGTCGGTGTTGGTCTGCTGTCGATTCTGATTAGAACAACCCGGTCACCGAACTGTTCACAGTAACACACCCTCTGCCCTACCTTCCTATTCATAACGAATCCTACACCTGTTATACCATTTTCTGCTGCTGTTGATATTACCCGATACTCATCTGACCAGAAATCCTTGCCTTCCTTCCACTTCACTTCACTGACCCCTACTATATCTAGATTGAGCCTTTGCATTTCCCTTTTCAGATTTTCTAGTTTCCCTACCACGTTCAAGCTTCTGACATTCCACGCCCCGACTCGTCGAACGTTATCCTTTCGTTGATTATTCAATCTTTTTCTCATGGTAACCTCTCCCTTGGCAGTCCCCTCCCGGAGATCCGAATGGGGGACTATTCCGGAATCTTTTGCCAATGGAGAGATCATCATGACACTTCTTCAATTACAGGCCACATGTCCTGTGGATACACGTTACGTGTCTTTAATGCAGTGGTTTCCATTGCCTTCTGCATCCTCATGTCGTTGATCATTGCTGATTCTTCCGCCTTCAGGGGCAATTTCCCACCCCTAGGACAAGAGAGTGCCCTGAACCTCTATCCGCTCCTCCGCCCTCTTTGACAAGGCCGTTGGCAGAATGAGGCTGACTTCTTATGCCGGAAGTCTTCGGCCGCCAATGCTGATTATTTATCAAAATTTAGGCAGTGGCGAGGATCGAACCCGGGACCAAAGACGCTTTTTGAATATGAATCAAAGACGCTACCCTTTGCCCACGGGTACCTACGAGCTTACATCACTGCGAACAAATTAAGTCACGTAATTAATTTTAGTTTTCAGGTACCTATCAGTAATCCTGGTAAATATTGAAAACTGTATCTCCACAGTGCTGTAGTACACCGCTGGAGAGACCTAAACGAAAGCTGGCTGCACGATCTTTGTATCTCCTTTAGGGGCGTGAAAAGCAAGCCTAAGCATATCCTGTGCACTTTTTTATATTGGGAATTCGTGCGGACTTTGTTTACATGAAACGACTGAGGTCATTGATCTACTGATGTCACCATTGACAGTTGCACAATTTTTTACTGTATCCGTTATATCAACATCCTTATCATTGAGAAGCCACGCCCCCTTTTCCCTTCCCTTTTTTTTTTTTGGTTCTCTGAATAGTTTGATGCGGCCGGCCACGAATGCCTCTCCTGTGCTAACCCCTTCATCTTAGAGTAGCACTTGCAACCTTCGTCCCCAATTTTTGCTGGATGTATTCCAATCCTTGTCTTTCTCTACAGTTTTTCCCCCTCTACATTGCACTATTATAAGTAAAAGAGCTAATAAAAAGTGCAAGGTGGGAAAAATAGCTGTTGACAGAAAATTAAAAATCCTCTCCTCTCCTTATCTCCAGCCAGTCATAGCACAGCATTAAAAACCAAGATGATGCAGTAGAAGAAATACAGAACTATGTTTATAGGGATTACAGTATTTGATGTGTGTGTGTTTATGTGTGTGTGTGGGCGGGTGGTAGGTGTGTGAGTGGGTGGGTGGGTGTGTTGGAGGGGGGGGAGGGAGGGACAGTGAGAGAGAGAGAGAGAGAGAGAGAGAGAGAGAGAGAAAGTGGAGTAAAAACAAATGATTTACTTTGTACGAAACATAACTATATTTGACTTAGCAAATACAGAAATATTCTGTGTGGTCTGCACATAACAATGTCTTTGATCTTGGAGTCATTTTAATATTGTACCAGAGGTATCTATACGTAGGTAATTATTACCTAATTTTGACCTTCGCTTCATTTTCACATTATGTCTTTAACGGGAAATAATGAATGTCTTCGACTTTAAACTTGTGCATCATTTCAACCCTAGCAATATCAATGCAATTTCCACAACACACGTTACTTTATACACACTTTAAAAAAATTGAAAGACAGACAAAATTCTTTAAATATTATGGACTGTTTTTAAAGAGGGACTGATGTGTAAGTAGGCTCCAGAGCCATAAACGACAATATATTTTTGCACACTCTTAGCAATATCAGCGGACTTTCAGTAATGTGTACTAATGACTCTCAAAATTCTTGAACTGTTTACTTTATACCCATTATAAAAAAATTAAAAATTAATAATTCTTGAACTGTTTACTTTTACTCAAAACATACTTTTTAAAGAGACATTTTGTGTAATTAAGATCCTGAACCTGAAAATACTGAATATGACATTCTCTGGAGAAAGTGACTTCTACTACTAAGACTTAAATTTTTGAATTAAGTTTATCTGAAAACTTTGAAATACTTGTGGAATATGGTAGAATAATTCACTAAAAATAATAAATGTATTTTTTAATTTTAAAATATAGATTAACTGTCTAGATGACAATATTTTCAAAAGATGGGCGTAAAGTAATACCCCCTCCCCTATTGGTGTTGTGACACTTAACACTACGCAGGCGACGGGGAGGAAGGAGGGGGAAATGGAGCATGGCTTGATACGAAGATCATAAATAATGTAATTTGACACCATTTTCACACAACATTTAAATACTACACTCTAACTGTAAGGAAAGAGGAGAGGGGTGTGATGGATCTTATTTTGGTTTACCCATAAAACAAATGTTATTTAGTACATGTCGGAGCACTGTGCGGGATAAAGATGTCACATAAATATACCCGCGCCAAGAAGAGATGTGTACGAAGCAAAAATGAATATTTATCTACCTTCTAATGTTTCTTTAGCCAGTATCAATGTTTTCAGTCATCAACTATCTTTTTTCCGTCCGTGATTCTGACGTGTAGCGTGAGATACCTATACCCACAAGCACAAGAACCTGTAGTCTTCGAAAACGATGGCGTTCTTTATCACGGTAATGGAATGTGTCCCCTTTTCTTCAAGACAGAAGACGTAAATATAATTCTGTTGAAAGGGCAAATAATATACTAATGAATTAGACTGTTTCGGCGGTAATCGTATCCAGAGACTGTGGAAGTGCCAACTTAAACGTTTGAATTGTTGTTGGTGAAAGTGTCCGTCAGCCATACATCTGGAAATACTCCAAATTATTCACACTTTCATTACATCGCCAGTACTATTTGTAACCGCTGTAGGGGCGATGTATAAAGCACAACTGGTCTATTTCCGTCATCGTGGGTTTGTAACGCTGTGCTATGATTAGCTGGAGATAAGGTGAGGAAAGGATTTCTAATCTTCCATTAAGACAACTGGGCTATCTCCTCCATCTTCGATTATTCGTTGGCTCTTTCATTTTTAATACTGTCTTATGACTGCCTGGAGGTAAGGAGGGAAAGGGCGAAAGGGCGCATGTAGAAATAGAAGCCAAAGTAAATGCCAGAGAAATTTGAGAGAGCATTGAAAGACCTAGGTGTAGACAAGGGGGAGGGAGGCGGGGACGGGGGTGGGGGAACCGGGCACCATGTGTCCCTGTTGTTGTTGTTGTGGTCTTCAGTCCTGAGACTGGTTTGATGCAGCTCTCCATGCTACTCTTTCCTGTGCAAGCTTTTTCATCTCCCAGTACCTACTGCAACCTACATCCTTCTGAATCTGCTTAGTGTATTCATCTCTTGGTCTCCCTCTACGATTTTTACCCTCCACGCTGCCCTCCAGTACTAAATTGGTGATCCCTTGATGCCTCAGAACATGTCCTACCAACCGATCCCTTCTTCTGGTCAAGTTGTGCCACAAACTTCTCTTCTCCCCAATCCTATTCAATACTTCCTCATTAGTTATGTGATCTACCCATCTAATCTTCAGCATTCTTCTGTAGCACCACATTTCGAAAGCTTCTATTCTCTTCTTGTCCAAACTATTTATCGTCCATGTTTCACTTCCATACATGGCTACACTCCATACAAATACTTTCAGAAATGACTTCCTGACACTTAAATCAATACTGAATGTTAACAAATTTCTCTTCTTCAGAAACGCTTTCCTTGCCATTGCCAGCCTACATTTTATATCCTCCCTACTTCGACCATCATCAGTTATTTTGCTCCCCAAATAGCAAAACTTCTTTACTACTTTAAGTGCCTCATTTCCTAATCTAATTCCCTCAGCATCACCCGACTTAATTAGACTACATTCCATTATCCTTGTTTTGCTTTTGTTGATGTTCATCTTATATCCTCCTTTCAAGACACTGTCCATTCCATTCAACTGCTCTTCCAAGTCCTTTGCTGTCTCTGACAAAATTACAATGTCATCGGCGAACCTCAAAGTTTTTATTTCTTCTCCATGAATTTTAATACCTACTCCGAATTTTTCTTTTGTTTCCTTTACTGCTTGCTCAATATACAGATTGAACAACATCGGGGAGAGGCTACAACCCTGTCTTACTCCCTTCCCAACCACTGCTTCCCTTTCATGTCCCTCGACTCTTATAACTGCCATCTGGTTTCTGTACAAATTGTAAATAGCTTTTCGCTCCCTGTATTTTACCCCTGCCACCTTTAGAATTTGAAAGAGAGTATTCCAGTCAACATTGTCAAAAGCTTTCTCTAAGTCTACAAATGCTAGAAACGTAGGTTTGCCTTTCCTTAATCTTTCTTCTAAGATAAGTCGTAAGGTCAGCATTGCCTCACGTGTTCCAGTGTTTCTACGGAATCCAAACTGATCTTCCCCGAGGTTGGCTTCTACTAGTTTTTCCATTCGTCTGTAAAGAATTCGTGTTAGTATTTTGCAGCTGATAGTTCGGTAATTTTCACATCTGTCAACACCTGCTTTCTTTGGGATTGGAATTATTATATTCTTCTTGAAGTCTGAGGGTATTTCGCCTGTTTCATACATCTTGCTCACCAGATGGTAGAGTTTTGTCAGGACTGGCTCTCCCACGGCCGTCAGTAGTTCCAATGGAATATTGTCTACTCCGGGGGCCTTGTTTCGACTCAGGTCTTTCAGTGCTCTGTCAAACTCTTCACGCAGTATCATATCTCCCATTTCATCTTCATCTACATCCTCTTCCATTTCCATAATATTGTCCTCAAGTACATCGCCCTTGTATAGACCCTCTATATACTCCTTCCACCTTTCTGCTTTCCCTTCTTTGCTTAGAACTGGGTTTCCATCTGAGCTCTTGATATTCATACAAGTCGTTCTCTTATCTCCAAAGGTCTCTTTAATTTTCCTGTAGGCGGTATCTATCTTACCCCTAGTGAGATAGGCCTCTACATCCTTACATTTGTCCTCTAGCCATCCCTGCTTGGCCATTTTGCACTTCCTGACGATGTCATTTTTGAGACGTTTGTATTCCTTTTTGCCTGTTTCACTTACTGCATTTTTATATTTTCTCCTTTCATCAATTAAATTCAATATTTCTTCTGTTACCCAAGGATTTCTACTAGCCCTCGTCTTTTTACCTACTTGATCCTCTGCTGCCTTCACTACTTCATCCCTCAAAGCTACCCATTCTTCTTCTACTGTATTTCTTTCCCCCATTCCTGTCAATTGCTCCCTTATGCCCTCCCTGAATCTCTGTACAACCTCTGGTTCTTTTAGTTTATCCAGGTCCCATCTCCTTAAATTCCCACCTTTTTGCAGTTTCTTCAGTTTCAATCTACAGGTCATAACCAATAGATTGTGGTCAGAGTCCACATCTGCCCCTGGAAATGTCTTACAATTTAAAACCTGGTTCCTAAATCTCTGTCTTACCATTATATAATCTATCTGATACCTTTTAGTATCTCCAGGGTTCTTCCATGTATACAACCTTCTTTCATGATTCTTAAACCAAGTGTTAGTTATGATTATGTTGTGCTCTGTGCAAAATTCGACCAGGCGGCTTCCTCTTTCATTTCTGTCCCCCAATCCATATTCACCTACTATGTTTCCTTCTCTCCCTTTTCCTACACTCGAATTCCAGTCACCCATGACTATTAAATTTTCGTCTCCCTTCACTATCTGAATAATTTCTTTTATTTCATCATACATTTCTTCAATTTCTTCGTCATCTGCAGAGCTAGTTGGCATATAAACTTGTACTACCGTAGTAGGCGTGGGCTTCGTATCTATCTTGGCCACAATAATGCGTTCACTATGCTGTTTGTAGTAGCTTACCCGCATTCCTATTTTCCTATTCATTATTAAACCTACTCCTGCATTACCCCTATTTGATTTTGTGTTTATAACCCTGTAGTCACCTGACCAGAAGTCTTGTTCCTCCTGCCACCGAACTTCACTAATTCCCACTATATCTAACTTCAACCTATCCATTTCCCTTTTTAAATTTTCTAACCTACCTGCCCGATTAAGGGATCTGACATTCCACGCTCCGATCCGTAGAACGCCAGTTTTCTTTCTCCTGATAACGACATCCTCTTGAGTAGTCCCCGCCCGGAGATCCGAATGGGGGACTATTTTACCTCCGGAATATTTTACCCAAGAGGACACCATCATCATGTAATCATACAGTAAAGCTGCATGCCTTCGGGAAAAATTACGGCTGTAGTTTCCCCTTGCTTTCAGCCGTTCGCAGTACCAGCACAGCAAGGCCGTTTTGGTTATTGTTACAAGGCCAGATCAGTCAATCATCCAGACTGTTGCCCTTGCAACTACTGAAAAGGCTGCTGCCCCTCTTCAGGAACCACACGTTTGTCTGGCCTCTCAACAGATACCCCTCCGTTGTGGTTGCACCTACGGTACGGCTATCTGTATCGCTGAGGCACGCAAGCCTCCCCACCAACGGCAAGGTCCATGGTTCATGGGGTAGGCATGTGTCCCTAGCATTACCAAATCCTGATTAATACGCTGACCCCGTGAAGATGTGGTACAAACTCAGAAAAAAGAACAAGTAATTACCATCAAGGAATTAGGTTAAACATATGTCAGAACAATCTAATATATCGTGCATTAAAAGTAACAACTCCTGGTTGGTTTTAGTAATGTTCTCACACTATTATGTACTGACAGCTGACAACATACCTAATTTTAGCCTATGACCATCCAACTCATGTAGCACATAACAGTGTGAAATTCAAGTTGTTATGTGTGTCACATCCCACCAATACGGTGTGTGCAGCGTATGAAGTGCTGCTACTGGGTAAATGTTTCACAATACTTTGATAGAAGGACTCCACCATGGTATTTTAGAGTTCTGAAATGGAACGATTTTATATTTCTGTGTCTTTATGATATTTAATATATGCAAATTAGACAATTGCACTACAATAATAGTTCTCGCCTTTGATTGTGAGAAATTGCAATTACATATATATTTGACACGAACATTAGCGCATCAATCAATCCCACGGCCAGAAGAGACGAAGGAGGGTGTAACTCGCAATCAATAAGTAGTGCAACTGTTTGTTGTATGCACTGGCCTGCTGTAACTGATGTGAAAAGATAAATCTGAAGATGAGGCTAGTAGCCTCGAAATCGATCACGTTAAAGTAAAAGAAATGGAAGATCATTTAACCTTCATGCGCTGAAGTAACCGCCTCTTTGCAATTTCGCGCCATACTTACTCCACAAAGGTAACGAGGCGGCGGGAGGGACATGTATTCTCTAGCTGCACCTTTTTTTCGACAGATGCTGCTCAAAGTTCGTCCAAGTCGCACCTCTCTGCCTCTCAGGACAAGTTCAAATAGGTCCGAACGCGTTCGGCGGTCAGTTTACCGCCTTGCAAGCGCTTGCGGCACTTACAAAAACGGTCAGTTACCGCCTTGCGAGCGCTTACGAGACTTGTGTTCTAGTCGTCTACTTCGGAATGTAAGTATTTCTTTTTATATTTCCCCTATAATTCTTCAATTTTATAGACTCTTCCAATTCTCTAGTGAATCTGCATACGCTCCAGAATTTCAACATCAAGAAGAACACAAAGGTGGCCTGCATTATATTTTTCCGCTTACTTGACTTGACAGGAATAAATTCGTTACGCATTTTTCAGTTCGACACAGGTAATATGAAAGAAAAAACGAGAAGACAATTCTTACATGAGTTATCTTTGGAACTGATGAGCGAAAACCGGAAAGAAAGAGCTAAATTGAAGCATTTACCAAAAGATTTGTTAGTATTTTTGGAAAATTACAGAGAGAGTGACGTAGTTTATCCAGCTGTATCAACCCCTACAAGGAGAGGAATATGTTATTTGTGTGGCTCAAAAAAGAATATAAAATCAAAGCGAGAATGCGGAGAATGTGGAAGAAACGTCTGTCTACGACGTTCAACCACGACAGTTACGTGCAATAATTGTTGTCAGCCTCAAAACGAAAATGAAATGCATACAGACTGATCAGCATTTTTCATCTGACAGAAATGTTTGTCACGTTTTCAATCAAAAATTCTTTTTTAAAAGCAAAATAAGCTTTTCTTGTGACGAGTTAAGACAGTGAATAATTCTAGTCTTAAGTAGGACACTATATAGTCCCAAAATATTACAGTAAAAAAAAATGTTCTTATATTTCATTTGGGTATTTGGCTCCCTTTTTGTATTCCATTGTATATTTTATAGTTAAATAAATAATGTTGATTACAAATGTGTTTTAAATATTGTGTGAGATATCCTATGTCGATATTTTATGTAAATATGACCTTTAAAACAGGAAAACCTCAAGAGACTGATGAAAACTCTCTGGCGGTCGGCCGACCGCCCGCGCGAGCGCTCGCGTGACTATTTCTAGCGCGAGCGCATGAAGGTTAAATTCCCTCTGAGACAAATTCATTCCTACTCGCAGTAACTGAGTTTAGTTGCAGCATCTGCCACGTATACATGTGTTTCTTATGATACACGTTTTTCATCAGTCCCCGTGTGCCGAAGTCCACAGCATAGTGCAGAGCTGAGAGTAATATCTTGTGAAAGTCGTACCTTGAATTGAACTAACCCCGCTGCAGCTATCTACCTGACACCAAGAAACCTTCCTTAATCTGGATGCAGTGTAAATTCGTCACCTGAAGATGTTAGCCTGACTGAAACTACACTTTTTGATTAAAAATATCCAGACACCTGTTTCTGAATATTGACGTGGGGTCCGTTCACGCTTCACCTTCATGACGGCTTAAACTCTGTTGCGGATACTTACAATGCGACTGAATGTCTGTGGAGAAATGGCAAACCACTCTTCGACAAGAGCCAGATCCAGAGGAGATAGTGACGTCTTACGCTGGAGTCTCGAAGGAAGTCGACTTTCCAGCCCACCCCACGGCACCAGCCACGTACAGACCGTTTCGTTGCCTTTCAATTAATTACATGTACATTTTTATGTGAAGACCTTTATGCTTAGACCGGCTCCAACGGAAATGTTTTTAATGGAATTTAGTTTGGTTTTATTGATAGCTACACATAGCATGTTACTTGACATGAACTTCCTTGTTCTGAAATTTGTCGCCGCCAATATGTGGTTATACGCGTCCAAGTAGTTCCGAAGAACACAGTTTCGTAGTTGTTGAAACCACAGTCAAAAATTATTAATAAACCTTTATACCTGTTTGGTTGGTTTTCTGAAATCATTCATCCCAATAGCCGAAGGTTCACACCTGTCATACGTGACCTGGAAGACTTTGAACAGACTACGAGTTGGGGTGTCAAGGTGCAAAGCCAACCTCAGGAAGTGAGGCTTCAGTAATGAGGAGGAAACTTGTCAGTGTGGTGACGTACAGGACGAACAACATCTGCTACTTTGCAGGAACCTACCGGTTGCATGCACTATCTGTGATCCTGCTGCAGCCAGCGAAACTGCTGTGACAACCGCCAAATACTGGGCCCATCAAAAAATATAAGCATCTTGCTGCTTGTTTATCTGCTGTAAGTAGGCGGTTTAGGTTTTTATGTTGGTAACACCACGTAGCGCTCTCTATGAAAATCACTGTGCTGTATGCAGTCTGTGGCTGGTTGGCATTGTTGAAATATTCGCTATTGTAGTGGTGGGCAGTTGGATGCGAACAGCGCATAGCGTTGCACAGTTTGTGAGCCGCCACCAGTGGTGGATGTGGGGAGAGAGATGGCAGAATTTTAAGAGCGGACGATCCGGACGTGTGTCCGTCAGAAAAAGTAAATTTGTAATACGGGATATCATGAACTGATACATACATTATGACTTTTGAACATTATTAAGGTAAATACATTGTTTGTTCTGTATCAAAATCTTTCATTTGCTAACTATGTCTATCAGTAGTTAGTGTCTTTAGTAGTTAGAATCTTTTATTCAGCTGGCAGTATTGGCGCACGCTGTATTGCAGTAGTTTGAGTAACGAAGATTTTTCTGACGTAAGTGATCCATGAAAGGTGTAGGTTATTGTTAGTCAGGGCCATTCTTTTGTAGGGATTTTTGAAAGTCAGATCGCGTTGTGCTAAAAATATTGTGTGTCAGTTTAAGCACAGTCATTTATAATTTTTCTAAGGGTATGTTTCACTGTTGCTTGTTTGTATGTATTTTTGAATCTGTGTCATAAATACTACTGTACATATTTAATTTCGCAAATTTGTTATGTGAATCAATACTTATTAGTTTTGTAATTATTTTATGTCCTGGACTCGAAAAATAAATAAATAAATCCATCTCAAAGGTATTCCATTGGATTCAGGTCAAGTCTGAGGCAGGTTAGTCCGCTCCAGAAATGTTACAGTCCACAAACGATTGCTAGATGCAGATTTTTGACAGGGTGAAATGTAAGGTTGATATAAACAGTCATCGTATCTCAGATACTACTCTGTCGTACATAGTTCGCTGTTACGTAAAATTTATTCATATTCTTCCGCAATTGGTGTTTTCTTAAGCGTAATATGGGAGACGCAACCCAACCACGAGAAACATCCCGTATCGTAACACCACTTTCTTCGAACTTCACTGATGGTGCTACGTATTTTGACAGGTAACATTCTCAAAGTATTCGTGAAACCCAAAGCCTTCGATCGAATTGTCACAGGGTATAGCGTAATTCACTACCCGAAATCACTTTTTACCAGTCATCTTCTGTCCTGTGACGTCTAGTCTCATCTAGACTGACTACAGAAATACGAGGCCGTGCTGAAAAGTAGTGCCTCCTAATTTTTTATGTGAACTCTCAAAGTTTTTTGAATAAAACAAACATTAATAATGTTCTACACCTTTGTTCTTCGCGTCTACCTACTGCCAGCCGTCTGCGTCACCTCTAGGTGACCGAATTGAAGCGTCTGACATGGCCGTTTGTAACGTAACTATGTCAGCACTTGAGAAATAGCGTTCCGTAATCAAGTTTTACGAATTCGCAGGATTCATCTACAAAAGGAGCACCCATTCCTTCAGCATGGCAAAGCTGGTCCACACACGAGCGCTGCGGCTTCTGTGACAGTCCGGGCCTTGGGTTTAACTGTCATCGATGATTCCCCATGCACTACCGACTTGGCCCCGTCACATTTTCATTTGTTTCCAGAACTTAAAGAAGACGTTTCATAACTTCATTCTGACAGTGATGAAGCGGTGCAAGCAAAGGTGATTTTTTGGCTCCGTCAACTCAGTGAGACGTTCTACAGTGGCTGTATGAACAAAGTGGCCTCTCATTGGGAGAATTTGTTCGTCGTCAGGGTGACAATGGTGAGAAATAAATATATAGACATGAAGAAAAGTTTTGCAGAATCTTAATAGTAGGTATTAAAATGCATGGAGAAGAAATAAAAACTTTGAGGTTCGCCGATGACATTGTAATTCTGTCAGAGACAGCAAAGGACTTGGAAGAGCAGCTGAACGGAATGGGTAGTGTCTTGAAAGGAGGATATAAGATGAACATCAACGAAAGCAAAACGAGGATAATGGAATGTAGTCGAATTAAGTCGGGTGATGCTGAGGGAATTAGATTAGGAAATGAGACACTTTAACTGGTAAAGGAGTTTTGCTATTTGGTGAGCAAAATAACACAACAACAATAACGATTGTTTTATTTAAAAGTTTTAAGCATTTTCACATAAAGCATTCGAGGCATTACTTTTCACCACGTCTTCGTATGTGGCTTCTGAAGTGAAGGTGAACATCGTACCCCATTCTTTTTAACTCAATCAGCACAGTCTTTTTGCTACCTGTACTGCTGGTAGCAGTTTGTAGCTCACGAGTGATTCTTTCGGCGGATTTCATGCGATGTTTAACAACTACCCTCCACAACGATCGACGCTACCTGTACGTCAGTATATGACATCTACCTGGTCTCGGTGTAAAGGTGGCTGTTCCTTCACGTTTCCATTGTGCAATCACATCAACAGCAGTCAGACCTGTGCTACTTTAGAACAGTTGAAATTTCCTTGATGGATTTGTTAGGCAGGTGACACCCGGTGACTAGTTCACGTGCGAAGCCACAGGGCTCCACTAACAACGCAGTACTAGACGCCCCCATCTGTATCGGCGGATCCGTCACCTGTGATGTTATGTGGTCAATTTCGCATTACACGTGTTTGTCTCGATACATTTGTCCAGTTAGTGCTCTTGTCTGTGAATAAGTGCACTGATGAAAAAAACGCAGTGACAAAGATGATTGCCGGCCGTTGGTGGCCGAGCGGCTCTAGGCACTTCAGTCTGGAACCGCGCGACCGCTACGGTCGCAGGTTCCAATGCTGCCTCAGGCATGGATGTGTGTGATGTCGTTAGGTTAGTTAGGTTTAAATAGTTCTAAGTTCTAGGGGACTGATGACCTCAGATGTTAAGTCCCATAATGCTCAGAGCCATTTGAACCATTTTTGAACAAAGATGATTAATGCAGAGTAAAGAAATATCGGCTAGGTAATGTATGTGTGATTAACATTGCAGGATCACAGGTTAATGTAAGCGCGAGGCAAGCCACTGCGAATGTTAAATACTGGTACATTAGTAATCGATGTGGCCACCAGAACGCTGCATGCAAGCATTGAGTTCAACAGGTGCTGTATGTGAGTTTGTGGGATGGAGGTCAATGCCGCCAGCGTAGGGAGGGTTAATTCTATCTGTGGCTGACGTTGGAGTTGTCCTCCGATGATATCCAGTACGTGGACGATTGGAGACAGATGTGGTGACGGATAAGGTCAAGGCAACATGTCGACTCTCTGTAGACCATTTTGGGTTACAACAGTGGTATCTCTCATAAAACTCTCCATGGAATATTGTTCATCAGTGCTAGCACAACACGTCGAATACCAGATTGATGTAGAAATTTTCAGTCAATGTGTATGGGATAACTACGAGAGTGTTCCTGCTGTCATACGAAACCGCACCTTAGACCATAGCTCCATGTGTACGTACAGTGTGTGTAGCGCGGAGGCTATTAGCTGGCCTGCTCCTAACCAACACACGGCCATCACTGGCATCAAGGCAGAACCAGCTGTCACAAGAGAACGCAACAGACCTCTCCCGTGTCATGTAATGAGCTTTCGCTTGACACCACTGAAGTTCAAAATGGTTGAAATGGCTCTGAGCACTATGGGACTTACCTTCTGAGGTCATCAGTCCCCTACAGTTTAGAACTACTTAAACCTAACTAACCTAAGGACATCACACACATCCATGCCCGAGGCAGGATTCGAACCTTCGACCGTAGCGGTCACGCGGTTCCAGACTGTACCGCCTAGAACCGCTCGGCCACCCCGGCCGGCACCACTGAAGTCTCAATGGTTGTGGTGTGGGGTGAGTGGAATGCAAGCTGCAAGACGTCTGGCTCAGAGCTGTCCTTGAAGTAACCGATTTGAAACAATTCGTTGTGTCGCTGTGCTGGCAACTGCTTCTCAAATTGCTGCTGCAGATGCAGCACGATGTGCCAGAGCAATACGCTGAACATGACGGTCTTTCCTCCCGGGAAGGCAACGTGGCAGTCCGCAGCCTGTTCTTCTTGCAACCGTACATTCTCGTGATCACTGCTGCCCAAAATCATACACAGGTGAGTACATTCCTGCTAAGTCTTTCTGCAGTATCGCAGAAGGAATTTACAGCTCCTCCTAGCCCTATTACACGAACTCGTTAAAACTGAGTGAGGTGTCTCCGTCGCCTTAAAGGCGTTCTTGACTAACATCAACGCGCCACATCCAATCTCAAAAGTGACTAACGCCCACGACATCTACAGCGCGTATTTAAAGCAAACCTGATTTGCATCGTGGTAGTGGCACTGCTAGCGCCACTGTAATGCTACTGGTGCGAATTTTGAGTAGATGTCATCTTTGAGATGTCGAAAGACGCCTACGAACTTTCGTTTATGTCGCACAACTGCCTCTTGGTGTTGCGATTTTATTTCCCATCAGTGTGTTCATTACAGCTGCGATGAGTTTTTAAAAAAAATCTTTATTGCAATAATAATAATAATTATACAAATTAACCCACAACCTTAATGATTAGTGTGTCCTAATGTTAATACAATATTATATGTTATTTGCAGCTATTACAGTTATTACAATTATTACAGTGAATTTGTGAGCTACAGACAGTGCGACACAGTGCATGTTAATAGGCAAATTACGATTTGTGAAACTATTCACTACTACCTACTTGTTAGTAATCCTAACTGTCTGCAGCGTTATAGGTGTGTCACCTTAGATATAAACCTACTTCAAGGCCTTGCTGATCAAGCTAAGCCGGCCGCGGTGGCCGAGCGGTTCTAGGCGCTCAGTCCGGAACCGCGCGATTGCTACGGTCGCAGGTTCGAATCCTGCCTCCGGCATGGATGTGTGTGATGTCCTTAGGTTAGTTAGGTTTAAGTAGTTCTAAGTTCTAGGGGACTGATGACCATAGATGTTAAGTCCCATAGTGCTCAGAGCCATTTGAACCAATTTTTTGATCGAGCTAATTCCGATGAGCGTGCCCCTGACACTGGGCAGGCCAAAACTACTTGTCGCTGCAGGTTCCTAGTTTAGTATCTACTTCTAATCCTACTAACCACTAACTAACCTACGCCAAATCCGGTGCTGTCATGGTCGTGAATTGGTGCACCCTAGTCCCCCTAGCCCTGCACGTGGCGGATTCTTACAAACAAGTAGATCTGTCCACGCGATAGTCCCTCAGGTGTGCAGTCAGAACTTTACGTGATACCTCATTTGCAGGTTGTTCAAGGTTTCAAAAGTCTCTTCATGTCTTTATAAGTCATATGTGTTGTTGTTTGGTAGTTATTGTCTTAATATAACTGCTACATCATCGAAAAGGGGGACTCGTAAACCACATGGGCGGGAGTACCCTCCGAAGCGCCACAGTCACACTCAGGTGTAGCCCTATTTCCAAACGTACATACACTCCTGGAAATTGAAATAAGAACACCGTGAATTCATTGTCCCAGGAAGGGGCAACTTTATTGACACATTCCTGAGGTCAGATACATCACATGATCACACTGACAGAACCACAGGCACATAGACACAGGCAACAGAGCATGCACAATGTCGGCACTAGTACAGTGTATATCCACCTTTCGCAGCAATGCAGGCTGCTATTCTCCCATGGAGACGATCGTAGAGATGCTAGATGTAGTCCTGTGGAACGGCTTGCCATGCCATTTCCACCTGGCGCCTCAGTTGGACCAGCGTTCGTGCTGGACGTGCAGACCGCGTGAGACGACGCTTCATCCAGTCCCAAACATGCTCAATGGGGGACAGATCCGGAGATCTTGCTGGCCAGGGTAGTTGACTTACACCTTCTAGAGCACGTTGGGTGGCACGGGATACATGCGGACGTGCATTGTCCTGTTGGAACAGCAAGTTCCCTTGCCGGTCTAGGAATGGTAGAACGATGGGTTCGATGACGGTTTGGATGTACCGTGCACTATTCAGTGTCCCCTCGATGATCACCAGTGGTGTACGGCCAGTGTAGGAGATCGCTCCCCACACCATGATGCCGGGTGTTGGCCCTGTGTGCCTCGGTCGTATGCAGTCCTGATTGTGGAGCTCACCTGCACAGCGCCAAACACGCATACGACCATCATTGGCACCAAGGCAGAAGCGACTCTCATCGCTGAAGACGACACGTCTCCATTCGTCCCTCCATTCACGCCTGTCGCGACACCACTGGAGGCGGGCTGCACGATGTTGGGGCGTAAGCGGAAGACGGCCTAACGGTGTGCGGGACCGTAGCCCAGCTTCATGGAGACGGTTGCGAATGGTCCTCACCGATATCCCAGGAGCAACAGTGTCCCTAATTTGCTGGGAAGTGGTGGTGCGGTCCCCTACGGCACTGCGTAGGATCCTACGGCCTTGGCGTGCATCCGTGCGTCGCTGCGGTCCGGTCCTAGGTCGACGGGCACGTGCACCTTCCGCCGACCACTGGCGACAACATCGATGTACTGTGAAGACCTCACGCCCCACGTGTTGAGCAATTCGGCGGTACGTCCACCCGGCCTCCCGCATGCCCACTATACGCCCTCGCTCAAAGTCCGTCAACTGCACATACGGTTCACGTCCACGCTGTCGCGGCATGCTACCAGTGTTAAAGACTGCGATGGAGCTCCGTATGCCACGGCAAACTGGCTGACACTGACGGCGGCGGTGCACAAATGCTGCGCAGCTAGCGCCATTCGACGGCCAACACCGCGGTTCCTGGTGTGTCCGCTGTGCCGTGCGTGTGATCATTGCTTGTACAGCCCTCTTGCAGTGTCCGGAGCAAGTATGGTGGGTCTGACACACCGGTGTCAATGTGTTCTTTTTTCCATTTCCAGGAGTGTAGATAGGTCAGGTAGGGTCCATGACCAGTGAGAAAATGAATTAGACCCCGGGTTGGTTCGAAAGTAACTCACGCCTAACCTTTCTTTAACATTTAGCAACAGTCTGAAGGTTCTTCTCCCATACTCATCTATTTTCCAAAATTCGTGCCGTATGTTCAAAATGGTTCAAATGGCTCTGAGCACTATGGGACTTAACATCTGGGGTCATCAGTCCCCTAGAACTTAGAACTAGTTAAACATAAATAACCTAAGGACATCACACACATCCATGCCCGAGGCAGGATTCGAACCTGCGACCGTAGCGGTCGCGCGGTTCCGGACCGCAGCGCCTAGAACCGCTTGGCCACTCCGGCCGGCCATGCCTTAAGACCTCACCCCTTCCACGCATCTCTCCCTTGTCCCTAGCCACGAGTTTCCACACAAAGTACCCTTGTTTGAGCCCGACTCGTGCAACGCTGTCCGATGCTGAAGAGTTAGGCCGAGCGGCTGGGCGGCTGTGCTGCCCTCCGGTTGCGTGGGGGTCGTCGCGTCTCCGTCATCGCGATGGCATTCCAGAGGCGGCGGCGGCGGCGGCGGCGGCGGCGGCGGCGACCATCCCGCGTCTCGCCCCATAACTCAGTTTGGCAGCAAATAAGCCCACTAAATCTTATATTCGATTATCACAAACATTTCATTGGAAGCCGCGGCCGGCGTTACAAATGAATTACCGTACTCAATAAAGCTCGTCTATATCTCCCAGGTGTGTATGACTGCAATAAAATAGAAGGCCACGGCTATTAACGGCCTCCTCTTCCTCCTTCTCCTCCCCTCTGTTTCCCCTCTGAGGCCTTCTTTTTTTTCTACTCCTTTTGCCTGCCTTTCGTGGAGTAAGAAGAACGAGCGGATGGAGTGATTTATACGGCAGAATGGCGCGGCCTGACTTTTAGGTAGCCCGCCGGTCGGATTGGAACTAAAAACGGCAGAGCGCGCTTTGAGGGGCTGGCGCGGAGTCTCGCGAGTCGGCGGCGGCGCGCGCAGTAAATCTCCCCCCGCCAGACGCCGGGCCGCTCTCTCTCTCGCGGGTTCAATTCCGAATCAATTCGTGGCCGTGGGTGGCTGGCTCGGCCGCGTGTTGCGAGCCGCCGGACAGGAAGACTGAGCGGACCCATTTGTACGGCGTATCAATAGCGGCGCGGCCATAATTCTCTTATAAGCCCGCGATCCGTGCCCAATCAGAAACGAGCGGACACGGGAAGCGCAGCATGGGGCCCGGCGCGCGGATCTCGCCTCCCATACATCTATCTGCCTCGGAGCCGACCGGGTCCTGCTCAAGAGAACTGCAGCAGCCGACAGGCTGGCCCGGAAGTGAACCCACACTGTCCGCACGTCAGCTGCCTACCCTTTCTGGACGAAACCGCTCCAAGTGCTCTCTGTGACGTCAGAGCGAGGACTTACGGATTGAGAGTAAACCAAAGTAAGGCAAGGGTATGAGTTGCTGTTGTTGTGGTCTTCAGTCCTGAGACTGGTTTGATGCAGCTCTCCATGCTACTCTATCCTGCGCAAGCTTCTTGATCTCCCAGTACCTGTTGCAGCCTACACCCTTCTGAATCTGCTTAGTGTATTCATCTCTTGGTCTCCCTCTACGATTTTTACCCTCCACGCTGCCCTCCAGTACTAAATTGGTGATCCCTTGATGCCTCAGAACATGTCCTACCAACCGATCCCTTCTTCTGGTCAAGTTGTGCCACAAACTCCTCTTCCCCCCAATTCTATTCAATACCTCCTAATTAGTTATGTCATCTAATCTTCAGCATTCTTCTGTAGCACCACATTTCGAAAGCTTCTATTCTCTTCTTGTCCAAACTAGTTATCGTCCATGTTTCACCTCCATACATGGCTACACTCCATACAAATACTTTCAGAAACGACTTCCTGACACTTAAATCTATACTCAAGGTTAACAAACTTCTCTTCTTCAGAAATGCTTTCCTTTCCATTGCCAGTCTACATTTTATATCCTGTTTACTTCGACCATCATCAGTTATTTTGCTCCCCAAATAGCAAAACCCCTTTACTACTTTAAGTGTCTCATTTCCTAATCTAATTCCCTCACATCACCCGACTTAATTCGACTACATTCCATTATCCTCATTTTGATTTTATTGATGTTCGTCCTGTATCCTCCTTTCAAGACACTGTCCATTCCGTCCATCTGCTCTTCCAAGTCCTTTCCTGTCTCTGACAGAATTACAATGTCATCGGCGAACCTCATCGTTTTTATTTCTTCTCCATGGACTTTAATACCTACTCCGATTTTTTCTTTAGTTTCCTTTACTAAGTTCTAGGGGACTTATGACCACAGATGATGAGTCCCATAGTGCTCAGAGCCATTTGAACCATTTTTTCCTTTACTGCTTGCTCAACATACAGATTGAATAGCATCGGGGAGACGCTACAACCCTGTCTCACTCCCTTCCCAACCACAGCTCCCCTTTCATGTCCCTCGACTCTTATAACTGCCATCTGGTTTCTGTACAAATTGTAAATAGCCTTTCGCTCCCTGTATTTTACCCCTGCCACCTTCAGGTATGATTAAAGCAGAAATTAGATTAGGCACCACCACACAAGCATGGGTTCGAATGGTTCAAATGGCTCTGAGCACTATGGGACTTAACATCTGAGGTCATCAGTCCCCTAGAACTTAGAACTACTTAAACCTAACTAACCTAAGGACATCACTGACATTCGAACCTGCGACCGTAGCGGTCGCGCGGTTCCAGACTGAAGCGCCTAGAACTGCTCGGCCACACCGGCCGGCACAAGCATGGGTGTCGGCAGAAATTCATCCAAGGTGGAACAAAATCCTAAAAATTTCATTCTTGATTAGCAAAGTTTAAGAACGTCTCGTGTGCCAGTAAGAAACTCGACAGGAAGAAAACAAAGTTTGCTGTGTCTTGAGGGATAACACTGCTAGAGAATTTTCAGCATCATTTTTTTACTGCCTTAAAAGATATTTGAACCTTCTAAAATATAAGGCAAGTAGTCTAATCCCTGAAAAAAAAAGTTATATGGAACTCCAATCTCCTCCCCTACAACCCCGGAATACCCGGAACGGCTTACCCGCTCCAACTCGATCCCTCCATGTAGTGCTTGGTATAGTTAGAAGCATTTCACAACACTAGTATGTTAGTTTGGCCTCAGCAAGTGTCAGTACGTTTAAGAAAAAACAATTATTTCTCTTCGAATCTTAATTTTTGTTTGCAGTATTGACTTTTAGAAGTTTATTTGTGATCAATAGTATAAAATTCCCAAATAAACTACCGAAAGTCAATACTCCACACAAAATTGAGTTTTAATGTTACAGTGCACAGTCCCCCCCTTCCCTCCTTCCTCCCCATGAACCATGGACCATGCTGTTGGTGGGGAGGCTTGTGTGCCTCAGCGATACAGATAGCCGTACCGTAGGTGCAACCACAACGGAGAGGTGTTTGTTGAGAGGCCAGAAAAACGTGTGGTCCCGTTTCAATAGTTGCAGGTTTTGTATCCCGCCTGGATGACGGCGCTTGGGTCTGCTCCTGAAATTTGAAAGGTAGGCCGAAGGTAGGAAGCTAGGAGGAGCAGGTGAGATAGAACTCTCGGCACTGCAGTGTGAATTAAAATCACTTTTTACTTAACTTTGCGTACAAGTAGTGGTTCCCCCACTGTGAAATAGAAACAATGTTGCTAGGTCGTCTCCTCGGAATCAAATGGGCTGAGTCCGGAGCGACGCTCGTAGAGCTGCACAGCGCCGGCTAGAGGGCGCTGTCGTCGGTGTCTTGTAGTACCAACTTCTGAACTTGCCCTACGCCGTGGCATCATTGCTATCGATTCCACAGCAGGGGCAACAATCTGGATGGTTGACTAATGTGGCCTTTTAACATCAACGTAAACGGCCTTGCTGTGCCGGTACTGCGAACGGCTGAAAGCAAGGGGAAACGACAGCTGTAATTCTTCCCGAGGACATGCAGCTCTACTGTATGGTTAAATAATGATAGCTTCCTCTGATGTAAAGACCTTCCTTCTCTGCTGATAACCAACTCCTCCGCCTCACTCATCTCCTCTCCCTCCAGGTTAACTCCCGTCGCTCCGCCATTTTTGTCTCCCTTGACCTCGAAAAGGCCTACGACCGTGTCTGGCATCCCGGTCTCCTGTTTAAACTCCAAACCTATGCCCTTCCTATCAACTACATCCGTCTGGTGGCCTCCTTCCTCTCCCACCGCCCCTCCTATGTTACCATCCATAATGCGAATTCCCACACCTTCTACCCCTCTGCAGGTGTGCCGCAGGGCTCTGTCCTCTCCCCTCTCCTCTACCTCCTGTACACGGCAGATATGCCCCAAACCCCCCCCCCTCTAGTACACCTCTTGCAATATGCTGATGACACCGCATTCCTCGCCCTCGCTCCTACCCTCCAACGGTCCCAACGCCTTCTCCAGAATCACCTTGACCTTTTTGCTGCATGGTGTAACCAGTGGCTCCTGAAACTCAATCCTTCCAAGACCCAGGGAATCATCATAGGTCGTACCACTCGCTCCTTCCGGCTCCTGGATTTCTCCCTTACTGTCTCCGCCCGTCCTGTCCGCCTCACCCCCACCCTCACCTACCTTGGCCTCACCATTGACTGTCACCTCACCTGGATCCCTCATCTCCGCTCCATCCAATCCAAAGCCAACAACCGCCTCCGACTCTTCAAACTCCTCTCTGGCCGGACATGGGGGTTGCACCCCTCTACCATCCTCCACACCTACAAATCCTTAATCCGTCCCATCCTCTGTTATGCCAGTCCTGCCTAGATGTCTGCCCCCCCCCCCCCAATTCTATAAGTCCCTCCAGATCCTTGAGCATCATGCACTCCGCCTCGCCTTCCGTATACGCCTCCCGTCCCCCACGCGGATCCTCTATGATCTCATTCCTCTCCCCCATCTCCTCATATTCCTCGAACATATCCACATCCTCTACACCTCCCGCCGTCTTGAACCCCCTCCGCCCCTGGTTGCTCCTCTCCTCTCCCATCCCCGCCCCCTGCCACGTCTTCACCGTTGTGTCCCCCCTACCCTCCATCTCTACACCCTACATCTCCTTTCCCAAGGTGGCTTCCATGAACTCCCCCTCCCGGATGATGCCCTCTCTCCCTCCATTTATCCCTCCTATCAACTCTGATCCTTTTGTATTCCCCTCCTCTGCCTACCCCACTCCCTGTCGCGTCTGCCCAGCGCCCCCCACCCCTCTTATGGGTCCTCATCCTCCACCAGCTCCTTTCCCGGCTCCCCCCATTTTTTTTATTTTCCCATCATCTGTCCAGTTTCCCCCAAGCTGCTTTCGGCTGTCGTATGTCACATTTGCCAACTTTTTAGTGCAGTGTTCCAGTGACTGTTCAGTGTTGTTCGTCTTTCTCGTGTTGCGAACAGAAACCATGCTGTCGCTGGGTGTGAATTTTATGTCTTTTGTGAACAGAAAGCAGACTGTCGCCGTGTTTTTTTAATTGTCTGTCTATTGTTTTACCTGTCTGCTTTGTATGTATTTTCTTAGTGTCATCATCCCTCTGTTCTTTGTTTTAAGTTCCACGATTTCTTTTCGCCATGTTACTCTTTAAGTCTCCGATTTTATCGCCTGTTTTTCTTATTTATTCTCTTCATCTTTCTAACCAAGTCTGTAGGCTGAAGAGCGGCATACTAAGCTGCTGCCAACCCGCCCCCTTTGGGGGGATTGAAATTCAATAAAGGAAAAAAAAATCTGGTGTAAAATATTCCATAGGTAAAATAGGCCTCCATTCAGATTTCCGGGAAGAGATTACTGAAGAGGATGTCGTTATGCCGGCCGGTGTAGCCGAGCGGTTCTAGGCGCTACAGTCTGGAACCGCGCGACCGCTACGGTCGCAGGTTCGAATCCTGCCTCCGGCATGGAAGTGTGTGATGTCCTTAGGTTACTTAGGTTTAAGTAGTTCTAAGTTATAGGGGACTGATGACCTCAGCAGTTTAGTCCCATAGTGCTCAGAACCATTTGAACCATTTTTTTTTGATGTCGTTATCAGGAGAAACAAAACTAGCGTTCTAAGGATCGGAGCGTGGAATGTCAGTTCTTTAATCGGGCTGGTAGGCTAGAAAATTTATAAAGATAAGAAGGACAGGTTAAAGTTACCTATAGTGGGAGTTAGTGAAATTCGGTGGCAGGAGGAACAGGACCTCTGGTTTGGTGAATACAGGGTTGTAACTACAAATCCAATAAGTAGTGCAGGAGTAGGTTTAATAATAAATAAGAAAATAGGAACACGGATAAGCTACTATGAACAGCAAAGTGAACTCAGTATTGTAGCCAAGATAGACACGAAGTCCCACAGCAGTACAAGTTTATATGACAACTAGCTCTGCAGATGACGAACAGATTCAGAGGAATCTATATTGAGATAAAAGAAATTATTCAGATAATTAAGGCAGACTAAAATTTAATAGTCATGGGGGACTGGAAATCGATAGTAGGAAAAGGAAGGGAACGAAAACTAATGGGTGAATATGGACTGGGGTAAAGGAATGAAAGAGAAAGCCGCCTGGTAGAATTTTGCACATAGCATAATTTATCCATCGCTAACACTTGGCTTACGAACCGTAAAAGTAGGTTGTATATTTGGAAGAGACCTCCGGACACTGGAAGGTTCCAGACTGATTATGTAATGGCATGATAGAGATTTCGGAACCAGATTTCAAATTGTAAGACATTTCAACGGGCAGATGTGGAGTCTGACCACAATTTATTGGTTATGAACTGTAGATTAAAACTGAAGGAATTGCAAAAAGCTAGGAATTTAAGGAGATGGGACCTTGGTAAACTGAAAGAACCAGACGTTGTTGAGAGTTTCAGAGGGAGCCCTAGGGAATAATGGGCAAGAAAAGGGGGAAAAAATACAGTAGAAGAAGAATGAGTAGCTTTAAGAGAGAAAAAGTGAAGGCAGCAGAGGATCAAGTAGGTAAAAAGACAAGGGCTAGTAGAATGCCCTGGCCCACACAAGAGATATTGAATTTAATTGATGAAAGGAGAAAATATAAAAATGTGGTAAATGAAGCAGGTGAACAGGAATACGAACGTCTTTAAAATGAGATTGACAGGAAGTGCAAAATGGCTAAGGAGGAATGGCTAGAGGGCAAATGTAAGGATTCAGAAGCATATGTCACCAGAGGAAAGATAAATATCACCTAAAGGAAAATTAGAGAGACCTCCAGAGAGTAGAGAACCATTTGCATGAATATCAAGAGTTCAGATGCAAAACCAGTCCTAAGCAAAGAAGAGAAAGTTGAAGGGTGAAAGGAGTATATAGAGGGTCTATACAAGAAAGATGAACTTGAAGGCAGTATTATAGAAAGGAAAGTGGACGTAGATGAAGATGAAATGGGAGATATGATACTGCGAGAAGAACTTGACAGAGCTCTGAAAGATCTGAGTCGAAACAAGGCCCCAGTGGATGATTATATTCCGTTAGAACAACTGATAGTCTTGAAAGAGCCTGCCAAGGCAGAACTCTTGCAACTGTTGTGCAAGAAGCATGAGACAGGCGAAACACCCTCAGACTTCAAGAACTGTGTAGTAATTCCAATTCCAAAGAAAGCAGTTACTGACAAATGTGAAAATTGCCGAACCATCAGTTTAGTAAGTCATGGTTGCAAAACAATAACACGATTTCTTTACAGAAGAATGGAATAACTGGTAGAAGCCGACGTCGGGGAAGATCAGTTTCGATTCCGGAGAAAAGGAGGGACAGGCGAGGTTAAGGAAAGACAAACCAACGTTTATAGCATTTGTAGGATCAGAGAAAGCTTCTGACAATGTTGAGTGCAATATTGTCTTTAAAATTACGAGGGTATCAGGGTTAAATACAGAGAGCGAAGGCTATTTACAATTTGTACAGAAATCAGATGGTAGCTATAAGAGTCGAGGGGCACGTAAGGGAGTCTGTGGCTGAGAAGGGAGTGAGACAGTGTTGCAGCCTATCCCCGATGTTATTGAATCTGTCCTTTGAATAAACAGTAAAGGAAAACAAAAACGAAATTTGTAGTGGGAATTAAAGTGCAGGGAGAAGAATTAAAAATTTTGAGGTTTGCCGATGACATTGTTATTCCGTCAAAGACAGCAAAGGTCTTGGAGAGGCAGTAGAATGGAATGGATAGTGTCTTGAAAGGAGAGCGTAAGAAAATGCAAAACAAGGATAATGGAACGTAGTCGAATTAAATCAGATAATGCTAAGGGAATTAGATTAGAAAATGAGATATTTAAAGTAGTAAATGAGATTTGCCATTTGGGCAGCAAAATAACTGACAATTAACGAATAGAAGGGTTGTAAAATGTAGAGTGGCAATGGCAAGAAAAGCATTTGTGAAGAAGAAAAATTTGTTAACATGGAGTATTGATTTGAGTGTGAGGAAGTCTTTTCTTGTAGCCACGTATGGAAGTGAAAAACGGATGATAAACGAGACAAGAAGGGAGTAGAAGCTTTTGAAATGCGGTCCTACAGAAGAATGCTGCAGATTAGGTTTATAGATCACATAACTAAAGAGGAGGTACTGAATAGAATTGGAGAGATATTTGTGCACAACCTGACAAGAAGGAGGGATCGGTTGGTAGGGAACATTCTGAGATATCAAGAGATCACCAGTTTAATACTGGAGCGAAGTGGGGTGGGGAAAAAATTTTAGAGGGAGACCAATAGATTAATACAGTAAGCAGATTCAAAAAGATATAGGTTGCATTAGTTACTCGGAGACGAAGAGGCTCACACAAGATACAAAATAGAGCAGCATGGGGAGCTGCATCAAACCAGTTTTCGGACTGAAGACCGCAACAAAAACAGTATACAGTTTCATTTTTCAAGTGATTACTAAGAAAGTGTACACGGGCCGAAATGATACGAAAACATCACATACAACGCGGTCCGGAAACAGTATGACATCAAAGGGCAGTTTGGATGGGGTCAGGGACTGTGCTAAGTAACTGAGAGACAGTGACGAGGATTTTGATGTTAATTACGAACTGAGCTAAAGATTATAATCTTTCTTGCCGTTTTCGCTGTTATTTCTCAACACGTGAAATGTAAAGAAGTGCAACAGACATCACGTTGCAAGAACGAAGTCCTCGAGGCTTAGGCTTCGCAATAATTGCTACTTGTCCACATTGCCCAGAAGTTGTTATACCATGTAGTACGTTTATACGGAAAGCATATGAAATCAACCGTGGAATCGTCCTAGCAATGCGCCTGTTTGGAGTAAGGCCTTGTGCCTTCATGGAGTCTCAGTTATTCTATGGTAAATTAGTGGATATGATTTCAATCGCAATGGCAACAGTACGATAGGCCAGCCCTGGGAGAGCAGATTAGGGTGAGATTTTTTTATAGGTAGATTTTTTTCCTTTGTTCATGTCTATAACACATTTTCTCGGAATATGGTTTTCCAAAAAGGCTTGCACCGTAACTTCACCAATTTTCAATCCTTTTATTTGAAAATTTAACCACGACTTTGAAGTAACATCTCAAAGTGAATGACGTACAGCATTTTCGATTAACTTAACTCAAACAATTGTTATTAAAAAACATTATTTTGGTGAAAATTGAACTACTTGATTTTACACTCGCCAGTTACATAAAAAACAGTATTTCTAGAATCCCCTGCGTGGTTCAGTAGGTGCACTCATGTAGATTATGTAGAATTTGATTCTGTTTCTCCAGATTTAAACCGGCAACAGTTATGGCGCTTACAGCACATCGCCTCAAATTCAACATGCCTCAGGAGAATTGCTGCAGCGTCGCCATTTCGTAGTATTTTCCTACTTTTTTTTTAATTTGCTTAAATATGTGTTCAGTAACCAACTCAAGTATTGCTATCCAAAGTCCTGGGTGGATCTTTAGGTGCCATTGCTGCTAGCTTAAAACCCAACTGCACCAATGTTCTGGCATGCAGGGTGGTCATTTTCGAGAATCAGCCGTGTCTTTGATCTCCAAGTGGCACCGCTAGCTGTCCAGTACAGAAAATCCAACGCAGAGAATCCTAGTGTCTAGCTTCTTTAATTTATATTAGTAGCTGAATTGAAAGATTATATCGTTGCAAGCTATAATCGACAATCGGCGTAACCTAAACACGTCTTAGCTCCTCTTTAATGTTAGCTAACAAAATGCGGAAAAATGATATTGTAGCCATAACAGGCTACTTTGACGGCCGCTAATTTGTAGATGAAATTGATATTGAAATGCGATCTAATTACGACAAATCCTCTCACGATACATACAGGGTGTCTCAAGCCCTTTTGGGTCAAATTGAAACAGGTGAAAGTGGGTCTACATTGGATTATATTGAGATAGGGAAAGTGGTTGGAAAGGCATATTTATTGTGTTACGAACATACACAGCGTACACCGCATAACAACAAAATAACTCCTAGTAATTTTTCAAAGCGACGATCGCGTCTCACTGCATGTATTGCAAAGGTGTATGTAGGTCTGCCGCACTCTCTCGCAAAGATCCTAGGTGTCTTTTGTACACTGCAACAGGCAGCAGGTGATAAACAGCGCACGTCCCTGAGCATCAAACAGAAGTACTGCACACAACTTTGCTCAAAGTGTCATGCGACGACCGCACGCATCGCAGCGGCCCATTAACCTGTGCCGCACGCACACCACTATGCCTGGCGTCAGTTATCCAGTGTATCAGACAGCTTGTCATGTGTCCGTGGTGAGGTGTGTTACTGTGTAGTTACGTTACTAAAGTTGGCAGACATGCATTTAATGTACTCAGGATGTAGTGTCCGAAAGCAGCACGAACGTACATAAAACATTTTCCCAACAGACCTCAACCTAAATGGAAGAAACTTCCTGACAGATTAAAACTATGTGCCGAACCGAGACTCGAACTCGGGACGTTTACCTTTCCCGGGCAAGTGCTCTACCATCTGAGCTACCCAAGCATGACTCACGACCCGTCCTCACAGTTTCAATTCTGCCAGTGCCTCGTCTCCCACGTTCCAAACTTCACAGAAGCTTTTCTGCGAACCTTGCAGAACTAGCACTGCTGGAAGAAAGGATATTGCGGGGACCGCTTCAGAGTGAAAATCTCATTCTGGAAACATCCCTCAGGCTGTGGCTAAGGCATGGCTCCGCCATATCCTTTCTTCCAGGAGTGCTAGTTCTGCAAGGTTCGCAGAAGACCTTCTGTGAAGTTTGGAAGGTAGGAGACGAGGTACTGGCAGAATTGAAGCTGTGAGGACGGGTCGTGAGTCGTGCTTGGGTAGCTCAGTTAGTAGAGCACTTGCCCGCCAAGGGCAAAGGTCGCAAGTTCGAGTCTCGGTCCGGCACACAGTTTTAACCTGACAGGGCGTTTCATATCGGCGCACACTCCGCTTAAGAGTGAAAATCTCATTCCGTAAATGGAAGAAGTTTGTCTCAGTGGGTCCGCAGCTCGTGGTCGTGCGGTAGCGTTCTCGCTTTCCACGCCCGGGTTCCCAGGTTCGATTCCCGGCGGGGTCAGGGATTTTCTCTGACTCGTGATGACTGGGTGTTGTGTGATGTCCTTAGGTTAGTTCGGTTTAAGTAGTTCTAAGTTCTACGGGACTGTTGACCATAGATGTTAAGTCCCATACTGCTCAGAGCCATTTGAAACCATTTTTTATCTCCGTGGATACCAACTGATGAGAGATGCGGTCTTTCATACCACAGACAGCAGGGCAAAGTTCCTGTCAAAGTCATGTCCGAGCACCAGTCTTTGAGGAGACGGTGTTGGATAGTGTGGCAGACCATCCAGCAATAAGAGTCCGTCAACTTACCCGTGAAACGCGTACTTCGTATGATGCAATATGGAGACTACTGGAGGAAAAGATATTACACCCTTAGCACTCTGCCGACCGGAGTGGCCGAGCGGTTCTAGGCTCTGCAGTCTCGAACCGCGTGACCGCTACGGTCGCCTGTTCGAATCCTGCCTCGGGCATGGATGTGTGTGTGGTGTCCTTAGGTAGGTTAGGTTTAAGTAGTTCTAAGTTCTAGGGGACTGAAGACCTCTAAGTCCCATAGAACCATTTGAACCATTTTTTAACCTTAGCAGTGTGATCAACTACTTTTGAGCCTAGCACTCAATTCTGCCAGTGGGCTATCCACTGCAGTGCAGTAGTGCAATCTGTATTGTTCACGGATGAGACCTCGTGGTGGTGGTTTCGACAGCCGCAACAGCCATGTCATGAGTGAGGACAATCTCCACGCCACCCACATCGGTGACCACCAGCAACTATTCTCTGTGAACATATGGACGGGCTTTATCCAAGATCATCTAAGAGGGCCTTACCAATGTTTAGTGTCTCCCCGTTTCATTGGTGTTTTTGCGAGATGTACTGCAACAGTTCTTGGAGAGTATACTCATTGTTGTCCTCGAAAGAATGCGGTTTCAGTACGAGTATTCTTGTCGTTGGGTTGGAAGGGGTGGTCCATTTCAATGGCTAGCGCGGTCACCGGGTCTCAGACATCTTCACATTTTTCCTCTGGGGCACATCAAGACGTTGATGTATGAAACCCCGTAGAAGGCTGCAGACCTGCTTGCAAGCTGTCTGTCACCTGCTGCAGCAGACACTAAGGATCTTTGAGAGAGTGCGGTAGAACTGCATGCGCCGTTTCCGTCCATGCATTGAGACTAGTGGCCATTACTTTGAACAGTTACTAGGAGCTACGATGTTGTTATGTGGTGTACGCCATGCAAGTCCATAACACACAAAAGATATGCATTTCCGAACATCCCCTATTTCTATATACTCTGTTGTGAACCCTGTATCATCTGTTTCAATTTCACCCAAAAGGTTTGAGCCACCCTGTATACGAGCGTCAATATAAAATTTAATGCAATGTTAACAGGACGTTATACAGGCGATTTCTACCTCAACATCAAATGTGATGGCGACAGCAAACGTACCATGCAGCGCACAGCTACCTGTTCTAATACGAAGTTTATAGTACATCATTCTGATCAGGAAGGGGAAATGTAGCTTTACTTCGGCTACTTAAAACTTTTCTTCCTGTGGCAATTGCTATCAACAAGATGAGCGGAAGTCACTCCTCCTTCCCCTTGTCCTCCCACCTCTTACCTCTCGCTTCCTTCTTGCATTACATCTTCACATTAGTCAATCTCCCACCACATATTTTCCTAATTTAACAAACATTCCACCCAGCACAACAGAAATAATTTCATTCCTGTTATTTCCAGTCTCCTAAAGTCTTGTCTGCTGAACGTGTACATTGTATGGATAAACTACAATATGCCCGATCAACGACTGCGTTATATACGTCTCTGGGTCAAAATCCTCATTGCCTGGTATCATTCTCTAACATCTCTTAACGAGAGAGGTTCTTGCAGAAAGTAGTTCACTTTTGACTGGAACTATATACAGATCCCCAGTGTAAAATTTTGAAGTTTGTGAGGCGCATATTTGCCTTATTATGCTGTTTGTCAAGCACTAACAATCAGCTAATAGTCTGTAGCGATTTCAGTGCAGATATTCTAAGGATTCTAATAGGCAAAATGATGTGGAGATCTTATTTTTCTTCTGCAGTTTGGTCGCAGAAATCAGCTTTGGGTTGATAAATGCAGTTGAACTCTGTTTGATGATGTGTTCTCTGATGATGCTCAAGACAAGAAAGCAAATTATTACTTTATGTAGGTAACTTGCTACAGCTGTTAAATATTGGTAGAAAAGCGTTTTTATAGCCACCAGCAGTACACAAACAACTTTACTCTTTATCGGTTTCGGTTTTTATAACTATCTTGACTGGAAGAAAAGCAGTTCATCAGATAGATACATTTTTTATACGTCGTGTGAACTAATTTTCTTCCAGCGCCGATTGTTATAAAAAACGAAACCAGTAAAGCATAAAGCTGTATGTGTGCAGCTGATAGCTATAAATTTTTTCTTCAAAATAAAATTAATGTGTGCTAAGTCACAAATGCTGTCTGTCACAATGATCCGCAGTTTGTTAGGATGAATAAGATAGTGTCTTGCAGTACTATTCCCTTTACGGAAATCAGTTACAGTAACTAATGACTGCAAAACAAGCGTTTTTAATAACAGTGTAGAAGAAATGAGCTGTAGTGAGTCTACTTGAAATTCCATCTATTCCGTGATAATTTCATACCATTATTGAAAATAGCTTTGCTCATAAATTAATCAACAAGGACATTAAACACTCATGTAAAAAACCGTCAATCACTAGAGGGATTAAAGTACCTCGTGAAAGGAACAGGGAAATGTACCCCGAAAGTCCAAAAACATTCGAGACGGGATTAACGAAAAATATGTTGTTGTTGTTGTGGTCTTCAGTCCTGAGACTGGTTTGATGCAGCTCTCCATATAGAAGCATTAAAATGATGGATTTAATGCTCCAGGTTGTTCTACGTATTCTCCCAATACTTGACTACAATGCACAAACCGTTCATACAACCACGTGAAACTGTCAGAAAGTCCTTCTTTGGGATGTTGCCCTACTGGCTTCATGTGGGCTCGAATGTTGGTTATGTCGCCTAAGCGTTGGCCTTCGTATGAATTTCTGCACTTGTCGTTTTGCGCTAGGTAGGTACTGATATGACCAAGTCTGGACACCCCAGACGATTTTTTTCCAGAAAATAATGCTCTTCGTTTTGCATTTCAGTCAAGTCGCGGCAGGCGTCCCTGCGGTCGTTGTTTTTGTTCTCAAATCAAGGTGTACAGGCCAAACTTCTGTTCTCTTCTTCGAAACATTCTGGAGAATGTCTTGAGTACGTGACTTAAAAATGTTGCTCCATTGCAGTCTGTGACACAACAACGTTGAAACACTATTGTTGCACGTCCACTACTTTACACTGCCTGATCACAACTGATTGCTCGAATGCAATTCTGATGTTTACAATTGTTAGTTAAAGCTCCGACCGTAGTTCAAGCGCTGATGTTGCTTATGTGCCAGGAATGAAATTGATCTCGGAACTTTTTGAACAGGTGGTATATCTGTTGGAAAGAACAGGTAAGGATCCCGAAGAAATTGCACACCACAAAATTATTCAGAATCGAGAAATAAAGATTGTTAAAAATAAAGGAATATACACGTTACGTCAAAAACCAGTAATCCCGGCAACGTATTTCAATCTGTATGGAACGCAGTGAAGCGATAGACAAGAGAACAGGGCATGGAGCAGGATAACCTCACTATTAATTTATTTTGAAGGGCTATAAATGATCAAACACAGGTAGGAGATATGTTTGATAGTCATTTCTTAAATGTAGTTCAAACTGTAGGGTCGAGGATTCCAAAGAAAAATCAAAGCAGAATTCTGAAAAAGCGATTTCTCATAAAATTCAACTATGTGGATATGTCATCAACTCCTATTTCAGAAATTAAGAAAATTATGTATTCTCTCGAAAGGAGAAACTTACCCGGTTTTGATGGCGTTTCCAACAGAGTACTAAACAGTTGTTCCCATATAATAACTATTGTTTTTCTGAGATATGTAATGCATGAAACATTCGGAACATATTTCCAGAGAGATTGAAACGTCCCATCATAAAACACTTCTATAAGCAAGGTGATAGGAGAAATGTTAACAACGGGCGATTCTTTTCGTTGCTGACATTATTTCCCAACATTTTTGAGAAGGTGATGCACTCTAGAATGCTGTCTTAACTGAGCAACCATTATATCCTCAGTAAATCACAGTTTGGCATTACGAAGAGTTGTTCAAGGGTTGAGAGTGCCATTTAGACTTCCATTCACCAAATTTCTAAGGCATTTGGCTGTGTGAATAACAATACTGTCCGAGATAAACTGAGATATCGTTGATTAGTGTAACCAATCAATGGATAATCTCATATCTAAACAAAAAATTCAGAAAGGTGTTCTTAATAATTCAACCAATGTAAGCAGGAGAGAGTTTTCTGACTGAGGTGAAATCACTTACGAGAGTCCACTATTATTTCTCATACATGTGAACGACTTTCCATGTAATATACAAAGACTAAAATTAGTTCTCTTGAAGATGACAGTAGTGTTGTAATCAATCCAAATATAGAAGTAGCATCAGAATAAATGGTAAATGATGCTCTTAAAAGTATAACTGAGTCTTTTCGGCCCTCTCACTTTGGAAAAGCCACAACATAACTAGTTCTACACGTCTAGATGTGCTACATCAGTGATAAAATTTAATACGTGGTGAGGAAATAAAAGCTAGGGTGGAACTCCAGACTTTTTTGGTATGCTTATTGATGAGAATTTAAACCGGAAAACACGTGTTTGAACTCCTTAAACAGTTCAGCCATATTTGCAAATATTGGGGAGAGATGAGTCAGTGAGTATACGTAGTTTCATTCTGTAATCGCCTATTTTCATTCAGTATCGTCTTATGGAATAATACTGTGGAGCAGTTCATATTTAAGAAAGAAACTTTTTACTACTCAAAAACGCTGTAAGAATAATATGTGGTGCTCACCCACGATCATCTTGTAACCACCCACGATCATCTTGTAAACATCTGTGTAAGGAGCTAACATTTTGGCTACTGCTTCACAGTACATGTAGACCCTCATGAAGTCTGTTGTGCCGGCCAGGGTGGGCGAGCGGTTCTAGGCGCTTCAGTCTGGAACCGCGCGACCGCTATGGTCGCAGGTTCGAATCCTGCCTCGGGCATGGATGTGCGTGATGTCCTTAGGTTAGTTAGGTTTATGTAGTTCTACGTTCTAGGGGACTGATGACCTCAGAAGTTAAGTCCCATAGTTTTCAGAGCCATCTGAACCATTTGAATTTGAACTCTGTTGTAAATAACCACACATGTTCACAAGAAACAATAATATACATAATTAAATCGCGAGAAGAAAAAATATCATTCATTATTGAAAATTAAGAATGACCTTAGCACAAAACGGGTTCAAATGCTGCCACTTCATGCTCCTGAAGATAATTCAGGAAGGCCGGAACTAGGAAACTTGACATACTGTGAAAGTATGCCACTGAGACTGAAAAATAATGGTGTTGTTGTACATATTAATTCCGCACGTTTCAGTTCCTGGAAATATATATATATCCCCGCCCCCCCCCCCACCCGTCTCTCTCTCTCTCTCTCTCTCTCTTATATATACATATGTAAGTATGAACTAAAGGAAAAAAAAAGAAACTTTGATCCAAGCTGACAACTGACGCCCCGCTTCGGCATAGCTTTTATTGATTGACACTAAATATTGTTTTGCAGATTCTAAGTTTTCGTGAGTGAACTTTTTACAATTTCTTATTGTTTCAAGTTTTCGTTTTTGGTAACCTGGTAACGTATTACTAATACTTCTCATTCTGATGTTCCTTTAATCTTAATTATAGATTTGATGATGGCAGCAGATAAGACGACGTTATAAATAAAATAATGTGTTAAGCAACCCACAAGGCTTTACTCACAATATAATCACAGTGACGGTAGAATCAATGAGGAAGTTCATTTCCATATTAATTGGTCTAGTGGTGTAGAAGCTGCAGAGAATGAGTCCTGTTTCAGTTCTGACAGTTCTCATGTCAGCACTCTCTAATGGCCCCCTCAACTGATCTAAAATCTCTCGAATTTTCAATTTTTCTGAGAACATGTGCCACTGACAACATGTACGAACAACGGTAAAAGAATGTACTAATACAGGGTAGGGTAAATAAAAGTGACCTGGACCGTTTGCTGCAGCACTAACGGAGGAGGACAAGACCTAGTGTTTCTTCAAACAGCATGGAGCAACTGCCCATACAGCCAGCCATAGCCGGCCGCTGTGTCCGAGTGGTTCTAGGCGCTTCAGTCCGGAGCCACGCTTCTGTTACGGTCACAGGTTCGAATCCTGCCTCGGGCATGGAAGTGTGTGATGTCCTTAGGTTAGTAAAGTTTAAGTAGTTCTAAGTCTAGGGGACTGATGACCTCAGATGTTAAGTCCCATAGTGATTAGAGCCATTTGAATCGTTTGAATAGCCAGCCGTACCTTGTAGCACATTTACACGAAATTCATGCTTGACAGTGTTGTTAGCAGAGTTCAGTCTCGTCACGGCCCTAGCAGGCAACACAGGTCACCTGATGTGTCTGTATGCAATTACTTTGTGTGCGGAGCCCTCAAGGTGTATTGGAACAACGCTATTACTGGAGCAGAACTTTTCGGATGAGACTGCAGCAATTCTAGCAGTCCAGCTTCGATCGGCCTTCAGCAACTTGCTGACCATGGCGCGAAACTGCCAAGAGATGAATGATGGTCTCTTTCAACATCTGAGCCGGCCGTAGTGGCCGAGCGGTTCTTGGCGCTTCAGTCTGGAACCACGCGACCGCTACGGTCGCAGGTTCGAATCCTGCCTCGGGCATGGATGTGTGTGATGTCCTTAGGTTAGTTAGGTTTAAGTAGTTCTAGGGGACTGATGACCTCAGATGTTAAGTCCCACAGTGCTCAGAGCCATTTGAACCATTTTTCAACATCTACTATTAGTCAGGTTAGTACTGTGTTTTGTTTGTACCCTGGAACTCTGTTCTCTGGGCCACTTTTATTTGCGCCACCCTGTATAATAACAACAAAATTTGATTTTGTCGCCTCCATCTGTGTGCCCTGCCGCAAGTTTTGCACCTTTCGCTCGCGCTGGTCGGGAATCTGGGCGGAGAGTGTTTCTTGGTCTACGGCTGCCCACCCTGGCGCTGGGGGGCGGTTCTGGGAGCGAGCACCGGCGCTGCACCGGCCGTCTGCTTCTCGCCGCCTGCCGTTATTTATGCATTTATTTACATTTCATTAGGCGGCGCCGTGATGCATGGCGGCGCGCACCTGCGGCCGCTGCAGCGCAGCGCGCCTTTCAATAAGGAGGGGCGACCGCCAGACCGGCCGCCCGAGGAGGTGTCGGGGGCGGAAGTGGCGGCGTGCCGGCGGTGTGGGGAGGCCGGCTGTGGGGGCGCGAACGGCGGGAACGCAGAATTACGCCTCAAAGTGAAACAGTGCCGGGAATGTGAATTTTACCCATAGTGGATGCTGTTGAACTCCGTGACTGTTCCTTTATGGGGTGTAGAAAAATTTCCGCAACTTATTGGGAATGGTAACGGAAATTTTTCTACACCTTAGTTCGGGGAATTATTCTTCCGGCAGCGGCTAAGACGAAGTAGTGTCGCGGGATTGTTTACTGGCACTGACCTCGTTGAATGAGCCGTACCTAAAGCTCAATGAAGTAATTTAGGGAAGCCTCCTGACTTGTTCGTTTATGATCTTATCAACACTTCATTAATGCCGTATCTGGAAATACAGTTTTCTACCAGGCGTCGGAGTCATTTAAACATCATTCCGCACGTTTCAATTCCTAGAAAAAGAGAGAGAAAGATTGTTTTAGAAATTAAAACGTGCATGTATACATATACAGAACTTTCGTAATGGCAATATCATATTAAGAAAAGATATATATAACACTAAAGTTGTAAGTGGTGTGTATGACTGTACAGCAGACTTTTTGAGTTAATTATCATATAGAGAACCGGCCGGTGTGGCCGAGCGGTTCTAGGCGCTTCAGTCAACCTCGCGACCGCTACGGTCGCAGGTTCGAATCCTGCCTCGGACATGGATGTGTGTGATGTCCTTAGGTTAGTTAGGTTTAAGTAGTTCTAAGTCTAGGGGACTGATGACCTCAGATGTTAAGTCCCATAGTGCTCAGAGCCATTTGAACCAATCATATGGAGATGTCAGTCTCGTTGGTCCGCTCCTACAACGAACTACAGCAGTGATTCTGGGTGGAGTGGATTGGTAGGTTTCTGGGGATATGGGGCCAGATTCTATGCACCTGACAAGCAATTCCCATCAATTATGGGACGGATGTTTGCGGACGCGGAGCTGTAGCACATGATAGCGTCGCAGGACTGTTCCATCAGGTGCAGATTAGTCGAGTTTGGTGGCCAAGACATCACCGTAAGTTCACTATCAGCCTCCACAAATCACTGTAGGGCGATTCTCTCTTTGTGACAAGAATAGTTATCCCGGGGAACAGTGGTTCCCACTCTTGAGTTCAAAAGGCTCTGAGCACTATAGGACTTAACATCTGTGGTCATCAGTCCCCTAGAACTTAGAACTACTTAAACCTAACTAAACTAAGGACATCACAAACATCCATGCCCAAGGCAGGATTCGAACCTGCGACCGCAGCAGTCGCGCGGTTCCGGACTGAGCGCCTAGAACCGCTAGACCACCGCGGCCCGCAGTTCCCACTCTGAGAATATTACTCCTGACTGCAGTCAGTTGTTAGCTATTACTCTCTCCCCCTCCCCACCCACTTCTCACACCATCAACAACAGCTCTCACCTAATCTCCACAACGAGAAAGCGTTTCTTTGTACAATTAAACATAAATTACATTTAGTTTTTGTGGGTGTTTCTTCATCACACCGCGAACAAATGAGTCAGTGAGAAAACTGATGCAACTTATTTCTAACAACCTCTGTTTATAGAATGATAAAGCTATTCTCACTGCTTTTTTAATGTTAGCTACAAATCCTTCTTGGAAAAGAAAAATAACGTATTAAGGATACACACTTATTACAAAACACTCTTCTGCACCACTCCTAGAGACATTTGCTTCACCCACACTCTACACGACCATGTGAAATCAACCCATTTCAAGTGTATACACTATACTTAAGCCTGCTGTTTGTAAATCACTTGATTGTTGTGCTATCATCCTGTCCCTTCTCCTTTGCAGTGTTTTCCATATATTCCTTTCCTCGCCGATTCTGTGCAGAACGTCCCCATTCCTTACCTTCTCAGAACACCTTACTTTCAACATTCGTCTGTAACACCACATTTCAAATGCTTCGATTCTATTCTGTTCCGGTTTTCCCACGTCCATGTCCCAGTACCATACGATGTTGCTCCAAACGCACATTCTCAGAAATTTCTTCTTCAAATAGAGGCCAATGTTTCACAAACTTCTCCTGGCCAGGAATGCCATTTCTGCCAGTGCTAGTCTGGTTTTGATCTCCTTCTTGTTGCGTCCGCCATCGGTTATTTTGCTGCCTAGGTAGTAGAATTCCTTAACTTCATGAAATTCGCGACAATTCTGATGTTAAGCGTCTGTTCTCATTTCTCCTAGTCCTCATTACTTTCGTCTTTCTTCGATTTACTCGCAATCAATATTCTGTACTGATTAGATTGCTCTTTCATTCAGGATATCATGTAATTCTTCTTCACGTAATTCAGGATAGCAATGTTATCAGCGAATCGTATCATTGATTCCCTTTCATCTTGAATATTGGCTCTGAGCACTATGGGACTTAACATCTGAGGTCATCAGTCACCTAGAACTTAAAACTAATTAAACCTAACTAACGTAAGGACATCACACACATCCATGCCTGAGGCAGGAGTCGAATCTGCGACCGTAGCGGTCGCGCGGTTCCAGACTGAAGCGCCTAGACCGCACAGCCACTCCGGCCAGCTCTTGAATATTAATTCGATTCCAAAATCTTTTATTTCCATCATCGTTCGTTCGATGTGCAGGTCTAACAGTAGCGGTGAAAGACTACATCCCTACCTACACCTTTTTCAATCCGGGCACTGTGTTCTCGCTCGGGCACTCGTATTATTCCCTTCTGGGTCTTGTACATATTATATATTACCTGCCTCTCCCAAGAGCTTACAACCATTTTTCTCAGAATTTCGAACGTCTTGCACGATTTTAGATAGTTGAACTGTTTTTCCAGGTCGACAAATCCTATGAAGGTGTCTTGATTTTTCTTTAGTCTTGTTTCCATTATGAACCGCAACGGTAGAATTGCGTCTGTGGTGCCTTTCCTTTCCTAAAGCAAACGATCGTCACTTAACACATCATCAATTTTCTTTTCCATCTATAAGTCAGAGAAAGCATTTTCATGAAATATTTAAGGTAGTATGATGAATATGTGTCAGTTTCACTGTCATAGATGCAGGGAACAAAGTATGTGTGTATTAGGGGGAGTAGGTTTGGAAGATGTCCATACATTCATTTTAAAAGCTGTAACCTCCACCACATTGTATCACACGTCAATGATAGAATGTGAAAAAAAAAATTATTCGCATCGTAGGTACTCAGTATTACAGTGTAACGATATTTTAAAAATGATTTAGTTACGTGACCAAGACACAACTTTATTGATTTTACCCATAAGACAATTACTTTTTATCCCTCAGGGGTAACTACCCCCAGGTTGGTAACCACTGTGCTAGAAGCTACAATCGGTATGAGGCATGAAAGGATGAGGGTGGTCCGCAGTAAAGTTCACACAGCCCATAGCTGTCACGGTGCTTTCGATTAGTACCACAGGGTGCACGAAGTCCAGGTATTTATCTCCCATATCACAATACTGCAACGATTGGCCTACGTCCGAGGTACGGTACACGTTTTGGGCAGCCATTTCCTCCTGCCTCGGGTATGGATGTGTGTGGTGTCCTTAGGTTAGTTAGGTTTAAGTAGTTCTAATTTCTAGGGGACCGATGACCTCAGAAGTTAAGTCCCATAGTGCTCAGAGCCATTTGAACCAGCCAGTTCCCTGGAAGACGGCGTGTCCGCAGAATCATGGCCCTGCTGAAAGGAGAGAAGTGATTCATATGGTACTTGAACTAGTACTTGAACTGATCAACAGATTAGAACTTACCATGTTTGACTCCAGTTGTGGCCAGCAACTGTTTTCATTTCATGTAGTACATACCGATCTACAGCGCCGTCCTCCTGTGTACGCCATACGTGTAAGGAGGTCGCGATAGACTGGTATGACGTACACTGAACCCAGCTGTGGTGTAACTGTAAACAGTATCCTCAGAGTGAACTCAACCTTTGACATGTACAGTCAAGTGGGACTATGTACATATAGAAGTGGTTTTAATATTTTACCTTACTAGTACTACACTGAAGATGGCCACACAGTGACCGAATCCTAGATATGCTGTAAACATCGGTTGCAAGTGACTGCTGTACACTTTACATCTTTACACTTGAACTTGTCTTCGTCGACTGAGAATTGCTCCTGTGCATACTTAGTTCTGTCAACTTGCGTATCTTCTGTTTTTTGTTTGTTGTTGTGTACTCTTGCTTTACTTGCAGCTATAGCGAGCGTTTTGTATATCTCGCTCAGTGACACTATGTCGTCTCTATACGCAAATATCTGAAAACTGCCATCGTCGACTCGTAGCCCATTACACTAATCACATTGGCTGTCTTTTACGATTTTCTCCAGTTGAGATTAAGCAGCGCCGGCCTCTGTGACCGAGCGGTTCTAGGCGCTTCAGTCCGGAACCGCACTGCTCTGCTGCTACGGTCGCAGGATTGAATCCTGCCTCGGGCATGGATGTGTGTGATGTCCTTAGGTTAGTTAGGTTTAAGTAGTTCTAAGTCTAGATGTTAAGTCCCATAGTGCTTAGAGCCATTTAAATTTTTTAAGATTAAGCAATACACATGGCAATACAATTTCTTTGTCTTAATACACTTTTATGTGGATGTTCGAAATTCTGAGAAAAAGAGGAGTAAGCTACAGGGGGAGACGCGTAATATATAATACGTGCAGGAGCCAAGAGGGAATAATAGGAGTGAACGACCAAGAACGAAGTGCTCGGATTGAAAAGGGTGCAAGACAGGGATGTAGTCTTTCACCCCTGCTGTTCAATCCGTACATCGAAGAAGGAAAGGAATATGCGGAAAACACTGATAAGGAGAAGAGACAGGATGACAGGAAATCTGTCAGTAAGTGACTTCTATGGTACTAGAGAGAGCTGAAGAGGGAAAAAATTGTAGAGGAAGACAGAGATTGGAATACATCCAGAAAATAATTGAGGACGTAGATTGCAAGTTCTACTCTGAGATGGAATTGTTGGCACAGGAGAGGAATTCGTGGCGGGCCGCATCAAGCCAAGACTCATGACTCAAAGAAAAAAAAAAGAAAGCGGAATTGTTGTATGTTCCTCCACTACGTGCTACATCTCTTGAATCTCTCATACATTACATGGAATTTATTTGGGATTCGGAACTCTTTCATAGGCTCATAGAAGCTATCTCGATAAATACTGTCGTAAAACAAGGTTTGTACATTTCATAACGAAATTTAGATTAAATTAAAAAAAAAACCAGCTGAGCTCCTCTATTTTGGAATGTCGTAACCGGTGAACAAGTAAGTTCAATGTACACTGAAGTGCCAAAGAAACCGGTATAGGCATGCGTATTCAAATACAGGAATATGTAAACAGGCAAAATACGGCTTCACTGTCGACAACGCCTATATAAGACAACAAGTGTCTGGCACAGTTGTTAGATCGGTTACTGCTACTCCATTGGCAGGTTATCAACATTTAAGTGACTTTGAACGTTTTGTTATAGACGGCTCATGAGCGATGAGACACAGCATATCCGAGCTAGCAATGAAATGGGGATTTTCCCGTACGACCATTGCAAGACTGTACCGAGAATATCAGGAATCCCGTAACACATCAAATCTCCAACATCGCTGCGGCTGGGAAAAGATCCTGCAACAACGGGACCAACGACGACTGAAGAGAATCGTTCAGCTTGACAGAAGTGTAACCCTTCAGCAAACTGCTGCAGATTTCAATGCTGGGCCATCAACAAGTGTCTGCGCGCGAACCATTCATCGATATGGGCTTTCGGAGGCGAAGCGCCTCTAGCCTGGGCCCGTCAACACCGATATTGGACTGGTGATGACTGGAAACATATTGTCTGGTCGGATGAGTCTCGTTTCAAATTCTATCGAGCGGATGGACGTATACGGGTATAGAGACAACCTCATGAATCCATGGACCCAACATGTCAGCTTTCCAAGCTGGTGGAGGCTCTGTAATGCTGTGGGGTGTGTGTAGTTGGTGTGATATGGGACCCATGATACGTCTAGATACGACTCTGGCAGGTGACACGTACGTAAACATCCTGTCTGATGAGCTGCATCCACTCATGTCCATTGTGCCTTCCGACAGACTTGGGCAATTTGAGCGGGACAGTACGACACCCCTCACGTCCTGAATTGATACAGATTGGCTCCAGGGAATTCTTCTGAGTTTAAACACTTCCACTGGCCACCAGACTTTTCAGACATGAACATTATTGAGTATATCTGGGATGCCTTTCAACGTGCTGTTCAGAAGAGATCTCCACCCTCTGATACTCTTACAGATTTGTGGACAACCCTGCAGGATTCACGGTGTCAATTCCGTCCAGCACTTCTTCAGGTAGCCTATTAGTCGAGTCCATGCCACATCGTGTTGCGCCGGTTCTGCATGCTCGCGGAGGCCCTACACGATATTAGGCAAGTGTACGAGTTTCTTTGGCTTGTCACCGTGTAAGTAGGTGGTTTAGGTTTTTATGTTGGTAGCGCTCTATATGAAAATCACTGACTGTGCTGTGTGAAGGCTGTGGTTGGTTTGCATTGGTGGAGTAATATTCGCCGTTGTAGTGTTGGGCAGTTGTATGTTAACAGCGCGTAGCGTTGCGCAGTTGGAGGTGAGCCGCCAGCAATGGTGGATGTGGGGAGAGAAATGGCGGAGTTTTGACACCGGATGATCTGGACGTGTGTCCATCAGAGACACAGTAAATTTGTAAGACTAGATGTCATGAACTGCTATATATATTATGAATTTGGAAGATTTTGTTCCACTGTGTCTAACTTTTGAAGATTTTGTTCCATTGTGTCTAACTGTTGCTGTGTTTGTTTCTGATTTTGTTTCACTTGTTGCATTAATTGCAATAATAATGTATTTGTGTCTGGAATCTGTTCCTCTATGCTTTTCGGCAGTGCATCTGCACAGCCAACAATCACATTTTGACAACCAGAAAATGTGTCTTGACTTATTTGAGGAAACGGTGAGGACCCAAAACCTGAATCTACAGTATTTGCGAGATTGTGTCCTGTCACTTCAGATTTCTGAGGCGAGCTGTTGCCGACAGATCGATCGATAATGCTTCCCTGTTCACTAATTGTTTCACTGTCTACACCATTATTTGCCGCCAGCTCCATTTCCCTATGCACAATTACCAAATTACTACCCTGAATGTCTGTTAATTCATTACACAGTGGTGCTGATAAGCTACGCTCGTCGTGACTATTATTTCTCAGTTTACTTTGAAGCCTAGTGTTACGTTTTTCACACGCCATTATTGTCACAATATTTGACACGATAACACAGAAAGCAAAATAAGAAAACACACTAACATAGCACTGAAAATAATATCTAGTTAATTGGAAGCGCAGCTGCGAAATACTTGGTGCAAATCTACATGCATGCCACAACTGTTTTACTGTACAACAATGAAAAACTACAACTACAAAGGAAATTCTCTCTATAATTACGCGCTATCAATAAACAATAGCTACACTAATTACAGAAACTACAAGAAAAAAAATCAGAAGATTCCAGTGAGGTATCCTCGGCTAAGAGTCGACATATGAAACGTCCCCTTCGAAAAATTATTGGATTACTATGCAAATAAACCTATTACATTATTTGATTTTCAAACAGCTGAGCAGAACTGAACGTACCCAGACATTTCGCTCTTTACCTATTCTGATCAACACTAAACTGACACACAATATTTCTAGCGCAACGCAATCTGACTTTCAATAATCCCTACAAATAATGGCCGTGACTAACATTAACCTATACCTTTCACAAATCACTTACCTCACAAAAATCTTCGTTACTCGAACTACTGCAATACAACGAGCGCCACTACTGCCCGCTAAATAAAAGTTTCAAACTACTGAAGGCACGCCGGCCGCGGTGGTCTAGCGGTTCTAGGCGCGCAGTCCGGAACCGCGCGACTGCTACAGTCGCAGGTTCGAATCATGCCTCGGGCATGGATGTGTGTGATGTCCTTAGGTTAGTTAGGTTTAAGTAGTTGTAAGTTCTAGGGGACTGATGACCACAGATGTTAAGTCCCATAGTGCTCCGAGCCATTTGAACCATTTTTACTGAAGGCACTAATTACTGATACGCATAGTCAGCAAATGAAAGATTTTGATAGAGAACAAACAATGTATTTACCTTAAAAGTGTTCAAAAGTCATAATATATATAGCAGTTCATTAGATCCAGCCTTACAGATTTACTGTGTCTCTGATGGACGCACGTCCAGATCGTCCGCTCTCAAAACTCCGCCATTTCTCTCCCCACATCCACCACTGCTGGCGGCTCACCTCCAACTGCGCAACGCTACGCGCTGTTAACAGCCAACTGCCCAACACTACAACGGCGAATATTACTCCAACAATGCAAACCAACCACTGCCTTCACACAGCACAGTCAGTGATTTTCATATATTGCGCTACATGGCGTTACCAATATGAAAACCTAAACAGCCTACTTACAACCGCACATGGCTCCACCTGACGGTAGATCTCCTTCGGCGCGCCTGCGCAGACGGAAGCAATCGCGACCGACGCAGTGGAAACTGTTGTAGAGAGCCGTTGCTGTTGTTGCAGGGCCCGGGGGCGGCGTGCGGCGCTTCGCAGCGGGACGCGCCGGGTGTTGCGAGTAAACGCGCCAATCTGCGCGTTTCACGGGGAGTTTCCCGGCTGCCGATAATCGCCTATAATCGACGAGCGCCGCGCGCTTATTACAAGACGCGCCGCCGCTTAACAGAATCGCTGTAATGGTGAAACCACGATCCAGCGAACAGCCGAACGTCTGGTGAGCTGACGACGCAGCCGTGCTGGAAAAGGGGGGAGGGGGGGGGGGGGGCGCTCAAGAGCGCGATTGTATAGTGGTTGTGAGGAAGACGCGGCCGAGCTGCAGTTTATGGCTTCAGTCGAGACGCTGGGCGTTGTCGCTTTTAGAATAACTCCTGACCGCTTCACGCAGGGGAGCATTTACGTGCGAGCTATCTAGGCTGCAGCCTTTATCTGTACCGACATTTACTTGAATACCCCACAGTTCAGGCGTACGTACTTGGCAGAGTGTTCGTTGTACCACTTTCAGGCTTCTTCTAGAGCGTTCAACTCTTGTAAAGCACGTCGATAAAAACGAACACCTGAATCTCTGATGCTGATTTCTCTTAGTTTATTGCGATGTTCATTTCTCTCCATCCTGGTGAAAATGAACGAAATGTATTCACATTCGAAGCGGAAAATTGGTGATTGTAGTTTCGAGAAAATATCTCGTCGCAACGAGAAGGACCATAGTTTTGATAACAATACGCGACTGTGGGTCCATCTCGATGCAAAACACTTTTGTTTCTTATTTATTTATCCTCAAACTAATTTCAGCAACAATATCGCCATCAGCAATGGATTCTTTAGTTACGAAACATGAAAAAAAACAGCATACTTACAAGCAGTGCGAAACATTATTACCTTTGTACTGTTTGGTTCCAAATATTGTGTTCTGTGTACAGTTTCCTAATATATGATTTACTTTACGTCACAGTATGGTCTCTTAAGTTTGTTGCCGCTGTTTTCGGCGCAGTTTCCGTGTTGCTGTTGCCGTTTCTTCGTCATTCAGCATGTCATCCGTAACTGTATGAGTGGCTGTTAGTAAACAAATACAAAAAACTGAACTTATGTATGTTAGTGTCATACTATTGCGATTGCGGTTGTGTTGTGGATACAGTTTTGGTGTCTATTAGGTTGTTACGTAGTTAGTCATGTATTCAGCTTGCAGCTGCTTTGAAATATAGAAAAACGTAATTTTTGCTCCTTGTTCGTAACCCAAAAGTTACACCATCTTGCTGTTCTCATACAGTTGCAGATGCCATGTTCTATGCTGTATTGTTTAGTGGAACTGAACAGTTTTCTGACCTTACAGACTTATTTTCTAAATCACTTTGCAAAACCCAGAAATTACGCTGGAAAAAGCGTCAACAAACTTAAAAACGATGCTGTGACGCAAAGTAAATAAGGCATTATGAAACCAATCACAGTTCACGATTTGTTGGAACCAAGAAGTGCACATGTGAGAAACGTTTACAAGTATGGGCATATGCTATTTTTTACATGTTTTAGAATTAAATAGCTTTGTTAATGATGGTCGCTTCAGGTAGCTATCATATTCATGGCACTCTCTTCACTATTTCGCGATAATAAAAAAAGGACTACCCATATTTGAAATTTTGCGATGTCCTCCGATAATCCTATCGAGTACGGATCCCATAAGACGCAGCAGTACTCTAGAACACGCTGTCTCTTCAGTAGTTGCATTTTATGATTGTTCTGCCAATAATTCGCCGCCTTTGGTTCTGTCTGATGGTTCCAATGGAAGTCGTTCGTCATTATAGTCCCTAGGTATTTGACTGAATTAACAACCTTTAAATTTGTGTTATTTTTCGTGCAGCCAAAAGGTAACAGAACTTTTTTATTATTCACGTGGAGAACCTCTCACTTTCTTTTGTTTAGGGGGAATTAACAGTTTTATACGTAAAACGTCTTTTTTTATACGTAAAACTTCTTTCTCAAATCACTTTGCAATTAGTTATGATCTTCTGACGACAATTAGACAGTGAGCGACAGTATTCACTGTCTGCCCGTCAGTGACTCTGAACAGCGACCTTTCTGACAGGAAATCGCGAGTCCAGACGCACAACTGAGAAGATACTCAGTAGGCACACAGTTTGACCAGAAGTTGCTTGTGAGGAACGACGTCCAAAGCCTTTCGAAAATCTAGAAATATGGAATCAACTAGAGGTCCATAGCACTCATTGCTTCGTGTGAACGAAGATCCCGCTTCGCTTCACAGTCCGTGCTGCCTATGTATCAATAGTTCATCTTCTTTGAGGTCTTTCACAATATTCGAATTCGGTGTATGTTCCAGAATATTACTGCAGATCGGTATCAGCGATACGGGTTATAGCTCAGTGGACTGCTTGTAGCCTAGGGATCCGCACCAAAAGTTTAAAATACAATATTAAGTCTGTGCTCCAGCCCCTCATATAACTCTCAGAGATGTACAAATAATTACTCTCTATCAGCTCATTTGGCTAACATTTTCAGTGAACCCTGACACAATTAAGCCAGCCTTCACATGTTAATTCCCCCACTCCGTTGCGTCAAATTTTCTGGCCAAACACATTGCACTAAAACTGACAAAATCGCTGGGACATTTAAAAGAATGGTTGACGGATTCTTGGTAATTTGTGGTCAGTCCTGCTTCGTGGAAAGCTGATTTTCTTACAAACATTTCATCCAAGCTCGGATGTATATTTTGTTTTAGTTTCTCGAAGCTGGTAAAAACCATTTTCAGATAACTGTATTCGTTAACGAGGTGTTGTGGGAAACGTTCAAGGCGTCGTAAGATCTATATCGTCTGGCAAACAGTCAACTGATTCATTATAACCAAGGGTATTATTGCCGGTTTTTGCTGTCAGGAGTACCTTACTGTCATCCAAAGCATCTTCCGTATGTAGGCTGGTGACTTAAAAAATTATTGATCGGTATTTGCGAATAAGAAAAGCTGTCACGTATAGATTTACAAGCACCATTACAGTTTTGTGAGCTCCTGCATCTTGTTGACGTGGACCTAGTGGAGCATGTTAGTGCTAATTAGCTACGGGTGTATGGTTTCCGCGGCAGAATCTATAGCTTCAACGCTTTGTTAATTAAACCAGACATCCAATAGGGATTTATTGCAGGCTAAAAAGTTTCTGATTAATGTACCCACAGGGACATACGTACTAAAATAACCTGACTATAATATTTTGTAAAAAAAAAAAAAAAAAAATGAACAGCCAACATTAGATTGTGCATTGGACTGTCGTAAATAGTGCGCCAAGAAGTGATCGTGGTTGGTGTTTAGGTAGTCGTGTGGTACGCGCTTGGCAGACAGCAGAGAGGTTTGAAGACGCGGATCCGAAACCAAGGCAGTACTATTACAAAATAGGAAAGCTGTTTGTCCCTAACTGTACACGAAAAGTGCATTTGTAACATGTATGTCGATTATCTAGAGCGTGGACTGTACATGACTCATCGCTGTGAGCAAACGATTAGGTGACAAATGTGATTTCTTTTTAATTTTGACCAATTGCAGTGACAGCAGATGCCATAAATATAGTCCGAAGCTCGTGGTCGTGCGGTAGCGTTTTCGCTTCCCGCGCCCGGTTCCCGGGTTCGATTCCCGCCGGGGTCAGGGATTTTCTCTGCCTCGTGATGACTGGATGTTGTGTGATGTCCTTAGGTTAGTTAGGTTTAAGTAGTTCTAAGTTCTAGGGGACTGATGACCATAGATGTTAAGTCCCATAGTGCTCAGAGCCATTTGAACCAACCATAATTATAGGCGAATAACAACACTGTAACAGCGAAGTAAGGCTACCATTGTAATAATACTTTTTTAAATGTTTTTATGCATAATTAATTATTACCGGCTGCCATAAAATGCAAACTAATCGCCATAAAACGATAAAGCAGTTTAAAAGCAAAGGAACCGAAAGAAAGTTCTTTTCCAGTTTTTTCTTAGTTTCGTCAGTATATTAAATCGTACATTGTATCGTAAAATTACATACCATTAATCAGTAAGCCTCAAAAGCTGCGATGTAGGCTATTAATTTGAAACTTTCTGCAAAATTCTTTATTCTCTGGCCAGTTATCAGAAAGTTTACACTGGTTCGTCTCCCACCACCGATTCAGCCGAGGCGTTTACAGATCCTAAATACGGCTCTGACTAGACGGACAGAGCTGTATGCCAACACTGAAACTTCAAAGCAAGACACGTACAGACATCGCCATATTTGATCTTCTCTAGGAAGATCCCCAGTTTATCCTCTCCAGTTTCCTTCTGTGGCTAGCATCATCTATTTTAATGCTATCCAGCATTCCAAGCCGACCTTCTCTACCTCTCTGCCCTGTAATGTTTTCGTCTATGATAGTTCGTTGCAGCGATTTCTTAGCAATGTATGCCCCATCCAACAAATTTTCCTCATTGCTTTTTCTCTCACTAGCTTTCTATTCTGTTCTTGGAAGTATCCTGTCGATCCATTTCACTTTAAGCACTTTTATCTGCAACCGCATTTCAAAACCTTTCAACTACTTTTCCTCAGTTTTTGATGGCCTTATAATACTTTATTCCATACGTAACAATTCGTGAATCTCTTTTTGTATCGTACTGTTTTTACCTGTCTACAAACCTTTCACTTTATCAAAAGTTCCATTGCCCACTGACATCCTTCTTATCTTCTTCTCTCAGTTCCCATTTCCTGTCACGTAACTTCTTAAGTAGGTAAAAGATTTTACTTGATTGTAGGTCTTTCCTTACAATGACTTTTTCACGAAATCTTTGGATGATTTTAAATTAAAGCTCAAAATTTTTGTATTAAGTATTAATTCATTTTTTTTTCGGCTTACAAGATGATTATCAGACTTTAACAAGCATTATCAACGAGGGTACAATATTAGTGAACAACATTGAAAAACATGGCTCATATTAAGAGTTAGACAAGAACATAGAGTAAAAGTCCTCTTTGACAGTGCAGTGATAATGCAGTTAAAACTGTTACACAGTAAAGGAATATAAAAGGTACAAACCAGAAAAAAGTTAACAGTAAACCCGAAAAACCAGTACCTGTTTAACAGTTTACATAAAATTCAGAATCTCAATAAAATAAAATAGCACATGACAAGGGTACTGAAAACTAACTTGAAGAAGAATTACATATGAAAGGTGATACAGAAACAGAAACTTAAGTAAAAAATAGATATGTAAGAAAATAAAAAGTACAGGGAAAATGGAGAAAAAGATCGGAGCTCAGTGTTAGAAGCGTGGAAAAAACTGCAAGGATTAAGTGGAGGTTCGAAGAGAGCAAATATTTAGCTGTGTTTGGTCATTGAATATTTAATCAGGACTGTGGACCAGATGTACGTTTACTTCCAGGCCTTTCAACAAAGTTTTTGGTCTTTGTTTACCAAGTGGTGCTTTGTAGTTATGGCCCTCATTCAGAACACGCTCAGCAAATGTGGAACCATAACTCAGCAACCTTCAGCTGCATTCATGTTCAGCCAGTCTGGTTACTAATTCTATACTCTTTTTCCCTCTCTTTCGATTCTCTTTCTCATAAATTAATGCTATCCAGTATTCCAGACCGACCTTGTCTGCCTCTGGGCTGTGCAATATTTCGTGATTTTACAAATACAGCGTCAACATTTGAATATCTGATCGTCTTCTACTCTTTCTAACAAACGTATAGATTTCCGCAATGCTTTGTTAGTCTCTTATTGTAAAAACTGAAAAGCGCTGGTGACAACAACACCCTTGTCTATCACCTCATCCGCGCCCGTCTCATCCGTTTCTTCATCGCCACTCCTTACAACCAAGTCTCATCTTGTGTACAGCACCTTCGTCAGTCTTCCACCATTCCAGTCGTCCCCAGCATTTTTCAAAGTCATCAGGAGATAATGTGGTCAACTCCAACAAATACCTTTTGCTGATCCACAAGACAGGTTTATATCCTTGTTAAAGTGTCTCATTCTTTGTCCTCTCATGTTCAAACATGAATTCCTGCATTCCAAATGACCTACCTTCCTAAATTATCTTTCTTTCTGAATTCAATCCTACACAAAACCCTTGGCATGTGAAGTATTAACTAACGGTTTTATGATAATATTTCGGTGTATTGTTTCGTAGATAATAGCATTAGAATGATTTTAACAAATCCTCGAGCCAATGGCCTTCGCAATATATCTGATTGATAAGGTTGAAAAGCCTGAATACTGAGCCATTTTTCAAGCCTTCTACCTCTACAGCTGCTATTTTATTGCAACCCGTGGCTTTCATAATGCTGGGATACTGAATGGCTTACGCCACTTTGCACCTAAATAGCGGTAAATACCGGGAAGCTATACACTATTTTGATGAAAAGTTCTGGAAACTCAAATCAGGTGGTAGTGTTTTGGTACAGCGACTTTTCGACAAGTTATTACAGAAGGAAATAATTTGCCTGAACGAGATCGTTGTGGACATTTTGTAAATAAAGTCATCTAGATCGTTTAATATAGTATCTTATTTATGATCTGAGTTTGGCTACTCCCATCATTAAATGAAAGTCTAGCGTAGCAAATAAATCTGAGAAAACAGATGCATGTGAGACTCCCATCAGGTGTAGGTTTTTTACAAATGGTTCAAATGGCTCTGGGCACTATGGGACCTAATATCTGAGATCATCAGTCCCCTAGAACTTAGAACTACTTAAACCTAGCTAACCTGAGGACATCACACACATCCGTGCCCGAGGCAGGATTCGAACAGGCGACCGTAGCTGTCGCGCGGTTCCAGACCGAAGCACCTAGAACCGCTCGGCCACACCGGCCGGTGTAGGTTTTTATTGATATTGACACTGAACGTTGTTTTACGAGTTTTACGTTTTGATCCAGTGATTGCAGTAGCCGAAAAAACATTGTAAATTATACAAATATGTTGAAAGATCTAGACAGATTTATTCACAAATATTTTCGACAGGTGTCATAGTCATCATCTTCTGGAGAATTGGTAAGTACAACACTCGTCGAAGCTTCACTATACCTTTCCACCGCGCAGGTGATACGATGGCTTTTTACCCGTAGAGTGTGTTACCAAAGTCTACTGTCGTACATAAAAATTTACTTTTCACATTATATAAGTGTGGTGTCTATTCTGTTACACGTGTCCAACAGAACGGACACGACACATACATACAGTATACCTGTAAGCCTGGGCAGAAGCACGAAAGTGTCAGAACCTTGCGTGGGAATACAGGAAAGGCTACAAGCAAACGAGGTAAATGGACAGGGATGCTACTTGGTAGTTTAGAGTTTGGGTGAGATAGACTGCGTGCTCAGATGACCGAAGCGGTTAAGGCGGCAGCTCAGTAAAGCAGGAAATCCGGGTTGGACTCCTGGTCCGACATAAATTTTCCACTTTCTCCACTGAATTAGTTCAGTATACAATTGCGGCTGACTTCGGTTCCTCCGCCGAAATATGTACTATTTACGAAGCAAGTATCGAATTAAGTCAATCGTTCGGTAAGCTGAGTCTGTAGCAGCCACTAGCACTGACGGAGAGGCTGCGCGTCAGTGAAACTCCGGCTTGCGCAGGCAGATGGGAAGACTATACCTCGGAGGAATCACCCGACAGACGGAGCTGGGAGGATTGCTGCGGTTTTTGCCGGCAGTTATTAGCGATCAGAAAAATTCCAGCGCACGGCGGCGGGACACCTGTCGCAGGCCAGATCCGGCTGCGCCATCCATCAGCAGGCACCAAGGCCTTCCTCGGGCCGGCGCGGGATTTCACACGGCACCGACTCTGATAGGCGCTTTTTGTCGGACCAGCCTACGGCCCGAGTGCTGGCGTAAGAGCACCTCCGCACTCCCACCTAATTGCTAGCCTGGGAACTGTGTTTTGCTCCGATCAATAATTGAGGAAAAACGCCGCAGGCTGCAAGTCGTGACGATATTTACTCTTGCGTTTACCTCTGCACCATAAAGTCGCCAGATACGTCTTAAAAAGCCCTTACCTTCAATTTCGTAACGAGCAAGTAACGGTGTTTTATACCTACGTTTCTCGTACGTTGCTTAACACATTCGAGACGGTAGCCAGTTCTCACTCGCGAACTGGCATAGTCAATGTCCAAGTGAGACACGGGCGCCACCTTAAAAGGATAAAAGCTTTCATGTAAGCGTGTTGCAGCTTGTACAAAAGTCAATGTACAGTGGCAGTTTTATGTGCGCCAACCCCTTAAATTTAATAGCTCAGAAAGACGCAACACTGAAACTGGATATGAGGATCTAGTTCAACAAACTGGTATTACTGGATAGTTTATTTACCTCAGAGTACAGATTTCACGTCAGAAGTTCGTGCCTCAAAATTGCGTGGGGCTTTCAACAAATAATGCAACTCGCTTTTTTCTCAGACAGTTTCGGTTCAAAAAATTCGGAATTTGTTCTGCGACATTGTGTAGAATTCCGGCTTCAGCCCCTATAGTTTTATGAAGTTCCAATATGTGGCGTCTTCAAAATGGAGGTGAATTACAAGCAGAGACCTGACATTGAGTTCCTTTTGGCGAAAAATCACACCATCACAGAATTCACAGACGACTGCAGATTGCCTACGGAGATCGGATAGTGAACAAAAGCACGGTGAGTAGTAGAGCGAGGCGCCTGTTACCATCGCAGCAAGGTTGCGCAAACCTGACCGATCTCCCACGTAGCGGCCGGCCGCACACGGCTATCACTCCTGCAATGTTGGAATGTTCGAATACTGTCATTCGAGGTGATCGATGGATCACATTCGAACACCTCACAGCACAACTGCATGTCTCTGTTGGTACGGTTGATGCAGTCGTCCACCAGTTGGGTTCCTCGTCGCATAACAGAAGACCTTACGAGCAGCGAAGGACCATGTGAGCGGAACTGCTTGCGCGTTACGAGGCTGATCGTGAAAAATTTTGTTTCGAATATCGACACAAGTGACGAAACGTGGGTTTTTCACTTCGAACCGGAAACAAATCAGCAATGCATGAAGTGAGGACACGGCACCACTCCTTCGAAGAAAAGCTTCAAAGCCACTGCTGTCAGCCACTAAACTGATGGCGATGGTCTTGTAAGATCTTGAAGGAGTTTTTCTGTTTCATGTCCTCCCTCATTGTGTAACGATCAAGTGAGCGATGCTACCCTCAGGAAACTGAAGAAACTTCAGCGTGTTTGTTACCCCAGCAGGCAGTTGTGGCCGAGCGGTTCTAGGCGCTTCAGTCCGGAACCGCGCTTCTGCTACAGTCGCAGGTTTGAATCCTGCCTCGGGCATGGATGTGTGTGATGCCTTTCGGATAGTTAGGTTTCAGTAGTTCTAAGTCTAGGGGACTGATGACCTCAGATGTTAAGTCCCATAATGCTCAGAGCCATTTGAACCATTTTGTTACCAGAAAAATGCAGATCAACTTCTGCTTCTTCATGACAGCGCAAGGCCTCACATTAGTCTGTGTACTCGACGGGAACTCACAAAACTTCATTGGACCCTTCCTCTCCATCCACGCTATAGCCTGAATCTCACACAATCCGACTTCCACCTGTTTGGCCCTATTAAGGAAGAATCGGCAAGCAGCACATGAATGATACGACGGTTGTTGGTGCACCAAGACGTTGGCTCTGACATCAACCAGTAGAGTGGTACCATGCGGGCATTCAGGCCCTCTCAGTAATGTGGTGTAAGGACGCATCATTGAATGGAGGTTGTGCTGAAAAATAGGGTTTTGTAGCTAAAAGAGTAAGGAATAAATGATGTATTAGAATCTCGAATAAAACCAACCCACGTTCAAGAAAAAAATGTTGCTTTTCTTACTGAATACCCCTCGCATAAGAAAAACAGAGATGTCAATGGATATTGCAACTGATTTAAAATATACTGAAGCAACAGGATCTGTTTGGGAATCATGTGCACATAATTCCGTCCTCTGCGCAACAGTATGTATTTTGACTGCAACTGCTGAATATAAATATTTACTATTAAGAACAGTCTTGATCACAATTTATTTTCTAGGCGCTCAGTTCGGAGCCGCGCGACTGCTACAGTCGCAGGTTCGAATCCTGCCTGGGGCATGGATGTGTGTGACGTCCTTAGGTTGGTTAGGTTTAATTAGTTCTAAGTTCTAGGGGACTGATTACCACAGATGTTAAGTCCCATAGTGCTCAGAGCCATTTGAACCATTTGAACAATTTATTTATTACAGTGACCGGTTTCGACCACTACTGTGGTCATCTTCAGACCAATGAGTAAGAACCTCCTTCTGCTGGAGAATCAGTACTAGGAGAATCACTACTGCGGTCATCTACAGACCAATGAATAAGAACCTCCTTCTGCTGGAGAATCACTACTAGTGAATCACTACTAGTGATTCCCCAGCAGAAGGAGGTTCTTACTCATTGGTCTGAAGACGACCACAGTAGTGATTCTCCTAGTAGTGATTCTCCAGCAGAAGGAGGTTCTTACTCATTGGTCTGAAGATGACCACAGTAGTGGTCGAACCGGTCACCGTAGTAAATAAATTGTGATCAAGACTGTTTTTAATAGTAAATATTTGTAACATACTGATCACTGTCACTCGCATAATGTATTCAAAAGTAATGCTGAATATAAAACTTGCACATACTATTTCTGAGATAAAATTTTTGGTTTTATCCTGGTGTCAAAATCCAAGTATACATTAAATGCAGCACAACTGAAAGTTGAGTCTTTACACCGTATTCCTATCTGTTTATCTTCATCCAATTATCATTTAATCCTTTATTGCGATATGGCTTTATGTTTGTTACAATTAGTGTGTGTGATGCTAGTGAAAGAATCTGCGACATGCCGTCCATATTCTTGAATACTGAATCCTACTGTTCTCGTGTCGAAAGCGTGTCCTGATCAGTCGTCTACATTCAAAGTGTTCGTTTCCGTAGTAAGCTAATACTGTGCTCTCATTTACCTGTATCAGGACGGCGAGTCCTGACCCGATTTTCGGAGGAAGATGATTAAGTTCGATAAGAAGCCCACAGTTGTATTCTTTCTCGACCTCCGAATTATTACTAATGAAATTATTACTTATGACTCAGATTCTCGGCGTCAATAGGACAGAGCTAGTAGCGGTTGCGCCATCTCTGGCAGTTATGTTAGACACTTCGACGAACACTGAAATAAACACACTACTATGCGATATGAAAGAACAAATAGTTTCGGTAGCAATTTTTTTTATTTATCCTCCAATAACGCCTTTTGCCTTACACAAGACGTCTTCAGATTGGCTGCCAAAATAATAATTCGGAGGTCGAAAAAGAATACAACTGTGTTAAGCACATTAGATGCCGCGCATACAAATGTTCCAACAGTAAACCGCTGTGGTCGGAATTTGAAAAAAAGAAAAGAAAAGAAACATTGTGTTGTATCTCTTATAGAAGCTGTACCTTACCTGTTACTCACTGCCGATACTTCCACCTTTCTTGGATCCCTTACGTGATTTTTTACGGTTGTTAATCTTTTTCACTTCTGTGTGTACACTCCTGGCTGTGTTGCCTCTCCAGCCTTTGTCACTCTTCCGTCCCTCTGCGACCGTCGGAATGCCCTACTGGCGTCCCTTTAGCAAGATGTCTGCACTTGTCTGTCATGCTCAGACCACGTGAATGCCACACACGGTTTCGCAGTAGCATAACAGGTACAATACTTTTCTGGATGATACTTTTTTATTGTTTCGTGCTACTGTTATAACCAAATAATTAAATCAAAGGGACACTCGTCCCAGGGATAAATTCAGACGTTAATTTACATATGAGAACTAGTAAAATGTGTCGAATGAAACAGCAGGTTTACTGTTTCGTGTCACTGCTTTTTTATTTCCACAACCCATTTCGAAGGTTTAAAACTCCATCAGATGGATTTAAATAGCTGAATACGACATGTTGGACTTGTGAGATTTTGACATGGAAGATTAATTATAGATGCGTATTTACAGCAGACAGGTTGTAGAAAAGAAGTGGGAATTTGTGAAAGACATTGTAGTTGCATTCACAGATAGGCTTATGACACTGCTAGAATGGAAGAGAAACTGTCAATAGGCTGGAATTATCCAAAGGAATGCAACTGCGAATCAGAAACATGCAAAAAAAATGTCTGAATTGTGTTATAATAGTTGGCAAATAACCAGAATGGTTTAAAACGGACAGAGAGGTCGACAAGAATGTGTACTCTAACGAGTGTTTTTTAATATAGTCATGGAGAACAATGGAAGGAAAGTTCGCCAAGGGTCAATAGCAGATAATATGAAAATCATAGCATATGCAGGTGATGTGATAATGGGAAAAATACGAGCAGAAATTGGAAGAATAACTAAATATCTGGCAGAGAGTAACTGAAGAAGCAGGCAAGGAAATACGCCTAACAAAAAATGGAGTAATGAAAATCAGCAGGAAGAATGAAAAAATGAAGGATGTAAATTGCAATGGAAAAATTATTAAAGAAGTAATTCCTTCAAGTAAATTAACCAGGAAACATCAAGCACGAAATTTCGGAGAGAACAGAGAAGTTCTCGAAATTTTGTTATTGTGTATAGTAATTATACCTGCCAAAGCAAAGATCACGATATACAAGTGTTGGACTTGAACGAAGAAAGATCTGAGCAGAATACAAGCAAAGAGATTCTCTTTCTGCAAGGGATCCTGGGTATGACGAGAAGGAACAGGATAAGGAATGAAGCAGTACCCTGCAGATCTAGCCCCTAAAAGTAACAATGGAGAGTAATGTGTTTAAACGTTTTGCCCTTATTAAAACAATGGGACCAGAAAGACTTCCAAGAAGACCCTTAGGATGGACAGAATCTGGGCGAAAACCAACTGGAAGACCAGAAACAAGATGGATAGACGAGGTGAAAGGATGGTGGGAATCGAGGAAGACTCCAATGGAAGGAGACTCTAATGATAGACTTTGGAACAAAAGAGAAGCTTGGAAGTGGCTCTGTGGACGATCTGCATAAGCAGAAAAATTTCAGGAAGAGGGAGAGGAAGAATAAGACATGTATGTGTTGTGCTACGACTGTTGAGTAACTTGCGTCAGTGTCTCCCGTGGCCACAGGCTTCTTTGCCTGTCGTGTTACGTCACATACATCATCACACTTTATAAACATTGTCTTCCCTTGCAATTTTTACCCTCTGTGGCTCTCTCTAGTGCCATTGAAGACATTCTCAAATGTCTCAATACATCTTCTGTCACCCTGTCCCTTCTTTTAGTCAGTTTTTCCCACGTCCCCATTCTCTCACTATTTCTGGAAAGGATCTGCTCTTTTCTTATATTGTCAGTCTATATAATTTTTAGCCTCACTCCGTAGCGCCACAGCTCAAACGTTTAGATTCTCTTCTTATACGTATTATGAGGTACCCGTCTTTCTTCAAGGCTGAAAATTATATTTTTCCGAGAATTTCAAACATCCTGCTCCTGGGAATTTCAAACATCTTGCTCCATTTTACGTACTCCAACGGTCGACGAATCCCATGCTAATGTCTTTATTTTTGGAAACATTGAAAATAAATAAAGACGTTTATAAGATCGTAAGGACGGAGGTGGAATTTCAGGTCTAACTGCAAAGAAAATTGTTCAGTGTGAGGAGATTCAGGGAAAAAATAGGAAATCCTAACTCTGGGAGGCCAGACAGTGATTCTAAAACCGGTCCTTCCGAATTTAAATCTTGTCTCGTAAGTGCCGCGCGGGTTTTACAGTAACAGCACGTCGTTAAAACCTCCGTAGTCACAGACAATAGTTTGTGAAGGGAAAGATGAGTATGATTTGTTTCTCTGGAGGGACGAAGGCGCAAGATGTAGACAACAACAACAACAACAACAACAACAACAACAGAAGGCAGACGGTATCCCTCACTCCTTCCTCCTACTAACGCATGTCATATACCTGCAGATGTAGAGTGCTCAGCACTTATCAGTTTATCAGAATTTCTGCTATGTATCGCATTTCCACAGAAAAATCGTAATAAATGCAGTGAATTTGGAATTTATAACTACACATTTTCACATGTACGACAACGTAACTTAGACTACTAGAATTAATGAAATTTCTTCTCATTGTAGTCTGAAGTCGCACATTTTTATGCTGGTAACTGGTTTTGTTAATACACTGAACATCTTAAGATACCTAAAAAATAAATGAGCGGCGTGCTAACAAGGAGAAAAGGGCAAGAGTCGTAGCCCGTTTTCTCCGAAAATTCACTCAGTGGAAGATGAGTCAAAATGCGCGAACAGCTGTTTCAGCTTATCCGTAGAGACTCGACCATTTCTCAGGAAAAGACGGTCAAAGCTTTCGAGAAATTTTATTTGCATTTTAGAGAGTAAATAGGTCAGCCGGAGCGGTGGTACAGTGGCTAGCTCTGTGCCTCCACATATTCGCGGCCGTGTTCGAAACCCGATAATTAGTGTTATTTTTGTTTTCCATTTATCAACGCATGTCTGTAGATGATTTTTACACGAATGTTTTCCAATGTATGTTGAAATAACATTATCCTTATTCGGCTACTAATTGTGTGTGTGCTCGCTACTAAATAATTTAACAAGTTCATTTGACAACTAAGACAGTGCAAGTGACACGGAAGACGGCAAGAGCTGACAAGTCCGAGAAATATCGCACAATCACCTAACAGCTCATGCATCCAAGCTGCTGACAAGGATAATAAGCAGACGAATGGAAAAGGAAGTTGAAGACGTATTAGGAGACGATCAGTTAGACTTTAGGAAAGTTAAAGGCAGCAGAGAGGCAACTCTGACGTTGCGGTTGATAATGGGAGCAAGACTAAAGAAAAATCAAGACACGTTCACATTATCTGTAGACCTGGAAAAAGTGTTCGACAATCTAAATTGGTACAAAATGTTCGAAATTCTCATAAAAATAGAGGTAGGCTATAGGGAGAGACGCGTAATATACAATATGTACAAGAGCCGAGAGTGGACGACCAAGAACGAAATGTTCAGATTAAAAATGGTGTAAGACAGGGATGTAGTCTTTCGCCCCTACTGTTCAATCTATACACCGAGGAAGGAATGATGGAAATAAAAGAAACGTTCAGGACTGGAATTAAAATTCAAGGTGAAAAGATTTCAGTGATATGTTTCGCTGATGACATTGCTATCCCGAGTGAAAGTGAAGAAGAACTACACGATCTGCTGATTGGAATGAACAATCCAATTAGAACAGAATATGGAGTGAGAGTAAATTGAATAACAACGAAAGTAATGAGAACTAGCAGAAATGAGAACATCTAGAAACTTAACATCAGGATTGATGGTCACGAAGTAGATGAAGTTAAGGAATTCTGTTACCTAGGCAACAAGAAGGACATCAAAAGCAGACTAGCACTGGTAAAAAGAACATTCCTGGCCAAGAGAAGTCTGCTAGTATCTAACATGATTTAAGGAAGAAATTTCTGCGAATGTACGTTTGGAGCCCGGCATTTTATGGCAGTGAAACATGGACTGTGGAAAAATCGGAACAGAAAGGAATCGAAGCATTTGAGATGTGATGCTACACACGAATGTTGAAAATTAAGTGGTCTGATAAGGTAAGGAATGAGGAGGTTCTGTGCAGAATCTGAGAGGAGAAGAATGTGTGGAAAACACCGACAAGGAAAAAGGACAGGATGATAGGATATCTGTTAAGACATGAGGGAATGATTTCCATAGTACTAGAGGGAATTATAGAGGGCAAGAACTGTAGAGGGTTAGAATACATCCAGAAAATAATCGAGGCCGTAGGTCGCAAGTGCTACTCTGAGATGAAGAGGTTGACACAGGAGAGGAATTTGTGACGGGTCGCATCAAACCAGTCAGAAGACTGATGACAAAAAATAAAATAAAATGAAATATAAATGAGGGACCGCAGTAGTGGTACAGTAATGTGTTACTTGCAGTGGCTGACTACAGCGTCAATGAGGCACAAAGATACACGACTAACAGTGGTCTAGTAAAGCGTCTCACATTATGAAGAAATTTGTATGTACCGCTCTCAACGGAAGTTCGTGAAGATGACAGTCATTTTATCTCAAGACAACAAAGGCGATATAGCAAAATTACAAAGTTAAAAGATAAAATAGAAAAGAATCTTAAAATTACATACAGAATGTAATTTATGTTTCAGTCATTCGTCCCGAAAGTGCTTCGGGCAGCGGGTGACGTTTTCCAGTGGCTCAAGAACGCGAACAGCACGCAGTTAACCTCCGCTGCTTGGGACAAATAAAATTAGTTTAAAAATTTATGTGTTGTTCGATAGGCTGGATGTACTGCTTTGAATCCAAACGATGTTTTGCAGTCGCTTGGTTTCCGCAACGAGGGACAGTGCGGTCTCGTCCTGTTCTGGAAAGGTAACGCTATCAGAGAGAGATACCCACACAGACGAAAGTCAGCAGTGCGTTCACGTCACACCGATACGAAACTGCGCTCCGCTCTAAACGACGGCCCGTCGCGACGTGACGTTAATGGACGGCTAGCCAGAGCTAGCTGGGGCTGCGCCTCTGATTCCGGACAGACGGCGCTCCCCGGCAATCGGAGTTCTGACCCGCGCTGTCCTTCCGACTGGAGGGCAGCCGGCCTGGAGATGGAAATGGCGGAAGGGCCGACGGGGGCCGGAGGAAATGACGCTGAGTGGCGCCTTGACTTAGATCGACGCCTCATTTGCATGACGGGGCGTCAGCGGGAAGCCAGGAAATTCGGCTGCCGGCCCGGCGTGGCTAAATGGGCAGCAGCGCGGAGGCGTGGAGACGGAGCGGGCGAACGCGCTGGAGGAGGTCGATTTGTTGCCGCGACGGCCGCTCGCAGTTTAATTATGAGGAGCCGGAAGCGGGTCGGATCAGTCTCGGCGCTAGCGGACGCTGATTGGAAGCGGGCGCGTGATGTCACTGCCAATGCCCGCTGCCAGGTGACCGGCCCGTAGTCCGGTCGGCGCGACGGCGCCCCTGGCACAGTGGCACCTCGGCTTGCGAAGTTTACAGCAGGGAGTGTTGGGGCGTGCTCATTAAAACTGGCACAGCATGAGGGCTGCATGCTACAAACGTCATATTAATATTTCTTTTTCTTTTCCTGTGAAAGCGAAGATCGCTTGGTTTTAAGACCTTGATTGCAACTACTACTTTCGACAGACTCGTGCTGTCATATTCACATTGGCGTTACACCTTGCGTATACGTTCACATACATGTGTCGTCGACATTTTGAGAACAACGTGTAAATACATTAAAAAACATGAGGTCGTCGACATGGCGTGTAGGTTTAACTCTTTCGGTGCTATGGTTGTTGAACTTTTACCTTTTATTCATTTGAGAACCCATCTGGGAGCATTCTGTTTTATAACCATGTGGAGTTTTTTTTTTAATGTATTTACACCTTGTTCTCGGAATGCCGATGAAACATGTATGTGAATATATACGCAAAGTGTGTTTGAAGATGACAGCGCTAAACTAGTAATTGGAGTAAAGGTCTTAACATCAACCAGTCTTGGCTTTCGCACACACACACACACACACACACACACACACACACACACACACACACAAAAATGTTTCAAATGTCTCTGAGCACTATGGGACTTAACATCTATGGTCATCAGTCCCCTAGAACTTAGCACTACTTAAACCTAACTAACCTAAGGACATCACACAACACTCAGTCATCACGAGGCAGAGAAAATCGTCACAAACACTGATATATACCCCCCCCCCCCCCCCCTGAGCGACCCCAGGGAAATAGGAACGTATATTATAATTTTGTACAATACGTCTGCGTAACTCAATGTACTGGAGAGTTGCAGACGACTTGGAAGATATTGTCGAAATTAATTTTCAATTATTAAAAATACTTTGCTAATAAATGAACATAAAATTCTATTCACGTTGTCAGCTGATGTCCGGCTGTTGACATTAAAACGGTTGTGATGTATCAGATCTGTACTTGTTGGTGATTGATTTGACGTAAGAAGTGCTGAGAAGACTCATTTAAATGGTTTAGTTATGAAAATTGGTTGATACGGCAAATTTGACACTTTCTAGTTGCGTGAAGATTAAATGATTCAAACGGCTCTGAGCACAATGGGACTTAACAGCTGAGGGCATCAGTCCCCTAGAACTTAGAACTACTTAAGCCTAACTAACTTAAGGACATCACACACATCCATGCCCGAGGCAGGATTCGAACCTGCGACCGTAGACTTCGCGCGGCTCCAGACTGAAGTGCCTAGAACCGCTCGGCCACTCCAGCCGGCCAAGAAGGTTAGCCTGGCAATTTTAAATGACTGTTCTTATAGCTCAGTGGAAATTATTACGAGCTTAAATTCATAATTAAGTGACAGAAAGTATTCTCATGCACAGAATAGAAGCGGAAGTGCAGCAATATCGCTGACATAAATATTGCTGAAGGTTAGACTGAGTACCTCGCACTTCATTACTCAAAGTTTACTGATCGCTAAAAGCTTTACGAGTTGTAAATGCTTATTTAACTAACTTTATAGTAATTTGACGTTTAAAAGGATATCAATGAACAATATTACGACGGTTTTAAAATGCAGAGCATGAAAGTTATGCCGAGTGAACCGAATGGCACTTACGCGGTGTTTGAAGAACTTATACGATCTGATTGTGAATTTTGTAGATGTACGGTGTCTTACAAACCATTTAGTATTAATATCGACGTGATATTGGAACAGGCATTATTCCTATTATCGACAAAAGTGTTATTTTTAACTGTGATTCATGGCTGATGTAACACTGATATTTGAACTGTGTTGATGAGGTGCAGTTAATGGTATCATTTGATGTGAGTATTTAAACGCTAACGTTCTCAGCAAATGACGTACCGTTAAATCCTTTGTTACGGCAGTGGATGGAAGAGGACATTGACGCCAGAGATTATCATATTTTGGAAACATCAACATATGAAGACGTATTTTGTTTCACAGTCCGCAGCTCGTGGTCGTGCGGTAGCGTTCTCGCTTCCCACGCCCGAGTTCCCCAGTTCGATTCCCGGCGGGGTCAGGGATTTTCTCTGCCTCGTGATGACTGGGTGTTGTGTGATGTCCTTAGGTTAGTTAGGTTTAAGTAGTTCTAAGTTCTAGAGGACTGATGACCATAGCTGTTAAGTCCCATAGTGCTCAGAGCCATTTGAACAATTTTTTTTGTTTCACAATGTAGCAAATTTTCCCACGAACACAGTTCACCATTAAACGTCCAAATTGCCCGTGAGTCCATTATTTGTTAGCGAAAAGCATCTGCTATAGCAGAATCTAATTTAAATAGAAGAGGATTTGACTTATATGAATATTACTGTAGATTCGTCTAATTTCTGGTTCGACTACAATCTGCACCTGCACAAGCAACTATATGAGATATGCACGTCTTTATCCATTAATATGTATCCATTAATCAATTCGTCGCGGGCAGTTTATCGTTGGCCAACAGTCTTGCAGGAGTTGTAATACCGGTTTCCGCCAGTCACCGAAGTTAAGCGCTGTTAGCTGGGCTAGCAGTTGTATGGATGACCGTCTGGTCTGCCGAGTGCTATTGCCAAACGGGATGCACTCAGCCCTTGTGAGGCAAATGGAGGAGGTACTTGATTGGGAAGTGGTGGCTACAACGACGGAAACTGGGAGAGCGGTAAGTTGACAACATGCCTCTCCAATCGGCATCCATTGACACAAGCCGCGCGGGATTAGCCGAGCGGTCTTAGGCGCTGCAGTCATGGACTGTGCGGCTGGTCCCGGCGGAGGTTCGAGTCCTCCCTGGGGCATGGGTGTGTGTGTCTGTCCTTAGGATAATTTAGGTTAAGTAGTGTGTAAGCTTAGGGACTGATGACCTTAGCAGTTAAGTCCCATAAGATTTCACACACATTTGAACATTTTGAACATTGACACCAAAGGCTGAGAATGGCACGGCGGTCGGTCAGTCCCGTTTGGCCTTCCGAGGCCTATTAGTAGTTAGTTAGCCTATAGTTGACATCAGAAGAGAAGGGACGCTGCAACTGTAGATACTAGGTACAAATTACTCCGTCTACATCATTATTGTTGGTTAAGGTGGTTGTTGGTTTGCTGGGATTTTGTTTTTATGTTTGAGGTGCTCCTGGGGTACAGAGCGGCGGCGAAGACACCTTTTTGACGAGTTTCAGTCAACGCATGTAAACGCTGGGAGCTTGTAGTGCCGTGCTTCACGTCATAGTCATAGAGTTCCCCACTGGCGAAGTTCCACTGCTTTTGTCAACACAGATCTAAGAATGTAGAACGAAGAAAAGAGAAGGATCTGACGGCACAAATCCGTCAGACGAGATGTTCTTGTGCAGCAACTGAGTCGTAAACTGACTTGGAAGCTGAGTTTGCGTTGTGGTCTGGTCAGTAAACCAGATTGTGTCCAGAGTACACAGCCCGTTGTCCCCCTTAGTAAAAGTAGCTGAAAAAGTGGCGATTCCATCTGGTATAAGATAAAAGCATACTTCAAGAAGGCAGAAACATTCACACTATATATGAGAAGCCAAGTGCTACATCTTCAGAATCGGAGGGAATCCCAATATTTAATCGATTTACCAGCCATTTTTTCTTTACGATGATTTTTTTTAAAAATTCATAGTATTTGTCGCGGTTCGCCAATACAGCTATAAGCCTTTTTGTAGGGCCCTTGATTCGTGTCCTTTCCGATAGCTAGTTAATGTTCTTGTGTGACGATCGTTTTGATTTACTACTGATACTTGTATGTAACTTAATCGTAACAGCATATCGCAGTTTCCACTTGAGCTACATGGCTAAAATGTATTTTCCGATACTGGCTTCGATTTCTTTAGCATACTTATTTTAGTTTTTATTCGTACTGTGTACTGAGGTATTAACTACAACTCTAGAGCTTTTTTTGCGATACTAGGTCCTCTAGTGATATCCATTCTGATTTATTACTGATAAAGCACAAATTTTCGTATCTGCGTAACTCTCCACTTGAGATTTATTTTTCCATATTACCTTCGATGTATTTATGATAAATATAGAAATGTTTTTAGTTCTTATTGTGTCCCGCTCGCTTCACTACAGTAGTAGGGCTGTTTTTACTCGTCTTCCGACAGTTGATGAAAGTTGTTCTTGTACAGTCATCTTATGAATCACTAATGAAAAGTACGGATATTCGAAACAACGCGTCGCAGTCACCACTTGAGCAATGCAGCTAATGTACATTTTCGGATACTAGCCAAGAGTTGGTAACGATAAATAACTTTCAAATTCCCATCGTGTGTCGCGATGCTCGTTGCTGCAGTATAATGTGTTTTTACGACGTTTGATTCATTTTCCTTCCCAGACACGTTTGTCTAATGTATGTGTGATTAATCATAATAGTTCTTATTCTATCAATTTTTTTACTGGTGTAACAAATTCTCATAATCACAACTGTCTGTCACTTAATGAAGGTATATTAAATCCGCGTTTGCAACTATAAGGGAACGCTTATTTTGGTCACCAGATGTGTTTAGTTCTATTGGAAAAAAGAACAGTATCAGTGCTGGTATATTTCGTATGATTTTCGCTCTCATCTGAAAACGTCGTCTGCTTGCAGGTTTTGAGAAGTTCCTTCATGAGGCGCTTTTGATTCCGGCCTTATCCCACATGGCGGAGGAGGAGGATATTAGTGTTTAACGTCCCGTCGACAACGAGGTCATTAGAGACGGAGCGCAAGCTCGGGTGAGGGAAGGACGGGGAAGGAAATCGGCCGTACCCTTTCAAAGGAACCATCCCGGCATTTGCCTGAAGCGATTTAGGGAAATCACGGAAAACCTAAATCAGGATGGCCGGAGACGGGATTGAACCGTCGTCCTCCCGAATGCGAGTCCAGTGTGCTAACCACTGCGCCACCTCGCTCGGTTCCCACATGGCATTGCAGAACCTTCGTGTGAAGTTTCGATGTAAGACGAAATGTATCTTACTCGCTAGTGGCTGGCTGCATATTCCCTTCGTGATCGTGTCGTGAAGATTACCCTCATCCGCGTCCTCAAGGACGGCAACAGTGTGATACTCGATTATTGTGATCTGTGAATACCAGAACCAAAATTAGTGATATGAGTTTCGCGACTCCATTAATAAAAAGTAGTGAAAATTGATGCTGGTGGTTTTAATGCTTCAGTTGTCCTACACAGTCCAAACCCCCTCCCCCTCCTCCCCACCACCACCCCCTTCCTACTCGCTTTCAATGCATACAACATTCATAAAACCTAGTGCAAATGTCAGAAGTCCTTGTTTGAGATTTTGTTTAGCTCTCGCATCAGTTGGTCTGAACGTCAGTTATTTCGTCAAAGCGTTGACATGTGAATATCTGCACTTTGTCGTAGTTTCGTATTGATAACACCCCTCGTCGCTCGTGATGATGTTTTCCGCAACAGAATTTCCTGCACTGTATGTTTCATTCAAGTCGCGGCTGACATCGACGCAGCGTGCTTTTTTTCTTTTTTTTTCTGAAGTCAGAGTGCGCGGGAAGAACTTTGCACACACTTTTCTCTTCTTCGAAACATTCTGAAGAATATCTTGAACACTTAATTTAGAGATGTTGCTCATTGCGATTTTTGACAAACGTTGACACACTACGGCCGCAACGACCACTATTTCACTCTGCCTGACTGGTCGACGGCACATCTGTTATTTACAGTTGTTAATTCAAGTTGTCACTGTAGTTCCTGTGCTGACTCAGTCTTGGAACATTTTGGACGGACTGTGTGTCAGATGCAGGATATGTTAAAATGTTGGAGGATGAGAATCAATGTCTTTCTTCCTGTGCGTGAGAAGTAACATAGGAAAAGAAATACTGTTTTGGCAATGCAATGAAAACGACACTACATGTACATCTACATTCATACTGTGCAAACCATTAGAAAGTGCAAAGCAGAGGGTATTTTCCATTGTGTCAGTAATAATTACTGGTTATACATCGTCATTAGGAACCGACAACGATTAATTTTATCATATCATATGACTATAGAATGTGAAGATGCCCCCCCCCCCCCTTTACGAGTGTTTTTTCTTGACTCAGTAGATGTGCAATTTCACAAGACGTCCTTATGTGTGATTTCAGAGTGTGCCCTTTCCCCAATCCTGTAGACATTTAATTAATTCGGGTGTGGGCGAACAGCAGCACGTCTCTGAGCGTGTCGCGGCGGATCTGGTACGTAGACGTTAAGCCGTCGGCACACGGACCGTGCATCCGAACGTTGAGCGTGCCGAGTTTCTGACGTCATAGCGTGGAACAGCACGTTCGGGGGTCTCTCCGAATGTGCAGAGCAATATCTGGCATATTAGATATTCTGAGCGTGCGTCTCAGCGTTGACCAATGAGATGGCACAACGCCACCTACGTCACACGCACGCCGTCTCCCTTCAGTACAGAGTTGTGAGGCGCCATATTGGCATTCATTTCAAGCCTATATGTATGCCGTTTCTGGGCACCAGCGAATTGAGAATCACTGGAAAACCCGCTGGTAACCGTGTGATCGTTCCAATTAAATAATGAGAAACATCATATTCGTGGCAAAAGAATTATTGTAACTTTCGTATTATGAGAGTAGGCTATTTGAAGACAGCGACACACGGAAGATCCACCAAAACGCATTGTTCTTGGTACAATTTGTTATAATTAAATTTCAATTAGTAACATATCTACGATAAGGCTTTCTACAACGGGTAACACACTTTGATTAGTTATAATACGTGCGTTGTTGGTTTAGCGTAATCGGTAGCCTCACTGTGTTGTCTTGACATGGCAGTAGAGGGCAGAGTGTCGCGTCTTGACACTCCTGAATTTTATTTTCTAACATTCGCATTTTTATTAGGTTCTGAGTCTTTATTATTAGTTTAATGTAAGTACGTATTATAATATTTGATGTTATGTAAATTTAAGTTCACCTTTTTTTACGGGGTCACTTTGTTCGATTGGCTTAATCTAAAGGACAGCTTGCGCTACTTGTATGAAGATATTTTGCTCCTTTTTATTTTACGCTTCGTAATTCACATATTGCAAAGACTCTGCTACTGAGAAGGAACAGTGATTAAGTAAGACTGACCTTGCGGTTTTACTAAAATGTGGGAACGATGAAATAATGTTTATCTTATGAGAATAAGTATTCCAAATTTGTACCACACTGTTTGTAATGGAACTTTTATAAGCCTGTGTACTTATTGATTGGACACGGTACTTTCCTTTTCGTCGACGATGGAGGAAATGTGCGTTTTAATACAGCTAACGTGTGAATTTTACGCGCGCCCGTTGAGTAAACAGCGTGATTTACGAACTAGAAACATCCCGCAACTGCCGCTGGAGTGCGTTGCGATCGCGTATACCACGTTGGGGCCCACGTACCGTATGCACAAGTCGCATCGTTCCTGAGCGTTCAGCAGCACGTTGAACTTGGCACGAACAACTTTAACGTTCGACAGCACGGTCCGTGTGCCGACGGCTTTATGGACACAGACCATCCGCGAGTGTGAGTGCACGCTACCCATGTTTCTGCTAAGTCGCTTACGAGACCACGGCATTAAATAATTGGCCCTCTTCGTGATCCATTTTCTCTGATGAGCGACGAAAGGCTGTCAATAGCTTTCGTAGCAAAGTTTCCGCAGCCGATTCTTACACAGAGTACCGAGATACCATAGATTAAGATATTACTGCGCGTGAACGAATAGTCTCAGAAACACGGTTTTCCCATTCACCTGCTGATGTGGATGGATTAAATAACGTAGAGCTGGAACCTGGACGCAGCGCCGCGAACAGCGGTGAACTCGCGCGGAGGCAGGGGTAATCAGGCTGTGATGAACGCGTGCGACACATTAACCTCAAGTAAAGCGTGCCATCTCGCGCGAGGCTTTTTATTCCGGCCCCGCCGCCAGAGCGCCAAAAGACAGGGGAAGTGCACCGGGGGGAGAAAATTAACCGCACAAAAATTCGGTATCAATCCGCATTAGGGGGGTCCGCGAGCGAAATGCGACGGCGTCCACCGCCGCCTGCCGGAGGCCGTGTCTTGCGCGGAGTGAGGGCCGCCGCCCAATGGACGCCAAGTGCGTTGCCCGCACATTCATCCTCGTTGACAAAAGGGAGTCATACAAATCTTTATTTAACTTTAAATGTACTCTCGCGCGAGCCTCGCTGCCCCCCTTCCGTAGGCAGAAATTCCTTTTTTGTTTTTCCGGGCCTCTGTCCGCACCTAACGCCATCCGCGCGCGCGTTGACGCGAGTGAATGGCGAACGCGGCGCGGGGCTGTCGCGGCCGCGCCACACAGTATATATCCTTATGGTTTACAGCGTCATTTGCGGGGCGCGCGAGCGCAAATACGCTGGCGGCCCCTTCACGCGGCGCCGCCGGCGACGAAACATAAAAATGCATTTCTCGCGTGTTAATTAATTGAAATGAAGAGCGCTGCGGCTGCCGAGTACCCACCGTCGGCACGGGAGGCGGCGCGACGCCGGGGGCGGACGGACGGGTGGGTGCTCTGGCGGGCGGATGCGTGGATACGGGGACAGCTGGATGCGTTCTCCTTCAGCAGGTCGCTGCCGTCTGCGGCGCCCTGTTTCGAAGCTACGTCAGCGGACTGGCTCCTCGAATCACGTATCCTTCCTGCTACAAGACTCGGCCGGTGCCACACTCAGCTACTTCACCATGACCCAGTGTCCAAGAAGGCAACATTGCCTCACTACCTGCTACGCAACTGTACTGCTCACAAACTTAGTAGCATCAGCATGACTCAGTGTCCAGCATGGCTAGGTTCCCACCTCCTGTTATACTGTAAGACGCGTATATTTCTATTGTCTATTGTCAAATAACAGTTTATGAAAGATGTTTATATTTTATTAATAGGATTAAGTTGGACTAATTAAAACAGGCGAAATATCCTCAGACTTCAAGAAGAATATAATAATTCCAATCCCAAAGATAGCAGGTGTTGACAGATGTGAAAATTACGGAACTATCAGTCTAATAAGTCACAGCTGCAAAATACTAACGCGAATTCTTTACAGACGAATGGAAAAACTGGTAGAAGCCGACCTCGGCGAAGATCAGTTTGGATTCCGTAGAAATATTGGAACACGTGAGGCAATACTGACCCTACGACTTCTCTTAGAAGAAAGATTAAGGAAAGGCAAACCTACGTTTCTAGTATTTGTAGGCTTAGAGAAAGCTTTTGATAATGTGGACTGGAATACTCTCTTTCAAATTCTTAAGGTGGCAGCGGTAAAATAAAGGGAGCGAAAGGCTATTTACAATTTGTACAGAAACCAGACGGCAGTTATAAGAGTAGAGGGGCATGAAAGGGAAGCAGCGGTTGGGAAGGGAGTGAGACAGGGTTGTAGCCTGTCCCCGATGTTATTCAATCTGTATATTGAGCAAGCAGTAAAGGATACAAAAGAAAAATTCGGAGTAGGTATTAAAGTCCATGGAGAAGAAATAAAAACTTTGAGGTTCCCCGATGACATTGTAATTCTGTCAGAGACAGCAAAGGACTTGGAAGAGCAGATGAACGGAATGGACAGTGTCTTGAAAGGAGGATACGAGATGAACATCAACAAAAGCAAAACGAGGATAATGGAATGTAGTCGAATTAAGTCGGGTGATGCTGAGGCAATTAGATTAGGAAATGAGACACTTAAAGTAGTAAAGGAGTTTTTCTATTTGGGGGGCAAAATAACTTATTATGGTCGAAGTAGAGAGGATATAAAATGTAGAATGGCAATGGTAAGGGAAGCGTTTCTGAAGAAGAGAAATTTGTTAACATCGATTATTGATTTAAGTGTCAGGAAGTCGTTTCTGGAAGTATTTGTATGGAGTGTAGCCATGTATGGAAGTGAAACATGGACGATAAGTAGTTTGGACAAGAAGAGAATAGGAGCTTTCGAAGTGTGGTGCTACAGAAGAATGTTGAAGATTAGATGGGTAGATCACATAACTAATGAGGAGGTATTGAATAAAATTGGGGAGGAGTTTGTGGCACAACTTGACAAGAAGAAGAGACCGGTTGGTAGGACATGTTCTGAGGCATCAAGGGATCACAAATTTAGCATTGGAGGGCAGCGTGGAGGGTAAAAATCGTAGATGGAGACCAAGAGATGAATACACTAAGCAGATTCAGAAGGATGTAGGTTGCAGTAATTACTGGGAGATGAAGAAGCTGGCACAGGATAGAGTAGCATGGAGAGCTGCATCAAACCAGTCTCAGGACTGAAGACAACAACAACAACAATTAATATCTGTCATGTTGGAAATAATTGTGGTAGCAGGGAATGTCTGCACCAAAGTATTGTTGACAAGAGAGACCCGAAATTGATATAATTTTAAAAAGGGCGGGAGAGACCGCGTATGGATACATTTTAAGAAAAGAGCGGGAAAGACCGGGCATTGATACATTTTGTAATGGTAGCAGGGATTGTCTGCACCAGAAAGCATTGTTGGCAGGAGACACCGCACTTTGGCGTTCGTAGGAGTCAGTAGTAAGCGAGAAGTGAAGCGAGTCGGTAGCAGGTCTGAAGCGAGAGGTTGAGAGGAGCGGTGTGCCTGCCAGCCACAGGCTACGATTTACAAGAGATTATAAACGTATGTACAGAGACATCAGGTAACTATTATAATAAGAGGAACTATTATTACTGAATTAATTTTTTGAGAAACTCAAGGCTACTGAAGGTATGTGTGCACATGGCTAGTTGTAAGATTATTGTAAAAAGTAAGTCTCATTTGAACGTTTGTAAAGTCATTTCATTCAGAATATAATTAACTTCTGCCAACAATATTGCATTTCTAATTATAATCCATCCCAAAAACCATCAACGTAAGTCTTTGCAAAATTTTATTGTTGTCAAGAAAAAGTTTAACTATGAATTGCGTAATTTCAGTCAAATTAATTAAAGAATAACGTCAGCTTTGCTATTAAAGAATAACGTCAGCTTTGGTGATAAATACAGCCACTTATTATAACAGCCCACCAGCAGCTAATAGAGTATAGTAAAACAGAGTAAGTATATTCATGTCGCAGTTCGATGTAGCAGTCAGATGGCGATCTAGTAACAGTAAAAAAGGTAAGGAACAGTTTTGGGTTTTTGCAGATAACGACTGAGGGCCACGACGACGACACATTCTATGTTTCGTCGAGATAATCAGAAAACCACTTTTAATAAGCAGCAATTAAATTTGTATGCGAAGATTGAGAAAGAGAATAAATTTCAAAGGGAAGATTTCATTTGTTATTACTAAGCAAGAGAAAGAAATCCTAAGGAAAGATTTCATAGTTTATTGTAAAAGGGAAGGTTATCATTGACAAAAGAGGTATAGAGGAGACGGGAAGGTTTCAATACGATTGGACTGCTCACATACCTAGCAACGTCACTAGGGGCCAGTGTTCAGAAAAAACTGTTGAGACTCACCTTCAGCTACATGACTGGGTTGGTGACGTAGCAATATCATTGTGGCCCAGGACCCAGCAAAACTAGGCAGGTTCACCCCCTGCTACGCCACTGGTCTGGTGACATACTTAGCCAAAACGTTAGGCACCAGTATCCAGTAACGCAATGGAGGCCCACCTCAAGCTACATGACTGAGCTGGTGAGCAACATCTCTAAGGTCCATTGTCCAGAAAAATCAGCAAAACCAGGGAGTCCCACTTCCTCCTACACGAATGGACTGGTGTCAAATGTAGCAATGTCACTAGAGCCAGTGTCCAGCAGAGCATCTGAGGCATGGCTCGAGCTACGCAACTGGACTGGTGTCACATTTGTAATGTTATCACTACCTAATGTCCATCAAGGCTACAGGAGCTCACTTCCTGCTACATGACAGGTTCGTGAGGTACTTCGCTACATCACTACAAACGAGTGTTCAATAGCGCTAGGAAGACCCATTTCCTCCTACACAGATGGACTGATGACATAATTATACGCGTCACTAGGTCAGTTTGCAGCAAAGCTACCGATACCCACCTCCTTCTACACAACTGAACTTCCGGCATACTTACCATCCTCACTACGGCCCATTTCCCAGCAATATCTTTCTGTGACCACTGTTTTATGCTGTGTTATATGGCTTAGAGTGGCATATAATTAGTTCTAGGCGTGTTGTGCAGTCTGTGTATAAAACCTTCCTGGCAGATTAAAACTGTGTGTCCGACCGAGACTCGAACTCGGGACCTTTGCCTTTCGCGGGCAAGTGCTCCACCAACTGAGCTACCGAAGCACGACTCACGCCCGGTACTCACAGCTTTACTTCTGCCAGTATCTCGTGTCCTACCTTCCAAACTTTACAGAAGAGCACTTGCCCGCGAAAGGCAAAGGTCCCGAGTTCGAGTCTCGGTCTTGCACACAGTTTTAATCTGCCAGGAATTTGGTTGGTTTGTCAAATTTTATCGCAGAACATCTCGGTTCTTATCTTCGTCTACCTCTTCCTCCCCTTCCTGTAAAACTTCTATACAGGATATTAGGAATGTAAGTGCAGATATTGTGATCATTAGTATATTAAGACGTACCACTTCTCTGTGTCAGTTGCTTTTTCACTACATCTAATAGTCTTCCCTCAAAAACATCACAAAATTTTCTGCACGATCGTAACGGCACCACTACGTGGACTCAGTCTGTCAGTATAGACTAAGCGTTTTGCGTCCAAGTGTCCACACTGCAACACCCGACCTGCTATTCAGAAAAAAATATACCTTGATCTTGCCACATGTCCTTGGAGGTACTTCTTGATTTTTACTTTGACCTGGAGGACGATATCCGTTCTCTACATTCCTCCACCAATCATTTCTGTTTCTGGCTTTCGTGGTCCATTCTCTTTTCTTCATTCCCATCGCCTCCATACCCCTATTGATATCATACTCCCATTTTGTCCGTGGCCTTCCTCGTCCCCTTCTGCCTTCCACATATCCGGAGGATATTAGTTCTCTTCTATCCTAATTAGGCGTCCAGCCCACATCAGTCTTCTTTTCTTCATTCTTCGGACAATATCAGCTTTCTACTGTAGGTCTGCAGTTCCTGATTTCCTAATATCCTTCATTCCTGTGACTTGGTGGCCGCTGTTGAGGCCAAATGTTTTCCGTAATATCTTTCTCTCGAAGACCAGCATTTTTGTTCATCTCGTCTTTGATGTAAATGCTTCAGAGCTATATGGAGCTACCAGGAGAATTAAACCTTGGTATATCTGATTTTAAAACTTTTCGAAACTGCTCCACTGCGCAGCACGTCCCATAAGCCAAAATCTGATCTATTTGACGCTGCGATCCTTGCCTTAATCTCCGTTTCGTTTCTGTTAGTTACAAAACAATCTAAAAACATACGACTCTCAAGAACTGTAATTATTAGTCTGCAAATGAAGTAAATACTGACATAATGTTACTCTGTACACTGTCCTCAGTCACCAGTAAAAATATTTCCCCATATTCCTTCAGCGTTTCATCGTTCCGCTTTTTGCTTGGTGCTGGCCTAATATCTGAGTTCTTGACATTTCCACAGCTGCTTCTGTTTTCTCGAACCGTTTCTCTACTTTTACTATAGACGGCGACTATTTCTTCCACTGCCATGCATGAGTCAACAGGTTATCATTTGTCCTCTAACCATTCATGGTTTGCCATTTTCCATTGTTAGTCAATATCACTCTGATGGTGCGATTTCAGTGCGACGGCTATCACTCCTTGAGTGTAACTGAATGCTACCCTTTCCAGTGGCGTGTCTGCCGATCAGCCAAGTCGTGCGCCGCTTTGGTATCTCTGCTGTTGCACGACCACAGACACACCGACGAAAAATTCCATTAAAGAGGTGCAGCCCCTAGACTTCCCCACTCCAGAAAAGAAATCTCAGGAGGTACAGGGAATGGAACTCATGCGCTTCAGGCGACGATAACCATCATTGGGCTACGGAGGGGCAAGGTCCATCTACATCTACGTCATTACTCCGCAAGCCACCTTACGGTGTGTTGCGGAGGGCTCTTTGTGTACCTGTATCACTTCCCTCTTTTACTGTTCCCGTGGCGAACGGTTCGAAGGAAGGACCATTGCTAATAAGCTTCCGTGTAGGCTCAAATTTCTCTAGTTTTATCTTTATCCTCCTTTCGCGAGACATACCTAGGAGCAAGCAATAGACACACACGCAATCGGAACTTCAACAGTAAATCACACGGCGATGCCAAACGCTTCTTTTGCAGTGTTTGTCACTGGAGTGGCGGAGTATTTCCGTGACTCTTTCGCGCTTACTGAATGAGCCTATAACAAAACGTGTTGTTCTGATTTCGATCTTCTCTGTTTCGTGTATGAATTCTGTCTGATACTGACCGCAGACTGTCGATCAATATTGGTCAAACGGTTGTTTTGTAAGTCTTTTCCTTCGTTCACAGATTACATTTCCTGAGGATTCTGCCAATGTACACTCCTGGAAATTGAAATAAGAACACCGTGAATTCATTGTCGCAGGAAGGGGAAACTTTATTGACACATTCCTGGGGTCAGATACATCACATGATCACACTGACAGAACCACAGGCACATAGACACAGGCAACAGAGCATGCACAATGTCGGCACTAGTACAGTGTATATCCACCTTTCGCAGCAATGCAGGCTGCTATTCTCCCATGGAGACGATCGTAGAGATGCTGGATGTAGTCCTGTGGAACGGCTTGCCATGCCATTTCCACCTGGCGCCTCAGTTGGACCAGCGTTCGTGCTGGACGTGCAGACCGCGTGAGACGACGCTTCATCCAGTCCCAAACATGCTCAATGGGGGACAGATCCGGAGATCTTGCTGGCCAGGGTAGTTGACTTACACCTTCTAGAGCACGTTGGGTGGCACGGGATACATGCGGACGTGCATTGTCCTGTTGGAACAGCAAGTTCCCTTGCCGGTCTAGGAATGGTAGAACGATGGGTTCAATGACGGTTTGGATGTACCGTGCACTATTCAGTGTCCCCTCGACGATCACCAGTGGTGTACGGCCAGTGTAGGAGATCGCTCCCCACACCATGATGCCGGGTGTTGGCCCTGTGTGCCTCGATCGTATGCAGTCCTGATTGTGGCGCTCACCTGCACGGCGCTAAACACGCATACGACCATCATTGGCACCAAGGCAGAAGCGACTCTCATCGCTGAAGACGACATGTCTCCATTCGTCCCTCCATTCACGCCTGTCGCGACACCACTGGAGGCGGGCTGCACGATGTTGGGGCGTGAGCGGAAGACGGCCTAACGGTGTGCGGGACCATAGCCCAGCTTCATGGAGACGGTTGCGAATGGTCCTCGCCGATACCCCAGGAGCAACAGTGTCCCTAATTTGCTGGGAAGTGGCGGTGCGGTCCCCTACGGCACTGCGTAGGATCCTACGGTCTTGGCGTGCATCCGTGCGTCGCTGCGGTCCGGTCCCAGGTCGACGGGCACGTGCACCTTCCGCCGACCACTGGCGACAATATCGATGTACTGTGGAGACCTCACGCCCCACGTGTTGAGCAATTCGGCGGTACGTCCACCCGGCCTCTCGCATGCCCACTATACGCCCGCGCTCAAAGTCCGTCAACTGCACATACGGTTCACGTCCACGCTGTCGCGGCATGCTACCAGTGTTAAAGACTGCGATGGAGCTCCGTATGCCACGGCAAACTGGCTGACACTGACGGCGGCGGTGCACAAATGCTGCGCAGCTAGCGCCATTCGACGGCCAACACCGCGGTTCCTGGTGTGTCCGCTGTGCCGTGCGTGTGATCATTGCTTGTACAGCCCTCTCGCAGTGTCCGGAGCAAGTATGGTGGGTCTGACACACCGGTGTCAATGTGTTCTTTTTTCCATTTCCAGGAGTGTATTTCAATCTGTCATCTGCCTCGTCTGCAATTTTATGTGATCGTTCCACTTAAAAACGGTCCGTACGCATACTACTAGGTATTTCGTTAAAAAGCAACTCCTTCCAGTGATTGTTCTGCAATCGTGCAATCATACAATAAATGGTCTTTCTGTCGATTTCTTCCTAATGCGTTACATTTATTTATGTTGAGGGTCAATCGTAGCTCGTCGCACCAAGCATCGATCCTGTGCAGGTCATCCTACATTTCGCTAGAATTTTCTAGCGTTGCTTACCTGTATACAACAGCATCATTTGCGAAAAGCCTCATGTAATGTCCGAATTTATCTGCTAATTCATATATATATCTACTGCGAAAAGTAATGGTCCTACACATTCCCTTGGCGTGCGCCAAAAGTTAGTTTTATGTCTGAAGACTTTTCCAAGTTCAGAATGACGTTCTTTGTTCTGTTTGCAAGAATCTCTTCAGTCCAGTGACACCGCTGGTCTGCTATTCCGTGTACGCTCTTATTTTGTATACCATGCGACAGCACCGAACTGAATACGGTTCGCGCGGCTTCCTCCGACGGAGGTTCGAGTCCTCCCTCGGGCTTGTGTGTGTGTGTATTGCCCTTAGCGTAAGTTTAAGTTAGATTAAGAAGTGTGTAAGCCTAGAGACCGCTGTTTTCAGCAGTTAGGTCCCATAGGAACTTAAAAAAAAGGCGTCTACCTGGGCATCTACCGCCTGTAGTTTGGTCTCTGCCACACCCTACAGTTTTTACTCTCTACAGTTCCTTCTTGTACCATGGAAGTTATTCCTTGAGGTCTTAACAGATGTCCTATCGTCCCGTTCCTTCTTCTTCTCAGTGTTTTTCCATAGATTCCTTTCCGCAGCAATTCTTGAGAGAACCTCCTCATTCCTTACTTTATTGGTCCACCTAATTTTCAACATTCTTCTGTAACACCACATTTCAAATGCTTCGACTATCTTCTGTTCTCGTTTCCCCACAATTCCCCCTACCATAAAATATTGTGCTTCACACGTACATTCTCAGAAATTTCTTCCTCAAATTAATGCCTCTGTATGATACTAGAGGACTTCTCTTGATTAGGAATGCCCTTCTTTCCAGTTCTAGTCTGTTCTTTATGTTCTCCTTGCTCCGCCCGTCGTGGGTTAGCAGAATTCCTTCACTTCATCTATTTCGCGATCGCCATTTCTGATGTTACGTTTTTAGCTATTCTCATTTACGCTATGTCTCATTACATTTTGTCTTCGATTTACTCTCAGTGAATCTTCTGTATTCGTTAGACTGGTCATTCTAGCCAATATTTCCTGTAATTTTTCTTCACTTTCGCTGAGTTTAGTAATGGCTTAAGCGAATCTTATCATAGATGTGTTTTCATCGTGTTTTAATCCAACTTTCTTCGTTGCGTAGACTGAAAATTAGGGGCGAAAGCATATATCCCTGTCTTACACCCTTTTTAATCCAACCACTTCGTTCTTGGCCGTCACTTTTATGGTTCCTTCCTGGTTCTCGTACATATTGTTTATTACCAGTCTTCCCCAAAGCTTACCCCTATTTTTACCTAAATTTCGAACATCTTGCAGCATTTTACAGTGTCTGACGCTTTTCGCAGGTCTACAAAACTTAATAACGTGTGTCGATTTTTTTTTTCACTCTTGCCTCAATTATCAACCATAACGTCAGCACTGCCTCTCTGGTGCCTTTAGGTTTCCTAAGGCCAGACTGATCGTCATCTAACAGATCCTCAGTTTCCTTTCCCATTATTCAGTACGTTATTCTTGTAAGCACCTTGGATGCATGAGCTGTTATGCTGATTGTGCAATAATTCTCGCACTTATTGGTTCTTGCAATCTTTGGAACTGTGTTGATGATGTTTTTCCGAAAGTCTGATGGTATAACGCCAGTCTCGTACATTCTGCACACCAACATGAACAGTCATTTTGTTCCCACTTCTCCCAGTGATTTTAGAAACTCTGATTGAATGTTATGTATCCCTTCTGCCATATTCTATCTTAAGTCTCCTGAAGCTCTTACAAACTCTTATTCTAATACTAGACCCTGACTCTTCCCTGTCCACTTCTGTTTCTTCTTCTTTCGCGTCATCAGACAAGTCGTCCCCCTCTTACCGGCTTTCAAAAATGGTTCAAATGGCCCTGAGCACTATGGCACTTAAATTCTGAGGTCATCAGTCCCCTAGAACTTAGAACTACTTAAACCTAACTAACCTAAGGACATCACACACATCCATGCCCGAAGCAGGATTCGAACCTGCGACCGTAGCGGTCGCGCGGTTCCAGACTGTAACGCCTAGAACCGGTCGGCCACTAATGGCCGGCTACCGGCCTTCAATACACTCTTCCCATCTACCCACTCTCTCCTCTGCATTTAACAGTGGCACACCAGTTGCATTCTTAATGTTACCGCCGTTGTTTTTAATCCACGGAAGCTTGTTTTGTCTTTGTTGTACGCTGAGTTAATCATTCCGACAAACGCATCCTTTTCTATTTCTCCACACTTTTCATTCAATCGTTTGGCCTTAGCTTCCCTGCACGTCCTGTTTATTTCATTACCAAGTGGGTTGTATTTGTGTATTCCTAAATTTTCCGAAACGTTATTGTATTTCCCGCTTTCGTCGATCAGTTGAAGTATTTCATCTGTTACCTATGGGTACCTCGCAGTACTCCTGCTTGCATCTATATATATTTTTTTTCGATTTCGATGATTGCCCTTTTTAGATGTGTCCATTCCACTTCAACTGAAGTGTCTACTGTGCTATTCATTATTGATCTATAGCTTCAGAGAACTTCAAGCATATTTCGTCCTCAGTATTTTCGTATTCGACTTCTTTGCACATTGCTTCTTCCTGATTACTGTCTTAAACTCCAGCCTACTCTTCATTGTTACTAAATTATAGCCTGAGTCTATATCTGCTCTAGGCTACGCCTTACAGTCCATTATCTCAATCCTGAATCTCTAACAATGATGTAATACAACTGAAAATTTCCTGTACCTCCCGACCACTTGCAAGTACACCTCCTCCTCTTGTGGCTCTTGAACAGGATATTCGTTATTACTAGTTGCAATTTATTGCAGAATTCAGTCTTCCTCCTCTTCGTTACTGCTACCAAGCCCATATTTTCCCGTAAATTTTTCCTCTACTCCATCCTCTACAACGACATTTCAATATCCCATGACTAGTAGACTTTCATCTCTCTTTACGTACTAAAATACCCGTTCAATATACTCATATACTTTCTCTATCTTCAGCTTGCGACGTCGGCGTGTGTACCCGAATTATTGTTGTCGGTATTGGTTTGCTGTCGATTCTGATGAGAACAACCTTATCACTCTCTGTCCCACCTTCGTATTCATAACGAATCCCACTGCCGTTACATCATTTTCTGCTGCTGTTAATATTGTGCTATATTCATCTGTTGCAATACGCGAGCATAAAACGTCACAAAATTCTACAACAGAACGACGTCAGAGAGACAGTAACAACTTACGTTAAAACACTCTGAGTCGTAAGGTCACGCAATAAGCCTCTTCAAATTTCTTCAAAGGTCGACGTTCTAATATCTGTGCTGGGTTCTTCTCCAGGACTCGACTGGTGTCCACCCATTCAGGGATACTTGTGGAAACAGAAAGGAGATCTCAGCAGAGTGGTTGAAACATGGAACAGTGAAGTCGTTTGAAGGGTAATGTTACGTGGCCTAACGACTTAGAAGATTCTGCCGTAAATGGCAACCGCCACGAGAGCATGCAGAGTTGTGTAACGTAACAAGTGAGAGCGCAAGATACCTCGTTATCCGGAGAGGCAGCGGCGGTGCCCGGGGAAGCTATCGACAGCAGGGTGGCCGCCGAGGACTCCCCCAGTGGCTCGGGACTCCTCCCGCCGCCGACCGCTGCGACTTGCGGAGGGGCGCTATTTGTTTAAGCTCGTGTGTGCCCAAGAAAGGTGATCTCCGCTATTAAGGGAATTAATTTTTTCCTGCGGTAATTAGCAAAAAGAACGCGGCACGGACCGCGTGGGTCGGCGGGCCTTGCGCGCTGTTTTATAAGAGAAGGCACTGGCCCGTGGAGGGGTGGGGAGTGGGGAGGGGGGAGGGACGCAGAGGAAGAGAGGATTGCCTTTGTGAAGCCACTGGAAATATAATACTTAGGAGCCAGGCCCATGTGGTATTCTGAGGTTCTTAGTAATTACGAGGCGCAGCAATAATTACAGAAATTTAATTTCCACATTCTAACGAACTTCAAAAAGAAATGAGTTTCCGACATGTTGTTCAGCGTGTGGTACTGCAACCATAAATTTTAATATGTAACTTGTTTTCTGCAATTCCTCAAAAATAATTGCTTTGCGAAAGCATTTATGTCCAAGGGTAGGGGGAGGGAAGAGTGGGGGGGGTGTCTGGTAGGGAAACTGGCGGAAGAGGGCACGAGAAGCGAAACGCCGAATGAAATTTTAGCCACGCACGGTGGGCACGAAATGAGGGGTCCTCACTGCGATAAGGCATCATCGTGCTCGCACCACTTCGAGACCGCGCGTCCATCTCTCGTCCGAAGGCACTTTCCGCTCAATGACGCTGCGCCCAGAACAATGTTTGTGTATTCAGAAGATTGTGTTAATTACACGCCTGATCGTCTGCTTCGTTTCTTCGATTCTACATCTACATCTACATCTACATTTATACTCCGCAATGGTGTGTGGCGGAGGGCACTTTACGTGCCACTGTCATTACCTCCCTTTCCTGTTCCAGTCGCGTATAGTTCGCGGGAAGAACGACTGCGGGAAAGCCTCCGTGCAAGCTCGAATCTCTCTAATTTTACATTCGTGATCTCCTCGGCAGGTATAAGTAGAGGGAAGCAATATATTCGATACCTCATCCAGAAACGCACACTCTCGAAACCTGGCGAGCAATCTACACCGCGATGCAGAGCGCCTCTCTTGCAGAGTCTTCCACTTGAGTTTGCTAAACATCTCCGTAACGCTATAATGCTTACCAAATAACCCCGTGACGAAACGCGCCGCTCTTCTTTGGATCTTCTCTACCTCCTCTGTCAACCCGACCTGGTACGGATCCCACACTGATGAGCAATACTCAACTATAGGTCGAACGAGTGTTTAGTAAGCCAACTCCTTTTTTGATGGACAACATTTTCTAAGGACTCTCCCACTGAATCTCAACCTGGTACCCGCCTTACCAACAATTAATTTTATATGATCATTCCACTTCAAATCGTTCCGTACGCATACTCGCAGACAGAAGTAACTGCTACCAGTGTTTGTTCCGCTATCATATAATCATACAATGAAGGATCCTTCTTTCTATGTATTCGCAATACATTACATTTGTCTATGTTAAAGGTCAGTTGCCACTCCCTGCACCAACTGCCTATCCGCTGCATATCTTCCTGCATTTTGCTGCAATTTTCTAATGCTGCAACTTCTCTGTATACTACAGCATCATCCGCGAAAAGCTGCATGGAACTTCCGACACTATCTACTAGGTCATTTATATATATATTGTGAAAAGCAATGGTCCCATAACACTCCCCTGTGGCACGCCAGAGGTTACTTTAACGTCTGTAGACGTCTCTGCATTGAGAACAACATGCTGTGTTCTGTTTGCTAAAAACTCTTCAATCCAGCCACACAGCTGGTCTGACATTCCGTAGGCTCTTACTTTGATTATCAGGTGAACGTGCGGAACTGTATCGAACGCCTTCCGGAAGTCAAGGAAAATGGCATCTACCTGGCAGCCTGTATCTAATATTTTCTGGGTCTCATGAACAATAAAGTGAGTTGGGTCTCATACGATCGCTGTTTCTGGAATCCATGCTGATTCCTACAGAGTAGATTCTGGGTTTCCAGAAATGACAAGATACGCGAGCAAAAAACATGTTCTAAAATTCTACAACAGATCTATGTCAGAGATATAGGCGTATAGTTTTGCGCATCTGCTCGACGACCCTTCTTGAAAACTGGAACTACCTGTGCTCTTTTCCAATCATTTGGAACCTCCAGTTTCTCTAGAGACTTGCGGTACACGGCTCTTAGAAGGGAGACAAGTTCTTTCACGTACTCTGTGTAGAATCGAATTTGGTATCCCGTCAGGTCCAGTGGACTTCCCTCTGTTGAGTGATTTCAGTTGCTTTTCTATTCCTCGGACACTTTACAGTAAAGATGCGAATTTGCTTCACCTGAGAAGAATGGGGAAATTTATTCACCTCTAGGGACATACAACTACTGGAAACGAATGAATGTGCTGCTTACGGATCAAGCTCTGCTTCTTCCGAAGGGTGGAAATCTCAAACGTTCTAAGTGCATTCTTTCACAAAACACGTTTTCATTGCTATTGGGTGCTTGATACACTGTTGTATTTCCCTAGACTTCTTCCACGTGCCAAATGATCCAGAAAATGTTTCATTCATTACCATATGGTGCATGGCCTTTGTACCAAGCAGTACATTTCTTTGGAGCTAGAAGCGCCATGCGTCAGGATCTCCACCTAGTTTTTAATGATGTTCCTGGTAAGCCTGCGATGGTTTGAAGAGATAATATGCGAGCATTTGGTGAGTCGGCACAACCATTGGTTTGGAGCTGCGACAGAGATTTTCCAATTATGTAAAAACAAAGAAAAGTCAGCAAGCCCTTTGTTCCGCAAGATTTACGCAAGACTGTTGGAACAGTTGAAGCTATGAACCCATTCCATGTAACTCCATTACTAAAAACTTAATCGATTTTAAAGATGCAGCTGAATCATAGTAGTCAACGCAGGTAAATAAGCTCTCTAATTGTAGCACGATGAAAGTGTCTCACACTCATCCATCACAAGTAGCTGTTAATTCTAACTCTCAAACAGAAGAGCGGAAAAATGTCAGTGAGGTACTCAAAAGTGAAAGACCGTTCGTAACGTAAGCCATGCCGTACCTCAACTGAACGACCAGCTGTGTTTATCAGTTGCAAAGCAGAATGACTTGTTGATGCTATTGCCATTTCTCCCTCGACATCACAGGAAGTTTACAGTAAATTTTGCAACATCTGATGCCAAAACATAGTTTTATAAGAAACAGAGCTTTTCTTAAATTTAATTTAAAATATATGAGAAACAGATTTTGTTGAGTATATTTCTACTAGTTTAAATATAACTGCTGTACTTCTATTATTACAAATAAACCGTAATGCCTCAGTATTAATGGGATGTGAAAGACAAATTCGTAGCGGCACGCAGAACCAGTATGGCACCCAGAACGTCCTTAATAAATTATTTATTTTCTGATTTGTCTCATTCCTTTATTTTAGCATAATTTTCTGGTATCAAAAGACTTTTTTTGATAGAGACAAAATATGTACAAGAAATGCGTTGTTTTCTGATTCTCCTGATAAATGTTAGATTTGGCACTTAGAAAGCTTGACATTTCCTCTCTGCATACGGTGTACAAAAAAGTCAATGTCTCGAACATACTGTCTGTTGATTGGTGTCGACGGGGAAAATGTAGCGAAATAGAGCAAGATCCGAATTTACAGACTAAAGAGTTCGCTCATTGTGCCACAGATATTTCGTGCACAAGTTTGTTGCTCGTGGTACTGGCGAGGAAAGCTCTGTCAGCCTTAAATCAACAAATGCGGTCAGCCTATGTCCAAAACGTCTTGTGCGACTCATATCTTCAGATTTCAACGTCAGTTACAGCAAAAGACTTGTGTCACTGGTTAGGTAGGAGGCCAGTTACGTAAGCATCCAGTACGAGGAGACAGGGCTCGTTTCAATGACCGCACAGGCGTCAAGAAGACAGTGCATACGGCCTAAATGCGGGACGTGTCTTAGAGAGAGAAGTACAGACAAACTTGGTTTCTGGCTCACCAGATGGTGGTCCTCCGGTGTAAAGATTTACGGTACAGAATGTTGCTCTGATAGTCGAGTGAGTGCCTCTTGAATTCTATTTACCTAATAGTGTTTTGTGGACAAAGTGAAATTAGGTTATGGTGATGGCGTCACATTCTGAAGGCGACCTGTTTTGTTTGATCTCGGATCTTCACTGTCGGTTGATGACAGAAGGAACTCAAATATGTATTGAAATATTTAAGACAGCCTACTTCCCACACCTTGTCAACTGACTTCTATAACAGGATGATGAACATTGTGCTAGAAAAGTATGAAGAAATAAGGCGGATTTGCTTTTGAATACCAGTCAGATACTCGAAGTGGACACTGGCGCATCACACACTCCGTAAGTTATTCTTTAATATTCTGACGCCAGGCCAGCAACGTGTTAATGCAAAAGTTTTAATAACGAGTGGACTTTTTTTACTACAGACCAAAAGCGGCGATATGAATGTTCACATTTACGAATAATTACTGTCGCAACAGACAAATCATTAAATATGTTCCAAAATCTGAATGGAAGTTCCTCTGGTAAGTTATCGGAACGTTACAAGATTTTTTTACTTTGATCATTTGCCAATATAGACAGCACAGTAGCTTTGTTAAAGTCTCATTTAGCTATTGTAAGCGTACTTGTAATGTCGAATACAACTGAAACTTCCTGACAGATTAAAACTGTGTGCCAGACCGAGACTCGAGCTCGGGACCTCTGCCTTTCGCGGGCAAGTGCTCTACCAACTGAGCTACCCAAGTTGGTACAGAATTTGCCCGCGACAGGCAAAGGTCCCGAGTTCGAGTCTCGGTCTGGCTCACAGTTTTAAGCCGGCCGCGGTGGTCTAGCGGTTCTGGCGCTGCAGTCCGGAACCGCGGGACTGCTACGGTCGCAGGTTCGAATCCTGCCTCGGGCATGGGTGTGTGTGATGTCCTTAGGTTAGTTAGGTTTAAGTAGTTCTAAGTTCTAGGGGACTTATGACCTAAGATGTTGAGTCCCATAGTGCTCAGAGCCATTTGAACTCACAGTTTTAATCTGTCAGGAAGTTTCATATCAGCGCACACTCCGATGCAGAGTGAAAATCTCCTTCTCGAATACAACTGTTGGTACGTGTTTTCTTGACCCCGAGATCACAGATGAGTTGAGTGTTTGATGCGCCGGAGAATTTAAATAACACAGTCGCTGGTAGGGTGGTGTTTACTCCAGTGTGAACGAGTGCGCTTGCTGTGTTGCTCACAAAGAAGTGATTGAGCTGAAAATAAATAAAAGCTTCCGGAGCTCCGGTTTCGATACTGTACAAACAGCAAGACATCTGTTTAAATTGAAAGGTATGTCAAGCCCCGAACTTCCATCATTTAACTTTGATTAGCTATCGGTATCCGCTGTATGTCACGTTCGAATTCGGCGTTTGTTGTGACTGAAGAAGGAAGCGTGGAATTGGATTCGGGCTTTGCTTAGTATTCATCCGAACCCTACCATTCATAAAGTTTAATTAAAACTATAAACATTCGTCATAAAACTGTCTTTACTCGGCGTCGCGAGACAATAAAAGGCGGGACAAAACGGAGACCACCCACGAGCTCACGCCGCCGGGCCGCGGCGCCCTCCTTCGCCGCCGACGCCGCCTTTTATTCGCAGTCTCTTCCCACGGACCCCGCGCGCTGTCCAGCGACTCGCGCCTAAATTGCCTCGCATCGACTGCAAACATTAAATTAGCCGCTCGTATTTTATCAACAGGTCATTCATCCCTTCAGTTAATTAGAAAACCGGAAGCGGCGATAAATTTCCTATATACTGTCGACGTTTAATCTGCCCTCCGGTTCTTTAACGAGGCTGGATACTGATGAGCTATGCTTCGTAATGTTTAAGCTATTATTACTACTGAAGTGCAAAGCGAGGCAGTATTTCGCATATTGCGAAATGATATCTCCGACTAATTACATGTGTCTAAAATTAAAGCAACAAACGGAAATTTTGCAAGATTGTTTTTACTTTGCCACAAAACAGTGTAAACCGGTGATAGTAAAGTAAAAACAATGCAAAGAATTCAGAACGTAAACAACTGCAACATGCATAACGGTACATAATTTTTTTTTAACTTAACGGATTTGCACACACATACCGACAACTGGTTAATGTGTTCACTGTGTTGTGTGACCCCCCTCTCACAACAGCACACATCTGACAACGATGGGGCATGCTGTGAATGATTTTGATTCAGTAACAGTCGGCCGAAGCGACCGAGCGGTTCTAGGCGCTACAGCCTGGAACCGCGCGACCACTGCGGTCGCAGGTTCGAATCCTGCCTCGGGCATGGATGTGTGTGATGTCCTTATGTTAGTTAGATTTAAGTAGTTTTAAGTTCTAGGGGACCGGTGACCTCAGCAGCTAAGTCCCATAGTGCTCAGAGCCATTTGAACCATTTTTTTTTTAATTCAGTAACATCCATTTTTCCTGCAGAGCTGCAAGCAGTCTTGATGAGTGGTTGGTGGATGCTGACGTGACGGAAGCCATCTCCCTAGCGCAGCCTAGCAATTCTCTATGCGATTAAAACCGAGAAAGCGAGCAGACCACGCCATGCGTGCAATATCTTCCGTTTCCAAGGAAACAGCAACCACCCGTGCTCTGTAAGGTCGAGCATTATCGTCCATCAATACGAAGTCTCGGCCGTGTGACACCTCGCAATAACCGCAAATGGGGTCCCAAGATCTCGTCATGATACCTGACAGCAGTTAAACCCGGCCGATACAGCAGTACAATTTCATCAATAGGAGTTCGAGTGGTAAACACAATCCTTGCCCACACCATTAGGGATCCACCTCGATATCGGGCCCTTTCCACGATGTTTGGGTCCCGAAATAGTGTTCCACGTTCCCTCCAGATGCGAATCCATTGAGCACCACTCTACAGACTAAATCAGGACTCATCTGTGAAAACAGTGTGTTGTCGCTACATCTGAGGAACAACAGAACGAGTCTGCGGCTGCCGTGCTTCCTTTCTTTCTATGGCTGTGGCTGTACACACAGCGATGGGGGATGTGGGACTACCCGGCAAACACTACCTTGTTTCATAGTTGCCCTGACGCCATCGTTGCCATTGTTTTCCGTTGACCGGAATGCTTTAATTGTGGACGCTAGTGTATATAACTTCGTACAGGGTGTTTCAAAAATGACCGGTATATTTGAAACGGCAATAAAAACTAAACGAGCAGCGGTAGAAATACACCGTTTGTTGCAATATGCTTGGGACAACAGTACATTTTCAAGCAGACAAACTTTCGAAATTACAGTAGTTACAATTTTCAACAACAGATGGCGCTGCGGTCTGGGAAACTCTATAGTACGATATTTTCCACATATCCACCATGCGTAGCAATAATATGGCGTAGTCTCTGAATGAAATTACCCGAAACCTTTGACAACGTGTCTGGCGGAATGGCTTCACATGCAGTTGAGATGTACTGCTTCAGCTGTTCAATTGTTTCTGGATTCTGGCGGTACACCTGGTCTTTCAAGTGTCCCCACAGAAAGAAGTCACAGTGGTTCATGTCTGGCGAATAGGGAGGCCAATCCACGCCGCCTCCTGTATGTTTCCGATAGCCCAAAGCAATCACACGATCATCGAAATATTCATTCAGGAAATTAAAGACGTCGGCCGTGCGATGTGGCCGGGCACCATCTTGCATAAACCACGAGGTGTTCGCAGTGTCGTCTAAGGCAGTTTGTACCGCCACAAATTCACGAAGAATGTCCAGATAGCGTGATGCAGTAATCGTTTCGGATCTGAAAAATGGGCCAATGATTCCTTTGGAAGAAATGGCGGCCCAGACCAGTACTTTTTGAGGATGCAGGGACGATGGGACTGCAACATGGGGCTTTTCGGTTCCCCATATGCGCCAGTTCTGTTTATTGACGAAGCCGTCCAGGTAAAAATAAGCTTCGTAAGTAAACCAAATGCTGCCCACATGCATATCGCCGTCATCAATCCTGTGCACTATATCGTTAGCGAATGTCTCTCGTGCAGCAATGGTAGCGGCGCTGAGGGGTTGCTGCGTTTGAATTTTGTATGGATAGAGGTGTAAACTCTGGCGCATGAGACGATACGTGGACGTTGGCGTCATTTGGACCGCAGCTGCAACATGGCGAACGGAAACCCGAGGCCGCTGTTGGATCACCTGCTGCACTTGCTGCGCGTTGCCCTCTGTGGTTGCCGTACGCGGTCGCCCTACCTTTCCAGCACGTTCATCCGTCACGTTCCCAGTCCGTTGAAATTTTTCAAACAGATCCTTTATTGTATCGCTTTTCGGTCCTTTGGCTACATTAAACCTCCGTTGAAAACTTCGTCTTGTTGCAACAACACTATGTTCTAGGCGGCGGAATTCCAACACCAGAAAAATCCTCTGTTCTAAGGAATAAACCATGCTGTCTACAGTACACTTGCACATTGTGAACAGCACACGCTTACAGCAGAAAGACGACGTACAGAATGGCGCACCCACAGACTGCGTTGTCTTCTATATCTTTCACATCACTTGCAGCGCCATCTGTTGTTGAAAATTGTAACTACTGTAATTTCGAAAGTTTGTCCGCCTGAAAATGTACTGTTGTCCCAAGCATATTACAACAAACGGTGTATTTCTATCGCTGCTCGTTTAGTTTTTATTGCCGTTTCAAATATACCGCTCATTTTTGAAACACCCTGTATACTCGTATACAGACGTACTAACAAAGTTGGAAGTCTCTCGTGAACACTGGGCCAGACAACAAAGACTTTGCAAGTCTTTCGAGTTTACATCACCTTCATATAGTTATCTGTCAGAAGTTTTCCACACTGCCAGAAAAAAAAGGGTGCAGCATCCTCGAGGACAAGGTCATTTTATTGACAAATGAGGTTACAGGTAGATGCTCATATTAGGAGAATTTGATAAATTCAAACTAAATGAAACAAACAACTTTGCAGGGTGACAACCACAGCTCAGCGACATGCGAATAACATTACAAACACTCAATACTCAATAACAATTTAATTTATCATAAAAATTATAACAATTAAAAGAGACAGCTATTTTGTGTAGCCACATCTGTGGTTAACGTCACCGAAGCTTATTGTTCAATTATTATGTACAACTATTAGTTAATGTGTCACATGTTTTATTTTAGTTAAATAAACTTACATCGCATTTACACTGAAATAACCTCGCTTGTTTTATACTTATTCTAACATCAACATTTTCATCTTTGGAAATGGAGATACTCTGGACATGCAGGAGTTTAAAATCTTTGATACAACAAAATTTCACTGCACCACATACCTCTCTTTGTACCTGATGATGGCGTAACAACCGAAAACCTGTTCGTGTAACAAATAATAAGTATTGCAGAATATTACACCAGTGTTGTGTGTCTTTCATTCGTAATGGTGAGGTGTTTCCAAAATTGCATGGCTGCGTGAAGGTGCTTTATTTGCAACTACCGGTTTCACGTTAGCATAGAGGCATTTCAGGTTTATGATGGTTAAATTTTCGTAATGTAGATGGACATTTATGGAGTCCCGCCATTCTGGATCAAACCACATTAGCCGGCCGGTATGCCCGTGCGGTTCTAGGCACTTCAGTCGGGAACCGCGTGACCGCTACGGTCGCAGGTTCGAATCCTGCCTCGGGCATGGATGTGTGTGATGTCCTTATGTTAGTTAGGTTTAAGTAGTTCTAAGTTCTAGGGGACTGATGACCTCAGATGTTAAGTCCCATAGTGCTCAGAGCCAAACCACATTAGAACGTTTTCATAATAAAATTGAGTACATCACAGTTAGATGGACACTTTGGGAGTCTTGGCTCTCTCCGGCTTTCATTGCTTCGAGACCTCACACAACGTTATATTTTGAGAGAAATTTCCTCCATTTGACTGATAATTGTTCATTTCTTTCACACAATACTGACGTCACAGACACGTAAGCTATATTTTTACACTTTAACGTGCACCTGAAAATGGCTGTACATCCGAAGTCAACATTGTGTAAAATAAATGAACAGGCCGGCCGCTGCGGCCGAGCGGTTCTAGGCGCTTCAGTCCGGAACCGCACTGCTGCTACGGTCGCAGTTTCGACTCCACCCTCGGGCATGGATATCTGTGATGTCCTTAGGTTAGTTAGTTTTAAGTAGTTCTACGTCTAGGGGACTGATGACCTCGGATGTTAAGTCCCATAGCGCTTGGAGCCATTTGAACCATTTAAATGAACAGTTAACGGTCAAATAGTGGTGGTCTTTCTAAAATTTCTATATGACTGAGGTTCCCTCGCGAATGAAAGGTCATTATCCACGTTATGGTTTGAAACCTAACGTGGATAATTTCCCGAATGCTGGGAAACCGTAATTGTCCATCTACCTTGAGTTTACTCAATTCAGTTGTGAGAGTCCACCAATATGGTTCGACTCTTATCGTGGATGACTTCCCGAATGCTGTGACTCTATCGTTGTTAATCTACATTATGAAATCGCAACCATTATAAACCTGAAGATGTGTCTATACTGACGTGAAATCAGCAGCTACGGACAAAGCACTTTCAAACAGATATGCAGCTTTTGGAAACACCTCATTATTCCTGACTTTTCAGTTGTTATAATTCTTATGAGATGGTTATTGAGTGTTCTGTGTTTTTTTGTTTTTATTTAAATGAAACACACTTGTCACGATGGAGGGTGCCCAAACTCTCTCATCATTACACGGTGTACGGCTCTACCTCCCACCCCCCTTCCCTTCCTCTCTGGAAACAACGCAGACGTGTATTCTCGCGTCCAAACGATCATAAAAGCGCCGAATGGTATCCTGAGATAGATTTTTCAAAGAATTTCACGCCCTTTATTGGAATTTGGCAATGGGTCTTCAGGCCCTGGAGAATAAATCCCGCTCCATCATGCCCCACACATGTTGAATTGGCGAGAAATCTGGCGATTTTGCTTGCCAGGGCTGTTGTTGTACGCCACTAAAAGCATGATGGTTGTAGCAGCCACATGCGGACGTGTGTCGTCCTGTTGAAAAAGCACATCACCTTACTGCCGAAGGAATGGCAGTAGCACGGGGTAACACCTTGTGCAGAGCAGCGGACACAGGTTACTTTACCCTGCAAAAACTCCAAATGTGACCACGAGTTATAAACGCCTCCCACACCTTGAAGCCGCGGATAGGATCCGTCTGTAGTGGGTGAAAGCACTCTGGATTTTCTGCTAATTAGCCCTACGCCACACTCGTTTGCGTCCACCACTTGCATACAGACAGAACCCACTCTCGTCACTGGAGATAACAGAGCGCCAGTCCACTTTCTACCCAACACTTTTGTAAGTAGGCTGTTTAGGTTTTTTTATTGGTAACGCCACCTCTGTATGAAAATCACTGGCTGTGCTGTGTGCAGTCTGTGGCTGCTTTGCATTGTTGTAATACTCGCCATTGTAGTGTTAGGCAGCTGGATGTGAACAGCGCGTAGCGTTGCGCAGTTGGAGGTGAGCCGCCAGCAGTGGTGGATGTGGGGAGAGAGATGGCGGAGTTTTGAAATTTGTCATGAACTGTTATATTTATATATGATGATATCAAGGTAAATACATTGTTTGTTCTCTATTAATATCTTTCATTTGCTAACTATCCCTATCAGTAGTTAGTGCCTTCAGTAGTTTGAATCTTTTATTTAGCTGGCAGTAGTGGCGCTCGCTGTATTGCAGTAGCTTGAGCAGCGAAGATTTTTGTGAGGTAAGTGATTTGTGAAACGTATAGTTTACTGTTAGTCAGGGCCCATTCTTTTGTAGGGATTATTGAAAGTCAGATTGCGTTGCGCTAACAAAATATTGTGTGTCAGGTAAAGCACAGTCTCGTGTAGAATTGTTCAAAAGGGGACGTTTCACTTTCACTACACAACAGCAACCCCACGATTAGTGTAGATAACTATTGTGAAGTGTTACTGGTGGCACAGTAACTGCAACTTGAGCCCAGATTTCGTCTCTGGATGATGTTCGGTTGACCCTCACAGCTCGCACAATCGGTCGAACTTCACGGTTTCAATACTACGCGGACCTCAACAATTGGTGAAAACACGCCATCGACGTATTGTGCGCAGCATGTGGAGCAGTTCGTCTATGTATCTGCCCATAGTCCCGCAGCCCCACAATGCGACCCGTTCAAATGGCTGTAGCTCTTCAACAGCAGTAAGTACTCGTCGGTCGGACATTGTTGTATGTTTCAATGAATGTTACAAACACTGTGACAAATCGATCAGTAGCACTACAACTCCTTATTATTCACATATTACACTCTAATGCCACGGAATACAGGTTGTTGCATTTTTCTTCGGTGAGTGTAATTAGTGTAGATAACTGTTGTGAAGTGTTACGCCACATTTCTGTTCGTGTAGAAGATGAAACTCATGATATTAACCATCTCCATCTCCACATATAATTCTTGTTAAAATTAAGGAGCTGTACGCACCTACAGTGGTCACTTATTAATGATAAAGATTTCCGCTACGCAGACATCTCCTCTCGAATACGAGATGTGTTCACCCACGGACGAGAAGCTATGCGTTTTAACTGCTTCGTCACACTACATATATTCGCTAATGAAATTTGTCATTATTAACCCACCATTATTTGAGAAGAACTTGGTGTCCCTACCTACAACACTTGAGGGAAAAATGACCTTTATTACATAGCGTTAAAACTGTCATTGGATCAGAAAGGAGTTAAATATGTATGAACAAAAGTTTTGTCGGTTGACCAGTAACATAAAATGTCTGAGAGTTAGCGAAGACGTCTGACAGGTTGCGAAGGTGTAGCTGCATGAGTAGTACTAAAAATAGTAAAGTTCTTCTATTTCAAGATTTCGTTGACATGGAACATCAACATTATTTAAATTCCTTAAAGCGTTCATTACTGGTTCTGTCAACAGTTGCAGTACTTATCAGGCGACTAGTTTCAAGCCTTACAGATTCATTTTCAATCCTGGCCTACTGAGACGATGCCTGATCTTAATAATAAACATCCAGTGGCAACACATGTATCATAAATGTTTGCAGCACGATTGTCACAATCCACACACGCATGTTACTAAGTCAAAGTGAGTTTGATTTTGACTTGGTAACAGATACGTGTGGATTCTGGCATGCATCCTGCAGACATTTATAGAGCGTGTGTTGCCACTCAATGTTTATTGTTAAGATCAGTCACTGTCTGTGCGGCCTCAGTGGGCCACGCTTGAAAATCAACCAGCTAAGGTTCGAAACTGGTTGCCTAATAAGTACTGCAGTTGTTGACAGAAATATTAATAAAGCGCTTTAAGATATAATAATGTGTTCGTTAATGATAACATTAACCATTCTGTATACTGACTCGTTCCATATCATTTCGATAAAAAGGAAAACAGGCTTAGGCCAGCCGCCATGGCCCAGCAGTTCTAGGCGCTTAAATTTGAATCCTGCCTCAGGCATAGATGAGTGTGATGTCCTTAGGTTAGTTAGGTTTAAGTTGTTCTAGGGGACTGATGACCTCAGACGTTAAGTCCCATAGTACTCAGAGCCATTTGAACCATTTGAAAACAGTCCTACCAAACTAATTTCTTATCCTCTTGAGTTAGACAACTCACCGCTGAGGAAGGGGACAGAATATACCAGAGACACTACACCGCCACGGCGGTAAAGCATGATTTATTTAAATAAAGCGACGTGGTTTAGAATAATGGTAGGTAACGTCTACAACAAATGGTTCAAATGGCTCTGAGCACTATGGGACTTAACAGCTGAGGTCATCACTCCTCTAGAACTTAGAACTACTTAAACCTAACTAACCTAAGGACATCACGCACATCCATGCCCGAGGTAGGATTCGAACCTGCGACCGTAGCGGTCGCGCGGTTCCAGACTGAAGCGCCTAGAACCGCTCGGCCACAAAGGCATGGTCGTCTACAACAACGACGACTGCCATAGAGCTTAATTATGTACAGTCACCCCCCAGAAATTAAATTTTGGCTGATTGTAACGAACTTGGTACACCCAGTATCTTAACAGTTGTTATTGTCATCAGTCCGAAGAGTAGTTTGTTACAGGTATGACACCACCCTGTTATGCGCAAGTCTCTTCATCTCGGTTGAACTGAGGCAGCTCATGGCCATTTCAAGCTGATTATTGCATTCATCCCAGGACCTCCCTCTGTTGCCACTGTTGCCAAACTAAAGATTTATTGATGACTCAGTATGTGCCCTATCAACCGATAACATCTTTTAATCAAGTTATGCTATAAATTTATTTCTTCCTCAGTTCGCTAGTTTCTCGGTCTATTCACTCAGTCTTCAGCAATCTTGTGTATCACTACATTTTAAAAGTTTCAGTTCTCTTCTCCAAACCTGTATAAGACTACATGCCAGACAAATACCTTCCATAAAGACTTACCAACACTTAATTTTATATTATAGTTAACAAATTCCTCTTCCCACGAAATGATTTTCGTAATATAGCCAGCCGGCGTTATAATATTCTCTCTACTTCGACGATCACCAGTTACTTTGCTGCCGAAATAGCAAAAGCCGTATACTACTTTTAGTGTCTCCCTTTTCCAAGCTAATAATTTCAGCATCTCCTGATTTAATTCGAGTTCATCCCACCATTCTTCTTTCACTTCTGTTGATGCTCGTCTTATAACCACTTTCCAAGGTACTTCCCATTCCATTCAGCTTAGCTCCCAAGTTTTTGTCTTTCACTGACATAATTACGACGTCGTCGGTAAACTTCAAATGTTTATTGCTTATTCCTGAATTTTAAATCCTTCTCCAAATTTCTCCTTGGTTTCCCTTAATGCTTGCTTAATTTACACTCTGAATAAGGTCATTGATAGACTACGCCCATACAGCATTACATTCTTAACCACTATTTCCATTTCATGTCCTTCGACCCTTGTAACTGCTCTCTGGTTTATCTACAAGATGTGGATAACCCTTCCTGCATTTTATCACTGCTACTTTAAGAGTTTTAAAGACTATAGTACAGCCAACATTGTCGAAAGCCTTCTGTAAATCTAATAATGCTATTTTTATGTACAGTTACGTTTCTGTAACTCTATTTGAAGCCAGTCGTAGTGTCACAATTGCCTCGCATATAATGACATGAATTATTTACAGAAGAATGAAAAATGTTAGTAGAAGATTGGTTTGGACTCCGGAGATATGTTGGAACATTAGATGCAATATAGTCTTAACAGATACCTGTACGTAAATACCTGTAGCCTTAGCCGGTCAGTTGCTTGACCTTCAGGAGAAGAACACACCGTCTGGAAAATGCAGTTGAGGATCTTCGTCTGTTTTAGTTTAAAAAAAAATATTCGTAAAGATGTCCTTCAGCTGAAGGTTGGTACTTCACTTGGATTTGTCCTGGTGATATTGATCTGTCCTTGTCTTCCTCCGAGGTTTGAAAAGACTTCATACCCAGTCATATGAGACTCCAAACCGCAGTGCAATGTGGCACGATTTTCTTTTATATATATTTAGAAAACAGTGTCAGAAGTGAAAAACAATGAATGGTTACGTAAACGTATTAACTTGGCATAATTATACAACAGAGTAAGAGTTACATACACTCCTGGAAATGGAAAAAAGAACACATTGACACCGGTGTGTCAGACCCACCATACTTGCTCCAGACACTGCGAGAGGGCTGTACAAGCAATGATCACACGCACGGCACAGTGGACACATCAGGAACCGCGGTGTTGGCCGTCGAATGGCGCTACCTGCGCAGCATTTGTGCACCGCCGCCGTCAGTGTCAGCCAGTTTGCTGTGGCATACGGAGCTCCATCGCAGTATTTAACACTGGTAGCATGCCGCGACAGCGTGGACGTGAACCGTATGTGCAGTTGACGGACTTTGAGCGAGGGCGCATAGTGGGCATGCGGGAGGCCGGGTGGACGTACTGCCGAATTGCTCAATACGTGGGGCGTGAGGTCTCCACAGTACATCGTTGTTGTCGCCAGTGGTCGGCGGAAGGTGCACGTGCCCGTCGACCTGGGACCGGACTGCAGCGATGCACGGATGCACGCCAAGACCGTAGGATCCTACGCAGTGCCGTAGGGGACCGCACCGCCACTTCCCAGCAAATTAGGGACACTGTTGCTCCTGGGGTATCGGCGAGGACCATTCGCAACCGTCTCCATGAAGCTGGGCTACGGTCCCGCACACCGTTAGGCCGTCTTCCGCTCACGCCCCAACATCGTGCAGCCCGCCTCCAGTGGTGTCGCGACAGGCGTGAATGGAGGGACGAATGGAGACGTGTCGTCTTCAGCGATGAGAGTCGCTTCTGCCTTGATGCCAATGATGGTCGTATGCGTGTTTGCCGCCGTGCAGGTGAGCGCCACAATCAGGACTGCATACGACCGAGGCACACAGGGCCACCACCCGGCATCATGGTGTGGGGAGCGATCTCCTACACTGGCCGTACACCACTGGTGATCGTCGAGGGGACACTGAATAGTGCACAGTACTTCCAAACCGTCATCGAACCCATCATTCTACCATTCCTAGACCGGCAAGGGAACTTGCTGTTCCAATAGGACAATGCACGTCCGCATGTATCCCGTGCCACCTAACGTGCTCTAGAAGGTGTAAGTCAACTACCCTGGCCAGCAAGATCTCCGGATCTGTCCCCCATTGAGCATGTTTGGGACTGGATGAAGCGTCGTCTCACGCAGTCTGCACGTCCAGCACAAACGCTGGTCCAACTGAGGCGCCAGGTGGAAATGGCATGGCAAGCCGTTCCACAGGACTACATCCAGCATCTCTACGATCGTCTCCATGGGAGAATAGCAGCCTGCATTGCTGCGAAAGGTGGATATACACTGTACTAGTGCCGACATTGTGCATGCTCTGTTGCCTGTGTCTATGTGCCTGTGGTTCTGTCAGTGTGATCATGTGATGTATCTGACCCCAGGAATGTGTCAATAAAGTTTCCCCTTCCTGGGACAATGAATTCACGGTGTTCTTATTTCAATTTCCAGGAGTGTAATTATTACAACATCATAAACATATATAACAGACAATTTGCTTATACACTCCTGGAAATTGAAATAAGAACACCGTGAATTCATTGTCCCAGGAAGGGGAAACTTTATTGACACATTCCTGGGGTCAGATACATCACATGATCACACTGACAGAACCACAGGCACATAGACACAGGCAACAGAGCATGCACAATGTCGGCACTAGTACAGTGTATATCCACCTTTCGCAGCAATGCAGGCTGCTATTCTCCCATGGAGACGATCGTAGAGATGCTGGATGTAGTCCTGTGGAACGGCTTGCCATGCCATTTCCACCTGGCGCCTCAGTTGGACCAGCGTTCGTGCTGGACGTGCAGACCGCGTGAGACGACGCTTCATCCAGTCCCAAACATGCTCAATGGGGGACAGATCCGGAGATCTTGCTGGCCAGGGTAGTTGACTTACACCTTCTAGAGCACGTTGGGTGGCACGGGATACATGCGGACGTGCATTGTCCTGTTGGAACAGCAAGTTCCCTTGCCGGTCTAGGAATGGTAGAACGATGGGTTCGATGACGGTTTGGATGTACCGTGCACTATTCAGTGTCCCCTCGACGATCACCAGTGGTGTACGGCCAGTGTAGGAGATCGCTCCCCACACCATGATGCCGGGTGTTGGCCCTGTGTGCCTCGGTCGTATGCAGTCCTGATTGGGCGCTCACCTGCACGGCGCCAAACACGCATACGACCATCATTGGCACCAAGGCAGAAGCGACTCTCATCGCTGAAGACGACACGTCTCCATTCGTCCCTCCATTCACGCCTGTCGCGACACCACTGGAGGCGGGCTGCGCGATGTTGGGGCGTGAGCGGAAGACGGCCTAACGGTGTGCGGGACCGTTAGCCCAGCTTCATGGAGACGGTTGCGAATGGTCCTCGCCGATACCCCAGGAGCAACAGTGTCCCTAATTTGCTGGGAAGTGGCGGTGCGGTCCCCTACGGCACTGCGTAGGATCCTACGGTCTTGGCGTGCATCCGTGCGTCGCTGCGGTCCGGTCGCAGGTCAACGGGCACGTGCACCTTCCGCCGACCACTGGCGACAACATCGATGTACTGTGGAGGCCTCACGCCCCACGTGTTGAGCAATTCGGCGGTACGTCCACCCGGCCTCCCGCATGCCCACTATACGCCCTCGCTCAAAGTCCGTCAACTGCACATACGGTTCACGTCCACGCCGTCGCGGCATGCTACCAGTGTTAAAGACTGCGATGGAGCTCCGTATGCCACGGCAAACTGGCTGACACTGACGGCGGCGGTGCACAAATGCTGCGCAGCTAGCGCCATTCGACGGCCAACACCGCGGTTCCTGGTGTGTCCGCTGTGCCGTGCGTGTGATCATTGCTTGTACAGCCCTCTCGCAGTGTCCGGAGCAAGTATGGTGGGTCTGACACACCGGTGTCAATGTGTTCTTTTTTCCATTTCCAGGAGTGTATTTACGTAGGTTAAGCTTATGTCGTAGCTCTAACATGGTTATTAATTATTATTTATTTAGAATATGCAAATACATAACAGAGCTCACAGAATTTGACAATATAAATATACGAAAGCATAAAATGCAACAAATATTAGCAAAATTTATGGACTGTTTTATTAGTTGTATTAGATTTTTAAGTTCAATGCCAGTCCAACTAGATAACGGCAAAATCGTTTCGGATAGATCCCTGTCGAACACTCTTGCAATATGTTGTTACAGCTACTCATTAGTCAAGAGCGTCAGAGCGTGAAGTGTAAATAAAATCCAAGAAGGTACTTCCCGGTCAACAAACTGGTGTAGCAGGACGGCGCAAAGGTGACACAAATGTTGGCAGTGTAGGCCGTAACGTAACAGACGGCTAACAGTAGTTGCAGAAAATTAGTTGTAACATATTAACGTTCTAACACATTACCACAAGATATATTTGTAGTTTACTAACACATTAACACAACAAAACTGGGCAATATTCACATCTCATTGAGCAGAGTACATGTAAAATTAATAGAAAATTCTAGTAATGGGTGTAACACGTACTGCTGTTGTACCCATGTAGCACGTCAAAAGTCAAAGCCCATCAATAAATAATTAAACATCCGGCTACAAGAAGAGTAGCCGCTGTGATTCGCAAAACAACTGTCCATTAATATTTTAAGCCATCTTTTGAAGCTCAATGAGGAATCTAGAACAGAATAACCTTTCCCATGCCAGCTACATGAACTCAGAATACGTTGCTGAAGCGAAACACAACTCGCACATTCCTCACATGACAACTTGCAACCCATCAAAGCGACCAGTTGGATGTGGTATTTCTTAACTCCCGTCCGCAGCTCGTGGTCGTGCGGTAGCGTTCTCGCTTCCCGCGCCCGGGTTCGATTCCCGGCGGGGTCAGGGATTTTCTCTGCCTCGTGATGACTGGATGTTGTGTGATGTCCTTAGGTTAGTTAGTTTTAAGTAGTTCTCAGTTCTAGGGGACTGATGACCATAGATGTTAAGTCCCATAGTGCTCAGAGCCATTTGAACCATCTTAACTCCCTAAAAGCATTTGACAGAGTACCACCACACCAGTTACTGACTAAAGTTCACCAAAACTGCCACTGGATTGAGATTTTTCTTCTAGGGAGGACGAAAGATGTTATCTGGGATGTACAGTCATCGACAAAAATACAAGTAACTTCCGTCAAGCCCCTGGCGACTATAATGGGACCTTGCTGTTTATGTAGTATGTTAATAGTAACCTCAGTCTTCTGCATATAACGCATTTATTTACAATAAAGTACTGTCAGGAAAAATACCCACTCACACCTAATAAGATTTCAAAGCGGTACGACTTGCCTTGAACGTTCAGAAGTAGTGTAAAATTGTGCACAACAAATAAAAAATAGGAGTAGTTTGTTATAATTAAAATGTCGATGAATCGCAATTGAAGGGACCACGTAAAAACGGGGTAAGTCACGTTTAGTACATTATTGAGGACAGGAAATTTAAACTTTCAATACTACAAAACAAACATAAAACACTCTAGCCATGAGTAACCAATACAATTATGATGCCAGATTTAATAACTATAAGCCGGCCGAAGTGGCCGTGCGGTTAAAGGCGCTGCAGTCTGGAACCGCAAGACCGCTACGGTCGCAGGTTCGAATCCTGCCTCGGGCATGGATGTTTGTGATGTCCCTAGGTTAGTTAGGTTTAACTAGTTCTAAGCTCTAGGGGACTAATGACCTCAGCAGTTGAGTCCCATAGTGCTCAGAGCCATTTGAACCATTTTTTTTAATAACTATAGAGGAAGTACCTTAGAAAAAATAGCAATTGGAATTGTATTACAAAAAAGACAATACAAGCAAAGAAAGTATATCTTCGCCACGAAAAGAACGTGATAAGTCCATCGCTTTTTGGTAGCCTCTCGTCCCTTCTTTGTGTTGCTTAGCTCTGGAAGTTTCTGTTTGTTGGTCTTGAATTTTGTTTCGTTATGTGGTAGGTTGGAATAGGTACTTATGCGTATTGACCACAAAACTGTTTAAGTTCTTAAAGGTCTGCACATTTTTCCTAAGATATTACCAGGAGCTCTGTAAGTACACGCCTAGAATTAGGTATCTGCAAAACAGTCATGAGTTACCTCGTAAAAAGTTTCACATTACAAAACACGTATCATTATGTACTTCAAATGACTCTGAGCACTATGGGACAACATCTGAGGTCATCAGTCCCCTAGAACTTAGAACTACATAAACCTAACTAACCTAAGGACATCACACACATCCATGCCCGAGGCAGGATTCGAACTTGCGACCGTAGCTGTTGCTCGTTTCCAGACTGAAGCGCCTAGAACCGCTTGGTCACTCCGGCCGACCTATTATTTACGCGATGAGGTCATAAGAAGTCGTGAGATCCCTCTGTTTGATAGTCACACCAGACCACCAGAACGTTCCAAATCTACTGGCGTCCAGGTTCCATTGTAAACAATCCTGTATTTGAACAACTTATCTTCCTCTACAACCAGAGCTTCTCTGCGCGGTCGTGTCTTCGAAGAAAACTTCAATTTGCAACATGATTTAAAAATGTCGTCCCGACCTGTATTTCTTGTTGAACAACAATGACTTTGTAAGGCTTTGGATTCACTCTAGTGTTTCCAAAAGGCTTAATCCAGTCTCTTGGTAACTTTACAATAGTTCTTTTTTCCATCAAACCAAGATTTTTATTGAATTCCATGTTAGTGTTCTCTTACTGGAAATACTATTTTGGTACTATCTAATCTCTTAGTGGTCTGATCGACATACTGAAGGTAGAAAAATACTTCATACTTCTTATTCTGTACGGAGCGCGAATCACAGAATATTATAAGAACCCTTACTTTTGAATCAAGGATTTCACACATAAAATTGTGCAAACAACTAATAAATTCATTCGCTCATTCACTCCCTGCATCTTCAGAATAAGTATGAAATATTGCATCACACTTGAAAATTTGATGATTGTTGAAATTATAAAACCATAATTGACGCTTGTAATAAATATCTTTAGTGCTGAAACTTGGCAAGGGTAGGCTTTTTTTATGCTCCACACATACTGCTTCATTTTCCTCTCTCTCTTGACTTTCTTGTTTTCCGCTTTATTGAATAAAATGTAACAGCCTAGAGCTTATGAACCAGGTCTTTCATATTAAATACTTTAATTTGATTTTTCATTTACCACCTTTTTTTACAAAGATTTTTTGAAAACTTTGCATTCAGACCTTTTAATTTTGATTGAACTTTGTCACACGCCTAACAGACATCAGTAAGCAGGTAGCCCAATGATAGATTTACTGTTAAAAATTTCCGGTGTGTCCCATATGCAAGAGGAGGTTCAGGGTATTTTTCTTTATATAACTTACGAATTTTTTATTTTATAGGTCTTCTACAAGGTAATTTCTGTCTCTCTTTCCCTGTCATAGGGTGTCTCCCTTCCCTTAAACGCATCTATGTAGTTTATGATGGCTGACCCCATATTTTGGAAAGACTCCAAGTCCGGTCAGCGTGCATGCCTCTTTTGTCTTTTGGATATATTCCGGTATCATTCATACTCGACTATACAGTCTGCAGTCTACCATCTGCTGTTCCATGCTAGTCAATGAAGGCCTTTCAGCAAACAGGAATTTCGCTCATCCTATCATTTCGTTTGATTCTTACAATGCGTCAGAAAAAGTAATCCTGGCACTTGAATAGTGATGCCTAGGCCTTCTACGACCAGTTAATGTCACAGGAATAGTTGCTTGAATAGGAAGAGCGATTATTTTACTTACCTAACAAATTAAAATTCTCGAGTAGCTATTTCAGTGGGTTTTGGTTTGTTTGAAATACTCGTACTGAGCATTTTCTGTCCCTACAAACATCGTGCATTCTACCATAACTTTTTCTCTTTTTAGCTAATAGATTAACACATGGTTTTTCACCGTCTTGTGATGATCCACACATTTTCAAAACTCTAAGAGGACCATACTACTATCACACTTCAGACCAAACAGTTGTAATACAAGGAAATAACACAGAGTAAAAAACTCAGTCGATCACGTTTGCAATCGCAGCCCATCTGACCTAACAGATGTAAGGTGAACAGGGGAAGCAAACCTTGGACTTAACCCATTCTTTCCGTGAGAAGACCGACTTAGAACGTTTTTACCATTACCATCAGAAGTGAAATCCCCTGTATCTCTGTTACTTGCTACGTTAGTTGAGAGTTATTTTAAGTGCCCTGTAGTACCGACGACTCAGAATGTGCCACAAACTCATTTCCTAATCAAATGGACTTAACCCGCTTTTTTCGTGAGGTCTTCATTTGGAATTGATCAATTAAAACAAATACCTCTACGTAGCTTTTGTGAGGTCATAAATGGAAAATTTATAAGCTCTGTCGTAGATATTGTGAAATTGTTGTCAATAAGGAAGGAGATGGCTTACAAAATAGTACTGTGTCCTGTTTTAGAATACTGTTCAAGCATATGGGACCCAGACCAGATGGTATTAACAGGGGATACTGAGCGTATTCAAAGAAGGGCAGGACATTTGTTCGTAAGTTTTTTTGAGCCTCGGTAAGTTGAAAAACCTGAGCTGGCAGACGTTTAGAGGTAGACTCCAGCTGTCCCATGAATGACTACTACAAAGTTTCAAGGACCGGCATTCAGTGAAGAGTCTGGGAATATACTAACGTCCCCTACATGCTGCTCACGTAGCGGCTGTGAAGGTTATGCTATTTACACTACGTATATAGACTTTTAACATTTTTGGTATAGTGGTTAATACACGAAAGTAACGGGAGGAAAACTTACCGTTTCGTACAATTATGAGTACTTCTGCAATGCACTTCACACTGGTTTCGTGTAGCATGAACGTAGATGTAGGTATAGAAACGAAGTCTGTTCTACGATTCTCTCCTAGACTCAATGTCTTCTTGCATAAAATAATAACATTGTGTGATGGGTGTTGCGCTATCATATGACGTCTAGTATTACCCGATCTGTGGAGATATTGTGAGATATGCATATTATTTTGGTCACTCTGTAAATTCTGTTTCTTACTAAATATCGATATGCATAGCTCACACATAGCGAAGCCATTTAGCTGAGTAATCTTTGACTATTGCTACAATATCTTTGTGTTGTTACATCACCTCTGCCTGAGAGCGCTGGCAAAGTTTCACGCACTCTAAGTGGAGTAACAGACGTATTTTGAAGAATGGTCAGGAAATTTACTTTTTAAGTACGACATGAGAATTATGGAATTGGAATATGAATATTAGTGATGCAATTACGGAAAGAGAAGCTAAGGGGATTATCTGAGAATTTTTTTGGAATGTTGAGAGATTGAGGGAAGCACGCAGCACGAAGTATTGTTTTGTGTTACTGAGACTGTAGTAACGAAGCTCAGACAGTAGCACTCTGTTATATGGATTGCTCTGACAGGAAGAAGAGATTCCCCTTGCTTGAAGTTATTTCTTAAAGTCATTATGTAAATCCTGTTGTGGACATTCAGCTGATTTTTAAATCATTACTTTTGAATATAGAGTTTCGTTTGAATTTTGTTAGTTTCAGTTGAATTTTGTCAGAAGTCATTTCTTAGCAGTTAAAATTGCCATACCTCATTCAGATTATTGTGCACGTACTCACATTGCACTTTGTGGTACGGAATTTTTAGTCGCAGTTTTTAATATTCCTTTGTTGCAGTACCCTGTGCGCTGCTTTCGAGAAATCTGCAAGAATATTTGTCAACACACGATGTAAGTCGAAGTACAGTTTAGGGCCAGGAATTTCTTTGTCAGATCAGTCCCACATTTATTTTATAATGGTTAAATTTAGGGCAGCGTTTCATTTTTGTAGGAACAGTTAGCTTCAACTTGTAGATAGTGCTGAGGGAATCACATAAACTCTTTGAGTAATTCAGTAAAATAAGAGTTCTGCACAGTAGACGAGTTTATGTTAGGAATTAGTTTGTTTGGTAATCATCTCTGAGAATTTGTTTGTTTGGTAATCATTTTTCATAAGTTTTGGTAGGCAGCCTTAGGACGACTTAACCAATCAAGCGGTTAAGTTGCAATAGTTCCTCGCGAATGCAGCCAGCCACTTCCCTTTTGTTTGCCAACAGAACGCCATACGATCACTGGAAGTAGAAAGCGGCACACCACACTGCCGGCGTCGATCATTCCTCGGACATTTTCCCGAAGGACAACCGTTTGACCACAAGATCCCTGAGTGCTTGCCAACTTCTCGTAGTCTGACTCTAGAAGAGTGTAGCGTTCCAAAAGATTGGAAAAGGGCACAGGTCATCCCAGTTTTCAAGAAGGGACGTCGAACAGATGTGCAGAACTATAGACCTATATCTCTAACGTCTATCAGTTGTAGAATTATGGAACACGTATTATGTTCGAGTATAATGACTTTTCTGGAGACTAGAAATCTACTCTGTAGGAATCAGCATGGGTTTCGAGAAAGACGGTCGTGTGAAACCCAGCTCGCGCTATTCGTCCACGAGACTCACAGGGCCATAGACACGGGTTCACAGGTAGATGCCGTGTTTCTTGACTTCCGCAAGGCGTTCGATACAGTTCCCCACAGTCGTTTAATGAACAAAGTAAGAGCATGTGGACTATCAGAACAATTGTGTGATTGGATTGAAGAGTTCCTAGATAACAGAACGCAGCATGTCATTCTCAATGGAGAGAAGTCTTCCGAAGTAAGAGTGATTTCAGGTGTGCCGCAGGGGAGTGTCATAGGACCGTTGCTATTCACAATATATATAAATGAACTTGTGGATGACATCGGAAGTTCACTGAGGCTTTTTGCAGATGATGCTGTGGTGTATCGTGAGGTTGTAACAATGGAAAATTATACTGAAATGCAGGAAGATCTGCAGCGAATTGACGCATGGTGCAGGGAATGGCAATTGAATCTCAAAGTAGACAAGTGCAATGTGCTGCGAATACATAGAAAGATAGATCCCCTATCATTTAGCTACAATACAGCAGGTCAGCAACTGGAAGCAGTTAATTCCATAAATTATTTGGGAGTACGTATTAGGAGTGATTTAAAATGGAATGATCATATAAAGTTGATCGTCGGTAAAGCAGTTGCCAGACTGAGATTCATTGGAAGAATCCTAAGGAAATGCAATCCGAAAACAAAGGAAGTAGGTTACAGTACGCTTGTTCGCCCACTGCTTGAATACCGGTCAGCAGTGTGGCATCCGTACCAGATAGGGTTGATAGAAGAGATAGAGAGGATCCAACGGAGGGCGGCGCGATTCGTTACAGGATCATTTAGTAATCGCGAAAGCGTTACGGAGATGATGGATAAACTCCAGTGGAAGACTCTGCAGGAGAGACGCTCAGTAGCTCGGTACGGGCCTTTGGTAAAGTTTAGAGAACATACCTTCACCGAAGAGTTGAGCAGTATATTGCTCCCTCCTACGTATATCTCGCGAAGAGACCATGAGGATAAAATCAGAGAGATTAGAGCTCACACAGTAGCATACCGACAATCCTTCTTTCCACGAACAATACGAGACTGGAATAGAAGGGAGAACCGATAGAGGTACTCAGGGTACCCTCCGCCACACACTGTCAGGTGGCTTGCGGAGTATGGATGTAGATGTAGATGTAGATGTAGATCGATGGACGGTACGAAGAAGTGTTCTTAGGGTTACATTTTTCTCCCAGAATATCTTTATTTATCGCATTTTATAGGTGGGCAGTCGGCATGCTTTATGGCTACCCTCCTTGGGCGAGGGTTTATGAGTCTTTGCTACGCGCATTATGGCACATTCACTCGCGACGTTCGCCAAGAGGTCGAGGGCCGGCTAGCAAGACAACGAGCCAGCAAGGAGCTCCAGATTTACAACTGAGCAAACAGCTTCCCTTCTGTTACCACCCCCCCCCCCCTTGCCCCTCCTCCCCTCCCCCTTAACGAGAAGCAGCGATGCGCCCGGGCCGTGCTCGAGACGCTCTATCGAGGTATCCTTCTTATCGCGCCGTGATACTGCTATTAGCTCTGTAATGAAATTGTTATTTACACGCCCAAAGCTGCGGCGATAGCAGTTATGGTGGCCGTAAATTATGCACGCTGTGTGTTCCACTTACTTTTTGTTAGCCTCTTTCGTTCTTAAACTCTGCGCCGTATGGCAATATCGGGAAACACATTAAGGCATCCTAGCTGTCTTCGCTAATACTACTTTTTATGTAGAAAAATTTCTGTCGCGTGCAGGGTACTCGGAGCAGCCGTAGCTGAAAACTGCTACGGTCGTGATTAAGTAAAACGGCAAAGACTTTCAAATTAAACAATTTCCATCCGCCTGCAACGGTACTTGTAGCACGAAACACGAACAGTGGTTACGGTTCTGACCCCGATATCGGAAGGACACAGGTTTAAGACTCGGTCACCCTTGTGAGGTATCACACATCAACTGAATATGGGTCGTTAACCGCTGCAGTGGAAGCAACGACCGTTTGGTCGAGGATGTACGGTGACGTCGGCTGTTCAAATGGTTCAAATTGCTCTGAGCACTATGGGACTCAACATCTTAGATCATAAGTCCCCCAGAACTTAGAACTACTTAAACCTAACTAAGGACATCACACACACCCATGCCCGAGGCAGGATTCGAACCTGCGACCGTAGTAGTCCCGCGGTTCCGGACGTCGGCTGTCACTTGTATCTTTGTAACAGTGGGTAGTACAGGAACGGCGAGGCCTGTAGGCAGCAAATTAGCTAGTGTTGACCACGAGAGACGCCACTGACCTCTACGGTCTGTTTTTTGAGTACGAGACCGCTCCCAAAACGTCATATTACCATAAAAAAGAAAAACTGTTGTGGGCCAAGTATATACGAGGTGCATTCAAGTTCTAAGGCCTCCGATTTTTTCTCTAATTAGATACTCACCCGAAATCGATGAAACTGGCGTTACTTCTCGACGTAATCGCCCTGCAGACGTACACATTTTTCACAACGCTGACGCCATGATTCCATGGCAGCGGCGGAGGCTTCTTTAGGAGTCTGTTTTGACCACTGGAAAATCGCTGAGGCAATAGCAGCACGGCTGGTGAATGTGCGGCCACGGAGAGTGTCTTTCATTGTTGGAAAAAGCCAAAAGTCACTAGGAGCCAGGTCAGGTGAGTAGGGAGCATGAGGAATCACTTCAAAGTTGTTATCACGAAGAAACTTGCGTAACGTTAGCTCGATGTGCGGGTGCGTTGTCTTGGTGAAACAGCACACGCGCAGCCCTTCCCGGACGTTTTTGTTGCAGTGCAGGAAGGAATTTGTTCTTCAAAACATTTTCGTAGGATGCACCTGTTACCGTAGTGCCCTTTGGAACGCAATGGATAAGGATTACGCCCTCGCTGTCCCAGAACATGGACACCATCATTTTTTCAGCACTGGCGGTTACCCGAAAATTTTTTGGTGGCGGTGAATCTGTGTGCTTCCATTGAGCTGACTGGCGCTTTGTTTCTGGATTGAAAAATGGCATCCACGTCTCATCCATTGTCACAACCGACGAAAAGAAAGTCCCATTCATGCTGTCGTTGCGCGTCAACATTGCTTGGCAACATGCCACACGGGCAGCCGTGTGGTCGTCCGTCAGCATTCGTGGCACCCACCTGGATGACACTTTTCGCATTTTCAGGTCGTCATGCAGGATTGTGTGCACAGAACCCACAGAAATGCCAACTCTGGAGGCGATCTGTTCAACAGTCATTCGGCGATCCCCCAAAACCATTCTCTCCAATTTCTCGATCATGTCATCAGACCGGCTTGTGCGAGCCTGAGGTTGTTTCGGTTTGTTGTCACACGATGTTCTGCCTTCATTAAACTGTCGCACCCACGAGCGCACTTTCGACACATCCATAACTCCATCACCACATGTCTCCTTCTACTGTGGATGAATTTCAATTGGTTTCACACCACGCAAATTCAGAAAACGAATGATTGCACGCTGTTCAAGTAAGGAAAACGTCGCCATTTTAAGTATTTAAAACAGTTCTCATTCTCGCCACTGGCGGTAAAATTCCATCTGCCGTACGGTGCTGCCATCTCTGGGACATATTGACAATGAACGCGGCCTCATTTTAAAACAATGCGCATGTTTCTATTTCTTTCCAGTCCGGAGAAAAAAAAAACGGAGGCCTTAGAACTTGAATGCACCTCGTAGTATGGTTCTCATACGTTGAACTCTGAAGCTATTGCAAGTAACTCAGGTTAATAATAGTCAATAACAATAAGTTTTATGATAAGAATAGTAGACTGGTAGGTTGTGGGGGGGAAAGAAGCCTCCTGATTGGTCAGTTCATATCGCCATTCTCGGGGGAGGGAGGAAGACCATTTCGAATGGCAGCAGCAGCCACCTGGCTCGTTGATCTGAATAGAGGAGGACTAAATTGACACTGAGACCGACGGCAAAGAGGAAAGAAGAGGCTCTGACTCAGTCATTTAGTCATGTTGATCTGTGTTTTTATTCAAGCACCAATGACCTTTTACTTTCACTAGCTGCTTGTTTTTTATGACCTACCGTCTAATTTCTTATGGTGGGTCATATGTTGCCACTTAGCCGCTGTGACTGGGTCCGGGGTCCGGTGTGACTGAAAGTAACACCACACCCGCTCCTGTCCCCACTCACACCATTGCCCGTGTCCCGCCACGTGGTGGCGGGCTCTATTTGTTTGCATCCATTTGATATCTTTTTTTTTGGTGCAGCATTAGAAAAACTTATAACTAATACAAAATCAAGTGAGATATTAATAAACAAATCGGAATTCAATATTTAGAAAGGAGGAAGGAAGAGAACTGAATAGAGAAGAGATAGGTATAATATTGCCCGTCACCTGGTTGTGGGCGGCGGCCCGGGTCTTGGAATGACCCTCAAGAAGCTGGCCATCGCTCACCATGCCTTTAACATCTACCATACTAAAAACTAACTTAACTAGAAGAGATTAGGGTACGTTAAAGCTAGAAACTAACACTAAGACCTCCATGTCCAGCGTGCTAAACTATTTACGATATACAATAGAGAGGTAACTGATTTTGTGCTTGGCTCAAAGTTGCTAATGAAAGTGTTCTTGTGGTAATAGTAATAAAGGTAATAACGTTAACGGTAGGTGTTGAGCCTACAAGGCTCCTAGTAGGGTACATCAGGCGCAAGCACCTCCCGGCCCCGTCGACAACACGACCTGAACGGTGGTTTTCCCCGATCTACCATTGGTATCCGTCGGGTTGGGCTTAAAAAAGAGGAACCACAATTAAGACCCTTCCATCCAGGCCGTGCGCCGCCTCTTACCAGGAGGCGTAGGTCCCTTGAAGAGGTGCCTAACTTTAAGCTTCAGATCAGAAGTTATTAGTGTAGTGGAGGTTGAGGTATAGGCTGTGTAGGTTGGTTGTACAAACAATTCATGCTGAGCCAATGAGACTTATAATGATACGTGGTGTGGCAGTTAGCACCTTCCAGCCCCGTCAGCAACACAGCCTGAACGCTGGTTTTCCCCGATCTACCATAGGTATCCGTCGGGTTGGGCTCAAAAGAGAGGGACCACAATTACGATCCTTCCATCCAGACTGTGCGCTGCCTCTTAACGGAAGGCGTATATCCCCAAAAGAGGTACATAGCTTTAAGCTCTTATTAGACATGGAGGTGCTGTTAACTATTTACATATAAGGTGTAATCTGTTTTTAGGATTGTGTGTGACTTGTGCACCTCTTGTCGGTTGTTCCAGACTGTTCTTTGAAGTGGACTTGGTTGACACTATGGATCATCCGCGCTGGACGCTTCAATATCTGTGTTGGTGCCCTGGTCTGTGTCTGTTTCTTCTTCATCACTCGTGGTGCTAATCATATGTGTGTCCCCCTGGGCATCATGATGTCTGTTTGGACCGACTTGCCTTCGGTAGGGTCTGTTGCGCAAGTATGACCTCTACGATGTTTAAAACATTGTGTTTTCAGTTTAAGATCGTGATGTTTCGCAGACGATTTGTTTTATTCTGTGGCTTATCTCAGTGGCCACCATTTCTATGAACCTAACGTGATAGCACAAACTGTTTCAGAGCGGTTTCTCTCGGCACATTGCCTGCCCCTCTCATGACGCTGTAAAAGCTTCCCATCCGAAAACGTTAAACCGTTTCTGATTTGTGTTCCTGGTGGCTAAACATCATGCTAAAATGTCAATAAACGAGCTCCACGTTGAATTCGAAAGAACTAGGGTGTGCTGCATTTGATGAGCTTACTCGTAGGATCTTCCTCTCTCATGATTTGTTTTGCATATGGATCTTTCTATGTACCATACTGTTCCAATCTTCTCAGAAATCTCATGAGCATGTCGGACGTAAGTTGAGGTGTTGGAACTCTTCCAGCAATGAAGAAAGGAAGATCAGGATTCAACTACCGATGATGATCAGATTATAACAGGCAGAGATTTTATAAGGATTAGGAAGCAGATCAGCTGCTCCTTCTTTTCGAGGAATCTTCGTAGCTCTCGCTATAAATTGAGTGGGAACTACGGAAAACCTTAAGTTCGACCGACGTGGATTTCATCTGTCGTCCCTCGGAATCCAAGTCCAGTGCATCACCAAACAGGCCATATCTCAACAGTTCTCGACATACAGTCAAGCCAACATGATTTTTTTTTTTGAGAAAACATCGATTTCGAGAGGCCCATGCTGATCAAAATCAGATTAGCGGGGACGAAAAATGTAGACCGAATGCAGAATGAACACCGGCCGTGCAATATCTTTTGTATTACGAAAGTGAGACTGCATGTCAGAGGCTACGTACAAGGGCACTGTTACACTACATAATAGTCCCTGCGAACGGGAAAACGCTGTTGTTGAACAGTTCGCAGTCGACAAGTGTGCTGAGTATGAAGACTGGACTCACCAGCCAATCACGAGGAAAGAGATCACTGTGGGTTACTGTAGTACCTTGGACCAGGGGTTTTGAAGATCTAGTCCCGGGCTCAGTCCTATACAGAAGCGAAGGGTTTTTCCTCGATCCAGTCCCACCAGGACGTTTCCAGGTCAACTTAGCCTGCTGTCAAAATGAGGATAAGGGCGGTCGCACGAGGTAACCGCCATCCCTCCTCTCCTAGAGTGACAACGAATAGAAAGGCTGCACTGTGCGTGAATTTCTAAGGGACCAAACTACTGAGGTCTTCGATCCCTAGATTTACACACTACTTAAACTAACTTACGCTAACAACGACATCCACACCCATGTCCGAGAGAGGACTCGAACCTCCCGCGGGAGGGGCCGTGCAATCAGTGACGTGGCGGGAGGCTGGCAATACTTTGGCGGGCTTGCGCCACAGACTTTGTTTACCTTTACCTTTTCACCTTATGTTGGATCTGGCAAGTACAGTAACTGGGTGTGAGGTATCGCTTAAGGGGAGGTTCACTATCTTTTGGTTCAAAAAAATCGATTTTTTTAAATTGCCTTCTTGGATCCACAAAAGTGTTTAGCTTCCATCCCTTCAACGGTTTTTCCGAATACGGAACGGAAATGTTTGTTATTCGAGGTTGAACAAAAAAATACACCTGCCTGAAATCGGTCTTTTTCACGCAACAGTTTTTTTCTTTCGGAGGACGAGTTATTGTACCGGTGCTTGGGAGGAAATACACAAAATTCAAATAAAAGTTTGAACGCCTGTGTTTGGAAGTTAGCCCCCAAGAATTTGTATTCTGGTGCAAAGACTGTGGAGATAGCGACTCTCCTGGCAGTGAGCAGCTTCAACGAAGGGTGTCCAACAATTCTGAAGACCATGACAACGATGGACGTCACCCTGGCACTCTATTCGACGCAGTTCGCCAAGCATTCGGACGACCACCGGATTCAAGCAGCCGAAAACCGCTTGTCACCGGCCGTACGAGGGCTCTGGAGCAGCGCAGGATGGCTCAGATCGAGCAGAACGCCCGCTATGAGGAAGAGGAAGGATTAGCTTACAGACCCGGAATACCAGATTGAACGTAAGTTGCATAATATTGCATTTATATGTAGACAAAACTTCAAACACATTTTTCTCGAAATGACGTTTTTTTATCGCGCGGTATGGTAACTTCAAATCTACTGAACCGATTGGCATGATTCTTTGTTTCCGACGAAGCTAACTAAATTGTCTAGGAACTGTACCACTTTTATTCCGATCCATCAACTATAAATATTTTAACTTGGCCGACGAAGTCAAAAAATCGATGAAAATACCCTATTTTTTCAAATGGTTGCCATTTTGTTTCTTATGGTCCAAATAACTTAAGCGAGGTACAACTCTATAAGACTCTTATATACTTCGCTAACGTCAACTCAATTTTGATTTCAAACGAGCCGGCTGACCTGCGACATACCGCGCGTGGAGGTCTACATCGAAATTTTGTTTCGTTCCGACGGCACTTCCGCCTTTGCTCTTCGACATTTACAGTCGAAAAAATTCCAGTTTGTAGAGGAAATATCAATAAACATTTGACCAAATTTGATATTGATATCTATAATACATCTCGAGAAAAAAAATTCTCAAAGAACATGCTTTTTTCGGGCCAAAGAGAGTAAACCTCCCCTTAAGTGTCGAATGTTCGATCAGCGAACGGAATTTGTTCGACTGTTTCCCTGCAAGCGATTTTCTAAATTTTTAAACGTTGCTATAAACATCGCTGTCGAAAAAGCTTTTATCGCTCAGTTTCATTTAAACGTTTCGACTAAACTCATTTTCGGAACATCAGTTTGCCCAAAATGGGTAGACAAAAATCAGTTGCTGAATATCGAGTGACTAAAAATTTGTTCTTCAGCGACCACCATAGCTGTGTTTCAAAATTTACAGTTTCATGGAATACTCGAAGATCTCTTACATGACAGTACGTCACGCCTTGAAAGTCAGCGCTTTGGAAGAAGGTGAGGCGTTTATCAACAGTTACTTGAATAAACGTACACTCTGGTCAGGAACAGTAAGCCACATTGTAGCTAATACTTTATGAGATTACCCTTAATTTATCTGATTTCCAATTCACGCCACAGCAGAATTAACTGTAATAGATTCACTGTGAGCCTCCATAGCTGGTCGGTGAGCACGTCTGATTGGCATTAAGAGGAACCGGATTCAAGTCCTGGTACTGCTAGGAATTTTTCTTTGGTGGATAGTTAGTTGGCAAAGGTCGAGACAGCGGTATACAGATCCCATGCCCCTCCGCACAACATCGAAATGACTCCAACACTCGGAGTGCTAAAGATGGCACGGCAATCGGTCAAGATTGCGTAGATGTTTCGGACTGGTCGTGAAATTACTTTTTCTCTTTAATACCGTTTTCAGTATACTGGTTTTTGTACTTCTCTCGGTAATTCGATCAACTGGGAAACTGACAAAAGGCTTTAATACACTATACGAGAGTTAACTTCAGACGATTAGACCTAATGGAGGGCTAGGCGATATTTACATGTTCTCGAAGTGTGCTGCAGTGCTTATTTCTCTTTAGACAATGGTTATGTTTTAATATTGACACGGACGCACCACGAAAGTGTTATGTAAAGTGATCAAAAATTGATATTCATACAGACATGGATGGAAAATGCGAAACTGTAAAATTTGGTGCCACATGGGTGAATGTGTGACGTTGCAGCGAAATTTTACTGTGCAACTAGCAATGATAGTAAGCATGGGGCATGTCGGTAGCGGTGCGAATTTCATTCCGTGTACTCAGTTGAACAGTAACTATGTCTCATAGACAGACTCGTGAACAACGTACGCAAATTTTTCACGGTAAATGATAACAGCTAAACAGTTGCAGGATAAAGATTTATTAAAATTCTTGACCACGATTTCGGTATATCTAAATATACCTTCATCAGAAGTAAAATACACTAAAATCGCATCCTGCAGTGGAGATACACAAAACAATTGTACCAAAAGCGTCGCCAGTACGTAAAACATCATCTCCATTTATACAACATAATTATGGACAGAGGGTTGATGTGAACACAGCATAGCATCATTACCTCGCCTGTGAGGTAATGATGCTATGCTGTGTTCTCATCAACCCCTTCCCGGCCGGCCGAAGTGTCCGTGCGGTTAAAGGCGCTGCAGTCTGGAACCGCAAGACCGCTACGGTCGCAGGTTCGAATCCTACCTCGGGCATGGATGTTTGTGATGTCCATAGGTTAGTTAGGTTTAACTAGTTCGAAGTTCTAGGGGACTAATGACCTCAGCAGTTGAGTCCCATAGTGCTCAGAGCCATTTGAACCATTTGAACCCCTTGCCCCACACACTGTACAGAGTATGTAAGTAGCTGCAGATACCAATTTAATTCAAGCTAATGATAATCCCAGATATGTATTGAATGGGTGACCGCAACAAGTCTTTAAAAGTATCACACATTATACAAATGTGTTGATGAGTCTCAGTCTAACATCAACCCCATATTAACGTCTGTTGAAGAGAAGAATAAAGTGGATCATAAAAATTATATGAAACTAGCGAAGTACCCTGCAGTACCGAGGTACTTTCAGTTCCCTCACTATCCATCTCCTCCTTTCTTCTTTCCTTGCTAAGCCATGCTCATATGCCTATATAGCCCCTGGAACAATTTCGATACTACCTGCACAACACACCCATGTTGCAGGGCAGCTTGGATGACAGGGGTCAGCAAACCTTCTCATCCCCACGCCCACTGGGAGCTAGGAGGTTCTTACACTCACAGTACATCTTCCCTGACAATAAATAGTGTGTGTACCAAGTTTGGTTGAAATCATTCTGGTGGTTTAGGAACAGCTGTGGAAAACACAGACATACACACTTGCATACACCTATTTTTGTATAAGTAAATGACTTCCATGTGGGAAAAATAAATGGAAATATTCAGAATATCCGCAATATGATGAGGCTGCATTAGATGGTTCAAATGGCTCTGAGCACTATGGGACTTAACATCTATGGTCATCAGTCCCCTAGAACTTAGAACTACTTTAACCTAACTAAGCTAAGGACATCACACACATCCATGCCCGAGGCAGGATTCGAACTGGCGACTGTAGCGGTCGCGCGGATCCACACTGAAGCGCCTAGAACCGCTCGGCCACACCGGCCGGCGGCTGCATTAGACATATTGATAACATAATACCTACCTAATCAAGTGTTGTAACTAATGTATACACTTTGATAAATAATAGTGCACTATGATGTGAGTTCGATAGGAACTTTTATAATGACAAGGAATCTCATTTATTGTGCTTATAACATGAAATGCTAGAAATATTTTGACGCAAGGAATATATCCCCTTGGGGATAATGAATATGCATATACGCAATTCACAGTAAACTGGTTCTCGAGATTGGCACAACAGCCGAATTAAAGGTCCAAAATAAATAAATGTCGTAATTGTCCACACAGTATTTCTAGAATACTTCAGGCCGCTGGACGCAATGAAAACACCAAATAATTGCCATCATAATGTTTTTCTTTGAAGTCGTAACAGGCAGCCTAAATCATACACTATTTGTAAAAAAAAGAGGGTGCAGCTTCGGAGGAGAGAAGACTCAAAAACAAAATTGCAGCGTGTATGATTAATTATATTGTGGAAAATTATACTTTTAGTAGGAAAAAATGTGCCAGTGAAAATAAAATTAGGCGCGGTACGCTGCCGCTAGTGTCGTGGAAGCATCCGTCCAGACGACGCTGTTGCCACAGAGGGTCTCGAGCCAGCCATCTGTAAATACGTCAGTTGCCGGTCGGCAGGTGCGGACCTAAGCCGAGCATGCTCCAAGTAATTCACGCCGAGGAAAGAAGATTCCGAACGAGTTAAGCCGTCAGGGCGCGTCGCCGGGTGGCGGGCGATAGCTAATTATAAATCACCGACTGCCCGCGGGTAGCTCCATCGTGCCCTTCAACAGCTGAGTGTAATTACCCCGTTGAGTACAGTCGGCATCCGGAGCGCCGTGGAAGCGGCGGCGGGAGCGGCGCAGCAGTGAGGGGCGGAGGGGGCTTTCTGGGGCTCGGAAGAGGATGTGGAGGCCACCTCTAAGAGAGGAAGAGACGAAATATAGCACCGACACGAACATTTATATTACCCGAACATTTAATCGCCGCGAAAAGGGAAACTCATAAATCTCCCTTCTACTGGTGGTAGCGCAGGCCGCCCCGCCTTGCCGGAGACGCTGGCTAGGATTTCGCGGGGGCGGCGGCAGCGACGCCGGGAGGTTAAGGGAGGCGGGTCGGAGATTTATCTGCCCCCGCAGCGCGGCGCGGCGCAGCTACGACCGACGCCGCCTCCGCCGCCGCCGCCGCAGCAGCAGGCAGGAAGCGGGGACCTGCACACGGTAAGGCCACGCCGCCAGGCTACACTGTATAAACTGCTACAATAGGTATTATCACCGTCAATATAACAAGGTATAAATTCTCATTAAGTCAACCCGGGCTTCGCCACCAGCTCCCCAAGACCGGGCCGGTAATAAGGCACAGGGTGCTTCCCAAGTCGTGCGCGCTCCGGCGCTTCTTCATCGACGGTCGTGGAGGTGGCGGCGGTGGAGGCGGTAGTGGGTGGGAGGAAAAGCGGCGCGTGGCGCGGACGCCTTCTTCAGGAACGTGAACACGTTCCTTCTGCCGAGGAAGCGGGCGGACGAAAGATCTGACACGACGGCTCTCCGCTCCTGGCAGTGACGACAGTAAAACGAGAGGCGCACCTCCATCGTTCACCAGTAGCAGTCTAAGAAAAAGTGGCGAGGAATTGGTCTGTACTATACGCGAAAAAAATGAAAACGTAAATACCCGTTGTGAGGAGAGGTGCCGGCCGCTGTGCCCGAGCGGTTCTAGGCGCTTCAGTCTGGAACCGCGTGACGCTACGGTCGCAGGTTCGAATTCTGCCTCGGGCATGGATGTGTGTGACGTCCTTAGGTTAGTTAGGTTTAAGTAGTTCTAAGTCTATGGGACTGGTGACCTCAGATGTTTTAAGTCCCAAAGTGCTTGGAGCCATCTGAATTTTGATTTTTTGAGGAGATGTGGGCTACAGAATGGTGCGGCAACTGTCGTCATTGGAAAGCTGGAGGTGTAATAGTATTGGATTTCAGCTACTTTGCATGTGAGATATTTGTCGTAAAAGAAAAGCACAGCCAACGAGCTGTAGTTCGTAAAAATGCTAAGCGTCACAGCGCGAGAGTAAAGAGATGAAATATATATTTTAATGTGCGCCTATACCAAAACGCGCGTCGAGCGTTTAAACACTCTAAATAAACACTATAACCCACTGGGCGCAGATATTTAAAATCATTGCCGCAGCGCTTAATGGCAAGAAGCTGCGAAAGAGAAGAAAGAACAATCTATCTTTTGTTAAGAAATATTCTAGAGACTTCATTATCCCTTGTACTTTTGGTCGCCGACATGTTAAGACGTACTACTCGTACATAGCACTGCTACAAGTTGTATTTTTATTTCGTGTAAAAACTATGTGAAACGACGAATAAACATTTCCGTAACTCGGGTGTAGATACAATGTACTTACGCACACGCAAGGACATATAATTTTAAGAAGGAACGGACAGACAAAGCAGCGATTACTGCGCTCCGCCATTTACAAAAGAAATATCTGATGTAAGTCATGCGTTTATTGTGTATTTATCAATGTGTAGAAGTTTAAAACCAATTTGTTCAAAATATATTAATATTTTACGATGCAATAATTTTCTTATTCTTTTCTTTCACTAACCAAAAATGATGTTCAAATTGTATATGAGCTTTGTTACAGTGTAAGTAGCCTGTTTAGGTTCTTGTATTGGTAACGCCACCGCCACGTAGCGCTCTGTATGAAAATCACTGGCTGTGCTGTGTGCAGTCTGTGTCTGGGTGGCATTGTTGGAATTTGCTATTGTAGTGTTGGGCAGATGGCTGTTGACAGCGCGTAGCGTTGCGCAGTTGGAGTTCAGCCGCCAGCAGTGGTGGATATGGGGAGAGAGATGGCGGAGTTTTGAGAGCGGATGATCTGGACGTGTGTCCATCAGAGACAGTAAATTTGTAAGACTGGATGTGATGAACTGCTTTATATTATGACTTTTGAACACTATCAGGGTAAATACATTGTTTGTTCTCTAACAAAATCTTTCATTTGCTAACTATGCCTATCAGTAGTCGGTCCCTTCAGTAGTTTGAATCATTTATTTAGCTGGCAGTAGTGGCGCTCGCTGTATTGCAGTAGTTCGAGTAACGAAGATTTTTGTTAGATAAGTGATTTGTGAAAGGTATAGGTTAATGTTAGTCAGGGCCATTCTTTCGTAGGGATCATTGAAAGTCAGATTGCGTTACGCTAAGAATATTGTGTGTCAGTTTAGTGTTGATCAGAATAAGTAAAGAGCGAAATGTCTGATTACGTTCAGTTCTGCTCAGCTGTTTGAAAATCAAATAACGTAAGGGGTTTACCAGCACACTAATACAATAATTTTTCTAAGGGGATGTTTCAACAGGTTCGCTCTTTATCGTGGTGTCTAGATTGTATTTGGGAGACCACTAATGTGTTCTCTTACGAAATTCCACCAATTTGCTTTCATTTCCATTTTCATATTCATATAGGTCCCTTAGATATTTTCATCGAAGATTCTGATTGCGTGAAGGCAATCCGGGTCAAAGGGTCAACTATTCGCGTAATCAATCCGTACGTCTCCTGAACACAATCGAAAACCGACGCATCGGTGATCAATTAATAATCTCTCTCTCTTTTTAAGTCGTACTAAAAAACGGCCACACAGGATAGCCGTAAGTACGCAATATAGCGTTAGGTTGCATTTTGTCAGTAAATATTACAAACCAACAGTTACAGCATCACTGTTATTAATAAGCAAGTTCCTAATGCCAGAGAGAGGAGTAGAAATGATAAGCGAACAAGTTAATACAACAAACAGATGATTTACTTGTATTTCTCTAAGCACACTAAGACTCATTACAAATAATGCAACAAGAAATAAAGTACAGATCTCAGTGCCAACAAGGATGAGACCCTCTGAAGAAAACCATGAAGGACGGTGTCAGAGCCACAACTAGGTGGCGCCTGCATAGCATCAGGTAACGAAGAGGCTCTAATTGCGAGTGACTGAGTTACTGCTGCCGGGCGTCCTGTTTTGTGGCGGCAGAGGGCGCTCCAGTCCAGAGCCGCTGGAGGCGTGTCCAGCAGGCGTGCATCACTGGGTCCACCAGATCTTGCACAGCCGCAGTTGACATCTGACAGAAACTTGCAGTTCCTAAAGACGCCGGTAGAGTGGTATCGATACGTCATAACACAAAAATTGCTTTTCCAAACAACAAATGATAATGACATTGCCGATCCTCCTGAGAAGGCAAAGGCACCTAGAAGTTCAGCTGAATGGATGGTGGTGGCTAGTGTTTAACGTCCCGTCGACAACGAGGTTATTAGAGACGGAGCTCATGCTCGGGTTAGGGAAGGATGGGGAAGGAAATCGGCCGTGCCCTTTCAAAGGAACCATCCCGGCATTTGCCTGAAGCGATTTAGGGAAATCACGGAAAACCTAAATCAGGATGGCTGGAGACGGGATTGAACCGTCGTCCTCCCGAATGCGAGAGCTGAATGGAATTGGCAGTGTCTAGAAAAGAGGGTATGAGATAAATATCAACAAAAGTAAAACAAGAGAAATGAATATAGTCGACTTAAATCAGGAAGTTAGATAAAAATAAATAAATGTCGTGTGGTTCAAGAAATGGTTCAAATGGCTCTGAGCACTATGGGACTTAACATCTCAGGTCATCAGTCCCCTAGAACTTAGAACTACTTAAACCTAACTAACCTAAGGACATCACACACATCCATGCCCGAGGCAGGATTCGAACTTGCGATCGTAGCGGCCGCGCGGTTTCAGACTGAAGCGCCTAGAACCGCTCGGCCACCAGCGGCCGGCAATGTCGTGTGACTAGGGCATCCCGTAGGGTAGACCGTTCGCCAGGTGAAAGTCGATTTGACGCCACTTCGGCGATTTGCGCGTCGTTGGGGGTGAAATGATGATGATTAGGACAACACAACACCCAGTCCGTGAGCGGAGAAAATCTCCAGTAATCGAACCCGGGCTCTTTGGATTGACATTCTGGTGTGCTGACCACTTTTTTTTTTTCTTTCATTTTGCTCGATATAGTTCGTTGCGTTTGGTCTGTGCGGACGTCGCAAGAAATCCGTTCAAGTTGATCGTTTTTTTTTTTTTTATTATTACAGAGAACATGCAGCCCTCTGACCGGACACATGAACTGCCGTGCCGGCTAACTGAGCTACCGGGGCGGACAAGAAGTTAGATTAGGAAGTCTTACTTTCCTTCTGAATTTCACGTATTAGTCCTTTGCCTGTTAAGGTGCCCACCTATTCCTTAGTCTTCTGCACTGTAATTCCGTTCTTTGCGAGGTAATAATAGTTCACAGTGGCTCAGTGTCCAAGTGCACATCTGCTAGTTTCACGCCACTTGGTGTCTTACCTGTCCCTCATTTTCCCATGTTATCCAACAGGGACAAGGGAACCTATAGTTCAATTTGAAATCCGAACCACATTATATTCCAACTTTTTTTTAAATTGCTGACACGTTGTTAAAACAGTAGTAATGCTTCACATTGCGGGTGTGTACAACAAAGTAACAGGGGGATAGAGGTCACAGGTGTAAACTAATGATGTTCAAAATTATTCACCATTTTCACGAGATAATAATTTCTGCATGCATGTATGAATATAAAGAGTTTTGATGGAAACCCAGTTCTAAGCAAAGAAGGGAAAGCAGAAAGGTGGAAGGAGTATATAGAGGCCGATGTATTTGAGGAAAATGTTATGGAAATGAAAGAGGATGTAGATGAAGATGAAATGGGAGACATGATACTGCGTGAAGACTTTGACAGAGCACTGAAAGACCTGAGTCGAAACAAGGCCCCCGCAGTAGACAACATTCCATTAGAACTACTGACAGCTTTGGGAGAGCCAGTCCTGACAAAACTCTACCAATTGGTGAGCAGGATGTATGAGATAGGCGAAATACCCTCAGACTTCAAAAAGAATATAATAATTCCAATCCCAAAGAAAGCAGGTGTTGACAGATGTGAAAATTACCGAACTATCAGTTTAATAAGTCACAGCTGCAAAATACTAACACGAATTCCTTACAGACGAATGGAAAAACTGATAGAAGCCGACCTCGGGGAAGATCAGTTTGGATTCCGAAGAAATACTGGAACACGTGAGGCAATACTGACCCTACGGCCTATCTTAGAAAAAAGATTAAGGAAAGGCAAACTTAACGTTTCTAGCATTTGTAGACTTGGAGAAAGCTTTTGACAATGTTGATTGGAATACTCTCTTTCAAATTCTGAAGGTGGCAGGGGTAAAATACGGGGAGCGAAAGGCCATTTACAATTTGTACAGAAAACAGATGGCAGTTATAAGAGTCGAGGGGTATGAAAGGGAAGCAGTGGTTGGGAAGGGAGTGAGACAAAAATTGGCTCTGAGCACTATGGGAGGAGTGAGACAGGGTTGTAGCCTATCCCCGATGTTATTCCATCTGTATATTGAGCAGGCAGTAAAGGAAACAAAAGAAAAATTCGGAGTAGGTATTAAATTCCAAGGAGAAGAAATAAAAACGTTGAGGTTCGCCGATGTCATTGTAATTCTGTCAGAGACAAAAAAGGACTTAGAAGAGCAGTTGAACGGAATTGACAGTGTCTTGAAAGGAGGGTATAAGATGAACATCAACAAAAGCAAAACGAGGATAATGGAATGTAGTCGAACTAAGTCGGGTGATGCTGAGGGAATTAGATCAGGAAATGAGACACTTGAAGTAGTAAAGGAGTTTTGCTATTTGGGGAGCAAAATAACTGATGATGGTCGAAGTAGAGAGGATATAAAATGTAGACTTGCAATGGCAAGGAAAGCGTTTCTGAAGAAGAAAAAATTGTTAACATCGAGTATAGATTTGAATGTCAGGAAGTCGTTTCTGAAAGTATTTGTATGGACTGTAGCCATGTATGGAAGTGAAACGTGGACAATAAATAATTTACCCAAGAAGAGAATAGAAGCTTTCAAAATGTGGTGCTACAGATGAATGCTGAAGGTTAGATGGGTAGATCACATAACTAATGAGGAGGTATTGAATAGAATTGGGGAGAAGAGGAGCTTGTGGCACAACTTGAATAGAAGAAGGGATCGGTTGGTAGGACATGTTCTGAGACATTGAGGGATCACCAGTTTAGTATTGGAGGGCAGCGTGGAGGGTAAAAATCGTAGAGGGAGACCAAGAGATGAATACACTAAGCAGATTCAGAAGGATGTAGGCTGCAGTAGGTACTGGGAGATGAAGAAGCTTGCACATGACAGAGTAGCGTGGAGAGATGCATCAAACCAGTCTCAGGACTGAAGACCACAACAACAACAACATGCAGAAGATAGAAACTTCGGGTTAATTTTAGTTTTGTGATGCGGGAAACCGTCGTTGTGAAAAGTGGCTGGGGTTTTTGTGGCCATAAACTCTTAACATAATGTAAATCATACTTATTAAAAAGTATGAGGGGATACATGAGAAAGAGCAAACGAGTCTGCTTTTTATGTCCTCCTTCCTCCAACCGTCATGGGTTATTTTGCTGCCTAGGCAGCAAAATTCCTTAGCTTCATCTACTTCTTGATCACTAACTTTGATGTTAAGTTTCTCGGTATTCTCATTTCTGCTACTTCTCATTACTTTCATTTTTCTTCGATTTACTCCCCGTCCATGAGGTGTTCTCATAAAACTTTTCATTCCGTTCAACACATCCTGCAATTCTTCTTCACTTTTACTGAGGACAGCAATGTCATCATCGAATCTTATTATTGATAACCGTTCACCTTGAATTTTATTCTCACTCTAGAACCTTTCTCTTATTTCCATCATTGCCTCTCCTATGTACATTTTGAACAATAGGGGCGAAAGATAGCTTCCCTATATTACACCGTTTTTAAAATGAGTACTTCGTTCTGGGTCTTCCATTCTACTAATTGTTACCTCTTGGCTCTTCTACACGTTGTATATTACCAATCTGTCACTATAGTTTACTCCTATTTTTCTCAGAATTTCGAATATCTTGCACCATTTTACATTGTCGAGCTCTTTCTTCAGGTCGACAAATCCTATGAGCGTGTCTTGATTTTTCTTCAGCTTCAGAATTCCCTCTCTGGTGCCTTTGTCTTTCCCAAGGCCAAGCTGATCGTCATCTAACACATCCTAAATTTTCTTTTCCGTTCCTCTGTATATTACTCTTGTCAGCAATTTGGATGCATGAGTTGTTAAGCTGATTGTAGGATAATTTTGCACTTGTCGGCTATAGCAGTCTTCGGAATTGTGTGGATGGTGTTTTTTTTCCGAAAGCCTTTTGGTATATCGCCAATGTCATACAGTCTACACACCAACGTGCACTGGTCCCTTCAACCCCCACAAACCAACCAACCAACACCAACGTGAACATTAATTTTGTTGCTACTTCCTCCAACGATTTTAGGAATTCCAATGGAATGTTATCTGTCCGTTCTGCCTTATTTGAACTTATGTTTGTCAAAGCTCTTTTAAATTCTAATGTTGGATCTCCTATCTCTCCCTGTCGACTCCAGTTTCTTCATTTTTCGCGTCATCAGACGAGTCTTCCCCTTATAGAGGCCTTCAAATGTACTCTTTCCACCTATCCGCTCTCTCCTCTGCATTTAAGGTGGAATTCCTAATGGATTCTTAATGTTACGCCATTGCTTTTAATTTCATCGAAGGTTGTTTTGTTTTTTCTATATGCTGAGTCAGTCTTTCCCACTATTATCTTTTTTCGATTTCTTCACGTTTTCATACAGCCTTTTCACCTTAGCTTTCTGCACTGCCTGTTTCATTCCTACGGGATTTGTATCTCTGCATTTCTGAATTTCGCGGAACATTTTTGTACTTCCTTCTTTCGTCGATCAAATGAAGTAGTTAACCTGTTCTCCGTGGTATCTTCGCAGTTGCCCTCCTTGTACCTACGGTTTTCTTTCCAGCATCTGCAATTGGTCTTTTTTGGGATATGTCCATTCCTCTTCAACTGAACTGCCTACTGCGCTGTTCATTATCACAGTTCCTACACCCTCAGAGAAATTCAAGCGTATCTTTCAACTCCTTAGTTTATCCTTATCCCGCTTCGTTGCACATTGGTTCTTCCTGATTAGTCTCTTAAACTTTTGCCTACTCTTTACTGAATTGTGGGTGAGCTTAATATCTGTTCCTCGGTACGCCTCTCTGCCTGACTAGGACGTCATCTAACAGAAATCTTCCCGCACCTCCAGACCTTTTCCAAGTACATCAGCTCCCTTGTGATTTCTAAAAAGAATATTCGCTATCACTAACTAAATTTTATTTCAGAACTCAGTCTTTCTTCTCTCTCATTCCAACTACCAAGTCCGTTTTCTATAGTAACCCTTCTCCTAGAACGTCCCCTACGACCGCATTTCAACCCTCCATGGTTATTAAATTTTCATGTCCGTTTACGTATTGAATTACCCGTTCGGTATCCTCATATACTTTGTCTATCTCATCATCTTCTGCTTGCAACTTCACCATGTATACCTGAACCATTGTTGTCTGTTTTGGTTTGCTGTCGATTCTGATGAGAACAACCATATCACTGAACTGTTTACAGTTACTCACTATCAGTTATAGTGAGAAACAAAGCTCTTCGACCGTGCTTTTTGCTTTCCATGCTTTGAGAGATGGTAGTATCGACCAAAACAAGAAAAAATGTCCAATAAGAATGAGCCGTAAAGCGCATGCGTTAATAGCTACGAGCTGTAAGCAGTCGTTCACTTTCTCTAATGTGGAAACGTCTCTTCTACTGAACAAGTGCTCATAGCTCGGAAGGTAAGCATTTCAGAACCCAGGTTTCAAAAATGGTTCAAATGGCTCTGAGCACTATGGGACTCAACTGCTGAGGTCATCAGTCCCCTAGAACTTAGAACTACTTAAACCTAACTAACCTAAGGACATCACACACATCCATGCCCGAGGCAGGATTCGAACCTGCGACCGTAGCGGTCGCGCGGTTCCAGAATGTAGCGCCCAGAACCGCTCGGCCACTCCGGCCGGCCCCCAGGTTTCCTAGGCTTTTTGGGGGGGGGGGGGGGAGGGGGGGCATACTACCCCCTCCTAAAATATGGAAAACAAAGAGCTTGCATGAGATTTGTTTTACAGTATCGAAGACGAAGAAGTGCTGTTGGTTCTTAAGGTATGCATTTTATAGCCTAAGTTTACTATAATTTTTCGCTTCGAGTAATCTAACATTTCATATCGCGGAATATTGACCATTCTTCCTGGAACCTTTTGTAGATCAAAATAACCAACCACTAACGTAAGAGAAAGCGAAGTATGAACAAATTAGCTCGTCTGAGATCAAAGTTTACCACAACAAATATTTAAAGTAGCAGCACACACAGCAACAGAAGAACACAAGGGTACTCCCTAAAGGATCCTACTCCAGTACTTAATCATAAATGCCCCCGACCAAAGCGTAAACGTTAAGTTAACATTAGACACACAACAATAAGACAAATTAAGTACACCATATAGCAAATAAGAGAAAGAGAAGCAACAGCAAAAACAGACAAAACTCATCACACCCACAGTTTCATCAGATACTCTCCTCTACAGGTTTCAGGTGCAAAAGCAGCCCTGTTGTATTTCACAAATGGTATCTCTTGCTGATTTAAAATGGGCCAATGTAGCACTTGTCACTACAAACACATTTTCCACTAAGTGTAGTAGCAGAAACTCTGCAGAAATCGTTTATTCGCACCCAGCTGCGTCGTGTCTTCTGGATGTAGAAAGCCGAACACAGTTCACTGATCCAGCCATACTGCCCCTTGTTGACAGCAATCCACAACGAACCTCGACTATCAATCCACCCAGCTGCCTTGTTACTCCGCCATGCTTTCTGCTTCATCGACAGGTGGCTGCTCGCTTTCGATAAGCGGTTCCAGCTGCTTCCGCACTTCAGTGGCGACTGCAGCCACCGTGTGTCCTCCATGTCCACAGGCCCGCTATCTCCGGCCAACACCTGGGCCAGCCGTGGCGGAAACCCCAACCCCTATCAGAGGCCAAGCCAGGCCCGGCACCGAAACAGAGGTCTTGGTTGTAGCCGATAGAGCCTCAAGCAAAAGACACTTCCTAATATAATGTAGGTTTTTCTGGCTGAATAGAATCATTCGACTATGCAAGATTCTACATCTGTACCCCGACACCTATTGCTGTGTAGCACATGGTACTTTTGATAGTAATCATGTTTGGTACAAGGAAAGAATGGCTTCCGTATAAGTTCTAATTTCTCTGATTTAATGTCATCGTGATGATTTCTCCAGATTTGCACGGGAGAATCTAAGAAGGAACGCACGCCGTCGGAACTTCCTTGAGTTTGCTAGTCCCATCACAGAATACGACGCTATTCTTTGGATCTTTTGTATGTCGTGTCTGATCTACCTGGTAAGGGCCCCACACTGATGACATATGCTGTGCATAACCCCAGCTCCCAATGGAATCGCAATCAGATTCTATACATTATTTGCTGCTGAGATAGCCCCTCATTTTACACGTTTTATACCGCAGACTGCTCATAAAAGAAACAAAAGCTGTTCCCAGTGTTTGGAAAGAGAACTGATCACACCCGTCTACAAGAACTATAGCAGAAACCGGTAGGAGAACGGGAATTTTATTAAAATACGAGAACAGTGTCGCGCCCGTCGTATCATTAACCAGAGTATTTAAAGAGCTTCCCATGACCTCATGGGATCTTTACTATGGTTGTCACTTTCGAAATCCAGCATGTATTATCACGAAGAACTCAACAGCAAAATATATTTAATACTAAAATTTTATAAGGCTGTTGCATGGAAGTGATTGTAGTGCAGATTTAATGAGTAATGATTGTTACATTCAGGACGATACAGCATAAAGTTATTGGTGTCATCTGAGAAGCTACTTTTTATGAAAGTGCAGCTGTACACATTTAAATCATATCTCTGTATATAAACTGAAGTCTCCGTTTCGTACGCTTCTGTATGTAATCTCAGGAACTACGGTAGGGGCGAATGACATAACTCGCCAACTATCATTAACGGCCGCAGAGTTCACAAGATCCAACATGGATAAAATAACTAGGGATTTTGATCCTGTTTTCACTAATAAATGCACTGCTTTATGACGAATTAAAGTTATATTGTGAAAACGATGTCATTGCCACCTAGAGAACAGCCACCACAACTCGACAGCAGCAAGCATAACAAAATTAGCCCGTGGTTTCGTGGTCTAGTGGGAGAGCATGTGGCTGGAAGCCCAGAGGTGGTGGGAAGGAATTCTGCCTGGCTTACTACTTTTCACTTTTCCATGTAACCAGAAGTTAACTTCTCAATGATGTGGAGATTCGCCAGAAACTAAACGTGTCTGGTATTCAACATGTTACACTGCAGCTCCCGTTTCCTCTGTTGGATAACTGTTTAGGGACATACAGGTCGCCTGAGTGAAATCCGATTTTTGCAGTCGTTTCAGAACAACTGCATAGCGATAAAAACATGCGAAACCATAACCTTTCCAGTTCTTCATACTCAAAGTAAAACGTTTTCGAAAATCTACTTCAGCATGGCACGCAGCTTTGTTTCTTTTATATAAAGAAAGTTTAGTAGCAGCGCAGAAGATCGCTCAGCTTTCAGCTTTCTGTTCTCGCTGAGTCAGCCACAAATATCAACACGATGGTTACGTTGTGGGGCGAAAGGTGTTATTTTTTTGGACACTTTCAAATTATACAGAAGACTGGTAGATGAATCTCCACTGGCGAAAAAGGGAATGAGGTCTTTTATAGATCATAAAGACATGGGCTCGATCTTCTTCAATAGAGTTCAAAAATTACTTGGGGATGATTTCAGAGATTTCGAAATATGGCCACAGTTTCAGACTGCCACTTTCTGCTTCCCTCACAGTAACAGTTACGATCGCAGCATTATACTTGTGCCGGCACAGTCAGACAAGAGAAGGTTGGAACTTTGATGCTAACTAATAGGCATCATTGTCGGGGAATTGTAAATCGTAACTGGGGGGGGGGGGAGGGGGTTCAGAGAAATGTTGCCTTTGAAGACTCTGAAAATTTCTCGGCCGTGCTCAGAATGATTCTTGACTGGCGTGACTCTCATGAATATTTCTCTGATGGACTTAGAAAAAATGAGTGTTAAGGGACTTGGAAAAATTCCACCTCGTCGAACTCTGATGAAGTTCGTCTCTTGGGACTCAGAACAATCTCGTGTCTTGAGACTCTAATGAGTTCCTGTGAAGTGAATTTTTTCCAAATTCATACAAGCAAAAGTATTCTCAACACGAATGTTTGGATCCCATAAGAGAAAAATTTATATGAGTCGCCTTATTTCGTAGTTGACTTTCACGGGCTCGTCTTTCGTTTCCGCCTTCTCTCCATAAATGAAAAGGACGGATTACCATGGGGTATATCATTATTTTATTATTTACGTCAATATCGAGGTATGTAAAGGTGCGTTCTTGAAAGACACACATCCGTTAGACACCTCAGTAATTATCTGAAAGAGAGTATTTCAAAACTGTACGTTTTGGCTCCACGTTGTGGCGTAAAGAACAGCGAGCATGCGTAAACAAACGGGTCGCGTACACTGTAATAAGTCAGTTGTCCTGCATCACGGTTGCCGGATACTTATTTGAAGGAAAAACCTAAGAAAGTCAATAATAGTAAAAGTGCTCAGTACAAATTATTTTTCGACTCTAATCTGTCAGAAATGGCTGATTACACGCCGTGAGAAATAATGAGAATGAGAAAAATTGTTGGCGAGTGTTGCGATAATTATGCAGCCGTGCAAAGATTATATGCCGAAAGGAATGCCAATGCCGGTCACCCCACGAAGGTTTCAATTAGGCCTCTGGTGAGACGAGTTGAAAGAGGGACCTTGAAAAGGCAGAGACGAAAGACGACGGGCCCGAGAGAGGCGATTGCGCTGGCAGTTCCTGCTATAGTCGCTGAAGATCTACCCCTTTCGACTCGTCAGATTCAGTGAATGCATGGCATGCCTCGATCAACGGTGTCTCGCGTTTTAAGATAATTTAAAATCCACCCATATCGCCTACATATCACCCAAGCAACTGAGTCTGGGGATCCTGAGAGACGCCTGGTGTCTTGTCGATGGCCCAATGGCAAATACGACACGATCCCCTTTTCTTCGCAAGCATTCTCTTTACAGACAGAGACGGTGGCCAATCAATGTCTAGGCGGTCATAGTTGGATATTATGTGATAGGTGCTGTTTTTTATGGCAAAACGTTTAACTGCTTGCACTGTCTTCATACTGCCCAAATTTTGGTGCTTCCTTTACTACAAAATACCCCCCGGACATACGAGCACGCATGTGGTTTCCGCATGACGGCGCCCCTGCACATCAGGCCTTACCTGTCAGAAGGTACCTTTATGCAACTTACCCGAATCGATGTATTGGTATCGGTAGTGCAGTTCGTGAATTCCCGCCAAGATCTGCAGACTGAACACCACTGGAGCTGTGGAGCAGAAGGTGTACTCCGCTACCCCGACGACGCCGCAAGACATGAGACAAAGGATTGTGGCGGCCTTCCGGCAGTCACCCGTCAGACACTGAGTGATGCCGAGACCAGTTTCCGATAGAGAGTGCAAATGTGCATTAGGCAAAACAGGCAGTTGATAATCTGGGATCCTAAATTTCCGGTGAGAACCATGTTAATCAGCCCTTTTCAAGGCTAACGATGTGCGAGGTTCGCTGGGCAACCTCCACGTGATGCACACTGGGTTCCGCTAATGCCGACGATATTTGCTTTCAGGTTAATCGCTACTGAAGAATTTCAAGGCCGTCTCAGGTTCATGAAAATTGCACCAGTGGACGGAGTCCAGCAACCATACAAGAACTTTATTGAAAATTTTTCCCGATCTCGCTTCGTTCTCGAGATACTGATAACCTGAAAAAGTTACAATAAAGTGCCCCCTGGCTACAAACCATTGGTTTTCGAAAAAAAAATGTTCCCTACGAACAGTGAGTATTTTTCTCACGCAGAATACGAATTTGAATAAAAAACAGCGATTACAATTTGCAAAAATGAACTTGACATTGGTTTGACCTTGAAAACAGGTTTCGAGGTCATTCCGAGGTAACCACTCTATGACCCCCTTCAAACCTTACAACTTTTGCTACAGCCTTTTTTTGCGGAATTGTGCCGCTGCAGAGATATCGGCCGGTATGGATTAAAATGGAACACCCAGTATGTGGTGTTTTTATTTTTTATGCTACGAGTAAAACGTTTTCTGAAAAACTACTTCAAGAACTTTGCTTCATTTAGACACAGCCTGTTCTTTCAGCAGCGTGCAGATGACGCAACTTTCGACTTTCTGCTTTCCTTGAAAGAAAACTAAATGTGGACCCGGTTCTTTGGGTGCCAAGGGGAAGAAATCTGTCAGAAGAGTCCATGACATAGAACTGCGTCTATAAGCCTCAACGATGCATCACAGTGCGTACTAAGCTTCGCAAGAGGAATGCTGTAATTCTAAATACTGTAGGTCTATATCATTTTATAAGCACTACGTGAGGAAAAAAAAAAGTGGCGAAATATCCCAGACTAGCGCCTCCCATCAGCGGAGTTGACAGTTGAGTCCCCTCTTACAAATAGATGATATTCGTAGTGATTCTGAACGTCGATTTACATGTTCTAAGTTTGAATGAGTGGACGTTCAATTTTTTTTTTTTTTGTTTTGTTTCAAATTTTTAATTGTTCGTCTTATGTAGCTTGATACTGTGTAACTAACAGCACTCATTTATTTCTTCAGTTACTCTTAATACACATCTCGTGAGGAATAAAGAACAGTATTAAGCAATCGAAAAGACTTTAATGACAAGAAAAATCACAAGATGTAGTTAATACCTGGAGGAAATTATGGACGCGGTTTACTAAAATCGAGACATACCATACTGTTTTTAAGGGGTTTTAACATTTTTTTTTAAATGTTAAGGATAATAAGTTGCCATCTCTTCATCTAAAAATAGATGATGAATGCAGCTAGCCGCTAACTTTGTGTAATGTCTTGTCTGCATAGACGTGTATCTGTTGCCTTTAAGATCCCTTCACCTTCACACATAAATCTATACGGTAAAGTAAGGGCCTCCCATTTGTTGGATGACTTGCTGTAAGAGATCTTTACATTTATTATTACTGTTAAACACTGTATTCAGTCGGGAGAATCAATCGTGTAGACAATTCGTTCCTTTTACGAAAGATTGCGAATTCCAGATGTGTACGAAGCCTTTTTGGACGATTTAACACAGACTCAGTGATTGCAGGCTCTCTTCGACACAGCCGAAACTTCCCCACTAATTACAGGACCAACGTGATCATCAAATGATTCAGAAAAAAACTCATTCGTTCATTCACTCCAGAACAAAAAAGTCACAAACCTTATTTATGAAGGAAATTGTGTATTCAATCCATCTCCATTACATGTCCAGATCTCCGGTGATTCCACGTCTTAATTATTTTCCGTTTACAGTCTCTTTCTCTCCAAACAACCGCTAGCGGCACAAATGTTAATTGGCTCGCTTTAGCGAGAAGAAAAGCAGAATATGTATCTCTCAGAAACTCGTCAGCCCCTCAACAGATACTCCAGAAGCTGTCCTAGTTACCACTCTAACAACCATGGAGAATGCATATATGCATTTCTGTTATTTCAGAGAATAAACGCACCAGAAAATACTTTGGCGTCGTCGAGCTGTCGCCGCATATGTTACGAGAAAATCAGATCAGATACTTTTCCAAAGTGAATGAATGTGGATGGTTTGATTGACAATGATTAATTGGTGCGTGGTAGAGGGTGTTTTCTGTGGGGACATTACAGGGTCTGGAACGTTTGGTTTTGGTGTGGGGTTTTCTCCTTCGCATTCTTTTATTCTGACTCCTTTATCTTTTTGATTATCGAAGTTTTCCCAGCATGATGAGTATTCTACGAATTACTGGGCTGACAGGTGGATAATGTCGATATTTTGCCACAATATTTCGGATGACAACCATTCTGTCATCTTCATTTAACTTCTTTGCTAAAGTAAATATCGTGGCAAAATGTGGACATCATCCGTCTGCAATCCTCTAACCGCATGCGGTATCTTTATTTTGGCTGGCATTGCCAATGAAATCGCACAGGACCAGCTGGAAGCTAAAGGGAGATGATTACCGTTGTATATACATCGACATATACAAGGTGGTTCTGTGATTATGTTACAAACTTCTAGGGATGACGGAAAGGGTAGCTCTATCGCATTTATCGACGAAGTCGCAAGTTACTCTTATAAGCCAAAATCGTTCTGATACCTCTGACAGTGGACCTCTTCTACTGCAGGCTCTTTGATTTCCATATTTTGGGAGGAGGTAGTGAGGACCAAAACAAGAAATATTGTCTGGTAAACATGGGATTTCCAATGCATTCCTTGAGAGCTATGAGCACTTGCTCATTGGAAGAGACACGTTTAGCAGTACCAAAGATGAACAACTGCTCATGACTCTTAAGGCATGCACTTTAGAAGCCATACTTACTGGACTTTTTCTTCTTTTGGATCATACTATGTAGTCCCTTCATATAGAAAGCAAGGAGCCTGCAGTAGAAGAGGTCCTCTGTCAACGGCTTTAGAACGATTTTCGCTTATACGAGTAAGTTGCGAGTTGGTCGTTTCCGGACCAGAGTCCTCGACTTCAAATTGATACATTTGCCCTTCTACATACCTGAAGGTTTGTAGCATCGTCACAGAGTCATCCGGTATACTACAATAGCTACTGACCGATGCATGACACTGGGTACATCGTATCAATATTATCGATTTCCCTTTTATGTAAATTATGTACTGAGCGAGGTGTCTCATTAAGTGTCCTAGTCTCTCTTACCTTCAGATTCTTCGAGCATTTCTGTTACAGTTTCTTATGGCCTGTACAGGAAGTTTTCGGTCCATTCTGAGAGATGAATGTTGTCGGACTGCTGTAGGGCTTCATCTTTTAAGTCAACGTCTTTTTGTCCCCGTCTCGTAGGTTAAGGAATACTTTTCTTATCGGAATTTATTATGAAAAACAGGTGTCGGACTGCGTCTAAGCCATAACTCCAGCCGCGCGTTCTCCGTTGGCCCCAGTGACGTCACCAGTTCGTGACAAGCGGCCTGTGACGAGTCCGTGGAGCAGTACAATTCCACGCGGCTTTGTTTTCTGTGCCAAGGAGATTAGCTGTTACTTAACGTTTCGGGAGCATTTCGTTAATTACGCGGTGAAAGCGCAGTTCCGCGGAATTAGCATGGCCTGGCAGGTAACACGATCCTGCGGCAGTCGGTTGGGCAAGTCGGCGCAATACTCGTTTCCCATCTGGGGCCCGCGAGGCTGGCCGTGCACCGGTGAAAGAGCAACCAAGCAGCCAGAGGGAATAGGCGTTCAGCGGAGGGAGCAGCGTGAAGAAGTGCCGCGGAGCTGTGCTGCTATCTGGTTACGACTTCCATACGTCGCAGGTATCGAGTAGCACACCCTTTCAACTTTACAGGCCGCTTACATCTACAAGAACGCCATCGTACTGTAATTTACGCAACACTTTGACTGCCGGCCACCTAAACCTTGCCGTTTCTTAGAGTGCCGGCCATCTTATGGCTGTTTCAGAAACAACATGTCCATCGTAACATGACGAAGACCAATCGGGTACATCCATATACCTGATTTCATATTTAAAAGCGGGAGAAATCATATCCTACCGGATGACAGTATATATATATATATATATATATATATATATATATATATATATATATATATATATATATATCGTCAATTGAGGGGGTGCGAAAATTTCGCTAGACAGCCAGTACTGTCATCCGGTAGGATATGATTTCTCCCGCTTTTAAATATAAATATATATAAATATAAATATATATATATATATATATATATATATACCAGTTTCCTTGGCGCCTCAGTGTATATATATCTACTGAGGCGCCAAAGAAACTGGTACAGGCATGCGTATTCAAATACGAAGATACGTAAACAGCAACGCAGCGGTCGGCAACGCCTGTATATGACAAGTGTATAACGCAGTTCTTAGATCGATTACTGCTGCTAAAATGTCGGGTTATCAAGATTTAAGTGAGTTTGAATGTGGTATTATAGTCCGCCACGAGCGATGAGACACAGCATCTCGGAGGTAGCGATGAAGTGGGGATTTCCCCGTATGACCATTTCACGAGTGTACCGTGAATATCAGGAATCCGGTAAAACATCAAATCTGCGTCATCGCAGAGGCCGGAAAGAGACCCTGCAAGAACGGGACCAACGACAACTGAAGAGAATCGTTCACCGAGACAGAAGTGTAACCCTTCAGCAAATTGCTGCAGATTTCAATGCTGGGCCATCAACAAGTGTGAGCGTGGGAACTATCCAACGAAACATCATCGATATGGGCTCTCGGAGTCAAAGGCCCATTAATGTACCCTTGATGCCTGCACGACACGAAGCCTTACTACTCGTCTGGGCCCCGTCAACACCGACATTGCATTGTTGATGACTGGAAATTTGTTGCCTGATCGGACGAGTATCGTTTCAAGTTGTATCGAACGGATCGAAGTGTACAGGTATTGCAGAGAACGTCATGAATCCATGGAGCCCTGATATGTGGGACCCCTGATACGTCTAGATACGACTCTGACAGGTGACACGTACGTAAGCACCTTTTCTGATCCCCTGCATCCATGCATGTCCATTCTGAATTTCGACAGACTAGGGCACTTCCAGCAGGATAATGCGACACCCCACACTTCCAGAATTGATACAGAGCGGCTCCAGGAACACTCTTCTGAGTTTAAACACTACCGCTGGCCGCCAACCCCCCCCCCCCCCCCCCCCCCCCCCGACATGAACATATCTGGGATGCTGTGCTGTTCAGGAAGGATCTCCACCTCCTCGTTCTCTGACGGTTATATGGACAGCCCTGCAGGATTCATGGTGTCAGTTCCCTTCAGCACTACTTCAGACATTAGTCGAGTCATTCCACCTCGTGTTGCGGTATTTCCGCGTGCTCGCGGGGGCCGTACACGATATTAGGCAGGTGTACCAGTTTCTCTGGCTCTTCAGTGTATATAAAAGTTTGAGATTAAATAGCCTGAAACTTTCGATCTCGAAAGAGTAAGGAAAGGATTCGGCCGCTCCCTTTTCAGAAAAACTATCCCGACAGATGCCTGCTGCGATTTAGAAAAATTACAGAAAACGTAATCCTGTATGGCCAGACACGGATTTGTACTGTCCTCGTCCGGAACGGGAGTCCAATGTGCTAACCACTGCGCCAGAAAAAGGGAGGTTGTCGCAGTCGGCAGAAGTGAGATTTTGAAGACGAATGGCAGATTAGACAAGAACAAACAACAAAATAACAGCAGAAATACGGCTGAAGCTACAAATGCAATGTACAAGAGAATAAAGTGTGTTTCAAAATGATTATATAATTTTCAAGGCTTTGTAGCCTTTGTTAAATTATATTTATATTTGTAAATAATAAATCAAATGTGAGAGCAACTCAATCAGTTTTTGTCACACGTGTTCAGTGTGAGCATCATTCGTCACTCACTGAATCGAAAGGCGAGTTCTTGCCAAATCTTGATCAATGTGTCTGAAGTAATTGTTTCTACAATGCTGCTTCTAAAGTCGGCCAGATCAGTTGGCAGAGGTGGCATACACTCATGACCCACCAAAGATAAAAATCACACTGCGTCAGGCTGTGTGTTCACATTTACACTTATTGTTAGGTGAAGTGTCGAATCATCACTCAAGAGGACGCAACGGAGAAAAGCTTTGTCATGGAGCAACATTTCTTTTGTGAGGTTCTAACCAGAGTCTGTCAGCTTTAGACATTGTAGTAACTGCAAACGATAAGGACGTAGCTGTAAGTATCTCTTCAAAAGTCTCCACTCAGACGACACTGTGTTTACTAAATCACGACTAGACTTCCGAACTGATGTCATTGGACTTCCCGTGGAAGACTCTCCCTCATTTAACACGATCTTGAGTCACTCTCGGTCGCTCCATACTCTTGCCTTTAAGCACAGGTAAACAAACAAAACTGTTTGAGTTGCTCTTTCATTTGAAGTACCGGTATTGTGTTATAATTGTAAGTTGAATGTAATAAAAAACAAAGCCTTAAAATGTGTATATTCGTTGCGAAACACCCTGTCGCCAGACCAAACATTTAGACAATATGAACAATGCTAGTTTTTCGGAAAACGAAATACTTGTACCAGCCATCGGGTCGATGGCGCTTAGCACGGCCACACAAATGACTGACCGAGGAGCAGCAACAACAGAATCGGAAGGTTGCGGCAGAGAGTACAGCCGAGTGATAGGAGAAAGAAAAGAAATTCCCAGGAGCAACCATTAACTCCTTTTTGAACAGTGTTTCAAAATTTAATGTTTCTTTTTCAATAGATAACGCTACCTGTATAGAATAAAGTATTTATTATAATTTATCGAGTTTATTTAGAAAATATAGGATGTTGCTCGTAAGCAATTAGGTTTTCTACTCCTTCAAACATTACTTTAGTTTTACGTAAATTAGTATAACAGAACCTATATGTTTTTAAATGTAAGAGAACTAAGCAATTCTACGTGACTGTCATCCATTCAAGATCGAGGTAACAAACGAAAGAACCTGCCATCCTACTGCACACAGTTTTCGTGCAGCCTGGCTAGAAGTTACCCTCTACCAGAACTACGGTTCGGTAGTGTTGACACCCTACACAAATGATGTAGTAAATGTAACATTATCGTTAGTTTTGGTAGCATTAGTAGGGAGAGAAACATAACTGAATGCGTGAGAGAGAACCTGGGAGCCGACGACTTCTCTTTGTTTCTTTGCTTGCTTGTCGATTATGTATTTTACATCGTAGCAAAATATAAACCACATTTCATAAGTAATAAAAATTAGATGATCGCGTAACTTCTGCACCTTTATGTAACGAAAGAAATTACTTCTGATGCAAGTACATTTTACATGCACACGTATGAAAAACATCTATATAATTGTTATTATTTTGCACTCAGTACAACGGTCTTCATCATAATCAAAGACAAGAGTTTTCTGTTATTATTGACAACCATGACTGGTCTTTGTGAGTAACAAAAACACGTTTTATATAAGTTCGACGAAGTACAGAAGCAATGTTTGATATGTCTTTGTTTTGCGTTTTTCAAAAATTTATCTTTTTATCAAGAAATTGCGTTTCCTGGCGCTGTGTAACGAATCTGTGTTGTTTTTTATCTTTCCTACAACATCCCCTTTTTCACATTACTAATTCACAATTTTCAAATAAAACCCAAATTAAATATTGGCAGTTTTAAATTTTCCTATAAATATTGTTTATTTTTAGGTACCAAGTGGGGGTAACTACACTCCTGGAAATGGAAAAAAGAACACATCGACACCGGTGTGTCAGACCCACCATACTTGCTCCGGACACTGCGAGAGGGCTGTACAAGCAATGATCACACGCACGGCACAGCGGACACACCAGGAACCGCGGTGTTGGCCGTCGAATGGCGCTAGCTGCGCAGCATTTGTGCACCGCCGCCGTCAGTGTCAGCCAGTTTGCCGTGGCATACGGAGCTCCATCGCAGTCTTTAACACTGGTAGCATGCCGCGACAGCGTGGACGTGAACCGTATGTGCAGTTGACGGACTTTGAGCGAGGGCGTATAGTGGGCATGCGGGAGGCCGGGTGGACGTACCGCCGAATTGCTCAACACGTGGGGCGTGAGGTCTCCACAGTACATCGATGTTGTCGCCAGTGGTCGGCGGAAGGTGCACGTGCCCGTCGACCTGGGACCGGACCGCAGCGACGCACGGATGCACGCCAAGACCGTAGGATCCTACGCAGTGCCGTAGGGGACCGCACCGCCACTTCCCAGCAAATTAGGGACACTGTTGCTCCTGGGGTATCGGCGAGGACCATTCGCAACCGTCTCCATGAAGCTGGGCTACGGTCCCGCACACCGTTAGGCCGTCTTCCGCTCACGCCCCAACATCGTGCAGCCCGCCTCCAGTGGTGTCGCGACAGGCGTGAATGGAGGGACGAATGGAGACGTGTCGTCTTCAGCGATGAGAGTCGCTTCTTCCCTGGTGCCAATGATGGTCGTATGCGTGTTTGGCGCCGTGCAGGTGAGCGCCACAATCAGGACTGCATACGGCCGAGGCACACAGGGCCAACACCCGGCATCATGGAGTGGGGAGCGATCTCCTACACTGGCCGTACACCACTGGTGATCGTCGAGGGGACACTGAATAGTGCACGGTACATCCAAACCGTCATCGAACCCATCGTTCTACCATTCCTAGACCGGCAAGGGAACTTGCTGTTCCAACAGGACAATGCACGTCCGCATGTATCCCGTGCCACCCAACGTGCTCTAGAAGGTGTAAGTCAACTACCCTGGCCAGCAAGATCTCCGGATCTGTCCCCCATTGAGCATGTTTGGGACTGGATGAAGCGTCGTCTCACGCGGTCTGCACGTCCAGCACGAACGCTGGTCCAACTGAGGCGCCAGGTGGAAATGGCATGGCAAGCCGTTCCACAGGACTACATCCAGCATCTCTACGATCATCTCCATGGGAGAATAGCAGCCTGCATTGCTGCGAAAGGTGGATATACACTGTACTAGTGCCGACATTGTGCATGCTCTGTTGCCTGTGTCTATGTGCCTGTGGTTCTGTCAGTGTGATCATGTGATGTATCTGACCCCAGGAATGTGTCAATAAAGTTTCCCCTTCCTGGGACAATGAATTCACGGTGTTCTTATTTCAATTTCCAGGAGTGTATGTAGAATGTGGCCCTTTATCTACCCTATTCAGTTTATAGGCAGCTCACTGCTTCCAGTTTCTAGGGGAATCTTGTAAGACACTGATCACATACACAGGCAAAGCGATCGGAAAAAAGTAACACATGGTAGGTATGCAACACACTTAACGTACAGGTAACACGGTTACGATATTAAGTAACCAATACCACTAGGAAAACTACCGTAAACTACGCTTACCTATGATAGTCCATGATAGCCTACGGTAGATTTACGGCTCTAAGCCTGACATGTGTGTGCCATCTGATGACAAAATGCGGCGCTATAAAGGAAGACGCTACCTACTAAACGTAGACACTGGATAATACGGTAACACCGGCGGTTGAAAAGCTCCGAGGGCTCGTGCAATGGCAGCTGGCAATCAGTGTTGCCTGAGAGCTGTCAGTTGAAGGATGAAAACGAATTCATGACGGCCTGAGGCTGAGGTGTAAGGTATCAGAGTTATGTATTGTGGAGGAGACTAAGTTTTTGCCCAGAGCGCTTATATTTTTAAAGCAATAATTCCTTTCCTTCACTCTGAACATCGCTTCTTCGTCACAGAAATGGCCGAAGGACGTTGGTACCACAGAAATGTAGAGAACTGGTATCGGGGCTTCTTTGATTGTCAGTTTACCTTGCGCCCTTAAAATTGGCTCTCTCACTTTCCTACCAGCGCTCGGAGCAAATGCGTAAGCGCCGTTAAGACCGCACACACATAAAACTCCCTGAGAGGGCGCACCCGAGCCCGAGCAGTAACGAGCGCCGGTGAGGGGTGCAGCAGGGTAGGAGGGAGGGGGGAGGGAGCGGTAGGTCTGAGAAGAAAACTCATCCGAGGTGGCCCACTTCTACGCAGCAATGGATCCGTCAAAAAAGGCCGCCACTCTCCTCTGGCGGGGGTATTCGGAAGCTCTCGCTCGTTTGTCGGCACCGCATTAAGCGCGCGGACCCCTTAACGGTGCGCCGTTAGGCGGTGCGGGTTCCTTAGCGGCGTTATTTACGAGGGCAACACAACGACGCGACACAGTGTCGGCAGCGGCGTCGTGTTGTAGTTACGGGACGAGGAGGAAGGGACACCCCCGCCGTTCTTTCGCCTATAACCCGCGGGGAGCACGCTGTTAATCAGCTGCTGCTGAAAGGGGCCGCCACCTGTGCCGCACAGAAATTTCGCCCGCCCGCCACCATCAGCTTCCTAACCCCGTGCGCGGGTATCAGGTGCTCTTAAAGAAGGCCACCGTTCTGCTCAACAGGAGGCAAGCGGAGAGCTCTCTTCACTCGTGTCTTGCTACCTGTACGACAGACCCCAGGCTGTCGAGCTGCCTGCATAGCATTGCTGCCCCATCATTGTACAGTAGATGGCCTCCACGAAAGTAATAGTACAATGTCTGATGCATCCATGTATCGAATTTACTACACTACTGGCCATTAAAATTGCTACACCAAGAAGAAATACAGATGATAAACGGGTATTCGTTGGACAAACACATTATACTAGAACTGACATGTGATTACATTTTCACGCAATTTGGGTGCGTAGATCCTGAGAAATCAGTACCAAGAACAACCACCTCTGGCCGTAATAACGGCCTTGATACGCCTGGGCATTGAGTCAAATAGAGCTAGAATGGTGTGTACAGGTACAGCTGCCAATGAAGCTTCAACACGATACCACAGTTCATCCAGAGTAGTGACTGGCGCATTGTGACGAGCCAGTTGCTCGGCCGCCATTGACCAGACGTTTTCAGTTGGTGAGAGATCTGGAGAAGGTGCTGGCCAGGGCAGCAGTCGAACATTTTCTGAATACAGAAAGGCCCGCACAGGACCTGAAACATGCGGTCGTGCATTATCCTGCTGAAATGTAGGGTTTCGCAGGGATCGAATGAAGGGTACAGCCAAGGATCGTAACACATCTGAAATGTAACGTCCACTGTCCAAAGTGCCGTCAATGCGAACAAGAGGTGACCGACACGTGTAACCAATGGCACCCCAAACCACCACGCTGGGTGATACACCAGTATGGCGATGATGAATACATGCTTGCAATGTGCGTTCATCGCGATGTCGACAAACACGGATGCGAGCATCATGATGCTGTAAACAGAACCTGAATTCATCCGAAAAAATGACGTTTTGCCATTCGTGCACCTAGGTTCGTCGTTGGGTACACCATCGCAGGCGCTCCTGTCTGTGATACAGCGTTGAGGGTAACCGCAGCCATGGTCTCAGAGCTGATAGTCCATGCTGCTGCAAACGTCGTCGAACTGTTCGTGCAGATGGTTGTTGTCTTGGATGCGTCCCCATCTGTTGACTCAGGGATCGAGACGTGGCTGCACGATCCGTTACAGCCGAGCTTATAAGATGCCTGTCATCTCGACTGCTAGTGATACGAGGCCGTTGGGATCCAGCACGGCGTTCCGTATTACCCTCCTCAACACACCGATTCCGTATTCTGCTAACAGTCATTGGATCTCGACCAACGAGAGCAGCAATGTCACGATACGATAAACCGCAACCGCGATAGGCTACAATCCGACCTTTATCAAAGTCGGAAACGTGATGGTACTCATTTCTCCTCCTTACACGAGGCATCACAACAACGTTTCACCAGGCAACGCCGGCCAACTGCTGTTTATGTATGACAAATCGGTTGGAAACTTTCCTCATGTCAGCACGTTGTAGGTGTCGCCACCGGCGCCAACATTGTGTGAATGCTCTGAAAAGCTAATCATTTGAATACCACAGCATATTCGTGGTGTGGGAATTTTAATGGCCAGTAGTGTATGAAAGAAGTATATGCATACAAACATAAACAATCATGACTGACCCGTGTGTGGGTATCAGGTGCTCTTAAAGAAGGGTTCCGTTCTCTTCAACAGGAGGCAAGTGGAGAGCTCTCTTTACTCGTGTCTTGCTACCAGTACGACAGACACCAAGCTGTCGATCTGCCTGCATATCATTGCTGGTGCATCATTGTACAGTAGCGGAAAGCAGTATAAAGGTTGGCTTCCACGAAGGTAATAGTACAATGTCTGTTGAATGCATGTGTCGAATTTACTCTGAAAGTAGTACACACATACAAAACGTGAGCAATCATGACTGAATTACATAATGGCTTTCATAACACGAGTAGAAAAATAAGGCGTTTTTCGGATGGAAATTTGTGTGTTGGCATAAGCTGTCGCCAGCACTCCAGTCGGCAAAGAGGTTGCAAGAAGATCGATAATAGGCGCTGAATCACGCGCACCTGCCATGAGAGAGGTCAAAGACAGGCTCGTAAGCAACGCGCCGCCAACGCTCTTTCGACCGCTAGTATTTAGATCGCCGCCGCGGACTGGAGGGCCCAGTCAGAGACAATTCCAGGCAGCCACCCTGTCAGTCCCTCAGAATCTCAGTCAGTACATAGCGACCAGTGTAGCGTTTATAGTGGGACTTGTACTTCACCAGCAGTGAGGCTAACACAATTGCGGAAGAGCCTGTACCACAACAACTGGCTTAAAGATGGGTGACTTCTCGTTCTTATGAATAAATAACCCAGTTAATACATATGTGCAGTTGTGTTGTGAAAGAGGATACCAGCCACCAACCAATGTCCTCTCCCTGCTTCCCCTGGTGCAAGACTCTACAGTGTCAACGACGACAGAAATGTTAGTGCGAAGGCACTCACTGTCCTGTAGTGTTGTTGCGTTGTTAGTTATTTGTCCAAAATCCATACTTCCTTATTACTGAAAGCTGGGTGTTAATACTTCTTTGCAAAGTTGACCAATGATTCTGCTGTGGTGTGCATACACAGATTCTGAGTCTTTCTTTCTTTCTTTCACTTACGCTATAGTCCCGCAGCGATCGCAGGGTCGGCGTGGTTTCAATGGATTTGGCAGTGTTAGTGTTAGGGATGGCTGGATGCCCTTCCTGCCGCCACCCCGAAACCCCCAGGACGGAATCAGTGTACCCCAACTGTCTGCGTCGAGTGTAAATCGTAAAGTAGTGCGGGCGTGTTTCAAATGTCTGCGACGCGTGTAACTAAGGCGGAACGTGGGGACCGACCCGGTATTTACCTAGCGGGATGTGGAAAACCGCCTAAAAACCACATCCAGGCTGGGCGGCACAGCGGCCCTCGTCGTTAATCCGCTGAGCGGATTCGATCCGGGGCCGGCGCTCCTAGCCGAGTCCAGGAAGCAGCGCTACCCTGGCGGGTACACAGATACTGGGTCTGAGAGATTACTATTGCGAGTAGCAGCGAGCGAGCAGTTGATGAGAGGAGTCGGAGTGGTCGGACGCAGCGTGCGTTGGAGGGACTCCGCGTGACTTGAGAGGTTTAATTAATGATTTTTGGCAATTTGCCTTTTTGCTGCACGTAGTTGTTGGTTGCTTGCGCACTGAAGCGATTTTGGCAGTTTTGTGTATAAAAACATTGAGACTAATACTCGTAACTTTGTTTTGGCCACAGACGTGTTTATTGAGTGTAGGCATTGTGGAATAATTAAGCCTGTGTAAAGTTTGTCAGTGCTTAAATAGTCTACTGCAAGTATAGTAAATTAAAGTCATTATTGGACTCTTTCATTTCCTACACTGTTTAAGGTTAGTTGACCAAACCCCTCATGATCACTGAATTTCTCTCTCTCTCTCTCTCTCTCTCTCTCTCTCTCTCTCTATATATATATATATATATATATATATATATATATATATATATATATATATATATATATGGCAGTAGTTGTTGCAGTTATTATGACCATGCATTTCACTCTGCGTGGATCGCAGTATTGCTTTTGAAATATTTTTAGCATGTTGCTGTTCACCCAGTTGCAGCAGCAAGACAAGATAAGTTGTGCAGTGCGAACAGGAGCATTGCAGAACAGTTGTTAGGGGTTGTTACAGAATATTTTAAAACTCACAGTCAGGTACTGGAGAACTTATTTCTTTATGATTTGTAGAAAGAGTAATTAGTTTCTGTTTCTTTTTTGTTCTCAATCAGAATTCTACTATTGTCAGAGATGCAACGTCACATATTTTCGTACGCCTTTCAGCAGAAAAAACAATAATCACTAATATACATGAGCTAAAAAGTAATCACGAATTAGTTTCATTACCTCAGAAACTCTCTTTGGCATTGATTTTGTTAGGGTTTGTAGATCTTGCAGTGAAATAGTCGCCTAGTCTTCTCGTATCGCTGCTTCCAGCTCACATACAGCTCCAAATTGCTTTCTATTGTGACAAACATTACTTGCAAGTATCTGTCACAGTTTTTTTCCCCACAGGGTTCAAATCCGGCCTACATTCAAGCCTAGGGAAAACTCCGATATCTTTGTTCTCAAACCACTTTTTGGTTGCAGTAGAAACATAGACAGATGCATTAGCTTGTTGAAATATTAGAATTTCGTGGCCTAGGTCCTCTGACATTATAATCAGTTCTGTCTCTAGTATCTTAGAGGACGTGTTACAGTTCATTCAAGATTTCAGTCAAACAATGCGTGTCTTACATTTAGCGCAAAATGCTGCCCAAATCATAACACTTTCAACACCCAAAATTTCAATTCATTCTTACCTGCTGCTCTGTTCTCAGATGATGCCAGTGATATTGATCTCTATACTACCCATCTAAATCAAACTTCTCCTTATCACTGAAGATCACATTCTGAATTCCAGGACGCATGTTTTTCAGAAAACTCCAGTCTAGCCTGTCTCAGTACGGGTGGCTGGAGCTAATTTCTGCAGTTGTTTCTTGAATGCAAGATGTTTGTCATGTGACAAAATTCGTTGTTCATGTCAGGCAGCTACTGGGAATTGTCAGTCAGCAACACGTTGAGAATAACGGTTTCTGACCCTTGCTTTGCGCAAAGGCAATCCTTTCTATGCCTCAGATAATTTTCTGCTTTGCCCACATTTTCCATCCTTTCTGTATCATGTGCCAAATATAACGAAATTATCGATCACTGTACTGGAAGGCGTCATCGTCTAGCCAGTTTGACGATTGGAGGGTCTCATTACCTTCCATGTAACGATTTTTGCTGATACACACATGATAACTGTTTTCCGCGTGGATATGTCCGAGTCGAGGTTTTGTAAGTAGGCTGTTTAGGTTTTCTTATTGGTAACGCCACATAGCGCTCTGTATGAAAAATCGTTGGCTGTGCTGTGTGCAGTCTGTGGCTAGTTTGCATTGTTGTCTGCCATTGTAGTGTTGGGCAGATGGATGTGAACAGCGCGTAGCGTTGAGCAGTTGGAGGTGAGCCACCAGCAGTGGTGGATGTGGGAGTTTTGAAATTTGTAAGACTGGATGTCATGAACTGCTATGTATATTATGACTTTTGAACGCTAGTAAGGTAAATACATTGTTTGTTTTCTATTAAAATCTTTCATTTGCTAACTATACTGATCAGTAGTTAGTGCCTTCAGTAGTTTGAATCTTTTATTTATCTGGCAGTAGTGGCGCTCGCTGTATTGCAGTAGTTCGAGTAACGAAGATTTTTGGTGAGGTAAGTGATTTGTGAAAGGTATAGGTTAATGTTAGTCAGGGCCATTCTTTTGTAGGGATTTGTGAAAGTCAGATTGCGTTGCGCTAAAAATATTGTGTGTCAGTTTAAACATAGTCATGTCTAATTTTTCTGAGGGGACGTTTCATATGTCGACCCTTAGCCGAGGTACCTCACTGGAATCTTCTGATTTTTTCTTGTAGTTTGTGTAATTAGTGTAGATTTTGTTTATTGATAGCTCGTAATTGTTGAGAGAATCTCCTTTGTAGTTGCAGTCTTTCACTGTTCTACAGTAAAACAGGTGTGGCACGCAGGTAAATTTGCACCAAGTATTTCGCAGCTGCGCTTGCAATTAACTAGATATTATTTTCAGTTCTATGTTAATGTGGTCTCTTATTTTTGATCTTCAAATTGTGTTTTTCTGTGTTGTCGTGTGAAATATTGTGACAATAATGGCGTGTGAAAAACGTAATACTAGGCTCCAAAGTAAACTGAGAAATGACAGTGAAGACGAAAGCAGTGTGTTAGCGCCACCATGTAATGAATTAACTAATGTTCAAAGTAGTAATTTGGTAATTGTGCATAGGGAAATGGAGCGGGCTGCAAATAATGGTGTAGGCAGTGAAACAATTAGTGAACAGGAAAGCATTATCGATCGATCGGTCGGCAACAGCTCGCCTCAGGATTCCGAAATGACAGGACACAATCTTGCAAATACTGTAGATTCAGGTTTTGCGTCCTCACCGTTTTCTCAAATAAATCAAGACACATTTTCTGCTTTTCAAAATGCGAATATTGCCGGTTCAAATGCACTGCCGAATAGCACTGAGGAACATGTTTCAGACACCAGTGCACTGTTATTACAGTTAATGCAACAAATGGGACAAAGGCTACAAAAGTTAGACACAACGCTTGAACAAAATCAGAAACAAATGGGACAAAATCTTCAAAAGTTAGACACAATGGAACAAAATCTTCAAAAGTTAGACACAATGGAACAACACCAGAGACAAACACAGCTATAGTTAGACACAATGGAACAAAATCTTCGGAAGTTAGACACCACGCTTGAACAAACACGTGAAGATTTAACTACTGAGTTACATATCATTGAATCGACATGTCAAAAAGTCTGTAATGACGTAAAAACACAAATTTGTGAGCATTTCCAACCTATTTTTTCGCGTCATGAAAATGCATTACAGAATCACGAAACAGACATAAAAGAACTGCAAACCATTGTTCATGAAAATCACGACACCTTGCAAGCTAAAATTGACTCAGTTGCATCTACCGATTCGGTTACGCAACTTGCAAAAACTCAGGAAAACTTAAAGGACACAGTAGATACGATTTCAACACAAATGGACACTCTGAAACTTGGTTCAGAAAAACACACAGAGGAAATAATTTCACTATCGGATAAAGTAGCCGAACTTTCAGTTCAGTTCACTAACTTATCTACAAAGGTAGATGATGCTCTGAATGACACAAGACCTGTAGCCTTCAGGGACACTGAAGAGTATGAACAAATTAGAAAATTCAAACAAAATCAAAATCATATCAATACACAGTACAAAAGAGAAATCCGGGAAGTACAAGATCATTTGGCACAAGTAATACATATTTCAGAGGACACTCGCGCTCCGGTACAGGAAGAGGGACATAGAAATACGGAACAACCACAAAATAATAACACAGGACACTTCGGAAGTTATGAAAGAAATTGGCAAGGCGCATTGAATTTTGAGATGGAACCGCCGAAACGAAGTAACAGTGAGCGATGTGCGACTCGCCGACATGATGATTTTGACTATAAGCTGTTCATTACTACACGTAAATTCAAAACATTTGAGAATTTTGACAACGACATTCATCAGCCGGCCAAAGTGGCCGTGCGGTTAACGGCGCTGCAGTCTGGAACCGCAAGACCGCTACGGTCGCAGGTTCGAATCCTGCCTCGGGCATGGATGTTTGTGATGTCCTTAGGTTAGTTAGGTTTAACTAGTTCTAAGTTCTAGGGGACTAATGACCTCAGCAGTTGAGTCCCATAGTGCTCAGAGCCATTTTTGAACGACATTCATCCACAAGCATGGCTTCATCATTTCTCTCATTGTTTTCCTCCCAACTGGTCATTGGAGCACAGGTTAGAATTTATGTGTGGCTACTTGGAGAATGAACCTGCTGTAAGAATGTGATCGGTCATTCACGATTGTCATAGTGAATGAGAATTTTATCATGCCTTCCTCTCAGCATATTGGTCTCAAGCTACACAAGACCGAGTAAAACATAGCATCATAATGATGAAACGCTTCGAACAATCTGAATTTTCCAGTCTTGTGAAATATTTTGAAGACATGTTGCACAAGAATCAGTACCTGTCAAACCCATACAGCCCCTCAGAACTCATCCTCATTTGCTTAATCAAATTACCTGAACATTTACGACATATTATTTTAGCAGGACGTTGCAAAGACGACGTTGAAGCTTTTCAGGGACTCTTACAAGAATTAGAAATTGGCACTGACAATCGCGGAACGCGAAAACAGGAACAAAACAATTACAGTTCACATCCATCGCAATTCCGCGATGAAAGAAATAATAACTGGACACGACAAGGCTATTCTCACAACACAAATCGTGAACAAAACAGACACCACCCGTATGACAACCGTTGGCAGAGTAGTAATAATTACAGAGAAAGATCGCATTTCTGTAGTAATGAATATAACAGATACAATCATAGAAACAGACAATGTGGCAACCAGAACTATTATTGTCACGGGAGACAGAATAACTTAAGATGCAACGGTCTACCGTGCAGTGATAATTCAGGGAGAAATTCTCCACCACTTAACCGACAAGAAAGAAGCTACAGGAACTACCGACATGACGACAGACGATATAATCGTAACGACAGACTTGAATTGCATCAGAAATGGCGAGATTCAAACAGAGCAGGGCACTCTCGACAAGGTGAATTTGTAGAAGTTAGGTCTCCTAATCCTAATAACGACGCGCGGCAACAAAGAGACAGACAATGATTCGCACAGCAGGCAGCCGCGTGCGCCGGCTGGCTCAGAGAAAAATAACATAGGCGCTAACCTTGAGAAAAATTTGAGCATTCTTTACCGATGTACCATATACCACATGATAATTCCGTTGAAACTGGAGCTCTGCATAGTAGGAAGAGTAAAGGCTTGCACCACATTTCACATTTAAAACCGTTTATTGAAAGATAATCTGTTTTTTAACTTAGTCTTTGCTACAAAATTTTTCACTTCGCTTTACTAGTACTCTTTGTCACACTTAGAAACTGTGAACATGCAACAATGAAGTTAACTATCCAGTCTAGAACCTATGGAACATATGTAGACAGTAATTACGAATGCATTGTTATAGTGAACAGACGTCACTGTGTTATTGTGTGTGTACAATCTTGCTTGTTGGTTGCACGATTACGTAACGACTATAAGGCTAACATACCTAGAACATTTACCAGTACTGCTAATGAGATTTTAATGCAACATTTTGGTTCACTTGAAAATACATTCTGGATTAAAGTACTTTTAGTGAGATACCAGATGACACAGTTGTTAGTTTATGTGACAGCTACAATATTTTATCACGACGCTACTAATGGGTGACAATTTACAATGTTGCTTTTGCGGTGTATCTGTTTTATATCTGCACAGTTTTTCTGAAGTCTTCTGGAAAGTAAAACATGTTTTAGTAGTAACTTTTGTGGTATAGCTACAAGGAGACAGCCTTTTCCATAGCACAACAATACGTTACAGCACAGTACTTTCTTCATCATGGCAATAAGCGTAATAGCTAAGATATCTATACGCAAAGCATTTCACTTTTGTTTATCATGAGGTAAGTACATTGGCTTCTGCAGAACTTAGCTTTCGGAGGACGATAACTACGACACTTCCACAGAGATTATCTTACAACAAGATGCACAGTTTTGCGCTACAGTACACGTATTTGAGTGATTAATTTTGTACTTAAAACATTTATTTTTGAAGATATTTAAAGTACAATGATACAGAGGTTTTCCGTGATACATTTCATTCCATTGCTGTAATCTGTACACCTGAGGGTATAATTACATTAATCCTCAGAGGGGTACACGCCTACTTTGTGTACCATGTGTTTGGCAAGCACAAGGAGCCCTAGCTAATATGGTATTTGCTTATACAACTTTACACATCGGTACCATATTCCTCTAACACAGAATTACACAGCTATCTGATTATTTAACAGAGAAACAAACATTTTTTTTACTATGTCAGTGACAGATGTTTACGCAATTACACAGTTGGATGACTTCACTTATGAAATTGTATTTCGTCTGTACTTTGTGAACTGTTCATATTTTTTCGGAACCATTGTGATACTATGAGAACTTTGAATGATGTATTTGGTATGGGATCGTGATTTTTAAAGTACGTTTGAAGTAGATGACACTATTGAAATGAGCAGAGAATTATTTTAGGTTTTGAAATTATTGCAGAAAGCTACGACGTTTTTGAGATTTGGCTGAGTTTTTATGATGTTATTATTACGATTACAATGTGTATTATGCTATTGAGGTATGTTTATGATCAATAAGCTGATGCTATATGAGGAATTTGACTATGCTACCTATTTATTATGATGAAATATTGAATAAGTGTCGACAAATATTTGTATGTGTAATAAGGTAAGGAATAATGAGTAGTGGTTAGGGACTCTGACTTGTGAAAAAGGATGTTGGAAACCAAGAATCGTACTTTAGAGTTATGAAATGTGTGTAAATGCGTGCATGTACCACAATGCCAACAAAATTTTCTTGGACATTCCCCTTTAAACAATTATACAAGACTGTGCTTAAACTGACACACAATATTTTGTTAGCGCAACGCAATCTGACTTTCAAAAATCCCTACAAAAGAATGGCCCTGACTAACATTAAAGTATACCTTTCAGAAATCACTTACCTCACAAAAATCTTCGTTACTCGAACTACTGCAATACAGCGAGCGCCACTACTGCCAGCTAAATAAAAGATTCAAACTACTGAAGGCACTAACTACTGATAGGGATAGTTAGCAAATGAAAGATTTTAATAGAGAACAAACAATGTATTTACCTTAATAGTCATAATATATATATCAGTTCATGACAAATTTCAAAACTCCGCCATCTCTCTCCCCACATCCACCACTGCTGGTGGCTCACCTCCAACTGCGCAACGCTACGTGCTGTTCACAGCCAGCTGCCTCTGCCCAACACTACAATGGCGAGTATTACAACAATGCAAAGCAGACACAGACTGCACACAGCACAGCCAGTGATTTTCATACAGAGGTGGCATTACCAATAAAAAAACCTAAACATCCTACTTACAGCTATATGAGGAATTTGACTATGCTACCTATTTATTATGATGAAATATTGAATAAGTGTCAACAAATATTTGTATGTGTAATAAGGTAAGGAATAATAAGTAGTGGTTAGGGACTCTGACTTGTGAAAAAGGATGTTGGAAACCAAGAATCGTACTTTAGAGTAATGAAATGTGTGTAAATGCGTGCATGTACCACAATGCCGACAAAAATTTTTTGGACACTGTTATATTTACAGGATTTTGTTCTACACATTTGTAACGCAAATTCTCAACCTGTGAAATTTTTATATGAGACTGTCACTGTAGCGAAAACTGATGTCGAAAATATTTCGGTAAGGAAGATAGGTCACCTTGACGTAATGCGTTTTGGGCGCCCAGTTGAGAGATAGTCGTCTGAGAAAAGAAAGCCATTAGGTAGAGAAAAAAAAAAGAGGCCATTATCCTCGCTATTGACATTTCTTTGCCGAAAGCATCGCAAATACGACACGCTCAAACTTGAAAACATATGATTTCACTGTGGAGCTCTTAATTTATGATATTTACTAAAATGCCTAATGAAACGATGAGAAACATTTCACGGCTATTGTCTTGCTAGTTGAGAGAAATGCCATATGGCTTGCTTTACGTATTTATTTACTCATTTTGTTTAATATCCAGTTTCTAGCTGCACTGCAGCATTGGTTAAAATAAAATTTAATAGATGTACTAATATAGTTATTTTATGCCTACAGATCCAGTCAATAATAAATTTATGATCTACTTCCAAGAAAATGAGGGCACATAAATAGACATTTCCCTTCACAGGAATTGCATAAATAATTTTTTTACGATTTGGTACCTTACCTGCTAGCGTAAGTTCTCGTGATGCATCACCCTAGTGTTAAGATGTGACATAGGTATTAAACATGGCCATTTTTACTGTAATATTTTTTCTGCTTGAGCTTTGTCATGTTTAGATATAAGTTATTGCATTTGCTGCTGCTTGCTTTGCCAATTTCCATTTTTTTGTCATTGCTGTTTGTGTTAATTGTTTTGTGCTACTGCATTGCCTCATTCCTTGGTTTAGCATCTGAGCTCAGTAGATTTAAGTTAGCTTAACAGGGGGTAGACTATATAAGAGAGTGAGTTGCGATGAATTGGAAGAAATTCATTGAGAAGTTATACGAAAAAAGTACAGAAAGCAGGTATAGGTAGGATTTTCTTGGAAATAAATGATGAGGTAATATAATGGAAAATAAATAATGAGGTAAGAAATATGTGAACATATAAATACAGAAAGCGTGCTTGGATAGGATTTTTTTTGGTGGAGACAAATGTTAAAATACAAGGAAAAATCTATGGAATGAAGTTTTGGGTTGGACTGCAGTACTAAATGTCACACTGAAAACAAACCCTGTTCTGTATTTTTGTGTTATTACACTATGTGAATTTTTGTTTTTCCTGTCTTAAGGTGTTTAGATAACAAGAGTTATGTCATAGACTTTTACTGATAATACGTTATTTTCTTTGTAAAGATGTTTAGACATTATTTATTCTGTTCTGTTTTAATGCTCATGTGTGAAGTTGATGTTTCGAAAGTTATTCTGATCTTTTATGTATGTACTCATGTCATAATTCCTGCAACACTGATGTATATGTTATTTCGAGTCTTTTGTAAAGCTTGTACTACAAATGTTATCTGCATTGTTATGTTCTTTAATGATGTATTTTGTACCGTTGTAATTGTATTCTTATGTTATAAAATTGTAATTGACATAAGTTGATCATATTATTAACTTGTAAGTTCCATTGCACTGCACACGTTTCTGTTGGTCATAGTATATGGACTGCTAGTGTTTGCACGTGTGTTAATAATTCAGCAAGGGACTGGTTAACAGCATTGCTGGTTCTAAGGACAATTCCAAAAACTTTGAGAGTGCACAAGTGGTGGTTATGGACTTGCTATATTGTCCGCAAGGCTCTTCGATGGTGATTGTGCACCTGCACAGTCGCAGCAGATGGCTGCTGGCCATCTCTACAAGGACTACAGTGGGTCTACGCCATTGATGATCCGTCAATACCATTATTTCTACAAGGACTGCTGTGGGTCTGCACCTTTGGTGGCCCACCAATACCGTAATCTCTACAAGGACTACAGTGGGTCTACTCTGTGATGACCTACCTACCAATATTCTTCAAAACTTCGGCAGACTCTGTGGTGGGTTTGCTATGTTGTGGCCCATGACCTGTCAGCATGTCAAGAGTCAGCACTGTCTTTCCGTTGGAAGGACAACACTACTTCTTCAAGACTGCATGGAAATCCACTACTTCCGTGTGCATTTTCTTTTACTGCTCAGACTTTGAGAAAAGAAACGGCAGTTTTACTGTGATGAATGATCAGGACTCTCTTTATGGAGTGTGAGAAAATTTTAGCTTTTGACCAACATTGTATTAATAAGTGTGTGCATTTGATATCTTTCTTACTGTAATTATGAAAATTTTTTTTCAAATCTGTATTGGCCAGTGCCCAAAACAATTTGTAAAATTTTTTGTGGGGAGCATGGGGGCTATGTAAGTAGGCTCTTTAGGTTTTCTTATTGGTAACGCCACGTAGCGCTCTGTATGAAAAATCACTGGCTGTGCTGTGTGCATTGTTGTCTGCCATTGTAGTGTTGGGCAGATGGATGTGAACAGCACGTAGCGTTGAGCAGTTGGAGGTGAGCCGCCAGCAGTGGTGGATGTGGGGAGAGAGATGGCGGAGTTTTTAAATTTGTAAGGCTGGATGTCATAAACTGCTATGTATATTATGACTTTTGAACGCTAGTAAGGTAAATACATTGTTTGTTCTCTATTAAAATCTTACATTTGCTAACTATGCCTATTAGTAGTTAGTGCCTTCAGTAGTTTGAATCTTTTATTTATCTGGCAGTAGTGGCGCTCGCTGTATTGCAGAAATTCGAGTAACGAAGATTTTTGGTGAGGTAAGTGATTTGTGAAAGGTATAGGTTAATGTTAGTCAGGGCCATTCTTTTGTAGGGATTTGTGAAAGTCAGATTGCGTTGCGCTAAAAATATTGTGTGTCAGTTTAAACACAGCCATGTATAAATGCTCTAAGGGGACGTTTCAGTTTATGTTCACATTATGCACTGTTGCTAATGGTGTCTGCGTCCTATCTGCAGTACAGGCACGTACGCACACACTAATACCGCACAGAGCCGACTGCCTTTATACCGATTTCTACCATAAACCACCTTAGTCGTTGTTGTCCTGTTATGTGCTGTACTGCTGACATCAAATGCAATACCATGCGATTGCATTTGTCGGTATACTGGAATTCGTACTATTCCACATACACTGTGCACAACCGACAATATTAATTTTCCTGCAAATATCCATTATGCTGAGTTTCACTACTGTGTTATGTCTTATTTCGTACGTCTTTCAGGGAACTGGCTTCAGACGGTTATCATCGTACTTCGAGGGGCGTTCAGTAAGCAATGCAAGGCGTTTTTTTCTGAAAGCTGGTTGGTTTTATTCAGTATTCCAATACACCATGAAACACGTATGTAACGCAGCAGCGATGGCGAGGCATTGTAGCATCTGTGACCAGAGAGTATGCGCTTGACCGCGCGAGTGTTGCGAGCGGTTCTCAGTCTGTCAGTAGTCGTTGCGAGTCGGTCAGTAGTCGTTGCGAGTCTGTTAGTAGCTGTAGGCCAGTGCAGTACAGTAGTCGTTGCGAGTCTGTAGCTCTGTCTAGTTGAGAGCAGTACTCAGTCTGTAGTCGTCATGCAGAGCGGTCGGTCAGTAGTAGCAGCCCAGGGCGATTGTGTGATGTAGGCGGTCGGCAACACTGGTCAAGATGAGGAATAAGGTATATTGTTAATTAATATAATCATTAGATAATGAAAAATTTTATTTATTGTAATTATTCTCCAACAAGTCTCCCAATAATAATTTTTTATTTCAAAAGCATTTTTTCAAAAATTTAATTTTTTATTGAACTCAAGATTTCGTTGCACTTCCCATTTCATTCCACTTCTTTTGAAGAAAAATTCCAGTAAAATCACAAAAAAAGAGAATATTATTATTTGCAATGCAGTTCCTCCAAGCGGTGCGCAACAACAAGAGCAGATATGTGACATCCATTTATTCTGAGGTAAGACTTTAATTATGATTGTTTTACACAGGGCCAAAGACCGATATTTCGGTTTAATTGTATTTTCTTGTCACTGAACGGACTTTAAATTTTGTGAAGAATTTATATTTGAGTCAGATTGCGAATTTCACATTTTTGTTCCCATTGTCAGTACATTTGATTGTGGGCAGGTTACGCATAGCGCAATGTCCATCAGCATTTCTAATTAGTATTGTCATTTCTTTTTCTTTTAAAAATTTGTGGGGAGGTTACACTTGGCTCCCATTTCTATTAAGTATTGCTTTCTTTTTCTTTTAAAATTACGGTGGGGAGGTTACACTTGGCGACACCCAGTCCAGGATCGTATTTCGTTGAGAGTCTTTTGAGCAACAGTCAGATATCTGCTCTTATTTGCTTAAGTATAATTAGGATTTAGCGCAACGCTTTTAATAATATTGTGACTTTCTCTCTACAGGTCAACGGCAGTTTGTTGCTTTGTTGTATTTGTGTTGCTTTTGCACTGTGTCGATTTGTTTTGTGAAAAATTTTGACTATTGTAAAAATGCCGCGAAAGACTGTGAATAGTGTATCGCGAAGTATTGTGAATGAAATTACCGACTTAAACAACGTGACCGATAGTAATTGTGATACGCAACGTAAAGATGACAATCCTGCGTTCACTAACAATCAGTGCATTCCAACCACTAATGATGACTTTTACCTTAATGATGAACAAACGAACTCAATTGTCTCGTCTGTTAACTTGACGACAATTGATGACGCGGAGCGGTCTATAGTAATGAGTGCTGCCGAGCTTAACATAACCGATTTAGTAAATTCACGTGACGAGCAGACAAATTTGTCTAATGAAGATGAACAGATCTCACAAAGTAGGACGGATTTATTTAATTCAGAAATAATGACCGACAGTGTACATTCGACTGACAAACCTTTTTGTAAATTACAGAATGACCAAATGGTCACGGAAAGCGAGACAATTCCAGATCCACCACCAATATACGTTAATTCTGACTTGGTACGAATTGTGACAAGATTGCTACAACTGCAAAGTGAGAAATTAGACTTTATTTTCAGACGACATAGGGAAGATAACAAACACTTAAATGAAAAACTTGACAATAATGACGAAAAACTCAAACAACAACTTGATGAAAGTTTCGACTACCATTTCAAACAACTTAGAGAAACAATTGATAAAAGTCTTAAACAGCAGAACGAAAAACACGACAACGTTAACGAACAGAACAAACAAGTTAGGGAAGAGATTACAGCTGTTACCGTACAATGTCAGGACAGTAAAGAACAATTACGTGAGGATACTAAGACTTGTGCTAATAACAGTAATGAAAAAGTTGGCACTGTTGCACAAGAATTCGGTAGCACACGTGTAGGCACAACCGAATCACATAAAGACGAGATTATTGCAGTCACTGAACAATGTTCAGCAAACGAAACACTGATACACGAAATTAATGCAGTCACTGAAGAATGTCCTAAAAACGAAGTACAGATTCGCGACGACATTAATTTAGAGCCAGTGGAAGTTTCACACACTCCGAATACGGAAGTTGACGAGAAAAGTGAACGACACAACAACCAGATTGACGAAAGTATTAAAGTAACAGAATTAACAATTATTCCAGTCACCAATACGTCACAGAATCCGCCACCTTGCGAGCATTTATCAGAGTCACGCAGCGTGTATAATGTGAGCAATTTACAGAGACTACGCGAATTAAAATCCGAAAAACCACGCGACTTAAAATCTGAAAAGCTATGCAACTTGAAGTACGAAACGACACAGACAAACAGATTCACACACAAACCCGAACGTGTTTTCAAATTCAGTGACGAGAACGTTGATAATAAGCAGTTTGCATTTGTAAGAAAAAGTAAAGAATTTAATAATGACAGAACACAGATACACGCTTTGCACTGTATACGACAATTTATCTTTGTACATTCACCGCTACTACCTGTAATGCAGAAACTAGCTTTGAACCAGATGCGACAATTTATTTTTGTATTTACAACAGCATTGCCTATAATGAAGAAACCAGAATTAACTTGGATACAACTATTTGCTTTTGAATTTATACCGCTATTGCCTGTAACGCAAAAGCTAAAATTTATTTGCAGTGCGTAATAGACCTCAGGGGATTCATTACGCTTTAATGAATATGTGCCGTAGCGAGCATAGGGCCCCGAGCTGTAGTAGTGCTGTTTCATCTTTAGTTTTCTGCACTGCTGCCTTTTCTTCTACTATCCTTTATATCTATCAAAACTGCCCTTTAACTATTGCTCTATTTAGGATTAAGAATATGTAATGAAAACCGGATATGACAAATATTTTACCGAATGTGACAATTTTCAGTAGGCACTCCCGTAATGACAACTACCGCCGTAACTTTAATTACAGATAAAATCGTAATCATCAGTATGTGTAAAATTTTGAGCAATCGGAACCATATTTATGTAACAATAGATGTTTTTCACCACAATAACATGAAAGCCAGCCGGTTAGCATACCTAACCAACAATGGAATACACAAGGTCAACCAGGCTTTAAGGTTTCGCCGCGTGGACGTATAGTCCCTGGTTCAACAAATAGTAACGCAAGGCAGCAAAGAAATAACTACGTACAGACAACACACTATTTCAACTCGTATCGCAATGCGCCGTATAGAAATTACTATCATGACAGACGTAAAAATAACGACGAGCACAATTATCAGCGTACATTTAATAACAGTCGATCTTATTAGCAGCAACAACATCAGCAACAACAAATAATCATGAATGAAACAGACAATAGGTGTCATCCATAGCGTAACATGTCAGTAAGAAATAACAGGACAGTTCAAATAGTGGATATGTCACAGCATCCTCCCGTAAATAATAACACGTACGATAGATTTTAACCAGATACAGCACAGATTGCATATTACAGTAACGCAAACATTACTTTTGACACGCAGAATTTTGTTCACGAGAATGTTATTTGAAGCATGCTTTGTTGAATGCTCCACTGTTATCGCACCCAGATCTTACTAGAAATTTTTCCATTGCCACCGACAGTTCCAACACCGCTTTAGGTGTACATATTTTCCAGGAAATAGAAGAAGATGGTTCAACAGTAATCAAAAACATCGCATTTGCAAGCCGCATTCTGTCACCTGCTGAACGAAATTACTCCGTTACAGAATTAGAAACATTATGTGTTGTATGGGCTTTCACGAGATTTAGGCACTTTCTTTATGGCAGACACACCACCGTCTACACAGACCACAGAGCGATACAATTTTTGCTTTCAGCTAAATTTACTCACGATAGATTAAGCAGATGGAAACTTTATTTGCAAGAATTTAATTTTACGATTGTTCACATTCCCGGCACGCAAAATGTTATAGCAGACGCACTGTCGCGTTCTCTCAGCAACAATCAGCAAGACGTAGCAACCCACTTCTGCAAAGCAAATTTCAGTGTCATGTACATTCAGCAAGTTGCATTTGAAAACTTTATTTCATCGTCATTACAGGACATAGCGCAAGAACAAAATAAAGACAATGTGTGGAAAGAAGTTAAACACCTTTGGCTAGATAAGAATAATGTTACGATTAGAAACCACTACACTGTACGCAATGACATTCTGTTTCGCCGCTCTCATCCTGACAGCAACAATTGGTTATTATGCATTCCTGACGAACTGGTTAACAAATTAATTTGGTGCACTCATTTAAGTTACGCACATTACGGAGCACGAAAATGTTTTCTTATACTGAGACAGAACTGTTATTTTACCAACATGGAAAAACGTATACGACGAGTTTTAGCGTCTTGTAAAATTTGCCAGAAAGCTAAATCAGACACCACTTCACATATTCCTCCGTTATATCCCATTATACCTGTTAAATTAAGACACATGGCCGCAGTAGATATTTTTGGTCCGATTCCGAGAACTAACAGAGGTTTTTGCTACATTTTTGTCGCTGTTGAGCTCACTTCAAAATTTGTTACTTTCACTCCGTTACGCAAAGCTACTGCCAAAACTGTTTCAAATGCATTTGTAAAACATTTTCTATTTCATGTAGGGCATGTAATGAAAGTAATTTCTGACAATGGATCTCAATTTCGTAGTAGCGTATGGACACGCATGTTACGAGCCAGAAACATTTCTCCGATCTATATATCCAAGTACCACGCTTCTTCGAACCCTTGTGAAAGATTAATGAAAGAAATTGGTAAGCTGTGCCGAATATACTGCCACAAAAGACATATTGATTGGGATACACACATACTCTCATTCCAAGATGTAATTAATTCCATTCCAAATGAATCCACTATGCTATCTCCGACTGTTATACTGAAAAACGTTGAACCACCGAACAAAATTAAAGAATTAATAGAATTTCCCAGAAGTCGTCGCCTACGACACCACGAAATAATTGACATTGCGCTGAACAACATCAAACGTGCCGCAGAGCGCCGGAGAAGACAGCAAAAACAGGTTTGTACACGCCGCGTCTTTCACGTTGGACAGAAGATACTAGTGCGTACACACTATTTATCCAGCAAATTAAAAGGTAAGTGCAGTAAATTTGAACTTCTATACGCAGGTCCATATCGGATTCGCAGCATCCCTCACCCCAATGTTGTACACGTCGAAACTTTGAGAACCAGAAAATCGAAAGGCAATCACCATATATCAAACATTAAACCGTTTATTGAGTGAAACCACTGTATGATTCAACACACTATGATGCCATTTACTAAAGCAATTATATTTATGTGAATACTTATTGATGATTATCGTATTTTTTCTTGGCAAGTGCCCGGCAAGGTAAGGTTAGCAGGTCGCTTTTCTTGTCGTTACACATCAGACCGTGCACATTTTCCATTTTTTTTGGTGTATGTGACTGTACTCCAGTTTTGTTTGTATGGACTATGAAATAGTTAAGATATAACACACACCAGTCGACTTTGACATTTTTTTTTTGCCTTATGACATCTCAACATCGTGACTGTTTCACATTTTTTTTGCTGCTGCATTGTATTATTCTGTGTACATTTTTGCATCTGAACACTGTCAACGTCTTTAACATATTACGTTTTCTGTCATGTTATGCTGTAGGGTTAATTATGTTACCATAAACCAGTCATTATCTAGTGGGTATATGATTTAAATGCAGGACATTAATCTTTGTTCATCAATTTCAGAAAGGAATGATGATTCTAAGAAATAAATTTAACATAAATGGAATTTCACCTACGGAATAAACGAAAGGAGATGCAATAACTTTATGAGGAAGAGTAAATGGATCAGGATTAACAAACATTAACAAGAATATACTATACTCATCACAGAATAGCAGTCTTAACTAATTTTTTCTTTCAGAATACAAGGTGATTGATGCAGGCTGTCAGACTGAACTACACATCTTAGTTTTAGTGATGAAATATGCTAGAGATAAGGAATAGTTATGAAATGAGTAATGAAGTGATTTTTTGCAGATGATAATGAATACTGATGAATAATGATGAAGGATATGGTATTATGAATAATGAAGTTTTTCTTTACAGGTGATGATAATGGTGTTATGATGAGATGTATAATGAAGTTTTCTTTACAGATGAAGATAATGTTGAAGTTATGTATTTAGACTATGTAGTTATTTAAGTATTTGTTGCAGTTTGTTTTGACAGCAGGTGTTATATTGCATAGTAGGATGACGGAAAGTTTTGGAAAGGACAGCTATGGAACATTTTTATACACATTTCACTGCCTGTTAATTCGAAGTTCACTACTTTTCAGCATAGTGTGCGTTTCTTCTTTCAGGTCAATAATCCGTTTTTGTATTTTTTCCAGGAGAAGTTTTTCATGATACTTGCTAAACCTGTTACTTATTATACGTGTTCTAGTACTTGCATTTTTATATTTTTACCCATTTGTGTCTATCGTTTATAAATGTGATCACATGTACTGCCTTGTTACATAATTTTGCTACAGCTGACTCATGACGAATGACGTTACTTATCCTCATTTGCTGCAATAGGTCAAAAGCAAATAGTGTTATGTTTCAGCAATTAATTATCGATCCCAACGCAATGCATTGCTAACAAAAAAAAAAAAAAATAAAATGTATTACCAGTCCCACATAATGTCACTAGTTTATGATAATTCTGAATAATACTGATCAACTCCGAATAGCATGTCACTTGAGTAATGACCTCTTAATGAGACTATATTCAAAATAATGCTTTGTCACTAGCTAATAACTGCCACTGTCTATTATAATGATACTACGTATAATGCCTGTGATTATTAATGATTTGCCTGTAATTAACTGATTTTAATAATGACTTTGTAATGGTCTGAATACTACTGAAGGAGGAACACTGTTTATTGTAATGAGTACTTGTAATGCCCATGATTATTAATGCTATGACTGTAATTAACTGATTTTTAATAATGACTTCGTAATAATCTGAATAATACTGAATGATGATTTTATTCAATACTTGCTGGCCACTGAGTGCCAATAATTAATGTCACTCCACGAATTGTTATTAATTATGCCATTGATTAGCTCTTGTTTCCAATGTTGATACTTTGTAATTTGAAATGAATGTGACTGTTTAATAATGCTTTGTAATTAGGAGAAGGCTAATAATTCTTAATATATTGGAATTTCAAATGATTAATTAACGATGCCATACTTTGTTGTTGGAAATGAATGTGACTGTTTCATAATGTTTTGTAATTAGGAAAAGACTAATGATTCTTAATAGATTGGAATGACACATAATTAATTAACTATGGTACTGTTTAATAATGCTTTGTAATTAATTAAGGCTACAAATGATTAATTAATTAACTGTAATTAGACAAATGATTAATTAACGACAAATGATTAATTAACTGTAATTATACAAATGATTAATTAACTGTAATTAGACAAATGATTAATTAATGACAAATGATTAATTAACTGTAATTAGGAAAAGGCTAATGATTCTTAATTATACTCTGTAACTGGAAAAGAATGCGATTATTTAATAATGCTTTGTAACTAGGAAAAGAAGATTACTGATTCTATGTAAAACAATTAATGAACATTTTTCTGTAATACTACATACTTGGTACAGAAATGTTCAATAACTGGGCTATGAATGCCACAAACTACTAATTAAGTCTGTAATTGTCAATATTATGTGACTTAATGTCCTTCACCTTATGAGCTAACTACCCTGAATTATTGCAATGTCCATTTGTCCTGTTTATCCTAGTGATCATGGAGCACTATCTTTGGTTTTGCACTAATTCTACGTTGGTGTGCCTTGTAAGAGTGTGGTGTTGACACGACATGCTGTCCACCACCATGAGCAATGAAGACGTTATTATGGTCCCACTGTTTGGTGTACCTAATGTACTGCCAAAATGAAAACATGGAACATTACTACGACAGTTCAGTGTCTTTGCTACACTGATAAATTCTGATGGGAAAAGATCTTCAAGTTGTGTCACTTGGTGTTGTACTTCTGTGGAAAGATATGGACTTTCAGAGCAGCTGTGTGCAATCTAAAGTGCTACAACCATGATGCAATCCTTCCCTTTCCTATCCTGATTCTTGTCGCATAAAGAAAAAATTTTTTTGGTAACATCATTTATGTTCATAGGTTATACATTTTTCGATTCGCTGAACTCCAATGCGAGTACACTTATGTCACTTGTCAACATAATATTTTTTGCCAGTCTGTTTATTTGTTCTGAATATGCTAAAGAATTTTTTCAGTGCCTGTGCACTTTATCTGTCAAATAATTTGTATATACTTTTCTGATTTGCTACTATGTTTTGTACTCACATTTTGTCTTTGTCTGATATATTTTGTACTTAGTGCGTGTGCACAACATATACTTTATGTACTACATCTAATTATTCTTGCCAGTCTGTTTATTTGTTCTGCATATGCTAAAGAATTTTTTTCAGTGCCTGTGCACTTTATTATCTGTCAAATAATTTGTATATATCTGTCAAATAATTTGTATATACTTTTCTGATTTGCTACTATGTTTAGTATTCACATTTTGTCTTTGTCTGATATTTTGTACTTAGTGCGTATGCACAACATTTAAATACTCTGTAAGTTGTAGAATTTTGTTAATTAAAGAAAAATTTTGCCGCGCTTGGCAAGTCCAAATGACTCACCATCGCTGCCAAATTTTTGCCCCCCCAGTGGAGGGTTATGAAACACGTATGTAACGCAGCAGCGATGGCGAGGCATTGTAGCATCTGTGACCAGAGAGTATGCGCTTGACCGCGCGAGTGTTGCGAGCGGTTCTCAGTCTGTCAGTAGTCGTTGCGAGTCGGTCAGTAGTCGTTGCGAGTCTGTTAGTAGCTGTAGGCCAGTGCAGTACAGTAGTCGTTGCGAGTCTGTAGCTCTGTCTAGTTGAGAGCAGTACTCAGTCTGTAGTCGTCATGCAGAGCGGTCGGTCAGTAGTAGCAGCCCAGGGCGATTGTGTGATGTAGGCGGTCGGCAACACTGGTCAAGATGAGGAATAAGGTATATTGTTAATTAATATAATCATTAGATAATGAAAAATTTTATTTATTGTAATTATTCTCCAACAAGTCTCCCAATAATAATTTTTTATTTCAAAAGCATTTTTTCAAAAATTTAATTTTTTATTGAACTCAAGATTTCGTTGCACTTCCCATTTCATTCCACTTCTTTTGAAGAAAAATTCCAGTAAAATCACAAAAAAAGAGAATATTATTATTTGCAATGCAGTTCCTCCAAGCGGTGCGCAACAACAAGAGCAGATATGTGACATCCATTTATTCTGAGGTAAGACTTTAATTATGATTGTTTTACACAGGGCCAAAGACCGATATTTCGGTTTAATTGTATTTTCTTGTCACTGAACGGACTTTAAATTTTGTGAAGAATTTATATTTGAGTCAGATTGCGAATTTCACATTTTTGTTCCCATTGTCAGTACATTTGATTGTGGGCAGGTTACGCATAGAGTAATGTCCATCAGCATTTCTAATTAGCATCGTTCTTTCTTTAAAAATTTTGTGGGGAGGTTACACTTGGATCCCCATTTCTATTAAGTATTGTCAATTTTCTTTCATTAAAAATTGCGGTGGGGAGGTTACAACCAATACACCATATTATTCACCACTCTCTTGGCTATAAAACCCTATTTTTCAACATAGTCTCCTTTCAATGCGACAGTATTACGCCACCATACTGGGTCAACTTGTCTGAGCCAACGTCTTGCTGTTCCACTAACGTGCCCACCATCTACGCGCTGCTTCCCGCTGAGTGTATCCTTCATTGGGCCCACGAGGTAGAAGTCGGAGAGTGCGAGATCCGGTCTGTAGGGTGGATGATGCAGAACAGCCTGATGACGTCTTGTAAGCTCTGCTCTGGTTTACAGACTTACGTGTCGCCTTGCGATGTCGTGGAGAACGAGACGTTCGTTTGGATTTTGTGGCGACGGACAGGCTGAAATCGTTTCTTCGATTGCCTGAGGGTAGCACAATACATAGGCTTGTTCGTTGCACCATGAGGAAGGACATCAAACAGACTAACCATTTTAGAGTCCCAAAAGACCGTCGCTGAATCTAACGATTGAGATTGAGGCTTTGAACCTTTTCTTCAGGGGAGAGATGGTGTGACGCCGCTGCATGGATTGCTGTTTTGTTCCGGTTAGGAGTGATGAACCATTCTTTATTTGCCTGTGACGATGCTCGGCAAAAAAGCTGTTACGAATAAATTCCACACAGATGGTCCTTCGTTGCTCATAACGGTCTTCTGTTGGGTGAACCCAGCGGGCACACACCTTTGAGTATCCCAACTGGTGGAGGAATGTGTCAGCACTACCAACAGAGAGGTCCAGTTGTGCAGCAAAAGCGAGGTGTTTGATTGTGATCTGTCGATCACTGCGAATGAGAGTGTCCGCACGTTCCAACATTGCTGGAGTCACAGCCGTGTGCAGCAGGCCGGCACGCTGGGGATCGGACAGGTTTGCGCGACCTTTTTGCGATGATGAGAGACCCTTGCCCAACGACTCAACGTGCTTTTGTTCACAGCCAGGTCTCCGTAGACATTCTGCAAGCGCCTATGAATATTTTCGATGCTCTGGTTTTCTACCAAAGAAACTCTACGACAGCTCTCTGCTTGGAACGCACCCCCATTACACGCGCCATTTTGAAGGCTGCTTATAGCGCCGCCACCTATCGGAACGTCATGTACAAAGGTGGTGAAGCGAAATATTCCACGATGTCCCACAACAAATTCCGCAATTTATCAGCCGAAATTTACCGAGAGAAAAAAAAGTGGCATTACTTATTGAACGTCCCTTGTGCTTGGCTAGGCATTCGAGAACTGTTGTCAGTTTTATCTCCACCTCATCAAATGTCTTACCTCGGCCAGCAGTTGCTGTTAATATAGCAAATTAATGCTTTACTTCCAGAGATAATTCCTTGATCATTTGTGTACAAGTTATACAAATGCGTGGACAACGCATTTCCCGCAGGGATGACACAGAAGCAAGCGGAAGTCTCCTCAACCCAACGATAACATTATCTGTCCGATCAACACGGTCATCCAGCTGGTGGGTAACTGAAAGTCACGTTTGAAGAATCTTAGTTTTCATGTCACCTTATCCTCCAAATGTTAGATATGAAATGTGGGAACTGATGTATGTAAAAACGTAACCTCGCCTTGGTAGCCCTTGCGGATCTTGGGTACTTTGGATTCTGGTGCTGGTCTGGTGAGGGCTACAAAGCAATCACAGTAGAAACTTCCATCTCTTTCTACACGTTTCCTCGAAGAGTGGACGCTGAAGCAGGACATATTCTGCTACGAAGGTCCGTGGGACTTGAGGCTGGAGAGTCGAACGTCTTCCAGTACACTACAGATTAGAAGTACTCTCTGGAGTCTGGGAGCTTGAAACTCTTTCGATTCTCTGATTGTGGCCCCTTGTCTGTCCTGGACTGATGTCTGCTAAGGTATGAAGCCAAGGTGTTGCTTCGGATTGCAGCAGTACAGTTGTTATGCGCATGGACTCATTTACGGACACCGATTTTACTGGTGTGGTGGTCCTGCACTATAATCGTAGAAAGAACTCTGCAGTTGACCACATTAGCCGCTTTACTGTGGGCATAGAATAGTATATTTGTGAGTCCAAGCTGTCCCTTGTCATGTTATTTTTACTGTTTAGTTTTCATCCAGTTTGCTACAAGAGTTTATTTACATGTTAGGAACGGTCAAGTGTGATGCCAAGGGATTTTGGATAATTTTTATGATTTATTTGTTTGTTGTAAAACGAAACGTAGTGGTAATTATTCACCACATAGCTGCAAAAAAAGTTGTATTACTCTCTCATCAAAAAAATTAAGAAATCGACGTTGGCAGTAATGGTTGCGGATGCACTGCTGTGATTTTGAGATCACTAACTATATCATTACTAGGTCAATGCTAGAAAGTATGTTTCTCCGAGTTTAAGTCCTACGTTACTTTTCAGTTGAACATACTTTCTAGATTTTGTCCACGAATATGACTTGACTGTGAAACTTCTCTTGTAGGCGAGATCCCTTAAACTGAGTTGAAGAAAGCATACTGTATGCGGCAGTTATAAAACTCAGTAAAACACAGGCTTAATACTGAACACCACTAACTGGATATTAAGTGAGATAAAATAAGAGGCATGCTAGTGAATATTGAAATAATCTCTTGTACGTAATGTTCTAAGGAAGACCAAAGTCAAATTATTGTGCCTTCCAGGAGTTTTATTTACCAACAAAGCAATTTGCATGACTCAATTTTTGAGCCGGCCGGTGTGACCGTGCGGTTCTAGGCGCTTCAGTCTGAAGCCGAGCGACCGCTACGGTCGCAGATTCGAATCCTGCCACGGGCATGGATGTGTGTGCTGTCCTTAGGTTAGTTAGGTTTAAGTAGTTCTAAGTCCTAGGGGACTGATGACCTCAGATGTTAAGTCCCATAGTGCTCAAAGCCATTTTTTGATGGAAGGCCAGTTTCATCTGCAACGTAGTCAACATACTTACTCTAGCAGTTAATATTATAATCTGATTTCGTTCAGTAATAGCGAAGTATGTGTTCCTGGGGAAATCATTAAAAAGGCCATTCCAACAGTTGTATGATTGTGGAATCTAGTAATGGTAAAACGTACCATTACCTCCAACTACGGTGATGAGGTATTCCGTAGCGCAAATCACGAGAGAGATACTGAATTTATTTCCTCCCTAATGTATCTAGCGTCAGTGGTTTTAGAGTCTAACTCGAACATATCACTTTAAACTGAAACGCAAAACAATAAATATTATAAAAATATGCTTCTATGAAAAAGCCATTTCTTTATTTGGTTCTACTACCTCTATGAACTTATTAAAAGTGGGAATCAAGGTGCCGATGGAGTTGTAAGCATTTATCAAAAATCAGTTTCAGCCTAAAATGTTGACGTCAAGTGATACTAAACATGGCAGCTGTGAAAATCTTGAGAAAAAAGACCAGGTACGTAGCATGCTATCATAGTATTGTCCAAAAGCCGTATGCTATGATATTCCAGACATGTACGATATGAAGCTTCTTCGCAGAGATAATTTAAGAACAAAGAAGACAGTGTTAAGAAGTAAAGGTGTTGTGTTGGCAGAAGAGCCAACACCGTGTTACAACTGGAGGCCGAAATGCACGCGTTTTAGCTCACGCAGGCTGGCGTGAGGAGGGAAGAACCTTACTGACGTGAGGTCTGGAACATGACAAGGAATGAGAATACAGAAAGCGGACATAATTAGTTTGATACTTAACTTTAATCCATTAATGAGGAACGTCGCTCTTGACGGTACATGATTCACAATATTATCTGTTCAGAAGACATATAGTAACTGAATATGGCGCCTTGCTAGGTCGTAGCAAATGATGTAGCTGAAGGCTATGCTAAACTGTCGTCTCTGCAAATGAGAGCGTATGTAGCCAGTGAACCATCGCTAGCAAAGTCGTCTGTACAACTGGGGCGAGTGCTAGGGAGTCTCTCTAGACTAGACCTGCCGTGTGGCGCCGCTCGGTCTGCAAATCACTGATAGCGGCGACACGCGGGTCCGACGTATACTAGCGGACCGCCGCCGATTTAAAGGCTACCACCTAGCAAGTGTGGAGTCTGGCGGTGACACCACAAAAGGCACTAATAATTTCAGGAACGTTTCACACAATAACAAGAGAAAACAATGTTACAAGAAGTATTAAACTAATCTAAACTAATGGAGAGATAAAAGCGAGAAGAAACACAAATACGGAAAAAAGTCAAGGACATAAATTTACAACATAAATACAGGGTGTTAGGGGGTATAAGTGCTGATATTGTGATAATTGGTACTTTAATATGTACCCACTTGTGTGTATTAGTTGTTTTTCTCTAAGTCTAACAGTCTTTCCACAAACACATGATGTAATTTACTTCTAGAGGTTTACTGCACAGTCATATCAATGCCAATAAGTGGACTAAGGTTGCCAATACAGACTATCCGGTTTGCGTCCACGTGACTACTGTTAAATACATGATCTGCTGCCTACGGAAAATAACCTTAATGGGTTGTTTGCACCACACGTACTTGGAGGTACTAATCAATCTAAAAACATACTAGTCGCAATAGCTAACATTATTGGTCTGCAAATGAAGTAAATACTGATGCAACGCTGTTCAGTAAACTGTCCTAAGTCATCAACAGAAATTATTATCTGCACTTACACCCATAAAGCCCTGTATATCAATTATTATTAAAAGGTGACATCTAATCGGTGTTATACACAGAAGTCCTGTGGTACAGTTTGTTACTCATGTCCTCATGTCTCAAAATGACACAACTGAGAAGATAATCTCTAGCACCCAGCGGGTATATGAGATGTCAAAGTTCATTCAACAAAGCGATTTCGTTTCAAAATAATTAAAAACGAGCAAACACATCGGAAAACAGTCGAACTTGGTAAAACATCGAGGGCGAACACACACGCTGACACACAAAAACACAACACACACACACACACACACACACACACAGACAGACACACACACAAAATTCAGACCGATGATTTCATAGTTTATAAACACTTAGTTTCAGAATTTAATTTTTGTGAAAAGTAAACATGATACTTAAAGAATTTGAAGCCTTCTGCCGATAATCGTTAGCTACAGTCGCTATCTAATGTTGTAAGTAGTATCGCAAATCAGGCCTTCTGTTTGTTCGCATTCGATATGAGTCATGGCATAGCGAGAGGTCGAATCCTAGGCTCTTGTCGGCACTATAGCCTAATAACACCGCACGCAGCGAAGGACTGAGCCGGCTTCCCTGTGACAATGCCCACTGTTGCAGAAGCCATACATGGGAGTCCCTATTAGAGCGACTGAGCTAGCCCAGAGATTTGCGGCTAAGCCTTATCCAATCCTGCGCGTACTAGAGCACTCTCGAAAAATAATGGAAACGAAATCCCATTGGGAGAGCACTGTGCACGTAAGTGAAATTTTTAGATGAAGGACTTTTTGTCTGTTCGCGTTGACATATAAAAGTCTCTGGACACTTTCTATAAGCGAAAAAAAAAGAAAAAGCATTATCAAAACCCAGTTACAAGCTAGCTAAAAACATTTTGTAGTAAGAGCTACTGGCAGCATACACAAATCTCCATGTTCAAGATCTGGAAGATTGTAGAAGACATTAAAGAAATTCAGTCATTTCCAAATATCACGAGTCCCATGGCAGAAGACCTTCCATTTCAAGGTACGAGATGATGCAAGACTGACGAAGTATTGACGATCCGTACGCTGTGTAACTAGTTTTAAAAATGTAGTGAATTTTACTCTTCACAAAACACTGTAACTGAGGATTTAACAGCATTCTCTTTATAGCTTTCATATATTACACAGTATTTAAATATGTAGAACTAGAAATATTTACAAACGCAGCACAAAACACAGCCTCATATCTCACAACAACAACAAAAAGCTGAATATGCTGTAAACTGCTTGTGGCTGTCTCCGAAGGGCGTCCCTTCCTGTGACCCTAAAGCCGGCCAATAGACTAAAACACCGAGCGGGAAACATCGCGTTTTCCTAAGTACAATATCCTCAAGGTACAACACTCCCCCACTACCATTTACTATGTTTGCTACGGAAAACCAGAAAGCATCTAACTTGTATCATTAACAAGAGCAATGGATTCTGTGAGTACCTTACACGTTTGCTGTACCATGCACGTTAATTTTATGTTGCACAAGGAAAGATGACATACTTGTACTTGCACAAGGAAAGATGACATACTTGTACTTACGGAGTTTCAATCACGTCACAATCGATAGTAGACGAGTTCCACTTCACGAACGTGCAGCAATTTGTTAATGTATTCTAATTTCGACGACTATCTCTTCAGTTTTCACGCATATCAACTGGGATCATAAAATAGCTTCCAGTTCTCTTATATTTTTCTTTTTTCTAGTTTTCCCTATACACCACCTTCTTCTCCCCTGCTCTCTTTTTCTTTCTTCTGTCTTGTTATTTATGATGACTTTTTTTCTCTGCCCTGAAAGGCTTCGAATTTAAGTATTTCTTTCTTAAAGAATGGATACGTTGTTATTTGCGATTTTTTGATATTGTTTCCTTTATAGTCGTCTCCTTATTTATGTAATACATTAATTGTTGACTTCTTTTTTTTCAGAGGAGCAGGTCTCTTTTGTTTCCCTGTTCTTTGATTCGGCAGAGGTGTCCAAAGAAGATTGCCCTCCAGTTTCCTATTTTTTAAATACTTTCTGTATATTTTCGTAGACACCCTCCTTACTTCTCATTTTCCAAAACGTTGCTGTTTGTATTGCCCCATTATATTTCTAAAAACCCATTTTTCAAGTATATCTACACTGTTTACCACGTAGTTCACTTTTAAGCATTTAGGTGCGTATAGCCATTCACCTCCTACCACTACCCTTGCTGTAATTATTACTATTATTAATTATTATCGTTATTTACTGCTGTAGTTTCTAGACCGGAATCATCTTTGAAATGCAATTAAAAATTAATTAGAATTTGTGTCTTTCTTAAAAATTATTATGAACATGGAGACTACAGCTGTGAAAACTTAGCTATGTAAATTTACGTAATCGAAACTTCCACATAAATAGTAACAAAGATAGATTTAATAACACTTCTAACTGTATTTAATTGTAACTAATTAGAATGAGAAGAAAAGAAACAGGAAAGCAGAAAAAGAGGAGAAATGGCGGTTACCATTTCGCCTTCTGCATTATCGTGCCATCAGAATGAACATCGAGTTTTCTAGTCCATGATTTACTGATGCATCCTGTAAGCATTAACGTCCACGGGGTTCCCCACACCACTTCTGATGACGACGTTCCGATGATTCTCCGTTGCCATGGCTGAGGTTTCTCCCTGTTGTCCTCCCTCATTACAGGCCATGATGAGGTGAGACGTACAAACTTGCCGACGAGATGACTCCTACAACGCTGAATCGCCACTGGCTAACTCTGCGCACATAATACCGTAAGATACTGAAACGTTTTTACGTTCACCATAACGCGCTGGTCTACAATTCTCATAAAGTTTATTGGAAATTTTGCCCACAATTTATCGCAGTCTTTTACCATTTCATATAAAGACACGTTTGAGGAAGTCACAACTTCTCTGTGTTCTTCATACTGAGGGCAATGTATTACTCCGTGATTTTCAGTTCTATACTGGCCGCGTTCACATGTAGATCCCTGATAGCTGCATGCATGTTGAGGTCAATACGGATTATTTCAAAGGAGTTATGCAATTTCTAGTCATATCTGATGTGTTATGAGGAGTGAAATATCGTGGAAGATCTCTTGATGTGGTATTCAATGTATTTGGCTTTGATGTCCATGACTATAGACTAAAATAATTATTATTGATTAGGGTTAAATGCTGTCTCTCTACAAAAACAGATTTACTTGTATGGATAACAGTTCACGTCGTGTAATGCTTGTGACTGAAACCGATAGTTCATACTTTTAATTTTTTAGTTGCATGTATGTTGAATTCACTAAGGATTATGTCAACGGAGTTACGCACTTTCTAATCATATTTGATGTGTTATGAGAAGTGAAGTATAGTGAAAGATCTCTTGATGTGGTATTCACTGAATTTTTTTAACAAAAAAAGGAAGGAAAATATACCAATCACTGTTTGAGTCTGACCACGTAAACATCACCCAACGTGGCAAAAATCACGCCGTCAGCACGCACACGACTTATTTTAATGTCTCCAAACATAAAAAGGCTGTCCAGTGTGAAACATACAGCACACTACCAAGCCTTTTCATAACTTCCATTGTCGGAAGACTTGTTCCGACTCGTTGATTCTTTTATGAATTTTTGACGTTTATGTTCTTCAATTCGTAAAACAAACACACTCACACACACACAAAAAAAGAAACTTATGCAAGTACTAGTTTCCATCAGAAGAATTTCAAGATATCTGAAAGATCTGAAATACACGGCGAAGAATTTGTTAAAGGGAGTTGATGAATGACTGTTTTATACAAACTGACAATTTTAGGGCACACACTTAACCTCGAGTGTTAACGTCCTATCTTTTTATGACACGAACGTATTCTCCTCCGGACAAGGGGCTCGGAATTTACTTCGGAGTCGTTGGTGTGTAAGTATGACATCACAGGCAACTTGAGAGGCAGGATGTCTCGTCGTAGCTTCTAGTAAATGGGAAAAAAAGGATGTGTCACAGCTGCTTAAGAAGCTTTAACGAAATTTACTGCAGACGTTTTCTCAGACGATTTCCCGTCGGCGTGTCGTTTTCTCATGCACAGGCCTATGCGGGCCGTCTGTCTTCATGTACTACCGAACCAATTTCAAAAAAAGGGTTCAAATGGCTCTGAGTACTATGGGACTTAACTTCTAAGGTCATCAGTCCCCTAGAACTTAGAACTACTTAAACCTAACTAACCTAAGGACATCACACACATCCATGCCCGAGGCAGGATTCGAACTTGCGACCGTAGCGGTCGCGCGGTTTCGAACCAATTTCGTTCAACTTTTTCTTAATATTGCTGTCAAGTGTCCGATATACAATACGCTACTTAAGTTAATGGAAGTATTAGTAGATCTGACATTTCTGTAAGAACGAATTTCGTGTAGTAATTAGACTAGCTGCTCATGAAGGGTGCAACTTTAATCACTGCAATTGAACTACAATAGCCGCGAGGGATTAGACGAGCGGTCTAAGGCGTTGCAGTCATGGACTGTGCGGCTGGTCCCGGCGGAGGTTCGAATCCTCCCTCGGGCATGGGTGTGCGTGTCTGTCCTTGGGATAATTTAGGTTAAGTAGTGTGTAAGCTTAGGGACTGATGACCTTAGCAGTTAAGTCCCATAAGATGTCACACAAATTTGAACATTTTTTTGAACTACTATGAAGTGCCAAAGAAATTGGTATAGGCAAAGGTATTCGAACACAGAGATATGTAAACAGGCAGAATATGGCACTGCGGCCCGCAACACCTATATAAGACAACAAGTGCCTGGCGCAGCTGTTAGATCGGCTACTGCTGCTAAAATGCTAGGTTATGAAGATTTAAGTGAGTTTGAACGTGGTGTTATAGTCGGCGCACGAGCGATGGGACACAGCATCTTCGAGGTAACGATGAAGTGGGGATTTTACCGTACGACCATTTGACGAATGTACTGTGAACATCAGGAATCCGGTAAAACATCAAATCTCCGACATCGCTGAGGCCGGAAAAAGATCCTACAAGAACGAGACTTACGACGACTGAAGAGAATCGTTGAACGTGACAGAAGTGCAACCCTTCAGCAAATTGCTGTAGAATTCAATGATGGGCCATCAACAAGTGTCAGCGTGTGAATCACTCAACGAAACATCGTCGATATGAACTTTCGACGCTGAAGACCCTCACGCCTACTCTTGGTGACGGCACGACACATCGTTTTATGCCTCGGCTCGGCCCGTCAACAGCGACATTGGACTGTTGATGACCGGAAACATGTTTCCCGGTCGGATGAGTCTCGTTTCAAATTGTATCGAACGGTTGGACGTGTACGGGTATGAGGACAACCTCATGAGTCCATGGACCCTGCATGTCAGCAGGGGACTGTTGAAGTTGGTGGAGGCTCTGTAATGGTGCGGGGCGTGTGCAATTGGAGTGACATATGACCCCTGATACGTCTAGATACGACTCTGACAGGTGACACGTACATAAGCATCTTGTCTGGTCACCTGCGTCCTTTCATGTCCACTGGGCATTCCGACGAACTTGGGCAAGTCTAGCAGAACAATGCGACACCCCACACGTCCACACCTCCAGAACTGCTACAGAGTGGCTCCAGAAAAACTGCAACGTGCTATTCGGAAGAGATCTCCACCCGCTCGTATTCTTACGGTTTTATGAACAGCTCTGCAGGATTCGTGGGGTCAATTCCCTCCAGCACTATTTCACACAATATTCGAGTCCATGCCACGTCGTGTTGCGGCTCTTCTCCGGGCTCTACGATATTAGGCAGGTGTACCATAAAATATTTTTATGGCTAACGCACGCTGTTGTCCGTTGTCACGAACCCGCAGTGCTGCCACCTGAAAATGGCTGCCACTACTCATTTCAAACATTCCCGTTATTCTGTGTCACCTTGTATATGGTTGCAGATGACGGGTTGTGAAACAAAACAGCTGCACTAGTTAACATAAAATCCAGGAGAGCCACAGCATGTGGTAACAAAATGTGTGTGAATTCGAAGGACAACACACACACACCCATGCCCGAGGGAGGACTCGAACCTCCGGCGGGAGAGGCCGCTCAATCCGTGACATGGCGCCTCAAACCGCGCGGCCACTACGCGCGGTCATGTGGTAACAAGATATATACATATATATACTACATTAGGTCTGTTTTTCAAATATGTCAATACTGTCTTGAAAACTCAAATTTATTTGTGCACAAGCACTGAAAAGAATTTTTCTCGTTTTATGGAAAGACAGTAAAACACCCACTGATAAGTCTCAAAGATCAGAGAAACATGTCTGTGGAATAAATAAAAAAAAAAGAAACAAACGAAGAAAATTGTGTTTTGCTCAAGGCGGATCCTCTCCAATAGCAACTTATATTTGTTCACTGTGCAACGGGATTTGGATCTGTTGCGGTAGTCACAACAGTCAAATATGCAACACAGAATAACTGCTAACAATACGATTTAAAGTCAGTTCATTTATGACACAATTCGAATGTACAAGGTTTGCCAAGTCAAACTAGGCACGTCAAAACAATACGTTACTTGAACTAGATTGTGAGACATGAATAAATACACTTGTGCAGATTCAGTTATAGCGTCAATCCAACCATCATTCGTTGTCAGAGACTATGTTGTTATTTGAAACTGCCTGCAATGGAACAGAGTATTATTACTAAAAGTAGAGGAAATGGTCAGAGACGTGACATGTTTAATCATACTCATCAAATGCATCAATGATCTGACAATACGCAATCGCGAAATGGCGAAGGACAAACGGTTGTACCTATCCACGTATTAATACTCAAGAAGTCAGCAAGGAAAGGAGAAATAAGAAATATCTTATGAATGTCGTAGTAAGCCTAGACAACAGTTTTATAGGTTTCACTTCTGGAGGAGGTCGAGTGGATGTTGCAACATACATAGCATATTAGTTCAGTTTCAGTAAAACTCTTTTCATACCGAACACTTATCCTTAGTTGTTCACATGCGGGACAATATACATTTACAATCAAAGAACACATAACTGTTCTTGTACAGGGCTTTTACAAATGATTGAAGCGATTTCATAAATTCACTGTAGCTCCATTCATTGACATATGGTCACGACACACTACAGATAGGTAGAAAAACTCATAAAGTTTTGTTCGGCTCAAACCGCACTCCAGGTTTCTGCCGCCAGAGCGCTCGAGAGCGCAGTGAGACAAAATGGCGACAGGAGCCGAGAAAGCGTATGTCGTGCTTGAAATGCACTCACATCAGTCGGTCATAACAGTGCAGCGTCACTTCAGGACGAAGTTCAACAAACATCCACCAACTGCTAACTCCACTCGGCGATGGTATGTGCAGTTTAAAGCTTCTGGATGCCTCTGTAAGGGGAAATCAACGGGTCGGCCTGCAGTGAGCGAAGAAACGGTTGAACGCGTGCGGGCAAGTTTGACGCGTAGCCCGCGGAAGTCGACGAATAAAGCAAGCAGGGAGCTAAACGTACCACAGCCGACGGTTTGGAAAATCTTACGGAAAAGGCTAAAGCAGAAGCCTTACCGTTTACAATTGCTACAAGCCCTGACACCCGATGACAAAGTCAAACGCTTTGAATTTTCGGCGCGGTTGCAACAGCTCATGGAAGAGGATGCGTTCAGTGCGAAACTTGTTTTCAGTGATGAAGCAACATTTGTTCTTAATGGTGAAGTGAACAGACACAATGTGCGAATCTGGGCGGTAGAGAATCCTCACGCATTCGTGCAGCAAATTCGCAATTCACCAAAAGTTAACGTGTTTTGTGCAATCTCACAGTTTAAAGTTTACGGCCCCTTTTTCTTCTGCGAAAAAAAAAAAAAAGTTACAGGACACGTGTATCTGGACATGCTAGAAAATTGGCTCATGCCACAACTGGAGACCGACAGCGCCGACTTCATCTTTCAACAGGATGGTGCTCCACCGCACTTCCATCATGATGTTCGGCATTTCTTAAACAGGAGATTGGAAAACCGATGGATCGGTCGTGGTGGAGATTATGATCAGCAATTCATGTCATGGCCTCCACGCTCTCCCGACTTAACCCCATGCGATTTCTTTCTGTGGGGTTATGTGAAAGATTCAGTGTTTAAACCTCCTCTACCAAGAAACGTGCCAGAACTGCGAGCTCGCATCAACGATGCTTTCGAACTCATTGCTGGGGACATGCTGCGCCGAGTGTGGGAGGAACTTGATTATCGGCTTGATGTCTGCCGAATCACTAAAGGGGCACATATCGAACATTTGTGAATGCCCATATATATATATATATATATATATATATATATATATATATATATATATATATATATTCCTTAAAGGTCGCGATTACCTGTAGTCGACGCCGACTTCGTACGGTATCTCCATGTGATAAAGCAAGAATGTGACTGTAAAATTGAAAGGGACCACTTAACAGGCAGGTTTCAAACTCTCATTCTACAGATGCTCTACAAGTTCTACATGTACTCTATATATGGCATCCTCAAAGATGTGTTTCAAATATTGTATTGCATATCTATAGTTTCCCTACCTGCTCTTACTGTTGCTAGTTACCTCTTGTTTGAAATTCTACTAGCTTAGACCCTTCTCTGCAAAGCTTTTCCTTTAGAATTCTTTAGCGGTCATTTTTGTTCATTGTATCTCTTCACGTCACCCATTATCTGTTCACAAGATTTTTAACATGTTTTTCATATTCCATTTTAGACATCGTACCAAAATCCATGACTTTCTTAGACGTTCGTAATTTTTCTATGATTCACAGGAGATTTTACTGATTTGCAGAAGTCAGTCATTAAAATGATCCTTCTGCAACGTTTAAAACAGTAAACTTGGCAGGGTGTTGTGCCTGGAAACTCGACCCTTCCGCTCTCCACTTCCGTGTCAACCAATGGCAATCAGTCACCTGTTTCAGTGCTCGTGTGCTAGATCTTTCATATGTGTACCGGGAAGACGTTGAAAATTAGCCGTTGCGGGGGTAAACTGCACCAGTTTAGCGTTAAGGTGGCAGTGAAGAGAAAGCAGTAACATAAAACCTAAAATATCAAGGCTATCATAAAACTTCACAAGCTCATCTATAATGTTCGTGTAAACGAGGCTATAGTAAGAAACCGTTATGACCTGCGTGAGTGGTAGTTGTGTAAGCAGTGCTTTAGGTGTTTCGATAACTGGAGAGAGAGGAAGAGGTGTTGAGTAGGGGAGGCTTCGAGGTCAGACTAGATTCGACGGTGGATAACTCAGATGATTAGCTTACTGCGAAAAGCAGAGGTGGGGTCTGTTATGAAACTTGACTGTAATTATAAATATGTTGAGAGACGGTGACAAAATGAGAAATTTTTTGAAAACACTTACCACAGACTTAAATTTCTGTGTCATTTTTTTCATCTCAGATCTCCAAGTTTTAAAAAAGCACTAAAATGACACTTCTGTCTGACTCAGAAGCAATAAAATTAAGGCTTTTATTCGATTTCCACGCATAGGGTGTTTGGAATCAGTGCGAGGCATTCAGAGGAACAAAATATCGCACAGGGCGTATCCTTTTGTATTGCATTTTCTGCAAAAATTGTGACTTGTTGCTCGGTGTTTGAGCATGTCTTGCGAAGGTCCTTGTCGCTGTGGTCAGTATGTCTGAGAGCACTTGTGTCTAAGCAATTTTAACTGAAAATTTCCGATATCATCAGGTGCAAAGTGTTCACAGTTAGTTTCTGGGTTTCGGCAGCTGTGTTAGCTGGTCGTCTCTTCACAAATAAAGAAAGACGGTCGCGATTTTTCGGCGAAGTAAGAATTACGGCTGCCACCTGAAGAGACGTTACTCCAGAGACTGTTAACATCAAGACCATTCAGATTATTTGGCGTTGCAAAAGCTGAGAGAGCTTTAAAAAGTAAATTATATACTTTCTGATAATGTCGGAAATTTTCAGTAAAAATGTTTTTGAGCGCATGCGCTCCTATTCGCAAAGAAGCAGTATTTTTTATATCTACGCTTCGAGGCTAAACTCTTTTCTTGGTAATTGAAAAATACAGACACGAAGTCATGCGTGGCCGACACTCTGAGTAGCTATCGGTACTTTCGGCAGATGAGGAACAGCCAACTGGCGCAGAAAATGCACACATGCAGAACTAGGCGCCGTGAGACTTTGCAAGGAAGCCCGTTCAAAAGTAAAACGAACAGCAGAATACCAAATGACTCAAGCACCGTCCTTAACCTGTCTACAGTTATAATAGTAATAATAATAATAATAATAATAATAATAATAATAATGGCAGTTGTTACCTGCCCTGGCTTCATACGTGTAGTATCTACAGGGGGACGGTTTGTCTGACACAGCGGTAACGAATTATATACACAAATCTTCCTCGTGAATTCATCTATAAGTGAAAACTGTATGAAAATCCCTACAGTGTTTCCTGCGATTACCCTTCACATACAGACAGAAGAACGCGCTGGTACTACAACTGTGAAAACTTCATTTACCGGCACACAATATTTACTTAAAATAGCAATGTTTCGATACAAGCATCAGCCGTGACTATGCTAGAGAGGAATTAACACCAGAGACTGAGTTCATAGTGCAGTGTCACAGAAAGAAGCTGGGAGAGAAAACGAGGAAAAAGAAATGAGGAGCAAAAGGAAGTAAAAAAAGAGGAGAGAAACGTAGAAGATGGGAGAGAGAATCCTTACGCTAATTGGCAGGAACAGTATAATTAATTAGTGCTGAGAGGAAACTACGTCAGTCTTAGTAAGAAGTGCTATAACCTTACCTTAAATCTAGAGTGGATTAAGATCAAAGGTGAGTCACAGGCGCTGTGCATAGCATGTGTCAATCAGTTTCATCACTCTTAATTATCGGGAGATGCTGATAATCAGATAGAAGAAAATACTTTCTGTGCAATCTACGAGGGCAGTGCAATAAGTAATGCAACACATTTTTTTTCTCGGCCAATTTTGGTTGAAAAAACCGGAAATTTCTTGTGGAATATTTTCAAACATTCCCGCTTCGTCTCGTGTAGTTTCATTGACTTCCGACAGGTGGCAGCGCTGTACGGAGCTGTTAAAATGGCGTCTGTAACAGATGTGCGTTGCAAACAACGGGCAGTGATCGAGTTTCTTTTGGCGGAAAACCAGGGCATCTCAGATATTCATAGGCGCTTGCAGAATATCTGCGGTGATCTGGCAGTGGACAAAAGCACGGTGAGTCGTTGGGCAAAGCGTGTGTCATTATCGCCTCAAGGTCAAGCAAGACTGTCTGATCTCCCGCGTGCGGGCCGGCCGTGCACAGCTGTGACTCCTGCAATGGCGGAACGTACGAACACACTCGTTCGAGATGATCGACGGATCACCATCAAACAACTCAGTACTCAACTTGACATCTCTGTTGGTAGTGCTGTCACAATTGTTCACCAGTTGGGATATTCAAAGGTTTGTTCCCGTTGGGTCCCTCGTTGTCTAACCGAACACCGTAAAGAGCAAAGGAGAACCATCTGTGCGGAATTGCTTGCTCGTCATGTGGCTGAGGGTGACAATTTCTTGTCAAAGATTGTTACAGGCGGTGAAACATGGGTTCATCACTTCGAACCTGAAACAAAACAGCAATCAATGGAGTGGCGCCACACCCACTCCCCTACCAAGAAAAAGTTTAAAGCCATACCCTCAGCCGGTAAAGTCACGGTTACAGTCTTCTGGGACGCTGAATGGGTTATTCTGTTCGATGTCCTTCCCCATGGTCAAACGATCAACTCTGAAGTGTATTGTGCTACTCTTCAGAAATTGAAGAAACGACTTCAGCGTGTTCGTAGGCACAAAAATCTGAACGAACTTCTCCTTCTTCATGACAACGCAAGACCTCACACAAGTCTTCGCACCCGAGAGGAGCTCACAAAACTTCAGTGGACTGTTCTTCCTCATGCACGCTACAGCCCCGATCTCGCACCGTCGGATTTCCATATGTTTGGCCCAATGAAGGACGCAATCCGTGGGAGGCACTACGCGGATGATGAAGAAGTTATTGATGCAGTACGACGTTGGCTCCGACATCGACCAGTGGAATGGTACCGTGCGGGCATACAGGCCCTCATTTCAAGGTGGCGTAAGGCCGTAGCATTGAATGGAGATTACGTTGAAAAGTAGTGTTGTGTAGCTAAAAGATTGGGGAATAACCTGGTGTATTTCAATGCTGAATAAAACAACCCCTGTTTCAGAAAAAAAATGTGTTGCATTACTTATTGAACTGCCCTCGTACAATTCGTCAGACGTTCTGATTCATCATGTGAACCACGATTTAAAAGTTGCTGCTCTAACCTATATTCAGTAGCACAAAACATGTTACCACAATCTTTTTTCTCTAAAACGCTTTATCGGTCTGCTTCCTCAGCACGCCTACTGATACGTTCCAAACCACCGCGCCTAAAAACGGGGTTTTCCGTTGCTCATACTTCTGTGTATGTGTTTTGAACAGCCCTTGGGCTAGGGACCATTTGTATATACCATCAGAAGGATGGTCTTAGTGTCACTATCCTGCAGCACAGGGGAAGATATGTGTATTACACACTTCAATTTTTACGCTATATTCCTAAGATGTGATGTCGAACAGCCTTAAAAATTTTCTTGATATTTTTATCCCTTTCCCAGATAAGGAAAAGTTACTCTACTCGTACACGTAAAATATGCAAGTGAATATTAAATATATTGATTGATGACGGGTACACCATGATAAGCCCGTGATTTAATAAAATTGACGGAAATACCCGTGAAAGAATGAATGAATAAATAAATGATGCATTTGCGTAATTTTATGGACGAGTCCTGAGAAAACTCCAAAAAAGCATTTTACACCATTTTTTCGCTGTCAGCAGTGGGCCAAATCCCAGCTGCGGATTCAAGACGACTATGTATAGATAATAGCTCAAATTTTTAAGATATGTAGCTAAGAGCCCGGTGTCAAACTATACTGAAAATTTTCTTGATTCTCCATCCGTTTTCAATATAAAGAGGTTCCAAGTTACTCTACTTATACGTAAAACACGCAGGTAAAAATTATTAAATAAATTTGCTGATGGTTGATGATGACGGCTGTAACGGTGATGTCACCTACTTTAAATTGATGGATACACGCATGACGAGTGAATGAATGATGCATTTGCGTAAATTCATTGGCGGTTCCTGAGGAAAGCCCAAAAAAACGCTTTTCATCATTTTTCGCTGTTACCAACGAGCCAAACCTCAATTGCGGAAATCAAGACGGCTATGTACAGTAAATGGCTGTAGGTTTTATTTTATTTTCCTAAGATTCCGGTCTCAAACAAAACTGAAAATTTGCTACATAACTTTATCCGTTTCCGAGATATAGAAGTTCAAAGTTACTCTAGTTGTGCACATAAAATACGCACGTAAAATGCGGTGTGAGGCCAAAAGGTAGTTTATAAAGACGTAGTTTATAAAGTTTCGAGGCACAGAGAAAAATGATGTAAAATGTCTCCATTATCATCAAAAGAGGTCTGGGAACTGCACATTGTAGTACTGCAACAAATCCATAGCTTCTCTCTCTGCATAAAAATGCGCTAATATGTTCACATACCAATATTTTTGAGGCAGCTAGTACCCACTTTTCATTCAAAGTTTCCTTTTAATAAAGACGAACATGTTAGCCTTTATTTGCTCTCCGATAGGGGCATTTACCGGTCGTTGTGTAGTTCTTAGTTAAAGAACCGATCTAAAATAGCTTCTATTGTAACTCTTGCCTTGACAATAGCAGTGAGAAGGGTCGTTACTTATTTTTGATTATCATAAGTGACGTAGTCTCTCTGGCGTAGTACTCAGTCTACGTAATTTCCAACCGACTCTGTTCAGCCAGAACGAATAGCACTCGCCCGCGAGACAAATCACATGTTGCAGGTTCCCTGAAGGCCCACAGGATCCTACATTGATTTTATTACGTCACCTGTAATTCTTGGGATCATTATAAACCACAAATTTCCTAAGTACGAATTGCGCGCTGCAGTAGCCCCCAATTAAGCACTTCTTGGTATAAAATGCGTCACTTTTTTCTAGAGAACACTGAAGAGGAAATATTGGCGATATAGAACAAGGAAGTGACACTTTGTAACTTATCTTCCAGATGACAGAAGTATGCAAGACCTTCTCAGAGGTTTGTGGGAAACGAGGTCCTGCTAAAAGCAGAGCACTCACTTCTAAGCTATCCGGTATAAAATAATCCAGAATATTATCTCGTTTCTTTCGAAAATTTTGCAAATTTATGTGGGAAAGCTCCTAACCGCATTTGAAGTTTCCAGTTGAAACGGAAGTGCAAGTAATGTATACCTCAGCCTCTAGATACCTGTGAATGCTACGAGTCGTTACACACATATTGTAACCCGTTTTGAATAAACAAAAGACCATCACTAATTGTAACTGCGCTGACAAATATATTATTCCTGAAAAAAAGTCATCTTCCTGCAAAACTGTTTAGCCGGCCGGGGTGGTCTAGCGGTTTAGGCGCTCAGTCCGGAGCCGCGCGACTGCTACGGTCGCAGGTTCGAATCCTGCCTCGGGCATGGATGTGTGTGATGTCCTTAGGTTAGTTAGGTTTAAGTAGTTCTAAGTTCTAGGGGGCTGATGACCACAGATGTTAAGTCCCATAGTGCTCAGAGCCATTTGAACCATTTTGCAAAACTGCTTTTATTTTTATCTTCACTGCTGAGAACTTCACAGCTCATAGCGTACATAATTATTGATGGCGTTACCTAAATGAATTACATTAATAAATTGTAGGGAATTTTTAGGTACATTTGTTCCTCCTTCATAGCCTCGCTCGTTAAGAATACATGCTAGCTGTCACCATGTTAAAAGGCCTGGCTCGCTATTCTTAGTCAGTAGGGTCACAAATCAAAGAAAGTGTAACCTAAGCTCCGTTGACAGAATTTCGAAGTTTGTTCAGGGATATTTTCGGAGTATTTTGCTGTAAACGACCCGCGGAGTCCGGTGGTTCGTTATAGGTAACGTAATTATGATTTTTTCGGTTTGTTACCCCAGTTACCTTTGTTTCTGTGAAAATACATTCACAAGCCTGTGATACACAATCCTCAAACCGTACCACACGAAACGCACAGTAATGCAACCTCTCTCAGTGCTGCGCAAGCTGACTCAGCGGTAGCGTCGCTGTCCCGCTCTCTCATTGCATTCAGTGAACCCGTAAACGATGTGCATATCGTTCAACTCTTCAGTGTATATATATCCATATTGCTAACTCTGCTGGGAAAACAAACCTGATTCTGAAGTCGCGCCTCCCCTGACGGTTGGTGTTAGCGGCATTATTGAGTTCCACGCACCTATTGACGTATTTGATAATATATAGAAGAATGTCAAAGTAAACTGATGATGTATTAGACGACGATCAGTTTGGCTTTAGGAAAGGTAAAGGCACCAGAGAGGCAGTTCTGACGTTGCGGCTGACATTGTCAGCCGCAAAGTCAGAACTGCATCTCTGGTGCCTTTGCCTTTCCTAAAGCCAAACTGATCGTCATGTAAGTAATACATCTTCAGTTTTCTTTTACATTCTTCTGTATGTTATCAAATACGTCAATAGGTGCGAGTTCATACGATTTGTCGACCTGGAAAAAGAGCCAGAAAACGTAAAATGGAGCAAGATGTTCGAAATTCTGAGAAAAATAGAGGTAATCTGCAAGAAGAGACGGGTAATATACAATATGAACAACAGCCAAGAGGGAATAATAAGAGTGAATGACCAAGAACAAATTGCTCGGATTAAAATGGGTGTAAGACAAGTATGTAGTCTTTCGCCCTTACTGTTCAATCGAAGAGGCAATGATAGAAATAAAAGAAATGTTCAGGAGTGGAATTAAAATTCAAGGTGAAAGGATATCAGTGATACGATTCGCTGATGACATTGCTATTCCGAGTGAAAGTGAAGAATTACATGATCTACTGAACGGAATGAACAGTCTAATGAGTACACACTATGAATTGAGAGTAAATCGAAGAAAGACGAAGATAATGAGAAGTAGTAGAAATGAGAACGACGAGAAACTTAACATCAGGGTTGATGATCACGAAGTAGATGAAGTTGAGGAACTCTACTACCTAGACAGCAAAGTAACCAATTAAGGAGGGTATCAAAATCAGACTAGCACTGGCAAAATGGGCGTTCCTGGCCAAGAGAAGTCTACTAGTATCAAACTTAAGCCTTAATTTGAGCAAGAAATTTCTGAGAGTGCACGTTTGGAGCACTGTATTGTATGGTAGTGAGACATGGACTGTGGGAAAACTACAACAGAAGAGAATCGAAGCATTCGAGATGTGGTGGTACAGACGAATGTTGAAAGTTAGGTGGAATGATAAGGTAATTAATGACGAGGTTCTCCGCAGAATCGAAGAGGTAAAAAATATTATGGAAAATAGTGACAAGAAGAAGGAACAGGATCATAGGACATTTGTTAAGACACCACAGAATAACTTCCATTGTATTAAAGAAGCTGCAGAGCGTGAAAGCTGTAGAGGAAGACTGAGATTGGAATACATCCAGCGGCCAGCCTCTGTGGCCGAGCGGTTCTAGGCGCTTCAGTCCGGAACCGCGCTACTGTTATGGTCGCAGGTTCGAATCCTGCCTCGGGCATGGATGTGTGTCATGTCCTTAGGTTAGTTAGGTTTAAGTAGTTCTGAGTCTAGGGGACTGATGACCTCAGATGTCCCATAGTGCTTAGAGCCATTTGAACCAATACATGCAGCAAATAATAGAAGACGTAGGCTGTTAGTCCTTCTCTCTGAGATCAAGAGACTAGCATCAAAACCAGTCAGACGACTGATGGCACTATTTAAATAAATTAATTAATTAAATAAAAAATCTTTCGAGAAAACTAAGGTGACTTTCTTCTATGATTTCCACTTTAAATTGTCTGAGCATGTATTACACTCTCATTAGGGTTACATTGACCTGCTACAGCCCTAGCAATGCAACTCTCGGTTGGTAAAATATCTGTTATCGTGCCTACTTGTTAAAGTCTCCAAAAGCTACATCAATAATCTAAAATTTGCCGCCCTAGCGTTTATACGTGACTTTCTGTACAGATGGACTACAGTTTGTGAGTATCTTTCCACCAAATCTAAGTCTTCCTGTCCTCTTCCGTAAAACTGGTGTTATGTGTTCGTTCCATTTCACGCCGCTTCTTAATATAAAAACTAAATACGTATACACCTATGACCAAGAAGTTCAATAAATGAGGCCATTCTACTCGCTGTTGTAAGAGTGCTCAACCGACGAATCCCGCGGCGCACAGGTTAAGACATGTCTGAACAAATTCACGAGCGGCGGTGCTGCTACTGTACTTCTCATGTGTAAATAGCACTGACAATAAGTCAGCGAATGAGTATGTTGTCCTGTTTTAAACTTGGAAGATCAGCGAAAGAGTCCCATGAAATGCTGACAAGTGCTTGAGAAGAACTCACTGTCTCCTTCAGATGTGTTTATGAGTGGTTTAAACGCTTCATAGAAGAGACTCCATGCAGCCTATAGCTGTGTGCTCCTGACAATGCACGAAGAATACAGGAACTTTGTCCACGGATCGTCTTGTGACATTTCGAATGGCAGCACAGGAAGTGAGAACTGGTCATGAGGAAGATCATGTGGGTACGTCCACAGTACGACAAGCAAGGCGACTGGACGCTTCTCTATGATAATACCCGGTCACACACTGCCTTTCTGGTGGAGCAAAATCACCTGTGACGTTCACAATGAGGAGCGAACCTCATGAATCCATCGACCCAACACGTCAGCAGGGGACTGTTCAAGCTGGTGGAGGCCCTGTAATGGTGTGGGGCGTGTGCGGTTGGAGTTATATAGGACCCCTGATATGTCAAGCTACGACTCTGACAGGTGACGCGTACGCAAGCATCCTGTCTGATCACCTGTATCCACTCAGGTCCATTGTGCATTCCGACGGACTTGGGCAATTCCAGCAGGACAATTCAATACTCCACACGTCCAAAGTTTCTAGAGAGTGGCTCTCAGTTTGAAACATTGCCGCTGGCCACCAAACTCCCTATACATGAACAGTATTGAGCATATCTGCGATGCCTTGTAAAGTGCTGTTCAGAAGAGATCTCCAACCCCACGTACTTGAGCTGTGGCTGGCTCGCGTTGATGCCATTTGCTCTTTGGCATTAAGTGGTGTCATTTCTCCCTGAGTTATTACCATAACAAGTTCCTGACTTGCCTCCATCAGTGGCAGCAGCAGCGCTTATCGATACTAGTACTGCGGTACCATCTCTGGTGTGACCGTTATATTTCCGTGTGGTGGTGCATGTGGCAGATGGTCGGTTGGGACAGAGCAGCGAGGAAGTCTCCACGGCGTGGGGTCAGGCTGGGAGCACTGGCGGCGTGCATGCGCGGTTGGATTGTGAGGCGCTAGCTGCGAGAGCTTCAAAGTTGGTTGCCCACCAAACCTGGACACTGAAGTTGAGTGATCAGTTAACCTGTTACGAAACGTCAACTGCTGGGACTTCTCTTCGTTCATTGCCGGTTGTTGCATCCTGGGCTGTTCCAGCTAGCAGCAACGTATGGTGTGTTGGAGTCGTCGAAATTTTACAGCCGTCTTCCAGTATGATCTTTACCTATTAAATTGGTTGTTACTTATCAGTGAAGTGCACCAGCAGTATTTTCTGCCTTGTGGTTGTTAACTCCCCAGTTACCTGCCCTGGTCGTTAGCGTAGTTTTCCGGTAGTGTGTTTTTCCTCGACGTGTTGATGCTGTCCGGCAAGGAGTGTAGTTCGACAGCCTTTCAATTGTTTGTTCTTATTTTTTTCTTAGAGTGGTTATTGTGCCTTGATTGATTTTCGACGCCAATTTTGAAGATTTAGTGCTGCTGGTATCTTCGTCCTCGGCTGATACTTTCCATTATCGTGCCGTTGGTCGGGCGGAAGGGATCTGATTAGGTTGTTGGTCGGTCCTTCAGCCGTCCCTGAGTCTGTATGCCATCCGATTATTTAACCTTACTCTTGGCTGTCTGTCTGACCTCAACTTACGTTAGAGCTACCTCCTCAGGCCGACCCTTGGAACACTTCTGAGCACCACCGTTCTGTTGGTTTTAGATTGTGATTTTCATTTTAGTCTGAAGTACTGTGCGAGGCCTTCAGCCATCTATTAATTTAGATTGTTTTAATTTTAAAATAAGTCCTTCAGCTGACTAGAGTTAAAATTTGAAGATTGATTTGTTTAAAAACTAAATTTTGAAAGTTTCTTCTATCTGAAATTCTTGTTATCCAGGCATTAAGCCCCGAGTTGTTCAATGTCTTGTGTGTGGCCTTCAGCCGAGCTTTTACGCGAAATACTTTTAAGATAAGGCCTTCAGCCTCGTGTATTCTTTAAGGCAATTTTTATAACTTTTGTTCAGGCCTTTAGCTGTTCTTGTTTCAGCCCAGGAGGTATCTCAAGTTTTCTTAACTAGGCCATCAGACATATTGTTTTATTTTGATCCTTTTAAGGCAATGTGTAATTAAGTGGTTCTTAGGAAAATAAAAGTTTGTGTGTTTTGTGCAACTGACAGTAACTGATGCCAGCCGCTGTGGCCGAGCGGTTCTAGGAGATTCAGTCTGAAACTACGCGACCGCTACGGTCGCAGGTTCGAATCCTGCCTTGGGCATGGATGTGTGTGATGTCCATAGGTTAGTTAGATTTAAGTAGTTTTATGTTCTAGGGGACTGATGACCACAGATGATAAGTCCCATAGTGCTCAGAGCCATTTTGTTAAGTCCCATAGTGCTCAGAGCCATTTGAACCAGGAACTGATTACGGCCCCCTCCACAACCATAACCTGATCCACTGTATCCTTCGAAACCAGATTTCAGTACTCTTACGGATTTATGGACAGCCGTACAGGATTCTTGGTGTCAATTCCCTCCAGCACTACTTTTTACCTAAGTCGAGTCCATGCCATGTCGTGTTGCGGCAATTCTGTGTTCTCAGGGGGGCCCTACACGATATTAGGCAGGTGTACCAGTTTCTTTGGCTCTTCAGTGTATAACGTACCTATGCTCTAAAGTGTGTAACGTTTTATAGTAACATGGGTACCTAATGTGCCGCAGTTAGTGGAAACAATGCATCGAATCCAAAGATCAATGCTTACCGAGAGAATGTAGACACTTGCAGTCTGATCGCTTTCGAATATGTGTTTGTCACTATTTACAACAACGATCGAAATGTTAAAATGAATGTCAGAATTTAGCGTAAGTGATTCAGACTGCAGAACAACACAGTCGGGAACTCAAAAAATGAGCAAACGGCTGTAACGACTCTAATATCACGCGAATATCGTGTGGCGAAGACAAAGCAGTGACTCGACAAAACGCACACTCGACAGATTACATGTAAAAGGCAAGAGTAACATGAACACAAACGACGTTAATATGGAATGCAGTGATCACCAAAAATAAGCAGTGACTAGCAACACTTTATGAACATTTAACTGTGTTACGTAGCTCACAATAATGCTCTTTGTCTGAAAATATGCTTCATTGAGACAAAAACTATCTATAGGTGTACTTATTACTCTGCTACTGATTGCGTTTCAGATAGATTATACAACTATTTATCAGTGTAATGTTACGTAGAAGTATGCACGTAATATCGTTTGCAAAATACAACATAAAATTCCCAACCTACTGTGACTACAAAATCCTATCACGCTTTTGTCATAGAAAATGAAGCTGAATTAAACCACTTTTAATTTGAATGGATTGTCAGTATATGAGCAACTATAGTTACTACTGCCTTTTATTACAAATATCACGTGATTAAAAATGAACTGTAAGTTTAATTACATTTGTCTTATTTTGACAATTTATTTCATTTGACATTCTCGAAGTTTCTAGTGAAAGAATGTGGATGGTTAACGTGAACATGGTTCGTCCCGAGAAGTTTGTTCTTTGACTAAGCACATTATTATGTTCCAAAAAATGTGGCCGAGCGGTTCTTGGCGCTTCAGTCTGGAACCGCGGGACCACTACGGTCCTATTTTGTACAGCAATAGTGGAGTCAGCTGATGTATTCAAGGTCCACCGTGCATTTTATGCGTTTCCTGATGGATTGATTACATATCCTGTTGTGGCTTGGCAAGACAGCCAAGCCACTATGAGGAAGCCGAAAGGCACGCGTTTTAGCTCACGCAGGCTGGCGTGAGGTCTGGAACAGGACAAGGTAATTATAATAGCCAATAACGTACGTAGCTGCTGGAATACTTAACTTTAATCCATAATTGGTGAACATCGCTCTTGACGGTACATGCTTCACAGTATCAATAGTAACTGGTAATGGCGCCTTGCTAGGTCGTAGCAAATGACGTAGCTGAAGGCTATGCTAACTATCGTCTCGGCAAATGAGAGCGTAATTTGTCAGTGAACCATCGCTAGCAAAGTCGGCTGTACAACTGGGGCGAGTGCTAGGAAGACTCTCTAGACCTGCTGTGTGGCGGCGCTCCGTCTGCAATCACTGATAGTGGCGACACGCGGGTCCGACGTGTACTAACGGACCGCGGCCGATTTAAAGGCTACCACCTAGCAAGTGTGGTGTCTGGCGGTGACACCACATATCCAATTACTGTTACGTCCATTTTCCACTTTATATGGCTGTTTAGCCGATGGGTTATATATCCTGCTACCTTTACAGAATCTGATGATGCCCCGAAAAGTTGAAACGCTTCATTGATATTAAAGAATTTCGCAACCAAGACTGTTTTTATTCTGAAGTAATTCGAAACCGGTTGCTGTAGCACCCTGCCACATTGAAATCGAATAACTTTTACAAGAAACGAATTATTAGTGTGCCTGTACGTTACCAGCAAAAAGCCGCTGATCCCAACAAGAGTGGAAGAAATGTCTCTTCGTACAAATGTCACTCGATGCAAGTATTCCTACCTCTATTCAACGCTTACGTTTCTGCGCACTCGCCGCTGATTTTTGGTCTCTTCATGGCCACAACGACCAACTGTTATCTAAAGAAGTTTGCTCGATTCCACACCCCTTACCCTCTTCTGACCTCATTTTCAAGCTTTTTTCCTCGACTGTGGACACGTACCAACGGGGATTTATCCATTCATATAATTTTAAGGGTGCTCTATAGGAGAAGTCTATTTTTTTTTCTTTTTCATTTTCTTAATCTTTGGGCGCTGAGAGCAACCAGCGGACCATACGCCACAGGCTGTAGTGAGCAACAGCTGCCGGCTGGATTATAAGCATATTACGGACTAATGAGGGAAAGTGGGTGGCTTTCCGGGAAGCGATAGTTGAGCATCGACGCGAGGGGATTAATCCCTTCCGTTCGGTGAAGCGCCGACGCCGATGGCGGACCGCGGGCGTAATGAGCGTATCGGGAAAAACCGCAGCTGCCGCTGGCAGTCGTGAGCCAGTCATCAATAGGCCGGGCCGCTTTCCAATGGCTGACTCAGCCCGACTCTGATTGCCGCCGCTTCCTGCCGTCCGCGTGACTGTTGCAGCGCCGGGATCCGTCCCGCCACACGTGGCCACCAGGGGTCTCCGCCTTCTGGTTCTCCTTGTTGCGGTGACGATGTGATCCTTGTGGAAAACGGAACGCTGCTTGAGTTGTTAAAGACAACTCTCGCTAGAAGACGTGGCGTCTGAGAAAACGATTTTATATTGTACACAAAATATTAGTGTCTCACACACACACACACACACACACACACACACACACATATATATATATATATATATATATATATATATATAGGGTGGTCCATTGATAGTGACCAGGCCAAATGTCTCACGAAATAAGCATCAAACGAAAAAACTACAAAGAATGAAACTCGTCTAGCTTGAAGGGGGAAACCAGATGGCGCTATGGTTGGCCCGCTATCAAACGGATATCAACTGCGTTTTTTAAATAGAAACTCCCATTTTTATTGCATATTCGTATATTACTTAAAGAAATATGAATGTTTTAGTTGGACCACTTTTTTCGCTTTGTGATAGATGGCGCTGTAATAGTCACAAACGTATAAGTACATGGTATCACGTACCATTTCACCAGTGATGACGGTATTTGCTTCGTGATACATTACCCGTGTTAAAATGGACCGTTAACCAATTGCGGAAAAGGTCGATATCGTGTTGATGTATGGCTATTGTGATCAAAATGCCCAACGGGCGTGTGCTATGTATGCTGCTCGGTATCCTGGACGACATCATCCAAGTGTCCGGACCGCTCACCGGATAGTTACGTTATTTAAGGAAACACGAAGTATTCAGCCACATGTGAAAAGCCGGCCGGTGTGGCCGAGCGATTCTAGGCGCTACAGTCTGGAACCGCGCGACCGCTACGGTCGCAGGTTCGAATCCTGCTTCGGGCATGGATGTTTGTGATGTCCTTAGGTTAGTTAGGTTTAAGTAGTTCTAAGCTCTAGGGGGCTGATGACCATAGAATTTAAGTCCCATAGTGCTCAGAGCCATTTGAACCATTTGAACCACATGTGAAACGTCAACCACGATCTGCAACAAATCATGATGCCCAAGTAGGTGTTTTAGCTGCTGTTGCGGCTAATTCGCACATCAGGAGCAGACAAATTGCGCGAGAATTGGGAATCTGTAAAACGTCGGAGTTGAGAATGCTACATCAACATCGATTGCACCCGTACCACTTTTCTATGCACCAGGAATTGCATGGCAACGACTTTGAACGTCGTGTACAGTTCTGCCTCTGGGCACAAGAGATATTACGGGACGATGACAGATTTTTTGCACGCGTTCTATTTAGCGACGAAGCGTCATTCACCAACAGCGGTAACGTAAACCGGCATAATATGCACTATTGGGCAACGGAAAATCCACGATGGCTGCGACAAGTGAAACATCAGCGACCTTGGCGGGTTAACGTATGGTGCGGCATTATGGGAGGAAGGATAATTGGCTCCCATTTTATCGATGGCAATCTAAGTGGTGCAATGTATCCTGATTTTCTACGTAATGTTCTGCCGATGTTACTACAAGATGTTTCACTGCATGACAGAATGGCGATGTACTTGCAACATGATGGATGTCCAGCACATAGCTCGCGTGCGGTTGAAGCGGTATTGAATAGCATATTTCATGACAGGTGGATTGGTCGTCGAAGCACGCATGCATGTCCCCGGATTTCTATCTGTGGGGAAAGTTGAAGGATATTTGCTATCGTGATCCACCGACAACACCTTGACAACAATCGTCAGCGCATTGTCAATGCATGCGCGAACATTACGGAAGGCGAACTACTCGCTGTTGAGAGAAATGTCGAGACACGGATTGCCATATGACGGACATCATTTTGAGCATTTATTGCATTAATGTGTGATTCACAGGTAATCACGCTGTAAAAGCATGCGTTCTCAGAAATAATAAGTTCACAAAGGTACATGTATCACATTGGAACAACCGAAATAAAATGTTCAAACGTACCTACGTTCAGTATTTTAATTTAAAAAACCTACCTGATACCAAATGTTCGTCTAAAATTGTGAGCCATATGTTTGTGACTATTACAGCGCCATCCATCACAAAGCGAAAAAGTGGTCCAACTAAAACATACGCGAATAGGTAATAAAAATGGGGGATATCCGTTGGACCTATGGCAGCACCATCTAGCGGGCCATCCATAGCGCCATCTGGTTTCCCCCTTCAAGCTAGACAAGTTTCGTTCTTTGTAGTTTTTTCGTTTGATGCTTATTTCGTGAGATATTTGGCCCGGTCACTGTCAATACCCCCCCTCCCCTGCCCCCTCCCCAAAAAAATTATATATATGCGTCCACACACCAACACGGGGCCTGCTGTCCATGGGAAAAAAGCACTAATGGCTTGCTCTTGTCGGAATGTACTTGAGGGAACTAATTAACCTAATAATATACTGATTGTAATAGCTATAAATATTAGTCTCCAAGTGGGTAGAAGGAATTTTCTCTGGATGAAAATTAATCAAACCATAAAACTCTGTGATGTTACATGGGAAACTAAAAACACTTTTGGCATATGTCTTCCTGTGAGACACCTTTGTATCAAGATAGCAGATCTTACTTACTGTAGACAAAAAGGAAAGCAAACAATTTTTAATTCTTTATTACCAAGGGACAACAACTTTAACACAGCACAAGTACTTAAAAATGCCTCCGTTGGCTTGTAGGCAAAAGTTACAACGGCGGTGGATGTTCTAATATTGTTAAAGGCTACAGGACTGTCCTTAATTTCTCCTGCTGCTAACTAGTGATTCAAAAGGGGTTTTGTAATCAAGGTTGCACATCCCTCCCCACACAAAAATGTCCACAGTGGTCAAATGAGGGCATCGAGTAGGCCATGGTACAGGACCACCTCTGCCAATCCACTTTCTAGAAAGTGTCGGTTCAAGAATCTACGCCAGGACGACTGAAATGTCCTAATGCCCTGTCATGCTGGAACCATATGCGCTGACTTGTAGCGAGTAGAAAGTCATCTAGAAATCCTGGGAATGCCATAGCGGGGAATTTATGTCTGCCCTCTAACGGTCTAGGTAGGGGATATGGCCCAATTATACAGTCGTCGACAACACTTGCCCCAACAATCACGTAGAACAGCGCGAGTAAACGTGGCAGGTGTCCGCCTGCTTAGCCGGAAGGAACGTGCTTGCCTCCCACGCAGCGGACCCCTGTTCGATTCCCAGCCGACTTGGAGATTTTCTCCACTCGTGGACTGGGTGTTATGTTGTTCTCATCATCATTTTATTCTCATCACCGGCAGGCGAGTCGCCCAATGTGGCGTCGACTGAAATAAGACTCTCGCACTGGGTAGCCGAACTTCCCCGAATTGGGCCTCCCGGCCAGCAATGCCATACTCTCATTTCATTTCAACGTGGCAGATGGATTAAACTCGATCCAAACAAGTCAAATGTGGATGTTGAAGACACCATCGCTATGTATTAAGCATCAACCATATCAGCGTACTCACTCCAGGTGTATCGATCCGTTAGCAAACAAGTCTGTATTGGGTTAAGACGTACAACTAAATGTGAATGTGGGACAGCTGTTACAACTGAAGAGTGAAGTATGTTCTCTACTGGTACAACAGGAATCGTTAACAACAAATCAGTCATGACAGCTGAAGAGTGAGTAGGTCATCTAATCGTACAACATGATCCGTTAAAATCAAATCAATCATTACATCTGAAGGGTGAATAGGATCTCTACCGGTACAACAGGAACAGCTAACAACAAATCAGTCACTACAACTGAGGAGTGAATAGGTCTTCCAACGAATTAAATTACGCTCACAGGAAACTATGATATTGGGAAAAAAAATTGGTTTGTTGTCGCACGCAGAATCCAAGAGTTTCTGTATACATGAATCACGAGGTTTTATGTATTTTCTTCCCTTCTTAGGTACCTTTGCAAGAATGTTAATTATTCAGAATTGTTTTTGAATTACGTAAATTTGAAGTACAAGCTCTCTCAAAACTACTTACTTTTTGATGCGCGGAGATGATTAGTATGTAGAATTTAAGTAAAAATTTTTTTCATTCCATTGGAATCAATAACCAGGAAAGTTTAACAAACACTTTTCTGAAATACAGGAAAATTCCCTTGGACACGTATAAGTTTCACATTAATAATTAAGTGGAGTTAGGTTGCTAAGTACAAGTAACAACTCCAAGTGGAAGATAAATTGTACCTTGTCCATGTAGTTTGTTTACCCTCTGTGATCAGTGTAATATACGAGTAACTAATTAACTCGTAGTAATGCCTTTGCTCCTGTCCTAGCATTTATCTGTATAACATTAAATAGTCCGCATGTAATGGCAGAAATCGTGCTCTAAACTCCGATACCTTAAAACAGACCTGCTTCCGAAGAAGGCAGATACACACAAGATCGCGTAGAAACATACGATAAGCGAAATTCTATTAGCAATGATTTAATTTAATTCTCTTGAGCTGTGACTCCGTAAAATACGTCTTTGTGAAGTCTTTTGCTTAAATTACAATAGAACCTGTACACAATAGTAAATCTTCAACAATGCAGAGCAGAAAAGGATGTAGACATGAAACAGGACTAGAGAGGCTATATAAGCTTGGGTCACGTCTCGGCTAACCACCACTCTAGACCCTACACCCTTTGGGCGAGCACAGCAAATAGCTTAACGTCTGTCGCAGCTACGGACTTCACAACTAACAAGGTTTGTTTTCCGCACTGATCACGCTTTCCGTAACTGCTTGTACCCGAGAGGGTAGGAGCAGCGGCTCAGAAATTCGTTTGTAACTGGGTGGCCTCCAGTCGAGGCTGAATTTCCGATTTTTCTGTTTTTTGATAAAATCAATTTATAACGCTTGGTAAGCTAATGTACTTAATTTCTCATCTTCTATTTCTTACTTAAATGTCAGCGTGGACTGTAAGTAAACCCGAAAGTAGTCATATGCGGGAAGTCCCAGACCGCCAAATAAAAAACTATTATTGAGACAATGATTCGGATTTTTCTTCTGTAAACGTTTTCAGTTGTTATTATAGGTAAATAATTTTGTAGAGACTACATTAGTTAGCTGATTCTTTACTTTCTTTGACTTCAATGTACCTGGCGCGCTAACGTCCACCGCTCAACCACACCTGTTCCTTCAGGGGTACCATTCCCACATGTCCAGTGAAGAACTTTAGTGGTAAAAAGGGGGAAAACGGAAGCAACGCTAAAAGCTTGAGTCAGTTCTAGAAGCGCGTTCAGATAGCCTCATTAATCAAGACAGCTGCTGGCTATAATCTAAAGATCTGAGTTAGTATACTTTTCCGGCACAAACCCTATGGTGTCCAACAGATCAGTTGAGTATTACTAACGCCCTAGAAACTTCAGGGTTCTCGAAGGTGGAGCACAACAGACTGGACTATGATGGAGAAGAAACGATCGTGGCCTTTGCCTCCAGTAATTTAAGATTTGAACAGTTGGCTCGGTCGATTACTAGTACTCGGAAGACGCAGCCATTGTGAAATCTTCTAAGACTTATTGCGCCAGTTAACACATCAACGGTTCATTATGGTCAGTATCAGATGTTGCTGTGACGCACAAAACTGGAAGACAATAACACGAAATTTTGTGTCCTTGCTGAGGCGAGGTTTTGAACCCTCACTTTAGTGTAACCTGTAGCTGGTCGACCAATATTGTTTGAAATAAAATGTCAAATAAATAACATCTTCAGGCGTCTATATTTCCAATTTTATTTTAATTATGCGGCCAGTTTCGTCGTTTCACTACGCCATCTCCAGGCTCCATGATCGACGTGTATGAAAGAATCCTACCTCATGTGCAATCAAAAAGCGCACAGCATTCAGTAACTGTTATCTCGTAGACGTCTTTTTAACAACGCGATCCCTTCGTTCACCAATTGCACTCTGCACAGGTTTTTGGGACGTATTGGTGTGGTGCATGGACCGACTACATGCGAATTGATGTTTTTTACACATCTTCTTGGTGTTGATATTTCAGTGGCTAGCAGTTGTGTATTGATGACGTATTCCGTACCTGACAAGATCGTAAAAACGGGGCAGTTAAGAAAATATCGCTAGTTTGACTCACCCATGAATATTGCTCATCAGTCAGGAATCCTTAGCAGGTGTGATTTACAGACGAGGTACAGATGATCCAAAGAAGGGCGCCGCGTACCTTCGCGGTTTCCTTCATTGAGTGCGACGACGTCACGGAGACGATGCTGATACGCTGTCAGCAGACGATGTACGAGAAGCGTTTTGCAGGATGGACGGGCTTACTGTAGAGATTCTGAAAGCGGTCGTTCCACGAAGGTTGGTGCCAACATATTTCCAGGAAAATTCAAACTGCTTCGTAGGTAATTCTTCCGCACAGGTCGAATGTAACAGACTGCCACAAAAATCGCCATGTACTCGTAACACGAAGAACCCTTCACATCACTCTCGGCACAGAATAGAGAGCATACAGAAAGGAAAGCAGAGGGCGACTCCATTGATTTCATGAAATGAAGTGTTACGGGCGGTGCCATATTGAAACCGAATGAAAGCGAAACGATAGCTGCTTAGTACTACGGCTCGAAATGGACACTCTTACAACACGGAAGTACTCTAACAGAATATATGAAAACTTTTATGAAAGGAAACGCTAATGAAACATGTTACGATAAATCAGTAGCCAAAAATTATCAAATAAGCTTTTAAATTCATTACTGTCACATGTGCAAGCTGTGAACTGCCACTGATACTAGCTTCCTAACTTTTCTTTCCTGGGACTTAGAGCTGTTAAATTTTATGGGGCACTCTGCAGGAATTCCTGTGTTCGTGTAGAGCTCTAATTTTCTTTCACGTTTTCAACATGAAAGTTACACATTAGTATTATTTACTTTCATGTCTGGATGAAGTCATTAATGACGATTGACACCCGTCCGAAATTAATTCGAAACAAATTGTTGTGCACAGGCAATCAAACTGGGTAAGGCGACCTCTCACGATAACAGGGAAATCCGGGTTCGAATTCCAGTCCGGCATAAATTTTCACATCTCACTAATGCGTAGTATGTCTACCTAATGCAGTTGATGCCAAGATATACGCAATCAACGAATTTACACTGCCCAGAGAAAAATGACAATTAGTACAACAGGAAAGACGACGTCAATTTTGATTCGATGCCGGCATGTGCCACCGGGGAATGGTGGATGTACTGATAAATATTTCAACGTCGTCCGTCAACACATAGCGTACTAGCATAGCTACCGGTGCGCCGTCTGTGTCTACCCTTTAATAGCGAATGGTCACCGCCAGGCGCAGTGTGGTGCAGACATGTGAAGCAATCAGCAACCATGTCACGGAGATGCACTCGTGCTTCCTGGAGCCAAACGAGGGAGTTAGAAAGGGGTCAAATTGAGGCCATCCGTGTAGGGGTTGTTCCCTGCGGAGGATTGCCCCACAATCTGGACGTGCCGCTTCAGTTGCGCAACATTATGGGTGTCAGTGGTCACATGAACATATTCACAATTATAGACGAGTTTCTTGACGTCCACGCAGCAAAGACGTCCACAAGGATCGTATTATAAGGGCAGCAGTGGCAGATCGTATATCTACTACAGCATAGATAAGACGACTTGTGAGCCCAGATGTGTCAACACGAACTGTTCTGAATCCGTTACTAGCAGTGGAACTTCAGGCATGCACGCTTCTGGTCGGTCTTCCACTCACGCCACAGCGTCGACATGCAAGGCTCGACTGGTGGTATCAGAAGTTAAGAGGTTCACTCGTGGTCTTCAGCGATGAAAGCAGATGCTCTCTGCACGCAAGTGATGGTCGTTTGTGCACACGAAGTAGACTTCGTGAGCACTGTCTCGTAGACTGCATTCGTCCAAGACATACTGGGTTCGCTCCAGGCAGGTCTTATAGGCATGAGTGCCATAAGTTAAAACTGTCGCTCACCGTTGGTGCTTCTGGGGACGGGGGGGGGGGGGGACGTTAACCAGCGCTCGGTACATGCAGAACGTTGTTACACGCATTTTTTGCCGCCCTTGCAAGAGGAAAATACTCGCCCACACACTCCACACACTGCCTGTGAAACTCACCGTGCTCTGCAGGACGGGCAGCAACTTCCCTGCCCAGCACCATCCCCGGATTTGTCACCAATCGAGCGCGTGTGACATATGATGAGAAGTGACGCGTGCGGCTCGTCAACCAACTGTTACAGAACTAAGTGAACAGGTCGAGCATGTGGAGCCTAACGTATTCCAGGACAGTGTTCGCCATATGTACGATCGACTGGATGCCAGCGTCAGAGCTGCCCGTGGAGACTAAAACAGGTAGTAACGCGGTCGATACCTGGGACCTCAGAACCAGAACCACTTGTTCCTTTTTTTTGTGTGTATCATCAGTCTTCTGACTGGTTTGATGGGGCCCGCCACGAATTCATCTCCCGTGTTAAACTCTTCGTCTCAGAGTAGTACTTGCAACCTAATTCCTAAACTATTTCTAGTTGCTGGATGTATTCCAATTTTTCTCTCTATAATTTTTACCCTCTACAGCTCGCTTCAGCACTATACTACTTATTCCCTTGTAAGCAGGCTGTTTAGGTTTTTATGTTGGTAACGTCACGTAGCTCTCTGTATGAAAATCACTGACAGTGCTGTTTCTAGTCTGTGGCTGGTTTGCATTGTTCGAATATTTGCTATTGTAGTGTTGGGCAGTTGGATGTGAACAGCGCGTAGCGTTGCGCAGTTGGAGGTGAGCCGCCAGCAGTGGTGGATGTGGGGAGAGAGATGGCAGAATTCTGAGACCGGACGATCTGGACTTGTGTCCGCCAGAAAGAGTAAATTTGTAATATTGGATATCATGAACTGATATATATATATATATATATATATATATATATATATATATATATATATATGATGACTTTTGAACATTATTAAGCCGGCCGGAGTGGCCGAGCGGTTAAAGGCGCTACAGTCTGGAACCGCACGACCGCTACGGTCGCAGGTTCGAATCCTGCCTCGGGCATGGATGTGTGTGATGTCCTTAGGTTAGTTAGGTTTAAGTAGTTCTAAGTTCTAGGGGACTTATGACCACAGCAGTTGAGTCCCATAGTGCTCAGAGCCATTTTTGAACATTATTAAGGTAAAAACATAAATACATTGTTTGTTCTCTATCAAAAGCTTTCATTTGCTAACTATGGCTATCAGTAGTTAGTGCCTTCAGTAGTTAGAATCTTTTATTCAGCGGGCAGTATTGGCGCACGCTGTATTGCATTAGTTTGAGTAGCGAAGATTTTTGTGAGGTAAGTGATTCATGAAAGGTGTAGGTTATTGTTAGTCAGGGCCATTCTTTTGTAAGGATTATTGTAAGTCTGATTGCGTTGCGCTAATATATATATATATATCAGATCAGAATAAGTAAAGAGAGGGGTTTACCAGGACAGTAATTATAAAATTTTTCTAAGGGGATGTTTCACCCTGATATCGTAACAGATGTCCCACCATCCTGTCCATTCTTCTCGCCAGTGTTCTCCTTAGATTCCTTTCCTCACCCGCTGATAATCTCGGCGTTGAGCGTCCGTAAACTCCTCTTTCATAGCCGATTCTACAGAGAACCTCACCATCCCGTACCTTACCAGTTCACTTAATTTTCAACATTCTCTTGTAGCACCACATCTCAAATGCTTCGATTCTCTTCTTTTCCGGTTTTCCCACAGTCAACATTTCACTACCATACAATGCCGTGCTCCAAACATACATTCTCAGAAATTTCTGCCTCAAATTAAGGTCTGTATTTGATACTAGCAGACTTCCCTTGGCCAGGAAAGCCGTTCTTGCCTGTGCAAGTCTGCTTTTGATGTCCTCCTTGCTCCGTCCGTCATGGGTTATTTTGCTGCCTAGGTAGCACAATTCCTTCATATACTTCGTGATCACCAATCCTGATGTTAAGTTTCTCGCTGCTCTCATTTCTGCTACTTCTCACTACTTTCTTCTCTCTTCGATTTATTCATTATATTGTTCATTCCAATCAGCATATCCTGTAATTCTTCCTCACTTTCACTGAGGATAGAAGTGTCATCAACGAATCATATCACTGATATCCTTCCTCCTTCAATTTTAATTAAACTCTTGAATTTTTATTTTATTTCCGTCATCGCTTCTTCGAGGTATAGATGGAACTGTAGGGGCGAAAGACTACGTTCACGTCTTACACCCTTTTTAACCCGAGCACTTCGTTCTTGGTCTTTCACTCTTATTTTTCCCTCTTGGTTCTTGTACATATTGTATCTGTCTTTCACTATAGCTCACCCGAATTTTTCTCATAATTTCGAAAATCTTGCACCGTTTGACACTGTCGAACGTTTCTTCCACGTCGACAAATACTATGAACTTGTCTCTGTTTTTCTTAGAAGTGCTTCTCTGTCGCCTCTATGTTTCCTAAAGCCAAAATGATAATCATCTGACACATCCTCAATTTTCCCTTTCGTTTTTCCGTATGTTATTCTTGTCAGCAACTTGGATGTATGAGATGTTAAATTGATCGTGCGGTAGTTCTCGCACTTTTCGACTCTCTCATTCACTGGAATTGTGTGGATGATGTTTTAGCGAAAGTCAGATGGTATATCACCGTACTCATACATTTTAACACCAACTTGAATTATCGTTTATTGCCAGTTCCCCCAATGATTTTATAAATTCTGATGGAATGTTATCCATCCCTTCTGTCTTATTTGATTTTAAGTCCCCCAAAAATGTCGATCTGTAAATGGAGTCATTAAACATTTGTTTAGGTAACATATTGAACTGATTAACATTGCAAAATCGCATGTTAATGTGAGCGCGAGATAAGCCATTGCAAACGCTAAATGCTCGTATATTAATAACCTGTGTAATCCCCAGAATGTTGAATGCAAGCATGCAAACGTACACGCATTATGTTGTACACATGCCGGATGTCAGTTTGCGGGATGGAATTCCATGCCTGTTGCACTTGGTCGGTCAGTAAAGGGACGGTTAAGTTCGCTTGTGGATGACGCTGTAGTCGGATGGGATGATGTCCCATATCATCGGTGGGTGGGCGACCGTTGTCCTGTTGTAAAATACCCCCTGGAATGCTGTTCATGAATGGCAGCACATCAGGTCGAATCAGCAGACTGAAACATACATCTGCAATCAGGGTCAGTGGGATAGCGACGAGAGTGCTCCTGATGTCATAGGGAATCGCACACGAGACATAAACCCAGGTATATAGGTCCAGTGTAACACACTGACAGGTTGGTTGCTGGCCCTCAACTGGCTTCCTCATGACCAACGTACGGCTATCACTGACACCGAGGCAGAACCAGCTGTCATCAGAAAACACAACAGATCACCACGCTGCCCTCCAATGAACTCTCGCTTGACACCACTGAAGTCGCAATGGCGGTAGTTTGGGGGTCAGTGGACTGCACGGTACAGGGCGTCTGGCTCGGGGCTGTCCTTGAGGTAATAGGTTTGTAACAGTTCGTTGTGTCACTGTGGTGCTTGAATTGCTGTTGCACATGCAGTACGATGCGTCAGAGCCATAAGCCGAACACGATGGTCTTTCGTCTCGGCAGTGCCGCGTTTCATGATGATCTTCCCTCTCGGTAGTGCCACGTGGCTCTTCCGAGACCGGTCTTCTAGTGACTGTACATTCTCGTGACCAGCGCAGCCAGCAATCATGTACAGTGGCTATATTTCCGCTAAGTCTTTCTGTAATATCGCAGAAAAAAATACCCAAGATCTCGTAGCCGTATTACAAGACCTCATTGAAAGTCAGTGAGATGTTGATGACGGCGCCTTTGTCACCTAAAGGTGTTGTTCACTAACATCAACTGACGACGTCCAGTGTCAGAGATAACTGATGCTCACGCCCGTTACAGAGAGTATTTAAAGGAAAAGTTACTTGCATCGTCGTATCGGCGCTACTAGCTACACACTCACGCGACTGGCACGAAATTTGAATAGACGGCATCTTTTTGATGTTGAAACACAGCTACCAACACTCGTTTGCGTCGATCAGCTCCTTGGTGCTTCAATTTTTTCCCGCCAATGTATATTTCTCACGTAAACTAAATAATTAAGCATAGAGATAAATACGCTTATTGATATGAAGTTATGGGACTTCAGCGAACTTGAATTTGTTTCCAAATTTAAATTATAACTTTTTTTGTCACCTCCTGTTTAGCAGTTTTGGAAGCACATAAACTATGCTAATAGATGGCACGGATACCTCATCTCTTACTTGAGGAAAAAAGAACTTCCCATCCATTTTTTCACTCGTTCTCAAAAATAACAACTGCGAAGTGCCCTTTATCATCCTTCGATTTCGAAATTTGCCCCGCATTGTAAACTGAGTCTCTGTTCTTCAGCTCGAATTTGATCAGAACGAAATAATCTTATTTTGTCTAAAACTGACGTGGTGAGACCGTGGCTGTGTACACTTAATGTAGGTTGATTCTTACAAAGAAAAAGACAGCAACCAGCCACTATTAATACCGCTATTTATTTAAGTAAATAGCGCCGTAACCGGTTTCGAACTGACAGATGTAAAATATTAAACTAGAGTAAACTGTGGTGTCGAGGTTTTCTTTTCTAGATTCTAGTACATGTAGGCCACGAGCAATCGCAGTTTAAAAATTGTAAATGTCGACAGGTATTCGGGCGTGCCAGTACAGACTTGAAAGGAGAAACTGAATGAACAAATTCGTTCTATTCTGTAGGAAAAAGAGAATTTCCCTTCACAGATTGCCTCCGGAATGGAAGAAGGCTGTTTTCCGTGGCGACATTTTTGAGTAAATGGTTCACAGAGTTCTTGTCGGTTCATGTTTGTTGTCATCCTCAAAATTTCGACGACTTTCTTTGTCGTCATTATCGTGAGATGTCAAGAAGTAGTGTGGTACTCAACTGGCCAAATTATGTTATGGTGACGTCACGAAGTCACTGAACGTCCACGTGCTCCTAGAGGTTATTTCAACTTGTATGACTGAAGAATGCTGATTTAGTTAGATAGCGGATAACACAGATCATGTTTCTGTTGCCTTTCAGCATCAAGCACCCGTTTTCACGTATAACTGACGGTGTAGCCGCTGCCCCTATGAGATCAGAACGAGTAAACTTTAACTAGGATAATCACTTCAACTCGTAGGTGGAGTGCTTATTTGAAAAGTTGAATTTGCCTGATTTGAACAAGCTATCCCCTATAATAGACAAAGTAATGATCCATTTAAGTAACTGATTAACACCATCTGACTTCTGCACAGCAGCGAACATTACTTCAGCAGCTGATTATTACTTTCAGTACTCACTGGAAACTGGGAGGCGTAGCAACATCAAATTCTAAATGAGTGAACTTGAAACATCATTTCCAAGGCTTCAGCTGTAATAAATTTAGCAACACAACTTACAGTGCAAGAGAATGTAAACCCTGATTTGTGATTGTAACAGTCAGATATGAAACATTAAAATACACTGTTCTGTAGATGCATGTGTAGCGCCTCAATAGGTTCTACCAGCACCACACTTACTTTCTTTACTGTAAATTGAATTCACAGAACCTAATACGTAATATAGAAAAAACTGGGTTTTATCGTTGATTTGAAAATACCATACGATAATCATAGAATAAACCATCCAATAGTGCAATAGTTACGCATGACATTGGGCGATCACCTAATGGCTGCGTAGTATGGGGTTTGTTACTGCAGCTACATAGTGGAAAGGTGACCAAGGAGGGAAAAATAAAGATAGCTTATGTATGTACCACTGCATATATACACTCCTGGAAATGGAAAAAAGAACACATTGACACCGGTGTGTCAGACCCACCATACTTGCTCCGGACACTGCGAGAGGGCTGTACAAGCAATGATCACACGCACGGCACAGCGGACACACCAGGAACCGCGGTGTTGGCCGTCGAATGGCGCTAGCTGCGCAGCATTTGTGCACCGCCGCCGTCAGTGTCAGCCAGTTTGCCGTGGCATACGGAGCTCCATCGCAGTCTTTAACACTGGTAGCATGCCGCGACAGCGTGGACGTGAACCGTATGTGCAGTTGACGGACTTTGAGCGAGGGCGTATAGTGGGCATGCGGGATGCCGGGTGGACGTACCGCCGAATTGCTCAACACGTGGGGCGTGAGGTCTCCACAGTACATCGATGTTGTCGCCAGTGGTCGGCGGAAGGTGCACGTGCCCGTCGACCTGGGACCGGACCGCAGCGACGCACGGATGCACGCCAAGACCGTAGGATCCTACGCAGTGCCGTAGGGGACCGCACCGCCACTTCCCAGCAAATTAGGGACACTGTTGCTCCTGGGGTATCGGCGAGGACCATTCGCAACCGTCTCCATGAAGCTGGGCTACGGTCCCGCACACCGTTAGGCCGTCTTCCGCTCACGCCCCAACATCGTGCAGCCCGCCTCCAGTGGTGTCGCGACAGGCGTGAATGGAGGGACGAATGGAGACGTGTCGTCTTCAGCGATGAGAGTCGCTTCTGCCTTGGTGCCAGTGATGGTCGTATGCGTGTTTGGCGCCGTGCAGGTGAGCGCCACAATCAGGACTGCATACGACCGAGGCACACAGGGCCAACACCCGGCATCATGGAGTGGGGATCGATCTCCTACACTGGCCGTACACCACTGGTGATCGTCGAGGGGACACTGAATAGTGCACGGTACATCCAAACCGTCATCGAACCCATCGTTCTACCATTCCTAGACCGGCAAGGGAACTTGCTGTTCCAACAGGACAATGCACGTCCGCATGTATCCCGTGCCACCCAACGTGCTCTAGAAGGTGTAAGTCAACTACCCTGGCCAGCAAGATCTCCGGATCTGTCCCCCATTGAGCATGTTTGGGACTGGATGAAGCGTCGTCTCAGGCGGTCTGCACGTCCAGCACGAACGCTGGTCCAACTGAGGCGCCAGGTGGAAATGGCATGGCAAGCCGTTCCACAGGACTACATCCAGCATCTCTACGATCGTCTCCATGGGAGAATAGCAGCCTGCATTGCTGCGAAAGGTGGATATGCACTGTACTAGTGCCGACATTGTGCATGCTCTGTTGCCTGTGTCTATGTGCGTGTGGTTCTGTCAGTGTGATCATGTGATGTATCTGACCCCAGGAATGTGTCAATAAAGTTTCCCCTTCCTGGGACAATGAATTCACGGTGTTCTTATTTCAATTTCCAGGAGTGTAATTAAATTGGTAAATCGGATGAAAAGAATAATGCAAGTTTTCTCAGTGCACGACGACAAGTGTTAGATAGTCTGTAAACACTTAGTCATTATTTGAACAAAATCAAAGACATGAAACCGAGCATTTAATGAGCAGAAAAGGAGAAAAGTGACGGTATTGATTATAATATTCTTCACATTAAATTGGATTCTGTAAGAACTCTCAAAGTTTCTGACCTAACAAAGACGATGGATTAGAACTGACATCCGGAACTGAGCGCACTCGAGGTATACATGGCAAGTTCTCAACGCGAACCAGTGAAAATTTAACCGTGGATGGAAAACACCTCACGAGTGATAGCTCTACAGATTAGCAACGCCAATGGATAACCCTAATAATGTGAACCATCTACAACCGAACTGCAATTCAGCGGCCAGCCAGATCTAACATTAAGCAGGTTTTGTCGTGCTCACTAGAGTAACCGCTTTGTTTACAAGGAAATGACTGCTGTGGCGCGTGCCCCCGGACTCCAACCGCGTGCTGATGTAGTCGACGCCGTAGAGCTGCCACTGCCACAGCTCTCGCGGCAGATTAGAGACACGATGCGATATAACGTCAGTCCCCGTAGATTAACGGGAGGTAAAACCAGAGAAACTTCCGAAAAGGCGTTCCTCGCGTAGTCGTTGTATCTAAATTACAAGTCCGCAGCGTTTCCACTTATGCGAACTCGTATAATTGATGCTTTTTATTATTAATATTGTATTGTTAATTGCCCGGATTTGCAGTAGTTATTAATTCTTTTCTCGTTCGCATAGCACAAACCACTGATTGCGAGGAAATATTTTAGTTAACAGTTTTTTCTTACGCTGTTGTCTCGTTGCAATGGAATTGTTGTGCTGGTATGCAGCGAGATCCAGAGATACTCTTTGATTCAGTCTTTGTAAGATTGCGTCGTAATACGAAAATACACTGCTGGCCACCGTAAATGCAACACCAAGAAAGACAAGAGGTAGCACAACAAAATTTATTTTGTAGATAACATGTTGACCAAGTATCAAATGATTACGTTTACAGACGTCTGTGACATGTGGTTCCTGCCAGAATCAGTAGCCAGAGTAGCCGCCATTGTTGGAGATCACCGCTGCCACACGTCTCGACATTGAGTCAGAGAGACGTTGGATGTGTTCCTGGGGTACAGCAGCCCAAGCAGCTTCCACACGTTGCCAAAGGTCATCTGGTGTGGCAGCTGGGGATGTAATCTGGGTCACTCGTTGAGCAACCATGGACCACATGTTTTCTATCGGCGAAAGATCCGGAGAGCGATCCGGCCAGAGAAGCAATTCAATCTGGTTATTGACGAAACCTTTGGACAATGCGTGCCACGTGTGGTCGCGCATTATCCTGTTGAAATATGGCTGTGGCCGAGCCCTGAAGGTAAGGAAGGACAACTGGCTCCAGCACCTCGGATATGTAGCGCCGGCTATTTAAAGTACCGGCAATGCGTACTAGAGGCGTGCGAGAGTAATATCCAATACCGCCCCATACCATAATACCCGGTGCAAGACCAGTGTGGCGGTGCATAATGCAGCTGTCCAGCATCCTCTCTCCACGGTGTCTGCACACTCGAATCCGACCATCGTGGTGCTGCAGACAGAAGCGTGCCTCGTCAGTAAAGACAACGTCATTCCATTCTGCCGTCCACATCCGTCTGTCATCACACCATTGGCGACGGAGACGTCTGTGGTTCTGCGTCAATGGTAGACGAAGCAATGGACGTCTTGCGGACAGACCACTCTGCTGTAAACGGCGTCGAATGGTACGCGCAGACACTGGATGATGCGTTACAGACGCAATGTGCTGTGTTATGGTTTGGGATGTCACTGAGCGATCCGTCACTGCCATGCGCACAATTTGCCTATCAGCACGTGCAGTGGTGCACCGAGGTGAATGCGATCGACCACGTCGGTCCGTCGTACCCTCCTGCATCCGTCACATATCCGCATTACAGTTGTTTGGTTTCGTCCAACACGACTAGCGATTTCTCTGTATGATAATCCACAATCTCGGTAAGCCACTATCCTTCCTCTGTCGAACTCGGATACTTGATCAAAAGATGTTCGCTGTTTTCTACGAGGCATAACTGATCGTCGTGTGAAACAACCACAAGGTAAACACACGTGCCGAACGTACACTCGTCGAAATCGCCAAGCTATGAGGTGGCGCCACAGGCGCGCGTGATGTGCGTCTGCGCTGAAATTCTAATCAGTTGCATATCTCATCGCTGCAAACTCATGGTGTAAATTTCACTTGATTCGGATGCTTCCTTCAGGGTGTTGCATTTACGGTGGCCAGCAATGTATTTTCTACATCTACATCTACATCGATACTCCGCAAGCCACCCAACGGTGTGTGGCGGAGGGCACCTCACGTGCCACTGTCATTACCTCCCTTTCCTGTTCCAGTCGCGTATGGTTCGCGGGAAGAACGACTGTCTGAAAGCCTCCGTGCGCGCTCTAATCTCTCTAATTTTACATTCGTGATCTCCTCGGGAAGTATAAGTAGGGGGAAGCAATATATTCGATACCTCATCCAGAAACGCATCCTCTCGAAACCTGGCGAGCAAGCTACACCGCGATGCAGAGCGCCTCTCTTGCAGAGTCTGCCACTTGAGTTTATTAAACATCTCCGTAACGCTATCACGGTTACCAAATAACCCAGTGACGAAACGCGCCGCTCTTCTTTGGATCTTCTCTATCTCCTCCGTCAACCCGACCTGGTACGGATCCCACACTGATGAGCAATACTCAAGTATAGGTCGAACGAGTGTTTTGTAAGCCACCTCCTTTGTTGATGGACTACATTTTCTAAGCACTCTCCCAATGAATCTCAACCTGGTACCCGCCTTACCAACAATTAGTTTTATATGATCATTCCACTTCAAATCGTTCCGTACGCATACTCCCAGATATTTTACTGAAGTAACTGCTACCAGTGTTTGTTCCGCTATCATATAATCATACAATAAAGGATCCTTCTTTCTATGTATTCGCAATACATTACATTTGTCTATGTTAAGGGTTAGTTGCCACTCCCTGCACCAAGTGCCTATCCGCTGCAGATCTTCCTGTATTTCGCTACAATTTTCTAATGCAGCAACTTCTCTGTATACTACAGCATCATCCGCGAAAAGCCGCATGGAACTTCCGACACTATCTACTAAGTCATTTATATATATTGTGAAAAGCAATGGTCCCATAACACTCCCCTGTGGCACGCCAGAGGTTACTTTAACGTCTGTAGACGTCTCTCCATTGATAACAACATGCTGTGTTCTGTTTGCCAAAAACTCCTCAATCCAGCCACACAGCTGGTCTGATATTCCGTAGGCTCTTACTTTGCTTATCAGGCGACAGTGCGGAACTGTATCGAACGCCTTCCGGAAGTCAAGAAAAATAGCATCTACCTGGGAGCCTGTATCTAATATTTTCTGGGTCTCATGAACAAATAAGGCGAGTTGGGTCTCACACGATCGCTGTTTCCGGAATCCATGTTGATTCCTACATAGTAGATTCTGGGTTTCCAGAAATGACATGATACGCGAGCAAAAAACATGTTCTAAAATTCTACAAGAGATCGACGTAAGAGATATAGGTCTATAGTTTTGCGCATCTGCTCGACGACCCTTCTTGAAGACTGGGACTATCTGTGCTCTTTTCCAATCATTTGGAACCCTCCGTTCCTCTAGAGACTTGCGGTACACGGCTGTTAGAAGGGGGGCAAGTTCTTTCGCGTACTCTGTGTAGAATCGAATTGGTATCCCGTCAGGTCCAGTGGACTTTCCTCTATTGAGTGATTCCAGTTGCTTTTCTATTCCTCGGACACTTATTTCGATGTCAGCCATTTTTTCGTTTGTGCGAGGATTTAGAGAAGGAACTGCAGTGCGGTCTTCCTCTGTGAAACAGCTTTGGAAAAAGGTGTTTAGTATTTCAGCTTTACGCGTGTCATCCTCTGTTTCAATGCCATCATCATCCCGTAGTGTCTGGATATGCTGTTTCGAGCCACTTACTGATTTAACGTAAGACCAGAACTTCCTAGGATTTTCTGTCAAGTCGGTACATAGAATTTTACTTTCGAATTCAATGAACGCTTCACGCATAGCCCTCCTTACGCTAACTTTGACATCGTTTAGCTTCTGTTTGTCTGAGAGGTTTTGGCTGCGTTTAAACTTGGAGTGAAGCTCTCTTTGCTTTCGCAGTAGTTTCCTAACTTTGTTGTTGTACCACGGTGGGTTTTTCCCGTCCCTCACAGTTTTACTCGGCACGTACCTGTCTAAAACGCTTTTTACGATTGCCTTGAACTTTTTCCATAAACACTCAACATTGTCAGCGTCGGAACAGAAATTTTCGTTTTGATCTGTTAGGTAGTCTGAAATCTGCCTTCTATTACTCTTGCTAAACAGATAAACCTTCCTCCCTTTTTTTATATTCCTATTAACTTCCATATTCAGGGATGCTGCAACGGCCTTATGATCACTGATTCCCTGTTCTGTACATACAGATTCGAAAAGTTCGGGTCTGTTTGTTATCAGTAGGTCCAATATGTTATCTCCACGAGTCGGTTCTCTGTTTAATTGCTCGAGGTAATTTTCGGATAGTGCACTCAGTATAATGTCACTCGATGCTCTGTCCCTACCACCCGTGCTAAACATCTGAGTGTCCCAGTCTATATCTGGTAAATTGAAATCTCCACCTAAGACTATAACATGCTGAGAAAATTTATGTGAAATGTATTCCAAATTTTCTCTCAGTTGTTCTGCCACTAATGCTGCTGAGTCGGGAGGTCGGTAAAAGGAGCCAATTATTAACCTAGTTCGGTTGTTGAGTGTAACCTCCACCCATAATAATTCACAGGAACTATCCACTTCTACTTCACTACAGGATAAACTACTACTAACAGCGATGAACACTCCACCACCGGTTGCATGCAATCTATCCTTTCTAAACACCGTCTGTACCTTTGTAAAAATTTCGGCAGAATCTATCTCTGGCTTAAGCCAGCTTTCTGTACCTATAACGATTTCAGCTTCGGTGCCTTCTATCAGCGCTTGAAGTTCCGGTACTTTACCAACGCAGCTTCGACAGTTGACAATTACGATACCGATTGCTGCTCGGTCCCCGCATGTCCTGTCTTTGCCCCGCACCCGTTGAGGCTGTTGCCCTTTCTGTACTTGCCCAAGGCCATCTAACCTAAAAAACCGCCCAGCCCACGCCACACAACCCCTGCTACCCGTGTAGCCGCTTGTTGCGTGTAGTGGACTCCTGACCTATCCAGCGGAACCCGAAACCCCACCACCCTATGGCGCAAGTCGAGGAATCTGCAGCCCACACGGTCGCAGAACCGTCTCAGCCTCTGATTCAGACCCTCCACTCGGCTCTGTACCAAAGGTCCGCAGTCAGTCCTGTCGACGATGCTGCAGATGGTGAGCTCTGCTTTCATCCCGCTAGCGAGACTGGCAGTCTTCACCAAATCAGATAGCCGCCGGAAGCCAGAGAGGATTTCCTCCGATCCATACCGACACACATCATTGGTGCCGACATGAGCGACCACCTGCAGATGGGTGCACCCTGTACCCTTCATGGCATCCGGAAGGACCCTTTCCACATCTGGAATGACTCCCCCCGGTATGCACACGGAGTGCACATTGGTTTTCTTCCCCTCTCTTGCTGCCATTTCCCTAAGGGGCCCCATTACGCGCCTGACGTTGGAGCTCCCAACTACCAGTAAGCCCACCCTCTGCGACTGCCCGGATCTTGCAGACTGAGGGGCAACCTCTGGAACAGGACAAGCAGCCATGTCAGGCCGAAGATCAGTATCAGCCTGAGACAGAGCCTGAAACCGGTTCGTCAGACAAACTGGAGAGGCTTTCCGTTCAGCCCTCCGGAATGTCTTTCGCCCCCTGCCACACCTTGAAACGACCTCCCACTCTACCACAGGTGAGGGATCAGCCTCAATGCGGGCAGTATCCCGGGCAACCACAGTCGTAGTCCGATCAGGGGATGCGTGGGACGAGCTGGCCGTCCCCGACAAACCCCCATCCCGACCCCCACAGTGATGCCCATTGGCAACAGCCTCAAGCTGTGTGACCGAAGCCAACACTGCCTGAAGCTGGGAGCGAAGGGATGCCAACTCAGCCTGCATCCGAACACAGCAGTTGCAGTTCCTATCCATGCTAAAAACTGTTTTGCTAAGAACGTCTGAACTAATCTACAGAGAGCGCAAACAAATCGACAAAATTTAAACGGTTATTAAAATACAAGATTGCCTAGTAAATGCAGTAATGCTGCTACTTGCGCACTGCTGACACTGCTCGGCGGCGGAAGGAGACTAAGCGAAATTACACTATTCAGATACTAAAACACGATGCTACACTCTCAAATACTATAATACGCCCGAAATTTATGAACTAAACAATGCAAGTACCAAAAACACGCAAAGAAATTAAGAATTAAACTATGTAACAAATGAGTGAGCTAGGAGTATACGACTTGCTGCTCAGCTGCTTATCCAACGGCGGCAGGGAGCACTTCTCAACAATGAAATAGTCTTTCATGAGTAGTCGTTGATTTAGTCATTTATCAAACTATTTAATGATGTAGTCCACACCGGGTATTTAACTGGTAACGAACAGGTTACTGTTATTTTGCACTAAATACTTATAACTCCCGCACCACACGCACGCGGAATAGTTTAGTTAAGTCAGTCCGATTGAGTGATAGTTTCTTGGCAGTCACCACAACTCAACACTTTAGTGTAATTGTTTTATCTTCATGGTGTTGTGTACTTGGTTCCTACTCAAGACAAATTGCGTGTATTCTTTCATAGAATGTTCAATTCTCCTTAAGGTCCAATTAATTTAAAGTCAAGTCCAATGTTCACTAATTCCGTTATTAGATTTCAATTAACCCGTAGTGCACGGTTAAATGAGTCCATCTGTTCCTGTCTCAGTTCATAAAATCAGTATCTTAAGCCGTAAATCCCGTCACGCAACAAACACTTCTAAACTCGAAAACAATCTCGTCACGATTCCCAATCTCAATAATTCAGAGCAGAACTGCTCTCGTACGTCTGCACTCGATGAGTTCTAGCAGGCGACTTCATCTGTGGAAGAGCGTTGTAGGCGCATTGAATTTCTTCGTTGCGCTTGCAACTCTCTTCCACATAAAAGTTATCTCTGATGACATTACATTGGACTTAACTTTTGAGATATTAATTTCACATTTGTCACATGGGTATTCGTCCACTGCTGAAATACGATGTTTCTTCTTTCATTTTCGCTAACAAATATGCTCAGTGTTGTACAATGTAGTTGTTGACATAACTCTTTCGTGTTAGCTCATCGGCAAATATGTCGTAACTGCCAAGATAACTTTCCCTACTTCATCTTCTTTCTTAATTGAGGTGGTCGTTGGGGCGTTATACTGCTTGATGCTGCAAGGCAACAAAGAAATAAACTTAGTCATCCACCATCTAAAGAAATCAGCAACGCTCCAGATAACCTCTTGTGGCATATGGAAGTTCCGCGACTTCATAACGTCTCTATGACATAATTCGGCCAACTAAATAAAATACCAAACGATCTACTGAAATCTCCTGAGGATGATGACGGAGGAAGTCGTAGAAACCTTGAGGCTTGAGACAAATTTGAAGGAAGGGTGGAAGGAAGATTCGGATTTAACGGAATACAAATCTGACGTGGCAAGAACTTCGTTAAGCATTTATTCAGTTGGACTTCAAAAAGCCGACTGTCAGCTTCAAACAAGTTTCCAGTCTGTCACGCAGAGACCGATGCAGCCATTCTGCCATTTCATCAGAAATTTCAGAGCAGCAACGGTAACACGTCGTCTCATATGATCTGATGTACTCTGTATATCCTTGTAATCGGCGAGTTAAATCTGGTGAACGCATCGGCAATGGTTCAGGTTCCTCTCGTCCATTCCGGCGATTTGGAAACAATCTCTGAAGACAAACTATGCTTCCAATGAATGTTGATTATTTTATAGTATCTTTATCAGTCAATAACGGATATAGGAAATCTGATACGTAGTTGCGACCGTTCCCGGCACCTTCTGGTCTGCAAGTCATTGGAACAAAAGGTGACAAGACAAAAACTACATGCGACATTAAAGGTATTCTCTTCTTCTTCTTCTTATTCTTCTTTTACTGCCCCATTGGATCACTTCAATCAATCTCCTTCAGTAAGTTTTTTCTTCCAAATTGCCCAATATCTTCTGATTCGTTGTGAACTTTTTTTGACGTTCCTCATTTTTTTGTTTTTCGTTTGTCAGTTTTTGGTTTCAAACTTATTTTCATATATTTCAGTTTTTTAAATTTTCTGTTTTTTTTTTTAAATCGTCTAGGTTTAATTCTAGCTGTTTCATATCCTCCCTGATTTCCTTTATCCTACGTACTTGTTGCGTCATGTTCCAAAGTTCCTCCATAATTTTTCTTAGTAATCTTGTTTCTGGTACCCTCATAATATGACCAAAATACTTATAACAAAATTATTGAACAGTAGATGTTAAAATTCCTACACCACGAAGATGACGTGCTACAGACGCGAAATTTAACCAACAGGAAGAAGATGCTGTGATATGCATATGATTAGCTTTTCAGAGCATTCACACAAGGCTGGCGCCGGTGGCGACTCCTACAACGTGCAGACATTAAGAAAGTTTCCAACCGATTTCTCGTACACAAACAGCAGTTGACCGGCTTTGCCTGGTGAAACGTTGTTGTGATGCTTCATGTAACGAGGAGACATGCGTACCATCACGTTTCCGACGTGGATAAAGGTCGGATTGTAGTCTATCAGGATTGCGGTTTATTGAATCGCGGCATTGATGCTCGCGTTGGTCGAGGCCCAATGACTGTTAGCAGAATATGGAATCGGTGGGTTCAGGAGGGTAATTCGGAACGCCGTGCTGGATCCCCACGGCCTCGTATCACTAGCAGTCGAGATGACAGGCACCTTATCCGCATGGCTGTAACGGATCGTGTAGCCACATCTCGATCCCCGAGTCGACAGATGGGGACGTTTGCAAGACAACAACCATCTGCACGAAGAGTTCGACGACGTTTGCAGCAGCATGGACTATCAGCTCGGACACCATGGCTGCGATTACCCTTGACGCTGCATCACAGACAGGAGCACCTACGATGGTGTACTCAACGACGAACCTGGGTGCACGAATGGCAAAACGTCATTTTTTCGGATGAATCCAGGTTCTGTTTACAGCAGCATGATAGTCGCATCCATGTTGGGGACATCGCGGTGAACGCACATTGTAAGCGTGTATTCGTCATCGCCATACTGGCGTATCACCCGGCGTGATGGTATGGGATGCCATTGGTTACACGTCTCGGTCACCTCTTGTTCGCATTGACGACACTTTGAACAGTGGACGTTACATTTCAGATGTGTTACGACCCGTGGCTCTACCCTTCATTCGATCCCTGCGAAACCCTACATTTCAGCAGGATAATGCACGACCGCATGTTGCAGGTCCTGTACGGGCCTTTCTGGATACAGAAAATGTTCGACTGCTGCCCTGGCCGGCATATTCTTCACATCTCTCACCAATTGAAACCGTCTGGTCAATGGTGGCCGATCAACTGGCTCGTCACAATACGCCAGTCACTACTCTTCATGAACTGTGGTGTCGTGTTGAAGCTACATGGGCAGCTGTACCGGTACACGCCATCCAAGCTCTAAATGATTCGATGCCCTGGCGTATCAAGGCCGTTATTATGGCCAGAGGTGGTTGTTCTGGGTACTGATTTCTCAGGATCTGTGCACCCAGATTGCGTGAAAATGTAAATACATGTCAGTTATAGTATTGTGTATTTGTCTAATAAATACCCTTTTATCATCTGCATTTCTTCTTGGTGTAGCAATTGTAATGGCCAGTAGTGAAGTTCTGAAGAAGAGCGGTGACGGTCGGAACTAGCTATCAAATTTCCACAACGTGAGCTTGGCTAATAAGATTTTATAAACGTAATTAATATTTATTAACATAGCAGATCGCATTTGTACACTGACAATGCCAGGTCATTACAAAATATACCACGTCGTCCATTGTGTGCTGTACAGCCATCATGTTGGTACCACATGTCACTCCTTGTCCACAAAAGAAAGTCTAATATCTATGAAAGTTGGTCTGTTACGCGCTTGAAATGCTTTTCTACATCTACATCCACATTTATACTCCGCAACCCACGCAACGGTGTGTGGCGGAGGGCACTTTATGTGTCACTGTCATTACCTCCCTTTCCTGTTCCAGTCCCGTATGGTTCGCGGGAAGAACGACTGCCGGAAAGCCTCCGTGCGCGCTCGAATCTCTCTAATTTTACATTCGTGATCTCCTCGGGAGGTATAATTAGGGGGAAACAATATATTTGATACCTCATCCAGAAACGCACCCTCTCAAAACCTGGATAGCAAGCTACACCCCGATGCAGAGCGCCTCTCTTACAGAGTCTGCCACTTGAGTTTGCTAAACATCTCCGTAACGCTATCGCGCTTACCAAATAACCCTGTGACGAAACGCGCCGCTCTTCTTTGGATCGTCTCTGTCTCATCTGTCAACCCCACCTGGTACGGATCCCACACTGATGAGCAATACTCAAGTACAGGTCGAACGAGTGTTTTGTAAGCCACCTCCTTTGTTGATGGACTACATTTTCTAAGGACTCTCCCAATGAATCTCAACCTGGTACCCGCCTCACCAACAATTAATTTTATATGATCATTCCACTTCAAATCGTTCCGCACGCACACTGCCAGATATTTTACAGAAGTAACTGCTACCAGTGTTTGTTCCGCTATCATATAATCATGCAATAAAGGATCGTTCTTTCTATGTATTCGCAATACATTACATTTGTCTTTGTTAAGGGTCAGTTGCCACTCCCTGCACCAAGTGCCTATCCACTGCAGATCACCCTGCACTTCGCTGCAATTTTCTAATGCTGCAACTTCTCTGTATACTACAGCATCATCCACGAAAAGCCGCATGGAACTTCCGACACTATCTACTAGGTCATTTATATATATTGTGAAAAGCAATGGCCCATAATATTCCCCTGTGGCACGCCAGAGGTTACTTTAACGACTGTAGACGTCTCTCCATTGAGAACAACATGCTGTGTTCTGTTGCTAAAAACTCTTCAATCCAGCCACGCAGCTGGTCTGATATTCCGTAGGCTCTTACTTTGTTTATCAGGCGACAGTGCAGAACTGTATCGAACGCCTTCCGGAAGTCAAGGAAAATGGCATCTACCTGGGAGCCTGTATCTAATATTTTCTGGGTCTCATGCACAATATTTATTGGGTCTCACACGATCGCTGTTTCCGGAACCCATATTGATTCCTACAGAGTAGATTCTGGGTTTCCAGAAATGACATGATACGCGAGTAAAAACATGTTCTAAAATTCTACAAAAGATCGATGTCAGAGATATAGGTCTATAGTTTTGCGCAACTGCTAGAAGACTGGGACTACCTGTGCTCTTTCCCAATCATTTGGTACCCTCCGTTCCTCTAGAGACTTGCAGTACACGGCTGTTAGAAGGGGGCATGTTCTTTCGCGTTCTCCGTGAAGAATCGAATTCGTCTCCCGTCAGGTACAGCGGATTTTCCTCTGTTGAGTGATTTCAGTTGATTTTCTATTCCTTGGACACTTATTTCGATGTCAGCCATTTTTTCGTTCGTGCGATGAATTAGAGAAGGAACTGCAGTGCGGTCTTCCTCTGTGAAACAGCTCTGGAAAAAGGTGTTTAGTATTTCAGCTTTACGCTTGTCATCCTCTGTTTCAATGCCATCATCATCCCGGAGTGTCTGGATATGCTGTTTCGAGCCACTTACTGATTTAACGTAAGACCATAACTTCCTAGGATTTTCTGTAAAGTCGGTACATAGAATTTTACTTTCGAATTCACTAAACGCTTCACGCATAGCCCTCCTTACTCTTTTGGCAGTTAAGTGTTCCGTCTACGAAAACGGATCCTATGAGGTGATGGTTCACCAGACATTTACACTCCATGGACGCTGACGTTCATCACGAGGAAGCCAATGGGGATTGCTACGTGCCAGCAGCGCATATCTGGAAGTGGCCCAGAACTGAGCCCATTTGGCTATACGTCATTTCTGAGAAGACAGCACTTCATTAGCGGCTTTCATTTGAGAACTGTTAAGTGGTTGACTATAGACTGTCCATCAAACAGCTGTTAGAGTGAAAACCTTGTGACATCGAGTAGACTTACTGGAAATCGTCATTTTTTAGTTAAAGTAGTTGGCAAACTTGTTGTTGTTACCTTAGGCTAATGAGGCCGTTGTCTCTTAGGAGTCACAGCCTTTCTTTGTTAATAACTCCTCGTTTTCTCAAATCAGGTACATTCTACCCTTACCCTCCGTCTTCTCCGGTGGTGTCGGCTGGCGCGTAGGCAGAGCGTCCCTTCTCCAGACGCAGAGCCACTCGGAAGAAGACTAGCACAATGGGTGCCCGCGGCTGTCCCATAACGCATACAGACAATGCCTCACCGTATGGGCGGGTTGGCTTCACGTCTGCCCGTCTGCATCAACACCAAAAGCTGTACAAGGAGATACACGGCAAGAAGAGAGAGAGTGGGAGAGGAAGAGGGGATGCATTCGGGGAGAATGTGATAAAAAGTAAAGCCGCGATACGAAGACAATAAACCAGGCAGCTAAGTACGAGCAAATGAGGTCAAAGAAGCGAGTACACAATGCGAAGGAAGGGTATCGGGCGGGGAACGGCCCACGCACGGAGCTACGCCCGCCCTCCGCCTCGATGAATTCGTTCCGGAGCAGGAGGCCGTCTACAATAGCCTGCAAATCACTCCCTCACGTATAACTCACAATCAAAAAAGAGTCTCACTTCGTAAATCTCGGAAACTGGTCCATTCAGCTGTCAGTAGGAGCTTTATGGCTTTCTAAATTCCACTAATTTAATTAAAATATATTATTCCGGCGTGGCGCGGCGGGGAGACTTGAACGCACGGTCAGGAAGCGAACAGGTGTATCGAGACTCGGCTAAGTTATACGTGGCAGGCGGCGGCGCCGCGACGACCAGTCGGACGTCGGCTTCGGTCAAAGATGCGGTCGGCCGAACTCGCCGCGGCCGGTAAATATTAATGTGACTGCCGGCAATTGGTTACACTGCGAGGGGAAAAAAATGACGCGAAGAACGGAAAACACTTGTTTTTCCGCTTTTACGTCCGCTCGTTTTCTCACTTTTGTTGCGAATATAATTCGTGAGTCGGCCTCGCGTTACGACCGGGACGAACATTGCGGAGCTCCCTTTCTTTTTACCTCTCTGCCGCTGAAGTGTCTCTGGCCGCCTTAAAGACGGCCATCCCCTGAGCGCACAAAGCAAACACCGCGGCTTCTTGCACAGCCCCCGCCGGCTGTTCCGACTGCCTACCAGGTAATTATTGGCCAGTAACGAGTAGCCGGTGGCGCGAGAGGCACAACTTTAAAATTCAGCAGTGCGGCTGCCGGTGCCGTTTAAAATTAATCACCCAAAATTACTGAAATCCAGCGGGCTGACGTTACGGGCACTAATGATATTTAAGACACCTACGGCGGGAGCCCTTTCCTCCGTTTCAAATGTGGCGTATAACTTGCGTGGCGAGTGGAAGTTGCGGCAGTGTCATTGTGGGGTTATCTGCCGGTGGCCGTCCGCAGGTGGTTACACGCTCGCCCACGGAGTGCAGCGCCTTACAATGGACATCGGCTTCCTTCGAAGAACTTTAACGTCCACGTAATTGTTTCTCATGACCATCCATGAAAGTTGAGTTGTCCACAAATGAAACGTTGGTCGTTATTCCAGACACAGCCTTTTTTTCAATACGCAGGCTCCAGAAATTAGCCAAAAACTGCAGAAAACGAACAGCAGCGGCGACAATGGAAAATGAAGGATTGAAACAAACAATTATGGAATGGAAAAACCGGCACTCTCCTTAATGACAGACTTATGAGTATTTTACAGGTACATATTAAAACTGCTCAAATATTCACTAGCTTTCGAACTACGGTTGTTCGCCAGGGTCACTGTGTCTTCAGAGCTTAGCGTTTACTTCCACTTGATGAAATATCGAAGTGAAAGCTAAACTGTATCTATGAATAACCACAGCTTTACTTTCAATATATCTAATGTCTAGCTGGAGCCAAAGGTACACAGATTTCTGTAATTCTGTCTTGTATAAAAGAAAGAATGAGACTGCTACTGGGTGATGACAATTAATTTATGCAATAATTTTATTACGAGGATAATGGAATGTAGTCGAATTAAGTCGGGTGATGCTGAGGGAATTAAATTAGGAAATGAGACACTGAAGATAGTAAAGGGGTTTTGCTATTTGGGGAGCAAAATAACTGATGATGGTCGAAGTAGAGAGGATATAAAATGTAGACTGGCAATCGCAAGGAAAGCGTTTCTGAAGAAGAGAAATTTGTTAACATCGAGTATAGATTTAAGTGTCAGGAAGTCTTTTCTGTAAGTATTTATATGAAGTGTAGCCATGTATGGAAGTGAAACACGGACGGTAAATAGTTCGGACAAGAAGAGAATAGAAGCTTTTGAAATGTGGTGCTACAGAAGAATGCTGAAGATTAGATGGGTAGATCACATAACTAATGAGGAGGTACGGAACAGAACTGGGAAGAAAAGAAACTTGTCGCACAACTTGACTTGAAGAAGGGATCGGTTGGTAGGGCATATTATCACCAATTTAGTATTGGAGGGCAGTGTGGAGGGTAAAATTCGTAGAGGGAGACCAAGAGATGAATACACTAAACAGATTCAGAAGGATGTAGGTTGCGGTAAGTACTGGGAGATGAAGAAGCTTGCACAGAATAGAGTAGCGTGGAGAGCTGCATAAAACCAGTCTCAGGACTGAAGACCACAACAACATCAGTTTTATTACGCTACTACTTTCAATACCTCATTGGCATCATCTTCAGGTCCCTATACAAGAAACGTGATAAGCCATCCAGACGTTTGTGCTTTCATCAGAGATGCGAGATATCCACTCCTGTTGTGAAGATTTCTACGGAAATCAACTTTATATAGATTTCCGTAGATATCACCACAATAGACATGGTTCTAATGGCTCTGAGCACTATGGGGCTTAACATCTGAGGTCATCAGTCCCCTAGACTTAGCACTAATTTAACCTAACCTAAGGACATCACACACATCCACGCCCGAGGCAGGATTCGAACCTGCGCCCGTAGCAGCCGCGTGGTTCCGGACTGAAGCGCCTAGAACCGCTCGGCCACCGCGTAATAGACATGGACATTTCACACAGCTAACGTCGTTAGATGGTACCAATGAGGCACCGAAACTGCCAGCGTAATAAAATCATTCCATAAATTTACGGCTCCTGGATTTTAGTTTTATGCAAATGTCGCTTTGGATTTCAGCCATGTGGCACATTTAGATCTAAATTTCTACTCAGAATCCATTTGCGGTATGTAGCGGAAATTCTTAGACAGATGCTGAAGTGGTTTGAAAGCTATTTGAAAAACAGACACGAACGTGTTCTACAGTCGTCCTGGAAACCTGTTGTTACAGGAGTGCCGCAGGAGTCAGTTGTCTGCCCTGTTTGCTAGTGACATCTCATCGCTCCTGCAAATATCATTTCTACGCCGAGGACCTCCAGCTTTACCTTACTGCCAAACCCGATCCGTGTGAATGATGATCTGTCTGCAGTGGTAAGATGGGTGCAAAGCCTGGAACTTGAACTGTAAGTGAAAAGTTCCAAGTAATTCTTAATATATCACCAGAAATTAATAAATCGTTAATTCATCGAACGATCGCCCCTTATTCTGCTCAACTGTATTCCACACCTCATCAAAAACCGGTGAAGAACTTGTGTGCAATTTTGGATGATTATCTTAGTAGGGCACATGCAAGGAAGACTTTCTCTTGCTTTGTAAGACCTGATACCATTGGGTGAAGGAGGTACAGTCATGAATATAATTAGTTATAATCTTTAATTGTCTCTATCGCAAAAAACATAAAATTACAATTCGGTGATTGCCGGTTTCTGTTAACAACTATCCCCGAATCATGATTGCTAGAGAATCAGTATGAACGCACAGTGTTGGCCACAAAACCTCTATACAAAATGTAACTCAGGTCATGCTTACTAAAGAATCGGTTCCTTAATACAGTGTTGGCCTTATCATCGTTACAAAGGGTAGTTCGTCAATATTGAAAAGTTGGTCAGAGTATGGGAATTAACGTAGAAAATCATCAGAAGGCGGAGTATGTTTCTTGGTACAGCTTCTCGTGCAGGGCCGTTAGCCCTACCATAACGACATGCATATACGCATACTTCTCACTACCGTAATGTATCATGTTACGACCAACATCCGTACAATACAAATGACACTCCACAGAAGATTGAAATGAGTGAAACTCTGAACATACTATCGTATCGATTATGTTTACAACTCCAAGTCTCGAAAATGTAAACAAAGACCACACTAAGAGCGGCACCCGGTGTTTACACCGAATCATTTCAGTAGTGGCTGGCAACCATAAAGTTTCCTGAGACTTTTTTGCTTCTAGTGTCGTATAATTCCAAGTGTATGCGTTTATGCCATTAATTACGATACAAAATGGTTCAAATGGCTCTGAGCACTATGGGGCTCAACTTAAGAGGTCATCAGTCCCCTAGAGCTTAGAACTACTTAAACCTAACTAACCTAAGGACATCACACACATCCATACCCGAGGCGGGATTCGAACGTGCGACCGTAGCGGTCGCGCGGTTCCAGACTGTAGCCGGCCGTAGTGGTCGTGCGGTTCTAGGCGACTGATGACCTCAGAAGTTAAGTCGCATAGTGCTCAGAGCCATTTGAACCATTTTGAACCAGACTGTAGCGCCTAGAGCCGCTCGGCCACTCCGGTCGGCAATTACGATACACCCTCTGTCTCACTGCACCAGTTGTTAGAACACTACACGGTTATAACCGTGAATGCTTGGGTGAATTACAACATCCGTCTTTTTAGCGATATCACTGCTTTAACACCAACAACAGTAGTTCAAGCAAACATGCCGCCCTCCCAAGCAGAGAATGAAACGATGCAGAAAGTGTACGACGATGCTGAACAGGTAATTCAATACGTAAAGGGAGATCAAAATTTAATAGTCATGGGGGATTAGAATGTGTCTGTAGGGGACAGAGCAGAACATAGCGTTAGGGAAGTAAGAAGCTTAGTGCTAGAAATGAGACAGAAGAAAGACTAATTGCGCTCTGCAGTAAATTTCAACTAATAATAGCGAATAATCTGTTCAAGAGTCACATTGGGATGAAGTATACTTGAAAAAGTCCAAGAGATACAGGGAGATTTCAGTTAGATTATATCAGGGCCTGGAAGAGTTTTCGAAATCAGATACTGGACTGCAAGGCGTACCCAGAAACAAATATAGACTCAGATAACAAATCAGTAATGATGAAGATTAGGTTGATGTTCAAGAGACTAATCAAATAGAATCACTGCGCAAAGAAGTGGGAAAAAGAGTACTACGAAATGAAGAAGTATCTTGAAGTTCTCTGCGGCTATAGATATTTCGATAATGAATAGCTCAGTAGGAAGTTCAGTTGAAGAGGACTGGACATCTCTAAAAATTGCAGTCATAGTAGATGGAAAGAAAAACATAGGTACAAAGAAGGTGGTACAAAGACAGTAACTGCTAAGTAACCATGGGCAACGGAAGAAATACTCCAGTTAATCGACGAAAGAAGGAAGTGCAAAAATGTTCTGGGAAATTCGGGTATACAAAAATATAAGCAGTTTAAGAATGAAATTAAGAGGAAGGCAGGGAAGCTAAGCTTAAATGGCTGCATAAAAAGGGTGAAGAAATCGAAAAAGAAATGATTATCGGAAGGACTGACCCTTCTAAAGGAATAACCCTCGGTTAAATTGAAAACAAGGGTGGAAACATAAAGAATGCAATGGGAATTCCACCGTTAAATATAAAGGAATGGGCAGACAGGTGGAAAGAGTACATTGAAGGCTTCTGTGAGAAGGAAGACTTGTCTGATAACGTGATATAAGAAGAAACAGAAGTCGACAGGAGAGAAATAAAGAATCCAGTATTAGAATTTAGAAGAGCTTTGGACGACTTAAGGTCAAATAAGACAGTAGGGGTCGACAACATTGCATCAGAATGTCTAAAATCACTGGGGGTGAGTGAGGAGGGGGGGGGGTGAAGGGGAGGAGTGGCAACAAAACTACTATTCACGTTAGTGTATAGAATGTATGAGACTGTCGATATACCATCAGACTTTAGAAGAAAACGTCATCCACAGAATTCCTAAGACTGCAAGAGCCGACAAGTGCAAAAATTATCGCATAATCAGCTTAAGAGCTCATGCATCCAAGCTACCGGCAAGAATAATGTACAGAAGAACGTAAAAGAAAACTGAGGATCAGACGACGATCAGTTTTGCTTCAGGAAAGGTTAGGACACTAAACAGGCAGTTCTGGCGTTGCGGTTGATAATGGAATCAAGAATGAAGGAAACGTTTAGACACATTTATGGGATTTTCTATCCGGAAAAAGTGTTCTAGAGTGTGAAATAGTGCAACATTCTGAGGAAAGTAGGGCTAAGCTATGGGGAAAGACTGGTAATATACAATAGGTACAAGAACCAAGAGGAAACAATAAGACCCTAAGACCAAGAACGAAGTGCTCGCACTGTAAACTGTATAAGTCAGGGATGTAGTCTTTCACCCTTACTGTTCAATCTATACATCGAAGAAGAAGTGACGGAAATAAAAGAAAAGTTTAAGAGTGAGACTAAAATTCGAGTCGAATCGTTATCAATGAAAAGATTCGCTAATGACAATGCTATCCTCAGTGAAAGTGAAGAGGAATTACGGGATCTGCTGATTGGAACGAACAATCTAATGAGTACAAAATATGGATTCAGAGTAAATCGAAAAAAGACGAATGTAATGAGATGTAGCAGAATATGAGAACAGCGAGAAAGTTAATTTCAGGAATGACGGGCACGAAGTAGATGAAGTTAAGGAATTCTATTACCTTGGAAGCAAAGCTGCCTATAATAGACCGAGCAAAGAGGACATAAAAAGCAGACTAGGACTGGCAAAAAGGGTATCCATTGCCAAGAGAAGCCTACTAGTACCAAACATTTTAATTTGAGGGAGTAATTTCTGGGGATGTACGTTTGGAGCACTGCATTGTATGGTATTAAAACATAGACTGTAGGATAACCGGAACAAAATCAGGGAATAACTTCCGTGGCACTAGACTGAGCCCTAAAGCCGTAAAGATTGGAATACATCCACCAAATAACTGAGGACGTAGGTTGCAGATGCTGCTCGGAGACGAAAAGCTTGGCACAGGAGAGGAATTCGTAGCGGGCCGCGTCAAACATGTCAGAAGACTGATGACTGTGGTTGATGCCAAACAGGTTACGCGGCCACGGTGCGCTATGTCTGCTTTGTTGGGTCCTGAGTGCGCAAACATCCCAGCACGAAGCATCAGCCAGCCGCTGTGGCCGAGCGATTCTAGGCGCTTCAGTCTGGAACTGCGCGACCGCTACGGTCGCAGGTTCGAATCTTGCCTCGGGCATGGATGTGTGTGATGTCCTTAGGTTAGTTAGGTTTGGCTCAAATGGCTCTGAGCACTATGGGACTTAACTTCTGAGGTCATCAGTCCCCTAGAACTATGAACTACTTAAACCTAACTAACTTACGGACAACACACTCCATCCACCAAATAACTGAGGACGTAGGTTGCAGATGCTGCTCTGAGACGAAAAGATTGGCACAGGAGAGAAATTTGTGGCGGGCCGCGTCAAACATGTCAGAAGACTGATGACTGTGGTTGATGCCAAACAAGTTACGTGGCCACGGTGCGCTATGTCTGCTTTGTTGGGTCCTGAGTGCGCAAACACCCCAGCACGAAGCATCAGCCAGCCGCTGTGGCCGAGCGGTTCTAGGGGCTTCAGTCTGGAACCGCGCGACCGCTACTGTCGCAGGTTCGAATCTTGCCTCGGGCATGGATGTGTGTGATGTCCTTAGGTTAGTTAGGTTTGGCTCAAATGGCTCTGAGCACTATGGGACTTAACTTCTGAGGTCATCAGTCCCCTAGAACTACTTAAACCTAACTAACTTACGGACAACACACACATCCATGGCCTAAGCAGGATTCGAATCTGCGGCCGTAGCGGTCGCGCGGTTCCAGACTGTGGCGTCTAGAACTGCTCGGCCACTCCGTCCGGCCGTTAGTTATGTTTAAGTAGTTCTAAGTTCTACGGGACTGATGACCTTTCTCACTTTTTTTCCACTTGCCGCCCTGATTTTATGACCCGCACCTGACTGCTTAAGGTGGGTCTTTATTGAACACTTGGCCGCTGCGATCGACATATGGGCGCTGATGTGGCTGAACCTCCACACCAGTTTCCGCATCCGATCGCACAGTTGCCCGTGTAGCCCCGCCACGTGGAGGCGGGTCATAGTTGATCGTGATTTGTTTTTGTCTCTTTTATTTTGTTTTCTTTTACTTGGTTATCTTTGTTTGCTATTTGTATTTCTTTTCTTTTCTTTATGGCAGCTTACCCAAACCGTTTGACAAAAATTTACATGAAATTTAAATTTTGAAAAAGAAATACAAAAATATGGTGTAGAATGAAGAAGAGGAAAGAAGATAGGAAAGGAAGAACTTTATAGTCCCTCCGCCCTGAGGATCTGGGAATGAAAGCTTTGCAATTAGTCGTCAAGCCATTGATCCTCAGTCTCCAATCCTTTGCTTACCTTTAACTAAGAAGATATATGCTAATCTATAATTAATATGCTAATTACTAAAGCTGTTACTAAGATAATTACGCTATTGACAGGTTTAAAGTGCCGTGTTTGCCTGTGGCAGTTGCGACGGTGGGCCGACACTGTTTACATCTATTCATGTTGAGCTTTAGTTATGTGTATTCTATTGTGATATCTTTACAATATGTTTAGACTTACGCATTTCTGTCGGTCTTCTTTCTGTTTCGGTTTTCATCCTCCACACTATGGTGTCTACGTAGTTGCTGCATCTAGGTTTGTCGTCTGTACGGTCTCTCGAGCCTGTTGTCTTTATGGCATCCGAGATTTTTTTCTGTCATTACGTTTAGTTCGTCCCATAATTCTGGTGTTCTGATTGCATCGTATATGTGTCGTCCAGTTTGTAAGTGTTGTATTCCTGGTGTGTTCCTGTGTTGTCTGTATTTCTATCAGATGTGAAGCCCCATAGTGCTCAGAGCCATTTTGAACGAAGTTTCAGAGGTGAAGCACCTCTCACCACAACTGAAGCACAAGGCCTCGCTTATCTAGCACCGTAACTGCGTCTATCCATGAAACAAAGACATTTACATTCGTGTACCACTTCTCTTTTAGTGTCGTCTCGATCTGGAAAATGCTACGCCATACTTTGCTCACAGTTAGATGCCTTATTGCTTTTCAGAAAAAGTTGAAACACTTTCTTCTGTGTGCCTTACAACATTTTCCCAAAAATTATTGTATGTGTCTAGTTTTTCCTCTGGCGAGCAGTAAAGCAAATGCCACCGTTTACCTCGAGTTACGATTCTACTGCTGTTCATTCCTCAGTTAGTCACGACACTTTCTTTTCCCCCGTCATCACTGACTGTGTTTTACCATGTTCCTCTTTCTCTACTTCTTCCATCCTTTCGCTTATGTCCTTTACTGCTAGCTCTCTTAGTTTAAATATACCTATCTGTATCGTGTATTTACAGCTGCACTTCTTTGGAAGCAATGAAAACTGTGTAGTTTTTTGCTGTGTACTTAGCTCAAGAGGTACTCAGATATACTGAGGAAAGCCACCACATCATCGGCACGAGTTGCGCTCTACCAAAACCACTGTAGTTTTTTTTATAGTGCATAATAGTAATCGGTAGGGCTGCAGGCAGCACTGGAAGAGAAACAAACATAAATGAATGGGTGACAGAGAAACTCAGGGCCGACGACTTCACTCTGTTATTCAGTCTGTTGGCATACGCAAAACAAGCGATCGAAATGAAGTAACCCCCGACAGGTATGCAATGCACTTAATGTACAGTTGAAACACTTACGATCTTAACTGGATTGATATACTAGCAAAACTAAAGCAGTCTACGCTTACTTATGATAGTCTACGGTAAGCTACGGTAGTTTCACAGCGGTAGGCACATCACCTGCCAGGTGCCTCCCCAGTTCCGGGTTACAGCCTCCAGGTGGAGCTCGATAATTGGGACTACTTTCTGCTTCGCTTTCGCAACACACCCATCAGCACGGCATATCCATCCTCTGATACCGTTGCCAGCAGCCACAGGGAGTGCCGTCAAAAGTGGACAATTTTGCTTCCATCAACAGTTCCTTCAGTTACACTACGGAGCAGAGATTTAGCGGTTACATTCAGAAGTTACTACAGTTACGTCTCTTCAACAGTACCAGCACCATTATTCATAACCAATCCAATCATCCCATAACTCATAAAGAAGTTTTTACTACACAGACTGAACAAAACACCCATGAACAAATATGACTACACACAAGAACTGAGCAAAATAAAATAAATTGCACACGAGAATGGGTATGATGCAAAGAGAGTAGATAAAATAAACCACAAAATACAAGGCAAGCAACGCGATGAAACACATACACAAACAAACATAACACAACACACAACAAATCACCAGACAGTAAGAAACAAATGGCACATAATGACTTACAACAACAAAGTTGCACACAGGACAAAGTTACACAAGGACTCACGTAGCATACAGAACCATAAACGGAACACAAAGCAGACTTGGAAGAAATACCACCAACAATGGCAAATACAGTCAGCCCGGTATACATCAACTTATTTGCAACTGCTGTCACTCCGTATATGTGGGTCAAATATGCAGGAATTTCAGAACCAGGTACACAGAACATCTCAGAGCACTTAAAAGCAATAGGTCACACTCTACATTCGCCGATCACCTGATAGCACACAATCACCATCCAACAAACATTGAATCTGACTTACAGATCCTTAAAACTAGTGGCAGCTTATACCAAAAATTAACTATGGGAGAAAACTATCACATTCAAAAATCGATATCCCCAGGAAAGAAAGTACTAAGTGAGTACATATCACTGTGCAATAAAACCCTCATTGTCACAATTGAAGAACTATACAAATAACACCCACACCAAAACTACTCATGAAAAAAAAAAAAACATTCTATCTCTCTCTCTCTCTTTCTCTCTCTCTCCCTGCCCCAGTCCTGAACCAGACACCACAAACGCCAAATACACTTCAAACTTGCTCGTCTCACCCAGAAAAACATATCACGAAACAAATGAATACCACACAGCTATTACAACACGTAATGGCGGCCGAAACGCTGCCCCTGTTTGAAAAGCAGTAGAAAGTGCGATGTGAAACGATCATAAGTCGCAGAAATCAGCGTATTCACCACGGCAAACATATTAGAAAACACCACAACATCAAAACCGTAAGTCATACACGGAAAAAGGTGGTTTATACTCATTTCCGTTCGTAAATGCATAATAGACAGAAAAATAAAGATTATGTTTTGCTGTTTGCAGACGACAAGTTGTAGATTGTGTAGCAGACTAGCTATCAACATAAATACCCAATAGTTTCATGTAAGGTACGTAAACTAATGCATACACACAATCTTTTGCCAACTAAACAGTAACTAGGACAACAATTATTCATTCACAACTGTAAATATTTTGTACCAAAAGTTTCTCTAAATGTTCATGCGTAAGAACAATTTCAAAGTAATAAAATAAAATAACCCACTAAAGATGGCTCCAAAATTACTGAAACATGTCTGGAGCTATCTTACATAAGGCGGAATTCCTCGTCCTATTTTCATAGCAAGCACGGACATAAGAATAACTGCAACACCTATGACGATGGTTCCAACATTAAACCACAAGTGTCTGTACAATGCTATAACCCATCGTTATTAAATCATAGATTGCCAAGAGACAGCAAAGTTATTTAGCTCCAGTTGTTTTAGGTATAGGACCCAAAAGCCATGCATCCAACTATTATTAAAGCCAAGTACATTTACTGTGAATATTCAGTGTTAATAAATGATGTATACTTGTACAATGTGTTGGCACCTTGATGTTGAAGTACGGCTCTGTAACAGCAGTGTACATGTAGATATTGACAGCGCGCTTCTAGTGGCATCCTGTCAGGAACAATAGCAGAAATTTCATTTTCTGCTACTACGGATGTTTTGGCTGTAATAATAATAACTCTTTTTTCTGCGCTGTAGTAATTTTTAAACGTGGTGTAATATTGTAAATTATATGTAACAAAACATGCTTATCATAACGAAAGTAAAACAGGATATGTAGAATGACTGAATACGTGTTGTGTAATGTCCTTAGGTTAGTTAGGTTTAAGTAGTTCTAAGTTCTAGGGGACTGATGACCATAGCTGTTAAGTCCCATAGTGCTCAGAGCCATTTTTTTTTTTGACTGAATACGTGTAAGAGAGACCCTGAGACCCTTAAACTTCACAGGTCACATAAATAAATAAATGAATATTGCGAATTGGTTATAGCTAATACTGGCGCTACCTTTTCAACATCCATAGTTTACGGCCATTGATATTTTCCTCTATTTGACATCTTCCACAGACTGGAAGGACCTCGTTAAATCTCCCTTTAGAAGTTTCCTGGAGTCCATAGCTTCCTTATCTGTCACCCACCTGCTAAGCGGTCTGTCACATTACCTTTTCGTCTCTTGGATTAGTCTCCACGCTTTCTTTGGCCATCTGTTCCCATCCATTGGTTTCAATTTCCTCTCAATAACCTCCAATGTGTTACTTTCCACTTCCATAATTTTTCTGATTTCTCCATTTCGGATGCATTCTAATCTGTAGCAGCTATCACTTCTCTTCCAGCAATCCATTTTCGTGGGTAGTAGATAATCTTTTTGTCTCTTTCTTATTTCCCAAACTCCTGTACCACATATACATATGATTTCTACTATTATTTTACATATAATTTTTTCGTTTCCTTGATGATCTTGGTATTCAAAAAGATTCAGTTTCATTATTAAAAAATAAGTTTCCCTTGTCCAGTCTTATTTTCAGTATCTTTTATCATTCGTAGATGTAGTTGCCCCTAGACATTTAAATGGATAATATTATCGAACTCTAGAATTCCCAGCCTCGAACTCATGCTGTTTGTCACTACCCACTTGTGTTTAAATCATACTTGTCTCATTTTTCGAACATCGTCCCCAGCCTCAGGTTATAGCTAGAGTCCTCACAATATTCGGCGATTATAAGCTGATCAATAGGAGAGAATATAGTTTATCATCTCCTACAGACATTGCCATTGTGCTACACCTGCTTCTCCATTTCTTTATTACTACTTCTTAATAAATGTTGAACGAAAGAAGAGGCAGAGGACAACGCTGTCGAAGCCCCGTGCTAATGTGACGGAAGATACTTCAGACAATACCGCTGTTTCCTCCACGTCCTGTTCGAAGAATAGTATACAGGAATGGTGTTTGCAAGTAATCTGCAATATGTATCTCAGGTTCACACGTTTCAATATACAGTAATAGTTTAAGGCAAGGGTGGCCAAGACTTTGGCTGGAGAGTCATGGCAAGGCATGAGTGACACAGTTCTTAGCCTAGCTGCACAACTCCCTAAACGCCAAGGCGCGCTGTCTGAACGAGAGGAGGGGAAACTGCGAATCTGCCTCATTTAACTGACAATACAGTCACGCTGGATACGATTTGGTTTTGTATTTCACATTTATCAACAACAAAGATTACAAACAAAAATCATTATAAGTATTATTTAATATTTTTGGCACGATAATTTTTATCTATTACAAACCGTGTGCATGCCGCCAGACGCTGACAGTTTCACATATTTTCGACTCAGGTTGCAGCGTAATAGTGACTTATTCGGTTAACTTCTGAGGTCATCAGTCCCCTAGACTTAGAACTACTTAAACCTAACTAACCAAAGGACATCACACACATCCATGCCCGAGGCAGGATTCGAACCTGCGACCGTAGCAGCAGCGCGGTACCGGACTGAAGAGCCTAGAAACGCTCGGCCACAACGGCCGGTCTTCGCGTTTTATTTAACTCGGTGGACTGTGTTTGTAAAACTTGTCCCTTTTACAATGCGATTTTCCTTTTAAGTGCTTTCCAGTCCAATCCGAGGTAAGTTGTTTCACATGTTGCAGTGTCTTCCTGTGGGCAGTGGGCAGTCAGGTCCACATAAAATACGTAGTCTGAAGTCCATTTTGGATGGTCTGACTATCGTTCCTGCACTCCATTTTCCTTGATAATTCACCACCAGCAGGTTTTAAAGAGAAAAATCGTTCAAGGTATGCCCCCATTATTTCGCCAATATACCGTGCAATAATGTCTAAAGGCTGCGTACTCTGCGGCCATTTCCATGGAAACCTGTTGCAACTGACAGCGGAATATTGTTAGCGACATTAGGAATTTTAATCTTCATGCCACGAATTTCTTCATGTGCTCCAAGTCTGCAAATTTAGCACAAAGCGCTCCTTAATGTGCGCACCACTAATACCATCTATCGATGGCAGTAAATTTTTGCTCATTCGTTGGAAACTACATCTTTTAATTCTTTCTGCGTTGTACTGTAATGTAACTTCATAGGAAATCTGCAGTATACGTCGTTTATGCCACTGTATAACGGATATTGAGAATTCTGATCCCTCTCTTCTGTCATTCCCATTCATTTTTAAAGGCTTGTGACGATAGATCGCCAGGCTGCCTCTCTTTGTGCAAACAGCCACAGGACCTGTGAACGTCTTTCCTACCAGGAACGACTACTGAAGGATAAACAGCGCTGACACAACGATTCCGCCGAAAAGAAAAGAAACTGTGACGACCAAATAATGCCACATTGCAATACTACACTACTGGCCAATAAAATTGCTACACCAAGAAGAAATGAAGATGATAAACGGTTATTCATTGGACAAATATATTACACTAGAACTGACATGTGATTACATTTTCACGCAATTTGGGTGCATACATCGAGAGAAATCAGTACCCAGAACAACCACCTCTGACCATAATAACGGCCTTGATACGCCTGGGCATTGAGTCAAACAGAGCTTGGATGGCGTGTACAGGTACAGCTGCCCATGTAGCTTCAACACGATACCACAGTTCATCAAGAGTAGTGACTGGCGTATTGTGTCAAGACAGTTGCTCGGCCACCATTGACCATACGTTTTCAATTGGTGAGACATCCGGAGAAAATACTGGCCAGGGCAGCAGTCGAACATTTTCTGTATCCAGAAAGGCCCGTACAGGACCCGCAACATGTGGTCGTGCATTATCCTGCTGAAATGTAGGGTATCGCAGGGATCGAACGAAGGATAGAGCCACGGGTCGTAACACATCTGAAAAGTAACGTCCAGTGTTCAAAGTGCCGTCAATGCGAACAAGAGGTGACAGAGACGTGTAACCAATGGCACCCCATACCATCACGCCGGGTGATACGCCAGTATGGCGATGACGAATACACGCTTCCAATGTGCGTTCACCGCGATGTCGCCAAATACGGATGTGACCATCATGATGGTGTAAACAGAACCAGGATTCATCCGAAAAATGACGTTTTGCCATTCGTACACCCAGGTTCGTCATTGAGTACACCATCGCAGGCGCTCCTGTCTGTGATGCAGCGTCAAGGGTAAACGTAGCCATGGTCTCCGAGCTGATAGTCCATGCTGCTGCAAACGTCGTCGAATTGTTCGTGCAGATGGTTATTGTCTTGCAAACGTTCCCATCTGTTGACTCAGGGATCGAGACGTGGCTGCACGATCCGTTATAGCCTTGCGGATAAGATGCCTGTCATCTCGACTGCTAGTGATACGAGGCCGTTGGGCTCCAGCACGGCGTTCCGTATTACCCTCCCGAACCCAACGATTCCATATTCCGCTCACAGTCATTGGATCTCGACCAACGCGAGCAGCAGTATCGCGATACGATAAACCGCAATCGTGATAGGCTACAATCCGACCTTTATCAAAGTCGGAAACGTGATGATACGCATTTCTCCCTCTTACGTGAGGCATCACATAAACGTTTCACCAGGCAACGTCGGTCAACTGCTGTTTGCGTATGAGAAATCGGTTGGAAACTTTCCTCCTATCAGCACGTCGTAGGTGTCGCCACCGGCGCCAACCTTGTGTGGTAGCTCTGAAAAGCTAATCATTTGCATATCACAGTATCTTCTTCCTGTCGGTTAAATTTCGCGTCTGTAGCACGTCATCTTCGTGGTGTAGCAATTTCAATGGCCAGCAGTGTTAATGAAATGCTGCACTGCACGAAGTACTGAGGGACTGAGCGATGCCGCAACAGGCTGAGCAGTGCTCCGTGCGCGATCCGCATATCCAACACGTGTGCAGTTTGGCACACTGCGGCCGGCCACGGTTTAAAGTGTGTTTAGAAATACGGTGTATTTTAAAATTTTCGGAGTACCAAATCTTTGCTAGTTAGCCTGTCTTCCGCTATTGGAATCTGTACGTTACGTGTGGCGTTTGTGGTCGGCAGCCACAAGGAAGTCGCTGTTATTAATGTACTACTGGCCATTAAAATTGCTACACCACGAAGATGACGTGCTACAGACGTGAAATTTAACCGACAGGAAGAAGATGCTGTGATATGCAAATGATTAGCTTTTCAGAGCTATCACACAAGGTTGGCGCCGGTGGCGACATCTACAACGTGCTGATACGAGGAAAGTTTCCAACCGATTTCTCATACGCAAAAAGCAGTTGACCGGCGTTGCCTGATGAAATGTTTATGTGATGCCTCACGTAAGAGGGAGAAATGCGTATCATCACGTTTCCGACTTTGATAAAGGTCGGATTGTATCCTATCGCGATTGCGATTTATCGTATCGCGATACTGCTGCTCGCGTTGGTCGAGTTCCAATGGCTGTTAGCAGAATATGGAATCGTTGGATTCAGGAGGGTAATACGGAACGCCGTGCTGGATCCCAACAGCCTCGTATGACTAGCAGTCGAAATGGCAGGCATCTTATGCGCATGGCTTTAACGGATCGTGCAGCCACGTCTCGATCCCTGAGTCAATAGATGGGGACGTTTGCAAGACAACAACCATCTGCACGTACAGTTCGACGACATTTTCAGCAGCATGGACTACCAGCTCGGAGACCATGGCTATGGTTACCCTTGACGCTGCATCACAGGCAGGAGCGCCGGTGATGGTATACTCAACGACGAACCTGGGTGCATGAATGGCAAAACGTCATGTTTCCGGATGAATCCAGGTTCTGTTTACACCATCATGATGGTCGCATCCGTGTTTGGCAACATCGCGGTGAACGCGCATTGGAAGCGTGTATTCGTCATCGCCATACTGGCGTATCACGCGGCGCAGTGGTATGGGGTGCCATTGTTTACTGGTCTCGGTCACCTCTTGTTCGCATGGACGGCACTTTGAACAGTGGACGTTACTTTTCAGATGTGTTACGACCCGTGGCTCTACCCTTCATTCGATCCCTATTTGACTCAATGCCCGGGCGTATCAATGCTGTTATTACGGCCGGAGGTGGTTGTTCTGGGTACTGACTTCTCAGGATCTATGCACCCAAATTGCGTGAAAAGGTAATCACATGTCAGTTCTAGTATAATATATTTGTCCAATGAATACCCTTTTATCATCTGCATTTCTTCATGGTGTAGCAATTTTAATGGCCAGTAGTGTATTTTCTGTAACCCTCTCACACTCACACTCACGCATTCAGAGTGAGTGCGTTTGGAGCTGGGCATTACGTTACATGCGGCAAACGAAGACTGCGCCAAACATCTGCTCACAGTAATACAGGCGCAGAATAGTTACAAAGGTTCTCTGATGTAACTGATAGAGAAAGGGAGAGAGAGAGAGAGAATCCTCTTTTAAGCAGACGGTAAACAAAAATTTTGTCACGAATATCATCTGGAAGCTCGGAAGTAACATCTGGTAGGAAAGTTAATGTCTCCTAAGAGTTTCTGGAACTTGGTTATTTCCTCGCGCCTTCGGTATTCCCGTGAGCTATCACGCTTGGAAATCCCGCTGACGCACCGCGGTAATCGTCTTAGCTTAGAAACGTGCGGGAGCTCTGTCGGCGGCGCGTACCGGTTCCTTACACGCCCGCAGTGGCGGTCCCCTGTTCTCGTCTACTGTGCTCCCGGAGGAGCCGAAACTGGTACTGCACAATGGACGGCGCGGTCACCGGGCAACATTTCACGGAGCGGCAGCGGCCGGTCCGCAGCCGAACACGACGCTACAGCACGTTCGCCACGCCACTGAGTGCGTGCTGCATCAGCTGCGAGACGAAGTGTGTAGGGACACGCCGGCTGCGAGCTTCGTGCCCTCCGATTGCAGGCAAATAGTTTCTTAAAATGCAGAGCTGCGCTAATATGTTGACTACCATGAGGCCGCCAGCGGACGCAGCAGAGCCACACGACTCCAGCAGCCACGTGCTCCACTCTGGTTAGTACAGTACCAGATTTGTATTCCTTAATTGCGAAAAGGTGCGAAATTGAGGAGACGGGACCTGGATAAACTGAAAGAACCAAAGGTTGTAGAGAGCTTCAGGGAGAGCATTAGGGAACGACTGACAAGAATGGAAGAAAGAAATACAGTAGAAGAAGAATGGGTAGCTTTGAGAGACGAAGTAGTGAAGGTAGGAGAGGATCAAGTAGGTAAAAAGACGAGGGCTAATATAAATCCTTGGGTAACAGAAGAGATATTGAATTTAATGGATGAAAGGAGAAAATACAAAAATGCAGCAAATGAAGCAGGCAAAAAGGAATACAAACGTCTCACAAACGAGATCGACAGGAAGTGCAAAATGACTAAGCAGGGATGGCTAGAGGACAAATGTAAGGATGTAGAGGTTTATCTCACTAGGGGTAGGATACATACTGCCTACAGGAAAATTAAAGAGACCTTTGGAGAAAAGACAGTCACTTGTATGAATATCAAGAGCTCAGATGGAGACCCAGTACTAAGCAAAGAAGGGAAAGCAGAAAGGTGGAAGGAGTATATAGAGGGTCTATGCAAGGGTGATATTCTTGAGGACAGTATTATAGAAATGGAAGAGAATGTAGATGAAGATGAAATAGGAGATATGATACTGCGTGAAGAGTTTGACAGAGCACTGAAAGACCTAAGTCGAAACAAGGCCCCGGCAGTAGACAACATCCAATTTGAACTAATGTCAGCCTTAGGAGAACCAGGCGTAACAAAACTCTACCATTTAGTGAGCCAGATGTAATGAGACACAGACTTCAAGAAGAATATAATAATTCCAATCCCAAAGAAAGCAGATGTTGACAGATGTGAAAATTACCGAACTGTCAGTTTGATAAGTCACGGCTGCAAAATACTAACACGAAATCTTTACAGACGAATGGAAAATCTGTTAGGATTTTTAGACTTAGAGAAAGCTTTTGACAATGTTGAGTGGAATACTCCGTTTCAAATTCTGAAGGTGACAGGGGTAAAATACAGGGAACGAGAAGCAGTTTACAGTTTGTACAGAAACTAGATGGCAGTTATAAAAGTCGAGGGGCTTGAAAGGGAAGCAGTGGTTGGGAAGGGAGTGAGACAGTGTTGTAGCCTCTCCCCGATGTTATTCAATCTGTATATTGAGCAAGCAATAAAGGAAACAAAAGAAAAATTTGGAGTAGGTATGAAAATCCATGGAGAAGAAATTAAAACTTTAACGTTCGCCGATGACATTGTAATTCTGTCAGAGACAGTAAAGGACCTGGAAGAGCAGTTGAACGGAATGGACAGTGTCTTGAAAGGAGGAAATAAGATGAACATCAACAAAAGCAAAATGAAGATAACGGAATATAGTCGAATTAAATCTGGTGATGTTGCTGGAATTAGATTAGGAAATGAGACGCTTAAAGCAGTAAAGGAGTTTTGCTATTTGGGGAGCAAAATAACTGATGATGGTCGAAGTAGAGAGGATATAAAATGCAGACTGGCAATGGCAAGGAAAGCTTTTCTGAAGAAGAGAAATTTGTTAACATCGAGTATAAATTTAAGTGTTATGAAGTCGTTTCTGAAAGTATTTGTATGGAGTGTAGCCATGTGTGGAATTGAAACGTGGACGATAAATAGTTTAGACAAGAAGAAAATAGAAGCTTTCGAAATGTGGTTCTACAGAAGAATGCTGAAGGTTAGATAGGTAGATCACATAACTAATGAGGAGGTATTGAATAGAATTGGAGAGAAGAGGAATTTGTGGCACAACTTGACTAGAAGAAGGGATCGGTTGGTAGGGCATATTCTGAGGCATCAAGGGATCACCAATTTAGTACTGGAGGGCAGCGTGGAGGGTAAAAATCGTAGAGGGAGACCAAGAGATGAATACACTAAACAGATTCAGAAGGATGTAGGTACTGGGAGACGAAGCAGCTTGCACAGGATAGAGTAGCATGGAGAGCTGCATCAAACCAGTCTCTGGACTGAAGACAACAACAACAACAACAATTGCGTTGACGCCGGTGTTCAGAAAATCAGGTACAATAGCTTCTTCAACCTTTTGAATTGCTTTTTTATTGAAATTTTAGCTACAAAAGTTTAGTTTATTAATAATTCCTACGAAATTTCAACGTCGCATGACATCCATTGTAAAGTTGACTGTTGGGTTATATACTGAAGCGCCAAAGAAACTGATGCACCTGCCCAATATCGAGAGCATGCAGAAGTGTCGGAACACGAGGTGCGAAGGGCTCGATTAATGTCTGAAGTAGTGCTGGAGGGTCTGAAGTAGTTCTGGAGGGAATTGACGGCAGTCCATAAATCAATAAGAGTACCAGGATGTGGAGATCTCTTCCGAACAGCATGTTGCAAGGCATTCGAGACATGCTCGATAATGTTCATGTCCGGCGAGTTTGGTGGGCAGTGGAAGTGTTTGAACTCAGCGGAGTGTTCCTGGGGCCACTATGTAGCAGTTCTGGACGTGTGGGGTGTCGCATTGCACTGTTAGAATTGCCCGAGTCCGTCGGAATGCACAATGGACATGAAAGGACGCAGGTGATCAGACAGGGTGCTTACGTACGTGTCACTTGGCAGAGTCGTATCAAGACGTATCAGGGATCCCACCACATCACTCCAGCTGCACATTCCCCACACCATTACAGAGCCCCCGTCAGCCTGAACAGTCCCCCGCTGACATGGGTTCAAATGGTTCAAATGGCTCTGAACACTATGGGACTTAACTGCTGGGGTCATCAGTCCCCTAGAACTTAGAAATACTTAAACCTAACTAACCTAAGGACATCACACATATCCATACCCGAGGCAGGATTCGAACCTGCGACCATACCGGTCGCACGGTTCCCGACTGTAGCGCCTAGAAACGCTCGGCTACTCCGGCCGGCGCTGACATGGGGGAATGCATGGATTCATGAGGTTACCTCCATACCCGTTCGCGTCCATCAACTCGATACAACTTGAAACGAGTCTCGTCCGACCAGGCAACGTGTTTATAGCTATTAACAATCCAATGTCGGTGTTGAGAGGCCGAGGCGAGGCATAAAGCTTTGTTTCGTGCAGTCATAAAGGGTACACGAGTGGCCCTTCGGTTCCAAAAGCCCATATCGATGATGTTTCGTCGAATGGTTCTCACGCGGCTACTTGTTGATAACCCGGTATCGAAATCTGCACCAATTTGCGGAAAGGTTGCACTTCAGTCGTCGTTGGTCCCGCTCTTCCAGGATCTTTTTCCGGCCGTAACGATGTGCTCAGATTTGATGTTTTACCGGAATGCTGATATTCACGGAACATTTGTGAAATGGTCGTACGGGAAAATCCCACTTCATCGCTACCTCGGAGATGCTGTGTCCTATCGCTCGTGCGCCGACTGTAACACAATATTCAAACTCACTTAAATCTTTATAGCCTGCCATTGTAGCGGCAGTAACCAATCAAACAACAGCGCCAGACACTTGTCTCATATAAGCATTGGCGACAGCACCGCCGTATTCTGCCTCTTTACATATTTATGTATTTGAATACGCATGCTATTGCAGTTTATTTGGCGCTTCAGTGTATTTTGGTATGAACAGTGTGATTTGCATTACACAAGCAGCTCTTGGCCAAACAGCAACGGGAGACAGGCATGTTTGAACATAAGCGCAGATGCTAGTCAAGTTTGCAGGCGTAACTGTTGTATATGACCTTGGATGGCAGCTGCGTAACGTCCTCAGTACGTTTCTCGTGTCAGTAGTGCGATTAGTGGTCGGCACAGTGTCCTTTCTGTTTGTGAGTGTATTATGCCGGATCTGAGTGAAGTCGGACAACTGCAAATTGTAGATATGGTAGGTGCTTCCGTAATCTAGGTAGCCGAAGTGTATGGTGTTTCAAGATGCACCGTATCCAAGTTTTGTACCGCATATAGGGAAAGCGGAAAAGTATCATCCGCTAAGTCACAACACGGACGAAAGCGCGTGTAATCTGGTAGGCAGGTTAAGCCAACGATTGTGGATGCGGCAGTGATCAGCTACCGTTGGCTACAGTAAACAAATACACTTTATTTGAAGAAATAACTTTCAACAATCATTTTAAAAGATTTTACTACACTGACGGCTGAAGGCCTTACTAAGAAAGAATTCATTTTTCTTTAATCGGCTGCAACTTCAGAATGCTCAAGAGCTGAAGGCCTGAATTGCAAGTGGGGCGGCAATTACACGTTAAAAAAAATACTAAAACTCCTTTAAACAATCTTAAACTGTAACAAGGTATAGTGATGGCTGAAGGCCTTATCAAGATAGAATTGAAAATTATTTGTCGGCTGAAGGCCACAACCAATGTTACACACAACCAACGGCTGAAAAACTCAAAATTATCTGTCGGCTGAAGGCCACAAGTAATTTCGGAATGCACAACGGCTGAAGGCCTGAATTACAAATAAAATGGACAGTCACATGCTAAAACTTTTTTAAACAATCTTAACAAACTGCATCAGGCTATAGTGTCGGCTGAAGGCCTTATTAAGAGAGAATTGAAAATTATATGGCGGCTGAAGGCTACAAGCAATGTTATAAATAATTAATGGCTGAAGACCTGATTAAGAAAGGATTCAAAATTATTTGACGGCTGAAAGCCACAAGTAATTTCAGAATACTCAACGGCTGTAGGCCTGAATTACAAGTAAGGAGGCAATTACACGTTAAAAAAAACTACAACCTTTTGAAACAATCTTAACAAACTGCAACAGGCTATAGTGACGACTGAAGGCCTTATTAGAACAGAATTGAAAATTATTTGCCGGCTGAAAGCCACAAGCAGTGTTACAAACAATTAAGAGCAATTACACGTTATAACATTATGGTAAATTTAAACAATTGTAAGCACTTGATCAAGTAAGACGGAGTGATCCACATACAGTGCTCCCTGGATCGACCAGAGGAAGGTGACTACAGATGTGTAAGCGGTGAGACAGGCAGCCAAGAGTAATGTTCACCTAAGGAGGGCAATTCAAACTAGAGACGGTTTAAACGCCGATCAACCTTCTTAGCATATACGTCTAGCACCAGATAACCAGTACAAAGGTGGAACAATTCAGGCGAGAGCGAAGTGACAGACAGTACTGCGTCTCCAGAATCCAGTGTTTAAAACCCCAAAAGGCAGAAGGAACCACTATAAGCCAGGTAGACAAGGAAATCAATTACCCATACCCCAATCAAGGAAGCTGTCAAATTACACGCCATGCTGGACAGCATCGGCAAGTTGAGGAAAAGTACACTGCGGCAAAATACACTAGCCTCCAAGGCATGTAACTGGGGAATTAGCGGCCACTAGGCAGTAAGGTACCGCTGGTTGCACTTCAGGAATAATAACGCGAAATCTAAGCTAACACAAGCAGTAGAAGGCGGCTAATAGCTTCCGCCAACCTGACAGACTCCACTTGTTGCGGTTGGTCTCACCGACCCTGGGAGCAGCAACACGCAAACAACAGCGAGAACACAAGCAGTAGAGGTTTCACTGCTAGATAAGATTCACTCAACTTCAAACATCCTGGGTTCGGTCATCGGTTACAACCCCTCGGTCCGACAGTGTCTGCACGCCGGAAGCGGTCCCGGCCTACCCTCGCACTGCGCACCTCCTCGCTGCTCCGTCCGAAGCCGAACTGCCTGACACACACGAAGACCGGGAAATACTACCCGTTGCACCAAAAACAGTACCACAGCACTGGCTATCGATAGCCGCTGCTGCTGCCACTCGCGGACAAGCAACACCAGCAAACTCAGTGGTGCTATTAACACGAGAAGGTAACAAGACGCCACTACCGCTATTACAAGACGCCAAGTTATGAACGGGAAGAACGCGAGCCGCACACGGCTCAGTGCGTATTAAGTGATCGTGACAGACAGCCATTGAATAGGATTTTGACGAAAAGTGAGAGGACGACAACTGCGAAACTCGTGGCGGAAACGAACGTCGCACTCTCGAATCCTATCAGCACTAAAACAACGCAAAGGGAACTCTATAAGCAGAGAATTGCAGGGCGGTCTGTTATTCCAAAACCACTCATCAGCAAGTGCATAACGCCCGTAACAGAAGAACGTTGTATCGAAGCCATAAAGCCGGCCGGGGTGGCCGAGCGGTTCTAGGCGCTACAGTCTCGAACCGCGCGACCGCTACGGTCGCAGGTTCGAATCCTGCCTCGGGCATGGATGTGTGTGATGTCCTTAGGTTAGTTAGGTTTAAGTTGTTCTAAGTTCTAGGGGACTGATGACCTCAGAAGTTAAGTCCCATAGTGCTCAGAGCCATTTGAACCATTTTTTTTTGAAGCCATAAAACCTGAACTATCGAGGAACGGAAGAAAGTTATTTGTTCGGATGAGTTTTGTTTCAGACTGTTAGCAACTTCTGGCAGAGTTTACGTCCTAAGAGTGAAACATGGCGAGCGTTCTGTGAACATTTCAGCAGCCATACCGTGGTATACCACTGGCCCCATAGTTGCTCTGCAAGATAGCATTACTGACAAGGTGTATGTGATCATTTTGGCTGACTAGATCCAACTTACGGTACAGTGTTTGTTCCCCTACTGTAATGATAGGCTGGAAAACGACAGGGATCCTGTTCACACAACTTCCATCTTCCAGGACTGGTTTATGGAGCACGAGGATGAACTGCGATGTCTACCCCGGCCTCCAAAATCACCAGATATCAGTATTATTGAGCATTTTCGGTCTACTTTGGAGAGACGTTTACGTAACCGGTACCCACCTCTTCATCATTAGTTACATTTGCGAGTATTTTGCAGGTAGAATGGTACGCTATTCCCTTGAAAACCATGCAGCAGCCGTATTTGTTCGTTCTGAGACGAGTGAAAGTGGTTTTGAATTGCAATGTGTTTGCTACACAGTATTAGGCATGGTAATTTGTTGTGTTTTTGGTATTTCGAAATTTTTTTCAATTCCTGTAATTCGAAGATAAATAGTTTAAGGTCGGATGCATCCATTACCGTCAACCAGTGGAATAGCACCACATTGTAGACGTCGAAGAACGACTAATTTTATTGAGGAAGATTTTGACATTAGCGATCCAGCACTGTCGAAGTTTCCTGTTGAAGAAGATGCGTTTGTGGACACAAATGACAGTGACGATGACAACAGCGATGTCGGTAATATTGGTGTTCCAGTAGACTGCCACAAGTATCCGCAGAAATCAATATGGGACTCATGACGTACTTGTCGGTTAGGACAGTGCTGCAAAATTTTGCATTAAAGGGGTACGGCAGCAGACGACCGACGCAAGTGCCTTTGGTAACAGTGCGACATCGCCTGCAGCGCCTTTCCTGGTCTCGTGATCATATCGGTTGGACTCTAGATGACTATAAAACTGTGGCCTGGTCAGATGAGCTCCAGTTTCAGTTGGTAAGAGCTGATGTTAGGATTCGAGTGTGGCGCTCACCCCACGGAGTCACGTAGCCAAGTTGTCAACAAGGCTCTGTAAAGGCTGGTGGTGGTTTCATAATGGTTTGGACTGTGTCCATAGGGGAATGGACTTCCGGCTATGTTTGGTTGCTTGGAGCCATTTGCAGCCGCTCATGGACTTCCCAAACAACGATGGAACTTTTATGGACGACAATGTGCCTTGTCAGTAGGCCGCAATAGTTCATTGTTGGTTTGAAGAGGATTCTGGGTAAATCGAGAGAATGATTTGACCAGGCAGATCTCCCAGCATGAATCCCGCCGAACATTTATGAGATGTAATCGAGAGATCAGTTGATGCACAAAATCCTGCACCGGCGACACTTTCGCAATTATAGACGGCTATAGAGGTAACTTGGCTCTTTATATCTACTGGTCCAACGACTTGTTGAGCCCGTACCACGTCGAGATGCTGCACTATCCTGGAAAAAGGAGGTCCGTTACGATATTTGGAGGCATTCCATGACATTTGTTACCCCAGCATATAACTATCCCACTTAACTGTTAATCCAGTGTCGTCACGTTAATTGTTTGTGGTATATTAAAGGATCTGTCCCTTAATTCTATTAACGTTTTCAATAACCAATTTGTCCATTTACTTTCTAGTGTAGTAGCTTGCATGCTATGCTAATCATAAATTCAGTATGAACAAGACTGTGACGTTGAAGGAAGATTATTTTACTTGAACCATCAGATTTAAGATCACTGCAACATAATTTCATGAGCGGCAGCGTTCTCTCACGAGCTTCGTTCCTCTCCTTCTGAGAATTTAATACATGACTGTAAGCAAATCCTTCAAAATTTCTCAGACAAACACTTTTCCGCCTCAAGTACAATATACACTCCTGGAAATGGAAAAAAGAACACATTGACACCGGTGTGTCAGACCCACCATACTTGCTCCGGACACTGCGAGAGGGCTGTACAAGCAATGATCACACGCACGGCACAGCGGACACACCAGGAACCGCGGTGTTGGCCGTCGAATGGCGCTAGCTGCGCAGCATTTGTGCACCGCCGCCGTCAGTGTCAGCCAGTTTGCCGTGGCATACGGAGCTCCATCGCAGTCTTTAACACTGGTAGCATGCCGCGACAGCGTGGACGTGAACCGTATGTGCAGTTGACGGACTTTGAGCGAGGGCGTATAGTGGGCATGTGGGAGGCCGGGTGGACGTACCGCCGAATTGCTCAACACGTGGGGCGTGAGGTCTCCACAGTACATCGATGTTGTCGCCAGTGGTCGGCGGAAGGTGCACGTGCCCGTCGACCTGGGACCGGACCACAGCGACGCACGGATGCACGCCAAGACCGTAGGATCCTACGCAGTACCGTAGGGGACCGCACCGCCACTTCCCAGCAAATTAGGGACACTGTTGCTCCTGGGGTATCGGCGAGGACCATTCGCAACCGTCTCCATGAAGCTGGGCTACGGTCCCGCACACCGTTAGGCCGTCTTCCGCTCACGCCCCAACATCGTGCAGCCCGCCTCCAGTGGTGTCGCGACAGGCGTGAATGGAGGGACGAATGGAGACGTGTCGTCTTCAGCGATGAGAGTCGCTTCTGCCTTGGTGCCAATGAAGGTCGTATGCGTGTTTGGCGCCGTGCAGGTGAGCGCCACAATCAGGACTGCATACGACCGGGGCACACAGGGCCAACACCCGGCATCATGGTGTGGGGAGCGATCTCCTACACTGGCCGTACACCACTGGTGATCGTCGAGGGGACACTGAATAGTGCACGGTACATCCAAACCGTCATCGAACCCATCGTTCTACCATTCCTAGACCGGCAAGGGAACTTGCTGTTCCAACAGGACAATGCACGACCGCATGTACCCCGTGCCACCCAACGTGCTCTAGAAGGTGTAAGTCAACTACCCTGGCCAGCAAGATCTCTGGATCTGTCCCCCATTGAGCATGTTTGGGACTGGATGAAGCGTCGTCTCACACGGTCTGCACGTCCAGCACGAACGCTGGTCCAATTGAGGCGCCAGGTGGAAATGGCATGGCAAGCCGTTCCACAGGACTACATCCAGCATCTCTACGATCGTCTCCATGGGAGAATAGCAGCCTGCATTGCTGCGAAAGGTGGATATACACTGTACTAGTGCTGACATTGTGCATGCTCTGTTGCCTGTGTCTATGTGCCTGTTGTTCTGTCAGTGTGATCATGTGATGTATCTGACCCCAGAAATGTGTCAATAAAGTTTCCCCTTCCTGGGACAATGAATTCACGGTGTTCTTATTTCAATTTCCAGGAGTGTATGAATGTTTCACTTTCATAATATGGCAGTATTCTGTATCGCACTGCCTGGAAAAAGGAGTGAAGTACCCAGAAGGGAAGAGGAAAATAAATTAACATCGCGGGTTGCGTGGGCATGTGATGTTAGTTTAGTGATTACAAAATCAAGTCAAATTTTTGAAAAGATTCAGAGTACTATTCCAACGGATCGCTATGACTTTGCACCCCGACTGCTCTGCCGTATGTTCTGATTTGACTTGGAAGGGTTTCCTGTAACATGCTGGCCTGTGAGTGTTGTGAATGGAGTTTAATATCCTGGATACCAGCTCTGGGACAGAGTTGACATCCGAACTGGTCGCACACATGTTCTATCTGAGGCTGATCTGGATATCTTGCCGGCTGTGGGAGCACGTCTGTATCACGCATACATTCCACACAGATACATGACAAATGTGAGCGAGCATTGTCCTGTTGAGAAATGACGCCACGATGCTGTAGCGTGAGATGAGAAACTCGATGATGCAGGATATCCTTGACATACGATACTTCTTTTTTCGATTATATAATATATGAAAAACTATTACGGTATTATTAAGATACTTGCTAGTAAATACGAACCTGATTTTCCATTGCGAGGCCAACCTTTGGTAAGGAAATTTATTTAGAGTGAAATGCACAGTGGAGACACACAATCAACTGTCGATCTTCAGATGTTCATCTAGGCCTGCACATGAATCAACGGAAACACGAAACGAACAAAAATAGGTGATTAATCGCAATCTGATAAATTTATTTATAGTGAAATGCACGGTGGAGACACACAATCAACTGTCGATCTTCAGATATTCATCTAGGCCTGCACATGAATCAACGGAGGCACAAAACGAACAAAAATAGGTGATTAATCGCGATCTGATAACTGCAAACACTACGATATAGAAGAGTTGCAAATATTAACAGTATTACATGTATGTCTCTTTTTGAGGCTGGACACAATCGTCTTACAATGATAACTGAGATATAAGTGGTTGTTAAAATTTTCTGGGCGGGCATGAGCTTCACCACCACTACTACTTACCAATGTAGGATACCAATCAGTCTACCTACCTCGTCTGCAGTTCACCTAGTCTGCGCCGATAGCGGATATCACTGAGGTAACATGTTGTGTAAGACTCACAATACACCCAAAAGAAGTGGATTTGTTTCTTCTGCAATTATTTTTGTTTGCAGGTGCTTTAGGTCTGTGTGTTTTAATTCCCACAATTACTTCTCGTGCCAAGGGTTTTTTTTTTATTTCAGTTTGTCTTACATTAAAATATTTATTTTAACAGTTTTTATTCATCTCTTTTTCTCAAAAAATTCTTGACGATTGGTTTACTTTTTAATGTTTTTCTTTAGTTTTGCATTTAGGGTATGTGTCTATTCTTATGCTGATTAAAATATAATTATAAATCACTTTGTTATTTATTATTTTAGTTTTAGTTCAAGTTTATGAAGTTTTCGAACTCTTTCGTTAATTATTGCTGCTAGAGATTCACTTTATTTATCTTCTTATAGTTGATGTTTTGATTATTCTGCTATTGTTCATTTAATTTTTTTATGCTTTGGTTGCTAGTTTATCTTTATTGGTGGCTTATTTGAGGTTTATGGTGGCATCAGTACCATTTATTTTCCTTCGTTATTTCAGTTTGGTTATTTTTTTATTATTTTCCAGTCACTACAAGCCGTAACGCAACACATGAGGACGTAGGATCTCCGTGTTGTAGTAAAACTTAAATACAATAAGCATCTTCAAGTGGATGTAGTTTGTAGCACTTATGTAGCGATTGAGATTTCTAGATAGATTGGAGAAGAGTTAAGTATTAGTCTTTGGACTGATGTTCGCCACAATAAAAATTACTCCTTACAATTAATCGAGTCATTGATAGGCATTTTGAATAATCAGTACCCAAACAACGATTTAGACGTACTCATATGTATGATGTACAATATTTTGGATAAATCTCTGCTATACCATTGATGAAATGGAACTATTGCGTGAAGTGTAGGAAGGCTGTTAATGCAGGTAAGTGTCATGTAATACAAGAAGCCTCCAATGGTGCTATTAAATGAATACATTAAAGATGCAAGGGGCTTAAGCTCTGTGTGTTGGGTTCTCTGTGTGTTGGGCAAGTTTTGCAAACTCCGACAAAAATCGACCTGTAAAGCAAGAACACTGGCGCTGATGGGCAAAGTATCAGTGAGCAGCTCATCAACGACCAAGGACACACAACGATGTTCTATGGAGTGGTTAGTCAGGACTAAAGCTGTCTCATCAAATCAGAAAACAGAGAAAACTAGCCTTTTCCCTGCAGCTATGCCGACATATGCATACTGAACACACCTCTTCCTCCTCCAATCTGTCCACCTCTGCCGAACGTTGTGACCGAGCGGTTCTAGGCGTTTCAGTCCGGAACAGCGCTGCTGCTATGGTCGCAGGTTCGAATCCTGCCTCGAGCATGGATGTGTGTGATGTCCTTTGGTTAGTTAGGCTTAAGTAGTTGTAAGTCTAGGGGACTGATGACCTCAGATGTTAAGTCCCATAGTGCTTAGAGCCATTTGAACCATTTGTCCACCTCTTCCTCCGACTGTCTGCTGTCTTCTACCTTCCGCCTCTGTCTACTTCCTCCGCCCCTCTTTCTCTGTTTCTTCATCTGATCCCCCCCACCTCTTTGACCACTTACTCCACGCCCTCTCTCTGACCATATCTTCCTCCCCCTCCCGCTCAGAATATCTTTCTGCCACTCTTTCTCCATCTCCATCCCCCCCTCTTCTTTTTCCACCTGCCCACTACACCTTCCTCATACATCTTCCACTCACCTCCCCTCATACCATTCATCCCTTGCTCTATCCATCTCATCCTGACATTAACCATACTCATCAGCATATATTGCCTCTGCAAAACGGATCAATGAAGTAGGATGATGCTATTCCTACAACATAACTCTCATGAAGGGCTTGAAAATCATTTATTTGCCCCTAAAATACAAGCAGGCACCCCAATAGGACGATACTACCGCAACACATCATGCCTTTCATGCAGTGCAGCCTAAATTTTGGACCTGGGGAACTGTTTCCTGCCCCTAGCATATAGGCTACCCTGGAAAGCACGTCACGGGGCAGGCTGATACTGTTCCCAGCAATAGGCCTATCATGTAAGGCAGCCTATATACCGAGAACTGGGAAACACCTTTTTGCTCATTTGCTAATATTCCTGTGGCATGATATTCCTGTACCAAATTTGGTTCAAATCAGTCCAGGGTTTGAGAGGAGATCCTGGGCATACACGCATTCTCTCAGCTTTATATGTATATATATATGTATATAATAGATTAAGATGAAACATCTGAAGTAATCAAGATGGGGTTATGGCTGCACTGTGACTGAGTGACTCTCTCATGGTATGCTATACCGGGTATGAGACTGTTATTCCCTTATAAGGTAATAATCCATCTGTACCCAACGCTTATTACTGATTTTTGGAAAGCAAAACAAACTAGAAGGACCAGTCCCATGATCAGTTATTAAAGGTAATGAATCCACCAGAATATTTCTATTTGTTATTACTACCAATTACCATCCTCATATAGGCAAAAAATAAGCAATTAAAGACTTTAAATCAACTTTACAAAAATTAATACAAATAAATCTTACAGCAATGCCCCCTGATAAATCAAGTGAATCAAAATAATTAAACTTTAAAGACACAAAATGAATATTACTACATAAAAATGCTGTAAGCAACTAACTTCAATAAAACACGAAGAACAATGTTGCTGATACAAATAGGAACCTCTACATGAACATTATAAAGTCAAAGAGGGATTTAAAGTATTGCTACTATCGCTAAAGCAGCTAAGACTGAAGTAATATAAAATGGAAAATAATTAAAATAACCAAACTGAAATGACAAAGGAAAATAAAAAGTACTGATACCAACATAAACCTCAAAGAAACTACTAATAATGGTAAACTAGCAAAGACAGTATAAAAACATTAAATGAACATCAGCCTGTAAATACTCCTGATCATAAGTGCATTTTAAATTTAAAAATGAAGCAGGAACAAATCTTGCCTGAAGAAAACAAAAAAATGAGCTTATCTAATAAATTAACATTAGAACCTATTCATTCATATGAAAACAGAATGGACTAAAAATGAATTATAAGAAGATAACTAAAGTGATTCTCTAGCAGTAATAATTAAAGAAAGAGTTCAAAAACTTCATTAACTTAAACTAAAACTGAAATAATCAGCACAAAAGTGATGTATAATTATATTTTAACTATCATAAGAATAGACACTTAAAAAGAACAAAACTAAAGAATACCATTAAAGAATAAACTAATCATCAAGAATTATTTAATAAAAAGTGAATCAAAAATCATTAAAATAAATATTTTAATATAAAGGCAAACCAAAACAAAAAACCATTGGCCTGAGAGTTAATTAAGGGAATTAAAACAGAAAGACCTAAAGCACCTACAAACCAAAAGAATAGCAGAAGAAAGAAGTCCACTTCTTGCGTGTATATTGTGAAGCTTAGTGACATTCGCTATCTGTGTGGACTAGGTGGACTGCATGAAAGGTAGATAGGCTGATTTATATCCTATATTGGTAAGTAGTAGCAGTGGTGAAGCTCATGTCTGCTCCTGAAATTTTAACATCCACTTATATTTCAGTTATCATTGTAAGATGATTGTGCCCAGCCTTAAAAAGAGAGACGTATGTAATACTGTTAATAATTGCAGTGCTACTTCAACTACGTTCATGGTGTGAATAACAAGAAACATTATCTGTCTTTCCCAATGGAGTGATTATTTTTTCAACCAGACATGCTTCACCCACTTTTTTAGGCACCATCAGCGGTCCTTAAAAATAGTCTATGTATTTTATAATGTTTATGTATTTTATTATGTCTATGTGTTTTATTATGTCTGTGTGTTTTATTATGTATATGTATTTTATTGTAAGACATGCAGTGTTTCATGGAAGCGGTTTTAGGATATCGCACTAATCGCAGTTATAGGATTGAGATTCATCACCTACCGTTGTTCTTGTGTTGTTTAATGGCAGCACATTTAGGATGTCTTACTGTTTGCAGCTATAGGATTGACAATCATCACCTACCTTTGTTCTATTGATTCATGTGTAGGCCTAGATGAACATCAAAGATCTAGAGCCAAGTGTGTGTCTCCACCGTGCACTTCACTGTGCATGAATTTTCGTACAAGAGGCTAGCCTCCCAACAGAATCTCAGTCTCAAACATACTATCAAATATCTTAAAAAACGCCTTCAGCCACAACGTTTCGTGTTTTATTCACTACACGAAGCATTTCGGACACTGTGGGTCCATGTTCAGGTGTAATTCGTCTTAACACATGCTTTATTTTTTCTCTTGAACGAGACGAAATGTATATTCCTGTCACGAAAAGTTTTAATGTTAGGTTACTAATTTCGTAAGTCAGACGCGGAAAATATGTGCGAAATAGTGGAAAAAATGAAGAGTGTAAACTTACCAAACAAACCAAGAAGAGCGTTTTCAACGTTTTAGCTACAACATAAGTTTTTTTCTCCATCGTTTTCAAACATATCACTTCATTCAATTTTCCACTATTTCGCATTTCATCTCATTCAATAGAACAAATAAAGCATGTATTAAGACGAATTACACCTGAAGATGGACCCAAGGGTCCGAAACGCAGCGAGTACTGAATAAAACACGAAAAATTGTGACTGAAGGAGTATGTTAATTCATATCTCGAATGTATTGAGTAGAGTCACGTTTGAAGCTGCAAAATACGGATAAAATTTTAAAAAATCTTAATAATATTGAAACAGTGTTTACATAAACAAGAAGAAAAAGAAATATGTACTTGAACATATGTCTAGAAAATATAATAGATCTCATAAACGACCCACAAAAACATGTAGGCAGTTTTGCACTTGCAGGTAATTAAACATACATTCAGTCCAGTATGGAAACTAAAACAGAAGAAACAATGCTACCTTGATCTCAAAATGACGATGATTAACAATGCATGCGCACTTCCAGTACTTTTAGTAAAAAATCAGCTACAGACATCATAATTCTCAAAAAATGAAACCAGCAAAAAATAAATATCAAGCACAGGCCACAACATTGGTTACAAACAGCAAGATAGTACGGAAACTACACTATGAAAACACTCCAGACATATAACACACAACATTTGTATACAATACACGTTCTGACCACAAAGCGTATCCCGCAACAAGAAAATGGTATACCGTAACGCGCCACAACCAGCTCAGATACATTATTAGCAGCTTTTTAAAAAATGTGGAATTAAAATATCCTTCAAGAAAAATAGGCTAATACAAGAAAATTTTTTAATTAAACCTTCATAGCAGCAACTCAAAATATGCTGGAATGAATGTAAAAAATTTTAATAGGATGTACAAAGGACGTATAAGACACCGAAGAGTGAATGTACCCAGTCAACACATGGAGAACATCTATTAGAATAAAATCACCACCACACTGGAGTAAAAACAGACATGGAAATCTTAAGACGTAATAAAAATGGAAAGAGAATGATTCTCTTCACATAGAGTATTTCATACGGACGACCATGAAGAAAAATGAAAATACAGAGTGTCCCTTTCAAATCCCTCACATTCTGAAGGTCCAGGAAAAAACCACAGCAGATAAGATAAAGAAATATCATCATATGCTAGAGCATCTCAAAGAATTGATATTCCAGTGTCACACATGCCAACTGTTTTCGCCAGAGTGCAGCACGATCGCATGACGTGGAACTGGTGACTCCATAGCAGTGCATGCAGGCAGCAGTATGCTGAGGAGGAACAAAATCGTCGATTACCGGCAAAGAAGCTGTCGTAAGTCGTGTGGATGCTATTCACCTCATGCCAAAAATATTAAGGAATGGTATCGTAAATTTCTGGCCACTGGAATTGTTCTGAAACATTCTGGAGGTGGACTTTAATTTTTCGGAAGAGACTGTGGAAGACATCAGACAAGCTTTTTTCAGATGGCCACGCAAGTCAATGAATCTGCACTCATATAGGCAACTCAAGGTACCCTGAGAAACAGTGTATCGCGTATTACACAAGCGTTTTCGTTTGTATGCTTACAAAGTGCAAATTTACCACACCTGATGCTGAACGACTAACAATGCCAAGAATTTGCTACGCATCAGATGCAGTGTATTGACATGAATGACAGTTTCCTGGAAAGGTTTTTATTCTCAGACGAGGCAGCCTTTCATGTATCAGGAACGGTTACCCGGTATAATGTTCGAATTTGGGGTTTGTAACATCTTCACTCCATTACTGAAACGTTTATGATAGTCCTGCGCTGAAGGTCTGGTGTGAACCAAAGCACGAAAGATTGTTGGTGCGTCTTTCTATGCAGAAAACACAGTGAACAGACCAATGTGTCTGGACATGTTGGAACAGTTTATGTACCCTCAGATACAAGACTTGCAACCCGACACCGTCTTTCAACAAGCTGCAAATCCGCCGCTTTGCTCAACGGCTATTCGCGTTTTCCTGGATACGAAATTCTTCAATCACTGGATCGGACACGGAGGACCCATTGCCTGGGAAACCACGTTGCCCGACATTACATGTCTGGATTTCTTCTTATGGGTAATCATGAGGGACGCTAAGTATGCAAGCAAAGTAGGTGACATTCGTATGGTAAGACGTCGTACCATGAGGCGATAGCAACAGTGATGGAGCATATGTTACGAAGAACATGGCCATAAATTGAATATAGATTCGATATTGCCGAAGACATTGTAATTCTGTCAGAGACAGCAAAGGACTTGGAAGAGCAGTTGAATGGAATGGACAGTGTCTTGAAAGGAGGATATAAGATGAACATCAACAAAAGCAAAACGAGGATAATGGAAATACTCTCTTTCAATATTACCGAACAATCAGTTTAATAAGCCACAGCTGCAAAATGCTAACACGAATTCTTTACAGACGAATGGAAAAACTGGTAGAAGCCGACCTCGGGGAAGATCAGTTTGGATTCCGTAGAAACACTGGAACACGTGAGGCAATACTGACCTTACGCTTATCTTAGAAGAAAGATTAAGGAAAGGCAAACCTACGTTTCTAGCATTTGTAGACTTAGAGAAAGCGTTTGACAATGTTGACTGGAATACTCTCTTTCAAATTCTAAAGGTGGCAGGGGTAAAATACAGGGAGCGAAAGATGTTTACAATTTGTACAGAAACCAGGTGGCAGTTATAAGAGTCGAGGGACATGAAAGGGAAGCAGTGGTTGGGAAGGGAGTAAGACAGGGTTGTAGCCTCTCCCCGATGTTATTCAATCTGTATGGAAGTGAAACATGGACGATAAATAGTTTGGACAAGAAGAGAATAGAAGCTTTCGAAATGTGGTGCTACAGAAGAATGCTGAAGATTAGATGGGTAGATCACATAACTAATGAGGAAGTATTGAATAGGATTGGGGAGAAGAGAAGTTTGTGGCACAACTTGACCAGAAGAAGGGATCGGTTGGTAGGACATGTTCTGAGGCATCAGGGGATCACCAATTTAGTATTGGAGGGCAGCGTGGAGGGTAAAAATCGCAGAGGGAGACCAAGAGATGAATACACTAAGCAGATTCAGAAGGATGTAGATTGCAGTAGGTACTGGGAGATGAAGAGGCTTGCACAGGATAGAGTAGCATGGAGAGCTGCATCAAACCAGTCTCAGGACTGAAGACCACAACAACAACAACATTCCTGGTGCTATAAATGTTTCACAAGTAGAGGTGTACTGATTATTATTAAATGCATTCTTTGAGATGGTCTAGCGTGTGGTGCAGTTTCCTTATCATACCTACATTAGTTTTTTCCTGGGCCTTTCAAATGTGAACACAAATTTCTAAAAATATTAAATATGTTAAAAATAGTAATAAATTAGTGAATTCAAAGTAATTGTGAAAATGAAAATCTCTCTCTCTCTCTCTCTCTCTCTCTCTCTCTCTCACTCACACACACACACACACACACACACACACACACACACACACAAACACACACACTCACACATAGAGTAGTGTCCATACTAACACGTCATCGACTCACCCTCTCTCCACACCCCAACATCGCACTCCACTGCTACCTTGCGGAGCAGTTGTATACTCTAAGATACTTGGAAATCCTACATCGTCTTTCAACAATATGCAGCTCCGCTGCATTGATCAAGATCCTGTATACGAAATTTCCCAGTCTCTGACAAACGAAAACCTCGAGCAACCCTACATCAAAGTCTAGTGCAATTTGCAAAAAAATGGCTCTAAGCACTATGGGACTTAACTTCTGAGATCATCAGTCCCCTAGAACTGAGAACTACGCAAACATAACTAACCTAAGGATATCACACACATCCATGCCCGAGGCAGGATTCGAACCTGCGACTCTAGCGGTCGCGCTGTTCCAGACTGTAGCGCCTAGAACCACACGGCCACAACGGCCGCCTTAGGTTTTCCATGATCTCTGTAAATCGCTTCAGGTAAATGCCGGCTGCAATTTGCAGTAAGAAGGGTTTGTATAGTGAAATGTATGTACAATCAATTAGAAATCTGTGCTTCGCTCGTCTAATTTCTACACAAGAACCAACGAACACACGGAAAGAATAGGGAACATAAAAGCAAGTGATAAATCACAACCGCAGAGTTGTAAAATCACAACCACAGAGTTGTAAACAGTAAGGTAACCTAAAAATCCTATCAAGTAACACTAAATACCTCATAACAAAATATGTAAAGATAAAAATATATATTTTATTTTGTAGATCACTTATGACTTCTAATATGAACAAGTGGAACTCTTTTTGTTAAAAAGGAAATAAACATTCATCTTCTAAAGACAGATAACATTTATTCTTTTCTACAATAGACATAAGAAATACATGTTGTTGGCAGCCGCGTACTAAATGTGCTGAAGTTAGTAGTACTGTTCTGATGATATGCTGAATCATTAAGTATCTATGGCTAAATAACCAGAGGAAATTAATCAAATGGTCCAATGGAGTGCTTAACTCCTGGCGATCTATCTATGTTATATGAACATTAATGTAATTCAGAATGAGATTTTCACTCTGCAGCGGAGTGTGCGCTGATATGAAACTTCCTGGCAGATTAAAACTGTGTGCCCGACCGAGACTCGAGCTCGGGACCTTTGCCTTTCGCGGGCAAGTGCTCCACCAACTGAGCTACCGAAGCACGACTCACGCCCGGTACTCACAGCTTTACTTCTGCCAGTACCTCGTCTCCTACCTTCCAAGCTTTACAGAAGCTCTCCTCAGTTGGTGGAGCACTTGCCCGCGAAAGGCAAAGGTCCCGAGTTCGAGTCTGGGTCGGGCACACAGTTTTAATCTGCCAGGAAGTTTCATTAATGTAATTGTTTATATTTTCAGCCAGCTTCCACTCATTTTGTACGAGCTGTTGGATATAGAGACCAAACTAGATATGTGCATAAATACTCTGCCAGCAGCCCGATCTTTAGACTTGAAGTAACTTAGAGAATACATGTAGACTAGAAAATACTTTAACTAACTGGTTTTAAATGTTGAACCGATGTATAAATCGTGAAGTAAGTCCAGAACATTTCCTTGTGAACAGAAAATTGAGGAACAAGAATGTGAATAAATTTTAAACTAATCAAATAAGGTGACTTCCTTTATATCAGAGGAAATGCAGAGTACATTAGCATAATATAAGCTGGTATCTTTATAGCATTATATCACTGCGTGATGTAGTGTAAGAACTTTCTTGACTTTAAGCTCGTGATTTATTGTACGAAGATTGCAGCTAGTTTTAGAATCGACGCAATGCACACGTACCATATCAGGGAATGGAGGTATTGAGTCCAAAGTGGCACGCGAGGAACGCTAAGCGAGTATTTGGACGACGGGAAGGAGTTCCAGCTAACAAAGTATTAGCGGTCGAGCGAACTCGGCCTAATATATCTTCAATTCGTTGCCACAGATGTTTCATTTAGGGTGAGACGGTCCGTACCGCTTTCTTGTCACGGGACAAACAGGATTAGCTGTGACGGAAGGGGAGGGGGGGGGGTTAAGGCGACGTCCCAATTAACGGCTAGCCAAGGAGAGTTACGCTTCATGATCGCAGATAAATATTCTTGCATTATGTACGACCTGCGTAGCGCTTGCTTCGACCGACCGTTAGTTTAGCCACAATTTATGAACGTGTGCGCCACACACATCACACGCGGTGCCTACGCAGAGCTCAGTGGGTGACCCACGTTTCGGCCCGCACTGCTCTCTCTACTGAGATTCGGGTCACAGTAGTTCCCATTGTCAGCGCAACGGTCCACCACGGTCGACTACGGACCTCAAGGTTACGGTCACTGTACGGTAGCCTGTAAAATACCTGTTGCACAAACGAACTAACGTATGCGTGTACTAGATATTAGGAGTACAGGTAATAAATGAATGTCGTAGTAAATTAGTCTTAAATAGTTGTTAGTTTTACGTGATCAACAGTTATGCGATACAACACGCGGATTCCTTTCTCTTCAGTACAAATGTTAACTTATCTACGTTTCTTGCGCAATTCGAAAATTTCACCACCGATATCTTCCGCCCTCTCTTGCAAATCAGTGAGCCCAGCTCTTGACTAACCTAGTTCTCAATCTTTTATGGTTTTCCCACTGATCTCTCTACTGAAATCCTAGTCACAGCAGCCGTCATTGTCAATGCAACGTTTCCTGCACAATTCGCAAATTTCACCCAACCATTTCTTCAAATGGCTCTGAGCACTATGGGACTTAACTTCTGAGGTCATCAGTTCCCTAGAACTTAGAACTACTTGAACCTATCTAACCTAGGGACATCACACACATCCATGCCCGAGGCAGGATCCGAACCTGCGACCGTGGCGGTCGCGCGGTTCCAGACTGAAGCACCTAGAACCGCTCGGCCATCCCGGCCGGCTAGAGATGGATAAACAAAGTAATATTTAAAAGCTACATGTTATTAATAAGCGAGAGAATGGTTCTAGTAGGATATCGAAAGGACTCCAGAAGACATAAAAATTGCAGAAGACAGCAGAAAATCGTAATCGCTCCGACTTTCAGTATCTTAGCCATCTACTATCGATAATCAACGTCGCAGTTGTATACCGGCGGGGGTGGGGGATGGGTATTCACCTATGTACAAAACTGTTAAGAAATGCAGGAAGACTTGAAGATGGTCAGCACTTTATGCCAAGACTGGCAGCTGGTCCTCGACGTACACAAATGTAACGTAATACGTGTAAAGAAATTACCAGCTCTGACATTCCTCTGCTAAACCATCGCCAATGAGCCACAAGAACCCGTCACATCCACGAAATATTTCGGTGTATATGTCCGGAATTATTTGGTTACATTTAGTTGTGTAAGACAAAACGATCGCATGAACCTATAGATGTAAAAGGGGGGGGGGGGGGGGCTTAGGTAGATGTCGAACTGAGATTAATCGAAAGTAACCACAGGAAGTGTTATGAATCAATGGAGTAAATCGCTTGATAGTCTAGTGTTCCGTAAGTCTACCTACCAATACGTTAAGAAGCATATCACCTCCTGAAAATTAATATCTTTAGTAATGACCAAGAGGGTAAATAGAGTTTTTGTGCTTGAAGAATATGTACCGACAGTCTTCCAGCCCGCATACTTTTGGCGAAGAGGGTAGGAAGGGTCGGAAATGACTCAGGTTAATCATGTACGTACCATCGCACACACACATTACTGGTTTAGGGCTATATAAACTTCTTACGACTGGAAAGGAAATGATTTATGTCACCGCACATGTATTGATTCAATCTTCCAAATTAACACACGTACCAGGAAAATTGCTGCAGTAAGAGATTAACCCCTTTTTTACTCTTTTCACACCAGCCAGCTTCCACAGAATTACACGAGCGCGTTATAAAATGAAAATGTTCTCTCATTAATCAATTAATAGCACTGTTAGTATGAATTAGCTGTTCGCACAAACACGCCGAAAAAAAAAGCTGTGTACTTACTCTTTGCGCCGTCTCTTAGGGATTAACTTAATGTACCGCGTCCATAATAAAGATAATTAAAACACATAACAAGCAAGTCGGTAAATATCATATCCCAGCGCAGGTGCGCGTGTTATACGGCGCTCTTTCGTGTTGGCGCTCATCATAAAATGCCAACGCTATCGCACTAAAACTGTTGTCGCGGTATTTGGATTAAAAATTGTTGGTTTGGAGAGGCGCGCGCGGAGTGAGGTGGGCGGCCCGAGCAGCACTCAGTTTGATAAGCGTGGCGATAGCACGCCGGCCGCGTCCTGGGGGCGGGGGCGCAGGCACGCTCCGCCACGCACCCAGACCCGCCGGGTGTCCCACCTGCAGGTGTTAATCCCAGCGCAGCCACCGATCCTCTTCTCGCGCGCAATCTGGGTACCCGTCGCGCACGCAGCTCTGAGGAAGGAAACAGAACGAAACGTGCCAGTAAAAAATATACACCACTGACCATTAAAATTGCTACACCACGAAGATGACGTGCTATAGATGCGAAATTCAATCGACAGGTAGAAGACTCTGATATGCAAATGATTAGCTTTTAAGAGCATTCATACAAGGTTGGCGCCGGTGGCGACACCTACAACGTGCTGACATGAGGAAAGTGTCCAACCGATTTCTCATACACAAACAGCAGTTGACCGGCGTTGCCTGGTAAAACGTTTTTGTGATGCCTCGTGTAAGGAGGAGAAATGCGTACCATCACGTTTCCGACTTTGATAAAGGTCGGATTGTAGCCTATATCGATTGCGGTTTATCGTATCGCGACATTGCTACTCGCGTTGGTCGAGATCCACTGACTGTTAGCAGAATATGGAATCGGTGGGTTCGGGAGGGTAATACGGAACGCCGTGCTGGATCCCAACGGCCTCGCATCACTAGCAGTCTAGATGACAGGCATCTTATCCGCATGGCTGTAACGGATCGTGCAGCCACGTCTCAATCCCTGAGTCAACAGATGGGGACGTCTGCAAGACAATAACCATCTGCACGAACGGTTTGTCGACGATTTCAGCAGCATGGACTATCAGCTCGGAGACCATGGCTGCGGTTACCTTTGACGCTGCATCACAGACAGGAGCGCCTGCGATGGTGTACTCAACGACGAACCTGGGTCTACGAACAGTAAAACGTCATTTTTTCTGATGAATCCAGGTTCTGTTTACAGCATCATGATGGTCGCATCCGTGTTTGGCAACATCGCGATGAACGCACATTGGAAGCGTGTATTCGTCATCGCCATACTGGCTTATCACCCGGCGCAATGGTATGGGTTACCGTTGGTTACACGTCTGGGTCACCTCTTGTTCGCATTGACGGCACTTTCAACAGTGGACATTACATTTCAGATGTGTTACGACCCGTGGCTGTACCCTTCATTCGATCCCTGCGAAAGCCTACATTTCAGCAGGATAATGGACGACTGCACTTTGTAGGTCTTGTACGGGCCTTTCTGTATAAAGAAAATGTTCGATTGCTGCCCTGCCCAGCACATTCTCCAGATCTCTCACCATTGAAAACGTCTGGTCAATGGTGGCCGAGCATCTGGCTCGTCACAACATGCCAGTCACTAGTATTGATATACTGTGGTATCGTGTTGAAGCTGCATGGGCAGCTGTACCTGTACACGCCATCAAAGCTCTGTTTGACTGAATGGCCAGGCGTATCAAGGCCGTTATAATGGCCAGAGGTGGTTCTTCTGGGTACTGATTTCTCAGGATCCATGCACCCAAATTGCGTGAATATGTAATCACATGTCAGTTCTAGTATAAAATATTTGTCAAATGAATACCCGTTTATCATCTGCTTTTCTTCTTGGTGTAGTAATTTTAATGGCCAGTAGTGTACTTTACTTGTAGAAATCGGTACACGTGGTGTTGTGTAAAACAGCAGTGTCAAGACTAACGGCATGACTGAATCAATCCGCTTGCAGTGGCCTTTCCACCCTGTCGCGTCCCGGCAATTTCCCTACACCTATTGTCTTTGGCTTCGGTGTTATCTGCGTGGCGCAATCAGGACGTTAACGACAATATAGGTCAAGCCAGCTTGTTTGTGAACCCTTATAGCGGATATGAGAGGGAGGAGCTCTCCTTTGTTGGGATGGGTGTTCGGTTCCAACAGATTAGTGCTTCTAGTGTAGTTGGTGGGATTGATCTGCTGAAGTAGCAAGTTACTACTTTTAGTCAATTCGTTTATTGTTCTAACCAACGCATATGTTTATTGAGGTGTCAGACCAAAACCCCTTAGCAGAATGTCAGATGCTTTCAATAATACCCTTATTTCGTCCATGTTGGACCGATTTTTAAGGAAACTGGACTGTTTTGACAGTAAAAGCTCAAATAAAATCATTTATCGATGTCGGTCACTTTTCATTTTCTCCCATGACGCGTTTCGATACCTTGTTAGATGAGTACCAGCTGGATGCAGCTAGTTGTCTGTTTTAATTTTATTTTAAATTACCAATAAAGATAAATACTCTAACTCAGGTGCATACAAGACAAAATGCAATCAATGCTTTGTACAATATGTAGGTCAGGTCCGACGAAGCTTTCGAACTACATTCAAAGAACAGGTTAATGAATTTAGATACAACACACCGAATAAAAGTGCCTTAACTATACACATCCCTCTGATGACATTGAAGGCAATCTAATAATGCTTCACAAAATGAACAAAGGCCACAAACTCAACCATTATGAGGAGTTGGAAATGTGAAATTTTCATTCACAGCAAAAAACATAGGCAGAAGACATAAATGAAAAAGCTGTATAAGTGTTAATGAGCTTCTTTAAGAGCTTTGCAGGTATATTAGGTGATGAATTACAGCTCTGTCTACCTTCTACTTCCTGAGTCAGTTATAAATAAATAAAAAGTCACAAAGCAGTGTAGAGAAACAATATGTTTATACTAAGTTTATATATATATATATATATATATATATAAGGCAAAATGCCACATCTTCAGATTACTACAATCTTTGGTGTGTTTATATTTGTGGTTCCTGTGTCTGGGTGAAAAATCAAGTTCAAAATGTTCATTTATGACGAACTGCAGGTTCTGTGCAATGCAAAAGATTCAAAATGAAACCAAAACCAACAACTAGCTGCATCCAGCTGGTACACATGTAGCAAGATATCGCTGTTTTCCAAGTGAAGATGAGAAGATAAACTCCCGAAACGGATCGCAGGAGAGAATAAAAACTGACTGACATACATACGTTGTTCTGTTTGAGCTTTCAGTAATCACTAGGAAGGAACTTCATCAGATACGAGCGCTCGACTTCCACTCGGTCTGCTAGGTACTGCCACTGTGCCTAAATCATAAATCAACACCTTGAAATCAGTCAAGCGCCACTTGCCGTATGATACAAGATATACGTTGCAATCAGTAACATGTTCCTGTAGCTTAGTTCTTTGAGGCAGAGACAGGCAATATCGTCCAATACTATTCCAATGAATACCGAAAATTGCTCTTTGGCTTGCAGTTGCCGTGTGTCCAGAGTCAATCACCACCTTCTCGTAAATGAATTGTCTATTGCCCCATCAGGTGCTGCTCACGTGCATCACTGCACTCTGGCTGCTGGAATTACTCGCTGAATCTCTGCTCTCCCTTTATCTGCCCACTCTGTGCTTATATTCCGTTCTGCATTGATTCTGCGTGCAACGGCGCTCCGCAATATCTGTCGGGAATATACCCTTGGAAACATTTCTCGACATGTGGTCGTCTTAAAGTTTGACTGTCATTCTAACTTCCACTAGAAATTGGTCCATTACTTGCATCACACGATTGCCACTGACACTTGTGACCTCGACCCTCGTCACCTTGGTAAACCGTCAGGAACAATGCTCCATGCCGTGTTTGGTTAACCGCTGAGAAGCAAACAGCTTTCGCTTGCGTCGGGACTTGTTACCTCAACCTATTTATCACCCATTTGTTCCGTGTGCCTGAAAGCCTGTGTCCATTCCTAGTTTTGATCCAGCACGAAGTTTAAATTATTAACATTTGCTATGGTCATGACAGGTCCCTGAGAACGCACTGAAGTACCGCGTATGCAGCCAGATGTACAGCTGCTTTTCACGAGATAATGCTGTGTGTGGTGAACGGTAAATAATTAACTATAGTCATATCTCTGGCATCGCATTCTTTTCGCCGAAACTGCTCGAACTGAAGATCTGATCGTTGTTGTTGTTGTGGTCTTCAGTCCTGAGACTGGTTTGATGCAGCTCTCCATGCTATTCTATCCTGTGCAAGCTGCTTCATCTCCCAGTACGTAGTGCAACCTACATCCTTCTGAATCTGCTTAGTGTATTCATCTCTTGTTCTCTCTCTACGAATTTTTACCCTCCACGCTGCCCTCCAATACTAAATTGGTGATCCCTTGATGCCTCAGAACATGTCCTACCAACCAATCCCTTCTTCAAGTTGTGCCACAAACTCCTCTTCTCCTCAATTCTATTCAATACCTCATCATTAGTTATGTGATCTACCCATCTAATCTTCAGCATTCTTCTGTAGCACCACAATTCGAAACCTTCTATTCTCTTCTTGTCCAAACTATTTATCGTCCATGTTTCACTTCCATATATGGCTACACTCCATACAAATACTCTCAGAATCGACTTCCTGACACTTAAATCTATACTCGATGTTAACAAATTTCTCTTCTTCAGAAAAGCTTTCCTTGCCATTGCCAGTCTACATTTTATACCCTCTCTACTTTGACCTTCATCAGTTATTTTGCTCCCCAAATAGCAAAACTAATTTACTACTTTAAGTGTCTCATTCCGTAATCTAATTCCCTCAACATCACCCGAGTTAACTCGACTACATTCCATTATCCTCGTTTTGCGTTTGTTGATGTTCGTCTTATACCCTCCTTTCAAGACACTGTCCATTCCGTTCAACTGCTCCTCCAAGTCCTCTGCTGTCTCTGACAGAATTACAATGGTATCGGCAAACCTTAAAGTTTTAATTTCTTCTCCATGGATTTTAATTCCTACTCCGAATTTTTCTTTTGTTTCCTTTATTGCTTGCTCAATATACAATATACAGATTGAATAACATCGTGGATTGGCTACAACCCTGTCTCACTCCCTTCCCAACCACTGCTTCCCTTTCATTTCCCTCGACTCTTATAACTGCCATCTGGTTTCTGTACAATTTGTAAATAGCCTTTCGCTCCCCGTATTTTACCCCTGCCACCTTCAGAATTTGAAAGAGTGTATTCAAGTCAACATTGTCAAAAGCTTTCTCTACGTCTACAAATGCTAGAAACGTAGGTTTTCGTTTTCTTAATCTCGCTTCTAAGATAAGTCGTAGGGTCTGTATTGCCTCACGTGTTCCAATATTTCTACGGAATCCAAACTAATCTTCCCCGAGGTCGGCTTCTACCAGTTTTTCTATTCTTCTGTAAAGAATTCGCCTTAGTATTTTGCAGCCGTGACTTATTAAACTGATAGTTTGGTAATTTTCACATCTGAAAGCCTGATCTCACCATACATACCCGTATTCTTCTTACGTACATTTCTTTCTCTACCCTGCCAGTCTAAAAAGTGTTGACACTGGATTAATGAAAGAGGTGTCAAGATAGTGGTTTTAATGTTTCTTGCGTTCTTCACAGTCTTCTCCCACTTGAGTAAAACGCACAGAAAGTTCACACAACCATATGAAATTGTTAGAAAACTCTTTCTTTGGGATACTGTTCAACTCGAGCGTCTTATTGGCTCTGATGTCAGTTATACCGTCGAAACGTTGACGTTTCATGTGAATTTCTGCACTTTGTCGTTTTGTGGTAGGTACACAGTGATAAAGCCAAATCTCGTCGGCCGTGGTCATGTTGTTCAGGAAAGAGTTGCCCGCGTGTTACATTTCAGTCAAGTCGCAGCAGGCGTGAATGCGTCGTTTGGTTTTGTTCAGGAGTCAAGGTATGATGGACAAGCTTTGTACATACCGTTCCGTCTTTCAAAAAATTCTGTAGAATGTCTTGAATGTTGCTCCAATGCTATTTATGTTACAACGTTGACACACTACGGCCTTACGTCCACTAATTAAAATTGTCTTTTCACAAATGAGTGGTCGAATGCTCATCTGTTGTTTGCAATTATTAGTTCAAGCAGCCTCCGTAATTACTGAGCTGATGTCGCTTGTATGTCAGGAATAATATCAGCTTCGGAACGTTTTAAGCGGATGGCGTACTCTCGTGAGTTATTAAGTTCGAGGTGGCAATACTTTTCTCGACTCGTATTGGAATGTGTTTTCACGAAACTCTATACTCTCAAATTTTGCAATCAATGTGACACCGTTTATTATTCCCTTAATGAAGAACGTCTTTACCGTCCTTTAGTTATTTGACGTCGCGCTAGCTATGATTTAAGGCTGTATCAAACTTCAGAAGACGACAGGTTAATCTGCTGAAAACGGTAAAGTGAAATAAAAAAAATAAAAAATGTAACTAATGAGTGATTTTTATTTTCTGTAAAAAATAATAGAAATAGACACAGATGTTGAAACTATGGATAGCGTTTACAGAAGATTGTTACACGCACATCTAGTACGTTTGACGATACCAGTGAAGCATTTGCTGTCGAACACGTGAGTTAACTAAGGTTCCTGCAGATCAACATACAGCTTCATACGTTGGTAGTTCGTTCTAAATGCTTCACACTTCTGGTTCTGCCGCATGACTGATCTGGCACGAACGTTGGTGTTAAAGAGGAAACAAAACACACCTCCTACATTTCTTCGACGACGTCAGGGAGATCTTACAAAGGCATAAAGATCCAAAAAACAATAAAATGTAAAGTGAGGGAAGAAAGGCGCATAATTTAGTTATTTATTATCCAAACAAACAAAAGCGGGGAACAATAGCTCGTAACACAATGGCAGAGGAAACCATTCACAGCAATACATGTTAGTTAATAAGTGGGGAATTAGAATAACGCTGTCGCGTGTAAACCAGTTCCAATGACGTGATTTGTAATTGTAACGCGCCTCCCGTCCCCGCGGCGGCCTATCGGTGGCATTGTCCGGCAGGACAAGGCGACCGGATGAGTTAAACGCGTCAGCCGCCTGCTGCGTACACAAAGTGGGCCCAACAACACATCTCTTGCGGAGCGACAGAAGGGGGCTATCAATGGCGAACGCCACCTGTCGTTACCTATTCTGAGCAGTACAGCACGCTTGAAACATATCGTCTGCGATGGTCCAGTTAGGAAGTCACCCTAGAACCGTAAAGTTCAGGCAGTCACCAGTCCTAAACTTGGCTTGAATACTGCAATGCTTCAATAGGAATTGTCCTAACCGAGGTTGTGTACCCTTGCCTTCCTCCGAACTGACTCACCAGCTAGTTATAGGGAGACCTACAATTTAACGTGGGTTCCTACCCACATTGCAGCTCGGCATTTTTCAATTAACAAGCGTTGCTAGAGGTAACAGTGGTGTAAAGTGGACGGATAACATCGGTTACTCATAGTATTTTAGCCATTTTCAGCAACTGTAGCTGTAAATATCGAAATAATCAGAAACCAGTTGCATAAATGAACTTTTTTTTTTCCTTAACCGGTTTCGGGCAATTAGTGCCCTTCTTCAGAAGGCTGTACAGAAAAGTATACCGTAAATAAGTAGAAGTTAAATAAGAATATTAAAATTAAGAACGAAAAGTAGAAAAGAATTTAAAAAATTAAAGATTAAAATGGTGCATACTTATTTGTGTCATCAATAAGAAACGTGCAAATACAGGAACAATAAGAAATACTACACTGAATCCATTCATACAAAAAGATCTCGTAAATGCTTATAAGTGGTCCGTAGTGCCTTTACAAAAATTGTATAAAGAAGCCAATTAACAGGCGCAGACATCATGCCAGAAATGGAACTAATGGGCAAATGATATGCACATCTTCAGGTTGGTTTCAGGGTGGGGATAAAAGAAGGATAAAAATACAAAACAAAACCGTACGCAACTATGGTTGTGATAATGTTTAAAAGAAGATGCAGGTTCGCATAAGCAGCGTAATAAGTAATATATAAAAACCTGATGGTAAATAAAATAAGTTAATACCAACGACAAGTGGCGATGTGAATGGTAAATTTGGGAACTAATCTCCAAACAGCTGTAGTGAGATTAGTAGTATGCTAGCAGGGAACCTGTCAGCAAAAACAAAGTGCGAAGCGCATCATGGGGTTGGAAACTGAGATTGGGGTAAGTGGAGAGTCTATTCCCAATCACTGGCTAATGTTAAGTGTCAGAAGTGATTATAGAGGAAAAGGGGTGTAGACACAATTTTATTGTAGTGAAACAACTAGTACTGGAATACAGTCAGGCCGCAAGTAGGATTCGTGAAAGAATTGTAACTATCGGCATTCACACCAGTTGAATGGCACTATAAGTCTTACAAAACATTGTTGAACTGTGCAGAGATGCCAGTACCGTGGTAGCAGGAAATGCTGCCCCACAAACAACACCCAAGATGCATTAAGGGGCGAGAAACAGTAACTGGACTAAAAGGATTTCTCAGTCAGTGGCTAAAAGGTAGAGTCAGAAATCACTGTAGAAGAAAGCAAGCGTGGGGATCGTTCTATACTTTTGTTACAGTGGAATGACAAGTTCAGAAATGTGTACGAAGTCCTAAATACGCTTCGTGAAATAAGTATCACTAGTGACATTTAATTTAGTTGTATGAAATTAGCACGATAGAGTTGGTTGCCTGATCGTGATTAACTGTAAGTGCTTAGTAACCGTAAGCGTTACATGTAACTATAAAGTAGAGCATCCGTACCTTTAATAAAAGAATCTCTGTAGGTAATTGTTTACGTAAAGCTAACTACGTGGGGCAAAAATAAATCACCACCTGATCGCAGCTGTATTAATAGTTGTAACCACTTTCAATTTTGAGAAAAAAAATGGTTCAAATGGCTCTGAGCACTATGGGACTCAACTGCTGAGGTCATTAGTCCCCTAGAACTTAGAACTAGTTAAACCTAACTAACCTAAGGACATCACAAACATCCATGCCCGAGGCAGGATTCGAACCTGCGACCGTAGCGGTCTTGCGGTTCCAGACTGCAGCGCCTTTAACCGCACGGCCACTTCGGCCGGCAATTTTGAGAAATGTGGCACTAATGTTGGTCAGTCTCTTAGACAGTAGTAAGGTCTTGGTTTTTTTTAAAATCATAAATATGGTAACATAAAAAGATTATCATTTATTTTACAGTCTCAGTTGTAAATTTGTAATTATACGACGTTTAGATCTCTCTGGATTATCTTCAGATTCCACTAGTTGTATCAGGAACTCATCTTGTATCTTCAGAACGACACATCAGAGTACTGTATTGTTTTGCCAGGAATTTTCATTTCCGATGTGGTATACCCTTGCGTTTCTCCGAAATGAGGTTCTGATCAGAAAAGATGGATTGCTGACGGAACTACTTAGATCCGAAGACAATCGAGAGTGATAGATGTATGTCATATAATTAAAAATGGGGAGCCGGCCGGTGTGGCCGAGCGGTTCTAGGCGCTTCAGTCTGGAAACGCGCGACCGATACGGTCGCAGGTTCGAATCCTGCCTCGGGCGTGGATGTGTGTGATGTCTTTAGGTTAGTTAGGTTTAAGTAGTTCTAAGTACTAGGGGACTGATGACCTCAGATGTTAAGTCCCATAGTTCTCAGAGCCATTTGAAACATAATTAAAAATGGGGAACTGCCACAGAGGAATAAAAGAAAATCGTTTTAAATATCAATAGAGTTGCCGATTCTCCAGGGAGGGATATGTTGGCTACAGTAAATAGGAATACATATTTGAATAAAGGGTACTATGTCGGGTTATTTTATAACACTAAAAACAACTATAAAAAACATACTTTCCATCTGTCTTTACAGATCTTTCAGGATCTCCGAAGACGACCGTTGCAAAGTTGGTCGGAACGACGGTATTTTTATAGTTATTTTCAGCATTATAAAATGACGCGGCCTAATACCTGGAGGAACTGTATTCGAACTAACAAGAGACATGGAGGCCTACACGATTGACACATAACGTGTTCCATACGAATCTCGATGTTATCTTGGAACTACAGGCCTTTAGGAGTAAAACTGAGAGGTGCCGGGGCTAGCAGTGTATTTAACACGAAATTCTTCTCGAATCTTCATATGGAAATGATACTCTAAGCCCCCCATCCCCCCTTTTGTAACTCCTACTTTTGCTGTTGCACATGGATTAAGAAGAAACGCGAACTGACTGTAATCGACCCTGCAAGTGGAGTAGAAAAGAGTTTGGCACCTGCAATAATTTGGACTGAAATTGAGGAAAATTTCATGAACGTAGTGAGAAATGAAAGTGTTGCTCTACCGATTAATAGAATGAAAATTCTGTCGAAAATAACAATTTGCTTTATTATGAGTAAACTCAAAATAATAAACAAAGCACACGAAACATTTACAATACATCAGATTGGATACTCAAAAAAATGCTGTGAATGTGAAGTTGTCCATAAACTAGATTGTGACATTTATGACCAAGTGGTATGTGGAGCCAATTCCTTGCAACTCAAATCTTAAGAGAAAAACCCAGCCAACCCAACATTAATTGCTGCTACAGTAGTGAGAACTCAGACAATGAACACCCAAGACAGAACAAAGTTAGAAAAGACAAACAGGTGTGCTCTGCTGAGATCTGATTATCACCTAGCAAAATTCCCTGATATGCCAGTGCTGCGGACTTACATTACCAAGCTGTATTCTTAACTGCAAGGACACGATCTGGCATACCGGAGGCGATGGCTGGTTGCTTCGACGTCCCGTCGTGGTGATGATAATGTCGCGAGTATAGTCCGAAACAAATTCTCCAGGTCTGGTTGTTCCAGACTACAGACTTCGTGGCAGCACAAAAACGCCTGTGAGGGATGAAGAAGGCTTGCTTTACAATCACTGACGGTACAGTGAGTGATTCAACAAGAGAAGTCACACAGCAACTCCAGTACAGTCAACTTTAGCCAAAACTGCTCAAGACAGACAACATAGGCCGCTTATTCGCAGAACGCTCAATTGCCAACTGTACTCGGAAAGTTACGTTGAAGTCGAAACTTCAGTAACTTCGTTAAACAGTTACAATTAAACGAAAGTATATTAGAAAGCCAACGGAAGGCAGGCTGTCCAGAGCAGCGAGAGCTCAGTCTTGCAACCTCTCCGACCGAAAGCCGAGAGCCGACTCCCTCAAGAGCACAGAACATTCCCGCTCCCACGACAGTGGCCGTGGTTAAATGTTCCAATCAGCTACTCGAAAACCAGCAGAAAAATCCACTCTATTGCCGAAGCACTACCATTCCACCAATGGAGGATCATGGCGCCAGTTTCTCCACCGATTTTGCTACGTCACGGAGCTATGCCCTGAGCAAGCCAATCATAGTTACGATTTTGCAGAAAACGCGGGAATTTGCCCGCCAAGACTGCCTGGGAACTCAAGTCATTCCCACGCCTCGCTGGTAGCCCGCCAGAAAGTGTTTTCACTAAGTTTCTGCGAAGTAACGGAATATCTAGCCCAGCCACCCCTTCTGGCCCCTCTGGGCGTGTCGCTCCCGCTCTTATGACAATGTTGGCGCCTGGAAAGCATCCACTCGACTCCCTCACACCCGTCGGCTTAACCCTTTCAAGCTCAGCAGACCTCGCCTGTCACCGGACCACCCAAGTGACGAGAGACGCTGCGTGGGAAGCCCACGTGTGAAGGAATAGCAACTTTTCACCGCATGCAATTGGAGAGGAAAATTGAATTACTTAGAGTAAGATAGAAATATGAAAGGGGGCTCATGCCACCTCTCAAAATAGTACTCATTTCGGACACAGATAGCACAATTCCTGTTTTCATTGTAATCATGAATGCCTCTTACCGTAATTCCTCACCTTTGGGTTTCCTAACGTTCTCTGCTTTTGGACAGTAATGTGGGACAGTTCCGAAGACAGTTCGGTGCTACAGTCCGCGGTGAAGGGTTCAGTGCGCGCTACTTGTTGCAGCCAGCATACAGCCTTCAATAAACTCGCCTTCCGGTGGGCCGTTGCTAGCGGAAGGCTACAGCCAGGATACTCTATGAAGGGAAAGCACGCATTTTTATTTTCACCTTCCGCCGTTTGAAGTGCCGGAGGGAAGTACGTACGGGACGCCTTGTCTAGTGGTTTATTGCGTCAGACATGGCTAGAGGCGGAAACACCAATAAGTTGCCAGTTTATGGCAGGGAATTCGGTAGCGCAGCTAACGGCGGAGGCGGGTCTTGTTCAGCTTCAGCTAGCCTGACAGGAAGTTCGGTATCTGCACGCGATTCCCTTCCGACGACTCGGAAACCCTCACGTGACCGCCGCCATTGCAACATGTCCTTGTCGACATCTCGTCAGGCCCTTTGCGCAGCTGGAGTGCCTCTTGCCAATGGTAAGAGCACTGTCCATGCTTCCGTTTTCGATGATCTCAAGCAGTCGGATTTCCAGAGATCATTATATACAAATGTAAATCGTTTTCGATTTCTATGCACATGTATGTTTCAGCAGTTTTGTCCCATTGAAAGGTCTCTGTTGGATTCCTTTCATGTTAATTTTTTAAAACTGTTGTCATTTATGTCATACATTCCACTTCTAAATTTACTGTGGTGTTTCTGACTATCTGGGAGGAGACTGAGCAGTGGAACGTGTTACTTTTACACGTAATCAAGAACGATCTGTCACACTACTACACTTTAAAACACAGTTTATATGTAATTCATGTCACACAGTCTCATACGGAACCTACATCCACTTTCTTTTATATACTGTATATGATAAGATACTGTCATCCCCCTTCCCTTCTGTGTGAAAGGATGAATGAGCAAATGTATTTCTAGTTGCATGCTTGATGGTAGCAGACAAGCCTGTCTGCTAGCGAACAATAGGACCAACGTCAGAACAGCTAGCTACGCTTTCTAAAAGCAAAGAGGTTTCTATTCTTAGTATGGTCCTATCTGTCCCTTGTCATGTTGGTATAGGAACCTGCCTCTCTGGTCACTTCCGTTTTGTATCTGGAAGCACCCTCAGTAGGTGCCCACGGCAGTCGGTCCTCGGCGAGCGTCTGAAGTGGTAAGATCTCCGGCTAAGCGCGTCTCTGCTAAGTCCGTAGGACAATGGATTTCTTAAGTTCGGCCTAACTGAAAATTTAATCACCTTTATTTTAGGTTTAGATCTAAAATATCTAACGTTATCTTAAATTGCAACGCAGTGTAATTCGAATGTGAAGTTCAGAATATCTTCCAGTAGTTGCTTTGTCACTACTTTGTGAGTAAAGTGGAACCACACGTGGATGATCCGTAACTCTAACTAAGATCATCAGTCTTAAATGCGAACGTGCGTGACTTTATAACGTCTCGTGTTGACATTTTTCAATATAGCAACTTTTCTTTATGTTCAACCCACGTGGGGTGTACTTTGTGAGACCAGTACCACGTGCTTATACAATTGTTTGAACCATCAGGTTAATAGTAAGACGATAGTAACCAGTTCGAGTTTTTTTTTTTTGTAATTTGTCTTTCGATGTAATTTATGTTAACTATCAAAATTATTGTGGAGTTACGCTCTTTATGTAAACCAAGTTGACCACGTGAAGGATGTAGTGTAATCATCAAAGTAGCCCTCAGCTATTCTTTTCGGGAATATTTTGTGGTGTCACCGCCAGACACCACACTTGCTAGGTGGTAGCCTTTAAATCGGCCGCGGTCCGTTAGCATACGTCGGACCCGCGTGTCGCCACTATCAGTGATTGCAGACCGAGCGCCGCCACACGGCAGGTCTAGAGAGACTTCCTAGCACTCGCCCCAGTTAGACAGCCGACTTTGCTAGAGATGGTTCACTGACAAATTACGTTCTCATCTGCCGGGACGATAGGTAGCATAGCCTTCAGCTACGTCATTTGCTATGACCTAGCAAGGCGCCATTACCAGTTACCATTGATACTGTGAAGCATGTACCGTCCAGGGCGACCTTCACCATTAATGGATTAAAGTTAAGTATTCCACCAGCTACGTCCGTTTTTTCTGAATTCTAATTTCCTTGTCCTGTTCCAGACCTCACGCCAGCCTGCGTGAGCTAAAACGCGTGCCTTTCGGCTTCCTCTAGTAACACGGTGTTGGCTCTCCTGCCAACCATAACAGATTTCCCAGAGAGTTAGTATGAATTTAGTATACCAGTGTGTGGTAATTTCATGACGCACAGGATTGCGCTACGAACGTATCTTCTTTGCGTGAAAATTGAATCGGTTGGTTGTGGTTAATTTCCTCTTGCATATGTTTCAACGTTCTTCGTGTGTTATTTTATGAATGCAGTGTCGAATGCAGTCTCCCAATCTTGGCTCCATATTTGATGTGTTCCGTAAGATTACAAACTCACATTTTCACAATCCTAAATAAGGCACCAGTTTAGTTATGAATCAAGTTTAATATGCTGAAATTTTAACGGAACAATGATCAATGTTAAAATAAACGTCCAAATATAAACTGATTTATTTCTTTTTATTTAAATTGTCTTTATATATATATATATATATCACCGGTTATCGTAAGATGACTACTAAAAGATTATAATTGATGTTAGTCTGGGTGGGAATTTGATAAGCTAGACTGGATACCTGGTGAAACAGTTGCTCAGTAATGCAAGGTTAACTTCCCCAGATAGCTCACAGCTTTTAACCCACTTTTATTGTCTTGAATATCAGCACCGCTTTCAGAACAAATTAATGCATCAACATTACACCATCATCAATGCTTTCTTTTTTTTCTTTTCTTACTTGTGTTAATTACTGTTTTATTTGCCTGCGGAAGAGTCTTTCAAGCTGGGTTATTGTCAAGATTTTTTCATCCATATCTTCCCCACCTGAGGGTTGAATGCAAAAAAAAAACTCCAATATTTCTGAGGATCACTCAAGTATGTTTAACATCAGTTACGAATTAATGCTCTAGAACGGACAGTTGCAGTACATACATCATCACACACAAAAACGACGCACCACGGAGGAATTATCCGAATGGAACGGAAATATGTAGATGTAATGTACATGTACAGACGAACAAGTGATCACAATTTCAGAAAAAAATTTTATGAGTTGTCCAAGAGAAACGGCTTCACAAATTGGGCAAGTCAATGACGCGTTGGTCCACCTTTGACTCTTATTGAAGCAGTTATTCGGTTTGGCATTGATTGATAGAATTGTTGGACGTCCAGAGGGAAGACGAGCCAAATTCTGTCCAACTGAAGCGCCAGATCGTCAAAATCTCAAGACATTCGGCAGATGATGCAGTTACCTACAACCAAGCACTGTTTGAAACAATTTGCACCTGCATTAAGTCATATAGTAATAACATTTTAAAGTCGTGCAAAGGTTGGCTGATTTCGTTAAAAGTTCAGATATGCAAAATTTTGCACTCCACGAAACGAAAAAAGGTTCATGAGAATCTATCAACTCATGCAAATATGAATGATCATACAGGCTCAGTCGTATGTAAAGCAGATGGCACACTTGTGTGTATTTGTGGTTTACTAGGGAAATGAATATTTGTGTAAAGGAGATCACTTGGCGACCCATTATACAGTATTGCTCAAGTTCGTGGACTCGTACTAAACAGGACGAGATACTCAACGTGTAAAGAGAAGGTTTTTTTTATTCGAGGAAAAGTGTCACAGAGATGCTGAAGAAACTCAACTGGCATACATCTGACGATTGATGCAAACTATCCCGAGAAAGCCAACTTACAAAGTTTCAAGAACCGGCTTTAAATGATGACTCCAGAAATATGCTACGTATAGCATCCGTAGGTTAGATTAATTACAGCATAGATAGAGGAGTTTAAACAGTAGTTTCTCCTGTACTCCGTACGTGCATGGAACTGGAAGAAGCCCAAATAACTGGGAAAGTGGAAAGTTACCTCTGCCATGCTCTTCTTTGTTTTGCACAGTATGGATGTAGAATTTAAATCATGAAGGGTAAGGAAGCTAGAAGAAAATGCTAAACGAAAAAGAAAACAAGGAAAATAATCTCACTACCGAGGAAGGTGAAGATAGCAAAGGCATTAGAAAAAAAAGGCAAGAGAAACAACACAGGAGAGGAAGAAGATTATAGATTATGTATATTTTAACGTCGTACAATTTCGACAGCCACTGCCTTGGGGTACACTCGAAGTTGCTTGAATGGCTGAAGGTTTCTCTCCGCTAAGAATGACGTGCTGTGATCTACTTGCTGCGAACATTTCAGTACACTAACAGAGTTGGTCTGATATTCCGTACGCTCCAGTTGGTTCATTAGTACCGTCGTTATCAACATGGGCCTTATCGCCCGTAGGAGGCGTTTACTATCCAGAGAGGGTGGTGCCATCCGAATCCATTGCAACGAAAATGGACCATGAGGGAGTGTTCTGTGTTTGCTTAGTGAGTGTTGTTTATTTACTAACAGGTCAAAATATGTAAGATTTTATTTTCCTAAATGTAAGCAGGATTATGTATGACTGTTGAATCTAGTGACATTTATTGAAGTGATATTTGGATTACCTGTTAATTATTTCAACTAATATAATTAACAAATTTTTCACATTGAGTTATACTTATATTTCATGTTAGTCTTCTGACCATTATCTTTTTTATAAGCCAGTTCTTAGAATTATTCACTTTTTTTCAAAAGAATGTCTTCCCCATGAGGAGTTATTTATTGTTAGATCCACATTTAACTTATTTTTATTCAGCTGGTTGTAATATATATTTGTCCATATTGTAATTAATACTGATATGTCAGAAATATCATATTACACAAAAATACACTGAGATGACAAAGGCAATGGGATATCACCTAATAACATGTCGGACCTCCTTTTACGCAGCGTAGTGTGTCAGCTCGACTTGACATGGTCGTTGGGAGCCCCAGCAGAAATATTGAGGGCTGCTACCTCTAAAATTGTCCATATTTGCGAAGGTGTTGCCGGCGAAGGATTTTGTGCGCAAACTCTCGATAATGTCCCACAAATGTTCGACGGGATTCATGTGGAGCGATCTGTGTGGCCAAATCGTTCACTCGAATTGTCTAGGGTGTTCTTCAAACAACTGCTGCTCGGTGACGTGGCGCATTACCATCCATAAAAATTCCATCGTTGTTTGGGAACATGAAGCCTGTAAATTATCTCCAAGTAGGCGAACATTGCCTTTTCCAATCAATGATCTGTTCATTTGGGCCAGAGGACCGAGTGCGTTCCATGTAAACACAGCCCACATCATTATGGATCCAACACCAGCTTGCACAGTTCCTTGTTGACAACTTGGGTCCATGGATACGTTGGGTCTGCGACACTCTCGAACTCTGCCATCAGCTCTTACCAACTGGATTCTAGGCCCAGGTGGCCAGGACAGGGTTTCCCAGTCGTCTAGGGTATAACCGATATGGTTACTAGCGCAAGAGCAGCGGTGCGGGCTATGTCGTGTTGTTAGCAAAAGCAACGAGTCGCTCGTCTACTGCCATAGCCCATTAACGCCACATTTCACCCACTGTCATAGCAGATACGTTCGTCGTAGGTCCCACATCAATTTCTGAGATCATTACGTGCAGTGTTGGTTGTCCATTAGCACTGACAACCTTACGCCGCTGCTCTTGGACGTTGAGCGAAGGCGTTGTCCGTGGTATTGCCGGCACATTCTTGTCATTCAATATTGACACACTGGGATCGCGAAATAAAAAACGCCTTAACTCACAGCTTTCCGTGTTTTATTAAGTACACGATGCATTTTGGCCCTCGAGGATCCACCACCAGGTGTAATTTGTCTTAATACATGCTTTATTTCTCCTGTTGAATGAGGTGAAATGCATATTTCTGTCACGAAAGGTTTAATGTTAGGTTATGAATTTCGTAAGTCAAACGCGGAAAATATGTGCGAAATAGTGGAAAAGGTGAACAGTGAGAACTTAGCACATAATCCAAGAAAAGCGTTTTTAACGTTTTAGCACCAGAACTTTAAGGTGCATTATTGATGGCCTCCGTATCTAGCATTTGAATTCCTCTAATTGCTTGTGACAGGGCGTGCTGGAACTGTTTACTGGCTAATTACCAATAGCCGTTACTTACCTCGCGAACGGGAAGCGTTCTGTTTGTGACTATTCTTCAGCATACATACTCTTTCCCTTTTCTTGAATTATCATTGTGAGAGATTGGTTCCTCTACTTAATCCGTAGGTGAGCTCGAATTGACGTATTGCCGCTGCATGACTATGCGTATCTTCTCTCTTGTTTTAACGTCGTCTTTTATGTGTGTTTTAGAGGTAGCTAATCTTGAGCTGCTCGGTCGGTCTATTTTGAGGCGTCGCAGTTCACGATGACGTCAGAGCCTCTATTGTTTAGGCCTGTCTACTTCCGGAGTTCCTCTAGTAATTTAATCCCAGATTTCACGACATTTACTGTTCTTGAGGTCTGATGCTTCATTTAAAGTTTTTACTGTTCTCGAGATGTGACATGTTAGTCATAATGATGTGCATATAGTAGGTTGTATATAAATCTGAACCACTTCAAGGAGTCATAACATTTGAACCAATAATGGGACACATTTGCAATTTTGGGAGATGATAATACTCAACTGGGAGGTTACATACATGCAGACGAATTCCCCTCATCAAAGTTGGGAAGCGCCCACCACCAGCATCGATGTACAACTGTGCTTGCAGCACCTTACCCCGCGGCGTTCTGTGAAGTGTATCCCCACTGATGTTGCTTATTTCGTGTATAATGGCCTCGCTGTGTTCTACTGTTGACAGTAGTCTATTCCTGTACACTCGTCTTTTAATACACCCCCACAAGAAAAAATCCAGGGAGGGGCGTAAAGTCAGGTGATTTGCGGCGCCACAGGTTTTCGAGATTATTCGATCACCAAAGAAACTGGTTACAAGTTGCATGGAAACGTCAGACATGTGACGAGTTGCTCAGTTTTGTTGGAAATAACCTTCTGTAAGTTCGACGTGATTCAGCTGTTTCACAAATGAATTGAAGATTGTCAAAAGCCATTTAGAAGCCAAGATCGCATAAAATATTTCTTTATTTAAGACAACTGGTTTCAACTGTCTTCGCTACCGTCTTCAGGTCTTGCTGTACAACATGTTCGTTTTACGCAGAACCTCACGCACAAGATATCACATGGATAAAACTCGGCACTTTATAAAAGTTTGTCATCGCTAAAATATTTAAAAACATAAAGCACCTTGTCCAAAAGGCCATCTCCATATACATATTGCTCATTTGTAAACCAAGTTACGGAGAGAATGTCTGGAAGTTGAATAAGAAATCCCTGAAACGATCGACAGTCACGCATTCTTTTCTCTCGATCTATTTCTTGCAATGTTTACAACTATTTCCTTGGAGAGTTGAACCTTATACGGCATTTAAAGTGGATTCGCACAATTTGTGCCTTACGCGCCATTTAATACGGATTCGCACTGTTTAGTATATGTCCAGCATATGTGAACACTTGTGCTTTCGTGCACCGTGTTTGTATGATGTAACAAGCATCTGTGAGTAATATGTACGAGGACATGGCCTTTTGCACAAGGTGCTTTATGTTTTTAAATATTTTAGCGATGTGAAGCTTTTATAATGTACTGATTTTATTCACTTGATATCTTGAGCGTGACGTTCGGCGTAAGCTGAATTTTTTACTACAAAAATGTGTTTAAGACATGAAGATGACAGTAAAGACTGTTGAAACCGGTTGTTGTTCAAAAATGGTTCAAATGGCTCTGAGCACTATGGGACTTAACAGCTGTGGCCATCAGTCCCCTAGAACTTAGAACTACTTAAACCTAACTAACCTAAGGACATCACACACATCCATGCCCGAGGCAGGATTCGAACCTGCGACCGTAGCGGTCATGCGGTTCCAGACTGAAGCGCCTAGAACCGCACGGCCACACCGGCCGGCCCGGTTGTTGTAAATAAAGAAATAGTCTATGCGATCTTGGCTTTTGAATGGTTTCTAACAATTAAAACAGATCTCCCTTCAACATTTTCAAAATGAGAAAATTCAGTGTATTGAAGATGTCCGTACAGACTGTAATGTCTACAGTCTTATTAAAGATACATCATATGCACTCTGTATGGCCGCAACGCCGATTTCTTCGCAGATCTCTGACATGTAACTATTTCCTTGGGGAGTTCTCCAAGCGTCTTCGAGCATGATCAATAACGTTAGCGCTTATTGATCGTCTATACTCACCACCATCAGTGTTAAGTACGCCAGTTGTCTCCAGATTCCGTACATCGACAAAATTGTTACCTTTGTTGGAACATCGAGCACACTGAATTCTCTCCGGAATGCCGTCTCATTTGTACTGTAACAGTCTGTCTTGCAATATGTTTTCACAGTAAAAACCCCCTTTTGAATCGTGTACGCCTTGTTTCTGCCAGCTAAATCCTGCGAACGAATCATTTAATTTGTTCGTTATTGTCATGCTGCCCGAACTTCACGCTCACAGACCTTACAAACTGCGACCGACAAGGCTAACACGAGCGGCGTTACACGGACAAAGCACCTCACAAGCAGAAGCAATAATCAACTTGCGGATCCACCAGAGCTACTGAGATCATTAAAGCAAGTTTCCCGTTTCTACGAGCTTTCGGAGAGAAATTATGCTGATCGCCCTGTATCTTTCAACCTGTATTTCTGTTCACCATCACAAAAATGTAGTCTCAGAGTGAAAAAGTACGTGAATCGTCGCTCACCACGAGTGCTGAAAGCTTTCAGTAATCTCTCTGTTTACAGATGCTGGCTATTTAAAGCGGACGTGAGTTCCGAATGTCAAATGTGAAGTAAACGAGTATGTGCTGCAGCCATCATCCACAAGCGGGCAATTTGGTTAACGCGAAACATAAAAATTCGCGAAGGGGCGCCCCGCTACGCCACGTGACGGCAGTGCATTTACTAAAAGCAAGAACAACAAGCGGCTGTTTTGTCTCGTTTAGCGCGGAACGGCCAGGTACGGACATATGAGCACCAATTAACTTATGTTTACTCAAATTAATTTAATTAGACGTCAGTCGACGGTCGTTTAGTAATTAGTTCACCTGCCTCGTCCAGATGTTACCTTTCCGCTTCAAAATTACTTTATCGCTGTGTAGCTCCGTCGCTCATCATTACGAAACTACTGACAAAATGGTTCTTCGACGAATTTCGAAGGAGTATCACTAGAAGAGATAGTGCAAACACATCGCTGAAAATGTCACTTGCAACTGAATATTTTCGTTATTTGTTCGTTCTTGTTCAACCATCATGTACAGTCGCCTTCATTATACAGCCTAAGGCAAAGAAAACGAAGCACCAAGAAGGAATTATCCAGAATTGGTAGATGTGATGTGCGGGTACAGACAAACAAATTACATTTCAGAGGAAACTAGACTATTTCATCTACATCTACACCTACATTTACACTCCGCAAGCCACCCAACGGTGTGTGGCGGAGGGAACTTTACGTGCCACTGTCATTACCTCCCTTTCCTGTTCCGCGTATGGATCACGGGAAGAACGACTGCCGGAAAGCCTCCGTGCGCGCTCAAATCTGTCTAATTTTACGTTCGTGATCTCCTCGGGAGGTATAAGTAGGGGGAAGCAATATACTCGATACCTCATCCAGAAACGCACCCTCTCGAAACCTGGACAGCAAGCTACACCGCGATGTAGAGCACCTCTCTTGCAGAGTCTGCTAAACATCTCCGTAACGCTTACCAAATAACCCTGTGACGAAACGAGCCGCTCTTCTTTGGATCTTCTCTATCTCCTCATTCAACCTTGTAAGTAGGCTGTTTAGGTTTTCTTATTGGTAACACCACGTAGCGCTCTGTATGAAAATCACTGCCTGTGCTGTGTGCAGTCTGTGGCTAGTTTGCATTGTTGTCTGCCATTGTAGTGTTGGGCAGCTGAATGTTAACAGCGCGTAGCGTTGCGCAGTTGGAGGTGAGCCACCAGCCGTGGTGGATGTGGGGAAGTGAGATGGCGGATTTTGTAGAGCGGATGATCTGGACGTGTGTCCATCAGAGACAGTACTTTTGTAAGACTGGATGTCACGAACTGATATATATATATATATATATATATATATATATATATATATATATATAATATGACTTTTGAACAATATTAAGGTAAATACATTGTTTGTTCTCTATCAAAATCTTTGTTTTGCTAACTGTGCCTATCAGTAGTTAGTGCCTTCAGAAGTTTGAATCTTTTATTTAGCTGGCAGTAGTGGCGTTCGCTGTATTGCAGTAGTTCGAGTAACGAAGATTTTTGTGAGGTAAGTGATTTGTGAAACGTATAGGTTAATGTTAGTCAGGGCTATTCTTTTGTAGGGATTTTTGAAAGTCAGATTGCGTTGCACTAAAAATATTGTGTGTCAGTTTAAGCACAGTCCTGTATAATTGTTCAAAGGGGACGTTTCAACCCGACCTGGTACGGATCCCACACTGATGAGCAATACTCAAGTATAGGTCGATCGAGTGTTTTGTGAGCCACCTCCTTTCTTGATGGACTACTTTTTCTAAGGGCTCTCCCAATGAATCTCAACCTGGCACCCGCCTTACAACAATTAATTTTATATGATCATCTCACTTCAAATCGTACCGCACGCATACCGCCAGATATTTTACAGAGGTAACTGCTACCAGTGTTTGTTCCTCTATCGTATAATCATACAATAAAGGATCTTCTTTCTATGTATTCGCAATACATTACATTTGTCTATGTTAAGTGTCAGTTGCCACTCCCTGCACCAAGCGCCTATCCGCTGCACACCTTCCTGCATTTCGCTGCAATTTTCTAATGCTGCAACTTCTCTGTATACTACAGCATCATCCGCGAAAAGCCTCATGGAATTTCCGACACTATCTACTACGTCATTTATATACATTGTGAAAAGAAATGGTCCCATAACATTGCCCTGTGGCACGCCAGAGGTTACTTTAACGTCTGTAGACGTCTCTGCATTGAGAACAACATGCTGTGTTCTGTTTGCTAAAAACTATTCAATCCACCCACACTGCTGGTCTGATATTCCGTAGGCTCTTACTTTGTTTATCAGGCGACAGTGCGGAACTGTATCGAACGCCTTCTACATCTACATCTACATCTACATTTATACTCCGCAAGCCACCCAACGGTGTGTGGTGGAGGGCACTTTACGTGCCCCTGTCATTACCTCCCTTTCCTGTTCCAGTCGCGTATGGTTCGCGGGAAGAACGACTGTCTGAAAGCCTCCGTGCGCACTCTAATCTCTCTAATTTTACATTCGTGATCTCCTCGGGAGGTATAATTAGGGGGAAGCAATATATTCGATACCTCATCCAGAAACGCACCCTCTCGAAACCTGGCGAGCAATCTACACCGCGATGCAGAGCGCCTCTCTTGCAGAGTCTGCCACTTGAGTTTATTAAACATCTCCGTAACGCTATCACGGTTACCAAATAACCCTGTGACGACACGCGCCGCTCTTCTTTGGATCATCTCCTCTGTCAAACCGATCTGGTACGGATCCCACACTGATGAGCAATACTCAAGTATAGGTCGAACAAGTATTTTGTAAGCCACGTCCTTTGTTGATGGACAACATTTTCTAAGCACCCTCCCAATGAATCTCAACCTGGTACCCGCCTTACCAACAATTAATTTTATATGATCATTCCACTTCAAATCGTTCCGCACGCATACTCCCAGATATTTTACGGAAGTAACTGCTACCAGTGTTTGTTCCGCTATCATATAATCATACAATAAAGGATCCTTCTTTCTATGTATTCGCAATACATTACATTTGTCTATGTTAAGGGACAGTTGCCACTCCCTGCACCAAGTGCCTATCCGCTGCAGACCTTCCTGCATTTCGCTACAATTTTCTAATGCTGCAACGTCTCTGTATACTACAGCATCATCCGCGAAAAGCCGCATGGAACTTCCGACACTATCTACTAGGTCATTTATATATATTGTGAAAAGCAATGGTCCCATAACACTCTCCTGTGGCACGCCAGAGGTTACTTTAACTTCTGTAGACGTCTCTCCCTTGATAACAACATGCTGTGTTCTGTTTGCTAAAAACTCTTCAATCCAGCCACACAGCTGGTCTGATATTCTGTAGGCTCTTACTTTGTTTATCAGGCGACAGTGCGGAACTGTATCGAACGCCTTCCGGAAGTCAAGAAAAATAGCATCTACCTGGGAGCCTGTATCTAATATTTTCTGGGTCTCATGAACAAATAAAGCGAGTTGGGTCTCACACGATCGCTGTTTCCGGAATTCATGTTGATTCCTACATAGTAGATTCTGGGTTTCCAAAAACGACATGATACTCGAGCAAAAAACTGTTCTAAAATTCTACAACAGATCGACGTCAGAGATATAGGTCTATAGTTTTGCGCCTCTGCTCGACGACGCTTCTTGAAGACTGGGACTACCTGTGCTCTTTTCCAATCATTTGGAACCCTCCGTTCCTCTAGAGACTTGCGGTACACGGCTGTTAGAAGGGGGGCAAGTTCTTTCGCGTACTCTGTGTAGAATCGAATTGGTATCCCGTCAGGTCCAGTGGACTTTCCTCTATTGAGTGATTCCAGTTGCTTTTCTATTCCTTGGACACTTATTTCGATGTCAGCCATTTTTTCGTTTGTGCGAGGATTTAGAGAAGGAACTGCAGTGCGGTCTTCCTCTGTGAAACAGCTTTGGAAAAAGGTGTTTAGTATTTCAGCTTTACGCGTGTCATCCTCTGTTTCAATGCCATCATCATCCCGGAGTGTCTGGATATGCTGTTTCGAGCCACTTACTGATTTAACGTAAGACCAGAACTTCCTAGGATTTTCTGTCAAGTCGGTACATAGAATTGTACTTTCGAATTCACTGAACGCTTCACGCATAGCCCTCCTTACGCTAACTTTGACATCGTTTAGCCTCTGTTTGTCTGAGAGGTTTTGGCTGCGTTTAAACTTGGAGTGAAGCTCTCTTCGCTTTCGCGGTAGTTTCCTAACTTTGTTGTTGTACCACGGTGGGGTTTTCCCGTCCCTCACAGTTTTACTCGGCACGTACCTGTCTAAAACGCATTTTACGATTGCCTTGAACTTTTTCCATAAACTCTCAACCTTGTCAGTGTCGGAACAGAAATTTTCGTTTTAATCTGTTAGGTAGTCTGAAATCTGCCTTCTATTACTCTTGCTAAACAGCAAGAGCCTTCCGGAAGTCAAGGAAAATGGCATCTACCTGGGAGCTTGTATCTAATATTTTCTGGGTCTCATGAACAAATAAAGGGAGTTGGGTCTCACACGATTGCTGTTTCCGGAATCCATTTGATTCCTACAGAGTAAATTATGGGTTTCCGGAAATGACATGATACGTGAGCAAAAAACATGTTCTAAAATTCTACAACAGATCGATGTCAGAGATATAGGCTTATAGTTTTGCGCATCTACTCGACGACCCTTCTTGAAAACTGGAACTACCTGTGCCCTTTTCCAATCATTTGAAACCTTCCGTTCCTCCAGATACTAGCGGTACACGGCTCTTGTGCATTTGTATCCTTCTTCTTTAACCATCCTGGGCTGCCGGCCGCTGCAGCCGAGCGGTTCTAGGCGCTTCAGTCCGGAGCTGCGCGACTGCTACCGTCGCAGGTTCAAATCCTGCCTCGGGCATGGATGCATGTGATGTCCTTAGGTTAGTTAGGTTTAAGTAGTTGTAATTTCTAGGGTTCAAAATGGCTCTGAGCACTATGGGACTCAACTGCTGAGGTCATGAGTCCCCTAGAACTTAGAACTAGTTAAACTTAACTAACCTAAGTACATCACAAACATCCATGCCCTATGCAGGATTCGAACCTGCGACCGTAGCGGTCTTGCAGTTCCAGACTGCAGCGCCTTTAACCGCACGGCCACTTCGGCCGGCCAATTTCTAGGGGATTGATGACCTTAGATGTTAAGTCCCATAGTGATATGAGCCATTTGAACTTCCTGGGCTAAAGTAAAATGCCTGTTTTTGCATCATGCAGCATGCCGGTTATGACCACACTATCAAATGTGTCTTCTCAATAGGCGTACATTTCGAAAATGCTTCAAATGTCTCTGAGCACTATGGGACTTAACATCTGAGGTCATCAGTCCCCTGTGCAACGGCCTTGCCACAGTGGATACGGCGGTTCCCGTGAGATCACCGAAGTTAAGCGCTGTCGGGCGTGGCCGTCACTTGGATGGGTGACCATCCAGCCGCCAGGCGCTGTTGCCATTTTCCGGGGTGCACTCAGCCTCGTGATGCCAAATGAGGAGCTACTAGACCGAATAGTAGCGGCTCCGGTCACAGACAACCATCACTGCGAGCGCGAGAGCAGTGTGCTGCCCTCACGCCCCTCCTATCCGCATCCTCAGCTGAGGATGATACGGCGGTCGGATGGTCCCGATGGGCCACTTGTGACCTGAGGACGGAGTGGAGTGGTCATCAGTCCCCTAGAACTTAGAACTGCTTAAACCTAACTAATCTAAGGGCATCACACACATCCATGCCGGATGCAGGATTCGACCCTGCGACCGTAGCGATCGCGCAGTTCCATACTGAAGCGCCTATAACCGCTCGGCCACACTGGCCGGCGCGTACATTGCAGCATTTGCTTGAGGCATCTCATTCTGTGAGTTCTCTCAGTACGTAAGACAGTCATTTATGGAAAATACAAATAATTACCACAGAATGTTTTCGTTTCGAACAGTATCCAGTATGGACAACCCTGATGTTTTTGTAAGCAATCTCGTGTCGGATGAACGGGAAAAAATATCTTAAGTAATTCCATTTATATATTAAAAAGTTTCTTTTACTTTCTCCTTGGATATGCGACCTAAACAATAGTCCAGTAACTTCAGAAATATTCTCTGTAATACGTTGTCTATTCGCATACTCTCTCTGAATGTTTTACCGTCGGTTATTAAGCCTTTAATTCTTTCGTCAGCAAATTTACTAATCATCATACTGAAAATTTGTAGTGACTCGTTCGTTGACGAAATAGCTTTGGGGCACTTGGTCCCAGAATCTGATAAGTAAATGAATAAAAATAATCTTTTCATATTTTTGGGGCATTCAATAATCTTCGAACGACACTTCCGTCGTCTCACTGAACAAATTTTCTTTACTGTGTATTAGTATCATCATTTCTGTCTTAAAAGTATTAACAAATACGACAATCCAGAATGAGATTTTCACTCTGCAGCGGAGTGTGCGCTGATACGAAACTTCCTGGCAGATTAAAACTGTGTGCCCGACCGAGACAATGTTTGATATAATTAGACTCCCCTTAAAAAAGTCTAATTGTATGCATCTTTCTTGTAACTGACAATGGCTTAAGACGGAAATCATGATAATAATATAAAATGCAGAACTTGGTACAGTAAGATGGCGTAAATACCTTTCATGTAACATAAATAATCCAATTTCATAAATGTTAGCGTACGATTGTTCTGCGAAAGTTGCCGGCACGGAAGGATTTGACGAGCCGTCACCTAGGCACGCCCGCTGCTGCGCAGGCGCGCGCCGGCGTGTCGTCTGGTGTTGGGAGGCGACGCGCAGGTGGCACTCAGCTCGGCTTCCCTCATCTCGCAGCGAGTGCAGGCAGGCAGACCGGCCGGCTGGGAAGCGGAAGTCGCATTAGCAAACAATCGCCCGACAGCTCCGTCCGAGGCCCCGATACTCGTTACCATATTTCCCACAATTACACGCCTCTATTTGTCCTTGAGGCGCCGGCCGCTCAGGTGTGTTTTTATGAGCGCGTGTTTCATGAAGGGCAAAGCCGAAGGCGCTAATTTCCATTCCGCGTGGTTATTTTTGTATTCATGTTCAATTTTTGCGACTGTGGATCGTCACCCTTCTGTCCTGGATGTTTATTGTACTCAGGTAACGCAGTCGTATATTTGGTGAAGGAGAATGATATTGTAATATTTCTGGCTTATTCAGCCATCATATTAGGCTCCAGGAAGCTATTCCCAGGGCAGTGGAGATGCAAGGAGCATAGAGATGACGCAGTGTGGGATGAGGTACTGGTGACAGATGTTAGATTTGGTACCATTCCCGTGAGAAAGACCGCCTGCATGATGCTGCTGCTCTGTGATTGGCTGCTGTGTTCGGCGGTAGGGTGCCAAAACGTTAAACTTTAGTTGCTATTATTAATTAAACCTGTCATCCAAATTACTTCATTTTTTAAATAAACACCGTTCAATAGCCAGCTATCAATCAGTCATTTCAAAATTATTAAAATCGAGGTATTACTAAAACAAAGGATTGACGATATTACTGCCGATGCACTTCAGTGGCGTTTGGGTCACGCCTTGCTGGCTTGGCGCGCAAAGTGTCTCGGGCAGTCCGGCTCTCCAGTTCTGACTGTTCCAATAGACAGACATGTTGTCTGTTATAGCAGTATTTGTTTCATGCAATTTCATTTACTACAGTTCCGACCGTCGCTAGGTACAGACATGTTGTCTGTAGTAATAGTATTTGATTCATGTAATTTTACTCTCCAGTTCTAACGGTTCCAGTAGACAGACATTTTGTCTGAGGCAGGATGTATTTCATGATATTTTAGCCAGATATAATGACTGTGGAAAGATATGTTCAATACGTTGTGATCTAGAATAGTTTCTCGTGTCTATATCAATAAAAAACGCGAGTGGCATCCCAAATGAGTTATAGTTTATTCGTAGCAGCAGTTCCTTGCGAAGTTAATTTCAGCCTCAAGAAAAAGAATCCACGACCTGCGTGCTGTTTTCTGCGCTGGGGACATCATCATCATGAAGACAGCAGGTTAGTGAGGTGTACAAGAACTTATGTATTCCACACAGGGCAGTGGAAACAACTAGGCACCTCACGTGTACTGCATGCATAGTACAAATGTGTTCAGTGACACGTCATCTGTAGTAATGCAGAGGAGGTAAAGAAGGATGAAAGTATTAACACTATCTCACTTTTATTCCTTTTTCTTGCCGTAATATGCATTCACTTCGGCTGTTGTTTAAACGCATTTGCGTAATTTTGCAAGGTTGGCCAGTTTCGGTCTTAAAGGCCATTTTCAAAGTGCTGTAGGTGCGAACGTGTCGTAATGCTATGCCCTTTCCGTTTTTAGCACTCAGTTACTTAAGAGTTTGTGGCCACAAGAAGCATTTCATACAACATCAACTCAGATTCTTAATTTCTTCTCAGGGACAGACACATCGACGAAAAAATCACTGCATTTAGAAAGAATTATGCAACATAAACGAAAGTTGCTAGGCTTGTTCCTGTGACATTGCAGAAAGGCTTGACTGGAATGTGGCCACCGTACATGACTGCTGGCAGCGGCGGCCACGGGAACGTACGGTCGCATGAAGACCCGACCCCGAACGACCACTTGGCAGTACTGAGAGGGAAGACTTACATGCTCGGCGTATAGCTCTGGCGCGTCGTTTCAATCTGCAGCAGCAGTCTGAGCAGCAACTAACTGTTACAAATCGGTTACTTGAAGAACAGTTCCGAACCACGTGCCCTGTAGCGTGCATTCCACTGACACCACTTACCATTTCAAATAAATTAAATGGTGAAGCCAGCAAGTGCCATACCCTAAAAAATGGTCTTCCGCAAGGATCAGTCTTAGCTCCCTGGCTCTTCAACATCTATATAGCAGATTTGCCTAATCTGCACTCACGTAAATTTGCCTACGCAGATGATTTAGCTACTACAGCGAAAAATGAATCGTTTGAAAACCTGGAATCAACACTAAATGAAGATCTAGCTACACTGAAAAAATACTATGACACATGGCATCTAAAAATCAATGTGACAAAAACAGTAAGTGCAGTGTAACGACGTATAGATTTGTTTAAATGATTTTCTTTTGACATATGACCATGTGCAGACTTCGTCACCTACGTCAGTTACAACCCACTTCAAAATTATTTATATTCTTTTTAAATTGTCTCAGAATGGTTCTTGAACGAAACTGTAAAACATCATTTGACTCGTATGCACAGAATTACGTCACTCGGGCCAATTGGTTTGCGTAAATTTTTTCAATTTTAGACGTCGTTTGTTTCTCCTCAGAATTTATATAGATACACGTTATCAGATTTAATCGATAATAGAACCACATTGAATAAACTTTTTGAGATTCAAAGTCGCAATGAACGCTGTCAAAATCCAATAATCTTGTCAAATATATTATTAATTCATTCACATAATTCTTCATAAATAAATCCTCGGAACACGTATTTCAACTTTAGTAGCATTCACTAGTTTATTATCTTCCTACATACAGACGTGAACCTGAGCCTTGACAAGACAAAACTAACAGTATCAATAAGATTAAACTCTCTACGACGTCATTGTTGTACAAAACATTACAAATTATTCATTTTCAATTTTTAGAAGCACGACGCAACAAATCGGTTTCAGAATCTTCTGTCGCTCTTTGGCTGTCAACCCGCGACGTATAGTGGCCAGCAATTTTCTCTCCGGTCCCGGCAACGAAGTTGCTGTCTCCGTTCGTTGCGCCGCCCTCTCCGTACATGAAACATAAAAAAATACAAAACTTTAGACGCTTCACAACCATTACAAATATTACAAAAATACATAAACAAAACTAAATTAAACTTATATTCACCTGCAAACTGGGCTGACACTGGTGGATGGGTGACGCTTCAATTTCGTCCCACTACATAAGCACAGTCATGCATCTAAACTACAAGAAAGCGAGAAGGGAACTGCGCCTGGTTATAAATGGTAAAGCTGTCAGCCACGAGAATTTCCCAAAATATCTCGGTATTAAGCTAGATCGCAGCATGACTTTCAGACAACGCCTAACTGATACTGCCCAAAAGCTATAGACGAGAAATAACCTGCTCAACAGGCTGGCAGGCACCACTTGGGGTTGTGATGCTGCCACTCTACGAACTGCTGCACTGGCACGGGTGTATAGCGCTGCAGAATACTGTGCTCCAATCTGGAGCAGAAGCCCGCACGCCAAAAAGTGGATGTACAACTAAATGCCACTCTGAGAACCGTCACCGGCACTCTGAGGCCAACCCCCGTTGAGTGGCTCCCGGTGCTGGGAAACATCGCTCCTGCTTCCACACGTAGAGAGAAAGCAACCCAGGACATAGTAGAAAAAAACTGAAGCAAACCCAAGGCTACCCATACATGCCGCCATGGGAGGACCCACGAGACTCGAGTCCAGGAAACCTATCGTCTGGAGCAGAACATTGGGCTCAGAGGGTCTCGATGCTGAATGGACGAATGCATGGCAGGGTCTGAGAAGAGGCGTCGTGGAAAAGCGTCACTTAATCCACGACCCAACCAAAAGGGTTGAAGGCTTCAATCTCAACAGGAAACACTGGTCGGCTCTAAACAGGTTTCGCACGGGAGTTGGACGATGCAGACAACAAACAACCAAATGGGGCTATACAGACGATTCGTGGTGACTCTGGCGAGGTACAAACAATGGACCATCTTCTGCTTTGTAACATTCATGGTTCCAGAGACGGCTCTCTGATGTCGCTCCACAAGTTAACGGACAATGCCAGGAAATGGCTCCATAATCTTAATGTTACTGTGTGATTAATTGTCTTCAATGTATGTGATTTTTGTTCCTTTTAATGTAATAATGTAGTTTCACTGACATAATTATATGTAATAACTGATATAATTTGTTTCCACATTGTAAGTTCCAAACGTTTATTGTGATCTATACTAATCTTATCTGTTCTTTGTAAAATGTATCTGGCAGATCGAACGAGAAATAATAATGATAACTGACACCAAATCACCGCCGTTTGCGACTACAGTGGTGTGAAGGCAGAGTTCATTGGATGGCAGGGTGGAGGTCTGTTGTGTTTCTGATGAAAGCAGTTTCTTCCTCGGTAACATTGATGACCGTGTGTTGGTTAGGAAGAGGCCAGCTCATGGCCTGCAAACTATTTGTTTGCCTGGACCTACACTTTGAGTTACAGTCTGGGGTGCGGTTTCGTATCACGCCAGTGATCCAAGTGTCTGCAGAGTTGTACATCTGGTGATTCGCCTTGTTGTGCTGCCATTCATGAACAGCATTCTAGGGAGTGTTTCCCAATAGGATGACGGTCGCCCACAAAGCGCTGTTGTAACCCAACATGCACTGCAGAGTGTTGCCTTGATCTACTCGATCACCGGATCTGTCTCCAATAGAACACATATGACACATCATCGGACGGCACCTCCAGCGTCATCCAGAAACGGCATTAAACGTCCCTGTATTGACCGACCAAGTCCAAAAGACATGGAACTCCATCCCACAAAGTGACATCCGGCAACAGTGCACACACGTTTGTACGCTTACATTCAACATACTGGTGGTTACACCGGTTATTACGAGGTGCATTCAAGTTCTAAGGCCTCCGATTTTTTTTTCTCCGGACTGGAAAGAGATAGAAACATGCGCATTGTTTAAAAATGAGGCCGCGTTCATTGTCAATATGTCCCAGAGATGGCAGCACCAATTGAAATTCATCGACAGTTGAAGGAGACATGTGGTGATGGACTTATGGATGTGTCGAAAGTGCGTTCGTGGGTGCGACAGTTTAATGAAGGCAGACCATCATGTGACAACAAACCGAAACAACCTCGGGCTCGCACAAGCCGGTCTGACGACATGATCGAGAAAGTGGAGAGAATTGTTTTGGGGGATCACCGAATGACTGTTGAACAGATCGCCTCCAGAGTTGGCATTTCTGTGGGTTCTGTGCACACAATCCTGCATGACGATCTGAAAATGCGAAAAGTGTCATCCAGGTGGGTGCCACGAATGCTGACAGACGACCACATGGCTGCCCGTGTGGCATGTTGCCGAGTAATGTTGACGCGCAACGACAGCATGAATGGGACTTTCTTTTCGTCGGTTGTGACAATGGATGAGACGTGGATGCCATTTTTCAATCCAGAAACAAAGCGCCAGTCAGCTCAATGGAAGCACACAGATTCACCGCCACCAAAAAATTTCGGGTAAGCGCCAGTGCTGAAAAAATGATGGTGTCCATGTTCTGGGACAGCGAGGGCGTAATCCCTGCCCATTGCGTTCCAAAGGGCACTACGGTAACAGGTGCATCCTACGAAAATGTTTTGAAGAACAAATTCCTTCCTGCACTGCAACAAAAAAGTCCGGGAAGGGCTACGCGTGAGTTGTTTCACCAAGACAACGCACTCGCACTTCGAGCTAACGTTACGCAACAGTTTCTTCGTGATAACAACTTTGAAGTGATTCCTCATGCTCCCTACTCACCTGACCTGGCTTTTTCCAACAATGAAAGACACTCTCCGTGGCCACACATTCACCAGCTGTGCTGCTATTGCTTCAGTGATTTTCCAGTGGTCAAAACAGACTCCTAAAGAAGCCTTCGCCGCTGCCATGGAATCATGGCGTCAGTGTTGTGAAAAATGTGTACGTCTGCAGGGCGATTACGTCGAGAAGTAACCCCAGTTTCATCGATTTCGGTTGAGTAGTTAATTAGAAAAAAAATTGGAGGCCTTAGAACTTGAATGCACCTCGTAATGTACCAGCATTTCGCATTTGCAATGGCTTGTCTCGTGCTCACATTAACCTCTAATCTTGCAATGTTATTCACTTAAAAACTTTACCTAGACAAATGTATTCCCAGAATTTCACTAGTCAGCGTAACTTATTTTTTGGTGCTGCAATTTTTCCTGTCGGTATATTACTCATGCGATCGCTCTGTTAGCCCGTTAGCCACAAATATCGATGATTACTGTGGTGTTAAAGTACAACATCCATAAGTTATATAGGATGCAACAGGTATAAGTGCAGATATTTGTATTGGTGATTAAGCATTGTGCACTGAACAACAGTAGACTCGTATTTACGTCATTTCCAGACTAGTCGTAGGTTTTAATGTTGGTTAGTACCTTTAAGTGTATGTGGCAAGATCAGGCCATTAATGTCTATTTCCCTCTGCGCAGCAGGTCACGTGTTGAAGTGTGGACACATGGAAGCAAAACGGTCAGTGTATAATGACAGGCGTAATTCAGTCACTACTACTGTACGATAGTGCAGAATACATCAGCTGATGAAGCTTGTGAGGTGTTGGTGGGTTGACTGTTCGATGCAGAGAAAAAAAGACCAACTCACATAACATGCGTTACTGCCTGTATGAAGATTTACACGATCTTTATAAGCAATAATCTCCTCTCTTCCTTCTTAGATGGACATGTTGCAGTACTCGATTTATGTAAATACCTGTCATCACACGTATGGGACGCTTGCAAAGTGCCGAATTCTGTATTCTATATCTAGATGAACAACACTACTCTGCAGTTCATGAAAATAAAGGCATTTTTCCATTTTTCGTTGCGAAGAGATGTTTTCAAGATGTGTTTGACAGAAGGCTGATAGAACCACTTTGAGACTGTTTGTTGACCATGGGAAAATAAGAATCTAAATCTTTCCGTGCATTCGAGGAAGGAAGTTGGTGATTGACATTTCGTGAAACAGTCTCGTCAGAACTACAGAGGCCTTTGTTTCAATGGTTGCACGCCATCTAGCTTATTATATCCGTGGTATTCTCTCCCCTACTTCGCAATAACACTAAATGGGTTGTCTTTCGAGATTTTCGATGTCCTTCGTTAATCCCACCTGGTAAGAGTCCCGTACAAAGAAGAGGACGGACAGTAATAGTTAGCTGTCTCTTTAGTAGATTTGTTGACCGTTCTACGTGTTCTGCCAATAAATAGCAGCCTTTGGTTTGCCTCCTTCACATAATTTTTGGTTCCAATGTGTTCGTTATTGTAATCCCTAGGTACTGAATTGAATCGACAATCCTTTACTTTGTGTGTTGTATCGTGTCACCGAAATTTAACCGATTGTCTTATTACTCATGTGGAGTTTCTCACACTTTTTATTGCTTACAATCAACTGACACCTTTCGCAACATGCAGATACCTTGTCTAAATAGTATTGTAATTAGTTTTGAGTCCGCACCTGGTGGTCTCTTGCCGGGTTCGATTCCCGGCGGGGTCAGGGATTTTCACCTGCCCCGAGATGACTGTGTGTTGTTGTGTCGTCTTCCTCATCATCATCACGATTCATCCCCATTACGGTCGGAGGAAGGGAACGGGAAACCACCTCCATTAGGACCTTGCCTAGTACAGCGGAGTGGGTCTCCCGCATCGTTTCCCTACGCTCTGTGAAGAACCATGGGAGCTCATTTCCACTTTTCTTCCTACTGATTTTACTAGAGGGCAAACGACGTTGTCTGAAAGGATTGTCTCAGGTTGTCTCCTAAATCACAGATCCCAGAGCTAACTTTGCTTTCACTAAATGACCTCCACCGAATTACTACGAACTTCGATTTTTTCAAGAGGAAATCACGAATCCAGTTGCGCTACTGAGACGATTCTCCATAGCCACATGTTAAGAACGACGTCAAAAGCTGTTTGGAAATCTAGAAATCTGGGATCAATTTGAGATATTCTTTCGGCAGCACTCATTACTTCGCATGAATGGAGAGCCGCTTACGTTTAAAAACAAGAAAAAATTCTGAATCCGTGCTGGTTACATGTCAGTAGTTATCTTCACGAAATTTCACAATGCTGGAACAACGTATATGTTCCACAATCATAAAACAAATCGAAGTCTGTAAGTCCGCTAATTACTTTTTTTTGCATTTCGCCAGGTTCGCAGCATAGAATACGTCAAAATTTGACACGGGCATTTACAAAATTTCGTATAACGACTGCGCTTAGTTCTATATCGGACACACGGGACTAGAATGCATTAGATTTAAGGGGCACTCAGTAAATTACGGCAGCAATCAATTAAGCTCTTACCTACATGTAAAAAGCAAAGCCCCAAAGCAGAAAATATCAAAATGTATTACAGATTCTACACAGAATACTAAAAGGACATGCTATGAACAGTTTGGAAGAATTAGAGATATATAAGCACACAAAAAATCATCCACACTATATTCCTAATCAACAGATCGATGTTACATATAAATTTTGGAAAACGAGAACGGATAAAAACGTACAATAAACGAAAACATCAGATAATAATGCGTACAAATCATAACAAAATTATTTCAAAGAAACACAACTAGGCGCTACAGTCTGGAACCGCGCAACCGCTAGGGACACAGGTTCGAATCCTGCCTCGGGCATGGATGTGTGTGATGTCCTTAGGGTGGTTAGGTTTAAGTAGTTCTAAGTTCTAGGGGACTGATGACCTCAGAAGTTAAGTCCCATAGTGCTCAGAGCCATTTGAGCCAAACACAACTAGTATCACTGACTAGCAAAGATTACACTGTAAACATAAAGCATCAACGAGAATAACCTGTCAATCTAGCTGTGAAAATTATTTCACAGAAAAAAAAAATCTACACAAATATAAATCACGTGAGTTATAAAAGTCCAGCAACAAACAGACAGTCGATAGTTTACTCACTGATGCAATATGGGCGTCTGTTCCAATTAGACGTAAGTATATATGTAAGCTGACCTTTATGTACAACTTTTATGAATGAAAGTATACTCAGCAACTGTAACAGCTATAGGTTTAATTAAGAATGGCACTATAGCCAAAACAAGCTTATTGTATGGAAAAAGCACTGATAAATAAACTATTTGCAACTTGCCTGGAATCACCCATTATAAAACCCTTGTTCTTATTCCTGCATGTTGGTGAGACATGGGCCAACTTCCAGTCTTTTGTTACAGATCTTTCATCGAGCGAGTGTTTGTATATGATTCCTAAAAATGGAGCTATTTTATCAGCATAGTTTGAAAGGAACATAATGGGCTGTCAATGGAACTTAAAGATCAGCGTAGCTGGTAAAATCTGTATTATTCAATCGCTTTGCTACATGTATCATCTACTCTCACTCCACATCAGTTGCAGATATAATTACGTCTATTCCTCCTGTTCGTTCCCTGATCCTTTCGTTAGTTTAACCCTGTCACTAGTAATTCAGAACATGCACATCACCACCGATTGCAGAGAAACCGTCTGACATTTTATTGTTTCCACGTTACATCTATATGCCTGACAGACGTAAGTAAAGATCTGCAATACATACTGATTGTATATTTTCTTTTCGGACAAATCAGAAGACTAGTTTTGAAAACTGTTAATAATTTACCAAAATGACTCCAGAAGCATCACATCTTTGGATCTTCAGCTTATGTCTTCTGTCCCTCCGGTCTTGTCTTTAGTATAAAAATTTATCAACTTTCTATCCTACATGATTGCTTGACAATTCACACAGTACGATAGGCAATTTGGCACCTGTTGTACTGTGCGAATTTTGAATCAATCATATATAACTATTTTAGCCGTGGCTGCCCTAATTTTAAATTTGTCTCACATTCTATTGCTCCATTGTTGCTTTTAAAATTTTCTTTCGATGCGCTGGTTATAAATGAGTTTAATTTTACTGTAATTGATTTTCCGTCCAACTTTCGAACTAAATCTATTAAATTCTTTTATTAGTTCTTGACGTTTATAGCAGTGTAATGTCAGTAGCAAAATGATGGTTTTTCAGATATGTTCTGTATATATGTCCTTATTATTCATATTCTAATATTAACCTTTCGGCTACCACTGGGATATATGTGTCCAATGGCAGGTTATCACAGAACAATCTGGAACTTATTAGATATTGTTGATGTGTATCAGTATCCCACTGGTGCAGGGAAGGCTAGTAATGGTAAGCACAATTCTTGAAATTATACATTGCACCTGCAGGTTACGCTGTCCTCAGGTTTCATTATTAATCCTGATCTCTGTATTGTCACATCGCATTAGTTCGCACCTGCAGATAGAACCCAATTAGCAGATCCGCAAAACGGTTTGCCTTCGAGCCTTGCCGTATATACGTATTTTCACGACTTGCCCTCACGAACTGATGCTTGCAACGTCACAATCGAAGCCCATGTTGAGCCCCTATAGTGTGAGTCATAAACTTGGAGAGGTGCTCTGTCCACTAATGTGTGTCCACTTAAAGTATGTCTTCTGGTTTTTGCACAATCGTCTTCTGAAACCCAGGAGATAAAACCTAGGAGATACTCACGAATAATTCTGTATGTCTTATCCCTCCCCTCCAAAACCGTTGGAAAACTAAACGGCAGGAAATATTTTTCTCATATTGTTACTTCTAAGACATTAATTAAAATAATCATAAGGAAATTTTCACTCTGCAGCAGAGTGTGCGCTGATATGAAACTTCCTGGCCGGTTAAAGCTGTATACCGTACCGAGACTCGAACTGGGGATCCTTGCCTTTCGCTTGATAGCTGTGAAATTTGTGAAGTAGGAGAGGAGATACTGACGGAAGTAAAGCTGTGGGGACAGGTCCTGAATTGTGCTTGGGTAGCTCAGTCGATTAGAACATTTGCCCGCAAAAAAGGAAAGATCCCGAGTTCGAGTCTCGGTCCAGCAAATAGCTATAATCTGCCAGGAAGTTTCAAAATAACTATACATTGATATGTTTGAAATAAAACTTGTAGTCGAAAGGTTAAGGATTGAAAAATTTCTGTAGGAATACTGAGAATAACTTTACTAATATGAAATGTTCTTGGCTGACTTCTCTCTCAGTTCCAAATCTTCCACTATCGTAATGAAATCTAACACATGCTGTGCCACTGATGTCCATACTCTTCATCGGTTATGTCGATCATTCCCATTCGATTACAAGAGAACAGTGGGATCTCACACCACACCACTTCAAACGAAATAAAGTACAGCCGCAGCGTGAAATCAGGAAAACTGCAGGTCACAACACACGGCGCCAAAAGCAGAATGAAAAATCTGAAGCTCAATTTTTTCATCACTAAAAAAAATTAAAATTTGTACATTTTATTTTGATTTTGGCGCTGTGCGTTGTGATTTGCAGTTTTACTGATGTCACGTCTGTAGCTCTGCTTTATTTCATTTTTGGTGAGGACGTGGCATCCCATTGGTCTCCTGTAATCGAATGGGCATTGCTATGACCAGACAAAACTTCAATCGTTCGGCCATAACCGTGGGTTCCTTGATTGGTCTGGAAGAGTGTTCAAATGGCTCTGAGCACTATGGGATTTAACTTACGAGGTCATCAGTCCCCTAGAACTTAGAACTACTTAAACAGGGTTCGAACCTGCGACCGTAGCGGTCGCGTGGTTCCAGACTGTAGTGCCTAAAACCGCTCGGCCACCCCGGCTGGCGGTCTGGAAGATGACTCACTGGAAGTACAACTTATGAAGTATCAGTTCACTCTATTACATAAGTGAATAAAAAGATTTACCTAACTTGATACAATTCTTTGCTGCAGGAGTGCTTGATAATTTACAGCTACATTGACTGCTAAAGCATCACTTAATGCACTAATTAACGAACTGTTCTCTTGAAGTACAATTTTCAACATAACAAAGGTTCATTTCCATGTGAGACTTGAATAATTCTTTAACGTTACTCGATGTCGTTGACTGCTTCAGCCTCCTCTGTCGTTAGGAGAAGGCAGAACGACGAAGTAATCCTAGGCATAGGGGCTGGGATCGACTCTGGCTGGGAAGAAGTGGTGAAGGCAGGGACATATAGGCCTATTCCGTGCTAATGAAGGAGTTGAGACCCGAAGATCCACAGAAATTTATAAACTTCGTTAGAATGCATGTGCCTCTTTTCCACAAGCTGATGTCGATTGTATAAGACAATTTGCGCAAATGCCACTATAATGTACGAAGCTATTTCACAATAGTGCGACCGCAAAGACGCAAAAGCGTTTTTACGGTCCTCGCTGGTCGCCGCGGGCACAACTGCTCTGACCCCTGTGGCTGTTCTCTGAGCACCATCCTCTTACCATGCCGAAATAATGCGGAAGATGCAATCTAATCAAACCTGTGCAGTAATTTTACCAATTAAGGTCATACAAACACATACCGGAAGTAAAGTTACCTGCACACTTATATAAAACACATACACTCAGAATGAAACATATGTGGACGTACTTTATTATGGTACAGGAGGGTCATATAGACACCTTTCCTTCTTATATGTCTCAATGAGCACGTTTATACTTTCTTTGTTTCATTCTATGTCTGCAACAAGAAGCTACCATTAAGTATAGAGATCTTCTCAACGGAAATAAAAAAGAGAATATTCATTTCTTTTTTATAGCATTTATAAAAAAAACGAACGCACTGAAAAGTGTTGGGTTGTTGTTGGTTTGTTTTTTGAAAGGAGACCAGGCAGCAAGGTCATCGGTCTCATCGGATTAGGAAGGATGGGGAAAGAAGTCGGCCGTGCATTTGCCTGGAGCGATTTAGGGAAATAACGGAAAACCTAAATCAGGATGATCGGACGCGGGATTGAACCGTCGTCCTCCATAATGCGAGTCCAGTGTCTAACACTGAAAAGTGTGTAGAATATCTCGAACAACAGCCAAAACAATTGAATGGAATGAATAATCTAATCAGTACAAAATTTGGGTTGAGAGTGCATCGAAGAAAGACGAAAGTAGTGAGAAGTAGCGGAAATGAGAACGGTGAGAAACTTAACATGGGGATTGGTGATCTCGGAGTAGTTGAAGTTAAAGAATTCTCTTACCTAAGCAGCAAAATAACCCATGACGGACGGAGTACGGACGACATAAAAGGCAGATTAGCATTGGCAGAAAGAGCTTTCTGGTTTACTAGAATCAGAGATATGACTTAATTTGAGTAAGAAGTTTCTGAGAGTGTACGTTTGGAGCACAGCAATCTATGATTGTGAAGGATGGACTGTGAGAAAACCGAAAGAGAACAGGATCGAAGCATTTGGGATGTGGTGTTACAGAAAGCTGTTGAAAATTAATTTGACTGACAAGGCAACAAATGAGGTGGTCCTCCGCAAAATAGGCGAGGAAAAGAATGTATGGGAAACACGGAGAAGAAGAATGGACATGGTGGTAGGATATCTTTTTAAAAGACATCACGCAATAACTTCCATGATACTAGGAGGTAAAAACGGCAGAGGAAGACAAGAATTGGAATACATCAATCAAATAATTGAGGATGTAGGTTACACGTGCTATTCTGAGATAAAGAGGTTGGTACAGGAGAGGGATTTGTGGCAGGCCTCATCAAATCAGCCAGGAGACTGATGAGTTGAACAAAAAAGAAAATGTATGTGGAAGTAGACGGCAGGTTAAATTACCCTGGTTGCTAGTCTTCAAGAAATAAAATGGTATGATGGGCCACAGGGTTTACTGAAAACACAAGACTGATGGCAAAAAGTGCTCCTCTGTTGAGCGCAAGTGAAAAAAATAACGCGAAAGCCCGCTCGAAATACTGTATTCTTCACATACACGCTCACCTCTCTTCCACTGCATATGCACAGAACCATGGCAACGGCTCCTACACTGAAACATCAAAGAAACAGGTGTATGCATGCTATGCAAATACAGATATATATGTAAACAGGCAGAATACGGCGCTGCGGTCGGCAACGCCTGTATAAGACAACAAGTGTCTGGCGCAATTGTTATGTCCGTTACCACTGCTGCAATGGCGGACTGTCAAGATTTAAGTGCGTTTGAACGTGGTGTTATAGTCGGTGCACGAGCGATGGAACAGAGCACCTCCGAGGTACTGATGGAGATTTTCCAGTATGACAATTTCACAAGTGTACAGTGAATATTAGGAATCCGGTAAAACATCAAATCTCTGACATCTTTGCGGTCGGAAAAAGATCCTGAAAGAACGGGACCAGCGACGACTGAAGAGAGTCGAACGTGCCAGAAGTCTAACCCTTCTGCAAAAAGCTGGAAATTTGAGTGAGGGGCCATCAACAAGTGTCACCGTGCGAACCATTCAACGAAACATCATCGATATGGACTTTTGGAGCCGAAGGTCCACTCGTGTACCCTTGATGACTGCACGAAACAAAGCTTTACGACTCGCCTGGACCTGTCAGCACCGACAGTGGACTGTTGATGACTGGAAACAAGTTGCCTGGTAGGACGAGTCTCGTTTCAAATTGTATCGAGCGGATGGACTTGTCGGGTATGGGGACCGCCACATGAATCTATGGACCCTGCATCTAAGCAAGAGACTATTCAAGCTGGTGGAGGCTATATGACGGTGTGGGTCGTGTGTAGTTGGAATGATACGGGGTCCCTGATACGTCCAGATACGACTCTGACATGTGACACGTACATAAGCATCCTGTCTGATCACCTGCATCCATTCATGTCCATTGTGCATTCCGACGACTTGGGCAACTCCTGCAGGACAAAGCATCACCCCATACGTCCAGAATTGCTACAGAGTGGCTCCAGGAACACCCTTCTGAGTTTAAACATCTCCGCTTGAGCATATATGGGATGCCTTGCAATGTGCTGTTTAGATCTTCAGCCTCTCGTACTCTTACTGATTAATGGACAGCCCTACAGGATTCATGGTGTCATTTCCATCCACCACTACTTCAGACATTAGTCGAGTCCATGCCACGTCGCCGGCCGCTGGTGGCCGAGCAGTTCTAGGCGATTCAGTCTGGAACCGCGCAACCGCTAAGGTCGTAGGTTGTATCCTGCTTCGGGCATTGATGTGTGTGATGTCCTAAGGTTAGTTAGGTTTAAGTAGTTCTAAGTTCTATGGGACTGATGACCTGAGATGTTAAGTCCCATAGTGCTCAGAGCCATTTGAACCATTTTGAACCATGCCACGTCTGGTTGCTGCACTTCTGTAGGCGCCCCGGTGGTCCCGGTCGCCTACAGTGGACTGGGGGCCGAGTGGTGACCTCTCCAGTTGTCAGGATGCTAGGAAATGGCTGTGGAAGCGTCAGAAACGCCAAAGAAACATTATTAATTTATGACACCTTAATTCCTGCCGAGTACAATGTGGCCTGCGTAACGCAGGCTGGCTGAGCTTGGTGATATCAACGACCTTCCTCGAGTCCTCGCTGACTCGTAGCGATGACACCAGCTCCGGGCCGTACCAGTCCTGCTAGCGCAGCACCGCGTGCTGTGACGTACTGGAGGAATGCCCTTACTTCGGCCGCGCATGGCTGGCGGCGCCCTGCTCGGCTGCGGACAGCAGGCCGATGCGCGTGGAGGCTCCGGGTTGGAGTCCCGGCGCTGTCGGCACCAGAAGCGTGCTTGTAGTGCGAAGTGTACTCTATCCCACCCCGTCTTCTTCCCCGCTCCTCCTGGTGGCTCGTCCGCGGTGAATCGGTGGAACGGGTCCCCCAGCGTCGTCGGCTCACCCGGTTGTGACGGCGGATGTACAGGGCCTAGGCCCCGCACAATCTCGACGACGGCTCGCTGATGTGGTCAGCATTGGCGGCTAGCGAGTCTACTGCGATGTCTGCTAATCCTGGGTTGATAATTGGCAGCGGCAGCAGAGAGGACCAGAGCTGGTACTGTCCCCTCACGTCTGCTGCTGGATGGGCCACCCTTACCTGCAACATCTCGTTAATAAAGATTTACAAGTCAATCACCGAGCTGAGGGCTATGCAGCGACCCAGCATACATCTAACTGCAAGTCTAACTACGAGTGCTTTGTTGCTATCAATTCTGGCATATTTAAAGGAAGCACGAGCGACGTCCTGACGTCATGCTCGTTTGTAATGAACGCATTCGTTCTACTTATACTGCTGACTTACCTGTCGTGCTCGCCCCTTAGGTGTTCTTGCGACAGAGTTCCGTGTTATTAACGCAGACTTACGCGAAGTTGTGAAACGCAGTACAGCTGACGCCATACCTCTGTCTTCCACTCTACGAAAGTCTCCGTCTAACACAAACCCGCGTGCTAAGCAATTCTCTCTCGCCTGTTGTGTGTAACCAGGCCGTTGCCCCTACGTGACGACACATTCCGATGTATGTGCCATCCTCTTACCTCTTGGCTAACCTACTGCAACGAAACTTTGACAATGTTTCATGTTTCCAACTATTTACTATTCCGCGATACTACACTTCTGCGTGCTCGTTGGAGCCCTACGCAATATTAGGCAGGTGTACCACTTTCTTTGGTTCTTCAGTGTATTTCTCTCCACCGCATAACCCGTCTGCTGTAATTACAACTTCAGCCGTTCTGCCACTAGGTGGCAGGCCGTCTACACCTGACTTGTATACGTCAGGTGTGTCGTGTAGTACCGGCTAAACATAGCGGCTACAGACGAGGCCCACCTCGCTACACGCAATCGCACGCGGGCTGGCTCGGTCCGCGGATGAGGGTCGCGTGTCGTAGGTGGCGCAACAAGGCACTTGAGGCGAGATGCCGCTGCCGCCGCCCACAGCGGCCGCTCCCAATTAATCATCTTTGTGTTTTCCTGCCGGAGCAAAGGGCGGCTCGGCCTCCCGCGCCGGATGTCAACAATTACGGCGGGCGACCGACCGCTCACACCGACGCCTCCAACTGTCGCCGGATTTGTCATCTCTTCGCCGGCCGTGGTGGCCGAGCGGTTCAAGGCGCTAGAGTCTGGAACCGCGCGACCACTACGGTGGCAGGTTCGAATCCTGCCTCGGCCATGGGTGTGTGTGATGTCCTTAGGTTGGTTAGGTTTAAGTAGTTCTAAGTTCTAGGGGACTGATGACCTTAGAAGTTAAGTCCCATAGTGCTCAGAGCCATTTGAACCATTTTTTTTGTCACCTCTTCAGGCGATATGCCAGGGCGCTGTTGGCTCCGGAACCGTAGATTTCACGGGGCGGTTTCGACAGGCCTTAGAGACTTTGTGGAAGACGATACTGTGTAAGGAGAAAACGGCGTATAAGCTGTAGGTGGAGGTCTGCACAGATGAAGTTATCCGCGGGTAATATCCACCTTGCGGACAAAAACCTCCAAACCTGCGCCGACGCGGATTTCCACTTGTGTACCTGTGAATACGTTCGGTAATAATTACTTTGTGGTTAAAAGTTGTAGGACGCTGTCATTATTTCAATTTTCGTCAACTTTTGCAATACAGATGACCAATAATAATGGTATGATTCATCAGTTTCTCCCGGCGTATTTGTTGCTCGAACAGTCCACGGGTATACTGCCGGTTCATAGTGTCCAACGGGCACAATATTTCGGGCAGTTCGTCAGGGCACCTGACGATGGCAACATGTCTGATCGCTGAAATATTGTGCCCCTTGGACACTATGAACCGGCAGTATACCCGTGGACTGTTCGAGCAATAATAACGGGTATTATTATTGAAGTCATTATCTTAGAAGATAGGTTAAGGAAAGCCACACTTACGTTTATAACGTTGTAGACTTAGAAAAAGCTTTCGGAAATATTGACTGGAACACATTTTTGGAAAGAAAAATACAGGAAGCGAAAGGCTATTTACAACTTGTACAGAAGCCAGACGGCAGTTATAAGAGTCGACTGACATGAAAGGTAAGCACGGATTGAGAAGAGAGAGAGAGACAGGGTTGTAAAATGGTTCAGGTGACTCTGAGCACTATGGGACTTAACTTCCTAGAACTGAGAACTACTAAAACCTAACTATCCTAAGGATATCACACACATCCATGCCCGAGGTAGGATTCGTTTCAGACTGTAGCGCCTTGAACCACTCGGCCTCCACGGCCGGCGACAGGGTTGTAGCTTACCCACGATGTTATTCACTCTGTGTACTGAGCAGACAGTAAAGGAAACCAAAGAAAAATTTAGAGTAAAAGTTAAAGCCTGGGGAGAAGAAATAAAAACTTTAAGGTTTATGAATGACACTGTAATTCTGTCACAAACAGTAAGGGACATGGAAGTGCAGTTGAACGGAATGGAGAGTGTCTTGGAAGGAGGATGTAACGTAAACATCAAGCAATGTAATCGATTAAATCAGGTGATACTGAGGATATCGGATTAGGAAAAGAGTTTTGCTATTTTACCAAAAAAGTAACTGATGATCCGAAGTAGAGGGGATGTACAGTGTTATTGGTAATGGCAAGAAAATCCTGTGTCAGAAAGAGATATCTGGTAGCAACGAATATAAATTTAAGTATGAGGAAGTCTTTTCTTAAAGTATTTACATGCATTGTAGCCATGTGTGGAAGTGAAACAAGGACAATTAATAGTCTACACAAGAAGAGAATACAAGCTTTTTGAAATGTGTTGCTACAGATGAATGCTGAAGATGGTGGGCAGATCATGTTACTAATGAGGAGGTACCAAACAGAGATGAGGAGAAAAAAATTTGTTGCACAACCTGACTACAAGAAAGGATCAGTTGATGGGACACATTCAGAGACATTAAGACATAACCAGTTTAGTACTGGAGGGAAGTGTGCTGGGGTAAAAATCATAGAGGGAGACCAGGAAATGAATACAGTGAGCAGATTCAGACAGATGTAGCTTGCAATAGTTACTCGAAGATGAGGAGTCTGAACAGAACAGAGTAGCATAGAAAGCTGCAGCAAATACGGCATCGAACTGAAGCCCACAACAACACAAACAAGGTAAATAAATGGAAATGTCGTGTGGCTAGGGCCTCCCGTCGGGTAGACCGTTCGCCTGGTGCAGGTCTTTCGATTTGACGCCACTTCGGCGACCTGCGCGTCGATGGGGATGAAATGATGATGATTAGGACAACACAACACCCAGTCCCTGAGCGGAGAAAATCTCCGACCCAGCCGGGAATCGAACCCGGGCCCTTAGGATTGACAGTCTGTCACGCTGACCACTCAGCTACCGGGGCGGACACAAACAAGGTGTACGTGTGGTTTAAATGATTCTGTTATGTTTTTTATTCATGACGACAGATGGCTTCGATTTACTACAACATTTTGTTTGTTTTTACTAGTATGTATCCTAAACTTTAATTTGCGCGAGATTCTCGCGCATAACACTCGTGCCTTCTCTCGTTAGAAGTGTTCCTTAGCGCAAGCTTCACCTGCTTGACACTAGGACACAGGAAAATTGGTGTTCATATTTTCTGTTGTAGGTGTTTTAAATGGTTCTGATATTTTTTTATTTTTTAAGACAGAGGTTGGATTAGCACAACCTTTAAAATTTTGATGCGCACAAGCATGTATCCCTGGGTTTTAATGTGCGCGAGTGTCTGGCGCATACCACAAGTGCTCTCTCTCTCGGTGAAACTATCTCCCCTAGTGCTTCCACACCCTCTTCAAACTAGTTCACAGGCTAAGTACTGATAATATGCCGTATTCGCATCGACCATCTCTTCATAATTATGCTGTACAGATGGAGGTGATATTTTAATTTTAACTAGTGACGACGCCTTTGGCACGATTGTTTTATGCATCTCCACTGCAGGATGTGATTTTAGTAAGTGACTAAAAGTTTTTGTGCTTTTAATACTTGGGTAATTTTCGTGGCTACTTAAAGCTATAAGTGTTTTTTCTTCTATCTCAGTTACGTTGCTAAGCTTTTTGCTAATGAATGTGTCTTCCTGTTCAGGTGTATTTTTGCTTCTGATGAAGGTATATTTAGATATACCGAAACCGTGTGTCAAGAACTTCAATAAATCTTTACCCTGCAACTATTTGGCTGTTATCATTTACCGTGAAGATTTTCAACAGTTGCTGCTTCAGTCATATTTAAAATTTTGAAACACAACCAAATCATTATTATTACCCTTTCGGGGCGGAATGCCGCTGCGTTAGATTGAATGCAGTATCCTCGAGACGGCAGATGCGTTGTTGACATCTGCGAAGCCATAATGGCGGCGGCGATCTTCCTGATTTTCCGCACAATTATACGTACATCCTGTTTCCGTCGCCCCAGCACCTGCCTTACCTCTGAGTCACTCCTGTTTCATTTGCAGTAACAGAGGTCACTTACATAATTACACAAAGCTTTCTGAAAGCGGCATAAAGGCTGTTCAATGACACTCCGTCCACTGGGATATTTGCTTCTTGGTTTGAGTGCTGTTAGAGGACTGCATACAGCATGAATAGTGTTAGGTATAGAAAAAAAGGTGGATCTATCAACATTCTCTTAAAATTGTTTAGAAGTGCACAAGTCAACGCTATTTACACTAAGTTGTTTAGAAAATTGATCTATTTCGGCGAATTCAGGTACGTCTGACAAACTAACAATAATGACCAAATTTAACTATGTGCAGGATGTGACGACAACTTGTAACATGACTTCATTTCACGTCCCAATGCTTTGGGAGTGTTAAGCATGCAGTTTCAATAAATCTGTTTCATTAATTAGGTAGAAAGTTCAATTTAAGGAACTTATCAAGATTACGGAAGACTACATTTATTAAAATGTCACCACGATCGACACTGCAGTCTCAGTCTACGGTGTGTGACTTTCAGACTTCAGCAGCCTAAAATTCTTGCCAGGTGTTAGCCTACCGTCAAATGCAACAGCATTTCGGATGGCTTAAAGTGGTTTTACAACTATTTAATATCCACGGATGTGGATGTAGGTAAGACGTGCGGATACGACCCGGATAGCAAATTTCTTATCTGTGCAGAACTCTAGCTGTACTCAACATTTTTGACAATCAAGAAAGAACAATAAGAATATAAGACCGAGAAACAGTTGGTAAGTTTAAAAGGATGTAAGGCAGACATGCAGTCTTTCTCCCCGACTGATCAATTAGTATCTCGAAGAAGCAATAATGGCAACTGAACATGAGTTCAGAGTGAAAATATGAGAGTGATAAGATTCGCTGATGACATTGCTACCTTCTGTGGAAATGAAGATGAATTACTGAACCTGTTAAATGGAATAAAGTCTCACGAGTACAGAGTTGGAATGCGCATAAACCAAAGAAAGGTGTAAATAATGAGGTGGTGGCAGAAAATGATGAGATTAGAAATAAACTTAACATCAAAATAGAGGCCCACGCCTCATTCAAGTCCTGCAGTTCTCCTCCTCTAACACAGAGGACTCCAGTTCCATTAGCGACTCCAATCATTGACATCATTTAACCCTCAATTTTAGTCTCACCTCTGGTACTTTCTTTTATTCCTTTCATTTCTTCTTCAATCTACTGGTTGTACAGTAGAGAGGAAGATTCCAGCTCTGCCTTACACCTTTTTTAATCGGAACGTTTCTCTTTTGGTCTTCCATTCGTCACGTTTCCTTCTGATTTTTATACGCAGCGTTTTTTCCTCTCTTTTCCTACAGCGAATATCTATTTTTCTTAGGATTTCATGTGTCTAGCACCATTGTACGTAGCCATGGGATTTTTCTAGGTCCACAGTTTCTACAAAGATGTCTTGATGTTTTCCAGTTCTTGCTTTGGTCCTCACCTAACAGATCTTTACTTTTCTTTTCCTCTGCTCTATACTTTATTCTGATCAGCAGTTTAGATGCATGAGTTTTCAAGTTAATTGTGTGATAGATCTTGTAATTATCCGTCTTCGCTGTCTATTGGTTTTTGTGTATAAGTCTCTAGTGATAGACCGATGGTATGCGCCTCACTTGTAGGTTCAACACACTATCTTGAATAATCGTTCGGTTACCATGTCTCTCAATGACTTTAAAAATTCTGTAGGAATGTTCTCAACCACTACAGATAGTTTGATGTCATGTCTTGCAAATCTTCGTAAAAAACTGGATCCCTTATGTCTTCCAAATCGGCAACCATTTCTTCTTCCATTACGTCAGCAGACAGTATCTCCGCCTTGTGGAGGGCCTCAGTGTAAACTTTCCACTAATTCGCTCTCTGTTTTCAACATTCGGTCTCCTAATGTTGACTGACACCTTTGCGTTTAAATTTTCCAAAAGTTATCAGATTTTTTGCGCGTGCTGGATGTATCGTAACGGTGACCATTCCATTTTCAATTTCTTCAGCTTTCTCTATTAGCGATACAGTTTTCTGGCACTTCATTTTTGTTTAATTTCTTATGGAAACTGCTTTATTGATGAACGTTTTTGGATTTTCTTCTTTCGCCAATCGTTTTCTCTGTACCTATAAATTCTTCATAGTAATGGTCTTTTAGTTAGTATGTCTTTCAAGCTTCAGCAGTAGTCTTCGGGCACTGTAGTATTAACAATTTTTGATTCCAACGCACATGCCTTTCTCTAAAATTAATGATCCGTTTGAGTCGGATGAAGTAAGTGAGAATGATAACTTGCAAAAAATTAGAGAAGAGGTGTTACATGAGATACTGATTGTGAAGTTTGATATTAATGTAAACTTTCATAAAGAAGAGGAAATGAGAGAAAAAATATTAATTAGTAATTGTCATACGGAGGCGTAGTGTTCAAGTTAAGAGTGTCTCACTTGGTATCATATACGATACGAAGTTCCAACTAAAAGGTTGTGATTTGCATGGAAAACAATGACGAATGGCGCTAACCATAATGAAAATGCTTTTGTAATATTAGTGGTGAGGTGTGCGTGTGGAATTTTGAACTGATAGGATGGGAAAGCTTGTCTTATAATCAGTGGGTAGGCTTTAAATTTTGGGCGTGCATCCGCATGAATTGCAATTCTTCTTCTAATATTTCCGCCATATAGCTTTCAGCCATCTTCAGAGCGAGCTAACAGACTGCCTGAATCTAGTATTGCGCCCTGAAAGCTTGAAGATGCAAATCTGTGCATATATTCATGTCTTTTCGTAGTTATGAAGTATTCAATACGAACTATTCGTCTGATATTGAATGGTTGAATTAAAAATTAATAATAAATCGTTTTTAAAGTGAAACTGTGGCTTTGGGTAGGTACTAGGGACACAGCCAGACTTTTTAACTTTGTCATGTTTACATGTATGTTAAGTTCTACTCCCAGCTGACTAGATTATGATTCCTTTAAATAATCTTTCGACCGATAATGTTCTTGACAGATAAAAGTCATGGAGCAACGATACACTGGGGGAAATAAGTGAAAACAAAGTAGTTATTACTTTTGGACACAAGGTTAACAGAAAGAGTAATTCAGCTACTGTATATGGTCTTTTTCCAGAATAAATAATTCATTCTGCAATGGAGAGCGCATTAAGATCCAAGGTGCTACTCCAGGCAGATGTAAAATAAATGTGCGCAACGGAAAATACTGAGCGCTATAATCAAGATTTGGCCCTGTCTGACTACTGCCTGAAGCAGATCTTAGGATCTCTTAATCGTGATATTATTTCCTCCTTCTTGCTCTTTAACGTGTAAATTACAACCTAAACATGAATGATTACGGGAACTAGTAACTACTGAATGATATATGTTGTTTCAGCTTATACATTTACTGTAGATTACAGACACCTTTATATTATAAATGTTTATATTTCCTAACTAATATTACTGATCAATTTTTCCAAATCTGCCCCAGTTCTACAGACAAGAAAGTCGAACTGCACGGGGTAGCCGTGGGGTCTAAGGCGCCTTGTCACGGCCCGCGCGGCTCACCTGGTCAGAGGTTCGAGTCCTCCCTCTGGCATGGAGGTGTGTGTGTTGTCCTCAGTGTAAGTTAGTTTAAGTTAAGTACTGATAACCTCAGCAGTTTGGTCCCATAAGACATTACCACAAATTTCCAAATGTGTTTTCCAAACTCGAACTCCCAGCCACAAGCACGGAATTCAGATAACATTTCTACGTGAGTATAGACAGAAGAAATGCTCTCTATCAGTGAACGCTGCATACTCAACGACGACTCGCTACACGGAGGCGAAGTTCAGAATCGTATAAGTTCGCAACAGCACAGTGCCTAACTGTTCTAACTACAAAATCTCCTGGGAGCAAAGACAGCAAGTCCGTCTGTATCAACAAAAGCTGATACTAAGCGACCGTCAAACACGGGCACTCAAAACGGAAGACCTCTTTCTCTCCACCGCTGGCTTCCCAGCAAAACTTGGCTCCCCTCCCTCGTAACTGTAGACGGCGAATTATATTCTGGAAACCACGGAATATTCTCCGTCTCTACCGATTCTTCCGAAAGCCGACCAACCATATCTTTAGTAGTCCATCGCGGAAAGTTTGTGAGGAAATACCTATCCTCGTTAATTAGGAATACATACTATGGTACGCTTCCCAGAGCAAAAATTCTCGGAAATAACCCAGCCTGCGTGGTTTACGAGGTAACGCTTCCTCGTTCCTCTCTGCTGCGTCCAAGATTTCCAGACTTTCCGAAGTATTATCCGGTTATCCTTCAAGCACCGCTACAAAACCAGCCGACCGCCGCTGTATTGCACTTCAGGTGAAACGACCCTCCGTCTTCGCTACTTCCTGTGTTAAGCTGGACTAAACACACCTGTGCGGGCTTTTCCACCCAAAGCATGAGTTACGCCTGCCGTTTCATTTCCACTGACGCTCCAACCTCTACTAGTATAGGCAATCATTCATTACGTCGTATTGATAACAAAAACATTCCATCAACTTTCATGCAGTAAGCTTTAACAACTACACTACCGGCCATTAAAATTGCTACACCAAGAAGAAATGCCGATGATAAACGGGTATTCATTGGACAAATATACTAGAACTGACATGTTATTACATTTCCACGCATTTTGGGTACATAGATCCTAAGAAATCAGTACCCAGAACAAACACCTCTGGCCGTAATAACGGCCTTGATATGCCTGGGCACTGAGTCAAACAGAGCTTGGATGGCGCGTACAAGTACAGCTGCCCACGCAGCTTCCACACGATACCACAGTTCATCAAGAGTAGTGATTGGCGTATAGCGACGAGCCATTTGCTCTGCCACCATTGACCAGACGTTTCCAGTTGGTGAGAGATCTGGAGAATGTGCTGGCCAGGGCAGCAGTCGACCATTTTCTGTATCCAGAAAGGCCCGTACAGGACCTGCAACATGCGGTCGTACATTATGCTGCCAAAAATTAGGGTTTCGCTGGGATCGAATGAAGGGTAGAGCCACGGGTCCTATCACATCTGAAATGTAACGTCCACTGTTCAAAGTGCCGTCAATGCGAACAAGACGTGACCGAGACGTGTAACCAATGGCACCCCATACCATCACGCCGGGTAATACGCCATTATGGCGATGACGAATATACGCTTCCAATGTGCGTTCACCACGATGTCGCCAAACACGGATGCGACCATCCTGATGCTGTAAACAGAACCTGGATTCATCAGAAAAAATGACGTTTTGCCATTCGTGTACCCAGGTTCGTCGTTGAGTACACCATAGCAGGCGCTCCTGTCTGTGATGCAGCGTCAAGGGTAACCGCAGCCATGGTCTCCGAGCTGATAGTCCCTGCTGCTGCAAACGTCGTCGAACTGTTCGTGCAGATGGTTGTTGTCTTGCAAACGTCCCCGTCTGCTGACTCAGGGATTGAGACGTGGCTGCACGGTCCGTTACAGCCATGCGGATAAGATGCCTGTCATCTCGACTGCTAGTGGTACGAGGCCGTTGGGATCCCTCCTGAACCCACCGATTCCATATTCTGCTAACAGTCGTTGGATCTCGGCCAGTGCGAGCAGCAATGTTGCGATACGATAAACCGCAATCGCGATAGGCTACAATCCGAGCTTTATAAAAGTCGGAATCGTGATGGTACGCGTTTCTTCTCCTTCCACGAGTCATCACAACAACGTTTCACCAGGCAACGCCGGTCAACTGCTGTTTGTGCATGAGAAATCGGTTAGAAACATTCCTCATATCAGCACGTTGTAGGTGTCGCCGCCGGAGCCAGCCTTGTGTGAATGGTCCGAAAAGCTAATCATTTGCATATCAAAGCATCTTCTTCCTGTCGGTTAAATTTCGCGTCTGTGGCACGTCATCTTCGTGGTGTACCAATTTTAATGGCCAGTAATGTATTGGAAGGTGTACGTGACAATGTCAGTCTTCTTTACATACTCATATATACGATGTACAACCTATCAAATGATACCTACTTCCAGTTGTATATCACAGCAAAGTATGTAGACGAGTGTTTGTAAGGTGCGAAATTAAAGCCACCTTACAAAGGCAGTCTGCAGCAAGAGAGAATGGCGCTTAGGATATTTGGAAAATGGCAATTGACTAGTAGTTCAAGAACAAAAAAATTGTGAAAGGAAATTGAATTTTCCACTGGACGGAAGGGACGACGAAGAGCAGAATGGATGGAAAATGCGTTCTCTAACCTTACAAACGTGGAGATCGCAGGACAGAGGAGGAAAGCGGAAGATACAGATTTATGGATGTGTGCAGTGACAAAGACGAGCAAGAAGAAGGGATTAACATCTGTGGTAAATGTTGATGGAGGAGGTTAAGGACTGATGGATTTGTTACGAACGCATGGCTTTTTTCCCTTTCAGAAATTTCCTCTTGCAAAGTTGCACCAAGAACTGAATATCCCTGAGTCTTGAAAAGCATCCAGCAGTAAACGACTGCTGGAGTGGTGTGCTCCTAAGAAGGCGGATAAAGGCCACAGGACAGTGGACCACATGACGCACAAGCCGATTAGGTCCTTCTGGCGCGTACGCTTAGGGATGCGTGCAGATTTAGTGTTGATTTTCGCAGTAGTTTAAATATAGTGAAATATTTAGCCAATATAGTATTAATTATGGGTAGTATGAAGTAAACGCAGTTATTACGCCAACACGTGGCAGTGAGCTTTCGGAATACGTAAGAGTAAAAATATGTCAAGGGAAAGACAGAAACAAAAACAATGGCCCAACGTGACGCTTACTCCAGAGTTGCCAGTTACCAGGAAAGGCAACATTTGGAGCCCGTGGAGTGGGTCAGAGGCAGATAGAACACTGAGAACGTCACGAAGTATCCTCCGTCTCTTTCTGCATTAAACATCACCGTAACGATATTACACTGCAGGTATGGGCAAGCGTATTCAGAAACAGAGATATGTAAACAGGCAGAATACGGCACTGCGATCATCAAAGCCCATAGAAGACAACAAGTGTCTGGTGCAGTTGTAAGACCTGTTACTGCTGCTACAACGTAGGTTATCAAGATTTAAGTGAGTTTGAACGTCGTGTTATAGTTGGCGCACGAGCGATGGGACAAAGCATCTCCGAGATAGCGAAGAAGTGGGGATTTTCCCGTACGACCACTTCACGAGTGTATCGTGAATATCGGGAATCAGGTAAAACATAAAATCTCCGACATCGTTTCGGCCAGAAAAAGACCCTGAAAGAACGGGACCAACAACGACTGAAGAGAATCGTTCAAGTGACAGAAGTGCAACTCTTCCGCAGATTGTTGCAGTTTTCAGTGCTGGGCCATCAACAAGTGTCAGAGTGGGAACCATTCAACGAAACATAATCGAGATGGGCTTTCGGAGCCGAAGGCCCACTCGTGTACCCTTGATGACTGCACAACACAAAACCTTTGCGCCTCGCCAGGACCCCGTCAACACCGACATTCGTCTGTTGATGACTGGAAACATGTTGCCGGGTCGGGATAGTCTCGTTTGAAATTGTATCTAGTGGATGGACGTGTACGGGTATCGAGACAACCTCATAAATCCTCGGACCCTGCATGTCAGCAGGGGACTGTTCAGGTTGGTGCTGTAAAGGTGTGGGGCGTGTACGGTTGGAGTGATATGGGACCACTGATACGTCTAGATATGCCTCTGACAGGTAATCATCCTGTCACTAGCATCAGTTCATGTTCATTGCACATTCCGACGGACTAGGGCAGTTTCAACAGGACAACGGGACACCCCACGAATCCAGAAATGCAGAGTGGCTCCAGGAATACTCTTCTGAGTTTGAACACTTCCGCTGGCCACCAAATTCCCCAGACATGAGCATTGTTGAGCATATCTGGAATGCCTTGCAACGAACTGTTCAGAAGAGATCTCCACCCCCTCGTACTATTACGGCTTTATGGACAGCCCTACATGATTCACGTTGTCACTTGCCTCCAGCACTACTTCAGTCATTAGTCGAGTCCATGCCACGTCGTGTTGCGGCACTTCTGCGTGCTCGGGGGGCGTTACACAATATTAGGCAGGTGTAACGGTTTCTTTGGCTCTTCAGTGTACAGCGTAATGGACACAGGGTGCTAGCACTATACCCAATCGTTGCTCTGGTATACTTACAAAATTTGACTGAGAACTGTACAAACTAATCGTTAGGTATCCTTGTCATCGATTGCAGAAGACGATTAGCAGTTCAGATGAGAGATGAGTGACAGAATGATCTGCCAAGAAACGTAGGCCCAACTGTTCTCACGGATATGCTGTTCTTCATTAGTTGCACATTCACAATAAAGAAAAGTTGTAATCAGACCAATTACAGTTCAGTTCAAATTAGGTTGTGTTTAGTAAGAGATTTGCATACGAATTTATATTGGGTACCATTTTGTGGCTACATCGTTTTGGTGTTGTTGTTGCGGTCTTCAGTCCTGAGACTGGTTTGATGCAGCTCTCCATGCTACTCTATCCTGTGCAAGCTGCTTCATTTCCCAGTACGCACTGCAGCCTACAACCTTCTGTATCTGCTTAGTGTATTCATCTCTTGGTCTTCCTCTACGATTTTTACCCTCGGCGCTACCCTCCAATACTAAATTCGTGATCCCTTGATGCCTCAGAATATATCCTACCATGCAATCCCTTCTTCTAGTCAAGTTGTGCCACGAATTTCTCTTCTCGCCATTTGCATTCAGTACCTCCTCATTAGTTATGTGATCTACCCATCTAATCTTCAGCATTATTCTGTAGCACCACATTTCGAAAGCTTCTATTCTCTTTTTGTCTGAATTATTTATCGTCCACGTTTCACTTCCATACATGGCTACAATCCATGCAAATACTTTCAGAAACGATTTCCTGACATTTAAATCTATACTCGATGTTAAAAAATTTCTCTTCTTCAGAAACGCTTTCCTTGCCATCGCCAGTCTACATTTTATATCCTCTCTACTTCGACCATCATTAGTTATTTTGCTCCCCAAATAGCAAAACTCATTTACTACTTTAAGCGTCTCATTTCCTAATGTAATACTCTCAGCATAACCCGATTTAATTCGACTACATACCATTATCCTCGTTTTGCTTTTGTTGATGTTCATCTTATATCCTCTTTTCGAGACGCTGTCCATTCCGTTCAGCTGCTCTTCCACGTCCTTTGCTGTGTCTGCCAGAATTACAATGACATCGGCAAACCTCAAAGTTTTAATTTCTTCTCCATGGATTTTAATTCCTACTCCGAATTTTTTTTTTCTTTACTGCTTGCTCAATATACAGATTGAATAACATCGGGGATAGGCTACAACCCTGTCTCGCTCCCTTCCCAATCACTGCTTCCCTTTCATGCCCCTTGACTCTTATAACTGCCAACTGGTTTCCGTACAAATTGTGAATCGCCTTTCGCTCCCTGTATTTCACCCATGCCACCTTCAGAATTTGAAACAGAGTATTCCAGTTGAAACGTCCCCTTAGAAAAATTTATGAATTACTGTACTGATAAAAGTCTTACGCTATTTGATTTTCAAACAGCTGAGCAAAGCTGAACGTACTCAGACATTTCGCTCTTTACCTATTCTGATCATCACTAAACTGACACATAATATTTTTAGCGCAATGCAATCTGACGTTCAATAATCCCTACAAAAGCATGGCCCTGACTAACATTAACCTATACCTTTCACAAATCACTTACCTCGCAAAAATCTTCGTTACTCGAACTACTGCAATACAGCGAGCGCCAATACTGCCAGGTAAATAAAAGATTCGATCTACTGAAGGCACTAACTACTGATAGGCATAGTTATCCAATGAAAGATTTTGATAGAGAACAAACAATGTATTTACCTTAATAGTGTTCAAAAGTCATAAAATACATATCTGTTCATGACATCCAGTCTTACAAATTTACTGTCTCTGATGGACACACGTCAGATCGTCTGCCCTCAAAACTCCGCCATTTCTCTCCCCACATACATCACTGCTGGCGGCTCTCCTCCAACTGCGCAACGCTACGCGCTGTTCGCATCCAGCTGCCCAACACTACAATATCAACTTCCAACAATGCAAACCAGCCACAGACTGCACACAGCGCAGCCAGTGGTTTTCATAAAGAACGATACGGGGCGTTACCAACATAAAAACCTAAACAACCTACTTACAGTACATCTTTTCGACAATACGTAAATTTTATAGTGGAAGGTTGATTTGGACTAAATTTCAAGAGAAGCAAATATATTGCCGAGGTGGTAGGCAGTGGCTGTGAATGGAGCGGGTTTGTCTTTGGTGGAGTTACAACACTCGCTCCATTCAGCACCACCGCCTACTGTCATGGTGTGAGGGACGCTCAAACACTGACCGAAATAAATGTTCTTGCAGTCGAGGCTGGTTTTGTAATCCCTTTTTAGTGTACCTTTAGCTATACCGCTGTTTCTCTACCAGAAATGTTCTCAGAAGTTAATGGCACGGACGGTTCCACGCGTCCGGCATCTGCTGGCGTGTGAAGAAGCGCTGGCGTCTCAAGGCTGAAAGTCGAGACGTCCGTCGTCGGCGGAGCGGTGAATAATTTCCGTAATGGGGCTAATCCTGCGGCGGCGCCACGCGACGCCGCGCCGGCTGGTGGGGGCGGCGATGGGGCGCCGATGTGGGCGGCAGTTGCGGCCCCTCCAGTGGCCCGCCGCTGGTGATGTCACCAGCGGCCGCCGCGCAGCCGCCCTGATAATTGTTGCTTGATGCGACCGAGCGGCTCGGCGTCCAGGCGGCCGCTGACAGCCGGCCATTAAACCAGGCGCCTGCTGCCGGGGGCCGGCGCGCGACCCGCGTTACGTCACCGCCGACATCGACACCGGCAACGACGGCTGCACTCGCCGACAGAGACAGGGCCGCGCACTAGCCGGAAGTCCACAGCTTTCTCCACACCGGAACCCCTAGCGCACTATCCACTGTTTCCTAACCAGTGCTCCGCTGACCCTTGATGACTGCACGACACAAGCCTTTACGCCTCCCCTGGGCCCTTCGACACTGACATCAGACTGTTGATGACTGGAAACATTGTATCGAGCGGACGAATATGTAAGGGCATGAAGACAACGTCTTGAATCCATGGACCCTGCGTGTCAGCAGGGGAGTGTTCAACCTGGTGGAGGATCTGTAATGGTATGGGGCATGTGCAGTTGGAAAGGTATGGGACCCCTGATAGGTCTAGATACGATTCTGACAGGTTGAGAGGTGTCATGAGCCCACTCTCATATTTATGTCTTACTCTGAGTAATTCAATTTTCCTCTCTAATTGCATGCGGTGAAAAGTTGCTATTCCTTCACAAGCGGACTTCCCACTTAGCGTTTCTCGTCACCCGGGTGGTCTGGTGACGGGCGAGTTCTGCTGAGCTTGAAAAGTTTAAGCCGACAGGTGTGAGGGAGTTGAATGGATGCTTTCCTGACGCCGACATTGTCATAAGAGCGGGGGTGACACGCCCCACAGGGCCCTGACGGAGCGGCTGGGTTAGAGATTCCGTTACTTCGCAGAAACTTAGTGAAAACACTTTCAGGCGGGCTACCAGCGAGGCCTGGGAATGACTTGTGTTCACAGGCAGTCTTGGCGGGCAAATTCCCGCATTTTCTGCAATATCGTAACTGTGATTGGCTTGCTCAGGGCATAGCTCCGTGACGTAGCAAAATCGGCGCAGAAATTGGCGCCAAGAATCTCCATTGGTGGAATGGTAGTGCTTTGGCAACAGAGTGGAATTTTCTGCCGGTTTTCGAGTTGCTGATTGGGACGTTTTAACCACGGCCACTGTCGTGGGGGCAGGAATGTTCTGTGTTTGGCTTGTACGTGTGCTCTTGAGAGAGTCGGCTCTCGCCTTTCGGTCAGAGTAGGTTACATGACTGAGCTCTCGCTGCTCTGCACAGCCTGCCTTCCGTTGGCTGCCTAATATACTTTTATTTAATTGTAACTGTTTGACAAAGTTGCTGGAGTTTCGACTTCAACGTAACTTTCCGAGTACAGTTGGCAATTGAGCGTTCTGCGTACAAGCGGCCTATGTTGTCTGTCTTGAGCAGTTTTGGCTAAAGTTGACTATATCGGAGTTACTATGTGACTTCGCTTGTTAAAATGAGTCACTGTACCGTCAGTGATTGTGTGGCGGGCCTTCTTCGTCTCCCACAGAGCCGCATTTGTATTGCTAGGAAGTCTTTAGTCGGGAACAACCAGACCAGGATAATTTGTTTCGGGCTATACTCGCGACATTATCATCACCACAACGGGACGTCGAAGCAACCAGCCATCGCCTCCGGTACGCCAGATCGTGTTCTTGCAGTTAAGAAGACAGCTTGGTAATGTATGTCCGCAGCACCGGCAGATTAGGGAATATTGCTAGGTGATAATCAGAGCTCAGCAGAGCGCGCCTGTTCGTCTTTTCTAAGTTTGTTCTGTCTTGGGTGTTCATTGTCTGAGTTCTCACTACTGTAGCAGCAATTAATGTTGGGTTGGCTGGGTGTATCTCTTAAGATTTGAGTTGCAAGGAATTGGCTCCACATACCACTTCGTTATAAATGTCACAATCTAGCTTATGGACAACTTCACCTTCACAGCATTTATTTGAGTATCCACTTTGCTCCAATTTGATGTATTGTAAATGTTTCATGTGTTTCATGTGTTTTGTTTATTAGTCATAATAAATCAAATTGTTATTTTGGACAGAACTTTCATTCTGTTAATCGGTAGAGCAACCCTTTCATTTCTCGCTATGTTAATGAAACTTTCCTTTATCTAATTAATTTTTATCAAATTAAATTATTGCAGGTGACAAACTCTTTTCTACTCCACTTGCAGGGTCGATTACAGTCAGTTCGCTTTTCTTCTTAATCCATGTGCAACAGCAAAAGTCGGAGTTAGAAAAAGGGGGGGCTTAGAGCATCATTTACATATGAAGATTCGAGAAGAATTTAGTGTTCAGTACACTGCTAGCCCCGGCACCTCGCAAGGTGACACGTACTATGTATGCATCCTGTCTGATCACCTGTATCCATTCATGTCCATTGAGTATTCCGGCAGACTTGGGCAAATCCAGCAGTGCAATGCGACACCCCACACGTCAATAAATGCATAGTGTCTCCAGGAACACTCTTCTGAGTTTAAACACTTCCGCTCGCCACCAGACGTCCCCCCCGAGACATGAGCATTATTGAGCATACCTGGGACCTGGGATGCCTTGCAGTGTGCTGTTCAGAAGAGACCTCCACTCCTTCGTACTCTTACGGAGTTATGGACAGCCCTGCAGGAATCATGGCGTCAATTGCCTCCAGCACTACTTCAGACATTAGTTTGAGTCCATGCACTTCGTGTTGCGCCACTCTGCGTGCTCGCGGGGACCTAGACGATATTAGACAGCTCTACCAGTTTCTTTGGCTCTTCAGTGTAACTCATGAGGTGAAGGAACGTAATAAGAACTTGTACGTTCTCATAACGTTAACATATTCACAGTTTACCGGGTGATCAAAAAGTCAGTATAAATTTGAAACTGAATAAATCACGGAATAATGTAAATAGAGAGGTAGAAATTCAGACACATGCTTGGAATGACATGGGGTTTTATTACCCCAACTAACAACCAAAAAAATACAAAATTTCAAAAATCCCCGACAGATGGCGCTTCATCTGATCAGAATAGCAATAATTAGCATAAAAAAGAAAGACACAGCAAAGATGATGTTCTTTACAGGAAATGCTCAATATGACCACCATCATTCCTGAACAGTAGCTGTAGTTGAGGAATAATGTTGTGAACAGCACTGTAAAGCATTCCGGAGTTATGGTGGGGCATTGGCGTCGGTTGTTGTCTTTCAGCATCCCTAGAGATATCGGTCGATCACGATACACTTGCGACTTCAGGTAACACCAAAGCCAATATTCTCACGGACTGAAGTCTGGGGACCTGGGAGGCCAAGCATGATGAAAGTGGCGGCTGAGCACACGATCATCACCAAACGACGCGCGCAAGAGATCTTTCACGCGTCTAACAATACGAGGTGGAGCGCCATCCTGCATAAACATCGTACGTTCCGGCAGGCGTTTATCAGCCAGGCTGGGGATGATGCGATTCTGTAACATATCGGCGTACCTCTCACGCGTCACGGTAGCAGTTACTAAACCAGAATCACGCATTTCCTCGAATAAAAAAGGCCCCATAACGGTAGATGTCATAAATCCAACCCATACCGTGACTTTCTCGTGCAATGGAGTTTCCACGACAGTTCTAGGATTTTCGGTAGCCCAAATTCTGCAGTTGTGGGCGTTGACAGACCCTCAGAGCGTGAAATGAGCTTCGTCGCTCCACAACACGTTACTCAACCAATCGCCATCTTCCGCCACCCTTTGAAAGGCCCACACCGCAAATGCTCTCCGCTTCACTAAATCGCCAGGTAACAGTTCATGATGTCGATGGATTTTGTACGGATAGCATCGGCGGGTACGTCTGGTAACAGTTCATGATGTCGATGGATTTTGTACGGATAGCATCGGCGGGTACGCCTAAGTGCCAATCAAACAGTAGTGTATGGAGTGCCAGTGCGACGTGCGACTGCACGACCGGTGACTTCCCGTGCATAGACGAACCCGCTACAGTGTCCATTTCTTCCTGAACTGTCTCAGCAGCATTAGGCCTTGTGCTCGGTCGGCCACTACGGTGTCTATCGTCTAAACAACACGTGGCTTCCAACTTCGAAATCATTCTCGCCACAGCTGCATTTGTCAACGGACCTTTACCCGTTCGAATCCTCTTCCTATGGCGATAGGATCGTAATGCTGAACTAGCACATTCCCCATTCTGGTAATACAGCTTCACTAAAAGCGCCTTTTCAGGTAACGTCAACATGCTGCGACTGCTGGTGCGTCTGATTCTCTCTCTCATTACAGCTCCTTTTATACATGATTGTCATGCGCAGTCACTGACGTTTTGCTGTCCAGCGCCATCTGTCGGACATTTTGTGAACTTTGTTTTTCTTTGGTTCTAATAAAACCCCATGTCATTCCAAGCATGTGTGTCAAATTTTACCTGTCTATCTACATTACTCTGTGGTTTATTAAGTTTTCAAATTTGTACTAACTTTTTGATCATCCGGTATTTCCATATAAATATACGTACCTTTGCAATCAGTAAAACGCATAATCCAGCTAGAACATAAATGACCGAAGTTTCAAATCTTTTGATCACCATTTTGCGAAAAATAAAATCGGAGATCTCAGAACTTGAACGCACTCGATTCTTACTCGGTGCGAGAGATCCAGCGTCTATTTAGAAGGTCGGCCTTGTAATACAGGGTGATTCAAAAAGAATACCACAACTTTAGGAATTTAAAACTCTGCAACGACAAAAGGCAGAGCTAAGCACTATCTGTCGGCGAATTAAGGGAGCTATAAAGTTTCATTTAGTTGTACATTTGTTCGCTTGAGGCGCTGTTGACTAGGCGTTTAGCTCAAATGGAAACAGATGAATCTTTCGTTTCAATGATTGTGTTTAGTGATGAAGCAACTTTCCACACTAACGGGAAAGTCAACCGTCACAATGTCTGTATATGGGGCACTGAGAATCCGCGGCAAACAACTCAGTATGAACGTGACTCGCCTAAGGTGAACGTTTTCTGTGCCATTTCAGCCAATAAAGGTTTTGGTCCCTTTTTCTTCGAAGGTGCTACTGTAACTGGACTACAGTATCTGGAGATGTTAGATAATTGGCTGTTCCCTCAGCTCGAACAAGAAGCACAACAATTCATATTTCAGCAGGATGGAGCGCCACCACATTGGCACTTATCTGTCCGTAACTACCTGAACGTCAACTACCCGAGGCGATGGATCGGCCGCCAGACAGCCCGTGACAGAGCACTTCATCACTGCCCTCCAAGAAGCCCTGATCTTACCCCCTGCGATTTTTTCTTATGGGGGTATGTTAAGGATATGGTGTTTCGGCCACCTCTCCCAGCCACCATTGATGATTTGAAACGAGAAATAACAGCAGCTATCCAAACTGTTACGCCTGATATGCTACAGAGAGTGTGGAACGAGTTGGAGTATCGAGTTGATATTGCTCGAGTGTCTGGAGGGGGCCATATTGAACATCTCTGAACTTGTTTTTGAGTGAAAAAAAACCTTTTTAAATACTCTTTGTAATGATGTATAACAGAAGGTTATATTATGTTTCTTTCATTAAATACGCATTTTTAAAGTTGTGGTATTCTTTTTGAATCACCCGGTATTTCTGACTTTGCAGCCGTTATATTCAGGTACAAGAAGCTCTTCTTAGAGCAGATGAGAAGGCAGAAGTGGCAAGATGACGTAATGTGGTGTGTGGTACCGATGACAGGTGGTTTGTTCGGTACGGGTATCATGAGAAAGACCGCCTAAATTGTGGTCCTTTTCCGCGGTTGACTGCTGCATTCGGAAGTTGCGCGCCAAAATTCTTCTGTTATTAATATTAGACAAACTAAACCGCGTGCCGCGCGGGATTAGCCGAGCGATATTAGGCGCTGCGGTCAAGGACTGTGCGGCTGGTCCCGGTGGAGGTTCGAGTCATCCCTCCGACATGGGTCTGTGTGTTTGTCCTTAGGATAATTTAGGTTAAGTAGTGTGTAACCTTAAGGAATGATGACCTTAAGCAGTTAAGTCCCATAAGATTTCACACACATTTGAACACTTTCTAAACCGCGTATTTACTTGCATTTCAAATTAAAGCATCTCTCGATAGCGTCCTATCATTCCATTATTTCACTAGGACAAACAACCAGCAAAATAACAAACAACTGCTTAAAGAAAAGGCACACGAAGCACTTCGGAGATCTTCGGATCGCGCCTAAACTGAATGGCGGGCGAAGTGGTTCGGCTGTAAGATCAGAGCTGGCTCGCCTTTCTCGGATGACAGACACGTGGTATGCCGCGGTCGGCATATGTTAAGACTTTATTAGCTATATATGGTTATATGGACGTGTGATTGAGAACAGTGTGATAATAATTACAGAAATATGCAGTTTATTATTTTGTTGAAGGATGGAAATTACTTACGAGTCTAAAGTGGAATGCAATGGTGCAGTTTCTCGTGTTCTGTCAATAAAAAGCGAGTGGCATCCCATGTAAACAAACTAACAGGAAATTTAATAATTTATTAAAAAACTAAAAACCCCCCTCGATTGCGGAAAAAACACCTAGTGTTAAGTGTTAACCCAGGTTTCGGCGTAGATAACTAAACCTTCCTCAGAACAACAATGAAACCCCCAATATAAAATTACATGCGGGGATTGCCCGAAATTTTACATCGGGCAAACGGGGCGAGCTCTGGGTCTCAGGTGTAAAGAGCATATTCCTACTAGAAGCGGTGACGGTACTAAGAGCTCTACTTATGGGGAACACCTTGTGCAAACGGCTCATGCGCCGAGCCCTCCAATTAATATCGAGTTACTTCATGCCGAGGTTAAGGGCTTAAAACTGGATGTTTTGGAAGAAATGCAGATCTTTAAGCATCTGCAACATGTTAAAGACAATATCCTCAATGACCAACTTCTGCTAAGAAATAGAAATTTTTTTGAAGGTTTCGCGCCTTTACTTTGTTCTTCATACTTGTAAATCTGATGGTCTGGGGATTATCACATGCGCGCGCTGATTGGCTAGCGCGGTTGGTCAAGCTGTTCATCTTCTTTCTTTTTATCCTCATTTTCCTTTTACGATGAAGGTGATTTTAGCCCGTTGAACACCTCACGTTTTATCCCTATATCTTTATTACCACCATGTCTTTAGATTACTTCCCCTCAGCCCCCCCTCCCCCCCCCCCCCCCAAGCTAACTACTGCCTTTAGGTATAGATTTTACACTACTGGAAATGGAAAAAAGAACACATTGACACCGGTGTGTCAAACCCACCATACTTGCTCCGGACACTGCGAGAGGGCTGTACAAGCAATGATCACACGCACGGCACAGCGGACACACCAGGAACCGCGGTGTTGGCCGTCGAATGGCGCTAGCTGCGCAGCATTTGTGCACCGCCGCCGTCAGTGTCAGCCAGTTTGCCGTGGCATACGGAGCTCCATCGCAGTCTTTAACACTGGTAGCATGCCGCGACAGCGTGGACGTGAACCGTATGTGCAGTTGACGGACTTTGAGCGAGGGCGTATAGTGGGCATGCGGGAGGCCGGGTGGACGTACCGCCGAATTGCTCAACACGTGGGGCGTGAGGTCTCCACAGTACATCGATGTTGTCGCCAGTGGTCGGCGGAAGGTGCACGTGCCCGTCGACCTGGGACCGGACCGCAGCGACGCACGGATGCACGCCAAGACCGTAGGATCCTACGCAGTGCCGTAGGGGACCGCACCGCCACTTCCCAGCAAATTAGGGACACTGTTGCTCCTGGGGTATCGGCGAGGACCATTCGCAACCGTCTCCATGAAGCTGGGCTACGGTCCCGCACACCGTTAGGCCGTCTTCCGCTCACGCCCCAACATCGTGCAGCCCGCCTCCAGTGGTGTCGCGACAGGCGTGAATGGAGGGACGAATGGAGACGTGTCGTCTTCAGCGATGAGAGTCGCTTCTGCCTTGGTGCCAATGATGGTCGTATGTGTGTTTGGCGCCGTGCAGGTGAGCGCCACAATCAGGACTGCATACGACCGAGGCACACAGGGCCAACACCCGGCATCATGGTGTGGGGAGCGATCTCCTACACTGGCCGTACACCACTGGTAATCGTCGAGGGGACACTGAATAGTGCACGGTACATCCAAACCGTCATCGAACCCATCGTTCTACCATTCCTAGACCGGCAAGGGAACTTGCTGTTCCAACAGGACAATGCACGTCCGCATGTATCCCGTGCCACCCAACGTGCTCTAGAAGGTGTAAGTCAACTACCCTGGCCAGCAAGATCTCCGGATCTGTCCCCCATTGAGCATGTTTGGGACTGGATGAAGCGTCGTCTCACGCGGTCTGCACGTCCAGCACGAACGTTGGTCCAACTGAGGCGCCAGGTGGAAATGGCATGGCAAGCCGTTCCACAGGACTACATCCAGCATCTCTACGATCGTCTCCATGGGAGAATAGCAGCCTGCATTGCTGCGAAAGGTGGATATACACTGTACTAGTGCCGACATTGTGCATGCTCTGTTGCCTGTGTCTATGTGCCTGTGGTTCTGTCAGTGTGATCATGTGATGTATCTGACCCCAGGAATGTGTCAATAAAGTTTCCCCTTCCTGGGACAATGAATTCACGGTGTTCTTATTTCAATTTCCAGGAGTGTATTAACCAACGATTGCTGACGCGCTGCCATGTTGAAGGTTCTTAAATTTAAATAATTTTCATAATATCAATCCCTCGCTAAGAGTTTATTACAGCCTCAAGATACCGGATTCACGACCTACCTGCTGTTTTCTGCGCAAGGGGACAACACCTGTGGAAGACTGCAGGTCAGTGAACATTAATTAAGACTTATGCTTTCCACTCAGTGCGGTGGAAGCAAGTAGGCACCTGGCGTGTACTGCAATCTCAGTACAAATGAGATCAATGACACGTCGTCTGTGGTAACACAGAGGAGGTATGAAGGGGAGGAATTGTCGAGAGAAGGGATTTATCATACCTCTCTCAGCCTCTCTCTTTTTGAGCTTACTGTAACCTCTATGACTTCTTCGCAGGCACGGCGTCGGTTTGTTCGCACCAGGCCGGGCAGTTGCTGGTGCGTCCGCGAGTGGACAGGAGACGCAATAATTGCCGGTGACTCACCGCGGCGCGGCGCCAGCTGCCAACTCTACAACATCTGCCTCAGCCTCTCCAGCTCCCCTCTCAACTCCTCTCCTTGCTCTGCGAATCGCTGTTAGTCCCACACTCCGCGTCTCCAGGCGCCGCCTCAATTCTCAGCTTTCGCCACTTACCGTCATGCGTCATCCACAGGTCTGCTGCCGAGGCTCGCACTTCAGATTTGCCAACCAGTACTAACGCTAAAGTTATTTTCGTAGTCAACCCATTCAAATGGCATTTTCAGCTACCACTCCATTACATGTAATACATTTAATTTTATTTTTCTGGTTTCAGACATCAATGTTTCATCTGCTTCCACGCTGTACTTCATCTCTTCCTGTTTTCAGCTACACTTCTCATCGTGGTAATTTAGTATTTCAAATCTCGTCGAGAATGTGGTCAAAGTATGCTGACTGGAATATCATATCCACGACGAAACTGTCAATTTTAGTGCATCTGTGCACTTCCTTTTGGAGGGGGAGTCAAATGAAAAAAAAAAGCCCGCATCTCGTGGTCGTGCGGTAGCGTTCTCGCTTCCCACGCCCGGGTTCCCGGGTTCGATTCCCGGCGGGGTCAGGGATTTTCCCTGCCTCGTGATGGCTGGGTGTTGTGTGATGTCCTTAGGTTAGTTAGGTTTAAGTAGTTCTAAGTTCTAGGGCACTGATGACCATAGATGTTAAGTCCCTTAGTGCTCAGAGCCATTTGAACCATTTGAATCAAATGAAAATTGAATACCCACCACATCGGGATCATGCAATGTTTCCGTTCAAAATTAATCACCGCGTGCGTTAAGACATTTACCTCACTAGGAGACGCGACTATCAATTCCTGTTTAGGAGCACGCGGTCGATCGCTGACAGATCCGCAACCGCTCCTACTATTTCATTTCTTCGACCTACTGAAACAAACGCCCACGAGTGTCCTCGTTCAGGTCGCCAAAGACGCAAAAGTCACACGTTGCGAGATCCTGGCTGTACGGAGAACTTTGCAGTGATCCCAAACAAATCACTTAAAAGTAGCGTTCTGTCGACTGGGAGTGTGGGGGCGCGCATTATCGTGCACCGGGATGATTCTGTCCGACAGTACTCCTGGACGTTCTGACTTCATGGCGCGTCGCAGTTTCTGCAAAGTGTTTTCACAGCGCTAAGCATTGATTGTGGTTCCACGCTCTAGGAAGTTGACGAGCGGAGGGCGCTCTGCAGTTGAAGAAGGTCTTCATGACCTTACCGAAACTTGTGTAAACAGCTTTGGTTGCGGAGATGAGGGTGTTTCCACTACTGGCTTTGTCGTTTGCCCTCGAGCTGTCGGAATGCTGTCGGCCGGAATCGTCCTGCTGCGCAGTAACCCAACCCCACACTGCCAGTCGGACGAAGGGTTAGGACATTTGGTTGGGAAACACTGCAGAATCAATCGAATTGCGCAGATCTTTCACCGTTCGATTATTACGTGTTCGGCGATCTGAAGAAAGACGTGCGTCGAGATCGGTTTCAGTCGGACGAGGAAGTGCAAGACTGACTGCAGTTGTTGATTCATCAGCGGCCGACCGCGTTCTACAAAACAGGAATTGATTACCTCGTCTCCCAGTGGGATACATGTCTTAACGGGTTTGGTATAAAGGGAACCATTTAATGGTCCATTTGTGGCGGGTGTACGGTTAGCATTTGACTGCCCCTTATGTATAGCCTTTTAACAAATTTTTGATTTATTCTGCACTTTCCAATTCTTCAATATGCAGCGATTATCTGGAAGCGTTCCTTGCACTACAGACAAACGGCTCGCTGTAATATCCGTATGTATGTATAGTGACGCGCTTCGTTGAGATCCTAACGGACTTTGTTCGCAAGTACTTTACCCTTTCCCTTGACCTTCGGCTGTAATTGTCGTCCTCATATTTTACAAATTAAGACCTCTTCATAATCGATTTCTACACTTATATCTACACTCCTCAAGCTGAAGGAATGTGTAATGCCTGTCTTCCTAACTATAGTTCGCCCTATAGTTGAATATCCCCTAGCCGTGCCTTCCTGACCTTTGTCCAGAAGGTTCATGGTAGTTTGTCCCGCACACTCATTTCGTGGGATACCTCCGGACGTTTTCCCACTTTCTATGCCTCCCAGTTCCTGCAGATCTTACATCGCTTTGTAACGGGACATCCTCCTCTAGCATTACTTTACCTCAACAGTAGTTCTCGATATCAGTACTATTTTTCGAATTTTGCTTGGATCATTATTATCTCAGTTGTTTTTCTGAAAACTTTCGTATAATTTTTTATACACTATGTTATATTTCAAGCTAAAATTTGTGAAAAGGGATTACCTTATTTTCGATGTTACAATCGATAAGTACTAGCTCTGAATGTACAGTTAAAATTACTTTTTTAGAAACCTTTGAAATTACGAATTATTTGGTACACTTCAAATTTCTCTTATTAATAAACAGCAATCTAGTACTGTTTACTATGTTTATATCTGGATTTACTTATTGAATAATAATCGAAATTAATAGAAATTCATTTGTCAAGAAAAATTGTAAAACGTTTGGAATATAGTTATTGGCGCAGAGTGAGGGAATAGTAATCATGCCTCAGATGTGATCGGATGTATTTTTGTATTTTGGGCGAACAATGTAATTTCGGCTTTGTTAAGCTGAAAATTTAAAAGACTGTATGACATACTAAAATGTGACAAAATATATTAATGTAACAACAGAAATTCTGCAACAAGAATCTTTAGATTTAATTAGATCCATTCAACCATGAGAATCTAAAATGTGAGAATTTCAGTTTTAAGAATCAGACCCCTTGACAAGAAGAACTGGAGCCAATTCTACACAAGAAGCTAAGTAGACTAAAAAGTTTATTCTTAACTTCACTCCCCTCAGATTTTTTATAAAAGACTGTGGATAATAACTGGAATTAGGAAGGAGAGGGGAGATTACAACTTCCAATCACTCTCGTGGTGTGCAGCTACCATGAAGTTTTGGCTCTTCACTCCATATAGGACTATTTGACGCCAAAGATCATACCGAACACCACTCTCCATGCAATCATTACTCTTTCATAAGGCAACGAAAAATGATGGGGAATAAAAAAAAAAAAAAGAAATAGTGCTGAACTTTTAACATGAAAACCGTTCCAGATTTTCAGAGTAGATTATGTTTCTACCGTTGCAGAAGTAAACGTATCTGATTAACGATTTCACACCTGCTCGATAACACGCTTTCTACACACAAAGACATACAAAGAAGGAAAATATCATTGCAAAACGAAGAAAGAGTTGTGTTACAAAATCAAAATTTGGTAGCCGTGTTTCTGCATCTGAAAGACGATGTCTGTTCAGACTTCGCGCCCGTCGCATAGCAGTGGCGCGAGTAACGCCACTATGAGGATGAAAATCGGGTTTCCTTCAAATACACGCTGTAACGGTCCTTTGAGTTTGGACACGGTGAGTTGATGTTGGTCAAGAATGCTTTTAAGGTGACAAAGAAGCAATTATCAGCTCCTGACTCAGTTTGAACGAAATCGTGTAATAGCGCTACAAGAATCTGGATGTTCCTTCTGAGTTGCTGCAGAAAGACTTGGTAGCAATCTAGCCACGGTACATGACTGGTGACAGCGGCGGTCACGAGAATGTATGGTCCCAAGAAAACCGGACTCCGAACGGCCACGTGGCACTACAATGGGGAGACCATCGTGTTTGGGGTATGGCTCTGTCGCGTCGCATTGCATCTGCAGCAACAAATTGAGCAGCAGTTGACACCACAGTTATACAACGAACTGTTGCAGGTACTTACTTCGAGGACAGCTTCGAGACAGACACTCTGTCGCTTGGATTGCAGGGACATAAAACCACCGCCATTTGCGACTTCAGCGGCGTGAAGCGAGAGTTCATTGGAGGGCAGGGTGGGGACCTGTTGTGTTTTCTGATGAAAGCTGGTTCTGCCTCACAAGGGAACCTCCCCATCGCACCCCCCCCTCAGATTTAATTATAAGTTGGCACAGTGGATAAGCTTGAAAAACTGAACACAGATCAATCGAGAAAACAGGAAGAAGTGTGTGGAACTACGAAAAAAATAATCAAAATATACAAACTGAGTAGTTCATGTGAATGATAGGCAACATCAAGGACAGTTACGGCTCAGGGGCGGCGTGGTTCCGTGGTTAGCGTGAGCAACTGCAGAACGGGAAATCCTTGGTTCAAATCTACCCTCGAGTGAAAAGTTTAATTGTTTAATTTTCAGTTTATGTGACAAACTCTTATGTTTTCATCACTTTTTGGGACTGATTATCACATCCACAAGAAAACCTAAATCGGGCACGGTAGAAGAATCCTTTTACCCATTCGCCAAGTGTACAAGTTAGGTGGGTCGACAACATATTCCTGTCATGTGACGCAAATGCCGTCACCAGTGTCGTATAGAATATATCAGACGTGTTTTCCTGTGGAGGAATCGGTTGACCTATGACCTTGCGATCAAATGTTTTCGGTTCCCACTGAAGAGGCACATCCTTTCGTCTACTAATCGCACGGATTTGCGGTGCGGTCGCAAAACACAGACACTAAACCTATTACAGTGAACAGAGACGGTAATAAACGAACGGACAGATCATAACTTGGCGAAAATAAAGAAAGTAAACTTTTTACTCTCCGCAGCTGCTCACGCTAACCACGGCACAACGGCGCTCTTGAGCTCAAAGACTCCTTGATGTAGCCTGTCTTCCACATGGACTACTCAGTTCGTATATTTTGCTTATTTTTTTCATAGTTCCACACAACTTCTTCCTGTTTCCTCGATTGATCTGTGTTCAGTTTTTCAAGATCTATCCACTGTGCCAACTTATAACTAAATCTGAGGGGCGTGCGATGGGGAGGTTCCCTAGTCAGTACCAGTGATGGCGACGTGTTGATTAGAATGAGGCCAGTTGGGAGCCTGCAACCAACCCGTCTGTTGAGGTTTCGTATGTCGGCAGGAGCGCCCTCATGGTTATGGCACGAACTCTGACTGAAAATCTGTACATCTGTCATGTGATTCCACTGTATTATATTGCTACTCCTGAACAGCACGCCAGGGAGAGTTATAAAGCAGAATAACGCTCGCCCACATGCCACTGTTTTAACGTAACTGGCTATATTCAGGGTTATTACAAATGATTGAAGCGATTTCACAGCTCTACAATAACTTTATTATTTGAGATATTTTCACAATGCTTTGCACACACATACAAAAACTCAAAAAGTTTTTTTAGGCATTCACAAATGTTCGATATGTTCCCCTTTAGTGATTCGGCAGACATCAAGCCGACAATCAAGTTCCTCCCACACTCGGCGCAGCATGTCCCCATCAATGAGTTCGAAAGCATCGTTGATAGGAGCTCGCAGTTCTGGCACGTTTCTTGGTAGAGGAGGTTTAAACACTGAATCTTTCACATAACCCCACAGAAAGAAGTCGCATGGGGTTAAGTCAGGAGAGCGTGGAGGCCATGACATGAATTGCTGATCATGATCTCCACCACGACCGATCCATCGGTTTTCCAATCTCCTGTGTAAGAAATCTCGAACATCATGATGGAAGTGCGGTGGAGCACCATCCTGTTGAAAGATGAAGTCGGCGCTGTCGGTCTCCAGTTGTGGCATGAGCCAATTTTCCAGCATGTCCAGATACAGGTGTCCTGTAACGTTTTTTTCGCAGAAGAAAAAGGGGCTGTAAACTTTAAACCGTGAGATTGCACAAAACACGTTAACTTTTGTTGAATTGCGAATTTGCTGCACGAATGCGTGAGGATTCTCTACCGCCCAGATTCGCACATTGTGTCTGTTCACTTCACCATTAAGAAAAAATGTTGCTTCATCACTGGAAACAAGTTTCGCACTGAACGCATCCTCTTCCATGAGCTGTTGCAACCGCGCCGAAAATTCAAAGCGTTTGACTTTGTCATCGGGTGTCAGGGCTTGTAGCAATTGTAAACGGTAAGGCTTCTGCTTTAGCCTTTTCCGTAAGATTTTCCAAACCGTCAGCTGTGGTACGTTTAGATCCCTGCTTGCTTTATTCGTCGACTTCCGCGGGCTACGCTTGAAACTTGCCCGCACGCGTTCAACCGTTTCTTCGCTCACTGCAGGCCGACCCGTTGATTTCCTCTTACAGAGGCATCCAGAAGCTTTAAACTGCGCATGCCATCGCCGAATGGAGTTAGCAGTTGGTGGATGTTTGTTGAACTTCGTCCTGAAGTGTCGCTGCACTGTTATGACGGACTGATGTGAGTGCATTTCAAGCTCGACATACGCTTTCTCGGCTCCTGTCCCCATTTTGTCTCACTGCACTCTCGAGCGCTCTGGCGGCAGAAACCTTTAGAGTTTTTCCACGTATCTGTAGTGTGTCGTGACCATATGTCAATGAATGGAGCTACAGTGAATTTATGAAATCGCTTCAATCATTTGTAATAGCCCTGTAGAGTCTCGATATGTTGGCTTGACCCGCTCGATTAACAGATCTGTCTCCAATATAGTACGTATGGAACATCATCGGACGACAACTGCAGTGTCTTACACAAACGGCGTTAACCGTCCTTGTACTGAGCGACCAAATTCAACCGCCGTGGAAGTTCGTTCCACAAAATGACCTCCGGCACCTGTACAACACAATATTTGCACATTTACATTCCTTCGTTCACAATTCCGGCGGTTACACCGGTTGAAAAGTTCCCTTTGAAAACTTATACTGACACACAATATTTTTAGCGCAACGCAATCTGACTTTCAATAATCCCTACGAAAGAATGGCCCTAACTAACATTAACCTATACCTTTCACAAATCACTTACCTCACAAAAATCTTCGTTACTCGAACTCCTGCAATTCAGCGAGCGCCACTACTGCCAGCTAAATAAAAGAGTCAAACTACTGAAGGCACTAGCTACTGATAGGCATAGTTAGCAAATGAAAGATTTTGATAGAGAACAAACAATGTATTTACCTTAATAGAGTTCAAAAGTCATAATATATATAGCAGTTCATGACATCCAGTCTTATAAATGTACTGTCCTACTGTCTCTGATGGACACACGTCCAGATCATCCGCTCTCAAAACTCCGCCATTTCTCTCCCCACATCCACCACTGCTGACGGCTCACCTCCAACTGCGCAACGCTACGCGCTGTTAACAGCCGACTGCCCAACACTACAATAGCGAGTATTACAACAATGCCAACCAGCCACAGACTGCACACAGCACAGCCAGTGATTTTCATACAGAGCGCTACGTGGCGGTGGCGGTGGCGGTGGCGAACCTAAACAGTCTACTTACACGGTTATTATTGCACTAGCAGTTCACATTTGCAATGACTTATCTCGTATTTACATTAAGCTGTGGTCTTGCAACGCTACACATTTAAATATGTTGGTAGGGTTCCTGCACTTAACTCAGGATCCACATAGCACCTAATAAATACACGAAACCCTCCGTTGCCAAATTTACCTTCATTGTAATTTTAATTAACGTGTAAGCCATAAAAACGCTAAACATGGTGGCAAAATGTACTCATCTAAAGGCTACTTAAAAAAGAAATAAAACCACTTAATTTTGTTTCCACAAGAGGAGAATACAACGTCCCAATTCGGACCTCGCTAACACTTACATTTTACTAACATTAAATATAACAAGATAAATAATCATACATGTGACGAGAACAAATGAATAACACTATCAGTCTTTACAGATGAGAATACGACTACATCCACGAAGGTTCGCGCCTTGGCAAGGGAGATACTTAACTTCAACATATAATGTGATTACAATAAGCCCTAATTCCACTCGACAAACGTAGTAACCATATAAGCGAGACAAATGTCCTGAAGGAGGATAGCCGGATGTGCGGTAGTTAAAAGGGCCACTATCAACCCCGTCAGGACGCGACCCCCGTGAACAGGTCAGTTTCAACTACCTGCAACATACACAATGTCATTTGTAGCTTGTTAAAAACAATTAACATGAAAAGGCACAACGCGTAACACACTAATAGCCCGAAAATGCCGGCCGGAGTGGTCGTGCGGTTCTAGTCGCTACAGTCTGGAACCGCGTGACCACTACGGTCGCAGGTTCGAATCCTGCCTCAGGCATGGATGTGTGTGATGTCTTTAGGTTAGTTAGGTTTAAGTAGTTCTAAGTTCTAGGGGACTGATGACTTCAGAAGTTAAGTCCCATAGTGCTCAGAGCCATTTGAACCAAGACCGTAAAATATAAACGACTACTTCACAGAACTAGCTCCTCTTTAGACAAAGCAAATAGCAGAATATTCATAACACGTGAAATACTTCTAACCTATAACATACTAAGGTACCACGTAATAGAATATCGTCTTGAGCTCATAGAATACTCAGTTTGACTTGCCTGTTTATAGGTCTTACAACTCAACAGTATCAGCTTAAGCAAACCCGCGAATACAAAACTCAAAATATAACAGGAATAATGACCGAAGCCACTGACAATGCTAGGCTGCCACACAGAGGAGACAATAGTAATTTACAGCGGCACACAACCGACCTTACATCTCCAATTTAGTATATCAGAATAAACAATTTTGTGTATAATACTTACTTACAGTACCATGACAACCTCCGAATAACACTTATTACCCAAGGTAGGTGCTGGTATCGAAAGGCACATTTAGTAATGCAGAGTTCGAGTGTATTCACTTATTGGAAGGGTTTCAACTTTACATCCCTTTCCACATAGCTCTCTGTTTACACACTTCTATAACTTCTGCAACTAAAGGAGGGCATATAAATCCACATATAACTGACACCGTTTTAAGCAGAATAAAACAGTACCTTAGTTTGGCGCAAATGGCTTCTTTTGCATTACATGTGAGATATCTTCACCATTCAGTAGTACCGAAATATATTCAACAACGCGTGAGAGCAGACGTCGCCGTGGTATCAGCTATTTACTTCACATAATTTCCTGCACAGACACAAGGCAGACGAAGCGTTTTCACCTGCAACACATTTCCTCCGTCACGCCACAGACACATCTCAATTACAGTGGCCAGTAACAGGAACCTATACATGCCCTCGCAGCAGGAAAGCCCCAAAACACAACAGTGCACCACCGCGATACTAAACCCGAGGTCCCATCAAGTTACTGCCGGGATCTCTCGCTGACCCTGCCCATAGCGTACAGGCGTCGTACCACAGGCCTCACGGTAAACGTCAACAAGCCACCTCCCACCCTGCCAATCCTCTCCGCTGTCTCTTTTCTCTCTCTCTCTCTTAACCACCCGACCACCGGCCTGAATCGCGGAAGGCAAAGATGGTGACCCTATAATCGATGGCAGAGATTCCATTCGAAGTGCGAGGACACTGGTGCCAGCCGCGCCACTGCTCATATGTAACCTGGACGAATGTATTCCCGAAATTTCATTATTGTTGTTGTTGCGGTCTTCAGTCCTGAGACTGATTTGGTGCAGCTCTCCATGCTACTCTATCCTGTGCAAGCTTCTTCATCTCCCAGTACCTACTGCATCCTACATCCTTCTGAATCAGCTTAGTGTATTCATCTCTTGGTCTCCCTCTACGATTTTTACCCTCCACGCTGCCCTCCAGTACTAAATTGGAAATCCCTCGATGTCTCAGAACATGTCCTACAACCGATCCCTTCTTCTAGTCAAGTTGTGCCACAAGCTCCTCTTCTCCCCAATTCTATTCAATACCTCCTGATTAGTTATGTGGTCTACCCATCTAATCTTCAGCAGTCTTCTGTAGCACCACATTTCGAGAGCTTCTATTCTCTTCTGGTCCCAACTAGTTATCGTCCACGTTTCACTTCCATACATGGCTACACTCCATACAAATACTTTCAGAAACGACTTCCTGACATTTAAATCTATACGCGATGTTAACAAATTTTTCTTCTTCAGAAACGCTTTCCTTGCCATTGCCTTGCCAATACCCGATTTAATTCGACTGCATTCCATTATCCTCGTTTTGCTTTTGTTGATGTTCATCTTATATCCTCCTTTCAAGACACTGTCCATTCCGTTCAACTGCTCTTCCAAGTCCTTTGCTACCTCTGACAGAATTACAATGTCATCGGCGAACCTCAAAGTTTTTATTTCTTCTCCATGGATTTTAGTACTTACTCCGAACTTTTCTTTTGTTTCCTTTACTGCTTGCTTATTATAAAAATTTAATAACATTGGGGGTTAGGCTACAACCCTGTCTCACTCCCTTCTCAACCACTGCTTCACTTTCATGCCTCGCGACTCTTATAACTGCCATCTGCTTCCTGTACAAATTGTAAATAGCCTTTCGCTCCCTGTATTTTACCCCTGTCACCTTCAGAATTTGAAAGAGAGTATTCCAATCAGCATTGTCAAAAGCTTTCTCTAAGTCTACAAATGCTAGAAACGTAGGTTTGCCTTTCCTTAATCTTTCTCCTAAGATAAGTCGTAGGGTCAGTATTGCCTCACGTGTTCCAACATTTCTACGGAATCCAAACTGATCTTCCCCGAGGTCGGCGTCTATCAGCTTTTCCATTCGTCTGTAAAGAATTCGCGTTACTATTTTGCAGCTGTGACATATTAAACTGATAGTTCGGTAAAATGAAATTTCATTACTCTAGACTAATTATTTTTTGGTGCTGTGATTTCTTTTCCGTCAGTGTAGTCACTGCCTGGTGCGGTGTTTTGCTGCGAAATTGTGATTGGATCGTACCACGTGTGACGCGGAGAACTCCCAAAGACGGAGAGGCCGGAGGCGATAGCGCAATTAATGGCGTGCATCCCAGACGGTGATGCATCGCCGGCGAGGCAATTGGCAGCGGGCCACCGGCCGATCACTCAGCCACCACCTCAGACGTGACGTGACGGCTGCCGAGTCAGCGCGGCGCGTCCCGGGCCCCCCGATGGCCCGATAAATCACGCTGACGTCAGTCGCGTCGTTAGCCGATCGACCTTGAGCCGATGGTCCGTAGGCGGGCCAATCAATGCGGATAGGAGCCAAGGGCTGAAGCGGCTCACACACACGTGATCCCGGGTAGCTGTCTCGACTCCTGTGGGTGTCTCTATTTTGCGTCAACGTGTGACTGCAAGTGCTGCTGCAGTTTACTTGCCACCCACTGATGGTGAGACAGCTCTCCTGTACCTACGTCTATATACACTACTGGCCATTAAAATTGCTACACCACGAAGATTTTGAGCTCGAACTACTCTCTGGCGATATGAGTGGCCAAATCATTCGTTCAAATTGACCAGAATGTTGACCAAGCCAATCTCTCGGTTACATGTTTGCGAACATGAAGTCCATGAATGGCTGCAAATGGTCCCCATGTAGCCGAACATAACCATTTCCACTCAATGACCGGTTCATTTCGATCAGAGGACACAGTCCATTCCATGTAAATAAAGTCCACATCGTTATGGAGCCACCATCATCTTACACAAGGCCCTGTTGACAAGTTGCGCCACACTCGGACGCTGCCATTATTTCTTACCAACTGAAACCGGGAGTCATCCGACCAGGCCGCAGCTTTCCAGTCGTCTAGGATCCAACTGACGTGGTCGCTAGCCCAGGAGAGGCGTTGCAGGCGAATTCGTGCTGTTAGAAAAGGCTCTCGCGTCTGCCCTCTGCTGCATGGCCTATTAATGCCAAATTTCACCTAACTGTTCGTCTTAGGTTCCACATCAATTTGAGCGATAATTTCATGCAATGTTAGTTGTCCGTTAGCCGTAATAACTTTACGCAAATGCCGGTGTTCTCGGTCGTTAAGTTAAGGCCGTCGTCCGCTGCGTTGTCGGGCTATCTACACCTACATCTACATTTATACTCCGCAAGCCACCCAACGGTGTGTGGCAGAGGGCACTTTACGTGCCACTGTCATTATCTCCCTTTCCTGTTCCAGTCGCTTATGGTTAGCGGGAAGAACGACTGCCGGAAAGCCTCCGTGCGCGCTCGAATCTCTCTAATTTTGCATTCGTGATCTCTTCGGGAGGTTTAGGTAGGGGGAAACAATATATTCGATACCTCATCCAGAAACGCACTCTCTCGAAACCTGGACAGCAAGCTACACCGCGGTGCAGAGCGCCTCTCTTGCAGCGTCTGCCACTTGTGTTTGCTAAACATGCCCGTAACGCTATCACGCCTACCAGATAACCCTGTGACGTAACGCGCCGCTCTTCTTTGAATCTTCTCTATCTTCTCTGTCAACTCGACCTGGTACGGATCCCACACTGATGAGCAATACTCAAGTTTAGGTGGAACGAGTGTTTTGTAAGCCACCTCCTTTGTTGGAGGACTACATTTTCTAAGGACTCTCCTAATGAACCTCAACCTGGTACCCGCCTTACCAACAATTAATTTTATATGATCATTCCACTTCAAATCGTTCCGCACGCATATTCCCAGATATTTTACAGAAGTAACTGCTACCAGTGTTTGTTCCGTTATCATATAATCATACAATAAAAGATCCTTCTTTTTATGTATTCGCAATACATTACATTTGTCTATGTTAAGGGTCAGTTGGCACTCCCTGCACCAAGTGCCTGTCCGCTGCAGATCTTCCTGCATTTCGCTGCAATTTTCTAATACTGCAACTTCTCTGTATACTGCAGCATCATCCGCGAAAAGCCGCATGGAACTTCCGACACTATCTACTAGGTCATTTATATATATTGTAAAAGCAATGGTCCCATAACACTCCCCTGCGGCTCGCCAGTGGTTACTTTAACGTCTGTAGACGTCTCTCCATTGAGAATAACATGCTGTGTTCTGTTTGCTTAAAACTCTTCAATCCAGCCACACAGCTGGTCTGATATTCCGTAGGCTCTTACTTTGTTTATCAGGCGACAGTGCGGAACTGTATCGAACGCCTTCCGGAAGTCAAGGAAAATGGCATCTACCTGGGAGCCTGTATCTAATATTTTCTGGGTCTCATGAACAAATAAAGCAAGTTGGGTCTCACACGATCGCTGTTTCCGGAATCCATGTTGATTCCTACAGAATAGATTCTGGGTTTCCAGAAATGACATGATACGCGAGCAAAAAACATGTTCTAAAATTTTACAACAGATCGATGTCAGAGACATAGGCCTATAGATTTGCGCATCTGCTCGATGACCCTTCTTGAAAACTGGAATTACCTGTGCTCTTTTCCAGTCATTTGGAACCTTTCGAGTGAGAGATAACGCCTGGAATTCGGTATTCTCAGCACATTCTGGACACTGTGGGTCTCAGAATATTGAATTCCTCATCGATTTCCGAAATGGAATGTCCCATGTGTCTAGCTCCAACTGTCATTCCGCGTTGACAATCTGTTAGTTCCCGTGGTGCGCCGATAACTGCGCTGGAAACTTTTTCACATGTATCATCTGAGTAGAAATGACAGCTCCGCCAATGCTCTGCCCTTTTATGCCTTGTGTATGCAATTCTACTACCATGTGTATTGTGCATAGCGCAAGTTATAGGGATAGTGGCAACCGTAATGGAGGAAACTCCACATGGGCGTCTAGCTTACCCGCTGGCGACGTATGTGCTCAAAAAAATGGTTCAAGTGGCTCTAAGCGCTGTGGGACTTAACATCTGAGGTCATCAGTCCCCTAGACGTAGAACTACTTAAACCTAACCAACCTAAGTAAATCAGTCATAACCATGTCCGAGGCAGGATTCGAACCTGCGACCATAGCAGCCGCGTGGTTCCGGACTGAAGCACCTAGAACCGCTCGACCACAGCGGCCGGCGACGTAACCGCGTGGTACAGGTGTCACTGTTAAACACCTTTTACCTGTACCCTCAAATGGATGTACCACACTTCGGACGCTTTTCTGGCCCCATGTCCATATGACCTTTTCCACTCCTTATCCTTTCAGGGATAGATTCCTGCGGTTTGTCCCCACTTAACAAAATCACCCCATATAGAAAACCCACAAAGCAAGAAAATTGTACGTAAATGCAGGAAAATATGCAAAACATAAACTGTGTAGGTGCATGGACTAGTTGCTGTCAACGTCAACAAATGTTACGTACTTCACACTCACAGGCTGGAAAATCCCTTGTGGCATGATTCCCCGAATGCCTAAGAGTGGCTGAAATTTCTGGGAGTATGCATATGAGCGTTCAAAGTGGAGTGATCACAGAAAACCAATGGTAGTAAAGGTCGATTCCGTAATGAGATTCACTTGAAGAAGTCTCAGGGAGTATGCAGTAACTTACAAATTTCTCTTCCGACCGAAACTTGAGAACTATTTCTATGTCTGCGATACTCAGGAAACAACACGACATTTTGTAAATCAATCCTGCTGTTTCCTCCATATCGCCTTCTGCAACCGTTCCAGCGTGGTACATTCGACTAGCTGGTAGCATTCACGATCTCACCATGGATGAGCAAATGAAACAGCGATGTTTCCGGCATATCCAAAAAGACAGTGGCCATAAAATTCTTGTTGTTTTAAATTTATTCTCGAAGGAATACGAGGAATGCCTCCGCTAATTCGTGCTTTTTCTGTTTCAGGTGTCCCATGATGCGCCCACGTTTTGTTCACTGGGGTAACACGTTGTGAAAGTGGAATACCTTCCGCCTGATGCCGGATTAAATGCCGAAGAATCCCCTTCACCTTGCCTTCTTCTCGCCAGTTGGCCTGACGTTCATCGAGGAGTTCAGTGTTTTGTGCACGATTCCCAATACACTATCAATGGAGATGTTGAGTCCCGGCGCAACTTGCCTCGCATGAATCAGGCAGTCGGTTTGAACACTTAGACACGGATCAAGATGTCTGAAGTGGACATGCTTAGATACTTTAACCTTTGCTTGTCCCGCACGTCTGTTCAACCTTCGTCAAAATTCTGGCACCAAAATATTATCTTTTGTCGTAAAATTACGCTCTACCTGTAGACTCCAACTAGTTCACGATTAATTTTAGCTCGGGACATTTCATTAAACGCGAACACCCTGTTAAGGTCCACACAATCTGCGGTCAAGTATCCGTCAAATCGACCAACTTGAAATCGTATTTCGAAAGACAGGGACGGACGTACCCCCATCTACCTCATTCTACATTTTACAGACGTGGCATTTGAACGTGGTACTTACATTGAAGAACCAAAGAAACTGGTACACCTGCCTAATATCTTGTAGGGCCTCAGCGAGCACGCAGAAGGGCCGCAACACGACGTGGCATGGACTCGACTAATGTTTGAAGTATATCGGATATGTCCGAAAGAACGGATACCATCTTCATATAGTTACGGCTAACGGGCCATTGACCTGCTTCTTCTGTGCTGGATGCACACGCATTGCCCGAACTCTTACGGGACTCGGTAAGATTGTCTGCCGCGGGTAATGAGTGTAATGTGCAGGGGCACTACGAATGTAGCGTGTGGACATTAAGACGGGAATGTGGATCTCACGGTAAGCGTGCCAGGTATAAATCCCTGCAGTTGCACTATCCTCTTTGCCCTCGGTGGCTCAGATGGATAGAGCGTCTGCCATGTAAGCAGGAGATCACGGGTTCGAGTCCCGGTCGGGGCACACATTTCCAACTGTCCCCGTTCACGTATATCAACACCTGTTGACAGCTTAGGGTTTTTATTTACTTTTCAATGTTTGAAGTAGTCCGCCCGGTTAGCCGTGCAGTCTAACGCATTGTTTTCCGGGCGGGAAGGCGTGCCGGTCACTGGCACGAATCCGCCCGCCGGATTAGTGTCGAGAACCGGTGTGCCGGCCCGTCTGTGGATGGTTTTTAAGGTGGTTTTCCATCTGCCTCGGTGAATGCGGGCTGGTTCCCCTTATTCCGCCTCAGTTACGCTATGTCGGCGATTTTGCGCAAACACTTTCACCACGTACGCGTACACCATAATTACTCTACCACGCAAACATTGGGGTTACACTCGTCTGCAGTGAGACGTTCCCGGGAGGTCCACTCGGGGCCGAACCGCACAAGAAACATGGGTTCGGTGTAGCGCGGCGGATGGGTAAGTGAACTGCTGTAGCCTGTTGTGGGGTTGTGTGCACTGCGGCTACGGCTTGGACGAAGCCACTCTGTCGTTTCTAGGTTCTCAGATCAATACAATACAATACCATACAATGTTTGAAGTAGTGCTGGAGGGAACTGACACTATGAATCCTGCAGGGCTGTCCATAAATCCGTAAGAATACGAGGGGGTGGAGATCACTTCTGAACAGCACGTTGCAAGGCAACCCAGGTATGCTCAATAATGTTCATGTCTGGCCAGCGGAAGTTTTTAAACTCAGAAGAATGTTCCCGGAGCCACTCTGTAGCAATTCTGGACGTGTGGGGCATCGCATTCTCCTGATGGTATTGCCCAAGTCCGTCTGAATGCACAGTTGTCTTGGATGCAGGTGATCAGCCAGGAAGCTTAGGTACGTTTCACCTCTCAGATTCGTATCTAGACGTATTAGGGGTCCCATATCACTCCAACTGCACACGCATTACAGAGCCTCCACCAGCTTGAACACTCCCCTGCTGGCATGCAGGGTCCATGTATTCATGAGGTTGTCTCCATACCCATAAACGTCCATCCGCTCGATACGATTTGAAAAGAGACTCTTCCAACGAGGCAACATATTTCCAGTCATCAACAGTCCAATGTTGATCTTGATGGGCCGACGCGAGGCGTAAAGTTTTGTGCCGTGGAGTCACCAAGGGTACACTAGTAGGCCTTCAGTTTCGAAAGTCCATATCGATGATTTTTCATTGAATGGTTCGCATGCTGCAATTTGTTGATGGCCCAGTATTGAAATCTGCAGCAGTTTGCTGAAGTCTTGCACTTCTGTCACACTGAACGATTCTCTTCAGTCATCGTTGGTCCGGTTCTTGCAGGATCATTTTCCGGCCGCAGTGATGCAGGAGATTTGATGTTTTACCAGATTCCCGAAATTCACGTTACACTCTTGAAATTGTCGTAAGGGAAAAGCCCTACTTCATCGCTGGCTCGGAGATGCTATGTCCCATCGCTACTGTGGCACGTTCAAACTCACTTAAATCTTGATAACCTGCAATTGTAGCAGCATTTACGGATCTAACAACTGCGACAAACACTTGTTGTCTTATATAAGCGTTGCCGAGCACGGCGTGTTCTGCCTCTTTACATATATCTGTATTTCAGTACACATGCCTATACCAGTTTCTTTGGCGCTTCAGTAAATAAGTACAGGGAACAAAAAATTCGCCTCCCCCAGAAGACATTACGTAACATGGCCTTAGCGTTAATAATGGCGTCAATTAGGCGGGCAAACGAGTCAACAAGGTTCCTCTGGTTTGCTGCAACCAGCAGTAGCCAGTCACTTACGATTATAACCCGGATTATTATTTTCATTTTTGTCCAGATCCATCTCCCAATGTTAACATCTTTGTTCCGGTCCCATGCGTTTGTTTGACGTAGTTGTGACGCTCTCCACACCCGCCCCACTGTTCGCCCACCACATGACTGACTGACCCGACCACCACATGTTTCCATAATTATGTAAGTCCTCCACATTTTAGTTTTGGTATGTCAACCCCATGTAAGCTAGTAGTTGCTCCTCTTGTTCGCAGTTGGTGGCACCTGGAGATGAAGATTAAGGCTTAGACACCCACCATGCAAAGAATAAGAAATTACTGGAAAACTGAAGTGAATTTGTTATTATATTAACGTTCCCCAGTTGCCGATGTTCATCTGATCAAATATTTTGTACATCCTGCAAAGTTAACAAATTACACAGGTATGCTACTGGGAACCCGAGAAGTGTCTTTGATGCAAGTAAAACATTATTAGAGTTCAGTCAGGTATTCACAATGTGACCAAGTCGTCGTTGTTCTGCACCAGCCTTGGATGTCACTCGTCCTGCTGCGTGTTGTATTCCAGCTGGCATCTGTCCAGCCAGCTTAGCCATTACACACCCGCCGGCCGCTGTGGATGAGCGGTTCTAGGCACTTCAATCCGGAACCGCGCTGCTGCTGCGGTCGCAGGTTCGAATTCTTCCTCGGGCATGGATGTGTGTGATGTCCTTAGGTTAGGTTTAAGTAGTTCTGAGTCTAGAAGACTGATAACCTCAGAAGTTAAGTCCCATAGTGCTTGGCGCCATTTGAACCGTTTGAACCATTACATACCTAGGTGAGGTTTAGCGAACTCAGAGCTGTGACAACTTGAAAGCGAGCAGTTGCGGTCATTGTTCAGCAGGAAGTGATCTCATGCTGGATGCTGGAGTGTACTTGGTCCCACTCCAAGTTCTATGATGATCCTTGATGACCCATCCGCAATGTACTTACTCTTGCTAGTTGTGTGATCAGTTGACCTCCTCCCTACCACCCGGTAGGTGGTGGATTTCAGCAGCCAGAGATACCTGAGTGTTGATCATGAAGATGGACCCCAAGAGTCACTGTTGCTGACTTCCACATTGAAGTTCAGTGCGGCAGCACCTTGCAGTGTGATGTCATCAGAGGATAGTCAGTTTCTCCACCAGTAGATGGTAGCATGAAGTTCATCAGGTAAAGATCCTCAAGTACATATTCAGCTGGCTCATAGAATGTGCTGGAGCATCAAGGACATTCACTACAGTATCGTAACCATGAAAAATAGTGCTATTATTGTGAATGCCATTGGTCCCAACGATGAATTCATGTTGATAGCTGGAGAGTTGGATCATTTAAAGAGTGCTACCGTGAGGCTACGATGTGAGACTCAGTTTGTAATGAATGTCGTCTTCATTCTGCTATATTCACTTGACAGGTTGTTAACTGCGGTGGCAGTTCCTTGCTATGTGCTCTTGTGAAAGGGATAGAGTTTCTTGCAGCATGTCTTACAAGCTAGTGGATACATTTGTCTTGCCTGCTTTGGTTTTCTGTCACAGTCTCCTTTCTGGTGAATGTGTATCCTCACTCGGCAGACAGTATTGTATAGCATGATAATGCAATGCCTTTGTTGTTCAGAAGTATGATGCAATGTTCTTTCAAACATTAATGCTTGCTGAAAGAACGAGCACTGTGGCGATTACAGCCATTATCAAATACAGGAAATTAACTTGTACTCATGAATATGGACAACCATCAGCTATATAAACGAATGACAAAATTTGTGCCGCACCAGAACTGAAACCTGGATTTACCACATATCGCGAGTGGTCCATTTACTATTAGGTTATCTGATCATGCTTCATGACCAGACGCGAACTTCCACATGTCATCAACCAAGTGCCTAGACTCGTACATCCAATGTGTTTATTCCTGTACAGGGCGACAAGTGTAAATCTGGGTTCGAGTCCTGAACCCCCACAAATTTTCATTGTCGTCATTCCATTATATACTTAATGGTTGTCTTGTCCACATCTGCAGCTGCGAATACATTTCATGGTGTCATAATGTGCAAACGACCTGACCAACTTGTGACGTACTGGCTCACTTCCTATTTTTGCGTCTGTCTCTGGGATGATTTCATTTTGCCTGTAACAATGTTAATGAGTTTAAATAAAATTTCTAATTCCCTAACTCTTACTATCCTGTGCCATAACAGGTCTTATGTAAAGTACCCGACCTAAATTCTCAATGACTGCTCAGAAAATGGTTGAGGAAGATCTATGCTCACTGATAGTCTAAATTCTCAATGACTGCTCAGAAAATGGTTGAGGAAGATCTATGCTCACTGATAGTCTAAATTCTCAATGACTGCTCAGAAAATGGTTGAGGAAGATCTATGCTCACTGATAGTAGCAATACCTTTCAGGTTTGAAACCGATTTGTAACACTTATCTTAGATAACGGGTACACCGTAAAACTGGACAGTACTGTGCATAGACGGACAGTATGGCGTCAGAGTGACGTGGAGGTTACAGCTGGTGACATGGCACAGCGACGTGGCGTCATCCATGTCAGAAGCTTCCTATTGGCTGAATAGGACTTCAATATACATATATTGCAACTCATTAAGTGTATAGTGAAATGTGATGTGACTAAAACTACAGGGGCACTTCATGCAAACAAAAGGAGAGCGCCACTGGCAAGGCATGACACAAGTATCTAGTCCCTGTGGATTATGGTTCCTTTGCAAAATCTGTTCTTACCGCTGCGAATTGTTGACCATTGCATGTAGACTGTCTACATGCACACCTACATCTATATTCAGCAAGCCATCTTATGGTGTATGGTGGAGGGTACTTCGTATACCACTAACACTTCCTACGTTATATGCTGCAGTCACGAATGATCCGCGGAGAAACATTTTTTATAATTCTCCCTGTGAGCTCGAAAGTCTCTGATATCATCTTAATGGTCTTTTCCCGAGATATACGTCTGATGAAGCAATACATTGGTTGACACTTCTAGGCCTCTCTTGAGGCACCTGGCACTGAACGGCTGAGCATCTCCATTGTGCTTGGTGCTTACTGATCGGACCTCCAGATGCGCTGTTTTTCTTTGGATCTTCTTCATTTCCTCTATCAGTTCTGTCAGATCTCTGCAGGTCTTGCGGTTCGGTTCTGTTGATTGAGGGAGGAGACCAAACAGCGAAGTCATCAGTCTCAACGGATTAGGGAAGGAAGTCGGCCGTGCCCTTTCAAAGGAACCATCTCGGCATTTGCCTGGAGCGATTTAGGGAAATCACGGAAAACCTAAATCAGGATGGCCGGACGCGCGATTGAACCGTCGTCCTCCCGAATGCGAGTCCAGTGTGCTAGCCATTGCACCACCTCACTCGGTAGATCTTACGGTATTGCACTACAATTTTCCAGTATTGCGACTTCTCTGTATTCATCAATATCACCATCAAAAAGCTTCATTGACGTTTCACTAGCCTCATCCAGGCCATTTATATATATCGCGAAAAATAATAATCTTGCGCTCGAAAGATGATTTGTTGCGTTCTGTTTGCTAGGAACTCTTCAATCTAAAAACACAGCTAGCCATATTGTTACAGCAACAAATCGGTCAGTTTCATTCACAGGTTGGTCATGAGTACGTTGAAACACTACAGCTCGTTGCTGCCAGTCATATACATCTACATGACTACTCTGTAGTTCACACGCAACTGACTGGCAAAGGCTTCGTCGAACCACTTTCACATTATTTCTCTTGCATTCCACTGCCTAACGGCGCCCAGCAAAACGAACACTTAAATCTTTTCGTACCAGCTCTGATTCCACTTATTTTATTACAGTTATCACTTCTCCCTATGTGGGTGGGTGCCAACAAAATATTTTCGCATTAATAGGACAACGCTGGAGATAGAAATATCCCGAAGAGATCTCACCGAAACGAAAAATGCCTTGGTTTTAACGGTTGCCACTCCAATTCGCGTATATATCCGTGACACTACCTCTCCTATTTCGCGATAATACAAAATAAGCTGCCCTACTTTGAATTCGATGTCGTCCGTCAATCCCATCTCGTAGTGATCCCATACTGAACAGAAATACTCTAGCAGAGGACAGATAAGCGTTGTGTAGTCAGGCACTTCAGTAGTCCTGTTACATCTTCTAAGCACTTTTCCAATAAAATGCAGTCTTTGGTTTCCCTTCCCCACAACGTTATCTATGTTTTCGTTCCAGTGTAAGTTGTTCGTAATGGTTGATTCATAGATATTTCGTTGAATTTACAGGCTTTGGATTTGTGTGATTTATCGTATAACCGAGATTTAGCGAACTCCTTTTAGTGTGCACGTAGATGACCTCGCATTTTCCATGATTTATGGTTAGTTGCCACTATTTGTACCACATAGATGTTGTTGTTGTTGTGGTCTTGATTCCTGAGACAGGTTTGATGCAGCTCTCCATGCTACTCTATCCTGTGCAAGTTTCTTCATCTCCCAGTACCTACTGCAACCTACAGCCTTCTGAATCTGCTTAGTGTATTCATTTCTCGGTCTCCCTCTACGATTTTTATCCTCCACGCTGCCCTCCAATACTAAATTGGTGATCCCTTGATGCCTCAGAACATGTCCTACCAACCGATCCCTTCTCCTAGTCAACCATAGACCTTGCCGTTGGTGGGGAGGCTTGCGTGCCTCAGCGATACAGATAGCCGTACCGTAGATGTGACCACAACGGAGGGGTATCTGTTGAGAGGCCAGACAAACGTATGGTTCCTGAAGAGGGGCAGCAGCCTTTTCAGTAGTTGCAGGGGCAACAGTCTGGATGATTGACTGATCTGGCCTTGTAACACTAACCAAGTGTGTGTGTGTGTTTGAGATTTACGGGCGCTAAACAGCGGGGTCATCAGCGCCCATGTAACACTAACCAAAACGGCCTTGCTGTGCTGGTACTGCGAACGGCTGAAAGCAAGGGGAAACTACGGCCATAATTTTTCCCGAGGGCATGCAGCTTTACCACATAGATATCATGTCTAAATCATTTTGCAATTCTGAAGACCTAACTAGACGGTAAAGGAGGAGCATCATTTACAAACATTCTACGAGGGCTGCTCAGATTGACTCCTAAATTACTTCCATACATGGTGCAGTAACACGGTGAACACCGCCCATGTTCGACGTCAGCGTGTAGTAACCACTCACAGACGGCAGATGGCAGCATAAGCAGTGGAGGATATACTAATTACGCGCTAGCAATAAACAATAGCTACACTAATTACACAAACTACAAGAAAAAAGCAGAAGATTCCAGTGAGGTATCCTCGGCTAAGGGTCGACATATGAAACGTCCCCTTAGAAAAATTAATGAATTACTGTGCTAATAAACCCCTTACGTTATTTGATTTTCAAACTGCTGAGCAAAACGGAACGTACATTTCTCTCTTTACTTATTCTGATCATGACTAAACTGACACACAATATTTTTAGCGCAACGCAATCTGACTTTCACAAATCCCTACAAAAGAATGGCCCTGACTAATAATAACCTATACCTTTCATTAATCACTTACCTCACAAAAATCTTCGTTACTCAAACTACTGCAATACAGCGAGAGCCACTACTGCCAGCTAAATAAAAGATTCGAAGTACGGAAGGGACTAACTACTGATAGGCATAGTTAGCAAATGAAAGATTTTGATAAAGAACAAACAATGTATTTACCTTAATAGTGTTCAAAAATGGTTCAAATGGCTCTAAGCACTATGGGACTTAACATCTGTGGTCATCAGTCCCCTAGAACTTAGAACTACTTAAACCTAACTAACCTAAGGACATCACACACATCCATGCCCGAGGCAGGATTCGAACCTGCGACCGTAGCAGTCGCGCAGTTCCGGACTGAGCGCCTTAACAGCGAGACCACCGCGGCCGGCAATAGTGTTCAAAAGTCATATATATATATATATATATATATATATATATATATATATATATATATATATATATATCTCAGTTCATGACATCCAGACTTACAAATTTACTGTCTCTGATAGACACACGTCCGGATCATCCGCTCTCAAAACTCCGCCATCTCTCTCCCCACATCCAGCACTGCTGGCGGCTCACCTCTAACTGCGCAACGCTACGCGCTGTTAACAGCCAACATCCCAACACTACAATAGCGACTATTGCAACAATGCCGACCAGCCTCAGACTGCACACAGGACAGCCGGTGATTTTCATACAGAGCGCTACGTGCCGTTACCAACATAAAAATCTAAACAGCCTACTTACAATACAAAGTGTACCAGAGAGATGTGGAAAACAGTACAGCCGTAGTGATGCGGAAACGGAGCGATTTATGTTAAGTCCAAAAGCCCGTGATCATTGGCTTGCTGGCCAAGGTTGGAAGCATTTCCGGAACGGCTAAGCTTGTAAACTGTTTGCGTGCCTCCGTGGTTAGAGTATAATGTATTTTATAAAATGGCCTATCCAGAAGCGGTCGAGAGAACTGTAGTGGACCAAAGGCCATAGAGATAAGGATGAACGACGGCTGCAGAAATATGTACAGATGACGTGCAGCTGTTGAGCAACTAACCGCCCAGATGAACCAAGGGTCTACCAACAGTGCCTCCTCAACGACCGTTCAGTGAACGTCGCTGCGTGTGGGCCTCCACAGCAAATGTCTGTTCACGCTCCCATGCTGATTGCTCTTCATCGGCGAGTAAGGCTGGAATTTGCAAGCCAGTGTCGCAGCTTTTGGTCCACGAAGTGGCAGCAGATGGGCTTTACAGGTGATTCACTTCTTATGCTCCATCGGACAGATGGCCGTTGGCGTGTATGGCGTGAAACGACGGAGAGCAATCACGATGCAACAATAGTTGAGGGTATCAGGGAAGTGTGGTAGGTCCGCTGTTGTTTTCTATCCGCCGGCCGGTGTGGCCGTGCGGTTAAAGGCGCTTCAGTCTGGAACCGTGTGACCGCTACGGTCGCAGGTTCGAATCCTGCCTCGGGCATGGATGTGTGTGATGTCCTTAGGTTAGTTAGGTTTAATTAGTTCTAAGTTCTAGGCGACTGATGACCTCAGAGTCATTTGAACCATTCTGTTTTCTATCTACTTAAATGATCTTTTGGATAGGGTAGATAGCAATGTGCGGCTGTTTGCTGATGATGCTGTGGTGTACGGGAAGGTGTCGTTGAGTGACTGTAGGGGGATACAAGATGACTTGGACAGGATTTGTGATTGCTGTAAAGAAGGGCAGCTAACTCTAAATATAGATAAATGTAAATTAATGCAGATGAATAGGAGAAAGAATCATGTAATGTTTGAATACTCCATTAGTAGTCACGTCAATTAAATATTTGGGTGTAACATTGCAGAGCGATATGAAGTGGGACAAGCATGTAATGGCAGCTGTGGGGAAGGCGGATAGTCGTCTTCGGTTCATTGGTAGAATTTTGGGAAGATGTGACTCATCTGTAAAGGAGACCGCTTATAAAACACTAATACAACCTGTTCTTCAGTAATGCTCGAGCGTTTGGTATCCCTACCAGGTGGGACTGAGGGAGGACATAGAAGCAATTAAGAGGCGGGCTGCTAGATTTGTTACTGGTAGGTTTGATCGTCACGCGAGTGTTACGGAAATGCTTCAGGAACTCGGCTGGGAGCCTCTAGAGGAAAGGAGGCTTTCTTTCTGTGAATCGCTACTGAGGAAATTTAGAGAACCAGCATTTGAGCGCTCAGTCCGGAACTGCGCGACTGCTACGGTCGCAGGTTCGAATCCTGCCTCGGGCATGGGTGTGTGTCATGTCCATAGGTTAGATAGGTTTAAGTAGTTCTAAGTTCTAGGGGACTGATGACCACAGATGTTAAGTCCCATAGTGCTCAGAGCCATTTTAACCAGCATTTGAGGCTGACTGCACTACAATTTTACTGCCGCCAACTTACATTTCGCGGAAAGACCACAAAGATAAGACAAGAGAGATTAGGGCTCGTACAGAGGCATATAGGCATCATTTTTCCCTCGTTCTGTTTGGGAATGGAACAGGGAGAGAAGCTGCTAGTTGTGGTACGAGGTACCCTCCGCCACGCGCCGTATGGTGGATTGCGGAGTATGTATTTAGATGTAGATGTAGTCGGGAGAGTCCAGGCTGGAGGCGTCCTCTGGGTGATCTCGTCACTCTGGAAGGTACAATAAATTGGTCAACACAGGTATGCATCTATCCTTGAGGACCATGTCCACCCCCATATGCGGTTTGTTTTGCCTCGGCGCGATAGTATCTACCAGCAGGTCGATACAGTGTATCATGCTGTTTGTTTTTCCTCAGCACAGAGGTATCTACCAGCAGGAGAATGCTGCATATCACACAGCTCACCATTTATGTATATTGTTCGACGAGCACCAGATTGAGTTTACTGTACTTCCCTCGCTACCAAATTCCCCAAATTTAGACTCAATCGAGAATTTGTGGGACCACTTCGATTGGGCTGTTCGCGCCATGGATCCTCAACCGAGAAATATAGTCCAGCTGGGAACGGCACTGGATTCGGCATGGGTCCACATCCCTGTCGGTGCCTTCCAGAACCAAAGTCTCTTCCTGCTCGTCTCGCAGTGGTCCGCTCTCTCAGTGGTGGTTATTCGGGCTTTTGACAGGTGGCCGCATGAATGTGGCTGGACAGTGTAGATTAGAAACAGCGAAGACTTGTAACACTTCCAGACATTCTTGCAAGACTACACGTCGTCCCGCCTTAGAGCGCTGATTGCTTACAACCGACTGGCACATACACGCCGCTTCAATGCCGTAACATACGCCAGCAGCAGAAGATCACGTGACAGACTAGTACCATTTGCGCACTTTCTACAGCGCTCCAAATCGACCATTGAGGTCTTTCTTGGGAATGATTAATACTTTGTTCGGAGAGCTTACACTTGTGAATGGCCTTGGTACCTTACTTATCGACCTAAGTGTTGAGCATTTATCATGGATAGCACGGCGTCTTTTGTGTGGCGCAGCATAGTGGTCTCTCTTCAGCGCGAGAAGCCGTGTGAAACTACAGGACGCCTAGAGAGGAAATTCGGTCACGGGCTGACGTAAGACGAATGTCCGCTGATTTCAGCCCGGCCTGCCGACAATGCAGAAGACATTACGAGTGGTTAATTACGGCTCGTCCAGTCACTTCCTGGTCAGGCCAGGTGCCGCGGCTGCCGCATTAATAATTCAAACGGCGAATAGGAATTACGGGCAGCTCCACAGCAGCAGCGGTGGCAGCGGCGTCCTTCGGAGCGATACGGCTCGCTAGCCCCGCACAACGGCGGACGAACAATGGACGCGGCCAAAAATACTGCGCCTCATAACAAGCGCCTATTGTCACATCCTTCAAAGATCCAGATTGGAAACAATCTGAGATGGAACGGACGGCAGGAAAAGGGCCCGGAAAATAAAAAAAAGAAATGGAAGGGAACGATCTCTCACGGAGTTTAGAGCTCGGCGGAAACCGGAGAGCGCGGTGTGGGAAATGAGGCAGGCGGGCGAGCGAGCAGTCGGACGGGCGCGCGAGGCGGCCCCAAGGCCTGAGCTGGCGCTAGCGTACTGGCTGCTGGCGGCCGCGGCGGCGGCGGTGGCGCGCCAGTGACTCAACATCCTGCCGGCGGGGGCGCTAGGGCGCGACCTCCCGCTCCGGCGCCGTCGCCCGGGGCAACGAGTCCTGATCGCGACGTACGAGCAAATAATGAACCGCATTGACTCACTTCCCGCACCGCACCCAGAGGACGTTTTAAAGTCATTGATAACCGGAGTCCGCCGCAGGGCGCTCTCGCCACTGTGCGTTGCGAGAACAGGACGCGCCTCTCACTCGCTAACAGATCAGCAGGTGCCCGAAAGCGGTTACAAGGTTTACATATAAAGTACGTATCTGGGTCCATATTTACATCTGTTTGCACGTTGCTTGTTATGTTACTAACCCCTCTTCTGGATGACTGTTAGGGGTCGTAATGATTACCTAACAATATCTCCTCTTACGTTTGTTATTTTCTGGATTACTTTATTTTATTGTTATGTGTTAATTTTCTTATCTTTCAAACTAAACTGTAGCACTAGTTACAAGAACTCAAACAATTAAAATTCCACTTCTAGATATCATCGTACGAGGGCAGTTCAATAAGTAATGCAACACATTTTTTTTCTCGGCCAATTTTGGTTGAAAAAACCGGAAATTTCTTGTGGAATATTTTCAAACATTCCCGCTTCGTCTCGTATAGTTTCATTGACTTCCGACAGGTGGCAGCGCTGTACGGAGCTGTTAAAATGGCGTCTGTAATGGATGTGCGTTGCAAACAACGGGCAGTGATCGAGTTTCTTTTGGCGGAAAACCAGGGCATCTCAGATATTCATAGGCGCTTGCAGAATGTCTACGGTGATCTGGCAGTGGACAAAAGCACGGTGAGTCGTTGGGCAAAGCGTGTGTCATCATCGCCGCAAGGCCAAGCAAGACTGTCTGATCTCCCGCGTGCGGGCCGGCTGTGCACAGCTGTGACTCCTGCAATGGCGGAGCGTGCGAACACACTCGTTCGAGATGATCGACGGATCACCATCAAACAATTCAGTGCTCAACTTGACATCTCTGTTGGTAGTGCTGTCACAATTGTTCACCAGTTGGGATATTCAAAGGTTTGTTCCCGCTGGGTCCCTCGTTGTCTAACCGAACACCATAAAGAGCAAAGGAGAACCATCTATGTGGAATTGCTTGCTCGTCATGTGGCTGAGGGTAACAATTTCTTGTCAAAGATTGTTATAGACGATGAAACATGGGTTCATCACTTCAAACCTGAAACAAAACGGCGCCACAGCCACTCCCCTACCAAGAAAAAGTTTAAAGCCATACTCTCAGCCGGTAAAGTCATGGTTACAGTCTTCTGGGACGCTGAAGGGGTTATTCTGTTCGATGTCCTTCCCCATGGTCAAATGATCAACTCTGAAGTGTACTGCGCTACTCTTCACAAATTGAAGAAACGACTTCACCGTGTTCGTAGGCACAAAAATCTGAACGAACTTCTCCTTCTTCATGACAACGCAAGACCTCACACAAGTCTTCGCACCCGAGAGGAGCTCACAAAACTTCAGTGGACTGTTCTTCCTCATGCACCCTACAGCCCCGATCTCGCACCGTCGGATTTCCATATGTTTGGCCCAATGAAGGACGCAATCCGTGGGAGGCACTACGCGGATGATGAAGAAGTTATTGATGCAGTACGACGTTGGCTCCGACATCGACCAGTGGAATGGTACCGTGCAGGCATACAGGCCCTCATTTCAAGGTGGCGTAAGGCCGTAGCATTGAATGGAGATTACGTTGAAAAATAGTGTTGTGTAGCTAAAAGATTGGGGAATAACCTGGTGTATTTCAATGCTGAATAAAACAACCCCTGTTTCAGAAAAAAATGTGTTGCATTACTTATTGAACTGCCCTCGTATATTTAATAACTGTTTACAGATATAGGAGAAACGTGGGAAGGCAGCCGTCGACTATTCTATTTTTCGACAGGTAGGCGTGTAGCCACTTCTCGACCCGCTGTACGATTTCGATGGCTAATTCTCAGTACCAGCCAGGCCAAGCGTTGTGTGGAGGACACGCATATTGTTATCTTGGCTGGGGGCGCGCCAGTGGTGGGTCTGCGAGTCTTGCACAGGGGAGAGGGTGCCTAGGGAGAACTCAGAATGTTACACCCGTCCTCCTAACTAAAAAGCTCGTGGAGCTGCCTTATATTTATAGTGTAACGGAGCCAGTGAGATGCTCTTGACTTGCGGGGAATTATGCCGACCCCTTGTTAAGAAGAGTCAAACACAAAGGACAAGGGTTTGTTAACAGTCAGCAAATCAAACCTACAGCGAATAATTTTCTGTATTTATTTATTTAACTTGGACTGATTAGGGCCATCAGGCCCCCTCTTGCATTGGGCAGGGGTTTCACACATACAGCACCTATTTTACAACATACCTACCTATGAAGTAACAATTTTACGAGGGTTGCCCAAAAAGAAAGGCTTCGCATTTTTTTTCCTCAGCCGAAAACTATGCTATGAATGCGAAAGTTATGTATGTATTATTTAAATTCTCCTGAGTGAGCGCGTCAAGTTTCCGTCACTTCCGACAGATAGCTTAGATGCAGGACAGTTTCAAAATTGCGTCTGTAGGTGATGTACGTTAGAAGCAACGTACCGTCATTGAATTTCTTACTGCAGTGAAAGAAACTATCGGGAATGTTCAGAAACGCTTGTGCAAAGTCTGTGGAGCATATACTGTCGACAGAACTACAATTAGTCGCTGGGCACGGAGGGTGATGTCATCAGAAGGCGATTCGGCCGGGCTCCACGATTTGCAGTGGTCGGGGAGACTATCCACGGCTGTCACACCTGACACACCTGACTTGGCCCCTCGGACGTCCACTTGTTTGGCCATTAAAGGATGCCATTCGTGAAGAGATTTTGGGGACGATGAGGAGGTGATTCATACAGTAAAGTACTGAGTCCGACACCAGGACAAGCATGGATACTGACAGGATATACACGCCCTTGTTTCGCGCTGAAGGAAGGGCGTAGAAACGCATGGAGATTACGTGGAAAAATAGGATGTGTAGATAAAACACCACTCTTTCGTTTGTGTAATTCTCATTATGTTCAATAAAGAACAGTTGAAGAAAAATGCGATTTATTACTTTCTGGACAACCCTCATAATATGACAAACAGTATTAAAATGATCTTGGGTATTAATAACCGCGTCAGCTGTACTATATACAGCTGAAGCGGTTATTAATAGTCCAGATGACTACTCAAAGCTGTGGTTGCACTACTTACAACATTGTCTGCAGTATTAAAATGGTTTCAGTGTCTACAGTGACAACGTGAGTAAATAATACCATGAACTACTAAAGTTAATGCTGCTTAACGCTGCTCCTGCCACTAATAACGATAAATAATAAGAATAGTCATAATGATAATAATGACAATATTAACAATAATGAGGCTGACAGATATAAAAAGAATTTGTAGATGCACAAATTAGATGTTTCCCGATATTATGATTTCTGGGGAAATGAAATTTAAGAAGACTGCTCCAGCTAAGAATACCAGGAAATGAGGATAGTACTTCTTCTTAGGGAAATGACAAAGTATGTTTGCCTTGGGGGGGGGGGGGGTTATCAAGTATGTTGAAGAGGCTTTTCCAACATCCATAAAGGAAACGAGATGTAATTATATGCAGATAGTGGGGCACGTTGGAACAAACGAGGCCAGACTTCTGGCCTCTGAGATGATACTTGGATCATTCCAGCAACTGGCAGGAAAGATTGAGAATACCAGACTGGCCTGATGCCACCTGTTTCAGTATACACAAGCAGCCCTTAGCCGAAATCTTTAGTTTTTAACTAGAAATGACAGTAAAACTTTTACGTAGGATGTTTTATTATGTGACGTGGCCTTTTTGGCGTCAAAATTGTATGACGAGAGCTGTTATGCTCAACTTCTTACGTATGTAATATAAATTCTGATGAAGACTCCCTTAGTTTAGGAGCCGAAACCATGGTCAATTAGACTATAAAATCCATTGCAACCAGTGGGCTGTCTTTACTATACATAAAAAAATCACAACTGTTTTATTTGCAACACTTAGCTTCAACTTCCAGCTACTTATCTCCACAGTCACCTATCCAACTTAGACGTTTGTCGTAGTGTTGTACCAAGTTTCCAATATCCTCATTATAGAAGGCAACCACTAATGCTTTCCACCATTTCTCTACGCTGGCCTACAGCTCGTTGTCTGTGCCACAATGTTGTCTTCATAGCCAGCGGTTCATGTGAGCAGAGACGAAACTCAGAGGGAGACAGTTACGGGCTGTATTGTGGGTAATCAAACATTTCCAATTGAAAACGATGCAGGAGCATCTTCATTGCCCCTGCAGAATGTGGTTGAGAATTGTCTTGAAGAAGAAAACGCAAGACAGTTATGTAATGTTGGCTGCACAGCTTCAGGCGAAATTTCTCACCCGGCCCTCGTACTTGGCGGAGATACTATTGTTCTAGGTATCTTTATGTGCTTTCTGTTTGCTCAGAACTAAAAAGAACGATGTAACGTGATCGACGGGCATACTAGATACACTGCCCACATTAGTGCAAAACTTCATCGGATTTTCACTGTGGTTCCCATTTCGCGACCGATCGTTCCATGCTTTCCAAATAGTCCTCGTATATGAATCGACACCTACTTCAATACCAACTTCCTTTGTTAAGCATGTAAGATCATCATTGTACTTCTCACGTACATTGTCCGCCCAGTCGAGCGTATACGGCACCACACATTCCGCTGACTCATCTTGTAGAAACGCTACTACACACATAAAAAAAGTTTTGCATCACACCGGTTCCCTGAATTCCTGAAGACAGACGTTGACTGTGGATATTGTATCACAGACACAGTCCCTTTGACTGTACAGAGATGTCACCAAACCCTCCCAAAGATGTAAACAACCATGCACGAGCAGCGCCTATTGGACGGAGGGGAACCGACAGCCGATAAGTTCCAATCATTCCACCAGGAAGGAGGTACACGGCTCAACCACGCCTATACGGCCTATACGGCCACTACCGCGGTTAGATCACTTCTGAATTGTTATTTTGTGCCAGAAAGGGCTCTAAACAAGGGAAGAGTCCAGGCGTCTCGGAATGAACCAAAGCGATGTTGTTCGGACATGGAGGAGATACAGAGAGACAGGAATTGTCTTGCTCAGGCCGCTCAGCGGCTCCTACTGCAGTGGATGACCGCTGCCTACGGATTACGGCTCAGAGGAACCCTGGCAGCAACGCCACCATGTTCAATAATGCTTTTCGTGCAGCCACAGGATGTCGTGTTACGACTCAAACTGTGTGCAATAGGCTCCACGATGCGCAACTTCACTCTCGACGTCCATGGCGAGGTCCATCTTTGCAACCACGACTCCATGCAGTGCAGTACAGATGGGCCCAACAACACGCCGAATGGACCGCCCAGGATTGGCATCACGTTCTCTTCACCGATGAGTGTCGCATATGCCTTCAACCAGACAATCGTCGGAGGCGTTTTGGAGGCAACTCAGTCAGGCTGAACGCCTTAGACACACTGGTAAGCGAGTGCAGCAAGGTGGAGGTTCCCTACTGTTTTGGAGTGGTATTATGTAGGGCCGATGTACGCCACTGGTGATCACAGAAGGCGCCGTAATGGCTGTGCGATACGTGAATGTCATCCTCCGACCGATAGTGCAACCATATCGGCAGCATATTGGCGAAGCATTCGTCTTCAGGGACGACATTTCGCGGTCCCATCGTGCACATATTGTGAATGACTTCCTTTAGGATAACGACAACGCTCGAGTAGATTGGTCAGCATGTTCTCCAGACATGAACCCTGTCGAATATGCCAGGGATAGATTGAAAAGCGCTGTTTATGGACGAAGTGACCCACCAACCACTCTGAGCGATCTACTCCTAATCGCAGTTGAGGAGTGGGACTATCTGGGCCAACAGTGCCTTGATGAACTTGTGAATAGTATGCCACGACGAATACAGGCATGCATCAGTGCCAGAGGACGTGCTACTTGGTATTAGAGGTACCGGTATGTACAGCAATCTGGACCACAACCTCTGAAGATATCACTGTGTGGTGGTACAACATGCACTGTGTGGTTTTCATCAGCAATAACAAGGTCGTTGATCTCTGTTCCAGTTTTCTGTACAGGTTCCGGATCTCTCGGAACCGAGGTGATGGAAAACTTTTTTTGATGTGTGTAGTTCATCTACCACTTCTTTCTCACTCTGCTAAATTTCTTGGGTTCCTCTCTGACGAAATGTCAACTTCGGCAACTGTTGCTGTAGATAAAATGCAACGTTTGATTTGTTTATCGTTGCCACTTCTCCGCTTTGTGTCAACACCACTAGCGCTGTTGGGAGTTCCTCGTCGACTAAGCAGTTCACCTATGCCCCGTAGCCTCATGCTATGCTCACCAATCGATACATCCCCTCTAGCCCTCTGTTGCCATTAGTATTTAATATTGTGGTTGTATGGTAGACCAATCCTGGGGCGTCGAATGCCGTAAACATTATTCACCTTTTGCTACCTCGGACTAAAGAGGTTCAATGTCAGTCTAGTACAAAAGTGTGAAGCAAGGAGCAAAGATGGCACGGAGATGCAATCGTCATTCCTACAGCCAACTGAGCGAGTTTGAAAGGGGTCCAATTGTGGCCTTTCGAGAGGCAGGATAGACACTTCGCAAAATTGCCACACAATTTGGACGTTCTGCTTCAGTTCTGCAACGCTCATGGTATCGGTGGTCACGTGAGCATTCTTACACCTGCAGAAGAAGTTGTGGGCTTCCAAAGAGCACGGACATCCTCCATCATCGTCGTATTGTAATATCAGCTGTGGCAGATCGCACGGGTACCGCTGCACAGGTAAGAGGGCTTGACAAATCCTGGCTCAACTGGTGCCGTCAGAGGATCACTTGAAAGATGTAACGTGGTGCCGTGGTTTTCAGCGATGGAAGACGATTCTGGTTGCAAGCACGTGATAGACATTTTCGAGTAATACGTAGACCTGGTGAGCGCTGCCTCGTAGAGTGCATTCGTCCGAGACATGCTGGCCCCACCCCAAACCTTATGGTCTGTTGTTGTTGTTGTTGTTGTGGTCTTCAGTCCTGACACTGGTCTGATGCAGCTCTCCATGCTACTCTATCCCGTGCAAGCTTCTTCATCTCCCAGTAACTACTGCAGCCTACATCCTACTGAAACTGCTTAGTGTATTCGTCTCTTGGTCTCCCTCTACGATTTTTACCCTCCACGCTGACCTCCAGTACTAAATTGGTCATCCCTTGATGCCTCAGAACATGTCCTACCAACCGATCCCTTCTTCTGGTCAAGTTGTGCCACAGACTCCTCTTCTCCCCAATTCTATTTAATACCTCCTCATTAGTTATGTGATCTACCCATCTAATCTTCAGCATTCTTCTGTAGCACCACATTTCGAACGCTTCTATTCTCTACTTGTCTAAACTATTTATCGTCCATGTTTCACTTCCATACATGGCTACACTCCATATAAATACTTTCAGAAACGACTTTCTGACACTTAAATCTATACTCGATGTTAACAAATTTCTCTTCTCCAGAAACGCTTTCATTCTCATTGCCAGTCTACATTTTATATGCTCTCTACTTCGACCATCATCCGTTATTTTGCTCTCCAAATAGCAAAAATCCTTTACTACTTTAAGTGTCTCATTTCCTAATCTAATTCCCTCAGCATCACCCGACTTAATTCGACTACATTCCATTATCCTCGTTTTGCTTTGGTTGATGTTCATCTTATATCCTCCTTTAAAAACACTGTTCATTCCGTTCAACTGCTCTTCCAAGTCCTTTGCTGTCTGACAGAATTACAATGACATCGGCGAACCTCAAAATTTTTATTTCTTCTCCATGGATTTTAATACCTACTCCGAACTTTTCTTTTGTTTTCTTTACTGCTTGCTCATTATACAGATTGAATAGCATCGGGGAGAGGCTACAACCCTGTCTCACTCCCCTCCCAGACACTGCTTTCCTTTCATGTCCCTCGACTCTTATAACTGCCATCCGCTTTCTGTACAAATTGTAAATAGTCTTTCGCTCCCTGTATTTTACCCCTGCCACCTTCAGAATTTGAAAGAGCGTATTCCAGTCAACATTGTCAAAAGCTTTCTCTAAGTCTACAAATGCTAGAAATGTAGGTTTGCCTTTCCTTAATCTTTCTTCTAAGATAAGTCGTAGGGTCAGTATTGCCTCACGTGCTCCTTATGGTCTATCGTGCGGTAAGTGACAGTTCTCGTTCACTTTTGATGACTCTGGAGCGGATGCAAACCGGCGCTCAGTACGTGTAGAATGTTGTTAGACCCGTTAGTTTTGCCGTTCTCGTAACAGGAAAGTTACGTGTCGTTCCAAAAGGATAATGCTTGCCCACCGTCTGTCCGTGAAGCTGAAAGTGCTTAAGGTGCTGGTTAGTCTTCAATCGAGCATTTGTGGGGTTTGATGGGACGAGCAGTGACTCGTGCGGCTCGTTGGCCAACAACTCTCACAGAACTACGCGAAGTAGTCGAGCAGTCGTGACATCACGTATCCCGGGCAGTATTTGCCTTCTGTACGGCTGACTCGATGCCGGAATCAGCGCCTCCTTTGCCGCCCGTTGAGGTCACACCACGTACCACAATGGGTGTTTCAGCATGTATTGATACCTAGTATCTCAGAACCGTTTGTGTTACTGATCTATAAATGTAATCATTTCATGTAATCCGTATGCACTGTTATAACAATATATCTTTAGTGCCAAAAAAAGCCAAAATTATGAAAACATAAAATATAAAATAATAAGAACCAAAATCAACCAATAAAACTTCTAAAAGCGTATGCTAATTTTTTCCGGTATTGTATTGAGAAACTACTTTAACGCTAATTTAAGGACATGACACCTGTTTTCTGGAGATATTTCAATGACCATAGAGCTTTACGTTTCCCTTTAGAGATACAGAAGCTCCCCTGAAGGACCATGTATTAGACGACTCTCGAAAGGAAGACAAAGCATTCTCTCTTTGTCGCTCCGTACCCGATAATGGCTTCCGTTCTACCTCCAGATACCATCTGGTTTCTCTTTGGATGTAAGCGAAATTTCACAGACTTACATCACTGAAACATCCTTGGGACGGATTGTAAGGGTCTGCAAGCAGCACTTTAGCAGATGGTCGCAAATCACGGCCTTAGAGCGTTTGGAGATCGGCCCCTCGGCAGCCACGAGGCGAGACGTGCTTGTTAGGCTTCCGGATGCGGGAGTCAGCTGCCAGACGTCATAGGCTTTTCTTCAGCTCCGTTCAGAACTCACGAATGCTCTGCAGCTGAGTAACAACTGGTTCGATGGCTTTCCGAAGCGGAAGAATTTAAGTGGTTTCCGTGACATAACGAGTCACGGTCGTCGATGAAGGAAGAGTAGACTGCAGAACGAACTTATAGTGATGAGTCAGACATTACGACCGCTGCCCACAGCGAGACTGAATATAGCGTGGTGACGTTGCGCAGATACGTGACACGTTAGTATATACATGGAGAGAAACGAAGACGAAATTGTTCTAGGAACGGTAAGGGCAGCGCATGGAGAAACCAAATGACACAACCTACTTCGTTAAAGGGCAGATCGTTACAGCCCCGTGCCCGGTAGTGAGCATCTAGGAAACGGCGAAGCTGGTCAACTGCTATGAAAAGTGGTGGAGAGACAGTGAAGTGACGAGCAGATGACAACGTGCTGGAAGTCCACACTGACAATAGAACGTGAGCGTCGGAGATTTGGCTACTCTGCAAAGCAAGAAGAATGGCGATCTTTGGCATATCTGACGACTGAGGAGGGTTCTTCTGTAGGTACAGGTGTTCCAGGACACTGTTAAGCACACAGTGTTCAACAACACTCGGTTCTGTAGTCGAAGACTCCTACATGTTCCCATGTTGACACAACGACGTCTCGATTACAATTTCAGTGGGCACGGGATCACCTAAACTGGACAGCGGATCAATGGGTACGTGACGTCTTGCCGAGTGAATCACTTTTCTTGTAAAACCTAGTCGTGCCGAGATACGCCACCTTCCAGGCGAATGGCTGCTCCAGAAATAAACCCCTCCACAGGCACAGCTCGGAGAAGACAGTGTTATGCTCTGTGGAACATTCACCTGCGCTACCATTGGACATGTGGTAATGACCCAAGGGACAACTACCGAACCAACGGCATCCGTGCATACTTTACGGCAATCTCGGCTGCAGTGGCATCTTCCATCAGGATAACTCTTCGTTCTACAAAGTCAGAATCCTGGTACAGCGCTTTGAGAAACATGATAACTCATGTCAGTCTTGGGTATCAAATTTGCCCGATCTGAACCCGATGGATGACATCAGTGACCGCTATAAGGAACCAGCGCCGCGACTACGAACCACCTGGCTGTAATTTACGCGAATTGCATGACCTGTGAGTAGACACCCAGTGTCACAATCTTCATCAAAAATGTAGTAGTCGAATCCACGGCAAGTAGACTCTCCGCTTTATTGTTTTCCAAAGAGAGACCGAAACTGTTAAGTAGGTGGTCACACTGCTCCTCTCTCTTCGTATCTTTTTTTTCTGCTTCAAGATCCCAGATTCAGCAACTATTTTTTGTAATAATTTCCCTTTGCTTACGGTACATCTTTATTTAGTTTAAACTGCCTGGGGAAGTTGTCTAAGTCCTCTCCGTGGGAATGCCGTAGTATTTTCAGTATTTCTGGGCTCGGTTTGTGAGACGACGGTGGTGAATCTTCATCTCACTTTCCCGTTCGAGTGTGGTAAACCGATTCCAAGACAGCTGACGTAGCGCAAATCTCCGATAGTTAGTGAATTGTCTGTATCTGACATTCTCGGTGTCAAATGCAGACACTGCACTAATGCATTACGTGCCAGAGCCAAGGCAACCTGACGAGAAAAATAAGAATAATTCTTAAACCTCCTGTCAGATTAAAACTGTGTGCCGCACCGAGACTGGAACTCGGGATCTTTGCCTTTAGCGGGCAAGTGCTCTACCATTTGAGCTATCCAAGCACGACTCACGCCCCGTCCTCACAGCTTTACTTCTTCCAGTACCTCGCCTCCTACCTTCCAAACTTTACAGAAGCTCTCCTGCGAACCTTGCAGAACCAGCACTCCTGGAAGAAAGGATATTGCGGAGACATGGCTTAGCCACAGCCTGGGGGATGCTTCCAGAATGAGATTTTCACTCTGCAGCGGAGTATGTGCTGTGAGGACGGGGCGTGAGTCGTGCTTGGGTAGCTCAGATGGTATAGCACTTGCCCGCGAAAGGCAAAGGTCCCGAGTTCGAGTCTCGGTCCGGCACACAGTTTTAATCTGCCAGGGGGTTTCATACCAGCGCTGCAGAGTGAAAATATCATTCTGGAAACAATAATTCTTTCCCTCTACGACAGTCAAATAAACGTACGAGGGCTGTTGGGAGGAGACTCTGTGACATTCGGAGATTTGGGTCAGCCCTTGAAGCGTGCTCGGACAGCCGAAGTGGTTAAAGCGACCACTCGCGACAAGTGGGAAATCTGTATTCGAGTTCCGGTCCAGCGCAGATTTTCAAGTGTTTCCAGTAAAGTTGTATAGTTGTGCGGTATTGTATTCGCAGTTTACGAATACATTTCATGACTTAATACGGCTGTCGATCGTCGTACACGTCGGAAGGAAGGCTGTATTGAACTAGACACCATTAAATGCAGACACTGCACTAATGTATTTCAAGCCAAAGCCAAGACAACCCGTCGAGAAAAATGAAAATAAGTCCCCTACCGTGCGGGAATCGTTGCACTTTTTGTTCAACTGGCACATTTCACAGCCGGCCGGGGTGGCTGAGCGATTCTAGGAGCTACAGTCTGGAACCGCGCGTCCGCTGCGGTCGCAGGTTCGAATCCTGCCTCGGGCATGGGTGTGTGTGATGTCCTCAGGTTAGTTAGGTTTAAGTAGTTCTAAGTTCTAGGGGACTGATGACCTCAGAAGTTATGTCCCATAGTGCTCAGAGCCATTTGAACCACATTTCATATTATAAATAATGTTTATCCTGTTTGTGATCTGCAGATCATGGTATTTAATCAGAACGGTAAGCTCTGACGTGTTTCTCGCATGTGACAAAGACTGAGGTAGAGTTCCACTTGTTACGAAACACATGTCGGAGGAGACCTACACTGAATGTGAGAGTAACGCTGTCGAGTAGAGGGCTCTCACACTGCTGCCTGCCACGTCTCGGCACTGCTCGCTCTGGCCAGATTCGTGGCGTCGGTGGAGCGTGGCGGACTTCTTGTAGACGGGGGAAGCCGCTCGGCGGCTGGGATGGCACCGGTGAGCGCCTCCAATTAGGGAGCGGCAGACCGGGCTAGGGCGGCGCCGCCGCCGGCCGTACATAGTTTTATGGCATTCGTCCGACATTCGCGTGATCATCGAGTTGATTGGGTCCATAAAAGCCTTGTTTAGGAGGATGCGCTTTATGGCGCCCGCCGAGCCCGCAACAATTACACCCCAGACCGTCTTCCCGATACGCGCCGCCGCCACCCGCTCCGCCTTGCCGATAAGCTGGTGCAGTACTAACCCACTGAGGGGTACTTACCCCCGGCGCTTACAACAGTGTCCCTGAAATTTGCCGCGTTTCACGAGAATTTCCGCGGGCTGCGATAAAGACGACGCTAGTGGCGGCCCAGCAGCGGTACGTCTACAAACAACGTAGGTGTTTGTGTGTGTGTGTGTGTGTGTGTGTGTGTTTGTGTGCGTACATGCGCTCCTGAGTGAGAGTGTGTGCTTGTCTGTATGTATGTTGCAATCTTATGCTGATGTAATTGCAATTCTGTCAGAGGGCAGTTGAAAGGAAAAGGAAGGAACGGCCATTAGAGTTTAATGTCCAGTCGACAGCGAGGTCATTACAAACGGAGCACAAGCTCGGATTACGAAAGGATAGTGAAGGAAATCGGCCACGCCCTTTTCAAAGGAACCATCCGGGCATTCGCCAGGAGCGATTTAGGCGAACCACGGAGAACCTAAATCAGGATGCCCCGACGGGAATGTAATCCTCCCGTGAGACGTCATCTTATGATGGGTCGTTCTCTTACAATTTTATTCCTATTTAAAGAATGATTTGCATATATCTTGTCCATCATCCTGCTTCTACAGATTCGAATCCTGCCTGGGGCATGGATGTGTGTGATATCCTTAGGTTAGTTAGGTTTAAGTAGTTCTAAGTTCTAGGGGACTGATGACCTCAGAAGTTAAGTCCCATAGTGCTCAGAGCCATGTGAACCATTTGTATCATCATCCTTCTCCGTTTCGCTTCAAACGAAATTCGCTCTTCTTGATAAAATTCGTTTTCACACTTATCTACATGAGTGGTTACTTTGTTCCGATACTGGGGAAACCTTTTATTACTTGAGTTAACGAGATCCTCTCTATCTTCTTCCCTTAGGCTCATGGGAACCTCAATGTTCGGTCAAGAATCAGCCTTTCCGACGGGCCAGACTCGCTAACGCCAACTCAGAAACAGAGTTCATCTAAGTGGCAATAGTAAAAATTTGTCGGCCCTGGCAGCCCGGGAAGGACAAAAGCGTTTCGCCCTACAATTTCTCAGATCGTCCAATTCAGACGCTGTGGGGCATTCCTGTTGACGTTAAGGTGTTCCTGAAATATTATTCGAAATAACTTACCGCTTTGTCCTATATATTTCTTAGGACAATCATTGCATGTAATGCAATATACACCCGCTTCACTATATTCATTTACCACATCTTTTTCCTTGTGCCTGGGTTTTCTGCCTACATCTGAAAATGTAAAATACGCTCATACATTTGCCAATTTTTTCGGATATTGCACCCACGTAAGGTATTGTGCAAAAAACAGAGCGTTCCCTTGTCTGCTCAATTGGTCTAAGTGCTGTAAAATCTGCCTCTAAGATTTCAGAATCACCTTAAATAATCCCCGCTCTGCATTAACAGCCCACTTACTCTAAGAGGAGCCAATATCACAAGCACTTCAGAAGATTTAAAAATACTCAAAAAAAAAAGAAAAGAAAAGCCATATTTTGAATACATTACAGGTAGTGGAAATTTTTAGAAATAAAAAGAAAACGCACAGTTCACGTTAAATAACCAGATGGAATTAATGCACTATAGCATTCTGGTTCATTTTGATTGTTTGTGTGATTAGGTGCTAGTATGTAATAAAATTCTGTACTGTTCTCGCTTGTAAAGGTAGCAACGCAGTGGTGCTAGTCATAAGTACATGACGTCACACTGTCCATATGGTTACGCCGCTTTCACACTATACGGTTTTGACCGTACGGCAAAAAGCCGTACGGCTGTAGGTGTGAAGAAATGTATGGCGCCTTTCACATTATACGGCGACGGCAAAATGCCGCTGCCGTGCCGTGCTGCAGCCGTGTCTTGCCACTACAACAGACGGTCGCCGTACGGCAAGTTCGACAACAGTGGCCTACGTGACTAAGTGCATGCTTTCACACTGGACGGTTTTGAGCCGTACGGCGTCGACTAGTTCGTTGTAGTGTCGTTTTATTCATTTGTGTTTATTCTTGTTTACTGAAAAGTGTAGAAGAATGGATGAAATTGATACTGAACTTTTGATAACCTTGGTGGAAGTAAGACCTGTTCTGTGGGACAAAACTCTAGATGCGTATAGAGATCGTATTGCTACAAAGAATGCTTGGCGGGAAGTTTGCGTAGCACTGAAGCAAGATTTTGATGAGATGGAAGACAAAGATAAAAATGCGTTTGGTAAGTATTTATTTAATATATTAATATTACATTTAATACGTTTTAAACAGTTTTTATTTAACGTTATAAATTTTATTCTAAAAGTAAATCGTTTGTTTATAAGTAAATTACTGCTACCAGTCACGTTTTTTTTGTTTTGTTTATATTTTGCACGACGCGTTTCGGGAAATAATTCCCATCCTTAAGTGCGTTTTTCTCTAAGTTTTCATCATGTGTGGTGTCTTTTTATGTGTCAGGTCTTGCATTCTGTTTTCTTTACTGTAATTTATAAGAGAAACACGCACAAGACCTCACAAATAAAAAAACACTACACATAATGAAAACTTAGAGAAAAAAACGCACTTGAAGATCGGAATTATTTCCCGAAACGCGTCGTACAAAATATAAACAAAACGATTAAAAACGTGAGTGGTAGCAGTAATTTATTTATAAAGAAAACTATTTACTATACAGTCGCAGGCTTTCACAAACAATCTACAAAAAGGAAAAGGCTTGTTAATTTATATCTTTGACATCTGCCATGACACGCTTCCAGCATTTGTCATAAAATATTTACAAAGAGTGTTCCTTATGGCGTTGGCTGTCAGTCCTCCTCTTATGTTGGCATCTTGGGCTAAGTCTTCCAAACCAGTGAAGGATGTGGTGTCTTCAATTATAAATCCATCTCTCTGACGTACAAAATTGTGTAAAACAATGCAAGCTTTAACCATTTTTACTGCAAAATCTGGATGAACATTTAAAGGTCGGTGAAACAACCGCCACTTATTGGTGAGGATGCCAAAAGCACATTCCACATACCTCCTTGCTCTGCACAAACGGTAATTAAATACACGTTTCTCAACTGTCAAGTTTGTTCCCCCAAAAGGCCGGAGCAAATGCGTGTGTAGGCCAAATGCTGCGTCTCCCACGAAGAAGTAGGGTACTTTTGGACCTTCCGTACCAGGCAGACATTGGACGTCTGGAAATTCCAGGGAATTACTTTCTATTGACTTCCATAAACTGGACCGTCTGAACACTGAAGAGTCACAGTCTTTGCCATAACTTCCTACGTCGACATAAATGAACCTGTAGTTGGAATCCGCTACAGCCATCAGAACCACAGAAAAGTATTCTTTGTAATTGAAGTACATTGATCCGCTATTAAATGGGGCAGTAAGACGGATATGTTTTCCATCCACCGCTCCTAAGCAGTGGGGGAAATTAGCAGTACGTTCAAATCCAGCCGCTATTGATTCCCATACCTCTTTGGTCGGTCTTTGTATACATTCTTCCCGCAGTGATGACCAAATTGCTGTGCATACATCATTAACCACTTTACTTGCTGTAGAAATCCCAATTCTGTACTGGAAATGTAAGTCAGTGAAGGAACAACCGCTTGCCAGATACCTGAACAAAACGAAAAAAAATCAGTGACATTTAGTTTGCAGTGGACATTTTTTGTTACAGTTTTGCTTTTTTCTATACAAAATTAAAATGTTTTCATACAGTTTTGTTTTCTTTTGATGTAGGTATAGAAGTAATACGGAGGTGGACCAATCTACGAGACTCCTTTGTGAAGTCAAACATAAAAATTCAAGCTGCGAAAAAAAGTGGCTCAGCAGCAAAGAAAATGAAAAAGTATGTATATTCTGATCAGCTGCAGTTTCTAAAAAAGCTGTATGATGCTCGAGAGACGGAGGACAGTTTTCAATCGGAACGCACCGCCAGACTGGAAGAAGATATAGAAACGCAGGGCTCCGTCGAAAATACTGAGAATGTTTCTGGGCCATTTGATACAGCACCCACACAACAAACATCCAAAAGCGAGTGCCATACAAACAGAAAACATAGAAAACCTGATGCAATCGAAATGAAAATATTACGAGCTCTGGAAGAAGACAAACCTTGCAGCAAAATGTCATTTTTACTTAGTCTGAAGCCTCATCTGGAAAAATTTGATGAACAGGATTATCTTCAGTTTCAGATGGGAGTCCTCAAAGTTATAGAAAATATATATGAAAGGAGAAATATATTGACAGCTCAACCTCCTCCATTTACCCATTACACACCTCCCATGCCCTATAATAATAGATTTCAAGCTTATTCTTATTCACCTATGGAAAATGCTGCTCCAATATCCTCTTACCATACGCATCAGATTCGTCCTCCTCCAGCTGCACCAAACCCAACTACTTTTCTCGAACAACCATTACAGACTTCTCAAGGTCGCAGTTCTTATCAACGAATTAATAAAGTGCCACCACCATACCCTTCGCCTTCCACAAGTAGCCATGAAGGCCCACCATCAACAACGCAGTTCTACAACGTTTTTGCAGAGAGCCTGTCGCCACAAAGTGACAGTACAGTCAGTCCTGCTACAAACTCTTTGGTTTCAACTGCTGATATTGATATTGACTTTTCTACTTCATAATCTGAGCGTAATAAAAATGTAAAACACAAATAAATAAGTAAATAAACAGAACTAGTTTTTATGTATTAAATTACCTTAACGTGATAGCCAGCATTTGAACAGGTTGGATGCAATTGCGGAATTGTGTGTTTTGTCGTTGTAACACATCCTTTAGTTTTCTATGTAATTCGTCAAACGAGGTAATAGACATTCGGAAATAGTTAAAGAATTTATTTCCGTCGTTCCTCAAATCTTCAAAGAGTGTATAAAATAAACCCACTTCGTCTCTTCTCTGGTTAATGGGGTGTACCCACAAAAGACGACCTTTTCTTTTGCGGCGACGATGAAGCAACCACAAAGCAACAACTCGTTTACGGTTCATCTTGATACACACATTAAGCAAACTGAATAGACACCAACAACTGGTCACGTCAAAAAGCCGTGTAATGTGAAAGCAACACAGGCACGGCTAAAACTCGTACGGCTTTTTGCCGTACGGTCAAAACCGTATAGTGTGAAAGCGGCGTTAGCTTCCTTTCCGCCAGCCAGCTGTTCTCTCTTTTATCTTTCGTGCGGGCCGCTCTTACCTTGCGCTGCACTGAGCTGCCCTGCTGATATTTCCGTAAGACACTGCCACCTGATTCTTTCCACACTGTAATTTGCGTGTGACGCGACTAATCATGTAGCAGTGACACTTCTTTATCGCCAATCCGACCTCTCTTTTAAAAAAAAATTATCGTGTGCTCTACAAAATAAATTTTCTTTTTTCTTTTTAGATGCATGCGAATTTTAAAGAACGGGGCACTTCTTATTTACCTTTCGGTCGCTATAGTATTGACGATATTCTCTAAATAGTAAATTTTGACTAGGAGCGATGGGTATGTCTATGATATTTTAACATTGTGAGTATATTTTAGACATTCCTTTACTATCAAACTTTTTTTTCTGTGCCAGTCTTTGATCACAATATAAAGTCTTTCGACGACGACCGGTTTCAGTAAGTAACGACCATATTCAGATCTGTTCTACACCACATGACCAAAGTCTGGAATAAGGAAACATTTGACAGTACCTGGATCACTGTTTGTATTCTCGACTATGTCGCAGCTGGTTCAAATGTGTGTGAAATCTTATGGGACTTAACTGCTAAGGTCATCAGTCCCTAAGCTTACACACTACTTAACCTAAATTATCCTAAGGACAAACACACACACACTCGTGCCCAAGGGAGGACTCGAACCTCCGCCGGGATCAGCAGCACAGTCCACGGCTGCAGCGCCCTAGACCGTCGCAGCTGGTGATTCCTTTACTAATTTTATCATCCGCAAAAATTGGTGACTGTGTACTTTGCTTTTTACCATGTATGTCTACCTGATGATGCGGCTTAAAACCGCGAAACCAATCGTGTCTTAATAAACAACAGTTTTACCAGCTGTGAACGGAGTTCTTCCTAACGTCATTCTTTTCAACAGCTGCGGTTGCCCGGAATATAAAATAGCTTGACAGAATTTATCGTCCACATGCAGTAGCGACTCGATAATGCCATATCTCCCCTACAAAAATTTCACAGCGACTGCCACACAGCTTTCCCTCGTGGAGGCAACGAGATGGCTATTTTTCATCCACCATATATGCCACCTGTTCTACGAGCAGAAATACCGGTTCATAAAATAATTTATTTTGCGATGGCTGGACGCACAACATTTTTACCCGAAGTGAGTTTTTCTGGAAGATTCTCCAGCCATTCTTGCTTGACGCTTCAGTGAACATTGCTGCATGGCTGACAAATTCTGCCTGTGAAAATGTGGACAGGCAACTGCGTATACGATCGGGCAGCCATCCATAGAAATCGTCCATCCGTCAAGAGACGTACGCGCTGCCCACTACTATGATTTTCTACACTGCCTGTTACATGGCTCACCCACTCCTCTGCAGAATTGTTCAACTCATTAAACATGCAGCTAAATAGACAAAAAAAGGAGAGAAATGAGGTGGGTGTTAGTGACGGTCTTCAAAATCACTGATAATATCCATGACAACATACATCACACATGATACAACATGATTCAGTATGATCATTATAAGTGTTTCTGATAATCGGTGCAACACCAATGAAATATGAAACGTATCAGCCCAATACTAGGCTGATGTTTTCAAGTTCCTATAGTGACGTGCATGTACGTGGTGCATTCAAGTTCTAAGGCCTCCGATTTTTTTTCTAATTGACTACTCACCCGAAATCGATTAAACTGGCGTTACTTCTCGACGTAATCGCCCTGCAGACGTACACATTTTTCACAACGCTGGCACCATGATTCCATGGCAGCGGCGAAGGCTTCTTTAGGAGTCTGTTTTGACCACTGGAAAATCGCTGAGGCAATAGCAGCATGGCTGGTGAATGTGCAGCCACGGAGAGTGTCTTTCATTGTTGGAAAAAGCCAAAAGTCACTAGGAGCCAGGTCAGGTGAGTAAGGAGCATGAGGAATCACTTCAAAGTTGTTATCACGAAGAAACTGTTGCGTAACGTTAGCTCGATGTGCAGGTGCGTTGTCTTGGTGAAACAGCACACGCACAGCCCTTCCCGGACGTTTTTGTTGCAGTGCAGGAAGGAATTTGTTCTTCAAAACATTTTTGTAGGATGCACCTGTTACTGTAGTGCCCTTTGGAACGCAATGGGTAGGGATTACGCCCTCGCTGTCCCAGAACATGGACACCATCATTTTTTCAGCACTGGCGGTTACCCGAAATTTTTTTGGTGGCGGTGAATCTGTGTGCTTCCATTGAGCTGACTGGCGCTTTGTTTCTGGATTGAAAATTGGCATCCACGTCTCACCCATTGTCACAACCGACGAAAAGAACAATTCATGCAAATTCAGAAAACGAATAATTGCACGCTGTCCAAGTAAGGAAAACGTCGCCATTTTAAGTATTTAAAACAGTTCTCATTCCCGCCGCTGGCGGTAAAATTCCATCTGCCGTACGGTGCTGCCATCTCTGGGACGTATTGACAATGAACGCGGCCTCATTTTAAAACAATGCGCATGTTCCTATCTCTTTCCAGTCCGGAGAAAAAAAATCGGAGGCCTTAGAACTTGAATGCACCTCGTAAGAAGGCAGGCGGTGGGGTGATTCCCAATGGCGAGGGGCTGTGTACTGTGTGACACCACAGCCAATAGCGTCATTCTGCTGCACTTGTGTTCTTTGAAGACCGTTTAGAAAATTTAGCACTTATTTTCACGTCAGTGTAGTTGTGCTTCAGGAAGTGAAATATTCAGAGAGCGTGGGTATGGGAACTGGAGAGCTGGGTGTTTGCAATTGAGGATGTTCAGGGCTGGCAAATTTTATTTTACCGTTTTATTTATTTTTTGTTTCTTTTCTATACTGTGAAAGAACATCGACAATTTGCTGAACAGGGTTCCCACTTAGCTGCTCGATCTCCCTTTAGCGATCCGGGCGCCGGAGCCATACCGGCAATAGCAGCGGGGCAGGGCTGGCAACGATGGCGCTCGCACCGTTGGCTGCTGAAAGAGCAAGACGCAGGGTAAGTGGAACATTCTTACTCTGTTACAGAGAACTAACTAAGTTCCTAAGTCACACTGCAAGAAACAATACCGCTGTCCGATGACACCGAAAAAAAAAACAAAAAAAAAAACAAGGAAAACGTTACTTACACATTATCAGAGAATTTGATCAGAAACCTTAACACGTTCTGACTTCCTGATATTTATAATAACGCGCACACAGAATGGACACAGGCACAAACGAGTATTCACCACCAACACAGGTAACGTTCCTCAGCTCGCCGCTGTGGTCGAGAGGTTCTAGGCGCTTCAGACCGGAACCACGCTGCTGCTACGGTCGCAGGTTCGAATCCTGCCTCGGGCATGTACGTATGTGATGTCCTTAGGTTGGTTAGTGATACTTGTTACAAACCGGACACAATAGGAAGGACCAGGCCCCTTTGCTTTTTTTCTTTTATCACTCGTTTATTACAGCAGAGAAATACACATTTTAAGACAAAATTTAACTACATGAAATATTGCTCCCAGCAAAGGTTAACATAAGCAATGAAAAAACTTAGTTCTCATAAGGGTTTCTGCTGGCAACAAATTTAAAAAAAAAATGGCTCTGAGCACTATGGGACTCAACTGCTGAGGTCATTAGTCCCCTAGAACTTAGAACTAGTTAAACCTAACTAACCTAAGGACATCACACACATCCATGCCCGAGGCAGGATTCGAACCTGCGACCGTAGCGGTCTCGCGGTTCCAGACTGCAGCGCCAGAACCGCGCGGCCACTTCGGCCGGCTAACAAATTTTAAGGAGGCAATGTAAGGTTTATATCAATTTAGCTCAAACACGTAGCTAGTGATTAAATCACGACACAGACACTTTAACAATTTCGACAACAAATAAAAAGTGCGAATTTGTACTCACAGTAACCAATTAATCAACAGCCTTGCGATTGAATAAGTAGTAGGCCATTTGGAACGAATTAGCAACACCCCGCAACTAGGGGAGTTAATACCAACAGTCTTTAAATGTCTTGCTCCCCATTAAATAAATAAACTTATAGTAATTAAATGAATAACAAATCGAACACACTACGGTCCACTCAAACTCTTCAGTGGAAGCCAAGCTAAAACGAAAGAGTCCATTAACTGACTAACACTGAAGTCACACTAAAGCTCATCTCTGTGTTCCCAGACACACATGGGGCAAACTTATATAAGACAAGATTTTGAAGGGAGCACATCAGTAAAACCGGTAGTGGAGCTAACTCGTGCCACTGAAAATTAAGGTACCAGACCGGGGCACAAGGTGGTATACAATGAGGTTGCCTTAGTGCTATACTGCGCTCCAAAATATTAATTCAAATGCCCAATTCAAAATTAAGTACACATAAACCAGCATTAATTAACACCAGGTCGCTTGAAGGGATGACAACACTTAATTGAAAAGACGAATGCCGGAGGTGGCAGTAACATCAAACACCTTCTCCGAGTCTTAACCAGGAGTCACTTCCCGCTATACAAGTAAACATTTAACCAAGCACAAGGAAGGAACCCCAAAGAGGAAATTCAAATAAAAAAACCCCAAAAGATTATAAAGGACAGGGAACTCCAACTATTTAAATTTAAAAGAATTAGCTCTCTCCAAAGGCAGTGTAAACGCTAAGGCCACACTTAAGAGGCAACCAAAATCGGTTACAGAAGTCTAATACATTTGCTCTTTATCTTTTAAAAGAAACACAAGGCTGCTTAACTGCTGTTGGACGTCCGGTATGGCTCGTGTAGGATACACCAGGCAGCAACCCAAGCTAGGCGGTCGCAAGGCAGGGCGAACAAATCAGGAGAGCAAACAGGCAGGCAGCCAACACATATCCTCCATCCTGAACCGGCAGACCGCGTACAACCAACTCCACATATACGTGGTTGCTTCCCATCTCGTACCTCGCGGCAACTCAGCAGGTAGCTCGAGCAAACGTCAACTGCCACTCGCCCCGCGAATGCGGAAAACAAGGCAAGCAAAGATAAGAAACATCGAAGGATCGATAATGGACATCCAAGAGACTGGCGCGCCAGTAACAAGCGCCACGGCTCAGTTAGGTTTAAGTAGTTTTAAGTTTAGGGGACTGATGACCTCAGATGTTCAGTCCCATAATGGTTAGAGCCATTTGAGCCATTCTTTCTCTACGTGCCCACTTAGTAATCCATATTAGATGCATAACAAGCAAATTGGTACCTCACAATTAGGTTTGGGATAGCTTTAAGCAAAACACATGGAAGGTGGACCCATATATTTCGTCATTTGTTGTTTCAAGGAGCACACTTTATTACTTAACAACAATATTAACATTACAATTAAAAAACTTGTTAAAAGAATCACAGCTCTCACAATCTTAAAAATCTTGAAGGGCCCAATTAATTAAAAACAAATTTTTACGGTTTATAGCATTAAGGCTACGCTTGAAACCAAGTTAATGGCTCCCAAAAACAAGAAAAAGTCACAACAACTACGTGTGGCTGCAAGCGAGTTCAACAACAATTTTATCAGCAAATGGATTGCAGTGATAGCCACTAAATGTAATAACAATTTCAAAGCTTAGGTAACGGTTACACAAGTGGATAATAGCCATCCAAAACACAAAAAGATTCATAAGTCACGCCACTGATTGTGGAAGTTGGAAGGACGGTTAACAATTTATAAGCCTTAATAAAGAAATCCCTTAAGTAATAAAACACACAATCCCTCAAACACTAATACGACCTATTGTTGAGTACTGCTCGAGCGATTGAGATCCCTATCAGGTGGGATTGAGGGAGGACATAGAAGCAATTCAGAGGCGGGCTGCTAGATTTGTTACTGGTAGGTTTGATCATCACGCGAGTGTTCCGGAAATGCTTCAGGAACTCGGGTGGGAGTCTCTAGAGGAAAGGGGGCGTTCTTTTCGTGAATAGCTACTGAGGAAATTTAGAGAACCAGCATTTGAGGCTGACTGCAGTACAGTTTTACTGCCGACAACTTACCTTTCGCGGAAAGACCACAAAGATAAGATAAGAGAGATTAGGGCTCGTAAAGAGGCATATAGGCAGTCATTTTTCCCTCGTTCTGTTTGGGAGTGGAACAGGGAGAGAAGATGCTAGTTGTGGTACGAGGCACCCTCCGCCACGCACCGTATGGTGGATTGCGGAGTATGTATGTAGATGTAGATTTAGAAACAGACAAAACTGAGAAAGTATACAATTTAAATATAAATCCCAACTGGTACACTCCAACAAAACATTCATAATGATCCTTAAATAAAAATACAATTGCTCATAATACAAGAAAGTTGGAAGGACATGCGTTCCTGATAAATCGGCGACACCCTGCCGTGGCACGCATCAAACAATCAACTTGAGGCAGCACAACGAGGTTGGTAGAGGCACCAGATTCCCGGCCAGCCTAGACGCCATGCCACGACGGAAGTGCGGCCGCGGCAGAAAGCGAACACGCCTCAGGCGCCGGGCACTGCGTTCGGGAACACGACGTATGCTGCCGACGCTACCCTGCCAACACACATCTAAAGGGAACAGTAATCTGCGCAAATAAGGCTACAGACATGAATTCCCAAGATGTAGAAAATAGCACAAGTGACTAACGATACACGTTACAAGTTTAACACTCCTTAAAATTACTATCATTCAGAAGCGGAAATACCAGTCCCTGCTGATGCAGTGACTCAAGCATATTCTTCTACAAAGAGTGCTTTGCCTTCGACATAGATTATGTTACAATTTAATTCTGTCCATTGAATTTATGGCAGGGAATACTTGTACACTTGCACGGAATATGACCTGGTACACAGGCTGCCATCAGTAACACTGACCGATGATTATGCACCCAGTCACTCGTAGGTGCGTTAATATAACAGGTCCTATTCCACGTAACACAGACGTGGCCTCGCAGTATCAAGCACCAAAAAATAAGAAAACGACACTTAACTCCACTCAGGTGGGAAGGATCCGTGACATGCAGGATTCCAGCTGGGGTGTTATTGCCTCCAATCCGTACAGGCGGTCATAGAGGTGCCGTAAAATTTAACCTTGGAGAGTAGGCCGGGAACTTGCCGATCAGGTTGCAGACGACGCCCGCTGGACTTCAATTCGCCGCTACCAATCCTTAAGGGAGCCGCCAAGGCTTCCCCCCGACCGATTTAACCATTCGCGGTTTCTCGAGTGCCGTACCGGTCAGCCAGAGTCCCCAAAAAAGAACAACTTGCGTGCTACGTGTTCTCCAGCCAACTGACTCTGCCAGGCCCCACCAAACCAAGAATACACACACCTCGACCAAGGACCTTAGCTCGGGACACACGATCAGATCGATATCGGCAATCCAAGTAGTTAGTGGTGCCAATGGAGCCCCACGGCCTTCAAACAGCGCCCGCTGTAAGCCACGCACAACGTCACTCTGACTAGTGAGCTCACATTTAGTACCTTAATTAGCTTAGCGTCTCTTAGGACTATGTCAGTAGGTCTATATAACAAACTATGACTGCTCCTGCAGGCATTAGCCGTAACGTTAACTAGGATTCAGTTCAAGGTGGGGACCTAACCCTTTCACAGCTAAACAGGCACTAGCCACAAATTAAATCAAACACATTATAATAGTAAGGTGTGCCTGAGGCTACTCGGTCACCACCAAGTCATTATTATGACTAGGTCTATTTTTTTAGACGTAATTGTTAAGCATTTACTTAGATATGGTTACAGCGCATGAGCATCCTATTGACAATAGGATGTTCATGCTTTGTAACCATAGCTAAGCAAATGCTTAACATATAAGTCTAAAAAAGAAAAGGCCTCGTCATAATAATGCGATGTTGGCTTTATATTATCCTTCCTACTCCTAAGTTCTTTTTAGGTGATGAAACTTCGTGCTTAAGCACAAAATTTTCCTAGACAGGCCATACATTGTAAGCACATTGTAAGTAGGCTGTTTATGTTTCCTTATTGGCAACGTTACGTAGCGCTCTGTATGAAAATCACTGGCGGTGCTGTGTGCAGTCAGTGGCTGGTTGGCATTGTTGTAATACTCGCCATTGTAGTGTTGGACGGCTGGATGTGAACAGCGCGTAGCGTTGCGCAGTTGGAGGTGAGCCGCCAGCAGTGGTGGATGTGGGGAAAGAAATGGCGGAGTTTTGAAATTTGTAAGACTGGATGTCATGAACTGCTATATATATTATGACTATTAAGGTAAATACATTGTTTGTTCTCTATCAAAATCTTTCATTTGGTAACTATGCCTATCAGTAGTTAATGCCTTCAGTAGTTAGAATCTTTTATTTAGCTGGCAGTAGTGGCTCTCGCTGTATTGCAGTAGTGCGGGTAACGAAGATTTTTGTGAGGTAAGTGGTTTGTGAAAGGTATAGGTTAATGTTAGTCAGGGCCATTTTTTTGTAGGGATTTTTGAAAGTCAGATTGCGTTGCGCTTAAAATTTTGTGTGTCAGTTTAAGCACAGTTATGTATAATTTTTCTAAGGGGACGTTTCAACATGATGTTTTCCTCGTATCATGACCAACGAATACTTCATAAATGTTAAGACAGTCGATCTAAGTACGTTCTGCTCAGGAAAACATTGACGCCCTTTTCTCAGCTGTACCTTTCTTTTACTTCACTCTGCTAGTAGATCCAAGGTCAGGAGTTAGGTTCGAATCTTGTCGCAACAAGTACCCATGACTCAGTTTATGCGCAGGCGCAAGGTATTGTGTCCTCCTAGGCGGGCCTCATGACGGTACGGTCAGTTCCAGTACAGCACCCGTGGCTGCGGCTTCGCGGTCGCGAACTGAGGCCGAGGCGGTTTCAGATAAGTTTTTACAGTCTGGCGATAATTTATGGATTTGTAGTGTGGTGTCACCGCCAGACACCGCACTTTCTACGTGGTAGCCTTTAAATCGGCCGCGGTCCGTTAGTATACGTCGGACCCGCGTGTCGCCACTATCAGTGGTTGCAGACCGAGCGCCGCCACTCGGCAGGTCTAGAGAGACTTCCTAGCACTCGCCCCAGTTGTACAGCCGACTTTGCTAGTGATGGTTCACTGCCTACTTACGTTCTCATTTGCCGAGACGATAGTTTAGCATAGCCTTCAGCTACGTCATTCGCTACGACCTAGCAAGGCCCCATTATCATTTACTATTGATATTGTGAATCATGTACCGTCAAGGCCGACGTTCATCATTAATGGATTAACGTTAAGTATTCCACCAGCTACGTCCGTTTTTCCCAAATTCTAATTTCCTTGTCCTGTTCCAGACCTCACGCCAGCCTGCCTGAGCTAAACCGCGTGCATTTCGGCCTCCTCTAGTAACACGGTGTTGGCTCTCCTGCCAACCACAACATGTAGTTTTAACTTTACGGTATCCACTATGGACAAACGGTAGTTACTTTTATCCTGAAGAAGGTTGGGTTATCCCGACTGAAACCTAGGTAAATCTAGGTAAACTTTGCAACTGAGGCTGTTGGTTTTTAAAAATTTAAATTAAGTTATTTAGCTGCCTTTTGATGCGCCGATCTCCACTGTTCTGTTGGTAGATCATCTGGCCCAATCGTGTCGCTAAGTTTCATCCTTTCTGTGTCTTCTACAATTTCAAGTTTTGTGATAAAAAATGTTTAAATGTGTGTGAAATCTTATGGGACTTAACTGCTGAGGTCATCAGTCCCTAATCTTACACACTACTTAACCTAAATTATCCTGAGGACAAACACACACACCCATGCCCGAGGGAGGATTCGAATCTCCGCTGGGACCAGCCGCACAGCCCATGACTGCAACGCCTCAGACCGCTCGGCTAATCCTGTGCGGCTTTGTGATCAACACTGTGAGTCATTGAAAGGGTGCCAGTTGTTGGGAACGTGGCAACTCTTCATTTGGTATTGCTTCGTTGGGTTGATATTCCGTGCGCTCGTACTTTGTTCACTGGGCAGCTGTGGAGTATTGTGTGACTGCGCTCACAGCCGAGTGCAGTCGAACTGGCCGACGTCTTTTGGGTCTTGCGCGGCGGTGCCGAGGGCCCGCTGCCTTTATTTACCGCGGAGGGCCTGGCCGGTGACGACCGGTCGCGGCGATGTATCACGGCCGTAATCGTATTTGTCGCGAGGCCGCCGTGGAGGGAGCGGGAGAGAGGTGGGCAGGGAGACACGCGGAGGTAGGAGGACGCGCAGAGCCGCTGCCCGCGGGAATCTAATAAGGGCGGCGCGGCGGCTGCCGGCGCGCTGACGGATGGCGCTCCGGGCCGCCGTACGTCTGGCCGGCCGGCGAGGGACGGCGATGATTTGTAAGGCAGGGTCCTAAGTGGCCGCCCGCTGCGTCGCCGCGGCCTCCGGCGTCCTCCGAGGAACGCCGCGGGCGACCGGCCGGCCACCGCCGCAGCGCCGGGCCCCCCACTCACTCCTCTACAGGAGCCTCCTGGATCACTCAAGTCACCTCCATCTGGTATAGTCTGTCTGTAAACTCAAGAGCAAGCAGCGCTTTTGGTGGGGGAAGTGGTCTTTCCCGGAAGAACCCTGCCACTGGCCTACAGGGCAACCCAATATCAGTTGCCCGTTACCCATCTAGCGGTGTAGTTCGGCGTGCAGTGGGATCTTAGTTGCCAATCTCCGTCAGTTGACTTTATGTACTCACTGATACACTTCAGTATCCGAAAGTGATGGTTAATCGCCCTGCATTGCAAGAAAATGTGCAGAATACGAAGGAGATATTTGCGCAGAACGAACGTTCGATCGTCTCTAACGCTATTACATCTTGTATTAACGGGGCTACACAAAAAGAACAATTGGCTAATACGAGGGCAGTTCAATAAGTAATGCAACACATTTTTTTCTCGGCCAATTTCGGTTGAAAAAACCGGAAATTTCTTGTGGAATATTTTCAAACATTCCCGCTTCGTCTCGTATAGTTTCGTTGACTTCCGACAGGTGGCAGCGCTGTACGGAGCTGTTAAAATGGCGTCTGTAACGGATGTGCGTTGCAAACAACGGGCAGTGATCGAGTTTCTTTTGGCGGAAAACCAGGGCATCTCAGATATTCATAGGCGCTTGCAGAATGTCTACGGTGATCTGGCAGTGGACAAAAGCACGGTGAGTCGTTGGGCAAAGCGTGTGTCATCATCGCCGCAAGGTCAAGCAAGACTGTCTGATCTCCTGCATGCGGGCCGGCCGTACACAGCTGTGACTCCTGCAATGGCGGAGCGTGCGAACACACTCGTTCGAGATGATCGACGGATCACCATCAAACAACTCAGTGCTCAACTTGACATCTCTGTTGGTAGTGCTGTCACAATTGTTCACCAGTTGGGATATTCAAAGGTTTGTTCCCGCTGGGTCCCTCGTTGTCTAACCAAACACCATAAAGAGCAAAGGAGAACCATCTGTGCGGAATTGCTTGCTCGTCATGTGGCTGAGGGTGACAATTTCTTGTCAAAGATTGTTACAGGCGATGAAACATGGGTTCATCACTTCGAACTTGAAACAAAACGGCAATCAATGGAGTGGCGCCACACCCACTCCCCTACCAAGAAAAAGTTTAAAGCCATACCCTCAGCCGGTAAAGTCATGGTTACAGTCTTCTGGGACGCTGAAGGGGTTATTCTGTTCGATGTCCTTCCCCATGGTCAAACGATCAACTCTGAAGTGTATTGTGCTACTCTTCAAAAATTGAAGAAACGACTTCAGCGTGTTTGTAGGCACAAAAATCTGAACGAACTTCTCCTTCTTCATGACAACGCAAGACCTCACACAAGTCTTCGCACCCGAGAGGAGCTCACAAAACTTCAGTGGACTGTTCTTCCTCATGCACCCTACAGCCCCGATTTCTCACCGTCGGATTTCCATATGTTTGGCCCAATGAAGGACGCAATCCGTGGGAGGCACTACGCGGATGATGAAGAAGTTATTGATGCAGTACGACGTTGGCTCTGACACCGACCAGTGGAATGGTACCGTGCAGGCATACAGGCCCTCATTTCAAGGTGGCGTAAGGCCGTAGCATTGAATGGAGATTACGTTGAAAAATAGTGTTGTGTAGCTAAAAGATTGGGGAATAACCTGGTGTATTTCAATGCTGAATAAAACAACCCCTGTTTCAGAAAAAAAAATTTTTGCATTACTTATTGAACTGCCCTCGTATTACCAGTCCCAATCAAAGGGCTGCAGTTTATGCAAACGTCAGCCTCGGCAAAATAGGACGCATAAGGAAGGAACGCGAAAACAAGGCGCATGGTTTACTGGAATCGCCGCGAAGGAAAACTAATAATTTAGGGAGGACAGTTTCACAAAATCGATCATTCGATAAACGATGGAGGACTTTTACATAAACCAAAAAATAATGCCCACATTACGGAAATTACTCACTGGCGTGAAACAAAAAATACATTTTCGTTGCAGAAAGATGTTTTACACAAGACATTACGTGAAATGGGATTTACCTGGAAATACTTTTCAGACATGTTTACGAAGACAATGAGAAAAAAGCAGTGCGAATCGAACTAATACAACACACGTAATTATAAATATCTGGTTACTTTTTAAACACTCTTCGTGTTTCAAGAATTGTTAAGTTTTAATGCAGCCCTTCAAAGAAATCTTCTACCTTTTAGTAGAAACACAAAGCGAGAACAAGCCTTAAATTTTACAGACTGATTGCACTATATATGGTTCGTCTTACGAGGAGGAGGAGGAGATTAGTGTTTAACGTCCCGTCGACAACGAGGTCATTAGAGACGGAGCGCAAGCTCGGGTGAGGGAAGGAAATCGGCCGTGCCCTTTCAAAGGAACCATCCCGGCATTTGCCTGAAGCGATTTAGGGAAATCACGGAAAACCTAAATCAGGATGGCCGGAGACTCGTCTTACGAATAGAGGAACATACATTCATACGAATAGGCATTCGGTTCTATGTTTGTAATAGACTCCTGACCTCCGTTCTTATGTTAATATTATTTACCCTATAACGTTTTGTTTCGGAGAAGTTATTGTGTTTTGTTTTCCTTATACTCTTAACGCGTTTGTCTAAAACTAATCGCAGCCGAGACGTATCTGTACACGGTGTCGTCATAGATTTGAAGCGCACGCCGCGGCAGGGACTGTACTACGTTGTGAAACTGCCTGTAGAAGCGCCTTGTGACGTAGCTGGGTTGGCCAGCTACGTCACAAGGCGCTTCTACAGGCTGGTTGACAACGTAGTACAGTCCCTGCCGCGGCGCGCGCTTCAAATCTGTGACGACACCGTGTACAGATACGTCTTGCTGCGTTTATTTTTAGACAAATGCATTAAGACCATAAAGAATGCAAAAAACGATAGCTTCTTCCGAAACACAACATTATAGGGTAAATAATACTAACATAAGAACGGAGGTCAGGGTTCTACTACAAACATAGGACCAAATGCCTATTCATGTGAATGTATGTTCCTCTATTGCTATTCGTATAACGAACCCCCATATAATGCAATCAGTCTGTAAAATTTAAGGCTTGTTCTTATTTTGTGTTTCTACTAAAAGGTAAAAGTTTTCTTCGAAGGACTGCATTGAAACTTAACAATTCTTGCAACACAAAGAGTGTTTAAAAAGTAAGCAGAAATTTATAGTTTTGTGTACTGCATTAGTCCGATTTGCACTACTTTGTCACTGTTTCGTAAACATGAAACAAAAGTATGTGTTCAATATTATGTGTATTGGGTATTTAATCTGTTGTCAACTGTCAGAAAGGTTACATGTGTTTTGGTAGCATGAACAATTATTCGTTTTGTATAAAAATGAATTAGAGAATCTGTATTAAATTTTGTTATAAGAATGGAATATAGTGTATGAAATTTTTAGAAATGGTAAATATTGCTTTTGATGAGCCTGTTATGAGTAAACCGAGGGCAGATAAGTGGTATAAACATTTCAAGGCAGGCCTTAAAGGACAGCGGTTTTACAAGCATGGATTAGATTAAAAATGCACAGTTAAAGAGACCTATAAACTATCCCGAAGAAACAGTTCCTAAAGTGTTTCAGGGATTGGAAAAATCACTGGCATAAGTGTATAGTATGTAATCGTGAATATTTTGAAGAGGGTAACATTGCTGTAGATTAACAAATAAAGTTCTTGCCACAAAATAAAAATTAATATGTGAACGCATCTCGTATATCAAGCTTTTTGCTTAGAAGTCCAGAATCGGTGTAAATGTTTCGAAGGAAATTTCAGCAGTGTTTAGAATAGCTCTTGCACACATGTTTTAAGCAATATGTCTTAGAATCAGGTGAACAGTGACCGAGATAGAGATTTAGTTTTCCATAAGCATCAAAGGTTTTACGTGATTTTGAAACTGTCTGTAACGATGGGTTTCCTCCCAAAATTGTTAGCTTTCCTTCGTGGCGATTCCAGTAAACCATGCGGCTTGTTTTTCCATTCCTTACTTATGCGTCCTATTAGGTGAGGCTGACGTTTGCATAAATTGCAGCCCTTTGATTGGGATTGGTAATATTAGCTAACAGTTCGTTCTGGGTCGCATCTTTAATACACTCTGTAATAACTTTACAGACTATAAAACGGTCGTTACTCCCCAAATACCTCCTCTTCCTCGTATTCTGCACATTTTCTTGCAATGCTAGTGGGGTCAGGGATTTTCTCTGCCTCGTGATGGCTGGGTGTTGTGTGATGTCCTTAGGTTAGTTAGGTTTAAGTAGTTCTAAGTTCTAGGGGACTGATGACCATAGATGTTAAGTCCCATAGTGCTCAGAGCCATTTGAACCATTTTGCAATGCTAGACGATTATCCATCACTTCCGGATACCGAAGTACATCAGGAAGTATACAAACTTAACTCACTGACACTGGCAACTAAGATCCCACGAACAAAAACGACGTATACCACTGCACGCCGATCTACACCGCTAGACAGGTAACAGGCATCAGGTTTTGGGTGCCCCTATAGTCCGGTGGCAGTGTTCTTCCGGGAAAGGCCACTTCCCCCACCAAAAGCTCGCTCTTGAGTTTACAGACAGACTATATATACCGCACATGTCCAGCAACACACAGATTTTACTCTATATACTCACACACAGATACACCTTGACATTCGCAGGTGGAATTGTCAATGCTGAAGGTTACGACAGGAAAGATCATTCGAAGGAAAAAAGTCTACTAAACGTGGGATCTAAATTGCACGCCTTAAGAGCTATGAACATTAATTCATCGGCCGGCCGGGGTGGCGGTGCGGTTCTAGGCTCTACAGTTTGGAACCGCACGACCGCTACGGTCGCCGGTTCGAATCCTGCCTCGGGCATGGGTGTGTGTGATGTCCTTATTTTAGTTAGGTTTAAGTAGTTCTAAGATCTAGGGGACTGATGACATCAGAAGTTAAGTCCCATAGTGCTGAGAGCCATCTTCAGATTTGTGAAACAGAACTCATCTACTGAATATGTGCTCATAACTCTTAAGGTATACATTTTATAATCCATGTTTCCTAGACATTTTTGCTTTAAATGATCGTTCATGTCACAGTGTTCCATTAAAAGCGCCGTGTTCAGTCGTTGCAAATAGAAGTCAACGTGTCGCTCTTAGCGGAACGAAATCGACAGACGTACCCCACGGATGTGGGATAGAACCATTACTGTTTACAATGTATATAAATGATCTATTAGAAAGATTCGGAAGCTTTTAAAAAATGTTCATAGATAAAGCGGATATCTATAAGAAAGCAGAAACGCCAGAAGACATCATAGATTTGCAGAATGACCTGTAGAGGAGCAATGAATTGTGCAGTTCCTGACAGTTCACCCTGAATGTAGATAAACGTAACATATTCCGCATACACAGAAAAACAAACCGACTACGTCAGAACTATACTATTCTTGACAGATTGCTAGAAAATGTATCTACTATAAATATCCGATAGTAACTATCCAGAACGACCTTAAATGGAATAGCCACATAAAGCAAATCGTAGGAAGTGCAGATGCCAGTCTGAAATACATGGGAAGAAACTTAAAGAAATGTAACTCATCCAAAAAGAAGTGCCATACAAGGCGCTTGTTCCATCGATTCTTGAGTATTGTTCGTCTGTATGTGTTTCTTATCAGGAAGTACTGAGAGGATCCGACGAGAACGGCATGTTTCGTCACGAGATCGTTTAGTCGGCGCGAGAGCGTTACAGGGATCCAAAACAAACCAAAGTGGCACACGTTACAAGAGAGGTGATGCGCATCATGGACACGCTTGCTATTGAAATTTCGAGAGAGCACTTTCCGGGAGGAGTCAGACAACACGTTACTTCCTCCCACACATATATCTCACGAAAATTCGAGAAAAACACAAGATCTTGCTGAGAATCATTCCTTCCACGGGCCATTTACGAGTGAATCAAGGAAGGGCGGATCAGTCACTGGTACCACAAGTACCCTCTGCCACACACTGATAGGTAGCTCGCGGAGTAGGATGTAGGTGTTTGTATAATGACCATCCCTCCTGGGACACAATGTATAACCTAGACTGCAAATTGTCTCTGTGGGACATATCGTCCCAGAATTAAGTTAAAAATAGTTCCTATACCTATCATCCGATTCTGACCAAGGTTCTCGAGACGTTCAACTGGGTTGTAAGGTAAAGTCCCTTCTCAAAATTTTGCAACTTGGATTCTGTGGACCCAACTGCCATCTCATCTGGTACTTGGTTCGAAAGTCCTTGACTAGTGAGTCATAAATAAAAAAGCTCTACTTTCAGGAGTAAGAAATAAAATGTTTTAAAATGTAAAAAAAAAAAAAAAATCTTTTGGTTATGTAACGTCAGTGGTTGGGGCACACATTAATGAAGGGAGCAATGTGAACAGCTCAAGTAAATCTGAAAGGAGAGATTGGAGGTACTTGGCTGGTAGAAAGGCCAAGAACATATGGATGCTGGGGTCATGTTGCGAGTGTGGGTGAGTGTGGGTGAGTCGTCCAGTTTATGTCCAAAGACGTCTTTGGCAATAACGGATGGTCCGCGGCTGGGCATAAGAATTCTTGCCACGAAGATGCTTCCTCAGCGAGACACATCGTTCCACCTCAGGTCAGAGAGCCACAGCAGCGTCCTGTGCTGGTGGCAGCATAGGGAGAACGAGGTGTCACCCGCTGGACATTCCGCATTCCGTAACGCAGCGTGGCTTTCACCTCAACGCTTTCGAAGGCAGCCGCGCCGTGCGCTCAGGTAGAGCTTGGCACCTGTGAACATTGAAGCGGCAAAAAAAAAAAAAAAAAAAAAAAAAAAAAAAAATGGCTCTGAGCGCTATAGGACAACTGCTGAGGTCATCAGTCCCCTAGAACTTAGAACTACTTAAACCTAACTAACCTAACGACATCACACACAACCATGCCCGAGGCAGGATTCGAACCTGCGACCGTAGCGGTCGCGCGGTTCCAGACTGTAGCGCCTAGAACCGCTCGTCCACTCCGGCCGACGCGGTAGGAGCAACAATGGACGATGTCGTATGGGTAAGGTATGGAGGAGAGTTGTACACAGCACCAATGAAGCAGAAGCTGTTAAATGGTTATAATGATGAAATTACTGGTTTCGGAAAATATGTTCTGAATGTATGACTGTACCGTGTTCTGGTGCACACAGATAAAATGGCTGTGAACACCTAATCTATCATAAAACTTTGATTGCAGATGAAAATTTTTAAATCTCATTGCCCCTACCTTCCAACCCTACCTCGCTGCTCTGTGTCGAGACGCGGTATAAGGATTTCAGTATAACTAGGAACAGAATAGAGCAGGGCTTCACAGCAAGCGTGCTCCGGAAGGAATAGCTGAACGCTACTCTACAAGCAGCGAGTACTGTGCGTCTTCCATTGTCACAGGGAATGGCGTGGGGAGCTGAGTGGAGGCTAGCGTAAACGAGGAAACCGACTCTGAGGGAAACGTTTGCATACGTCTAGACTGTTTTTATAGTTGCCGTTGCAATGCAGATCAGTTACCTCAAGCTTTATAGCACCACGAACTGAGTACTGGAAGCTTTTTCATCTGCCCATTCAGTTGCGTTACGACTCCTCGTTCGTCCCCGAACATGACTGGCACTCCATCTACAGACACAAAAACTAATAAATTTCACAACAAATCTACATTTTCTTCGACGCTGATAATAACGTGGCACCCCTGATACTACACGTTCATAAAGTGCTAAAGAACATGCTACAATATCTTTACAGAAATTTAGCGAGGAACGTCATTTCCCATAACCTGTGTGGGACGCATGATTGCCGTGCTTGCTAATGCCACTACACGAAAGTATTCTACCTGACGTGGACACAAAAGTTTAGCAACAACTACCAAATATGGTTTTATTAAATCACCAACCGTGAAAGAGCGCTACGTCTTCACTAAAAGTAGTACAAATGTTGATGGTATTGGGACAGCAAACAGCCACAAATTTATTTTCAGTTCCTTTATTCAAAGGGTACCGTTACCGGTTTCGAATCATTGTGATTCATCCTCAGACGGTTTACACGCTTTCTTTATGACATGTGGTGTCCCAACACCATCAACATTTGTCTTCAAACAACAGCCACGGTCTCCATCATGTCATCATATGACAAAATTGCAAAAAGTAGTACAATTTTGTAGCTCGTCTGAACGGCACCCCTCACTTGAATTTTCTTCCTCTTCATCAGAAAGCTTTCTTTCAAGTTTTAAGACCTCTTGTATGCGCTCAGATTTATTATTTATATGATTGAAAACAATCAGTGGAGACACTAACAAAAGAATAATGTTCAACAGTGCGCGTCGTAATTGATTCACAGCGGTGGAAAGCCAGATGGCACAGTTGGATCTGCCGGAACCCTGCTAAGGAAATGTAATCCACCGACGAAACAATTACTAACCGAAAAGTTCATTTGACTAATTCGTGGATATGCTTGGGAGCCTTACTAGCTAGAATTTATAGAGAAGGTCGACATGACCTAAATACGGATGGTTTATTCATCTCGAGCGAGACACAGAGGTGTTCATCTAACTCCAGTGGCAGACACTGCAAGGTGTCGTGGGTCACGGAGAAGGCTATCATTGAAACTTCTAAGGAAGGGTGGAAGATTACTGTTAAGGTCCCACCGAGGACGAGTTCATTGGATACGAAGTAAATGTACGCAGTGAGAATGGACAGGGAAAGACATTAGCCCTGTCCTTTCAAGGGGACCTTTTCGCCAACCGCCTTAAAGGGCTCCGGAAAGGCTCAAAATCATGAAAAGTTCAATTTTTACTTTTTTGCGTTTTCTGAATCTGCAGGCTATTACCTTTTAATAGATATATAATTTATTCAATTCCGAAGACTACAACTATTTTTAAATTTTTTTTTAAATGTGTTCTACATGGGCGTGACCCACTGTGGCGCTGTTAAACTGCTGTCAAATGGTGTTATTATTAACGTCCGTGTTCATCAGGTACATTTTAGTGATGTGAGATAAAGTATGTGTTGTGGCTAACCTGTGACGGTTCAATATATATCGCTGGTGTGATTGTCGATTGTTTCATGTTTATTTACTCTGTCGTTATCTCGAAAATATTCGTAATTAATTCTGTTTCTTGAGTCTCTGTTTTGTTGAAGTATAATAATGAGTAAAAGTAAAGTTATTAGAAATCCTCTGAAGGCTTTTAAGAAAAGGAGAAATGTTGGAAAGCCAAAGGTATGTGTTATTACTGTAAACAATAAAGACGATAACCAAGTGAGTGAACCTAACCTCTCAAGTACACCTGCCCATAGCAGTCAAAGTGGGAAAGAAAATACTTCACAGAAGAAGCTTGGTTCAATGAGTGAAAACTATGAATGTTTTATGGGCGAATCGGATGTGAATGAAATATTTGATATGTCAGTTCTCAAAGGAATTTTTTCAAACTGTGTACGATGTATTCATTGTAGTGAAGTTGGTCTGGAACTCTCCATAATAAAGCACGTAGGACTTGCTAGTGAAATACAACTGAAATGTGATAAGTGTTCATACATGACGTCCTTTTGGAACAGTGTTGCAGTAACTGCAACTGAAGAAAATGGTAGCAAAATCTACGAACACAACAACGAGCGATGCTTGCTTTAGACAAGGAACGCCTTCCGGCTGCAGACAGGGCTGTAAAGAGTTTAGAAATACAAGCAAGAGTAAACAGGAGGAGGAACAAGAGGAAGCTGGAGGAGGAGTTTGGAGAGGATGAAGATATGCACTAAAAAGTTAATCCAATCTTTGTCGCTAGATTCCCAAAACTTTTATTTTCTCATACTAATTACATGTTTTTTAAGGATCTTCCAAACATATTTGGTCCAAACTTTCAGTAAATGTTACACAGTACCTTCTGCATAATTTAACACAGCCTTTTTCCAAAAAACTGTAAATTTTTGAATATATAAATAAAAAATTGCAAAAAAATGTTGTGAATTTTCATTACAATTGAAAAAAAATCATCTTTAATAACTGAACTAAAATTTTGTAAAATACCTGTGTTAAGTTGTAGCCCATATTCCAATAAATAATCTGTAAAAAGTTCAACTTCCTACCTCAAATACTTTGTGAGGAAAGATGTAATTTATAAGCGTTATTTTAACATTGCAAGTATAGGGCGTTCCGGAGCCCCTTAAGCGGTTTGAGGAAATCTCCATACTAGAACTCCATACGAAAACTCTTGTAAGCTCGGCCACGTTTTGTAAATGCTGAGCAACTGTGCTGCTATAAAACATAGAATAGTGTGTGTTAAAGAAATTTCCAGAGAATTATACAGCAATCACGTAGCGTAGGTGCAAAAACCGCGATAACTTTAAAATGCATACACAAATACAGGACGAACAGCGACGTCTAGAAATGTCCACCACTGCACCAAACCAGTGACGAGTACAAAACGAGACCCCAACACTAAAATAAGGAAACTTATAAGAGCCATCTGACGATGTATATGTAACAAATCCGAAACCGGTAATAATTTGTTTTAACTTTTTCAACCATACTTGTGGCTGGATTCTCCTTAAGTCATACACCGTATATCACTATTGCCTTCCAACCTAACCTAGACTTAAAGCTAAGCTACAAATCAACCAGTCACCACAACCACCAGCAAAAAGCCACTTATCACAGCAAGAGTCCTGGTCCCCGCGGAAGTGTAGTGTCAGTGCAAGCGTTCCGAACCCGTACGTGGATGGGGCACGCTATACTGTTTTAGTGGCTAGTGACTTTCCCATGAAGACGGGTATTTATCAACATATGTTAGAAAAAAACAAGATAAAATTTCTAGAAGGATGCGGTACGCTGCTCAGAAGTTCTATTAGAAGGAGTAGGAAATGGCTTATGAAAGTTCCTTCGTTCTGCTTCTGAGGTTGACTGATTAGGAAGGCCCGAATGTTCTAAAAGTTTGTGGCATGTGAAATAAAGGGAATCGGACAACAGTCTATGCATGTAATAGGTGTGTAGCATCTGGAATGCAAATGCTTATTTCAAAACTGTTTAACATTTCTGAAGCCGGGAACTAGTGGTCCTCGCGAGAAACAAAATTGCTTTCCCTATTCGGTAGAACTACATGAATTCAAAATGCGTTCCCTTGCAGTTTTTCTGGCCGTCCTGCAGTCTAGTTAGCATTCACGCCATAAGTTATGCGTGTTCTTTGAAGGCAGATCTGGAAGCTCTTTCCACGAACATGTCGTCTTCTAAAGTTGTGTCCTCAGCGCAGAAGGCAGCTCGTCGGTCGTGGGGTCTTCTTCGGTGCTGTGTGTGTGCTATCTTTCCGGAATTGTTTCGCAAAAGAGTTTCTAAATTCTCTAAATTCTCAAAATTAGTGGGTGTGCACCTGTCGATGTGTTGACGGTTGTCGACGACCTCACCCTGCTGCGATCCTGTAAGTTGTTTCAACATTGTATACACCAGAACAAACTCAAGCCTCAACCTAAAACATATTCACAGCTACTTACTATTCGACTGTTCTGTACATTAACACAGGGACACTTTTCCCAGGCATATAGGGTATACATAAAGTGCGGAAACACTTTCAATTATTTGTATACCAAAAAATGTTTTCCTTCACCCCTGTTCCCAAAACTCCCGAAGATAGACGTTGAGTGTGGATGTTGTATCGCAGACGCAATCCGCTTGACTGTTCTGAGATGTCACTAAACCCTCCCAAAGATGTAAACAACGATGCATGAGCAGCGCCTGTCAGGCAGAGGGGGTCCGACAGCCGATCAGTTCTAGTCATTCCACCAGGAAGGACGTACAAGGCTCGTGTTGTCTGTAGTTCAACCACGCCTAGACGGTCAATACCGCGGTTTGATCGCGTCCGCACTGTTATTTTGTGCCAGGAAACGCTCTCAACAAGGGAAGTGTCCAGGCGTCTCAGAGTGAACCAAAGCGAGACAGGAACTGTCGATGACATGCCTCGCCCAGGCCGCCCAAGGGCAACTACTGCAGTGGATGGCCGCTGCCTACGAAATGTGGCTTGGAGGAACCTGACAGCAACTCCACCATGTTGGATAATGCTTTTCGCGGAACCACAGGACGTCTTGTTACGACTCCGACTGTGTGCAATAGGCTGCACGATGCGCAGCTTCACTCCCGACGTTCATGGCGAGGTCCATCTTTGCAACCACGACACCATGCAGCGCAGTGCAGACGGGCCCAACAAAATGTCGAATGGACCGCTGATGATTGGCATAACGTTCTTTTCACCAATGAGTGTCTCATATACCTTCACCCAGACAATCGTCGGGAGACGTGTTTGGATCAACCAGGTCAGGCTGAACGCCTTAGACACACTGTGCAGCGAGTGCAGCTGGGTGGAGGTTTCCTGCTGTTTTGGGATGGCATTATGTGGGGCCAACGTAAGCCGTTGGTGATCGTGGAGGACGCCGTAAAGGCTGTACGATACGTGAATGCCATCCTCCGTCCGATTCATATCGGCAGTATATTGGCGAGGCATTTGTCTTCGTGGACAACAATTCGCGCCACCATCTTTGCACATCTTGTGAATGACTTCCTTCAGGATGACGACATCGCTCGACTGTAGTGACAAGCATGTTCTCCAGAATGAACCCTGTCGAACATGCCTGGGACAGAGCTACGAAAAGGGCTGTTTATGGACGACATGACCCACCAACCACTCTGAGGGATCTGCGCCGAATCACCGTTGAGGAGTGGGACAATCTGGACCAACAGTGCCTTGATGAATTTGTGGATAGTATGCCACGACGAATACAGGCCTGCATCAATGCAAGAGGACGTGTCACTGGGTATTAGAGGTACCGGTGTGTACAGCAATCTGGACCACCACCTCTGAAGGTCTCGCTGTATGTGTGGTTTTCATGAGTAATAAAAAAGACGAAAATGATGTTTATGTTGATCTCTATTCCGATTTTCTCTACAGGGTCCGGGACTCTCGGAACCGAGGTGATTCAAAACTTTTTGTGTATATGCACTCTCTCTGTAAACACTAACGTCACGAAATAACCGAAGAAGACCGGCGTCAGAAGTGAAAATTAACAACCGACAGGTGAGATAACATTACTCTTTTCGTCTGTTGTTTGTCAAGGATTCCATGCAGAACGTAAGTAAAGCATCTATCTCTATTTATATGTTCACTTCCTAATTTAATTTCGACTGTTCCCTTAATAACATTATCCCAGTAACTGGAAGTGCAAGCCACAATCCGCGTGTTGCTATATTTCATAGGGTGACTGTTGCCAAGACATACATTGGTCATACACTGGTCAGACTACAAAGATTGTGCAGGACCGGTGTACTGAGCATAAGCGGCGTCACAGACGTCTACAACAGCCGAGCGAATCTGCTCTTCCAGAACACTGCCTTTGAACCGGTCATCCTATAGACTACAACAACACGGAGATTCTGACATACACTTCCTGCTATTGGGATAGTGTTACTAAGGAAGCAGTCGAGCAATTAGCAAGGAACCTTGTAAATAGAGATGGAAGTTTCTGTTTAAATTCTGCTTCGAATCCTGTTCTCTCCCTTGTGAATAAACAGAGGGACAGAGTTAGTGTTATTAATTTAATGGTTATTAATTTTCGCTATCGATTACTTCTAACGCTGGTTATCTTCGGTTGTGTGGTGGCGCTAGTGTCTACAGTGTGTGTATGCGAGTTGTGTGTGTGTGTGTGTGTGTGTGTGTGTGTGTGTGTGTGTGTGTTTGTTTGTTTTATCTTTCCGGACATGCTCTAGAATCTGAGGTTTTATATTCTCTTACACAACACATATTTTCTTCAATTTCGCCAAGAAAATGTCGAAACATCTGCGGTTGTAGACGACATCACCCAGCTGTATTCCCTTCAGTTATCTGAACAGTTTAAAGTTCTTAACCACCTAAAAAAATTGGTTCCGTAGTATCTAGGAGTTCAGAAATTGGTAACCGTAGTAAAAAGTACCCTTGTCTTCAGTTCAGTAATTCACAGGGAATAAAATTTCAATATAACCAATCCTGAAGCCAGCGCCACATGTGAACTTCTTTACGGAATGTATTTAACTGGAGTTGCAGCACTCGAGATCATGTTTCAATTAAATAACACTTAATCAACTTATAACTTATGTGTCATTCGTTTGCCTGACAAACTACAGAATTGCCCGTTACATAAATGGCTTCAAATGGCTCTGAGCACTATGGGACTTAACAGCTATGGTCATCAGTCCCCTAGAACTTAGAACTACTTAAACCTAACTAACCTAAGGACAGCACACAACACCCAGCCACCACGAGGCAGAGAAAATCCCTGACCCCGCCGGGAATCGAACCCGGGAACCCGGGCGTGGGAAGTGAGAACGCTACCGCACGACCACGAGATGCGGGCTAAATGGCTTCAAGAGGACTGTATTTAATGTAATGCAGATAGTATTCTCAATCACCTTGCCGTTTCAGATTAGAATACTCTCTTGCAGCACGAAGTCACGTGTGTGGACTAATCACTGGCGTCTCATTGGCTAGGAAATTCCATCATAACAGCAGTTTTCACTCTCAGTTGGTCCTGAGGAAGACGGTAGAAATAATAGTCAAAAGTTCAAAATTTGATACTATTTCGAGAAGTTAAGAAAACCAAGGACGTTGTAAACAAATGTAGACTGCCAAAACAAGTGCTTCATCAAATACGTGACATTCTAAAGTGGATGTAATCATATAGTATCTGTGTCATCAGGAACTCTGAAAAGAAAAATGAAAATGATATCCTGATAACATGTTCAGAGTCTGGGTAACAGAGAACTACCTTACAGGAATAAGAAATGACCTTAAGTTTAGTTTCTTTGATCGCAGAAAGTTTGCTACACTGTAAAGGAAAAAAAAAAGACTTTTGGTTTTTTTAACTCCACCTTCTGTAAAACGCAATATTATGGTCTTTCTCTGATGACATCATATTGGCCATTGACTGTAGAAATTGTTTGTTTCACAATTGCAGTTTTGGCGTTTGGGCCATTTTCAAGTGGTACAGCAAAAGATTTTGCTTCAGCACACGTCATACTTTCTAATCCTCCGACGTGTGTACATGTCACCTGTATTTCTAGAGTGAAAAGCCTTTTGCAGTGCCACTTGAAAACGGTCCAAAGACTGAAGCTGCAGTTGTGAAATGCAGTCAACAGGGATTATGATGTCCTTAAAATATATAGCGATTCCCATGTGTCGTCTCCGGTAAGTCTTGTTTTATTTATGGTACTGCATTAATTCTAGAGATGGGAATGTACAAGACAGCCTGCTTTCATGCGTTTTATGACTAGAGAGCACGTTACGCTTTCTGTCATATTGTACATACTTACTGTCTTTCCTTTTAGGTTGTAGCTATACACCTATTTTTCACGCTTTCTTTCACTTCACTCTCAGCTAGCTTCGCCCGTTTTCATCACGAGACGAAATTTAGCAAATCATACGCCACCATACCCCTCGAGAGGTGTTGTGTTATCTGACTTCATAGAGATATTGGTGTGAGGCCAATAAACGATACATATCAAAATGAACGGTTAAATAATACGTTCAGTGAATTACGAAGCATATGTTGCATTACAAATTTTCCTTTGGCATATGTTTGGGTATTTTGTAGTGCCAGAAGGAACAGTGATTCAAATCGAGATTTTTGAGCAAAAGACAGCTGAGCCAAACAGAAGTAGTTAGACACTACCGTATGAAGAATGGTTCGAGGTGCGTTAAAAAACTAACGGAAATTTTTGTTTTTTCGAAATAATTTTGGTTATTCGTGTGCACCAATGTTATCCCCATCAAAATAGTCCCCATTCGACTTTATACCTTTACGCCATTGTTTTTTTCTGGAACTCGGTCTCTGGGGGTAGCTTATAACTCTCTCAGCGATGCGTTTTAAATCTCATCTATGCTTTGAAAATGGTGGCTTTTTGGGACATAATTTATTTTAGGGACATAAAAAAGTCACATGGGATGTTTGGCGAATACGGACACTGCGTTTCATCAGAGTATCGTTTTCGTCGAAAATTGTACGAAGAAGCAACGAAGTGTGAGCAGGTGCGTTATTGTAGTACAAATGTGTGAATTTTTTCACCACAAATCCAGGCTTATTTTTCGGATTGCTTCACCCAAACGGCCCTGAACTTCTAGGTACTACGTCTTATTGATCGATCTCGTGGCGGGTACTCATGCTGCACTATGCCATTACACCAAAGAACACTGTGAGAAAAATCTTTATATTTCACCGCAATTGTCGAACTTTTATCGATTGTGGTGATCCAGAATGCTCCCACTGGGATGACTGAGCCTTAATTTCGAAGAAATATCCTTAAATGCATGTTGATCGTCTGTTACGACACGTTTCAGTACCGCTGCATTGTTGTTGACTTACGTTAGCAACTTGTAAGCTACTTGTTTCACTGCTATTTTATTGCAAATTCAACACTTTGAGAAAAAGTTTTGGTGTCACATGTTTCCTACTAAAACAACCGGGAAAACGTTCATGGCTTGAGTCATCTGATTGATACAGTACTATCATAATCGATTTTTCTGATCGTGATTCGTGGATTATTTACCATCATTTCCTTCACTTTCTCCACGATATCTTCGCTTGACGAAATGCTGGGGCGTCAAGGGGCTCCACGACCGTCTTCGAAACACATACACAATTCCTACTCCGTTGTTTTACTCTCACGTGACTCACAGGACCCATGCTTAACACTTGTAAACGTTTGCTGCAAAACGGTTCTTATAGTAGAATTTGACAGAAACGCTCTGAAACCTTTTTGTTGTCTTGGCAGAAGAGCCAAGACCGTGTTACTAGAGGAGGCCGAAATGCACGCGTTTTAGCTCACGCAGGCTGACGTGAGGAGGAAAGAACTATACTGACGTGAGGTCTGGAACATGATAAGGAATTAGAATTCAGAAAGCGGACGTAGAGAGTTTGATACTTTAATCCATTAATGATGAACGTCGCTCTTGACGGTACATGATTCACAATATTATCAGTTGAAAATACATTCTTGAAGAATATGGCGCCTTGCTAGGTCGTAGCAAATGACGTAGCTGAAGGCTACGCTAAACTGTCGTCTCTGCAAATGAGAGCGTATGTAGCCAGTGAACCATCGCTAGCAAAGTCGGCTGTACAACTGGGGCGAGTGCTAGGGAGTCTCTCTAGACTAGACCTGCCGTGTGGCGGCGCTCGGTCTGCAATCACTGATAGTGGCGACACTCGGGTCCGACGTATACTAACCGACCGCGGCCGATTTAAAGGTTACCACCTAGCAAGTGTGGTGTCTGGCGGTGACACCACACTTTTTATACTAAATAAGCTGTCGCCGATACAACCAAAACTTGTGTAACCCTTTTGGCGCCTGACAAGACTTAAGTATTTAATGTGATAAACACTATAAATTTTCGAACTTCCTTATTAATAGAACAATGAAAAAAAACCAGACCAGTTGGACGAATACAACATGTGAAATTACAAAATTTCTGTTGCTATTGAACATACCTCGTAAAGATGGGAAAGGGCATCTGTCGACCTTATTGGATTCAAGGAAAAGGGGAAAACCAGCCGATCGGGGTTATGACCACCGTCTGTGTTGAAAATGAGTTCGGTGCCCCAACGATTCTCAAGCTCTGGCGGTGTGTCCTGAGAACAGCGAGTATATTGCTACTGCGGAAGACGGGAAGGACACTGCTGTGTCGATAGTCGGCTGTCAGTAAGGAATCCCCGCCGCCTAGCCGCCCTAACGTGTCCATCCGTCAGCAGAGGGCCGCGATCGGGCGATAACCATCTGAAGGGGCCGGCGAACGGTTCTGGTTGTGGTTGTGGTGGGGGGCAGTAGGTATGTCGCCGCCCGGACATCGCTCGCGCGGCGCCCACTGACGTAATTATATAGTGCGGGCGCGCGATCGTAAATCGCCGGTTTTACAGCCGATTGCTGCCCGCCTCTGCGTATATTTATATTTTTCTGAGCTTTCCCAGAGAATGCGAGGAACTCAGCACCGACTGTCGAGAGGTCCGTTTTAGGGATCTGTAAATTCGTGGCGTAGTCGTTCCAAACGACGCGAGACATTGTACTCGTTTTCCTTTTCTCTCTGCCTCTCTCTCTTTCCACTGACACTGTCAACCCTGTGCCAAACATTTCATCTGTCCACATGTCATCTGAAACTGGTGGCGGGACCGATAGTAGAGATAAGTGTCACGGAAATGGCGGAATATTTTCCCATCAAAAAGCAAGTATTCGCAGTATTCTGAATTTCTACAGAAAAGGAGCTCTGTCATTTGGTTACTAGTTAAACCACTACTTCCAAACATTCTGTATTATAACTACCTTCCCCTTCCCCGCCAAGAGTGGTGTCGTAATTCAGATTTTAATGCAACACAAGACTGAATCGCTAGGAGCATTGTCTGGTGGATGGTATGAAACAAGGCATGCTGCTTTTGGGGAGCCAACAATGCATATGAAACTCCTCTTATGTTTAGTTAACATCCAGAATGCGTAAGATCTGATTATTTTCTGTGTGAAATTGTAGCCTAACTCTCGCCAAACTCTGGTGATTTTTCATTCAAAAAGTTATCTTTGTGGCGATCAGGCATGGGTAAGCCGTGGTTATGAGAAAGAATACGTTTTGTACGAATACTAACCGTGCTGTCTAAAAAAAAAGTACTGTTTCAAATGGTTCAAATGGCTCTGAGCACTATGGGACTCAACTGCTGAGGTCATTAGTCCCCTAGAACTTAGAACTAGTTAAACCTAACTAACCTAAGGACATCACACACATCCATGCCCGAGGCAGGATTCGAACCTGCGACCGTAGCGGTCTTGCGGTTCCAGACTGCAGCGCCTTTAACCGCACGGCCACTTCGGCCGGCGTACTGTTTCATTTCCCAGTATTAAAGTTCTTAATTTTACCTGAAAGACTTTGATCTGGAAGGTTAACAGTTCATACCACTTACTGCTTTTACTGAATTCTTAAGTATTTTTCTCTCATCTGTGGCTAGCCGCAGCCATGTCCATATTACCAATTAGTTTCACTTTCAAAAACAGAGATTAAATATATCCGTCTTGCTTTTTCAGATTAAACAATCACGCTCCAACAGTTACGGTAGCCTTAATAAATGTTCAAACAATGCTACAGCCCGCCAACAATTACTGTTGACTAACACTGTAAGGTTGTGGGGGTTTTGTTTTTGCTTGCTTATTCTTGAATTGAGAACAACTGTGTGAGGTGAAATGACAAGTTTAATGACGCAATATTTCTCACCAAATTACGACTTTTCACACAGTTTTCAACTCGCCAACATAAAAGCAGCGCAATGGATAACGCATCTTGCCAACATCAAAAGTGAAATAAGTTTATACACAACAATGTTCAATATTAACTCTCTGAAAGAACATTAATCTCAAGCACAATATTATGAAAGTTTAATTGGAAGTTTCTTTACATTAATCATAAGCAAAATAATATGAAAGTTTAATTGGATGTTTCTTTACAACACTGCTCCTACACATACGTTATGATGTTGGCCAGTACTACGAAAGTCGTCCGATTCTGGCTCAAAGTTCGGTACTATTTAGGATGACAATCAAGTCTACGGTGGATGGTTAGTCAAGTGACAAATTTGAGCGCTAGATTACCCAAGGCCGCTCTTGTATACAGTGGACGCGAGCTAGTGAACCAACGAAGTTTACGCCTCTGCACGCGGTATTTACCTTAAGCTACCACATGTTGCTGTCTGCAAGGTCGCTCTCTCCCACTGAAATTCCTACAAAACAAATCTGGCCTTTGCTGCACTTTCCAGCAGAAACTTTCCCTATGTTTCCCTATGTTTCTCGTTATGCGAGAAAATACGTACTCATCTCTAGTCTGATTATGTAGTGATATACACGCGCATGGTTGGAGCAGCATGCATATTATGGCGCCCTCTCAGTTCTCACAAGAACAATTATCTAATTTGGCTGGTTCGTTTCTCCACAGTTGGAACTAAACGTTGCTACAGCTAATTTTAGCTGGAGTGCAGCCGCTGTGAACGCAGTGTCCACACCAATTTCTTCTCTGCATAGTACGGAGCATTAAGCGCTCCGTTCTGCGATTGATGCCAGTTCAGAGAAGAGTCCACACACCAAATTTCTCTCTTGTCCTACTCATGGCAGAGCTGCTTCCCTTAACTTGGGTTCCTTTTTCACGTCACGGCTTTTTTCGATCAATAGGAGCATTCCTCTCATTTTGAAGAAACACCATCTACCAATCGCAACTTCACTTCTATAAAACTGGATCGAAACTTTAGTAGTTTTCTTCTTCCTAGCGAGTTTCCGCCAATTGGACGTTTTGTGGCCGTTCCAGACGCCTAAAATACATTGACCTTTCCATGTATCGCACTCGCTGGACAAAAATGCGTCACTTGCTTTTGTTCGTATCCCGTTTTCTAAAACTTCTTCTCTGCTCTTGTACCAATGCCCTAGCTACAAGCGGCCCTCCAGCTTGAATCACCTGGCTCGGGGTCACTATCCTCCTATCTGTCATCCCTTTAAGTGGTTGCTGGCGTAACTCCCACATCGCAGCTTCACTACACCATTGTGGAGCTGGCTTTTCAAAACCAAAAGCGACTTGGCTCGCGTTGCCTGATCTAGGTAGACACACATTGTATAAGAATGGTGTGTTAATTACTGTCGACTGACTGTCATCCCTTTTTGCATTACATATTGTGTAAGGTGGCAAGAACTATGCCCCTTACGTGAAGTCATTAAAGATCACCTAACTCACGTTGAGCGAACAGTAGGGCTGAAGAAAAGTGACTGACATGAAAACTTTGTGGAAATGCGTCTTTTTACTGGAGGCTAGTCTATCCCAGGGAAGTATACAGAGTTGACCGTGGCCGGCTGGGGAGCGGCGAAGGGAAGCGATAATAGGCAGCTTAGAGCGGCTCAATCTCTGAGAAAGCGATAACGGGGCGTGGCCACCAGCTGCTGTAAGATGAGTGACAGTGAGTGGGTCGTTGACCCCATGCTGGTGTACTGGAAAGCAGATGGAGAACTTGTACGCCTGTTGATAAATGTCTGTCATCCCGTTTTAGGTGAAACATGTGAGCAAGCCACGCAAAGCTATGGTGGAGTGGTCAACAGAGGCCAAAATATGTGTGTTCGTGACTATAGCAACTTCACGCTGAATTCACGGTCCGCAGAGTCTGAAGTAAATCAGGTGAAGAGCGACAGAATGAAATACGCCAGCCTCCGATGGGAACATAGGACCAAGGAGTTTGAAGTACTCTCCTGGGAGTCAGTATTCTGGAAAAATGGGTGTTTTGTGCAGACGCTAACCTTGATGGGTGGCTTGGGAGGAGCTAAATAGCAGAAGTTGAGAGGAAGGGAAATTTTGTTGGAATTTGTTCACTTCCCAGAGCAGGCATTCGTCGGCGCTGGGAAGCAACGCATAATTAACGTGACTTGCACTGCAATTGGCCTAAGTGATTTTGCTGGAGGGGAAACTGAGGCGAAGAGCGGACTGTGAGAAGTCCCCGCAGTGGTCTTCCATTCCCAGCTTGCCTAGAGTGTGGACGTGGTGTTCCTTACTAAGCTTGCCTGAGGAAGAGTGAGCATCTCTGAAGTTTAGGACAGCAAATGGAATGATTGAGCTCAGAGATAGAAAGTTTTGGTTCAGCCATGTACTGAGCAAGATAGCTAGGAGTGAATAGAAGAGCGCAGCCTTGCAGCACCACGAGGCCGGCCGACGTCCTCACAATGACGACGCCCCGCCACGCTGAATTCAGTGATATTGCACCCGCTCCGGCTGATTAATTTGTTGGATCATGTCGGCAAAGTTTCCACGAGGGGTTCATGGGCCGTGTATTGGGGAACTCTTCTCGCACTTCGCATTATGCCTGGGTCAGTCGATAGGAATTAATTTTGATTTATCGCGCTTTACTCCGCGTAAACACAATTTACGTATTACCACTACCTGATAGGAGAGTCTTGTAGTGTAATGATTGAAGGTCGGGAGTTAAAATAAATTTGTGCTAATCGACCGCATCTGTTTTCAATCAAGTAGTTGAAATCCCAAGTCACTTTCTTAATTAATTTTATGTTCAACATTTGCATCTGGTGTTCAATAGCTGAATATAACATCAATGTGCACTCCTTTTTAATTAAAAGTGATCAATTCCGAATCAATTAATGTCAACACTGCCTCCGCAGTTCAATCAGGAGTCACAGGGCCATATTACTATCTTTGCATTATCTGATATTGCGGCAATCTTGCACTCTCTGTTGATCTGTTAGTCAATTAGTTAGGGTGAACACACGCCAAAACCAGATAAGTGACGGGTGGGGTGTTACAATTGATAGCCAAATGTTCTCATAACTGTATATGCACGTTAGGTATCATCTTCACCTTCTCTCTGCGATATGCAAACGTCTCACGTAAGGTGCAAATCTGACCATTTATTCTGCCACCTTACAACACTGACAATGCTGATGCCAGCAGTCCCTGCTAGCACAGTGATTGTGCAAAGGGAGTTAAAGAGAATGGGGTACATTTGTCGTGCAGCTCCTCATAAGCCTCGCATTTCGGTAGTCAGTACTAAGTGACACTTCTCGTGGTGTAAGGAGAGACGGAACTGGACAACGAGTGGTCTACATCTACATCTACATGATTACTCTGCAATTCACATTTAAATGCTTGGCAGAGGGTTCATCGAACCACAGTCATACTATCTCTCTACCATTCCACTCCCGAACAGCGCGCGGGAAAAACGAACACCTAAACCTTTCTGTTCGAGCTCTGATTTCTCTTATTTTATTTTGATGATCATTCCTACTTATGTAGGTTGGGCTCAACAAAATCGCATTCGGAAGATAAAGTTGGTGACTGAAATTTCGTAAATAGATCTCGCTGCGACGAAAAACATCTTTGCTTTAATGACTTCCATCCCAACTCGCGTATCGTATCTGCCACACTCTCTCCCCTATTACGTGATAATACAAAACAAGCTGCCCTTTTTTGCTTCCTTTCGATGTCCTCCGTCAATACCACCTGGTAAGGACCCCACACCACGCAACAATATTCTAACAGAGGACGAATGAGTGTTGTGTAAGCTGTCTCTTTAGTGGACTTGTTGCATCTTCTAAGTGTCCTGCCAATGAAACGCAACCTTTGGCTCGCCTTCCGCACAATATTATCTATGTGGTCTTTCCAACTGAAGTTGTTCGTAATTTTAACACCGAGGTGCTTAGTTGAATTGACAGCCTTGAGAATTGTACTATATATCGAGTAATCGAATTCCAATGAATTTTTTTTTGTTTGGTTTGGAGTAATGAACCACAATATACCCTGTGCTAACCCGATGGAAGGGTTTGGGTGTTACGGGTGTCTGGACAACGTTACTAGCCATTGTACGTAGTGCCAGCACTGAAGTATTCAGGTTAAACAAACGTGGCGTGTGTCTTGCATTTGACTGGCCAAGTCGTGCATCCACTCTCAGTTATAAAATTATTTGTTAAAACAACAGTTTCGTCAGGCAAGGTCGATCATCCAACTCCATTTTTATTTATAACACTAAAATATCCTCCAAGACCAAATATTTTTCTTTCATTTATTGATATCCGGTTCAGGGAGAACATTCAGTCATTGATTTGCACACAGGTAACAGTCAAACAGCTGTAAAGGTTATTCTTCATAACTAAATAACAGCCAGTCTCTTTCCTGTATAAAATTTTCGCCTGCCGTAAAGTCCTTCATCATTTCTCAAATTATGTCGTTAAAACTGTCTTACAACGAAAATCCATTTCATTAAAGTCCAATATACGTCGCACATGCGTGGAGTGTCGTAAAAGTTACAGCCGGTCAGGGTTCACTTGGTTCTCACTTTTCCAGTCCCGACTAGGGAACTGTGTAGTCGTATCTCAGGTACGGTGACGGCCATTAAGCCGCAATCAAGTTTTTTATTCGTTGGCATATGTTGTATCAAACCAAAGCACTCGATTTGTGAAATCTGCTTCAATATTGTTGCAGGGATATTGTTGCACCGCACCATTTTCTAAATATGCCTTTACCCTAGTTTTAGTGATTTCAATTACAGCGTAGTTCGTGAACCTAGAATTAGTCTTCCACTTTGTACTGGAATGTGCGGTATTTTACCACTTATTGATACATTCAAACTGTGAGAGGCGGATAGGGAGTCAAAGACGATACCATGTCTTTAGTGGTCATTGCTCTTACTGAATATGCAGGTATGTCTCACAACCTACCATCATAGTTTTCATTATGTCAGCACCTCTGGCCAATCTTCCAAACAGCGCGGAAGCTCTGTTGGATACGTTGCTGGTTCAGCACTCTTGAGGGAAAATTTACCGCTGCAGAGCTAAAGATTTATCCTGGAAATAAACCTGAGCTGAAGCAACGAAATTTCTCCGTGATGTCCTATACTTTATAGATCTCAGTCCAGCCTTCCTCAGCTTCTGCGAAATTAGGAACGTGGGAGAGACGCAATGACAGAAATGTAGCTGTGAGGGCGAATGGTCAGTGGTGTATGGGTAGATCTAGTGACGCCGTATCACATCCTGCATTCGGTAGCGTACAGTTTAGTGTGTGGCAGTCAGATAGTCGTTTGGAACCGATTTCGGAAGAACGTGTTTCCAACAGACGAAATACTCCGGAGAATATAGCTTTGTCCTTCATCGTGAGACCAGATAGAAGCTATTTCCCACCAGCCAAGAGTCGTGCTTGAGTGTGGTTGATAGCCGCGCGGCATTAGCCGAAAGGTCTAGGGGGTTTCAGTCGTGGACTGTGCGGCTGGTCCCGGCGGAGGTTCGAGTCCTCCCTCGGGCATGGATGTGTGTGTTGTCCTTAGGATAATTTAGGTTAAGTACTGTGTAAGCTTAGGGACTGGTGACCTTAGCAGTTAAGTGCCATAAGATTTTACACACATTTGGACAGTATGGTTGATACGCCATTTCATTTTCCACTCATTACACTGCAAGGAATGTATCAATGTCTTTTACACAGTTTTCTTTGTTTTACTCCAATCTTACGCTGGATTTTATTGTAATCATATGTTGTTCTTTCACTCTATCAGTACCCATGTTTCTTTGGCACAACGTACCAAACACACTACAAAACACAAAGTAACTGGTGAATAATGTTTAGAGTTTATTATAAGATAAATTTTTTTTCACTTTTGTGATTATGTGAAAACGGAGCCCTTACAGGATCACTTTGTCCGTCTGTCTGTCCTACTTTTAAAACCTCTTCTTTCCAGGAACGGGTAGAGGTAGCAAATTATAACGTATGTAGAGTATAAAAACTGTAAGGTTCTAAGTCAATGCAAAATACGACAAACGTTGACACTAACTTATCAGATCTTCAGTTTAACTACATACATATACGTATTGGGCCTTGTGGTCTAGCGCCTAACATTCCACTCTTCGATTTACGTTTCGTGTGTCGGTGTCGTAGGTCATCTTGTATCTGGTGTTTGTGCAGCTCTTTCTGACAAGATGTCGTCTCGCGCCGTGTTGTCTAACGTGCTGTCAGCTTCGGTTTTGATAAATCCTCACGGCATGTGCAGCCCGGCTCTTTGCGGTACACGACTGGTTGGTGGACAAGACCAACGTCACTACAGAGCAACTGCATACTGTATATTTTGAATCGGAATTACATGTGCTTTTTTTTCACATATCTTGACCCGCTTCAGCTTGACGGGAAACTGTTACGTCACGTTACTCAGGTCGCCTTTACTTATCATGGTGGTTCCACTAGCATGGTTTTTAATCTTCTACCAGCATAAAAAACTGATCTTCTCCCACAGGATTTTGCAGCTGAGGCAACCCCGGTTAAAAATCAAAGTGGATCTTTGAAATATAATGTTCGTGATTTTTCCCTTGCTGAGAAAAGAAAGAAAGGAAACTAGTATGGACATAAACACCGTCACCCCCGTGGTGCTGGACTCTGTTATTCAAAAATTCAAAACAAGCGTCTTTGAAGCAGAACCCAGGACGATGATGCAGGTGAGGGACGCTTTTCTTTGGCTCACTCTTCGGATTGACTTCCAATGAAGGACCCTTTTTCTGGCCTGAGTTTCGAACGAGGTAGCACCTGATCAGACGGTTACTGGTAAGTCATCTTGGCGATTCTCCTGTCATCCAGACCGCCTCGTCGGCGCCGCCCCTTAATGTATATGTATCAGGACCGCAGTTACCTGCCCCGGCTCTGTTGGATACCTCTCCAGTTGTCTCAGCTTCCCAAACTGCTTCTGCGCCTCCTGTCACCGCCTCCAATCCACAGTCTCTTGATGAGCACAGCTTGATGGATTCCCAAGGGCAGGAGGACCCCGTCGATACTAGAGAAATCTCCACATGCGAACCCCTGTCCATCGAATAGTGGAGGGCGAAGATCTCTCTCTCTCTCTGTTTCAATCAGATATTCTGCACGACCAACTGAAAGGTGGCTACACTGAGCCACAGCGCCAGAGAGTTTTGTTTCGCCGCCTCCACTGGCAGTGATTATTGAGAAGTAGCGGAGGGCAGTGCATGTTGAGAACTCGTAGTAGTCAGTGCTCGCTGAGATGTCGTAGTGAAAGGTTCTTGTCGAAAAGTCGTAGTGGAGAGTGCTTGTTCCATGTTTTATGCAGTTGTTTGATGGGATAAGATGTTGTTCTAATGGAGATATTGTAATGATCAGAGTGCTTTTCGTCAATATATGAAGGTAAAAGAAAAAAAAAATTCCTTTTCTTTTTATTATCTCAATGTCTTAAATAATGCGTCATTACAGGTTCAGTCAACAAAGCATCTGGCTTGTATTCTTGTATTAGAGTGTAATTCTGGTTTTCTTGCGCAATTATAGTATTTCTATTTTTTTAGCACTTCAGTATAAATGGTATTTGAAATTTCTTGTCTTATTGAAGAAGAACCGTGGCAGATGTGTACGTTGAATCACACTTCCACACACAGAACAGTTACACTTCTGCTTTGTTGTTGCGTAGGTTTTATAGTTGCTGGGGACTTAATTAATTAATTGCGTTAACGAAAAAGTTCATTTCATTCTTTGTTGTTGTTCTATGCAGTCAGATTGCGTACAAAAACTAATCAGGGCCAACCGTTTACGAGACAACGTAACCGAACAGACAGCTACTAAATCAAAAACTTAAAAGTATTTGCATTCTTTTTAAATAATTAAGCCCCCATGCACAACCCACAAAACCGCATGAGGTAGCGGCAATTCCGAGGAGCTGAGAGAGTCGCATCACGCAAGAAGAATAAACAGATGGAGGATCGGAGCTGTGTTCAGACTTCTTCTTCCTCCGTTTCGTTCATTGATTCTGCCATGGACATTGGTACACAGCTCCGTTCGATGATGGTTTTGTAATTTTGTTGTTTTTGTTCCACTTCAATTGTCTATGCAAGCATACATTTCCTCACTTCGGATATTAACAGGATTGGATCAGATCTCCGGCTCGACGTTTTGCGATAGTGTATATATTACTCTGGTGACGACTTTATTTTTGTATAAGCAGTGTTATTTGACTAGTTTTAAATTCCTGGATTCTCGATCTTTTTTAATGTGGGGTCCGACCTTTCTACGAGCACTACCTTATTTTATAGGGAAAGAATTCCATTATGAGATTTCGAAGTTCTCGGTAATGAGAGGGGTATAGAATGCAGCTTTTGTGATCTCACTTTACTTCTTCTTTATGGCCCTTTGGGCTCTAGTCGTTTTATGGATGCTTGCGTTTCTAAAAAGAGGAAATCATTTACCTACTTCCCTAAATATTTTACAAAGATTCTATTGGGTGGTGGTTTTAATTCTGTTCTCCGGCTGGTAGACCAGTCCCCTAATTACAATTTTAGTAAGTAACTCAGTCACATGGTATGCTTCTTGTGCCTAAGTGAGGCGTGTGTTTGACAGCATTCTACACTTGTTGGATACACTTATTTTACTGCCACTTCTAGCTGCCGACTCGATCACTTTTACCTTTCGTTGAGGGGCCAGCTTTTCGACCCTGACGTGACACCCGCCTGCTTTATTGATCATTGTGCTGTACCCGTCAAATTATGCGCAGCTGCCGGTAAAATTGTATTGTCTTCCCTGCTCAATATACCCTATCTACAAGACCATTCGCTAGGTGTATGGACCCATTGCTCTTTTAATACAGAACGGTACTCGTCTGTTGTGGAATGGTCGACACTGCATGCCAAGCGCAAATTCGTAAACTCTCATACGTTTTGGTGCCGCAAGGGCGGCAGACGTCCGGCACACCCAAGAATTTTATTCTGTATTACGTCAACTTAGGATAGTGCTACGCAAGCTCCTTTACTGATTATAGGTGTACTGCGAATTAAAGTCAAATTGTTACAATTAAAACAATTTCAGGTGGAAGGACTAGGGACGAGGTCTCGACCACGTTCTACGTCACAAGATGGACTGACGTCACTATACCATCTCATCCGTATGTGGGCGCGCAGGAGACGTGTTTGCCTTGCATCCCTCTGACGATATTCGTGTGTCGACGTCCGATCGTGACATTTTCAAAAAAAATAGCTCTGAGCACTATGGGACTTAACATCTTAGGTCATCAGTCCCCTAGAACTTAGAACTACTTAAACCTAAGTAACCTAAGGACACCACACACATCCATGCCCGAGGCGGGATTCGAACCTGCGACCGTAGCAGTCGTGCGGTTCCGGACTGACATTTTCAGTTTACTTTTTAACTACGTTACTAAACTGTATGATGCTCACGTTCTGGCTGAAAATTTTCCTGAAGACTTTTCCCCTTTGCTGAATTGCGTCGTCAGGGTTGAATAAAATGAGATGTTTTTGAGTGATTTCCAGGACGATATACATGAATTTGAAAGAGAGTATTCCAGTCAACATTGTCAAAAGTTTTCTAAGTCTACAAATGCTAGAAACGTAGGTTTGCCTTTCCTTAATCTTACTTAGAAGAAAGATTAAGGAAAGGCAAACCTACGTTTCTAGCATTTGTAGACTTAGAGAAAGCTTTTGACAATGTTGATTGGAATACTCTCTTTCAAATTCTAAAGGTGGCAGGGGTAAAATACAGGGAGCGAAAGGCTGTTTACAATTTGTACAGAAACCATATGGCAGTTATAAGAGTCGCGGGGCATGAAAGTGAAGCAGTGGTTGAGAAGGGAGTGAGACAGGGTTGTAGCCTAACCCCAATGTTATTCAATCTGTATAATAAGCAAGCAGTAAAGGAAAGAAAAGAAAAGTTCGGAGTAAGTACTAAAATCCATGGAGAAGAAATAAAAACTTTGAGGTTCGCCGATGACAGTGCAATTCTGTCAAAGACAGCAAAGGGCTTGCAAGAGCAGTTGAACGGAATGGACAGTGTCTTGAAAGGAGGGTATAAGATGAACATCAACAAAAGCAAAACGAGGATAATGGAATGTAGTCGAATTAAGTCGGGTGATGTTGAGGGAATTAGATTAGGAAATGAGACACTTAAAATAGTAAAGGAGTTTTGCTATTTGGGGAGCAAAATAATGATGGTCGAAGTAGAGAGGATATAAAATGTAGACTGGCAATGGCAAGGAAAGCGTTTCTGAAGAAGAGTAATTTGTAGACATCGAGTATAGATTTAAATGTCAGGAAGTCGTTTCTCAAAGTATTTGTATGGAGTGTAGCCATGTATGGAAGTGAAACATGGACGATAAATAGTTTGGACAAGAAGAGAATAGAAGCTTTCGAAATATGGTGCTACAGAAGAATGCTGAAGATTAGATGGGTAGATCACATAATTAATGAGGAGGTATTGAATAGAACTGGGGAGAAGAGGAGTTTGTGGCACAACTTAGCTACAAGAAGGGATCGGTTGGTAGGACATGTTCTGAGGCATCAAGGGATCATCAATTTGGTATTGGGGGGCAGCGTGGAGGGTAAAAATCGTAGAGGGAGACCAAGAGATAAATACACTGAGCAGATTCAGAAGGATGTAGGTTGCAGTAGGTACTGGGAGATGAAGAAGCTTGCACAGGATAGAGTAGCATGGAGAGCTGCATGAAATTAGTCTCATGACTGAAGACCACAACGACAACAACATATATTAATGGTGTCACAGGGCCTGGATCGGATGGTATTGCTAAAGAGTTTTATGTCAATTTTTGGTCTCTCATAGGTGACACAATAACGTCCATGGTCAAAGAAGTGATACAGGGTATCTCGCTTCCTCCCCCTTTCAACGAAGATAAAATGGTCCTCATCCCGAAACTCGTGGCTCGACCTGATCTCGACTCACTTCCTCCGATTACTCTCCTAAATTTGGACTATAAAATTGTCGCTCAAGGTCGGTTGACTGTCTTTGTGTTGTTCTTAGGACCCTTGCTTCGGAGTATTGCCAAGCATCTACATGGTTGGACTGTATTCGAAGAAAGATTCTTGTTCCGCGCTCACGCCGATGACGTCATGGTGTTAGTACGAAATGCCGACGACATTTTCGGGCTCAAGGGTGGCTTGGATTCCTCCTTTTGTCGCCTTCGTGGTGCCCACATTAATGACCGCAAATGCACGTTCCTGCCGTTGCGGTTCTTTAAGCAAGTGGTAATCAGCGGCGGTGATCGATTGCCACAAGAACTTAGGGGTCATAGTAGATCACAATCCGACCAAAAACACGGTACTTAACCGGCGAGAGGTTGCGACTTGTGCTCAGGGAGTGATTCTTGAACAGGAGCGCCGTTCCCTTAGTCTCTTTCACCAAGTGCAGGTCGGAGACACGTATATTTTCAGTAAAACTTATTACATTGTACGATATTCCCGCTTCCGGAGATGGTGACTCGCAGACTCAAACAACTATCCGGTTAGTCCTTGTGGCGACGACACATCGTTACAGTTCAGTATGAAGTGATAGCAAGTCCGCGCAAGAACAGAGGGTTAGGTGTTCCCGATATTAAGGTGAAGGTGTTCATCTTGTTTGTACGACGCAGTGTCATAATGTGTACACAGGCGCCATATTCCGTCACATCTCGTTTATTTTTTGTCTTCAAGCGGTTAGTATGACTCTTCCCGTCGATCTCGTATGGATTAGCCCCAAATTGCGACGCATCCGCGAATGTTTTGTAATTGTCAGTTTCTTAGGTAATGATACCCTTTCAAAGACGACTTATTTCCGTTTGGGATCAATCCTTCTTTCCCCTCCCCTACTGAAATACCTTCCCCATCGGCATCCTGGCAAACTGTCTGGTCTCATTTTAGTCTTCCTATATTACCGGCGGACATCGCTTCGTCGTGGTATAGGGTCATTCATCGTTTGATACCAACTGTCGGCCATCTTTTCGCATAGGCATGTCATCGCACTGATACCTTACTCCACAGGCTGGTCTCTTGCAGACGGGGTCATTGGCTCTGGATTCGCCAACACCTGTATTTCCTTTTCCGAGGGCCTGAATCCGCTTTTTCGGATGAATTTCTTATTCATCCAGACGTAAATTTCTTTCCTCACACGAAAACGAAAACGATCGTCCTGGCTCTTGGATCACAACGTTCACTACGTTGTTGAGGGAGAACGACCCTGATCTTTCACAAATATCTGGAGACCACGCAATGGAAGTAGCTGCGGTTCTCACGTTACCGAGCGCTTCTTGCAAATATGCTTTTTTGTGTTAACTGACAGAGTATTGGTTAAATTCCACTGTGGCCTTTCATTCCTCCCTGTTTCCGGTGCCCAGTCACGTGAATCCCTGCTCTGTTCACTTTTCTTTCTTACACTTAAAGATCGGTAAAGCGCCTGCCTGAGAAGCAAGATATCACGGGAACGGAGCTTGGTCGGACCACGGATTATTCAGTCTCCGTTTTAACCTATCCTTTCAACGATGTGAGGCTTCACCAGTAACGACACCTAGTTAGGATTTCACATTAAACTGAAGATCCCGTTTCCCCTGTTGGATAACTATGGTAGGTTAGGAACACTCAAATCGTCGAACTAGTGTGCATCTGAAACATTTGCAACAGGCCACTGACTCACACCAAATTATTATTATTGTTATTGTCTATACACAAAACTAAGTTTGTGCATAACTAAGTCCCAGAAAGCGAGTTCTACTCGCACGTGACAGGAATTGTTTTGGTGATCTGCCCTATTTCTTTGGTGATCTGACTCTCTTAAGACATGATAAGTTTCCATTTCGCGCGGTGCCGCACAGCTTGTAGCGAAGTAACAACGTCTCTGGAGTACATCCGAGAGGGAACGTCGCTCAAGCGCTAAGAGCTTTGCCGGCAGAAGAAAAGGTTCCGATTTCGAATCCCACTAGGGCAGAGAGTTTTAGGTGATGTAGCGTGTGCATTACCATTCCCTGCGCAGCTCCATTCTCCTGGATTGCAGCCTGATACCAACAAGGGAAACTCCCCATTGCACTCCCACTCACGTTAAGTTGTAAGAGAGCCCACTGGACAGGTTGTCAAAAACTAGACACAGACCAAGCGTGACAACAGGAAGGTGTACTGAAATGTGAAAAAAAGTAAAATTGAAACATTGAACGGTCCAAGGATAAGGTGTGTTAATTAGACCTGCATGAAATAGCAACACTATCTTGGTTAGTCCGGGCCGGCACGGTAGCTCAGCGTGTTCGGTCAGAGGGGTTAGCTGGCCTCTGGAAAAAAAAAAAAAAAATTCGACTGAACGGGTCAGTGACGAACTTGAATGGGTGTCATGGGACGCTCGCTCTGAACAAACCCAAAGGAAAAGAAAGAAGTAGTCACGGTGTTGGTTCGCCATGTGGGCGTGCGGTATTCAAACCTCCTTCACGCCATTTTTTTAAAAAAATTTCCGCAGTTCGCTGTATTCGTTGTTGATGTAACGTCCGTTTGCAACAGACAAGTGTGAGGTAGGGACTTACCATGACACTGATTCTCCACAACTAGTCTATTAACAGCCGAAAGGAAGTGGCGCTCAAATGGGTATCGCGAACATTCGATGACAAGGCGATAAGTCAACCGAATCCTCTAGCGGAAAACACGTCTCGTGTGTCACACAGGGCACTAGTGACAGTACGTGTGTCATATGGTAGGAATCTCTTATCGACGCACCTAATTTGTACACCTGGTAAGTGAGTGAGATACGCCTCCTTGCTCGATTTAGGGTTCGTGCGAATATGAATGTGATCACTCGCAATCAAATGATGAAAACATAGAAATCTGTCACATAAGCTGCAACAAATGAGCGCAACAGTTTCACAATTACACGGCTTTTCTGTGCTCTGTCAAAACATTTGTTTTTAAAGTTTTTGAAGTTGCGTTACGTTGCGGAAGTTCTGGATCTTGAATTTCTTTGTTGTAACATAGTTCACACCAGTTTATTTGTTGTTTTCATTTCTGTGAAATGTCTACGCGGTATTTCGCCTGCTCTCACTATACGTCACATTGCAACGGTAACGTATTGTTACCATATGACTCATATTCAACAACCAATGTATAGTATTCCAACTGCCAAGACTACAGAAAGAAAACAAACATTTCAGTGACCGGACGGACAGTTTACAATGTTGCGAAAGAAAAGTGGGGATAAATGGTACGAGGGAGCTCTGAACACGACTCGTTCGGTTCAGAGTCCAACAACGTAACCACTGAAACACGACGCCGCGGCTGTCCTATTTTTCTCGATATTGCACGTCTTAAGCTTCGATCATTGACTGTTTTTATTTTATTTATTTTATTTTTCACCATTCAGTACACCTTCTTCCTGTTTTCAAGCTTGATCTGTACTCAGTTTTTGATGGGCTGTCCACTTGGTCATCTTACCACTAAATCTGAGAGGGTTGCCATGGGGAGTTTCCTTTGTAAGCATAGAGAGTTCAAGTATCTATGGTGCCCAAGTTTGGTATAATGAGAAAAGTTCTTTTCCTTTTGCGCTCTTACTAAACTATACGTACTCGTAGATCTATATCCATATCTGTGAAATTTTTGAAATGCCCCAGTGTAAGGTCTCTGCGGGATCGATCTGTAGTTGGAGGTAAAATATTTTGAGAGTTGGTTGGTTGGTTGATTTGGGGGGAGGCAACCAGAAGGTGAGGTCATTGGTCCCATCGGATTAGGGAAGGATGGAGAAAGAGGTCGGCCGTGCCATTTCAAAGGAACTGTCTCGGCATTTGCCTGAAGCGATTTAGGGAAATCACGGAAAACCTAAATCAGAATGGCCGCGAGAGGATTTGAACCGTCGTCCTCCCGAATGCGAGGGTAGTGTGCTAACCGCTGCGCCACCTCGCTCGGCATTTCTAGAGCAGTCACCTAAAGTTGATCATTCAGATTTTGATAGTACGCTTTCGCCGGATCGTTGATGTCTGTCTTAAAATTCTACCAGTTCAGTTCTTTCATCGCCTCCCTAATGTGCTCCCATAGGTGAAACAAACCTGTGAACATCTGTTCTCTCTTCCTTTGCGTAATTTTAGTATCCCCTGATAGTCCTAACTGGTATGGATCCGAAACACTAGAGCATATTCTGGTACTTTGTGGACCACACGAGTCTTTGCAAGTTATCTCCTTTACAGAATGATTTTCCCAGGAGCCTACAAAAGTACCCATGTTTCCCATCTCTATTACCGATGACTAAATGTATGTGATTACTCCATTTTACATGAACATTTAAAGTGACTTGCCAGTTCTTAGACCATCTATGAATTTTACCAAGATCTGATCGAATATTTGTGCCGCCTTTTACAGGCAGTGCTTCCTTATACGTAACAGTTAATACATATGTGAATAGTTTGAGGTTAAAAAGTCTGAGGTTGCGAAAAATGTCAGCAGATTACAAGTGCTCCACTACACATCTCTGTGGTACGCCTGAAGTTATTTCTAGTGCTATATGTCTCCTTCCAAAGTAATGTCAAAAATGGCTCTGAGCACTATGGGACTTAACTTCTAAGGTCATCAGTCCCCTAGAACTTAGAACTACATAAACCTAAGTAACCTAAGAACATCACACACATCCATGCCCGAGGCAGGATTCGAACCTGCGACCGTAGCGGTCGCGCGGGTCCAGACTGTAGCGCCTAGAACCGCTCGGCCACTTCGGCCGGCAAAGTAACATCATGTGCCCCTTCTACTAAGGTCCGCACTTCCGTTCATAAGCTTTATTATGGTACTGAACCAAATGCTTTCCAAAAGCCAAGAATACTGGAAGTATCTGACTTGATCCTTGGCTTTCAGGATGACATGTGAGAAAATCGTGAGTTGAGTTTCGCATGATGGATGGTTTCGAAATCCATGCTGGTTGGCCTGGAGAAGGCCATTCTTTTCGAGGTACGTTCTCGCTCAAGAATGTGTAACGCGAATCCAGTCTTAGTGATGTTATCGAACATGTATATATTTGCCCCACGATAACTGGGTGTGTTTCTAATCCAAGAAGCAAACAGATGATTAGCAACGTGCGAACATGTGAACAGTGACTGTCTATATGATCAGATTTCCTGACTAGATCGTTGGCCAACATACCATCGCAATTTGAAATCGGATGAACTACGCCAAAGCAGGCAAATATTTTTGAAATCGAAATAATTGAGGACTCTGGTCGTCAGAAAGTTATTTTGACACGAATTATTGAGCCGAAAGTAAAAAGTTCGCAACTGAGTCGAAAATATGCAGTCGCTAAGAAATCTCCACCTGGCAGGCTTAGAGGAACACGATCCAATTTAAACCATTTTAGACGACAGTGAATGTGTATTCCGAAGGGAAAACACTCTAAATCATCTGCAACTATTAACTGGCTGACAATGATATTACGACCCATCTGGAGCGGAGATTGACGGTCCAAATGTTTTCGATGCTAATATTCCAGGCGTGGGCGTGAATAATGTTATTCTGTCTACGAGGTTCAACTATTATATCAGACGCTAGAAGAAACCCCCAAATCAGCTGGGACATTAGCTGTTCGTTAAACATAAAATGGAGCCACTGCTATTCTTGAAATAAGCTGCGTAGCCCCTTCAAGGTTTTACGGCGAGGCAGGAGCACGAGGATTTAAGGGAAGGGTGACAGAACACCTTGTCACGTGACTTGTGACGTAAGCTGTAACCGAGATTTGTTGAAGTGTGCCCTTGACTTATACGCCGACGCCCTTTGGGCCGATAGAATAATCGTTTCAGCTGTCCGACGGAACGGCCCATGCCCGTATCTCATAGCATTATCACGCTGTGGGATTCACCTATTCTCCTAAATATGATAATTTTATTCGGCTTCACGGTGGGTCTCGTATTCCACGAACAGTGCACATTAGTTAGGTTTCAGTTTCGTGTATAAACTTGATTGTATTATCTTCCATAGGCAATCGTCCCAATGAACGGCTACCAGAGAATTGCCTTGTGGCTAGGGCCTCCCGTCGGGTAGACCGTTCGCCTGGTGCAACATTCCAAGTTGACGCCACTTCGGCGACTTGCATGTCGATGGGGATGAAATGATAATGATAAGGACAACACAACATCCAGTCACTGAGCGGAAAAAAGAATCCGACCCAGCCGGGAATCTAACCCGGGCCGTTTGGCAGGGCATTCCGTCGCGCTGACCACTCTGCTACCAGCGGCGGACACCAGAGAATTATGAAGTTGTTGAAAAATTAATCCATTGAGTCAATAAAGAACGAGCGAGTGTCCGGTATCGTGACACTGTGGCTGATATTTTTCTTCAATGCTATCGATGCTATGTACAACTACTCCAGTTTTCCGTGTAAAGAATCATTTATTCTACGAAGAGCAATTACATACAGTGAGAGGCCCAAAAAAAAAAAACAGTTGTTAAAACATGGTTCGTATGTTTCGCATCATAGTTTGCGAGAATCAAGCAAAAATATTAGGGAACACCAACACGATCGTGTTCGACAATCCTGGACGGACCCTCCCATGGAGAGAGGTGGGAACACGTAGTACACCTAGGAACATTGTCATAGGTTTGGTGGTCCAGTTGTAGTGTAAGGGGGATAATGTTGCACGGGCTCACATCCAAATAATTAAACACTGCACCCTCATAGGTCAACGTTACTGTGATATTGTACTTCTTCCTCACGAACGTCTTTTCAGAGATGCATTCGGCCCTGACTTAATTTTTATGCATGACAATGACCGTCCGCATGGAAAAGCTGAAGTGGAGGAGCACTTCGAATGGACTGATCTGCCCGCCGCGTGACTTAAATCCTTTCAAGCTCGTGTGGGATGCACCGGCGAGACATACTGCAGAAAGTCCGCATGCACCGATGACCACCCAGCAGTTCTCAACCGTGTTGGTGGGGAAGGGAGCGTCCTACGACAAGAACTCCTTACCAGCTATGACGCCAGCAGATTTCAGAGCATGCATTACCGTCTGTGGTGGCCGCACACTCTATTAACAACCATGGCCAGCCTATTGTAATACACGCGATACTATCATAAATCGCGGTGACTTTAGTACAGTGCTTTGATAGTGTCATTCCTCTTCGTGTGACAGCTACTTGTTTCAGCAACCTTCTACACTCTACTGTAGCGGTTAATTCTCATGATGTTTAAGATAGGTATTAGTAACTAATTCCAAAGTTTACTCTTTTACAAAATAATATGCAAATAACCCATAAATCAAAGATCACAGCAAAAATATAACGTCAGCTAGAAATACAAAATAAGATGCAAATAACCCATAAATCAAAGATCACAGCAAAAATATAACGTCAGCTAGAAAAAGCTGGTGAAATTACAGCCCCAATTCATGTATAATACTTGTCGTTGTTGCTGTTGTGGTCTTCAGTCCAGAGACTGATTTGTCGCAGCTCTCCATGCTACTCTATCCTTTGCAAGCTTCTTTATCTCCTACTACCTACTGCAACCTACATCCTTCTGAATCTGTTTAGTGTATGCATATCTTGGTCCCCCTCTTCGATTTTTACTCTCCACGCTGCCCTCCAATACTAAATTGGTGATCCCTTGATACCTCAGAATATGTCCTATCAACCGATCCCTTCTTCTAGTCAAGTTGTGCCACAAATTTCTTTTCTTCCCACTTCTATTCAATACCTCCTCATTAGTTATGTGATCTACCCATCTAATCTTCAGCATTCTTCTGTAGCACCAGATTTTGAAAGCTTCTATTCTCTTCTTGTCTATACTATTTATCGTCCACGTTTCACTTCCATACATGGCTACACTCCATACAAATACTTGCAGAAACGACCTCCTGACACTTTAATCTATACTCGATGTTAACAAATTTCTCTTCTTCAGAAACGCTTTCCTTGCTACTTATGGTAGCTATAATTTTAACGTAATTTTATTCTCTTTAAGTTTCATGTGCAACTAATGAAAGTTGTTAGGCTGGATTATCTTACGTATAGACGACAGAAGTCCTATTTCCCAGAATGAAAAGGAATCAGCAAACAAGCGACAATACAGTGATGTGTTTTATGTGCACTTTTTTATAGCAATACGTACATAGATGTAATTTTGTGGGTTTTGCAACGAGAGAGCGAAACTACAGGGTCAACCAGAACTCCACCGAAAAACTTTCATATGTGGTAGTACGGATTAAAATAAGAAGAAAAGTCACTAAACTTGGAGTCTAAAATGCATACCGTAAGAGCTATGACCACTTGTTCATCTTTGTTACTGTGCAACACATCTTTTCTACTGAAAGCTCTTTACTTTCCTGATTGAAGATATGGTTGTATGGACAAAAACAAGGAACAAATCTCCAGTAAACATGGGAACTACAGGGCATACCTTAAGTGGTATGAACAATGAAGCACATCTCTTCTACTGTACAAAGTGCTCACACTTCGAAAGGTGCGATTTTCAGAGCCCATGTTTATTGGATATTTTTTCAGTATTTTGTCTATACAATTTGCTCCCAAAATAAGTAATCAAAGAGTTTCACAGTGGAAGGGACGTGTTTCACAATATCGAAGACGAACAGGTGTTCATAACTCTTTAAGTTGTGCATTTTAGAGCCCATGTTTGCTAGACCTTTTTCTGGTTTATATGCATACTACCACCTCTACCTACTTCCCCTGTACAGAGGCTGTGCTGAGGCCGTGTTGCTCTCGGGCGGTTCGCTTTGAGACATCGACGATTGACGTTGAGTACTGACGAGCGACGTCTCATTTGCGACTGAAAAGTTTAAAAATTTTTGGCGTTATGTCTACGAGTGTGTAGAGTTCCTGCAGACGACCAGGACCTTAGAGAATTTTTCGACAGTCGCACTTGTGGACGCCAACTCTGAACAGCAGAGTAGCATTACACGTGTGAAATTTCTGAATATGTTGCGGACTTCACGACTAAGCTGCAGTGTCGTGTCTGAAGATCGGGGAATTTAGGCGAAGCTTAGTGGACTTCGGAAAGTAGCCCACAACTGGTTTTTCGGACTTCAGTTTTGAACAGCAACGTGGTGTGCCAGATCGTGCGTTCTTGATGAAGCTAGAGAATCAGTCTGCCGTTATTATCGTGGCATTAGGCAAGTCTTCAGTTAATGAACTTATAAAAAGTCAACAGAACGATAACAGGGTGTGTGGCCGGCCCCTAGACACATACTAAACCAGCGAACTTTAGAAACCGGTCAGGCATTAAATTAAACCATTTGACACGCAGAGACCGTGTGAGGTTGGTTAGCTGATTTGGGGGAGCGAACCAAGCAGCGAGGTCATCTGTCCCATCGAATTAGGGAAGGGTCGGGAAGGTAGTCGACCGTGCCGTTTCAAAGGAACCATCCCTGCATTTGCCTGAAGCGATTTACGGAAATCCTAGATCAGGATGGCTGGACTCGGATTTGATTCGTCGTCCTCCCGAATGCGAGTCCAGTGTGTTAGACAGTGTGAGTGTAGGCAACAGTTGGTAGCAAGCGTCATTGGTATACTCAGACCAATACAGTATCAGACTCTGCGAGAAAGGCATTCTACTCGTATGTTATGCTGTGGTTGGCTGTTGATATTAGTAGATCATATATTTCTACAAGAGACAGTAAATGTATTGCTTTCCTGTGTACATCTCGAAAAAAGGTCTTGAGCTTTGAGCTCACGTGGATGCTCACCAACAACTCTTTCCCGCGAACCATTCGTGACTGGAACGTGGATAGTTGCAAGTGACAGGGATACGTTTCGCCGCACACCATTGCGTGTCTATAGAAGTATGAGGGAGGGAGGGGACGGGGTGCTGAAAAGCAATACCACTGGATTCTTGATGTGAGAACACTTAAAGATTTTTTAAGAAAAACAAACGTTATTAACATGTCTACAAATTTGCATCCCTCTGTCTCTAGAGTGCACAGACTTGTAGCGTGTAACATAGCTGTATGTAACGTGACTTCTTTGGTGCGTGAGTAACTTCGTGCTGCAATCGAGTTTCGTGTTCGAAGAGTTGTCCACACACACGGGGCACCCCGTCCTTCAGAATGAAGATGCCGGACCACACGACAGCGCTGAGACGTCTGCAGCAATCCGACGTCTTGGCTTCACTGCCGATTATTGTCCATAGAGTGCCGACTTTGCCCCATCCTATTTACGTTTGTTTCCAAAACTTAAAAAACACCTTCCGGACACCACTTCTATAGTGATGAAGCGGTGCAAACAGAGATGAGACTGTGGTTCCGTCAACAGAGTTAGACATGCTGTAGTGAGACAGTATCAGCAAAATGGTCGCTTGTTGGGGGAGAATGTTTTCGTCGCCAGGGTGACCATGCCGAGAAATAAAAATATGTGGAGATGAAGAATAAAGATGTGGAATTTTGATACTATATGTCTTATTTGTTTAATAAACTTTGAGTTTTCGCATGAAAAATTTTCAGTCATTACTTTTCAGCTCTCGTACAATATACACTCGTGCCATACGCCGCACTACGGATGGGAAAAACCGACCGGTTAAAAGCGATACCGATTTTTAGTTCAGAATAACCGGTATTTTTCGATATTTGTTTGGTGTCCGTTATAGCAGGTGCTTCTTATTTTAAACTAATAACCGAATAAGGAAAAGAAGTATCAATTAGCCACAACTGCAGTACTAAAACTTTTCGTTTTTAAATAAACTTTTTTTAAAGAAAGGACTAATATTTACTCGTAAATTTTGATTTGGTTTGAAATATCGCGTCATTGTAGAGAATGGAGAGAGCGAGCAGTGCTATTTTAATGCGTGTAGGAGTAGTGTTAAAGAGTTACCCCCACGTAGCCTACATGGTAGCTTCTCGCTGTCATCGCAGGACATCCGTTGTATCGCAGAATTGCACCAACCCTAGTCTAGAAATATTTTTGCGAAGTTACGTAGCAATGAAGTGCAATGCTTCATTTGCTTTAAAAGATTAAAGATTTTCCTGGCATTTGTATTAAACAGTAAAAGAGGAAGGAAATTATGGTAACCGTCATAAATTAAAATACAACAATTCATTCTCACAGGATGGCAACATAGTGAAAGAACTGGAAGCGAGGTGTAGCAAAACTAATGCAGTGAGCGCTCAGCTACAATCTACTCTCTTCTGCAAGAAGGAAGTCAGTACCAAGACTAAGTTATCTGTGCACCGTTCAATCTTTCGACCAACTTTGTTCTATGGGAGCGAAAGCTGGGTGGATTCAGGTTACCTTATCAATAAGGTTGAGGTTACAGATATGAAAGTAGCTAGGATGATTGCAGGTACTGGTAGATGGGAAGGAGGGTGTCCACAATGAGGAAATCAAAGAAAAACTGGGAATGAACTCTATAGGTGTAGCAGTCAGGGCGAACAGGCTTAGATGGTGGGGTCATGTTACACGCATGGGAGAAGCAACGTTACCCAAGAGACTCATGGGTTCAGCGGTAGAGGGTAGGAGGAGTCGGGGTAGACCAAGGAGAAGGTACCTGGATTCGGTTAAGGTTCAAATGGCTCTGAGCGCTATGGGACTTAACATCTGAGGTCATCAGTCCCCTAGAACTTTGAACTACTTAAACCTAACTAACCCAAGGACATCACACACATCCATGCCCGAGGCAGGATTCGAACCTGCGACCGTAGCAATCGCGCGGTTCCGGACTACAGCGCCTAGAACCGCATGGCCACCGCGGCCGGCAATAGTCCTTCAACCTCAGTTTTCATCCTTTATATGTTTTTTGAGCAGAGTTTCAAAACATTGGAATCAGTAGGAGGATACTACTGAAATTAGTATTCGTCTACTTACGAATGTTCCAGAAATGCAACCGCGCGGGTTTAACCGAGCGGTCTAGGGCGCTGTATTCATGGACTGTGCGGCTGGTCACGGCGGAGGTTCGAGTCCTCCCTCGGGCATGGGTGTTTGTGTTTGTCTTTAGGATAATTTAGGTTAAGTAGTGTGTAAGCTTAGGGACTGATGACCTTAGCAGTTAAGTCCCATAAGATTTCACACACATTTGAACATCCAGAAATACAACGAACGGTGGAAGGACTAAGCTTTCTTTTATTTGCCTATTTAATTTACTATTTTGAGTCCAAATTTTTCTACGTTTGCTCGATTTCTATCTTATCACAGGAATAAAAAAACCGAAAATCGGTTATTTTAGAAACTGGTTATTTTGAGCGGATTCAACAGCTAGACCGATATAACCCAGTTGATTCAAGGATAACCGCCTAAACCACCATACCTATCCCGCACCTAGCCTCAACATTCGGGCATCAAATAGCGCATATCTTCAAATGGGACACCCTTCCCATGACGTTTGGCCACTCACTTTAATTGAGTCACAGACCTCTGGTTTAGTTTTCTCGCTCGTACCCATGCTGTCGCTTCAGGCGTTGTGTTATTCGAATAGCTAACCTTCCAAAGTAGAAGCGGAAAGGCAATTAGGCAGTACTGCGAGACATGACGGTTGGCGTCAGTTTACTCGCAGGAGTGCAGATCCTGCAGGCAGCCAATGCCGTGCCCCGCTCGTTCCTAACGGGGAAGCGCAATAGCGCGACGAGATCGTAGATCGATGCAGATGGCGACATTCCATTCCGCCGCGAGCCGCCCCCACCTCGCGCCGGCGCTCCGCTCCGTTCCCGAAGCGGCAGATAAAAACGAATAGAAACAGCCACTCTTCATTTGCGTACAAATAGGCCGTCAGGCGCCCGCCGGCCGGCAATGATCTCCTCTGTGAAATCTGAGATGGACATTCGCGATAGTAAAGACAAGTATTAGTCGCCGGTGCTCGCGAGACAGGGGCAATTTAGAAACATGTTGAATAGTGCAGCGGGATGCCTCGCCTCCCCCCTCCACGCCCGAGGCGCAGATAAAATTCCTCTGGCGACCGTGCCAGGATCCGGATGTAAACACGTGTCACGCGTGCCACAGCAAGAGGTTGCAGGCGGACAGCCTCTGGGAAATTTGCTGGAATTTCTTATTTACGGAGTTCTCATAAAGGTAGAAATCTGTCAGAATTCCTACCCATTCTTATGAGCCAAAGAATGATTAACGCCCCTCACTGTCCAGTTACAGTCAAAAACAACGTGGAATATACTCTGGTGCAGATGATTTCTCTAACATAGAATACCTGCCCATTTGGTCGAAAACAATGTGTGTTCAAGTTATAAGAAAGCCTCTAATAACGAGTTTATTGGTGAATCTCTCTTCACATCGAATCAGGAGGGACTGTAGTTTATTTTTATTTATTTATTTTTCCGTGGAACCAAATTAAGGATAAGTCTCCATGGTCATGGAACGAGTCAATACATGAAATTATAACACGATAGTAGAAACAGATAAAATGAAATATAAGTAACATATTCAGGCGACAATTCGTAAGTTTAAATAAAGAAAATCAATAATGTAACACTGGAATTTGCTTAATGTTTCAGCTCTTCCAGGAGCTCCTCGACAGAATAGAAGGAGTGAGCCATGAGGAAACTCTTCAGTTTAGACTTAAAAGTGTTTGGGCTACTGCTACGATGTTCGAGTTCTTGCGGTAGCTTATTGAAAATGGATGCAGCAGAATAGTGCACTCCTTTCTGCACAAGAGTCAAGGAAGTGTATTTCAAATGCAGATTTGATTTCTGCCTAGTATTAACTGAGTGAAAGCTGCTAACACTTGGGAATAAGTTAATATTGCTAACAACAAACGACATTAAAGAAAATATATACTGTGAGGGCAATGTCAGAATCCCCAGACTATTGAATAGGGGTCGACAAGAGGTTCTCGAACTTACACCACATATAGCTCGAACAGCCCGTTTTTGAGCCAAATATACCCTTTTTGAATCATAAGAATCACTCAAAAAAATAATACCATATGACATAAGCGTATGAAAATATGAGAAGTAGACTACTTTTCGTGTTGAACTGTCACTTATTTCAGATACTGTTCTAATGGTAAATAAAGCAGCATTTAGTTTCTGAACAAGATCCTGAACATGGGCTTTCCACAACAGCGTACTATCTATCCGAACGCCTAGGAACTTGAACTGTTCCGTCTCGCTTATAATATTCCCATTCTGTCTGATCAAAATATCGGTTCTTGTTGAATTGTGAGTTAGGAACTGTAAAAACTGAGTCTTACTGTGATTTAGCATCAAATTATTTTCCACAAGCCACGAACTTGGCTCAAATGGCTCTGAGCACTATGGGACTCAACTGCTGTGGTCATCAGTCCCCTAGAACTTAGAACTACTTAAACCTAACTAACCTAAGGACATCACACACATCCATGCCCGAGGCAGGATTCGAATCTGCGACCGTAGCAGTCGCACGGCTCCGGATTGCGCGCCTAGAACCGCGAGACCACCGCGGCCGACCACGAAGTTATTTCATGAACTGCATTATTCGATAACTGCATTTCAAACGAAAATGAGTCCACCATTATTTCGGTACAACGAAGCTCTCTAAATTGACTTTTTATTTATTTATTACTTGGGGGGGGGGGGGGGGGGGACGGTTTGTGCTGTTGCTTCTTTGCTTGTAGCAGCATGGTGACTACGCCACAGGAGGAATCATTTTTCGTGTTGCAGTCTACTTGAAATCAATCCATTATTCAAGTGCAACGTCCATTCCACCTTCTATTCAGCAAATAACACCTCTGCACAAGCAGATTTATGATTGGCATAAAAATGTCTTAGAAACTAGTGACTTATGCGCAGGGAAGAGCTCTTATCGCCCAAGCATGTCTGTTGAGAATGTCGAGCGTACCGAGATGCATTCACACGGAGCCCTTGGAAGTCTACCAGAGGGGCAGGCCAGGAAGTTGAGCCGGCCGCGGTGGTCGAGCAGTTCTAGGCGCTTCAGTCCGGAACCGCTTACGGTCGCAGGATCGAATCCTGCCTCGGGCATGGATGTGTGTGGTGTCCTTAGGTTAGTTAGGTTTAAGTAGTTCTAAGTTCTAGGTGACTGATGACCTCAGATGTTAAGTCCCATAGTGCTCAGAGCCATTTCAACCATTTTGAACCAGGAAGTTGAACTTCCTCAAACAACGATGCGGCACGTTCTGAAACAGCGCCTGCATATGAAGTCTCACAAGTTGCAGTTACTGCATCAGTTGTGTCCCGGTGACCATAACAGAGTGTATGAATTTCGCTTTTCCTCCAGGATGAGGCATAGGACACTTGTTCCGAACGACCCATTTTTTTCGGACGAATCGACGTTTAAGCTATCGAATGAAGTAAACCGCCATAATGCAAGAATTTATGGGTCACAAAACCTTGCCATCGTCGTCGAACATGAAACGGATTCACTGAAACTGAATGTGTTCTGTGCCTTTCTGTTCACAAAGTTTATGAACATTTCTGTTTTGTAGAGGAAACTGTGTCAGGAATGTCATACCTGGACATGTTGCAAAAATGGTTGTTATCTCAAGTTCACAACGATTCCAATGACTTCATTTTCATTCTTGACGGTGCTCAAAAAATAGCTCTGAGCACTATGGGACTTAACTTCTGAGGTCATCAGTCCCCTAGAACTTAGAACTACTTAAACCTAACTAACCTAAGGACATCACACACATCTATGTCGAAGAGGCAGGATTCGAAGCTGCGACCGTAGCAGTCGCGAGGTTCCGGACTGAGCGCCTAGAACCACTCGGCCACCGTGGCCGGCTTGACGGTGCTCTATCTCACTTTCACCATCCCATACCGTTAGATTGGAAGAAGTGGACAAGAAGATCCTGTTCACTGTTTCTGGCCTCCCATGTCACCATACCTCACAACTTGCGATTTTTGTTCCGTGCAAGTACATAAAATGCAGAGTCTTTGCCCCACAAATTGTGGCTGCTTATCAAGATATGAGATATGGAATTGTTGAAACTGCCGATTCAATAAACATGGACCTACTGATCCGTGTGTGGAATGAAATAAGTCACCGGTTCGATGATTCTCGAGCAACGCATAGTGCTCGTGTTCCATATGTGGTATAGCGCCTGTGCGAACAAAATATTGAACCTTCCTCTATCCAGTGACAAGCGCAATGTGTTTCTGTCTTTTCCAGTTTGTCTGTTCAAAATGTTCAAATGTGTGCGAAATCTTATGGGACTTAACTGCTAAGGTCATCAGTCTCTAAGCTTACACAGCATTTAACCTAAATTATCCTAAGGACAAACACACACACACCCTGTAAGTAGGCTGTTTAGGTTTTTACGTTGGTAACGCCACATAGCGCTCTGTATGAAAATCACTGACTGTGCTGTGTGCACCCTGTATCTGGTTTGCGTTGTTGGAATATTTGCTATTGTAGTGGTGGGCAGTTGGATGTAAACGGCGCGCAGCGTTGCGCAGTTGGAGGTGAACCGCCAGCAGTGGTGGATGTGGGAAGAGAGATGGCAGAGTTATGAGAGTAGTTGATCTGGACGTGTGTCCGTCAGAAAAACGAAATTTGTAAGACTGGATGTTATGAATTGTTATGTATATTATGATTTTTGAATACTACGAAGGTAAATATATTGTTTGTTATCTATCAGAATCTTTCATTTGCTAACTATGCCTATCAGTAGTTAGTGCCTTCAGTAGTTAGAATCATTTATTTAGCTGGCAGTATTGGCGCTCGCTGTATTGCAGTAGTTCGAGTAACGAAGAGTTTTGTGAGGTAAGTTATTGATGAAAGGTATAGGTTATTGTTAGTCAGGGCCAGTCTTTTGTAGGGATTATTGAAAGTCAGATTGCTTTGCGCTAAAAATATTGTGTGTCAGTTTAGAGTTGATCAGAATAAGTAATGAGAGAAATGTGTGAGTACGCTCAGTTCAGCTCAGCTGTTTGAAAATCAAATAGCGTAAGAGGTTTATCAGCACAGTAATTCATAAATTTTTCTAAGGGGAGGTTTCAACCCATGCCCGAGGGAGGACTCGAACCTCCGCCGGGAGCAGCAGTTTGTCTGTAAAAATAACTGAAATCACATTGCGTGTGTGTAGTTTTAAAACAGTCAGTCTCGTGAGCGAGCAAGACAACATCTTGGATAACATTTGGTGGCACATGACGCGTGGTTGAATATCGGTGTGATGTTATGTTCCTTGCTTTAGGGAAGGCATTCTATATACTTTCGTACTATCCTTCAGTGAACAAAATAAGACCATGTCAAGCATCAGACCACAAATGTGAATGCACTAAGGACTTCATAACAGATAGGCATAATCGATTTATGTAAAGATAATTTCGCGAGTACCCCAATGGGGTGATATTAGGCCGTTACTGTATATGATATACACAAAAGGTCTAGGGGAAAACGCAGGATGTTACACGAGACTGCTGGAAGACGACGCTCTCGTCTGCATGAAGGTTGGAAAACCTACCGAAATGCAGGAAGGCCTGTGGAGGATCGATGATTACTGCAAGGACTCGCAATTGTCCCTGAACGTAAAGAAATGTAACGTGTAATAGGCGAAAAGAGCAAGTCCTGTTCCAATACACTATTAGCCATAAAACACTGAGAACAAGAAGAACTGGAAGACACATTGACATAACCGTCCGAAGCTTCCTAAACTGATTTTAAGAAAATCAGATGCCATTTTGACATTCAGCGGAAGGATTTTAAGGAAATTTAATTTATCGAAGTTGCTTGCAAAATATAACACTGGTTCTTGTGCTTTGTTCATTAGTCCGGGGTCCTTAACAGATTGGATAGTAGAAGACATAGACAAGTTCCAACGAAGAGCGGCGCATCTCGTGAATGTTTAGTTAAGCGTGAGAGGGCCGGGAGATGCTCCACAAACCCTCAGAGGCAGGTAGGTGCTGCGAGAGAGGCGTTCCTAATCACAGAGAACCTGTTGAATTTTCCGGAGCATACATGGCAGGCAGCTTCGTGCATCATACGTCTCGCGAAAATACCGAGACGCGAAAATCACATAAATTGAACCTCATACGGGTATTTACTGACAGTCCTTCTTCCCAAGCAGCTATGGGAAAGGAACAGGGAAGGAGCGAACTGACAGCAGTACCAGAAATACACTTCGTCACACAACGTAAAATTTTTTGCTAAATATAGATGTACATGGTGTAAGCGGTAACAGTTTGCGACGTACCAGAGTAGTATAGGGGACGTCGGGGCGAAAAGTTTGATATGGGACAACTTAGGTCTATCAACTTGGGGAAACCATTTCAAAGTTACGTCCAAAAACCACCTAAACGACAGTGCATAGGCGCCGCGTGGGATTTTTAATACCCTCGCACTCTTACGTCACCGGCATAGTCAGATATTATGTTAACATCATTAATTCAATCTTTCTCCTGAGGGTAACGAAAAAGAGACCTTTCTAAACTTTATGAAAATCAAATTACTTTTAAAATTGATCTAAACTTAATCCTTACAAGCAAAGTAATTTCGTAGTAACAAGGTCAGACAAACAAGACGAAGTTAATTTTAGTTAATACTGTAAAAATTTTCAATAATTTAGAATAAAATTGAGACAGAACGTAAATTTTACATTTTGTAGGTGCAAGAAAAATGAGGATTTTAATATTCAAGGATGATTTTACCCAAAAGCAGTTTGGAAGTTTCTTTTTTGGATAATTTGATGCTTTCCCCAGCCTGCTAGACCACAAGTGTCCTGTACGAAACTGTTCGTCTTGACAAACACCACTGTGGAACGTTGTAAAAAGTTATCCTTTACACCCTGTAGATGAAAATGCACAGTGTCCACACCTTGGAACAGCAGTTAAGAGACCACTATCTTCAAAGTCGACGACCAAGACAAAAGATGATATCAGTCCCAAGCCTCCTGCAGAAATCGACCTTACCAGGAAGGCTTGACAGAGACCTGTCATTCCTGACGCAGGATCGTGCCTACAAGACAGGGCGTGCTGACAACGTGGGAAGAGAGCCGGCTGCAGAAACTTCTCTGCAGCTGACGTCCATAGCTCGCGGTCGAGTGGTTGCCGGCATCATAGCTCTGCGTGTTCGGTCGGAGGATTAGCTGCCCTCAGAAAAAAAAAAAAAACGCTGCGTTAATGGGTCAAGCGTCATTATACGTCCGCCCTGCAGAAATACAACGGCCAATAACGAACAAAATGAGATAAAAAATAAGTGGTCAGTGACGCTGTCTCTAGATCGCAGGGTCCCGGGTTCGATTCCCGTCCGCGGCCGGGGCGGAGATTTTCTTTGCTTGGGGATTCGGTGTTTGTGCTGTCCTAACCATTTCCCTCACAAAGACGCGAAAGTCGATGAAGTCGCTTGCACGGGACGGCCAAAGAACTCTAAACAGGTTCCCCAGTTCCGTAATGCAATACCCTCATTTCCTTCCAGAAGCTAACAGCCGAAAAAAGACCAAAGGTTTTTCCGGTAAATAACAGGATGCATCTACATGGGCCGTGTTAGGGAACGGGCTTATCGTTCGACGCTCTGTGAAAAACATGATACACTGGTTGAGAGACTATTAAAGTAAATCGTGACATGAACACGAAATAGACAATTGTGACAATTCGTCGAAAATGAAGTATGCACTTGCTGGCATTTCGACCACATCCATTCGTTGCCCGACTCTGGAACCCAAACGCCACAGAGGCACTGTCGCTGCAGCAATCCGTGTTGCAGTAAGCGGATAAACTTGCCTGCATTATACAGCCCCGGTGCAATCACTGCCCTGATTTCTCGCACGCTTAGCGGCTTTGTTTTGTTTATTCATTGTTATTTCAATTTCATACCAAGTGGCGAGCAAGCAGCGGATACAAGAGTACTTCAGCTAAAAGTTACACATTGTTAAAAGATGATTTAAAATACATAAAAACATACAACAATAAATGAAACTAGTCGGTGGACAGTACCTGTAATTTTTAATACATTTGAGATAATTTTATGTGGCAGTTAAAATATAATTACTGTTAGTAATGTTAATGGAAACCACAGCATTAAAGGCACGTAACGTGTATCCACAGGACATGTGGCCTGTAACTGAAGAAGTGTCATGATGATCTCTCCATTGGCAAAAGATTCCGGAATAGTCCTCCATTCGGATCTCCGGAAGGGGACTGTCAAGGAGGAGGGGGTTACCATGAGAAAAAGATGGAATAATCAACGAAAGGATAACGTTCTACGAGTCTGGGTGTGGAATGTCAGAAGCTTGAACGTGGCAGGGAAACTAGAAAATCTGAAACGGGAAATGCAAAGGCTCTATTTAGATATAGTAGTGGTCAGTGAAGTGAAGTGGTCAGATGAGTATAGGGTAATATCAACAGCAGCAGAAATTTTTATAACGGGAGTATGATTCGTTATGAATAGGAGGACACGGCAGAGAGTGTGTTACTGTGAACAGTTCAGTGACAGGGTTGTTCTTATCAGAATCGACAGCAAACCAACACCGACAACGATGGATCAAGTATACTTGCCGACGTCGCAAGCTGAAGATGAAGAGAGAGAGAAAGTGTATGAGGATATTGAATGGGTAATAAGGATAATACAGTATGTAAAGGGGGATGAATATCTAACAGTCATGGGGGACTGGAATGCATTTGTAGGTGAAGGAGTAAAAGAAAATGTTACAGGAGAATATGGGCTTGGGACAAGGAATGAGAGAGGAGAAATACTAATTGAGTTCTGTAACAAGTTTCAGATAGTAATAACGAATACTCTGTTCACGAATCACAAGAGGAGGAGATATACTTGGAAAAGGCACGGTGATACGGGAAGATTTCAGTTAGATTACATCCTGGTCAGAGAGACGTTTCGAAATCAGATACTGGATTGCAATGTGTACCCAAGAGCAGACATAGACTCAGATCACAATATAGTAATGATGAAGAGTAGGCTGGAGTTTAAGACATTAGTCAGGAAGAATCAATACGCAGAGAAGTGGGATACGGAAGCACTAAGGAATGACGAGATACGCTTGTAGTTCTCTAAGGCTATAGATACAGCAGTAAGGAGTAGCTCAGTAGGCAGTACCCTGAGGAGGAATGGACATCTCTAAAAAGGGCCATCACAGAAGTTGGGAAGGAAAACATAGGTACAAAGAAGGTAATTGCGAGGAAACCATGGGTAACAGAAAAAATACTTCAATTGATCGATGAAAGGAGCAAGTACAAAAACGTTCCGGGAAACTCAGGAAAAGAGAAATACAAGTCGCTGAGGAATGAAATAAATAGGAAGTGCAGGGAAGCTAAGACGAAATGGTTGCAGGAAAAATCTGAAAACATCGAAAAAGAAATGATTGTCGGTAGAACTGACTCACCATACAGGAAAATCAAAACAACCCTCGGTCACATTAAGAGCACATTAAGAGTGCAACGGGAATTCCACTGTTAAATGCAGAGGAGAGAGCGGATAGGCGGAAAGAATACATCGAAAGCCTCTACGAGGGGGAAGATTTGCCTGATGTCATAGAAGAAGAAAGAGGAGTCGATTTAGAAGAGATAGGGGATCCAGTATTAGCATCAGAATTTAAAAGAGCTTTGGAGGACATAAGATCAAATAAGGCAGAAGGGATAGATAACATTCCATCAAAATTTCTAAAATCATTGGAGGAAGTGGCAACAAAACGAGTCTTCACGTTGGTGTGTAGAATGTATGGGTCTGGCGACATACCATCTGACTTTCGGAAAAGCATCATCGACACAATTCCGAAGACGGCAAGAGCTGACAAGTGCGAGATTTATCGCACAATCAGCTTAACAGCTCATGATTCAAGTTGCATGCATACATATTCGGAAGAAGAAAATTGAGGATGTGCTAGATGACGATCAGTTTGGCTTTAGGAAAGGTAAAAGCACGAGAGAGGCAATTCTGAGGTTGCGGTTAATAATGGAAGCAAGACTGAAGAAAAATCAAGACACGTTCATAGGATTTGTCGACCTGGAAAAAGCGCTCGACAGTGTAAAATGGTGCAAGATGTTTGAAATTCTGAAAAAACTATGGGTAAGCTATAGGGAGAGACGGGTTATATACAATATGTACAACAGCCAAGAGGGAATAATAAGAGTGGACGACCAAGAACGAATTGCTCGTATAAAAAGGGTGTAAAACAAGTGTGTAGCCTTTCGCCCCTAATTTTCAATCTGTACATCGAGGAAGCAGTGATGGAAATAAAAGAAAGGTTCAAGAGTGGAATTAAAATTCAAGGTGAAAGGATATGAATGATACTATTCGCTGATGACATTGCTATCTTGAGTGAAAGTGAAGAAGAATTACATGATCTGCTGAACGGAATAACCAGTCTAATGAGTACAGAGTATGGCTTGCGAGTAAATCGAAGAAAGGCAAAGGTAATGAGAAGTAGTAGAAACAAAATCAACGAGAACCTTAACATCAGGATTGATGGTCACGAAGTAGATGAAGTTAAGGAATTCTGCTACCTAGGCAGTAAAATAACCAATAGCGGACGAAGCAAGGAGGACACCAAAAGCAGAAGCGGAATGGCAAAAAGGTCATTCCTGCCCAAGAGAAGTCGGCTAATATCAAATATCGGCCTTAATTTGAGCAAGAAATTTCAGAGGATGTACGACAGGAGTACAGCATTGTATGGCGGTGAAACATGGACTGTGGGAAAACCGGAACAAAGGAAAATCGAAGCATTTGAGATGTAGTGCTACAGACAAGTGTTGAAAATTGGGTGGACAGATAAGGTAAGGAATGAGGAGGTACTGCGCAGAATCGAAGAGGAAAGGAACATGTGGAAAACACTGATAAGGAGAAGGAACAGGATGATAAGACATCTGTTAAAACATGAGGGAATGACTTCCGTGGTACTAGAGGGATCTGTAGCGGGCAAAAACTGTAGAGGAAGACAGGGATTGGAATACATCCAGCAAATAATTGAGGGTGTAGGTTGCAAGTGCTACTCTGAGATGAAGAGGTTAGCACAGGAGAGGAATTCGTGGTGGTCAGCATCAAACCAGTCAGAAGAGTGATGCCCAAATAAAAAAAAAAAAAAAGGTTACTGATGCTACGGTTTAACTGTGATGCTGGTGGTGCATGAAACTGTGTAAGACGTGTATATTTCTATTGCCTATTGTGAAACCACAATTTATGAAATCTGTTTTATATTTTATTAATAGCATTAAGTAGGAATAATTAATATTTGTCATGTTGGAAGTAATTGTGGTAGCAGGGAATGTCTGCACCAAAGTATTGTTGACAAGAGAGACCGCACATTGATATAATTTTAAAAAGGGCGGGAGAGACAGCATATGTATACATTTTAAGAAAGGATCGGGAAAGACCCCGCATTGATACATTTTGTAATGGTAGCAGGGATTGTCTGCACCAGAAAGCATTGTTGGCAGGAGAGACCGCACTTTAGCGTTCGTAGGAAGTCAGTAGTAAGCGAGATGTGAAGCGAGTCGGTAGCAGGTCTGAAGCGAGAGGTTGAGAGGAGCGGTGTGCCTGCCAGTCACCAGCTATGATTTACCAGAGAATATAAACGGATGTACAGAGACATCAACTAACTATTATCATAAGAGGAACTAATATTATTGAATTATTATTTTGAGAAACTCAAGACTACTGAAGGTATGTTTGCGCGTTGCTAGTTGTAAGATTATTGTAAAAAGTAAGTCCCACTTAAACGTTTGTAAAATCATTTCATTCAGAATATAATTAATTTTTGCCAGCAATATTGCATTACTGATTATAATCCACCCCAAAAACCATCAACGTAAAACATTGCAAAATTTTGTTGTTGTCAAGAAAAAGTTTAACTATGAATTACGTAACGTCGTTCAAACTAATTAAAGAATAACGTCAGCTTTGCTATTAAACAATAACGTCAGCTTTGGTAATGAATACCGCCACTTATTATGACAGCCCACCAGCAGCTAATAAAGTATAGCAAAACAGAGTAAGTATATTCATGTCGCAGTTCGATGTAGCAGTCAGATGGCGATCCAGTAACAGTAAAAAATGTAAGGAACAGTTTTTGGTTATTGCAGATAACGACTGAGGGCCACGACGACGACACATTCTATGTTTCGTCGAAATAATCAGAAAATCACTTTTAATAAGCAGCAATTAAATTTATATGCGAAGATTGAGAAAGAGAATTAATTTCGAAGGGAAGATTTCATTTGTAATTATTAAGCAAGAGGTAGAAATCCTAAGGGAAGGTTTCATAGGTTATTGTAAAAGGGAAGGTTGCGTAACAACAGAGATATAGGGGAGGCGGGAAGGTTTCACCTGAAAAGAGATATAGAGGAGACGGGAAGGTTTCAACTGATCATGGTCATGACTGAGGTGTAATATTTAAATGGCTGTGTAACGCCAAGTAGCGACTGAAAGTCAATAAGGCGGAGGAAGGCGGAACATGGAATGATGGTGTGAGGTGCAGCGTTGCGACTAGGGTTGGAAAGAGGCGCACATCTCAGGGCGGATCTCATCATTGGGGAGTGGGAGTTGATTCAAGTTCCGGCGAGCAAGGATAGATAAAGAATGAAGGTTCATGGAAAGTGCTATACGGATGTAGTGGCGCAGCAATGTACCTGGACTGGCGATTAGTTGGTGAGATACTGGTTGCCTGGAGTGGGTTTCGCGATTAATTTATTGATTCAGAAAGTGGTCTAGGAAGTAAAGAAGGTGTCACAAGTGGGTGAATTGGCTCAAGATGCAAGCTTTCGAAGACAGGCGGATGCAGAAGGTGTGGCAGAGGGCGTGTCTTTGTAGCATTTCAAGGGACTTGCTGAACTTACAGGAAGCGGAGATCCGGGTAATGTTCGCGTATGTTGCGAGGGGGAAAATGAGGGATATATAGGTGAGGCTAGTGGTAGAAGGTTGCAGATGCTCAGTGTAAATGTTGTTGCAGAATTTTTGTTGTTACGTTAATATATTTTGTCACAGTTTAGTGTATCATAGAGACTTTTGAATTTTCACATTAAAAAACCCGAAATTACACTGTTCGGCCAAAATACAAAAATACTTCCTATCACATCAGAGACATACTCACTACTACTTCATTCAGCGGAAATAACAATGCTTCAAAGGGTTTACGATTTTCTTGACAAATGAATTTCTATTAGTTTCGTCTATTATTTCATAAATGAATCCAGAAATAAACGTCATAAACACTACAAGATTGCTTAATTAATTATAGAAATTTTAAGTGTGCCAAATAAATCGTAATTTCAAATATTTCTAAAAAAATAATTTTAACTGTACCTTGAGAGCTAGTCACTTATCGATTGTAACACTGAAAATGAAGAAATTACTTGTCGTAAATTTTAGCTTGAAATGTAACATATTGTGTATAAAATTATGTAAAAGTTTTCAGAAATGGAGCTGAGATAATACTTAGCTGTCCAAAATTCGAAAAATAATACTGGTATCAACAACTACTGTTGAGGAAAGGTAATGCTAGAGGAGGATGGCCCGTTACACTCTTATTCGCCTATTTTAACAAAGCATAGAGGTGCAGTTGGCCTAAGTAATCGATGAACCTTTGGTGTCTGCCACAAATGGAACTTAAAAGCATATTACTAAATTGTTAATTTTTTTCCAAATGGCATTACATACATTCAACCCTAGTTTCAAATCATTTTATATCCTATTAGTTTCTTCTCATTATCATGTTTCATACTAAAATTTTTTATTATTCTTCAAGCACTTGTGTTGCGGGAAATACTTTTCTGATGCAAGATACAGTAGTGTCTGAACGTACTAAAGTGTTCAGATTAAACGAAAGAACTCAGCGAGAGATGTTCTCTGCATAACAGTATTTTTCTAATATGATTTCTTTCTAGCGTTTTATACAAAACTACCGACACGTCCCTCCCTCCTTTTCTCAAGTGGAGCACTAAGTATCTACGGCTGGACCACTTGTATGGCGTACCGATAATAAATTGCACACACAAATCTTCCTTATGAATCAATCTGTTAATGAAAACTGTATCAAAATCCCTAGAGTATCTTCACCTACAGATAGAACAAAGGGGTGGGAGACTTCATAATAATTGTATACAGGGTTATTCCGTGATGATGTTACAAACTTTGAGATTCTGCAGATGGGTAAATGTACCAGTTTGTGGTAAGTGACCCTGGCCCGGAAAGTTGTGAGCAAAAATCGTTCACGTATTTCTGAGAGTGGACCTCTTCTTCTGTGTGCTCTTTGCTCTCCATATGGACCAAAACAGGAACAAATGTTCAGAAAACACTGGCTCTAGAGTTCTTGCCGTAAGAGCTTTGCTTCGACGAAACACCCCTCTTCTACTGAATAAGTCCTCTTAGTCCTTAAGGTATACCCTTCAGAACCCAAACTTACTAGGCATTTCTTTTTATTTTGCTCCATACTACCTTTTCCCAAAATACAGAAAGCAAAGAGCATGCACCAGAAAAGGGCCACAGTCAGATATCAGAACGATTTTCGCTTAAATCTTGCAACCCCGCAATTTCTGGACCAGGGTGCCTTACCTCCATCATTCCTGAAAGTTTGTAACATCATCACGGGAACGCCCTGAAGATTTATAAATTCTGGTCACGCTTCTGTGCTCTCTGGAGTTGCGGCGACTGTTTACTGCTTTTCCCACCAGATTCCGCCTCTCCTGCAGCTGACCAACCCGTAGGCCCTATAACTGTCACGAGATGTCACTCCAAAAGTCATTTAAATATGGAATACTCGTCATTACTATAATTATACATTACATACACGAATCTTCCTCGTGAATCAGTTTAGAAGTGAAAAATTTCCTAAAATCTCTCCATTAGTTCCTGAAACTAGCTTTCGTATAAAGTCAGAAAAACTGAGTGAGGGACTTTAATTTTATAATATATATACAAGATGAGACATGCTTCATCTCTGGACGGGAGTAGATGGTACGAAAACTGCGTATAAGTCGGCGAATAAGTAAAGAAAAATTGCCAACGGAGAATTTATCAGTAACGAGGAAGTCGTAATTTACACGCATATCGCTCCTTAGAAATTTAACGATACTGCGTATGAGCTCGATAACTGCCGCAAGTAATGCAAACGCGGAGCGATCATCGACTGTGAAACCACTCTTAGAAATCTGACCGTCTTGCAAAACGTGCTTCAGAGAGCATCTGTTCCATCGTGGAAGGATAGGATCCAGCGTCCAGCGGCGAAACAGGAAAGCAACGAGTAGCGGTCTTAATGGCTCAGAGCTTCGACGTGTAATAAGCCGCCGTGCTGAGTTATCGTAATGGCGAGACTGCTATACGGCAGCCGTCAAACAATAATGGCCGCTACCGGCTGTCTGGACGGCGCTGATTGGCCGGCAGTACGCGAGGAAGCGCTGAGACGCGAACCCAGATCTCACCCCGCGATCGTCTCAGGCGGTCGGTAAGACCACGTTGTCGGTAGTTTCTGATACAAACGACGTCCCATCGTTTTATAACATGTTCCTTATTTTCGATCCATGTCATAATATTTCGACTGTGCCGCTCCTTTCGACGTCAGAGACAAGCTACAAATCTTTATATTGCAGTATTCCAGTAAGATGTATCGGCTCGGGAAAAAAAAAAAACGATCAGCTTTGTAGATGGTGCAAGTGGTTCAAAACCTTCTGACAAACAAGTACACTATTGGCCATTAAAATTGCTACACCACGAAGATGACGTGATACATACGCGAAATTTAACCGACGGGAAGAAGATGCTGTGATATGCAAATGATTAGCGTTTCAGAGCATTCGCACAAGGTCAGCGCCGGTGGCGACACCTACAACGTGCTAACATGACGAAAGTTCTAGTATAATATATTTAGTTGTCCAATGAATACCCGTTTACCATCTGCATTTCTTCTTGGTGTAGCAATTTTAATGGCCAGTAGTGTACTAAATGGCTGCCCCGAAGTGACTGAAGAACGCAAAGTCAGAATACCTTTTCTGCTCGCACATTAGGTTCTCAAGTCGTATAATGATATAAAGCACAAATCCAGAAATGAGTGAAGAATTCTTTATCACTTACGGACCAACAGGAACCTTTTGCCTAACTACATCGTGGCGGACTATAGAGATGACAAGAATCTGAAGCCAGGTCAAAGTTCCATGCTCTGAGATCAATATTCTACATTTACGTAATATAGAGATCATTGGATCTACATGCCAGTAGCCCTGTTCAGATCGATACAGAACCATAGGTTGAACCAAATTTATGACGTGAATGCCTCGAACTCTCCCACGCTGGCGACATGCTGCCGCGGCGTCTGATTCTTTGAAGTGACGCAGAAAGAAAGAATGCCATGCTCAGATATTTTCTGAGGGCTACGGGGCGGCCGTAGCGTACACACAGAAGCGAGTGGTGTAGACACCAGCTAGAGTGGATCATAGCACGAGTTTCGCGACCTGACATTATTTCCCAAAAGTAGACCTGTTCGGCCTAATGAAATTCAGCAACTTTCTGCCGACAAAGGAGGCTATTAAGACACTTTCTGCGACGCATCACCCAACAAGGCGAGCGCGAGATTCCTTCTCAGACATATTGCTGCAGTACATTCACTGTACTGGTTGGTCCATTGATAGCGACCGGGCCAAATATCTCACGAAATAAGCATCAAACGAAAAAACTACAAAAAACGAAACTCGTCTAGCTTGAAGGGGGTAACCAGATGGCGCTATGGTTGGCCCGCTAGATGGCGCTGCCATAGGTCAAACTGATATCAGCTCCGTTTTTTTAAAAATAGGAACCCCATTTTTTATTTCCTATTCGTTTAGTGCGTAAAGAAATATGAATGTTTTTTAGTTGGACCACTTTTTTCGTTTTGTGATAGATGGCGCTGTATAGTCACAAACGTATAACTACGTGGTATCACGTAACATTCCGCCAGTGCGGACGGTATTTGCTTCGTGATACATTCCGTGTTAAAATGGACCATTTACTAACTGCGGAAAAGGTCGATATCGTGTTCGTGTTTGGCTATTATGATCAAAATGCCCAACTGGCGTGTGCTATGTTCGCTGCTCGGTATTCTGGACGACATCATCCAAGTGTCCGGACTATTCGCCAGATAGTTACATTATTTAAGGAAACAGGAAGTGTTCAGCCACGTGTGAAACGTCAACCACGACCTGCAACAAATGATGATGCCCAAGTAGGTGTTTTAGCTGCTGTCGCGGCTAATCCGCACATCAGTAGCAGACAAATTGCGCGAGAATCGAGAATCTCAAAAACGTCGGTGTTGAGAATGCTACATCAAAATCGATTGCCCCCGTACCATATTTCTATGCACCAGGAATTGCATGGCGACTTCTTTGAAAGTCGTGTACAGTTCTGCCACTTGGCACAAGAGAAATTACGGGACGATGAGAGATTTTTTGCAAACTTTCTATATAGCCACGAAGCGTCATTCACCAACAGCGGTAACGAAAACCGGCATAATATGCAGTATTGGGCAACGGAAAATCCACGATGGCTGCGACAAGTGGAACATCAGCGACCTTGGCGGGTTAATGTATGATGCATCATTATGGGAGGAAGGATAATTGGCCCCTATTTTATCGATGGCAATCTAAATGGTGCAATGTATGCTGATTTCCAAAGTAATGTTCTACCACTGTTCTACAAGATGTTTCACTGCATGACAGAATGGCGATGTACTTCCAACACGTTGGATGTCCGGCACATAGCTCGCGTGTGGTTGAAGCGGTATTGAATAGCATATTTCTTGACAGGTGGATTGATCGTCGAAGCACCATACCATGGCCCGGACGTTCACCGGATCTGACGTCCCCGGATTTGTTTCTGTGGGGAAAGTTGAAGGATATCTGCTATCGTGATCCACCGACAACGCCTGACAACATGCGTCAGCGCATTGTCAATGCATGTGCGAACATTACAGAAGGTGAACTACTCGCTATTGAGAGGAATGTCGTTACACATATTGACAAATGCATTGAGGTTGACGGACATCATTTTGACCATTTGTTGCATTAATGTGGTATTTACAGGTCATCACGATGTAACAGCATGCGTTCTCAGAAATGATAAGTTCACAAAGGCACATGCACGACATTGGAACAACCGAAAGAAAATGTTCAAACGTGCCTACGTTTTGAATTTTAATTTAAAAAACCTACCTGTTGCCAACTGTTCGTCTAAAATTGTGAGCCGTATGTTTGTGACTATTACAGCGCCACCTATCACAAAGCGAAGAAAGTGGTCCAACTAAAACATTCATATTTCTTTACGTACTACACGAATATGTAATAAAAAAGGGGATTCCTATTTTTAAAAAAACGCAGTTGATATCCGTTTGAGCTATGGCAGCGCCATCTAGCGGGCCAACCAAATTGCCATCTGGTTTCCCCCTTCAAACTAGACAAGTTTCGTTCCTTGTAGTTTTTTCGTTTGACGCTTATTTCGTGAGATATTTGGCCCGGTCACGATCAAGGAATCATCCTGTATGCGACAGTAACGTCATAAACTTATGGGAATGTTTGTTGCATATGGTCAACACCTGCAAAAGGTTAGAGATTGTCATTGCTATATGGTGTTCTACTAGGCACTGCTGACACACTGCAAAAATGGCTCTGAGCACTATGGGATGCAACATCTTAGGTCATAAGTCCCCTAGAACTTAGAACTACTTAAACCTAACTAACCTAAGGACATCACACACACCCACGCCCGAGGCAGGATTCGAACCTGCGACCGTAGCAGCCTCGTGGTTCGAACTGCAGTGCCAGAACCGCACGGCCACCTAGGCCGGCTGACACACTGCAGATCGATTGAACCACATGCTAGAAAATGACAGTTTTTACTTGCTGGATGTGGGTGCAGTTTACGGAGGACTACTAGCACAGTAGCGGAGCCACGTTACCTTTCATATTTAATTTGCGAGAAGTCAAGGGAGTCACGGGACAGCTATTCAATCATTTTCTTAGCATTCTTATTTAATTTACAAGAAGTCATTAGTTACCCGATCACCTTCTTCGTCCTTTCTTTTTTGCGTATTCTTATTCTGTTCTTCGTAGGCACTCTCTCCCTGGAAATAATGACTTCATTTCTGCGAGGAGGCTATTTAAGCCGAACCTTTCATCAGCTGCGAAATTACGCGGGGCCCCGGCTGGCTGGCTGTCAGAGCTGGCGCGGCCGCATCGTCAGGCAATAACAAGTGTGGCCCTGCCTGCCTGCCTGGTCCGCCTTTGACGCTCGGCTTTCCCACTCGTGTTAATTAGTCCGAACGGAGAAGGCGGGGGATATCTCCAAGGGGGGAGCATCCGCGATGGGAGCGTGTGCGGCGCGACAAGCGGCAAGGAAGGACCGTTCGGCTGCCCGATTACAACAGTAGTCGCAATGATTAAACCCGTACCGGGTCACGGGGTACTGGGATTCATGGCTCGGAGGGAATTCGCCTACAAGTACACCTTTGAGAGCAAAACGGCAACACAGTGGAAGGAATCTAGTCCACTGTCGATCATTTGTTCGTGTGAATCGAAAACAAAGCCCCCCCCCCCCAAAAAAAAATTACACAATGGATGTTTTTCTGATTTCACAGCCAATCGAAGAATGGGGGAAATGGACAGATGTTGAACCAAATTGTCCAGAGTGGACGTCTGGTTTTGAGGAAAAAGAAGTACGTTTGGTTGCTTGAAAGTAATCATGGTAGTAAAGGAAAAAATTGGCTACATGCGAACAGGACTCGTGCACTGAGGGTTCCATCCAAATTATGTATACAGGGTGTTACAAAAAGGTACGGCCAAACTTTCAGGAATCATTCCTCACACACAAATAAAGAAAAGATGTTATGTGGACATGTGTCCGGAAACGCTTACTTTCCATGTTAGAGCTCATTTTATTACTTCCCTTCAAATCACATTAATCATGGAATGGAAACACACAGCAACAGAACGTACCAGCGTGACTTCAAACACTTCGTTACGGGAAATGTTCAAAATGTCCTCCGTTAGCGAGGATACATGCATCCACCCTCCGTCGCATGGAATCCCTGATGCGCTGATGCAGCCCTGGAGAATGGTGTATTGCATCACAGCCGTCCACAATACGAGCACAAAGAGTCTCTACATTTGGTACCGGGGTTGCATAGACAAGAGCTTTCAAATGCCCCCATAAATGAAGTCAAGAGGGTTGAGGTCAGGAGAGTGTGGAGGCCATGGAATTGGTCCGCCTCTACCAATCCATCGGTCACCGAATCTGTTGTTGAGAAGCGTACGAACGCTTCGACTCAAATGTGCAGGAGCTCCATCGTGCATGAACCACATGTTGTGTCGTACTTGTAAAGGCACATTTTCTAGCAGCACAGGTAGAGTATCCCGTATGAAATCATGATAACGTGCTCCATTGAGCGTAGTTGGAAGAACATGGGACCCAATCAAGACATCACCAACAATGCCTGCCCAAACGTTCACAGAAAATCTGTGTTCATGACGTGATTGCACAATTGCGTGCGGATTCTCGTCAGCCCACACATTTTGATTGTGAAAATTTACAATTTGATCACGTTGGAACGAAGCCTCATCCGTAAAGAGAGCATTTACACTGAAATGAGGACTGACACATTGTTGGATGAACCATTCGCAGAAGTGTACCCGTGGAGGCCAATCAGCTGCTGATAGTGCCCGCACACGCTGTACATGGTACGGAAACAACTGGTTCTCCCGTAGCACTCTCCATACAGCGACGTGGTCAACGTTACCTTGTGCACCAGCAACTTCTCTGACGCTGACATTAGGGTTATCGTCAACTGCACGAAGAATTGCCTCGTCCATTGCAGGTGTCCTCGTCGTTCTAGGCCTTCCCCAGTCGCGAGTCATAGGATGGAATGTTCCGTGCTCCCTAAGACGCCGATCAATTGCTTCCAACGTCTTCCTGTCGGGACACCTTCGTTCTGGAAATCTGTCTCGATACAAACGTACCGCGCCACGGCTATTGCCCCGCGCTAATCCATACATCAAGGGGCATCTGCCAACTCCGCATTAGTAAACATTCCACTGACTGCAAAACCACGTTCGTGATGAACACTAACCTGTTGATGCTACGAACTGATGTGCTTGATGCTAGTACTGTAGAGCAATGAGTCGCGTGTCAACACAAGCAAGTCAACATTACCTTCCTTCAATTGGGCCAACTGGCGGTGAATCGAGGAAGTACAGTACATACTGACGAAACTAAAATGAGCTCTAACATGGAAATTAAGCGTTTCCGGACACATGTCCACATAACATCTTTTCTTTATTTGTGTGTGAGGAATGTTTCCTGAAAGTTTGGCCGTACCTTTTTGTAACACCCTGTATAGGCTGTTCAGCCATTCCGGGAATCAAGGATCTCGACGCTTCTGCCTGATACCGACTTTGATACTGGCGAGACAGCGGTCCCAGGGATTCCAAGATTCGAGCAGCGTGTTTCGCCACAGGTTCATTTAGTAAGCGCGAAAGCGTCAGTATCGTGCTCAGCCAACTCCCGTGGCAGACTCCGCGTCACGGTGAGGTTTACTGAGTTTCGGATGCCTAACTTCCGAGAAGAGTCAACCAGTTTATTGCTTCGTCCTAAGTACATCTCGTGAAAGTACAATGAAGATATACGGAGGGTAGCCCCCACTCGTACGCGACTGGAACAAGAAAATGGGGGAGAGATAGGGACGCACGAATAACCTCCCCGCCACATACAATAAGGTGGCTTGCGTATCTATGCCACATGTAAGTCTACGTCTGAATGTACACTCCACAAGCCAACCTACGGTGTGTGGCGGAGGGTACTTTGTATCACTGTCACTTCCCCCTTCCCTATTGCATTCACGAATGACATGTGTGAAGAACGACTGTCGATAAATCTCTGTATAGTGTCTGATTTTCGAGAGACGTATGTGGAGAAAATTAGATGTGGCCACTCTTCTTGGAATATATGCTCTCTGAAACTAAATAATAAACCTCTCCGTGAATCACAACGCCCCTGTTTGCTGAGCACTTCCGTAATGCTCTCACGCTGACTAAATGATATCCTGACGAAAATCGTCTTCTTCGTTGTATATTCTATACCTCATCTATTAATTCAATTTGTTAAGGGACCCAGCACTGGCCAAACAAATGCTTTGTAAGCCATTTCTTTCACGGATGAATTACATTTCCTTATTATTTCCTTGAATCTCAGCCTGGAGGCTACTTTTCCCACCATTTGTTTCGTATTTTCGTTCCACTTACGGTGGTTGCAAATGGTTACTACAGGATATTTTTTAATACTGTATGCAGTGGTTTGTCACGAATAATACACTGAAGCGCTAAAGAAACTGGTGTAGGCATGGTTGGGGGTTGGGGTTGTTTGGGGGGGAAGAGACCAAACTGCGAGGTCATCGGTCTCATCGGATTAGGGAAGGACGCGGAAGGAAATCGGCCGTGCCCTTTCTCAGGAACCATCCCGGCATTTGCCTGGGGAGATTTAGGGAAATCACGGAAAACCTAAATCAGTATGGCCGGACGCGGGATTGAACCGTCGTCCTCCCGAATGCGAGTCCAGTGTGCTAACCACTGCGCCACCTCGCTCAGTGTGTAGGCATGCTTATTCAAGTACAGAGATATGTAAACAGCCCTGCGGTCAGCAACGCCTGCATAAGATAACAAGCGTCTGGCGCAGTTGTTAGATTGGTTATACTACTGCTGCAATCGCAGGCTATCAAGACGTAAGTCAGTCTGAGCGTGGTGTTATAGTCAGCGCACGAGCGATGGGACACAGCATCTCCGAGGTAGCGATGAAATGGAAATTTTTCCGTGTGACAATTTCACGAGTGTACCGTGAACATAAGGAATTCGGTAAAACATCAAATCTCCGACACCGCTGGGGCCGGAAAAAGATCCTGTAAGAACGAGACCAACGACTACTAAAGAGAATCGTTCAACTTGACAGAAGTGCATCTCTTCCGTAAACTGCTGCAGATTTCAATGCCGGGCAATCAACAAGTGTCAGTGTGAGAACCATTCATCGAAACATCATCGATCTGGGCTTTCGGAGCCAAAGGCCCACTCGTCTACGCTATCCTTGATGACTGCGCGACACAAAGCTTTACGCCTCGCCTGGTCCCGTCAACACCGACGTTGGATTCTTGATGAGTGGAAACATGTTGCCTGCTCGTACGAGTCTCGTTTCAAATTGTATCGAGCGGATGGACATGTACTGGTATGGAGACAACTTTATGAATCCATGGACCCTGCATGTCAGCAGGGGACTGCTCAAGCTGGTGGAGGCTCTGTAATAGCGCTGGGCGTGTCCAGTTGGAGTGATATCGGACTGCTGATACGTCTAGAAACTACTCTGGCAGGTGACACGTAAGTAAGCATCCTGTCTGATCACCTGCATCCATGCATGTCCATTGTGCATCCCGAAGGAGTAGGACAAATCCAACAGGACATTGCGATACCCCACACATTCAGAAATGCTACAGAGTGGCTCCACGAACACTTCTCTGTGTTTAAACACTTCCACCAAACTCTGCAAACATGAACATTATTGAGCATATCTGGGATGCCTTGCAACGTGCTGTTCAGAAGAGATCTCAACCCCTTTTGCACTCTTACGGATTTATGGACAGCTCTGCTGGACTGATGATGTCAGTTCCCTCCACCACTACTTCAGACGTTAGTCGAGTCGATGCCAGGTCGTTTTGCCGGACTTCTGCATGATCACGGGGGCCCTACACGATATTAGGCAGGTGTACCAGTTTCTTTGGCTCTTCCGTGTGTAGCCGAACCGCAGTGGATCCGTAAGTGTATTTATGCGCAATAAGCGATTTATGTTTACCGTCAGCTGCCGGTTTCCGCACCACACATGAATCCTCCGTCTTCCTCCGTTTCTCTACACTTCGCTGTTTGCAACCTTCCTACAGACAACAGCAATGTCTGCGAATAGCCTCAAGCAACATGAAGAGTCATCCACTAGGTCATTAATATAAATCGTAAACAGCATTGTCCTCGTACCACATTCAAGGTGTACTCCCGAAATTACCTGTACGTACGTCAATTTTGTTCTGTTAATAAGGGGACGTACTGAGTAATATCTGGAAGGAGGTCCTGAATTTCAAATCTGGTCCGATACTAAGTATCCTCGACTGCCTTCCCGATGACAAGAAACATGGTGTCAACACGGGCAACTTTTTATTGTATTTGTAGACTATACCTTCTTTGTGTTGCGACCATGTGGTTCGCGTTTTAAACGTATCCACAGTAAATGTGAATTTCAAGTGTTGGCTAGTCTGGTTTGCAGTCATTTAATATGTATCAGATAGTCTCTAAATAGCCACTGTTTACGTATTTATACCTCACACCTTGTATGGTACAGCTGCACGGCCCCGGTGAATCCTGAGTTGTACCTCAGTGCGTCAGGTGCTAACCATTCAGACAAATGGGAAAATCTAGCTTGTTTATGATACCAAGCACAGTAGTATAGTGCTGTGCGCTGTAGTGTAGTGTCGTATAGCAGTTTAATCTGGAATTAGAAATTTTGTTATGTAGCAATGCAGTATAGTACACCAGACCCGTAGCATGTACCTTGTGGATTCCAGATGAGCATGTCTAATTTTTCTGATTTTCGCGAGACGTATGCAGGAGAAAATGATATGGCAAATGGGTAGTAAGTAGAGTTCTTTCTAAATTATTATTTTTATTAGGAATTTTCTGCACATTTCCCCCTGTAACACCATAATTCTTAGTTATATTAAGACTTTTGAAATTGTGTTACGATGTTACGGGCTGTATTCGTGCCAGTTCATGTGCAAGATATGGTATGTTCTTGTATACAGATAACAGTCTAAAAGAAAATAGGAAGAAAATAGTGGTTAGCACACTGGACTCGCATTTTCAAATCTGCATCCGACCATCTGCATTTAAGTTTTCCGCGATTTCCCCTAAATGACTGCAGGCGAATGCCGGTATTGTATCTTTCGAAGGACACGGTCGATTTCCCTCTTCATCCTTGAATCATTCTGAGTTTGGACTTCGTCTGTAATGACCTCCATGTCGACGGAATGTTAAACCCTAACTCTCTTTCACAATGTCTATCTTAAAGAAGCCCTGTTCTGTCTTTTGGGGTTACTCCTCCAGATCAGCTTAGTATTCTCGTCTCCGTAGCCTGGAGCTTCCGTTCGTCTGATTAGCGCATGGCCCACCATTCTCAACCGTACACGAGAGCTGGCCTAATGGCCCTTTTGTTCGTATTTCCTTTTATTTTGACAGGCATTTTCACAGCGCAGATGACTCCGTTAGCGAACTCCACGTCAGCCACCCTACTTTATACGGTTTTGAATGTGTGTATCTGTAGAAGCTGAGAATGTTATTACCGATCCGAGCTACCTGAACTAACTTACATATGTTGTATGGGGATTGCCTAATTGTAGTTTCAGCTTAGAACTGTTGGCCGTTCTTGAGAAGTTGCAATACATATACTCCGTTTTCATCCGACTTATTCCGAGTCCTCTATGCTGCAGCTGCGTGCACCAGACTTTATGGTTACTGTCGATTTCTCGCAGAGAATCTGCTATTAGAACTATGTCGCGAGCGTATAAAAGTATCCATGGACTTGGTTTCTGCAGATGTTCTCTGATGTACACGGCCAGTCACGTTAACGTGTCCCCTTGTCAGAACCCTGAATAACCACCTTTGGCAGCACGTACCGGTGCGAGATGGACAGGCAGAATTTCACTGAGGTTCTGGAAGCTACCGACTGGGATGTGGAGCCAAGCCAAATCCGGTGCCATGGCTAGCTGTTCAAGGATCCATGGTGTGAACAGCCCGATTGAGGTGGTCCCACGGATTCTCGATTGGGTTTAAATCCGGGGAGCTCGGTGGCCAAGAGAGTGAGGTAAACACGTTCTGGTGCCCTTCGAACTGCGCCTGTACACTGCGAGCTGCGGACACGTGGGATTTTCCTGCTGGTTGGTGTCATCGCGCAGAGGAAAAACAACTGCATATTGGTGTGGAATTGGTCCCCAAGGGCAGATGATTCCTTGTGCCTCCCAGAATGGCGACATCAGCTAGGGAATGCCGCGAAAACATGTCCCAGACCATAACGCTCCTTTCTACGCCCTGGACTTTCAGACTATTGTTCAAGCGTGTTCGCTTTCAGACATTTCATGCCGTACACGTCAACGGCCGTATATCCGATGGAGCATAAAACGTGATTCATCTGAAAAGGCTACCTGTGGCCACTCAGTGAACGTGCTGTTGCGTTGTTGGCTTGTAATTTCCAGGGTTTCTCGCCGATTAACAGCATTCAGCATGGGTGCAGAGAAGCAGGTGTTGCTGCGGAAACTCAATAGGAGCAACGTTTGCTGAACGGTCGTTAGCTCTTTGGTTCGTGTGGGTGGTCAGGTGCTAAATAGTTGCACATATATTCGCCAGTAATCATTTCCACAGTCGTCGTTCACCCGTGTCATCTATGGCTCATGGTGCACGACAGTTGACCCGGCGCTGCTTTTGGATAGCTCCATTATTCCATGTCCTGTATACTTTGACCATTAGGCTCGCTAACACTTTAAAAACTTAACCGTTTCGAGAATGCGGCTTCCCTCAGCCTGGAAGTCAATGATTGTACCCTTTTGGACGTCAGATAAATTGCTCTGTTTTCGCATTGCGGCAAAGATTGCACTGTTTTTCGCGTCCTTCCGACGGTCTTTACATACCCTCCACTGCTAGTGCTGCCACCTGCAGTCTGTGAGTGGTTATTGCACGCTGGGGGTCCAACGTAGTTGACGATTACATTACTGCGAGTAGGGCTTGTAGTTCATGACCAGATTGAATAGCAATAGATCCTTGATAGACCCCTATTTCTTCCTCGAATTGTTCCCTGACACCTGCAATGCTTACAACTTTTATCTTTATGTTATTTTATATGCCCTTGAGAATTCAGACGTGATACTCTAGAACACAATGCGCGGGAAGAATCTACCATATGAGCTTTCTCGGCCCTCTGTCGACAGATTTTTCAGAGTCAATAAACAATAGACGGAGGTTTTCCTCGAGGTCTTTGCATTTTACAGTAGGATTTTATCAGTACGAATAGCATCTGTTGTGCCTATCCCGCTGCTAGATCCACATAGATTTGACATAGTTTTTGTAACCTAATTTAATCTCTTTGTAGGCTTTCTTCTCCACACATTTTCGGCTAGTCCCCGTGGAGGTTCGAGTCCTCCCTCGGGCATAGGTGTGTGTGTTTGTCTTTAGGATAATTTAGGTTAAGTAGTGTGTAAGCTTAGGGACTGATGACCTCAGCAGTTAAGTCCCACACATTTGAACATTTTCGAACACATTTTGTTATCCGGTCGCTAAACTGTTTTTGACTGAGTACTACTATCTTATTTTGAGAATTCTTCACTAGGATAGGTTCCATAGGAGCTACTACGACCTTGCATTCCAGCTATAAGAGGACCTACAGTTCAGTGGTGACTTCCAGTAATTAACAATGACAATATACACTGCTAGATAACCGCTAAGAGCCAAGTCCAATTTGCCGAGGAACAACTGACAATTACTACGGAACAACCGACAATTCGTACGGAACACACGACCACTAATGGCGGAAGGAAATGCAGAGGGCAGGACGTTTTAAGTGCAGCGAAGACTGTGCACGGGCGCTCGGTATGCGTTCGACAGTTCGTGCGGTAAGGTGTTTGACGAAGGTTGTCGTGGAACCGATTATTGCGACATTCCTTGTGGAACGGCAACATCTCTGCGAGACTTCATTTCAATGCTTACGATCGTGGACGAGCAGCTGAACGGCTCGAAACCGGTCAAAGAGTTACTGTAGTGCCCACAGTAATGGGCGTGTGCAAAAGTGTTATCTGTAAGAAAAGTCGTGAAAGTGGAAGTGCTGTAGGAAAGCATGCCAGCGGTCGTAGACGGACCATATCACCTAATGGCGAAAAGGAACAGACATCTCACTCGTAGGCATATTGCTGCTGACCTTGCAACCACTACTGGTATACGTATGTCAGCCAGAACTATTTCATGGCCATTAAATCAGGCTGATTTTTATGCTCGGAAGCCTGGTAAATGCTTCGTCTGTGACGGGAGCATGTTGGATGCGCTCCGCAGCAGTGGAGTGATGTTCTCCGACGAACACGGCAGGTGATTCTGGCCGCCTGGTCGTGTGGAATGAGAGTGGAACACGTTACACACCACAGAAGTTTCGTGAACGTCATCGATATGGCTTAGGCTTTATGGTGTCGACAGACATTATTCACAACGACCAAACACATCTGCAGAACTTTGCGCCATGTAGCATTCGAGCTCAGCGGTATTGCAGGGAAATTATTCTCTATCATTGTTAATAAAATTCTTCCAGGCTGTTGACGGCGTTGTCAATCTAAAAAATTGTCCGACGTTTCGGCCACTCTTTCAATGGCCTTCCTAGGGGCTTTGCACTGAGCTGACTGGATCATATCCGTCTGTTCAGAGGTGCGGTAGGTCCCGACTTTCTGTTCAATGACGACAGTGTCCGCCCACACAGGACGGCTGAGGTGTAGGAAACAGTTAAAAGTGAAGTTACTGTATTGAAAGAATGGTCTGGCCGGCCGAAGTGGCCGTGCGGTTAAAGGCGCTGCAGTCTGGAACCGCAAGACCGCTACGGTCGCAGGTTCGAATCCTGCCTCGGGCATGGATGTTTGTGATGTCCTTAGGTTAGTTAGGTTTAACTAGTTCTAAGTTCTAGGGGACTAATGACCTCAGCAGTTGAGTCCCATAGTGCTCAGAGCCATTTGAACCATTTGAACCAAAGAATGGTCTGCGTACTCCCCTGACCTAAATACCATAGAGCTTACCTGGAATGCTCTTGACAGACACGTTTCCTAACGTACACCCCCTCCCAGAACCGTGCAATAACTGAAATGCACTTTGAGAGAGGAGTGAGACAATATCCTACAAGGGCTCCTCACCAGTTTGGTAGTCAGCGTGAATAACAGGTGCAGAATCTGTATCAGTGCCCGAGGAGGGCATATTCCTTTCTGACAGTCCGATATCGACCTTTATGTTGGAAGATTATCCTGTGGCAAACGTTAATGTCATTTCTGTCTGTTATCTTGGTTTCCCACGTGGTGAAATCTGTCCCATTTTTCGCTATAAATACACCATTCCTCTTCTGTTACGTACCTACGATGTTTCATCTCGTCCAACAGTGTGTGTGATTATTCCTGCGGAACGATGTCTCTGTTCCTTAGCAGTGTAACTGACATGGTCGACATACTGAAAATGGCGTTAACGGAATCCACCACTGCCTCATGTTCATACCGTCGAAGTGGAGGAAGCGGCAGTCGTTACATTTCTCTTTTAAAATTGTTTCTACAGAATCAGACGGTAAGATGCGTTACAACTTGGACGAAGAATGCCAGCGGAAAATAAGAATGACGAGTCACAGAATCGACCTGGCTTAGCTCTCGGCGGCCGCCATCAGAAACGCTCTGATTGCAGGTGGGCGATCGGTTCCGGCAGATCGCATTCGGCTCGGGACGAATGGAGGCAGCCAATCTCCCCCGTCATCTGTTTCCCCGTGGAGCGCTACGCAACGAATCTCGCTGATCGCCGCGGGGAAAACACAGAGGGAGGGCGGAAGAAAAACAGACACGGAACACAGCCAGGGGGGAAGCGGGGGGGGGGGGGGGGGGCTGATCGTCGAACACAGGTAATGACGCTGAGGAAGAGGCTGAAATAGTGTGAGAGAAGAGGGACCAGAGTTATACCTCACTCGAGTTTGAGAAAATTGTCCGTACCAGTAAATTGATGGATATTGAGTTTCCATTTATTACAGGCACGTACTATTAGCCAAATAGTTATTTACGTACGATAAATAAGTTTATATCGACATAGAAAAAGCGTTCGGAAACGTAAAATGGTGCAAGACATTTGAAATTCTCAGAAAGATTAATACAAGCGATTAGGAAAGACTATGAGCAAAAACCAAGAGGGACAGTAAGATTCGAGTCGGTCCATCGATGTTTGCATATCTTTGGTTTGCTGCCGGGGCCGAAAGGTGAGCTAAGCGGGGGAGAATTGGCGTAGCGGCAGTGAGGCGAGAGCGCAGAGCTTGGCAAGACCGTTTACCAGGAAATCTGTGCGATTTTGTTTGCTGCACGTCGGAGGCTACTCTACGGGCTGCGGAGGCTACCAGCATTTTGCAGATGTCTCTGTCGTGATGATCGTGCCGTGTTTCGCTTGAGCGACGGTCAGAACTGAATTTTGGCAACTTCCTTTAAAGCCATATTTGCGGAGAACAAAGCAGACCTTTGGAAGCGAAGGTATTACAATTCCGAACTTATAGTTTGGGTAGGTGAGTACACCCACCATTTTCCAAAAGTATTTATAGCCGTTAATCCAAGTTATCTCGCACTCTATTAATTATTTAGACGATGTTACTGTAATGATGCTCATGGAACACCACTACAATGTTAAATCCCCTTTTAACCCGGAAGTGGTGTGGCCTGGAATTCTACACTAGTGGTGTGTGGGGTGTAGTATTTAGTTTACATATTTTGAATATTGTAACACTGAAATTTTCAAATTCTAAGGGTGGCAGGGGTAAAATACAGGGAGCGAAAGGCTATTTACAATTTGTACAGAAACCAGATGGCAGTTATGAGAGTCGAGGGGCATGAAAGGGTAGCAGTTGTTGGGAAGGGAGTGAGACAGGGTAGTAGCCTCTCCCCAATGTTATTCAATCTGTATATTGAGCAAGCAGTAAAGGAAACAAAACAAAAATTTGGTGTAGGTATTAAAATCCATGGAGAAGAAATAAAAACTTTGAGGTTCGCCGATGACATTGTAATTCTGTCAGAGACAGCAAAGGACATGGAAGAGCAGTTGAACGGAATGGACAGTGTCTTGAAAGGAGGATAGAAGATGAACATCAACAAAAGAAAAACGAGGATAATGGAATGTAGTCGAATTAAGTTGGGTGATGCTGAGGGAATTAGATTAGGAAATGAGACACTTAAAGTAGTAAAGGAGTTTTGCTATTTGGGGAGCAAAATAACTGATGATGGTCGATGTAGAGAAGATATAAAATGTAGACTGGCAATGGCAAGGAAAGCGTTTCTGAAGAAGAGAAATTTGTTAACATAGAGTATAGATTTAAGTGTCAGGAAGTCGTTTCTGAAAGTATTCGTATGGAGTGTAGCCGTGTATGGAAGTGAAACGTGGACGATAAATAGTTTGGACAGGAAGAGAATAGAAGCTTTCGAAATGTGGTGCTACAGAAGAATGCTGAAGATTAGATGGGTAGATCACATAACTAATGAAGAGGTATTGAATAGAATTGGGGAGAAGAGGAGTTTGTGGCACAACCTGGCTACAAGAAGGGATCGGTTGATAGGACATGTTCTGAGGCATCAAGGGATCGCCAATTTAGTATTGGGGGGCAGCGTGGAGGGTAAAAAATCGTAGAGGGAGACCAAGAGATGAATACACTAAACAGATTCAGAAGGATGTAGGTTGCAGTAAGTACTGGGAGATGAAGAAGCTTGCACAGGATAGAATAGCATGGAGAGCTGCATCAAACCAGTCTCAGGACTGAAGACCACAACAACAACAACAACATTGAAATTAGTTGTTTAATCAACATAAGTTATTACAATGAATAATACTATTACCTTTTATTAATATACAGTGACAATAATAAAATGAGATGTTATCTATTAATTATTTGTCTCACACCTGTTACAAATATTGAGTCATTCGCTTCTAATTTCTCATCCAGTGTAACATGTTCACTAACGGAGAAAAGTTTGCTAAAGCTACTCACAAACTGGTCAAGAACGTCTCTAACTGGTGCCAATTTTCTTGCTTCCTTGCTGGCTGTTCGAGTGTTTTGGTCATCAAAACGAGGGAAACGCAAGAGTTATCTCAATCTTTGGAGGGACGTAGTAGCCCTAAAATTTTATTCCAGATCCATCAATACGCAAAGGCCTTACAAATTCATTCAAATGCATAGGAGCCCACTGACATTATTTCGTGCTTCGTTATAGGTTTGAAAACGTTTTCTTCTGAATACTTCTCCCCATAACTTTCTATGCGCTTATTTGTAATCACATAAGTTTGTTCAGTAATATCAGAAAACATGAAGAGATTGAGATACTCTAGTGGTATAGTACAATCTTTGGCCATCATCAACGACGCATGGAAGATGGGTTCCAATATTTTGCGACAGTCTTCGATCGTTGAGCAGCGCAAATATTTTTTCTCCATGTAGTTGTTCAACCTTTCCCAAGATAAAAGCTACCACGACCTCAGCTACATCGGTTTAATCTCCTTCCTGTTCCGATGACGTGTCTTGATCACTGGCAATGACAGCATTTCCTTCATCTCCACATCGCAGTCAATTGGCCCCTAATCAGGTACGTGATTAACTATGATTGCACTTTGTCCCCTTCTGGCCCATAAAAATCCACACAGGTAACAATATTTGATATTAATTATACGATCAAATACCATGTATTATGCAAAATAGACACAAAAATAAATGAAACAGCTGCCTTTGCAATTCTGGAACGAGAGTAGTGCGTTAGGGTTTCACAATCCCCAGCATGCTCCAACTGGTTTCAACAGTATCTCACGAATTCCTGTTCTCAACTAATTTTTCAAAAACACACGTGTACCATTCTACTGACATCTCGTGGCAGCTACGAATAATCACGAGCCAATGCAAGATGTCGGCCAGCACATTAGCTATAGAAAAAGCTACTTTTCTTCGAAAAATTGCCTTCAAAATTCTGTTGCGTCTTATATGCGAAATTAATATAAAAATGTCCAGTGTTCGATTTAAAATTCAGGCCAGTCTCATATGCCCACACATTCGATGCCACTGGAAACCTATCTGTATCTGGCAACATTGGATTCAATTGGAAGCAGCAGTGCACCGTTGAGATGAACATGAGTTGCGGGGATTCACATACTTGCTAACACTGTTTCCCTCCCACCCTGCCATCTTACAGTGCCAGTGAACTTGAGCTGAAAGTGATTTGTGTTGTCGTAAAATTGAAAATAACAGCATATGCAGAAGAACATGGAAACAAAGTAACTGAGCGACATTTCGACCCTCCACCAACAGAAAACGCCATTCGAGATTGGCGGGCTAGTAAACAAGAACTGAAAACACTGAGGAAGACTAAATGTCCAAATAGAGAGCTAATTGCAAAATGGCCAAATCTATAAGAAGTAATGAAATGTATTCAAGAACACCGTCAAAATGACTTGGAATTAACACAAAAATGATAATACACGCTCGTCAGCTAGCACTATAGTGAAATTCAATAGATGGTTCAAATGGCTCTGAGCACTATGGGACTTAAAATCTGAGGTCATTAGTCCCCTAGAAATTAGAACTACTTAAACCTAACTAACCTAAGGACAGCACACACATCCATGCCCGAGGCAGGATTCGAACCTACGACCGTAGCGGTCGCGCGGCTCCAGACTGTAGCGCCTAGAACCGCTCGGCCACACCGGCCGGCAATTCAACAGACTTTAAGGGTAGAGTTGGTTGGTGCTACAGGTTTGTGTAGTGTAATGGACTTATCATGAGAATCAAAGCCAAAATATCTTAGAAAATTCATCAGGAGTATGAAGAAAAAATCTTTCAATCGCTTCATTATACAACATCGATAGAAAACCCGAGTGAAACTAACCCAAATAGCGACCTCCGCTGACATTTGATATGCCGAGTAACATAAATGTTGCCATGAAGGATGCTGAAACTGTCACTATAAAAACAAATGGACATGAAAAAATTCAGTACGCTGTTCTCCTTTCAGGTTGTGCTAACGGTACTAAACTTAATCCAGTGAACATTTTCAAGCGCAAAACAATGACAAAACCTTCTGGAATACCGGCAGGTTGAAATACCGCCAGGTTGAAATAAGGCCAGGTTGTTCACGTACATGACAAGAGTGGAATGGAGGAGGCTGGTATGATATTACGGATTAACAGAGTGAGGAATAGAACGGAATGTGCTTTATTGAAGAAGACTCTTCTGTGCTAGATCAGTTTAGCAGTCATTTGAGAAACCCTGTGAAATAGAAATTGAGACAGGGAAAAACAGAGCTTGCTGCTATTCCGGGAGTCGGTCGTACACAGTTGCAACAGCTTGACGTCCCCATAAATAAACCATTTACAGTGTACATGAGGGTGGAATGGAACAAATGGATGATGGATGAAATCCAAGATGGTTCACCCCAAAGGGAGCTTTAAAACGACCTACATTCAAACAAGTGTGTCAGTGGATTAAACAGTCGTGGTCTAGACTGACAGACGACATTATTATTAAATCTTTCAAGAAGTGCAGCATAAGTAACGCTGTCGAACACCATGTTATATATGAAGAGGGCAACGATGACGACGAAGAGAAATAAGAAGAAGAAGAAAAATAGAAGAAGAAAGTTCAGTGATTATTTCCATGGATTTTAAAGATCAATTCGGTATTATAAATTAATATTTTCTTTTGTCTGGCATTGCAGTCTAATAATAAAAATGTTAAAGATGTTATTTTCAAAAACATTTGCTTAAAAATTAAGGTACGTCTTATAGTCCGAAGCGCCATATAGTCCGTAGAATACGGTACAGAAAACATATTTTTACAGCAAGCTGACTACTTTCACAGTTTTTTATTTCACAAGCTTCCTTGTGCGAATTCTCGGCTCTTTGTGTCTATGTTTCATTCCAATGTCTGCAGGGGTGCACCCGTGTCTCGGTTTCTAAGGCAGGCGAAAGCAGCTACTGCCAGCCGGAAGTTCCACACGCCTCCACGTGCGCATTCTTGTCGCCTTTGTGTTTATGCTCTACTGAGTGGCTACAGGCGTCCACAGTTAGCTTCGTGCTTCTCACTGTTGCCATTCTCTTTGTAATGTGTCAATTTTTAAGCGAGATAAGGACATTTTCCAGCCTACCCTGCAGCGCTGCACGAAGTCCCCACGCCCACGTCTCTTCCAGCCAATGAATGGGGTCCGTCTTTCCCCTCGTCATGGACCGCAGGCGCTGGAAGTTGGCGTAAGTGGCCACCGGCGGTGTGAAAACAGTATCAAAATTCCTGAGATTAGCCATAACGATTGAATTAATCTGTAAAATGTATAGAACTGAGAGCAACGTGCAGTGTCTGCACGTTATGTTCTTCATTTTATTTTTTAAAAAAAAAGCATTAACAACTGTATACCAATAAGACTGTGACAATGAGAAGTCTTTGCTATTAGATTCAGAAGCATCCGACCTACCTTACATTTCAAGGCGGTGGGTTACTCTGTACTGTTAATGAAATAAATAAATTAAGTGTCTGCGATAAACAATAAGATATAGATTTTGTTTTGCTTTTAATTATTTGTAAACTTTGTAAAACTTGTAATTTATTTACTGCACAGGTAGTGAGTAATCGTAAACTGGCGGTGTTCTTAGTGCTGCAGTGGGGGCTATATACACCCAGGCCACTGAAACATCGTAGGTATCTTAACTAATCTGTGAGCTCGTGTGGTGTGCTCAAAAACTAGAAGTTTCACTTCCTGCCATTAGGTGAAAGTATAACACTGCAAGCAGTCACAATGTCAGGTGTGGGTGTAGGAAAACTGACTCGTTTATTAGGATATAGACACAAGCTAAAACATGTATTCAGTATAATCTCCAGACTCAGCAACATGCTGCATCCGTATCTTGGCATAGAGATAGTTGCTCACAGCATATACAGTATAATCAGAGTGATATGTCATTGTAAGCTGTCCTTGATATCAGGAAGAGCCCAGATACATCCCCGATAGACACGATCTTTCAGGTATCAAAAATGGTTCAAATGGCTCTAAGCACTATGGCACTTAACATCTGAGGTCATCAGTCTCCTACACTTAGAACTACTTAAACCTAATTAACCTAAGGACATCACACACATCCAAGCCCGAGGCACGATTCGAACCTGCGACCGTAGCAGCAGCGCGGTTCCATACTGAGGCGCCTAGAACCGCTTGGCCACAGCGGCCGGCTTTCAGGTATCTACACAACCGGAAATCTCATAGATTTAAGTCACGAAATCTGGAAGACCATATATCTTGAAATTGTTTCGAGATGATGTGGTCATTAGCGAAGATTTATCGAAGCGAATCTTTCGCCTGGCAGGCGACATGTAGTATCGCCCCATCTTGCGTGAAAATAGTGGTGTGGACGCAGTTGCATTCTTGCAAAGCCGGAATCACGTGTTGCGCAAGGAGGTCCTCATAACGTGCAAATGTCAATGCACATGTAACAGGGCCGCGAGGTGGCATCTCCTCGAACAAAAACGGACCAAGAATGAAGGAGCTTGTGAAACCACACCACACAGTCACATGAGCTGAGTGCAGTGGATGTTCCTGCACAACATTTGACGGAGTAGAACCCCATATGCGGCAGTTCTGTGCATTCGCGCCACCGTGCACAGTCAAATATGCCTCGTCCATCCAAAGAAAGTTCCCCGGCCACATGTCATCCATTTCTGCTGTGACAAAAACGAAGGGAACGTCACGACTTTGCCGCCTGCCTTGGGCCCCGTTTGGTGCACGTTCTATCTCCCCATTTCATTTGGCATCTCCCATGCGTTCAGTACTAACCTTAATACTCATCATCATCACATCCTCCTGCCTCAAGTAGAGAGTGCTGGATCTGCAGCGCTATCTGGTAGGGATATCATTGTAAAAAGCGCCGCAAAGTCTTTGGAACTTTGACAAAAGAAGAGAGAATTTCCGTGACACAGGTAGAGCACTGGCTGCAGAATTTGAGACATGAGCTGCACGGTCGGCTAGAGCAACATTAGCTTTATCAACAACTGCCATGGGAATGGGCCTTCCCACCTCTCCCTGCAACACCACCTAATACAACTGTTGCTTCAAATTTCTTGAGCATGCTCTGTAGCTCCTTTATTGAAATGGTTCAAATGGCTCTGAGCACTATGGGACTTAACATCTGTGGTCATCAGTCCCCTAGAACTTAGAACTACTTAAACCTAACTAACCTAAGAACATCACACACATCCATGCCCGAGGCAGGATTCGAACCTGCGACCGTAGCAGTCGCGCCGTTCCGGACTGAGCGCCTAGAACCGCTAGACCACCGCGGCCGGCTCCTTTATTGACGTGGGGCCTCTTCACACTTGTTTCTCAATACAGTGCTACTATTGCTACCGTTCTGATAAAACAACTTTACCAGCAGTGCAAGATGTTTCTTCTCAATAGCCAACGCGTTTCATACAGGAAACTTCAACCTTTTTAACTCTTTACGGCAACAACCACTTCACAAAAGAAATCAACACGGGTCTCCAAGCAACAAACAACACCCTGACGCCAAAACAGGTAACATTTCAAATTCTGAGCTCTTACAGCGCCATATTTTCACCTGGTATCAGGAAGTCGCACTTCATATTTTTCAGTGTAATCCACGAGCACACCGATTAGTGAACATACCTACTATGTTTCAGCATCCTTCGACGTATGCAACCCGCACTGTACCAGTCGGGAGACAGTCAGTTTAATTATAACCAATCAGTACATTTAATTTGTTGTGTGCAAGCTTTTAAATCAATACAGTTCACGTAAGTAATATTTTTTTTAGTTATGCTCATTGTTATTGAGTCTACTTACAGAATTAGTCAGTGTGACAACCATACTGTCTTGACTTCAGCACAGCCCAGCTATCTGAAGATGTTGAAGAAACCAAACCAGTCGTAAGGCCGTAAATTTGGAAATTTGTGGCAAGCTTCTATGGGACCAAATTGCGGAGGTCATCGGTCCCTAGACTTACACACTACTTAATCTGACTTAAACTAAGTTATGATAAGGACAACACACACACACACGCCCGAGGAAGGACTCGAACCTCCGACCAGGGGAGCCGCACGAACCGTGACAGGACGCCTAAGACTGCACGGCGACACCGCGCGGCACGTGATGAATGCTTAAAACTTCAGATGAGGTGCTTTTCCGTAATGAGTAAAATTGGAAAATTGCGAAAACTGTACAGAAATTTGTTCAGAAGTGTAATAAAATGGGACACCTGCAGCCGTCAGTACAATCATCACTTAACACTTTCGGGCTGAGATGCCGTGGTCCATACATAAGACTCTCCCCTGACGTTTCGCCTTTGACTGCGGAAGGCACCCCCTGAGGACAATCGACGAACTGCAACGAGAGCACGAGTGAGCGGCGTATATATAGGCAACTCAGAGGGCGCCGCTGTCAATCACGTGACGTCGGCTGTGCTATGATCTCTGATATTGCCAACATTCTCAGTTGCAATTAATCGATTGCCACGCTGTTGCTGCAGTGTTGACATCCATATCTTATCCAGCTTAATGCCTTCATCTTTGCTGTTAAAATTATTGCAGTGTTTGGCAGTCTCAATGGCCTCTCTGTACATTCGCACATAATAATGCGACGTCTTTGCTATGACGGTCGTCTCACTAAACTAACTAAACTATATTTCATGATCACCTTCCTGAAACACATGTTGCGCTACAGCCGATTTATCAATATGTCCGAGGCGGCAGTTCCTTTTATGTTCACCCAGACGGGAGTTAACGCTTCTTTTCGTTGTGCCTATATAGACCTTTCCACAACTGCATGGAATTTTATAGACACGTGGTGTAGCTAGAGGATGTCGTTTATCTTTTACGGATGTTAAACATTGTTTTGTTTCGTGGTGGGTCTGAAAACAGTTTCCACATCGTATTTGCTTAAAATCGCTCCAATGCGATCAGTGACCTTACTGATGAATGGTAAGAACACTTTCCCATTGGGTTGGTGTCGATCCTCGTTCGTCCTGGTTGTCAGTCTAGGGCGTAGTGCACGATCTATCTCTCTGTTGGAATACCCATTCTTCCTGAAGATCGCTCTAACGTGTTCAATCTCATCATCTAATTAAACTGGTTCACATATTTTGTGCGCCCTGTCCATTAATGTTTTAACCACCCCTCTTTTATGTCTTGGGTGGTGGTTAGAATCTTTCTGCAGAAAACGATCAGTGTGTGTGTCTTTTCTGAAGAAGTTATGACCCAATGATCCGTCCTCTCGTTTGATTGCGGTCGCATCTAAAAAGTTCAAGCTACCATCGATTACCTTTTCCTTCTTTACAGACGAATGGAAATACTGGCAGAAGTGGACCTCGGGGAATATCAGTTTGGATTCCATAGAAATATTGGAACACGTGAGGCAATACTGACTTTACCACTCACGTTAGAAGAAAAATTAAGGAAAGGCAAACCTACGTTCCTAGCATATACAGACTTAGACAAAAGTTTTGTCAATGTTGACTGGAATACTCTCTTTCAAATTCTAAAGGTGGCAGGGGTAAAATACAGGGAGCGAAAGGCTATTTACAATTTGTACAGAAATCAGATGGGAGTTATAAGAGTCGAGGGGCATGAAAGGGAAGCAGTGGTTGGGAAGGGAGTGAGACAGGGTTGTAGCCTAACCCCAATGTTATTCAATCTGCATATTGAGCAAGCAGTAAAGGAAACAAAAGAAAAATTCGGTGTAGGTATTAAAATCCATGGAGAAGAAATAAAAACTTTGGGGTTCGCCGATGACATTGTAATTCTGTCAGAGACAGCAAAGGACTTGGAAGAGCAGTTGAACGGAATGGACAGTGTCTTGAAAGGAGGGTATAAGATGAACATCAACAAAACCAAAACGAGGATAATGGAATGTAGTTCAATTAAGTCTGGTGATGCTGAGGGAATTACATTAGGAAATGACACACTTAAAGTAGTAAAGGAGTTTTACTATTTGGGGAGCAAAATAACTGGTGATGGTCGAAGTAGAGAGGATATAAAATGTAGACTGGCAATGACAAGGGAAGCGTTTCTGAAGAAGAGAAATTTGTTACTATCGAGCATAGATTTAAGAGTCAGGAAGTCGTTTCTGAAAGTATTTGCATGGAGTGTAGCCATGTATGGAAGTGAAACATGGACGATAAATAGTTTAGACAAGAAGAGAATAGAAGCTTTCGAAATGTGGTGCTACAGAAGAATGCTGAAGATTAGATGGGTAGATCACATCACTAATGAGGAGGTATTGAATAGGATGGGGGGGGGGGGGAGAGGAGTTTGTGGCACAACTTGACTAGAAGAAGGGATCGGTTGGTAGGACAATTTCTGAGGCATCAAGGGATCACCAATTTAGTACTGGAGGGCAGCGTGGAGGGTAAAAATCGTAGAGGGAGACCAAGAGATGAATACACTAAGCAGATTCAGAAGGATGTAGGTTGCAGTAGGTACTGGGAGATGAAGAAGCTTGCGCAGGATAGAGTAGAACGGAGAGCTGCATCAAACCAGTCTCGGGACTGAAGACCAGAACAACAACAGTGAATTGAATTCTTGGATTAATACTGCTCAGATGTAACAGGAAGGCATCCAGTTCCTCTTCCTCATGGGTCCATATAACAATGCTGTTTATTATATAGCTACGAGTTTGGGTTCAGAGAGGTGGTTTTACTAGGTCAGTGTGGGTGTAGGGGTGAGGCGAGGCGAAGCTCTGGCAGGATCACTTCGGGCTTCTGGCACTCACTGCACAGTGTTTCGTGCAGTACGGATGTAGATGTGCAGATGTGTGGTGGGCCTATTGGCGAGTTATCGATTGTCAGTGGAGACGGGTATCGATGGGCGCCGCGCGAGGCGCCGGCCGCGGCCGGCCGGCGGTGTGGGGGGCCCGTGGCCACCTCGGGTGGGCCGTCGCGGGCCGCTTAATGGCGCTATTAGGCCACGCCAGATTACAGAGCGGCGCGCCCTAAACACCGGGTCGCCGTGGCGCGCTGCGAGCCGCCGCTCCGTGGCCCGTACTCCACCGTGCCCAGAGCGGGGAGCTCGCTGCCAGACCCGCCGGCTGAAGCACCGACCCCCGGCTTCCTTCCTGTCATCCTGCCTGTCTTCCTTCCGCGTCCGCCACACTTGAATCTCTCCTTTTCCGCAACACTGGCGATTCGCGAAGGCTAGACACACAGGTACGTGCTACATAGCTCCACACGGATCGCTTAAAACTGTGCGGGGGCAGTCGTGCAAAGTTTTAATTATCACGTCGAAAAACGTCATTCTGCGGGAGTCAAATCTGATTACCATATTAAGTCTGGTCGCCTTCTTGCATGTCATGCAAAACTGACTGCAAGGCTCAGACAAATCGCGCAGCTACACTATTCGAACATCCGCTCAGTCTTCTACTCAGTCATTCCGAAGTAATCGTAGAGGAAACACGACAATGTGACGACGGTTGAGCTATGTGCTCGTAAAGTGAAGAAGAAAACAAAGTCTATACCTTGCAATGGTACTTGAATTACGCAGCCATTACGGCACCTCACCTCAACCTCTCGATACCAGCTGTAATCTACTGTGTTTCTGTAAAATATTTAACATATTTCTGTGACAACATTCAGATTTGATTTCATTAATGTAGAGGTACTTTGATACTTCGATATGTATATATTGCAATGATATTATTCTTATGTGTATTCTTTCTTTTGTCACTGTGATCTTTGACGTACTTGTAACTCAGACGTTTGGGCGCGTAAGCGGTTATTAGAGAGTCAAGCTTTGGCCATCATGTTAAAAAGACACAAATTGTACTCAGTTTATGAAATGTGAACTTTAACAGTGAGGAAGATATTTTGAAGTACGTTTCATATTGTGAAGTGATGTTTTGAAACGAGTTACGTGATACTGCAACAAAAGTAATAAAAAAGAAGTGTAACTTAAATTCGGAGTGCTGATTACTTTTTTACATCACCATTGTCATAACTTGCAAAAGTTTAATCTTCAAGAATGGTTTATGAAACACTTTTGAATATCGCAGAATAACACCTAGGCCTCTTTGCATCCGAGCTTGGAATCATCGCTACCTAGATTTTCGACGATTGAGCCATGAGTTCACAACGAGACCAGCGTGGGAAACACGAAAACATGAGTGCCTATTTTATCCATTATTTCAAGAAATGACTTTATTAACTGTGGTCTAATGACACCTGCCACATAATATAACTTCGTTGTTGCCCGAAAATGCAGTATTTAGCAGCGTGAGCAACACTACAATCATAATTAATTTTTGACCTTTGTTGTGGTAGGGTTGTTAGAACGTCGTTCACGATGCACCTGAGATTGTTTATTGAAGAGAAGAACTTTCTCCCATGTAAAATTTCTTCGTGCACTACGGCACTAACTAGAAAACTGGCGCGGTTATTTACTGTACATATGGACACAGCTACTGTAAAATGTTAATGATGTTGTTTCTCTGCCTCGTGATGGCTGGGTGTTGTGTGCTGTCCTTAGGTTAGTTAGGTTTAAGTAGTTCTAAGTTCTAGGGGACTTATGACCACAGCAGTTGAGTCCCATAGTGCTCAGAGCCATTTGAACCATTTTGTTAATGATGTTGAAAAATAAGGCAGTGTCATGGAGCAGCTGTCAGCCCCCATGGGAGACTCACCGAAATATTAAGGTTTTTAGCGACTGGCAGGAGTTACAAGGACTCCGAATTTCCTAATTTTGTATGAGGGACGCAATAAATAACCCTGTTGGTCCATCATGGCCAGGGGACATCGGCTGGTTAAGTAATTGTCAGCTGTGTACATCAAGATATTAATCTATTTTATTGTGAAGTCTACCAGTTCCAGCATTTAATTATGCCATCTTCTGGCTCCATACGCATCTCTCCAAACAAATAAACTTGTGCTATCACATCTTCGAATGAAGCAATTGTGTAACAATTGAATTCAATCTGCGATTTATGGCGCTACGCGACAAATTTATTTATTTGGAGAGATACGTATGGGACCTTAAGATGGCAGAATGAAACCGGTAGCCTTCACAATAAAATAAAAAAACTTAAAGTACACGGCTGTTGGTGAATTTTACTGAGACTATCCATACATAACGGTTTCTGACCACGAAAAAAAAAACTGATTTTTGTCACTTAACTCCTTTCCGCAATCTTATATGTCTGACCGTGATTTTCGACATTCGAGAAGGAAAGAAATCAAAAAAGGTTTATAAATACTTCCGTTCTAGTTTCAGATCTCTTGGACGCTTTCATTTTCACACTCACTTTGCTTTAAAATGTTCGAAATGTGTTTTGTTGCTTCACGATAAACCTCTTTGTACTCATTAACCAAAGTAGTGTATGCCTAGTTTTCCTTGTTTCGATTGCTGTAATCTTTAGAGCATACTTGCTACAGGCAATGAAAATTTTGGCACCGCTCTGTGAACTCTGTGGAAAATTCGTGAGTTCGGTGTAGGAAGTCTGCTGTTTTCTTTCGCCACTACACACACTAAAATGAGAGTTGGAACATCTGACCTTACCGAGAGTAGATTGCCAGCAGAACTAAGTTTGGGCGATAAGAACTGATGAACGTCTACATGCACATAGTTGTCGGCAGTTTCTGCACGTACGCGAAACTCGAGACCATCAGTCTTTTGCAGCATTGTCAAACTTCATTCAGTTCATGCAAGACTGACAAACTTCCGTCCACACGTCAGGTTCTGTTTCTGAAAACTGTCTGCAAGACTGAGACACACTATTCATACTTTCATTCAGTTTTTGCTCATATTTCGCTCAGAAGTTCCGAAATCGTCATGCAGGAAGGAACGTTAGTGACGACGGTTGCGGTATGTACTTTTAAAATGAAGAAGAAAACAAAGACAACACATCGTTCACGATGGTACTGCCATTTGATTCTGAAGAGAGGGACATTCTGCCATGTGGCTCTTCTCCGAGAACAACAGCAGGAACCAGAAGATTGGGACTATTAATTACTTATGGACACAGAAACTACTGTAAACCGTCAAAGCGCTCAACCGCAGAAACTGAAAATGAAGATGGTATCAGCCCCCACGAGAGACTCACCGAAATGCTGAGGTTTTTAGCAAGTAGCCGTATCTACAGTGACCTTGAATTTACAGAAAAGGTTTTATACATAGAGTATGGTCTGCATAATTTTAGATATCATTTTCGAAATTAGCAGAATAATTACACATTCCTGGTAAGGTTGAAGAATTATCTATGTTTATTATACTCTGTTTGAAGTAGTAAAAGTCTGAAGTGGAGCATTAGGTTGTGAAAACCTTTTGCGCTACTGGGGAGATTTCCCTGATAATTATAAGGAAAACTGTTCCATTATACTCTGTCCTTCCGAAGAACGAGCAATATTAACAACTGTAGAGTCTTTTGTCAGTCTTCCAGTTCAGCTTATAAAATATCATCAGTCATCAGCTTTCGCGCTAGCATATGTTGGTACCCTTTAAGATTAAGTAATTGATGCCTATAAGCATCAAATTCGTCGGTAGAACGAATAATTTCTACGTTTGACCGTGATCTTTTCGTGTGTCGATCTTCGATTTACAAGAAGGAAAATAAATCAAAGTACCACAAAGAACGGTTAGAAATTTCTTTCGTTCCGGTTCCAGATTGCATGGATTCTTTTATTTTCGCACACTCTACGCCTTTATGGTAAACTGTTCCGAAAGAGTCGACTTCTTTTTTGTCTCGGTTGCTGTAAACCCCACAGTTTACTTGTCAGAGGCGAGGAAAACTCTGGTACAGCTCTATGAAAATTCGTCTGCCCTGTGTTGTAATTCTGCCATTTTCTTCCGCCACTGCACACAGTAAAATAACAGTTGGAACTCTAGCGACACCGAGGGTAGACCAGCAGCGAAACTGAGTCCGAGCGGTAAGACTGTAGTGCGTCTACATGCGCAGACTTGTCCACAGTCGCCGCGCGGAATTAGCCGAGCGGTCTCAGGCGCTGCAGTCATGGACTGTGCGGCTGGTCCCGACGGAGGTTCGAGTCCTCCCTCGGGCATGGGTGTGTGTGTTTGTCCTTAAGATAAAGTAGGTTAAGTAGTGTGTAAGCTTAGGGAATGATGACCTTAGCAGTTAAGTCCCATAAGGTTTCACACACTTTTGAACATTTTTTGTCCACAGTCTTGCATGTACACAAAGCTACAGCACATCAATGTTCCCCGACTTCCTTAAACTTGATTCGTTTCGTGCCCGACTGCCGTCCACATTTAACTTTTATTTGACAAATCTGGCATTATCATGCAAGACTGACGACCAAAACATTATGTGTACACAAAGCTTTAGTTGTTAAATATGTATGTTTTGGAAACGAAAACTGAGGCTGAAGGTCAGTTGGCTTTCTGGAGGTAAGGACATCGGAGAGGCACTGCTGACAATGCGTTTGATAATTTACTCGTTTATACGATATGTCGACCTGGAAAAGTTTTCTAGAGTGTAAAGGACGTGTAATGTACCATATGTAGGAGAAGTTGAGGTAAAGTGGCTACTCTAAGGGAAACTGAGTTGTCACTAAACCATCGTTACTGGTAGAAGCTAGCTCCTCACATGTTTGGAATCTATTTATCATAAACCGTCACACTAAATATTTTCAAGTATAAAAGCATACAATGAATAAGATCTATATGTATATTTCTAATCTAACAGGGTCATGTGGCCAGTGCAGACGCACGAAATCCTAAAGGGGACAGAAACTTTCTTTCGGCTGAAGTAAGGCCACCAACTTGGGTCTTCCTTTGAATAAAACAAAATTGCTGTTATTGGCATTCTTGTTCTTGTCTTTTACGGAACACACTCCATAAGTTTCCCATAATCTTTTCACCACCTGCTGAACCTCTATCTTAGACCTATTCTCTTTAGCGTATTACGTGGAGTATGAAATTGCTTTGCTGCAGTAGAAGAAGGCATCTTATCAAACTTTACCATCTCACAATCACATTTTCCATTACCATAAGGTCACATATTTGCATCGTTGTATCTACGATGTACAGGTTGAATGGTAGGGAGGAAAGACTGCTTCCCTGCCTTTTCAATCTGAGCAATTCTCTCTTATCCTTTCACATTTATTGTTCCTCCCTGTTTCTTTTAGGTATTTGACATTAACACTTTTCCCTATAACGTATTTATATTGTTCTGAAATTTCAACATCATGTATCACTCTACACTGTTGATCAATTTTTTCTAGGTCGACAGGTACTGCGAAAATGTCTTAATTTTGCTTAAACCTTGCTTTCATTATGATATCGCTCTGATGCCTTTACCTTTTCTAAATCCATCTAAATGATCATTTCCTTTTTAATTATTTTGTATACTGCGCTCGTCGGCAGCATGGGTGGTTGAACTATCAAGGTGACTGCAAGATAGTTTTCTCGTTTATACGTCGCGGCTGTCTTCGGTATTGTGTGAACGCTTTCGAAACTTTGTATATCTCTAGTCTCATACATTCTACATACGGAATTCCAACATAATTTGATTTACGTCAACGATTTTCATAATTCCCGCCAGATAGTTATCTATCCCTTCACCTTTTTTGACCGCAGTTTCCCGGAAGCTGTTAAAGTGACACTCTCTACTGAATTCGTGTCCTGCATTTAAGATTACTGGAAAGTATTAAGACATCAGGGACTGACTGTGTTCCCATTACAAAAAATGGTTCAAATGGCTCTGAGCACTATGGGACTCAACGTCTGAGGTCATTAGTCCCCTAGAACTTAGAACTAGTTAAACCTAACTAACCTAAGGACATCACACACATCCATGCCCGAGGCAGGATTCGAACCTGCGACCGTAGCGGTCTCGCGGTTCCAGACTGCAGCGCCTAGAACCGCACGGCCACTTCGGCCGGCGTTCCCATTACAGTTCACATTGGATATATTACAGAATTAACCGCTTCCCTAACTCCAATTACATATATAACGTCACTAGAAGAGGAGGCAAGTCACTGCTGACTGCAAGAGAAGTGCGTAGAAACTGCTACACAGACTTACAAGCCAGTATCGCTAATATCCGTCCACTGCACGATTCTAGAACGTATTTTATTCCCAAACATTGTTGTTGTTGTTGTGGTCTTCAGTCCTGAGACTGGTTTGATGCAGCTCTCCATGCTACTCTATCCTGTGCAAGCTTCTTCATCTCCCAGTACCTACTGCAACCTACATCCTTCTGAATCTGCTCAGTGTATTCATCTCTTGGTCTCCCTCTACGAATTTTACTCTCCACGCTGCCCTCCAATACTAAATTGGAGGTCCCTTGATGCCTCAACACATGTCCTACCAACCGATCCCTTCTTCTAGTCAAGTTGTGCCACAAACTTCTCTTCTCCCCAATCCTGTTCAATACTTCCTCATTAGTTATGTGATCTACCCATCTAATCTTCAGCATTCTTCTGTAGCACCACATTTCAAAAGCTTCTATTCTATTCTTGTCCAAACTATTTATCGTCCATGTTTCACTTCCATACATGGCTACACTCCATACAAATACTTACTATCCATTCCATTGAACTGCTCTTCCAAGTCCTTTGCTGTCTCTGACAGAATTACAATGTCATCGGCGAACCTCAAAGTTTTTATTTCTTCTCCATGGATTTTAATACTTACTCCAAACATTATGACATGTCAAAGAAAACAGGATGATTCTCTTGTAAAGTCAACACGGATTCAGAAACAAATCACGTGTGAGAAACATATATTGTCTTATTCATAGGCAATATGGTACTTAATAAGGTAAGCAAATGGGAAAACGGATTCTGCCTTCCTGGATTTCCGAAAGGCTTCCCACACTTTACCGCATGATCATCTGATAAGTGAAAGACGATCACATTAAGTGTGTTCACAGTTGTGTGATAGGGTCGGAGAAGTTTTGACGGACAGAAAGCAGTATGTTGTATTGGAAGGCAGATGTACAGCACAAACTAAATTTGCGACGAGTCCAGACCTTGACAACTAGAAGGGGAGTAGTGCATTGGCTCAGTATTCATCTAGCCCACAAAGATAAACACTTTTCTGCTACGCATTTCCGCTGTAGGCGGATGTTTTTGAGACAGCCGGTACCTGGCAATCGAAAGGTGGCTTCGAAGGGGGGAGAGGCGGCCGATAGATAATGAAGGGTGCCGGCGTCGGCGGACACATTCCGAACGTCAATTGCCGGCCGGGGTACGGACCGCCCAGATATCTCACTCTGGATGGGGCGGTCTACACCACGTCTGCACAAGCGACCTGAAGACACTGGAATACGCAGCCCAATTATGGGAAGAGGGTATGTGCCATGAAACGAGCAGGGTAGGGTCGACGAATGTCGGTCTGGCTTCACATAGTACCAAACTTCCCGGAAGAAAAGTAAGCAACAAACACTTGGATTTCACAAGTATGTACACAGGTTCTTTGCCGTGTTTCTCTCGGTGACGACGAAGGAACAGGAAGGGTAGTTAAAACTAATGGAAAGTAGCTTGATAAGAAATAATAATACAAATGTCAAAAGGAATAAAACAATGGAAATAGAATGTGGTCCAATTAGATCACCACATGCTGAGGACATTAGATCAGGAAATGAGAGTACAAATTAGTGGATCAGGTTTGCAATTTGGGCAGAAAAATAACGACGATGGTCGAAGTAGAGACTATAGAAAGCGCAGATGCACGATAGCAAGAAAAGTGAGTCTGAAAAAAACTGCTAACACAGAATAAAAATTTAATTTCACTATTAACAAGTTTTTTGAAGGTATTGTCTGGAGTGTAGCCTTGTAAAGCACGAAAGTGAGACCCGGATAGTAAACAATAAAGACAAGAAGAGGAGGGACTCTTTCTAAATGTGCTACAGAAGAAATACTGAAGATTAAATGGGAAGGTCGGAACTCGGAACTAATTCGAGGAGAATAGAAATTTATGGCATAAGTTGAGTAAAGGATGGGATCGCTTCATAGGAAAATTGCTACATGCAGAAATGATCGGTGGAGGTTATTTGGGGACGGGGGGGGGGGGGGGGCGGTTGATTTCTAAAAGGGCAACGAATACATATGTGGTTCACGCATGATGGCGCACCAGCACACTTTCGTCACAATGTGCGCGAACATATAACGCAGATTTTTCAGGACCGCTGGATTGGTCGGGGGCCCACACCTTGGCCTGCTCGTTGCCGAGACTTCAATCCCCTGGACTTTTGTTTATGGGGACACTTGAACTGGTCTACACCGTAGACACTACAGGGTCGCATCTTCAATGCTTCCCAAAGCGGATACAACAAACACCGGGTGAACATTAAAGGGTGGGTCATTCCTTACGCCGGAGGACAGAGAGGTGCATTGTCATGAATGGAGGGCACGTTGAACACCTCCTGTGAACAAGTGTTTCTCGCAGAAATTATGTATTCCCGAACCCATTTTTATTTTACTTATCTCAGAAAGTATGCGTTTCCGCAACCATGTTTATAGGATTTATTTTTCTTGTTTCGATGAGTACCATCACATCTCAAACTATTCGACGCTTTTTTTTGACACCCTGCACATGTCAACTAAAATAAAGGACACCCTTGTCAGAGGTGGTGTTTTCTCCACAATAGACAATGTTTGTATCACCTGAAGTATACAATATCAGCGTAAGAGTTGTTATTTTCTTTGCAATAGGTAATTTACAGGTATAAAGACGAACAGGGTACTAAGGTGTGTTGTTTTCTTCAGTGTGGGTAATACTAGTATTCTGTTCTTCGGCTCATCTATACGTATGGGTCACCTGAAGAACAGGATACCGATGTTGAGTACTTTTTCTTTCCACCCTTGATAATACCAATGTTTGGTTCGTCACTTTTTCCTTCGGGGGTAACACTGATATCACCTTCCTCAGCTGAAGAATTGGATTTCAGTGTTCGGTGCGATGTATTTTTCGTGCGGCATAATATGTTTTCCTGATATTTTTGTTAGTATTTTCTTTTGTGATCATGTTTGTAGTTCTGTTTCTAGATCATACCTACCCGAAACCCCCTAATACCCACATCTGTCTCGTTAGCTTCATTTCATTTGTGGACCTAAACAGATCGCTCTCTCCTGTTTTTCTCTTTACACAAGATTCTTTTAGAATTATCTGTTCACGTAGGTACATGTACAACCTCTGTTCTCTGTACTACATTTCCTGTTTTCTGAACATTCATTTATGCTTCCAAATATTTCTCACCTATCACCTGTGACTTACCTATGACGTCACTGGTCAAAGCCGACGAGTTGTATCCCATTCTTCACCACTTCTGAGACGCTGAAGGATCTGTAGTGGCAGACACTTAAAGATATACGTTAATTGCCACGAGAAAGTCCCCTACAAATGATACAAATGATGAGTCTAAGAACACTCTAGAACGCTTTATCCATCGCTCCCGCACTGTTCGTGAGGGCAAGACTAGATTAATTATTCCGGACATGTGGGCATTAAACAGTCAATCTTCCCGCATTCCGTATATGAATGGAACGGGAAGAACTAATAACTGGCAGCGTGGGGAAGTACCATCTGCCATGCACACAACAGAGATTTGCGGAGTATGGATGTAGACACTGAAGAAGCATGTCGTATTACAGGACAACAGTTAAACACGAATATTAAATTTTAGCATAAATGCCTGACAGTGTCGGCTGGAGAGCGATCAATTAATTTAATGTAAAGAAAGCTTCTGATACGTAGTTTTTTTTATTGCATTAACAGCTTAAGTGTACACTGGATTAGTAGTTTTGACAGGACTAAGCAGCCATCTGCAGATCTACAGAGCACAGGTTATGAAATCAGGCTGTGCAATAAACCGCACGTTTGTATTCGTGCCATCGTATAAGGCTCGTAATAGAGTAGAACATTAAAAAGTATAGTTATGCATTCATAGCAAGACAGGGTCATACAAGTGTGACATTTCTTGATGTACCATGCTTGTATGACCCTTTCTTGCCATGAAAACACAGCTATACTTTTTAATGTTCTACTCATTTTTTATGAGTCCTTTGCGATGGCACGAATGCAAATTCGAGGTTTGTCGCACAGCATTATTTCATAACCTGTACTCCGTGGCTCTGAAGATGGCTGTATTGTCCTGTTGAAACCAGTAATCCAGTGCACATACACTATTGGCCATTAAAATTACTACACCACGAAGATGACGTGCTACAGACGCGAAATTTAACCGACAGGAATAAGGTGCTGTGATATGCAAATGATTAGCTTTTCAGAGCATTCACACAAGGTTGGCGCCGGTGGCGACACCTACAGCGTGCTACCTGAGGAAAGTTTCCAACCGATTTCTCATACACAAAGAGCAGTTGACCGGCGTTGCCTGGTGAAACGTTGTTGTGATGCCTTTGATAAAGGTCGGATTGTAGCCTATATCGATTGCGGTTTATCGTATCGCGACATTGCTGCTCGCGTTGGTCGAGATGCAATGACTGTTAGCAGAATATGGAATCGGTGGGTTCAGGAGGGTAATACATAACGCCGTGCTGGATCCCAACGGCCTCGTATCACTAGCAGTCGAGATGACAGGCATCTTATCCGCATGGCTGTAACGGATCGTGCAGCCACGTCTCGATCCCTGAGTCAACAGAGGGTGACGTTTGCAAGACAACAACCATTTGCACGAACAGTTCGACGGCGTTTGCAGCAGCATGGACTATCAGCTCGGAGACCATGGCTGCGGGTACCGTTGACGCTGTATCACAGACAGCAGCGCCTGTGATTGTGTACTCAGCGACGAACCTGGTGCACGAATGGCAAAACGTCATTTTTTCGGATGAATCCAGGTTGTATTTACAGCATCATTATGGTCGAATCCGTCTTTGGCGACATCGCGGTGAACGCACATTGGAAGCGTGTATTCGTCATCACCATACTGGCGTATCAACCGGCGTGATGGTATGGGGTGCCACTGGTTACACGTCTCGGTCACCTCTTGTTCGCATTGACGGCACTTTGAACAGTGGACGTTACATTTCACATGTGTTACGATCCGTGGCTCTACCCTCCATTCGATCCCTGCGAAACCCTACATTTTAGCAGGATAATGCACGACCGCATGTTGCAGGTCCTGTACGGGCCTTTCTGGATACAGAAAATGTTCAGCTGATACCCTGGCCAGCACATTCTCCAGATCTCTCACCAATTGAAAACGTCTGGTCAATGGTGGCAGAGCAAGTGTCTCGTCGCAAAACGCCAGTCACTGCTCTTGATGAACTGTGGTATCGCGTTGAGGCTGCATGAGCAGCTGTATCTGTACACCGCATCCAAGCTCTGTTTGACTCAATGCCCAGGCGTATCAAGGCCGTTATTACGGCCAGAGGTGGTTGTTCTGGGTACTGATTTCTCAGGATCTATGCACCCAAATTGCGTGAAAATGTAATCACATATCAGTTATAGTATAACATATTTGTCCAATGAATGCCCGTTTATCATCTGTATTTCTTCTTTGTGTAGCAATTTTAATGGCCAGTACTGTACGTCTGGTGAAGGCAATACACACTTGAAATCAGAAACTTTCTTTATTTTACATAAATTATAGGCTTTAGTATGAAGAGTGGACGGAGAAAGGAGATGGAATTTCAAAATCGAAGGGGAAATGATAACACAGTTGTGCTACGCGTGTCGGAGCTACAGTGCCGCAATCGAATGTGACCACAGCCCGGTAATGGCCACGGGGATCGTGAACGCCGGTCGTGGCGGAGGCCGTATTCCGGTAGGCTGCTGCAGCGGCATCGTCAGGAGCGGGCGCGCTCGTGACGGCGACCCCGGGCCCGCGCGGCAGGATGAAAGGGAGCCGGGATCCCGGCCGTAATTAGACATCAGCTGGCCGGATTAATTGCGCGCGCGCCGGCTTCTTCTGCAGCGCGGCGCTGGCCGGCGTGACCGACCGGTCGCCGCCGCCGCCGCCGCTGCCGCAGCCGCCGCCGTCGCGCTGCCATTGTTCTCCGCGGGCCTCGCGGCCAAAAAAACCGACCGCGGCCGCCGGCACAGTGGCGGACGTGGGCTGTGACGGCCGGCACGGGCAGGTGCCGCCGCCCCCGCCGCCCCCGCCGCCGCGGGCAGCACCGCCGCTCCCGCGCTACGCCTGCCACTGTGTTGACACCGCGGAAGTCAGCAGGTACAGTGGCGCACACGTAATCGAGGACAGGGGAGCGAATCTTGGGAATTGATATCCCTTCGGCGACGCGGCCATTAGAGACCGAGCGCACGATCGGGAAATCAGCCGTCTCTTTTCAAAGGAACCAGCTATGTTTTAGACAGGTTTTTCAGGGATGGCTACCATTCGCAAATCTTTGAGAGTCATTTCAATTCACACATGTTATAAAAATGAGTGTATGTATGTACGTTCCACTCGACGGATTTCAACCAGGCTTCGTACAAAATGGTTCAAATGGCTCTGAGCACTATAGGACTTAACATCTGACGTCATCAGTCCCCTAGAACTTAGAACTGCTTAAACCTAACTAACCTATCACACACATCCATACCCGAGGCAGGATTCGAACCTGCGACCGTAGCGGTCGCGCGGTTCCAGACTGAAGCGCCTAGAACCGCTCGGCCACACCGGCCAGCTAGTGCGTTCTTAGACTTATCATTTGTATCATTTGTAGGCGACTTTCACGTGGCAATTAACTTACATCTTTAAGTGTCTGCCACTTCAGATTCTTCAGCGTCTCAGGAGTAGTGAAGAATGGGATACAACTCATCGGCTTTGACCAGTGCCGTCTTAGGTAAGTCACAGGTGATAGGTGACAAACATTTGGTGGCATAAATGAATGTTCAGAAAACAGGGAAATGTAGCACAGAGAACAGAGGTTGTACATGTACCTACGCGAACAGATAATTCTAAAAGAATCTTGTGTAAAGAGAAAAACATGAGAGAGCGATCTGTCAAAGTCCACAAATGTAATGAAGCTAACGGGACAGATGTGGGTATTAGGTGGTTTCCAGTGCGTACGAAATAGAAACAAAGGTCACTTCTGTCAAGCAGCCATAAATAACTGTTTAAAATACATTTAATGATAGTTCGTTTATTGTAAATGAATTTCTTTTATTTAAATATTGTTATTATATATTACTTTGGTGTGAGAAAGTAGACAACATCATGTTTGTAGCACATAACAATGATGTATTTTTGGTGGGGATGGTCTTCAGCCAATGGAAAAGTAGAAAGTAGCAGAACCCTACAGGAATAAAGTGAAGATTGGAACTTTTCGCTAAGAGAGCTCTAAGGAGCGTTTCTGGAATCTATTACGTTTGGTTTTGAAGGAGGTAGGGCTGTCTGTGGCAACGAGTGGGATTTGAATGTCGAGATTTTTGATTCTGAGAGGTGAATGGCCACCACCATACTCTAATTTCTCAAGGGACTTTATTTTTTGAGAGGTTTGAATGTGGTCCATAGTGGAACTATCTTTTATCGCTTGATTTATGACGCTAGGAATAGACATATGAGTTACTACTCTTCCTGTCATGTGTGTTGATTTGTGAGCCATCCTGCTGAACTCTGAACTGGTTTGTTAAATGTACTGTGGTCACGAAATAGACTCAGTTTTTGGGAGACTTAGATGGCTATTTAGTTTGGGGATTTTGCTACCATTCTTGTAAAGTTCTCAGCGTAGCTTGACTGCATTTCAAAAGAGTATTTCCTGTCTGTATTTTAATTAAGTACCCTAGGACTACTTCCCGTTTATTTGAGATGTCCTTTCTTGAGTAAACAGTATTCAGTATAATTCTCTGTTGTCTAAATCAATTACAGACGTTAGAACAGTACCCTTGTTACTAAATTAATCATTATCTTTTATTTTATATTACTGTGTAATTTATTAATTCACAATTCTAGCAAGTGCATAGACTATTCGACAGGTTATTATTTGCAGCAAATTAGCTGTGGCGCACGAAAGTAGATGTGCATGGCTCGATCCTTTGACTACTATTCTTTTAAACAGAGCCGTGGATAGCCCAAGCATCTAACGTACGAGTAACTGTAGGTAAAGACGCAACTGGTTTCCTCGTATGGACTGCAGTTTAGAAGAGTAACTACACTAAGCTGTATCCGTTTGGTACCATCACAGTGGTTAGTTACTTAGATGCTAAGTTTCTCGTTGGACTCATTTCTGCTAGTTCCTGTGGACAGCAATGTATTCAGAGAATCTTACCTTTGATATCTTTTCAACCTGAATTTTACTTCCACTCTCGAATCTTTCTTTTATTTCACAGTAGTGGTGAAAGGTTACAACTATTTTTTGCACCCTTTTAGTTCCAGCACTTTATTCTTGGTCTACAGTCTTTTTGCTCCCTCTTGGTTCTTGTAGATATAGAATGTAACCCGTCTTTTCCTATAGCTTACCCCCGTTTTTAATCATATCGGACATACTGTGCCATTTCACATTGTGTGACCCTTTTTTCCAGGTCACAAATCTTATAGTTGTTCCCGATTTTTCTTCAGTATAGCTTCCATTTTCAACTGCAACGTCAGAACTGCCTTTCTGCTGCCATTACCTGTGCTATTGCCAAACTGATGTCGCATAAGAGATCCTCAGCTTTCTTTTTCATTCTTCTGTATGTAGCATTTAATGGCTGGAAATCATTTCTATGGGGGACCGAATTATCCATTTATCAAAAGGTTGGGGCTGTGGGTGAAAAAGCATTGCAGCCAGCAAAACTCGAATACTCGTACTTCAGTCGAAACCAGTATTTGAGAATGAGATCACTTAGAGACTTACAACAAAGACATACTTTCAAATCTCTTTGGAACTTTTCCTCGTTGATGACCCCTAAAAAATGATGAAAGGGGTAAAGGTTACAGCTTACAACATTTTCGCTGTTTATGCAGTTAAACTGTCCGTCGAAGCAGGACTGTATTTACCACATCTTTTGCAGACAGTATTCACATACATCACTGAAGGTACTAGAAAAATAATATCTTTGTAATACATACAGTTCTGGAGATATGATGTCGTATACACTATGATACTTGGAAAACCGCCACGTTATGAAAGACTTTTAAATTTACTGCTTCGTTGCTGCTAACTCTATTCGCAACAATTTCAGTAAACAGTATCCACATCTACTGCTGAGTGTACCAACAAAAATACATCATTGTATGCCACAGTTCAGGAGATGTGACGACAGGTACTGGGATGCCTGACAAACTGCTGCATCTTGCATGACGTTTTAATTTCTTACTTCTTTATTAGTAACTCTATTCACAAAACACTTTGTAGGCAGTAGCCACATACACCACTGGCTGTATCTGGGAAATTATATGATTGTACAGCATACAGTTCAGAAGGTACGATGCTATAAACATTGAACTGCACGAAAATGGAACTGCAGGGCGAAATTCCCTACTTGAACAGTTCTCGGGTATCCGACCGGGTAGCGTCGTAATTTCTCCACAATATTTCGGCAGACGTACACGCTGCCATCTTCAGGTGGTTCCTGACGAATGCTGTGCTGTTTCTCTCGGCACCCTATATATACTAGCCGTTACCCCCTCCACCATTCCTCTCCTGGTGTCTTGGGTGCGGCCGGCGCGGCGGCTACTGGAGGTGGTGGGGGAAGCGGCGCCTGGGTCTGAGCTGGGGTCTGCAGTCTCCCTGCAGCCGCCGTCGGGGGCAATCCTCGATCTCTGGGACCGCATCTTTCTCTCCAGGCTGAGTGCAGGGTTCCAAGCCTGACTAAGTTGAAGGCCGCTGTCTTTATTAATTAGATCGACCTGTAGTCGGATTTCGATGGCCTCTTTAGTAACGCAGTCCCACAGGTAGGAGGATTGACAGAGTATTTTTGTTTTTTCATAGTCCATAGTATGGCCAGTCCTTATACAATAGGCAGCCACGGCTGATTTAATGGCCTGGCGTAATTCGGTATGGCGCTTGTGTTCGCAGCACCTCTCTTCTACAGTGCGGACTGTCTCCCCAGTGTATGACTTTCCGCACTGACAGGGAATTTGATAAACGCCTGGTTTTCGAAGGCCTAGGTCATCTTTCACTGAACCCAGTAGAGTCAATGTTTTTGCAGGGGGTCGGAATACACATTACACATTGCGTTTCCCCAGGATTCTACTGATTTTTCTTGAGGTGTTTCCGACAAACGGAATGCACGCCAATCACTTGCGTTCTTCTGTTTCTTCTTCTTGTTCTCTTGGCGCAGTCTGTCTGAGTGCGTGTCTTATTTGCTTCTGGTTGTACCCATTTTTCCGAAATGTTGTCTCGAGGTGCTGCAGCCTGCTGGAAGGCTTGCCTGATCGCAGATCGATCGTGCCCTGTGAACAAGTGTGCGCCAAACGCCTTCACGCTGGGAGTTGTGGTGGCAACTGAAGGCATTTAGGTACAAATCGGTGTGTGTAGGTTTTCTGCATACACTGTGCCCCAGTTTGCCGTCAGGTTTCCGTTTCAGCAGGACGTCAAGAAACGGTAGAGCCCCAACCTCCTCCACCTCCATCGTGAACTGTATGTTGGGTGCAGCGAGTTGAGGCGTTCGAGAAATTCATTTAAGCTGTTCCGTCCATGTGGCCAAACAACGAACGTCTCATCCACGTAGCGGAATAAACACGTTTGTTTTTGTTTGGCTTCTTCTAGTAAAATTCGCTAGATATGCAGGCGAAATAAGTGTACAAATACATGTGAAATATGTTAAATATATGTGAAATATAATTGAAATGTGAGTACGCTGGCAAAACCACAGGTAAAAAGGTCATACTTCATCAGAATGGTCATATAGAACTACTGCATATGTTCGACACCAGCGTGCGTTAACAACTCACTGACGACAGGTGGCAACAATAACAGTGGCTGGTATATAACGGCCGGCCGAAGTGGCCGTGCGGTTAAAGGCGCTGCAGTCTGGAACCGCAAGACCGCTACGGTCGCAGGTTCGAATCCTGCCTCGGGCATGGATGTTTGTGATGTCCTTAGGTTAGTTAGGTTTAACTAGTTCTAAGTTCTAGGGGACTAATGACCTCAGAAGTTGAGTCCCATAGTGCTCAGAGCCATTTGAACCATTTTTTTGGTATATAACGCACGCTGGGTGGACGCGGAAAATGGTGCAGTCATTGTCGTACTGTGGAAACAGAGCGATTTATCTAACGTCCAAAATGTGCATGATCTGAGGCTTTTGTGCCAAGGGTGACAGCATTTTCGAACCGGCTAGGTTTGTAAACTGTTCGCTTGCCGCCATGGTTAAAGTATAGCGTGCACAACAAAACGGCGCTATCCAAAACTGGTGCCGAGGCACCATAGGTAATAGATGACAGGGGTGAACGATGGCTGCAGAGTAAGTTAATGGGCCAATAGACGTGCAGCTGTTGAGCAGTTGACAGCCTAGGTGAACGAAGTGGCTACCAACAGTGTCTGCTCAAAGAACGTTCAGCGAATGCTGTTGCTTATGGGTCTCCGCAGCAGGGCCCTGTTTCATGCATCCTTTCTGACTGTTGTTCATCGGCGATGAAGGCTGGATTTAGGAGCGCAGTTACGCAACTGGACGTCCAATGAATAGCGACAGGTAAACTTTTCAGATGATTCACGCCTTGCACTCCGTGGGACAGATGGCCACTGGAGTGTACGGCCCGGCAGCAATCGTCGGAAAGTTCCAGGGCGAAGCATCAACAAAAAAGTATGTTTCTATCCTTGGGGACCATGTCTATCCCTACATACAGTTCGTTTTCTTCGCGCCATGATGGTATCTGCCAGCAGGACAATACAACATGTCATTCAACTTGCAATGTATGTGCATAGTTCGAAGAGCACAAGAATGGACTAACCGTACTCACCTGGGCAACAAATCGCCACCAAGCTACTCGGATTAAAACCCAATAGAGAATCTGTGAGACCACCCCCATTGGGCTGTTCGCACCCTGGATCCTCAACCGAGAACCTTTGTTAGCTGGTCTCAGCACTGGAGTCGGCGTGATTCCACATCCACGTCGCTTCCTTCCACAACCTCACTGATTCTCTTCCTTTTCGTCCGCGATGCAAAAGATTGTTATTCGGGTCTCTAACAGCTGATTACATTAATGCGACTGGATCGTCTAGTTACATTATAGAAAGAAATACTACCGACCTCTTAATGGGGTGATGGTAATAGCGTGGAAGAAGATGGTGGGAGGAGAAGATGGACAAACATCCAGGAGGAAGAACGGCGTATATAAGGGGGAGGAGTACGTGGACTGAGACAAGGAGAGGGGGAAGTGGTTAGCGAGAGGGGAGAGTAAAAGATGGACAAGGTAAGAATAGAGGAGGGGATGGACAGAGACAGAGGGAAGCTGAGAGAAGGAGTACGAGGAGATGAACAGACGAAGGAGAGGGAAATGGACAGATAAAGGGAAGAGATGGGCAGAAAGAGGGGCAGCAGGAGGTGGATAGAGTGAGGGGGTGGAAGAGATGGACAGAGATTGGGTGAAGGAGGAGATGGACAGAGGAAGGGAGAAGGGGAAGAAGGACTATCAGAAGATTGGAACAAATGCAAACCAGGGCAATGCCAGGTATTCAAGAACTTATTTAATAAGGAAACATGTTCGATGTATAAATCTCTTCTTCAGACTACAATGGCAACACAAAAACATTTCACATATGGAAGAACAGGTGTTGAAGTTTCCTTTGCATTTTTGCATGTCCCATGGCCATCTTTGCTCATATGAAATATCTGTCTTCATTTGGTGTGTTCCGTTACATCTTATGTAATGGCTCCTTGGATGTTCTTAACCACTGTTTATAATCTTGCAAAGGGCACTTAAAATAAGTCATCACACTCAGCTCCGCTGTGCAGTAGAAACAAGACGGCGATCAAATTCGATATCGGAACAAGCTCTGTTTTGATTGCTTGAGGATGAAGTTTAAACCCCGAAACTTGTTGCATTATTAAATAACTAACTGAGCTCCCGGCGCCGGCCGGAGTGGCCGAGCGGTTAAAGGCGCTACAGTCTGGAACCGCACGACCGCTACGGTCGCAGGTTCGAATCCTGCCTCGGGCATGGATGTGTGTGATGTCCTTAGGTTAGTTAGGTTTAAGTAGTTCTAAGTTCTAGGGGACTTATGACCACAGCAGTTGAGTCCCATAGTGCTCAGAGCCATTTGCACCATTTTTTTGAGCTCCCGGCGTTGCCTGGATATGTATTGACTCCATTACTCCGTTAGTCCACTTTCTCCTTCCACCTCTCTCTTTGTCTATCACCTGCTTCACCCCCTCTTGTCTCTATCTCCTTCCTCCTCCCCCCTCTCTTTTCGTCTCCTCGCGTCTCTTTCTCTTTCTCTCTCTCTCTCTCTCTCTCTATCTCCTCCCACCGCACCTTCCCACCACGTTCCCTGTGCAAGTTATCAACGTCACCCCAGTAGGAGGCTGGTGGTTCTTATCCCCACAGTATTTCTTTCCAGATCGTAACTAACAGGTGGGTGAAGTCGTTCCAGGAATCTGGGATGAGGTTTTTACACATATTCGTACACATAGTTCAGCTGCACCTGAATCGAATTTCGTCCTGCAGTTTCATTTTCACGCATCTCATTCTTTACGATGTCGTGTCTCCCGAATTATGTGCTGTAAAATGGTGTAATTTTGCATGTGTATCCAGTGCTATATATGACTACTGTCTGCAAAATGTTCTGACAGTTAGTAGTGAACAAGTAATCTAAATGTCAGATATAATGTTGAAGACTTCACGCATTTCAGTATCTGACGTCATATCTCCTGAAGTATGTGCCACGCAATGATGTATTTTTACAGGTACAGTCAGCGGCATATGTGGATACTCTCTGGGAGAAGTATTGCTAATAGATTTAGTAGCAAAGCACTAATAAATTGAAACTTTTTGCATGATGCGGCAATTTTTCACCCATCTCAGTGTATATAACGTCATATCTAGTGGGTCTGTAAAATATGTCGCGGAATGTAGTTAGAAATAAGAAATAATAAATTAAAACTTCGTACTTAACGCGCATGTTTTAACACATGTAAAGCAAAAATGTAGTGTGCGATAAACTTTTTTTCTTTCATTATTTTGTGTGGGGTTGACAGCTAGAAAAAGCTTCGTAAGAGTTTGAAACTATGTGTAGTCTGTTGCAGGACACTAAGTGCTCTCATTCTCAAACACTGGATGAATGAGATAAGGGTATTCGAGCGTTGTGCGCTGCACTGTGTTTTCAGCTACACTCGCAACTCTTTGGTAGGTAGGTGGTTCTCATCCTTCCAGCGATTCTTTCCAGACAGTAAGTGATATGTGAACCGAAATTGGCAGAAGTTGGTCCAGCATTTTAGGAGGTGATGTGGAACATACCGACAAATCTATACACGTACATGTATTTTTATAATATACTCGTGTATGGGATTAAGTCACTCAACAAAAATTTCTGATTACTGGTGGTCTCTGAAAAATTTATTCATCTTACTGAAACAGTCACTGTCGATTAACAGTCAATACAGTTTTAAATTCCTTTATTTTCCTGAAGCGATTTACGGAAAACTTGCACCAGGACCGAGCGAGGTGGCGCAGTGGTTAGACACTGGACTCGCATTCGGGAGGACGACGGTTCAATCCCACGTCCGGCCATCCTGATTTAGGTTTTCCGTGATTTCCCTAAAATCACTCCAGGCAAATGCCGGGATGATTCCTCTGAAAGGGCACGGCCGACATCCTTCCCTAATCCGATGAGACCGATGACCACGCTGTCTGGTCTCCTTCCCCAAAACCAACCAACCTTGCACCAGGATGGCCAGATGCTGATTTTGGTACCGGAAAAATAACTTTGATGTTCGCTGCGTATCCGAAATCAGAAACCAGCAACATTAGGGAAAGAACATTTGGTTTCCAGAAGGCCCCAGAAAACTTCAACAGGCAGGAGGGTTACTGCCCGGCTGCTAGAAAATGAACAACTCCAGAAAAAGTTTGTGCCTTAAGACCGTATTCTTAGAGTTAGGCTTGAGAAGCAGAATGACCGGCTCCTGACCCAAACATTCAGCTTCTTCTCTGGAAAGCTTTTGCTCCTACTAGGATCTCTCGTAGTACGGTTTCCAAAACGAAATGGTACTGGTAAAATGTCCATTGTCCTAGGCACGACCACTGATTGATAAACGTGTACTTAAGTGAGCCTCGGAGATCTGTAGCGCGATACTCAGTAAGCAAAATGAGACCTATAAGGCACTTTAGGTAGATTAGAAGAATACTGGACCACCAGGTGCCGACTTTCAAAGTGACCTTCCCTAGCCCACAGTTCATAGAAACTCCGCCAGACAAGAGCTCCTGCGCAGGTAGTTGCTAAGATCACATTTTCACGACGGAGCCATCTGCCAATAAAGACTCAAAACTAATAAATCCCGAATTCTTGTACAGAACACAGGGAAGATTGTGGCAAACCGCTTGGAAGTCGGCCCAGGCGTTCAACTACAGAATTCCAGTAAACCCAAACTTTCCTGGAAAATTTGTCAGTGGAGAAGAACGATAGACGCCGCTTCGTATGAAAGAGCCCTTTCTCTTAATGCATGGAAAACTACACTCAGCCCCTAATTTCATCTGCCTCTTTGATACTGGCGGCGTTGGCAGTAAAGAGTTCGTGCCTCTCGCTTATGACAATCAACGAACAGTTTGCAAAGTCTGTAGCAAGACTTTTTGCCAAAAACAGATGAACATTGTGTTTCCGGAGCACTCACGTTCCGATAGATTCGAGTTTCTGTCTAAATCGATAATGTCCTTTTGCTGCAGAATATTTTAAAGGCTGAGCTAGTGATTAAAAAGCATCTCTGATTGTCTGGGCGACGGAGAAAAGCAAGCGTTGTGCGCTTTCGATATGTGATTCTGACTCTTTGCCTGTAGCAAAGCAACAGCCCACTTACCGTTCCGTCGACTTACGGCGCCCCGGGACAGCTCGGTCTTAGTTGTTGCCAACCGGTGGCAGCAAGGCGGCCGTCCAGCGGAGGCGGCTGGCGGTTGTTCGGCACCTGGGCCCTGCGAGCGGCTGTCGGAATTCCAGCGGAAGTCTGCACTTCCAATCTGTCAGTCTACGTGGATAAAAGTCACGACTCCCGAGCCTGGTGGAAGACGGTCTTGGTGTTACGTCTGCTGTTTGGTATCTACGAAAACAGCACACGAAGTCGAATGGCTGAGCCATATAGACTTCTTTGGTGAGCATGTTGATGTGTAGATTGTACGACCAGTTAGTTGCGCCATGAAAGTTCATGTTTTCTGCGCATCTATGCTTCAGTTGACTTCAGCATTGCTAAGAGGCGTTCACCGGAAAATAACATTCGTAAATTTTGTTTCCATTCACGCTTACTTCTGTCTGTTGCTTTTTTGGTCTGTGGATAAATCATGTTTAATATGAGCTGTTCCTGCCATGTGTACCCAGCATAAAGGCAAGTTCAATTTTAGTGTCTAAATTGAAGCTGAATGTGCGTTCTCGTTCAAATTATATTTATAAACTTCTGCATTAATTTTAGAAAAAGCAAACTATGCACATTGATGAGGGTTTCTGTCTGTTTATGTTACAAATATTGCTGTTTATTGGATTCGAGTCCGTTTCGTAATTTAAGCGCATTTTTTGGCTGGTTTATGTACTTAGGGTTAAATAATGTCACTGTTAGTTGCAGCCAGCCGGGAATTGCTCCTTAAATTCATTTGCACGTTTTCTTTCCCATTTGTTTCATAGTGTCCTTTAACAATGTCTTATTGCCTGCTCTGGGGTGATAACTTAATGTCTCAATGCCCATTCGTTTTAGTTCACTAGTATGCAACATCTGCTAATGAAATTTCTTTATCTCAGCTTTAGATAAAATTATGTTTACTGACCAGTATCGAAACAAAACTACCCGAGTAAGGTGAATGTTAATAGCTTGTTATCTTCAGTTAATGTCTTCCATTTATAATTCTAAAATTGCTTTGTTCGTTCGTTTGGATTTGGTGAACTTAATAGTTTGCAGTCTTCAATTAAATTGTTCACCGTCTAATTCTAAAATTGTACTATTTATTTGTTTGCAGTTATTAAAATTTCTCAGAGTTACCAAAGACGTGCTAAGGAAGTACAAAAATATCTTCAGTGCCATTTTTATAAATATTTTTTATGATTTGGCTCTTTACCATTCCCAGATCCTCGGTAGCTACAGCATGTCAGTCTAGGCGACGGAGAAAATCAGTAACTGAATTTCACGACAATTATTCAAATTATAGAAAAGAGTTTTCTTTCTTTAGCAGATTCTTGCTCAAATGAGGTAAACCTGCAGATACTTACGGAATTCATGATAGCAAGTGAGATTTTATCAATTGGTTAAGCAACAGCACACGATCATAACGTCGGGATGTAGTCTTTGTCATAGTTTAGTACCCAAAAAGGACCCATTTCACCTCAACTCTGCTCTGGTCACGGCCAAGCGATAGACAGAGCTTTTTAGTTATTGAGCCGTAGCTTTGTGAGACACTGCATCAAAAATCCTGCTGTTCCCTACCTATGTCCCTAAGCAACCTAGCACATGGGTAGCTACCGCGTTTGGAATCCGTCTGTGCGAGCCGTTCTGTACAACTTTTGAGAGAAGACTATGAAAAGTTTTTCGACTCATTTGATTCCATCATTTCCTATCTTGTGCTAATCTTCATCTCTACATTAATGCTACACCCTCCATAACTTGTTTTGAAAACGCTACCCTTTGTTTACTCCCACTATTTTATCCCTCTACTCCGCCTTTATGCGTACTATAGCAGGTATCTCGTTAAACAATTCCTTCCTTGGTAAAGAGTTTTCTACAGACTTCTCTTCTCATCATTTCTGTTATGTACTTCTTCATGTGTTATTTTATTTGTCCAGGTATTTTCTCATAATGTTGGATAGCACCACGTGTCAGAGACGATATTTCTGACAAAAATGTCAATTTCACACTCTTCAAAATCCCAAGACTATGAAAGAGAAGTCAGAGGGTCCGAAATGTTGTCTACGACTTGTACAGACACCAGTCTGCAGTTAGGAGAGTTGAAAGAAATGAAAGTGTTGCAGTAATTGAGAATTATGTACACAGGAATGGAGCCTCTCTCCCGTGTTATTTAAGACAGGACATTGAACAAGCAATAGAGGAAACCGAGGAGAACTCTGTAAAGTGAATTAAGTTCAGAGAGAAGAATTTGAAAAAGATTGAGGTCTGCCAGTGCCATTATACTCCTGTCAAGGACAACGAAGGACGTGGAAGACTAGTCGAATGCAAAGGGTAGTGTCTAGAAATGAGTGTATGAGATGAATATAAATGAAAGTTTGACAGGAAAATGGATGTAGTCGAATTAAAGCAGGTGATGCCGAATGAATCAGAAGTGAGACACTGAAATTGATGAGCGGTTTTTGGTATTTGTGGAGGAAAACAATAATGAGCGAAATAAAGAGAATGTAAAATATAAAAGGAAAGTTTGTATACATCGAATTTGAATTTAAGAGCTAGGATGTTTTCTTCGAAAATACTTGTTTTGTATGCAGTGTTATATGGAGGTGAAACATGGGCGACAAACAATACGATAAAGATGAGAAACATTTCAAAAAGGGTGATACAGAAGAATGCTTAAGATTGGTTGGTTGAATCGAGTAACTTATGATGAGGAACAACTTGACTAATTGGACTAATTGAAGTGATAGAGTGATGGGAGACATGTTGAGACTTAAGGAATATTGAATTTGTTAAAGGAGATAAATGTTTGGGTAGCAAGACGAATGCTTAACTACAGTAAAAAGAAACTGGATGCAGGTTGCATTCGCTATGGTGAAATAAAGAGGCTTGCGACAAGACAGGGTAGTGTGGATAGCTGCGACAAGCCAGTCTTCTAATGAAGACCACAACAAGAACAATATAGTAATCGCCATGGCGATGGTACTGACAAATAGTTGATGCATTGTTGAATTACACGGACGGGCAAAAAAATGAAGCACCCAGAAGAAATGGTCGGAGGTAACTGTAACTTAGTACACAATATGCACCAATAGCGAGTATGTATATGAATTTTTACACTTCTCTGTGACAAGCAGAACGGCGACCAGATTACATTAGTGCTGTTAATGTTTAGTACTGTTACCGGACCTGGTAGCGATGTAAACGGCATCAGCTGTTGTGTGAACGCTCTGAAGGACACGGAGATGCTGCCTACTCTTGTGAAACAGCGTTAGCAGCACTTTAGAGGTTTTTGAAAGGACGTCATTGTAGGTCTCTATTAGGCCACCTCTCAAATCGTGCAATATCCGGATATGTGGGACATTCAGGGGTGGCAGTGATCCACTGTCGGACTGCATTGAAACTTGAGGGAAAGCGTTCTCGTCGTCAGGGTTAGGATTATCCACATCTGATCAACACTAAGGAGGGGCGCCGTTTTGTGCACCAAACACACATAGTAACTCCACATCTGTGCCTACCATCCGAGAACAAGTAATGGACTTCCTGCATCATTGTATTTCTCCCCATACCTTTGGCCGGCCGCGCGGGGTAGCAGCATGGATGTGTGTGTCGTCCTTAGCGTAAGTTAGGTGAAGTTAGATCGAGTAGTGTGTAAGCCTAAGAACCGATAATCACAGCAGTTTGGTCCCATAGGAACTTACCACCACCTCCATCACATTTGGTCGGACGCTAGGAATGACCGTCGCATGGGTAGGTTGCCCTTAAATCCACGAAACAAACAGATTCGTTTGGAGTGGTGCCGTGATCGGGAAGCATGGACTGGTGATGTAAGACGTGTTCCGCGACGAATCACGGCTCTGCCCTGCCCCGGACAACCATCGTCCTACAGTATGGCTGCGACCTGGGGGAGGCCCCATTTTTCCAGTGTTTTGAAGAGGCACAGCGGAGTCACTCCTGGTGTCTTGGTGTGGAGCGCCATCGTGTATGACTTCAGGTCACGGCTGGAAACGATTGAGGGGACTCTGACGGCACAACGCTACATTACGGACATCCTGCGTACTCATGTATTACCTCGTATATGATAGCATCATGGTGCCATTTTTCAACAGGACATCGCTCGATCAGACATGACACGTATCTATGTGTGATGCTGAGGTAGTCCTTCGTAAGCAAGATACCCAAGTCACTCCCCCAGGTGATCAGCTCGGATGTTAAATTCACTGCAGTACCAGTGACCAGGATATTAAAGACCAGTTACAACATTTCTGGGCCAGCTTGCCACAGAAGAGGATACACATAGTACACGGAGCCCAGAGAGGGTCCAACATCATACTGATAAGTGCCGTCATACTGCTGATTTCTTTGTAAAGTTGACTTGATTTTGCAATCACCGAAATGTGTTTCTAGGGTATTGTCAGACAGTATATCGTACGGTATAAAACCGGCCTTACTAACTTCCGCAGCCCCTACATTCATGGAAGTACACAGCACCATGACTGAGTCGAACATGTGAGCATCCCAAACTACTGTGCGTCACCGTAAGCTGGAGCGGGCCTGTCGCGGATTCCTGGCCCCGCGGGCCGCGCCGAAGGCCAACTTCTCGTTAATTACGATCAATCTAGACCGCCAAGTAGCGTCGCGACGCGCTGAGCTGCGGGCGCCGCCGCTGAGCGTCCCGAGGCGCGCGGTGGGGCCCAGTTTTTCCTGCGCGAATTTCCCGGATCCGTTACTCTCTCTCTCTCCCTCTCTCTTCCCGTCTCGGCTGCGCCGCCAGCCGCCCGTTTCCAGCCGGAGTGTTATTAATTAGGCATCCATCAGGTGCACGACACCCGCTCGCAGGTAGAGTTAGACAGCCGAGCTACCCCTTACAAACTTGATGGCGTCTTTAAATTAGCCACACGTGGCGAGGCAGCTACCCGGCGGGCGGTCGGACGAGAGATGCGGCGCTGTCGGAGAGAAATTTGAAGGGAGGGGGGGGGCGGAGGGGGTGGAGGAACACAATCGAATTTGAAGGTAGATGGGTTTATCAATCATGAGCGGAAGCGGCGGCAGGGGCCGCTCCGACCCGGAGCAGACAGCGACCAGCCAGCCCGACTCACAATGGCCGAATTAATCACGAAGCTCCGTTGCCGCTTGATAGGACAATGATCCCGAGACAGCTCTAATTAACACTGTTCTTCCTTCTCCTACCGAAGCCGCGCACCTTCAACTCCTCTTCTCCCCCTCTTTATCTCTCTCTCTCTCTCTGTCTTTCCCTCTCCCTCCTCCCCTCATTTTAGGAAGAATGGTTGGGTACATAAGGGGAGGGGGGAGGGGCTGCACTTGCAAAAGATATAATCACATCAATTATGGCGTTAACGCTGCCGGCACAGCTCTCCGACGGCCGACCGAACGGACGGGCGAAGAGGGTTGTGGGGGTGGGGCGGGCGGAGGCGGAAACCACGGGCAGCGGCATCTTCCCGAGCGCGAAAATTATTATCCGTGCTTAATTGCCGGAAAAGGACGCCCAATTGATAAGTGAAAGGTGTCGGGCGCGGTGGCGCCAGCCGAAGTGATAAAGAGGCCCGAAAGAACGACCCGAGGAATTCCCCCGCCGGCGCCATCGGTGGGAGGAGGGGCGAATCAGTGTTCTCCGTAGGTCTGTCTGGCAGGCGGCAGGGAGCGGAAGCGCCTTGCGCTCGGCAGTTTGCTGTCAGGCGAAAGGAATGGGCGGTATCCAGATCTTGCCGAGTTGCTGAATCCCTCCGGTCTTTATTCCCGGTCGCCAGAGTCGTTCATTTAATACGCGTAGATGCTACTGTAACACTGCTAGGAGAAGACGAATCCCGAAGTGGCTACTGGAGGAAACCAAATAGTAACTATGATTAATTAGGTCTGTCAGATAGGTAGGAGTAAATATTGGCCGGATTTTGCAACGGAATATTTTTTTTTTTTTACAAACATGTTTACCTATTCGCATTTGGCATAATCAGTGGTTTGCAAAATAAAAGATAATTTTTAGCTGTATACATATTTGTTTATGAGACACGTGGCGTATTCTGGTAGCACTTCCAGGTTATCTTACTATTTGCCTTCACTTATCGCAAATGGTTCAAATGGTTCGAAGCACCATGGGACTTAACATCTGAGGTCATCAGTCCCCTAGGCTTAGTAGACAATGGAGAGAAGTCCTCCAAAGTAAGAGTGATTTCAGGTGTGCCGCAGGGGAGTGTCATAGGACCGTTGCTATTCACAATATACATAAATGACCTTGTGGATGACTTCGAATGTTCACTGAGGCTTTTTGCAGATGATGCTGTGGTGTATCGAGAGGTTGTAACAATGGAAAATTGTACTGAAATGCAGGAGGATCTGCAGCGAATTGACGCATGGTGCAGGGAATGGCAATTGAATCTCAATGTAGACAAGTTTAATGTGCTGCGAATACATAGAAAGATAGATCCCTTATCATTTAGCTACAATATAGCAGGTCAGCAACTGGAAGCAGTTAATTCCATAAATTATCGAGGAGTAGGCATTAGGAGTGATTTAAATGGAATGATCATATAAAGTTGATCGTTGGTAAAGCAGATGCCAGACTGAGATTCATTGGAAGAATCCTAAGGAAATGCAATCCGAAAACAAAGGAAGTAGGTTACAGTACGCTTGTTCACCCACTGCTTGACTACTGCTCACCAGTGTGGGATCCGCACCAGATAGGGTTGATAGAAGAGATAGAGAAGATCCAACGGAGAGCAGCGCGCTTCGTTACAGGATCATTTAGTAATCGCAAAAGCGTTACGGAGATGACAGATAAACTCCAGTGGAAGACTCTGCAGGAGAGACGCTCAGTAGCTCGGTACGGGCTTTTGTTGAAGTTTCGAGAACATACCTTCACCAAAGACAAGCAGTATATTGCTCCCTCCTACGTATATCTCTGCGAAGAGACCATGAGGATAAAATCAGAGAGATTAGAGCATACCGACAATCCTTCTTTCCACGAACGAGACTGGAATAGAAGGAAGAACCGATAGAGGTACTCAAGGTACCCTCCGCCACACACCGTCAGGTGGCTTGCGGAGTGTGGATGTAGATGTAGATGTAGATGTAGTCTACTACTTAATCCTAACTAGCCTAAGGACAAGACAAACATCCATGCCCGGGGCAGGATTCGAACCTGCGACCGTAGCAGCAGCGCGGTTCCGGACTGAAGCGCCTAGAACCACTCGGCCACAGCTGCCGGCGCTGTCGTAAATGTTTCGTAGCCATTGGCCCTGGTGTGGCCACTACAAGGGACGATCTAAAAGCAAGTTACATCATTGTTTTTGAAAGAGAATATAATACAACTAGTGACACAAAACAAACGCCATAAGAATCCACCTTGCTAGTTCAACGACGGAAGGGGCGGCAGCGGAGGTGTTATAATGCATGCGCAGAGCGGCGAAGAAGAGAGAGGAGCAGCAGACCGACGTTCCCGTCTTCTTCGAGTACGTATCACGATGGCAGACGATAGCGTGCTGACAACGTGGTCGCCAATGGAAATTCCTGTTGCTAGCCAGCACGCGGCACGCCTAAAGAACGTGTGTGCCGAAAGGGTTATGCCTCATCAAACGATTGGTCGCTGGTGTTGCATGATTGGAGAAGGAAGGCAATTGGTGAGGAGGCTGAAAGTTCGAAGTGGGCTTAGCGGGCAGGCTGTGTGATAGTGCCTTGCATAGCAGGGCACTCAGTTTTACCGGAGTGGTTTCAAAATGGTTCAAATGGCTCTAAGCACTATGAAACTTAACATCTGAGGCCATCTGTCCCCTAGACATAGAACTACTTAAACCTAACTGACCTAAGGACATGACACACATTCATGCCCGAGGCAGGATTCGAACCTGCGACCGTAACAGCAGCGCGGTTCCGAACTGAAGCCCCTAGAACCGCTCGGCTACAGCGGCCGGCGGAGTTGTTTCTTCAGGCTAAATGCACACTACGAGAAATACCTCAATGTCGGTGCCAACTACGTCGAAACTTAGCACATGGTCTGTAGTTGACGATGTCATGGAGTATTTGTTTTTGGCAACGAAGTTTCCATGTAAAAACAAAGACGGAGGTTATTTTTTTGAACGTCCCTTGTAGATGAACACAATGTAAGTTTCCAGTCACACCCAGTCCCACAACCATACACCCGCTGGACCTCCACAACCCAACATCAAACTACTGTGATACTATCTACATTTCCCACAAGCCCACAGTCACCCCTGCAACTAAGTCGAGTGCAGTCTACAGCAGGCAAGGTTACGTTTAGTGAAGTGCTTCACTGGAAACCATTCTCATATTCCGGAGCTCCCTATTTCCTGTTTCAGCCACGATTGTTGAATAGGATGAATGTCTGCTTGAAGGCTTCGTATTAGTTCCACTAGTTCCACACTCCCCAATTTTCTCTTCAGGTCCTACCTATCATTTATAGATACGTAACTGAAGTACCAACTGAGGAGTATTTTCAGCCATTCTTCCTAGTTGCTGCTTCAGTTGTGTTATAACGTAGATAAGAACAAGTACAATCTCAGTAAAAAAAAAAAAAAAATGAACACGAGGGCTACGAGATAAACACGACGTTGGTTCACTCTTCAACGAACGTATTATTTTGTCAGTAAGCCATAATATACTTTTTTTTTTTTTTTTTTTTTTGTACGACGCCTCTCTTGTAGTGTTTGCCATTGGAGTTGGATCTGCTTTTGTACTGATTTGTAACCAGGAGACCTAAGACGACACCTCACGAGTAGGTTCTTAGATTAGCTACTCAAAGTAATTTTCGGATAAGGAACATAGAACACGGATCCCTGTCACTGCCACATGTTCTGATCCAGTCAGTCTCCCAGTCTATAGTTCGAACGCTGAGGTCTTCCCAATACCTCGTCAGGATCAGGAAATTGACGTGCCACATTCCCCAAGTCTTCGCTGGAATGTTCCGCCAGTAGATCCTCCGCGGCAGGACGTCAAAAATTCAAATGGCTCTGAGCACTATGGGACGTAACAGCTGTGGTCATCAGTCCCCTAGAACTTAGAACTACTTAACCCTAACTAACCTAAGGACATCACACACATCCATGGCCGAGGCAGGATTCGAACCTGCGACCGTAGCAGTCGCGCGGTTCCGGACTGCGCGCCTAGAACCGCGAGACCACCGCGGCAGGCACGGCAGGACGTCTATAAAAGTGCCCGATTAAATGTTTGAACCACCTTTAACAATTAACTATCACTCAAAGTATTTAATATTAGGATTCTGCATTACTCTCACTAGATATTACCAGATATATACTCCTATAAACACGCCTCCAGCACAGGCGCCCAGCATATCCTTATGATAACTAATAATACATTAAAATTTTCTCCGGTCCACAGTGAAACAAGCTGCCCTCTTTAAACAATGCGGCTAATACCCTTATCTCTCCGAAATCAGTACGTAATTTTTATAGTGCTTATGTAGTAGCTTCTCTGTTTAAAGAAACATGCACGCCACACTTTGTCTGCCACCCAAATAAGCACTTCCTGTGTGTAATGCATGTGCTCGATAACCTTTTGTTCTGCTTTTCTCAGACTGGCGGAGGAAAATCTTGTGACTCTTTTGCCCGCGAAATGTTCTCTACACACCAGCTTAATAAAATGCGGAGTATAAAATGATTAACTGGTTTCATGAGCTGATTTAGCGCACACCAATCTAATTCGAAATCTAACAGGGTTTATTTGCATATATGGTACAAAGAAGTGACCGCCGTTCTCTTTGCGTCGCTCCATTTCACAGCAGTAGCAACAGAAGGTAAATTATGTCGGTCTTCCCTCATTTATTTTGAGACAAGTGAAAAGAAGACGGCGCCAGTGATGAAACTACTCAAGTGAGCACCTAATCGATAATATGGAATACTGTACACAGGAAAAAGACGAAAATAATATTGCTAAAGAAGAAAATTTTGCATCAGTGACGGGAGGTGTGATACATTACAATGTCTAGCCTATTAAGTGTTCTACCGTGCTCCAGCCAATATTTGATAAATCCACATGTGATACCGTCTCAGAATCATCTGAGTTTTCGGGTTAAGGTCTCGACTCGGCTCCACACGAAAGGATAGCGGTCGTCTCTGAGGCAAATGCTACAAACGCTAGCTACAACTTCTACACCGGGTGCTATGCTAGCACTCTTGACCAACTCAGCCAGTCGCCTTCGGGATCGAAGATCACCTCTGAAGACAGGTAGTAGCATGCCCCAGGATTTGGTGCAGCACGCTCATTAGTCAGCGGTAGCGCTTCTATATCTCGGAAGAGACCCTCCATCCAACAAACCGAGTGGACACCGGTTTCTCTTCCCATTCTACCTGCGGTTTCCCGAGGGGCTTCATCTCACGCCTAATGTTGGAGCCCCAATTCCCAGAAAACCCACCCTCTACTCTTGTTCAAATTTTGCAGGAAGATCGGATTCAGCCTCAGCAAATGAGACCTCCCCTGCTGTTTTCTCTCTCTCTCTCTCTCTCTCTCTCTCTCTCTCTCTCACTCACACACACACACACACAAGCACATATACTCGAGTGAATGTGGATCCGGCCATATCATATGTAACGGGAGTGAATGTGAATCCGGCCATATCATACGTACCGGAAGGTGCTGCGATACTAGGGATGCAAGGCGAAGCTTGATTCACTACAGCTGTCACGAAATTCACGGAAGGTGCCTCCAACGGGCCGCATACGACAGTCAACCACTGTCGTACAGAGCCGCACGCCGTCATTCCGTGATACACTAACAAGGCAACCTCCCCATCGCACCCCCCTCAGATTTAGTTATAACTTGGCACAGTGGATAGGCCTTGAAAAACTGAACACAGATCAATTGAGAAAACAGGAAGAAGTTGTGTGGAACTGTGAAAAAATAAGGAAAATAAACAAACTGAGTACTTCATGCGCCACATAGGCAACATCAAGGAGAAAATGAGCTCAGGAGCGCCGTGGTCCCGTGGTAGGGTGAGCAGCTGCAGAAGAAGAGGTCCTTGGTTCAAGTCTTCCCACGGGTGAAAATTTTACTTTCTTTATTTTTGCATAGTTATTATCTGTCCGTTCGTTCATTGACGTCTCCGTTCACTGTAATAAGTTTAGTGTCTGTGTTTTGCGACCGCATCGCAAAACCGTGCGATTAGTAGACGAAAGGACGTGCCTCTCCAATCGGAACCGAAAACATTTGATCGCAAGGTCATAGGTCAACCGATTCCTCCACAGGAAAACACATCTGATATATTCTATACGACACTGGTGACGGCATGTGCGTCATATGACAGGAATATGTTGTCGACCCACCTAGCTTGTACACTTGGCGAATGGGTAAAAAGATTCTTCTACCTTGCCCGATTTAGGTTTTCTTGTGGATGTGATAATCACTCCCAAAAAAGTGATGAAAACATAAGAGTTTGTCACATGAACTGAAAATAAAAAATTGAAGTTTTCACTCGATGGAAGATTTGAACCAAGGACCTTTCGTTCCGCAGCTGCTCACGTTACCACGAGACCACGGCGCTCCTGCAGTCCTAATGTCCTTAATGTTGCCTATGTTGCCATGAACTACTCAGTTTGTATATTTTGATTATTTTTTCACAGTTCCACACAACTTCTTCCTGTTTTCTCAATTGATCTGTGTTCAGTTTTTCAAGGCCTATCCACTGTGCCAACTTATAACTAAATCTGAGGGGGGTGCGATGGGGAGGTTCCCTTGTAAGGAGATGACTCGAGTTAAATCCAGCACATCGCTGGAAAGGCGAACGTACAATTTAGTGTGGGTTATGAACGATCGTACACACTGACATACTTCACATTAGTTGTTGCTGGAAGAGAAAGGAATGATGAGTGATAAAAAAATTCGTAGGACGTAACTTCATACTGCGAGACGTGAGAGTATGTGTGCACTGAGGAGCGCTGTCGAACACATTCCTTTTGTGGCCCAGGTGTGGGTGTCATAGTGTTGCACGGGTGTACTGACTTTCTAATCTCCGAACCGACCAGCGCTATTGTGACTCTGTACTCCTTCCACCTGTGCATATTTCCGGGAGTGCTTTCGGCCCTGACTTTTTTATATTGATGACAATGCACGACCGCATCGAACTGCGCATGTCGGAGGCTCTGTCGGAAACGATCCGATATTCGGGGAATGGACTGGCCCGTCCTTACCCCGACTCACATCTCATCGAGCACGTATGCGTTGGAGAGACATGTTGCAGCACGTCCACAGGCCCAAACGACCATCCAGCAACTGTCAGTTGCGGTGGTGGATGAATGGAACGCCATTCTGCAAGAATACCCTACCAGCTCTGTGGCCAGCCTGGGAGCACGTTGCAGAGCATGCATCGCCCTCCGTGCTGATCACACTCCCTATTAAGAACCATAACCCGCGTTTTATAACGTCGAGCGGATCATCATAAATCTTGGACACTTCATTCTAATTACCGAGTTTGAACAGGTTACAAGTGTCATTTCCCTACGGTTCACAGCGCATTTCTTTAAGTTGCCTTCTGTGCTACGCAGCAGCAGTTCTTTCTATGTACGGTCCAACTTTCGTCGAGCTGTGTTATTTGGCAGTGACATATCATGTGAAGTTAGTTTCGTCCTTAAGTTTTGCACAGCAGTGTGTAGGATGTCCATCCTAAGTCTCTGTTTGCCAGGAATGTCCTTTTTGCTGGTGCTAATCTGTTTTTAATGTCCTCCTTGCTCCGTCAGTCATTGGTTATTTTGCTGCCCAAGCAGTAGAACCTCGTGACCATCAATCCTGATATTAACTCGCTCTTCTCATTTATGCTACTTCTCGTTACTTTCCCTTTTCTTCGATTCACTCTCAGTCTATATTCTGTACTCATTAGATTGTTCGTTCCATTCAACAGATCCTGTAATTCTTCTTCAAAAATAGTTCAAATGGCTCTGAGCACTATGCGACTTAACTTCTGAGGTCATCAGTCGCCTAGAACTTAGAACTACTTAAACCTAACTAACCTAAGGACATCACACACATCCATGGCCGAGGCAGGATTCGAACCTGCGACCGGAGCAGTCGCGCGGTTCCGGACTGCGCGCCTAGAGCCGCTAGACCACCGCGGCCGGCTGCGCTTCCAAGTTCATTCATATTCCTAGCGATCTGATTGCTCCTTCTCGTCGTGCTACTGCTAATTGGAATTTCGGTTGTTTTACCGAAATTTCGTCGCTGCATAAACCATGGCTACAAACCTCAGGAAGAATACTCTGGTATTTGCTTTTACGAGGAATCCCGTCCTGTTCAGCCGACATCCCTGGAAATAGATGACTGGATTACACAGGTGATTGGTTTCAATTCTGAAATCTTCTATACCTGGGAACTGGATCAGGAAAAATACAGTGTGTTTTTGTTAAGTTATTCAGTGCTGCGACTGTTGATAAGGTGTAACGAAAGGGGGCTATGAAGAAGATTTTGTGCATAGAAATGGTTATAAAAGTAAGGGTTCCATCTATAGAGCTGACATTGATTACAAAATCGTTCGTGTCTTGAATCTTCCCATTGAAATAGAAAATGATATGATTACGGAAGCTCTTTCAGACTAAGGGGACGTAAAATCAATTGCAAATGAAAGATGGTCGCCTCTCCTTATACTGCAATGTTTCAACGGGATCCGACGTGTAGAGATGGACGTTAAGACAAATATTCTGTCTCACATCACTGTTTGTGGGTATAAGACACAAACTGTTTATACAGGTCACATATGTAACGAAACGATCCACTTCAGACAGGAATGTTCGCGGCGAACTGTTGTTATTAGAAGTAATTTGATACAGCGTCAGAAACTTACCTTAAATGATCTGTTACCAAAGAATAGCCCGGATCAACTGCTTGAGGATGTTAACGCAGCGGGCCAAGCTGATGTCCCCCTTCACGATAACAGTCAAATGAAATTTCCTAGCAGATTAAAACTGTGTGCCGGACTGAGACTCGAACTCGGGACCTTTGCCTTTCGCGGGCAAGTGCTCTACCAACTGAGCTACCCAAGCACGACTCACGCCCCGTCCTCACAGCTTTAATTCCGCCAGTACCAAGTCTTCTACCTTCCAAACTTCACAGAAGCTCTCCTGCGAACCTTGCAGAACTAGCACTCCTGGAAGAAAGGATATTACGGAGACATGGCTTAGCCACAGCATGGGGGATGCTTCTAGAATGAAATTTTCACTCCGCTGTAGAGTGAAAATTCATTCTAGAAACAGTCAAATGGTTCAAATGGCCTTAAACACTATGGGACTTCACATTTGAGGTCATCAGTCCCCTAGACTTAGAATTGCTTAAAACTAATTAACCTAAGGACATCACACACGCCCATGCTCGAGGCAGGATTCGAACCTGCGACCGTAGCAGCAGCGCGGTTCCGGACTGAAGCGCCTAGAACAGCTTGGCGACAACAGCCGGCTCGATAACAGTCAATTTCCCCCGTTAACAACAAAGGGAAACGAGGCAACTGATAGTTGTCTATCTATCGTAGATCTATGAGTCTATCGTAGATCCCTCTAACAATAAACCGTGTCCAGTTCTTCGAAAAAGGCACAGGTCACACCAGTCCACAAGAAAGGTAGAAGAAGTGATCCACAAAACTACCGTCCAGTTTCCTTGTGATCCACATAAATACTGTCAAATATGCTTGGCACTGATTTGGTATAGAATCTTGGGACATATTCTGAGCTCAAACATAATGAGGGATTTTGAACAGAATGATCTCCTCAATGCCAACCCGTTTGGTTTTCGAGAAGATCGATCATGTGAAACCAAACTCGCATTTTTCTCACATGACATACTGAAAGCTATGGTTTCAGACAATCAGGTATCAAGAGAAATTAGTGACTGGATTGAGGACTTTTTGGTAGGGAGGACACAGATTGTTATCTTTGATACAAAGTCATCGTCAAATGTAGAAGTACCTTTGGGTGTATCCCGGGAAGTGTGTTGGAACCCCTGCTGTTCATGTTGTATATTAATGAACTGGCAGATAACGTTAATAGTAAAATCAAGCTTTTTGCAGATGATGGAGTTACCTATAACGAAGTACTATCTGAGAGAAGCTGCATAAATATTCAGTCAGATCTTGATAATATTTCAACATTGTGCTGATGTTGGCAACTTGCACTAAATGTTCAGAAACGTAAAATTTTGCAATTCACAAAATGAAAAGTAACCTAGGACTATAATGTGGGTAAAGCAGGTGGTACACTTCGGTTTGTTTGTAGAATACTGGGGAAGTGCAATCAGTCTACAAAAGAGATTGTTTACAAATCACTTGTGCAACCTATCCTAGACTATTGCTCAAGTGTGTGGGACGTATACATAGAAGGGCAGCACAAATGGTCACATGTATGTTTGAACCATAAGAGAGTGTCACAGAGATACTGAAGAAACTGAAATGGCAGACTCTTGAAGACGGACGCAAACCAACCCGCGAAAGTCTATTAACAATGTTTCAAGAGCAGGCTTTAAATGATTACTGTAATGATAAACTACAACTCCCTATATGTCGCTCACACAGGAATTATGGCGATAAGATTACAATAATTACTGCATGTACAGAGACATTCAAACAATCATTCTTCCCACGCTCCGTACATGAATGGAACAGGAAGAAACCCTAACAACTGGTACAAAGGGACATATCCTCTACCATGCACCCTACGGTGGTTTGCGGTGTATTGATGTGGATAGTGTACAACTCCCTCAGTTCGCAAGCAAAAACGGTGCGATGAGGAGGCAGAGGAACCGGAAGGCAGAATGCGAATGGAAACTGACGTACAGAAAGATAATAAACATACGGTACCAGAAAATGGAAGGGGCGTTGTCAGTATTAATTTGCAAGAAATAACAAGTGAAGTAGCTCATTGCAAAGATCAGCAGCTATCTGTTAGTAAACAAATTCAGGGAGAGGTTGCAAATCTGCAGTCTCCAATTGTTTCCATCGATCATGAAGTAAGTGATAGTAATAAAGAACAAGGAAGTGGTGGCCAAAATGAAATCACCTTCAACATTGCAGGGCAGGAGCCAGCAACAGAGAAAGCGTCTGCTGCTGCTCCAGATGAGCCGCGAAGCAAAATAAAAACGCAACCAAATGTGAATGTAGCTTGTAACTAAGGAAAGGGAATATCCGGAAATGGCGACCCAAGCCCAACGAATCTTCGATACGAAACGGTGCTACAAGAATCAGTGGAGGAAAAGTCAGAAAGTTTAGAAGTAAATCAGTCTGCTAGCGGTACAAGAGAAAACCTCAGAAGCAGAAAAAAAGGGACAGTAACTAATAAACTGATTGAAGTGTTATTCCATGTTCAGACTTCCGAGAAAACTGTTAATAGTTTAACTGAACCCTGCTGAACCTCAACTGATGACCACAGATGTTAAGTCCCATAGTGCTCAGAGCCATTTGAACCTGAACCTCAGGAAACTAAATTAATTCATCAAAACAACTACATAGTGACAGCGCAGTGACACAATCTTATTCTGTCACCACTATAAACATAAATAAAATTACGTCCGGTTTGTAATTATCGGCATTTAAGGAATTTTTGTACGAATCCGCGACTGATATTTCCCTGTTACAAGAAGTCCTACTGTCGGATTTAGTAATTCCCGGTTATGTCAGTTGCATAAATGTGTCTCACGAAACAAGTGTTCGAACAGCAGTTTTCGTCAAGGAAGGGATTCAAGTACGTGAGATGGAACGACTGGTTGGTTGGTTGGTTGTTTGGGGAAGAAGACTAGACAGCGTGGTCATCGGTCTCATCGCATTAGGGAAGGATGGGGAAGGAAGTCGGCCGTGCCCTTTCAGAGGAACCATCCAGGCATTTGCCTGGAGTGATTTAGGGAAATCACGGAAAACCTAAATCAGGATGGCCGGACGCGGGATTGAACCGTCGTCCTCCCGAATGCGAGTCCAGTGTCGGAACGACTGGAATCCGGAAGGGGAATAGGAGTAAAAATGCCACTACAGGAAGTTCTCACCGAGCTGACATGGCACGTTTCTTCAGAGATGAATTGATATACTTGTTAAGGAAAAATCCAAGACAGTTATTACTTGGAGGTGATTTTAATTGTGTTTTACATCGAAAAGAATAGTTACCTAGTTTTAATTTCTCAAGTGAACTAAAACAACTAGTTACTGGTTTAGAATTAAAAGATATATGGGAAATCAAATATCCCTCCACTGTTGAGTTCACTTACGTCACCGCAACGTCTCGTTTCTAAAACTCTTGAAACTTCCGTGACGAAAGTAGAAACAATTCCTACGTACTTTTCAGACCATTCAAGTGTCTTAGTTTGCATAAATCTAACAAGACAGCCAGTTCGCCAATTCAAGAATCAGTGGAATTAGAAAATTTCCTTGTTAGTTAATCACGATTTAGAAGACCTGATTAAAGAGGCATGGACAACATGCCTGTGTGCTCGTAGTAGATATGCCACTGCTATTGACTGGTGTGATAAAAAGTTGAGGAAGGTTCTTATTCAATACAGTGCCCAGAGCGCAAGAGAAATGAATGAACTATAGAATATTACTACTTCGTTTTGAGAGATCTATATGATCAGGTCTCAGCAGGTTCCTCACTTCGAATAGCAGACATAAAAAAAGTCAAATCCAAGTTACTTAATGTCAAGAGAAATGAAATGGATAGATTGAAAACAAAATCGAAGGAAAATTCGGTGTCAGAAGACGAAACTACTTCCCTGTATCATTTAATGAAGCATACGAAAAACGGAAGAAGGAATTTTATTGATGAAATTCGAATAAAAAACCATACGATTCTCAGAACCCAGCAGGATATCATGGACGAGATTTATCGCTATTATTGAGAGCTACATTCTGGAAAACAAAGTAGTGTTGCATCCTTGGAAGAATTCCTTGACATCCTAGCCCCACACCTGACAGAATATGACAACGAACATTTTCTCGATGTAGTCGGTGAAGACGATGTGTAGCCTCACATCCAAATAATTTCCCGAGGACCGGATGGTCTGCCAGCAGAGTTTTACATCCGTTACTGGGCGCTAGTGGGTACGGCAATCACGGACATTGTAAATGAGGCTATTCAGGCTAAAATGATTCCGGCTGAGTTTAAAGAGAGTAAAATTGTTCTTGTGCCAAAAAAGTAATGGAAACCAAGATATAAATAATATTCGTCCAATTTCACTGCAGAATTCTGACTCTAAATTAATAGCTAGACTAGTAAACGAGAGAATTACATGCCTTACAGATAAAATTAGTAGTAACCATCAGAACTGCGCACAAGGCACAACCATTTTTCAAAATCTAGCAGAATATCATTGCAAAAACTTCTTTAACAAACATAAAGTGTGCTTTATTTTTTTAGATTTTTATAAAGCCTTCGATGTAGTAAATCATGAATATCTTCTACAGACGTTTAAGAAAATAGGTTTCAACGATAGGGTCATACAGCTGATAAAGAACATAGCAACTGGAATAAATGCAAAAACAGCGGTTAATTGTCAACAATTTAGGCCGATACAAGTAAAACGAGGTGTTTCTCAAGGAAGTCCTCTGTCCATGTCACTCTTTGTCATTTCACTGGAACCCTTCCTCCGACATGACTATGCTACATTAAAAGGCTTAACAATATCAAGGAAAAAGAAGTTATAAGAGCCTCTACTGACGATATAGGGCTCATTATAAGGAATGATGATGAGGTAGCCACGCTAGTAACAGTGATTGAGCCAATGCAAACAAGAAAAAGCAAGATGTTAAATCTCAGAGGTTTTGATAATATCAAAGTCGAGTGGGCAAGATTAGTCCGACAACATAAAACACTTGGGATCACCCTGACAGCATGCCCCATGAAAATGACGGCTTTAAATTCGAATGTTGCAGCAGATAGAGTGAAAGAAGCCATTATAGAGAATTCAACTCGATATATGATCCAAGTTCAAAGAACAAAGAATATCAATTCATGCATCCTTGCTAAAGCTTATTATACTCTCCAGCTGTTTCCAGTACCGAGTATGATAAAGAATAATGTCCAAAATCACAAACTTTTTTTGGAAGGGTGATGTGTTCAGAGTACCTGCTAAAGTAGCCACTTTAGATCCTAACAATGGCGGACTACGATTAACTGATACAACGGATAAAGCCTCTGAATTTTCTATCAAAAGGCAAGTTAATTTAATAAGATACTCGCGAGAAAGCATAACCAGACAACTTTTCGAGATCATTAAACCTCGAAGCCTGCTTCCCCCGATTGACGTGCAGAATATCAACAGTCTTTTACAGCATATGCGGGTTTTCTATGTTGCTTTCAGTTATTCAGTTATGTAAGTGCCGAAATCAGACAGTGACGACACTTAATATCAAAAGCCATAATGAGGGGAACGAAAGAAAAGTGAAGGAAGAAAAAAAAATGGATCGACAGTTTCCAAACATTGATTTGACTGAGATTTGGAAAAACATTAGTTCTAATGTGCTCACGTCTAATATAAAAACGTCATGGTACAAGACAGTTAACAACATAGTTAGCACCAATGAAAGACCGTACGCAATCGGACTCTGTGAAATATATTTATGTCTTGACACAATAATTCATAGATACACTTACAGCGGTCATATGAACAATTGGAAGTGGATCAGAGAGCAAATAGTTCTGATTACTAGGACATCCACCGAGAGTGTATCGCTGTCATTGATACACAGGCCCAAAGCATGCTATTTCCCAGAGGCAAAAAATAACGCTGTGTACTGGTTGCTGAGAAATTTTTTTAATTACTTCATTAACAAACTAGGATCTGACAGCGCCATAGAGTTCAAGGTACACATGCTGTGTGTATACCACAAAATTAGGAGGTACTCGAATCACAAGGAAAATTTCGATAATATGTTAAATACTATATTTGAAAGAATGGACATGGGTTAATATAAAAAAAGAAGACAGTGTTGACAGTGATGTATTGTAGTTAACTTAAGGGTATTATTTAAATTTTTTTCTGTAAGCTTTTGGTGTGTACTTTTTCTACTTCAAAAAGTAGTTTTTGAAATTCTATAAGCTAATGTACAGAACTTATGTCACAGTCAGATTGTGTATCTGATAGTGTCAGACACAAAAAATTAAAGCTGCATTATTGGTTTGTAGCATAAATATGAAAATTGACAGTTTTTATGAAAATTTCTTTATCCATTGGTTAAAACCATAAGATTGTATCTCATATAATGTAATATTCAATGGCTGGCAAATTGTCCTGTTTATTTTTACACTGTGATGTGTAAGTAAGTTTTCTAGTGAAAGATCCATTTTATAGTTCTGATCACTTCCGATAGTTAACGTTCCATTAATGCCCAGAAAGTGTAGTTGGAAGGCTAGTCAACTTTATAACATTTCTTCTCCGCCATTCTCAAGTATTTAAGAGATTGTCTAATATGATTATTAAATTGTGTTTATGTGCGATGGGCACAAATTTTTCATATCCTGTATAAGTTTTGGTGACTTCCATAGAATTGTGTGAAATGCTCATAGCTAGACTGATTGAGCTGAAAGGTTAAAGATCAGTTTCTTCACTTACCTGTCTCTCATAGAGACGATTTCCTTGTGTAAATTAATATATTAAATATTATCCCAAAAACTTGCTGATATCCTTCATAAAGTGCTCTTTATGCTTCTGTAAATATTGGAGCACATGTAATTCAAAGTGCAGTTTTTTATTTATTCATATTTGAAGAAGTTTGAATGTGTTTAAAAATCTTTTCTTCATGTTCAAATTAATTCTTTCGGGTACTTTAGTCAGTAACACAATCTTCTGTTGTATTTCTTTAGCATCAGCATAATTGCAATGATCAAACTGTTTTTGTTTAAATCATGTCATGTGTAACATGAGTGCATGGTTAGCACATGTACTTAGTATGTATTTGTAATTTGTAATACTGTTCCTTAAATAAATGTAAAAAAAGTGGTGGGCTGTCGAGCTCCGTAGCCGAAGGATCACTGGGTCGAGACCCTAAAAAAAAAGGAAAAAAAGTGGTAAAGCACTTTCCTGCAAAAGGCAAAGGCCCCGAGTTCGAGTCTCGGTCCGACACATACTTTTAATCTGCCAGGAAGTTTTATATCAGCGCACACTGCGCTGCAGAGTGAAAATTTCATTTTGTACTGGTGGAATTAAAGTTGTGAGGACGGGTCGTGAGTCGTACTTGAGTAGCATAATTGATTGAGCACTTTCCAGCAAAAGGCAAAGGTCCCGAGATCGAGTCTTCGTCTGGCACACAGTCCTAATATGTCAGGAAGTTTCGTTACAGAGTTGTTTCAGTTCGTTGGAAACCACTGGATTGGTGGCGGTAGTCCTGTCCATAGTTAGCTCCGTCATCAGATATGAAACATATGGACTTCTTCTTTATCTTCTGGAGGGATGTGAAGAACCTGTTTTATGAGACTCCAGTCGATAACTACATGGGCATGTTTGCTAGAAATGTCGCAACCGTAGAAACAGTACGCCATACTCTGATTCTTGAGCTTGTAAGGCAGTAGACAGTTGACAGAAGACATTGTCATTGTGCACTCTGCGGTACGTATGGTGATCGACATTACGAACAATACCCGTTAAGGGAACAATTGTGCGTTTATTATGGGATGTTTTGTACGATGACAGAGCAGAATGAACAGACTGTGATAAAAGTTTACGTGTTCGTCTGAGAAAGAAAGCTGAATGCGGTAACAAACCGAATAAATCGTAATTGCTCTGTAATGAATAGCCGGAGGCTGTGAGTCCCTTATACGAAAACACTAAAGGTACCCCTGAACAGGCTCTGGAAGTTTGTTGGTGGAGTTCTGTTTTACACTGTTTTATTTCGACTTCAGTTGTATGCATTGTCGATTTGGCTGGTTTGCATATTCTGTTTGTCTTTTAGGGTTTTCACTATTATGTAACCAGAATTAGATTAGAGAAAAGATCTTCGTGGTCAGTTGAAATTAAGTATGGTGCTCTTCTCCAAGACTTGGAAATAAAGAGCAAGGTCAAATCCGTAACAAAATGGTTCAAATGGCTCTGAGCACTATGGGACTTAACATCTATGGTCATCAGTCCCTTAGAACTTAGAACTACTTAAACCTAAGGACATCACACAACATCCAGTCATTACAAATCCGCAACACCAAGTCATTTAATAAGTATGACTCAAAATTAATTAACTTTGTTCTTACTAAATAAATCGTAACGTGGTCCACGTTCGTCGTTTTAAAGCCCAAAAGATAAATTATTTGTTTCCGTTTTAAGTTTCGAATCTCACTGAATACCTGACCTGCACCTATAACACAAAAACTGACAAATGTGAACTCAGTTTCTGTGGATTTATATTGTCTCCCTCAAAACAATTTCGTGCTTAGCGTGTGGCCAGGGAAACCGACAGAGGACAGACAGCCTCAGAGTTCGACGTACGCCTACGTAGCTCAGTGCAGCCGCAACCACTAGTGGTGACTCGCCAGCCAGACTGCCGGCGATCGCAGCGGAAAACGGAGCACTTTTCCGGCCAACACGCATATGCGGGGCCATGCATGTTAGCAAGAGTTATGCAGCGTCACGGAAATTAACTTTTACAGCAGTTACCGGGGTATTTAAAAAAGTTTCATACTATCGCTAGCAAATGCAAATGTATATTTAGGGCCTGTTAATTCCTTCTCTTTCTCTTTTTTTCCCGTCTCCTTTTTTTTTGCCCGCCGCAGTGCGTTGCGAGCGCCGCGCGCTGCCCAGGGCGCAGTTTGCCATGGCGTGCCGCGCACGGACAACTTTCCCGTGGGCGCCGTGCGGCTGTAAATCCTCAATCGCGCCACCGTAAACACCCGCGGCGCCCATGGACGCCGGCGGGCGGCAAGTAGCAAGTACCTGCCGACCTGCACGCCTGGGTGGAAGTCCCATTCGCTGCGAGCATCATGTTTAGTAGCCAAGGAGGCCCCTGGTGGCCTATAATATGCTGTTGTGTAGTTAGTATGAGTACTTCATCTCAAACTATATAACTAGCCTATTACATCACATATGAATACAGTTCCCCAAAGTCGTTTAATGATCAAAGTAAGAGCATATGGACTATCAGACCAATTGTGTGATTGGATTGAAGAGTTCCTAGATAACAGAACGCAGCATGTCATTCTCAATGGAGAGAAGTCCTCCGAAGTAAGAGTGATTTCAGGTGTTCCGCAAGGGAGTGTCGTAGGACCGTTGCTATTCACAATATACATAAATGACCTTGTGGATGACATCGGAAGTTCACTGAGGCTTTTTGCGCATGATGCTGTGGTATATCGAGAGGTTGTAACAATGGAAAATTGTACTGAAATGCAGGAGGATCTGCAGCGAATTGAGGCATGGTGCAGGGAATGGCAATCGAATCTCAATGTAGACAAGTGTAATGCGCTGCGAATACATGAAAAGAAAGATCCCTTATCATTTAGCTACAATATAGCAGGTCAGCAATTGGAAGCAGTTAATTCCATAAATTATCTGGGAGTACGCATTAGGAGTGATTTAAAATGGAATGATCATATAAAGTTGATCGTCGGTAAAGCAGATGCCAGACTGAGGTTCATTGGAAGAATCCTAAGGAAATGCAATCCGAAAACAAAGGAAGTAGGTTACAATACGCTTGTTCGCCCACTGCTTGAATACTGCTCAGCAGTGTGGGATCCGTACCAGATAGGGTTGATAGAAGAGATAGAGAAGATCCAAGGAGAGCAGCGCGCTTGGTTACAGGATCAGTTAGTAATAGCGAAAGCGTTATGGAGATGATAGATAAACTCCAGTGGAAGACTCTGCAGGAGAGACGCTCAGTAGCTCGGTACGGGCTTTTGTTGAAGTTTCGAGAACATACGTTCACCGAGGAGTCAAGCAGTATATTGCTCCCTCCTACGTATATCTCGCGAAAAGACCATGAGGATAAAATCAGAGAGATTAGAGCCCACACAGAGGTAAACCGACAATCCTTCTTTCCACGAACAATACGAGACTGGAATAGAAGGGAGAACCGATAGAATACTCAAGGTACCCTCCGCCACACACCGTCAGGTGGTTTGCGGAGTATGGATGTAGATGTAGATGTAGATGAATACATGTATTTCATCACGGAGTATGCAGCTAAGGAACACATAGCCTACTGCTTCTGTTGATGTTTTGAGCTTTGGCTTGGCTAAAGGATTCCACACACTGAGGCGGCAAAAGTCGTCGGGTACCTAATAAAATCGTCTCGGAACTCCCTTTTTCCGGTTTAGTGCAGCTTCTCGACTGGCGCGGACTCAAGATACCCTGCAGAAATATTGAGCCATGCTGCCGCTATAGCCACCCATAATTGAGAAAGTGCCGTCGGTGCAAGATGTTGTGGACAAACTGACCTCTCAGTTATATTCGAAAATGGCTCTGAGCACTATGGGACTTAACTGCAGTGGTCATCAGTCCCCTAGAACTTAGAACTACTTAAACCTAACTAACCTAAGGACATCACAAACATCCATGCCCGCGGCAGGATTCGAACCTACGACCGTAGCGGTCACGCGGCACTAGACTGTAGCCCAGAACCGCTCGGCCACTGCGGCCGGCGGTAATATTCCATAATTGCTCGATAAGGTTCCTGTCGCACGATCCGGGTGGCCAAATCGCAAGCTCCAATTATCCTGAATGTTCTTCAGACTAATCGTGAACAATCGTTGCCAGTTGATATGGCACCTTTTTTGTGACCTCACACATTGCCATGTTGATCGATGGCTACATGGGGTCTGCGCCACATTCTAACCCCACCATCGGCTCTTACCAGCTGAAATCGGGACTCATCTGACCATGTTTTCCAGCCGATACGGTTACGAGTCCAGGAGATTCCATGTTGTGCTGTTAGCAAAGGCACTCGGATGTCTGCTACTGCAATCCATTAACGCCAAATGTCGTCACACTGTCGTAAAGGATACGTACGTCTTACGTCTTACACAGATTTCTGCGGTTATTTCACGCAGTGTTGCTTGTCTGTTACCACTAACAACTCTACGGTAACGCCCCTGCTCTCAGCCATTCAAGTAAAGGCTGTCGGTGACTGCGTTGTTCGTGGTGAAAGGTAATGCCTGAAATGTGGTACTATCGGCACACTATTGACACTGTGGGTAGCGGAATACTGAATTCCCTAACGATTTCCGAAATGGAATGTCTCCAACAACCAATCCGCGTTCAAAGTCTGCTCACTTCCGTCGTGCGGCCATAATCACATTAAAAATCGTTTCACGTTAATCATCTGAATGCAAATGACTGCACCGCCAATGTACAGCCCTTTTGTACCTTGGGTACGCCACATGTCTTTTTTCACCTCAGTGTTTATACCATTGGTACCATGCAATATCTATGGTACTAAGGGGGGGGGGGGGGGAAGAGGTGTCTTACGGGTACTTCTGTTGACACCTGAGGACAGTTTAGTGACGAACATTGCATCAGTTCAAATCAAATGGCTCTGAGCACTATGGGACTCAACATCTTAGGTCATAAGTCCCCTAGAACTTAGAACTACTTAAACCTAACTAACCTAAGGACATCACACACACCCATGCCCGAGGCAGGATTCGAACCTGCGACCGTAGCAGTCCCGCGGTTCCGGACTGCAGCGCCAGAACCGCTAGACCACCGCGGCCGGCATTGCATCAGTATTTGCTTCATTTGCAGACTAATAATTGTAGATGTAAATAAATGCTTGCAACATAGACTTTTTATAGCCCAGATTGCAGTTGGTACAAATCTTGACTAATAGTTTCACGAAAGTTACATTGCCATGTTCATGTCTGTAAATGTTACAAATTTGTTACAAGGTCATTGTTATCGCACGTAATTTCGAAAAAAAACATTAATTCACTTTTACATACCATGAAATATGCGAATCATACAGCCTGTAGGTGTGGCACGTGGCCATCTGGCCACTGAAAACATGGAGGTAAACTATGTAATTAAAAATATTACGTAAAAGAGAGCGCTGCAAATTTATATGGTAACTCGAACCTCACGGACTAAACTAATGTTTACCTCATTGAAAAGACGCTCCCGTGCAACACGAAGTACACCAAAATAAAATCCATGATTATATCAGTGAGGCACAGAGGTGTCAAACATATTAGTCAGAGCACATATACTGCTGTCAGTTGTGTCTGTGTTGGTAACCGGTTCCGTACTGCCGAAAAGTTGCTCAAACGAACCACAAAGTACTAAGAGTAGCACCAGGTGGTATCAGTCACGTACATAATAAACAATGTAGAAACATTCAGCCATATGCAAATTATTGCAACATTACTGAGCATGCAGTAATTTTTGCGATCATACTGCTCTAAAAATCTGTAGAGAAAATAATTTACGTTTTTCTTATGTTTGAAAAGATGTGACAGCATCAAGGAATAATACAGTGATAGCAATACGTACAAATACGCTTCTTTTTACGAGATTTGGAACTTAAATAGTGGCAACTATTTATTCACAACCTATGCAAAAGAATTACATGTTTTGACCTGTTACTGCCCTTCAAAGTAGTCACCAGCGTTGTGTAGAATCCGTTGCCAGCAATGTGGAAGGCGTAGTATACCGTTAGCAGAGCCGGTTCCGTTGATGGTGCAAATGGAGCGGTCTACTGCCTGTCGAATATCTGGAACAGTTCTGAAGCGAATGCCACGAAGTGGTTCCTTCATCTTCAGAATCAAATCAAAGTCACAAGGACTTAAGTCCGGGGAGTATGGTGGATGGTACAGCACTTCCCAGTCCCAGCGACCGAATGGAGCAACCACAGCTTGCACTGTATGCGCCCGAGCACTGTCGTGCAAAATGATGGGTGGGTTGCGCAGAAAGTGTCACCGTTTCTTCCACAAGGCTGGTCGCAGGTGATGCTGCAAAAAGTAACACTGTGCACTGACGGTCTGCCGTGGAGGAACGTAATGCGTTAGGATAACACCATCACAATCGTACACGAGAATCAACGTAACTTTCACCATACCGGGGCTCTGACGCACTTTCGATTTCCGCGGCGACCCACAATGACGCCATTCGTTGCATTGGCGTTTCAGTTTTGGCTCGTACGACGTGGCCCATGTCTCATGCAGTGTTACGATACGCAGTAAGAAAGCCTCTCCTTCGCCCTCATAGCGCCCCAAGTGCGTCTGAGCGGCGTCGTAACGGATCCGTTTCTGCATTTCCGTCAGGTCATGCGGAACCCATCGTGATGCAATTTTTCGCATGCCCGGGCGTTTCTTCAGGATGAGAAGCACATTCGTATGCGCTAATCCGGTTTCGTGGGCGAGCTCACGAATCGTATGGCGACGATCACTGTCCACTAACGCGACAACAACATGCAGTTCTTCAGAGACGCTAGGACGTCCTGCCCGATGCATGTCTGCCACAGTTTGCCGGCCGTTGTTGAAGGCTTTTACCCAACGTGCCACTGTTATGAACGGCAAATCCGATTCCCTGCACACCTCTTTACAGACCTTGATGACACTGTCATACTGCACGACCTCTGGCACATTCAATTTCGATCCAACTCCGTTGTTCCTGTTTCGAAAACATAGTGACGCCGTTGCGTTAGACCGCTCGCTCGCAAGTGACTATGTTTCCCTCGATTGTGCGCTCGCTGGTGACGTGGGGCGGGAGAGTCCATTTGCTCGGAGGTAAGGTAGGTATGTCAACAATGTGTACTATCAGCGACAATAGTAGATTCCATTGCATAGTGTCTCCACAACAGTGTTGCCACTATTTAAGTTCCAACTTGCGTATAATACAACAATAAAGCATGTTAAGATACATGGCGTCATGCAATCAGAAAATCTTGGAGATGGTAGCAGACCAGTGTGAGACTCATAACCGCTTATATTACAATGCTGACAACATTCACAGAGGCTACAGCCATGATTATCAGTGCCCAAAATTTTATACCAAATGCATCAAAACAGACCTCCGTTAGACAACGTTGAAAGATTGTTAATAAATGTATTAAGGCTGTTAATATAACTATAACGTAATCTCTGGTAGAGCATGATATATCTCATAAAAGTCTTGGGTGGGTTACGCTAATGTGTTAATTTACCTAAAGTTTTTGGGTTGATTAGTACCTCAAAGTACGCATGACACAAGTAAGATGTTAATGCTTATTTTCCCCTGGGCAGCAGGTCAGGTATTGAATTGTGGAACCATGGATGCAAAACGAATAGTCTGTACTGTTAGTGATGCAGTTATCACCGTGCAGAAAACATCAGGTAGTGAATCACGTGATATGTTTGCGGGAAAAAACGACTAACACACTGGAGCGTGTACTTTTGAAGGTACCAATTATGACAACATCTATACCTACACCCCTGACACCCTGTATGTAACATTTTAACCGAGAAAAAGTCCAAAACGTCAAGACACTCAATATAACTCCGATGATGCGTCCTTTAGATGCATATTAAGTGATGTAATATACACATTCATGTAAGTTGTAATATACACAATTGAGATGAAAGACTCATAGTACCTACGCCACAGACGCTATTGATTGATTGGATGGTTAAGGGACTGAACCGCAAGGTCATCAGTCCCCAGATGCAACTGGTTCCCTGTCACTTTGATGTTCATGGAGGTCAACATCGAGCTACTGTTGCTGTTGTTCGTATAGATGAGAATTAGACTGCTGCGATTACTCTCTTGGAAAACTTCACACCCGGAGGTATCGTTGCTTTCAATATTTTAATGTGATCTGACACTGTACGGTCATATCCTTTCTCCGTTAGTGCATCTGTTGCTGTTCATAAACAGTTCTGTATTTGTTATAGGTATATTTGTAAATTAAGTACTGAAGATCGGTATTCGGATTCAGGGACGTGCAGATATTTCTAAATTTAGTTTATACATCATTTTAAGAAATAAAACACACTGATGTTGCCAAAAGCTGAAAAGCGATTTGTTTTTTTTTCGTAGTCACTCTTGGTCTTCCAGGCAGTATCCTTGTCTCTGGGACAGCCTCTGAGTGCTGAATCGCTCGCGCTGCTGTTCCATAAGCTGTTGTAACGCGCTGACCTTGATTGAGTCGCTAGAAGCTCGCGAATTCTGATAAACCAGCTTCCTGCTAGTATTATTATGGGATAATTTATGTTGGAGAAAAATCGCGCTTTATCTAGTGGCACGATCGCTGTACAAGGTGAGTCACGTAAGATATAGCAGTCCTTTTGCTTCGTGAACGGTTGCAGATTTCGAAATGAGGTTTTCAGCAAATGATAGTACGCTAATGGGCACTTATTTCGGTATGTGTAAACAGTCTTAACTCTTGTTTCGATCGAGATACTGAACCAAGTATGATTTTTTCAAAATTGAATAAGATAGTTTGGATTCCGTAGAAACACTGGAACACGTGAGGCAATACGGACCTTACGACTTATCTTAGAAGAAAGATTGCCGGCCGAAGTGGCCGTGCGGTTAAAGGCGCTGCAGTCTGGAACCGCAAGACCGCTACGGTAGCAGGTTCGAATCCTGCCTCGGGCATGGATGTTTGTGATGTCCTTAGGTTAGTTAGGTTTAACTAGTTGTAAGTTCTAGGGGACTAATGACCTCAGCAGTTGAGTCCCATAGTGCTCAGAGCCATTTGAACCATTTTTTTTAGAAGAAAGATTAAGGAAAGGCAAACCTACGTTTCTAGCATTTGTAGTCTTAGAGAAAGCTTTTGACAATGTTGACTGGAATACTCTCTTTCAAACTCTAAAGGTGGCAGGGGTAAAATACAGGGAGCGGCAGGCTATTTACAATTTGTACAGAAACCAAATGGCAGTTATAAGAGACGAGGGACATGAAAGGGAAGCTGTGGTTGGGAAGGGAGTAATACAGGGTTGTAGTCTCTCGCCGATGTTATTCAATCTGTATATTGAGCAAGCAGTAAAGGAAACAAAAGAAAAATTCGGAGTAGGTATTAAAATCCATGGAGAAGAAATAAAAATTTTGAGGTTCGCCGATGACGTTGTAATTCTGTCAGAGACAGCAAAGGACTTGGAAGAGCAGTTGAATGGAATGGACAGTGTCTTGAAAGGAGGATATAAGATGAACATCAACAAAACAAAAACGAGGATAATGGAATGTAGTCGAATTAAGTCGGGTGATGCTGAGGGAATTAGATTAGGAAATGAGACACTTAAAGTAGTAAAGGAGTTTTGCTATTTGGGGAGCAAAATAACTGATGATGGTCGAAGTAGAGAGGATATAATATGTAGACTGGCAATGGCAAGGAAAGCGTTTCTGAAGAAGAGAAATTTGTTAACATCGAGTATAGATTTAAGTGTCAGGAAGTCATTTCTGAAAGTATTTGTATGGAGTGTAGCCATGTATGGAAGTGAAACATGGACGATAAATAGTTTGGACAAGAAGAGAATAGAAGCTTTCGAAATGTGGTGCTACAGAAGAATGCTGAAGATTAGATGGGTAGACCACATAACTAATGAGGAAGTATTGAATAGGATTGGGGAGAAGAGAAGTTTGTGGCACAACTTGACCAGAAGAAGGGATCGGTTGGTAGGACATGTTCTGAGGCATCAAGGGATCACCAATTTGGTATTGGGGGGCAGTGTGGAGGGTAAAAATCGTAGAGGGAGACCAAGAGATGAATACACTAAGCAGATTCAGAAGGATGTAGGTTGCAGTAGGTACTGGGAGATGAAGAGGCTTGCACAGGATAGAGTAGCATGGAGAGCTGCATCAAACCAGTCTCAGGACTGAAGACCACAACAACAACAACAGTTTTTAATGACATCCGAAAGCCCCTAAAAGACGAGCACAGTGATACAAAGCTTGTTAATGTTGAGGCGGAAACTCTTCGCATAAGATTCCGAGAAATGTACTAAAATTGGGAAGCAATGTGGCCACAGTGAGATACTGAGGTGTAAACACCGAAAAGCAGAGTTCTCATGCAAAGCTCCGTCTTTATATGCAGCAAGGCAGGCTTAGGCTACGGACAAGATAGAACCTCATTTCATACATGACAAAGGTAGAGGATTAGCTTTTATCTTTGAACTATGACATATGCTAGCTTATGGCGCATCAGATGCGGCGTAGGAAATATATGAACGTTCCCAGGTTTTTGTGGAAACAACAACATTTTCGTCAGGCAGTTTCTCAATTAAACAGTCCCCATTGCTGCTTACCTGTCAGAGCTGTAACAGAAACGACGTTCATTCATATTGAATAATGACAAGAAACCCTAACCAAGAGAAAAAGGAAAACACAGTGTAACTTCCTTAGAACTGAGAGAGAGAGAGAGAGAGAGAGATAAATAATATCTGATCGGTCTACGCCTGGAGACGCCCGTATGCGTTATCAAGTAAACCACCTGCTGTCGGACGCATGGCTCTGAGCACTATGGGACTCAATTGCTGAGGTCATTAGTCCCCTAGAATTTAGAACTAGTTAAACCTAACTAACCTAAGGACATCACAAACATCCATGCCCGAAGCAGGATTCGAACCTGCGACCGTAGCGGTCTTGCGGTTCCAGACTGCAGCGCCTTTAACCGCACGGGCACTTCGGCCTGCTGTCGGACGCATGCGTCTATGAATGCTAGTCATACTGTAATTTTTACGGATGCAGTTTAAATGAACTAAATAGCTAATTCAGAATGACTGACGGCATGTCACCAACAAAATAAATGCTTTTCATAATGAGACCTAGTTTTACACGTTAGTCAAATATGTAGTCCAGTTGCTTAACAGCCACTGCAAGGTACATTTGCAATAGCTTTTCGAGAGATAGATGAACAGATGAAAGCACATTGGATGATACGCCATTGCATCCTATGATGATTCAACAGTGCATTTCGTCCCGTACACCTGCAACTTCATGACAGACTGCATCTTTCGGTGCTCCCCGTGCAAAAAAGATTAAGAGGAGTTAAAACAAGAAATCTATGCAGCCATTGTGATCCAACATTCCGTCCTATCCAACGGTCACGAAAGTTTTAATTCAGTGTTTGCGTTGTAACACGGGAAGTGAGAACTGGGTCGCCGTCACTTTGGAACGACATACACCGTAGATTATCTAGTGGTACCTCTTCTAGAAGAACAGAAAGAACGTTTGTAAGAAATTGTGTTGACGTATTTTCATTTAACATCCCTGGGAAGAAGAACAGTCCCACAATGCAATTTCCTATGCTGCCGCACCGTAGGTTTACGCTTGACGGTCGTTCTTGTACCTGAAGAAGCCAGCGCGGATTTTCAGCTGCCCAGTAGCGCATGTTACGTACTTTTACATTACCGTGGCTCTTAAACGTTTCTTCACCGGTAAAGAGAACACGTTGAAAGGACGTAGCACCGTCTCCGAAGCGATGCAGAACAAACCGACAAGATTCTACATGACTTTCAAAATCAAGTTCTCTGACTGCCGATGTAGCAACAGATGAGGAGGGAGGAAGTTATGTCGATGCAAGATGCGAATGACACTCCTCTGGCTGATTTCACGTTCCTTGGCAGTAAGTCTCCTAGCAACATTACTCACCGTATCAATTTACAGGGTGTCCAGAAAAGGACTCCCTGATTTCAAAATTAAATATCTCGAAAACAAAGACCGATAGAGGAATACAGTAAACGGTATGTTTATTGTGAAAGCTGTAAGAAGTTTATACAGCAGTTTGAAATAATAGTTACAAAAGCTGCTAACAGATGGCGCTGTACGCTGTACAGCTCATATCAGCATTCATAAGTGAAATAATCGTATGAAAACAATCTTTGCAAACAATCACATCACAATGTTTTCAAAATGTTCACCATTGGCACTACAGAGGTGGCGCAAACGAAGAATGAAATTAGCCATCACATTTCGTAGTGTCACAACCGAAATGGATTCACGTGCCACAGAGATCACCGATTCAAGCTCGTCCAGCGTGGCGGGATGCTTCGGGTAGACCATGTCTTTCACTGTGCCCCATAAAAAAAAGTCACAGGGAGTCAAATCCGGCGAATATGGAGGTCAATCCATGCCTGCACCAGTAAATTTGGGATATTCCAAAGCAATGACTCGATTCCCGAAGTATTCCTCAAGAAATCGAAACACTTGTTCGGTCTGATGCGGTCGGGCTCCATATTGCATAAACCATTCAGTACCTGGTCGATCCTCTAACGCTTGCTATGTGGCGACAAATTGTTACGAAATTGCAACGTAACGTGCACCAGTGACCGTTTCTCGAATGAAAAAAGGGCCAAAAATGCCTCTGCTGCATACTGCAGCCCACACAGTAACTTTAGCAGAATACAGGGGTTTCGCTTCATACCAATATGGCTTTTCGGAACCCCAAAATCGCCAGTTCTGCTTATTCACGTATCCATTCAGGTGGAAGTGTGCTTCATCTGTAAACCAGACGCAGCCAACATCAAATCCTTCACTATCAATCATTGTGAGCCTCCGATTAGTAAAGGCAACCCTTTGTTGCACAGCTCGTAAGGGTATGGCCTGGTGCGTTTGAATTTTGAATGGAAACATGTGTAGGCTCTTTCTCAGTATTTTCTACGTGCTGGAACGCTTCAAACCAGTCTCAGATGCAATTCTACGGACGGATGACATTGGATTTCGCTGAATAATTCCAGAAACTGTGGCGATATTTTCAGGCGTAACTGCGGTTTGCTTGCGGCCAACATTCCCCACTAGATCATCAGTTACGCTGCCTGTTCGCTGAAATTTTGCGAAGAGCGTACGAATGGTTTTCGCATCGGGTCCTTTTAGAACATTAAATCGTGCTTGAAAACTTCGCCTTGTTGCCGTAGGACTCTCTTCTAACCTGTGGTACTCTAGCATCAGAAAAACAAGTTGTTCAATGGAGTACATGGTTTTAATCTCTTCCTTCGGTACGCTAACCTCCTTTCACGTTTCAATAGTGGAACTGATCGCTCTGGGCTTCGGATCACTATTTATACTAGGCATTACGTATGGCGATTACAGCGCCATCTTTTAGCAGCTTTTGTAACTATTATTTCAAACTGCTGTATAAACAGCTTTCACAATAAACGTACCGTTTACTGCATTCCTCTATCGATCTTTGTTTTCGAGATATTTAATTTTTAAATCAGGGAGTCCTTTTCTGGACACCCTGTTACATGTGTGACTTCTCACTGGGGTACATGGTTACATACAAGGAATGTTGATGCAGAAATGACCTGCCTACAGACGACACAGTTCCTGCTAGTTCCACAGTGCAGACAGGTAAACATTGCGAAAAGCTTGATACAACGACGTAGCCCGGCATGGTTCAAATGGCTCTGAGCACTATGGGACTTAACTGCTGAGGTCATCAGTCCCCTATAATTTAGAACTACTTAAACCTAACCAACCTAAGGACATCACACACATCCATGCCCGAGGCAGGATTCGAACCTGCGACCGTAGCGGTCGCGTGGTTCCAAACTGTAGCGCCTAGAACCGCTCGGCCACTCCGACCGGCTAGCCCGGAGTGAGCGTGTTTACAACGCAGTAGCGGATTCTGTTCGGCTAGCCTTCTAGTTTTAGATTTTGTCGGCCTCGCTGGCTGCGAGGTCAGCGCTGCGGATTCCTAACAACAGAAACTCCCCATCGCAGCCCCCTCAGATTTAGTGGTAAATCGCCCATTGCATGGCCCGTCAAAAACTGAACACAGATCAAGGATGAAACAGGAAAGGAGGTTTACTGAACTGCGAAAAAAGATGCAAAATAGAGACAGTGAACGACCGAAGTTCAAGACGTGCAACATCGAGTAAATTGCAAGAACTATTGCGTCGTGGTTGTGAGGTCACGGTGTTGAACTAGAAAGCGGGCGATCCATGTTCAGAACTCCCTCGTGCCCAATTTATTTTTCACGGAATTATGAACTTTTGGTCCGGTCATTGACGACCTTCTGTAGTCTTGGCAACTCTCATACAATACAGTGGGCATAGAATATGAGTCATGTGGTAAGAATATATTACTAGCGCAAGTAAATGTGATGAATAGTGAAAGCAAGCGAGATGCTGAACAGACCATGCACAGAAATGCAAACGACAGACTAACGGATATGAACTATGCTACAGCAGAGGAATTCAAGAGTCAAAACTTCCAAAACGCAAAGCAAGACACATGACATGTGGCACTTGTGTAGAAAAAATACGAGGTACGTACATTTGGACGTTCCTTCCTTAGTCCTCGCTGTTGCAAACGGATGTTACACCAAGACACAGACACAAATTGAATATAGCGACAATAAACGGATGGACAGTTGAGTGAGATTTGAACACATATCTGCGCCGTCCCAGTTTAACACCGTGACCACATGACCACGACGGCGTGCATGTTTTACATTTGCTCGATGTTGCACATCTTCAGCTTGGGCCGTTCACTGTTTCCATTTTGTTTCTTTTTTTACAGTTCACTACACCTTCAACCTGTTTTCAGCTTGATTCGTGTTCAGTTTTTGACGGCGTAACCAACGGGCCATCTTACAACTAAACCTGAGAGGGATGTGCTGGGGGGTTTCCCTAGTAAGCAAAGGGAGCCGGATTCGATTCCCGACTGGGTCGGAGATCTTCTCTACTCGAGGACTGGGTTTGTGTTGTCCCTAAGTTCGTATCGTCATAAATGACATTACACTGTTGAGACGACTGAATGGCCTCGGCCCGAAAGGCAGTGAATTGAAGAAAAAAAAATAGAAACTTCCTGGCAGATTAAAACTGTGTGCCCGACCGAGACTCGAACTCGGGACCTTTGCCTTTCGCGGGCAAGTGCTCTACCAACTGAGCTACCGAAGCACGACTCACGGCCGGTACTCACAGCTTTACTTCTGCCAGTACCTCGTCTCCTACCTTCCAAACTTTACAGAAGCTCTCCTGCGAACCTTGCAGAACTAGCACTCCTGAAAGAAAGGATATTGCGGAGACATGGCTTGGCCACAGCCTGGGGGATGTTTCCAGAATGAGATTTTCACTCTGCAGCGGAGTGTGCGCTGATATGAAACTTCCTGGCAGATTAAAACTGTGTGCCCGACCGAGACTCGAACTCGGGACCTTTGCCTTTCGCGGGCAAGTGCTCTACCAAGTTAGGAAGGTAGGAGACGAGGTACTGGCAGAAGTAAAGCTTTGAGTACCGGCTGTGAGTCGTGCTTCGGTAGCTCAGTTGGTAGAGCACTTGCCGGCGAAAAGCAAAGGTCCCGAGTTCTAGTCTCGGTCGGGCACACAGTTTTAATCTGCCAGGAAGTTTCATATCAGCGCACACTCCGCTGCAGAGTGAAAATCTCATTCTGGAAACATCCCCCAGGCTGTGGCCAAGCTGTCTCACACGATTATATCTTATTTCCTTTTGTCAGGCAGTGTATGTCTTCCAGGGCTGTACAGCAGCAAATGCACTGCATCAGCAGCCCACGACCAATTTGAATACAAGTTCCTTCCCATGACCAGTCGCTGTACATCACGCGACTTAGAACGCTTAATGCTCTACTAGAGATTATAAAGATCACGAAGAGTCCAAAAATCTTACATGTTCCAATTTCCATCTTAAAGCCAAAGCGATAGGTTGATGGCAAGAAAGGAACACAAAGCTGAATCTTTCTCTGGTTCCTATCCAGCATCAGTTCAAGGTTGTGTTTACGACACTTCAACATCTCGACAGTTTTCAATCGCTTTTTCGTGTTTTACGTACTTTCAGCTAGTAATAAGAAGAGAACTAGGAAGGTAATCCACGTTACCTTCCCGAATGATGTAATCACACGAGTCTAACACACACTATCTCATAATGCACAATAATAGCCAACCTAATAGTAATCTAGAAAATATACTGAATAATGGTAGTGAATAGAAGGAAAGTAATCAGTAACACCAGACTTCTTTTCTGTGGTTCAGGGTAAAGCACGATAGTGAGGAGTTTGAAGACTGTCAAGTATCCGGGAGTGTACAGTCGGAGTGATCTCAGAAGAAACAACAACGTAAATGTAATTTACGGGAAGGCAAATGGTGAATTTTAATCTTGGGAAAAACGTAAGCATTTGCTTTACACTGTAGCGCAGGGAACTTCAGGTGTGCTGTGTAGCTTGGAGATTTTGGGGCACAATTAATAACCAACTGCAGTATTATTTATTTATTATAAAACCGAGCTAATCAGTGTACATCAGCTTAAATAACAAAGTAAAGAATTATCGCTTGGGCTCAACTTCAACACATAAGACATGAGCAATGTATCTTATATTAAACTTTCAATTTACAAAAATCAAGAGCTTTAAACTAATTTTACTTTTACATTAAAAGGAGAGCACGATGTAAATTGACAAGCCTGCAACTATACAAGCTATAAAAGAAAGGTAGTAAAAAAACGTCGTAGGGTAGTAGCTCTAGAGGTTATTTCGCAAATGAAATATAAATGAGAGACGACAGAAGACATCCAAAAGCTAAGAGTAATTCTGCAAATCAAATGCAATAGCAGTAAGAAACTGCCAATTTAAGCATCACCGGAAAAGGCCCACACAACGCTGCAATACGGGGAGAGATAGCCTGGCTCACTAAAAAGAGAAAATGCATGGGCAACAGACTAATTATAAGAACATTTACCAGTTAAAGCGTGAGGTGTAATTTAACATAGAACCCTCCACGAGGGCAATGTATTTAAGGCAAGCATAACTTGACCTTGCACTGTCACTGCCGTCAAGACAATAGTAAACAGGAAAACACTGAACCATGTAACTGCTAGCATGACTTAAAGGTGAATCACACCGAGACCGTGGGCGACTGCCCAACCGATGTTATCCTGGAATCGCACCGGCACGACACTCCTCCTGTACACTGGTGTTCAAGAGCACAGGTAGTATGCACTTGCGTATTGCCAGCACGGTCTTCACTGAAGCCGAGGCTCCAGGCGCCGTCTTGTTATCGATGTCTCCCTGTCGATGACAAGTTGTCGCCAGCTGCGAGGTCAGACCTGGACTCCACACTAGGCTGCTCCAGAGCTGGCCAAGCCAACACACAGCTCCGCCCTTATTGCCCACACTGTCGCCTCCGTTGCGCCCTTGTCTATCCTCTCCTCGTTGGCACAGACTGACTGCGTCTTCCAGTCCCCAAGACAATGGCAAGTGCCCTGTCCTCCATGCGTACAGGAGCACTGTCGCAGTGTACCAGCAGCCAACCGCCATTTATCTCCGTAGGCGCTCGCTACCGGACCCCGCGGATTCGCAGCTGCCCGACCAGCTGGCGGACAGTCAGACAGCACCGGCTCTCCCATGCTCCTTGCATACAGGACCGCTCGCTTGTGTTGTCAGCTTGTTGACTGGTTCCTCAGGTGTACGCTACGAGACCAGGTGACGCCGCTGCTCGCCATCTCAGTCCAGCAACTTGCCACTCCGCTATCAAATCAACACCGGATGGCGCTCTGGAAGTGATATCCTGCAGCTGTTGTCCGTGACCCTTGGCGCTGGCTGCAAGTTGTGGCCGCTTCGCTGTTACACGACAGGCAGCTTTTCGCCTCATGGTGGCGCTGCGTTCGGCTGCTTTGAGGTTTCGTGCCCTCTCTGCAGCCGCGGGAACACGTCACCAGCCTTGTCGCCGATTACTGAGGCGGTAGTGTAACTTTGCCGTGTGCCATTTAATCACAACACCCACGAGGAAGGTCGCTTAAACAACCCTCGTTCCCATTTAAGGTGATTGGATTTTCGATCATGATCTTACAAGTTGTATATATAGGATGTAACAGATATAAGTGGAGATGTGGTCATTGGTGACTGAAGACGTGTACTGAACAACATTACATGAATATTTACATCATTTGCAGACTGACAATTACCGCTATAATAAGTTGTATGATTTTAGGTTGATTACTACCTCCAATACTTGTGGCAAGAGCAAGCTGTTAATGATTCTTTTCCACTGGACAGTAGGTCATGTACTGAAGTGGGAACACATAGATATAAAACAGTTAACCTATACTGACAGGTGTTGTTCACTTGTTGGTGTAGTTACAACCATGCAGAAAGCATGAACTAGTAACTTATGTGATGTGTTTGTGGGACGGTTGCTCGATGGAGGGAAAAAACAATCGACATAGTGATATGTGTATATATTAAGGTACCACTTATAAATATATTTGCACGTATACTTATTACACCCTGTATATCAAGAGGTATTTATCTGTTGAAGATGGATGTTTCTTTTGTATTTATGAATGATTACAAGAGAAATAGTTAGAAGAAATTTGATAGAATGTTTGGTCCAAACGATTCACTGACAACATATTTACTGAATTTTCTTTCACTTTTCCTCTATATTTACTAAAATGATGTTGTTGTCCCTGTATTGGTGCTATGCCGTCACTCACTGAATTACAGCCGCTTATTAGTGGACGGCATTACGTGACCAGATAGTTTACATAAAGAACGTGCAAGCTTATTATCAACAACAGCAACTTCATGTTTATCACAAGTAACGTATTTTGTGTCAAGCTCCTATGTTGAACTACCATCCTGCAAATTGTGAACTGAATCGGAAATACAGCGGCTGGTATTAGGTAAGGGTTTTGCATCCGTGTCACCTCTATATTCAGAAGCATGTGAATGAAATACTGAACACTTCCTCACACCGCCGGAGTCCCCGGTCGAGCACCCGTTAGACTTCAAGGAATGCATCGAGTGAGGTGGTACAGTGTTCAAGAAACTGGACTCGTATTCCGAAGCAGCTGTGTTCGAGTCGGAGTCCGGGAATCAAAATTATGCTTTCGTGGGTTTCTCAGTTTCCCAAATTCCAGATGGTTGTCTCGTAAAGCAGACGCCCGAATTCGTTTCTCGTGCTGCTCTAATTTGTTTTCCTGCTCGGTCTCTAATGACTTCGACGACAGCTGGAGGTTAAAACACAATTTCCTTGCTGCCTTCGGTTCCACCGGAATGTTAAATGTTAACTTCGGCAGCGGTTCCTCATCGAAGGGTATATAGGCGGTCGCTGTCATAATAGGCAGCTAGAGAGCATCAAGATGTATGTGGCTCCTCTATCCCTGAAGCAATCACGGTCGTATAAAACAAGACATTTCTGTTTCTGTTCATAGGTACACTGTCAGCCACTAAAACTGCAACATCGCGAAGACAGTGTACAGTTAACATAAAAATGAAATGACATGCACTGCATACTCGGACGTGCAAATGATTATCATTCAGTGCGACAACACTATGAATAATGCCATCTTCATTAAATATACAGCGTTTCGCATTCAGAATTCTCATTACAGTTTTGCTCGTTTGTAAGAAAGCTGCGTTACGCCTCTTGTAACAAGGAGTTTCATCTAATAGCTAATGTCGCAGTTCAATGACAGCAGGATCGTGGCCAATCGACACTGCGGTTTATCATTTCATGATTCTGATGCGTGTGTTTGGCAGGACTGTCACTTGTATACGGGATGCATGGATTCAGGATGGCCATACTCACCTTCATACAGGATCTCACCACCCGAATAGCGCCCGACAGGACAAATGTATTGTTCGCTTACCTTGTAGGCTCGTACAGTCATCTCACGCACCTTAAACCAGCGAATTTGTTTGTTGGCAGCTACATTTGTTGGCAGCTACACAAATATCCTCATGTGCAGTGTGAATATGTCCGATGCGCGACCTTTGTTCCAGCTTCCTCCGACGCAGAAGCAAAGAAAGGCAACCCGGCAGTTAAGCGCCCTGCAACAACGCTGGACATAGCGACGAGTCTTGATTTGCTTTCATCATCAGGATGAGCTAACGCAGGTGGGGGGGCTTCGAGGGGAAGAATACCGTCAGATTGCACCCGGCTGTGTCATATGGGCCTAGCACAAAGTGTGATGTTTGAGCTACTAAGGGGAACAAAACACGATCATCTCTCTATCACGCAGCCAGTAATAGGGACAGCAGGTGCTACATTTATGAAGTGTTGAGGTCGATGGCTTTCAACAAGATAAGGCAACACGATACGTTTCCCATGACGTCCTGATCTACAACGGTATGGAAGGTGTTCAGCTGTCGTCTTGGCCAGCACGTTTTCCAGAGCACCCATCCACTGAAAACATCTGGTCATGAACTACCGGAGACCGCCGCACCACAACTCGCACTGAGTTGCGGCAAAATATAATGACGCGCCAGTGTTTGTCAACAAAGCACAGTTTGAGTCGATGACTAACCGGGTTGGAGCCACTGCTGCCAGAGGCGGAAGCTCAGTGAACCAAATTTTGGACCCTCTACACTCACAAATTAATGTAGTTTTACTATGTGTTTTACGATCACAACAAAAAATGCCATTTTTCTATTGTTTTTAGCGTTGCCAACCGCAACTCCCACCACTGGCGCCTCGAACAAGCTGTTCGGATGGTCGTTCGCTGCAGAGCACTCTAAGCTGCCAGATTACAGAATTCGCCAGAAAAGTCCACCGGTGGGATGAAAAGTATGCTACATCTACATCTACATCTACATTGATACTCCGCAAGCCACCCAACGGTGTGTGGCGGAGGGCACTTTACGTGCCACTGTCATTACCTCCCTTTCCTGTTCCAGTCGCGTATGGTTCGCGGGAAGAACGACTGTCTGAAAGCCTCCGTGCGCGCTCTAATCTCTCTAATTTTACATTCGTGATCTCCTCGGGAAGTATAAGTAGGGCGAAGCAATATATTCGATACCTCATCCAGAAACGCACCCTCTCGAAACCTGGCGAGCAAGCTACACCGCGATGCAGAGCGTCTCTCTTGCAGAGTCTGCCACTTGAGTTTATTAAACATCTCCGTAACGCTATCACGGTTACCAAATAACCCAGTGACGAAACGCGCCGCTCTTCTTTGGATCTTCTCTATCTCCTCCGTCAACCCGACCTGGTACGGATCCCACACTGATGAGCAATACTCAAGTATAGGTCGAACGAGTGTTTTGTAAGTCACCTCCTTTGTTGATGGACTACATTTTCTAAGCACTCTCCCAATGAATCTCAACCTGGTACCCGCCTTACCAACAATTAGTTTTATATGATCATTCCACTTCAAATCGTTCCGTACGCAAACTCCCAGATATTTTACTGAAGTAACTGCTACCAGTGTTTGTTCCGCTATCATATAATCATACAATAAAGGATCCTTCTTTCTATGTATTCGCAATACATTACATTTGTCTATGTTAAGGGTCAGTTGCCACTCCCTGCACCAAGTGCCTATCCGCTGCAGATCTTCCTGTATTTCGCTACAATTTTCTAATGCAGCAACTTCTCTGTATACTACAGCATCATCCGCGAAAAGCCGCATGGAACTTCCGACACTATCTACTAGGTCATTTATATATATTGTGAAAAGCAATGGTCCCATAACACTCCCCTGTGGCACGCCAGAGGTTACTTTAACGTCTGTAGACGTCTCTCCATTGATAACAACATGCTGTGTTCTGTTTGCTAAAAACTCTTCAATCCAGCCACACAGCTGGTCTGATATTCCGTAGGCTCTTACTTTGTTTATCAGGCGACAGTGCGGAACTGTATCGAACGCCTTCCGGAAGTCAAGAAAAATAGCATCTACCTGGGAGCCTGTATCTAATATTTTCTGGGTCTCATGAACAAATAAGGCGAGTTGGGTCTCACACGATCGCTGTTTCCGGAATCCATGTTGATTCCTACATAGTAGATTCTGGGTTTCCAGAAATGACATGATACGCGAGCAAAAAACATGTTCTAAAATTCTACAAGAGATCGACGTAAGAGATATAGGTCTATAGTTTTGCGCATCTGCTCGACGACCCTTCTTGAAGACTGGGACTATCTGTGCTCTTTTCCAATCATTTGGAACCCTCCGTTCCTCTAGAGACTTGCGGTACACGGCTGTTAGAAGGGGGGCAAGTTCTTTCGCGTACTCTGTGTAGAATCGAATTGGTATCCCGTCAGGTCCAGTGGACTTTCCTCTATTGAGTGATTCCAGTTGCTTTTCTATTCCTTGGACACTTATTTCGATGTCAGCCATTTTTTCGTTTGTGCGAGGATTTAGAGAAGGAACTGCAGTGCGGTCTTCCTCTGTGAAACAGCTTTGGAAAAAGGTGTTTAGTATTTCAGCTTTACGCGTGTCATCCTCTGTTTCAATGCCATCATCATCCCGTAGTGTCTGGATATGCTGTTTCGAGCCACTTACTGATTTAACGTAAGACCAGAACTTCCTAGGATTTTCTGTCAAGTCGGTACATAGAATTTTACTTTCGAATTCAATGAACGCTTCACGCATAGCCCTCCTTACGCTAACTTTGACATCGTTTAGCTTCTGTTTGTCTGAGAGGTTTTGGCTGCGTTTAAACTTGGAGTGGAGCTCCCTTTGCTTTCGCAGTAGTTTCCTAACTTTGTTGTTGTACCACGGTGGGTTTTTCCCGTCCCTCACAGTTTTACTCGGCACGTACCTGTCTAAAACGCATTTTACGATTGCCTTGAACTTTTTCCATAAACACTCAACATTGTCAGTGTCGGAACAGAAATTTTCGTTTTGATCTGTTAGGTAGTCTGAAATCTGCCTTCTATTACTCTTGCTAAACAGATAAACCTTCCTCCCTTTTTTTATATTCCTATTAACTTCCATATTCAGGGATGCTGCAACGGCCTTATGATCACTGATTCCCTGTTCTGTACATACAGATTCGAAAAGTTCGGGTCTGTTTGTTATCAGTAGGTCCAATATGTTATCTCCACGAGTCGGTTCTCTGTTTAATTGCTCAAGGTAATTTTCGGATAGTGCACTCAGTATAATGTCACTCGATGCTCTGTCCCTACCACCCGTCCTAAACATCTGAGTGTCCCAGTCTATATCTGGTAAATTGAAATCTCCACCTAAGACTATAACATGCTGAGAAAATTTATGTGAAATGTTTTCCAAATTTTCTCTCAGTTGGAGGCTTAAAACATACTATCACGATAAATTCGAGAGCCGTTGGAAGCATTGACCATCTGAAGCGCAGGCTATGTTTCTCGCTCTTCAATGCGATGCAAACTATGCCGTCACGAATGTGAATATACGACGAAACATGAGGACCGAGGACACTATGCTTCACAATTGGAGTTGTATTTCTTCTGATTTGAGTTTTGTAGGGAACGGTAGCTTACTAATGTTTAACATGTACACATCAAAATGTGTCTGCAGAATATATAGGCGGTACTCGATTGCCGTCCTCGGCAATACTGTATGTCGTCCTCGTGCCCTAAGAGTTCTCCCACCAGCAACTGGTGAACTGAACACATTACGCTGAAGAAGTTCCACGTTCTGGTCCTAAATTTTCCGATGTGGCCCGGCCGACCGCCTTGTCATCCTTTGCCAATGGTGTCATCGGATGCGAGATGGAGAGACATTGGTCGACACACAGCTCTTCCGTCCGTTATCGGGTTTCTTGCCATTGGAACCGCTATTACTCGCTCGAGTAGCTCCTCAGCTTTTTTTCTTTTGAAGAAAAACAGTATCGGTAGCAATAAATATTGTTCAATGACGCAGTTCGCCTTTTTAGGAGGCGAGACGCCTCATTAAACAATAGTTATTGCAACCAAAATTGTTTTTTGCTCACAATAATTATTATACGGTTTTTTGTGCCAGCCAGTCTGATAGACTGGAAAAAATCCTAAAAATTTTAAAAGACCGCAATAAACATTTATTTTTGTGGTCGAGACTGTTTATGTTGATGTATAAGTACTGAGAGAAACCGTTGTTATCCACGAGAAATGTTCTCAAAAATTACTAAAATATCCTCAGTTGGCCTCACTAGGCTGAGTGCACCCCGTTCCAGTCCCCCCCACCCCCACGAAGGAAAATTTCATGGCTGTATCGGGATTAGAACTCGGGTTCGCAGCACAGCAGTCAGACGCGCTGAGCACTCATGTAAAGAGGCGGAGTTTTGCTCAGCGTAACCTCACAAAAAAAAAGTCAAGAGTGACCGGTGAACGTGGTGGAAGTGCTGCTACACCGTCTCTACCCATCCATTTGCCCAGGGAAGGTTTCACCGAACAACTGGAGAACACCTGATCCCCAGAGTGGCGGTGCTTGTTTAAACAGCACCCAACTTTCAGATTCCTGCGACATTCCACCGGAAAATTGCAGCTTGTCTTGGTAAACTGTTGCAATAATGGCAGGCTCAATGAAAAAGAATGCAATAATTGTGTTGCGAATTAAACCACACCACACATTCACTTTCGAGCTGCCCTTAGCTGCTGTGCCACGGATGTGTGAGTTCTCCGACCGTAAGATACGGACATTATGCGTGTAGGAATGTATCCACTAAACCTTCATGAATTAAGCTACCATTGGCAACAAACTACGCAGCTGTACTGCCTTAATTAGTTAGAAATACATTTTTGATATCAGGGAAAGATTTGATGCTCATCTTGTGTAAGCTGTTTTTTAACACCAAAATTGTTACTCCCTGTAAAGGGTTCAGCAAACAGAAACTTCTTAAAAATCTGTAAGTTAATCTTCTGTCCGAAGACTGGTTTGATGCAGCTCTCCATGCTGCGCTATCCTGAGCAAGCCTTATTATCTCCTAATAACTGGTACAACCAACATCCTTCTGAATCTGCTTGCTGTTTTCGTCTCTTGGTCTCCCTCTACAATTTTTGCTCTCTCCCTCTGCCCCCCTCCCGCCCCCCTGCCCACACACACATTTCCGTTCAGTACGAAGCTGCTGATTCCTCGATGTCTGAGGAGGTGTCCTATCAACCGACCCCTTCACTGAGTCAGGTTGCGCAATAAATTACTTTACTCCGCAGTTCTACTGACTACATTCTCATTGGTTACGTGATCTACCATTCAAAACTTCAGCATTCTTCTGTAGTGCCACGTTTCAAAAGCTTGTACTCTGTTTTTGTCTAAACTACTAGTCGTCCATGTTTCTCTTCCATACAGGACTACAATCCATAGAAATACTTTCAGAAAATACTTCCTTAGCTTAAATCTATAGTCGATATTAACGAATTTCTCTTCTTCAAAAACGTCTTTCTTTCCACTGCCGGTCTACATTCTATATCCTCCCTATTTTGCCCGTCATTAGTTAATTCGCTGCGCGTTTAACAAAACTCATCTACTACTTTAAGTGTCTCGTTTCCCAATCAAATTCCCGCAATACCACATGATATAATTCGATTATGTTCCATTATCCTTGTTTTAGTTTTATGGATCTTCATCTTACATCATCCTTTCAAGGCATTGTCCATTCCGTTCAACTGCTCTTACAAATCTTTTGCTGTTTCTGATAGAATTACAATCTCATCGGCAAAGTCAATTTTTTTATTTCTTCTCACTGAATTTTAAGTCCTACTCCAAATATTTCTATGGTTTCCTTTATTGGTTGCTGAATGTACAGACTGAATAACATCGACAACAGATTAGAACCCTGCCTCACTCACTTCTCAGCCACTGCTTCCCTTTAATGCTCCTCGAATCGTATAACTGTCGTCTGGTTTGTGCACAAGTTGCAAACAGCCTTTCGTTTCCTGTATTTTACCCCTGATTAATTCATTTATTTATTTACTGTAGATTTAAAGACTTGTTACCTGATATGTTAAAACAGATCGTACACACAACAGTTTTCGTTTGTCATCTCTTTTGTAGATTTTTTTGTTTTCTTTTTATCTGGAACGTTTGACAAAGATGAATACTTTATTAAAAAATAACAGTAATTTGATATTGAAGTGTAGATACAACGTAGCTGTTTTAAGAAGGATGTAAAATAGGATAGAGGAGAGATTTGTTAATGTCATCAAATATTGTAACTAGCAATGAATACCTCGGAATGGTTTCTTCGAGTTGTTGAGCATCAGTTACAACAAAATAGTTTATAGTTAACAGCAGAGAAACGATTTTGTTAATCGCATGCGTTAACGTCAGGTACTTACCCGTGTACGGCATTGGGTGCTTTCTTGCCTAGATTGTCAGCACCCTATGCTAAATTTACTCTAGTATTCGCTATCCTAAACTATTATTTGATTGATATGAACAATATGTTAGTGCATTTTGGCAGGTTATGTGTAATTCGTAATTCTAGGTGTCTTATTTACCATTACATCTCATCTACCTCCTCTTCATCTTTCTCTTCAGCGTCACTATTTCCGCTGTCACTGTGGATGTCCCTGTCCACCCTCTGGAGATAGCTGTTACTTGACATATAGGCTTGTCTGTTGTATCGTGTCCACGGCTACTCTTCATGTGTTGTTTCAGAAATACTGATGGATTAGTACATTTGGCTGTGCTCACTGTTCTTCATGTCTTACTACTGCGTATACAGGGTGTTACAAAAAGGTACGGCCAAACTTTCAGGAAACATTCCTCACACATAAATAAGGAAAATATGTTATGTGGACATGTGTCCGGAAACACTTAATTTCCATGTTAAAGCTCATTTTAGTTTCGTCAGTATGTACTGTACTTCCTCAATTCACCGCCAGTTGGCCCAATTGAAGGAAGGTAATGTTGACTTCGGTGCTTGTGTTGACATGCGACTCATTGCTCTACAGTACCAGCATCAAGCACATCAGTACGTAGCATCAACAGGTTAGTGTTCATCACGAACGTGGTTTTGCAGTCAGTGCAATGTTTACAAATGCAGAGTTGGCAGATGCCCATTTGATGTATGGATTAGCACGAGGCAATAGCCGTGGCGCGGTACGTTTGTGTCGAGACAGATTTGCAGAACGAAGGTGTCCCGACAGGAAGACGTTCGAAGCAATTGATGGGCGTCTTAGGGAGCACGGAACATTCCAGCCTATGACTCGCGACTTGGGAAGACCTAGAACGACGAGGACACCTGCAATGGACGAGGCAATTCTTCGTACAGTTGACGATAACCCTAATGTCAGCGTCAGAGAAGTTGCTGCTGTACAAGGTAACGTTGACCACGTCACTGTATGGAGAGTGCTACGGGAGAACCAGTTGTTTCCGTACCATGTACAGCGTGTGCAGGCACTATCAGCAGCTGATTGGCCTCCACGGGTACACTTCTGCGAATGGTTCATCCAACAATGTGTCAATTCTCATTTCACTGCAAATGTTCTCTTTACGGATGAGGCTTCATTCCAACGTCATCAAATTGTAAATTTTCACAATCAACATGTGTGGGCTGACGAGAATCCGCACGCAATTGTGCAATCACGTCATCAACACAGATTTTCTGTCAACGTTTGGGCAGGCATTGTTGTCTTGATTGGGCCCCATGTTCTACCACCTGCGCTCAATGGATCACGTTATCATGATTTCATACGGGATACTTCACCTGCGCTGCTAGAACATGTGCCTTTACAAGTACGACACAACATGTGGTTCATGCAGGATGGAGCTCCTGCACATTTCAGTCGAAGTGTTCGTACGCTTCTCAACAACAGATTCGGTGACCGATGGATTGGTAGAGGCGGACCAATTCCATGGCCTCCACGCTCTCCTGACCTCAACCCTCTTGACTTTCATTTATGGGGGCATTTGAAAGCTCGTGTATACGCAACCCAGGCACTAAATGTAGGGACTCTTCGTGCTCGTATTGTGAATGGACGGCTGTGACACAATAAGCCATTCTCCAGGGCTGCATCAGCGCAACAGGGATTCCATGCGACGGAGGGTGGATGCATGTATCCTCGCTAACGGAGGACGTTTTGAACATTTCCTGTAACAATGTGTTTGAAGTCACGCTGGTACGTTCTGTTGCTGTGTGTTTCCATTCCATGATTAATGTGATTTGAAGAGAAGTAATAAAATGAGCTCTAACATGGAATGCAAACGTTTCCGGACACATGTCCACGTAACATATTTTCTTTCTGTGTGTGTGAGGAATGTTTCCTGAAAGTTTGGCCGTACCTTTTTGTAACAGCTTGTATATGTGCGTCTGTTTCCGTGTAGTGGAAGTGTAGTGTATGTCTGTTGGTCCGCAGCTCGTGGTCGCGCGGTAGCGTTCTCGCTTCCCGCGCCCGGGTTCCCGGGTTCAATTCCCGGCGAGGTCAGGGTTTTTCTCTGCCTCGTGATGACTGGGTGTTGTGTGATGTCCTTAGGTTAGTTAGGTTTAAGTAGTTCTAAGTTCTAGTGGACTGATGACCATAGTTGTTAAGTCCCATAGTGCTCAGAGCCATTTGAACCAAATGTATGTCTGTTGTTTGCGTATTACACACAGAAGAAGACAGTATGTTCAGGGGAAACTTCTTACCCGCATATACATGTAGGTGTTTGTCTCAAACTCAAGCGGTTTAATTTGAGTGGGACAAGGTCTGTGTGCTCCATATACCAATAGATACTAACAGAAATAAATTGTGGTTCTGTGAACCCAGGAGTCAAAAGTCAGCTAGCTTAGCAGCAGCGCACAGTGTTCGCTGACGTTCGTCGACCCGACGCTTGCCCACCACGGGGCAGCTGCGGCAGTAACACGGTGCTGGCTCCTTTCCACGCTTCGCCTGTACACTGTTGTGTGCGGTGCTGGGTTCCCGTGGCTTTTTATTGTCATTTCTTTTTTTTGTGCGCGCCCGCCCAGGGCCTGTCGTAACAAGGCTGGGTCGCCGCGATCGTATTCCAATACGGCGGGCCCCGAGGCAGGCGGGGGCTAATGCGGTGAGTGATGACTCCATCGCGGACAGCAATGTGTCGATTCACGGTGACGGGGCCGCCGGAGCGCCGAACGGCCCGGCTCTCCATTATCCGGCACTTTCCTCCGCGTATTAAAGTGCACTTTGTGCCTAATAAAAGCCTTCCAGCAACAGCTTACACGACCTAGTCGCGTCCCAGCCGCGCTACCTCACTTACACACACACACACACACACACACACACACACACACGTTGGAGGTATGGTAAGATGGGCGGGAGTTCAGGAAGACGTCTCCCAGCGGTTTACGGGCGAGAAAAAAAAGGACGTGAAGAATAACGTTAAATTACCACGGCACATAATAGAGCCATATGGTCACGATGCTGCGCGCTGTCTGCTAGAATGGAAAGAAGCGATAATACTGATGTATTTGAAGTCGCATCCGGTTGTCGTAAGCGAAGCGACAAATCATACAAGATCTAACAGTGCCCTTTCGCTCAGTTTACCTAGCTTCTGCCCGGAATGTCACTGTTAACACGAAAAAAAAAAAATGAAATCCAATGATAGTATGGTATTTATTGGCAGGGATGTCCCATTCGGGGTTCGGCCACCGCAATGCAAGTCTTTTTAGTTAACTCCACTTCGGCGACTTGCGTGCCAGTGATGATGAAGGACACACAACACCCAGTCCCGTGGCGGGAATCGAACCCGAGCCCCATTGCGTGGGAGGCGGTAACGCTACCGAGGCGGACGTTAATACGAAATATTGAATCTGTGCTCAGCGCAAGGAATATAATTTTGGAAAAGTTGTATCTCGCATTAGTCATTCACAGTCACAAATTTTGTTAAGAAGGTTTCAGCTTATTCCCAAAAAGCATAGTTTCTTTGCTGTTCCGTTGCCGGTCATTATAAATAGAATTTCAAGAAGATTCTTCCGATTTCACATGTACATCACCGAAAATAGAAACAGCCTCTCACCGTATAAGCCCTTGAGTGCTACGTTCTTCAATTTTCTGGACTTACAAGTGGTAAACAATGATACATCCAATTCTAAAATCAGCTTTTCCCTGTGCTCTGCAAAAATCTATTATTTATATACGATTGCTGAAATTTATGAAACATCTTGTGCATCGCAGATACAACTTTGAAGGTAGGGCAACCACAGCTATGAGCAATCACCTTGGATATTAATAAAGAGCTTCAGTTGTATTTAGTCCTGTATTTTTAGATCACTGTCGGTTTCATGGCACTAAAGGCCACATATTCAGGTTAGTTATTGTTGTGTCTAGACAAGACAGCCTAGACACAATGAGAGGAAGCCGAAAGGCACGCGCTAAGCTAAAGCAGGATGGCGTGAGGTCTGAAACAGGATACGTAATGAATGCTATAAAGAAAAGTACGTAGCTTCTGGAATACTTAACTTTAATCCATCCTTTTGGTACATCTGGAGATTGTGGCGATACAAGTGAGACTCTTTAGATACATGCAATGTTACTAATGGCGCCTTGCTAGGTCGTAGCCACTGACTTAGCTGAAGGCTATTCTAACTATCTGCTCTGCAAATGAGCGAGGCTTCGTCAGTGTGCATCGCTAGCTACGTCGTCCGTACAACTGGGGCGAGTGCTAGTCCGTATCTCGAGACCTGCCTTGTGGTGGCGCTCGGTCTGCGATCCCTGACAGTGGCGACACGCGGGTCCGACATGTACTAATGGACCGCGGCCGATTTAAAGCTACCACCTAGCAAGTGTGGTGTCTGGCGGTGACACCACAGTTATATGTTCTAGAAATGTCCGCCCCCGGTAGTTGAGTGGTCAGCTCGACATAATGTGAATCCTAAGGGCCCGGGTTTGGTTCCCGGGTGGGTCGGAGAATATCTCCGCTCAGGGGCTGAGTGTTGTGTTGCCCTAATCATCATCATCATTTCATTCCCATCGACGCGCAAGTGCCGAAGTGGCGTCAAATAGAAAGACTGGCTCCCGGCTAACGGACTACCCGACGGGAGGCCCTAGTCACACGACATTTATTTTCGTTCTAAAAATAAAGGACTAAAGAGAGCTGAAGCGGTTTAATAAAACCTAAGATGAAATTTGTCTAGGTAAGCTATTTAAGTGATTGACATTGCAAGATCACTGGTTAATGTAAAGGTGAGGTAAGCTATTGCAAAATTTAAACGCTTGTACAGAATCTGCTTTTACCAGAAAATCACAACAGATCTCCACGTTGTCCTCCAATGAGCTCTCGCTTGACACCACTGAAGTCGCAAATGACGGTAGTTTAGGGTCAGTGGAATGTACGCTACGAGGTTTCTGTGTGAGAATTGTCCTTGAAGTAACGGATTTGTAACAGTTGGCTGGGTCACTGTGGTGCCAGCTGCTGCTCATATTGCTGCTGCGGATGCAGTGCGATGCTCCAGAGCCATACGCCGAACACGACGGTCTTCCCTCTCGGTAGTTCCACGTGGCCGTCCGGAGCCCGGTATTCTTGCGACCGGACATTCCTGACCATCCCTACCAGCAGCTGTACGGTGGCTATATTCTTGCCAGGTCTGCAGTATCGCAGAAGAAACATACAGCTTCTCATAATTTTACCACACGACCTCGTTCAAGCTCAGTGAGATGCTTATAACGGCGTCTTTGCCTCCTTACCGGCCGGTGTGGCCGTGCGGTTCTAGGCGCTTCAGTCTGGAATCGTGCAACAGCTACGGTCGTAGGTTCGAATCCTGCCTCGGGCGTGGATGTGTGTGTCGTCATTAGCTAGTTAGGTTTAAGTAGTTCTAAGTTCTAGGGGACTGATGACTTCAGAAGTTAAGTCGCATAGTGCTCAGAGCCATTTGAACCATTTTTTTAGTAACACGCAAGAAGTCACAAATAAGAGTGCTGAATCTCTTACATAAAATCTATTGACAAATAAAAATTGTGCGTGAGTAGCCGCGAATAATAATGCGGAATAGCTTGTGTGTAACAACTGACAAAAAATAGTGTGTGATTATCAAGTATTATAAGCCTACCTTTAACAGTGCAGTCTGGTACACAATATATTTTATGAAATAAAAGGTTCTAAGAAATTATCTAGAAAACCTAGTCTTAAAAATCACAGTAACGGAGAAACTCTATAATAAGGTAGCACTGTTAAAAGAGTACAATGGATAAATCTTATTCTCTAGTAACACGAACTGCTGCTTTAAGTAGATGAAACGTTAGCAAAATATTTCTAGACTGTAAATAAAACTCTGATGATGTAAAATAAGACATGGCATCTTATGATGGTAGTGCATATCGGATATCTTTTTTGCCGTATGACAACTGGGCTGTGATCTAATCTGCCGGCCGGAGTGGCCGGGCGGTTCTAGGCGCTTCAGTCTGGAACCGTGCGACAGCTACGGTCGTAGGTTCGAATCCTGCCTCGGGCGTGGATGTGTGTGTCGTCATCAGCTAGTTAGGTTTAAGTAGTACTAAGTTCTAGGGGACTGATGACCTCAGATGTTAAGTCCCATGGTGCTCAGAGCCACTTTTTTGTGATCTAATCTAGTGCTGGATAAGTGATGTAAGAAGGGTGTTCAAGGAAATGATATCATCGACACATTACGCACAGCTGGTAAACAGCCGTTACGCGAACGTGAATTAGGGCTTCAAGCAGCCGAGGAAATTCTTATTCCTAGTTGCAACTGTTCACTCAATTTAAGACTATATGTTTGAGTTATACGAACGCGTGGTGTCTGTTCTTTCAGACAGATTCCACAAACTGCAGTGCGGATGCACATTTCCGTCCGACCTCAGGCGGGAATCTAGCATTAGCGAGCATGGAGGACATGGAATGCGAGTCAGCAGGGGAGCGTGCTGAGATTGTCCGTGGATGTGGTGGACACTATATCCAGGTTGCGCAGAGGTTGACGCAGCTGCCCAGTAAGCTCCAGAACGGTAGATGAGCGTATTCGGTCAGGCGATTAGCTGCCCTCTGGAAAAAAAAAGTGAGTGAATGGATCAACGATGAACTTGAACGGGTGTCATGGGACGTCTGCCCTGAACATATACAAGGAATAATAACGAACAGAATGAGATCAACAAATAAAAGTAAGCAGGAGATTTCGGGTTCGGGTCCCGGTCAGGCACACATTCTCACGTGTTACTGCTAATTCCGCACACAGTTTTGAAGCAGCTGATTTTCTTACAATCGGTCCGCCCCCGGTAGCTGAGTGGTCAGCGCGACGGACTGTCAATCCTCAGGGCCCGGGTTCGATTCCCGGCCGGGTCGGAGATTTTCTCCGCTCAGGGACTGGGTGTTGTGTTGTCCTAATCGTCATCATTTCATCCCCATCGATGCGCAAGTGGCCGAAGTGGCGTCAAATCGAAAGACTCGCACCAGGCGAGCGGTCTACCCGACGGGAGGCCCTCGTCACACGCTATTTAATTGTTTTCTTAGATTCTTTCCTTTACTGTCTTCCCTGTAAAGACATTGCTGTCCCCAAATATAATTTTTTTTTTTCTTTTGTGCACTACCTTGTCATAGTACGTATGTATAATTTATTTCAACTATTCTTTATTTGTTAATAGATGCCATTGTTTCTTCATTCATTTTGCTACTGTTTTATATTTTATATTGTACGAATATGAATGTTCTGGTTTTATATGCTTTGTAAACCTTTGGTTAGGCTAGGAGAAGTACTGTGTCAGAGAGAGAGCGCGAACGATTATCGATAGAGAGCGCGAGAGTTGTTGTGGTATCGTGGCCGGTTCGCGGGTGGAGAAACGTTGAAAAGTTCGGTGTGAAAGACGGTGATACGCGGAGGAACAATTAACTACATTGCGTTCACTGTGTTAATAGGAGACGGTGCATTATTAAGTGAACCGTAAAACCTGAAAAATATATCGAGTGTTTGCGGTGACGATTTTACATACTGTGTGAACTTGTGACAGTTAGCTGTGAACCACACACCATTGTCGTGTGGAGACACTAATTGTTAGAATTGCGTGAAAGTGGAACAAACCAAAATGTTAAGTAAAAGAACAGAGCTGTGATTTGATCAAGAAACAATTATTATATCATCCAAACTGTCTTAAAGACGACGATGTAAATTGAACTGATGTTTAAGGGACTGTTATAATGATAAACACATGTGACTGTTTTCCTGTGGCAACACGGTGAAAGAACAGTGCGAAGTATTGGCATTAACCGGCTATTTATCGTAAACACTAAAGACATTGCATAATTCCGACCTACCCGCATCGCGTGATTAATAAACTTTTAATAATAAAATGTCGCACGCGTAACGACAACGCACACACTGGAACTATTATTATCGCGCCAGTGCTGCCAGCTGATTCGACTACAACGGAGACGTGGACCACCGCCGTAACTGGAATATAAATGAAACAGGAGGATCCATCATTATCTTCACGCCACGAACCAGCATTAACTTCACATATCGTCCGCGCGGACCACCGCTGACGTCATCGCACTGCCTGCAGCAACAGTTAAGACATTAAAAGAAAATTACCTCTCTCTCTCTCTCTCTCTCTCTCTCTCTCTCATTTCAAAATTAAAGGCAATTGCAGTTAAATTATGTATTTTAAAAATACTGTCACAATATCAAGGTTCAATTTTGTTTAGTTCCAATAAATATTCTTTCGATTATTTCGTCTTGTTGACAGTGTTGAAAACCCGCCAAATTAAAGTTCAATTAATAATTTTCTTTCAAAATTCTTCTCAGACATTTTGCTGCTCATCATAATTTTATTTTAATGTTTGTGTGTAGCTTCTTTTGGAGGGAATACATATTTTATTTTTTGTGCAGTAAAATTAGCTACCATAAAATTACGTATATTACCAGCTGATACTGTCCGCCATTACTGCTTGAAAACTGACCAATAGTATTTTTGTACCTATTTTCTCATTGGCTGTCAGCTTCAAAACAAAATTACGTATTTCGTGGGCATCTAGCAGATGTGCGATGTCTATGTAGGCCCCTACAATATTTTTTTTTTTTTTTTTTTTTACTTTTGCAGGTTTACTGGAATTATATTGACTTTAATTGTTCATTTGGCCCCTGTTAAAGTGATTTATCACATCTATATAATAATAGTACTGAATACCTAATTTATTTTTTTATTACGTAAACATTGGCATACCATACTTAGATTAAAATTGATGTCTTATTGGCCCCACGTAAGATTCTGCGCGTTCTGACAAAGACTATGCCTTTTTTTTTCGTCCATGACTAACAGGCGTAGTCATATTCCTTGTATATGTCATGTTTTATTATTTAAAAGGCTTTTTTTTCAGAAGTAGAGAACCAGTTTCTTTACACCCCCTACACCTTCAATGTACATAATATCATCTGTTTTAGCTATTTGTTTAAAAATACCTTGAACCATGCAAGGTGCCGGGGCTAGCAGTGTATTTAACACTAAATTCTAGAATCTACATATGTAAATGATGCTCTATGCCCCCCCTATTCTAACTCCGACTTTTGCTGTTGCACAAGGATTAAAAAATATACGCGAACTGACTGTAATCAACCCTGCAAGTGGAGTAGAAAAGAGTTTGGCACCTGCAATAATTTAATTTGATAAATAAGTTAAATAAAGGAAGGTTTCATAAACGTAGTGAGAAATGATGGGTTGCTCTACCGATTAACAGAATGAAAGTTCTGTCCAAAATAACAATATGATTTATTAAGACTAAACACAAAATAATAAACAAAAACACATGAATTCTAATTTATAATACATCAAATTGGCTCAAATTGGATACACAAACAAATGCTGTGAAGGTGAAGTTGTCCCTAAACTAGATTGTGAGGTTTATGACGAAGTGGTATGTGGGGCCAATTCCTTGCCACTCAAATCTTAAGAGAGACACACAGCTAACCCAACATTAATTGCTGCTACTCAAGACAGAACAAAGTTAGAAAAAGACGAACAGGCGCGCTCTGCTGAGCTCTGATTATCACCTAGGAAAATCCCTATCTGCTGGTGCTGCGGACATACATTACCAAGCTCTCTTCTTAACTGCAAGAACACGATTTGGCGTACCGGAGGCGATGGCTGGTTGCTTCGACGTCCTCGACCGAAAGGCGAGAGCCGACTACCTAGAGCACCCGTACAGGCCGAACACCGAACATTCCCGCCCCCACGACAGTGGCCGTGGTTAAACGTTCCAGTCAGCAACTTGAAAACCGGCGGAAAATTCCACTCCATTGCCAGAGCACTACCATTCCACCAATGGAGATTCTTGGCGCCAATTTCTGCGCTGATTTTGCTACGTCACGGAGCTATGCCCTGAGCAAGCCAATCACAGTTACTATTTTGCAGAAAGCGCGGGAATTTTCCCGCCACAACTGCCTGGGTACACAAGTCTTTCCCACGCCTCGCTGGTAGCCCGCCAGAAAGTGTTTTCGCTAAGATTCTGCGAAGTAACGGAACCTCTAGCCCAGCCGCTACTTCAGACCCCTCCGGACGTGTCTTTTGACAATGTCGGCGTCTGCAAAGCATTCACTCGACTTCCTGACACCCGTCGGCTTAACCCTCTCCAGCTCAGGAGAGCCCGCCTGTCACCGGACCACCCGGGTGACGAGAGACGCTGCGTGGGAAGTCCGCGTGTGAAGGAATAGCAACTTTGCACCGCATGCAATTAGAGAGGAGAGTCGTAAGATAGAAATATGAGAGGGGGCTCATGCCACCTCTCAACCACTCCCGCGAAAACGTCAACATCTCTGGGGCTATCCCTTTCCTTAGCAATGTGTCTGGTCCTTTTGACACAGTGGTAGCAACGATTTCCGTCAGATCGCGGATGTCAAGCGCTGTCGGGCTTTTGTTAGCACTTCGACGGATGAACATCCGGATCTGCGAGCACTTTTGACAATTGGGGTGCACTCAGCTCTCGTGAGGCCAACTGTGGAGCTACCTATTTTGAGAATTAGCGGCACCGGTACCGAAAACTGACATCGGTTGGAAGAGCGATGTGCTCACCACATGCACCTAGAAAACCGCATCCGTTAAAACCGACCAGCTGAGAATGTCGCGACCGACGGTCTGTACCACTGGGCCTTCCGACCCTGTTAGGACGAATATCCGGTTTAGTTTAGCTTTGTTTCTGGACCAAGCCTTGCTGAAGAGCAAAATAAATTGGTACATCTGCTTAAATTCGTGTAGGGCCCCCGAAAGCACTCAGAAGTGCCGGAACATGCCGTAGCATGGACTCGACTAATGTCTGCAGTAGTGCTGGAGGGTATTGACACCACGAATCCTGCAAGGCTGTCCATATATCCGTTAGAGTACGAGGGGGTGGAGATCTCTTCTGAAGAGCACGATACAAGGCATCCGAGATATGCTCAATAATGTTCATGTCTGGGGGCCTTGGTGGCCAGCGAAAATGTTTAAACTGAGAAGAGTGTTACCTGCAGCCGCTCTGTAGCAATTCCGGACTTATGTGGTGTCGCATTGTCCTGCTGGAATTGCCCTAGTCCGTCGGAATGCACAATGGGCATGAAGGGATGCAGCTCATCAGACAGGATGTTCACGTACGTGTCAGCTGCCAGAGTAGTACCTAGGCGTATCAGGGGTCCCATATCAATCAAACTGTACACGATCCACACCATTACAGAGCCTCCGCCAGCTTGAACACTCCCCTGCTGACATGCCGGGTCAATGGATTCATAAGTTTGTCTCCATGCCCATACACGTCCATCCGCTCGATATAATTTGCAAAGTGTCTCGTCCGAGCAAGCAACATGTTTCCAGTCATCAACAGTCCAATGTCGGTGTTGACGGGTCCATGTGAGCCGTAAAGCTTCATGTGGTGCAGTCATCAAGGGTACATGAGTGGGCCTTGGGCTTCCAAAGCCCGTATCGATGATGTTTCGTTGATGGCCCAGCATTAAAATCTGCAGGAATATGCGAAAGGGTTGCACTTCTGTCACTTTGAACGAGTCTCTTCAGTCGTCGTTGGTCCCGTTCTTGCAGGTTCTTTTTCCGGCCGTACAGATGTCGGAGATTTGATGTTTTACCGGATTCCTGATGTTCACGGTACACTCGTGAATTGGTAGTACGGGAAAACTCCACTTCATCGTTGCTTCGGAGATAGCGTGTCCCAGCGGTCGTCCGCCGACTATAACACCACGTTCAATATCACTTAAATCTTGATAACCTGCCAATGCAGCAGCAGTAACCGATCTGACAACTGCGCCAGACACTTGATGTCGTATGTAGCCGTTACCGACCGCAGCGCCGCATTCTGCCTGTTTATATATGTCCATATTTGGATAGGCATGCCTGTACCAGTTTCTTTGGCGCTTCAATGTATAAACATTTAATACGATATCCAAGTATTTGTACAGTTCTCTTCCTGTTATCGTACACTGTGTCAGCTTCCTTGTTGAAAGATGAAATACTGCAGACAAACCACATTGAGCATGAGGAAAATAGGTCTGAAACGGAAGTATGTTCAAATGGTTCAAATGGCTCTGAGCACTATGGGACTCAACTTCTGAGGTCATTAGTCCCCTAGAACTTAGAACTAGATAAACCTAACTAACCTAAGGACATCACACACATCCATGCCCAAGGCAGGATTCGAACCTGCGACCGTAGCAGCAGCGCGGTTCCGGATTGAAGGGCCTAGAACCGCTCGGCCACAGCGGCCAGCTATGGAAGCAGGTAAACGTCATACATCAAGTGTATCTGTTACAATAATTCTCTGTACTTTCATTACTTAGTTTAAACGAAACTGATACATCCAGTTCTAACAGTTCAAATTTGTCCTAAATTCAAAGATAAATTCCTTGTCTGGATCTGTGTCTTGACGTGAGGATTTTTCTTTATTTGATATACCATGTGATTACAGCACGTAGTTTGTGGAGATATGTAAGTTTTTCGAGCCTCTTGCACGAGATTTCGAAAATATGTACCAAAATAGTCTGCGAATTTGTCTTCACAATAAATATTTTCTATTTATTTTTCTTGAGCTATTTAAATTTGTTATCTTTGAAATTAGACGAGTACACGTTCAAAATGTGTGAGTTATTCGTGCTGAACTTTGTACTAGAAATAAATAGATTTGATACCGGAGACAGACGTGCACAACCAGTAACTGGTCTTCAATTTTTTAAATTTTTTTTGAATTTCTCAGAGGTAATACTTCTCTCTAAATTCAATAAATTTTTTTTGAGAGTGTGATACCAACATGATTTAAGCCTATCTAGAAGAATTTTATTGAGACTGGCTCCGGTTGTAGCAGTCCACGCACCTAATTTTTAGGTCATTTGTTAATCACTGTGGATGTTATAAGGTTAAACATCTTATGCGCCTATGATGTCTGCTTACATTTCGTTATTTCTTCGTATTAACAGCCTTAACTAAATATCTTCTCTGAAAAAAGTCATATTTAAGAACCATCAAGAGCTTTTACTGAAATCATTCACTACCCGTTTTTCAATCAAGTTCTTCGTGCGGAGAGGGCATTGCTCTTAGAAGGAAACAAACTCAATAAAGGAAGTGCACAACCGTTAGTTAACTTTATTTTACAGCTTACTGTATTAATAAATTTTACTCTTGGCAGCTGTTGCTGTGATGCAGGATCGTTTTTCCATTTCATTTTTCTGACGTCACAGTAAGAACTGCACAACACAAGCTGATGTAAATAATCTCATGTTCCCTGGTGGTAACGGATTGATCGAAAATGGCAACGAATAGAGATTTGTTTCATGGGAAGCTCTTAGTTCTTTTCATCATCATCATCAGTGTTCTGCCTAAAGGCAGGTTTTCACATGTTAGTTCCCCAGGCTGTCCGGTCTTCTGCCATCCTCTTCAGGTCTGCATAATATGCTCTTCCCTTTATGTCGTCTATCATCTTGTATTTCCTCCTTCCTCTCAGTCTTCTCCCACAAACCAATCCTTCCAAAGCATCTACTAGCAAGCACTCCCTTCTCAATGAATGTCCCAACCAGTTCTTTTTCCTTTCTCTTACAACCTTCAGCAGACATCTTCTCTCACCAACCCTTTCCAATACTCTTTCATTACTCACTCTTTCCATACAGCTTATTCTCTGCATTCTCCTCCACATCCACATCTCAAATGCTTGTAACCTTTTCTTATCCTCTCGTCTCAGTGTCCGTATTTCTGCCCCATATAGTGGAACACTCCAGATAAAACATTTGCCAAGCCTTTTCCTTAGTCCTTTATCTAATTTGCCACATAAGAGTCTCCTCTTTCTGTTAAATGCCTCCTTCGCTATGACAATTCGAGTTTTCACCTCCTGGTGACACCTCAAATCTTCAGTTATTGTGCTTCCGAGATATTTAAATTCACTTACTTGGCTAATGGTAGATTGTCCTATTGTAATATTGGACAGTCGGCGTCTTGTATTGATGACCATACTCTTTGTTTTTCCTTGTAAGTAGGCTGTTTATGTTTTATTATTGGCAATGTTACGTAGCGCTCTGTATGAAAATCACTGGCTGTGCTGTGTGCAGTCTGTGGCTAGTTTGCATTGTTGTCTGCCATTGTAGTGTTGGGCAGCCGGATGTGAACAGCGCGTAGCGTTGCGCAGTTGGAGGTGAGCCGCCAGCAGTGGTGGATGTGGGGAGAGAAATGGCGGAGTTTTGAAATTTGTAAGACTGGATGTCATGAACTGCTATGTATATTAAGATTTTTCAACACTATTAAGGTAAATGCATTGTTTGTTCTCTATTAAAATCTTTCATTTGCTAACTATGCCTATCAGTGGTTAGTGCCTTCCGTAGTTTGAATCTTTTATTTACTTGGCAGTAGTGGCGCTCGGTGTATTGCAGTAGTTCGAGTAACGAAGATTTTTGTGAGGTAAGTGATTTGCGAAAGGTACAGGTTAATGTTAGTCAGGGCTACTCTTTTGTAGGGATTATTGAAAGTCAGATTGCGTTGCGCTAAAAATATTGTGTGTCAATTTAAGGACAGTCATGTATAATTGTTTAAAGGGGACGTTTCATCCTGATGCAAATAAACACAGCAAAAACAAAAAGTTCTTGTCAAATCTGATTATCTTCAAATATTTACGAGCTGCACAAAATATGTTCTCCAGTTCTGTTTTTATTTTCATCTACAACCCGCTCTTCCCATTTTCCGCTTTATGTACTTTGGATCAGTTTTGTGTAATTTCTCTGCTGAAGTGCGCCTGAATCGGTTACTATTTTCTCTCTCTCTCTCTCTCTCTCTCTCTCTCTCTCTCTCTCTCTCTCAAACACACACACACACACACACACACACACACACACACACACACACACGCCGTTGCATAAAGAGGCAAGTGCATGAGTTTAAAAATTCGGTTTAACAACATTCTTTACCCTCCTATACACGATGCCATTAATAGCTTGGGGTGACGGATAGCAACGCCCGAACAAAACGCTTGTTTGGAAAGCTGACTGACGAGCGATAGATAATCGATTCAGACAAGACTATTGTGCCCCGTCTGACAGGACCATTACCTGCGCGGCCGGCGCGGCACATCGGAGGAGGTCCGCGGGGAACACGCCGTGGGACGGACGCCGTCGCATCGACAGCCCTGTCGACGCGCTGACTAATGGAAGCCGCCACCTCCGCCGGCCGACGCCACCGGCGGCGAGAATGACGCGGGTGTCGACAACCCGTGAGTAATGGACGGCGAGCGCGGCGCCCGCAGCGGGGAGCCGTCGGGAGGACCTCCTCTTCCTTGTTCGCGGGTCAGGGTGCGCGTACGTCAAATTGTTGTGACGTTTCGACAGCCATTACGAAAGCAACAGCGCGGATCGTGACCTCTCCGTGCGCCACCAGCTCCTCAGAGGGCCAGCGTCCGGGAGACGACGTTCTGCGACAGCGCCATTCAGCGGCGACCGTCCTAGTGGGAAACACGTGCCACGTATGAGACTTTGACGTACCACTCACTTCGTGAACGGTCACAATAGTTTCTTCCTCTTAGCCTGTAAGGTGTGGGTACACTGAGGTGACAAAAGTCACGAGATAGGTATATGAAGATATACAAATAACGGCACCATCAAGTACACAAGCTATAAAACGGCATTGCACTGGCGGAGTTGTCATTTGCACTCGGGTGATTCATGTGAAAAGGCTTTCGACGTGATTATAGCCGTGCGACGGGAATAAAGACACATTGGACGCGGAATGTTAATTGGAGCTAAATGTATGGGACATTCCATTTCGGAAATCATTACGGAATTCAGTATTCCGAGTTACACAGTGTGAAGAATATAAAGATAGTAACTGTTCTCGAGAGAACAGGTACCATTAATGACCGTGCAGCTTGTCTACAATAAATGATAATTAATTGAAACATATTAAAAAAACCAAAAACCCGCCTCGACGCTTCGGTCGCAGGTTCGAATCCTGCCTCGAGCATTGATGTGTCTGATGTCCTTATGTTAGGTTTAATTAGTTCTAAGTTCTAGACGACTGATGACCTCAGAAGTTAAGTCGCATAGTGCTCAGAGCCATTTTGAACCCGCCTCGATTGCGAAAAAAGCACCTAGTGTTCGCAGTCGAGGCGGCTTTTTAGTTTTTTAATGCATTAACCAACGATTGCTGACGCGCTGCGATGTTGAAGGTTATTAATTGAAACCCTCAGCTGCCGACAGGTGTTGTTGATATACCTTGATGGGGACAGCTGAAACTGTGTGCCCCGACCGGGACTCGAACACGGGATCTCCTGCTTACATGGCAGACGCTCTATCCATTTTTTTTCTTTTTTTGGTCATCAGTCTACTGACTGCTTTTATGCCGCCCGCCACGAATTCCTTTCCTGTGCTAACCTCTTCATCTCAGAGCAGCACTTGCAACCTACGTCCTCAGTTATTTGCTTGACTTATTCCAATCTCTGCCTTCCTCTACAGTTTTTGCCCTCTACAGCTCCCTCTAGTACCATGGAAGTCATTCCCTCATGTCTTACCAGACTGTCCCTTCTCCTTATCACTGTTTTCCACATATTCCTTTCCTCTCCGATTCTGCGTAGAACCTCCTCATTCCTTACCTTATCAGTCCACCTAATTTTCAACATTCGTCTATAGCATCACATCTCAAATGCTTCGATTCTCTTCTGTTCCGGTTTTCCCACAGTCCATGTTTCCCTACCATACAATGCTGTACTCCAGACGTACATCCTCTGAAATTTCTTCCTCAAATTAAGGCCGGTATTTGATATTAGTAGACTTCTCTTGGCCAGAAATGCCTTTTTTGCCATAACGAGTCTGCTTTTGATGTCCTCCTTGCTCCGTCCGTCATTGGTTATTTTACTGCCTAGGTAGCAGAATTCCTTAACTTCATTGACTTCGTGACCCTAAATCCTGATGTTAAGTTTCTCGCTGTTCTCATTTCTACTACTTCTCATTACCTTCGTCTTTCTCAGATTTACTCTCAAACCATACTGTGTACTCATTAGACTGTTCATTCCGTTCAGCAGATCATTTAATTCTTCTTCACTTTCACTCAGGATAGCAATGTCATCAGCGAATCGTATCATTGATATCCTTTCACCTTGTATTTTAATTCCACTCCTGAACCTTTCTTTTATTTCCATCATTGCTTCCTCGATGTACAGATTGAAGAGTAGGGGCGAAAGGCTACAGCCTTGTCTTACACCCTTCTTAATACGAGCACTTCGTTCTTGATCGTCCACTCTTATTATTCCCTCTTGGTTGTTGTACATATTGTATATGACCCGTCTCTCGCTATAGCTTACCCCTACTTTTTTCAGAATCTCGAACAGCTTGCACCATTTTATAATGTCGAACGCTTATTCCAGGTCGACAAATCCTATGAAAGTGTCTTGATTTTTTTTTAGCCTTGCTTCCATTATTAGCCGTAACGTCAGAATTGCCTCTCTCGTCCCTTAGTTTTCGTAAAGCCAAACTGATCGTCACCTAGCGCATTCTCAATTTTCTTTCCATTCTTTTGTATATTATTCTTGTAAGCAGCTTCGATGCATGAGCTGTTAAGCTGATTGTGCGACAATTCTCGCACTTGTCAGCTCTTGCCGTCTTCGGAATTGTGTGGATGATGCTTTTCCGAAAGTCAGATGGTATATCGCCAGACTCATATATTCTACACACCAAGGTGAATAGTCGTTTTGTTGCCACTTCCCCCAATGATTTTAGAAATTCTGATGGAATGTTATCTATCCCTTCTGCCTTATTTGGCCGTAAGTCCTCCAAAGCTCTTTTAAATTCCGATTCTAATACTGGATCCCCTATCTCTTCTAAATCGACTCCTGTTTGTTCTTCTATCACATCAGACAAATCTTCACCCTCATAGAGGCTTTCAATGTATTCTTTCCACCTATCTGCTCTCTCCTCTGCATTTAACAGTGGAATTCCCGTTGCACTCTTAATGTTACCACCGTTGCTTTTAATGTCACCAAAGGTTGTTTTGACTTTCCTGTATGCTGAGTCTGTCCTTCCGACAATCATATCTTTTTCGATGCCTTCACATTTTTCCTGCAGCCATTTCGTCTTAGCTTCGCTGCACTTCCTATTTATTTCATTCCTCAGCGACTTGTATTTCTGTATTCCTGATTTTCCCGGAACATGTTTGTACTTCCTCCTTTCATCAATCAACTGAAGTATTTCTTCTGTTACCCATTGTTTCTTCGCAGCTACCTTCTTTGTACCTATGTTTTCCTTCCCAACTTCTGTGATGGCCCTTTTTAGAGATGTCCATTCCTCTTCAACTGTACTGCCTACTGCGCTATTCCTTATTGCTGTATCTATAGCGCTAGAGAACTTCAAACGTATCGCGTCATTCCTTAGTACTTCCGTATCCCACTTCTTTGCGTATTGATTCTTCCTGACTAATGTCTTGAACTTCAGCCTACTCTTCATCACTACTATATTGTGATCTGAGTCTATATCTGCTCCTGGGTACGCCTTACAATCCAGTATCTGATTTCGGAATCTCTGTCCGACCATGATGTAATCTAATTGAGATCTTCCCGTATCTCCCGGCCTTTTCCAAGTATACCTCCTCCTCTTGTGATTCTTGAACAGGGTATTCGCTATTACTAGCTGAAACTTGTTACAGAACTCAATTAGTCTTTCTCCTCTTTCATTTCTTGTCCCAAGCCCATATTCTCCTGTAACCTTTTCTTCTACTCTTTCTCCTACAACTGCATTCCAGTCGCACATGACTATTAGATTTTCGTCCCCCTTTACATACTGCATTACCCTTTCAATACCCTCATACACGACGTTTAGAGTGTTAATAAAGTTTGTTCTACTGAAAACGCTTTAAGAGTCTTCACATAAGAAAATTCGGAGGCCTTACTTTCCAGCATGGCCTTTTATGAATCTTTATAACAGGTAAAATATTTTGAAAACGCAGTCTGACCTCTTATATTTAACAGAATAATGACAGACAGACGCTCGTGAATAATCTAACTGCAACGAAAATAAATTTTGCATCGCTTCTCTTCAGACATTAAATGAGTAGTCTTTCAAGAAATAGACCTAGAACTGAATGATGAGGTTGCTCTCGTCTTATAGCAACCAGCATTACAGTCAAGGGTACCCCCTCAAATACGCCATCATTCATTCCACACTCGATGGAATAATGGAACCATTAACACATTAGCTGTCGGACCTGACTCTCCGATGGCTAAGTACCAGGCTGAGGCCTTTTACGGTGTGTATAATTATTAGACACATGGCCTGTGAAGCTAATTTCCGCAGTGTCATTCCTGCTAGGCCACGTGTATAAGAATTATGCAAAATCCTTAATAGCAAATCAAGATTCCTTTCAGCATTTCAGGCGAATGACTTTTATTTTTTGAAGAATAGTGCAAAAATAAAACAAAAGCTGACTTCGTAACATTTCAAAAGGTTGGTTTATAAATTCACAAAAGATGTAATGACATTCTTGAATTCATTAATAGCTTATATGTTTTATTTTACAAGTGTGAATAATAAAAAGACGTTGCAAGCACATTATTTTTCCATTCGAACAACGCTTAGGCATGGCTGCCAAACTTGAGAACTGGCTACGAGTAACCACACGGTAACCATGGAGGGGATCCATCAACCAATTTAGGAACGAGAAGGGCACAGCCTCTCCAGGAGGCCTGGGCTATAGCCATTTGAATTCAGTGTACGTGAATTACACAAAAGATCTGAAACATATGTATCACTTTGGTGCACATTGCCTGTCAGGGAAGTCATCTTGTGTATCAGTTTGATACTCATCCCAGTCAATGTGCTATGACAAGCTGCGTTTGGGACCAGCATGTTTCAGCAATATGACGGCGTAGCCGCGCGCTGTTGCGTTACGTACAAATAACAAGCAAATGATTTGAACGGTAATAATACAGAAAATAGTTTCATATATACATTGTTACCAAACAAATTCAGTTGACTTTGAAACCTATAAAGGTCCTCAGAGCAATAAATACAAGAGTAAACCTCAATACACAACTTTAAATGAGGCAACGACTGTCCTATAATTCAGGATACGTTGACAGCTTCGTGTCCACAACACGACTCGTCGAAGGGATAATATTCATTCCTATAATCAGTTTCCACTTAATAAAAAATGAGCAGAAGGTGAGGTTCCATTTCGCCATGTGGAAGAATACTGGAGTAAGCTTGAAAGTGGTGGAACTGCGAACTAAACGGTCGAGAAATTTAAAATAAACTCCCAAAATGAAATAACCCACCGCTTAATGTTCATCACGGCAAATAATCGAAATGATCTCATCCGATTTCATCATAATTCTAGAAACTCCGATGTATCTCAGACCAACCAGAAAAAGACACACGTTCTTCTAAACCAAACATAGCTGAATTCGCTGAAGTGTACTACCGCAATGGTGAAAGCTCGTTCAAGCAAGGAATATCTAATGGCTTCCAAAGTACGAAAGATTTTCGTTGGCTGACAGACAAATCGACCTTCTAAACATCCGAAAATGACTGAGTGGGCTTACAAAGGGGTTGCTCAAAAAGTTTATTTCGATCAGTCGGAGTACAGCACAAACACACAAAGTACAGCAAAGATGATGCCGTAATTTATGGAAAAGCAAAAATGTAGAAGGTAAAATGAAACTGCCGAATGAATGGAAAACTATCAAGCTGCACTAAAGATATCGATAGTAGTTTATCACACTGTTCAGTGAGTGTGCAAACCAAACATATCAGAAAAGTACCTTTGAATAATGTCTCCAACACAACCCATTTAGGAGGGTTAGGGAAGACGAACCTACCATCTCAGGGCTGGAAAAACCTCCTTCCTTCTGAAACTTCCTGGCAGATTAAAACTGTGTGCGGGACCGAGACTCGAACTCGGGACCTTTGGCTTTCGCGGCCAAGTGCTCTACCAACAGAGCTACCCAAGCACGACTCACGCCCCATCCTCACAGAATTACTTCTGCCAGTACCTCGTCTCCTACCTTCCAAACTGGCAGAAGTAAACCTGTGAGGATGGGGCGTGAGCTGTGCTTGGGTAGCACTTACCCGCGAAAGGCAAAGGTGCCGAATTCGAGTCTCGATCCGGCACACAGTTTTAATCTGCCAGGAAGTTTCACATCAGCGCACACTCCGCAGCAGAGTGAAAATCTCATTCTCCTTCCTTCTGCTCGCCCCCTGCTCTCCCCAAATATCGAAAGCCAGTTTTAACTTAAACAACAGCTACTGGCATGGCAGGAAACTATGTGTTACAAGGTCTCCGGTAACAGTGGTCCTTTTTCTCAACCCACGTGTCGAAGACATTTATTGAGTTCAATTTCTCGATTATTTCCAGACAGCGGTCGCTCTCGGCAGACCCTCATGGAATTTCACGCTTCATAAGCGTCAGATCCGGTTCATGCCCCTCGTTATACACACTGCCTCTTTTGAGAGGTGCCACAACTACAGTGCCTTCCAGAAAGGCTGCTTTTTGCCGAACGGGGCGGGCGCGTTCTGAACAGAAGTCGTGACCATTTTCCCGTCACGGAACGCGGATCCTCCCGCTGAGCGACTTTCGGAGGAAATCGATCTGGAATTCCAGCGACTGGACGCACGGTTCGGAGATCAAGACGTCGCCAACGAGCGACCTCGGCCGGGGCAGCCGTTGGAGCGCAGAGTGACGCAGCGCTAACCGGAGGACCCGGCGGACGAGGTGCCGGTAAAAACGGCGGGGGTGGTCGCCGAGCAAACACAGGCTGCCCGCCGCTAATCTATTACACACCCGGCCGCCACAATGGGTCGAACTAAATCGATTGTGCGCGACCAATCGAATGAGGCCGGTCGTTTGCCGGTGAATGCGCCGGCCCCCCCTGCGCTGCCCGCCGTCTCGCTAATGGCGAGACGCTCGCTGGTCGGCGCTCTTTTTCCGAACCGATGGATTCCTCGCCGCCCAGGTGCAACGAGCACTGCTACAGGTACACAGAGACGTGTCATCACCAACTTCTAATAGGTAAACACAGTGCCGGGTAAAGAAAACGGAACCACTCATACAGCTTGCACGTACATGTATACACCACAGGCTGGTATGTGAATTATTGGATCTGCAATTCTCTGTGGCCAGTTCAGACGGCCACGAGAATGCATGGGTATTCTGTGTGTTTAGTGTTTTTACCAGGCCTTTTAAGGTATACAGTGTGCCCTGGAAATGTTGCGATAAGCCTAGAGGTGTTGTAGAGGGGATCTTGAGGAACAACTCGAGAATAGAAACCAGTGATCACAAATATCTACATCTACATCTACATCTATACTCCGCGAGCCACCTTACGGTATGTGGCGGAGGGTACTTATTGTACCACTATCTGATCCCCCCTTCCCTGTTCCATTCACGAATTGTGCGTGGGAAGAACGACTGCTTGTAAGTCTCCGTATTTGCTCTAATTTCTCGGATCTTTTCGTTGTGATCATTACGCGAGATATATGTGGGCGGTAGTAATATGTTGCCCATCTCTTCCCGGAATGTGCTCTCTCGTAATTTCGATAATAAACCTCTCCGTATTGCGTAACGCCTTTCTTGAAGTGTCCGCCACTGGAGCTTGTTCAGCATCTCCGTAACGCTCTCGCGCTGACTAAATGTCCCCATGACGAATCGCGCTGCTTTTCGCTGGATCATGTCTATCTCTTCTATTAATCCAACCTGGTAAGGGTCCCATACTGATGAGCAATACTCAAGAATCGGACGAACAAGCGTTTTGTAAGCTACTTCTTTCGTCGATGAGTCACATTTTCTTAGAATTCTTCCTATGAATCTCAACCTGGCGCCTGCTTTTCCCACTATTTGTTTTATGTGATCATTCCACTTCAGATCGCTCCGGATAGTAACTCCTAAGTATTTTACGGTCGTTACCGCTTCCAATGATTTACCACCTATGGCATAATCGTACTGGAATGGATTTCTGCCCCTATGTATGCGCATTATATTACATTTATCTACGTTTAGGGAAAGCTGCCAGCTGTCGCACCATGCATTAATCCTCTGCAGGTCCTCCTGGAGTACGTACGAGTCTTCTGATGTTGCTACTTTCTTGTAGACAACCGTGTCATCTGCAAATAGCCTCACGGAGCTACCGATGTTGTCAACTAAGTCATTTATGTATATTGTAAACAATAAAGGTCCTATCACGCTTCCCTGCGGTACTCCCGAAATTACCTCTACATCTGCAGATTTTGAACCGTTAAGAATGACATGTTGTGTTCTTTCTTCTAGGAAATCCTGAATCCAATCACAAACCTGGTCCGATATTCCGTAAGCTCGTATTTTTTTCACTAAACGTAAGTGCGGAACCGTATCAAATGCCTTCCTGAAGTCCAGGAATACGGCATCAATCTGCTCGTCAGTGTCTACGGCACTGTGAATTTCTTGGGCAAATAGGGCGAGCTGAGTTTCACATGATCTCTGTTTGCGGAATCCATGTTGGTTATGATGAAGGAGATTTGTATTATCTAAGAACGTCATAATACGAGAACACAAAACATGTTCCATTATTCTACAACAGATTGACGTAAGCGAAATAGGCCTATAATTATTCGCATCTGATTTATGACCCTTCTTGAAAATGGGAACGACCTGCGCTTTCTTCCAGTCGCTAGGTACTTTACGTTCTTCCAGTGATCTACGATAAATTGCTGATAGAAAGGGGGCAAGTTCTTTAGCATAATCACTGTAGAATCTTAAGGGTATCTCGTCTGGTCCGGATGCTTTTCCGCTACTAAGTGATAGCAGTTGTTTTTCAATTCCGATATCGTTTAGCATCATCCAGCTATATTTCAGAGTGTCGAAGTTATAGACGCCGGCTCCTGCTACTAGGCCACCCTTTCGTTAGCAAACGTGACTTCGCACTGTGACCGACCGTAGGAGGAACTCTCCCAATGCATTTGTTATTCAGTCATCGCAATTGTGCCGGCCGTTGTGGCCGAGCGGTTCTAGGTGCTTCAGTCTGGAACCGGGCGACCGCTACGGTCGCAGGTTCGAATCCTGCCTCGGGCATGGATGTGTGTGATGCCCTCAGGCTAGTTAGGTTAAGTAGTTCTAAGTTCTAGGGGACTGATGACCTCAGATGTTAAGTCCCATAGTGCTCAGAGCCATTTGAGCCATCGCAACTGCCATGATCGCCAGTTGAGGAATGGAGCTAGCTGCTGCGTACAGAGGCCTTAGTTCATATGAATGCAAGGCTCTGTTGCCTCGGTGGCTGACGATTTCAGGCACTTGTTTCCATCCACAGTTTATTTTTCTTCTGGAATCCTCTAAACTCACCAATGTTTTTCGGTGTACATAAGAAAAGTAAACTGCAGATGGATACCCGTGTCGGAAACCGCCGTTCACCAAGGGAACAAAGCGTCGAGCTCATAGGAGACAAGGCCTTTCTACTCAGAAGCTGCACATCTTCTCCACTAGAACGAGATTTTCACTCTGCAGGGGAGTGTGTGCTGATATGAAACTTCCTGGCAGATTAAAACTGTGTGCCGGACCGAGACTCGAACTAGGGCCCTTTGCTTTTCGCGTGCAAGTGTTCTGCCATCTGAGCTACCCAAGCACGAATCACGGCCGGTTCTCACAGCTTTACTTCTACCAGTATCTCGTCTCCTACCTTCCAAACTTTACAGAAGCTCTCCCGCGAATCTTGCAGAACTAGCACTCCTGAAAGAAAGGATACTGCGGAGACATGGCTTAACCACAGCCTGGGGGATGTTTTCAGAATGAGATTTTCACTCTGCAGTGGAGTGTGCGCTGATACCTTCTCCACTGGCGATAGTGGCAACCAGTCGCGATAATTGGACGACAAACAACTTTGCGTGGCGTTCACTGAAGAGATGGCCTCACGACAAGCGCCGGCAACTGTAACGTTGGCGTTCTGTAGCGTCGTTGGATGACTTTTCCAAACACTGCTCCAAACCTCGCTATGTTCCCCAAGACGCCCTCTACAGCACCTCGCCTTTTGTTGCAACGTTTGTGGGACACTGTCTTGTACAACGTGCGTCAAAAGCGTTATATGTTGAACGATCACTGGGAAGGATAGGGAAATGTCGTGTAACCGTGTGAGACAGCGTTATCAGCACCTGACAGAGTTTCAAAGGAGCCTCATTTTGGATCTCCATTTGCTGGCTCACCGCTTCGTGCACCACCAGTATTTATGTGGCTTCCGAATGCGCCAGTTGCCAGATGTTGGTTACATGGAAGCTTGATGGCAGTCATACATGCTGTCGATGTTCCAGGCGAGCACCTCTGACCTTCACCAAATCGCTGTATTGTGCACTGAGGAGAATTTTAATCCCTTCACATCTTTACCTGACACCAATGAACAAGTGAACAAGTAACGGTCTATATGGAAAAAGTACCACCACAGCTGTATCTTGAGAATGTCTTTATTTTATCATACGACTAGTTTCAGCGGCACATTACCGCCATCCGCAGGTCCCACAACTGCCAAAAGAGTATTTGATTTCCTTGACTCATTTACTATAGGATCCCTGTTATGAGCACAATGCGCTAGACTTTCTCAGGGGTCTATACTCGACACCATGTTTTCTCCACTGCAGTGTCGAGTATAGACTCCTGAAGAAACCTATCCCACCTGTCGTCGTAACAAGGATCCCATAGTAAATGAGCCAAAGAAATCAAATACTCTTTCGGCAGTGATGGGGGGCCTGGAGATGGCGGTAATGTACCACCGGAACTAGTCGTGTGATAGAATAAGATATTCTCAAATGGCTCTGAGCACTATGGGGCTTAACATCTGAGGTCATCAGTCCCCTATAGCTTAGAACTACTTAAACCTAACTAACCTAAGGACATCACGCACATCCATGCCCGCCGCAGGACTCGAACCTGCGACCGTGGCAGCAGCGCAGTTCCAGACTGAAGCGCCTAGAACCGCTCGACCATCGCGGCCGGCAAAGATATTGTCAAGATACAGCTGTGGTGGTACTTTTCCTCATATATCATCAGCAGAAGTCCCTCGTCCATAGAATCCATACATCCATAAAAATTGACTGCTTGGAACATTCTGTGTCATCACGCACCATTGGTCGCAGACTAGAAGCAGTCGGCCCAGGGGATCACCGTCCCATGCGTAGGATGGCGTTTACACCACAAAACAAACTGTCGGGTGACCACTGGGAACCACGGGATGCTGATGAATGGTACCGTCTTGTGTTCAGTGATCAATCACAGGCCCGCACTACCCCGAATGACCATCATCGGCGAGTGCGGTGAAAACCTGGAATGAAGTCCCTGTTTTCTCCGTAGTTGATACGGTGTGGAATACACTTTGCAACATGGATGTCTTATATCCTAGGTTCTAACTGTCTCACACGGTTGCATTATTATTCAGTACTCCACAATCAATTGTTAGCTGTTATCAGATAAGTAGCGCCGTGCTAGGTGATTCTGTTTTCACTGCAGGTCTTCCGAAATGTGGGGGCGGAGATCGGTATGTGTTGTCTTGAAAAGACTTGCGGACGTAACAACTGAAAGTATTGAGACACTACGAATAGGAGACGCCGAGCATTGTAGTGAGTGGGCTTCGTGGTGGCGTCCTGGCGGGAGGTTGAAATTCAGTGTCCCCCGCGAAGTTGTGAGCGCTGCGTATTGAGCTGCTGTCGACGAGGACAGTGTCGGTACCGCAGTCCCAGTCTTCCAGTGTTTTGGAGATGCACTGATGTCATACTCGCCGAATCATGGTGTTGGGAGCCATCGGGTATGACTTCAAGGTCGCGGCTGGAGGTAAAAAAGCCGTGGTAAAAATAGCTGTTTCGAAGAGCGCGCCGCAGCGCGTAGTGTGAAGCAGTCGCCCTCCGTGCACGTGCATTTAAGGGGCTCTATGAGCTCGCCAGAGTCAGTCTGGGTCAGTCTCTCGTCCCCAGCTTGCTAGTCTGTCTCTCGTCCGCGTTTGTTAGGCAGTTAGTGTCTGTCTGTCGTTCGGAGTGCTAGTATGTCTGCCGTTAGGATCAACCTTTAAAGCTGGCAGAATGAGAGTATTTCCATTCCGCCAGTAAGACAACTCAGCGAGTGATCGCCCGGTCGGGGCTTAGTTCCGGCATCTGAGTCTGCGCGTTAGGCCGCCAGTCTGCTCGAGTTTGCTCAGGCAATGGTCATTGGCGGTTGGATCGATCGGTTGGTCGGTCGCGCACTGGGACACAAGAAGACTTGTCCGTCTTGAGGGTCGGCGCATGTGAGGTCGCCACGGCAGTCCAGTGGGCCGCGCCGTACAGCGAGGGGTAGTGACTTCGCGGCCGACACGAGAGCAACAGGAATCAACCCACGACATCGGTCTAGCCGGGGCGAGCTGCGACGCCGTGAGACGGGAGATCGGCCTGCCTTCCTGCGTCCGTTGAAGCGGCTGGCAGCGGACGGTTCGGGACAGAGATTTGGGATGCTGCGCCGGGTCTTCTCGAGAAATCGCCGTTTATTAGAAGTTACGTGATTGGTGATAGGTTGTACGATTTACTCTTGTTAAATTTTACTTGTTTTCTTTGTGAGGTCACCAGCCGTTTTGCTTTGGGGTCGCCCCACCATTCTTCTTCGTTTCCCACCCGCGGGAAGGAGGTTGTTTATAAATTGGGTGGTCCGTTTTTCCCTTGTGGAGTAGGGGCGGGCTAGAGCAACCTGCGGTTCGGGTTGTTCGGTAATCTCCATATGAATCTACCGTACGTTAGTAGCTGCCTCTGTCATGTTTGTCGGATTTGGTGTGTTAACGAATTTTTTGCTTGGAATGTAACGGCCTAATACCTGAAATATGCTTGACCTTTGGAAACTTTGATATTATTGCCTATGATCTTGAGAGGCAGTATCTGTGTACTGTAGAGCATCTTAACTATTGTTTGGTCAAGCTTGTAGAATTTTATATAATATTGCATTTCATGGGATTTTATTTAAATGATCATTTTAACATATAAAGTTGCCACCCTTTCACCGTAAGACTTTTCTTAGAAGTTAAAATCAAGTTGCATCTTCGGTGGCAAGGTTAATATTTTAATTGTTAGTGTTTTGTACCATTTCCATCCCTGCTACGGGGGGGGGGGGGGGGGAATGGTGTATAATTTTATTTGTGTTCTTGTGCAAATTGTTAAAACTCTTAGTTTAAAGTTATCTGGTGTCTTGCAGATTTGTACCAGTATAGTCTTTCAGAGGCTATTGTGAGCAGTCGTAACTACGGCTGTGTCCAAAGGGAGTGGCAAGGTTCTCTGCCCGAAAGCTCATACAGTCAAAACTTGTTTCTTTCTGCTTCTGAATAAATTATAACTTTGATATTTAGAGGGTGCTTTCTGATTATAATTTTAAATCTGTTTCTTTTAAAAAATGCTTTTAGGCACTATTAAAGTGAATAAAATTCCCATTTGTTAAAAGGAATTTGGTTATGATTTCATCAGTTGCTCCCTGGCAACTACTTCCATGCTTACATAGTGTGATTAAATGTGTTAATGTTCTTGATGAATCGTTAGCAAATAAAATAAATTCTTAAGAATATTCTTTAAAAATAAATCACGGTTCAGTAATTGAGGGGACTATGGCGGTAAACGTACGTCTCGGACGTCCTAGGCTCTCATATTTTATTTCTCATGGTGGTGGTGGTGGTGGTGGTGGTGGTGGTAAGTTCCTATAGGACCAAACTGCTGAGGCCATCGCTTCCTAGACTTGCACACTACTGAATCTAACTTAAACTAACTTACGCTAACGACAACAAACATACACCCACGCTCGAGGGAGGACTCGAACCTCCGACGGAAGGAGCCGCGCGAACCGTAGCAAGGTGCCTGAGACCGTGCGGCTACCCCGCGCGGCTATCATGACAAAGTATAGTGGTGCCATTTCTGAGCGTGCCAATACTCGTACACATATGACACATGTCTCCGCAGAGATGTCCTGCCGTGGCCAGCGAGATCCCGATATCTTACCCCCATAGAACGTGTGTGGAACAGAAAAGCTCAGCCACTTACTCTGACCCAATCCCAGTATCAAGGGTATCAGGTGCCGGTTACAACAAGCTTCCCTCAGGAGACGATACACCGACCAACCGAATCAGTGCATGAACCAAGCCAGAGTGGGTGCAATGTCATACCGATAAAGTGGCTCAGGATGCATATCATTTTGTAACTTTGACTCGATATTGTAATCACTGAAATAACATCACATATGCTGCTAACCCGTGAAGTTCAATTCATTCACTTTTCCTCTTCTGCGTGATTTGCTTTTTATCTCAGCCAGTGTATATTAAATTTCCTTTACTTCACGTCTATGGTCACAAATTTTTTGTCATCAGGCTACCGGTTTCGGTCTATAATAACCATCTTCCGATCTATTTTATAAAAACATGTCCTAATATACTAGAGCCATAGTGGCATCGTCAAATGTTAAAAAATTTGACGATGTCACTATGGCGCCATGATACTAGGACATGTTCTTATAAAACAGATCTGAAGATGGCCATTATGTGGGCCGAAACCGGTAATCTGATGACAAAAGATTTGTGACCATAGACGTGAAGTAAAGGAAATTTATTCTATATTCGGGTCACTGTCCAATTCCCGACCATGTGCCGGCTTGTGAAACCAACGTATATTATTTCACATTTATTAATATCAATAGTATCGTCAGTTTCTGTAGATACAATAGGTAAAACAATTACGTGTTTCTTCGTCTGTTATGGTCACAGATTTTTGATCAGTTGGTTTTCTCGAATCTTAACGTGTGTAACGACCAGTCGGTAATTCAACACTTGCTCTGGGCCACACAGATGTTATTATTCGGCAGATCCTTTCTTTGTATTCTCTAATGCCCATTCTCAACTTTTTCAATACCTTTTCTTGTTATAAATATGTGTAAGAGTTTTCGAAACTTCTTATTTCTGTAAAACATTGTCACGCATGTATGCCTTCAGTATCTGGTCATGTGTATGTTTACATTGTAACTGGTCTGTGATTGTAAACCCCATGGATTTTACTGTTTTCGACTCAGTATAGATTTCATCGATATTCTTTGTAATGCCATCTTTGTACAGATGGGTGTGGGACGTCGGCTGTCCAATACAAAATGTTGAGTCAAAACACCTTCAGTCGTTTAAATTTCCAGATATTATTTTACTTGAGCAACCAGTTTCTTCTGAGTTTAAACACTTCCGCTGGCCACCAAATTACCCAGACATGAACATTATTGAGCATACCTGGGATGCCTTGCAACGTGACGTTCAGAAGAGATCTCCAACCCCTTGTACTCCTGCAGGATTCATGGTGTCAGTTCCTTCCAACTCTACTTCAGAAATTAGTTGAGTTCATGCTACGTTGTGTTGCTGCACTTCTGCGTCCTCGCGGAGGCACTACGCGATATTAGACAGGTGGATCAGTTTCTTTTGCTCTTCTTTGTAAGTAAACTGACGGAGTTACAAGTGCTGCTGTTCGGGCTTCATACATCCCAGGTATACATCGCAGGTATATATCGCAGGTATGTTCGTTAATCGGTGCGCTCGGGGAGTACACTGAAAAAAGTATTAGTTCCACCTCCTGCCACCAGGTGAAATTGTGGCACTGTAAGCAGACAGAATGAGAAACGATTCCCGTTTTAACGTCAGTATACTGTCTGTCACTTCCTTGATTCCTTTTGTGAAGTGACTTTTGGTGTAAAGGGTTAAGAATGTTGAATTTTGCCATACAAAACGCAGTGTCTTCTGAGAAGAAAGACCCTGAACTCCCGGTAAAACTGTCTTATAGCAGTAGCAGCTCTGTACTGCGGGCATATCGCCGACAGAAGCAGCTGCGATGAGGCCGCATGCCAATAAATGGGCTAATGAATAGGATCCTGATGTTAGAAGAAATGGGTGATTTGGGTGATGCAGTAGAGAGAATCAGGCCAAACATTCCCATCAAACTTGTTGATGAAACTGCTGTAGATATAGCCGACCATGCAGCAAGTGCTTCATATTCTGCAGCCAGGGCTCGAGCTGCGTCTCGGGAATAGTCTCTTCCCTGGTCAACAGTTTAAAAGATTAGGCGGCGTATTTTGCAATGGTATCCCTGCAAGATTCAAAATATGCACCAAATGAAGCCCCTAGGTAGGCTACAAAGTCGCGACTTTGCCCTTCGTCTTTTGGCATGCATTGAAATGAATGACATGTGGCCGGGGAGTATTCTTACTCCGCACACTGCCGTGAGTGCACAGAACTGTCGCAAATAGGTTTCTACCCGCCCACATGTTGTGCAGGAAGGTCTACAGCACTCATATTATGTGACCACTTGCTGTGGTTTCATAAGCTCCTCCACTCTACGAGCGTTTTCCTTCGAGGAGGTGTCACCTCACGGACCAATCAGGCGTCGTGACATCTGCCCTTTACAAGCACCTCCTTGTCCAACACATGACCGCAGCTTCGGAAGAACGCAACTGTGTCCAGACCATACTTTCATGCAAGACGATGCATCACCACATGTCACTTGCCAGGTGAAAATTTTCCTTCGAAAAAGCTTCAGTAACGACTACATTATCTCTAAGAAATTTCAAGGTGTGGGGCCTTCCATATCTCCCGAACTCAATCAATGTCACTTCTGGCTGCGAGGATATCTCGAAGGCGGTGTCTATCAGGGATGTATCCGGACCCTTCCTGATCTGAAGGACAGTGTAAAACGACATATCGCTATGATTACACCGGATATGATGCGAACAACTGTCGACCATGCAATTTTACTGATGCAGCATGTTGCCGAAACGGGAGATCGTACTCGTTGTACGTTACTTGTGACCGTATCGCAATGTATCAGAACCACCATCATCACGTGTCTGATCGTTCCTCGACTCATCCTGCACGCACACGACATTCTGAACAAAGGACTCACATACGGGAGGCCATCCTGAATCACTTCACGCAAATGCCGGGATGGTTCCTGTGAAAGGGCATGGCCGACTTCCTTTTCCCGTCTTTCCCTATTCATTGGGATCGATTAGCTCGCTGTTTGGTCCCTTCCCCCAAATCAACCGACCAACCGCATTCTATATGCTTACAGCTCCTGCCTGGAACTTTTTTTTTTCTTTTCAATTTACTCCGGGAGCGCATCGATTAATGAACATACCTACGATGTCTCAGCCCCCTGCGATGTATACAGCTCGCACTGCAGCAATCTGAACACCGTCAGTTATAGCCGGCCGGTGTGGCCGAGCGGTTCTAGGCGCTTCAGTCCGGAACCGCGCGACTGCTACGGTCGCAAGTTCGAATACTGCCTCGGGCATGGATGTGTGTGATGTCCTTAGGTTAGTTAGGTTTAAGTAGTTCTAAGTTCTAGGGGACTGATGACCTCAGATGTTAAGTCCCATAGTGCTCAGAGCCATTTGAACCATTTTTTCAGTTATAACCCCCCAGTATAGACGCCTGTCCGGTAACTGCGACACCTTCGTGGATTATCGCAGAAAATATTCAACGAAAATGTCCGCATATCAATTTCTGGGGTAATATTAGAATGACCTGTGACTTCTTAGCATTGAGTTTAACAGACAGGCTTTGTGGCGATCGTGATATCGAACAAAAGTCGTCATTCATGCCATGTCTGTCGGTGCAGAGATACGGTCAGTAAACTTGGGGGAACGCCCCCCAAACAAAGCACAAAGCCGCCGTCGGACCGGGCGGGCGGGCCCATCTCACAGTGTCCGGACGGCTCCTGCGGAAGTCTGCGCCTGCTGAGCGTCTTGCCGGCCGGCCTAATTAGCCGCAACACGGCAGCCGGCGCTAATTGTGCTTTACTGCCGACCCAGAGGCCGCAGAGCCGCTAATGGTATTGGCTGGTCCGGCGGCGCCACCACACCACGCCTCCAATCAGGAGCTGGGGCCGTCTTCCGGGAGTCTGTGCTAAAGTGATCGCTCGCGGACTGCGGGGCCGTGTAGCGCGCCAATGGCCAGGGAGCAGGCAGAAGTAACTTACATTACACAAGCTATTTTCTACCAATCACCCCTTTGTTAATAACTACAATGCAACAAATCGTAGAAATGAAGAATACTTTAAAATATTATGTAATACTGTAATGTGTTTTTGATCATCAATATCATACTGGATAATCCAGCATCTCGCTGGACATATTTTGGATGATCTCGGGAAACTTCAAGTAACAAATTTTGTCTCAAACTGTAGTTTCACTACAATGAAATTTTCAGTCTACAGCGGAGTGTGCGCTGATATGAAACTTACTGGCAGATTAAAACTGTGTGCCGGACCGAGACTCGAACTCGGGACCTTTGTCTTTCGCGGGCAAGTGCTCTACCAACTGAGCTACCCAATCACGACTCACGCCCCGTCCTCACAGCTTTAATTCGGCCAGTACCTCGTCTCCTACCTTCCAAACTTCAAAGAAGCTCTCCTGCGAACCTTGCAGAACTAGCACCCCTGGAAGAAAGGAAATTGCGGAGACATGGCTTAGCGACAGCCTGGGGGATGTGTCTAGAATGAAATTTGGAATGTAGGAGACGAGGTACTGGCGGAATTAAAGCTGTGAGGACGTGGCGTGAGTCGTGCATGGGTAGCGCAGTTGGTAGAGCACTTTCCCGCGAAAGGCAAAGGTCCCGAGTTCGAGTCTCGGTCCGGCACACAATTTTAATCTGCCAGGAAGTTTCATATAGTTTCAGTTTTCACAAATGCTGCGTTACGCGCTCAATATACCAGAGGCTAATCTACACCGCACCTTCGCTCCTAAACAGTGCGATCTGTAATTGACCTTGAAACTCCTTACCAGAAAAATAGTGCTGTGTAAAAAGTGACGGGAAAAGTTTGAGGAACTCTGACTGAATCTGTGGGGAATTTGTGCTCTCTTCAGCTGAATATGCACGCCATGTATGGTACAGTTCCCATCATACCAAAGCAGTGGGTGTGGCTATCAAAGAGACGCGTCACCTACCTTTAAGTGTACCGATGGTAATGTTAACAGATATTAAACAATAATTTTTTTAAATGATATTTTATTTTTAAAGGGTTCTTGAAATTACTGGAACTGGTCGCCTGGTTGCAGTAATTTCAAGAACCCTTTATTCATCTCAGTCGCAGTGTTCCTCATCCATAATGGATAAAAGTTTCATTTTATTTTTAATTAGTCGTCGTATAAAAACAAATTAAAATTTGAAACGGACAAGAAAAATGTATTTTCGTTAAGCGAATAGAAACTCATATATACATCAATAATAATGTTTAGTACCCAGGGAGAGAAAAGTATTTTATTTTCTTAAAAAAATGGTTCAAATGGCTCTGAGCACTATGGGACTTAACATCTGAGGTCATCAGTCTCCTAGAACTTGGAACTACTTAAACCTAACCAAACTAAGGACATCACACACATCCATGCTCGAGGCAGGATTCGAACCTGCGACCGCTGCGGTCGTGCGGTTCCAGACTGAAGCCCCTAGAACAGCTCGGCCACACAGCCCGGCGTTTTATTTTCTGTACCAAATTTTAATTTGCCGTGAGCACCCGCATCTTTATGAGAATAGTAATAAAAACTAAAAAATATATTATTAAAAAATTCACCATTTTTCAGATTACGTTTTCACTTCCTCATAAACATGGAATAAAATAAAATCAAATGAAAGCTACTACAAGCGAACTTCAAACCAGTGATTTTACGTCTACAAACCTTCCACATACAGCATTCAGACTCAGCTACCAGAGAATACACAAAAGCAATTTTTTTCTTTAATTTTTTAAGTTGTGCCGTGCTGCCTTAAGAAGTGTATGTAGAGGCACTGATGTTCAAATTCTGCACGCCTGAGGGAAGAGGCAAATCGAAGAGGGCCTGTCCGGAATGTCCCCTTGTGAGTTACATAAAGCCCGTCGCTTAGTCCTTTGAATTGTCCCTGCAACACGAGAATTTTGAACCGCGAAGCATTATATAGCTAAGCAATACAGGTTTTTAAATGAGAGTTTACATCTCATGTTGCATATGCATGACAGCATTCGGAGGCCACCGCCTCACGAGGCTTAGAAGACGCCAATTCCGCAACGAACCGCAGACGCGACCGGGTTCGTTATGACGAAACTGTACACGCGGAGCACGGCCTGACCCGGGGGCACAGTGGAGACGACGAAACGCCCACGTATGAGATGCCCTGTTGCGCATGCGCAGGAGTGGTCGTCCTTAGTGTCCGGGAGCACTTCGGGACGGAGAGTTCAGGTGCCGGTGTCGTCTTACGTTTTCGCAAAGACGCGCGCGCCGGAGATGCGTAGAGATCCACTGCGGACGCAGGGGGCGCGGTCGCACGCGCGTCGCTCTGTCGGCTCACCGCTCAGCGGAAGCTACTGCCGAGAGGTGACCGCGTAATTCGCGCGATAAGCGCGGCCGGACAGCGGACGCTAATCGCAAGATCGCGCCAGTTTTACGGGTGGTGCGTCCGGCTACTGTTGCTGTCCACCGCCACGCAGGTCGTGGTCGTGAGAGCGCGGCGCGCTTTGTGCTGGGCTGCATCGTAAACACTGGCCGAATGTCTGCTACTGTGGTTACAAGATGACGCAAGTAGCCGAAATAGCCACACGTCCTGAGCTCGCTCCGAATGTTTGCGTCAGACATGTGAGCAACACTAGCTCCTTGACTTCAGGAAGACATCTGATACAGTTCGGTACCGTCGCTGAGAAAAATAAATACGAGCTTACCGACTTTCGGTAAAAAACTGATTGCTAACCGATCTCTGCACAAGTTACGTGTACTGTATTCACTTTGGTTTACTTTTGTATTTATTTCCGAACACACGTTGCAGAACTTATTTTGTTTTGTCCGTATTATCCCACGGCCTCGATTGAGGCATTGTGCGTGGCACTGCGAGTTTTCCCAGTAGATATTACAATTCGCCAGGGAGCAGCTGCCTGCCGACCGAAGAAGGGAAGACACGACAAAATAAGAGAAATAACTGGACAAGGCATAATTGACAAACGGAAATTAAATAACCGGAGAATTGATACATTGTAAGTAGACTGTTTAGTTTTTTATGCTGGTAACGCCACGTAGCGCTCTCTATGAAAATTACTGACTGTGCTGTGTGCAGTCTGTGGCTGGTTGGCATTGCTGCAATATTCGCTAGTGTAGCGTTGGGCAGTTGGGTGTGAACAGCGCGCAGCTCTGGACAGTTGGCGGTGAGCCGCCAGCAGCGGTGGGTGTGGGGAGAGAGATGGCAGAATTTTGAGAGCGGCCGATATGGACGTGTGTCCGTCAGAAAAAGGAAATTTGGAAGACTGGATGTAATGAAGTGATCAATATATATATATTGAACACTATTAAGGTAAATACAGTGTTTGTTCTCTATCAAAATCTTTCATTTGCTATGCCTATCAAAGTTAGTGCCTTCAGTAGTTAGAATCTTTTATTTACCTGGGAGTATTGGCGCCCGCTGTGTTGCAGTAGTTCGAGTGACGAAGATTTTTGATAGGTAAGTGATTCATGAAAGGTGTAGGTTATTGTTAGTCAGGGCCATTCTTTTGTAGGGATTATTGAAAGACAGATTGCGTTGCGCTGAATATTGTGTGTCAGTTTCGTGATGATCAGAATAAGTAAAGAGAGAAATGTCTGAGTACGTTCAGTTTTGCTCAGCTGTTTGAAACTTAAATAACGTAAGAGGTTTACCAGCACAGTAATTCATAAATTTTTCTAAGGGAATGTTTCAACTTGGCAGACAGAATGGGACACAACTGATAAGGGAAGACGAGTCTGCTCTTTCTTGCCCGCTTGGCCGAGCGGTTCTAGGCTCTTTAGTCCGCAACCGCGCGACCGCTACGGTCGCAGGTTCGAATCCTGCCTCGGGCATGGATGTGTGTGATGTCTTTAGGTTAGTTAGGTTTAAGTAATTCTAAGTTCCAGGGGACTGATGACCTCAGATGTTAAATCCCATAGTGCTCAGAGCCATTTGAACCATCTTCTCCGCTATCTAAGAGCCGATAAATCTGAAGCGCATAAAGCCAACACGCGGCCTGGTGCACTGTCTCACGGGCCACAGCCCGTGTCCTGTGCTTCTCGAGAGGTTTGGCCTAAAACAGACTAACACTTGTGCCTGTGGTGAGACTGGCACACCTGAAGACATAATGCTCATCTGCGATGCCCTAGGACGAATAAGGCCGAGTTTAGGAAACCAGAACGTATGACAATTAATATGCAGACAAGATAACTGGAACTATAAAGAGCACCGCAGACGAAGTAACGCGAGCACTACACGCGGCGTACAAACAGAAGTGACCACACGCTAGAATAAGACACGGCCCGTCCCGCCGGAGGTTCGAGTCCTCCCTGGGGCATGTGTGTGTGTTTTGTTCTTAGGATAAGTTAGTTTAAGATGCTTTAAGTAGTGTTAAACTCTATGGACTGATGACCTAAGCAATTTGGTCCCTTAGGAATTCTCATACATTTGAACATTTCTAAGATAAGGCAGGCTCCATATCTGACAGATCAGCAATACATATTAAACGACACAGGCACAAAGACAGACACGGAATCAGATGCTATATTAAATACAGGAAGTGAAGACGGGATAAACATACAAAAACAGCAAAAGTAAGGGAAGGTTCTAAAATGCTAAATCGAATCAGTCTGAAAATGTAACTCTCTATGTAGCTGTTTGTTATACCATTTCATAGCCTGTAACAATATCTGAAGAAGTGATATTTCTTCTTTTTTCGCTGCATCAGGGGTGATGGCTCGAAGCTTTCCCGAGCCCTCGCACCTGACGCAGCTGGCTATGACATTTTAAATCAACTCCTAATCTCCACTGTTACCTTAAGTTCGGAAACACATTGTAACCTAACTAATCCACACATTAAATTAAGTATTACCATTGCCAGGACAACAGGTGTAGCAGATGTAACCATACACGTAGAAGGTATAAAGGAAAGAACTGTCATACCATATCTAAGACAAATTGAAATCTCTTGTTTCTTCCGTTAAATACACATCCAATTTTAATTTAAAATACATCCACAACGTCTTATGGATCTTTTTTATTATCATTAAGTTAGCAACAAGTTAAAACAAAATTGTGTATATTAATTTGTACAAATCATTTATTTTTTATTAGTTATTTTTTATTTTATCTTTTGTAAAATTTTCAACAACAAAAATGTACTACTAATAAAACTAAATTTGTATGATATAACATGTAAAATCACACTGTGCACGATCTACTGTGTAACAACGCGCAGAAGTTATTTACCTGAGAAATAAATAATATTAACCCATTAGAAGACTATGAGATGCTGTCTATGAAACTATCTGTATACGGTATCCCAGACTTCTAGGCTCAAAATTATACAAAGCTATAGGGCACAAGAAAATTATGCAAAACGTACAAGTTGCACACAAATTCACCGTGAAATTGTGGGGGTACATGGACCAAATCCAGCGTCGCTTGTCTGTACATGTACATCACATCTATGATTTTTTAAGTCGTATTACTGCGACCAGCTTTGCGAAAGAAGCGGCGGAACTTTCTGCGCAACCCACCCATCATTTTGCACGACAATGCTCGGGTGGATACAGCGCAAGCTGTGGCTGCCAGACTTAAGTCCTTGTGACTTTGATTTGATTCCGAAGATGAAGGAACCACTTCGTGGCATTCGCTTCAGTACTGTTCCTGAGATTCGACAAGCAGTAGACCGCCTCATTCGCACCACCAACAGAACAGGCTCTGCTAACGGTATACTACGCCTTCTACATCGCTGGCAACGGGTTCTACATAACGTTGGTGATAACTTTGAAGGACGGCAACAGGTGAAAACATGTAACTCTTTTGTATCAGTTATGAATAAATAGTTGCCACTTTTTAAGTTCCAACCCTCGAATATTTACAGTAATGATGTATTTTCGAAACGAAATTTTTGTTGTTAAAAATTCGTCAGTGATACTCAAAATAACTCACTTGCAAACTGAGTGCACTTAAAGTAAGTTAATACAGAATTATCATCGTTTAGTTGATCGACAAATTAACGTTAAATTACAGCGAAACCCGTCAAAAGAGTTTAAAAATGGTCTAAAATTTCAGTTTTTAATACTGAAGTTTTGATTAAGAATATTTGCTACAATAAAGTTTAAAAAACCTCAAAAGTTAATTTATGATTGGGCACAATGTAAAATAAGTTTCATCCCACACCGTACCATGACCCGTCAAGAATGTTAAGTATGGCCCTTAACATGTCAGTCATGACCCAACCACAGAAACTATGATAAAGGTCTCAACATTGTTCCCTCGCGTAAATAAACATTCTGATTTACCTGATTAGCAACAACTTTTGCGATCAGGAATACATTCGGGATCTTTATCTGAGTCGTAGTTATCCACGTCATCCTCAGACCGTACAAATCGTTCCTGAAAATCATTTTCCTGACACGAACACCAAACGTTCTAGTGGTAGTCATATTTTTGGCTCTTAGCACTATCAGCGTGCACACATCCTAAAAAGGTTTTCACTAGGTGAGACTATGAAATTAGAAACAGAGCGGCCATTTCTCAGCTTATCGTGCAACTATCAACTAATACGGATAGAGCACATCAACTACTTTTTTATGTACAATAACTCTGTTCCTCATCGAATGTCCCTTGTCGCTGTTCACAAGTGAGGTCCTCAATTTCGATACTAAAAATTACTAAAAATTATTGAATGCGTTAGTAATGCACATAATTATTTATAATATGAGTCTGTTTTCAATTACTGTAATGTACTCGTGAAAAAATATTATTTGAGAATGGCTACCAACGAAACCCAATGATGAAGGTTGGTCCTCCGACATATAATTTTAATCTCTTTGACAGCCTGCCTGACGGAAACTATTTGTGTAAAGAAATGGTTCAAATGGCTCTGAGCACTACGGGACTTAACATCTTGGGTCATCAGTCCCCCAGAACTTAGAACTAGTTAAACCTAACTAACCTAAGGACATCACACACACATCCATGCCCGAGGCAGGATTCGAACCTGCGATCGTAGCAATCGCGCAGTTCCGGACTGCGCGCCTAGAACCGCGAGACCACCGCGGCCGGCTATTTGTGTAAAGATCTCAGACTGATGGCCGAAATTAACATCTGCCAGATGCTGACCGTACAAGAACTGTGAAGTCAGAACCAGGTGCGGAAAAAGGAACCTAAGGTTTAACTGCGAGGTACAGTTAAGCTGTTATGACTGCGTGAAACCGTATCTGTCTGCCAATCACAGAGAGGTTTCGTCACTGGGGGCAAGCTAGTAGTTTTTTTCTAGTCTCCAAGATTATAGCGTTCTGGAAGATAAGAGACGAGGTACTGGCAGAAGTAAAGCTGTGAGGACGGGGCGTGAGTCGTGCTTGGGTAGCTCAGATGGTAGAGCACTTGCCCGCGAAAGGCAAAGGTCCCGAGTTCGAGTCTCGGTCTGGCACACAGTTTCAATCTACCAGGAAGTTTCATCACTGAATAACTTTCATTTCCTCTAAGTTCAAACGTACCCATCATAAAAGTACGACTGCTGCATCAAAATTTTTCATATGCTGCATTCTTCCAGAAAATATTACAGGCTATGTGCCGTCAATCGCTAACTTTCAGTTTAGTATTAAACACTTTCAACATTAAGTATAAGCTGGGCCGGATGCAGCAATCGTTGCAGGATACAATGCGACGGAGAACTGCTTGTACATTAGAAGAGAAAAAAAATCGATAGGTGTGATGTACATGTACAGACAAACAAACTATTACAGTTTCAGAAAAATTGGATTATTTGTTCAGGAGGAAGAGCTTCAGAAAGCGAGCAAGTTAATAACGCGCTGATGTTGGTCCATATCTGGCCTTTATGAAAGCAGTTATTCGGCTTGGCTTTGGCTGATAGAGTTGTTGAATATAGTCCTGAGGGATATCGTGTCAAATTCTGTCCAACTGGAATGGTAGAGCGTCAAAATCCCGAGATGGGTGGAAGCCTGGGCCCGTAATGCTCAAAACGTTCTCCTTTCAGAAATCCAGCGACCTAGCTGGCCGAAGTAGGGTTCGCGAGCAGCAAGACATGCGGAGGAAACTGTCGCCGTGTGCGGGAGGGCACTATCTTTATGAAATGTAAGCCCTGGATGGCTTGCCACGAAGGGCAACCACACCGGAGCGTAGAATATCGTCGACATACCACTGCGCTCTAAAGGTGCCGCTAATGATAACGAAAGGGGCCTTGCTATGAAAAGAAGTGGTACCCAGACGGGCCGTAAGGCGGACAACAGTCAGCTTGGTACCCAACCGCTGTCCAGGGCATCTCCAGAGATTTCTTCGCCCTCGAATCTCATTGTCTCGAGTAGAATTGTCTTCAGTGATGAGCTTCCCCGGCCCCTTGCACCTTCGAACCGAGCTCTGATGTCTGGAGACTCCCCAGACACGGGTGGAATACCAACCTGACTTTCGTCCGTCATCGGTCAGAGAACCAGGAGTGATGCTCTGGGCTGCCATTGTTTTCACAGGAGGACCCCTTTGATTGGCATCCGCGGCGCCCTTGCAGCAAAGCGGTATCGAAATTCTACGTCCCGTTTTGTTGCCCTTCATGAAAAGTCATCCAGGGCTTACGTTTCAGCACACAATGCGACAGTTTCTACTGCTTGTCTTTGTGCTTGTGAACCCCTACCTTGGCCAGTCTTCCCAACTGAGAATGTACGGGGAATACTGGGCAGAGCCCTCCAACCTTCTCGGGGTCTTGACGATCTAATGATCCAGTTGGAAAGAATCTGGCACGATATCTCTCAGCAGGACATTCAAAAACTCTGCCAATCAGTGTCAAGCCGAATAACTGCTTGCATAAAGGCGAGAGGTGGACCAGCACTTTATTAACTTGCTCAGTTTGTGAAGTTCTTTCTATTGAATAAATCATTCAATTCTTCCGAAATTGTTCAAATGGGTCAAATGCCTCTAAGCACTATGGGACTTAACACCTGAGGTCATCAGTCCCCTAGAACTTAGAACTACTTAAACCTAACTAACCTAAGGACATCACACACATCCATGCCCGAGGCAGGATTCGAACCTGGGGCCGTAGCAGCAGCGCGATTCCGGACTGCAGCGCCTAGAACCGCTCGGCCACAGCGGCCGGTTCCGACATTGTAATCATTTATTTGTCTATACATGTATTTTTTTGTCTTGGAGTGTATACTGCAGTATTTCATATGCTTTTCATGATACAGCAATCTTTTCGTTCTTTGACGAACGAAACTGGAGCCGTACTGTCGCTGGTCACACATTTTGATACGAGTTATCTCCGTCAGCACATTAGACTCCTTCTTATACACGGTTTCCACAAACATTAACACAAATACGTTCCCGTGTAAGTAGTTCTGACTGTTACTCAGGAGTAGCCATAGATAGAATTCCCGCATCCTTAAGATTTACTCAAAGTTACAATAACTGTCGCACTAGGCGAACCGTCACATCTGGCAGCCTGTTATTTTGCAATGTCCGCTGCCCAGCGTGGTGGATTTGTCGTTCTGGTTACAATTGTGACACGGTGCTCCTAGAGGCTTGGGAACGCTCCCGCGGTGGACTTGAGACAGGTGTCCGTCTGCAGTTCAACGTCCGCGAGATGGACCGCCGTGACTGCCAGACCGCCGACCGGCGACGTCTGTGTCTCCCCCGCCCTGGCTCGCTGCCGGTTGACCCCGGGCACTACATTCCCACGCACTACTGCGGAACCCGCACGCGTCTTCCTCCAGCTCTGGACAGCGCTAGAGCTCGTTGACAACGACTCAGGCCGCAGTCGACTGCGATTGCGGCAACCGCCACTTGCCATCCTCCAGGCGCTTGTCCTTTTCGGTCTGAGACTTCCAGGTGCCCTCGCACTGAGATACTGTCAACACGATGGAACAATGGCATTAAGTCTCCGGAACGGCCAGTTCCTACACGCACTCCCTTCACGAGGTTCAACCTGAAGAAGGTGGCAGCGAATACGTGTATCCCACTACTGTTATTACTGGCACACCGCAGCCGGTTACTGTGAGAGATCAACGCTCATCCCGTTATACACTACTGGCCATTAAAATTACTACATCACGAAGATAACGTGCTACAGACGCGAAATTTAACCGACAGGAAGAAGATGCTGTGATATGCAAATGATTAGCTTTTCAGAGCATTCACACAAGGCTGGCACCGGTGGCGACACCTACAACTTGCTGACATGAGGAAACTTTCCAACCAATTTCTCATACATAAACAGCAGTTGATCGGCGGTGCCTGGTGAAACGTTGTTGTGATGCCTCGTGTAAGGAGGTCTGATTGTAGCCTATCGCGATTGCGGTTTGTCGTATCACGGCATTGCTGCTCGCATTGGTCGAGATACAATGACTGTTAGCAGAATATGGAATCGGTGGGTTCAGAAGGGTAATACGGAACGCCGTGCTGGATCCCAACGGCCTCGTATGACTAGCAGTAGAGATGACAGGCGTCTTATCCGCATGGCTGTAACGGATCGTGCAGCCACGTCTCGATCCCTGAGTCAACAGATGGGGACGCTTGCGAGGCCACAACCATCTGCACGAACAGTTCGACGACGTTTGCAGCAGCATTGACTATCTCTACGCGTATAAACTGAAGTCCCTGCTCTCTTATTTTTGTTTGAGCAGGCTATTCTCAGGAGCTCCTGTACAGATTTTGATACAGCCTTGGAATTACCGGGATCGGTATGCTGCCAGTATCGATACCGATAATAGTCAAAAATCGTTGAGATTCTCAATTCCCGGAGTGAATAAACTGTCTATCTACATAATTAAGTTTGTACAGAGCCCTCATTGCTCGAGTCCTACTCGCACTTCGTCGGTTATTCTCTTATAAACTTTAATTCAGAATTTTTGTGAATTATTCTAATTATATCTGTTTTATAGTTTACTGGGACAGTGCATGGTGAGCTAGACTGAAGAAAGGCAAATCTATGATTATAGCATCTGTAGATTTATAGGAGGTCGTTGAAATGTTAACTCGAATACATTCTTTGAAATTCAGAAGGCAGCGATGGCAAACCACAGGGCTCAGATATTATCTACAAATTGTACAGAAATCATACTGCAATTATAAGCATCGAAGAACTTGAAACGGAGGAAATATTTGAGAAGGCAGTTAGATAGGGTTGTAGCATACTCCCCCTGCAATTCTGTACATTAACCAAACAGTAAATGAAACCATGGAATTAAATTCCATGGTAGATGAATGAACACATTGAGGCGTTTCTTGACATTTCTGTTGGAGAAGACAACGAACTTGGAAGATTAGTTGAACAGAATACTTAGTCCCTTGAAACGAGGTTAAGAGAGTAATATCAATAAAAGTAAAGCCAAGGTGGTCGGATTGTAGCCTATCGCGATTGTGGTATATCGTATCGCGACATTGCTGCTCGCATTGGTCGAGATCCAATGACTGTCAGCAGAATATGGAATCGGTGGGTTCAGGAGGGTTAGGGAACCCCGTGTTGGATCCCAACGGCCTCGTATCACTATCAGTCTAGATGACAGGCATCTTATCCGCATGGCTGTAGCGGATCGTGCAGCCACGTCTCGATCCCTGAGTCAACAGATGGGGACGTTTACAAGACAACAACCATCTGCACGAACAGTTGGAGGACATTTGCAGCAGCGTGGACTATCAGCTCGGAGACCATGGCTGCGGTAACCCTTGACGCTGCATCACAGACAGGAGCGCCTGCGATGGTGTACTCAGCGATGAATCTGGGACCACGAATGGCAAAACGTCATTTTTTCGAATGAATCCAGGTTCTGTTTACAGCATCATGATGGTCGCATCCGTGTTTGGCGACATCGCGGTGAACGCACATTGGAAGCGTGTATTCGTCATCGCCATACTGCCGTATCACCCGGCGTGATGGTATGGGGTGCCATTGGTTACACGTCTCGGTCACCTCTTGTTCGCACTGACGGCACTTTGAACAGTGGACGTTATGTTTCAGATGTGTTTCGACCCGTGGCTCTACCCTTCATTCAATCACTGCGAAACCATACATTTCAGCAGAATAATGCACGACCGCATGTTGCAGGTCCTGTACGGGCCTTTCTGGATACAGAAAATGTTCGACTGCTGCCCTGGCCAGCACATTCTCCAGATCTCTCACCAATTGAAAACGTCTGGTCAGTGGTGGCCGAGCAACTGGCTCGTCACAATACGCCAGTCACTACTCTTGATGAACTATGGTATCGTGCTGAAGCTGAATGGGCAGATGTACCTGTACACGCCATTCAAGCTCTGTTTGATTCAATGCCCAGACGTATCAAGGCCGTTATTATGGCCAGAGTTGGTTGTTCTAGGTACTCATTTATCAGGATCTATGCACCCAAATTGCGTGAAAACGTAATCACATGTCACTTCTAGTATATTTGTCCAATAAACACCTTTTTATCATCTGCATTTCTTTTTGGTGTAGCAATTTTAATGGCCAGTAGTGTATTTACTATAAGAACAGTCTTGATCACGATTTATTTATTAAGGTGACCGGTTTCGACCACTACTGTGGTCATCTTCAGACCATTGAGGAGGAACGTCATTCTGCTGAAGAATCACTACTAGTAGTGATCAAGGCTGTTTTTATAGTAAATATTTGTAACACATTGATCACTGTCACTCCCATAATGTATTCAAAAGTAATTAACTGAAACTAACTTATGCTAAGAACAACATACACACCCATGCCCGAGAGAGGACTCGAACCTCCGGCGGGAGTAATTTTATGTGTTGCTACTGTTCTTCGCTGTGTGGTAACAACAGATCAGTTACAAAACCAGCGAACAATTACTCCTAATGAAACCAAGGGGGCGTTGGATTAGCTCTTGAAGCACGAACGGTGTATCACGCATTACATTAACCCAAACTATCGCATGTTAGAAATGTTTGAGGGAGTTCCGATGGGAAGTAGATGAAAATATTTAGTTTTAGGCTTTCGAGAAATTTGTTAGCACCAAATATAAATTTAAATGTTATGAAGTTTTTTCTGAGGGTATTTGCATGGAGTTTAGCCTTGTAAGCAAGTGAAAGAGCGCAGCAAGAGGTGAAATCGAAAAACTAAAAACATGGTAGCACAGAAGTATGCTGAAGACTAGATGAGTAGATCGAGTAACTAATGAAGAGGTAATAGAATGAACTGGGGAGGAAATAATTTTTGGCCAAGCTTCACCCAAGCAAGCAACCTATTCATAGGACGCGCCCTGTGGCACCCCGGAATAGTCAGTTTGGGACTGGAAGGTAGTGTAGTGGTTTAAAAAGTCAGAGGGAGACGAAGTTTTGAGAACAGTAAGCTGGTTCAAACGGCTGTATCTCCAGAAGCTATGCAGAGCTGAAACGCCTTGCACAGGATAGACAAATCTTCTGACTGAGGGCGAAAACAACAGTCTCAGACACCACCATCAGGAACACAATTAGGCGTCTCTGGTTGTAACATGCTGCCCGGTTGGCGCCAATGAGCAGTTCTGGGGCTACACACGAGAGCTATGATTGCTGTATCAGACTTGATGCAATGTGGAATTTATCATCGTGAGCTCGCAGCGTCATTTCATCTCGCGTTTTAGCAGTACATGTGGAAAAATGGAGCCACACACACAGCGACGGTGAAGCAGAAATTTAGCCGGAAAGACGTGGCAGGAGAATAGTGCACGCTAACCACTGCTGCTCCATGGCAGTCTCATAGATCTCGCCACTAAGTTGCTTTCGTTGCAGGAGAATTGACTATCGCACCCATGACTACAACCCTAACTACAGCTTCCATTGACAACCGATTTGGATGTGCAGTTTAGTTGTTTATTGGAGAGGTGAACATATCCCATGAAAATTTTGACAGACATCGCAAGGAGCGCCTCGCTAAAAGGAGAGTCAGATGGTTGCAAGAGTGAGAGACGTTTTGTGGGGGTTTTGCTGCAGAATTGGATCAGGACAGATTTTATTACTGTTGAAATATTTTAATTGTGCTGGCACTTCATGGCTTGTATGCCATTCAAAACTGCAGATGCTCTGCTCCCAGGTGAGACCCATTTCATTGGAAGGTGCAAATCTTCAGCCAGTGCAGCCAAATTTAGCAGCAACATAGGCCATGGAGTTGAAGTGGGTATGAGTGAGAGGTGACATGTCTTTCGAATGCATTTTCTGGACAGCCCCTCTAATTTTTGCCATCTGTACCATTGTTTTTGTTATATCACTATGGTAAAGAGCAGCGTAATTTCATTCCAAGTAATTCAGTGTGTATTGAGAACTCTAATCATCCATGGTGTGGGGCTCTGCACGTTTTCTTTGCTGTACTGTTAGCCTTCACTTGGGTGGTCTACGGTAGAGGCAGATTACCTGCAGGGGACCGTGAGGGTAGATGGAGGCTGACTCTCTGACGACTGTTCTGCGAATTCTTTAGGATCCGCGACCAGAGACGTATTCCAGCCTATTGTACACATCGCAAAGCAACTGCTCTCGTCTTTCGGTCGGGGTACGTTACAAGACTGAGCTCTCGCTGCTCTGGACAGCCTGCCTTCCGTTGGCTGTCTAATATACTTTCATTTAATTGTAACTGTTTGACGAAGTTGCTCAAGTTTCGACTTCAGCGTAACTTTCCGAGTACAGTTGTCAATTGAGCGTTCTGCGTACAAGCGGCCTATGCTGTCCGTCTTGAGCAGTTTTGGCTAAAGTTGACTGTACTGGAGTTATTATGTGACTTCTCTTGTTAAAATCACTCACTGTACCGTCAGTGATTGTGTAGCGAGCCTTCTTCGTCACCCTCAGAGGCGCATTTGTGTTGCTAGGAAGTCTTTAGTCTGGAACAACCAGACCAGGATAATTTGTTTCGGGCAATACTCGCGACATTATCATCACCACGACGGGACGTCGAAGCAACCAGCCATCGACTCCGGTATGCCAGATCGTGTCCTTGCAGTTAAGAAAACAGCTTGGTAATGTACGTCCGCAGCACCGGCAAAGCAGGCAATTTTGCTAGGTGATAATCAGACGTCAGCAGAGCGCGCCTGTTTGCCTTTTCTAACTTTGTTCTGTCTTGGGTGTTCATTGTCTGAGTTCTCCCTATTGTAGCAGCAATTAATTTTGGGTTGGCTGGGTGTTTCTCTTAAGATTTGAGTTGGAAGGAATTGGCTCCACATACCACTTGGTCAGAAATGTCACAATCTAGTTTATGGACAACTTCACCTTCACAGCATTTATTTGAGTATCCAATAAGATGTATTGTAAATGTTTCATGTGTTTTGTTTATTATTTTGAGTTTAGTCATAATAAAAAAAAAAATGGCTCTGAGCACTATGGGACTCAACTGCTGAGGTCATTAGTCCCCTAGAACTTAGAACTAGTTAAACCTAACTAACCTAAGGACATCACAAACATCCATGCCCGAGGCAGGATTCGAACCTGCGACCGTAGCGGTCTTGCGGTTCCAGACTGCAGCGCCTTTAACCGCGCGGCCACATCGGCCGGCTTAGTCATAATAAAACAAATTGTTATTTTGGACAGAGCTTTCATTCTGTTAATCGGTAGAGCAACCCTTTCATTTCTCACTACGCTAATGAAACTTTCCTCTATCTCATTAATTTCTATCCAAATAAATTACTGCAGGTGCCAAACTCTTTTCTACTCCACTTGCAGGGTCGATTACAGTCAGTTCGCGTTTCTTCTTAATCCATGTGCAACAGCAAAAGTCGGAGTTAGAAAAAGGGGGGCGGGGCTTAGAGCATCATTTCCATATGAAGATTCTAGAAGAATTTTGTGTTAAATACACTTCTAGCCCCGGCACCTCGCACTTGCATACATCTAAATCTACATCCATACTCCGAAAGCCACCTGACAGTGTGTGGCGGAGGGTACCTTGAGTACCTCTACCGGTTCTCCCTTCTATTCCCGTCTCGTATTGTTCGTGGAAAGAAGGATTATTGGTATGCTTCTGTGTGGGCTCTAATCTGTATGATTTTATCCTCATGGTCTCTTCGCGAGATATATGTAGGAGGGAGCAATATACTGCTTGACTCTTCAGTGAAGGTATGTTCTCGAAACTTTAACAAAAGCCCGTACCGAGCTACTGAGCTTCTCTCCTGCAGAGTCTTCCACTGGAGTTTATCTATCATCTCCGTAACGCTTTCGCGATTACTAAATGATCCTGTAACGAAGCGCGCTGCTCTCCGTTGGATCTTCTCTATCTCTTCTATCAACCCTATCTGGTACGGATCCCACACTGGTGAGCAGTATTCAAGCAGTGGGCGAACAAGCGTACTGTAACCTACTTCCTTTGTTTTCGGATTGCACTTCCCTAGGGTTCTTCCAATGAATCTCAGTCTTGCATCTGATTTATCGACGATCAACTTTATATGATCATTCCATTTGAAATCACTCCTAATGCGTACTCCCAGATAATTTATGGAATTAACTGCTTCCAGTTGCTGACCTGCACATCTCGGGGCAATGCTTATGATCCGCAATAACTTGTTGTTTATGATTCGCAGGCGGTGCGAACGTGGCGAAGCTGCGTAACTTCAGACTGGAGTTGCGTATACCATCAGAGGTCCAACAAGTGTCATATATATATATATATATATATATATATATGGATCTCAGTCCACTCCGATGTCGCTGTCTGCGCGGTGAAACGATTCCTGACGCCGCGAGCATGCCTGGCCGTCACTCGTTCGTGCACTTCGAGTCCCAGGAGCCACTCTGCTCGTTGTGGCCTCCCGGCCTGACCAGCGCAAGGAGAACAGTACCAAACAGAACGTGCCTCTCATTTTAACTTTTAAATTTGATTGCCCTATGGGAAACTTGTGCTCTAGCATCTGCCAGGTAAACGAACTCAGGGCGCGCACACTTGCCTCTGTCCGCAAGGAGGCGGCCGCTCAGCCGCCGGGTGTGAGGTGCCGAACGCACGGCCCGCTATTCCCTCTCCTCCTCGGGCGGCGTCGGCGGCGCGCGTATCTTAACGAGAAGTGACGCTAATTTGTCGGCGCTCGTCACCGATAGCTGGGCTCGGCTGCGCCCGGGAAGCGGGGGATCCCCCGCCTCCATCCACCTCAGTTGAAACTTGGCTCTCACGCGGACCGTGTTTTAATGCGTTTAGTGACAACAGCGGCGCGGCAATCCGGTTAGGAGATATTTAAGGAGCCGGCCGGCGCCTGTCGCCTCCAGGTTGGCGCTCCTCCCACGTGCCCCGGATCCTCTCTTACCTCCTCCTCCCAGTACCCCCCCCTCCCCCCCCCCCCATTGCTGACGTAACGTGAGCGCCCGCCGACTCACGTTCCGCACCTGCGACCGGCGGGCTGCGCCGATCGACTGCCGAACCTCCGTCCCTGCCGTTCGCGAAACGGAGGCCGCCCCTTCGCCTGGAATTAATTCGGCAACGTCTAAATGAATTCGGCGGCGCCAGGTTTGACAGCTGCCGCCTTCATTATCTCCGCACGAGCTGGTCTATCGATCGCGGGGCACAGTGAAGTATCGTCGCGGGACAACTGACAAGAACATATGTGATGAACGTAAGGAATAAGTCTCACATTTCTAGCAAAGACAGTTGAGAAGAATGCCTTGCTTTCGGGCTACGGCTGTCCATGGCGTTGGGCGTACTAAAAGTGTTATGTGAATTTAGGTCCGACTGTTAATGTAAACAACCACTTTTTACTACGCAAACACATATTTTTTGTCCCATCATCAGTTGGTATTTCTGTTCTCTTGAATGTTACGTGCTGTAAGAGTATCTTTTCATTTCTTAGTAGCTGCCATAAATTATTTTGTGTTACCTCTTCTTATCGGAGAAACACACACAGAAACACGATACACGTTTCTATCGACTCAGTCTCATAAGTTTAGATCTCAGAACTTCACAAACACACAAGTTTGGTTTGTCTTTCTATGTTTGGCCCCTTTTGATGGGATGTACCTTTTTGGCAAGTTAATCCACAGAAGATGTGCATATGGATGAGATGCCACTAAAATAATGCTAGTATTAATTTTAAAAATGATAATAGTACGTAGTTCACTGAGGGTTTTTGCGGATGATGCTGTGATATATCGAGAGGTTGTAACAATGGAAAATTGTACTGAAATGCAGGAGGATCTGCAGCGAATTGACGCATGGTGCAGAGAATGGCAATTGAATCTCAATATAGGCAAGTGTAATGTGCTGCGAATACATAGAAATATAGATCCCTTATCATTTAGCTACAAAATAGCAGGTCAGCAACTGGAAGCAGTTAATTCCATAAATTATCTGGGAGTACGCATTACGAGTGATTTAAAATGGAATGATCGTATAAAGATGACCGTCGGTAAAGCAGATGCCAGACTGAGATTCATTGGAAAAATCCTGAGGAAGTGCATCCAAAAACAAAGGAAGTAGGTTACAGTACGCTTGTTCGCCCACTGCTTGAATACTGCTCACCAGTGTGGGATCCGTACCAGATAGGGTTGATAGAAGAGATAGAGAAGATCCAACGGAGAGCAGCGCGCTTCGTTACAGGATCATTCAGTAATCGCGAAAGCGTTACGGAGATGATAGATAAACTCCAGTGGAAGACTCTGCAGGAGAGACGCTCAGTAGCTCGGTACGGGCTTTTGTTGAAGTTTCGAGAACATACGTTCACCGAGGAGTCAAGCAGTATATTGCTCCCTCCTACGTATATCTCGCGAAGAGATCATGAAGATGAAATCAGAGAGATTAGAGCCCACACAGATGCATACCGACAATCCTTCTTTCCACGAACAATACGAGACTGGAATGGAAGGGAGAACCGATAGAGGCACTCAAGGTACCCTCCGCCACACACCGTCAGGTGGATTGCGGAGTATGGATGCAGATGTAGACGTAGATGTAGGTGCTGAAAAACCTTTGGGCATAAAGAGAAAAAATATCACTTGCATAACAGGCTGATCGAAATTAGGACTGTTTAATCTGGAAATACGGCTACTCTCCGAGTTTCGAAATCGAATTGCTCTACTGACAGACAAGCTGATCCCCCGAAGTTGCCAACGTATTACTTATAACCATCTTATAGAATGGATTGGCGACTCCGTGGAGTGTTATGGGCACCACGACCAAATAGTGGATAGAATTGGAAGGAAAACCAGCATTGGCCGAATTTTGTCGTTTTATTGTCAGCAAAATCGATTGTATATTACAGCACTGAGGACGGTCACTAAGTGACTTAAAATCGATTTTGCTGACAATAAAACAACAAAATACGGCCAATGCTGATTTGCCTTCCAATTCCATCTTCTAGAAGGTGAAATGGATGCCGGAAAAAGTGAATAAATTGAAACAGAAATGATTGTCGGAAGGACTAACTCAGCATATAGAAAAGTCAAACCAACTTTCGGTGAAAATAAAAGCAAGGGCGGTATCATTAAGACTACAACGGGAATTCCACTGTTAAATGCACAGCAGAGAGTGGTTAAGTGCAGAGAGTACACTGAAGGTCTCTGTAAGGGGCAAGACTTGTCTAATGACGAGATAAGAGAAGAGGCAGGAGTCGATATTGAAGAGACAGGGGCTCCAGTATTAGAATCAAAATTTAAAAGAGCGTTGGGAAACTTACGATCGAGTAAACCACAAAGGGATACATAACACGCCATCATAATTTCTAAAATCGTTGGAGGAAGTGGCAGCAAAACGACTATACAAGTTGGTGTGTAGAATGTATTAGTCTGGCGATATACCAACTGACTTTCGGAAGAATATCACCTACAGAATTCCAACGACTGCAACAGCTGACAAGTGCGAGAATTATCGCACAATCAGCTTAACAGCTCATGCATCCAAGTTGCTCACAAGAATATTATACAGAAGAACGGAAAAAAATTGAGGATGTGTTAGATGACGATCATTTTGACTTTAGGAAACGTAAAGGCACCAGAAAGGCAATTCTGACGTTGCTAGTGATAATCTAAACATGATTAAAGAAAAATCAAGACACGTTTATAGGATTTTCGACCTGGAAAAAGAGTTCGACTATGTAAAATGGTGCAAGATGTTCGAAATTCTGATAAAAAAAAGGGGTAAGCTGTAGGGAGAGACGGTTGATATACAATACGTACAAGAGGCAAGAGGAGATAATAAGAGTGAGCGACCAAGAATGAAGTGCTCGGATTAAAAAACGTGTAAGACAGGGATGTAGTCCTTCATCTCCACTGTTCAGTCTGTGCATCGAAGAAGCAATGATAAAAAATAAAAGAAAGGCTCAGTAGTAGGATTAAAATTCAAGGTGAAAGGATATCAATGATAGGATTCGCTGATGACATTGCTACCCTGAGTGAAAGGGAAGAAGGCCGGCCGGTGTGGCCGAGCAGTTCTAGGCGCTTCAGTCTGGAACCGCGCTACCACTACGGTCGCAGGTTCGAATCCTGCCCCGGGCATGGGTGTGTGTGATGTCCTTAGGTTAGTTATGTTTAAGTAGTTCTAAGTTCTAGGGGACTGATGACCTCAGATGTTAAGTCCCATAGTGCTCAGAGCCATTTGAACCATTTGAAAGGGAAGAAGAATTACAGGATCTGTTGAATGGAACGAACAATCTAATGAGTACAGAATATAGACTAAGAGTGAATCGAAGAAAAGGGAAAGTAACGAGAAGTAGGAGAAATGAGAACAGCGAGAAAATATCAGGATTGATGGTCACGAGGTTCTACTGCTTGGGCAGCAAAATAACCAATGACTGACGGAGCAAGGAGGACATTAAAAGCAGATTAGCACCAGCAAAAAGGACATTCCTGGCAAACAGAAGTCTCCTAGTATCAAATATAGGCCTTAATCTGAGGGAGAAATTTCTGAGAATGTACTTTTGGAGCACAGAATTGTATGGCTTTGGAACTTGGACTGTGCGAAAGCTGGAAAAGAAGATAATCGAGGCATTTGAGATGTTGTGCTGCGGATGAATGTTGATAATTGGGTTGACTTAAGGTGAGGAATGAGGGGTTCTGCGCAGAATCGGAGAGGAAAGGAATACGTGGAAAAGACTGACAAGGTGAAGGGATCGGTTGACAGGCCACCTGGTAAGATATCAGGGAAGGACTTCCAAGATACTAGAGGGAGCTGTAGAGGGCAAAAACTGTAGAGGAACACAGATATTGGAATACATTCAGCAAATAACTGAGGACGTAGGTTGCAAGTGCTACTCTGAGGTGAAGAGGTTGGCGCAGGAGAGAAATTCGTGGAGGGCTGCATCTCACCAGTCAGAAGACTGCTGACTCAAAAATAAATAAATAAAAATAAAAATTTGATTGGAATCGGTCCAGGGGTTTATTTACTTTTATTTATTTGTTGTTCCGTGGGACCACATTGAGGAGAAGTCTCCATGGCCATGGAACGAGTCAATACATGGAATTATAACACGATAGTGGAAACAGATAAAATGAAATATAGGAAACATATTCAGGCGAAAATTCGTAAGTTTAAATAAAGAATATCAACAATGTAACACTGGAATTTGCTTAATTTTTCAGCTCTTCCAGGAGCTCCTCGACAGAATAGAAGGAATGAGCCATGAGGAAACTCTTCAGTTTGGACTTAAAAGTGTTTGGGCTACTGCTAAGATTTTTGAGTTCTTGTGGTAGCTTATTGAAAATGGATGCAGCAGAATACTGCACTCCTTACTGCACAAGAGTCAAGGAAGTGCAATCCACATGCAGATTTGATTTCTGCCTAGTATTAACTGAGTGAAAGCTGCTAACTCTTGGGAATAAGCTATTATTGCTAACAACAAACGACGTTAAAGAAAATATATACTGTGAGGGCAATGTCAGAATTCCCAGACTATTGAATAGGGGTCGACAAAAGGTTCTCAAACTTACACCACACATAGCTCGAACAGCCCGTTTTTGAGCCAAAAATACTCTATTTGAATCAGAAGAATTACCCCCAAATATAATACCATATGACATTAGCGTATGAAAATATGCGAAGTAGACTACTTTTCGTGTTTCAGATACTGTTCTAATGGTAAATAATGCAGCATTTAGTTTCTGAACAACATCCTGAACATGGGCTTTCCACAACAGCTTACTATCTATCCGAACGCCTAGGAACTTGAACTGATCCGTTTCGCTTGTAATAGGCCCGTTCTGTCTGATCAAAATATTGGATCTTGCTGAATTGTGAGTTAGGAACTGTAAAAACTGAGTCTTACTGTGATTTAGCATCAAATTATTTTCCACAATCCATGAACTTATTTCATGAACTACATTATTTGATACTGTTTCAATATCACACACAAGATCCTTCACTACCAAGCTGGTGTCATCAGCAAACAGAAATATTTTTGAATCATCTGTAATACTAGAAGGCATATCTTTTATATAAATAAGAAACAGCAGTGGCTCCAGCACCGACCCTTGTGGAATGCCCCACTTAACAGTGCCCCATTGGGACTGAAGATCACTACCACTCTCAATGTTGCGGAGAATTACCTTCTGCTTTCTGTTCTTAAAGTAAGAGGCGATCCAATTGTAAGCTACTCCCCTTACTCCATAATGGTCCAACTTCTGCAGTAATATTTTGTGGTCAACACAGTCAAAAGCCTTCGTTAAATCAAGGAAAACACCTAGCGTTCGCAACCTTTTATTTAATCCGTCCAAAACCTCACAGAGAAAAGAGAATATAGCATTTTCAGTTGTTAAGATATTTCTAAAACCAAACTGTACAGTTGACAGCAAATTATGTGAATTTAAATGCTCCAGTAACCTTGTATATACAACCCTCTCGATAACTTTAGCAAACACCGATGGCACATAAATAGGTCTATAATTGTCAACATTATCCCTGCCTCCCTTTTTATAAAGTGGCCTCACTACCGAGTACTTTAATCGGTCAGGAAACCGACCACTCCTAAAGGAAAAGTTACAGATATGGCTGAGTGCTGGGCTAATACACATAGAACAATACTTCAGTATTCTGCTAGATACCCCGTCATATCCATGAGAGTTCTTGGTCTTTAGTGATTTAATTACTAACTCAATCTCCCTCTTGTCAGTATCATGGAGGAGCATTTCAGGAGGCTTTTACCAGTGGCTTTGCCAGCGTTCGGACATGCCAGATATAGTTGCCACATGTTACAAATATTTAACACTCATTTGTACATGTATTTCGCCTATGTCTCTAGCGAATTTCGCTGTGCGCTATTTGACGATGTATCTCGTAAACATGGTATGGTACAATGATATATTTTTGTTGGTACGTCCAGAAGCAGATGTTGATACTGTCTGCGAAATATGTTGCGGATAGTGCTATTAGCAAAGGAGTACTACATTTAGACGTATCGTTCCATGTGGCAATTTATCACGTATCTCAGTCTTCATGACGTCCTAACATCTGAACTGTGTATCGTACATTTCTGGTACATTCAGTGGTATGCGTTAATGCCGTGTCCAACAAGTGTCACAAATACAGTAAGTAGTAAAGACGTAAGAATTTAAAACGTCATGTTTCATGCGGCAGTTCTACTGCCTGAACAGTGAAAATGTGGAAAGCGATAATTATTTTTCCTTCCAACTTTTTGTGGAGCTCGTCAGCGATAAACATTTTCTTAATGGTTTGAAATGATGCGTAAAATTTATTGCAAGTCTCTGGGTGCTCTCATTTTCATATAGTGGGTGACTAAACTGAGGGTATTCGTGCGTCGTGGCTACACTGCTTTTTCACCCCCCCCCCTCCCCCTTTGGTAGGTAGGTTGGTCTCATCCCCAAAGCGACGCTGTGGAGACAGAGAGCGAAGTGTGTACTAAGTTGGGTTGAAATCGGTCCAGTGGTTTAGGAGGAGATGTGGAACACACATACGTACGGTACATATAAACGTACACCAATTTTTGTAATACGTGTGTGGATGGATTTCATTGCCAGCCTCATTGTTCACAGTGTTTAGTCAGCGCCAGAACTAAACGAAGAAACTCTCGTAAAACGGTAATTCTTACTAAAATCCCCACTGTAAGCTAGAAACAGTCGACAAAACCAGTGACGATGTTTGAACAGAATAATATGAATTGTGTGTGATGACAGAAAAATAACATATTTAATTGACAACATTTCTCATGGAGAACAGTGGTTTTCTATTGCTTTAAAATGGCCATAAACAGCGTAGACCCCAAGAACCTTTTTTTGACGTCACCGTTTTCGGCCTATTTTACACAGTTTTCAGACCTCATACCACGATGGTAGGCGGTGGCGGTGAACGGAGCAGGCGTTACAGCCCAACGAAGCCTAACTGCCGCCGCCACAGCCTACCATCATGGTATGAGGTCTGAAGAGGGTGTAAAACATACTACAACCGGTAAAAAAAAAGAATAATAAAGTTTCTTGCGGTTGAGACTGTTTGAGGTCATTTTAAACTATTTAACTGGCAATGTTAACAAACAATTTAAACAGCAGTTACCGACACCATGACAACAGAAATGAAGAGTGTCACTTATATCATTTCAGAAGAGTCACCTACATCTATAGGCTTACTTGGCAATTGACACGTACGTGTTTGCCAGAGTGTTAATAGCAACCTTTTCATAGTGTTAATAGCAACTGTAGCCACAGTCACGATTTTTTTTTCAGTCTTTTGGTTTGATGCGACCCGCTACGAATTCCTCTCCTGTGCCAACCACCTCTTCTCAGAATAGCGCTTGCGACCTACGTCCCCAGTTATTTGCCGGATGTGTTCCAGTCCCTGCCTTCCTCTACAGTTTTTGCCCTCTACAGCTCTCTCTAGTACCATGGAAGTTAGTTTCTCATATCTTAACACATGTACTGTCATCCTGTCCCTTCGTCTTCCCGTACACTCCATTCCTCGCCGATTATGCGGAGTACTTACTCATTCCTTACCTCTCAGTGAATCTAATTTTCAATATTCTTCTGTAGCACCACATATCAAAAGCTTCGATTCCTTTCCATACTAGCATTCCCATACTCTTTGTTTCATTACCATACAATGCCTTATATTAAGGCCTATGTTTGATGCCAGTGGCCGGCCGAAGTGGCCGTGCGGTTAAAGGCGCTGCAGTCTGGAACCGCAAGACCGCTACGGTCGCAGGTTCGAATCCTGCCTCGGGCATGGATGTTTGTGATGTTCTTAGGTTAGTTAGGTTTAACTAGTTCTAAGTTCTAGGGGACTAATGACCTCAGCAGTTGAGTCCCATAGTGCTCAGAACCATTTTTTTTGATGCCAGTGGATTTTTCGAGGCTAAGAATTCCCTTCTTGTTGTGTTAGTCTTCTTTTTATATCCTCCTTGCTCCGTCTTTCATAATTTATTTTGCTGCCTACATAACAGAATTCCCTACGTTCATCTACTTCGTGACCAGCAATCCTGATGTTAAATTTCGAAGTGTTCTCATTTCTGCTACTTCTCGTTGCTTTCATCTTTATTTACTTCTAATCCAAAACCTGTACTCATTAGACTGTTCATTCCATTCAACATATCTCGTGATTCTTCTTCACTTTCGTTGAAGATAACAGTGTCATAAGCGGATCTTATCACCGACATCTTTCACCTTGAATTTTAATTCCACTTTTAAACCTTTCGTTTATTTTAGTAACGTCTTCTTCGATGTAAAAATTGAGTATTAGTCGTGAAAAATTACGTCAGTGCCGTACACCTTTTTTAATCCGAGCAATTCGTTCTTGGTCTTCTTCTCTTATTCTTCCCTGTTGGTTTTTGTAGATATTGTATACCATCACCCGTCTTCCACAATAGCTTACTCCTATTTTCCTCAGAATTTCGAATATCTTGCACCATTTAACATTGTCGAACTTTTTTCTAGGTCGTCAAGCTCTATGAACGTGTTTTTATTTTCCTTTAGTCCTGCTTCCATTACGAATCACAACGTAAACACTGCCTCTTTTGTGCCTTTACCTTCCCTAAAGCCAAACTGATCGTCATCTAGCACATCCTCAATTTTCTTTCCCAATGTTCTTTACATAGGTTGAGTCACCTAACGTTACCGCTGGATATATTTCGTAAACCACATCGAATACTGACGAACCGATTCCACAGACCGAACGTGAGGAGAGGGGCTAGTGTAATTGTTTAATACAAACCATACAAAAATGCACGGAAGTATGTTTTTTAACACAAACCTACGTTTTTTTTAATGGAACCACGTTAGTTTTGTTAGCACATCTGAACATATAAACAAATACGTAATCAGTGCGGTTTGTTGCATTGTAAAATGTTAATTACATCCGGAGATATTGTAATCTAAAGTTGACGCTTGAAACTTCCGACGATCAGTTGCGTGTTGTAACAAACACGGGCCACGGTCGGCGAGCAGCATCTGCAGGGACATGTTTACGATGACGACCGTGTTTACGAGTGTGGCTGTAGTGCACTGTTGTGGTTTGGTCTACCTGTCGCAGTGTCCGCATGTAGCGCTTGCTGCTATTGTTATTCTGCATTCGTCTCCGCACGCAGACCAACTGTAATACACCGTGTTACCAGACGTCTGTGATAGTGTAGTGTTGTAGGAACTGTGACCATGGTGTATTCGAACTCTGTAAAGGCGGAGATGATACTCATCTATGGCGAGTGTCGACGAAATGCAGCTGAAGCCTGCAGGGTGTATGCAGAACGGTACCCGAACAGAGAGCATCCAACGTGCCGTACATAGCACATCATCTACCGCCAACTGTATGCAAGAGGTATGGTCGTAGCACGCAAACGGGTCCGTAGCAGGCCCGTCACAGGAGAAGCGGGTGCAGTTGGTGTGTTAGCTGCTGTTGCCATGAACCCACACATGAGTACACGGGACATTGCGAGAGCCGGTGGACTGAATCAAAGTAGTGTCATGCGCATACTGCATCGTCACCGCTTTCACCCGTTTCATGTGTCGCTACATCAGCAATTACATGGTGATGACTTTAATCATCGAGTGCAATTCTGTCAATGGGCATTAACAGAGAATGCGTTGCAGTTTACCTGTTTACCGATGGCCCGCATCTCGTGGTCGTGCGGTAGCGTTCGCGCTTCCCACGCCCGGGTTCCCGGGTTCGATTCCCGGCGGGGTCAGGGATTTTCTCTGCCTCGTGATGGCTGGGTGTTGTGTGATGTCCTTAGGTTAGTTAGGTTTAAGTAGTTCTAAGTTCTAGGGGACTGATGACCTAAGATGTTAAGTCCCATAGTGCTCAGAGCCATTTGAACCATTTTGTTTACCGATGAAGCGGGTTTCGCAAACCACGGGGCAGTGAATCTACGGAACATGCATTACTGGTCCGTGGACAATCCTCGCTGGCGCAGACAGGTAGAGCGACAGCGACCGTGGACTGTACGTGTATGGTGCGGAATCATTGGCGACCACCTCATTGGTCCTCACTTCGTTGCAGGGGCCCAAACAGCTGCAATATACATCGCGTTTCTACAGAATGATCTGCCAACGTTGCTCGAAAATGTCCCACTGTAAACGCGTCGACGTATGTGGTATCAGCATGATGGTGCACCTGCACATTCCGCAATTAACACTAGGCTGACCCTTGATAGGATGTTCGACGGGCGTTTCATAGGACGTGGAGGCCGCATAAATTGGCCAGCCCGTTCTCCTGATCTTACACCTCTGGACTTCTTTCTGTGGGGTACGTTAAAGGAGAATGTGTATCGTGATGTGCCTACAACCCCAGAAGATATGAAACAACGTATTGTGGCAGCCTGCGGCGACATTACACCACATGTACTGTGGCGTGTACGACATTCATTACGCCAGAGATTGCAGTTGTGTGCAGCAAATGATGGCCACCACATTGAACATCTATTGGTCTGACATGTCGGGACACACTCTATTCCACTCCGTAATTGAAAACGGAAACTACGTGTGTACGTGTACCTCACCCCTCATGGTAATGTACATGTGCGTCAGTGAAAAAGACCAATAAAAAGGTGTTAGCATGTGGACGTAAAGTGCTGTTCCAGTCTCTTCTGTACCTAAAGTCCATCACCGTTCCCTTTGGATCCCTACGTAATTCGGTGCTCTCCGATACACACGATCGAACAGCGGAGGAGTGGTACTCAAGCGTCAACTTTAGGGTACAATATCTCCGGATGTAATTAACATTTTACAATGCAACAAACGGCACTGATTACGTATTTGTTTATATGTTCAGATGTGCTAACAAAACTAACGGGGTTCCATTTTAAAAAAAGCGTAGGTTTGTGTTAAAAAACATACTTCCGTGCATTTTTTTATGGTTTGCATTAACAAATTACACTAGCCCTCTCCTCACGTTCGGTCTGTGGAATCGATTCGTCAGTATTTGATGTGGTTTACGAAATATATCCAGCGGTAATGTTAGGTGACTCACCGTGTATAATTCTTGTCAGCAACTTGTCTCTCTGGTGCCTTTATCTTTCCTAAAGCCAAACCGATCGTCATCTAACAGACACTGAATTTTCTTTTCCATTCTTTTGTGTATACACATCAAACTGTAGCACATGGGAAAAGTATGAACTCTGATGTGTCTTAATTTCTAAATTGTCATTTCTCCCATGTAGGTGGGAGTCAACAAAACATTTTGTCACTCAGAGGAGAAAGTGTATGATTGAAATTTCGTGAAAAAGTCTCACTGCAAAGTCAAACGTCTAGATTTTAATTATTTTCACTTCAACCCACTGCTACATCCGTGACACTCTCTATCTCGATTTATGATAATACTAAATGGCCTTCTCTATTCTGAATTTTTCTCCATATTCTCTGTGGATCGTATCTGCTGTGGACACTATTTCTCGCAGCACTAGTCCAGAAGAGGACGGGCAGGAGTAATTCATTAGTAAATTTGTTACATCTTATATGTGTTTCTTCCAATAAAACGCTGCCTTTGGTTCCCCTTGTCGACAAAATTTTCTGTGTGATGCTGCCTAGTAAGTTGTTAGTAACAGCAAACGCTAGGTATTTAGATGAGGCGACAACCTTTAAATTTCTGTTAGTCATTTTCACGTGCTAATATTGACTTGTATGGTACCTTCGGGCTCAACTCCAATGAATATGTTAATTGTCTTTACACAATATCTTTTCATTTATAAGTAACTGCTGATTACATGTTGACGAGATACAGTCCTACCTGGCAGCACTAAGAATATATAGCTGTCGTGACACGTGTGGAGACGACAGTTCCAACTGGTGACGGGCAGAAAGCCAGGGTCTTAGGCGGAAACCTAAGAAGTCGCAGATCACCTTCATATCAACCAAAAACTATACGGAGACGTTTTCATGAATCAGTTCCTCCAATACGCCTTAGTGGTATCCAATTATTCTGTTCAAAGACAGCCCAAGCTTTCAGCCTAATGTTGGACTGGCACCTAAACTGGAAAGAAGAGAATATCACAGCAAGCAAGAAATCTCTCGCTTGCTGATATTCAATCTAAACATTTGGAAATGTATTTCCACGAAGCTAGTTTGGTCTTACTGGGTGACTTTATAACCATGAACTGCTTCACGAGATCTCAAGATCTCACTCCATGTTATTTAATCCAGGACATCTGCATTTAGTGTGATGATCAGGAGCATTACGTTACATCTCCTTCCCTTACTGGCTGACGATAGGTGATAAAAATTTGAAGCTAAACTAATTTAGTGTACCACGTAAAAAGCTTGTGCTTTGGCCTCCCTTGTTGGGCCCGGGTTCTACTGTTTTAAAGCCATTATAATCGACCAGTTTTCATTCGCTATTTGATAAAAGTCATCTTCAAGCTTCACAGTCTGAATTCACATATGCAGGTGCAGTTATATTTCGTATCAATTTCGTAGCGTCCGTAGCATCTTCTACTCTTTTTTTTTTGCCTTACCAATTTATTCACCTTTCTGTTTCTTCCCATGCTTATCTATTTTGTTCCTTAGAAAAATGTCACCATTTGCACCACTTACAAATTAAACTTCCGTGTCGTTTTATGAAATTTTGTAAATGGCTGTATACCCCGCCCATAATTTTTCCGTTCCAGGCATACTGCGAATCAATTTTAGGAAACAGCTTTCAGATTGCCACAGAACACCGAATTACGTTGTTTATAAATAGTAGAGCACGGAATGGGCCCCAGTTGTTGTAAATATGAGCTGTTTAAGGAGAAGTAGTTTCAGCTTAATATGAAGTACTTAGGATCCTGATTAACGAACAAATGTTCTGCAGTTTCCTAGAAACCACAGTAGAGTCTGTCCATCTCCTCTTCAGGCTGAGTGGCATATTAACATAACTTACGTAACAAGTATGTCAACTAGGGTAGGAACCATATTTGTGTAGCAGTAGCGATGTTTAATAATACAAAAATGGTTCAAATGGCTCTGAGCACTATGGGACTCAACTGCTGAGGTCATTAGTCCCCTAGAACTTAGAACTAGTTAAACCTAGCTAACCTAAGGACATCACAAACATCCATGCCCGAGGCAGGATTCGAACCTGCGACCGTAGCGGTCGCGCGGTTCCAGACTGCAGCGCCTTTAACCGCACGGCCACTTCGGCCGGCTTTAATAATACAATAAGCCACTTAATGTACCTAATAAGAATACAATAAATGGGAAAACATTGTCGTTGTATCCTCAAGGCTATATCACTGAATGCCCCTGCGTTCGTCGTTTTCGTTTCCCATATGTACACTAGGTACCTTAAACAGTAATGTGTTCTACATCACAGTGAAGAGAGACTGATGTGATTTTCATTCGGACTGACTGTAGCTGTGGAAGCCCGCACTTACATGTACCCAATAACTGGCTAGTTTTACTTACGGATTGTTCAGAACTACTGCTACGTCTTTAAAAGGTCAATTTTTGAATGTAAGGCCCATAGACAAAAGGATTCTTTCACAGTTCCGTGTTCTCTTACCTCCTTTCTGGAAAGTTTACATAGATTCGGTTAGTTTGAACACCATAATAGTTTGTTTGGGTTGTTCAAGTCGTAAGTAGTAGACCCTTGGCTTCATTTGGTTCGAGAACTGACTCACGGTTAAAAATCATCGACAACTGTAGTGACTTAAGGTTTATATGCAGACTACATACAAATAAGCTACCTTTATCTACAGACTGCATTTCCAGGTGTAGAAACTACTGTATCTGTCAGATAATATCCCATGCACTCTGGGAATCTAACGATTACCTTTTAGATTTGCAGTGTAATACATATCCACCAAGTCACAAACAACACTTCGAACAAATATACGTATTTCGAGATCCTAAGATGTTTCGATCCACACGTACGTACGCCTGTATTAGGACTGGGGTTATAGCCTTATTTTCATGGCAGATGTTGATAATGAGCGAGAGAGAACAGCTAAGCATGCTTTAAGAAACCTAAGTATGATAAACAGCCCATTGGTGCGAAGCGTATACAGTACATAAACGCACACCAGAAATGGATTTTCTCGTGCGCAACATTACTAGCTGGATTGAACACAATTACATAGAATGAAGTTACTTACCGTTGGAAATTTTCATTTTCTGATTTCTAATTCATTATGTGTTATGAACCATAAGCAATGAGGTTAAAAATCTGCCACTTCCTGAATTTCATGGCAACTAAATTTTAATTCACTTCTACCTGTTGATGTTTTAGTACTTCCACTCCATACTTGTGCAACGAATCAAAACTTCCAGACTCAAAACAATAACAAAAAAATGGTTCAAATGTCTCTGAGTACTATGCGACTTTACATCTGACGTCATCAGTCGCCTAGAACTTAGAACAAATTAAACCTAACTAACCTAAGTACACCACACACATCCATGCCCGAGGCAGGATTCGAACCTGCGACCGGAGCGGTCGCTCGGCTCCACACTGTAGCGCCTAGAACCGCACGGCCACACAGGCCGGCAAAACAATAACATGCAGAGCACTTATTCCAACTTCTCCTGCACAAGGATATCTCGAGCATTTTTAACGTTATACTTTCAATGATGAAGAACTATGCTGAGTTGCCACCACAGCTTTATGTGATAATGTTGTGAAAGTTTCACTTCTGCGTTCAAAAGTTGGCATCCCTCTTTTAGATATGGTCAGCTTCTCCTTAATGCCTAAGAGCTCATTTACTTTATCTGCCTCTCTCACATCCCTGTAAATAATAACAGGCTAAGTAAAATAGTTATCTTTCTGACTCTAACAGAACAAGCTGAAACTTCGATCTTACTTTCCAGGAAGAAAAAAATAACAATGTAATCACACCACGCGAAAAATTAGCAACCCGCAGGAAACCTCACACCAGTACGATGTAATAATGTCTCTAGCGTGGCTGATAGTCTCCGTTTGGCTAGAAATAGTCTGCTAGCTTCTTCAGGTGTGTCATGACCAGATGAAACTAATCATTAATGATTACATCCCAATGGCAGGAATACTGTTGTTAGTGTTGCCGCATGCAAACCTATGATTACGACTGTCGTTGTCTTGGAAGCTGTGAGCATTCACAGCATAATCAGTCTGAAGAACAAGGAGAAAACGTAAGACTTTGTTACCGAGAATGTTGAAATAAACATACTGGTTCATGTTTACGGTAACTTGACTGAGTAATCTCCATCGCGGCAGGAAAAACATTCCCGAAACGCCACAGAGGCACCTCTGGGCAGCATTACATCCTGCACGTTCTTCCGGTGAAGCACTTCATCGGGCCATGCACTCGACATTTTCTTTATCTGCTTCTCTCACATTCCTGTAAATAATATCAGGCTGCATAAAGTAGTTATATTTCTGATTCTAAAACAACAAGCTAAAATTTCGATCTTATTTTCGAGGAAGAAAAAAATAACAATGTAATCACACCACACGAAAAATTAGCAACCCATTGGAAACCTCACACCAATACCATGTAATAACGTCTCTAGCGTGGCTAATGGTCTCAGTTTGGCTAGAAAGAGTATGCAAGCCTCTTCAGGTGCGTCATAACCAGATGAAGCTAACCATTAATGATTACATCCCAATGGCAGGAAGAGAGAAATTTGCGACTTGTCCGACCACGCTGGACGCCCACACACCGCTTCTGTCCAGTTTCTGTGTTGTTTCTGCCTTTGAAGAGGTGCAGCTTTCTGCGATGCAGCATTATGCGTGGCACCCCACTCCAAATGTTTATGTACGCAATTCTCTTCGCAGCTTTCCATCGAAAAGCGGTCGATATGGACCTGCGTTGGCTGACAGTAGCGATTCCTGTAGCGTACGAATCCGATTGTCGTTGACAAAGTGTGAGACTTGTTGTTACGATCATTTTTCTTACGGCATATTATATGACAGGGTGTGTACAGAATTCCTTACAGACAAGTTGCACAATCTGCACCTACATATCAACAAATGAGGTAACCCCATTCACGACATGTAACGGGAACCTGAAAAGTCGATAGCTTACGTGGAATCATCTTACTCTACAAACGTGGTAACTCTTATGTTAACCAACGAGCTTTTCAAGGGGTAACGTACGTCGATCACTTAAAACCACAAGAAACAGAACTGAAGAAATCTAGTGGATGAAGTAGAAAGTAGACATTCAAGACAGTAATTGTTGTGAACAGTTAATTAACTTTTTTTAGAAGCCGAGAAGTACTTACACACCTTAAGTTGTTTCAGAAATGTGAAAACATAAGAAAAGATTGCGTTAAAACGGGATAATAACTTTTTTTGATTTATTTCAAAACGATGAAGACACAATTCCAAAGGCATTGTGTAAGGCAAAAGTTTGGGAAGGAAGATAGTCCATAACAATGAATACTGATATTACAGGGAAACTGCGAACTATGTACGAACCATTCACAGCGATGTACGTCTGTAAGCGAAACAGTGCTTCTTGCAACAGACTTATATTCAGACTGACACTAAACGTACTTTTGCAACACACAGACGTACACTTCGTAGCCACATAAAAGTCAAATACATGATGTCAGTTATGTTGAAGAAAGGAAGACTTACATTGAAACCCATGACGCGAATTGAGCAGCGTGCAAATTTTTTGACACGAAGATAGCAGTGAACATTTCTCTCAGCACATTAATGCCTTAGAGATACATCCTATCACATACCGAAAATACTATTAGGCTTTTGTAGCTGTAGAACCGAGAACATCGTCAGAATTTTTAATAGTATACTATCACTGTGAGACATCCGTCTCTTGTTTTCATCACGCCTGAGCAAATTCATGTTTAATTCCTCTGAAACATTGTACCTGCTCATCTTTTGAATCAACCATTTGAAATGAAAGCAAGTCGTAGCGTGTAAAATTGATATAAATGAGACGTTGGTATTAGAAGAATAAAAAAACTTATACACGACACAGTTCAAATATCAGTGTCAAATACTTGACAAAACGCATGGCTATTCTGAAAAGAAAAGTTGTTATCGACATTTTAAAAACACTATAAAGTATGTAGACCACAATTCACAACCACATATAGTGTGTAATAGTTACTGCATTTGAACTACTGTTTACTTGTGTCTTCCAATAAGTCCAGCGTAATGTTAACAAGAATGATGACCAATTCCACGAGGAATAAGAATTTCACATTTAAAAGTTGTTGTATTTACATATAGATAACAACAACCTCTGTCATAATCGAACAGAGCTCCAACTGTTTATATTCTTTCCAGCAAAAAAATAAGAACCTGAATGCAGACGGGACGTTGTAAACTAATCTATCTTACGTCAATTATAACCTACATGAAAAGTATGAACGTCATTAATTACTCGCCATTTAAAAGTCACTGGGAAGAGTGATGCCCGCGAAATAAAACAACGTACATGTAAGGTAGGTAGTGCGTAGACTCAGAGATGGCTTAATCGACAAAAGTATTAATGACGCTGCCGACAGAAAATATTGTCACTCCATAATGTAATGAGAAGAGATCAAAGGCACAGTTTAGAGACCAACAACAGTGTAACACAAGCCACAAGCTACTCTTTTACGAAACTAGTGTCTGTCTCGATGTGCCAAACTGTCAAAACTATAAAACCCTTGACAGTCATTAAGATTTATATTTACCAGTTACAAAGTGTTTCAGAAACTTGACTCAGTCTTCGTGTGACAGTCTCGAACTTCGTCAGTATAGCTGCCTTGAACGCAACACACTGCGTCAGCGAGTGTTGTGCGGTTTTGTCTCATTTTTACGTAGTTCACTCGGCGATAACCGTAACTTTACACTCACAACGTACACATGCTCAAAAGAGTATTCGTCTAACACATGAGTTTATGTTTAATGGTGTATAGGTAGTGGAAAATTATCAGAATGAAGTACAGTAAGGACATGGCCCTGTTTATTAATCAGTAAAAAGGAGACTACAATAAAGGAACATAGAAAAAATAAAGGAATATAGAAAAAATTCAAATGTATACGCAGTTTAGGATGCGAAGCAAGTATTCGTCTGCAGTTTTGAAAATGGCTCTCTGAACTTTGAGTATTACGGTTAGTACTTATTTGTAGGTCCACCTTTTCTGTTAATAATGTCTTGCATTCTCCTTGGCATAGATTTAACAATAGAATTTTAGGCCATTCTTCTAATAGAGCGTTCTTTAGGTTATTTCTGCTGGATACCAGTTGATTCTCGATTTTTTGTCGGGTGCAGTCCACAAATTCTCTGTTGAATTAGGGTCTGGGGACTCGGGAGTGTTATACAGTAGCCAAAGCCTTGCATCAGGGCATGAATGTGTTGGATCATTATCTTATGCGAAAATATATCCATCCAGAGAGACCCACATTATTCACACTTGTGGACCGATGTGTTTTTACAATGTTGCCTATAATTCCGTCAATAAAACACAAGTTCTCCACACCATTTGCACTCATGCAGCCTCAGAAGATTAGTGAAACTGCGTCATGTCAGCTCCCTTCCTTCTGCCCATTACACTGATGAATGATCTGCTAGGGGCTGTTGGGATCCATACTCCGCTTTATACAGTTCCTATCGACTGTGGCTGAAACAGGTTTTCCTGTATGCATCTGAACTGCAGTAGTAAGTTTTGGGTCGTTCATTTTGTATTTTTCTTAACCTTTATAGGTAGCTGCTGTTTTTCCATCTCGGAGAACACTGCAGAACGGCCACTTCGTGATTAGTTTTCGCACGTTTTGTTCTGATGAACAGTGGATGAAATACAACTGCGTAAGGAAAGGAAGAGTGGTATGTGTTAGTGCTGCAACATACCTGAGATCTTGTTCGCTAGACGAATACTTGTCTGACATTAACCGAGGCTTGATTTAAAATATCTTGGATCTGTTCACAAATTCAGCAACATGTAAATCCAAATAGCGTTTCGTTTCTTAAGGTAGATATCAACCGATGTAAGGAAGTTGTTATCGTTCGTTTCTTAGCTATATTTTTCTGACTGTGGTTCCTGTTCTATATCTAGAGCAATGGTCGCACGAATACTTTTTGGAGTCACTGTAACTAAAGGTTGGATACTGAGCTCACAAAAATAGCGTGTGGTACAAATAAGACGTAACTGCGGAACAATCAGAGATGTTGTGTTTTTAGCACTTACACCAACGAACTAAAGTTCACGATGATCAACTGAAAATGGGGCTATATCTTCGAAAGGCGCTGTGTCTAACGAAGCATAATTTGTAGTCTTTAAAGTCAGTACTGCCGTTAGACTGTTGTTTATTTACAGTGTTACAATTACACTTACACAATCATGATTTCGGCTTCAAAGTGCTATTTTAATACGACAGTATATAATCTTAGGCAATTTATAACTCTTAAAACACTTGATAATGGCACTTTGAAGCCGAAATCATGATTGTGTAAGTGTAAATGTAACACTATAAATAAACAACAGTCTAATGGCGGTAACGACTTTAAAAAAATATGTTACGACTGTGGCCCCACATTACGAAAAAATTAATAATTTGTAGTGGTTTTTTTTTTTGTTTCAGTAGTCTGTTACTCATTTCAGTCGCTACTGTTGTGCAAAGTTAGCAATTCCGTCTACTAAGGGGAGTAGTAAAGTGTGTTTCTCTTTGCAGAGGAGAGGTATCAGCCGAAAACTGTTGCTCGCATTCGTCATTGCTGTATTGTGAGATCTGGGGTGTTTACCTTAGAACAGTTCCATCATCAGTCGTTGAAGTATCGGTCAAATTACTCGTGTACAAAAAAGGACACAGATTTCACTTATCCTCGTTGAGACAAAAAATTCTGCCAAGTTTACCCGCTATTATGGCTGCGTAGGTGCTGACAACGGCAAGCGCCTAACAGAGCACATGAAGCAACCCGTCGTACTTAAGAGTGTATCCCAGTGAGGCACAAAGTTATACAGAAAGCTTCCAGTCAATCCCCAGTTGACCAGCCTGACGTGGCAGTTGAAGGTAGCTAAACGAAAGCCCAAATTTTAAATTTCACCTTCAAGAAATAGTCCACACGGAGAATCGCACAAACATAGTCATTTGACCAAGGGACAGACTCCCGTATGCACGACATAGCAACAAACATCCCAGGCGTAGAGAAAAAAAAACTGAAAGTTCTGACAGCAAATAAATCACCAGATCCGGGTGGAATCAATATTCGATTCTACGAAGAGTACTCTATGGCACTAGCCCTGCACTTATTGCGAATCTCTCTCCCAGCACGAAGTCACAAGAGACTGACAAAAAAGCGCAGGTGACTCCAGTATATAAAAAAAGTAAAATAACGCACTTGCAAAATTGCAGACCAATATCCCTTACTTCGGTTTGCTGCAGAATCATCGAACATATTCTCAGTTCGAATAAAATAAACTTTTTTGAGACTGGGGAACTTACGTCCACGACTCAGCGTGTTTTTAGAAGGCATTGCTAGTACGAAACTTAGTTTGCCCTTTTATACATGGTATACTGCGAACTATGGATGAAGGGCAACAGGCAGATTCCATATTCCTAGATTCCCGGAACGATTTTGACACGGTGCCCATTGCAGACTGTTAACGAATGTTCGAGCATAAGGAATAAATTCACAGATATTTGAGAGGCTCGAAGACTTCTTAAGTATTAGAATACAGTATGTTGTCCTCGACGGCAAGTGTTCATCAGGGATACGTGTATCGTCAGGAGTGCCCCAGGGAAGTGTTCTCCATATACAGTAATGATCTGGCGGACGGTGTGGGCGGCATTCTGCGGCTGTTGCTGATGATGCCGTGGTGTAAGGTAAGGTGTCGAAGTTGAGTGACTGTACGAAGATACGACTTAGACAAAGTTTCAGTTGCTGTTACGAATGGCAGCTAGCCCTAAACGTGAAAAAATCTAAGTAAACGCGGATGAGTAGGAAGATCAAACCTGTAATGTTCGGACACAGTATTGCTAGTGTCCTGGCTGACACAGCTATTTAAATATCTGGGCGTAATGCTGCAAAGCGAAATGAAACCGAACGACCATGTGGGAACTGTGGAGAGGAATGGTCTACTTCGGTTTATTGGAAGAATTTTGGGAAAGAGTGGTTCACCTGTAAAGGAGACCGCATATAGGACGTTGGTGCGACCTATTCGTGAGTACTGCTCGAATGTTTGGAATCCGTACCAGGTCGGATTGAAGGAAGACATTGAAGCAACTCAGAGGCTGGCTGCTAGATTTGTTACCGGTAGGTTCGAACATCACGTATGCCTGGCAGAGTTGCAACGGGAACTGAAATGCGAATCCCTGGAGGGACGGCGACGTTCTTTTCGAGACACACTATTGAGAAAATTTGGAAAATCAGCATCTGAAGTTGACCGCTGATCAATTCTACTGCCTGCAACACACATTGCGCATAAGGACCACGAAGATAAGATTCGAGGAATTAGGACTCATACGGATGCATACAGGCAGTCGCTTTTCCCTCGCTCTATTTTCGAGTGAAACAGGAAAGCAAATGGCCAGTTGTGTAAGGGTACCCTCCGCATACGGTCCCTTGCAGAGCATCTATATACACTCCTGGAAATTGAAATAAGAACACCGTGAATTCATTGTCCCAGGAAGGGGAAACTTTATTGACACATTCCTGGGGTCAGATACATCACATGATCACACTGACAGAACCACAGGCACATAGACACAGGCAACAGAGCATGCACAATGTCGGCACTAGTACAGTGTATATCCACCTTTCCCAGCAATGCAGGCTGCTATTCTCCCATGGAGACGATCGTAGAGATGTTGGATGTAGTCCTTTGGAACGGCTTGCCATGCCATTTCCACCTGGCGCCTCAGTTGGACCAGCGTTCGTGCTGGACGTGCAGACCGCGTGAGACGACGCTTCATCCAGTCCCAAACATGCTCAATGGGGGACAGATCCGGAGATCTTGCTGGCCAGGGTAGTTGACTTACACCTTGTAGAGCACGTTGGGTGGCACGGGATACATGCGGACGTGCATTGTCCTGTTGGAACAGCAAGTTCCCTTGCCGGTCTAGGAATGGTAGAACGATGGGTTCGATGACGGTTTGGATGTACCGTGCACTATTCAGTGTCCCCTCGACGATCACCAGTGGTGTACGGCCAGTGTAGGAGATCGCTCCCCACACCACGATGCCGGGTGTTGGCCCTGTGTGCCTCGGTCGTATGCAGTCCTGATTGTGGCGCTCACCTGCACGGCGCCAAACACGCATACGACCATCATTGGCACCAAGGCAGAAGCGACTCTCATCGCTGAAGACGACACGTCTCCATTCGTCCCTCCATTCACGCCTGTCGCGACACCACTGGAGGCGGGCTGCACGATGTTGGGGCGTGAGCGGAAGACGGCCTAACGGTGTGCGGGACCGTAGCCCAGCTTCATGGAGACGGTTGCGAATGGTCTTCACCGATACCCCAGGAGCAACAGTGTCCCTAATTTGCTGGGAAGTGGCGGTGCAGTCCCCTACGGCACTGCGTAGGATCCTACGGTCTTGGCGTGCATCCGTGCGTCGCTGCGGTCCGGTCCCAGGTCGACGGGCACGTGCACCTTCCGCCGACCACTGGCGACAACATCGATGTACTGTGGAGACCTCACGCCCCACGTGTTGAGCAATTCGGCGGTACGTCCACCCGGCCTCCCGCATGCCCACTATACGCCCTCGCTCAAAGTCCGTCAACTGCACATACGGTTCACGTCCACGCTGTCGCGGCATTCTACCAGTGTTAAAGACTGCGATGGAGCTCCGTATGCCACGGCAAACTGGCTGACACTGACGGCGGCGGTGCACAAATGCTGCGCAGCTAGCGCCATTCGACGGCCAACACCGCGGTTCCTGGTGTGTCCGCTGTGCCGTGCGTGTGATCATTGCTTGTACAGCCCTCTCGCAGTGTCCGGAGCAAGTATGGTGGGTCTGACACACCGGTGTCAATGTGTTCTTTTTTCCATTTCCAGGAGTGTATGTGTAGATATAGAATATTGCTAGCGTCGACAGTCAGTAGCATTAACGCAGAAAGTGTATACGTCACATTAATACATGCGAGTATTCACATTTTTGGGAATGTGGTAACGTAGGGATTCGACTACTTTTCTTTTCCACTGATCGGATTGGGTTGGCACTGATGCAACGAGTGCGGGACCGCCGACATCCTCTCTTCACAGCGTTGACATTCGCGTCGCCTGTGCGTCACTTTTATCCCAGACGTGGAATAAATTTACGTAACGAAAGAAAATATCGTACAGTGTCAGCTTTGTTAACTGAATAAAATACTCTCGGTGTTTCTCCCACGATAGAATTAAACATTTTCAAGCTTTCAACATCTCCCATCAGAAATGGTAAAAATCTGAGAGCAGTGAGACACACAACTGTCACATTATATTGTTGGAGACGACTAAATATTCTCACTGAAATTTGTGAACTAAAAACAAATATTTGTTCATGCGGTTTACACTCAAGTCTCTTTTTCTTTATTATTCCCCGACTCTCTTTCCTACTCACGTCTGTTACAGTTCACCTTAACAGTTTGCGCTAATAATTTCTGTGTATTTATGCATATTTTTCGCGTCTCTACGTCAGTCTATATACAAAGTATCTATTTATTTTTCTGTGGTTTCACAGTTCAGAAGTGCTACTTGGCTAATGGAAATGATCTGTCGGATTCAACTATTTAATCTGCAACCACTTTCAAAATATCCAGCTTTCAAATATCTCATGAAGGTATTATCGACACTGAGCAGTAAATATTGCACCATATAAGAGGGTTGGAATTTAAATGGTGGCAACTATTTATTCACAACCGATACAAAAAAAATGGATCAAATGGCTCTGAGCACTATGGGACTCAACTGCTGAGGTCATTAGTCCCCTAGAACTTAGAACTAGTTAAACCTAACTAACCTAAGGACATCACAAACATCCATGCCCGAGGCAGGATTCGAACCTGCGACCGTAGCAGTCTTGCGGTTCCAGACTGCAGCGCCTTTAACCGCACGGCCACTTCGGCCGGCAACCGCAACCGATACAAAAGAGTTACATGTTTGCACCTGTTACTGTCCTTCGAAGTAGTCACCAGCGTTGTGTAGAACCCGTTGTTAGCGATATAGAAAGCGTAGTATACCGTTAGCAGAGCCTGTTCTGTTGATGGTGCGAATGGAGCGGTCTAAAGTAATGGTGATTCTCGTGAACGACAGTGATGGTGTTATCCTAACGCACTATGTTCCTCCATGGCAGACCGTCAGTGCACGGTATTACTGTTCGTTTTTGGAGCATCACCTGCTACCAGCTTTGCGAAAGAAGTGGCGACACTTCCTGCGCAACCCACTCATTATTTTGCACGACATTTTGAAGGCTGTGGCTGTTCTGTTCGGTCGATGGGACTGGGAAGTACTGTACCATCCACCATACTCCCCGGACTTAAGTCCTTGTGACTTTGACTTGATTCCGAAGAAGAAGGAACCACTCCCTCGTATTCGCTTCAGAACTGTTCTAGAGATTCGACAGGCATTAGACCATTCCCACCATCAACAGAACAGGATCTGCTAACGATATACTACGCCTTCCACATCGCTGGCAACGGGTTCTGCACAACGCTGGTGACTACTTTGAAGGACAGTAACAGGTGCAAACATGTAACTCTTTTGTATCGGTTATGAATAAATAGTTGCCACTATTTAAGTTACAACCCTTGTAGCTGCAATACATCACGGTTAGGCAAAGGCAAAGGCACAGGAAGCAAGAAGTGGACTACAGTTCTCGGACGTGTGCAAACAAGAATTTGTAGCTTAAAACCACCATCCATGAAGTTCAAATGAAAGAGAAAAAGGAAACATCTCATAGAAACTGGTAAAAAAGTAAAGGAAATGAAATATGATTCGAAAAGGCATAGTTCAATAGAAGAGAAATACAGTCACTAGTAAATAAGCAAGCCTGGAGCAACGCTAAAGATAAACATAAGACAATGAATGAAAACCACATTCGATCTCTAAATTTCAAATGCACGGAAGAGACAAGAATATTTTCGAGATGCTTAAGGAAACCAACAGTGGAAAAAGCTAATTATTGAGCGAGTAGGCATAACAGTTAAACAAAAAAAAAAAAAAAGGGAGAGAGAGAGAGAGAGAGAGAGAGAGAGAGAGAGAGAGAGAGAGAGATGAAACGTGCGATGTAAAACAAAATGTGTTTCCGAGTGATTGAGTATATCAGTTTGAAATTCAGAAGCATAAATGGGGATCCATTGTTAAATTCTATGGAAAAAAAAGATACCAATCAAAAGAAACATTGAACGCCTGTAGATTTAGAAAGACTTGTACTACTGTATGTTGGAGACAGAAAAAGTTGGAATTAATGTTTCCAACCTACCACAATGTTAAATGATACATAGACAAGGCTGTGAGGGCCCGTCAGATAAGCATGCTCTGTGTTACCTGTGGTTGTCTTATCATCGCTCCTGTTTTACCACCACCTGGGCTTCCGCTCCTACCACGCCTTAGCACTTGTCCCAGCAAACCGCTTCCACGCATACTATGTTACCATGGGATTTTTTCAGCCAATCTTTCTAATACCAAAACAGTTATCATTTTATACCCGTATGTTAACTTACTTTTGTATGCTCCATCTGCAGTACAAAAATTCACTTGCTATTTTATTTGTTCTTTTCAGTTTTCATTACCGAATGGCTTTCTTGTACGCATAGTAGTTGTTCCTCAGACCTCCAGACCCAATCTGTAGTTCTTCAGTTGTATAATAATGTTCACACTAGCTTCAGGATCACTGCCTTCAGTTGTCTCCTTCAGCCGTCTTGTACGAGCAGTTGTTAATATATCGTATCGCTCGCTCCAGCTACGCTCTATAACCCACCCAATTTTCGTTTTGGTTTATGCTGTTTAGTTTTGCCATGAATTCCGGATTAATCACTCTCACTTCTCCGTCTCATGTGTGGGAGATTTATACACACATGCTGTACACAGCATTTCTGACCGATTATTGTAGATGTAAATAAGTAATGTGTCGCTGTAGTTCATCATTTTACAAAAGTTTTCGATTGACTTCAGATTATCGACTGATTTCTTAAGATCAACAAGTGTCGATTACTTAGGCATGATTTTCGTGATTCTTGTTCCCTTTAGTGGACGCAAGACGAGAATTGTTCCGCTTCTTTTCTGGTTTCTCCTCTGTAGTACGTTCGATTTCCTAAGAGAGATGTGCTATGTACAAAAGAACATGCTATTTCTTCATAGATCTGTTTCTGAATTTTCTTTTCCTATGATCATCACATGCAAGAGAACAATGAGAACACGCCACTCCATCTTTCGGCTAATGGTACAGCAAACACTGGAGATGTTCAAGAAAGAATAATCATTCTCTGTTGCAAAATGTTTTTTTACATTTTATTTGTGACGCGTTTCACTCTCACAGGAGCATCATTAGACATCTGGGGGGAAAACATCGATGTTCCCACTGGTATGGACATATATGTAACCTTGGCCGCCAGATATTACACTCATTTTACTTGGCGTTTAACACGCACGTCGCCGCTGTCCTTTCTACTACGCCTCTTTACTTAAAGGTTTGTTCTATTTACTACTAATTTTATGTTCTCTGCATACGTTAGGCTGCCGACCGGATTAACCTATGTCCCAATGCAACGAAGAGGTCGTGTTTTTTTTTTGTTTTTTTGTTTTTTTTGTTTTTCATTCCGCTGTTAAACGAATGATCGAAATTGCTTCTACGCTACGTTTATGCTTTCTGGAAGGGAACGAAGTTCTTCCTGTACCTATTCAGATTCACATTTCATTTCTTTTTATAAACGAATTCTCTTCTTTGTCAGCAATTAAGAGGCTCTAGTTGTCATAATAATTGTCTGATAGTGTTCGTATTTCTTCACTGAATGTCTCATGTGAAGAAATGAGAAGGAGCGATCTTTATTACTCAGTAAAAAAACTTCCTGCACCCAAAATCGCATGAATATCTATTTATTTTCGCCAATCGGTTTCGACGGGCACTCCTGTCATGTCCTCGTCCTCAAAAATACCTGTTACAAAAAGTCTTCATTGTGAGTTGAAACCTCATGCCGAGTTGCCTTGTTACTTGGTAAATTGCAGCACATTATATAAAGTTTTGTCAGAAATAAAACATTTACAGTCAAAAACCACATTGTGCATTTTGCCATGACGGCTTACGTGGCCCGCACAGATGATTGTTCAATCTTAAGAAACTCAATACACAATGAAATGCATACTGGATAATGACAGCAAAGCCTATCGAAACTGACTGTAGAAAATAAATTAGTATACATGCGATATTAACTACGTCCGATCCTTTGTTCATCTGTAACGATGACCTTTACCAAAACATCATGGAACTCCCCCTTCTGAATGGATTATCAGTCTTTTAGCTATTGTACCTGTCAATTGTTTTATCAATTACGAAGGTGTGTGCTTCACCGACGCCTACTGATTTTTTTTTCAGATCACTGCGGCGGGGGAAGAGTAATAGATGGGTTAGCCAGACGAGTGATTTACCATTTGTATATGCCGACGGTAATGCAATGACAGTGGAAATCTAGAGGCACATGAAAAGAACATGCACCTACATCCCTTATCTACATGGATACTCTGCAAATCACAAATGCATTGCAGAGGTATCATCGAACCACCTTCAAAATAACTCTCTGCTATTCTACTCTCGAACAGCGCGCGAAAAGGACGAACACCTATACCTTTCCGTGAGAGCACTGACTTCCCTTATTTTATAATGATAATCGTTTTTCCTTATGTAGGTTGGTATCAACAGAATATTTTCACATGAGAGGAGAAAGCTGGTTATTGAAATTCCGTGAGAATATCCCGCTGCAACGAGAAAGGTTTTTGATTTAATTATGTCCATCCCAAATATTGTATCATGTCCGTGACACTGTCTCCCCTGTTTCCCGACAATACAGAACTGGCTGCCCTTCTGTGAACTTTCTCGATGTACTCCGATAACCCTATCTGGTGAGGATTCCGCATCGCATAGCAGTACTCCAAGAGAGGACAGGCAAGCATAGTGTAGACAGTCTCCTTAGTAGATCTGATGCATCTTCGAAGTATTCTGCCAATAAAACGCAGTCTTTGGTTAGCCTTCCCCACAACAATTTCCATGTGTTATTTCCAATCTAAGTTGTTCATAACTGTACTTCCTAGGTATTTAGTTGAATTTACGGCCCCTGGATTTGAAAGATTGATCGATTAACCGGAGGTTAACGGATTCCTTTTAGCACTAACATGGATGAATTCACACTTTTCATTATTTAGCGTCAATTGCCAATACAAGCTCTCGATGGGCTCTGCCTGTATTACGATGTTAACCACCCGAGCATGATGCTAACAATTCGAACAGGAAGACAACAGTTTACCTTAACAACAGAAGAGCGAGATTACAGCTGGATGAGATGGCGCGCGGCTAGCACCTTCAGCACTTCTTACAAAAGAGATAAGCACACGAGCAAAAGATTAATGACTCTCACGAAACATCATGCTAATACTATATACGAACACATCCTTTGTAATGCCTTCATTTCGGTGAAAAAGAGAGTACACAAATTTTCAGCCAATATGCCATGTCCAGTTGAAGTTACTTTTTGGTCGTAACTACCCATAGAGCTACAAAATTGCCTGGATGTTTCTTGCTATGTTTCACATGTTTGGTGTAGTTAATTTTGATAGTAGAGTACGGTTTTAAGGTTTTAAACAGGACAGTCATTACATTAATAAGTCAAAGCATACAAATTACTATCATGAATTCGTTATAGAATAAGGAAGAAATTGGAAGAAGCCGATCTCGGGGAGATCAGTTTGGATTCCGGCGAAATATAGGAACCTGTGAGTCAATACTGACGGTATGACTTATATTACAACATAGGTTAAGGGACGTCAAATCTCTGTTTATAGTATTTGTACACTTAGAAGATATTTTGATAATGTCGACTGAAATAATCTCTTTGAAATTTCGAAGTTAACAGGGGTAAAACACAGGGAGCGAAAAGCTATTTACAACTTGTACAGAAACCAGACGGCAGTAATAAAAGTCGAAGGGCATGAAGGGCAACAGTGGTTGAGAAGGGAGTGAGACAGAGTTCTGGCCTATGCCCGATGTTATTCAATCTCTACACTGAGCAAGCAGTAAAGGAAAACAGAAAAATTGGGGGTACGAATTAAAGTTCATGGAGAAGAAACAAAAAATTTCAGGTTTGCCGATGACTTAATTCTGTCAGAGACAGCAAAGGACTAGGAACAGCAGTTGAACAGAATGTACTATATCTTGAAGGAAGTATGTAAGATGAACATCAACAAAATCTAAACAAGGATAATGGAATGAAGTCAAATTAAATCAAGTGATCCTGGAGGAATTAGATTATGAAACGGGGCACTTAAAGTAGTATATGATTTTTGGTATTTCTACCAAAAAATAAATGATGATGGCCAAAGTGGAAAGCATATAAAATTGAGACCGGCAATAGCAAGAAAATAATTTCTAAAGAAAGGAAATTTGTTAACATTGAACAAAGATTTAAGTCTCAGGAAGTTTATCCTGAAACTATTTTTATGGGATGCAGCGTCGTATGGAAGTGAAACATGTATGATAAACAGTTTAGACAAGAAGAGAATAGAAACTTTCGAAATGTGGTCCTACAGAAGAGTACTGGAGGTTAGATGGACAGACCACATAACTAGTGAGGAGATAATGAATATAATTTGGGACTAGAAGATGGGATAGGTTGGTAGGACATTATCTGTGACATGAAGGAATCACAAACATAGGATTAGAGGGAAATGTGGGGGTAAAAATTGTAGAGGGATACCAAGAGATGAATACACTAAGCAGATTGGGAAGGATGTAAGTTGCAGTAGTTATTTGGAGATGAGGAGACTCGCACAGGTTAGAGTAACGTGGAGAACAGCATCACAGCAGTCTTTGGACTCAAGACCACAACAAACACGCATTACATAGTCAGCTGCAAGATGATGCTCATGTGGTTAAATAATTCAGAATGAAGTACATTATCGTTAAATAATGTATTTCCTCTAGTTCAGTGCAGAATTTGTTCTTTTCGATACATTCCTTACCATGCGCATGGGTAGTTCGGTGGCAGATGTAATCGTTGGTAAGCGAGATAACTGATCGCAAAAAACAATGTTAATGCCAAGTTTCAACGCAAGAAAGTGATCGCACGATGATAAAAACAATAACTGGACTTCGTTGAAGTCATTAAACTGAAGGATCGACTTGTAATTATTGAAATGCGGTCACGATAGCACGCTGATAGTGCGCGATAGTTGTGTCAACAAACCGACTACTTCCAACGTATTTAACAGTCTGAAAAAATACATGAAAAAGTTCTCATTAGTGGAATGGGAGAGTAATCATCTTATTACTGAATGAAACATAACGTATTTTAAACAAGTGCTATTCCAGCATAACATTACGACAGCAAATTGTACAGCTCCTTTTCGTTTGATGGCCAGAAAAAGAAGATGGAGAATACAACGCAGTGTGCTTCACCTTTCACAAAAACAATCGAGAATCAAAATTTACAAAGAAATACAGTAATAATTAATCCAACAAATGTAAATTTTGCATTCTCAAAAAAAAAAAAAATAAAAATAAAAATATTACGTCACTGACTTAAGCGAAATCTAATGTTACGCTGTAGAATGGGTACAACCCTGCGAATATGATTCTCATCATCATGCAGAATGCAAGTGTACACAGACAGAATCATCAGTACAAACCAGAGGCAAAACGTGTTCCTTATTAATCTAAAAAAAAAAAGAAATTCTCATCATAGCTTTCAGACTTAACAGTGTCGAAAATTTTCTCGCTACTGTAGTTGGTATTATAACAGATTAAGAAGACACCTGCTTTATTACAGACAATATGGAGACTTCGAGACGGTACACTGATACAGAATTTCTGTGAGCTCGCCTCGTCTCATGAGGTATGATTTCCGTCACTCTGAAGAAAATTAGGAATTTAATAACTTCAAAGAATAACGGAAATAACTGCAAAAGACATATACTAAGGCCTCTTTCATATTCGGTCTCCTTCTACACTACTGGCCATTAAAATTGCTACGCCAAGAAGAAATACATATGATAAACAGGTATTCATTGGACAAATATATTATACTAGAACTGACATGTTATTATATTTTCATGGAATTTGGATGCATAGATCCTGAGAAATCACTACCCAGAACAACCACCTCTGGCCGTAATAACGGCCTTCATACGCCTGGGCATTGAGTCAAATAGAGCTTGGATGGTACAGGTACAGCTGCCCATGCACCTTCAACACGATACCACAGTTCACCAAGAGTACTGACTGGCGTATTGTGACGAGCCAGTTGCTCGGCCACCTTTGACCAGACGTTTTCGGTTGGAGAGAGATCTGGAGAATGTGCTGGCCAGGGCAGCAGTCGAACATTTTCTGTATCCAGAAAGGCCCGTACAGGACCTGCAATATGCGGTTGTGCATTATCCTGCGGAAATGTAGGGTTTCGCAGTGATCTAATGAAGGGTAGAGCCACGCGTCGTAACACATCTGAAATGTAACGTCCACTGTTCAGAGTGCCGTCAATGCGAACAAGAGGTGACCGAGACGTGTAACCAATGGCACCCCATACCATCACGCCGGTACGCCAGTATGGCGATGACGAATACACGCTTCCAATGTGCGTTCAACGCGATGTGGCCAAACACGGATGCGACCATCATGATGCTGTAAACAGAACCTGGATTCATCCGAAAAAAATGACGTTTTGCCATTCGTGCACCCAGGTTCGTCGTTGAGTACACCATCGCAGGCCCTCCTGTCTGTGATGCAGCGTCAACGGTAAACGCAGCCATGGTCTCCGAGCTGCTAGCCCATGCTGCTGCAAACGTCGTCGAACTGGTCGTTCAGATGGTTGTTCTCTTGCAAACGTCCCCATGTGTTGACTCATGGATCGAGACGTGGCTGCACGATCCGTTACAGCCATGCGGATAAGATGTCTGTCATTTCGACTGCTAGTGATACGAGGCCGTTGGGATCCAGCACGGCGTTCCGTATTACTCTCCTGAACCCATCGATTCCATATTCTGCTAACAGTCATTGGATGTCGACCAACGCGAGCAGCAACGTCGCGATACGATAAACCGCAATCGCGATAGGCTACAATCCGACCTTTATCAATGTTGGAAACGTGATGGTACGCGTTTCTCCTCCTTACGGGAGGCATCACAACAACGTTTCACCAGGCAACGCCGGTCAACTGCTGTTTGTGTATGACAAATCGTTTGGAAACTTTCCTCATGTCAGCACGTTGTAGGTGCCGCCGCCGGCGCCAACCTTGTGTGACTGCTCTGAAAAGCTAATCATTTGCATATCACAGGATCTTCTTTCTGTCGGTTAAATTTCGCGTCTGTAGCTCGTCATCTTCGTGGTGTAGCAATTTTAATGGCCAGTAGTGTAGTAATTACGTACATCCCTTATAGACGGTACTAACTGAATTTCGGCGAAGTAGCCAAATTTTCCTGGCATGAGGGACTCAGGAGTTCAGTCGCTCATCTCGCCATGGAGGAGGCGACAGTCGAGCGCACAGCCTGGCCGTTGTCGGCAGGCAAGCTCTTGTCTCTAGTGAGGACTCCTGTCAGTTATGTTTCGAATTTTCTGGGGTTAGCATCTCCTGCGGGCGGTTACCTCTGCCGCCCTGGGTGGCGAGGGCTTGAATACACGGCTAGGGATTGCCATTTTAAGGCGTGCTCCTCGTGGCTGTGGAGGCGAATAGTGGTTTTCGTTGAAAATTTTTGGGCGCAGGGACGAAACGACAGCGCGGAGCGTCCGTCGCATATGAGTTAACAACAAACCCGCCTTTTCAGGATTCCGTAGCTCACCCGGTAAAAAGGGAACCCTTATACGAGGAGCATTCAGTAAGTATTGAGACACTTCTTTTCTCGACGAACGTCAGTTGAAAACATGCGGAATTTGTTTTGGGACATCGTGGAATATTCCCAATTCAGCCGCTATAATTTCATGAGGTTCCGACAGGTGGCGGTGCTGTACGAAGCTTCTTTAACAGAGGTGTGTTCCAAGCAGAGAGCAGTCGTTGAGTGTCTTTCGGCGGGAAATCAGAGCATCGCAGATTTTCATAGGCGCTTCCAGAAGGTCTATAGAGCCCAGGCAGTGACCAAAAGCACGGTGAGTCGTTGGACGCTGCGTTTGTCGTCATCGCAACAAGGTCGCGCAAACCTGTCCGATCTCCCGCAACGGTCAACTTTGAAGTGTACTGTGCATGACTTCAGTGCGTTCGTCATCGTCAGAATGCAAACGAACTTCTCCTACAATGCAAGGCCTCACAGAAGTCTGCGCAACCGAGAGACGCTGACAAAACTTCATTGGAATTTTCTTCCTCAACCACTTCGCAGCTTCCAATTTCCATCTGTTTGGTCCAATGAAGGTTGCAGTACGTGGATGAAGCGCAGGTTATTGCTACAAGACGTTGGCTGCGACATCGACGTGTAGGGTGGTACCATGCGGACATACAGGCTCTCCCAGTAAGGTGACGGAAGCCCGTCGCATTGAACGGAGATATAATCAAAAATAGAGTTTTGTAGCCAAAAGAGAGGGGAATAATTTGAGATACTGGAATCTTGAATAAAACCAACTTGCTTTCATGAAAAGGTGTTGCCTTACATACTGAATGCTCCTCGTTGTTCGTCTGTCTGTCTGTCCGACTGTTAAGATACCTTTTTCTCAAAAACGAATAGAGGTATCAAGGTCAAATTCATGACACACAATAATGTCTACGGTTCCTTGGCGGAGTATAAACTTAAAGATTCTATTTCAATGCCTTCAAAAGATACTGTCTTTTACAGTGAAATGACAAAAGTCCTGGGATAGCAGTATGTACTGACAAGAATATCCGTGATCAACATGAAGACTACGTCTGACCCTTACAGCGAAAGCCAACTGACAAGAGGAAGACATTAGACACGGCCAGCCGATTCGGCTCGTTCTTGGCAGGTGGAATCGACTCAAAATTGACAGGATCGAAAGGTAAATGAAAACTGAGCATTTTTCATCATGATATACACTGCCGTGACAAAAGTCTTTGAATAAAGATATGCATATACACAGATGACTGTAATATCGCGTACACAAAATATATATATATATATAAGGGTAGCGCATTGGCAGAGTTGTCATTTGCACTCGGTGATCCATGTGAAAAGGTTTACAACGTGATTATGTACACACAACGGGAACTAACAGAATTTAAACGCGGAATGATACTTTGAGGCGACAGATGGGAAATTTCATTTAGGAAATCGTTAGGGAATACGATAAGCTGAGATCTATGGTGTCAATAGTGCGCTAAGAATACCAGATTCCGGGCATTACCTCTCACGACGGACAACGCGGTGGCCGACGGTCTTCACTTAACGACTGAGAGCAGCGGCGTTTGAGCACAGTCGTCACTTCTAACGGCCAAGCAACATTGTGTGAAATAACCGCAGAAATCAATGTGGGACGTACGACGAATGTATCCTTTAGGACGGTGCGGCAAAATCTAGCATAAATGGGCTCTGGCCAGCAGACGGCCGACGGCGACACGAGTGCTCTTGCTAACAGCACGAAATTCGTCTTCAGCGCCTCTCCTGGGCAGGTGACTATATCGGCTGAACTAAAGGCGACTGCAAAACCGTAGCCTTGAGAAGTCCCGATTTCATATGGTAAGAGCTGATGGTAGGGATCGTGTGTGGCGCAGACCCCGCAGGCCCATGGACCCAAGTAGTCAACAAGGCATTGTGTAAGCTGGTAGTGGCTCTACAACGATGTGGGCTGTGTTTCTATGGAATGGAATGGGTCCTCTGGTCTAAATGAAACTATCATTGACTGGAAATCGTACTAGGGTAGTTAGAGGCCATCCCAAACAACAATGGAATTTTTATGGATGGCAGTGCGCCGTGTCACAGGGCCACAAATGTTCGCGATTGGTTTGGAGAATACTCTGGACAATTCGAGCTAACGGTTTGGCCATCAAGATCACCTGACATGAATCCCATCGAACATTCATGGGACATAAGCGAGAGGTCAGTTCGTGCTTAAAATCCTGCCCTGGTAAGCCTTCATCTACGTCTACATCTACGTGATTACTCTGTCATTCACAATAAAGTGCCTGGCAGAGGGTTCAATGAACCACTCTTTCGCAATTACGGACGGCTATAGAGGGAGTATGGCTCAGTCCTTCTGCAAGGGACCTCCAGCGATTTGAGGAGTACGAGCCACATCGAGTTGCTGCACTGCTATGGGCAAAATGAGATCCGACACGATATTAGGAGCCATTCCATGGCATTTTTTACTTCAATGCGTGTCACTAATTTTGAAATCCGAGGACCCACTCATCGAAACCTGGCCCATTGTTGGGATCTGAGAGGTCATGTGATCGAATCTCGGTCCATGGCTTTTCAACATTCGTTTTAAGCTAGCCTTCACCCTTCAGCAATGTGAGGAGTCGCCGGAAGCAACACATGAGTCAGATTCCACGTTAAACTGCAGCATGTCTTTCCACAGTTGTATAGCTGGGGTAGGTTATAAACACGCAAGTCACCCCGAACTGGCTTCCTTGTGATTGTCTTTATACATAATTAAGTTTGTACGGAATACTCAGTCACGAGCCGTTTTCGCAATTGCCCGGTTTTTATCTTTGTAGAGATGCTAGGTAGGTTATTTTGAATTTTCTCTTAGGAGGGATACTTGCATTGGTGATATCCTCCCATGCCATTGTGTGGCAGCAGGCTATGGGTCTTGACTGGCCGATAGTAGTCTAGGTTCACTTTTTTACGCGGGCACCTCGGGAGGACGCTGCAGGTTGTTTGGGTAAGTTCCGTTCAGCTGCCGTGGTTGAGATTACATAATTTCGATCAAGCATCAATCTGTTTTAGGGTCATCATCGTGACTTTTTTTGTTTTTTTTTTCGTACCACCTTCATGATTTCCTTATTTTTGTCGATTTGAGAATGAACTTTCTCTTACAAGGGGAAGCCACGACGTTTGGAACGCGGATTTACTGTAGATTTCGTACACTCGTAGTACTCCATGAAGACAACAAAACGTGTAAGCATTAGCGCGTACTTCTCATGCGTTATTGACCAAATCTGGACGGATTAGCGACGTGGGACGGAGTGCTGTCTAGCCTGAATGTGGCTTTTACGCAATTTCCCATACCTCACTAGATCAGTGGTTCCCAAACAAGGGCTAATTACCCACTAAGCGGTAACATTCCAGAGTCGTAAAACCAAAATGGATTCACTGAAGATTTAGTAACCACTCAAAAGTAATCACTATTATGGTACACTCTAATATGTATCGGAGCATCATTATCTGCCATTTGGCATCCACTGCTGGATAAAAGCCTTCTCTAGATATTTCCGTGCACTGCGGTCTCTGATCATTTTCTATTGCCATCAGGTAGTTACCTTCGGTTAATTTTCCTCAGTCGGTTATTTCTTGGCATCCATCACAGAATTTCCTTTGGCCATGTACCATCCACCTTTCTCGCTGATATCCACCCCACCTGCACCTTTTCCTGTCTCTGTCGCAACTACGTCTTCGTCTCTAGTCTGCTCCCTAACCCGTTTGTTTGCTTTTTGTCTTTCCTGGTACCACACAACTTGCATCTCTCTATGCATCGCTGAGTACTACTGAAGTGCGGTTTTCGTATTGAAAAGCCAGGCCTCACTGCAAGGAGTTACGTGCACTTGAGATCATTATAACTTTTCTATTTATTTCTTTTGCTGTCCATCCAGTGGTAGTAGTTATCACTCGTTGTCATTAATAAATTCTAATAGCAACTATTTTTCTGATGAGGAAAGATGGCTCAGATCAAACTCTGTGACTGATGGAATATTTTCAGACAATGAAATTCCTGCGAAAGCACAATTTCTTGCACCTTAAAACACACTCCAGATTTCTTGATGAAGTAGAACAGATATTAATTTAGCGAAAGTTCGGTGATTAGTGGCTATTATTAGTGGATCGGTGATTAGTTGCCACTATTATCGAAAGAACCTTTATGAACACCGATTTCATTCGCAGCAGACAGGTGTGAACTTCGGACTACGATAGCAACGAAAACAAAATCGAAGAAACGAATTAACATTATTTCTTGGTGCAGTGAAATACGTAGAGGACATGTGCGTTCGAGTTGTTTGAACATCAGCCAATAATTGAAAATCGTTTGTCGTTTCAAAAGACGAGTGTTAATTGTTTACAATCTAATGTTTAATTAGGTCCTAAACTTTTGTTCGGGGTATTGGATAGCATCTGATCTCGTTCAGGGGTAATGGTCTCAGAAAAAAAATTTCAAATGTGTATTAATCCCTAGACTTACACACTACTTAAACCAACTTATGCTGTGAACAACACACACACACACCCATGCCCGAGAGAGGACTCGAACCTCTGTAGGGAGGGGCCTCTCAGTCCGTGACATGGCGCCTCAAAACGCGCGGTCACTCCGGCCTTGGGAACAAGTAACATAGATTGATGTCAAGATGGGACCCAAATCCCACTTCACTTATACGATTCAGAAACGTTTAGATAACTTTCGCTCACCTTCACACGAAATACACTACACGCAGACAGTCACATTTGGGGTCCACGTATTCCGGGGTGGCGACAGCAAGGGCAACCGACCACCCATGAAATCAGCCATAACTTATCCACAACACAGGATTAAACAGCCAACCGGTTGCACATAAACGGTAGGTGCATTTGAAAGGAGCATTTGTATGTGGCACCCGAATGTGATTTTTGTAAATGATGTATGTCTTTGATAGGCTTTATATCGCAGGCCCAGAGATACTGCTTCTGGTCTGAGATTATTATAGTGTTGGAGTAAGAAAGCGCTTGGCGCTCAGTTGTAGGTAGCTGTCTGCGAGGGAAACACGATGGAGTAGGCAGTTTTTGTGGTGCGCTGTGTGAAGTCACCAAGTGTTAGATTAATTTAGGTATGTCAATAATGTTGAACATAGAAGCAGAAGTCTTCATGCAAGCAAGGTAAAGATGTTAAATAATTATGATTTTTCTTTTTGCGAGCTTGTTAGTATAGATGTGTTGGCTCATAATTTGTAATTGTTGAGTAACCCCAGAATGTACGTAGACCGTTTTGATAAAAATGCTAGTTAGATATTTCACTTTTGTAATGCTTACAAGATTTGTTAACAGAGCTATATGTAATCTGATGATCTGCATTTATGTGGGATTAGTGAAGTTAGATAATGTTTGCTGTTTAAATCTCATTGTTTGTGAATCAATCGTGAGTAATGTTGCTTCAGTTGTCAGATGTTTTTGAAAAGCCAAACTTAACTTGCAATATAATTTTGCTAAAAATGTTCAGTGTTAGTAATTCACCATTATCAGTACCGCCTCCCTGTTCAGGTCGCATATTTTTCAAAACAAGTGTGACTTTTTTAAATGTTCTCATTTATCAGGCAAAAGAATTTCATGTGCATTTCAAGTATTATGGCCAGCATTGCACACTGCTGAGCCTGTAGCTAGCATATTTTTGTTTTTCGTGAGAGACCGAATACATCGCTTTACTCCGTTGCAGCTTTAGAGGTAAGGCAATTTGATTTATTTGTTATGTGCACAGGGATCAAAGTTAATGGTTTTGAACAGGGTCATAGGATTCAGTGCCTAAAGGGCTGAATTTATATGGAAGTGACTGTATTTCTTTGTTGGTACTGTGAGTTCCATTCAATTCGTGTAAAGTTTTGCTAACAGTAACACAGAGTAAGCACACCACTTGCAGTTACAACACACTACACGATAATTCGAGTTCAGTATCAGATCCACGGTTCATACATTCATTTAACGTAATCGTAAAGTTTTCTCTTTATTTACTGAAAGAACGTTACACATTGACCCAGGTTTTCATACCTACTAGGGGTGTCTTCATCAGAATGAAATGTTGCTAAATCGTAAAATTATTTTGTTAAAATGCAACAGTCAGAATTTGCATAGTTGCTCCAAATTCTGACTATTGCTTTGTAGCAAGGTAATTTCACGATTTAGCAACATTTCATTCTGATGAAGACAACCCTAGTAGGTGCTGATATCTGGGTCAGTGTGCCTAGCGTTTAAGTGCTACCGGTTGGCTGATTAATCCTATACTGAAATAAATGTTCGGTTGCCGAGTAACATCCCTGTTGAAAACTGTATACCTTATCCGTTAATAACCACTCGGACCCTACGTCGAACCAGGACAAAGGCACAAGAAAATGATTACGGCGATGCTATTTTCCTTGACTTCCGGAAGGCGTTCGATACAGTTCCGCACTGTCGCCTGATAAAGAAAGCAAGAGCCTGGAGAATATCAGACCAGCTGTGTGGCTGGATTGAAGAGTTTTTAGCAAACAGAACACAGCTTGTTGTTTTCAATGGAGAGACGTCTACAGATGTTAAGGTAACCTCTGGCGTGCCACAGGGGAGTGTTATGGAGCCATTGCTTTTCACAATATATATAAATGACCTAGTAGATAGTGTCGTAAGATCCATGCGGCTTTTCGCGGATGATGCTGTAGTATATAGAGAAGTTGCAGGATTAGAAAATCGCAGCGAAATGCAGGAAGATCTGCAGCGGATACGCACTTGGTGCAGGGAGTGGCAACTGACCCTTAACATAGACAAATGTAATGTATTGCGAATACATAGAAATAAGGATCCTTTAATGTATGATTGTATGATAGCGGAACAAACACTGGTAGCAGTTACTTCTGTAAAATATCTGGGAGTATGCGTGCGGAACGATTTGAAGTGGAATGATCACATAAAATTAATTGTTGGTAAGACGGGTACCAGGTTGAGATTCGTGGGAGAGTGTCCATCAACAAAGGAGGTGGCTTACAAAACACTCGTTCGACCTATACTTGAGTATTGCTCATCAGTGTGGGATCCGTACCAGGTCGAGTTGACAGAGGAGATAGAGAAGATTCAAAGAAGAGCGGCGCGTTACGTCACAGGGTTATCTGGTAGGCGTGATAACGTTACGGGCATGTTTAGCAAACTCAGGTGGCAGACTCTGCAAGAGAGGCGCTCTGCATCGCGGTGTAGCTTGTTCGCCAGGTTTCGAGAGGGTGCGTTTCTGGATGAGGTATCGAATATATTGCTTCCCCCTACTTATACCTCCAGAGGAGATCAAGAATGTAAAATTAGAGAGATTCGAGCGCGCACGGAGACTTTCAGACAGTCGTTCTTCCCGCGAACCATACGCGACTGGAACAGGAAAGGGAGGTAATGACAGTGGCACGTAAAGTGCCCTCTGCCACACACCGTTTGGTGGCTTGCGGAGTATAAATGTAGATGTAGATGTAGAAAATTTATTGTGGCTGCATAAGAACATGCTGGGAGTCAGCATTTCCATGGGGGGTCTTTTCAGAGGACTCATGAAAGATCCTGTTTTAAATGCTGACTCCTATCATGTTATAAAACAGTCATCTGAAAAGGAATATTTACGGGCCGTATGGATTTCTGTAGCGTCTAGTCAAAAATACAGGTTTCGCCATCACAGAATTTATGCGAGCATTCGACGGGAATAGACATTACTGTTCAGGAGAGTAGTTAGCCGCGACGGAACGAGCAGTAATACTCCAGCAGGCGCAACCGGCGACGGGTAATCCGGAGGGTCCGCGGCGGCGCCCGGACACCTGCCACCTGCTCCGCGCCACAATGGCCGACGTCTTGCAGAGCTGACCCTAATCCCTTCGGGGGCGTCGGCGGCTGCGCCCCTCAAGACAAAAGCTGACGCTGACGGATGGTGGCCGCGCTGTGTTTTCAATACCCAGTGGGCGGCGGTGCAGGCAAACCCACCCACTCACTCACACACACACACACACACACACACACACACACACACACGCCCGCGCGCGCGTTGGATACCCGCAGAGGGGAATTAGCGTGGCAGCCCCCGATACAGTAGCGGCGGTCGCCTCAAATGTTTACCAAGACGCCTCGACGGCGCGCCGCGTCCATTTATCATATTGTGTTGGAGTGACAACTTCCCCCGCAGCCGCTGCGCCCGCGAGATACCATCTGGAGCCCGATAGCCCCCGTGTGGACCGGGATGCGTGATAAATGGTCGCCGGACCTTCTGTTGGCGCGGCGCGGTGCGTGGGATCGCCGCCTCCGCTGCTGGTCGTTTGTAAACGAAGGCGCGGCCGACGCCGCCGACGGCGTGTGGACGGCTGGGGAGGGTGCCTTCCGCCATCCACCCTTCTAAACCCTGAGCCTCGGGGAGGACCACGAAACATATCCTGAGCCCCGCCAGCAATCTCTCTGTCTCCGCACTTTAGGTGCCATAGCACCACAGTTCCTTTTCCCACTGCTCTTCACAAGCGACATCTAATCAATTTCGTGCCTGTGGAGTATCGACTCACTTGTTGGGGCCACATGGTACAGCGGCAAACAGCGTGCCATGAAACAGGGAGGGAAGAGGATCAGCCGGCCGGAGTGGCCGGGTGGTTCTAGACGTTGCAGTCCGGAACCGCACGACCGCTACGGTCGCAGGTTCGAATCCTGCCTCGGGCATGGATGTGTGTGATATCTTTAGGTTAGTTAGGTTTAAGTAGTTCTAAGTTCTAGGGGACTGTTGACCTCAGATGTTAAGTCCCATAGTGCTCAGAGCCATTTGAACCATTTTGAACCTTTGGAGAGGATTAACGTTTAATGTCCTGTTGACAGCGAGGTCCTTGGAGCACAAGCTCGGATCAGGGAAGGATGGGGAAGGAAATTGACCGTGCCGTTTCAAAGGAATCACCCCGACATTCGCCTTAAGAGATTCTGGGAAATCAAGGAGTGGCTAAATCTGTACGGCCACATGGAGATTTGAACCGTCGTCCTCCCAATTGCGAGTCCAGTGACCTTGAAACAGACAGGTCGGGGAATCAAATCCTTCTCAGACCACGGATGTGTTCGGTCTTCCTTTAATCTTGCCCTCACACCTTAAAGAATGGAGGAGGAGGGCGGGGAAGGGAGTCACCACGAACGCCACCTGCCTCGGTCTTCGCGTCAGACTATAGGTACCTTTTTCCTGGCTCCACAACTGTGGTAGATTGGGGACATGTCGACGAACTCGCATTCAGTTGGAAGACTATTGAACCACTCAAAATTATTATTATTATTATTATTATTATTATTTTTACCGTCTCAGTTGTGCGACTCTATTCGTGATTTCCTCTCAGGTAGGTAATTGATGGGAAGTCATCCAGTGGAACCGAAGTGATGTCTGACGCCCAAGGATGTGGTGCTGGTCCTAATCCATATAGCTGATTCAGTATACATTCTGAGCAATCCTTTTAGATTATTTCCATTATTTCTAAATCATGCTGACGTTTAGCGATAGTAAATTGCTCAGAAGGTCAAAACAAACTGCATAGTGATTTATATCAGATATCTGCATCGTGTGAAAAATGGAAATAAGCAGCGTGAGGTCCTCGACATGAATACTTAAAAATTTTGTCGAATTACAGCTACAATATAAATAACATAAATGTAAAGGTTGTCGATTCAGCTAAATACCTAGGGATTGCAATTACGAATAACTTAAATTTAGGACCGCCACACTGAAAATGTTGTGCGGGAGATGGACTGAGGATTGCATATTATTGCCGGAACGGAAGCTTCTACAAGTTTACTAAAGAGACTGTCTACATTACACTTGTCCGTCCTCTTCTGGAGTATTGGCCGGCCGCTATAGCCGGGCGGTTTTAGGCGCTTCAGTCCGAAACCGCGCTGCTGCTACGGTGGCAGGTTGGAATCCTGCCTCTGGCATGAATGTGTGTGATGGCCTTAGGTTAGTTATGTTTAAGTAGTTCTAAGTCTAGGGGACTGATGACCTCAGATCTTAAGTCCCACAGTGCTTAGAGCCATTTGAACCATCTTCTGGAGTATTACTGCATGGTGTGAACGATGGCATCGGAAGAATTGAAAGAAGGGCAGCTTGTCTCGTTTTATTCCGAAATGGTGCAAAAAGTGTTATTGATACGATGAGTTGGGATGGCTGTCATTAAAATAAAGATGTTTTCGTTGCGGAGAGATATTTTCACGAAATTACAGTCACCAACTTTCTCCTTCAGATACTAAGATATTACACTGATATCGATTTGCATACAAGGAAATTAGCACTGCGAAGATAAAAAAAAAGTCTGTGAAGTGAGGAAGATTTGAGTGTTCATTCTTCCGACGTGCTATTCCAGAGTGGACCGATCGAGAAACAGCCCGAAGGTGGTTCTACGAAACCTCTGCCAATCACTTAAACGTGAATTGGAGGCTAGTTATGTAGATGTAAATATAGTGCCTGTGTTATGTGGTGTAGTGCAGAATTCTGTATCAGAAAATTTTTCTTGTAGTAATGTGGCACGGTGCAGTAGTGCGGTAGCATATGGCATCCGGATTTCAGATAAGCAAATGTCTGTTTGCCATAGGGCCTGGGGGAAGACACGGTGTGTTGAGACTGAAATGGGGTGAACAGAGAATGCTGAAGAAGATGGAACTTTGCTGGGAGCGGAGATCAGAGGCTGAGGTGGACTTCGCGGAACTGGAGTTGCCAATGCTTCCAGCCTTACAACCACCTCCAGCCCTGCGTCTGCCTGCAGGCGGAGAGGCGCCACAAGCGCTAATCGGCCGCAGCTTCCTCATGTTTTGCTCCCACACAACCTTTATAGATAGCCATCGGCCACATTTAGAAACACGGGCTACAGAAAGTAATGTGCTACCCGCCTGAGCTGTCGTTCCTAATTTCAGAGACTGTTTGACGTGAGATTAGTGCTATAGGCGAGAAAACGCGGGACTGGTATATTATAGTGTGACGTCATGAGTACAGAGCTGGAGTGGACGTTTTATGGTAGTATGAGAGGGTTCTGCTGTTGTGGTGTCTGATCGCGATACACCATTTTGGTGGGATTCTCTGTGATAGAGGGAAACCTTGCTATTGGGCTGCTGTGCTTTGTTTTTGCCACTATTGGTGACTGGCACTGTCTGGAATGAAAGGAGAGCGGGGCGTAAGAGAGAACAAAAAAAAAAAAAAAAAAAAAATAGTAGTCAGGCCTGATATTGCAAGAACCCTTCCCCACTCGTACTAAACCTCCAGAAATGTCTCAGTTTAGCCGGTGACCGCCTAGATGGTGGGGGCTTTCAGTATAACTGGCGACGCTTTCACACCCGAAAAAAGTGTTTCAAATAGCCCCAATCATTATAGGACTTAACATCTGAGGTCATCAGTCCCCTCGACTTAGAACTGCTTAAACCTAACTAACTAAGGACATCACACACATCCATGCCCGAGGCAGGATTCGAACTTGCGACCGTAACAGTAGCGCTGTTCCGGCCGGCGAGCCGTAGCAGCGCCGTCGGAATCTGAAAGTGCAGTACTACTGTCTATATTTTACGCAATGAAGCGGGAAGAAGTTTGTTTTTGTGGAAATAATTTTTGCACGCGATGCCACCATGCCGCGTGTATTTAAGAAACGTCGTAAAATGAACTCTTTCACACTGGTTATAATCTAAGCATTAAAGGTACGAGAGCGTGGTCTACCACATGACTGGAGCAAAAGGCATCCTATCGACGACTGCCGAGTAGGGCGCACAGTCTGTAACCTGAGGTTCTCACAGTTTTTATAATATCGTACGTCTTTGGTTATGCCATAGTTCATTTATTTATTACTGTCAACATTTCCTGGCGTTGTAAAACTACTGAAAGATAGTATTTATGACCCGTAGACTCCTGCTAATGTCTGAGTGGCAAAAAGCAAGTTTTGTTAGCAAATATTTATTAATAAACATTACTTGATTCCCTGCGTATCTCTTCGCTGACGGTCCCGGCGGAGGTTCGAGTCCTCCCTCGGGCATGGGTGTGTGTGTGTTTGTCCTTAGGATAATTTAGGTTAAGTAGTGTGTAAGCTTAGCGACTGATGACCTTAGCAGTTAAGTCCCATAAGATTTCACACACGTTTGAACATTTTTCTTCGCTGACGTCACGTGCGATTTCTATAACAGCGCCTCATCCCACTGGCTCTGAATGCGCCAGATGTCTAATCGCCTCTGCTAGCCAGCGTCGGAACCTACCGCACGCTCCTTATTCCGTATATAGTATGTGAAATAGCAGAACAGGAAATAAAATGCGCTCTTATCTGCCAGTCAGGATTGCCTTGGAGGAAGTTGTGGAGGTGGCGTCGACTCTGGGTCGAGACGCGGTGGAGGCGGAGTCGACTTTGGACTGGGGTCCGCAGCTCGTGGTCTCGCAGTCGCGTTCCCTCTTCCCGAGCACGGGGTTCCGGCTTCGATTCCCGGCGGGTACTGGTATTTTCACCTGCCTCGAGATGACTGGGTGTTTGTGTTGTCCTCATCATTTTATCATCATTCATGAAAGTGCCGAGTTTGGCCTGAGCTAAGGTTGGGAATTTGTACGGGCGCTGATAACCGCGCTGTTGAGCGCCCCACAAACCAAACCAAGCATCATCATCATCATCATTTGGGCTGGGACGTGGTGACGACCACAGCGACTTGCGAGTTGGGAGGCGTCCAGGGAACGGTGCTGAAGCTGTAGCAAGGCGCCCTCGTTTTATCGAGAGAGTCTACACGACAGCGGCGTTCGTCTCTGCGCTGGCAATCAAGTTCGGTGAACATTCATAGCAGAATCGGCGAGACGGGTCATTCTGTTTCCGTACTTGTGGAATTATATACGATCGCTTGTGTCAGGGTCAATGTGAACGTGATGAATGTATGAAGTGACCAAGCCTTCAGCCACTGTTTTTCCTCATGAAGTACTGAGTTTCGAAACTGAATTTCTGACTGTCATTTTTGAGTTGACAGGGTGTAATTTCTCATGCGGGCGAGTAACTCGGTTATACATATAACCACTAATCAGAATTAAATAGAGATAATAATGAGCGTATGGCATTGGTGGCCGGGGACCCCTCGCGGGGCGGTTCGGCCGCCGCTCTACAAGTTCTTTAACGCCATTCCGGCGACTTTCGAGCGAATTAGGATGAAATGATGATGAAAGACACACAACACCCAGTCATCTCGAGGCGGTGAAAATTCCTGACCCCGCCAGGAATCGAACCCGGGACCCTGTGCGCGGGAAGCAAGAACGCTACCGCAAGACCACGAGCCGCGGACAACACAGATAACATTAGTCAACTGCGGTTGTCTCCCTTTCATGAGTTTTGATGCATGAATGATGAATAAATAAATTACAGTATTTTAATAAAAGACTGTTTTTGTCAGGCACCTTCCTATCACCCTAAATTATTGTCTAAATGACTCCCCCCCCCCTTTTAGGATCTATGCTGAGGGCATAAAAATCGCGTTATCCATTAGAAGTTGTACACATTACTTTCATAGGAAAGGTCTTAAAGGAGTGGCAAGCTCACAGTTAATTTTCTGGGCTAGGAAAATTTTCGCGCAAAGGAGGGATTTCGTAACATTTGTAAACTGCCAGGAATTCTGATGGAGACGTGAGTCAGAAAATTAAGAAAAATAGTAACGTCTTCCCAGAAGCATGAAATTTCAGGATGTTGAGGATTTGTAGCACGTGACTTTACGGAAGCCCGTGAAAAGACGGAGGAAATATTTTAATTGAATTTAACAGCTCACATAGGGCTGATATATTTCAGGATTATATTAGAACAAATAAGCCCCCCGTCACAAATATTAAGTCAAAATTGACCAGGTTTCAACGCTACTATGAGCGTCGTCTTCAGAATTAGACTAACTGTTCTAAAACATATGAAGCATATAATACATTAATAAAATTAAAGTATGTACTGACTGGAAAAAGATGCAGTACTTACAAGTCACATATTAAAAGAGATGTAAGCCGGAAAGGCGACGGCATGAATAGTTTTAAGTAAGATGGCGACCTGCTAAGGGCTGCTCGTACTTTAGTGAACAAGGGTTGCAGCAAGACTGAGGTCACTGAACCTTAGCAGCTGTGTTCAAAGTTTTATATTTCAGGATGATAATTATTACGAAATTTGATTATAAGACTACAGCTCAATAACAGTGCAAGAAAATTAATAAACGTAAACGGGGTCCGCAGCAGTCTGTAATTCGATGTTTAATTAATTGTGTGATTAGCTAATTTCGACTAAGCGTCATTGTCAAGCACATTTGTAGCATTCATATTTCACGTCATTTTTCAAATCATTCTTAGTTACGAATAAAAAGTAGCCATATTCCGTCATTTTACGAAACGACAATGACGCTTAGTCGAAGTTAGCTAATCGCACCATCAAATAAACATCGCGTTACAACCTACTACGTACGGACCATATTTACGTTTATTAAGCATCTGGTGGCTGTGGAACCCGACAAATACAAAATCTGATTTGCAACAAAAGATCCGTGGCCGACAGCACGTCTTTTCGTCCTGTGCGTCGTTTCCTAACTCCTCTGGCAACGGTCTGCAGTCTGCTACTACGCGGCCGCGGCCGTTCCGCAGAAAACAAAGGAAGGTATGCTCTGCTGCGCTACTGTGCGCCGCCCCCGCCGCCGCCCTCGGCAGAGGACAAGCGCGGGGCGCCGCCGTTCGGCACCTTTCGCTGCGCGCCGTGCCTTCGACCGACGCGCGCGGAGCCTCAAAGGAGTTCCTGGCATTCTCGATAGCAGATATTTGAGGAGCCGCAGGCGCCGCGCTTGCGGATCTCGACAACCGCACGCGGCAAAGGGGCGTGGCATGCCGCCAGACAGCCAACTAACTCCCCGTCCGACGACGCCCGAGTCCCTGCCGCTGCGGCGGGGGCGGACGCGGAAGGACACTTTCCGCGCTCAACTGCACTGCTGGGATTTTTTAAATTTATTTGCAGTCTTCCTGGCCATATTTAACTACGACGAAGTACAGGGTATATGTAAAAGTTTCATCCAATTTCACAAGCTCGATCTTCTACAGGAAAGGAGATAGAAATTAACTTTGCACTAGTTGTCGACTGTCACTTCACGTTCACGTTTCCCGGCTGGGGTCGTCTCCCAGATGCTGTTAGCTAATTCGGTCGTCCGTCGAGCTGGGACGCCGATTAGGCAGCAACAACAGGCGTTTTGGTCATCTGTTTCCACACGTACAGTTCAGCTGCAACTGTGCGGCGGGATTTTCGCCGAGAGTACAAGCTGCACCTCCTACGGTTCAAAGCGTTTCGTGCAGGCAGCAGCAGCTTCAAGACACTGGTTGTTTGCGTAAGAGGTGTGCCTAGGGTGGCGCGGTTTTTCGTCGTGGTAACAGAGTTTGCACCACTATTTTTTATTCCTTTATTTAATTTCAGTTTTGGACAAGGGAGACCGTACTGCCAACAGTTGTTACAAAATACATAAATATTAACATAATTGGCCTGCCGTGGTGGCCGAGCGGTTCTAGGCTCTTCAGTCCGGAACCGCGTGACTGCCTCGGCATGGATGTGTGTGATGTCCTTAGGTTAGTTAGGTTTAAGTAGTTCTAAGTTCTAGGGGACTGATGACCTCAGATATTAAGTCCCACAGTGCTCAGAGCCATTTATGAACATAATTACAATTTCCGCATCAGAACAACGAAAAAGAGTTCGACGTACAGACATAAGTTCTGAATGTAAAATAAGAACGACGAACAGTAGCCGGCCAGAAGTGTTTGCAAAAGTGCCTAGTTAACATCAGTGCAGCTTTCGCAATAGAACAATGATAACAGTGCGAAGCACGAAGATCAATGTATAAATAAAAAAAAAAAAAAAAAACACACACACACACACACACACACACACACACAATTACGACCCAGGGTTACAACCGGGCCGGTTGCAGAGGAGAATGACATCCACGGTAATTTATAATAATTGTAAGTTGGACAATGGCTTCGTGTACAATGGTAAGTTCTCAGTGCGAAGTAAAAACACAAAAAAAGTCTCAGTTTCCTTGCCGACCTGGTAACATGGGACTGTTTTCGTGCCGGGCTGGTAACATGGAAGGACTAGATCCACACAATGTACAGTCCAAAGCTGGATATCGGTGTCTTTTAAATAGTTTGTAGGGAAATAAAACCTAATATACATCGAACCGGTGGAGTAAAGCAGTTTCTCTTGTAGGGATGGTGTACCTCCTCGCAGCCAGTTTGTTATTTTATTATTTTTTTTTTTTTTTCGGTTCAACACAGCCTGCTGGGCAAAGATCCTGGTACACAGCAATATGAAGTTATTGAGATCCGTCACTGCTGTTGTGTCCTGATCGCAGTGTCCAGAAGCGATGGTTTTCAACCGGCATACGGGAAAACCGACAAACTGCAGGGACGGATTCCTGACTATAAATAGAGGAAAAAAGGTCCTATGAACATGTGCAGGGGAATGCATGGTAGGCAGTGCTGACGAATGAAAGTTCCTCTGACCACGTGCCGTGTGTTCCTTGTGTGTTGCAGGCTGTTTGATTGACGCAGCGTACTACAAGCAGCAGAATGGTCCGGTATTCATGTTGGGAACAAGATCCCTCACAGACACTGAGACGCCCTGCGAATCCCGCAGGACAGGACAGATAGTATAAATTGTGGAAAGGGGCCGAAACAAGGGGCTGTTGAGAGGTGGCATGAGCCCCCTCTCATATTTCTATCTTACGATTTTCGTCTCTAATTGCATGCGATGAAAAGTCGCTATTCCTTCACACGCGGACTTCCCGCGCAGCGTCTCTCGTCTCCCGGGTGGTCCGGTGACAGGCGGGCACCGCTGATCTGGAAAGGGTTAAGCCGACGGGTGTGAGGAAGTCGAGTGAATGCTTTGCAGACGCCGACATTGTCAAAAGACATGCCCGGAAGGGTCTGAAGTAGCGGCTGGGCTAGAGGTTCCGTTACTTCGCAGAATCTTAGCGAAAACACTTTCTGGCGGGCTACCAGCGAGGCGTGGGAATGACTTGTGTACCCAGGCACTTGTGGCGGGAAAAATCCCGCGCTTTCTGCAAAATAGTAACTGTGATTGGCTTGCTCAGGGCATAGCTCCGTGACGTAGCAAAATCAGCGCAGAAATTGGCGCCAAGAATCTCCATTGGTGGAATGGTAGTGCTCCGGCAATGGAGTGGAATTTTCCGCTGGTTTTCGAGTTGCTGATTGGAACGTTTAACCACGGCCACTGTCGTGGGGGCAGGAATGTGGGGTGTTCGGCCTGTACGGGTGCTCTAGGTAGTCGGCTCTCGCCTTTCGGTCGAGGACGTCGAAGCAACCAGCCATCGCCTGCGGTACGCCAGATCGTGTTCTGGCAGTTAAGAAGACAGTTTGGTAATGTATGTCCGCAGCACCGGCAGATAGGGATTTTCCTAGGTGATAATCAGAGCTCAGCAGAGCGCGCCTGTTCGTCTTTTTCTAACTTTGTTCTGTCTTGAGTAGCAGCAATTAATGTTGGGTTAGCCGTGTGTCTCTCTTAAGATTTGAGTGGCAAGGAATTGGCTCCACATACCACTTCGTCATAAACCTCACAATCTAGTTTAGGGACAACTTCACCTTCACAGCGTTTGTTTGAGTATCCAATTTGAGCCAATTTGATGTATTATAAATGTTTCATGTGTTTTTGTTTATTGTTTTGTGTTTAGTCTTAATAAATCATATTGTTATTTTGGACAGAACTTTCATTCTGTTAATTGGTAGAGCAACCCATCATTTCTCACTACGTTAATGAAACCTTCCTTTATTTAACTTATTTATCAAATTAAATTATTGCAGGTGCCAAACTCTTTTCTACTCCACTTGCAGGGTTGATTACAGTCAGTTCGCGTATATTTTTTAATCCATGTGCAACAGCAAAAGTCGGAGTTAGAATAGGGGGGGCTTAGAGCATCATTTACATATGTAGATTCTAGAAGAATTTAGTGTTAAATACACTGCTTGCCCCGGCACCTCGCACTGTCAGTTACACTCGAACATACAACTTTATTATTTAAGCAAACATTACAAGACCCAAATTAAAACACACACACACACACACACACACACAGCTTTAATCATTGGGACTTAATGACCAGTCGAAAGCCACTTTAATGTAAAAACGGCTCAAGGCCAATAACTTAAAACGCAAGCATAATCAGCAATTTAAAAGCAAGCCTTATCTTAAAACAGTTCTTTAGTTAGGCTGAAGGAAACAAGTTAAATTCAAATCGGCTGAAGGCCTAACACTTAAACCTCCAAAACATTATTATTTTTATTTAAATACCAAAGGCCTTACGTGAAACAGTTCTCTGGACTAGGCTGAAGGCCTTAAGAGCAAAACAGCTCTAATTTAAAAAAAAAGACAGTAGCTAGAAGTCATACAAGTACCAACAACAAGAACAATTTTATTTTTCGAAAAAAGGGCAAGACACCAAAGGGCGCTCAGATGTTCGAAGGCCGGCCTGGAATTCAAACACTAACGCTCGCTTAGGTGAAAAAGGCAGTCGGGCCGGCCGACAGTCAACGGACTCACCGACAAGATAACTTCCACTTCACCCGACCAGGGCACAACAGGGATTTCAACGGAACAACAACTAATCATACATGGAGCTGTCAAACTACACACCGTGCTGCACAGAAACAACAGGTTGAGCAAAACTACACTGCTTGAAAGTTACGTCAACGGCCAGGGCAGGTAACCGGAACGTTAACGGCCACAGGGCAGAAGATTCAGCTGGTGCACTTCAATTGCAAATAACCAAATACAGTGAAACTACAGCGGAGGGTGGCTAGAATTTTCCAACTTGAAAACCAGGCTGTTGCTCGCCGGAATATCCCAACAGCCGAGAATGAACTCCAATCGACACAATGTGAACAGTCTTGACCTCGTAGCAATGGCAACAGCGCCACACACTCTGACACCACGTAGAGACCGTCAGCCGCCCGGCCAAACTATGCCCCGCCGAGAATTCCTCGCTGGTCCACCCCAACCGACCGACTGAGAGCCAGTTCGCTGACAACATTTAAAATAACTTGTCAGTCAAAATCACACGAACTGCACACAGTTTCACGAACACTTGCCCGCAGAACTAGACAATGCTAACGGCAGTGACTGCACAATAACAAGGACGAATCACGAGTAAGCACACACAGACAACCCATAAGTGATCACCAATCAAATACACGTCGTCCGACAAGACGACCAACCGACGACCAACCAAAGTCTTCCCCACTCAAATCATGTGTGTCGGCAACCCTAGGTCGAGTCATGGTTGTCCGGACCTCACTGCTGCCACGCCCTGTCTGAACTTGTGCCGCGTGCCAACTCAAACACTGCCGGGTCCGAACTAACAACACATGACGACCAGGAAGTAATACCAGTCCAGCAAAGATAATACGGCAGGGCCTATATCGATAAGCGCTGCTGCTGCCGCTCACGGGCAGGCAAGGCAGCAACTCAGTGACACCAGTAAATGAAAACTAACATAACGAGGCGGCAGGACGGTAAAAAAAAAATGATGTTAAATAAGAGATGGCACGAACACGAGTCATACACGGCTCAGATACCAACCACATCACACAACATTTCAAGCCCTTTTTGGGCATTTGTGTGATCATGGGTGGAGTGCGCTTACACCAGGTTGGGAAGTCCGGATTGCATACGATGTTGAGACGAACCATAGTACAAGCTCCAGGTAAGTGTTCCGGCAACATGGTATCAGCCACAGTACTATTAAGTGTATCCCGATTGAAAACTGCTACTGTCCCTATCACCTACAGTTCCATGGAGGCCACTCTGAGCACCTTCTGTGAAGTGAATGTACTGCAGCTCTGCACTGTGTTGCGGGACATTTATCGTTGTCGCAAGCACACCGTCCATTTCCGGTACTGCATAGGATCTTTTTCCTAGCAGCTTTCTTGACCGTCGAGTTGAAATCCGAATAAGGGATCAGTACTGGGGGGGGGGGGGGGGTCGTTCTTCCTCAAAACTCCTCTTAGCGAGGCGGTCAACAGTTTCATCATGGAGAGTGCCTTGATGACCTTTTATACCAAGTGACCGGACGCCATTGCTCAACGTCCGCCAGTGTATTATAGCCTCCATTTATCAAACGCCGGATGTTGTAGTTTCTATAACACACTTTGGGTAATTTTCTTTCCAGTATACAGTTAAAGTTTTTTGTGTGACGACCATTTCTACTCACTACTAATAAGTTCATTTATTGGAAATTGTGTATGGCAGTCTCAACTAGAGCTATATAGTTTAACTGTATTTTTCCATACTGGCTAACTTTTTAAATGGTACTATGAGTCGCGGTATAGTTGTACAACTGGTTTTTACGACAAAAATGGCTCTGAGCACTATGGGACTTAACATCTGAGGTCATCAGTCCCCTAGACTTAGAACTACCTAAACCTAACTAACCTAAGGACATCACACATATCCATGCCCGATGCAGGATTAGAACCTGTGACAGTAGCAGCAGCACGTTTCCGGAGTGAAGCGCCTAGAACCGCTCGGCCACAACGGCCGGCTTTTTACGACACTCAGTTCGTTTCCTTTCTAAGAAATGTTCCTTACTTTATATTACTTTATTTATTTACTTACTTTTATTGATATTAATAGTTGTAAATCGAATATTTATCCCCACTGCAAATTTTCGAAAAAAATATGTCGGTATTGCTCAGCCCTCAACGTATTACCAATGATATGACCTCATAGTCGCCATGCTATTTATGTCGTATGTCGCATATGCCCTACGCTTCTAGTCAAAGCTAACAGATAGTGTCGCGATTTTTTCTTTATCCTAAACGTAAGTTAAAATACACCACACATTTCTGTTTTTGGTTGGTTGGTTGGTTGGCCTAAAGGAGGGGGGGGGGGGGGGCGGGAAGAGACCAAACTGCGAGGTCATCGGTCCCTTGGTTCAAATGGTTCAAATGGCTCTGAGCACTATGGGACTCAACTTCTGAGGTCATTAGTCCCCTAGAACTTAGAACTAGTTAAACCTAACTAACCTAAGGACATCACAAACATCCATGTCCGAGGCAGGATTCGAACCTGCGACCGTAGCGGTCTTGCGGTTCCAGACTGCACTTTCTTTAACCGCACGGCCACTTCGGCCGGCCATCGGTCCCTGTCTTAGGTCGTGTAGAAGGTACGAAGTAGTCTTTTAATTTGAACTAAAATGCAAGGTAGCTATCTATGGGCAACTTCTTCTATTCAACAGCTATATTAGGAATTAAACGCAGCAGCGCATGTAATACAGGGAAAAAGGTTTTTACCTTTGTTAAATCTAAATGTACTTTCAAACGAGTAATTTAAAAGCCTGGTGATTTGATTTTCATTACATTTAAGCCAAGTGTAAATGGTCAGCATAAACTCCTCTGTCTAGTGAAAGGATCATTACAGTCGTTATAATACGTCACGAGTAGCAAGACTTAAAATGTTCCGGGTGCCATCTCTCATCAAACACCCAAGGGACTGTTCAGAAAATACTCACTCTCTGCCTGATTTCGACAATAGTGTACAATGACAGCATACATACGTATGCGGACGTGAATAGCGGACGTTTCTCTCACCGGGCGCCTGATTTACATTTCTACTCGCCGGTCTGTCTGCGGTCACTTTATGGCCGCGAGGGCCAGCGACCGGATCCCGGCGTAAGAGCCGCGAATAGCGCCTGTGATCTGACGTGGGCGCCTGATTTATGTGGCGATTCCGAACACGATTCGAAATGTGTCTGCGACCAGCGCGTCCGTCGTGACCTAACGCCTAATTATTTATTTCGTTGCGGTTCCGCAATAGACACTGTGTCCAATTCATAAGTCGGTGTATGTTAAATAGCCTGGAATTGCCATTCTGACGTCACATTAAATTGTTTTGCGCATTAAGTGTTTTAAATAGGCGCCTGCTCGCAAGTATGGTATGAGATATATCGTTTATAACGTAGGGTTAGTCATAATCTACTGCTTCTTCATGATTGCGACGACCGAAATAGATGTGATTGTCCAAGCTTTCCCGTCACGAATATGGAGATGAAGTTCACTAGTCAGACGGAGAACGAGAAATAATGTGATGTGATCTGCAGATGATTTAGAAGGAACGAAACGTAATTAGGTATGAGAGAACCATGAACAGTTGACAGAAACAATAGTTCACCATTGGAAAGAAGAGTAACAGTGGGAATATGCCAAGATCATGGTGCGTTATGAAACTAAAGCCTAATGAATTAGAATTCAATTGTTAATTGACGTGTGGAGTATTTTTCTGAGACAAGTTCTCGTTATTATGGGCAACATGTACCTGAAGAGAGTAACATCGAAACGCAGTTAACACACGTGGAGAAAAAAAGAGCTCACGTAACTCGTAAATTACTATTTGTGATTTTCCTTAGTCTTGTTTGCTTTCCAGAAAAGTTACGACGTTGCAGATGATAGTTTGCCCAGTCAGAACTAATGAATGTAATTCAAGGAATATAAATCAGCAGTTTAGATAAAAAAAGGTAAAATCATAAGAGTGAAAGAATTGAGACTTGACATACCATTGTGATCGTTTGGGCGCTAGGCCTGATGGATTGAAGCGATGTAGGTTGACTACAGTTGGACGCTTCAACTGCGGAATGTTCAGTTCAAACACAAGTTAACAACCAAGGAATTCAAACCACAGACACATTAAATTACGTTTAATGCGGATATGGACACACGTATTACGTATGTCATACCGAACATAATTCTTAACGGTTCTTCAATTAGTAGTAAATGTTATAGAGAACTGCCTATCTTTGTGTCGTTAGCTTTTGTACAATTGTCTTAGAGAGATATCCATAGAATTTTTTTAATCAGTGTTGTCAGCGAACTGTTCATGTTAGCCACTTTTTAATGGGAGGTTATTAGGCTTTAGTCATCGAGGAAAGTTAATAGGTTAAAAGAGCCACACAAATTATGGCAAGCTTGAATGTGCAAGCATTTTGTGGTTGTTGTTGTTGTTGTGGTCTTCAGTCCAGAGACTGGTTTGATGCAGCTCTCCATGCTAATCTATCCTGTGCAAGCTCCTTCATCTCCCAGTTCCTACTGCAACCTACATCCTTCTGAATCTGCTTAGTGTATTCATCTCTTGGTCTCCCTCTACGATTTTTACCCTCCACACTGCCCTCCAATGCTAAATTTGTGATCCGTTGATGCCTCAGGACATGTCCTACCAACCGGTCCCTTCTTCTAGTCAAGTTGTGCCACAAACTTCTCTTCTCCCCAATCCTATTCAATACCTCCTCATTAGTTACGTGATCTACCGACCTAATCTTCAACATTCTTCTGTAGCACCACATTTCGAAAGCTTCTATTCTCTTCTTGTCCAAACTGTTTATCGTCCATGTTTCACTTCCATACATGGCTACACTCCATACAAATACTTTCAGAAACGACTTCCTGACATTTAAATCTATACTCGACGTTAAAAAATTTTTCTTCTTCAGAAACGCTTTCCTTGCCATTGCCAGTCCACATTTTATATCCTCTCTACGTCGACAATCATCAGTTATTTTGCCCCCCCAAATAGCAAAACTCCTTTACTACTTTAAGTGCCTCATTTTCTAATCTAATTCCCTCAGCATCACCTGACTTAATTCGACTACATTCCATTATCCTCGTTTTGCTTTTGTTGATGTTCATCTTATATCCTCCTTTCAAGACACTGTCCATTCCGTTCAACTGCTCTTCCAAGTCCTTTGCTTTCTCTGACAGAATTACAATGTCATCGGCAAACCTCTAAGTTTTTATTTCTTCTCCCCGGATTTTAATACCTACTCCAAATTTTTCTTTTGTTTTCTTTACTGCTTGCTCAATACACAGATTGAATAACATCGGGGAGAGGCTACAACCCTGTCTCACTCTTCCCAACCACTGCTTCCCTTTCATGCCCCTCGAATCTTATAACTGCCGTCTGGTTTCTGTACAAATTGTAAATAGCCTTTCGCTCCCTGTATTTTACCCTTGCCACCTTTAGAATTTGAAAGGAGTATTCCAGTCAACATTGTGAAAAGCTTTCTCTAAGTCTACAAATGCTAGAAACGTAGGTTTGCCTTTCCTTAATCTTCCTTCTAAGATAAGTCGTAAGGTCAGTATTGCCTCACGTGTTCCAACATTTCTACGGAATCCAAACTGATCTTCCCCGAGGTCGGCTTCTACCAGTTTTTCCATTCGTCTGTAAAGAATTCGAGTTAGCATTTTTGCAGCATGTGTAACTCCCCTTCCCCTTCGCCATGTACGATTTAGTTTGTACAAGCACTATTTTGGGCAAAGAATATGTGGATTTCGGACGAAGAGGGTTTGCTAGTCCGTTTTGACTGTGTGTTGTGACGTCTGTGTTTCCGCACATCTTCACGATTGGCAAAAATATCAGGATCTGGAGAGGAACATAGTAACCTCGTAACTCGCAATTTATTCGATTAAAAAGCCGGATGAAATCACGAGAGTAGCTACGGCATACCACGAAAGACACAACCGTGGGCCATAAAACGTCAGATAGACACCTGGACGCATCTATAATACGCTTGTGTTCACCTTCAATATTTCCCACCTGGTAGTTGATTCCTGCATTACTCAGTGCACGTACACTGAGATGACAATAGTCGCGGGATTCCTCCTAATATCGCGTCGGACCTCCTTTAAGCTGGCGAAGTGCAGCTGCTCGACGCGGCATGGACTCAACAAGTCATTAGGAGTCCTCTGCACCGATATTGAGCCGTGCTGTCTCTACAGCCGTCCATAATTGCGAAAGAGTTGCCGGTGCAGGCTCTTTTGCACGAACTAACCTCTCGATTACGCCCCATTAATGTTAGATGTGATTCATGTCAGGCAATCTGGGTGGCCAAACTATTCTCTCGAACTGTCCAGGATATTCTTCAGACCAATTGTGGGCTGGTGATATGACGCATTGTCATCCATAAAAATATCATTGTTGCTTGGGATCATGATGTCCATGAATGGCTGCAAATGGCCTCCAAGTAGCCGAACATCCAGAGAAACCAGTCCATTCAACGTAAACAAATACCACATCATTATGGAGCCACCAGCATCTTGCACATTCCCTTGCTGGCAACTTGGGTCCATTGTTTCGTGGGATGTCACCACACTCGAACTTCACCATCAGAGCTTACCAACGGAAATCGGGACTCGTCTGACCAGGCCACGGTTTTTTCAGTCGCCTGGGGTCCAACCGATATGGTCACCAGCTCAGGAGAGGCGCTGCAAGCGATGTCGTGCTGTTAGCAAAGGCATTCACGTTGGTCATCTGCTGCCATAACCTATTAACGCCAAACTTCGCCACACTGCCCTTATGGATACGTTAGTCGTACCTCCCACATTGATTTCTGCGCTCATTTCAAACAGTGTTGCTTTTATTTTGTCACTGACAACACAACGAAAACGACGCTGCTCTCGGTCGTTATGTGAAGCCGTCGGCCAGTACGTTGTCTGTGGTGTTAGGTAACGCCTCAAATATGTTCTCGGCACAATATTGACATTCTTAATTGCGGCATATTGAATTTCCTAACGATTTCGAAATAGAATGTCTCAAATGTCTAGCTCCACCTACCATTACGCTTTCAGAGTCTGTTAATTCCCGTCGTAAGGCAATAATCAAGTCGGAAACATCAAACAGCTAGGTACCAAAGACAGCTCCGCCAACGCACTATTTCTTTTTTTTTTTTTTTTACCTTGTGGTAAAAGCTATGTAAGTGCATATCGTTATCCCTTGACTACTCTCACCTCAGTGTGGTGAATACATTATGACTGAAACTTTTCAAGACTATTATGACGGCATCGTTGTAGGTGGCAGAAAAATGATCAATCTCAGGTACGCAGATGACAATCTGATAATTACAGCAGACGACCATCAACTAGAAACCGTCATGTGAAGTTTGGTCAAACGAATCAGATAATATGTCTTCAAATTGGCAATCCGAAGACCAAAGTGATGATTCTAGATCGCCCTAATGACAACAGATCTGGCATCACAAGAATTGCTGGTTACGAGATCGTCAGTTGCTTCGAGTATTTAGGATCTGTTGTCACTGATACTGGAGATTACCAGCCTGAGATCCGTAGGCACATTTCGATTGAGAGAGATTCAACAATAAAACTTGCTCGCATCTGCCGTATCACTCCGTCACGGCCAAGAGGAAGTTCACCCTCACCGAACACTTATCTTCCCCATTGTGTGTAAGTAGGCTGTTTAGGTTTTTATGTTGGTAACGCCATGTAGCACTCTATAGAAAATCACTGACCGTGCTGCGTGCAGTCTTTGGCTGGTTTGTATTGTTGAAATTTGCTATTGTAGTGTTGGGCAGTTGGCTGTTAACAGCGCGTAGCATTGCGCAGTTGGATGTAAGCCGCCAGCAGTGGTGGATGTGGGGAGAGAGATGGCGGAGTTTTGAGAGCGGATGATCTGGACGTGTGTACATCAGAGAATACTGGATGTCATGAACTCATACATGTATTCTGACTTTTGAACACTATTAAGGTAAATACATTGTTTGTTCTCTATCAAAATCTTTCATTCGCTAACTATGCCTATCAGTAGTTAGTGCCTTCAGTAGTTAGAATCTTTTATTTAGCTGACAACAGTGGCGCTCGCTGTATTGCAGTAGTTCGAGTAACGAAGTTTTTCTGAGGTAAGTGATTCATGAAAGGTATAGGTTATTGTTAGTCAGGGCCATTCTTTTGTAGGGATTAGTGAAAGTCAGATTGCGTTGCGCTAAAAACATTGTGTGTCAGTTTAAGCACAGTCATTTATAATTTTTCTAAGGGGACGTTTCATGTGTTCTATGCAATAGAAACGTTGTCAATGGAGACGGCGGATCGTTGCAGGATTGGTGCTCTGGAAAAGCGATGCTATACTTAGAATGCCACGGACAGCACTTGGAACTCATGACTCGATCCTGAGGCGTTTCGGCTTCAGAATAAAACTGTCGACTCTTGTGAACAAAAATAAGTTCATGTATTTTGGTCACATTGCCAGAAGGCAAGAGGCAATGGAAAGAACAATCAAAGAGGGAAAAAACCGACGGGCGAAGACCCAGTGGGAGTGCACCTTTGCAGTGGATAGACCAGATTAAGAGACTGTAATGGATGGGATGCGGATGATGCTGTAGTATACAGAGAAGTTGCAGCATTAGAAAATTGTAGCGAAATGCAGGAAGATCTGCAGCGGATAGGCACTTGGTGCAGGGAGTGGCAACTGACCCTTAACATAGACAAATGTAATGTATTGCGAATACATAGAAAGAAGGATCCTTTATTGTATGATTATATGATAGCGGAACAAACACTGGTAGCAGTTACTTCTGTAAAATATCTGGGAGTATGCGTGAGGAACGATTTGAAGTGGAATGATCATATAAAATTAATTGTTGGTAAGGCGGGTACCAGGTTGAGATTCATTGGGAGAGTGCTTAGAAAATGTAGCCCATCAACAAAGGAGGTGGCTTACAAAACACTCGTTCGACCTATACTTGAGTATTGCTCATCAGTGTGGGATCCGTACCAGGTCGGGTTGACGGAGGAGATAGAGAAGGTCCAAAGAAGAGCGGCGCGTTTCGTCACCGGGTTATTTGGTAACCGTGATAGCGTTACGGAGATGTTTAATAAACTCAAGTGGCAGACTCTGCAAGAGAGGCGCTCTGCATCGCGGTGTAGCTTGCTATCCAGCTTTCGAGAGGGTGCGTTTCTGGATGAGGTATCGAATATATTGCTTCCCCCTACTAATACCTCCCGAGGAGATCACGAATGTAAAATTAGAGAGATTAGAGCACGCACGGAAGCTTTCAGACAGTCGTTCTTCTCGCGATCCATACGCGACTGGAACAGGAAAGGGAGGTAATGACAGTGGCACGTAAAGTGCCCTCCGCCACACACCGTTGGGTGGCTTGCGGAGTATCAATGTATATGTAGATGTAGATGTAGATGGGCTTGCAGCTAGCAAGTCACCAGGAACAAGACAGAGCTTCGAGAAGGCGAGTCGTCAAGGAGCTTACCAAATTATGCCCCACACGCTCACGAAGGTTACAGAGAGAGAGAAAGCGTGAGTTGGTTCTGCGACCATTTTTTTATGAACTTTCTTTTCTGTAACAACCTCAGTTCTTTTTTTTATTTTGATCATCATCGCCGTCATCATCTTGTACAGTTTCCAGCCTCTGGCTGAGTGTGTTTGGATAACTCTCTTTATCGTCTTCTTTCTTCACACCAGTGCATTGGCGAAAGATTTTGCCTCGAGTTCGCCACAGTCACTGCGAAGACCCAACAGAAACCCAGAAAAGTTACGTCCAACGGCGATCTGGTGAAGCTCTAGTAGCTCCAGCCGGTAGCAGAAATTCCTCTGCTTTCAAGAATGGAACGAGCCTCAGTTAAAAGGATAACGTATCTAATATCCTGCTTTGGCCTATTGTGGTAAGTTTTTCGATTTAATATTCCTCTTTCAAGGATGGTTTTCATGCACTCGAATAGACTTTTCCAGCAATTTTCGATTAGCTCAACATCCCTCGACCCAGAGTCGTTACGGAGTTGGTCTCTCAATTGATGAGTACTTGTACATGCCTGCACATTGTTACTACACACGTTCTCATGTTTTACTGTGAAACGTGCTTGCGCGTACTGCCTGATCCTATATACTTTTCAGACGTACAGTTACGTGTGAGCCTAGCATGACGAACATTTAAAGGGTAAATGAATTAGTCCCACTTAAAATGTCGAACCAAATACACTCATCCGCCTAAATTTCCAGTTGTTATATTATTTGAGCACCCGTTTTCAGCGCTACATTACGCCATCTACAGCCCCTCTGACTAGAACAGAGGTGGGATTCTCCCTTCACGTCGGTCTGTGGGTCTGTAGCGCCGAAACTTGTTCCTCAAGTAAAATAACAACTGGAAATTAAGACGGCTGAAAGTGTTTTGATTCGACATTTTATTTTGAACAGCCAAGGTCCTGCAACGATCTGTATAAAGATGGACTTCAGAGACTATTTCGACTTTAATTCACAGCTGTCACACCTCTCCCAAAGTCAATAAAACTTTTCAGTGCGGTAGTATGGCTTGGAGTGTACAAGTCACCAATGAAAGTTAGTAAAGCCCTCATTTATGAAAATTTCTTCATACACTCCTGGAAATTGAAATAAGAACACCGTGAATTCATTGTCCCAGGAAGGGGAAACTTTATTGACACATTCCTGGGGTCAGATACATCACATGATCACACTGACAGAACCGCAGGCACATAGACACAGGCAACAGAGCATGCACAATGTCGGCACTAGTACAGTGTATATCCACCTTTCGCAGCATTGCAGGCTGCTATTCTCCCATGGAGACGATCGTAGAGATGCTGGATGTAGTCCTGTGGAACGGCTTGCCATGCCATTTCCACCTGGCCCCTCAGTTGGACCAGCGTTCGTGCTGGACGTGCAGACTGCGTGAGACGACGCTTCATCCAGTCCCAAACATGCTCAATGGGGGACAGATCCGGAGATCTTGCTGGCCAGGATAGTTGACTTACACCTTCTAGAGCACGTTGGGTGGCACGGGATACATGCGGACGTGCATTGTCCTGTTGGAACGGCAAGTTCCCTTGCCGGTCTAGGAATGGTAGAACGATGGGTTCGATGACGGTTTGGATGTACCGTGCACTATTCAGTGTCCCCTCGACGATCACCAGTGGTGTACGGCCGGTGTAGGAGATCGCTCCCCACACCATGATGCCGGGTGTTGGCCCTGTGTGCCTCGGTCGTATGCAGTCCTGATTGTGGCGCTCACCTGCACGGCGCCAAACACGCATACGACCATCATTGGCACCAAGGCAGAAGCGACTCTCATCGCTGAAGACGACACGTCTCCATTCGTCCCTCCATTCACGCCTGTCGCGACACCACTGGAGGCGGGCTGCACGATGTTGGGGCGTGAGCGGAAGACGGCCTAACGGTGTGCGGGACCGTAGCCCAGCTTCATGGAGACGGTTGCGAATGGTCCTCGCCGATACCCCAGTGTCCCTAATTTGCTGGGAAGTGGCGGTGCGGTCCCCTACGGCACTGCGTAGGCTCCTACGGTCTTGGCGTGCATCCGTGCGTCGCTGCGGTCCGGTCCCAGGTCGACGGGCACGTGCACCTTCCGCCGACCACTGGCGACAACATCGATGTACTGTGGAGACCTCACGCCCCGCGTGTTGAGCAATTCGGCGGTACGTCCACCCGGCCTCCCGCATGCCCACTATACGCCCTCGCTCAAAGTCCGTCAACTGCACATACGGTTCACGTCCACGCTGTCGCGGCATGCTACCAGTGTTAAAGACTGCGATGGAGCTCCGTATGCCACGGCAAACTGGCTGACACTGACGGCGGCGGTGCACAAATGCTGCGCAGCTAGCGCCATTCGACGGCCAACACCGCGGTTCCTGGTGTGTCCGCTGTGCCGTGCGTGTGATCATTGCTTGTACAGCCCTCTCGCAGTGTCCGGAGCAAGTATGGTGGGTCTGACACACCGGTGTCAATGTGTTCTTTTTTCCATTTCCAGGAGTGTATGTTTCGAGATATATACTGACGCCTCCAAAATCACAGGTGATCGCAGAGTGGATCGCGCTTACTTGTGGCCACGAACAAATTACGTAAAACTGATTAAATTTTTTTACAGAAGCCACAGCTATATTTGCAACTTTACATTAGTTGCAAAACCTCACAGTAAAAGTATATTGCTTCTAAGGCATTGTAAAAATTCGGCCCAAGACACGCAAACACCAGGTGCTCTCAAGAAACATAATCTTACGGCAAATGGACGTTATGAAAGCCACCATTGAAAACTAAAATCTCTGGTAGAAGGTAAAATGTATATGGATGAATGGAAAAGCTAACATTACATATAATGAATACATGACTTGGCGAAAACCGCCTCTTAAAATGGCATATTTACCGGGTTGCTCTACGGCCATCGTCTTAGAACAGTAACAAAATATTCCATGGGTACCGCATTCGATTCCAGCCACTTCGTACATCCGGTAAAAGTCATCGGAAATGGCAGCCGAAGACTTACGATATAAGTGCTCAAACTCGTTCTGTCAAAGGTCTTGTGAAGCAGGGCGGGGGAGCGGACACAGGTCGACGTCACCATCTTGCCGTTAAAGCGCGTAGGAGCCACCAAAATACCTAATAATCAGTACGATTAACAGTATGAAGATGCAGAAGGAAGTCAAAACCACTGCCATAAACACACACTATGCATATCCACAGGACATGTGGCGCGTAATTGAAAAAGAGTCATGGTGGCAAAAGAAGAATCGGGAGTCGATACTGAAGACGTAGGAGGTCCAATATTAGAGATTAACAGTGCATTCAGAGACTTACGATTAGGCGATGCGGAAGATATAGCAACATCCCTTCAAATTTTTAAAATCGTGGGGGAAGTGACAAAAAAATATTTATTCAAGTTGGTTGTGACACTGGACACATGCCATCAGACATTCAGAAAAATGACACAATCCCGAAGACTGGAATGGGAGATAAATATGAGAATTATTGCACAGTCAGCTTGAGAGGCACCCACATGCCTTGCTCATACTGTGGCATCAAGCAGTCAGGCCTGCAAGATGAGTGGTCTGCCAAGCGAGTGGATTCATTCTTATTAATCGAGTAACATGAACTCTCGTACTCACAATTAAGTTACCAATTATCCTCCTATATGAATAACACGCAACGGAAATGCATACTGACTATCAGTAATTTACAGAACTCTGACTGTTCACTACGCACTGGCAATACCACATTTTCTTTTCTTTTTTTTATTTAACGGCTTTTATCAACATGTGGCCATCGCACTGAATATGAGTGGCGCACACATTATAAATTCTGGATATCATGACAACATACAATTCGAAGGAAAAGGCCACCAATCTTTTTCTTTTCACTATCTTATTTATTCCGATACATTCTATAACTTAAACACACAAATTCTATAACCTACAACGATAACACATGAGAAATTCCGCCCAGTGGGCATGGCTTTACATTGGTGATTCTCTATCTTATGATCTCGTAATTATTTAACGCTACAGTGCACTTTCTGGATAGGATGGTGGATGTTTCTCTATATCGCACACTTCGACTCTCACAACCATCATCACGAAACTTTCCTCCAGACCGAGCGGTACAAAAGGAACACGCATAACCCACTACCTCTGAAACTACCTTGCTACTCTCCCATGCAAACCACACATACTTAAATTACATGACATACACCACACTACAACATGAAATACAACACAGGGAATAGTCATAACCTTATCACTTTCAGCTTTCCCACTTCAATTAATATTTATCCCAGTTTCACATGACACTGCCCCACTTCGTAATTCTACTTTCCTACTATGAACTCTGGAGATATATGCACGTCTTCCTGTGCAATGCAAGCCAAGTGGCGTTGCTGGATAGACGTCTGACTCACCTTGCTTCTCTCTCAGAGTATGAATCAAGCGTCACACGGAAACATATCAAGCAAAGTAATATTAAGAACATATTCATCACACACGCGAGTCCTCAACTGATACCATGGACGAGTACTTCTCTTTATCCTTTGTCTCATACACAGATTGAGACTCACACAGTACTTACCACGTGGAAGTACTCGTCTCTAATTTCAAGTCCTGCACACGCCATTTCCTAAATATTTCAACTTATAGTACACACGCTAGTAATTCAGCTTAACTTAAGCACACGGAAGTATTTCAACTTATTGCTACATGTGGTTTCATTGTGACCGTTGGTCACTTCCGAAGATTACTACGATCCCATTAATATTGCCTGCCTGACATTTAATTCTCCCCACCAAACTTCCTGAAATAGAGAAATTATTATTTCAAACTACTCTTAAGTATTCAACATGCATACCATGTCTCCACTCTTTTGTCTTTACGGTGCACACCGAAGACAGGTCTTAACAACACAATATCCAGCGGCAGAGTGCTGAAACATGGCCGTTCTTCAGGTCCTCTCGCACCTCTGCCCAAGTGGGGGAGCATCTTGCTACCGTATTGGTCAGCCACATTTTAGGCGCTCAAAGCTCAGGTAAGGATCGTCTCAAAGATGATCATATATTCACATTCACTATCTGCGGTTAGCAGACGACCATACATTCATTCATTTCACAGATCTCACCAAACTGGATGTAGGGATTTATTTTGTGGGAGTGCACATGTGATCAATTAAATAAATAAATTGTCATTCTTTCCCACACTGGTATCCGGCTTTGCTGTATTAATTGAAATTGAGTTATTTTACGAAAAAAATGTGTTGTTCTGACAAAAATAATGAAGCATGTTGTACCTATTTTCAGTGTCGGGCGGTACTGTACCCTTTCAAGCTTAACCATCCATCCAAACTGATTACCAGAATAATATACATGATAATGGGAAAGAAAACTGAGGTTCGCTTAGGAGGCGATCAGGTCGACTTTCGGAAAGGTAAAGAGGTGAGAGACACAGTCCTAACGTTGCCACTGATGATGGAAGCTAGACTTTAAACAAATCAAGACGTGCTCGTGATTTGATGAACTAGAAAACCCGTTCAACAACGTAAAATGGTGAAAGGTGTTAAAAATTCGGAAATGGGAGAGACGGGGAGAAACAGAGACAGACGGGTAAAAACACAATATGTACACGAACCAAGAAAGAACAATAAGAATGGAGAACCTAGAACAAAGTGCTCGAATTGAAAAGAGTTTAAGACAGTGGTGCAATTTTTCACTCGGTCTGTGCACTCTGTAAGCTGCAGAAGCAATGAGGGAAATAAAAGGAAATTCAGGAGTGTGATTAGAACGTTTGTGTTGTTGTGTTAACGGCAGCCTGTGCATGGGATGGTAATTTCATAGTCCAGGCGCTGCTAGTCTCAGACCAATGGTGGGGAATGACAGAGAACGTTGGAGGGTGTCCATTATTTCTTCTCGGATAGTAGGTAGAGATATGAAGCAGTTAAGATGTGCACTGTGCACAATGTGATGATCCTCGCTTGTGATGGTCAGACATGTTCGATCGGATCTTTGTCGACGAATATTCCATATTAAGGTACTCATGAACCCATGCAGTGCAACATTGGGCCATCTTTACATCCGAGTGTCCCACAAATCTGATACCACACAAATCCAGTAGCCAATCAAATTGTAACACACAATATGGCCCATTTTAAAATCTGCCAAGTGTTGATAATGGTGTCTCACACGAGTATATTGCATCTCTGTGTCCTTCACAGTGGTCAATATCTGATGCTGTTCACACACTTCATATACCCTACTAGGTCTGGTAACAAGCCTAAATATGGGCAACACTAAAGTACATTGCTGGTCACTCTACCTGTCACAGAGAATTACAGTTCCAGTCATTTACATACCCATTGATAGTTCATATGTGCAGGGAGTTACAGTAACATTTGACATGTCTTCTGGTCCTTGACCTTTCTGGCAGGCAGTGCAATACATTACTTTTAAAGCTAATTATGAAATTTTTAAATAAATATGAGCTTATGCAATAAAATACTAGAAAATTCCTAAAATATAATACAATAATCTTTATATATGTATATATATATATATATATATATATATATATATATATATATATATAGGGTGAGTCACCTAATGTTACCGATGGATATATTTCGTAAACCACATCAAATACTGACGAATCGATTCCACAGACCGAACGTGAGGAGAGGGGCTAGTGTAATTGGGTAATACAAACCATAAAAAAATGCAGGGAAGTATGTTTTTTAACACAAACCTACGTTTTTGTAAATGGAACCTCGTTAGTTTTGTTAGCACATCTGAACATACAAACAAATACGTAATCAGTCCCGTTTGTTGCATTGTAAAATGTTAATTACATCCGGAGATATTGTACCCTAAAGTTGACGCTTGAGTACCACTCCTCCGCTGTTCGATCGTGTGTATCGGAGAGCACCGAATTACATAGGCATCCAAAGGGAACGGTGGTGGACCTTAGGTACAGAAGAGACTGGAACAGCACATTACGTCCACATGCTAACACCCTTTTATTGGTCTTTTTCACTGACGCACATGTACATTACCATGAGGGGTGGGGTAAACGTACACACGTGGTTTCCGTTTTCAATTACGAAGTGGAATAGAGTGTGTCCCACTGGCAACGCGTCGACGTATGTGGTATCAGCATGACGGTGCACCTGCACATTCCGCAATTAACACTAGGCTGACCCTTGACAGGATGTTCGACGGGGGTTTCATAGGACGTGGAGGACGCATAAATTGGCCAGCCCGTTCTCCTGATCTTACACCTCTGGACTTCTTTCTGTGGGGTACGTTAAAGGAGAATGTGTACCGTGATGTGCCTACAACCCCAGAGGATATGAAACAACGTATTGTGGCAGCCTGCGGCGACATTACACCAGATGTACTGCGGCGTGTACGACATTCATTACGCCAGAGATTGCAATTGTGTGTAGCAAATGATGGCCACCACATTGAATATCTATTGGTCTGACATGTCAGGACACACTCTATTCCACTCCGTAAATGAAAACGGAAACCACATGTGTACGTGTACCTCACCCCTCATGGTAAAGTACATGTGCGTCAGTGAAAAAGACCAATAAAAAGATGTTAGCATGAGGACGTAATGTGCTGTTCCAGTCTCTTCTGTACCTAAGGTCCATCACCGTTCCCTTTGGATCCCTACGTAATTCGGTGCTCTCCGATACACACGATCGAACAGCGGAGGAGTGGTACTCAAGCGTCAACTTTAGGTTACAATATCTGCGGATGTAATTAACATTTTACAATGCAACAAACGGCACTGATTACGTATTTGTTTATATGTTTAGATGCGCTAACAAAACTAACGTGGTTCCACTTAAAAAACGTAGGTTTGTGTTAAAAAACATACTTCCGTGCATTTCTTAATGGTTTGTATTAACCAATTACACTAGCCCCTCTCCTCACGTTCGGTCTGTGGAATCGATTCGTCAGTATTTGATGTGGTTTACGAAATATATCCAGCGGTAATGTTAGGTGACTCACCCTATATATATATATATATTGCTCAGTCGGATGGTTGGGGTCGAACCCAGGACTCCAGATGGCCGAGCTAAAGCAGGGACCCACCGCGCCATATTTCGTCAGGAGGCCAAGCAAGTTCAAGAGCGTTAAGAGCCAGTGGAGAGCGATACAGCGGTATTTGGTAGTATTTTTTTATTCAGCTAATTTACAGTATTCGATGGGTGCAGCATAGAGGCGGCTTGCAGCCCACAGAGCTGTCCCACGAGTCCCGCCAGCTCAGCAACTCCTGGTATGCCGACGCTGCTGCTGCAGTCATCAAGGACGGTCAGCTGGAAGTCGGCCGCGCTCTCACCGGTCGCCGCCCACTGATGCTTCACGTCTTGCGCCGTGTTCCTGCCTATGATTCCGGCGACTGCTACAGTCCCTGGTCTTTGCCGCCCTCCACCCCGTTTGGCCTGCTCTGTCCAACCATGGGACAAAGGTGGATGTACTGGTCACCCATGGCCCTTGGGCTGCCGCTGCTCCCAGAACAGGACCGGACTCGAACCCGCGCCCTCCTGCTGCTAGTGGTGCTTGGCAGATGGCAACACCCGCCACTGTCTTTGCCACTGTCACAGTACTGCTGCACCTCCTGCCACGTACGCCTCGTCCGGACACCGGTATGCCAGGTGGGAAATGAACATGGCCTGTAGACGGGAGTGGAACCGAGCCCCTCCTGGACCTGAGGCAGACCACTTTCACTGCCCTCTTTCAGGCAGACCGTGTGATCTCCAAGTACCAGGCTGCCGTTCCGTCCCACCCCAGTGTTGTGTACCCGGCGGCGGAATGTAGTCCGAAGAAGTACATAGAAACAAAGTGAAAGTTTATGCCGAACACTTATAATATTGCTACCAGAGTGTCCCCTATAAGCGTAGACCAGCACAGGCCTGTCCCGACGCTCGACTGACCTGGCACACTCCCTCTAGCTACATTTACCTGTTTAGTTATACTGGTTTTCCCTTCGCTTCTGAGTTTCAGAGAGAGACAGAAACTATGGCGGGGATAAAATCCCACACGTCATCCACTTACAAATCGCCCTCCTGGTTCTGGCCTAGTGTCCCACCTCATACATCGCAATAACTTCAAATAGTGGTGCAGTTTCCTGCCTTGTTGTTGTTCCACTCAAAACAAATCGTGCGTGCAATACTGCCATCGCAGTTCCACGCCCGCGATTGCCATGTTTACCTTGCCTGGCCTGCTGGCTGTCATCTGTTACCACACTCTGCCAGCGGCCCCAGATTTGATCACCCTACTGCGCCTTCATTGGATTTTGATAAAATTTCCCTTTCCCTCGGACTAGTACTGATACTAGTGCAGCACACAAACACAAATATACACACACACACACACAAATATATATATATAATTATTGGTGTTATGCCCTTAGAGAGCGCAGTCAGACTAAACTATATGGCCAATTCCTTTCGCTGCCTTCCTTGCTGATTAAAGTTCCCTCAATCGCTCGCTGTGTTTGTATTTCCGGTCCTCTGTCCATGATTCTAGTCAGTTTCGTGTCTTTGGCTTAATCTTGGTTGCCTTTTTGGTTGCCCATATTTCTTTCATCTTCCGGCTGTGTTCTTGTTTGCGTTCTTCGGTCCATTTTACACCTTTTCGTTTGTCACAGTGTATATCATGTAGTTTACGTTTCATAGTGATGTTTCTGAACTTTATTCTGTCATTTATTGTGTCTGGTGTGATGTTGAGTTGGTTCAGGTCGTTTTACCTCTGCCACCCATTTGTTGTTTCTAGTCATTACCCAGTCAAAGATCTGTTTGGTCAATCTGTGTGACGGCATTCTGTGTAGGTGTCCATACAATTGTAGTCTGCATTTTCTAACCTTTTCTGTGATTGTCTCCATATGTTTGTATAGTTCCTTTGTAGGTTTCTTGATCCATATTCCATAGTTGTTAGTTGCGCCAAATATTTTCCTTAGTATTTTCCATTCTACTTTTTCTAGTTGTCTGATACGTGTATGCCCTAGGATTAGTGTGGTCTCTGCTGCATACAGTGCTTCGGTGAGCACCAACATGTCGTACTGGCATAATTTGTGAGATAGACTTCTTGTTGTAATGATTCCCCACTACTTTATATGCCTTGTCCAGTATAGCTTTTCTTTCTTTGTTTGAGTCTCTGTTACGTCCACTCATTTGCAGTGTGTCACCGAGATATTTGAAGCTTGCCGTTTTGTAAATCGTGCCGTAGTTTGTGTTCAGAGATGAGAGTTTCTTTGTGCTCATAAACTGTGTCTTTTCGTAAGAGATCTGTAGTCGAGTTTTGGATGCGATAACGTGTAGTTTTTCGATAGCTTCTTTTGTTTTGTTTATACCTTTCGTGATAATCGCCAAATCGTTTGCAAAAGCCAGGCGTTTAATCAGTTGTATTCCTGTTGTGATATTTCCCATTCTTTTATTACCTTATCTAACACCAGATTAAAAAGGAGAGGTGAAAGGCCATCGCCTTGTCGGACACCTGTGCGAATTTCAAAGGGCTCTGATAGTTCCCCACAGATCTTTACTTTGGAGGTCGTATTGGTCAAGGTTTGCTCTATAAATGCCCTTGTTTTGTTGTCTACTTTGTACTCAGATAGAATTTTGAAGAGAGTTTTCCGGTCGATAGAGTCATACGCCTTTTTGAAATCGACAAAGGTAATGACCAGGTTCTGTTTGTGTTGTAAAATCATTTTCAGGTTCCAAATTTGCTCCGCACAAGACCGCCCTTTACGGCAGTCTGTTTGGTATTCCCCGATCAAGTGGTCGGTCTGGTATTCTAGTCTGTTTAGTAAAGATTTAGAGAGGATCTTGTATGTGGCCGGTAGTAGGGATATTCCTCTGCAGTTGTTCAGGTCAGTCTTGCCACCTTCTTTGTGGAGTGGGTGCATCAGGGCACGTTTCCAGTCGTCAGGAATTTTCATGGGTTACTAGATATCTTCCAAGATCCTGTGGATGTCTTCTGTGAGTTCTGGGTCTTGTAACTTCCAGATTTCTGCGATGATGCCGTCTTCTCCTGGTGCTCCACAGTTCTTGAGTAACTTAATTAGTTCTTTTTCTTCTAGAGTTGGAGGTTCACTATCTGGATTGTACGTGCTCGTTTGTGTCATCAGTTCTTCCATAGGCGGTCCATGTTGAGGAGTTTTTGAAAGTAATTTGGCAGAATGTCAGAATTGTTTTTGGTACTGGTTTCTAGGGTTCCATCTGGTCTTCTGAAGCATAAGATTCCACCAACGCTCTTTCCTTGTGTGTGGGGCTTGTGCTAGTTTCATGGCTTCTCGGAATCTTTCTGAAAGTTGTGTCCAGTCTGTCGTTTTTTCCATTTTAATTTTGTCTGATATTTGTGTCTGGTTTAAAGTAAGGTATTTTGGATGAGGTCTAACAATTTTGTTCTTGTGGAGCTTTTCCTAGGGCAAAAGACGTTTCATGATATCTAGTACGTGATGGTCTGAGTCAAAGTAGCCTTTACACGTGTCTCTGTTCAAAAATTCTTTTTGTGAGTCTTTCTGGACTATTAAGTGGTCCATTTGTAGTCACAAAATACATCAGTTTTAAAGCCAATTATGAAATTTTTAAACAAATACAAGCTTACATAATAAAATACAAGAAAATTCCTAAAATATTTATAATAATCCTATTATTATTATTATTATTATTATTGGTGTTTTGCCCTTAAAGAGCGCATTTGGACTAAACTACATGGCCAATTCCTTTTGATGCCTTCCTTGCTGCCCAAACTTCCCTCATTCGCTCGCTGTGTTTCTGTTTCCGGTCCTCTGTCCATGCTTTTTGTCGGCTTTGTGTCTTCGGCTTCATTTTGATTGCCTTTTTGGTTGCCCATACTTCTTTCATCTTCTGGCTGTGATCTTGCTTGCGTTCTTCGGTCCATTTTATGCCTGTTCGTTTGTCACATTGTCTCTCATGTAGTTTACTTTTCTTAATGATGTTTCTGAATTTTATTCTGTCGTTTATTGTGTCTGCTGTTATGTTGAGTTGGTTCAGGTCGTTTTCTACCTCTGCCACCCATCTGTTGTTTCTAGTGGTTACCCAGTCAAAGATCTGTTTGGTCAGCCTGTGTGATGGCATTCTGTATAGGTGTCCATAGAATTGTAGTCTGCGTTTTCTAATCTTTTCTGTGATTGTCTCCGTATGTTTGTACAGTTCCTCTGTAGGTTTCTTGATCCATATTCCATTGTTGTTAGTTGCGCCAAATATTTTCCTAAGTATTTTCCGTTATACTTTTTCTAATTGTGTGGTCTCTGCTGCATATAGTGCCTCGGGGAACACCACCGTGTCTTAATGGCGTAATTTGGCTTTTTGTGAGATAGACTTCTTGTTGTAATGATTCCACACTACTTTGTACGCCTTGTCCAGTTTAGTCTCTGTTATGTCCACTCATTTGTAGTGTTTCACCGAGGTATTTGAAGTTTGCCGTTTTTAAATCGTGCCATACTTTGTGTTCAGAGATGAGAGTTTTTTTGTGCTCATAAACTGTGTCTTTTCGTAAGAGATCTGTAGTCCAGTTTTGGAAGCGATTTCGTGCAGTTTTTCAATAGCGTCTTTTGTTTCCTTTATACCTTTCGTGACAATCGCCAAATCGTCTGCAAAATCCAGGCATTTAATCTGTAGGTTTCCTAAGGTTATTCCCTGTTGTGATGTTTCCCATTCTTTTATGACCTTATCTAACACCAGATTGAAAATGAGAGGTGAGAGGCCATCGCCTTGTCGGACACCTGTGCGAATTTCAAAGGGCTCTGATAGTTCCCCAAAGAACTTTACTTTGGAGGTTGTGTTGGTTAAAGTTTGCTCTATGATAGCCTGTGTTTTGTTGTCTACTTTCTATTCTGCTAGAATTTTGAAGAGAGTTTTCCGGTCGATAGAGTCGTACGCCTTTTTGAAGTCAACAAAGGTAATGATCAGGTTCTGTTTGTGTTGTAAAATCATTTTCAGGTTCCAAATTTGTTCTGCACAAGACCGCCCTTTACGGAAGCCTGCTTGGTATTCCCCAATCAAGTGGTCGGTCTGGCATTCTAGTCTGTTCAGTAAAGCTTTAGAGAGGATCTTGTATGTGACCAGTAGTAGGGATATTCCTCTGTAGTTGTTCGGGTCAGTCTTGTCACCTTCTTTGTGTTGTGGGTGTATCAGGGCAGTTTTCCAGTCGTCAGGAATTTTCACGGTCTTCCAGATGTCTTCCAAGATCCTGTGGATGTCTCTGGTGAGTTCTGGGTCTTGTAACTTGCAGATTTCCGCGATGATGCCATCTTCTCCTGGTGCTCTACGATTCTTGAGTGGCTTGATTATTTCTTTAACTTCTTCTAGAGTTGGAGGTTCACTATCTGGATTGTATGTGCTCGTTTCTGTCATCATTTCCTCCATAGGGGGGTCCGTGTTGAGCAGTTTTTCAAAGTACTTTGCCAGAATGTCACAATTGTTCTTGGTATTGGTTTCTAGGGTTCCATCCGGTCTTCTGAAGCATAAGTTGGGTGGTTGATATCCAGTCATATTTTCTCTGAACGTTCTGTAGAAGTTTCTTGTATTGTTCTTCATGAAGTCCGATTCGATCTCTGTCAGTCGCCGTTTGTCATACTGTCGTTTTTCACTGCGAATGATTTTGCTTGATTGCTTCTGTGTTTTCAAGAAGTTCATCCAATTCTCCTGGGATTTATGGCTTCTGCTAGTTTCATGGCCTCTCGCATTCTTCGTGAAAGTTGTGTCCAGCCTGTCGTTTTCTCCATTTTAATTTTGTGTAATATTTGTGTCTGGTTTAAAGTAACGTATTCTGCATCTGGTCTAACAATTTTGTTCTTATGGAGCTTTTTCTTGGGCAAAAGACGAATCCTGATCTGTAGTAGGTGGTGGCCTGAGTCGAAGTACCCTTTACGGGTGTCTATGTTCAAAATTTCTTTTTGTGAGTCTTTCTGGACTATTACGTGGTCGATTTGTAGTTCTTGCTTTCCACTGGGGAATTTCCATGTGGTTTTCGTGTTGGTTTCTTGAATTTTGTTGACATAATGGCGAGGTCGTGGCTTTTGCAAAAGTCTATCAGATGTTTTCCGTTTTTGTTGGTGTCCTTGTGTGGAGTATGTTTTCCTGTGATATGTCTGATAATATGGGGAGTGCACGTGGACTGGTTCCGCCGGGTGGGGGAAATAGTTGGGGGGGGGGGTCTCAGGGAACGAACTGACGCTGCTGCAGGTGCTTCCGGAACCCTGGAGACTGTGCATCACTTGCAGCATGAGTGTGTGTCATAGACCTCCGTCGAAATGTGGGAGAGGCGAAAATGGAGCAGCACTTGGAGCAGCGTTATGCGATTGGGTTTTGCGTGCGACTGAACAAAACCACCGCGGAGACTCTCAGTATGATTCAAGAGGCCTTTAAGGAAGAATCCATGTCCCGTGTGTCCCGTGCAATGGTTTTCATGTAGCACAAACGTTTCAAAAATGGCCACGGGAATATTGACGACGAAGACCGCTCTGGGAGGCCATCATCAAGCCGAATGGATCAAAATGTGGAGAGAGTGTGGGAACTTTTAAACAATGAGCGTCGTCTTAGTGTGACACCGACTGGCGATCAAAGGCGATTGGATTCTCCACCACGACAACGAGCCCGCTCACACGTCACGCGCCGCTGCCGAAGTTTTCGTGAAGTTCAACACTACCACAACCACCCTACAGCCCCGTCTTGGCTCCAAGTGACTTTTTCCTCTTCCCCCGAATCAAGACAGGCCTAAAAGGGCAGCAATTTGACTCCATCGAAGCCATCCAGCAGGCTTCGACGAGAGCCCTTGACAGCATGACGCCCGAGGCCTTCCAGAAGGGCTACAAACAGTGGAAGACGTGCTGGCAGTGCTGTGATGATGCTGAAGGATCATATTTTGAAGAATTTTATTCCACTGTACTTAAATTTCCAATAAATTCGTAGTTCTGAGTAATAAGATTATTATTATCAATACATTAGTTTTAAAGCTAATTATGAAATTTTTAAATAAATATAAGCTTATGCAATAAAATACTAGAAATTCCTAAACTATTGATAATAATGACAATTTTATATATGTATAAGATTATTATATTTTAGGAATCTTCTAGTATTTTATTGTGTAAGCTTATATTTGTTTAAAAATTTCATAATTAGCTTTAAAACTAGTGCTCTACACTGCCTGCCAGAAAGGTCAAAGACCAGAAGACATGTCAAATGTCACTGTAACTCTCTTGTAGGAGGTTGGGGTAAAACGTGATTTTTCCAGCCCCTGCTGTATACGCTGCCTGCTCAACATGTGTGTTTTGTGAAAATAGTATCAGTCTGCCTTATCATTATTATTTGCAAGACAGTCTAAAGGTCAGATCCAAGAAATGTAGGCTGCCTTGCACAACAGTAGTCCTGGCATGCTCTATGAGGCTGCTTTGCAGGGGCTACCCTTTAAGATGTGCAGTACCCGTGCGAGAGTGAGATGAGTAGAGGACGGGGCAGAGAGATAGTTGGGTATGAGGGGATAGGTAAGGAGACAGTGGTGCAGAAGAGGATGGACAGAGGTATGGGCAGAGAGGAAGGTAGGAGAGGAGGGACAGAAAGAGAGAGAGGGGGAGGTGGAGATGGACAAAAAGAGAGGAGGAGGAGGAGAAGAAAGAGAGAGGGGAAGGGAAGAGAAGGACAGTTCCTGGGGAGAAGGTTTTGGGGGAAAAAGAGGGGGAGGGGAAGATGGGCAGAGAGGGGAATGAGGAGAAACTGGACAGTTGGGGCAGGAGTCAATGGACAGAGAGAGGGGAAGGATTATGTGGACAAGATGAGGAAGGAGAAGGAGGTAGTCAGAGAGAGAAGGCAAGGGAATCATCAAAGGGAAGGGGATCAGAATGTTCTAGGAAGGGAAGTAAGAAATGTGCATCAAACACGTGTGTGGGAAAAAGTGTGTGAGTGTGTGTGTGTGTGTGTGTGTGTGTGTGTGTGTGTGTGTGGATTTTCGGATCTCCTCTCAAAGCTCTAGATCAGTTTCAACATAACCAGAAAATGCTGGTCTCGTGAGTATCATCACTCTGTGGAAATAGTATGGCTGTACATGATCGATCTGCTTTGCAAGGCAGCCTAGTGGCAAAAACTGGTTTTCTAGCCCCTGACTTGCAGACTGCATGGCGTAACAGGTGTGTCATGAGTTTGGCCTGTTATATAGATTCGTTTAGCATGGGCTCCACATGAGGATAGGCACAGCTGGTGACAGGTTCAGATGGATGCAGGAGGCCATAGACAGAGAGAAGGGAGCAGGAGGGGATACAAAGAGGAAGGGAATGAGGTGGAGAAGGAGTATTTCAAAACATAGGAGAGGAAATGGGCAGAGAAAGAGGAAGAGGATATGGACAGAAAGAGGGGGAAGAGGAGAAGTTGGGCACAAAGGAGAGGGAAGAGCAAGTAGGCAGTGCAGGGGAAGGAACAGATGGACCAGGGGTGGCAATAGGAAATTAGCATAAAGGGGGATGGAGGAGGAGATGGGAAGAGAGGTAGGGGTGAGGTGATGGGTGGAAAGGAACTGAGGAGGCGATGGGCAGAGAAAGGCGCGATAAGGAGATGGGTAGAGAGAGTTGGAGATGGCCAGAGAGAGGGAGTGGAGGGTGTGGACCGAGGTGACGGTTCAGCAGACGCGTGAAACATATATATCGATCATGTGTGCAGCCACAAGCAAAATATAAATAGAAAAATAAGTACAGGCTGTCGATGATTCTGGAAAGTTCACATAGTGACAGAGATAGAGGTGCAGTCGGTACATCAGGTCCTGCACAGTTGGGGCTGCCACCGCCACATGAACATTCTGCTGTTAACGCTGCATACGCCCACGCCTTTGACTGACACTACCCCAGGTCCTCCTGCCCCCCCTCCCCCCCCCCCCCCCGCCTTCCTGTCACGGTGGCCGCATTCGTCTCGCGGTCCGGTCGGCCGCCGCTCTACCCCCACCTGGGGCATTCCGCCCGCCCCCCATTCGTCGCACCACTGCCCTCCCCTCCTCCATCATACCAAATCCTGTGAATGGCAAGTTTGCCCATAGCGATCCCGCGTGACGGGCTTGTGAAGTCGTTAGTGCTAAGATCTGCCTTGGTTTCCCAGCATTAGAGAATAGAGGAATAAATGAAACAACAATAGTTCCGGAAAACTGCAGCCGTTAGTCGAATACACTACTGAACTGCCATGAAACGTATGACAAACTCATTTCAGAATTCAGAATTAATTACTACGAAAAGGAGTTTTCCGTATGATCACTGGCACCAGATACTGAGGAACTTTCATTTTTTATCAATATGTTTCATCATTTACAAATTTTATGAATTTGTTCACAGATGTTGTCCAACAGCTGCAGTGTGTAGTCTTTTCACCAAAATAAAAATCAGTCTTCAGCTGGCAAAAATTTGATTTCACTCTGTCCCTTTCGAATGATTAACCTGTCATACTCAGAAGTCTGATACAAGGTTAACGTTTAGCTAAGCTGACGTCAAACGGGGATCGGACGAGAAAGATGTCATTCGTCAATGTAAAATGGTTTCTGACACAGCGCAAAAAGTACATAGGCTAATATATGAGATGAATAACAACCTAATATTCATGGCGTATACACTGACGGGAAAAAACACGCAACACCAAAAAAGTAATTAATGTAGAGTAATGAAATTCCGGAAAATCATTTTCCAAGGTAATGTATTTGACTTATGTTCACGAATTCGACTCCTGTGCTAACCTCTTCATCTCAGAGGAGCACTTGCAACCTGCATCCTCGATTACTTGCTCGATGCCATTGCAAATGTGAAATGCTGGTGGATTAATAACTGGTGTAATCGCAAGAATGTTGAATACAAGCAAGCAAATGTGTGCATGCATTGTGTTGTATAGGTCCGGCGTGTCAGATTGTGAGGTGGAGTTCCATGCTTATTGCACTTGGTGGTCAGTAAAGGGGCGGTTAATGCTGTTTGTGGATTACGCTGGAGTTGCCGGATTATGTCCCATATGTCCTCCAAAACAGACAGATCTGGCGATAAAGCAGATCAAAGCAATATATCAGCATGTCGACACTCTCTAGGACATGCGGGTTAGAATAGCGGTATGTGGACGAGCGTTATCGTGTTGGAAAACACTCCCTAGAATACTATTCATGAACGGCAAGAGATCAGGTGAAAACACTATATTGACATACAAATTTGCAATCATGCTGCGTGGGACAGCCACTAGCGTGCTCTTGCTGTCATACAAATTCGCGCTCTAGACCATAGCTCCAGATGTAGGTCCAGTATGTCCAGAACGCAGACATTTTGGCTGCAGGCCCTCAACTGGCCTCCTCCTAAACAGTACACGGCCGTCACTGGCAGCGAGGCAGAACCAGCGTTCATCACCAAACACAACAGATCTCCATTCTGTTCTCAAATGAGGTCTCACTTGACACCACTGAATTCGCAACTGGTGGTAGTTTGGGGTCAGTAGAATGCACCCTACAGGGCATCAGACTCGTAGCTGTTCTTGAAGTGACCGATTTATAACAGTTCGCTGTGGTGCCAACTGCTGCTCATACTGCTACTGCAGGTTCACTACAAAGCGCCAGAGCCATACAACGAACACGGTAGTCTTTCCTCCCGATAGTTCCGCATGGCCGTCCGGAGTCCTGTCTTCTTGTGACCGCATGTTCTCCTGCTTACCGCTGACAGCAGTCATGCACAGTGGCTACATTCCTGCCAAGCCTCCCTGCAGGTTCGCAGGAGGAACATGCAGCTACTTGTAGCCCTGTCAGACTGTATCGTTCAAACTCAGTGAAGTGCTGATATTGGCGTTGACACACACCGTGGTTACGGTTACTACAAGCCATACCCCAAGTTGGGAAACGGGGCCAAATTTCTAGTAGTTTACTGTCGAGTTGAGATTTTCACACACAAATGTTTTATTCATATCTTACAGAAACTAGCAGTACGGCAATAAACACCCTTTTAATCACGCCGCTAACGGTAATCAAGTAATTTACAGCAATACAACAGTTTAAAAATTTCTCTTAAAAACGGCAATCAAGTCACTTATAGCAATACAACAAGTTAGATATTTAAAAAAAAAACACACACACACAGAAGCTAACAGTACGGCCATAACAGCCTTTCAAAACGCCGCTAACGGAAATCAAGTAATTCATAGGAATACAACAGTTTAAAAAATTTAAAGAACATTAGTAAACAGGCCACTAAAGTAAATACAGAAGTTTGTTAATAAAAAATGGCTCTGACCACTATGGGACTTAACTTCTCAGGTTATCAGTCCCCTAGAACTTAGAACTACTTAAACCTAACCAACATAAGGACATCACACACATCCATGCCCGACGCAGGATTCGAACCTGCGACCGTAGCGGTCGCGCGGTTCCAGACTGTAGCGCCTAGAACCGCTCGGCCACTCCGGCCGGCTTTGATAATAAAGTACGGTGAGATGGTGAAGCTACCAACACCGCCATTTAAAAAAAAATCAAAGGTCTCAGAAAACACACGATTAATGGCAATAAAGGAATGGAGGAATTTAAAGAAGTTTTTAAATAAAAGTGTCCTGGAATATCATTAGAACGTAACAGATCTGACGGACCCGTGTAAGGCGGCCACAAATCACCCACTCAGGGATGCTCAGGCTAAGCAGAATATTGACCAATTTAAATACGCTCCTAAACACAATTGCCATTCTCAGGCTGGTCACTGCACCGACCTTCAGCCAGCGAAAACTTTTAATAAGATGGCTTAACTTGCTGACAGAAATAGAGCTAACCTATTGCAAGGAAACATTACGCCCCGCAGTCCGGAATGAGCGACCACATGATCAACCAACAAGAAGCATGAATTTACTCGTAACACACGACATAATAGCGAAACAATTAAACTACAAAAACTACACCTCCCATCGGGCTGTAACGAGAGGAGGAGGAAAGATCACTAATTACACCGATGCCGGGGACAGAAACCCGATCGCCAGAGGCCACAAGGGAGACTGGTTACTCAGACTTATTACTTAACGATTAAACCTTGCACTAACTTAACTTGCAATTATGCTCGAACAGGCGGTACACGACCTCCGATGGCAAGGATCCACACATCCGACCGCGCACGCGTCGCCAGTGTACCCAACACGCCACGGTCACGCGACAACACGCTCTGTCACCGGAGTTCACGTTTTCTCTGCAACGTTGACGGGTAGTGACCGCTCCTTCATGTTAGGTGTCTCCTTTTTAAACTGCAGTGTTGAAACGGAGGACTTATAGAAGCTTGTTAACGTCCCACCAAGGTGAAATGAACAGCAACTACTCGTGGGGCGATTCTGTATACAACCAACCCGCGGGGAGCTCTTCCGTCAACTCGACCCGCTCGTTACACACAACCGACATACATCACGTGGCAACTGGGTACAACCGACCACGCCTGGTCCGCGTTGACGAGCCACACTGCCCTCCCGTGTCCACCAGACTCTCTGAGCGCACCCCCTACTTACACGCCACCATACGAAGCTACCACCGGTCAAAGATCTCACTTCCTCCACAGCAGTTTCCCGGAAGCAAACCGCAGATATCGACAGCAGAGGGAAAAGACAACTAAGCAGCCACTTAATGACAGACAACATATCAAACAAACATGTCAGGGGAAGAAAAGGAAAACCAATGCAATTTAAACACAAGGTGTAGCACGAGTCGATACGCGGCTCAGGCGTCTTTGTCGCTTTAAATGCAGTCTTTTCTCGACTAACACCAACTCACCACGTCCAGAGTCTAAGGTAATTGACACTTACGACAGTGTCGTCCACGGATACGCGCGAGCGGTAGCCACGTGGGCTTGGGCGTCCTGTTACGGTTCTCGTGGCTCCCCCCCAACACCCCCCCCCCCCCTCCCGTCGGAGGTTCGAGTACTCCCTCGGGCATGGGTGTGTGTGTTGTCCTTAGCGTAAGTTGGTTTTACTAAGCAGCGTGTAAGCTTAGGAACCGATGACCTCAGCAGTTTGGTCTTATAAGATCTTAGCACAAATTTCGAGTTTCCTCCATGGATATAACGCATGCGTGATTTGCATCCTCATAGTGACGCTACTACCACCACACCAACCTTATGCGACTGGCACTAAATCTGAATAGGCATCATCAATCAGATTAGGTTCAAATGATTCAAATGGCTCTGAGCACTATGGGATTTAACATCTTAGGTCATCAGTCCCCTAGAACTTAGAACTACTTAAACCTAACTAACCTAAGGACATCACACAACACCCAGACATCACGAGGCAGAGAAAATCCCTGACCCCGCCGGGAATCGAACCCGGGCGTGGGAAGCGAGAACGCTACCGCACGACCACGAGATGCGGGCAATCAGATTAGGAACATGCCTGGCCGGCCGCTGTGGCCGAGTGGTTCTAGGCGCTTCAGACTGGAACCGCGCGACCGCTAGGTCGCAGGTTCGAATGCTGCCTCGGCCATGGTTGTGTGTGATGTCCTTAGGTTAGTTAGGTTTAAGTAGTTCTAAGTTATAGGGGACTGATGACCTTAGAAGTTAAGTACCATAGTGCTCAGAGCCATTTGCTGTTCATCGCACATCTTATGCACCTTTTGCGACGTCCTTTCTTAAAGTACTGTGACATATCGCAAACCCTGCGGCCTAATAATCTAGATTTTTACCTTTATTACTGTTAATTACTCCAGAAGATGTTCTCTGCTGGAGAACTCAAAACGTACCAATTTTCCAGAGGACCTACGGGACCACGGAATCATGACACAAAAAAAACAAAAATAATAATAATTAAAAAGGGTAATCGTTATGACCTTGCAAGTTCACATTCTCTAATTACTATCCATGCGCTATTGCAAAATGTTCTCAGGCACATACTTCGAGCTTTCCTTTCGGGTCTTCGCAACTGGCATCCAGGGTACCGCTAGCACTCTGCATTCATGCGGCTCAACTGGACGTCCCCTCGTTGAGTTGCCAGACTCTGTTCCAACACAGTTATGCAACCGGGCAAAAGTGACCTACAGTTTAACATGGCATCTGAACCATGTGTCGTTCCTATCGATTCTTCACTTCAGTGAGGCGAGGACTAATGCAAATAACGTCAGAAGTAAAACTGCGAGGACGGGGCGTGAGTCGTGCTTGGGTAGCTCAGTTGATAGAGCACTTGCCCGCGAAAGGCAAAGGTCCCGAGTTATAGTCTCGGTCCGGCACACAGTTTTAATTTGCCAGGAAGTTTCATATCAGCGCACACTCCGCCGCAGAGTGAAAATCTCATTCTGGAATGCAAAGACAGATCGAAAATTTCCGTGGTCCGACTGAGATTCAGTCTGGTGACATTAATTTCCGGGCGCGCCTTTATTGTTTGAGCACCAGGCCCATGCGATGATTACGGCGATCAGCAAGGAGGAGAGAGATTGGGCCTGGGATGGAAACAGCTATGGAGCTCGGACCACACAGCCGGGGTGCGTGTCGTTAGGCTGCGGACACATGTGAGGCTCGTTATGGGCGCCGCCGCAGATCCAGGCCACAAAAAGCGGACATCGTAAAGCTCTCGAACGGAGGCAGTGACGCGCGAAGGACGGCGCGGCAGGCCCTTCTCAGCCCTGGGCTCCAGCGGGGGTCCAACGCGGCGGCTGAAGCGAGGCCCGTAGCTGCAGTGGCTCTGTGTTGCACTCCTCATACACATAACCTGTCACAGGGTTTAAAAAGAGTGGCATGCAATCGTATAGGTTGTAGTAATGGCCAATACTAGAAGACAACCTACTCTGAGATGACAAATGTCATCGGGTAGCGATATGCAAATACACTACTGCCCACTACAATTGCTAGGCCACGAAGATGACGTCAGGAAAAAGACGCCGCGATATGCAAATGATTAGCTTTTCAGAGCATTCACACAAGGTTGGCGCCGGTGGCGACACCTACAACGTGTTGACATGAGGAAAGTTTCCAACCGATTTCTCATACAAAAACAGCAGTTGACCGGCGTTGCCTGGTGAAATGTTGTTGTGATGCCTCGTGTAAGGAGGAGAAATGCGTACCATCACGTCTCCGACTTTGATAAAGGTCGGATTGTAGCCTATCACGATTGCGGTTTATCGTATCGCGACATTGCTGCCCGCGTTGGTCGAGATCCAATGACTGTTAGTAGAATATGGAATCGGTGGGTTCAGGAGGGTAATATGGAACGCAGTGCTGGATCCCAACGGCGTCTTATCACTAGCAGTCGAGATGACAGGCATCTTATCCGCATGGCTGTAAAGGATCGTGCAGCCACGTCTGGATACCTGAGTCAACAAATGCTGACGTTAGCGAGACAACAACCATCTGCACGAACACTTCCAATGAGAGGCACCCACATGCCTTGCTCATACTGTGGCATCAAGCAGTCAGGCCTGCAAGATGAGTGGTCTGCCAAGCGAGTGGATTCATTCTTAATTTATCGAGTAACATGAACTCTCGTAGTCACAATTTAAGTTAAAGTTATCCTCCTATATGATTAATACGCAACGGAAACACGCATCTGACTATCAATAATTTACAGAACTCTGACTGTACACTACGCACTGGCAATACCACATTTTCTTTTTTGTCTTTTATTTAACGGCTTTTGTCAACACGTGGTCACCGCACACATTATAAATTCGGGACATTATGACAACATACAATTCGAAGTAAAAGTCTACCAATCTTTTTCTTTTCACTATCTTATTTATTCCGATAAATTCTCTAACCTAAACACACAAATTCTACAACCTACAACAATAACACATAAGAAATTCCGCCCAGTGGGCATGACTTTACAATGGTGAATCTCTATATTATGGTGTCGTAATTACTTTTAACGCTACAGTGCACTTTCTGGATAGGATGGTGGATATTTTACTATACCTCACACTTCGACTCTCACAATCATCATCACTAAACTTTCCTCCAGACCGAGCGGTACCGAAGGAACAAGCATAACCCACTAATCTTTTGAAACTACCTCGCTACTCTCCCATGCAAACCACACATACCCAAATTACATGACATACACCACACTACAACATGAAATACTACACAGAGAATAGTCACAACATTATCACTTTCAGCTTTCCCACTTCAATTAATATTTATCCCAGTTTCACACGACACTGCCCCACTTTGTAATTCTACTTTCCTACTATGAACTCTGGAGATATTTGCACGTCTTCCTGTGCAGTGCAAGCCAAGTGGCGTTGCTGGATAGACGGCCGACTCACCTTGCTTCTCTCTCAGAGTTTGAATCAAGCGTCACACGGAATCATATCACGCAAAGTAATATTAAGAACATCACACACGCGAGTCCTCAACTGATACCATGGACGAGTACTTCTCTTTATCCTTTGTCTCATACACAGATTGAGACTCACACAGTACTCACCACGTGGAAGTACTCGTCTCTAATTTCAAGTCCTGCACACGCCATTTCTTAAATATTTCAACTTATGGTACACACGCTATTTCTTAAATATTTCAACTTATTGTACACACGCTAGTAATTCAGCTTAAGCACACGGAAGTATTTCAACTTATTGCTACACGTGGTTTCATTGTGACCGTTGGTCACTTCCGAAGATTCCTACAATCCCATTAATATTACCTGCCTGACATTTAATTCTCCCCACAAAAGTTCTTGAAATAGAGAAATTATTATTTCAAAGTACCCTTAAATATTTCACATGCATACCATGTCTCCACTCTTTCGTCATTACGGAGCACAACTAAAACAGGTCTTAACAGCACAAGATCCAGCGGCAGAGTGCTGAAACATGGCCGTTCTCGAGGTCCTCTCCCATCTCTGTCGAGGTGGGGGAAGCACCTTGCTATCGTATTGGTCAGCCACATTTCAGGCGCTCAAAGCTCTGGTAAATTTCATCTCTTTGGTCCCACCAAAGGTGGCCAAAGGATCGACTCAAAGATGATCATATATTCACATTCACTATCTGCGGTTAGCAGACGACCATACATTCATTCATTTCACAGATCTCACCAAACTGGATGTAGGGATTTACTTTGTGGGAGTGCACATGTGATCAATTAAATAAATAAATTGTCATTCTTTCCCACACTGGTATCCAGCTTCGCTGTATTAATTGAAATTGAGTTATTTTACAAAAAAAATGTGTTGTTCTGACAAAAATAATGAAGTATGTTGTACCTATTTTCAATGTCGGGCGGTACTGTACCCTTTCACCAAGACGTTTGCAACAGCATGGCCTATCAGCTCAGAGACCATGGATGGGGGTACCCTTGACGCTCCATCACAGACAGGAGCGCATGCGATGGTGTACTCAACGACGTTTGCAACAGCATAGCCTATCAGCTCGGAGACCATGGATGCGGGTATCCTTGACGCTGCATCACAGACAGGAGCGCCTGCGATGGTGTACTCAACGACGAACCTGGGTGCACGAATAGCAAAACGTCATTTTTTCGGGTGAATCCAGGTTCTGTTTACAGCATCATGATGGTCGCATCCGTGTTTGGCGACATCACGGTGAACGCACATTGGAAGCGTGTATTCGTCATCGACAAACTGCTGTGTCACCCGGGTGATGGTATGGGGTGCCATTGGTTACACGTCTCGGTCACCTCTTGGTCGCTTTGACGACACTTTGAACAGTGGATGTTACATTTCAGATGTGTTACGACCCGTGGCTCTACCCTTCATTCGATCGCTGCGAAACCCTACACTTCAGCAGGATAATGCACGACCGCATGTCTCAGGTCCTGTAAGGGCCTTTCTGGATACAGAAAATGTTCGACTGCTGCCCTGGCCAGCACATTCTCCACATCTCTCACCAACTGAAAACATCAGGTCAATGGTGGCCGAGCAATTGGCTCGTCACAATACACCAGTCACTACTCTTGATGAATTGTTGTATCGTGTTGAAGCTGCATGGGCAGCTGTACCCTTACACGCCATCCAACCTCTGTTTGACTCAATGCCCAGGCGTATCAAGGCCAGAGGTGTTTGTTCTGGGTACTGATTTCTCAGGACCTATGCACCCAAATTGCATGACAATGTAATCACATGCCAGTTCTAGTATAACATATTTGTCCAATGAATACCCGTTTATCATCTGCGTTTTTTCTTGGTGTAGCAATTTTAATGGCCAGTACTGTACACAAATGGCGGCAGTACGGCGTTCTTATTTATTTTTGAGCCATCAATCTTCTCATTGGTGTGATGCGGCCTGCCACGAATTCTACTCCAGAGCCAAAATCTTCATTCCAGAGTAGAATTTGAACCTGCATCCTTAATTATTAGCTGGTTATACACCAGTCTCTGTTTTCCTCTACAGATCATACCCGCTACAGCTCCCTCTAGTATAGTCGAAGTTATTCTAAGATGTCACAACAGATGTCTTACCATCCTGTTCCTTCGTCTTCTTAGTGTTTTCCATCTATTCCTTTCCTCGCCGATTCTCCGGATAATCTCCTCATCCCTTACCTTATTCCACCTAATTTTTAACATTCTTCTGTATCACCAAATTTTAAATGCTTCGATTCTGGTTTTCCCACCGTCCTCGTTTCGCTGCCAACGTACACTAGGTACAAAAGGGCCGTACATTGGTGGAGCTGTCATCTGTGACTGACGTAAAAAATTTCCGACGTGACTCTCGCCCTACGACAGGAATTAACAGACTCTGAACGCGGAATGGTAGCTGGGGCTCCACAGTGTCAACAGTGTGCTGAGAATACTAAACTTTAGGAATTACCTCTCATCACGGACAACTCAGTCGCCGACGTAATTTTCTTTTTTTTACTTAATGTCTGAGAGCAGCGGCGTTTATGAAAATTTGTCAGTGCTAACAGACAAGCAACACTGCGTTAAATAAATGCAGGAACCAATGTTTGACGTACCAAAAACATATCGGAATTTGGCGTTGATGCCTATGGCAGCAGACGAACTTCGCGACTCGTATGGGGTCGAGACCATATCGGCTGGACCCCAGACTACTGGAAAACCGTGGCCTGCTCAGGTGAGTCGCGATTTCAGTTGACTGATGGTAGGGATCGAGTGTGGCAAGATCCCACCAAGCCATGGACGCTGATTGTCAACAACGCAGTAGGCAAACTGGTGGTTGCTCCATAATGGTCTGGGATTTAGTTACGTGGGATGGACTGGATCCTCTGGTCCAACTAAACGATCATTGACTGGAAATGGCTATGGTTGGCTACCAGGAGACCATTTGTAACCATTCATCGGCTTCATGTTCCCAAACAACCAACTCATCTCACAAGGCCACAATTGTCCGTGATTTATCTGAAAAACATTCTGGTGTTTTCGAACGAATAGAACATGTATGGGACGTAATCGAGAGATCAGTTCGTGCACATCATCTTACACCGGCTACTTTCGCAATTGTGAGTGGCTACAGAGGCAGCATGGCTCAATATTTCCGCAGTGGACTTCCAACGGCTTCTTGAGTGCATGCCACGTCAATTGCTGTAGTACGCCCGGTAAGAGGAGATCCGACACGTTATTAGGAAGTATCCCATCACTTCTGTCACAGCGTAAACGATATCTCTGGAAAGAAATGCCTGCTGAGATACGAGTCAGTCAGTCCTCTCATTTGCGACTGCCCGCTACGTACACTATAGGCAGTGTAGCGTGTGGTTACCGTGCGTCGAGCCACAGCCCTCAGGCGTTGTTCGCTGCGGATCACACTCTCTTTCAGAAACATCTGACTCTAATCAGACAACGTCACATGCACTGCTCACCCACTCCTGTAAAGTCTGCACACTGTCGATGGTTGGGAATTAACCAATGTCTTTGAACGTCCCCATAGTCGAAAATACAACAGATTCAGGCGCAGTGAGCGGGGAGGCGAAACCGCCGGACCTCACTGAGCAATCCATTGCCCATGAAACGTTGCGGTGTGGTACTCTCCCACTGTCTCGTATGGTACCCCTTTGTGCACACATAGCAGTTGTTTTCTGCACGTGTAAAGTTCTCCAACCTACAGGCTTGGTTAGCATCTCCATTTACATTCTGGCATGCAGTCTCTGGAATCCACATGGACAAACTCTAAGATACATAAATGTAGCTCACAATTTATTCTCGCCATTTTCGAGATTCTTAGTTTTCAAGCTGTTATATTCTCCGATAGTTAGCTGTGGATTTGGAAATTGACACACACAATGGATCCAACAACAGGTGCCCTCACCCCCTCCTCGTGACAGTGCTGTCCTGTTCCTGCCTCTAGCGAATCTTTTCATCTCGGCCTAATCACCCCACCTAAAGTATTTCATCAGCTCTCTACTGCAGTGCCTGTGTTGTCCAGAAGTGGCGGTCGCTGTGGCCGAGCGATTATCGCCGCTTCAGGAACCGCGCTGCTGCTACGGTCACAGGTTCGAATCCTGCCTCGGGCATGGATGTTGGAATGTCCTTATGTTAGCTGGGTTTAAGTAGTTCTAAGTTCTAGGGGTTCAAAATGGTTCAAATGGCTCTGAGCACTATGGGACGTAACTGCTGTGGTCGTCAGTCCCCTAGAACTTAGAACTACTTAAACCTAACTAACCTAAGGACATCACACACATCCATGCCCGAGGCAGGATTCGAATCTGTGACCGTACCGGTCGCGCGGTTCCAGGCTGTAGCGCCTAAAACCGCTCGGCCACTCCGGCCGACGCTAAGTTCTAGGGGACTGATGACCTTAGATGTAAAGTCCCATAGTACTTGGAGCCATCTGAATTTTTGTCCAGAAGCCCGATGCAACATTTCTTCGGAGACGCATGCATACTCGAAGGAACAGCCACTGCAGCGACTACAGTCGTTACGAAATATGGAAAATGTATTCACAATTGCTAATATGGATAACCATCAGCTGTATAATGGAATGGAGACAGTGAAAATTTGTGCCGGACCGGGAGTCGAACTCCGATTTACCAGTTATCGCTAGCGGTCGCCTTACCATTAGGCTATCCGAGCGCGCTTCACAGTCAGAGCCAAAGCATTAAGCGAGAAATCCAGATTCGAGTCTCAGTTCCAGTCCGGCGCGCATTTTCACCGTCGTTATTCCACTAAACAGCTGATGGTTGTCCATATTTATTTATTTATTTAAATGTCCAGTTCCGTAGGACCAAATTGAGGAGCAAACTCCAAGGTCATGGAATGTGTCAGTACATGAACTTACAACATAAAATGTAATAACAGATAAAAATAAATGTTCATGAACCTGAAAGAAAATCAGTCCATAAGTCTAAGCAAACGCTATCAGCAATACAGTGAGAATCATCTTAATTTTTCAAGGAACTCCTCGACAGAATAGAAGGAGTGACCTATGAGGAAACTCTTCAATTTCGATTTGAAACCGCGTGGATTACTACTAAGATTTTTGAATTCGAGTGGCAGCTTATTGAAAATGGATGCAGCAGTATACTGCACATCTTTTTGCACAAGAGTTAAGGAAGTCCGATCCAAATGGAGCTTTGATTTCTGCCGAATATTAACAGAGTGAAAGCTGCTTATTCTTGGAAATAAACTAATATTGGTAACAAGAAACGACAAAAAGGAATATACATATTGAGAGGCCCAGACTCGTGAAAAGAGGTCGACAAGAGGTTCGTGACCTCACACCACCTGTTGCCCGAACAGCCCGTTTCTGAGCCAAAAATATATTTCTAGAATGGGAAGAGTTACCCCAAAACATAATACCATACGACATAAGTGAATGAAAATAAGTAAAGTAGACTAATTTACGTGTCGAAATATCACTCGCTTTCGATACCGTTCGAATAGTGAAAATGGCAGTATTAAGTCTTTGAACAAGATCCTGAACGTGGACTTTCCACGACAGCTTACTATCTATCTGAACACCTAGGAATTTGAACTGTTCAGTTTCACTAATTATATGCCCGTTCTGTGAGATTAAAACGTCAGGTTTTGTTGAATTGTGTGTTAGGAACTGTAAAAACTGAGTCTTACTGTGATTTAACGTTAGTTTATTTTCTACAAGCCATGAACTGAGGTCACGTACTGCTCTACTTGAAACCGAGTCAATGTTACACACAACATCCTTTACTACCAAGCTAGTGTCATCAGCAAACAGAAATATTTTAGAGTTACCCATAATACTAGAGGGCATATCATTTATATAAATAAGGAACTGGAGCGGCCCCAACACTGATCCCTGGGGCACCCCCCACTTGAAAGTATCCCACTCAGATCCCACATCACAGTCGTTATCAACATTGTGAATAATGACCTTTTGCTGCCTGTTGCTAAAGTAAGAGGTGAACCAATTGTGAACTACTCCCCTTATTCCGTAATGGTCCAACTTCTGGAGCAATATTGTGTGATCAACACAGTCAAATGCCTTTGTTAAGTCAAAAAACAAAAAATACGCCAAGCGTTCGAAACTTTTTGTTTAGCCCATCGAGTACCTCACAGAGAAAAGAGAATACAGCATTTTCAGTTGTCAAAAGACTTCTAAAGCCGAACTGTACATTTGATAGCAAATCGTGTGATATAAAATGATCAATTAACCTTACATACACAGCCTTTTCGATAACTTTTGCAAACACTGATGGTATAGAAATAGATCTAAAATTATCTACATTATCCCTTTCTCCCTTTTTATAAAGCGGCTCTACAGGGAGGCAATCGAAATCGCTAAAAACCCAAATAATTTCAATCGAAAGGAGGAGGGCGTGAAATTAAACGGTATATGAATGCCGGTGTTAAAGATGTGTACCACCCGTCCACTACTGGGTGATGGCAACGGCGATCGACGGCGACGGACAGCGGCCAATTGCACTGACGTTTCCAAAACACGTGACGTCACACCGCGGTGCGGGAGCGCGCGGACACGGAATTTAGCGGCAGTCAGTAGCGAGCCAATGGGTGTGTTGGACCTTCCATCGACCTACGGACCCCCTTTAAGATGTCTCCCGCAGTCGGAGACGAAACGTTGGGAACTGAGACAAAATTCATCAACCGACCACGGCATAACAGCCCGGATAATTATAATGGACATGATATTTCCGGCCGTGAAAGTCTACATTCTAGTATAAAGCGGCTTTACTACTGAGTACTTTAATCGCTCAGGAAACTGACCATTCCTAAAGGAAAAATTACAAATATGGCTAAATACAGAGCTAACATGTGCAGCACAGTACTTTCATATTCTATTAGACACTCCATCATAACCATGAGAGTCCTTAGTCTTCAGTGATTTGATTATTGTCTCAATCTCCCTCTTGTCTGTATCACAGAGGAGTATTTCAGACTTCAATCTCGGAAAGGCATTTGCTAAGAAATTTTTACGATTTCCTGTAGATACTAAATTTTTATTTAATTCACCAGCAATGCTCAGAAAATGGTTGTTAAATACTGTACATATATCTGATATATCAGTAACAGAAATATCATTACTGCAAACTGACTTTATATCGTCAACCTTGTGCTTCTGACCAGACCCTTCCTTCACAACTGACCCCATGGCTTTAATTTTATCCTGTGAATTAGCTATTAGCTTACAATACTGTTTGTAATGGGCTACTGTAGCTTGATTGTGACAACTTCTAACATTTTGATATAATTCCCGCTTTGTTCTACATGATATCCTTATCCTACTAGTCAGCCAACCGGGCTGTCCATTACTGCTAGTACCCCGTTTAAAATGTTCTAATGGAAAGCAACTCTCAAAGAGCATGAGAAATGTGTTATGGAAAGCATTGTATTTATCATCTATATTATCGGCACTATAAACATCTTGCAACTCTTGTTCCTTGACAAGTTTTGAAAAACTCTCTAATGCTGTTGGATTAACTTTCCTACGTAGTTTGTAATTAAATATGACATTGGTTACAGTGCAAAAACCTTTTAGTGTTAAAATTTGTGCATCATGGTCTGAAAGGCCATTCACCCTTTTACTAACAGAGTGCCCATCTAGTAATGAAGAATGAATAAAAATATTATCTATGACTGTGCTACTGTTCCCCAGCACCCTAGTTGGAAAAAAACACAGTTTGCATCATATCATATGAATTTAGGAGATCTACCAACATCCTTTTTCTTGCACAATCATGTACAAAATTAATATTGAAGTCACCACTTAGAACTACTTTCTGGTACTTCATACAAAGTGAACCAAGAACCCTCTCTAGCTTAAGCAAAAATGCTTTGAAGTCGGAGTTTGGGGGCCTATAAACAACAGCAATTAGAAGTTTAGTTTCACTAAATTCAACTAATGCTGCACAACTTTCAAATATCTGTTCAGTGCAGTGTCGTGATACGCCTATGGTCTCAAATGAAATACTGTTTTTTACGTACAGAGCCACTCCCCCACCCTGCAAGGAACTCCTTGAGAAACAGCCAGCTAATCTATAGCCTGGTAAAGGAAGCCTCTGAATTATCAAATTATTTAAGTGGTGCTCAGATATACCAATAATTTCAGAGTTAGCATCTATTAGCAGTTCACTAACTTTATCTCTAATACCTCTTATATTTTGATGAAATATGCTAATTCCTTCTCTACTTGGAAACATTACATCCTCTGGAGGTGAGCCCTTAGTTAGAGGCACTTCCTTTAAGCAGGTATACCTATCAGCTGACTTCAGTCTAAAAAAGGTGCAGCTCTAACACCAACTACTACAGGAATTTTTCCATGAGTGATACCACTACCACCACCACCACCCACTACACTGTCACCTACAAGCTTAGCCAGCCTCCCCTTCCCATACCTATTGAGGTGCAGGCCATGCCTAGTAAAACCCCATCTACTGATAGACCCAACTGGCACCACTGAGATGTGACCCATGCCCTCCGCCATCAGTGCCCTCCCCAGCCCACATTAACACGCCTAACAGCCGCCTTAAGGTGAGGCCTATCATGACGCTGAAACAGTTGCACGAAATGCACATTAGTACCACCAGTTTGAGTAGCTATCTTAACCAAGTCACCACTGACATTCCCCGTCCCTATCGAGACTGTTCCCTGCTCCACCCACTATCACTACCTGATCCTCTTTCGTAAAATTCTTACATAACTCCCCTATGCTTTCAGTCACCTGAGCCAACCCTGCACTAGGCTTCACAATGCTGGTGACCTGGTACTCACTCCCCAACACTTCCTGCAACTGCTGGCCCACACCTGTACCGTGGGAACTACCTAGCAGCAGAACCTTCTTTCTGCTAGACTTTGCAACTAACCTAGGCCTCCTAATTGCTGAGGACTGCTGCAAGTTACCTACATCTACGGCTACACGAGGCTCCTCTCCACTCAACTCTGACAGTTGGTCGTATCTATTGCATGTATACAAAGTAAAACTGTCTGAGTACCTCCTCTTCCTAGCTCCCTTCTTGCCAACTGCCAGTTCCCATTCCCCACCACCCTTCACCCTCCTCAACCTATCTAGTTCCTCCTTTGCGCATTGTAACTGCACCTAAAGGGCACAGATCTTACGCTCCTGCTCCTCTATTAACTTGTTTCTACTACAGATTCTACATTCCCAGGAGAGGATCTCCCTAAAATGACCACTGGCTTCCCCATTGCATTCGCCCCAATGAAAATACTTTGAACAAATCCCACACCGTAATCCACTACTCACAAACCTACGACAGAGCCCACACTTTTCACTCATGGTAAATTTTACAGTTACTGAAAAAAAACTATACGTCTACGTTACCAAAGTTCAGTTACACCAGTAGAAGTATTTAGGAACTAACAATAATGGTCTCGAAATTCTCTGCCTACTAACAAAGCAGCTACTTGTATTAATACTACTACAACACAGCCGATACCAATACCAACAAAACTTCACAAAATTATTAGCTACAACCAATAAATTAAAATTACCACTGTAACACTAAGCGAAGTTAAAACACTATATGAAAATTTTACTGAAATATTTCACTAGAAAGAATAATAAACGTCAGTTGAAAACTAAAGCACGAAAATTACTAACGACTTCAACACACTGAAAACTCTCTAAAACACAGCGAGCGAACGATTACAAAAGTTTATTAAGTCGTTATTTCGCCACAAACGGCACGCAACACCGCTGAAATCTATTAAATTTAATAACTGTATTATAGAGCACAAATAAGTTTGTCAGTACTTTGCTTATAACCGCTACAGCTGCAGTGCACGCCGCAAAATGTAAACACACTACTGAGGCGCGAGGCTTACAAGGGGAGGCCGCCAACCGTGAAATGCAGATTCGATTCATACTGCGCATAATAAAAGCTCATGGCCAGAGGTGTAATGTGGCAAAGCACCAAGATGCACTTCTCAGCCGTTGTCGAGAAAATCGACAGTTAAAAGAAACCGTTGCGGTGAAATACTCTCTACGATTAGTAGTTTTCTACAGCGTGGTGGTGCAGCGGTAAGCGCTCGGGTTCGTAATCCGAAGGTTGCCGGATGGAATCTCGCTCCATGCAACTTTTATATATATATATATATATATATATATATATATATATATATGTATACTCCTGGAAATGGAAAAAAGAACACATTGACACCGGTGTGTCAGACCCACCATACTTGCTCCGGACACTGCGAGAGGGCTGTACAAGCAATGATCACACGCACGGCACAGCGGACACACCAGGAACCGCGGTGTTGGCCGTCGAATGGCGCTAGCTGCGCAGCATTTGTGCACCGCCGCCGTCAGTGTCAGCCAGTTTGCCGTGGCATACGGAGCTCCATCGCAGTCTTTAACAACACCGATCGAATACAAAACAATAGCACACAAACAAACACGAACACAGACAAGTCTGTAAACCTAAACAAACACACGGAAAACGAACAAATGGACAATACACAGAAATCTCACGCAACACCTGATTATGCCAAAGCTAGCAGCGAAGAAAGAGTAAATGACAACACACCAAAAAGGTATAATACAAAAAGATGTATAGGACATATAAAACCAGTGAATTTTGTATCTGGAGGGATAATTAACCCTGCAGATCATACACAACAACGCATAACACCTCAACAACATAATGAAACACAACAGATGACCGGATGTAACGAGACATATAAGAAAAAGGTAGTAGTCCTTGACACAAACCTACTTACGGGTAATCACGATAGTGACGATGAGTGTACAGATAGTGATAGCAAAAAGAAAGGTGACGACAGTGCAATAGGTAGTGTAAACATAAGAAAAAGTAAAGGTGAAAGAAGAAGAGCCGCAGGTAACAGCTCATCAGCCTCACCACCATTGAAGACGGAACAAGACACCACACCGGTGACATCTGCACTTCGAGATAAATATAGCGGAATCATCCCATATGTAGAAAAAGAGCAGAAGAGAAAAGTCGGCCAAACACCATGGCATGCTGACTACAACAATGTAGAACTAAACTTAAGACTAAGTAGGCTAGAATATAAGGATACTTTCATCACAGCACAAAGACTGCTAACCAGACTACTTCACCCATTAGGCAGCTATGTATGCTTCCCGACCACTGAACAATCTGACAGAATGACTTTAAAGACCGCAAACATACCTACAGACCCAGCAGAGCTAGAAAAATTAGTCATACTAGCGTGTAGTCGGAGGGGGGAAACATATAACCCACACCAAGTGTACAAGGACCAAGTGAGGGCACATGGCAGAACTGACTTTGACTACTCGCAAACAGGACACAAATTCTACCTTCATGTGAAACACCCATGAAAATAATACAACTTAATGCTAATAGAAGCACACTCGTTAGTGCAGAACTGCCGCGAGTAGCTCTGGACTTGCAGGCGGATATTCTTTGCCTGCAAGAACCTTATGTGACAACCCAGGGAAACTTAACTAACCTACCCTGGGACGCTGTCACAATCTCAGACAGACGAAACTACAAGGCTGCCATAGTTGTCCTCAACAAAACTTTAAATATCACTAAGATTACGCAGCTATGTAACAGTCATCTGGCCACAGCAGAAATAACTAAGGGTCGAGACACATGGGTGGTCTCATCACTATACGCACAGTACAGTGACGACATAGAGCCATACCTACATATGATACAAGACATTGCTGAATACTCTAGAAATAAGAACCTAATTATATGTGCAGATATCAACGCTAAATCCACACTATGGCACTCGGACAGAACGGACGACAGAGGACGGAAAGTCAACGACGTCATACAGGAGACACAACTACATATTATAAACGAAGACGGACCTACACCTACATACAGAGGTCCAGGCGGATCTGCCACCAAAATCGATATTACTCTGGCGAATGACAGAACATTAGGACGACTGCAAAGATGGACCATACACGACTCTCTGACCACAAGTGATCACAACATAATAGAAATAAGTCTCACAACAAACAATTATCGCACCACACACAATACGACACACTTCAACTTTAAAAGAGCGAATTGGGACAGACTACAACAAATTGTTCAAAATGAGAATATATACAACATACAGGGAAGCGTGGACTACAGAGCACACAAACTGACACAAATCATCCAAACAGCACAAGAAACAGCAATACCTACGCACACACACAGCAAACAACGGGAAACACCATGGTCAGACGAATTAACCAGACTCAAACGTGACATGACAAGGAAACGAAAACTATACCAGAGGACATGGATACAAAGAGACAAACTACTGAGACTAGCTGCATATAGGGAAGCCAAAGAACTCTTCAAAAAGACATTATTTAAGACCAGGAAACAACATTGGGAGAGCTACTTGACCACACACACACAACAGAATATCTGGGGGGAACAATACAAGATCCTGACAGAAAAAATAAAGACCCCATTGGCATTAAGCACGCTACGGCAGGAAGACGGCACAATGACAGTGGGATGGAGAAACACAGCACAATATCTGCTGAACAAACTCCTCCCGGAAGATGCCACAGACTCAGACACACAGGAACAGATCACACTCAGACAAGAACTTCATGAACAGTATAACACCGACGCCGTCACCTGTCCCTTTGCGCACGAGGAAGTTGCGGTAGCGATAAGAGAGCTAAAGAATAAAAAAGCACCTGGACCCGACAGGATCCATGCAGAAGTGCTTAAGAGGCTAGCACCACAGATCACCCCATACTTAACAGAACTACTAAACGACGCCTTAAGGCTAGGCCGTGTACCGACAGTCTGGAAAACCTCAAATGCAGTCATCATACGAAAATCATCAGACAGAGACCAATCAGATCCGAAATCCTACAGACCAATATGCCTCATAAACACCATGGCAAAAATCCAAGAGAGGCTACTGTGTGACCGCTTGCAGGCTCACAGAACCCTACTTGGAATGAATCCCCACCAGTTTGGATTTCGGAAAGGGAAAAGCATCGATGACGCAATAAACAGAGCTTTAGAAATCACACAAAACACAGATAAAACATACTCTTTGGCAATAATGATAGACATCGCAGGAGCATTTGACAACCTGTGGTGGCCAGCACTGTTTCTGAGGTTACGCCAGATGGAAGTACCCGCAGCCCTATACAACAGTCTTTTAGACTACTGCAGAGACAGAATAGTGGAATGGCGCGTGGGCAACCGGAAGGTAATAAGGAAAATTACCAAGGGATGTCCGCAGGGATCGATCTGTGGACCCATCTTCTGGGACATAATTTTTGAACCTCTCCTGCAACTGCTGGAGGAGGATATGAGGACAGACGGTGCTGTCGCCTATGCAGATGACCTACTGGTGGTCATCTCAGCAAATACAAGAGCCCAGCTAGAGGAGAAGGCGAGTGGCACACTGCAGACAATAACACAATGGTGCAACACAAACAAACTCAAGATAGCGGGCAACAAAACAACATACACACTGCTCAAAGGGCAACTCAGACGCAATCCATCTATTAAAATACAGAACAACAACATAAAGAGAATGACGGTAACCCGCTACTTGGGCGTATACATAGATGAGAAGCTGAACTTCCATGAACATATCAGAATAACAACAAACAAGGCAGAAAAATTACTACATAAACTGGCAAGGATTAATTCTGGACAATACAGACTTCCTCTGTCAGTCACACGAACTTACCACTGCGCACTCTTCGAATCAGTGCTAAGCTTTGCGGCCAGTACATGGGCGCACAGACTCAACCTCGTCACAAACAGAACAGCGGTTAGGCGAGGGCAGAGAAGCGTCCTTCTGCGACTATCGGGAGCCTTCGGCACTACATCAGTTGAAGCACTGTGTGTCGTGCTAGGAATTTTCCCGATAGATATCACAATCAAATATCGGGCCGCTCTGTACTGGTTAAAGATGGGTAGACTAGACCAGGTCAACATATTGACTGGTTCCCCGCTGAACAATAAGCGGGACCTCAAAAAATGGAAAATCGACACATGGCAACAGGAATGGGGCACAAGTGATAAGGGACGGAGAGTCTATACATTTTTTCCGAACATAACGGAAAGATTAAGAATGAAACATGCCGATCCTAGCCGCGGCATGGTGCATTTCTTGACTGGCCACGGACCTTATCCCACGCACTTAAATCGCGTGAGTCTTAGAGACACATCAACGTGTACATGTGGAGGTATGGGAACCCCCGAACACACAATCCTATTCTGCGGGAAATACAGACAGCACAGGAACACACCTGGGATACAACACTTACAGACAGAGGAACACATATACGACGCGATCAGAACACCTGAACTTTGGGACATACTGAACGCACTAACAGACAAAATTTCTGACGAATGCCACAAAGAATACAGGAACAGAAGACCACACAGACAATAAACCTATATGCAGCACCCAGACAGACACCATAGTGTGGAAGAACTAAACTAAGTCTCAATATAAAACAACTGACATGCAATAGACTTACATAAGTAGACCTAAAACTGACAATAGATTAATGTATAAAATTAGACATAAACAGTGTCGGCGCACCGTCGCAATTGCCATCAGCTACCACGGCACTCTAAACCTGTATACAAGTAACCAGATAGAACATAAATAGAGATATCAAACGCCACAACTAGAATAGAATAGAACTTCCTAGGCTAAGGTTAGGGGACTGAGGATCAGAGGCTTGAAGATAAATTCCAAGACGCTCATCCTCAGTCCCCTACGGTGGTGGGACTATCATCTCTTCCTTTCCTATCGTCTTTTCTCCTCTTCAGACTAAACTATTCCTTGTATTTCCTTCTTCCAATTCAACATTAATTTTTGTAAAATTTTTGTTAAATCGGTTTTGGGAAAGCTGCCAAAGTAAAGAAAAAAGAAAAAAGAAAAAAAAAAAAAAAAAAAAGCACAGACCCGCCTCCACGTGGCGGGACACGGGCAACGGTGCGACCGGATGCGGGAACTGGTGTGAGTTTCATCAACTACATCAGAGTCCGCACACCGGTCGTAGCGGCCAAGTGGTCAAAATAGACCCACCTTAAGCACTTAGGTGGTGGGTCGTAAAATCAGGGCGGCAAGTGAAAAAAAAAAAAAAAAAAAAAAAAAAGAAAAAAAAAAAGAAAAAAAAAAAAAGTCTTTAACACTGGTAGCATGCCGCGACAGCGTGGACGTGAACCGTATGTGCAGTTGACGGACTTTGAGCGAGGGCGTATAGCGGGCATGCGGGAGGCCGGGTGGACGTACCGCCGAATTGCTCAACACGTGGGGCGTGAGGTCTCCACAGTACATCGATGTTGTCGCCAGTGGTCGGCGGAAGGTGCACGTGCCCCTCGACCTGGGACCGGACCGCAGCGACGCACGGATGCACGCCAAGACCGTAGGATCCTACGCAGTGCCGTTGGGGACCGCACCGCCACTTCCCAGCAAATTAGGGACACTGTTCCTCCTGGGGTATCGGCGAGGACCATTCGCAACCGTCTCCATGAAGCTGGGCTACGGTCCCGCACACCGTTAGGCCGTCTTCCGCTCACGCCCCAACATCGTGCAGCCCGCCTCCAGTGGTGTCGCGACAGGCGTGAATGGAGGGACGAATGGAGACGTGTCGTCTTCAGCGATGAGAGTCGCTTCTGCCTTGGTGCCAGTGATGGTCGTATGCGTGTTTGGCGCCGTGCAGGTGAGCGCCACAATCAGGACTGCATACGACCGAGGCACACAGGGCCAACACCCGGCATCATGGTGTGGGGAGCGATCTCCTACACTGGCCGTACACCACTGGTGATCGTCGAGGGGACACTGAAGAGTGCACGGTACATCCAAACCGTCATCGAACCCATCGTTCTACCATTCCTAGACCGGCAAGGGAACTTGCTGTTCCAACAGGACAATGCACGTCCGCATGTATCCCGTGCCACCCAACGTGCTCTAGAAGGTGTACGTCAACTACCCTGGCCAGCAAGATCTCCGGATCTGTCCCCCATTGAGCATGTTTGGGACTGGATGAAGCGTCGTCTCACGCGGTCTGCACGTCCAGCACGAACGCTGGTCCAACTGAGGCGCCAGGTGGAAATGGCATGGCAAACCGTTCCACAGGACTACATCCAGCATCTCTACGATCGTCTCCGTGGGAGAATAGCAGCCTGCATTGCTGCGAAAGGTGGATATACACTGTACTAGTGCCGACATTGTGCATGCTCTATTGCCTGTGCCTGTGGTTCTGTCAGTGTGATCATGTGATGTATCTGACCCCAGGAATGTGTCAATAAAGTTTCCCCTTCCTGGGACAATGAATTCACGGTGTTCTTATTTCAATTTCCAGGAGTGTATATATATATATGATTCCCGGCAATCAGTTGCAACAATTATGCATATAATAAGTTGTTGAAAGTCGTTTGTCGTGGAAAAACTGGCGACTTCGAACATCATTATGTTTTCCGCAAACAAAGTTGTATTTCACAAATGTTATTAATTGTCTTCATAATGTTAACCACGAATAGTTAACGGAAGACGTAGAAACGAATACGTATAGCGTAACTCAAACGTTCGAATTTGAATAGAGACCCCACGAACACAAACTTGCTGTGGCAGGTATGAAATATAAACTCCGTTACTCGCTCGTTACACTTGAAGGACAGATGTTGAATGGGCCGAAACGAGCCGCCCCATAACAGCGTAGTTGCCTGCTAACTTCGAAAGAGGTAGATGCGGTTCAAAATGGCTCTGAGCACTATGGGACTTAACAGGTGTGGTCATCAGTCCCCTAGAACTTAGAACTACTTAAACCTAACTAACCTACGGACATCACACACATCCATGCCCGAGGCAGGATTCGAACCTGCGACCGTAGCAGTCGCGCGGTTCCGGACTGCGCGCCTAGAACCGCGAGACCACAGCGGCCGGCGGTAGATGCGGTCCCTAGCGCAACTTAAAACATCGTCGAAAATCAGTGCGGACGGGACAGCTTTGGTACACCCTGTTAAACAAACGGAAAAATAGAGGCGGTGCAACTGGAGAGCGATCCGCCTTCATCAACATGCATAAGCAATTCGTTAATAGTTATATATATATATATATATATATATATATATATATATATATATATATATATATATATATATATATATTGAATTGCAAAAAACTAATAATAAAAAAATATTGCATGGCGTGAGATTCGATCCGGCGACTTTCGGATTACGAACCCCCGCGCTTACCGCTGCGCTATAACGCTGTAGAAAATCATTACTCGTAGAGAATATTTCACCGCAACGGTTTCTTTAACAACGGCTGAGAAGTGCATCTTGGTGCTTTGCTACATTACACCTCTGGCCATGAGCTTTTATTTTGCGCAGTATGAATCGAATCTGAATTTCACAATTGGCGGCCTCCCCTTGTTAGACGAACGACGAAAGCAGACCCACAAATAACAGACCACTCGAGTCAATAACACAGGAACAAAGACTGAGATTAATGAAAATCCACTAATAAGTTACTTTTACGGCAAATATTAAAGAAACTTTAAAATAAGTAAATGAAGTCTAAAATTTATAAATTATTAACGAGCTATTTCAACAGCAGTGCAGCACACGTGACGTCACCAACGCCGAATACATTTCATGTATTTCACAACTGCTGTAGTTGTCGCAGTGCATACATGTCCAAAAGAGCGTTACGTCATACTTCTGAACAAGTATCGTGTTTATTTGCCGATACCGGGCAAGCGGCTTTCAATAACAATATCTCACTCGTACGGGAAGAGACATACTGGATGTACAAGTGCAGGCTGTACACACATGATTGACTACATAAGGAGTCGGTAGTGAAAGGTGCTCGGATAGCATGGTGGTAAAGGCGACCGCTCGTGATAACCGGAAATTCCGTGGACGAGTCCTAGTCCGGCACAAATTTTCAGTGCCGTCGTTCCATTATACAGCTGATGCGTGTCCATATTCATAACTTCGAGTACATGTCTTCCATGAGGCGCTATGCTAAGCTAAAGAGGATAGGTGGGAAGCTACATGTATGAATAACTGCATCACTTAGTAGTGGAAAGGCACCTGGACCACATGACACATTTGTTTGATTCCATAGAAATTATGGGAAACACCTTGCCATCCTCGTAGCACAAGGCCACTGGAGCAACGAAACATACTTAGAGACTAGAAAAAAAAGTAGTCATTCCCAGTTCGATGAAGGGTGATAGAATAGACGTCACTATTCTATTATTATGGAGCATGTTTTATGCTCACTTATTATGGCGTTTTTAGAGAACGAAAATCACGTCTATAAACATCAGTATGAATTCCACGAATAGAGATCTTGCGAAACTCTGCTCTATCTGTCCCTCCATGAGATCCACTGCGCTATAGGCATCGGTATTCAGGCTCATTACGTGTTTTTTGACTTCAGGAAGTTATTTGATAGTCCAGCAGACAGAACTCAACACAACGCTCATAACGCACTAAAATCTACAGATGTAAAGATATTTTCAGGAGCACCTCAAGGAATTGTGATAGGACTTTTACTGAATAGTGGATGCTGTCGAACTTTGTGACTGTTCCTTTATAGGGTGTAGAAAAATATTCGCTAACCAGTCACAATAAAAGGTTATTTATTTGTCACACGACCAGTTTCGGGCTTGCGCCCGTCCTCAGGTGTTTATACGTTCATGTACACGTTTATACTGTAGGAGATCGACAAAGATGAAGCACCATTATTACATGTACATGAATGTATAAACGCCTGAGGATGGGCGCAAGCCCGAAACCGGTCGTGAGACAAATAAATAACCTTTTATTGTGACTGGTAGCGAATATTTTCCTACACCCTATAAAGGAGTTTTACTGTTTAAAATACGCATAAACGACCTGGTAGATAACGCTGGAGCACGCAGGATTAGCCGAGCGGTCTGAAGCGCTGCAGTCATGGACCGTGCGGCTGGTCCTGGCGGAGGTTCGAGTCCTCCCTCGGGCATGGGTATGTGTGTTTGTCCTTAGGATAATTTAGGTTAAGTAATGTGTAAGCTTAGGGACTGATGACCTTCGCAGTTAAGTCTCAATAAAAAAAAAAAAAAAAGAGAGAGAGAGAGATAACGCTGGACGCTCCATGAGGCTGTTCGTAGGCGACGCTGTTGTCTGTAAGAAGGTAGCAACATTAGAACGTAGCGAACTGCCGGAAGACTTACAGAGGATTGAGGAAAGTTGCAGGGACAGGCAGTTGACCTTGAGCTAAGTAAACGTAACATACAAGAAGAAACCCACTGCTGAACAATTACGTTATTAGTAATCAATCAGTTGAATTAGTAACTACTGTACAATAAGTGTGAGTGACCTAAGATGGAATGACTAGTTAAAATCAATTGCAGGAAAGGCAGACGCCAGATTCATAAGGAAACGTAATTCATCCACGAAATAAATGGCTTAGAAAACACTTGTTCGACCGGTTCTTCAGTATTGACCTTCAGTAGGGCACCTACGGAGGTCTACGGTCAATCATTCTTCACAGGCGCCATTCACGAATGGAACAGAAACGGTGGATCACTTAATGGCACTGGAAGTACTCTCTGCCACTCCCCATCTGGTGGCTTGCGGAGTTCAGACGTAGGAATGATGATATTACCCGGGCTAGAGTTAAAATATTCTGGATTGTTTGGCCGCGTCATATTTCCTCTACAATAATCGCCTTTTCGACCCCTCCGCGGGGATTTCCTTCAGGATGTTTCCGTGTCCACTACTGCTACAACACTGTCAGAGACCAGTGTTGCGTTCTCTTCTGAAGACGGAATTTTCCCGCGTTTGTGCTGGAGCACCACCTTTATAAGAGAACGCCACACTGACAGTGTTGTAGCAGTAGTGCACACCGAAACTTCCTGAAGAAGATCCAGCAGAGGGGCCGAAACGTCGGTAATTTTAGAGGGAATATGACGCGGCCTAACATCGCAGAAGATTTTTAAAAAATGCTTCAAATGGCTCTGAGCACTATGGGACTTAACATCTATGGTCATCAGTCCCCTAGAACTTAGAACTACTTAAAGTTAACTAACCTAAGGACATCACACAACATCCAGTCATCACGAGGCAGAAAAAATCCCTCACCCCGCCGGGAATCGATCCCGGGAACCCGGGCGCGGGAAGCTAGAACGCTACCGCACGACCACGAGCGGCTGACAGAAGATTTTAACTTTAGTGACAACGGCTACGAAACCCTGCTGTCTTAACATTAATCCGGACTGTCTGTCACTTCCTTCAGCAACATTCACCGTTAGCGCTACTCCCGAGTTCCGACAACGCCGAATCCACCTCGCAAAATCGGCCTGCCATCATACCCGTTTCTGCGACCGCCTGTGACGTCAGCGCCGGTCCCTGGCCGCGGCGCCGCCGCCCACAGCGTCCGGTCGGGATACGGCGAGTTAGTCGCGCTACATCTAAAATCGATTATCGAGCTGATCGGTCGACAGCGTACGGGCAGCTAATTGATTGGTCATCCCCGGCACGCCTATGCCCGGCCACTAGACTGAGGCTGTCCGAAAACTCCGGTACATTAAAAAGAAGAAGAACAAGCAGAAAAAGAAGGAACTGGATATGAAGACAGTGCCCGGAAGTGCTGGTGTTGCCACATTGGCTGGCTGCGGGCAGAATGGAGCCATTACGTCGCAGATAACAATAAGAAATAAAAAAGTTTAGACCCGAGTCAAGTGAGCAGGACAAAGAAAGCAGCCGAAAAAAAAAGGATGAAGAAGAAGATAGGACGCTGAAGGCAAATCTCCACGTGGTCCTGCCTCCAACCCTTTTAGATGCCATCACGACGTTTGATTCTGTAATTCGGAACACCGTTTACAACTGCCGAAAGTGCGCGTATCGGGCACCTTTTACAGCGCGCCCGTCTCACCGCCTTTTTGTCGCTGTTTATGGTTTTACCTGCCCTGTTTTATGCGTCCCTCGTATTGTTGTTCAGCGGCCTTTTCTCCACGCCCCCGGGGCCCACCGCCTACTTGTTTCATTGAGCCGGCCGGCGATTTTTACGACTTTGCGATCTTTTAATCCTTTCCGAAAGTGAACCGGACTCATCGTATACAAATTTTTTGTGGTAAATTTTATTACGGCCCTAAAATTGAATAGGCGGGTTCCGGATGTATTGTTTTTCTCTTTTGCCTTCGGAGAGGGACGAAGAAGACCTCCCAGAGGCTCTGGGGCAACTCCTAATTGCCGCCGCCGCCGGGGCCATCAATACCCTGTCTATAGGCCGCCACACCGTGCCCCGCAAGTTCCGACTCCGAGCCTCACATCTTTCCGTCCCACAGTGATCATTAAGGCATTTCTGTCCTCACGAGAACAGTGGATCTATTTTCGCCTCGCCAACGGTCGAAAGCAAAACTCTGCAGAGGGACCGCCTGAAGAAACTGCCAGCACGTTTTTCCTACGAGGGCAATGTGTTTATTACAAAATTACTATAGCACAGTACATGTATACAGGGAGCTCAGGAACAGTCTAAAACGCTTGTAAGGGTATTTCAGGGTCGGTTGTGCTGGTAAATAATTGTTAAGAAAAAAACGGCTCTGAGCACTATGGGACTCAACTTCTGAGGTCATTAGTCCCCTAGAACTTAGAACTAGTGAAACCTAAGGACATCACAAACATCCATGCCCGAGGCAGGATTCGAACCTGCGACCGTAGCGGTCCTGCGGTTCCAGACTGTAGCGCCTTTAACCGCACGGCCACTTCGGCCGGCAATTGTTAAGAAGAAATTTCGATACGTTGGGACGTTTCCGAATTAATTAGCGTTGAAGTTAGCCAATTAGGCCGTTCCGTGCGCAGTTTGAAGGGAGCGGCCAGAGAAAGTGTCAGCAAACGTGTTCTCCGTTTCTTTTCAGACAAAAAAACTGTCTACCTTGCGAAATTATTTAATGTCAACGAAGTGTATCACACGCTTTTGGGGCATCATCAGACTGTGTAAAAGTAGCTGGATATGTAACCCATCCGTCATAAAACCATATAAAATTTTCCATTTTATACGGCTTTATGACGGATGGATTACCTATTCAGCTGCATTTACGCACGCTGATGATGCCCTAAAAGGGTATCATTGATATTAAATAATTTCGCAACCAAGTTTGTTTTTATTCTGAAATAATTCGAAACTCGTTGCTCTAGCAACCCGCCGCAGTGAATTGGAATAATTCTTCGTTTTGTTTCCTAAAACCGAACAAGTGAGGGACACAGAAACTGGACGTGGGACGGTAGTAAGGATCGAACCCGAGCCAAAGGCTGAGCAGTCTCGTGACCTGTCGTCTACGCTACGAGAATAATTATATCTGGCCGAATTCGCAAGCGTAACGGCCTGATTGCTAACTTCAATGCTAAGTAAAGTGGAAGCAGCGCAACGAATCGAAATTTTACTTAATAATTATTTTCTCATCACAATTCACCTACAATACCATTGCTCGCTTTTCAGACTGTTTCTGTTTTTGGCTTCAGTCCGAAAGATGGTTTGGTGCTTTCTTCATGCTAATATTGTTTCATGAGAGCCGCTTCAACTCTATAAACGGCTGCAGCATACATCCACTTGAGAGTTCTTGCTGTGTTCAAGCTATCGTCTTCCTCTACAATTTTTATCTCCCCCATTAACAAATTAACTGCTCCTGAAGGCTTTGAGTGCCATGTCGGTGACAGTCATGTTATATTGTACTCAATGTTAATAATAAAGTCACCCTCGTAATATTATTTATTTATCAGTGATATTAACGGTTGAGCTACGTAGTTGTAAATTAACTATCTAAAGAAATACAATAACCAGGCAGTTTATTTATGCCAAGACATGTTTCCAATTTACTCGTCTTCAAGTGGTGTAATAAATCCATATTTTCATCAATATATCTGTTTATCTCCTGAATTTAGAACGATGCAGCAGACCTATGCAAATCTAACCATTCATTTATCTACTACCTTGCTTGTGTATTTACGCTCAAATTGCAGCTAGCTTCACTTACTTTTACTCTGTAGCTTATGACACATTTTTAAATAATTGTTGTTATGATTACACAGCTTTCGCACTTTATTGGTACGACGTGCATGACTATATTTATGTTAGCAAAAATAATTATTTCAGCAGCATGGATTTGTTACTACACAATTTCTTAATTCGTACACCACAGTCGTAATTTGATGCATCGCCTTACAGTCCGTGCCTTTGATATTACCATGCATATATATTATATATTAATCCCGCCTCGGAAATCTCACTTCTACAAGTCACGCAAATCCGAATCAGGGGCAAAAGAAGAGTAAGGTTGTATTATTTGTTTGTACTGTAAGTAATGCTTTTTATCATATTCCTCAGCGTCAGTTAAATATTCCGATAAAATGCGTCTTTAATTATGAACTTGCGAAAGTTACATGACCGTTTCCTGAAAAGCGGTCAAGTAACCCTATCCAATGGAAGGGCGTCAGATTGGTTAATGTCTGCTGAACTTAACCTTCCATCACGTTAGTGCCAACAGTGAAGTATGGAGAAGGTGATACTCCAGTATGGGAGTGTTTTTCGTGATTACGGTATGATACCATTATTGTGCTTAAGAAAACGGTAAATGTGGAGTGTAATGAACTCATTTCCATTTCAGTTGTGGCACAGTTCGGAGATGATGTTTGTTTTTATGGGCCTGACAATGCACCCAGTCATAAAGCAGGACCTGTGAGACAATGTGGTGGCCGAACGGTTCTAGACGCATCAGTATGGAACCGTGCGACCGCAACGGTCTCAGGTTCGAATCCTGCCTCTGGCATGGATGTGTGTGATTTTCTTAGGTTAGCTAGGTTTAAGTAGTTCTAAGTTTTAGGGGACTGATGACCTCCGCTGTTAAGTCCCATACTGCTCACAAGGGAACCTCCCCATCGCACCCTCCTCAGATTTAGTTATAAGTTGGCACAGTGGGTAGGCCTTGAAAAACTGAACACAGATCACTCGAGAAAACAGGAAGAAGTTGTGTGGAACTATGAAAAAAATTAGTAAAATATACAAACTGAGCAGTCCATGCGAAGGTAAGCAACATCAAAGTGGATGCTAGCTCCGGAGCGCCGTGGTCCCGTGGTTAGGGTAACTGCGGAGCGATAGGTACTTGGTTCAAGTTTTCCCTCCGCTGAGAATTTTACTTTCTTTATTTTCGCAAAGTTATGATCTGTCTGTTTGTTCATTGATGTCTCTGTTCACTGTAATAAGTTTAGTGTCTGTGTTTTGCGACCGCACCGCAAAACCGTGCGATTAGTAGACGAAAGGACGTGCCTCTCCAATGGGAACCGAAAACATTTGATCGCAAGGTCATAGGTCAACCGGTTCCTCCACAGGAAAACACGTCTGATATATTCTATACGACACTGGTGACGGCATGTGCGTCACATGACAGGAATATATTGTCGACCCACCTAACATGTACACTTAGCGAATGGGTAAAAAGATTCTTCTACCTTGTCCGATTTAGGTTTCCTTGTGGATGTGATAATCACTCCCAAAAAAGTGATGAAAACATAAGAGTTTGTCACAGAAACTGAAAACAAAAAATTAAACTTTTCACTCGAGGGAAGACTTGAATCTACGACCTCTCGTTCCGTAGCTGCACTCGCTAACCACGGGACCACGGCACTCCTTGACTCGCGTTCTCCTTGATGTTGCATATCTTCGCATGGACTACTGAGTTTGTATAATTTACTAATTTTTTTCATAGTTCCATACAACTTCTTCCTGTTTTCTCGATTGATCTGTGTTCAGTTTTTCAAGGCCTATCCACTGTGCCAACTTATAACTAAATCTGAGGGGGGTGCGATGGGGAAGTTCCCTTGTCAGTGCCATTTGAACCATTTTTTGAGACAATGGTTTGTTGACAATAACATTCGTGAAATGGACTAGCCTGTCCTTAGACCAGACCTGAACTCGAAGTCCATTGGGATAAGCTTCGACTTCGCTCCAGAACCTCAAAGTCTTGCATCATCACCTTCTCACGATTCAGCTCTTGAGTAACTTTCAGACATCGCACTGAAAGTGTCATTAGCACAGTACGGGACATCAACAAAGGTGAAGTGTGAAGAGACCCTATATTAGTGTTCACTAAAAGGTGTCCGGATACTTTTGGTCAGGTAGTGTGAGTGTGTAAATGGGGTTGTACGGATACGACTGCGACTAGTGCGACGGCACTGGTCTGAAGGAGTGTCCACACAGTGCTAGAAGGACGCCGGTCTGGGAAGCTGTCCCATCTCAGGCCGGTCCCGTATCTCGGCGAATTATTTATCTAGCTTCCGCGGGCCGGCCGGCCGATCAGAAGGCCATTAGCCGCGGCTGGCGGGGGGGCGCCGACTGGCGCCATAATTGAGCGCGGAGCTGGCGCTGGCGCTGATTTACTGGCGCCAGCGGCCTCCCGCGGCGGCAGAGCGGCCCGCCGGCCCGCGCCTGGGACCCCCGCGCTCCAGAGGAGCCGCCGCCGAGCCCTACTGCCCCAAAAGGGACAACAAAAACGCCGCACCTGCGCCGCGCGCAAGTGGCGTAGGAGCGCTCACTGCTGCGAAACGCTGCGTGCCGAGCACTCGCTAATACATCCGCTGCCCTGCGACCTTGCAACCGTACGTCAAGTGTCCGAACGCGAATCGCGGCCGGTTCTAATATTCTTTTCTGATTAAAGATTTAAAGGCTCTTCTTGGTTAACGGACGAGTACGGTCGACTCTGAGGGTCAAGGTATTTGCGGGTAATTGCTCGTCAACTATATATTTTGCGATTCAAATGCCGAGTGAGATAATTCGAGCACTTGCTGTGGCGCTGAACTGGCGCAGAACGAAGAGATGGAAATATGCGTATTAAATGTGCACTTTCGATTTTTCAATAATTTGTTTTCAGTGACTTGTCAACTGGCTTCCGATGATTTGCAAAAATGTTCTGTAATCCGTGTCTATGTATACTGCTAGAAAATAGGTGCAGCACCCTAGAGGACATGGTCATCATACTGTCAAGTGAGGTGACAGGAGTACATGATAGGAGTACACTATAGGAGTACGTGATAGCAAATTCAGACCAAATGAAACACATGTCACATCCAATAAACATATACGTACTCGATTTCAAGACGCAATTGCAACACATGTCACAGCAAAGTGTGCCCATGCAGTCGCATCATTACACAATGCACCCAGGGATTAATATCGGCCGGAACGCGCCAGAACAGCTTTCCGGCACCTACCCCAGAAATTTTGTTGAACTCACTGGAACCAATTGTTACGAACGGTCGCAGGTCAGACGCTGCACGGAGTGTTTGCAGTTATTGACGAGAACCTTCCATTTTTTCGAAGTAGGCATGGTTTGGCCGTATGGTCTTTCTATCCTACGGATTGTATTCACAAATTTCGCGTATTACACTTTCTATGAACTGCAAAGATGAGCTCATATTCAGGTGCATCGTATTACGAAGTTTCCGAGCCTTCATGCTTTCAATAATCTTGAAGCTGGTTAAAGGATCGTGCTCTAGCCATTGAGTCCAAAGTTTTATACGTTCAGTTTAGTCAGTATTCCCTTAAATGTAGGTCATTCCTGAAGTCGTGGATTCATTTTTGTGCCTTTCTGATTGCTGAAACTTTCAACAACTCTTGCGCCCGTATCTTGATAGGCAAGTCGCTTGTGTCAGCTGTGTTGATATCGAATCAGCATGCAATATAATTACATTTGCTATTTCTCATTCTCACTGTCCTTACTCAGTTATTGAACATTTATGTATATTTTGATGCGTACGTTGTTTGCCGCCATTCTCAGATAGTGCTCGTCTGTTCTAATAATAAATATCCTGTTCTCTGCACGCAAACTTTTCATTTGTAAAGATAAGCCTTAATGTTGGTGACACAGTGATGAATTGGTGTGGCACATTCTATAAAATGTATGTGTTCGTGCGGCACAAAACTGGCACGTAGAGAGTGTTGTGTCGATGTTTTCAGTAACACTTAACAGTTTATGCATATTCAATTATTTCGTAACTCGTCCTATTCAAATGATTTAGTGAGAAGTACCGGGTTGTTATAATTAAACCGCCGGTGTTCCGAGTGCTGAACGCTGAAACATAGTCGGTATGTTCATTAACCGGTGCGCTCGCGGAGTATGCTTAAAAATATAATGGTTCCACTGTCGGCCACCAGGTGAAAATATGGCGCTGTAAATAGTCAGAAGGTGAAACGTTTCCTGTTTTGACTTAGTACGCTGTTTGTCGCTTTCTCTTGTGAAGTAACTGTCGGTGCACAGGTTAAGTAGGTTCAAGTTTTCCGTACGAAACGCAATGGCTATTGAGAAGAAAGACCGTGCCCTGTTGGGCTGGTAATATCGTTCTATCACAACAGCAGGAGTACCAGCGCTGAATTGAGGGAATACCGCCGGCAGAAACAACTAGAAAGAGGTCCCATTCCAAAAAATGTACTAAGGAATACGATCAAGAAATTAGAAGAAGCAGATGAATTATATGGTGTATCAGGGAGAGGCAGTTGTTGATGAAGTCATTGCCGCTATGTCCGACTGTGAAGCATTTGCCCCAAATTCTACAACCATTACTCGAGCTGTGTCACAGGAATGGTCTCTCCCCAGATCAAATAGTTCAAAAGACTTCACAGCGCATTTTATGTTGGCATCGCTACATGATATAGAATGTGCACCAAATGAAGCCACAGGGTAGATGGGGCGACACTACATGTCGCTTGCAGGGTGAAAGATTTGCTTCGACAAACCTTCGGTAATGATTGCATCATCTCTGAACAAAGAGTGTGGCCTTCCATATCCCTCAATCTAAATTTTCTGGTTCTGGTACTCTGAAATCTATCGTGTCTATCAGGGATGTGTCTGACTCTTTCTAACCTGAAGGCTCGCACACGACGACATATCGCTCGGAATACTCCGAGTACGCTGCGAATGATTGTGGACTATACCACGTTAATGAGTTGGGAGACAATATTGAACGCTTATTGTAACTTGCAACCACATTCTAATAAATGAGCCAGAACCACCCGTTATCATTTGTTTGGTCGTTTCTCCCCTTTTCCAGCATGCCCACTTCTGACTGTTTACAGCACCATATTTTCACCTGGTGAGAGACAATGTAACTATTTTTTTTTTTTTCAGCATACTCCGCAAGCACACCGATTAATGAATATACCTACGACGTTTCAGCGTCCTGCGATGTGTACAACCTGCGCTGCAGCACTCGGAACATCGGCAGTTTACTTATACCCACCCGCCATTACCATCGGCCTCTGCTTAGAGATGGATTGTCAGTGACAGTTTACTTACTAACCCAGTAGTAGCAGTTGTTTTGTAACCTACCAAACCCTAAAAGGCACAGCACGCTAACGAATAGCACTAACATTTACGACATTAGACCTGCATGGACTGAACAAATCGAGATTTTCCCAGAAGTGATGTTTATACGGATAGTACTAACACGGTAGTACCACAAAGGGATACTTGACTTGAAGTTCAGCACCAAATCCCCTCCCCCAGTTTGTGACTCTGAAGGGACATCTATGTTTATTTTTCCCTGACTTCTTTTTGTTCTCTTTTTAATACATGCCATAAATTTATTACGTTTACAACTTTGCTTTCGCCGTTTTTTTCTCGTAGTTTAAGGCTTTATAGTGGAAACCTTGTAAGTAGGCTGTTTATGTTTTCTTATTGGTAACGCCACGTAGCGCTCTGTATGAAAATCACTGGCTGTGCTGTGTGCAGTCTGTGGCTAGTTTGCATTGTTGTCTGCCATTGTAGTGTTGGGCAGCTGGATGTGAACAGCGCGTAGCGTTGCGCAGTTGGAGGTGAGCCGCCAGCAGTGGTGGATGTGGGGAGAGAAATGGCGGATTTTTGAAATTTGTAAGACTGGATGTCATGAACTGATATATATATATTATGACTTTTAATGACTATTAAGGTAAATAAATTGTTTGTTCCCTATTAAAATCTTTCATTTGCTAACTATGCCTATCAGTAGTTAGTGCTTTCCGTAGTTTAAATCTTTTATTAAGCTGGCAGTAGTGGCGCTCGCTGTATTGCAGTAGTTCGAGCAACCAAGATTTTTGTGAGGTAAGTGATTTGTGAAAGGTATAGGTTAATGTTAGTCAGGGCCATTCTTTTGTAGGGATTTTTGAAGGTCAGATTGCGTTGCGCTAAAAAAATATTGTGTGTCAGTTTAAGCAGAGTCATGTATAATTTTTGAGAAGGGGACGTTTCAACCTTCCGAAACATTTACGATTTAAAATATTGGCCATCGCTGGCCACTACTTTCTCCCATATTTCGGTCGGCATACTTATCCTGCGGCGAAAGAACTACGCGTCTTTTGAGGAGATTCGTGGATCGATCCAGTTTTGTATTTTTTATGTGGCCAGAGGTGCTGGTCAGCCAGGCCGTGTTCAAAAATGGCTCTGAGCACTATGGGACTCAACTGCTGTGGTCATAAGTCCCCTAGAACTTAGAACTACTTAAACCTAACTAACCGAAGGACATCACACACATCCATGCCCGAGGCAGGATTCGAACCTGCGACCGTAGCGGTCGTGCGGTTCCAGACTGTAGCGCCTTTAACCGCTCGGCCACTCCGAGCCAGGCCGTGTGCCAGTGATCGAAGAAGGTGGTAGTCGTAGGGAAGTAATATCTGGAGAATACGTTTTCAAGTATGTTTTGACTGGTTTTGCAACATGGAGTCGAGGGCTGTCATGCTGCAAAATCACCTTTTCATATTTATCGCTGTATTGTGGCCGTTTGTCTTTTAGTGAACGGCTCAAACGTACCAGCTGATTTCGCTAAAGATATCCCACAACTGTTTCTGTCTGTTTGAGTAGCTTCGAAAACCTTCTCTCTTCCACAGCCACACCGGTCTTCGACGTCAAGAACTCCATTCCTGAAGCGTTGAAAGCTTTCTCTGGCGTTCTTTCCCTAATAGGTGCTTCACGATAGGTCTTACCCAGCACTTTAAGAGCCTCAGCAGCAGATTTATCCATGTTAAAACAGAAAATTGGAACTTCTTAGAAATGACGAGAATTGGGTTCGGAAGTTGACATATTCAATGGGGAATAACTTTATGATGCAACCACGGATCGACTAACGTGTTGATGACATTATTTTTTCCAACGCCCCGGCTTACTGTGTGACACCTACGACGTACCGTCTGCCCCCTTTGCCACTACTGCCACCTATTGCAAAACGGCGGAAGCAGTGTTGTAAACCTAATATAATTTCCTGCTTCTGAATTCAACAATTTTTTTTCTTTTTTCTGTTTTACAAATTTGTACATCTGCTGTAAGATAACATCACAGAACAGACAAAATAACTCCACACATCCCCACTCCAGGTGGTGCTGCATGGGCAATAGTGCCCGCGACCTCAGCTGCGTAGCACATTCCCCAACTGTTGGAAAAAAAAAAAAAAATCAATGACGAGGAGCTGCTGCAGAGACACTGGCGGTCACCAAGTTTCGTGCGCATTGACACTAGATAGACACGGCGCTAGCGTGTGGGCGACAACCTGTTGGAGTGAATGCTGTCTTCTCCGGTCGCACACAGTCCTACAGGCAGGCAAGAAACGACTTCAGTAGATTCCAAGGAACACAATCAGAGTGCTTTTCAGTTACTTTTACCATCCCGTTCAAGCTGAGCCACAGTGTTACACGGAAAGATGGATTAAGTGAACTCGACTGTAGCTCACTTCGTCCGTAAGTTGAGAACATTGAGTCATGCCTTGTTGTGGCTATCGCACGTGGGACGGTGCTGCTTCAGTCTTGTGTACTACATGCGGGGCATGGTTCAAATGGGTCTGAGCACTATGGGACTTAACATCTGAGGTCATCAGTCCCTAGAACTTAGAACTACTTAAACCTAACTGATCTAAGGACATCACATACATCCATGCCCGAGGCAGGATTCGAACCTGCGACCGTAGAAGTTACGCGGTTCCGGACTGAAGCGCCTAGAACCGCTTGGCCACGCCAGCCAGCCATGCGGGGCATGCTAAAGTAAATTCTGTGTCATGTATGTGCAGTGATTCTGAAAAAGTTGAAACGTCCCTTTAGAAAAATTTATGAATGACTGTGCTGATAAACCTCTTACATTATTTGCTTTTCAAACAGCTGAGCAGAACTGAACGTACTCAGACATTTCGCTCTTTGCCTATTCTGGTCAACACTAAACTGACACCCAATATTTTCAGCGCAACGCAATCTCACTTTCAAAAATCTCTACAATGGCCCTGACTAACAATAATCCATACCTATCATCAATCACTTACCTCACAAAAATCTTCGTTAGTTGAATTACTGCAATACAGCGAGCTCCAATACTGCCAACTAAATAAATGATTCTAGCTACTGAAGTCACTAACTACTGATAGGCATAGTTAGCAAATGAAAGATTTTGATAGAGAACAAACAATGTATTTACCTTAATAGTGTTCAAAGGTCATAATATGCATAGCAGTTCATGACATCCAGTCTTACAAATTTACTGTCTCTCATGGACACACGTCCAGATCATCTGCTCTCAAAACTCCGCCATTTCTCTCCCCACATCCCTCACTGCTGGCGGCTCACCTCCAACTGCGCAACGCTACGCGCTGTTAACAGGCAACTACTAAAATGTAGACTTTCACGGCCGGAAATATCATGTCTATTATAATTATCCGGGCTGTTATGCCGTGGTCGGTTGATGAATTTTGTCTCAATTCCCAACGTTTCGTCTCCGACTGCGGGAGACATCTTCAAGGGGGTCCGTAGGTCGATGGAAGGTCCAACACACCCACTGGCTCGCTACTGACAGTCGGTAGCGAGCCAGCGGGTGTGTTGGACCTTCCATCGACCTACGGACCGCCTTGAAGATGTCTCCCGCAGTCGAAGACGAAACGTTCGGAATTGAGACAAAATTCATCAACCGACCACGGCATAACAGCCCGGATAATTATAATGGACATAACAGCCAACTGCCCACCACTACAATAGCAAATTCCAACAATGCAAACCAGCCACAGACTTCACACAGCATAGCCAGTGATTTTCATAGAGAGCGCTACGTGGCGGTGGCGTTACAAATATAAGAACCTAAACAGCCTACTTACAAAGTTAAATATAATTTAAAATCTTGTAACAATTGTGGATGTATCCTATATTGGTTTTTATGTTGATATAATACGGATCTTGTTACTGAGCCTGTGATTCATTCATTAGTATTATGGATTGCTACATTTCCTTATACGACTGAGTTATATGTATACGTGACTTGTGTGCTACTCACGTAGACATAGCAGTGGATACCTGGCTAGTATAATGGTAGATGGTGTCTTGGTGATTGGGGGTAACCAGGCAAGACGTAGTTGGTACCGATTTTATCAGTTTTCGCTTATAGAAAAGTGACTATTTTCTGGTATAATAAGTTAATATTGAACTTCCTGGCAGATTAAAACTGTGTGCCGGACCGAGACTCGAACTCGGGACCTTTGCCTTTCGTGGGCAGGTGCTCTACCACGTTTTTTTTTCCTTTTGTTCGTTGTTGATCGTTCTGTTTGGTCGTTGCGGATGTCACATGACACTCGTTGAAGTTCGTTTGTTGATCTATCCACTCAGTTTTTTATTACACAGGCCAACCGGCTATCTGACCGAACACGCTGAGGTACCGAGCTGGCTCCACTGAGCTACCCAAGCACGACTCACGCCCCCTCCTCACAGCTTTACTTCTGCCAGTACCTCGTCTCCTAACTTCCAAACTTAACAGAAGGCAAAGGTCCCGAGTTCGAGTCTCGGTCCGGTACACAGTTTTAATCTGCCAGGAAGTTTTATATCAGCCCACACTCCGCTGCAGAGTGAAAATCTCACTCTGGAAACATCCCCCAGGCTGTGGCTAAGCCATGTCTCCGCAATATCCTTTCTTCCAGGAGTGCTAGTTCTGCAAGGTTTCGCAGGAGAGCTTCTGTTAAGTTTGGAAGGTAGGAGACGAGGTACTAGCAGAAGTAAAGCTGTGAGGACGGGGCATGAGTCGTGCTTGGGTAGATCAGTGGTAGAGCACTTGCCCGCGAAAGGCGAAGGTCCCGAGTTCGAGTCTTGGTCCGGCACACAGTTTTAATCTGCCAAGAAGTTTCATATCAGCGCACACGTCGCTGCAGGCTTAAGGCCATATACTGTCCAGTGTTACGTCGTTATTTGTGTTGCCCGTGTGGGGGCAGATTTAACTGTTTTGTACCAATTAATGTTATTATTTCAGGGAGATATATTTTGTTGAAACTCTGTTCAAGTTTACTCGAATCGCAAGGAACCTTTTGCTTATAAATAATGTTTCCTATCTTGTTGAATTGGTCTTTGCGTGGTGAAAAAAGTGGTAACAAAAGTACTGAGCCCCACGTCTACACAACCCCCAGCCCGAACCCCACACCAACTACATCCCACGCTACAAGTTGCATAGGTTTTTTTTACAAATGATTTTCACATTGACCGATGATTCATTATACATGCAATGCCCGTCATTCACTAGCTGCACGGCTTATGCAAGTGTATTTAAATGGATTTTTCGTTATCGAAGACAGTGATACAATATTTATTGTTGGATCACGAATTTGTTGACAACAAGCCACTGTTTCACTAAATCACGGCTTAAATATACTGTTCGTATTAGCAGTCAAATTTTCAAGAAAGTAGGCAAGGTTTGATATTGTGGTTAGGCATCATGAGTAAGCTTTCTTCTCGTTTCCTCACATCACTTTAAGAGAACACACTCTGGACACCTTTTACCACTGTTCTCCTCCAGACCTACTGCTCCGTCTGTAGCGATTAGGCCGTATAATTACCCCCTAATTTCCCCTCTTTCTTCATTTACCTCACATTCGATCCTACTGCATTCGAGACTAAGTAGAGGAAGATATCTCTGTGTATTTACACTCCCTTACTGTTACGTCCATTCCATGAAAAACGCAGTTCTTCTTCTTTACCTAGCGTTGTCCCCCGTGACGATTCTTCCTTTCTCGTAACTCATGAATCGGACACAGTCCCTAACGCTCGAGTGCCACAAGCGTAAACATTTGCGAGCAGAGCAGCCGAGCAGTCGCTCGCGAGCACGTTGCGCGTATTTTTTTTTCATTGCTCGTAATCTGCTTTCGATTTTTCCAGAGAGCTCCGAGGCGCTCAGGTTCGCTCGAGACGGCACCGTTGCGTGCCCAGAAGTAGCTCTACGATCGCGAGCCTTCTGGCTGACATGATGTGGGTATACACATCAAGCTGTGAGCGCCGCAAATGCCGCTCAAAGGAGGAAAAGTGCCGTGTAGCACCTCAGCAGAGCATTATGTGAGCCACACTGTTCACGAGCGTTCACACATAAGCGCACACGTTTCGCTTCCATAGGGGGCTACACAACAGACAAATATTTTAGAAAAGTTAATAATTCCTCCTAGACGTCAAGCATACGTTAGTCTCTCCCACACACTAGTGTTCAATACAGATGTGTTGTCTATGCTCTAGCCCCTACATTTTATGTACATTCATTATCAAAACTCCGTTTAGGAATGAATTATCAGGTGATTACCGAAGATCTGCATAGAAAGTAATATACTTGTTTCGTTGTATTGCTCGCACTGTCAAATAGCTTAAAAATACAGTTTTTATAGTAAGTGTATAATATAGTACACCACTGTCGCGTTTAGTATTCCACACCGAAATCATGCTACTATTCTCAATTCTGACGTGATTACTCGTACAGATAATCTCTATTTGACATATAATGTTGTCAGCCTAATGCTTTATGAAGAAAATGGAAATACTCTGGATAGATTACTACTGAAGACAATGTACGATGTTTGACCGTCGTGTGCTAGGAACGCCTGCTTATTGCGGTCTCCAACGAACCAACGCAAATGGACGAATACATAGCGGGTCAACCGCACTGCAATGCCATGGCCGTTGTTTCTTGATTGGTATTTGGATAGGGCTTTAGAGCCAGCCATGACATCTACGTAGTACATCATTCTTAGTACCTATTCTACTGTGCAATATATTAATCGCTAGTTACAAAAAAAAAAAAAAAAAAAAAAAAAAGACGAAATTAACAAATCATTGAAAAATTAAACCACAAGAGTACGACACGTAAAATAATTATATCACAAATAAATATGCATATAAATACCACAAGAAATATTTACACATCATGTTCACAGTATCTTAAGGTAGGTGGCACGAAGTGACCAAACGTTTCTTTTAATACGACTGCACTCTTTTCGGTTTATGGCAAGGCTGATGTTATTGTTAAGGGATCACACACCGTAACCAACACTCGGCTGCAAAACTTTTGTTCTCTGTTTCATCTGTTGCGCGAAAATTGTGAATGGTTCACATCGCTCTCTTCGTTCGATAGATGTAGTTGAAATTACTCAGATTCTATTCGCTACACCTGGTTTGGAAATTTTCCTTCATTAAACCACGTGTACATAAACGTTGTTTAGATTCGCCTCATAATATTCGAATCATTCGGTCATAACGTACTCCATTTGAATCTTGTCCTATTGCCGTTGCATCCTCCATGTGTTTCTCACTTTTTCATTGATTGTGACACCAGGTCCCAACGAACCTTCAACGTAAGAATGGTTGAGTTATCCCGTTCAGCTAGAGTGAAGCCATCGATAAAATTTCCCTGTAGATTTTCCTAGACCCTCTTAGCCCAGCCTAGCCGTAACTATATCTGTATACAGTGGGATGCTACAAAGTTTTCGAAATCATTTCTATACTCAGTTGAGAACCAACGTACTTCACCAGACCCAGAGAAGACGTCACTTTAATTACACCCTGCAGTAACCCTTTCAAGTGAGACCCCCAGTCTGTGTTCCCACTTCCCAGGAGTCATCTCCCAGTTTCCTCATTAAACAGTCGGTACGCACTGCGGAAGTTCGCAGCTTGTCACGCCCCCCCCCCCTCTCCCCATCCTCCCCTGAAATGTGGTGTGCTGATGACTGTCTGTTCAAGGCTTGACTAGTATTACACCACTCTGCGTTAAGCCACACGTCGGCGGTGCCAGGCAACCATCTTTACAACTCGGGTCTCACGTCATACCTACAACGTTCTACGTCTCTTAATTGCGACGGGGAATCACGCACTAAGCAATCTAATGACTTATCGCGGAGGAGAGCAATTTGAAGCGGCAATTATGTAATATCTCGTGGGAGCCATCTTTTACAAAAAGGAAAAACGGAACGCTCGCGATATTTTTCCGTAATTAAACGGGAGCGCCGTAATTTCTTTTTCTTTGCTTTTCACTTTTTCCCCCATCTCCGTTTCCTTCAAGTTTCCTAACGTGCGGTGTGCCGGTAGTGCGCTTGTCTTCTTCTCTTCATGTTGCAAAACAAGCGACTGGGAGAGTGTTTGTGAAACAGGTATTAGCAATCGAGTTTAATTGTGTTTGCGTGGCTCGCTACGGTAAGTTGGCTGTCACGACGTCAGCTTTAGAAGCGTGTTATGACATTATAAAAAAATCTCTGCTAGTTTAATCGACTGAATATGGTTGCCACATTCATTCCCTCGACTGGAAAAGAGTAGCAATGGGTTTCAATCCATAGGGTCGAATTATTTAATTATTCATTAGAGTTGGGTCCTAGTCTGAAAGCCATGCACCCTCCCTTCCCCCTTCCTCCACGCAGTTACAAGTGGAAAGGCGTAGAACAAGTAGTGAGGCGTGGAAACTGCCAGTAAAAACCCATTCACCCCCCAAAAAAGAAATTATTTTGATTGATTAAAGGTCAGTGTTATTCTTTGTAGAAAGCAATAAAATTTATGCAAGTTTACTGCCGTCAAGCTTAACACAAGTACATTAGAATTAGAATCACATGCTCCAGGGGAGCTAAAAGAATTTATGAGACGTGCGTTAATGCACGCAGTTTATGCATGCACCTAGCTTTTGTCAGATGGTCGTGACATACGCACCACCTGGCGCTATTGTAAAATTTAGAAAAAATGGCGAGGGGTTAGATCTGGTGGCAGCAAACAAGCCTCATATTTTCGATTCAAGAAATAAGTAGTCAAGAGACCACTGCAATGTAGGTCATTACCAGTTTTAAACTAAGATTTAAGAAAGGTAGAAAAATATTTATGTTTAGCAGGGACTGACAACAACCTGATTGTAAATAACCTGTCGCCTGGTCAAAAGCAGACATTCAGTTCTGGATGACTTCCGCTTTGCCCTTGGTGCCACATAGTTCGAAGGTAATTAAAATGCTCCAGCGTAACTTTTCAGTTACGTATACAACACAGCTTTTTAAAGATTTGATATTCTCCACATTTATTGTCACTGCTCACAATACGACGACCAATTTCAGCTCTTCCATAAAATGTTATGCACAAGCAGGCACTTTCAGTATCTCATTATTAAGTACGACAGTATCCAACTATTCATAGTGCACATTTATAACAGAGTTCTGACAGAAAAATAACAAAACCTAGGTTTGAGTTAATATAAGCAGCACATCCATCACATTTCTTGACATAAGACACGAATACACAGGCGCCCATGACGTTGACAGATATATGCGATCGGAATGAATGCGAGTCATTGACTGACTAGAGTAGTTGGCAAAAGATTATAGCAGTCAACGTTTAATGTTCATACATTACCTTCCATATACCCACGTTTTTCTCTCCAACTTCTACGATTTTCCTTTTCAGAGATGCCCATTGCTCTTCTACTGAACTGCCTACTGAGCTATTCGTTATCGCAGTACGTACAGCTCCATTGCATTTCAAGCGTATGTTCTCATTCTTTAGCAATTCCTTATTCCATTTCTTTGCACCTCGATTCTTCGTGCCTAGTCCCTTCAAGTACAGCTCACTCTACATCAATACAACTATGATCTGACTCTACAGCGTGGTTCTTATTAGGGTTTAAAAACACCGAAACGACGTAGATGACGGCGAGACAAGTAATTTCATGTAAGACACTTGGGGTCGCAAATGTCGAGATATACACCAAAAATGGATAAGAAATGTTGAACATGTGACGTACCACGCCGCATGTGCAGCGGTTGGGTTTGGGCCAAACGGTGTAATTTTCGAATATCTTCTGTCACCTTGATCTGTTGTAAATGTAGGAGTTACAACGTTATTCTCCTCGCTGTAACCAAGCAAAAGCCGTTCTTGTTTTGTGCTTCTTTCCTTTTGTATCTTCTTTTTTTGTTGCGGACATTATTTATTAAAGAAAACGTAGGTCATTTGCTGGTAACGAAGCAATTTGGTAGCTAGAACTCATTTGCATGTGACGCAACACTACACGTTATTGTTGCACTGTACTTTGCAATAAACCAGTGGAGACGGCGAAACCTATAAATAAGATAATAAATCTTACCTCAATGCAAAAACATAATTATCTAATACAAGGAAAAAAATACTGCCTACCAGACGCATATGGGCCCGGAGTCACACCGAAGGGAATACTTGACTTTGGTTCGGATGATCAGGTGCGAGGGACCGAAAAGCTTAACCGCTGCAGTGCGGCGAGGCATGCCACATACTGACGCAACATGTTCAACATTTGTCATTCACTTTTTGGGTATTTGCCAACATATGCGACTCCATGCGTCCTATATCAAATTAACTGTCTCAGCGTCATCTACGACGCTTAGGAGGTTTTTAAACATTATCAAGAATAACGCAGCATATCTGTTCCTGGGCACCCCTCACAATCCAGTAACTTATTTCAGAATCTCTGCCTGTCCATAGCGTAATCTAACTGCAATATTCGCGTATCTCCCGGCCTTTTCCGAGGATACCTCCTTCTCTTGCGCTTCTTGAACATAATATTCGCTGTTGATATTTATTGAAGAACTCAATTGGCCTTTCTGCTCAGTCGTTTCTACTACCAAGCCTGTATTCTCCCGTGCTTTTCTTCTGCTGCTTCCCCTACAGTCGCATTTCAGTCCCCCATAACTATTAGATTTTCGTCTGCCTTTACGTACCGAATTACCCGCTCAGTATCCCCATATATTAGGATGGTGGATAAGTTCGGAGCGTTTTTCCGAAAATTTAATAAACATGCGAGATACAAATAACAGAGACTTTGTCATCAGTATACATTCTCCTTCACTATTAACAATATAATTAAAGAGCAAGCAGGATTCCGCCCAGGAAGGTCATGCTGTGGACAAATCCTCAACCTTACACAGTACATAGAAGATGGATATGAGCGGAAACAAATTACAGGTGCAGCCTTTATCGACCTTACAGCAGCTTACGACACCACAAACCACAGTAAGTTAATATCAAAAATATATAACACCACAAAAGACTACCGACTGGCGCAATTCATCCAGTGCCTGTTGCAGAATAGACGGTATTTTGTCACGCTGCAGTCGAAGAAGAGCCGATGGCGGACCCAGAAAAACGGCCTACCTCAAGGTAGGGTCCTCGCCCCATTGCGGTATAATATTTATACCAATGACCAACCGATCAGCATGGACGCTCGCTTCTTCATCTATGCAGACGATACAGTCGTTGCCACCCAGGGAAAAACCTTTGAAGAGGTAGAAAGTAAATTAACTTTAGCGATCGAAAAGCTGGGTGACTGTTATGATAATAACCACCTCAAGCCAAACCCAGCAAAAACCCAGGTCTGTGCTTTTCACCTACGTAATAAGGAAACAAGGAGGAAACTCAACATAAGCTGGAAGGGACAACATCTATCTCACTGCGACGCACCAAAATATCTTGGGATTAAACTTGACCGTGCTCTCACCTACAGGGAACACTGTTTGGCCACAAAGATGAAAGTGAGTGCCAGGAACAACATCATCCGCAAGCTAACAAATAGCAGATGAGGAGCGCAACCTACAGTTCTCCGCACGTCAGCTTTAGCTTTATGTTTCTCCACTGCGGAGTACTCGGCACCCGTTTGGCAAAATTCCACCCACGCTGAACAAGTAAATATAGCACTGAATGAGACTGGACGCATCGTGACAGGATGCCTCCGCCCAGCTCCCACAAAGCAGCTGTACCACTTCATGGGCATAGCCCCGCCAGACATCAGAAGAAGGACTGCCGCAGAAATCGAGAAACATAAACAGGAGACAGATCCCAGGCATCCAATGTTCGGATACAATCTTCAACCTCGCCGACTTAAATCAAGGAAGAGTTTCTTACGAACAACTGAAGCAACTCTTTTATCGCCTAGAGCACGACGAGAAGAGCTGTGGTACAATGTGGACCCAGGAAGACCAGGGAATAGCCCCAGGGAAGAACCCACAGCTGGCTCTGAACTCCCATATACGACCTGGAAAGCCCTGAATAGACTACGAACAGGCGTATCAAGATGCAGAGCAAACTTGGAAAAATGGGGCTACATCAGTGCAGACGAGCCCTGCGAGTGTGGAGAACAGCAAGACCCACAACACCTACTGGTCTGCAGGAAACTAAACAACCCGTGTTCGACTCAAGACCTATTTGAAGCAAATGACAAGGCTATTCAAGCTGCAGTGTATTGGGCTTCACGTGGGATATGAAAATCGCTCTGTTTCGCATCCTTAGCGCTTATCATTATATGTTACATACTTTTCTATATTATTGTAGTTAATTTACCTTATAACCATGTATTATTGTATTATAACTGCTTCTCTTGCATTGTAATATAATTTTTTTTGTAAAATGGTGATGTCTTGGATACGATAAATAAATAAACTATTAACAATGTGCCAACGCAGGCTAATATTTCGATTTCACGACTGCAGAAATCGCGTGGTTCTGAGGCGAAGGATTCGTCGAGCCATGTTCGGAGGCCATTTTGATCTGGAAAGGAAGTTCCTTGGAGGATGTTCAATAGAGGGAGGAACGGGTGAAAATCTGAGGGTGCAAGATCAGTTGAGAAAGGAAGGGCGCAGAATAACTTCCCAACCTAACTGCTGTATAGTGTTTTTTGTCTGTCTAGAAGGATGCAGGCGGGCGTTACGTGGAGTAGCATCACTTCACGCAGTCTTAGTAGCCGCTGTTCTTGGATTGTACGGCGCCTCACTTGTTGACAATAATGACAACCGCGATGGTTACACCTCGAAGAAGCAATACGCCTCGTTGAAGCAACACACCTCGGGGAAGCAGTAAACAACACGCCGCTGTTCCACTACATGCATAACGTTATGTTTCACGGACTTCTGTAGAAGCGTGAAGATCTTTGCGCGGCGAGTTGCTGTTCTGTTCTCAACCATTCCTGCCTTTTCCTTATGCTAGGAGAAAGACGCCATTTCTCGTCAGTCAGTAACGAGCCAATTGATGACGAGTAAGCAGAGACGCATATGTGCCACCCACAGAGGTTTTTGATTTTGGCTTAGAGCATGCGGTAGCCATAAACTCTATTTTTGAACCTTCGCCATTGCATGCAAACGTCGCACAATGGTGGAATCATCAAAGTTCATCACATTCGCCAGTCATCGAGTACAATGCCGTGTATAATTGTGAATAAATGGGTTTAAACGATTTTCATGAAACCCTGAAGGTCCTCATGAATGTTCAGAGTCATTCCTGAAAAACGTTCCTTCTTAGAAAGGGAAAATCATTTTCTCGTCTTGCTCTACCCAATGGCATGATCCTCACACAAGACGCAAATATTCTGTCCACCTTTCTACTGAACTTGTAACACTTCCGTCCGCTACTGCTATACTATAACCTCACAGCTGGACGCAGTTTCTATAGTGAAATTATTTTTATTCTAGCAATTATAGTATAAAGAAGCAGACCATTACCCTCTGAGAGGAATTTTGTTATGTTGACCGTGTTGTACCTAAGGGAGGTGGCTTATCGGAAGGGAAAGTAGAAATTACGCAAATATTTAAACAGTACAAACAATGTTTTACCTATCTACACTGTTCAAACAATAAAGAAAACGGTCGCCAGCCTATTTAGGCAAGAGAATGAGTAACATTATTATTCAAGATCTGAAAATAAGTAACTTCAATGGGTAAACACAGCCTATACTTTTGTCACTCGAGAGTGCAATGAACTCTGACACCTGCATATGTTCACGGTAAGGTTGGATCTGACAGAGCAGAACAAACTATTTGCATAAATATAACAGATAACCATACACACTATTACTTTCAGGGCTTATTCAAACTGAATGGTCTTTATAACATTACGATTAACATTCACTGTAGAATCACAAATTGGACATAGGTTCAGTATCACTTTACAAACATTTTCCTATCTGACAAAAAATTTTTAGTGTAGTTCACTGCAATATTATGAACTGGTCATAAGTTAGGTCTCTCTCAGCTAAATACTTTTCTACGTAAAATGAAAGTTAAATGTATTTCACTAACAAATAATTTCTCACTGAATTTTGAATAAAAGAATTACTGTTTTCATAGATAGCGGTCTTTCTATTAATTGTTATTTATCATGAGCATAAAGGATAAACTGTGGATCCTATTACACTATTAATATGCACTTTTAATACATAAGAGGAACACACGATCACGGCATTTTGTGTATGCACTTATTGTTGGCACTTGCAAATAATGCGATACGCATAACCTTCTGACGAAGGGCGCTAAGTGCCCGAAACCGGTAAAATAATTAAATGTACTTCATACAATTGATTGCTTGTTATTTCATTATGTACAACTACAGTTGCTGAGTATGCGTAAAGTATCAAACAGAGGGTATGTCGGAAATATTCTGATTTCTCCACTTGGCGCTCCATCTAGAGTCCATAGCTCCACTCACTATTTCCAGAGACAAAATGACGATAAGTGAACTTAAATAGCAACAGTGAATTACAATTCAAAACGACAATCGACACGTAAACCCATAGCAACCGGACTACAAGCATCCAAAACAAAAACGTTGCTAAGTTATGCCCCATCTAATACTTCATCTTTTCGTCCTCTGCTTCCGAGGTCGGCATGTATACCTGAAGTGTTGTTGTCGGTGTTGGTTTGCAGTCGATCCTGATGAGAACAACCCTACCACTGAAATGTTCACGTTAATTCACTCTCTGCCCTACTTTCCAATTCATAACTAACACTACCCGCGGTACCTTATTTTCCGCTGCTCTTGATATTACCCTGCACTCGTGTGACCAGAAATCCTTGTCCTCTTTCCATTTCACTTCACTGACTCCCGATGTATCTAAATTGAGCCTCTGCATTTTCCTTTTCAGATTTTATAGCTTTCCTACCACCTTCAGACTTATGACATCCGAAGCCCCGATACACAGAACATCTTTTCGTCGGTTATTCAGTCTATTTCTCACGATCAACTCCTTCTTGGCAGTCCGCTCCCGAAGGTCTGAATGGGGAACTATTCCGGAATCTTTTTCCAATGGAGAAATAATTATGCCACTTCATCAATTACAAGCCACATGCCCTGTCGATACACATTACGTGTCTTTAATGCAGTAATTTCCTTCCCCATCCTCATGCCGTTGATCATTGCTGGACCTTCCGCCTTTTAGAGGCAGTTTATTACCCCAAGGGCAAGAGAGTGCCCTGAACCTCTGACAGCTCCTCCGCCCTTTTTGACAAGACCGTTGGCAGAAGGAAGTGACTTGTAATGCTGGAAGTCTTCGGTCGTCATTGATGATGATTTTTATTCTAAATTTAAGCAGCGGCGAGGTTCGAACATGGGACCGAGAATGTTCCGATTTTTAGTCAAAAACGCTACCACCTTTTTTTTTAATTTTTTTGTTTGTTCTCGCCGTTTGGCCTGGGCGGACGTCACATGACACCGCTTGAAGCTCTTCGTTAAGTAAGTCACTTAGTTTCTTTATTACAGAGGGCAGCCCCCCTTTGACCGGACAACTCTAAGCTACTGTGCCGGCAGACCTATCCCAGGGCTCGCTAAGGACGTGAATACTGTGATAATGATCACCAGAGTGGCACTTCAGTTGAAGAGGGGTGGAAAACTCTAAAAATGGCAATAACAGATGTTAGACAAACGTAAGTACGAGGAAGGTAACTGCGGAGCATCTTTGGGTAATACAGGAAACACTTCAAATGATCGTCGAAAGAAAGAAGTAAATAATTTTCAGGGAATTCAGAAATATAGATCCCTTAGTAATGAAATAAATAGCAAGTGCAGGGAAATTAAGGCGAAATTACTGCAGGAAAGATACGAAGAAATTGAAAAAGAAATTATCATGGGGAGGAGTGGCTCAGCGTATAGAAAAGTCAAAAAAACCTTATGTGAAATTAGAATCAAGGGGGGTAACATTAAAATTTCAGTGGGAATGCCGATATTAAAAGCAGATGAGAGAGCGAAAAGGGAAACAGAAAGCCTGTGTGAGGCGGATGATTTGTCTGATGACCTGATAGAAGAAATTATAGTCGATGTGGGAGACACAGCTGATCCAGTATTAGAATCGGAATTTAATGGAGCTTTAGAGGACTTAAGATCATATAAGGCAGAAGAGGTGGACAAAATTCTATCATAATTTCTAAAAGATTTATAGGGAAGTGGCAACCAAACAACTAGTCAAGTTGGTGTATAGAATCTATGAGACAGGCAATGTACATCACGGTTTTGGAATATGTCATCCACACAATACCGAAGATAACAAGAGCGACAAGTGCGAGATTTATCGTACAATCATTTTAACAAGTAATTCATGCAAGTTGCTGAGAAGAATAACGTACAGACGAATGAAAAAGAAAATTGAGGATATGTTAGCTGACGATCAATATGACTTTAGGGAAGATAAGACCACCAGAGAGGCACTTGATAATGAAAACAAGACTTTAAAAAAATCAAGACACGCTCATACAATTTGTCGACCTACATAATGCCTTCGACAATGTAAAATACTGGCAGGTGTTCCCAATTTGCGACAAAATAGAAATAAGCTACAGGGCAAGGTAACATACAATACGTACGAGAACCACGGGGGAACAGTGAAATCGGAAGACCAAGAACGAAGTGCACGGATTAACAAGGGTGTAAGTCAGTGACGTAATTTTTCGCTCCCCTGTTCAGTCTATACATCGAAGAAACAATTACGGAAATGAACGAAAATCCAAGGGTGGGATTAAAATCCAGGATGAAGGGTTATCAATGGTAAGATTCGCTGATGCGATCTATAGAATATTATTCGTAAGCTTCATCTACATTATTTTATTACTTATTTACTGTTTTGCCTCCAGAGAAAGACAGGTTTTTTAATGAAGGAGAGGATATAATTTAGGAATAAGAGCGATGTAATACTATTCTGAAACAAATCTACATTTCCACGACGTCCTATTATAATAACGCTGACAGCGACAACTAATTTAGTAAATCTATATGCCCTGCCCAAATAACCGACTTTCTATTAGATAATCCGAGAACTTCTGTTTGTGTTGCAAGGAAACGACGAGCAGAAGACAGGAAGCCGTGGTGCTGGGGCTTTGTTGTTCGTGTCCGGCGATTTGCATCGTAATCGGGTGATGGCGTTCGTTTACTTTTGCAGCGCAGTGGACGTTCGTTATGCGTACGTGAGGCTGGAGCAGGTGGTGATTAAACTGTGAACAAAGTTGGACCCTTTGAGTTGGGAACTGGTAGACGGGAAATTAAATGGTTAAACTCCTCTTTACCGGACGCTGTTTGTTGTCTTTCGGCTCGCTTACAAACAAACTCTTCCCGTTATTCGGGTACAAGCCCTCTGATGACGTGCTGAAGGGACCGGTTCCAAAGAAACATGTCAGAGACTAGACGAACCAAAACATCTTTTAAAACGGACAGCACGTTTTTTTATGGAGCTTTATAGAATGTAGACGTGCGGGATTTCCTTTTCAGTTTAGTTCGCACCAAATGAAGTTTAATGTCTGCAACTCTCTCGATTTGAATCCTAAAGATGAAAATTTTATTCAGTATTTACGCAGTTTATGTCTTGCACGTCACGTATCTCGAAATTATTCGTATTTTTAAGTGTTCTGAGAGCTTCTTCTGTGCTGGACCCGCAGTCTAGAGACAATTTGTGTGAACAACGTAATTTCGTCTGTGTAGAAAACTAGTTTTGACAGATAAAATGACAATTATCGATCCCATGATGCTTTATGTTTACATAGTAAATCATATCACTGAAGGTCAGCGATGATAGTTCTATATCATAGATATTAGAAATTTTTTGTTAGCTGCAGTTAAATGTTGTCTATTGTTTTTGTGTATCACATGGGCTTTATTAGTTTTCTTTTTCTAAAATTTCAATTAAGTTTCCTAAATAATTTTTATATTTTAGATTGATTTGTTCGTTGAGGATGTCACTGGGGATGACACTGGGATATTTATTCCTATATGAAGAACTGGGAATTTACTTGTATAAATATAAATATTGCATCGACATCCTCCACAAATCAACCGATTTCACTCGCTGGGTGATGTTTGAAGTAGCCACTGTAGCAGATAGATATATGCTAATACCGGTACCAGTATCTCTGGCCCCTGCTTCGATCACAAGCGAGGTAGATTATTCCTACACGTCGGTCCGGGGCTTGGAGATGGCGCAATAAAGCTCCGAAACTGGTTGCCTAATAAAATAAGGTTGAAAATTGACTACTGAAGAGTGTGTAATTTGACACTATCAGTCGAACAGCCGAGTCCCGCGACCATCGCTAAAATGATGAACATACAGAGACTAAGAAATTTACTGTCGTGCCTGAAGAACACGTTGTGTAATTTCATGATGGTTGGCGACTGGAGGGGAGGTATGAAAATAAACGTTTCCTCATCGCACACTTTGGATCACAGATCAGAAGAGTGGACAGGGGAGGGGTCAGATCCGTCAAGGATCTATACTTTCTCGAGGCACTTGTGTGGGTCTCGCATTAACCTGCCGCAATATGCCACATGCTGGGGAGCATTTAGGTTCCCTTCAACAATTGCGGAACCAGTCTTGTTGTCGTATCCAATAGGTCAACACATCACTATTAAGGAGAATGGATCTCTGGAGTCACTGCTTCCAGTCTACGAACAGGCTGAAGTCGATCTAACGGCCACCACACAGAGCGTGACTCATCGTTGAACACCAACAAAACGCCATTCAGTGTCCGACTTTGTTTCTATCCATGGCAACTCGGTATCTCAGCAGAGCACTTCGTGGCGGTGGGTGGAGGGAGGGGAGGGAGGGATGTGACGGGGACACACTGTCCGTTGCATCTGCCGGGAAATCAGCTTTTGCCAACCGTCCATCTGCCGGGAAATCAGCTTTTGCCAACCGTCTATCGTTAGAGCTGAACGAACAATCACACGAATCGTGCCTATCTCTCTCTCCAAACCGTCGTCATCAGTCCACATCGTTGCCTCTCGCAGTCTCTGTACAAAAGCCGTACAATAACTAATCAGCACTTTTTTTTTTCTCTGTCAGTTTCGATTGTAACAATGAGGACTTCGTTGTGGGACGTACGGGAATATTAGCACTTCGGCCCGTATAGTTTCACGAAGTTCCGATGGGAGACGATACTAAACGTAGCCATCAAAATGACGTGAGTTCAAAGCAGAGAGTTGGTTTCATACGTAGCCCTCAGAATAAGGTATCTAACAGACACGAGTTCAAAGCAGAGAGCTGTCACTGAGTTTCTTTTGACGGGTAACTTAGACGCACATGCGTGACAAGCAAAGAACTGTCATTGAGTTTCTTTTGGCGGAAAACCAGAGCATCGCTGGTATTCATAGGCGCTTGCAGAAAATCTGCAACCTGCCAGTGAACAAAAGCATGGTAAGCCGTTCTCTGTCATCATCATAACAAACACAACAAATTGCCAAGACTAATACGGTATGGGTAATCCGTTGGGATTCAATATAAATTACAGTCGTCTAGGAATGGTTAAATACAGATTCTATATGGTTTTCGAACGAATCGGGACCATTCTACCTGTAAAATAGTGACAGTTTCAGTTGACGATGATGGAGATGGACAGCGAACCAGATCCTGATCCAGCAGATGACAAAGGCTCAATAATACTGAGATCTGGTGACTTTGATGGCCATGGAGATTCCATAATTCATCCTCATGTTCACAAAACGAGTCCTGGACGTTACGACCTATGTGGACAGAGGCCCATTCGTCTTGAAAAACACCACCACCGTTGGCAAACAAACATTCTACTATTGACTGGACACGATCAGACAAAATGGTCACATAATCCTTGGAAGCAATGAGATCTTTAAGAGTCACGAAGGGGTCTCCGAATACCACAATATGGTTGCCCAAGGCATCACTGAATCCTCGCCATGTTTCACTCTTGTGACGTAAGATCGGCTAGAATTTGGAAATTGGTTGAAACAATAATCATCCGATCAAATAGCTCTTTTCCAACGCTCCATGGTCGAAATGGCTACGACGCCATGTTCTCCTGTTACGAGCAATTGCATCACTGATGAGTAGTTTAGGAATATCAGTTCGTTCATCAATTCTCAGCTTATGGAGCTCACTTCGTGTTATGTTGGTGCTGAGAGAGTTCCCGAGTGCGACATTCAGTTCAGCAGTCAATTTTACACATGTAGACCCTTGTTTCGTCTCAGTCCTATTCAATGACCGTTCGTCACGAACACTGAACACACACTTTCCTCCATGTTGTGACTTAGCAGATGATGTTTCTTCTCTACTCTGCAAGTGGTGTAAAACTTGGATACGGTGGCGGTTGAAACACCAAACACTTTGATTACTGTAACCTCCCCCTCACTTATCGACCTTAATGACAGTGAAAAATTAAACCGCGTGTACCTAATGGAAATTTGCGAAAAGCAATCGTCACCGAAGTAAATCTGTCGGTAAAGAGGGAGGAAGGGTTACATCTAAATGAAAGGAAAATTGCAAATGAAATTGGTGGAAGTTAGTTTTGAAAAAGGGTAAAGTTAATAAAGAAAGTAAATGTGCAGACGTTACGTTAACAATTAACTGGCGTTAATTAGATATTTGAGATTTGGGGAAAATTACGGTCGCCAGTCCTTTGGACAACTACTATAATAACTGAAAGAGAAAGATTAATGCACATATAATTAGCACTAAAAGCGCGGCAACTGAAGGTTGCCACGTGATGTGTGAAAACTGAATGTTTGTCAGAGGTAATAAATTTTGCTACACTCTGACTTAATTTAGCAGAAGAATTAATAAAACCGGAAAATTGAAAGTTAATTTCGTGACTGAAATTAATAGTGAACATTGTTTCTGAAGCACTACGAAATAAAATAAAATAAGGCTAGTCTTGGGCTACCTCAACAATCATCTCAAAAGCAACTTGAATCTACGCAATTTAGATATGAGAGATTTAACTTTAAACTTGAATTAAATGATTCTGAGCAACAATAGCAAAATTTAGTAAGTACCAAGCTGAGCTGCAGTCACAGGTAAGTTAAAATATTGTAACAAAACTCGCACTCTTAATTTGTGCTTGTGTAATGTAAATATAGTTTTGTTTGGTTATTGTAGCCAGCTATGAATACTTTAACTGAACTTTGAAATTAAAGCAATGAAATGGAATGATATTACTTTAATGCTGGCGTTTGAATTTCAACGACACTCGGTTCCTTTCTGAAAAGGAAGGAACCCTGCTTGGTAATGCAATTGGGACAATGAGCAACAAAGGTTCATGCTAAGTTGCTGTATTTTAGTGAGGCAAATGGAACAGTTTGAAAAGCTGAGGTCTGCCATACAGTTTTAAAACTTTACGTGCTTTCAGTCTTCCTGTTTGGTTGATTGAAGGTTTGAAGTCGTCGATAGAGGAGGTGGCGACAATCACTTATTGTCGGCCATCGATGTTGCAGAAGCTGGATCTTGGCGCGCCTTCTCCTCGACACGGTCACCTGGCGAAACCGGCTCTTGATGTGTGCTAGCTAATGTTTCCCATCCACGACACTATGCCAGAAACTATTATAGCAAGTCGAGCGCAGTTACATGCTGCCAAACCCTGAAAGCGCGGTAACTCGCGGAAGCGTCACTCAGCACACCTGCTCCACCACCCTACTCCAGCCAACTCTGCTCTGCCCGCGCTCCACGCGGCAGAGTTAACACTACCAAAGATCCTAAACACTATGGTTCTCCACACGACCTATCGATGTAATCGTTCGATAGCATAGTTTCCCCTAGGCAAGACCCAGCTTAAAAATACAAATAATATTTACAAAAGAAACCAATTATACATCAACATTAATTGTAAAACAATTACGATATTATAAAGACACAGAAATGTCCTATCTTCAGGTAACAAAATATGAAAAAAATTTATAGTACAATAGATGGAAATAGGAGGATATGCATTTCCGGCGTTACACTACCTTGGTGCCAGAAGCACCAAGCACACACACAGGCACCAGCAATTTCACTTAGCTCCGATTTACAACTACACTGGACACTGTTACGACCGTGACTGACGTTTTCGACGTATTTAGGATACTGCATAGGTACCTTCATGGTCAGATACACCCGCACAACCCGCGTCCTTGACTAGCACCTGCATTTATGTTGAAGCATTCTCATTTATCGCTGTGTTCCCACATTTCTGATAATTCCATGTACTTAGCAGTATATTGGGTTTCGATGAATGTGCTCGTGGTGTAACACTCTCCATTTCCGTGTTGTGTATATTATTACGATTACATTATAATTAAGATACAAGGTAACCTATGTAAAGAGAGTCAAATTTCTGCTTCAGTCTAGATGTGTAACTTCTCTTCCAACGTTAACTTCTTTGGTGACAATACAATAAAAGTAATACTGAAGAACAAAAGCAAACTAGCGCTTTTCATTTATTAAATGGTCTACGCCAAGAGTGTATCGTGGACATTGTACCTCGGTTGTGGGAAAATCACTACCGTCAGAGTCAGCCGAAATAGACAACGAGTTACTGACTGACTGCGAGGTGTGGAAGACACACACCTCGTTGTTAGTTTGTATTTATCAACTTATAAATGCGCTTTGGCATCGCAAGCAAATCTTTTTTGTGTTTCCCTGTTTTTCTTCGTCTGCTGGAACTTGCGACTGACTGAGCTTCAGCTATAGATTACGACACAGCTTATCACAGAGATTGTCCTTCAGTCAGTTGAAATGCGACTTCTGCATCTCCCTCCCTTCACTCGATGTCTGTGGTAGCTACGTAATAACGCCACTTTCTGTCGTCGTTCTGAGAGGAATGGGGAAAGAAACGTGGTGTATACTACCTACATATATAGCAAGTATGAAAAAATATAAATACAAGATTTAATGTAGCAAAATAGGTACCGAGGCATTATCAGTCATTAATTTTACATCACACTATTTAAAAACGTATGAGATAGTCAGTTATTGACACAAAAGGAACAAACTCATGTGTTTCTTTCAGCAGCGGCTGTATCACAGAATTTATGGTTCTAGATGAAATTGATGGATAAATCGCCCCATAATCAGCATTTTCAATGTTGCAAATATCACCTGATACTGACCCCATGTTGCTTGAGGACATTACGCACACATCCCAACTGGTACGCTCCCTCAAAAATTGCAAGTTCAAGAAAAAGCCTTTTTGCAAAATGCAATACTACTACAGTCTCCCCTTAACGAAGGTTCTACGGGTACCAAGAGAAACAAGATTTCTCTGCACTTACCCCTGCTTGAACGGAGATCAAAACAGTGATGGACAACTTTATGAAATGTCATGCTCAACCGCTGCCTTGTCTAAGGAGTTCCATGCTAGCGTCGTAAATGGTCGCTTCTCAAAGCCTAGTTGTCAGGACATGAAATCAGAGTTGGTGTGCATATTGTCTTCAGAACACTTGAAGGCGGTGACAGAAGCAGAGGTGATATTTGGGACACTCACTTTATGTCTGTTTCCTTTTTCCCATATGGGTTTTCCTTTTCCTGCCGACACGCACTTGTCTAATAGTAGCTTCATTAAACTGTTCCTTCACACTAGCTGGTTACTGAACACTTGCGACCTCCAGTTACTGCCAAATCACGTCCATAGGCGAGCGTCATGTAACCCACATCTAATGTACGTCCAGCTTTTCTACGCTACTAATTACGTAATGTTTTACTAGCTGAAAAGGGTATATCCCACAGTAGGTTTTATGATGTAAATATTTGAATTTTTTATTTACCAACTTTATACAATTACGCTGTTAAATGTAACCTTCGGTTCCAAAAATCTGGGCACAGATATTCTTAAATTGTAATAGATTCTCGTGGTATGTTCAGCGATAATTTCACAAATTACGAGGGTGAGTCAAATGAAAACCTTAAATTTGTAATAACAAATCGAAATTTCGCGCCATTATCCTGTAAGTTGGTAAGCTTGCTACAAACAGCGTGTGGGCGTGGAGAATGTTGTGGATTGGCAAGAGAGCCAACCCACTATGAGAGGAAGCCGAAAGGCACGCGTTTTAGCTCACGCGGGCTGGCGTGAGGTCTGGAACAGGTCAAGGAAATGAGACTAGCAAAAAAGGACGTAGCTGTGGAATACTTAACTTTAATCCATAAATGGTGAACATCGCTCTTGACGGTACATGCTTTACAGCATCAATAGTAACTGGTAATGGCACCTTGCTAGGTCGTAGCAAATGACGTAGCTGAAGGCTATGCTAACTATCGTCTCGGCAAATGAGAGCGTATTTTGTCAGTGAACCATCGCTAGCAAAGTCGGCTGTACAACTGGGGCGAGTGCTAGGAAGTCTCTCTAGACCTGCCGTGTGGCGGCGCTCGGTCTGCAATCACTGATAGTGGCGACACGCGGGTCCGACGTATACTAACGGACCGCGGCCGATTTAAAGGCTACCACCTAGCAAGTGTGGTGTCTGGCGGTGACACCACAGAGAATGGCCTGTAGGTGGCAGAATAGTGCGGACGCACACATACCGTCGCAGTATCAGTATAAAGGTGGCCGCCCCACCTGCGACTTGCACCAGGGAAGAACAGCGTTCTGTTATTCGGTTTTTGCATAGTGAAGGTGTGAAACCCATTGAAATTCATCGACGAATGAAGATTCAGTGCGGTGATGCATGTTTGCCACAGCAAGTCTACGAATGGAGTAGGAAGTTCGCAAATGGTGTGACTTCAGTGGAAGATGCTCCTCGTCCAGGTCAGGCACAACGAGTTGTGACTCCACGGAACGCTCCAGCAGTTGAAGCCATAGTGAAGGAAAACCGCCGAGTGACACTGAATGACATTGCAGTATGTTTACAGATTAATCATGGGTCAGCACACCACATTGTGCATAATGTGCTCGAGTTTCACAAAGTGTCTGCAGGATGGGTGCCACGGCAGCTGACTCCTGAAATGAGAGGACGACGTGTTGATGCTTGTGAAGAACTTCTTCGGTGCTTTGAACGAGAAGGTGATGGCTTCCTTGCAAGAATTGGGGACGAAACCGGGGTTCACTTCCACCAACCGGAAACGAAGAAAGCGAGCAAGGAATGGCGCCACTCCTCATCACCAAAACCAAAGAAGCTTCGAAGAGAACCGTCAGCAGGGAAGGTTATGCTGACTCTCTTTTGGGACGAAAAAGGCGTCATTTTGGAGCATTACATGCCTAGAGGGACCACTGTCACCAGTGCCTCATACACAGATCTCCTAAAAAATCATCTGCGGCCTGCAATCAAATCAAAGCTACGTGGATTACTGTCAGTAGGTGTCCTTTTGCAACATGACAATGCAAGGCCCCACACTGCCCGTACAACAGTTGCAACAATCACAGACCCGCATTATGAGTGTCTTCCCCATCTACCATACTCACTAGACCTTGCCCCAAGTGATTTCCATATGTTTGGACCACTAAAAGACGCAATGAGATGAAAGAAGTTCCGTTCTGATGAAGAGGTACGCCACGCGGTGCTTGAGTGATTGGGCAGACTACCAAAAGGTTTTTTTTCTAAAGGAATTTATGCACTTTGTAAGCGCTGGAGGACTTGCATTGAGCGTGGGGGAGATTACGTTGAAAAGCGATACAGTTTGTACCACTTCTCCGTAATAAATAATATTTAAAAAAATATTTAAGGTTTTCATTTGACTCACCCTCGTACTACATAATGTGTTCACGTGCGCGTAGTTGTGTGTAGAAGTTGAACTGATTTTGGAATTTAGTTTCCTAGTATTTTATTACCCACTTTTTTCCTTTTTAAACATATCATCTGATGATGGGACGTTAACAAGTTGAAGCAAGTGATTGTTCGACTCGTGAGACCTCAGGTTGAAAAATTTTATTAAAAAGAAATGAACATTTCCAACACTTTACATCTACATGTATATAATTCGCAAGAGGCTGCTTACAAGGGAACCTCCCCATCGCACCCCCCTCAGATTTAGTTATGAGTTGGTACAGTGGATAGGCCTTGAAAAACTGAACACAGATCAATCGAGAAAACAGGAAGAAGTTGTGCGGAACTATGAAAAAAAATAAGCAAAATATACAAACTGAGTAGTCCACGTGAAAGATATGCAACATCAAGGATGGTAAAAGCCCAGAAGCGCCGTGGTCCCTTGGTTAGCGTGAGCAGCTGCGGAAAGAGAGGTCCAAAGTTCAAATTTTCCCTCGAGTGAAAATTTTAATTTTTTGTTTTCAGACAATTATCAAAGTTCAGGCACTCACACATAATCAACTTCGCTCTCCAAAATTCCAGGACATGTTCAGATTTGCTTGGACATATGCGGGATTTGACGGTCTACACAAGGAAAAATTTGAAAACGTTAAAAACATATGTTTTGACAGAGCACAGGGAAAACTGTGCGACTGTGAAACTGTTGCATTCATGTGTTGCAGTTTATGTGACCAACTCTTGTGTTTTCATCACTTTTTTGGGAGCGATTGTCACATCCACAAGAAAACCTAAATCGGGCAAGGTAGAAGAACCTTTTTACCCATTTGCCAAGTGTACAAGTTACGTGGGTCGACAACATATTCCTGTCATGTGACGCATATGCAGTCACCAGTGCCGTATAGAATATATCACACGTGTCTTCCTGTGGAGGAATCGGTTGACCTATGACCTTGCGATCAAACGTTTTCGGTTCCCATTAGAGAGGCACGTCCTTTCGTCTGCTAATCTCACGGTTTTGCAGTGCGGTCGCAAAACACAGACACTAAACTTATTACAGTGAACAGAGACATCAATGAACGAACGGACAGATCATAACTTTGCGAAAATAAAGAAAGTAAAGTTTCCACTCGAGGGAATACTTGAACCGGGGACGTCTGGTTCGCAGCTGCTCACGCTAACCACGGGACCACGGCGCTCCAAAATTCATGTTATCCTTGATGTTGCCTATGTTGCGCATGGACTACTCAGTTTGTATATTTTGCTTTTTTTTTCATAGTTCCACACAACTTCTTCCTGTTTTCTCGATTGATCTATGTTCAGTTTTTCAAGGCCTATCCGCTGTGCCAACTTATAACTAAATCTGAGGGGGGTGCGATGGGGAGGTTCCCTTGTTTGTGCATGGAAAATAGCAATGGTCGTAATACTGATCCTCGAGGGACGCTCTGAATATGCGTCTTTTTGTCTTCGATAAATTCTGTAATGTTGGAAACCTGATTTATTATCTGTGATACAGAAATCTAGAATTTTCCTTTCTTGATACACTACCACAAATCCTACATGACACCCCCTCTTTCGCTTCACGTTATTTGCTTTTCAAGAAACGTCAATTCAAAAAGGCCCCACGACGCAAGGTGAACTCGGATACCCATCGTATTGTCCTCACCCTGATGAGGCGACGCACCACACTGATTTGGTTGGCAAGCGTGGGGCCCCGAAACCAATCAAGTGTTTCACCTCTCTCCAGAGGCGCAGTCGCCGCGTGGAAGGGACGCCGCCGGTGTAATTGAGGTGCCAGCGCGGGACGGCGCATTCATATTCGGGGCGCGATTCCGAGGCGCCGCGAGAAAGGAAGGAAATTTCCAATAGTGGGCCGGCAGCACGGAGAACCGCTCGGGAGGCCGGCTGCGCGTGACAAATTAGTTCTGTCTGCGAACACCCTGACGGAAAGACGGCAGGCGCTGAGCCCAGCGCGCGCTGCGCGTTCGACGTCGCGATTCGTGGATCGCTACTCCCGTTCTCCATCACTTGTTTCTAAAGTTTTGGTTTTATGGCACTAAAATGTATTTCTAGGTCTGAGAAACTTTGAAAAACCATATAGATTTATGCGTATCACGAACAGACTAGGTTTTGCTGTAATTTTTAGTCATTTACGTCAGTCACATGGAAGTATAGGATTTCAGAGACTTTTCAAGCCTGAAACATTTACTATGTACCGGATGATCAAAAAGTCAGTATAAATTTGAAAACTGAATAAATCACGGAGTAATGTAGATAGAGAGGTACAAATTGACACACATGCATGAAATGACATGGGGTTTTATTAGAACCAAAAAAACACAAAAGTTCAAAAAATGTCCGACAGATGGCGCTTCATCTCATCAGAATAGCAATAATTAGCATAACAAAGTAAGACAAAGCAAAGATGATGTTCTTTACAGGAAATGCTCAATATGTCCACCATCATTCCTCAACAATAGCTGTAGTCGAGGAATAATGTTGTGAACACCACTGTAAAGCATGTCCGGAGTTATGGTGAGGCATTGGCGTCGGATGTTTTCTTTCAGCATTCCTAGAGATGTCGGTCGATCACAATACACTTGTGACTTCAGGTAACCCCAAAGCCAATAATCGCACGGACTGAGGTCTGGGGACCTGGGAGGCCAAGCACGACGAAAGTGGCGGCTGAGCACACGATCATCATCATGGGCGCAAGAGATCTTTCACGCGTCTAGCAATATGGCGTGGAGCGCCATCCAGCATAAACTTCGTACGTTCCAGCAGGTGTTGTTAGCCAGGCTGGGGATGATGCGATTGTGTAACATACACGATTGTCAAGCGCAGTCACTGACATTTTGCTGCCCAGCGCCACCTGTCGGACATTTTGTGAACTTTGTTTTTTTTTTGTTCTAATAAAACCCCATGTCATTCCAAGCACGTGTGTCAATTTTTACCTCTCTATCTGTATTATTCCTTGGTTTATTAAGTGTCCAAATTTATACAGACTTTTTGATCACCCGGTATATATGCAGACTGAAGCGATGAATGAAAATTTGTCCAGGGCCGGGATTCGAACCTTGGTCTCATGCCAACTAGACAGAGCACAAACCACTTCGCCACCCTGACACAACTTCCACAACTGGACGGAATATCCCAGCACACTTCCTTCCTCAATACAAACTCCCATTCACGGCTCAGCCAACTTCGTATTCTCCCTAAGGCTCTCCAACTGTATTGTAATAGCACTTCAACATCGAGCGAAACAGGGGATCCTGCCTGAAATCCGGGGACAGGTGCGTTAATTAAATGAAACTCTATGGTTCCAGAGACCTTTTCGAATCTGAAACATTTATGATGTGTATGTGCTGACTGAAACGATGAATGACATTTTATACCAAGGCTGGGAGGTGAACTACACGGACTAGGGTAGTCCAACCAGTTGTGCCAAACCACTGTGACAGGGTGGCGAAGTTTTTAGTGCATCTGCGTAGTGATTAAGGGGGGTAGGACGTCAAACGGGCCGACTTGGAGCAGGAGAGTCACCAAAGGACATTATTTTCTACTGTCTCTACTTTTACAAACAAATTCATAAAACTTTTTCAGCATGACCAGAAAGGATTGATGACTCACACTCATAGCAGTGGAAGTTCAAAAACGTAGCAAAATACCTTTTTTTACATTTTTTCACTTACTACTGGCTGCACTTGTTTCTGTAGGTACACGTTTCTTCCTAAGTAAGAGAGATTCTTCTATGAATTTTGCACAGCATTCAAGCAGTACTTACAGGTGTATGAAACTCTAGAATTTTCCAAATCTATTAAAAACTGTGGTAAAAATTGAGATAATTAACTATAAAATTTGAGTTTTTTCTAAACAAGAAGTTTAAAATGTAACAGTTCATTCATTTTTTCATAAATTAAATAAACTCTAGAGTTTCATACACATGTAACTATAGTTTGTATGCTGTGCAAAATTCATCGAAAAATCTCTGTTACTTAGGAATAAAAGTGTACCTATAGCAACAAATGCAGCCAGTAGTAAGTGAAAAAAAAATGATGAAATTTCACATGTAAAAAAAAATGTATTTTTTTTACGTTTTTGAGCTTCCACTACTATGAGTATGAATCTTGAATCCTTCCTGATCATGCTTTCAAAGTTTTATGAATTTATTTGTAAAATTATGGACGGTGGAAATTAAAATGTCCTGTGGTGCCTCTCCTGCTCCAAGTCGGCCCGTTTGATGTCCTACCCCCTTTAAGGGACATGTGTTCGTATCCTAGCTTTAGTACAAATTTTCATTCATCACTTGAGTTGCATATATACAATTACATCTCGTTTTTCTTACCTCACAGCTAAGCAAGTCGAAAGTAACTTACACTGGTTGCGCGGAACACATACCATCCAAGTCGATTTCCTGTCAAACTCGCTGCAGCATAATGTGCTTAGTTGTAGCGTAAATTGTCGATCTGAGCTTTGCTGGGGAAGCGGGTATGGGTGGTACAAACATGAAGCGACACGAGAAATAAACGAGAGGTGTAAGGTCCAGCGAGTGTGGAGGTCATGCAGTAGGCGTACCACGACCATTCCATTTACCTAGAATGTCATAACCGAGGAAATCCCAGACGTAGATAAGATGGTACGACAGTGCCCCGTCTTGCGGGAAGTGTACTCTGCGTTCTTTGCTAGCCCTATCAGTCAGCGGAACTACAAAGTTCTCCACTATCGTAAAACTGGGAAAATTTGCGAGTGTGGTATAACTTTTTGTTCTTAAACACTGTTAGTCGGGTCAACAACCAACATATAGCTGTGCTACAGTGTGCCCTTCCGTAACGCTGCCATTGATGATGGAAGCTACAAATACGTGCACTATATTTGAGCTGGCTACAAAGCAATTTTGTTTGCAGGTGGACAAAAGCATTTTTAGATTTCTTGGAAACTTTCTGCTACCGCCGATGACATTGAAGAGTTGACTAACGAAGGTAGGTTGATAAAAATAAGTTATACGTGCGAGAGATGAAGCCGACAACTTACACTGGCGATTGAAGTGGGCGGGGATTACGTTGAACCTTGCCATCTCTGAGAGCTCACCAACCAAACCATAAATCACGAACGTTTATTCCTCATAGACGCCTCTGATTCCTAGTGTAGAGTACGTCGGTGCGAGTCTTCTGCTTAATTAAGATGTGCTGTCTGAATTTACATTTGTATGATTACTTGTATGGGAAGGCTGCAGAAAGGGACAATAGGCGACCCCAGCGTTTTTAAGTGTTCCGGAATACCTAAGTTAGGAAACAAGGACTTATTGTGGGAATACGATTGTTGGAAAGCTAGCACTGCGTGTTATGAATCCGTTGAGAGATTACAGAGCTTTACATTCTCATGGGACATGCAAGTCTGCAAATGTACGAATTCTGGGAGGTGTTAATCTACAGTACCCTTGGACAAAAACAGGTTGTTTTCCAGAGCAACGAATGTCTTCATGAATTGATAGTAATGGCTGTATTCAAAACCAGAGATTGACAACCAGAAATGTCAAATCCTTACGGTAAGTACTGTTAAATAACAGGGGAGAGTAGCAGACGCCTTGATGTGCGCCTCTTGGGTTCTGCAGAGTGGGCCTCAGGTTCATGACGACTGGTGAAAAACTTTTGCTTATGGTCATGTTTGTAAGTAGTGAATCAGAGTCATTCCTGGTAGACACTTCGTCATATCCAGCCTACTAGTTCTACGTGTTCTGGTAACTGTTTCTAGTGTGTGCACTAATATTCGTCTTTACCCCTTATCATATTCTACTAACCGAAACACGTATTTATAGATTGTTTCTTCTAGTTTTACGTATTTCTAATAATTGTTTCTGGAGAGTGCTGTTTCCTCTAATCTTCGTCTTTATTCCTTATTCTATTAACTAGAAACACATAGTTATAGATTGTTTCCCCTGTATTCATAGTTTTCATGTGGGTTGTATTTACAGGAAGTAAGCCGTGCGTGGCTCGTGTTCGTACCATCTATTTGTAACATCTTGTTTTTTTTACCGTACGGTCGCATCCTCATTTTAGTTTCAGACAGGTGTTCAAATGATTCAAATGGCTCTGAGCACCATGCGACTGAATGTCTGAGGTCATCAGTCGCCTAGAACTTAGAACTAACTAAACCTAACTAACCTAAGGACATCACATACATCCATGCCCGAGGCAGGATTCGAACCTGCGACCGTAGCGGTCGCTCGGCTCCAGACTGTAGCGCCTAGAATCGCACGGCCACTCCGGCCGGCCACACTGGTTTCACTGAATTGCTATCTTGCCTGCCCGTGAGTGGCAGCAGCAACGCGTATCGATAAGTGCACTGTCGTACTATCTCTGGGCGACCGATAGTATTTCCGGGTCGTCGTGTGTCTGTCGTTCAGTTGGAGAAGGACCAGGACCAGTGCGGTCGGGACTCACCAGCAGTGCAGTCTGGGACGGAGCCCCAGTGAGGTCCACACAGCCAGTACCAGCAGGAACGACCGTTGGTTGGTCGGTCGGTTGGTCGTCTCATCGGCGACTTGTATTTGGGTCGGTTCCTGCCTGTGCAGAGATGTCGGTTGTGTTCCCTCTGCATGGTTGGGTCCGAGCCAGTGTCTTCGGGACGTTGTCCGTCCGAAGGAAGTGAGCTGAAGACGCGCCAGCAGTGCAGTCGGGCACGGAGCAGCAGTCGCGGAAGGACCAGCAGTCAGTCTAGCCGGTCGGTTGGTTAGTCGGTCTGTTGGCGTGGAGCAGCAAGCAAGTCCTCGTCGCGAGGAGTCGGGCTGGAGCCGCTGTCGGCATGCATCCGTGGTTGGAGTGTGAGGTGCTGCTGGCGAGTGCTACGAAGTTCGTCGCCCACCGATCTTCGACATGAAACTTGAGTCCTCACGTAACTTACTATCGAGCCTCAACTGTTTACATTTCTTCGTTTCATCCTTTTGGGACACTCCTGCGAGTAACAACACATGTGTATTTTAAGTAGGCTAAGCTTCCAGCCGTCTTCCTGTGGAATTTAACTTAATTTATTCCTTGTTACTGAAGTTCACCAGCGGTATCTCCTGCCTTGTGGCCGTTGATGTTCCGGTTACCTCCCCTGGTTGTTGACGTAATTTTAGACTGTATTTTCCTCGTCGCGTTGTTGCTGTCCAGTGCAGCGTGTAGTTCGACAGCTGAGGTGTTGTTAGTCATTGTGGGTGTGTATCATTGTATTGAAATTGCTGTGTACATAGTTTCGCGTAGTCAGCGCGTACACAACTTTCCCACTAGAGCGCGCCCCGCTAAGCACAACACCGCAGGCGCAGCGCTCGTCCATCTCTGCACTATGAGATGGTGCTGCCATAGAGACGGACCAAATTCTGCTTCCGCCGTTCCGCGTATTAATATGTAACGCAGCCAATGAGATTCCTGCTAACGTAGAACCTTTTCTCCTCGTGGATCACACTCACGCAGTGGTACATGAATGCGCGAGGTACGAGTGTACAGACCTCTGATTAGTCAGTCTGCATCAGTCTGTACCAGTCTGTACCAGTCTATAGTCAAGTTTCAGTCTGCGCCTAATAAGATTACCATATTCCTATACATAGCCAAGAAGATAAATGTATAGACACTTTTGTCAAGTATCATAGATATATGTGAGAATAAGATTAACGTACCAATACAAAAGGAACTTCAGATTGTCAATTTTAAATAGCATCCAGAACCAAGTTTAGTAATTTTTATGCTTGTTATTATTTTAATAAATGTGTGTGAAAATTAATCAAGTTCTGTTTAAAGTTGGTCACCGTCAATCTGCTACTCTAAGCGTGCAAGTGGCATTTCTATCACCTGACCTAACGGCAGAAGATAAACACGCCACGATAAGACCACGAGACATATTGCTGACACTCGCCTACTTGGTTAGAGCGACAAGTCAAATAATCTGATGGTGTGTGTACTGAAGGTCTGATAGTACGTACACCACAGAAATATTGTGGTCGTTTTGCTGGTTGCGCGGAGCGGAACCTTTTGGTTGATTGGTCGGTCGGCTGTCAGTCAGTTGGGTTGCCTCCAGATTAAGAAGTCGTTGGACAGGCTGCCTGTCTCACCTACACAACACAAACACAAACACACACACAGAGACAAACACACACACGTACACACACACACGCTCGCGCGTAGGCTCCCTTTTTCCAGTGTTGACTTTTACTACGTGTCCAACCCACACACTCTATGTGAAATATCTCTTTCAGTGTTGTTCAACAGTACAGGGGACATATTTGTTGCGGTAGGCTGTTATAGTCAGATGATGTTCCTATAATCCGAAAACCGGTTAACGAAATCATTTAATACTGTAAAATATCCATAATCTGGTGCTTTACATTTGTAAACAGCTAATATTTAGTTCCAATATTTTGTGACGTATGTTACCTACCACTGTTTAAGAGCAGGTCTCTGTTTCTTTCCAGGATCCCTTGCGGCACATTTTCAGTTCCGTTCTAAACTTGTAACAACTCCAGTCGTAGTGCCAACGAAATTAGACAATTCCTATAGTTTACGGCGGCGCCCGGTTCGGTCGGGTGATTTTAAGCGGCGATAAATTTCCGCAGGAAGCCGCCGCTTCCGGAACCGAGTAATTTCTTGCCGGCTCCGCGTCTGCGCGTTTCGGTTCGGCCGCGTGATTGAATCTTCAGGACGCATTTGCTGCGGCGACGATAAACCCGCGGCTGGGCCTCCGCTAGAGGCGGCGCCCGTTTTACGCCCTTAAAACTGTGGCAAAACTCGGGACCCGCGCAAAGATATACAACTTTGCGAAATTCCAGTACCACTGAGGGCGTCCCATCTAGTTCGGTGAGAGGGGCAGGGGGGGAAGGAGGCAGGGAAGGGGCGAAGCGGGCAGGGAACTCTCGCGAAATAATAATCTCGGGACGAGGAAACGACTGGGCCGATACCACGGACTTTACTGCTCCGCGATTTAGAGTATCGATAAAATATTTCCTTCCCGACGTCGGCTGCCTCCGCGCTTGGTCTCACAGTTTACGGTCGCAGGGTCCGCCGCCGCTGCTTAAGGAATCGTTGCCTCGCCGGAGGACGTAAAAGATATTGCAGCCGGCTACGCGGAAAGAAAAACGACAAAGAGTTGCCGCCGCCGCCACTGCTGCCGCTACTGGATATATCGACGGCTTCGGAGTCTTTGCGAGCGTCAAGGGCAGATACGAGCCATAAAAGATCGGAACGTTTTTAGCCGGAGAAAAAGGCGCTCCAGCAATTACCGAGTTACATTATTACTGCGTGTGAGGTCTACATCATGCAGGTCGTGTCGTCTGGTCTGTCGGGTGATGTCTAATGCCGAAGTAGGTATATAATGTTTAACAAAAATATGTCAAAAAACTTGAAAGGTGTCAGTTATAATCTTCCACGTATTCTGTTTTTACGTAGCTTTGCCACGCGAGCAATCTTTGCTGTTATAGCTGTGGCACATTGGTCGACTACTGCATGTTCATAGCTGCTTCAACTAACGAGTGTATCCGCCTGAGGACTTTGAGGCGCGAGTGGATTCGACCGATTTGTAGCAAGGGCGTGGTCCCCACACGCGACCTGATAAGGTAGGAAAACAAAGCGTACTGCTTGCGTCTGTTACATTTTGAGATGCTCTGGGGTGATGTTTTTTGCCCGTGTGCGATGTGGTGTGGTAACGAGCGTGGCTCTATGGAACATACAGGTTGTTTGTTTTAACTTCCGTCGTACGAGAAATGTGTAGGTGAAAAATATTAGTGAAGGAAACATCTGTCTATGTTACAGCTGGCCACCTCCTTACCACCTTTCCTGCGCGGGAGGGGTCAACTTTGTGTTTTCAAGTGGGAACACCCCAATTTTGTTGCTTATTTGGTTTCTACGCCAAAAGTACGTACGGTTTGCTCAAACCACAGTTTCCCATGTGTGGTAAATGGTGCTGTATTCGACAGATATCCTGGTTTTGGAATTAAGAACCGGCGCATTTGATTCTACGCTAGATTTACGACGTAGATTTAAACCTTTGTGTTCTTATGGTAGGTATTTATGTTCGAAATCTACCTTGATGTCTGCAAATATAACTGTACAGTGCAATGTGTTTTGTATCCCACTTGGAAGGCGACGCGTGGGTAGGAACAGGAAAAGGTGATACACATCGGTAATGCAGCATGAATTTAAATCACCTTTACTCTAGCAAGAAGAATACATAACTTTGCAATGAGGTGCGAAGTGACCCGGCCGTCTGCTTTTCATCAAATGGGGAGAATCTCCAGTGGTGCTCGTACAGCACCTGCTAGAGGGCGCTGTCATCGTTGTCTGTCGTAGTGCCAACTTAACTGGCAGCTACGCCGTGGCATCCTAGCTATCGATACCACAATGTGGTTAGCCGTTTCAGTCTCTAGTAGAAACTACAGTGGGAGTGATCCAAGAACAACGAAGGGGCTGTAACAGTTCCCCGTTCCCATCTTGCCTGATACCGGTGTGTCCCCTTCCTTCTCCCCACTGGGATGCTTGACTTCGGTGAGTATCCATGGCAGGTGCACCTGTCACTATCACCTCGTGGACAGTTCACCTTTTTACAGTGGTTGTGATTTGTATTCCGCTGGTAACCGCGTAGCGGGCAGCGCGACAGTTACGGTAGTTGGATGGAAACACACACCGAAATCAGTAGCCTTGATCTCGGAATTCGAGGGCTCACACGGAATAGGAATAATACGTTCCCATACAAGTAGCTTATTTGCCACGAATGTCAATATCTAGCCATATTTCAAAATCTTAAACATAGCTGCCATATTATTGGTAGTGTGCAATCACATTTGCAAACACACAGACGACGTCTTGAACGTCGATAACAACCGTTTAAACCCAAAGGCTTACACTTACATCGTAAATGAAATGTAGAGTCAAACGCATTGGTTCTTAATCGCAAAAACAGGCACACTTTAGAATTTTTTGTTTATTACAGCGCCATCTACCACGAATGGGATACGATGGTTTGAGTAAACCGTAGGTACTTTTCGGCGTAGAATCCTAAATGCAATAAAAATGCGAGGGTTCCCATTTGAAACTACAAAGTTGACCTCGCCCACGCAGCAGAGGTGGTAAGGGTGTGGCTCGTTGTAGCACAAAGAGATGTACCCTTCACCAATATTAACATTTCACCTAGAACATTTTAGTCGTACAATACGTCGCTTACGAGATATTTAATTGTCTCGCGTTAAAACAAACATCCTGTGTACTGAAAGGGGGAGGGGGGGGGGGAGAGAGAGAGAGAGAGAGAGAGAGAGAGAGAGAGAGAGAGAGAGAGAGAGAGAGAGTGTGTGTGTGTGTGAGAGAGAGAGGGGAGAGAGAGAGAGGGAGAGTGTGTGTGTGTGTGTGTGAGAGAGAGAGAGAGAGAGAGAGAGATGAGGACGATGCATCAAAGCAAAATTGGGATTGTATTGAAGAAGAGATTATCTCAAGCATGTACTGCTCCTATCTGTGGGCCTGCTCTGGTAAGCGAGGTAACGTGATTCTTTATTTTACGATCTATGATGGTACGATAGCACAGTGTGATGATTAGGCAATGTTACCGAGTAAGTAGCTGAGTGGCGTTCACGCTTACCGTCTTTATGGGGTTGATCCTGTTTTGTTTACGTTTTATTTTTCTGATTCGTTACTGGATCTAGCAGGCCGATAACTCATTCACCAAAAGATACTGATTTTTATGTTTTTTTTCCCTCAAATCTTCGTTACTGAGCAGATCTTTGTGTGATTGTGCTGAGAGGCCAAAGTAAATCGTTTAACATTAATCTGAATGTTCTGTACTCGCACTTTTTTGGGATCAAATAATAACTCAGAAGCTGAAAGGGAATTTTCATGTCTTTATGAATATATCGTTCCTTTCATCAGTTTAATGAAACATTATTGAACTTCTTTTGCAAGACGACAGCACTGAAAAATTATAACGCTTGCACTGATATCTTATGCAGAAGTAATTACATAAATATACTGGCGTTTATTAATTCGATCAGAAGTGCAATTTAAAGCCACTTCTGCTCCGAGCAATTAATTCAAATCTCAAGCATTTTGTTGTTGTTGTCGTTGCTGTTGTTGCGGTATTCAGTCCAGAGATTGGTTTGATGCAGTTCTCCATGATACTCTATTCTGTGCAAGCTTTTTCATCTCTGAGCAACTACTGCAACCAACATCCTTCTGAATCTGCGTACTGTATTCATCTCTTGCTCTCCCTCTACGACTTTTAACCTCCACGCTTCCCTCCAACACTAAACTGATGATCCCTTGATGCCTAAGAAAATGCCCTATCAGCCGAGCCCTTCTTCTAGTTAAGTTGTGCCACAAATTCCTCTTCTCCTCAATTCTGTTGAGTACCTCCACATTAGTTACGTGATATTCCCATGTAATCTTTAGCATTCTCCTGTAGCTCCATATTTCGAAAGCTTCTGTTCTCTTCTTGTGTAAACTATTTATCGGCCATGTAACTTCCATACATAGCTACACTCCAGACAAATACTTTCAGAATGGACTTCCTGGAACTTAAATCTGTACTCGATGTTAACTAATTTCTCTTCTTCATAAGAGCTTTCCTTGCCATAGCTAGTCTACATTTTATATCCTCCCTACTACGACCATCATCAGTTATTTTGAGTCCCAGATAACAAAACTCGTCTACTACTTTAAGGGTCCCGTTTCCTAATCTAATTGCCTCAGCATCACCTGATTTAATTCGACTGCATTCCATTATCCTCGTTTTGCTTTCATGGTTGTTCATCTTATACCCTCCTTTCAATACACTGTCCATTCCGTTCAGCTGCTCTTTCAAGTCCTTAGCTGTCTCTGACAGAATTACAATGTCATCAGCAAAACTCAAAGTTTTTATTTCTTGCCCGCATCTCGTGGTCGTGCGGTAGCGTTCTCGCTTCCCACGCCCGGGTTCCCGGGTTCGATTCCCGGCGGGATCAGGGATTTTCTCTGCCTCGTGATGGCTGGGTGTTGTGTGCTGTCCTTAGGTTAGTTAGGTTTAAGTAGTTCTAAGTTCTAGGGGACTGATGACCATAGATGTTAAGTCCCATAGTGCTCAGAGCCATTTTATTTCTTCTCCAAGGACTTAAATTCCTACTCCTAATATTTCTCTTGTTTCCTTTACTGCTTCCCCAATATACTGATTGAATAACATCGGGGCTAGGCTACAACCCTGTTCCACTCTCTTCCAAACCACTGCTTCCCTTTCATGTCCCTCCACTCTTATAACTGCCATCTGGTTTCTGTACAAAATTGTAAATAGCCTTTCGCTCCCTGTATTTTATCCCTGCCACCTTTAGAATTTGGAAGAGAGTATTCCAGTCAACATTGTCAAAAGCTTTCTCTAGGTCCACAAATGCTAGAAATGAAGGTTTGCCTTTCCTTAATCTATTTTCTAAGATAAGTCGTAAGGTCAGTACTGCTTCACGTTTTCCAACATTTCTGCGGAACCCAAACTGATCCTCGCCGAGGTCGGCTTCTACCAGTTTTTCCATTCGTCTGTATGGAATTCGTGTTAGTATTTTGCAGCCGTGCCTTATTAAACTGATAGTTCGATAATTTTCACACCTGTGACACCTGTTTTCTTTGGGATTGGAATTATTATATTCTTCTTGAAGTATGAGAGTATTTCGTCTGTCTCATACATCTTGCTCACCAGATGGTGAAGTTTTGTCGTGGCTGGCTCTCCCAAGATTATCAGTAGCTCTAATAGAATCTTGTCTACTCCCAAAGCCTTGTTTCGACTTAGGTCTTTTAGTGCTCTGTCATATTCTTCACGCAGTATCGTGTCTCCCATTTCGTCTGCGTCTACGTCCTCTTCCATTTCGATTTTATTTCCTTTAAGCTCTTGTATGGACCCTCTATAAACACCTTTTGGCTTTCCCTTCTTTGCTTGACACTGGTTTTCCATCTGAGCCCTCGATATTCATACAAGTGGTTCTCATGACTCCAAAGGTTTCTTTCATTTTCCTGTAAGCAGTATCTATCTTACCTCTAGTGATGTATGCCTTTACATCCTTACATTGGTCCTCTAGCCATTCCGTTTAACCATTTTGCACTTCCTGTCGATCTCATTTCTGAGACGTTTGTATTCCTCTTTGCCTACTTCATTTACTGAATTTCTATATTTTTGTCTTTCATCAATTATGTTCTCTATTTCTTCTATTACCCAAGTATTTCTACTATCCCTCACCTTTTTTCCTCTATGACCCTCTGCTGCCTGTACTATTTCACCTCTTAAAGCTACCCATTCTTCTTCTAGTGAAGACTAGCACTGGCATAAAGAGCATTCCTGGGCAAGAGAAATCTATTAGTTTCAAATAGGTTGCAGCGGTGCGGGTTTTTTCGTGTGCAGGCTGCAAATTAGAATTCACTTACCTCAGAACGGTGTCTGCTCGTTGTCCGTTCACTCGGCAATGTAGATACTTACAAGATTATGTAAGAGCAGCGTTGATAAGAAAAACCATCTAATATCTAGAATTACTGAGACCGTGCAACTCTAGTAATGAAATAAAGTTCTGTAGAAAAACTGTCATTAAAAATTTTATCGGGCAGTAAGATAATGGAGTGGCTTCTGGAAAACAATGTCCGAAATTTCCACTAAAATTATTTAATTGTTCTTTTAGCCAAAGAAACGGTACTATTCAGTCCACATATAAACTATTGGTTATTTTCATCAAGGTCACATTTTATACACTCATTTCGCACGCACAGCAGTCAGAAATCTGTCCAAACCCGACACGAATTAAACAACTTTTTCACAGTCATTAATTTCACCACTAATTTGAGTGAATACATTCGGTCCTTCTAATGGATTTCTGAAAAAAGAAAACTGATCGCCACAAACGTTCAGTGGTCAAATATTGAAACATGCCACGCGGATACTATGAAGGCCAAATTTCACACGCGAATATTTGTCCAATTAAACAGAACTTCCTAACTTCACAAAACTGTCCGTAACTACATCAGCGTTAGTCACAACACGTATCAAACACAAGGAACTCCATATTCCTTCATTTTACACATAATGAGAAAAATCACATTTAGCCGGCCGTTGTGGCCGAGCGGTTCTAGGCGCTACAGTCTGGAACCCCACGACCGCTACGGTCGCAGGTTCGAATCCTGTCGCGGGCATGGATGTGTGTGGTGTCCTTAGGTTAGTTAGGTTTAAGTAGTTCTAAGTTCTAGGGGACTGATGACCTCAGCTGTTAAGTCCCATAGTGCTCAGAGCTATTTAAAAATCACATTTAAAATGTCCTTCCACGACCGAAGCTGGCGAGCGACCCTCTTCCTGCAGCCTCTCTCGCAGTATAACTATCAGGTAATGAGCGGGAACCGTCTCAATTCTGATTGGCTGACCAATCAGAATGCTTTTTCATGATCATACTCGCGCCAAAACTGGCCTGCACCAATCCTTATACACAGACGCATTTACATCAATTTGCGTGTGCAAATATTAAAGTGATGTTCAATAAACGAAAACGAAAAAGCAATAATTCTGAAAATATTCCTTAGATACAGATTTTACTCCAGCTGACTTTCTGGCCGCTCCGTTACAATAGCAATCACACCTAGACATACGATCTTCAAAGTAGGTAAATTGCCTAGGAACATTTTCCCACGACAGGCTTGCGTAACTATTGCAGGTTACTTAAGACGGTATATAATGCAACATTAAAATTTGACGAATGTCCCACGTACACACTCTCATTAACTCACATATACTCCCACAACAATATTAGACACCAATAATAATTTTGTCTGATTTTTATATTACGAAAACGAGAAGTAATTAAGTTTTCATATAAAATCTTAATCAATTAATTAATTCTGCACACTGAGTGCTTTGTTAATGTTTTTAGATAATACCAAATGATAAACTATTATATTTCCTAACTGAATTTAGTTTCATAACTGTCGGTTTTTGACTTTTATAAGTAATTATTTTTGATTCTCCGAAACTATACTGTGTATGCCTGTGAAATTTTGTGGAGACCTCCTTGTGAATAACAAAAAGTAGTATACCAAGTTTGAAAACAACTGGATAATATTTACTATAGCTTATTTAGGTTCATAGCTGGCATGAATATAGAGTCGCTCGAAGTGACACGCTGGCGCGTTCACACGCTGCAATAGCAGCAGGTGTACATGACTCATTGATAGGATACAACTGGCGGTTTCCTTGACAGCTCCGGCTCCAATACTGCAGGCTGTATAGCAATGAATGTTACCGCGCATTAACTGGCGACGTTACAAGGTCTGAACATGAGGAAGAAATTTTTGAGAATGTGCGTCTGGAGCACAGCATTTTATGACAGTGAGATCTTGACTATGGAAAAACCGGCACGGAAGATTGTAGAAGTATTTGGGATATGGTGCTACAAATGCATGTTGAAAGTTAGGTCGACTGATAAGGTAAGGAATGAGGGGGTTTTCAGCACAATCGGCGAGGAAAGGAACATGTGTAAAATAGTGACAAGAAGAAGAGACAGTATGGTGGGACATATTTTAAGACATCAAGCAATAACTTCCATGGTACCACAGGGAGCTGTAGAGGGTAAAACTTGTAGAGGAACATAGAGATTGGGAAACGTCTAACAAATAACTGAGGACGTAGGTTGTCAGTGCTACCCTGAGATGGAAAGATTGGCATAGGAGAGGAATTTTTGGGAGGCCGCATTAAACCTGTGAGAAGACTAATTCAGTAGCTCTATTGGACTTCTGTAGTGAACTGGACTGTTGAGTGCTGGCGATTGCAGCCAATGTCACTACTGCATGGACGTGACGTACGTGTAGTTATGATAATACTCAGAGGACCTGTAGCACGTCTGGATACTTACTACCGCACTTGCGGAACTGCAAGGTTTACGAGAAACTCGTTTTTATAAACAAATAATTATCAAGCCCTTGGAATTTGCTCGCCTATCTGTTCACTTTCAGTGTCACAGTAGTGATGTCTGCCTACTGCAAGTATGTATGCCAGTGTGGCGGTTGTGATACCTTGTGATTTATATTGCGTAAGAGTGTGTGTGTGTCCTCATATGTTCTGAGACACACTAGATATGTGCAAGTAACCTCGATTAATCAAATCTGATTTTTTCTGCGGCTCGTGCATAGCACGAGTCAGTCTTTTCCAGTGTGTAAATAATTTTGAATTTAATTTTGGCCTTGGTGGCGTTTCTTGACAATCATTGTTTAGCATTGAGATATTTGTTGACCGTTTCTGGTCTTCTACGTTTCAGGTGAGGATTACTTAATTTTGTCTGAAAGCGCACGAATCACAGATCTGTATAAGATATATGTATCTATCATTTGCAAGACTCCTGTTAATATTCTGACGCAACTATAGTGACGGTAAATTAGCCCAGTACTGTGTCTACTAATGTCAATACTTAGCTGCCGTGCTTATTGTAAAATTTTGATAGAGTGCTTTTATGATCGTCTTGTGTTGTACGATTATTCTTGGATTCGCGCTATTCATAGCCGCCCTTCGGTTTTAAAAATTTCTTATTTCATTTCATTGCTACGCGGTCAGTGTTTTATGATTTTGTATACCTGATAATGGTATGACTTGTTTAAGCAAAAGATCACTTGATATTTTTAAGGTTGTCACACTTCATGTCCTGTTTGTGTATAATTTGGTGTTGCTTCTATTAGAGGTGTTGTGCTTCATTGCATTAGAAATAACAGCCAACCAGTTGCAAATTACAGGTTTATTAAAATAAAATGGTTCAAATGGCTCTGAGCACTATGGGACTCAACTGCTGAGGTCATTAGTCCCCTAGAACTTAGAACTAGTTAAACCTAACTAACCTAAGGACATCACAAACATCCATGCCCGAGGCAGGATTCGAACCTGCGACCGTAGCAGGTTTATTAAACTTGACCTTGGTTTCGACGGTTTTAAAACCGCCTTCTTCAGAACATGTAGGAGGTAAAGTCACATTATGTGTAGTCAATGTGAGAGTCGTTGACTCTGCCTAGCACAACTCAAACACTTAATCACCATTTAAACACATTATATAAAAGTAGTAGCCCTCTACTGTACGACTACTTTTATATTATGTGTTTAAATGATTATAAAGTGGATGAGATGTAGTAGACAGAGTCAACGGCTCTCACATTGACTAAACATAATGTGATTTTACCTTCCACATCTTCAGAAGGAGACTGTTATAAAATCGCTGAAACCATGGTCAAGTTTTAATAAACCTGTAATTTGCAACTGGTTAGCTGTTATTTCTAATGCACTGAAGGTCTTGCATGCACCTTTCCTGAAGCGCAGCCAAGTTCAAAATCTTAAAGGTGCTGTTTTTCCTACAATCTGGTGTGACGTACGTCACGTCTAAGGTACATTACATCTTTTGACTGTGTTTAAGCAAATTTATGTTTTCTTTAAAGTTTATTCGTCACGTCTAATCCAGTCGTTAAACAAACTTTTAGTTTCTTGGAAGTGACATACGTTACGGCTGAGCTATATTACATCTTTTGGTTCTGTTTACGTAAATTATAACAATTATTTGTGGACCGAATATCCCCCCATGTGCTAACATACATGCACTTGACAAGATATTCTCTTCACATCCAATCCCCTATTCGTCGCACTGTTCACAACAGTAGGTGACTCGGCGAAAGTTTTGATGTAGAAGTCTACATTTTGGCTGTTTAGAAAACGTTCCACCTCGAAAATAACGTCGTCGTCATTCCGGAACGAAATTGTTTCTTCACCCGAGAAAAGAGGAAGAAGTCACAGATCAAAAGACAGCATGACCTTGCCCGATCACGGTCGCTTCATTGTTTCTTTGATCCTTCGTCTCGAGGTCTAAGTGATACACTCGGCATTCATCCATGCTGATTAAACACCTAACGACGTCATCTAGATTGTCATGATCAAATGCAACATTCCCGCTGTGTCATAGCTTCGGTGAATTTTTTTGAGTGGCTGTGTGTACTCCTAAACCTATCAGACCTTCGTGAAGTCGAAAGATCGTGCAAGATGGTGAAAACTTGCCCATGACTGACTTTCACATTTCTTACACTGTCGCCTCGATTACGATACGACAGTGTTCGAGCAGTGTCATTTATCTTGCGATTCGTAGTACTTGATGGAGATATGCCCCTCACTTGAGTCTTTGTAATTCAGACTTGTTGGACCACCAAACCACCTAACCACGTACTATCCACTGTGGATCATTGGCGTACACTTTCACAAGTGCAGCATGAAGTGCTGCAAAGTTCAGAAGTCGTAAAAGAGTTACCGCACAATACACCACTTTGCCAATGGGCTGCGGCATTTCGTTTTTCCTGTTTTAGCGGTGTGTTTCGGCACTGCAGTTAGCGGATTGCGCTGTGTACCTAGGTTACACAGCGGTGATAAAACTTTATGACCACCTCAATACAAGATACGATATGGAGCAACAGTGTACTGTCTTTACCAGTGGAGGATTTTGCTTTCACGTATGAAGAATTCCACTTTCTGGCAGACTAACTTTATTTTGATTGTTTCATTTTTAATGACTGTTTTATAGTTTCGTACTACTTGGTCTTCCCGCCTCTGCTGCCCTTGAATCTGGGCCTATAACGGGTTGGCATATATGTAAGTCATGCAAAATTATCTTCTAGTGAATTAAACGAAATTGGATGTTATTCAGCTATTGTTGTTGTTGTTGTTCTTGTTGCGTTCAGTCCGAAGACCGGTTTGATGCAGCTCTCCACGCTGTTTTGTGCAAGCCTCTTCATCTCCGAGTAACTGTTGCCACCTACATCTATTTGAAACTGCTTATTCTACAGTTTTTACGCCCCACACTTTCCTTCTTTACCAAACTAACGATTCCTTGATACTTCAAGTTGTGGCCTGTCAACCTTTTCCTTCGTTTAGTCAAGTTGTGCGATAAATTTATTCTTCCTGCAATTAGGTTTACTTGAATGTAATGGTCTAATCTACAGCATTTTTCTGTGACATCACATTTCAAAAGATTCTATCTTCCCCCTGTCTGAATTTTTTACCGTATCTATTTTATTTCTGTAGAAGGCTGCACTCGATACAGAAACTTTCAGAAAAGACTTCCCAACACTTCAGTTTTTTCGAAACCCTTTTCTTTCCACAGTCAGCATTTAAATCCTCTGTATTTTGACCATCATCGATTATTTTGGTGCACAAATAGTAAAACTCATCCTTGTTTTACATTTGTTTATGTTCGTCTGTTTCCAAGGCACTATTAATTCCCGGCACCGCTTTTCCAGATCCTTTTCGCTTTGTGATAGATTTTCAGTGCTGTCGGAAAACTTCAGAGTGTTTGTTTCTTCACCCTGAACTCTGATTCCCTTCCCAAATTTCTCCTTGGATGCCTTTACTGCTTGTTCCTTACAGACTTAATGATACAGGCGATTGCCTGCAATCCTGTTCCACTGCATTGTCAACCACTGGTCACTTCTCAAACCCTTCGGCTACTATCACTACAGCCGGCCGGTGTGGCCGAGCGGTTCTAGGCGCTACAGTGTGGAACCGCGCAACCGTTACGGTCGCAGGTTCGAATCCTGCCTCTGGCATGGATGTGTGTGATGTCCTTAGGTTAGTTAGGTTTAAGTAGTTCTAAGTTCTAGGGGACTGATGACCTCCCCATAGTGCTCAGAGCCATTTGAACCATTTTTACTATAATTACAATTTGGTTTCTGCACTAGTTCTAAACAGCACCTGCAATAACGAGAAAACGGCCAAAAGACGGTAAGTGGCAAGTTTCATCATGTAAATGTTTATCGGAACATTGTATCCTTCACATAGCACTAGCGTCCTATGTGCGGTCTTCTTAACGAATGAACCACATTTCCATAAAATTGTCCCCATTTGCCTTCCGTACCGCAATCCTCATACGCTCGTTCCATTTCATATCGCTTTGCAACGTTACGCCCAGATATTTAAACTTGACTGTGTCAAACAGGGCATTACTAGTGCTGTATCCGAATATTACGAGTTTGTTTTTCCTACTCATCCACATTAACTTACATTTTTATACATTTCGAGCCAGCTGCCATTCATCGCGCCGACTTGTCTAGAATCATGTTATTTACTTCTTGCCCTTCATCTATAGCTCGGAGTATGTCATGTGAGAAAAAGGCGTGAATACTCATATCCTGACATATTTTGTAGTTATTTAAGCAATATGATACTATTTTTGCTGTTAACTGTATTTAAATACAATTACAATCGATATTAAAAACCTTGGTAAGTTAAAAGTTGTCAGTCTTGGAGTTAGCTGGCATTACAATTGAAAAGAGTGCCTAAAGTCGCTTCTATCAAGTAGACATACGTACTGGTTTAAACAGTATTTAATAAGACTTTTGTCGCTTAATACGAGCGCATTTATATAAGCTTGCTGACTAATTTTGTATGAACAAGCTATTATTTATATTTATTGTAAGTGGTCCGAGTGTGACATTGATTGTAGCGTATCCTTATTTAAGTACTGTTATAATATGGCAGTTACAAGAGTCGAGGGACATGAAAGGGAAGCAGTGGTTGGGAAGGGAGTAAGACAGGGTTGTAGCCTCTCCCCGATGTTATTGAATCTGTATATTGAGCAAGCAGTAAAGGAAACAAAAGAAAAATTCGGAGCAGGTATTAAAATCCATGGAGGAGAAATAAAAACTTTGAGGTTCGCCGATGACATTGTGCTTCTGTCAGACACCAAAGGTCCTGGAAGAGCAGTTGAACGGAATGGACAGTGTCTTGAAAGGAGGATATAAGATGAACATCAACAAAAGCAAAACGAGGATAATGGAATGTAGTCAAATTAAATCGGGTGATTTTGCGGGAATTAGATTAGGAAATGAGACGCTTAAAGTAGTAAATGAGATTTGCTATTTGGGGAGCAAAACAACTGATGATGGTCGAAGCAGAGAGGATATAAAATGTAGACTGGCAATGGCAAGGAAAGCGTTTCTGAAGAAGAGAAATTTGTTAACATCGAGTATAGATTTAAGTGTGAGGAAGTCATTTCTGAAAGTATTTGTATGGAGTGTAGCCATGTATGGAAGTGAAACGTGGACGGTAAATAGTTTGGACAAGAAGAGAATAGAAGCTTTCGAAATGTGGTGCTACAGAAGAATGCTGAAGATTAGATGGGTAGATCACATAACTAATGAGGAGGTACTGAATAGGATTGGGGAGAAGAGGAGTTTGTGGCACAACTTGACCAGAAGGAGGGATCGGTTGGTAGGACATGTTCTGAGGCATCAAGGGATCACCAATTTAGTATTGGAGAGCAGCGTGGAGGGTAAAAATCGTAGGGGGAGACCAAGAGATGAATACACTAAGCAGATTCAGAAGGATGTAGGTTGCAGTAGGTACTGGGAGATGAAGAAGCTTGCACAGGATAGAATAGCATGGAGAGCTGCATCAAACCAGTCTCTGGACTGAAGACCACAGCAACAACAACAACATATAATATATTAATTTAGTGCGGAAAGTGGTCGGGTCAGTCATACTTGAATAACATGAGAACGACGTATTTTAAGTGGGGATGGCCTTGAGCCAATGAGAGTTCGGCAGTGGCCGAACACTACTTGAGTCATGTGCAGAGTGAATGTTTGTTGTGAATCGCTCCCTTGAGTGCGCCACATACACTCTTACTTTAGATCAGGAAGGAGGCAGACCTGCCGGAGGTAACGCTGGATATTCAGTCGTATAGACCATTCAACCTGCGTGGTGAACGGCAGGTACAAGGCTTTAACTTCTGAAGGGACTGCAAGTTTCATGAGGTCTGAATGCGCTGCAGTGCAGAACTTCAAACTTTTTCGCTTCCATTACGGACAGAGTATGAATTCCTACACGCCATCTCTTATGTGTTAATCTGTAAATTCTCATGCTGAACGACGAATTATTTGGAAATGGTGAATGTTTCCTGTATAGTGTTGAAGAAATGGAGTTAGTTAATCGCTCGTTCAAATATGTTCAAATGTGCGTGAAATCTTATAGGACATAACTGCTAAGGTCATCAGTCCCTCAGCTTACACACTACTTAACCTAAATTATCCTAAGGACAAACACACACAGCCATGCCCGAGGAAGGACACGAACCTCCGCCGGGACCAGTCGCACAGTCCATGACTGCACCGCCTTAGACCACTCGGCTATCCCCGCGCGGCGTATCGCTCGTCTTGGATGACTGTTTAAATGGTTCAAATGGCTCTGAGCACTATGCGACTTAACTTCTGAGGTCATCAGTCGCCTAGAAATTAGAACTAATTAAACCTAACCAACCTAAGGACATCACACACATCCATGCCCGAGGCAGCGGTCGCTCGGTTCCAGACTGCAGCGCCTAGAACCGCACGGCCACTCCGGCCGGCCGATGAATATTTAGCCTGGGGATTTCGCTACTATTCTTGTAATGCACTTCTTGCACGTTCATTAGATTGTTATAACGTCATGTTTCTGTCTGTTTTGTAACTGATAATTGTAGGACCGCTTTCCATGTATTTGATATGAAATGGCTTACTCGAATAAACATAATTCTGTAGTGCCGTCTATGTCAATTTCAGGTGTCATAATAGAGCCCATTTTATTACTTATTTATTTAACTATTATATAACATTTTTGATTAATTTGTTAATTCCAGTCAAGGCATATGTTGTGTACAACCTCGTACATAATGCTAAAGAGATGTGGACTACACCTTGGTGCGGGAACTGTCATCATAGGAAAGGTGGACGGGAGCATAAATGATTAGTGAACAAGTAAATCATAGTAACAGAAGGTTTATTCGACTTGTATTTCTCCAAGTGAAGGAAGAGTCATTAAAAATAATGCAGCAAGAAACATGTCCAGCTATCACAGTGATAACATGGAAAAGACTCGCTAAACTAAGCACGAACGGTGGTGTCATAGTGAATAGTGAAGCAGCTACAAGTGCAGGTGCGCTGAAAAAAAAAGCGCTGAGTGACTACCGCCGACCCACTTGTATCGCGGCGCAGAGGGCACTCGTGGTACAGAGCTGCTAAAGGAATGCGCCATTGGGTCCGCCAGTGCCTACGCGACCGCTATATGCGTCTAACACAAACTTTCAATTCCGTTACCAACTGTGAACGCCAGTGGGATGGTATCGATACGTGATATCACGGGATTTGACTGCAGGATCAGAACTATAGTTCATCATTGGCAGAGAGTTAGTTACTGCACATGAAATCAGACGTCTACGCTCAAAAGAGGAAAGGCCGCTGGGCCTGATGAGATACCAGTTCGATTTTACACAGAGTTCGCGAAGGAACTTGCCCCCCCTCTTGCAGCTGTGTACCGTAGATCTCTAGAAGAGCATAGCGTTCCAAAGGATTGGAAAAGGGCACAGGTCATCCCCGTTTTCAAGAAGGGACGTCGAACAGATGTGCAGAACTATAGACCTATATCTCTAACGTCGATCAGTTGTAGAATTTTGGAACACGTATTATGTTTGAGTATAATGACTTTTCTGGAGACTAGAAATCTACTCTGTAGGAATCAGCATGGGTTTCGAAAAAGATCGTGTGAAACCCAGCTCGCGCTATTCGTCTACGAGACTCAGAGGGCTATAGACACGGGTTCCCAGGTAGATGCCGTGTTTCTGGACTTCCGCAAGGCGTTCGATACAGTTCACCACAGTCGTTTAATGAACAAAGTAAGAGCATATGGACTATCAAATCAATTGCGTGATTGGATTGAAGAGTTCCTGGATAACAGGACGCAGCGTGTCATTCTCAATGGAGAGAAGTCTTCCGAAGTAAGAGAGATTTCAGGCGTGCCACAGGGGAGTGTCGTAGGACCGTTGCTATTCACAATATACGTAAATGATCTTGTGGATGACATCAGAAGTTCACTGAGGCTTTTTGCGGATGATGCTGTGGTATATCGAGACGTTGTAACAATGGAAAATTCTACTGAAATGCAGGAGGATATGCAGCGAATTGACGCATGGTGCAGGGAATGGCAATTGAATCTCAATGTCGACAAGTGTAATGTGCTGCGAATACATAGAAAGGTAGATCCCTTATCATTTAGCTACAATATAGCAGGTCAGCAACTGGAAGCAGTTAATTCCATTAATTATCTGGGAGTAGGCATTAGGAGTGATTTAAAATGGAATAATCGTATAAAGTTGATCGTCGGTAAAGCAGATGCCAGACTGAGATTCATTGGAAGAATCCTAAGGAAATGCAATCCGAAAACAAAGGAAGCAGGTTACAGTACGTTTGTTCGCCCACTGCTTGATACTGTTCAGCAGTATGGGATCCGTACCAGATAGGGTTGATAGAAGAGATAGAAAAGATCCAACGGAGAGCAGCGCGCTTCGTTACAGGATCATTTAGTAATCGCGAAAGCGTCACGGAGATGACAGATAAACTCCAGTGGAAGACTCTGCAGGAGAGACGCTCAGTAGCTCGGTACGGGCTTTTGTTGAAGTTTCGAGAACATACCTTCACCGAGGAGTCAAGCAGTAAATTGCTCCTTCCTATGTATATCTCGCGAGGAGACCATGGGATAAAATCAGAGAGATTAGAGCCCAGACAGAGGCATACCGACAATCCTCTTTCCACGAACAATACGACACCGGAATAGAAGGGAGAACCGAAAGAGGTACTCAAGGTACCCTCCGCCACACACCGTCAGGTGGCTTGCGGAGTATGGGTGTAGATGTAGATATAGACTCTACGTCTTCGTCGAGCCATTCTTTTTAGACGGAGCTGTGCGTGTCCCAGTTACCTAGGTTCAAGTAGAGGCAAGTAAAGGAATGTAACTAATCAAACCCCTTGGAAGAGGAAGCGGTTTTATCTTCTCCACAGAAAAATGCAGGGCTGACTGAGGACAGTGAGCTGGTGGCTCGCTGTATGAAGGCACTCGCCGCGGCTGCCTGTGAGGTCTGGCTCCCCAGTGACACGTCTGTTCTCCTCTCGCCTCCTCTTGGCTGTGCTCGGCTCCGCTCGGCGCCCGAACGGCGACCAAATAAGAAGAGGCGCCGCCGGCTTGAGGCCGGATCAGAATTACAGTAGCTAATTCCGTGAGTGCGGAGCTAATAATTTGAGGGGCGGCGACTGCGGCTCCATCAGCCGCCGACAACACCGGTAGCTGGTGGCTGCCGGCCGCTGTCTGCTGGGCTGCAGCGGACGTGGGCCGCGTGCGTGCGCTGCTGCCCGCCTGTCGACCAGAGTCCCCCCTGTGATTACGTCCGGCGCTCCTTTGTAATTTGAACACGTGTCCAGCACCGGCGGCGGCCATTCTTTGCCATTTCCTGCCGTCTCGGCCTTGTGATAACCAAGACACTAACACTGTCGTGGAAAGGAAATCGTCGAGGTGTCCGTTTGGCGTGGTGTAGAGCAGGGACAATTAGCCGACAGTCTAAGCGACTAAACGAAGAAATTGTGCTATTACTTCGTTGACTGGTCCGGCTTTCTACAGCGTGAGAAGGAGCAGTTAACAGTGTAAGTAGAGCAGCGGAGACGACTGGAATAAACTTCATAATAATGCACGGTCCAATCACTTAATGGAATTACCTGCCTGTTGTGTACATAGTTCCGCGTAGTCAGCGCGTAGACAACTTTCCCGCTTGAGCGCGCCCCGCTAAGCACAACAGCGCAGGCGCAGCGCTCGTCCGTCTCCGCACTACGAGATGGCGCTGCCATAGAGACGGACCAAAATCTGCTTCCGCCGATCAGCGTATTAATATGTAACGCAGCCAATGAGATTGCTGCTAACGTTTCTCCTCGCGGATCATACTCGCGCAGTGATACATGAACACACGAGGAATTATAACGAGTGTACAGACCTCCGATTGGTCAGTCTGCATTCTGTACCAGTCTGCATTAGTCTGTACCATTCTGTACGAGTTCCACATTTGTCTGTACCAGTCTATAGTCAAGTTTCAGTCTACGTCTAATAAGATTACCATATTCCTGTACATAGCCAAGAAGATAAATGTATAGACACTTTTGTCAAGTATCAGAGATATATGTGAGAATAAGATTAACGTACCAATACCAAAGGAACTTCAGATTGTCAATTTTGGTCACCGTCAATCTGCTACTCTAAGCGTGCAAGTGGCATTTCTATCGCCTGATCTAACGGCAGAAGATAAACACGCCACAATAAGACCACGAGACATATTGCTGACGCCTACTTCGTTAGAGAGGCAAGTCAAATAATCCGATGTGTGTGTGCTGAAGGTCTTACAGTACGCACACCACACTGCCAAAAATGGTTCAAATGGCTCTGAGCACTATGGGACTTAGCCGGCCGCGGTGGCCGAGCGGTTCTAGGCGCTCCAGTCCGGAGCCGCGCTGCTACTACGGTCGCAGGTTCGAATCCTGCCTCGGGCATGGATGTGTGTGATATCCTTAGATTAGTTAGGTTTAAGTAGTTCTAAGTTATAGGGGACTGATGACCACAGCAGTTAAGTCCCATAGTGCTCAGAGCCATTTGAACCATTTGAACTATGGGACTTAACATCTATGGTCATCAGTCCCCGTCCCCTAGAACTTAGAACTACTTAAACCTAACTAACCTAAGGACTTCACATAACACCCCGCCGGGAATCGAACCCGGGCACCCGGGCGCGGGAAGCGAGAACGCTACCGCACGACCACAATCTGCGGACACACTGCCAAAAGCCCGAAGAACGAAATTTTGGAGTGTGGACAGCTGCTAGACGTGCAGGGAGAGAGTTGCAGGATCCCCTCGCCTCTAAACTGATACTGTTATTGCTCAGCCATGAGTCCGTCGAGGGTGGTATATGTGATGTACAGTATAACTGGTCAGTATTTCCACCCGGAATTTGCGAGTGTAAGTCGGACCTTCCTTTATCCGCCTCGGTGGGTCGTGTCGTCGGATTTCCTCCTAACTGTGCGCGGTGCAGCTCTCGTAAATGTCGTCCCGTGCAGATTCTTCATTGGTGCATTGGATGTCTCTGTCAGTGGAAGCTAATTATCTGAAATTGCTGTCGATCAACTTTGGGGTATCTATTTACTCGAAATTAACACTCAGAATGCCGTAATATCACTTTTATTCCTGTTAGATCTGTAATGAAACACTCATGTCACAAACTACTCGTAACCGAGAGCATGGCTACCATCGAACAAGACAGGAAGAGCTCTTAACGCCGTCTGACGACTTTGGCGCGCAGTCCGTATCTCTTACTAGTTTCGTCACAGTTCGTGGATTTCCGATCAAGTTCGTACTTACTAAGATATGCATTTGTTAATGAACGGGTGTGAATTATAACGAAGCAAAATTATGATGAATAGCTTTAAACATTCAGAGACTTCCCCTAGTATTCATGTTGCCATAAGTGACTTTAATTATTAAATATTTTTAAACAAAATCGGTGACTTTGGCACCAAGATGGCGGTACTTCCCGTCATGTATATTTCCCAGGCTAACGCTTGTTGCTACGGTCCAGCAAATAGCCCCACCCCACTACGCGCGACGTATGGTCGCTTCGTCACCTAGCCAGCCAGCGTGGGAAATGCTCTCCGATTCATGGCCGCCTACGGACTACAGCACTTCCTAACTATCGTGAATATATCAATGAGAGACAATAATTTATTAAAACTGGTAAAAATGTCTTCCTCACTTAAGGGTCACCTTACAGAGTCCACTAGTTTTTGGAAGATCCGGGCAAGTATGTGGATCCAGGACGACTGCATTGCTGTGCCCAGATGCGCTGGGTTTCCCAGTTGAGGATCCGTGGCGCGAATAGCCCTGGTGCTCTCCCAACCACACACACAACACTGCGAGTTGTGTGACGTGTTACATTATCCTGCTGGTAGATGCCACTCTGCTGAGGGAAAACAAACTGAATCTAGTGGTGCACATGGTCCCCAAGGACAGATGCATACTTGTGTTGATCACTCAGGGAATGGTTGGTTGACTGATTTGGGGGAGGGGGCCAAACAGCGAGATCATCGGTCCCATCGGATTAGGGAAGGATGGGGAAGGAAGTCGGCCATGCCCTTCCGAAACAGCCATACCGGCACTTGTCTGAAGCGATTTAGGGAAATCACGGAAAACCTAAAGCAGGATGGCCGGACGCGGGTTTGAATCGTCGCCCTCTTAAAGCGAGTCCAGTGGGCTGACCACTGCGACACCTCGCTCGGTCTCAGGGAATGCCATGAAAACATTTCTGAGACCATAACGCTCCCTCCTCCGGCCAGGATCCTTTACTATCAGACATTTTACCGCCTACTTGTCTGATGGGGCATAAGAGGGCACTGAACAGCGCCATCTGGCCATGCACGTTACACTTTAACCACAGTGGCATGAGAACATTTAACGAAAATAGCTATTTCGGAAATGCTTCTACAACTGGCCCAAAATCCAGTGATCATACCATCATTTCAACAACGACTTCATTGTTTTCCGCGTCATCCGACATGATTCGTATACTCCAGGTGGCTACACCGGTTCCATTCAGACCACCAAAATTAAGCGGAGTCGAGCGTGACCAGTACTTGGATGGGCGACCATTCGGATACGCCGTGCGCTGTTCAGAATTTGAGCTTTGCCTTTACGGCAGACAGTACAGGAGTGCCTGATCAACCAGTCTTTACGCCAATGTCCTGGATTTAGCCCCAAACCTCTTTGAGTGACTCATGAAGTGAGGGCTTGCGACACTATTGATGATGGCCCATCCGTCAGATGGGCACGCTAAGCGCGGTGGCCTCCGTTGTCGTCCTCGAGAGGGGTAGGCTCTGTGCCCGACCGGGTTTCACCATCTCCCCTCTCTCATCATCTCCAATACGAACACGACACTGCACTACACACATACACACTCCAGTTACAGCCACCCACACTTAACATGTACAGTTAGGCACACAGCTCTCATACTTGAAGAAGGAAAGCTGTCCTTGTGCGTGAATTATAACGATAACCTTTCCAATTAGGCAGCTAAACCTCCTCTTTGAAGTCTCCTGGCCATTCATGTCATACGACTTTATTAAAAAAAATACTATTATTAGGCGTGGACATGACAACCAACTTAAAAACAAAAGTCACCTAAGTAGCTCTACAAAGAAAAATTAAAACTGTACCAAAGTTGTCTTCGAACTGAAGACTACAACAACTAAATGAAGATAACATGAATTCTGTTAAACGCCTTCTACGAGACAACGCTGAAACCCGCACCAACATTTTTGGATTCATGCTCTTGCAGACATAGCTCCGCTCAACCACAATTGAAGGATTGAACAAGCTACATGCTTCCATACTCCTCAGAGTTCTCCCAGCCCACACTGTCCTGGATAACACTCCACTCACCATCTCAAAAGTCAGAAGACCAGTGTGGGAAAATGGCCTCCTGTAGTGTCTACCCTTTCTCGTAGAGGAAGCATGGAAAGAGAATTCCTACAAGGGTTTGCATCGTAACGGTTATGAAGACTCCATTATATCTTTACCAGAGTCAGAACTACCCAGAAAGATTTGGTGCAGCCTAAACAGAAGCCGAAAAGGTGACGCCAGAACCAGGGCTCCTCTATTCGACTAGGGCACCGCCGACAGCCCTGAATGCGACTGCAGAGCAGTCGGGCAGACCGTGGAGCACAGTACTGAACATAGCACCAAACTGGGATACTCTGGGAAGTTGAGTGATGTTGTGGAATGATGTTGTGCTATCTACAGCTGAAGCTGTTAATTAACTATTGGCAACTGATGTAGACTTGTGGATATGGTCTGCTGAGTCAGAGCTACTGTTCCCTAGTCTCTCTGATTTTTATATGCATGACATTTTGCAGACAGTGTTGTTGTTGTTGTTGTGGTTTTCATTCCTGAGACTGGTTTGATGCAGCTCTCCATGCTATTCTATTCTGTGCAAGCTTCTTCATCTCACAGTACTTACTGCAACCTACATCCTTCTGAATCTGCTTAGTGTATTCATCTTTTGGTATCCCTCTACAATTTTTACCCTCCACGCTGCCCTCCAATGCTAAATTTGGAATCCCTTGATGCCTCAAAATATATTCTCTTCTTGTGCAAACTATTTATCGTCCATGTTTCACTTCCATACATGGCTACACTCCATACAAATACTTTCAGAAACGACTTCCTGACATTTAAATGTATACTCGATGTTAACAAATTTCTCTTCTTCGGAAACGCTTTCTTTGCCATTGCCAGTCTACATTTTATATCCTCTCTACTTCGACCATCATCAGTTATTTTGCTCCCCAAATAGCAAAACTCATTTACTACTTTAAGTGTCTCATTTCCTAATCTAATTCCCTCAGCATCACCCAACTTAATTCGACTACATTCCATTATCCTCGTTTTGCTTTTGTTGATGTTCATCTTATATCCTCCTTTCAAGACACTGTCCATAGAGGGAAAGCAGTGGATTATCTATTAACTATGGGAAGACATGCTGCATTATTATTTACATTGTGACGTGTGGTGTAATTGTGCGTGTGTTGTGTTGTACAAATTCAGCAAGATTACAATAAAATTAGTTACTTATTATTAATGTAACATGAGGTTTTATTTAATCACTGTTTTTCCCGGCTAAGGAACGTTATTTTGTTGAAGAAATCTCCACCTGGGAACGTGTAGCAATGTTATCTGTCAAGCAGTGTAAATGTCACTAAGATCATTCACAAAAGTAATTATTTATAACCAACAAACAAGCTAAATGTATGATAAGTGATCTGAACTAAACGAGATCCGTGATTTTTAGTAATTTCACTGCTGTAATTTAAAAGACTCTTTGCTATTTGCAGATCTTTAACAAAATTAACGCTACTGTTGACTTGACGTGGCAGCACTTTTCTTTAAGCAACGTGAACAATTTTGTCACACAATACCACACGTACACAACGCTAACGTATTTTCCTGTCAAAATATTTTATAAAAGTTGTTACGAAATTATCAGGCTTCATACATCACCTGATAAGAATTTACATCACGTAAGATGCTGTTTGCATACATGGAAGTTCGATGTATTCCCAGTCTAACTGGAATTTATTACCTCAGAATGGGTCCTCGGCCACTAGTACACAATTATGATCGTAATTATAACCAACAACATTTAAGTCTGTACAGAAAATCAGTTTAATATAGGCGCTGCAATATTTCACTAAGATGGCGGCTAACGTAAGACAATCACTTATCGATTCAGCTTCTGGCTGTTTTTTACTCGTAATAAATAATATATATGAAATATTTTGTCACCTTCACTATATAGATTAGAATTTCAAAATATTTCTCAATGTTACAAGACACATTAATATTCACCATTTACTGACAAACTGCGCTGTAGATCAATAGCGCTAACAGCTGCGCACATTGATAGCTGAGCGGAAAACTTAACATTTATACAGGACGAGAATTACAATGAAATAAAACTACAAACAAAGAAGATTCATTTAAATATTTTGCAAATATCGGTTAGCGACGTGACAATATTTTAGTACAGTTTATGTACACTAGTGGGAACAGAACTGTCACTCTGTATCCCCAGAATGTTTGCTCGTTATAGTTTAGCAATAGGATTTCGCGATAACGACGTTGTTTCTCCTTTCAGAGATGCCAATTTATATTCCTCGAGGATCTTTGTTAGGCTTTAGAATGGACCATTCTGGCCTATTATAATCGTCTCAGCGTGTCCCCAAATTCGTTCGAAGTCTGCCGTCATGTATGCTCGATAACGGCCCTAAACGTCAGTGCAGTATTTTACAACTGACCGCGCCATCGTTTCGTATGCAGATGCACAACAACATACCAACACTGCGTTCGCCTTCGTTCCATTGGAGTCATTTCTTTATAACAACAGATAGTAAAAGACGTAACCAAAAGCAATGGCCACCGTATGTTGCATAACCCTAGAAGCTGTCATGATAGTATTATCACGTATGCGTACAATATTCTGCTGCTTCGTTAGCAATCCATTTCGAAAAAGGGTAGTTCTTAGTGAGACCATTGGTATAGAAGATTCAGAAACTTAAGGGTCCTTTTTCATGTAATTTACTATCAACTTCAAAATTCACACAACGATACCTAAGAGTGGCGGAGTTTAAGTGTGTACTTGAGAAGTTGCTCGCGGTAGTTATTCCAGTACACGTTTTAATCACCAAGTACTGTCTTATTTGTCTTCGCTTATAAGCAAAACAACGTTTGCTTCGAAATGCTGAACGAGGCATTTCAGCGTCAAACTCCAGTATAAAACGAAAATTACAAGAAATGTATTGGAAAAGCAACATCGTGAATTTCCACGTTTATTACCAGTTACAGAGTCCAATTAACGCAAGACTTGTATAGAAAAAATCAGAGAAAACTCAGGGATTAATATTGCTGCCTTGGTGATGAAGAGCTAAATGCATCTGCGGAGGCGAAAGTATAATCAGTCCATCTCTTTAATTTCATTTTACCTTTGCAAAGTGTATGCAGTGCTCCACTTATTAACGAGAATTTCGAGTATTTGTCCGCAACGTCCGCTGGAAAATCAGTCTCACAACATGTAGATCGCTCTGTTTTGAATTCGTACGGAAATGAATGGTATTCCTACAAACGACCCTGTCGTTCACCCACTGAGGGTTGAGTCTGGTGAGCTTGGAGGAGGTTTCTGATATTAAAAAAAAAAAAAAGCACTAACGATTCCTGCTGGAGCGCCGGCGAAAAAAAGCGATCAAAAGAAGGAAATACAAAATGGGCAGGGACGGAACGGAAGAGCAAGCCCGATGAGAAAGACGGTATTTTCGCTAAAGCGGAGACCTCTGTTGCGAGACATCAATCACTTCCTGTGAGTACAATAAGTGGAACAGGAAGAAGAAGGATTTTTCTACAAAATCACAGCTAACAAAAGATAACGATTTTCATTATCTTTTTACATGGGTATTGTCTGAAATATAGTTTACTACAAAATATTAAATTATGTCGTTGACAATATATATTTATTATTTTATTAACGATGAAGTCCCCTTTATTAGTATTTCAAGAATAGGATCAAAGTTCAGTCACATTCCACATACAATACTGTCGTGAATATTATTTTGAATAAAATATAGACGTGGGTATTGCAATATGAAGTATTCATACGAACTACTGACAAAGTACATGAACAGGTCTCAGTAAAACCGTAGAATGGTTCAATGATTTGATAGTAAATAATGATGAAAAATTGGATTGGAAGAAGCATATTACTGAGCTAACCAAACAATTAAGTTCAGCTACTTTTGCTCTTCGCATAACTTCTTTACATGCAAAGAAACGAGTAAATCTTCTAACATATTTTGTATATTGCCATTCATTGGTATCTTATGGAATAATGTTCTGGGGTAACTCATCAATTAGAGAGTATTTTTTGCCAAACAGCGAGCAGTAGGAATAATATGTGGTGTTCATCCACACACCCGTTGTCAACTTTTGGGAGTCAGTCCGTGCAAAAGTTATGAACGAAAGTACCTTCTCATTTTCCGATGAAACTTCACCAGACATAATAATAGCTGCTACAATATACACTCCTGGAAATGGAAAAAAGAACACATTGACACCGGTGTGTCAGACCCACCAAACTTGCTCGGGACACTGCGAGAGGGCTGTACAAGCAATGATCACAAGCACGGCACAGCGGACACACCAGGAACCGCGGTGTTGGCCGTCGAATGGCGCTAGCTGCGCAGCATTTGTGCACCGCCGCCGTCAGTGTCAGCCAGTTTGCCGTGGCATACGGAGCTCCATCGCAGTCTTTAACACTGGTAGCATGCCGCGACAGCGTGGACGTGAACCGTATGTGCAGCTGACGGACTTTGAGCGAGGGCGTATAGTGGGCATGCGGGAGGCCGGGTGGACGTACCGCCGAATTGCTCAACACGTGGGACGTGAGGTCTCCACAGTACATCGATGTTGTCGCCAGTGGTCGGCGGAAGGTGCACGTGCCCGTCGACCTGGGACCGGACCGCAGCGACGCACGGATGCACGCCAAGACCGTAGGATCCTACGCAGTGCCGTAGGGGACCGCACCGCCACTTCCCAGCAAATTAGGGACACTGTTGCTCCTGGGGTATCGGCGAGGACCATTCGCAACCGTCTCCATGAAGCTGGGCTACGGTCCCGCACACCGTTAGGCCGTCTTCCGCTCACGCCCCAACATCGTGCAGCCCGCCTCCAGTGGTGTCGCGACAGGCGTGAATGGAGGGACGAATGGAGACGTGTCATCTTCAGCGATGAGAGTCGCTTCTGCCTTGGTGCCAATGATGGTCGTATGCGTGTTTGGCGCCTTGCAGGTGAGCGCCACAATCAGGACTGCATACGACCGAGGCACACAGCTCCAACACCCGGCATCATGGTGTGGGGAGCGATCTCCTACACTGGCCGTACACCACTGGTGATCGTCGAGGGGACATTGAATAGTGCACGGTACATCCAAACCGTCATCGAACTCATCGTTCTACCATTCCTAGACCGGCAAGGGAACTTGCTGTTCCAACAGGACAATGCACGTCCGCATGTATCCCGTGCCACCCAACGTGCTCTAGAAGGTGTAAGTCAACTACCCTGGCCAGCAAGATCTCCGGATCTGTCCCCCATTGAGCATGTTTGGGACTGGATGAAGGGGCGTCTCACGCGGTCTGCACGTCCAGCACGATCGCTGGTCCAACTGAGGCGCCAGGTGGAAATGGCATGGCAAGCCGTTCCACAGGACTACATCCAGCATCTCTACGATCGTCTCCATGGGAGAATAGCAGCCTGCATCGCTGCGAAAGGTGGATATACACTGTACTAGTGCCGACATTGTGCATGCTCTGTTGCCTGTGTCTATGTGCCTGTGGTTCTGTCAGTGTGATCATGTGATGTATCTGACCCCAGGAATGTGTCAATAAAGTTTCCCCTTCCTGGGACAATGAATTCACGGTGTTCTTATTTCAATTTCCAGGAGTGTAGTACACAAGGTAACTGAAAAAATACGCAATAAGACAAACAGATAGCCGGCCGCTGTGGCCGAGCGGTTCTAGGCACTTCAGTCCGGAACCGCGATGCTGCTACGGTCCCAGGTTCGAATCCTGCCTCGGGCATGGATGTGTGTGATGTTAGTTAGGTTAGTTAGGTTTAGGTAGTTCTAAGTCTAGGGGACTGATGACCTCAGATGTTAAGTCCCGTAGTACTTAGAGCCATTTGAACCATTTCAACAAACAGGAATGAGACTTTTAATCGAACAAAATAATTAGACTGAAGACACCGCAATTAACTACAGTGCATTACAAAACGCGGAAAGGGTTCTTAATAGGGTGTGTGATCACCACGAACGACATTACATGCAAATGCAGTACGGGGTCACAACAATGGTGACCGGGTGAGTCCCTAAAACACCAAAACCAACAAAACGATTATGGTTCACAAGTATCCTGGGTGCGTTATATGCTGCCACACCACATGAGGATAGATATTGCACCCAGGAACATCGTCGAACATGACCGTTTTGGTGGTCTGAGTGTTATGGTCTCGGGGGGCATAGTGTTGCATGGGCGTACTGCCGTCCAAATCTCTGAATGCAGTACACTTTCCGGTAACTGTTAATGTGACCCTGTACTACTTCCCCACGTACGTCTTTTCGGCGTGCTTTCGGCCCTAGATTCATTGTCACGAATGACAATGCGTCACCGCATCGAAGAGCGCAGGGGGAGGAGCTATTGGAACGAGGATATTCGGCGAATGCGCTGGCCCGCCCATTACCCCAACTTAAATCCTATCGAACAGTTGTGGCATGTGTTGGGAAGACATATCGCAGCACGCCCAGTGCACCAGCTACCACCCAACAGCTGTCAAACGTGCTGGTGGAGGAGTAAAACTCCCTACCACAGGACGTCCTTACCAACCCTGCGGCCAGCATAGGAGCACAAAGTTCCTATGCTCTCTTTTTTGGGAGTGGGGGCTGTGGGGTGGGTGGCAAGAGGTCATCAGTCTTCTGGCTGATCTAATGCGACCCGCCATGACTTACTCTCAAGTGTCTGCTCATTCATCTCAGAGTAGCATTTGAACCCAACTCACTCAATCAACTTTTGAATCTGTCTTCTCCTACAGTTTTTTTTACCCTCTACAGCTCCCTGATCCTTTAACAAATGTTCCTTCTGTCTCTTCGCTCTACGTGTCGATGTTCTCCATACGTCCCACCTTTCTTATTCTGCGTAGACTGCTCGCATGTTTTATATTACCAGCCTATCTAATTTTCAACATCCTTCCATAACACAACATCTCACTCGCTTCAGTTCTCTCCCGTTCCGGTTTCCCCATGATCCATTGTTCGCTATGATACAATGCTGTACTCCAAAAGTAGATTTTCAGAACTTTCTTCCTCAAATTAAGGCCGATGATCCGTAGTAGTAGACTTCCTTTCTTGCGCTAGTCTGCTTTTTATTTCCTCCTTGTTTCGTCCGTCATAGATTATTTTGTTTCCAACACAGCAGCATTTCTTCACTTCGTCTGTTTCGTGGTTTTGTAATAAATTTCTCACTGATCTCTCTTCTGCAACTTCTCGTTATCTTCGTCTTTCTTCACTTCAGTCTAGTCGGTAAACATATGTTCTGAGGAGCAAAATGTTAAGTCATCGATGTTGATGATAAATGGGTGGAAGGCGATCAAGGGCTCTGAGCACTATGGGACTTAACATTTGAGGTCATCAGTCCCCTAGACTTAGAACTACTTAAACCTAACTAACCTAAGGACATCACACACAACCATGCCCGATGCAGGATTCGAAGCTGCGACCGTAGCAGCAGCGCGGTCCCGGACTGAAGCGCCTAGAACCGCTCGGCCACAACGGTCGTTTCCAGTGCACTTTAAATAAATGTGTTGTACTCAACTCGTGAGTAAGGAAACTTTACACTGTTAACAACGTCTGGCTAGTTTTATGCACAGGACCGACACATGTGTGCATCTAAGTATATGGAATATTTGACGATAGAGCTACTATCAACAAAAGATCAGAAACTGTCTGCCAAAAAGCAAGTGCGGCTGTTTACGGTTTGCGCGCGAGATCCTGTTTCGCGCTGCTACCTCTGTCGTCGTCTCCATGAGGTTGCCTTTTAGTGTCTTTTATACGGTTTCATGCCTTCTTGACGGATGCTTTTAGGCAGACAATTTCTGATGTTTTAACATAAACTTATGATGCCCTATCCAGGCGAAACGCGTCGTTTTTAAGTTAATAAGGAACATTCTCCAACCTACTACTGCTTTTAAAATTGTAGGAATAGAAGGTTGCTGTACCACCACGCCTAGATGGAGTGGAATAATGTTTGTCACAGGTTTTGAGGTTACGTTGGTTCTTTACGAGTCAGATTCCACACTGTCGTCACTTTTGTTTGTACTAGGCAATGTCCCATTCAACAACACTATACCTTCGGAGACGTATTAACATCTGCATAGAGCTGCATATACGCATCTGTGTCTAATTCACATTTCTTTGTGCTACCACATCTAACAAAAAACTGTCAGTGTTTACGTAATTCAAAGTACGGTATCTCGTAAACTACTTGCACTAGGCCCCTGCAACAAACACCATTGACATTCTAATTTATACTACCATGATTGTGACACTGTCAATAGGCATTGTTAGTCTGAAATATTTGTACTTTTTGTAAATAAGTACACATTTGAAACAGAAAACACTCAGAGTACAGGGTTCGGTGCTTAAATTCGGACAAACTTCAGTCTGAATTTTCCGACATATCGTAGTTCCGCTGGAGGTCTTGAATAGGGTTCCTGAAATCGATAGGCATCTAGCAAACAGTCGGAATCTGAAAATGGCCGAGATGCTACGGACAAGTGCGAAGTACAACCAAAGAGCCGCGATTATCGAAAGTCTTCGCGCTGGGCCTTTGCCTACTGAAATAGTTCGATTCTTCGGTACAAGAGATCAACTGTTTACGATATTGTGGCCAAGTGTAATGCTTCGGGGAAGTCTGGGGAAGGTTCCGCTTACCCGGCGAGGAAGCCTCATTCGAGGAAACGCGTGTCATGAACAGCGGCAGTCATCTAAAAGGATCAGGCGTTGATTTCGGAGGACCTGGGGCAATTTCTGGGGAAATTGGCGTCAATATTGAATGTGAGCGAGCGAACAATGGGTCGGATGAAAGAGGAGTACCTCTCGGATAACGCTGACATGTTCTGGTCAAAGGAATTCTGGCCCCCGGACTGCCCCGATCTGAACCCCATGGACTACTATGTTTAGAGCGTAGTCGAAAGAGTTACCAATAAGACGAGCACCCTAATGTCGCATCTCGACGCACCGCTATCGAAGCAGCAATCGCGAATACGGACACCTCTGTTTCAAAGAGTGCGTGCGATCGCTTCAAGAGGCGGTCATTGTCAATGAAGGGGGTTACATCGAGTAATGTTGCTCTTGAAAGATACCACTACTTATATGTAAAAGGGTTTTCATTTCTATTTTGTTTTAATAAATTTGCTTTTTAAAGCGCTGCACCCTAATGGGCTGCCTACCATTCAAATCTGTGAAATCCGCATATCAATGGTGGCTTCCATTCCCGAAATCTTTGCCTTGCATGTGTTACAGGGTGTTACAAAAAGGTACGGCCTAACTTTCAGGAAACATTCCTCACACACAAAGAAAGAAAATATATTATGTGGACATGTGTCCGGAAACGCTTACTTTCCATCTTAGAGCTCATTTTATTACTTCTCTTCAAATCACATTAATCATGGAATGGAAACACACAGCAACAGAACGTACCAGCGTGACTTCAAACACTTTGTTACAGGAAATGTTCAAAATGTCCTCCGTTAGCGAGGATACATGCATCCACCCTCCGTCGCATGGAATCCCTGATGTGCTGATGAAGCCCTGGAGAATGGCGTATTGTATCACAGCCGTCCACAATACGAGCACGAAGAGTCTCTACATTTGGTACCGGGGTTGCGTAGACAAGAGCTTTCAAATGTCCCCATAAATGGAAGTCAAGAGGGTTGAGGTCAGGAGAGCGTGGAGGTCATGGAATTGGTCCGCCTCCACCAATCCATCGGTCACCGAATCTGTTGTTGAGAAGCGTACGAACACTTCGATTGAAATGTGCAGGAGCTCCATCGTGCTTGTAAAGGCACATGTTCTAGCAGCACAGGTAGAGTATCCCGTATGAAATCATGATAACGTGCTCCATTGAGCGTAGGTGGAAGAACATGGGGCCCAATCAAGACATCACCAACAATGCCTGCCCAAACGCTCACAGAAAATCTGTGTTGATGACGTGATTGCACAATTGCGTGCGGATTCTCGTCAGCCCACACATGTTGATTGTGAAAATGTACAATTTGATCACGTTGGAATGAAGCCTCATCCGTAAAGAGAACATTTGCCCTGAAATGAGGATTGACACATTGTTGGATGAACCATTCGCTGAAGTTTACCCGTAGAGGCCAATCAGCTGCTGATAGTGCCTGCACACGTTGTACATGGTACAGAAACAACCGGTTCTCCCATATCACTCTCCATACAGTGACGTGGTCAACGTTACCTTGTACAGCAGCAACTTCTCTGACGCTGACATTAGGGTTATCGTTAACTGCACGAAGAATTGCCTCGTCGATTGCAGGTGTCCTCGTCGTTCTAGGTCTTCCCCAGGCGCGAGTCATAGGCTGGAATGTTCCGTGCTCCCTAAAACGCCGATCAATTGCTTCCAACGTCTTCCTGTCGGGACACCGTTCTGGAAATATGTCTCGATTCAAACGTACTGCGCCACGGCTATTGCCCTGTGCTAATCCATACATCAAATGGGCATTTACCAACTCCGCATTTGTGAACATTGCACTGACTGCAAAACCACGTTCGTGATGAACACTAACCTGTTGATGCTACGTACTGATGCGCTTGATGCTAATACTGTAGAGCAATGAGTCGCATGTCAACACAAGCACCGAAGTCAACATTACCTTCCTTCAGTTGGGCCAGCGGGCGGTGAATCGAGGAAGTACAGTACATACTGACGAAACTAAAATGAGCTCTAACATGGAAATTAAGCGTTTCCGGACACATGTCCACATAACATCTTTTCTTTATGTGTGTGTGAGGAATGTTTCCTGAAAGTTTGGCCGTACCTTTTTGTAACACCCTGTATGGTAGCAGGTGTAGAAGCAGCTAAGCTTCTTGCCCACTCGGCTGACTTGCTGGAGTAATCTTGCTGTCGGGGAATGCCTTCAATGCCGAGTCTCCAAAGCGGTGATCTGACTTCAAAAAGCGACTGCAGTGGCTACTGCCACCAACATGCGGCGACTTTTAACAGCTGTCTCGTGGAGTTAATACCTTCTCACCCCTCCCCGCTTTCTCTACAAGTACCACACACACACACACACGCACACACACACACATACACATACACATACACAGGCTCGCACGAGCATTCGCCTGAGAAAATCATTTAGCACAAAACGACAACGACTGGAAGACCGGGGACAGAAATCAGAAAGCGGAAAACCGAGCAGAGGCAGGCTAAACACTCGCTCTGGCTGAAACGTAGGAACCACGGGCACAACCAACACTGAAGCGTGAGTCTCGATTCCCGCACGCAAGCGAAATAAGCTGGCAAACCTCTGTACGGTGAACTGCCGCCCGCGTAATATTTTGCTGAATACTCGCCGACAGGCCATGAAAAGGAGATCCATTCCGTCAGGGACGCCGTCCTGTGTGTGACCTGCGACAGGAACAAAACTTATATATATATATATATATATACGTTCCCCTACACTCAATGGTCTCTACGTCAGCACCGCGTATCCGTACAAAGTGCAGAAGTTTTCAAAGCGGGTTTGACTTCAGCTGCAGTTTACCAGCTTCCGCTGTCGGGAAAATATGTCAACGGTTGGACGCGAATGGAATTCTGCGAGTGAACTGCTTTGCAGAAAGAGGTTTTCCGCCGCTAACAGTGGTAACATTTGTGCTCGCAGTCCGTAGTTACATTGCCGGCCCTAATGTGGCTTCATTCTGCTCGATTCGAGTAACATTGCGACAACAAATGGAACGATGGAGGCCTGTCTGAAACTCATCTACGCCCACGAGTGAAAACGTTTTGCTTAGCATACCTTTAGCACCTGTTTGACGTCCAGCAGTGCTAAACGCGCAGCTTATTTTGGTAAAATAACTCTTCAGTTTACACTTCTCAGTGTGTGCGAAGGTAGTATACGGCTTCCTTATTCAGACTGTACCAAGCACGTGACGATAATATGAAATGTGGAATTTATAGTCCGTTTCTCTATGTGACAACATAGTGAATTGTGGTAAGTTGGGCGCCTGTTTACTGTGGGAAAGTGGACGTATATTAATAGAAAATTTTTAATATTCTCATCAACAGAGAGTGTTCCAAATACGCTTCGAGGCAATGGATAGTTTCAGGTAAGTGAGGCCTTTCCTTAGACGATAACGTTTAGAAGAATTTACATCAAATAGCGATTCATGAATTGTACTGAATGTCGTAAAGTAGTGAATTGTACGAAGAAAATGTATTACGAATACACCTAAGTACTGGCTGTGTCCACAAGGTTGAATAATTGAATAAAACGAATTGCGTTAAGTACACCGTTTTGCTAATCTTTGAAGTCGACCGATTTTCGATGCCTTTCGGTCACCAGAAGGTATCCGTAAGCAGCGTAAAACGTATAAGGAATGTGTGTGAAAGGATGCTATATTTGTATATAAACGTGCTACGTAAACTACAAAAAATGGTTCAAATGGCTCTGAGCACTATGGGACTTAACTGCTGTGGTCATCAGTCCCCTAGAACTTAGAACTACTTAAACCTAACTAACCTAAGGACATCACACACATCCATGCCCGAGGCAGGATTCGACCGTAGCGGCCGCGCGGTTCCAGACTGCAGTGCCTAGAACCGCTTGGCCACTCCGCCCGGCACGTAAAATACAGACACGAATTATTTACAGACGGCGACCTATGGGAAAATCAGTTTGAGATATGGAAAAATGTAGGAACACGTGAGACAACACCGACCCCACAACATATCTTAGAATGTAGGTTAAAGAAAGGCATTACTATGTATAAAACACTAATAGACTCAGACATTGCTTATGACAGTGTTGACTGGACTACAGTATTTGTCCTCTTGAAGGTAGCACAGATGAAGTAAAACGAAGGAAACGTTTTTACTTGCACAGAATGCGAACTACCACCGTAGGAGTCGAAAGACATTACAGAAAAGAAGGGGTTTAGAAGGAACTAGAGAGGTTAGTTGACTACCCCAGATGTAATTCAATCAGTACGATGAAGAAGCAGTAAAGGAAACCAAGGAGAAATTTGGAAATGAAATTAATGGTCAAGGTGCACAAATGAAGCCTTTGAGGTTTGCAGGTGACACCGTATTTCTGTCACAGATAGCAAACGACTTTGAAGACCAGTCGAACAGAATGGATAATGATATAATGTTCTTACTACAGAGGTTCATTTGCCCAGGTCGCAATAACTTAACTATCCGGCAAACGGTCCGGACACTTGGATGATGTCGTCCAGGATACCGAGCAGCATACATAGCACACGCCCGTTGGGCATTTTGATCACAATAGCCATTCATCAACACGATATCGACCTTTTCCGCAATTGGTAAACGGTCCATTTTAATATGGGTGATGTATCACGAAGCAAATACCGTCCGCACTGGCGGAATGTTACGTGATACCGCGTACTTATACGTTTGTGACTATTATAGCGCCATCTATCACAAAGTGAAAAAAGTGTTCCAACTAAAACATTCATATTTCTTCACGTACTACATGAACATGTAATAAAAATGGGGGTTCCTAATTTAAAAAACGCAGTTGATATCCGTCTGACCTATGGCAGCGCCATCTAGCGGGCCAATCATAGCGCCATCTGGCTTCTCCCTTCAAGCTAGACGAGTTTCGTTCTTTGTAGTTTTTTCGTTTGATGCTTATTTCGTGAGACATTTGGAACGGTTACGATCAATGGACCACCCTGTATATATTCACTAATTTAAATTGACATCTTCAGATTATCTACGTACATGGGCCAATGTGCCACTCTATGTAGCGCACCGTCATTTAGTCATGAACATGTACGAGATGAACTCATCCTCTCCCACTAGTTGTTCTCAAATGTATACGTGACTAAATGACCGTGAAAATGATAAAGTGGCACAATGGTCCATGTATGCAGATGATTTCAAAATAGCTGTTTAACTTGCTGAAACTAGTTGTCTGTACAAACGTATTTATTTATTGCGATCTGGACAAATAAGTCTCCAGTAATAAGATTACGTAATTCAGATTGAGAGATTGCTCTCCTGCTAACAGTGTCAGGTAACAGGGATGGATAATAACTTGAAAAGATAGTTAACAAAATTAGAACAATAAGAAATGCAATCGAATAAAATCAGAGAATGCTGATATAATTAGATTAGGAAATCAGACACTAAAAGTAGACAATGACGTGTGCTATTTGTGTGGCAAAATGACTGACTTGGCAGAAATAGAGAGGATGAAAAATACACAGAGATAAAGAGGCACCAGATGAATTTGTTGACGTATAATATAAATTTATGGGTTAAGAAGTCTTTTCTGAAGCTATTTGTCTGGAGTAGCGTTGTAGCCAGGTGAAACTTGGACGACAAGCAGTTCAAACCAAATGAGAATACAAGTTTTAGAAATATGTTGCTGCAGAAGAATGTTGAAGATTAGATAGGCAGATCGAATAACAAATGCAGAGGCAGTGAATGGAGTTAGGGAGAAAGGAAATTCATGGCATAAACTGATTAAAAGAAGCAGAGTTTTTTATTTAAAAGTCATCCCGTTGCAAATTTCTGTTTCTCGTATTCTCATTTTTTTCCAGATACCACTGTACCTGGATCCAGCGCAGATTCCTTCTCCACAACAAACTGCATTATGTGATGTATCAGCTTCCCCAGGTATATTCCAAGGACGTAACCTCAGAGCGTGCTCCTTCTTTTCCTGACGATCCGAGATTCTCTTTATCAGGGCGTACAGTTTTTGGGTCACTCTGCTTCTATACTGCCCCTCTCCTATTCCTGGAGGTCCGAATATCCTCCTGATAATCCTTCGTTCCACATTTTCAAGCCTCTTAAGTGAGCCTGTTCTTAGGAGGTTCAGACATCTTGCTGTATGTAAGGTTTCAAGACAGATCCCCGTTTAATAGTGTCCTAATTTTGCATGGGTAGAAAGATTCTTCTTCTTGTAGACGTTCACCGCTAATTTATACTCTTAATTCATTTCGTTTATTCGTACTCCCACTGCTTCTTTTTCTGTCTCACCAGTTTCTGCCCATTGCGGATAAGACAACTGTTTTTTTCCTTAAGGAATCTTAATTTAAATACGGCCTGGATTAACAAAAAATGTCCTTCATATACAATGTTTAGACCCATGAAACAAACTAGTAACGCGGTTTAACTTCAGGAATACTGTAGAATAATACCTACGCGGAGAATGCTTACTTCGCGCAACGATATTTTAATGGGCACAACAAAAGAAAATTGAATTTGTGTGACTCTGAGCAATCGCAGCAAATATCTCACCTTGCATGAAAGTGTAACGCAACGTGGCTCACAGACCATGCACTGTTGTGGACAGGCGGATGCAGTCAGTGACTGGGTACAGTTTCATGTATTTACATTCAGTTAACAGTCACGGGCTCTAAAATATCAGTAATGGATAAGGGTAAACCACAGCTCTGCCTGCTGCGTCAACACCGACGTTTATTACCCTGAAAAATTATACAAACAATGTTAACTACATTGATGAGGTGATGAGGTGGGCAAAGAGGCAGGTGGAGGAAAACGTGGACAAAAAATGGTTCAAATGGCTCTCAGCACTATGGGACTTAACTGCTGTGGTCATCAGTCCCCTAGAACTTAGAACTACTTAAACCTAACTAACCTAAGGACATCACACACGTCCATGCCCGAGGCAGGATTCAAACCTGCGACCGTAGCGGTCACGTTGTTCCAGACTGTAGCGCCTAGAACCGCACGGCCACTCAGGCCGGCAAAGGTGGACACAGAGAGGGGTGGGGGCGTGGGATGGAACAAGAGAAAATGAATATACATGTCGAATGCGCGGAAGTCACAAGGAGTTGTGAGTATATAAATATAATCCTCAAGCAACTATAAAAGGCGTGGCGGAGGGTATTGCGTACCAACGTTAGAGATCTCCTACCCCAGTTCACTTGCGCACGAAATGAAGGAAAAATGACTCTCTATATGGCTCCGTGTGCACTCTAATCTGTCTTGTGCTATTCCAATGAAAGCTCAAGTTATATATACTAGTGGGAAGAGAACTGTCACTCTGTATCCCCAGAATGTTTGCTCGTTATAGTTTAGCGATAGGATTTCGTGATAAGGACGTTGTTTCTCCTTTCAGAGATGCCAATTTATATTCCTCGAGGATCTTTGTTACGCTTTAGAATGAACCATTCTGGCCTATTATAATCGTCTCAGCGTGTCCCCAAATTCGTTCGAAATCTGCCGTCATGTATGCTCGATAACGGCCCTAAACGTCAGTGCAGTATTTTACAACTGACCGCGCCATCGTTTCGTATGCAGATGCACAACAACATACCAACACTGCGTTCGCCTTCGTTCCATTGGAGTCATTTCTTTATAACAAAAAAATGGTTCAAATGGCTCTGAGCACTATGGGACTTAACATCTATGGTCATCAGTCCCCTAGAACTTAGAACTACTTAAACCTAACTAACCTAAGGACAGCACACAACACCCAGCCATCACGAGGCAGAGAAAATCCCTGACCCCGCCGGGAATCGAACCCGGGAACCCGGGCGTGGGAAGCGAGAACGCTACCGCACGACCACGAGATGCGGGCTCTTTATAACAACAGGTAGTAAAAATGTAACCAAAAGCAATGGGCACCGTATGATGCATAACCCTAGAAGCTGTCATGATGGTATTATCACGTATGCGCACAATATTCTGCTGCTTCGTTAGCAATCCATTTCGAAAAAGGGTAGTTCTTAGTGAGACCATTGGTATAGAAGATTCAGAAACTTAAGAGTCCTTTTTCATGTAATTTATTATCAACTTCAAAATTCACACAACGATACCTAAGAGTGGCGGAGTTTAAGTGTGTACTTGAGAAGTTGCTTGCGGTAGTTATTCCAGTACACGTTTTAATCACCAAGTACTGTCTTATTTGTCTTCGCTTATAAGCAAAACAACGTTTGCTTCGAAATGCTGAACTAGGCATTTCAGCGTCAAACTCCAGTATAAAACGTAAATTACAAGAAATGTATTGGAAAAGCAACATCGTGAATTTCCACGTTTATTACCAGTTACAGAGTCCAATTAACGCAAGACTTGTATAGAAAAAATCAGAGAAAACTCGGGGATTAATATTGCTGCCTTGGTGATGAAGAGCTAAATGCATCTGCGGAGGCGAAAGTATAATCAGTCCATCTCTTTAATTTCATTTTACCTTTGCAAAGTGTATGCAGTGCTCCACTTATTAACGAGAATTTCGAGTATTTGTCCGCAACGTCCGCTGGAAAATCAGTCTCACAACATGTAGATCGCTCTGTTTTGAATTCGTAGGGAAATGAATGGTATTCCTACAAACGACCCTGTCGTTCACCCACTGAGGGTTGAGTCTGGTGAGCTTGGAGGAGGTTTCTGATATAAAAAAAAAAGCACTAACGATTCCTGCTGGAGCGCCGGCGAAAAAAAGCGATCAAAAGAAGGAAATACAAAATGGGCAGGGACGGAACGGAAGAGCAAGCCCGATGAGAAAGACGGTATTTTCGCTAAAGCGGAGTACACATGTCTTCCTTTGCTCTCTCGGAACTGCGGTTGCTAGGAACCACTGTGCGCGGAGATATTTATACGCGGCTAAAAGTGAAGGACCGGTGAGGGAGGGGGTGGCTTCAGAAAGAGAGCAGCGGCGTTGAACCTGGGGAGGCACAAAGCAAGTGCTTTCGCTGGCTCGGCACCAGCCGGCCCCAGCCGCCGGCGTCGAGTATTGGAGGCAGCGGTGCGGCCGCATCGGATCGGCGGGGCATTCACCGAGCAGGGTGGCGGCGAAGTACTGACGCTAAAACCGGCGGAAAAGAAGGAACAGAAATATTACCGACTGCCTGTTTTAATTATACGAGCAAATCCTTTCGCTTCCCCTCCTCCGTCAGACATCCGTTAATGGACGCCCCGCTTATATCTCAAAGGTAGGCGAACGAAAGCCTCAAGAGGGTATTCGCATTTTTCCGCGCCCGTGTCCTCCTCGTCGGCTGTGCCGCGAATGAATTTCAGTATTCATGCAGTGGACGCAAGCCCACAGTGAAATCACTGCCTTTCCCCCTTCTTGCGAGTGGATCAGCTCACGAACAGCTACAGACGTGGACAATAACGTGCGAGTTAAAAATACACTGCTTCAGCGAATTAGGAGAACGTGACTTTGGGTGTCTGCCACACCAAATTATAACTTTATCTTTCACAAGTTAAGTACGCAACAAAACATCATCACATCCTCAACCGTTTACACAAAAAGAACGGAAACGTCCGACAGTCGTTGGAAACAAAGCGGAGACAATCATTCGCCCTCATCTCCTGGGTGCCTTTCATTGGACTTAGAGAGCTTCTATGCCGTGTGTGCCCTCCGTGAGCGTTTATCGCTACCTGAAACCTACCTGGCACGCTCTAAGTAAGCCTACTGACGCCACCCGGTGGTATCCTCTCCCATTCTTCAATGAGAGCTCATGAGGGTTCCTGGAAAGTCCGTGGTAGAACAGAACGACCGCGAGCGCGTCTGTCACGCACGTTCCACATATGCACGATGGGGTAGGTCGGGACTCACCCCTGGTCGTTCCATTACATCAAAGTCCAGGCTTCGCAAGACAACCCCCTCCCCCCGCCCCCCCCCCCCCCCGACGCCCACCAAGTGGACCCTTGCACCGCCAGCGCATTCGTATTCAACATCCAGCACATGGTCCAATGTCCAACAGGATCTGTTCAGTGCGCTGCCTGGTGGTAAGGGGACCGTATACAACGACAAGATCCGTAAGGCTGTCAACATTGAAACCTCCCCTCAACATCACAGAACCTCGGAAATATCTCCATTTCCTGGTACGCTATACGCGGGTCTTTAAACACGAGCACGGCCATCACCTTGCGTCAGAAGATATCAGGATTCGTCTGTGAATAACACATTTCGCCAGTGACGAAGCTGTCAGCTGACGTGGGAATGGCAAAACTGAAGGCAAGTTGCAAGACGTTGTCGCGTCAAGTGGGGTACTCGAACAGGACGTCTGGGTCGTACAATCCTTTCTAGTAACCTGTTCATTACAGTCTTAAAGGAGACAGTGACTCCAGTGGCTGTTCTGATATCGTCTTGCAACGTTGTGGCGGTGTCCATACGACGCTGCAACACAGAGAGGTCCAGGTACCGACCTTCACCTGTGGTCAAAATGCGTCGGCGACTTGGTCCAGCTGTCTGGTGTATTCACCTGTCTCACAGCCTATGGATGGCACATGGAGAGGCGATGCCATCTGCAATGGCATGCTGAAGGAACGTGTCACCAAAACCTTAGTGATCGGTCCTACTATTGGTTGCAGAATCTTGTCTCGGTACCTCAGAGAAGTGAGACAGGCCTCTACTGCCACGAGAGGTATACAGGTATATCATGTAATGCCATACGATAACGTGTAACCTCCCCACAAAAATATAAAAATGAAAATGAACAAAGTGTAAACTCCCCACAGAAAATATTATTTAAAATGAACCAAGAACCAAGTGTAACCTCCCCACACGTAATAATAAGAATAAGAATATTGAATGTGATTCTAATTTAATGTAACCTCTGCATAAAATTGCCTCCCATTTATAATCTCTGTGCAGAAATGCATTCACATTTAATGTTCCCACAGAATTCTTTTCTCATTTAATGTTAACTTAGAAACAGAAAAATTCCTAAACACCAAAATAATAAAAAAATTCAGTAACCTGGTAAATTTTATGACGACAGCAGCGCTGCGCCACGGCCCTGTATTCTGAATAAAAAAAGCAAAAATTCTTACCTCAATAAAAACTGCGAATATATCTGCTATTACATAAAAAATTTTCGGCACAGCTCCGTGCAATGCTGGCCTATGCTTTGTGATTCATGAAAGGAAAGATAATCCATTGAATAAAATCTTTAAATTGAAATGAATGATTTTTTTTAAAAAAATTACTTTATATTATAAAAATTATTATTGGGGCATTTTTTAAAAAGAAACTGGATGACAGTTAACATACATTACTAGATATGCGCAATGCTGCTTCTTTACCTTCTACAATAATACTCATCCTCCTGAGTCCCGACTAGAGCGGACTGCCGACACGCGCAGACACGCGCAGACTACTGTCGACTACTGCACACTACTGCAGACTACTGAAGACTAATGCCGACTAGCGACAAGCAATAACTAACTACATACTGCTCTCTGGTCAGAGACTCTCCTATGCCCTGCCTACTGCAGGCAGCGCATATATATAGCGCATACCTGTTACATAACCCTCCACTGGGGGGGGGGGGGGGGGGGGGCAAAAATTTGGCAGCGATGGGGAGTCAATTTGACTTGCCATGAGCAACAAATTTTTCTTACTTAACTAAGTTTACAATCACAGAATATATAAATATATATAAGTGCAGAACATGAAATAAAATATAGTGCACATGCACTGAGTACAGAACATATCAAGCAATGACAAAATGTATACACAATGAGTACAAACCATATTAACAAATGACATAAAGTGCACACGCACTGTAGTTCAGAATATATCAGCAAATCACAAAATGTATACGCAATGGATACAAATCATATTAACAAATGACGTAAGTGCACACGCACTGTAGTGCAGAATATCAGGAAATCACAAAATGTGTATGCAATGAGTGCAAATCATATTAACAAATGACAAAAGTGCACATGCACTGTAGTTTTTTTTTTACTATTTTACAAGAACTAGGATAGCAAAGGGAAGGATTGCATCATGGTTGTAGCACATTAGGTTGCACGCAGCTGCACTGAAAGTCCATATCTGTCTACAGAAGCACAACACCAAGTGAGACAATCTGAAGTTCTTTTCCCTGAAGTATTAATCAGTGTAGCCAAGACACTGAAATGTCGTAGTAATATTCCATGTTATCATTTTGGTAGTACATTAGGTACACCAAACAGTGGGACCATAATAACATCTCCATCGCTCAAGGTGGTGGACAGCATGTCGTGTCAACACCACGTTCTTGTAAGGTACACCAACGTAGAATTAGTGCAAAAACCAAATATAGTGCTCCATGAGCATGAGAATAGACGGGACAAACGGATATTGTAGTAATTTCTGGTAATTAGGTCAGAAGGTGAGGGACATTGGTTAATGAGTGTAGCATCAAGCTACTGGTATTTATATATATAGCATGAAGGTGACATAATATAAATTTAAAGTATAAAAAACAGTGGCATTCATTGGCCAGCAAGTATTGAATATTACAAAACATTTTTCATCATTCAAGTGACATATGACATATTGAAAATAATTATTGGCACTCATTGGCCAGTTACAAATCGTCAGAAGTCATCATTCAAAACAGGAGTTAATGAGTGTAGAGCATGCATGCATTATTACAAAATATCATTCACTATTACTCAGAACTCAACATTCAAGTGACATAAGACATAATTAAAATGTAACACTCTGTAACTATTACTCAAAGTCTGTGATTAGAAAACATCATTCAGTATTACTCATAACTCTTTTAAATTGGTAGCATTATTTTTTTGTGTGCTAGCAATGCATTGCGTTGGGATCGATAATTAATTGCTGGGGCATAATAATATTTGCATTTTACTTATTGCTGCAAATGAAGATGTGTAACATCATTTGTCATCAGTCAGCTGTAGCAAGGTTATGAAACAAATAGAGTATATGTGATCACATTCATGAATGACACAGGTTTAATGACCAACTGCCTATAGCACATTAATTTCATGAATAACTTCTCCTGGAAAAATACAAAATGGATTATTAAGCTGAAAGAAGAAACGCATATTATGCTGAAAAGTAGTGAACTTCGAATTAACAGGTAATGAAATGTGTATTCAATATATATGTTCTCTAGCTGTCCTTTCCGAAACCTTCAGTCATCATACCGTGTAACATAAGACACACTGTCAAAACGAACTGCAACAAATACTTCAATAACTACATAGCATAAATACATAAACTTCAACATTATCCTCATCTGCAAAGAAAAACTTCATTATCATTATTATCATCACCTGCAAAGAAAAACTTCATTATCCATATCACCATAATTCCATTATTATCATCACCTGTAAAGAAAAACTTCATTATCCATATTAGCATATTCTGCATCACTATTCATCATCATTCATTATCATCTGCAAAAAAGTCACTTCATTATTCATTATACAACTATTCATAGTATAGAGTTCCTTATTTCTAGCATATTTCATCACTAAAACTAAAATGTGTAGTTCTGTCTAACAGTCTGCATCAATCGCCTCGTATTCTGAAAGGAAAAATTTGTTAAAACTGCTATCATACGATGTGTGTAGTATATTCTTGTTAATGCTTGTTAATTCTGATCCATTTACTCTTCCTGCCGAGGTATTGTATCTTCTTTCGTTTATTCCGAAAGTGAAATTCCCATAATTTATTTCTTTTACACGTTATTGCTTTCTGAAAATGATAAACAATGATTAATTTCTTGCATTTAAATCATATACTCATTAAATAAAAACTGGTTTCTAGTGATATAATTGAGCATACAGCATAGCATAACAGAAAACGTAATATGTCAAAAACATAGACAGTGTACAGGTGCAAAAATGTACACAGAGTATCACAATATAGCAGCAAAAAAAAAAAAAATTTATATATTATATATATATATATATATATATATATATATATATATATATATATATATATATATAGTCACGATGTTGAGATATTATAAGGCAAAATGTCAAAGTCAACTGGTGTTTGTTATATCTTAAATATTTCATAGTGCATATAAACAAAACAGTAAAACAATCATACATACATGAAAAATGGAAAATGTGCACAGTCTGATGTGTAACGACAAGAAAAGCGACCTGCTAACTTTACCTTGCCGGGCACTTGCCAAGAAAAAATACGATAATCATCAGTAAGTGTTCATGTGAATATAATTGCATAAGTGGTTATATAAAAAAAATCGGGAAATGGCATTACAGTGTGATAAATTATAAAGTATGTTCATTCAATAAAGGGTTTAATGTTGGAGATATGGTGATTGCCTTTGGTTTTTCTGGTTCTCAGAGTTTCGACGTGTACTACATTGGGGTGAGGAATGCTGCGAATTCGATATGGACCTGCGTATAGAAGCTCAAATTTATTACATCTACTTTTTCCTCTATTAGATAAATAATGTGTGCGTACTAATATCTTCTGTCCAATGTGAAAGTCACGGCGTGAACAAACCTGTTTTTGCTGTCTTCTCCGGCGCTCTGCGGCACGTTTGATGTTGTTCAGCGCAATGACAATTATTTCATGGTGTCTTAGTCGACGAGATGTAGGAAAGGTTACTAATTCTTTAATTTTGTTAGGTGGTTCAACATTTTTCAGTATAACAGACGGAGATAGCATAGTAGATTCATTTGGTATGGAATTAATTACATCCTTGAATGAGAGTATGTGTGTGTCCCAATCAATATGTTTTTTATGGCAGTATATTCTACATAGTTTACCAATTTCTTTCATTAATCGTTCACAAGGGTTCGAAGAAGCATGGTACCTGGATATATAGATCGGAGAAATGTTTCTAGCTCGCAACATACGTGTCCATACAGCAGATCGAAACTGTGGTCCATTGTCGGAAATTACTTTCAATACATGCCCTACATGAAATAGAAAATGTTTTTCAAATGCTGTCAAAACAGTTTTAGTAGTAGCTTTGCGTAACGGAGTGAAGGTAATAAATTTTGAAGTGAGTTCAACAGCGACAAAGATGTAGCAAAAACCTCTATTAGTTCTGAGAATCGGACCAAAAATGTCTCCAGCGGCCATGTGTCTCAATTTAACAGGTACAATGGGATGTAATGGAGGAATATGTGAAGTCATATCTCACTTAGCTTTCTGGCAGATTTTACATGACGCTAAAACTCGTCAAATACGTTTCTCCATGTTGGTAAAATAACAGTTCTGTCTCAGTATAAGAAAACATTTTCTGGCTCCGTAATGTGCGTAACTTAAATGAGTATGCCAGATTAATTTGTTAACAAGCTCCTCAGGAATGCATAGTAACCAATTGTTGCTGTCAGGGTGAGAGCGGCGAAACAGAATGTCATTGCGTACTGTGTAATGGCTTCTAATGGTAACATTATTCCTATCTTGCCAAAGGTGTTTAATTTCTTTCCACACGTTGTCTTTACTCTGCTCTTGTGCTATGTCTTGTAATGACGACGAAATGAAATTCTCAAATGCAACTTGTTGAATGTACATGACACTGAAATTTGCTTCGCAGAAGTTGGTTGCGATGTCTTGCTGATTGTTGCTGAGAGAAAAGGATAGTGCATCTGCTACAATATTTTGTGTACCGGGAATGTGAACAATTGTAAAATTAAATTCTTGTAAATAAAGTTTCCATCTGCTTAATCTGTCGTGTCTAAATTTAGCGGAAAGTAAAAACTGTATCGTTCTATGGTCTGTGTAAACGGTCGTATGTCTTCCATAAAGGAAATGCCGAAATCTCGTAAATGCCCATACAACACATAATGTTTCAAGATCTGTAACAGAATAATTGCGTTCAGCAGGTGACAGAATGCGACTCGCAAAGGCGATGTTTTTAATTACTGTAGTGCCATCTTCTTCAATTTCCTGAAAAATGTGTACGCCTAAAGCGGTGTTAGAACTGTCGGTGGCAATGGAAAAATTTCTAGTAAGATCTGGGTGTGATAAAATTGGTGCATTCAACAAAGCATGTTTCAAATAACATTCTCGTGATCAAGATTCTGCGTGTCAAAAGTATTGATTACGTTACTGGAAGATGCAACCTGTACTGTATCTAGTCAAATTCTATCTGATGTGCTATTATTTTCGGGAGGAAGCTGTGGCATTTCAACTATTTGTACTGTTCTGTTACTTCTTCCTGACGTATTACGTTCGGGATGATACCTACTGTCTAGTTCATTCATGATAATCTGATGTTGCGGATGATTCTGCTGCTGATAAGACCGACTGTTATTAAACGAAAGCTGAAAATTGTGCTCATTACTTTTACGTCTGTCATGATAGTCATTGCCTGCATCTCGTGGTCGTGCGGTAGCGTTCTTGCTTCCCACGCCCGGGTTCCCGGGTTCGATTCCCGGCGGGGTCAGGGATTTTCTCTGCCTCGTGATGGCTGGGAGTTGTGTGATGTCCTTAGGTTAGTTAGGTTTAAGTAGTTCTAAGTTCTAGGGGACTGATGACCGTAGCTGTTCAGTCCCATAGTGCTCAGAGCCATTTTTTGATAGTCATTTCTATACGGTGCATTGCGATACTAATTGAAATGGTGTGTTTTCTGTACGTACTGGTTTCGTTGTTGCTGTGCATTACTATTTGTTGGGGCCGACGCTATACGCGTACGCGGCGAAACATTAAAGCTTGGTTGTACGTTACATTGTTGGTTAGGTATGCTAACTGGCTGGTTTTGTTGCTGTTGCGGTGAAAAACCTCTATTGTTACCAAAATGCGTTCGCTGTTGCTAATAATTTTACACATACTGATGATTAAATTTTTGTCTGTTATTGAAGTTCTCGTGGTTGTCATTTCTGGAGCGTATAAAGATAAATGACACTTTCGGTAAAATTTGTCTTACCAGGTTTTCTTTACTCATTCTTAATCCTAGATAGATCGAGAGTTGAAGAGCTATTCTGATAGATATAAAGGATAGTAGAAGAGAAGGCAGCAGTGCAGAAAACTAAAGATGAAATAGCACTACTACGGCACGGGGCCCTGTGCACCCAACGGCACATATTCATTAAAGCGTAATGAATCCCCTGCGGCTAATTACGCGCTACAAATAAATTTTAACTTCTGCGTTACAGGCAATGCCGGTGAAAATTCAAAAGCAAGTTGTTGTATCCATGCAAATTCTAGGTTCTGCATTACAGGCCAAGCTGGTGAAAGTACTAAAATAAATTGTCGTATACAGTTCAAAGTGTGTACCTGTGCTCTGTCATTTTTAAATACTTTAAATTTTCTCACTGATAGAAAATGTTTGTAATCAAAATTATCGTCACTGAATTTATGAACAGGTTTAGGTTTTTGTGAGAATCTGTTTGTCTGTGACACTTCGTATTCTAAGTCACGTAGTCTCTGTAAATTACCTAAGTTACACTGGCTGTGTGAGTGTGAGAAATTTTCGGAATGTGCCGTATGCTGTGACACGTTATTGACTGAAACATTTTTCATTTCTATCACTTTAATACGTTCGTCAATTTGGTTGTTCTGTTGTTCACATTTCTTATCGACTTCCGTATCCAGAGTGTGTGAAAGTTCTGGTGACTTTAAATTAAACTCGTCGCGTATCTGTGTTGCGTTTTCTGAACATTGTTCAGTGACTGCATTAATTTCATCTCTAAGTAATTCTGTTGTGCCTGCATGTCTATTACCTAATTCTTGTGCAACAGATCTAGTTTCTTCACTACAGTTCGTAGCACAAGTCTTAGTATCCTCACGTACTTGTTCTTTAGTATCATGACGTTGCACGGTAACAGCTGTAATCTGTTCACTAAGTTGTTTGTTCTGTTCGTTAAGGTTGTCGTGTTTTTCATTCGACAGTTTGAAACTTTCATTAAGTTGTTTGCGCGATTCAGTAGGTTGTTTGAAATGGTTATCTAGTATTTCATTCCGCTGTCTGAGACTTTCATGAATTTGTTTGTTCGATTCATTGACTCGTTTGTAATTGTCGTCTTGTTTTCTATTGTTTTCATTAATTTGTTGTTTGAGAAGGTCGTCTTGTTGTTTCTTGATTTTTAGTAATAATGCTATAACTTGATCCCACCCAATATTACCTACTCTATTCTCTGTACTGTGTGATGGTGTATCTGCTTTTGTCGCGTTTTGTGTAACCAGTTGGTCATTCTCTGATTCTTGAAAAGGTTTGCCAATCGAATGTGCACTGTTAGTCACTACACCGGAATTAAATAAATCTGACGTATTCTGACTACACTGTTCATTTTCGTTAAAAACATTTATCTGTTCGTTACGTAAATTTTTCAAACCTGATGTGTCAAACTGGGCAGCGTTCATTGTATCGGAACATGCCGCGTCATCAATTGTCGTTAAATTAACAAAGGACACAATTGAATTTGTATGTTCCTCATTAGCAATAGAATCATTACTAGTGGTCGGTACGCACTGATTGTCTGTATTTGAAGGACTGTCATCGTATTTTTCATTGAGTTGTTTGCACGATTCATTAAGTTGTTTAATATGGTTGTCGTGTTTTTCATTCAACTGTTTGGAATTTTCATTAAGGTTATCTTGTTTTTCATTAATTTGTTTGAAATTGTTGTTTAGTTTTTCATTCCACTGTCCGAGATTTTCATTACTTTGTTTGTACGATTCATGAATTCGTTCGAGTTTTTCATCAAGTTGTTTGTACTCATTGTCTATTTTTTTGTTGAGTTGTTGTAATAATGCCATAACTTTATCCCATCCAAACTCATCGGCTCTATTCTCTGTACTGTGTAATGGTGTATCTGCATTTGTCACGTTTTCTGTAACCATTTGGTTATTCTGTGATTCACAAAAAGGTTTGCCCATCGGATGTGCACTATTGGTCGCTAAATCGGAATCAAATAAATTTGACGTACTTTGAGTACATTGTTCATTTTCGTTAGAAAAATTTGTCCGTTCACAATTGAAATTTTGCAAACCGGGTGTGTCAAGCTGGGCAGCGTTCATTGCAACAGAACGTGCCGGGTCATCAATTGTCGTTAAATTAACAGACGACACAATTGAATTTATTTGCTCATCACTAGGATCAAAATCAATATTAGTGGTCGGTACGCACTGATTGTCTGTAAATGGAGGACTGTCGCTATTACACTGAGTGTTGCAAGTATTATCGTTCAAGCTATTCGAGTCGGCTATTTCACTCATTACACATCGCAATGTACTGTTAACAGTTTTTCGCGGCATTTTTCACAAATCAAAATTAAGCACAAATGAAACAAAGACAATGCAAAAATGCAACAAACACAATTGCAACAAAGAGCAACAAATTGCCGATGATCTGTGAAAGAAAGAGTGACAAATTAGTAAATGCGTTGCGCCAGATGCAAACTACATTTAAGTGAATAAGAGCAGATATATGACTACTTATCAGAAGATTCACAAAGAAATGCGATCCTGGCCGGAGGTCGCCAAGTGTAACCTCCCCACAGAAATATTTAAATTAAAATATGAACCATGTGTAAACTCCCCACGGAAATAATAATAAAAAAATGAATTTTTGTGTATTGTAACCTCTGAACAAAATTGGCTCCCATTTATAATCTCTGTGCAGAAATGCATTCACATTTAATGTTCCCATAGAATTCTTTTCTCACTTAATGTTAAGTTCGAAACAGAAAAATTCCTAAACACCAAAATAATAAAAAAAATTCAGTAACCTGGTAAATTTTATGACGACAGCAGCGCTACGCCTCGGCTCTGTATTCTGAATAAAAAAAGCAAAAATTCTTGCCTCAATAAAAACTGCGAATATATCTGCTCTTACACAAAAAAATTTCGGCACAGCTCCGTGCAAGCTGGCCTATGCTTTGTGATTCATGAAAGGAAAGATAATCCATTGAATAAAATGTTTAAATTGAAATTAATGCTTTTTTTTAAAAAAAAATTACTTTATATTATAAAAATTATTATTGGGGCATTTTTTTTTAAAAGAAATTGGATGACAGTTAACATACATTACTAGATATGTGCAAGGCTGCTTCTTTACCTTCTACAATAATACTCATCCTCCTGAGTCCCGACTAGAGCGGACTGCCGACACGCGCAGACACGCGCAGACTACTGTCGACTACTGCACACTACTGCAGACTACTGAAGACTAATGCCGACTAGCGACAAGCAATAACTAACTACATACTGCTCTCTGGTCAGAGACTCTCCTATGCCTTGCCTATTGCAGGCAGCGCATATAGCGCATACCTCTTACAAACGTAACTCCACCATCACATTGTTGCACATGAGGAACACAGTGTTCCAGGAGTTCTGTAGTATCAGGTTGTCTCCATACTCGTTGGCGGGTCAAACAGACCATCCTTAGAACTTGCACAGCATCAAGGTGCGTGTGCTTGGATGAATAAAATGTCCGCAAATTACAACTGCCGTCTGTGCACCTCACTAGAAAATACTGGGACACCGGTATTCAGCCGGCCGGTGTGCCCAAGCGGTTCTAGGCGCTTTAGTCTGGAACCGCGTGACCGCTACGGTCGCAGGTTCGAACCCTGCCTCGGCCATGGAAGTGTGTGATGTCCTTAGGTTAGTTAGGTTTAAGTAGTTCTAAGTTCTAGGGGACTGATGACCTCAGATGTTAAGTCCCATAGTGTTCAGAGCCATTTGAATCATTTGCACCGGTATTGACTTCCTTCTGAAAAGTAACTTGACACTGTAGTGCATAACACAGCCAATATATTGCGACTTATTTTGCTGCCTACATTGCAAGCTAAGATCCCAAGCCATGTAACAAAGCCATAGGTCTTGTCTGCATCGAAATAGGTTACCTTACTGTACCCTGATACAAGTGTTTCCCTAATCCTTTTGAACAGTTTATTTACATATATGAACAGAAAAAGCAATCTACGTATGAAGAAAGGGAAGGTATCTATAGATCACGGCATTTCAACAGAGTTAGATAACGTCCGAAAAAAGGTAATCCTAAAGGACATTTTGAAACTGGTTATAGAACGTCTATGGAAGAGGGCAAATCCGAGAAAACTGCACAAATGCGTTGAGTGGCCTTTTTCACAAGAAAGGAGACCGAGAGGGCATGAAGAACTAGCGGCTGATAAGCCTCGTGCGTGGTATTAACTATCATACAGAACGAACGATGGCATCAGTCAGGTGAAGAAGAAGTTAACTTTATAACTGGTTATAGCATAAAGTGCAGCTTAAAATTTGGGAACGAAATTATAGAATGGTGTAAAACAAATGAATTGCCTCTCTGCACTTGGTTACTGGTGAAAAGGTATGGCTGGGTGTTGTGTGCTGTCCTTAGGTTAGTTAGGTTTAAGTCGTTCAAAGGTCTAGGGGACTGGTGACCATAGATGTTAAGTCCCATAGTGCTCAGAGCCATTTGAACCATTTGAAAAGGTATGTGACAGATACTGTAACTGAAAGCAGTTATGGTTTTGACGGTAGGGAATCTTACTTTAACTTGATGTAGTGTTAATCCTTGACCGTTTATAATTTCTGTATGATCACATACTTCTAAGACCGGTTTACTATTTTTTCTTCTTGTTTTCCTTTTACCTCTGAATTTTCTATTTAAAAATTTATTCAGATAGTCATTTATCTAAACTCATGACTACTCTTCAGAATACAAGCCGAAATTAAACGACCTTCTCAGCAATAGTTTGTTGTTGGTAATAATGTCTATTTAGCGTAGAATAGAATAAAGCAATGTTAACTCACAACTGTGTGTTTCGGCATTCACGGCCGCATCATACACACACACACACACACACACACACACACATATATATATATATATATATATATATATATATATATATATATATATATATACAAAAAACGCATGTTCAAAACTAGAGCATACATTAATATCGCGTACATAGAAAAATTATATATATATTTAAACCACTTTCCCTCTACACAGAGTTGTTCGCTTACTGACTGCCCTTGCCTACAGTATTCAAATAATTCTCCTTCAGGTGCTCCCACTGAACCTCTATCAACGCTTTACAGCAAAGCAGTGAAAATGTTGGAGATGGCTTAAAAAACTTTCCACACTTTCTTTTCGAACTTGTTGGAAGTGTGTGAAGGCATTTATATAACAAAACAGAACTCTTTCGTCATTTCTCAGCGCAGTCGTTGGAGGTCGCGATTTGCTTCAGTCTCCCTGCTGCGTATTCCGCTGTTTCAGCTTTCCTGTCTTGACATTCTTACAAATGAAATCTGCCGGAATAACAAAACAATTTATTTCGTATTTCGTTCGCGACCACCGCTTTCGCCTCTTCCTTCTGCAGCGCCGTCCCCTTTCCCTGCGACCGCAGCGCCACGCGGTTCCTCGGGCTGATATTTTTTTTGATTAAAACAAGTAATTTTTAAGTTGTCCCGGCATCAATGGGTCTGACAGTTGGCGAGATTGTTTCCCCGCGAGTGGCGGTCTGTGCGTCGCGACGCGTCGCTGCGCCTCCCGATTTGATATTGTCCCCGACAGACGCCGTTTGTCACGCGAAAAACTTGGGCCTCGACTTCGGGAAAAAGCAACGAGTGGAGCGAGGCATCCGGTCGAGTGACGGGAGGGACGACTTCATACCTAAAGGGCGGGGATTCGGAACTGCCTAAAGCAAATGTGAATGTGTGCTGCTGTGTTATAGTGTCGTATTTCCCAGAGCTCAAAGACATCTGGGGTTGATTGGTGGAAGAGGGGTGGGGGGTGGGGGGGGGGGGAGCACATCAGTATCGACATATATGCATATACACTACTGGCCATTAAAATTACTACACTAAGGACAAAAAAAATGGTTCAAATGGCTCTGAGCACTGTGGGACTTAACAGCTGTGGTCATCAGTCCCCTAGAACTTAGAACTACTTAAACCTAACTAACCTAAGGACATCACACACATCCATGCCCGAGGCAGGATTCGAACCTGCGACCGTAGCAGTCGAACGGTTCCGGACTGCGCGCCTAGAACCGCGAGACCACCGCGCACCAAGGACAAATGCAGATGATAAATGGGTATTCATTGGACAAATATACTATACTAGAACTGACATGTGATTACATTTTCAAGCAATTTGTGTGCATAGATACTGAGAAATCAGTACCCAGAACAACCACGTCTGGCCGTAATACCGGCCTTGATACGCCTGGGCATTGAGTCAAACAGAGCTTGGATGGCGTGTACAGGTACAGCTGCCCATGCAGCTTCAACACGACACCACAGTTCATCAAGAGTAGTGACTGGCGTATTGTGACGAGCCACTTGCTCTGCCACCATTGACCAGACGTTTTCAATTGCTGAGAGATCTGGAGAATGTGCTGGCTGGGGCAGCAGCCGAACATTTTCTGTATCCGGAAAGGCCCGTACAGGACCTGCAATATGCGGTCGCGCATTATCTAGCTGAAATGTAGGGTTTCGCAGGGATCGAATGAAGGGTAGAGCCACGGGTCGCAACACTTCTGAAATCTAATGTCCACTGTTCAAAGTCCCGCCAATGCGAACAAGAGGTGACCGAGACGTGTAACCAGTGGTACCCCATACCATCACGCCAGGTGATACGAAAGAATGGCGATGACGAATACACGCTTCCAATGTGCGTTCACCACTATGTCGCCAAACACGGATGCGAACATCATGATGCTGTAAGCAGAACCTGGATTCGTCTGAAAAATTGTCGGTTTTCCATTTGTGCGCCCAGGTTCGTCGATGAGTACACCATCGCAGGTGTTCCTGTCTGTGATGCAGCGTCACGGGTAACCGCAGCCATTGTCTCCGAGCTGATAGTCCATGCTGCTGCAAACGTCGTCGACCTGTTTCTGCAGATGGATGGTTGTTGTCTTGTAAACGTCTCCATCTGTTGACTCAGGGATGGAGACGTGGCTGCACGATCCGTTACAGCCATGCGGATAAGGTGCCTGTCATCTCGACTGCGAGTGATACGAGGCCCTTGGGATCCAGCACGGCTTTCCGTATTACCCTCCTGAACCCCCCGATTCCATATTCCGCTAACAGTCATTGCATCTCGACCAACGCGAGCAGCAATGTCGCGATACGATAAACCGCAATCGCGATAGGTTACAATCCGACTTTTATCAAAGTCGGAAACGTGATGGTACGCAGTTCTCCTCCTTACACGAGGCATCACAACAACGTTTCACCAGGCAACGCTGGTCAACTGCTGTTTGTGTATGAGAAATCGGTTGGAAACTTTCCTCATATCAGCACGTTTTAGGTATCGCCACCGGTGCCAACCTTGTGTGAATGCTCTGAAAAGCTAATCATTTGTATATTACAGCATCTTCTTCCTGTCGGTTAAATTTCGCGTCTGTAGCACGTCATCTTCGTGGTCATTTTAATGACCAGTAGTGCATCAACAGAAGATTTTTCAAATTCGTAGCACGGGAAACACAATTTGCCTCTAAGGTGAACATATGTATTTATTTGCAATGTGTCCAGATCACCGAAAAAAAAGACACATTTGTGTAACGACCACATCGTCTGCTTCCTTTGGGGGTTTTTCACAGTACTTCTGATCAAGGTCAATACTTTGTGGTTTGGACCTTGCTCAAAGCAAGCTTGAATTCGTCGCAACATACCATCCCTGAGATCGCCAAGTTGGCTCTGGTCCAAACTGTTTTATTCTACAATGACAATACTGGGTAATCCGCGCGGAGTATATGGTCGTTGTCGACCCCCATAAGAAGATCGTTTCAATCGATTCCGCACAGCACAGGTTCGACTTGGTTCATGTCCAGGGAACAGGCAGGCCACTCCGTTCTGGTTCACGAGAAGCAGCACGTTGAGCACGCGAGTTATCATCCATCCAGATGAAGTTGTCACCAAAATGTTGGCCGATACGGTACCGTTAGTGGTTGCAGGACCTCGTTCCTCTAACGTAGAGTAGTGAAATTGCCCTCAATAACCAAGAAAGGTGCTCAGCAGCCCCATATAATGACAGTCTACCTTGTCGCACACTTCGGACACTGTATTGGAGGAATTCGATGTTACCAGATTGTTTCCAAACACGCTGGCTGCGTTAATCAGCGTACAAACAGATTCGAGTTTCTGTGTGAACAACACTCGACATCAATCCTTGTGCGTCCGTTCTGCATAATTTCTTGCCCACCTGTAATAAAGTGCATTGTGTTGTCGTGTACGACGTGGTGCTTGGTTCAAAATGGTTCAAATGGCTCTGAGCACTATGGGACTTAACTTCTGAGGTCATCAGTCCCCTAGAACTTAGAACTACTTAAACCTAACTAACCTAAGGACATCACACACATCCATGCCAGAGGCAGGATTCGAACCTGCGACCGTAGCGGTCGCGCGGTTCCAGACTGTAGCGCCCAGAACCGCTCAGCCACCCCGGCCGGCTACGTGGTGCTCAGCATGGTCGTCGCGACGGGACATTCGCTTCATTTCACCGCGTCCCAAGAGTCTGAGGCGAAACATGACGTCCTGTAGCCTCTCCGAACTCGGAACTTGTTTGCGAACCACTCAGCCACGGTTCCGTTGACTCAAATCTCATTGATATCGGTCGTTCCTGTGTACATGTCGAAAGTGGACGGTCTGTGCGATGTAAGTCCTCAAACTGCCTGTCAACTGAAACCGGTTCCATGTCCGCACAGCTGCACATCTCGAGCAACTTCCTCGGTTAACAAGCTTTCTTCGTGTAACCTGATGATGTATGCATGATCACTGGTCGCCACTGACCTGCTTAGCATGATGGATGTTCACTCTGCAGTTTCACAGACGTCTCTACTGCTACATTGCATTGTATTGTATTGTATTGTATGTTAACCGAGGACCTAGAAACGACAGAGAGGCTCCGTCCCCACCACAGCCACAGTGGTCCACAACTCCGCGTCGACTACCGCAGTCCACTTCACCCCTCCGCCGCCGCACACTGAACCCATGGTTATTGTGCGGTGCGGCCTCCGGTGGACACCCCCCCCCCCACCCCCCCACCCCCACCCCCGCAAGGAAAGGCCCACACCAGACTAGTGTAACCCCTATGTTTGTGTGGTAGAGTAATGGTGGTGTACGCGTACGTGGAGAACTTGTTTGCGCAGCAATCGCCGACATAGTGTAGCTGAGGCGGAATAAGGGGAACCAGCCCGCATTCGTCAAGGCAGATGGAAAACCACCTAAGAACCATCCACAGACTGGCCAGCTCACAGGACCTCGACACAAGTCCGCCGGGCGGATTCGTGTCGGGGACCAGGTGCTCCTTTGCTCCTTCTCACTCCAGAAATCCGTGCGCTAGATCGCTCGGCTAACCGGGCGGGCTATTGGTGCATTACTTTCAACTGAAATGCTTCAGTCCATTTGAGTGCGGCGTTCTTGCTATGTTCATTAAGCCACCCTCTGCTTGACGGAAGTTGCATTGTACTTCTTCCCTGTTCAGTCGGCGTACTGAGGACAAAAACGGCCGTATACATGTCTCTATAATTGTCCTGATCTCTCTTACCTTACTTCAGTAATCACAAAGTGATATATACGGCTGTGGCAGCGTGATGGTCACCAAGTCCAATTCAGGCTCTCTGAACGTACCCAATAGGTGTTCGCGGAAACAGAGTCGCGCATCTTCTAAGGATTCCCATTTAACTTCTTTTTTTCTGTACATTTGACTTCGGCTTTTTTGAACCATGCCGCCAACATCTAGCCAAAATCATAAAATTCAACTGTTCAGAGAAATGACATAGGTGAAGATTTAAGGTTATTTTACAGTGCCCACATAGACATACTATGGAGATCATACTGTTTATGCAGCCACATATGCAATACGAATGACAGTCCCTGCAGCATTTTCATAAAACATATATACTTAATGCAGGCGTGACCAGTTATTGCACCAAAGTGGCATTATAAACCTGATCCTAGATGTAATTTATATTTCGATATTGATCGTTAAACACAGTGCACTTGAAAGTGTACGAGACACTAACACAGTTAGGCTACAGCAGTTACGATAAACAAAACAGCATCTGCAAATTAAAGAATACTAGACGTTAATGGCTTGCCGAAACATTCCGAGGCTTTAACATAAGAAAGCCAAAGTGGCGGGACAAGTCAGTAAACTATATTCTGTTCTGTGCTCTGCTTTTTTTCTTTTTAAAAACAATTATTACAATTTCTTGTTTTTTAAATCTTGTTCAGTTTTGTTCAAGTATAAATGATATTAAAGTAAGTGGTCCACTTCCAGGTGATTGGAGACGGGCAATGGTTCAAATGGCTCTGAGCACTATGGGACTTAACATCAGAGGTCATCAGTTCCCTAGAACTTAGAACTACTTAAACCTAACCAACCTAAGGACATCACACATATCCATGCCCGATGCAGGATTCAAACCTGCGCCCGTAGCAGCAGCGCGGTTCCGGACTGAAGCGCCTAGAACCGCTCGGCCACAACGGCCGGCACGGGCAGTGGTGCTCGTGACAGTTTGGGATGAGGATGATCCTTGTGGTAACCTTAACCCTCAGTGTCAAGCGCACCAGCTAATAGACCTAAACAGCCAGCAATACGAAATTAGGCACACGGCTACAAAAATACAGCTGGAATTAAAAGAAAGGTATTCAACAAATTGTGCAGGATGACACAGAATGATGGAGGGAGTCCATTACTTGTTCTTGGATGGCAGGCGTAGGTATGGACGGGTTATGTTGTGCTTTGTGCAGATTACTGCAAGCCTTCCTTGTGGTAATCTGGATGTTACACGATTCGACCTGACTGGAGACGCACAATGACGCAAGTCTGTCAGGTGTTGTGAGTTATCCCAAACGAGTACACGATTTTTCGTGTCATTGACACTGATCACTTGACGTGTGAAGCTGTTCACGGCGTTTAAATACCCCATCAGACCTCGCAACAATACTACAGAACATACATCATTGAAAATTATCATCGTAGGAACCATTAACATTAGTGTTAAATTAGCAACTTAGCTGCCAGTAATCAGGGAAAATGTTGTCCAGTTGGAAGATGTTCCCTGTATGACACCCTTATGGTGCAACTATATGTGGTGTATGGGACTAATGAGCTTTCAAAAAGAAACGAGCCGGAGGCATAATTACAGAAACCAGTACCTGTATGTTAGAAGTATTGACTCTGGCTGTTGAGACACTCGTTCTATTGTGACACAAGGCGGGGAATGGCTGTCTCATAAAATTCCCGGGACTGCCATGTTAACCAGATCCGCACGTAAAGATCGACGTCATCGTCCAAGGTGAATCGCTTGCCCCTCAGAGTCTTTTTAAGGGGACCAAAAATGGTGTAATCATAGGGAGAGAGGTCCGGACTGTATGGAGGATGGCCGAGAACCTCCGGTTTGAATTTCTGCAGGAGTTTTGATTTTATCCATACTGGATCAGAGGTCGTGGTTGTCAATTTCAATGTTAAAAAATATATCGGTTCAACCACTTGTTTATAGTGTAAAACGCTAAGATTGACGCGTTTCGGAAGTCAAGCTTCCATCATCAGAATAATAAAAAGTAAAAGAACCTGTTAAAACTCGCTAAAATGGAACATGCACCAGGCACAATAAAATTGATAATAAAATTAAAACATCGTGGCTACTTCCCTTGTTGCAGCCGTGTCTTCCAAGGTGCATCTCATAGTTGTCAAAATATAAAAAATTCTAAAATGGTGTCGCCTATGGTGTTCAACATCTAACCACATGGCTTTCTCTTCTATCGTCGCGTGGGGTGTGGTATCAACGAAGGCGCACAGGCGGTTTACGACGATAGAGGAGAGAGCCATGTGGTTAGGTGTTGAACACCATAGGCAACACCATTTTAGAATTTTTTATATTTTGACGACTATGAGATGCACCTTGGAAGACACGGCTGCAACAAGGGAAGTAGCCAGGATGTTTTAATTTTATTATCAATTTTATTGTGCCTGGTGCATGTTCCATTTTAGCGAGTTTTAACAGGTTCTTTTACTTTTTATTATTCTGATGATGGAAGCTTGACTTCCGAAACGCGTCAATTTTAGTGTTTTACACTATAAACAAGTGGTTGAGCCGATATATTTTTTAACATTCTGCAGGAGTGCCGCGACTGTGTTGGCCGTATGAGGCTTTGCATTGTCGTGGAGCAGAATGAATCTACGGGTGAGATTGACTGGTCGTTTTGGCGAATGGTAGTCAAAGTTTGCGAGTAACGCTGGGCATTCACTGTTGTCCCGTGCTCCAGGAAGTGGATCAGAAGGGGCCCATCTTCGTCAAAGAAGAAAGTCGGGATAACCTTCCCTGCGCTCGTGTGGATGGCCTTGGCTTTTATTGGTGGTGGTTTTTTGAATGCTTCCACTGCAGACTTTGTCGCTTTGATTCTCGTTCGAAGTGATGGCACCATGACTCATCTCCAGCCACCACTCGTGCCAGGAACGCATACCCTTCCCGAGCATAGCGCTGCAGATGAGAAAGACAGTGTGCTTGAAGATTGTGGGGCACCCATTGGGCACACACTTTGCGCATGTGCAGTCGTTACTTCCGACGCTCAATCCTACCTCGGCGGCTATGGCTTTCACTGTCACTCGGCGGTCCTGGGTAATGAGTGCATCCACCAGCTGGACGATGTCAGCGTTAATGCAGTGTGGTACTCCAGACTGGGCATCATCGGCTAACGACACCCGTCCTTCCCTGAAGCGCTTGTGCCACGCCCTGACCCTTGCAAGGAAGATGCAGTGTTCGCCGTACACTTGTGACATTCGTCGATGAATGTCCGTTGGTCCTACTCCTTCTGCTGTCAGGAAACGAACAGCAACTCCTTGCTCTTTCGTTGACGCCTACATGTCACTGTTTGCAATGCGACTGGCAGCGTTGGACGATTGATGCATGCTGCTGCTAGCTCTGTATAGCCACGTGAAGTGCACGCGTGCCCTCTAGCGACGGGTCGGAACCACACTTCGTTACACACGCCACGATATTACCCTCCTGCCATCGGTTTGTTCATTCCAGACTCCGGCCCGTTTCTTTTTGGACGCCCCTTATAGAAACGAGCATTCTATTCCGGACAGGTATGTAGTGAACATGGGAAATGGTTCAGAGTTAACCAACTATGAATGTGGAATTATAGTAACTGATGTAAGATTCCTGGGTCGTAACACATTGAAGATTTCACACGAATTTGGAAATTCGAGGTCTACAGTGTCTCGGGTGTTCCTTCAGTATAAGTCGAGACAATGTTTCCATTCTCGTAAATCAACGCCCTACAAACCTCCGTCTGTGCATCCCAAGAAGAAGAATGGGCTGAACATTGGTGTCTTTCATTCCACCATAAGGACAGTACCACATTGCAATTCAGCCAGTAATTACATGCTGCCCCTGGCTTCGAAAATTTCAGGCGAGCAGAACCCTGATGACCACCTTGGTACAAATAAGCATCAGCCGTAGTTCTACTCTTCCCAACTTACAGAGGTCAGGCATAAAGGATAACGTTTTCTGCGACTTTCTGGAAAAACAAAATACTGTAGAAGGAGATGTAAACCACTTGCGGTTTTCCTGCAGTTTCTTGGAAGCATAGCGAAATCTCCTTACCTCAAATTCTTGTGAAATTGAAGATGCTTTCCAACAAGTGCCTCTGACTTACTGTGTCATGAAGATATTCGAATACCTAAAGTCTGTTTTCTTTTTTATACTGGTAACGTCTGTATACGAATTCTATAATGATTTCCACAGTGTCTTACACGTAAATATGCAGCTGCCACCTTCCTCCATCCTGTAAGCTAACTTGCAATGTCTGAAAGCTCCTTAGCACAGAAAACATGACAACGTTCTGCAGCAAAACGGTCACCAGAACGTCTCGTAAACCGTTACTATCAAAACGCCACGTACTTGTCCATTTAATCCAACTCTAAGAAGACTATTTCTGCTTTGGACTAATATGTCTCCGATATTTTTCAGTAGACAGCATCTGTCTGTAAGAAAGACTGACTGAGTTTGCCAATACGCCACATAAGCACCCTTCAGTCATACAGAAAATAAATACATCTAAGTAAGACACGTACGAGTAAAAAGATAAAATAAACACATATAATATTTGTGTAAGTGCTGCTGAAACAATAAATAACTCTGGGACTGTTTGCTATGAAGGTGGATAAGTGGTTAGGCAGTGCAGCTTTGTTATGTGGAAACGTCTTTCATCATGTTAGTAAATTCGAAGCGTTCTCACTCATTACTGTTAACAACTTATATCTATTAGTATTCAGAATGTCCTTGGTGGAAAATTTTAATTGTTACGTGGTGAAATCAACAAACATGTAAATGACCATAATAAGAATAAAGTTAATGGCAATACGAAGGAATGGGTGATGATCTGCCTTTAAATGAGGCAGCTGTAAACACTTCAGACTGCAAGTAGTTGATAACTGACTATAAAAGCCTCTATTGCTTCACGAGCACTATGTTTAATAACGTAAGTTCACAGAATTAATGGAGCAAAATTGTTCAATCTTAAACTCAATGCCTTCAAAATATCTTTAATAAAATTATAGCTTTGGTATTACTACGAATTAACAAAGTAATAAGGAACTAGTATCCTCAGCATAACCGTTGCGTCAACATACTTTGTTACCAGGTGTAGAAGTATGAAACCGGAATTTGGCTACAGATGGTGCTAGCCGTCAATGTAGGGCTCATGAGGCCGCGTCAGCAGCGCCATCTGTTTCCTGTAACGGCTGGCGGCGAATGTCACCACACAGTAACCCAAGTTCCCTACATCGGTATCTGCTTCAAACCAGTAAACATGTCAAGTTTTGTGCCCACAAACTACGACTGGTGGACAGCATTGGTTTTCTGTTATCATTTGAAGAAAACTGCTGCAGAATTGCATCGAATGCTTGTCGAAGCTCTCGGCGAACATGTTCTTGGGAAAACAGTGTTTCGAGTGGTTCACAAAATTCAAAAGTGATGATTTTGACGTGAGAAACGACGAGCGCGGGAAATCACCAATAAAGTTCGAGGACGACGAATTCACGGCCTTATTGGACGATGAAGAGGATACTCAGACTTAACAGGAACTCTCGCAACAGTTGAAAGCTATGGGAAAGGTGCAGAAAGAGTGAAAAAGGGTTACCCATGAACTGAATGAAAGACGGCAAGCAGATCGAAAGACTACTTGCGAAATGCTGCTCGCCAGATGGCTAGAGGCTGTCGTTTCTCCTTCGAATAGTGACAGATGATGAAAATGGATATTTCTGAGAATTCTAAGCGTCGTAAATCGTAGGTGAATCCAGGAAAACTATCGACATCCACTGCAAGACCAAATCGCTTTTGGAAGAAGACAATGCTCTGTGTTTGGTGGGGTCAGAAGGGTGTCATCTATGATTAGCTGCTAAAACCTGGTAAAACAGTTAACGCTGATTGCTGTTAGTAGAAAATGATTGATTTAAATCAAGCAGTTCGTGAAAGACGACTGGAATATGGAAAAAGGCAGCACAAAACCATATTGCTCCATGATATCGCCCCATTACACACAGCAAAACGTGTCAGGGAAACGATCGAGGCGTTCAGTTGGGAAATACTAGGGCATGCGGCTTATTCTCCAGACTTGGCTCCGTCCGATTATCATCTATTTGCATCACTGGGACACGCCCTCGCTGAACAACTCTTTAATCCGTATGAAAATGTACAAAAATGGCTCGCTGACTTGTTCGCTTCAAAAGAAGAACCGTCTTTTTGGTGTGGCATTCATACCCTGCCGGAGAGGCAGGAGAGATACATAAATAGCAATGGAAATTATTTTGAATACAATATTGTTTATCAGTTTCAAACAACAGACGTGTGATTATTGCAACCAAATTCCGGTTTCAGACTTCTACACCTGGTATGTGACAACTACGTAAAGTACTGACTGTGAAAAAGCCCCTAACAACACGAATGTAATTTTGCTTTGCGATGTTACAAGAGAACTGTTGAACGGCACCTCGAAAACTGAGTTGAACGTACGTAAGTTACATAATAACAAACGTCTGTAGGAGCCTTTTTGTACTGATGCCTAAGCGCAACGAAATGTTGACTGACAGTCGACAGTGAGATTGCAGAGATGAGCGTTCTGAAACTTCCTACCTGAGCCGACTGCTTAAGATCTGATCTCAGGTGCTGACGCTCCGTTATTTCGAAGATCGCTGGTCTGTCAAAATATACCATAAATAAACAATGACTGCTTCAAAAGAGGAAGTAGATAGAGCCAATAGAGCTAATTTAAGAACACCGGCTTCAAGAAGCATTAGTGCACGGATGGTCGAATACGAACAGTGACGTACAGTCTGACCATTTATTTTTTGCATCACCAAAATTAAATTGTTTACGAGATCGGTCCTCGCGTAGGTTCTTACACACCGTTGAGCATGCTATACCAGACCATAGCCAATTCATTGCCCCAAATGACGACAGTCCATTTCACTAGTAGTATTTAGCTTCACTCGTAACTGCAATGCAGTATAGCTCATCATCACAGACCAAGTGTCTCTGTCTGTCTGTCTGTCTGTCTCTTTCTCTCTCTCTCTCTCTCTCTCTCTCTGCGAACGTTATTCACAATATCAATTATCCTAACGGGCTGAAGCTTCTAAAAATACAACGAAATTACATACATACATACATACGTACATATCGGTTTGGCATTACACGTTACATATTTCATTGCATCTGTACAATCGAAGCATTACAATAGAAGACAATCAAAGTTAACAAGAAAGAAATTAAAGACAGGACGAAAAAAAAGATACATACAGGCTTCAGTAGCGTATTTACATAACTCCAAACAATTCGTAGTAGTGGAGAACATGCGATAACCTAGGTCAAATTAGCCCATTACAGGGAGTCTGCAATCACCAAAGTTTATTCGTGCTAGTTTGTGTAGTATTTTCTTTGTTTTATGTGTTGTCAATCGTAGGTGCTCGTTGAAGCTATGTCTTTCGTCTATGTGCACATGCCCCCCCCCCCCCCGCACTCCCCCCCCCCCCCCTCGAAATATTTTGTTATTGTTCGGTTATAATTTACGTTACCCAGATTAATAGAAAGATTCCTTTACAGTGATCCTATCAATAGAATTTATGTATGTTCTTTTCTTGTTTGCGAATGTTAGTTCGTTCGTGTTGCACCAGCTACGTTCCAGCTACGTTCATGAGGGGTTGGGTTATCTGGGGGAAGAGACCAAACAGCGAGGTCATCGGTCTCATCGGATTAGGGAAGGACGGGGAAGGAAGTCGGCCGTGCCCGTTCAAAGGAACCATCCCGGCATTTGCCTGGAGCGATTTAGGGAAATCACGGAAAACCTAAATCAGGATAGCCGGACGCGGGATTGAACCGTCGTCCTCCCGAATGCGAGTCCAGTGTGCTAACCACTGCGCCACCTCGCTCGGTACCGTGTTGCACCACTGGGTAATTGCAGATGCGGTTCCATTTACTTGCTCTTCTATCTGGGTTCTGTTGTCTGTTGAGATGATAAATAAAATGTCGTCTGCACATGTGACTAGTGAATCCATTCTGACGTCTCCACCCGGAGTGTGAAGGATGGCGGGGGCGAGGGGAGTTTGATGGAGATGTCCCAGAAAGTCGGAGTAGAAATAGAACCTTGTGGGGGTACCTTGGTTGTATATTTAATAGATAGATAGATATCGAGCGATCAAAGGCCCTGCAGACCATGCGCTGCTTCCACAAACTGCCTCCATTCCTTCATGTGTTGTGCCCAGCTCCTCCAGGTGTCTTCAAGCCCAGAGCTGCTAGGTCCTTCGCCAGGTCGTCCATCCAGCGCTGCCTTGGTCGTCCAATGGGGCGTTTGGTGTTTGATTTCCCCTCTAGCGCCATCTTCGCCTGTCTTCCATCTGGCATACGGGCTACATGGCCCACCCATTGTATTCTTTTGCTCTTTATCTTCTGTAGGGAAGTTGGTTGTCGCATCAGAAGGTAGATATCCTCGTTTTTTCTCCTCCTCAATTCTCCGTTATATGAAACTGGTCCCCATATCTTCGTCATTACTCTTCTTTCAAATATTAATAGTTTTTCCTTTTCTCGCTTAGTCATACTCCATGTTTCTGACCCGTACATTACTGCTGCGCACATCACAGTGTAGTAGATTTTCGTGTTTTCATTGAGATCGATTTAGAGCCAAGCGTCTCTCTGAGAGAATGCATGCGTTTCATTCCGGCTGATATTCTTTTCCTCATGTCCATTTTTATGTTGTTGTCCGTGGTAAACCAAGATCCCAAGTATTTGAACTGGTATACTCTCTTGAACCTGAAGCTGGCCACCACAGATTATCAAAGGCGCCATGTCTATGATTACTGCAAGTGCATATTTACTTCGAGTTTCTGAAACTACAATTGAGTTCCTGCTCTTGTCTTCTTCCTGACTGCATGGCTGCATGAACTCTGTTTTGTCTCGATTCACTTTGAGCTCTACCTTCTCTGCATAATTGTCCATTTTCTGCTACATTCCTTTCATCTCGTGCTTTGATTCACTTAGTAGTACTATGTCATCTGCATATGCGAGACAATTTGAGTTACCGTCCATCACTACTCCAGTCCACTCCTGTTGCCTAAATTCCTTAATTACTTTATCTAAGATGACATTGAACAGAACACATGAGAGAGCATCCCCTTTTCTGAGGCCTGTCTCAATCTCGAATGTTTCTGATGTGGCTCCTCGGAAACGAACATCTGCCTTTTACCCTTCCATATAAGCTTGCACCATTCTCACTAGCTTCTCAGGGATTCTGAAGTCACTCATTGCATTGTATAGGCTATTCCTGTGGATTCTGCCATATGCACGTTGAAAGTCGACTAACAGGCTATATATTTAATGCTTTTTCCATTTCCCGAGACGCATACCACAACCCTTTCCGTACAGAAACCCAGTGGAATACAGCTTGTGGCCTCCAGTACCGTAAGTTCTCTAAGCCTCGTGGACGTCGCTGGCCACCACAGATTATCAAAGGCGCCATGTCTATGATTACTGCAAGTGCATATTTACTTCGAGTTTCTGAAACTACAATTGAGTTCCCTTCCCCTGAGTCATACTGAAGTGGACTGTGGCCCCGAAGGATTACGTGTGTCTCTCCTCGATCTGAGCGAATGTAATTACGTAAAAGACAGATAGGTGTGATTGGTTTCGGATCCTGCTGGTCACTGTCCAAGATTTTCTAATTACACACCTGGAAATGGAAAAAAGAACACATTGACACCGGTGTGTCAGACCCACCATACTTGCTCCGGACACTGCGAGAGGCCTGTACAAGCAATGATCACACGCACGGCACAGCGGACACACCAGGAACCGCGGTGTTGGCCGTCGAATGGCGCTAGCTGCGCAGCATTTGTGCACCGCCGCCGTCAGAGTCAGCCAGTTTGCCGTGGCATACGGAGCTCCATCGCAGTCTTTAACACGGGTAGCATGCCGCGACAGCGTGGACGTGAACCGTATGTGCAGTTGACGGACTTTGAGCGAGGGCGTATAGTGGGCATGCGGGAGGCCGGGTGGACGTACCACCGAATTGCTCAACACGTGGGGCGTGAGGTCTCTACAGTACATCGATGTTGCCGCCAGTGGTCGGCGGAAGGTGCACGTGCCCGTCGACCTGGGACCGGACCGCAGCGACGCACGGATGCACGCCAAGACCGTAGGATCCTACGCAGTGCCGTAGGGGACCGTACCGCCACTTCCCAGCAAATTAGGGACACTGTTGCTCCTGGGGTATCGGCGAGGACCATTCGCAACCGTCTCCATGAAGCTGGGCTACGGTCCTGCACACCGTTAGGCCGTCTTCCGCTCACGCCCCAACATCGTGCAGCCCGCCTCCAGTGGTGTCGCGACAGGCGTGAATGGTGGGACGAATAGAGACGTGTCGTCTTCAGCGATGAGAATCGCTTCTGCCTTGGTGCCAATGATGGTCGTATGCGTGTTTGGCGCCGTGCAGGTGAGCGCCACAATCAGGACTGCATACGACCGAGGCACACAGGGCCAACACCCGGCATCATGGTGTGGGGAGCGATCTCCTACACTGGCCGTACACCACTGGTGATCGTCGAGGGGACACTGAATAGTGCACGGTACATCCAAACCGTCATCGAACCCATCGTTCTACCATTCCTAGACCGGCAAGGGAACTTGCTGTTCCAACAGGACAATGCACGTCCGCATGTATCCCGTGCCACCCAACGTGCTCTAGAAGGTGTAAGTCAACTACCCTGGCCAGCAAGATCTCCGGATCTGTCCCCCATTGAGCATGTTTGGGACTGGATGAAGCGTCGTTTCACGCGGTCTGCACGTCCAGCACGAACGCTGGTCCAACTGAGGCGCCAGGTGGAAATGGCATGGCAAGCCGTTCCACAGGACTACATCCAGCATCTCTATGATCGTCTCCATGGGAGAACAGCAACCTGCATTGCTGCGAAAGGTGGATATACACTGTACTAGTGCCGACATTGTGCATGCTCTGTTGCCTGTGTCTATGTGCCTGTGGTACTGTCAGTGTGATCATGTGATGTATCTGACCCCAGGAATGTGTCAATAAAGTTTCCCCTTCCTGGGACAATGAATTCACGGTGTTCTTATTTCAATTTCCAGGAGTGTAGTATTGTATTATTGTGTTGGTCGCTTCCCAAACTGTTCAAATTATGCCCAGCCTGAGGGCTTCGTTTATCATCCCGGTCAACATTGGGACGATCTGTGGCGATGCCTGTAGTGGACTCCACCTGGAATGGGCGCGTTTTTCTTTTTCAACTTTGCAGTCGCTAATGCAACCTCCTCTTGCACAAACGGGGTGCTGACGGTAAATGTGTTAAACGGTCCCTGCAATTTTTCACTTAGTGTGATGTGCTGCTTCTGATCGGTGGCTATGACATCGTCAGCGAGGAGTTTGTCTGAACGGTATTGTGCTCTCTGTCTCTGTCCTTGTGTCACAGAACCGCCTCCCCGCTACAGCCTGCGAGAACGACTGTAGTTTTTATCTTTTCTGTTAATATTTTTAGGGCCCTCACAAAATATTTTGTTTTTTGTTTTTGCGCCATCACGAAGTGTTCCCGTTGTCTTTTCTTGGTGTCTGTCAAAGCATTCTTAACTTGTCTGCAGTCAGCAAGTCTCAGCTGTCGTTCTCCTGCTGTTATAGACCTTTGGTGTGAGCATCATTTTTGTTGCATGTCATGTTTTAGTCGGAGTAATTCTGTGCTTCATATTGGTTTTGTTCGTTTTTCGTTGTTGGTTGATGGAACTGCCAATCGCTGAATCTTTCGTATAGCTTCTGTGAGTCTAAGTGCTAGGCGGACCCCAGCAGCAGTCGGACTAGGGAATTACCATTCTATGCGTAGGCTGTCGTTAACACCACGACAAAAAGGGCAGCATTCGGAGCTGTTCCGTAACGGGAAAGTATGGACTGCTGATGACATTGTGTTCAGCGGTGAATCGTGGTTCTGCCATATCTTGTATGACCATCGTCGGCGAGTGAGGCGGCCACCTATGAATAGGATCCATCCTCCCAGTGTCGTGAGGGTCACAGAAGTGTTGGAACTCGGGACCTTTGCGTTTCTCGGGCAAGTGCTCTACCGTCTGAGCTACCCAAGAACGGCTCATGGCCCGTCCTGACAGCTTCACTTCTGCTTGTATCTCGTCTCCTACCTTCCAAACTACACAGAAGCTCCCCTGCCTCCTCCCGAGTTCGTGTCTCGGTTCGGCACCCAGTTTTAATCTGCCAGGGTTTCACATCAGCGCATTTCTCACAGCAGTGTTACTTCTGGTGACGGCTGGTAGTAACAAAGGGAAATCTGGCCGCACAACGATACGTCACGAACATACTGGGTCTTCAGATCTTACCCCACACGAAGCAGTATCGTGGTGCCATTTTTCAACAGAATATTGATCGTCCACATGCGCCACGTGTGTCTGTGAACTGTCTGTATGATGTTCAGTTACTCCCGTGGCCAGCATGACGGCCAGATCAGTCTCCGATACAACACGTGTGGGACCAGCGCGTACATCAACTCTATTCAAGTGCGAGTTCATCTACATCTACATGTATACTCTGCAAATCACATTTAAGTGCCTGGCAGAGGGTTCATCGAACCACCTTCACAATTCTCTGTTATTCCAATCTCGTATAGCGCGTGGGAAGAATGAACACCTATATCTTCCCGTACGAGCTCTGATTTCCCTTATTTTATCTTTGTGATCGTTCCTCCCTATGTACGTCGGTGTGAACAAAATATTTTCGCATTCGGAGGAGACAGTTGGTGACTGGAATTTCATGAGAAGATTCCGTCGCAACGAAAAACGCCTTTCTTTTAATGATGTCCATCCCAAATCCTGTATCATTTCTGTGACACTCTCTCCCATATTTTGCGATAATACAAACCGTGCTGCCTTTCTTTGAACTTTTTCGATGTACTCAGTCAGTCCTATCTGGTAGGGATCCCACACCGCGCAACAATATTCTAAAAGAGGACGGACAAGCGTAGTGTAGGCAGTCTCCTTAGTAGGTCTGTTACATTTTCTAAGTGTCCTGCCAATGAAACGCAGTCTTTGGTTAGCCTTGCCCACAACATTTTCTATGTGCTCCTTCCAATTTAAATAGTTCGTAATTGTAATACCTAGGTATTTAGTTGAATTTACGGCTTTTAGATTAGACTGATTTATCGTGTTACCCAAGTTTAACGCGTTCTTTTTAGCACTCATGTGGATGACCTCACACTTTTCGTTATTTAAGGTCAACTGCCCCTTTTCGCACAATTTCGATATTTCTTCTAAAACGTTTTGCAGTTTGTTTTGATCTTCTGATGACTTTATTAGTGGATAAACGACAGCGGTATCTGCAAACAACCAAATACGGCTGCTCAGATTGTCTCCCAAATCGTTTATATAGTTAAGGAACAGCAAAGGGCCTATAACACTACCTGGGGAACGCCAGAAATCACTTCTGTTTTACTCGAGGACTTTCCGTCAATTACAACGGACTGTGACCTCTCTGACTAGAATATCAAGGACCAGTCACAACAGCTTTAGTCTGTCTTGTTTTCGGACACATTTCCCGACAGAATCGATGCGTGCATCAAGATCACAGGGTGTGTATCGTCATATTTATAATCTGTTTATAAATTTGACTCAAATTTGTAAATACTGAAACCATGTCACATACTCTCTGAACCCGAAAGTTTCATTATGTTTTCTCTTTCCCATGTGCGTACTTCACTTCTTTTGTCAGTACACTTAAACTAAGGAGAAGAAAGTGTCGGATCTCCTTTTACGCGGCACACTGCAACAACTTGACGTGGCATGCCATCAACAAGTCGTTGTAAGTCCCCTGCAGAAATGAGCCATGATGCCTTTACAGCTACCCATAACTGTGGATGATTTGCCAGTGCACGATTTTGTTCACGAACTGACCTCTCGATTCTATTCCATAAATGTTCGATGGCATTCATGTCGGGCGACCTCGTTCGCGCAGTCCACTCATTGTAAACACAGCCCACACCAATATGGAGCAACGACCAGCTTGCGCAGTACCTTGTTGACAACTTGGGTCCATGGCTTCGTGGGATCATCACCACACTCGAATCCTACCAAAAGCTCTTATCAACTGAAATCGCGACTTATCTCACAAAGCCACGGTTTTCCAGTATTCTAGGGTCCAACCGCTATGGTCACAAGCACAGGAGTAGCATTGCAGGCGATGTCGTACTGTTAGCAAAGGCAATCATGTCGTTCGTGACATATCTTGTTTCGAAAGTCAAAAAGTCGGTCAAGAAGGCTAGGAGAGTATTCTTACTAGAAAGAGCAGATAAGCAGTTGTTAGCATCTCAATTAGTAAATGAATCGACTTCATTTACTTCCGGTACGATGGACGTGGAAGAATTAAGGGCAAATTTTAAACACATTGAAAATCACGCATTGGACAAGTATGTGCCGAAAAAGTGGGTTACGGACGGAAAAGACCCACCGTGGTTTAACATCGCAATTCGGAGAACGCTCAGGAAGCAAAGGTAGTTGCACTCGCGGTACAAGAAAGATCGGGAGAATGAGGACAGGCAAAAGTTAGTAGAGACTCGTGCTGCTGTAAAAAGAGCGATGCGCGAAGCATTCAACCACTACCACCGTCATACCTTAGCAAAAGATCTTGCTGAAAACCCAAGAAAATTCTGGTCTTACGTAAAATCGGTAAGCGGGTCGAAGGCTTTCATCCAGTCACTCACTGGTCAGTCTGGCCTGGCAACGGAAGACAGCAAAACGAAAGCTGAAATTTTAAATCTAGCATTTGAGAAATCTTTCACGCAGGAGGATCGTACAAACATAGCGCCGCTTGAGTCTCGGACGGATTCCCGTACAGAGGACGTAGTGATAAACATCCCTGGGGTTGTGCAGCAGCTGAATGGGTTGAAAATAAATAAATCGCCAGGTCCTGATGGGATTCCAATTCGATTTTACAGAGAGTACTGCATTGGCTCCTTACTTAGCTTGCATTTATCGCGAATCTCTTGCCTAACGTAAAGTCCCGAGCGACTGGAAAAAAGCGCAGGTGACGCCTGTATGTAAGAAGGGTAGAAGGACGGATCCTCAAAATTACAGACCAATATCCTTAACATCGGTTTGTTGCAGGATTCTCGAACATATTCTCAGTTCGACTATAATGAATTTCCTTGAGACAGAGAAGTTGCCGTCCATGCATCAGCACGGCCTTAGAAAGCATCGCTCCTGCGAAACGCAACTGGCCCTTTTTTCACATGATACCTTGCAAACCATGGATGAAGGGTATCAGACCGATTCCTTGACTTCCGGAAAACGTTTGACTCGGTGCCCAACTGCAGACACCCAACTAAGGTACGAGCATATGGGAGTGGCTCGAAGACTTTTAGGTAATAGAACCCAGTACGTTGTCCTCGATGGTGAGTGTTCATCGGAGGTGAGAGTATCATCTGGAGTGCCCCAGGGAAGTGTGGTAGGTCCGCTGTTGTTTTCTATCTACATAAATGATCTTTTGGATAGGGTGGATAGCAATGTGCGGCTGTTTGCTGATGATGTTGTGGTGTACGGGAAGGTGTAGTCGTTGAGTAACTGTAGGGGGATAAAATATGACTTGGACAGGATTTGTGATTGGTGTAAAAAATGACAGCTAACTCTAAATATAGATAAATGTAAATTAATGCAGATGAATAGGAAACAGAATCCTGTAATGTTTGAATACTCCATTAGTAGTGTAGCGCTTGACACAGTCACGTTGATGAAATATTTGGGCGTAACATTGCCAAGCGATATGAAGTGGGACAAGCATGTAATGGCAGTTGTGGGGAAGGCGGATAGTCGTCTTCGGTTCATTGGTAGAATTTTGGGAAGATGTGGTTCATCTGCAAAGGAGACCGCTTATAAAACACTAATAAGACCTATTGTTGAATACTGCTCGAGCGTTTGGGATCCCTATCAGGTCGGATTGAGGGAGGACATAGAAGCAATTCAGAGGCTGGCTGCTAGATCTGTTACTGGTAGGTTTGATCATCACGCGAGTGTTAGGGAAATGCTCCAGGGACTCGGCTGGGAGTCTCTAGAGGAAAGGAGGCGTTCTTTTCGTGAATCGCTACTGAGGAAATTTAGAGAACTAGCATTTGAGGCTGACTGCAGTACAGTTTTACTGCCGCCAACTTACATTTCGCGGAAAGACCACAAAGACTTTGATAAGAGAGATTAGGGCTCGTACAGAGGCATATAGGCAGTCATTTTTCCCTCGCTCTGTTTGGGAGTGGAACAGGGAGAGAAGATGCTAGTTGTGGTACGAGGTACCCTCCGCCACGCACCGTATGGTGGATTGAGGAGTATGTATGTAGATGTAGATGTAGATCGTCTGCTGTCACAGCCCAGTAACGCCAAATTTCACTGCACTGTCCTAAAGGATACGTTCATCGTTCGTCCCACGTTGATTTCTGCGGTTATTTCACGCGGTGTTGCTTGGCTGTTAGCAGCACCAACTGCGTGTAAAAGCCTGCTGCTCTAGATCGTTAAGTGAAGGCCGTCGGCTACAGCGTTGTCCGTGCTGAGACATAATCGTATTCTCGGCACACTCTTGACATGTGGAACTCAGTATATTGAATTTCCTAAAGATTCCCGAAATGCAATGTCCTATGCCTCTAGCTCCAATTCCGCGTTCAGGGTGTCTTATTTCCCTTCGTGCGGCCTTAATAACTTCGGAATTCTTTTCACGTGAACCACGAGAGTACAAATGACAGTTCCGCCAATGAACAGCCCTTTAGTACCTTGTGTACACGATACTGCCTCCATCCATACACAGTACGTGCATATCGTTAGCCCATGATTTTTGTCACTTCAGTGTATAATCAATCCTGCGGCGGATCTGATGCGGCCCGCCACGAATTCTCCTGTGCCAACCTCTTCATCTCAGAGTAGCACGTGCAACCTTCGTCCTCAGTTATTTTCTGGATGTATACCAGTCTCTCTATAGTTTTTAACCTCTACAACTCCCTCTAGTATCATCAAAGTTGTTCCTTGATGTAACAGATGTCATGTCACCCTGGCCATGTCAAGTATAAATCTATAGCACCGTAGTTATACTCTTGACATGGCCAAACTATGGTATGCAATAGTTTAGTGTCAACAGCTTCTGAAGAAGGCCAAATTGTTTTGGCTGAAACCTAAGTAGAGATTGGTATCTATTTGCAACTGAGGCTGACGTGTTATATGTTTAATTATCACAGTTGCTGACTAGGCTGTACGATGTTAAAAATTCTTTCGGTTTTTTTCGTATATACATTACAAAACTCTAATTTTCTTACCATAGACCAAGGAGTTTAAACAAGACAGAATACACACTTCATAAATTGCAGATACACAGTTACACAGAAAAACCTAATCCTAATCTACATAGTTGCTACAAAAGGACATTGTTTGGACGGTTATGAAACTTTTTGGGAGTGTTATTGTTTCAGAAAAGCGTGGCTGAAACACGTCGACCAAAACAATGGCTCTGAACACTATGGGACTTAACTGCTAAGGTCATCAGTCCACTAGAACTCAGAACTACTTAAATCTAACTAACCTAAGGACATCACACACATCCATGCCCGAGGCAGGATTCGAACCGGCGACCGTAGCGGTCGCGCGGTTTCGGACTGTAGCGCCTAGAACCTCTCGGCCACTCATGCCGGCCACGTCTACCACGCACAACAGTTATCACCAGTTTCGTGTTCTGCGGGCAGAGGAATCGGCTCATCTCGCAGTCCCACCGACCGGACGCGGGTCCATATACCTGTCCAGACGTCTATTAGGCGTAATGCGGCAGCCGAGCGCGCCGCGCCGTACGGTTTGGGTGGAGAGGCGCGCGCGCCCGGGGGACGCCAGCCACCTTGGGCGATCCCTCCCAGTCGTCGACGGCGTCGGCTCTCATTAGCGGACCCCTCATTTGCCGGTAGCCCGCTAATAACCCGCATCAGCGGCCGGGCTCGTGTCGTGCCGGTCTGCGGCCTGTCATTTCAGCCGACCGATGGTCCGTTCATCAGACTTTCATATCGGCCGTAATCGTCGCCAGCCCCGCGGCCCGATCTGCCACCGCCGCCGCTGGTACGCCGTCTTCTTGGCCGTCCACCGGCCAATCGATGTTTCTGAAGGTCAGAAAAGGTGAGCCATCTCGGAGTAGCTCCGAGGTGCACTTCCAAACGTGGACTTGCTCGGTAAACAGGCGATAGCTATAACACGATCAACAATTTTTCACTGACTGATCTACATCGATCGAACAATATACCTCGTTGATTTGACTTTGTGACCCGTTCGGACAGCCGTGCACGTTAGCACGCCAGTTCCGGGATTCGGGGAGGAGCAACGGCCCCAGATAGAATCTGCCCCGCAGATAGACGAGGGCTTGTGTGGTGTTTAGGTGGTCGCCCACATCAGTTACACGATTCGCAAACATTCTGAAAATATTCTCAACACTTACACAAGGTTCAAAATGGTTCAAGTGGCTCTGAGCACTGTGGGACTCAACTTCTCAGGTCATCAGTCCCCTAGAACTTGGAACTACTTAAACCTAACTAACCTAAGAACATCACAAACATCCATGCCCGAGGCAGGATTCGAACCTGCGACCGTAGCGGTCTCGCGGTTCCAGACTGAAGCGCCTAGAAACGCACGGCCACTCCGGCCGCCACTTACACAAGGGAAAACATGCCAATAACAGATACTGGGAAGGCCAAAATTCTTTCACTCAGATTTTGATGACACCTACGGATATCGACGAAAGTGCACGTAACAGTGTTCGTGAAGATAGAGCTGTCTGCTGCTACAGGCATTTCGTTATCGTTGTGCAACTTAACACATATTACACTACTGGCCATTAAAATTGCTACACCACGAAGATGACCTGCTACAGACGCGAAACTTAACCGACAGGAAGAAGATGCTGTGATACGTAAATGATTAGCTTTTCAGAGCATTCACACAAGGTTGGCGCTGATGGCGACACCTACAACGTGCTGACTTGAGGAAAGTTTCCAACCGATTTCTCATACACAAACAGCAGTTGACCGGCGTTGCCGGTAAAACGTTTTTGTGATGCCTCGTGTAAGGAGGAGAAATGCGTACCATAACGTTTCCGACTTCGATAAAGGTTGTCTTGTAGCCTATCGCGATTACAGTTTATCGTATCACGACATTGCTGCTCGCGTTGGTCGAGATGCAATGACTGTTAGCAGAATATGGAATCGGTGGTTTCAGGAGGGTAATACGGAACGCCGTGCTGGATCCCAACGGCCTCGTATCACTAGCAGTCGAGATGACAGGCATCTTATCCGCATAGCTATAACAGATAGTGCAGCCAGGTCTCCATCTCGGAGTCAACAGATGGGGACGTTTGAAAGGCAACAACCATCTGCACGAACAGTTCGACGACGTTTGCACAAGCATGGACTATCAGCTCGGAGACCATGGCTGCGGTTACTCTTGACGCTGCATCACAGACAGGAACGCTTGCGATGGTGTACTCAACGACGAACCTGGGTGCACGAATGGCAAAACGTCATTTTTTCGGATGAATCCAGGCTCTGTTTACAGCATCATGATGTTCGCATCCGTGTTTGGCGACATCGTGGTAAACTCACATTGGAAGGGTGTATTCGTCATCGCCATACTGGCGTATCACCCGGCGTGATGGTATGGGGTGCCATTGGTTACACGTCTCGGTCACCTCTTGTTCGCATTGACGGCACTTTGAACAGTGGACGTTATATTTCAGATGTGTTACGATCAGTGGCTCTCCCCTTCATTCGATCCCTGCGAAATCCTACATTTCAACCGGATAATGCACGACCGTACGTTGCAGGTCCTATGCGGGCCTTTCTGGATACAGAAAATGTTCGACTGCTACCCTGGCCAGCACATTCTCCACATCTCTCACCAACTGAAAACGTCTGGTCAATGGCGGCCGAGCAACTGGCTCGTCACAATACGCCAGTCACTACTCTTGATGAACTGTGGTATCGTGTTGAAGCTGCATGGGCAGCTGTACCTGTACACGCCATCAAATCTCTGTTTGACTCAATGCCCAGGCATATCAAGACAGTTATTACAACCAGAGGTGGTTGTGCTGGGTAGTGATGTCTCAGGATCTATGCACCCAAATTGCGTGAAAATGTAATCACATGTCAGTTCTAGTCAATATATTTGTCCAATGAATACCCGTTTATCAAAATGGTTCAAATGGCTCTGAGCACTATGGGACGTAATTCCTGAGGTCATCAGTCCCATAGATTTAGAACTACTTAAACGTAACTAAGCTAAGGACATCGTACACATTCATGCCCAAGGCAGGATTCGAACCTGCGACCGTAGCGGTCGCGCGGTTTCAGACTCTAGCGCCTAGAACCGCTCGGCCACCCCGGCCAGCTACCCGTGTATCATCTGCATTTCTTCTTGGTGTAGCTTTAATGTCCAGTAGTGTGTTTGTCCAATGAATAACTGTTTATCATCTGCATTTCTTCTCGATGTAACAGTTTTAATGGCCAGTAGTGTATTTGAATGTGAGAGGGCATATTTGCAGCACTGGAGACTGCATTTTGTCAAGGTGAGCCCAGTCGGTGAGCTCTGTATTGGTAGCAATGGGTGTTTACTCCAAGCCGTCCGCTGAGTACAGCAACCACTTACCATTTCGTAACAGCATGCACGGCAGCAAACGTGAACTTCACACTCCCTGAGCAAGTTGAGCGAGGGTGGAACACGAGAAGTGCCATTGACCTCAATGGAGTGAGACTATAACCAAAAATCTAATTCAATCATGGACTAAATTGCAGTACTCCTCTCTGTTGAACACAGAAGTTATCGCAGGTACTTTAGCTTAATAATGAAAATAGCAATGATGAACAAAGGCACAGTACATCAGCTATTCGGAAAGTCTAACACGAATTCTTTACACACGAATGGAAAAACTGGTAGAAGCCGACCTACGACTTCTCTTAGAGGATAGGTTAAGGAAAGGCCAGCCTATGTTTCTAGCATTTGTAGAATTAAAAAAAAGCTTTTAACAATGTTGACTGGCATACGCTCTTTCAAATTCTAGAGGTGACAGGTGTAAAATACAGCGATCGAAAGGATATTTACAATTTGTACAGAAACCAAATGGAAGTTATAAGAGGGGAGGGGCATGAAAGGGACGCAGTGGTTGAGAAGGGAATGAGACGGTCGTACCATCTCCGATGTTACTCAGTCTGTATACTAAGCGAGCAGTAAAGGAAACAAAAGCTGCAAAGGACCTGGAAGAGCAGTTGAACGGAATGGACGGTGTCTTGAAAGGAAGACATGAGATGAACATCAAAAAAAGCAAAACGAGGATAATGGAATGTAGTCGAATTATCTCAGCTGATGCTGAGGGAATTAAATTAGGAAATTAGACACTTAAAGTAGTAAATGAGTTTTGCTATTTGGGAAGCAAAATAACTTCAAAAAATGTTCAAATGTGTGTGAAGTCTTATGGGACTTAACTGCTAAGGTCATCAGTCCCTAAGCTTACACACTACTTAACCTAAATTATCCTAAGGACAGACACACACACCCATGCCCGAGGGAGGACTCGAACCTCCGCTGGGACGAGCCACACAGCCCATGACTGCAGTGCCTCAGACCGTTCGGCTAATCCCGCGCGGCAGCAAAATAACTGACGACTGTCGAAGCGGGGAGGATAAAAGACGAATACTGACTATGGCAAGGAACGCGTTTCTGAAGAAGCGAAACTTGTTAACATAGAGTATGGATTTATGTGTGAGGAAGTCTTTTCTGAAAGTATTTGTATGGAGTGTAACGATGCATGGAAGTGAAACATGTACAATAAGTAATTTAGACAAGAAGAGAATAGAAGCTTTCGAAATGCTGAAGGTTAGATGAATAGATCACGTAACTAATGAGGAGGTACTGAATAGAATTGAGGAAAATAGGAATCTGTCGTCCAACTTGACTAGAAGAAGGGATTGCTTGGTAGGACATATTCTGAGGCGTCAAGGGATCCCAATTAAGTACTGGAGGGAGAGCTTGGAGGGTATAAATCGGAGACCAAGAGATGAATACACTAAACAGATTCAGAAGGTTGTAGGTTGCAGTAGTTATTCGGAGATTAAGAGGCTAGCTCAGTATAGAGTAGCATGGACAGCTGCATCAAACCAGTCTATGGACTGAAGACCACAACATCATTCGAAAAGTAAATTCCGATAGTTCACGACATGGAAATCACAGTGAAAATCGAAACTGTTTTATTTGCAACAGTTTGTTACACCTTCCAGCTATTTCTGCACATAGTTCCCGCGTTGACTTACAAATTTGTCATGGCATTGTACCGACTATCCAATACCCCCGTTATGAGAGGCAGCCGCCTGTGCTTTCTGACAATTCTGTATGTCGGTCTGCAGCTTATCTGTGTCAAAAGGTTATCTCCACAGCCAGCGGGTTCATTTGGGCAGAGAAGAAAATCAAACGGAGCCAACTGCGGGCTGTATTGATGGTAATCAAACACTTCCCGTCGAAAACGTTGTAGGAGCATTATCATTCTTCCTGCAGAGTACCGTCAAGAAATGTCATGAAGAAGGATTCGCATGACAGTCATATTATTTGGGCTGAATAGCTTCAGGCGAAATCTCTTACCAGGCCCTCACACTTGGCGGAAGATACTTTTGTTTTCTAGGCATCTTTACGTGCTCACTGTGCGCCTAAAACTGAAAAGAGCGACGTGACGCAATCGGCAGGAATACTAGAGTCACTACCCAGCACATCTGTGTACAGTTTCATCGGATTTTCAGTGTCGTTTCTATTTCGCTATCGATCGGACCTTACTTTCCGAATGGCCCTCGACTTGTCGACAGACATCATTTTCTAGGAATCTTTACGTGCTGACTGTGCGCTCACAACTGAAAAGGGCAACATTACACGATTGACGGTCTACTAGAAACACTGTCCAACACATATGTGCAAAGCTTCATTGAATTTTCCTGTCGTTTCCATTTCGCGACCTGTCGTAACTTACTTTCCGAATAATCCTCGTAGATAGCTTGGTGAGGGAAAAAAGCCTTCCAATTGGAAATTTAAGTTTCCTTTCTAGGGAGACGGAGAAGGAGCGTTCTGAGTGGAAGGAACGATCGCTTGGTTTGCTCCTTTGTATGAGGAATGACGTTCTTCAGATTGACGACACGGAGTAAAGAATAGGATCTGACTTACTTATTTTGGCAGTCAAACTTGACGGACTGTCATGTTGGACTGTGTTTGTATTAAACCAGTAAATTAATTACTGTTATTTTGGGGATGTCAGTATATCGTGGTTTCAGTTGAAGAGCGTCTTTGCTCCACTGATGTGAGCATATGTGTAATGTAAAAGTTTTTTAAAGACCATCTGAATAAATATATGTTTGGCAGACGATGTTGTCATCCTCGGATATATTTCAGTGATGCCCATTGCTACGAACCTGATATCATTAGTTAACTTCTTACGGACCTGTTTCCCATTGCAACCTACCTTCCGTCTCACGACGTAATAAAAGCTTCCCAACTCAAGACGTTATAGTTGCTCGTAGTGAATTGGGTGAAAGCCAATGAGAATTGTTGAACTTACCACGTTCTTTCGAATGAGTCAAAATTTTTGAGATTGTGGTTAAGTTATTGCTTGATAGCACATCTTAAATTGCTGTGAATGAAACAAAATACCTACATAGAAAGCATAGGAAATTACGAACGAGCACTGTATTTGGTTAGCCAACCCAATCCATAATTCGTTCACTGTCCGCCATAAGTTATGCGAACTGTTAACAACAGCGGAACGCAGTGGACAAGACTGGGCGCTGCAAGTGCACAATTACTGGGAAATCTACCAAAAGTGTGGGGCGAGGACACCATTCGAACCGTTACTTAACACGTTTTCTACTTGCTTGCTGGTGCTCGTCTCGAGTCGATGGACGTTTGGTCGTTTTTCTCACGTTTCGCCAGAGGATTCGCTTTCCATTGCTGGTGGTGGACTGGATCCAGTTGAAAAGTACAATTCTGGGTAAAGGGTTAGTGTCCATGTACCATAGTGAGTCCTTTCCTGTTACTACCTTGTTGACATAAAGACCTCTGGAACAGGTAGGTCTTTGGCTATCACAAATTCAGTTAATTACAACACTGACTGAGTAAGATATCAGATCTCATTAATAGGGCAATAAAAATGTAGGCCTTGATTAATAAGAGTTTCAGCTAAGCCAAGTCATGAAACAGCCCTTAATTTAATTAAAAGGGAAGAGGCAGGCCTTCAATAATAACAGCTTCAAAAAAATGGTTCAAATGGCTTTAAGCACTAAGGGACTTAACATCTGAGGTCATCAGTCCCCTAGACTTAGAATTACTTAAACCTAACTAACCTAAGGACATCACACACATCCATGTCCGAGGCAGGTTTCGAACCTGCGACCGTAGCAGCAGCGCGGTTCCGGACTGAAGCGCCTAGAACCGCTCGGTCACAGCGGCCGGCTAGCTAAGTTTGCAATGGGAACACTGAACACAGCATCTCTGATAGCCCCACAGTCAGAAGTTACACGGATTAAGATCAGGTGATCGGGACGGCCAGGCTGTAGGGAAATGGCTCCTGATAATTCTAGCATTTCCAAAATGGCACTTCAGCAGCTACTTAACTGGATTTGTAACGTGCGGAGGTGCGCCTTCTTGCTTAAAAATGACCTCATTCACACATTCACGCTGTTGGAGAGCTGGAATGACGTGGTTGCGCAGAAGACACCAGTGGAGATACAGGTAACGGGGCCGGAAGCACCTGCCTCTTCGAAAAAATAAGGCCCTATGATAAATGACGGATTTTCCGTTGCCCATATTCGACAATTCTGTGTATTGACATATTCTGTCAGATGGCTTCGTCTGTCCACAAATTCATCCACGGCCAATCGTTTTCCACTTCTATGCGAGCAAGAAATTCTATAGCAAATGTCTCTCTTGCTGGCAGGTCAACAGATGGCAACTCGTGCACATGGATAATTTTGAATGGATAGCAAAGAAGGATGTTCCGTAGGATTTTACGCACCGTGCTCATGGTTATGTTCAATGTTCGGGCAGTTCTCCGTGCACTTCAAGTTTGTACTCCTCCCGCATTGTTGAGGCCATTGCTTCCACTGACGTCAAATCAATTCGTTTCCTCCCTCTACCAGGTTGCTCACCAAAAGAAACAGTCTTTTCGAATTTCCAATTCATTTGCTCCAGACTCACGGCAGTCATCGGACCAACGCCTTTTTCCAAATCCTTCAGTGTCCGGAACTTCTGCAGAGCGACGTGTGCACAATCATCATTCTTGTAATACAGTTTTACAAGGAGAGCGCGATCCTGCATTGAGACAGTCATGGCGAACGTCGCAGACGCGAAAGGAGGAAAATCCGTGTACCCGGCGTGTTTATACCCACTTCATTGGGTAGACCGCATGGCAGGTGGTTTCATTTACGTATTCTGACACATACAGCGCCATCTATTGTTCAATTTTCACACTATTTTATTTCGTCTGCCATACGTTTTCCCCCTTCTCCGATAATATTCCGTTGCAATTTGACGTAATTCTGACCAGCGGTGTTATTTCTACAGCATTTTGAAAGTTAAGCTTTAATCGTAATCCCGCTGTATACTAAATTTATTAATTTCCTGACCTCAAAATGTTGTAATACTTAAATCGTCAGAGTTTTGAGGTGTTGTAACAGCGGAAGCAATACTCGTCCATGAATGTGAGTACCAATATCTTGTTGGTGCAGTGTTTCAGGAGTGTAGCTTGTACCCATCAGCAGATGAAAGTGCAGTTTCACTTCAGCGGTAATACTCTCCAAATTGGGTCCATAATTTTTCTCCCAGTATAGTATTTACTGTAGCCGAAATTTAGTGAGATGAATATAAGAAATACGAATGATAACTACGAGGGCGATACAATTAAATTATTGCACAAAGGTGAAAGAATGGACAGAATACACATAAGTTTATACGTTCCTGCATAAAGAATGAAACTGGCCACAGTAGTTGATTTGTAATTAAATCGAAAATAATTTTAATAAATGTTGAGAGAGGACGCAGCCAGGCAGAGATAATTTAAAGAAGCTGTATTTTAGTGCTGTTGCGGCACAGAGTAAAACTGGTTCCACGTTATAAAATTTTTAACGGATTTTAACCACCTTGACGTAAGATAGGCTGGTTACGCCTCGATTAGCGGCAGACCAGGAAGCACTGTGATGCAACAGAGACGGGCAGAAGAGTCTGTAGTTCTGCAGTAGCTGAGTGAGAGAGAGCACACGCAGCGGCGAAACAGAAAAGGACAGCGACTAAGCAAAATAACACGCATGCTCGTTCGTGCGGCGGCATGCCGCAAGAAGCAATAGACACGGGTAGGGAAAACACTCATAGACGAATTTAACTAGCTGCTAAGAGAGAATTAAAGCAAGGGTAGCAGAATAACGAGGCCACATGCGGTCATCGCTAGTAAACCGCACGTCACAATAGTACGGAGAGCTCTTTAAATACCGGAGCCCCAGCTCCAAATAGGGGAAAACGGTTCAGGTCAATGAGAACGATGGAGTCTGTCGACGACATTCTGTTCCATGACCATGTTGTTTTCGTAATCTTGTCTCGGATCAACCAGCGCAGATCAACCGGACCTTCGTCCGGTACGTCTAAGCCCCTCCGGTGCGGATCATACCAGGCCGGCAGTGCTGGGTTCAGCACTTGCCGCCTACACCACACCACGGATGAGGTGTAGGAGGATCTAGTACACTCCCTTGCCAGGTAGCAGCTATCCATGCTGAACCAGGCTGGGGTAAGCATCCGTAACTACGCAAGAGGAACGATGCCTCGCTAGGACGCAGACGCAAGGACTGTCGCGGTGTCCCACACACAGAGTCTGTCCGTTGTCAGGGCAGGAGGAAACTACGGCCAACAGTGCACCACCATTTGTAAAGTTGTCACAATAAACGATTCACTGAATCACGAGCGCTTCCAGACGATTCCTGACATCGTGTAAAGGCGTCATCCGCTCGGCTCCGCTGTAGTGCGATAACTAGGACCGCGATGTTATACTCATTTTTAGTTGTCCCCTCTGAAGATTAGCACAATAGCCCCCAACCGGTGGTCGTAATAAACGATAAGTTTCTTGAATGTATAAGTTTGAAGGCTTGTCTTTGTCACCCTGAAGAGGACCGCTCCAAAAGCGGTTGAAATGTCCGTTTTAACACTGGTTTTAGTTTCAAAATGACGCTGCCAAATGCTCAAAGTCACTTACTTCTTTGTAAAGAATGTGTGGCTTCTTGCATTATCTTTCAACAACCCTTAACGTAATAGCATCCACGGAGTTCAAACGATCCATCATGTATAAAATAACATCGAAAGTGTGTTTTATACGCGCGCAAATCATCAGGTACCACTTCTTCCGCTATTCCGTTGGCGTGAGAATAGTCGCAATTCCGACGCAACAAAATACGTAGAAGGAAGTCGTTCTGTTACCAGATGCCTATCGGGCGAACACCGGCATTACTTGGCCGTCTCCGAGGCGAGATCAGAGTTACCGTGCCGGCGATTTTCCTCCGTTCCCGCCGGGCGCCGCCGCCTTAATATCGGTGCATTAGGGCGATATTCGCTTCCGTAATTTCGCGCGGAATCGCCTATCGCCGGAACTGATACCCCTGTTTACGCCGCCCCGTGACAGTAATGCCGCGACCAAATGGGCGACGCCGGCCCGTAGCCCAGGGCCCGGCGAACGGGTTCGTGCAGGGGCGGAGCCGCGGATCGCAGGAGGACAGGGTAGGAGGACAGGAAAGCGACTCCTGCAGGGGATCCGCCCCAGCCGCTCTCGACACCGTACTCGTCCGCAGACGGTGCCAAACGCGCGTTCTGAGGCCGGACCACCGGAAGAGCCGATATCGCCCGCTGACGTTCTCTGCAATAGCCAGGAGCCACGCCGGACGCTGGGGGCTGTTCGGTACTGGCTAGCAGAGATCAGGAACGGAGAGAATACGAGTCTAATACTGGCGTTTGCTACCTTATACAATCGGGTGACGAAAGTCATGGGATACCGATATGCACATTACAGAAGACGGTAGTATCACGTATAAAATGGCAGTGCGTTGGTGGAGCTCTCATTTGTACTCAGGTGATTCATGTGAAAAGGTTTCCGACGGGAATTAACTGACTTTGAATGCGGAATGGTACACTGCTGGCCATTAAAATTGCTACATCAAGATGAAATGCAGATGATAAACGGGTATTCATTGTACAAATATATTATACTAGAACTGACATGTGATTACATTTTCACGCAATTTGGGTGCATAGATTCTGAGACATCAGTACCCAGAACAACCAACTCTGGCCGTAATAACGGCCTTGATACGCCTGGGCATTGAGTCAAACAGAGCTTGGATGGCGTGTACAGGTACAGCTGCCCATGCAGCTTCAACACGATACCACAGTTCATCAAGAGTAGTGACTGGCGTATTGTGACGAGCCAGTTGCTCGGCCACCATTGACCAGACGTTCTCAGTTGGTGAGAGATCTGGAACATGTGCTGGCCAGGGCAGCGGTCGAACATTTTCTGTATCCAGAAAGGCCCGTACAGGACCTGCAACATGCGGTCGTGCATTATCCTGCTGAAATGTAGGGTTTCGCAGGGATTGAATGAAGGGTAGAGCCATGGGTCGTAACACATCTGAAATATAACGTCCACTGTTGAAAGCGCCGTCAGTGCGAACAAGAGATGACCGAGACGTGTAACCAATGGCACCCCATACCATCACGCAGGATGATACGGCAGTATGGCTATGACGAGTACACGCTTCCAATGTGCGTTTAAAAAATGGTTCAAATGGCTCTGAGCACTATGGGACTCAACTGCGGTGGTCATCAGCCCCCTAGAACTTAGAACTACTTAAACCTAACTAACCTAAGGACATCACACACACCCATGCCCGAGGCAGGATTCGAACCTGCGACCGTAGCAGCAGCGCGTCTCCGGACTGGAGCGCCTAGAACCGCACGGCCACCGCGGCCGGCAATGTGCGTTTACCACGATGTCGCCAAACACGGATGCGACCATCATGATGCTGTGAACAGAACCTGGATTCATCTGAAAAAATGAGGTTTTGCCATTCGTGCACTCAGGTTAGTCGTTGACTGCACCATCCCAGGCGTTCCTGTCTGTGACGCAGCGTCAAGTGTAACCGCAGCCATGGTCTCCGAGCTGATAGTCCATGCTGCTGCGAAGGTTGTCGAACTGCTCGTGCAGATGGTTGTTGTCTTGCAAACGTCCCCATCTGTTGGCTCAGGGATCGAGACGTGGCTACACGATCCGTTACAGCCATGCGGATAGGATGCTTTTCATCTCGACTGCTAGTGACACGAGGCCGTTGGGATCCAGCACGGCGTTCCGTATTACCCTCCTGAACCCACCGATTCCATATTCTGCTAACAGTCATTGGATGTCGACTAACGCGATCAGCAGTGTCACGATACGATAAACTGCAATCGCGATAGGCTCCAATCTGACCTTTATGAATGTCGGAAACGTGATGGTACGCCTTTCTCCTCCTTACACGAGGCATCACAACAACGTTTCACCAGGCAACGCGGGCCAACTACTGTTTGTGTATGAGAAATCGGTTGGAAACTTTCCTCATGCCTGCACGTTGTAGGTGTCGCCACCGGCTCCAATGCTCTGTGTGAATGCTCTGAAAAGCTAATCGTTTGCATATCACAGCATCTTGTCCCTGTTGGTTAAATTTCGCGTCTGCAGCACATCATCTTCGTGGTGTAGCAATTTTAATGGCCAGTAGTGTAGCTGGAGCTACACGCATGGGACATTCCATTCCAGAAATCCTCAAAGAATTCAGCATTCCGAGATCCATAGTCTCAAGAGTGTACCGAAAAAACCAATTTTCAGGCATTACCTGCCACCACGGACAAAGCAATGACCGATGGCCTTCACTTAACGACCGAGAGCATCCGCGTATGCAATAATTTGTTAGTGATAACAGACAAGCAATACTGTGTGAAGCAATCGCAGAAATCAGTGCAAGACGTACGAGCAACGTATCCATTAGTATAGTGTAGTGAAATTTGTCTTTAATGGACTATGGCAGCATAGTACAGATGCGAGAGTCTTTGTTAACAGCACGACATCTCCTGTAGCGCCTCTCCTGTTAGTCTAACAAACAAGTAATACTGTGTGAAAAAGAGGCAGAAATCAATGTGCGACGTACGAGCAACGTATCCATTAGGACAGTGTAGTGAAATTTGGTGTTGGACCATGGCAGCAAAGTATAGACCCGAGTGTCTTTGCTAACAGCACTACATCGGCTGTAGCGCCTCTCCTGGCCTCATGACCATATCAATTGACACTAGACGAGATGGCAAACCATAGCCAGGTCACATATGTTCCGATTTCAGTAGGTAGAGCTGATAAAAGGGTTCAGTTGTCACCAAGGCACTGTGCTAGCTGGTGGTTGCTCCGTAAATGTGTGGGCTGTGGTTACGTAGAATGGTCTGAGTCCTCCGGTGTAACTGAACCGATCACTGACTGGAAATGGTTGCGCTGGGTTACCAGGAGACCATTTTCAGCCATTCATGGACTTCATGTTCCCAAAGAACGACGGAATTTTTACGGATGACAATGCGCCATGTCACTGGGCCACAAGTGTTTGGAACATTCTGGACAAATCGAGCGAATGATTTGGCCACCCGAACCGCCCGACATCAATCCTGTCGAACATTTATGGGACATAATGGAGAAGTCAGTTGATGCACAAAATCCTGCAGCGGAAACACTTCCGCAATTTGGGGTGGTTATAGAGGCACCATGGCTCAATGTTTTTTGAAGGGGACTTCCAATGACCTGTTGAGTGTATGGAACGTCGAGTTGGTGCACTACCCCGGCAGTATATGTGCAGGTATCCCACGACTTTTGTCACCTCAAGGTGAGTCAAAGCACTACTGTTACATCAGTGCTAACAGGCTTCATCTGTTCCTGTTGTATTTCCGTGAGTATGAGGGGTTTGTGGACTGTGGCGCTGTGGTTTTTTCATATTCTTATTGAAGAGTGCATTAGTGTAAGGCTTGTGATGAGTTGTTGGTAGTATGGGAAACGAGTACTCGGCATTGCTGCTGTAAAGTAGCACTGACAAGGCGAAATGACCGATTGTCAGGACCAGATGGCTTTAAACGAAACTGTGTTTTGTGAGACTGTGAACGGTGTAAGACGAAAATTAATTGATGCAAAGTACACAACTGCAGATGTGTTCCATTAGAGGAGAACTGATGTCTGGAGTGTGTCTCATGACACTGGATGCAGAACAAAGTACTGTTATGTTCCTGAGACCCAAACGCACGCTATTTCTGTATTGTTTTGATGTGACAACTTGCGTTTATAGCCTAACAGCAAGTGGCTTAGCTCACCATTGATTTCTGTAACTTTTTGGAAAAGTATTATAAATGTATTTTAATGTTTAATCACTATTTACAGACGGCACTTAATCCTCATATCATCTTTCCTAGTACTGTCGCCGACCGCTGTGGCCGAGCGGTTCTGGGCGCTTCAGTCCGGAACTAGGCGACTGCTACGGTCGCAGGTTCGAACCGTGCCTCGGGCATGGGTGTGTGTGATGTCGTTAGGTTAGTTAGGTTTAAGTAGTTCTAAGTTCTAGGGGACTGATGACCTTAGATGTTAAGTCCCATAGTGCTCAGAGCCATTTGAACCACTTAGTACTGTCGTTAATGACTGAATAATGCTTCGAAAATGTGTATATGTCAGTGTAATTATTAAAAACTCTCTAAATAGATATTAAATATTGAAAGAAATTAACAGCAGTCTTCGAAACGTTTTATACATAGGCTATAGATAGATACATACACACACACTCACGCTGCACAACTGGTCCTCTTTGTTGGTAGTGCTGACACTCTCGTACACCAGCTGGGTTGCTCAAAGATGGGTTCCTCGCTGCCAACCACAAGAAAATCAAGAGCAAATTTTTCGTAGTACGTCATCAAAGGCGATGAAACATGGGTTCAGCACTTCGAATCAGAAACAAACCGGCAAGCCATGGAGTGGTGCCACATCACCTTTCCTCCAAAGAAAAAGTTCAAAGCGGCACCCTCAGCCGATAAGATGATGGCGACGGTCTTTCGGGACGCTGAAGCTGCTGTTCTGTTTGATGTCACCTCTTTTAGTGCGACGATCGTATCTGAAATGAATTGTACTACCCTCTGGAAACTGAGGGAACGCCTCCAGCTTATTCGTTGGCACAAAAATTCAAACGGAATTCTCCTGCTCCGACACAAGAAAAAGGCCCCACACAAGTCTGGGCACCCGAGAGAAGCTCACAAAACTTCACTGGACTGTTCTTCCTCATCCTCTTTGTGGAGTGGATCTCGCACCCTCCGACTCTCATTGGTTTTGTCCATTGAAGGATGCATTCTGCAGGAAGAAGTAAGTGGGTGATGGTGAGGTTACTGAGGCGTCAAGACGTTCCTCCGACGTCGACCAGTGCAGTGGTACCATGCAGACATTCAGGCCCTCTCAGTAACGTGGTATAACGCCGTCTCACTGGAGGATGATCATGTTGAAAAATATTGTTTTTTATCCAAAAGAGTGGGAAGTAATGTAGTGTATTGGAATAATGAATAAAACCAACCTACTTTGAGATGAAACTCTTCTACATTACTTTTCGAACGCCCTTCGTATAACCGTCCTAAATGTGACCCATATTACAAGTGTCTTAAACTAGTGGCCTGTTCCGATTACCAAGGATGCTGGTCCATTTTTAAATCTTATGCCTAATAACGACCTCTAGCGAAACGAATACAACGCTATAGGAGTGAACGCAAAACTAGTCTCCGTTTGCAGGGTTCAGCAAAAATGGAGTTTGCGCAAATCGCGTCCAACAGTTAACATCAAACGCAACCACGTGCTCACCATTTATTCCTACGCCGGTCCCTGGGGCACAAGGAATGTCTGTTGGACCACATTCGTCAGCCAAGATATCAGAAATAGGAACCGGTATAGACACTGCAACCGGCGTTCATGAAGGCGGAGGGAAGTATTGAACCTTCGAACGCCGTCGGCACATTCTCAACTTTAAACAGCCATCAACCACAACAGGGCGGATACACCTTCTCGGTGAGTGAGCCCACTTAGCTTGCGGGACAGACAGTCAAGACAGCCACGCATGCCGTTTCAAACTCACTTCAAGAAGTCGCCACGCGCCTAGAAAGACGACAGGAAGGCCACCTCTAGGGAACGAAACTTGAGAGAAAAAAGGGGCTTCCATAAAATCGGAGAGGTTAAATCAGCAACCACAGTAGATATGAACAGCGGCACGGCTCAGATTCGTCAAATGAGAATTAGAAGACGGTAGAGAGTTGCTCTTCAATAAATTCTTTAGGATGTACTTACTGACACGTTCAAGACGGCGCCAAAGTGTCACCAGTGCACTGGAACACCACCGGGCGGCTTCTCGAAACGGTTAGCAGTGTGTGACAAAATGAGTCTTTGTCGAGACCAGAATCACTTTCATCGTTACTGTCGGAATCACTTGACAACACTGCCACCTTACGCTTTTTTATAAGTCTAATGATTTCACTGGAACAGGAATCGTCCTCAGGTCCTTAGAAACAAATTCACAAAATTATCCGGGTATTTATTCTCACTAGGAACATCTGAATAATCTTCTTCAAAAACCTCTGAAGTACACTGAGGTGACAAAAAATCACGGGACGGCGATGTGCACGTGTGCGGATGGCGCTAATATCACGTACACCAGTTATAAAAGGGCAACGAACTGGTGGAGCTGTCATTTGTACTCACGTGATTCATGTGAAACGGTTTGCGACACGATTATGACCGCACCACGGGAGTTAACAGACTTTGAATGCGGAAAGGTAGTTGGAGCTAGACGCATGGCACATTCCACTTCGGAAATCGGTATGGAATTCAATATTCCGAGATCCACAGCCTCGAGAGTGCGAGTGCTGTTCCGAGAATACCGAATTTCAGGCAGTACCTCTCACCACGTATAACGCAGCGGCCGACGGACTTCACTTAACGACCGACAGCACCAGCGTTTACATAAAGTTGTCACACTAATGAAATGAAAAAAAAAAAAAGAATTTGCCGTTCATGTAGTAAAACTTCAGTATTAGGCATGATGTTTCAGTTTATTGTTTCTTTAGTACCAACTTTATTCACAACGCAGTTTGCTCACATTATACAAAAACACTATATGATCAAAAGTATCCAGAAACCTGGCTGAAAATTACTTACAAGTTCGTGGCACCCTCCATCTGTAATGCTGGAATTCAATATGGTGTTGGCCCACCCTTAGCCTTGGTCACACCTTCCACTCTAGCAGACATACGTTCAATCAGGTGCTGGAAGGTTTCTTGGGGAATGACAGCCCATTCTTCACGGAGTGCTCCACTGTGGAGAGGTATCGATGTCGGTCGGTGAGACCAGGAACGAAGTCGCCCTCCAAAACATCCCAAAGGTATTCTATAGGATTCAGGTCAGAACTCTGTGCAGGCCAGTCCTTTACAGGGATGTCATTATCGTATAGCCACTCCGCCACAGGCCATGCGCTATGAACAGGTGCTCGATCGTGCTGAAATATGCAGTAGCCATCCCCGAATTGCTCTTCAACAGTGGGAAGCAAGAAGGTACTTACAACACCAGTGTAGTCCTGTGCTGTGATAGTGCAAGGGGTGCAAGTCCCCTCCATCAGAAAAACGACCACACCGTAACACCGCCGTCTCCGAACTTTACTGTTGGTACTACACACGCTGCAAATGACGTTCACCAGGCATTCGCCATACCCACACCGTGGCATCGGATCGCCACATTGTGTACCGTGATTCATCACTGCACACAACGTTTTTCCACTTTTCAATCGTCCAATTCTTACACTCCATGCACCAAGCGAGGCGTCGTTTGGCATTTACCGGCATGATATGTGACTTATGAGCAGCCGCTCGACCATGAAATTCAAGTTTTCTGACCTCCCGCCTTACTGTCATACTACTTGCAGTGGATTCTGATGCAGTTTGAAATTCCTGTGTGATGGTCTGGATAGATGTCTGCCTCTTCAACTATCGGCCGTCTCTGTCATCAACAGACGAGGTCGGCCTGTACCTTTTGGTGCTGTACGTGTCCCTTCACGTTTCCACTTCACTACCACATTGGAAACAGTGGACATAGGGATGTTTAGGAGTATGGAAATCTCACGTTTAGACGTACGACACAAGTGACACCAAATCACCTGACCACGTTCAAAGTCCGTGAGTTCCGCGGAGCGTCCCATTCTGCTCTCTCACGACGTCTAATGACTACTGAGGTCGCTGATGTGGAGTACCTGTCAGTAGATAGCAGCACAGTGCACCTAATATGAAAAATGTATGTTTTTAGGGGTGTCCGGATACTTTTGATCAGATAGTGTACACCTCAGAATGGACCTACGTTGGCACACAGTTCGAGAGATAGTCGTAAACATTGAGAGGCGTTAAAAACTACGATGTATTGAACCGTAAAGGCTTCACAAGCTTAACGCCAAATATTTAACGCACTAACTCATACGTTTGAATTTGTTTTATACATTCGAGTTCTGTTCCTTAAAAATAGGTGTTCATGCTGTGGGGGGAAGGGGGGGAGGGGGAGAAGGAGGTGGAGGAGTTACTGATTTGATTAGAAGCCGTTTATTAGGAAAAGCCTTCTGGAAATCTAGAAGTTGAATTCCTCCATCAATAGCAGATATTATTTTGTTTATGTAAAGAACGAGTTGTGTTTCACAACAACGACATTTTATGAATCCGTGCTGGACTTATGGATTATTATCTTCGAAATACGTCATAGTGTTGGAACACAGACAGGCAAGACGGCTGTTTACTGCCGTCGAAGCCTCCCAGGAAATAAATGCCTAGACCTGAATGCTCCGCTCAGCAACACTAAATTTCGATCATCTTGCGATTTCATAGCTGAATCCGTTTTCTGCCTTTTCCGTCTCGTCTATGTGAGGTACACCATGCACTTAGTCCTGGACTATCGCTCTAAAATCACTTTACCCGAAAAAAAAACTACTACACCAATCCTATTTTTTGAAAGGTAGGTAAGGGACGCCTCGTTTACCACGCATAGGCTCGCAGTGTGTAAACAGAAACGTAGAATGCTATACAGAAATGCTTGTGTGGCCGAGCAGTGAGAATGGACTGTAATCGGGAGAGCAAACAATGCGGTGTTTGCAGCGGGCGTGGCGGCGGGTTTGATCGAGCGAATGAATGTGGAGAGTACGTCATAACATCGGAGGCTTGTGTTGTGACAGCTGCTGCCCGACCAATTCCGAAAGGCGTTCCCATGCACTAAAAAAACCTGGCGATTGTTTGCAAGAGGTCCTTTAAACAGATACAGTTTGGTGCTCTCCAGACTGCAGCAGGCGTACTGATGGCGAGAAGGAAAAAAAAGGGACCAAAGAAAAGAAAAAGAAAGAAAAAAAAACGAGGTCGCCACGGCGGACGCGGTCCCAGCAGAAGCAGCGGCAGCGGCGGCGGCAGTCGCAGGGCCTCGGGCGGTGACAGCCATAAAAGCTGCAGACCACACCAGCTGCCGGCAGGCGCCGATGACTGCACATCTGGAGCACATCGAACCGCCATGTGGCTCGAAGCAACAAGACACAACAATACATTTCTACCTACACTAAGTAATCAAAAGTGTTCTGACATGTAATAGTGGACACTGCTATAGGGTGTGTCTACCCTCCGCGTTTATGGTGTAAGATGGCAAGAACTATGCTCCTTACATGAAGTCATTAAAGATCACCTAACTCACGTTGAGCGAACAGTGGGGCTGAACAAAAATGACTGACAAGGCACAATACATCTTGTAGAGGGTATAGTATGGGCATATTGGAATAATTAATGTCGGGTGATGTAAAGTAATTCACACGACATGAAAACTTTGTGGAAACGTGTCGATTTACTGGAGGCTGCTTTATCCCAGGGAAATATTTCAGTTGACTGTGGCCGGCTGGGGAGTAGCGAAGGGAAGCGACAATAGGCATCTTAGGGCGGCTCAAGCTCTGAGAAAGCGGTAATGGGGCACGGCCTCCAGCTGTCTTAAGGTGAGTGACAGTGAGTGGGTGGTTGACCCCATGCTGGTGTACCGAGAAGCAGATGGAGAACTTGTACGCCTGTTCATAAATGTCCTTCATCCCGTTTTCAGTGAAACATGCGAGTAAGCCTCGCAAAGCTACGGTGGAGCGGTCAACAGAGGCCAAAATATGCGTGTTCGTGACTATAGCAACTTCACGCTGAATTCAGGGTCCACAGAGTCTGAAGTAAATGAATTGAAGAGCGACAGAATGAAATACGCCGGCCTCCGATGGGAACGTAGGACCGAGGAATTTGAAGTACTCTCCTGGGAGTCAGAATTCCGGAAAAATTGGTGTTTTGTGCAGACATTAACCTTGATGGGTGGCCTGGGAGGAGCTAAATAGCAGAAGTTGAGAGGAAGGGAAATTTTGCAGGAATTTGTTCACTCCCCAGAGCAGGCATTGGTCGGCGCTGGGAAGCGACGCATAATTAACGCGACTTGCGCTGCAATTGGCGTACGTCATTTTGCTGGAGGGAAAACCGAGGTGAAGAGTGGACTGGGAGAAGTCTCCATGGGTGTCTTCCGTTCCCAGATTGCCTGGAGTGTGAACGTGGCGTTCTTTACTCAACTTGCCTGAGAAGCAGTGAGCATCTCTGCAGTTTAGGACTTAGCAAATGGAATGATTAAGCTTGGAGATAGAAAGTTTTGGTTCAGCGATGTACTGAGCAAGATAGCTAGGAGTGAATAGACAACGCAGCCTTGCAGCACCACGAGGCCGGCCGACGTCCTCACAATGACGCCGCCCGCCATGCTGAATTTGGTGATATTGCACCCGCTCTGGCTGATTAATTTGTTGGATCACGTCGTCAAAGTTTCCACGAGGGTTTCATGGGCCGTGTATTGGGGAATTCTTCTCGCACTTCGCATTACGCTTGGGTCAGTCGATAGGAATTAATTTTGATTTATCGCGCTTTACTCCACGTAAACGCAATTTATTACCACTGCCTGATAGGAGAGTCTTGTAATGTGATGATTGAAGCTTGGGAGTTAAAATAAATTTGTGCTGATCGACTGCATCTGTTTTCAATCAACTAGTTGAAATCCCAAGTCACTTTCTTAATTAATTTTATGTTCAACATTTGCATCTGGTATTCAATAGCTGAATACAACATCGATGTGCACCCCTTTTTAATTAAATGTGATCAATTGTGAATCAATTAATGTCAACGCTGCCATTGCAGTTCAATCAGGAGTCACAGGGCCTTATTATTTTTTTTTTTTTTTGCGTTATCCGATATTGCGGCAGTTTTGCACTCTACGTTGATCTGTTAGTCAATTAGCTGGGGTGAACACACGCCAAAACCAGATCAGTGACGGGTGGGGCGTTACAATGGCAGCCTGAACTCTGCTTGAGACACTTTCAGTGATGTGTCTGAAGGTCGGTGAAGCGGCGCCAGTTCATTCTTTATCGAGAGCTGAGATCAGAGAAGGTACTGACACCAGAAGCTGGCGTCTGAAGTGGACGTTCTAGCTCACCAAAAGGGTGTAAAGAGCGGGAGGATGCTCAGACCATTGTCTCACTGATGCAGATGTATGGCAGAATAAACAGTCAGGCTAATACAGACAATCATCATCTCTGAAATGTTCCTTTAGTGTGAAAGGTCTCTGTTGGATTCCTTTCATGTTAATTTCTTAAATCTGTTGTCATTTACGGCATACATTCCACTTCCAAATTTACTAAGTCTGTCCACGGTGAGCTATAAAAGCAAACAGGTTTCTTGTGGGTATTATGGGTCTTCATGACGGACAGGGTTGCGCCGAAAATGCAATGGGTAGTACTTGAAGCACAGCACTAATGTGGTATGCTTCTGCTAAATCCATTGCCCTATGGGCTTAGCAGAGACGCGCTTAGCCGGAGATCTTACCACTTCAAACGCCTGCCATGGACAGACTGGCATGGATGGGCCCCTACCGAGGGTGCTTCATAGATACAAACGGAAGTGACCAGAGAGGCAGCTTCCTATACCAACATGACAAGGGACGGACAGGACCATATTAATAATAGAAACCCCTTTGCTTTTAGAAAGCGTAGCTACCTGTTCCGACATTGGTCCTACTGTTCTCTAGCAGACAGGCTTGTCTGCTACCATCAAGCATGCAACTAGAAATACATTTGCTCATTCATTCTTTCACACAGAAGGGAAGGGGGATGACAGTATCTTATCATGTACAGTATATAAAAGAAAGCGGATGTAGGTTCCGTATGAGACTGTGTGACATGAATTACATACAAACTGTGTTTTAAAGTGTAGTAGTGTGACAGATCGTTCTTGATTATGTGTAAAAGTAACACGTTCTACTGCTCAGACTCCTCCCAGATAGAGTCAGAAACACCACAGTAAATTTAGAAGTGGAATGTATGCTGTAAATGACAACAGATTTAAGAAATTAACATGAAAGGAATCCAACAGAGACCTTTCAACTGTACGCAGTGCACAGCGCTGTACAGAGCGTAGTTCGCCGTTGGCACATGATGTCCTCCAGGCCCTCGACAAGCGCCTACCTTTCCATCGGGTTGCCACAGGTTATAGTGTAACTCACCTCTCCAAATCACTCGTTTCCAGTCATCCACTGTAGCATTTGCTACAGAAATGTCTGGCTGATGAGGACCTGTCTGACAGTTGTACACCACTCTTTCGTAAATCTATACGCACAGTCACTGTGGTAGCTGATTTCGTGTGACTTTTTTCCAACCATCCTCCACAAAGTTCGACGGTCCCTCTCCGTCGGTATTTGTTTAGCTGTGGTTCCCTCTTCACGTTTCCACTTGAGAGTCACATTAGCAACAGTCGTCTCGGGAAGCTTTAGAAGGTTTGATATGTACCTTATAGATCTCTTGCTCACGTGACGTGCAGTGACGGTGATGGAAGTCACTGGCCTCCCCCACCGCCGGCCGGAGTGGCCGTGCGGTTCTAGGCGCCGAGCGACCGCTACGGTCGCAGGTTCGAATCCTGCCTCGGGCATGGATGTGTGTGATGTCCTTAGGTTCGTTAGGTTTAATTAGTTCTAAGTTCTAGGCGACTGATGACCTCAGCAGTTAAGTCCCATAGTGCTCAGAGCCAGTTTAGAACCTCAACATGATTAGATCCTCGAGGCCCTGATATACATCGCGCAACAAAACATTTTTTTTCCAAATTTATCAATTTCTATGCATACCTGTGGCTCTAAAACTCTATTAGGATGACTGTTATAAACTCAATGCAATTAATAATGGTGATTAATAATAACAATATTAGCAGCAATTCAGAATAACACTTTGGAAGTTATGTACAACATCATCAAAAATAAGAAGGATAGTAAGAGGAGAATACTGAAATTCTGTAAGTGTTAAAAAAGAGAAAGCTGGACTTTAGAAATAGAGGACTCTGTAGAGAAGTAGCAGGCAAGTTGTGAGAGCAAAGGAAAGGGCGATGGGGGAGTTTAGGCTGGAGCCAGGTGCACACAGATTTCTGGAAGAGATGGTTTTTTGGATAGGTGGTGGATCATTACTTGTCTCTTGAGGCTCGAAAGTAGTCTAGCTTCCCTGAGAATTTGGGAAAGATTTTTCGAAAGTTGGTTTTCTGATTCAGAAAATGATTCTGTGCAAATAATTGGTATATATTGTGGTGTGGATTGGATTCTTCTTAGTTGGGAACGCATATTTCTGCTGTGTTTCTGATACAGACATGTTAGGACTGAATATGAATAAAGGTGAGAACAACGATAGACAAAGCTAATGGTACGATAATCTATGCTTATCTGCACAACGCCATGATAATCGTTAATAGGCAAGAACGGTAAGGTGGAAAAAGCTAGTGTAACAAATGTATCGCACGTAAGGTTTTATCTCCAGTTCCATCCGGTGTGAACTCTCACATCTAAATCCTTGAAGAATTTTGAGCACTCTCGATTCTCCTAATTTCTCTTTACTCCCAAGAGAGTATACTTTTTACACTTACGTGCCGCGTGGGATTAGCCGAGCGGTCTGGGCGCTGCAGTCACGGACTGTGCGGCTGATCCCGGCGGAGGTTCGATTCCTCCCTCGGTCATGGGTGTGTGTGTCTGTCCTTAGAATAATTTAGGTTAAGTAGTGCGTGACCTTAGCAGTTAAGTCCCATAAGATTTCACACACATTTGGACATTTATACACTTCCGTAGCGTATGAAGAAGCGCCGATCTTCCTACAGACGTGTACAATTCTGTGATCATTCCAGTCTAACGGGTAGTCAAAAACTGTCCCTAAGTTCTTTGTAGGTGAAGAAATAGTTATTTCTGTACCATTTTGTAAGATGATCATATCCTTGGAGACCGCAGATAAGACCTCTTATTTTTATTATTGAACAAATGATTAAAATTCCTTAGATGTACATGAATATCTAAATTTTCTCTTGAACTCATTGCCTCTTTTATGTAGATGTTTGATTACAAAAGTATCGCAAAGAAAAGAAATTGCCCAGAACAGTATTACGACCCTATGGCGATCACGTGAAAGACACATTTTTTCATGCTGTGCGTCCATACGCAAAACTGGCGGGAAAGAAAGTGGGAAAGATTTTATCCGATTGTGTGAATGTACTGTAATTATTACTTGTGCTGGGCCTACATTGATAAATAGTTGCTTAGTAAGCCTCCTGTCCCATAAACCATTTAACTGACTGATGAGTGTAAAACGACTGGTGGTAATATGGCACCAATTTACGAAGTTCAGGACACATTACCTGAAGGGAAATCGGCTTTTGGGAATCACATAAAAAAAGGCGCTCTTAATTTGTACTTCCTGTGTAATAACGAAATTAAGCAATTGTCTTGTATATTACAGAGCCATATAAATTGGTTACAGTTCTCAGTAGAGTTAAGTGATACATTATAGGTGTTCATCAGACAGCTGTGTGTGACGTCGCTTATGGTGAAAAGCGAGAGTTCCAACGTCTCCCTGTTGTACCTTAGTGTCGCTTGGCCTGATGTGTGAGGTAAATTTCACAGTGTTACTTCCGTAAGTGCCCTGAATGCAGTTGTATTATTCGTTGAAAATATTCGACCAGAATCTGATAAACCTGGTAGAAAGCCAGAGTTCTTCTCTCATTGTGATGAAAGGAAGTAGCTCTCATTTCGCACCGCTCACAAAGTGATTATGCAAGGTATCACTGTCTGGTAGTTGCCTGCTGTAGAATAACCACCAGCTATCGAAGAGGACTGCAGGTATCTTGAATGGCTAGGAAATGTCAAATTCTGAGGATCAGCCGTAAGCTGTAGTATGTAATAAATGAGGATCTGACGGAATTTTTACTCAGTTAACGAACTATACGATACCACATAAATTCTGTCCTGATTTGGAATACTTTTCATTCGTAAATTATACATTCCGTAACTTTCGATGTTAACAGAGTTTTCCAGTCATCGGACGTAATTTTGCAGTAAACACAGAGGGGTCCAAAAAACTGTATCCACTGTTTAAAAGTCCATAACTGGCAAACTAATTGACGGAGTTGTCTCATCCTTGGTAGTGTAGTAGTTTGTAGTTCCGGCAATTGCCACACGAGCGTTGTATTGCGTTGTTTTGTTTTGTCAGATGACAGTCGACAGATAGTCAGTGTTTTGTTCTTAAATGCACCTAGTTACTCGAGTAAACATGGCTGGCGCAAGGCTTACATTCGATGAAAGGAAGTCAGTTTTGAAGTGGTATTTTAAGTATGAAAACATTAATGAGGTTCAACGGTAATGGCGAAATGAGTATCAAACAGAGCCATCGGCACGTTTAACGATTCGTCGCATTCGAGACAAATTTGAAGCCGAAGGCTGTGTTAAAGATGTACACAAACAACGATCTGGACGACCTGTAACAGTAACTCCCGTCGTGTGTTACAACAATTCACTCGCTCACCACAAAAGTCCGTGGGACAGTGAGCCCGTGAAACTGGAGTGAGTCGCTCAAATGTTCGCCGAATTTTGAAGACAGCAAAGTGGAAGTGCTACATCCCACAATTGCTACACGCAATAGACGAGGACGACCCAGATCGTAGAATGGAGTACTGCGAGTAGTTTACTAACATGGTGCGCAACGATGAAGAGTTTGCAGAGATGATTGTCTGGTGTGATGAGGCACAGTTCAAACTCAATGGTACAGTAAATCGCCACAATTGCATCAACTGGGCCGCCGAAAATCCGAACGTCCATGTAGACAAAGCCGTGAATTTGCCAGGAGTAAATGTGTGGTGTGGGTTGTCTTACTGGGGCTTGATTGGGCCATTCTTCTTTGACGGTACAGTTACCGGTGAGGTGTACCCTCAGAAGCTTCAGACATCCATTTTACCTGCCATTCGAGACTTGTGTGTAGACGGAATCTTTCAACAAGATTGTGCCGCAGCCCACTACCAAAATCGTGTTAGGGCGTATCTCGACTAAAATCTACCAAGAAGATGGATAGGCCGTAGAGTTGCTGTTGAGTGTCCACCACGTTCCCCAGACCTATCTCCTCTGGACTTTTACCTGTGGGGAACACTAAAGGACCTCGTTTATCGACAAAAGCCACACACATTGGATGAACTTGGAGAATCCATCTTACATTCATGTGCAAATATCCAGCTGAACACGTTGCAGTCATTAGTTCATGCTACAGTTCGGCGGCATCGTTTGTGTGTGGATGTTAATGGTGACCATTTCGAACACCTACAGTGATATCTTTAAGTTGGACTTTAAGCTACACTTTCACCAAAAGTGAGACAACTCCGTCAATTAGTTTGCAAGTTACGGACTTTTAAACAGTGGAAACATGTTTTTGGACTCTTCTGTATATTCTTTCGCTTATGTATTGATGCATTCATATACTTCGATCGTACACATGGAACATCAGTTGGCAAATAATTAACAGCAGATGCTCCAAAAATAAAATTACATAATTTTGGCTGTTTGTATCATTCAGTTTTAAATGCAGACAAAGCATGTGTTTCTATTTACATTTTTATGCCTTTTAGTATAAATAACTAATCGACGTTGTTACATAACAGGAAGTTCCCAATTTTTATGTTAATAATTCTCTTCACATAAATACATATGTTCAAGAGACGTTCAACACACTAAAGGAACTATGATATCTCTGGAAAGTTGTAGCAAAAATAACACGTCTCGTATTATGTTATTTTGAGATTAATTGAGTTTTTCAGATCAGCCGCAGTCAACATCAGTTCAGCACAGTTTCAGACTATTTTTGATGTGTGTGGAAGACAGCCAACAAAAATACCTCTACTTTTGTGTATCGAGATGTTCATGTGGAAATGAGAAAATGCCTGTGAAATTTTATGTGGAATGAAAAAAAAATTTTTTTTCTGGCATAATGACTCCAAGCCATGTCATTTAACACGCAACAGTAAATGCCTCTGAACACTGAAGCCATCTTAAGAAGTTAAATGAACTTTTTACTATTGTTTGATGTCATCTTTCTTGCAGTTGAATATTCATTGCTTGTTAAGCGTTAAATGTTTTTATGCACCGTCAACTTGAACTGTAAACACGAAATTCTTATCGCTTATGCAAGGGGGGAGGGGGGGGGGAGGCGTCATAAGCAGACAGATCACATTCATCTTTCTGTGTGTACAGTTACTTCTGGGACATCAGTTTTCCTTTTTATTGTTCCAGCTGACAGAAAAACTTTGTAACATGTAATTTCGTCATTGATAGGAAGTGTTAATCTCATCCAAACTTCATGGTTCCTACAAGCTTCTCAGCGTTTCTCTTCTGCCACCACAGTATGCTGAATTTCAGATCAGTGACTGAAACGAAAACCGGTTTTCACCAGTTACCAGATGTCATACGTGAATGAGCCAAAAGGTTCTGCTAATGAGGGATTGAATACCTCCTGGAGGATAAGCGGAGAAGAGATGATTGGGGAATCACTATAGAATCGATGAGGGCCACAAACGAGGGTATTTATTTACATAAGCAGCATTCAAAAAGGAGAAATTGTTATGGTTTTCCGGCTGGGAAAAACGATCTCGAAAATGACTAAGTTTATTGACAATTCGCTTTCTCCTGTCATGAGCATCCATGGAAAGTGGTTGAAGAATGGTGAAACGCGAGCAGACGACAAGGTGTGCGATGTTCGTGCGTCATCTACATCTCCATGAGTAATCTGCTATTCACAGTCAAGTTCTCGGCAGAACATATCATAGAACGGTTTGGTCTGAGGCTTGGGCGCTCTGTAGGCGGCGAACTGTTGTAGACGACAGGGTGCAGGGTTGGATATAAGAGCCTCGGATAACATCGTTCAATGATCATTACTGAAGATGAGGATTCGTAGCAGACGTGTTACTATGCTGACGCAGTGAATCAATTGCGATTGCAGTGCTCCGTGGATCGCCTGAAACAAGTCAACTGATAAAGCACTCCGTCATCAGGCCACATATGGTCCACCGGGACCGTCCGAACGCCGTGTCATCCTCAGCTGAGGGTGCGGATAGGAGGGGCGTGTGGTCAGCACACCACTCTCCCGGCCGTTATGATGGTTTCTTTGACCGGAGCTGCTACTATTCGGCTCCTCAATTGGCATCACGAGGCTGAGTGCACCCCGAAAAATGGCAACAGCGCACGGCGGCCCGGACGGTTACCCATCCCAGTGCCAGCCACTCCCGACAGCGCTTAACTACGGTGATCTGACGGGAACCGGTGTATCCACTGGGGCAAGGCCGTTGCCTAAGTCACCTGATGGGATGAGACGAATTCCCCCAGGCTGACGGTAGTGTCTGGATACGCCATCATTCACACGAACAGATGCTCGGAACAATCATCACGTCACGGACGCGAGCAACTTTGGGCAGTACGATGCTGCGGGGGAGCCTCACCTAGATTTGAAGTGGACTTGTGGTAATAATCTGTGGTACCATGACAACTGGGGACTTCGTCAACATCATGGCAGACCACTTGCATCCCTTTGTACCTAATGTCTTCCGTCATGGCTATGGCAACTTCCAGCAGGATAACTGTCATTGTTACAAGGCACAATCGTGCTATAGTGGTTTGGGGAGCGTGACAATGAACTAACGTTCATTTCTTGACCACCCAATTCGCACGTTTTGAACCAGATGGAGCACATGTGGAAGACTGTCGGGCACCAGTTCCCCGCCCGTGTTTTCCAGGAAATGCGTGAGATGTGGGTAGACATCCTGTGCCACGTAATCCGGAAACCTATGTGACAGAAGAAGAAACAGGAGCCGGTACCGGTGAGATACAGGATTCTGTATTAGATACGGAGTTTAAAAGAGCTTTGGTAGACGTAAGTTCAAATAAGACAGAAGGAATTGATAACTCCCATCGGAGTTGAGGGCGTTGGTAAACAATATGAATAATCATGTTGGTGTGTAGAACGTATGAGACTTGCAATATAATTTCTTAGTTTCGTAAAAGCATTATCAACACAATTCCGAAGATAGCAAGAGCCGACAAGTGCGAGAATCATCGCACAATCAGCTTGACTGCTCATGCATCCCACTTGCTGACAAGAATAATAATCAGAAGAATGGAAAGTGGATGATGACGATCAGTTTGGCTTTAGGAAAGGTGAAGACACCAGAAAGGCAATTCGGGCTTTGCGGTTCATAACGAAAGCAAGACTGAAGAAAAATAAAAACAGATTAATTGTGTTTGTCGATCTGGAAAAAAGTGTTCATCGATATAAAATGACGCAAGATGTTCGAAATTCCGAGAAAAATATGGGTAAGCTGCAAGTAAAGACGGTTAATATACAGTATATACACAAATCAAGAGGGAACAATAAGGGTCGGAGACCAAGAGCGAGGTGCTCGGATTAAAAAAGGGGTAAGGCGAGAACGTAATCTATCGCCCCTACTGTTCAGTCTATACATCGAAGAAACAATGACGAAAATAAAAGCAAGGGTCAAGAGTGCGTTCAAAGTCCAGAGTGAAAGGATGTTCAAAATGGTTCAAATGGCTCTGAGCACTATGGGACTCAACTGCTGTGGTCATAAGTCCCCTAGAACTTAGAACTACTTAAACCTAACTAACCTAAGGACATCACACACATCCATGCCCGAGGCAGGATTCGAACCTGCGACCGTAGCGGTCGTGCGGTTCCAGACTGTAGCGCCTTTAACCGCTCGACGAAAGGATGTCTATGATCAAATTCGCTGATGACATTGCTCTCATAAATGAAGGTGAACCAGAATCAAAGGATGTATTGAATAAAATGAACAGCCTAATGAGTGCAGAATATAGATTGAGAGTAAAGCTTCGCAAGAGGAAAGCAATGAGAAGTAGCAGAAATTAGAACACCAACTGCGACATGGTCGCGTATACAAACAGTGATCCTGTTTATTCGGGCTGCACAAACAGTGATCCAATATTGTCAAATGTTTTTTATTCCAGTCTTTGATCACAATATGAATTCTTTAGAGGATTACCGGTTTCAGTCCGTAATGACCATCCTCAGATCTTTTTTTACACCATATCACTTTAGGACATGGTGTAAAAAAGATCTGAGGATGGTCATTACGGACTGAAACGGGTCATCGTATAAAGAATTCATATTGTAATCAAAGACTGGAATAAAAAACATTTGTAATGAGAGCAGGCAGAATTGGGGATCATGAAGCAAACATGTATAAGGAACTATGCTACCTAGCCAGCAAAATAACCCATCACGGACGGAGCAAGGAGGACATAAAGAGCAGAACAACAATGGCGAAAAGGGCGTTCCTGACAGAGGGAGGTCTGCGAGTATAGAACATTATTCTTAATTTGCGGAAGAAACTTTATGAGAATGTACATTTGGAGCACAGCACTGTGTGGTAGTGAGACATAAACTGTGGGAAAATGAGAACAGAACCTTTGAGATGCGGTGCTACAGAAGAATAGTGAAAATTAGGTGGACCGATAAAGTAACGAATCCGGAGGTTTTCCGCAGAATCGACGAGGAAAGGAGCATACGGAAAACACTAACAAGAAGAAGCCCCAGGATGACAGGACATCTGTTAAGACATCAGTGAATAACGTCCATGTTACTAGAGCGAACTGTGGAGGGTAAAAACTGTAGACGAAGACAGAGATTGGCACCATCCACCACATAATTGAGAACGTAGGTTGCAATCGCTACTCTGTGATGAAATGGTTGGTAGAGACAAGGAATTCGTGGCGGGTCGCATCAAAAAAGTCAGAAGAATAATGGCTAAAAAAGTTGTAAACAGGGATGTGTCATAACGCTCCATAACCGAAGCCCTGGTTATAAAGCAGCACCTATTCCTGACCTACGAACGGCCGATAGCTCTGCCACCGTTCGGGTCAACTTTCAGCCCCAGTCTCTGAGTCGAATCGGGATGAAAAGAAATTTATTGTATAAGCTGAGTAAAGAAAAGTATCTATTGTTACGAAGCATACTGTTACCTCAGAGAATAAGCAGTGGAATAACCAGGTTGATTACTGAGGGAAGATAAGGAAGTTAAAAGCTGTAATACAGTAAGCACTTTCAAGTGGTTGCAGTTACGCAGACGAAATGAGTTTCGGAGGAAAGTATAGCGTGGAGTGCTGCATCAAACTAGTATTGGGACTGAAGAGTACAATAAGAGCAACAACTGCAAATATTGAAAAAAGAGCGTCTACGTATGTCAATGATTTCTTTATCGTGCGCTGTTGTTTCGCCGTTGAGTTCGGCTGATTCCAGTGAGAGGTGTCGGAAGAACGGTGCTATGCATCGCAGACAAATATCATTTCTCCCACTGAATACCTCGATTAACGTGAACGGTGAGCGAAGAACTACTGGCCTTAATTCCGATGTAACGACCATTGCCGTTGCTGCTTATCACTCACTGAACCTATCATGGCACTCACTAGCAACCGAACAATGGTGTCATTCGGAGAATCGAGAATTCGGGAATCGAATCTGGATTCTGTGCATAACAGTCACACACACTGACTTCTTATCTACGGCGGTAACTGTCACGCACGAATGCAACATGAAAAAAGAAGGGGCAGGGTGCGCAGCAGTCTGCGGTACTCCGCTGATGATGCTGTCGTGTATGGGAAGGTGCCGAAGATTAATGTCTCTTGGAGGACAAGAGATAGAGAAATTTTCTATTTGGTGTTATGAATGGCAGCTTTCTCTAAACGTAGAAGAGTGTAACTTAATGCAGACGAGTAGAAAAAACAAGTCGTTAATTACAGTATTAAGAGTGTCCTCCTCGATATAATCAAGTCTTGTGAATATCTGGGCGTAACTCTGCGAAACTAAAAACTATATGAAACGAAACGATCATGTGAGCACTGTCATGGCGAAGGCAATGGTCGACTTCGGTTTACTGGGAGAATGCCGGGAAAGTGCGGTTCAACTGTAAAGGAAACAGCATATAGAACGTGTGCGACCTATTCTTGAGTACTATTGCAGTGACTGGAATCCGCACCAGGTCGGATTGAAGGAAGACGTGAAAGTAATTCAGAGGTGGGCTGCTAGATTTGTTACCGGTAGGTTCGAACAACACGCAAGTCTTACGAAGACGCTGCGGGATCTCAAATGGGACTCCCTGAAAGGAAGACGAGCTCTTTTCGAGGAACACTACCGAGGAAATGTGGAGGACCGGCATCTGAAGCTGACTGCAGAACGTTCCTACTGCTGCCACAATACATTACGCGCAACGACCAAGGAAAGACTAGAAATTAGGCTCATACGGAGGCGTGCAGAGTGTAGCTCTCTTTGCTAGTGATGCAGGAAAGGAAATGACAAGTAGTGGTAAAGGCTTCTCCCCGCCACGCACCCTACCGTTGGTTGTGTAATATGTATGTAGACATAGACTGTCACCACTGTCTTGGTACACTATGTACCCACGTGCTCTTGTAGTAAGCGATAGTTACCTACGACAGTGTAGAACCTTACACTAACTATGATACACTACTGGCCATTAAAATTGCTACACCAAGAAGTAATGCAAATGACAAACGGGTATTCACTGGACAAATATATTATACTACAACTGACATGTGATTACATTTTCACGCAATTTGGGTGCATAGATAATAACGGCCTTGATACGCCTGGGCATTGAGTCAAACAGAGCTTGGATGGCGTGTACAGGTACAGCCGCCCATGCAGCTTCAACACGATACCACAGTTCATCAAGAGTAGTGACTTGCGTATTGTGACGAGCCAGTTGCTCGGCCACCATTGACCAGACGTTTTCAGTTGGTGAGAGATGTGAAGAATGTGCTGGCCAGGGCAGCGGTCGAACATTTTCTGTATCCAGAAAGGCCCGTACAGGACCTGCAACATGCGGGCGTGCATTATCCTGCTGAAATGTAGGGTTTCGCAGGGATCGATGAAGGGTAGAGCCACGGATCGTAACACATCTGAAATGTAACGTCCACTGTTCAAAGTACCGTCAGTGCGAACAAGAGGTGACCGAGACGTGTAACCAATGGCACCCCATACCATCACGGGGTGATACGCAAATATGGCGATGACGAATACACGCATCCAATGTGCGTTCACCGCGATGTCGCCAAACACGGATGCGACCATCGTGATGCTGTAAACAGAACCTGGATTCATCCGAAAAAAATGACGTTTTGCCATTCGTGCAACCAGGTTCGTCGTTGAGTACACCATCGCAGGCGCTCCTGTCTGTGATGCAGCGTCAAGGGTAACCGCAGCCATGGTCTCCGAGCTGATAGTCCATGCTGCTGCAAACGTCGTCGAACTGTTCGTGCAGATGGTTGTTGCCTTGCAAAAGTCCCCGTCTTTTGACTCAGGGATCGAGACGTGGCTGCACGATCCGTTACAGCCATGCGGATAAGATGCCTGTCATCTCGACTGGTAGTGATACGTGCCCGTTGGGTTCCATCACGGCATTCCGTATTACCCTCCTGACCCCACCGATTCCATATTCTGCTAACAGTCATTGGATCTCGATCAGTGCGAGCAGCAATGTCGCGATACGATAAACCGCAATCGTGATAGGCTACAATCCGACCTTTATCAAAGTCGGAAACGTGATGGTACGTATTTCTCCTCCTTACACGAGGCATACAACAACGCTTCACCAGGTAACGCAGGTCAACTAGCGTTTGTGTATGAAATCGATTGTAAACTTTCCTCATGTCAGCACGTTGTAGGTGTCGTCACCGAAGTCAGCCTTGTGTGAATGCTCTGAAAAGCTATACTTTTGCATATCACAGTATCTTCTTCCTGTCGGTTAAATTTCGCGTCTGTAGCAGGTCATCTTCGTGGCGTAGCAATTTTAATGACCAGTAGTGTAGAAAAATTTCTGAGAACTAACTGACGTTCTAGACCATGTAAGAAAGATTGTGACAGTAAATGGAAGCTGACAGAACTAGGTTGAAAAAAGTGATTATAACAGTCGCTGTGGCGAACAACAGGACATCCTCAATCACTTTTGTAATATAATCAGACTGGAAAAAACCGCGCAAAAAACTCAGGGAGAAATGACTGGATTCTATAAAGACAAAACTTAATTCGTAAATGAGTGATGTACTACAGCACGAAAAAAATAAGAGGGAGAAAGGTATAGTGTACGGTTGATGTGCGCATACGGAAGAATCTTAGCACTCGTAATTATCAAAAATGGTTCAAATGGCTCGGAGCACTATGGGACTTAACGTCTGTGGTCATCAGTCCCCCTAGAACTTAGAACTACTTAAACCTAACTAACCTAAGGACATCACACACACCCATGCCCGAGGCAGGATTCGAACCTGCGACCGTAGCAGTCGCGCAGTTCCGGACTGAGCGCCTAGAACCGCTAGACCACCGCGGCCGGCTCGTAATTATCCATGGCGATCATATGTGACACGGGGACAATGTGGGAATGGTTCGTTAACCCTAGTAGAATTTAGACTGCAGTAGGGTATAAAGCAGGATATTTTGTACTTAATTTGACCTGTAATACAGCATTACATTAACTAAAGCAAAATCTATACATCATGTCTCCCTTTGAATAAACTTCCGAGTAGCAATATTTACAATGGTGTAGTAGCAATGTAACAATTCCACCCCCTTTTGGGTTCTGGGGCTGGAAAAGGCCACTGCTAATATCATCCCCCTTCCATGTCCTATCATCACGATAGTCAGACAATGGGTATCGATGTCCATGACACTACCCGTCGGATTCTATTACGTCCACGGTATCGTTGCAACTTTGGTTACAGTTTCCTTAGAAGAAACAGGATTTTGCGCTAGACATTTGTTTACAATGCCAGATTTTATGAGTCTGTACTACGTGTAGTGTCCACAAACCGATCTGTTTTGCCTCATTAATTAAATTATTCGGCGAGTGAACCGCAGAATAACACAGCGAGTCTATTTTGTCCACACGGGAACACCGCCCAGAAGCTAGAAAAAAACGGCAGCTGTGCCGATTCGCCGCGCGAGCAAAAGAAGTTGCGGTAGGAAGTGACGATCAGCGGCGCAGGAAATTTCTTTGCAAAAAGCGGGTCGTGTAATGGCGGTGAAATGGATCCCGAGTAGAAAAATTAATTGTAACGTACACAGCGAAGTGCAAACAATGTCACAGCGAGTCGTAAACTGTGGGAACATGTAAACGAAACAGTCGCGGCGACAGCGTTCGCAACACAGGAAGTAAACATTTATGCAATTGTCTCGGCGCAGCTCAAGATGGAGGGTCGTTAAACCCAATACGGGAGGCGAGAGGCATATTCAGCCGGCCACAAAAACGACCGACCGCTCCTGTTCAGCGAACGCTGCGTTCACTTTGTGCGTCGCTCGCGCTGCGCCGGGCTAGCTGCTGCGGCCGACACAGACGATTCGCCTAATCCGGTCTTCCGACAGGGGAGCATCCGGCGTAACTGACGTCATAGTACATGAGTCACTGATATTTGGAATAAAATTATGTTCAATAAAGAAACCTACTGAGAGAGTAGGAAGTACTGCTATCTTCCACTGACTCTCACACACTTACACCGAACTGCACTCACATGGCAGCCCAGTATTGAACAAAGAAGAAACGTTTGAATGGTGGAAAGAATGTATAGGATGTAACGAAGAGCACACATTTCTATTGGTGACTAACGGCGGTGACTGATCAAAATTACATCAGTATTTACGTCATTTGCAGACTATTAATTATAGCTACACTGGAGAGCCAAAGAAACTAGTACACTTGCCTAATGTCGTGCAGGGCCCCCGCCAGCACGCAGAAGTGCCGCAACACGATGTGGCATGTCGCGTTGTCCTGCTGGAATTGCCCAAGTCCGTCGGAATGCACAATGGGCATGAATGAATGCAGTTGATGATGCAGGATGCTTACGTACGTGTCTCCTGTCAGAGTCCTATCTAGACGTATCAGGGGTGCCATACCACTCCAACTGCACACGCCCCACACCATTACAGAGCCTCCACCAGCTTGAGCAGTCCCTTGATCACATGCGAAGTCCATGAATTCATGAGGTTGTCTCCATACCTGTACACATCCACCCTCTCGGTACAATTCGAAACGAGACCAGACAACATGTTTCCAATCACAACAGTCCAATGTCGCTTTTCCAGGCCCAGGTGCGGCGTAAAACCTTGTGTCGTGCAGTCATAAAGCGTATACGAGTGGGCCTTCGGCTCCGAAAGCCGATATCGATGATGTTTCGGGGAATGGTTCGCACGCTGACACTTGTTGATGGTCCAGCACTGAAATTTGCCGCAATTTGCGGAAGGGTTGTGCTTCTGTCACGTTTGATGATTCTTTTCATTGGTCGTTGGTCCAGTTCTTGCAGGATATTTTTCCACCCGCAGCAGTGTCGGAGATTTGATGTTTTATCTGACTGCTGATATTCACAGTACCCTCGTGAAAGGGTCGTACGGGAAAATCCTCTCTTCATCGCTGCCTCGGAGACGCTGTGTCCCATCGCTCGTGCGCTGACTATAAAGCCACGTTCAAACTCAGTTCAATCTTGATAACCTGCCATTGTAGCAGCAGTAAGATATCTAACAACTGCGCCAGACATTCCTTCTCTTATATAGGCGTTGCCGACCGCAGTGCCGTATTCTGCCTGTCTGCATATCTCTGTATTTGAATACGCATGTCTATACCAGTTTCTTTGGCGCTTCAGTGTATTACAAGTCATATTCTTATAGGCCGGGTAGTTACTCCAAGCACATGTAGGAAGAGCAAGTAACAAACGTTTATTTTCCCCTGCAACAGGTCAGGTGTTGAAGTGTGGACGCAAAATGGTTACTCTATATTTTAGCGGTAGTCCACTTAGTGGTGTAGTTGCGTGCGTGTAAATTAAGTGACGTGTTTTCAGGAAGACTGTACGACACACACACACACACACACACACACACACACACACACACACACACACACAAAACAGCCAACACACTGATGTGTGTACATATTTAGGTAACACTTCACAATTTCCCTAACTCTTCACAACTTTCATAAGCGGATTGGAAGATTGAGGTTTAATGTCTCATCGGCAATGAGGTCGTTAGAGATGGAGAAGAAGCTGGGATTGTGTTTATTAAGGACGGAGAAGGAAATCGGCCGTGCCCTTTCGAAGAAATGATCCCTGTATATGCCAGCAGTGATTTAGTGAAATAACAGAAAATCTACATCTGGATGGTCGGAAGTGGATCTGAACCATCGCCTTTCGAAATACGATTCCAGTTTGCAATTTCCGTGTTATAATATAGAATGTTCCATGTAACAAACATATATTGTTTTATCACGTAATTTTTACAAATTACTCAAATTAAGGCAATAATAACGAATAATAAAAAAATCAGGAATTAATACACTGTAAACGAGTTGAAATAGACGGAGAGTGTTAACTGTGAACATTTCAGGTGGAAAAAAAAAGAGTGCGGTAGAAAGCCGGTTAGTTATGCCAACACTAGCAACTAGAGACAGTGAAATGGAATGCTGGAAGCTTGTAAATTAAACTGACAGCCTTATTTTAATTCAGCAGTCCTCCACAGCGATGATGATTTCCCGCATAACATTCTGCAGAGGGCTGTTCCTATCTTGACATTAATTCCTGTTTGTCGATTGTACTTATTTTATTTTATCCTTAGTCTATATTATTTACACGTTTTACATGACTGGATGGTTACAATAATATTTTAATAATTAAAGTTAGCCTAATTCCTTTTTCAGCCAATTATGTAATTATGCTTGTTGTTTTTATGTATTAGTCTACTACTTGTACATTTCACATGACATCTAGTTACAACAATAAGTCATTATCAATACTTACGTTTTACCATTTTAACTTCACCTAGCAAGAACAATAGCCTGTCAAAATCTGCTTTATACATGTGTTACCATTAAATGCGTGTGTTTGAATGTTTATATTTGTGACTTTTCGTACATTTACACGGTCAGCTTCTGTATGGTCATGTTTATCTGCAGTCTTCGTCTAATACGGTCGATAATTTGTCAATAAACGTGGGGGGATCAGTTCATTGGTTTTAGTCTTTTATACTCTCATGATGTATGTTGTGTTTCACGTGATTATCTATTAGATGGCTTTACAGCGTGTAGTACAATAGAGCGTGTTCAGGGGCTCTAATTCCCCCTGACTGAGGTTCATGTGTGTCAGATGCATGATGGGATAGGGACCATGTGTACTTAGAGAATGTAGCATGCCTCAGCGAGTGTTGACCTGTTTTATTGTTAACCACTCCCAGACATAAGGGAATTACTTGTATCGCCGGCCGAAGTGGCCGTGCGGTTAAAGGCGCTGCAGTCTGGAACCGCAAGACCGCTACGGTCGCAGGTTCGAATCCTGCCTCGGGCATGGCTGTTTGTGATGTCCTTAGGTTAGTTAGGTTTAACTAGTTCTAAGTTCTAGGGGACTAATGACCTCAGCAGTTGAGTCCCATAGTGCTCAGAGCCATTTGAACCAATTACTTGTATCACTGATGTCATATCACCTTTGCCAGGCATTCATACACCATTATTTTACTAATTTATTTATGCATTTCTATCATTTTAAAAAGGGTGTCTATCTATACATCATTAATCTTAAAAATGTACTTATTAGCAATGTGTCAAGCAATATGCCATTATTTTCTTGTCGAATACGCGTAATGACATCCAACAGAAAAGTGTAGCATCAGTACAGAAGGAATCAATATATAGAGGAAGTTGATGGCAAGAGGCTGAAGGATGAACCAAATGAGGTTAAAGGAAGAAAACGGGAACAGAGAAGAATGAGATGATGGAAGAAAAGCAGTAAATAACGCAGTAAGATTACCAAATGAGATGGAAGTAAGTAAACAGAAGAAGAAAGAGACGATGAAGGCATGGAAAGTTTAGAGTCTGACAGAAATACTGGTTCCTTGGAATATGCCAAGAGAGCAGCCACGCCGCTGGTAACAGATAAATCTTTAATCTCATTTTCTATGTTGTGAGTTTTTGTATAAGTTGGCGTTTATATGTAATTGGTGTCACCGTAATTTCTTTTACTTTTTCAAATCTACCCATATCTGTCCAATAGGATATAGTTCAGTATTTGATAGCTGAATCAATCGACAATACAAGTACTAGACACACTGCTTCCTGAATGTCCCTGATAATTTTAATAGGACACTTTTCGGTCATCATCGTAAATCATTCCAAAAGGGCACAGTGGTATGTCCCGATGTGTGTTACTGGTACTTCATATTGTGTTCTTTTAATTCTTTTGTGTGGAAATTTTTCTGCTATTTGTGTTACTATACCTATATGTTCATTGGAAGTCAGTCTTCTGTCTAGCTGTTCTTCTAAGCATCTATCCGAAGAGTGTTATGTAGAGCATTTTGTTGTCCTTGATTGTGTTTTCACAGCTGGTCTGAACCGTATTTAACGAACAGGACGTAAAAAGTTGTGCTGAATAATTCAGATAATGTTTGAAAGGCGGGAAATTTTATTGAGAAAGCGCGAAGCGATACCCACAGTGTTTAATTTTGGGTCGACTCCTATTCCGTATACGTGGGGATGGCCTTCCGCTTTACATTCAGCAAGCGGGATTGGCGGGTTCTGCAGACCACACTAGTGTTGCAATAAACCCCCTTAGTCAGAAAGCCACAGAAGATACTGCTAACGATATTTTCCAAAGAATTATGAAGTTAGCAGAAAACAGACACTCCCTAAATTTTGGGAAAAGATCTATATTTATTTTTGTACAAGAAATAGACTCATAGCAACAGCTGATGCAGCACATGAGCAGGATTCAATAAACAGACTATAACGCTCCAAATTTTTTGCTGTACATATTTAAGAAAACTTGAACCGGACGAAGCGTGTTACTGAATATCTGAAACAATGAAGATCAGCTACTTTTGCTCTTCATATATTTGCTAATCTTAGAAACAAACGAATTAACCCAAGGACATACTTTACATATCTCCACTCAATAATGTCTTATGGAATTTCTTTAAGGGGTAACTCAACACTTAAAATGAAAGTATTGACTGCAGGAAAGCGACTAGTAAGAATAATATGTGGTCTTCATCCACGAGCGTCACACAGGTACCACATCAAAACGTGGGGTATTTTAACCGCTCCGTCGCAGTACATATATTCGGCAATAAAATTCGTAACAAATAATCCATCACAATTTGAGAAGGACCGTCATGTCCAGTACTACAACACTCAAGGGAAACGTTACCTTTATTACACATTATTAAAGTTGTCAGTGGTTCAAAAAGGAGTACAATATGCAACAAAAAAAGTGTCAGTCAGATACTCAGTACTGTAAAATGTTTGACAGGTAGCGAGGCAACTTTTAAATCTATCTTGAAATCATTTCTCCTTTAAAATCCCTATTCCACTGACGAATTTCTTCTTAAAAACTGATAGGCAGTAAAAAAAATTACTGTTAACACTAATCATGTATACCGATCCTGAAAACTGACTCGTTCCACATCATTCGATGAAAGAATATTTCAAATGATCTGTGGAACCTATAAATAACTAGGTTAGCTTTGCAACGCACTTTGAATGTTTGCTATTTTACTTGTTTAGCTCTCGAGAATTCATTTCGTGTTTTCTGAGACTGTCACTAACAGATCATTAGCGTAGGCTGTTATGCTATCAGTACTGTTATCCTTGTCCAATAGGCAAGCATGCTCCTCGAAAGCGACGTAGCGCAAGATGGGTCTACAAATCGAAGCCTGTGGACACCCTTCAGTAGGGCGTTTGTTTACGTCGCGAGTTCCTACTTGAAGCTCGGCTACCATGACTCTATAGTAATCTACGTACACAGTAGTCATCTACTACATATGTGTCTCGACAATTGTAAGACGACATTTTGAAAGATTAAACATTTCACTCCATGACTAGCCCGCTAAAGGCAGCAGCTGGTACGCGAGACTATGCGCCGGGGCTGCGGCATCCCCTGTCGGTTTCGCTTACGGCACGGCTCGCCGGAGCAGCGGTCCTCGCCGGTAATCGGCCGGCGGTGCATATTAACCACTCGCGCCGCGCCCCGCGGAAACGTGTTTTTCTTCATGTGCCACCGCACTGCACCCAAGCCCTCTGCTGGCTCCTTTGATGACGCCAATCAGACTTAGCATAGCTAACACGAGAGAAGCATGAACTTATAATATCCCAACGTCAAGTTTATTGGAGGGTATTCGCTCCCCGAGACGCCGCATTCGATGGAACACGCTGCTCGACCATCTTATGTCGGCCGACTACATTGAAATCAAGTTCCGTCGGCTCAAGTGGAGAGCGCAGCTCGCGTCTGCAGCGAGGAACCTGCCCGACCACCGATGGGCCGTACCAGCGTAACGGAAACCTGTTTATACTAAGAAAGACTGTTACGAGGGACAATATCGATCTCAGTTCGTAGTACGTCTTAGTTGAAGCCTACATAAGAAAATAAAATGGTTCATAACCCAGCATTTCATTTAAGAGTACGGCTTCCGGGTGTTCACGTGGTTGTTGTTCCCATTCTAAACACAATATTGCTACAGGTAGCCTGGGTGGCTGATCAGGAGGATAAGAATATCAGTGAGAACATAGTGGGAATTATATCAAAATGTTAGAAGCAGTCACAATCGAGCTGCAGCAGGCCATTTCAAAAACAGTATTACAACGTATTATTAAAGGTGTGCACTGAACAAGCAGTAAAGGAAACCAAAGAAAAATTTGGACTAGGAATTAAAATCTAGGGAGAAGAAATAAAAACTTTGAGCTTTGCCGATGACACTGTAATTCTGTCGGAGGCAGCAAAGGACTTGGAAGAACAGTTGAACGGAATGGACAGTGTCTCGAAAGGAGGCTATAAGATGACCATCAACAAAAGCAAAACGAGGATAATGGAATGCAGTCGAATTAAATCAGTCGACGCCCAGGGAATTAGATTAGGAAGAGAGACACTTAAAGTAGTAGTTGAGTTCTGTTATTAGGGCAGAAAAATAACTAAGGATGATCGAAGTAGAGAAGATGTAAAATGTTGATTCGCGATGGTAAGGAAAGCGTTTCCGTGGAAGAGAAATTTGTTAACATTGAGTATAGTTTTAAGTGTCAGGAAGTCTTTTCTGAAACTGTTTGTATGGAGTGTAGCCATGTATGGATGTGAAACATGGACGATAAACAGGTTAGACAAGAAGAGAATAGAAGCTTTTGGAATGTGTTGCTACAGAAGAATGATGACGATTAGATAAGTTGATCACGTAACTAATGAGGAGGTACTGAATAGCACTGGGCAGGAAATGAATTTGTTGGACAACTTGACTTGAAGAAGGGATCGATTGGTAGGACACGTTCTGTGGCATCAAGGGATCACCAGTTTAGCATTGGTGGGTAGCATGGAGGGTAAAAATCGTAGAGAGAGACTAAGAGGCGAATTCTCTAAGCATATTCAGAAGGATTGTAGGCTGCGGTAGGTACTGGGAGATGAAGAGGCTTGCGTACGATAGAGTAGCACGGAGAGCTACATCAAACCAGTCTTTGGACTGAAGACCACAACAGCAACATTGCAAGGTGCTTCGAAATGTTATCTGGAGGGCAAAAAGTGCGTGGTAAGCAAATAGAATAGCTAATCTTTAATGTAAAATTAAAACCGTTTGACGCTCTTGTGTGTTCCAGAGGGCGTACTGATATTCCCTGAGACCCAGATTTCCTCAGCGTTTTCCAGCTCTGGTGAATGTGATGGTATTAACAACCTGAGAGCCTGAATTTATACGTCAGTCCCAATTAACTACGTTTGCCGACACTTATATTTTGATGGATCTTAATTAAGCTGCCCCAATAAACTTGGTATTTGCTTTAATCGTATTTCATTTCGATGACTAAAATCGAGGCAATGCGAGGCGACACGTTATTTGCTCGACACAGCTACAGGTATTGGTATCGATACCAAATGCGGAATCTAATCTTGGGACGCCTCTATTGGTGCGTGAACGTAGGTTGTTGATGTTGTTTAACACTGTTTAATGCTATCTGACAATCTTGTTCTTCAAATTTAACACCTTTCACCCCTTCGTTAATAAGCTTTCCATCTCTTTACTTCACTCTTCGATAATTCTCGAATGGTGTTATCAGAAGTATTGTGCGTAATAGTGCCTGTGATTTTAGGAAATATTAAAAGCTTTTTTTCAGTAGGATTGCAGCCAAGCCACCGGCCAAAAGATTCTGTACTGACAGAATCGATAGAGATTGTATCGATTTTGTCGAAACAGAATCTAACTTTAAGGCTGATGGCTTGATCATTTCTTGCAAACCTACCGAAAAAATGCTTTTAACATTTCAAAAATGAGTTCTGACACCAGTTGCAAGTACCACCATATTCAACCAAACGCGAGGGTCACAATCGCATATTTTACAAACATTATTTAGTTAATGTTCCTGTATCGCTGCTGTTGTTCTAGTGTTCCATCTGCAAACTGGTTTGATGCAGCTCTACAAGCTGTTCTGTCTTGTGCAGCCGTCTTCATCTCTCCAGAACTACCGAAAAATACATCTATTGGCACAAACAAAAATTCTTCAAACATAGTTGGCCCTCACACATATTTCATTACTCCCCAATTCGATTCATTACGTAATTGTTAGCCACAATTCGATTTATTACGTAATTGTCAGTTACTGTATAAACTCACCGAATTTTCCAAACGCTATTTTCTTCTTGTCCGAATTGCTTATCGCCCACCTTTCACTTCCGTACAAGGACAAATACCTTCAGAAAAAGACTTATTGACAGTTAAATTCGTATTGGATGTTAACAAAGCCATGTCTTTCAGAGATGATTTCTTCTGTAGCCATTTCGCATTTTAATGTCATCTCTACTTCGACCACCATCAGCTGTTTTGCTACACAAATATTAAAACTCATGTATTAATTTTTTTTGTCCCGTTTCCTAATCTAATTCCCCCAGGACTGCTTGACTTAAAACGACTAAATTCTACCTATTATATTTGTTGATATTCGTCTTACAGCCTCTTTTGAAGAGACTATCGATTTCGTTCAGCTGCTCTTGCAGGTCCTTGGCCGCCTCTGAATCGCAGTGTCATCGGCAAGCATCAGAATGTTTGTTCAGTCTCCTTGGACTTTAACTCTCCTTCCAAAATTACTTTACTGCTTGCTCACTGTACAGACCGAATGACATCGAGCACAGGCTACAACTCGGCCCCATTCGCTCTTCAACTATTGCTTCCTTTTCATGTCCTGCGACTTATGTTCGCAGTCTGGTCTCCGTAAAAGTTGTAAATAAACTTCAGCTCTCTGGATTTTATCCCTGTTGCCTTTAGAATCCCAAAGAGAGCATTCCGGTCAACAATGTGAATAGCTTTCTCTCAATCTACAAATGTTCTACAAGTTTGCTTACCCGTCTTCAACATCTCTTCTAAGATAAGTAGCAGAGTCAGTAATTGGCTTGCATGTTCCTTCTTTTCTCCGGAAAGCAAATTATTCTTCCTCAGTGTCGGGCTTCATCAGTTTCCCTTCATTTTGTGTCATACATACATCTTGCACACCAGATGAAAAAATGTTATTATGGCTGGCTCTCGCAGGACTCAAAATTCTGAGAGAATGTTTTCCGATCCACCGGACTTGTTTCGACTTAAATGTTTGAGTGCTCTGTCAAATTCTGTATTGTAAATCAATATTTATTTTTAAAGGGATTGTGTTTTTGTTCGGTCGATCTGAAAAAGTCTTATAATCATGTTTGTTTTATTTTTCTTGTATTCTGTCACCGGAATTAGTTTATCTATTTCTTACGTTTAATTTTTTTCTGACCCACTTCTTATTTAAGTAACACTTAATTATTTTCGTAACTACTGTTTTCGTTATTTTTATAACCTGGAAAAGTATTCTACGTAATTTGAAGTAAAGTCGTCTTAAGTCGATTTCTTTTTAAGTGTGTTGTTACCTCCAACATTCATCATTCTGTCATTCCATTTCATTTTTCCAATATGTCAGAAAAACAAAACTACCCAAGTAATTTTCCTCTTTCTCTTTGCCTCTACACTACACTCTAGGAACTTCTGGCGGAACTTGTTCTTAACTGTATCGGGATTCGTTTTGCTGTTAATAAACCTTTCACATTCTGAAAGGTCTATTACGCATAGATGTTCTTATTTCATCAACATAGCTTCCACTTTTTGCCACCAAACTTTCTAAGCATCTTGAAGATTGCAGTTGTTCCAACTGTCTTTCCTTCTAATGGTATTTTGTCGTAACCTCCATGTTTGTCGCTTGTTATCCCTTTGGTCTTTCCATACAATTTAACCACTTCTACGATGCCCTCCATCAAATGTTGCAGCCCTCTCTCTCATTCATCCAACACTTGTTAATTATTTAATTATCTTTTTTTTCTCCTTCAACTATTTTGGTTCTTGCATTGTGTAATGTTTTGTTCCTTAGCACATAACTGCAGAGCGTTGACGACGAACAATGCCGATCTCATCTCTTTCCTCATCGCCAAACTTTGCCACCACTCTCTGTTCCGTATAAAGGTCTTTTTTGTCGTAGACGAAATATTATTCTTTGTGCAAGTAGCTTCAATCAGAAATTTTAGGTTCTAGCGTAGTACTTCTGTGAGAAAATTTGAGAGGTCAATGGTTTACTCCTACCATATAACATATTCTGGCGGACAACGTAAAAGGAAAACGAAGGCAATGGACGTTAATCATACTGGGTGATATTTCATTCGCAACGTCATTGGTTTCGGGATACTAGTAGTCGTTAATTTTACAACGGTTCTGGTTTGTGAACTCTTTATTGCCATACCTCTTTCCGTAGTATGTGAACTCCGTCTAAGAGCCTCATTAATTCTGATCGGCAATCCCGTGAGAACCGGGCACCGATTCTGCCACGCACCACATATCTAACGAACGCCGCGGCGAGCGGTTTAAACAGTTAAGAAAAGTAAATGATCCATATCTGATGCCGGCGTCGGCGCTCTAGAATAAAAAGCGGCCTCCTCGCTTGCTTTCCGCTGCACCGTATCGGAAGGAATGCACAGTGAATTAATGCATTCCTAATTAGAACGCGGAAACTTTTTTTTTTCTCACAGATTGTTGCACGTCCTCTGCAACGGCCTGCTCGTCTCGTAATTAATGCAAATGTATTGGTAATAAATAAAAGCGCTATAATTCATCTCCAGTCGTTCCACTTTGTCACAAAAGCGCCCCCTCCCCCATACTTTTTTTTTATTCTTTTGCTCTTCACCTGCGTACAGAGAAAGAGCAACCGCCACCCCTCGTCTGAGAGCTAAAGAGAAACGTGAAGGGGTGCCGGAGTGCCGGTGAGAAACAATATGGGGTCGCAGAGAGATGTGTGTGCGTGTGTGTGTGTGTGTGTGTGGCTGGACCAGTTCCCGAACCGGCCTGGTTTTTGCTTCTCCCCATCTCGCTCGCATTCGACCCTACCGCAAGGACTGCTATCGACTTGAAACATTGCGATACATCTCGGTACGCGATTGATTATTCAGATGAAGGTTCGCCGTAGGGGTGCCGCACCTGGCGTGCGCAGTTGAGGAGGGACACTGCGAGACGAGACGCACACACACACACACACACACACACACACACACACATAGCGGCTATCCAGCCGGCAGTGCCCTACTTTGCATACTTCCAAAAGCCGGTCCGGGGCATAATGGCGAGGGAGACCCATTCCGCAGCGTAAAGAGAATGGGTGTGCGATGGTGCGATGGGCGAGATGAAGATGAGGAGGGGGAGGGAGGGAGGGAGGGAGGGGGGTGTTAGGAGGCAGCCCTCGGGCTCAGGCGCGCGATGCATTTCCTCGGCTCGGCGCGGCGCGGCTTCCTTTTACTCTTTCTCGTGTGGGGAACAGAACCGGACCCGGCTCGATATAAAACGCTTTTACGGGGCAGTCGAACGTGTCTACCAATAGCCGTCACGGATTCATAAGGAGAAATCCCCGCTCTCATCCGCCGGCTGTGCCCGGTTTTAATGAATTCCGCGCAGAGGTGGAGGAGGAGAAAGGGCGGAGGAGAAGCGGCGCGGCCTTTTCTCTCCGGCCGCTTGTCTCTGCCGCGCGCGATTATGCGAATTACTGGTCGCCTAACGGCGCGGGCCACTGGATTCGGAGATGTAAAAAGGCCCGCGGGGCCACGTACGCGTAATTTGAATACCGGATTAATTTTGGGTCGGGCTCGCTCCGACGCAGGAATTCTTACCCGCCGTCTCTGACAGGAGAAACCAAAAAAGAAATCTCTTTCCTAATTGCCAACAACCTACTTGTAGCAGTCTTGTTAGTTCATGAATTGGGGTCAAATGTCTTCATCTACTGCAATCTCTTACTGCCTCCTTCTTACCACTATCGTGAAAAGTAGAAGTCTATGACTTCGCTGAATGCCTTCGTGGAGCACTTTTTTTTTCAGATCTGCATATGGTATAGACTACAAGAAATATTTCCCTGTAAGCGCGGTGTTCGGTCTCAAGAAACTCCCTGACAGATGAAAACTATGCATTGGACCAGGACTCGATACCGAAACACTGAAAAAATTTCTGTTATCGACTGGGACATCACTCACCATTCACCTTCACAGCTACAACACAGCTTTCCGGACTAGACTACTGATAGTTTCATAGCACACGCTGCCACCCCGTTATCTAATTGCACGGTAGTTAACAACCCATATTATCTGCTCTATTAGGACACCTGTGGCTTTCATAGAAACAAGAGAGGTGTGTGGACGATGAAAAGGATCCCCAAGCAGGGTTAAGTCTGGAACGGCAGCAGAAATGCTGGACAATTTTCTTAAATCAGAAATCTTAACAGGAGAGAGAGAGATGGGGGGGGGGGGGGGAGACAAAACAGTCCTTATTCCTTACACGAGCGACTGTCTTAACTCAGTCTATTGCTGTTGGCAAGTGAATCTACTGCAGCTCAACTGTCCTCACACTATTTATTTAGTTATTTATCGTATGGGTTCAAATGGCTCTGAGCATTATGGGACTTAACATCTGAGGTCATCTGTCCCCTAGAACTTAGAACTACTTAAACCTAACTAACCTAAGGACATCACGCACATTCATGCCCGAGGCAGGATTAGAACCTGCAACCGTAGCAGTCGCGCGGTTCCAGACTGAAGCGCCTAGAACCGCACGGCCACTGGAGCCGGCTATCGTATGGGAATGCATAAACAAACATTACAAAACTACTACACGTCACCATTTAAACACAGTTCTCCGGCATAAAATAACACAAATGACAACAGCTGTATACGGATATGAAGGTCTTTCACGTATTTTGTAACGTCACTCGTAACTGTCAGGCAATCTTCGAAAGGGCCCTTGTAGACACGTGCGGGACATGTCGATACATGAGCCACTGCTGTCGTCCCGCACCACAGTCACACGATAGGCATGAAGTTTTTCTCCACTTGAAGACAGCGTCTGCACATCGTCCATCGCCCGTTGGGATGCGGTTCAAGGTAGTCCGAATAGCCCGAGGCTGGTCGAATCCAGGGGCTTTCTTCTGGATGCAAGGTAGCTTCAAGCATTGTGGAAAACAGTTTCGTTGCCAGTAGCTTTTCCATTCATCGATGGTACTGAATTCCATGAGAGTCCTGGCTGTGATGAGAGTGGGATGCCTTGATCTTAGTCTTTTTCGCTCTGAAGCTGATACGTCGTCCATTATCGGGAGGTCGGTGTTACTAGCATTCTTCTGATGTTCATTTCTTGCAGTAGTGCACTCTTCCTTCTGATATCGGGAGGTGAAATGTAGTTGACGGCGTCCATTATCGGGAGGTCGGTGTTATTAGCATTCTTCTGATGTTCATTTCTTGCAGTAGTGCACTCTTCCTTCTGATATCGGGAGGTGGAATGTAGTTGACGATAGGCAGCAAGAATAGCCAGTATGTGGGAATAAATCGTATCCTTCCACTAACAATGCGCACGGCCTCGTTATGTTGTCCGTCTATCTTTTTTACGTGTTGACTGTTAAGCCAGACAGGCACACAGTACTCTGCTGCTGTGTATATCAGTCCGAGTGCTGGTACCCGGAGAATGTCTCCTAACGATCCCCAACGAGAGCCACAGAGGTTATGGAGAACGTTGTTTCTGGTTTTGAGCTTAGCAGACGTTCTTGTCATGTGCTCCTTAAAATAACGTGTCCTATCTTACGTGACCCCAAGGTATTTTGGATGCATATTATGATGAGGCGTGTCTCTCTCAAAATAAACATCGAGGTCTCTGTGTGCCAATCTAGCGGACAAATGAAAACGTGAAACTTCTGTTTTATTTGAGTTTGGTTGTAACCTCCATTTACGGTCATGGTGGTTTATGATGCCTATATCATAAGTTAGAATTTCTTCAGTTGTGTTTGGTAGCTATTGCCCAGTTGACTCCATAGCCAAACTTCCTGAACTGTGCTGGAGAAATATGAGGTACATATAAATTAAGCAAGAGAGGAGCAAGGACGTATTCCTGTGGTAAGCCATTATTCAATACTTTTGTGCAGCTAGTGTCTTTTTCTGCAATTACTGCAAATGTGCTACCAGCTAACATGTTGTCAATTAGTTTTGTTGTCCGTTTGCATGGGACAAGTTGTAATAATTTATAAAGCATTAACACCTACATCTACATAGATACTCCGCAAGCTACCGTACGGTGCGTGGCGGAGGGTACCCTGTACCACTACTGGTCGTTTTCTTTCCTGTTCCACTCGTATAAAGCACGAGGGAAAAACGACTGTCTATAAACTGCCTTATGAGCTCTAATTTCTCGTATCTTCGTGATCGTTACGCGAAATGTATTTTGGCGGTAGCAGGATCGTTCTGCAGTCATCTTCAAATGTCGATTCTCTAAATTTGCCTAACAGTTTTTCTCGTAAAGAACGCCTTTCCTCTAAGGATTCCCATTTGAATTCCCGAAGTGTCTCTATAACACTTCCGTGTTGTCCGAAACTATGGGTAAATAATGTAGCAGCCGGCCTCTGAACTGCTTCGATTTCTTCTCTCGTTCTGACCTGGTACGGATCCCACACACTCCAGTAGTTCTCAAGAATATATCGCACCAGCGTCCTATATGCGGCCTCCTTTACAGGTGAACCATTCTTTCCTAAAATTCTCCCAACAAACCTAAGTCGTCCATTCGCCTCCCCTACCACAGTTTTCGTAAGCTCGTTCAATCTCATACCACTTCGCAACATTACGTCCAGATATTTAAACGAATTGACTGCGTGAGGCAGGACACTACTATTACTGTATGCGAACATTACAGGTTTCATCTTCCTACTTATCCGCATTACCATAAATTTTTTCAAAGTTCAGAGCTAGCTGCCATTCATCCCACCTACTGCAAATTTTGTCCAGTTGTCTTGTGCCTTCCTACAGTCACTCAATTTCGACACCTTGCCGTACATCGTAGCATCATCAGCAAACAACCCCAGATTGCTATCATTTTCACCGAATTGTTTACGAAGATAGAGAACAACACCGGTATTATCACACTTCCCCGGGGCACCCTTGTCTCTGATGTACACTCGCCGCCGAGGACAACTTACTGGGTTCTATGTCCATGCCTTCAAACCATATCATACGATGCACTTAGATCAACGAAAGCAACTGACGTTTTCTGCTTCATTTTGTATCCCGCTTCAATAAATGTTGTTAAGGATCTGACTTGATCATGGCAGCTCCGTCCTGGTCGGAATCAAACCTCCTCAAGGCTCAAGGTTCTGAAAGATTACAGTACTAATCCGATTGCATATAATTCTTTCACGAAACTAATAAACAGTGTGTTTGGGCGATAGTTCTTAGGCTGGTCTGATGCCTTGCCGGGATTGAATACTGCAATGATTTTTGATTGCTTCATTTTTTGTGGGACTGAACCATATATCATAATGTCATAGAACAAATCCACCAGCCATCTTTTTGCGTAGTTCCCACTATGCAGAAGAAATTCTGGGTGGATTCAGACTTTTCCCGGTGGCTTTCCGGGATTTAGAGTTTTAAAAGCAGCAGAAATTTCAGATACAGAAAAAGCTCTTGAGAAGTTAGATTGTTCAGTAGTGGTCTTTTGAGCATTGTAAGTTTGTGTCTGATGTTTGAGATTGAACCCTTGGTGCTCTTGATGAGGACAGTAGATGTGATGCAATCCTATTAGCTGATATAATAGTATCGTTTTTTGTTTCCATTCAAGTTCCTTAGTAATAACGAAGCTTTTCCACTTTGCGTTTCAAAACTGAGTGACTCAACAGTCCCTGCCCACCTACTACGTCTGGCTGTATCGAGGTTATGAAGCAGTTTATCCGCTATTTCCGGGTCACCGCTTTTTAGAAATTAATCGTACTGTTTCTCAGTAGTATCATTCCAACCTGGAATATGTCCCTTCCGGAAGCCCCTAGGAATTATCTTCTTTGGTGGACTTATCACAGTTCCAACAGGCGTCTCATAGGTTTTTACTTTTGGGGCAATCGAACCAAGAGATTTGTGCAGATTTTTAGCAAATACATCCCTCTTTGCTTTTCTGAAATGCCATTTAGGTCGTGGAAAGGATAAAACGAAATGGATATTGGTACCGATTTCAATTAAGATTGGATGGTGTTGGCTGTATGGGAAGACTTGTAATGCGAAATGCGAACGTTCGAGAGATAGTTTATTTTCATTAGTTGTCGGAAAGCATGGATCGGGATTATACTCCAGTCTCCAAAATGGTGATACAAATGTTACTTTGTCATTTGCCTCAAACACCCAATATTAGCTATTGTCTTCCGCTTAGCTTACAACGTAACACTACTGTACGGAGACCGCCTGTAACGCACTCGTTTTTGTTCACACCTAGGCACCAACACTGCACGTGTTCTGAGTGACATCTGCTGTGCTATATGACGCCTAACTTGTGAAAGTGATGTTATAAGGGACCGCATTTTATTCAGAAAATCGAAATATAGTCACAGCAGCGAAGAACTAGCAACCATAATAGTGTATACGAGCAGGCGTTTTTGGCCTGTCAGACGTTTGAGTACAACAAAAGTAAGAGATTGTAGTTTCAAGTACACCTTGCGTTCCCAATCACGTGAACGATAAAGAACTGTGGAGTGAATTTGAGATTGCCAAGTTTCTGCCCAGGAATTTCTTTGAACAAGTGCAGGTTATTTCAAGAGATTATTCTTGCACTGTATTTACGATTCCAGTAGGGCGTAAAACACGAGGTCAACGGCCTTGCCGCTGTGGTAACACTGGTTCCTGTCAGATCACTGAAGTTCAGCGCTGTCGGGCTGGGCTAGCACTGGATGGGTGACCATCCGGTCTGCCGAGCGCTGTTGGCAAGCGGGGTGCACTCAGCCTTTGTGAGGCAAACTGAGGAGTTACTTGACTGAGAAATAGCGGCTCCGGTCGCGGAGACTGACGTACAGCCGGGAGAGCGGTGTGCTGACCACATGCCCCCCCATATCTGCATCCAGTGACGCCTGTGAGTTGAGGATGACACGGCGGCCGGTCGGTACCGTTGGGCCTTATGGCCTGTTCGGGAGGAGTACTGTGTATAGGCAAGTTTTGCTTGAAATAAATTTGAAAATGAATTTCTAAATATTTTACTTTACAGTATGTATACTGTCCCTTTTCTTTTTCAAAATATATAGGTCCTATTTTCGTTTTCAAATTATATACAGATATCATTCATACTCCTGCGTTACATGAAGCCGTCTTAACTTATTTTTCATCCGATACCGAGTACTCAGCTAATACTCCATAAACTGTGGAAGAAATAGAAACTATGTTTTCGACGAATAATAAATAAAAATTGGGTAAAATTTCCAGTACTTCATCAGATCTGTTTAAATGTCAGAAGAGAGAAGCGTCTCAAAATGAGTCAAGAAATAATTTCTGAAGGCACATACCACAGAATTTAGTGTTCAGAATGTTCAAATGTGTGTGAAATCTTATGGGGCTTAACTGCTAAGGTCATCAGTGCGTAAGCCTACACACTACTTTACCTAATTTATCCTAAGGACAAACACACACAGCCATGCCCGAGGGAGGACTCGAACCTCCGTCGGGATCAGCCGCACAGTCCATGACTGCAGCGGCCCTAGACCGCTCGGCTAATCCCGCACGGCAGAATTTAGTGGCACAGTGAATTTCTTCCTTCGCGTTCTCAGTTTATTAAATATTTCATTTTGAAGCAAGTTAGTGTACGCAGAAACGTTTTTTGAAAGTAACAACCAATGTCAACTGCTACTGAAATGACAGTGTTAATTGAGAGCTGCATTCTGTGGATCAAAGATATTATCTTCTTGTTGAATAAGGAGACGTACAGCACTAACTATGAGTAAGCGACCACCAGGGTGCGTGGGCAGTTGTGGAACGGTAATGGTTGGGGGAAAATGCGTGGTGTATTGGATTCCGGAATGAGACAGGGAACGGTGCTGCAGATCGGCAGTGTCTTAATTTTATGCAGGAAGCCACTTCATTTCAATATGTGCCAGTATTTAAAGAATCATTAATAAAGCTGCGAGAGAGTTATTTATCAGCACGCCATCACAAACTTCGCTGTGGACGTCGACGACGCACTGAATAGCTGTACACATAAATACCGTTTCATGAATTCCGGTCGATCTAGGATTTCAGTTTGGATACAAATGAATAAATTGCTGAATTACAACTAGTGAGGCTAGATTTCTTTTAAAGGAGTGCTATTTCTGCTTTGCATAATAGATATTGAATTTCGAATCTGAAGGCCAGCACGACCATTCCTTACCAGAACACTGAATACAAAATGTCTCCATTCTTCTTCTTTCGTTTCTCCCTAATTTGGAGCAGATTAAATCAATGAACTTAAGATGTTCTGTGCTTTTTATATTACCCCGGTGTTACTTCATTCTTTCTGATCTTGCGTTCGTTTCTTCTTCTTCAGAGATGTGGATTGTTCGTTTGGTTTTCGTTTTGACTTGGAACTTCTCTTTCTTGTATTTGGTTATTTGTTTTCCAGTTTTATCTGTGAGCATATTTTCTGTGATTCGGATTTCTCTTACGCCCTTCTCCGTTTCCTTAAACCAATTTGGTGTTTTCTTGTTGCAGAAGTTGTCAAAAACTTTTTTTTTTTGTTATTGTATTTGGGTTCATTCTGAGGATGTGTCGATGAGTCATTTTCCTCATTGTGTCTGAGAGTTTTTCGGTAGTTTGGTAAAGGGATTCATTTCTGATGTGAATTAGTGTGTTGTTGTGGAATCTGGGCCAGGAATTTTTCTTTATACCTGCCTTTCCTTGATCTCCAGCCTTTCCACTGGACCATGGATGGTGATGGACAACGTTTCGGGTGCATACAGGACTTACAGTTTGAATACTCTATTGTAATACCTTATTTTTGCAGTCAGTGACAGGAAGTTCATGTTATATGTGTTTTGGGTGAGTTGTAAGTCCAGTTCAACTTTACCTCATCTAGCTTCAATTTCCCTTTTCTCGAGAGCTTTCCAGTTCATCCATTCTCCAAGATATTTTAATTTTTTGATGATTTTTTTTTGTCCCACTTGAACGTATTTTTGTGGGGTTTTATGTTTAACATTACCAGAATATCTTTATTATTATATTGTTTATAATTTTTTTTATATACGTGGTTCCGAAACACTGCCATATTTGCCACATTTTTGCTATTAATGTATTATGAAAATGAATGTAGGCCTCGTTGAAGCAGTTGAGCACACCTCATTCAAATCCAAGAAAACCACATTTTCTAATCTGAAACATTTCTTCTAAGACCCACATTAAAGAAAAGTACCCTTACTAAGCGTGATTGCATTTATGTTGTTTGTAAGACGGAAGAAATTTCTGAGGATACACGTTTGAAGAATCCACTGTACGGTAGTGAAACATGGACTGTGGGAAAACCGGAAAGAAAGACAATCGAAGCTTTTGAAATGTGGTGCTGCAGACTAATGTTAAAAATATAGGTGGACTGATAAGGTAAGAAATGAGGAGGTACTGCGCAGAATCGGAGAGGAAAGGAATATGTGGAAAACACTGACAAGGAGGGACAGGATGATAGGGCATCTGTTCAGACATGAGGAAACGACTCCCATGGTACTAGAGGAACCTGTGGAGAGCAAAAACTGTAGAGGAGGACAGAGATTGGAATACATAAAGCAAATAACTGAGGTCATAGGTTGGCGCAGGAGAGGAGTTCGTGCGGGTCACATCAAACCAGTCAGAAGATCGATGACTGAAAAGAAGAAAACAAAAAGAAGAAAAAGAAAAAAAGACGGCGTTGGGTGTCCGATCGGTCTCCAATCAACATTCCTGATGCTCATTACAAGATTCGACGGGTGTTCGAAAATGGCTCTGAGCACTATGGGACTTAACTGCTGAGGTCATCATTCCCCTATAACTTAGAACTACTTAAACCTAACTAACCTAAGGACATCACACACATCGATGCCCGAGGCAGGATTCGAACCTGCGACCGTAGCGGTCGCGCTGTTCCAGACTGTAGCGCCTAGAACCGCTCGGCCACTCCGGCCGGCTCGACGGGCGTGTTATGAGTACAATATGCCATGCGAATTTTCGACAGGGGCAAGCGAACGATACGGGACTGCTTAAGTGACTTCAAGTGTGATTCATTTGAGAGTCTTTTTTTTTAACACCGAATGAAGATTGTTAGTAACCAAATTCTCTTTTCCTTCCCGTTGAATTCCTGTAAGTGGACTCATTGTGTTCCAACTGGCAGGTGCAGTGCTGAAAAGACACGATTACAACATCAGGTCGAAGCAACGCCTTTACATATCGTCCCATATCGAAGACTTCTCTCGCAAAGCCAGGTTCTTTCATGCAAAGTATTAATTTTTTATGACGTATCGTAGGGACAGATCATCAAGAAAGCCCTCGAGATGTAACTTGATAGGCGATATGAAGCACCCCATTTCCTAAATCTCGGCAAAATTTGAGTCGTTTTAATGTTCTCCAGATATGATAAAACAATCTATAAATATTACGATTGTTATTGCCCCTATCATTCTTACGTAGTTAAAAATTGTATCGCCTTTACAAAGCGTAGAAAAGGAAAATCAGAAAGTGTAGAATCTTTTTATTCGTTAATATTCACTGATATGATCCACATTATTCGTTAACTGAAACCAAAATCTCTCGTGTTTAATAGAAGTCAGGCAGAAGGTAGGGAAGAGAGAAAGGAGGTAACATAAACGTCCCTCGATGCAGTAGGTGAAATTCATTGTCTGTTCGTTGATTTGTGATTTAGCGCGAAAAACAGCTGTCCTAAGCGCCCAAATCTTGACTTACAGTAGGCCGTTTTCTAGGAAAGCACTCCGTGGTCCTTGGAGTTAGCTGACACACTGTTCAAAGCTCTTGTGACAGTGTCTTCCTCCCCATGTTCGTCTTTTCAAGGATGCATTCAGCCCCGATTTCATTTTTAGAGCTCCCTGCCTCAATCTGTAAAAAAACGCAATCCTTTGAAGATCACTTTGTTTTCCGTCCGTTTGTCTGTCTGTCCGACTGTTAAGAACCCTTTTCTCTCAGGGACGAGTACATCGACATCTACAGCATACTTCGCAAGCCACCTAATGGCGTGTGGCGCAGGTACTTTCGGTACCACTATCTGATCGTGCCAACCCTGTTCCACCGGCGAACAGTGCGTGGGAAGAATGATTGTCGGTAAACCTCTGTATTGGCTCTAATTTCTCGAATTTTCTTCTCGTGTCAATACGCGAGATGTATGTGGGGGGAGAAGTAATATGCTGTCCGACACCTCTACAAAAGTGCTGTCCCGAAATTTCAATAGTAAATCTCTACGTGACTCACAACGCCTCTCTTATAACGTCAGCCAGTGGTGTTTCTTTAGCGTCTCCGAAACGCTCTCTCGCCAGCTAAACGATCCCGTGACGAAACGCGCCGCTCTTCGTTGGCTCTTCTCTACCTCCTCCATCAGTCCTACCTGATAGGGATCCCAGATAGATAACCAGTACTCAAGAATCGGGCGAACAAGCGCCTTATAAGCCACTTCTTTCGTGGATGAGTTACATTTCCTTAAAATTCTTCCGATGAATCTGAGTCTGGTATCTGCGTTTCCCACTACCTGTTTTGTGTGGTCATTCCACTTGAGGTCGCTCTGGACGCCTAGATATTTTACGGCAGACGCTGTCTCCAGCTGTGTGCCGTCAGTAGTATAGCTGTACAGCAGTGTTCATTTCCTATGTATGCGCAATATGTTACATTTATTTACGTTCACGGTCAACTTCCAGAGCCTGTACCATTCATCAGTTCTCTGCAGGTCGTTCTGCAAATTCTTACTGTCTTCCGGCGTTGCTGCTTTGTTATAGACAACTCCATCACCTGCGAATAGCCTTAAGGGACATCCGACGCTTTCTACTAGATCATTTACATATACTGTTAACAGCAACGGTCCTATCACACTTCCCTGTGGTACTCCGGATATTACCTTTACACCTGCGATTTTGTTCGGTTAGGAGTCACGTATTAAGTTCTATCTGCAAGAATGTATTGAATCCAATCATAAGTGTACTCCGATGCTCCGTAAGCTCGTATTGTTTTCAGTAAACGGCAATGTAGGTTGGTTGGTTGATTTGTGGAAGGAGACCAGACAGCGTGGTCATCGGTCTCATCGGATTAGGGAAGGTGGGGAAGGAAGTCGGCCGTGCCCTTTCAGAGGAACCATCCCGGCATTTGCCTGCAGTGATTTAGGGAAATCACGGAAAACCTAAATCAGGATGGCCGGACGCGGGATTGAACCGTCGTCCTCCCGAATGCGAGCCCAGTGTCTAACCACTGCGCCACCTCGCTCGGTAAACGACAATGCAGACATGTCAGGTTCAAATGTGATCTATGGTCCCTCGGCGGTGTAAAACATTTAAGCTTCTAAGAAGTTCAGTCAGAAAATACGACCATTTATATATTTTGATGCTGGAGAACTTACTCATTAAAACTTCAGGGAAATTCCCCGTGACTTAGAATCATGAAATTCGGCAAGAAACAAGGTTCACAGTACGAGTAAAGGAAAAAATCTGTAACTTGTTAAATTTTAATTGTATTACATAAAAAAGCAACTGTTTGCAATTTGAACACACACTGCATTCCTCTGCCGTCAGAAGCATAACGGACGAACACCACTGTGTGCAAACATTAAGTGAAAGTTGCAGTAATGTAGAAGTAAGTAAATAAAAATGTTTTATAAAATCTTATCTCTGTACATATATGAACCGAAGTGCCCTACTCGCTTCGTTTTGATGTCCGGGCTACTCTGAGGCTCCAGTGTAGAGATTTTAATATATTCTTAGAATTATTGGGACCAATATTTTGCCAGTATCGATATCGATAACACGCAAAAATCGCTGAAATTCTCGAGGCCCAGGATGGATGAACTATAAATTTGTGTTTAACACTCAGTGCGCGATTCCTACTCACAACTGGGAAATTTTTGTGGCTGACACTGCGCGACCGCACCCAGCGTCGTAGGCGGAGGAGCTGTTGGAACAAGAGGATATTCGGCGAATGACTGGACAGCCCGATACCCCAACTTCGATCCTATACAGCACGTGTGGGATACGTAGAGGAGACGTATTTTAGCCCTCCACATGCACCAGCGACCAGCCAACAGTCGTCAACCGCGCTGGTGGAGGGATGGAAGACCTTACCAGAAGAATTCTGTAGCAACTTTGTGGTCACCGTGGGATCACGTTGCAAAGCGGATCGAATGCTGGCTCCTCGTGTTGATCACACACTCTATTAAGAACCATGTCCCGCGTTTCGTAATTTCCAGGGGAACACCACAAATAGCTGTGACTTCAAAATAATTGTAGTCTTTGGGTAAAAGTGTCAGTTCTGTTCGACCTATTGTGTGTTCCAGTTACCTTCTGCAGTATAGAATGTATTCGAATTAAATCAGGTGACACTGAGGGAATTAGATTAGGAAATGAGACACTAAAAGCAGTAGATGAGTTCTGCTAATTGGGAAACATAATAATTGGCGATGGTCGCAGTAGAGAGGATATAAAATGTAGACTGGCTCATGCAAGGAAAGCATTTCTTAAAGAGAGCAATTTGTTAACATCGAGTATAGATTTAAGTGTCAAAAAGTCCTTTCTGAAAGTATTTATATTTAGTGTACCTATGTATGGAAGTGAAACATCGACGAAAAATACACTAGTGCCATTGGAATTGCTACACCAAGAAGAAATGCAGATGATAAACGGATATTCATTGGACAGATATATTATACTAGAACTGACATATGATTACATTTTCACGCAATTTGGGTGCATAGATCCTGAGAAATCAGTACCCAGAACAACCACCTCTGCCCGTAATAACGGACGTGATACGCCTGGGCATTGAGTCAAACAGAGCTTGGATGGCGTGTACAGGTACAGCTGCCCATGCAGCTTCAACACGATACCCCAGTTCATCAAGAGTAGTGGCTGGCATATTGTGACGAGCCAGTTGCTCGGCCACCATTGACCAGACGTTTTCAATTGGTGAGAGATCTGGAGAATGTGCTGGTCAGGGCAGCAGTCGAACATTTTCTGTATCCAGAAAGGCCGGTACAGGACCTGGAACATGTTGTCGTGCATTATCCTGCTGAAATGTAGGGTTTCGCAGGGATCGAATGAAGGGTAGAGCCACGAGTCGTAATACATCTGAAATGTAACGTCCACTGTTCAAAGTGCCGTCATTGCGAACAAGAGGTGACGGAGACGTGTAACCAATAGCACCCATATCATTACGCCGGGTGATACGCCAGTATGGCGATGGCGAATAGACGCTTCGAATGTGCGTTCACTCCGATGTCGCCAAACACGGATCCGACCATCATGATGCTGTAAACAGAACCTAGATTTATCCGAAAAAATGACGTTTTGCCATTCTTGCCCCCAGGTTCGTCGTTGAGTACACCATCGCAGGCGTTCCTGTCTGTGATGCAGCGTCAAGGGTAACTGCAGCCATGGTCTCCGAGCTGATAGTCCATACTGCTGCAAACGTGGTCGAACTGTTCGTGCAGATGGTTATTGTCTTGCAAACGTCCCTATCTGTTGACTCAGGGATCGAGACGTGGCTGCACGATCCGTTACAGCCATGTGGATAAGATGCCTGTCATCTCGACTGCTAGTGATACGAGGCCGTTGGGATCCAGCACGGCGTTCCGTATTACCCTTCTGAACCCACCGATTCCATATTCTGCTAAGTCATTGGATCTCGACCAACGCGAGCGGCAATGTCGCGATACGATAACCGCAATCGCGATAGACTACAATCCGACCTTTATCAAAGCATGAAACGTAATGGTACGTATTTCTCTTCCTTATACGAGGCATCACAACAACATTCCACCAGGCAACGCCGGTCAACTGCTGTTTGTGTATGAGAAATCGGATGGAAACTTTCCTCATGTCAGCACGTTGTAGGTGTCGCCACCGGGGCTAACCTTGCATGAATGCTCAGAAAAGCTAATCATTTGCATATCACAGCATCTTCTTCCTGTTGGTTAAATTTTGAGTCTGTAGCACGTCATCTTCGTCGTGTCGCAATTTTAATGGCCAGTAGTGTAGTTTAGACAAGAAGAGAACAGAAGTTTCGAAATGTGATGCTACAGAAGAATGCTGAAGATTAGATGGGAAGATCACGTAACTAATGACGAGGTACTGAACAGAATTAGGGAGAAGAGTAATTCATGGAATAACTTGACTAGAAGAAGGGATCCGTTGGTAGGACACGTTTTGAAGCATCAAGGGATCACATATGTGGTACTGGAGGGAACCGTGGAGGGTAAAAATCGTAGAGGGAGACAAAGATGTGAATACACTAACCAGAGTCAAAGGATATAGGTTACAGTAGTTACTCGGAAATGAAGAGGCTTGCACGGGATAGAGTAGCATGGAGAGCTGCATCAGACCAGTCTCTGGACTGAAGACCACAAAATAACCTTCTGTAGCACACTGCAGCAGTTCTTTTTATGCGTGGTCCGCGTTTCACGAAGCTATGTTACTTCGCAATGAGACATCACGCGAAAGTTACCTTCGTCGTTATGTCTTCCGCATCAGTGTGTGAAGAGCATCGAAAACTGTCCGCCTCGAAAACTGTCCGCCTCGAAAACTGTCCGCCTCGAAAACTGCGCGGTCAGCGCGGTGGATTCCAAACATAAGAGCCCCGCGTTCGATTCCCGGCTGGAACGGAGATTTTCTCCTCTCGGGGGTTGACAGAGTTCAGTGGAAGAAGCTGATGGCTATCTTGAAGAGGAAAGGAGTAGATTGGAAAGAGAGACGACTGATACAGAATCTATATTTACACCAGAACGTAAGGATAAGGATTGGAAATGAAATGTCAGAAGGAAGCAGCATTGGACGAGGTGTTAGACAAGATTGTTGCCATTCCCCACTGTTGTTTAACGTATACCTTGAAGAGACTATTGCGGAAAGTTTAGATGGGAAAAGAGGAATATGTATTGGTGGAAAGAGGATAGAATGTATAAGATTTGCTGATGACATGGTATTATTGGCAGAAAGAGAGCGGACAGTGAATAACATTCTCAAAGATCTGAATGAAGCTTGTGTGGAAGATGGGATGCGAAGAAACACAGCAAAAACAAAGAGTATGGTCATCGGTACAAGATACAGACTGTCCAATATTAAAATAGGACAATCTACCATTAGCCAAGTAAGTGAATTTAAATATCTTGGAAGCACAATAACTGAAGATGTCACCAGGAGGTGAAAACTCGAATTGCCATAGCGAAGGAGGCATTCAATAGAAAGAGGAGACTCTTCTGTGGCAAATTAGTTAAAGGACTAAAGAAAATGCTTGGCATATGTTTTATCTGGAGTGTGGCACTATATGGGGCAGAAACATTGACACTGAGACGAGAGGATGAAAAAAAGTTAGAAGCATTTGAGATGTGGATGTGGAGGGGAATGGAGAGAATAAGCTGGATGGAAAGAGTGAGTAATGAAAGAGTATTGGAAAGGGTTGGTGAGAGAAGATGCTAAAGGTTGTAAGAGAAAGGAAAAAGAACTGGTTGGGACATTCATTGAGAAGGGAGTGCTTGCTGGTAGATGCTTTGGAAGGATTGGTTTGTGGGAGAAGACTGAGAGGAAGAAGGAGACACAAGGTGATAGACGACATAAAGGGAAGAGGAAATAATGCAGACCTGAAGAGGATGGCAGAAGACCGGACAGCCTGGAGAACTACCATGTGAAAACCTGCCTTTAGGCAGAACACTGATGATGATTATGGGGGTTGACTGTCCTGGTATCCTGGTGTTTGTGTCGTCAGAAATGGCATTTCACTGTTGAGATGGTCGTATGGGAAAGTCCCGAAAGCCAATAAATAGGAAAACAAAATGGCTAACGCGTAGCCCCTCCTGCGAATGAACTCATGGGATGAAACGGTGCACAGGGGCAGCTGGTGGCGCTGGAAGGAGGCGCAGCGTCGCTCCACTGCGGGGGCGGCCGTCAGACGGAGAGAGTGTCACGCGGCCGTCGGGAGGGAGAGCGCTGTAGGGACCACCCACGCAGCCTGGCAGGACACCTGTGAGGTTGCGGCTGGGCCGGAGCCGGTAAGGCACGGCAACGGCAACGGCGACGCCGCGGCGCGCCCCGCTTTGTTCCTGCGGAATTAGTGCCGCCGGTTCACCGAGGATAATCGCAGCTGCCCGCGGAGGAGCGACCGCCGGGCTGCCACCCGCCAGACTTCGCTGAAATTCTGCGGTCGCTGCTACGGCGACGACGGCGGCGGCCGCAGGGGACGCGCCCTCACATCGTCTTCGGTGCGTAGGCGGAGGAGGACCGGCTCTGCGACAGCGATTGGCATTTCCCTGAGCAGCCTGTCACAACAGCTCTTTCTCGTCATCTGTGTAGCGCCTCACGGTCCCGCACGAATAGGACGCTGAAGAGCCAAAGAAACTGGTGCTCCTGCGTAATATCTTGTAGGGTCCCCGTGAGCACGCAGAAGTGCCCAACACGATGCGGCATGGACTAGACTGATGTCTACCTGGTGCTGGGGGGGCTGACACCATGAACCCTGCAGGGCTGCCATAAATTCGTAAGAGTACAAGGGGTGGAGATCTCCTCTGAACAGCACGTTACAAGGCTTGCCAGGTATGCTCAGTAATGTTCACGTCTGGGGAATCTGGTGGCCAGTAGAACTGTTTAAACTCATAAGAGTGTTCCTGGAGCCACTCTGTAGCAATTCTGGTCGTGTGAGGTGTCGCATTGTCCTGCTGGAATTGTCCAAGTCAGTCGGAATGCACAATGGACGTGAGTGGATGCAAGTGATCAGCAAGACGCTTACGTACGTGTCACCTATCAGATGCACACGTCCCACACTATTACAGAGCCTCCACCAGCTTGAACAGTCCGCTGTTGACACGGAGAGTCCATGGATTCATGAGTTTGTCAAATGGTTCAAATGGCTCTGAGCTCTATGGGACTTAACAGCTGTGGTCATCAGTCCCCTAGAACTTAGAACTACTTAAATCTAACGAACCTATGGACATCACACACATCCATGCCCGAGGCAGGATTCGAAACTGCGACCGTAGCAGTCGCGCGGTTCCGGACTGCGCGCCTAGAACCGCGAGACCACCGCGGCCGGCTTGTGCAGCAGTCGCCGACATAGTGTAACTGAGGCGGAATAAGGGGAACCAGCCCGCATTCGCCGAGGCAGATGGGAAACCGCCTAAAAACCATCCACAGACTGGCCGGTTCACCGGACCTCGACACAAATCCGCCGGGCGGATTCGTGACGGGGACCAGGCGCTCCTTCCCGCCCGCAAAGCCGTGCGTTAGACCGCACGGCTAACCGGGCGCGTCCTCCGTGCCCGTACTCATCCACCCGCTCCATACAATTTGAAATGAGACTCGTCCGACCAGGCATCAATCTTTCCTGTCATCAATAATCCAATGACGGTGTTGACGGTCCCAGGCGAGGCGTAAAGCTTGGCGTCGTGTGGTCATCAGGGGTGCACGAGTGGGCCTTCGGCTGCGAAAGCCCATATCGATGATGTTTCGTTGAATGGATCGCACATTGACTCTTGTTGATGGCCCAGGAATTTGCGGAAGGGTGGCACTTCTGTCAAGTTGAACGATTCTCTGCAGTCGTCATTGGTCCCGTTCTTGCAGGATCTTTTTCTGTCCGCAACGAAGTCGGAGATCTGATGTTTTCCCGGATTCCTGATATTCACGGTACACTCGTGAAAGGACGGTACGGGAAAATCCCACTTCATCGCTACGTTGGAGATGCTGTGCCCTATCGCTCGTGCGTCGACTGTAACACCATATTCAAACTCACTTCAATCTTGATAACCTGTCATTGTAGCAGCAGTAACCCATCTTACAACTGCGCCAGACACTTGTTGTCTTATATAGGCATTGTCGACCGCTCCACCGTATCCTGCCTGTTTACATATCGCTATATTTGAATGTGCATGCCTATACCAGTTTCTTTGACGCATCAGTGTAGTACCCTCCTATAATACTGCTGCTGGTAGCTGGTTTTCTTCTCCAGAACATTTGCAAAACAGACGGAGAGACGGTGGCGTCCACCGTGTGCGACATACACGGTTTGTTTGACTGTTACAGGAAACTAAGTTAATAAATGATAATAATGAGAATAACTATGATTGTCGGCAGAACTGAGTCAGCGTACACAAAAGTAAAAACAACCATATGTGAAATTAAAAACAATGGCGATAACCTCAAGAGTGCAAAGGGAAATCCCACCACTGTTAAATGCAGAGGAGAGAGCAGATAAATGGGAAGAGTACATTGAACGCCTCTGCAATGGGTAGACTCGTATGATGACGCGGCAGAAGAAGAAGCAGGATTCGGAAGGGAAAAGATAAGGGATCCAGTATTAGAAGCCGCGCTGGACTATCCGAGCGGTCTAGGGCGCCGCAGTCATGGACTGTGCGGCTGGTACCGGCGGAGGTTCGAGTCCTCCCTCGGGCATGGGTGTGTGTGTTTGTCCTTAGGATAATTTCGGTTAAGTAGTGTGTAAGCTTAGGGACTGATGACCTTAGCAGTTAAGTCCCATAAGATTTCACACACATTTGAACACGTTTGAACAGTATTAGAATGAACCACTTAAGATCAAATAAGGCAAAGGGATAAATAACAATCCATCGGACGTTCTAAAATTATTGGGGTGTCAAAAAAAAAAAGACTATTCACGATGCTGTGTAGAATGTACGAATCTTTCGATATACCATTAGACTTCGGCAAAACGCCATAGCTACAATTCCGAAGATCGAAAAAACTGATAAGTGCGAGACTTGTTGCACTATCAGTTTCATAGCTCGCGCATCCAAGTTGCTGACGACAATAATATACAGAAGAATGGAAAGAAGACTGATGATGTGTTAGAAGACGATCAATTTGGCAGTAGGAAAGGTAAAGGCACAGAGAGGAAATTCTGACGTTGCGGTTCGTAATGGGAGCAATACTAAAGAAACATCAAGACAAGTTCATAGAATTTGCTGACCTGGTGAAAGGGTTCGACAGTGTCAAATGGTACGAGAGAATCAAAATTCTGAGAAAAACTGCGTAGAAAAATTGATTTATTCAATCGTATGTCTAGGGTCCCCCGTCGGGCAGACCGCTCGCCGGGTACCAGACTTTCAATTTGACGCCACTTCGACGACCTGCAGTCAGTGAGGATGATAGGATGATGATGAGGACAGCACAGCACCCAGTCCCTGAGCGGAGAAAATTTCCGACCCAGCCACACGACATTTCCATTATTACGGAAAACGTAAATCAGGATGGGCGGACGCGGGTTTGAACCGTTGTTCCCCGAATGCGAGTCCAGTGTGCTAACCACTGTACCACTTTGCTCGGTTTCGAACCAGGGAGCAAACGTGAAATGGAAGCACCAAGAATCTCCAGTCAAAAAGAAATTCAAGAGTAACCCTTCGGCAGGAAATGTGATGCTCACTGTTTTTGCTACTCCCAAGGTCCAACCGTGGAGCATTACCTCGAAAAGAGGTCAAAAGCAAACTGTGAACGTCACAGTGTCAGGCCGTCCAAAAAGTTGATACCCGCAATTTTCAATAAAAGTAGAAGTCGAATCTCGGAAGGTATTCTTTTGTTGCGCGAAAGTGCTGGTCCACATAGCACCGCCCACACCGCTAGACACGTCACACGCTCCCTTTCCAGGTGCTGGAGTATCCTGGATACAGTTCCGGTCTTGCCCCGTCGGTCTACCACATATTTCGCCCACTTAAAGAAGGTTTAAGAGGTTCAAAAATGGCTCTGAGCACTATGGGACTTGACATCTGAGGTCATCAGTCCCCTAGAACTTAGAACTACTTAAACCTAGCTAACCTAAGGACATCACACACATCCATGCCAGAGGCAGCATTCGAACCTGCGACCGTAGCAGTCGCGCGGGTCCGGACTGAAGCGCCTAGAAGCGCTCGGCCATCGCGGCCGGCAGCTTTAAGAGGTCGTCGGTTCAAAAGGAAGCAGCGCGCACATGGTTTGCTGTATAACCCATTTTTTTTTTTTTTTTTTTTTTTTTTTTTTTTGCAGAGCACATCGGAAATCTTGTGCAACAGTGTGGCACAACCCTTTTGAAAAGGTGGGTGACTATGTTCAAACATGATATCAGTCAAAATTGTGTACTCTTCTTGTAATAAATTATAAAAACTTATTGCAGAGATTTGTTGACTTTCCCTCATAGTTACAAATGAAAGGGGATTGTAGGAGGCAATGAAACGAGCAGGTAACCTTCATAAACATAGGTCTACCGAACCAATGATTTCTCCGATATGACGTATTATCACTGAGAACATAAACCACTGAGTACATAAACACATCATAACAGTGATCAAGGATGAAAACAGCATGTACGTACTTGAGGAAAAACAAGCTACTGCAGGTGTTCCAGATGCCCAACGTTAATGTGGAGGCAGGCTCCAGCGGGCTCACCGATGTTCGTACTCCTTTAAAACTCCCTGCCGAATTCCGAATGCAGTGGCATGCGAACAGAATGTGTTCCTGCAGTTCTTCGACACCATCGCTTGCGTTGGAATAACCAAAGCTTTTAAATATCTCTACACAAAACAGTTCAACGGGTTCAAGCATGGAGCCTGGGTGACCGCGGTACTGCGGAGCCGCAACCTACGCATTTGCCGTCGAAGATCCGTACATTCCCGAAGAGCCACGTGCAAGTGTGCCGGTGAATCATCACACATCCACCATACATGTATCATTTCACCATCATCGAAGTAGTCCATCAGCTTGTAGCAGGTGTAATAGACAGTCAACCAGTTGTAATAAATGGTGATTTTCAAATAACCTTTACCATGGTTTCGAGATATTTAAACCAGACTTCATCAAAACGACAACCTGCATACAATATGATAACACAATTGACAATCAAAAGGTCATGGACCGATATTGCGCATCAAACAGAAACTACTCTCTACAGCAAGTGTTGGGATGTCACAAAGAACATGACATATACACCAACACAGGACAAATAGTACTTCACATCAGCAATCAGTCAGTAAATTTATCTCCACAGGGTATGTGTCGGCAAAGGCCTGTATGTCCATCTGTAAAAGGGCCCTAGAATCAAGGGGGCTGTCAGATCAGTAAAACAAACCATAAAATAACATACCATGTTAACAGCTGCGTGCAGACTGAGAGAAAGCGGAGAGCGTGGATACCAGGAAAACAAAACCTGCGCCAATAAAAATGTACGCTTGGCGGTCGAAACAGCCAATTTACTAACAAAAATATACTATACGAATCAAAGAATAGAGAATAAAATGATGGAAAAGACAAATACATAAAATAACTAGCGTAAGTCTAGACCCTTATATGACCATCGGTACATTATCGTGCGGAAATAGTGATGTCTGTGCATACGTGCGTTAATACAAGCATAATCATAGCAATGTAATTAATATCTCCTGCAGTACAACATCGTACGAGAAGTAAAATGCCAGTGCACAAGCGCGCTATTCAACACAGTGAGAGTAAACATCAAAAATTGATAGGTCTCTGAATAGCGGCAAACGTAACAAAAGTTGGTGGCATCAATATCTTACTAAAACATAAACTGACAAGCGAAACTGTAAGCACAACAATTGTATCATAAAATTTTGAAGAAATGATCCACTCGCAAAGGGTACCAACTGAAATATGAAAGTTTTTTGATAACGGTATGGGTTTGAAACCACCCAAAAATTGTCTACAGGCGAACTGCAGCTGGTCGTTTAGCAGATTCCCATCTTTGATGAAAACTATTCAAAATCCAAGACACACAATTTTTTTTATTCAGGACAATCGGCTTCAACAGCCTTAGCTATCATCTTCTGGTCTCAAAAATCTTTTTTTCGTAAAACATGTTCATTTTACGCTAAACCTCATGCACAAGATGTCAAGTGAATAAAAATCAGCTCATTATAAACCTTTGTCATCGCTGATGTCAATCATACATTATACGCCATTTAAAATGGATTCGCACTCTTAAGTATGTGTCCAGCATATGTAAACAGATATGCTATTGTATGGACATGGCCTTTTTGGGCAAGGTGCTGTGTGTTTTTAAATACTTTAGCGATGACAAACGTTTATAACGTGCTGAGTTTTATCCACTTGACACCTTGTGCATGAGGTACAGCTTAAAATGAACATGTTTTACGAAAAAAAATTCTTTAAGCCATGAAGATGAAAGCTAAGACTGCTTGAATAAAAAATATCTTGTGCGATCTTGGTTTTTGAATGGTTTTTGACAATCAAAGCAGATCGCCCTTCAGTTCTCGTAATGAGAAAAACCAATCTCATCTTTGCGCTCAAGGTGTTTATAGATCTCTAATTCATCCCAAAGGTTCATCCTATGCCCTTTGATTTCTCTGTTAAGAATAAATGTGTCTTCCAAATTTTCGAAGTGGTTGCCAGTCAGCACATGTTCAGTAAACAGAGAGTTATGTATATTAGCTTCTTTCTTTCCTAACAGATGCTTTTTGTATTTTGTCCTCAAAGCTTTGCCTGTTTGACCAATGTAATGGCTTGAGCAATTATCGCAAGTTAATTTATAGGTTGTGTTGCAATAAATGAATATGCATACCACCATTAGGACGGCCAGGTAGAAAATGTGGTCGTATCTGGGAAATCATTAGTTTCCAGACCTATCATGGTTTGGACTATTTGCTTGTTTCATTGTCCTCTACTTCCTCCTTCCGTTTGTTCCTATAATATTCAAATATTCTAAATGTACTGCCCTGAAAGTTCAAAAAGATTAGAAAATTTACAATATTATTTGCAGTGTTCCACTGATTAGTTGCACTTTATTTGGGAACCCCTAGCAAAATGTCACGTATTCGAAAGAAGGCAGAAAGTTGGAAGAAAGGGAAGAGGGATGGCAGTTAGGGGTTGTACTGATACAGCTTGTAATGCCTGTCTTGCTATATTATAGCCATTCCTTTAGCTAAGCGGCCATAAACTTCTCCCCATAATTTTGTAGGCATAAAATCATTTGCTACTGTTACTTACTCGATACCTACCGAATCCTAAGACCTCTAGAGAATATTACCATCAGGAACATCCGCTGCGTTCCTCAGTGCATTACTACTACCTCACGACCTAGGTAGGTAGAAGGTAATGGTGACCGTCTCGAAAACCGCTGTAGAGAGCCCTATTCCGGCTACAGAAGATATCTGCGAAGAGGCGGGGATATGTCGTCGTTGAAATTCTCGTTTTAAATTGCTCTAGTACAGAATGGGAAACGTCACTGAGTTAAATACGTCGATTCTGGCTTCCATATTCTCTGAGCCGCATCTGGTCCTGCTCGGGTATACAAATTGAATGAATACATCCTTAATGAAACATGCAACTTGATTAATGGTGTCTGAAAGCGACGCTCAGAGAAAAATTTTCCTTCCTCGCACACACAGAACTCGTGGGGAGGGAGCTCAGTCTGTAAGATTCAACTGAAAAGCGTGCCTAAAATTTTCATTAAATAAAAGTTCCCTTGTAGTAACTTAACAAAATGAAATATGAGAAAAACAGATTTTAAGACCTGAAAAATCAAACATCAAACCACATACAACAAATTCACTCTAGCTTTGTGTACTCTGTGTTTTAAATAACTTAATTTTCTTGTGCTCTTTCGCAACACAAATGCTGATGCACAACCTCTCAGAGAATTCTGCAATAACCCGCTACTTTCCTCTTTATGTGTAGGACACATACAAGTATTTGAATTACAAGACATATCAGCATTTCGAACATTTGGATCTCTGCTTGTTGGTAATTAATGTGTGTGCAGAAGTACAATGTATCTCGCTGATTCTGCAACTAAAGACTGATAGTTAACTCATAAGTCTGCCTCTTGAGTGTGACGCCACTTAGGCACAACGTTTTTTCTTAGATATAGAGCTGCTCGTACAGTTGAATGCACATTTTGTTATCTTCCAAGAAAGGGAAGTGCACCACCGCTGATCAGATCTTATCCTGGATCAGTAATATAAAGCACAGTAGAGAGCCCAGACAGGAGCCTGTTTTCTGCAGTTTCCCAAACCCTTCTAGTTAACTGTCAGGGTTATTTCTCATCTCATGAGGGGGGAAAAAGTGAACTTCAATACCATATCTTACCTTTTATTAACAAACATTTACGGCATAAACTTATTACCAATATTGTCAGATGATAATATTCATAAATTGCACAGTATTATTATATAAATATGTATTGATTATAACAATTTTTGTACGCTTTAGACTTGAACACAAGGGGTCAATTAATCCCATGACTAGGTACGACAAGGAAGTTCTTTACGCTTAATAAATAAGTAATACAACCGTACTATGAGTGTACTGGTTTACTGTAATACTTTAATGTGAACAAGTATATCTAAAGATAAGACTAGAGGCATCGATCTTGTTATACTAAAACTGAAGGTCATTTATTTGCAGTCTGAGGCGAATTCATCCTAACTCCGAATATTGTGACATTGTTGGTTCGAAGACACGTTGGCTCTGTTTAGCCACAGAACTCGTGATGAATTCCTTCGCTTGCGCCTCTGGCGGGGTATAGGAATGACGTTAAGTGTAGCTGTTTGGAGTCGGTTAATTCGAGGCCTACATATGGGATAGAGATTTTAGACCATTCACAAACAGAAGTGTCTGCAGCTTCGTTCTATAAAACTCTGAGAAGTGGGCAAGATTTACAATCATTTTTGATACAAATGAGTTGGTCAGTTTCGAGACATCCAGTGCCACAAGAAACAAATTTTATAAATGGCATGCACTCACTTCTAGAAACGTATGAGCATTCTGCAATGAATACGAGCTCTGCAGCCACATTACAGACACGCGTGGGGGAGGGGGGCGGGCAAATGCCCCGTCTTTCTTCCGGTCTGAGGACATCTGTTGTTAAAGCGCACAAACTTTCGCATTGCGTCAACGTCCACGGTTTTTAGAGAGGCAGAAGGACAGGCAACTCCTGGAAGGCGTATTAAGAATGTTATAATGCTACCTAGCTACTAAGGGAGACAATACGGGCTTCCATTTCTTCGCCTGTGCATTGTTAATTCACTGTGAATATGTCAGTGACTACTGGTTTCACAGGGAGAAATAATTACCTGTTACTGACGTGGTTGCGATGAAAGTCTGAGCGAATAGAGCGCTACTCAATTAACTAAATTTAGTAATTTCTAATTTAACGTTAGGAACTCTTATTAAGTGCTCATTTGCCGTGGTAGTTGACTTTAATCTTCGGATATATAGATACGTCGCAAAAAATATCGTCTAACAGTAATAATAGACGTAAAGCCGAGTGAAGTTAATTGTGAATTTTCTTTCATTAAGATTCTGTTTTCCACATTTCCGTCAAGTTGTTTACAGTACAATTACTTAAAATACGCTGTTTCAAGATCACTACACCGAAGTCTTGGTTTCAGTCCCCGGCGTTTCGTAGATTTCAGAGGAAAAGGGGAAATTTGGTTGTTGTAAGCGAAGACTTCCAGGACCGGGAGACACCTCATTTTACAAACGCCGTGCAATCCAGGGGGTTGGGGAACCAACAGACATCACGACCGTAGTTGGAGGACCGTGTGTTGAGGTGGAGGAATCAACAATGTCCAGTGGAACCACTGAGCTTAATGGCGATGTAAACACTGGACCGGCATTCGGGGCGATTGCCGTTCAGATCCATGTTCGAGCATCCGACATCAGATTTTCGGTGGTTTCCCTAAATCACTTACGGCAAATGCTGAAATGGTTCTTTTGAAGGAGTATGGCCGCTTTCCTTCCCAATCCTTTCCAAGTGTGGGCCGGTGCCTCGCCTCTTCGTCATTCCCTCCTCTCTTTTCAGTCGACATGCCATACAGAACGCAGCAGAACCCACTAATTTACAGGTACATTGAGTGTCCTTAGCGCACACACACTCTTCTTAATTTCTTCGTGGCCATTAAACCTCTCAAGAAATTCCGGAGGTTAAATATTAACGTCTTCATATGTCGTGACTTGGACGGCTCGCAAGTGATGTCGTGGAATCAGAATGAGTTAACCAAATTTTCGCTATCTGGGAGAGTGCTATTAGCAAACAGCTCATGAAAGTTTATGGAGTAACAAGAAAATCTGAAGCCGAAGGGAGACTCCGTGAATTTCGGTCCGTGAGGTGAAAGTGAAGTATGAGAAAAATCCCAAGTTTGGCTATTAAAATATCATATTCCTTACAACATCATGTGATTTTAGTGGGAAACATAATAAAAAGGAATAATAGCATAAATGTATAGATGTAATTTAGAATGAACTCAAAATAAAATGGAAACAACAGGTTGGTTGACGCAGTATATGGATTTGTAATTTCTGGAAAAAAGAGAGAAACATAATAGTGAGCATTTTCAGGAATGCTATTCATTAAATGACTTATTACTTTAAAAAAAATAACCTTTTGATGTGGCTGAAACGAAAATTTTACGTTCAGTTTGACTTATGACAGCGAGACATGTGATTACTGTAAAAATCATTATAAACCTGAAGATTGTTCAGCAGAAATTAGAGAGAGGCATGTTAGAATGACGAGGAACGACAGTGAAAAAAACAAATGGATAAGCAAAGTGAGTGGAACGGAAGACGTCCCTACGAGCGTAACGAAAATGTAAAGGGGTTGAGGTGATTATGTGTGAAGTGAATGGATGGTAGATCGACGAAGAAAGTAAGACCGAGAAGACTCCCTAATGGGAATTGGATATGGAGGCACTGAGGAGAATCAGTTTTGTCAGGTAGCATTCGAAACTGTCATGTGGTCCCAGCACATGACTTGACGATATGAGGTGCCACTGGGTATACGACAGGATCATCTTTGCTTCGCTTAGTTGGCGAATTTGGAAAGTAGGCGTTACATTTATGATGTGTTAAGGCCGACGGTTGTGCCACTTGTTTGAGGGGCCCTTTGTTTGAAGTCTCTGTAACATGTTTCCAGACGATAACACAGGCCAGCATGTTTCCCAAGCTGTCGTGACTCAGAGGGTATTCAACTTTTATCCTGGACAAGACGTTCTCCAGACCTCTCAGGCACTAAAGACATTTGGTCGTGGGCTGCTGAGGGACTGGCGTTCCACACTCAGCAGCCACTACGATTTGTGACTCTGGTGTAAAAGCTGACTCAGCATGTAATGAAGTACCGGTATCCGTCATCCGAAATCAGTTCGAATCGATAGACCAGTCAGATTAGAATAATTGTTGCCGCTAGGTGCGGCAGATCTGTGTACAAAACTTCGCACCCTCTCTACTCCAGAAACTGAATCAAGCAATCCTCCTGATGGGATAAGGGTGGCTACTGCAGCCAGAGTGGGTAAAGTGAACATTTCCTCTTATTCTCTTGGAGAGTGGTGCAGCATAGTGGTGAACACTTAAAACTGTACAAATAGATTTCTTTGATACCATCACCTAGTTTCGTGGCTGTAACTGCACGCCTTCATCTGCAGTGAAGGACTTCGTGTTTTCTATACGTGTGATGAAAAGTAAGAGACAAATCGATTTGCATGTATGTACTGTGTCCAGTCATATAGATGTGACCACCTGTCAAAAGCCTGAACAACCACCTTTCGCAGCGTGGACCGCTGCGAGACGTGGAGGGAGAGAGTGAGACTCTGGAAGGCACCTACAGCGATGTGGAGCCCAGTGCCTTTGTCAGCTGGGCTAGAGTTCTGGCGAACAGTCCGAGAGAGATGGTTCCATAGATTCTCAACTGGATGTGAATCCGTGGAGTCTGGTGGCCAGTGGCGTACAGTAAACTTATCCTTATGCTCTTCGAACCACGCATGTACACTACGAGCTGTGTGACACGCTCATTGTCCTGCTGTTTGGCCATCGCGACGAGGAAAAACAAACTGCATTAAGGGGTGAATATGGTCTCCAAGGATAGATGCATTCCTGTGTTGATCGATTGTGTCTTCCAGACTGACGAGATTACCCCGACCGTAAAACTCCCTCCTCCGGCCTGCACCGTTCCGATGATTGTCGCAGGGTGTCTTTTTTCCGACGTTTCCCACCGTACACGCCAACGGCTGTCTGACTTATGGAGCACAAAACGTAGCTCACCTGAAAAGGCCACCTGTTGGTACTCAACGGACGTACTGGCTTACAGATTCCAGCCTTCGTCGTCAATGAACAGCATCAGCATAGGTGCATGAACCAGTCACCTACTGCAGGGGCCCATACGCTGAAACGTTTGCTGAATGGGTGAAGAGACGTTGTTGGTAGCCCCTTGGTTCATCTGGGCAGTTAGCTGCTGAACAGTTGTACGTCTTCTTGGGTAAAGCCGTAAAACAAGGAAGTGATCCAGTAATAATGGACTAAATATAGCTGAAGCGGTTTATTAATGTTCGATATGACTACTCATAAAGGTTGCCGCACCTACAAGGTTGCCTGCAACTGCACGTCTGTTTGCCCGCACACGTCTCCACAGTTGTCGTTCACCCCTATCATCTATGACCAGTTTTGGATAGCGCCATTTTGCCATCACGGTATACTCGGTTTGCAGTAGGGTTTTGGAGCATATACTGCATTCAGACATTATGAATCACCTCCGAGGAAAGATCTATTGATACGTAATCAGCATGGTTTCAGAAAACATCTTTATTCGCACTTAGTAATGGCCGCTATCGACAGGGGATCTCAAGTTGATTCCGTATTACTAGATAAGGAAAGCTTTTGGCACCGTTCCTCACAAGCGACTTCTAATATCAAGTTGCGGGCCTACGGGGTATCGTCTCAGTTGTGCGACTGGATTCGTGATTTCCTGTCAGGAAGGTCGCAGTTCGTAGTAATAGACGGCAAATCATCGAGTAAAACTGAAGTGATATCAGGTGTTCCCCAGGGAAGCGTCCTGGGACCTCTGCTGTTCCTCATCTATATAAATGACCTGGGTGACAACCTGAGCAGCTCTCTTAGGTTGTTCGCAGACGATGCTGTAATTTACCGTCTAGTAAGGTCATCCGAAGATCAGTATTGTAAGTGGGCTGTTTATGTTTTCTTATTGGTAACGCCACGTAGCGCCCTATATGAAAATCACTGGCTGTGCTATGTGCCGTCTGTGGCTAGTTTGCATTGTTGTCTGCCATTGTAGTGTTGGGCAGCTGGATGTGAACAGCGCGTAGCGCTGCGCAGTTGGAGGTGAGCCGCCAGCAGTGGTGGATGTGGGGAGAGAAATGGCGGAGTTTTGAAATTTGTAAGACTGGATGTCATGAACTGCTATGTATATTATGATTTTTCAACACTATTAAGGTAAATACATTGTTTGTTCTCTATTAAAATCATTCATTTGCTAACTATGCCTATCAGTAGTTAGTGCCTTCCGTAGTTTGAATCTTTTATTTAGCTGGCAGTAGTGGCGCTCGCTGTATTGCAGTAGTTCGCGTAACGAAGATTTTTGTGAGGTAAGTGATTTGTGAAACGTATAGGTTAATGTTAGTCAGGGCCATTCTTTTGTAGGGATTTTTGAAAGTCAGATTGCGCTGCGCTAAGAATATTGTGTGTCAGTTTAGACACAGTCATGTATAAATTTTTCAAAGGGGACGTTTCAGTATCAGTTGCAAAGCGATTTAGAAAAGGTTGCTGTATGATGTGGCAGGTGGCAGTTGACGCTAAATAATGAAAAGTGTGAGGTGATCCACATGAGTTCCAAACGAAATCCGTTGGAATTCGATTACTAGATAAATAGTACAGTTCTCAAGGCTGTCAATTCAACTAAGTACCTGGGTGTTAAAATTACGAACAACTTCAGTTGGAAAGACCACATAGATAATATTGTGGGGAAGGCGAGCCAAAGGTTGCGTTTCATTGGCAGGACACTTAGAAGATGCAACATGTCCACTAAAGAGACAGCTTACACTACACTCGTTCGTCCTCTGTTAGAATATTGCTGCGCGGTGTGGGATCCTTACCAGGTGGAATTGACGGAGGACATCGAAATGGTGCAAAAAAGGGTAGCTCGTTTTGTATTATCACGTAATAGGGGAGAGAGTGTGGCAGATATGATACGCGAGTTGGGATGGAAGTCATTAAAGCAAAGACGTTTTTCGTCGCGGCGAGATATATTTACGAAATTTCAGTCACCAACTTTCTCTTCCGAATGCGAAAATATTTTGTTGAGCCCAACCTACATAGGTAGGAATGATCATCAAAATAAAATAAGAGAAATCAGAGCTCGAACAGAAAGGATTAGGTGTTGGTTTTTCCCGCGCGCTGTTCTGGAGTGGAATGGTAGGGAGATAGTATGATTGTGGTTCGATGAACCCTCTGCCAAGCACTTAAATGTGAATTGCAGTGTAATCATGTAGAAGTAGAAGTAGAAGTAGAAGTAGAGCCACACCGGCAAGTGAACAGTTTACAAACTAAGTTGTTTCAGAAATGCTTCAATCCTTGTCCCAAAAGCCAATGATAATGAGCTATTGGACGTCAGATAAGTCGCTCCGTTTCCATATTACAACTGCACTGTTTTCTGTGTGGCCCAGACACATTTTATATGCCCTCCACTGCTAGTGATGTCACTTGCCCTCTGTGAGTGATTATTGCATGTTGACGTCCAACATAAGCGTTAGTCACATTATTGTGGCTGGATTCTGCATACAGTGACAGTTAATTGCTGCAATGTTTGTAAAACGCTGTATTTTAGCCTTCAAAGCCATGTGTTAAAGAAATTCCTGAAAGACCAAAAGAAGGAAGCCAACAGAAACTGGAGAAAAGGGTTAAAGATCCAAACCTACTTAAATGAATAATACCAAACTGAAAGATGCAAACCTACTTAAATGAATACTAAGAAAATGAAGACACAATGGGGGAAGGATCGTGTAAAGTTCAAGAAGCATATTTTTGAAGAATACAGTGCAGAAAACAAGGCTACTGAATGTTTGTATAGCAACGAAATCTTATCTAACACTCAGAACAATGCAGTGAGCTCATGAGGAACATGCTGACTGTGACCAGGATAATGACATGTTTATGTGCGAATATTATATTAATGCTTTACTTTGAACTTAATTCGACTTTTAACACATTTATGGCAAGTGATACTACACAATGTGGGAACTGAAATACTTGTATATTAGCGTTATTCACGATTCTTTAAATTATTAATTTATTCAAATATTTCTTTCCCCAATTTGAATATTTATCACACTGTAAATTTATGTCTTCTTCTTTTCATAATCTTTGCCTATTCACAGTGTCCCAAAATCTTCGTCTCAGTCGTATTTGCCATTTTCTCTGTTAGTAGCCCCTTTGCCCCACCTGCTGGGCAAAGTGCCTGTCTTGCAGACTTTCATTTAAGCTCACTTTCCTAATACAAAATCAGGATTCGATTGGTGATAACGTTTTATAGTTACAGAATGTAAACAAGTTATACAGATGTTTCATAAGCTTACCTATAAAATAAGGTCAGAGAATAACAACGTTTTCGTTAGGGTGGCATATTTACCCTACTTTCCCTTATACTGCCCTCGCCAGAAAATGTGAAATATCATTAGTTGTATCCATTCCTGGCTTTGCAATTTCATTGGCCAGCGGTGTAGTTGTGTGTACCACAGAAAATTTGACGTTATAATTCAGGTGTGGAAATTTGTGATTTATTATTATTATTATTATTATTATTTTCGATTATTCTCATTTAAAGTGAGCGTTTGAACTTGAATTCCTTTATGATGATTGTTTATGTTTTTTCTGAGCCCAAATTTTCTTCATGTGTTCACTGTGTTGTTTCTTTCGCTCCGCTGTCCATTTGCATTCTTCTCTTCTGTGTTGCGGTGTCAAATTTATGTTTTTTGATTATGTTCCTGTTTGATGATGTTCCTGAATTTTCTGCATCGTTTACTGTTATGTGTGCTTGTCTGAGGTCCTCTTCAACTTCTTTTATCTATTTTGTTTTTCCTCTGCCTGAGTTGATGACTTTAAGAATTCGCTTTGAAATTCTGTTTTCATTCATCCTGTGGATATGTCCGTAGAACTGCATTCTTCTTTTCCTTATTGTATCCATAATCATGTCTGTGTATTTATATAGTTCTGATGTTGGTCTCTTCTTCCAGATTCCTTGCTCTTGTATCGGGCCAAAAATTTTCCTGAGAATTTTCCTTTCTTGTTTCTCTATTTCTTTGATTTTATTTTGCCCACTTATTTGTGTTGTTTCAGATGCATACATTGCCTCCGAAAGTACGACAGTGTTGTAGTGCCTCAATTTTGCGCTAATGGATATGGACTTTATGTTATAATAGTTCCACGTGAGTTCATATGCTTTCTGTAGTTTTTTTATTCTTTCCTCATTGGCCTATACGTTGATCCCTGATGTCTGGATGATTTCTCCCAGGTACTTAAAATGTGGTACTGTACGATTTTCCATGGGTTGTCACAATAGGCAATTTGCCTTGTGGCACTTTTTCTATGTGCTGGGTTTTCTCATATGAAATTTGCAGGCCAGTTCTTTGTGCAATTTCGTGTAACTTCTCTATGGCGTTAGTGGCTTCTTTTCTATTATTTGTGACGATTGCAAGCTAAACACTTCACATTGAATCTATTATCTTTTCTAATGCCAATTTGGATTCCTTTGACTTCTTTTCTCATGTCCTGATAATTTTTTCAAGAATGATATTAAAGAATAATGGTGAATGTCCGTCACCCTGTCGCACTCCAGTTTGGATTTCAAATGGTTCAGAGATATCCCCCATAAATTTTACCTTGGAGACTGTGTCGGTTAATGTTTGCCGAATGATTGCTCTTGTCTTTCTGTCAATACTGAATTCTTCCAGCGTGTTGCAGAGCGCTACTCTATTGACAGATTTTAAAATCTACAAAAGTGACCACTGTGTTTCGGGTGTTTCTCATGTGGAGAAATTCCAGATCTGTTCTATGCAGGATCGTCCCTTGCGAAAACCAGCCTGATATTCTCCTATTTGTGGGTCAGCTTGTTCTTCTAATCTATTCATGAGAACGTTTGATAGGATTTTATATGTGACCGGCACGTGTGAGATACCCCTGTAATTATTTGGTTCAGTTTTGCCTCTTTTTTGTGGAGTGGATGGATGAGTGCGCATTTCCATTCAGAAGGGATCTGTTCTGTTTCCCAGATTTATTAATATAAAAGTAATTTTCATCGAATTTTATTGCACTTCTTCCTATTTCACCGTAGCATCTACAGAGGGAAATGTTGTGTTCAAAGAGCGTGTTTGTAAAGGGAAAAGAATGTTCGATTATTGCAAATAAATGCAGCCGCGAGGCATCACGTGTCAGCAGTGGAACGCTGAGGTGTCGTGACGATGCACACAACGGTTCGGGGACGGACCGGGCTCCACCGTCACGCAGATTTTTTAATTTTTTTTGTTTAATCTTCGCCAGTAATCGCTGCTTTAAACTGTCGGTTATTAAACTTATAATTGGAATGCCTCCCGCTGTTTCTTGTGAACCGAAACTCCCTCTCTTCTGTGCTTTACAGCTAGGGGAATAAAATAGAGAACAGGAAGGAAAAAAAGGAAAAAAAAACACTTTTAAAACTGTTGTAAATGACGCCGGGAGGCGATTTTTTTTTAAGGCAGGAAAATAGCGCTCTAATTGATGGGTTTATTCTGTAGATTCTGAATCCATCGATAGCGAACTGTGATTAAGCGGTCTTGCGTGGCTGAGCCAACTGCGGAAGGGGCGAAAAAATTACGGTCTTGCCTCTCCTTGCTGCACGGCTGCCGGGTCGTGAATCAACCGCCACTTGCTCCCTAGAGCAGGTGGAGAACCGTAGTTCCGTGCACGCGCTCTTTGGGCACACCGTACCGGTTTACTCTCCTCCACAGTGTAGCGACACCGAATACGTAGTATAGGTGCCGTACTGCCACCAACTCATTGTACACGAACGAAGGACCCTATTACCTGCGATTTCTCAAATGACCGCATTGCGACAAGCAAAGGCAACAAAGACGTCATTGTCTACTCATTCATTTTATCCATGAAAGTTACCATCAGTTTCGCTCTATTGAATGAGCTTTTCGCTCTATCGAATGAGCTCCGGAGGAAAGCGGTTCAAATCCAAATTTTGGTTTTCCGTTATTTTTTCTAAAGTCGAATCCCCAGATGGTTCCTTTGAAGGGGGACGGCCGACTTCCCTCTGCATACTTTCTGATTCCGCAGTCGTGCTCTCTATTTAAGGATCGTGTCGTCTAAGAAGCGTTAAACACTAATCTTCCTTCCGATTTTGGTCTATTCAGGTTTGACGATCTTGGCGATATTGCGCGACAGAAATAAATTAAAAACAGCATTAAGGTTTCAGTATAGAAAGTACGGCTATAAAATGAAATGGACCCACGTTCTTCGCTTTATACAGGGTGTTAAAAGAAGCCAAAGACTTTGAGAGGAGTTGTACTCATCGAAACTAGAAAAATAATACGTTCCGAGATTATCTCGTGTCATTGGAAGGGTTGCGCCACGCTTGGTTGCGTATTTAGCACAGTCGTTGCGTTGGCGCTCCGTCAGATGTGTCGACGGGGTGTTATGATGTCTTACTCACAGTACTCTACCTACTATTAGGTTGTCTGCGGTCGGTTGTGTGGTTCGAGTCGTGTTGTAGCCTACGCCAGTTTTCGTCGTGTTAGTATGCCTTATTGTACAGTACTGTCAAACCTTGGTACGTATCATGGCAAACTTCTTCCAAACGTGGATTCACTTATGCGTTTACTGCAACTGTGCTGTTTGTGCCTACAAATGGTGTAGTACATTTACATTTTCTCTATCCCACCACTTGTTAACAATGGAAGCCTTCTACTGTCAGCAAGTGAAATGGCGAATATGCCATTACGCTACGGTTTAGCAAATGGACATAGCCTGCGAGCCCATGCCCTCTACGCTGAAAAATACCTAGCGCAGAATGTCCTCTGACAAGCTGTTCAGCAGACTATTCCAGCGTCTGAGGGACACAAGTACCCTTGCACCTTGTAAGACTGACACGGGGAGGGCCCGCACAATCTGCAGGTCTTATCTGGAGGGGGGGATTTCATGCACAACTGAAAGAAGGAGCGTTGCTCCCTTTTACAAGCTCTCTGAGCCGCAGACTGTGTCCACGACCATAGTAACAAGTGAAGTACTGGTGATGGGGTGAGTGAACCTTTTGACATTGTCAACGTTGTAAAGTTTGTTGCTATTATAGGTCAGATGACTGTTTTTGAAGTTACGTGTATCAAAAACAAACTCCATCCGACCGGCCGCCGTGTCATCCTCAGCCCACGGGCGTCACTGGATGCGGATATGGAGGAGCATGTGGGTCAGCACGCGATCTTCCAATCTGTGTCAGTTTTCATGACGTGGCCTTCTCAGTAAGGTAGCTCCTTAACTTGCCTCACAAAAGCTAAGTGCGCCTGTCTTACCAGCAACAGTCGGCAGACCCGGGCGGTCATCTACCCGAGTGGTAGCCAAGACCGACAGCGCTCAACTTTGGTGAGCTGACGAGAGCATGTGTGACTACTGAGCTAAGGTCGATGGAAAATTATGTATATCGCCCACCTACGGTTTCATGGCAGTTATGCTGGAGTGATGTACTGATCAGTGATCTAAAATATTTAATTTTCAGTTGTTATCACAACAGAATCCCGTTTATCCCTACTAGGATGGACCATAGCTCATCCTGATATCGAAAACCCGGATACAGAAAAATACTGAATCACATAGGCTCAATGTTTTAAACATACACGTTACATTTATTTTCACGTAAACACACAAATTATACATTATTTTTATTTAATGTTAACCAGATACTAAAAAAAGAAGTGAATTTCAAACATAGAAATAATAAGTAAATTGCTTTTGAGCCAGATTCGTATGACGTTTACGTGCAGCACGATCACGTAGACGGTTTGGTCGGAGCTCTCTCCACCTTGCGTTCCACATAAGCCATTGTTTTGCCCACCTGCGTTGTTGTCTCCGTATGTCACAGTGTTTTCTGATTGAGGTTCAGCTTCTTTAAGCAAACCGCCGTCATTACCGTAACTGTGTCTAGGCGAACAATCGGTGATAATTTCAACAGGTATCACACCGTGGCCACCTTACCGCTGACATTTCACAACCAATCACTTACGTCCATAACAGCTGTCTGTGCATTCTGGAAGCTCTGAAAATTTTTCAAAGCCAAATTCTGCAGCCATGTTTTTCAATAACTATTCATCAACCATCCTACGTGGTATATATGTGTTTTTGGATATGGAAACAAGGGCTTTATTTCTTTTTGATATCTTTTGCGCTCACAAAAAACGGTCGTAATTCACTAGCGTTCAACAAACAGAACGCCAACTTGTGTTCTGTCACCATGCCAAGAGCTGTGTACCGCGGTTGACTGAATTTGTGCTAGGTAATACTAGCTATAGATAGTTTCCGCTATAACGACCAGAATATCAAACACTGTACAGTTACATAAAAAAATCTGTGTAAGTGCGAGTAGGTCTCACGCACCGAGAGTTCCGTACACACACACACACACACACACACACACACACACACAAACAAACAAACACTATGTAATCATTCAACCCGGAAATCAAGAATCTTGAAGATTTATGACTGTTACTGATATCGATAATGGTAGATATCTAAATACGTGACATGCTTGGCCGTATGTTTTAATTGCACTGACTCATAAGCTTAAACCAGGGGACCATAGACCTTAGGATGTGAGATAAATTTCAAGCTGATCCGTTCACCCGTGCTGTGGAACCTTGCTTCCTGCCAAATATCATGATTCTAGGTCAACGAGAAGTACCCTATGGGATTTGATGAGAGTTTACGAGTAACAAAGTGTGTTACATAAATGGTCGTATATTTTGATTGCACTGATTTACATGCTTATATTTTTTACACCACCAATGGACGGTAGATCTTAGTATGTGAGATAAATTACCCTTGATGCGTCCACCAGCTCCTGAGAAATGGTTTCTTAACAGACGGACGACAGCAGACAGTCGAATAACAATAGTCGAAACAAATTTTTGTGTGATATAATTTCAGATTAACAGTTTTCAGGTTTCTTCATTTACTTCTACCGTGAAACCCTGTTTTTTGCGAAATTTCATGATTATAAGTCAACTGGAAGTATTCTATACGTTTTGATATTAACATTTTTCAGGTTTCTTCATTTACTTCTACTGTGGAACCCTGCTTTCTGCGAAATTTCATGATTCTAAGTCAACTGGAAGTATTCTATACGTTTTGATGAGGGAGTTTGCGAGTCTCAAAATATCTTACATAAATGACCATATCTTTTCATTGCAGTGAAATAGTTGCTTAAGTGTTTTACATGAGCACGAGACCATACACCTTAGCATATGACATAAATATCATCTTGATACGTCTACCCCTTCCTAGCAAGAATTTTCGCTAACAGTCACACACTCACACAGACAGACAGACCGGTTCTGTTTTTACCGATTGAGGCACGGAAGCCCAGAACAGAAAAGCTAAATCTACATCTACAGCTACATAGATACTCCGCAAATCACAGTACGGTGCGTGGCGGAGGGTACCCTGTACCACTACTTGTTGTTTCCTTCCCTGTTCCTCTATAACCGAGCGGTTCTAGGCGCTTCAGTCCGGAACTGTGCTGCTGCTGCAGTCGCAGATTCGAATTCTGCCTCGGACATGGATGTGTGTGATGTCGTTAGGATAGTTAGGTATAAGTAGTTCTAAGTGTAAGGGGCCTGATGACCTCAGATGTTAAGTCCCGTAGTGCTATTTGAACCATTTTTTCCTGTTCCACTCGTAAACAGAGCGAGGGAAAAACGACTGTCTGTCTGCCTCGGAACGAGCCGAAATTTCTCGTATCTTATCTCCGTGCTCCTTACACGCAATGTACGTTGGCGGCAGCAGAATCTCTCGGCAATCATCTTCAAATGCCGGTTCTCTAAATTTTCTCAAGGGTGGTTTTCGAAAGTCGCCTTCTCTCCTGGGATTCCCATTTGAGTTCCCGAAGCACGTCCGTAACACTTACTTATTGTTCAAACCTTCTTCTTCTTCTGTAGTGGTCAATCCAAGGATTGGCTTGCAACAGCTACAATGGCAGCTTGTCTCCATTCTGTGCGTCTTTCAGCTTTTCTCTTCATTTCTTTATAGGTGTCACATCCCACATCTTTCACGATTTGATCCATGTACGTCAGTCGTGGTCTTCCTCTTGGTCTTTTTCCCTCGACATATCCCTCTATGATTGTGTTCAGGAGTCCTTTATGTCTTAATAGATGGCCTGTATATTGCACTCTTCTTTTAACAATGAAACTCCAGAAGCTTCTCTTCTCACCTGCTCTTTCCAGAACCACTTCGTTTGTGACCTTGTCGATCCATTTTATTTTCAGCATGCGTCTATAGCACCACATTTCAAAAGAATTTAGCTTCTGCTGTTCCTCTGTCCCGAGAGTCCATGTTTCACACCCATAGCGTGCCACACTCCACACATATAATTTCAAAAATCTTTTCCTGGTTTCAAGGCTGATGCTCTTAGATGTTAATATGTTTTTCTTCTTGTTAAAAGCAGCCTTTGCTTGAGCTATTCTACTTCTCACTTCTGCCTTGCTCCTTCCATCCCTGGTAATACTACTGCCCAGATAAGTAAATTTATGAACTTGTTCAAGCAGTTCATTGCCTACATGAACTTGGACTTTCACTTGATCTTCTTTGTCGCATGCCATTACTTTTGTTTTTGCTTTATTAATTCTCATATTATATTCTTCACCCATAACTTTATCCATTCTATTCAGTAGGACTACAAGATCTTCTTCACTTTCAGTCAGGACAGCTATATCATCGGCATATCTTATCATATCTATTCGTTGGCCATGAATTACTACACCTGTCTGTGAATTTTCCCTTACTTTTTTCCAGCGCCTCTTCAATGTATACGTTAAAGATAACAAGGGATAGTGCGCAACCTTGTCGGACACCTTTCCGTACCTGCACCTCTTCTTGTTTTGTCCGTCCACGGATAACTGCTGTCTCGTTCTTGAACAGGTTCCATATCATTTTTCTATCTTTATGGTCTATTCCTACTTTTTGAGTACCTCAAACATTTTATCCCATTTAACATTATCAAAGGCTTTCTCTACATCTACGAAAGCTATGTATGTTTTCAGGTTCTTATCTAGTCGTTTCTCTATTATTAGTTTTAGAGCAAATATTGCTTCTCTGGTTCCTCTATCTTTCCGGAATCCAAACTGGTCTTCGGAGAGTGTAGCTTCGACTTTTTGTTCTACGCGTTTTAGGGTAATTGAGGTTAATATTTTAGAGGCGTGAGTTGTTCGAACCAACAGGTAAAAAATCTAGCAGCCCATCTCTGAATAGCTTCGAAGTCTTCCTTCAATTCGATATCGTACTGGTCTGAAACACTCGAGCAGTATTCAAGAACAGGTCGGACCAGCGTCTCCTTCATAGGTGAACCGCTCTTTCCTGTAATTCTCTCAATAAATCGATCATTCGCCTTCCCTACCACAGTTCTCACATACTCGTTCTACCTCACATCGCTCTGCACATTTAAACGACTTGACTGTGTCAAGCAGGACACAAGTAATAGTGTGTCCTGCCGGCCGGAGTGACCGTGCGGTTCTAGGCGCTACAGTCTGGAACCGAGCGACCGCTACGGTCGCAGGTTCGAATCATGCCTCGGGCATGGATGTGTGTGATGTCATTAGGTTAGTTAGGTTTAATTAGTTCTAAGTTCTAGGCGACTGATGACCTCAGAAATTAAGTCGCATAGTGCTCAGAGCCAATAGTGTGTCCGAACATTATAGGTTTGTTCTTCCTACTCATCCACATTAACTTAAATTTTTCCATTCACTACACCTATGAAAATTCTGTCTAAGTCGTTTTGTATCTTCCTATAGCCACTTATCTCCGACACCTTGCCGTATGCTAGAGCACCATCAGCACACAATCGCAGATTATTGCTCACCCTGTCCGCCAAGCCTTTTATGTATACAGAGAACAACAAATAAGACGATTCGGAAGAACCGGAGTTCAGTACCTATGAGGGCCGGATAAACGTGGTTCCACTGTGTTATTAAAGAACTAAGCACCTGTAACACTTTAGAACTGGGTGCGACTGCGTTTTGTATTTGGAAGGAGGGGGCGAGAAATTAACAAAGTATGACCCCTCTCTAGAACGGGATCCGGATCCAGATTTTGCTGCACGGACAATTTGCCAGGCAACCGCTAGCATAGTGTGAACTTCGCGATTACATCGCTCTAACACACATGACAGACATTCCAAATTGCTTGAGCAACCAATATGTCAGCGAACTGGCACAATGTTTAACCCTTTATTTGGCAGGGTTGCTCTCAAGCAACATGAAATTTACGTTGGCCTTATGGGACAACAAACACTTCCCAGTGCCTTTTACTGGCATTATTGCATCCAGGCAACGTTCCTTTACACACTGCGAATGCCAGATGTTGTAGTAGTTCAAGGTTTTCCACACGAGATGGCAGTTTGTGCAGTGGTGTTAACAGAAATCTCGTGTGAGCAACAGGGGTGTCTTATTTTGTTTCTGAAAGAGAGGATTTCAATAAATTGGCAGTAATCTTAGCAGATTTTCTTCACGAAATACCCAAAGGTAAGTTTACAACAGAAATATTTCAATCTAATATTGTTTTGAATTACGTAAATAGTATAAAACTTTTATGTTGCCTGTGAGCAACATTGCCCATAGTTGGGACATGTGCCATTAGTATGTTACATATGCTTACGGCGGATATTCAAAACAATAAAATCGTGACACTTGCAAGCTCATTTTGTGGTGTCCAACCACTCTCAACAGTAAAATGATGGGACAGCAATGAAAAAAGAAGAATTGATGTGTCCTGTCCCAGTATTGTACGTCAGTACAACAAGCATATGGGAGGAGTTGATCTTGCTGGTATGCTGATAGAGCTCTACAGAGTACCAATGAAAACTAGATGTTGGTACATGAGATTGTTTGGATTTATGCTAGATCTGAGTGTTGTAAATGCCTGGCTGGTATTTCGAAGAGAATCTCTGGACAAGAAGACCTCACTGAAGTCTTTCAGGGCAGATATTGCCAATGGTTTGATGTTTTCAGGGAAAAGGAAACTAGGAAGGCATTCAATAGACATAACACCACCACGAAAGAAGAGGAGGGAGCCATCAGCTCTGACTGTTACACAAGATGTTCGATTTGATAATATGGAGCATTGGCCTGTATACGGTACCAAAGGTCGTTGTCGTTATTGTCCATCTGGATTTTCTACAGTCATGTGTTCAAAATGCAATCTAGTATTGTGCTTCGTTCCAAAGAGGAACTGTTTCCAAAAATTCCGTTGCAAGAAGAGCTACAAGGAAAAATGAAACAGTTCTATTACACAGCAGGAATGCATAAATGTGTTTATAAATTAAATTATTCATGTACAGGAAACCCTTTGCTTGAGATTATTGGCAAACAGTTTTTTCTATAATATCTATAAATGTGGGCTACTGCTGGCAATGTTGCTTGTAAGCAACATTTCATAATTTTCATAATTTTTGCCAAAAATTTCTAAAACTAACTGAATGTATTTCTTTAAGCATAATAAATAAAGCACTGAAAAAATTTTATTTTTGTTTTTATTTTCACCATTTGCCAAATAAAGGGGTAAGACAACTGACGGCTTTCAAGAAGTTACCATCAAATTTTTATGACGATGATGATGGCGACGTCGAGGGAGGTTAAAATTTTCTGTTTCTTCCTAGCTTCACTTACTGTTGCAGACTGCTTCAGTTTCAGCAGTTATAATGGATAAATTCAGAGGCGTTCCCACGGCTTCCCCATGTCTGTTAGTGCCCGATGGGTGACCGGAGGACGGGTCCATCTGGTGCACCCGCACTCCCAAAGGGTTACGGTGAGAGAGGTCAGCTGCTGCCTGCTGCATCAGCTCCAGCGGAGATCTCGATGCGTTGGCTGCAGGAGGAGCCTAGAGGGGGACCGTTGGCGACCGGGTCGCCAGCGTGACACGGGAGACGTGCCGGAAGGTTCTCCACTGGCAAACACGTCCAACTGGATTCCCCTGGATTGCGGTTATCTCCTCCTGTCGTCAGTGTTGTACTGTGAAGCATCTGCCACCGCTTCCCTCATTTAGTGTGGTTTGCAGCGTGAAAGATGGAAAGACCATTCGATGTGTTACGCACGTGACCCCCGGTCAGCCTGTTTCGAACTTCTTGCGGTCAGATACGCAAAATGCTACGATAGTGGACTATGAAAATTTTACAACCTTCAGATGCCGCCTTTGAGATGTGTACTCATTGTTCAAATGATTACAGCACAGACACTGGGCAAGTGGTTTGATAACAGTGCAAGTTTGAAAAAAAAAAAAAAAAAAGTTGCGAAAAATGAATATTTCTGGTTAAGGTCAGCCTCGAATCGATTCTCTCAACTTTTGGTACCCAGTCTCGTTCAGAAAAGACTTTAAATTTGCTTCAAATAATTTTGTAGCTGTCAGCGATGAAAACCGGTTGTTGTTCAAAAAAAAGACATTGACTGTATGTAATTTCCAGAATGAGATTTTCATTCTGCAGCGGAGTGTGCGCTGATATGAAACTTCCTGGCAGATGAAAACTGTGTGTCGAACCGAGACTCGAAATAGGGACCTTTGCCTTTCGCGGGCAAGTGCTCTACCAACCAGGCTACCCAAGCACGACTCACGCCCCGTCCTCACAGCTTTAATCTGCCACGAAGTTTCATATCAGCGCACACTCCGCTGCAGAATGAAAATCTCATTCTGGAAACATCCCCCAGGCTGTGGCTAAGCCATGTCTCCGCAGTATCTTTTCTTTCAGCAGTGCTAGTTCTGCAAGGTTCGCAGGAGAGCTTCTGTAAAGTTTGGAAGGTAGGAGACGAGATACTGGCAGCGAGGATGAGGCGTGACTCGTGCTTGGGTAGCTCGGTTGGTAGAGCACATTCCCGCGAAAGGCAAAGGTCCCGAGTTCGAGTCTCGGTCCGGCACACAGTTTTAATCTACCAGGAAGTTTCTTTGTATGTAGTTTGCTTGTGACAACTTCCATAGCCATGATGAAAGACCTGAACGAAGAAAGTTTCCTGCATCGGCTGCTGTTCACTCCCATTTCATTTTTAATTTGCGTTCTACGAAGTTTCGGCTGTGTTGTAATTAACAAGTAAGTCCAAACATTTCAGAAAAAACATAATCAGCATGCAAAGTACAAAGCAACCATTGGTTATTAGCAGCACACATATCAGTAAAACGTTTTTAGTGTGCGAAGTAAAAACTGCCATTCGTTAGAGCTGCCAGAATAAAATCAGAGCAAATCAAGATAAAAAAGAGCACTTTCATGTATAACACCTTTAGCTAATAATGTTTTGGATTACAGCCACTTTCATGCGCAGTTCATAATTAAACCGATATACAACAAGGTAAATAAAAATTAAACACTATGCAAGTACATGTAAAATAGCAAGTAGTCAGTAGATGAAAACATCATATAATATAATGGTGTGCTCATTGTCTGGCTTGGAACAGTAGCCACGATATTCGTTGCAGTACAAGCAGTAGCCCACAGGTACGCCAGGGAGCACTGAACTGCGTGGAGCGGCACAAAGAAATCGAAGGGAAACACGTGTTGAGGGGTGTGCTCTAGATGTTGTACATCTCACCCGAGATATAAAGTTGAATGTTGGGAAGGGAACGTAGAAACGAGTATTTTCTCTTTATTTCGTGTGTAAGGTTCGCAACCTAAACCGTCTAAATGGAATAAGTTGTTCCAACAATATTATTTTAACAGCTGTTATACGCAATATGCCGGCCTAAGGCGCCGCAGTCATGGATTGTGCGGCTGGTCCCGGAGGAGGTTCGAGTCCTCCCTCGGGCATGGGTGTGTGTGTTTGTCCCTAGGATAATTTAGGTTGAGTAGTGTGTAAGCTTAGGGAATGATGACATTAGCAATTAAGTCCCATAATATTTCACACGCATGTGAACATTTTATACGCAATACGCAACAATAAAATGAAGTATGACAATGTAGAGACTCCCATCTTCCTTCCTTAAGACGGAACCACTAGTAACATTACGGAAAATGGTAAACAGTATATCGGCGGAACTAATTCGTGACATTTTAGTTTGACCCTTCTTTTTGCGAGTCTTGAAAGTGCTTTGAGTGCTTTGATGCAACCCGCCACGAATTCCTCTCCTTTGCCAACCTCTTCATTTCAGCCTAGCACTTACGCCGAACCTTCTCAGTTCTTTGCTGGATGTGTTCAAATCTTTGCTTTCCTCTACAGTGTTTACCCTCTACAACTCTCCCTAGGACCATGGGGGTTAATCACTGCTGCCTTATCAACTTTCCAATCATTCTGTCCCTCCCTGTCACTGCTTTCCGTATGTTCCTTTCTTCGCCGATTCTGCGAAGAACCTCCTCGTTCCCAATTGTCCCCCTTGTTTTCAACTTTATGCTGTAGCATCACATCTCTAATGCTTCGATTCTCTTCTCTTCCGGTTTCTCCACGGTCCATTGTTCACTAACATACAATCGTGTGCTCGAAAAGTACATTCACAGAAATTTCCTCCTCAAAGTAAGGCCTATGTTTAATACCAATTCGATTTCTTTCGTTTGTTGGTGGAGTTTTTATATTTTTGTGCAACTCAACTTTCCTTATTTTAATACGTCAGTGCTTGCGCTCTTGACTGTTTGTAATTGGATCCTCGATACATTGAATATCTCGATAAACCTAATTAGTTTTCCATTCTTTTGAAAATATCTCGATAAAACTGAGAAATCATATGTGTTTTAGTATCCTCGATAAGTCGATTATAACGAGTGAAATTAATCAAACAATGGAAACTCCAGGTTGGAGTATCGACAATACAAGGGATAGGACAGATTGCTACTCACTGTGAAGACGACCAAGTTGAATTGCGAACAGGCACAACGAAATGACTGTTTACATATTTAGCGTTCGGTAAAAACCTTCTTCAGAAAAGGAAGAACTTACGCACATTCATTCACATAAGAAAAAAATTCTTCAAATGGCTCTGAGCACTATGGGACTTAACTTCTGAGGCCATCCGTCCCCTAGAACTTAGAACTACTTAAACCTAACTAACCTAAGGGCATCACATACATCCATGCCCGAGGCAGGATTCGAACCTGCGAGCGTAACGGTCGAGCGGCTCCAAACTGTAGCGCCTAGAACCGCTCGGCCACGCCGGCCGGCTCACATAAGAAAACAGACTTCTTGCACACATGACCAGTCCGAGCTGCACGAGATGGCTGTTATGTTATGTGTGATACTTGCTTGCTTGTGTGAATGAATGTGTGTGTGTGTGTGTGTGTGTGTGTGAGAGAGAGAGAGAGAAGAGAGAGAGAGAGAGACTGTTTTCTTCTCTGAAGAAAGCTTTGGCCGAAACCTAAATGAGGAACAGTCTTTTCCATGTGACTGTCAGTAACTCATTGTGTCCATCTTTATGCTCAGCAGCAATCTATCATTATCCCTATGTTGTTGAAATTAAGTCACAGATAGCCGACTGTAATTAGAAGTAGGCTATTTCTCCTCCGTCAAATACGCCCATTCAGTCAGCCATAGAGCGAATATTACAAACGACTATGCTAATGCGGCAAATTGCTGCAGCTTATTAATTTCGATTTTCCATTGAGGGACTCGTGTCTGCTCAATATGGAAAGGTCCAAATAGGCGCCGGGCAAACGCGAATGGTTTCGCCCCCCCCCCCCTCTCCTCACTTCCCCCTTTTGCCCTGCTCTCCCTCATCCAAGAGTTTCGCCAGCCGGCAGGGATAGCCGTGAGATTAAACCTATCGTCTGAACCGACGCCGGGGCGGGCTGGCGCCGTACTAAATATTTATACCCGTAATTGTTTCTAACGATATGGAAGGATTATGCGCCAATCTGGCCCAATCGACGGAGGAGCGGAGCGGAACGGAGCGGCTCGACGGGGCCCGCAGTCCGGCAGTAAAGAACGCCTGCGACACAGTTTTCGCTAACAACGCTTCCGGCCCCTGCGATTACGCTCGCCCGCGAATTAAGTGCCTATCGGCCGTCCGGACAACGCCTCATTCGCGATAACGCCGCTACGTCACAGAGGCGTGGGCGCCTGTCGGCGGGTGGGTCTGATTATGCCGTTAAGTTGGCAGGCCCGAAGCGCTCGCGACCTACTGAAACCGCCAACCCGCCCCCCCCCCCTCCCCCTCCCTACACCCGCGCTCCACCCACCACTCCTGGTCTCATGATGATGATAGTAATTTCCATGTTGCGAACAACGCGCTGTGTGTTATGATCCCCCGGCGCAGATATTGGACTAATTTCGGCGGCGTAATGATAGCGCGGTGACGTATGGGCGGCGATCACGCGACGGGAAAGCTGTTGCTGCGACGCACAGGCGCTGCCAACCTAGCCACTTAGTCGCGGCCGTTGTTTAACCTTGTTCGCCTTGGCGCCGCCAGATGTAACGTAGCGCCGCTGAAGTACTCAGTGCGTCCAAGTTAAAACTATGAGACTGGTGCATAAATTTGTAGCGTTTTGTTTTGTCGTTGGTTTTCCGGTAGCTATGGGTTTATCTATCGAATGTATTTTTTTTTTTTTCTTTTTGTGAGACCTTAACTTCTCCTGGCGAATTTAATGTTCAAATAACTTACGGGTTTGCTGCCGAGTGATGTCGTCGACCACCGCCGATATTTCGACAGGAGCACACCCTGCCATTCTCAAGGCACAAATGCAAGGAGGAACAATCTGCTAGGGAATTTAATACCTCGTTTCACAGAGGAGAAACAAGGAAGATACCCCCCCCCCCCACACACACACACACACACACACACGCAGAACTAGTGTCAACACAAACAAAGATAACCAACATCAGAAATATCGATAGTGACTATTAATCAACAGGAGAGGTAGCACTAATTCTCTCCCTCTGTTTTTGATGAGAGACAGAGCCGGATTCCAAGCAGCATTTAAACAAAATCCACCCTCTCTGTTTATAGGGTTGCTTGATAGTTTGATTTCAACAGCTTCCTTAATAACACTATCCCAATAGCCTGCACGTCCAACCAATGGGATAGTGTTATTAAGGAAGCTGTTGAAATCAAACCCTCAAGCAACCCTATAAACAACGATGGTGGATTTTGTTTAAATGCTGCTTGGAAACCGGCTTATCTTTGTTTGTGTTGACACTTGTTCTGTGTGTGTGGTATCTTCCTTGTTTCTCCTCTGTGAACCGAGGTATTAAATTCCTTATCAGATTGTTTCCACCTTGCATTTGTGCCTTGAGAATGGCAGGGTATGCTCCTGTCGAAATATCGGCGGTCGTCGACGACGCCACTCGGCAGCAAACCCGTAAGTTATTTGGTAATTTTTTTTACTTGTTGTTCACTTTTGCTATTTCAGTTTACTTATTGTAGCCTTCTCATCTGGAGATAATGAGTGGAGCAGTGGACGCCAGAAAATGAAGTGCCAAGTGGAGAAATCGAACATTTCCGACATATTCTGCTGTTTGTGTTCAATAAAGACATGGCAACAGCAAAGGCAGTAAGAAACACTTGCACCATCTATGGGGATAATGCCACTGGACAGAGCACAGCGAAAAAATTATTTTCTCCTTTTAAGGAGGATCGTTTTGACACAGTAACGGTCATCGGGGTTTGATGGATTTCGTTGAAGCGCATTAATCCACAATGTACTCAAGAATTGGCAAATTTGACGAACTGTGATCGTTCCGCCATCGTGCGGCATTTGCACACAGTGGGTATGGTTCCAACACCAGGTGTGTGGGTACCGCATGCTCTAGGTCAAAATAAAAAAAATCAGCGGTTGGCCATATGTGCATCTCATCGACCTTTCCTATACTGCGTCGTTACTGGTGACGAAAAATGGTGTCTTCACGCTAGCGTTAGGAAGAGAGAAGAATGGCTGAGCCCAGACAAAGCAGTGGCTCCCAGTACAAAGAACTGCACGCTTCCACAAAGATAACGTTATGCATCTGGTGGGAGAGTTATGGTGTGGTGTACTACGAATTGCGTGCCCCAGGTGCAACCATGACTACTGACATTTACTGTCAACAGCTCAGACGTCATGTAGACGCAGCCCAAGAGCAACGACCAGGAAGACAGCGTGAGGTGTTGCTACTGTATGATGGCGCGCACCCGCATTCTGCAGAGCTGACAAGAAACACTGTACAGGAGTTGGGTTGGGAAGTCTTCCCCCACCCTCCTTATTCAAGTGTCCTTGCACCCTCAAATTCTTACATTCTCTGCTCTCTATCGAGAAACCTTCAAGAAACTTCCTTCCGGATGAAAATGCGGTGCGATCAAGGCTGTACGAGCTCGTCGCCTCAAAACCACGTTATTTCTACAGTCAAGCAATCGAAAAGTTGCCCCAGTGTTGGCATAGTCTTGTAAATAGTGAAGGATAATACACTCCTGGAAATGGAAAAAAGAACACATTGACACCGGTGTGTCAGACCCACCATACTTGCTCCGGACACTGCGAGAGGGCTGTACAAGCAATGATCACACGCACGGCACAGCGGACACACCAGGAACCGCGGTGTTGGCCGTCGAATGGCGCTGGCTGCGCAGCATTTGTGCACCGCCGCCGTCAGTGTCAGCCAGTTTGCCGTGGCATACGGAGCTCCATCGCAGTCTTTAACACTGGTAGCATGCCGCGACAGCGTGGACGTGAACCGTATGTGCAGTTGACGGACTTTGAGCGAGGGCGTATAGTGGGCATGCGGGAGGCCGGGTGGACGTACCGCCGAATTGCTCAACACGTGGGGCATGAGGTCTCCACAGTACATCGATGTTGTCGCCAGTGGTCGGCAGAAGGTGCACGTGCCCGTCAACCTGGGACCGGACCGCAGCGACGCACGGATCCACGCCAAGACCGTAGGATCCTACGCAGTGCCGTAGGGGACCGCACCGCCACTTCCCAGCAAATTAGGGACACTGTTGCTCCTGGGGTATCGGCGAGGACCATTCGCAACCGTCTCCATGAAGCTGGGCTACGGTCCCGCACACATAGAGGCAGTTATGTAGACAGGAGTGACACTACCAGCAGCCGACCAATGGTGTAAACGCCCACAAGATGACCCCTACGTCGGGTTCAAACCGGTTGGCGGTATGAAAATAATAATAAATGCGATTAAGACTGTTCTTGAATTATTGTCATTTCACTCCCTAGCAAGACCCCTTTGGTTATCATCCGCGGCACCCTGACAGCACAACTGTACGTCGACGAAATTCTTCACGCTGTTCTATTGCCCTTCATGGCAAGCCATCCTGGGATTACATTTCAGCTCGCCCACACACGATGAGAGTTCCTACTGCTTTTCTTCATGCCAAACCCTACCCTACCCAGCAAGGTCGCCGGATCTCTCCCTACCTAACAACGTTTGGAGCATTATGGGCAGGGAGCTCCAACCAGCTCGGGATTTTTAAGATTTAATGCGCCGATTCGAGAGAATTTGGCACGATATCCCTAAGGAGGACATCCAAAAACTCTGCGAGTCAAAGCCAAGCCGAATAACTGCTTGCATAAGGACCACAGGTGGACCACCGCGTTACTGACTTCCTCAATTTGTGAAGCTCTTCCTCTTGAATGAATCATCCAGTTTTTCTGACACTGCAATCATTAGTTTGACTTGTACAGCAAACTACCGATTTCCATCCCTTTCTGATAATTTCTTTGTGGTCCAGCGCCCTTTTAAATTTTTTTTTTTTTTTTTTTTTTTTTTTTTTTTTTTTTTTTTTTTTTTTTTTAGAGCCTCTTCCAACGAAATAGGGGAGAGAGAGTTGCGGAGATACGATTGTGGGGAGACCTTTTCAGGAAATTTCAATCCCAAACGCCGGCATTTGTGGCCGAGCGGTTCTAGGCGCTTCAGTCCGGAACTGCGCTGCTGCTACGGTCGCAGGTTCGAATCCTGCCTCGGGCTTAGATGTGTGTGACTTGGATGTGTGTGATGTCCTTAGGTTAGTTAGGTTTAAGTAGTTCTAAGTTCTAGGGGACTGATGACCTCAGATGTTAAGTCCCATAGTGCTCAGAGCCATTTGAACCATTTGTTCAATCCCAAACTTCCTCTGCATGTAATAACATTTTGCTGACGTTCGCTTGCAAAGAACAAACGATAATCGGAGTAAAATGAGAGAAAGCAACCCCAAAAGGAAAGACGTAAGTGTTCGATTTTCCCACTTGCTAGTAGAGTGTGGAAGGGTAAATAAAGAGTCTGTAGATAAAAAGTGTGTAGAATATGTATATCCCTCACTGTCGTTTCTTGTCAACAATATTAGCTTATTCCCAAGAATAAGCGGCTTTCGCTCGGTTAATACTCGGCAGAAATCAAACCTGCGTTTGGATCGGACTTCCTCAACTCTTGTGCAAAAAGGTGTGCAGTATACTGCTGCTTCCATTTTCAATAAGCTGCCACTCGAATTCAAAAATCTTAGCAGTAATCCACGCGCTTTCAAATCGAAACTGAAGAGTTTCCTCATGGGTCATTCATTCTATTCTGTCGAGGAGTTCCTTGATAAATTAAGCTGATTCTTATTGTATTGCTGATAGCGTTTACTTAAACTCATGGAGTGACATTTTCAGGTTCATGAACATTTATTTTTATCTGTTATAACTTTAATGTTGTAATTTCGTGTACTGACACGTTCTATGACCTTGGAGATTTTCTCCTCAATTTGGTCGTACTGAACTTGAAGTGTAAATAAAATTTTAAAAAATGGTTCGAATAACTCTCTGCCAAGCTCTTAACATTGCAGAGTAGTCACGTAGATGTAGATGAACGGTCACGATCTGGACACCGTCTACGTTACAAAGGGTTAAGTTTGCTATTTGAAGTGGGAGACAAATATTTAAGTCCGCAGCTCGTGGTCGTGCGGTAGCGTTCTCGCTTCCCGCGCCCGGGTTCCTGGGTTCGACTCCCGGCAGGGTCAGGGATTTTCTGTGCCTCGTGATGACTGGGTGTTGTGTGATGTCCTTAGGTTAGTTAGGTTTAAGTAGTTCTAAGTTCTAGGGGACTGATGACCATGGATGTTAAGTCCCATAATGCACAGAGCTATTTGAACCATTTTTGAACAAATATTTAGGACGATGAGTTTAGCTCATTGGCCACGGAAACTTCTGATTTAGAATACTTCAGACACTTGTTGAGAGGCAATTTCTCGTCACTGCTTATGACCTTTTCACTTGGGGACAGTTTAGTGTACTGCTCTAGCTGTATTCTTTACCAAAAATGTCCAAATGTGTGTGAATTTATAAGGGACCGAACTGCTGAGGTCATCAGTCCCTAGACTTACACACGAATTAAACTAACTCAGGGCTTCCCAACCTTTTCAGCTGGCGGACCCCTTCTTCAGTCGAAAATCCATGGCGGACCCCTATTCAGTCAAGAGCACAGTAACTTTAAATTTTAGAGCGAAACCCATGGGAACTGAAAGCTTCTTAATGCAAATTGCATATTCCCAATGACCCCAAGCCTCCCCAAAGTATCAATAGCCTTTGGTTTAGAGGTGAATGAAAGCAACTTGAAGGTCAAAAATCGACTTATGAAATAAGTAGTGCTTGACAAAGCAAGTTTAACATTTAATGATGCCTGGGGCCGCATATGTACCAGCGAGCACTGTGAATGGTCGATAAAGCTCGCTCCGCGCATGCGTAAAATGTTTCAGCGCATCTACCGCCATGAGCTGGCGCACAAACGACCCCCGTATTGTTGCTAAACAGTTGATCAGAGAAGCCGCATTCTCCGGCACTAAACTGTGTATGTGTTCTCAGTTAGGAGCCGCAAAGGCTTTTTGGAAATACGACCTGAAGGAAGAATACACATGTTTTTCACACGAAAAAAAATAGTGATGAATTTGATTTTCACATTTTTATTCAATAATTTTACTCATTATTTTACACGACTTTGTGAAGGGTGACCGCGGACCCCCTAGAAAGAGCCAGCGGACTCCTAAAGGGTCCGCGGGCCACACGTTGGGAAGCCCTGAACTAACTTATGCTAAGAACAACACACACACCCATTCCCGAGGGAGGACTCGAACCTCCGGCGGTTCAAAAATGGCTCTGAGCACTATGGGACTTAACATCTGAGGTCATCAGTCCCCTAGAACTTAGAACTACTTAAAACTAACTTAAGGACATCACACACATCCATGCCCGAGGCAGGATTCGAACCTGCGACCGTAGTGATCGCGCGGTTCCAGGCTGAAGCGCGTAGAACCGCTCGGCCACACTGGCCGGCAACCTCTGGCGGGAGGTGTTCTTTACCCTCTCGCCCAGAAGACTGCTTAAACGTACAGGAGGCAGCCGGAGGCTCGGAGGCGAAAGGGAGAGGGGGTCGGCTCGCGGGCATGACTGGCCAGTCGCCATCGGCAGCAGGACCTGTCGGCGCCATATTGTCGCCCAGTAATGAGCTGACGGCGTGACTCGGCTGGAGTCGAAACGCCACGACAGGCCAGCCAGCAGTCTGCGCCGACGGCCGTAATTTTTCCCTCTTCTGGCCCCAAAGAAGTGAGCACGCCAGCGCAACCCGCCTAATTCGTCATCTGCTCGCCGCTGACGGAGAGACCGTCCCCGGCGGTAATCACCCGGGGACTCAGAGAAAGGAGGGAGACCCCTCCGGAGATGACGTCAATTTGTAGATGTGTAATCACCGCGCGAGCAGTCAATGGCTCGCGCTGCGACGATCGTTAATTCCAGATGCTCCAGCGGTCCCGGACCCCACAGCCTCCCTCAATAGGAGTTATTATAACTGTTGTCGCGACAGTGGGCAGACGCGCTCGGTTCGTGGGCCGCTGGCGTCGCGGATGACGGGGCCTAAGTGGCGGCTTTCACGGCAGACAATTTCGGGGCTTATCTTGATAAGGCGCGGCGACAGTGGGCCGCTTCAATTCTGACTGGAAGAATAGAATTCTCCGAAGTCCCAGAAGGCTCCGTCCGACATCAGCGCTTGTCTCGCCGTTTAGCCCACGAGACGAGGATACTTTTTTAATTTTTCCCTTTTTCGGGAGGATAATAAGGCAAACTTAGCGCGCTGACGGTGCACGCTGTCGCTTATAGATAATTCACGTGGGGCTAAACGGAGCAAATGTATGATGCCACCACCTGCGCTAGATATTTAGGTGAGCGTCGTTCCGCGCTGGCGGCGCATTCAGCTATTGCGCCACGGTCGGTGCCGCACAAGAATCTAAAATGGATGTGATAAAATTGCGTTTCTTTGTATTGCTCTTCCATACACATTGGTGTGGGCAATAACGTTGTGTCCGAGTGTTAGCTTGTCTGAATGAGGAAGAAGAATTAGTTCACATAGACAAAAATGCCTCTATTCACCATGGCCCCCGCCGAGATGGGGTAGCCTGGGTGGGTTAGAAATAAAGTAGCTGAAACCACAAAACAGTGTTACCTGTCGAGAGTCCGTACAACTATGTAGAGACTAAAGAAGGGCAGCAAAGGTGCTTTGAACACTGTATGTAGGCTGTTTAGGTTCTTATATTGGTAACGCCACCGCCACGTAGCGCTCTGTATGAAAATCACTGGCTGTGCTGTGTGCAGTCTGTGGCTGGGTGGCATTGTTGCAATTTGCTATTGTAGTGTTGGGCAGTTGGCTGTAAACACCGCGTAACGTTGCGCAGTTGGAGGTGAGCCGCCAGCAGTGGTGGATGTGGGGGGAGAGATGGCGGAATTTTGAGAGCGGGCGATCTGGACGTGTGTCCATCAGAAAGAGTAAATTTGTAATATTGGATATCATGGATTGATATATATATATATATATATATATATATATATATATATATATATATATATATATATAATGACTTTTGAACACTATTAAGGTAAATACATTATTCTCTACCAAAATCTTTCTTTTGCTAACTATGCCTATCAGTAGTTAGTGCCTTCAGTAGTTTGAATCTTTTATTTAGATGGCAGTAGTGGCGCTCGCTGTATTGAGTAGTTTGAGTACCGAAGATTTTTGTGAAGCAAGTGATTTGTGAAACGTATAGGTTAATTTAGTCAGGGCCATTCTCTTGTAGGGATTATTGAAAGTCAGATTGCGTTGCGCTAAAACATATTGTGCGTCAGTTTAAGCACAGTCATGTATAATTTTTCTAAGGGGACGTTTCAACACGAACGCCACACTCGCCTTTCCCAGCCGAGAAAGTCGGCCGTAGCTGAGCACTGTATTACCACAGGACTCGCTATGGATTTTTCTGCCACGAAAATCTTGGCCCCAGCGGAAACTTTCTGGAACTCAGTAATTAAAGAATCTGTGGAGATACGCCTAGCGCAAAACCTTATAAATCGTGATGGCGGTTTTCAACTTGACAAGGCTTGGGACCCGGTGATCTCTCTCATTTCCTCTGAGAGAACACAGTTTATTCGTAATGACACGTCTGGCGACATCCGATGTCTGTTTTTAGCGACGCGGGCGCGCATTCCGACAGAGGGCGGACATGTTTTCACCTTTACGCATGCGCCGGCGCGCCGCAGATGGAGCAGTAGCTCCAGAGGGCGCGGATTTCGATAGATGACGCTCCTGTGACGGAGGCCAATGCGCATGCGTTTTCGCGCCAATTTCTTGCTATAACGTTGACTCCGGGAACTTCAGTCTCCACTGACGGACACTCCCCTGAAGATGGCTGGACGATTGCCAGCCGAAATATCGTGGCAAGAAGTCAACATGATCCGGCTGCAATCCTGAAATCTCATCGAACAGTCAATACGCCGGGAAAACTTCAAGAATCACAACCTTTTCAGCAGTTGCAGGAGCAACAGTGTCGATGATTCGCTGGTCCGAAAACAAAGGAAGTAGGTTACAGTACACTTGTTCGCCCATTGCTTGAATGCTGCTCACTGGTGTGGGATCCGTACCAGATAGGGTTGATAGAAGAGATAGAGAAGATCCAAACGGAGAGCAGCGCGCTTCGTTACAGGATCATTTAGTAATCGCGAATGCGTTACGGAGATGACAGATAGACTCCAGTGGAAGACTCTGCAAGAGAGACGCTCAGTAGTTCGGTACGGACTTTTGTTGAAGTTTCGAGAACATACCTTCACCGAGGAGTCAAGCAGTATATTGCTCCCTCCTACGTATACCTCGCGAAGAGACCATGAGGATAAAATCAGAGAGATTAGAGCCCACACAGAGGCATACCGACAATCTTTCTTTCCACGAACAATACGAGATTGGAATAGATGGGAGAACCGATAGAGGTACTCGAAGCACCCTCCGCCACAATCCGTCAGGTGTCTTGCGGAGTATGGATATATATGTAGATGTAGATCTGGCCTTGTAGCATAACCAACATGGCATTGCTGATACGGCGATCGGCTGAAAGCAAGGGGAAACTACAGAGGGCATGCAGCTCTATTGTGTGGCTTAATGATGATGGTATCCTCTTGGATAAAATATTATAGGGCTACAATAGTCCTCCATTAGGATCTTCGACCAAGTACTACTCGGGAGGATGCTTTCATCAGGAAAAATAAAACTCTCGTTCTACAGATTGGAGCGTGGAATGTTAGATCCCTTTATTCTGCAGGTAGGTCAGAGAATTTAAAAATGGAAATGGTTAAGTTGAAGTTAGATTTAGTGGGAATTAGCGAAGTGTGGTGGCAGAAAGGGTAGGACTTCTTGTCAGGTCAGTACTTGGTTACCGATAAAATACCAAATAGAAGTCAAGCAAGAGTACACCTAATTATGAATAAAGAAATACAAACGTGGGTAAGCTAAGCTACTATAAACAGTATGTGAATGAATGATGGTAACTAAAATAGACACGAAGCCATCACTCACCACAGTAGTGAAATTTTACTTGTCAATTAGAGACTGAAAGAATTTATGATAAGATAAAGAAAATTATTCAGACGAAAATTAATATATGTGTGTGGTTTGAATTCGCTAATAGAAAAAGGATTGCCAGGAGAAATAGTAGCAGAGAATGGCTGGTGCCAAACAATGAAAAAGGAAGCCGCCTGGTAGAGTTTAACACAGAGCTTTGGAAGCTTTCAGATTGATTTTGTAATGGTAACAAAGAGATTTCGAATCTAGATTTTAAGGTGTAAGACATCTCCACGGCCATATTCGGATCCTGACCACAATATATTGATTACGAACTGCAGATTAAAATTGATGAAATTGCAAAATAATAGACATTTAACGAGCTAGGTCCTATATGAACTGAAAGAGCGACACGTAGTTGGGTGTCAGGCTGGTATCCCACCGACGTCCGGGGCTTCTCGAGATGCGTCTTCGCTGGTTATGAGGACTCAGATCGAAGGGGGACTCATCAGTGAAGACAATTAAACTCCAGTCGATGGGAATCCAAGTCGAAGACGTCTCTGGAGATGTCCCGGACAGCGGTGGGATATCAGCCTAACTGTCGACTGCCATGCGGCCCGATGTTCTCAAGAATCGGTCTGAGGTACCTTCTCTTTTCGTAGTCTTTGGTTGTCATCAGCGGTACCGCTACAGCACAGTTGTACGCCGACGATATTCTACGCCTATTTTGTTGCCCTGCATCGTAAACCACCCTGTGCTTACATTTCAGCAAGATAATGCCTCCCCCCTCCCTCCCCCCCCCCCCTCCCCCCGCACACGGCGAGAGTTTAATAAATCATATAATTTGTCTAAGACTGTAACCATTTGTTTGTCTGTACATGTACATCGTGTCTATGTATTTCCGTCCCAGTCGAATAATTTCTTCGTAGTAGTTCGTTTTTTGTTGGTTTAGTGTGCATTAAGAGCGTTATGTCCATTGTAATAATAATTACTTCAGGGTACCTTTAATACTTGATATTTATTAATGACGTTGTATGAAACGCATTCTTACAATACAAAAAATTCTGCAATAAATCGTGCTTTATTCTTCAGCTAGTCTGGACATGACTACCATCATATCGCAAAGTAACACCTGTGCTATGAACCACGTGCCCACAATTCGCTAAATAAGTTCGTTAAAACGTAGCAGATGAGGACAGTCACATCGATACTCGTTACAGAACGAAGTACGATTTAACAGTAATTACACGGAAATTTACGGAAGTGTTTCATACGTTTCCCCGAGCTTTGGAGTGTAGTTTAAAAAAAGAAAATTTGAAATGAACGATGGAAAAGTGCTTTAATGGAGGTGCTGCACTGCATTTCTTCATTACATGGGCAGTGCGAGGTCAGAGGGCCTGCTCCAAGCTACTTGATGTGCTTGTGAGACGGCAAGTAACGACTGTTGTGTGTATGTATCTCTGATCCCGCTGAAATGGTCCAGAAGATAACGCCGCAACTTCTTTCTGGCTCTGCTGACCTGCAAAAATTCGTGTAAATGGCCACCATTTATTTTTAACGAAATAAGGCATGAACTGCCGTACTTAAACTAGTTATCTGTACCAAGTGATGAAGGTACAAGGGTAGTTTGAAAAGTTCTCGGAATGGAGCAGTAAGACACGACCGACCTCAGTGACTTTTTATTTTTTATTTTTCAGTGGACACTAATGTGCCAACGCTTTGAATCCATCTCGGAAATTAGATTTCTCCAGGCCTGCGAAGTACCCTGGGCTGTCAGCTCTTCGTTTGAAGAGAATCTCTGTTCACCGAATAAAATTTTGAGCCTGGGGAGGGTAAGGAATGTGGTGGAGCCAAATCAGGCGAATAAGGCGGGGAATGAATCAGTTCGTATCTTTGTCAATATATTTTGCCGTGGTAACGACACTTGCGTGTGGGAACACATTGTCCTGATGAAAGATCTTCCTCGTGAGACCTGGTCTTCTTTCCCGTACCTTTTGTTCCAGGAGGTTAGCGTACTATTATCACGAAATTGTTTGAGCGTTGAGAAGAAAAAAAAAAAGGTTCAAATGGCTCTGAGCACTATGGGACTTAACATCTGTGGTCATCAGTCCCCTAGAACTTAGAACTACTTAAACCTAAGTAACCTAAGGACATTACACACATCCATGCCCGAGGCAGGATTCGAACCTGCGACCGTAGCGGTCACGCGGTTCCACACTGAAGCGCCTAGAACCGCACGGCCACACCGACCGGCAGCGGTGAGAAGGCAATCTTTCATCAGATTCCCTTTCGTATCCCATAAAACGCTATTACCTTTTTGGTACACCGTACAGCCATTGTTTTCTTTGGTGGTGGTGAGTCAACATATTTCCGCAACTTTGACTGCTGTTTAGCAGTGTACCCTAGTATCATTTGTGGTCACAAACCGGCGTAAAAAATCTTGTTTGTTGCTCTGAAAACGAGCCAAAAATTTTTCGGACATTTCCACTCTGATGTGCCTGATCCTGCGTAAAGACTCTTGACAAAACTGACAAATCCTACTTTGGGAGAAAATTACCAAGTTCTCCGGTAAACTGCGTTGGGACTATTTTTCTGTGGGAGAGAATGGAGCACCAGTTTGTGGAGCATCGATCCACCACAGGCGAGTGCGCGTGACCGCAAATAAGCCTTACAATAAACGGAACACCTACAGCCGTCTTTACAATGTTACTTATTATCTCGCCACCAGTTTCGGTGCTTCAGTGCATCTTCTTCAGGCCATATCTGACGCTGAGACAGTTAACTGCAGTTTTACACACGATTCATCGGTGGCCAACGTCTATGAACTGCTTTTCACGGACTACCTCTAACAACGGTGTTGTGTCTCCAACTAGCAACTCAAGTACCTAAACTGACAGCCATATTATAAATAACATCGTAAGGATGGCTGTAGGTGTTCTATTTATTACGTAAGCGAACGGCCGGAGTACCTCAAACCTCCTATCAGAACGATGGACATAAGAAAACTAAATGGGTCACTCCATATAGTTATAGGGTGCTCCCAACCAACACCAGACCCTAAGATCTATCCCTGGCTGGCACTGAACCGCCCCCCTCAGCTCCGTAAGGTGTATAATAACGGGAAAATATAACGGAAGAAGCAGAGTGTCTACCGAAAACAATTGATATACAATTACACATATGCAGTGCTTCGCCTTAAGATTTTTTTCAGGGAATGATACCATTAGACGTCAAGCCAGATGTTGAAAGTGTTTCCCTGTGGCAAGTACTACTCCTCAGCAAGGGGGCTTACTTTCAAGAGAGAAAGTTAGCTGTGGTTACCCTACAGTACTTGGAGAATCTTAAGATTAAAAACAGGGTCCTCAAGGTGCAGAATAAACTTGGTCTCATGGGGCTACGAGGCAGTCATTACGTGCAGCTTCGGTGCAGTTCAAATGGCTCTGAGCACTATGGGACTCAACTGCTGAGGTCATAAGTCCCCTAGAACTTAGAACTACTTAAACCTAACTAACCTAAGGACAACACACACATCCATGCCCGAGGCAGGATTCGAACCTGCGGCCGTAGCGGTCGCGCGGTTCCAGACTGTAGCGCCAGAACCGCTCGGCCACCAGCGGCCGGCTTCGGTGCAGTCCAGACACCTAATCACCTACTAGTATGTCAGAACATGGACGAAACCTATACTCAGGAAGAGGTTTTAAATTCCATTGCAAAGGGCATAAAAGTTCGGAATTCTGGAGAGTCTGAAGCCTTTGTCCAGACACAGAAAGTAAATATTTGAAGCATCCTTCTATAGCACCACATTCCGATATTTGTATTCTCTTATTATCTTTACTGTTTATCATCCCTCTTTCATTTTTCATATAAGATTCCATTTACAATGACGTGCAAAAAGTCTTATGATCAACTATTTAACAGCGTGTTGGGCCACCTATGAAACTTAGTACAGCAGACATTCTGCCTGGCATAGATTCAACATGTGCCTGGTACATGTCCGGGGCATCGTGTGACAAGATGACTACCCACAGGTCACGTAGTTCTCGTAAATTACGGGCAGGTGGTTCGTGGGTGCAGAGATGGCTCCTCATAGCGTCCCAAGTCAAGGTGGATTTGGTGCCTACAACGGCAATGTGAGTTCACTATCGTGCTGTTCAAACCACTTTAACACGGACAGTTATCCTGCTGGAACACGGCATTGATGTCGAGAAAAGCATCAAGCACGAATAGATGCAGCTGGTCGGCAATAATGCTCACGTTGTCCACAACTGTCATTATGGTTTCAGTTATTGTGACAGGTCCGATGGAAACCCTGGTGAATCCCCACAACACAGTGCTGCTACCACCTGACTGCATTTGTGCCGCTGTGCATGTTTGGAGCGACCATTCGCCTGACTGACAACTTGAGGTGCTGGTTGGGGTGTTTAGCATATCCTTGACATGCCACCCATCCTATCCCCGGTGACCTACAGGGTTGGGAAACTCTCCGTAGAATCATCCGTATTTAGAGAAAACAAGGTCGTTCAACAGATCAGTGAAAATTTATTAGGCGTGGCTCAATTAAGCATGGAATCTAGGTATCTTACCTCAAACGGACATGTCGATAATGGGATCTATTAAACTACAAAAGGAAACTGATGGTCACTCCAAGAGTCTAGTTTATTGTCAAACACGTCAATCAATGATTTACCCACTAAATCAAGAACACAGACTCTTAAAAAGTAGACAAAAGACTGCATATATGAACTGCAAGCCTTGGCACAAGTGGATTCACAGAAGAAGAATATAAAACTGTGCCACAAATACGGCCAAAGACTGGGAAAGGTTTGTGATTTAAAGAAACGTCCGCGAAAAAGCATGAACGAACACCAATGCTCTTACCTCAGTGCGTAATGAGTGCAATTAGTTGGCTGTGTTAATCAGATCTGCGAAGCCAAACCCAGATGCAAATTAATAGACTTTACTATCACCTCATCTCGTTGGCTTCAAAGAGGGCCCTTGTTTCCCACTCTCAAGCTGACCGATGGTAGAAGATTGTTGCAGAAGAATCTGAAAATTTTAAATTCAACGGCCTCTGTAGTCTACTCTAAGCTGGAGATATCCTTCTCTGCGGCTCTCTGCAACGACCTGGAGCAAGTATCCTCTGCAGCTCCCTAAAGATAAGCATGATCTCACTCTTCTCTGCGAAACTTGGTTGCTTCTGCCAGTGTCAGAATCTCGCCGGACAACCAAAGCAGACCTTAAGACTTACAACCAATAATAATTTGATGAACGAGTTTAGCAATTTCCTGCTCTTGCGGATTTTGTCGAGGTTAACCAGTATGGTATATTTTTCCCATGCCACGAGGAATAAGGCGAAAACTCTCTCCCACTACATGACAAAGTCACTGCCAGCCAAAAGCCGTGCACGTATGCATGCGCAGGAAGTCAACCTGCTACCGAAATAATTACCATGAGCCTACCAGACAATAACTTACTAAAATTTGAACAAACATCCAAGCTGCCTCTACTGGGTCTAACTCTTTGAAGTGTGCGTATCATTGTTACGCATTACATATGTACGTGCTTTGAGGAGGCAGAGGTCATTGTAGCTAACCATATATTTTGCTCAATTTACTACTCAGGAAAGGTAAACCTCTCAACTAGCCAATTAATTGTTGATTAACGTTTCAATAGATGCCACGATAATTGCAGTGCAGTACTACTGCCGCTTATTGAGGACACGAGGTGATATTTCGTGCATTGTTAGTGTTCGTGAAAGTGTCGTACTTTTCTCTCCGTAGTCGTTCTTCATACGGCTATTTTCGGTAGTAATTGTTTATATTTATGTGTTGCCCTTCTATAAATCTACATGCAATATTACTTTTTATTCGAATAGAATTTTCTGTACATTACAGACGGATTTCTGCGTGGTTAGTGGTGCTAACAGCCGCTGTTCTTCTCCATCCAGCATGTCTCACCAAAAAGAATAATAGAGGAAGAATGTTATCGAAGATTATGTGATGAAATTCCTTCTATTGACAGCAGTGTTGACAGTGATGAAAGTGAAGACAACGACTCTACGTTCAGTGGCTGCTGCTTCATCCTTCGTATAGAAAGTAATTTATCATCTTAGAGCAAGCACGCAGGCCATCCGTAGACGAAAGTATTCGCCACGAAAACAGTAAACATCAGATTATCCGCTCATCATCTAGAAGACGTGCAACCTGCAGTTCAAGGAAATCTCTGGTTCGAACTGTGTGCATATGTTCAATGTACAAAGTACCTTTCTGCCTGAGAGCAGGCAAGATGTGTTTCGAGAGATACCACGAAAATTAAAATACAATTACAACAAAGGTGTACAACCAATTATCGAACTTTTGTGCTGTAATGGGGTGACGGTTAGCTGCGGTGACCACATTTGATGCTTATATTTTGTTGCCGTTAAGGTGAATTTTTACAAGCCTAGTGGAGAAGACATATCACAACAACCAAACTAAAGTGTCACCAGTGGATCAAATTTAAATACATAAATTGTCTTTCATGCCCCTCTAGGATAAATTTTTGTGGCGTTTACCTGCCCCTCAAAGAGTTAATGGCTGCTCCCACACTTAGTAGGCTTGAGTTTTTTCCTCTCCTTCAGATTCTTACATAATTAAAAAGTATTTCTTTCGTTTCTAGTACAATGCAGTTTAATATCAAGCTGACTGGTCTCACTCGATGCTCTTGCTGTGCTGGGATGGCAGACTGTTCTCCTCTGCTATCTTCTCGTTTGGAGAATAGCATGCAGCAGAAAACATCTTTATAAAACTTCCGTTTCATGAACCAGCTAAAAGCCCCAACGCTTCTGAAATAACAAGGCGCCCACTCAGAGGAAAGGAGATAGAGAAATACAAATTGTACAGGTTAATTTGAGTCTTTTGTAACTGCAATGAAAGTTTTATTAAGAACAGACGTATTTCGCTTTATTATAAGGCATCTTCAGTGGTCACTGAGACGCCCTGGTTAAGTTCGCAGGACAGAACAGATAGTTGGAATTGTGGAAAGGGGCCAAAAGGGAACTGTAAGTTACACTCAAACACATATAACTTTATTTAGTTGTCCAAACTATACAGCAAAAAATTTTAACTTAGTTATCGGCTGTACAGGCTACACTATCCCAAAACAGAATATTTAGAAGGCAAAAGGCCACACGTAAGTAAGTTCTATAACTTGGCTGAAGGCCCAACAAATCTAACACTTGAAAAGCAAACAAGTTTAATTTAAAGACGGCTGAAGACCCATTATTTAAGACTGCAGGTGAAGTTAATTAAAAAAATACAAGGCAGAAGGGCTTATCTTCAATTAGGCTGAAGCCCTACACAGTCTGATATTTGAAAGGCAAGAACTTTAACTTAAAAACGTCTGAAGGCCGATTACTTAAAACAACTAAAATAATTTTTAGTAGGCAGAAGGCCCAAATCTTTATCTTTAAAAAACATTTTACACAGGCTGAAGGCCCAAACAATGTAAGATTTAACAAGTAAGGAATTTAAATTTTAAATTGGCTGAAGGCCCATTTTTTAAAAACACAACTACAATAAATTTTGAAAAGGCAGAATGCCCAAATATTTATCTTTAAACAATATTTTACACAGGCTGAAGGCCCAAACAATCTTAAGATTTAACAAGTAAGGAATTTAAATTTTAAAGCGGCTAAAAGCCCATTATTTAAAACCCAACTAAAAGCATACACATTCAAATCATCGGCTGTAACCCATTAAAATACACAATCTAACACCAACGAGAAAAGACAGTACAGCCAGCGGCGCCCAGAAGTTTCCGGGGGTCGGTCTGCACTTGAAATATTAACGTTCGCTTAGGGGAGACAGGTAGTTGGCCCAACTAATTCCGATCCGCCGGCAACTCAACCAAGAGACAGTCAACGGACTCACCGACAAGACGACTTACTTTCCACCCGACCAGTGTACAAGGAACTCCAATGCCAAAACGTAAAAGGCGTAGCCGCCCACAACCAAGTATGTATAAGCTGTCAAAACTACACACACGTGTTGGACACCGTCAACACGGTGAGGAAAGGACACTGGCTGAATTTTACGACAGCGGCCAGGGCAGGTAACCGGAACGCTAACGGCCACAAGGCAGAAAATTCCGCTGGTGCACTTGGACTTCAAACCAAAATACAGTTAAACTCCACCGGATGGTGGCCAAACTTTCGCCAACTCGAACACACACTGTAGCTCACGGGAATATCCCCCAGCAGCCGACCATAAAAACCAACGGCACAATGTAAACAGTCTGCCTTCGGTAATTAAATCACCACTAAACTTTGATGTCCTAGGTCGGTGAGCAACGAACCCCGTAGCAATCGGAACAGCTCCCACACACTCCGACACTGCGTAGAGACCGCCAGCGGGCTCGGCCCGCTGCGCCGCGTGGAGATTTCCTGGCTGATCCACACCAACCGACCGACTCACTGCCAGTGCGCCATCAACATTTAAAACAAGTTGTCAGTGTAAATGACTCCTACTACACACACAGTTTGACAAACATTTGCACGAGGTCTTGAACGACACTAAGCAGTGGCTGTGCAATCACGAAGACAAATCGGGAGTCGATTCACACACACAGCCAACCCATAAGGCATAAGCGATCGGCGAGCCCATTCACGTCCCCGGCTAGAGTGATGTGTGGCGGCAACGGTCGGGTGAGCCATGGTCATGCTGGCCTCACTGCTGCTTCAGCCCGACTGAACTAGAGCCGTGTTCCAACTCCCCGACTGACAGGTCCGAACTGCACTCCTAGCACGTTCCAACTGACTGCACGACAGACGTCAACTGGGAAGTAATAACAGTCAGCAAAGATGATACGGCAGGGCTATATCGATAAGCGCTGCTGCTGCCGCTCACGGGCAGGCAAAGCAGCTACTCAGTGATAACAGAAATTAAAACTAACACAACGAGGTGGGCAGTACGGTTAAAAAAAGAGGGATGTAAAATAAGAGTCTTAGATACTTTAGACAAACAACTAGGAGAATATCAGGGTGGTTTTCGAAATGGAAGATCCTGTGCAGAACAAATTTTTAACTTAAAGTCAATAATTCGCCATAGTACGTTAACCAGCAAACCAATACTACTGTCATTTATAGATTTCAAGAAAGCATTTGACTGTATAGACAGAGAAACGATAGATAAGGTCATTAGAGAATTTGGTGTTAAATCAAAACTAGCAAAAATAAATCATGAAACACTAACAGGTACAGTATCTAAAGTCAAATTTATGGGAAAAGTATCTCAGCCTTTTGAAATAAAAACTGGTGTTAGACAAGGTGACGGTTTATCACCTTTACTGTTTGACTGTGTTCTAGAAAAAATTCTAAGGAACTGGAATTCGGAGCTAAAAAATCACAAAATTGAACCAATAGCTCTGGGAAGGAAAACAAATGGAATTAAGGTAAACTGCTTGGCTTTTGCGGATGATTTCGCAATACTTTCAGAAAATCTGACAGAAGCAGTTACTCAAATAAACATTCTGGAAAAATTAGCAAACAGAACTGGTCTCAAAATTTCAGCTGAAAAAACAATATTCACGACAAATATAAAAAATGCACCAAAATACATAGAAACAAAAATAGGCAAAATAGAGCGAGTAAATAAATTTAAATATCTTGAAGAAACTATACAACAGAATGGACTAGAAAAATCTGCAATAGATGTAAGAATTAACAACATGGAAAGAGCATATGGTTTGACCAAAAATATTTACAACAAGAAATGTATATCTAGAAAAACAAAACTAAAACACTACACCACAGTGGCACGACCAGAATGTTTATATGGATCTGAATGCCTAACAATGAACTATAAGATGGACAAGCTAGAGGTACTGGAAAGAAGGATTATTAGAAAAATAATGGGTGCAATGAAAACTGCAGATGGTTGGAAAATAAGAAGTAATGAGGAGATATACAAAAATATAGAGAAAATATCTGAAGTAACGGCCAAACGAAGATTAACCTTCTTTGGACATCTCTACCGAATGGATGGAAATAGACTAACAAAACAAATACTCCTCTATTTCTGGAAGAAGAAATCGACAATAGCATGGATTACAGAAGTAAGAAAAGATCTTGAAAGAAACAACATCAAAGAATCAGAAATAGCAGAAAGAAACCGTTTTAAAAACAAAATACTAAATTTGGAAGGCTTTCAAAGCAGGAGAAATAAAAAATCGGGAACAACATGGACAGAAGAAAGGAAGAGACTTCATGGGGTGAAAATGAGGGAATACTGGAAAAATAGGAAACAACAACAAAGGAAGAAGAGGAACTGAAGTTGTTAACGTGATCCTACTTGGTCAATACGTTGGGGAAAAAAAAAGAAAAAAAAAAAAAAAGATTGCGCGAACACGAGCCACGCACGGCTCAGTCACAGTCACTGTAACATTATAGTCTCTTCCTTACAATTTTGTTTCACTGATCGTGAACAGTTCAAATGCTTTCCCTACTATTAGCGACAGGTTATGTTTTTTTGTTACTCAGGCTTTTTTGTTTACTTTCTTCTTCAAAGTGAATTAGAGTTGTAAAAGATGAAAGTTAACCTATACAGCTTGTATATCTGCAACTGCGGAAAAAAGAGGCCGAAGAAAGCAACATAGATATAAATATGATACTAAATCATTGGGAGCAGGTTCGAATCCTGCTTCGGGCATGGATGTGTGTGATGTCCTTAGGTTAGTTAGCTTTAATTAGTTCTAAGTTCTAGGCAACTGATGACCTCAGAAGTTAAGTCGCATAGTGCTCAGAGCCGTTTGAACCATTGGAAGCAGTGAATATTGCTTGCAGTTTTCATGCAGCGTTAGTGACTTTACTTGACTGGCTAATGTGTTCTGAACATTAAATTACGAAAGTGGTTATAGGGCAGTGTGGGAATAAACCACGTAACAACGGCATAACCAGATATAACCGTCTACCTAGTGTAACAAGCAAGAGCGTGAGTCATCTGGCCTGGCGACATATTCAGTGGATCGACGATCTAACCTCAATGATCGTAACTGACAAAGCTGTTGGGTGAAAATGTGAAGACGTAGGAGGTGTATATTGCTGCAGATCCCCATGCTCAACTGTGTCCTCTGAACTGTATGCCCGGAAACACCTGTGACAGCACCAGAATTTTACTCTGTAGGCAGATCAGCAACAGATCCCCACCTGGCCCAATTTTCGGAGCGGGAAAGCCTCCGATCTCCACCTACTGTGACGAGGCGTGGACACCCAACTCCTTGTAGCCTGATCATGGTTCCACTACTCTTCCGCCACTTTCCATAGGTAGTCACGATGGAGGTATGCCAACAGCAGCCCTGCTTCGCCGTTTCAGAGATGATCGTTACCAGGCAACGGGCCATAGCAACCTGCCCTTGTTGTCAATGTGAGTCCATCTTCAGCATTTGCGGCCCACTGCTGAAGTCCCCAGTCGTCTGAGCTGCACTTGTGTGCTTTCTCTACTGCGTCACTTGTCCACAGTGCCACCAGACTTCAGTCTTACCGTGGAATGTGTTCATAATGTTTTGGCTGATCAGTAACAGGGAGGCCTTTATACCTTGTTTGCCAGCCGGAGAGGTGCCTGATGGAAGAAACTTTAGCAGGATGGCTCAAATGGCTCTGAGCACTATGGGACTTAACTGCTGAGGTCATCAGTCCCCTAGAACTTAGAACTACTTACAGCTAACTAACCTAAAGACATCACACACATCCATGCCCGAGGCAGGATTCGAACCTGCGACCGTAGCGGTCTCGCGGTTCCAGGCTGTAGCGACTAGAACCGCTCGGCCACCCCGGCCGGCTTAGCAGGATGGTTGGCAGTAGTGATTATTGCTTACATTTTGCATGCAGCATTAGTGAATGGACTTGATCGACTATTGGGTCCTAAACATTAAATTATGAAACTGGTTGTGGGACTGTTCGGAAATAAACTGCCATATAACAATAACAGCAGTATGCCTGGACAAGACCCTTGATCTGGTGAAACAACAAATGTGGTTTACCTGCCCTGGCGATGTGTTCCATTGATCCACAGTCAAATCTCGATGATCTCATAGCAACTGAAGTTGCAGTGCATGATGCCATTGGATGAACGTGGGAAGACTTGCGGAGGGGGCAGGCTCCCACATTCAGAAATATGTGCTGAACATTGTGTTTTGAAACACTTGTGGCAGTACCAGCACCAGTACGAGCACTGTACTCTGTGGTCAGGTCTTACTTTAGAAAGCGAGCTTGCTCCCGACCTCCACCTACCGTGATGAGACGTGGACATCGAACACATTGTAGCCTGCTCACGGTTCCATCATTGTTCAGACGCTTTACACAGATTATCATAATGGTAGTACACCGACAGTCGACCTGCTTCGCAGTTTCCATGGTGCTCGTTCCCAGGCATCGTAACGTAACAATGTGGCCACATTGTTGCTAGAGTCATCATTCGTCAGAGCTGTACTTGTGTACTTTCCTTAGTACATCAGGTGTCAGCAGTGCTACAGGCTTCCGTCACACACTGAGACCGAACGAGGTGGCGCAGTGGTTCGTCTACATCTACATCTACACTTATACTCCGCAAGCGACCCAACGGTGTGTGGCGGAGAGCACTTTACGTGCCACTGTCATTACCTCCCTTTCCTGTTCCAGTCGCGTATAGTTCGCGGGAAGAACGACTGCCGGAAAGCCTCCGTGCGCACTCGAATCTCTCTAATTTTACATTCGTGATCTCCTCGGGAGGTATAAGTAGGGGGAAGCAATATATTCGATACCTCATCCAGAAACGCACCCTCTCGAAACCTGGCGAGCAAGCTACACCGCGATGCAGAGCGCCTCTCTTGCAGAGTCTGCCACTTGAGTTTGCTAAACATCTCCGTAACGCTATCACCCTTACCAAATAACCCTGTGACGAAACGCGCCGCTCTTCTTTGGATCTTCTGTATCTCCTCTGTCAACCCGACCTGGTACGGATCCCACACTGATGAGCAATACTCAAGTATAGGTCGAACTAGTGTTTTGTAAGCCACCTCTTTTGTTGATGGACTACATTTTCAACGGACTCTCCCAAAGACTCTCAACCTGGTACCCGTATTACCAACAATTAATTTTATATGATCATTCCACTTCAAATCGTTCCGCACGCATACTCCCAGATATTTTACGGAAGTAACTGCTACCAGTGTTTGTTCTGCAGTCGTATAATCATACAATAAAGGATCCTTCTTTTTATGTATTCGCAATACATTACATTTGTCTATGTTAAGGGTCAGTTGCCACTCCCTGCACCAAGTGCCTATCCTCTGCAGATATTCCTGAATTTCGCTGCAATTTTCTAATGCTGCAACTTCTCTGTATGCTACAGCATCATCCGCGAAAAGCCGCATGGAACTTCCGACACTATCTACTAGGTCATTTATATGTATTGTGAAAAGCAATGGTCCCATAACACTCCCCTGTGGCACGCCGGAAGTTACTTTAACGTCTGTAGACGTCTCTCCATTCAGAACAACATGCTATGTTGGCTGTTTGCTGAAAACTCTTCAATCCAGCCACACAGCTGATCTGATATTCTGTAGGCTCTTACTTCGTTTATCAGGAGACAGTGCGGAGCTGTATCGAACGCCTTCCGCAAGTCAAGGAAAATGGCATCTACCTGGGAGCCTGTATCTAATATTTTCTGTGTCTCATGAACAAATAAAGCGAGTTGAGTCTCACACGATCGCTGTTTGCGGAATCCATGTTCATTCCTACAGAGTAGATTCTGGCTTTCCAGAAATGACATGATACGCGAGCAAAAAACATGTTCTAAAATTCTGCAACAGATCGATGTCAGAGATATAGGCCCATAGTTTTGCGCATCTGCTCGACGACCCTTCTTGAAAATTGGAACTACCTGTGCTCGTTTCCAATCATTTGGAACCTCCCGTTCCTCTAGAGACTTGCGGTACACGGCTGTTAGAAGGGGGCAGGCTCTTTCGCGTACTCTGCGTAGAATCGAATTGTTATCCCGTCAGGTTCAGTGAAGTTTCCTCTGTTGAGTGATTTCAGCTGCTTTTCTATTCCTTTGTACACTTCTTTCGATGCCAGCCACACTAGACTCGCATTCTTGAGGACGACGGTTTCAACCGGCGTCCGGCCATCCTAATTTAGGTTTTCCAAATGGTTCAAATGGCTCTGAGCACTTTGGGATTTAACATCTGTGGTCATCAGTCCCCTAGAACTTAGAACTACTTAAACCTAACTAACCTAAGGACATCACACATATCCATGCCCGAGGCAGAATTCGAACCAGCGACCGTAGTGGTCACGCGGCTCCAGACTGAAGCGCCTAGAACCGCACGGCCACAAAGGCCGGCTTAGGTTTTCCATGATCTCCGTAAATCGCTTCATGCAAATGCTGGGATGGTTCAAATGGCTCTGAGCACTATGGGACTTAACATCTGTGGTCATCAGTTCCCTAGAACTTAGAACTACTTAAACCTAACAAACCTAAGGACGTCACACAAATCCATGCCCGAGGCAGAATTCTTACCTGCGACCGTAGTGGTCACGCGGTTCCAGACTGAAGCGCCTAGAACCACACGGCCACAACGGCCGGCTTAGGTTTTCCATGATCTCCGTAAATCGCTTCAGGCAAATGCCGGGATGGTTCCTTTGAAAGGGCACAGCTGACTTCCTTCCCCATCCTTCCCTACTCCGACGGCTACCGCCAGGATCCGATCATTCCCCTTGGCTAAAATCTGATGAGGAGCCCGACCTAGCAGGCACTAGCAGAACCCCTAGCGGGCCCTACTGGTCGAGTGCACTGGTTTCGTATCCGCTCTACGCGCTATGCCGGCCGATCGCAAGGCGCCTGGGCTGCAGAGCCTTCGGCGGCGGACCCGGAGACGGCGGCGGGGCGGCGGTCGTCCTGGTCGCTTCGCTTCTCTTCTCCCCGCTTCTTCCATCGAGCGGCAGGCGCGTAATGACGGGCATTAGCCGCCGGCCCGCGCCGTGTACTTAGGCAAGGACGCGGCCGTCCGGCGCGGCTATTAGCGTAATTTGCCCGCTCGGCTACCGGTGTTGACGCCAGCACGTGTGACTGAATGAGATATCTTGGCTGGCGGCCATCTCTGGCCCTCGGCGGACCTCTCGGCCGGAATCGTGCAGCGAACACTCTTACCGGCTTGTCAGGAGCCCCCCGTCCTCCTCCTCCTCCTCCTCCTGTTCTCCACCTCTCCCTTCTTCCGTCCATTCTCGCCTCTAATTTCCTCCTCCGTCGCGACCGACCGGCGTCCAGAGCCCACACCAGTCGCAGCAGATGGTCATTTAAGTTAAATAATAATTTATTTACCCTTCCACTTCTTGCCAGCCAGATCAAAACCCTCGGTGGGTGAAGCCCCCCTCCCATTTGCTCCCCCCCCCCCCCCGCCCCCCATCTTTCCACCGCCACCGGTATTTCTCCATTTGTACCGACCTCCGGTGGGTCTTCCACCTCCGGATCTTACTTTGCCCGTCCTTTCTTTTTGTGATCGACGCGACGACTGTCTTTACAGATGCCATTAAATGGGAATCCTCCTCCTCCTCTTCTTTCCTTTCCGTTTCAGCCTCTGTGGGGCCAAATAACCTCTTGGGCAATCCATTCACCCAACATAGCAGTGCCAGCGGCCGGAATGATGAACCGTGCTCAAATTAGGAAGCCCGAGTGCCGCCTATCATTAGGAGAACTTGCGTCCCACTCCGCTCATATTGTGGCAACACGCCGACGCCACGGCTGGTGCTTACTTCAGATATTAAGACTTGCTGCCTCAACAGGTGGCCGCAGTAAGAGCAGCTCGAGGAAAATAAGAAGCTTCGGCAAATACTGGAGCAGCGCAAGTCTTGCATCTGTATGTGGTGCTCGGATAATACACTGTGCGGAGGGTAACATATGGGATTCTGCCAAAGCATTCTTTTCGGTTTTCATCCGGAATTCTGTTCACCGACGAAAGTGGTTTGTAGTACTCCTGTCGAATTGCAGACAGATTTTTCTACTGCGCTAGCTTCTGTCTTTTAGTTGTGTATGCTTATTTCTCTAGAGAGACAACTAAAATGATGGCAAGATATATTCTTCTTCCTGTTCTTTTCGTGTTGACAATCTGAGGACCACAACAGTTGCCACCTGCTTCATTTTTCCTGGTGTTTATCCTCGTCCATCAGTCGTTCGTTCTCTTACTTTCCAAAATTCTTCGCCTTTATCGTTATGTTCTGGGTGTAATTGTGTCCTTGGAACCTATCATAACCCAAATTTTTTATTCGAAAATCATCCCGTGGAAAATATGGTTTCCTGTATTCCCATTACTTCCAGATCCCTTTTTACATCTTAGATAAAGCCTATTTTGGTTCTCTGCTTCATAAGAAATAACATTATCTGATGTGCCAATAGCCCCAGGTCCATTCTACTGATGTGTTCGAGGAACACAGTCTCGTTTATTATATTGTATTGTATGATATTGTCCTTTCCCTTAGTGCCTCTTATCCCTTATCTTCACAGTGTCGGCCTCTTAATTTGAGGATTCGGCAATGTAAGTAGTAGAGGGTGGCCAGATGCCACGCCTATCGCCACGTCTTCCCTCACCCCCACAAGTGAAGCTGTTTACCCTTCTGTACCTAGTGTTGTTGTTGTTGTTGTTGTTGTGGTCTTCAATCCAGAAACTGGTTTGATGCAGCTTTCCATGCTACTCTATCCTGTGCAAGCTTCTTCATCTCCCAGTACCTACTGCAACCCACTTCCTTCTGAATCTGTTTAGTGTATTTTTACCCTCCACGCTGCCCTCCAATACTAAATTGGCGATCCCTCGATGTCTCAGAACATGTCATACCAACCGATCCCGTCTTCTAGTCAAGTTGTGCCACAAACTTCTCTTCTTCCCAGTCCTATTCAATACCTCCTCATTAGTTATATGATCTACCCATCCAATCTTCAACATTCTTCTGTAGCACCACAATTCGAAAGCTTCTATTCTTTTCTTCAGAAACGCTGTCCTTGCCATAGCCAGTCTAGATTTTATATCCTCCCTACTTCGACCATCATCAGTTATTTTGCTCCCCAAATAGCAAAACTCATTTACTACTTTAATTGACTCATTACCCAATCTAATTCCCTCAGCATCACTCGACTTAATTTGATTACATACGATTATCCTCGTTTTGCTTTTGTTGATGTTCATCTTATCTGCTCCTTTCAATATAGTGCCAGGCTACAACCCTGTCTCACTTCCTTCCCTACCACTGCTTCCCTTTAATGTCCCTCGACTCTTATAACTGTTAATCATCTGGTTTCTGTACAAATTGTAAATAGTCTTCCGCTCCCTGTATTTTACCCCTGCCACCTTCAGAATTTGAAAGAGAGTATTCCACTCAACATTGTCAAAAGCTTTCTCTACAAATGCTAGAAACGTAGGTTTGTCTTTCCTTAACCTTTTTTCTAAGATAAGTCGTAGGGTCAGTATTGCCTCATGTGTTCCAACATTTCTACGGAATCCAAACTGATCTTCCTCGAGGTCGCCTTCTACCAGTTTTTCCATTCGTCTGTAAAGAATTCGTGTTAGTATTTTGCAGCCGTGGCTTATTAAACTGTGTTATCCCACGTGAAAGAGCGCAAACATCCTCTAAATGTTTGTGAATCATATAACTGAAGTGGGACATGCGTACGCCAGCCCAGTATTCACCTAGTAGGATGTGGAGAACCGCCTGAAAGCCACATCCAGGCTGGGTGGCACTCCGGCCCTCGTAGTTAATCAGCTGGGCAGGTTACATCCGGGGCCGACGCGTCTCTACGAACCCCGGAAGCGAAGTGCTAACATGGGTGGTTGTACAGGCGGATACATTACATGCTTGCTAAGGAATAACTGACAATTGCTGCGGAAAACACCAGTAACGATAGTAAAAGGAAATGTAGAGGACAGGACGTATTAGCTGCAGCGAAACCTGTGCACGGATACGCTGTATGTATTCGACAGCTAATGCTGTACGTTGTTTGACGGAGGTTGTTGTGGAACCGATTAGTGTGACATTCCGAGCGGTGCGGCAACGGATCTGGAAGATATCATTTGAGTCTTACGATCGTGGACGAGCAGCTGGGTGGCTCGGAACCGGTCAGTGTGTCACTGTTGTGGCCACACTTATGGCGTGCCCAAAAGTTTCAGCTCGGGATTAAGAAAGGTCACTGAAGATGGCAGTGCCACACGAAAGCATGCTGGTGGTTGTGGACGGAGCAGTATACCGCAGGAGGGTCGGTCGATATGTAGTCCTAGTGGCGAAAAATAATAATCTTACTCCTGGGCAGATCGCTGCAGACCTTGCAACAGCTTTCGGTACACGTGTTTTGCGTGAGCCATTTCTTGGCGATTAAATCAGGATGGTTTAAATGCTCGGAAGCATGGTAAATGCATCCGACTTCAACCATACCATCGTCGAGAAAGAGTTCTTTGGTGTAGGGAGCATAATGGTTGGAGTCAGTAACAGTGGTTCAGAGTGATACACTGTGGCAAGTGATTCTGGTCACCAGCCAGTGTGGCGAGCGAGAGGGATACTTTAAACACCACAGAATGTCCACGAACGTCGTCGTTATGGCCTGGGCGATATGGTGTGGGCAGCTATTATGCACAATGGCAAAACAACGCTGCATATCTTTGCGCGAGACGTCGTTACAGCACAGCTATATTGCAGAGACAATATACTGGATCATGTTCGTCATTCTTGGGGGCTGCGGTAGGTCCCGACTTCCTGTATACGGTCGACAATACCTGCCCACGCAGCACCGCTAAGGTGTCGGACTCACTGGAAAGTGAAGATACTGAATGTATGCCGGCCTCGGTGGCCGAGCGGTTCTAGGCGCTTCAGTCCGGAACCGCGTGACTGCTGCGGTCGCAGGTTCGAATCCTGTCTCGGGCATGGATGTGTGTGATGTCCATAGGTGAGTTAGGTTTAAGTAGTTCTAAGTTCTAGGGGACTGATGACCTCCGCTGTTAAGTCCCATAGTGCTCAGAGCCATCTGAACCATTTTTGAACTGAATGTAGGGAATGGCTTGCATAATCCCCGAATCTAAACTCTATAGAGGATGCCTGGGTTGCTCTTGGCAGACGTGTTTCTCAACGAACACCCCGGCCCCGTATAGTGCAAGAACTGAAAATGGCCTTCCCCAGGGGCTCCTCAATAGTTTGACGGCCACCATGAACAGCAAGAGAAAAAGGTGCGTTAGTGCCCTAGAAGGATTTATTCCTTAATGAGAGTCCGATATCGCACTTTATTCTGAGTTTCTAACCTGCGCCAAACTGAATGTTATTCATGTTTGTTATCCTGTTTTCCCATGTGCTGAAATCTGTATCTTTTTGTTATAAATATACCTCTACACCTCAATTACATGCGTATGTCGTCCGTTATTGCCTGTTACTATTCCCATACAACAAGTCAAGCAGTCTATATAATGCAGAATGAAATTTTCACTTGTTTGGGGAGCTGAGACGGTAGAGCACTTGCCCGCGAAAGGCAAAGCTCCCGAGTTCGAGTATCGGTCGGGCACACAGTTTTGATCTGCCAGGAAGTTTCAGCATATATAATATTATAGTATTAAGCAGTATTTCTTGTCAGTGCCCGCTATTCTCTCTAGCTGGTTGTACAGTTCCTGGTTAATTCAACTTCCATGTGGACGATCTTCTGTTAATCGAGGTCCTTTTATCCTTCTCAGAATCCTTCGTTCTACAGGTTTTAGCCTCCTCATTAACACTGTTGTTACACCATTCAGACTTTCTGCTGCGTATAAGGCTTCAGGGCGTATCAATATGTATTTAGATATACAAACAGTGGTAGATGATCTAATAAATAAGAATTTTGGAAGGAAACAGTCAAATGTACTGGGAAATTATTTCTCTAAAAGTTAGAAGTAAAATAGATTAGAGAAGCTTTTGCCACGCCTTTGAATGGTACTCGAAATAACGTACAGTAAAAGAGGGCCGACTGAAACTTTAAAGTTCAATGTTTAACATACATTATCAGCACTTTAAAAGTACTACAGAATATTTTTGTCTGGCGTATTACGTTGACCGTGCAGTCAGCTGATGTGTGACCTTGAGATACTACTGCTATGTGTAGCAAATCGGCAAAATATTTTACCAGTTGACATTCTACTGCTGCGTAAAATCAAGCCGTTAAATGCCTTACCGTTAGAGCTGCTATTGCTACGCAAATCATTAACCGTTGCAACTCAAGCACTCATACGTTAGTAATGGAAGCAGACTGCAGTTGCAGCTGCCACCTGAGCGCAGGTTCCAGTTTATTTAGTCTTTTATACTCATCGGGAAAAGCGAGTGAGCAGGAACAAAGATGTCAACAACGCTTGTAAGGGACACATATCTTCTTGGGCATCGTGCATTCTCTTTCCTAATTTTTGAAGGATTCTCTACTGAATAAATTTTGATACGAATATTGTTGGAACTTGTTTACACCTTCGGGCAGATGTCAGAAATATGTTCAAGTCACACAACAGCAGGATGAATAGTCCACATAATCCTCTAGGGAAATAATCTCCAGTATTCTTCAAAATTCTAAGATTCTATGTTCAATATTTAACTTCAAATTTTCAATCGCTTCAGCTTTTTCGTATCCTAATCGCATTTCACGGAAGTATTCGCGCCGTATAATCATTTATGCGCCGCGACCAGATAAAATCTGAAGATGCCTACCACAGACGAAATGCATCATCTAAATTTGCATTTAAAAACCTCCGCAACCAAGACTATATTTTTTTCTCACATCTAAAATACAATATATTTAAGTGTAGATCGGTATTCTACTGTTAATGAAGATAAATAGATCAAGCGGAAGTGAAGAATATTCAGTTTATATTGCGTTTGAATGATATTTCCACCATTTGACTGTGAAACAACTTCATTTTGTATTAATATCGCTGTTTTGGCCATAAGCCGTTATGAACTACAAAAATGCTGTGTATAATTAGACTTTGTTAAGTGCAGTCATTGTCAAGATCTAATAAACTGGGTGTCCCAGCGTGTAGATAACTGTACGTATAAAACCACAATAATGTGGCAGACTGTACTGTGCTCATCCTGTGGCTCAGTTGTTCTGAAAAACATGTTAGCCATCTGTCTACGATACAATTTTGTGATTTTGTGCATGTCTGCAGGTTGGGACACCCAGTTCAATAGATCTTGGCAATGACTGCACTTAACAAAGTCTAATTATACGGAGCATTGTTGTACTTGATAATGCCTTAAGGCCAAAATCATTATAGTAATATCAGATAAAGAACTTTGTATAGTCAAATGGCAGAAATATTATTCAAACATTATTGAATGACTGAGGCCCAAAAATATGAGAGTTTTATCAATTTGTTTTGTGATTGGGAAGGAAAAGGAAAGTACCACCGTTCTCGTCTCAGATGTGCCAGTCGGGTCCAACCGACCGCCTTGTCGTCCTCAACAATGCCGTCATCTGGATGCGGTATGGAGAAGCCTGGAGGCAGCACACCGCTCTCTCGGCCGTTGTCGGATTTGCAGAGCTCGGCGCAGCAACTTTTCGTTTAAGTAGCTTTTCGGTCGGCAACTCGATGCTGAGTGCACACCGGTGCAGTTTTCCACCAAGGAAAACTCCCTGGCAGTACCAGGAATCGAACCCGGGTCCTCCTCAAGGCAGTTAGTCACGCTGATTTGATATTTATTTTATTTTTTCAGCATGAAATAAACAATTACAAAATTTGTTTTTGATCGTTCAATATCGCATCAATATACATTTTCATGTGCAAACTAGCAAGCCGTTGAAGACATGAACCTCTTGACATTACATTTACCAGCAGCTGTTCCTAAAATATTTGTTTTCCCTCAAATCACTAATTTTTTTCTTAATTACCCATATTAATCAATCGAGCTATGGACAGTGTGAAGTTGTTTTAACAACGTGTGCTTACACGAGCTTTCTGGGTCTATATGATTGGCTACTAAAAGCATTGATGATGGCTGTACTACAGCTAAAATCTAGGTGGGTCTGCAGTAAAATATAGATTTATAGGCGACTAACTGTTGTGTTCCTCCCTGATTACAAACATTAACTTTCGGCTAGTCTCTTTCATACGCCGTCATTTCATGGGGATTTGCAATGCCACACACTATCACATTGTGGCCAATATCCTTCTCAGACAAATGGAAGGTTGCTACGTCGGTGAAAGTCAGCTTGGAGGGGAAATGTTCATCCTCAAGTGCTCTCTGCGTCTGAGATGCAAAATTGAAGACGCCATCCATGAATTTCTGGTTTTAATTGCCCATGGACTGTTAACAAAACTTCCCTTCGCCCTCCCCACGGCTGCATCTGGTACACTTGGTCGACCTGTACTTCCCTGTTTACTGACAACCAGTGTTCCTAAACAGTCGATACCGACGCATATGCTGTGGTTACATTTCGGTTCTTTTCCCCAATTCCTTCCCAAACCATGTTGTTCTGCTGAAGCAGACAAACATCTCTCATATACCAACACACAAAAACTATTTTCTTGCTTTGTCGCCATTTTGTCAAAGTACGCCGCTGGTGGCCATAGGTTAGTGCAAACACGGTAAGTTTATCGTTATAGTCATGCATCAGTCATATTTGTGCACCTAATACTTTGGAAAAAATAGAATTTTGAAAACGATTGAACGACTTATAGTATCCTTTTATTATTTCTGCCAAATTTAATTGCTGAAATATAACTGGCGTTAATTGAAGTTCTTTGGTTTGACTGCCAATGTTTTCTCCTTATTTTCTTAATCACGCTGTTGAGCGCCCAACGTGAATTTCAACGCGTATGTATGTATGTATGTATGTACTTACATAATGCTAACGGCTTGCTGCAATTTCTAAATACTATTAAAATGAGTGTTTGAATTTCTCAGACAGACGGAAAAGGGTAACTATCCTCATGCCAAATAATGCTAGGAAGTCACTCCAAACACCTCTTCTCCAACAAGAGAAAAGTTTTTGACAAAATGATCAATATTACAGTAAATTGGAGATGTTAAACGGAGACCTTGTGCTTACACAATATTATTTCCAGACTAGTTACAAACACAATTAAACATCTAATAGAGAAGATAAAAATAGCCTAATAAAAATAGCTACCAACATAAAACACAATGAACAAAATGCTACTACTCAGAAATAGAAAAAGCACAACAAGATATGAAATAGTATCAATAATGGACTTGAGACATGATGTATTAGCAACAAGTTGCTTCCAACTGGTATTTTCCTCGTTGTTAAAGCAGAAAAGGGCAACGTAGCTGTTTTCATGTACGAATCAGGCTATATATACAAAGTTCATAAATCCTCAGAGAAAATAAGAAAGCAAAAGAAATGGAATGTGACCCAACAAATAAATTCAAAGATAAAATTATAAAGCCCTTTTAAAATCGCCTATTTCCTTTTTACGTCATTAGAACCTAAGTACGGTGTAGTAATGAAGCCATCACGATCAAAATTAAGATCACAACATAGAATTCTCGAACCACAGTGTCCCATACACCCCACTGCAAATTCCATCGCTAGCATAAGTTATCCTTAACGACATAATATGTAAGGTATACAAATTTGAAAATAATTTCTCTGTCAAGAAGAGCTATGAGCCGTCAATAACATAAAAGGCATCCCCTGGCGAGCAACTCTCAAATTTGCGCCCTATGGCATTGCCACCTTTTGTACCAGCATACCTGTAAAAGAAATATTCAGTATAATAAGAAAAGATATACTAAAATATTGATCAATGGGTAGAGGAAAAATCTTTGAGCTCTTAACGATTCTGGAACTTACCTAGTCACAAGACCACTTTCTGTGTAACAACAAATATACGTAAAATTCCAAACTTTTCAAGCATTTAGATTGCTCCACGGAATTTCGGGCGAAATGCCGGATGTGTGTAACTTGCTGCCATGATGTTTCGGAGGACTGTCTTCTAGTCATCCTCAGTTTCGTAAAGCTGGACGTGGCCGGAAGACGCTGCGCCGTAGTATCGTAGCGGCAAGTTAGAAATCCGGCAGTTCGCCCGAAATGTCTTGCAACAAGAAGTTTCACATCCAGGAACACGGACTGGAAATGGAAAGTAGATTTACGAGTATTCTAGCAGACTAGTAAACATGGAGTCTAAAATGCATATCTCAAGAGCTGTGAGCACTTGTTCATCTTCGTTACTGTAAAACAAATCACTTCTACTAAACACGTGCTCATAGCCTTTAAAGCAAGCGTTTTAGAGTCCTGTTTACCAGACTTTTTTACTTCGAATGATCGTTACTGTCATGTTACTGAATATTGAAAATTTCTCCTAAGACATCCTGTGTAGCAACATTGGAAAGAACTTTTTTATATCACAAACGCTGCTGCAGAAACAATCAGATTTACTATAAACGCTATGCTGATGTGACTCTTTTCTGTTTAGTGGAACAACAGAGGAAATAGAAAACCTTGCAGAAGAACTTAATAAGATAGGTAACAAATTTCAGATCGTTGTTGAAACGAAGCATAAGATGAAACTGAGTATGTTGAGTGAAGTGAAAGGGCCGGTTGGTTTTTTTATTTGAAATTAGGGTGAACAGTCGCACTGGAAAGCGTAAGCATCATACCAGTGATCTACTTGTCACGTATCAGCGCTATTGTCGCACATTTGAGCGAAACCACCCCCTTAACCGAAAACTTTAATGTCGGGATCGGTTTAATAGCCTTCCGCTATATGTAACAGCATTACAAACTTCCTGGCACATTAAAACTGTGTGCCGGACCGAGACTCGAACTCTGGACCTTTTCTTTCGGGGGCAAGTGCTCTACCAACTGAGCTACCCAAGCACGACTCACGCCCCGTCCTCACAGCTTTACTTCTGCCAGTATCTTGTCTCTTAACTTCCATACTTTACAGAAGCTCTCCTGCGAACCCTGCAGAACTAGCACTCCTGAAAGAAAGGATATTGCGGAGACATAGCGTAGCCACAGCCTGGGGGATGTTTCCAGAATGAGGTTTTCACTCTGCAGCGGAGTGTGCTCAGATATGAAACTTACTGACAGATTAAAACTGTGTGCCGGACCGAGACTCCAATTCGGGACCTTTGCCTTTCGCGGGCAAGTGCTAGTTGGTAGAGCACTTCCCCGCGAAAGGCAAAGGTCCCGAGTTCGAGTCTCGGTCCGGCACACAGTTTTAATCTGCCAGGAAGTTTCATATCAGCGCACACTCCGCTGCAGAGTGAAAATCTCTTCTGGAAACAGCATTACAGTTCGCCAGTGATTTGACATCCTGATGATGATCACCTGCTGTGATGGCCGGAAAGATGGCATAATTTCCACCACGACTCGCTCACGTCGTGAGGAGAATTTCACTTACAAGTGCTTTGTCACGGTAGCCGCGGCACTGTCTAGTGCGAGCTGGCTGACCCCTTTGCCAGGTGCTTTCTGACGGTCACTCCCCTCGTATAGGGTCCCCTGGAGAGCACTCGGCTGCTGGCGGCAACAAGTGAGGTTGAGGTTGGGGTTGAGGTTGAGGTCCAGGTGCCTCCGCTACGGTACGCGCAGGTGGCAGGTGGAGCGGCCGCCCAGTAACCCACACAGCCTGCGCGCGATTCTCCGTGAATACTGATGAGATTCCGTGAGTTATGGATCGCCCGGGCACACGTATCGACACGACATCCGGCCGACGCGGCCAAAACGATTTCCTTTGCCCGCAGGCGTCATCCCCATAGAAGGGAAACCGATAGCTACGCGAGAGACTTACGACCAGTGTTAAAAACAAGTTGATTTACGCCCTTATGGGCCATTCTGCGGTCTCGCCTGAAGGTTTGGGAAATAAATGAACTTACAAAATGTAGCCATACACTTGTATCTTGTGAAGTCCAAGATTAAGGCTGCGAAAGAGTGAAATAGATACGCGTTAATGTTCTTCCATCTAGTGTAAAGTAGTACAACGTAATACTGTTGCCCTTTCAATGTTCACAGCTCCTATATGTTTTACACATCTCTCAAAGCTGAACTATATATACAGCACAACGACACTATCTTCCTCGTAACTATTTGGCTCTGAGCACTATGGGACTTAACTTTTGAGGTTCAAATGGTTCAAACGGCTCTGAGCACTATGGGACTTAACTTCTGAGGTCATCAGTCCCCTAGAACTTAGAACTACTTAAACCTAACTAATCTAAGGACATCACACACACCCATGCCCGAGGCAGGATTCGAACCTGCGACCGTAGCGGTCACGCGGTTCCAGACTGTAGCGCCTAGAACCGCTCGGCCACCCCGGCCGGCCGTAAATATTTAATAAGCTGTGTACTTCCCGTAGAGGAACATACATTTAAATATCTGGCAGAGTCTAGCAGGACAAAGAAACGGATAACAGTAGTATTACCAAAATGGAACTGGGTTACAAGCTCACACAACATTTTCACAATAAGAAATCAGTGTACATAAGGGTGGAACTGAGCAACTTCAGCACAATAAATCGTCAGAAGCAGTGACAGGTGCTTTCGAATGTTTAACTTAGAACTGGAGTGGGAAAGAACGGAGACGTGAGAAAAGAAGATACGAACTTCTACATCTACATCTAGATAATTGCTCTACAATTCACAATTAACTGCCTGGCAGAGTGCTCATCGAAACAAATCCACACTGTTTCTCTGCCGAACAGCACATGTGAAAAACGAGCAGTTAAATCTCACCGTGCGAACTCCAATTTCTCTTATTTTATTAGGATGTGCATCTCTTCCCTATGGACGTGGGCCTCGACAGATTATTTTCGCATTCGGAGGAGAAAGCTGATGATTGAGATTTCGTGGAAAGTTCTCGCCGCTACGAAAAATGCCATTGTTTTAATGAACGGCATCCCATCTCGCGTATTATGTCATATATCTTGTATAGATCATTTTGCAATTGACGACTTTACTAGCTGGTAAATGTACCAGCAACTTTATTAAATATCTTAAAGCTTTTATTAACTGTTCTGTCAGAAGTTGCAGAATTTATATCAGGCGACTAGCTTCGAACCTTACAAGTTCATTTTCCGGCCTGGCCTACTGAGGTTGCACTGAAAGTGCCTCAGCCTTGATGTTCATTATTAAGATCAGTGAAGCCTCAGTAGGCCAGATTCGAAAATAAACCTGTAAGGTTCGAAACTAGTCGCATAATGTAAATACTGCAACTCTTGACAGAATCGTTAACAAACGCTTTAAGAAATGACATCATTATCTGAAAACAATGTAAGAGGGCTGCTCAGAGTATCTCCTATCGATTACAAAGAGCAGGGAGTCCATAACACTTCCTTGGGGAACGCCGGATACCACCTCTGTTTTACTCAATGACTTTCCGTGTGTTACTTCGGACTGGGATCTTTCTGACAGGAAATCACGAATTCGGTCACGCGACTGAGACGATACTCTATAGGCACGCACTTTGATTATACGTCGCTTGCCAGGAACATTGTCAAAAGTTTTCTGGTATTGTAGAAATATGAAATCTGTTTGAGATCCCTTGTCGATTGTACTCATTACTTCATGAGAATAGTAAGACAGTTGTGTTGCACACGAGGTTTTATGAATCCATGCTGTGTGTCAATAGATCGTTTCCGTAGAGGTATTTCACAATGTTCCATCAAAGTCCTACTGTAAATCGACGTCAATGATTTGGGGCTGGAATTCAGCGGATTACTCCTACTCCCTTTCTTGTGTACTGGTGCGACCTATGCTACTTTCCAATCTTTAGGTACGGATCTTTCGCCGAGCGAGCGGTTGCTAAGTACAGAGCAATTGTATCAGCATATTCTGAAAGGAACATGGCTGGAAGAGAAACATACTGCTCAACTCTGCCCGACACATCTACAGGATGAGCAACAAAAGACTCACCACAGGAACTGGCACAGATTTAATCTCGTATCTGAAGGTACGCTGACTCAAACAACCCGCCACAATTTAAGTTTTCCGTGACTTCACTAAGTCTCTTTAAGAGAATGCCGAGATGGTTCCTTCGAAGGGGCATTGCCTATTTCCTTCTCCGTCCTTGCCAGTTTCGGTGTAGTGCTCCGGCTCTGATCACTTCGTCGAGACCTAACCGTCATAACAACAACTCAGCAGGACGATCTACCAGTACGTAAGAAATGCACAACCACCACATTAGGGATGCAAAGAAGTTACAGAAGACTTGGAGGAAGCAGGACTAAACACATAAGACGTAGTACAAATCGATTTGGACGACGAGGCAATATAATACGGTAAATACTAAAACAATAATAAATAGATAAATAACGACAAAGAAAAAGAACCCCAAAGATCGCCAGAGGGTGCTCAGAAGCCAGAACATCGAGATATTTTGGTAGCGGAAATGGCTGAAAACGGAGAACATAAGCTAAATGTGGTCCAACGAAAGCCATAAAAATGGCACGTACATTGCTGGATGTGGCGCAGAGGACTACAGAACCTAAAAGAAGCTGAACAAATGGAATCTCTCGCAATGGTTCAAATGGCTATGAGCACTATGGGACTTAACATCTATGGTCATCAGTCCCCTAGAACTTAAAACTACTTAAACCTAACTAACCTAAGGACAGCACACAACACCCAGCCATCACAAGGCAGAGAAAATCCCTGACCCCGCCGGGAATCGAACCCGGGAACCCGTGCGTGGGAAGCGAGAACGCTACCGCACGACCACGACATGCGGGCCTCTCGCAATGTATAACATAGCAATTGTTCTGCACCAACGGTTACTAGTGATTCATATTCAGCATATGGCAATTTCAAGACATAAACTCTTAACATCGATAGTCATACTACTATGTATGTAGCAATAAATATGCATCAAGTAGTAATTATCTTTTGATCAAATGTTTATCACACGAATCCATTGTGGTAAAGCTGCTTACCTCATCAGTCACGTCATTCATTATTTGGAGAATTTTCCCAGCCGCACGTAACAAACGAATAGAAAAAAGTAGACACACAAACAAACAGCATCACTTTGAAAACATTAACGAAAAAACCATGTACGAAGTATTTGATGTTATCATCTTCTTACTTAGGGTTCCTTTCAGATACGTGGAGCTGCTTCTACATCCCAAAAATAAATAAAAACTACGGAAAGCCCAGCCCTCCACTACACTCAGTAAAGAGTATCTGATTCAAGCACGTTCCAGTTCGTTTAGACCTTAATATTCGATTTTTGTATCCTACAGAAAGTGCCTTCTCCCACCGAACGTGTTTAGCGCTTTCGCTGCCAGTTCAGGTATATAAATCTTACACAGATAGGTCATGACATAAACTATTTTATCGTTATGTTCATGTTCTATGCCGTAGCTCGGCCTACATAAACATAAAAATAAAACAGACTGTAACTTTTATGTTGCTTATCCTATTAACATTTTCATTATAACTAACACCTGTTGACTTGCATAGATGTTCCATTTTACTTACGTTACTAGGCAGATTTTGGCGTGTTGAACTGTATTGCTCTTTTGATATACAAAAATAACGATAACAGCACGTCTAAAAAGTTATGACTGTATATCATTGGACAAACAGAAGAAGTGGCACGATAGATAAATATTCAAACAATAAGTAAATACAAACGCTTTTTGAAGCACTGAAATTAACGCAACCTATTGAATAACTGAATATGAGACCCACATTTCTGAAAATAAAAGCCACTAAAATCGTTAACTTGCGCCAGTGTGCAGTGCTACGGAAATAGCGTAATTGCTTCAGAACTATTTATTTTTACAATATCTCACTTCTCAGTATAACTTGAATTCATATTGTATTATACTGAACACGCCTGAAAACACTGAGCAGTTTGACATGCCGCAACTCCATATGGAACACGAAATTCTTCAAGTAACTATTATTGCTATTTCAAATGTGTGACATTAAAAATAATTGGCTCATAGAAACTCAGACTGATTACAAATACGAAAGTCAACTAATTAATGTACCTTAAGAAGAGTATATATTAACAGGTCGAGAAAAAGTCGTACGGCATAGAACATGCATGGTAATGATTCAGGACATTTTACACACAACCATAGCTATTTTGTGTGGAAATACCTATACACAATGTGCTATAGTTGTAAACTGTGAACGGATGTTGACAAGTGATTATAAATATGAACAGAATATTGAGATTTGCTCTATCTTTCGCTACGGTCGCAGGCTCGAATCCTGCCTCGGGCATGGATGTTTGTGATGTCCTTAGGTTAGTTAGGTTTAACTAGTTCTAAGTTCTAGGGGACTAACGACCTCAGCAGTTGAGTCCCATAGTGCTCAGAGCCATTTGAACCATTTTTTTGCTCTATCTTTACTTCCTCATTTGTGCGAAGCACAAAGAGCAACAGGATTACGAGATTTGCGAAGATATACTATCAAGTGTAGGCATGAAGCCTGAATTCTTGGAGACCGTATTTTCACAATGAAACGTGAACTTTGCCGATGCTTGCTGAGGAATTAGCAAAAAAGAAAATGGTTCAAATGGCTCTAACCACTATGGGACCTAACATCTAAGGTCTCAGTCCCCTAGACTTAGAACTACTTAAACCCAACTAACCTGAGGACATCACACACATCCATGCCCGAGGCAGGACCGCACCAGCAGCGCGGTTCCGGAATGAAGCGCCTAGAACCGTTCGGCCACAGCAGCCGGCAGGAATTAGCAGAAAAGACTGATTCGGCGATTGGAGGGGACAGAAGTTTCACTGTAACACAGCTGTACCTAAGTTACTGGAAATTACTCGAACCGGGAATCATATTCGTTAGTGCAGATAATTTTTTTTCAACGGCGATATGGAAGATATTGCACGTACATGCAATTAACATCAATATTATTCCTAGTTGTACTATTTTTAATCTAGCAGATGAACGTACATTCAGGATAGCGTACTGTTGCTGAAGTTTATTCGTAACTATATATCTCTTTATTTACTTGTTTTCTAGTTTACTTATTTGTACAAAGTGAATAATTTTACATTTTTATTAGATATCCTTGTTCATGTTCAAAGTCGTACGTGCTGTAAGGCACTTCGTACAGCTTACTATTTTCGTTTTCCACTTGTTCAGTTGTCTTTGACATCTACCGACTGCAGATATTTACTTCCACAGGCAACTAACTGGCAAGTGATGTTAAAAAAGGCTCACTAGGAATCACAGTTATTTTCCAGAAGTTAAGGGATCTATTCTCTGATAAATTAGAGAAAGAAACTACCCCCAAAAGGTCTCCGGGCACATTAACTGTGTTCCGGGCGGAGATCCTATCACAGAAACTTTGCCTTTCGTAGACAAGTGCTCAAAATTCTTTCTGAAACCGTACTGACACTCACACCTGCAGCCATATTTGTGCTCGACAATCCACAGAACGACGTTTGGCAGGTAATTCATGCGAAAGCTGCCTGAAATAAGATGTGAATATTACAACAGATGGTGTAATTCTATTCAGGACACGACAGAGTCAATATTTATAGGCATAATAAAGAGTTAAATTACGTTGGACATCGTAACCGACACCGATGCAGTCTATAACAGCAAATGATAACTGATTTGGTGTTCATTAACGGATTTTCTCTGTTGAGCAAGAATAGCAGCGGAGTGGAGTTGTAAGTTAAAATAGTTATGCAAAATTTATATTTGTCATATTAATGTATTCTTAATTTCGTAATAGTCTATTTCAAACCATGTTTTTCGTTTAATTCCACGTGACTGACTCAAACCTGCTACAGCGTGGTACGAATAACAAGAATCGTAGTACTTCTTTTGGAATAGGTCTCTTCAGAACTCGTTTGAATATGGAAAAACAGATATGAAGGTACTCTTGTAGTGTCTGATTATCAAGTGCAATTTCAATGGTCAGGCAACGTTTAGTGACGAGCTGGAGATCGCATTTCTTACAACGAGATGGATATTTTAAGAAGCAAATTATGGCACTACCCCTTCTGACGGTCCAGTCGGTCAGCATTACCATTTCACGATATTGCAAGAATATGTTACCCGGAAGCTTAAGGTAGTTTCCTATTAGCCAATTATTCCTTCTTACACGACATAGCCACCACGTGGAATTTACGAAATGGACTCTTCTGCACGGATGGAAGGAAAGGTGAACGCGTCTGTTAGTACCCACCTTAGGATTATAGCTTATCCGTGAGAGGTAACCACTGTGAGACACCATTACACAATATGTGTTGCAACATAGACACTAACGAAGACAATAGTTGGAGAAAATCTGTTACGTCGGTACCATTATCTAGTGTTCACTAATTTCAGCCATTCGTGGTCACATGTGTGAAAATCTCGAGGAAAGAAGACTTAGTTAACCACCCTGCACCTCTTAGTTAAAAACGTATCTGAGAAATCAATCAGTATACAGAGGTAGATCTTTCATACTCAGTTATCTGGTGGTCCGTTAGATATTAACATTTCTCGTAAAGCGGTAGCTGTCTCTACATAAGCATACTGCACTGAGAATTTTAAGAAAATGTAACAAATCATTTCAAGTCTTCTACCTCATTATGATGACAGTATTAAAGTCACGAAAACGAAAAGACTGTAATATTCATTGTTCGAACAATGAAATAGTTTTACGTTATTAGAAATTACTTTCTGATTAAATATACATGGACATAAAAACCGGAAAACAAAACATATTTAATGTAGAGTAATGAAATTATGAGAATCCTTTTGTGAAAGTATCGTGATTAAGTGATTAACACTGTAATATCACATGCTATTGCAAAAGCGAGATATGCCATTGCAGATGTGAAATAGGGGTACATTGATAACAGGCGTAACTGCTAGAATGTTGAATACAAGCATACAAACGTCCATGCATTGTGCTGTCCAGGTGCCCGATGTCAGTTTGTGAGTTTGTGGGATGGAGTTTCCCATGCCTGTTGCACTTGGTCGGTCATTACAGGAATGACACTGAAGTTGTCGTCCGATGATGTCCCATATGTGCTCGATTCGAAGTAGGTCTGGTGAACGAGCAGGCCAAGGCATCATATCAACACACTGTAGAGCATGCTGGGTTACAACAGCGGTATGTAGACGAGCGTTATCGTGTTGGAAAACACCTCCTGGGATAGTGTTGATTTAAGGCAGGTAGATAGGTCTGGTGAACGAGCAGGCCAAGGCAACATATCAACACACTGTAGAGCAAGATGGGTTACAACAGCGGTATGTAGACGAGCGTTATCGTGTTGGAAAACACCTCCTGGAATACTGTTAATTCAAGGCAGGTAGATAGGTCTGGTGAACGAGCAGGCCAAGGCAACATATCAACACACTGTAGAGCAAGATGGGTTACAACAGCGGTATGTAGACGAGCGTTATCGTGTTGGAAAACACCTCCTGGAATACTGTTGATTAAAGGCAGGTAGATAGGTCTGGTGAACGAGCAGGCCAAGGCAACATATCAACACACTGTAGAGCATGCTGGATTACAACAGCGGTATGTAGACGAGCGTTATCGTGTTGGAAAACACCTCCTGGAATACTGTTGATTTAAGGCAGGTAGATAGGTCTGGTGAACTAGCAGGCCAAGGCAACATATCAACACACTGTAGAGCAAGATGGGTTACAACAGCGGTATGTAGACGAGCGTTATCGTGTTGGAAAACACCTCCTGGAATACTGTTGATTTAAGGCAGGTAGATAGGTCTGGTGAACGAGCAGGCCAAGGCAACATATCAACACACTGTAGAGCATGCTGGATTACAACAGCGGTATGTAGACGAGCGTTATCGTGTTGGAAAACACCTCCTGGAATACTGTTGATTTAAGGCAGGTAGATAGGTCTGGTGAACTAGCAGGCCAAGGCAACATATCAACACACTGTAGAGCAAGATGGGTTACAACAGCGGTATGTAGACGAGCGTTATCGTGTTGGAAAACACCTCCTGGAATACTGTTGATTTAAGGCAGGTAGATAGGTCTGGTGAACGAGCAGGCCAAGGCAACATATCAACACACTGTAGAGCATGCTGGATTACAACAGCGGTATGTAGACGAGCGTTATCGTGTTGGAAAACACCTCCTGGAATACTGTTGATTTAAGGCAGGTAGATAGGTCTGGTGAACTAGCAGGCCAAGGCAACATATCAACACACTGTAGAGCAAGATGGGTTACAACAGCGGTATGTAGACGAGCGTTATCGTGTTGGAAAACACCTCCTGGAATACTGTTGATTAAAGGCAGGTAGATAGGTCTGGTGAACGAGCAGGCCAAGGCAACATATCAACACACTGTAGAGCATGCTGGATTACAACAGCGGTATGTAGACGAGCGTTATCGTGTTGGAAAACACCTCCTGGAATACTGTTGATTTAAGGCAGGTAGATAGGTCTGGTGAACTAGCAGGCCAAGGCAACATATCAACACACTGTAGAGCAAGATGGGTTACAACAGCGGTATGTAGACGAGCGTTATCGTGTTGGAAAACACCTCCTGGAATACTGTTGATTTAAGGCAGGTAGATAGGTCTGGTGAACGAGCAGGCCAAGGCAACATATCAACGCACTGTAGAGCAAGATTTGTTACAACAGCGGTATGTAGACGAGCGTTATCGTGTTGGAAAACACCTCCTGGAATACTGTTGATTTAAGGCAGGTAGATAGGTCTGGTGAACGAGCAGGCCAAGGCAAGATATCAACACACTGTAGAGCATGCTGGATTACAACAGCGGTATGTAGACGAGCGTTATCGTGTTGGAAAACACCTCCTGGAATACTGTTGATTTAAGGCAGGTAGATAGGTCTGGTGAACTAGCAGGCCAAGGCAACATATCAACACACTGTAGAGCAAGATGGGTTACAACAGCGGTATGTAGACGAGCGTTATCGTGTTGGAAAACACCTCCTGGAATACTGTTGATTTAAGGCAGGTAGATAGGTCTGGTGAACGAGCAGGCCAAGGCAACATATCAACGCACTGTAGAGCAAGATTTGTTACAACAGCGGTATGTAGACGAGCGTTATCGTGTTGGAAAACACCTCCTGGAATACTGTTGATTTAAGGCAGGTAGATAGGTCTGGTGAACGAGCAGGCCAAGGCAAGATATCAACACACTGTAGAGCATGCTGGATTACAACAGCGGTATGTAGACGAGCGTTATCGTGTTGGAAAACACCTCCTGGAATACTGTTAATTCAAGGCAGGTAGATAGGTCTGGTGAACGAGCAGGCCAAGGCAACATATCAACACACTGTAGAGCAAGATGGGTTACAACAGCGGTATGTAGACGAGCGTTATCGTGTTGGAAAACACCTCCTGGAATACTGTTGATTTAAGCCAGGTAGATAGGTCTGGTGAACGAGCAGGCCAAGGCAACATATCAACACACTGTAGAGCAAGATGGGTTACAACAGCGGTATGTAGACGAGCGTTATCGTGTTGGAAAACACCTCCTGGAATACTGTTGATTTAAGGCAGGTAGATAGGTCTGGTGAACGAGCAGGCCAAGGCAACATATCAACACACTGTAGAGCAAGATGGGTTACAACAGCGGTATGTAGACGAGCGTTATCGTGTTGGAAAACACCTCCTGGAATACTGTTGATTTAAGGCAGGTAGATAGGTCTGGTGAACGAGCAGGCCAAGGCAACATATCAACACACTGTAGAGCATGCTGGGTTACAACAGCGGTATGTAGACGAGCGTTATGGTGTTGGAAAACACCTCCTGGAATACTGTTAATTCAAGGCAGGTAGATAGGTCTGGTGAACGAGCAGGCCAAGGCAACATATCAACACACTGTAGAGCATGCTGGGTTACAACAGCGGTATGTAGACGAGCGTTATCGTGTTGGAAAACACCTCCTGGAATACTGTTAATTCAAGGCAGGTAGATAGGTCTGGTGAACGAGCAGGCCAAGGCAACATATCAACACACTGTAGAGCAAGATGGGTTACAACAGCGGTATGTAGACGAGCGTTATCGTGTTGGAAAACACCTCCTGGAATACTGTTGATTTAAGCCAGGTAGATAGGTCTGGTGAACGAGCAGGCCAAGGCAACATATCAACACACTGTAGAGCAAGATGGGTTACAACAGCGGTATGTAGACGAGCGTTATCGTGTTGGAAAACACCTCCTGGAATACTGTTGATTTAAGGCAGGTAGATAGGTCTGGTGAACGAGCAGGCCAAGGCAACATATCAACACACTGTAGAGCAAGATGGGTTACAACAGCGGTATGTAGACGAGCGTTATCGTGTTGGAAAACACCTCCTGGAATACTGTTGATTTAAGGCAGGTAGATAGGTCTGGTGAACGAGCAGGCCAAGGCAACATATCAACACACTGTAGAGCATGCTGGATTACAACAGTGGTATGTAGATGAGCGTTATCGTGTTGGAAAACACCTCCTGGAATACTGTTGATTTAAGGCAGGTAGATAGGTATGGTGAACGAGCAGGCCAAGGAAACATATCAACACACTGTAGAACATGCTGGATTACAACAGCGGTATGTAGACGAGCGTTATCGTGTTGGAAAACACCTCCTGGAATACTGTTGATTTAAGGCAAGTAGATAGGTATGGTGAACGAGTAGGCCAAGGCAACATATCAACACACTGTAGAGCATGCTGAGTTCCAACAGCGGTATGTAGACGAGCGTTATCGTGTTGGAAAACACCTCCTGGAATACTGTTGATTTAAGGCAGGTAGATAGGTATGGTGAACTAGCAGGCCAAGGCAACATATCAACACACTGTAGAGCAAGATGGGTTACAACAGCGGTATGTAGATGAGCGTTATCGTGTTGGAAAACACCTCCTGGAATACTGTTGATTTAAGGCAGGTAGATAGGTATGGTGAACGAGCAGGCCAAGGAAACATATCAACACACTGTAGAACATGCTGGATTACAACAGCGGTATGTAGACGAGCGTTATCGTGTTGGAAAACACCTCCTGGAATACTGTTGATTTAAGGCAAGTAGATAGGTATGGTGAACGAGTAGGCCAAGGCAACATATCAACACACTGTAGAGCATGCTGAGTTCCAACAGCGGTATGTAGACGAGCGTTATCGTGTTGGAAAACACCTCCTGGAATACTGTTGATTTAAGGCAGGTAGATAGGTCTGGTGAACTAGCAGGCCAAGGCAACATATCAACACACTGTAGAGCATGCTGGATTACAACAGTGGTATGTAGATGAGCGTTATCGTGTTGGAAAACACCTCCTGGAATACTGTTGATTTAAGGCAGGTAGATAGGTATGGTGAACGAGCAGGCCAAGGAAACATATCAACACACTGTAGAACATGCTGGATTACAACAGCGGTATGTAGACGAGCGTTATCGTGTTGGAAAACACCTCCTGGAATACTGTTGATTTAAGGCAGGTAGATAGGTATGGTGAACTAGCAGGCCAAGGCAACATATCAACACACTGTAGAGCAAGATGGGTTACAACAGCGGTATGTAGATGAGCGTTATCGTGCTGGAAAACACCTCCTGGAATACTGTTGATTTAGGGCAGGTAGATAGGTCTGGTGAACGAGCAAGCCAAGGCAACATACCAACACACTGTAGAGCATGCTGGATTACAACAGCGGTATGTAGATGAGCGTTATCGTGTTGGAAAACACCTCCTGGAATACTGTTGATTTAAGGCAGGTAGATAGGTATGGTGAACTAGCAGGCCAAGGCAACATATCAACACACTGTAGAGCAAGATGGGTTACAACAGCGGTATGTAGATGAGCGTTATCGTGCTGGAAAACACCTCCTGGAATACTGTTGATTTAGGGCAGGTAGATAGGTCTGGTGAACGAGCAAGCCAAGGCAACATACCAACACACTGTAGAGCATGCTGGATTACAACAGCGGTATGTAGATGAGCGTTATCGTGTTGGAAAACACCTCCTGGAATACTGTTGATTTAAGGCAGGTAGATAGGTATGGTGAACGAGCAGGCCAAGGAAACATATCAACACACTGTAGAACATGCTGGATTACAACAGCGGTATGTAGACGAGCGTTATCGTGTTGGAAAACACCTCCTGGAATACTGTTGATTTAAGGCAAGTAGATAGGTATGGTGAACGAGTAGGCCAAGGCAACATATCAACACACTGTAGAGCATGCTGAGTTCCAACAGCGGTATGTAGACGAGCGTTATCGTGTTGGAAAACACCTCCTGGAATACTGTTGATTTAAGGCAGGTAGATAGGTATGGTGAACGAGCAGGCCAAGGCAACATATCAACACACTGTAGAGCAAGATGGGTTACAACAGCGGTATGTAGATGAGCGTTATCGTGCTGGAAAACACCTCCTGGAATACTGTTGATTTAGGGCAGGTAGATAGGTCTGGTGAACGAGCAAGCCAAGGCAACATACCAACACACTGTAGAGCATGCTGGATTACAGCAGCGGTATGTAGATGAGCGTTATCGTGTTGGAAAACACCTCCTGGAATACTGTTGATTTAAGGCAGGTAGATAGGTATGGTGAACTAGCAGGCCAAGGCAACATATCAACACACTGTAGAGCAAGATGGGTTACAACAGCGGTATGTAGATGAGCGTTATCGTGCTGGAAAACACCTCCTGGAATACTGTTGATTTAGGGCAGGTAGATAGGTCTGGTGAACGAGCAAGCCAAGGCAACATATCAACACACTGTAGAGCATGCTGGATTACAACAGTGGTATGTACACGAGCGTTATCGTGTTGGAAAACACCTCCTGGAATACTGTTGATTTAAGGCAGGTAGATAGGTCTGGTGAATGAGCAGGCCAAGGAAACATATCAACACACTGTAGAGCAAGATGGGTTACAACAGCGGTATGTAGATGAGCGTTATCGTGCTGGAAAACACCTCCTGGAATACTGTTGATTTAAGGCAAGTAGATAGGTATGGTGAACGAGTAGGCCAAGGCAACATATCAACACACTGTAGAGCATGCTGAGTTACAACAGCGGTATGTAGACGAGCGTTATCGTGTTGGAAAACACCTCCTGGAATACTGTTGATTTAAGGCAGGTAGATAGGTATGGTGAACGAGCAGGCCAAGGCAACATATCAACACACTGTAGAGCAAGATGGGTTACAACAGCGGTATGTAGATGAGCGTTATCGTGCTGGAAAACACCTCCTGGAATACTGTTGATTTAGGGCAGGTAGATAGGTCTGGTGAACGAGCAAGCCAAGGCAACATACCAACACACTGTAGAGCATGCTGGATTACAACAGCGGTATGTAGATGAGCGTTATCGTGTTGGAAAACACCTCCTGGAATACTGTTGATTTAAGGCAGGTAGATAGGTATGGTGAACTAGCAGGCCAAGGCAACATATCAACACACTGTAGAGCAAGATGGGTTACAACAGCGGTATGTAGATGAGCGTTATCGTGCTGGAAAACACCTCCTGGAATACTGTTGATTTAGGGCAGGTAGATAGGTCTGGTGAACGAGCAAGCCAAGGCAACATACCAACACACTGTAGAGCATGCTGGATTACAACAGCGGTATGTAGATGAGCGTTATCGTGTTGGAAAACACCTCCTGGAATACTGTTGATTTAAGGCAGGTAGATAGGTCTGGTGAACGAGTAGGCCAAGGCAACATATCAACACACTGTAGAGCATGCTGAGTTACAACAGCGGTATGTAGACGAGCGTTATCGTATTGGAAAACACCTCCTGGAATACTGTTGATTTAAGGCAGGTAGATAGGTCTGGTGAACGAGCAGGCCAAGGCAACATATCAACACACTGTAGAGCATGCTGGATTACAACAGTGGTATGTACACGAGCGTTATCGTGTTGGAAAACACCTCCTGGAATACTGTTGATTTAAGGCAGGTAGATAGGTCTGGTGAATGAGCAGGCCAAGGAAACATATCAACACACTGTAGAGAAGATGGGTTACAACAGCGGTATGTAGATGAGCGTTATCGTGCTGGAAAACACCTCCTGGAATACTGTTGATTTAGGGCAGGTAGATAGGTCTGGTGAACGAGCAAGCCAAGGCAACATACCAACACACTGTAGAGCATGCTGGATTACAACAGCGGTATGTAGATGAGCGTTATCGTGTTGGAAAACACCTCCTGGAATACTGTTGATTTAAGGCAAGTAGATAGGTATGGTGAACGAGTAGGCCAAGGCAACATATCAACACACTGTAGAGCATGCTGAGTTACAACAGCGGTATGTAGACGAACGTTATCGTGTTGGAAAACACCTCCTGGAATACTGTTGATTTAAGGCAAGTAGATAGGTATGGTGAACGAGTAGGCCAAGGCAACATACCAACACACTGTAGAGCATGCTGAGTTACAACAGCGGTATGTAGACGAGCGTTATCGTGTTGGAAAACACCTCCTGGAATACTGTTGATTTAAGGCAGGTAGATAGGTCTGGTGAACGAGCAGGCCAAGGCAACATATCAACACACTGTAGAGCATGCTGGATTACAACAGTGGTATGTAGACGAGCGTTATCGTGTTGGAAAACACCTCCTGGAATACTGTTGATTTAAGGCAAGTAGATAGGTATGGTGAACGAGTAGGCCAAGGCAACATATCAAAACACTGTAGAGCATGCTGAGTTACAACAGCGGTATGTAGACGAGCGTTATCGTGTTGGAAAACACCTCCTGGAATACTGTTGATTTAAGGCAGGTAGATAGGTATGGTGAACGAGCAGGCCAAGGCAACATATCAACACACTGTAGAGCAAGATGGGTTACAACAGCGGTATGTAGATGAGCGTTATCGTGCTGGAAAACACCTCCTGGAATACTGTTGATTTAGGGCAGGTAGATAGGTCTGGTGAACGAGCAAGCCAAGGCAACATACCAACACACTGTAGAGCATGCTGGATTACAACAGCGGTATGTAGACGAGCGTTATCGTGCTGGAAAACACCTCCTGGAATACTGTTGATTTAAGGCAGGTAGATAGGTCTGGTGAACTAGCAGGCCAAGGCAACATATCAACACACTGTAGAGCAAGATGGGTTACAACAGCGGTATGTAGATGAGCGTTATCGTGCTGGAAAACACCTCCTGGAATACTGTTGATTTAGGGCAGGTAGATAGGTCTGGTGAACGAGCAAGCCAAGGCAACATACCAACACACTGTAGAGCATGCTGGATTACAACAGCGGTATGTAGATGAGCGTTATCGTGTTGGAAAACACCTCCTGGAATACTGTTGATTTAAGGCAGGTAGATAGGTATGGTGAACGAGCAGGCCAAGGAAACATATCAACACACTGTAGAACATGCTGGATTACAACAGCGGTATGTAGACGAGCGTTATCGTGTTGGAAAACACCTCCTGGAATACTGTTGATTTAAGGCAAGTAGATAGGTATGGTGAACGAGTAGGCCAAGGCAACATATCAACACACTGTAGAGCATGCTGAGTTACAACAGCGGTATGTAGACGAGCGTTATCGTGTTGGAAAACACCTCCTGGAATACTGTTGATTTAAGGCAGGTAGATAGGTCTGGTGAACGAGCAGGCCAAGGCAACATATCAACACACTGTAGAGCATGCTGGATTACAACAGCGGTATGTAGACGAGCGTTATCGTGCTGGAAAACACCTCCTGGAATACTGTTGATTTAGGGCAGGTAGATAGGTCTGGTGAACGAGCAAGCCAAGGCAACATACCAACACACCGTAGAGCATGCTGGATTACAACAGCGGTATGTAGATGAGCGTTATCGTGTTGGAAAACACCTCCTGGAATACTGTTGATTTAAGGCAGGTAGATAGGTCTGGTGAACGAGCAGGCCAAGGAAACATATCAACACACTGTAGAACATGCTGGATTACAACAGCGGTATGTAGACGAGCGTTATCGTGTTGGAAAACACCTCCTGGAATACTGTTGATTTAAGGCAAGTAGATAGGTATGGTGAACGAGTAGGCCAAGGCAACATATCAACACACTGTAGAGCATGCTGAGTTACAACAGCGGTATGTAGACGAGCGTTATCGTGTTGGAAAACACCTCCTGGAATACTGTTGATTTAAGGCAGGTAGATAGGTCTGGTGAACGAGCAGGCCAAGGCAACATATCAACACACTGTAGAGCATGCTGGATTACAACAGTGGTATGTAGACGAGCGTTATCGTGTTGGAAAACACCTCCTGGAATACTGTTGATTTAAGGCAGGTAGATAGGTCTGGTGAATGAGCAGGCCAAGGCAACATATCAACACACTGTAGAGCATGCTGGATTACAACAGCGGTATGTAGATGAGCGTTATCGTGTTGGAAAACACCTCCTGGAATACTGTTGATTTAAGGCAGGTAGATAGGTCTGGTGAACGAGCAGGCCAAGGCAACATATCAACACACTGTAGAACATGCTGGATTACAACAGCGGTATGTAGACGAGCGTTATCGTGTTGGAAAACACCTCCTGGAATACTGTTGATTTAAGGCAAGTAGATAGGTCTGGTGAACGAGTAGGCCAAGGCAACATATCAACACACTGTAGAGCATGCTGAGTTACAACAGCGGTATGTAGACGAGCGTTATCGTGTTGGAAAACACCTCCTGGAATACTGTTGATTTAAGGCAGGTAGATAGGTCTGGTGAACGAGCAGGCCAAGGCAACATATCAACACACTGTAGAGCATGCTGGATTACAACAGTGGTATGTACACGAGCGTTATCGTGTTGGAAAACACCTCCTGGAATACTGTTGATTTAAGGCAGGTAGATAGGTCTGGTGAATGAGCAGGCCAAGGCAACATATCAACACACTGTAGAGCATGCTGGATTACAACAGCGGTATGTAGATGAGCGTTATCGTGTTGGAAAACACCTCCTGGAATACTGTTGATTTAAGGCAGGTAGATAGGTCTGGTGAACGAGCAGGCCAAGGCAACATATCAACACACTGTAGAGCATGCTGGATTACAACAGCGGTATGTAGACGAGCATTATCGTGTTGGAAAACACCTCCTGGAATACTGCTGCTTTAAGGCAGCAGTAGGTCTAATCATCAGATTGATTCGCAAGTTTGCAGTCAGGATGCGTGGGATAACCACGAGAGTGCTTCTGCAGTTATACGAAATTTCATCCCAAACATTAACTCGAGGTATACGTTCAGTGTGTCTAGCACACAGACAAGTTGGTTGGAAGCCCTCAACTGGCCTTCTTTTAACCAACACACGGCCATCAGTGGCACCGAGGGAGAACCAGCTTTTATCAGAAAAACACAACAGACCTCCACCATGCTGTCCAATGAGCTCTCGCTTGACACCACTGAAGTCGCAACTGGCGCCAGTTTGGGGTCAGAGGAATGCGCAGGACAAGGCATCTGGCTCGGAGCTGTCCTTGAAGTACAGATCTGTAACATTTCGTTGTGTCACTGTGGTGTCAAATGCTACTCAGAGTGCTGCTGCAGATGTAGGACGATGTGTCAGAGCCATACGACGACCACGAAGATCTTCCCTGCTGGTAGTGCCACAGCTCTGTCTGGAGACCGGTCTCCTTGCTACCGAACATTCACGTGACCGTTGGAGCAAGCAGTGGCGTACAATGGCTGCACTGCCGACAAATCTTTCTGCAAGTATCACAGAAGCAAAGTCCCGCTTCCCGTAGCCCTATTACATGACCACATTCAAATTCAGTGAGTTGTTGATAATGGCGTCTTTGTCGCCTTACAGGCATTCTTGGCTAACATCAAACTCACCACGTCCAGTCTCAAAGTTAACTAACGCTCATGACCATTCCAGCGTAAATTTAAAGCAAACCAGATTTGCATCCTCATAGTGGCGTCACTAGCACCTCTCCTATGGGACTGAAGCGAAAACTGAATGGACACCATCTTGCAGATGCAGAAATACACCTACCACATTCTTACTGTTTTTGTTTCTGTCAGTGTATTTTTCCCTCGAGGACTGACAGAAAAATGTTGAAAAATGTATTTTCTTCAGATGGCAGAAACTGTACTACCACTCCCATGAAGGAGACAGGGACTATTTGAGAAACACACTACGTCGAGCTACTGAAGAAATCTACATCTACATCTACAATTATACTCCGCAAGCCACCCAACGGGGTGTGGTGGAGGGCACTTTACGTGCCACTGTCATTACCTCCCTTTCCTGTTCCAGCCGCGTATGGTTCGCGGGAAGAACGACTGCCGGAAAGTCTCCGTGCGAGCTCGAATCTCTCTAATTTTACATTCGTGATCTCCTCGGGAGGTATAAGTAGGGGGAAGCAATATATTCGATACCTCATCAAGAAACGCACCCTCTCGAAACCTGGACAGCAAGCTACACTGCGATGCAGAGCGCCTCTCTTGCAGAGTCTACCACTTGAGTTTCCTAAACATCTCCGTAACGCTATCACGCTTACCAAATAACCCTGTGACAAAAAGCGCCACTCTTCCTTGGATCTTCTCTATCTCCTCTGTCAACCCTACCTGGTACGTATCCCACACTGATGAGCAATACTCAAGTATAGGTTGAACGAGTGTTTTGTAAGACTCCCCTTTGTTGATGGACTGCATTTTCTAAGGACTCTCCCAATGAATCTCAACCTGGCACCCGTCCTACCAACAATTAATTTTATATGATCATTCCACTTCGAATCGTTCCGTAGGCATACTCCCAAATATTCTACAGAAGTAACAGTTACCAGTGTTTGTTACGCTATCATATAATCATACAATAAAGGATCCTTCTTTCTATGTATTCGCAATACATTACATTTGTCTATGTTAAGGGTCAGTTGCCACTCCCTGCACCAAGTGCCTATCCGCTGGAGATCTTCCTGCATTTCGCTGCAATTTTCTAATGCTGCAACTTCTCTGTACACTACAGCATCATCCGCGAAAAGCCGCATGGAACTTCCGACACTATCTACTAGGTCATTTATATATATTGTGAAAAGCAATGGTCCCATAACACTCCCCTGTGGCATGCCAGAGGTTACTTTAACATCTGTAGACGTGTCTCCATTGAGAACAACATGCTGCGTTCTCTTTGCTAAAATCTCTTCAATGCAGCCACACAGCTGGTCTGATATTCCGTAGGCGACAGTGCGGAACTGTATCGAACGCCTTTCGGAAATCAAGGAAACTGGCGTCTATCTGGGAGCCTGTATCTAATATTTTCTGGGTCTCATGAACAAATAAACCGAGTTGGGTCTCACCCGATCGCTATTTCCGGAATCCATGTTGATTCCTACAGAGCCGATTCTCGGTTTCCAGAAATGACATGATACGCGAGCGAAAAACATGTTCTAAAATTCTACAACAGATCAGCGATTAAGCTTTCGTAGTGCCTGAAGTGCTCTAGAAGAATGCTGAAAATTCGGTATGCACCTCTACTAATGAAGTGTACTAATCTATTAGGGCAGCTTCATGGTACAACGTTATGGTAAGAGGTCATGCCTGAGGGGTGTCTTCAATATTTGATAATGGGGATTGGGCGGGGAGTACAAAATCTGTAGGGAGTCTAAGCTTCGATATCATAAGCAGGTTCAAATTCATTTAGTATCCAGTAGTTTAGTAACATGTGAAGAGACTTGCAGTTGATAGGCAAACTTCTAAAGATGCATCAATTTAGTCTTCTAAGTGAAGACCGCACCATTGATTACCAGGATAGCGCAGCGGGATGTCCTTGCGAAAGCGTTGAGAAATATTGATGGAAAAGCCGGGAAGTCAGATCACGTTTCCCATGCTGATGGAAACAATCTGTGCGCAAAAGACGGTCACGAGGCCCTCGGCAATGATTAAACCCCGCTGCGGTGCTCACCGTCTCGAAGATTTCCTAAGCAGCCGGAACTACGAGACTGTTGGCCGTGAGATTCAGACCAGATGCGCCTACATGTAGGCAACTGCCTCTCTGGTGACCCTGAGTGGCACCATCAGTCCATTAAATACTTTATTGTCCGCTCAGTATCGTAAAAGCTTCATAAGTCATACCCACATGGACTCGCGTTTACTTTGCTCCACAGTACCACTTATACCCATTGTTCTCCCAGGTTTAAGTATCATGTTCTCAGTAGTTGAGAAGATCCCGTTACAACGCGCCAGTTGTGACTACAAGGAACTAGGTCATGCGGGAGATGTCTCGGTTCCAATGACTGCACACATAAGAAGTAATAACAGATTGACAAGAAAACCATCACACAATTGCTCCCATTCACGTACTTGAGGTGATGTAATCTGTTAATTTTTAAACTTTCTTTCGCTTTAACGTATCAGCAATAAAATACAGTTGCTTGTATTCTACTTGTATGGGAAAAAATGATTCAAATGGCTCTGAGCACTATGGGACTTAACACCTGAGGTCATCACTCCCATAGAACTTAGAACTACTTAAACCTAAACAACCTAAGGAGATCACACACATCTATGCCCGAGGCAGGATTCCAATCTGCGACTGTAGCGGTCGCGCGGTTCCAGACTGAAGCGCCTAGAACCGCTTTGCCACACCGGCCCGCTTGTATGGATACCAGAGTTCAGTAATAAATGTGGAAAGACGTGAAATTAAAAGGAGCAATTGAGGAGCGAGGGAGTTAAGGCTGTAACCTACGCCTCATGTTATTCATCCTCTACCTTGAGCAAGCAGTACAAGAAACCAAGTACAAATTTGGTAAATGGATGGGATTTCATGAGGGAAGAAGAAAAACTTGGGAGGATTGCTGACGACATTGTAATTTTTTCGAACAGGCCAAAAGAACTTGGAAGATTAGTTGAACGGAACGGCTAGTGTTTTGAAAAGAGGCTTTAACTAGAAAATCAGTACAAAAATATTGAATAGCATTTAAATTAAATCGTGGTCATTGAGGCCATTAGAGTAGGAAAGGAGGTATTAAAATTGTGGATGAGTTTTATTACTTTAGCAGCGTAGTAACAAACGATGGCCGATATGCAGAGGATATAAAAGGTGGACCTGCGATAATGAAAAAAGTGATTGTGAAAAAGAGAATTATGTTCACGTCTAAATTACACCGATGGATAAAAATCGCAATATAAAAATAGTTAATGTAAAGTAATGACAGTTCGCAAATACATTTGTGTAGGTAACAGATTTAAGTGATTACTGTTGCAGGATCACAGTTAAATGTACGTGCGAGATAAGCCATTTCAAATGTGAATTACAGGTACATTAATAACCGGTGTAGCCACCAGAATGGTGGATACAAGTGTGCAAACGTGCATGCATTGTGTTGTATCGATGCCGGATATCAGTTTGTGGAATGGAGTTCCATGCATGCTCCACTTGGTCGGTCAATACAGGGACAGTTAATGTTGCTTCTGGATGATTCTGGAGTTGTCTTCTAACGATGTCACGAATGTGCTCGACTGGGGACAGATATGGTGACTGAGCAGGCCAAGACAACCTATCAACACTCTGTACAGCTGTATTGTTGGGTTACAACAAAGGTATGTGGGCCGGCGCTATCGTGTTGGATAACGCCCCGTTGAATGCTGTTCAAGAATGACAGTACAACAGGTCGAAGCATCAGACTGACGTACAACTTTGCTGTCAGGGACCGTAGGACAATCAGGAGAGTGCTCCTGCTGTCATATGAAATTGCACTCCAGATCATAGCTCTAGGTGCAGGTCAGTGGGTTTAAGCCACATGTAGGTTGCTTATAGACGCTTACCTGTCCTCCTCCTTAGCAAAACTGGCAATCACTGCCACCGAGGCAGAACCGGATTTCATCACAAAACACAACAGGCTTCCATTCCGCTCTGCTTGACACCACTGAAGTCGCAAATGGTGGTGATTTGGGATCAGTGGAATGTACGCTACATCGCGTCTGGCTCGGAGCTGTCCTTGAAGTAACCCACTTGCAAAGTTCATCCTGTTACTGAGGTGACAACAGCTCCTCAAATTGTCGCTGCAGATGCAGTACGATGCGCCATACGCTGAACATGATTGCCTTCCCTCTCGGTAGTGCCATGTGGCCGTCCGAAGTCCGGTCTTCTTGCGACCGTAAATTATCCACCGCTGCCAGCAATCAGCAATCACGTACTTTGGCTACATTCCTGCCAAGTCTGTCTATAGTATCGCAGAACGAACATCCAGCTTCTCGTAGCCCTATTGCACGACCTCTTTCTAGAACCACTCTTATGCGACTAGCTCGAAATTTGGACAGACATCATCTTTCATATGTATCAACGCGCCTACCTACTTTCTTTTATGTCGCATACCTCTTTTTTGGTGTTGCGATTTGTTTCCGTCAGCGTAAATTTAAGCGAAAGTATATATTCTCTGCAAATTTGGAGGGCATAATTGTGTGAAAGTGAAATGTGAAATATAAGCAGTACAGACAAGTACAGAACACAAGCTCTTCAAATACGGTGGTACTGAAGAAAGTTGAAGAGTGGATGGATAGATTGAACAACTAATGAAGAGATACTGAGTGGAACTAATGAGAAGAGAGCGTTATGGTAAGTGATACTTAGGAGTAATGAGGTGACAGGACACGTCACGAGGCTTTGGTTATGGGGGGAAAAGTAATGCTTACACAGTTCAACCATTACTCAATGGCTGAACTGCGTAAGCTTTAACTTGAACACGAACAACTGCTACAATTCCGCACTGCATTGATAATGACCTGACACAGGTCGAAATCTGATCTGCGTTGTGACTATAAATGTCATATTAAAGCAACTTAATTCAACGACTGATTTCTGTTCTATCTAACCCAATATAACCACAGTCGTTGCGTGCACCCACCACATGGAAGGCAACTTGTTGAATGACTTTTCTGTAATTGTTTTGATATGTTGATTAAACTTCAATTGGTGGTCCTCATATATGTCCAACTATCTTGTAATGATGTTTATTTCTAGACTATTTACGTCTACAGAATGAAATTTTCAGTCTGCAGCGGAATGTGCGCTGATGTGAAACCTCGCGACACATTAAAACTTTGCGCTGGATCGAGACTCGAACTCGGGGCCTTTGCCTTTCGCGAGCAACTGCTCTACCATCTGAGATAGCCAAGCACCCGTCCACACAGCTTCAGTCCTCCAGTACCTCGTCGTCTACATTCCAAACTTCACAGAAGCTCTCCTGGAGACCTTGCAGAACTAGCACTCCTGAAAGCACTCATTTCTCCCAGGAGTGCTAGTTCTGCAAGGTCTGCAGGAGGACTTTGTGAACTTTGGAAGGTAGGAGACGACGTACTGGCGCTATTTCCGTCTAGTTGAATACTTTGTAAGATTTCCTTCAGCACAACGTAGACTGTTTTATTTGCCAAAATGGCGGGTCTGCTTCTGGTGTACCAGATGGTTATAGTTTGTATTACTGCCGACGTTTTCATTTCAGGATGCTCTCTCGAGTTGGCCAGTGACGTGACACCACACGGTCGTCAGCTTATGTTGCTATTCGATCGGTCACTTCCCTTAATGTTTGGAGGAGTTCAATAGTAACGTAAGACAGAAAGAGTCCGAAAATCGATCTCTGCGAGAATATAGTGATTTTTATGATCAGCTTGCGATTCTCCACCCTGCTACTCGACGGCTCTATTGCTACAACAGTCAAGAAGATTATTGTACAAATCTGCTGGGAACTGCTACTTGACAACTGCCAGAGTTGGCATATGCGACTACTTCTGTGCGATCGACCGCTTCCATTAACGCAAGGAGGGATTCAATAGGGATGTTCCAGAAAACAGGCCCAAAAATCGACCCCTGCGGGAAAACCTTAGAGATATTTTTGATCAACTTGCGATTCCCCACCTTACTACACGGCGACTCTACTGCTACAACAGTCAATAACTATTGTAGAGAACTGCCGGGATCTGCAACTAGAGAACTGCGAGGACTGGATCCAAACTCGGACTACTTACAAGTCCAGACTACAAGTGCAGCATCTTATTTTTGACGCCGGATCTGCCTCTTGGCAAGCGCCCCATAAATACACAAATTCCGGCCGTAAGCTCGAGACGGCCACGAGTATGGCGCCAGCCATTAGATTGGCGCCGCATGGCCTAGAGGTCAGAGGAGGTGCGCGCCGGCCGCCCTTCCCGAAGAAGAGCGCGTGCCGTCGAAACGACGCCGGCGCCTACGGCCGCGACGCGCCGGACATTTGCATACAGGCGTCGCGGCGCAGATAAAACACGGCCGCTGCGAAAATTGTTTCCCATCAGCCGAATCGTATGGGCATTACAATATGCCGCGTATCTCTGGCGCGTACGGCCCCCGGAGAAACCTATTGCCGTCGTCTGTTTCATTTGAATAATGTGATGGCACGAAAGAAAAAAGGGATATGAGAGGACCGGCGCAAAAGCGAGCCCGCGGGATGGAACGGGTGAGGTGCTGTGGAAGAGAGGGAAGGAGTAGCGACAAAGAACCGATGTGGGAGAGAAACAACGAACGGCTATCAGGCGGCGTAACGGCCCTCACTGCGACGGAGTCTTCCGCCCCTTAAAACGAACCCTGCCGCCCCTTCTGGCCTTCCCTCCCAGAAGGCGCCCTTCTTTTCCTGACGCGGCTTTTGTCCTTAACTATTCTTTTCAATCCTCCCAATAACGACGTATTTATGTAAGCGCGTTTGGTGCGGTAAAGGTGCTAGGGCCCTTCTCGCATCGCTAAGGCGGCGGCCCACCCTTGCTTCTGTCTTTTTCCGATATGCAAAGTAGTCCGCCGGCTCCGAAATGGAGCAGCGGCCGCACCAGAACGATATGTGAGAGGCGCGGGGGCCCGAGGCACACACCTCTGGTGGGAAGGGTACGCCACGCAGAGAAAGAAATAAATAATTCGAACGGCGTTGTTTAGCCGCGAGGGTACTAACACCTGGTTAATTTATTCTGAACGTCGGCCCGTAACGACATAGTTATATTCGAACGGTGCCGGAAGAAAGCCGGGTTACTGACGCGGGCTCTGCGCAGCGAGGGTGAGGTGGCTGGCGTTGTAAAAGAGGATTGAATGTCTTATTGAATGGTAGGCCGCGGCAGCTGAGGAATTAAGTTTTGAAGCGGGAAGGGACCCTTGATTAATGACTCTGGCATCGCGTTTGTGTGTGTGTGTTGCCTCCGGTCATAGCTGCGGCACATCTGCGCACATGCGTGGGAGTCGGATTTCACAGAGTTGGTTCTCCCAGTTAGATTCAAGTAACGGCAAGAAAACTGAACAACGGTAAGCTACTGTAAAACAAAGGTTTGCTGGCACGAGGGTTAATCATCTCTTGTAGCAATTGTAGCCCTGGTTTGTTCGATTCTGTAGTGGAGAAATGACAATAATTATTGTCACTATCACAGTGGTCGGAATAGTATGTCTAGGCAGAGCTCCAGAACGTGGGCCTAATTAAATTTTGCTGCAGAAAACTGTTGTCTCAGCAAGACAGCTGGCTAGACCAGACTCAGGTGCTGGAAGCTCTCCGCTCAGAATTTCAGTGTTCTGGCAAATAGAGCTAACTCGAAAATTGCAAAAAATAAATAAATAAATAAAAAGAAAAAGAAATGGTTCATGTAAAACAACACTCTCGTTTTCTTCACACGACATATGACGTCCTTAAGGCTATGGATCAAAGTAGTCAGGTGGATTCGGTCTTCATGATTTCCGAAAAGCATCTCAGCACTACAGAACCGCTAATTAACGAAAGAACGATCATACTGGCTATCAAACGCATTTGGTGCCTGGATTGCGAATTTTGTGGTGAGAGGGCACATTGTCTTATATTGGATGGAGCACTATCGACAGATGTAGAAGAACGTTCAGGAATGTCCCACGAACGCCAGTCGGGACACTTTCTGTTGAATATTACTGACAGAGTGCTTTGTATTAGCAGTAACCTTACACTTTCTGCAGATGAAGCAGTTGTCTGTAATGAATTTCTGTGTGAAAAAAAGGTGCACAAATACCCAGACAGATCTTCATAAGATTTCAGTGATCTATAGACCGGAAAATTGCTTTAAATAACAAAAATATAAAATTATGCACTTGAGAAAGCGCAGAAATGTTCCATCGTATGACTACGATATCAATGAGTCACAACTGTAAACATTTAACTTGTACAAATAACTGGTCTAACAGATAGTGGGGATATGAAATTGAACGACTGATTACATAAGCTCAGTCGTAGGTAAAGCAAGTGTCAGACCGTAGAATACTGAGAAAATGCAACCACTCTACAGAGGGCACTACTTACAAATCTCTCGCAGACCCCATCTTACAACATATCTCAAGTGTGTGGGGCCCGTTCCAAATGGGACTAACGGGAAACCTTGAATATACAAAGTGTGGGAGAAGTGTAATGAGACTGTATTTTTATCCATCGAAGTTTTATTTTTTTCAGGTAGCAGCATTGCCCCCTTAAAAGTAGTTCCTTTCGGCAATTGTACACCGACGGAGTCGTCTTCTCAGCCATGGTAACAGCGCTGAAAGGCTTCAACTGGTATATGACCTTTGATATGCCAGCCACATTCCTTATAATGTTTCTCCAGTGTCCCAAGAAGATGTCCTTTTAAGATGTTTTTCAATTTAGGGAAAAGAAAAAAGTCATAAGGACTTAGATCTGGTAAATAGGTGCGCCCAATTGCGCCTGTCCGACAACAAGAATGCATTTTGAGTTCAAAACTCCCGTGTTGGAAGTGGTCACGTGACGTAGAGCGACGTCATGAGGCGCCATCCATTCGTCTGCAGTGTTCGGTCTCACTCGATTCACCCTTTTCCTGAGCCTTTCAAGGGTATCTTTGTAAAACATTTAATTGACAATTTCTTAAACGTCTTCTCTGCCTCGTGATGACTGGGTGTTGTGTGCTGTCCTTAGGTTAGTTAGGTTTAAGTAGTTCTAAGTTTTAGGGGGCTGATGACCATAGATGTTAAGTCCCATAGTGCTCAGAGCCATTTGAATCATTTTTTTTATTAAACGTCGGTCTGACCTCACAAGAGCATGCACACGTTGGACGCTTTCGCTGTTTTTTGAAGTTGAAGGTCTCCCTGACCGCGGTTCATCTTCATCGTGTTCTCGGCTTTGTAGTAGCGAAAAACTTGTGCTCTTGATAAGGAATGTTCCCCATAGGCCTGTCTCAACTTTTCAAAGGTCGCACTCGCGGATTCCCTAAGTTTAACAAAAAAACTCGATGGCATAACGTTGTTCTAAATTCCGTTGCTCCATTTCCGTAACACACAGCAAAAGCACAACTTCACTGATGGCGCTCTCAGAAAGCGTGTGGCGGCTTTACGGAGCTGGAACTCGTACTGAGGATGAACCCACCAGTCAACACAAGTAGAACAACACGACGTTCCCAGATAGTTGGCAGTGTTGTCAGCCTCATTACTTTCCTCATATAAACCGTACACAAAGCAGCGTAGTACGAGCAGTCACAGGTTTGTTTGACCCTTAAAGGAACGCGATGTAAATGCTGGAAACTTAAACTGACGGACGCTTAAACATAGACCTCAACTATGCCGCGAAAGCCTGCTTCCAAAGTTTCAGGAACCATTAATAAGTGAGAAATCTGGGAATATGCTGCAATCTCCTTAGCGTGTCTCGCTTAGGGACAGCTAAGATAAGATCAGACTAGACTAATCACAGAGCGCCCAGATGCATTTAAACACTCATGTTTCTACGTCTATATTTACATTTGCATCTACATAGATATAGGACGATTTATCCATCGACAAAAAATCCAGAAAAGTCCCCCATTGGGATCTACGGGGGAGGGGGGGGGGAGGGAGGAGGGACGACGACACTGCCAAGGGGGAGGTGAACCTGAGAATAAGATTAAATAATCAACGAAACGATAATGTTCTACGCGTCGAGCGTGGAATGTCAGAAGTCGTAGGTTAAGATAAAAAAATATGAAAAGGGAAATGCAGAGGCTCAATCTAGATATATTAGGGGTCAGTGAAGTGAAGTGGAAAGAAGACAAGGATTTCCAGTCGGATGAGTGTCGAGTAACATCAACAACAGCAGAAAATGGTATAACGGGAGTAGGATTCGTTATGAATAGGAAGGTAAGGCAGCGAGTGTGTTGCTACGAACAGTTAAGTGTTAGGGTTGTTCTGATCAGAATCGACAGCAAACCAACACCGACAACGATAGTACAGGTGTGCATACTGACAAGCTGAAGATGAAGAGATAGAGAAAGTATATGAGGATACTGAAAAATAATACAGCACGTAAAAGGAGGTGAAGATGTAAAAGTCATAGAGGACTGGAATGCAGTTTAGGGGAAGGAGCAGAACAAAGAATTACAGGAGAATATGGGATGGGAACAAGCAATGAGATAGGAGAAAAATGAACTGGGTTCTGTAATAAATTTCAGCTGATAATAGCGAGTACTCTTTTCAAGAATACCAAGATGAGGGGGTATATTTGGAAAAGGCCGGATGATACTGGAAGATTTCAGTTAGATTACGCCATGGCTAGACAGAGATTACGAAATCAGACACTGGATTGTAAGGATTGTCCGGGAGGAGATACAGACTCAGTTCACAATATAGTAGTGTTAAGAGTAGGTTAAAGATTAAGAGATTAATCAGGGAGAATCAATACGCAAATCAGTGGGATACGGAAGTACTAAGGAACGAAGGGATATGCTTGAAGTTCTATAAGGCTCTAGATACAGCAATATGAATAGCTCAGTATACAGTAGAATCGGAGAGAAAGAGACAACTTTAAAAAGGGCTATCACGGAAGTTGGAAAGAAAAACATATGCACAAGGAAGGTAACTGCGAAGAAACCATGCGTAACAGAAGAAATACTTCCGTTGATGCAAAAAGAAGGAAGTACAAATATGTTCTGGGAAATTCAGGAATACAGAAGTGTAAGTCACTGAGGAACGAAATAAATTGGAAGTGCAGGGATGCTAGGACGAAACATCGACATGAAAAATACGAAAAAATCGAAAAAGAAATGATTGTATAAAGGACTGACTCACCATGTAGGAAAGTCAAAACGGCCTTCGGTGAAATTAAAAGCAAAGGCGGTAACATTACGAGTGGACGAGGAATTCCACTGCAGAGGAGAGAGCGGATAGGTGGAAACAGTACATTGAAGGCCTCTATGAAGGGGAAGATTTGTCTGATGTGATAGAAGAAGAAACAGGAGTGGATTTAGAAGACACAAGGGATCCAGTATTAAAATCAGAATTTAAGAGAGCTTTGAAGAACTAAAGTCCAAATAAGGCAGAAGGGATGGACAACATTCCATCAGAAAAATCTTTGAGGGAAGTGGTAACAAAACTGCTATTCACGTTGGTGTGTAGAATGTATGAGTCTGGCGACATACCATTGTCAGTAGGCTGTTTAGGTTTTTATGTTCGTAACGCCACGAGGCGCTCTGTATGAAAATCACTGACTGTGCTGTGTGCAGTCTGTGGCTGATTTGCATTGTTGGAATATTTGCTATTGTAGTGTTGGGCAGATGGATGTGAACAGCGCGTAGCGTTGGTCAGTTGGAGGTGAGCCGCCAACGGTGGTGGATGTGGGAAGAGAGATGGCAGAGTTTTGAGATTGGACGATCTGGACGTGTGTCCGTCAGAAAAACGAAATTTTTAATACTGGATGTCATGAACTTTTGAACACTATTAAGGTAAATACATTGTTTGTTCTCTATCAAAACCGTTCATTTACTAACTGTGCCTATGAGTAGTTAGTGCCTTCAGTAGTTAGAGTCTTTTATTTAGCTGGCAGTATTGGCGCTCGCTGTATTGCAGTAATTCGAGTAACTAAGATTTTTGTGAGGTAAGTGATTCATGAAAGGTATAGATTATTGTTAGCCATGGCCATTCTTTTGTAGGGATTATTGAAAGTTAGATTGCGTTGCGCTAAAAATATTGTGAATCAGTTTAGTGATGATCAGAATAAGTAAGGAGAGAAATGTCTGAGTACGTTCAATTTTGCTCAGCTGTTTGAAAATCATATAACGTAAGAGGTTTACCAGCACAGTAATTCATAAATTTTTCTAAGGGGACGTTACACCATTTGACTTCCGGAAAATCAGTTTAACTGCTCACGCATCCAAGTTGCTGACAAGAATAATATACAGAAGAATGGCAAAGAAAATTGAGGATGTGTTAGACGACGAACAGTTTGGCTTTAGGGAAGGTAAAAGCACCAGAGAGGCCGTTCTAACGTTGTGGTTGGGAATGGAAGCGAGACTAAAGGAAAACCAAGAGACGGTCATAGGATTTGTCGACCTGGAGAAAGCGTTCGACAGTGTAAAATGGCAGAAGTTGTTCGAAATCCTGAGAAAAATTGGGAGGAACGGGTAATACACAATATGTACAAGGGCCAAGAAGGAATAATAAGAGTAGACGAGCAAGAAAAATGGTTCAAATGGCTCTGAGCACTATGGGACTTAACCTCTTCGGTCATCAGTCCCCAAGAACTTAGAACTACTTAAACCTAAGTAACCTAAGGACATCACACACATGCATGCCCAAGGCAGGATTCGAACCTGCGACCGTAGCAGTCCCGCGGTTCCGGACTGCAGCGCCTAGAACCGCACGGCCACCGCGGCCGGCAGACGACCAAGAACGAAGTGCTCGGATTAAAAAGGGTGTAAGACAGGGACATAGTCTTTAGCCCCTATTATTCAATCTGCACATCGAAGAAGCAATGATGGAAATAAAAGAAAGTTTCAGGAGTGGAATTAAAATGTAAGGTGAAAGGATATCAATGATAATATTCACTGATGACATTGCTGTACTGAGTGAATGTGAAGAAGAATTGATGTTCTGCTTAATGGAATGAACAGTCTGAAGAGTACAGAATATGGACTGACAGTACATCGAAGAAAGGAGAAAGTAATGAGAAGTAGCAGAAATGCGAACAGCGAGGAACTTAACATCAAGACTGATGGTCACGAAGTAGATGAAGTTAAGGAATTCTACTATCTAGGGAGCAAAATAACCAATGACGGACGGAGCAAGGAGGACATCGAAAGTAGACTAGCAATGGCAAAAAAGAGCATTCCTGGCATAGGGAAGTATGCTGGCGTCAAACAGGCCTTCATTTGAGGAAGACACGTCTGAGGAGATACGTTTGGAGCACACCATCGTTTGGCAGTGAAACATAGATTTTGGGAAAACCGGAACAGAAGAGAATCGAAGCATTTGAGTTGTGGTACTAGAGACGAATGTTGGAAATTAGGTGGACTGATAAGGTAAGGTATGGGAAGGTTCCGCTCAGAATTGAAGAGGAAAGGAATATGGGAAAACACTGATAAGTAAAAGGGACAGGATGATAGGACATCTGTTAAGACATCAGGGAATGACTTCCATGGTACTAGATGGAGCTGTAGAGTGCAAAATCTGTAGAGGAAGACAGAGATTGAATACACCCAGCAAATAATTCAGGGCGTCGTTTACAAGTGTTACTCTGAGGTAAAGAGGTTGGCACAGAAGAGAAATTCGTGGCGGGTCGCATCAAACCAGTCAGAAGAATGATGACTCAAAATTAAAAAAAAAAAAAGATTCTCTTCAAGCCACCGTACTGTGCATGGCGGTGTGTTCCCTGTACCGCTACTAGCCATTTCCTTTCCTTTCGCACTCGCGAATAGAGCGAGGGAAAAACAACTTTGTTGTGTATGGACAAGTTAGCTCAGTCTTATACAAATAAATATATGGTTCAATCTATTTGTAATTCAGCTACCAAGATTCGTGCAGCACGCTCGATGATTGTTCCTTATTTCTTTTACTGATTTGGTGCGCAAGGGTTACGTTGTGCAAAATTTCTTGACGGTGACACCACCCTACAACGCTAAGCAATATTACAGTAAAACAGCTTGCTGATGAGAACAAATATTTACGTTCCACATACGAAGGGAATTCTCCTTACAAACCTCTATGTACTTTGCCAAGACTGGGAAAATATGGCGGACATTCCATCAGAGATGACACGACACTATTCTATTGCCATCAACATTTGCTTTGCTAAAGTATCAACGGGGAAGTCATATAGTTTTTTACTGGCACACATTGAGCCTGTTATGTTAGAAGTGTCTTAAGGCTTTAAAAAAATAAAATCAGGTTTTTAGGTTTTGGACTCCGTTGTTTCACTGAGAAGACAGCCATTTCGTACCTGTTCTCAATCATCGTAGTGTGAATAAATATTTCGATGATGGTTTCCTTGGACAACTGTTGTAAATATGACTACTTTACGAATGGTGTAACGTGACGCTACATAATGTTGTGTAATATTGTGGGCTCACTACCACTGGTGCAGCCGTTTCACTTTAGCGAATGAAGATCCAGACACGTAATCCAAATTCATCTAGAAACACATAGTGTCTACCAGATCAAGGCTCCAAGCCTTAGAAGTCTATCGTGGTTTATTTTAAAACTCTACCAATGACACAGATCACTAATTCATTATGCCTCATTCTCTTCATGGTTTTGCCAATCTACGTAAGATCCCAACACGGAAGGAGTAAAGTCTTCTGAGTAAATGCTATGATAAGAAATTAGATAGTACCAGCTCACTATTTTACAGGTGTCATGACAACCTTCTAACACGTAATTTCTCCATAATTCTATGAAGTACTTACTATGATAAAAAGTATTATGTATCATTGCCGAAAGCGGTATTAAACTTTCAGCATATTCAGAAGTTTCATGTGAATTGGTTTTCTTTTTATTTCATCACCCGCACACGTTTGAATCTTGGAATGAATTATGAAAATCATTCAGTATTTTGATAAAAGATAGAAAAGATTCTATATATGAGTCTTTCGTGACACGATGTATAGTAATTCTAGTAAAACGACAATGATACAATTTAGATACACTTGGTTAGCCACGAACCTAATAAACAGGACACAGTTTTTTTAATTTTGAATGTTTACCCTCTACTGAAGTAAAGAAAAAGTAGTTTTTTCATCTTCGTTTACTCTGCGCCACGCAATTGGAAGACATTTTTACTGAAACTGTTTCCTACGTGGGTCACTAATCCAATAAATCCTTTCTATGTTTCAATAGTCTCTCCACAATTATCGGATGGAAAATTTTCTGTGAACAGTCAAGCACACGAAGTATTTTGTGCGGCAATAAGCTATTTGATGAGCAGGTTATGTGAGGTCTTTAATATATCTCAGACATTGCACTGATACATGTTAAATATATGATTAGGCACATGCTTACAGGTGTACCCGAACATTGATAATTCCGTATACAGATGACGGCTACATGTACAGAGCTACGTTACTGAGATTCGAGGGTCCAGTATTATCATCAGTTAAGTTATATAAAAAGAGATTTTGGCAACTCATGGCACGGAAAAATGCGACGTGTTTTGATACATAGTTAATAATCGAAGATTTTTCATCTTATGAGTCGCAACGATTATCAACTTTTTTTTCAATGACAATCAGTTCTGTGTAAGAAGATGAATACAATTATACAGCACAGGTAAACGATCACATTGAAAATTCGGAAACTCTACCGCAATCTGCTAACGCAGCTCTCTTTCATTTCCCCACGCAAGTAAGCATAGCCGAACGACACTGGTATTACACCGTACCTCCAAAATTTAGCTTCAGCTCTGAAAACGTTTCCAGCCCTTCTGTGAAAAGTTCCAGTAATAACGTTAATACTTAATATATATCACAGTACTCCTCTCTTCACCAACTAGTGAATGGCGTCAAAATTACGTCATTCCTTGACTCTTGCTGTATCTCCGCATACTGAAAAGTTTATGAGAGTTGCTGATTCAGGAAAATAATTTTTAGCATGCTACAAGTTCGCCAAAATATAGTTTAGGAATGTCACTTGTTAGGTATTACTGGTGCTTGTAATGGTTCTTTATTTACGTGACCATTACGGCACTCCAACCCCAGTTCTCGATACCAGTAATATCATACTACTTTTCTGCGAAGTAACAGACATATTTTTGTGACAATATTCACATTTGGTTTTATTAATATATAGGTACTCCGATGTATCGATATATTATAGTGGTATGGTTCTTGTGTGCATTTATTTCTGTGAGACTGTTATAATCTTTGGCTTACTTGTAACCGTTTTGGCGCGAATGCGCACAGAGCAGTCTTTGTTTCACTTTGCAGAAGTTAAGTTGTTATTTCGCTTTGTAAAAGAACAGTCAAGTCTTGTGTTTGGTTAAAGTAGAAATTAAATATATGAAGATAGATACAAAACTGTTTTCTTAATGATGTGACAATTAAGAAGAAGTTTAATAGGAATGTGGAACGTGAACACCAAGTCCAAAATTATTTATACCATACCATTGTTCTGATCTGGGATTGTTTGATCAGTAAGAATTTCCTGAAAAACGCATTTGTTAGGTCATCAAATATTGCTAAAATACAGATCTGGACCTTCTAGCACTCAAAGTGGAATCACCATAGAATCAACAAGATGAGCCATAACAACTCCGACGAAATCTACGTGGGAATCCATTCAAGATAAGTGCCAAAATTAATGACTTTTTTACAGTGACTTCATTATTTCCATTCTGACGATACCATCCACAGTCAATAACTTTGTTGTTGCCCGATAAAGCGAACATATGCTGCGTGAGCAACATTATTAATCTGATTTCTACCTGCTTTGCAAGTGGTGGTATTGTTAGATGCTACAGCCTGTAAATTCAACATGTAGAAGCAAAGAAACTATAATTTCATTTTTCTGCAGTATCTGTCAAGTACTTTTCCAAATTACTTGAAAAAGGCGTTTGAATCTGCCATGCTAGTACAGGGAGAGCCAGAAGTTAAGCCATCCTAAATTCAAAAAATTGTATGGAGGGAGTTTCTTGCCGGCGGGAATGTTTGTGTTGGCAATGGATGATCCAGAGGGGGGACACTTAGCGTACGATATACGAGCAGTTTCGCGCCCTTTTGATGTCAGGGTTGAGGTAGCTGTGTGCAAACAAACATGCATTTCTCTCAGGCAACGCGTGTTCTTTCCTGAAAGTTACTAAAAATCACAATCGTTCTTAAAATGGATTGTCTTTCTTGAAAGAAGGACTCCTAACAAATCAACGGTTTCGCGCGTAATTGCTCGTTTCAGAAAAATTGGTAGTGTGAATGAATGTGAACGTTCTCGTCCGGCTATGGTGTTGAGTGACGCCTCATTGGAAAATACCCACGCATGTTTGCTTTGTTGTTAAAGAATGCTTCGTTGGAAAATATCCACGCAACTTTGTCTCGTTCACCATAAAAGTCGATACGATAAATGTATGAGCAAATTGGAATGTCTTACGAGAGTGTTCGCAGTGTCACAAAGTAGCTGAAACTCCGTCCGCATCGCATTCACCTTGCGCATGAGCCCCGAGAAGCAGACAGAAAAAAGACTCTATTACTGTCAACGGTTTTTGCGTTTTATTTGGCTGTTTTTCGGATGTGGGATTAGTGGTTTTCTACTCTGATGAAGCACGGTTTCATCTGAATGGCTACGAAATCAGTTCGGAAAGCCCTCATGTTTTTCACGAGATCCAATTACATTCACGGCAGTTTGGTGTGCAGTTTCGTGCAAAATGGTTGCAGACCCAATTTCGGAAAACATACCAGCTGAACACTACAATGACATCATCATACAGTTCGTAGCATTATTAGATATTGATGAACCATAGTACTGGCTGGAGCAAGGTGCCGGAACAGGTGCAATTTATAATGTTGCGCGAGTTCTTTAGCGGACAAAAAACTTCGTGTGAACTGTGGCCGCCACAGATATACCCCAACCAACATTTTTTCTTTGGGAACATCTGAAAGATAACATCTGTGAGAACAACTCTTAGACAATCGTACACTGAAGCACAACATCGAAGAAAAACTCAGCGTAAGCATAGCGACCCATCCAAAAAGAAGAAACATGTTGAGGGGAGTGTTGAAGCGCATGGAGGTCATTTCCAGAATCTGACAACAAGGAAGTTCGCGTCGTAATTCAGAATAACACAGGAACTGCAGTATCTTATTTATCCTCCAACACCGGTTTCGGAGGCAAGCGACTTTCAAGTAAAACGTCTCACCTGTACGGGAACATAAAAAATTGATGTAAGAGTACAGGTTGTAGATACGTGTTTGACGACATGTAGAAGTTTGCGTCTGGGCGTGAGTAGTGCTGGCATGCCCGAATGGCAAGGCGACCATTCGCGATAGGCGGGAGATTCTGGTACAAATTTTCAGTGTCGTCATTCCAGTCTACAGCTGATGGACGCCCATATTCTCAATTGCAAATACATTTAATGTATTTACAGCATCTGTTATGCTGAGAACATGTATATTGTGAGTATACAGATAACAGGTACATCAATAAAGACACGAATGACTTGAATCTAGAGTTGCGTAACTTCTGGCTGTACCATACAGCAGGCCTTGAAAAGATCTTTTTTATGTTATTTCATTTATCAGTCACAGCCAGCACTAGTTGGAAATCATGATCGCAAATTGATTCCGTTGTGAGTAATTTTCCCTGACTGCGAAAGAAACGTCAGTAGCAAAAGACATTCACTGTCGAAATTGTCAGGGTTAACGGACTAAGTGTTGTGACTTGGCAAGACAGCCAAGCCACTATGAGATAGCCGAAAGGCACGCGTTTAAGCTCACGCGGGCTGGCGTGAGGTCTGGAACAGTTAAAGGCGTTGAGTCTAGTAAAAAAAGTACGTAGCTTCTGGAATACTTAACTTTAATCCATACTTGGTGAACATCGGTCTGACGGTACATGCATCACAAGATAAATAGCAAAAGATAATGGCGCCTTGCTAGGTCGTAGCAAATGACGTAGCTGAAGGCTATGCTAACTATCGTCTCGGCAAATGAGAGCGTAATTTGTCAGGGAACCATCGCTAGCAAAGTCGGCTGTACAACTGGGGCGAGTGCTAGGAAGTCTCTCTCTAGACCTGCCGTGTGGCGGCGCTCGGTCTGCAATCACTGACAGTGGCGACACGCGGGCCCGACGTATACTAACGGACCGCGGCCGATTTAAAGGCTACCACCTAGCAAGTGTGGTGTCTGGCGGTGACACCACATTAAGCACAGAGGTAAAGACAGGTTAGCTTGGTTCGTTTCTAAACAGGAGGATGTGTCGATGGAAGGCTACTGTTAGGGATGGCTGTATGGGGGGTGGAAATAATTGACACAGCGGTTAGACCTAACACATGCTCCGACATTACATCACACGCGTACATAAGAAAAATACATGAATTTAAAGGGTGTTATGTTACTATCATTACAGGAGAGTAATTTGCACAGCAGGGATTCAAAGAATGGCTCTAGTTGTACCCTGCGGCAATGGTCAGAACATTCTGTGGAAAAACAATTAATCAATAAATACCTTTGCAGTCATTATTTGCGCAATTGTTCTACATTGTATTGGAACCTACGTTCTGAGCCACCAACGTACCAGCTACATCAGCACACTGGTATCACATTCTAAATATAATGTCATTATCTGTCCCAGAATGACATAAAGATCTCGGGTCGGAAAAGGTTGCAGACGAGTTGATGGGGTCGCTCATCGAAACGTCGAGAATATCCGACGATGTATGTGATACTCAACTTGTTCACGTCTTGCTTTGTTATCGAGTGATGTTCTTCTGTCGCTTCCAAAAAAATTACTGTTATTTCGCTGGTACTCAGATTTTCCCATCATCTGATTTAAAATAACAGCCTGATGAGATATCATCGTAATTCTCGGTAAAACGAGTCTCAGTTTGCATTAGTCTAAGAAATCACGCTCGAATATTCTCAACAAGGGTAGTAGAAAGCGTCATATATTTAAAACACGCTATAAACCTGTCTGCCAAAGACTTGAAAAGTAAAAATACGAGCAACAAAACATTACTTTTTGGTCACAAGTTCAAGAACTGAATGTTACAATACACACTTTAATCACATATGAGTTATAGTTGAAAGTCAGAGATCACCAGGCTTCCATAAATGTAGATCGACGAAGATAGGTAAGGCCTTGAGTGCAAAAGTTGGTTTCTGTAAAAATCTACACATTTATCAACGCCTCTTACGTGAGAGGATCTTATTCTATCAATAAATTGAAACGGAATTCGCCACGTTCCCCTTATAGTGAGTTCCAGGCAGATTTACGTTAACGGTTAATTTTTTCTCCATACGCAAACAAGACTCACTGTGATCGCACAAACGTGAACAATAACAGCTATGTAGAAAACAGTACGCGTATCTAAATATGTCTTTACCTACCAACTAAGATGAATGAAGTGACTAGTCATAAACACTACCCTCTTCCACGTTACTGTGGTATTATCTTGGTAAATAAACGATTACTTTAATTAGCAACATAACAAGAAAGTCTTAAAAATTACGCCCATAACTCAACTCCATTAACTCTAACAAAGTCGTACAGTAATTAATATAGTGGACTCATATTCAGAATGATACAGGTTCGCGTTCTCGTACGGACTTTGTAACATAGTTTGTGAGTACTGGAATGGTTTACTAAATAGTCCAAGGTTGACTCAAGTCCTTTTCAGAGTCTAACCTTAGTTTTTTCCTTTGCTGAGGACGTATTCTGAAACAGTAAAGAAGTTACCTTTGTATTCCTGAAGACCGTTATAAAAATAATTCCCTTACTGTTAGATTATAAGTAAATGCTGTCTAACGCCTAATAATTACTGTGTTTCGCTATACAAATATGTTTTCAAATAATAATACAGTCAAATTTGTAATTCGCAAAAGGTTCCTGTAAACAGAAAGCCTGAAGTTTGCACCTTTCACCAGAAACGACAGAAATCAACGTCATAGTTACTAATTATCTCTTAGATAATGAAAATATGACAAGAAAGTTGTTAATAATTTCCTTGCACCTTTTACTTCCTACAACTCATGTATAAATGTTCTTGATGGAATTAGGTTCGTTATTTACAGAAAAACACCTAAAATCTCCCTGTTTCTCATTTAAACCTAAAACGTACATTTTATTTTACAAGTACGTCATTGTAACGTTTCGCATACGACAGCAACGCGTTGAACATACTCAATATGGCTAGAAGCATGTAATCTACAACTGCACACGAATATGCATGCTGGAAGAATACTAAAGAGTGTTGTACTCTTGAATGTTTTGCTCCTTGAACCAGAATTCACAAAGCATTTCTCCTCTCAGAATGCTTTTGCATAGAGTGAAAAAGGATAAAAAAATAGAGAAAAAGCTAAAATAATACAATTTTTATGGTCGCAGCCTATATGGTACTACCGAACAGAAACGCAGAACTCCTGCATGCCTAAGCAAGCACTAAGGGATTACGCCGCCGAGCTTCCACATCTCGCCACAGGCGGCAGCACCTATCAGGCGGGCGGCGCTGTAGCCAACGAGAGGAAAGTTTCTACAGCCCACTTCACACAAACATTTCTTTTTTTAAAAAAATTCATGAGTTTACCGGTACTTAACACCAATGCATACTGCAGTGGACCAAGTAAAGAGAACTAGCCTCTCATCATCACGCCCCGATTCGTATTATGTGAACGTCTGCCGCTATCGACGAATGTGGTTCTGTATGCGAATGGATCACAGACATTGCTGAGGAAAACTCTATACCTAGCTGACATTTACCTTTCGTGTATTAATAAAGATATCCCAAGTCAACAAAAAACGCGAATACTTCACAGTTTCCTTTGATGTGACGCTCTGTAGTTTTAAATGTGTAAATACTGCAGTGTGTCCACTTCACCAGTTCGTAAAAGCTGAGTGTGCTGGAAACATTAGTAAACAATGAGGGACACACTGTCAGTTGATAATACATTCATTTATTCGTTTCTTCTGTTTTTTTTTTCTTTTTTTGCGTGACAATATGTAATCTCCTTCGCTCTAGCAGCCGAGAACCCTTTCGAACCACGTAAAATATTAATACGAACTCCTTAATCCACACGTCTCCACGAATGAAAGAGCTCGTAATATAGTTTCTCCTGTATCAATTCGACAGTCTGAAACTGAGGAATTCACTCACGTACATATACCAAAGGATAGATACGCTTTAATTTATAGTAATTCCTTAATAGACAACAAATTATCAGAGGACTCAATCGGTGTGCATAATAAGCGTCAGTGGTCCTATTTTCGAAGCTATGGCAGGGCATTGTCTTAGCTGCGGTCTTATTGTGGCTCTCAGTACCATCATACCATGTGGAGGACGTGATTAATTGTGCTTTGGAATGAATAACTAAAAAAATGGGGGACGGGGGGAACATTCCCTGATCACCATGTTAATCGAAACGGGAAGACGTCTATAATATGTTAAGTCTCTTCAAGAAATTAGTACTTCTCGATTAGCACTCTATATTTGTGAAGATGATTACGCTGCTATTTTGTGTGGAATTAATTTTGTCGCTGGGTGATCAACTCGTGAGCACCGTTGTAAGTTTTTCGGTTGGTTGACTTTTTCGAGCACAAAAATACTTTCTGTTCAGCCGATTGCAGAGGAGGACGATATTTTCCAGCTACTGAATAAACTAAAATTTTGAGTTTAGTGTTTCCTCTCCACCCCGTATAATCGGTAGCGGTCGTTTAATTTTTACATTACCCGCTCACGTCGGTTTTGTTGCTCAAAGGAATCAGCATATTTCTTTGTACAATAACACAGACGTAAATTTTATCGTTAAGTGGATACTTAGTTGTTAGGTAATCTGGACTCACGTTTTCTCTTTACACATTTCTACTCTGCAACTGGCACACGTAAAATGTTTCACAAAACTGGAAATCAATCAGACACCTCCTTCTGGAGCAGTGTTGGTACGTCTGTAGTAATGGGTGTACACCACACCTCTGATTATTCACTTACCGAAGACCATTTCGTCAGCGACGGAAGTTACTCCGTCTGACATAACGAGAATGACGCACAGCTGTGATGTAAGAGTAGACTTTCTAAAAGCACTGTGCACTGAAAGCGTAATTACAAAGGTTCATAAATTAATGAAGAGTTTCATGCCTACAGTTTTCATTTAACTCATTCTTCTTTCATCCTTCTTGAAGAAGAACTACGCGGTACTTAGTTCAAAATGTGGTAAAATCAAGCACGTACTAAATTAGCAATTTCGACTGGCTTTGAGAATGTTTTATTTTCTTATTTATTTATTTTTCAAAAGCCTATGTAATATTTGTGCGCTTCTGTACACATAAGGCTCGACTTAGATGAAATATTTGTAAAATACATTTCATAAATCGTATTCGTTGAAATATCACTTCTGAAGTCCCAGTTTCGGTCTAGTGTAGTGATATGCGTAATTTGTAACAGTTTGCCTCCTATATCGAGTGTACTCATGGATGTTGTGTAACATTACTACCGCACTCCTTGGAGATTACGTGAGTATGAAGCAACAAGACTCTGCAAATAAAGATCTTAATTAAGAGGCAATGGGTGGTGAACAAGTTACCACACCTGCTAACTACAAGTGACATGTTTATTTATTTATTTGACCTGATCTGACTAGGGCCATTAGACCCTCTTTTAATCGGATCAGGGTTACATACATACAGTACCTCTTTTCCATCATAGGTACCTAAGAAATAACGATTTTACTATGACAAATAGTATTAAAATGATTTGAACGTCTGAAGGGACAGTGTGAGTAAATTATACTGACTATGGACTAATGAAGTTAGTACTGGTAGTACTTGGACTGCTGCAGCTGCTGTCTCTAAATAGTGATAATAGTGTGCAAAAAGAAAAAAAAATACCTCGCCAGCAGGTACCATAGTTTGGATGGTGCGCGTACGTTCATTTCTTCGCCATTGGAAGCTAATTTATTTGTCTGAAGTATTTTTTCAGTCACTAGTATTTCTTACTTTAGTAGTACGAATTTTAAAGAAACACTGACGGTTACTGTACAGTGAAGTAATTGCTGCAAGCTTCTAAATTTGCTCTCATCTTTTTCTCGTTCCTAGAGAATGTCTTAACTTGTGAATTTTCTGCTACTCAAAAATGTATTACAAGTCCTATGACTCCAAAATCAGTCGGAGTATAATTTGCACATAGGAGTAAACGACACAACCGAGAGCAAAAAAAAGTTTCGTATGAAAAATGAACTCGTGACTGGCAGCGACAGTCATTGAAGAAATAAAGACAATAGTCTCCAACAGGATATATGGAAAATTTGGGGATAGTCGTCGTACAGGACGACTGAATGCCGGTGTAATGAAAGACGTGAACGAAAGATGTTTAGCTGACCTATCAAACTCGTTCCATACAAATGCACGCAACAGACGTTGCAGAATAACAGAGAAACAAAACAAAATGCACCTGTAAATAGACATAATTTTTAATTATTGGTTTTCATTATATTTGTCATAAGGTTAAAATCTTTATGCAATAGGACACTTGCAATAGGGCTAAAAGACTGACTGATCAACATTCTACAACATTTGCAGTCATGAAGTAGCTCGTGATATCAGACGGAGCCCTTGAATTAAGGAAAGTCGTCAGAGACAGAAAGTTTCGGTAACTGTTTCGAGGATGACGCTTACTAATGGATGGAAAGAGGATTAACTCAATTTCTTCTTCTTCTATTAAGTGTCGTGAACTACTGAGCACGCGCAATCCTGCGTTTTTCGAGCAGAGTTTTCTCTGTTAACTCATTGGGACAAGAAACACGCTTATGCAGTTCTCACATGTTGGCTGCATTTACGAAGACAAGGATACCTGTCGTGACGTCACAGACTCAGCCACATGTGTTGTCTGGGACAGCTTTTGTCGGGTCGACCACTCTGTACAATTAGCCAGACGGTGAGACATTTCAGACCCACAGTTTCTAAAACTAAACAGAAAAAACAAGAGGCGTTCAATAAGTAAGGCAACATATTTTTTTCATCGGCCAGTTTAGGCTGAAAAAAAATGTGAAGTTTCTTATGGGACATTGTGCAACATTTGCGCTTCAACCTCGATAGTTACATGAAGTTCCGACAGGTGGCAGCGCTGTACGTAGCCTTCAAAATGGAGTCTGTAACAGAGGTGTGCTACTGGCAGAGACCTGCCGTTGAGTTTCTTTTGGCGGAAAACAGAGCATCGCAGATATTTGTAGGCACTTGCAGAATGTCTACAAAGACCTGGCAGTGAAGAAAACCATTGTGAGTTTTCGGGCGAGGCGTCTGTCATCATCGCAGTAACGTCGCGCGAACCTGTCCGATCTTCCGCGCGCCGGCCGGCCGCACACAGGTGTTTGCAATGTTTGAACGTGCGGACACTCTCACTCGAGGTGATGAAAGCATATTTCTCCTTCTCCATGACAACGTAAGGCCTCACACGTCTGCGGCCCGAGAGGAGCTTACGAAACTGCTTTTGCTCGTTATTCCTCATCCACCCTGCAGTCCAGATCTCGCACGTTCCGACTTCCATCTGTTTGCCCCAATGTAGGATGCACTCTGCAGGAAGCAATATGTAGATGATGTGGAGGTTATTCATGCAGCAGAACGTTGGCTCTGACGTAGACCTGTACAGTGGTACCATTTGGGCATACTTGCACTGCCAATAAGGTGGCGTAAGTTCAGCGCTTGAACGGATATTATGTTGTAAGTTAAGAGTTTTGTAGCCAGAAGAGTGGGGAATAAAATGGTGTATTGGAATCCCGAATGAAACAAACATCTTAAAAAAAAAAAAAAAAAAAACACTTACTGAACGCGCCTGGTACATGTGCAGCATTTTCTAAGTGTATGAGAGGATTTCAAAAAGTAAGTTACACTTGTCGGCCAAAGCTAAGACAATTGCGCAACAAGAGTCGCGCATTGTCGGAAGAGAGTACATGTTCTGGGTACCGTGCAGACAGAGTTCCGACGCAGAATAGACAGCAAAAGCTCCACAGCGTACGAGTGGATGGCGCGGCAACTGGAAACGCATTCCAGAGTTGAGGTTCTCTGGCAGTACGATTCGTGTGGGCCAAATGTGTAAACTGCACGTAGATTCACTGTAAAATTCTGACGGTATATTAATCAAATTCAATGTGATGTGCAGCCGTAGTTAAATGGTGCCAACAGTTTTACCAAGGCCACATATACATCGGTGATGCAGACTTAGAAGGAAGACTACCGGCATCGACCAGAGTCGTCAATGGCCAGGCAGCTGAGTAACTGATTCGCAACAGTCGCAGATTTTCCAACGCCTCAGGGCATTTACGAAAGGCTCCTTGACCAAGGAGCGGATTTCTATCGTCAAGGTATGATCATTGGGTCTGAACTTCTACTGCATACCTCTCGTGCATCTAAGTTTATGTAGCTTTCTAACCAAAATTTCAGGGCAATACTCTGAAATTAGAATGGAAGATTCTGATTGTGATTTCTGTGTGATCTTTAATTGTGTAGCCTGTATTCTGTGAAATGAAAAAAATAAAACAACAACAAACAAACACCGTCCGAATAGGCCTTAAGGCTTAACGGTACCGATGCGGCCGCCATGATAGTCTCAGCCCTTAGGCGTCACAGAATACATATAATGGAGGGGCATGTGGTCAGTACACCACTCTCCCGGCCGTGTGTCAGTTTTCGTGACCGGTGCGACTACTTCTGAATCAAGTAGCACCTCAATTGGCGTCACAAGGGCTGAGTGCAGCCCGTTTGCCAACAGCACTTGCCAGACCCGGACGGTGACCCATCCAAGTGCTACCCCAGCCCCAAGGCGCTTAACTTCGGTGATCTGACGGGAACCAGTGTTACCACTGCCGCAAGGCCGTTGGAATTCTGTGAAATGAACGTAATACAATCCTACAACTTTCTGAATATGAGACGGGTCTGTGTAATACTCTGAATGTATTAGGTTGATGCGTAAGTTGGTAACGTTTTTGTTTTGCGTGCACGTATTCCTGTTGCTATGGATTTATTTACCGACTGTCATTTTTTATTTGTAGTTCTCCTTTGCTATCTCAATTTACGTATTATTGTTTTGTCATTTGCAGACAGAAATCGGAACATTTTCGACGTGCTCTTCTATCTGAATTCAGTAGAGGGTTGACAGTAACGGAGGCAGCCAAAAGTATTTGCCGAGTGTTGTACGGGGATTATGTCATTGGACACAGCGAGCAAATGATTTTCTCATTTTAAAGAGGATCGTTTTGACATTAGTGACTCTCCATGTTCAGGAAGACTTTCGCGGTTTGATAAAGATCAATTAAACCCATTAACCCACAATAATCCACCTCAGTGTACTCAGAAACTGACAAATGTGATGAACTTCGATCGTTTCACCAACGGGGAAGGTTCAAAAATCGAGTATGTGGGTACTGTATGCTCTAATCCAAAATCACAAAAAGTAGCCTCTGGCCATTTGTGTATCTCTGCCCGCTCGTCATCAATTAGCTCATGAAGAAGAACACTGACCATTCCTGTCCGATATAGTTACTGCTGACGAGAAGCGGTGTCTTGTGCTAATATAAGGAAAAGAAAGGAACGGCTGAGCCCTAACAAAGCAGAAACTCCCCTTACAAAGACCTCTGTGCATCTACAAGAGATAATGTTGTGCGTCTGGTGGAACAGCGAAGATGTGTTGTACTAAGAATTGCTTTCGCGATGCATGGGTATCGCTACTGACATTTATTCTCAGCAAATTAGGCATCCTGCAGACGCCGTCCAAAAACAACGAACAGGAAGAGTACGTGAAGTGATGCTATTCCACGGTAACACCTGCCCACACTCTGCAAGAGTGACAAAAAACACTCAGCAGTTGGGTTGGGAAGCCATTCCGCACCCACCTTTCTCAGCTGTTTTCGCCTTCTCATATTTTCATCTATTCCGATTTGTATCGAACAACCTTCAAGGAACTTTCTTTCCGGATGGAAATGCCCTCAGAACATGGCTCGACAAGTCCTTCGTCTCGAAACCACGTGATTTCCGCAGTAGCAGAATGGAAAAGTTACCGCAGCGTTGGCAGACTGTTGTAAATAGTGGGGGAGAATATATTATTGACGACTAAAATCTCTGTTATGTGTGTCTGTGGTATTTAATGAACTTGTGGAAAAATGCTACCAACTCAGCGCACTAACCCAATACAGCTCTGCAACTTTCTGAATATGAGCCATGCCTATGTAGAATGATACAGAAGTTTCTAAGAGCAATATTGCAAATTTAATAGGAGACTGTAACTAGCATCTGTGACTGATAATTTTTCAGTAAACAAGTCTTTGATATGAAACTTGCTGGCAGATTAAAACTGTGTGCCCGACCGAGACTCGAACTCGGGACCTTTGCCTTTCGCGGGCAAGTGCTCTACCAACTGAGCTACCGAAGCACGACTCACGCCCGGTACTCACAGCTTTACTTCTGCCAGTACCTCGACTCTTACCTTCCAAACTTTACAGAAGCTCTCCTGCGAAGCTGTGAGTACCGGGCGTGAGTCGTGCTTCGGTAGCTCAGTTGGTAGAGCACTTGCCCGCGAAAGGCAAAGGTCCCGAGTTCGAGTCTCGGTCGGGCACACAGTTTTAATCTGCCAGGAAGTTTCATATCAGCGCACACTCCGCTGCAGAGTGAAAATCGCATTCTGGAAGTCTTTGATATTTACTGTTTTATCAATTGATCATGTGTAGTTAAAGATACTAATCTCAAACTATACAGATTTGTGTAACTGTTCACTATGCCTTAAACATACCGAACACTGTTTTGCACGACCCTATAATAATACTTACCTGCGCAACAAAGGTAACGAAGGTCTCCACCTTACCTGTAGTGTAACACTTTGCTGCACCTTGACCTGAAATAAATCACTCTGCTTCTGCCAAAAACTCTAGTAAGCAAATCCTTATTAAATGACTCACAGAAGGCGCAATGCGTGTAAGCGTGCTTGTATCCAGTAGGTTCTGAATCGTCAAATGGAAATGTGGAATCTCAGTGTAAAGAGAAATAAACCATACTTCAATTTAAAGTTATATTGCAGTCAGAAAACACACAATTAAAGTGTTTCAGTTACATTTTGAATGCAGGGTGCGAATCTCTTTTAAACATTGTCAATAGCAATCGCACGGATGTGGGTACGCAACAGAAAGGTGTACTGGCACCTTAAGTCGATTTATCAAAAGAACTTAGCCCGGCCACTTAGGCACGCTGAGAAGGCTGAAGAGTGATGTATTAATTTCCTAGTTCATGCTTGGTAATCATGAAGTAGCTGTCCAGACAATGCTATGTTAACCAAGAATTGAATTTCTACCTTATGACTATCGAAATATGTTCCTCACCCACTTCGCACAAACATTTGCAATCTCTGAAGACACAAAAGCCACTGTGGACATTACTTCACCCATTGTACCCAGAGAAGAAGAAAACGAAATCCAAGAAATAAGTCGCCACTCCATTACTGCCAGCAGCATAACCCTTAGCAAGACGCTCGCCCGGTAAGAAGCAAGACAGCGACAAAGTGATGTCATCCCCTTAATAACAATAACTCTGGTAGCCCAAAGATATCTCCTCCATGTATCAGTTCGGATACAGAACTCTTTATGGCAAATATTTCAAAAACTACTGCCATTTCGCCGTCCGCTGTGGCCGAGCGGTTCTAGGGGCTTCTAGTCCGGAACCACGCGTCTGCTACGGTCACATGTTCGAATCCTGCCTCGGGCGTGGATGTGTTCAAATATGGTTAAAATGGCTCTGAGCACTATGGGACTTAACATCTGAGGTCATCAGTCCCCTAGAACTTAGAACTACTTAAACCTAACTAACCTAAGGACATCACACACATCCATGTCCGAGGCAGAATTCGAACCTGTGACCGTAGCAGCCACGCGGTTCCGGACTGAAGCCCCTAGAACCGCTCGACCACCACGGCCGGCTCATGGATGTGTGTGATGTCCTTAAGTTAGTGAGGTTTAAGTAGTTCTAAGTCTAGGGGACTGATGACCCCAGATGTTAAGTCTCATAGTGCTCAGAGCCATTTGATTTACTGCCATTTCTCCTGATACAGACACCTTACAGAGGAACTGAACGATTGGTAGAACGTTACGACCATTGTCTACAGGGACTTGGTTATTATGCTAGAAAATAGCGTCATTTATCTGTGTCTCTTTGTTGTGTAGTGTAGCATTTATTGAAGGATACGTGGTCTGGCATAATAATGCATAACTTAAATTTTGCAGAGCCCTCGTATCTCATAATCAGAACCTCAACTTAGTCTCGAAAATTCCCTCTACTCCTTAACTACCTTCCCCCGTCCCCGTTCCCACCACCCTATTGTCAGCAGATTTCTCTATTTGAATTTTATTGTTTCCTATCGTCTTCAGTCACTGTCACTTCAATCTTCTCCTTCTTTTATATTATTTTTACTCCTCATAACTTTAATCGTAGACATAAATTTACTAAAATAATCTATATAATTCCTTATTTCATTTACTATTATTATTATCATTGTCGTTATTATTATTACTATTATTATTGTTATTATTAGTGTCAATTTCTACTATTATAACTATTATCCTTGTTAATACTATTACTAATGTGAACTTTGGTATGTGTTATTTCTGGTCAGATGTAAGAGAGGGCCTGATGGTCCTTACCTAATCATGCTCAATAAGCAGTAAATAAATATATAATTGCCGTTTAAGCTTCCATCGACGACGGAGTCGTCAGGGACCGAGCACTCGCTCGGAATGGAGAGTGAAGGTGTACGAAAGAGGCCACGTCCTTTTCAAAAGGAGCAGTCGATTTAAGTAATCCACGGGAAGGCTACATCTGTGTGGCGGACTGGAATGCGGACCCGGAAACTTGCCTTTCACAGGCGACACTCTTCGCGATTCAACATCCGAGTACTACTCAAGACCCTCTCTCACATCTTTATTTCAAGGAGTACTGTTATCCTGCCGTTCAAACTCCATAAACCTCTGCTGCGGCTCATGAGTCTCACTTGGGCAGCTCAGTCGGCAAGAGCATTGCAAATGAGAGGCAAGGTTCCTAGTTGAACTCCCAGATTGACGCACAGTGTCTTTCTCTCCTGCTGAAATGTTTGTAAAGAGCGTAAACTCCACTGCAGAAAGAAATATTTATTCTGGAATCATAATGCCGATGGGAGGAATTGGGCTTTATCCCGCTTAGTCCAAATGCAAGTGCAGTTTTCCCCATTACGCCACCTGCATGAGCACTGGTGATCATGGTGATGAGCACCACACATTGCATGCTCTCATCGTATCATGGCTGCTGAGGCATACACTGCCGGAAAAAAAAGATTAGTACACTTGCAAAGACGACGTCGATTTTCATCCGATGGTGGAATATGCCACCTGGGGATAGCAGATGTACTGACAGCGGTTTCAGCGTCGTCCGCCAACAGATAGCGTGGTGGAATAGCTACCCTTTGATAGGGAATGCCCGCAGCCAGAAGGCTCAGTGCGGTGCAAACGTGTGAAGCAAGCAGGCAACCCTGCCACGGAGACGTTCTCGTGCTTTCTACAACCAACTGCTAGTTTGAAAGGGGACAAATTGTGGCCTTGCGAGTGGCGGCATGCTCCAGTGGTCACGTGAATATTCTCACATCTGTAGACGAGATTCTGGGCGTGCACCCAGCACATAGCATCCCCTCCCCTCCCTCCCCCCCTCCAGGATCGTCGTATTGTAAGTGCAGTAGCGCCAGACCGTACAGCTACCACAGCACAGATAAGAGGGCTTGTGAGCCCAAACGTGTCAACATGAACTGTTGGCGAACGATTATTAGCAGTGCGATTGTGGGCACTCAGACCTTTAGTCCATCTTACACTAATGCCACATCACCTCGACTGGCACCGACAGAGGGTCACTTGAGAGAAGGAATGGCATGCTGTGGTCTTCAGCGATGATAGGAGATTACAACAAGCAAGTGATGCTCGTTTGTGCGTACGGTGTAGGCCTGGTGATCGTTGTCTCGCAGAGTGCATTTGTCAAAGACACAGTGGCCCCATCCCAGGCCTTATGGTCTGGAAAGGGATAAGTCACAACTCTTGTTCACCTTTGGTGTTTAGGGGACGCTAACTAGTGCATGGCACGCGCAGAATGTTGTTAGACCCGATATTTTGCCGCTCCTGCAACAGGAAAGTGATGTGTTGTACCAACAGGATAATGCTGGCCCATAGACTGTGCAAGAAGTGGAGCAACTTCGCTGGTCATCACCATGTGAGGACTTATCTCCAATTCAGGACATATGGGATGTGGTGGGTCGAGAAGCGACTCGTGCTACCCATCAGACAACAACTCTTACAGAACTACTTGAACAGGTAGAACAGCCGTCAAATTACGTATCCAGGACAGGATTCGCCATCTGTATGATCAACTGGAGGCCAGAGTCAGCGCCTGCATTGCTGTCCGTGGAGGTCACACCACGTACCAATATTTGTGTTTCAGCATGCATTGATACCTTGATCCACTTCTACTATTGAACTGTAAATGTATCCATTTCATGTATTGCACATTGTAATGATACTTGAATTACGTAACCATTACGGCACTTCACCTCAACCTCTCGATACCAGCAATATTCTACTGTGTTTCTGTAAAATAGTTAACATATTTCTGTGACAACATTCAGAATTGATTTCATTAATGTAGAGGTACTTTGATACATTGATATGCTTATATTGCAAGGGAATACCTATGGACCTGCTTTTAGAGGAAAAACTTAACTAGGAGAACAGGAACTACAGTGGTGAAATGGACAGTGAGTTATATATAAATGATAGACTGAAAATAACAATTGGACTCTTGTTTGCAAAAATTTTAATACTTTTCTTATTATATTGCCAGGAGACATACTCTGTGCTCATGTACATAGTTGTAATTAAGATTCAAAAATTTTATGAGTTTTTCATTGCATACAATATGTTACAGATTAACAGATCACATTTTGATATTTATGTGTACTGTTGTGAAGAGAGTGAAGGGAGGCCTGCTGTAAAATTTAGAAATTTTTGCAAGTTTGAAAAGATATGGTTAAAGCAACTTTTAATTGGGGGAGGGGGGGAGTGTTGTAATGGTACTTGAATTACATAACCATTACGGCACTTCACTTCAACCTCTCCGTACCAGCAATATTCTACTGTGTTTCTCTAAAATAGTTAACATATTTCTGTGACAACATTCAGATTTCATTTCATTAATGTAGAGGTTCTTTGATACATCGATATGTTTATACTGCAATGATATTATTCTTATGTGTATTCTTTTTTTTGGTCACTATGATCTTTGACGTACTTGTAACTCTCATTTTTGGACGCGTAAGCGGTTATTAGAGAGTCAAGTCTTGGTCGTCATGTTGAAAAGACGCAAATTGTAGTCAGTTTATGAAATGTGAACTTTAACAGTGAGGAAGATATTTTCAAGTATGTTTTATATTGTGAAGTGATGTTGCAACAAAAGTAATAAAAAAAAGTGTAACTTAAATTCGGAGTACTGATTACTTTTTTACATCACCATTGTTCTAACTTGCAAAAGTTTAATCTTCAAGAATGGTTTATGAAACACAGCTACAAAACTTTTGAATATCGCAGAATATCACCTAGGCCTCTTTGCATCCGAGCTTGGAATCATCACTTCCTAGATTTTCGACGATTGAGCCATGAGTTCACAACGATACCATCGTGGGAAACACGAAAAGATGAGTGCCTAGTTTATCCATTATTTCATGAAATGACTTTATTAACTGTGCTCTAATAACACCTGCCACATAATATAACTTTGTTGTTGCCCGAAAATGCAATATTTATCAGCGTGAGCAACACTACAATCATAATTAATTTTTTACCTTTGTTGTGGTAGGGTTGTTAGAACATGCACTGTAGCAATAATGAATCTTAAGGGACTTTATGATACAGCTCCGTCTTGATCACACAAACTTTATTACCGATTTCGGCTACCTCCATCTTCAGATCATAAAATATTCTGATGTAGTATCAACGTCAAACTAAACATGTAGGTACATAGGAAGTGTTTACTGTGTGCCTACATGTTTAGTTCGACATTGACACTACATCAGAATATTTTATGATCTGAATATGGCAGTAGCCGAAACCGGTAATAGTGAAATAAAAGTTTGTGTGATCAAGACGGACCTGTAAAATAAAGTGCCAAAATATGATCACGGACTCATTTTCAGACTTTGTGTCTTCAATTGAATCTTGACTGAACTGGAAACCTCTAAAAGGGAGCAGAATTATTTTTTTCCAGCAGTGTGTTTGCGCGCTGCCGTGATGCGTTAGCCGAGGTGTACCTAGAACAGGCTGGAAGCGGTGGCCCTGTTAGCACGCGGGCCAAAAGTTGTGCGGCGATGGGGCGGTCCGATACCGGCCAAGCTGGCGTGGTAATTAAGGGACCGCGTGTAAACATTATTCGTCACACGACGATGCGCAAGAAGTCGGCCCCTCACTTCCTGCCCACCAGCTGTGCCCCCCCCCCCCCCTCCATTAACCCCTCCCACACCCACAACCCCTACTTCGCTGTCTCCATTGTCACAGACATCACCAAGGACAAACGCAGTCACGTGGTCCTGGTTAAGGGCCCTTCAAAATGACTGTACAGATTCTCAGATAGGAAGAGCGCTGAATTAGCCGCAATCAGTGCTCAGTAGTGTCGAAAGACAAGCACCAAATTTTGGTTACGATCTAACCACATAAAAGGAGGCTAGATCAGTTTCATTGACAGCGGACGTCAACAGATTTCAAGGTTTTGTGGGAGCCGATTTAGTAACTTCAGACTTATTTCCTCTGTCTGTTAGACGATCACATAAGCTATGGATTATAGTCATATATGATGAATGAAAACTGCCTACGAATGACGCGATTAAAAACAAGAATCACCATCCACATCCAGGTGATACTTGATCGTCTGCCGCACATTTGAGAGCATCACTGAACTGCAGTTGTCACGGTACTGTCAGGCTGGGAAAACCACACAGCTTAGGAGGTGAATCCACAATCCTGAAACATAAAGTTCGTAGTCAACTGACTGAATACTTACGGAAATATCAGTCCGGCTGGTTAAGGTAATTGGTGGTCTGAAGTATGCCAAAGACAGCCACTAGGCCACGAAAATTGCCCTAGTAAACGTCAACAAAACATCTGATACCTCCCACTTCCTCATATTGCTTAGAGAAATGAGATAGCGAAGTTTTCAGATAGTGCTACGAACACCGACAGACAGCAGTGTGTTGTCTGTAGAGATGAAAAGTTGACATGGAAACATTTTTTTCTGAAGAATGGTACAGCTGGGAACACAAATATTTTTCTTGTGTGTCAGTGACTTCGTGTCGATTCCGTACTCCAGTAAGTATTATTTCTACGTCGAAGACTTCCATTTTTACTCATATCAGACTTGAATATAACAATACGACCATTGTTCAGATGAATATCTTCAGTTGCCAGATGGGTGCAAAACACGTGACTTAAGCTGAATGGGAAGACGTCCCAAAACAATTTAAGTATACCGGCAGAAATCAATAAGTCCTGAATTTCGCGAATTATCTTTCTCCCAATACCGTATCAGAAAGTGACAAAGAACTCGGATATAGCTTGGAACCTACAACTAGGCAGAAGGTACTGTCATCACCTAAAGGAAGACTTTTACTTACCTCTAAGCACTCCAGAAGATTCAGAACGCATTTGCACTGAATATGAAACGTAAGTCAGTCTCTCGTTCTGACAAACCTCCACTATTCTGATGTAATGTAACACCGCACGAGTAGTAAAAACACTAGAATTTATCTTGGATATTTCTGTCAAACTTATTCGCGGATTAAAATTGTTTGCTGGACAGGTACTATTGTCTTTTCCGGTCCGATATACAGTCTTAATCCGTCAGGAAGAGCGATATCCGTCTGCTTGAGTATGTAGCGTTTTATATGCTACTCGATGATGGTCGACGCCAGACAAGTTACGTCACTGTCCTCATACCTTTGCCTTCATTTAAAGAGAGCTGCTGTTCAACACACATAATGTTTTTAAGCTTATGGGCATTTATTTATAGTCATCCAACGACGTTAGTTTTCTGTACAGAACAGCAACACCAGTGAGCAATTCGAGAGTGTTGCGATTTATACTTGGTAAGTAATTTACGTGAAAACTTAGGGATTTCATGACGCTTATCTGCGACACATGCGATGATACTTCTAATTCTGTTGAACGTCATCCGTCAAGTTCAAAAATGGTTCAAATGGCTCTGAGCACTATGGGACTTAACATCTATGGTCATCAGTCCCCTAGAACTTAGAACTACTTAAACCTAACTAACCTAAGGACATCACACACATCCATGCCCGAGGCAGGATTCGAACCTGCGACCGTAGCAGTCCCGCGGTTCCGGACTGCGCGCCTAGAACCACTAGACCACCGCGGCCGGCTCATCCGTCAAGTATAATGCACTCTGTTGCTCTTTAGAATTGCAACACCAGGAAGGAGGCAAGCTACAGACGTCAAATTTGCATAAAGTGTACTACATACATTTGTATGCAAATAATTGTCGTTTCAGTATGAGCGCGAAGTAGGTAGCAGTTACGGAGTCTACTTTATGTACATACGGAAATCTTCAGCAGTGGGTTTCTCATTCAGGAAGGCTGCTTGTTTGTGAGAAAATCATGTTTTGCTTCGTGTAAGAATGAGAAACATCTACAAGAAACTGTCGGAACAGGACAGGGCCGAAGGTTCGCCTTTAGGGACTGTTCTTTATGTTTCTGTAGTAATGCTGCTGCTATTGGTAAGTATTGTACTAGTGTCACGCGTGTATGGAATCGATGGGTTCAGGAGGCCCTTGCAGTATCTCAACACTCTCGCTTGACTAGTTCTCGAGAGGACAGACATTCTGTTCACTCGGCTTTGCTGAATAGTAAATCTATGTCACGCTTCAGAGGAAAAACAAATTGCCGCTGGACTCCATTCATCATGATCACAAGGGGTCAGCATCTGGTGATTGTGAGAGGTGCCACTGGGTATACAATAAGAACACATAGGCTGTTATTTGGACAGCAGCAGCCAGATCTCTAATACGCTGATGCTGGTGACTGTACTACATCATCGAGGTCACTGTGACGTTATCGTTCAACAAGATGACGCAAGACTGCATGCTGCCCATTCTGTTGTGACCTACCTCAACATAGTCTGCATCCCTCCAGAGAATGTGCTGGCCAGTGCAGCCGTCAAATACGTTCTGAGATAGGTCACAACAATACAGGCAACATGTGGTCTTGTGTTATCTCGTTGAAAGATAATACTGTATTGACTTCGATGATGTGGTACAGCCACCAGCCTCTACACATCAGAAATATAGCTACTACTGTCCAACTCATAGCCTACGCGATCATCTAAAAACATCTGGTCACAGGTTGCCAAGAAATTGGTGTGCTACTACTCACTAGCCACTGCGATTGACGAACTCGGGCGCAGAGTTGAGACAGCACGGAACGACGCACCCAAATCTGTCATCCAAGATCAGTTGCGTTGACTACACAGTTGGGCTAAAACCATGGACACTGCAAAGGTGACAGATCTGTTGCTAAATACTGCACCTACATACCCCAAATCATCTACAAATTTAATCATGCACTCTTTCTCTATTACAGCATACGCACCATTAGTAAAATTTTATTCTCAGCTGTCCATCCTGGTTTAGGAATTGTAACGTCCAGTGGTGTTCTAGGTATTATCGTATTTCAGTAGACATCACACTGTATGAGCTTCACCTCCGTATTTACGTCTACATCTAAATACGCAATCCACCGTGCAGTGCGTGGCTGGCACTCTACATTGTCACTTAGCCCCTTTTTCCTGTTCCAGTCGCGAGATGTATTTAGGTGGAAACAATATATTCTTCAAGTCTTCTAGTAATGTACGCTGTCGGAACTTTAACAATAAACTACACCGTTATCAGAAACTCCTCTCTTGCATTGTCTGCCGCTGGAGTTGTTTCATCATGTCTGCGACACTTTCGTGGTTACTAAACGAACCTGTAACGAAACGAGCTGATCTTCTTTGTATCTTCTCTATTTCCTCTATCACTCCTACTTGGTACTAATCCCATACTGACAAGCAATATTCACGTACAGGTCGAACGAGTGCTCCTAAGCTATTCCTTTGCTGTTGGAGTACGTTTCCTGATTCTTACAATAAATCTCAGTCTGGCATCTGCCTTACCCTCGATCAATTTTGGGTGGTCCTTCTAATTCAAAGCGCTCCTACGCATAATCCTCGATATGTTATGGAAGTAACTGCATCTAGTGATTGTTTTGCAGTTGTGCAAGATACAGTGAAGGATGTTTTGTCCGTTTATTCACAAAGCGCTACATTCGACTACGTAGAAGGTCAGTTGCAACTTACTACACCACGCGTCGTTCCTCTGCAGGTCTTCCAGCAATTCAGTTCTAGTGTTGCGACCTCTCTGTATACAACAGCATGATCCGCAAAAGCCTCATCAGTCTTCTGACTGGTTTGGTGCGACCGGCCACGAATTCTCCTATGTGAACTATTACATCTCAGAGTACCACTTGCAACCTAATTCCTCAGATACATGCTGCATGAATTCCAGTCTCTCCTTTCCCCTAGTTTTTACATTTTACAGTTCCCTCTAGCACCATGGACGTTATTCCCAGCTGTCTTAACAGGAGACTGTCACGTTGTCACTTCTTCTTTTAAGTGTTTTCTATTATTCCTCTTCTCTCCTATTCTACGGAGAACCTCCTAATACCTTGCCTAGTCAGTGCACCTAATTTTCAGCATTCTTCTGTGAGAAATAATGATATTATAACACTTCCCTGGGGTATGTCCGAAGTTACTTTTACCTCTGAAAATTTCTCTCCGTTCAGTACGACATTCTGTGTTCTCTTTGCTAGAAACTGTTCAGTACAGTCACACACTAGGTATCATAATCCGCACGCTCATAATTTCTTCATTAGGAGGAAATGTGGAACTGTAGTCAATGCCATCCGGAAGGCAAGGTAGCTACTTGGACGGCTGTAACTACTGCTTCTTGGTTGGAGAGGAAGTGCGTATTATGCACAACACCTTTGTAGTGTTGTTTTCACCCAGAAATGTTACAGCACTTTTTGTGTTATCTTCAGTGGGTTTATTTGTTTTTTTTTTTTTTTTTTTTCATTTGAAGCCATGGATTGTTATGCTATCATCTCTAGGGCTACTGCGCAGTCTACAGCCCGTCACAGTTTTTGATATTATTGGTTTTACTTTGTTCGTGTCGAGGTAACACGCTTACTTCTTTCACTTTTGTCGACACACATGCATTGCTTACGATTTGTGCGCCAAGCTCAGAGTTTTCGTCAGCATTACGTGTTATTGTGGTGGAATTCCTCTCCAATTTTCTTAGCGAGTACGGAAATAAGAAAAACTGCAACACTCACAAGATGATTACTGCTTCTTGGGTCTCGTGGACGAACACTTGCAACAAATTACCGCTCGCGTCGGAGGTTCAAGTGCTCCCTCGGAGCCGGCCGGTGTGGCCGAGCGGTTCTAGGGGCCGCAGTCTGGAAACGCGCGACCGCTACGGTCGCAGTTTCGAATCCTGCTTCGGGCATGGATGTGTTTGGTGTCCTTAGGTTAATAGCTCTGAGCACTATGGGACTTTACATCTGAGGTCATCACTCCCCTAGAACCTAGAACTACTTAAACCTAACTAACCTAAGGACATCACACACATCCATGCCCGAGGCAGGATTCGAACCTGCGACCCTAGCGGTCGCGCGGTTCCAGACTGAAGCGCCTAGAACCGCTCGGCCACACCGGCCGGCTGTCCTTAGGTTAGTTAGGTTTTAGTAGTTCTAAATTCTAGGGGACTGATGACATCAGATGTTAAGTCCCATAGTGCTCAGAGCCATTTGAACTCTCCTCCCTCGGGCATGGATGTCTGTGGTGTCCATAGCGTAAGTTAGTTTAAGTCAGATTAAGTAGTGTGTAGGCTTAGGGACCGATGACCACAGCAGTTTGGTCGCATAAGACTTCACCAAAAATTTCCAAAATTTCCAGCAAATTACAGGCTTTGCTCTGGCGTCACACGCACTGTGAGGTGACACCTGCCCGACGAATGCCGTTCCACGACAGCTGTCTCGGACTGGATCGATAAATGCTGCAGCTCTCACGACAGTTTAAGTACTCCACCGCGGGCGCTACATACCGGCCGGACGCTCCGTAAACAGCTACTAAAGTCTTACCGCGCTGCTCAGGCGTGTAATTACCGCCTGTAGAACAAAGCGAACTGTAATTCCTTATTAATCAATACGGCTAGTGGGCGGCCGCCGGTACTCCACACCGTGTGATTTTCGGCGCACGCTCTTGTAGCCGGCTCTTAATTTAAATATTACCGGACCCGTGCTACTGGCGGGCGTCCGTTAAACTTGTTGCATAATTACACCCCGTAGTGTCTCTCTCACCCCCCTACCGACCCCAGCCCCCCTGTCTCTCTCTCTCTCTCTCTCTCTCCTTCTCTCTCTCTCTCTCTCTCTCTCTCTCTTCCTCTCCTCTCCTCCTCCCCCCCCCCCGCCCCTCTCTCGCGACCTACCGCCTGTTTTCTGCACGCTACACCACAATTACCCCAGTCGTTCCATTTGCATACGCAGTCTTACCCCCGTCGTCGTATCGCCTCCGGAGATTAATAAGATAGGTGCGCCCCGTAACCCGTTGCTTCGTTACTCGCCTGGTCCGAAGAGAACGACCCCTCGATTTTGTGAGCCACCTCTTTATACGGCTCGCAACCGATTACCCCCCCCCCCCACCTGCCCCCCCCCCCTCCACCACCACCACCACCACCCCTGGACGTACCGCTCCGCACTTTCTATAAAAACGCGGCCGCCGTCTTTGCGAGAGCGACGACGCATAATCAATAACCCCGTTTTCTTCTGCTTCATTAACATAGCGCATATCGGGCTCACTTATTAGTAGTGTTAAGGGGCGGGGGCAGCGCAGGAGTTGCGGTGCGCGATTTGCATGTGTGATTTCGGGTGCGTATCGCATCGATATGCAGATGACGCCGGCCTCGGAGACACTGCTCGGCGCTCATTATTCCCACGGAACACACGAGGGCGCTATATTTGAATCTGTTGTATATTAATGGCGCCGGCGACGCAGTTCCGGTTTTAACGACGGGGCTGCCACGTTTCTTTGCAGAAGGGCGGTACGTCTGCACGCGGGTGTGTTCGCTCCGAAGAATTCACTCTGCGTGTCCCATCCGTCAGTGAAGTCGTAACGACTTTCTTCGCACAGTGCCGAGAATTTAATACTGTCCCTCCACTCATAACGCAACGCGCTGAACCCATAAATATGACACTCCAAAATTTTGGAGGAACCAGTGTGGGTTCATGTCACTGCGAAATCACGACTTACAAACAGCGGCAATGTGTCTTAAACGTAGGAAAAGAAACGAAGTCAGGACTGGCCAAAAGTATCCGGACGACCCTTCGTAATGCGGAAGTAGCCACCACATGTTGCGAGTTGCGGACCCGGCAGTACAAAAGTCGGATGCCATTACTGGACTGTCAGTAAAAATGCAATAACCGAACAACGGGTCGGTCAGAAAAGCTTAGTGGACGTGCCCTGGTTCTTCGATGCCACCTGAGCAATAAGTCTGCCAGAAATATTTAAACCCTTCTGAAGATATCTAACTTTACTGCTGGTGGTACGATTGTGAAGTGGAAACATCAAGCAACAACGACAGTTAAATCAAGACCCGAAAGAATGGTTCAAATGGCTCTGAGCACTATGGGACTTAACATCTATGGTCATCAGTCCCCTAGAACTTAGAACTACTTAAACCTAACTAATCTAAGGACATCACACAACACCCAGTCATCACGAGGCAGAGAAAATCCCTGACCCCGCCGGGAATCGAACCTGGGAACGCGGGCGTGGGAAGCGAGAACGCTACCGCACGACCACGAGCTGCGGACCCGGAAAGAATGGAAGGTTCCAAATGATTGGAAAAGAGCACAGGTAGTTCCAGTTTTCAAGAAGGGTCGTCGTGCAGATGAGCAAAAATATAGGCCTGTATGTCTGACGTCGATCTGTTGTAGAATTTAAGAACATGTTTTTTGCTCGCATATCTTGTCATTTCTGGAAACCCAGAATCTGCTCTACAGGAATCAACATGGATTCCGGAAACAGCGATCGGGTGAGACCCAACTCGTTTTATTTGTTCATGAGATCCAGAAAATATTAGATACAGGCTCCCAGGTAGATGCCGTTTTCCTTGACTTCCGGAAGGCGTTCGATACGGTTCCGCACTGTCGCCTGATAAACAAAATAAGAGCCTACCGAATATCAGACCAGCTGTGTGGCTGGATTGAAGAGTTTTTAGCAAACAGAACACAGCATGTTGTTCTCAATGGAGAGACGTCTACAGACGTTAAAGTAACCTCTGGCGTGCCACAGGGGAGTGTTATGGGACCATTCCTTTACACAATATATATACATGACCTAGTAGATAGTGTCGGAAGCTCCATGTGGCTTTTCGCGGATGATGCTGTAGTATGCAGGGAACTTGCAGCATTAGAAAATTTCAGAGAAATGCAGGAAGATCTGCAGCCGATAAGCACTTGGTGCAGGGAGTGGCAACTGACCCTTAACATAGACAAATGTAAAATATTGCGAATACATAGAAAGAAGGATCCTTTATTATATGATTATATGATAGCAGAACAAATAATGGTAGCAGTTACTTCTGTAAAATATCTGGGAGTATGCGTACGGAACGATCTGAAGTGGAATGATCATATAAAATTAATTGTCGGTAAGGCTGGTGCCAGGTTGAGATTCATTGGGAGAATCCTTAGAAAATGTAGTCCACCAACAAAGGAGGTGGCTTACAAAACACTCGTTCGACCTATACTTGAGTATTGGTCATCGGTGTGGGATCCGTACCAGATCGAGTTGACGGAGGAGATAGAGAAGATCCAAAGAAGAGAGGCGCGTTTCGTCATAGGGTTATTTGGTAACCGTGATAGCGTTACGGGGATGTTTAGCAAACTCAAGTGGCAGACTCTGCAAGAGAGGCGCTCTGCATCACAGTCTAGCTTGCTGCCCAGGTATCGAGAGGGTGCGTTTCTGAATGACGTGTCGAATATATCGCTTCCCCGTACTTATACATCCCGTGGAGATCACGAATGTAAAATTTGAGAGATTCGAGCGCGCACGGAAGCTTTCCGGCAGTCGTTCTTCCCGCGAACCATACGCGACTTGAACAGGAAAGGGAGGTAATGACAGTGGCACGTAAAGTGTCCTCCGCCACACTCCGTTGTGTGGCTTGCGGAGTACAAATGTAGATATAGATGTAGATGTAAAAGACCCCAATCGCTGACTAATCACGAGCGTCGAACATTGAGGAGGGTAGTTGTAAAACATCGCATGAAATCAGCGAATGGAATTACTCATGAGTTCCAAAGCACTAGCAGTAGTCCAGCTACCTCAGTGACTGACCGTAGGCAAAAAAGAATGGGCTACAATGGGCGAGCAGCTCCCCATACGGCAAAGACACTGATCACAGCTACGTCGAGTGGATAGCAATGGACAAAGAAATTGGTTTTGAGCTTGTTGATATATGGATAAGTCGTTCTTAGTGACTTGAGTTTTATGAGAACTAGGCCATGGTGATTGGTGTACTTCTGCGCCTGAGGTTTCGACGTTCTGTGGGAGACATCTCCAGAAGCTATAAATAAGTGATTGCTTACATTATTCACAGACAGGTCTCACGCATGAACAAGTGGCAGATACACAGTGAGAAAACATCGAGAAGGGACGAGTTTCTGGTTCTGAGATATGGAACCAGCAGGCCAGTGACGTAAACGGGTGTGCTAAACAACCTCAAAACAACTTCGAGACCGGCTAGTGGACCAGATCAACAAATGTTAAGCCAGCGGAATTAGAATTATCTCCCTGTCTCACAAGCTAATAGTGTACCCTTAATGCTGTGCGAGCAGAAAACCGAGCAAGGTGGCTCAGTGGTTAGCACACTGGACTCGCATTCGGGAGGACGACGGTTCAATCCCGCGTCCAGCCACCCTGATTTAGGTTTTTCGTGATTTCTCTAAATAGGTCCAGGCAAATGGTTCCTTTGAAAGGGCACAGCCGACTTCCTTCCCCATCCTTCCCTAATCCAATGAGACCGATGACCTCGCTGTCTGGTCTCCTCCCTCAAAATGGCGGCTGATGTGGCCGAGCGGTTCTAGGCGCTTCAGTCCGGAACCGCGCTGCTCCTAGGGTCGCAGGTTCGTATCCTACCTCGGGCATGGGTGTGTGTGATGTCCTAATGTCATTTAGATTTAAGTAGTTCTAAGTTCTAGGGGACTGATGACTTTAGATGTTAAGTCCCATAGTGCTTAGAGCCATTAGAACCATTTGCCCCCTCAAAACAAACCAACCCATCCAGCAGAAATATTTGATAACTTACGCCAGTGTGTAATTAGTACTGCACATAACGTGTAAAGGGAACAGTGGTCAACAATTAAACAAACAACTAAACGAAAGTCATGAGTTCCAGTCAAACGGGGAAATCTTTGGTGTGATGTGGGATTCTTTTTGTGCGTGTGGTGTGTGTGTGTGTGTGTGTGCGTGTGTGTGTGTGTGTGTGTGTGTGTGTGTGTGTACCACAGATATTATCAGATGCTAACTTTAACCAACTCGCTAAATGTAAAATTAAAGCATAACAACAGAGAATCTGGAACAGAGTAATAAAAACTTACTGCCTTACTGTTCGGGAAAACCAGGACAGTAGATTCAGCTGCCCAATCGGGAAACGTTTCCTTTATTTGTGTAAACTAGTAATTTATCTTCGCGAAGTGTGAGTTTGACGGCAAAGAGTGCGTTGTAGTTTCTGGTTTCTATTGCGGATGGCAACGACAGATAAAATTACGAGTGTGAAACCCGGCGCTGACAGAGCCTACTATTGAAATCACCCTGGGGCAAGGAGGGGAGGGCAATAGATGGATCATTGTTAACGGTGGCGTATGTGAATGTAGATGGTGCTTTTATCCAAGGCATCATTTACCTCAAGATGAATGATGATATGACAGGCGTCGAGACGTCGAGGCATTTCGATGCTGCTATCCGCATGGAAACCTGATGCCTTTTTTTTCAACAACGACGCTGTCTGATATCTCAGTGCACAAGTCCCCCGAGCCTTAACTGAGGGTAATACCACACTGAATAATGATCACGAGCATTATACCAACGTCTTTCTTCCACATGTCGGTAAATTGCTGGCAATGAGAACTGCGAACCAGGAGAGCTTCTGTAAAGTTTGGAAGGTAGGTGGCGAGGTAGTGGCAGAAGTAAAGCTGTGAGGACGGGGCGTGATTAGTGCTTCGGTAGCTCAGTTGGCGCCGGCCGCGGTGGCCGAGCGGTTCTAGGCGCTTCAGTCCGGAACCGCGCGACTGCTCCGGTCGCAGGTTCGAATCCTGCCTCGGGCATGGATGTGTGTGCTGTCCTTAGATTAGTTAGGTTTAAGTAGGTTTACTCATCCAACGAATCGTGGGCTTTTACCTCCGTGCCCCGGATTTCCTGTTGTTGCCACAGACATTTCACTACCCTCTTGCTGATCGCCATACCCTAATCTGGTTTCGAGGACAGGCTTTAGAATACCTCTTTCAGAGTGGTCCGCATACAGTCCTTGAGTTCTGGTACAAAGTTGTGACCGCGCATAGCACCCTCACCCGAAAACCATCTTACCGACAAACTTTTGCCGGCTACCTCTGCAGCGTCTTCCTTGACCCCCCTCAAAGTTGGGGTGTGCCATGCCTACCTGTCACATGATGCAACACCCTTATCCACGTTCTCATGCATCGACCAAAAAAGAAATTTAAAAAAAAGGAAGAAGACAGAATATGTTATATTTTGTTGTATTTAATGTTTTTCTAATATTTTTTGTTTAATTAACAGTCATTTGTATATGTTTAAATGGTACCGTGAAGAACTCTTGCATAGTGTATATATATGTACTTTTGATTTGTTCAATGAAGATTACGTAAAAAAGGAAGAAGACAGAATATGTTATATTCTAATAATTTTTTTTACCTAACACTCATTTGTTTAAAAAAAAAAAAAAAAGTTGGTAGAGCACTTGCCCGAGGAAGCCAAGGTCCGGAGTTCCGGTCTCGGTCCCGCACACAGTTTCAATCTGCCAGGAAGTTTTGTTATGTAACCTTTTAAAAATTTCATTGTTTTAGTGACTGTGGCTTGACGATTGTTTGTGGCGTGAAATAAATATTTTTAATCTCATTCATTCACGCTCCTTGATGACAGTTATGTTGAAACACAAATTCCGCTTTGATTAATGATTACTTCATTTATTTTGAAATAAATATAGCGAGAATGAACCTCTATTACCATTTGTTAAACACACTTGCAAGTAATACTGTTATTAGTTATAACACGAGATGAATGAAATTATTACTTAGATTAGATCGCATGATTCAGGTATAAGTTAGTGTCGAGAGCTTTTATAAACACTGGTATGGACTACTGCAGTAATGGAAGTTTCCTATCCTCTCCCGTAAACGAGTCCAGTTCACCGTCTAATCTTCTGCATTCTTCTACACTCCGTCTTCAGGCCACGAGTGGCCTACCGGGATCATTCGACCGCTATATCATCTTCAGTGGAGGATGCGCATAGGAGGGTCGTGGGGTCAGCTCACCGCTCTCCCGGTCGTTATGATGGTATTCTTGACCGAAGCCGTTACTGTTCGGTCGAGTAGCTCCTCAATTGGCATCACGAGGCTGAATGCACCCCGAAAAATGGCAACAGCGCGTGGCGGCTTGGGTGGTCACCCGTCCAAGTGCCGACCACGCCCGACAGCGCTTAACTTCGGTGATTTCACGGGAACCGGTGTATCCACTGCGGCAAGGCCGTGCCTGCATTCTTCTGTAGCAGCACATTTAAAAATCAGATAATCTGTAATAGTCTGAATTGTTTGTCGTCTCCGTTTCACTTCCGTACAAGAGTATGTTCCATACAAATACGCCGGCCGTTGTGGCCGTGCGGTTCTAGGAGCTTCAGTCTGGAACCGCGTGACCGCTACGGTCGCAGGTTCGAATCCTGCCTCGGGCATGGATGTGTGTGATGTCCTTAGGTTAGTTAGGTTCAGGTAGCTCTAAGTCTAGGGGACTGATGACCTCCGAAAGTAAGTCCCATAGTGCTCAGAGCCATTTGAACTATTTTTCTACCTTCTGCTTGATGGCTGATTTACGTATATGTAGCTAAATTTCGAATCAACAATTCACCGTTTTGACATTGAGTCCAAGTGTGTCCGGCAATTACTTTCCATCACAACTCTAACTTGTTTCAATGTGTGGAAGACGAAATTACCTGTCGTGGTTGTACATTTGCATTAAACAGTCAGTCGCTCCAAAAATGGTTGCGTGAGCCGGTCAGTCGCTCCAAAAATGGTTGCGTGAGCCGACTTACTGGACATCCACGTTCGTACCAGTTCCGACAGTTACACACATAGTACATGTGTCAGTGTTTTTCACACACATCAGTCAGTTTCAGTACACTGCTTATGCTCACTTCAGTACAATGTGGATGCTCGTGATCCTGCTCAGAAAAACACGTACAGATGACAATGTCTTACTTCGTTGAAGCAGAAGCATTTTCACGAAGTAATATGTGAACTTCTTGACAGGAAAAAGCCGGCCGCGGTGGCCGAGTGGTTCTAGGCGCTTCAGTCCGGAAGCGCGTGACTGCTACGGTCGCAGGTTCGAATCCTGCCTCGGGCGTGGATGTGTGTGCTGTCCTTAGGTTAGTTAGGTTTAAGTAGTTCTAAGTTCTAGGGGACTGATGTCCTCAGAATTTAAGTACCATAGTGCTCAGAACCATTTGAACCATTTGAACCATTTGAACCATACAAATACCTTGAGGGAAAGCCACAAGCTTGGAGAGGTTGAAATTCATCATGCCTCGATTCGTGTATGAGGGGAGAACGAAAGGAGGTAAGATGAGATGCAGTCCTCTCGTGTTGACGGAGTCAAACATTCGCAAACTGTTTTCATTGGTACACGGTCGAGGTGCGTGACCTCTTGCTGCAGGGCTCGCGTTGTTTTGCGGTTGGGCGTCAGGCCGGCAGGAACTCATCCCTCCTCGTTCTTCTTGGACGCCTGCAGCTCGCCGACCCCGATCCGGCGGCAGACGAATGGCCCACTTTAACGCCGTAAGTAATGACGCCGGGCTCGCCAGCAGCTCGCTGCAGACAAATTTTTATTGGTTTAACGGAAATGGATGTTGTTCCCTTCAGCGAGTGCGGCGTCTGGCTTCGGCGGCGGCGGAGGCGGCGGGCACCTTCCCGGTCGGCCGGGCGGACGGGCTCCGCGGCTGATTAATCGAAAGTGTTAGCCGCCCGTTGACTAATGACGGCTGCCGTCGCCGGCGACGCCTCTGTTGACCGAAGATCCGTTTGCTTTGGGCTCGAAGACTGCTCGAGCCGGGGCGTCGTCTGGAAAAGCGGCCACGTCACCTCTCCAGCGTGCGTGCGTATCGCAGCGCCGGCGGAGGCGCATTCTTTCTCACACTCGGCGGGGGCTTTTGTCGTCGCACCTGTCACTCCGACCCGGGAATACTAATAGTGCAGCCGGCGCGTATCGGCCGCGGCCGGTACCGGCCGTTTACCGAACAGGCCTTCCACACGCACCACTTTAGGGCCACGATTCGTATCTGCCTCGACGCTGATAAAGGACATTACTTTAGTCCCCAGTATCAGCAAAGGACTTGGAAGAGCAGTTGAACGGAATGGACAGTGTCTTAAAAGGAGGATATAAGATGAACATCAACAAAAGCAAAACAAGGATAATGGAATGTAGTCGAATTAAATCGGGTGATGCTGAGGAAATTAGATTAGGAAATGAGACACTTAAATTAGTAAAGGAGTTTTGGTATTTGCGGAGCAAAATAACTGATGATGGTCGCAGTAGAGAGGATATAAAATGTAGACTGGCAAAAGGAAGGAAAGTGTTTCTGAAGAAAAGGAATTTGTTAACATCGAGTATAGATTTAAGTGTCAGGAAGTTGTTTCTGAAAGTATTTGTATGGAGTGTAGCCATGTATGCAAGTCCAACATAGACGATAAATAGCTTGGACAAGAAGAGAATAGAAGCATTCGAAATGTGGTGTTACAGAAGAATGCTGAAGATCAGGTGGGTAGATCACATAACTAATGAGGAGGTATTGAATAAAATTGGGGAGAAGAGGAGTTTGTGGCACAACTTGACAAAAAGAAGGGATCGGTTAGTAGGACATGTTCTTAGGCATCAAGGGATCACAAATTTAGCATCGGAGGGCAGCGTGGGGGGGGGGGGGGTAAAAACCGTAGAGGGAGACCAAGAGATGAATACACTAAGCAGATTCAGAAGGATGTAGGTCGCAGTAAGTACTGGGACATGAAGAAGTTTGCACAGGATAGGGTAGCATGGAGAGCTGCATCAAACCAGTCTCAGGACTGAAGACCACAACAACTACAACCAAACATTTTCGATAAAGCGGTTGTGACTGATAGTCCCTTGCGTGGGACGAGTTCACCTAAGAGACGCAGGCACGGTAGAGCTACATGGAAGAAGACAGATTGATTTTTTTCTTTTTTTTTTTTTTTTTGTCGAATACATTTTCGCCAACAGAATTTGTTACGAACTGAGAATGCTCAAAGAAAACGTGACTGGCAAAGCCGTCAGATCTAAACGTAACTTTGGGTATGCATGCAAGAAACTATTACTAGTAACTACACTACTGGCCATTAAAATTGCTACACAGCGGAGATGACGTGCTACAGACGCGAAATTTAACCGACAGGAAGAAGATGCTGTGACATTCAAATGATTAGCTTTTCAGAGCATTTACACAGTTCGCTCCGGTGGCGACACCTACAACATGCTGTCATGAGGAAAGTTTCCAACCGATTTCTCATACACAAACAGCAGTTGACCGGCGTTGTTTTGATGCCTCGTGTAAGGAGGAGAAATGCGTACCATCACGTTTCCTACTTTGATAAATGTCGGATTGTAGCCTATCACGAGTGCGGTTTATCGCATCGCGACATTGCTACTCGCGTTGGTCGAGATCCAACGACTGTTAGCAGAATATGGAATCGGTGGGTTCAGGAGGGTAATACAGAACGCTGTGCTGAATCCCAAGGGCCTCGTATCACTAGTAGTCGAGATGACAAGCATCTTATCCGCATGGCTGTAACGGATCATGCAGCCACGTCTCGATCTTGAGTCAACAAATGGGGACGTTTCCAAGACAATAACCATTTGCACAAACAGTTCGACGAAGTTTGCAGCAGCATGGACTATCAGCTCGGAGACCATGGCTGCGGTTACCCTTGACGCTGCATCGCAGACAGGAGCGCCTGCGATGGTGTACTCAACGACGAACCTGGGAGCACGGATGGCAAAACGTCATTTTTTTCGGATGAATCCAGGTTCTGTTTACAGCATCATGATGGTCGCATCCGTGTTTGGCGACATCGCGGTGAACGCAGATTGGAAGCGTGTAATCGTCATCGCCATACTGGCGTATCACTCGGTGTGATGGAATGGGGTGCCATTGGTTCCACGTCTCGGTCACCTCTTGTTCGCACTGACGGCACTTTGAACAGTGGACGCTACATTTCAGATGTGTTACGACCCGTGGCTCTACCCTTGAATCGATCTCTGCGAAACGCTACATTTCAGTAGGATAATGCACGACCACATGTTGTAGGTCCTGTACGGGCCTTTCTGGATACAGAAAATGATCGGCTGCTGCCCTGGCCAGCACATTCTCGACATCTCTCACCAATTGAAAACGTCTCCTCAATTGTGGCCGAGCAACTGTCTTGTCACAATACGCCAGTCACTACTCTTGATGAACTGTGGTATCGTGTTGAAGCTGCATGGGCAGCTGTTCCTGTACACGCCATCCAAGCTCTGTTTAACTCAATGCCCAGGCGTATCAATGCCGTTATTATGGCCAGAGGTGGTTGATCTGTGTACTGATTTCTCAGGATTGCGTGAAAATGTAATCACATGTCAGTTCTAGTATAATATATTTGTCCAATGAATATCCGTTTATCATCTGCATATTTTCTTGGTGTGGCAATTTTAATGGCCAGTAGTGTATACAGCTTTTCATTTATGGCCGGCCGGGGTGGCCGAGTGGCTCCAAGCGTTACAGTCTGGAGCAGCACGACCGCTACGGTCGCAGGTTCGTATCCTGCCTCGGGCATGGATGTGTGAGATCCTTAGGTTAATTAGGTTTACGTAGTTATAAGTTCTAGGGGACTGATGACCTCAGAAGTTAAGTCCCATAGTGCTCAGAGCCATTTGAAGCCATTTTTTCATTTATGCTAATGACTAGTTTTCTCTCACTCTTTTGACTTCGATGTTTCATTATAAGAACTATTCTATATATAGTCCTAGAAGTTACATCTTTTGCTATTTTGTGGTCCTTAAAGTATCGTTTAGCAAGCGCTGTTGCCTGTAGTGTCTACATATACGAAATACTTGGTGATTCAAGAGGTCAGTTATATAATCTGTGAGTGATTCTACATGTGAAAAGAAACTGAAAAAGTCCTATAACATATGTTCGATTTCCGATCGCTTCAGAACTGGAACGGGTTAAGGATTACACACATCCACGAATGAATATGAAGACCAGTGTGAATATTACTTACCGAAACGTTTAGACGCTGTGGTGGACAGAATAATGGTGGGCAGAAGATTGATCGAAAGGCGGTGTGTGTCGTGCCTGAGAGTTGTTTAACTGAGAGAGTCCATTGTGTCCATGATCTACATGCCACATACGTTCTCTAATGCAGAATATGCAGACATGTCGTTTATTTATGGGTACAGTAAAGGCAGCGCCTGTGCGGCTATTGCAGAATAGCAGAGACGCTTCCCCGTTCGACGAACCCCCTGTGCCAGGGTATTTACCACGATTTTTCAAATATTAAGTGAATCCGAAACATTTCCCAGGGTACACATAATATCAGAACTTGAACCCGTCCAGTCAGTTGAGGGAAGCGAAAAGATTATTACAATGGTACAACGAAGCCTCACCACTAGTACACAGTACATAAGCCATAAGATCGATATTCCACAAATGTAAGTGCTGCGTACGTTACATTCTGAGGGCTTTCACCCAATCCACGTGAAGCCCAAGCAACACCTGTTGATGTGTCGACAGAAGTGGCGACACAGTGTGATTTGAGGGGACCTCAATGCACGCTATAAACACACAAAGGATGGCGTGAGGTCTGAAACTGGATACGTAATGAATGCTATAAAGAAAAGTACGTAGCTTTTGGAATACTTAACTTTAATCCATCCTTGTTGTATACATCGTTCTTGATGAGACATGCTTTATACGATAAGTATCCATTGCTATGTAAGGCTAATGGCGCCTTGCTAGGTCGTAGCCATGGACTTAGCTGAAGGCTATTCTATCTGCTCGGCAAAGGAGCGAGGCTTCGTCAGTGTAGTCGCTAGCAAAGTCGTCCGTACAACTGGGGCGAGTGCTAGTCCGTCTCTCGAGACCTGCCGTGTGGTGGTGCTCGGTCTGCGATCACTAACAGTGGCGACACGCGGGTCCGACATGTACTAATGGGTATCCAGATGAAAGTAAGCTGACAACTATTTTGTGAATAGCTGGTTGTACACAGAGACGTCTCGCAATACCCTTTATTTACAGATGCAGCTACATTTGCGAGCAGTGGTGTCATGAGCACCCACAATTCTCATACATAATGGAGAACCCACATGTCACTCGAGAAACAAGATTCAAAGTTGGATTCTCAGTAAATGTCTGGTGTGGTATGATTTGTTAGCTGCTGATAGGGATTGCGTTCCAGCCAAATAGCATAACAGCCAAAGAATACGCACATTTCCTGGCAGAAGGCCTACGTGCACCGTTGCGACATGACGGATTACCGATTCACGGTACCAGACAAGTATCCCAGTATCTGAATAATACATTTCCTCAATGGTGGAGTGGCCATGGCGGACCCATTGACTGGCCTGCCAGATCACCCGACCTAACCCATTAGACTTTGTCTATGGTGCTGGTTAAAGACAGAGACACGTAAACAGCATAACGCTCGAATCAACGACGCTGTTGCCTGCATTAAAGCCCTCCGAGACGGTGATCGATATGCAACACAAGATACCTTCAACGCGTGGACAAATGCATTGAGATGGGTGGGAGGCTTTTTGAACAAGTCTTGCAGCATGGATCAGTCATCCGTGCCATCATATTTCTGTCCACCACAACGTCTACACAACATTTCATGCAGTAATATTCACAAGTGTCTTCATATCCTTTCCTGGATGTGTGAAGTCATGTGTGAAGTCATCCACACGCTCCTGTTCCGTAACGATCGAAAATCGCAACATATTCATACGACATTTTCGGTTTATTTTCACGTGTAGAAACACTTCACAAATTATGTCGCCTTTCTCCTGAATCACCATATACCTACCTCCACGTCTATATCTACATAGCCCTGAAGCCACAGTAGAGTGCATGGCGGCGAATATCTTGTACCGCTACTACGTAGTCACCTTCTTTCCTGTTCCAGTCGCAAATACATTGAGGGGTAAAACGACTATGGACGAGCATCCGTACGAGCTCTAATCCTCTTATATGATCTTCGTGGCCCTTAAGCGAAATGTACGTTGACTGCAGTAGAATCACAAATGGTTCAAATGGTTCTGAGCACTATGGGACTCAACTGCTGAGGTCATTAGTCCCCTAGAACTTAGAACTAGTTAAACCTAACTAACCTAAGGACATCACAAACATCCATGCCCGAGGCAGGATTCGAACCTGCGACCGTAGCGGTCTTGCGGTTCCAGACTGCAGCGCCTTTAACCGCACGGCCACTTCGGCCGGCTAGTAGAATCACACTGCAGTCTACATCAAATGCGGGTTCTCTAAATTTTATGAATAGTTTTCGCAAAAATAACGTCGTCTTTCCTCTAGATACACCTCCGTAATACCCGCGTGCTGATCGAACTTCTCGCTAACAAATCTACCACGCCGCCTCTGAATTGTTTCGCTGTCCTCCTTTAATCCGACCTGGCGGAGACCCCAAACGTTCCTGCAGAACTCAAGAACCGGTTGCACCGGTGCTCCACAAGCGGTCTCCTTTACGTAGAAACCACACTTTCCTAAAACTCTCCCAATAAACCCAAGTCCACCATTCGACTTACCTTCTTCCCTCCTTGAAATCGCTCTGAAACGTTACACTTAAATTTTTCATCGACGTGGCCGTGTCAAACAGCAAACTACCTAACGCTTTGTTCGACTATTATGCGATTGTTTTTTTCTACTCATCTGCATTGACTTATAGCTTTCTACATTTAGTGCTGGCTGCTATTTATAACATTTGGTCTAAGTCACCTCGTATCGTCCTAGCCACTCAAAAAAAATTCAAATGTGTATGAAATCTTATGGGACTTTTCTGCTAAGGTCATCAGTCCCTAAGCTTACACGCTACTTAACCTAAATTATCCTAAGGACAAACACACACACCCGTGCCCGAGGAAGGACTCGCACCTCCGCCGGACTACAACCACTCAACGACTTCCCATACACAATAGCATCATCAGCCAAACAGCCACAGATTGCTGCCCACCCTGTCCGTCAGATCATTTATGTACGTGGAGAATAATGGCGGTTCTATCACAGTTTCCTGGGGCACTCCTGACAATACGCTTGTCTCTGATGAACACTCGCTGTCGTGGACAACGCACTGGGTTTTACTACGGAAGAAGTCTTCGAGAGACTCGCATATCTGGAAACTTATTCCATATGATCGTACTTTCGTTAAGGTCTGTAATGGGGCACCTTGTCAAACGCTTTCCGGAAATCTAGGAATATGGTATCTACCTGTTGCCCTTCATCCATGGTCCGTTCTTTTATCGTACTTATATACAGGAGTCACCTGCACTTTTGTCCAGTAGCTTTGGACTTTGCACTGCTGAGAGATTCGCGCTAAATGCAAGGGATTCTGTCCGGACTAGCGACTTATTTGGTTTCAACGCTTTCAGTCGCTTTTCTTCGCTAGGGATGCCTATTACTATTTCCACCATACGGGAGTCTGTGCGACGGTCAAATGATGGTATGGCTGATGCTCCTGCGAGACTCACGAACATTGTCTCACAAGGGACGAGTTCACACTGATAAGTCAAAACATTATGACCACCTGGTTCATTGCATGTTGGTCCAGTTTTGGAAAGCAATACAGCATCGATTCTGCGCTACGTGCTTTCAGAAAGCCAGTGGCAGTTTCCCGTAGGTACGTCGCAGCCATGTGTCTGCGCACAGGGCTAGAGATTCCCTTGCATTACGGTCGGTCGTTTTTGGGCGCGGAACTTTCGCGTTCCAAGTTTTGGTTCAGAATAGTCGAATATGGTTGCCAGGACATCAGTGTAAATTCACTGGAATGCTCTGGAAACCACTGTAGCACGAGTCTGGCCTTGTTACAAGGACGGTTATCCTGACAGAAGATGCCATAGCGGTCAGGGAAGACATCATGCATGAAAGGATAGAGGTGATCCACAATAATGTTCATCTCGTCCATATCAGTCATTTCTCTCTCGGTTACTACCAGGTGAATGTCTCCCATACAATAACATGAACCATGGACCTTGCCGTTGGTGGGGAGGCTTGCGTGCATCAGCGATACAGATAGCCGTACCGTAGATGCAACCACAACGGAGGGGTATCTGTTGAGAGGCCAGACAAACGTGTGGTTCCTGAAGAGGGGCAGCAGCCTTTTCAGTAGTTGCAAGGGCAACAGTCTGGATGATTGACTGATCTGGCCTTGTAACAATAACCAAAACGGCCTTGCTGTGCTGGTACTGCGAACGGCTGAAAGCAAGGGGAAACTACAGCCGTAATTTTTCCCGAGGGCATGCAGCTTTACTGTATGATTAAATGATGATGGCGTCCTCTTGGGTAAAATATTCCGGAGGTAAAATAGTCCCCCATTCGGATCTCCGGGCGGGGACTACTCAAGAGGGTGTCGTTATCAGGAGAAAGAAAACTGGCGCTCTACGGATCGGAGCGTGGAATGTCAGATCCCTTAATCGGGCAGGTAGGTTAGAAAATTTAAAAAGGGAAATGGATAGGTTGAAGTTAGATATAGTGGGAATTAGTGAAGTTCGGTGGCAGGAGGAACAAGAATTCTGGTCAGGTGACTACAGGGTTATAAACACAAAATCAAATAGGGGTAATGCAGGAGTAGGTTTAATAATGAATAGGAAAATAGGAATGCGGGTAAGCTACTACAAATAGCATACTGAACGCATTATTGTGGCCACGATAGATACGAAGCCCACACCTACTACTGTAGTACAAGTTTATATGCCAACTGACTCTGCAGATGACGAAGAAATTTAAGAAATGTATGATGCAATAAAAGAAATTGTTCAGATTGTGAAGGGAGACGAAAATTTAATAGTCATGGGTGACTGGAATTCGAGTGTAGGAAAAGGGAGAGAAGGAAACATAGTAGGTGAATATGGATTGGGGCTAAGAAATGAAAGAGGAAGCCGCCTGGTAGAATTTTGCACAGAGCACAACATAATCATAACTAACACTTGGTTTAAGAATCATGAAAGAAGGTTGTATACATGGAAGAACCCTGGAGATACTAAAAGATATCAGATATATTATATAATGGTAAGACAGAGATTTAGGAACCAGGTTTTAAATTGTAAGATATTTCCAGGGGCAGATGTGGACTCTGACCACAATCTCTTGGTTATGACCTGTAGATTAAAACTGAAGAAACTGCAAAATGGTGGGAATTTAAGGAGATGGGACCTGGATAAACTGAAAGAACCAGAGGTTGTACAGAGTTTTAGGGAGAGCATAAGTGAACAATTGACAGAAATGGGGGAAAGAAATACAGTAGAAGAAGAATGGGTAGCTTTGAGGGATGAAGTAGCGAAGGCAGCAGAGGATCAAGTAGGTAAAAAGACGAGGGCTAGTAGAAATCCTTGGGTAACAGAAGAAATATTGAATATAATTGATGAAAGGAGAAAATATAAAAATGCAGTAAATGAAGCAGGCAAAAAGGAATACAAACGTCTAAAAAATGAGATCGACAGGAAGTGCAAAATGGCTAAGCAGGGATGGCTAGAGGACAAATGTAAGGATGTAGAGGCCTATCTGACTAGGGGTAAGATAGATACTGCCTACAGGAAAATTAAAGAGACCTTTGGAGATAAGAGAACGACTTGTATGAATATCAAGAGCTCAGATGGAAACCCAGTTCTAAGCAAAGAAGGGAAAGCAAAAAGGTGGAAGGAGTATATTGAGGGTCTATACAAGGGCGATGTACCTGAGGACAATATTATGGAAATGGAAGAGGATGTAGATGAAGATGAAATGGGAGATATGATACTGCGTGAAGAGTTTGACAGAGCACTGAAAGACCTGAGTCGAAACAAGGCCCCCGGAGTAGACAACATTCCATTGGAACTACTGACGGCCTTGGGAGAGCCAGTCCTGACAAAACTCTACCATCTGGTGAGCAAGATGTATGAGACAGGCGAAATACCCTCAGACTTCAAGAAGAATATAATAATTCCAATCCCAAAGAGAGCAGGTGTTGACAGATGTGAAAATTACCGAACTATCAGTTTAATAAGTCACAGCTGCAAAATACTAACACGAATTCTTTACAGACGAATGGAAAAACTAGTAGAAGCCAACCTCGGGGAAGATCAGTTTGGATTCCGTAGAAACACTGGAACACGTGAGGCAATACTGACCTTACGACTTATCTTAGAAGAAAGATTAAGGAAAGGCAAACCTACTTTTCTAGCATTTGTAGACTTAGAGAAAGCTTTTGACAATGTTGACTGGAATACTCTCTTTCAAATTCTAAAGGTGGCAGGGGTAAAATACAGGGAGCGAAAGGCTATTTACAATTTGTACAGAAACCAGATGGCAGTTATAAGAGTCGAGGGACATGAAAGGGAAGCAGTGGTTGGGAAGGGAGTAAGACAGGGTTGTAGCCTCTCCCCGATGTTGTTCAATCTGTATATTGAGCAAGCAGTAAAAGAAACAAAAGAAAAATTCGGAGTAGGTATTAAAATTCATGGAGAAGAAATAAAAACTTTGAGATTCGCCGATGACATTGTAATTCTGTCAGAGACAGCAAAGGACTTGGACAGTGTCTTGAAAGGACGATATAAGATGGACATCAACAAAAGCAAAACAAGGATAATGAAATGTAGTCGAATTAAGTCGGGTGATGCTGAGGGAATTAGATTAGGAAATGAGGCACTTAAAGTAGTAAAGGAGTTTTGCTATTTGGGGAGCAAAATAACTGATGATGGTCGAAGTAGAGAGGATATAAAATGTAGACTGGCAATGGCAAGGAAAGCGTTTCTGAAGAAGAGAAATTTGTTAACATCCAGTATTGATTTAAGTGTCAGGAAGTCATTTCTGAAAGTATTTGTATGGAGTGTAGCCATGTATGGAAGTGAAACATGGACGATAAATAGTTTGGACAAGAAGAGAATAGAAGCTTTCGAAATGTGGTGCTACAGAAGAATGCTGAAGGTTAGATGGGTAGATCACATAACTAATGAGGAAGTATTGAATAGGATTGGGGAGAAGAGAAGTTTGTGGCACAACTTGACCAGAAGAAGGGATCGGTTGGTAGGACATGTTCTGAGGCATCAAGGGATCACCAATTTAGTATTGGAGGGCAGCGTGGAGGGTAAAAATCGTAGAGGGAGACCAAGAGTTGAATACACTAAGCAGATTCAGAAGGATGTAGGTTGCAGTAGGTACTGGGAGATGATAAAGCTTGCACAGGATAGAGTAGCATGGAGAGCTGCATCAAACCAGTCTCAGGACCGAAGACCACAACAACAACAACAACAATAACATACATGCTGTAACGACAAACGTGACTGATGCGGCTACGGGACCCGTTTCTATTAATCCAGGGTCGAGTCTCAGTGACCGCGTCTGCCTACTGCAATAGTAATTGGCGATATTGCTGGATGAACAAGAGGACACGTAGGTGTATTGTGCCTGCAACGCCCCATTTGCAATAATGTGCGCTGAACGGTTTGTTCCGAAGTTACGCGTGCATCAGCACTCAACTGCGTCGTCAGCCTTACCAAACCCAGAGAGAGCCAGTGTGGCAGCTGAAGAGGATGTTGGTCCATGATGCGTGCCCAGGTGGTCCAACAGTAGGAGCACCGCTCGGAGAATGTCGGTTTTTAATGTTTTATTCATTTTTTTTTTGAGTCATCAGTCTTCTGAGAGGCTGGATGGGGCCTGCCACCAATTCCTCCTGTGCCAGCCTCTTCATCTAATCTAAGATCAGCATTGGCAATCTACGTCCTCAATTATTCGTTGGATGTATTCAAATCTCAGTCTTCCTCTACAGTTTTTGCATTCTATAGCTCCCTCTAATACCATGGAAGTTATTCCACGATGTCTTATAGAGATGTCTGTGCCTTCTGAATATCAGTGTTTTCCATACATTCCTTTGCTTGCCGATTCTGCGGAGAACATTCTCATTGCTTACCTTATCAGTCCACCTAATTTTCAATATGCATCTGTAACACCACATCTCAAATGATTCAGTTCTCCTCTTTTGCGGTTTTCCTACAGTCCATGTTCCACTACCGTACAATTCTGTGCTCCAAACGTAAATTCTAAAAATCTCTTCCTAAAAAATAAGGACTATGTTTGAATGTAGTAGACGTTTTTTGTCCAGGAAGGACCTTTTTTCCAGCGCCAGTCTGCTTTTTATGTCCTCGATACTTCGTCCGTCGTGGGTTATTTTGTTGCCTATATAGCAGAATACCGAAACTTCATCTACTTGGCGATCACCAACTCTGATGTTAAGTTTCTCGCTGTTCTCATATCGGCTACTTCTTACTTTCGTCTTTCTTCCGTTTACTTTCAGTCCATATTCTGTACTCATCAGACTATTCAGTTCATTCAGCAGACCCTGTAATTGTTCTTCATTTTCACTAAGGATAGCAATGTCATCAGCGAATCTTACAATTGATATTCATTCACCTTGAAGTTTCGGTCCATTCTTGAACCTTTCTTTTATTTCTATCATTGCTTCTTCGAACAGTGTGGTTGAAAGACTACATCCCTGTCTTACCTTTTTCAATCCGAGCACTTCGTTCTTAATGGTCCAGTATTATTATTATTATTATTATTCCTTATTGTTTATTGTACATGTTGTATATCACCGCACTTTCCCTGTAATGTACCCCTGTTTTTCTCAAAATTACAGGTCCACAAACCCTATGAGGTGTCTTAATTTTTCTTCAGCGCCGTTTCTATTATCAACCGCAAAGTCAGAACTGTCTCTCTGGTGCCTCTACCTTCCCTAATGCCAAACTGGTCGTCAGCTAACACGTCCTCAGTTTTAATTTCTATTTTAAACTTACTGTTACGAGAAATGCACAGATTATCTGCAAACGTTTTTGTGACGTTAATTCCCGACCGTTCCGCAGAGTAAAAAAGAAAGTTAAAAATGTGCTTCATGTGATCTCGAGTACACGATAAGATGCTGTCAGTTAATACGATAGGGCTGATTTGAGTCTCAATTTACACAGCTAAAAGTTCAGAATTCCAGAAAATTCTAGAAGAGAAGCTGACATCCTAAGGCATCCAGAACTGTGTGACATAGTCTGTTCTATTCTGACCATTAATGGATGTTGGCGACGACGTGACACACCTCTGTTCTATGAAGCGAAGTGTGTAGTAGTTGATTAGTTGATCTGCATTTAGTAATCCTCTCCGCTGTACACTCAAGTTCTTAGCCCTTTTCTTCTTATTGACGTAGCCTTCCCTTCTGTTAGCAGCTGTAGAGGCATATATTTGGGGTCCCGTAAGATACGCCCTACGTTTTCAGTTTCTCTTCTTATTAAACGCTGTTAACATTTCTCGCTGTTTGAGTGTTCTTCGCAATATTTCGCCCATTAGTTACGCTTACTGCCTCGATCTTCCTAAGTGTTGTCATATTTAGTGCCCATCCTTCCGAACATACAGGCCAGATATTCTCGTAGGTCTCTAACCATCACGTTGGTTAGCAGCAGTTCACCATGTATCTCTGTCTTCGGCCCTCCTTTTGAGAGTCGTACACTATCGTCCATGATCAGGTTGATGTAGTGTCGCTCTGCTTTTTTATTCTTCCCTTCGAATGTCCCTTCAGTTATAATGATACCATCACGTCTCTGCAGATGGCCGACCCATGTGTCCCTTCTGTGTCTGACGAGTTTCAGGAGACGAGGCCTATCTCCCTCCACTCCGTGGAGCAACTCTTCATTTGATATCTTATCTACGCAGGAAATCTTGAGCATTCTGCGGTAGCATCACATATCACAGGATATTATTTTATGTTTCTCTGCTTCTCCGAATGTCCATGTTTCGCTTCTGTACAGGAACGAAATCTTTCTTGAGATATTTCTCCCTGCAGCTAGCTGTGAAACGGTTTCCGCTCTTTTTAAAAATAGGCAATATCCTTCCTTGATCCTCCCTCTGGGGTAATTTTACTCCCTACGTGGGCAAAGGATTCGGCGGTCTCCAGTCGCTCTTTGTTAAGTGAGCAGTGGGCAACGGTGCTTTGTCCGCTCACCACTGAGATTTTTGTTTTATCTTTATTAATTTTCATATTATAAGAAGAGCTAAGAGTTGTTCCTATGTGGGCAGATATCACTTCAAGTTATTCTGCGTCTTCTCGTAACGATGTGGTATCACGGGCAAATCTCAAAATGTCTGTTTCCTTACTATGAATTTTAATTCTTCCTACAGCTCCTAGTTTGTCCTCAGCTTCATCTCTTGCCCTCTCAATGTATCCATTGATAGCGAGTGGAGAGAGTGGTCAGCCCTGTCGTTCACCCTGCTTAATAATTTCTTTTTCTTGATATTCTCCACATTGTATTACAGCCATCGCCAGGTATAGGATCTTACAACTCGAAAGCTAATATTTAGGTCTAAGACTGTACGTGTGATAATTTTATGAAATATTATGAACGCGTTACGGGCGTTCTTTATGCGACATTTTATTACGATGTCTGATCATCAATTTTCACAGAGCCACGTTCCAAGGAATTTAACTGCTCTATATATTAAGAACCCGCTGAATCTTAGATTTGCATTTGTAAAGAAGTCCGGCTGTCGGGTGACGGCCATAAAATGCGTCCTTTTCTTGTTAATATTTAAAGCTAGCTTATTGCTGTAATCACCTACCATGTTATTGAAGGTCACCTGAATTATCAGCAATCAGCTCTGTATCTTCATCATAGCGAATGTTATTGGTGAAAGCTGCATTACCCTTTATGCGTTTTCTTTAGGCAGTAACAAATTTTAAATATTTGTATTTGCAGGCGCAAACTTTTCCATTTTACACCATTTCAACATTCCGTGTGCCAGGTGTCATAAATATATCTGTCTCAGCGTGACTGTCGGAGCAAAAGGTGAATTTATCGAGTGCTCAGTAACGTACTAATAACATTACTGCAGAATTTTACTGTAATCCGATATCTGATGACTGTCCATCCAACCATTTGTCATCTTATACATCGAGTAAAAGTTGGCAATAAACTAAAAAACTGATTAGTTGCGAATGACGAGTTCAGCATTCAATAAATTCACATCTTTGCGACCCTGCGCGAAGAAAATGATACGCATTTTCTGTCCACATCAAGTTGCCCTCTTGCAGGACAAGCAGAACAAGATGATGTGTACTAGATAAGATACGCTTGTAAAGTTTAGACACCTTATAAATTACAGGCAATATTTATTCGAAAAGCGTGATGTAATTCACTTAAGTCGCTATTGACATCTGTCAAATAGAATTTCAGACAACGCTCCAAGTAAGTTTTTTCTAGGATGACATCGTATCTGGTAGGAAAACAAACTGTATGTCATGGAAAGAAAAATTTGGACTACTAGAGAAAATCTTCGGAAACGGTCGCCTAATTAGGATAAACAAAGCATTAGTGCAATAGGGGTAGAGGACGGAGCACCGTCACCTGTGGAAGGTGTCGACCGATATCAACAGGTCCCTGGAAGCGCTCCAGCAGGTCGGATTAGCGGTCGATCCATCCAATTACAAACCAATAGCCCTCCCCTAACTCACTCTCTCTGGCCCACGTTCCCTGCTGTGCCGGAGGCTCTACAAAGAATCACTCATTACGAATGTTCAATGCTGAAATCACGTCCGATAAATAAGAAAGCTGTTTGACTTATAGATGTACCGTTTCTCAGAAAAATACGTATAAATAAAGGAGAACCAAGTGATTATAATTCCTACTTCAAATGTCACGCTTTATTATTAAGCTAATTCAAACTTTACAACTAGTATCCTCTTTAATCTTAAACTAACACGTACAATTCCGCCCCTGTTTTCTTGCCATTCTGGCTCTTACTGTCTTCTGCCAGTTGCAGCCTACAACTTCTTTCAGTCGTTATCCAATCGTTGTTGTTTGTTGTTGTGGTCTTCAGTCCTGAGACTGGTTTGATGCAGCTCTCCATGCTACTCTATCTTGTGCAAGCTCCTTCATCTCCCAGTAATTACTGCAACCTACGTCCTTCTCAATCTGCTTAGTGTATTCATCTCTTGGTCTCCCTCTATGATTTTTACCCTCCACACTGCCCTCCAATGCTAAATTTGTGATCCCTTGATGCCTCAGAACATGTCCTACCAACCGATCCCTTCTTCTAGTCAATTTGTGACACAAACTCCTCTTCTCCCCAATTCTATTCAATACCTCCTCATTAGTTACGTGATCTACCCATCTAATCTTCAGCATTCTTCTGTAACACCACATTTCGAAAGCTTCTATTCTCTTCTTGTCCAAACTATTTATCGTCCATGTTTCACTTCCATTCATGGCTACACTCCATACAAATACTTTCAAAAACGACTTCCTGACACTTAAATCTATACTCGATGTTAACAAATTTCTCTTCTTCAGAAACGCTTCTCTTGCCATTGTCAGTCTACATTTTATATCCTCTCTACTTCGACCATCATCAGTTATTTTGCTCCCCAAATAGCAAAACCCCTTTACTACTTTAAGTGTCTCACTTCCTAATCTAATTTCCTCAGCATCGCCCGACTTAATTTGACTACATTCCATTATCCTCGTTTTGCTTTTGTTGATGTTCATCTTATATCCTCCTTTCAAGACACTGTCCATCCCATTCAACTGCTCTTCCAAGTCCTTTACTCTCTCTGACAGAATTACAATGAACCTCAAAGTTTTTATTTCTTCTCCATGGATTTTAATACCTATTCCGAAATTTTCTTTTGTTTCCTTTACTGCTTGCTCAATTTACAGATTGAATAACATCGGGGAGAGGCTACAACCCTGTCTCACTCCCTTCCCAACCGCTGCTTCCCTTTCATGTCCCTCAACTCTTATAACTGCCATCTGGTTTCTGTACAAATTGTAAATAGCCTTTCGCTCCCTGTATTTTACCAGTGCCACCTTTAGAATTTGAAAGAGAATATTCCAGTCAACATTGTCAAAAGCTTTCTCAAGTCTACACATGCTAGAAACGTAGGTTTGTGTTTCTTTAATCTTTCATCTAAGATAAGTCGTAAGGTCAGTATTGCCTCACGTGTTCCAACATTTCTACGGAATCCAAACTGATCTTCCCCGAGGTCGGCTTCCACCAGTTTTTCCATTCGTCTGGAAAGAATTCGCGTTAGTATTTTGCAGCTGTGGCTTATTAAACTGATAGTTCGGTAATTTTCACATCTGTCAACACTTGCTTTCTTTGGGATTGGGATTATTATATTCTTCTTGAAGTCTGAGGGTATTTCGCCTGTCTCATACATCTTGCTCACCAGATGGTAGAGTTTTGTCAGGACTCCTCTCCCAAGGCCGTCAGTAGTTCTAATGGAATGTTGTCTACTCCCGGGGCCTTGTTTCAACTCAGGTCTTTCAGTGCTCTGTCAAACTCTTCACGCAGTATCATATCTCCCATTTCGTCTTTATCTACATTCTCTTCCATTTCCAGAATATTGTCCTCAAGTACGTCGCCCTTGTATCGCGTCTGTCCTATATTCAGTACTTTCTTCCGTCCTATATCCAATCTTCCTTGTGGTCTTCACCACTCCGTGGAAATCCTCTCTAGTACTCCCCTCGACCATCTCTTATTTGTTCGTGCGTTATGTCCTGCTAATTTCCATTTTAAAGCCATTGCCCTTACCACACCATCCTAATCCTCTGTTATTGCTCTTCACATTTTTTCCGACCTACCTTAGTGAGGCGAAGGAGTGACCTTTCCATATCTCTGAGCTGTAAGTAGTTTTCGTCTGAAAAACTCGTTTATAGTCCAAGTTCACAGACATATGTTATCACTGGATGAACACACTGCTAGAAAACAACTTTTTAAGTTCGTTGGCATATTAGAGTTAAAAAGGCTACATTTTTATCCGTAAGCCCTCCAACTTATCTTGATTCGGGTTTTTAAGTTTACTTCTATATCAGTTTACTGTCCACAAACATATTCATTAATTTTATTTAGACGTTGTTGAGTGTTATGTGTCTTGCAGTAACTGCCCAATAAATCCTTAATAAAGGATTGTAGTTCTATCATATTCTTCTCCATGTCAGCAAATCTAAAGTTAGTTTGCCTTTCCTCATTCCTTCTAATTCGCCTCTTTTCCCAAATGATTTTGGACATAGCCATGTCATGGACTGTTATAAATAGTCTCGAGAATATGGTGTCATGCAGCTTTACTCTCATTCCTATGGAAATTCCCCTCTGTGTTTTCCATTGCTTACATAGGCCACTGAGGTATCATAGACGTTGCATGATATGGTTATGTACTACTTCTCCACATCTTGTTCGAGCAGTGCCTGTACAATTGCAGTGTGGCTGAGAGAATCGAAAGCCCTTTCAAAATCTCTAACATCTATGCATAATGACATTTTATATTCGTTGACTCGACTAATTACTTCACACATGGTATGTATATGGTCACTTGTGACAGAGACGCTGTAGAATTCATATTGTTCTATGGTTTGTGTGTTTTGCAGCAGCATTTGTGCTTTTTTTTTATGAAGACTTCGTAGATAATAGACAGTAAATTGATATGTAAACAAGCAGTAAAAAATTTAGCGAAAAAATATTCCGTTTCTCCATCAGTAAGCTTAAGAATTTCAGTCATCAGACCGTCGTGAGCCCCAACATTGCCATTCCACATTTCATATATAGTTTTCCTTATTTCCTTTGGGAGGATTGTGTTCTTAGCTGTACGTAAGTTCTTTCAAGAAGTTTGCTACAGATAATCCTCACATGCTGTCGAAATTCTTGCGTAACTGTTATGCGCACTATAATCACTGTCAGTTGGTATTATTTCTTTCTTAACAGTCATAAGCTTCTATTTGCTGTAGAGTTATTCTGGATAATACTAAATAATGTTTACTTTTACAAAACATCATCTATGCTATTAGATAGGCAGGGCGAGAACAAGTAGATCGAGAAAGCCAGAGGCTGACATTAAGTGTATGCTGAGTGTACAGCGTGATACCGCGATGTTGTACAGTCATTCAGGGACGACGGAGAATCGTAAATATATTAATTTCAGATAAGGGACCAGCGTCTAGAAACGACAATCGATAATCGATAAGAGAAAATCGTTCTGATACCTCTGCCAGTGACCTCTTCTGCAACTACCTCTTTGAGCTCCATATTCTGTGAGGAGGTGGTATGGACCAAAACAACAAAAAGTTGTCCAGTAAACATGGGCTCCAAAATGGATACCTTAAGAGCTGTGATCAGTTTTCACTGGAGCAAGTGCTCGTAGCTCTGAAGACATGCGTTTTGGAGCCAATGTTTACTGGTCATTTTTCTTGTTTTAGTCCATACTATCTCCTCCCGAAATATGGAAAGCAAACAGCTCGCTGTACACGAGATCCGCTGTCAGATGAGTAAGAACGACTTTCGCTTATAGTTTTCGATTCTGTCGTTTTCGGACTCTTATCCGTTACCTCACATTTATAGATTTAGCCTTATCCGTCATCCCTGAAAGACTGTAACATCATCATCGAATCATTCTGTATAAATCCGTGACTTCCGACAGCAAACAGTTTTCGGGGTACTAAATAACAGGCGTTTTCCAGCATTTATTAAACTTGAAATTAATGGCATTTTTTTCGGACTCTTAATTAACGGAATTTACAGATAAAGAGGGAAGCGATATTTTGTGTGGTAACACAATGGTGAAGAACCATCCGTTCACTATAAACCGACAAAGGGGATAGGGTTGGCGAATCCAATGATTCATCGATGGCACATTTTGGTGCCAAAAATGGCCCAGAAACCTACATCCCTCTGTTCAGAAGGTAAGAATTAATGTGAATGCCTGACACAAATTACCTTGAAAACCATGAAAGAGTCCATACTGTATCACATACTTCATCAGGTTTCTTCTTATTCTATTACTTGCCATGTTTCTTCTTCTAGAAATGTGTGTTGTAAAGCAAGTGGAACTTCGAATGACCATTACTTGTAGAGACATAAAAGGATAAAAAATTATTTGTTACTAGGAATTATAGAGGGTTTACATTGTTCCATTTTTTATGAAGCTACTCCTGACCTCCAGTGTCACTTTGGTTGTTGCTCATTTTACTGACTACTGTGCCCCAAGTGTTTTGTGGCGTCATGTAGCACGCAAACACATTCTTCAGCTGATTAATTCTAAATGAAAGGCTTTGAAAATAAAAAGACATGGACATAACTAAGATATCATGCGATTTATTCATCTGTAATCCAAGTCAGGCAGCTCCTATCAAATTGTATTTATTTTTCTACGTAAAAATAGATTTCATGCCGAAAAAGCTACTTCCTAATACTGATGTCGTTCTTCGTATTTCTATCTAGTTCATTGTTATCACCGAATTCTGACTGCAGTACTAAGTAGCTCTCACGCATACTAATGTGGGTCTAATTTTATAACTGAAATACGTATGTTGTGTGGCGGCGATGGCGAGGCATTGCAGAGTCTCTGACCAGAGAGCCATTTATCGTGGCTAGTCTGCGCTTGACCGCGCGAGAGTTGCGAGCGGGACTCTGTCAGTAGTAGTCGTGCAGTACAGTTGCGAGCAGTAGTCAGTGGGCAGTCTGTCGGTAGTAGCAGCTCAGTGCAGTTGTGTGTGAGGAGTCGGCGGGCGTCGACATGGCACTCTGGTCAAGATTCAGGATGAGGTATATTATATTTAAATGCGCTCAGCTAATAATGTAAATTAACTGTAATTAATTTGTGCAACAATCGCCCCAATAATAATTTTGATTTCAAAGCAATATTTTTAACAAAAGAACTATTTAATGGAACGAACGATTTCCTTCCATTTCCTTTAAAGAAAAGTTTCAGTTAAATTTAAAATATATATATATATATATATATATATATATATATATATATATTACTTGCGATGCAGTTCGTCCAAGCCGTGGCCAACAATAAGAGCAGAAATTTGACATGCAGCTTTACTAAGGTAAGAATTTCAGTTTAATTAATGAACAGGGCCTAAGATCGACATTTCGATCTCTTCGTGTTTTCATTGTCACTGAGATTTTATTATCACTGAATTGACTTTCATTTTTTTTGTGAGGAACTTATACTTGGGTCAGATTGCTAATTTTTGTTTAATTGTCATTGTCATTGAATTTATTTGCTGGGAAGTTACGTTAGGTTGTATTCTTGTTAACATTCAACTATTGTGTTTCAAAATTCTCTGGGGAGCTTACACTTAGCTCAATGTCCATTAGCATTTAAAATAATACCATTTAAGAATTTTTGTGGGGAGGTTACATAACACAGTGGCTGTTCTGAGAAACTCAGTGACTGTAATTAGCCAGTAAAAACAACAGTCAGCCACTTTTAAAAAACATTAAGTTATGCCGTTACCGGCTTCTAGTGGCAAATCCAACCTGCAGATGGCTTCTATTCTCATTATACAGTTGAATTCATGTGCTGAAATGCATCAACATACAATATAACAACAAAAGCTTTAAGTGTGGTTTCAGGCAAGGTACGATGGAGGCGATGCGAAACATGGTAAGCGATATTTAATCACGCGAAAATACAATGGGTTGTGGTAGGCCTACCACCTAATGAGTGTTTTATGACAGAAACTGACTACTCTGTGCATCCTAAACAACCTTACAACTGAAATAAATAAACAAATGAATTTTCAAAAATGGTTCAAATGGTTCTGAGCACTATGGGACTTAACATCTTAGGTCATCAGTCTCCTAGAACTCAGAACTACCTAAACCTAACTAACCGAAGGACATCACACACATCCATGCCCGAGGCAGGATTCGAACCTGCGACCGTAGCAGTCCCGCGGTTCCGGACTGCAGCGCCTAGAACCCCACGGCCACCGAGGCCGGCAAATGAATTTTTGTTTCGAAACACGTACCAATCACAAATCTGATGACATAGTTTAAAAATGTTTTACTGCTTCTTGTCGCTAAAGATTTGGAACATTTTATGGACCGTCATATTGCTGTGTTATATTCACCTGACGATCTGTTAAAACTTCTGTTGAATATTTTGAGTACCATGGTGCAACAGAAACTGTCTAGGTTCTTAGACGCGATACATAACACCGATTAATTTTTTACTGTATTGTGTACTTTTGTCAGTACAATGAAAGCTGGTTTGTGTTAAAATGTTCGTCACTGAACGGTGATATATCGCGTAAGTTTCACACGATTTAACCAAAATACCGAGGCTTAAAATATGTCATCTATTTTGTGGTTGATACATGTTTATTACCTTACAACCGTGGTATCCTCAAAATTTCTCCTAATGACAAAAATGTATTTTGTGCAGGTGATGGCAAGTAGCTCGCATATATCTGAAGAAATTATGCATAGTGCACTTCACACTGTAGCCTGCAACCTCGATATATGCAATGTTTGATCGTATTACTCCATTCTACTATTGACGGCAGTTTCCGTGACGCAGAGTGGTTTTCTATTTTATTTTCTTGACAAAAATGTGTATTTCACCAATAGTTCATGTTGGATCTTAGGTGTGAATCTCTTCAATGAATTTTCGTCCCTCGTAACGGTAGAGAATAACCTACATCTTCTTCTGTTGACGTCGCAGTAAAGACAATAATACACAGGCTGACGTAAATAATTTCAAGTTATTTGATAATGGTGAACTGATAGAAATATTCAGCGAAAAATGTCTATTTCACCAATAGTTCATGTTGGATCTTAGGTGTGAATCTCTTCAATGAATTTTCGTCCCTCGTAATGGTAGAGAATAATCTACATCTTCTTCTGTTGGCTTCTTGTCCGACTTTCCTCTCCTTATTGCCTTTCCACATGCAACGTCACATATCTATTGACGTACAGAGAGTGCTGAACATTATCGTGCATTATGTCCTGCACACCAACAGAGTGAACTGTTGTCTTGCAAGTTCGCTGAGCATACGCTGGCAGTATTCACTGAGGTACGCTATATTATTTTAAATAAATTAGAATTTAACTGTGAGACAGGAAATGCTGCAGAATGTTTCAAATTGTATTTCTCTGACAGGAAACAAAGGGTTTCAAAAGGAAAGAGTCCTATACTCAGCTACCAGACATCATCAAGTCGAGAAATAATTACATCTGATTTCACACAAGGTTCCATCTTAGGGCCCTTGCTTTTACCTGTGCATGTCTGTAATTTTTCATCAATAACATTACCAGATACCACCTTTATTTCCTGGCCAGCTCTCTGTTCCTAAGCTTAGAAAAAACACATCGCAGGTAGTTTTGAATCTGTAAGAAGACCCCGACAATATAAGCCAAACATATGAGTTAGAAAAGGTCAACAGTGTTAAATTCTTCGGGTTACAGCTTGATAATAAATTCATGTGGGAAGAGCTTATCACCGAACTGCTGAAGCTCCTAAACGTATCTCTGTTCGCAGAGCGGATGTCGTCAGACGTAGTTGACATAAAAATAAAAAGAAGGTAACATATTTCGCTTTCTTTCATTCCATAACGTCACAGGGGATAATGTGCCAGGGTGACCCACCGAGCCAAGGAAAACTTCTCCTAAAACAGAATTGTGTAATACGAATTATTTGTGCCGTGAACTCGAGAACATCCTGCAGAGAGCTCTTCAACGAACTGGAGGAGATTAACTTCTGTGTCCTAATACATTTCTCTCTTAATGAAAATTGTCATAAATAATTAATCTTTTTATTTTCAAACTAACAGCTCGGTTCATGGAATCAGTCCTAGAAATAAGAGTAATCTTCACAAAGACTGATAGGCGCTTACTATAGTCCAAAAAGGTGCCCATTATTCAATAGTTTGCCAGCAGCCAAAAATGTTTAACTAGTAATAAAATTCAGCTTAAGAAGAGCGTAAAGCGTATAATTGTGGTCCCCGCTTTCTACTCCAGTGACGAATTTCTTAGAAGAACTGACTGATATTTATATATTATTAATAATATTAAGTAAGGTATCAAATAAAATGTGACTTCGGTACATCTTCAGTGCACTAATGTGATCAGTGGACGTAAGTGTTGTAAACTGATTGTCCCTTTGATGATGCGTGGCTTCAATAGCCTAAGAATTATCGTATGCAAAAAAAATGGTTCAAATGGCTCTGAGCACTATGGGACTTAACTTCTGAGGTCATCAGTCGCCTAGAACTTAGAACTAATTAAACCTAACTAACCTAAGGACATCACACACATCCATGCCCGAGGCAGGATTCGAACTTGCGACCGTAGCGGTCGCTCGGTTCCAGACTGTAGCGCCTAGAACCGCACGGCCACTTCGGCCGGCAACCGCCTTAGACACTTGTTGTCTTATATAGGAGTTGTCGACCGCAGCGTTGTATTCTGCCTGTTTACATATCTCTGTATTTGAATACTCATGCATATACCAGTTTCTTTGGAGCTTCAGTGTAGTTGAAGTACGACGGTCAGTGGAATTCTCGTGAGCAAAAAGTTTAATTTGCACCGAGATGTGCATGGAGGTATGTGGACCATATATAATGTCGTGTCCAGCCGTAGTTAAACGGTGCCAGCACTTTGATCAAGATCGTACAGATGTGGCTGATGCTGATCGGGAAAAAAGTCGTGGAAATCGACCACAACGACAATGTCCCGACAACCGAAGAACTGATTCGCAGATTATCCAACAGCGAGGACGCAAACACAGAAGTTTTCGAAAGGCTCCGTCAGCAAGCACCGGGATTTGTATCCGAGGGATCGGCCGATTGGTAGATTGTACCCATCGTTTACAGGGACTTGACGACTTTGAAGAAAAACTGTGTCACGTGTGTGCACTTTGAAGCTTAGTGCAGCATTCAGTAAAAGAACGTGGACTGCCATAATAATGTGAGATCAACGGTTCTAAGTCCCCTCGCAATAATATCGCACGCGAAGGACTGCTGAACCGGTAATTGGGGCCTCACGAGCGTCGAGCCGGTAGGCAGTGTGAGAGCCCGCAGCGCCATCTATCCACGGGAGTCTGAAACGCGGCAGGTGGACGCGGCGCGCAACTTAACTGGCGCCCCGTCGGCCCCCTATTACCTCTGCAGGCGATACGACCACAAATTTCATTCAGACGACCACCATAAGTATGTGGCCAGAAATTATGCAAGACAATTCCGCGGAGAACGATAAATGGCCTCTCCTTATCTAAATGAAAACCCGGCATGCACAATCCAATACACAAAGGGAATTTTTCGTGCAGCCCATTCTGGCTAACGCTGTCGTAACTTAAGTAGAACGCTGATGCGAGATAAATGTATACGGAATTTTCGGGAAATGAGATGCAAGACAGGTAATAAACGAAACAGACGAGAAAGTAATCAAATTTACAGCGTTGAGAAACGCGAATCTAGAGAAACAAGACTGTGCTTTTTATAGAAACTGGGAAGCATAAAAGAACTTACACCCACACTTAATAAAACGTTCTTTATAGATTGCAAGATTTTTGGCATTAAATGTTCAACGGGAGTAAGTATAAAATTTGCAACCCGCTACAAAGAACATGTGGATGCTCCTCGAAGAAGTCTGTGCATCACATGTAGTTCAACACGAACACTTTGTTGATGAGCTTAACGACAATCTTTCTGTTCTACATATCGCTGAAAAAAAAAACCAGACGGATCTCCTCGGACAATTAGAGATTTAAATTCAAAAGCTAAAACCGCCTCAAAAAATCTAGAACAAACAAACTGAATCAATGCAAAACTTTTTCTTCCATAATTTTCGAAACATTCTGGACAAAACACAAAAAAGGTCAACAAGTAGACATATTCATTCTCCTGAATAAATTAAATTCTCTGGGTCTTCTAACATCTATGGCATTCTGTAAATCGTTTACTCTTTAATTACAAAGTAAATATTTCATTTTCTTAGTCGTGTACTAACTATGACGTGCTAGAGCTCATTCACGCTGTAATTACGTAGTAAATACACTGAAGCGCCAAAGAAACTGGTATGGGGTTGAGTATTCAAATATACAGATATGTAAACAGGCAGAATACAACACTGCGGTAGACAACGCCTATATAAGACAAGTGTCTGGCGCAGTTGTTAGATCGGTTACTGCTGCTACAAGGGGAGGTTATCAATATTTAAGGGACTTTGAACGTGGTGTTATATAGACGCATGAGCGATGGGAAACAGCGTCTCCGAGGTAGCGATGAACTGGGGATTTTGCCGTAGGACCTTTTAAGGAGTGTACCGTGAATATCAGGAATCCGGCAAAACATCAAATCTCCGACATCGCTGCGGCCGGAAAAAGATCCTGGAGGAACGGGACGAACGACAACTGAAGAGAATCGTTTAGCGTGACAGAAGTGCAACCCTTTCGCAAATTGCTGCAAGTTTCAGTGCTGAACCATCAACAAGTGTCGGTGTGCGAACCATTCAACGGAACATCGTCTATATGGGCTTTCGTAGCTGAAGGCCCAGTCGTGTACCCTAGATGGCTGCACGACGCAGAGCTTTACGCCTCGCCTGTCAACACTGACATTGGACGGTTGATGACTGGAGACATGTTGCCTGGTCGGACGAGTCTGGTTTCAAATGTTATCGAGCGGATGGACGTGTACGGGTATGGAGACAAGCCCATGAATTCATGGACCTACAATCCTGTCTAATCACCACCATCCATTCATGTCCATTGTGAATTCCGATGGACTTGGACAATTCCAGCACAACAATGCAACACCGCACATGCCCAGAAATACTACAGAGTGGCTATCGCTGGCCACCAAACTCCCCTAACATGAACATTATTGAACACATCTGGGATGCCTTGCAACGTGCTGTTCAAAAGAGATCTCTAGCCCCTCGTGCTCTTACTGATTTATGGACAGCCCTGCAGGATTCATGGTGTCAGTTCCCTCCAGCACTACTTCAGACATTAGTGGAGTCCACGCCAGATCGTGTTGTGGCATATCTACGTGCTCTCGGGGCCCCTGCACGATATTGGGCAGCTGTACCAATTTCTTTGGTTCTTCAGTGTGGTTCACTCTGTATGCTTATCCTTTGTGCACCTTTTTAATCTATATTACTTGTATATTGTTAACACAAGAACGCACCTGCAGTTAGCAAGAGACGCATCAATATATAATTTGTCCTTGTAGATATTTATTTTGTACTAGAAAGCATCTCAGGCCAAAGATTATGCTGTAGCAAAGTGCTGTACCTGTTGTGTACATATTCTTTGTATTTACATCCAGTGTTAGATTCTATGAATAAGTATGAAACCAAGTGCAGCTTAACATTGTGTATATTTGTGTGTATATCTGGTAATGTGCATTATGCGAATGGATTTGCAATGAGTACCAGGTCGCAGTGAACTGTAACTACCGGAAACGTAACAATACTCCATTTCACAAATGTATCGTTACCGATTTCTACATTTCTGTCATTTTCGCAAACACCATGAAAGGTGGCTACACTGAGCCACTGCGCCAGAGATTGCGCCAAAGAGTATTATTAAGCCGCCTCCACAGTGCTTGGGGAGAGCTCGTAATGGTCAGTGCCTGTCGAGGACTCGTAGTGGTCAGTGCTTGTTAAGAACTCGTAGCAGGGAGTGCTTGCTGAGATGTGATACTGAAAGGTTCTTGTTGAGATGTGGTAGTAGCGAGTCGGTGTGGAGAGATTGTAATGTATTAGAGTGCTTTTCATCAATATAAATTAAGGTAACAAACTACTTTTCTTTTTTTCTCATTATTTCAATGTCCTGAATAATGCGTCATTACAGGGTCAGTCAACAAAGCGTCTGGCGTGTGTTCTTGTATTAGAGTGTAATTCTGGGTTTCTTGCGCAATTATAGTATTTCTAATTTTTTTTATCACGTCAGTATAATTGGTATTTAAAAATTCTTGTCTTGTTGAAGAAGAACCGCGCCAGATGTGCGTTGAGTCATACTTCCACATACAGAACAGTTATACTTGTGCTTGTTGTTGCGTTGGTTTTATAGCTGCTGGGGACTTAATTAATTAACTGTGTTAACGAAAATTTTCTTTCATTCTTTGTTGTTCTTCTATGCAGTCACATTGCGTAATAATACTAGTCAGGGCCAACCGTTTACGAGACAGCGTAATCGGACATACAGCTACTAAAAATTTAGATGATTTTCAAATTTATTTAATTAAGCCCCCATGCAACCATCACTGCAGTGTCTCGCTACACTTGGTCGACGGTGCAGTGATCTTGTAACACGTCCATCTGTCTCTGAACCTGCAGTGGCTCGGTAATCGCAAGTACTATTGCTATTTCTGTCATCCGGATGGAACAAATAAATGAATAAGCTACACAGAAATGAAGAAGTATTTCTTTTACAAGGAAAAGGTAAAAGGCATCTCAGTTAACAAATGGCTCAAGCAATATGTGCAAGACGAAGTCACACAACGTTAACACACCAATGGGAAAAATCACACATTATCAGAGAAGCAATGGAAGAAATACGGGGAAAGAAGAAATACAGGAGGAGAAACTGCTTCAGAATAAGAGATTATAAAATAAATAATCCAATCAAAGAAAAACACTAGAAGTTGAAAATACAGCTTCAGTTATAAATTTCTTTTACCATCACGACCGGTTTCGGGCTCTCCTAAGCCCATCCCCGGGCGTCGCAACTGTGCTGTGGCCCCCGAGCGCCGCGGTGGAAGTGTACTGCCGGTCGGTGTGGCCGAGCGGTTCTAGGCGCTTCAGTCTGGAACCGCGCGACCGCCACGGTCGCAGGTTCGATTCCTGCCTAACGCATGGATGTGTGTGATGTCCTTAGGTTAGTTAGGTTTAAGTAGTTCTAAGTTCTGGGGGACTGATGACCTCAGAACTTAAGTCCCATAGTGCTCAGAGCCATTTGAACCATTTTTTTGGAAGTGTACCCGGCGCCTAGTACACTTCCAACGCGGCGTTCGGGGGCCACAGCACAGTTGCGAAATCCGAGGATGGGCTAAGGAGAGGTAGTTCAAAAATGGTTCAAATGGCTCTGAGCAGTATGGGACTTAACATCTGATTTCATCAGTCCCCTAGAACTTAGAACTACTTAAACCTACCTAACCTAAGGACACCACACACATCCATGTCCGAGGCAGGATTCGAACCTGCGACCGTAGTGGTCGCACGGTTCCAGACTGAACCGCCTAGAACAGCTCGGCCACACCGGCCGGCTAGAGGTAGTTCGTGCAGCAATGTTGACCATTGCACTGGGGTGGTGTAATGGTTAGCATTTCTGTCTAGCAAGCTAGAAGGCCCGGGTACGAGTCCCAGCCGCGGTACAGATTCTAATTTATTTCGTCTGCTTTGATCATTATCGTAGATAATAAAAAGAGAAATAAAAAGAGACTTAAATATCTCAGGCAAACAATTAATTATAAGATCTATAAAAATCACCAATGGTACTGGGACGTCCTATTACGTCCAAAGCTCGAGTGCTTGCCAATATCGGAGAGCCCTGGCAGTAGTGACAATATGTAAGTGAAAAATAAATTGAAGTTTGTGTTTGGGAGGGCACTCAGCTTAGGTAGTTACTGCAGCAAACTTAACGGTTGTACTGAGGTGGTGTAATGGTAAGCATTTCTGCCTAGCAAGCAAGAATTCCTGGGTACGAATCTCGGCCGCAACAAATATTTTGATTCATTTCGTCCACTTCGATCATTACCATATTAAAAAATTTTCGACTGAGTGAACAGAAGGAATATTTGTAACATACGAGGGCAGTTCAATAAGTAATGCAACACATTTTTTTTCTCGGCCAATTTTGGTTGAAAAAACCGGAAATTTCTTGTGGAATATTTTCAAACATTCCCGCTTCGTCTCGTATAGTTTCATTGACTTCCGACAGGTGGCAGCGCTGTACGGAGCTGTTAAAATGGCGTCTGTAACGGATGTGCGTTGCAAACAACGGGCAGTGATCGAGTTTCTTTTGGCGGAAAACCAGGGCATCTCAGATATTCATAGGCGCTTGCAGAATGTCTGCAGTGATCTGGCAGTGGACAAAAGCACGGTGAGTCGTTGGGCAAAGCGTGTGTCATCATCACCGCACGGTCAAGCAAGACTGTCTGATCTCCCGCGTGCGGGCCGGCCGTGCACAGCTGTGACTCCTGCAATGGCGGAGCGTGCGAACACACTCGTTCGAGATGATCGACGGATCACCATCAAACAACTCAGTGCTCAACTTGACATCTCTGTTGGTAGTGCTGTCACAATTGTTCACCAGTTGGGATATTCAAAGGTTTGTTCCCTGCTGGGTCCCTCGTTGTCTAACCGAACACCATAAAGAGCAAAGGAGAACCATCTGTGCGGAATTGCTTGCTCGTCATGTGGCTGAGGGTGACAATTTCTTGTCAAAGATTGTTACAGGCGATGAAACATGGGTTCATCACTTCGAACCTGAAACAAAACGGCAATCAATGGAGTGGCGCCACACCCACTCCCCTACCAAGAAAAAGTTTAAAGCCATACCCTCAGCCGGTAAAGTCATGGTTACAGTCTTCTGGGACGCTGAAGGGGTTATTCTGTTCGATGTCCTTCCCCATGGTCAAACGATCAACTCTGAAGTGTATTGTGCTACTCTTCGGAAATTGAAGAAACGACTTCAGCGTGTTCGTAGGCACAAAAATCTGAACGAACTTCTCCTTCTTCATGACAACGCAAGACCTCACACAAGTCTTTGCACCCGAGAGGAGCTCACAAAACTTCAGTGGACTGTTCTTCCTCATGCACCCTACAGCCCCGATCTCGCACCGTCGGATTTCCATATGTTTGACCCAATGAAGGACGCAATCCGTGGGAGGCACTACGCGGATGATGAAGAAGTTATTGATGCAGTACGACGTTGGCTCCGACATCGACCAGTGGAATGGTACCGTGCAGGCATACAGACCCTCATTTCAAGGTGGCGTAAGGCCGTAGCATTGAATGGAGATTACGTTGAAAAATAGTGTTGTGTAGCTAAAAGATTGGGGAATAACCTGGTGTATTTCAATGCTGAATAAAACAATCCCTGTTTCAGAAAAAAATGTGTTGCATTACTTATTGAACTGCCCTCGTAGTATGGACGGTATACTTGCAGTTTAATAGAGTGATAAACGGTTTATATTGCCACACCAGTAAGAGACACAGACAAAGACAAAACAGTGCCATTAAAGTTCCTAAGAAGACTGCGACAACAGCGTAGATTTCCGGCTATTTTCTTCAGTGTGCGCATAGATTACACTGTTACAGACTGAACATAGATTATTATCTGGGAATAGACACGTAAGAAATTCGAAAGACGGAAAACGATTTGTTTGGAGAGACCATCTCCTGAATCCAATATGGAAGAACTATCTGCTAAAAATATTAGTAAAAAGTAAGTACACTTTGGGGAATAATGACAAGAATACGATCTTTCAATCGAAATAGTGTAATATTTTCGTATGTGGGCTGCGATATTCCCCGAAAAAAAAGACGCAACTAATAAAATAACTAAGCTTCAGATGATGTGTGGTCCAGAAGACTGAACACCGGACGGCAAGACAATGAAGGACAAAAAGCTTAAATTCATAAATTAATAGCAAACCCTATAATAACATTTACCGTTGGTCTTGGACAATGACTATGAGTAATGAAATGAAAATACAGTTGACTGAAATGAAATTACTGAAGGAAAGTAAAAGGCCATAAATACACTACAATAATATAAATGAAATACCTATTATATACTGTATGATTGTACCTTTCACTAATGGTGTCAATGACCGCATATTGAAGTTCTTAAAGAAGCGGAACATTATGGTAATATATAAAGCAACAGAAAAGAGTCGTGAATATCTAATGTCAGCCTCTGGAGAAAGCGTGAGTGCACAGAATACCGTGGACAGGTGAACTTGGGTACCATAAAGAAAACGATAGAATTAATAACAGAAGATGACAAAGGCAGCTGTCGCAGAGGGGAAACGGATAAATCAGCTACAGTGGAACACGCTTTGCAGGTGGGAGGAAGTAAGATTTTACCAGAGGAAACGCAAGTCATGGCAGCCACTAACGGTGTTGTATAGGAAGGCAATAAATCGGAGGGAAGAAGGCGTCAAGCTCAGCAGTATTCAGCTTTCGGTTCTGAAGAAATACACTACTCTGCTGTAAGGGAACGACAAGGACGGTGACGTCAGCATCCTCAGAAAGTCAAGCTGCGTCCGCATTCCAAACTCACGTGACGTTACACCCCCACGCCTGAAGCCCGCAAGAAAGGCAGGCGGCAGTGCTTACGTCACAGCAAGTGACGCTACAGGTCTGACGAGTGCCAGCAGCCGTCTCCGCCGGAAAGCGAGTAACTACTGCAGACGAGTTTAATAATTCTTAACTTAGCTTTTACATGTCTACATCTACATCTACATTGATTCTCCGCAAGCCACCCAACGGTGTGTGGCGGAGGGCACTTTACGTGCCACTGTCATTACCTCCCTTTACTGTTCAGGTCGCGTATGGTTCGCGGGAAGAACGGCTGTCTGAAAGCCTCCGTGCGCGCTCTAATCTCTCTAATTTTACATTCGTGATCTCCTCGGGAGGTATAAGTAGGGGGAAGCAATATATTCGATACCTCATCCAGAAACGCACCCTCTCGAAACCTGGCGAGCAAGCTACACCGCGATGCAGAGCGCCTCTCTTGCAGAGTCTGCCACTTGAGTTTATTAAACATCTCCGTAACGCTATCACGGTTACCAAATAATCCTGTGACGAAACGCGCCGCTCTTCTTGGATCTCCTCCGTCAGACCGATCTGGCACGGATCCCACACCGACGAGCAATACTCAAGCATAGGTCGAACGAGTGTTTTGTAAGCCACCTCCTTCGTTGATGGACTACATTTTCTAAGCACTCTCCCAATGAATCTCAACCTGGTATCCGCCATACCAACAATTAATTTTATATGATCATTCCACTTCAAATCGTTCCGCACGCATACTCCCAGATATTTTACAGAAGTAACTGCTACCAGTGTTTGTTCCGTTATCATATAATCATACAATAAAGGATTCTTCTTTCTATGTATTCGCAATAGATTACATTTGTCTATGTTAAGGGTCAGTTGCCACTCCCTGCACCAAGTGCCTATCCGCTGCAGACCTTCCTGCATTTCGCTACAATTTTCTAATGCTGCAACTTCTCTGTATACTACAGCATCATCCGCGAAAAGCCGCATGGAACTTCCGATACTATCTACTAGGTCATTTATATATATTGTGAAAAGCAATGGTCCCATAACACTCCCCTGTGGCACGCCAGAGCTTACTTTAACGTCTGTAGACGTCTCTCCATTGATAACAACATGCTGTGTTCTGTCTGCTAAAAACTCTTCAATACAGCCACACAGCTGGTCTGATATTCGGTAGGCTCTTACTTTGTTTATCAGGCGACAGTGCGGAACTGTATCGACACCTTCCGGAAGTCAAGAAAAATAGCATCTACCTGGGAGCCTGTATCTAATATTTTCTGGGTCTCATGAACAAATAAAGCGAGTTGTGTCTCACACGATCGCTGTTTCCAGAATCCATGTTGATTCCTACATAGTAGATTCTGGGTTTCCAGAAATGACATGATACCCGAGCAAAAAACATGTTCTAAAATTCTACAAGAGATCGACGTCAGAGATATAGGTCTATAGTTTTGCGCATCTGCTCGACGACCCTTCTTGAAGACTGGGACTATCTGTGCTCTTTTCCAATCATTTGGAACCCTCCCTTCCTCTAGAGACTTGCGGTACACGGCATGAAAGCTTTCGAAACCACACAAGAAAAGTTCTATAATGTATACGTTTTCATTGGCGTACTGATTTTCAGTTCTCCCTGAATGGAGCCGAGCGTTTGTAAAGTATGACTGCCAAGCCGACTGGAATTGTAATACCCGTATTTATCGTGGTCTCCATCCACGCTCCAGTACGCGACAGAGAGACTGAACGTCACTGACTGGTGAGACACCGACATCGACGAACCCGCCCCCCTCCCTCCCCCCCTCCCCCTCCTTCTGGGAGTAACCTCCGCAGATGAGGACGAAACGCTGGGTTGCCTAAGAGATCCAAAAAGATCCCTGCATAATAACCAGAAGAATTTTATTTATTTTCCGTTATCGCTGACTTTTCCTTCTGCACCTTAAATAACGTTTATGTTGAGTACAGCCGTCGGAAACGGTTCGAATTGTCCACACTAAATACTTTTCGACGCATTCACAACGTACCTTGTCAGCAACATGTACTTTAAAACCAGACTGTCGTCAGCTGCTGATAAAAATGGTGAAGTACTTCGAAAGCTAAACATGACACCTTTCGAAGAGTTCTCATTCTGCGACGAAGACTGCGCTCTTTCAGAAACGCCTTCCAGATGAAAACTATGTAATGGACCGGTACTCAAACCAGAAACTTAGCCTTTCACAGCCAAAGATCTACCGTTTGAGTTACCCAGGCAGGACTCGGGCACACAGCTCTACTTCCGCCAGTACCTCTCTTAAACTTTGTAAACTACACAAGAGCTCTCCTGCATGGTACTGGGGTCGTGTATCGGCCTGTTGCATAGTTTTAATCTGCGAGGAGGTTTCAATGACACGTTTTGAACATCGAGGAAGGTTCAGCACGATCGGAGAAAAGAGACTTTTCATGTCTGAGGAAATTACAAATGGCTTAATTCTTAAAACAGTCCTCACAGAGGACGCTTTTCTCATCGTGAAGAACGCGATCGTGGTTTTCTTGGTGGTTGGTGTACGCTCAGAAACAAGCTGAATCATCACACAGAACGTGTTCCTTAACGTGATTTTTGACTGCAGCGCTCTCGAGTGGCAGTTGTCGGCCTTACGTGGTTCACATACCACACAGTTTTTTTACGAAAAGGGCTGGGCGTAGAACTGATACGCTAGCGCTTTTAAAACGCACACTTTCTCCCTTGCCCATATGCATTTTCGTGATGTTCTGTCTACAGTGCACATAAATAAAATCTTCAGTATATGTGAACATAATGAAAGGTAGAAAGGTATTTTTCATGTCCAGTTAAGGACACCAGACGTTAAAATTTCCATTATAAATAGTGCCAATCAAATTTAAAAAGCCTGTCACATGTGATAAAAATTATTTCATAATTCTTACTTCCATTCTTATCGGCTCACTACTTCTACTCAGTAGCAGATTTTATACATGAGAAATACAGCTGTTGGCCAAAAAGACGGACAACCGCAAGAAATGCATGGCTGAAGGCCTGAAGTTTTGCAGTTGTTTTTGAACAGGAACGGCAGGTGTGAAAAATGTCCTCAATACGTTGCAAATGTCAGCCGTGGTCAGAACAGTGTTCAATGTAGCTGCCGGTGCATTATGTCGGAGCTAACTGACTTCCAACGAAGACAAATTGTTGGTGCTCCTACGGTGGTGGGTGCTTCCGTAACTCAGATAGTGTAAGTGTTTTATATCTCAAGAGACACCATAACGAAGATTTATACCGTATAGAGGCAAAGCAGAGAAACATCGTTCGCTAAGCAACAACGAGGACGAAAGTGTGTGCTGAATGATCGTTATAGGCGGTAATTTAAGATGACTGTGATGAAAAATAAGTGGAGGACGCTGCAGAATTCACTGCAAACTCAATGTCGCATTCGCGAACACTGTCAGCACCATAACGACACTAAGGGAGCTCCACAATCAGGAAGTTGCTGGGTCAGCTGTAATTCTACATCTACATCTACGTGATTACTTTCCTTTTCACAATTAAATGTCTGGCAGAGGGTTCAACAAACCACCTTCAAGCTGTCTCTACCGGTCCACTCTCGAACGGGAAGCGAGAAAAACGAGCACTTAAATTTTTCTGTACGCGCCGTGATTCATCTTATTTTATTGTGATGATCATTTCTCCCTATGATTGTATGTACCAACACAATGTTTTCGCTATCGGAAGAGAAATCTGGTGATTGAAATTTTATGAGAAGATCCCGTCGCAACTAAAAACGCCTTTGTTTTAATGATTGCCACTCCAATTCACGTATCATGCCTGTGGCACTATCACCCCTATTTCTCTGAACTTTTTCGAAGTGATCTGTCAGTCTCGCCTGATGCCGATCCGACACCGCACAGCAATGCTCCAGAATAGGGCGGACAAGCGTGATGTAAGCAGTCTCTTTAGCAGAACAGTTACACCTTCTAAGTGTTCTGCCTTTGAATCGCAGTCTTTGGTTTGCTCTTCCCACATCATTATCTATGTGATCGGTCCAGTTTATGTTACTTGTAATTATAATCTTAAGTATTTAGTTGAATTTACAGCCTTAAGAAATGTGTGACTTACAGCGTAATCGAACTTTAGCTGATTTATTTTAGCACTCATGTGAAGAACTTCACACTTTTCTACATGTAGGGTGAATTGCCACTTTTCGCACCACACAGATATCTAAATCATTTTACAATTCGTTTTGGTCTAAAAATACTTATGAGGGAAATGCCCAAAAGAGAAAAACCTGGACTATGGAGCAATGGAGGAAAGTTATTTGGTTAGATCAGTCTTCTCTCACAACGTTTCCAACTTCTTGCCGAGTTTACGTACCAAGAGTGGAACATGGGGTTCCGAGACTATCTAGGTAGCCATATGGTGGTATTCCATGGGCACAATGGTTACTCTCAAGAATTATGTGACCTTTTTGACTGATTAGTTTCATCCCATGATATCATGTTTGTTCCCCACTGCTAATGTAGCGTTCCAAGACGAATGACCCCTTTTCACACTGCTTGTATCGTCCACAGTTGGTTTTGTGAGATCAAGGGTAAACTGTAGCATCTTCTCTGACCACCATAGCCACCAGATCTCAATATTATTGAGTGTTTGTGGTCTACTTTGGACAGGAGAGTGATCGACAGTTACATCCATCGCCGTTACCTTAATTCGCCATCATTTTACAGGACTAATTGCATAAGATTTTCTTGAAAACCATACAGGACCCGTATTCATTCGTAGCAAGTTGTAGTACACCACCTAGGGCATGGTAACGTGTTTTGCTTTCATATATTTGTCCATCCTTGTATAAGAAACTTGAAACAAAGTGCAAAAAAATCCCATTACAAACAGTGCACTTTCCCTTGTAGATAAACACAAAAAATAATTTATTTACTACAATAGTGCTGTCAAAATTATCTGTACTTCGCGTTGGTGTGTGTGTGTGTGTGTGTGTGTGTGTGTGTGTGCGTGCGTGCGTGCGTGCGTGCGTACGTCCGAGCGTGTTTCCGAGCATTCACAAACAATGCTTGCAAGAAAGCGATGTATCTTACAATCTAGAAATATTTTTGAACGAATAAATAAGCAGTAAGTTACGAGCGAATCAGTCAGTAATGTAGACTGCTTTTTTTTGTCTAACATTTGTTTCACGTTCCCTGGCACGTCCACTTATCGAACAAAACAGCGCGGATAGCGCTGTTGCACATAGAGAACAGGGAACATTACAGAACACAATTCTATTGCATTGGCAAGAAAGACGCAGGATATTTCAGAAAACAAAGTACACAACTGCCATTAAAATTGCTACACCAAGAAGAAATACAGATGATAAACGTGTATTCATTGGACAAATATATTATACTAGAACTGACATGTGATTACATTTTCACGCAGTTTGTGTGCATAGATACTGAGAAATCCGTACCCAGAACAACCACCTCTGGCCGTAATAACGGCCTTGATACGCCTGGGCATTGAGTCAAAAAGAGCTTGGATGGCGTGTACAGGTACAGCTGCCCATGCAGCTTCAACACGATACCACAGTTTATCAAGAGTAGTGTGTATTGTGACGAGCCAGTTGCTCGGCCACCATTGGCCACATGTTTTCAATTGGTGAGAGATCTGGAGAATGTGCTGGCCAGGGCAACAGTCGAACATTTTCTGTATCCAGAAAGGCCCGTACAGGACCTGCAACATGCGGTCGTGCATTATCCTGCTGAAATGTAGGGTTTCGCAGGGATCGAATGAAGGGTAGAGCCACGGGTCTTAACACATCAGAAATGTAACGTCCACTGTTCAAAGTGCCGTCAATGCGAACAAGAGGTGACCGAGACGTGAAACAAATGGCACCCCATACCATCACGACGGGTGATACGCCAGTATCGCGATGACGAATACACGCTTCCAATGTGCGTTCACAGCGATGTCGCCAAACACGGATGCGACCATCATGATGCTGTAAACAGAACCTGGATTTATCCGAAAAAATGACGTTTTGCCATTGGTGCACCCAGGTTCGTCGTTGAGTACACAATCGCAGGCGCTACTGTCTGCGATGCAGCGTCAAGGGGAACCGCAGCCATGGTCTCCGAGCTGATAATCCATGCTGCTGCAAACTTCGTCGAACTGTTCGTGCAGATGGTTGTTGTCTTGCAAACGTCCCCATCTGTTGGCTCAGGGATCGAACGTGGCTCCATGATCCGTTACAGCTATGCGGATAAGATGCCTGTCATCGCGACTGCTAGTGATACGAGGCCGTTGGGATCCAACACGGCGTTCCATGTTATCCTCCTGAGCCCACTGATTCCATATTCTGCTAACAGTCATTGGCTCTCGACCAATACGAGCAGCAATGTCGCGATACGATAAACCGCAATCGCGATAGGCTACAATCCCACCTTTATCAAAGTCCGAAACGTGATGATTCTCATTTATCCTCCTTGTACGAGGCATCACAACAACGTTTCACCAGGCAACGCCGGTCAACTGCTGTTTGTGTATGAGAAATCGGTTGGAAACTTTCCTCCTGTCAGCACATTGTAGGTGTCGCCACCGGCGCCAGCCTTGTGTGAATGCTCTGAAAAGCTAATCATTTGGATATCACAGCATCTTCTTCCTGTCGATTAAATTTCGCGTCTGTAGCACGTCATCTTCGTGGTGTAGCAATTTTAATGGCCAGTAGTGTACATTATAAGGAGGACATTTACTGCATTACAGTTAACGGACGCCTATTAAAGGGTGTGTCTTTGATACTACCACGTATTCACGGCCTCAACAATCATTATGTCTTTAATTACAGCAAATCGCACGAAAAAATGCATTTTTGACGAATGTTCAATGTGCCAGCGCCATGAACAGTTATACTTTCGCAGTACACTGGATATAAGACTAAAATCAAGCACAAAAGCCTTCAATATAAATAGCAGTACGCCGTTTTGTATTTTATTATAAAAAATCGTACCAACTAAAGACTCGTATTGGAGAGACGCTGAATGCGCAAAGGGCTTCAACTGTCAACGATTAGATTCAGTATGAAATCTGGGAAGTTCTGCTTACGACAGAATTTCGATCTTGCATCTCATCGCCCACGTACTTGTCCACGGAGTGAAACCATGACGCTTGACCGTGCTCCATAAACTGAAATTTCACCAGGGCCCACGAGAAGTCACGGGCCCCACAACGAGCTTGTGAAAACAGTCGGCTTGTTTACCACACCTGGCGAACGCTCGGCTCCGTGCAGTGCCCACGCAAAATCAATGTGTAATTGAAAAGGTGCCCACTATAGATCTTAACTGGGCCGTATACTGTCGAGAGTTTTTGTGTGTTTAAGTCTGCAGTCAAGAATTTTTCCTCGTTATATATATACTAAGATGGTATCTGTTCTATCGGACATGTCCGAAAGAACAGATACCATCTTAGTATATATGTATAGTTAAGGCTCACCGAATACCTGACCATCTTCTTCATCTGTGCGAATGCACAAACAGTGCCCGAACTCATACGGAAATCGGCAATGCGCCGCGAGTAATGAGTATAACGGGCGGGGGCACCACGAATGTAGTGCGGGACAATACGTTGAAAATGTGGGTTTCGCGGGAGGCGTGCCAGAGATAAATCCCTGCAGTCGTGCTATCCTCTGTGTCCTCGGTCGCTCAGATGGATAGAGCGTCTGCCATGTAAGCAGCAGATCCCGGGTTCGAGTCCCGGTCGGGGCACACATTTTCATCTGTTCCAGTTGACGTATGTCAACGCCTGTAAGCAGCTAAGGGTGTTCATTTCATTGTAATTTCATTGTAATTATTCCTCGGCCCTTCGGTCTCACGTGCTGTCACGTACGCGCCACGGCCTATCTTTCTCGTGGGCCTTGGATTTCACGCTATGACGTCACAAATCTCGATTACAGTCGGCCCTTGTGAGAGCGGCATAAAGCTAGCCGATGTTAACGCAAAACGTGAGAGAAGCCGTCTCGGTTGAAACAGCGTCCCATGTTCGGCGTTCTCCACCTGTCGCCTTATCGGGATGTCGGTCGGTCGGCGTCGCCCACGCCGCATCTCGTGTCAGGAATCGGGGCGGCGCGGCGGGCGGACGTGTTCGCAGACATCCTCGGGGGCCGGGAGGCTCCAGACATCAAAGGCGCCGCCGCCCGCAGTCGCTCGCCAGTCGATAGCCCGATGCGCGAGTCGCTCTGCGGCCGCGTTCCGGGTTTCTCCTCCCTCCCTCCCTCCAGCCCCTCCCCCACTAAGCCCTCCCACTTTTCCCCAGACCCCTGCCATTCTCGCATTCTTCCTCTCAGACGCTAAATATCGTTACCCGATACAGGAGGGCGCGGCTGCTGCCGCCGCCGGCGGCGTCTGCTGAGAGCAGCCCTTTGGCCTGAAAGGAGGGCCTGTCCCGGCCGCGCCAGGAATTCGATTGCTGCTCGCTCCTTCCCGGATAGCCGACCGCCTCCACCGCCCCACCTCGAGCGCGTTGCGGGCAAAGAACTGACGCATCCCGTGGTAACTACTTTCGAGATGAGTTAACTCCACGGCAGGTGGTGGGCTACTTTTCAAGGGCCAAGAAGCAGCCTCAGAAATTACGGCATCTCAAAAATACTATCAGTGGAATACGGTGACATTTAGTTGACCCGTCCGTGTAGCCGAACACGTTAACGCACCGCTGCCAGGATTCGGGGAGGTGAGCCCGTTCCGGATCGGATAGGCCTCGCGGATTAACGGCGTGGGCTGGAGAGTCGGCCTGAATGTGGTTTTTAGGTCGTAAACGCCTCAGATAAACGCTATGAAATTTACTCTAGTTACTCTAGACGCAGAGTGAACCAGCCAGGGTAGCCGAGAGCACTAACGCGCTGCCTCCTGGACTCGGGTAGGCGCGCCGGCCCCGGATCGAATCCGCCCAGCGAATTAACGATGACAGCTGGTGTGCCGGCCAGCGTGGATGTGGTTTTTAGGCGGTTTTCCACATCCTACTAGGTGAATACCGGGCTGGTCTCCACGTCCCGTCTCAGTTACACGACTCGCAGACGTATGAAACACATTCACACTATTTCACGATTTACACTAGACGCAGACTGTTGGGGTACAATACTTCCGTCCCGGGGGGTATGGGGTGGCGGCAGGAAGGGCATCCGGCCACCCCCTAAAATTAACCTTGCCAATTCCGTACTTAACCCTGCCGACCCTGCGCACAATGCGGGATAAAGGCAGTAGCAAAGGAAAGAAAGAACTCTAGACGCAGAGTACTTACACAGACGCGCCGGGAGGGAGAAGGGGGTGGGGCAATGTGGTCGCTACAGTAAGGCCAACCGGCCACCAACTATCTCTATTGCAGTGGCTTGATGTATGAAACAGTCGTAAATTGGTGAGTCACACACGACGTCCCAGGGAAAATGGTCAGTATTCAGTGACGTGATGGGATGCTCATTCGATCCAAAATTCCTTGCAAATGTGGCTCTAAAGCGCATACCGTAATAAAAATGAGCTGTTCGCTACTAAACATGTGCTCGTAGCACCTAAGATACGAGTTTAGAGACCATGTTTACTAGAACGGTTTGCTTTGAACCATCGTTCCGTCAATTTACCGAATAATAATAATAATAATGAGCGTATGGCATTGGTGGCCAGGAGACCCCTCACGGGGCGGTTCGGCCGCCGCACGATAAGTTCTTTAACGTCACTTCGGCGACTTGCGGGTGAATGAGGATGAAAGACACACAACACCCAGTCATCTCGAGGCAGGGAAAAAATCCCTGACCCCGCCGGCAATCGAACCCGGGACCCCACGCGCGGGAAGCGAGAACGCTACCGCAAGACCACGGGGGTCCCGGCGGAGGTTCGAGTCCTCCCTCGGGCATGGGTGTGTGTGTTTGTCCTTAGGATTATTTAGGTTAAGTAGTGTGTAAGCTTAGGGGCTGATGACCTTGGCAGTTAAGTCTCATAATATTTCACACACATTTGAACACTTCTTTTGTAAGACCACGAGCCGCGGACAATTTACTGAATGTAAAATCGGTAAGCGGATCTAAATCCCCTATTCAGTCACTCGTTGACCACGATGGCACCGAAACAGAGGACGACCGAAGAAAGGCAGAAATACTGAATTCAGTGTTCCGAAACTGTTTCACTGCGGAAAATCGTAACATGGTCCCTGACTTCAGCCGTCGCACGGACGCCAAAATGGAAAATATTGAAATAAACGATATCGGAATTGAAAAACAACTGCTATCACTTAGTAGCGGAAAAGCATCCGGACCAGACGAGATACCCTTAAGATTCTACAGTGATTATGCTAAAGAACTTGCCCCCTTTCTATCAGCAATTTATCGTAGATCGCTGGAAGAACGTAAAGTACCTAGCGACTGGAAGAAAGCGCAGGTCGTTCCCATTTTCAAGAAGGGTCATAAATCAGATGCGAATAATTATAGGCCTATTTCGCTTACGTCAATCTGTTGTAGAATAATGGAACATGTTTTGTGTTCTCGTATTATGACGTTCTTAGATAATACAAATCTCCTTCATCATAACCAACATGGATTCCGCAAACAGAGATCATGTGAAACTCAGCTCGCCCCATTTGCCCAAGAAATTCACAGTGCCGTAGACACTGGCGAGCAGATTGATGCCGTATTCCTGGACTTCAGGAAGGCATTTGATACGGTTCCGCACTTACGTTTAGTGAAAAAAATACGAGCTTACGGAATATCGGACCAGGTTTGTGATTGGATTCAGGATTTCCTAGAAGAAAGAACACAACATGTCATTCTTAACGGTTCAAAATCTGCAGATGTAGAGGTAATTTCGGGAGTACCGCAGGGAAGCGTGATAGGACCTTTATTGTTTACAATATACATAAATGACTTAGTTGACAACATCGGTAGCTCCGTGAGGCTATTTGCAGATGACACGGTTGTCTACAAGAAAGTAGCAACATCAGAAGACTCGTACGTACTCCAGGAGGACCTGCAGAGGATTAATGCATGGTGCGACAGCTGGCAGCTTTCCCTAAACGTAGATAAATGTAATATAATGCGCATACATAGGGGCAGAAATCCATTCCAGTACGATTATGCCATAGGTGGTAAATCATTGGAAGCGGTAACGACCGTAAAATACTTAGGAGTTACTATCCGGAGCGATCTGAAGTGGAATGATCACATAAAACAAATAGTGGGAAAAGCAGGCGCCAGGTTGAGATTCATAGGAAGAATTCTAAGAAAATGTGACTCATCGATGAAAGAAGTAGCTTACAAAACGCTTGTTCGTCCGATTCTTGAGTATTGCTCATCAGTATTGGACCCTTACCAGGTTGGATTAATAGAAGAGATAGACATGATCCAGCGAAAAGCAGCGCGATTCGTCATGGGGACATTTAGTCAGCGCGAGAGCGTTACGGAGATGCTGAACAAGCTCCAGTGGCGGACACTTCAAGAAAGGCGTTACGCAATACGGAGAGGTTTATTATCGAAATTACGAGAGAGCACATTCCGGGAAGAGATGGGCAACATATTACTACCGCCCACATATATCTCGCGTAATGATCACAACGAAAAGATCCGAGAAATTAGAGCAAATACGGAGACTTACAAGCAGTCGTTCTTCCCACGCACAATTCGTGAATGGAACAGGGAAGGGGGGATCAGATAGTGGTACAATAAGTACCCTCCGCCACACACCGTAAGGTGGCTCGCGGAGTATAGATGTAGATGTAGATGTAGATGACCATCCGTCCTCGGGCATACTGTTTAAGGACACTGAGGAGCACTTTTTTGTATCACAAACCCTACTGAATGATAGACAGCTTTGCTATTAACGCTACGCTTTTGACATTCTTATTCTGTCTAGTCGTCAACAGAGGAAACAGATAACCTACCAAAAAAAATTATTAAGATACATAACAAATTTCAGTTCACTGTTGAACACAAAATCAATTGTTGAACCGAAACAGCTAATGCAATTAACTGTTTTGACTGAAGCGAAAGAGCCTTTCGTGGGCAACTGCTCTGCCGACCGAGCTCCTGAATCATAGTTCATGACCCGGCCCGATGTCTTTACTTCCATCAGTAACTCATCGCCTTTCTTCCACAATTCACAAACGTCCTCCTGCATACCTAGTGGAATTAATATTCTTTTTTCCTCCTTCTTCTTTTGTTCTCAGTCCACAGTAAAACATCAAATCTCAGACATCTCTGCAGCTGGAAAAAGATCCTACAAGAAAAGGACGAACGACGACTTAATTGTTCAACGTGACAGAAGTGCAACCCTTCCGCAAATTGCTGCAGATTCCAAGGCTGTGAACTGTTCAACGAAACGTCATCGATGTGGGCCTTCGGAGCCGAAGACCCATTCGTGTATTCTTGATGACTGCACGACACAATGCTTTACGCCTCGCCTGAGCCCATCACCACCAACGCTGGGCTGTTGAAGACTGTCAACGTTTTGCCTGGTCGGACGAGTCTCGTTTCAAATTGTATCAAGCGGATGGACCTGTGCGGGTATGGAGAAAAAAGTGGTTCAAATGGCTCTGAGAACTATGGGACTTAACATCTGAGGTCATCAGTCCCGTAGAACTTAGAACTACTTAAACCTAACTAATCTACGGACATCACACACATCCATGCCCGAGGCAGGATTCGAACCTGCGACCGTAGCGGTCGCTCGGTTCCAGACTGAAGTGCCTAGAACCGCTCGGCCACAACGGTCGGCGGGTATGGAGACAACCTCATCAATCCATGAACCCTGCATGTCAGCAGGGGACTGTTCAAGCTGGTGGAGGCTCTGTAATGGTGTGGGGCGTGTGCAGTTCGAGTGATATGGAACCTTTGATGCGTCTAGATACGACTCTGACAGGTTACACGTACACAAACATCCTGTCTGATCATCTGCATCCATTCACGTCGACTGTGCATACCGACGGACTTGGCAATTCCAAAAAGACAACGCTACACCCGACAAGTCCAGATTTGCTACGGAGTAGCTCCAGGAACACTCTTCTGAGTTTAAACACTTCTGCTGGCCACCGAACTCCACAGACATGGACGTTATTGAGCAGATCTGGGGTCCTTTGCAACGTGCTGTTCAGAAGAGATCCCCACTCCCTTGTACTCTTACGGATTTGTATATGACCCTGCTGGAATCGTGGTTTCAGTTCCCTCCAGCACTACTTCAGACATTAGTCGAGCCGATGCCACGTCGTGCTGCGGCACTTCTGCGTGCTCTCGGGGGCCTTACACGATGTTAGGGTAGGTGTAGCAGTTTTTTCGGCTCTTCATTGTAAGTCCGAAATGGTTGCGCTCACTGAATCTTCAGATATACGAATCAACAGTCATGAAAACAGCATAGCTAAGGTAAGATGGAACAACACATTTTGATGAGAGTAGGAAGATGGTGAACTCCCGTGTCGACATACTGCCTGTTCCTCAAAAACATCAAAGTTGCGCCGAGATAAACGTCCCCAATTGTTTACTGAATGATCCTAGATCATATTCTAAATTCAAATACCGTTTTGCTCAAAGAATCAACATGGATTCAGAAAAAAAACTTGCTTCCTTTACTCATAAATGGCCTCTTGAAAATTATAGATGCAGGTGAGCACGTAGATAAAGTCTTCCAAGATTTCCGAAAGGTGTTCGACACCACGCTACATCGTCAGCATTAACAAAGATACGCTCATACGTAGCATCTTCGCAACTAACAGAAGCCAGCGCATAATCCCGATTGGGGAAATATTACACAGCATGGAACGTAATGGTACATCAAATTTTTTCATTATACGTAAACGATTTATCAGACAAGATCAGAATCACTGTAGGATTGTTCGTCGACGATAGTATTGGGTACAGGATTGTATTATCGTTGGATAATGATATGGAATCGCAGAAAAACCTGGAGAAAATTTCCACTTGATTTAATGACTGTGTTCTCTCTTAAAATGTGGATGAATCTAAAACAAAGTAAAATAACACGTGATGCTAAATTAGTTGATATAGTTTTATTCCTTGCACAGTCCGAGGACGCTCCAATGCTAGGACGGGGGCGTGGTCTTCAGGAGCACCGCCGAAACGTCGTTGCCGATTGCAGCGAGCCCTCGTTGACGTATGTGGTATCGATTCGCGCTGCCGACTTTGATGTGGCACCGCGATGTCTGGACGATACCACAGGGATCATGAGAATATGTTAAGAATGCTTAGGCTGTGTTTGGAGACAGATGGAAGGCCAGCTTTCCCTCACGTAATACACAAATGGAATACACCTACATCTTCACAGATACTCCGCAAGCCACCGAACGGTGCGTCGTGGAGGGTTCCCTGTACCACTGCTTGTCATTTCCCTTCCACTCGCAAATAGATCACGGGAAAACGACTGTCGATATGCCTCTGTATGAACCCTAATTTCTCGTATCTTAGCAGTCTTTGCGAGCAATATATGTGCGCAGCTTGGAATCGTTCGGCAGTCAGTTTCACATGCTGGTTCCCTAAATTTTCTCAGTAGTGTTCCTCGAAAAGAACGTCGCCTTCCCTCCAAGGATTCCCATTTGAGTTCTCGAAACATCTCCGTAACACTTAAGTGTTGCTCGACCCTACCGGCAACAAATCTAGAGCCCACCCTGAATTGCTTCGATGTCTTCCTTCAATCTGACCTGGTACGAATCCCAAATACTCGAGCAGTACTCGAAAATAGGTCGCATCAGCGTCCCATATGAGGTCTCCTCTACATGCGAGCCACTCTTTCCCAAAATTCTCCTAATAAACCGAAGTTGATCGTTCGTTTGCCCTGTCACAGATCTCAAATGCTAGCTCCATCTCCTATCGCTTTGCAACGTTATGCCCAGATATTTAAACTACTTTACTGTGTCAAGCAGGACACTAGTAATTCTGTATCCGAACGTTAGACGTTTGACCTTCCTACTCCTTAGCATTAACCCTTCATTCAGCGCCTGCAGTGCGGCATCGTGTCAAATGCCTTCCGGACATCTAGAAATCTGGAATTTGTCTTTTGCCTTTCACCCACAGTTTTCAATATATCATGTGAGAAGAGGGCAAGTGACAATCGATAATATTGGTAGAATATGCCCTCTGCTATGCAGTCTACTCTGGGTAGCGGGGAATTTAGTATACAGGGTGTTTTAAGTTCTTTGTGACAAACGGCAAAGGATGACAGTTCACACGTTGGGAACCAGCTTTTGCTAGAGGGAAAATGTTCGCTGGCGGTTGCCAACCACGCTAGGCATCCTTCAGTATTCCCTGGCTCTGGGATGACAAGATTTGCAGAACTAACAGGGAGTGCATGATATTACCTACACCAGTGAATTAACAGTGATTTTTTAACAAGAAAACATGGAGAAAGCTATTTTAGAAGCGAATCAGGAACTTCTATTCTGCTCAGCCTCCCGCCTCTCACGAAGAGCAGATGACTGGATGATAGGCAACACGCTTTGCATACTAACACTGCAGTGTTTATGTCCTGCCGCTTCTCAGGGGCATAACCAGGTCAGCGAAACAAAAGTTGTTCAGCTTGACTTTCCAACAACCTGCTTAGCTTTCTACGCAGATGGATATATCACTATCAACATTGTCAGATGCTTTACTGCCATGACACCCTGCAGGGTAGCTTAGAATTCAATCCAGGATATTTGCGCGAAGTCCAGTGATCGCTACCACCAGGCCACACCCTTTCCTACTCTTGTCGATTACTGGTGATGCAAATATCTTCCAGGAACAGAATCCCAAGAGACTACATTCTGATATTCTACATCTATATCTCCATCTATATCTACATCCATACTCCGCAAGCCACCTGACGGTGTGTGGCGGAGGGTACCTTGAGTACCTCTATCGGTTCTCCCTTCTATTCCAGTCTCGTATTGTTCGTTGAAAGAAGGATTGTCGGTATGCCTCTGTGTGGGCTCTAATCTCTCTGATTTTATCCTCATGGTCTCTTCGCGAGATATACGTAGCAGGGAGCAATGTACCGCTGGCTCCTCGGTGAAGGTATGTTCTCGAAACTTCAACAAAAGCCCGTACCGAGCTACTGAGCGCCTCTCCTGCATAGTCTTCCCCTGGAGTTTATCTATCATCTCCGTAACGCTTTCGCGATTACCAAATGATCCTGTAACGAAGCGCGCTGGTCTCCGTTGGATCTTCTCTATCTCTTCTATCAACCCTATCTGGTACGGATCCCACACTGCTGAGCAGTATTCAAGCAGTGGGCGAACAAGCGTACTGTAACCTACTTCCTTTGTATTCGGATTGCATTTCCTTAGGATTCTTCCAATGAATCTCAGTCTGGCATCTGCTTTACCGACGATCCACTTTATATGATCATTCCATTTTAAATCGTTCCTAATGCGTACTCCCTGATAATTTATGGAATTAACTGCTTCCAGTTGTTGACCTGCCATATTGTAGCTAAATGGTAAGGGATCTTTCTTTCTATGTATTCGTAGCACATTACACTTGTCTACATTGAGATTCAATTGCCATTCCCTGCACCATGCGTCAATTCGCTGCAGATCCTGCTGCATTTCAGTACAATTTTCCATTGTTACACCCTCTCGATATACCACAACATAATCCGCAAAAAGCCTCAGTGAACTTCCGATGTCACCCACAAGGTCATTTATGTATATTGTGAATAGTAACGGTCCTACGACACTCCCCTGCGGCACACCTGAAATCACTCTTACTTCGGAAGACTTCTCTCCATCGAGAATGACATGCTGCGTTCTGTTATCTAGGAACTCTTCAATCCAATCACACAATTGGTCTGATAGTCCATATGCTCTTACTTTGTTCATTAAACGACTGTGGGGAACTGTATCGAACGCCTTGCGGAAGTCAAGAAACACGGCATCTACCTGGGAACCCCTGTCTATGGCCCTCTGAGTCTCGTGGACGAATAGCTCGAGCTGGGTTTCACGCGATCGTCTTTTTCGAAACCCATGCTGATTCGTGCAGAGTAGATTTCTAGTCTCCAGAAAATTCATTATACTCGAACATAATACGTGTTCCAAAATTCTACAACTGATCAACGTTAGAAATATAGGTCTATAGTTCTGCACATCTGTTCGACGTCCCTTCTTGAAAACGGGGATGACCTGTGCCCTTTTCCAATCCTTTGGAACGCTACGCTCTTCTAGAGACCTACGGTACACCACTGCAAGAAGGGGGGAAAGTTACTTCGCGTACTCTGTGTAAAATCTAACTGGTATCCCATCAGGTCCAGCGACCTTTCCTCTTTTGAGCGGTTTTAATTGTTTCTCTATCCCTCTATTCAGTATAGGTTTGCTTTAAAGACTGTGAGAAGTTCTCTACCTCACTGTTGCCAGGATAAATCATTATCGAGACTGCATTCAGCTCGTTCTGGGCGGAATGTTACAGCCACAAACCATCAGGAAAATACGGTCTTATATTTGGAGCTGCATTGTTTTGACAACAATCCTCTCTGCTAAATTTGCTCGCGTGTGTTGAGAAGGAATGGAGGACGGCAGGGGCGCGAGAGAGCTGGAAGGGGTGGGATTTTGCGCTAAGCTTATGCATCAAAAGGCTGGCAAACGGATTCTGTGAGGCAGAGAGCCTTTTAGTTTAATTACAATTTCGCGGCAGAAAGTGGCGCATAGTCGAAAATGGACGCCGGTCCGACCAGCGACCTGCTGCTGTTGTCGCTGTATGGTAGGAGCGGGGAAGTAGGGTGGGGAGTCGGGGGATAGCGAGAGCGGGGGCGCACGTAGCAACTCGGCCGACGGAAAACAAGCATCGTGGCCCAAATATCGGCCGGCCCTTCCCCGCCGGCACGGCCCGGTTCCGTTTGAAGTTATGATAATATTACACTTTTGAGGCATTATTGTAAAGTTGAGAGAGTGGACGCGTTTTATACGGCTGACAAAGCGCGCGCCGCGGACGAAAGTGCGGATTTTCCGCTAGAATGCACTCCGTGGGCGGCCGAGTGAGCGCGTGGGTCTGGTCGCTGGGTCGTCGGCTAACCAGCCGGCTGGAGGAGGTATCGGGATGCGCGCAAAACCGCAGTAATTTGGCGCTTATTACCGCCGACAACTGCCGACGCCGCTCCGCCCCCACTGCAGCCTGGCCCCGCCCCTGCGGGACACAGTGGCTAATGGGATTCCGCGGACCCGCTAAACAGTTGGCCTGCTGTACGCCGCGACCGGACCGACGTCCGTGAATTGTGCCGCTGGTCGGTAAGTAATGCGGTTACCGAGACGTCCGCAGCGCGGTTCCGCGGGCCTCGCTCTCGGGTAGGCGATTCCGGCAGCCGGCGGAGACGCTGGACGAAAAACCTGGCCGCGCGTCCAGTGTGCGCCGAACCGTGAGATTGCCAACAGGTGGTCACTGCGCGGTCCTAAAAAATTAACCCAATATCATTCTCTTTTATTTTAACTTCTTTTTATAACAGTATTAATCTTTGCTAAGCCACATTCTTTCCGACGGCCAGCTCGAGTCTCCCGTTGTTTAAGATTCCGCCTAACCTATGCTTTTCTCAGATACAGCAGCAGAGTCAAGTACGAAGCATTCCCCTCTCACATTTTTTGAACGGGACGAGAATCTCTGTCACACTCTCTTTTCTATCCCTTCTTGTGCCCCTCATTTAGGTTTTTCGACAGGGTACAAATGATGGCTGTTAAGAATGATGGATCAGTCAAGCTCTTGAAATCGAAGCCTTGCTGTTGCAGACTTGTGAAGCAACGGACAGAATAGTCTTTTTCGAGAGTTTCAAGGATGGAAGGGATTAGGTTCAATATGGGGAGAGATACACTTGTCATACTATAAATTACTCTTAATTTTCGTTACTCAAAAAATATGAGATTATTGCTTCTGATTTACCGTGTGAATAAGTATGCATACAGGCAATGAGAAAGACAAACAGTTGGATAAATAACTGATTTTCAAATGAATGGGGGGCTCCATATGGCTCCCAAGTTGTGCAGCGACCGTAGACCATAAAATTACCAAATAAACAGCAACCAATCGCAAGATCATGTTTTCTTTATTTAATTTTGCATATCGATTTCGATTGATTAACAGTGATCACTCCATGTTTGAATCTGTTTAAGACAGTGTTATAACTCAGGGAACACACACGTTGAAAGCACAGATAATGGCTGTTAATCAGTCGAAATCGATATGCAAAATTAAGTAAAGAAAACATGATCTTGCGACTGGTTGCTGCTTATTTGGTAATTTTATGCTTTTCAAATGTCTTAATTAACAATTAATTCTTAACTTTGAAACAATGCTGATTTCCATTATTTCCTTGCTAACTCATCAATTTTCTATTTATTCAAATTGTTTCTATAATGCATAACTAGCACATTCACTATTATCATCAAATAAATCCTCGTGGAAATAATTTTATAGTATAGCCTGCTCCTTGACTATGTTTCACCATTTTTAAATCTATTACAAAATTAAAACTTAAAAAGATTTCAGTCTTTAGCAGAAATTCTAGTGTATGTCGCATACCGTCATATGTGGAGTATCTGTGAAAATTATAAGAAGATTCTTGCACCAGACCAAAAATGTTACCAGGGAAACTATTTTGTAAATATACGAACTGAGAAAATTAGCTCCGAAGTATAAAAAATTCCTCACTGTAGCTCAGGATGACTTATACGAACTAAAACTGCCAAAGTGATTACTAATGTACTCCTTACTCTTGTTCCTCCTTTGCTCCATTTTGTAGAATCAGCCTTTTTCTTGCTTTCCTTCCTTTTTTGACTTTTTTTTGGGAGAATTTATTCTCCGCGTGTTTTCATTCTTCATTTTATCCCACTTGTCCCACAGATATTTTAAGTGTCTCAATAACGTATAATGTGCAACCCATTCCATAATTAGTTTCAATTTCGAGTCCCAATTTTTCACTATTCTTCCTCCAAGAAAGCCAGTCTTAGGATGAATCTTCCAAACTTGGGAATATGATGAACCATAAGAACTTTTAGTGAATCCATTTTCTTAATAATTAACTCGATATTACAAATCACATTTGCACTCTTTGTTGTAGATTCCGTAGCGCTGGAAGAAGTTCTCATTTTTTTCATTGAAAAACTTGGTCTGTGGTTTTGATTATTACCTTTCCCCTGCAAATTGCTATGTTTCCACGAAACAGTGCGTTTTAAGATGCTTTAAGCTTTCGGGTTCCAAATAAAAAAATTCACCTCAGAAATCGCGGTAAAACAGCCATAGAAAGTAGTGTGCACACTCAATAACACATGATTCAGGCGACTATCATCAGTTTCTGTGGCGAACAACTGAAGCACTAAACTATGCGTAAAAGGTATGAGACAGTACCGGTCTGTGGCGCAGTAGTGTGAGAAATCCATGTTAGGTTAAAGTGACAATCAGAAAACTAACAATTAGGAACTAACGGATGTTCAGATATCACAAGAGCAGCAACATACGTGTTCCTCTGTAAGACTGCAACCTTTAAATACTTTATGTATGTAAAGCTAAAGCAACGAAGAATTTTTTTGGTACAAATTTAAAAAAATACATTTCTAGAGAACAGATAATTGTATCAACTCCCTTAAGTATACATTGAGGATGTCCTTAGCCTATAGCGTCAAAGTAATACCTAAACTAAGTATGATAAAATCAGAAACTAAAGATACAGGTTACACAGAATTAGTTAACGGTTTCACACTGAAAAAGGCTCAGGAAGCCGAACTGTTTATATGTATCCATGCAAAAGTCTGGTCGTGACTTTATCATACCGTTGCCAAAGATCACGGAGTCAAATATACATATGAATTACGAGAAGAAAAAGGACAAATATTAGAGTTTATTGTCCCGTCTCATCTACATCTACACGATTACTCTGCTATTCACCATAAATTGCCTGGCAGAGGGTTCAATGAGCCACCTTCAAGCTCTCTCTCTACCGCTCCACTCTCGCACGGCGCGCGGGAAAAACCGAGCACTTAAATTTTTCTGTGCGAGCCCTGATTTCTCTTACTTTATCGTGATGATCATTTCTCCCTATGTAGGTATATGCCAACAGAATTTTTTCGCAATCGGAAGAGAAATCTGGCGATTAAAATTTTATGAGAAGATCCCGTCGCAACGAAAAACGTCTTTGTTTTAATGATTGCCACAATAATTCACGTATCATTTGTGTAGGACTATCTCCCCTATTTCGCGATAGAACAAAACGAGCCGCCCTTCTTTGAACTTTTCCGACGTCTTCAGTCAGTCCCACCGAATGCGGATCCCACACCGTACAGCAATACTACAGAATATGGCGGACAAGCGTGGTGTAAGCAGTCTCCTTAGTAGACCTGTTGCACCTTTTAAGTGTTCCACCAATGATTCGCATTCTTTGGTTTGCTCTACCCACAACATCATCTACGTGATCTTTCCAATTTAGGTTGTTTATAATTGTAATCCCCATGTAATTAGTTGAATATATAGTCTTCAGATTTGTGTGACTTATCGCATAAATGAAATTTAGGGGATTTCTTTTAGTACGCATGTGAATAACTTCACACTTTTCTTTATTCAGAGCCAATTGCCGCTTTTCGCAAAATACAGATATCTTATCTAAATCATGTTGCAATTCATTTTCGTTATCTGATGACTTTACATGACGGTAAATAACAGCGCCATCTGCAAACAATCTAAGACGGCTACTGAGATTGTCTCCTATGCCGCTAATGTAGATCGGGAACAATAGAGGGCCTGCAACACTTCCTTGGGGAACGCCGGATATTACTTCTGCTTTACTCGATGACCTTCCGTCTGTTACAAGGAAATGTGTCTTTTCTGGCAGGAAATCACGAATCCAGTCGCACAACTGAGGTGATATGCAATAGCCACGCAGTTTGGTTAGAAGACGCTTGTCGACATCGCAGTCATTAAAGACGGAGCACAAGCTCGGATTAGGAAAGAATGGGGAAGTAAATCTCCAGTGCCCTTTTCAAAGGAACCATCCCCGTATTTGTCTAATTTAGGGAAAACCACAGAAAGTCTATATCTGGATGGCCGGACGGTGATTTGAACTGTCATCCTCGCGAATGCCTGTCCAGTCTGCTAATTACTGCGCCAGCCCGCTCGGCACTTCGTAAAGAAACATCGACATGCGGTTTAAAGGGCACAAGAACAACTGTCGTACGGACAACACGGATAAACTGGCTGCAGCAGATCGTGTGTTGGGACCAGGGAACCACCAAATAGACTACGACAACGCTAGAAAACGTAGGAATTCAAAGGCACAAAACAACTTTAACAGTTCTTTTCTGTTTCTGATTTTTTTGCGGTCCTTAGTGGTAAATAAATCCAACCCTTCCCCATCACAAGCTCCATAACATATGTCGGCGCGCCTTCGCGAACTTAAGGAAGAGTCTGATGATGTCACATCCGACTGTTGCGTATGTATGCGTAAACAGAATGTGTTCCATAGAGCCTCCAGCGTAGTATAATACAGCAAGTTACATATTTATGAGAAGTGTCCAGACTTTTCATTTAATTTGCTTTGTGATTTCCTTTTACAACAGCTCTGTTTCCGCTAAATCGAGTGACCTGCGTTACAACAGTACATTTTTAGAAAGAGACCGGGTAAATTCAAAGCGCTGCGCACAGACAAAGACGACACACACCAATATAAAGCCTTAACACCGTTGCTCATTCACATACTCCGGAAACATACGGCAAAGCCTCAATACAACACGTAGGTGTATCTCATAGTTTACGGAGAATTCTCGAAAACAGAAGTTAACAAAAGCATACACGTCCAATAAAAAACAACTCGTTGTTGTTGTTGTTGTCTTCAGTCCTGAGACTGGTTTGATGCAGCTCTCCATGCTACACTATCCTGTGCAAGCTTCTTCATATCCCAGTACCTACTGCAACCTACATCCTTCTGAATCTGTTTAGTGTATTCGTCTCTTGGTCTCCCACTACGATTTTTACCCTCCACGCTGACCTCCAATACTAAATTGGTGATCCCTTGATGCCTCAGGACATGTCCTACCAACCGATCCCTTCTTCTAGTCAAGTTGTGCCACAAACTTCTCTTCTCCCCAATCCTATTCAATACCTCCTCATTAGTTATATGATCTACCCATCTAATCTTCAGCATTCTTCTGTAGTACCACATTTCGAAAGCTTATATTCTCTTCTTGTCCAAAGTAGTTATCGTCCATGTTTCACTTCCATACATGGCTACGCTCCATACAAATACTTTCAGAAACGACTTCCTGACACTTAAATCTATACTCGATGTTAACAAAACAACTACCCAATAAAATTAATAGCACCTACGATCGCTATAAACATAGATTACTATGAACATACAGCAACCATACACACACGCTCAAGTATATTTCATCTGCATAACAGTGCTTATACTTTGTAAGGGGGCAACGTTGTAGCTACAAAACCATGAAATTAAGGCCATAACAAATTAATTATCACATTAATTCAGGAAATATAGAACGATAGTCCAAATACAGTAGCCAACGATGTTAATGTATGTCACTCCATTTAGACAGTATATACATGAGCAGCAATTCATGCTCAACGTTCTATTATAACACAAAAAGGTATAACGAAGATAATGTCACCAACATTGTACCAAGGCTCTCTCGATAATGGCAGTTTAACCGAAACATATCTGTAGTGAAAGGGAAAGAAATAAAAATTAATATAGCAGAGCAACGAGTCTGGATATTCCTTATAAATATGTATAAACAGGTCGTGTTGCTGATGTTGTTTACGGATGAAATTGCTGTCTGACTCTGTGTACCCTCTGATGTTGTCTCCACCGTCTGGAGCCGAAACATCAGGCACGTGAAACAAAATTCGCAATGAATATTTAGTTCGTCAGCCACAGGGTACACATAATTTTACATTCGAAACAATAAAAGGAAAACCACTGATGATGTCACAGCTGTTGTGAAACATCTTTTCGGAATAAACCGAAATTATATTCTTGCAGGAATGCGGACCCTTTCGACTCATTAGTAGTTTTTAAATTAATGTAAACTACACGCATCAGCAGCGTAGGTTAATATCAGCTGTTCGGACTGACGATGATGTGTCAGTAGGCATAATTTTCAACGTAATCCCTTGACAGAACTGGACTCTGGGTTCAATATCATTTGACCTCACAATTTTCTTATGATTAGAACGCAACTGCATCGTACCCAGTATTCTCCACACCGTATTAATCGAAGTGTATGTTTACAGGCCAGTTGTCTGGTACTTGTAGATGGAAATTCCCTTACACAGTTACACGAAGTCATTTGTTCAAATTCTAGTGTGCGGAGGATTCTTTCTGAAGTACTGCTGTCAGTTCTTGTGGCCTGCAAGTTTGTACCCCTGACAGAAAATCTTTTTCCAATTAGGATGACCTCAGTTCTCCTGCACCATTTTTCCCGCACTGTATTCCACTGCATCATGAATGTGGTGTGTTTCTGTAAGTTTGTGTGACGAATAATGTTCCATTTCCGGTAGTGAGTTATGGTCGGTAAACAGTATTAAATTGCACTGTGGGCACATCATGGGCGATAAGATAGTACCACGAAGACATTGTAAAGTAATCGATGGTATGTAATCAGTTTCTTCAGGCTATGCTCAGGGAATCGGTTTAGGAAATGAGACAATGAAAGTAGTCGGTCATTCTACTGTTTAGATATTAAAATAACTGATCAGTGCAGAAATAGAGGAGCAATAGCAAAAAAGAATTTCTCAAAAATTGTTAACTTGGAATATCAACTTCAGGATTAAGAAGTTTTTTTTCCTAAAGCAGCTCGGAGATTATTACGCACTAGTTATCGAATATGTGTGATTTTTCTTAACACAATGTGTTTCGAAAATGTATTATCCATTTATCTAGCTCTGTAATACAAAGAAACACAAACCATTACTTCGTATTACTACCACCAATAACACATATGTAATATAAATCTATCTATACTGCCCTGCAGTAAGTATACCTTAAAATTAATATGGCATTCGGCACAGTCAAAATTAATAAGTGAGTACCAAAGACCATTGTGAAACATAAAACTGTTCTTTGTACGTTCTTTGGTGGTGTTATGGTGCATAACACTTTTAGCAAAGCTCATTTCGTTACTAGAGTCAACTGACCATGACGTACCAAAGAATGTACTATCTTCCAGAATGAGATTTTCGCTCTGCAGCGGAGTGTGCGCTGATATGAAACTTCCTGGCAGATTAAAACTGTGCGCTCGACCGAGACTCGAGCTCGGGACCTTTGCCTTTCGCGGGCAAGCGCTCTACCATCTGAGCTACCGAAGCACGACTCACGCCCGGTACTCACAGCTTTACTTCTGCCAGTATCTCGTCTCCTACCTTCCAAACTTTACAGAAGCTCTCCTGCGAACCTTGCAGAACTAGCACTCCTGAAAGAAAGGATACTGCGGAGACATGGCTTAGCCACAGCCTGGGGGATGTTTCCAGAATGAGATTTTCACTCTGCAGCGGAGTGTGCGCTGATATGAAACTTCCTGGCAGATTAAAACTGTGTGCCCGACCGAGACTCGAACCCTTTGCGCAGGAGTGCTAGTTCTGCAAGGTTCGCAGGAGAGGTTCTGTGAAGTCTGGAAGGTAGGAGACGAGGTACTGGCGGAATTAAAGCTGTCAGGACGGGGCGTGAATCGTGCTTGGGTAGCTCAGTTGGTAGAGCACTTCCCCGCGAAAGCCAAAGGTCTCGAGTTCGAGTCTCGGTCCGGCACACAGTTTTAATCTAAAGTTGGTAATGATAAATGTAAGAGTGCTATTTCGAGACGTGTAATGTTGAGTGCCATGAGATACCGCCTAAAGGTAGCAAGTCTCTTTGTCAAGATATCACGGGAAACTTACAACGTGAACACGGCATACATCCAAGAAGATAATGTAGGGTAAGTCGGAGAGATGGGTCGCTTCTTTTTTAATTCAGTATTTTCTTTTTACTTCTGACAACATGTTCGCATAGAGTGCCACATAAACGTAACTACAATATATTATTGAGGCACTGCCACTTAAAGTACAAGAGGTAAGATAAAATGAAAATATACACTAGTGGTCCATAGGTGTATGGGTGAGATGGTTCAGTGTACTGTGAGAGATGGACCATATAGAAATATGCTTCTCGCTAACTGCGCATTTGGGATATAAGCCACTGGCCCGTCTCACCCAGTTGTCCAACTCCCCTGGACTTACCCTATACATATCCTGTAATCTTACCCCCACACCATTTCGACAATTATTAGTTCAAATGATCTGTAGGACATGTAACTAAACACGTAGCCTTGAAGGGTGAAGATGTACAGAAAGAATAGCATCGACCAAATTCAGTGCTCCGAAAATCGTCACCTACTTTCGTTGTCTCAGTTCGATTCTTTTTTCCGAGGTGCTAATTAAAGTTTTGTGACTGCCCCGCGTACTAACGGCTGCGCCAGCTTTCTCGGTGGGAGAGCCACGGGCATGATGGAACCGCCTTGGGCACCTCTGCCGTCTGGGCGACGAAGACGGCGACGGCGACGGGGCCGCTCCAATAATTGATGGAGGCGCGTCTAATGCCGGGCCCGGGGCCTCACTGCCTCTAATAGCATTATAATGATAAGCCCGCCGAGTTATAGATTGCGCCGCTGATCAGTGCTGCGTTAGCGCGCGCTAATCCATCACCGCCCGGGACCCGAGCCTGGGACGCGACGTGCCGGCCACTCCCACCGCCAGCAAACAGCCGGCCGTGCCCGCCTGCGGTTGCCATGGCGACAGCAATCACCGAGAGAGAAAGTGGAGGAACCTGATGCGAACGAATGGCTGTCCTCTTAACAGCAGAACGTCGGCTGCAGTTCATGCCCAGTGTGGGAGGGAAAGCAGATTGGGGCAGAGCCAGTATTCAGTCAAATGAAACTCTGTGGATACAGAGTATCAAACATCTGTGATGTATACACGCAGACTGACGCGACCAATGAAAATATGTACCGAGGCCAGGATTCGAACCCACATCTCCTGCACATTAGGCAGCTTCGCCACCATGGTACATTCGCTTTGCAAAATTGCATAGACTGCCCTAGCGCACATCTCTCCTCAATCCAAACTCCATGTCTCAGTCCACTTGCAGTTTAGGCGGAATACCAAGTGAAGTGATGAGAATGGGGATTTGGGGTGAAGAGGGAGGCGTGGTAGTGTAGTCCATGAAATTGTACATAGCCACTGTGCCAGGGTGACGTAGTGATTAGTGCGTCACCCCAGTAAGCAGAAGACCTGGGTTGGAATCCCAACGTTGGTACATATTTTCATTCGTTGTCTCAGTCTGTATATCTACATCACAGTTGCTTGAGACTTGATAAGGACTTTCGAATCATACAGTTTCATTTGATTAAAGACCTATGCCTGTGGCCTGCGTTCCAGCAGAATCTCCGCTTCGTGCGATGTTGAGGTGCTATTACAATATACACTACTGGCCATTAAAATTGCTACAACACGAAGCTGACGTGATACAGACGCGAAATTTAATCGACAGGAAGAAGATGCTGTGATATCCAAATGATTAGCTTTTCAGAGCATTCACACAAGGCTGGCGCCGGTGGCGACACCTACAACGTGCTGACATGAGGAAAGTTTCCAGCCGATTTCTCATACACAAACAGCAGTTGATGGCGTTGCCTGGTGAAATGTTGTTTCGACGCCTCGTGTAAGGAGGAGAAATGCGTACCATCACGTATCCAACTTTGATAAAGGTAGGATTGTAGCCTATCGCGATTGCGGTTTATCGTATCGCGACGTTTCTGCTCGCGTTGGTCGACATCCAATGACTGTTAGCAGAATATGGAATCGATGGGTTCAGGAGGGTAATACGGAACGCCGTGCTGGATCCCAACCGCCTCGTATCACTAGCAGTCGAGATGACAGACATCTTATCCGCATGGCTGTAACGGATCGTGCAGCCACGTCTCGATCCATGAGTCAACACATGGGGACGTTTGCAAGAGAACAACCATCTGAACGACCAGTTCGACGACGTTTGCAGCAGCATGGGCTAGCAGCTCGGAGACCATGGCTGCGTTTACCGTTGACGCTGCATCACAGACAGGAGCGCCTGCGATGGTGTACTCGACGACGAACCTGGGTGCACGAATGGCAAAACGTCATTTTTTTCGGATGAATCCAGGTTCTGTTTACAGCATCATGATGGTCGCATCCGTGTTTGGCCACATCGCGATGAACGCACATTGGAAGCGTGTATTCGTTATCGCCATACTGGCGTACCGGCGTGATGGTATGGGGTGCCATTGGTTACACGTCTCGGTCACCTCTTGTTCGCATTGACGGCACTCTGAACAGTGGACGTTACATTTCAGATGTGTTACGACCCGTGGCTCTAGCTTTCATTAGATCACTGCGAAACCCTACATTTCCGCAGGATAATGCACAACCGCATGTTGCAGGTCCTGTACGGGCCTTTCTGGATACAGAAAATGTTCGACTGTTGCCCTGGCCAGCACATCCTCTAGGTCTCTCACCAATTGAAAAAGTCTGGTCAGTGGTGGCCGAGCAACTGGCTCGTCACACTACGCCAGTCACTACTCTTGATGAAATGTGATATCGTGTTGAAGCTGCATGGGCAGCTGTACCTGTACATGACATCAAAGCTCTGTTTTACTCAATGCCCAGGCGTATCAAGACCGTTATTACAGCCAGAGGTGGTTGTTCTGAGTACTAAGTTCTCAGGATCTATGCAACCTAACTGTGTGAAAATGTAATCACATGTCAGTTGTAGTATAATATATTTGTCCAATGAATACCCGTTTATCATCTGCATTTCTTCTTGGTGTAGCAATTTTAATGGCCTGTAGTGTAGCTGAAGAGCCTCTGCAATGCTGATCGTGTTTAGGGGGATACCAAGTGGGCTGAGGTGTCATTGGGAATTTTGATTCAGGAGGGAGGCGTACTAGGGTCGTCCGCACAGTTGGGCAAAGCCACAGTGTTAGTGTGGCGTAGTGGTTAGCGCATCTGCCTAGTGAGCTGTAGACCTGGGTACAAATTTTCATTGTCCGCTTGAGTCTGCATATACAGGGTGTTACATAACTTTCAGGAAACATTCCTCACACACAAAGAAAGAAAATATGTTATGTGGACATGTGTCCGGAAACGCTTACTTTCCATGTTAGAGCAATTTTATTACTTCTCTTCAAATCACATTAATCATGGAATGGAAACACACAGCAACAGAACGTACCAGCGAGACGTCAAACACTTTGTTACAGGAAATGTTCAAAATGTCCTCCGTTAGCGAGGATACGTGCATCCACCCTCCGTCGCATGGAATCCCTGATGCAGCTGATGCAGCCCTGGCAAATGGCGTATTGCGTCACAGCCGTCCGCAATACGAGCTCGAAGAGTCTCTACATTTGGTACCGCGGTTGCGTAGACAAGACCTTTCAAATGTCCCCATAAATGAAAGTCAAGAGAGTTGAGGTCAGGAGAGCGTGGAGGCTATGGAATTGGTCCGCCTCTACCAATCCATCGGTCACCGAATCTGTTGTTGAGAAGGGTACGAATACTTCGACTGAAATGTGCAGGAGCTCCATCGTGCATGAACCACATGTTGTGTCGAACTTGTAAAGGCACATGTTTTAGCAGCACAGGTAGAGTATCCCGTATGAAATCATGGCGGTGAATCGAGGAAGTGCAGTACATACTGACGAAACTAAAATGAGCTCTAACATGGAAATTAAGCGTCTCCGGACACATGTCCACATAACATCTTTTCTTTATTTGTGTGTGAGGAATGTTTCCTGAAAGTTTGGCCGTACCGTTTTGTAACACCCTGTATATTCTACCATTTGACTGGTCATTCTCAAGCGGATCTATCGCTTACTTACTCGCGAGATTACTGTTGACCGCCCAGCCGAGATTCGAAATACTCGAGGCATATTCTATCAAATGAGTCATCTTTACACGGTGCGATGTGCGTCTCGCATATAAAATTTTGTCTTATGGTCATCAATGCAGCATTTGGACAAGAGACACGAAATTCTGCTTTAATTAGAAGTGTAATTACGTCTTCACATACGTCTTGGTCAGGTGATATTAGTGCGGGAGATCTGTAGATACAAGATGGTTAAGACGTTCACCTCAGATATTTCCTGAACCGTTCAAGATGTCGTAAGTCTGTTTTCTCCCACCACATGACATGTGAAAAAGTCTGCACTAAACGACTGATAGTTTCCAGCAACAGAATACATACGTATAATATAAAAAAGGTAAAGTAAGCACGTAATTTACACCACAACCCCTTTTGATATATCGAATTCCTAGCATTCACAAAATTTATGTGTGTACTTTTCATAAACAAAGAACGAAAAATTAAATCTCTGGGGATGCCACAATTGTGGTGAAACATGTTTAGGTCTTAGACAAAATAAAATTCTTGATTTTTCTGGTCATTATTAGACTTATATTTTGTTTCCATAGCGCCGGCCGGAGTGGCCGCGCGGTTAAAGGCGCTTCAGTCTGAAACCGCACGACCGCTGCGGTCGCAGGTTCGAACCTGCCTCGGGCATGGATGTGTGTGATGTCCTTAGGTTAGTTAGGTTTAAGTAGTTCTAACTTCAAGGGGACTTATGACCACAGCAGTTGAGTCCCATAGTGCTCAGATCCATTTGAATTTTTTTTGTTTCCATAGCTGTGCTACAAAAGTGGTCTTTTTGTCAAAAGAAACTATAGTAATTTGTTCTGCTAGCATTGTAGCTATAAAAGAGACGAGTTCACCGTGTTTTATTCTTTAATATCCGATTAGAAAATTAGGTATACTTACAATATTTAGAACTTAGAAATGCCGTGCCAATGCGCATATCATGTATATAACTCTCTCTCTCTCTCTCTCTCTCTCTTTCTCTCTCTCTCTCTCTCTCTGTCTCTCTCTCTCTCTCCCACTCAGCGATAATACAAAAGATCTGCCATTCCTTCAACTTTGTCATTGCATTCCGTCAGTTTTATCTCGTAAGAAAAAGAAATCATGATCCGGTCAAATGATTTGTCGACCTACATGAAGCTTGCGTCAATGAAAATGGTTCAAGATGTAGTCTTTGGCGCCTACTGTTCAGTCTATAAGTCGAAAAAACAATGACAGAAATAAAAGAAAGATTAAAAAATCGGATTAAAATTCAATTTTGAAAGTGGCTGAATAAAAATTAGTATCCTCACTGAAAGTGAAGAAGAGTTACAGGGTCTGTTGAAAGGATATGTGTAATGAGTACAGAATATGGATTGAGAGTAAATCGTAAAAAGGCAAAAGTAACTAGAAGTAGCAGAAATGAGAATAGCGAGGAACTTAACTTCGAAATAAGTTATCAGAAAGTTGACGAACTGAAGGGATTCTGGTACCCTGGAAGCAAAATAATTTATGATGCAGGAATCAAGATGGATATTAAAAGCAGAAAAGATGGCATTTCTTGTCAAGAGAATCTACTAGTGTCAAACACAGGCCTTAATTTTAGGAAGAAATCACTGAGAATGTACGTTTTGAACACAGCATTGTATGACAGTGAATGATGGACAGTGGAAAAACCAGAAGAGAAGGGAAGTGTTTGAGCTGTAGTGTTAGAGAAGAATGTTGGAAATTAGCTGGACTGTTAACAGAAAGAATAAGAAGCTTCTCCGCAGAATCTGTGAATAAAGCAACACATGGAAAACATTGACAACAAGAAGGGACAGGATAATTAGACAGTGTGAGGGAGTAACTAGTCGGATTACTAGGGGGAGTAGTTCAGGGTAAAAACTGTATGGGAAGGCAGAGATTGGAATGCATCCAACAAATAATTGAAGACATAGCGTGCGGTACTCCAAAAGGAGACGGACAAGCGCAGTTTAAGCATTCCTTTAATTGATTTTCCTTTAACTGATTTTTTGCGTATGCAAGTTCTCTAACAATAAAGCACTGTCTTTGGTTCACTTTCCCTACAACATTTTCTATGTGATGGATACAATTTAAGTTGATCAAAATTATAGCTCTAGGTAACCAGTTGAAAGGGCAAATAGTAAACGTGTGCTATTTATCCTGTAACAGAAACTTAACGAATTCTTAGTACTCATTTCGAAGAACTCGCACTTCTGATTGTTCAGGATCATGTGCTTCTTTATGCATCATTGTGATACCCTACCTAAAACATTCTGCAACATGTTTTGATCTTTTGATGAGTTTACTACGCAGCTTCATCAGCAAACAAAATAAGAAGGCTTCTGAGATGATCACTTAAATCGGGTATATACATTAAGAACAGCAGAGGGGCTGTAACACTTACTTTGGGAACCGCAGATGCAGCTGTTGTAATGAAGCAGATGGAGGAGTGGAAAGATGCCATCCCGGTGGCTCGGAGTAGAGATACTAAAACCCTTTGTGAAGGGACACTGCAATTCGATTTCGCCAAAAGGGCGACGCCAGGCTTATCGTTTCTCGTCCAGCAGTGGCAGCGATCGATCTGACCTCATCCGGCAAAAATACTGTAGGAAACGAAATCTTCCTTACTTTTAAATTGTGTACTTTCTCTCTATATAAAAGGCAATGTCCCTACTGGCTGATTCATGCACTGACTCATCATTGCCCAGCCCAAACCACTACGGACAGAAACTTGATATTTGCAAAGGGTGTTGATCTTACACCGTAGTCGTCGCTTTTTCCGATATTCCATCCCTAATGGGATGAAATACTGGATGAAAGGCTTTGTGAAAATATGTCGCTATTAAGGCAGTTTTGAAATTATAACTAAAAACATTGGTAAAAATCTTAAACACGGCTGCGAATCAGCAACTATATGGATTTGAAGAGGCTGAAAAAAATCAGCCAACAAGCTGCAAACCAAAGGTCTATTTAGCCCCTGACCTAGGTTTCGATATGTCTAAAAATATTTTCGTCAGGAGTGGACCTTAACCACGATGTGATGTAACAAGGCCTGTTCCTTCTGGAAAAGATATTTTTTGAAATATCGAAACCCCTAGGTCAACGGCTAAATAGACCTTTGGTTTTCAAGTGGTTGGCTGATTTTTTTCAACCTCTTCAAAAAACTGGTATTTGGTTTTTCGTTTTTCAGTCAGAAATAAAAAAAAATACGTGCTTCAACGTTTTTGTAAATTGAACCACTAAGGGGATTCAAGACGGGATAACAATTTTTATGTATATCATCCATTATAAAAGCATTTTCAAAGCTAAATCTATTAAAATCTGTATTGGATCTCGGTTAAAAATATAAGAATAAGTATTGTTGGAAAGGAATGAGAAGTTCTATAAAAATCCATGAAATCTTGTATTTAGCTTTTCGGTTGGAATTGTGAGACATTGTGTATCTATTACCTTGCACACTTGGTGTTGGTTTTCCCAGTCCGTAACCGATTTACTGCAGACGATTAGTATATTATATAGACAGGATGTCCCAGGAAGAATGATCAGTATTTAGCGATATGACAGAAACGATTATTTGAAGTAAAAAAAACTTCATATTGATACGTGCTCTATTTTGAAAGCTTTCCGAGACAGAACACATTTTATATACATTGTCATTTGTTTTCTTTAGTATTCAATCGATATGTATTAACATGGACAGTAAAACACGAAGAGTGAACAGCAATCCAGCAGCAATAGCGGTGTCCTGGTCTGCGCTGCTGGATATTCTTCATGTTTCATTGTCCCTGCTAACAAATATCAACAAACAAATATCGCACAAGACTAATACGGGACCGCTCTATCGTATGAGCACGTAAAATTCCGCCTTAAAAGTCATTTTCCTGCACTTTATACTGTAGAAAGCAAATTACAGTGTACATTAAATGTGCTCTGTCTCGGTAAGCATTCGTAATAGCGCATATATCCTTACGAAGTTATTTTGCTTCAAATGATCATTCCTCTCAGATCGCTGACTCACGGCATAGTGCTTCGGAAAAGCAAATCAGTAATGTATTGTCGTTGAGACGTGACAACTGTAATAAAACTCTTCTCTCAACTTAGCACCATGGTGACCTTGGCGTTTTTATTAGTTTCTGCTGAGTATTGGCCGATCTGGCCAGGGCACAGACGTGAAGATATAGGTGGGGGTAAATGGTGCTCGATCAGCACAAAGCATACCATGGTCCACTGGATTTCACAGGTTACGGATTCTCCACGAACAAGCACAATACAACAACAACTTTTAAATCCCTTAATGCCACGTACAACTTACACGATGGCTCTTCAGAAAGTATCCGACTTTTGTTTATTAAATCAGTCTTCACTCGCATACAACTGTTTGACAAGAGTCACCTCCAAATTAGTCCTCTTCAGCTTCTACACATCTCTCCCAACGCTTCTGCCACTGCTGGAAGCACAGCTGGAATGCCTCTTTTGTTGTGGAGCGCAGCTGCTCAGCCGAATTCTGCATAATTCACACATCAGAAACAGTTTTGCATCACCTCGGCTCCGAGAGTTCCGGAACCTGTACAGAAAATTGGAATAGAGATCAACGTAAACGGCCGGCCGGTGTGGCCGTGCGGTTCTAGGCGCTTCATCTGGAACCGCGTGACCGCTGAGGTCGCAGGTTCGAATCCTGCTTCGGGCATGGATGTTTGTGATGTCCTTAGGTTAGTTAGGTTTAAGTAGTTCTAAGTTCTAGGGGACTGATGACCACAGATGTTAAGTCCCATAGTGCTCAGAGCCATTTAAACCATTTTTTGAACCATCAACATAAACATCATTTCCACCCTTTTTGTCGCTCATGAAAACCACACATTGCATGTTGTACCACCATGCATCGAGGCCTTAAAGGTGGTGGTCAAGATTTCTGTACACACCGGTACCTCTAATACCCAGTAGCACGTCCTCTTGCATTGATGCGTGCCTGTATTCGCCGTGGCATACCATCCACAAGTTCATAAAGGCACTGTTGGTCCAGATTGTCCCACTCCTCAAAGGCTATTCGGAGTAGATCCCTCAGAGTGGTTGGTGGGTCACGTTGTCCATAAATAGCACTTTTCAGTCTATCCCAGGCTTTTTCGATAGGGTTAATGTCTGGAGAACATGCTGGCCACTCTAGTCAGGCGATGTCGTTATCCTGAAGGAAGTCATACACAAGATGTGCACGATGGCGGCGCGAATTGTCGTCCATGAAGAAAATACATCGCCAACATGCTGCCGACATGGTTGCACTATCGGCCGCAGGAAGGCATTCACGTATCGTACAGCCGTTACGGCGCCTTCCATATCCACCAGCGGCGTACTACGGCTCCACATAATGTCACCCCAAAACAGCATTGAACCTCCAACTTGCTGCACTCTCTGGACGGCGTTCAGCCTGACCGGATTGCCTACAAACACGTCTCCGACGATTGTCTGGTTGAAGGGATATGCGACACTCATCAATGAAGAGAACGTGATGCCAATCCTGAGCGGCATGTTGTTGGGCCCATCTGTAGCGCGCTGCATGGTGTCGTGGTTGCAAAGATGGACCACGCCATGGACGTCGGGATTGAAGTTGCACATCACACAGCCTATTGCGCACAGTTTGAGTCGTAACGCGAGGTCCTGTGACTGCACGAAAGGCATCATTCAACATGGAGACGATGCTGTCAGGGTTCCTCCGAGCCATAATTCGTAGGTAGCGGTAATCTACTGTAGTAGTAGCCCTTGGGCGGCCTGAGCGAGGCATGTCATCGACAGTTCCTCTGTCTCTGCATCTCCTCCAGGTACGAACAATATTCGCTTCGGTTCACTCCGAAATGCCTGTACAATTCCCTTGGTGAGAGCCCTTCTTGGCACACAGTAACAATGCGAACGCGATCGAACCGCGGTATTGACCGTCTAGGCATGGTTGAACTACAGACAACACTAGCCATGTACTTCCTTGCTGGTGGAATGACTGGAACTGATCGGGAGTCGTATTCCCTCCATCTAATAGGCGCTGTTCATGCATGGTTGTTTACATCTTTAGGCGGGTCTAATGACATCTCTGAACAGTCAGAGGAACTGTATCTGTGATACAATATCCACAGTCAACGTCTCTCTTCCGGAGTTCTGGTAACCGGGGCGATGCAAAACTGTTTATGATGCGTGTATCTTCCCTGTTCTGAAATGTGGTCCCTTTAAGAGTCTTTTCAGTTTGGGGAAAAGCCAGAAGTCACAGAGGTGTTAGACCAAAAAACCATAAATTAATTGAGAACAATGGGAAGGGGCGTTATCGTGGTAAATGTCAGACCATTTGCGTCTCCCTGCTTCACAAAGGCGACGCAGATCCTCTTGATAGTACACCTTACTAACGTTAGTATCTTCTAGAGCGTACTCGTGATTGACGGAGGTGATGGATTCTTCCATTGCGATAACTGGAACTTTGTTTCTAAGTCGAATCCATATATCCAGGACTCATCACCAGTTGGATTATTGTTTATAGTGTCCACCATGACCTGTGCGATCTCTGAACTAAATTGTTCCTGTTCAGTAGTTAGCAGCTTTGGCACAGATTTTGTTGAGATTCTCTTGAGGTCCATCTGTTACGTTACAATGAAATGAATGGATCCACTACTAATTTTAAGCTTTTCTGAACGCTCTCTGATCTTTATTCGTTTATCCGGCATCACCTTACATGATCGATAAAGATCTCATTTGCGGATGTTGAGGGCCTACCCAGAGTGGCTCCACTCTTCACTGAAGATCGGCCATCTTTGGAACGGGTGCGTCGTTCCTTTATCTGTGTGGTACCTACTGCTTCGTTCCCAAACACTGTCAAATCTTGTGGATTGTTTCAACTTGAGACTGCCCGTATCTCGTGGTCGTGCGGTAGCGTTCTCGCTTCCCACGCCCGGGTTCCCGGGTTCGATTCCCGGCGGGGTCAGGGATTTTCTCTGCCTCGTGATGGCTGGGTGTTGTGTGCTGTCCTTAGGTTAGTTAGGTGTAAGTAGTTCTAAGTTCTAGGGGACTGATGACCATCGATGTTAAGTCCCATAGTGCTCAGAGCCAGTTTTTTTCAACTTGAGACTCACCGAGCTTACAACAAAATTTTATGCAATAACGTTGTTTCAAATTTTTCTGTTATTTTGTTCAATACACGAAATCAGATGTTCAGCACTTACAAGTGTTTACCTATCAGCGGATAACCAGCAACTGGTTATTTCCGCAATCGCGAAAATAACCAGGCGTGCGCAATACGTATGACAACGAACAAAGAAAGCACGCACGCCGCGATACCACTTCTGGTTCCACCAATAAAAACTAAGGTCGGATACTTTTTGGACAGCCGTTACCATAACACTATCGATGTGGTATACGAGAGCGTGACAAAGGCAGGCGGTCACATCGGTACAGGCACTGAAGAGCCCAGGGGACAGGTTATCGACTGGAGTCAGACCCTGGGACGGTCAAACACTCTGGAACAGATGCCGGACGGCGCTCTTAGAGTGATGAGCCGGAAATTCCACAGTAAGGAGCCAGGAGAACATTAGGATCCCTGGAAGGAAACAGAACAGACGCGCCGAGCAACCCTAATTTTCCGAGTAGGCGATAGCTGAGGGGAAACAGTGCGGAGGAGAGGAGAAGGAAATTGATTAGAAGCAGTCGCGCGCCTGCGCGGTGCAATAATGTGAATATAATTACGGGTCCACCCACCAGCCGCCGCGGTCCGCTCCTCCGATCTGATTGATGTGCGCTCTTAATGGCTGCGAGGATTACCCGAGTTTGAACGTCGGCCAGACTGCCGCGGGCGCAGTCCCCGGTTCGAAGCACTACGAAAGTGTTTGGCCAGTCTCCCTGAGCTGTAGCTCCACCCAGCAGGCCTAAGTTATAAAGCTGACGCTTCGATAGTTTAGTTTCTCTACGGTTTGTTTTTCTTCTGGGCGGAAAATCAGGGATTTCTTTTGCGTCATAAGTCGCCTAGCTGGTTTTATGTGGCTCACTATGACTGTTTGTCTTTTCTCAATCTCGGCAAACGGCGCATCATGAAGGATTTATCCGAACGTAATATAAATCGGTAGATGTGACATATATGTAGAGACAAACAAATTATTACTGTTTCATAGTAAATGGAATTATTTATTCAAGAGAAAGAGCTTTACGAATTGAGCAAGTCGATAACTTGTTGGTCTGTCTCTGACCATTATGAAAGCGGCTGCTCGGCTCGGCGTTGATAGAGTTTTTGGATGCCCTCCTGAGGGGTATTGTGCCAAATTATGGAGCATTGGATAGTGTGTATGAATGTCAAGAGCTCAGTTGGAAACCCAGTTCTAAGCAAAGAATGGAAAGCAGAAAGGTGGGAGGAGTATATAGAGGGTCTATACAAGGGCGATGTACTTGAGGACAATATTACGGAAATGAAAGAGGATATAGATGAAGATGAAATGGGAAATATGATACTACGTGAAGAATCTGACAGAGCACTGAAAGACCTGAGTCGAAACAAGGTCCCGGGAGTAGACAAAACTCTACTAGAACTGCTGACAGCTTTGGGAGAACCAGTCCTGACAAAACTCTACCATCTGGTGAGCAAGACGTATGAGACAGGCGAAATACCCTCAGACTTCAAGAAGAATATAATAATTCCAATCCCAAAGAAAGCAAGTGTTGACAGATATGAAAATTACCGAACTATCAGTTTAATAAGTCACAGCTGCAAAATACTAACTCGAATTCTTTACAGACTAATGGAAAAACTGATAGAAGCTGACCTGGGGGAAGATCAGTTTGCATTCCGTAGAAATGTTGGAACACGTGAGGCAATACTGACCCTACGACTTATCTTAGAACAAAGATTAAGGAAAGGCAAACCTACATTTTTAGCATTTGTAGACTTAGAGAAAGCTTTTGACAATGTTGATTGGAATACGCGCTTTCAAATTCTGAAGGTGGCAGGGGTAAAATACAGGGAGCAAAAGGCTATTTACAATTTGTGCAGAAACCAGATGGCAGTTATAAGAGTCGAGGGGTATGAAAGGGAAGCAGTGGTGGGGAAGGGAGTGAGACAGGGTTGTAGCCTATCCCCGATGTTATTCAATCTGTATATTGAGCAAGCAGTAAAGGAAACAAAGGAAAAATTCGGAGTAGGTATTAAAATCCATGGAGAAGAAATAAAAACTTTGAGGTTCGCCGATGACATTGTAATTCTCTCAGAGACAGCAAAGGACTTGGAAGAGAAGTTGAACGGAATGGAGAGTGTCTTGAAAGAAGGATATAAGATGAACATCAACAAAAGCAAAACGAAAATAATGGAATGTATTCGCATTAAGTCGGGTGATGCTGAGGGAATTAGATTAGGAGTTTTGCTATTTGGGGAGCAAAATAACTGAAGATGGTCGAAGTAGAGAGGATATGAAATGTAGACTGGCAATGGCAAGGAAAGTGTTTCTGGAGAAGAAAAATTTGTTAACATTGAGTATAGATTTAAATGTCAGGAAGTCGTTTCTGAAAGTATTTGTACGGAGTGTAGCCATGTATGGAAGTGAAACATGGACGATAAATAGTTTAGATAAGAAGAGAATAGAAGCTTTCGAAATGTGGTGCTACAGAAGAATGCTGAAGATTAGATGGGTAGATCACATAACTAATGAGGAGGTATTGAATAGAATTGGGGAGAAGAGGAGCTTGTGGCCCAACTTGACGAGAAGAAGGGATCGGTTGGTAGGACATGTTCTGAGACATCGAGGGATCACTAATTTAGTATTGGACGGCAGCTTGGAGGGTAAAAATCGTAGAGGGAGACCAAGAGATGAATACACTAAGCAGATTCAGAAGGATGTAGGCTGCAGTAGGTACTGGGAGATGAAGAATCTTGCACAGGATAGAGTAGCATGGAGAGCTGCATCAAACCAGTCTCAGGACTGAAGACCACAACAACAACAACAGATCGTCAAAACCCTGAGGTGGTTGGGACCCTGCCCGTAATGCTCCAAACGTTCCCACTTGAGGAGAGATCCGGCGACCTTGCTGGCCAAAGTAGGATTTGACAAGCACGAGGACAAGCTGTAGAAACACTTAGCATCTGCAGGCGGTATTATCTTGCTGTAACGTAAACCAAGAATGACTTTCCACACGCACGCAGCCCAACTGTAGTACACCATGTTACCAGACGTCTGAGATAGTGTAGTGTTGTAGGAACTGTGACCATGGTGTATTCGAACTCTGAAAAGGCGGAGATGATACTCATCTATGGCGAGTGTCGACAAAATGCAGCTGAAGCCTGCAGGGTGTATGCAGAACGGTACCCGGACAGAGAGCATCCAAGGTGCCGCACATTGCAAAACATGTACCGCCAACTGTATGCAACAGGTATGGTCGTAGCACGCAAACGGGTCCGTAACAGACCCGTCACCGGAGAAGCGGATGCGCCCCGATGGTGTGTTAGCTGCTGTTGCAATGAACCCACACACGAGTACACGGGACATTGCGAGAGCCGGTGGACTGAGTCAAAGTAGTGTCATGCGCATACTGCATAGTCACCGCTTTCACCTGTTTCATGTGTCGCTACATCAGCAATTACATGGTGATGACTTTAATCATCGAGTGCAATTCTGTCAATGGGCATTAACAGCGAATGCGTAGCAGTTCTACCGGTTTACCGATGAAGCGGGTTTCGCAAACCACGGGGCAGTGAATCTACGGAACATGCATTACTGGTCCGTGGACGATCCTCGCTGGCTCAGACAAGTAGAGCGACAGCGACCGTGGACTGCAAATGTATGGTGCGGAATCATTGGCGACCACCTCATTGGTCCTCACTTCATTGCAGGGGCCCAAACAGGTGAAAAATACATCGCGTTTCTACAGAATGATCTGCCAACGTTGCTCGAAAATGTCCCACTGGAAACGCGTCGACGTATGTGGTATCAGCATGATGGTGCACCTGCACATTCCGTAATTAACACTAGGCTGACCCTTGATAGGATGTTCGACGGGCGTTTCATAGGACGTGGAGAACGCATAAATTGGCCAGCCCATTCTCCTGATCTTACACCTCTGGACTTCTTTGTGTGGGGTACGTTAAAGGAGAATGTGTACCGTGATGTGCCTACAACCCCAGAGCATATGAAACAACGTATTGTGGCAGCCTGCGGCGACATTACACCAGATGTACTGCGGCGTGTACGACATTCATTACGCCAGAGATTGCAACTGTGTGCAGCAAATGATGGCCACCACATTGAACATCTATTGGCCTGACATGTCGGGACACACTCTATTCCACTCCGTAATTGAAAACGGAAACCCCGTGTGTACGTGTACCTCACCCCTCATGGTAATGTACATGTGCGTCAGTGAAAAAGACCAATAAAAAGGTGTGGACGTAATGTGCTGTTCCAGTCTCTTCTGTACCTAAGGTCCATCACCGTTCCCTTTGGATCCCTACGCAATTCGGTGCTCTCCGATACACACGATCGAACCGCGGAGGAGTGGTACTCAAGCGTAAACTTTAGGTAACGATATCTCCGGATGTAATAAACATTTTTCAATGCAACAAACGGCACTGGTTACGTATTTGTTTATATGTTCAGATGTGCTAACAAAACTAACGTGGTTCCATTTTAAAAAACGTAGGTTTGTGTTAAAAAACATACTTCCGTGCATTTTTTTATAGTTTGTATTAACCAATTACACTAGCCCCTCTCCTCACGTTCGTCTGTGGAATCGCTTCGTCAGTATTTGATGTGGTTTACGAAATATATCCAGCGGTAATGTTAGGTGACTCACCCTGTATATATTTTCTGTTCCTGGGATTGTGCGAAACATGTTCTTTCGTAAGTTCGGTAGTACGTATTTACAGTCTCGTAGATAAAGTAGTACAATATGACTTTATTCCCTGCCAGAACTTGGTTCCAAATGCTTTCAATGTTTTTGTGTAATAAGTGAATACAATTCTATCTTCATCTTTTCTTATCGTCGTCAAAGGATATGTAAGTGAAATAATCGGGAGTTCGAAAAGGGATGTGTTGTCCCGACAATATTGTGCCATGTGCCTGATTTTCTTGAAATATCGAGTGACACAAGAACATATGATATTTGAAAAATCTAGCAAAACTGTAACAACTCGAAGGAAACATTTTACGGACATGAAATTTACCAACAGAGATGTCATTTAAAGGTTCAGTGACCCCTAAGATCGACGTTTCAAAATTATGTGTCATGGATGGCATCCCTCACAACGCATGAGCACATAGAATCTACCGCAAAATTTTGCTAGTATCTGCTCCAACATCTCAACAACAGTTCTTCGTATTTCGTTTTGTATCTGTTCTTTTAATTCCCTGCATGAACCCGTTCCTGATGATCAAAACTTATCTCTGCCTCTGTAACAAATGGTTAACTACGCGATAAATTTGTAGGCAAGTAAGATGGCGTTCTGCTGCGTAACAATGTAGGGGCAGCATTTTCCAATGACGTGCTGTACATTCACCCTCCGGCGAGGTGAGCGGTCAACGTCCCATACCGCTTTCGATGCGCTACACTAAACTAAAAACTAAACTCCGTCCGAACAGGCCATGAAGGCCCAACGGCACCGACCGGCCACCGCGTCATCCTCAGGCCAGAGGCAGCACTGGATGCGGATGTGGAGGGGCATGTGGTCAGCACACCGCTCTCCCGGCTGTATATCAGTCTACGAGACCGCAGCCGCTACTTCTCAATCAAGTAGCTCCTCAGATTGCCTCACAAGGGCTGAGTGCACCCCGCTTGCCAACTGCGCTCGGCAGACCGGATGCTCACCCACCCAAGTGCTAGCCCAGCCCAACAGCGTTTAACTTCGGTGATCTGACGGGAACCGGTATTACCATAGCGGCAAGGCCGTTGGCCTTGCGACACACACTTGCACCAGAAACACCCACATGCATGTAGCGAATACGTTTGCAGCAACAGCACACAAACACGATCAAAATTAATTATTTTAATAGCATTAAAGTTAACATAAGTAGTAATTAAAGAATTTGTATACGGTTTTGGTTAAGTAGTGATTCTAAATCGTTACTAATGAATAAGTACGCGTTCCGTATTAACACCGGGACTGTTTACACGGCAAGCACAGGAACTCCCAATATTTAGGGTTAACGTGTGAACAACACAGAAGGTGCTAAACTGAGTGGTTTAAATAAAGAACCGAAGGTCGAAAATAAACATTTCAGGTGGCTACACACACACACACACACACACACACACACACACACACACACACAACATTATTTGTTATATGGAGTGTGAAAATCGAAAACGTCGCAAGTGAAATTCTTCCGCAAGACGCGTTTTCGGTCCTATTGTGTTCTCTTACGCTGTTGCACGTCCATAGACTTGATCAAGGAACCGAACTATGGAAAAAGGCTTCGAAATATACTTTATCAGAAGGCTAAACTGTGCTTCCCTGTGGAGTGCCAAAATAAAACTAAAAAAAAGTCAAGAAAAATAAAAAAATATCCATAGGTCTTTATTGACTACAGGAACGTGTTACAGCATCAATGTATTGTTGTCAGTTGGAGCTTTTATCTGATATTTCGCAAGAAATCGTCGTTGAAGCGCCTGTCACAGCTACCTCACATTTTACGAATCCAAGGTCACAAAACGCACGCATCGCTCCGTTATACGCCATGTTCTGACACGCCTGTCCTCTGGTGGTGTGCCCTGTAACCATGCCACGGCGAGTATTATGAGTCGAGGCTTGGAGAGAAGCTCTGTCCAGCGATATGTGTATTTTTTCTTTATGTCCTCTAGATTTCGCACAGTCCTCTTCTGAAACCCTGCACATTCTTGCGTTTTTGAGGCTTCTTCCGTGCAGTCACAGTTTTTTTTCAGATAACATGAGGGTTAAGCCGCCGCTTGATGCTGATGAAGTCCCATACTCTAGACATAGCGTAGGGGAACGATCCGGCAGACCCGCACCGCCCCATGGTCCTAGTGGAGGTGGTTTGTCATTGCCTTCCTTCGATCGTAATGGGGATGAATGGTGATGATGATGAAGACGACACAACAACACCCAGGCAGGTGAAAATACCTGACCCCGCCGGGAATCGAACCCGGGACCTCATGCTCGGGAAGCGAGAATGCTACCACGAGCTGCGGATTAAGCCCCCTCTTACGACTATATAAAGTCTTACTTAGACCAAACGCGCATAGATTTTCTTTAAAAAATCATCAGTCGTCACTGTTGCTTAGCCGGCCGGAGTGGCCGAGCGGTTCTAGGCGCTACAGTCTGGAACCGCGCGACCGCTACTGTCGCAGGTACGAATTCTGCCTCGGCCATGGATGTGTGTGATGTCCTTAGGTTAGTTAGGTTTAAGTAGTTCTAAATTCTAGGGGATTGATGACCTCAGAAGTTAAGTCCCATAGTGCTCAGAGCCATTTTTTTTTTATCTTGCTTAAATTTCGGCTTACGGAGACCACAAATAGTTCGAATACTTAGTTACTTTTTAGTACTGACAACTAAAAAAAAAGGGCATTTGCCCAACATAGGGATGTATAAGGGAGAACACGCAAACGAGACAATACTGTGTCTAGTGCAGGACAGTGTACCAGAAAACGGGCACCTGTGTATGGGAGAACACATGGGAATTATGTAATGTGAGTACGAAACACATTTTGTCTAAATAAAAACCTCGTACGATCGCAAAAGACGAAGGACCGTATACATAAGTGCTTATGGTCCCTTCGACAATGAGGAGATGGAGCAAACTCGGATTAAGGAAAATTGGGGAAGGAAATCGAATGTACCCTTTCAAAGAAATAGCTGTGGCATTTGCCTTGAGCGATTTAGGGAAATCATGGAGAACCCAAATCTGGATGACTGGGCGGGAATTTGAACCGCTGTCCTCCAGAAAGTCTTTTGCCACCGAACAAAATGGCACTGTGTCACTTTGTTCGGTGGCAAAAGACAGTATAGCTCCCGCTATGCAGGGTTAGACTAAATGATTAATCGGCTTTCAAACACTGTTTAGTATCAAGGATTCGACGTAGAAAGACGTGTGATAAATGAAACAAATACATACACCCAGCATGTTTAAGAAGGCTACAGAGTGGCTCGCGTTCACACTAGATGTCAAACTTTTGACCGCACTTTGCAAGATGATTAGTGCATGTATGAATAGAACTGGATTGCCATTTGGATGTGTATCCGGTAAGCACGCATGCGCACCTTGAACATTTGAGAGTCATTTCTGAGGGAACCTTACTCCAAAATCCCAAGTTTTCAAGAACTGAGGAAGTTCAAATGGCTCTGAGCACTATGGGACTTAACTTCTGTGGTCATCAGTCCCCTAGAACTTAGAACTACCTAAACCTTCTAACCTAAGGACATCACACACATCCATGCCCGAGGCAGGATTCGAACCTGCGACCGTAGCAGTCGCGCGGTTCCGGACTGAGCGCCTTAACCGCGAGACCACCGCGGCCGGCTCTCAAGAACTGAGGAAGACATTTTGCCAGTGAGTGCACGGAACGTAACAGTATGCGTTTTCCAATGTTTCAAGAACAGAAGGAAATGGATATTTTGCCATTGCTGCGGTTACTAAGTTTTGCAGTGACTTTGAAAAATGGGTCCAAAATTAAAAAAAGATTCTTTTCTTGAGGAAGTAATTCATTCGCGTGGTCAAGTTATGTTTTTAGTAGCGTTTTGTGTGTTTTGTTTTACTCATACATTTCCACAGTATTGTATATCTCTTCAAAGTACACACTAAATGGTTTCATCATCAGCAGTACTGTTACGCACAGGCCAGTTGTCAGACCATCACAGAAATGTTCAAGCGGAATATACTCAACTAAACGTTGTGTTGTTTGCGTATTGTTCCTATTAATAGCCACTGGTCCAGTGTCAGACTTTCCTAAATTAAAAACAGCAGACACTACCAGAAATGAAAGATTCTTGGTACTTTCACTACGTTCCAAGTCAATACTTGACGCCACTTTACATCTAACAAGAGCGTTCACAAATAACAACAGATGCACTACAAAAAGCGAAACTAACGCGTAGTGAATTAGTTATTCGATAGATGGTATGCAAAGATGATCACCACTGAGAGGCCATTAGTTCAGGAGTAAAGCCCATTCACAAATGATGTCAATGATGTCGCTGTTACGAAGTTGCAAAAATACATGTGCAATGTGTGGAATAAACCCCTTTTCATACAGAAAGACGTACACTATATGGTCAAAAGTATCCGGATACCTGGCTGAAAATGACATACAATTTCGTGGGGTCCTCCATCGGTTATGCTGGAATTCAACACGGTGTTGGCCCACCCTTAGCCTTGATGACAGCTTCCACTCTCGCAGGCACACGTTCAGTCAGGTTTCTTGGGGAATGGCTGCCCATTCTTCACGGAGTGCTGCACTGAAGAGAGGTACCGATGTGCGGTCCGTGAGGCCTGACACGAAGTCTTCGTTCCAAACCATCCCAAAGGTGTTCTGTAGGGTTCAGGTCAGGACTCTGTGCAGGCCAGTCCATTACAGGGATGTTACATTAGTGTAACCAATCCGCCACAGGCCGTGCATTATGAACAGGTGCTCGAACGTGTTGAAAGATGAAGTCGACATCCCCCCAATTGCTCGTCAACAGTGAGAAGCAAGAAGGTGCTTAAAACATCAATGTAGGCCTGTGCTGTGATAGTGCCAAGCAAAACAACAAGGGGTGCAAGCAACCTCCATGAATAACACGACCACACCATTACACCGACGCCTCCGAATATTACTGTTGACACTGCAGGCGGTGGCAGATGACGTTCATCGGGCATTCGCAATACCCACACGCTGCCATCATCGCAACATTGTGTACCGTGATTCGTCACTCCACACGTTTTTCCAATCGTCCAATGTTTACACTCCTTACACCAAGCGAGGCGTCGTTTGTCATTTACTGGCGTGATGTGTGGCTTATGAGCAACCGCTCGACCATGAAATCCAAGTTTTCTCACCTCCCGCCTAACTGTCATAGTACTTGCAGTGGATCCCGATTCAGTTTGGAATTCCTGTGCGGTGATATGGATACATGTCTGCCTATTGCACATTAGGACCCTGTTTAACTGTCGGCGGTCTCTGTCAGTCAACAGACGAGGTTGGCCTGTACGCTTTTGTGCTGTACGTGTCCCTTCACGTTTGCACTTCACTATCACGTCGGAAACAGTGGACCTAGAGATGCTTAGGAGTGTGGAAATCTCGCGTACAGACGTACGACACAAGTGACACAAAATCACGTGACCACATTCGAAGTCCGTGAGTTCCGCGGAGCGCCCCATTCTGCTCTCTCACGGTATCTAATGACTACTGAGGTCGCTAATATGGAGTACCTGGCAGCAGGTGGCAGCACAATGCACCTAATATGAAAAACGCATTTTTTGTGGGTGTCTGGATACATTCAATCACATAGTGTATCTATGTGTATAGAATTGCATACCGTTCTTAACTCACTTTTTCAAAATTTGGTATAAGAGCTTTTAAAAAAGATTGTATCATTTGTACAATTAACGAAATAGCTGATGAGTGTATATATCTTTTCTATATCACGTGTCCTTGTATGTTGTATAGTTGTAAATACGCTGTGCTTTGATGCCCGATGAATCATTTAAGCTAACCGTGATGTTACGCGACCATTTTTCCAGAAACAGTCATGCAACATATGCAGATTCATGTTAAGAGACCCATTTGATAAGAACTGACGCTGAGGAATATGATAAACAACAGTAACAGTGATTATTGGCAACTGGCTAATGCAACCTTACTCTTCTTTTACTTTTGATTTTGATTTGCGTGCCTTGTTGAAGTGAGTGAACGTTGAAAGCATTGTGAGCAACGGAAGAATCTTCAGGGACAGCAGAGGTCGCAGCCGCCCCCAGCGCCAATTTGCAGAAGGCTTGCCGAGGGTGAGGTGAGGGTCAATAGCCAACTGACCAATGGCCGCGCTTTGCTTTGGTAATGCCGCACCAGGTCATCCACCTTTGTTCTGGGCAAACACAGATAGGATCTCCCATGGCAAAAACTCATGGCGAAAGCGTTTTACAACCTAGGAGTGGTCTGGGAAGATTCGCATTTTAGCAGAAGGCACTATTGCCCTCAGATGCAGAAAGTTGACTGTGTCTCCAGAGAGCACCGGATACCACAGAGATAAACGTCTCAGAGACGTATTGGGAACCAACAGATTAGGGCTTTTGAAAATGTGAGACACGGCTGAACATACTGACGCTGCAAAAAGCAAATGTTTACCCAATATAAGAACCACTAGCATTAGCTAACTTAAATAAACTACAGGTTATAGAGAGATATAGGATAGTGACGGTGAAAACCTTCTCATTGGTCATAAAGAGAGATAGAGAGAGATTGAAGTGTCTTTTTTCTACGGAAGACCGTAGGGTGAACATCGCCAGTTAATCAGTCAGAGGAAAGGGGCTGCTATTTTCTAAGAAGCATTTTTACTGTTTGGATCCAGAACGCAGCCAATATGAATTTGGTAAGAGACGCAAAACGTGGCAATGCGAAGTTCCGTTTTCGTTAACATCCTATCAGAGATCATTCGATCTTCTGGAGATTTCGTAGCCAGACTTCCACGCTGAGAACGGCAAACGTGCATTTCATTCTCGCATAAAAGCTGACCAGTTTGGGAACTTCATGAGAACTTAATGACGAACAAGATCGAAGGCACAGTAGAGGAAGACAGGAAAAGATGAGGCGGATTGATGGCAACACAGAAGTAATGGATTCCGATCTGGAAAGTCAGCAGGAGATACTGGAGGACAGAAGAAAATGGCGTGCTGTAGATCATGGGATCTTGGAGGGTCGCGGGCGAATAAACCACTAATATACATGCTGTGTGTGTGTGTGTGTGTGTGTGTGTGTGTGTGTGTGTGTGTATGTGTGTGTGCGTGTGTGTGTGTACGTGTGTTTGCGCTGACTCCGAGTTCTCACAGGGAGGCTTTTCCAGAAGACTAGTTACCGCCAGGAAAAACGATAATAAGCAGCATATAACGCGAGGCTACTGAATACACACGCGGCTGGAGCACGGCGTAACACGAACGGCGCGCACCTATTTCCACATCAATATTGCCGTAATTGGGGACACGTCAGCGACGGCAGCCCGCCGGCACGAAGCGACGCGACGCGACTCACAAAGGGCGACTGACTTTTTGGTAGCGGACAAGGCTCGCGGGACCACAAATCATTAGGGGGGATTCTGATCGCATAAAGGGACAGATCCTCGGCGCGCGGCGATAAACGCCGGCCATTGAGGGCGCGGGGACCTCTCCGCCGCGCGCCGCGCCGCGCCTTGTAAGCGGCCGTGACGCGGCAGGTTCCTCCACGGTGCGGGGGCGGAGGCTGCCGGCCGGGGGCCGTGTCGCACCTGTCAGCGGCCGCCGGCTTCTGGGAAGCGGGAAGCGCCTCGTGACCGGCCCGGGACGCCGGCCGCGCCTAACGACGCCAGCGGTGACAAAAGAGCAGCGCGTGCGCAGGCGCGCGTGGGCTCAGGCAAATTACATTTGTCCAGAATATTAAATGTGCCGGCTGCAGTGGATTTAAAGGTGGCCCTGGAAAGTGGACGTCGAGCCAGTTTGCTGCTAGCTCGATCTCGAGTGTGATAGATCGATTTGATTTTACGGAACAACCGATAGCTGCTATGGAACGTCCTCTCATGGTAATAAAACGAAACCTAAAGGGCGGGACGTGTTAAATGTAACGAAGCCTGTACACGAACGCTCTATATACACAGTTCATGTAGTACAGTGTCGGCGAAGTTGGATGTGGAACCGATTAATGCGGCATTCCATGTGGTACAGCATCATGTCTGCAAGACATCATTTTGAGTGCCTACGATCGTGGACGAGCAGTTGGACGGTAATGAGTGTCCATAAAACGGTCATCTCGCGATTAAAATAGGCCACTTGAGAGGTGGAATGAGCCCCCTCTCATATTCCTATCTTTGAGTAATTCGATCTTCCTCTCTAATAGCATGCGGTGAAAAGTCGCTATTCCTTCACACGCGGACTTCCCACGCAGCGTCTCTCGTCATCTGGGTGGTCAGGTGACAGGCGGGCAATGCTGATCTTGAGAGGGTGAAGCCGATGGGTGTGAGGGAGTCGAGTGAATCCTTTCCAGACGCCAACATTGTCATAAGAGCGGCGGAGACACGCCCGCAGGGGCCTGAAGGAGCGGCTGGGATGAGATTCCGCAGAAACATAGCGAAAACAGTTTCTGGCGGGCTACCAGCGAGGCGTGGGAATGACTTGTGTTCCCAGGCAGTATTGGTGGGCAAATTCCCGCGTTTTCTGCAAAATCGTAACTGTGATTGGCTTGCTCAGGACATAGCTCCGTGACGTAGCAAAATCGGCGCAGAAATTGGCGCCAAGAATCTCCATTGGTGGAATGGTAGTGCTTCGGCAATAGAGTGGAATTTTCCACCGGTTTTCGAGTTGCTGATTGGAATGTTTAACCATGGCCACTGTCCTGGGGGCGGGAATGTTCTGTGTTCGGTTTCTACGGGTGCTCTTGAGAGGGTCGGCTCTCGCCTTTCGGTCGGAGTAGGTTACAAGACTGAGCTCTCGCTGCTCTGGACCGCCTGCCTTCCGTTGGCTGTCTAATATACTTTCGTTTAATTTTAACTGTTTGAAGAAGTTGCTGATGTTTCGACTTCAATGTAACTTTCCGTGTACAGTTGGCAATTGAGCGTTCTGCGTACAAGCGGCCTATGTTGTCTGTCTTGAGCAGTTTTGGCTAAAGTTGACTGTATCAGAGTTACTGTGGACTTCACTTGTTAAAATCGATCACTGTACCAGTCAGTGATTGTGTGGCGAGCCTTCTTCGTCTCCCTCAGAGGCGCATTTGTATTGCTAGGACGTCTTTAGTCTGGAACAACCAGACCAGGATAATTTGTTTCGGGCTATACTCGCGACATTATCATCACCACGACGAGACGTCGAAGCAACCAGCCATCACCTCCAGTACGCCAGATGGTGTCCTTGCAGTTAAGAAGACAGCTTGGTAATGTACGTCCGCAGCACCGGCAAAGCAGGAAATTTTGCTAGGTGATAATCAGAGCTCAGCAGAGCGCGCCTGTTCGTCTTTTCTAAGTTTGTTCTGTCTTGGGTGTTCATTGTCTGAGTTCTCACTACTGTAGCAGCTATTAATGTTGGGTTGGCTGCGTGTTTCTCTTAAGATTTGAGTTGCAAGGAATTGGCTCCACATACCACTTCATCATAAATGTCACAATCTAGTTTAGGGACAACTTCACCTTCACAGCATTTATTTGAGTATCCAATTTGAGCCAATTTGATGTATTGTAAATGTTTCATGTGTTTTGTTTATTGTTTTGAGTTTAGTCGTAATAAATCATATTGTTATTTTGGACAGAACTTTCATTCTGTTTATCGGTAGAGCAACCCTTTCATTTCTCACTACGTTAATGAAACTTTTCTTTATTTAACTTTTTTATCAAATTAAATTATTGCAGGTGCCAAACTCTTTTCTACTCCACTTGCAGGGTCGATTACAGTCAGTTCGCGTTTCTTTTTAATCCATGTGCAACAGCAAAAGTCGCAGTTAAAATAGGGGGGGGCTTAGAGCATCATTTATATATGAAGATTCTAGAAGAATTTAGTGTTAAATACACTGCTAGCCCCGGCTTGTCGCACACTGAAGGTGGTAATGCTACGTGAATGGAATCCGTTGCTCGTAGACGGAGCACGACACCATAGGAGGATCGATACGCACCTCTAGTGGCGAGAGGAAACGGACATCTAGGCAGATCACTGCGTATCTTGCAACAGCTACCGGTTCACGTGTCTCAGTCAGAATCATTTCACGGCGCTTAAATTGTTCTGATTTGTACGCTTGGAAGCCCGTTAAATGGATCCCGCTTCAACCACATCATAGTCGAGAAAGATGTCGTTAGTTTTGGAAGCATGTCGGTTGGAGTCAGCAACAGTGCTGGACAAAGGGGAAAGGGGGAGGGGGAGAGAGATGTTACACACCACAGAGTGTTCATAAACGTCATCGGTATGGCGTAGGAGTCTATGGTGTGAGCAGGTACTATGTTCAATGGCCGATCACCGCTACGTATCTTTGAGAGAGACGTAACGTTGCAACATAGCGGTATTGCAGGGAGATTACTCTATATCATGTCTGTGTACTTAGGTTTGTCGTAGGTCGTGAATTTCTGTCGCGACTTTCTGTTTACGCACGAAGAAAATGGTTCAAATGGCTCTGAGCACTATGGGACTTAGCCGGCCGAAGTGGCCGTGCGGTTCTAGGCGCTGCAGTCTGGAACCGCGAGACCGCTACGGTCTCAGGTTCGAATCCTGCCTCGGGCATGGATGTGTGTGATGTCCTTAGGTTGGTTAGGTTTAACTAGTTCTGAGTTCTAGGGGACTAATGACCTCAGAAGTTGAGTCCCATAGTGCTCAGAGCCATTTGAACCATTTGAACCACTATGGGACTTAACATCTGAGGCTACGCACGACGATTCCCGCCCACAGAGAGAGGACAGGTCAGGTGTCGAACTCACCGGAAAGTGACGATACTGAATGTATGGAATGGCCTGCGTACTCACTGGACCTAAACCTTGTAGCACATGCCTGGAATGCTCTTGACGAATGTGTTTCCCAACGAACACCTACCCGAACCGTGCAATAACTGAAAACCGTCCTTACAGAAAAATAGGGCAATATACTGGAAGGACTTTGAACAATTTGGTAGCCAGCGTGAACAACAGGGGCAAAATGTGCCTTAGTTTACGACGAGGACATATCCCCTACTCAGATTCCGATGTCTACCACTGTGTTGGGAGTCTAACTTGTATCAAACATGAACATTATTTATGTCTGTTATCCTGCTTTCCCACGTGAAATCTGTATAATTTTTCGTTATGAATATGATACTACACCTATATTACGTATGTACGTTGCTTCACATCGTCCATCAATGCCTGTGAGTATTGATGTCCAACAATGTCTCTGTTCATTAAAAGTTGTCATACAGTGTAATTCCAACGCTAGTGAAATTAATAGTAGTGTGGAGTCGGTGGAGGCAGTCGTTAAGAAAAGAACAGATGTATTTTATTTTAAGCGGACGTATGTCCTATTCTAAAGTCTACGGATTGCGATTGTGATTTTACAGCTAGAATATTTGGTTCTGATTGAGTGCTGGTTCTTATTTTGTACTTTATTGTGTTTTAGGGTCCAAGAAGCCAAGTACTGTGAAGTATACGTTGCCTTGTTGTTGTTGTTCTTCTTGGTTGGCTCTACAGTCCTTGAAGAACCTTGGCCTCCTGTATCACCTGCCTCCGTTCTTCTCTGTCCATCGCCTTCCTTCTCCAGTTTCTTATTTCCATCGCCTTTAGATTTTCTTCCATATCGGCCACATTTTCCTGGGTCTTCTCCTTCTCCCGTCAGGTTTTCCATGAAAACTTTCTTGACACTCCGAGTTTCTTGCATTCTGTGTACATGTCCTGCCCATCTTATTGGGTCAAATGGCTCTGAGCACTATGGGACTTAACATCTGACGTCATCAGTCCCCTATAACTTAGAACTACTTAAACCTAACTAACCTAAGGACATCACACACATCCATGCCCGAGGCAGGATTCGAATCTGTGACCGTAGCGGTCGCGCGGTTCCAGACTGAAGCGCCTAGAATCTCTCGGCCCATTTTATTCTTCCCTGCTTAATTTTAATAACAATATCCATCTGTCCAAAAAGTGTTTGTAGGTCTACATCTGTTCTTACTCTCCAACCATCTTCCTCTCTCACTGCTCCAAAAATCCTTCTCAGTATCTGTCCCTTTTTATTGCCCCAAATTTTGCCGTCACTGGGACGGTATTGAGTATCAGGTCGGCCTGGAAGAAATGTTAAATTACATACGCTTATTTGGTGCACATTTTCTCAAGACTATAACTGGATAAGATATTCGAGTTCACTTTTGTTAACTTTCTATTTCTGTAAATTGTTGAATTTATTGGTGTTTAACATAAGTTTATCGTTAAAATATGTCAACGCCTGCAAAACACTCGGCCCAAACTTTACTCCATCTAAATCTCATGCTAAAATCGCTTACATGCATAGAAGACACAATCCTGAAATAAACCAATCCCCCAAGTGTCCCCAAAAAACAGAAGTGTAGGGCGTGAAGATTTGGTGAACGATGTAGTCAAAATGTGGGTCCACCCAAACCAGTGGTCCTGAAATATCAGCATCAGATGCTCAAGCGCATTCCTGTGATGCCCTGTTATGCTGATATGCTTTGATGTACTGATGTGCCATCTTGGATGCACCATATATATAGTCTTTGCTCACATCGCTCCTGCTTCAGCAAGATAGGCCACACATTTGTAAGAAAGCCTAATATAAACTCATTGGCAGCAAGAATGGTCCTATCAGTCAATCGCCAAGACTGGAATGAGATTTTCACTCTGCAGCGGAGTGTGCGCTGATATGAAACTTCCTGGCAGATTAAAACTGTGTGCCCGACCGAGACTCGAACTCGGGACCTTTGCCTTTCGCCGGCAAGTGCTCTACCAACTGAGCTACCGAAGCACGACTGACCGCCGGTACTCACAGCTGTACTTCTGCCAGTAGAGCACTTGCCGGCGAAAGGCAAAGGTCCCGAGTTCGAGTCTCGGTCGGGCACACAGTTTTAATCTGCCAGGAAGTTTCAATCGCCAAGACTGTCCCTCCACATAGGTTGATGCAGTAATAGCGAGGAGAGTTCCGACAGCTCGTACAAGCTGATTATAGAAATTCACCACACCATCACTTGTAAACGCCGCCTCACCGGTAGTTAAAATCTTAACTGAAACAATAAATCTGCGCCATACTATGGCAGGAGCCACTGACAAACCCGCAATCTTTGACGGTAGTATGAAGGTCCTAGTATCGGGGTGTACTGCAGTTGTTCATGAAGTAGCGTCCAGACAAGAGTATAACTTATGCCCTTCATTCAAGCAAGTCGTCACACTTGTCCATTTCAGGTGTGCGAGATGAGATGGTAGTGAACCTATGTTCCTAAAACGCTGGTAAATTCGACCGAATAGTTTACTATATAGCGTTCTCTGCCTTGGGCATTTATCAGCGTGGAAGACATGGATTTGCAGGCAATTTCGATTTGTTCAGTCATAGCAGAAAATAATATCCACCATTTCATTTATTGAGTAGTAGGCTTCCAACATTAAAACGTGATACAAAAGAGAAAAGATGTACAGACAGCACAACACTGTCACAAAAATGAAGTCACTTGTGTAAAGAGGTAAGACTTCATCACACATAAGCAGTATATTATTATACTATTACACGCACTAACAGTAATGAAGCTTCAGTACAAAAACAACTGATCGCAAACTACCTATCTGATGTTCATAAGAGTGGGAATATACAGTATTGTGATACGGAAAGTTGACAGTGTCCAGGAAAGTGATGTACTGACCACATGCCCCTTCAAATCCGCGTCCAGTGACGAATATTGTCTGAGGATGACGCGGCGGTCGTTCGGTACCGTTGTGTCTTTCCAGATATGCTTGGACGGAGTTTAGTTTTAGTGAAAGACATCGGAATATTCTGTTGAGTCTGTTGATGGAGCGCCGGTACAACCACTGTACTGACATCCACGAACAGTCCGTACACTAAACAAGTGCTTAAATCGCAGGAAGCATGCATTTCTGGATCGGTGTTTCTTGACTACAGTTTTTACTTGTTTCAGTGAGAACTAGCACCTTTCGAAATATTCAACACCCTGTGTAAATTCTTGCATCTAAGTGCAGCATCCGCAATCAGTACCTTTAAAATAATTAGGTGCTCCAATTGCAGGTGTTTACTTAAAGTATTGTGTAATTGCTTTTATTTCCAAAAAAGGTCAGGTTTACAGTTTGGCTTAATTTTGGATAGCTATTCATTAAAAATTACATAATTACTAACTGAAACGTCTGAATAAAAGAAAAACACACTCGTAGAAATTAAAAAGAAAACAATGACCAGCTAAGAGATTACATAGTTTCTGCGAAAGGCTGAGACTCTGAAAATCTCTTCGTATGAGGTCAAATGTACAGCAGAAGCAGTTACTAGCTAGTAGGTCATGAGCCACGGTCATAGCGGTTAGTGGATTCAACGAAAAAGGTAACACAAACAAAGTAAAGCACAAATTTGCAGTACAGACTATCGTTACAGCGTGTAAGCCCCATAACATATATGCCTCGAAGGCCTAGCGCGGAATCACGGTTTGGAGGGGGGAAAGGGGGGGGAGAGCTCTTGGTGCTTGGTTCATATTTCAGCTAGGAATATAGGAATATGTGGTAAAAGTGTTTGGTTTATCCCACTCCAGCGTCCAAATGTACAGTCATTCGGACATGTCATACTGTAGTTGCATTACGGTATATTAAGCAAAGTTTGAAAGACAAAGCGGAGCTGGATACAGGCCTTTTCACAAAAGGTGTAATTGGGCTGAATGAAACTAATGTTCAGGTAATGACACCATTTGGATTTTACGTGCGAAAACATGCAAAAAGCACGTAGTTCAAATTTGTAAGAATCGTTTCAAAGCTTGCACTAACATAGATCAATGGATAAAGCCACAAAGAAAGTTTTATATCCAATAATCTCTATACGTCATCGAGATACGATGGCTTAAACTAGAAGCAAATGTAGCTCTTAAAATTCGTCCCATGTGAACTGAAAGCGTGGAAACAGTTTAAAGAGAATCAAATAAACAAAAAAATGCACACGTACGGTAAAATTAAGAACTTACTTTCCAAATTTCAGCTACATTCGGACAGTACGTACAAAAACATGTTTTTTTGTTAATTTTTTTACGCTCGCCATTTCTGTGTTCCAGATTTGTGCGAACGGGTTCAAATTTTGTAAGAATACAAATACATGTAATTAACAGTTTGCCCTGTTTTTTTGTGAAATATTTATCCGTTGCGATGATATAAGCAACATGGTTCGAAAGACAATAAGGAAAAAAACTACACCGGATCGGCCGTCGCCTGAGCCAACAAAACATTGGTTCCCAAGCTATGGTGGTCTAAATCTGAAATTTATGGTAGAATAAAAGCTGGGATAGGGAATGAAAAATGCTCGTATTATAGCAGAGAAGGAGGTGAATATGTCCTGGGCAGAATTAGGGATGTGAAAGGAGAGAATTAGTTTTTAGATTTATTTGGCATCTTCAGACACAATTAAGCAAAAACATCTTGATATATTTGAATTGTTTTACGAGCTAACCCTACTTACCCAGCGCAGTGAGCTCTTTCCGCTACATTGTGGTGGCACATCTGCATCGTGCTATTTATACTCTGAAGTCCCCGATCGTATGCCCAAAATCCAGAACATTCGCCACCCATCATAAAACAAGACAAGCTGGCTTGTGTCTTGCTATACGACATGACCTCATGTACCATGTTACGTTACTTGACACGGCGCATTATATTGCATGGCATGGGTAGTAAAATTAGCAAGTAGAAAAGCTCGATTATGTCCAGATGTTTTGACTTAAATGTTTTTGAAGCCACCAGATAAGTCGAAAAGCTAGCTCCCTTCTTTTACATCCCCACTCTGCCCAGGACATATACGCATTTTTTGTTCTATCATACGAGCATTTTTCATTCTGGTTTGTACCCGTTTATGTTACTATTTCAATCACTTTTTATGGTAAATGAAACGTAGCGCTATTTCGTCGGTAATGGAACAGCGCACCTGAATGTAAGTATGCAAATCGATTTAATTTGTAAGACGTCATGCGACATCCGCCCAGAACCACTGACCACAAATCGAGGAAGAAACGAGTCAAAAGAAAGGAGGAAAAAAGTGATAAGCGTCGCTGCCTCCAGAGCACGGGGTCTCGGGTTCGATTTCCGGCCGGATCTCAAATTTACTTCGCTAGGGGACTGGGTGCTCGTGTTGTTCTAATTATTTCACCTCCCTTTCATCGACGAGTAAATCTCCGGGTGCCGTGAAATAGAAAGAATTGCACCAGGCGGCCGAGCAGCTCCTGACGTGGTCTTCCGGCCAATACAGCCATACGAACATTTCATTCAGTGGCTGCCACTGCTTCCAGAGACTATTCATCAGTTGTATGGTTGTGTTATTACTTTCCTTGCCGCCTTATTTAAGATCGATACTCACACTAGTTTGTGTTCAGTTTCAGGGGCCAATCACTCGACCAAGCGATGTTCCCCTGCATGTCTTCTTACATTTCTCTGCAATTTTCCAGCATCATCCGCAAATTACCTCATGGAGCTTCCTAATTTGGAAATTCAGAATGTAAGGAAATGCAGCGTCCTGATTTACGTTTTTCACCCACTAGCTCTTTATTCACATGAAGTGCTGAGTGCTATTGACAAGGGATTTCACATCGATTCCGTATTTCTGGATTTCCGGAAAGCTTCGACACTGTACCACACAAGCGGCTCGAAGTGTAATTGCGCGCTTATGGAATATCGTCTCAGTTATGTGACTGGACCTGTGATTTCCTGCCAGAGAGGTCACAGTTTGTAGTAACTGACAGAAAGTCATCGAGTACAACAGAAGTGATTTCTGGAGTTCCCCAAGATAGTGTTATAGGCCGTTTGCTGTTCCTTATCTATATAAACGATTTGGGAGACGATCTGAGAGGCCGTCTTCGGTTGTTTGCAAATGACGCTGTCGTTTATCGACCAATAAAGTCATCAGAAGATCAAAACGAACTGCAAAACGATTTAGAATAAATATCTAAATGGTGAGAAAAGTGGCAGTTGACCTTAAATAACAAAAAATGTGAGGTCATCCACATGAGTGCTAAAAAGAACGCATTAAACTTCGGTTACACGATAAATCAGTCTAATCTAAAAGCCGTAAAGTAAACTAAATACGTAGGAATTACAATTACGAACAATTTAAATTGGAAGGAACACATAGAAAATGTTGTGGGGAAGGCTAACGAAAGACTGCGTTTCATTGGCAGGACATTTAGAAAATGTAACTGACCTAGTAAGGAGACTGCCTACACTACCCTTGTCAGTCCTCTTTTAGAATACTGTTGCGCGGTGTGGGATCCTTACCAGATAGGACTGACTGAGTACATCGATAAAGTTCAAAGAAATGCAGCACGTTTTGTATTATCGCGAAATATGGGAGAGAGTGTCACAGAAATAATACAGTATTTGGGATGGAAATCATTAAAAGAAAGGCGTTTTTTGTTGCGACGGAATCTTCTCATGAAATTCTAATCACCAACTTTCTCCTCCGAATGCGAAAATATTTTGTTGACTTACATAGGGAGGAACGATCACAAAGATGAAATAAGGCAAATCAGAGCTCGTACGGAAAGATATAGGTGTTCATTCTTCCCGCGCGCAATACGAGATTGGAACAATAGAGAATTGTGAAGGTGGTTCGATGAACCCTCTGCCAGGCACTTAAATGTGATTTGCAGAGTGTCCATGTAGATGTAGATGTATTTGAAATAGTGCATTACAAACTTCTTTTCGTTCTAAGAATCAAATTTAACGGAAGATATGCAATGCACTGACAGCTCATTCACGGCTTTTTTTATTTATGCGTGTGGCTCGTGACCTAGGACATGACGCCGTTGCGGGGACATGTATGACAAGCTTCTTAAGTAATTCATTTGTGTAGGTAAATGCGGTGAGTCTGCCTGGAGTGTAATGTTGCATTTGTGCTGAAGATGAGTTGCCCATGTGAGAACACTGGTCATCACCGTCTTCCTTACCTCTTACCGTCGCCAACAATAATTTCAGTTATTTATGTAAAAAAAGAAAGCAGTAAATGGAGAAAATAGATCTTGATGAGAGGGGGGGGGGGGGGGGGGGAGCCGGGGCCGGGGAGCCCTATGCCGACACGTAGCTAACTCCACTCCAGTGTTAGCAGTGGATCGGCGAACTTATCTTTTCCATCGCACTCAAACGTATCCGTAGCGATTCTTCCTTTCTTGCAGATAAAAAGTAACAGAAATATTTAAATCCTGCCAAAGTTTTGCAATCCATGAATAACGGTTCGTCTCTGGATAGACACGCCACAAATGCGATGGCCCGATGTGGTAATAATTTTACACACATCAATGTACAACCAAGGTACTGTGTCACTGTCGTTAAATATTACTCCATCGCTCACCGTTATCTTTTGATGTATCAGGCGCTGGGGCTTCTGAACATCATCACTGTTTGAGTGCTCGTGGGCTGTGAAAGTGTTATACGGCGTTCCACGTAAGAAGTGGTAATGAGTATCAATTCAGACCGCAAGTAGAGATTACAACACTTAAACGGCACGGTGGGATAAGCAATCAGTCTTTCTGCCTTGTAACAATCCGTGCACAATTTCTTGACACGTCTCCTGGAACACATGAAATTATCAGAATAAAATTAATATGGTAATGACAAAAGGTTTCTGCAACGGAGCAGAAACTACTAGTCTTTATGGATAAAACTATTATTATTCAGTTAATTAGATATTACACACAGAGATGACTACGCATACCTCCTAATGCCTCGGAGTCAGAAACAAGAGTAAGTAGCCATAAGACGAATTCCTCGCTTTCTAAAGCGTCTTTTGTTTTAAAAAAATCTGTGATGTTGCTCATTACGCTTTATCAATCCTGTCAGAGTTATAACTGGCATCGATATTCAATCTCTGATATAACCTACACATTCTGAGAGGTAGAAGTCCTTATAGGATGACTATTTCTTCGTAAAAATAATTAAAAATTAAAAATAACATATTTTATAGGATACGTTTCATGTCGCATGATATCACTCTATGAAAGGATGCGTAGTGGTTTGGAATGCAGTCCCGGGCATTCGAAAACCAAACAGTGAGTTGAAAGAGTACGTCCTTTGGACGTTCAGAATGACCTCGGTAAGCTCACAAATCACGACGAGTTACTTTTTCCCTGAATAATGTAAGTCTTAAATCACGCACTGGGGAGAATCTCGCAAGATAGCTTCGAACTATTCAACCAAGACAGGTGACCAGCGAGCGGTGGGATCGTTCGTCGTTTGCTATTTGGGCAGCGGGAACTGCCTCCTGAGGCTAAGAATAATGCGAGAATGATTTGACGGGGATTTGCCTCGGAGCAGTCACGTTGCTATGCCATCCATAGCGTTCGTCTGTAAAAGGGCATCTTAATTCGACGTAGCCAACAGAGGTGAAAGGTTTCTTGTTTTGTTGTACATTCAATTGTGTTGACAGTTCTTAGAATGTTGAAGAATTGCAGCAGGCATCGAGTGTCTCATTGTCATGTTTTAACCTGAAGTACAGTGTAACGACCAAAATAACCGCTAATCAAGCGCTAAATCACTGGTCATTACCAGAGACCAGAGTGTTCGAGAGTAATGTTGAGTGCCTGGGGCGGTTCTGTGTACGTTATAGTAAGTTGTAACATCCAGATTACCAGACATTACGACAGAAATATAGCAAACTACTTTCCTCATAATTCTGCTGAATGGTTGTACAAATCGTTAGGTGTATTTTTGAAGTTACGTTTCTTCGGAGTATTCAGCGTGACTCTTTCTCTAACACGTCCAACGTTAACACTTAGATCAGTCTCTATACTTCGCAAACCACTGTGAAGTACCTAGCAGGGGGGACTTCCCATTATAGCACTTATCAGAGCTTCTTCCAGCTATACTAGCGCTCAATGTGCGCTATCTCTACGAGTGCGATACTTAACGGTATTTTAGATTCCTCTCTTAACGGTGGTTCTAAAAACTTTGTGAGCATGTTGTCGAGGGATAGCTCACGCTCTGCCAGCACGTCCCGCGTGTCAAACAAACCCGTAACCATCCGTGCCGCTCTTCTGCCAATACATTCGATATCACTCGTTCATCCTATGCGGGAAGGGTCCTGCGCATTTGACAAAAATTCTATGATCAGTCGCATTAGAGTTTTGTAAGTAATCTCCTTTGTAGACATTATATTGAACCCAAGTCTGCCATATACCGTGCCTGCGACTGAGCATATATGATCTTCCCATTTCATATCGTTACAAAAATAAAGGGCTCTGAGCACTATGGGATTCAACTGCTGTGGTCATAAGTCCCCTAGAACTTAGAACTACTTAAACCTAACTAACCTAAGGACATCACACACATCCATGCCCGAGGCAGGATTCGAACCTGCGACCGTAGCGGTCGTGCGGTTCCAGACTGTAGCGCCTTTAACCGCTCGGCCACTCCAGCCGGCTCATATCTTTACAAATTGTTACTGTTAGGTATTTGTACAATTTGACTTATTCCAGTTGTGACTTGCTGATAGTGTAGTCATAAGATGCTACGATTTTTCGTTTCAAGGAGCGAACAGTTCTACATTTCTGAACAACTGGTATCTTGGAGGTACGTTTAACTATCTGACGAAGAAGAATTGATTTTTGAGTTAATTAAACTACTGATTTTGAAATATCAAAATTAATCTCTGTATACTGGAAACTGATGGACGTGAAAAAGCAATGTACTTTACTCTTTAAAAATGTGAAATTTGAATCGGAATAATCTTCTGAATGATAAATTAATTAATTCTATGACGAACGATTCTGTTAGTGTTTTAACGACTCGTAAGTTTGTTGTCTGAAAGCAGTGCGCTTATGTAGTGGTACTCTTGTCTGGTGTTGAAAGTTGCTACAAAGAATTCTGCAGCTCGTCGAAAATACTCTTCTGCTCGCCGACGTCTCGCTGGTCAGTTCCTCGTAGGCTACAACTTATGACTACTGTATATCAGAATGTTCATGACAGATCGTTCGGAATTCGTCCACGCAGTGACGAGAATCGAGACTGGATACTGGAAAGAACTTTCCGTCCTAGAAAAGAACTTAAAAAAGAGGAAAACACCTTCACGGTCAATGAAGTTCTCCCAGGAAAGTTCTGACTGTACGCAAGGTCTTGGATAGCTATAAATTCCATCCTTCCGAAGGTCTATTCTGAGGAGCAACAGAAAGGGATTCTTACATGCAGAATCATTTGGAATGGAAACCAAATTTACCTCTTCACAACTAAGGAATGTTGTATTCTCATATACTCTTGTTTGTATCAGTTATATTGCGACTGTAGAAGGTCGTTAAACTTTCTAAATTAAAAAAATTATCAAGATGACTGACAGAAAAATGCAGCATATTATCCCCAGACAATAATTCTAACACATCTACACGATCGATGTAATAGCACCAGAGCTTGTTAATCGTTCATTAGCAAACTTCAGAGAAAAGCATAGCTTCCCTCCCGCAGCCAGAAAGCAGCTACCGTCCATGTACCGTCGCTAATTCCTTAACAACTCCAAAGTTGCGAATGGAATGTCACTCGTAATTGTAAACACGCATTTTCAGTTTAGTAAACATCAAAATTGGTATGCTATAACACATAATGTAATTTCGCAGCCTATTTATTTCAGTATGATTTTAAATTAACTGACCTACGGGGCAAATACGTTGAAGCGTTCGTTCAGTTGATACATCACTTGTGCAAAAAGAGATTTCTAAAACTCTAAGAGATCTGTTATGGAGGAATTTTCGACATGCGTAACGGCCATGACTCGAAAAGAACGTGTCAATACTTCCGCAGAAGGACTGAAAAATATTGTCCTTCTTGTGCACCGTTAGAGATTTCGAACTGAACGGACCATTCACCATCAGACAGCTGTTGCTGTTTCTACTTCCTCGTAAGACTTAACTTCTGTTTTTACACAGGAAAGGAGAGGTGACAGGAAGAGCATACGGCCAACCTCCACCATTAACAATAATAAATCTATTTTGGAAATTTGTGGAAAGATCCTATAGGCCCAAGCTGCTGAGGTCATCGGTTCCTAAGCTTACACACTTCTTAATCTAACATAAACTAACTTACGCTAAGGAAAACACACACACCATGCCCGAGGGAGGGATCGAACCTCAGATGGGGACGTGAAAAACTTTCTTGATTGTGGCCGCACGATGCGAAATAACAGACTCTGAACGTGGAGTGGCAGTGGGAGCTAGATACACAGGACATTCCATTTCGGTAATCGTTAGGCAATTCAATATTCCGAGATCCATAGTGTCAAAGAGTGTGTCAAGAATACCAAATTTCACGCATTACGTCTCACTACGGACAACGCATTGGCCGACGGGCTTCACTTAACGACAGAGAGCAGTGTCGTTTTGGGTAGAGATGTTAGTGTTAACAGACAAGCAACACTGCGCGAAATAACCGCAAAAATTAATGTGGGACGACGAAAGTATCCCTTACGACAGTACGGCGAAATCTGGCGTTAATGAGTTATGTCAACAGACGACCGACGAGAGTCCCTTTGCTAACATCACGACATCCTTTGGCTTACAAAACACTCGTTCGACCTATACTTGAGTATTGCTCATCAGTGTGGGATCCGTACCAGATCGGGTGACGGAGGAGATAGAGAAGATCCAAAGAAGAGCTGCGCGTTTCGTCATAGGGTTATTTGGTAACCGTGATAGCGTTACGGAGATGTTTAACAAACTCAATTGGCAGACTCTGCAAGAGAGGCGCTCTGCATCGCGGTGTAGCTTGCTCGCCAGGTTTCGAGAGGGTGCGTTTCTGGATGAGGTATCGAATATATTGCTTCCCCCTACTTATACCTCCCGAGGAGATCACGAATGTAAAATTAGAGAGATTAGAGCTCGCACGGAGGCTTTCACACAGTCGTTCTTCCCGCGAACCATACGCGACTGGAACTGGAAAGGGAGGTAATGACAGTGACACGTAAAGTGGCTTGCGGAGAATAAATATAGATGTAGATGTAGATGTAGATCCTCTCTCCCAGGCACCTGACCACGTGATTAGACCCTACACGACTGGAAAACTGTGCTCTGGTCAGATGAGTCGCGGTATAGTTAACAAGAGGTGATGGTAGAGTTTGAGTGTGGTGTAGACTTAACGAAGCCATGGACCCAAGTTGTCAACAAGGCACTAAGCAAGTTGGTGGTGGCTCAGAAATGGTGCGGGCTGTGTTTACATGGAATGGATTGGGTCCTCTGTTCCAGCTGAAGCGATCATTGATTGGCAATATGTTCGCCTATTTGGAGACCATTGGCAGCCATTCATGGACTTCACGCTCCCAAACAACAATGGAATTTTTATACATGACACTAATATTCGCGAGTGGTTTGAAGAACATTCAGGACAAGTCGAATGGATGATGTGGCCATCCAGATCCCTCTAAATGAATCCTATCGATCATTTATGGGACATAATGGACAGGTCAGTTGGTGCATAAGATCCTGCACCGCCAATACTTTCGCAGTTATGGACGGCTATAGAGGCAGCGTGGCTCAATATTTCTGTATCGAACTTCCAATGACTTGGCGAGTCCACGACAATTCGAGTTACAGCACTATCCCAGTCAAATTCAGGTCCAACACGATATTAAGAGATTCCCCAAGACTCTTGTCACCTCAGCGTACGTGTCAGGTGGACAAGTACTGTCATTTAGCGCAACGGTTATTACATTCAGTCCACTGAATATACATCTGGAACAGAAATTTCTTGTTGCACCTCTTAGTGCTCTAATCAGTGACATAATGACCGCAATTTGTGGTGGGTAACGGCATCCCTGGTATTTTGGAGAATGTACATTCATTCTCCACGACCTCTTACATGCAGAGTTTTTTTTACTACGAAGAAGAACAGGTACGTTTTCTGGGAACCTTTCGGTATCAACTCGTACGAATCTGTACTGAGAATGTGAGTTCCAGCAGTGCGGCTACAATTTATTCCCCTAAAACTGGCAACGATTGATTTACGAGAAATGGCTTTGGACTTCTCCAGCGACTGAGAACCACTCACCAGGCGCAGATGATACAAACTCCTCGCATGTAACCCTCCAGATACCCTTGACGTTACAATTACTTCACATCGTATTCCTTTTTGCGCTTGGTAATTTCACGCGAAGTATCAGCGTTGAAGGCTGACAACCAGGCTACACAAGGAAAAAGAAACCGGGCCACCGAATTCGAATAACAGACTTCGCTCGGAGCCGCATAACTAAACCGCTTTATCTCGCGATGATTAACGTGCAAAGGCCTCACGGCAGATCTGCCCGAGAAGTAACTCACCACCCGTTATAACTTTCTTTTCTTTTACTCGTAACGTGACGGGGACGCTAATGGCTTAGAGCATTAACTGCGCAAAATACGCGTCCTGTGCAGCCAAATCGATTAAATCTGTGTCTGTGAAATAATTCTCTCCTTTAATCTGTGAAAGACAGTACGACTGCGTTTGATACCGTCTAAGCTCTAAAACCAACAGATTATAACGTGGTGCACGCATTAAACGATGTTATTTTTGATGCTCGTTATGTGTCTTGCTACATGTTACTAGCTCCATCCAATACATGTTCCTTAACACATACCACAACTTCCCGAACCACATATTCTTAGTCTATCAACATACGATTATGTTTGAGAAAGAAAACAAAGAATAGGACCCCGTGAAGGCACGACCAAGAGAAAATAGATTTTTCCGTTGTCGATACTGAAATCGAATTGATGAAAAAATTATTACTACTTACAAGTTCAGTTATGAATATAGTACTCTGTCATATTATGACACTAACCAGGATTATTTTAAATGCTTTGCTTCTTTGTATTCATTTAGATTTGCTCCACCAGTCTTCAGTGTGAGGTAGTAATATATCTTCTCTTCTCTGTGAAACCCAGTGACGAATTAAAAGTAAGTATTATTCGATAAAAATCCAGTATCATACTTCATATATCCTGTAAGTGAAGTTGAGAAAGATGTATGGTTAACAAAGGCCTACCTGACGTTAAACTTGCCACATAAGAGGGGTTTGTAGGAAAATGAAAGGAAATTTTGAATCGTAAAATTTTTGAAAGAAATATTGCTTACACCGCCATAAACAGTGATTACCGCTACTTTATTACATAAGTATCAAGAGCAAAAATGGAATTTGTAAATTCTGGACTTAGGACAGTCAAAAAAATAAAAAAGTAAAAATCATTTACAAAAAATGTGTTCAACTAAACTTGTGCACAATTCTTAACAGGCACTTTCCCTACATCTGCTTGTCCTTGTAACAGCCGTGGGAGGTTTCCTCTCTTCCTGATTGACTCTGTGGATGTCGGTCTCACGTTTAATGATTCGCTCATTACCAGTTTTTGTCAATATTCATTTAATTCTGAGCTCTTTCTGCGGTCCTACTTCCTACTGTAATTATTCTTCATTTCCATTCCTTATCTTTTAGATAAAAATGAGGAAGTTCAGTATGCTTTTTATATAAAAATAAGGATTTATGAAAAACTAGTCTTCCAGATGTTTTGAACGTCATATTAAATCGAAATTAGATAAAAATAATTATCAGTGTCAGTACAAGCTATATTTTGCAATAATTTCTAGTTTTCAAATCTATATAATTAGTAACACAATTTACATTTCAGTATCAGTGTGACATCTTTGATGTAAGCTTCGTATCATGATGTTTGGCTGTTAGCTGTTTGCATGTGGAGAGAAGAGTGTCTGATGTCTCTGGAGAAGTCAGTCGAAAAGTGCTATATCTTTGGTTTCCTCGTCTTATTTTGTGGAAACAGTGCTGAACTTGCGAATTTGATCTGAAGTATTTATGTGCTGAGAATGCAATGTACTGTCTGTGTAAAATGTACACTAAGAGATTTTTGCTGGTGTGAATGAAGTTCCAAATAGGAAACAACTTACAAAAACTCTTCCATTATTAAAACCAGCTTACCTGAAGAAACGTACCTTGAGACAACGAATCCAAAGTTCAATATTTTCGGTCATTTGTGACTGTACGACACACCAAACTAACTGGAAGTGCAAAACAGAAGTAGCCAAATCTAAAATACATTCATTCAACGAATTGTTTCATAATGTTATTCTGGGAGCTGTATACATTTCATCCTACAGACTGTGTTGCTGGTCACGGCGGAGGTTCGAGTTCTCCCTCGGCCATGGGTGTGTGTGTTTGTCCTTAGGATAATTTAGGTTAAGTAGTGTGTAAGATTAGGGACTGATGACCTTAGCAGTCAAGTCCCGTAAGATTTCACACACATTTGAGCTTTTTTTTCATCCCACAGTTTATTTGATTACGTATTTGCTTCTACACAGCTATGAAGTGTATCGTCTCAGAAACATATGGCAATTTCAGTATATTATAAACAGGAAACGTATGTAGTCGGACGGTCTGTGATAATATCATGAGGTTAACTGGGTGTCGCCAAAACGGAAGAAGGCACTTGAAAGACAAACAGAATTGAAGAACATAAAGAACAGCGCTTAGAAATCTCCTTGGAGTTTGCATTGTATATAAGCCCGTAACCGCAACAGTGTGAATCTAACGAGTTTTTAGCCGGTCGGAGTGGCCGTGCGGTTCTAGGCGCTACAGTCTGGAACCGAGCGACCGCTACGGTCGCAGGTTCGAATCCTGCCTCGGGCATGGATGTGTGTGATGTCCTTAGGTTAGTTGGGTTTAATCAGTTTTCAGTTCTAGGCGACTGATGGTCTCAGAAGTTAAGTCGCATAGTGCTCAGAGCCAGTTTTTAACGAGTCTTTAGCAGTAAACATTCCTGCAGTTGACGTGTGATTGATAAGACAATTCATTTTAGTAAAAAGCTTGGGCTCAGGTGAAATAGGTTCCTGAATTTACGGTAAATCTTTAAGTAGCGATCATCTTTGTTCTGAAGGTTTGCTACTCAGGCTTGCATTCGGTACTGCTCTGTTCTGTCTCACGTATGACTCTCCGACAATTGCTTGTAAAATGAAGTCGTATGTCATGAATGGCGTGACGTTCTCGAAGGGCAGTTTCAGCCACTTAATTGGTAAGGTTTTTTTCTATTCTCCGCACCCGCTAGCACCTTCCTTCGCGAAATATGAGAGTTGTGTATGGAACTACATTTGTTAACAGTAGCTGACTGTAATAGTGTGTGTGTGTGTGTGTGTGTGTGTGTGTGTGTGTGTGTGTGTGTAGTGTAGTGGAGTGGAGTGCTGTGCTCGTGTTGGAAACGGTGAGAGAAGCGAGAGAGTGAATCCGGTGCCGCAACGTAGCATTGAAGGCGTGAGCGTCTAGAACAGGTTTGCTTCCAAACATGACGCATAGCGCACACCGTCGGCATTTGCACTGTTGTGGAGATATTTTCAGTGGAATACAGAGACCAAGTTGAACAGGGTTAACAAATCATAAATCGTACGAAATTTATTTAGTCTGTAAGGAACCAATTGACATGACGGATCTCTTGTACCAAGATACACAAAAGTATCCCTGGACAACGTCTTAAATTTAATCGATACTATTCGAGTTCGCCCTGCATATATTCTTCACTCTGTATACATTGTTGTAATTCATTGCTTGTTCCAATTAATTGAATTCAGAGACTGGATCCCTGGTCTCTTGGCACGACTTTCCGCGAGCCTGAACTCCCTTTCAAAATTTTTGTGTGTGATAAATTAATAAATGCAATTGCTAAAGTACTGATAAATTAAAATATGCAACTGTTAACCATCTCAATAAGAAATATGACAAGAAGGACTTGATTACCTATCGTCATTTTTTCTTACTGACACCTTTTTCCAAAAAATTCGAGAAAGTAATGTAGTCAAGAATACTCTCACTTTTAAGCAGAGACAACTTACTTACTGTATGGCAGTTTGAATTCCAGGAAGGTCCCTCGACTGAGAATGACATTTCTACATTTACTACCAAATATTACAAAGCTTAAATAATGAAATATTGCCAATTGTTATTTTTTCTGGTCTTTAGAAAGTGTTTGCTTCTGTGGATCATATATTATACGAATGGTGGTTTCAGACTCAACTGGTTCGAATCATACTATTGCAAAAATTTGTGCTGAATAATTCAAACAATGCAGGAAGCATAAGACATTTTAGTGACGCGGGAGAAATCACAAAAAGCTTCAATTCTGGGTCCATTCCTATTTCTTAAATATTTCAATGACCTTCCAATTAACTTTCTAGAGGCAGAACTGGTACTTTTTGCAGACGATACAAGCGTAGCCAGAAAGGAACAAAAGACGCAGTTAATACAGTTTTTCAGAGAATCATTAAGTGGTTCTCTGATAATTGACTCTCCCTAAATTTTCAGAAAAAGCACTATAATCAGTTCTGTGCAACAAATAGAGTCATACCGACACCTGATGTTGTTAGCGAACAGGAGTCAGTAAATGGCAGAGTATGTTCCAAAACTTTTGAGTGTACGTATCGAATGAAACTTGAACTGGAAGAAGTATACAACTGAGTTTCTCAAACACTTAACCTTTGTATAATTGCTAGCCTTGGAAACAAACAGTCAACCCTCTGATATATTCTGCTTATGTCCACTCAAAAGTGTCTTATGGAATAATTTCCTGTGTTAATTCACCACTTAATAAGATTGATTGAACAAAAGTGAGCATTAAGCGTATTTGATGTTCACTCGCCTTGGATATGTGTAGTATAGTGTTCCTCTTCAAGCAGTTAGGTATTTTGATTACACCGCAAAATAAACACATTCGCTAATGAAATTCTTGATACATAATGCATTACTACGTGAGAAGAACAGTGATGTCCATAGCTACAACACTAAATGCAAACTGAAAATTTTTATCCATTATCAAGGCTGTCAGTGGCTTGGAAACGAGATCCATTTACCACAACAAGAGCTTTAGATCGGAAAGGAAAGAAAAGAACAACTTAGGACTAGTTTTTACACTACTGGCCATTAAAATTGCTACACCACGAAGATGACGTGCTACAGACGCGAAATTTAACCGACAGGAAGAAGATGCTGTGATATGCAAATGATTAGCTTTTCAGAGCATTCACACAAGGTTGGCGCCGGTCGTGACACCTACAACGTGCTGACATGAGGAAAGTTTCCAACCGATTTCTCATACACAAACAGCAGTTGACCGGCGATGCCTGGTGAAACGTTGTTGTGATGCCTCGTGTAAGCAGGAGAAATGCGTACCATCACGTTTCCGACTTTGTTAAAGGTCGAATTGTAGCCTATCGCGATTGTGGTTTATCGTATCGCGACATTGCTGCTCGGAGTGGTCGAGATCCAATGCCTGTTAGCAGAATATGGAATCGGTGATTTCAGGAGAGTAATACGGAGCGCCGTGCTGGATCCCAACGGCCTCGTATCACTACCAGTGGAGATGACAGGCATCTTATCCGCATGGCTTAATGGACCGTGCACCCACGTCTCGATCCCTGAGTCAAAAGATGGTACGATTGCAAGACAAAAACCATCTGCACGAACAGTTCGACAACGTTTGCAGCAGCATGGACTATCACCTCGGAGACCATGGCTGCGGTTACCCTTGACGCTGCATCACTGACAGGAGCGCCTGCGATAATGTACTCGACGACGAACCTGGGTGCACGAATGGCAAAACGTCATTTTTTCGGATGAATCCAGGTTCTGTTTACAGCATCATGATGGTCGCATCCGTGTTTGGCGACATCGCGGTGAACGCACATTGGAAGAGTGTATTCGTCATCGCCATACTGGCGTATCACCCGGCGTGATGGTATAGGGTGGCATTGGTTACACGTCTCGCTCACCTCTTGTTCGCATTGACGGCACTTCGAACAGTGGACGTTACATTTCAGATGTGTTACGACCCGTGGCTCTCCCTTCATTCGATCCCAGCGAAACCCTACATTTCAGCAAGATAATGCACGACCGCATGTTGCAGGCTCTGGATGCAAAAAATGTTCGACTGCTGCCCTGGCCAGCACGTTCTCCAGATCTCTCACCAACTGAAAACGTCTGGTCAATGGTGGGCGAGCAACTGGCTCGTCACAATAAGCCAGTCACTACTCTTGATGAACTATGGTATCGTGTTGAAGCTGCATGGGCAGCTGTGCCTGTAAACGCCATCCAAACTACGTTTGAATCAATGCCCAGGCGTATCAAGGCCGTTATTACGGCCAGAGGTGGTTGTTCTGGGTACTGATTTCTCAGGATCTATGCACCCAAATTGCTTGAAAATGTAATCACATATCAGTTCTAGTATAATTTATTTGTCCAATGAATACCCGTTTATCATCTGCATTTCTTCTAGGGGTAGCTATTTTAATGGCCAGTAGTGTACTTTAGGTTGGAAATTCGATTGAACAGTACGCTATGGTTAACCGTTTCAGTGTCTGGTTAGAAAACATATTTAGCGTGATCCAGGAAGGACGACGTCAATGTCACAGTTCTCTGATCCCCTCGGGGCGCTTCAATTCGATGAGTCTCCTCAGTTCTCGCCGTTTGGTTGTTTATTCCGGTGAGAATGCGTGGCAGGTGGGCCTCTTCGTGGGCTATTTACCTCACTACAATGGCTGCTGATTGTATTCCGCCGTTAGCCGCACAGCAACCGACGCAAGAGTTAATGACGGTTGGACGGAAACAACACCGAAATCAGTCACGCCGGTGGCGGGGTTCGAGGACGGCAACCGAAATAAAGCACCCTGATGGTTTCGGACTCACCACAATCAAGATCCCAGGCAACAGAAATCTACGTTACCATAAAAGTAATTTATTTACCAGAAATGTCAATGGCCAGCCATATTATTTGTTCTGAGTAATGATATTTGCAACATTCCCAAGTAACGACTGAACATCTGTATCAACCATTAGCACACGATGGTTTGTATTTACATCGTAAGTGAAATGAGTCTGTTCGTAACTGCAAAAACAGACACACATGATATTTGCCGATTACAGCGCTATCTACCACGGATGAGTAACAATGATTTGAGCAAACCGTACCTATTTTTTAGCTTAGAATCTGAATATGCTGTAAAAATAGGGGTTCCCATTCGAAAATACAAAGCTGTCTCCGCCCACGCGGAACAGGCAGTTAGTAGGTGGCCATTTGAAGCACGAACAGATGTTCCCTTCACTAACAATAATTTTTTTTTTTACCTAGAACATGTTTTTCGTTCGATGCGTCGTTTTCGAGATATTTAATTGTCTGAAGTTAAATGAAACGCCCTAAATAGTTCGAAGCAGTACAGCACAAAGAATTTTAATAGAGCTACATGACGAGGCAAACTGACTGCAAGCTTAAGAGTTTCAGAATCAATAAGTTATTCTCGTGCCACTCCAGAAGTCTACAGTTGCTGTTTATTTACGTTTCCTGAAAATAATCCAGATCATAGCTTAATAATTCATTATGTGTTTCAATTTTGTTACATACTTCAAATGCCACTATTATTTCAGTATAGAAGTGCCATATCGAAGTAGCTATTTGATGTGTTGGTAAATGTGCCAACACCTTGTAGATAGAGGAGGCCGAAATGGAAGCTATCTAACGCAGACGGGCGTGAATTCTGGAACAGGATAAGTATTGAATGCTAATAAGAAAAGTATGCAGCTCCTCGAATACTTATCTTTATTCCATCCTTGTGGTACATCGCTCTTGATAATACAAATAAGAGTATCTTCAGATACGGTTAATGGCACCTTGCTAGGTCGTAGCCATGGACTTAGCTGAAGGCTATTCTAACTGTCTCTCGGCAAATGAGAGAAAGGCTTCGTCAGTGTAGTCGCTAGCAAAGTCGTCGTACAACTGGGGCGAGTGCTATATCGTATCTCGAGACCTGCCTTGTGGTGGCGTTCGGTCTGCGATCACACAGTGGCGACACGCGGGTCCGACATGTACTAAATGGACCGCGGCCGATTTAAACTACCACCTAGCAAGTGTGGTGTCTGGCGGTGACACCACACTATTCATATCCTTGTAAAGCGAAAACAAATTTCACTAGGTCACCTGTGATAAACAGCGTCTCATTCAACGTAAATTTTAGTCTGCACACCTTGTGTTACTCCTTCAAAACAAAGAATGATGTGAACTTCAAGCATTCCGTCCGCACTTATTAGGCTCTAGTTTTTAAACTAAGATACCAGGTTCTGTTGCCTGTGAATGAATGCCCTCATTAATCAGTGGAGTGGCTTCAAAATAAAATTACATGTTTCAGGTTCATACAGATACAGATTTATATGAAACTGACTTTGCACTTACCTTCATCAATATTGTATGTGTTCTTAATTCAGTTTCTAGACATAAAATGTGTTAAGGGGATATGGATATAAAAGATAAAGAAAGTAGGAAGACAAGAAAGACAAATTGTAAGAGAAAAAGAGGAGTAAAACGAAAAGAAAGATGTGTAGAAGAGGAGCAGTACGAAAAAGGAAAAAAATTGAAAAAATTGTAATTGATGTACAGGAAGAGAGAGCATGGAATGAAAAAAGGAACAGTAAACAAGTGAGACATAAAAAATTTAAGTAAACAGCGGACAGATGATATTCGAAGATCAAACAGTAAGGAAGTGAGATTAAAAATAAAGCAAAAAACAGTGCATCTGAGAGATGGAAAAGGGAAAAGGAAACAGCAAATAGACGAGAGTGAAAGAAAAGCGTTAACAAGGAAGAAGGATAATAAAATATCATAAGAAAGAGAGGAATAATCATAGGGAAATACGTGAAGAAAGAAAGGAAACGGCAGAGGAAAATGTTAAAAAGCCTAAATTTGAAGATGGAAAAAAATACGGATGCTAATAATTTCTGCATCCTCCAACTTGGAATTCCTTTCCATACCGGCTCGTAATTTACTGTTTGGATGCAGAAAAATGAGCTACTCAGAAGAGCCGGCCGGTGTGGCCGAGCGGTTCTAGGCGCTACAGTCTGGAACTGCCCGACCGCTACGGTCGCAGGTTCGAATCCTGCCTCGGGCAAGAGTGTGATGTCCTTAGGTTAGTTACATTTAAGTAGTTCTATGTTCTAGGGGACTGATGACCTCAGAAGTTAAGTCCCATGGTGCTCAGAGCCATTTGAACCATACTCAGAAGGTCCTCAATAATACCTCGCCAGTTATAGATGTAACTTGCCGTTGCTTTTCTTTACTGTCAGATCGGTCTAGAACGTAATCCGCCGAACAGTTCCTCTGAGATAACAAAGTAGGCCGTTTGATTTGTCTTTTGTAGGGATCTCCGAATCTTATTCGGTTGGCTTTACCACACCAACCATTGTTGCATCCAATTACTTCACGTCTACTTACTGTAATGCTGTCTAATTCCTCGTCAGGGGACAGGCAGCACATACAACGCGGTCCGTCGGAAGATCCGATACGTACTGCGGGGAGTCTACCCTTTGCTTCCTAATTGTTTCCCAAATTGCAGAACCTGACGACTCGGTTCGTTATTTGGGCTGCCTTAGTTTATAACGGGCTTCCTGAGAGCGTTAATAAAACTCCCTTTAATGGTGTCGGTAAATTAGCTATAGGATCCGAAGTTATTTCGTCGACGGTGTGTAACTCATCGTTAACAACGATCTCTCAGGCGCTATTGCCGGGTTTACATCTCTCGCTTCGGCGTGGGTCCGCAGCTAACTCCCGTTAAATCTTATCGTCGCTCGGCACGAGGGAAAACGGACTGGTAAGATGCGGCTCTAATTACACAGAAACACGAAAGTGTTCCTGTGAAAGTACGTCGTAGGTATCAGAAAGGCGACTGACACGAGATACCACACAAGGGTGGACAAGAGAGACAGCGCTCTCGCTGATGAGAAGTCGATAACACTAACAACGTTCCTCAAAGCAAACAGCCCAGTTGATTTGTTCTGATAGGACGTAAGAACGACTCAGAAATGCAGTAATAGAAGCATTTAGAGCACACGAATGTACGTACTTTCTGCTACCTTTCAACTTAATTACTCAAGCTATTCATCCTGGAACCAGTTTTCGTAAGAACCTAAGATCGTCGCCGTCTGCAATAACTACCTACTTGTGGCCATTTCTTTCACTTTGCAGTACAACGTGTAAGCCAAATACTCTTTATTGTCTGGTTCTGAGACACAAAAATAACTTCAAAAAGTGTCACTTCCTATATAAAGTGTACAACCAAGAAATAATTTGTAACGAGGACTGAAAACATTTTAAAAAGCTTATTAGAGAATAGTTACGTTTACATTGCCCAAAGGAACGAATTCAGGTCACAAATGAATATTTAAGAGCATTTTATACCGCGCGGAATTAGCCGAGCGGTCTAGGGCGCTGCAGTCATGTACTGTGCGGCTGGTCCCGGGGGACGTTCGAGGTATGGGTGTGTGTGTTTGTCCTTAGGGTAATTTAGGTTAAGCAGTGTGCAAGCTTAGGGACTGATGACCTTAGCAGTTAAGTCCCATAAGATTTCACACACATTTGAACATTTTTAGAGCATTTTATGGCCACGGTTACTTTTAGCAAATTGATAATCTGATTCATAGGTTTACACGATGCACATTGTAAGCGAATCATGTGCAATGAGCCTACGTGGACCCATCTGACAATCTAACACCTTCTTATAAAAACAAAAAAAACAAAAAAAAACAAAAAAAAAATGAAATATATAGATGCAAAGCAATCACGTGGAACGTGATATAATGAACAACCAGGACTCTCGAAATCTCCATGTCGTAACTACTTACCTGCTAGCCTGTAAAACGTGCAAAGAATAGTAAAAACTTCCTACTGGCTACAGTCCTTAAAAGCTTATACTAGTTGCCGTTACACCTCACTTTGACTAGCAATCCTGCCGAAGGCAGAGGACTATGAAGTTTCACACTTTCAGGTAATGCAGGTTTCAAACTGTGTACAATACCACGCAAGTTACCGATGTTTAAAGATTAGTTCGTTAGTGGCACAGGAATTTCAATAAATCATAGAAGCTTTGGTTCAGCTGGTAATTATTTCCTCTCAAAATTAATTATTGATATAACGAAGAACACAATTGTTCATACTTAAAACACGTGGCATGCTCGGCCACACTTAAGAAAGAATTGAAAGAAAACAACAAAATTTTAGATGCATTAGAAAATACTGGAAACATTTAAATAAACGAGAAAGTGATGTACTCAATAAACCTACTGTCATGATAGATTAATGAAACACATAACTTTCAGGGCAGGGCAACCCCAGGTGAGACACATTGTGAATAACAAAAAAAGCACTTAATAAGCATTCAAATTATCATAGATATTGCAACAATGTAAACAGTCATGACTGATGTGTTTCCGAAAGGAGCATAGCTGTACGAAGGTGCTTTATTCACAACTACCTGTTTAGACGCATCTTCAAATTTATCTGCCAATACACTAACGAAATTTTTTGAAATAGTAGGAATTCAGAACTGTAGTTTTGGTATTCAACAAAGAAACAATGACAAGTTCTGACAATGGCTATATTTTCATAATGTAGATGAACAATTACGGAGTCCTAGCATTTGGCTTGTTATTTACGTTGAGAGTAAAACCAGTTTTGGTGAGTCGTCATAGTAAAACGGAGTACACCCAAAAAATGCTTGTCAGAATGTACGAAGCATAACTGTCGAACGAGCCAGGCCTAGAAAAAACGTGGGAAAGAAGAAAATATTGAATGGGACACTACTGTCAACGGGGATAAAATGCCTAAAAATTAACTAACATCTAGGGAAAGCAAAGTACACTGGAAATATCATGGAAAAGATAATACTCTAGTACGGAACTGAAACGTCGAGAATGGAAGAAATCTGAAAAACACTCCGTGAGATATATAACAAGATATGGTAGACACCTGCTTCATAAAACCAAAGTAAGTATATTTAAAATGCTGTGCGATGTGCGTACCTGTGCCGTATTGCTAACAAACCGATGTGGTGTAAGCACTACAGAGAGGCTAGCAATACACTGGAAGGCCTAAGGCCATGGTACCCAAGAGGAAAACAAAGCAAACACACGAAAAGGTGCAAAGAGGAAACAATAACCAATAAAAATGAAAGGAAACCAAAAGTTTATTCTGTACCACGTGCACCGATAGCTAATCGCCTCATCCAACAGCAAACGTTAAGTTTTAACTTAGGTAAAGACACGTTAAATACCCGAAAATTTTGCAAACAATAATACACCATACTTAGCTATGCGTCCCGCAATATCACGATACTTTTGTGATTTGTTGCATAAGGATGACTCGTAGATTTGGAAGCAGTACTCAAAACTTGAAATTACTAATATGTCGAAAGTTATTTCTTTTCTCGGTTAATTAACTTTTGTTAAGATTCCTCCAATGGATTTCTATCATTCATCCGCTTTTTCTACAAAGATTTCTGTGGGATCATGCCATTTCATGTCGGTCAGGACGATTACCTTAAGGTATTTTGCACCTGTTACCGTCTCGAGCGATTTGTGTCCAATAGCGTAATCGGAACAGTAGTTTAGCTGTTCGCTTATTCGTGCGCAATGCGTCACATTTACATCTACGTCTATATCATACTCCACAAGCTACCTAATTATATGTGGCAGGGAGTACTTGTGAAAACACTAACTGATCCCCACTTCCCTGTTCCATTGGTGAATGGTGCGTGGGAACAGTGATTGTCGGTGAGCCTCTGTATCGCAATTTCTGGAATTTTCTGGTAGTGGTCATTTCGCGAGATGTATATGGGAGTAATATGTTGTCCGACTCTTCCTGGAAAGTGCTCTCTCGAAATTTCAGTAGTAAATCTCTCCGTGGTGCATAACGCCTCTTGTAATGTCTCCCAGTGGAGTTTGTTTAGCATCTCGGTAGTGTTTTCGCGCCGAGTAAACGATCCCATGACGGAATCCACCCTAATCTCTCTCTCTCTCTCTCTCTCTCTCTACCCCTATCAGTTCAACCTGGTAAGGATCCCACATTGACTAACGATACTCAAGCATAGGTCGAACAAGCGTCTTCTGAGCCACTTCCTCCGTGGTTGATTTACATTTCCTTCAGATTCTTCCCATGAATCTCAGTCCGGCATCTGCTTTTTTTACTAATTGCTTTATGTGTTCATTCCACTTAAGGTAGCTCTAGATAGTTACTCCTAGACATTTTACGTAGATACTGTGTCAATCAGTTGCTCATCCATACTGTAGTTATAGAGTAATGGCTTTCTTTTCTTGTGTATGCGCATTATGCTACTTGTGTTTACGTTCAGGGTCAACTGACAGAGCTTCTACCATTCGTCAGTTCTCCGCAGGTCATTCTGCAAATCAGTACTGTCTTCTGGCGTTGCTACTTTCTTTTTGTCTATAGACAATCGCGTCATCTGCAGACAGTCTTAAAGAGTTCCCAACACTTTCTACCAGTTTTTTTAATACATTGTAATCAGAAACAGTGTTATTACACTTCCGTAAGTTACTCCGGAAATTACCTTTTCATCTGTTCCGTTAAGAGCGACGTGTTGAATTATGTTTGCCGGCCGAAGTGGCCGTGCGGTTAAAGGCGCTGCAGTCTGGAACCGCAAGACCGCTACGGTCGCAGGTTCGAATCCTGCCTCGGGCATGGATGTTTGTGATGTCTTTAGGTTAGTTAGGTTTAACTAGTTCTAAGTTCTAGGGGACTAATGACCTCAGCAGTTGAGTCCCATAGTGCTCAGAGCCATTTGAACCATTTTTGAATTATGTTTGTAAGGAAGTCTGAAAACCAGAGTTAAGTCTGGTCCGATACTCGATAAGCTCGTATTTCTTTCCCTAAACGAAGTTCGGAACGGTGTGAAATGCCTTACTGAAGTCAAGGAACAACCAAAGCGTCGTTGTCTGTGGCGTTATGGATCTCAAGGAGGAAAAGAATCAGACGTTTTGCGCAAGTTCTCTTTACAGGGTCAATATTGATATTTTCCATGGGGATTCTTATACCTCAGAGACATTACACTGCAGGAGCATAAAACGTCGCCCATAATTTCAAATGACTTACGGGAATGCATCCGGACGACGTCGTCGAAAACCGCCTATAATTCGACAGATAACCACCTTGTCGTTTTCAAGGCAAAACTGCAGCAACAATGTGCTGTCCAAGGAAATTTAAAAATTTGGATTTTAGAGCAGTGCAGTGTATACCATCTGATTCAGCGTAATTCAGTGTATCGAAGCACCGGTGCTGACCCCACGAAAAGTGTTGTGGGGAAGACTGACAGCCTCCTGAAGAAAAAGTCCTTGAGGCAGGAGTCGGCGGTTTCGAAACTTTAAGAACACCTGCATTCAATCCACCCGAATATTCGTTCCATGGCGGAGGTGTGAAAGGATGGCTGTCTTGCCTTCCTTGATGTGCTGGTCACGACGAAGGTTGATGGTACGTTGGAACATGGCGTTCATAGAAAGCCTACTCAAACTGACTTGTATCTACAGGCTGATGGTTGTCACCATATGGTTGAGCGTGAAGGGGTACTTCGTACCTTGGCTTACAGGGCCCAGCTAATTTTAGATCCTGACAGTTTGTCAGCTGAGTTAACACATCTTGAGGTCACCTTTCGTCAGAATGGAAATAGTGCAACGTAGATCAGATGTGCGTTGTGTTATCGACCAACTGTGCACCGAGTGATGATAATACAGAGTTGGCACAATGGTCTACGGCCTTTCTATCTCATGCAGTGAGCATTTCCAAAAAGAATGGGGTAATTTGCAGAAATATGATGTGAAGTGTGTTTTCCCATCTCCGTCTAATATTAAGGTCCCTTTAGATCCCCTTAAGGATGATCTTAGTTTACGCAAGGCGGGTTCTGTCGTATTCCTTGCAGTTGTGACATGTCACTCTCTGGTCAGAGTATCAGAGTATCAGGATCACGGAGAAACGCTGTACTGAGTATAAGCCTTACACACAACAGCCGAGCAAATTGGCTATTGTCGGCTACTGCACAGGTCACCCTATTGAATATAACATCATGGAGATTCTGGGATGCACGTCCAGCTACTGGGATAGCGTTCTTAAGGAAGCAGATGAAATTAAATTAGCAAGTAACTTGTAAACAGAGATAAATGTTTTCCTTAAAATCTGCGTGGAATGTTGCACTTACCATTATATAAGAAAAGGTGTGGGGAGGGGGGGAGGGCGGGGGAAGAGTTAATGTTATCTCAACCGTTGTTCAGTAATTTTCATTATCGATAACTTCGGACGTCGGTCGTCTTTCGTTGTGCGGTGGAGCTAGTGTTTACAGTGTGTGTGTGTGTGTGTGTGTGTGTGTGTGTGTGTGTGCGTGCGTGCGTGTGTGGGCGAACGTGTGCGTGCGTGTGTGTTTGCATGTGGCTGTATGTGTGAGTGTTATATGTCCAGAAATGCTCTGCAAATCGAGGTTTTAAATTCCCTTGCACAGCGTGTTCTTGCTGCAGTTGGTCACCTGTCAAAATTTCCGCGATTGTCGATGACGTGACACAGCTAGATTCTTGTAAATTATTTGAAAACTATATATGCTGGGAGAAAAATCTCCCATCTTCCACAATTCTACAACAAACTAACCTCAGCGACAGAAGACTGTGCGGTGACCCTTCTAGGAAACGGGAATAACCCGTGTTCTGTTCCAGTCGCTTTGTAACTTCCGTAACAACAGCGACTCAAAGAAAATTGCTGATAGAAAGAAGCAAGTTTTTTTTCGAATAATATTCGCAGAATTTCATCCGGATCAGATGCCTATCACTGTTGAACGCTTGTAGTCGAATTTGGTGTACCGGGTATAACATATTACTAACCATTCCACCTGCTCGTTTAGATTATTATTAAGTACGCTATGGAAGAGGTTTCGTCTAGCCTGGAGGCAATGGTTTGGCCTTTCCCTGATCCCCTTAAATCAGTAGTGGTCGAAGCGTACGAGGTCGGTTCCAGGTAGAGTGATTCCCTCACGACGTCTGATATTTTTCAACGTTGTGGAGAAACTATTAAATCTCCCGACAGGAGGCAGTAGGAAGACTCAAGTTAGTGATACGTTGCGATCAATGAGATTACTTTTCTTTTACGGAAAGCCTACAAAGCAGTCAATAGTGAGAAGCTAAATGGTTCAAATGGCTCTAAGCACTATGGGACTTAACATCTGAGGTCATCAGTCCCCTAGAACTTAGAACTACTTAAACCTAACTAACCTAAGGACGTCACACATATCCATGCCCGAGGCAGGATTCGAACCTGGGACCGTAGCAGCAGCGCGGTTACGGACTGAAGTGTCTAGAAACGCTCGGCCACAGCGCCTGGCTAGTGCGAAGCATTCGAAAGGGCGTACATGGGCGTTGAATTCTGCTTTGGCATTTTCCTCTTTTTCTCAGCGAGCAAATTGCGAAGTCATTAGCTAGCTGGATGTTTTATTGGATAAAAGTGACGCAGTTGGCTCGGGTGGATTAATACCAATAAATTTCATTTCTTTCCATGCAAATCTGAGAGTGATGTTTTTCTGTGGCTCTTTCTCCACTGACTGTTATCTGTACTCCGACGTCGCCATAAGCCTAGTGGACTCTTCAAACAGCAGGGTGTCGACACATGCGGAAAGAAAAAGCCAGAGCTCGGAAGTTCATGTGAGGTTGGAGGCGGTTTAATGTCACATTGGCAGAAAATTTGAACACAATTTTATCCATTGCCACTGTGGACCTGTCACGCGATGGTAAGGTCGTCACACCACTTCTTACACACACACACATTTCACTCCTTCTCTTGGCGCCTTTTCAAAAGAGGTCCGAACAGTGACCCCCAGCGTTCAAATCACCAGTTTTCTTACAGGTGACCGAGGAAAACATTTCGCAAACAACACTACTCAGAATGAGATTTTCACTCTGCAGCGGAGTGTGCGCTGATATGAAACTTCCTGGCAGATTAAAACTGTGTGCCGGACCGAGACTCGAACTCGGGACCTTTGCCTTTCGCCGGCAAGTGCTCTACCAACTGAGCTACCCAAGCACGATTCACGCCCCGTCCTCACAGCTTTACTTCCGCCAGTACCTCGCCTCCTACCTTCCAAACTTTGGTAGAGCACTTGCCCGCGAAAGGCAAAGGTCCCGAGTTCGAGTCTCGCTCCGGCACACAGTTTTAATCTGCCAGGAAGTTTCAACACTACTCAGAATGAACACGAAAACACCTCAGGAGGCAGCCTAAAGGGCGCCAATGGAACCCCACGCCCCTCTCTTGTGACTTCCATCTGCACGTATTTCACTAGCCAATTCCTAGGCACTTGGGGGCAGACAGTTCTCGACACTCCTCAGCTGGGTGGTAATACGCTCCTGCTCTGGCTCCTACTTGTAGGTATGTGGGATCTGGAGGACGGCTGGAAAAGCAACACCCTTTGCTGCTTCAGCTTTGAACAGCCCCTGGAGGAAGTGTCGAGAAAGCACACTCCGCGAAGAATCGGACAACATACTACTTCAACAAATATACTACTCGCGAAATCACCACGAGGAGAAAATTCGAGAAAGCTAGTACAGTGGCTTACCGTGTGGAACAGGGAAGTTACTGGTACCAAACGTATTCTGCGCCATACACCATTAGGCGGCTGCAGGATTATGATGTAGTTGTGTCATTTTTATTCGTTTAAGCCGCGCGGAGTGGCCGCATGGTTTGAGGCGCAATGACACGGATTGCTCGGCCCCTCCCGCCGGAGGTTCGAGTCCTCCCTCGGACATAAGTGTGCGTGTTGTTCTTAGAATAAGTTAGTTTAAGTAGTGTGTATGTCGAGGGACCGATGACCTCAGCAGTTTGCCCCGTTAGGAATTCACACACATCTGATTCGTTTAATTATGCTTTTGAACCTCATAAATGCTCTAAGCTGAAGATCGATAGCGTACCACTCCACCCGAGACACACTATGGACATTAAGGGAATGAAATAATAATAACGGACAAATATCAACAGCGCATTTCATATACTTATGAAGCCTACAGTTGTGCGCTATAGTGCTGTTATGTTGCCGAATTTGCACTGTAAACGGATTGGTACTTGGATACCATTTGGACTCTCTGAACTTTGCTTGCGACGGCCTCCGTTGTCTTGTACACAGATTACATCCTGAATGAGCTCTCCCCTATATCCAGACTTATACTCTCTTACTTACCAATGGCTCTATCAGTGGGTTACGCCATTTTGCTCTGGTTCCCCTAGACGCGAGATACGGTAATTTGTACGAAGACTGTAGACATGTCCCTGCAAATAAACAAACTAGTCATTTGATACATTTATTTTTTCGAGATGTAAATTAAAGCATTATGACTTACAGCTGTATATTCGTCTTGAGAAATCGATTATCTGACTGTAAATCTCAAATGGTGAACTCGTTTCTTATTGCTTCTACACGAAGAGAGGATAACACAGGTGTATCTGTGGTTAAATCTTCATGTGGGTGCACGTAGGAGCGAAGATTATCATAGTGAAAGTTGATAACTACTTACAGATACACACCGATGAGAAACAAACATTACCATGACCTGCTTAATGAGAGTTGGTTCACAGATGAAGTGCAACACTGAGCGATTGTGCGTACATGGGCTCGACAAGTCCTTGGTATCTTTCCAAGTGTCTCTGGCACTATTTGACTACGCACTGGTCACACAAGTCATGTAAATTATGGGCTGGTGGTTTGTGGGCCGTGAAACTGATGGCGAAAGCGTACCACATGTGTTTTTTCGGGTTCAGAACAGTCGACTTTGGTGGCCAAGAGATGAACATGTTCACCATCGAGCTCCTCAAACCCCCGCAGCATGATTCTCGCCTTGCCAAACAGGCGGTTATTATGCTGAAAGACGCCATCGCCTTTGGGGAAGACTTCAAGTACGATGCGGTGCAAGTGGTCTGTAACAATGTTCATGTATTCCGCAGTTGTCATGGTGCCTTTGATTATTGCCATGGTTCTCATGGAAGCCCAAGGTGAATGTTCCGCATATAACACTGGCCCCACCGTCTAGAATTCGTTCTGTAGCAAATGTTTCGAGTTGCGGATCACCTGGGTAACAGCATATCCACACGCAACCGTCGACTCGATTTAACAGGAAACGTGACTCATTCTAACAGGTGACACGTTTGCATTGATCTGCAGTCCATTCCCGATGGTCCCGTACTCACTACAGTCATAACTGTCGACATCGTTGGATCAACTCGGGAACACGTACGTGTTGTCTGCTGTTGGGCCCCTATGTTTACCAGCGTTCGCTGGGCAGTATGCTCAAAACATGTCTGCATCACCATCGTACTTTGTCATCAGATATGCCACAGATCGCCGCCTATCCTGGTTGTCCGAGTGGGCTTGCCTCCGAACACTACTTTTTCTGGTTGTTCACGTACCGTTCTCAGCCTCGACATAATGACATGAAAAGCTATTTATGTCATTGGAATTCATTTGTGGCCCATGTCGTGTCTGCCCCAATTTTACGCTTTCTTTACTGTGCTTCATGCTCACAATGGCACCAGATGGCATTAAGTCTCTTCTTCCTCTTCCTTTCTTCCTAGGCCTAAGCATGCTTCATTCAGTGCGCCTCAGTCTACTTTGAGTTGTCACTCCGTCATTTACTTACGTGGCCTGTATTTCTTGTATCATCTCGTGATTTATTGCTAGCAAGTTTCACAAACTTCCGTTCATCCACCCTCTCTGTGTGTTCGCTCCATTCATTCTATCACTTGTATACCCATTCACAAATTGATCGCAGTTGACATTCTTTTTGAATGTTTCATTTCTCTGTCTCTCAATGATACTCCGAAATAATCTGCAGAATTTTCATTTCCGTACTTTCCAAAAGTCAACTAGCTTTTGATGTGTCACGTCTTGTCGTAGTTGTGCATGCCATAAGTTCTCTTACTTTTGTTTTTCATATGCTTACTTTGTCATCTTTTCCTAGACGAGTGTTTTTCAAAATTGTATCATTTAAATACCCTGCAAATTACTTTTTCTGTTTGTTATCTAACCTCCTTTTCGACTTTTCCACTGCTGGACAAATTAATATCGTCGCATTTAAATGTCACGCAAATAACTTAGTTGCGGACCACTGACGATGCTTTACTTCGATAAAGCGAAACACGTCTGGTGGAAAAAATCACGAATTTTTGTAGTTGAAACGACAGAATAAAAATACCCTCAAGAAGTATATGACCGTGTTTAGGTTTTTGGCTGTCACGTTAAATATATGTAAAACTTTGTGCAAGTTATCTTCACTGTTTGCAAGCACGTCTGCTTCGTCAGGATGACGAATGATTTTTATTTGTTCGTTCCTCAATCCAAAATCACTTCCAGCCAATACATTCTTTACCGCCTCGTGCCTGGTTATATCAAAAAGTAACAGCTCAAAGAGTCGTCTTGTCTTATGCCATATTATCAGGTGCAGAATTAGTTAACCTAGGATCAATTTGTGCCTGGATGTATTTGTTAGTATCAATATCTTCAGTTGTTTTTATTTAATTGGAAGGATTGCCTAGTTTGTGCAGAATGTTTACGACAGTTGTTAAACGAAACCCATCTAAATAAAGACTTCTGCAAATCGGTGAAATAAAAATAAGGTGATCTGTTGTTTTCAGTGGACTTCTCTACAATCTGTCTGCGAACGAATACTGTGTCAGTGCAGGAACTGCCGGATCTAAAACCATACTACCCCTCTGCAAGTTTTGTAATGCTTCTTATTTGATTACATTTTACCTTCGTTGACAGTTTATGAGCTGCACTGAGTAGATTTAACCACCGGGACGGGTCTACTTTATCTCCTGTTTTTTTTTTTTTTTTTTTTTTTTTTTTTTTTTTTTTTTACATGGGAATAGTGGTACTAGTTCTCCATTCATTTGGAACTTTATTAAGAGTTATAACAATGTTAACTACCTTGGTTTAGCCGCGGTGAGCGGCCGCGCAGTTTGAGGCGCCCTGCCACGGATTGCGCGGTCCCTCCAGCCGAAGGTTCGAGTCCTCCCTAGGGCATGGCTATGTGTGTTGTTCTTAGCATAAGTTAGTTTAAGTAGTGTGTAAGTCTAGAGACCTATAACCTCATTAGTTTGGTCCCTTAGGAATTCACAGACACCACTGTCTTGGTTAACTGTTCAGTTAGTGGATGTCCTCCACACTTTAGTAACTCATTAGGTATCCTATTTTCCTTGGGGAATTCCTATTTGCTTGGAGATTTACACCTTCTTCTACCTCTGCTTATGAAATAGCTACACCATTGTTTACTTGTGTGCTGATCTCTGATACTGTCCGTTTTCTGGTAGTTTTTTAAGTTTAAACAGTCTTACAAAGGAAGCTATGGGCTCTCCCGACGAGAATCTGCACGAAACTTTGAGAGGTGAAGAATCATGCAAAGCAAACAACATGTGCGAAATACGGCGTTTCGCAATCGCTTGCAACCCCCGGACGAGGACACGCAGTATGTGTTAATGGTATGACAAAGAATGAGAAAAACGGATGTCGACAAGGGCAATACCAATAATATGATATGAATGTATATTTCAGGTTTGTGTACTCTCCTATATTGAATGCACAGCAACAGACAAACCATATATCCAAAAAAATATAGTCCTTGCACCTCTTACGTGTGTCAATCACTCATTTCACAGAAACAAGACGTTACTGTTACGTACTAATTTCTGCTTTCAACACAAACATTATTCCGTCAGAATCATGAGAAAATGGCCAAATGACATCACGCACAAATACAACTTCAGGCACATGCACCCCACACATCAACGTAGCAAGTAAAAATGCGTAATACAAACCCCATACAACCTACCTTACTCCACGCCATGGTAATGTGGTGGGAGAGTGCACGTGTGTACACCAGGAGTAGGTCACGACGGCACTTGATTCACAGTCGGGAGCGTTGTACTTGTCAAGTGCAGCAAAGCTGATTCCGAACACATTTCGGAATGGAACAGGCGTATCCTGTGTCACGTATCCAGACGATTTTCAGGCGTATCGAAGCACAGCTTGATATTGCGGAGCACAGAACTCATTATATATGATGGACTGCAACTTACAAATGAAGAGTCTGTCATGCAGATTGATGGCACTATTCTCATCACAACGTATATACTCCTCCATGCGGCCTCAAAATAGTTTATACTGACGAAACAATTATGTGTCCAGAGGCTGGCAGTACTTCGTAGCTTTCGGTGGTATGATTTTTGTCTGCAACTGGACGTCCGTGTTGCCGAAGGCTTTCGTCGGCAAACTCAAGTCAGTTTGAGCTGACCCCGAATCTGGCAACAAAATGACAGGACTCGCTACTTCCGGTTCCAGTACCTTCCGCATCCAAGACAAAACAAGTTTTGTAGACATCTTCCCACTAGCACTGTAGTCGTATTCTATGTTCCGCGATTTGTTGCGTTTGATGGTTCAAATGGCTCTAAGCACTATGGGACTTAACATCTGAGGTCATCAGTCCCCTAGAACTTAGAACTACATAAACCTAACTAACCTGACATCACACACATCCATGCCCGAGGCAGGATTCGAACCTGCGACCGTAGCAGCAGCGCGGTTCCGGACTGAAGCGCCTAGAACCACTCGGCCACATGTTGCGTTTGAAACACGCGTTTACAAACTTCCTGCTCGATTTCTGAACGCAGAAATAAAATTTCTTTGCAAGGTCATCTGACATGGACAGAAGTGTTCGATTTGTATATGAGTGCGAAGTACAGTGTATGCCACAGATTGCACAACTTCTTTAGCGGTCTTCTCTCCGGTCACTGATAGCGTCCGGTTCGTTGCGAGTTCGTAGTCATATCGACTTTGATCGGTCTTGAACATCATGTTGGCATCAGTGTATTTGGCAGTGATATAATCTGTCACCATTTACTCACACTCCAATGCTCTCATTCTCTCAGTAGAGTCCATAGTAATATACCGACTTGTAACGAATCGTGTCGTCGTGCCTGATGTTATTTTTTAGCGACGTTTGAAATGATGAAGGAAATATGTGTTGGCCTTAAAATTAGGGATGCCTAGAGCGACAGCTGCTTGCTTCGTCCACGTCTTTAAATGCCAATAGTGAATTGAGAGTCCCATGTGACACGCCTCCTGGAGTTTCGTATACATATGCTGACGAATTCTTGCTGGCTGCTGTACCAAAGAACCACCAGATGTAAGAGCTATAACCATTTCCCGTACCTTCTCCGGTGTTGTCTTGTGTTTGCGTGCAATAGCTGCTACGGATTTTCGCGTAACCTTCACACTGTCATAAATCACCTATATAGTTAGTGGTGTGAACTGTTTGTGAATATTTGTGTGTCGTACTCTCGGGGGTGATGGTTCATAGGAACTGGGACTGGTTGCCACGTTTTGCACTGGCTCTAAGTGATATCTCTCTCTCGGACAATGACCATGTCGTCCCGTCACTCGCACGATCTTCGCTATCATACGAGGGTTGCCCAGAAAGTAATGCACCCTATTTTTTTTCTTCACCGATTTTTTTACTGAAAATAACGAGAATTACACTTACGAATGAATGCTGTTTTATCTACACACCCCATTTTTCCACGAAATCACCATCCTGTTGTATGGCTTTCCTCGAGTGCGAAACAAAGGCGTGTATACCCTGTTGGTATCAATCCTTGTCTTAGTGGCGGAGCCAGTGCTTCATTGTGTAATCACTTCCTCATCGTCCTCAAAATGTCTTCCACGAATGGCATGTTTCATGGCCCAAACAAGTGGAAGTCCGAGGAGTTAGGTCAGTTGTGTCAGTCTTGGATGGTCTCTCCCACCACTACAAATCGTAGAGTTCCACCGAACCGGCTTCTGATTATCTGATCGCCCGTGCCCAGCGACTAATTGTACTTCTGTCGACAGCATATGCTCCATACACTTTGCACAAGTGTTTGTGAATATTTCCCAAAGTTCCTTTATCTGCAGTGAGAAATTCAATGACGGCACGTTGCATGTAACTTACATCACCTACAGAGGCCATTCTGAAACTGTCCTGCAGCTACGCTATCTGTCGGAAGTGACGGAAACTTGACGCGCTCAATCAGGTGACGTCAAATGAAACATACCAAACGTTTCGCAGTCGTAGCATTGTTTTCGGCTGAGAAAAAAAAAACGCGGTGCATTACTTTCTGGGCCATCCTCGTACCATAATGTGTGCCCTTCCAACATGATTACACTTCCTTCCACATATTGTTCCAACATATTCGAAAAATGGCGTGCAATGTACGTTGGAACTGTGACGTCTGGTGGATACCTCTGTGTCACCTCCGTCATTAGTATTTGTATCATAGCACGGGGATTACAAACCATTTTGTCAATCTCACAACCAAACGTAGTCTTGACAACACCATTGTTGAACAGTGGAACAGGCCTCTGCCCTGACTCATTATTCACTACTAACGCCCTTCACGAGTAAACATCACTACTGTACGACACGCGCCATCTTCCACGCCAGCGTCTTCTCACAGGACCTCGCAAAGCATGTCAGGTGTATTGTCTGTTTGCCCGTCAAGGGCTGCAAGTGGCAGTGCTGTTTGTATTGTACTCTCGTTTCCGGGTGGGATACACGTGCTTCGTTGGTTCAAATGGCTCGGAGCACTATGGAACTTAACATTTGGGGTCATCAGTACCCTAGAACTTAGAACTACTTAAACCTAACTAACCTAAGGACATCACACACATCCATGCCCGAGGCAGGATTCGAACCTGCCACCGTAGCGGTCGCGCGGTTCCAGACTGCGGCGCTTAGAACCGCTCGGCCACAACGGCCGTCACACATGGTTCGCCAAACACGTTTAGCTGTAGTCCTCGTCCTTCGAAGCTCCGTTTCTCGTTTGGGAAGTTCATACGACGTTTATTGAAAACTCCATAACTGCGCATATTGCGAGCGGGTGTCCTGGCCCTGGAGTTGTGAGCAATTGCGCCATACGACCGTCCCACGTATTGTTAATGTGGAAAAGCGGGAAAAATAAAGTGCATGACCTTATTGTTCGTGAAAGTCTAGCGCAAAATCATGTGCCAGGTGACTCCGTTCCTATTTCGACTTTGTGAGCTGAATCCAGTATGGCGTATTTAAGAAAACGGCCGCCATGATGACTGTTCGCGTCATAAGATGCGTCTCTACCTCTATAACCATTATGATACCTCTAACTTTCCGTACACAAGCCGTTTCCTAAATACAAGGTTAGACATGATCTTTTAGCCTACCACTATATTGAGAGCGTATCCCCACATTACGTGTCCTCATCCAGGAGTTGCAGGCGATTGCGAAACGCCGTGTTTCGCACATATTGTTCTCTTGCATGGCTCTTCGCCTGTCGAAGACTCGTGGAAAATCTCGTCGGGAGATCCCCTCGTTAGACACTCAACCCATGATTCCTCACTCATTTTATTTATTTATTTAACCTGATCTCAGTAGGGTCATCAAGCCCTCCTTTACATCGGAGCGGGGTTTCACACACACAGTGCCTTTTTCACATCACAGTTACCTAAGGAATAATAGTTTCAGTATGACATATAGTATTAAAATGATCTGAGTGTCTATAGAGACAATGTAAGTAATACTGACTATGAACTAATGAAGCTAATGCTAGCAGTATTTCTACTAGTGGTGCTGCGGACATTAATAACGACAATACTAACACTAATAATAATAATAATAATAATAATAATAATAATAATAATGTCTATTGGAACTATTATAACAAAAAGTCCATATCCATTAACGCAAAATTGAGGCACTACAACACTGTCGTACTTCCGGAGGCACTGTATGCATCTGAAACAACACTAATAGGTGGGCAAACTAAAACCGAAGAAATAGAGAATCATGAACGGAAAACTCTCAGGAAAATTTTTGGCCCAATACAAGAGCAAGGAATCTGGAAGAAGAGACCAACATCAGAATTATATAAATACACAGACAAGATTACGGATACAATAAGGGAAAAAGAGAATGCGGTTCTACGGACATGTCCACAGGATGAATGAAAACAGCGAATTCTTAAAGTCATCAACTCAGGCAAGGGAAAAACAAAATGGATAAAAGAAGTTGAAGAGGACCTCAGACAAGCACACATAACAGTAAACGATGCAGAAAATAGAACTGAATTCAGGAACATCATCAAAAACATAAATCAATAATAATAATAATATCGTCGTTCACTTTCAAAATCTCATTTGATTTTCTGCCTCTGTTGTATCATTCTCCAGATTTGTTAGTGCAGCTCATAAAAACCATGTTCTAAATTTTTACAAAAGAACGATTCACCAGTGCCTCGTGTCATTACGGAAACTTTTGTAATCTTCTTAAAACTTGTGTTTTGAGTGTTTTGTGTTTAAAATAGGTAAACGTTTATTTATATACATACCCGAAACCTCTTCACGAAATCATGTTGTTCTGTATGTTTTCCGCTGATGCTTTATAATTGAAGTATCTAATGCTTCTTTAGCTGCTTCTTCAATACTTTCTTTGATTCTCTCCAAGCCCTGAGCTGTAATAACTTCTGTTTTAAAGCGTTCTCTTTCATTTTCCTCTGATAATCATTTCTGATATAAAATTTTTGAACAGTCATTCCACAGCAACTCTAAATTAAACTTTTATTCCTTTAAGATAGGTTATTAAGCATTCTTGTTCCTCCCTACATGCAATGTGATTATTGTCATGAGAAGGCTGTGATGTTGGCAGGGTATAGCGAGCTAACGTATAGTACTGACCGGGAGTGGATGATCCTGTTTGTAACTATGTAATATATCGCAGATTTATGACATCTTGTGTTCTGAAAAGTGTATTTACACTGCTCTTTGTGGACATTATGACACTATTTATTCTCAGTTCGTTGCTTCAGTCTCGAGGAGGGTAAATGTTGTAACGTACTGGCTAGTCAATGTATATTGTAACCAATGGGGCTCTAGCGTAGGCACGTCTGTTATAGTAACGGCACAAGTAATGCTGTGCAGTCCACCGTAAGCACATTTAGCCAACTTACTTTACATAGGTGAAGATTCTACAGGAAGTCGCCGCTTTCGGACAAGTTCGCGGAAGTGGGCGTCGAACCGTTAGGTTAATAGTGGGTGCCGTCGCATGGGTAACTTCGCGCGTAGCTGCAGCAATTTGGCGGCATGCGAAATCTCGTCGGAGGCGGCGCGGCGGCGGCAGCCGGGCAGCTATCGCCGGCCAGCGATCAGTAGCTCACACGTCGGGCTCCGTGTGCAACAATGTTGAAATAATTTAAGCTGTGGCAGTGTGTGTGAGCGCGCGCGGGCAGCCGCGGGTGAGCGAGGTGCGAATCGATTTGCATATAATGGCTGCGCGCGGGGGCAGCAAGCGGGGAACGAGATGGAGATAGAAGGCGCCAGTTCCGCCTGAAATGCTTAAGACAGGTGAATTATTCGTGCGGGAGGAAGTGAGATGAAAGAGCTCTGATAACAAGCGCGCTCCGCGCTTCCTCTGCTGCTACTGTAGCCCCGCGCGAGTCTGGCGCGAAGAAAAGAGTGAAACGAACGGCCAGAAACAGCGATAAAAATACGAGTTAACGGGAATAATTAAAACCGAGAATTAATCTGTTAATTATGTCGGCGTTCGGCTTCCCAGGGAAGTGAGGAGCGCGTCTGCGCAGGGCGGGCGCACCGCTCTGAGCGCAGATTGTAATCGGAAATCAGGGAGCGCGGACTCGCCCGTTAGGCCTAGGCCGGCAGCCCGCGGCTCAGAACAAAGGAGTGCGGCCGAGTCCACCGGGCGAAGCTAGGAACACCACTCGCGCCATCTTTAGCACTAATGTTTAAGCTCAGCTTCTCTGTTGACGACTCAGTGAGGGGAGTGAATGGGGAATTAGAACAGCAATAAGGGGAGTGAATGAAAAATTGGAGAGGATAATAAGGGGAGTGAATGAAAAATTGGAGAGAGCAATAAGTGGAGTGAATGGAAAACTGGGGAGAGCAGTAAGGGACTGAATGGAAAACTGGGGAGAGCAGTAAGAGGAGTGAACGGAAAATTGGAGGCAGAGCAATGAAACTGCGAGGCGATCAGATAGCAGTATTAATGTTCACAGTGCGTGAAGCACTTCTGGCCAAATGTGAGGACGAACTGGGACACTTGTTGAAATTAGTAAAAAAATGTTCAAATGTGTGTGAAATCTTACGGAACTTAACTGCTAAGGTCATCAGTCCCTAAGCTTACACGCTACTTAACCTAAATTATCCTAAGGACAAACACACGCACCCATGCCCGAGGGAGGACTCGAGCCTCCGCTGGGACCAGCCGCACAGTCCGTAACTGCAGCGCCCGAGACCGCTCGGATAATCCCGCGCGGCCTGAAATTAGTAGACAGTGTACTTAGCACGGGGTAAACAAAATATGGATAACAGTATTTGTTGTTGTGCTCTACGTTCCGATTACTAGTTGGTTCAGCCCTCCGGGCAAGCCTATAGTGTTGTAATGAACCTAGCGTCCTCAGAAGTTTCAAGTGTTAACAAAGATGTTCCATTCCGTATAAATTTTGGCCAGATTTGGGTCAGTTTTATTACTTACGTTATATATTTCTCATCTGAAGATATCTCTATTTTTCTGATATTTCTATTATTTTTATCGATCCATTTCGTATAATCGATTTTGTACTATTAAAATTTATAATCACAGTTGTCAATTTAAATGATCAAAAACACTAATTTGTGCTAAATATATTATTGTTATGCATCAATTTTCATGTAAATAGAAGATTTTACTATCGACAGTAAAATCGAGTCTATGAAATAACAGGTATCCGCTATTTTTCATATTGTTAGAATTTGCAATCTTTTTTATTAAACATCATGCATATAAATCCTTGCATAAGTAATTAGTTTGAGAAAAGACGATATAGATTAAATCTGAAAACAGTTTCAATCAAGACAGTCAAGTTAATGCTAAAGTGGATAATATGCTGTCCCTGAAGCACTGGGAGGTGGCCACCTAATATATATTGTATTTCTTGCGCTATGTGCGTCATAGCTGTGTTAGAGCAACGTCAGACAGTTTCAGAGTTGGGTCAGATAGCGAAACAGTGGCTTTAGCATCGATTGAGTTTGGTACATGTTTTTCTCTGATGAATTATGTTTTTTGTATGACTCAAGCAAGTTTCACTACGTATAATTGAAAAGTGCGACGGTAAACTGTGTTTCAAGTCAATGCAAATAAAAGAAGAAAATTATTAAAAGCAAGATAATGTTCCATGAGTTGTCGCTTAAATTACCCTGGATAAAATCTTTTCAGTAGGTTATACAAGAACAAAGGAACAAGTTTGTTTGTGATGTCTATTTTGTAGGAACTAAATATAATCAAACAAATTGCTGTTGAAAACGACTACAAAACGGACATCATAAACAAACTCAACAACAAGTTAAAACGGAAACATGCAGTAGACACAGACAACACAGCAGACCACGCCACTTCAGAAAAAAAGAGAGAGATGGTACACACTAACATACAATAACAAAATATCACGTACAATAAGAAACATCTTGAAAAAGCAAGGGAGCCCAATAACATTCAAAACAAACAACACAGTTCAGGAAAGACTAAGACCAGTCAGAGAAACCTCAGTCAAATTCAGCAACGCTAGAATATGTTAACTCACTTTCAACTCCTGTCAGGCCCAATACAAAGGACAAACAAGCAAAAACTTCCGAACGAGGTACACAGATCACATGAGAGCTCTAAAGAGTGACAGCACACATTCAACTTTTGCAGAACATCTAATGAACAAAAACCATTACCCCACTAATATCGAAAACGATCTACACATTCTGAGAAACAGGAACCGTCTATACCGACAACTAACAATAAAAAAAAATTACTACATACAAAAGGCTACAGTGGGAGGGAAAAATGTAATAAACGAAAACACAACACTTTGTAACAACACACTCTTTACCTCTCTGAGAGAAATGACCAAGGACACAGAACAGAAAGCACACACACGCAAAAGAACCACTTCTCTATCACACACAGAGACATAAATAATGAACAGAAGTCGTCGTAATTCGCGCTACAGTGTTTCATGGCCCTTCTCGCCACATGCGATACACCTCTCTCGACACACGCGAACAGCAAGATGGCGTAATGTTCTGGATCAGAAACAGAGTGCGAAAGTTTTGTTTTTCTGTATATAAAAGCAGCCACATACCATCCAACGTACGTGAGTACACGAATAACTAAGTAACAGCTCAGTACACACCAAATAACTGGTTTTACACAACACTACCACAACCCCAAGTATACATTGCTGACATACGAAGTTCATCTTTTAGTATTTTGTTTACTAACAGCTGCTCACATGGTTGCATATGACAAGATGTTCGCTAAGTAAAAAACGGCAACAGTACGAAGCGCACAGAAAATATGTCGCAGACAGCGACAATAATTGCTTAAAACATGCTGTAACATACAATAAATAAGGTAGTATAAAATGGTTCAAATGGCTCTGAGCACTATGGGACTTAACTGCTGTGGTCATCAGTCCCCTAGAACATAGAACTACTTAAACCTAACTAACCTAAGGACATCACATACATCCATGCCCGAGGCAGGATTCGAACCTGCGACCGTAGCGGTCACGCGGCTCCAGACTATAGCACCTAGAACCGCACGGTCACTGCGGGCGCCTAGGGTAGTATAAAAGTGTCTATAGAAAACTATATTTCAAAAAACGAATAGTAAAAATGTAATAATGTGCTAGTGTGTTTGTATAACCATGCTATTTTCTACATGTTTTAGATTAAATAAAAAAAAACACTGATGATGGTGATATTTGTCGCCAAAACTAGTTTGTGAGAATAAAGAAATAAACGAATAACAAGGTGTTTTGCATCAAGGCGGACTCAGTTTTCTGATATTACTGTTTTTCTATGCAAACACGGACCAAATGGAAGAGTTCCAAGATAAAATCAATGTATTTTAAGTTTGTTTAAACTATGAAATAGTTATTACTATGTAATAACTGTGCTACCCTACTAATATGGACTATAAGGGAGTGCATTACACTGTGGAGACATCTTCATCTCTTTGTAACTGCTTCACACTGCATCGACTTCAACCTGCTTAATGCTGTCAAGCGTTGGTCTCCTCCTACAGATTTTACGCCAACCCCTCCTCCAACACTTGGCCGCCTCCGTAACGGCAACGTCAGCGCGCCAGTGGTTTCTCCTTAGTTGAGGGATCGGAACGGGGGTCCTCTCAGTCTCGTAATACTGAGGAGAAACTTGAATGAGAGGTACCACCTCCAAGATCTACAAAGCACGAACGGACCAGGAGAAAAGGATGCTGACCCCAGGACCCTCCATATCGAAGCCAAGCGATGCCCCTGCCTGAGGGTGGCACGGCGGTCTGTCGGTCTCGTTGTCCCGCCTGTGGACAGAAGGGCAGAGCTTTCCTTTCCTTTTACCCCCATCCTTCCATTACCAAACCGACTATACCTTGAGGCTTCAAGATGCTGTCACAATGCACATCTCGAATAGGTCTCACCAGAAAGAAATACGGGAGATTAGAGCGCATACAAGGCCATTCAGATATATTTCCCCCGTTCTGTATCCAAACGGAAAATGAAAGGACAAATAATGTTGGTACGATGTACTGCACAGTAGCGCACGGACACGTGAGCAGTAATGTCAGGACCCAATCGTCGGTCGTCTCTGCTGGTTACAATCCCGCCGTTGTCGAATTCGAAAACATGCTAGTAGCCTTTATTCGTTCTTATGGAGGCACTAAACAATCTTCTCAAGCAACCGACATTAAATTACGACTTATCAATGAAAAACTCACTGTGTAGTCATTCTTCAGGTAGGGGAGTGTCGTACCTGGAGGACAGTGTACCTTGTGTAGGTGGTCGATTTTCCAACCTGGCGACCTACTTTAGAATTACATGAGGGGGGGTGCAGTAGAGACCGCCATAAGCAGTTTCCGCCATTGCCTACTGTTTTTGTTGTTGTGAGACATGAGGATTTCTTTGGTGCAGCGCTTGTAAATATTAGGAGGTATACCCTTTTATGTACTTCTGAAAGCAGTCTCGGTACGCCCCTTGCTGATTCACGAGAAGCGCCGTCTGCGAATTTTCTTTTATCTCGTCTATCGTTGCAAATTTTCATCCTTTCAATGGGGTTGAAACGTCCCCTTAGAAAAGTTTATGAATTACTGTGCTGATAAACCCCTTACGTTATTTGATTTTCAAACAGCTGAGCAGAACTGAACGTACTCTGCATTTCTCTCTTTACTTATTCTGATCAACACTAAACTGACACACAATAGTTTTAGCGCAACGCAATCTGACTTTCAATAATCCCTACAAAAGCCTGGCCCTGACTAACAATAACTTATAACTTTCATGAATCACTTACCTCACTAAAATCTCCGTTACTCGAACTACTGCAATACAGCGAGCGCCAATACTGCCAGCTAAATAAAAGATTCTAACTACTGAAGGTACTAACTACTGATAGGCATACTAAGCAAATGAAAGATATCGATAGAGAACAAACAACGTATTTACCTTAATAGTGTTCAAAAGTCATTATATATATATATATATATATATATATATATATATATATATATATATATATATACTGTTCATGATATCCAGTATTGCAAATTTACTCTTTCTGGCGGACACACGTCCAGATCGTCCGCTCTTAAAATTCTGCCATCTCTCTCCCCACATCCACCACTGCAGGCGGCTTACCTCCAACTGCGAAACGTTATGCGCTGTTCACATCTAACTGCCCAACACTACAATAACAAATATTGCAACAATGCCGACCAGCCCCAGACTGCACACAGCACAGTCAGTGATTTTCATACAGAGCGCTACGTATAGGTTACCAACATAAAATCCTAAGCACCCTACTTACAGGGTTTTCAACTTTGGAATTAAAAAAACGTCTGCAGGGGACACGTGTGGATAGGAGGATGAGGCAGCACAGTGATTTCGTTTTTTGTGCAGTATCACGCACCAACAGGGATGAATGTACGCGTGCGTTATCGTGATGCAAGAGCTATGAATTGTCTCGTCATATTTCATGTCGTTTCCTTCCCACATTTTCTCGCAGATATCGTAATACGTACCGATAGTGCCATCGATTAACAGTTTGTCCCTGCGACACGAATACACGATGAGCTATTGCTACAAAGTCAAAGAAAACTGTCGCCATGGCTTTGACATGTGACGTAACTTGACGACCTTTTTTTGGTCTTTGAGAACCTTTACCGACCCGAGCCATGGTCTCAACGTCGTAACCGTACCCACGCCTCACGACCAGTTACGATTCTCTTACGAAACATCTTGTTTTCATTTACGCGATCCAACAGCACTTCAGAGATTGTGAGGCGAAAGTGTTTCTGGTCTTGTCTCATGAGCCTTGGGACGGAAATGGCGGCAACGTGATGCGTTCCAACATGCTGTGTTAAAATGTCACGACATGATCGAACTGAAACGTTACATTCCTCAGCAATCTCGCGGACAGTCAGTCTTCGAGTAGCACGCACTATTTCGCTGACGTTCCTGACAAGAGCGTCGTCGCTAAACGTCGAAGGGTGTCCTGAAGGAGGGTCATCTTGAAGTTCCGTCCGGCCAATTTTAAGCTGCCTGAACTATTCGTAACACCGAGTACGGCTGAAGCACTCATCGCCATAGGCTTCGTACATCATTTGATGTGACTTTGTAAATTTTTTCTTGAGTTTCACGGAATATTTAGTGCTGACGCGTTGCTTCTCTAATTCCGCCATCTCGAAATTTGCAAAATGTGCGATACGACGTTCTGCTCAATATTGCTCTGAACAATGAACTTTTTTAACAGGCCCGAGTATATAAAAAGCTATTTTGAGGACACTGTTAATTCTTTAGTTACAGAGTTTCACGATAAAAAATTCTGTATATTTTTAAAGTAGACTACTTCGGTAACATGTGGACTGTTAAGCAATACTTCGTCAGTCGTGTGTCATAATGTACCTCGAAATGGAACGTCTCTTCACCTTCGAACACATTATACTCGCAAATAAATTGGGTTTTTCAACGTCTTAATAATGTTTCCTGCGCCAGAAGTGGAAAACGGGTTTAGATGCCAAAAACTCCTGTTTCAAAATATTTTTATCTTTTAGCTGATATTTGATAATGTTGCTTCTCAGTTTGATTTCACTTACTGATTATTGATATGTTTCATAGTAGTCCCGCACGCAGGATATGAAAGCAGGGAAGCAAAAGCAAGAATCCCGCACCACCGCTCATGGCAAGGTCGTAGTGGAGGTGGTTTGCCGTTGCCTTACTCCGGTCTGTTATGGAGTATAAAGTTTGTTCCTGTGTCATGTGGATGACTGCGAGGAGTGCTCGTACAATGTAGTGTTGGGGATCAACATTAACACTGTGACATGCCCTGCGGCGAGGTTCGTAATTTAATGTAGACCACTGCTGCAAAGACTACTGGTCACGAACCTTACACCATCACCTCTTCTCCTCTCACCGGCCAAACACTGGCAATGAAACTTTCATCCACTGCCAGGATTCGAGCCGGCTTCCCTTCGGGTCGAGCGCCACTGCACAAGCGTGCGTTTGCGACGTCGGATACAGAACCGGGTAACTGCTATGTATTACCACTAGATTCATAATGTAACACAGATGCTATTAAATACATTATGGATATGATTTTCTTGATTGAGGTAGTTTTAAGATTAAACTGAATATTTGTTCCTACGTACATGACTATATTGTACCTCGGAAAATTTTGTCATATATTTTGGGAAACCTGGTTTTCCGGGGTATTTTTTTTTTAATTTCAGAAAAAGACAGCAGCACACATGAAATAAATGCTACCATTTCAAAAATAAGTCAAATATTAAATTTATATTACATGGATAGCTACAGGCGAAATCTGAAAAGTTCCAAGGTACAGAACTCTCCCCTGCAGGGTGAAATCGATGTTGCTCCTATCTGCAGTGAGCGGAAGTTCCATTCTGCTCATTTGCATATTCTAGCGTGTAACACACTTCATGCCCTTTTGGAATTTCTTGCATTCCTTCTCCATTCTAATGACCAGTGGTTTACATCCTCCGCTGAGTCACGCTGTATGAACTCCCCCTAGAGGCTACATCAGCAGTGGGCAGCGCATTATCTGTGTACCCTGGAGAGGCTACTGAAGTAGGTACTTAAGTGGATGTTATACACGATAAGGCAGCTAGCAGGGTACCAAAAATGCACTGACGAGACAAAAATTTTTGACCAGTACCCACTGCGAATCTACCGCCAGGTGTCGTTCTGAGCGAACTGCACAGTAACGAAACTACACTCTAAGACAAAAAAAAAAAACAAAAAAAAAAAAGAAACAGGGCGCCACGAAGGAATTATTCAAATGAGACAGAACTCACTACATCTGACGTACGTGTACAGACAAATAAATGAGCACAATTTCAGGAAAATTTGGTGATTTCTTCAAAAGAAAGAACTACACAAACTGAGCAATTCAAAAGCGCACTCGTCCATCTCCGCCCCTTGTGAAAGCAGTTACTCTTCTTGGCATTGACTGACAGAATTATTGGACGTCCTCCTGAGGGTTAATGTGCCAAGTTCTGTTCAACAGGCGCATTAGATCGTCAAAATCCAGGGATGGTTGGTAGGCCCTACCTATAATGCTCCGGATGTTCTCAGTTGGGAGAGATCCATCGACCTTGCTGGCCAAGGTGCGATTTGGCAAGCACATCGACAATCAGTAGGAATTCTCACTGCGTACGGGCGGACATCACGTCGCTGAAATGTAACCGCAGTATGGCTTGCTTGCCCTGAAGGACAGCAAAACGAGACGCAGAATATCGTCGACGTACCGCTGTGCTGTAAGGGTGCCGTGGATGTCAATAAAATGGGACCTGCTGTGAAAAGAAATATCCACCAGACATTCACTGCTGGTTGTTGGGCTGTATGAAGGCGACAGTCAGGTCGATATTCCACTGCCTGGAATCTCAATGACTGGAGTAGAACTGTCTTCAGTGAGGAGTCCTGTCTCGAACTGAGCCTCGATGACCAACGAAGACGTGTCTGGAGACACCCTAGTAGCGTGAGATACCAACAAGTCGGTCGCCCAACATCTACACGGCCCCAGTACGTTATACTGAATGACGAATGATTGACAGTGACTAAAGTGACATTAGCTCCAAGCCTGCATATAAGGACCCCTTTGTCCTCACTGTAATGTAGCTGCAGTCAGGTAAATATAGAGGTTACTGGATTGGGCCACAGATTTTGCAAGAAGACGCTATAGATGATGTAGCTTATATATGTGCAAATCGGTGATATTGAATCAGCACAGTAAGATGAGTCGATGTGCTGACGTGACAGATTGAGAGACAGAAGCTATTGTGTTGGGCCGGCCGTTCCCATAATTACATTCTGAATGACGTTGCCCGATTTGTTGGAGTTGCGCCGTGTCTACAAGCAGCTGCGTGCCACTCATATCCGTGTAAGAGAGCGCACCAAGCGACAGAGACTGGACCCGAGTGTTGCGCCTTGTCAGTAACATTCAGTTTCAAAACGGAAATGTGTTGCCAAGCTTTCACCTATCAGAGTAAACCATTGACCGAAATGTACAGGATGATTCAAAAAGAATACCACAACTTTAGGAATTTAAAACTCTGCAACGACAAAAGGCAGAGCCAAGCACTATCTGTCGGCGAATTAAGGGAGCTATAAAGTTTCATTTAGTTGTACATTTGTTCGCTTGAGGCGCTGGTGACTAGGCTGAAAACCAAACTACCCGAGGCAGCCCGTGACAGAGCACTTCATCACTGGCCTCCAAGAAGCCCTGATCTTACCCCCTGCGATTTTTTCTTATGGGGGTATGTTAAGGATATGGTGTTTCGGCCACCTCTCCCAGCCACCATTGATGATTTGAAACGAGAAATAACAGCAGCTATCCAAACTGTTACGCCTGATATGCTACAGAGAGTGTGGAACGAATTGGAGTATCGGGTTGATATTGCTCGTGTGTCTGGAGGGGAGCATATTGAACATCTCTGAACTTGTTTTTGAGTGAAAAAAAACTTTTTAAATACTCTCTGTAATGATGTATAACAGAAGGTTATACTATGTTTCTTTCATTAAATACACATTTTTAAAGTTGTGGTATTCTTTTTGAATCACCCTGTATATTTAGTGTCGGGTACCACGCAGAAGGCCACTGATCACAGCTGCATATAACGCTACGTGTCTTCAAAGGGCCAAACACAGAACATAAGCAGTAGCTGACAGGAGTCGCGTGTTTTGTTTCTCATCAAATGACGTCGAGTGCTCCGATAGCATTTAACTCGCCGTATTTGGAGTCTGTAGTTGTTCTGAGATATTTCACGAACGCGGGTGGGGGGGGGGGGAGTGGATGGGGCGTTCTTACCATGAATTTGGCTTAGGCATACTGTTCTAGGTTATCGTGAACATGAACCGGTTTATTTCAATATCTTCATGATAAGAAAGCTGTGGACACTCCAGTCATTCAAGACGGACTACTGCCGTGTTCACAGGGATGCACGCTATTATTTGATGATCTCAAAAGAGAGCATCACAAGGCCTTTCTAGGTATTAAATTAATTACACCTTTGTTAATCGATAACGTTCGCCTATCTAAACGTTCAAAAATAATATTTGACAAACAAAACAAACCGTCCCTGGTTCGATGAATTCCCATCCCATCTCACTTCAACCCTTTCGCTAAATTATCTGATCTCAATCTCACAGAAAGTTCCTGGTACTGCATGGAACAACTAATGAAAAGAAGCAGTTAACATCCCCCAAATTTGGTAGCTCTGCTCCCCATGGGTTCTAATTATTAGTGAGTGGCTAGAGCAGGATATGTCGCACATCAAGAAACTTGACTCTACCTTGCCGAACTGAAGCCGCTGTCAAGGTTAGAGTCAATTCACTAGCTTGATGGCTCCTGCGGGTAACTAATAATCTATAAGGTGTGCTTATATTTCTTCTAGAGGGACACTAGAAGCGATAATCAAGACCAACGAGTAAAATCAGTGGTAGCGAAGCATTCTGGGGAAATCTGTCATTTTCTTTCTCATCTCTCACCTTTCATTCCTCGAAGCGTCAGGCGGCTGTTGTAAATTTAGTTGTTGTGGGCCCAGTGTACCTGGCATTGGGGCAGAGGAGATGGGGGTTCCAGTTCACAACAACAACTTGTCTCATGGCAAGTCATTTTCGAACTTTACGCCCTTGCGTCGTCATAGTGATGGGCTTGTGTCCTGCAGTACTGTACACCCCTGGAACAGAAGACAGTATCTATAACAAGTAGTGTAAGTAGGCTGTTTAGGTTTTTATGTTGGTAACGCCACGTAGCGCTCTATATGAAAATCACTGACTGTGCTGTGTGAAGGCTGTGGTTGGTTGACATTGTTGGAGTATATGATATTGTAGTGTCGGGCAGTTGGCTGTTAACAGCGCGTAGCTTTGTGCAGTTGGAAGTGGGCCGCCAGCAGTGGTGGTGGATGTGGTGAGAGAAATGGCGGAGTTTTGAGAGCGGATGATCTGGACGTGTGTCCATCAGAGACAGTAAATTTGTAAGACTGTATGCCATGAACTATATATATATTATGACTTTTGAACACTATTAAGGTAAATACATTGTTTGTACTCTATCAAAATCTTTCATTTGCTAACTATGTCTATCAGTAGTTAGTGATTTCAGTAGTTTATTTAGCTGGCAGTAGTGGCGCTCGCTGTATTGCAGTAGTTCGAGTAACGAAGATTTTTGTGAGGCAAGTGATTTGTGAAAGGTATAGGTTAATGTTAGTCAGGGCCATTCTTTTGTAGGGATTATTGAAAGTCAAATTGCGTTGCCCTAAAAATATTGTGTGTCAGTTTAGTGTTGATCAGAATAGGTAAAGAGCGAAATGTCTGAGTACGTTCAGTTCTGCTCAGCTGTTTGAAAATCAAGAGGTTCATCAGCACGGTAATTCATTAATTTTTCTAAGGGGACGTTTCAGTAGGAATGATGTAGAAATCGAGGCGTCGCTAGAATCTCAAGAGGCCTGTACAAGTCATATGAAACTGTAATACTGACGCTCGAAAAACGTAAATAGGAATCTTTGGGAGAAGAGCTACGTGGTCCTAGAAAAAGCGTGTAGGTTCAATGTACGGAATCGATATTCAAGGAAGAGCGTCCGAAAATTTATCTGCGACTGTTCTACACTGAAGCGCCAAGGAAACTGGTATTGGCATGCGTATTGAAATGCAGAGGGATGTAATCAGGCAGAATACGCCACTGCGGCCGGCAACGCATATATAGGACAACGATTGTCTGGCGCAGTTGTTAGATCGGTTACTGCTGCTACAATGCCAGGTTATCAATATTTAAGTGAGTTCGAACGGGGTGTTATAGTCGGCGCACTAGCAATGGGACTCAACATCTCGGAGGTAACGATGAAATGGGGATTTGCGCGTGCGATCATTTCACGAGTGTACTGTGAATATAACGAATCCGGTAAAACATCAACTCTCCGACATTGCAGTGGCAGGAAAAATATCCTGCAAGAACGGGACCAACGACGACTGAAAAGAAACACTTCCGCTGGCCACCAAATACCCCAGACATGAACATTTTGAGCATATCTTGGATGCGTTACAACGTGCTGTTCAGGAGAGATATCCATACGTTCGTACTCTTATGGACTTACGGACAGCCCTGCAGGATTAATGGTGTCCATTAGCTCCAGCATTACATCAGACATTAGTCGAGTCCATGCCACGTCGTGCTGCGGCACTTCTGCGGGCTCGCGGGGGCTCTACGCGATATTAGGCAGGTGTACCAGCTTCTTTGGCACTTCAGTGTATATCTCACACACGAACAACAAGAAGAAGGTAAAAGCGATATGTGTGCTGACAGGGCAAGCGAAGGAATTTTCGCTCGCTCGATACGGGAAATTAATAGCACCGACATTGTCTAATTTTAGCACATAGTACCCTCCAGTACATATGATTTAGTGACTTATGTAGTATATGTAATTATGCATACAAAAACGGAAAAGAAGTTGCGACATCAAGAAGGAATGGTGCTACATTTAACAAAAGTTGGCAGGGGTAGTTCTACATCTGAAAGATGATTGCTATTCAAATTTCGCGTCAGTCGCACAGGAGTGTCCCTAGCAGCGCCTCCGTCGGTATGAAAATCGGCTTGCTTTAAATACACGTTGTAACGGTAGTGAGCCTTAGTTGCCTTTGAGACTCAACATCGTGAGTTGATGATATTCAAGAATGCCTTTAAGGGGGGTAGAACGTCAAACGGGCCGTCTTGGAGCAGGAGAGTCACCACAGAACATTTTAATTTCCACTGTCTATACTTTTACGAATAAATTCATAAGATTTTGTCAGCATCACCAGGAAGGATTACGGATTCACAATCATAGCAATGGAAGTTCAAAAAAATAACAAAATAATTTTTTTTACTTGTGAAAGTTCATTTTTTCACTTCTATTTGCTGCATTTGTTGCCATAGGTACACGTTTCTTCATAAGTAAGAGAGCTTCTTCGATGAATTTTGTACAGCATACAAACCATACTTACAGGTGTATGAAACTCCAGAAACTATTTAATTTATGAAAAAATGAATGTGCTGTTGCATTTTAAACTTCATGTTCCGAAAAAACTCAAATTTTATAGTTAATTATCTCAATTTTTAGCACAGTTTTTATAGATTTGGAAAATTCTAGAGTTTCATACACCTGTACGTATGGTTTGTATGCTGTGCAAAATTCATCGAAGAATCTCCCTTACTTATGAAGAAAATGTACCTATAGCAACAAATGCAGCCACTGGTAAGTGAAAAAAAGATGAAATACAAACGTAAAAAAATAAATTTGTTTCTTATATTTTTGAACTTCCACCACTATAAGCGTAAATCCTGAATCCTTTCTGGTCATTCTAACAAAGTTTTATGAATTTATCTTTAAAAGTATAGACAGTGGGAATTAAAAATTCCTGTGGTGTCTCTCCTGCTGCAACTCATCCCGTTTGACGTCCTACCCCCCTTAAGGCAAGAAAGACGCAGTTGTCAGCACTCTGTTGGCTTTGAACGAGCTTGTGTAATAGGGCACAAGAAGCTGGATGCTCCTGCCACACTCCAGAAAGACTGTATATGACTGCTGGCAGCGGAGGTCAGGAGAATGTACGGTCACAAGAAGACCGAGCTCCGGACGCCCACGTGGCACTTCCGAGAGGGAAGACCGCCGTGTTCGGCGATGTTTCTATCCCATCGTACTGCATTTGCAGCAGCAATTACAGCAACAGTTGCTACCTCAGTGACACAACGAACTGTTACAAATCTGTTATTTCAAGGACAGCTCCGACCCAGCCGCACTGTTGCGTGCGTTCCACTGACCCCAAACCACCGCCTTTTGCGACTTCAGTGGTGTCAAGCGAGAGTTCATTGGAGAGCAGGGTGGAAGTCTGTTGTGTTTTCTGATGAAAGCCGCTTCTACTTCGGTGCCAGTTTCGGCTATGTGTTGGTTAGCTGACCAGTTGAGAGAGCCTGGAACCAACCAGACTGCATGCTAGACGCATTAGCCTTGAATGAGATTTTCACTCTGCAGCGGAGTGTGCGCTGATATGAAACTTCCTGGCAGATTAAAACTGTGTGCCCGACCGAGACTCGAACTCGGGATTTTTGCCTTTCGCGGGCAAGTGCTCTACAAACTGAGCTACCGAAGCACGACTCACGCCCGGTCCTCACAGCTTTACTTCTGCCAGTACCTCGTCTCCTACCTTCCAAACTTTACAGAATTACTGGAATTACGGTTTGGGGCATTATTTCGTATGACAGTAGGAGTACTCTTGTGGTTATCCTATGCACACTGACTCCACAGTTGTACGTCAGCCTGGTGCTTCGACCTGTTGTGCTACCATTGATGAACAGCATTTTGCCGGCCGGTGTGGCCGTGCGGTTCTAGGCGCTTCAGTCTGGAACCGCGTGACCGCTACGGTCGCAGGTTCGAATCCTGCCTCGGGCATGGATGTGTGTGATGTCCTTAGGTTACTTAGGTTTAAGTAGTTCTAAGTTCTAGGGGACTGATGACCTCAGATGTTAAGTCCCATACTGCTCGGAGCCATTTGAACCATTTGAACAGCATTCCAGGGGGTGTTTTCCAACAGGATAACGCTCGCCCACATATCGCTGCTGTAGCCAACATGTTCTGTAGAGTGTCGACATGTTGCCTTGTCCCATTCGTTCCCAGATTAGTCTCCAATCGAGCACATCATCGGACGACACTCCAGCGTCATCCACTTACAGCATTAACAGTCCTTGCTTTGACCCACCAAGTGCTACAGTCATGGAACTCCGTCACACAAACTGACATCGGGCACCTGCACAGCACAATGCATGCACGTTTGCATGCTTGCATTTAACATTCTGGCGGTTACACCTTGAAACCTTCTCATCTCCTCCATACCTCTTTTGTTATTGATAACCATCCCTTTTACAATAAACTATGAAACCTTCCCTTAGGATTTCTATCTCTTGCTTAATAATAACAAATGGAATCTTCTCTTTGAAACTTAATTGCTGCTTATTAAAAGTGATTTTCTGATTATTTCGACGAAACATAGAATGTGTCGTCGTCGTGACTTTCAGTCGTTATCTGTTATAACCCAAAACAGTTCCTTGCCTTTTTTACTGTTACTGGATGTTGTGACTTGGCAAGACAGCCAAGCCACTAGGAGGAAGCCGAAAGGCACGCGTTTAAGCTCACGCAGGCTGGCGTGAGGTCTGGAACAGGTAAGGGAATTTATAGTAGCAAAGAACGTAAGTAACTACTGGAATACTTAACTTTAATTCATAATTGGTGAACATCGGTCTGACGGTACATGCATCACAAGATAAATAGCAAATGATAATGGCTCCTTGCTAGGTCGTAGCAAATGACGTAGCTGAAGGCTATGCAACTATCGTCTCGGCAAATGAGAGCGTAATTTGTCAGTGAACCACCGCTAGCAAAGTCGGCTGTACAACTGGGGCGAGTGCTAGGAAGTCTTTCTAGACCTGCCGTGTGGCGGCGCTCGGTCTGCAATCACTGACAGTGGCGACATGCGGGTCCGGCGTATACTAACGGACCGCGGCCGATTTAAAGGCTACCACCTAGCAAGTGTGGTGTCTGGCGGTGACACCACACTGGATCGCCATCTAAGTGCCACATCGAACTGCGACATGAATATACTTATTCTGGTTTACTATACTCTATTAACTGCTGGTGGGCTGTCATAACAAGTGGCTGTATTTATTACCAAACCTGACGTTATTCTTTAATAGCAAAACTGACGTTATTCTTTAATTAATTTGACTTTAGTTACGTAATTCATACTTACATTTTTTCTTGACAACAATAAAATTTTTGCAAAGTTTTATGTTGATGGTTTTTGGGATGGATTATAATCAGTATTGCAACATTGCTGGCAAAAATTAATTATATTCTGAAAACGCTTCAAATATTTACTGTTGGTAATGAAATGATTTTACAGACGTTCAAATGCGACTTACTTTTTACAATAATCTTACAACTAGCATTGCGGAAACATACCTTCAGTAGTCTTGAGTTTCACAAAGAAAATAATTCAATAATATTAGTTCCTCTTACGATAATAATTAGCTGATGTCTCTGTACATCCGTTTATAATCTCTTGTAAATCATAGCTGTAGGCTGGCAGGCACACTGCTCCTCTCAACCTCTCGCTTCAGACCTGCTACCAACTCGCATCACATCTCGCTTACTACTGACTTCCTACGAACGCTAAAGTGCGGTCTCTCCTGCCAACAATGCTTTCTGGTGCAGACAATCCCTGCTACCATTACACAATGTATCAATGCGGGGTCTTTCCCGCTTTTTTCTTAAAATGTATCAATACGCGGTCTCTCCCGCCCTTTTTAAAATTATATCAATTTGCGGTCTCTCCCGCCAACAATACTTTGGTGCAGACATTCCCTGCTACCACAATTATTTCCAACATGACAAATATTAATTATTCCTACTAAATCCTATTAATAAAATATAAACATCTTCCATAAATTGCGATTTGACACTAGACAATAGAAATATACACGTCTTACAACCTGTTATTAACTAACCAGAATTTCACATTTGCAATGGCTTATCTCGATCTTACATTAACCAGTGTTCTTGCAACGTTAATCACTTTAATCCGTTAGATACGCAAATGAATTCCCGAAATTCCACTACTCTGCCGTGGTTATTTTTTGGCGCTGCGATTTTTTTCCCGTATATGCAGATAATTAAGTTTGCGCGCAACCTTCAATCCGCGAGTCCTACTCACACTCGGAGAATTTTTTATCTTAAACGGTATCCTCATATTGGGGCATAACGCGTGATCTAATTACGCGGTTTCGAACTTGTTTCGTTCGCAATCGTCGACGTCCGGTTCTGCCACCCGCAAAGTGTCAGAGCTACCTGCCTGCCCGGTCGGGACTTCGGGGCGAGGTGGGACTGGGCTCGGCTTTTGTTCCAAGCCGCCGGCAGCTGCGCACGCTCTCATTGGAGCGTTAATTATGATGGATTACATTTAAATAAAGTAGCCGCACAGTATCTCCCCCTCCACCAGCTTTTTTTCAACGCCGCGTCATCCGGTCTATCTATTTGTGCCCCCCCCCCTCCCCCTTCTCCTTCTTCCTCGCTCTCCCTGCTCGTCACCGTTTCATTTCTCATTGTCTCCCGCTCCTCCCCTCCCAATCGAACTGCCGCCGTCGCACTGCGCGGCGTCCTAAGACAATGGACACTTGGCCCGTGTTACAAAAATGAAACAATAAACTGAGATTAAATTACCGTGAGGATTCCCTCGTCCAGCGCGGGAGGAGAAGAGGGGAAGTCGAACGTCTCCCACCAACCCTCCGCCAAAGACAAAAAAGGAGAACGCGATAGTTCGTCCGGGTGCCGGAACGACTGCGTAGGATCCGGGGGAGGAAAAAAAACCCGGCGGAGCGGAGCCAGCAGCCAGAAGCCAGTCAAGATGATATATATCGCAGTCCGTGAAAGATGGCTGATATTATTACTGGCCGGAGATAAAGTAATGAGGATGCCATTGGGAATGCGGAATGAACGTCGTTAATGAGAGCGGCGAGCCGTGACCCAAGTCGGGGAGAAAATAGGCGGCGGGGAAAAACGCGGATTGAAATGTTAATAGTGGAACTACGGCAGCCAGTGGTGGCGTTGGCGCCTAATTACCACGGCGACAGAGGGTCCGGCCCGCTGCAGATGGCCCGGTGTACCGGTAATTACGTCAAGGTCGGCACCCACCCTAATTTGCCTTTTCCGCTTCGCAGAATCGTAATTATGTTATAGGAAAGCAATTACGGCTTCCGCTGCGGTATGAGAGACGGGCAAATACAATTCCGCGTTCAGGTGGTCAGCTGGCGGCACCAATGGATCGGATTCAGTGACAGATAATGGAGGAAACCACTCTGTGTTATACGGGGTGGTCCATTGATCGTGACCGGGCCAAATATCTCACGAAATAAGCGTCACACGAAAAAACTACAAAGAACGAAACTTGTCTAGTGTGAAGGGGGAAACCAGATGGCACTATGGTTGGGCCGCTAGATGGCGCCTCTATACGTCAAACGGATATCATCTGCGTTTTTTTATTACAGGAACCCCCATTTTTTATTACATATTCGTGTAGTACATAAAGAAATATGAATGTTTTAGTTGGACCATTTTTTCGCTTTGTGATAGATGGCGCTGTAATAGTCACAAACGAATAAGTACGTGGTATCACGTAACATTCCGCCAGTGCGGACGGTATTTGCTTCGTGATACATTACCCTTGTTAAAATGGATCGTATACCAACTGCGGAAAAGGTCGATATCGTGTTAATGTATGGCTATTGTGATCAAAATTCCCAACGGGCGTGTGCTATGCATGCTGCTCGGTATCCTGGACGACATCATCCAAGTGTTCGGACCGTTCGTCAGATAGTTAGGTTATTTAAGGAAACAGGAAGCGTTCAGCCACATGTGAAATGTCAACCACGACATGCAACAAATGATAATGCCCAAGTAGGTGTTTTAGCTGCTGTCGCGGCTAATCCGTACATCAGTAGCAGACAAATTGCGCGAGAATCGGGAATCTCAAAAACGTCGGTGTTGAGAATGCTACATTTGTATACAAATTACACATAGCTGCATACTTTTGATACTTGCCAGTAATAACCCACACTGAACATACACTTTTCGGACATGAACCTTTATTTACTTCCTAAACTAATATACCAATTCACCAATATAAGTACCCCATACCCGCGACTGCTGCGGTTGCAGGTTCGAATCCTGCCTATGACATGGATGTGTGTGATGTCCTTAGGTTAGTTAGGTTTAAGTAGTTCTAAGTTCTAGGGGACTGATGACCACAGATGTTGAGTCCCATAGTGCTCAGAGCCATTTGAACCATTTGTACCCCATACGGCACCCATTAAGCTCGTGTCTAACATTGTTCCTTTTGTTTTCGTTTCTGTGATCAACGCCGAAGTAGGCTTCAGGCAGCGTGTATCATGCATGGCCATCTCTACCTCACTCACTAATACAGTAAAGTGCTATGTCACCGTTCACGCCCAAGAATAATTCTGATTGCAAGAGCAAGCGCTCCGTCATTATTTGGGAGGACGACGGTTCAATCCCGCGTCCGGCAATCCTGATTTAGGTTTTCCGTGATTTCCCTAAATCGCTCCAGGCAAATGCCGGGATGCTTCCTTTCAAAGGGCACGGCCGACTTCCTTCCCCGTCCTTCCCTAATCCGATGAGACCGATGACCTCGCTGTCTGGTCTCCTTCCCCAAAAAAAAAAAAACAAACAACAAAACAAACTCCGTCATTCCGTCCGTGTCCAGTGAATCCACATGACGTCAATTTGATTGCGCAGTCATTTGAGAGTAGTACCAATTGTTTATACAAAAATGGCTCTAAGCACTGTGGGACCTAACATCGGAGATCATCAGCCCCCTAGATTAGAACTAGGTAAATCTAACTAACCTAAGGACATCACTCACACACGTCCATTCGCCAGCCGCGGTGGTCTAGCGGTTCTAGGCGCTCAGTCCGGAACCGCGGGACTGCTACGGTCGCAGGTTCGAATCCTGCCTCGGGCATGGATGTGCGTAATGTCCTTAGGTTAGTTAGGTTTAAGTAGTTCTAAGTTCTAGGGGACTGATGACCTCAGATGTTAAGTCCCATAGTGCTCAGAGCCATTTGAACCATTTGAACACGTCCATTCCAGAGGCAGAAATCGAACCTGCGACTGTAGCAGCAGCGCGGTTCCAGAGTGAGGCGCCTAGAACCGCTCGGCCACAGAGGCCGACAATTGTTTATACATTGCTATCACTATATTGTAGTACATGAAACGAGACAAAATGTGCCAAGTTTTCATGAAGGTCTAGTAAATATTTTCTATGCTTTTGAGCGGCAGAAAAAAAGATTAAAGACAAATTAGGCTGAAATTTGTATTTTATCGTGTGATATTTCTTCTGTAAGTTGATTTTTCTCAATGTTCAGTATTGAATCCGTAATTGTGATAAAAACGTGGGCTATGCGATATTTTGTGGAATTTAGATTATTTACCTATCACCAATTTAGCATTGGAGGGCAGCGTGGAGGGTAAAAATCGTAGAGGGAGACCAAGAGATGAATACCCTAAGCAGATTCAGAAGGATGTAGGTTGCAGTAGGTACTGGGAGATGAAAAAGCTTGGACAGGATAGAGTAGCATGGAGAGCTGCACCAAACCAGTCTCAGGACTGAAGACCACAACAACAACAACAACCTCTTGGTTTTGACTTACAGTCCCAAAATACTAATACATTTAGATCCTAGAAAGTAATGCCGCGGTTTTTGTCTATCATAAATATTTCAGCTGCATTTCGATTTTTAATTACATTTTCAATATGCGCAGGCGTTAGCCCGACATCTTTCAAAAACCATATTCGTTGTATGTTGAAGATACACTGATGAGTCGAAACACGTGGCGCGGCAAGAGAAGCATAAAAAGCAGAGAGGAGATGAATTGGGAATCACTCTGGCGACGGTATGTGGGGAAATCCACTGGCATAAAACAGAAGAGCAGATTGTTGTGGCCGGATGCCTGGGAACGAGCATTTGTGAAACGGCCGAGCTGGTCGGCTGTTCGGTTGCTACAGTTGTTAAGCACCCACGGCAGCTGGTTGAAGGACATTGAATCGACGGACAGGCGACAAATGTGATTATCAAAACGACAATCCATATGAAGGTGATTGATTAGAACAGGCCACGAGGGTAAGGTGGAGCATATTTTTGTGCGACATATTCATTAATCTCGTGACTTAGCATTTCAGAATCTGTATCAGATACATTTTTCATGTCACTGTGCACTGGGTGCATGGTCATTCATTGCGTATCTGTTCCTTTAGTCCCTGAAGTCTCTGTGGAGATTGCTTTCAATCACGGCGTTGTTAATACGGTTAGCACTACGTTTTGTTTTAGTTGAAAGAAGTTTTTTAGCAGCAAAGGTCACTAGTGAGTACCTTATATTACGGAATATCCAAGCTTCCTAAAACACATCAGTAGAATGCTCTAGGACCAACGTAATTTTCAGGGCGGTCAAGAACGGATAGGCAAGGTTGAGGCGTCCCTTTATTTTAAAGCAAAATGGCACTCAGCATTTTTACCCATGGGTCAGTGAGCGGTGTTCACGTGAAAAATTTGTGGCGTGACCATGGCGGTTGGCCAGACCAGGCCATCTCCGTTAACTGGAGTTGAAAAACAGACATTATTAAATTTTAAAAATTTTGGTTTCTCCTTACCATAATTCCTTCTGAACTAGTCGACTCCCACACACTTCCCTCCTCTACAGGAGCAGCAATTACAATTTAAATCATTTAAAGAAGCCTTAAGTTGATCCCTGAGACTAGAGTGGTGTTGGGCGTAGAGGCCTCAAAGACTAAAAGGATGGAAAGGCCCTATGTTTTTTCTCTCAAAAAACAAAAAATGGCTCTGAGCACTATGGGACTCAACTGCTGAGGTCATTAGTCCCCTAGAACTTAGAACTAGTTAAACCTAACTAACCTAAGGACAACACAAACATCCATGCCCGAGGCAGGATTCGAACCTGCGACCGTAGCGGTCTTGCGGTTCCAGACTGCAGCGCCTTTAACCGCACGGTCACTTCGGCCGGCTTTTTCTCTCAGTTAGTCACTTTGCGCGGGAATCCTGTGATTCTAAAAATATTGATAACCGGTAACTGCTGCTCCACGATGGAGCATAAACACTGAAGCCCGTTGCCCTTGGTTGCAACAGGTCGGCGAGACGGATCAAAAATGGTTCAAATGGCTCTGAGCACTATGTGACTTAACTTCTGGGATCATCAGTCGCCTAGAACTTAGAACTAATTAAACCTAACTAACCTAAGGACATCACACACATCCATGCCCGAGGCAGGATTCGAACCTGCGACCGTAGCGGTCACTCGGTTCCAGACTGTAGCGCCTAGAACAGCACGTCACTCCGGCAGGCCGAGACGGATCCCAGTGGTTGGGTGTTGGCGGGGTAGTAATGATGTTATGGAGGCAGCATCCTAGTGGGTAGTGGTCAGTGGGCTCACAGGAGATACAGGTAACAGCTTATTAACTAAACACTCCGATAGGTTGTGTTTAAGTACAGGCCCTGCGGTCTACAAACGCTGCAGGGGCACATAAGGAGAAGAGGTGGATAGCGTTGAGGTAACAAAATAGTCACAAAATTCTCTAGAAGGCTAATCACCGAGGTAGAAAAAAAATGGTTCAAATGGCTCTGAGCAGTATAGGACTTAACATCTGAGGTCATCAGTCCTCTAGAACTTAGAACTACTTAAACCTAACTAACCTAAGGACATCACACACATCCATGCCCGAGGCAGGATTCGAACCTGCGACCGTAGCAGTCGCGCGGTTCCGGACTGCGCGCCTAGAACCGCTAGACCACCGCGGCCGGCACCGAAGTAGAATTTCACTTAATTTCTCTACATCGGCATACGGAATCATCATAATCTGTTAGGTGTATAAATGAATACCAAACCACATTTCTTACTCAATTCTACTGTCACTGACAGTGTCCAAAGGCTGTAGGAAAGATACAGTAGATATCTTCTCCTTTAAAAAAACTATTTTTTTTCCTATGAGTGGATAGCCATGCCTCGGGGATGATTACTCTAAGTGATACGATTCAAAATCTGGAGGTGGAAATAGGACTTGGTAGTGTGACGGTAATCATACAGTTATGACACGGGATATAACTGGCTGCTGCCTACGAGGGTAACAACTAGCTGACTAAGTGTTGACGTAAATCGGGTGCAAAAGGCTTGGTCGGCCAGAATGGCCGTGCGGTTCTAGGCGCTACAGTCTGGAACCGCGAGACCGCTACGGTCGCAGGTTCGAATCCTGCCTCGGGCATGGATGTGTGTGATGTCCTTAGGTTAGTTAGGTTTAAGTAGTTCTAAGTTCTAGAGGACTGATGACCTCAGCAGTTGAGTCCCATAGTGCTCAGAGCCATTTGAACCATTTTGCAAAAGGCTTGGCGGTTTCCGCTAGTAAAAGTGCTATTTCGCAGTTGCTGTACTGAAAAAGGATATCAAGGTCTAAACAGCAGTAATCAGTAGGGTAGATGCAACTGTTAAGTTTGTACGCTTCCAGCTAAAAGGGGGCTAGTTGGCCAAGACATGCAACAGATAAAGTTGTAAGTAGGCTGTTTAGATTTTTATCTTGGTAACGCCACGTAGCGCTCTGTATGAAAATCACTGGCTGTGCTGTGTGCAGTCTGTGGCTAGTTTGCATTGATGTCTGCCATTGTAGTGTTGGGCTGTTGGCTGTTAACAGCGCGTAGCGTTGCACAGTTGGAGGTGAGCCGCCAGCATAGTGATACATTCACGCATATACACACATTTCATAACTCTTAAAGTACGATTCTCGGTTTCCAACATCCTTTCTCACAAACCAGAGTCCCTAACCACTAATCATTATTCATTGCTTTATTACTTATATACATATTCGTAGACACTTCTTCAATATTTCATCATAATAAATACATAGCATAATCAAATTCCTCATATACGGTAGCATCACTTTATTGATCATAAACATACCTCAACAGCATAATACACATCGTCGTCGTAAAAATAACATCATAACACCTCAGTCAAATCTCATAAACGTCGTAGTTTTCTGCAATAATGTCAAAACAAAAAAAATTCTCTGCTCATTTCAATAGTGTCATTTACCCCAAACGTACTTTAAAATCATGCTCCCTTACCAAATACATCATTCAAAGCTCTCATAGTATCACAATGGTTCCGAAAAAATATGAACAGTTCACAAAGTACAGACAAAATACAATTTCATAAGTGTGATGTTACCCAACTGTGTAATTGCGTAAACATGTGTCACTGATGTAGTAAAAAAATTTTTTATCTCTCAGTTAAATGATCAGATAGCTGTGTAATTTGTGTGTTACAGAAATATGGTACCGATGTGTTAGGTTGTATAAGTAAATACCATATTAGCTAGGGCTCCTTGTGCTTGCCAAACATATGGTACACAAAGTAAGCGTGTACCCCCCTGAGGAATAATGTAATTATACCCTCAGGTGTTACAGATTACAGCAACGGAATGAAATGTATCACGGAAAACCTTTATATCATTGTACCTCGAATATCTTTAAAAATAAATGATTTAAGTACAAAATTAACCACTCAAATACGTGTACTGTAGCGCTAAACTGAGCGTCTTGTTGTAAGATAATCTCTGTGGAAGTGTCGTAGTTATCGTCCTCCGAAAGCTAAGTTCTGCAGAAGCCAATGTACTTACCTCATGATAAACAAAAGTTAAATGCTTTGCGTATAGATATCTTAGTTATTACGCTTATTGCCGTGATGAAGAAAGTACCGTGCTGTAACGTATTTTTGTGCTACGGAAAAGGCAGTCTCATTGTAGCTATACCACAAAAGTTACTTCTAAAACATGTTTTACTTTCCAGAATAATACAAAAAAAACTGTGCAGATATAAAACAGATGCAGTGCAAAAGCAATAATATAAATTGTGTCACTCATTAGTAGCGTCTTGATATAATCGTGTAGCTGTCAAAGAAACCAAATGCTAAGTCATCTTTAATTCCACATAAAGTACTTCAAATAAGTAATGTCTTTTCAACTAAACCAAAATGTTGCATTAAAGTCTCATTAGCATTGCCGGTATATGTTCTAATTATGTGATCCATATAGTCGTTACGTGATGGTGGAACTAACAAGCAAGAATGTACAAATAACAACACTGTGTCGTCTGCTCACTATAACAATGCATTCGTAATTTCTGTTTAAATAATTTCTCTTTGTTCTTGACTGGATATTTAACCTCAAACATTGTTGCATGTTAACAGATTCTAAGTCTGACAAAGCATACTAGTAATGTAAAGTGAAAAGTTTCATGGCAAAGACAAAGTTAAAAAGCAGATTATCTTTCAATAAACGGTTTTACATGTGAAATGTGGTGTAAACGTTTACTCTTCCTAGTACGCAGAGTTTCAGCTTCAACGCAATTATCATGTTGTATACGTCAGTAATGAATGCTAAAATTTTTCTCAAAGTTAGCGTCTATGTTATTTTTCTCTGAGCCAGCCGGCGCACGCGGCTGCCTGCGGTGCGAGTCATTGTCTGTCTCTTTGTTGGCGCGCGTCGTTGTTAGGATTAGGAGACCTAACTTCTACAAATTCACCTTGTCGAGAGTGCCCTGCTCTGTTTGAATCTCGCCAGTTCTGGTGAAATTCAGGTCTGTCGTTACGATTATATCGTCTGTCGTCAAGTCGGTAGTTTCCATAGTTTCTTTTTTTGTCGGTCATGTGGTGGAGAATTTCTCCCTGAATTATCACTGCACGGTGGACCGTTGCGTCTGAAGTTTTTCTGTCTCCCGTGATAATAATAGTTCTGGTTGCCATATTGTCTGTTTCTATGATTGTATCTGTTATATTCATTACTACGGAAATGCGATCTTTCTCTGTAATTATTACTACTCTGAAAAACGATTGTCATACGGGTGGTGTCTGTTTTGGTCACGATTTGTGTTGTGAGAATAGCCTTGTCGTGTCCAGTTATTATTTCTTTCATTGCGGAATTGTGACAGATGTGACCTGTAATTGCTGTGTTCCTGTTTTGGCGTTCCGCGATTGTCAGTGTCAATTTCTAATTCTTGTAAGAGTCCCTGAAAAGCTTCAATGTCGTATTTGCAATGTCCTGCCAAAACAATATGTCGTAAATGTTCAGGTAATTTGATTAAGCAAATGCAGATGAGTTCTGAGGGGCTGTATGGGTTTGACAAGTACTGATTCTTGTGCAACATGTCTTCAAAATATTTCACAAGACTGGAGAATTCAGATTGTTCGAAACGTTTAATCATTATGATGTTATGTTTTACTCGGTCTTGTGTAGCTTGAGACCAATATGCTGAGAGGAAGGCATGATAAAATTCTGCTTCACTGTGGCAATTGTGAATGACCGATCGCATTCTTACAGCTGGTTCATTCTCTAAATAGCCACACATAAATTCTAATCTGTGCTCTAATGACCAGTTGGGAGGAAAACAATGAGAGAATTGATGAAGCCACACTTGTGGATGAATGTCGTTGCCAGAATTCTTAAAAGTTTTAAATTTACGTGTAGTAATGAATGTAGTAATGAACAGCTTATAGTCAAAATCATCATGTCGGCGAGTCGCATATCGGTCATTGTTACGTCGTTTCGGCGGTTCCATTTCAAAATTCGGTGCACCTTGCCAATTTCTTTCATAATTTCCGAAATGCGCTGTGTTATTATTTTGTGGCTGTTCCGTATTTCTAAGTTCCTCTTCCCGTGTTGGAGCGCGAGTGTCCTCTGAAATATGTAATTCTTGTATTACTTGTGCCAACTGATCTTGTACTTCCCGGATTTCTCTTTTGTACTGTGTATTGATTTGATTTTGATTTTGTTTGAATTTTCTAATTTGTTCATACTCTTCTGTGTCAGTGAAGGCTACAGGTCTTGTGTCATTCAGCTCATCATCTACCTTTGTAAATAAATTATTTAGCTGGTCCGAAAGTTCGACTACTTTCTCTGATAATGAACTAATTTCCTCCATTTGTCTTTCTGAACCAATTTTCAGAGTATCTACTGTGTCCTTTAAGTTTTCATGAGTTTTTGCAAGTTGCGTAACCGAATCGGTAGATGCAACTGAGTCAGTTTTAGCTTGCAGGTCTCATGATTTTTATGAACAATAGTTTGCAGTTCTTTTATGGTTGCTTCGTGACTCTGTAATGCATTTTCATGCCGCGAAAAAATATGTTGAAAATGCTCACAAATTTGTGTTTTTACGTCATTACAGACTTTTTGACATTTCGATTCACTGTTATGTAGCTCAGTAGTTAAATCTCCACGTGTTTGTACAAGTATGGTGTCTGACTTCCGAAGATTTTGTTCCATTGTGTCTAACTTTTGAAGATTTTGTTCCATAGTGGCTAACTTTTGAAGCTTTTGCTGTGTTTGTCTCTGATTTTGTTCCATTGTGTCTAACTTTTGAAGCTTTTGCTGTGTTTGTCTCTGATTTTGTTCCATTGTGTCTAACTTTTGAAGCTTTTGTCCCATTTGTTGCATTAATTGTAATAACAATGCACTGGTGTCTGAAACATGTTCCTGAGTGCTTTTCGGCAGTGAATTTGCACCGGCAACATTCACATTTTGGCAAGCGGAAAATGTGTCTTGACTTATTTGAGAAAACGGTGAGGACCCAAAATCTGAGTCTACAGTATTTGCAATATTGTGTTCTGTCATTCCCGATTCCTGAGGCGAGCTGTTGCCGAGCGATCGATCGATAATGCTTCCCTGTTCACTACCTGTTTCACTGTCTACACCATTATTTGACGCCCGCTCCATTTCCCTATGCACAGTTACCAAATTACTACTTTGAATGTCTGTTAATTCATTACACAGTGGGTTGGTAAGCTATGCTCGTCGTCACTATTATTTCTCAGTTTACTTTGGAGCCTACTGTTACGTTTTTCACACGCCATTATTGTCACAATATTTCACACGATAACACAGAAAAGCACAATTAGAAGAGCAAAAATAAGAGAACACATTAACATAGCGCTGAAAATAATATCTAGTTAATTGCAAGCGCAGCTGCGAAATACTTGGCGCAAATCTACATGCATGCCACAACTGTTTTACTGTACAACAATGAAAGACTGCAACTACAAAGGAGAATCTCTCTACAATTACGCGCTAGCAATAAACAATAGCTTCACTAATCACACAAATTACAAGAAAAAATCAGAAGATTCCAGTGAGGTATCCTCGGCTAAGGGTCGACATATGAAACGTCCCCTTAGAAAAATTTATGAATTACAGTGCTGATAAACCTCTTACATTATTTGCTCTTCAAACAACTGAGCAAAACTGAACGTACTCAAACATTCACTAAAGTGACACAATATTTTTAGCGCAACGCAATCTGACTTTCAAAAATCCCTACAAAAGAATGGCCCTGACTAACATTAACCTATACGTTTCACAAATCACTTACCTCACAAAAATCTTGGTTACTCGAACTACTGCAATACAGTGAGCGCCACTACTGTCAGCTAAATAAAAGATTCAAACTACGGAAGGCACTAACTACTGATAGGCATAGTTAGCAAATGAAAGATTTTAACAGAGAACAAACAATGTATTTACCTTAATAGTCATCAAAAGTCATAAGATATATAGCAGTTCATGACATCCAGTCTTACAAATTTCAAAACTCCGCCATCTCTCTCCCCACATCCACCACTGCTGGCGGCTCACCTCCGACTGCGCAACGCTACGCGCTGTTAACGGCCAACAGCCCAACACTACAATGGCAGACAACAATGCAAAGTAGCCACAGACTGCACACAGCACAGCCAGTGATTTTCATACAGAGCACTACGTGGCGTTACCAATATCAAAATCTAAACAGCCTACTTACAAAGTTGGTACAATTGAGGTTGACGTGTTGGGTAGTAACTGGTAACTGTATCTGCATATTTTGAACATCAATAGGTCGTGTTAAGGCACCATGTGTGACAGTATCACTTACTCACTAAGGTACACTTAGTCACGGAAACAATGCAAGGCAAAACTTTAGCGGGATTTCATACTGACTGGCACTGTGCTAAATTACATTATGAGACACGATGGCAAGGTATCGTTTGCAAGTAATGCTAACAGCTGCTCTCAATCTGGTTTGGTGACAGAGAGAATAAGAGAAGACATTCAATAGTCTTTCGTTAGCTTCCAACTGGTCTGAAATTTGTTGATGCATCACCACGGAATTACCGATTTTCGGGAAGCAGTCTGACAGGAATAACGGACAAAGCCCACACAAAAAATTCAGATGTCTGGCTCGACGAACTACTTTAGAAGGAACGCGAAAGACACAATGTTACAACACGTTATCTGGAAATTAAAATCTCTCAGTAGTCACGAAGTGCTTCAGTAGTAGCGGGTGCAATTATACACACAAAAAAAAGTTTTGCTTCACCTCGGTTCCGAGAGTTCCGGAACCTGTACAGAAAATTGGAATAGAGATCAACTTACATTATTTCCGCCCTTTTTATTGCTCATGAAAACCATTCATTGCATGTTGTACCACCATACAGCGAGACCTTCAGAGGTGGTGGTCCACATTTCTGTACACATCGGTACCTCTAATAGCAAGTAGCACGTCCTCTTGCATTGATGCATGCCTGTATTCGTCGTGGCATACTATCCACAACTTCATCAAGGCACTGTTGGTCCATATTGTCCCACTCCTCAACGGCGACTCGGCGTACACCGCTCACAAGATTGGTGGGTCATGTCGTCCATAAACAGCCCTTTTCAATCTATCCCAGGCATTTTCGATAGGGTTCATGTCTGGAGAACATGCTGGCTACTGTAGTCGGGCGATGTCGTTATCCTGAAGGAAGTCATTCACAAGATGTGCACGACGGGGGCGCGAATTGTCGTCCATGAAGACAAATGCATCGCCAATATGCTACCGATATGGTTGCACTATCGGTCGGAGGATGGCAACCACGTATCATACAGTCGTTACGTCGCCTACCATGACCACCAGCGGCGTAAGTCGGCCCCACATAATGCGATCCCTAAACAGCAGGAAACCCAACGTTGCTGCACCCGCTGGACAGTGTATCTAAGGCGTTTAGGCTGACCGGGTCACCTCCAAACACGTCTCCGACGATTGTATGATTGAAGGCATATGCGACACTCATCGATGAAGAGAACGTGATGCCAATCCTGAGCGGTCCATTCGGCATGTTGTTGGACCCATCTGTACCGCGCTGGATGGTATCGTGGTTGCAAAGACGGACCTCGCCATGGATATCGGGAGTGAAGTTCCGCATCATGCAGCCTACTGCGCATAGTTTGAGTCGTAACACGACGTCCTGTGGCAGTACGAAAACCATCATTCAACATGGTGGCGTTGCTGTCAGGGTTCCTCCGCGTCATAATAGGTAGGTACTGGTCATCCACTGCAGTAGTAGCCCTTGTGCGGCCTGAGCCAGGCATGCTATCGACAGTTCCTGTCTCTCTGAATCTCCTCCATGTCCGAACAACGTCGCTTTGCTTCACTCCGAGACGCCTGGACACTTCTGTTGTTGAGAGCCATTCCTGGCACAAAGTAACATTGCGGGACCGATCGAACCGGGGTATTGACAGTCTCGGCATAGTTGAACTACAGGTAACACGAGCCGTGAACCTCCTTCCTGATGGAATAACTAGAAATTATTGACTGTCCGACTCTCTCTCACCCCCCCCCCCCCTCCCCCCAACCCCGGCTAATAGGCGCTAGGCGCTGCTCATGCATTGTCGTTTATATCTCTGGGTGGGTTTGGTAACATCTCTGAACAGTCAAAGGGACTGTGCCTGTGATACAATATCCACAGACTACGTCTATCTTCACGAGTTCTGGGAACTGGGGTGATGCAAAACTTTTTTAGATGCGTGTATAATGGCGCCAACACTTGCTGCAGGATACGTTCGTTAATTGTTAACACAAAGCTCGATGAAAATGGCGTCTCCTATACGTCTGGAATAGGGAAATCTATCAATACATAAATGTTCTCTCACTTCGATAAAGGATGGCGATAGGCATAACCAGAGGAGTAGGTTAGTAGGATTGGGTGCTTTAGGAAAGGATGTTTTAGACAGACTGGGAGCACGTAATATCATCTCCAGTCGATGGGTTCCAGAGCAGCCTTCACATTATGCACTGCGGATGTTGTCTGTTCACTGTGAAGTTAGGTGACTTAAATACTACTGTTGAGAAATTATTAGTTTTCAATAAGTTTTTTGAACATTGGAACCGGTTAGTGGTGCGAATATAAATTAGTAGGCCGGCAGGGTGGATAGTTAAATCAGAATGTCTGAGAGGAAGCAAGCAGGGAGACAAGGGGTGCTACGTCTGTTCGTTTCGGGAGCCAGCAGAGAAGAGAATGTCGTCTTCGTGGCTCCATTTCTTCCATGATTGCACACTATTGGTTCCCTCTGAGCGGATCATGGAATCTGAACGGATCACAGAACTAGCTGTGTCATGCACTCAGCACTCTTACCAATGCATAGCTGACTGGCGTTCACGTCAAAAGCTCGTGGCGTGAACGTGGTGGTTAGCTAATCCAAGTCAGCTCCGAGTAGGGCTGCTACGCTAACTGGAGTAGAAGGGCTGTTAGCAAAAATCCTAAAAATTCTGGTTTTCCCTACCATAATTCCTTCTGAACTAGCGACCCCGCACATAAATTGCAGTTCCTACAACTCACTGGCTTGTTCTGCAAATATTATTCTGTTAATCAATTTTTTTCTGAATTTTTTCGCAGCGCATTAAAGAATATAAATTCCTGAAATAAACAATCAGTGTAGCTGAAATGAAGTGCTCCATTAACCCTTTGCTCGTACCGCACCCGCCGGTCGCACTTTCTACAACAGAATAGCCCTGAGCACTCACGCAGCACTTTCAACACCGCCAACACAGACCATGTTTCAATACAAGCCCAACTGTGCACACCCCACTCCAACTTTGGAAATTTTTGCTGTGGTGAACTATTGCGCAATCACTTGCTGCGTCTTTCCCTAGGGAACATGGGATTAGAGCGCCATAAAAAGTACAGGCTATCGTTTCTACCAATCTCGTCTCGAGTGTGGACTGCTGAAAGATACTTGGTAAGAAGTTTCTTCTATTAAGCAGCGAAATGGATTACTCACTACATCCGTCTTCGGCGTGACATTACGTAAAATGCTGTTTTGCCTGAGCCTCACTCTTGCCGTTTTTTATTCTCCGAACAACGCGTTGAGCTCTTACGTTAACGGAAATGAATGCCTGCGAAGCAGCCAGCGTGACGGCTTCTTCTCGAAATTATCTTTAATATGTCAGTTTCACATTTTCTGTGTTATGAGATTCTTTGAAAGGCAGAACAAACATCTTTTGCAACCTGTTCATTTTTCCGTTTCCGTTAGATTCCATTTTGAGAATACTGCTCTTACGAGGTGGTACGGCATTTATCTGGTTCCAAGGAATGACCAAATGCTCGTAACACCAATGTCCGTGAGAAAGAACTGGACCTATACAACGAAAGTATTTTTCCTCTGTTCCTTCAACAGACGTTACGTTGAGGATCATACTGAATTAATTTTTTTGGTGATTAGATGACTCCATGTCTTAACTTTGCACAAAAAAATGGTTCAAATGGCTCTGAGCACTATGGGACTTAACATCCATGGTCATCAGTCCCCTAGAACTACTTAAGCCTAACTAACCTAAGGACGTCACACAACACCCAGTCATCACGAGGCAGAGAAAATCCCTGACCCCGCCGGGAATCGAACCCGGGAACCCGGGCGTGGGAAGCGAGAACGCTACCGCACGACCTTTGCACAAAAATGTTGTTTATAAATATTATATTTTTACACCAACTTTTTACTATAACGTCTGCAATTAACTAGAATTTGAACTGAAATATGGGTTATGGCCGAAGCCGTCGTGCAATCAAAAACAAATTACATATCAGCTTCACGTGTGTCGATTTGTAATTTCTGCTACTAAGAGTGTAATAGACCTTAGGGTGGGTCGGTACTGACTGTCAGAACATCTCGAAAGAGTAATAACGATACCTAGACAAAGGACACTGAAGCGTAATTTATTCGTTGCGGTGGGAGCGAAACTTGGCTAAATATTTAACTCCATTTCATGTCGAAGCTTTTGTCAAATGTATCTGCCTGCTATGAGGGAGATCTAGGTTCGATTTCTGCTACTACCAGGTATTTTTCTTTGATAGAAAACGTGTAACTGGTGAAAGGTGGCTACACTGAGCCACAGCGCCAGAGATTGCGCCAAAGAGTATTATTCCACCGCCTCCACTGGCAGTGCTTATTGAGAAGTAGCAGTAGGAGTGGTTGCTGAGATGTCGTAGTGAAGAGTTCTTGTCGAGAACTCGTAGTGGAAAGTGCTTATTCCATGTTTCATGCAGTTGTTTGATGGGCTAGACAGCAGATGTTGTTCGAATGGAGATAGTGTAATGATCAAAGTGCTTTTCGTCAATATATATGAAGGTAAAATATTCCCTGTTTTTTCATTATTTCAGTGTCTTAAATAATGCGTCATTACAGGTTCAGTCAACAAAGCATCTGGCTTTTGTTCTTGTATTAGAGTGTAATTCTGGTTTTCTTGCGCAATTATAGTATTTCTATTTTTTTTTAATTACTTCAGTATAAATGGTATTTAAAATTTCTTGTCTTATTGAAGAAGAACCGTGCCAGATGTGTACGTTGAATCACACTTCCACACACAGAACAGCGACACTTGTGCCTTGTTGTTTCGTAGCTTTCATAGTTGCTGGGGACTTAATTAATTAATTGTGTTAACGGAAATTTCGTTTTCACACGAAATGCTTCCCTCAAACACGATTAACGAACAATTGAAATAATTGCACTAAATTATCAATCCCGTAGACAAGACAACAAAAAATAAATTTTGCAAAATACCATTAAAAGAATGCCAATTACCAAATCTACACATGCAATATAGACTACAATTACTAAACTACAAATTACTACAACAATACTACTGTCTACTATTTTTACAATCAGAAGAATTCCAAGGGACGATCCGAAGCAGCGGTCGCCACGTGCATGGGGGCTTAATTATATAAATATGAAATGCAAATACTTTTTAAATTTTTGTAGCTGTAAGTCCGATTACGAAGTCTCGTAAACGGTTGGCCCTGGCTAGTTTTAGTACGCAATCTGACTGCATAGAACAACAACAAAGAATGAAACGAAATTTCCGTTAACACAATTAATTAATTAAGTCCCCAGCAACTATGAAAGCTACGAAACAACAAGGCACAAGTGTCGCTGTTCTGTGTGTGGAAGTGTGATTCAACGTACACATCTGGCACGGTTCTTCTTCAATAAGACAAGAAATTTTAAATACCATTTATACTGAAGTAATTAAAAAAAATAGAAATACTATAATTGCGCAAGAAAACCAGAATTACACTCTAATACAAGAACACAAGCCAGATGCTTTGTTGACTGAACCTGTAATGACGCGTTATTTAAGACACTGAAATAATGAAAAAAAGGGAATATTTTACCTTCATATATATTGACGAAAAGCACTTTGATCATTACAATATCTCCATTCGAACAACATCTGCTGTCTAGCCCATCAAACAACTGCATGAAACATGGAACAAGCACTTTCCACTACGAGTTCTCGACAAGAACTCTTCACTACGACATCTCAGCAAGCACTCCTACTGCTACTTCTCAATAAGCACTGCCAGTGGAGGCGGCGGAATAATACTCTTTGGCGCAATCTCTGGCGCTGTGGCTCAGTGTAGCCACCTTTCACTGGGTTCACTGAGACTCACGATGACAACTAATATTATCAGCCAGAAGATCTGCAAAGTGGCAAAAATACCCTTCAGTAATGGCGTCGAATATGTTTCGAAACATAACACAGGCAGATTCAAAGTTCAATTATGCACAACGTAGTTCTGAGAATACATTAATTTCTTATATTTTTCTTGTCTTAAAAGACACAATAAATGTACTTACTCCTGTGGATGTCTTTGGGTGAATACAGTACACACGTTTCTGATGCAGCACTGCAAGTTAATCTATCCTCTGCAAGCCGGGCTATCTCTGCGTAACATCTGCAATCTACTACCATTTGAACCTGTTTACTGAAGTCAAACTTTCGTCTTACTCTACAATTTCCACCCCTATCACTTTCCACTCTTTCCAAACTGACGAGTCTTTGATGCACATATTGGCACTGAGGAATTAGTAAAATAATTTCATATATGTTCAACCTTGTGCTGCTACTAGTGAAATAATTTTATATATGTTCAACCTTGTGCTGCTACTCCTGCTTTAAGGTATATAAAACGCCACCTCAGCTACTGTTAATAGTTGCTTGAATTTATACTAATAATTACATTCAACCTCAGGTGAGATATGCCTGCTACACTCGAGGAGTACTGCGGTATACATGAAGCCAGTTTCGGTAACATGTGGATTTATTGGTATTTTAGTATTTTATCATGAGGACTGGTATAAATTCACCTTGAACTCAAACGGTTTTCATGTGTTTGAAATCATTCCGCAAATTTCTAGCCTCCTGTCATCCCAGGATGTTCAATAAAGGTGATTGGTAGTAGAAATTATAGCATTTCTTCATAGCAGCTAAGCTGATGTTTTACATATATCTTAAAGGAAGCAACTGCCCAAAATGTGGAGCACATGAAATGCTAGATTTCGTGTAAGTGGTATTTTATAATCGCTCGAGGTGAGGACAGTATAAATTAATGCCACGTGAATACGCTCTCTGAATTGCACGTGTTACTTGTTTGCATCACGTTTCAGAGACCGCTTCGTGTGAAAATATTACGACCACAGACTAATGCCACAATCTGTAAAAGCACAGAATAATACCTAATAGATAATAAAACAATTTATGAATAAAGACCTATTTTGCAGAAACTGGATGGTCTCATCTTACAAATATTCAGTCTCCTTACCAGGATGTGAACTGCAGTGAGGAAATAGTGTTCAGTGATTGTGGTCGTACTTCACTGTGGTCTGTGTAGTACCGGCTGTGGCAGTTCGTATTTAGTGTCGGTACGTTACACAGACGAAGGCTAATGTTGGCAGCCGAGACGTGACCCTGCGCAGAATTGCAGCGGGGCTGTGTTGTCCGATTGCGGTAGTAGTCATTTGTCGACCAATTAATTCCCTATGATCTGTTACCTCTGGCGGCTGTGCCTACACGGCTAGCTGAATTAATACAATTGTCAAATTAATGGAGATCTATGATTCCTCCGGAAGATTAACCATGCTCATTAATCAAAATGCAATGAAGAGGCAAAGAAACTGGTTCACCTGCCTAACGTCGTGTACGGCCCCCACGAGCACGCAGAAGTTCCGCAACACGACGTGACATGGTCTCTACTAGTCTGAAGTAGTGGTGGAGGGCCCCATAATCATGCAAGGCTGTCCATAAATACCTATGAGTACGTGAGTACGGGGTGGGGGGGGGGGGGGGGGTGAGAGATCTCATCTGAATACCACATTGCAAGGCATCCCAGATATGCTCAGGGGGGTTTAAACTCCCAAGATAGTTCCTGGAGCCACTCTGCAGCAATCCTGTATGTTTGGGATGTAGCATTGTCCTGCTGGAATTGTCTGTATGCACAACGGCCATGAACAGATGCAGGCGATCAGACAGGATGCTTACGTACTTGTCACCTGTCAGAGTCGTATCTAGACGTATCAGGGACCGCATACACTCCAACTACACACGGCTCACCCCATTACAGAGCCTATACAAGCTTGAACAGTCCCCTACTAACACGCAGGGTTCATGGATTCATGAGGTTGTCTCCATACACGACACGTCCATCGGCTCGATACAATTTGAAACGAGACCCCTCCGACCGGGCAACATGTTGCCAGCAATCCACAGTCAACTGTCGGTGATGACGGGCCCATGAGAGGCGTAAAGCTTTGTGTCGTGCTGTCATCAAGGGTACACGAGTGTGCCTTCGGCTCCGAAAGCCCATATCGATGATGTTTCATTGAATGGTTCGCACGCTGACACTTGTTAATGGCCCAGCACTCAAATGTGAAATGTGAAATGTGCAGCAATTTGCAGAAGGGTTGCACTTCTCAACGATTCTCTTCAGTCGTTGTTGGTCCCGTTCTTGCAGTATCTTTTTCCGGCCGCAGCGATTTCAGACATTTGATGTTTTACCGGTTTCCTGATATTCACGGTACATTCGTGATATGGTCCTACGGGAAAAGCCCCACTTCATCGCTACCTCGGAGATGCTTTGTCCCATTGCTCGTGCGCCGACTACAACACGACGTCCGAATTCACTTAAATCTTGATAACCTGCCATTGTAGCAACAATAACCGATCATCTAACAACTGCGCCAGACGCTCGTTTCTTACACAGGCGTTGCCGACCGCAGCGCCGTAGTCTGTTTACGTACCTGTTTATTCGAATACACATGCCTGTACCAGTTTCTTTGGCGCTTCAGTGTAGAAATGCGGCGGATCAGAAGGGATCGGTTTGGTCCTACGTTTAGCAGCAGTCGTGTGACCATGCATCGATTCTAGATTGCAGGATGCATGCGGATATCGTAAGCTATTATATTGGCTACGTATGCAGAATAACTAATGAACACACGAATTGTGGTAAAAACTGCACATATTCTTATTGCATTTTGGAGCACAAGCCGTAATAATAAAAACACATAAAAATCAGACGAGCGTGGGCTGAATCGGAGGAACAATTACACTACTGAGAATTTGCCTAGATAGTAAATGGTTCAAATGGCTCTGAGCAGTATGGGACTTAACATCTGGCTCATCAGTCCCCTAGAACTTAGAACTACCTAAACCTAACTTACCTAAGGACATCACACACATTCATGCCCGAGGAAGGATTCGAACCTGCGACCGTAGCAGTCGCGCGGTTACAGGCTGAAGCAAACCTGCGACTGTAGCGGTCGCGCGGTTCCAGACTGAAGCACCTAGAACCGCTCGGCGACTCAGGCCTGCCCCTGGATATTAATTATTTATTTATTTCATTAACAATATAGAGTATCCCACCGCCTTGAAGCGTATTCTAATAACAGAGACTTCTTATTGGTATCTTATTGGTATCCAGTTGTTAACGTTATTTTGAATAATATAAGGAACATAATGTACAAAAATTTCTCTAACGTTACACAGAATTTAGTACTTTGCGATTGATAAAGTGTTTCTATATAATTTGTTTCTACCTTGTTGACGACAATATAATTTACAATTCATATAACGCAAAGGTAAAAAAATAAAAATGGGAAAGTATAAATAAGTAAAATGTAATACAATAAGTGTGGTAAAAATAAGTTGAAATATGTAGCGAGAAATCATATTCTACGTGTCGATGCGTAATGTAGCTTAAGTAGTTTGTTGGTTCGTAATAGCCTATTTCTACCTATTTCATGTAAGATATTCTCGGTAGCATCTCGTGCTATTCTCATCTGAAACGGTGTGTTTATACAGGTTTGGTGTGTGTGTGTGTGTGTGTGTGTGTGTGTGTGTGTGTGTGTGTGTGTGTTGAAATATTACTTGGAGTGTTGCATGTCAGGATACAACATTTTATTCAGTAGTTGTTTGTTTGTCTAATAAACTGACAGCATTTGATACGTGAGCACATAAATTTCAGCCTTACATGGTCGTATATTTATTAGTAGAAGTAGAAGGTAGATCACTGCTACTTGAGTGCAGTATTCCTTAAATAACTTAATGTATTACATATTTAGTTTTATGTACGGTTTATACAGAAAATAATTTTGCATTGTTTGTAGCCTCACATAAAGAAGAGAATAAACTTCTGCCTACGTATAATCAGACGAATAATACATTACTGCTTGTGAAAAGTATATTATAAACAATATATAGTGTGTTGTTGGAGGAGGAGGGGAGGAGGATATTAGTGTTTAACGTCCCGTCGACAACGAGGTCATTAGAGACGGAGCGCAAGCTCGGGTGAGGGAAGGAGGGAGAAGGAAATTTGCCGTGCCCTTTCAAAGGAACCATCCCGGCATTTGCCTGAAGCGATTTAGGGAAATCACGGAAAACCTAAATCAGGATGGCCGGAGACGGGATTGAACCGTCGTCCTCCCGAATGCGAGTCCAGTGTCCGTGTGTTGTTGGGTAGGAGCCTCTGAATAAAACTTCTTCGAGACTTCTCCTCCCACGTGACGCTAGCTTGTTACTAGATTCTTACTATGGATATAGCAGCACGGTCTGCTCCGCAGACAGTTGACCTCAGTGGCGCACCGACTTGGCAACCGAAACGGAGGTGGATCCTTCACGAAGACGGCCGCGCTGCACGTCTCGTCTGCTACACAGTCCGTCTACGACTGATGTCTTGTTCCGACTCGAAAACCTTTGGCCTGTCTTCGGCGGATGGTTTCAATCTACTGCACTAGTTCCTCCTAGACAGCTAGCCCGACAGGCGACGTAGGTACACTACCACATCACTCAACATTTACTATTAACAATATAAATAAAAAACTCCTCCTGAACAGGCCATAAAGGCCCAACGGTACTGACCGGCTGCCGTGTCATCCTCAGCCCACAGGCGTCATTGGATGCGGATATGAAGGGGCATGTGGTCAGCACATCGCTCTCCCGGCCGTATGTCAGTTTCCGAGACCGGACCCGCTGCTTCTCAATCAAGTAGCTCCTCAGGTTGCCTCACTAGGGCTGAGTGCACCCCGCTTGCCAAGAGGACGCGGCATACCAGATGGTCACCCACCCAAGTGTTAGCCCAGACCGACATCGCTTAACTTCGTTGACCTGACGGGAACCGGTCTTACCACTGCGGCAAGGCCGTTGGCAACGATAAACATAGCCAGTTTAAAATTTTTCAGACAAAAGACAATAAATAAACCTAGAATTAAATTTTCACAATACATTACAATCTACATTTCTGGTCCCAATCCACTTTATTTTCAGTCCTCGTTACAAAATGTATGTTGCTAAAAGTCCAGTTCTGTCCTAGCACAAAATAACAATATATGTTTAAAAAATCCTTGAGTCCCTCGTAGCTCCAAGTAAAATCGAAATGTCCACTTACAAGATGAAGTTTCTTTTGTTGCGCTGCTGCTGTCTCCGGCAATGGTTATTACCTTCTCTTCTGTAAAGTTTTATCGCATTGTGCGCACAGCGCAGTACTGCATTTTTCGGCAATTCATATCCCCGTGGTTACAAATAGGATGTCCAAGAAGAAATGGTCAATATTCATGGATATGACAGGAACGATCATTCTAAGCAAAAATGCAAACTAAACATGGGATCTAAAATTCATACCTTAGCTTTTTTTAAAGCGTATTTCCTGTTTGCACGAGTATTCGTACACGTTTGTTGAGCATTTTCTGATTAATTCTAATTTCCTACACCAATGGCCTTGCCGGAGTCGTATTCCCGTCAGATCACAGAAGTTAAGCGCTGTCGGGCTGGGCTAGCACTTGGGTGGGTGACTATCCGGTCTGCCGAGCGCTGCTGGCAAGCGGGGTGCACTCAGCCCTTGTGAGGCAAACTGAGGAGCTACTTGATTGAGAAGTAGCGGCTCCGGTCTCAGAATCTGACATACGGCTGGGAGATCCGTGTGCTGACCACATGTCCCTCGATATCCGCATCCAGTGACGTCTGTGGACTGAGGATGACACGACGGCCGGTCGGTACCATTGGGCCTTCAATGCCTGTTCGGGCGGACTTATGTTTTTTTTTTTTTAAATTTCCTACATGTTAACTGTATCATACATTTACGATCTTTATTTCAATGTAAGTTAATTGTACATGTCAACTACTCAATAAATTACTGCTATGAAAAATAGCTGTCTGCCATGCGGAGGAGCGGCGGATATAGACTGGGAGAATCAAACGTTCATAACGGGTGGCAGGGACAAAGAATCCAGTGAAACTTTTTTAAGTGCTTTATCTGAAAACTATCTTGAGCAGTTAAACAGAGAACCGACTCGTGGCGATAACATATTAGGCCTCCTGGTGACAAACAGACCCAAACTATTTGAAACAGTTAACGCAGAACAGGGAATCAGCGATCATAAAGCGGTTACTGCATCGATGATTTCAGCCGTAAATAGAGACATTAAAAAAGGTAGGAAGATTTTTCTGTTTAGCAAAAGTGACAAAAAGCAGATTTCAGAGCACCTGATGGCTCAACACAAAAGTTTTGTCTCAAGTACAGATAGTGTTGACGATCAGTGGACAAAGTTCAAAACCATCGTACAATATGCGTTAGATGAGTATGTGCCAAGTAAGATCGTAAGAGATGGAAAAGAGCCACCGTGGTACAACAACCGAGTTAGTAAACTGCTGCGGAAGCAAAGGGAACTTCACAGCAAACATAAACATAGCCAAAGCCCTGCAGACAAACAAAAATTACGCGAAGCGAAATGTAGTGTGAAGAGGGCTATGCGAGAGGCGTTCAATGAATTCGAAAGTAAAGTTCTATGTACTGACTTGGCAGAAAATCCTAAAAAATTTTGGTCTTATGTCAAAGCGGTAGGTGGGTGAAAACAAAATGTCCAGACACTCTGTGACCAAAATGGTACTGAAACAGAGGATGACAGACTAAAGGCCGAAATACTAAATGTCTTTTTCCAAAGCTGTTTCACAGAGGAAGACTGCACTGTAGTTCCTTCTCTAGATTGTCGCACAGATGACAAAATGGTAGATATCGAAATAGACGACAGAGAGATAGAGAAACAATTAAAATCGCTCAAAAGAGGAAAGGCCGCTGGACCTGATGGGAGACCAGTTAGATTTTACACAGAGTACGCGAATGAACTTGCCCCCCTTCTTGCAGCGGTGTACCGTAGGTCTCTAGAAGAGCGTAGCGTTCCAAAGGATTGGAAAAGGGCACAGGTCATCCCCGTTTTCAAGAAGGGACGTCGAACAGATGTGCTGAATTGTAGACCTATATCTCTAACGTCGATCAGTTGTAGAGTTTTGGAACACGTATTATGTTCGAGTATAATGACTTTTCTGGAGACTAGAAATCCACTCTGTAGGAATCAGCATGGGTTTCGAAAAAGACGATCGTGCGAAACCCAACCCGCGCTATTCGTCCACGAGACTCAGAGGGCCATAGACACAGGTTCCCAGATAGATGCCGTGTTTCTTGACTTCCACAAGACGTTCGATACAGTTCCCCACAGTCGTTTAATGAACACAGTAAGAGCATATGGACTATCAGACCAATTGATTGGATTGAAGAGTTCCCAGATAACAGAACGCAGCATGTCCTTCTCAATGGAGGTGTGCCGCAGTGGAGTGTCGTAGGACCGTTGCTTTTCGCAATATACATAAATGACCGTGTGGATGACATCGGAAGTTCACTGAGGCTTTTTGCGGATGATGCTGTGGCATATCGAGAGGTTGTAACAATGGAAAATTGTAGTGAAATGCAGGAGGATCTGCAGCGAATTGACGCATGGTGCAGGGAGTGGCAATTGAATCTCAATGTAGGCAAGTGTAATGTGCTGCGAATACATAGAAAGATAGATCCCTTATCATTTAGCTACAAAATAGCAGGTCAGCAACTTGAAGCAGTTAATTCCTTAAATTATCTGGGAGTACGCATTAGGAGTGATTTTAAATGGAATGATCATATAAAGTTAATCGTCGGTAAAGCAGATGCTAGACTGAGATTCATTGGAAGAATCCTAAGGAAATGCAATCCGAAAACAAAGGAAGTAGGTTACAGTACGCTTGTTCGCCCACTGCTTGGATACTCTTCAGCAGTGTGGGATCCGTACCAGATAGGGTTGATAGAAGAGATAGAGAAGATCCCACGGAGAGCAGCGCGCTTCGTTACAAGATCATTTAGTAATGGCGAAAGCGTTACGGAGATGATAGATGAACTACAGTGGAAGACTCTGCAGGAGAGACGCTGAGTAGCTCGGTACGGGCTTTTGTTGAAGTTTCGAGAACATTCCTTCACCGAGGAGTCAAGCAGTATATTTCTCCCTCCTACGAATATCTCGCAAAGAGACCATGAGGATAAAATCAGAGAGATTAGAGCCCACAAAGAAGTATACCGACAATCCTTCTTTCCACGAACAATACGAGACTGGAATAGCAGGGAGAACCGATAGAGGTACTCAAGGTACCCTCCGCCACACACCGTCAGGTGGCTTGCGGAGTATGGATGTAGATGTAGATGTTCGATTGCTGGTGAAACGGCAGAAAGCGTGGGACTTTAGGAGTGGAAGGTGCTAGTCGTTTTACTAGACAAATTTAATTTCAACACTTATTATAAACGAAAACTAGTCGTTACACAGCACTGCAAGAGCGAGTTCACGGTTGCTGATCACAATAGTTACATGTTGAAATACAGTTGTTACATTTAGCTGTAGCACAACAATCTTTAATGTTATAACTGATATTAAAATAACTTTTGTTCCGTTGGATGCTGGGAGACTGGTACAGCAACCTGTTATTAATTTCTTGAAATAGGACAGTCTCAGTTACAGGAAATGACGCATTTCACCCTTTTGGGACATCATCTGATTGGCTTAGGGGTGAAAAATGACAATAGTTAGGTATATGCAGATTGAAATGGGGAAATGTAGTTAATCTAAAAACACAAAAAAGATGCAAAGTTCTAGGCTGTGCAGCCGTCTCTACAATTAACCATAACTTGAACTTTTTGTAAGCACGTTGGTTAGCTAACGCCATCTACCTTTATGTCAGCTACTACAGTCGTATAGCCTTGCCTCTACGGCTCTAAGTTTGTGTGGCCGTCTTGTAGGGCTGACGTATACCTGTTCGCGGCCGCATTGTATACAATTTGTCAGCTGTGCGCAATGCTCCACGCTGTGTACGCCATAACACGGTCGGCTCCCTGTTACGTAAGATTTCTTAGTTTCTCTTCTTTTGTCCTAGTTTTCCTGTCCAGCATGAACTGTAGTTATAAAAATGGTTCAAATGGCTCTGAGTACTGTGGGACTTAACTTCTGAGGTCATCAGTTCCCTAGCACTTAGAACTACGTAAACCTAACTGACCTAAGGACATCACACACATCCATGCCCGAGGCAGGATTGGAACCGAGCGGTTCTAGGCGCTTTAGTCCGAAACCGCGCTGCTGCTACGGTCGCTGGTTCCAATCCTGCCTCAGGCATGGATGTGTGTGATGTCCTTAGGTTAGTTAGGTTTAATTAGTTCTAAGTCTAGGGGACTAATGACCGCATATGTTGTCCCACAGTGCTTAGAGCCATTTTAACCATTTGTTAACATTCTAGACAACCCGACTAACTCGTAAGTATGTTTTCTTTCAAGCAAATGAAATTAGACCAAAGTTCTTCTCGTTTCCTAAAGCAGCATTCTGGTAATTTTGAATCTGTCCCTATCATCCCATACCTATGTCAAGTATAGGACGTAACAGTTAACTCCTTATTTGATATCGTTCGTAGCCATGTATGGAAGTGAAACACGGACGATAAATAGTTCGGACAAGAAGAGAATAGAAGCTTTCGAAATGTGGTGCTACAGAAGAATTCTGAAGATTAGATGGGTAGATCACATAACTAATGAGGAGGTATTGAATAGAATTGGGAAGAAGAGGAGTTTGTGGAACAACTTGACAAGAAGAAGGGACCGGTTGGTAGGACATGTTCTGAGGCATCAAGGGATCACAAATTTAGCATTTGAGGGCATGTGGAGGGTAAAAATCATAGAGGGAGACCAAATGATGAATACACTAAGCAGATTCAGAAGGACGTAGGTTGCAGTAAGTACTGGGAGATGAACAAGCTTGCACAGGATAGAGTAGCATGGAGAGCTGCATCAAACCAGTCTCAGGACTGAAGACCACAACAACAACAACAACGTACAACTGCCGAAATTAGTAGTCACCATGAACACGAACAATATTCCACACTATACTAAATTCTGACAGGTCAGTTATCATTATTTGAATCGAATATAAAAACATCACGCAGTGCTACGGACAATATATCCAGTGGACAATATATCTGGAATACCTCAGATCAGCACCTGGTTATGCAGCAACAAGCACAACAAATCTCTACTGTTTCAATAAATTATGAGAACGTTTAACAGGAACCATGTTGTGAAAAAGAAGAACCTTAAGTACTGTGATCCCTTCCTGATAACTTAAAAAAGAGCTGAACAAAGACTGGTATTCACAGTGAGCGCGCAGTTACATATTCACTCGAAACTTTACATAAGAACATACACGAGGTGTACGTCAGTTCACTTAAGCCACATCGAAATGCTTGCGCCGGACGATGTGGCCGTGCGGTTCTAGGCGCTGCAGTCTGGAACCGCGAGACCGCTACGGTTGCAGGATCGAATCCTGCCTCGGGCATGGATGTGTGTGACGTCCTTAGGTTAGTTAGGTTTAACTAGCTCTAAGTTCTAGGGGACTAATGACCTCACAAGTTGAGTCCCATAGTGCTCAGAGCCATTTGAACCATTTGAAATGCTTGCATCCTTGGCGCACTCAGCTTTATATTCTCACAGGAAACTCCAGACAAGAACATTCATGGCATGTACAGCAGTTAACCTGAAACCCATGAAGTTTTCTACGTTTCAAAGCTTGGTAGTCCTTTGACCGACTTGAACACATAATAACAGCTGCTAGGGTAGCCGCGAGGTCTATGGCGCCTTGTCACGGTTCACGCGGCTACCCCCGTCGGAGGTTCGAGTCCTCCCTCGGGCATGGGTGTGTGTGTTGTCCTTAGCGTAAGTAAAAGTTAGATTAAATAGTGTGTAAGCCTAGGGAGCAATGACCTCAGCAGTTTGGTCCCACAGGAACTTCCCACAAATTCCCACCACATACAGTAACAGACATAAATAAACGACAACCGCACTTAACATTAATTTTAACAAACGGGAGCGAACGAGAATGAAACTTGACATTAAGTAACAGGTCCCCTAGCTTATGTGAGAGACCAACGAAACGACATAAACAGTTTAACAACACACCATCTCATGAGTGGCAGGCAACACCAACAGAACTCAATGAACACCACGAACATGACACAGAACACAGCTAGAACCCCAAGAAACACAACGCCGTAGGAACGGTAATGAGTGACTGAACAACGTAGCTAACACACGTGGCTGACTTGCAGCAGGCTCACCTGAACACCTTGCTAATGTCCCCTGGGCGCAATACTCCTGACACATATAGCAACGAGAAGATGGCACGCGCACAGCTTACACCCGTTGCTGGTGAATCCATAGCGTTCCTGTGGGCACCGTGCTCGGTAGAAGACATATAAGTAAGGAGAGGCCGGTCCTTCACAACATACGTGTGCCTCTGTCCTCCATGCATGACACCGAGAAGTGGCAGACAAGCAAACAGTCCACACTCGGTGCGAACAGCGCAGGATAGCCCTCCGTACACAGCAGTCGTAGCCACAACCTACAATACACACGCCGGCCACTACCTCAGCACTGCAGATGATCTTGTGTGTCCTTCCTTGTTCGTAGCCAGACCCATGACACCTGGCACCAACTAACGCTGCCTAACTTCCGCCTCGGCCTCAGATTACAAGTGCCACAGCAAACCCGCTGTACACTTTTCTGATATAGACTGCCACATACGTGCTGGCGCGGGTCACCCGGTACCGCCAGCGATCTTTTTATAGTGGGATGACTGAATTAGAGCGCATTGAACCAAGGTATTCCACTTGAGGAGATAAATAAATATTCTCGATTTTCAAACCGAGTCAATTCGAATGAAATTCTCCAGCTACACAGCCTATACCTCAACCTCCACTACACTAATAACTTCCGATCTGAAGCTTAAAGTTAGGCACCTCTTCAAGGGACCTACGCCTCCTGGTAAGAGTCGGCGCACGGCCTGGATGGAAAGATCTTAATTGTGATTCCTCTCTTTTGAGCCCAACGCGACGGATACCTATGGTAGATCGGGGAAAACCACCGTTCATGTCGTGTTGTCGGCGGGGCCGGGAGGTGCTTGCGCCTGATGTACTCTGCTAGGAGCCTTGTAGGCTGAACACAAACAGTTAGCGTCGTTAGCTTTATTACTTTTACCACAAGTACCCTTTCATTAGGAACTTTGAGCCAAGTACAAAATCAGTTACCTCTCTATTGTATATCGTAAAAAGTTTAGGAGGCTGGACAAGGAAGTCTTAGTCTTAGTTTCTAGCTTTAACGTACCCTAATCTCTTCTAGTTAAGTTAGTTTTTAGGATGGTAGATGTTGCATGGTGAGCGTTGGCCAGCGTCTTGACGGTCATTCCAAGACCCGGGCCGCCACCTACAACCAGGTGACGGGCAATATTTTACCTATCTCTTCTCTATTCAATTCTCTTCCTTCCTTCTTTCTAAATATTTAATTTCGTTTTATTTATTAATATCTCACTTGATTTTGTATTAGTTATAAGTTTTTCTAATGCTGCACAAGAAAGATATCAAATGGATGTAAACAAATAGAGGCCGCCTCCACGTGGTGGGGACACGGGCAACAGTGTGAGTGGGGACGGCAACCGGGGTGATGTTACTTTCAGTCACTCCGGACGCCGGACGCAGTCACAGCGGCTAAGTGGCAACGTACGACCCACCATAAGAAATTAGACGGTGGGTCATAAAAAAGAAGCAGCTAGTGAAAAAAAAAAAGTGTCCTTCGAAAGCTTGAGAATTTTATTCGAATTGATGCGGCTTGAAAACCGAGAAGATTTTATTCAGACGTGGCGCCGCGAAAGACCCCGAGGACACGATTGAAGAGCTACTAGACCGAGTAGTAGTGGCTTCAGGTCACGATAAACCCCATCCAATGACGACTTTGGCCAAGGATGACACGGTGGTCGGTCGGCTCAAATGGGTCCACCACGGCCTGTGGACTGAATTTTAGTTAGATTATTAGTGGGTAGCGTTGGAGGAAGCTGTACGTACACATCTTTAATTGACTAAGTAGTTGCGTGGAATGCGTCCAGCAAGTCATTACGGGGTGGTCAGTGGTTTCCCTAGCTACCCTCTTTTCTCCGTTCCCCGTGGCACTATCTCGTCAGAGGACAGGCACCGCAGATTTATTCCGTCTGCGCCGCGTCGAGGCGCTGAATATTCGAGGATCGCACCGCGAGACGTTAATCCGGCGCCGCGCCTTAATGGGCGTGTCTTCGGCGCCGCGGGGGATTCCCCTGACGGCAGCGGCGCTTCCGGTCCGGCGACCCAGCAAACGCCGCCGACGGCGGAAACTTTTGGACACCGAACTCCATAACGGATCCCTCCACCTCGATTCACGCCGAGATTTTCGCCTATTTAAAATGCAAAATAAAATAACCTGAGAATATTCCGCGCCGCTAGGACCCGCCGTCCAGCTCTCACCCCACCGACGTCGCCGCCGCCGTAGCAGCCGCCGCCTCCACCTTAGCGACCCGGTTCCTCTTCCCCCCCTTTATTCCGATTATTAAACACGCGCTCGGGAAATGTAAATTTCCTCGAAAGAATACCGCCGGCGCAATAGACGGACGGCGCTGGTTAAGATTTTTGTGCAACGGGGGAAGAAACCCCTTTCTGAAACACAGTTCGCTGAGCCCGCTGCAAATAACTGCTGATGATAATCACACCCCGCCACCCGCCATGCGAAATGGCGACGGCGGATCTGAGGAATGGGAATCTCAGCTGATAAAATACCAATGCCTCTAACCTGAAAAATGTCGTCCATCTGGACTTTTAAACTTCATCAGACACTAAATTTTCTGGAATAAACGTCGGCTACGCAACACATTGGATCAAGACATGACTAATAGACTATGAGTAGAGGCGTATTAGATGTTTATGGAAGGTGATAAAATTTTCTATTGTAGGTGAGCATAATCACAGCAATATCGAAGGTGATAAAATTTTCTATTGTAGGTGAGCATAATCACAGCAATAGATAAAATAGTGACACAGAATTCTGACATAGTGTGTCACTATTTTATCTATTGCTGTGATTATTCTCGCCTACGATAGAAAATGTTATCACCTTACATAAACATAGTGACACAGAATTCAGATATATCAACGGAAATATTACCTTGAATGGAGAACCCCTCAAAGTGGTAGAAAGTTTCACTTATTTAAGGAGTGAAATATCTAGGGATGGAAGAATAACTAACGAAATTAATGGGAGGTTACAGAAGGGAGGCAATTTCTACCAAACAATAAAACACCTGATTTGGAATAAATAAGTTTCAGAAAGAGCAAAACTCCTTATGTATAAGAATTATTACATCCCTATTGTTAAATGGCTCTTAGCACTATGGGACTCAACTGCTGAGGTCATTAGTCCCCTAGAACTTAGAACTAGTTAAACCTAACTAACCTAAGGACCTCACACACATCCATGCCCGAGGCAGGATTCGAACCTGCGACCGTAGCGGTCTCGCGGTTCCAGACTGCAGCGCCTAGAACCGCACGGCCACTTCGGCCGGCTACATCCCTATTGTCACCTATGGTGGAGAAACATGGACAATGACAGAAAGGGACTGGAGCAGACTGTAAGTAGGGGAAATGAAATTTCTCAGAGCAGTTAAGGGAAAAACAACAATGGACAGAGTAAGAAATGTAGAGATTAGAAAGGACCTCAAACAAGAAAATATGAGAGAAGAAATTGAAAGAAAGAGATTAAGATGGTATGGGCATGTTTAGAGGATGCATGGGCAGAGACTCCCCAAAATTATGGAAGAACTAAAGATGGATAGGAAAAGACCTAGAGGTCGCCCAAGAACACGGTGGAAAATGGGAGTGAGAATATCTGTAGAAAGGAGAGGTGTGACCTGGTAGCAAGTGGAGGAAGAAAAGTGGTGGGAGGACCGAGCCAAATGGGGAGGACTCATCAGCAACCAGACCCGGCAGTTGCTGGAGTGGCATTCGGATATAGATAGATAGATAGAATTCTGATATCATCGTTTCGGTAATGAAAAGCGTTATGCAATGAAGGTTTGGACACACGCTAGCAAGCTTAAACCCCAATATTTCTATGCCTGTGGTATATATTAAAATGTAACCTCTTTAGAAGCTTATTTTCAGTACGTGCATACGAAGAGTCGTGTAACACCTGATGGCTAGTGGTTGTATCTAATGTCACTGTGAAAGTATTAGATTGTATTGTATGGAGCTGGGGACCTAGAAACGACGAAGAAGCTTCGTCCCCGCTGCTGCCCTCAGTGGTACACAACCCCACAACAGGCTGCAGAAGTCCACTCTACCCACCTCCGCCCCACACCGAACCCAGGGTTATCGTGCGGATCGGCCCACAGTGGATGTAACATACAGATCGATGACTACAGCTGAAATCCAGGCAGAGATAGTAGGAGTGTGCAACGGGACAGTAGGATCAGATCACAAGGCCTCCTTCTCACTTGGCAGATGAGCTAACCACTACACTACCATGGCACAGTGGCTTTGCACAACGGCATGGACCCCCACCCCCCAAATCCAAATTCCTATTCGCGCCTCAGCCCACCTCTTCTTCCTGCTGAACCCTAACAGCATTGCAGAGGCTCTCCAACCGTCTTGGAATATCACCTCAGTGCCGAATGAAAGTAGGGATGCTGTCTGTAACCCAGTCATAGGTGTCATAATCAAACGAAGCTATACGATTTCAGAGACCTTTTCATGACCATACATCAGTGATACATATATGCAGACTGAAGCGATGAATGAAAATTTGTACCAGGGCCAGCATTCAAAGTTTAGTCTCCTGTTCTCTTTTTCATTTACCCCTTCAGTCAGCATTCATACATAATAGATGTTTTTGAATTTAAAAGGTCTCTGGAACCACACAGTTTCGTTTGATTAAAGTTCCCATACCTGGGTTTCAGGCTGGATCCCCCATTCCGTTCGATGCTGAAGTGCTATTCCAGCACAGCTTGTAAGATGGCAAGAACTATGCCCATTACGTGAAGTCATTAAAGATCACCTAACTCACGTTGAGCGAACAGTAGGCCTGGACAAAAATGACTGACAAGGCACAATGCGTCTTGTAGAGGGTATAGTATGGACTTTTTTTATTCGTCATCAGTCTACTGACTGGTTTGATGCGGCCCGCCACAAATTCCTTTCCTGTGCTAACCTCTTCACCTCAGAGTAGCACTTGCAACCTACGTCCTCAACTATTTGCTTGACGTATTCCAATCTCTGTCTTCCTCTACAGTTTTTGCCCTCTACAGCTCCCTCTAGTACCATGGAAGTCATTGCCTCATGTCTTAGCAGATGTCCTATCATCCTGTCCCTTCTCCCTATCATTGTTTTCCACATATTCCTTTCCTCTCCGATTCTGCGTAGAACCTCCTCATTCCTTACCTTATGAGTCCACCTAATTTTGCCGGCCGAAGTGGCCGTGCGGTTAAAGGCGCTGCAGTCTGGAACCGCAAGACCGCTACGGTCGCAGGTTCGAATCCTGCCTCGGGCATGGATGTTTGTGCTGTCCTTAGGTCAGTTAGGTTTAACTAGTTCTAAGTTCTAGGCGACTAATGACCTCAGCAGTTGAGTCCCATAATGCTCAGAGCCATTTGAACCATTTTGAACCACCTAATTTTCAACATTCGTCTATAACACCACATCTCAAATGCTTCGATTCTCTTCTGTTCCGGTTTTCCCACAGTCCATGTTTCACTACCATACAATGCTGTACTCCAGACGTACATCCTCAGAAATTTCTTCCTCAAATTAAGGCCGGTATTTGATATTAGTAGACTTCTCTTGGCCAGAAATGCCTTTTTTGCCATAGCGAGTCTGCTTTTGATGGCCCAGTGGCTCTTACCTGTTCCCTAGGTTAAAAGAACATTTGGCAGCAAAGCGATTCAGCCCCGACGACGAGGTGAAAGCAGAGGTTCATAACTTTCTGAACAGCATGGCGGCGAGCTGGTATGACATGGGCATACAAAAACTGCCGCAGCGTCTACAAAAATGCATCGACAGAAATGGTGATTATGTCTAAAAATAGCTAAACGTTCAAGCTGTAAACTAATGCAAACCATTGTAGAAATAAACAGGTCTATGTACTTATAAAAAAATAGGAGACATTACGTTTGGGATTACCCTCGTACATGCACTTTGTAATTAGGTCCAATACTTGTTTACTGTGAAACCAACTGCACCTAAAATTCAGTGTGTGTGTGTGTGTGTGTGTGTGTGTGTGTGTGTGTGTGTGTGGGTGTAGATTTGCGTGGAATGTGCGTCAGTGGTATTAATTTGTCGTGAATACCACGAAGCGGTGTAGTGAAAGTGTCCTCAGACATAACAATCTTTCCATTTAGAAAACATTTCGAGAATTTGTATCTGAATATTCGTTATTTTCGCCAGCCCCACGACGCTAACGTCTAGCTTCTCGTGGTAAAGAGAATAATGTTCTTGTTACACCTCCCATTTGATGATGAGCGAGCAGTAGCCTGAAAACTACACTGATGTGCAGAATTTAAAGACAGAAGTAGCTTTCGCGTGACGTATCACTATAAAGTAACATTGCTCGATGTGACATTCAGCATACACAGAGAGAAATACGCAATGAGATGAAAAGAAAGTTTTCTTCAAAAATAATAATTACACTTAAGTGACTGTGATTTATGATGGTCCTCCATTCATGACATGGTTCTTATTACGTTGTGCTTACACCACGTACAGAAATGCATGCTCTGCAACTTGCTTTCATGCTGTTCACAATCTGGTAGGGATTGCCACAATCTGGCAATGTTCCATTCCCTCACATCTGCTGGGTGGTTATCGCGGCATGTGGACGTGTTGTAGTACGTCTCTCCAACGCGTCCTGGACGTGTTCGGTAGAATTTATGTCGAGGAAACGAAAAGGCAGGTACATTCGCCGAGTATCCTGTTGTTCTAAGAGCGTCTCCAATTGCGCCGTTCAATGCGGTCACGCACTGTCATCCACAAAGAGAAGTCAGAGTCAAATGCAACCGCGAAAAGACGCCTATGGGGCAGGAGTACGTTTCCACAATAATGCTGACCGGTGACTGTACCGTGTTCAACGATGCAGGTGTCCCATGCAACGCTATCCCTTCCCGCAACATAACAAATAGACCGTCAAAACGATCAAGTTCGACAATGTTCCTGGGTGCATTGAGTGTTTCAACCTCTCAGCGTATGAGAGTACCTCCAGAATCACTGCTGAGACAAACTGTTCTCATCCGAGAACAGCACGCGAACACCACACCACGTAGGTCCGGTACCTACGCTCTTTACACCATCGCCAACAGCGTCGACGATAAAAGTCGTTGTAACTACAACCACTGTTCGACGTGATTTCCTTCTTGCCTGCTGCAGTGTAGCGGTCCCTTTCTGCTGTAGTTGGCCGTTTTCGACCACCTCCTCTGCCTCGGGCAGCAGTTGCTGTGTTTCGAAACGCTCTCCGCGGACTTGAAATACTGTTGTAATACCAAACTACTGGACTACATTTGTCACTCTTCGTCCTCCTTCCAGTTTCCCGATGATCCTTCGCCGTGGAAAGTCATACCGATGTTGTCTCCGGGTCATGTTTCCATGAAGAGCAAAATAACACCACCAAGTTCCACTGCAACTTCTCACCGATTGACACTGTGTTTTCCTATTCCTTCAACTGCCTCATGTGAGGCCAGCCCCATTTGGCGCTACAGTCACAATGAGCGCGCGCCATCTGACTCCCCACTTACTGTGCACGAACGGGAGACTCCTGGCAATGTGCTCCTGCACGTTCATTCATTTCCACCGAGTAGTTAATTTATTATTTTATCGATCTCGTCCTTAAAATTTCCGAACAGTGCAGTTAATGACACAATAAATCGCGTCAAAGAAAAAAAAACCGTCTGGTTGGATATAACCTAACAGTGGCACATGGTATAGGTACTAGGAGCTCGTCAAAATAATGTGACTCCTTGAAGTTCAATTTTTTTACTGTCAAATATTAAGCCCGACCATCTCTTTTGCACGAACAGTGACTGTGACTAGCGAATAGTGTCCCTCCTTTCTCTCTCTGTCTCTCTCTCTTTCTCTCTCACACACACACACACACACACACACACACACCAGTAAGGTAGAAGCTCAGACGTGCCCCCCCCCCCCCCCCTCCACCCCGCTCCTTTCCCGCCGGTGGCTCCGAGAGGACCCGATGGTTTGATCTCAACCTAATGAAATCTGCTTTCGCAGCTTTCTCGCGGGGCTGCACTCGGCCCGTCATCATCCATTAGGCCGGGATTAGTCCCTCAATAATGCATGGCCCGTGCCGGACGCTGCGGCCTTTGGCCGTCCGCCGTCCGCTCGCTGTCCCTGCCTCGGCCTTTGATGGTCCGCTAGGTGTGTAATGCGGGCCCGCCCGGCCACAATGCAGGTGTATAGAGGCGCGCTGCGGCCGGCGGGGAAGTTTGTCGCCGCGGTAGTGGCGGCACTGCTCGCCAACTCCGCAGCTCCCGATTGGGTCTGGCCTCTACTCAGGTGGTGATGCCGGAGCAGCGGTGGCAGGGGTAGAGGGCAAAGCTGGTCGCAGCCAAGTACGCGCAGGCGGTCGCGTCCAATCTACGGGCGAGCGTACTTACGTGGGCCGAGCTTCCGAACTGCTGTGCTGTGCGATACCACACACTACTGTGTAAGCATTTACATTTCCCTTTTTTTTTTTAAGTTTTCACGATTATCAAAATCTATTCCACGTTTGCAACAATTCTTCGCGTCATCGTCTGTTACAGCAATCAGTAGCGGATACCTTCCGGAGCGGATTTAGGGTTCGGTTTGGATCACTACTTGGCACAATTGCCCCACCCATATCTCCCCTCCATCCCCCTCCCCCATCCCCCCGCCCCCCGACCGGGGCACATGGAATATTAAGTTGCCGTCGCCTCCACTTTTAAAGTACCACAGATGTCTACCATAATAACAGTAAGAATTATTAAATATACAAAATCCTTTAATATATTCATAACTACACTATTTTATCGGTTCAGTCGTGGTAATGTGACCACCAGCTTTGTTGAGCGCCGAAGTGAGATAACCACTCACACACGGCAGATGGCAGCACTAGCAATGGAGGTTATATAAAGTGTGTCGGAGGGAACACCGGAAACAGTGCAGTCGTTGTCGTAATGCGGAATCGGAGTGATTTATCCGTCGTCTTAAACGGCAAGACCATTAGCTGTCGGACCAAGGGTGAAAGCATTTCCGAAACTGCTAAGTTTGTAAATTATGCGCATATCGCTGTCGTTAAGATATACCGCACATGGCAAAATAGAGCTATCCAAAACCGGCGCCGAGAAGTATGTGGTGCACCATTGGCTATAAATGACAGGGTTAAAGACAATTGCGGCAATGTGTACGTGCGAATAGGCGAATAGACGTGCATCATTCTAATTTTTTTTTACGGTTTTGATTTTAATAATTATGTTTTATTGTTTATTTGCTAGATTTAGTCTTCCTTATGTATAGGGTGTCCGAAAAGACTTTCCCTGATTACATAAATTCATAACTCAGGCTAGAAATAAGATACAAATATGAAACTTGTGTCGAATTGTTTACAACTATCAAAGTTTTTTTTCTGTTTTAGGTTCGCAGTACGTAAGTAGTGGATGAGGTACAGTGCCCAAGAATCCATGTTAACCAATCAGGAGAAGGCACAGTGTGTCATGTGGTACCATGAGACACGATCACCAACCACAGTGCAGAGACACCTCCAGACTACATTTGGAGGGAATCCACCTGATGTCAAGAACATTAAAGCCTGGTATGAGGAGTTCAAGAACACAGGATCGGTTGCTGACCTTCCAAGATCTGGTCGACCAAGAACTTCAGCAGATAGGGTGGAAGCTGTAAGGCAGTCTTTTCTGCGAAGTCCGAAGAAATTGGGGCGCAGGGCCTCACGTGAATTACAGATGCCGAAAAGATCTCTCCATGACGTTTTACACAAACGTTTATTGTTTCGTGCATACAAAGTGCAAATCGTTCAGGCCTTGTTGCCCAACGACAGTACACGTCGATATGACTTTGCGGTAGAAATGCTATCACGTATTGAGGACGATGATGGTTACCTCAGACGAATTGCCTTTTCCGACGAAGCGACCTTTTTTGTCAGTGGAGTAGTGAATCGCCATAATGTGCGCATTTGGGGTTCACAACCCCCTGCCGAGGTCATGGAGTGCACCAGAGGCAGTCGAAAGGTGAATGCTAGGTGCGCGCTATTGCACGATCGAATTATCGGGCCATTCTTCTTCGCTGAGGCTACCATCACATCTGCAGTGTATCTGGACATGTTGCAACTGTATGCTGTTCCTCAGCTGCTTCAGTATCACCCCGATGTCTTGTTTCAGCAAGACGGTGCACCGCCTCATTGGGGTTTGGACGTCCGTGCCTATCTCTTTATGACCTTTCCTGGGCGATGGATTAGTCGTGATGCGCCAGCGGTTTGGCCTCCACGTTCTCCTGACATAACCCCATTAGACTTCTTTCTATGGGGTTATGTCAAGGACGAGGTCTACCGAACACGTGTACCAGATCTTGAAACCCTGCGGCAACAGGTAACCACAGTCGTTGAATCGATCCCTCCAGTGATGTTGGCTAATGTGTTGACGGAAATTGATGTGCTACGTGCTACCAAGGGTGCTCATGTGGAAGTTTACTGATGTGTGAAAAAAACTTTGATAGTTTGTAAACAGTTAGACACCAGTTTCATATTTGTATCTTACTTCTTGCCCGAGTTATCAGTTTATGTAAGCAGGAAAAGACTTTTCGGACACCAGGCTAGATTGGTTCCTACTTTACCGCTCAGATCATTCAAGGAGCTACCAACAATCTCTCGTCAACAACCTTTCAGCGTAGGTTGCTGCATATGTGTCTCCGCGGCAGGCACCTGGTTCGTGCACCCATGTGACTGTTGTTCATCGGCGACTAAGGCTGGAATCTGCTCGCCATTACCGCAACCGGACGTCCACAGAGGGTTGACAGGTGGCCTGTTCAGATACATCACGTTTTATCATACATAGGAGAGAAAGCGAACACAATGCAAAATCGTCGGAAGGATCTAGGCAGGAGAAGGGAGTGTTATGGTCTGGGGAATGTTTTCCTGGTATTCCTCGGGTGATCTCGTCATTCTGGAAGGCACAATAGAGCATCACAAGTAATCATCTATTGCTGAGGACCATGTCCACATGCGGTTTGTTTCTCCTCGGTTCGGAGAGCGCCACGATGAGTTTACCGTATTCACCAGGCCACCAGACTCCCTATATTTAAAAGCAATCGAGAATATGGGGGACCACACCGATCGGGCTGTTCGCGCCATGGATACTCAGCCGGGAATCCTAGAGCAGGTGGCCACGACTCTGGAGTCGGCACGGCTCCACACCCCTGTCGGTACTCTCCATAACCTCTTTGACTCTCTTACTGTGCGTCTCGCAGCAATTCAGGTTCTTGACAGTTGGTAACATTAATGTAAGTGGTCCTCACCTGATTGGATGAAGGTGTACATCGGAAAACTGCAAAGAAGGTCAACTCGTTTTGTACTATCACGAAATAGGGGAAATAGTGTCACGGATGTGATAAGCGAGTTCGGGTGGCAGTCATTAAAACAAAGGTGTTATTTGTTGTAGCGAGATCTTTTCAGTAAATTTCGATCACCAACTTTTTCCGCAGGATGCGAAAATATTTTGTTGACGCGCACGTCCAAGGAAAGAAACGGTCATTGTAATAAAATAAGAGAAATCACAGTTCGCATGAGCCAATGAAAGGTTCTTTCCTCCATCACGCTGTTTCAGAGTGGAACGGTACAGAAATGGTCGATTGTGGTTCGATGAAGCTTCTGCCAGGCACATAAGAGTAAATTGCACAGTAGCACTGTAGATGTAGTAGATCCGTTTTAACTTAACTAAAAAGAAACTGCAGTTCATAGAAATACAGCATTTGAAAATAATTTGCCCGAAAATTTGATAACTGACCCACATGTTTCTTTCAACTGATGTAAGAACTGTGACAGGAACATGCTCTCGCAACTTTGATAGCAATAAAATTTGTACGACAGAAAACTGAATTGTGGATTAACGATCACCAGTATTTCACTTAGTATTACGAATGGGAACTCAGGTCCGTAGACAGCGGTTATGTGGAAGTGCAAATGAAAAGAATAGAGTTTGTTTCGAAAATTTCCACCTACATTCGGTTAGTCAGTCGTTCCGCTAATTTTCTTACTGAAATGGAATCATTGTATGGCCCATTCGGCTTCGGACGCCAAGTTCAAGTCTTATTTCAGTCGACACCACATTGGGCGACTAGTGAGGGGGGATAGTTTTTCCCTGTTCTCTCTTTGTTCGCCCAACTTCCTGTAGTTCGCTAGTCCTAACTTTAGACCCATGGACGGTAAGGGATGTGTTGTCAGAAAAACATAAGTCTGTGAATGTGCGTTTTCACTTCAAGAATGCTTTACTGCAAAGATCGTGCTCTTATCGCGTTGTATTTTGCATTCTTTTTTTTTAATCTCATCAGAACTAGTGGTGATCGGTATCCGCTTTTTTTTTTCTTTAGTCTTCTGACTCGCATGAAGTAGCCCGGCATTAATTTCTATCCTTACCAGTTCACCTAATTTTCAGCACTCCTTTCTAAGATCGTATCTTGAATGCTTCGATACTCGTCTATTCCGGATTTCCCACTGCACATGTTTCACTGCCCTACAACGCCGTGCTCCAACTGTACAATCTCAGAAACGTCTTCCTCAAATTATGGTCAGTATTTGATACTGGTAGACTTTTCTTGGCCAGGAATCGCCTCTTTGCCAGTGCTAGTCTGTTTTTGATGTCCTCCTCGCTCCGTCCGTCATTGGTTATTGTTCTGTCCAGGTAGCGGAGCTCATTTACTTCATCCACTTCGTGACCATCGATCCCGGTGTTAGGTTTATCGCTGTTCTCATTTAAAATGGTTTAAATGGCTCCAAGCACTATGGGACTTAACATCTGAGGTGATCAGTCCCCTAGACTTGGAACTACTTAAACCTAACTAACCTAAGGACATCACACGCATCCATGCCCGAGGCAGGATTCAAACCTGCGACCGTAGCAGCATCGCGGTTCCTTCGTGACCATCGATACCGGTGTTAGGTTTATCGCCGTTCTCATTTAAAATGGTTTACATGGTTCTAAGCACTATGGGACTTAACATCTGAGGCGATCAGTCCCCTAGACTTGGAACTACTTAAACCTAACTAACCCAAAGACATCACACACATCCATGCTCGAGGCAGGATTCAAACCTGCGACCGTAGCAGCATCGCGGTTCCAGACTGAAGCGCCTAGAACCTCTCGGCCACAATGGACGGCTGCCCTCATTTCAGCTACTACTCATTCCTTCCGTCTTTCTTCGATTTACTCTCAGTCCATATTCTATACACATTAGACGGTTAATTCAATTCAGCACGTCATGTAATTCTTCTTCACTTCCACTCAGCATAGCAGTATCATCAGCGAATCGTATCACCGATATCGTTTCACCTTGAGTTTTAATTCCACTCCTGACTCTTTATCTTATTTCCATCCCTGCTTCTTCGATGTACAGACTGAACAGTAGGGGCGATGACTACAGTACTTCCCTGTCTTACACCCTTTTTACCCCGAGCATTTCTTTCATGGTCGTCCACTCTTATTACTCCCTCTTAGCCCTTGTATATACCGTATATTACCCTTCTCTTCCTATAGCTTACCCCTATTTTTCTCAGACTTACGAATATCTTGCACCACTTTATACTGTCGAATGCTTTTCCAGGACGACAAATCCTATGAACGTATCTTGATTTTTCTTTAGTCTCGCTTCCATTATCAACCGCAACGTCAGATTTACCCTTAACTAAAGCCAGACTGATCGTCATCCAACACATCTTCAATTTTCTTTTCTATTCTGCTATATAATACTCTTGACAGCAACTTGGATGCATGAGCGGTTAAGCTGTTTGTGCGATAATTCTCGCACTTGTCAGCTCTTGCAGTCTTCGGAATTGTGTGAATGATGTTATTCCGAAAGTCAAATGGTATGTCCCCAGACTCATACATTCTACTCACCATCATGAATAGTCGTCATGTTGCCACTCCCCCCAATGGTTTTAGAAATTCTGAAGGAATGTTATATATCGTTTCTGTCTTATTTGACTTTAAGTCCTCCAGAGCTCTCTTAAATTCTCATTCTATTAGTAGATCCGCTATCTCTTCTAAATCGACTCCTGGTTCTTCTTCTATCCCATCAGACAAATCTTCCCCCTCATAGAGGCCTTCAGTGTACCTTTCCCACCTATTCGCTCTCTCCTCTGCATTTAACACTAGAATTCCTGTAACACTCTTAATATTACCGCCCTTGCTTTTAATTTCACGGAAGGTTTTTTGGTTTTCCTATACGCTGAATCAGTCTTTCCAACAATAATTTCTTTTTCGATTTCTTCACATTTTTCACGCAGCCATTTCGTCTCAGCTTCCCTGCACTTCATACTTGTTTCATTTCTCAGCGACTTCTATTTCTGTTTTTCTGAATTTCCCTGAATGTGTTTGTACCTCCTTCTTTATGGATCAACTGAAGTACTTCTTCTGTTACCCATGGTTACTTGACAGTTACCTTGTTTCTATCGATGTTTTTCTTTATAACTTCTGTGGTTGCACTTTTTAGATACGTCCACTCCTTTTCAACTGAACTGCCTACTGAGCTTTTCCTTATTGTTTTATCTATAGTCCTAGAGAACTTCAAGCGTATCTCGTCATTCCTTAGTACTTCTGTATCCCACTTCTTTGCGTAATGGTTCTTCCTGACTAATGTCTTAAACTTCAGCCTACTCTTTATCACTACTACATTGCGATCTGAGTATATATCTGCTCTTGGGTACGCCTTACAATCCAGTACCTGATTTCGGAATCTCTGCCTGACCATGGTGTAATATAACTGAAATCTACCGTATCATCCTGCTTTTTCCAAGTATACCTTCTTCTCTAGTGATTCTTGAAGAGAGTATTCGCTACTACTAGCTGAAATTTATCACAGAACTCAATTAGTCTTTCTCTGCTCTCATTCCCTTTCCCAAGCCCGTATTGTCCTGTAACCCTTTATTCTACTCCTTCTCCTACAACCGCATTCCATTCCTCCATGACTGTTAGATTTTCATCTCCCTTTACCAACTATATGACCCTTTCAGTATCCTCCTATACTTTCACGGCTATTGATTTTACCCTATACTCGTCAGACCAGAAATCATTGTCTTCTTTCCATTTCACTTCACTGACCCCTACTATATCTAGACTGAGCCTTTGCATTTGCCTTTTCAGATTTTCTAGCTGCGCTACCACGTTCAGGTTTCTGACATTCCACGCCCTGACTCGTTGAACGCTATCCTTTGTAATTGTAGCCACCCAGTACATTACAGGTATAGATACCTACGTTCAAGTGGTAGCATCGATATGTTTGATAATAATGTTGTATGAAACTGGAGTTAGTTTTCTACACCCTCTCCATCTACCACAAAACTAATATGAGAGCCACTTTCCTTCACCTCCTCCCTCCCCATCCCCGATAACATCGTGCATAAGCTATTGCCACTAACATTGTGCTTTATTGCTTACAATTTCGTTGGCTATTTATGACTTTTCTCATGGTCAGTTCCCACTGGGCAGTCCCCTCCCAGAAATTCGAATGGGGGACTATTCCGGAATCTTTTACCAATGGAGAGATTATTATGACGCTTTTTCAATCACAGGTCACATGTCCTGTGTATAGACGTTGTGTGTCTTTAATGCACTGGTTTCCATTGCCATCTGCGTCCTCATGCCGTTGATAAATGCTGATTCGTCCGCCTTTAGGGGCAGCTTCCCACCTCAAGGACAAGAGAACGCCCCGAACCTCTGTCCGTTCCTCCGCCCTCTTTGACAAGGCCATTGGCAGAATGAAGGTGACTTCTTATGCCGGAAGTCTTCAGCCGCCTATGCTGATTCTTAATGAAAATTTGGGCCGTGGTCGGTTTTAAGCCCACGACCAAGTAAGTTCTGATTACTGGTCAAAGATGCTACTCCTAGACGACTGGTGTCTTAGGAACGAAATAAACAGGAACTGCTGGGAAAGTAAGGAAAATTGGCTGCATGAAAACTGTGAACAAATCGAAAAAGAAACGATCGTCGGAAGGACGAATTTAGCATACAGGAAAGTCAAATCAACCTGTGGTGAAATTAAAACCATAGGCGGTAATATTTAGAGTTAAATGGGAATTCTACTATTAAATGTAGAGGAGAAAGCGGATAGATGGAAAGAGTACACTGAAGGCTTCAGTGCGGGGAAGACTTCTCTGATAACGTGATAGAAGAAGAGAAAGGAGTTCACATGCAAGAGATGTGGGATCCAGTATTAGAATCAGAATATAAGAGAGCTTGGAAGACCTTAGATTAAATAAGGCAGAAGGGACAGATAATATTCCATCGGGATTTCTAAAATCATTGGGGAAGTGTTTTAACGTGTATTCACTTTGGTATGTAGAATGTAAGAGACATTCGACATAACCTCAGACTTTCAGAAGAAAATCATCCACAAAATTCCGAAGATAATAAGAGTAGGCAAGTGCGAGAATTATCGTGCATTCAGCTTAACGGCTCATGCATATTATACAAGTTGCCGACAAAAACAGAAAATTATGGACGTGTTAGATGAAGATCAGTTTGGCCTTAGGAAATGTAAAGGCACCAGAAGGCAGTTCTGATGATGCAGCTGAGAATGGAAGAAACACTGAAGAAAAATCGAGACATGTTCATAGCATTAGTCGACCTGGAAAAAGTGTTCTACAGTTTTAAATGATACAAGATGTTCTAAATTCTGAGAAAACTATGGATTGGTTTTAGGGAAAGGCGGGTAATACAAAATGTGCACGAGAACCAATAGAGAACAAGAAGAGTGGAAGATCAAGAACAAAATGCTCGGATTTAAATTGATGTAAGACATAGATGTAGTTTTTCGCCCCTACAGTCTGTAAACCGAAGAAGAAACGAGGGAAATAACAGAAAGCTTCAAGACTTGAATTAAAATTCAGGGGTAAATGACATCAATGGAAAGATCCGCTGATGGCGCTGCTGTCCTTAGTGAAAGTGAAGAAGAATGTAGGACGTGTGGAATGGTATGAACAATCTAATGAACACAAAATATGGATTGAGAGTAAGACGAAGAAAGACTAAAGGAATGAGAAGTAGCAGAAATGAGAACAGCAAGTAACTCAACATAACGATTGGTGATCACGAAGTGGATGAATTACAGAATTCTGCTAGCTAGGCAGCAAAATAACCCCTGACGGATAAAGCAAGAAGAACATAAAATTAAGGCTAGCACTGGCAAAAAAGGCATTCCTAGCTGAGCGCATTCTCCTAATATCAAACATAGGCCTTAATTTGAGAAAGAAATTTCTGAGAATGTATTTTTGGACTAGTGCCCGGTATGGCAATGAGACATGGATTCTAGGAAACCCAGAACAGAAGAGAATCGGAACATTTGAGATGTGGTGCTACAGAAGAATTTTGAAAATTTGGTGGACTTTTAAGGTAATGGATGAGGAGTTTCTCCGTAGAATAGGCGAGGAAAGGTAGGTATAGAAAACACTGACAAGAAGAAGGTATTGGATGATAGGGCGCCTGATAATCATCAGGGAATGACTCGCATGGCACTAGATGGAGTTACAGAGGGTAAAAACTGTAGAGGAAGACAGAGATTCGAATACATCCGGCAAACAATTGAGGACGTGGTGGGTCGTATCATACCTGTCAGGAGATTGATGACAAAAAACATTACAGCTGTAGCTTCGTTTTTAGGTTAGTTAGTGCATCCAAGTACATGTGGCAAGAGCATGCCATTAATATTTATGTTCCATTGGGTAGCAGGGCATGTGAGGCAGTGTTGATGCGTGGACGCAAAACGGTTAGTCCATATTGACAGTAGTAATCCACCTACTGGTGCAGTTATGACCGTGCAGAAAACGTCAGGTAGTAGATTATGAGACGTGTTTGCTGGAAGACTGTTAGACGCAGATAAAAAAATCAGCTAACACACTGACATGGGAACAAACTCGTATAAAGGTACCAGTGATACAAATATCTGCACTTACATCCCAAACACCCTATATAGGTAAGCAGCGCTTGTAGTTGTCTTCCGTAATAACTCCCCAGCAGTTCAAGTAAGGCCACGTATATGCAGTACCGTACCTTAAGTATTGGCAGATACGTCATCATCAAACCTTACTGCTTACACCACGCAAGCTCTCCGTTTTCACGTTATTATGCAGTGTATGCCACTAACGACAAAAATATTTGTTTGTACAAATTGAGACTGTAAGACGCAATTTATCACACCTTGTGACAGCATAGTATGGTGTCCGCATTCAATGCTCTAATTTATATGTCAGGTGTTTTATTTCCGAGTAACCCATCCCCACCCCTTCCTTGTTTTCGCTGCGCTTTACCGTCTCCTGGACATAATGTTCGTAGTGAGATTACGTTCGTAGTGGGTCGCGTTCAGTTAAAATGGTTCCAGTGGCTCTGAGCACTATGGAACTTCTGAGGTCATCAGTCCCCTAGAACTTAGAACTACTTAAACCTAACTAACCTAAGGACATCACACACATCCATGCCTGAGGCAGGATTCGAACCTGCGACCGTAGCGGTCGCGCGGTTCCAGACTGAAGCGCCTAGAACCGCTCGACCACTCCGGCCGGCGGTCCGGTCGCGTTCAGTGTCTGGGGCTGTATTTTAAGGCATATAGTGGTGGTGGTGGTAGTTGGGATGTTTAAGGGGGACTAAACAGCTAAAAGGCATATAGTCTCATACGAACAGTACTGAATATTAACCGTCTTTCTCCAATACCGTTTACCTATTTATGCTTATGATTTCAAACATCTTGCTCCACTTTACGCTGCCGAACGCATTTTGTAGGTCAATACATCATACAGAATTGGGTTGACTTTTCTGAAATCATGTTGCGTGTATCAAATGGTTCAAATGGCTCTGAGTACTATGGGACTTAACATCTCTGGTCATCAGTCCCCTAGAACTTAGAACTACTTAAACCTAACTAACCTAAGGACATCACACACATCCATGCCCGAGGCAGGATTCGAACCTGCGACCGTAGCGGTCACGCGGTTCCAGACTGAAGCGCCTAGAACCGCACGGCCACACCGGCCGGCTTTGCGTGTATCAAGTGCAACGTCAGCACTGCCTTTGCCGCTTGGGAAGGGAGGAAGGGAACGGAGAAACATTTACCTTGCATCGTTGTGACTTGTTTTTTTTTTTTTTCCTTTTTCTTTCCAACACCAAACATCATCCTTGTTTCAAAACGATAAGTATTACTGCAATGTGCTGCAGAGCTAAGCAAAACCCAGGGACTCCATAAACAAGTTTGGAAATTATTTTCCTTCTGTCACAAAACATTGACGTGAAACTGTTCGGTTATTTGTGTTGACTCTAAAGTAATTTCCATTCTGTTCGACTGAGTGCAGGAGACGAGAAATATCAAAGGCGGGATACTCTCCATGTACATATGTCCGCGTGACCACTATTCAGGTATGCAACTGGAAACGAATATTTACTTTGGTTATAGGCCCTGTGGTACTCGAATATACACATTCAATTTGTTTATTCGGATTTGTTAAGAAAAGGAAAACTTTATAGTTAAGCTTTTAATGGAAGATCGGAGGCAATGTCAAATCAATATTTATTCGTGCGAAGTCACCCACATACAGAAATAAAAACTTTTCGAAGCCCTATATTCATTAAAGACAAGAAAACATCATTTCTAAAGCAAATCAAACTGATCATCTGTGTGGGGGACAGAAGAACGAGGATGATGAAATGATCGTTGCTCGTCCCATTCTCTAAAGAGTGTGTATTAGTGCAATGACAAATCTAGCCAAATACCAAACACAGTCTGGTTTTGCAGTGAATCTCGTCAACACAGTGGTAGCTGGCATGTATCTGGTAAGCATGCTCGTTGTCGCTGTGCGGGTAACAGTCAGAAATGGAGCGGGGTACGAGTCCATGGCGCTGCCATCACTTCTTTATTCCTCAAGCATGCAGGAGTGTAAGGCTAGTGGTGACTTATTGTTAGTACGGAAGAAGAGTACACGATCTTGCTGCTACAAAGTAGCACTGACAAGGTGAAACGACCAACTGTCAGGATCAGATGGCCTTTAACGCAGGTCGCTGGCGTTGGCAGAAATGAAAAACCGGCGAAGTCGACATGAAGTGCTTCGGACTAATCCAAAATGTGACGAAACCGAGCGTGCAGTTACCGTTGTTAGCAAACTGGTCATCGCCAATCGTGAAGGTGCATCGTTTTCCCTTGCGTTCGTGCTCTAAGGGAGAGATGCAGGATGCTAGCTTGTTGATATACATAATATCTAATAATAAATCAGTAGTTAAATATACAGCTGTAAAACCAGCACAACACTTACAATATGTAGCGGATACTTTTTATAGGCATGTACGTCGAGATTTTACAGTCGTTATATCAATATGTTTGTCAATATATCAAGAGATGATAATCATATTTTTTTAAATGTCGACATATTGGATACCAAATATTTTTAATAATATCAACAGTTCTAGTGGGAAGAGGATTTGGACCCCGCTGCTGCTGAGTGCAAGTGTGGCACTGTGATCACTCCACCACCTCCCTTTATAAGGGAGAACAGCAAAGCAAAACAAAACAAAAAACACTGGCATGTTTATTGCAGTAGAGTTTGTAATAAACGCAACTTCAAAAGAGATACATATAACTGAAATTAACCTTATACCACGAATTATTTGAGCAGTCAATGCCGAAATTATTAAGATTATGTATCTTACACGAGCTTTGTTTCTGAGAAATCGATGTAACTCGATGCTGCAAGTGTTCATGTAACAGTGTTTGAAAGTTACAGCACCTAACAAAAGATGATCCAAAGGCCAACAGTGCTTTGCACAGGACTACTTCAATATCTAATTCCTAAACTGTATTCTAGAAATCACTGTCAGATTCATGCAAAGATGTTTCTCATTTTACCACACCATCATCATCATCATCAGAGTGAACAGTTTGCGGCACCAGGCTGGGAATATAAGCCTTGCGATCCAGTCCACCATTTTTCTGTGATCGCTCTGATCCAGCCCTCACCTCTTTTCTCAACATATTCTTCCACACCTTTCAGCGATCTAGTCTTTGGTCTTCCTCTCGGCGTTTCCTTCTCATCTCAAAAAATGGTTCATATGGCTCTGAGCACTATGGGATTTAACATCTGAGGTCATCAGTCCATTAACCTTAGAACTACTTAAACCTAACTACCCTAAGGACATCACACACATCCATGCCCGAGGCAGGATTCGAACCTGCGACCATAGAGATCACGCGGTTCCAGACTGAAGCGCCTAGAACCGCTCGGTCACACCGGCCGATCCTTCGCATCTCCATTTACATATCTTTTTAGGAGTCCTCTTGTTTTCCATTGGCTTTAAGTGCCCATACCATCTTATCCATGGTTTTGCACTGTGATCGAATTGCACCCTACGAGTGTCCAAGCAATCAGCCCTGTTAAAATGTTCAGGCACAATTCCGTCCCATTACACGAGAAACCAAGACAAAACATAGATTCAATAAAATTGGTAATTACTTGTGGTAAGGCGCAATAGACTTCTGTCCAACCTCTCAGAAGAAAACAGGTTCCAAGAAACACTGTACGAGTAATACACTCCTGGAAATGGAAAAAAGAACACATTGATACCGGTGTGTCAGACCCACCATACTTGCTCCGGACACTGCGAGAGGGCTGTACAAGCAATGATCACACGCACGGCACAACGGACACACCAGGAACCGCGGTGTTGGCCGTCGAACGGCGCTAGCTGCGCAGCATTTGTGCACCGCCGCCGTCAGTGTCAGCCAGTTTGCCGTGGCATACGGAGCTCCATCGCAGTCTTTAACACTGGTAGCATGCCGCGACAGCGTGGACGTGAACCGTATGTGCAGTTGACGGACTTTGAGCGAGGGCGTATAGTGGGTATGCGGGAGGCCGGGTGGACGTACCGCCGAATTGCTCAACACGTGGGGCGTGAGGTCTCCACAGTACATCGATGTTGTCGCCAGTGGTCGGCGGAAGGTGCACGTGCCCGTCGACCTGGGACCGGACCGCAGCGACGCACGGATGCACGCCAAGACCGTAGGATCCTACGCAGTGCCGTAGGGGAGCGCACCGCCACTTCCCAGCAAATTAGGGACACTGTTGCTCCTGGGGTATCGGCGAGGACCATTCGCAACCGTCTCCATGAAGCTGGGCTACGGTCCCGCACACCGTTAGGCCGTCTTCCGCTCACGCCCCAACATCGTGCAGCCTGCTTCCAGTGGTGTCGCGACAGGCGTGAATGGAGGGACGAATGGAGACGTGTCGTCTTCAGCGATGAGAGTCGCTTCTGCCTTGGTGCCAATGATGGTCGTATGCGTGTTTGGCGCCGTGCAGGTGAGCGCCACAATCAGGACTGCATACGACCGAGGCACACAGGGCCAACAACCGGCATCATGGTGTTGGGAGCGATCTCCTACACTGGCCGTACACCACTGGTGATCGTCGAGGGGACACTGAATAGTGCACGGTACATCCAAACCATCATCGAACCCATCGTTCTACCACTCCTAGACCGGCAAGGGAACTTGCTGTTCCAACAGGACAATGCACGTCCGCATGTATCCCGTGCCACCCAACGTGCTCTAGAAGGTGTAAGTCAACTACCCTGGCCAGCAAGATCTCCGGATCTGTCCCCCATTGAGCATGTTTGGGACTGGATGAAGCGTCGTCTCACGCGGTCTGCACGTCCAGCACGAACGCTGGTCCAACTGAGGCGCCAGGTGGAAATGGCATGGCAAGCCGTTCCACAGGACTACATCCAGCATCTCTACGATCGTCTCCATGGGAGAATAGCAGCCTGCATTGCTGCGAAAGGTGGATATACACTGTACTAGTGCCGACATTGTGCATGCTCTGTTGCCTGTGGTTCTGTCAGTGTGATCATGTGATGTATCTGACCCCAGGAATGTGTCAATAAAGTTTCCCCTTCCTGGGACAATGAATTCGCGGTGTTCTTATTTCAATTTCCAGGAGTGTATAACCTGATCAATAGATAATCATATGCTGTATCGAACTGGTAATTCTATCTCCCGACGCTAAAGCATATCTTCGATTAAATGGATCACCAAAAAAGGACCCTCAGCATACCACCTTTCAATTTAACCGTTCTCTGTTCAGTTGTCTATATCTTATCGCTGACTTGAGCATGCTTACGCTACTTAATAAATGTCAGAACTAACAGTACAGCTTTTACTTTCCTTTTCAAATTCTTCTTTTTTTCAGTTAGACGCTGAATTTTGCCTTGAATAGGTGATAACAGGGGACTAAAATTAATATTTTACAATTGAAGGTTTACTTTTCTTTCGTTTTACAATAACCAAAGGTCGATTCTGAATGAGTGACTGCAAAAACCTAGTATCCTCGCACTAAGCGACATGAACAATATACAAAAAACAAAACAAAAAAACTCAATTTGTAGGTGACACCACCACTTTATATCTTAACTTAAAGTTCAGGTTTTCAAAACATCAGCCTCTTCAGGTATTGGCCTCTTGCGTACCCACCAGCAAACACTAAATGTAATTCTCACTCACCACTTTCACTACAGAAACAATGGTAGCAGTTGGAATTTCCTCTCTTATATGGTTCACCGAGGGTAATGTGCTTTCAATGGTTACGTCACTATTAATACGTGCGGGTAAAAACGCTGCCTATAATAGTTTTCCTCCGATCTATGTATATCTATGCTTGATTCATCGATCAAGAAAAGCTTCGGGAATAATGCTCGACAAGCAATTACTCCACATTCACAATAACGTTCCTACCTTGTAGTACGACTCTATACTGAAAACTCTAGACTCATGGCAGAAACTCGACTACCTTAGAGTGTGCCTTCATAAATCTCCCTTAACCATTTGCAACACACAAATCCACTGAGGTGTGTATTAACTAATATCACGGGCAACACTACACGGACCACTTCAGACAGAATTACTGATGTCATAACTTTAGTATCCTACCATTTTGAAGACTCACGAATTCTATTACCTTATACCAACACGACGTACAAGCCACTCTTGACTAAGCCCGTACCAACTTAAAACCCCTTGACCTTTCATAAAATGTCATTCAAATTACGAGGAATCCGACTCTGACAAAATTCAGACAATGATTATACTCATCATGTCCTAGATCAATTACTGCATTCTCCTAACCTTGCATTTCAAATGCAACTCAGTACATAAACGACTTCCTATACTTTTTCAACAAAATAGCACATTTCTCAAAACCATTATAAAGAGCATCAAACGTACACTGACACTTTTGCGTTATCAATTAAAAGAGATCATGTAGCAATATTAATAAATAAAAAACCAGTTACATTTCACACTGCAGAAAAAAAAAACAATTATTCTAAACCATCAAAGATATATGTACAGAGTAAGTGAAGCAGAACGAACGAAAGAAGGAAAAATTTTCTCTCTCATTATCAGCAATTTCATGAAACGTCGAAGGTGAAGACATGAAGCAAAAATGAATGTGGGCGGAGTGCAGTAACGTTTAAGTAGTCCATAACCGTCATGGTGCCTTCGATAACTTCGGCAGGTGCCAATGAAGTATAGGTGAATAGGTGAATATCCCCCATTCCATAAATCTGTGTATATTTGTGTGCACACCTGATAACGAATATTACGGGAACAGGTTTGCAATGGGTGCAGCGATGCAATGCACTGTAAGTACCAAAAACGTCATGAGATTTCCGTTTCGCAAGCGTTTCGTTACCGATTACTAAATTTCCGTCACTGTCGACAGCACCATCACCACAGCGTCTAGCTAAACTTGGTCCACGACACACATTTATCTGACCATGAGCCTGCAGTGGCTCGACAACTTGTTAATGGAACAATGAATCGTATCAAAAAAAAAAAAAGCCCTGGTTGCATACTTATACTCAGATACCTCGCCAATTTAAATCACAGTAGCAGTTCGTCATCCGTAATGGATATAACGGAACTGTCTTATTCATCACTGATGCTATTGTCACTATGGGCATCCTCGGAAAGATCAGGTCTCTGGTTTGCCATTAGATCCAACATATTTCCGTAATGAGAGAGCATCCTATCTCTTCTTGGTAGTTTTCAGAGGAGGAATTTATTATTTTTCACGTTATGTTTTACCATACACGCCGCATACAAAACTCTAATTATTCGATTTCATAACTGGATGATTAATAAATTGACGTTTTCGGTTACATCTGACGGTGAGTATGGTCATGAACAGAAAGATTCAGTATCAAGTTTATGCCCATCCTCGATTCTGAGTGTTGTACAAACAGTCTCGCATGGAGCTTCAACTTCTATCTTGGTGGATTTGAGTTATAGCAAGTACACCACCTCCAATATATTATTTTGTTTTTTACGACACATTTCACAGTGCTACATTGTACAGTGTTGTGGAATGCGTTTGGAATTATGTAATAAAAATGAAAGAACATAATCTCCGTGGACAGTATGCCTTCTTATCCAAACGCCACCTCCATTTCTCATTACCCTATTCTTTCGATGTACACATAGGTCATCATCCTTATCACCATCTTCACATCCAGGGGTTAGGCTAACTGCTTGTTCCGTCTTCAAAGTTTATTGTTCAGCTAATCTCATTTTCGCCTGTCCGTGCTACATTTTTCCTCTCTGCTTGTATCTCAGCAGCTGCTCCTTCAGTCTTTCTTCTGGCTGTCTGCTCACATGCTGGCTCAAATGGCTCTGAGCACTATAGGACTCAACATCTTAGGTCATAAGTCCCCTAGAACTTAGAACTACTTAAACCTAACTAACCTAAGGACGTCACACATACCCATGCCCGGGCCAGGATTCGAACCTGCGACCGTAGCGATCCCGCGGTTCCGGACTGCAGCGCCAGAAACGCACGGCCGCCGCGGCCGGCTGCTCACATGCTATTTCGTCCTTTCTTTACTGTCTTATTTGTTTCTTCAACCTTAGGTTCTTCTATAAATTTTGTTCATTCCTAATCCAGTCTTGTCCCGAGCAAGCTTTCGCTGTTTTTAGGAATCTCATTTCAGTTGCCTGTATTTTGCTCTTAGAAACGTTGTTTAAGGATAGGAAAATGCAAATAGACATAATAACTGAAACCAAGATCAATCTGAAGGTTACAAGAGAAGATAAACAACGATACACAGCAGTGGTGAAGTGGATATACAATTAGATTTACTAAAAAAGAAATCTAACTGTTGTCAATGACAGGTTGCAATCAGTTTCCCGTACCGATAATAGTATCAGACGAGCTTCACTGCACCTTAAGAGGGCTTCAAACCCTGGCACTTTTTGAAAATTTTTCGGCAGTTAATCACTACGATTTTAATAATCTCTTCTGTGGTGACTTTTATTTTGTATCTTACACTAACACTTCGGTGTCTTCTACAGCTATCATTATCTAGACTAGACGGAAAGCCGCTTAATCTGGTCAATGTGTGTTCGCCAAAAACGACCAATTGAGATTGCTACTTTATGTGTATGAACAGCCGTACAAATGGAACATCTGTACTGGACGTAATTATCTGCCCTCCATATTCTGGTTTTAGTTTGCCTTTGTTAGGTGGCCAGTTTTCTCTGAATATGTCACGCAGCAACACCGACAACACACACCTTACTATTTCTCATCTCATGCTTCTCCTTTCAGCTCCAACGGGAGCTTCTCCTGGATATCGTAGCACATATCCCTCTATTCTATTTTTGTGATAGGAATCTTCTATAGGCTTCGCTCTTCTACCATCGTTTCTAGTAAGTCATCAATTTATTCTTTAGCAGTTGACTCATCTTTTAACATCGTCTGATAGCACCACACTTCAGACGCTTCTAGTTACTTCTTCGTTTCACTTGCAACGGTGCGCGTTTCTCTTGGATAAAATGCTATGCTCCAGATACAAATTTTCAGCAAACTTCTCCCTTATTCTCATATCAATATCGGATAGGAGAAGAGTTTTCCTACTGCCTATGCTACTTTACATCTGACACCTTCCTTACCTCAGCCGTCCTGTACTACCTTGCATTTTAGGTGGGAGAATTATTTCACTTCATTCACTACTGCTTTGTTACCAATTTTGATTGTATGCAAGTTGTTATTCTGTATCACACTACTCCTTATCAACTTTTCTTTTTTTCTAATCGTAAACAAGATTTTTGATGAATATGCTGCTGATTCGTTTTATTAGGTCTTCTAATTCATTCTTACTTGTTGCCAGAAGCTTAGCGGCTTCTGTTTTTAGTATATGCAGCACAGTTATTTGTCATTATACAGAGAGTCTCGATAGTTCGAGATGAACGGGACCAGAATCACCTCGAACTAACGAAAACTCGGACTATCGAAATTTAAATGGGAAAAAGAAATATTATGATATTGTAAGTAATACAGGTCCAAATATGGACTTTATTAAAATAAAAGTATTTACACATGCATTTGCATTGTCAGAATAAAAATAATTATTTATTTAGACAAGTAATAGTGAAGTGTCTTTTGTTTGGCGAAGCTGCAACGTTTCCTCGCGGCAATGTCACGCCACCGTCTCAGGGGCAGTATGTCAGTTGGTGTCGCCTCAGGCTGTTGTTCCACGTAGCATATGGCGGCCTCGAGAGCAGCGTAGCCATCGGTGCGACTCAATCACCGGTGCAGCCTCTGCCTCGTCACTCTCACACTGCGATGGAATGTTAACCATGTGAATTATAGAAGAGTCTGTCACTTCCAACTGTTCGTCCGAATTTAACCACTCGCATACTTCCACCTCTTCTGCCTCTTCACACCCTGGCAATCTTCTGATTAAATTACACAATGGTTGATCTTCGTCATCTGCTAAAGCTTCAGTTTCTGTGTCTGCATACTTTCCTGTAGAATTTTCCTCCATTACTTACAAATTGTGTCTGACTTTATTTCGCTCCAAGATTCGCTAATCCAGTACACGACGTCCTTCAAAGTCACTTTCTTCAAACCTACTACAATGCTTTCGTTGTCTTCGGAAAGCAGGATTGACTGTAGCAATCGCCGTCGATACTTTTTTTTTTTAAACATTCCAGAACGCCCTGATCCATGGGCTCAATGAGACAGGTAACGTTTGGTGGGAAAAACAAGCCGTGGATACCGTCCCACTGCAGTTCTCCTGCACTTGGAAGTGAGGACGCATTATCCATGAGCAAAATTGCTTTGCATGGCAGTCCCCTTTCTTTTAAAAAAATCTTGCAGTCAGGCACAAATGAGTTAAAAAACCAGTTCTTCAAAATTTCCTGATTCATCCAGGCGTTATTCTGATGTGTATAGACAACCGGAAGAGCTCAGACGGATACATTCTTGAATGCTCTTGGCTTGGCAGACTTCCCAATCACTAGTTTTAGTTTGTGGTTTCCAGTTGCATTTGAAGCTGCCATAACTGTGAGCCGGTCTTTGCTTTTTTTTGTGCCCAGGAGCATTTTTTTCTTCACAAGAAGCAAGTGTTCTCGCTGGTAACATTTTAAAATTTAGCCCAGTTTCGTCACAGTTATGTATTTGTTCATAGACAAATTTTCGTCAGTTATAATTTTTTTAAACTCGACGATAAATTTTGAAACGGCCTGAGCGTCACCAGAGAGTTTTTCTCCACATACGTCTAGTTGACGCACCCCATACCTATACGTCTTCTTCCAGTTGTCGAGCCAGCCCACACTAGCTGCGAAATTGTCACCTCCTTTCTGCAGCTGGTTTCTGAAAAACAAAGCTTTTTCTTGCTAAGATTGGGCCAGAAATCGGCGCATCCTTCTGTCTCTGTTGGGTAAACCACATGAACAATGCCTCACTTGTTTTTTCGAAGTCTTACTTCTTTATACTTCTTCGACTGAGAGATTCGTGTGAGCATTTCTGTGAAGAAAACTGTTCCTATTTAAGTCGATTTCTTCGCCAGTCACCAACAGTAACTTCACTGACACCATATTGAAGAGCAAGCTTTTTTATTGTTTCTCCTTTGTCAAGTCGTCTTAGTGCTTCTAATTTTAGATGCAAAGGTACAAATTTCCTCTTTTTTGTTACAGCACTCACCTTTGTAAGGTGTACAACGGAACACACAGTCAACAAACAAAACGACACACAACACTGTACAGTACAGGTACTGGGAACTACAGCAGCGTATAAACTCCCCAGTTTTGATCGGTTGCCATACTGACAACAGATGTTCGTGCAACAGGGCAACGAGCTAATCGTCGGTGTTGATTGCATTGTTGCCTGCTTTGTCACTGAACTGTACTCTCCCTATCTATCTTTTGCAATGATGTTTTCATTATTTATCATGTCAGTAAAAAAAAGAAAGTAGATCTTTGCAACCTTTTTTTTTAAAAAAAAAATGTGGCTCGTATTATTGGAAACTCGAACTATAAAGACTCGAACTATCGAGACTCTACTGTGTATAAATTAAAGGGGATCAATGCTGTCAGCTGCGGCGAGACATTAAGCAGAATCAGCGGCAACAAGTGAAAATGTGTACCAGACCGGGATTCGAACCCGGCGTATCCTGCTTACTAGGCAGATGGGTTAACCATTGCGTCATCCGGAACTCACGTATTAATGTCATTGCCACGTGGATGTAAAAGAAAAATGAAAAAACCATTACCACAAATTTGGCAGTTACTGTCGGTTGTTTCGATGTATAATCGTCTCCTTGCAGTTATAAATTTTTACTACTAATGGATGCTTTAGCAGATGCGTTTGTGCTTTCCTAAAAGAAAATTGTTGGAATCCAGATAAACATCGTAATTAAAACAAACTAACACTACAGTTAGAGACCTTCTACTTTCATCTTAATACACTACTCGCAATTAAAATTACTACACCAAGAAGAAATGCAGATGATAAACGGGTATTCATTGGACAAATATATTATACTAGAACTGAAATGTGACTACATTTTCACGCAATTTGGGTGCGTAGATCCCGAGAAATCAGTACCCAGAACAACCACATCTGGCCGTACTAACGGCCTTGATACGCCTGGGCATTGAGTCAAACACAGCTTGGATGGCATGCACAGGTATAGCTGCCCATGCAGCTTCAACAGCATACCACAGTTCATCAAGAGTAGTGACTGGCGTATTGTGACGAGCCAGTTGCTCGGCCACCATTGACCAGACGTTTTCCATTGGTGAGAGATCCGGAGAATCTGCTGGCCAGGGCAACAGTCGAACATTTTCTGTATCCAGAAAGGCCCGTGGAGGACCTGCAACATGCGGGCGATCATTATCCTGCTGAAATGTAGGATTTCGTAGAGATCGAATAAATGGTAGAGCCATGGGTCGTAACACATCTGAAATGTAACGTCCACTGTTCAAAGTGCCGTTAATGCGAACAAGAGGTGACCGAGACGTGTAACCATACCTTCACGCCGGGTGATACGCCAGTATGGCGATGACGAATACACGCCTCCAATGTGCGTTCACCGCGATGTCGCCAAACACGGATGCGACCATCATGATGCTGTACACAGAACCTGGATTCGTCCGAGAAAATGACGTTTTGCCATTCGTGCACCCGGGTCCCTCATTGAGTACACCATCGCAGGCCCTACTGTCTGTGATGCAGCGTCAAGGGTAACCGCAGCCATGGTCTCCGAGGTGATAGTCCATGCTGCTGCAAACGTCGTCGAACTGTTCGTGCAGATGGTTTTTGTCTTGCAAACGTCCCCATCTGTTAACTAAGGGGTCGAGCCGTGGCTATACGATCCGTTACAGCCATGCGGATAAGATGCCTGTCATCTCGACTGCTAGTGATACGAGGCCGTTGGGATCCAGTACGGCGTTCCGTATTACCCTCCTGAACCCACCGATTCCATATTCTGCTAACAGTCATTGGATCTCGACCAACGGCAACATCAATGTCGCGTTACGATAAACCGCAATGGCGATAGGCTAGATTCCGATCTTTATCAAAGTCGGAAACGTGATGGTACGCATTTGTCCTCCTTACACGAGGCATCACAACAACGTTTCACCAGGGAACGCCGGTCAACTGCTGTTCGTGTATGAGAAATCGGTTGGAAACGTTCCTTACGTCAGCACGCTGTAGGCGTCGCCACCGGTGCCAACCTTGTGTGAATGCTCTGAGAAGTTAATCATTTGCATAACACAGCATCTTCTTCCTGTCGGTTAAATTTCGCGTCTGTAGCACGTCATCTTCATGGTGTAGCAATTTTAATGGCCAGTAGTGTAATATGAGTGGCGTTCAGTAAGTTATGTAACACATTTTTTTATCGGCCAGTTTCGATTGAAAACATGTGGAATTTGTTCTGGGACGTCGTGGAATATTCCCGCTTCAGCCCCTATTCTATCACGAAGTTCCTATTGGTGGCGGTGCTATACGTAGCCTTCAAAATGGCGTCTGTAACGAAGGTGCGATCCAAGCAGAGAGATGTGATTGACCTTCTTTTGGAGTAAAACGAGCGCATTCCAGGTATTCATAGGCGATTGCAGAATGTCTACGGAAAACTGGCAAATGAAAAAAAGAATGCTGAGTCGTTGGAAAATGCTTCTGTTATCACAGCTAGAAGGTCGCACAGACATGTCCGACCTCCCGCGTGCCAGTCGGCCGCACACGGCTGTGAATCCTGTAATTTTGGAACGTGTGGACACTCATTTGAGGTGATCGACTTATCACGTCAAACAGCTCGCGGCACAATTGGACGTCTCCAACAAGAGCGGTGGCACACTCGTCCACCACTTGGGGTGTCGCCACTGGGTTTCTCGCAGCCTAACAGAAGACTAGAGAGCAGCGAAAGATCATCTGTGTGAAGTTGCTTGCGCGTTACACTGCTGACCGTGACAGTTCAGTTTTTTTTCGAACATCGGCACAGGCGATGGAACATGGTTTCGTCACTTGGAACTGGAAACGAAACGGAATCCATAGAGTGGTACCACACAACCTTACCTCAGAAGAAAATGTTCAAAGCTGCGACCCCATCCGGTAAAGTCATGGCGACTGTCTTCTGGGACTCCTGTTGATGTCCTCCTTCATGGTGTAACGATCAACTCGGAAATGTGCCGTGAAACGCCCTCAGGAAATTGAAGAAACATCTTCAGCGTGTTCGCCGCCACAAAAATGCAAACTAACTTCTCCTTCTCCGTGACAAAGCAAGACCTCACATAAATCTGTGCACCCGAGAGGAGCTCACAAAACTTTGTTGAACTGTTTTTCGTCATCCACCCTGCCACCCAGGTTTCGCACCTTCCAACTCCCATTTGTTTGTTCCAATCAGGGATGCACTTTGTGGTATGCATTAAATAGATTATAGGGAGGTTACTGCTGCAGTAAGACGTTGGCTCTGACATCGACCACTAGCCTGGTACCATACAGGCTCTCTCAGGAATGTGGCGTAAGGTCGTCATATAGAAAGTATATTATGTCGAAAAATAGAGTCCTTATAGCCAAAATAGTTGGTGAATGATATCGTGTACTGGAATCCCGAAAAAAATCGTTCTGCATTCGAAAAAAATAAATGTTGCTTTACTTATTGAACGACCCTTGTATGTATTTCCTCTGGAGATACAATGAACGTAAATGAATTTTAATAGAATTGCTTGTAATTTTTTTGTAAATTTCTGGAACACAGGGATCAAACGAGCTTCACCCTACAACAACCAGACATTATACTGTATTGTAACGACACTAATCCATCCCAAAGACTAAACAGCTAATATTTATTGTCTATATTTATAAATTCGAAGTACCAAAATTTATGCCTCCCTCTCAACAATAAATTGCTGTTTCTACTCAACCGTCAATAATATTTTTAAAAAAAGGCCATAAATGCCGTGCGGAAAGCACCGCGATGTCTCAAAGTGGCACAATGTTCAGGCTGTATCACACATACATACACATACGTCAGTAGAAAGGTAGAGCCCGCGCGGTATGTAAGCAGGCACGTAAAGATCCTGTCACGGTCGCCACATCGTCCCTCCTCCGCCTGGCTGCATCGGCCGGGCCATATATTTCAGCGAGCCGCGCCAATACGGCGTAACGGGCCGATGCACGCCGCACCTCCGCTTTCAATACTTTATCCTCCCCTGCCGATATCAACAGGTGGCCTCTTCCGCCACAGCGCAGCCGCAGCCCGTTCGTTCGGCCGACCGACCGATCGGCTGGAGGGAAATTTTTTTCCGTCCCCTCTTTTTCAGAGGCCGGAGTTTTCTTTACTGCCGCGTTTGAAAGGTCGGCGAGGGTGCGGCCGAGCCGCTTCATGGGCCATTGGTCGGGGACGCCGCAGACCACCTCGCCCCACCGGCGGCGGCCTTTCTCCCCTCTTGTGCCTCGAAAAAGATGCTTTTCCGATCAACGGCGCGCAACAGGTGCCTATTGAGTAGGCCTCTGGCCCGTTTTTTCCCCGCTTTTGTGCGTGTAGCCACCAAAGGAGAGCTGTTATCAGGGAATTAAAAGGGTGAAAACCTGGTGACTAATTACAGAGGCATCGCTAAACGAGCCCAAAGAAAGTGCGAGCAGTCAGAATGCCCCTATTTCTTTAAAGTGAATTATTGCAACGAACTGCTTCCAAACAAATGTCGTTTCAATTAATCATACTGCGCAGTATAAAACCTCTGATTTCGCCACATATATGAAGTATGTTATGAATGACTGTACGGGAAAAGATGCGAATTAAATTTGAGATTGAACTACTGTATCAAAACTCAATATCAAATCGCGATTCACTAATGCACTTGCTGATATCACCTAACTAGAAACATCTGTCAAGGAGTAAATAACACGTTTCTTGTAACTCGTCAGGCTTTCCCGGCGATCTAATGACATCTTTGGTTGTCGGGTGTTCTGCCGGATATCAGCGTCGTACTTGCACGATATTTCGGTCACGTAGCTCGTGACCTTCATCAGGTGAGACCTGAGACTGCTCCTCGAGTGGACCTGGTCCAGTATTTATGTCTATGCCCTTCCCCCTCCACCAACGGCTGCAGGCGCTTCCTCTGTGGTCCGCGCCCATTCCCTGCGACCTGCTGGAGCGTTGCTGCTCCGTAGTCGTGGTGAGCGGGCGCGGACCGCAGGGGGAACGCTTGGTACCCCAGACCGTAGATGAAACCCCCAGGAGCGGGTTTGGTGGGCGCGGACCGCAGAGGGAACACCTAGAACCGCAGCGGGCGGAAAACGGAGCAGCAACGCTCCAGCAGGTCGCAGGGAATGGGCACGGACCACAGAGGAAGCGCCTGCAGCCGTTGGTTGAGGGGGAAGGCCATAGGCATAAATACTGGACCAGGTCCACTCGAGGAGCAGTCTCAGGTCTCACCTGATGAAGGTCACGAGCTACGTGACCGAAATATCGTGCATGAACGACGCTGATATTCGGCAGAGCACCCGACAACACAAGATGTCAACACGTTTCTTAATTGTTGTTGTTGTGGTCTTCAGTCCTGAGACTGGTTTGTCGCAGCTCTCCATGCTACTCTAACCTGTGCAAGCTTCTTCATCTCCCAGTACGTACTTCAGCCTACATCTCTCTGAATCTGCTTAGTGTATTCATCTATTGGTCTCCCTCTACGATTTTTACCCTCCACGCTGCCCTCCAATACTAAATTGGTGATCCCTTGATGTCTCAGAACATGTCCTACCAACCGATCCCTTCTTCTAGTCACGTTGTGCCACAAACTTCTATTCTCCTCAGTCCTATCAGTACCTCGTCATTAGTTATGTGATTTACCCATCTGATCTTCAGCATTCTTCTGTAGCACCATATTTCGAAAGCTTCTATTCTCTTCTTGTCCAAACTAGTTATCGTCCACGTTTCACTTCCATACATGGCTACACTCCATACAAATACTTTCAGAAACGACTTCCTGACACTTAAACCTATACTCGATGTTAACAAATTTCTCTTCTTCAGAAACCCTTTCCTTGCCATTGCCAGTCTTCATTTTATATCCTCTCTACTTCGACCATCATCAGTTATTTTGCTCGCCAAATAGCAAAACTCCTTTACTACTTTAAGTGTCTCATTTTCTAATCTAATTTCCTCAGCATCACCCGACTCAGTTCGACTACATTCCATTATCCTCGTTTTGCTTTTGTTGATGTTCATCTTATATTCTCCTTTCAAGACACTATCCATTCCGTTCAACTGCTCTTCCAAGTCCTTTGCTGTCTCTGACAGAATTACAATGTCATCAGCGTACCTCAAAGTTTTTATTTCTTCTCCATGGATTTTAATACCTACTCCGAATTTTTCTTTTGTTTACTTCACTGCTTGCTCAATATACAGATTGAATAACATCGTGGATAGGCTAGAACCCTGTCTCACTCCCTTCCCAACCACTGCTTCCCTTTCGTGCCCCTCGACTCAAAAGACGAGGGCTAGTAGAAATCCTTGGGTGACAGAAGAAATATTGAATTTAATTGACGAAGGGAGAAAATATAAAAATGCAGTAAATGAAGCAGGCAAAAAGGAATACAAACGTCTCAAAAATGAGATCGACAGGAAGTGCAAAATGGCTAAGCAGGCATGGTTAGAGGACAAATGTAAGGATGTAGAGGCTTATTTCACCAGGGGTAAGATAGATACTGCCCACAGGAAAATTAAGGAGACCTTTGGAGAACAGAGAACGACTTGTATGAATAGCAAGAGCTCAGATGGGAACCCAGTTCTAAGCAAAGAGGGGAAAGCAGAAAGGTGGAAGGAGTATATAGAGGGTCTATACAAGGACGGTGTACTTGAGGGCAATGTTATAGAAATGGAAGAGGATGTAGATGAAGATGAAATGGGAGATATGATACTGCGTGAAGAGTTTGATAGAGCACTGAAAGACCTAAGTCGAAACAAGGCCCCGGGAGTAGACAACATTCCATCAGAACTACTGACAGCCTCGGGAGAGCCAGTCCTGACAAAACTCTACCATCTGGTGAGCAAAATGTATGAGACAGGCGAAATACCCTCAGACTTCAAGAAGAATATGATAATTCCAATCCCAAAGAAAGCAGGTGTTGACAGATGAGAAAATTACCGAACTATCAGTCTAATAAGTCACAGCTGCAAAATACTAACGCGAATTCTTTACAGACGAATGTAAAAACTTGTAGAAGCCGACCTCGGCGAAGATCAATTTGGATTCCGCAGAAATGTTGGAACACGTGAAGCAATACTGACCCTACGTCTTATGTTAGAAGCTAGATTAAGGAAAGGCAAGTCTACGTTTCTAGCATTTGTAGACTTAGAGAAAGCTTTTGACAATGTTGACTGAAATACTCACTTTCAAATTCTGAAGGTGGCAGGGGTAAAATACAGGGAGCGAAAGGCTATTTACAATTTGTACAGAAACGAGATGGCAGTTTCTTCATTAGCAGTAACTTAAGACAAGAACAGTTCTCTAGTACAAGTCTGAATAAGTACTTAGTAGGGAATATGTATACAATGGCTATGCGGAACGTAAGGCCCTATCTGTCGCGAAATGGAAACCACAGTGAAAATAAAAGACGTTTTATGTGCAACATTTTGCCACACGCTCCAGCTGCATCGCTGCACAATCGCCACTCAAACTTTGAAATTTGTCCTAGCGCTGTTCAAACTTTCCAAGAACCTCCCCGCCTGTGTTTGCCGGCGCTTCCCTACACTGGCTGCAGTTTGTTGTCTGTGCTAAAATGTTGTCTTCATAGCTGGCGTTTCCAGTGGGCAAAGATGAAGATCAGAGGAAGACAAGTCTTGTTTGCATCGTGGGTGACGAAACACTTCACATCGGAAACGCTGCAGGGACGTCCTTGTAGCACCTGCACAGTGCGGCCGAGAACTGTCGTGAAGAAAGGAATGCATGACAGTTACATTTGGAGGGGTTGCATGAAATCAGGCGAAACCTCTCAGCGGGCACCCATACTTCGTGCGAGACACTATTGTTCTAGGCACCCTTGCTAGCTTACTGCGTGCTCAGAACCGAAAAGAGCGAAGTGATGTGATCGACAGGCGTACTAAAGACACTGTCCAACACACCTGTGCTAAGCTTCATCGCATATTCACTTTCTTATCGTTTTTGCAACCTATCGAACGTTAGTTTCCGATAATCCCTCGTATATTATCAAGTCGCGACAGAGGAATGTCTGTGAATTCATAAGAAGTTTAAAAACTAGTGTCACATACTTCTGCAGGAGATAGTATTAAACAAAAGTTACTATAGTGATATGTCCGGAAATCAATTCCTGTTCTGATATGGGCCGCTGCTCCGCATTTCACAGCCTGGCTTCTGTTTACTGATCAGGCAGGATTCACAAGCGTTGTCGTAGTAATTTACACAACGTGCACATGTGGGCAGATGCAAATACTACAGCGGTCGAGGAGGTGGGGCATCCCGATCGCTTCAGTATCAACGAATGGGCAGGAGTTTCGGGGACACGCTCTTAGCTCCATGTACTTTACAAAATAGATTACAGGTGCTGCGTATCATAGATTTCAGCACTACTGAATAAAGTTATTCTTGCGGAAAGACAATGGCTGCGGTTTATACACGACGCGGCGCCAACCCATTTTCTACGGATCGTGCGACGGTACCTCATCGGACCGTTTCAAATGGCTCTGAGCACTATAGGACTTAACATCTGAGGTCATCAGTCCCCTAAAACTTAGAACTACTTAAACAAAAAATGTTCAAATGTGTGTGAAATCTTATGGGACTTAACTGCTAAGGTCATAAGTCCCTAAGCTTACACACTACTTAACCTAAATTATCCTAAGGACAAACACACACACCCTTGCCCAAGGGAGGACTCGAACCTCCGCGGGACCAGCCGCACAGTCTATGACTGCAGCGTGGTAAGACCGCTCAGATAATCCCGCTCGGCGAACTCCTTAAACCTAACTAACCTAAAGACATCACACACATCTAAGCCCGAGGCAGGATTCGAACCTGCTACCGTAAAAGTCACGCGGTTCCAGACTGAAGCGCCTAGAACCGCTCGGCCACCCTGGTCGGCTTAGCTCCTCAATTGGAATAACTTGGCTGAATGCGCTGACCGACTCGGAGCGTTTCAAGGACAATGAACCGCTCGAGTAGAACTGGTAGAATGGCCTCGTCGTTCAACGGACCTGGATCCACTAGGTTCTTCTCGATGGGGACATTTAAAGCCATTGGTGTGCGCCCATCCCATAGACCATGTGCAGACGTTACAGGAGCGTATGACCAATGCATATGACCCAATCCCAATGGCATACTTGAAAGAGAGCCTGATTCACTGCGAAAAAGGGCAGAAGGAAGTGTCACGATGCATAGTAACCTCATGCAACAAAGCCTATAATGTCCACTTTTACACAACAGACAGATGGGAATAATAAGACAAATTTATTTATATGGCCTGGAGGTACTATTGCGGAAGTTTTCGTCCAGCTTTTACCAACACTGCCTCCTATAATATGCGACATTTTAAAAAAAAAGTCCTTCAGATCTGAACAGATCACGTTGTCTATTAAACCTGCCCCCGGCCCATAGATTACTCCGAATCCCATTACGATTTCTCGTGGCCTATTTTCCTCCACCAATGAATTGCCGTTACCAAGCCAATTACAAAATGGTTCAAATGGCTCTGAGCACTTTGCGACTTAACTTCTGAGGTCATCAGTCGCCTAGAACTTAGAACTAATTATACCTAACTAACGTAAGGACATCACACACATCCATGCCCGAGGCAGGACTCGGTTCCAGACTGTAGCGCCTAGAACCGCACGGTCACTCCGGCTGGCAGCCAATTACAGAGGGTGGAGAAAGGGAGGGGCATGTAGGCGCGATCTAACGTGGATTCCGAAACATGTGAACAATTTAGAATTCTTCAACATACACACCGAGCATGGCCAGGAGTTGCATAGTGGTACGGAGGCATATAACCGACCGTACGGAATCAAGGACCTTATCCTGATTCACCTTGTGACTGCCTCGTCTGTTGACAGCAGTTGAAAACTGGTCTTGGTTTCTTGTGTTAGCAACTGAGCGGTGTAACAAGTATTCTTACCATTGTCAAACTTCATTTTCCAAGCGGACTAAGATTCTGCTCTGAACGTAGTATAACGAGCAATTGTTCCTTTCATTCCCTTGAACTTGCGCAATTCCTGTCATCATTTAGCTGAAAATGCTAGCCAAGTGGCCTTATTAGGCCAGGCAGTCTACCCACAATGTGATCACTACCTGTTTCTACGTCAACGTGCAATAACCGCTCACAGACGGCAGGTTGCGGCACCAACAGTGGTGGGTACTTACAGCATGTTGGGGACACGTGGGGAACAATGCAGTAGTTCCCAGAATGAAATTTTCACTCTGCAGCGGAGTGTACGCTGATATGAAACTTCCTGGAAGATTAAAACTGTGTGCCGGGACGAGACTCGAATTCGGGACCTTCGCCTTTCGCGGGCAAGTGCTCTACCAGCTGAGCTACCCAAGCACGACTCACGCCCCGCCCTCACAGCACTTACCCGCGAAAGCCAAAGGTCCCGAGTTCGAGTCTCGTCCCGGCACACAGTTTTAATCTGCCAAGAAGTTTCAGTGCAGTCGTTATCGTATTGCGGAAATGGAGCTATCTGTCTTACGCCCAAAAGGGCATGATCGTTCAGTTTCAGGCCAAGGATGGTAGCATTAGCGAAATGCCTAGTTTTGTAAACTGTTCGCGTACCGCTGTTGTTAAAATATACTGTGCATGGAAAAATGGTGCTATTCAGAACCGGCGACGAGGCAGCTGTGTTGGACAACGAGACATAGATAACAAGGGTGAACGAATGCTGTCGAGTTGTGTACGGGTGAACAGACCGGCAGCTGTTGAGCAACTGAATGCCCAGATGAACGGAGATGCTACCAATAGTGTCTCCTCAACGACGATTCAGTGAACGTTGCTGTATGAGCGGCTTCCGCAGCAAGCGCCTGGTTCCTGCAGTCATGCTGACTGCGGTAGGTAGCCGTTTCAGACGAATCACATTTTATGCTCCATGCACAGGTGGCCGTCGGTGTGCACAGCGGGAAACGTGTGAAAGCAAACACCCTGACACGAACGTCTGAAGGTTCTTGGTCGGAGGGGATTCTGTGGGTGATATTGTCATTCTGAAAGTCACAGTGAACCAACAAAAGTATGCGCCTATTCTTTGGGACCATATCCACCCCTACATCTACATCTACATGGTTACTCTGCAATTCACACTTAACTGCCTGGCAGAGGGTTCATCGAACCATTCTCATACTACTTCTCTACCATTCCACTCTCGAATGGCACGTGCGAAAAAGGAACACCTAAATCTTTCCGTTAGAGCTCTGATTTCTTGTATTTTTATTACGATGATCATTTCTCCCTACTTAGTCGGGTGTCACCAAAATATTTTCGCATTCGGAAGAGAAAGTTGGTGATTGAAATTTCGTAAACAAATCTCGTTGCAAAGAAAACCGCCATTTGTTTCAGTGACTGCCATATCAGTGACACTCTCACGCCCATTGCGCGATAACACGAAACGAGGTGCCCTTCTTTGTACTTTCTCGATGCCCTCCGTCAATCCCACCTGGTAAGGATCCCACACCGCTCAGCAGAGGACGGACAAGTGTAACGTAGGCTGTCTCTATAGTGAGTTCGGCGCATCTTCTAAGCGTTCTGCCAACAAAGCGCAGTCTTTGTTTCGCCTTCCCCACAATATAACCTGTGTGGTCTTTCCAGTTTAAGTTGCTCGTAATTGTTTCGATTTATCGTGTACCCAAAATTTATCAGATTTCTTTTGGTACCCATGTGGAGGACCTCGCACCTTTCTTTGTTTAGTGCCAATTGCCATTTAAGCACCATACAGAAGTTCTCTCTAGATCATTTTGTATTTGCAATTCCTCGTCTGATGATTTTACTAGACGGTAAATTACAGCGTCATCTGCAAACAATCTAAGGGGGATGCTCAGATTATCACCTAGATCGTTTATGTAAAGTAGGAACAGCAGAGGGCCTATGACACTATCTTGCGTAACGCGAGATATCACTTCTGTTCTACTCGATGATTTATCGTTTATCACTATGAACCGTGAGCTCTCTGAGAGGAAATCACGAATCCAGTCACCCAACTGAGACGATGTAGTTTGTTTCCCCTCGGCACGAGGGCATCTAACTGCAGAACAATGCAATGTTTCACACAGGTCACAGTGCACGTGCGTGGTTCGAAGAGCACCAGGATGGGTTTTCCGTAATCTTCCGGCCACTAAACCCCCCCAGATTTTAGCCTAATGGAGAATCTGTGGGACTACCTCGATTGGTGTGTTGGTGCCTGCGCAATTTAGCAACCTGGCGCTGCTTTTCACGGCCGGTATGGCTCCACATCGCTTTCGGTACCTTCCAAAATCTCACCGAATCTCTTGTCCCACGTCTAGCGCTGCAGAAGGTGGTTATTCTGGCTTTTGGCAGGTGGTCACGTTAATTTAAAACAAAATGGTTCACATGGCTCCAAGCACTGTGGGACTTAACATCTGAGGTCATCGGCCCCTAGGCTTAGAAATACTTAAACCTAACGACATCACACACATCCATGCCCGGGGCAGGATTCGAACCTGCGACCGCAGCAGCAGCGCGGTTCCGGACTGAAGCGCCTAGAACCGCTCGGCCACAGCACGTTAATGTCACTGGACAGTGTATTTGTTTTATACATTTTTCAGCTTTATAGCGTCCCCAGTAAAATAATACGAAAAGACTTAGAAAACAGTATTTATAAAGAAGAGACATTTAAAAACTGAATAATATATTTTTATCATGTACCCGTAAAGTAATAATTTCTGTGTGTAGGTTTCGAGTGCAAGGAAATATAACAAAATGATCTAAAGAGACTACAATATACGATCTTTTGTTAATTTTTTAGTCGTCATCACTTCTTCTCTTGTCTTTATTGCGTGCAGACGTGTGCTGGCAAATGTAAGCATATTTGTACTAATTAAGCAGATAATATATTCATTTAATAATATTGTGCACTTTTAATTTGTAATTGTAATTTCATATCCGCCTTCCTTTGAATTAACCTGCATTCGAGTAATTTACAGTTCAACAATCGCAGCAGCCGATGCAGCCAACGACGCCATTACGTGGCGATATTAACTTATAAAATTTAGCGGAAGCGAAATACTTGCCCGCTATTAACATAATATACATTTTTCTCCACAGCCGCCGGACGTTGCCGAAAATAGGTAGCTTTAAGATTCTTATTTTCAGTACAACAGCCAGGACTCCGACTACAATGCAGTGGTTAACGGAGGTAAGAAAAAATACTCTCGAGCGTGTGTGGGCCGCAATTGTAATTAATAACTAAAGATTTTTTGCTTTAAAGTGAACTGACTAGCCGAGGAAATTAATACGAAAAGTTTATCCCATTGTTCAACTTATATGCTCATGTCTTAAGATTCAGCGAGTCTAACATTCATTAACATAACAAATAATTTAAGATTAATATTGTTAAAAAGGAGAACTTCACTAAAGCATTTAATCGTAAATCAAAATTGAATGAAATAATCATTTATAAAGGCCCACCACCTAAGTCGGTAACAATCAAAATAATAATAATAATATATTAAATTACGACGGCCGACGGACGCGATCGCTTGCTCGATGGCTTTAGTCATTTATAACTTATAGCCTATACAATGTACGTGAACTGTTAAAATAAGTATTGTCACACGCCAGTGAAGTAAAGGTAAACCATACACACGTGTAGTTATTTTAGCGGTCGCTGAGTACACAACGTTTTGAAAGTGGAGTTATTCCATTCCCACAGTGTTCTTGAAACAGTAGCGCGCGTGGTACCGCAGTAGGCAGGGCAGTGGACTTCCATTCGTGAAGGGTGAGGCTAGAAGTGAGAGGCTACCCAGATTCAGGACGTCCGTGGTTACCCTAAATCACTTAAGACGAATGCTAGGATGGTTTCTTACGAATACGGCCGACCTGATTTCCCGTGCACTTTTACCCGAATGGCGTCTTACCCGAGTTTGCGCGCCCTCTCCATTGACCTTCTCAGCGACAAGATGTTAGACTGCAGTCTTCCTTCCTCACTTTCTTGAAATCTCGTCTCTAAACTCGACGCTTCTGATGTAGTTACACAACCACTACACAAGAGCATTTAATAGCGATACAGCACTACAGATTATCACGAAACATGTGGCTTTCTGGCCGGAATCACCCGCATCAAACGATCGGGATCACTGGTGACAAAATTTGAGGATATCATCCTTGAGAGAGCAGGGAACGAATGGCGCCTTACGAACATCTGTAACCAAACACCTTGTTTCTATGTAGGTCATTTTATTCTAAGCGTACTGCAGCCTGGATGGTCTACTGGAGTTCACACGCTATTCTTCCTTGCCAAAGGGTGGCGGTATTGTAAGCCACGGTGACAGTAAGGTTGAGCCCCATTAATCGGCTAATATAGCTTTGTTCGATCTTGTTTTCGCATCTGTTCGAAGTACTGTATTTAATTTACAATATCACAACGAGGTCATGATAAATTCAGCTCGAAGCAATCGTTTAGAGGATATGACATCACGAGCGTATGAAGAAATAAATCTAGCAACAATTATTATCCTGAGAAGTTGGACGCATAAATTAAAGTAGAAAGAAGTGGTATTGAGTCAAATGCGTTTGCATCGAAAATTCAATGTGTTCAAAAAAGTTCACAGTGAAGATTCTCCCATCTAATCCCCCGCCAATAAACTTCACGATATTGAAATAGAAAACACGCATCAGTTTAGAAAAACCGTGGGATTGAATGATGACACTACCACAAATTGCCAACAGAACAAGTGACAACCCGCATTGTGTGATAATTCGTGTCTCATATAAGGCGTAACAAATTTGACTGTCGTATACGTATTCCAATGAATCACTTTGTAGAACAACGAAGAACAGAGATGAAACTTCGTGGCGCGTTAAAACCGTGTGCCGGAACAACTCTGGAACTCGAGACCGCTGTCTTTCGCGGGCAATTGCTCTACCCACTGAGATACACAAGCACGACTGGAGAGACGTCCACACAGCTTTAGTTCCGCCAGCAGGTCATCTACAACCTTCCAATGTTCACAGAAATCCTCCTCTGAACCTTGTAGGACTAGAACTCTTGCATAGAGGATATTGCGAAGACATGGCTTTTAGCCACAGCCCTGGGTATGTATCCTAATGAAATGTTCAGTCTGCAGGGGAGTTGCGCTGATATGAAACTTCCTGGTAGATTAAAGCCGTGTGCCGGACCGAGACTCGAACATGGGGCTTTTGCCTTTCATGTGCTTGTGTAGCTCAGTCGGTAGAGCACTTTCATCGAAAGGTAAATGTCTCAGGTTTGAGTCGCGGTCAAGTACACAGTTCTAAACTTCCATGAAGTTCCATATCAGCGCACACTCCGCAGGAAAGTGAAAATTTCATTCAGAAAAAAAAAGATGGCATACAAGACAGACGAACAAACGTGGCAACGGTTTCAAAATAAAGTGAAATCAGTCTTGGACTGCAGTTGAGGCAATATTAGTACAGTATAGCACAGAGTGTTTAGTACCGAAAGTATTTAATGTATATGCGCATAACACTACGGGGAGTACCGAAAGTATTTAATGCATATGCGCATAACAGTACGGAGAACGAATTTCCTCAAGTATACCAAGAAAGTTTCGCTACAATTGTAAGAAGACGCACACAAATTTTGGAACGTGTACGAACTTTGTAATGCATCACGAAAAGTTTTTTACGCCTGCGAGAGCACTCAAGATGTTTTGTGGTCGTAGTGATTCACCTTGGAGAGTAAATCCTGTAATAGAACGTATGCAACGATTGTAACTTTGGTTTGGAGATTTAACGAATACTGACGTGTGTATTGATTAGCAACAGTTTGTATTATCATTGACCACCATTAAGGCCTGAATTCACTCAATGTCAAATTTTCCACACAAATAGTGCGCGATTAACGTTATCTCGATATAAAGAACTGTGATGTTTTCAGGAAAATAGTGTGTCAAACGTTTAAGGTACTTAGCATTATTTATGCATTCAGCATGAGCAATTTGAGTGTGCACATTTAATACTGACATGTTCCCCGGCGCGTCTGCAAGCAACGTCACTTCGCCGGGAGAATTGATAGCCCGTTGTGGAAATCAACGTATCCAGCTAGGCCATCCATGAATTGAGTCCTGTAATTGTCCTATTACAGGCTCCGAAGATTCTACGTCTTGGAGTTGAAACGCAGCTGTCGGGATTTTATAATTTAGTACCACCGATGTATGTAATAATATGACAGTGGGCATCGGACTGCCCAACGCCGTGTTATAAATAAATTTCAGGTACATTAAAAAGAATTGTTTCTCGCGCATCTACCGACAGTTTTGAAATCAGTAATATCTAAGACTTCGACAACGTTGGAGCGTTGGTGAAAGTCTCCAAACGATATTGCTTATTTCGCTTCAGACAACGCAGTAACTTACAAATGGTTCAAATGGCTCTGAGCACTATGGGACCTAACATCTGAGGTCATCAGTCCCCTAGGACTTAGAACTACTTAAACCTAACTAACCTAAGGACATCACACACATCCATGCCCGAGGCAGGATTCGAACCTGCGACCAGACTGAAGCGCCTAGAACCGCTCTGCCACACCGGCCGGCTCTGCTCAACACACAGATATTCCACGGTCCTGATTGTGTGGCCAAAGAACGACATGCCACTGTCGCAAGTTATACGGCATCCATAAACCCCGCATCCCGAGGTTTTAAAGTCTTAGCACACCATAAATACACTTGAGGCTTCAAAATGCCAGGCTCAGCACCTCTCGAAATATCGGAGGTTGTCAAAGACGTTAATCGGCTGCATTACCGTAAGTTTGAGTATTTTATACTCATATTTCACAGGGCATTAGGTTATTTTATTCTTAAAGGGTTAAACTGATTCACTGATGTGGGTGCCAGACTAATTACTACATTCAATTAAAAGGTGATACAGTGTGCGCACTACACTGAACCGAGAGTCCAGGATTGTGATACAAATTGTAGGATATTGGGCAATGAAATGTTAACGTTGGTAAGTCCATGTATTGAAACATTGCGTATAAGCGTAAACAAACCCACATAATCCTTACAACTCACCGAGTAACAGGAAACTGAATACTCATCAGTTCGTCTTGGAGATCAATATTCTATTAAGGTGATCTGCTCAGGGAAATACATAGACATGTTATACGGAGTTATGTGTTTCTATCTACGTAGGGGAGAGCATTAATAAAACCAAAGGATTAGTGCCTTCTGAACCAGATAGGGTCCTCCATGCAGGTAGGGGTGAGATCTAGGAACATACACTACTGGTCATTAAAATTTGATACACCAAGAAGAAATGCAGATGATAAACTGGAATTCATTGGACAAATATATTATACTAGAACTGACATGTGATTACATTTTCAAGCAATTTGGGTGCATATATCCTGAGAAATCATTACCCAGAACAACCACCTATGGCCTTTATAACGGCCTTGATACGCCTGGGCATTGAGTCAAACAGAGCTTGAATGGCGTGTACAGGTACAGCTGCCCATGCAGCTTCAACACGATACCACAGTTCATCAAGAGCAGTGACTGGCGTATTGTGACGAGCCAGTTGCTCGGCCCTGACCAGAGCAGCAGTCGAACATTCTCTGTATCCACAAAGGCCCGTACAGGACCTGCATCATGCGGTCGTGCATTACCCTGCTGAAATGTAGGGTTTCGCAGGGATCGAATGAAGTGTAGAGCCACGGGTCGTAACACATCTGAAATGTAACGTCCACTGTTCAAAGTGCCGTTAATGCGAACAAGAGGTGACCGAGACGTGAAACCAATGGCACCCCACACCATCACGCCGGGTGATACGCCAGTATGCCGATGACGAATGCAAGCTTTCAATGTGCGTTCATTGCGATGTCGCCAAACACTGATGCGACCATCATGGTGCTGTAAACAGAACCTGGATTCATCCGAAAAAATGACGTTTTGCCATTCGTACACCCAGGTTCGTCGTTGAGTGCACCATCACAGGCGCTCGTGTCTGTGATGCAGCGTCAAGGGTAACCGCAGCCATGATCTCCGAGCTGATAGTCCATGCTGCTGAAAACGTCGTCGAACTGTTCGTGCAGATGGTTTTTGTCTTGCAAACGTCCCCATATGTTGACTCAGTGAATGAGACGTGGCTGTACGATCCGTTAAAGACATGCGAATAAGATGCCTGTCATCTCGACTGCTAGTGATACGGGGCCGTTGGGATCCAGCACGGCGTTCCGTCTTACCCTCCTAAACCCACCGATTCCATATTCTGCTAACAGTCATTGGATCTCGACCAACGCGAGCAGCAATGTCGCGATACGATAAACCGCAATCGCGATAGGCTACAGTTCGACCTTTATCAAAGTCGGAAACGTGATGGTACGCATTTCTCCTCCTTACACAAGGCATCACAACAACGTTTCACCAGGCAACGTCGGTCAACTGCTGTTTGTGTATGAGAGATCAGTTGGAAACTTTCCTCATGTCAGCACGCTGTAGGTGCCGCTTCCGGCGCCAACCTTGTGTGAATGCTCTGAAAAGCTAATCATTTGCATATCACAGCATCTTCTTCCTGACGGTTAAATTTCGCGTCTGTAGCACGTCATATTCGTGGTGTAGCAATTTTAATGGCCAGTAGTGTATTACAATCGCCTACGTAGGGATCGTACTAAGTTTAGACTAATTAAAGGTTCCATAGAGATTATTAAGTAAGTATCCATCCCACACAGTATATGTCAATGTAATGAGAAATAGCCATAAGAACTATCCAACGGAAAGTTCTCTCTGCCAGAGGCCTCAAACTGGTTTGCAGAGTATGCATATAAATTAGAGGATATTACTTGTCGATAGTGGCGCTTCATGTGGTTATCAATCCGGTCTGTAGATCTTTGTACAGCTGAAACCGATTGCTAAATATAGTAAATCGCTGTTTAGCTTGTTTTCAGGTTCAGCTTCCGCAACTCGGCGACACACCATGTTGTCTGTGGCCGCGGCACTGATTCACGACTGGGGAACTGACGCGGCTTATACGCTTATGTGACTAAAGCTAATTTTCACTGTTACGTGCACAGACCAGTTAGAGCTGACTCCAAAACGACAGTGGAGGGAGTTTGGTTTTGACATGGACGTGCCGTAACAGCCTTTGTTTCGCCTCTGTGAGCGTATAATGAGTAGTGTAGCGGCAGCGTTAGCAGGTGGACGGGTGTGGGGACCGCCGTAACTGGATCCGCCGTGTTTGATCAGACCGCCTGGAGTGGGGGTGGGGGTGGGGGTAGGGGTGGAGGCGGCCCAGCGAGGGCTCTAAAGCCACTTTTCCGATCAGCGCGCGGCAACAGGTGGCTATCGGCCGCCCTGGACACCGCACCTCTCTGGCGCCGAGCGATCTGTTGCGCTTTCTGCCCATGGCACGTCCTTGCTGGCGAAACCTCTGCTCTGTGGCACCGCGTCGCGACAAGTAGACAGTATGGCTGAGAGACCACACTGCGACTGTACCAAAACCGCCCTAAGTATAGTAAATACTTTCTATACCCTCTGTTGTTGTTGTTGTGGTCTTCAGTCCTGAGACTGGTTTTATGCAGCTCTCCATGCTACTCTACCCTGTACAAGCTTCTTCATCTCCCAGTACCTACTGCAACCTACATCCTTCTGAATCTGTTTAGTGTATTCATCTCTTGGTCTCCCTCTACGATTTTTACCCTCCACGCTGCCCTCCAATGCTAAATTGTGATCCCTTGATGCCTCAGAACATGTCCTACCAACCGATCCCTTCTTCTAGTCAAGTTGTGCCACAAACTTTTCTTCTCCCAAATCCTTTTCAATCCCTCCTCATTAGTTATATGATCTACCCATCTAATCTTCAGCATTCTTCTGTAGCACCACATTTCGAAAGCTTCTATTCTCTTCTTGTCCAAACCAGTTATTGTCCATGTTCCACTTCCATACATGGCTACGCTCCATACAAATACTTTCAGAAACGACTTCCTGAGACTTAAATCTATACTCGATGTTAACAAATTTCTCTTCTTCAGAAACGCTTTCCTTGCCATTTCCCCTCTACATTTGATATCCTCTCTACTTCGACCATCATCAGTTATTTTGCCCCCCAGATAACAAAACTCCTTTACTACTTTAAGTGTCTCATTTCCTAATCTAATTCCCTCGGCATCACCCGACTTAATTGGATTACATTCCATTATCCTCGTTTTACTTTTTTGATGTTCATCTTATACCCTCCTTTCATGACACTGTCCATTCCGTTCAACGGCTCTTCCAAGTCCTTTGCTGTCTCTGACAGAATTACAATGTAATCGGCGAACCTCAAAGTTTTTATTTCTTCTCCGTGGATTTTAATACCTACTCCGAATTTTTCTTTTGTTTCCTTCACTGCTTGCTCAATATACAGATTGAATAACATCGGGGATAGGCTAGAACCCTGTGTCATTCCCTTCCCAACAACTGCTTCCCTTTCATGCCCCTCGATTCTTATAACTGCCATCTGGCTTCTGCACAAATTGTAAATAGCCTTTCGCTCCCTATATTTTACCCCTGCCACCTTCAGAATTTGAAAGAGAGTATTCCAGTCAACATTGTCAAAAGCTTTCTCTAAGTCTACAAATGCTAAAAACGTAGGTTTGCCTTTCCTTAATCTAGTTTCTAAGATAAGTCGTGGGGTCAGTATTGCCTCACGTGTTCCGATATTTCTACGGAATCCAAACTGTTCTTCCCCGAGGTCAGCTTCTACCAGTTTTTCCTTTCGTCTGTAAAGAATTCGCGTTAGTATTTTGCATCCGTGACTTATTAAACTGATTGTTCGGTAATTTTCATATCTGTCAGCACCTGCTTTCTTTGGGATTGGAATTATTATATTCTTCTTGAAGTCTGAGGGTATTTCGCCTGTCTCATCCATCTTGCTCACCAGATAGTAGAGTTTTGTCAGGACTGGCTCTCCCAAGGCCGTCAGTAGTTCTAATGGAATGTTGCCTACTCCCGGGGCCTTGTTTCAGCTCAGGTCTTTCAGTGCTCTGTCAAACTCTTCACGCAGTATCGCATCTCCCATTTCATTTTCATCTACATCCTCTTCCATTTCCATAATATTGTCCTCAATTACATCGCCCTTGTATAGGCCCTATATATACTCCTTCCACCTTTCTGCTTTCCCTTCTGTATCTAGATCTATATAACAGTCAGCCAAATTCCGGTGTGTGGCCGAGGCTACTTCCTATACGTCTATCATTAGGCCTCTCTCCACTTCGGGGGAACAATTTCAGCGTCAGTCAACATACAACATTAGTTTTGTGTCGTGTTATGCTTTCCTGGTGAATCAACTGTTGGTATTGCTCTCAGGTGCCCAGACGGATGTAAGCATTTAATAAACACGATATTTCGACGGCGCATCTTCCCATTATCTTCGGGCGGTACCAAGGGAGCGACTCTGCTACATTGCGCCTGCTTTCTTCTCTGATCACTTCCAAACTCTTCCTTCACCATTTGGATGGAGTGGCAGGGGGGAGGGGGGAGGACGCTAACGCTGAACTTCGGCAGTGATTCCAGCTGGCTGCACACTCGGTTCCACGCTTTATTGAAAGTGAAGGCACTGTTTCTATTGATCAGGCCGCCGTCCACTCATTTCACCTCATTTAGAACACAATCCCAAAACTAAGACGTCTGTCTTAGTCCTTTTTCCACGTTTCAGTGATTTTCTGCAGCTATGTTGTATTCCTCAGTCGCAGATTTTGTTGATTACTTGAGTCCGGTGTGTCTCCTGTGCTCCTTGCACCTTTCTTCGTCCGTCCGCCGTCTGTCCGATGTACGCCTTGTAAGTAGGCTGTTTAGGTTTTTATGTTGGTAACGCCACGTAGCGCTCTGTATGAAAATCACTGGCTGTGCTGTGTGCAGTCTGTGGCTGGTTGGCATTATTGGAATATTCGCTATTGTAGTGTTGGGCATTTGGATGTGAACAGCGCGTAGCGTTGCGCAGTTGGATGTGAGCCGCCAGCAGTGGTGGATGTGGGGAGTGAGATGGCGGAGTTTTGAGAACGGATGATCTGGACGTGTGTCCATTAGAGAGAGTAAATTTGTAAGACTGGATGTCTTGTTCTCTATCAAACTCTTTCATTTGCTAACTATGCCTATCAGTAGTTGGTGCCTTCAGTAGTTAGAATCTGTTATTCAGCTGGCAGTATTGGCGCTCTCTGTATTGCAGTAGTTCGAGTGACGAAGATTTTTGTGAGGTAAGTGATTCATGAAAGGTATAAGTTATCGTTGGCCAGGGCCATTATTTTGTAGGGATTATTGAAAGTCAGATTGCGTTGCGCTAAAAATATTGTGTGTCAGTTTAGTGATGATCAGAATAAGTAAAGAGATAAATGTCTGAGTACGGTCAGTTTTGCTCAGCTCTTTGAAAATCAAATAACGTAAGGGGTTTACCAGTACAGTAATTCATTAATTTTTCTAAGGCGACGTTTCAGCCTTACCGCATTTGCACGAAATAGCATAGATACCCATCTTACGAAGCCACAGCTCATCTATCGCCTTACCTCTCGGAGGAGAACGCAAAACGCATTTACTATTACGTCGATTCATTATTCCACAAAATTTGTTCGATACTTCCCCACCTGTACGGCAGACACTCAATTTTTTATCCTTCTCGTCGCTTTCTATTTCCTGGAGCTGTTTCTTCTGTCTGACAGCACGACATAGTTCTCTCCCGCCGTATCCGTTCTCACTGAACACATCGTCAAGCTTGTTGATCTCGCTTGGTAGGCTACCTTCGTCCGATACTGCACGGGCACTGTTGACCAGTGTATGTAGCACATCCTGATGTTGTGAAGGATGAAGCAACTAGAGGCATGGAGATGCAGTTCAGTGTTGGTGGCTTTCCTGTTCACACTGTGTCCCATATTGCTGGCTGATCTGCGCTCCACCAGAAAGTCTAAAAAGAGGAGTTCGTGATTCTCTCCCACCTCCAAAATTGAGGGCTCTTTTATACGTGTTGGTTGGTCTACAAGTTTCCCCATCGCCCTCCAACAAAATCTTCTACGCTGTCATGGCTCCAGCTAACTCCTCTAACAAGAATTCCACGAGTTTCAGAAAGTCGTTGACTCTTCGTATGAATTATCCAGCACTGATATATGTCTTCTGGCAAAACGCCAAGTATCTTTGCAAGTTACATTCTACAATAAAGCTTTACCTCTTGCCCTAGTGTCTGCTGATCTTGAACGTGGTTATCGCATTATTATGTACATTAACAGACTCCGGGGATCAAAAATTACAGGTTGTACGGTGCCTCTTACGTGAGGAAGACATTTTTACCAGTTTTAATAAATTATTGTCTCTTGTTGATGTATTCACGATAGTTAGTAAGTGCTGTAGTCCGTAGCCGGCCATGAGTCGGAGAGCATTTCGCACGCTGGCTGGCTAGGTGACGAAGCGACCATATGTCGCGCGTAGTGGGGTGCGGCTCGGCGCTGGACCGTAGCAACAAGCGTCAGCCTGGGAAATATACATGACGGGAAGTACCGCCATCTTGGCGCCAAAGTCACCGATTTTGTTCATTTATAATTAATAGTTAAAGTTATTTATGACAACATGAATACTAGGAGGAGCCTCTGGATGTTTAAAACTATTTATCACAATTTTGCATCGTTTAAATTCACACCTGTTCATTAACAAATGCATATCTTAGTAAGTACGAACTTGGTCGGAAATCCACGAACTGTGACGAAACTAGTAAGAGATGCGGACTGCGCGCCAAGTCGGGAGTCGGCGTTAAGAGCTCTTCCTGTCTTGTTCGGTTACGAGTAGTTTGTGACATGGGTGTTTCATTTTGGCTCTAATAGGAATAAAAGTGATATTACGGCAGTCTGAATGTTAATTTCGAATAAATAGATACCCCAAAGTTGATCGACAGCAATTTCAGATAATTAGCTTCCACCGACAGAGACATCCAATGCGCCAATGAGGAATCTGCACGGGACGACATTTACGATAGCTGCACCGCGCACAGGTAGGAGGAAATCCGACGACACGACCCACTAAGGCGGATCATGGAAGGTCCGACTTACACCCGCAAATTCCGGATGGAAATGCTGTCCAGTTATACTGTACGTCACATGTATCTCCCTCTACGGACTCGCGGCTAAGCTGAGTAATAACAGTATCAGTTCAGAAGCGAGGGGATCTTGCAAGGTGTGATGTCTTCCAGTTAATCAGGATGCTCCTAGATAACTCTATCAGCATAACGCGCAGGTAAAATTTTGTTGGCTTGTTGACAGGCAGCTGAAGTTACACCCGTGTCTTGTACCAGATTCTTGGGTTCCTTCTGCAGATACCCTCGAAGGAATACACGTTAGTTGACAATTGACAAGTTCAAGTGAGATTTCGACTGTTGCCAGGAATGAGTTTAGTGGTCGGTGTCACTGGAAAATGATTCTAATTTGATCGACTGCAGTCCGAACGCTGTAACTGCACTGACGTGTAGAAACCCCCGAAGGCATCCAGTAGGCCGTGGCATCTGAAAGTAGATCCTCAGTACTGCATTTCTTCAGGGTCGTCGAATTTACAGAGTCTTTATAGCCCTCAAGTGCTAACTTTCGGCTTCGTATTGAGCGTCGTCAAGTAAATGTTGGGTAGCGTCGTCCAAGGCCATAATCCATCCAAAGTTATCTGCAGTTGATTGCTAACCCAGTGCATCTCATTCTTCGGCTTGAAACCGTCAAACGCATTTATTTGATTAACGAAGTGTGTAGCGTTGCATCGTTGTGTTCCGCATGTACGTTTCAACTTGGAGACACAGTTGGGTGTTCTGGTATCTTTTCTCATTTGTAGCCGTAATTGTAGCATCGTTAACAGGTGACAGCATTTGAAAACTCTAAATGCTAAATTTCTTCACCTGGAATGTTAGGCCACAATTATTCTCCTGCCCTCTACTCAAAACTAACTCCAACAGACAGTATACTTGCAACAGGCTGAAAAATTATAAGAACAAAGGGTCGTGACAATGCTTAAATTGCTTAGCGCTTTGTATGTTACACTTGAAGAAATTCCGACATTTAGTCGCTCAGAGTCGCTGTGTGAGTCTTCTTGAGTTATCGCAGAAGTCCCAGTGGTTTCCCGGGTTACAGCACCGGAGAAATGTGTGAGGGAAACGTCAGTCAGCATGTAACTTCACTGTGTTAACGGATTTTTCTGTCGCTTCTTGGCAGAACAACTTCATACTGATGAACGAAAAGCTGTGATGTCGTCTCTCCAACCACCAACTGTCATCTGTTGACATTTGATGGTTGGAGAGACATAATCACAGTTACAGATAGTCTGCATAAACCAGTCATATTGACCATTGATGGATCGTATACATGGATCCTGATAACCCCTTCAGTGTCAACCAAGACCTGAAGATGGCGCACTGAAGCACCGAAACTGGTAGCTACACAATAAATAAGATTATGAAGACGGCTGTTAGCGTTTCCTTTCCTTCACTAACTGTCGTCAGTAGAGATAGGGCAATAATCGTGGATAACATCGCAAAAAAATGTTAAACATCTAGAGTGAGCTACGAACACAGAGAAAGAGTCATTTTTGACAGTTGTAAGGGGTACTGATACGACTGATGTCATGACTTAGCGATACTGAACTTCTAGCTTAGTCTTGGTTTCTGGAATTTTCGAAGCTGAGCGCGCTTTTTCTCTGCAGGGGGTGTTGTCTTGCTGTATAGTGTCAACAATATCCAGGCGATAGAGGTGACTTGGCGTCTCAGTGTGTGCAATAGAGTTTTTGGTTTCAGCAATGCGTGTTCTTTCACAGGCCATGCAAAGAATTTGCTAGAAAGTATAAATAAGAGTTGTAAAAGTTACTTTGTTTCGTAGGAGAAAAGTGTTTCAGTAATCCATTAATTTCGCGGAAAGGTGAGAGGAATTAGTCACGAGATTTGTGGCTTGAGTAGCTACGTGTTTATTGATTAGTAACCTTCGTGGAGGAACATATTGACACCAAGACGTAAACGTGATCAGTGATACCTGTTTAATAAATGTGGAAATTCAACATAATAATGATTACCTCAGAATTATTGTGAAGCGAGCTGAACTTAAACACAAGACTAGATGAATTTAGGCATTGTTAGGGAACAGTTTTACGAGCTAAGCGGACAAGAAAACAGAGGAAACTGACTTGTACTATTATTATTTCAAAATGACATCTTCCATTTGTCAAATGAACAGCTTTAATATTTGAAAAGTATAGGAGACACATGTTCATATTAGACACATGGCAACGTTTATTTCGTTACGAAGCGTTTTCTTTCAATAAAGCTACCAAACTCGAGTCCTACAGCCACGAAAATATGTTAACAAACCAAAGAGTGGGAGGTACAGCTATGTTACACTTGGCTTACCACGAAAAGACAGCTGCTATTTGGTGAAGAATATAAATTAAGTTTCTTTATTGAGTGCAGCGGTAATGTAATCAAAATGTTGAAACTGACCAATACATAAATATCAAAGGGACGGACTAAAAAGAACAGTAATACTAAACTCGAAAAAGCCGTGCCTATTTACCAACTAAAATCAGAATAACTATTCTAAGAAAATAAAATTAGTACAAGAGTACTGAAGAATAGCTGTAAGAGGTAGTATACATGGAAGGTGATACACCAACAGAGTACGAGACAGAAATGACAGTTCTAACAAGAGAATACAGGGTGTTCAAAAATGTTATCTAATGCTTTGAGAGGTGGTAGTAACGATCAAAACAAGAAAAAAAGTGGAATAACCATGGGTTCTAGAATGCATACCTTACCTTAAGAGCATTTTCGATACTGTGAAACACATCCCTTGAAAAAGTGCTCATAGCGATGAAGGTATACATTTTAGAGCCAATGTTACTAGGCACCTTTTTCTTGTTTCCTTACTACCTCCTCCAAAAATATGAAAAGCATGGAGCGTTCAGTAAAACAGATACATTTCATGGGATCGAAAATGAGTAAGTGTTCACAGCTCTTAAGGTATGCATTTCAGAGCACATATTTGCTGGAGGTTTTTTCCTTGTTTTGATGGCTATTACCACCTCTCAAAATATTCGACACTTTTTTTAACACCAAGTATACTGAGTACATAGACATTTGACCCAAACTCCTGATTTATTACTGAATAACCAAACACACTTCAATAGTTCTCCTCTTTACTTGATTCTCATTTTTCAATGCTACCCATAATGAGTTCTATTCCTCATTTTTTCTGTGTTTACTTATTTTATTGTGATTGTCTATGTACTCCATATAGTTCATATACGCTTCACATATGGTGGGAATATTTTGAAAATTTTGTCGTTTTGTATTTTAATTAATTAATTTCAAAATTTGTGATGCTAAAATAACATTTAGAGTTATAAATATTGTTATTATTATTGTTACTGATTATTGAAATATATACAGAATAATGGAAGACTGTAGCACGTGAATAGTCTACTGTTGTTAACATTATAACCACGATCTTTTTTATGTGACATCGCTCGAAGTTATTTACTTGGTGGTAAAGAGTAGTAATGTGTAGAGCATGTTCGTGAAGAGTACTGTATTGAGGACCTTGTGTTGACTGGATGTGGGTATCAGATAACATTATTAATAATAAAATGAGAAAATGTGTGGAAAATGGCCTATTACTTTTCGTTTAGTAGTGTGTATAAGAAATCTGGATCTCTGAAATCTATTTTTCTAAGAGAAACATATCACTGGAGAAGTAGTAATGTCCGCAGCTCGTGGTCGTGCGGTAGCGATCTCGCTTCTCACGCCCGGGTTCCCGGGTTCGATTCCCGGCGGGGTCAGGGATTTTCTCTGCCTCGTGATGGCTGGGTGTTGTGTGATGTCCTTAGGTTAGTTAGGTTTAAATAGTTCTAAGTTCTAGGGGACTGATGACCGTAGATGTTAAGTCCCATAGTGTTCAGAGCCATTTGAACCATTTTTTTGAAGTAGTAATGGATTTTATTTTGAAATTGCAGACCTCTGTTGTTCACAATGAAGTATTTTAAAAGTCCTGCCAGATAATGACCAGTAACATTTTTAAATAGTTGCAGAACAGAAAATAAGTAAATAAAAAATTTCGAGACTGTAAAATTTGTTACGAAAGAATCTCTTCAACAGAATATTTGAGGTTAGTACTGATGAGAGACAATGTAATGGTCTTCGATTACATTACACTTTACATAGTTCCGCAAAAGAAGTGAAGTTCATTGGAACACGTACATACGAAAATAAATAATTAGAAAGAAGACGATCTCTTCAGAGTCTTCAACAAAACGATTCAAAGTCTCTGAAAAGCTTTGCCTGTAAGGGCCATAGGCTTGGTTAGGCCACGCGTTGTCACACCTGGCAGTTCGCTGTTCCGAAACTGTCTCCTCCCTCCTCACCCCTTTGTCCCCCACACACCTAGTTCCTCCCCCCCCCCCCCCCGCCCCTCCCCCATCATTCCGTCCTATTGTTCAGCCGCATTTATCTTGGCCGGATGTGTTGTTTCGTGGTCTGCGGCACGCAGTTAAAGCCTAATTTACAAACCCGTACTCGACTTTGTGTCACCTGCGGCAAGTGGTTGTGAAAATAGCACGTAAAATATTTCGCTGAATAATATGCAAGACATTACAGATCGAAATGATTACATACCTAAAGGAAGAAGGACTGTATGTGCTTCAAAAAGTTTTCTGATTACAGGATGGGCATAAAGGCTCGTTCCATTTCTAAGAAATAAAGCTTGCATTTACATAACGCGCAAGCAGGCTTACTGTCAATCTAAATATACACTTTCAGTGCCCTCCTGCGTAGTATCCATCCATTTCAATGCATTGCTTCCATCGTTGAAGAGCAGATCTGAGTACATTCTGAAGCACATCTTGTGGAATAGCCGATGCTGCATCCTGGATTCGAACTCTTAGATCCTGGAGACCCCTTACTTTTGTTTTGTACACCCTTTACATAACTGCCTGCATGATGGCCAGAGGAGGACCAACGCGTTATTGATTTTCTCAATTTGTGAACCTGTTTGTTTTTGACTAAATCATTCAATTTTTCTGCAACAGTAATAATTTGTTTTTCGTATGTGCATCACATCTATCGAATTCCGCCCCATTCCGATAATTCCTAGACTTTATTAAAACATTGTACCACTCTATACACCACCCAGCTAGAATTGTGAATTTATTGTGCAGCGTTGTATCTAAATTGCGGTATGGTTAGGGGTCTTCAGTGTTGCAATGATGTATATATTGCAGAAAATATGGAGATGCTGTTTCTGAATTCTGCTGGAAGTGATTAGTAATTTGTACTTTGTGACTTCCTCTGTTGAATAGTGATGAGGCACATTGCCATAGTTTGAACTCAAACATAATTAGAGACAGATTTGATATAGATTTGAGAGGAGTTTACACGAGTAACAGTTTGCTTACTTGGTGACAGTGTCACTACTCTTTAACTGCGGTAATTTTTCGTGTACTGGAATAGTCAGATTTCATTGATACAAGTCTGGGCTTATGAACGATTAGTAAACTGTTAGTAGTTATAGGGGTTCTATAAAAGGCCCATTTTGTGTCACTTCTCGCTGAGTTGCTGATTATATCTTGAAATGTTTCCTGAGGCCTGTCGGTTGATCGACGACCTGCACCCGAGGAACATAAAAGGCTGCAGGACAAGAGAACCATCATACTGGCGAACCTGCCAGGATATCATCAATAATTAACGGTCGAGTTCTTTCTGTTACAAGGCTTTTATTAATACGCCAGTAGTATATGTCCAGTAGGTTCTTTTAATGCTGTTATTGGGCTGTTGTAGCAACTGGTGCAAGGCTCAATTACTCTCCATTTCATCATTACTTCGATTTCCGTCGTGGCCAAGGAAATCGCATATGCCCTAATTAAAAATGGATCATGGTCTTTTACTAATAATTCACGTTCGAAATTCTTAATAGAACCTGACGCCGCGACACTTCTTAACATCCATCCACGGTTCTACAGTCAAACTTCCTGCGGCATCTGTTTCCTACATGTCTGCTCAACTGATCCCGTGGTAGCCACATTATTCTGAACCTCTGGACTTGCCAATAGGACTCCGTTTTCAAAGTGGAATTGAATTTCAGATTTTTTTAAAAAATATCCTTTCAGCGCGAAAAGTTTCTCGTATTATCTTTGGATGGATACTGCTGTTTAATATAAACACCTTCTGTTACAATGAATGTAGTTAGTTGTACCTAGAGAGCCTGTATAGGGAGAGAGTGGTCAACCGGACGATACGGCGGCCATTTTTCTGCCAAACTGCGGGCGGCACTTTTGAATGGCCAGTAGTGGAGTACACACTCACCGAATCAAAAGTACAAGACAATATGCCGAAATCATTCGTTAAATGCCTTTCTTTACAGCTATAATATACTCATAGTAGCCTACTACGTACAGCACAGTAAAATTTCATACAGTGGCTGTAAAAAATATTCGTTACTTGCATTTATCTCCTTTAAAGTTCGATTACTAGACATATTGCAATGAAAGTAACGCAAATAAAAAAATGTAGTGTATAGCATTTGTTTTGTATCGGAAGTGCATAACGCTGAAGATTTAACGTATCTGTATTACGTCAGATGAAAGAAAGTCGTAAGCAGTTGTTTACTTGTGACATGCAAAAAGTGTGAGACGTATTAGAACTTCTTGTCACGTCTTCAAACTTGTTGCATGTCACAAGTAAACAACTGCTTAATACTTTCTTTCATATATATATATATATATATATATATATATATATATATATATATATATATATATATACTGAATACCTCTTGTAGATAACAAACGAAAAAGATCACAAAAATCAGGTAATGTTAAATGTAGGCTACTGTAATAACGACCAAATATAACAAGAAAATTACCGTATCCCTTCTACCCCACAATAAGTAGGCCTATTAAAAACTGTCTTCAAGAGTACCTACAATTATTTACTACAAATAATGTTTCAGCAACCACCACAACTGCGGAAAACGTGCTTACAACTTGCCTGCGTCAACAGTCAGGCAGTAATACTGAAACGAAGATAATGCCTAGTGTTCTGATTCGGAACAACCAAATGCAGCACAACCTGGCCTCGTTTACGAATTACAGATGTCAAAAACAATACTGTACAATTACTAACGTGTTTACTTCAAACATGTAGGCCTACCGACTTCATCACAAAACGCTTCATTATTTCAACTCGTATTTAAGATCGCAAACGCCAATTACGTACCAAAAAACCATATACAACTAAATCGAACATGCATGCACAACGCATAACAAGTCGCTCAATAATTCAAATACCTTTTAATCTTTTCCAAAAGTCCTCTGAACTTCAATTCAACTCAAAAAGCACGGAGAACATAGGAAGCGCGAGAGACGTTTGGCACAAAAATGGCGCCAAAGATAATCAACCAATCACGGGCAACTTCACCTATGGCCACTCTCTCTCTATACAGGGTGTTACAAACAGGTACGGCCAAACATTCAGGAAACATTCCTCACACACAAATAAAGAAAAGATGTATTGTGGACATGTGTCCGGAAACGCTTAATTTCCATGTTAGAGCTCATTTTAGTTTCGTCAATATGTACTGTACTTCCTCGATTCACCGCCAGTTGGCCCCATTGAAGGAAGGTAATGTTGACTTCGGTGCTTGTGTTGACATGCGACTCATTGTTCTACAGTACTAGCATCAAGCACATCAGTAAGTAGCATCAACAGGTTAGTGTTCATCACGAACGTGGTTTTGCAGTCAGTGCAATGTTTACAAATACGGAGTTGGCAGATGCCCATTTGATGTATGGATTAGCAAGGGGCAATAGCCGTGGCGCGGTACGTTTGTATCGAGACAGATTTACAGAACGAAGGTGTCCCGACAGGAAGACGTTCGAAGCAATTGATCGGCGTCTTAGGGAGCACGGAACATTCCTACCTATGACTCGCGACTGGCGAAGACTTAGAACGAAGAGGACACCTGCAATGGACGAGGCAATTCTTCGTGCAGTTGACGATAACCCTAATGTCAGCGTCAGAGAAGTTGCTGCTGTACAAGGTAACGTTGACCATGTCACTGTATGGAGAGTGCTACGAAAGAACCAGTTCTTTCTGCACCATGTATAGCATGTGCAGGCACTATCAGCAGCTGATTGGCCTCCACGGGTACATTTCTGCGAATGGTTCATCCAACAATGTGTCAATCCTCATTTCAGTGCAAATGTTCTCTTTACGGATGAGGCTCCATTCCAACGTGATCAAATTGTAAATTTTCACAATCAGCATGTGTGGGCTGACGAGAATCCGCACGCAATTGTGCAATCACGTCATCAACACAGATTTTCTGTGAACGTTTGGGCAGGCATTGTTGGTGATGTCTTGATTGGGCCCCATGTTCTTCCACCTACGCTCAACGGAGCACGTTATCACAATTTCATATTGGATACTCTACCTGTGCTGCTGGAACATGTGCCTTTACAAGCACGACACAACAAGTGGTTCATGCACGATGGAGCTCCTGCACATTTCAGTCGAAGTGTTCGTACGCTGCCGGCTGGAGTGGCCGTGCGGTTCTAAGCGCTTCAGTTTGGAACCGCGTGACCGCTACGGTCGCAGGTTCGAATCCTGCCTCGGGCATCAGGGATTCCATGCGACGGAGGGTGAATGCATGTATCCTCGCTAACGGAGGACATTTTGAACATTTCCTGTAACAAAGTGTTTGAAGTCACGCTGGTACGTTCTGTTGCTGTGTGTTTCCATTCCATGATTAATGTGATTTGAAGAGAAGTAATAAAATGAGCTCTAACATGGAAAGTAAGCGTTTCCGGACACATGTCTACGTAACATATTTTCTTTCTTTGTGTGTGAGGAATGTTTCCTGAAAGTTTGGTCGTACCTTTTTGTAATACCCTGTATAGGCTCTCTAGTTGTACCATGTGGTGGTTGTGCCATGTGGTACTTATACCACGTAGTGCAAAAAGACACATTAAAATGGTGCAGAAGCTGGAGTTCCGGAAGAGACGCTGCCAGTGCTGTCCGCCTGTGTTGCTCTGTAGACCGACCGACCGCTCTGGACGGAGGGCCGGCGTAATGAATTGCCCATTGTTGGCGAACGCGCGATCGTGCCTTCCGTGGGAAGTATTTACCCCGCTAAGCACAGTTGCCGACCGCCGCGGCGGCGGGGGCGGCGGCGAGGCGACCGGCCGCCGACCGGAGGCAGCGCTGCCCCACGAGCCTCTAATTATCGCCGCTGTTAATCAGAAGCCGCTGGCACTGCGGACGCGCTGCAATTAGGAAGCGACGACCGCTCGCTCGCGCGCACACATACCCACCCACCCGCACACACGCACACACAAACAGACGGAAGTGTGCACATTCGTACAGCCACCAGACCAGCCGCGATAGCGTCGCAAGTCTTAAAAAGCCGGAACCTCGATGTGGTGAGAGGGCGATCCGGGGGTCTTTTGTACGGTGTCTGCTCGCCTACCTTGGCCCGCTAATGAGTGGTCTCGCGGGCCGGCGGTTCTCCATTGGCCGACCGCTGCTGCCGCGCGTATAACGAAGCACCGCGTCTACCTGCTGCTGGGTAATTACTCCCCATCGCCGGTACACTGTCTCGCTGGACAGGTGCTGCGGCGAGAAAGCGGTGAGAAGAAGTCTTCCGTCACCACCGCTGATGAGTGTCTCGAGCTCTTCGCTGCTGACATCGCCCGCGGTACTCCGGAACGCGTTTTATTGATGTGGGAATGAGGAGCTGTTGCACACGCTAACTTGCGAAACGCTTCCTCGCTGTATCTGAAAGTGTGGTTGTTCGTTCTCACACCTTGTCTAGTCAGCGATCAAGTGGGCGTCAGTTGACAGTGTGAGAACACTCGCGTTGCTGCCAACTGTCAAGACGCTAAGATCATATGTAATAGCTCTCCTTCAGTGAAACCTCAGACAACTGAGTTGCGAAACAAGTCTTTCGTAGGCAGTTGTTTATCACCACAGAGTTTCTGTGTACAGAAAAGCAAGTAACAAATTTCTCTTCATTCACTACTGTGTCGGGCTCAGCTGATGGAAGGGAAAAACAGAATCAGTCACGCAGAAGAGAACTAGTGTAACTCGTGGTAAAACATAAGCCGACCTGCTTGTATAAAGCGCAGCGTGCTGGTTTGGGAGACAGGGAGGTAGACTATTCCCCAGTGATAGTTATAACGCTGACATAACAACAGAAACAAGAAACTAAACAATACAAAAAAGAAAGGAAGGAAGACTGAAATTTATTGCCTCGTCGATAAAGTGGTCATTAGACGCGAAACAAAAGCTGGAATAGGCCAGAATTTGAAAACTAGTCGGTCCTGCCTTTCGAAGGAATCATCCCAGCATTCGGCATAATCGATTTGGGAAAAACCACTAAAACACCCCCGGAACATGCCATGAAGGCCGCGTTGTTATCCTCAGCCCACAGATGTCACTGGATGCGGATATGGAGGGGCATGTGTCAGTACACCGTTCTCCCGGTCGTATGTCAGTTTACGAGAACGGAGTTGCTACGCCTCAATCAAATACCTCCTCAGATTGCTTCACAAGGGCTGAGTGCACCCTGCTTGCCAACAGCACTCGGCAGACCGGATGGCCACCAACTCAAGTGCTTGCCCAGCCCGACAGCGCTAAACTTCGGTGATCTGACGACAACCGGCGCTACCACTGCGGCAAGGTCGATGGTTTGGGGAAATCACAACAGATCGAAATATAAATGGCCGGAAGGAGATTCGAACTACTGTCCTTCCGAATGCGAGGCCAGTGCTGCCTCTCATTAAGTATAAACAGCACAGGCATCCATCATAACCATCGGCACGATACATGTAAACGCTCAGACACTTCCAATCAGGACAGAGGAAACTAATCGCAAAAGTGGTGGGGAAATAGATTTCTTGGGGCTGGAACAGTCACTCGGCTGAAGAGTGTGGCAAATTTCTCTGTTGTCACACTGGATGTGAGTGTCAAGAATGAAACGTCACTGTGAGATATCATCACCAGGCGATCTTCAACCGATAATGTGTCGTGGTATGACGTGGAAATATCGCTCAATTTTAAAGCTCGCATAAAGCGCGATGCCCTAGAATTATTTCTTCAAGACATCGGTCGATATAGATTTCAGTTTCACAGTGTCTCCTGTCTGTAAACTTACCCATCTAAGTTTCTGGAGCATCTCCATTACACTTTTGTATATGGAATGCCCGCAGTGTTTCAAAGGTTAAGACATCCGGAGGTACCGCAGTCACAGTACAACCGTTTTCTAGACTACTGTAAACACCGAGTAGTCGAGTGGCAGATAGACAGCCGGAAAGTAATTAAAAGAATTACCAAAGTCTGTCCTCAAGGGTCGATCTGCGGCCCCATCTTCTGAGACCTAACAATCGAACCCCTGCTACAACTTCTGGCTAGGGATGTCAGGTCAGACGGAATTGTCGCCTACGCAGATGACTTCTTAGTTGTAGTCACTGCAAACAACAGAGCCCAGTTAGAAGAGAAAGCCAGTAGAATACTACAAACAATTACACAATAGTGTCACAACAATAAACTCAGGATAGCCGTAAACAAAACAACTTACGCATTACTGGAAGCACCACTTCAAAGGAATCCATCGGTTAAAATCGTGGACACAAACATCAAACGAGCACACGTTACGTGCTATCTTAGGGTACACATAGATGAAAAATTGAATTTCCATGAACACATAAGGCTAACGACAGGCAAAGCAGAAAAAATACTACACAAACTGGTGTGGCCAAATTCAAAACAGTACAGATTACCTCTACCAGTCATACGGACGTACCACTGTGCGCTCCAGCTTCGCAGCTAGTACGTGGGCACATGGACCGCACGTGGTCACCAACAAAGCATCGGTCGGACGAGGGCAGAGAATGTGTGTGGTGCTTGGAATATACCCCATAGATATCCCGATGAAATACAGAGCTGCAAGTCACTGGTTAAAGATGGGGAGACTAGATAAGTTACACACAATAACAGGTGTGCCGGTAAAGACGATACGTCACTTTAAAAGCTGGCGTTTGGATACATGGCAAGGTGAGTGGGATGTAAGTTATAAGGGACGTAGACTGCACTACTTCCTCCCCGGCATGAGGGAGCGGTTGAGAATGAAACATATCCCAGCAGCGGTATGGTACATTGCTTAACCAGAGACGGACCTTATCCCACGCACTTGAACCACGTGTGTCTGAACAGACGCCTACATGCACATGTAAGGTTCCCCAGAACACATTGTCTTTTTCTGCGGGCATTGAGCGAACAACGGACATACACTACACTTATACTACACAGATACAGATATAGATAGCAATAGGAGACGAAAACAACAGGCACAATTAAACGTATTGACGAACAGTTTTTCAAAAACAACAAATGAAGAGTACATGCGGACACTACACAACAGATATGCCTATGTGCAACGTAACAACAATCTCCAGAGGGTGGACAGCGATACCCACAGTGACAGCGAAAACAGTGACAATGAGGAGGAACAGGAGGAGGAAGCCGAGATGTGACAGTAAATAAGCATAAGGTGCTGGCAATCTAGCCAAGAAACCACAAAATGTTGTACACGGATGTGCATCTAAAGTTAATAAATATGATTAGTAATAAATAGGATAAGCAATACTATTCCTGTATTAATAACCATTTGTATGTATGTACGTGTGTGTGTGTGTGTGTGTGTGTGTGTGTGTGTGTGTGTTCACCATCAGTCACATTCGGCGATGGTACTAACAAAGCTCTCCTCTATCGTATTATCTTTTTATATTCTTATCTTTTTATATCCTTCTTTACATTTCAACCATAAATTGTTATTTTGGAAAGTATTATTCTTTGTAAATGTTGTAGATAAAAGAAAACTGTAAAAGATGAATAATGAAAATAGTAAGATGTACGACCTGTTTTAAAACATCAAGTAACAGGTCTATAATTTGGCAATAAATAAATAAATAAAAATATGGTATCCTGATCTAGCATAATGCCGACACTGCAGACGAATTAAATCATGCGATTCTCGGAGAATTTGATTAGGAAACGAGGCACTAAATAAAATGGATGAGACTTTCTGACTGCGAAGCGAAAAAAACTGATGACGGTCAAAGTTAATATAAAACGTGGACTAAAAGGCGTTTTTCAAAAAACGGAATTCGTTAAAATGTAATATAAATGTGAGAGAAAGGAATCCTTTCGTAGAGATATTTCCTGGAGTGTGAAAGTATCATGTCCAAAATTATCTTTAAAGGTGAAAGTATCTTACCCAAAATCGTTTCCTTTTTGATTAGTGAAAGTATCAAAAATAAAATTGTTCCAAAATAATTATTCAACAAACCTGCATCTTACTGCGTCTGCGAAATTGTTTCTTGCGCTCCTCCATTTTCCAGCAATGAAGCTTGTATTTGACTCAGCAATCAAGTTTAAGAGAATAATGCCGTTTGTGCAATGGCATTAAGATGGTACTGTAAAATTGATATTTACTTAATGAAATTATATCTTGACTTGAATAATGCCAGTTGTGCAATGGCATAAAATTAGTTATTTGAAATAACTTTGGTCTGATAACTTTAGTTATACCAAAATCGATTTCAGACCATGAACTGCACATATATATTGCATAGAGGTCTCATTTTCTTTACGTTCATTCATTTGGTGGGTAACTTTACTTTACTACTCATTTTCATATTCAATACAAGCAAAGGATGTGGATTATGATTTATATATATATATATATATATATATATATATTGTTAAAAATTTAAGTCATGTACAAAAACTACCGTTTCCAACATTTTTGTAGCACAAATCACTCTTACAAAATTTTTTACAAAGCACTTACGGTACTGCTTCAAAACTTGGACATGCAAATCCTAACTCTCTACATTTTCTAACAAAAAACATTTTGAAATTGTTTTATAGCTTCTCCCATTAACGTGCTAAAGTTTTCTTAGTGTACAACCCGAAAACTGCGTAGCGCGAATCCTACCTTAAAGCTGTCACTAGACGTCTGCTTCTTCCGGGCACCTAGCTGCGACTACTGAGTCTTTTACTGCTCACCCTCGGCTCTCTTAACCATCAAAGATTCTCCTACTCAAAGATATTATACTCATTCCACCTTGCGGTGGAATTTTCTGGATCTACCCTGATCAGACCTTAGCACATACCTTTCAAGTGTTGCCTTGTACAGAAGTGAAATGCGTACAATAAAAATTTCAAGCAAGAACATAATAGGTGCTTTTGAAATGTGGTGCTATAGGAAAATGATAAACATTTGCTTAGTAGATTTAATTACTGATGAGGAGGTATTGAATCACACTGAGAGAAAAGAAATTTATGGCAGGAGTTGACTAAAAGAAGGGATTGGTTGAGAGAACATATTCTGAGACCTCAAGGAATCATCAATTTGGTAGTGAAAGGAAGTGTGGTGGTTAAAAATTGTAGAGGGAGACTAAGGCTTGAATACAGTAAGCAGATTCAAATGCCTGTAGACTGGAACAGTAATGCAGAGACGGTAGAGTAAGGTGGAAAGCTGTGACAAACCAGTTTTCGGACTGAAGATACCACCAACATATCTACCTGTTCCTCGACTAACAGTGGGCGTCATAAAGTTGGCAATGGAATTGTAGACACCCACAGCAATCGTGCGGGATCTGGTAGACCCAATGGTGCGCGTCTGCTGAGCCACGCCTCCAGAGGCTCTTTACCGGGAGCGCCCTCTGCTGCCACAGTGTAAGATGGCCGGCGGCAGCCAAACCGCCTACTTGCACTCGGAGTCACTTCGCTACGTGACGCTACGCAGACGCCGCCCAGTCATGGCTCTGACACGATCATTCGTGCTTCAGCTCAGAGAACTCCGGGAGCGGCCTGCTGGTTGTAGTGTCAGCTAATTCAAGACTAGAATTAGAAACAAAGGCGACTGAAACTCCTGGAAAGTATTAACAATTGCTGCCCATAGCAGCTAACAAAATAGGGTACCTGTTATTAAATGGGACTCTTAAAAGGAAGCCTATAGTGAAACTAAACAATATTTCAGTTAAGAAAAAGGAAGTAACTAGATATCTTGGAATACAGCTGAACAATAAATTAAAGTTCAATGAATAAGCAAGACTAATTACTGAGAAAACGTTGACAATAATGCATAAAATAGCTAGACTTAACAAGACCCAGTTTAGTCTTCCGCTACAAACTATACGGATCTATCACATGGTACTCTTTGAGTCAACAGTTTGATTTGCTGCGGGCATCTGGGATCACCGCCTCAGAATGACCACATATAAAAACATTGTAAGACGCTGACAAAGGTGCACGCTCATCATAATATCCGGAGCTTTTAGGACAACATCTATCGACGCACTGTGTGCCCCGTTGATATCACTATTAGTAACCGAGCAGCGACATACAAAAGTAGACTAGACAAAGTATAAGACATAACTGGACACGACATAACAGACCGAGGACCGTTTAACATTTGCGGACTGACACACGGCAGGAGGAATGGGACTGGACAGACAAGATTTGACGTGTGCACTCTTTTTTTCCCTAATATACGAGAACTCGTAAGACTAAAATACGAGGGCTGAAACTTAAATAGTGGCAACTATTTATCCACGACCAAAACAAAAGAGTTACATGTTTGCACCTGTTACTGTCCTTCAAAGTAGTCACCAGCGTTGTATAGAACCCGTTGCCAGCGATGTGGAAAGCATAGTATACCGTTAGCAGAGCCTGTTCTGTTGATGGTGAGAATGGAGCGGTCTAAAGTTACGATGATGTGGAAAGCATAGTATACCGTTAGCAGAGCCTGTTCTGTTGATGGTGAGAATGGAGCGGTCTAAAGTTACGATGATGTGGAAAGCATAGTATACCGTTAGCAGAGCCTGTTCTGTTGATGGTGAGAATGGAGCGGTCTAAAGTTACGATGATTCTCGTGTACGACTGTGATGGTGTTATCGTAACGCATTACATTTCTCCACGACAGACCGTCAATGCACAGTATTACTGTTCGTTTTTGGAGCATCACCTGCGAAAGAAGCGGCGTCACTTACTGCACAACCCACGCATCATTTTTCATGACAATGCACGGGCGCATACAGCGCAAGCTTTGGCTGCTCTGTTCGGTCGATGGGAATGGGAAGTACTGTACCATTCACCATACTCCCCGGATTTAAGTCCTTGTGACTGATTTGATTCCGAAGACGAAGGAACCACTTCGTGGCATTCGCTTCAGAACTGTTCCAGAGAGTCGACAGGCAGTAGACCGCTCCATTCTCACCTTCAACAGAACAGGCTCTGCTAACAGTATACTATGCCTTCCACATCGCTGACAACGGGTTCTACACAACGCTGGTGACTACTTTGAAGGACAGTAACAGGTAAAAACATGTAACTCTTTTGTATCAGTTGTGAATAAATAGTTGCCACTATTCAAGTTACAACCCTCGTACATTGACCCCACAAGAGGAATGACCCGTTTCCTGAAGGGACATGGGCCATTCGCTGCCCATCTCCGTCGTTTAGATCTAAAAGAATCTGACACTCGTGAATGTGGTGAACTAGGCAACGCTGAACATTTAGTCCTCCACTGCAACAAATTAACACACCTAAGAGCGAATGTAGAATTACAAGACCTAGCATACACAATAAGAGATCAGAACAAATGGGACACCCTGAACAGACTAGCAGATGACTTATTTCAAACACCCCATGAAGCTCACAGACAAAATAGACCATACTTAAGAGCACTGTGTAAGTAGGCTGTTTAGGTTTTTTTATTGGTAACGCCACCTCCGTATGAAAATCACTGGCTGTGCTGTGTGCAGTCTGTGGCTAGTTTGCATTGTTGTCTGCCATTGTAGTGTTGGGCAGCGGCAGCTGGATGTGAACAGCGCGTAGCGTTACGCAGTTGGAGGTGAGCCGCCAGCAGTGGTGGATGTGGGGAGAGAGATGGCGGAGTTTTGAAATTTGTCATGAACTGCTATATTTATATATGATGATATCAAGGTAAATACATTGTTTGTCCTCTATTAATATCTTTCATTTGCTAACTATCCCTATCAGTAGTTAGTGCCTTCCATAGTTTGAATCTTTTATTTAGCTGGCAGTAGTGGCGCTCGCTGTATTGCAGTAGCTTGAGCAGCGAAGATTTTTGTGAGGTAAGTGATTTGTGAAAGGTATAGTTTAATGTTAGTCAGGGCCATTCTTTTGTAGGGAATTTTGAAAGTCAGATTGCGTTGCGCTAACAAAGTATTGTGTGTCAGTTTAAGCACAGTCCTGTATAATTGTTCAAAGGGGACGTTTCATATGTCGACCCTTAGCCTAGGATACCTCACTGGAATCTTCTGATTTTTCTTGTAGTTTGTGTAATTAGTGTAGATTTTGTTTATTGCTAGCGCGTAATTGTAGAGAAAATCTCCTTTGTAATTGCAGTCTTTCATTGTTGTACAGTAAAACAGTTGTGGCATGCATGTAGATTTGCACCAAGTATTTCGCAGCTGCAATTAACTAGATATTATTTGCAGTGCTATTTTAATGTGTTCTCTTATTTTTGATCTTCAAATTGTGTTTTTCTGTGTTGTCGTGTGAAATACTGTGACAATAATGGCGTGAGAAAAACGTAATACTAGGCTCCAAAGTAAACTGAGAAATGACAGTGAAAATGAAAGCAGTATGTTAGCGCCACCGAGTAATGAATTAACTGATGTTCAAAGTAGTAATTTGATAATTGTGCACAGGGAAATGGAGCGGGAGGCAAACAATGGCGTGGACAGTGAAACAATTAGTGAAGATGGAAGCATCGATCGGTCGGCAACAGCTCGCCTCAGGAATCCGAAATGACAGGACACAATTTTGCAAATACTGTAGATTCAGGTTTTGCGTCCAAACCGTTTTCTCAAATGAGTCAAGACACATTTTCCGCTTGTCAAAATGTGAATGTTGCCGGTGCAACTTTACTGCCGAAAAGCACTGAGGAACATGTTTCAGACACCAGTGCATTGTTATTACAATTAATGCAACATATGGGACAAAAGCTTGAAAAGTTAGACACAGTGGAACAAAATCTCAAAAAGTTAGACACAATGGAACTAAATCAGAGACAAATACAGCAACAGTTAGACACACTGGAACAAAATCAGAGACAAACACAACAACAGCTTCAAAAGTTAGACTCATTGGAACAAACTCTTGAACAAACGCGTGAAGATTTAACTACTGAGTTACATAACATTGAATCGAAATGTCAAAAAGTCTGTAATGACGTAAAAACACAAATTTGTGAACATTTTCAACCTATTTTTTCGCGGCATGAAAATGCATTACAGAATCACGAAGCAGCCATAAAAGAACTGCAAACTATTGTTCATGAAAATCATGAGACCTTGCAAGCTAAAATTGACTCAGTTGCGTCTACAGATTCGGTTACACAACTTGCAAAAACTCAGGAAAACTTAAAGGACACAGTAGAAACACACATGGAGGAAATTAGTTCATTATCAGAGAAAGTAGTTGAACTTTCGGATCAGCTAAATAATTTATCTACGAAGGTAGATGATAATCTGAATGACACAAAACCGGTAGTCTTTAATAACACAGAAGAGAGTGAACAAATTAGGAAACTGAAACAAAATCTGAATCAAATTGATATGCAACACCAAAGAGAAATCCGGGAAGTACAAGATCAGCTAACACAGGTAATACAAGAATTACGTATTTCAGAGGACACCCGCGCCCCAATACGGGAAGAGGGACACAGAAATACGGAACAGCCACAAAATAATAACACAGGGCATTTCGGAAGTTATGAAAGAAATTGGCAATGTGCACCGAATTTTGAGATGGAACGGCCGACACGACCTAACAATGACCGATATGCGACTTGCCGACATGATGATTTTGACTATAAGCTGTTCATTACTACACGTAAATTCAAAACATTTAAGAATTCTGGCAACGACATTCATCCACAAGCATGGCTCCATCAATTCTCTCATTGTTTTCCTCCCAACTGGTCGTTAGAACACAGATTAGAATTTATGTGTGGCTACTTAGAGAATGAACCAGCTGTAAGAATGCGATCGGTCATTCACGATTGCCACAGTGAAGGAGAATTTTACCATGCCTTCCTCTCAGCATATTGGTCTCAAGCTACACAAGACCGAGTAAAACATAGCATCATGATGATGAAACACTTTGAACAATCTGAATTTTCCAGTCTTGTGAAATATTTTGAAGACATGTTGCATAAGAATCAATATCTTTCAAACCCATACAGCCCCTGAGATCTCATCCGCATTTGCTTAATCAAATTGCCTGAACATTTACGACATATTATTTTAGCAGGACGTTGCAAAGATGACATTGAAGCTTTTCAGGGTCTGTTACAAGAACTGGAAATTGACACTGACAATCGGGGAACGCGGGAACAGGAGCACAACAATTACAGGTCACATCTGTCACAATTCCGCGATGACAGAAATAATACACGACAAGGCTATTCTTATAACGTAAATCGTGACCAAAACAGACACCCGTATGACAACCGTTGGCAGAGTAGTAATAATTACAGGGAAAGATCACCTCTCCGCGGTAATGACTATTACAGATACAATCAGAGAAACAGACAATATGGGAACCAAAACAATTATTATCAAGGGAGACAGAATAACTTTAGACGCAACAGTCCAGCGCGCAGTTACGATTCAGGGAGAAATTCTCCACCACTTAACCGACAAGAAAGAAACAACAGGAACTACCAACATGACGACAGACGATGTGATCGTAACGACAGACCTGAATTGAATCAGAACTGGCGGGATTTAAACAGGGCAGGGCCCTCTCGTCACGGTGAATTTGTAGAAGGTAGGTCTCCAAATCCCAATAACGACGCGCGCCAACAAAGGAACAGACAATGACTCGCACCGCAGGCAGCCACCTGCGCCGGCTGGCTCAGGGAAACATAGCATACACGCTAACCTTGAGAAAAATTCCAGTATTCTTTATCGACGTATACCACATGATAATTGCGTTAAAGTTGAAACTCTGCGTACTAGGAAGAGTAAAAGTTTACACCACATTTCACATGTAAAACCGTTTATTGAAAGATAATCTGCTTTTTAACTTAGTCTTTGGCATAAAACTTTTAACTTCACATTTCTAGTATGCTTTAGAAACTGTTACCATGCAACAATGTTTGAAGTTAAATATCCAGTCAAGAACCAAGAGAAATTATTTAAACAGAAATTACGAATGCATTGTTATTGCAAACAGACGACACAGTGTTATTGTGTGTGTACATTCTTGCTTGTTAGTTGCACGATTACGTAACGACTATAAGGCTCACATACCTAGAACATATACTGGTACTGCTAATGAGATTTTAGTGCAACATTTTGGTTTACTTGAAAATACATTCTGGGTTTAAAGTACTTTCTGTGAGATACCAGACGACACAGTGGTTAGTTTATGTGACAACTACATGGTTTTATCACGACGCTACTAATGAGTGACAATATACAATGTTGCTTTTGCGGTGTATTTGTTTTATATCTGCACAGTTTTCTGAATTATTCTGGAAAGTAAAACATGTTTTATTAGTAACTTTTGTGGTATAGCTACAAGGAGACAGCCTTTTCCATAGCACAACAATACGTTACAGTACAGTACTTTCATCATCACAACAATAAGCATAATAACTAAGATATCTATACACAAAGCATTTCACTTTTGTTTATCATGAGGTAAGTACATTGACTTCTGCAGAACTTAGCTTTCGGAGGACGATAACTACGACACTTCCAAAGAGATTATGTTGCAACAAGACGCACATTTAGCGCTACAGGACACGTATTTGAGTGATTGATTTTGTACTTAAAATATTTATTTTTAAAGACATTTGGAGTACAATGATACAAAGGTTTTCCGTGATACATTTCATTCCATTGCTGTAATCTGTAACATCTGAGGGTATAATTACATTAATCCTCAGGGGGGTACATGCTTACTTTGTGTACCATGTGTGTGGCAACCACAAGGAACCCTAGCTAATATGGTATTTGCTTATACAACTTTACACATCGGTACCATATTTCTCTAACACACAAATTACACAGCTATCTGATCATTTAACTGAGAGATAAACATTTTTTTTACTACATCAGTGACAGATGTTTACGTAATTACACAGTTGGCTAACTTCACACTTACGAAATTGTATTTTGTCTGTACTTTGAGAAATGCTCATATTTTTCGGAACCATTGTGATACTATGAGAGCTTTGAATGATGTATTTGGTATGAGATCATGATTTTTAAAGTACGTTTGAGGTAGGTGACACTATTTAAATGAGCAGAGAATTCTTTTTAGGTTTTGAAATTATTGGAGGAAGTTACGACGATTTTGAGATTTGACTGAGGTGTTATGATATTATTACGACGACGATATGTATTATGCTGCTGAGGTATGTTTATGATCAATAGGCTGATGCTATATGAGTTATTTGATTAAGCCACGTAGCTGTTATGATGAAATATTGAAGAAGTGTCGACGAATAAGGTAAGGAATAATGAGTACTGTTTAGGGACTCTGATTTGTGGAAAAGGATGTTGGACACCAAGAATCGTACTTTAAGAGTTATGAAATGCGTGAATGTATTACAATGCCGACGAAAATTTTTTGGACACTGTTATATCAATAGGAATTTGTTTCTACAGATTTGTTACGCAAATTCTTGACCTGTGAAATATTTTTATGTGAGACTGTCACTGTAGCAGAAACTGCTGTCGTAAATATTTCCGTAAGAAAGTTAAGTGACCACCTGCACGTAATGCGTCGCGGGCACCCACCTGGGCGACAGCCGCCCGAAAAAAAAGCCATTAGCCTTTCAGCGGCACAGGTAGAAAAAAAAAGATGGAGCACTTGGAAAGGAAAGAACAATAAGAAGGCACTAGTAACAGTAACTGCATACATAATATTCTTTTCAAGTACATGGTAATATTTTTTTTACAATAAGTTGTTGTGGTGCACCACTTTAATTACATAGACATTAAGATGTGAATATACATTTCCCTTATCTGCACTGTTGTTTTTACTGTAATATTTTTTCTGCTTGAGCTATGTCATGTTTAGGTATAAGTTACTGCTGTTTGCCAGGCATAGTGTTACTGAATTTGACTTTGTGTTACTCTGCTAAGCCAGATTTGTTTTTTTTTTTTTGTTTGCTGCGCATTGCCTCATATTAGTTGTAATGTTGAATTGCTTGGTAATTTAGATTTACTGTAGCTTGCTTTGCGATTTTCCATTTTTTTTTATTGCTGTTTATATTAATTGTTTTATGTGCTGCTGCATTGCCTCGTCCCTTAGTTTAGCATCTGAGCTCAGTAGATTTAAGTTAGCTTAAGAGGGGGTATAGGTAAAGAATGCGTTGCGAAGTTATATGAAATAGCTTTGGGCCAAAATGAGTATTGTACAATCAGAAATAATTATTTTGAAAGAAATATGAATAGAATACAGAAAGCAGGTATAGATAGGACTTTTTGGGAATAATGATGAATGAAGGGAGATCTCCGAGAAATAAAGAAAGTTTTGTTTGCAAAATATTGCAGTACAACAAACCCTGTCCTTTCCTTTTGTATCATTCCGCTATATGTTTATGTACCCTTGTGTATTTGTCTTTTTCCTGTCTTTATGTGTTTAGCTAATAAGATTTATGTTGTAGAATTTTTTAAATACCATGGTCTTTTCTTTGTAAAGATGTTTATACATTATTTATTCTGTTCTGTCTTAATGTTCATGTGTGAAGTTGGTGTTTCGAAAGTTATTCTGATCTTTTATGTATGTACTTATGTCATAATTCCTGTAACACTGATGTATGTTTATTTCTATTCTTTTGTAAAGCCTGTGTTACTGCAAATGTTATCTGTATTGTTATGTTTTTAATGATGTATTTTGTACCTTTGTTATTGTATTCTTATGTTATAAAGTTGTAATTGTCACCAGTTCATGATATTATTAACTTGTTAGTTACATTTCACTGCACACGTTTCTGTTGGTCATAGTATATGGACAATATGTGAGAAGTTGGGACTGTTCGTGTTTGCACGTGTGTTACTAATTCAGCATGGGACTGGATAACAGCATTGCTGGTTCTAAGGACAATTCCAAAAACTTTGTGAGTGCACAAGTGATGGTTTATGGACTTGCTATATTCTCCGCAAGACTCTTCGATGGTGAATGTGCACCTGCACAATCGCAACAGATGGCTGCTGGACATTCTACAAGGACTACAGTGGGTCTGCACCTCTGGTGGCCCACCAATACCATTATTTCTACAAGGACTACAGTGGGTCTGCACCTCTGGTGGCCCACCAGTCCCATTATCTCTACAAGGACTACAGTGGGTCTACATCTTTGATGATCCATCAATACCATTATTTCTACAAGGACTGCAGTGGGTCTGCACCTCTGGTGGCCCACCAATACCGTAATCTCTACCAGGACTACAGTGGGTCTGCTCTGTGATGACCTACCTACCAATATTCTTCAAAACTTCGAATGAGTCTGCTGTGGGTTTGCTCTGTTGTGGCCCATTACCTGTCAGCATGTCAAGAGTCAGCACTGTCTTTCAGTTGGAAGGACAACAGTACTTCTTCAAGACTGCATGGATATCCACTACTTCTGTGTGCATTTTCTTTTACTGCTCAGACTTTGAGAAAAACACTGCTATTTTACTATCATGAATGATCAGGACTGTCTTTATGGACTGTGAGAAATTTTTAGCTTTTGACCAACATTGTATCACTAAGTGTGTGCATTTGATATGTTTGTTATTGTAATTATGAAAAATTTTATCAAATCATTATTGGCCACTGCCCAAAAATATTTTGTAAAATTTTTTGTGGGGAGCATGGGGGCTATGTAAGTAGGCTGTTTAGGTTTTTTTATTGGTAACGCCACCTCTGTATGAAAATCAGTGGCTGTGCTGTGTGCAGTCTGTGGCTAGTTTGCATTGTTGTCTGCCATTGTAGTGTTGGGCAGCGACAGCTGGATGTGAACAGCGCGTAGCGTTGCGCAGTTGGAGGTGAGCCGCCAGCAGTGGTGGATGTGGGGAGAGAGATGGCGGAGTTTTGAAATTTGTCATGAACTGCTATATTTATATATGATGATATCAAGGTAAATACATTGTTTGTTCTCTATTAATATCTTTCATTTGCTAACTATCCCTATCAGTAGTTAGTGCCTTCCATAGTTTGAATCTTTTATTTAGCTGGCAGTAGTGGCGCTCGCTGTATTGCAGTAGCTTGAGCAGCGAAGATTTTTGTGAGGTAAGTGATTTGTGAAAGGTATAGTTTAATGTTAGTCAGGGCCATTCTTTTGTAGGGAATTTTGAAAGTCAGATTGCGTTGCGCTAACAAAATATTGTGTGTCAGTTTAAGCACAGTCCTGTATAAATTGTTAAAAGGGGATGTTGCAACTGCAAAACTGAACTCAAGCACGACAACAAAACACTTGGCACGAAACAGACACAGACACTAACAATGACACTGAATAGCATGAAACAGTAGTTACAGAAAGAGAACGTGACGTTCAAATATTATTGTAATTATCCTTAAAAGGTCAAAAGACCAATGTGATATGAAAAAACCTAACAATAGAACAAATAAAGTAACATAAAAAGCTCTGTAATAAACATTAGATTAGGCTTAATTCATAATGAAGCAAAACTATTGTGTAAAGCAAAAGCTGTCAGTTGTAAAACCAAATAATTCAAAAGCTGCTCCGGTGACGACAGTCTCGAAGTTTTTCCGAGCCCTTGCCACTGAAACATCTACGATTTCACTGACCAATTTTCTCTTTCTCTAACTTCCCTCGCACATTTATTTACTATTTGTATTCTCTTTAATCATTATTTATTGATGCTTTCGAATCTGAGCATTTTATTTTATAACCTGTATTTATAGTGACAAAGAACTAAAAAGAAATTGTGATTGTTAACACACTGTCACAGTAGTAACTGTATTAGCAGAATTGTATTGGTAATAATACTGCCCGCAAACAGTTATATTCATAGTGGGCCAACTGTAGTAACTAAATAGCCTCTTTCTTGTTGATACTAAGAGACATTGTGGGCGTGGGGTTGATCTGCTATTCTGTTATTCTGCGCAACGGATTAATCTGAGACGTACCCTTTACCCTGTGGCTCATGCAAGATGCAATTTCCACCCCCACACTACTACAGAAGTCAGACAGACGCTCCTAACGTTCTAAAGAGAAATGCCTGAAAAACTTTCAGCGATAAATATCTTCTGGAGTCGTTTGCTGTAAGGAAATGACCCAAAAATTCACAAAATTCCTTATGTAACTAGTGGGAAACTTGGGTACTGGAGTAGTCCTAGTTAGTATAAGAAAAACATGAAACTAATGGAAATTATTGTTTATTTTGCAAAACTTCTGAGAAATCACAATGGCACTTTTAGTTATGAATTGAACAAGTTATATTCTGGTTCTTTTCGGAATGTGAAATTACCTCTCAAGGATAGGATTCGCTAATGAAATTTCTATACAAAGTTTAAGATTGTTATTGACTTGACAGAATGACTGAGAGGCGCGCCTACTCACCTTGAATAAATATCCTTTAGAATGTTGCTAGGTACGGTCGAGGCTGTCGCGTGTGAAATACAGTGAAGTGTACTGTTGTGGAGGAACTATGGGGCTCGCAATAGCTGTAGCGCACAATACCGTAAGCTGCGATGACTGCTGTCTGCACCGCTCGCTGCTGACAAATAAGATAACTCTCGCTCTACTTGGATTGACCTTCACCAATCAAACTCTCCATACTCCTTGATGAATTCAAGGACTCCTATTCGCCCCTAGTCTAACAATTGGCGCGGTACACCGGTCAGATAACCAGTCCACCGCGATGCCACTCAAAAATTCGCTCGCAGGCGTTTAACTATAACTCTGTCCTTTCACACCGCACAATAAGTGTGTTGGCCAACACAGTGAACAACGCTTAATCGCAAGGACTCAATATAGAGTGGCACTTCGATTCGCTCTCGACAGAGGTGCTCTCCCAGTGAAGCACTGAGGAGAGACTTGTTCCTCGCTCCAAGAGCGACAACAGAACGGCGCCTCTCCACGCCAGACTTGAAGGGGTATATCTTTCGGTCTCCTCCATTACTCCTTCAGCTCAAGGCGTCAGTAATATCGTCTGCCAATCAGCATTGCTCTTCTAAAACGGGAGAATGACGTTTCGTTTAAGGCGACCAATCCGGAAATCTGTAGTATCGGCGTTTGGTGTTTGCTGTCTCCCTGTGAAAATCTCTGAAACTGCGTGCTATGTGTAAAGAATGCGTAGGCTGGGCGCTCCCACACAATGTAGTGGAATTTGCTTTTAAGCCAAACACGGGGTCTTCCCCCTTTCACTCGGGCCCACGCTGTCTGCTCCACAGGCGGCCGAGGTTGACTCGTCCTCTGAAGGGACCGGCCTCCCGGTGCGTGGTCTACCTCTCTCAAACTAAAAGCTCCTGTGACCGTCGTGTCTGGAATGTATCTGTGTACGCCAGCCTCGAGTATATCAACCCTGGTGCCCACTTGTTATTTGCGTATCGTTTACATGAATTCATACAACACTGACTTTATCTTATCGAGTTTGGGTTCGAATGAAGCGTCCTGATGTGCGGAATATGATTCTGAGGGTGGAATATGTAAGCAATGAAGGTCAGGAGACCACGACGTCTTACAATATGATACGTGGTACTTGCTAGAATTAAGGAAAATGTGGAAGGCAGGACCCACCAATATAACTTTCTTTTTATACACCCTGTTTATTTAACAATATGTGAACTGTGTTTTACAGATAATGGAAGCATTTAACTATAAAAGTTTTTTAACAAAATGAACAAATGTGCAAAATTCTTTTGACCTTAAACCTTAAGTTGAATTGGCCTTTAATCTTTGCAAAAGAAATCTGAAGTGCTGTATTGCAAAACAGCGAAGAATATGACAATGATTTCAATATGGCCGGACCCGGAGCTCGACTGTGATCGGGTGAAACGGCGGTGTTTACTACCGCGCTGGACACAGTCTGTCTTATTAAATGCCCTTCTGCTACACATGCAAATTATATGAGCACCACTGATGACAAGAGTGATTGTACACTCCTGGAAATGGAAAAAAGAACACATTGACACCGGTGTGTCAGACCCACCATACTTGCTCCGGACACTGCGAGAGGGCTGTACAAGCAATGATCACACGCACGGCACAGCGGACACACCAGGAACCGCGGTGTTGGCCGTCGAATGGCGCTAGCTGCGCAGCATTTGTGCACCGCCGCCGTCAGTGTCAGCCAGTTTGCCGTGGCATACGGAGCTCCATCGCAGTCTTTAACACTGGTAGCATGCCGCGACAGCGTGGACATGAACCGTATGTGCAGTTGACGGACTTTGAGCGAGGGCGTATAGTGGGCATGCGGGAGGCCGGGTGGACGTACCACCGAATTGCTCAACACGTGGGGCGTGAGGTCTCCACAGTACATCGATGTTGTCGCCAGTGGTCGGCGGAAGGTGCACGTGCCCGTCGACCTGGGACCGGACCGCAGCGACGCACGGAGGCACGCCAAGACCGTAGGATCCTACGCAGTGCCGTAGGGGACCGCACCGCCACTTGCCAGCAAATTAGGGACACTGTTGCTCTTGGGGTATCGGCGAGGACCATTCGCAACCGTCTCCATGAAGCTGGGCTACGGTCCCGCACACCGTTAGGCCGTCTTCCGCTCACGCCCCAACATCGTGCAGCCCGCCTCCAGTGGTGTCGCGACAGGCCTGAATGGAGGAACGAATGGAGACGTGTCGTCTTCAGCGATGAGAGTCGCTTCTGCCTTGGTGCCAATGATGGTCGTATGCGTGTTTGGCGCCGTGCAGGTGAGCGCCACAATCAGGACTGCATACGACCGAGGCACACAGGGCCAACACCCGGCATCATGGTGTGGGGAGCGATCTCCTACACTGGCCGTACACCACTGGTGATCGTCGAGGGGACACTGAATAGTGCACGGTACAGCCAAACCGTCATCGAACCCATCGTTCTACCATTCCTAGACCGGCAAGTGAACTTGCTGTTCCAACAGGACAATGCACGTCCGTATGTATCCAGTGCCACCCAACGTGCTCTAGAAGGTGTACGTCAACTACCCTGGCCAGCAAGATCTCCGGATCTGTCCCCCATTGAGCATGTTTGGGACTGGATGAAGCGTCGTCTCACGCGGTCTGCACGTCCAGCACGAACGCTGGTCCAACTGAGGCGCCAGGTGGAAATGGCATGGCAAGCCGTTCCACAGGACTACATCCAGCATCTCTACGATCGTCTCCATGGGAGAATAGCAGCCTGCATTGCTGCGAAAGGTGGATATACACTGTACTAGTGCCGACATTGTGCATGATCTGTTGCCTGTGTCTATGTGCCTGTGGTTCTGTCAGTGTGATCATGTGATGTATCTGACCCCAGGAATGTGTCAATAAAGTTTCCCCTTCCTGGGACAATGAATTCACGGTGTTCTTATTTCATTTTCCAGGAGTGTATTACTCAAAACAAATGACTTAACGTTTAATCTGAAAGCTGTATGTCGAAAGGTTCGTGGTTAAGACGCGCACCTGTGCTTATATATTAAAGTAATTAGCATGCAGTATGACAATGATAAGGCTTCCTTCAAAGCAACCAACCGCTTAATTTCAATCGGCAACCAAGGTGCGATTGGATCCCAACCAGTCTCTTCTGGCAATTGACTAAAGCTCTGGTAACAGTTGGCTGTTAATATTTTCAAGGTTCATCTGATTGTCAGTTATTAAGACCGATCTGAAGGAACGTCTTAGAATATCACTTGTAAACACTTATTACAAGAGAAGTCACTCGACGGAACCAGAAGATCCAGCTAAAATACACCAATATCGACGGAAACGAACAGCTTAGTACAACAGGTTGAACAGATTGTAACTAATGACTGAGAAATGCAACTACAACCAAAGAACTGAACCGGTTAACAGCTAGATCTAACCACAAGGTCTCTCTTTTGTTTTACGGCAACCTATGCCTTAGCACAATTGTTCCAGCTGTATTTACGACCAAGAGCTGATTAATTACAACATTAAGGGTCGGGTACAACCCAGAAACTAAGAAGGAGTGCAGATAGACAACGGAACAAACCACGACGACAGAATGTTCCTTACCTTTATCAGCAAGCAGTTCCATGGATCCACAGTGCGTCGCAGCGGTTACTGAGTGGTGCCGATGAAAGCCAGGCAGAGGAGGGCGGCCAGGCCACGAGCTATCGTCCGACTTGAATGTTGCCAAGCAACCGACGGGATGTCGGCCTGCTGCTTGTAGTCGACGCTGAACCCGGTGAAGTACTCCGGTATCTTGGCTCTGCGCAGGCCCTCCTTGCGCAGCACGTGGCTTCGGCCGCTCGGACCTCGTGATCACCTCTCATCGAGACGCTCTTCAGCAGCGCTCTTCAGCAGTGGGAAGGAAGAAGGTACTTAAAACATCAATGTAGGCCTGTGCTGTGTTAGTGCCATGCGGAACAACAAGGGGTGCAATCCCCTCCATCAAAAACACGGCCACATCATAACACCACCGCCTCCGAATTTTACTGTTGGCACTACACACGCTGGCAGATGATGTTCACCTGACATTCCATCCCCACACCTAGCTAATCGGATCGCCACATTTTGTACCGTGATTCGTCGCTCCACATAACGTTTTTCCTCCGATCAGTCGTCCAATTTTTACGCTCCTTACACCAAGCGAGGTTCGTTTAGCATTTGCCGCGTGAAGTGTGGCTTATGAGCAGCCGCTCGACCATGAAACCCAAGTTTTCTCACCTCCCGCTCTAACAACCCTACCACAACAAAGGTCAAATATTAATTATGATTGTAGTGTTGCTCACATTGCTAAATATTGCATTTTCGGGCAACAACAAAGTTATATTATGTGGCAGGTGTCATTAGAGCACAGTTAATAAAGTCATTTCTTGAAATAATGGATAAAATAGGCACTCATCTTTTCGCGTTTCCCACGTTGGTCTCGTTGTGAACTCATGGCTCAATCGTCGAAAATCTAGGTAGTGAAGATTCCAAGCTCGGATGCAAAGAGGCCTAGGTGTTATTCTGCGATATTCAAAAGTTTTATAGATGTGTTTCATAAACCATTCTTGAAGATTAAACTTTTGCAAGTTAGGACAATGGTGATGTAAAAAAGTAATCAGCACTACGAATTTAAGTTACACTTCTTTTTTATTACTTTTGTTGCAATATCACGTAACTCTTTCCAAAACATCACTTCACAATATAAAACATACCTGAAAATATCTTCCTCACTGTTAAAGTTCACATTTCATAAACTGACTACAATTTGCGTCTTTTTGACATGACGACCAAAGCTTGACTCTCTAATAACCGCTTAAGCGCCCAAAAATCAGAGTTACATGTACGTCAAAGATAAGAATGACAAAAGAAAGAATACACATAAGAATAGTATCATTGCAATATACATATCGATGTATCGAAGTACCTCTACAATAATGAAATCAAATCTGAATGTTGTCACAGAGATATGTTAACTATTTTACAGAAACACAGTAGAATATGGCTGGTATCGAGAGTTTGAGGTGAGGTGCCGTAATGGTTACGTAATTCAAGTAACATTACACCGCCTAACTGTCATAGTACTTGCAGTGGATCCTGATGCAGTTTGGAATTCCTGTGTGATGGCCTGGATAGATGTCTGCCTATTATGCATTACGACCCTCTTCAACTGTCGGCAGTCTCTATCAGTCAACAGACGAGGTCGGCTTGTACGCTTTTGTGCTGTACGTGTCCCTTTACGTTCCCACTTCACTATCACATCGGAAGCAGTAGACCTAGGGATGTTTAGGAGTGTGGAAATCTCGAGTACAGATGTACGACACAAGTGACTCCCTGGAAATCTCGAGTACAGATGTACGACACAAGTGACTCCCAATCACCTGACCACGTTCAAAGTCCGTGAGTTCCGCTGAGCGCCCCATTCCGCTCTCTCACGGTGTGTAATGACTACTGAGGTCGCTGGCATGGAGTACGTGGCAGTAGGTGGCAGCACAGTGCACATAATATGAAAAACGTAATATTTTTCTGTGTGTCCGGATACATTTGATGCCGGCCGGGGTGGCCGAGCGGTTCTAGGCGCTTCAGTTCGGAACCGCGCTGCTGCTACGGTCGCAGGTTCGAATCCTGCCTCGGGAATGGATGTGTGTGATGTCCTTAGGTTGGTTAGGTTTAAGTAGTTCTAAGTTCTAAGAGACTGATGACCTCAGAAGTTAAGTCCCATAGTGCTCAGAGCCATTTGAACCATTTTTCATACATTTGATCACATAGTGTATGTTACACTTCCGTATACGCTATCCCGACCTTGTTCTGTGGTGAACAGAGCTGCTACGCCCCTTGTAACCACGTTAACGTTGACAGTACCTCGTGCAAACACCCCCCTTCCTTCCTTCCTCCCTCCTTGCGAGACTGCCGGCAGGGCAGTGTTTGGTGCCTCTATTGGCACAGTGGGCCGGTCTCTTCTTGTTGTGGTACTCCCGAGCAGCCCCGTCTCCACGCTCTCGCTGGTCGCACAGAAGACGGCGGCAGACAGGGGTCGCAGCTTTACCTACCGCAGCCCGCGGCAATTAGAACGCGCTGCCGTCTGCCGGCCGTCTATTTGCGTCCCGGCTGGGGTGGTCTGGTGGCGGACCGGAAAAAAATGAACGCGGGGGCGCCGGCGAGATGACGACACAGATCGCTTTGAAGTCTAGTCGCGGCGAGGCGCGCCCCCAGGGGGGCCAACTGACAGTTATTACGGGTGGTCGCCCAGGGGCGTATCGCTTCGAAGCCTATTCGTCCAGCCAGGGGTTGTACATCGTCTTGCCTCCGAGACACTGACAGCCTTCAAAGAGCGATTGCTTCAAGCATATGACAGGTATCAGGAAACTGGCAGGTGTCCGTGTGGTCTTCAGTCTGAAGCCTGGTTTGATGCCGTTCTCCACGACGCCTATTCCGCACAAGCCTCTTCAAGCCAACATAAGTGTTGTAACACACATTCACTAGGATCTAATGTAACCTGCGTCATCAAGTAACACACGAAATATGTGACCATTATATCGACTTGAATCTTTATCCAGTGCGGAACAATCACTTTTCTGTTCACAAATGATGTACTGACGCCTTTCAGGTTCTGCCCATTGTCAGAAATATCTGCCAAGGAAAAATCCAAAGTCATAACTACAAGTGCAATCAACAACACACCACGTAAAGTAAATTTTATGAAATATCAGAAATTAGAGAATGGACTTCATACAGAGTATGGAGTCATGTGTATCAACTATCAGTATTGAAATGTAACTGATAGCGGGGCGGCGTTGCAAAGCTTGGCTGATATCGCTCCGTGCCAGGTGACGCGAATCTAGGACAGTGGCGCTTCATGGAACAGTAAATAAAATTGAACAACCTTGTATTAAAACTAGACATAACAGAAAAACTCTAGGTATTCTTATTTTCTTTCGCTACTGCCTTTATCCCGCATTGTGCGCAGGGTCGGCAGGGTTAAGTACGGAGTTGGCATGGGTAATGTTAAGGGGTGGCCAGATGACCTTCCTGCCGCCACCTCATACTCCTCGGGACGGAATTAGTGTACCCCAGCTGTCTGCGTCTAGTGTAAATCGTGAAATAGTGCGAATGTGTTTCAAATATCTGCGAGTCGTGTAATTGAGGGGGGACATGGGGACCAGCCCGGTATTCACATAGTAGGATGTGGAAAACCGCCTAAAAACCACATCTAAGCCGGCCTGAGTGTCCGTGCGGTTATAGGCGCTACAGTCTGGAACCGCGTGACCGCTACGGTCGCAGGTGCGAAATCTGCCTCGGGCATGGATGTGTGTGATGTTCTTAGGTTAGTTAGGTTTAAGTCGTTCTAAGTTCTAGGGGACTGATGACCACAGTAGTTAAGTCCCATAGTGCTCAGAGCCATTTGAACCATTTTGAACCACATCTAGGCTGGGTGGCACACCGGCTGTAGTCGTAAATCCGCTGGGAGGATTCGATCCTGGGCAGGCGCGCCTACCCGAGTCCAGGATGCAGCGCGTTAGCGCTCTCGGCTATCCTGGCGCATCAACTGAAAAACTGTAAGTATAAACCTATAATTATGATAGAAACAAGTGTACATACAGTGGTGTGTACAGAATACAGGATTCAATAAGCAGCCTTACAATAAGTAGCTGACGGGAACTGCCGCCAAGGGGTGAGATTGAATTGAAAACTGACGTTATCTGCGCCACATAATAGAAATGGTAAAACACTGACTACTCATAAAGCATCATTCATAAAAAAAACAAAATATAAGTTAACTATTATGTAGCCACAAAGCAGTAAACAGACATATTTAGGATGAGGAGAAGTATCTTTAATGCGTAGGTGGTGCCACCGCGACTAGTGAAGTGCGTGAACAATTATATAATACATAGAACTTTGTAATTCGGGCTGCCACAGCCGTTAAACGTCACACTGAATGGAAGTAAAATGAAACGCAAGCCCGCTTTAAATGATGATTTCTTTATTGTCACAATCGATTTAGCATCATTAAAACAGCGTCCTCAGGTGAAAACAGTGTCACTTGACCGCCCTCCGTGCTGCACGCCTGCAACCACCACAGGTACAGCACCGCACTATTCACGCCGACGTTCTGGTTTATTTATTTTGATGACTTTCTCTCTTCTGTGGTTTGCTACTTGACTACGAACGATGTGGGCGTGTTGGTGCGCTAATGTGATACTGTTTCCACCTGAGAGCACTGTTTCACTGCAATGAAACCTTTGCGACAATGAAGAATTCACCAAATACAGCTGCCTTGCGGGTCATTTTGCTTCAGTTTATTAAGAATTTTATAATAATTATTCACTTAGTCATCCGTGTGTGCATTTACACTCACTTCAATCTGTCGTTACAATGTTGTTGTTGTTGTGGTCTTCAGTCCGTAGGTGGCTGGCCGGGGTGGCCAAGCGGTTCTAGGCACTACAGTCTGGAACCGCGCGACCGCTACGGTCGCAGGTTCGAATCCTGCTTCGGGCATGGTAGTGTGTGATGTCCTTAGGTTATTCAGGTTCAAGTAGTTCTAGGGGCTGATGACCTCAGAAGTTAAGTCCCATAGTGCTCAGAGCCATTTGAACCATTTTTTTCAACCCGTAGATGGGTTTCACGCAGTTGTCCCTGCTACCCTATCCCGTGCAAGCCTCTTCGCCTCCTAATAACTACTGCAAACTACATCATTCTGAATCTGCTACTTTATTTACATCTCAGTTTCCCTCTAAAATTTTTACCCTCTCCCACATTGCCCTCCATTACAGTGATGTTGATCCCTTTCCGTCTCAGAATGTGTCCTATCAACCGATTCCTTGTTCCAGTGAGGTAATGCCACAAATTTATTTTCTCCACTGTTCTATTCAATAGCTCCTCATTAGTTACGTGGTATACTCACCTAATCTTCAGCATTCTTCTGCAGCCTATATTTCAAAAACCTCTATTCTCTTCTTGTCTAAACTACTGTCTAAACTACATGTTTCATTTCTTTATATGGCTACGCTCCAATTACCTTCAGAAAAGACTTCCTAACACTTAGTTCTATATTCGACGTCAACAAATTTCTTTTCTTCCGAAACGCTTTTGTTGTCATTGCCAGTCTACATTATGCAGTATATCCTCTCTACTTCGGCCGTCATCAGTCATTTTTCTGCCCAGATAGCAAAATTCATCAACTACTGTAAGTGTCTAATTTCCTCAGCATCACCTGATTTAATTCTACTACATTCCATTATCGTTGTTTTACCTTTGTTGATGTTCATATTATATCTTCCTTTCAAGACACTGTACGTTCTGTTCATTTGCTCTTCCAGGTCTTTTACTGTCTCTGACAGAATCACAATGTCATCAGCAAATCTCAAAAGTTTTATTGCTTCGCCATGAACTTTAATTCCTACTTCAAATTTTGCTTTTTTTTCCTCTACTGCTTGCTCAATGTACAAATTGCGTAACATCGGGGATAGGCTACAACCGTGTCTCACACCCTTCCTAACCACTGCTTCCCTTCCATGTCCCTCGACTTTTAAAACTACCGTCTGGTGTCTGTACAAGTTGTAAATAGCCTTTCACTCCCTGTGCTTTACCCGTGCTGCCTTCAGAATTTCAAAGAGAGTGATCCAGTCAACATTGTCAACAGCTTTCTCTAAGTCTACAATCGATAGAAACGTAGGTTCGCCTTTCCTTAACCTGTCTTCTAAGGTAAGTCGCAGATTCAATATTGCCTCTCGTGTTCCTGTATTTCTTCGGATTCCAAACTGACCCTCCTTGACGTCGGCTTCGTCTAGTTTTTTCACTCTTCTGAAGACAATTCGTGTTAGAATTTTGCAACGGTGACTTATTAAGCTGATAATTCGGTAATTTTTGCACCTGTCGGCAACTGATTTCTTTGGAATTAGAATTATTACGTTCTTCTTGAAGTCTGAGGATATTTCGCCTGTCTCATACATCTTGCAGACCATATGGAAGAGTTCTGTCATGGCTGGCTCCCCCAAGGCTATCAGTAGTTCTGACGGAATGTCGGCTACTCCCGGGGCCTTGTTTCGACTTAGGTATTTCAGTGCTCTATCAAATTTTTCTCGCAGTGTCATATCTCCCATCCATCTTCCTATAAGTCCTCTTGCGTTTCTATAATGTTGCCTTGAAGTTTATCTGCCTATCATAGACTCTCAATATCTCTACATACTCCTTCCACTTTTCAGCTTTCCCTTCTTTCCTCAGGAGTGGTTTTCTATCTGAGCTCTTGATATTCTTACGGTTGCTTCTCTTTTCTCCAAAAGCCTCTTTAATTTTCCTGTCTACGGTATCTATCTTTCCCCTAGAGAAATGTGCTTCTAAATCCTTACACTTGTCCTCTAACGATTCCTGCTTAGCCATTTTGCACTTCCTGTCAATGTAATTACTTAAGCGTTTGTATTCCCTTTTGTCTGCTTCATTTGATGCTTTTTATAATTTTTCCTTTTATTGAGCACGTTCAATGGCTCCTGTGTTATCCAAGAATTTCTACTAGGCCTTGTTTTTTATCTATCAGATCCCCTGCTGCCTTTACTATTTCATCTCTTAAAGCTACCGATTCGTCTTCTACTGCATTTATTTCCACTGTTCTAGTCAACTGTTGCCTAATGCTTCTTCTGAAACTCTCAGTAACCTCTGGTTCTTTCAGCTTATCCAGGTACATCTCCTTAATTTATTAGTGTGATCACACTACACATCTGCCCGTTGGAACGTCTTACAATTTAAAATCTGGTTCTGAAATCTGTTTCCATTATATAATAAATCTGAAATCTTTCGCCGTCTCCAGGTCTGTTCCACGTATACAGTTGCTTTAGTGATTCTTTAACCAAGAGTTATCGATGGTTAAATTATGCTCTGTGCAAAATGCTACCAGGCGGCTTCCTCTTTTATTCCTTTCCCCCCGTCCATATTCACCAACTATTTTTCCTTCTCTTTCTTTCCCTACTACCGAAATCCAGTCTCCATCACAATTAAATTTTCCTGTCCTTTAATGATCTGAATAATTTATTTTATGTTAACATACATTTCTTCAGTCTCTTCATCATCTGCGGAGCTAGTTGGCATATATTCTAGTACTACTGTGGTAGGTATGGGCTTCGTGTCTATCTTGGCTACGGTAATGCGTTCACTATTATGTTCATAGTAGCTTACCCGCAGTCCTATTTTCTTGTTCATTATTAAACCCACTCCTGTAATACCCCTATTTGATTTTGTATTTATAATGCTGTACTCACCTGACCAGACGTCCTGTTCCTCCTGCCACCGAATTTCCAACTATGTCTAACTTCAACCTGTCCGTTTCCCTTTTTAAATTTTCTAACTTACGTGCCCGATTAGGTTATCTAACATTCCACGTTCCGACCCGTAGAATGAAAGTTTTGGTTCTCCTGATGATAGCATCCTCCTGAGTAGTCCCCTCCCGGAGATCCGAATGGGGGACTATTTAACTCTCCGGAATATTTTACCCAAGAGGACGCCATCATTATTTAACCATACAGTAAAGCTGCATGCCCCCGGGAAAAATTACGGTTGTAGGTTCCCCTTGCTTTCAGCCGTTCGCAGTACCAGCACAGCAAGGCCGTTTTGGTTAATGTTACAAGGCTAGATCAGTCAATAATCCAGACTGTTGCCCCTGCAGCTATCGAAAAGGATGCTGCCCCTCTTCAGGAACCACACGTTCATCTGGCCTCTCAACAGATACCCCTCCGATATGGTTGCACCGACGGTATGGTTATCTGTATCGCTGAGGCACGCAAGCCTCCCTACCAATGGCAAGGTCCGTGTTTCATCAAATGACTCTGAGCACTATGGGACTTAACATCTGTGGTCATCAGTCCCCTAGAACTTAGAACTACTTAAACCTAACTAACCTAAGGACATCACACACATCCATGCCCGAGGCAGGATTCGAACCTGCGACCGTAGCAGTCGCGCAGTTCCGGACTGAGCGCCTAGAACCGCGAAACCACCGCGGCCGGCCGTGGTTCATCGGGGGAGGTTAAAATACAAAGAACAAATAACTTACAGAACATTGACAAAATAGTTGACTTGCAACTTCATCTCAAGACACTATGTATTCCGTTCCATTAATCTTCCAACACCTTTACCATCTCTGACAAAAAAAAGGAATGTCACTGGCAAAGCTTAGGGGTTTTATTTCTTCTCACTTCAATTTCTCTCACTGTGACCGAGCATCCAATGCAATTCACACATCTGGTTAGGTCTTAGTGTCCGTGATTTAGTCGACTTGGAGATTTCGTGAGACATATGTAGGAGAAAGTAACGTCTGGCACTGCTGTTTGTCGATTGCCTCTTTAAATTTCTCGCACTTACTGAGCTAAGTGTGATGAAACACTTTGCTCTTCTTTGGATCTTCCCCACAATTTCTGTTAATTGAACTTTTTCTCTCACTGTCTGTGGGAAGAACGAAGAACAGTGTCGTTCAGCCGCGGGGGGGTAGCCGCGCGGTCTAGGGCGGCTTGTCAGCGTCAGCGCGGCTCCCTTCGTCGGAGGTTCGAGTCCTCCCTCGGGCATAGGTGTGTGTGAGGTGTTCTTAGCGTGAGTTAGTTTATGTTAGATTAAGTAGTGTGTAAGCTTAGGAACCGATGTCCTCAGCAGTTTGGTCCCGTAAGAAATTACCACAAATTTACAATTTATAAAATGTCATTCATTCTTAGCTCAGACGCAAGACCACTACGGTCGCAGGTTCGAATCCTGCCTCGGGCATGGATGTTTGTGATGTCCTTAGGTTAGTTAGGTTTAACTAGTTCTAAGTTCTAGGGGACTAATGACCTCAGCAGTTGAGGCCCATAGTGCTCAGAGCCATTTGAACCATTTTTTTCTTAGCTCAGAATGTTTCTTATCACTGTAAACGGCGGAAAATGCGTTCCAACTGGGAGACAAGTGGACAGTTTTTGAACAGAGCTAAGAGTCGACATCAATTTCTAAAAGACGCAATAACGTGTGGCACTTTCTCTTCCGCTGTCTCTTGCCCCCTTTCCTATGCACAGTCACGACGATTGTTAGCAAGCTTTGAGTGAGATCTAATTTCTCTGATTTTATGTCCATAGTGTTTACGCGTTATGTACGTAGTAGGAAGCAATATACTGGGATATTCAAAACTACTTCCGGGCTTACAGAAGACCACTGCATGATAACCACAAGACATGCAGGAAATAAGTAAACTTCAGTGGAGAGAGCATCTCCCCGAGTTTTTAACTCACACAGCAGGTCCTCAGTATGGGCACCGTTTGCGTTGCTTCAAACGTCAGTACGCGTGTGCAGTTAATAAGTGAAGTCCCTGCTCCCGCCGCCCGGAAAGGCGCTGTTGTTTCTGCAATCGTGTAATCGTACAGTAACTGGTCTTTGCACCTGTTTATGCTCAATACGTTTTACATCTCTACATCTACGTCTCCCTTGCCTATTTTATATTTTTTTTTTTGGGGGGGGGGGGGGAGGGCGGCGATGTATCAGCCTTCTGGTTGGTTTGATGCGGCCCGCCACGAATTCCTCTCCCGTGCCAACATCCTCATCTCAGAGTAGCTCTTGAAACCTGCGTCCTCAATTACTTGCTGGATGTATTCCAATCTCTGTCTTCCTCTATAGCTTTTCTTCTCTGCAGCTCCCTCTAGCACCATGGAAGTCATTCCCTGATGACTTAACAGATGTCCTATCATTCTGTCCCTTGTACTTGTCAGCGTGTTTCACATATATCTTTCCTCTCCAATTCTGCACAGAACCCCCTCATTCCTCACCTTATCAGTCCACCTAATTCCCAATATTCTGTGTAGCACCATATCTCAAATGCTTCGATTCTCTTCTGTCCTAGTTTTGCCACAGTCCATATCGCACTAACATACAGTGCTGTACTCCAGAAGTATATTCTCAGAAATTTCTTCCTCGAAGTAAGACGTATATTTGATACTAGCAGACTACTCTTGGCCAGGAATGACTTTTTCGGCAGAGCTAGTCTGCTTGTTATGTCCTCCTTGCTCCGTCCGTCATCGGTTATTTTGCTACCTAGATAACAGAATTCCTTAACTTTGTCTACTTCGTGACTATCTATCCTGATGTTAAGTTTCTCGCTGTTCTCATTTCGGCTACTCCTCATTACTTTTGTCTTCCTTCAGAAATTTACTCTCAGTCCACATTCTATACCCGTTACACAGATCATCCCATTCAGCACATCATGTAATTCATCTTCACTTTCACTCAGGATAGCAATGTCGTCAGAGAATAGTATCATTGATATCCTTTCACCTTGAATTTTAATTCCACTCCTGAACCTTTCTTTTATTTTCTACATTGCTTCTTCGATGTACAATTTGAAAAGTAGGATCGAAAGACTACAACCCTGTCTTAATCCTTTTTAATCCGATCACTTCGTTCTTGGACCTCCATTCTTATTATTTCCTCTTGGCTCTTATCCGTATTGTATATGATTCGTCTCTCCCTGTGGTTTACCAGTAATTTTCTCAGAATTTCGAACATCTTTCATCACTTTACATTGTCAAACGCCTTTCCCAGGTCGAAAAATCCTATGAAAGTGTCTTGATTTTTCTTTAGGCTTGCTTCCATTCTCAACCGTAGCGTCAGAATTGCCTCTCTGCTGCCTTATCTTTCCTGGAGTCACACTGATCTTTATCTAACAAATCCTCAATTTTCTTTTCCGTCCGTCTGTATATTATTCTTCTCAGCAATTTGGATGCACGATCTGTTAAGCTGATTGTTCGCACCTGTCATCTCTTGCAGTCTTCGGAACTGGTATGTCGTCAGACTCATATATTCTATACACCAAATCGGCCTTTTTCCAATGATTTTAAAAATTCTGATGGAAAATTGTCCAGGCCTTCTGGCCTATTTGAACTGAAGTCCCTCAAAGCTCTCTTAAATTCTGATTCTAATACTGGATCCCCTATCTCTTCTAAATCGACTCCTGTTTCTTCTTCTATCACATCAGACAAATCTTCCCCATCATAGAGGCCCCCAGTGTACTCTTTCCACATACCCGTCCTCTCCTCTGCATTTAACAGTGGAATTTCCGCTGCTCTCTTAATGATACCACCTTTGCTTTTCAATCCACCGAAGGTTGTTTTCACTTTCCTATATTCTGAGTCAGTCCTTCCGTCTGCATCTACACTCAGCAAACCACCGTGCAGTGGTTACATTTCTTCGAGGCGAGAATTGACAGCAAGCCACTGCTCGTAGCACCGTTCTGCTACGAGCGTATTCAGCTTTCCACCATCGTTTCTTGCATGATCTGGATGTGATACACACTATGTGACCAAAAGTATCCGGACATCTCCAAAAACATACGTTTTTCGTATAAGATGCATAGTGTTGCCACCTACTGCCAGGTACTCCATATCAGCGACCTCAGTAGTCATTACAATCGTGAGAGAGCAGAATGGGGCGCTCCGCGGAACTCACGGACTTCGAACGTGGTCAGGTGATTGGGTGTCACTTGTGTCATACGTCTGTACCCTAGATTTCCACACTCCTAAACATCCCTAGGTACACTGTTTCCGATGTGATAGTGAAGTGGAGAAGTGAAGGGACACGTGCAGCACAAAAGCGTATAAGCCGACCTCGTCTGTTGGCTGACAGAGATTGCCGATAGTTGAAGAGGATCGTAATGTGTAATAGGCAGTCATCTATCCAGATCATCACACAGGAATTCCAAACTGCATGGATTTCATGGTCGAGCGGCTGCTCATAAGTCACCCATCACGCAGGTAAATACTAAACGACGTCTCACTTGGTGTAAGAAGCCTTAACAGTGAACGATTGAACAGTGGAAAAACGTTGTGTGGAGTGACGAATCACGGTACACAATATGGCGATCCGATGGCGGGGTGTGGGTATGTCGTACGTCCGGTGAATGTCATCTGCCAGCGTGTGTAGTGCCAACAGTAAAACTCGAAGGTGGTGGTAATATGGTGTGGTCGTGTTTTTCATGGAGGGAGATTGTACCTCTTGTTGTTTTGCGTGACACTATCACAGTACAGGCCTACATTGATGTTTTAAGCCCTTTCTTGCTTACCACTGTTGAAGAGCAATTCGGGGATGGCGATTGCATCTTTGAACACGAACGAGCACCTCTTCATAAGGCACGGCCTGTGGCGGGGTGGTTACACGACAATAACATCCCTGTAATGTACTGGCCTGTACAGAGTCCTGATCTGAATCCAATAGAACACGTTTGGGAGGTTTTGGAACGCCGACTTCCTGCCAGGCCTCACCAACTGACGTCGATATCTCTCCTGAGTCAGCACTCCGCGAATAATGGGCTGCCATTCCCCAAAAAATCTTCCAGCACCTGACTGAACGTATGACTGCGGGAATGGAAGCTGCCATCCAGACTAAGGGTGGGCCAACACCATATTGAATTCGAGAATTATCGATGGAGCGCACCAAGAGCTTGTAAGTCATTTTCAGCCAAGTGTCCGGATACTTTTGATCACATAGTATATCAGCTGTTAGTTTTCTTTTCGGGTACGCAATGAACCCACCTTCAGCCGACGAGGACGGGACGTTAACGAGTCGCAGTTCCAGGCGCGGTAGAGAGCCACCCCACTCTTGCGGTGTTCTAGCGGTGCTCCCGGAATCTGGCCACGATCAATCGCCGCCCCCGGCGTCGCTTGCCTGGAGGCGGCAAAGATTCCTGCGGCCCGCCGCCTATCAGGGGGCGCTCTCCACTGATTGCCGGTCGCTGCAGACGGCTGCCAGGGGAACGCCATCTACCTTACTAACAATGCAGACTCTGCACAGTGCAGGTAGCGCAGGATGGTCGTGACAGTAAACATTCCATATCTGCCACGACACGGGTCACCACCGTCCTTAGCATCATGTCCCGAACTACCTGCAATACTAGGAAAAAACTTTCTAAAACCGAGATAATATAAATGTTTTCTCACTTACAACAACCGTTTTCGACAGACTCCGCTGCGATCTTCAGATTTTCAATAGTTTTCGTTATAATACGTGTCCATTCTGAGTTGGAACCACACTTTAAGTTGTCATGTTTGTAATATCTCTTTATATTCGATGAATTAATCTGATACAATTCTACCCTTGAATGACGTTTACTAATTTTCTATCTTCACACTCACAGAATCCATGCGCAAAGTAGTTTCATACAATAGCTGTACCATGAGCGCATAATTATTCTTTGTAGTACTCTCTCTGGGGGTTGTTATAAAAAAGCTTCCGAGATTGTCTTCGTGCCGATTAGCCTGAGCATTGTTTGAAGAATTGTAATCTGAATATTGAGATTTATGACAAAAGATAACTGATACGAAATTGTACGATTAAAAGGGATATATATATATATTGCTCCTTCATACAAAAGATGTGCAACAATTTACATTATTTCACATTTGAGAACTAATGATATTCATCGATATATTGCGTAGTTGTTAATCAGAAGGGAACTTCCGAAAGACTGGATACGAACCTGCATTTAATAATCCAAGAGCTCCATTACTTCTTCGGAAGGTTAAACTTCATCAAAGCCAAATATCCGCTTGATTTGAGGTTTCCCGACCGATTATACAACGCTCCCAAAAATACGAGGCATTTTATTTGTACAGATTAGCAGACTGCCGCAAAGCACGAGCCTGCAGAGAAGAAAAATCATCGCCTGATTTCATTCTAACAAGTAAAATTTCTGAATCGTTTTGAGTGACTGAGTTATGACTGTGTTTCCTATTACGAATGATTGATTGCTTGAACGAATTGAGAGCTACATACCTACATAATTACATAGATAGGAGGAAAAATTACATGTTAATAGCTAAAATGTAGCACCTTACACGAAAGTTTGCTATAAATAAAACATTTATAAATAAAGCATTTAAAATGAAAACGACCTTGTTCACCTGGCCATGTACCGCTCACAGATGAGTCTTAAAAAGCAAGCACAAAACAAGATACACAGCAGCACACCTGTTTTCGTTAAGATCCACCTTAGACCGCTTATAAGGTGGAGCTCATGCCTTATACCAGTCTAGGGTGGATCTTCAATGATTGGAATATGTGCAGCTAACGAAAATAAATGTGTACTTGGTTTCTATGACGTAATAGTCATGTGTGAGTGATATGTATATGGACAGGTGAAGTGCACGAGACGCTCTTTATTCAAATGTTCAAATGTGTGTGAATTTCTAAGGGACCAAACTGCGGAGGTCATCGGTCCCTAGACTTACACACTACTTAAACTAACTTAATTAAACCGCAACAACGAACAACACTCACCCATGCCCGAGGGAGGACTCGAACCTCCGGTGGGAGGGGCCGCGCAGTTCGTGACATGGCGTCTCAAACCAGGCGGCCACTCCGCGCGACGACGCTTTTCCGTTTTAGTTGTTTAATTTATGACAAACCTTCGTCTAATGAGCTACATTTTAGCCAATAACATGACAACATTGCGTGAGTTTCCTACTCAGAATGGACACGTTTTATAACAAAAATTATTGAAGATCAGAAAATGGCAGCAAAGTCTGTCGAAAACGGTCGTTGTAAATAAAGAAACATTTATAATATTTTGGCTTTAGAAACTTCTTACCAAGTAAAAGAGATTGCTTCTTCTGACCTCTCAAATGGTTCAAATGGCTCTAAGCACTATGGGACTTGACATCTGAGGTCATCAGTCTCCCAGACTTAGAACTAACTTCTTAATCCTAACTAACCCAACGACATCACACATATCCATGCCCGAGGCAGGATTCGAACCTGCGACCGTAGCAGCAGCGCGGTTCCAGACTGAAGCGCCTAAAACCGCTCGGCCACAGTGGCCGGCTTCTCTCATCTCAACATGAGGAAATACTATCGGTGAGGTACTGAGGGGCTTAGTCTTTTATCCAACATATTGGCACAGTTGTGTGGTCCTTAACTTTCCACCACTACCTCTCCGTCTCTTGGCGGCCAAATGCTGGTGACGAAAAGTTCTTTCACCGCCACGATTCTAGCTGGTTGCGTCTAGGCGTGCAAGATTCACCAAAGTGCGTTGCCGGCATTCGTGAATATTCACTATAGATGTGGGATTTGTTCTCAGTCTAAGCAGCAAAAATAAGCGTTCCTTCTGGTTTGATGAATCTGCATAATTTACCTTTTCTTTTACTCATACTTTATACGAACATCTCTATCTACGGTTACACGACAGTAACACTCTACAACCGCCGCGTTTTTCGACCTGGTTGAGGTTATTGTAGGTAATCTGAATGTAGCTTTGGGCAACATTACAGATTTTAATTTGTCAATATCGTCCTCGAAACAAGAGATACCGTAATTTAAAGTCTTAGGAGTCTGCTGAGTTTAATAGTTCGAATATTTATCTTATTGGCGGCTTAGTATACCTAACGACCAGTAGATGGCGCGGTAAGTTTCGTAGTACACCAAAGAAAAAGTGGATGGCGCCGTTAGTTCTTTTACCTCAGTGACAGAAGTATTTGTGGAAGTTTACATCAGTTACAGGATTAAGGGCCGCAGTCTTATCTTTAAAAATACAAACTAACATTGGATTCACTTGGCTACGATACCCGGATCTCCTAATTTCGCTTTGTATACTAAAAGCTTTGCTTCATTCGACAGGTTTTCTTTTCTTATTTTTCAATTCTTATCTAGGAAAAACTGATTTACTGACAAAACGATCCTATAAGAGTTCCGCTACAGCGAGTGAGGTACGAAATCCTAAAAAGCGGCGGTATGCAGAGGCCGATGTTTAACATCCGTTGCGTAGCACGGGCATATCGCTCGTGCCACATATACGGATACATTCGAGAAGCTCACTGAAGACTGTTCTGGATTCACATACATTAAAAGTGACACTGTTTCTAATACGGCCGGCCGCAGTGGCCGAGCCGTTCTAGGCGCTTCAGTCTGGAACCGCGCGACCGCTGCGGACGCAGGTTCGAATCCTGCCTCGCGCATGGATGTGTGAGATGTCCTTAGTTTAGTTAGGTTTAAGTAGTTCTATGTTCTAGGGGACTGATGACCTCAGATGTTAAGTCCCATAGTGCTCAGAGCCATTTGAACCATGTAATACGAAGACGTGATGAAAATCAACACCTCCGATTTTTTCATTCTGTTTTCAATATCGGTTGAGATATTGTATGTCATGCATATCACTCTGTTGACTTTCCCTCTTCGCTGACGCAGTTGCAACCCTCTGCTGCTAGAAGAATCGTAGCGTGTAACATGAGTGTGTAACGCAACTACTGAAACGTCCCCTTAGAAAAATTATAAATGACTGTGTTTAAACTGACACACAATATTTTTAGCGCAACGCAGTCTGACTTTTAATAATTCCTACAAAGGAATGGCCCTGACTACCAATAACCTATACCTTTCATGAATCACTTACCTCATAAAAATCCTGGTTACTCAAACTACTGCAATACAGCGAGCGCCAATACTGCCAGGTAAATAACAGATTCTAACTACTGAAGGGACGAACAACTGATAGGCGTAGTTAGCAAAATGAAAGATTTTGATCAAGAACAAACAATGTATTTACCTTAATAGTGTTCAAAAGTCATAATATATATAGCAGTTCATGACATCCAGTCTTACAAATTTACTGTCTCTGATGGACACACTTCCAGATCATCCGCTCTCAAAACTCCGCATCTCTCTCCCCACATCCACCACTGCTGGCGGCTCACCTCCAACTGCGCAAAGCTACACGCTGTTAACAGCCAACTGCCCAACACTACAATAGCCAACAACAATGCAAACCAGCCACAGATTGCACACAGCACAGCCAGTGATTTTCATACAGAGCGCTACGTGGCATTACCAATAAAAAAAACCTATACAGCCTACTTGCATAGCCCCCATGCTCCCCACAAAAAATTTTACAAATAGTTTTGGGCCATGGCCAATACAGATTTGAAGAAATTTTTCATAATTACAATAACAAAGATATTCAATGCACACACTTATTGATACTTTGTTGGTCAAAAGCAAAGATTTTCTCACAGTCCATAAAGACAGTCATAATCATCCATCACAGTAAAATTGCAGTTTTTTTTTTCTCAAAGTCTGAGCAGTAAACGAAAATGCACACGGAAGTAGTGGATTTCCATGCAGTCTTGAAGAAGTAGTGTTGTCCTTCCAACGGAGAGACAGTGCTGACTCTTGACATGCAGACAGGTAATAGCCATAACAGAGCAAACCCACCCCAGAGTCAGTCGAAGTTTTGAAGAATATCGGTAGGTCGGTCATCACAGAGCAGACCCACTGTAGTCCTGGTAGAGAGTATGGTATTGGTGGGCCAACAAAGGTGCAGACCCACTGTAGTCCTTGTAGAAATAATGGTATTGGTGGGTCATCAAAGGTGCAGACCCACCGCAGTCCTTGTAGAGATGGCCAGCAGCCATCTGTTGTGACTGTGCAGGTGCACAGTCACCATCGAAGAGTCTTGCGGGCAATATAGCAAGTCCATAAACCACCACTTGTGTACTCACAAAGTTTTTGGAATTGTCCTTAGAACCAGCAATGCTGTTAACCAGTCCCCTGCTGAATTATTAACACACGTGCAAACACGAACAGTTCCAACCTCTCACGTATTGTGCATATACTATGACCAACAGAAACGTGTGCAGTGAAATGTAACTTGATTTGAAGAATTGATGTCTATACGATGATAAATTTACAACATAAGAATACAATTACAAAGGTACAAAATACATAATTAAAGAACATAACAGTACAGATAACATTTGTAGTAACACAGGCTTTACAAAAGAATAGAGATAAACATATACATCAGTGTTACAGGAATTATGACATAAGTAAATATATAAAATAATGAGAATAGTTTTCGAAACATTAATTTCACACATGAACATTGAATCAGAACAGAATTAATTATGTCTAAACATCTTTACAAAGTACATAACATATTATTCATGCAAATTATATTTGAGGATAACAGGATTCCTCACCATAGTGAATGTAGCTTAGTACTAGAAAAATTCTACAACATAAATCTTATTAGCTAAACACATAAAGATAGGAAAAACACAAATGCACAAGGGTACACTAACACTAGCGGAATAATAAAAAAGGAAAGGATAGGGTTCGTTTTCAGTGTAACATTTGGTACTGCAGTCCAACCCAAAACTTCATTCCATAGATCTTCCCTCTTATTTCATTTGCTCCTGCAAAAAAATACTATCTAACCCTATTAAATAAATATTTCTCATTGTAAAATACCCATTTTTTGCCCAAATCTTTTTCATGTAACTTCTCAATGCATTCTTTCCCTATTCTTCATAGTTAGTTTCTTATATAATCTACCCCCTCTTAAGCTAACTTAAATCTACTGAGCTCAGGTATATATACTAAGGGATGAGGCAATGCAGCAACATACAACAAATTAACACAAACACCAATGACAAAAAATACAAATTGGCAAAGCTACTAGCAGTAAATCTAAATTAGCAAAGCAATTGCAATATTACAACTAATATAAGGCACTGTGCAGCAAACAAGAAAAATAAATCAGTAGTAAAACTGGCTTAACAGAGTAATACAAAGTGAAATTCAGTAACACTATGCTTGGCAGCAGCAAATGCAGTAACTTAATTGTAATCATGACAAACTCACAAGCAAAAAAAGTAGTACACTAAATGTGGTGTCACCGCCAGACACCACACTTGCTAGGTGGTAGCCTTTAAATCGGCTGCGGTCTATTAGTATACGTCGGACCCGCGTGTCGCCACTGTCAGTGATAGCAGACCGAGCGCCACCACACGGCAGGTCTAGAGAGACTTACTAGCACTCGCCCCAGTTGTACAGCCGACTTTGCTAGCGATGCTACACTGACGAAGACTCTCTCATTTGCCGAGAAGAAAGTTAGCATAGCCTTCAGCTAAGTCAATTGCTACGACCTAGCAAGGCGCCGTATTCAATTGATATTTATTATATGAAGCATGTATCATCAAGAGCGATGTTATACAATTATGGATTAAAGTTCCAGAAGCTACGTACTTTTCTTTATAGCATTCATTACGTATCCTGTTTCAGACCTCACGCCAGCCTGCGTGAGTTTAAGCGCGTGCCTTTCGGCTTCCTCTCATTGTGTCTAGGCTGTCTTGTCTAGACACAACACTAAAGACAACAATGCAGCCACCACTGCTGGAGGCTCACCTCCAACTGCGCAACGCTACGCGCTGTTAACAGCCAACTGCCCAACACTACAATAGCCAACAACAATGCAAACCAGCCACAGACTGCACACAGCACAGCCAGTGATTTTCATACAGAGCGCTACGTGGCGTTACCAATAAAAAAACCTATACAGCCTACTTGCACTACGTCTTTGAGTGAGAAACAGCGTCCTGTAATCGAGTTCCTAACTGTAGAAAACGTCAGCCCATGGAGCATGACGGTGCCAGACCACACACGAATGCTGTGACGATCTGCAACAATCCGACGCCTTGGGTTCATTGTCATCGATCATTCTCCATACAGTTCCGAGTTGGCCGCATCCGATTTTCATGTGTTTCCAAAACATAACGCTTTCGTGGACCTCACTTTGATAGTGATGAAGCCGTGCCAGCCGAGGTGGGGTTGTGGCTCCGTCAACGAAGTCGAACATTCTGCAGTGACGGTATCAACAAACTGGTGTCTCGTTGTAAAGGAAGGAATATTGGGTTTCACGTCTCGTCGACATCGAGGTCATCAGAGACAGAGCAGAAGCTCTGATTGCGTCAAGGATGGGGATGGAATTCGGCCGTGCCCTTTCAAATGAACCATCCCGGCATATTGCCGGCCGGAGTGGCCGAGCGGTTCTAGGCGCTACAGTCTGGAATGGTTCAAATGGCTCTGAGCACTATGGGACTTAACATCTATGGTCATCAGTCCCCTAGAACTTAGAACTGCCTAAACCTAACTAACCCAAGGACAGCACACAACACTAAGTCCCACAGTGCTCAGAGCCAGCCATCCCGGCATTTTCCTAGAGCGGCTTAGGAAAATCACGGAAAATAATATCTGGATAGCCGGATGCGGGTTTGAAGCATCGTCCTCGCGAGTGCAAGTCCACTGCCCTAATCACTGCATGACCTCGCTCTGTATCTCTTTCGTTTGGAGAAATGTGTTTGCCGCCAGATCCACTATCTTGAGAAATAAATACGTACACATGATGAACAATGATGTAGAATGTTAACATAGCTTGTTTTATTCAAACAGCTGTAAGAGTTTTCACATTAAAAGTTCGGAGCGGTTACTCTTCAGTACGTCCTTGTATATTGCGTTTTGTGCCTCTTTCACGACAGAACGTAGACGATTTCAGTTTTAATTCTGTGCTATAAACGAACACAGTTACTGAGCAGTAATAACAAAAAACACGGCCAAGCTACAGATTGAAACCTTACGCTGTCTTTGATCGAAACAAATCTTCATGCGTCTGAGGGATTATACTGTTTCGCACAAAATGGTGAAATACATGTAACATGCCTTGTGAGATATTTTGCAGCACCAACACACTGTGAAGAGATTTACAAACTTTCCTACTCTAAAGTAATTTTTCCCTGTAAATTTAAGTAATTAATTCTATCCTCTTTCCCTCACTGTTGCAGATACAGACTTGAAAAAAGCGACGCTGACGGCGGCTTTTGCATTATGGCAGGTGAGAAGCAGACGTTTCATAATCTCATTACACCTGTTAATTAAACAAGTATTCCGGAGCACATACAAACACCAGACGTAGCTCGAAAATATACGTGGCAGGCTTTGCTTGAGTACTAGGTTCATTCGGGATAAACGTGGAGAAAATAAACTACGGAAATCTGTGGTACTGCCTCTGGTCTCCATTAAATTATGAAATTTGAGCACTGGAAGGTAAAAAAAATAATTTTTCTAATTAGGAATCTAATTTTTAGGACTACTTCGTCGAATGTTCAGGGCAGTAGTTGCTATTTCGAAGTAGGACCTTACAAATCCGAGAAGCCGACCACATATAGTGAACAACACAGAAATTGACAACCGACGAGCATTTCTTTGGTGATATATGATTTACGAATCATAGTTCGAACGCTAGGGTTTGATTTTGTTTCAGATATATCCTTTTCTTCTGCAACAGACGTCATCAGTGATAATATCTGCTACTCTTTCTACGTGTAGCTGTCTGTCAAGAAGATGGGATGCTCGAAGTTTTAGCTAACACGTAAAAGACAGAAATTTTTAATTTCCATATAACCTCAAATTAGTATAAAGTAGAAAATGATTTCATGCGTGGTCGAAAGCTATGTCAAAGTCTGAAATAGATATTGTCTTCGACATTTACATCTGTAACAAGAGCATGACTATAGATTTCTCATGAAAGGTACCTTTTATTCCACGACATATTGATCTTCCTTCCCAACTGCATTAACGGACGGAGGGTGGAAAAAGTGCGTGCTTGAACGCCTCTTTACGAGCTGTTAATTAATCACTATGAGGTCGATAAGTAGGGGGTCAATGATCAATTTTTGTTTCCGTCATGAAATTCGATTTCTGGAATTTTTAGAGCAGATTATTATGAGATGCACTGTGTGTTTCCTTAAGGACCTGCCAGTTGAAATTTTTCATTTGTGTTACACCATCGCGTCGATAAAGAACAAGATAGTGGCCGTTCCCACTTCCCTTCTACGTCTACTATTAAAGTCCTATATTAGCTGAAACTGGATTGTGTCTCACATACTTTGTCGTACAAATGTTTTACAAACTATCCTCTTGTAGACAAAATGCGGTTGCTCCATATCCTACCAATAAATCAAATCAGTTAATTTGTTTTGCCTACGATTGAGTATATGATCGCTCCACAGTCATCATACCTCGAAGTGATAAACACTTATTCACTTTAAGGTATGACATGACACATTCCAGTTGTGATTAATAGTCGTCCAGTCATAGGTTGCTACATTTTTATGCTTTGTAGGATCTTCAACTTTATATACTCCACATAAACAGCTCCGTCCTTATACTTTGTAATGATAATTTTTTTTAATTTACTATGAAAAAGACTTTTTAGAAAATATCCTACAAAGAAAACGTGCCTCGTTATCCTCTGTCTCGAATACGTTTCGTAGAGCTACATAGTTATCGCCATTGTGGTGATTAGATTCTTAAAGATGCAGCTGCAGTGTCAAAATCGCACTTCCTCAGCCACCATATTTTCTCATTGTAACGTCCAGTTTGCAGTTAAGGTAAAGTTACTTTAATTTCACAGCCAGTAACCTTTCTGCTCTGTTACTGCATGTACGTTATATACTGTTTAACACACTGATGAGCCAGTCACACTACTGTCTGGAAAGCTGAGAAACGAAGACAGAGATGTAATCACAATGAAATTTATTCCTAAACAGCACCTCCTGTAAGAAGACTATGTACGCAGATGAATCATAAATGAACTGACGCAGCGAAGCCAATTGCAATGCTGATTCCACACGATTAACGTTTAAGGCAAGGAACGTGTAGGCTTGGTCATTGATCACAGCAGTACAGGGATGTGCGGAACGTCTGAGTAGAATTAGGTGGACAGCTGAGAGTCAAGGTCCATTGCGGAATCCACAGAGGAATCAGACGTCTGGGGAAAAGAACCCCCGTCGTCGCAACCTTTTGTCTTGGATTTCTTACGTGCCACCGCACGGTCGGGTTGTATACGCTGTTTCTGCCGGCTACGTGGGATGGTAGCCTCTGCAGACGGAGGTGTGGGAGGGGTGATGGGCACAGCTTCCTGCCCCTCAGAACTAGGATCATGTAATGCAGTTCTAGTAAAAAAGGCGGAAGCATTCCATGGAACTGCCAATGAACAGGTGATACTTGGTTGCTAATTTGATTCTCCTCGGCAAATTCAGGAAACCGTCGGCGGTTGAAGACGAAGGAGCAGGAGGACATTCCATCGTCTCAGACTGTAACGGAGGACACAAAGACGAAGGTGAGCCGGCCGAAGTGGCCGTGCGGTTAAAGGCGCTGCAGTCTGGAACCGCAAGACCGCTACGGTTGCAGGTTCGAATCCTGCCTCGGGCATGGATGTTTGTGATGTCCTTAGGATAGTTAGGTTTAACTAGTTCTAAGTTCTAGGGGACTAATGACCTCAGCAGTTGAGTCCCATAGTGCTCAGAGCCATTTGAACCATTTGACGAAGGTGGGTCTCCGCTTCCTCTCCACACACAGGCAGCTCAGAAGGAGCCACTTCGCGAGCACGAGGGGTGCTGGAGATAACTTCTTCGCCATTCACCGTACCACGGCCGAAGGAGGAGCAGGGGACACAATCGATGCGCAGGACGCTGGTGCAGAAGGCACAGCCAAATCCTCACCATCACCATTCTGAGTTCGACGTTTGTCGCCGTTACAGGTTCTGTACCGGGGCCATTAGCGCCACCTCGTGCAGCAATCATAGCTGGTAGTCGTCATGGCATAGAATCAAAGAGTGCCAGAATATACTATTGGGGAATACTCTGTCACTTTGTTTGTAAGCACGTCCACGAAGCAACAGCCGTGGCTGTAGGAGGCGCTGATCGAAGAAGTTTCCAACCGACCGGCCATGTTCGATGGACGACATGTAAGGCAAACGGACAGGCCAGGGAAGCTGTGGTACACGTCGTTCTTCAAAGAAGGTTTGCACGTTCCTCATCACATATGGTCGGTCGTTGTCCTGCTGAAGTATGAGATATGGAACGGCCTGCATAAGGGGGAGTGTTCCAGGCTGTAAGATCTCCCTCGTGTGGCAGTAGCTGTTCAGACTGCCCTCAAGACATAGGAGGCGAGATTGTGCGTTACAGACAATAACGCCCCAAATCATCTTACTTGCCGTTTGTCCGCTATGCTGCCCAACAACATAGCCTGCCTGACTGGGTTCACCGTGGTGGCATCGAAGCCGTATGCGGCCATCTCTATAGGATAAAATGAAGCGGGACTCGTCCGAAAACACTACATTTTGCCACTTAGCGCGGCAGTGTTGGCGTTCACGTGCTCAGTGCAGGATCCACATCAGATGGGACTGACGGAGGACATCGAAAAAGTTTCGTATTATTGCGATATAGGGGAGAGAATGCCACGGATATTATACGTGAGCTTGGGTTGCATTCATTAAAACAAAGGCGTTTTTCGTTGCAGCAGGATATTTGTGAAATTTCAATCACCGACTTTCTTCTCAGATTGCGAAAATATTCTGCTGGCGCCCACCTACATAGGGTGAAATGACCATCATGATATGAGAAATCAGAACTCTCAAAGAAGGATTTAAATGCTCTTTTTCCCCGCGCGGCGTTCAAGAGTGGAAAGGTAGAGAAATAGCTTGAAGGTGTTTTCGATGAACAGTCTGCCACACACTAAATTGTGAACTCTAGCTAATCGTGATTTCTTATCTCTGTATGAGGGATAAGGGTACCGAAGCCAAAGATTTAGCACACGAAGTTATATCTTTATTTTATTTGATTAAGTAATAAATTTTTGGAAAAAAACATGTAAAAGGAAATATTAGCTGCAGCAGTAAATAATAACCAATGGGTCTCTATTGACAGCCTGACTCATGAAATGGGCGTTAGGGTTTTGCTTTCGACAACGAAGTCGTTAGACAGAGCGCTAACTGTGATGGGAAAATGATGAGAAAGGAAATCGTCCGTTTCCAAGAAACCGTTGTAGCATTCGTCTTGATCGATTTAGGGGCTCCATAGTCGGATATAGGTTTTAACTCGACTCCTCTGCGGACCAATCTCTTGGCGACTACACCGGCGGTTGAGGGGTAGCTTCGTCGTGACGCAAACGGAGAAAATCGCCGAGGTAGCAGCTGCTCGAGGTGGCACAAGAAGCAATGAGATGTAAAGGTGTGGACGTTACGTCAATTAGCACCGACCCCACGACAGGTGTTGGAAGGTTCCTGATTATCAGACAGCAGGTGTTACGGCGCTATGACGCGCACTTCCGCCAGTGTACGAAAAGAGTAACGCCATCTGAAGTGCGGGCACTGTCGAATTTGTTCTGTAGCCTTCAGACATTCGTAGTTCAAATTATACTGAACCAAGTACAGTGCAGCAAAACAACAAAGAAACGTCTTCCCTTAAGACAGTGGGTAGACGTGATTGCTTTGCAATGCTGCATTCGGTACCTCAGCTAGAAATCATTCCTGCACAGTTGCGTTTGAAGCGTTAAATCCACGACTAAAACTGCGGTTTGTCTTTTGAAGATATCGGGTTCACCACGAGGGTCTTAACTGAAGTTTTCTGTTCTGTGAGTCAATGTTACCGCAGCAACAATTTGGAAAGTTCTCTTTAGCAGGGTCATCCTGTCCATTGCCTCCGAAATTTGTCGATACCTTGTTAAACATCCCCTTCAGTTTATCGTTTAGCTACAAATCTTGTGCTTAATTTGAAGGACAATTTAAAATAAAAGATTCTAAAATAATCTATGTTGACCTGAGTGAAAATCCATATCCGCAATAGCTGTTAATGGTTTTTTCCCCCTGTAAGACGATCGGTGTCATACCCTGAAGGTATATCTTGAGTTCATACAAAATCAATACTTTAATGCCACGACTTCCAATTGTGCATAAGAATATGTCACTCTGCGGAAAAACAGTGGATAAACCGACAGATGGGCATCCGATCCGAACCGTACATGAATAGTAAAACATCTCTAAAACTCTGTCAAAAGACAGGCCGGACAGCACATGAGAATCCACGTCTGACAGGATAAAACCGTTGCCAAACTCTACTGCGGAAACAAAGAATTAAAGTCACACACTCCTTGGGAGTCTTCAACGTACTGAAACATATAGGTGGGATCAAATAGATCTGCACGTCACAGTCCTAACCGCACACTGTAGTTACAAATCTGTTACTGTCTCAAGTTTCATAAGGATTTCACAAAAGCTTATTTGCTCCTTGCGTTGCATCAGAGAAAGAAATTTGTTGTATCGCTTTCTCTCTTTCGTTTTGTTATGCCCATTATCTTTGAGCTATAGAGAGCTACTTTACATTACACCAAATGTTTGTACTGTCTAGTTTCTTTATAATCTTTCAGCAGTTATACGTTTCTGCAGACGATAGCAAAGAGTGCTACTGACTTGTTTAAATACACAGGGTGAGTCGCCGAAGACATAACACCCCCTTTATTTCTTCGGCGCCTTAAGACAGCTGAACGAGGTTTCCGGCGATGAATGGCACACTGAAGTTTGCGTCATTTTCTTATATATTAACCTCTTACTGCACGAGTTAAGTGTGAACTGCCCGTGCCCGAAATGCAAACACGATAGGCCGGCCTTCGAGCCATTCCGCGGTTTGGCAAATCGGTCCGTTGTTGTACCAACCAAGCACTACTTACAGAATGTAAGTATGTACATGTGTAAGACCTAGATGGTCTAATTTTGTGAAATATCTGATAAGTAATAACAAGCTCATGTAATAATCGTGTTAGAAATACTCCAAAATAGTTATTATCATTCAATACAATATAATGTAAATCACTGCCACTTATCTCCAGTTCCTGAAAACTCACATTTCATATAATTAGCACCATTACGAAAAACAATAACACAAGTTACTAATATTCTTGGGTGTGATGTCGTTCGAAACATACAGGTAAACGGAACTTTGCATCTATTGCAGTCCCACGTTGTTTCACTGCATTTCTTTTTTTTATTTCTCGGGCAACGTTTACCTGACCGACGTACCACAGGGCAGGCTCGTGATAATCACATTTTACCCGAATACCGGACCACGTGTCTCACACGCGGTTGTAGATTAAGGGGTTAAACGAGTTTCACTTTTATATCAGTTGCGATATTGAATGAAGTATGTCTTTATGGAACAATATAATCGTTTAAAAAATTCGAAAGCGCTGCGATATAAAGTTTGTTAATGTTAAAAGTTATTCCAAAAATGTCCGAAGTGTGCTTGAAGTACGTCTCCCGCCCCAGACCCCGTCTTTGTATGAAGCCTGTTTACCTGTTTCCATACAAGCTGACCACTTAAACGTATGTCTGGAACGGTGGTGCAATAACTGCCAGTGTCTCTCGGTAGCCCTTTGTCTAACCGTTTCTGCAACGTTCCTTACCTGTGCCAAAGGTATCCCCCTTGACAAGTGATCACAGATTCGGCTCCGCTCGAATGTCACTTGTGTAACACAGCGCACCTAACATAGTATCTTCGATCAACACGTGTGGCATAATACGCGCAAGGCATGAAATACTGATTACGATTCACGGGAAGCTGCGTCTCAGCTCGTTCATGTCAAATCTACATGGGACATCTACCAAAATAGGTACGAATTTTAGAATATCGCGTGAAAACTCAAATGTTTCACTGTTACCGAGTCAGCCTCACATGCCAGATACCTTTCGACGTCCTGTTGATACCCTGTATACGTTTTTAGAACATTATGAAGTAAAGAATGTGGAAAGGAAGGGATGGGATGGATAGGAAATCTTATAATGTATATGTACATTGCTAGAACATTTCGGTTGAAATTTTTTTTCGTCCAGTATACTGTACTAAAAATTCTTTGAACCAATCTGTCACGCGACCTTTTGTAGGCAGTTTTCCTTGTAGACCAACTGCACATCCTTAGTATTACACCAATGAACCACAATCTGTCACTTGCTTTACCTAAAACGGATACTGTCCCTTCGTTCCATTTCATATCGCTACAGATTGTTACATACACATATTTGCATTAGTTGACCGATTAGAACTGGGACTCGATGATATTTTAGTCATCGAATATTACGTCTTTACGTTTTGTGAATTTTACATTTCAGAACATTTAGAGCTAGTTTCCAGTCCTTGCACCACCTTTATATCTTGTGAAGATCTGACTGCTATTTGTGCAGATTTTTTCACAGTACTTCAAGACAGTTGGATCATCTGCGAAAATTTGAGAATAGTGATGTAACATGTAAGATTATTAGTATTCATGAACTGCAAAAGCCTCAACACACGTCCCTGGGGCACAACTGAAGTTATTTATGCAACTGTGCGTAACTCCCCATTAGAGTTTCACTCTAGCGAAACTATTTTGGTAGTTTTGGTGCAGCAAATAAATGATATAGTAAATGTTAAGATTACCGGTATATTGTTGGCTTGGGAAAGGAACATAAATGAATGTGTAAGAGGCATACTAGGATCCGACGACGTTTCTTTTTTTATGCACGTAAGTTCAGTACAACTGCACATCACTCATAGATAGTCCATAGTGTATTTTATATCCTTACAGTATATAAATTGCCTTTTATAAATGACGAAAATTAGTTGGCAGCTTAACTTATGCATTTTATGTAACCAAGGAAATTACTTTTGATGTAGGCACAATTTACGTGCACGACCACAAGGTTACGGTTGTTATTTTATACTCCGTGGAATGTTCTTCATAATGATGAAAGGCAAGAGTTTCCTGCGATTATTGATAAGTGCAAAAGTTGCGTATGAATAACATAAACATGTTTTATATACTTTCTGTGAACTATTGAATCGACATTTCATATATTTCTGTTTTACAAATTTTCTAATTTTACCTTTTTTAAGGAAATTGCGTTTCCTAGCGCGTATGATAAAGTTATATTGTTTTCTTTACTTTTGCTGCAATATCCCTCTGTGTCACATTACAAATGAACAACTTTCGAATAAAATCTCAATTAAATACTGAAATCTTCAAGTTTGCTACAGATGCTGTTTATGTTTAAGTAACAAACTGCAGGATAACTCTGTAGAATAAATATGTTCCATAGGTTACACAGCCGTTTATATGTTGCCACACAGTCTCTAGACGCTTCACCGTTTTCGGCTTCAAGTGGAATCTAGAAAGACATTGATGGCACACGCAGAAAAATCGATCGTTATGAGGTAACACTTGATAGGTAAGCAACACACCTAATCTACAGGCAACGTGGTGTGGGGCGGCGAGTACGTTTCCTCTTTCACTAGTTTAAAGTTTTGATGCCGTCTTTAATCACGTGACCCTGGCAACTAATTTGGTGGTCAGCCAGAAAGCGAAGGGAAACATACTGACCTTAGTTTCCAGTCTGCACGACCACATTCCGGTCCAGCCCACTGAAAGAAAAGTGTCCATTTTTCATTTCTTTGCGGGATCAGGACTATGACTTCGGTAAAAGTGTAAAGTTCCAATCAAGATATAATTTAATCAAAGTTTCTCACAAAAAACACTTAAACTTGCGTTATGTTCAATTGAAAACAAGCCTTTCTAATCTAACAGAACCTTTAGCAGTTCAGAGGCGACCTCTACGGTAACTTCCTACCAGATTGTTTTTCGCCCTGACCAACATCACTCAATTGAATGTTCGCAATAAATGTTCAAAAATTAATGCTCGCCATAAAAGTGGAAATAAATTCGCCACCTGCCACGCGGAACTGAATTTCACACGGACGGCACACGAACAGTTATTTTACGGAATTCTAAACGATCCAGGGCGGTGTACAGTCCTCGCGAGTTCACTATCCGTTTTCACTGCCAAATACGCGCTTGTCACAGCTCGGCTCTGACGTCATCCGAGGCAGAGCGCGACCAGACGTTTAACTGGCGTAGACCTCACAGTGTCTGAGAGCGAAGTGAACCTTCCTACTGCTTCAGGGGCTGTATTTATAAGGTGCCGGTGCGGACTGACGAGAAAACATCTGTTGTCTCTGTCTATTTGCATACGGCGGCAGTCTACAAATGACCGCTATCTCGGGCACATAATCTTTAATAATATAGTTACCAATTACTTCAGAAGCTTCTTAATTTTTGCTGGTATGCAGATAAGCAGTTTGAAAGCATGTAGAAAGTTTCAGCTCGCTAGAACGAAAACATTGCTTAATAGAAGTTATTTAGTGGAACTAACAGTAGATTTTTACCTCTGAACCATACCTTTGATAAGACTTATATCAGTTGCTATTTACGTTACAAGTCTTAAACTTGGTGTAGCCCTATTATTTGATATATTTGATCATCTGGTTTAACCAAAATCCTCTATCATTAAAATTTCAATTACTTAGTCTACAACACATAGGTACATTTTAATTACAAAATTAGTTTTTATTTAATTACTCAAAAAGTATAAGTGGTAGATTAGCGTGGACTCTCTGTTATTATTTTTGGGATGTACTGGAGCATAAAACAAATTTTCAAGTTTCTAAGTCCATTATTTAACGCTTCTGATTTTTCCGAAAAACGTGGATTCTGGCGTTAATTTTTGTTTTATGGTTTTCGAAACCAGCATCACTTATTTATAACTTCTAACTGCACCTTCTGACCAAATTCTGGCTTCCTAGCGTCATTATTTAGCGCCTCTGATTTTTCTCTTAAAACGGCATTTTTCCGTGAACTATTAAGTTTAGAACATCAAGATGGTGGTTTTTGTGGGAAGGAGACCAGACAGCGAGGTCATCGGTCTCATCGGATTAGGGAAGGACGGGGAAGGAAGTCGGCCGTGCCCTTTGAAAGGAACCATCCGGGCATTTGCCTGGAGCGATTTAGGGAAATCACGGAAAACCTAAATCAGGATGGCCGGACGCGGGATTGAACCGTCGTCCACCCGAATGCGAGTCCAGTGTCTAACCACTGCGCCACCTCGCTCGGTAGAACATCAAGACTTGGTATTTGGAACATTATTACACTAAAATATAATTTAACAAAGTTTTAAACATAAATTTTAATTTTTAGTTTCATACTAAATTGTGGTGCAATACTTGTGCGCTATAAATGGTTCAAATGGTTCTGAGCACTGAGGGACTTAACATCTGAGGTCATTAGTCCCCTAGAACTTAGAACTACTTAAAACTAACTAACCTAAGGTCATCACACACATCCATGCCCGATGCAGGATTCGAACCTGCGACCGTAGCGGTCGCGCAGTCCAGACTGAAGCGCCTAGAACCGCTCGGCCACACCGGCCGGCACTTGTGCGCTATATGCAGACGCGTTAAGGTGACGTGGCGCTACTAGCAGTGAACTGGGGTAAGTCACGGCGCACTCGCTGGCCTCTGTATCTCACACATGATAAAGCGCTTGGTTTGCTTCAGTGGGGACGGCTTTAACTGATCAAAGCTACCGGGAAACCTAGCACAGTCTGCGTTTATTGATGACAGTCTGTGGTAGCCTACAGTAGATTTACGATTTTACTCTCCATCCAAGACAACATGCTTCATCTTAACTGCTAAGAAGTCATCAATCCAAATTTCGCTTGCAACGTTGAAACGTCCCCTTGGAAAAATTTATGAATGACTGTGCTGATAAACCTCTTACATTATTTGATTTTCAAACAACTGAGCAGAACTGAACGTACTCAGACATTTCGCTCTTTCCCTATTCTGATCAACACTAAACTGACACAAAATATTTTTAGCGCAACGCAATCTGACTTTGAATAATCTCTACAAGAGAATGGCCCTGACTAACAATAACCTATACCTTTCATGAATCACTTAACCTCACAAAAATCTTCGTTAGTCGAACTACTGCAATATAGCGAGCGCCAGTAGTGCCAGCTAAATAAAAGATTCAAACTACTGAAGTCACTAACTACTGATAGGCATAGTTAGCAAATGAAAGATTTTGATAGAGAACAAACAATGTATTTACCTTAATAGTGTTCAAAAGTCATAAGATATATATCAGTTCATGACATCCAGTCTTACGAATTTACTGTCTCTGATGGACACACATCCAGATCATCCGCTCTGAAAACTCTGCCATCTCTCTCCCCACATCCACCACTGCTGGCGGCTCACCTCCAACTGCGCAACGCTACGCGCTGTTAACATCCAACTGCCCAACACTACAATAGTGAATATTACAACACTGCTAACCACCCACAGACTGCACACAGCACAGCCAGTGATTTTCATACAGAGCGCTACGTGGCGTTATCAATATAAAAACCTAAGCAGCCTACTTAAAACGTTTGTATTTCCTATAATAAGTGTGTGAGTGGTACTGTATCAGAAGTTTCTCAGAAGTCAAGAAATACTGCATCCACCTCATGGATTGATCCATAGCTGTCAGGAAGTCATGTGGGAGAAACATGTTGTTGGTTCCACGTGATGGATGTTTCTTGGGTTTCCGGGAGTTATCTGGAAGACTTTGTCCAAGCAGTGTACGACGCTGGATAATTTTGTCCAGTTCTCGTACAGTCCGTGTTACGAGTAAACTTCGACAGGGAGGGAGGGAGAGAAGGCCCTGGAGGGTCCACGTGGGTCGCACGGACGGCGCTCCTCTGCAGGAGGCCGCCTTGAGCAGACAGGGCAGCGCAGCGCAGCCGTCCGAAACACCTGTCGCTGGGGCGTTAGCAGCGAGCAGCGTGGCGCCACCCCGGGGTGAGCTGACCGGACTGGTAGCCATTGGCAGCGGCTCCGTAACAAGTAGGCGCTGCTGTGAATCCCTGTTTTCTAAGAGAAGTCTCAGTGTATGTACATCTGAAGGGCATATGTATTAGGGACGTCTGCTATAGGGGCAAGTAACAAAAAATACATAGGATGTAAGGGGTATAAGTGCTGCTATTCATATTGGTGGCTGAGAACATTGTATTGAATAACATTACTCCAGCATTTACTTCATTTGAAGACTAATAATTATAATTATCACAAGTCATATGTTTTTTGGTTGGGTAGTATCTCCAAGTACTTGTGGCAAGAACGCTTGGACAAAAGAGTTAGTTTCTTCTCACAGGTGTAATCCACTTACAAGGGGAAGGCCTCAGACATGGCCAACCGATTCGGCTCAGATTTGGCAGGCCGCTTGTGTACAACCTAAAACGAAGGAATCTGAGATATTTTGGGTCAACGCCCCCGCGTTTTTGAGAAAATCACCCCTAGAGATTATGGCGAGCAATCGAGTCAAAACTGGAACGATCGATAGATAATTGTAAATACAGGACTTTTCATCACCAGGTGCAAATGGTTCAAATGGCTCTGAGCACTATGGGACTTAACCTCTTCGGTCATCAGTCCCCTAGAACTTAGAACTAGTTAAACCTAACTAACCTAAGGACATCACAAACATCCATGCCCGAGGCAGGATTCGAACCTGCGACCGTAGCGGTCTTGCGGTTCCAGTTCATCACCAGGTACCGGGTCCGGAAACGCATACTTTTCTAGAAATCGAGGTAAGAAACCTTTACAACGGCCCCTCCTGTGCCCAGATGGTAAACGCTTTTTGCCGACATCACCGATAGCGCAACGGCCAAGGTAACGCCGGCACGGTAGCTCAGCGTGTTCGGTCAGAGGGGTTAGCTACCCTCCATAACAAAAAAACTGAGTGAATGAATCAACATAGAATCTAAACGGGTGCCATCGGAAGTCCGCACCAAACAAATTCAACGAACAATGTGGAACAAAATGAGATAAAAAAAGGTAACTGCCTGGGAATCGGAGAACCCGGGTTCGAATCTCGAAGAAACCTATCGGATGTTCTTCTTTTCGTTTGTCTTTTTCCATATCTAAACTGATAGGGATAGAAGGGTTAATAAGGTAAGTAAATCAATAAGGAATGATAATAATAATTAACCCTCCTATCTCTATCAATTGAGATATGGAAAAATACAAACGAAAAGAATAACATCCGCTAGGTTTCTTCGAGATTCGAACCCGGGTTTTCCGATTCCCCACCAGTTACCTTGCCCGTTGCACTGTGGGCGCTGTCAACGAATGGTGTTTACCATGTGGGTACAGAAGCGGCAGTTGTAAAAGTTTGTTTCCTCGATTTCTGGAAAAGTTTGCGTTTGCGGACACCATACCTGATGATGAAAAATGCTCTATTTACAATTATCTATCGATCCCGCCAATTTTGAGTCGATTGCTCGTCACAACCTTTAGGGGTAGTTTTCTCAAAATTGCGGGTGTGTTGGCCGAAAATATCTTAGAGTCCTTCGTTTTAGGTTGTACACAAGCGACCTGCCAAATTTGAGCCGAATCTGTTGGCCATGTCTGACGCCTTCCCCTTGTTAGTGGTGTAGTTACGGTCGTACAGAAAACATCAGGTCACAGAGTTTGTGTCATAGTCTATCCTGACAGGAATAATTCACTTAGTGGTGTACTTACGACCGTGCAGAAAACATCAGCTCATAAAGTCTGTGACATAGTTGTGGGAAGACCATTAAACACAGTGTTTTGAGCTGTGGGCCGTGTTGTGAAGCTCTGTCTTACAAGAAAAGCCTGTGTGTGTTTGTGTGTGTGTGTGTGTGTGTGTGTATTTACTAGTGGCGAGGAGGGAGGTGTAAATTACAAATAAAAAATGTAAAATGTGTAACAGGTATAAGTGCAGACATTTTTATTCATGACTGAGGGTGGTGTACTGACAACATTACATCAGTACTTTTTTCATTTACAGAGTAATAATTGTAACTGCCACAAGTCATATGTTTTTAGGTTGGGTAGTACCTAGAAGTACATATGGCAAGAGGTGGTCATTAATTCTTATTTTCCTCTGGACAGCAAGTCAGGTGTTCAAGTGTAAATGTGTGTACACAAAAAGGTCAGTCTAAAGTGAAAGATGTAGTCTACTTATTGGTGCAGTTATGACTGTGCAGAAAACATTAGGTCGTAAAGGTTGTGATGTGATTGTGTTAAGACTGATCAGCACAGAGAAAAAACAATCAGTACACTGATGTATCTACATATTAAGGTGCCACCCACACACCCATTACACCCTGTGTATGTTCCTCTCTGTGACTAACCATATTCTTTATTACTTAATCACTGTTCCTATTGGAAAACTGTCTCAAAGTACAATCATATTCAGAAAAAAATAGAACGCCTTGAACGACTAGAGATAGAACGTTCACATTCACAGGACATGTGCATTGGTATGATCTGAAGCAAATGATTAGCATTTCAGTCACCTAGGATCAACATGTGTCTTGTTGCGTAGCACACACAGGGTATGTAATGGTCCCTGAGAACTTGTTCCATGCACAATGGCACGAAACGTATAAGTTGCGAATGGGTCCTGTGGTATAGCTATGCTGCATTCACCTCGTCCCAAGGTTCCTCTATGGTGGTTGGCACTGGGTCTTAGCGCTGGACCCATTGTTTAACCATACACCACAATTTTTGATTGGCGACAAATCTAGTGATCTGGCGGGCGAGGGTAAAGGGCTGACATCCTGTGAAACTACGCAGGCACATGTTTGAAAAGCAACATGTAGTCGTGCATTGTCTTGCTGGAAAATGGCTCTCGAGTGTTGTGCAGAATGGGTATGGCTACGGGAAGAAGGATGACATTCGAGTAGGTCACACTGGCCACAGTGCTCTGGACACGCACCAACTGTGATTTGCGATTGTAGCCAATAGCACTCCATACCATAAGCTGGCGCTGTATGTTTTGTGCGAATGCAGTCACTGCAATGGCGCTCCCGCTCACTGCGACGAAGCGAAATGCGTCCATCATTTTCAAACAAACCTGGATGCGTCCGAAAACACTACCTGATGCCATTCCTGTCCCCAGCGACGCCGTTACACACGCAGTTGCCGTCTATCATGTGTCTGCACATTCGTCAAAGGTAGGCGAAGAAATGTACGACTAGCTCATAACCCATGCCGTAATAAACTGCGACGAATTTTCATCCTTGATTGTCTACGACGTGTTACGCTGTTCCACTGTTGCGCCAGAGCGGTGGCGAAAGCAGATCTGTCCTGCAACGCCATTCGCATGAGGTGATGATCTTCTCAGGGGAGGCGAGGGGGGGGGGGGAGGGTGGTCTGGGTGGTGCGACTCGACCCATCTCGTCGTGTTCTACATCTTTCAGTGAACCATTCTGTTAATACCCGATGCACTGCCGAAACACTTCGTCCCAGCAATTTCCCTGATGGATGTATCACATTCTCTCATACCATACTCACTGATTTGACGGTACAGTTCGTTCATAAATCTGCGCAGCATCCTGCACGTCTGCTGAAGTCAGAGTGATCCATTTCATTCGGTTTATAGCGACAACGAGAGCTGGAAGCACATTTTGCTAGTACATGGTGCTGCGCCACGATATTGATGTGGACCTTGAACCCTGTCCTGTGGTTATGAACGTCCTATCTCTAGTCGTTTTGTTTTTCCTGAATCTAAAGTATATTCGGGTAGAGTTGATACCTAATCAATTGGAGATCATGGGTACCATTCTCACCTAGGTAGTATGTAATATTTAGATTGTTGTTACCGGTCTTCTGACTGCTATTGTACAGCCCCCCACGACTTCTATCCTGCGCCAGCCTCTTCATTCCGGAGAAGCGTGTAAACCAAGGTCCTCAGTTATTTGTTGGACATATTGCAGTCTCTGTCTTCCCTTACAGTTTTTGCCCGCTACACTTCCTTCTAGTGCATGGAAGTTATTCCTTGATGTCTTGACACTCGTCGTATTATCGTCCTCTTCTAACAGTCAGTATTGTCCAACCACTCTTTTCCTCGCTAATTCCAAACAGGGACTCCTTATCTATTACCTGATCATACTACTTTATTTCCATCATCTTCAAACGCTTTTATTTTCTTCTCTTCTCATCCCCCCCCCCTCCCCCTCCGTCGATACTAAACGTCCTTATAACTCTGCACTCCAAATGCATGTATTCGTATTTTCTTCCTCAGTAATGTAACTACGAATTCTGTCTTTGTCTTTGCTTGCTGCTTGTTATACCTTCCTCGCCTGCTCCGATGCCAGTTATTTTGCTTCGAAGGTAGTAGAATTCCTTCGCTTCCTATGTCGCATGCTTCCCAATTTTTATGTGAATTTTATCGTTAATCTCATTTCTTCTATTTCTCATTACTATCTAACGTTGTTGCTTATAATATATGCACAGTTGTGTGATTATGCACAGACAGCTGCAGCGTTGGAACAAGAGCGCCTTTCGCCAAGGCGTGTAGAACAGTCACTTCAGTGAAATGCAGTCGGATGTTGCACTGGCCGTCAGCGGGAGAATCAAGCGTGTATGGTTTTGATGTGCGATTGTTAGGCCACATAGAGCTCTCCTAGGTCGAACTTTCTGTCTGGGGAGTAGGGGGGAGGAAAGGGGAGGGGGGGCAGGTAGAGATGGGCTAACGTATTTACAGGAGAATGGAAAATAGAACAGAGAATCTGTTAGAAGACGTTCATTTTGGGTTTAGGAAATGTAAAGGCACAAGAGAGGCAGTTCTGACGTTGGGTTTGATAATGGAAGCAAGACAGAAGAAAGATCAAGACAGATACACAGGATCTGTCGCTCTTGAAAAAACATTCGACTATGTAAAATGGGGCAGAATGTTCGAAATTCTGAGAGAATGACGGATGAGCTGTAAGGAAAGGTGGGTTATGTATACAGCATGTACAAGAACAAAGAAGAAAGAGCAAGACTGGATTACCAAGAACGAAGTGCTAGGATTAATAAGGGTGTACAACAGGAATGCAGCCTTTCGCCCATACTGCTCAATCTATACATCGAAGAAGCAGTGACAGAAGCAAAAGAAAAGTTCCAGGGTGGGACTAAAGGCCAGGACAGAGAGAGGTGGCGCAGTGGTTAGCACACTGGACTCGCATTCGGGAGGACGACGGTTCAAACCCGCCTCCGGCCATCCTGATTTAGGTGTTCTGTGATTTCCCTAAATCGATTCAGGCAAATGACGGGATGGTTTCTTTAAAAGGGCACGTCCGTCTTCCTTCTGCATCCTTTCCTAACCCGATCGGACCGATGACCTCGCTGATTGGTCCTCTCCCCCGAAACAACCAATTAAAAGTCAGGGTGAAAGGATATCAATGACAGGATTGATTCGCTGATGACATCGCTAACCTCACTGAAAGTGAACAAGAATTACAGGACCTGTTGATCGGAATAAACCGTTAGTGAATTCAGAATATGGATTGAGCGTAAAATGGAAAAATGAAAGAAGGGAGAAGCAGGAAAATGGGAACAGGTAGAAACTTAACATCAGAATTTGTGATCACAAAGTAGTCGAAGTTAAGGAACTGTTGTACCTCTCTGTAAATGTGGTAATACTTATTTGGAGATTTATGTCTGGGGTCCTCACAGTGTAAGTAGGCTGTTTAGGTTTTTATGTTGATTATAATGTCACCTAGCGCTCTGTATGAAAATCACTGGCTGTGCTGTGTGCAGTCTGGGGCTGGTTGGCATTGTTGGAATATTCGCCATTGTAGTGTTGGGAAGTTGGATGTGAACAGCACGTAGCGTTGCGCAGTTGGAGGTGAGCCGCCAGCAGTGGTGGATGTGGGGAGAGAAATGGCAGCATTTTGAGAACGGATGATCTGGACGTGTGTCCATAAGGGACAGTAAATTTGTAAGACTGGATGTCATGAGCTGATATATATATATTTCATTTGCTAACTATGCCTATCAGTAGTTAGTGCCTTCAGTAGTTAGAATGTTTTATTTAGCTGGCAGTATTGGCGCTCGCTGTATTGCAGTAGTTCGAGTAACGAAGATTTTTGTGAGGTTAAGTGATTCATGAAAGTTACAGGTTATTGTTAGTCAGGGCCATTCTTTTGTAGGGATTGTTGAAAGTCAGATTGTGTTGCGCTAAAAATATTCTGTGTCAGTTTAGTGTTGATCAGAATAGGTAATGAACGAAATGTCTGAGTACGTTCAGTTCTGCTCAGCTGTTTGAAAATCAAATAATGTAAGAGGTTTATCGGCACAGTAATTCATAAATTTTTCTAAGGGGGCGTTTCAACGGCAACGAAAACACTTCCCAGAGAAATATGAGCACTGAATAGCACAAGTCGTTGTCCGGAGCTTCCCTTAGAATGCACAAGACCTCCACGAAAATTGGTGCCGCGTCCTTGAGCAAAACAATCAGCGTGGTGTCGTCTCTCTGCTCCCCACCCACATATATAAATGTCTCTCACTCAGTAATGAAGGCCGCGAGGAGAGAGAAGTCTTCAGTGCCCGCCAGGGGGCGTAGCAGGGCGATCCACCAGCGAAAATTCGGAACAATGGAGCGTAACGCGTTCGAGCAGAGCTCGGAAAACCGACCGCCGATGAGAGCAGAAATAAAGTCAGATTGGAAGACGAGGGCTGGTGGTGGTGGGTGGGGGGTGGAGAGGGGGTGGGTTGGGAGGGGAGGATATCACGGGAGACGGCGCGGTCGCGCCTGCGAGCGTGGCGGCGTCCTAATCACCGAACGTCTAAGTACGCCGCCCGAGGGCGAGATTACATTTCCGGATCTCATCCAATAGTCGGTAAGTAATTTCGGCCCTCGAGGCGGAGGCGGAGACGCCGGATCCTTCGTCCCACCCTCGGGCGCCACGGCGCAAACTTACAAGGAAGGCGCCCCCGCTCTCACGTTGGGTGTCGTCCTTTTTAAATAAAGTGGATATTGTTCGCTGGCGAGCGGAAGACAAGGCCCGGGGCAATTTTAATTTCGCAGAAATCGCTGGCTTTCAGTTAATGAAAGGCGCTTGGTGTGGGGTGCCTTCGCCAGGCGAGAACCGGAGGTGGTGGTGGCGGCGGCGGCGGCGGCGTTGGTGGTGGTGGTGGTGGTGGTGGTGGTGGTGGCGGCTGCAGTAGTAGTAGTTGTAGTAGGTGTAGCGGCAGGCTGGAAGGCGACGGCGCGGCATCGCCGGTGGGGGCGGCGGATTTCTTGGGAGAACCGAATGGCAAGGCGCGAAGAAGCGGGGACAATGTCGTTAAGATCGGAGTTGGCCGAAGGGCCGCACCGACGCCGAAGCTGCCCCGCCCCCGGGCGTCGCGACGACCCGACCAGGTGGGGGCGGCTAATTAAAATCCATCGTCGCGGCATGCAAATACGCGAGTCGGGGGCATTCTTAATAATCTGGTTGCTGCGATCCGGAACAGCTGCACGCTCCGGTATTATAGCCCAGGGCAAGGTCTGTTCTCTCCAATATTAACTTAGATTACCGACCTGCTGATCACGACTTGTTCAGCGAACGGGCGGAAATTCAGAAGGAAAAGGTGTAATTCGACGCGTAATAGTGGTTGTTATGGCTGTGGATTTATTATTGTTCTCTTCAGTGCGATGATCGATTTCCGGCAGCTATCAAATTAAAGATGTCAGTAATAAGATCAACTGGTGACAACTGTGCAATTCAAGCATTGAGTTATGTCTCCTGTGGATCGAAATGAGAACAAAGCATGATTTTAAAGGATGCAGGATGACGAGCAACTGGACATGTCGCTGAACAGTACAGCTCAATAACTTCACTTTGTAAGTACACTGTAGTATCAAATGTCATAGGATACCTCCTAATATTTTGTTGAACCTCTTTTCCGCCGTTGTGGTGCAGTAACTCGACGTGGCATAAAGTCGTTGGTAGTCCCCTCCAGAAATACTGAGCCATGCTGCCCCTCTAGCCGTCCATATTTGCGAAAGTTTTGCCGGTGCTGGACCTGATCTCTCCATAATGGCCCCTAAATGTTCGATGGGACTCGTGTCAGGCCATCTGGGTGGCCAAATCATTCTCTCGAGTTGTCCAGAATGTTCTTCAAACCAGTCGCGAACTATTGTGGTCCGGTGACACTACAACGTTGTTTGGCAACTTCAAGTCTATACATTGCTGCAAATGGTCTGCAATTAGCCGAACATAACCATTTACAGACAATGATTGGTTCAGTTGGACCAGAGGACCCAGACCATTCCGTGTTATCACAGCGCACAAAATTACGGAGCCACTATAACTTTAGACAGTGCCTTGTTGACAACTTGGATCCATGGTTTCGTGAGGTCAGCGCCACACGTGAACCCAACCACGAGATGTTACCAACTGAATCGGGGCTCATCTGACTAGGTCACGATTTTGAAGTCCTCTAGGGTCCAACCGTTATGATCAGGATGCCAGGAGAGGCACTGCAGGTGATGTCGTGCTGTTAGTGAAGACACTCATGTCGGTCATCTGCTGTCCTAGCCCATTAACGCCAAATTGTGAAACACTGTTATGCCATGTACGTTCGCCGTACGTCCCACATCGTTTTCTGCGGTTACTTCACGCAGTGTTTCTTGAATGTTAGCACTCACTCGTTAAGTGAAGGCCGTTGGCTATTGAGTTGTCCGTGGTGAGAGGTAATGCCTGAAATTTGGTACACTCGGCACACTCTTGACACTGTAGATCTTAGAATATTGAATTCCCTATGGATTTCCGGAACGGAATGTCCCACGTATCTAGCTCCAACTATCATTCTGCATTCAAATTCTGTTACTTCCCGTCGTGTGGTCATAATCACGTCGGAAACTTTTTCACATTAGCCACCTGAGTACAAATGAGAGCTCTGCCAATGCATTGCCCTAATATATCTTGTGTACACGATACTGCCGCCCTTTGTATATGTGCATGTGTGCATATCGCGATGCCATGACTTTTGTCACGTCTGTGTATTTTAGACTAAATTTAAGCAGTGTCTTGGAAGTTTCAAAGTGGTGGCATTGCATAAGGCCGAGAGTGAAAGGGAGGAGATGTAATTCCATTCTGGACGTTGTACAGAACGGACTTTTGATGCTTTGCAAAGTGTCTCTTTGCTGTTGTTTTAGAGCTTCGTTTCCGGACGACACAAAGGATGTACTACTTTTGGGTGATATGTCGTGTCCTTGTGCAGAAGGCCTGAGACAACTACGAAAATTCTGAGTGCCTTTATAAACGGTGTAATGGGTCGCTTAAAACCAAAGAACGCTTGTTATTAAACAAAAATAATATTTGACGCGCTTATAGCCTAGCCTATCCTTAGAACATCTGCTAAACGAAGAACAAAAATATGGTAGCACAAGCATAAAGTACGTTAGATACTGAGTGCAAATGTATTACAAGATATTTAAAAGAAAAAGAAAAATTCACAGTTACGTCATCATACCCAACAAAATGCCTTAACATATAGCATAACGTCTTATGAGTACGTTCTCAACATCTGTGCTCAACTGTCGGTGAGCCGCTCTTATAAGACATCTACCGATACACGCCAGGTCAAGATGAAGGATAGATGTTGATGATATATGCGATTGCAGGCTTTCTTGGCGTATTTCAGCCGAGTGGCGTGGTCTTCTATTTGCAACGTTTCAATGGATTGCGTATCCATCATCTTGTAGCGTTGCTCTTGAGGGGCAAAAAAAAAAAAGAATTGTTATTTTATATATATATATATATATATATATATATTTTTAAATGTCGAAAAAGTGAATATTATGGTGAGCCACTTGGCAATAGAACCAGGGATTGATTACACTATTATAATAACATATGTTGAGCATTAAATACCTGAATAAGAGAAACATTATCATTTATGTGCATTTTTAGATTCGCGATGTAGTCATACCCGGAACAACAGTAAGGGACCACAATATTTATAGACTTTAAAATAAATGCAACACTACACAATTTAAAAAAAAGTTGGTTCAGGAATAATAGGAAAACGGTAATGTTCCTTCTGTCTCATGCTGCGTTCGGCCCATCAGCGTGATCGTAATTCTGGTGATGAACTAAGACAAAATAATTATCAATTAGGTAAATGAGGAGATGGAAATCATCAAGGATAATTTACTAAAATAAGCACACTTATCTTTAACACACTTTTTTTTAATGCTGCGTATCTTTTTATATTAAATTACAATAGATGACCTTTGTGGTTAAATACTTTATACATAACAGTCAAAATGTCCTCTTGATGCTGTCTGTTCGTAATCAGTTACAAGAAACTACATGTTTTCTGATTGGAAAAATAGCAATTAGCATATTCACTTAATATTTTCACATGAAATATAAATACCGATGCGGAACGCACCAAGTCCGCGTCCGCCTTTCATGGAATACAAACAGTAAAAGGTTTGACTTGAAACAACAGAATTCTTTTTTTATGTCATTAATCGATACATGTACATAGAGATTTCCAGGCACCGCGCAAGAACGACAAAGATAAAGAATAATAGATTCTGTCGCTGCTATGCGATGGTTCATTTCTTTTACTTTACAATTGTTCGATAACTTTAGGCCATCAGGCGTGTACTGTTGAGCGTATATTAATGTTTGTTAGGCGAAACTTACTAATATTACAATCTTCAGGCGAAGTGTCGGGATGCTGTCTGTAGGTAATCAGTGAAGAGGTTCTCCGGATAATCGGCGAGGAAAGGAATCTATGGAAAACACTGACAAGAAGAAGGGACAAGATTATAGGACATTTGTTAAGACGCCAGGGGATAACTTCCATGGTGTTAGAGCGAAGCCGGCCGAAGTGGCCGTGCGGTTAAAGGCGCTGCAGTCTGGAACCGCAAGACCGCTACGGTCGCAGGTTCGAATCCTGCCTCGGGCATGGATGTTTGTGATGCCCTTAGGTTAGTTAGGTTTAACTAGTTCTAAGTTCTAGGGGACTAATGACCTCAGCAGTTGAGTCCCATAGTGCTCAGAACCGTTTGAACCATTTGTTAGAGCGACCTAAAGAGGGTACAAAATTGTAGAAGAAGACAGTGATTTTTATAGACCTGAAAATAATTGAGGGTGTAGGGTGCAGGTTTTACTGTGAAATGAAAACCAGTCAGAAGATTGACTCAAAAAAAAAAAAAAAAAATCCGGTGGTCGCTTGTGACAACGGATTTACAGCTCATCCTGTACAGAGAACACGAGAAATCCAAATGTGGATGTTCAGATTTGAACCAAGCTCAATGCGAGTCCAGTGCCTTGATCATCGTGGGACCTCTCTTGGTACGATTACGGATTCCAGCTAAAGGTGAACCTGCACGCTTCAGGAGGCTGAAGCTACTTGGCTTGTCATTGCTGTACTCGCAGCTCTAGGGTCAGCGGCGGTCACGATCCCTGGAGCGGATACTAGTGCGAGTTACGACTCCGTTCACACGGAGCCTTTCAGAGTAATTGGAAAGTTTAAATTTGGACCGCTCGCCGCCGGGTCGCACCGGTGGCCATCCTGCGCATGCCTCCACCCCTGGCAGTTTCGCGGCGACGCCGCTTCGACGACCCCGTGCGAAAAGTTTGCGCCCCGAACTCAGCTCGTACCCAACCCGCCCTTCGACTCCTGGAGCGGAGAGTTGGGAGCTGTGAACAGCGGCGCGGCGTAATAGATACGTAATCCAGGCGCCGCGCCGTCGCCCGTCCGCCCGTACCCCTGCCACCTTCTGCTGCTGCTCGATTGAAAGGCGCAAGATGTTTCTCGCCTGCAGCTAACTCAAGTAATATTACGGCATCGCGTCCCTGTCTCTCCTCCCGGCGCTGTCGTTGTATCCTTCCAGTCCTCCCTCCCTCAACTCTACCCCCCCTCTCTCTCTCACTCCTCTTTCTGTCTCTGTCAGCACTGCGCGATCCGTTGCCCGAAATTCGTTCTCCGACACATCCCTCAAGAGCCATCCTGTCCCCCCGAACGAAGCGGCGATGTACGGTGTTGTTGACAGCGAATACAATTTTACTAACAGTAATTAGTTTTTTGCAGTAAGAGATTTTCACTCTGCAGCAGAGTGTGCGCTGATAACTTCCTGGGAGATTAAAAGTGTGTGCCGTACCGAGACTCGACCTCGGGACGCCGGCCGGAGTGGCCGTGCGGTTCTAGGCGCTACAGTCTGGAACCGAGTGACCGCTACGGTCGCAGGTTCGAATCCTGCCTCGGGCATGGATGTGTGTGATGTCCTTAGGTTACTTAGGTTTAATTAGTTCTAAGTTCTAGGCGACTGATGACCTCAGAAGTTAGGTCACATAGTGCTCAGAGCCATTTGAACCATTTTTTGAACTCGGGACCTTTGCCTTTCGCGGGCAAGTGCTCTACCAAAGGGACGTGATACTGGCAGAAGTAAGGCTGTGAGGAGGGGGCGCGAGTCGTGCTTGGGTAGCTCAGTTGGTAGAGCACTTGCCCGCGAAAGGCAAAGGTCCCGAGTTCGAGCCTCGGTCCGGCTCACAGTTTCAATCTGCCAGGAAGTTTCAGTTTTTTGCAGTGTTACCTTTAATCGCCCTAGGTGACTTACATATTCACTTCAACAGATTCACAACACCATACTGCTTTAAATCGTCCAGCACGTAGAGTTCAACAGTACCGATGTGGACTGTATTTTCACACACAGCCTCCTCTTCATTCCTCTGCACTTTTCGTACTGGGGCAATTGTGGCCTGTTAAGCTTCCCATCTTTTCCTCTGTCTTCAAGGATCTCTCTTCCATTTTGCCATAAGGATCTTTAAATGATGTAGTAGTCTCTTTGGATCCATTCTTTGTAAATTTTCACTCTGTTTCTTTTTGTTTTCATACACTTTCTCTAGAATATCTTCAGTCTCTGTTTTATCTATTCTTTCACGTCCATTCACCACTCTAAGAACTCTCATTTCTGTTCCTCCTATTTGCTTTTCTTGTCTTTTATTCACGATCTACTTCCGTATACCATAGTTGCCAATGAGACTGTTTTATAACATTTCAGTTGTCTTTCCTCGTTTGACGCTCTTAAGTTCTATTAATTGTTCCATAGAGACTTCCAAATATATTCAACTTTATCTCCTTATCTTCTCCGTGTTCATACGATATTTTACATTAGATACAGTTAAATTATGTTAGTGTGAAGAAAGCTTCAGGTATGAGGTGTTTATTGTCTTGATGGCGTTTAGGTACACTGGTTTAATAGTTTCGACAAGACTAAGCTGCCATCTTCAGATCCAGTGTGTACAGGTTACGAAATCAAGCTTTATACATATTTTTATAGTTGATATAAACTGTGAAGATTGTCTGTGTTTCGAGGTGGAACCATCCTATGGTTTCGAGACTTCTTCTAATATAGCTCAGCGTCTAGTGAGTTTTGAGCAGCGTGTTAGCAGTCACTACCTGTTATTTATTGTGGAACTCCATTACTCTTTCACAGCTATTATCCCTGCCACCGAACTGATAATCTCCGTGCCGGCCGGTGTGGCCGAGCGGTCCTAGGTGCTTCAGTCTGGAACCGCGCGACCGCTACGATCGCAGGTTCGAATCGTGCCTCGGGCATGGATGTGTGTGATGTCCGTAAGTTAGTTAGGTGTAAGTAGTTCTAAGTTCTAAGGGACTGATGACCTCAGATGTTAAGTCCCACAGTGCTCAGAGCCATTTGAACCATTCGATGTTCTCCGTAAACGTGTCTTCTGTTCCTTTCCCAACTACAGCGTCTCTGTCATTTATTATTATTAGATACAGAATTAGACATTCAGTGTCCTGATATCTTTTATTAAATGTGTGATGTCTGTTCTTTCGCACATGTCCGAAGGACAAATGACGTTACGTGCAGCGCGCACGCTTCGTCCGACTTCTTGCGGGCGGAAATCATCCGACGCTGCAAGCAATGAGCTTAATTGACAGCGGAAAATACGTATGTAGTGTGTGGGATATGGAAATTTGAAATGGATGGAAAGTGTGCTCAGATAGTCGAAGTAATTAAGGTGACCGTGCGAAATGTGGGAAATCCGGGTTCGTGTCCCGATCAGACACAAATTTTCACTTGTCGCCATTGTATTTATTTTAATTCCCGATTTTCTTTTTCGTCCTCCTGATGTCTACGTCTTCATCTTCCGCTTGTGATCTGAATTCTTGCTGTTGCCGTTGATTTTCCATCGACTGTAGTGATAGTAATCCAGTGAACTGTTCACAGCAACATATAACTCCAGTGCGGATGTACACCATGCTCGAAATCTTACGGGAATCGGCGAAATGCCCCAAGTAAAGGGGATAATTTGCAGGAGGCACTACATCAGTATCGTGTGGTTAAATATTGAGAATCTGAGTCTGACGGCAGGCACCTAGGCAGTCCACGACTACTGTATTTAAGTAGCGCGCTTGTCAGCACATCTGCCTACTAAGCAGAACACCCGGGTTCGAATCTTGAGGAGGTGCAAATTTTCAGCTTTCCCCATTGATTTAAATGAATGCCCATGGGCAACTTACGTCACTGATTTGTCTGTGTCGTCTTCACACCGTGTTCTAGAGAAACTATACCTGCCTTTCATCATTTTCTGCTGTTATCGATAATACCTTCTATTCACCTGACCAGAAACCATTACCTTCGTTCCATTTCACATCACTGCACCGTACCACATGTAGACTGCGCCTTTGCGTTTCCCTTTCAAGATTTTCTAAACTACTTACCGCTTTCAGAATTCTGACAATCCACCCCCTGACTGGTAGAACGTTACCCTTTCGTTGTTTATTCAGTCTCTTTCTCATGGTCACCTTCTCTTTGGCAGTCTCTTTTGGAGATCTCAACGGGGAACAAACCCGGAATCTGTTTCGAAAGGAGAGCTCATCATAATACTTTTTCTGTTACTGGGTGGGTGAATGATAGCACGTGGTTTTGGGATAAGTTACGGGAGCATGGTGATGTTTCTTTCGGGTAGAGTACGCAGGCTGTGAAGGAGGAGGGAAGGAGGAGAAGGCGTAAGCCTTTAGTATAATTTCAAAACTAATTTGGCACAGAACTATGCAAACAGCAGCTCAGGCAGGATACTAAGGCCGTACCTTATGTCGTAACAGGTTCTCAGCATGAAGGTAAATCAGAATTCGTTGGTAAACGAATCAGTGGTTGTAGCGAGCTAGGACGTCACATTCATCCGTTGACCGTCGCCAGAGGTTGCGATCTTGTCGCATACGCTCAACCTTGGTCGAAGCGGCGGTTGTCTTTCAGCTGCCACACGGCAAGCTCTTGTTTGGTGGTGTGTGCTGAGCATTTAGAGCAGGCTGCCATTCTGCACACTGCACTGCAGTCTCATCAAGATACTAAATAATTGTCCAGTTTTTCTCACTTAGTAAGCTGTGAACTACTCCCTCGTTCCTACTTGCAGCCATTGTCCATAAAAAGCTAAGTGTTGTGTACATAGTTCCGCGTAGTCAGCGCGTACACAACTTTCCCACTAGAGCGCGCCCCACTAAGCACAACAGCGCAGGTGCAGCGCTCGTCCGTCTCCACACTACGAGATGGCGCTGCCATAGAGACGGACCAAATTCTGCTTCCCCTGGTCCACGAATTAATATGTAAAGCAGCCAATGAGATTGCTGCTAACGTAGAACCTTTTTTCCCTCACGGATCACACTCGCGCAGTGATACATGAATGCGCGAGGTATTATAACGAGTGTACAGACCTCCTTTTAGTCAGTCTACATTTGTCTGCACCAGTCTGTACCAGTCTGCATTTGTCTGCACCAGTCTGTACCAGTATGCATTAGTCTGTACGAGTACTACATTTGTCTGTACCAGTCTATAGTCAAGTTTCAGTCTGCACCTAATAAGATTACCATATTCCTGTACATAGCCATGAAGATAAATGTATAGACACTTTTGCCAAGTATGAGAGATATATGTGAGAATAAGATTAACGTACCAATACCAAAGGAACTTCAGATTGTCAATTGTAAATAGCATCCAGAACCAAGTTAAGTAATTTTTATGCTTGTTTTTATTTTAATAACTGTGTGTGAAAATTAATCAAGTTCTGTTTAAAGTTGGTCACCGTCAATCTGCTAATCTAAGCGTACCAGTGGAAGATAAACACGCCACAATAAGACCACGAGACATATTGCTGACACTCGCCTACTTCGTTAGAGCGACAAGTCGATTAATCTGATGGTGGGTGTACTGAAGGTCTTACAGTACGCACACCACACAAAGTCTGTTATGAAAAATTTTAGAGGAGCGAAGATTACAATAAACTTTCTACTTTACTTAGCTTGTCATGTTGATTTGGCTCCAGTTCTTCTTGTCTAGGGGTCTGATACTTGAAGCTGAAATTCTCACATTATAGGTCCTCATGGTTGAATTGAACTAAATAAATTTGGAGACTGTTGTTGCAGAATTTTTGTTTTTACATAAATATATTTTGCCACATTTTAGTACATCATACAGTCTTTTGATTTTTTACGTTAACAAAGCCAAAATTACATTGCTCGCACAAAAATACGTCTAATCACATCAGAGATATGCTTACGGTTTTCATAGTCTGCAGAAAAAAACGATAGTCCAAAGGGTTTACAGTTTTCTTTACCAAATTAATTCCTAGTAGGTTTCGTTACATTATTAATTTCGATCATTATTTCATAAATGAATCCAGAAATAAACACAGTAAACAGTACAGCATTGCGTAATTAATAATAGAAATTTTAAGTGTGCCGATAGTTCGTAATTTCAAATGTTTCTAAAAAAATAATTTTAACTGTACATTCAAAACTAGTATTTATCGAATATAATATCGAGACTAAACATTTTATAAAGTTATCTGTTTTCATAAATTTTAGCTTGAAATATAATGCATGAAATTATGTGAAAGTTTTCAGAAAGCAAATGAGGTAATACTGACCTGTCCAAAATTCGAAAAATAATACTGTTATTGACAATTACTGTTGAGGGAAAGTAATGCTAGAGTAGGATGTCCCGTTACGACGTCCATGCAGATAAATGCAAAACCTCAGATGTTAATGTCGTACCCGGCCCACTCGTCTAATACAGGGTGCCTAGGAAGCTGCTTTCTCAGATAGCTAGACAACAATTCAATCAAATCGTATTAGTGGAGTTTATTAAATTAAAGTGACAGTACTTAACTTTGTGTATTTACAAATATGGGTCACAAGCAAATGGCGACATGCAGATAATCAGTGTCCTTCGATAAATACAATTTTCATGCAAGCAAATAATACAGTTCACAAGTCACTGCTATGGCGTTTATATCACGACTCGTCTTCTAGTGTGGGCTTGGTTAGGCGGAGCGGCGCTTATATTCTCTTCGTATAGGGGCTGCTCCTGTCGTGGTGTCGTCCTAGTCTGCGTGCTATTGGTTGGCGTCGTCTCACAGACTTCTCTGCTGTAACGCTCCAGGCCGACGTGCCGGCGCTTGATGTTACGCGGGAACATTCCTCCCTCCCAAAGCGAAGAACCGTCTTCATGTAGGAAGCGCGACAGTGGCGGGGGAGGCTGGAGGGTGGACGCTGCGCTGAATGGCAAGCAGTGACTGCAGGGAACGTCCGGCCATCCAGCCTTCGGTCTGGCAGAAATGTCCCCCGGCAAACGACCCGAAGGGTACACGTCCACCTCCGGAGACCAATAAACAAATGTGGAAGGTACCGGCTGCTGCGGTGTGGGCAGGTCCAGGTGCATGGGTAGTACGAGAGGAGGCAGGGCAGTCGAAGGCTCCGTCTCCATGGTGTCATCCGCGGTGTCGTGATGACACCCTCTGGCAGCTGCTGTGGCCGTGTTGTCCTCAGGATCCGTGAATCTGGGGGAAGAGACACAGAAGGATCACTGTGCACATGACAGTGGCGAAGTTGATTGTGATGTCCGCGCTGCAAGCCGTGTACACCTGAAAAGAGATATATGCAAGTGCCAAATCTACGGACAATCTTGCCTCGCGCCCTCTGTCTGCTGAAACTGAAAACCCTGTAAAACACAGTGTTATGCAGTGCGAAGCGATACTTGAGCCTTTCTTTGGCGCCGGATGCTGAGGTGGATGGAGCAGGTGGAGCAGTGTCTGACGGCAGCGGTCGTGAAGCAGTTCTGCTGGCGATGGTCCATCTCGTGGGTGCGAACGATAGGAGGTGAGAAACAGTTGCAATGCTTGATCCTTGATGTGTGCAGAGCGAAGTGTGGTCATCTGCCGCTTGAAGGTTATGACTAAACTTTCCACTTCGCCGCTTGAGTGTGGCATTATAAAAATCATTGTACCTGTATGTGAGCAATACATGGCAGGCAAAGTACATTTTTTGAGTACGGGAATATCTTGTCAATTATAAGCCATCAGATGCATGCTAGTTTTAGACAGGTGTGGGGAGCCTAACTGTTCATATGTGTGACAATTCAGCAATGTGACAGAGGCACCCACGTCCGATTGAAATTTTCCACGTTTCCCTCAAACAAGCAAATGAACAAAACGTTTGTCGGGCTGGTGTATCACTGAAGTAACTGCTAACGATCAGGTTTTGAGGATGCCTGTTGCAAACTTCGAATACATTAATGACATGGGCCTTGTGACTAGATTTTTGTGAGTCTGCCGAATTCTTACTTTTGTTCTGTTGCGAAAACATTGACCATACAGTCTTTTCTTGCCACAAGCATAACACTGAGATTGTTGGGAGGGGCAGTCTTATCTTTTGTGCTGTCAATAACACCGAGAGCAAGGCTTAATTCTGTTCGCCTGTGTAGCCGCCTGTTTAGCGAGCTGCTTACGTCATACTGATGTAGTATTTGCACTACATGCTGAAATGATGGCTCGAACTGTTTCAAAATCTGTTCTCTGAGTCTGACATCAGGTACATGGCACACAATCACATCACGCAACATAACATCTGAATATAAAGCACCACAAGCACATTTGAATTTGCATTTCCTCGTCATACCCTGCAAATCAATTACGCAGTCACGATAAGCTTGTTCTGACCGCTGTTTACAGCTAAAGAACTGATACCTATGGTTCAAATGGCTCTGAGCACTATGGGACTTAACTGCTGAGGTCATCATTCCCCTAGAACTTAGAACTACTTAAACCTAACTAACCTAAGGACGTCACACACATCCTTGCCTGAGGCAGGATTCGAACCTGCGACCGCAGCAGTTGCGCGGTTCCGGTTCGAAGGGCCTAGAACCGCTCGGCCACCGCAGCCGGCTTCGGCAGTTTCATGAACAGGAAGAGGAATAGCCTGGGTGGCTGCAACATTTTGAAGTCCACGTAATTGTTCACAATGTACGAGGTACTATGGAAGTTCCCTATCTCTTGTCCATTGTAGGAAGTGCAGTTGTTTACTAACACCTCTCTGAGTGAACTTTCATATGATCAGCTTGTACTAATGGCCTCAGATGTTAAGTCCCATAGTGCTCAGAGCCATTTGAACCCAACTGGCGAAAAGGCGGTATAGCTGCTGCAGGTGATAATTCTTCCGTGAGGCGCACAGTGTTGGCCAATAGCTGCTGCACCGTGTTGAGCAATGTAGATATTTGCTGCGTCTGGAACTGAAACATCTGTGTAACCTGTGTTGCATCTAACGCTGGCAGCTGTGACGCCTGAGCGGGGGTTGGTATTGGAAGGGTGGGCATGTTGGAAGAGACATATGCAAGAAACAGGCAAGAAAGCAAGAAAAAGAAGTAAAAAAGCAAAAAAAATTTCTGCAACACCCACCTGCAAACACTGATTAGCAACAACACGATAATAGGCTGTTAAAGCAAGTGAATATCCCTACAAAGTAAAGACAAGGGAGAAATAAGGCGTCAGCAAACCACAGAAGAAAATTCTGAGGCCGCGAGGAGCGGGGTTTGTTTGTGAATCCTCGAGGTCTAATAGAGTGCGCCTAGGAAGCTGTTTTCTCGGACAGCTAGACAAGAACTCAAGCAAATCTTATTACAGTACAGTCTAGATAGTTCGAGTCTCGATAGTTCAAGTTTCCAATAATCCGAGCCTCTTTCAAAAAAAAAAAAAAAAATTGCAACGATCTACTTTCCTTTTTTACTGACATGATAAATAATGAAAACATCATTGCAAAAGATAGATAGGGAGAGTACAGATCGGTGACAAAGCAGGCAGCAATGCAATCAACACCGACGATTAGCTCGCTGCCCTGTTGCACGAACATCTGTTGTCAGTATGGCAACCGATCAAAACTGAGGAGTTCATACGCTGCTGTAGTTTCCAGTACCTGTACTGTACAGTGTTGTGTGTCGTTTTCTTTGTTGACTGTGTGTTCCGTTGTACACCTTACAAAGGTGAGTGCTGTAACAAAAAAGAGGAAATTTGTGCCTTTGCATCTAAAATTAGAAGCACTAAGACGACTCGACAAAGGAGAAACAATAAAAAAACTTGCTCCCGAATATGGTGTCGGTGAAGTTACTGTTGGTGACTGGCGAAGAAACCGACTTAAATTGGAACAGTTTTCTTCACAGAAATGCTCACACGAATCTCTCAGTCGAAGAAGTATAAAGAAGTCAGACTTCGAGAAAACAAGTGAGGCATTGTTCATGTGGTTAACCCAACAGAGACAGAAGGGTGCTCCGATTTCTGGCCGAATCTTGCAAGAAAAAGCTTTGTTTTTCAGGAAGCAGCTGCAGGAAGGAGATGACAATTTCGCCGCTAGTGTGGGCTGGCTCTACAAGTGGAAGAAGAGGTATGGGGTGCGTCAACTAGATGTATGTGGAAAAAAACTCTCTGGTGACGCTCAGGCCGTTTCAAAATTTATCGTCGAGTTTAAAAAAATCATAACTGACGAAAGTTTGTCTAATGAACAAACATATAACTGTGACGAAACTGGGCTAAAATTTAAAATGTTAGCAGCAGGAACACTTGTTCTTGCGAAGAAAAAAGTGCTCCTGGGCACAAAAAAAGCAAAGACCGGCTCACAGTTATGGCAGCTTCAAATGCAACTGGAAACCACAAAATAAAACTAGTTGTGATTGGGAAGTCTGCCAAGCCAAGAGCATTCAAGAATGTATCCATCTCAGCTCTTCCGGTTGTCTATACACATCAGAATAATACATGGATGTATCAGGAAATCTCCAAGAACTGGTTTTTTAACTCATTGGTACCTGATTTCAAGAATTTTTTAAAAGAAAGGGGACTGTCATGCAAAGCAATTTTACTCATGGATATTGCGTCCTCTCATCCAAGTGCAGGAGAACTGCAGTGGGACGGTATCCGCGCCTTGTTTTTACCACCAAACGTTACCTGTCTCATTCAGCCCATGGATCAGGGCGTTCTCGAATGTCTAAAAAAAAAAAGTATCGACGGCGATTGCTATAGTCATTCCTGCATTCCGAAGACAACGAAAGCATTGTAGGAGCTTTGAAGAAAGTGACTTTGAAGGACGTCGTGTACTGGATTAGCGAAACTTGGAGCGAAATAAAGTCAGACACAGTTTCATGGAGAAAATTCTACAGGAAAGTATGCCAAACACAGAAACTGAAGATTTAGCAGATGAGGACGGTAACCATTGTGTAATTTAATCAGAAGATTGCCAGGGTGTGAAGAGGCAGAGGAGGTGAAAGTAGGCGAGTGGTTAAATTCGGACGAACAGCTGGAAGTGACAGACTCTTCTATAATTCACATGGTTAACATTCCATCGCAGTGTGAGAGTGACGAGGCAGAGGCTGCACCGATGACGAGTCACACCGATGGCTACGCTACTCTCGAGGCCGCCATATGCTACGTGGAACAACAGCCTGAGGCGACACCAACTGACCTAATGCCCCTGAGACGGTGGCGTGACATTGCCGCGAGGAAACGTTGCAGCTTCGCCAAACAAAACACACTTCACTATTACTTGTCTACATAAATAATTACTTTTATTCTGCCAATGCAAATGCATGTGTAAATACTTTTATTTTAATAAAGTTCACATTTTACCTATATTACTTACAATATCATAATATTTCTTTTTCCCATTTAAATTTCGATAGTCAGAGTTTTCGATAGTTCGAGGTGGTTCCGGTCTCGCTAACCTCGAACTATCGAGACTCTACTGTAGTGGAGTTTATCACAGTAAGTTAAATTGACAAGACTTAACTTTGCATATTTACAAAGATGGCTCACAAGCAAATGGCGACAAGCAAATAATCAATGTTATTCGATATATACAACTTCCATGTAAGCAAATAACACAGTTCACAAGTCACGGCTATAGCGTTTATATCACGACTCGTCTTCTAGTTCGGCCACGGCTAGGCGGAGGGGCGCTTATATTGTCTTCGTATAGGGGCCGCTCCTGTTGTGGTGTCGTCCTAGTCTGCGTACAATTGGCTGACGTCGTCTCGCAGCCTTCTCTACTGTAACGCTCCAGGCAGACATGCCCGCGCTTGATGTTACTCCGGAACAGTTAATATACTAACAGTGGTAAATACAAACTGTACACATTGTTAGAACTGTAGACAAATCGATTACACACTGTTGCCATCAAGAAAACAGATAATCGAGTACAACTCCGTTTGCAGGCGACTTTCTCTTTGTGTCCGTCTATCGTTCATTTGTTTCTCTCTTATGTACCTTACTACAGGAAACACAGCAGGCGAAATAACTGTGAAACCGAAAGAAGATATTCGATAGTGTATTAAATGTTAACAGTAATACCGATATGGGCAGAAGGTTAAGGCGTCCTTTAGGAACTACTTTTCACACGAGCGAATATTGATCGTTGCTCTGATACTGAGAACTAGCGGCACTAATTCATGGCAACTGGACGACGGTAAGGAGATTCTGAGTCGTAGAAATTTAAACTTTGTAACGGAACAGAGAAAGCGTTGCGTGGCCGTTTGCAAGACAGGTGCAACTACTTTCGCGGACGTTAATGATACCCTTTATTAATGAATGTACTACATGATGGTCTGCTTAATCACCTACTGGCATTCACTTGCTTGTGATTGCTTCCGATAATTTTAAATGTACTCACATAAATCTTTTTTGACACATGGGCTTAAGCAAAGCGATAGCGATCTCTGATACAAGGAACGGAAACGTGGCGCATGCGGGAAGTAAGGATTAACGAACGTCGTCAAGGAAACAATTTACCGTTATCTTTGATGGCACGCTTTTAATATCGTCTATTTAGTATAATGTTTCTTCTCTGCAAGATCGAGCTGTTGCGGTGAACGGTGTGTAATACGTGACGTAATGTCTGAAAATTACGGGAGGTACTGTGTATATGAGAATCAGCTTTGTTTCCATATGGAAACAATTATACCTAGCGACTGTATTCATTATCATTATTCATTTAAAGTAGTAAATGGTACAGTAATCAGTCGCTAATTATATTTGTTGCATAAATAGGTTTCAGTCATTGTGTTCCAATCTTCAGCGCCAAAAAAAAAAAAAAAAAAAAAAAAAAAAAAAAAAAAAAAAAAAAAGCGCATTATCATAATTGGACTAATGTCGAAGGGTGAATTCACACTGCTGCCGCTATTTATAGTTACAATAATAGCTGGCTTCAGTGTATGTCATACTAATCTACAACACCCTTCTTACTTATATGAGATATGGATAACATGAATTAACTTTATTTTGCATGAACAGTTAGTACTTTGTATCATTTTATTTATTACTTTAACTTTTGAAAACTTATTCTTAAATTCAACTGGAGATTGAATCTGGGAAAAGTATAGGGTAGCTTTTTTCAGATGAGGACTGCAGCAATACAAAAGTAGTTTGCAATATTTTTTTTTTTTTTTTTTTTTTTTTTTTTTTTTTTTTTTTTTACGGATGGGCACATCTAGGTTACAGCATAAATGAGCTACTGTGTGTGTTGCGATCAATGATGAGACAGAAGGAAGGCACGTGATCTCTCATGCGAGGTACAGTGGCGCATTCGCACTCAGAGTCGGTGAACCAGCCATGGAAAATAACAGTAGTGCAATTTACCTGTTCACACATATCCCAACTGCACTTAGGAATCATAGACGTGGTCCAACAGACAGATGTTGCAGATATAACGCATACAGGCGCTCATGGTTAATTACAACACTCTACTTTTCTCACTACTCTTGTTGTGGTGGATCATATCGCAACAGTGAAGGTTAGACAGAACGAATAACAGAACAAGTTGGCGTTTTACTTCGTCTGGGAAATCCATTCAAAGATTTACGGAGGGAATAGAAGCAAACGAAAGTCTTTCTATACATTGCGACTGTATTTTCTGTCCAGTTAAGGTGGTCACCCAAATTAACGCTAAAGATTTAAACCGTTTTTAGTACAATATTAGTTATGGAGGTATATTTCAGTGCAAGGGCTCATGTGCGTGTAAGCACTCTGCTGCTGTTTTTCCTGGTATTTGATTTCATTGTAAGAGTGCGTAGTTCCGTTTGGAATGCTATAGTGTCCCATTTGGTGGAACAGCAACGCGCGCTCGCAATGTAACAAAATAAACGCCCTTTTGGGTGTTTCCACTCATACCTATAACACTGTAGAAAGCCGTGTTCTGCGCGCTCATTCGTAGAAAATTGTAGGCTTTAACTCCTGTTGACATCGGAGTCAGTGGTTGCTACAGTTCCGTGTGATGGAACGTTGGTAACATACATAATACAATGTCCACTCGCATTAGGGTGGCCACATGTCAAACGCCTCAGCAAGGCGGGTCGCTGCGAGGAGCGCGGGTAGAGTCGGTGAGGTTCTGGAAGATACAGACAGGGACTTTGTGTCACGCCGACTCCAGCGCCGTCGCCAGCTGCTGTGGGTTTCTCCGTTGAGGATCCACGGCTCGGACAGTCCGATCGAGGTGGTCCCACACACTCTCGATTGGGTCTAATTCCGGGGGTTTTTTGGCCAGAGGAGTCCGGTAACCTCATTCTGGTGCTCTTCGAACCAAGCAAGTACACTGCGAGCTGTTTGACTTGTTGCATTGTCATGCTGGTAGATGCTATCGTGTCCTTCAGAATGACGAGATCACCCAGGAACGTCACGAATACATTCCCTGAACCATAACGACCCCTGCTCCAGCTTGGATCCTTCCGACGATTATTGCCAAGTGTTCGCATTCAGACGTTTCACGCCATACACGCCAACGGCCTTCTGGCCAATGGAACATAAAACGTGATTCACTTGAAAACGCCACCTGTCGCCACTCAGTGACGTCAGGTTGTGGTACCGGCGTTTAAATTCCAGTCTTCGTCAGCATGGGTGCGTGAACAAGGCACCTACTGCAGAGGTCCAACCGCAGCAATATTCTCTCAACGGTCGTTGAGGAGACGCTGTTGGTAGCCCCTTGGTTCATATGGGATGTCAATTACTCAACAGCTACACATCTAGTCACCTGTGTGAGGGACGTAGCAAGACTCGATCGATACGTGCCAGCATCATGTCATCCGACTCCTACCTATTCCTCTGCTGCCATAAAAGTGCCAAGTTATTTTGTGCCTTCTGTAGCTTGGTGAGGGTAGCGGTGCTGTTTGGGGAGTGGGGTGGGGGTTGGGGGGAGGACTGTTTATCCCTTCCGTGACCACCCGAGCCGCATACCGGAGGAGCGCGCTGGCCACGGCACGGTCGGGGACGGGCGGCCTATCTAAACCGAAACAATCACACAGTCCGTTAAGTTTTCCCTCCGGGCCGGCGGCTGCTGCTGCGGCGGCAGCGGCGGCGGCGGACACAGACAAGTTTGGGCGTCGCGCGGGCCCACTAGTTTAATTACACAGTAGCGGAGCGGCGCGTCGGTGGGGGCGGCAATGGAGATGTCAGGGGGCGTCCCGCGCAGGCCCGGCGCAAAACAGCAAGTGCGGCGGTTTAATTCTCGTGTTAGGCACGCGCCAGCACACATGTCCCGCGATCGCCCGCCTCCAGTGGCTGCCTGGAGCTGCTCTCTCTGCGACGTCTGCTCTCCAGCTCCGGCTGCGAGCGTGCTTCTGATGCCTCGCGTGTCCACGCGTCACTTCAGATGACATAACCGTACTGCGCAGCGCCGGGTGGTACCGAGCCGTCTGCTGGGAGGACCTGCTGCCCCGCGCTCCTTGACACACACACACACACACACACACACACACACACACACACACGCACTGACACACGAATTGTGACGTTGTTACCACTTGATTACTGTATGTACAGGGTGTAACAAAAAGGTACGGCCAAACTTTCAGGAAACATTCCTCACACACAAAGAAAGAAAATATGTTATGTGGACATGTGTCCGGAAACTCTTACTTTCCATGTTAGAGCTCATTTTATTACTTCTCTTCAAATCGTATTAATCATGGAATGGAAGCACACAGCAAAAGAACGTACAAGCGTGACTTCAAACACTTTGTTGCAGGAAATGTTCAAAATGTCCGCCGTTAGCGAGGATACATCCATTCACCCTCCGTCGCATGGAATCCCTGATGCTCTGAAGCAGCCCTAGAGAATGGCGTATTGTATCACAGCCGTCCACAATACGAGCACGAAGAGTCTACATTTGGTACCGGGGTTGCGTAGACAAGAGCTTTCAAATGCCCCCATAAATGAAAGTCAAGAGGGTTGAGGTCAGGAGAGCGTGGAGGCCACGGAATTGGTCCGCCTCTACCAATCCATCGGTCACCGAATCTGTTGTTGAGGAGCGTACGAACACTTCGAGTGAAATGTGCAGGAGCTCCATCGTGCATGAACCACATGCTGTGTCGTACTTGTATAGGTACATGTTCTAGCAGCACAGGTAGAGTATCCCGTACGAAATCATGATAATGTGCTCCATTGAGCGTAGGTGGAAGAACATGGGGCCCAATCAAAACATCACCAACAATGCCCGCCCAAACGTTGACAGAAAATCTGTGTTGACGACGTGATTGCACAATTGCGTGCGGATTCTCGTCAGCCCACACATGTTGACTGTGAAAATTTATAATTTGATCACTTTGGAATGAAGCCTCATCCGTAAAGAGAACATTTGCACTGAAATGAGGATTGACACATTGTTGGATGAACCAAGTGTACCCGTGGAGGGCAATCAGCTGTTGATAGTGCCTGCACACGTTGTACGTGGTACAGAAACAACTGGTTCTCCCGTAGCACTCTCCATACAGTGACGTGATCAACGTTACCTTGTACAGCAGCAACTTCTCTGACGCTGACATTATGGTTATCTTCAACTGCACGAAAAATTGCCTCGTCCATTGCAGGTGTCCTCGTCGTTCTAGGTCTTCCCCAGTCGCGAGTCATAGGCTGGAATGTTCCGTGCTCCCTAAGACGCCGATCAATTGCTTCGAACGTCTTCCTGTCGGGACAGCTTCGTTCTGGAAATCTGTCTCGATACAAACTTACCGCGCCACGGCTATTGCCCCGTGCTAATCCATACATCAAATGGGCATCTGCCAACTCCGCATTTGTAAACATTGCACTGATTGCAAAACCATGTTCGTGATGAACACTAACCTGTTGATGCTACGTACTGATGTGCTTGATGCTAGTACTGTAGAGCAATGAGTCGCATGTCAACACAAGCACCGAAGTCAACATTACCTTCCTTCAATGGGGCCAACTGGCGGTGAATCAAGGAAGTACAGTACATACTGACGAAACTAAAATGAGCTGTAACATGGAAATTAAGCGTTTCCGGACACGTATCCACATAACATCTATTCTTTATTTGTGTGTGAGGAATGTTTCCTGAAAGTTTGGCCGTACATTTTTGTAACACCCTGTGTATTGGTAAGGGTAACTACCAGTCCCATCAAACCCCTAACCACCTTGATATCGTAAGGACGTCCCACAACATTTTTCTCAGTTATGTCCAGTTCATAATCCGTGGTTTGATGTAAATCCATACATACTATACAAGTGGACGTATGTATGTATATGGCAAATCTCTTCCTAAACCACTGGATCGATTTCGACCAACCTTGGTACGCCTTCAACTTACTGCCTGGAGAAAACCACTAAACTTCGTGATCGTGTGGCGCCTGTAGCCGGCAGTCTCCACCTGGGGAAGTTAGGCCAGCGAAGTGTAAGTCTTTTCAGTTGACGCCACCCCGGGCGACTTGCGTGTCAATGATGATGAAGTGATGGTCAGTACAATGGACAGTCCCCGACTGGAGAAAACTTCCGATCAGGCCGAGAATCGAACCCGGGCCCGCTGTTTGGCAATCAGAAGTGCTGAAAACTAAACTAAGCTGGTGGACTAAGGACCACTGTTGAGATAAGTACCACTCTCAAAATCGGCGATGGGGGAGGGAGCGGAGGGGTGAAGAAGTAGCATACCTCACGACACGCAGATACTCGTCTATATTCATCGTCATACTATATTCATCCAGTATTTGAGAATGAGAGAAATTAGAGACCTGCAACCAATGTGCAGATAATTTCAAACATTTACGAGACTTTTCCTTGCTGACACTCCTCCAAAATACCGAAAAAGTTTATCGCTTACCACATTTCCGCTGTTCAAGCAATAAAATGCCCCATCGGGCATGACCTTTTAATTTGTTACTTTTAACCCGCTGGGCAGAACAGGTGATTAGGATTGTGGAAAGCGCCAAATAAGGTTGGGATCAGTTTCACCTTAAAATTGTAATTTATTCCAAACAAGAAATCATAAAAATGAATAAGATAAAAAGCAGTTAAAATAGCAAATAAAATAATTTATATATATTCAGGGTGGATATATAGGGTGGATAGACAAATATAAACAAGATGCAATACAAACAGCTGAAGACTCACAATAAAATTTTCAAGATTTTAAAATAAATTAACATAACATTTCAAAGGCAGAAAGCCGCAATTTTTAAGTTTGAAAGCTAATTTTAAGAATAAGGTTCGAAGCTGCAATGTTTAAGCTTGAAAGGTAATTTTAAGAAAAAGGTTCCAAGGCTGAAGACCCACAATTAATTTTCCAAAATCTGAAAGAAATATAACCGTAAGCCCTAAATTTTAAGTAGATTAAACCGAACTAAAAGAAAAGACAACACAACGGCAATAGCCCTTCAGCAAATAACCACTTGCCGGAATTCAAACTTACTTACATAAAACACGGTAAAACCAAGACTTTTTCTTTTATCATTGGCTCTGAAAAAATAATAAACAGACAACTCAACACCGGTGAGAAAAACAGTAGAGACAACAGCACTCAGAAGCCTCCAGGGAGTCGGTCTGCCCTCGTTCACTTCGGTGAGACAGGTGGTGAGTTCAACTACACTTGATCCGTCGGAACCCAACCAAGGGACAGTTACGGCCCGACCGACAAAAACGACTTGATTGTCACTAATCGGTACATTAGAACTCAAACATCAAAGTGTTGCGGGTGTGATTATCCACAATCAAATATGTATATGTATTAAGCTGTCAAAACTACATATCGCGTTGGACAGTGACAACAGGTGAGGAAAGGACACTGCCTGAAATTACGTTAGTGGCCAGGGCTGGTAACCGGAACACTAACGGCCACAAGGCAGAAAATTCCGCTGGCACACTTCAATTGTAGTCAACCAATATAGTTAATTCCACCGCATGGCGGCTAAATTTCAGTAAAAAGAACACTCGGTGTTGCTCACAGCAAAAACTTTGCCAACAGCGAACCACCGAAACGAACCACACAAAGTGAGTGGACGTGGCTTGGGGACTTGAAACCACTACTCAACTTTGACGTCCTGGGTCGGCGAACCACGAAGCTCGTAGCGATCGGACAGCTCCACACACGTTCTGACACTGCGCAGGGACCGCCAGCGGACCCAGCCGACTGCACCGCGCGAAGATATCCTGACTGGTTCGCACCAACCGACCGACTGACTGGCAGTACGCCGTCAACATTTAAAACAAGTTGTCAGTGGAAACGACACCAAGTACACACACAGTTTGACACACACTTGCACGAAGACTTCTACGACACTAAGCAGTGGCTGGGCAATCACGAAGACAAATGGAGAGTCGATGCACACACACACACACACACACACACACACACACACAGCCGACTCATGGACGATCGGCGAGCCAAAAAGCGTCGTCCGGTAGGACGATCCACCAAGACCGTGGCCTGGCTCAAGTGATGCGTGGCGGCAATGGTCGGGCGAGCCATGTCGACGCAGACCTCACTGCTGCTCCAACCCGACTGCCCTAGTGCCGCATTGCAACTCCCCGACGGGCAGGTCCGGACTGCGCTCCACACGCATTCACACTGACTGGCAGACCCGAACTCGCAACCCGAACTGCGACCAACTGACTTACAAGAGACAACGAGCGGGAGGTAATAGCAGGCGAGCAAAAATATTAAGAGAGGGGATATATCGATCCGCGCTGCTAGCGCCGCTGACGGTCAGGGAAAGCAGCAACTCTGTGACAGTATTAATTTAAATTAACGTAGTGAGGTGGAAGTACGTTAAAAACAGGGTGTAAAATACGAGATGGCGGGAACACGAGCCACGCACGGCTCACTCTACTTCCAATACCCCTTTTCAGACATTAATCGCGTATACCACTGAATTGACCTGCAAAATTACAGCATTGTACCACACATTATCCAGGAGACACGACGTCATGATATCCGAGATGCGCCTAAAACTGCCGCATGATGTATGGCGTTTTAATTTATTAGTCCTTTATTGTTACCTCAGTCGCAACACATTTCACACACAGTATCCCAATATACCAATGGGTGTACCTTAAGAATTAAATAGTGGTACACCACTCAGTTCAGGAGATATGACATCATAAACATTGAGCTAAGTGAAAACGAAAATGCAAGGAAAAATTCGCTAGACATAAATATGTGTGGAACACCTTAAAAAGATGTGAAATATATGCGACATGTTAGTAAGCGGGTAAAGCCACGAGTAAGAGGTTCTTGGATCACTTTCAAACAAATTTGGTATACACATTAGTTAAGATCTGGAAAGAAAACTGTGGAGGTAAGAACCACCAGTCTGTTACTGGGGTTGTGGTGATAACTTTGACAGAGTAGTGGGGAGGGGGGGAGAGGAGGAGAAGGACACAGATAGTGGGTGGAGGCCTGGGGCAGAGAGAGAAGGTCGGGGAAACGGACAGAGAGGGAAGAGGAGGACATTGACAGAGAGAGGGGAGAGGATGAGATGGGCAGAGAGAGGGGCAGGAGGAAATGTACTAATTACATATTTTAATGTGAAAACCCACCAGTGTGGTTTGTCTCTTAAGATAGATAACTTACCGAATGGTGGGACTCCGTAATTGCCCATCTACGTTATGATATATAACCATTGTGAACACTTGTCATGTTTTTTATTGGATGCCAATACTATGATTCTGTAATTCTATCATTTCAAAAAAATTTATTCAGATTACGGACAGATAGACCTGACAATACGTCTATACTGCCGTGAAACTGGCAGCTGATAATAAAACACCTCTATAGAGCTATTCGGCCTTTAGAAATTCCTCATCACTCTTGACTTTTAAGTGTTAAAATTTTTGTGATAATTTGAATGGTCATTTAGCGTTGAGTGCTTTTATTGTCATTCATAGTATCTACGAGCTGTGGTTGTCCTCTCCAGAAAGTTGTCTGTAACAAAAGATTGGAATAATACATACTGAGCTAGTTCAGTGTTCAGTGTGTGTCTGTATGTGTGTGTGTGTGTGTGTGTGTGTGTGTGTGTGTGTGTGTGTGTGTGTGTGTGTGTGTCTTTGTTTGGTGCTTACGGGAGCTGATCGGAGAGGTCGTCAGCGCCATTGCACTCGTCAAATGAAACTAATGTGGAAAAAAATTACCAAAATGTGATCATACACGCTAAGGCAACCGGAAAGAATAAAAAATGCTGTACTGAGAAAAATGTTGTCGGACGTTCTTACGATATCAAGGTGGTTAGGGGTTTGGTGGGACTGGTAGTTATCCTTACCAATATACATGGTGTTACAAAAATGTACGGCCAAACTTTCAGGAAACATTCCTCACACACAAATAAAGAAAAGATGTTGTGTGGACATGTGTCCGGAAAGTAAGACGAGAAAGGAGCTGAATGGAAGGCACAGGAAAATGTCAGTGGCTGACCATTTACGTAAAATACGGGCGAGCCAGCCACTCTGTGAACATATTAAAATCATTTCTGTAAAATCTTGGTAAAAACGTTAGACAGTTCACGAAACTTAAAAACTCTGACCACGTTCGTTCGATCGTTACCTAAAATAGATTGCTGATCCGACGGCAAATCAGCCGCTGGTCGGAAAATAAAATACAGTCCACGTAGTGTTCAGCGCACTTGAATTACGTGGCATGCCACGCTGTACTTAACACTGATGCCGACATAACAAGTTGCTAGTAATTAAACGTGTGTAGGGCTCAAAGGCTCTTTGCAAGTCTTTGGGTGCCATTTCGGCGATTTGTCTGCCGCTAATCTGTCCCAGTCATCCAACTACGGACCTCCAGTTTAAAGCGGGATCCTAACAATGTGTCGTTCCTAGTGACTCCTCACATCGCTGAAAGGTGAAGGGTAGATTAAATGGCTCTGAACACTATGGGACTTAACTTCTGAGGTCATCCGTCCCCTAAAAGTTAGAACTACTTAAACCTAACTAACCTAAGGACATCAGACACGTCCATGCCCGAGGCAGGATTCAAACCTGCCACCGTAGCGGTCGCGCGGTTCCAGACTGTAGCGAAGGGTAGATTAAAGTCAGACAGAAAATTTCCGAGGTCTGTCAGTATTCGATCCCGCAACCTCTCTGGTTTTGAGATACACGCTTGTTAGACCACCGGAGCCGCTTATCAATTTCCACTTAAAAAAACAAACGTAAGTATACGCAAGAAAATATCTCAATGTACGCCAATCGCTTTACGCAATTGTTCACAACAGCACACATACGCTCGGACAGTCGCGTTTGTAAAGCGCGCCGCCTCCGCGACACTGGAAGGCGAGCGTATCCCGGTCCGAATCCTTCTGGTGGATTAACGACGAGCTTTAGTGAGCCGTCAAGCCTGGATGCGGGTTTTAGGCGGTTTTCCACATCCGGGTAGGTGAATGGTGCGCTGATACCTAGTTTCGCTGCAGCTATACGCACGCAATCGTTTGGAACACATTCTCATCGCGCTTAACTGTAGACTCAGATAGATGGGATACACAGATCCCGTACTGGGGGATGAACAAGACACCCATTGCGTTTGATATTTAGCCTCTTCAAAATCTTGATCAGCAGCAGCAGGCCAACAGATGTGTGAGCCGACGAGCTTCGCCGTTTTCCGCGATGGTCATGCCCATACGTTGGGCTATTAAAACCTGTCATTTGTCGAAGTCGCTTATGTCAGTGGATTTCACCATATGTGGTCCCCACCGTCGCCAGAGTGATTCCCCATTCGTCTCTGCTCTGATTATAAATGCTGATTCCATGATGAATTACAGACTTTCCTGGATGATGTGGAAGGATTAACGTGCCAATTTGAGGTAAGGGGCCCTGGTCCGGGAACGACTGTGTCGAAAGCCGTAAGCGAAAACCGTTCTGATACCTCTGACTGTGGAATACAAGATGTTTGAGAAAAGTAATTAGACTGATTTTTCGTCTACCAAAGTTTTTATTTTTGTCACCTTCAAAGTTGTTCCCTTCGGCAGCAATACACCAGCGGAACCGTCGTTTCCAGTCTTGGCAGAAGCACTGGAAGGCTGCAACTCGTAGGGCCTTCAACATGTCGGTCACATTCTTGATTGTTCTTCGGAGGTTCTTTTGAGACATTTTCGATTTCGTTAAAAGAAAAAAGTCACAAGGACTCTGATCAGCCGGCCGGAGTGGCCGAGCGGTTCTAGGCGCTTCAGTCTGGAACCGCACGATCGCTACGGTCGCGGTTCGAATCCTGCCTCGGGCATGGATGTGTGTGATGTCCTTAGGTTAGTTAGGTTTCAGTAGTTCTAAGTTCCAGGTGACTGATGACCTCAGATGTTGAGTCCCATAGTGCTCAGAGCCGTTTGAACTATTTGACTCTGATCAGCTGCACAGGGGGCTGTGGAACATCAGGAATGCCTCTTGAGGTCAAAAGTTCCTTGATGAAATTGACCGTGTGATTTTGGGTGTCGTTAAGAAGAAGCATCTTCTTGAAACTTCCTGGCAGATTAAAACTGTGTGCCGGACCGAGACTCGAACTCGGGACCTTTGCCTCCCGCCGGCAAGTGCTCTACCATCTGAGCTACCCAAGCACACAACCCGCCCTCACAGCTTCAATTTTGCCAGTACCTCGCCTCTTACCACCCAAACTTCATAGAAGCTCTTCTGCAGACCTTACAGAACTAGCACACCTGGAAGAAAGGATATTGCGGAGGCATGGCTTAGCCACAGCCGGGGGGATGTTTCCAGAATGAGAAGTTTGTAAGGTAGGAGACGAGGTACTGGCAGATCTGAAGCTGTGAGGGCGAGTCGTGAGTCTTTCTTGGGCAGCTCAAATGGTAGAGCACTGTTCCGCGAAAGGCAAAGTTCCTGAGTCCGAATCTCGCTCCGGTAAACAGTTTTAATCTGCCAGGAAGCTTCATATCAGCGCACACTCCGCTGCAGAGTGGAAATCTCTTTCTGAAAACGTCTACTTGTCTGCAGTGTCCGGTCTCATTCGATTTACCCTTTCCCTGAGCCTATTAAGGACATCTTGATAAAACACTTGGTTGACAGTTTGTCCTGGAGTAACAAATTCTTTAAGCAAGATAGCCCTACAGTCGAGAAAGCGTATCAACATTGTTTTGATCTTTGATGTGCTCATTCGATCTTTTTTCGGTCGAGAAGATACCTCCTTGTGCCACTCCTCACATGTTGCTTCGAATGTCCTTCTGCGCAGTTATGAAGTTTTTCGTCACAGTTTGAAACAAACCTTTCGCAAGTGCAAATCTTCGATCAAAATTTGGTGTACGGTGAGAGTGTTTAACAGGTCACCCGTCATCCTTATCGTTAAACGTCGGTCTGATCTCACAAGAGCACGTCACCTTCGGCGTTTTCATCGGTTTTTGAAGTTGAAGATCTCCCTGAGCGAGGTTCATTTTCATCATGTTCTCTGCCTTCCAAAAATGATTTGTGCCAGGAAAAAACTTATGCTCTTGGCGAGCAATGTTCACCATAGTGGTGTTTCAACTTTTCAGAGGTTACACTCGCGGATTCCTCAAGTCTAACACAAAATTTTATTGCATGACGTTGCTCTAAATTCCAGCGTTATAATTTCCTAACACACAGCAAAAACACAACTTCACTGATGGCGCTCTCAAAAATCACGTCGTGGCTGTAAGGAGCTAAAGCTCGGACTGAATGTTTGGAAGGGATTGACACACCTGTCTACACAAGTAAAGCAACACAGCGCCGCCAGATTGCTCAGACTGTTGACAGTCTCATCACTTTCCTCACAAACCTCGTACATGTACTGCAATTATTCTTGCTAAGACTGTGGGGTAAACAACTTTCATGGATGGTAGTAACGACAAACTCAAGAAACAGGTGTCTAGGAACATAGACCGTAAAATACATACTTTAAGAGCTATAAGCATTTTATTATCTTTTATGCTGTGAAACACATCTCTTCTAGTGCATGATATTTGGTTTGCATATTTTTTAAGCAGGTGGTATGGACCAAACCAAGGAAAAAATGTTCAGTAAATATTTCTGAAATGCATACCTTAAGAGCAATGGGCACTTGTTGAGCAGAAGAGATGTATTTCACAGTATCGATGATCAAGTGCCATAATCCTTAAGGTGTGCACTTTGGAGCCCATGTTTACTGGGCTGTTTACTCTTATTTTCGTCCACACCACCAGTTGTGATTGTTAAACCAAACTGTGCTGGAAGACTGCGACCATATTGCAAGTAAACAGGAGTACTGCACCATTACTGTACTGGTCACTAAGTAAGAAGCCAGTAGCTGATAAACCAATATCTTTATTTGATTCGTTTCAGGTAGATAGCTTTGTTTCTTACATACTGTCTTTACAAATCTGATCAACATTGTCTTTACACATCTGATCACCAAGATTTACGTGGCAGTCTAAGTATGGATTCTACACCAAAACGTCAGATAAAATCATTGGTCTATCAGCTGGTGGCTTCTGATTTAGTGATCAGTACAGCAGTTGTGCAGTACTCCAGCTGATTTCGATATTACCATATTTTAATATTGCCCATCCTAAAATCTGTCAGATGCATCAGAACGATTTTCGCTTATAACTCTCGACTGGCTCGTTTCTGGAGCAGTGTCCTTTACCTCATGTTGATACATTTATTTTTCTCCATCAAGCCTGAAAATTACTAAAACCATCATAGAATTACCCTGTATGCTTTCCTTACCGCGTCATGTGCCCACACCGGCAGCAGGCGGCATTCAGTATCACCGTTGTCAGTGGTCATAACATTTTGGTAATCAGTGTTTATACTCTCTTTGATTCGTATAATTATTATCGATAGGGATAGTTCTCCTAGCCCAAATAGCGATTTTAGTGCAGTAAGCAATTTAAGTTTAAGCGCACGCTGTAAATAAAGCGAGTGTACCCTGTAAACCCCCGTGGTGTTCGTAACATTTCGTATGTGTGTGTGTATGTGTGTGTATGTGGTTATATAAAATTCTCTGCGCAGTACAATTCTCTAGCCTAGAAGCGATTTGGGCTACCGTGCCACTGACAGCCTACACCTAATGATTTCCGTAAAACGAAGTATCATTTGCGCTTTTACTTCAGTTTAACGCAACAAACCAGTGGTTCCTATCGTAATGCTGCTACAATGAATTACAAAGTGGATATCGTAAAATATTTTTCCTCAAAAAACATATAGAGTGAAAAATAATTGAATACATAGGAAGCACACAATATCGGATGTGTGTGTGTGTGTGTGTGTGTGTGTGTGTGCGTGTGTGTGTGTGTGTGTGTGAATTCCTAAGGGACCAAACTGCTGATGTCATCGGTCCCTAGACTTACACATTACGTAAACTAACTTATGCTAAGAACATCACACACACACACACACCCATGCCCGAGGGAAGACTCGAACCTCCGGCGGGGGGGGGGGGGGGGGGGGGGGCCGAGCAACCCGTGACATGGCTCCTCAAACCGCGCGGCCACTCCACGCGGCAACCATACATGTAATTTCGAGATGGGCAGAAGATATGTTTGACTTTCTTTATACCATATCCCCCTTTATTAAACGGACAAAAAGTTGGCTGATAGTTATTAGCCACCCTGACTGGCACTTTGAGGAAATGCTGAGTGGACAAGCAAATGGAACTCAGCAAGTTTAATGCGAGTGCAGTTCTATCGGCCGAACCGAAGAGCATACATCACCTACTGAAGTACGGATAGGAGTTACACTGCACCTACCACCTCCTCACTGGGGTGTAGGCCGCAGTGTAGACGGCGTACGTGTCGTACCTGTAATTCTCTGGCTACACAGTGGACGGAATATGCCGTCCAGAAACTCTAAGGGCAGCAAATACTTCACTGTGAGGTAGAACACGGGTCAAGATTTCCGTTTGCTCACTAGCTAGGAACAGAAATACGACTCAAGTATTCCTCCGCAGAGGAGCATTTCAGTGCAAGTCGGACTACACAGAGAGGTAAAGAATCATCACTCGAGTACACAGAATAACATCTACACTACTGGCCATTAAATTTGCTACACCAAGAAGAAATGCAGATGATAAATGGGTATTCATTGAACAAATATATTATACTAGATATATACAGATATAAATATATTATACTAGAACCGACATGTGATTACATTTTCACGCAATTTGGGTGCATAGATCCTGAGAAATCAGTACCCAGAACAAACACCTCTGGCCGTAATAACGACCATGATACGCCTGGGAATTAGGTCAAACAGATCTTGGATGGCGTTTACAGGTACAGCTAAACCCATGCAGCGTCAACACGATACCACAGTTCATCAAGAGTAGTGATTGGCTTATTGTGACGAGCCAGTTGCTCGGCCACCATTTACCAGATGTTTTCAATTGGTGAGAGATCTGGGGAATGTGCTGGCCAGGACAGCAGTCGAATATTTTCTGTATCCAGAAAGGACCGTAGACGACCTGCAACATGCGGTCGTGCGTTATCCTACTGAAAAGTAGGGTTTCGCAGGGATCGAATGAAATGTAGAGCCACGGGTCGTAACACGTCTGAAATGTAACGTCCACTGTTCAAAGTGCCGTCAATGCGAGCAAGACGTGACGGAGACGTGTAACCAATGGCACCCCCTACCATCACGCCTGGTGAAACGCCAGTATGGCGATAACGAATAAACGCTTCCAATGTGCGTTCACCGTGATGTCGCCAAAGACGGATGCGACCATCATGATGCTGTAGACAGAACCTGGATTCATCCGAAAAACTGACGTTTTGCCATTCGCGCACCCAGGTTCGCCGTTGAGTAAACCATCGCAGGCACTCTGTCTGTGATGCAGCGTCAAGGGTAACAGCCATGGTCTCCGAGCTGATAGTCCATGCTGTTGCAAACGTCGTTGAACTGTTCGTGCAGATGGTTGTTGTCTTGCAAACGTCCCCATCTGTTGACTCAGGGATCGAGACGTGGCTGCACGATCCGTTACAGCCATGCGGATAAGATGCCTGTCGCCTCGACTGCTAGTGATAAGAGGCCGTTGGAATCCAGCACGGCGTTCCGTATTACACTCCTGAACCCACGGATTCCATATTCTGCTAACAGTCATTGGATCTCGACCAACGCGAGCAGCAATGTCGCGATTGGATAAACCGCCATCGCGATAGGCTACAATCTGACGTTTATCAGAGTCGGAAACCTGATGATAAGCATTTCTCCTCCATACACGAGGCATCACTACAACGTTTCACCAGGCAACGCCGGTCAACTGCTGTTTGTGTATGAGAAAACGGTTGGAAACTTTCCTCATGTCAGCGCGTTGTAGGTGTCGCCAACAGCGCCAACCTTGTGTGAATGCTTTGAAAAGCTAATCATTTGCATATCACAGCATCTTCTAGGTGTCGGTTAAATTTCGCGTCTGTAGCACGTCATCTTCGTGGTGTAGCAGTTTTAACGGCCAGTAGTGTATTTCACAGATAAACGAGTTTACGTGCTCGTTGTGGCAAAAGCAACACTTCTCAAAATCCAACCGCCAGATTGTCCGATATTGCTGTCGCCAGCTTAGTCCCTAGGTCGACCCTGCAGGGAAGTGTCTTCGATCAGTCCCCTCAAGGAAATACATCTCCACATAATATGTGCGCTCCTTCCTGAAAATGCGGTGTCTAAATTTGTGCTGAGGGGATGAATCCCAGCAGCCGTTACAAAAATATTGCTTCCCACAACCTGAGTCATGAATCTGGCAGCCAATCAGGCGAAGCTCATATTCCTTTCAGAAGATTTTCTAGAAGGTTCCATTTCCCCTCTTACATCCTTAGTCCCCCACCAGTCAAAAATGCTTTCTCTGCTTTTCAGCTGGAAGCTCGCCCCAGCACTTCCTATGAGAAAATACCTCAGAGGCCATGAAACGGTACAGTAGTTTCCGCTCTATAAGCAGCAGGTTTCGCTTCTCGCTCGCACCGGGAAATAGAAACAGAGGCGGCTCCGCAGCCAATTTTATTACACGACGCGGCCGGCCGCGGGTGCAACAGAACCCATGTGGACGAGTGGAAAGAAATGCACATGAACTTTCCTACTCCTCCTCACACCTTTCCGTAAAGCGTGGCCAAATCTTTGTTGGGAAGTAGTTCTGTAGTATAGTAGTGCCAACCTTACTCCTGGGTAGGGGATCAGAGAGATAGCACGGGCAGGGAAAAGTCAAAGACGTTCCAGTGTCACAAGATTTGGAGTGGAGAGGTTGGTCACGGCCAAGTGGTTCGACCATCCTCTCCACCGGGGCCCAGGAAGACCTCCGGGTGCCCGCCATATTCTAGGAGGTTAGAGAAGACGGGTAAGTGAGCAGACGTGCCCTCAGTGCGTCTCTCTCAAAGTTCACGCATGGAAGTGAGGTATTTGAATATTTGTACTAATTCTTTTATTTCCAGCTTCGGATTGTGTGAGGAAATGAATGTGCTCGTTTAATTCTGGAAATTTGACCCCTTGTGTTAAAGTATCTGGTACCCAGTTTGCCCATTATCCTCCTCACATAGTGAATGTACTATGTAAAATATTGGGAGACTTTGGAGGTATACATTTGGCCAACGCAATTCCGTCTTAACCGTAGAAATGTGCGTGCAGATTAGTATATGATATACCCGAGCTATAAGTTGTAAAATTGTAATATCTGTAAACCGAAACAATTGTTGCAATCGCTGTAAAGTCGAGTGATAATGTCATCAATCTTAAACATACCTTAAAAATCACAAAGAAGTCAAGTTAAAGGAATTTATTTAAAATAAAAGCTATAGAATGCAGGGACCCACACATCAGCGTGTGAGCCCTCCAGCCCCTTGCCTAGTATCGTACAGTAAAGGGCACGCTCTCTAGGTAGCGCTCTCAAGCTCCACTCCCCAGTTATCCGTTGCGCAATTTTGATTCAGGGCTTGACGACATCAACTTTCATCTGGCATCCCTAGGCAAGGAGGTTAGACGATAAACTTTCAGCCAGCTTGCAACCATTGTGTGTGACCCTGCACATTCCTTGGCACTAAAAGTAGGTCTTTTCGTCTTGTTCCATCCCTGACGCTCTTTTGCCAGGTATGCAATTCTGATTTTTTTTTTTTGGTCCCGTTAGAGAGCAACCTCCCATCCGCTCTGTCTGCACTGTGAGGGTTCTGTGGTCTCCAGGAGTGTAAACCACCTGTTCGACACTCTGCTCTCTCTCAGGGCAGTAAATGTCCACCCCTGCAGAAAACAACAGCTCTCTTCCTAGACCGTCTTTAGCCAATAACACCTTCTGAGAAATGCGTAGCTCATGTCGCCCTTCCTCTCAAAGCTCAGCCCTACTTAACTACCAGACATGCAGTATTACAGAAGCTCATAGTACGTGGTGCTAGCCAGTATCAGCCAATGAAATGGTTAATAACTTGATTGCATAACTGCAAATAATACAGAATATTAAATGTATGGCGGTAAAATCTTGCTATCTTACAGCCTTATCTACGAACAGATAGGTAAAATATTTAGTTAAGCATGCAGTTCATTACAGAACTCCCATAACTGCAGTATATAATGGTTGAAATGCATTGCATCATTCGACATAGTGACTGAAGTAGTGGACCGCAAAGAAAATAATGCTAGTCACATCGTTGAAAACCTAAATGCCTACTATTTGGGCTGGGGAGTCTATCGCTGTAGCCAATAACAACGTACATCAAGCAGAATATATGCGAGTACAATGATGAAACAAAACGTCATGACCACTACTCACTGGGTTTACTGGTGGAGAAGCGCCACATGACTCGGTAAGGACCGTATATAAGCAGAGCACATACTAATAGAGAATTACGTTAGCAACGATACGGGTGACAAATGAGAAAATCCACTGACATAAGCGGCATTGACAAAACTGCTGATTGTTATTGTTCGGTGCATGTTAAACGGCGGAAACGGCCGACCTGGTCGGCTGTTCACGTGCTGATGCCTATAACACGCCCGGGGTATAACATTTCCTGAAGAAACTTATCTTTCTCGCTTCGAATTCTGCACTGCGTCGCGTAAAGACAGGGACGAGATTAGATACTTTATGACCGTGTGCCAGGTTTCTCTGAAGCTGTTGGCCTCTCGGTTCTCCCAATGCCAGCTAAAACTATGGTCCTGTAATTTTAATGTGTCCAGTTGGGAAAACATCCACACAGTAAGATCCAAAGTTATGTGGAAAATCCAAAAATATTCAGTTAGTAAAAAGACTGCAAATTTGGGCTACACTGTCCACAACGGATATTATGACGTGTTGGACGTAGTTATTTATTGACACTACAGCTACACAGTCAACAGAAGTATACTGAAGTCTGTTGTCGGGACGTTAAACTCTCTTCTCAGATGACTGGCGTGCTAACACACGAAATCCATTGCTCAAATAGGTTCTTACCAGGTAGACAAGTGGCACAGTTCTTGGAAGTGGTACTGACAAGGGAACCTCCCCATCGCACCCCCCTCAGATTTAGTTATAAGTTGGCACAGTGGATAGGCCTTGAAAAACTGAACACAGATCAATCGAGAAAACAGGAAGAAGTTGTGTGGAACTATGAAAAACTAAGCAAAATATACAAACTGAGTAGTCCATGCGCAAGATAGGCTACGTCAAGGATAGTGTGAGCTGAGGAGCGCGGTACTCCCGTGGTTGGCGTGAGCAGCTGCGGAAGGAGAGGTTTTGGTTGAAGCCTTCCCTCGAGTGAAAATTTTAATTTTTTATTTTCGGTTTACATGACAAACTCTTATGTTTTCATCACTTTTTTGGAAGTGATTATCACATCCACAAGAAAACCTAAATCAGGCAAGCTAGAAGAATCTTTTTACCCATTCGCCAAGTGTATAAGTTAGGTGGGTCGACAACATATTCCTGTCATGTGACGCACATGCCGTCACCAGTGTCGTATAGAATATATCAGACGTTTTCCTGTGGAGGAATCGGTTGACCTATGACCTTGCGATCAAATGTTTTCGGTTCCCATTGGAGAGGCACGTCCTTTCGTCTGCTAATCGCACGGTTTTGCGGTGCGGTCGCAAAACACAGACACTAAACTTATTACAGTGAACAGAGACGTCAATGAACGAACGGACAGATCTTAACTTTGCAAAAATAAAGAAAGTAAACTTTTCACTCGAGGGAAGACTCGAACCAAGGACCTTCCGTTCCGCAGCTGCTCACGCTACCCACGGGACCACGGCGCTCCTGAGTTCACACTATCCTTGATGTTGCCTATCTTGCGCATGGGCTATTCAGTTTGTATATTTTGCTTATTTTTTCATAGTTCCACACAACTTCTCCCTGTTTTCTCGATTGATCTACATTCAGTTTTTCAAGGCCTATCCACTGTGCCAACTTATTACTAAATCTGAGGGGGGTGCGATGGGGAGGTTCCCTTGTGAGTGTCTAGTGGAGTCACTAGTTATTTTCACGAGCCTACACGTGACCGATCGCGACGCGGTAGTTTGAAGATTTCACGGTACGGTATCCGATCGAAAAGTATCTACGCAAGTGATATTTGGTCAAACTGATTATCCGTCCCTGAGAATATATCCGCCCTGTCGTTACAACTACAAGAAAATGCGCGTTTTTTTTTCTTTCCACCAGATGCGTTTTGCTTTACTGAGGTAAAGCATGATCAGTGGTGGTGATTTCCGCTTGGTTTCTCGCTCCATCGGGAAATGCCGTCTCCTAGCACATCTTCGGTGTTTTTCTTCGTTAGACACCAAAGATGTGATACCGGACGGTTTTTTCCGAGGTAGGTGAGAAACCAAGCGTAAATCACCACCAGCGATCATACTTTGAGCCGTGTGGCTCGATCAGCGATATTCCCGCCGCCGGTACGGGTCATCTTTCCGGTGGTGTGCGCAGAGCGCGCGGTGGCGCCACCTACCGGGCCGATTGGGGAGCGAGCGGTAAGCTCTGGCAAGCAGCGGGGAATTTTGCTTTGTGACGCCTAGCAGTGACGTAGTTTGCCAAGTCTGGCGGACAGTACAGGTGCCGTGCGAGGCAGCAGGAAGAGCACATCTAAAAGAGGCTGTTTACCAGGGTGACGGCTCCGTAGGAAAAATCGCCGGCGTGGAGGCAGTCACGTTACTGGGAAGCCGTTGGCGTATTTCGCTTGCTATATGTCTCCTGGCACCGGGGTCTGCGGTGGCTGGTTTCGTCGAACAAGCAAGAGAGTAAGGGCCTTGCTTGTGCTGTAAATTGTGGCCGGAATCGACTACTGGGTTCTGTGCTATTGACTGCAATTTCTTGGCCGGCTACTCCTGCTGAGTCAGTCCTCGAATGTGTTTAATTTCAACTTGCTTAGTACGCAGTGTTCTATTGAGAGCTGTATGTGATGTGATGATTAACATTTACTAGGGCCTGGAGTTCTGATACGTTCTGTTCGATTCCCGGCGGGGTCAGGTTTTTTATCTGCCTCGTGATGACTGGGTGTTGTGTGTCTTTCATCATAATTTCATCATCATTGACTCGCAAGTCGCCAAAGTGGCGTCAACTGAAAAAGGGCTTGCAATACGGCGGCAGAACTTTCCCGCATGGGGCCTCCCGGCCAACAATGCCATACGATCATTTCATTTCGTTGTACAGGGCTATTACAAATGATTGAAGCGATTTCATAAATTCAGTGTTCTATTGAGAGCTGTATGTGATGTGATGATTAACATTTACTAGGGCCTGGAGTTCTGATACGTTCTGTTTGTAGGTTGCTACTGTCAGTGTTTAACCGTCATTGAAAACAGTTTGGCTCGTCCTTGGGTAAGTGCCGCCTGGTTATTGTGTATACGTCCGTAGCTCGTGGTCTTGTGGTAGCGTTCTCGCTTCCCTCTCATGGGGTCCCGGGTTCGATTCCCGGCGGGGTCAGGTTTTTTATCTGCCTCGTGATGACTGGGTGTTGTGTGTCTTTCATCATACGTGACATATGGTCACGACACACTACAGATACGTAGAAAAACTCATAAAGTTTTGTTCGGCTGAAGCCGCACTTCAGGTTTTTGCCGCCAGAGCGCTCGAGAGCGCAGTGAGACAAAATGGCGACAGGAGCCGAGAAAGCGTATGTCGTGCTTGAAATGCACTCACATCAGTCAGTCATAACAGTGCAACGATACTTCAGGACGAAGTTCAACAAAGATCCACCAACTGCTAACTCCATTCGGCGATGGTATGCGCAGTTTAAAGCTTCTGGATGCCTCTGTAAGGGGAAATCAACGGGTCGGCCTGCAGTGAGCGAAGAAACGGTTGAACGCGTCCGAGCAAGTTTCACGCGTAGCCCGCGGAAGTCGACGAATAAAGCAAGCAGGTAGCTAAACGTACCACAGCCGACGGTTTGGAAAATCTTACGGAAGAGGCTAAAGCAGAAGCCTTACCGTTTACAATTGCTACAAGCCCTGACACCCGATGACAAAGTCAAACGCTTTGAATTTTCGGCGCGGTTGCAACAGCTCATGGAAGAGAATGCGTTCAGTGCGAAACTTGTTTTCAGTGATGAAGCAACATTTTTTCTTAATGATGAAGTGAACAGACACAGTGTGCGAATCTGGGCGATAGAGAATCCTCAAGCATTCGTGCAGCAAATTCGCAATTCACCAAAAGTTAACGTGTTTTGTGCAATCTCACGGTTTAAAGTTTACGGCCCCTTTTTCTTCTGCGAAAAAAACGTTACAGGACACGTGTATCTAGAAATGCTGGAAAATTGGCTCATGCCACAACTGGAGACCGACAGCGCCGACTTCATCTTTCAACAGGATGGTGGCCCACCGCACTTCCATCATGATGTTCGGCATTTCTTAAACAGGAGATTGGAAAACCGATGGATCGGTCGTGGTGGAGATCATGATTAGCAATTCATGTCATGGCCTCCACGCTCTCCCGACTTAACCCCATGCGATTTCTTTCTGTGGGGTTATGCGAAAGATTCAGTGTTTAAACCTCCTCCACCAAGAAACATGCCAGAACTGCGAGCTCGCATCAACGATGCTTTCGAACTCATTGATGGGGACATGCTGCGCCCAGTGTGGGAGGAACTTGATTAGCGGCTTGATGTCTGCCGAATCACTAAAGGGGCACATATCGAACATTTGTGAATGCCTAAAAAACTTTTTGAGTTTTTGTATGTGTGTGCAAAGCATTGTGAAAATATCTCAAGTAATAAAGTTATTGTAGAGCTGTGAAATCGCTTCAATCATTTGTAATAACCCTGTATATATATATCACACGACGGAGTTAAGCTGGCCAATTGCTATAGATATACATGGATAAAATTTTCCCTGGATATATTTTGCCGTGAATTGCCATAACATTACTGTTACGTTTCTATCTGAAGTAATAGTGTGTCTAAAACGTGTCTAATTCTAAATGAGTAGTTTCACAAATTGTTACGAGTTACTGACAGGCCAGTTCTTACTGTGTCTTCAAATAGTTTGAAACTGATTCTACTAATGAAATTACAAGAATTCCTTCAACGACAGTATGTGGATATTGTAATTAATTCTGATTTAGTCACAGATTTAAGTGTGGCTATTTGCTGTAAGTCGCTCGGGGAGGTGGGGGGTGGGACTTGATTTACCGATAGCCTTCACGCTAATTACTTGCATTTTGATTTCGTTTTATTTGGTAGCGGGTGCGGGGTCCTGGCCTGTGTCCTGCTTGTGCTGTTGTATATTTTCCGCCCTTTTTGCCCGCGCGTGCCCGCTGGCCGTATTATCTAGTTCGCTCGCGGCTTAATGTATAATTTGCCTTACGCACTTAATAGATTTGCTCTGCTTAGCTGATGTTCATTAATAGGTTGATTAATTCTACAGATGATGTGCTGTAATGAATTATTGTGTTTCTAGTTACTTAAGGCAGATGTCAGTCTGTAGTAGATACCCACTAGTTCTGGCATTTTTCGTGCCTATTCGTCACCGTTGCTGCTCCCGTTTGGGGGGTCCATGACGAGCCTGTATTGAAAACAGCTGAGTGGGAGGGCGTCCGCTTCTGGGGGTAGTTTGTTGAATCCCACGGGGTTGCTTGGTAACATGAAATTTCATATTTTATATCCTACATTGTAGGGTGCCTGCCATTTAAGTAACGTGGGTGTGTGCCATGGTATCTGATTTGTGTTGCCTTTACTCTGAATTACTTTGGTAATACCAATCACGGCGGTAACGAAAGACTACATTTTCTCGTTAAATTTCAGTAAATTGTTCTTCAGGTTTATCATAGTTTTTGAGTAAATAATTTTTAACTCATTTCACTAAATGTGTAATAGGCCATAAGTGCCGTGGTTTATGAATGTTTAAATTTTGAAGTAACTTTCTCTCATCTAACTGGTAAATTTTAAGATGTGTGGTAATTTTAAAAATGTGTTGATGGTTTTATTTGTTATTTGTCTTGTTTAAATGTACCAAATAAATGTTCACTGCAACTGTCGATGGTGATTGCCTGATGTGTTACTTGGTCCAGTCCTACCACCCGACAGCCTACTGTGCTGAGCTTGTGTCGTTGTGTAAAAGGTTGAATTCCATGCTGTGCTGAGACATCAGCCTCTGTTAAGCGAAACGCCCCCGATGGAAAAAAAAACCACACGTTTTCTTGTAGTTGCAACGGCAGAACGAAAATACCCAGTGGAATGTTAAAGCATCTGCGGACAATATGACGACACAAACGAAGAATCTGATTATATATATATATATATATATATATATATATATATATATATATATATATATATATATCTCAGTTTTGATGTTCACACAGATAACTGTCCTGTACGTGTTACTTGTTCCGTAAGCGTCGCGACACGTTTGATTGTTGTTCTACCGGCACGACGCACTATTTCGTAATAATCACTCTGAAATAAATCACCAATACCGATTTGTCAGCACTGAATGAAAATCACAACTTACATACCAAGAATTTTAATTACTTCGACAAGATTGCTGTAGACTGCGTCCTGCATCCGCATCGTCAACATTCATGATACACGCACCACGGAGGTACAGCCCAGACGCCCTCTGGTACAGGTATGCGGGATAGATAGCGATACTACACATGTCGTGAGGATTTAGGGAAAATCGTTAAGTCGACCATGAAACTATGGTTAGGCGACAAGATACTGGACGTCTACGCCACATCACAGATAATGGCAGTCGGAGGCTTTGCTGTTCTGTAAAGCAGAATACTGGCAGGCGACGATCTCTGGAAGATTTGGCGCCAGAGAGTAATCCCGGGGCACATTGTTCAGGGTTCGTTGTCTAACAAGCCGCTCCGATACAGACGACCCCTATCTGATCCCTTGTTGACCCAACGTTGTCGACAATAACGATTGTAGCTGACACGGGATCAACGACGCTGGACCGTGGGCTAATAGAAATGTCTCACCTTATCGGGTGAATCAAATTTCTTGTTATACCACGTCGATAATCGTGTCTAGATACACTGTCACCCAGGCTGCTCGGACCCAACCGGTGAGAGGGGCAGTATTATACTAGGGGGGACTTCCAAGCGACTTGTGGTAGTAATCTGAGCTGTGGACTGAGCCAACAATATTGCAGACCTCTGCTTCTCCTCATGTTAGACGTCTTTCACTCACAGCGATGTCATCTTCCGGCAGAATAACCGGCCTAGTCAGAAGACGAAGAATTCCAATCAAGAACAACTGCCAAGATGAGGAACATAGAAGTAGATATCCTCGGTGTAACAAAGCAGCTTAAATCACTTAATAAAGGCAAGGCCTCCGGTGCAGATTCTATACCACTCAGATTCCTCTCGGAGTATGCTGATAAAATAGCTCAATATTTAGCAATTGTATACAACCACTCGCTCACAGAAAGATCCGTACCTAAAGACTGGGAAACTGCTCAAGTCACACCAATACCCAAAAACGGAAGTAGGAGTAGTCCGCTGAATTAGAGACCTGTATCACTAACATCAATTTGCAGTAGGGTTTTGGAACATATACTGTATTCGAACATTATGAAGTACGTCGAAGAAAACGATTTATTGACACATAGTCACCACGGATTCAGAAAATATTGTTTTTGTGAAACACAACTAGCTCTGTATACTCATGAAGTAATAAGTGCTATCGACAGGGGATGTCAAATTGATTCCATATTTTTAGGTTTCCAGAAGGCCTTCGACACCGTTCCTCACAAGCGCCTTCTTACCACACATCGTGCCTATGGAATATCGCCTCAGTTGTGCGACTGGATTCGTGATTTCCTGTCAGAAAGATCACAGTTCGTAGCAATAGACGGAAAGTCATCGAGTAAAACAGAATCAATATCCGGCGTTCCCCAAGGAAGTGTTATAGGCCCTCCATTGTTCCTGATCAATATTAACGAAATAGGAGACAATCTGAGTAGCCATCTTAGGTTGTTTGCAGATGATGCTGTCATTTACCGTCTTGTAAAGTCATCAGATGATCAAAACGACTTACAAAATAATTTAGATAAGTTATTTGTGTGGTGCGAAAATTGGCAATTGACCCTGAATAAAGAAAAGTGTGAAGTGATTCACACGAGTGCTAAAAGAAATCCGCTAAATTTCTATTACGCGATTAGTCGCACAAATCTGAAGGCTGTAAATTCAGCTAAATATATTCAGGGATTACAATTACAAATAACCTAAATTGGAACGATCACATAGATAATATTGTGGTTAGAGCAAACCAAAGACTGCGATTCATTGGCAGAACACTTAGAAGGTGCAACAGGTCTACTAAAGAGACTGCTTACACCACGCTTGTCCGCCCTATTCTGGAGTACTGCTATGCGGTGTGGGATCTGCATCAGGTGGGACTGACGGATGACATATAAAAAGTACAAAGAAGGGCAGTTCGTTTTGTATTATTGCGGAATAGGGGAGATAGTGCCACAGACATGATACGTGAATTGGAGTGGCAACAATTAAAACAAAGGCGTTTTTCGTTGCGACAGAATCTTCTCACGAAATTTCAGTCACCAGTTTCCTCCTCCGATTGCGAAAACATTCTGTTGGCACCCACCTACATAGGGAGAAATGATCATCACGATAAAATAAGAGAAATCAGCGCTCGCACAGAAAAATGTAAGTGCTCGTTTTTCCCGCTGCCGTTCGAGAGTGGAATGGTAGAGATACAGCTTGAAGGTGGTTCATTGAAGCCTGTGCCAGGCACTTTACTGTGAATAGCAGAGTAATCACGTAGATGTAGATGTAGAAGTAGAAGGTAGGAATCTTGGTACAGTGGTTTGAGGAACATGAGTCAACTCTAGTTGTCTTTGCCACCAAATTTATCTAATCTGAACCCTGTTCGACACATCTCGAACGTTATAAGGCGCCAGGCTGTCACAGTGACGAGGCACACACCGGTATCGGTCGATAGAGGTTATTACGAGCACTCTGTGTGGTTACTGAATATTCTCCCAATGAATCAGTGTCTCACATCGGTCTTTCTTTTTATTAGTTTTATGTTGTCGTTCCACTTTGAATCATTGCGTACACATGCTCCAAGATACTGAATGGATTTGACTGCTTCCGGTGAGTATTCGTCAGTCGTGTGATCATTAAGTAAGGCGTCTTACCACCTATTTATACATAATAGGATACAACTGCTTATGCCATTCCTCGCTCCACAGTCGACACTTTGCAGATCTCTCCGAGTTAGTTACAATTTTCTAGCGTTTCGGATTATCTCTCGTACAAAAGTATCTTCTTCGAACAGCCTCGTCGAGCTTATAGCGTCATCAGAATTTGAAATGACACAAGAGCACAAAATGTTTACGAATTTTCCTAACAAGAAAATAATATTACAAAGGATGATCGAAGCAAGATATCAGAAGTAGAATAACGGGGAAGAAAAATCTTTCTTCGATAAAAGAGTTCGCTTAGTATCAAACGTTGCGGCCGAGTTGAGGTACAAGTTCCTGAAACTGTGCATCGTTACACGGGAGTGAAATGTGGACCAGAATTGTAATTTTGGAAAAGAAAAATGATTTGAAAAATGATAGTGTCAAAGAACGCTACAAATTAAGTAAACAAATGAGATACTACATTAATAACCAGAAAAGGTAATAGGCGAGGAAAGAAGTCTCTGGTAAAATTCTAAGAAAACAATATATAGCCTAGTACGAGGTCTTGCTGCGGCAATGAAAAGGACGGTAAGGGGCAAAACTGCAGAGGTAGCAGAAGACTGAAATACCCTAAATAGCTTATATGTGATACTGGGAGCAGTATTTACGAAGACAGGACCATGAGGAAGAATGACAGAAGACGATAATAATAAGCTTTGTGCAGTTGTTACCCTGTAAATCGTAAGAATCTGAAAAAGAAATAAAAATCAGAGGCACCAAGAGATGCTGATAATTAGTCCTCATTTACTGTCGTTTTGCTCCGCCTGATTGTGTTCATGTCTCATAAAACTATTTGCAAGAGCAAGTGTGGGAACGGTCTTATTAAGGCGTCAGTGGCTTTTATTTTATTTTTCGTCTCATAATAAGATTGTCCTCAAGCTGGTGCTAACACTTTTATGATAGATGAAGACGATCAGATGCCGTAATAAGAAGGTTGCCATTCAAGGTGGTGCTTAGTTTTATGATAGGTGAAGATGCTCAGGCGATAGGAAAACGGTAGTTAATACAGATTGTCTTACGAGCAGCTCTTCGCGATTCTATAGGATGATTTCTTTCATGTAACAGTAAACGAAATGGTGAGAGTGAAGAATCGGTGCGAAACTAGCACCTGTGTTTAATGACGACGAGAAAAGCACAGAAATTTGAGCTGATAAGAAATGTTAGCGACAGCCGTTCTTCCCACGTATAATTTTCGAATAGAACTGGAAATGGGGTAAGTATCCTCCGCCACACACCGTACATAACGTGTCAAAACAGGTCATTGTCCAACAGATTCGTCCTACCCTACACATTTCAGTGTTTGAAGGCTTACTTGTTACGTAAAGGAGGAAAGCATTTCATCGGCACGCCTGTCGGATCTTGCGCATTCTTATCCAAACTGGGGGCCGTAGTTAGCTAATAACGAGGAAAGCAGGTGCCGACACTCCACCCTCTAAATTGCAAATCTTGACGCCTGCTTGAAGGGCTTCCCTCATCCGACTCACCACCCCCACCCCCAACGCTGTCCCGTAGCGATTGCTAAAGAGAGGAAATTAAATCCAGCCCACCAGAGCGCATTCACGGCTGCGGCAATGCGTTTGTAGTGGATCCTGTTTCACAGACACTTATAAAGAATCGAGAAGTTGGCTGCTCCTTCGCCACGCCGCCAGTTAGAATTTCCCTCACCCCTCGCCCACCTGCCCTGGCATCCCCTCCCCCATGCCCCACCTCAGCCCCTCGTTTTCCTCTCTCCACCCTCGACTAGAATCACGAGCTCGGAAAATCACTGGTTAAGGTGTCGAAGATTGAAAAGAAAGTAAAGGGGGCAATTTGAAGAGTGACGGGAGGCACAGGCGTGAAAACCGAGAAAAGGAGGAGGGGGAATTCCTTACTCGTCTTCACTGCTTTAAGAATTCTGTCTGCTCTCGCATTCAAATGAACCAAAGAAAAGGCGCAAAAAAAAAAAGGAGGAATGAAAGAAGTCGAAGGAAAATAGACGGGAGCACCGAAGAGGTTTGAAGGGTCGGGGCGGCGCAGCAGGGTCGCTGTCACACGATGCGAGAGGAGAGAGGAAAAAAAAAAAAACGAGATAAAAAATTGGCGGGCACTGGCGCGATAAAGGAGACGAGGGAAGCGGCGGAAGAGGGCAGCAGAATACGGCAAATAATGGAAAAGAATTTTTCTGCGTCGGCTGTCAATTTCTTCCGGACACAACCAAATTGGTTTCGTCTCTCGCCCTCGGTCGGCGGCCCCACCGGTTGCTCGGGACTGTGAGAAAGATAAAATAAATAGAGTGGGGGCCCGGGGGAGCGCCTATTGACCAGACAGAGACGGAGTGGCCAATACCGGCCGCGGCACGATCGGAATCCGAAGCCACCTGTTGATGCGCGGTGAGGGGCCCGTCTTTATTAGGAATGCGTGCCCCGTGGACCAGCGGAATGCACGGGCCGGACTACGGGGACCTCTCTGCAGCTGTCTTAGTATTGCGGGGCCGATTGGCTCTAATTGGGACACCTCTCTGCAGCTTTCAGCAACAGCGGAAATTACGGTATTCGAACACAGTGAGTGATACAGGGATGCAGCCCATCAGATAAAGTCATTTAAATGACTGTATATATTGTTTATTCTACTGTACAATAATGATTTTGGCCTTTGGCCACCTTCAGGTACACAATGTTAAGCATGACCAGACTTCTGTAAACAAAGTGTATGTTCAACTTGGTTATATATCGCAGCTACATAGTACAGGGTAACTGTGCAACAGATGGGCCACAGTTTGTTTTCAGAAAACTATTTACGTTCTTATTTTTTCTCAGCATTGTAAAGTTGATGCATTAAGTTGTTCTGAAAGCGGTACTGATATTCCATACAATAAAAGCGGGTTAAAAGCTGTGAGCTATCTGGGGAAGTTAACGCTGCTTTACTGAGCAACTGTTTCACCAGGTATCCAGTCTAGCTTACCAAATTCCCAACCAGACTAACATTAATTATAATCTTTTAATAGTCATCTTACGGCAACCGGTGATATATATACATAAAAAGAGAATTTAAATAAAAGGAAATAAATCAGTTTATGTTTGGACATTTATTTTAACATTTATCAATTTCAGCATATTAAACTTTATTCATAACTAAACTGGTGCCTTATTTAGGATTGTGAAAATGTGGGTTTGTAATCTTACGGAACACATCAAATATGGAGCCAAGATTGGGAGACTGCATACAACACTGCATTCATAAAAGAACACATGAAGAACGTTGAAACATATGCAAGAGGAAATTAACTACAACCAACCGATTCAATTTTCACCCAAAGAAGTTACGTTCGTAGCGCAATCCTGTCCATCATGAAATTACCACACACTGGTATACTAAATTCATACTAACTCCCTGTGAAATCTTCCCGAAAAGAATAGCTGAGGGCTACTTTGATGATTACACCACATGCTTCACGTGGTCAACTTGGTTTACACAAAGAGTGTAACTCCACAATAATTTTGATGATTAAAATAAATTACATCGAAACGCAATTTACAAAAGAAAAACCTCGAACTGGTTACTATTGTCTTACTATTAACCTGATGGGTCAAACAATTCTATAAGCACGTGGTACTGGTCTCAAAAAGTACACCCCACGTGGGTTGAACATAAAGAAAAGTTGCTATACTGAAAAATATTTTCAAGACGAGACGTTATAATCTCACGCATATTCGCATTTGAGATTGATGATATTATTTAGAGTTACGAATCATCAACACGTGGTTCCACTTTATTCACAAAGTAGTGACAAACCAACTACTGGAAGATATTCTGCACTTCACACTCGAATTACACTGTGTTGCAATTAAGATAACATAAGATATTTTAGATCTAAACCTGAAACAAAGGTGATTAAATTTCCAGTTAGGCTGAACATGAGAAATCCATTGTCCTACTGACTTAGCAGAGACGCACTTAGCTGGAGCTCTTACCACTTCAAACGCTCACCGTGGACAGACTGGCCTGGGCCCCTACCAAGGGTGCTTCACAGATACAAACGGAAGTGACCAGAGAGCCAGCGTCCTATACCAACATGACAAGGGACGGACAGGACCATACTAAGAATAGAAACCTCTTTGCTTTTAGAAAGCGTAGCTACCTGTTCCGACGTTGGTCCTACTGTTCTCTAGCAGACAGACTTGTCTGCTACCATCAAGCATGGAACTAGAAATACATTTGCTCATTCATCCTTTCACACAGAAGGGAAGGGGGATGACAGTATCTTATCATATACGCTATATAAAAACAAGCGCTTGTAGGTTCCATATGAGACTGTGTGACATGAATTACATATAAACTGTGTTTTAAAGTGTAGTAATGTGACAGATCATCCTTCATTATGTGTAAAAGTAACACGTTCCACTGCTCAGTCTTCTCCCAGATAGAAACACCACAGTAAATTTAGAAGTGGAATGTATGCCGTAAATGACACAGATTTAAGAAATTAACATGAGAGGAATCCAACAGAGACCTTTCAGCATATTCGAATAGAATGTCATGTAAAATTAAGTACAGTACTTTAATGGGGCACTGATACTTAAAATGCAAGAGATATGATAAAATGAAAATATGCATGAGTGGTCCATCTCATCCATAGGTATATGGATGACATGGACTGATACACTAGGAGAGACGTACCGTATAAAAACAACTGTATCTGAAGAAAAGAGTCGATTAAAATTACGTATTTTTATTTGGAATACGTTATAATGAATACAGAATTATACTATGAAATATTTTACTCCAGAACAGTTTTCTAGTTTATTACAAATCTTAATTGAACATTGTATTTTCTAATGAGTTCCCAGTTTTAGCCTATCTTTATCTCTCCATAGCAATTAGGCTTATCATCAAATATTAAACAACATTCGGATGACCATCGTGAATAGGAAACAAACTGAATCCAAACGTCATTTTTATAAAAAAATTTCCCATTCCATTGCGACAGGCTTTTACAGCAACCGGTTTCAAAGTGTTTCAGAACAAAAACACACTCAGTGGCGAAACTATTTAATGTCATTGACGCGTTTCAGCCTCTTGGGGCATCATTATATTGTGTAAAAGTAGCTGGATTCGTGACCCATCAGTTGTAAAACCACATATAATGTAAAATAGTCACCAATGTAATCGGATATATAATCCATCCGCCATGAAACACCTAAACCACTTCAAGGTGCTCTTCATGGTTTACTTTTATACAATCTGATGTCCCAAAAGGGTGAAACACGCCATTTGCATTAAACAATTTAGCAACCGAGGCTGTTTTCGTTCTGAAGAGTCTTTTTCATTAGTTTCGTAATGGGTTTCACCGTACCCAGCACATTCATCTTCATGCCATTCATCAAAGTTACTTTCGTAATCTTTTACAGTTTTCAGTGTCGTAGCTTTCTGCATCTGATGAAGACGGTGAGCTATTTTCTGTAATTTTTTCTTTTTCAGCTTCTTCGGTATGTTTTCCTTTTCCCTATTATTTTTGCGTTTTTTTCTGTTTGCTTGCTTTTACTATTCCTCTTATTTCTTTACAGTTCAAATATTTTCGGCAAAGTTTTGGATCCAGTTGCTTTCTTCTTCTTAAAATTCGTGGATGTCTCAATAAAATGGAGAGGAGCTATTTCATCCAAAAGTTTTGTTTGTGTTGGCTTAGGAGTAGCCTTTTCAGTAGTGGCAATCTTGGAAGTTTTAGGTTTAGTGGGCGTGGAGTCCGAAGTTACGTCAATGAAGGAATTTGACTTCTGCAGATAACTCTGCTGTATTGGTGTGCTTGGTTTCGCTAGGTATTTTGTTGAACTTTGAAGTTGTTGGATGACTTGTGTGTGATATTCTGCTCTGTAGTTTGCTGGAGTAGATGTACGGTATCTTCCGAAAAATAGACATAATAGGCATAGCCTGATACCGCGACCATTTTTACTGAAATCATTCCACACGCCTTGAAGCTAAATTTCATTGTGATCCATATCATCCACAAAGTGGATAACCTACAAAACCACTGGTCCATCTCTCCCCATTGTCTGAGAGAGATGGATCATCCCGACTTCTGTCTGCAACTAGCGAACTTGGTGGCGACTATACCTTAAATTTATGCCTACACGTCTGTCAATCTCGCAGTAAAAATAATGCAACAACATTGCGCAAACTGAGCCTTGATACTGAAGTTATGTAACTACACAACAAAACTTTTCGGCTCACCAGAGTAATTTTTCTCCAAACTAACTCGAAAATAACAGCAACACTTTTGCACCATGTTTGTTCAGAAAAGAGCTTCCTCACAATAGTGGGTGATGCTCTCTAGCGGCACATTCGTGAAATACGCCACTGTTCTGTCTCACCTTGTGGTCACCCGGAGTTACCCTATAAATGAGAACTTGTCCACCAAGTGTCTGGCAGACAAAGTCTAATATCAAGTGAAACTATAAGATTCCAGAGACCTTTTTAGGTTTTTAACATCTATGACGTGTAAATGCAGGTCGAATCGGTGAATTTAAATTCGTACGAAGGGAGGGATTCGAACCCGGTTTTCTTGCAAATTTTCATTCATCGCTTCAATCTGCATGTATTATATCAAGTCTAATGTATTTCGACGATGACTTGGTTTACAGACGTCTGATCATGCATGACACTTTGGTACTTGAAAGTGGCCTAAGACCAAAACCATGAGTGTACAAAAGAATAAACAATCTATACAGTCAACTGGCGGAACTTTCATTTGAACAGAATTATTTGACTGTGGTCCGAATCTATGGGAAGGTTACCAGAAAAAGTAGTGCCATTGTGTGAAAAGATTTGCTTTGCTATATCTGTAGCGTGATCCGTGAAGAAGGCAGTACAGTCACCACAGTTCACTTCCATGCCCCTCTGACATTATATCAGCTATCACAGTTGAAGGTTTTCTCACACAACCTTTTTTCTACAACCTTTTTAATTAGAGATTAGCAGTATAAAGCAGCCTGGGACACAAATTTCGTTTCGTCAAACAGTATCTTACGTTTGTTTGTGAGGCTGTGTACAGCAATTGCAGATTTCTCCAGTCCATGGTTTTTAATATGTCGATGCTCCACACAGTGGTCGATAACGATGAGGATGTACTGACCAGTGTAACTGCTGGCACTCTCACAAGGAATGTTGTAAATCCTAGGGATCCTGAGGCCGAGACCGTCCTGAACAGGGCGTAGCATCTTCTTAGGAAGTCATAAAATAGATCTGATACCTCGTCTTTTCACGACGCTGCCTATATTGCTGGATGTAGCGCCGCAGGTAGGATTCCAGTCGGTGGATTATCGTGGATGATCACTTGAATGTTCAACATTTTCACGCGCCCTTTTCTTGGAGAACATTGACTTCATATCACATGACCCATACCCTACTTCAGATGATTAACTTCGGAATCCAAATGGTCTTCGTCAGAAACAGTTTTCTCTCTGTGTTGCAGAGTATTTAAAGCCGCTGTCTTCTGAACTGGATGCTGAAAACTCTGGGCGCTAAGATGTAAATCAATATGGGTCGACTTGCGGTACAAGAGTGTCCAAGATGCCCATCCGACTTGCATTCTGCCAAAACATCTAAACATGTCGGCCTTCCCTCTTTCTCTGTCTCGACGGTGTACAGGAAGTTTGGTTGCATACTGTTCATACTTTCATGGAAGTGCTCAAGATCTTCTATGACGTGTGGCTCGACCATTACCGTGTCGTCAACATAACGATAAAATGAAGATGGACGAGCGGGAACCAAATGTAATGCACGTTGCTCAAAATGTTCCATAAAAGCTCACCATTGCGGGACACAGTGGAGAACCCATAACTGTTCCACCCATCATTTCATAAAATTTACCAACGACGAAGATCCCGATGGTCGTCATAACATGTCGGAACAACTTTATCGTTTCAGGAGGAAAATGCTGTGCCAACTGTTTCAGTATGTCCTCTACAGGAACTTTTGAAAATAGTGAGACCACGTATTGGCTGACTAAAATATCGTTTGGGCTAACTGTAATTTGTGTAAACTTCTCAATGAACACCTGAGAGTCTTTGATGTGATATTCATAACTAGGTTACATATTTGGCAGCCTGTAGGTAGGAGAGCTGATAGCGCTAACAGTTGGCATCAGTGGGATGATACATACGTTATGGACTTTAGGTAATCCTTACAGCCCAAGAGTTCTAGGAGATATTTGATGACATCCTCTGGTAGACCGGATTTCTTCAGGAGCTCTTCCGTTTTTCTGCTGTGCGACTAAGCTGAGTCCTGTTTGAGGCATTTGTGCACGCTATCTTTCGATGCCACTTTGCTGTGGTATTAAGGGCAACCGCCAGCCGTTGTGGCCGAGCGGCTCTAGACGCTTCACGCCGGAACCGCGCGACTGCTATGGTCGCAGGTTCGAATCCTGCCTCGGGCATGGATGTCTGTGATGTCCTTAGGTTAGTTAGGTTTTTAAGTCGTTCTAAGTTCTAGGGGACTGATGACCTCACATGTTAAGTCCCATAGAGCTCTAGTGCTCAGAGCCATTTGAACCATTAAGGACAACCGTGGCATTTCCCCTGTCAGCGGGAAGTACCACAAAGCCCCTCTCTCTTTGCTATGCTGATGTTAGATTTGAGCGGCTTGGCTGAAGCCAAAATGAGAATGGTGGTAACTCATACGTCGTCGGCGTTGTCTTGTGAGAGATGCCGCAACGCCTGTTTCACTTCACTCACGAACTTCACGAGTGATGCAGTGCGTGACTTAGGAGCGAAATTCAATCTTTTATTAAGGGCCGAGATGGCTGCTTCGTCCAGGTTCTTGTCCGACAGGTTAATGACAGTGCATACCGTTCCATGAGATAACACCTATATTTGCGTGGTTGAAAGCTGCTCAATTTTCTTTGTTTGTTTCGACGTTGTATTTCTATAATGAGCTCTTTGGCAAGCTGCCGTCGATATATCGACCCACTCCCAGTCGAGAGATGAGAGAAATGCAAGTAAAAAGAGACGGAAATAATATAACAAGCGTGAATGGGTATCCGGTTCGTACCTTATACGTGTATCCTTTCTTTGACGGTGGGCAGACTGTTCATCTGTAAAATATTATTCACTCCTGCCGACCTTACGTGATGTTTAGTCACAGCAAACTTGGGCACGATCTCCTTAATCCGACCGAATTGCAGATATACCAGATTACTATATTAAATTCAAAATTACTATATTCGATGCCAGATTACCATGTTAGATTTTAAGAAACTTCACTTTTTCAGGAATTCTTATACTGCTATGTGCTATGTGCACTCATATCCTTTCTTCTTCAGTCACCTTCAGTCTATTTGCTTCTCAAATAACAAAAATCATGTACTGCTTGTGGAATCAAATTTTCTAATCTAATTCCCTGAGCATCGCCTGATTTAAGTCGGCTAAGTTCCATTACCATATGTAGCCTGTGGTGGCCTGACCTACAGCGACATACAGGTCAACTTTCGCTCTTGCCATCACGTTCTCATGATCTCTCACCATTAAACGAGTTTGGCCAAAGGTCACCGATAGAGTGGCAAGTCACCTGTTGTCAGTGTTGTCAGCCACTATGGTTGATGAATTCTGACATGGAGATGAAACAGCGTGGAGTGACGTACGTCACATCTGCCATCCATCCTCAGCTCTGCTTTACGCCCAACCTAGTTACGACTATTGTTGGTTGGTTTGCCGGATAAGCGGGAGCTCTGCGTTCTGAATGTCCTACCCTGATACTCTGAATCAGATACAAATTAAGTCACTTATTCTTGCTGCTACACTGTAACCACACAACAAGTAAAATTTCATTATTTGCTAGCTTCTTGGTGTTGCATTTTTAGTGGCCACCAATGATCTGTAGTAGAATTGAAACAACTTATGGTACAAAGAAACACCATTCGCTGTCTCCATACTTCGTCATGTACGTTAGCTCGTTCCGAATAGAAAAAACTAATATTAGTAAAAATATCCGTATGGGAATTAATATAAATCAGCACTATATTTCAGAAGTGTTTTTTATACCAGTCTCTGATCACCATATCAATTCCTTAGACAATGACCTGTTTCAGTCCGTAATGACCATCCTCAGATCTTTTTTACACTATGTTCTAATGTGATAAGGCCATAATGGCATCGGACATGGGGTAAAAAATATCTGAGGATGATCATGACGGACTGAAACCGGTCATCGTCTAAATAATTGATATTGTGATCAGAGACCGGAATAAAAAACATTTGACAGTATTGGATCATTGTTTGTGTACGTGACTATGTCACAGCTGGTGATATTTCAGAAGTTCGATACACAGGGTAGAAGTAACATAATACAACTAAAAATTCATAAACGGGCAGAAATAAAAGTGTGAGTCAAAATGGAGGTTAGGTAACGTAGCTGTTGGCAAAGAAGTTAAGAACTTAGTATGGAAGCACCACGAGAACAGACTTAGGTATTTAAGAAAAGTCGTACAGCCTCATGAAAGAGGGCAGAGATGATTACGAAAAATAGATGAATGATTCAACTCAACAAAAGGTTTTTATTTAATAAAAAAAATACTCCCTATAAATGACAAATTCAGAAATATAAGAGAAGAAGTTAGAATGAACAGAAGCATTCAAGAACACGACATGAAAGATCAGCTAACGGAATGAGTGTCAGGAGAAAATTAAAAACAAAGAAACGATTGTGAGGAGATATTACACAAAAGAATGAAGGAATAAAAATTTCAGTTCTGAAGAAACAATGAAATAAAGAAAAATGTAGAGAGAAAACTATTGAATATGGAAATTAACAATAAGGGTTTAGAAATGAGCCCTAGCAGGCTTGTAACAAAAAGTATAAAGTTAAAGTTTTTTATATAAAACAAACATCATTAACATTCTACATCTTTATTCTTCATATCTACATATTTGCAGTCCTCTGATGATAGAGGGCTCCAATTTCGAGCGTGTAACACGTCGATTTGTAACATAACCATGTCGGTGCTTGAGAAACAGCGTGCTGCCAATGAGTTTCGAATATTCGTCGACACATGGATCAACCTCTCCTTCTGGATTACAGTGCCAAACCAGACATGAATGCTGAGTTATCTGCAACAATCGATCATCCTCCGTACACTCCTGACTTGGCCCCTTCATTTGTTTCCGAAACTTAAAGAATACCTTCGAGCACTTTACTTTGATAGTGATGAAGAGGTGAGGTTGTGTCTCCGTTAACAACGTCGAACATTCTACACCGACGGTATCAGCCAACTGGTGTTCCTCGTCAGGGTGATTATGGTGAGGAATGTATATGTAGACATGAAGGAAAGCTTTAAGAGTTTTCACACAAAAACTTCGAGGCTATTGCTTTTCCACTTCGTATGTAAATTTGGAAACCTTAAATCCCACTTAGCGAAACAGATGGCCTGGACGAAATGGTGAATGTTTAAATCAAAAAGTAAAAGGCAGAACATAACGTAAAGACAAAATGTATTTCAGTGTAAAAAGATATACAAGATATGATGGAAGAAAATAAAAAGCAAAAGAGAGGTAAGAAAAGGAAAGTTGATTAAATATTACACAGCTTCTGTGTCAAGACACATATAGGCAGGATGCAGGTGATATGTTCTGTTTTCTGATTATGATGTATATTAGTTCCACTGACAGAGAAATCTAAACAATTTTCGCATATAAGTTTGGACTCGGTGGTTTCTGTACCAGGGTTCCCTACCTCAAATTGATACCAGCACTCTCCTGCAACATTCCTGATATTTTGTGACATCATCACAGAATCACCCTGTTTATTTGTAGGCAGCGTAGAACGGGGGTAAGTGCCAATATTTTTATATGTAATACCTTAAGATGAACACACAACAGTGTGCTTGTTGTTTCTCCTCTGCATCTAAAGTCTTATCACTAATATGTCACTTAATTTACTACCTGATGTTACCTGCACAGTCGTAACTGCACTACTAAGTGAACTACTTCTGTCAGTGTAGATGAACATATGTTCACACTTCAGCACATATACTGGTGCACAGGGGAAAATGAGCATTAATGGCTTGCTCTTGTCGCATGAACTTGAAGGTTCTAACCAATCTAAAACCATGTGATTTGTAATAGCTATATTTATTAGTCTACAAAAGACGTAAATACTGATGTAATGTTGTTCAGTACACCGACCTCAGTCACCAACAGAAATGTCTGCACTTATACCCGTATTTCAATTTAAAATAATTAGATATTCTTGCGTTGCCTGTTCAATCATTATTTTCATAACGATGTTTTCTAGTAAGCTTAAAATCTGGTTAAATCTCAGACGTTTATTGTACACAGACATGTAAATCAGTTATGAACGTATTACCATCAGTTTTAAAGTCATTCTAGCACTGTTATGTGCATTTCCAAAGTTATAAACAATGAACAAATACATTTGTAAAGTACCGATATAGGTGGAGATGAGGCGATTGAGATAAGCATGTCATCCAAGATTTTGCAGATTTCCTGCTTTTGCGAAGTCTTGCAATATTTAGCTCTTCACGTACTCATTATTATACGTCAAAATATTTGAGAAAGAGTGAAACTGATCTAGCTGCTTACACATGACGTTTATACGTTCATTAACTGAAAATAAAGAAGAACAGAATCATATTGATCAAGCTTAAGTTAGATGCTGCCTGAATTACATAACTTTCTTTTGGGTAATTCCTGCTACATCATTTAAGAATATCATTACAGAACCAATTAAAATTAATGTATTCGGTTATGGTATCATTAAAATTGACACTGCAATACGACAATCATCCACAAAGTTATGTCCTTTCATTGTATTGATCTTCACTAAAATGTTCATCCTTTGTTTAGTTCTTTGCCCGTACTGTAAAATTTGTGTATTCCGTGGTTTACATTCGCAATATCAAAATATAGTAGAATGAGACAGTGGGCTTACAGCTGCAATACATTTTATCAGAAAAAATTTCGCTGTGCCAATCATATACATTATTGGCTTTCAATTTCATTTCTGCGTTTAAATACAGTAACACACAGAAAAATTTATTAATCGACCAGAAGGCGTTGTCAACCATAAATTATATCAATTCCTTTTAATACTGTTTTCATAGTCTATCAGAACCTTCAGTTGACGTGAAGCATACGTCAGTATATGTTCTGGGTGCACACTTTCTTACCTTTTCTTGAAAGAGTAAGGATAAGTTGGAAATAGCAGAAGTGTGTTGGTTCCTAGTGTTATGTGTTTAAATGCTACTGTTATTTTAAAATAGTGACTGGTTCTTAACAATAAGTTTCGTAAGTGGGTAAATGTCTTGGTATTCAAAGGTCTTTTTTGTTTTAGACATGTACCTATAGCAGGTTAGATGAAGTACATCATACATTATTGTTACAAAAAATTTCCGTGCAGCCACTGCTTTTTCACTATACGTTTGCATGCAATTGTCAGAATATTATGTTGTATAACATATATTTTGTATATGACATTAAGGAATGGGAATGTACCTTTCGTTACTGAATTCAGAAAGTGAACGATGTTGCTGAACTCTGTAGTATGGGTATCCAATATAAGTTTCTGTTAATGGGCACACCTAGGAATATTGAACATTTCTTTTTATTAACTTACTTTTTGCCGTGCATTACTGTTGCAGAAGATAACTATTTTCTAAATTAACTGATAGGCTATTCACCAAAAAGTCTTAGTGCCTGCGGTGGTGAATCTCTAGAGCGCTTCTTTGTGGCGCCTGCATCATTAGAAAAGAGTTTTCCGCTGTATCAGCATAATAGTCCATCAAGGAAAGGAATGGATCCAATACGGAACCTTGTGGAACACCAGTATTTCACTTATGACCGCTCTCTGACGAATAGTTCTCGCCAGACTACAACACTGGCCGAAACTGACCAGACACGAAGGAAGTGGCCCAAGAGATTAAGCTTGACGCAGGCAGACGCCTGAGAGGGCGGCAGCAGCCCTCTGCTCAGGGGACCGGGCCGCGACGTAATTGGTCAAAGGGCCGAGCCCCGTGGGCGCCGGCGGGCAGCGCTGTCGCGGGCTATTGCACCCAAATGCCTCAGATTAATAATGGACAATACAGTGGCGGAGACCTCAAAGTGTCTGGCGCGCGGGCCTCACGGTGGCCGGTCACGGCGTCGACTCCCTGGGGACCCCGTTGTCCAGTGGCCGGTGGACGTGTCACGCCATGAGCAGCCGCTGGTCCGTCGGTACCTTGCTCGCTCTCACAGGAGTGGCGCAAGACTCTTGGCGCTTTACCGCATCAGACTGCGACTCGGAAATAATCAATTTCAGCTAGTATTTTCGTTCCTCCTACGGAGACGTTTCTTGGAACAATGCGCAAAGGACAGCTCAGTACACTACAATAATCTTATTGAAACCTGATAACATGTGCAGCATTTTTTTAAGGACACAAATAAATAAATACAACCAATTAAGTTGCTACGAATTTTATTTTTATTTGAACTCCAGTGAAACAGAAAATTACGCACATACCTACCACATACCTGGGAAGTGCATCAAACGAAGTTAAAGCACTACTGAAAAACACCAGTACACATTTCTCTTACCAAACACGATATAACATAAAAACGCAAATACAGTCAAGCAACTGGAACCGACCGATATACCGGGCGATCAAAAAGACAATATATACACTCCCGGAAATTGAAATAAGAACACCGTGAATTCATTGTCCCAGGAAGGGGAAACTTTATTGACACATTCCTGGGGTCAGATACATCACATGATCACACTGACAGAACCACAGGCACATAGACACAGGCAACAGAGCATGCACAATGTCGGCACTAGTACAGTGTATATCCACCTTTCGCAGCAATGCAGGCTGCTATTCTCCCATGGAGACGATCGTAGAGATGCTGGATGTAGTCCTGTGGAACGGCTTGCCATGCCATTTCCACCTGGCGCCTCAGTTGGACCAGCGTTCGTGCTGGACGTGCAGACCGCGTGAGACGACGCTTCATCCAGTCCCAAACATGCTCAATGGGGGACAGATCCGGAGATCTTGCTGGCCAGGGTAGTTGACTTACACCTTCTAGAGCACGTTGGGTGGCACGGGATACATGCGGACGTGCATTGTCCTGTTGGAACAGCAAGTTCCCTTGCCGGTCTAGGAATGGTAGAACGATGGGTTCGATGACGGTTTGGATGTACCGTGCACTATTCAGTGTCCCCTCGACGATCACCAGTGGTGTACGGCCAGTGTAGGAGATCGCTCCCCACACCATGATGCCGGGTGTTGGCCCTGTGTGCCTCGGTCGTATGCAGTCCTGATTGTGGCGCTCACCTGCACGGCGCCAAACACGCATACGACCATCATTGGCACCAAGGCAGAAGCGACTCTCATCGCTGAAGACGACACGTCTCCATTCGTCCCTCCATTCACGCCTGTCGCGACACCACTGGAGGCGGACTGCACGATGTTGGGGCGTGAGCGGAAGACGGCCTAACGGTGTGCGGGACCGTAGCCCAGCTTCATGGAGACGGTTGCGAATGGTCCTCGCCGATACCCCAGGAGCAACAGTGTCCCTAATTTGCTGGGAAGTGGCGGTGCGGTCCCCTACGGCACTGCGTAGGATCCTACGGTCTTGGCGTGCATCCGTGCGTCGCTGCGGTCCGGTCCCAGGTCGACGGGCACGTGCACCTTCCGCCGACCACTGGCGACAACATCGATGTACTGTGGAGACCTCACGCCCCACGTGTTGAGCAATTCGGCGGTACGTCCACCCGGCCTCCCGCATGCCCACTATACGCCCTCGCTCAAAGTCCGTCAACTGCACATACGGTTCACGTCCACGCTGTCGCGGCATGCTACCAGTGTTAAAGACTGCGATGGAGCTCCGTATGCCACGGCAAACTGGCTGACACTGACGGCGGCGGTGCACAAATGCTGCGCAGCTAGTGCCATTCGACGGCCAACACCGCGGTTCCTGGTGTGTCTGCTGTGCCGTGCGTGTGATCATTGCTTGTACAGCCCTCTCGCAGTGTCCGGAGCAAGTATGGTGGGTCTGACACACCGGTGTCAATGTGTTCTTTTTTCCATTTCCAGGAGTGTATTTGAAAACTGAATAAATCGCGGAATAATGTAGATAGAGAGGTACAAATTGACACACATGCTTGGAATGACATGGGGTTTTATTAGAACAAAAAAAAAAAATACAAAATTTAAAAAAATGTCCGACAGATGGCGCTTGATCTGATCAGAATAGCAATAATTATCGTAAGAACGTAAGACAAAGCAAAAATGATGTTCTTTACAGGAAATGCTCAATATATCCACCACCATTCCTCAACAACAGCTGTAGTCGAGGAACAATGTTGTGAAGAGTACTGTATATCATGTCCGGAGTTATGGCGTTGGATGTTGTCTTTCAGCAGCCCTAGAGATGTCGGTCGATCACGATACACTTGCGGCTTCAGGTAACCCCAAAGCCAATAATCGCACGGACTGAGGTCTGGGGACCTGGGAGGCCAAGCATGACGAAAGTGGCGGCTCAGCACACGATCATCACCAAACGGCGCGCGCAAGAGATCTTTCACGCGTCTAGCAATATGGGCTGGAGCGCCATCCCGCTTAAGCATCGTACGTTCCAGCAGGTGTTTATCAGCCAGGCTCGGGATGATGCGATTCTGTAACATATCGGCGTACCTCTCACCAGTCACGGTAGCAGTTACAAAACCAGAATCACGCATTTCCTCGAAGAAAAAAGGCCCGATAACGGCAGATGTGGTAAATCCAACCCATACCGTGACTTTCTCGTCGTGCAATGGAGTTTCCACGACAGTTCTAGGATTTTCGGTAGCCCAAATTCTGCAGTTGTGGGCGTTGACAGACCCTCGGAGCGAGAAATGAGCTTCGTCGGTCCACAACACGTTATTCAACCAATCGTCATCTTCCGCCATCTTTTAAAACAGCCACACCGCAAATGCCTTCCGCTTCACTAAATCGCCAGGTGACAGTTCATGATGCCGATGGATTTTGTACGGATAGCAGTCACTGACGTTTTGCTGTCTAGCGCCATCTGTCGGACATTTTATGAACTTTTGTACTTTTTTGGTTCTAATAAAACTCCATGTCATTCCAAGCATGTGTGTCAATTTTTTAATCTCTATCTACATTGTTCCGTGGTTTATTAAGTTTTCAAATTTACACTGACGATATTTCACACATAACACCGAACGCACGGATGATGAATATATTGCAGGTAATTGAGATATAATTTGAACACAAAAAATCTACATTTAATCCTAAAACATCAAATTGACCTAAGATATTAACACTTCATTGAAAATTTTACTGACATTATCAACCAAGATACCGGATAACTATAATACAAGTAGAGAGACGAAATTTAACTTAAATAACACAACTACAGATATCCATTCAGTATAACCGAGTAACATCGCTAGCAACATTGTCAACAAGTAGATGTAACCACACAGTATCGCGCTTCACCTGACATAATTACTGTCATGTAATTTCAACTTGAAAGTAAGTTTATTTTCGACAGTTATTAATAACGAGTCACAACATAACAGACATCCGATTACTACCAGAATAACAACCAAAATATATAATCGGTAAACAAAGACATCAACAGAAATAACAAAATATCTGATCACCTGTCACAACAAAAAATTGTTCAAATGGCTCTGTGCACTATGGGACTTAACTGCTGACGTCATCAGTCCCCTAGAACTTGGAACTACTTAAACCTAACTAACCTAAGGACATCACACACATCCATGCCTGTCCCAACAGCTGTCACTAAATGTCAACTAGAGACTAAGATTTATTTCTGACCACTGCTAAAGGAAAAGTCACAACATATTACAAAACTGATAATTATTGTTACATTAACGTAAAATATAGTGAGTAACAAACAGGCAGCAACAGAAACTAGATATTGCATGCAAGACAGGACTTGAAAACGTATGTAAAGTCGTATCATTCATAAGTAACTCACACGTAATACAACAAATGTACCAAAACAGCATGATGATGGCTGTGTAGCTGAAATAGGCCTGTAGTTCCCATTAAAATAATATTCATAGTAGCGTAAGACCAGAAACAAAATTTAATGTGTCCTTGAAAGACATTTTTTACGCAGCGGATTCAGAAGATTAGAATCAGTGTGCTGCATTGTTGGTACGCACTTGTTTACATTTGACCGACCTTGCTGATTTTCTTCAGCTGTTGGAAACTTTTATCTGTACAATTCACTTAACGACCTGCTGGAAAGAACAGAATAAGTTTATGTAGACTGTGATTAATTACGAATAACTGTATGGCAAATTTCGTTTCTTACATATCTGGAGATTTTTTAAACATTCGCTACTACGTGGTGTATGTGATACACTTATGCTGAAAAGAACTGTTACTAACAGTCAATGTTCGTCAACACTAAAGAATGAGTTACGAATACTTATTAAGTAATTGATGGAGAGCACGCAGCATGAGCAGAAAAATCTTCAGGCAGGCTTCCAGAAGACTGGAAGATATCCACTTTAACAGATTGGAAGCCTGCCTCTATTTTGAAACAGAGTTAATCTCTGGTCTGATTGATGATGGTTTCTCAGAGCAGATTTAGGGAATGCAGCGTGATGTCACTCAGGGAATAACTGCTGCAAGACGTAATATGATGGAGTTGGACTGGGGCAAAGCATCAGAGTGACAGACGTAGATTTCTAACTTGCTACTAAGACAAGTAAAGGGAATAATAGTTCCAATATAAACGTTCAAATCGGTACATCGATACCAGAGCGTAAGTTTCTCACAAGAAAGCAGGGCTGCATCTTCCGTGCGCCATACTGGTGTTGGTAAAGGATTGAGTTTTGTCGCAAGCGATGACAGCAATTCACCCACTGAGGCCCTAAGAAACAATATTTATACAAATGATATCAGTTCAAAAAATGGTTCAAATGGCTCTGAGCACTATGGGACGTAACATCTGAGGTCATCAGTCCCCTAGAACTTAGAACTACTTAAACCTAACTAACATAAGGACATCACACACATCCATGCCAGAGGCAGGATTTGAACCTGCGACCGTAGCAGCAGCGCGGTTCCGAACTGAAGCGCCTAGAACCGCTCGGCCACACCGGCCGGCAAATGATATCAGTCCCAGGAGGTATGGAGCAGTTCGTTATCAAGGATAATTTTGTCCTGGTTTCATCATAGGAAACACAGTAACTGGATACATTTTTGTGCACTGGCAAAACGTAAGAAGGAAATGGCCCGAGAAGCCAGGTGAAGTTAAATATTTTCTAGGTGATATTATTCCCTAAATAAATTCACTACGACAATTAGGTAGACAAGACGTATTTTAAGTTTCTAAAATGACATTACAGAAATCAACTGTAGAAAAACTAGCAGTGATACCAGTTTCGGCAGATAGTTCCCAGCTTCATATGTGCTTAATCCACAGAATGCTTCGTACAGACAAAGAAACAGTTAGGCACTTTGAACGTCGTAAATACGTTTAACATTTCATTGAAAGTACATACCAGCACATGGTAAATTTATCAGTAACTCACGGCACCACAGAAACTAGACAGCTTTCGGTGGACAGTTGGGAGAATCTAAAAACTCGGCTGAATGTCTACCAACGAATCTTAAACTGTAAATATGTACGAGAGAGAATTGTCAGAGCATGTGCTTCGATAAGTACCGATGTGATGAGGAATACCACTCAATCCATCATAATAAGATTGCAGCACTGCATTGATCCCTATGGTCATCACTTCGAACACCTTCTGTAAATGGACGTTCATGCTGCCTTTGTGACCTTCGTTGACCTTCAAAGACATTTTGTTGCACATCATTGGCTACGTGTCGATAGCAGCTATCAGAAATTAAGTAACAAACTATAGCATCCCATTTAAAAAAACAAAGTTGACCTTCGTATCTCTGAAGAGACCCCACCTAGCAACAAGAAATGGCCCCCGTTGTTCCATGCAACATTTGTCCCACAAGCCTTTCAGCTGCTATCATACTTTCGGAGTTATTCTTGGTGGCAATAGGTAGTGACTCACCCTATATATTACATATAAGTATTTTTGTAAGTATACATGTTAGAAACTTGACTTTGAATGCTAAATCAGGCGTGCAAGGACTATAGATTCGTTTTATTTTAAGATATAACTGTTGATGACGTCTTCATATGATTTTCATTTGTGAAATTACGTTAAAATATTTTAAGAAAAATCTTGTAAAATTAATTTGGTTCCAAACCGTGCTTTACTTGACTGACCATAGGAAACGGTAGAGGTTGCAGAGTGCGTTGTTGTCCTCGTACTTCGAATACATTTCTTCCCCCCCCCCCCCCCCCCCAAACACACACACACTGTCCGTATATAACAACAGAGGAGAACACTATTGTAATTTCAGTCTTTTATCATGTGTTGATATAAACGTTCACTGAAACGTTAAACGACTTTATGATGTTCAGGGCTTAAGTATTTGTTTCTCTGTACGAAGCTTTTGTGGAATAACCACATCTGTAGAAAAATGTTAGGAACCAGTATGGAGTTAGGAAAAATTTGTTTGTACTTTTTGTCCGATTTAAAAACATGTTATATCAAAAATTTATTTTTATATAAGTAACTAGTTTCTGCTGTTTGGTCCATTTTCTCAGTGGATTTTAAACATTTTTATGAGATTATAACAGAGATGTATGTTACATTTCGACTTTATTTCAGTGTCTTTTCACCTGTTCAGTCTGAAATAGAATAGTGTTGTACCTACCTACTAGCAATATATTAGTTCACTCGCTATTTACCAAAAAAATAAAATAAAGAAGCAACAAAAATTAATTTTTATGTATATTTCTATAAGACTTTTATTTCAATATTAGCTTTACAGCCACAGCTTAGCCCTTATAGGAGTATGTCACATATATTTCACACAGACCTCTCTCTCTCTCTCTCTCTCTCTCTCTCTCTCTCTCTCTCTCTGTCTCCTTGCCCCTCTCTTTGTTCATCGCTTTCCGCCCTCCTGTCTGAGTCCTCCCCCTCTCTCTTTGACCATCTCCACTTCCCCTTTCTCTGCCTGTCTCAACGCCCTCTCTCTATCTTCTCTATTTCTCTCACTCCGTCCACCCCCTTCTCCCACTCTCTCTTTCCATCACCTGTCACCTCTGTCCACATCCTCTTCCCCGTGTCTCTGTCCATCCCATCCCCCATGCTCTTCAGCTCATCTGCACCGGTCCCTACATATTCTCCATTCTGTACAACCCACAAAACACACTGGTAATGCAGAGCAGCCTAGATGTCAGGAATTACCAACCTTTTCCATCCCTACCCCTACCCATGACATACAGAATGACAAGAAAGCGAATAAATATTGTATTGTCATCGAGTTCTGAATTATATTTAACATTCCAGTCAAGAAGCTAGTTAAAAATCAGTTACAAAATTTGTACTAAACAGACAGATAGACAACAAGCAACCTAATAAAAACATGTTAAATAGTAGTGTTTGAAAATGGTATGTTTGAAAATTTGTGAAGTACAGTTATCACACATTTAAATACTATGACACCAAAGAACTCTCACAGCTTTGATAACATCATAATATGTTGTTGTTGTTGTTACCTTCAGTCCTGAGACTGGTTTGATGCAGCTCTCCATGCTGCTCTATCCTGTGCAAGCTTCTTCATCTCCCAGTACTTACTGCAACCTACATTCTTCTGAATCTGCTTAGTGTATTCATCTCTTGGTCTCCCTCTACGATTTTTACCCTCCACGCTGCCCTCCATTGCTAAATTTGTGATCCCTTGATGCCTCAGAACATGCCCTACCAACCGGTCCCTTCTTCTTGTCAAGTTGTGCCACAAACTTCTCTTCTCCCCAATTCTATTCAATACCCCCTCATTAGTTATGTGATCTACCCATCTAAGCTTTAGCATTCTTCTGTAGCACCACATTTCGAAAGCTTCTATTCTCTTCTTGTCCAAACTATTTATCGTCCATGTTTCACTTCCATATATGGCTACACTCCATACAAATACTTTCAGAAACGACTTCCTGACACTTAAATCTATACTCGATGTTAACAAATTTCTCTTCTTCAGGAACGCTTTCCTTGCCATTGGCAGTCTACATTTTATATCCTCTCTACTTCACATCATAATATACACAATGTAAAATCGAAGTGTACACTCAAAATTGTCGGTATTTCACTGAGCGCTATAACTATGTGTATTGGTTGCAAAATCTGCCTACACTAGCGTCAAAAATGCTGTTTCATTCAATTTTCTTTTCAAGTCGTATTTTCTCTTCTGTCTTCCCTTACTCAAATTCCTGTAGTTGGGCGATTCCGCTCGTGTTTTCAAAAACCAGTGTGGATTACTTTGTTAACAGCAGACAAGTCAGGCAGCGTATGTGCGCCTTTATCTGACTGGAATGTTACCAGTCAGACCGCACACCCGTGCCCTCGCACAAGCAACTCAAAAGTACCCAGTGTTAAACGCAGTTTTTAAGTTGTAGCATTCATTTCCATTTTTGAGACCGATTTTATGTTACTTCTTTCTACGAAAGTTACGTCTGAAATTTGGAAATATGTGCAAAGTAGAGCTCCTTCATTGTGCTCATCTTAATCAATGTTTTCATAAAGTCCTCAGCTGTGTCACTGATAATTTAAATAAAAAGACGCTGCAACAGTTTCGTTCCTTTAGTGGATAACACATCGCAACTCGTGGATTTTTTCTCAGTACCAAGTGCAAATATTTAAAGTCACACTTTATGTGATGTTTTCGTGTGTTCTGTTCTTCCTCTCTTGCTCCGCAGTCGCCCTGTTGTGGTTTTTGTTAGAAAATATTGTTTTATTGTGTGTCTACTTACACATACCGTGCCACCTGCACTGCGCAGAAATCCAATAACACATTGACAGTCAGTCACTCGCAGTGTTGTTTATATGAATTCAAAGTTTGGTATAAAGATGATGTGCCGGCTTTGTGGCCGAGCGGTTCTAGGCACTTCAGTCAGGAAACCTCGCGACCGCTACGGTCGCAGGTTCGAATCCTGCCTCGGGCATGGATGTGTGTGACGTCCTTAGCTTAGTTAGGTTTAAGTAGTCCTAAGTTCTAGGGGACTGATGACCTCAGATGTTAAGTCCCATAGTGCTCAGAGCCATTTGAACCAGAGCCAAAGATGATGAAACAGTAGGCCTTTGCAAAGAGTTTGGACACAGTCAAAGGTGTTCCAGCATCTAAAATAAGACAATAACTACGTCTTCCGCTACTCTGTTTGACCTAAAGCTATATAAGAACGAATGTAGGGCAAGAGAGGCAGAACAACACATACGAAAACACCGCAGAAAGTACCAATGTAAAAATTTGCATTTGTTAATGAAATAAAGTTCTCGAAACATGTTGCGCTGTGCGTGAAGAGAACGCAACTGGTGCAATGTCTTATTATTTAGATTTGAGATGCTCCCACATACACTCAGATCCACAAGAAAGTGTGCGTCATAATGTTAAATGTAACGTCCGCAGCGACATCTCTGGTAGCGGTCTCGAATCGGTACTCAATGCGCTTTTGTACAGTGTATGGATAAATAGTGAAAGCGTTGAATGTTTTGTTCTGTCGGTTGCAGTTTTGGCTCTTTGCTCTTATTTAAACTCTGAAAAATGTCAATATGTAATAAACATGCCTTCTGAGGTCCGTTAAAAAGCTATCTGGTTCAAACGAGGCCAACTGGGTGCTTCAAGAGAATAATGATCCGAAACATCGCAGACGTCTCTGTACAGCGTGGAAACAAGACAATGGGGTGTCCACGATGGATTGGCCTACAGTGTTCACCGGATGCAAATCCGATAGAAAATATTTGGTTGTATGTTATGATTAGGCTTAATGGAAAGCCAGTATATACTTTGAAGCAGCTGTCATATACATAAAAGAGCCAAAAAAGCTTGTAAACCTGCCTAGTATCTTGTAGGGCCCCCGAGACCATGCAGAAGTGCCGCAACGTGACGTGTCGTGGACTCGACTAAAGTCGGAAGTAGTGCTGGAGGGAAATGACATCACGAAACCTGCAGGGTTGTCCGTAAGTCCGTAAGAGTACGAGGGGGTGGCGATCTCTTCTGAACAATACGTAGCAAGGCATCCAAAATATGCTCAATAATGTTCGTGTCTGGGGAGTTTGGTGGCCAGCGAAAGTGTTTAAACTCAGAAGAGTGTTCCTGGAGCCACTCTGTAGCAATTCTGGAGGTGTGGGATGTTGCATTGTCCTGCTGGAATTGGTCAAGTCCGTCGGAATGCACAATGAACACGAATGGATACAGGTGATCAGACAGGATCCTTACGTACATGTCACTTTTCAGAATCGTATATAGATGTATCAGGGGTCCCATATAACTCCAACTGCACAAGCTTCACATCATTGCAGAGCCTCCACCAACTTGGACAGTCCCCTAATGACAATACAGGATCCATGGATTCATGAGATTGTCTCCATACGTCTATTCGCTCCATACAATTCGAAACGAGAGTCGTCCGACCGGGCAACACGTTTCCAGTCATCAACAGTCCAATGTCAGTGTTGACGAGTCCCGGTGAGTCTTAAAACTTTGTGTCGTGCAGTCATCAAGGGTACACGAGTGGGCCTTCAGCTCCGAAAGCCCATATAAATCATGTTTCGGTGAATGGTTCACAGTATGACATTTGTTGATCGACCAGAACTGAAATCTGCAGCAATCTGCGGAAGGGTTGCACTTCTGTAACCTTGAACGATTCTCTTCAGTCGTCGTTGTTCCCGTTCTTGTATGATCTTTGTCTGACCTCAGTATGTTAGAGATCTGATGTTTTACCGGATTCCTGATACTCACGGTACACTCATGAAATGATCGTATGGGTAAATCTCCACCCCATCGCTACCTCGGAGATGCTGTGTCCTAGCGCTCGTGCGTCGACTATAACACGACGTTTAAACTCACTTCAAGGTTGATAATTGCCATAGTAGTAGCAATAACCGATCTAACAACTGCGCGAAACACTTGTTGTCTTGTATTGGCGTTCCCGACCTCAGTGCCGTGTTCTGCCTGTTTACGTATCTTTGTATTTCAATACGCACGCCTGTACCAGTTTCTTTGGCGCTTCAGTGTATTTATGATCGTGTCTTCTACTTCGTACAGATAAAGTCGTACACTCTCCTGTGGAACTGAGTGTAAAACTGGTTTTGGTTGGAGGAGAGGGAATCATGACCCCCACGACAACCTCTAACCCCACCCCTCTCGATCCATGACGGGAAGATTTTTGTACATTAATAATATATACTACTGGTCATTAAAATTCCTACACCACGAAGAATAAGTGCTACAGTCGCAAAATTTATCCGACAGGAAGAAGATGCTGTGATATGCAAATGATTAGCTTTTCAGAGCATTCACTCAGGGTTGGCACTGGTGGCGACACCTACAACATGCTAATATGAGGAAAGTTTCCAACCGATTTCTGATACACAAACAGCAGTTGACCGGCGATGCCTGGTGAAACGTTGTTGTGATGCCTCGTATAAGAAGGAGAAATGCGTACCATCACGTTTCCGACTTTGATGAGGATCGGATTGTAGCCTATCGCGATTACGGTTTATCGTGTCGCGACATTGGTGCTCGCTGTTAGCAGAATATGGAATCGGTGGGTTGAGGAGGGTAATACGTAACGCCGTGCTGGATCCCAACGGCCTCGTATCACTAGCAGTCGAGATGACAGGCATCTTTTCTGCATGCCTGTAACGGATGGTGCAGCCATGTCTCGATCCCTGAGGGACGTTTGCAAGACAACAACCATCTGCACGAAAAGTTCGACGACGTTTGTAGCAGCATGGACTATCAGCTCGGAGGTCATGGCTGCGGTTACCCTTGACGCTGCCTCACAGACAGGAGCGCCTGCGATGGTGCACTCAACGACGAACCTGGGTGCACGAATGGCAACACGTCATTTTTCCGGATGAATCCAGGTTCTGTTTACAGCGTCATGATGGTCGCATCCGTGTTTGGCGACATAGCGGTGAACGCAATTTATAAGCGTGTATTCGTCATCGCCATAATGGTGTATCACCCGGCGTGATGGTATGGGGTGCCATTGGTTTCACGTCTCGGTCACCTCTTGTTCGCATTGACGGCACTTTGAACAGTGGACGTTACATATCAGATATGTTACGATCCGTGGCTCTACCGTTCATTAGATCCCTGTGAAACCCTACATTTCAGTAAGATAATGTACGACCGCATGTTATAGGTCCTGTACGGGCCTTTCTGGATACAGAAAATATTCGACTGCTGCCCTGGCCAGCACATTCTCCAGATCTCTCACCAATTGAAAACGTCTGGTCAATGGTGGCCGAGCAACTGGCTCGTCACAACACGCCAGTCACTACTCTTGATGTATGTGGTATCGTGTTGAAGCTGCATTTGCAACTGTACCTGTACACTCCATCCATGCTCTGTTTGACTCAATGCCCAGGCGAATCAAGGCTGTTATTACGGCCAGAGGTGGTTGTTCTGGGTACTGATTTTTCAGGATCTATGCACCCAAACTGCGTGAAAATGTAATCGTATGTCAATTCTAGTATAATATATTTGTTCAGTGAATACCCGTTTATCATCTACATTTCTTGTTTGTGTAGCAGTTTTAATGGCCAGTAGTTCAATAAACCCAGATGTTTAAAAAGGTGAAAAGAGACCCATCAGCACTGTGATACCGGTACACATACTTGAGTGGTTCTAACTAGAGCCAGACAAATTTGCCCCTGCTGGAATCGTCCACCTGGCGATGTCGAGGACCACGGGCAGTGTTCACCGCTGGCGGCTATCCGTCTCCAATTTTTCCTCCTCGGCATAACTGAAAAGAAAAGGGAAAGAAAATTTAATGGATTATTCCGCCGCAGGGCATATCCAGCCGCAGACGTGAGGAGGATTCGGCCGCGGAGGGCGACACGGCCCGCCCCGGGGCGAGAACTCGACAACTGGCGGCCGCTCCACGCTCATTCGCCGCCCCTGCCGCCGCGACTATCGAGCGCGCACGCTGCTCGTGCAGGGTAGGAATATGGAAAGAAATAATTAAGGGCGCCCTCGCTCTCCCTTCGAGGATTCGTCTTTCGTTTCCTTAGCCCTCCCTCACTCGTAAGGGAGCTCTCTTCAATACTTCGTACCGTGGAGATGCGCTGACGGGAGTAGCAGGATATTTCGAACCAGGGAGTGCAAAGCCACACCACCTACAGGATGAGTGTGTAGAAACGTTTTGTCTTATCTCTAGTATATGCTCACACAGAGGAAGCAGAGGAAAAAAATGGTTCAAATGGCTCTGAGCACTATGCGACTTAACATCTGAGGTCATCAGTGGCCTAGAACTTAGAACTAATTAAACCTAACTAACCTAAGGACATCACACACATCCATGCCCGAGGCAGGATTCGAACCTGCGACCGTAGCGGTCGCTCGGCTCCAGACTGTAGCGCCTAGAACCGCACGGCCACTCCGGCCGGCCGGAAGCAGAGGAATTTCACAACCCTTCCAAGAGGCTTAGAAGCAATACTGTGCCACACCTGTGCACAACCCCACTCACCAAATCTGACGTGTGGAATGTGGCATTGTCCTGATGGAATTGGTCAAGTTCGTCGGAATCCACAATGAACACGAATGGATGCAGGTGATCAGACAGGATGCTTACGTACATGTCACGTGTCAGAAAGTCATAGAACTATTACTGCTCACGATATACAAATATGAATGAGCTACTGGAAAAGTCGGAAGTTTATGTTTTCCTCGCGGACTATGCTGATGTATACCAACGAGTCGGAAAGGTAGGAACTTTATTTTATTTGTTTTTTCATTTAACCTGATGTACTAAGGACTATCAGACCTGCGCCCGACCAGGGTTTCACACATACAGTATGTTTTTCACATTATAGTCACCCGTGTAATTACAGTTATAATACGTCAGATATATTTAAGGGGACCTGGACGTGAACGGGCTGCATTTTTATTCCTCGCTCTCAGTACACATTACTCTTGATCTACAATACGGAGGAAGTTGTGGTTTTTTACCAACAATGAACGACATTGACTCAAGCTGTGAAAAGAAATTTATTGAAATATCTGTTATAGTTTAAGAATTACAGTATTTTGCCTAACTTATGTTTTTATAATACACCGTCCCATTCTGGTACCATCATCAGTGTAATAGAATTCAAACTGTGGCAGGCTGCTGTCAACATTCATATGAACACATTATGTGTCTAGTTTTGTACTTTGGAGCATAGCTGAGGAAATAGAAAACCCCTTATTATACCACATTACTATTTTGTCTAAAAATACAGCTAAAATTATATACAGAATGACACACATAGATCATTTCTACGATGTATTACACAAAAGAGAAAGATACTAACCCATTCTTCACTTGAGAGAAATTTGGTAAACAAGGATAAAACCATTGTGAAGTTATATGTACTTTATGTTCTGAAAATTTAGTTTCGAGAAAATGAGAAAAGAATGTTCACAGATTTTTGACTCACCGTGAGCCTGTTTGAGAACATTCCAGCAGCATAATCTTGCTAGCCAGCTGCTTCTTTATCCTCTGTAGACTTCTGCAGGGGCCTTTTCTTTACTCTGGACTCATTAGTGGTGGCTTCCACAGCCCTTTCAGCTTCAACTAGTCGCTGACGATCTATGGCAGTCAGAGCAGCTATCATATTATTTCCTGGCTGGATGTCAGATTTGTCCATTACTTTTGTCCTGCTGATTACACCATCATTGAAATAGATGACAGCATCCATAAACCCAGTTTGAGGACTGTCCATCCAACAAACACTTTGGTACTCGTTGCCACATGCAGCTGTTGAAACTCTCAGTAGGGCTTTGTGTACGGCCATGTAGACAAAAAATGGCTCTAAGCACTATGGAACTTAACATTTGAGGTCATCAGTTCCCTAGACTTAGAAGTACTTAAACCTAACCAACCTAAGGACATCACACATATCCATTCCCGAGGCAGGATTTGAACCTGTGACCGTAGCAGCAGCGTGGTTCCGGACTGAAGCGCCTAGAACCACTCGGCCACACCGGCCGGTCCATGTAGACATTTGAGAAGTAATTTTTTATCTGAAAGGTCCCTGTATATTGGCTTTACTGTTTCAATGACTCTGACGGGCGAGAAATGCTTATGGTAATATTCCTTGCCAGTCGGATGGGCGTGGCTGGTTTGCAGACATTTGTTCAAAGAGCGTTTAAGACCAAATCAACAACTGAAAAGTAGATAAAAAATACAATTTTTGGAATGGGGTAAAATTGCCTTTCAGATGGTGGACACGTCCAGGTCCTCTTAAATGATTTGAGTAAATAACAGTGATTAAGACGCAGTAAAGTTAATACTGGCAATACTTGTATTATTTCAGTTGCTGACACTAATAGCGCCAATAGTATAATTATTACTATGACAATAATAACAATAATGATAGCTGCAGATATAAACTGAGTTTGTAGGTGTACAAAATAGGTGTTTAGTGTCTTAGCGAGTTCTGGGGAAAAGAAGCCGACTGCTGGAGCTAAGAATATTGGGAAATGAGGAAGAGGTGGTTGGAAAGAAGGATGTACAAGCCTAACGAGTGCGTACAGGGAGTCCTTATTGTTGCTTTAGTAGATATGTCATTAACTGTCTTCTGAAGTTGCTGTTAAGTTCTGTAAAATAAAGCGGGAGCATATTCCAAAGTCGCGTTCCTACTACTGAGAAGGAGTGGAGTAGGACCCATGAGGGTTTTTCTGTGATGGGACCCAGCGTTTCTTCCGTGTTGTTGAGGCAATTGCATTAAGGTCGAGGATAAGACAATAGAGAAGACAGAGGTTATGGAAATATCTTTGCTTGTCTGTACACAGCCTAGATAGTAGCCATATGTTGGTGAAATATGACCAAAGAGCCGAAAATCGCTGTATTAACGAGCACAGGCATTCATACCCAATTCCAGGTACTGTGAACTTTCCCGAGAAAGGCCTTCCAGGACAACATTGCTGTTATCAGTAACTGGAAGCATAAGTGTTCGTACTAGTGTATTTTTCAGGTCAAGAGGGATCAGTTTTTTATATTTGTAGGTCATGGAGAGATGCTGATACCTTTGTGCTGAGTGGTAGTTAAGATAGGTAAATAAATTAGTGAAATCAATGTTAAGTGAAGTAGAAATTAGAAAATAAATGAAAAACTTAGTTACACACTGGCAAACAGCGGGCAGAGCAGCAGTGGCAACGGCCGGCGCTTGCAAGTCAGCACGTTCTGGAGAAGCCATCGCCCTCTCCACATAAGCAGAAGCTGTCGATTCAGCCGTCAGGCCATCGCCCGACCAGCACACGTGTTTCTCAATTCTCACATGTGATCAAAGGCCCTCACCTACATTCCAAGAGCCAATGACCGACGTTACGAAGATTCTTCGAGAAGCTTTTCAACGTGACAGAAGAGGCAATGTCCGTGAAGTCGTTCACCTCAAGTGAACTGAAGTAAATAAATACGTGAGATGCAGTGGGCCCGACAGTAGTTTTCAGTTCAGTTTCGCCAGCCACGGTGGTCTAGCGGTTCTAGGCGCTCAGTCCGGAGCCGCGCGACTGCTACGGTCGCAGGTTCGAATCCTGCCTCGGGCATGGATGTGTGTGATGTCCTTAGGTTAGTTAGGTTTAAGTAGTTCTAAGTTCTATGGGACTGATGACCATAAATGTTAAGTCCCATAGTGCTCAGAGCCATTTGAACCAGTTCAGTTTCGGTTCGAGTTCAGTTCCAGTACAGTTCAGTCGGTGCTGAAGACCATCATGCAGGAAGAGACTACATCGTACACAGAAGCACCAAGTCCGCCGCTGTAATGGAATGGCAAGCAGCAGCCTCGCCGCCAGAAGACAGAAGTTAGAAGGCATTTGAAGACTGATTTTTACGTACCCGGGTGACTCGTGAGGATGGGAAGGAGATGGCCTCACATCAGCAGTCACCTGTGAGCTCGTGATGAAGATCTGACAGCCGAAGACGTTGTTCGAGTCCGGGACACTGGCCTTCCCCCACCACGCTGCTCCGCTGGCCGACGCACAACACTGACACACGTGGCCGCATAGAGAAGAGAAACACTGGGACGCCACATCCAAGGTATCACCATCCGATTTACGACCTCGTTCTCAATAATTAAACGGGCCACCTCACGAAGCCGGCTCCAGTCAACTGGGCGAAACAGCGACACGAGATGCATACCGCCAGGCGTAATGAGACGCCGCTGCTCACGCAGCAGAAGGCTTCGCAAACGACACAGCTGCCGCTCTCTCAGCCAGAACAATCCAGTAAGGAAACCATTGCACAAAACTTGCAATAAAATTTATCTTATGTAAAAATGCTGTTTCATTCTACCTCATACCCGAGCCAAGGAAGAACCCACCCTGCCCACATGTTGTTAAGAGAGAAAAAGTAATTTATTTAGTGTTTTTCACCCTGACATAATGCTTTAGAATCAAATGCCCTTTTCAGTAATGCTCATCCTGACAATTGACTAGCATCAAAAGAGGTTACCCAGTTACATTTATGCACAATTCAGTGCTGGTCCCAATCCAATTTAGATTGTCGGCTATTATTACTCCTAGACTCCTTGCTGGAAGGAAGAAGTTGATATTTGTCCCATGCAGCGTTAAAGATGGCAGGGATTCCGGATAATTCGGGCTAACGAGCCTAGATTGACGAACCAGTACCATTTGGATTTTGGCTGGATTCCTTATTTCTGTATTTCTTTTTTGTAAATTTGTGGTAAGTTTCTATCAAACTGCTGAGGTCATCGGTCCCTAGGTTTACACACAACTTAATCTAGCTTCAAATAACTTACGTTAGGGACAACACACACACTCATGCACGAGGGAGGACTCGAACCGTCAGGTATCAGCGGAACCACTTCGCTGCATTTGGCAAGAAGTTTATGCTGCTAACTTAAGCAAGTATGGAATACCTGAAAATCTGATAACGCTAACAAAAATGTGTGTGATGGAATCAAAATGTAGAGTGAAAGTATAGCGGGAGTTCTCAGAAGCATTTGAAGTAAAAACAGGAGTGAGACAAGAAGATATTGTATCACCAACCCTGTTCAGTTTGGCCCTCAACAACACCCTGAAGTGAGTAACATGTGAAAGTGCAGTGTCCTGGCTTTTACATGATATTGTGCTGATAGGAACGAACATGGAAGACCTGGAGAATGTGGGGACTTTGCTACTGGAAGGTAAGAAAGTAGGTCTAAGTATAAATGAAAGTAAAACAAACTGCATGGTAGTAGTAAGAAGAGCTCATTTAGGACCAAACCATCTAAATATCGGAAATCTAACAATACAGAAGAGACACTCACGTACCTCGGTGTCAACATCAACTAACAAAACATTGTAGAAGGAGAGATAGTAACAAGAATTAAAGCTGAGGGAAGATGTCTAGGAACAATGCACAACGTCATAAGATCGAAGTTACTATCCAGCCAGGCAAAAATAACAATATATCTGACCATCATCAAGCCAATACTGTGCTATGCAGGGGAGACTTGGACCCTGACAAGGTTCAAAAATGGCTCTGAGCACTATGGGACTTAACATCTATGGTCATCAGTCCCCTAGAACTTAGAACTACTTAAACCTAACTAACCTAAGGACAGCACACAACACCCAGCCATCACGAGGCAGAGAAAATCCCTGACCCCGCCGGGAATCGAACCCGGGAACCCGGGCGTGGGAAGCGAGAACGCTACCGCACGACCACGAGATGCGGGCCCCTGACAAGGAAAACAGAGAACAAAAACTCATCACTTTTTAAAATAAAGTACTGAGAAAAATATGTGGACCGGTGAAAGAAAATGATCAGTGGAGAATAAGGAAAAACAGAGAACCCAGACAATTATACACGCTGCCTGACGTCTTAGAGAGTGTGAAAGTTAAGAGACTAAGATGGTACGGACATGTGAGGAGGAGAGAGGAGAACACGGTAATAAAGGCAGAAGTGGATGGAGAAGTTGACGGAAAGAGACCACGGGGACGGCCAAGAATGACGTGGAAGGATAATACCATGGGAGACATGCAGATAATGGGTCTGGGAGATTAAGATGCAGATGACAACAAAGTGTGGAAAGTTGGACTGAGTGAGGCCAATGACCAGCTGCGGTTTGTGTGGCCAGTGTAAGTAAGTAAGTAAGTAATGAAGTAACTAGCTAGGGCATAGCCACCTATGGTAAACTAACACACACTAACAAGCGACAAACGTCGGCAAGCCCATGCATAGCAGCAACACTGACTGGCAACTACCAGCTGCTATTAGAGCCGACCAACAGGCCACAGTAGGGACATCGACGAGCTCTCCTACCGGCGCACAAACAATTCGCCAACATCACCCTACACTGTGCATCCGATATATGACCTATCGGACACAAAACGATAAAAAACCTAAATGTTACAGGTTGCTGACGCTGAACGAGAGCTCTACACATGCACCTAGCGGCAGCCTCAGAGTAACACCACCGCACAACGTCAAAGGTATCGACACGCATGATACCCACTACTAACAAAGCCTACCCTTGCACGGCCTATCGCAGGCAGCAAGACATGCGCTACTGCTCTTACCACCCGACCTAATTAACGCAGAGGATTTTTTCCCTAGTCTCTTGCCTTGGCACTTTTTTTCCTTTGCCCCTCAAACCGCTACCTATCGTTCGACTTCGACCCAATCTATCTCCAGATGCGCGCGTATTAATGGTTAACCTTAACCAGACGTACGCAAACATCGCAGTACCCACATCCTGCGACACCTCACTTTCGTGAAAACTAACCGTTATGCAGAGATGGAAGTAGACCTATTGAGTTGACCATCATGCCGGTGTGGGCGTGGAGGGGCTCCACCTATTTTTTTTTAATTAAGTAACTTTGGCAAGTAAAATGGCGAAGTCATCAAAGGCTTCGCTGAAGTCTAGGAAGCACGTAGTAATTGCCTCCTGTGCAATCACAACAAACTTCATGTCATCTGTTACCTTTATTAAAGTTGTTGTTATAGCTTATGGTAACCTGATCGATATTCATCTAGGAGGTTGTTTGTAGTTACATAGTTTGTTAGCTAGTCGTGCACTATATAGCGTAAATCAACTAAAATTTGCACCGCCCGTAGTGCGGAAATGGAAAGTGCTATTAATGTGCGATTTCCACAGAATGGGTTTGTAAGCATGGGCTCTTATTGCTATGCAGTAAGCAGATTGTAACAATATTTAGACGGTGTACTTTTTGGGCAAACATAAAATTTTTAAATGGAACATTGCCTTTTGACATTAACAAACTAAACGAAGGGCAAATTAAATTGTCAGTTGTTTGTAGCAGGATTCCAGTGTGAGTCGTTTACGAGATATCACATTGTGGAAAGTTTACACACCGACACTCGTTTATGTCATTCAGCCGGCGTAGTTGCAAGGTACGACGTTGTTATGTTTGCTTACAGTGTTCTTGTGTGTTCCTCGAGTGCGCTGCGGCTTGGTATTCAGTTAGTGTAGGACAGTCCAAGCAGTAGGTCGCGAGTGAGCGATGGTATTTACTAATGCAAAAAGACGAAACTGCTAATGGTGTAGGCAGACTGTAGGGAGAATGCAGTTTGTTCTTGTACGGTATATGCGGCAAGTAGTCCAACTGACGTTAACCATCTGGGAAATCACTTATCAACCTCTCCAACCAGTTACATGAAAGTAGCAGCTTAACACCTAGACAACGTAACAGAAGGAAACATGTGACGAAGGAAGAGGAGGAAATTAATGTTCTTGCTGCTGTTGCAGTTGATCCGCACGTTGGTTCCCGCACAATCCAACGAAGGAGTTGCATAAGTCAGGTAAGTGTACTTTGCATTCTCCATCGACATACTTTCCATCTGGATCAAGAGATGCATGGAAATGACTATGAGAATCATGCTTACTTCTGCACATGGTCATTCAATCCGCGTAGTTGCAAAGTACGACATTGTTATGTTTGCTTACAGTGTGCTTGTGTGTTCCCTGAGTGCATTGCGGCTTGGTATGCAGTTAGTGTAGGACAGTCCACATGTATCATGTACCTTGTACAGTGATTTAGCCACATTTACCAAGCATAGCCATGTTACCTTCCGAATCAAGCACTATTGGTATGTTGACAATCCCCGTTGGTTTCGACGGAACACTGAAAGCGCCCACGTATCGCAGCGTTCTAACAAGCTACATTCCATTAATGCTACAAGACACTTCTCCCCAGACTAGGGGAAACCTGTGGTACCAACATGATGACTGCCCAGCCCAAAGTGCACAAATTAATACAACATGACTTCATGAATTGTTTCAAGTCCTTGGATTGGACGCAGAGAACCTGTACCTTGTCCGGTCCGTTTCCCGGATTTGACGCCTGTAGACTTTTTTCTGTAAGGAAAGCCTAAAGATGTCGTCTACAAGGTCATACCAACTATACCCAATAATATGCAACGACGTTTTAGTGCAGCATGCTCGGTCATCTTCGCTGAAATGCTAGCACGTGTGCATAGTCGTTCCTTAACAGACTGGAAGCATATGTTGCCACTGCCGGTAGTCGTTTTGAACATAACCTGTGATGGGCAATTGTCTCTTTACTGATTCTCGTGAATGGTCAGAATCTACGTAATTAGTGTGTTGTTCTTTAGTGCGCGCTGACACAGGTGTTGTACAAGTGTCGGTGTGAACACTTTTCAAAAAAATTTTCAAATGTGTGTGAAATGTTATGGGACTTAACTGCTTATCGGACTTAACAGCTTACACACTACTTAACCTAAATTATCCTAAGGACAAACACATACACCCATGCCCGAGCGAGGACTCGAACCTCCGCCGGGACCAGCCGCACAGTCCATGACTGCAGCGCCCTAGACTGCTCGGCTAATCCCGCGCGGCGAACACTTTTCAAAATACGCCATCTAGTAAACGACTCGCATTAGGGTCCTGCAACATTCACCACTGAGATTCTAATTTATCCTACCTTTTGTTTGTTAACGTCAATAGGTATTGCTCCGTTTAACAAGTGTATGTTTTCACAAAAATACACTTTCTAACTGTTATTACAATCTGTTTATTGGCTAACAATACGAGCCCCTGACTACGAGTCCATTCTGTATGGACCGCACATAAATAACACTTTCCATATCCGCAATATCTGCGGTGCAAGCTTTAGGTGGTTCACGCTGTATCTTCTAATGCCTTGGAGAGTGTAGAAAGAATGAAAACAGGTCAGTAATCAAAGATTCGTAGCGAAATGTGGGGGAGACCTGCAGGGGATTGGCAGACGACGCTCGACATAAATAAATGTAACGCATAAACAGAAAGATGCAGTATTGTACGATTGTACGATTCCAGAACAGTCACTGGAATCGTTCACATCCGTTAAATACCTTGGAGATTTTGGAAAAAACGACATTTTGTCAACGGAGCGCGTGATTGATTCTCTTGTAAAATTTTTTTGTTTATTTATAGACACAATCACATGTTTATGACATTCTCATAACCGATTTCGGCCATACAATGACCATCTTCAGATGCTAAAGGCGGCATACACCGAACCCAAGTTCATGCGTTGTCAACCTTGGAGTACTGGTACGGAGCGATTTAAAGTGGAACGACAACGAAAAAGTAATAGCGGGTAAGGCAGATGCCAGACTAAGACTCACAGGAAAGAACGTGAAGAGGTGGAGCCCACCCACAGAGAAGGTAGCTTAAACGTCCGTTCGACCAGTTTTGACTACTGACTATTCCTCGTCAGTCTGGTATCCATAGCAGATAGGAGTGGTAGAGGGCATATCGAGAGCGTACATTCCTAGGAGAGTCAATCCATAAATAATAGGCCGGCCGGGGTGGCCGAGCGGTTCTAGGCGCTCCAGTCTGGAACCGTGCGACCGCTACGGTCGCAGGTTCGAATTCTGCCTCGGGCATGGATGTGTGTGACGTCCTTAGGTTAGTTAGGTTTAAGCAGTTCTAAGTTCTAGGGGACTGATGACCTCAGAAGTTAAGTCCCATAGTACTCAGAGCCATTTGGACCATAAATAATATAGAAATAGATAAATGTTATGACGATAGTTTTAACGCTTCAGCTGTTGTACACATTCTGCCCCAATTTAGTACAGCGCACAGAACGTTCATACAATCATGTGAAACTGTAAGGGAAGTTCTTCTTTGGAATGATGTTCAACTCGCACGTCGTATTGGCTTGAATGTCGTCAAACGGTTAACACTTCACGTGAATTGCTGCACTTTATGGTTTTGTGGTGGGTTCGTACTGATAAAACCAACTCCCGATATCCGTGATGATCTTTATTCCAGAAAAGAAATGCACGCGTTTTGCATCTCAATCAAGTTGCGGCGGACGTCTACGCGTCGTTGTTTTCGTTTAGGAGTCGAAGGGGGCGGAACAAATGTGGTGCATACATTTCTCTTCTCCAAAACATTCTGGAGAATATCTTACTGTCGGACATGTGTACTAACACTGTTTGAACCTCCTTCGTAGTTAATTGGCAGTCTTAGTATAGTTAATTAATTGCACCACTTTCGTATGTTGCTTCTGTTGTGTAAAAACTCTCCTTTGGTGTTTATGACCCTGATTTGTGCAACGGCTTTTACACTCCTGGAAATTGAAATAAGAACACCGTGAATTCACTGTCCCAGGAAGAGGAAACTTTATTGACACATTCCTGGGGTCAGATACATCACATGATCACACTGACAGAACCACAGGCACATAGACACAGGCAACAGAGCATGCACAATGTCGACACTAGTACAGTGTATATCCACCTTTCGCAGCAATGCAGGCTGCTATTCTCCCATGGAGCCGATCGTAGAGATGCTGGATGTAGTCCTGTGGAACGGCTTGCCATGCCATTTCCACCTGGCGCCTCAGTTGGACCAGCGTTCGTGCTGGACGTGCAGACCGCGTGAGACGACGCTTCATCCAGTGCCAAACATGCTCAATGGGGGACAGATCCGGAGATCTTGCTGGCCAGGGAAGTTGACTTACACCTTCTAGAGCACGTTGGGTGGCACGGGATACATGCGGACGTGCATTGTCCTGTTGGAACAGCAAGTTCCCTTGCCGGTCTAGGAATGGTAGAACGATGGGTTCGATGACGGTTTGGATGTACCGTGCACTATTCAGTGTCCCCTCGACGATCACCAGTGGTGTACGGCCAGTGTAGCAGATCGCTCCCCACACTATGATGCCGGGTGTTGGCCCTGTGTGCCTCGGTCGTATGCAGTCCTGATTGTGGCGCTCACCTGCACGGCGCCAAACACGCATACGACCATCATTGGCACCAAGGCAGAAGCGACTCTCATCGCTGAAGACGACACGTCTCCATTCGTCCCTCCATTCACGCCTGTCGCGACACCACTGGAGGCGGGCTGCACGATGTTGGGGCGTGAGCGGAAGACGGCCTAACGGTGTGCGGGACCGTAGCCCAGCTTCATGGAGACGGTTGCGAATGGTCCTCGCCGATACCCCAGGAGCAACAGTGTCCCTAATTTGCTGGGAAGTGGCGGTGCGGTCCCCTACGGCACTGCGTAGGATCCTACGGTCTTGGCGTGCATCCGTGCGTCGCTGCGGTCCGGTCCCAGGTCGACGGGCACGTGCACCTTCCGCCGACCACTGGCGACAACATCGATGTACTGTGGAGACCTCACGCCCCACGTGTTGAGCAATTCGGCGGTACGTCCACCCGGCCTCCCGCATGCCCACTATACGCCCTCGCTCAAAGTCCGTCAAATGCACATACGGTTCACGTCCACGCTGTCGCGGCATGCTACCAGTGTTAAAGACTGCGATGGAGCTCCGTATGCCACGGCAAACTGGCTGACACTGACGGCAGCGGTGCACAAATGCTGCGCAGCTAGCGCCATTCGACGGCCAACACCACGGTTCCTGGTGTGTCCGCTGTACCGTGCGTGTGATCATTGCTTGTACAGCCCTCTCGCAGTGTCCGCAGCAAGTATGGTGGGTCTGACACACCGGTGTCAATGTGTTCTTTTTTCCATTTCCAGGAGTGTATTTTTGTCTGATAGATTAGGAAATGAGACACTTAAAGTAATAAAGGAGTTTTGCTATTTGGGGAGCAAAATAACTGATGATGGTCGAAGTAGAGAGGATATAAAATGTAAACTGGCAATCGCAAGGAAAGCGTTCCTGAAGAAGAGAAATTTGTTAACATCGAGTATAGATTTAAGTGTCAGGAAGTCGTTTCTGAAAGTATTTGTATGGAGTGTAGCCATGTGTGGAAGTGAAACATAGACGATAAATAGTTTGGACAAGAAGAGAATAGAAGCTTTCGAAATGTGGTGCTACAGAAGAATGCTGAAGATTAGATGGGTAGATCACATAACTAATGAGGAGGTATTGAATAGAATTGGGGAGAAGAGGAGTTTGTGGCACAACTTGACAAGAAGAAGGGACCGGTTGGTAGGACATGTTCTGAAGCATCAAGGGATCACAAATTTAGCATTGGAGGGCAGCGTGGAGAGTAAAAATCGTAGAGGGAGACCAAGAGATGAATACACTAAGCAGATTCAGAAGGATGTAGGTTGCAGTAAGTGCTGGGAGATGAAGAAGCTTGCACAGGATAGAGCAGCATGGAGAGCTGCATCAAACCAGTCTCAGGACTGGAGACAACAACAACAACAACATAATCTGACTGTCTGCGATATGTAATGTTTATACAAGGCCACTGACTTCCATGGGCCTTATGTTAAAAGTCTGCCATGATCTGTCTTCTACACATTCGTAGCCAGTTTCCAGAGCATTCAAAGAAATTGTTCTATCAAGATGACGGTGAGCGCTGAGTGAGGGCGTTGTTCCTAGAGTAGTGACGTTTTCTGAGAAAAAATTCAATGAAGGAAGACCCCGACAGTTATTCGTTTTGAGCTGAAAAATTTTTTCGCCGTTTGTTTGTTGACACCACCTGTTGATTTGTAAGAATAGTACAAAATTGGTTAATCGTATCACACTCTTTGTCAGATATAATTGTTTCATTGTTTTAATAACATTATTCGTACCTTTTCTTCACACTGTATAACTAACGTTAATTTTATCAACGTATTTGTATACACTCCCACGAATTTCTTTGTTGATCCGGTCACACTACTACCGTTCGACGGGTTGGCGTCGCTTCCCTCGTGTGCTCCGTCCTGTATCACACGCCGTAATTACGTGAGCACCGCTCAGCAGTTGGTATAAGCAAAACATGCGCCTTTCACTTGATCGTCAGAGGAGCATACTTTAAGGCACTCTTACAACTGGGCAGCTAGATCAAAGCGGCTCTAAGATCAGGGGAACATTTTTTTCATTTAGAATCAAGAATTTTAAGCATCTGTGCATTAATAAAAAAATATGAGGTGACATCAGAAGTCTTCGAGGACGTAGTCACCTTTCAGCAATTCTCACACAACGCAAGGAATTGGTCATTGTGTACAAGCGGCTCCGGACAATCGAAGGAAACGCTGCCGTCCCACTTTTTCCTTCTGGGTCAAAAAATATTTCCTAAAGCCCATCTGATCTCCATTAAATACACTGAAGCGCAGAAGAAAGTGGTATAGGCATTCCTATTCAAATACAGAGATACTGTATGTAAACAGGCAGAATACGGCGTTGCGGCCAGCATCGCCTATATAGACAACAAGTGTCTGTGGCAGTTGTTAGATCGGATACTGCTGCTACAACGGCAGATTATCAATATTTAAGTGAATTTGAACGTGGTGTTATAGTCGGCGCAAGAGCGATGGGAAACATATCTCCGAGGTAGCGAGGAAATGGTAATTTTTCCGTGCGACCATTTCACCAGTGAGCTGTGAATATCAGAAATCCGGTAAAACATCAAATCTCCGACATCGCTCGTTCCGGAAAAAGATCCGGCAAGAACGGTACAACCGGCGAGTGAAGAGAATCGTTCAACGTGACAGAAGTGCAACTATTCCGCAATCTGCTGCAGATTTCAGTGTTGGGCCATCAACAAGTGTCAGCGTCCGAACCATTCAACGAAACATCATCAATATGGGATTTCAGAGTCGAAGGCCCCCTCGTGTACCCTCGATGGCTGCACGACACAGGGCTTTACGCCTCTCCAGGGCCCGTCAACACCGACATTGGACTGTTGACTGGGAACATGTTGCCTGATCGGGAGAGTCTCGTTTGAAATTGTTTAGAACGGAGCAGTCCCTGCATGTCAGAAGAGGATTATTCAAGTTGGTGGAGGCTCTTTAATGGTGTAGGGCGTGTGCAGTTGAAGTGATATGAGACCCCTGATACATCTACATACGACTCTGACAGGTGGCACGTACATAAGCATCTTGTCTGGTCACCTGCCGGCCGGTGTGGTTCAAATGGTTCTGAGCACTATGGGACTTAACTGCTGTGGTCATCAGTCCCCTAGAACTTAGAACTAATTAAACCTAACTAACCTAAGGACATCACACACATCCATGCCCGAGGCAGGATTCGAACCTGCGACCGTAGCGGTCGCGCGGTTCCAGACTGTAGCGCCCAGAACCGCTCGGCCACTTCGGCCGGCCGGCCGGTGTAGCCGAGCGGTTCTAGGTGCTTCAGTCTGGAACCGCGCGACCGCTACGGTTGCAGGTTCTAATCCTGCCTCGGGCATGGACGTATGTGATGTCCTTAGGTTAGTTAGGTTTAAGTAGTCTAAGTTCTAGGGGACTGATAACCTCAGATGTTAAGTCCCATAGTGCTCAGAGCCATTTGTCTGGTCACCTGCATCTATGCATGTCCATTGTGTCTTCCGACGGTCTTGGGGAATTCCAGCAGAACAATGCTACACCCAGCACGTCCAGAATTGCTACAGAGTGTCTGCAGGAACACTCTTCTGTGTTTAAACACTTCTGCTGTCCACCAAACTCCCCAGACATAAACATTATTCAGCGTATTTGGGATGCCTTGCTACGTGCTGTTCAGAAGAGATCTTCAACCCCCTCGTACTCTTACCGATTTATGGATATTCCATCAGGATTCATGGTGTCGATTCCCTCCAGTACCATTCCAGACATCACGTCGTGTTGCGGCACTTCTGCGTGCTCGCGGGGGCCCTATACGATATTTGGCAGGTGTATCACTTTCTTTGGCTCTTCAGTATAGATCTTCAGTGTACTGATTTGGAACACATCTGCGTGCGGAGGGATCGTCCGCTCTCGCGCTGCGGACCAGATCCATACCGCCACGCCGCGACCCCCTGTTCTCGCCGGTGAGTTTTATTCGGGAGGCGCGTGGCGTCGTGGCGCCTAAGACGTGATCGGCCTGCCGGATGTCGACGCCGACGCCGACGCCGACGCCACCGGGCGCACACATCGATCCGGCGCCCAGCACGCGGCCTCGATGTCGAAACACGGGAGCATCTTCCGTGTCCGCCCGGCCGGCCTACTGCGCGCTCCAGCACTCGGCACCACGTCCAGCGGTGAAACGTTTCGATCGATTAGGTGGGAAGCGCTAAGAGTATGACGTCTGGGCTACCGGAGGTTTCTGCAACACATTCGACTTCTAAACGAACTCAGTACCGTTACATTAAAGGGTGTTCAAGATAAACCAAATGAAGTTAGACGCACCCGTAGTCTGTGTACTCGGAAAGTGGCCATGTTGGCATGCTTTGCCTGCCAAAGAATCACGCGTCTGTAGCGTGGAGGCGGATCTAGGCGCTACAGTCTGGAACCGCGCGACCGCTACGGTCGCAGGTTCGAATCCTGCCTCGGGCATGGATGTGTGTGATGTCCTTAGGTTAGTTAGGTTTAAGTAGTTCTAAGTTCTAGGGGACTGATGACCTCAGATGTTGAGTCCCATAGTGCTCAGAGCCATTTGAACCATTTTCAAATACGATGACTCTTCGTTTACAGTGAGGTGGTTCCATACTGTGATACCTGTGATTGAGGGTATACTTCTCGTTTCTTTCTTCTGAAGATTCCGTCTGTGTATAAACTACGTAACGTCAGTTGTAAACTGCCCTCTTGTCTGACACCCTGATGCACACATATCGAAAATTCTTGCACTTCTTTTAAAGTTCGTTTTAGTGCATGTGAACATTATCTTGAAGATCCTTTGTGGTGTGTTTAGGATAATCCCGTTTGTCTTGTATGACTCGTAGTACAGACTAGAGGAACGAAAAATGTGTATGTCCCTACACAGACACTAAAATAGCTATCGAAAGAAAAGAATACAGCGGGAAAGAATACGATATGGAAATCTAAGTTGATGAAACTAATGTAATGACATTTAGAAGAGTGGAGCCAGTCAAATGAAAAAAATATTATCAACAACAGAATAAATGAACAAGTTAATCGTTTTAATTATTTAGGACATGAAACAAGCTGTTGTAATAGAGATATAGCCAACAAGCTGTATCGACTTCACTACATATGCGGCATTACTACCAAGGCCTTACAAAAAGGCGTTAAGAAAGAAAAATATTAAAGTCGTACAGAATTCTGGTTCTGAGGTCTCTGTTATATGGCAGAGAGGTAAGATCAAAATACGGACAGCTGAAATATTTCTAAGCAATGGAAAGTTTTCAGACGTTGAGACCAGCATTAGTAAAGAACAAATCAGGGAAGAACCAAACGTTATTAGAATATATATAATACAACAGAGAAATATGAGCAAATTTTCCAAACCTCTATATTCAAATTTTTTGGGTCATCACACCGGTCTGAGGCAGTCCTTCATGATTCCCGCTCCTTTGCTGATCTCAGAGTAGCACTTACAGAGCAGCAGAGACTAACCAACATCGTAATGAGTTTCCCTGATTCGTTTCCAGTTCCCTGGCTACCACAAGTATTACAGTGTAGCATTGTTATTAAAACCTGCCAGACAAACTTTATTCGATTTCTTTCTACCAGTTATATTGTCGCAAGTACAGCACATTTGAGAAAAGGTCGTTGTTGTTGTTGTTGCTGTTGTTGTTGCTGCTGCTGCTGTCATGGTCCGAGGTGCAAAGACCGATTTAATGCAGTAAAACTGTTTTAATGCAATTATCCTCTGAAGACTCTTCTTATTTGTACAGCCGCTGCATCCTACATCCACTTCAACCTACTTAGAGTACCCAAATCTTTGTCTGCCTCTACGATTTTCACCCCCACACTTCTTCCGTTAGAAAACTGACGATTCCTTGATGCTTTAGTATATGTCTAATTAATCGATCCCTTCTCTTGGTCAAGATTCCTCCCCTCATCTCATCTTATTAGTTACCCGGTCTAGTCACTTATTAATCATCAGCATTCGTACGTAGCATCACAATTCAGAATCTTCTCTTCTCTACTTGTCTCAACTGTTGACAGTTCACGTTTCACTTCCATAGAGGACAGCACTTCAGGCAAATACCTTTAGCAAAGACTTCTTAACACCAAAATATATATTTAATGTTAACAAATTAATCGTTTCCAGTAACTCTTTTCTTGTAATTACCAGTCTGTATTTTATACTGTAGGAGAGGTGGAAGAGAATCGAAGGATTTGAGACAGGTGCTGCAGGAGAATGTTGAAAATAAGGTGGACTGACAAGGTAAGTAATGGCGAGGCTTTCCGAAGAATCGGCGAGGAAATGAGTATATGGAAATCACTGACAAGAAAAGAGAAAAAGATGGAAGAACATCTGTTAAGACACCAGCGAATAACTTCCATTGTACGAGAGAGAGCTGTAGATGATAAAAACTGTGCAGGAAGACAGAAACTGGAATATATCCAAGATATAATTGAGAACGTAGGTTGCAAGTGCTATTCTGAAATGAAAAGGTTGGCACAGTTGAGGAATTCGTGGAGGACCGCACCAAATTAGTCAGAAGAGTGATGACTCAAAAGCAAAACAAACAATAAAATAGTTCCTTGTGCCTTCGTCACTTATCTTGCTGCCCTAATACCGAAACTCATCCATTACGTTAAGCGTTTCGTCATCTAATTTAATTCCCTCAGTATTAACTGACTCGATTCGACTACATTTAATTACCTTTGTTAGACTTTTGTTTTTACTCTTTTTTTCTTGAGTCATCAATTACCAGACTGGTTAGACGCTGCCCGCCACTAGTTCCTATCCTGTGACAACCTCTTCATTTCATAGTAGCACTAGGAACCTAAGTCGTCAATTTTTTGACAGAGGTAATCCAGTCTGTCTTCCTCTACAGTTTTTGCCCTCTACAGCTCCCTCTAATACCACGGAAGTCATTCCCTCATGCCATAACAGATGCCCTATCATCCTGTCCCTTCTACTTGTCAGTGTTTTCACACATTCCTTCACACATTCCTTTCCTCTCCAATTCTGCGCAGAACTTCCTCATACCTTACCTTATCGGTCCACATAGTTTTCATCATCTATTAATCCTGATGTTAAGTTTCTCACTGTTCTTATTTCTGCTATTTCTCATTACTTTCATCTTTCCTCGATCCACTCTCAATCCATATTTTGTACTAATTAGATTGTTCATTCCATTTAGCAGATCACGTTTAGCAGATCACGTAATTATTCTTGACTTTCACTCAGGATAGCAATGTCATCAGCGAATTGTTTCATTGATATACCTTCACCTTGAATTCTACTCCTACACCTGAACCTTTCCTTTACTTCCATCATTGCTTCTTCTACGTCCAGACTGAACAGTAGGGACGAAAGACTACACCCCTGTTTTACATCGCTTTTAACCGAGCACTTCGTTCTTGTTCGTGCACTTTTATTATTCCCTCTTTTCCCAGCTTTGCTTTTAATATCGGTGAAGATGTAATGCTACATGCTACGTCAGTCCTTCCGACAGTAATTTCTTTTTCTTTTTCTTCACATTTTTACTACAGCCATTTCGTCTTAGCTTCCCCGTACTTACTGTTTATTCCATTCCTCAGTGACTTGTATTTCTGTATACTTGTATGTTCCTGAAGATTTTTGTCCTTCCTTCTTTCATCGACCAACTGAAGCATTTCTTCTGTTACCCATGGTATCTTCGCAGTTACCTTCTTTTCACGTACCTTTTTCTTTCCAACTTCCGTGGTTGCCCTTCTTAGAGATGTCCATTCCTCATCAGCTGTTCTACTACTGAGCCTTTCCGTATTGTTGTATCTATAGCTGTCGAGAACTTAGTGCATATCTCGTCATTCCTTAGTACTTCTGTATCCCACTTGATTCTTCCTGACTAATCTCTTAAACTTCAGCGTACTCTTCGTCACTACTACATAGTGGTCTGAGTCTATATCTGCTCCCGGGTACGCCTTGCAATCCAGTATCTGATTTCGGAATCTATGTATGACCATGATGTAATCCAATTGAAATCTTCTCGTATCACCGGGCCTTTTCCAAGTACACTTCCTCTTGTGATTGTTGAAGCGAGTATTCACTGTTACTAGGAGAAATGTATTACAGAACCTTATGCCATATTTTACTGCAACCTTTTCTTCTACTCCCTCCCTTACAACTTCATTCCAGTCCCCATGACTATTAAATTTTCATCTCCCTTCACATACTATATTACCCTTTCAATATCCTCATATACTTTCTCGATCTCTTCATATTGAGCTTTCGATGTTGGTGTTGGATTGCCGTCGATTCAGCCGGCCGAAGTGGCCGTGCGGTTAAAGGTGCTGCAGTCTGGAACCGCAAGACCGATACGGTCGCAGATTCGAATCCTGCCTCGGGCATGGATGTTTGTCATGTCCTTAGGTTAGTTAGGTTTAACTAGTTCTAAGTTCTCAGCAGTTGAGTCCCATAGTGCTCAGAGCCATTTGAACCATTTTTTGCCGTCGATTCTGATAAGAACAACCCTATACTGAACATTTCACAATAACACACTCTCTGCCCTGCTTCCCTATTCATAACAAATCCTACTCTCGTTATACCATTTTCTGCTGCTGTCGATTTTATCCGATACTTATCTGACCAGAAACCCTCGTCGTCTTTCCGTTTCACTTCACTGACCCCTACTAATCCAAACAAATATCCAGACAAATATCCAGACAAATTTCCCTTTACTAATTTTCTAACTTGCCTCCCATGTTTAAGTTTCTGACATTCCACTCCACGATTCGTAGAACGTAACCCTTTTCGTTAGTTATTCGATCTTTGACTCACCTTATAACCTCTTTTCAAGACAATATCCATTCATTTCAGTTGATTTTCCAAATCGTTTGCCGTCTCTGACAGTATTACACTGTTGTCAGCAAACCTAAAACTTTAATTCCCTTTCCAAATTTCTACTTCATTTTCACAATTTATTGTCGGTCTCGACAATTTGTAATCTCTCGAAGCTTTGCAGCAGCTTCATCTGCGTGTGAATACCTGTTCCCGAGGACACAGTTTAGAGAAGCTGGCACTGGGCTGTTTCAGTGGCGTGCGCTTTCAGAGAGGACGTGAAACCTCAGCAAGTCGAGGAGCCGCCGGCCGTGTTTGATGTCCCGGCGACGGGCAACGCGTCCAGCGGCCCCCGCCATTGTCGGATCGGCCAGAGGGGGTGGTGGTAGCACAGTAGGCCCGTCAAAGACAAACGGAAAGCCAATCGGCGCTGCCGAGGCCCCTGGGCAAACGGACCGACTCTGTCTGTGGTCGCCGCAGCGAAGCGACAGTCAGGATATGCCGGCTTTGAGTGCCCCCCAATAGCTGTCTTGCAAGGTTCCCTTACTCTCTAAGTAAATAGTTGATCGTGATGTAAAACCACGAAAAACTTTTGTGTCTTCAAATAATGATTATCGTTTAAATGCAGCATGTCTTCCTAAATGATTGTGCGGTTTTCAAAAAAAATCAAATAGCAGGTATGTGAGTCTTATTCTGTTGTGTACCGTAGTTCATTAACGTAATGACACGTCGTTTGGTAAAGAATTTTTGTTTACATTCGTAATCCTACTTGTGTGCGCCCTTCATCGCTCGACACACTTCTACAGGGGCAGTCTCCAATACGTCAGCGGCGATGTTTAGGAAGGCAGCTGTGTGACCTTGGCAAAAATAACTTCTATTCAACAGGTCAATTCAGCGTTGTGATACTCAGCTACATTAGCTGAGGATTTATTTGACAATCACAGACCAAAGACGCAGGCAGCTGTTCGGATATGAACCTACTCGTATGGAACTAGTTACCCTTAAGGAACATGTGTGCAACTGTGACAGGAATCTACATCTACATCTAAATCCATACTCCGCAAGCCACCTGACGGTGTGTGGCGGAGGGTACCTTGAGTACCTCTATCGGTTCTCCCTTCTATTCCAGTCTCGTATTGTTCGTGGAAAGAAGGATTGTCGGTATGCCTCTGTGTGGGCTGTAATCTCTCTGATTTTATCCTCATGGTCTCTCCGCGAGATATACGTAGGAGGGAGCAATATACTGCTTGACTCCTCAGTGAAGGTATGTGCTCGAAACTTCAACAAACACCCATACCGAGCTACTGAGCGTCTCTCCTGCAGAGTCTTCCACTGGAGTTTATCTATCATCTCCGTAACGCTTTAGCGATTACCAAATGATCCTGTAACGAAGCGCGCTGCTCTCCGTTGGATCCTCTCTATCTCTTCTATCAACCCTACCTGGTACGGATCCCACACTGCTGAGCAGTATTCAAGCAGTGGGCGACCAAGCGTACTGTAACCTACTTCCTTTGTTTTCGGATTGCATTTCCTTAGGATTCTTCCAATGAATCTCAGTCTGGCATCTGCTTTGCCGACGATCAACTTTATATGATCATTCCATTTTAAATCGCACCTAATGCGTACTCCAAGATAATTTATGGAATTCACTGCTTCCAGTTGCTGACCTGCTATTTTGTAGCTAAATGATAAGGGATCTTTCTTTCTATGTATTCGCAGCACATTACACTTGTCTACATTGAGATTCAATTGACATTCCCTGCACCATGCGTCAATTCGCTGCAGATCCTCCTTCATTTCAGTACAATTTTCCATTGTTACAACCTCTCGATACACCACAGCATCATCTGCAAAAAGCCTCAGTGAACTTCCGATGTCATCCACAAGGTCATTTATGTATATTGTGAATAGCAACGGTCCTATGACACTCCCCTGCGGCACACCTGCAATCACTCTTACTTCGGAAGACTTCTCTCCATTGAGAATGACATGCTGCGTTCTGTTATCTAGGAACTCTTCAATCCAATCACACAATTGGTCTGATAGTCTATATGCTCTTACTTTGTTCATTAAACGACTGTGGGGAACTGCATCGAACGCCTTGCGAAAGTCAAGAAGCACGGCATCTACCGGGGAACACGTGTCTATGGCCCTCTGAGTCTCGTGGACGAATAGCGCGAGCTGGGTTTCACACGATCGTCTTTTTCGAAACACATGCTTATTCCTAAAGAGTAGATTTCTAGTCTCCAGAAAAGTCATTATACTCGAACATAATACATGTTCCAAAATTCTACAACTGATAGACGTTAGAGATATAGGTCTATAGTTCTGCACATCTGTTCGACGTCCCTTCTTGAAAGCGGGGATGACCTGTGCCCTTTTCCAATCCTTAGGAACGCTACGCTCTTCTAGAGACCTACGGTACACCGCTGCAAGAAGGGGGGCAAGTTCCTTCGCGTACTCTGTGTAAAATCGAACTGGTATCCCATCAGGTCCATCGGCCTTTCCTCTTTTGAGCGATTTTAATTGTTTCTCTATCCCTCTGTCTGAATAAGTTGTCGGTCCTTTGTGAGAACGAAACGCTGGAACTGTATAAACATATAAGGATAAAGGTGCGAAACGTCGTAACAACAAAACCGGTTGAAATTTTCATATACCGTTTTGAGATAACATAGTGAGACACCTAGGGATACGAATGTAGTGTCGTCACCTCCCCCTTAAAAATTGTAAGCTGTACCCTCACAGGCGACGTCCAAGGTTAGATACTCGTCAGATTCTTCGAGCACGGAAAAACCATTAACAGTGACGTGTACTGTGTAACACTTTTTAGTCTACAAAAGTCCCTCGAGAGAAAACCTCCTGGGCTGCTCATGGAGGGAGTGAATCTGCTCCACGATAGCGCACGTCCGTACGTCTCCAAGGTCAGACAAAGTGTAATGGCCAAATGCAAGTGAGGGCAATTTGAACATCCGCCCTACAGCCCCTGCGTCTCCCATGTATTTGGTCCGCCAAAAAACATCTCAAAGGGAAGTGTTACAGCACGGACGACGAACTGAAGAACACAGCGGAGGACTGGTTCCTGTCACAGCCGCAGGAATTGTGGGAACAGCAAATTCTTTGCCCCTTGAAACTGTGGCATAGTTGTGCTCCGGCCTTTAGTAATTTCTTTTGAATAAAGACTCCAAATTATATCCACTGTGTTGTGTCGTACCTTTCCTTTTCAACACCTCTCATATATTTGTTTTCCCGAATGCAGCCCCTTATCTCATTCTTTTACCACTTGAAAGTCATGAAGGATCACTTTAGAAACCACCGAGAAAGAAAAAAGAAAAGACAAAATTATTGTTGAAAGAATTCCTACAGTAAACAACAAATATTATTCAAATTATTTGACGAAATGAAAAAAAAACAATTTTTTCAATTCCATTATCAAAATTTATTTTACTTCAGATTCAGTTTTACAGTTTCCTTTTTACTCGTCTGACTTTATTTCCTAACCTTCGCCCTTACCTGAGCGTCTTAACGTTATATCGAACCGAAGTAACTCAAGTAAGATAATGAGGGAAGAAAATTCATCAGTATTTGTGATTTTAGAACGCCACTATCACGGAACTGTAAGAGGTGTGAAAATGAAATTCGGAACTCCCATTTGAAATGATTCTAAGAGTGAACAAGGAAAACATTAGGAAAATGCGATAACATTCACTTGGGCACCTCGTTCTGCAAATTCCTGATAAATGAAATGACTACACATCGGAAAAATAAACCTGCTCTGGAAAATATTTCACGCACTTTAAGGTAGACAACCCATCATACATCATCTGCCCCAAATGCAGCTGATGTAAGTCGCTTTGCCTACCTTAAGGTGCGCCGAGCCGTTTTAAACGCTTCAGTCCGGAACCGAGCTGCTGCTACGGTCTCAGGTTCGAATCCTGCCTCGGGCATGGATGTGTGTGATGTCCTTAGGTTAGTTAGGTTTAAGTAGTTCTAAGTCTAGGGGACTGATGAACGCAGATGTTAAATCCCGTAGTGCTTAGAGCCATTTGAACAATTTGAACCTCAAGGTCCATGAAATATTTTCTAGGTCAGTTTAATTTCACTCAACCTTTAGTAGTTTGAAATTGTCCCAACTGAAACCACACTTGTGTATTCTGCGTTTGTTCAGTAGAATGTACGTTCTGCCTGTTTCGTAGAGCCTCCTTCTTCCTCATCATAGCACTGTTATAACAGCACTCGAATAAATGATACTAACATTTTTCGAAGAAGTTAAGGAAATCGTTTCGTAAATCCGTTATGAGCTCCTTCTTTTAACTTTTTTTAAAACGTCTGGCTATACTCCCGAAATTTCATCCATAATTGCGCTTTACATCTTTACATTGAACCGACGTATCTTAAATATGACGACGAGTGAAAGAAGTGCATCCCCTTCATTTATATATATATATATATAATTTTAGCTGGCAACTATTCAGAAATTGCAAGAGGTGTGAAAATAAACTTCGGAACTGTCCCTTCTAATAATTCTAATACTGAATAGGAAATGTAAGAAAAACCCGATAAAACTGACTTGGGTACCACGTTCTACTGACAATAAATGATACGAACTCCTAAAAGAACTAATTAACTACACTGTGGCTAGAGTAAAACCGGCACAGAAACTATTTCATGCTAAAGATAGGCAAAACTTCTTACATCATCTGCCTATCTTTAGTTGCAGGGAATATTTTCTGTGCCGGTTTTGTTTTAGCCACGCTGTAGTAACTTGAAATTATTGTAGCTGGAACCATGCAATAGAATATACGTCCAGCCAGTCAACTTTCGTAGAAACGTCCTTCTTCGTCATAGTACTGTGTCAAACAGCAGTCGAGAACCGCAATGCGTAATTTCGGAGCCGAATATTCAGCAACTTATCCTCATATCATTTTGGAATGAGTTACGTCGAATGTCACATTCGTATATGAAAATATGACGTATTACTTAGCTGTTTATCTTGATATTGGATTTGTTGTCTTCTTTGGAGGCATATTAACGTCCACAGGTTTCCTTCTAATACTAAGAAAATTGAGTTATGAAAGGATTTTGGAAATCGGGTGATTATCGAAACACTAAATGAAGTGTGTGAATTTTTAAACGTTAGAGTTCTGAAACATTTTACATACACTGAAACGCCAGAGAAACCGTTACAGGCATATGTATTCAAACACAGAGATATGTAAACAGGCCGAATACGGCGCTGCTGTCCGTAACGCCTATATAAGATAACAAGTGCCTGGCGCAGTTGTTAGGTCGGTTACTGCTGCTACAATGGTAGGTTATCAAGATTTAAGTGAGTTTGAACGTTGTTTAATAGTCAGAGCAAGAGCGATGGGAAACACATGTTAGAGGTATCAATGAAGTGGGGATTTTCCCGTATGACCATTTCATCAGTGTACTGTGAATATCAGAAATCCGGTAAAACATTAAATCCTCGTCATTGCTCCTTCCGGAAAAACATCCTGTAAGAACGGGACCAAGGACGACTGAAGAGAATCGTTCAGCGTGACAGAAGTGCAACCCTTCCGCAGATTGCTGCAGATTTCGGTGCTGGACCGTCAACAAGTGTCAGCGTGCGAACCATTCAACGAAACATCATCGATATGGGCTTTCGGAGCCGAAGACCCACTCGTGTCTCCTTGACGACTGCACGGCACAAAGCCTTCGCCTCGCCTGGGCCCGTCAACACCGACATTGGACAGTTGATTAATGGAAACATGGTTGCCTGGTCAGACGAGTCTCGTTTCAAATTGTATCGAGCGGATGGACGTGCACGGTTATGGAGACAAGCTCATGAATAAATGGACTCTGCATGTCAGCAGGGGACTGTTCAAGATGGTGGAGGCTCGGTACTCCCGTGGGGCTTGTACAGCTGGAGTGATATTGGACCCTTGATACGTTTAGATACGACTCCGACAGGTGACACGTACGGAAGCATCCTGTCTGATCACCTGATTTAATTCATGTTCATTGTCCATTCCGCCGGAGTTAGGCAATTCCAGCAGGACAATTCGACACTCCACACTTCCAGAATTGCTGCATAGTGGCTTCAGGAGCACTCTTCTGAGTTCAGACACTTTTGAGAGGAGATCTAAACTCCCTCGTACTCTTGCAAATTTATGGACAGCCCTGTAGGATTCCAGGCGTCAGTGCCATCCAGCACTACTTCAGACATTAGTTGAGACCACACCACGTCGTGGTGGGGCACTTCTGAACGCTCGCGGGGGCTCTATACGATATTAGGCAGGTGTACCAGTTTCCTTGGCTGTTCAGTGTTGTATGAAGGCACGAGATGAACAGACGAAAGGAAAAAGCCATCTCCCTTCTGCAACTTTCTCAGCATTGACTTCCATTTACTACTACATCTCGCCAAGACTGCACAAAATGAAGAAATGAAGACGAACAAAGATACTATACAAAGCAAAGAACTTACATGTTTATCAGAGATAATCGCTGGTGCATACTTAGCAAAATTAATGAAATTGAGCCCACTAAATTCTATATTGAATCTTTAACTTTATATTACACTACTGGCAATTAAAATTGCTACACCACGAAGATGTGCTACAGACGCGAAATTTAAACAACAGGAAGAAGATGCTGTGATATGCAAATGATTAGCTTTTCAGAGCATTCATACAAGAGTGGCGCCGATGGCGACACCTACAAAATGCTGACATGAGGAACGTTTCCAACCGATTTCTCATACACAAACAGCAGTTGACCGGCATTGCCTGGTGAAACGTTGTAGTGATGCCTCGTGTAAGGAGGAGAAATACGTACCATCACGTTTCCGACTTTGATAAAGATCGGATTGTAGCCTATCGCGATTCCGGTTTATCGTATCGCGACATTGGTGCTCGCGTTGGTCGAGATCCAATGACTGTTAGCAGAACATGGAATCGGTGGGTTCAGGAGGGTAATACGAAACGCCGTGCTGGATCCCAACGGCCTTGTATCACTAGCAGTAGAGATGACAGGCATCTTATCCGCATGGCTGTAACGGATCGTGCAGCCACGTCTCGATCCCTGAGTCAGCAGATGGGGACGTTTGCAAGACAACAAGTATCTGCACGAACAATTCGACGACGTTTGCACCAGCATGGACTATCAGCTCGGAGACCATGGTTGCGGTTACCCTTGACGCTGCATCACAGACAGGAGCACCTGCGATGGTGTACTCAACGACGAACCTGGGTGCAGGAACGGCAAAACGTCATTTTTTCGGATGAATCCAGGTTCTGTTTACAGCATTATGATGGTAGCATCCGTGTTTGGCGACATCGCGGTGAACGCACATTGGAAGCGTGTATTCGTCGTCGCCAAACTGGCGTATCACCCCGCGTGATGGTATGGGGTGCCATTGGTTACACGTCTCGGTCACCTCTTGTTCGCATTGACTGCACTTTGAACAGTGGACGTTACATTTCAGATGTGTTACGACCCGTGGCTCTACCCTTCATGCGATCCTTGCGAAACACTACATTTCTGAAAGATAATGCACGACCGCATGTTGCAGGTACGAGGCTTTCTGGATACAGAAAATTTTCGACTGCTCCCCTGGCCAGCACATTCTCCAGATCTCTCACCAATTTAGAACGTCTGGTCAATGGTGGCCGAGTAACTGGCTCGTTACAATATGCCAGTCACTACTCTTGATGAACTGTGGTATCGTGTTGAAGTTGCATGGACAGCTGTACCTGTACACGCCATCCAAGCTCCGTTTGACTCAACGCCAGGCGCATCAAGGCCAGAGGTGGTTGTTCTGGGAAGTGATTTCTCATGATCTATGCCCCCAAATTGCGTGAGAATGTAATCACATATCAGCTCTAAATATCCAATGAATACCCGTTTATAATCTGCATTTCTTCTTAGTGTAGGAATTTTAATGGCCAGTAGTGTAAATACACGGAATATTAATTTTAAGACATAAAATATCAGTTTTTATTGACACAGTGTTTATACGAATGTTTTGTTATGTAAACGAAGATACCGATAACCAGTGGTATCGTAGGATTCACAATGTGTTATTCTCTCGCTTACGCTACACAACGAGCGCAGTGCGAACTCGCAGGTACATAGCGACAGATGTCAGGGGCTGGCTCTTGACCTGTTGCATTGCGTGACTGCAATTTTATCGACACAGCGACGACACGTACACGTGCATTTCTGAACACTGACCGGCTCCAATGCCCACTGTGCGTGCACCTTCAGCATATACCGTACCTCTTTGCCACTTGTCGTCGACGGCCATTATTGATGAGTGTGCCGTGCCCACCTCCATCACAGTCGATACTCTTCGGGGCAGCAGTCATAAATATTCAGGGAGGGGAGTGCTCTCCGACGGACGGCATCCGCCTCGACAAAGTCTGCGACGGCGGCGGTGGCGTCGTGCGGGCAGGGCTCCACCGCGGCGGTGGCGGCCGGATCGCGTAATCGCGTTAGGCGCGGGGACGGGGACCTTATTTCATGCTGATTAGCGCCGACGAGACATCAAAGGCCGCCGGGACAACGGGCCGCGGCGCGGGACGGCCGGCGCGCCCCATTACGCCGTCTTGTATGGGCCGTCGCTGCAGCGGCCGCCGAGAGGCCGCAGGGCCGCGTGGGGCGCGCGCCACTGGCCGAGCTACTGGACAGCCGGCCGCGCAGCTCCAGGTCACGTGGAGCCTGTCGAGAGCACGCAGCGGTGCGGAGAAGGCCCGCCGCGAGGAAGGCACAGTCGTTTTCGCTACAGTGCGGCTTCTAATTACATTGCGGACCTATTGTGGCGTCGCAACTAGTGCGCGATCGCCCATTTGTCTATTAAAATCTTTACTTCAAAATGTATGTGGGCTGCAATGATAGCCGGTAGAATATTATATGGTCAGTAACGGACGAGTTATGTCCTGCAGACTGACGTCACGACCATCTGTTGCAGCTGCGCGTGTGAAAGCAGTGGAGTAGCGCTGGCAGGCCACTTACGTTATACGAAACTAAAAATATTAACAACTAATAAAGGAATAACCTGAGGAACGTCATATTTGATGTACATCCTTCTGTTGTGAAAACAAACAATATGTCAAAGTCTGAGATCAAAAATAGTTGTATTTTGGAAGTTAGTAAAATTCTAAGAAAAAACGTAATTTTCCAACAGTCAAGATTGGATTGGATTGGATTGTTTGGGGGAAGAGACCAAACTGCGAGGTCATCGCTCTCATCGGATTAGGGAAGGATGGGGAAGGAAGTCGGCCGTGCCCTTTCAAAGGAACCATCCCAGCATTTGCCTGGAGCGATTTAGGGAAATCACGGAAAACCTAAATCAGGATGGCCGGACGCGGGATTGAACCGTCGTCCTCCCGAATGCGAGTCCAGTGTGCTACCAATGCGCCACCTCGCTCGGTAACAGTCAAGAATTTAAATAAATACAGTGATGTAATAGTTCACCTTCAGTGACTATGTACGATGATCTGATAACACTTCCAGTGTTCATATATAAATTTGGAAAGTTTTTAGTTTCAGAAAACCTCTGTGACTTTTCTATAATAATAATTTCAAGAATTCTAAGTAAATATGTGTATTATGTGTTAGGGTGCGTGTGAATGACAATGCGTGCGTGAGAGTATGTGGGACGTTCGGCATTATTAAAAATCATTCATGTAATTCTCTACAGGAACTGGCAAGTGTTCCAACTCTGTAACGTGGGAACGAATCCACTAGTGGTTCCCCTACTAGTGAATGTCGGATGTCCAAGTATGTATGCTTATGTATAAGACAGCCAGAACATTCGCGACTACATAATAAATTTCCAGATGTAGAGTAAAGCTTATAGTTCATTTTTTTTATTTAATTAGAGAGTTTTGCGTTACTTAATTTGATGACGTCAATGAGCCTAGAGAAGTGGTTGGTGCTTGCTAGATTTTGGCGCGAGCCGCGCCCTAGAAGTGAGTTCTCATTGTCGTAAGTGCTGACAGCCAATGAGAAGCGAGACGGTTGGCCGCCCTAGCAAGGAGATATAGTTTTGAGTGTGGGAGAATGAGAAGAGAGTCGCGAGCTAGCTTTGATTGGAGGCGGTTATGCTGGATGTGACTTTTCGCATTATGTGTAAGATGAAGTCTTGGGATGACTTCCGCGTTATGGTCCAGTGTTAATGGTATCTGGTAGTGACCAGAAACTGTTTATGAAAACTTTAGAGTGTTGTGATAATTTGTTCCGACGAAAATCGCGAGTGAACTTTGAATTATATAGCATGGCAATACTGAGTATATTCTTACTGAGTATTTTATGGCGAGCATAAACTTTTACTAAAGACAACCACTGATTATCGTTTGCAGATGTAATTGGCCGATCATTGACTGTGTTACAAGTAATTGGTTTCGGAATTTGGGAAGGTAAAAGTTCTCGCTGTTTTAGGTATGGTGATAACTGTGAGCAGAAACTTTAGTAATTTTCTTAAATGTGGGCTGATGATCTTGCTTAACGGCAATAAAGATCTATTGAAGGTTTAAATTTGAACTTCATGTTTAAAGTACGAGTGACAGCCCCTTTCCGAATCATTTCTTTAAACTACATGGACAATTTTCAGCAAATTTTACTTATAGTGCATTCCGGTGTGTAGCTGTGAGGTTATAGTTTCCTCAACCCTGCTTTTCTGTGATCTCATAAGTCGATGAAGTCAGGAGTTTACGTGTGAAGATCTAACGCTGTGAAGATGTAGGTGAACAAAAATTATAAAAGAAATTGCATTGCAGCAGCAACATATAATCCGTCACAACTGGTGCATCGCACGTACGCACATAAAAAATCCGTCGCACTATGAAGTACTGTCTCAGCTCTGCAACTGTATTCGCGATTTCCTGTCAGAAAGATTGTAAGACATCGTGGAGTCCTGAACTTTATTGCTTACATATTCCGCCGGCGTACACACACACATTCAAGACATGACGGTCACAAGAGCTCTTAGTTCGGGAGAGGCAGACCGCACGCCGAGAGGCCGAGAGGCCGGTCCCTTCAGAGGACGATTCAGACTATCTACGTCGGACAGCGACCACCCGTGGAGCGGACAGCGTTTGCCCGAGTGAAAGGGAAGAACGACCTCGTGTTCAGCTTAAAAGCAAATTCCGCTACATTGTGTGGGAGCGCCCAGCCTACGCATTCTTTACAAACATAGCACGCAGTTTCAGAGGTTTTCACATGGAGACAGCAAACGCCAAACGCCGATGCTACAGATTTCTGGATTGGTCACCTTAAACGAAACTCATTCTCCAGTTTCAGAAGAGCAATGTTGATTGGCAGACGATATTTCTAACGCCTTGAGCTGAAGGAGTAATGGAAGAGACCAAAAGATATACCCCTTCACGTCTGGTCACGTCTGGCATGGAGAGGGGCCATTCCGTTGTCGCTCTTGGAGCGAGAACACGTAACGAGAGCATGTTACTCAAATAGCGAGGAACAAGTCTCTCCTCAGTACTTCACTGGGAGAGCACCTCCGTCGAGAGCAAATTGGAGTGCGACTCTATATTGAATCCTTGCGATTAAGCGTTGTTCACTGTGTTGGCCGCCACACTTATTGTGCGGTGTGAACGGACAGAGTTATAGTTAAACGCCTGCGAGCGAATTTTTGAATGGCATCTTGGTGGACTGGTTATCTGACCGGTGTACCACGAGGGGGGAATAGGAGCCCTTGACTTCATCAAGGTGTAGGGAGAGTTTGATTGGCAAAAGTCAATCCAGATAGAATGAGTTATCTTATTTGTCAGCAGCGAGCGGCACAGACAGCAGTCATCACAGCTTATGGTATTGTGCACTACAGCTCTTGTGATGCCCCATATTTCCTCCACAACAATACACTTCACTGCATTTCACTTGTGACAGCCTCGACCGTTCCTAGCAACGTTCTAAAGGATAATTATTCAAGTTGAGTAGACGCGGCTCTCAGCCATTCTGCCAAGTCAATAACAATCTTAAACTTTGTATAGAAATTTCATTAGTGAATCCTATTCTTAAGAGGTAACTTCACATTCAGAAAAAAAACTGGAAATAACTTGTTCAGTTCATAACTAAAAGTGCCATTCTGATTTCTCAGAATTTTGCAAAATAAATAATGATTTTCGTTACTTTCATGTTTTTCTTACACTAACTAGCACTACTACAGTACCCAAGTATCCCACTAGTTACATAAGAAATTTTGTGAATTTTTTGTCATTTCCTTACAGTGGACGACTCCAGAAGATATTTATTGCTGAAAGTTTTTCAGGCATTTCTCTTTAGAACGTTAGGATCGTCTGTCTGACTTCTGTAGTACTGTGGGGGTGGAAATTGCATCTTGCAGGAGCCACAGGGTAAAGGGTACATCTCAATTAATCTGTTGCGCAGAATGACCGAATAGCACCCACACGCTCACAAGATAATAGTTCAAAGTGCTGCGATGCAGAATAATATACCAGGTGGATGTTAAAAAAAATTGTTTAAGTCCCCTTTTCCAATTCAAGATTCAGCGCAAAATGTATCAAGGCGAGGCAGAATACCAGGGAGAGAGAGAGAGAGAGACAAATGCTGATGGAGTAGCAGCAAACAGGGAAGCAACCTCTATACCCTCAACAGACTAAGCGCACAGGCATGTAACGTTGCAGTTCGGCGTAGTGGCAGCTGAGGGATATGGTCGTAATGGCGACTGAGCCAAGTGCAGCAAAAAAGCTCAGATCGAATGCAAGATCAACTGTTCATAAGCAGACGATAGAGAAGGGTGTCCGAAGGCCATAGTGGCACCCTGAAGTGACCTAGAGTGCTGATGAGGTCAGGAAACTAGGTAAGTCTGGTCATCCCTGCAGAATGGTAATGTCATTGGCATAGCCCAGCAAATACATATAGCCTAACTCACGTGGCTTAGGTCTCAGTTGTGACTCATTTTTAGCTCAGTGTACCCTAGTGTTGCGGTTAAACCGTATCGAGATGGAATCTAGGGTACCCCATTTGCAGTCTACTGAGATGACTATATTTCTACAATGCCACCACCATCTAGATCTCGTGCACTCATCTTCGTCTTCGCAGATGGGAAGACTTTGGCACCTTGCTATGGCAGGTAAAATGGTCCTAGGGAGCAGAATGAAAGCTGCCCCCTGAATCAAAGCTACGAACAGACCCCAATGTTGGAGGCCAGTCTGTCGCAAAGAGGCCAAGACTAACTCTCCATGACTATGGCCACCTTATGTAGAACCATTAGCTGCGGTATAGTCTAAGATGTTAGTGAAACCACTGTGATAATCTGTTAGCTGTGCAGCTGGCCACGGAGGCTGTGATGTCAAGAGAAATTGAGTGTATGCCTCGCTCGCCTGTGGCAGCCAAGACTGTGAGACATGCTTGTGTCAGTGCATAGGGATGTGACCAGCGCCCTTCTGCCTCCTGCACTGCTGAAAGCCACAGAGAAAGACAAGTGTGTACCTCTGATTACTAGATGTGTATTCTGATAACAGTGTCTTATTAGCACCTTCAGGCGTTATACAGATTCTCACTACTACAATCCGCATGATGCTATTCTGACGACTGTGAAGCTCATAGTCGCGGCTCTTTGCAACAGTAAATGACAGTGTGTCAGCTACTCAGAAGTAAGATTCATCTGTGGTTCTACAAGGAAGGCTCACTGTTGCTCTTAAAGTATACACTGATGAGCCAGAACATTACGACCATCACCCACTGAGACACTGAATGTCATATGGTGGCACTGTGCACATGTGATGTAGTGGCCAGGGCTACTTGTTATACAAGGCAACTTGTTACAAGTGAAATTTGAATCAGCTGCTCGTAGCAATGCACTTTCCACCCAGTTACTGGTATCACCTGATGCTACTGTTCTCCTCCCAGCTGCTGGACGGCAGACTGTCAGTACTAGGGAGACTGCAAGAGGCAATGTTGTTTCTCCATCCGTAATTTCTTCTTCTCTGAGTATTTTCTTAATAGGGATATAGCCAGTATCAGTGCAAGTGTTATATCATGTGTGGAAGTCTGGACTTCAGATGGGTTACAAAACGTTTAAAATTTCAGTTGAAAATTGATGTTTATCTACAAGCGAACATGAAATTGCAATGTATGGGGTAATTTGTTACAGCTTTGTTGGGGCTTCTTTTTGCTGTGTAAGAACCTGCCCCGTATCACACGCAGTTTTTCATTATGTAGATTCCTTGTAAAGGTGATACGAAAATTACAAAAAGAAAACAAACAGAGGCACAAAATCGAAAGAAACTTATAACAAAATGGCAAAGCGACTAATATCACACTACCAGAAATTTGTAAATACGGAGCAGACTTTTCCGTAATACTGATAGCAAATTAGAGGTAAGGCAAAAACAATAACAAAAATACAAAACTCTAACATTTTCGATCAGTACTTAATGGGCTACACATTCACCACCCGCTGTATCAGCAAGTCCCGTTATGGGGTGAACCTTTACAGTGTCTAACCGGAACTAATGTCAAACCAATGATATAGCTGACCAGTGATATACCTGGATATAGCTGACCATACAAAAAAGGAATATGAGGTGAATATACGACAACGGTGCTTCATTATAAAGTACTCAAATGAAAATAACTCTAAAACCATGATGCACAAAAATTGTTGAAAAAGATTGTAACAACTAACCTGTCTCCCCTATGTAAGCGACATTGGGAAAGGGCAGAATGTTATGGCCTGGCACCTGGGGGCGACGGTGATCATGTCAAAAACGGTAAAGCTTGTTGGCTATTCACTTGCTACTGACGTAAGTATATAAGAAAGTGGATGAAGGATAATTGAGCTACAAGTAAGCTACAAGGTGCGGGATATCGACGAGTCAGGATGTGGAAGTGGGAGGCTTGCCCACTCCGTAAAGAGGTATAGACGATGACCTGCGGCAAATACGATGACAGAATACAATTACCGTAGAAAATGATACCAACAGTCGTAATTGTTCCCAAAAATTTCATTAGTTAAGCAACCAGTTTCGAAACTTCATTAACATCAGCTTCAAGCACCTATGCAAAAAGCGAATGGAGACATCCAAACGTTAGCGCACATAGGGTAGGTACCATATATAGAGATGAATACTGTGGAATTTTACGTATTTGACGTGTACACTCCAAGCGCATGTCAACAACTGTTGCAGACGAGCAATTGGAGTGTGTAATAAATAGATCTGATCAGTATCTAGTTCAGCATGGTACCTATATACATGCGCCAATATCTGTAAGTCTCCATTCGTTTTTCGCATAAGGGCCTGAAGATAACGCTGATAAAGTGTCGAAACAGGTTGAATTTTTTAGGACGAATTGCGGCTGTTGGTATTCTTTTTTTTTGCTACTTATTAATCAGTTGCGGTCCCACATCCACATCTATACGATGGATCTACAAAAACTGAGTAATATTCTGGTGCAGGCACAAATGTTTTGGATCGCACCATTCAGTACATATTTTCGAATTTGGATCTCTGCAGCAGATGACACCTATGTGTTCACATCTTGACACAATGAGACTGTCAATTAACGTAGCAGTGGGTACACTGGGCATATAACGTATCTCGGACGCAGGCCAGGGGGAGAGGGCATTATTATGCTGTGGGAGATACTCAATGGGAGATATTTGCCTTGTCTTCGATATCACCTGTAGTAGTAATTATAGAAGGCGCCACGACAGTTGTAGACAGAATGAACATTAATGCGACCGCCCACATATCTTCACACTTGATGTCTTCCCCAACGGCTATGGCAGCCTCCAGAAGTACAACTGTCCGTGTCGCAAGGTCAGAATAGCGGTACAGTGGTCTGAGAAGCACGGCGGTGAACTCACGTTGACGTCTCGGCTACCAAATTTACCTGATTTTGAAAGCGGTGCAACATCAACCTCCAGGCTCCATATCAAGGGCCCCTAATTTACGGTAATTACTTGATCTGTGTATAGAGATCTATCCAGGACTTGTTGAGATACCTTAGGTAATGCAGCCGGGTGACGTCGCTGTCAACCGTCGATATTTCGACAAGAGGACACCCTGCCATTTTCAAGGCGAAACTGCAGCAACTAAGCTCTGTGCGAGGATATACATTACACACGCCGGGAGAGAATCGGATCTCATATCAAAGGACTTCTCGGATTCATTCCACGCAGAATCGCTTCCGTATTGCGTCCCCAACGTGGAACACTACGCTACTAAGGTGGTCATAATATTTTAGCTCATCAGTGCATAAACGATTTAGTAGGCAATCAGACCACCAATCTTATATCCTTTTGCAGATGATGTTGTCGATTAGCGTCCAGTAAAGTCATTATAAGATCAATAGGCATTTCAATCTGGTTTAGACAAGCTATCTGCATGGTGGCAATTGAAACTGAAGCTCTTTCAATTTAGGTTACACGATAAATAACAAATTTAAACATTGTCAGTTCAACCAAGTAGAGGTTATAAATAGAAACAAATTGGAACCATCATATGAAACATAAGAGTTCCTTTTATTGTTAGAAAACTTAGAAGATGCAACAAATCCACGAAAGAGACTGTCTACACTACACTTCTCCGTTCTCTGCCTGCGCGGTATGGGATCCCTACCACACAAGATTCACGGAGGACATCTAAAAAGTTCAAAGACGGGCAGCTCGTTTTTTACCATCGAGAAATAGGGGAGCTGAGGTGGCAATCATTAAAACAAGGGAATCTTTCATTGCGGCAGGCTTTTTTACGAATTTTCAGTGTAAAGCTTTCTGCGCCAAATGACATAAATATTTTGCTGACTCAGACTTGCGTAATAATAAATGACCATCGTGATAAAATAAGAGGAAGCTCACCGAGTAAGAAAGATTTAGATGGCCTTATTTCTCACGTACTATCCGAGAGCAGAACCGTAAAGAAATATTGTGAAAGTGGTTCCAAGCATCCTCTGCTAAACAAGTCAGAATTGCGATTACGCATATCAATACTATAAAATTTTTAGAGTAGTGTGAGTTCGTTTTCTTGGGTGTTCTTCCTTTCCCTTTTTATGTGACTTAGTGTCGTGAAATTCGTTTTGCCGCTTTCGTGTCGCGTAATTAATTTTATTTATTTTAGATTTTTTAAAGTGATGTTTGTGCAAGTGTTCTCTCACATCAAAATCCGTTTAGAAATAATTTTTAATTTTCTGTTTTACTCATTCAGTTATTTCATCTGGTAAGATTACATCCCCTGTTAAAATTCACCAGCCACTTCGTCCTCGTGGAACATCAGTGGAACGTAAGAAAAAAGTAGCTTCTGACGGGACGACAAGAAGAAAAAGTAATCGAAGACGGACATGCCAAATTACTGTTAGACTTCCATTACAGACAACTACACAATACAAAACGTGTCATAAATGTGGAGAAAAAGAAAGTGTGGCTCACTGACATTGCTATCCAAAATGGTAGCAGAATCGAGGAAAATGCCGTGGTTTCATTTACCAGATATGAGGCCCAGAATATCGACCTGCAGCGACTCCGCTCAAACCAGTGAGGATGGTCCCATTGTTCTCGAAATACTGGGAGCAGTGCTTAAAAATCTTAGTGAACACATGGAAACTCCTGGCATCAAAATAAAACAGCCATCTGCCAAGTACACTGCTGGCCACCGTAATTGCAACACCCTGAAGGAAGCATCCGAATCAAGTGAAATTTACACAATGGGTTTGCAGCTATGAGATATGCAACTGATTAGAATTTCAGCGCAGACGCACATCATGCGCGCCTGTGGCGCCACCTCATAGCGCCATTTAAGGCTTGGCGATTTCGACGAGTATACGTTCGGCACGTGTGTTTACCTTGTGGTTGTTTCACAAGACGATCAGTTATGCCTCGTAGACAACAGCGAACATCGTTTGATCAAGTATCCGAGTTCGACAGAGGAAGGATAGTGGCTTACCGAGATTGTGGATTATCATACAGAGAAATCGCTAGTCGTGTTGGACGAAACCAAACAACTGTAACGCGGATATGTGACCGTTGGATGCAGGAGGGTACGACGGACCGACGTGGTCGATCGCATTCACCTCGGTGCACCACTGCACGTGCTGATAGGCAAATTGTGCGCATGGCAGTGACGGATCGCTCAGTGACATCCCGAACCATAGCACAGCACATTGCGTCTGTAACGCATCATCCAGTGTCTGCGCGTACCATTCGACGCCGTTTACAGCAGAGTGGTCTGTCCGCAAGACGTCCATTGCTTCGTCTACCATTGACGCAGAACCACAGACGTCTCCGTCGCCAATGGTGTGATGACAGACGGATGTGGACGGCAGAATGGAATGACGTTGTCTTTACTGACGAGGCACGCTTCTGTCTGCAGCACCACGATGGTCGGATTCGAGTGTGGAGACACCGTGGAGAGAGGATGCTGGACAGCTGCATTATGCACCGCCACACTGGTCTTGCACCGAGTATTATGGTATGGGGCGGTATTGGATATTACTCTCGCACGCCTCTAGTACGCATTGCCGGTACTTTAAATAGCCGGCGCTACATATCCGAAGTGCTGGAGCCAGTTGCCCTTCCTTACCTTCAGGGCTCGGCCACAGCCATATTTCAACAGGATAATGCGCGACCACACGTGGCACGCATTGTCCAAAGGTTCTTCGTCAATAACCAGATTGAAGTGCGTCCCTGGCCGGCTCGCTCTCCGGATCTTTCGCTGATAGAAAACATGTGGTCCATGGTTGCTCAACGAGTGACCCAGATTACATCCCCAGCTGCCACACCAGGTGATCTTTGGCAACGTGTGGAAGCTGCTTGGGCTGCTGTGCCCCAGGAACACATCCAACGTCTCTTTGACTCAATGCCGAGACGTGTGGCAGCGGTGATCTCCAACAATGGCGGCTACTCTGGCTACTGATTCTGGCAGGAACCACATGTCACAGACGTCTGTAAACGTAATCATTTGATACTTGGTCAACATGTTATCTACAAAATAAATTCTGTTGTGCTACCTCTTGTCATTCTTGGTGTTGCATTTACGGTGGCCAGCAGTGTACAATAGCACGAATTATTCACCGATACACCACGCAGTCCTAGAGACTTCTCGTCACGATCATTTCGTTTTTGCAGTTTTCATGATAAATAGCTGCTGTGGAGCACCCGCACAGATCTGGCGAGATCTACAGAGTTTGAGCGATTTTTGTCGTAACTGTGTTTAATCGGCACCTCTTACCTTATTTGTTAACGTAAATATTATTGCAATACCTGACTTACTGGTTTACATTCCTCGCAGCAAGTAAACCTTGTAGCATCCTTTCGTTGGTGAACGCTATACTCACACCAACTTCAAAGTTGACTAAATGACTGGAGTGCATTTTTCTTGTTTTTACTTTTCTTTACTGTCAACGCCAGCGACTGGACGAGATACGTTACCTCACGCACCTACAATGTGTGCTAATGCAGGAAAGTGAAAGTTCAAAAAAAAAAAAATGTTCAAATGTGTGTGAAATCTTAAGGGACTTAGCTGCTAAGGTCATCAGTCCCTAAACGTACACACTACTTAACTTAAATTGTCCTTAGGACAAACACACACACACCCATGCCCGATGGAGGACTCGAACCTCCGCCGGGACCAGCCGCACAGTCCATGACTGCAGCTCCTAAGACCGCTCGGCTAATCCCGCACGGCAGTGAAAGTTCAAATGGTTCAAATGGCTCTGAGCGCTATGGGACTTAACATCTGAGGTCATCAGTCCCCTAGAACTTAGAACTAATTAAACCTAACTAACCTAAGGACATCACACACATCGATGCCCGAGGCAGGATTCGAACCTGCGACCGTAGCGAAAGTGAAAGTCAGTTTTGTGTTACGGCTTTAAAAACGTTATATTCTCATTCCTGAACGGACATCGAAGCGAGGAAGTGGTTTAACGAACAAAAAATGTAGTACGCTATTTAAAAAACACATACTGCTGCTCATATATTCGTTACGAACAAAGTTATAAGAAAGGCATCCATCTTCCTCTGGAAGCCAAACAGCATATGCTTGACATACATTTTATTTATGAACCATGTTATGTGGTCTTTTTGTCACACCTCAGACGTCTCTAGAGATTCTCTCCAATATATTCACGGCGGAGTGCATGATACAATCGCTGGATCTAGGTTCCATCAGTGAGACAGGTCAGACAGTATTGGTTGGAGAAGTCCATCTAGAAAAGGTAAAGCCTTATCATAAGGCTTCGGCAATATGATTGCATTTCTGAGTGTCCGATCACTAGTGAAGTTTTATCCGATTTTACTATTTTATATTTCGAGTTTTTACTGAGTTTAACGACGGCGATGTTGGCCTGATATATTCGACGATGCCCTTTGGCTACACTGACTAAAGGATCCTTCTAAGAAATACCGAATTAAGGTATTTGCTCTTTCAGTATTTGATCTGTTTATACATGCTTTTAGGTTATCCAAGCCTGCACAACGCGATTGCGATTCTTAAATAGATGTATTTGTTCTCTGTTTTCTATGTAGGTAGCCTGAAGATGCCTAAATAAGGCGAAACGCGTAGTTGAAAAATAAAGAACTAAAATTGCTACCAAGACTGTTTTTAACCAGTACTACTTATTTATTTTCTTTTTGGAAAATCTGAGCACAAAAGGTGTTAATGAACATTATAAATAAAAATTAATATCTACACACAGATAAAGAAAGGATTCATATTTGTATCTGTAAAAAATTTTTGAAGGATCGTGAGCTTAATTACTGATTTTTCAAAAGTTTTCTTTAATTATTTTTATCACATACTAATTTGAAGCAGGATTATCAAGTATGTTGGCATTGCACGTTTTGCGTGTTCAATTGATGTCCCTTTTGTATTGGGCTATTGAGAGTCAAAAAGTGTTAAAATTTCTTTTGACCTTCAGTATACCATCAGTACGCTCTCCTCCCGCCGACTAATCCACGCCTCTGCCATGCTCAGTTTCGCTTCTGGTCAAAAGTTGTTTGGAGTGGTCAAGATAAGTGGAAAATCCTATTTATGACAAAAAGAGGAATGGACCCAACTGTGAACCCTGTGGAGCACCAGTAATAGAACTTAAATGATTATAGCGCTTGGAGAAGTCGGGAAAACTGGTTTATCTAACACTGGATGTCAGAAGACTGAGGATAATTATCTGGCTGGCTCTGAGCACTATGGGACTTAACATCTGTGGTCATCAGTCCCCTAGAACTTAGAACTACGTAAACCTAACTAACCTAAGGACATCACACACATCCATGCCCGAGGCAGGATTCGAACCTGCGGCCGTAGCAGTCGCGCGGTTCCGGACTGAGCGCCTGGAACCGCTAGACCACCGCTGATGATCTGGTCGCGGAGGTACGAAAGAGAAGATTAGAGGAACGTGTGGAGATATTCGCAATAATGGCAGGGGTGTTCGCAGTCATATCTGGCGAGCCAACAATACGAAACCTGGGCAGAAGGGAGGAAACATATGGCACTGCGGGCACGCACGGAGGCGCCCGTAAAAGAGCGTGCGCGTCGCGGCGCCCGTGTGATTGATGGCCTTTATATGGGACATCGACGGTGGCGGGAGGCAGGTGGACGACTCCCAACAGCCGTTTTATGGCATCCAGTGGCGGGCACTCGCATCCGGAGAGAGCATTCCTTCCCTCTGTCGCGGCGGCGGCAACACGGATAGGCCGCGCGGGCGAAGAGGGTCACGGAGGCAGGGGGGCGCGGGGAAGGATGGCAGAGCGAGGAATGGGAACTTTTATCCGGAGGTACGGCTGCCGATTTTTACCACCGAAGCCATAAACGAATTTTATGGACTAGTGACTTCTGGAGGCCCCTGTAGTGCCCCCATAACTTAGGCTACGGTCCCGAAAAGAAAAGGCTAGCGGGAAAACCCGGCAGAGGGTGGAGACGGGGCTAAGAAAGGGTATATATGAGGGAATGCTCCGCGGTCGGATGGACTCTGGGGATAAAAATGTTTTATTGGCACTTACGGAAGCTGCGCGGCGTAGAAATATGTTTCCCGGCCGCTCGGCCGGTTCCTTGTATGGGGATGGCGGGCCGCGGGTGCTGAAAGGATAGCGACCGCGGGGGCAAGCTTACACCACACACACACACACACACACACACACGCACACACACACACGCAGAAACACATACAATCCCACCACCCTCTCCTGCGTCCTGTCTGCCCGCCCGTTATCGGCTACCGGCCGGTCGGGAATCCGCTTTTAGTGGCCGGTAGTTTTTCCGTCGGCCGCCCACGCTGTGTGGCAATCAATTGCCGATAACCCGACTACCGTGTTCAGCTCTTAAGTTTTGCCTGTCCGAGCAATAAACAGGTAATTAAGAGGGAAGATAAGAGACCTGGCGTCCACTGTGCAACAACTGCGTGTTCAGGAACCTGTGTTTAAAAGTGACACCTTTATTTGAATACGTACGTCATGCCGGCCGGTGTGACCGAGCGGTTCTAGGCGCTACAGTCTGGAACCGCGCGACCGCTACGGTCGCAGATTCGAATCCTGCCTCGGGGATGGATGTGTGTGATGTCCTTAGGTCAGTTAGGTTTAAGTAGTTCTAAGTTATAGGGGACTGATGACGTCAGCAGTTAAGGGGGGTAGGACGTCAAACGGGCCGACTTGGAGCAGGAGTCACCACAGGACATTTTAATTTCTACTGTATACAATTTTACAAATAAATTCACGAAACTTTGTAACCATGACCAGGAAGGATTGAGGACTCACAGTCGTCGCAGTGGAAGTTCATAAACCTGTTTTTCCATGTCAAATTTCATCATTTTTTCACTCATTTCTGGCTGCATTTGTTGCTATAGGTACACTTTTCTTCCTAAGTAAGAGAAATTCCTCGATGAATTTTTCATAGCATACAAACAGTAGTTACAGGTGTATGAAACTCTAGAATATTCCAAATCTATTAAAAAACTGTGGAAAAAATTGATATAATTAACTATAAAACTTGAGTTTTTTCTAAACATGAAGTTTAAAATGTAACAGTTCATTCATTTCTTAATAAATTAAATACCTTCTAAAGTTTCCTACACCTGTAACTATGGCTTGCATGCTGCACAAAAGTCATCGAAGAATCTGTCTTACTTAGGAAGAAAAGTGTACCTATAGAAACAAATGCAGCCAGTAATAAGTGAAAAAATCATGAAATTTCACATGTAAAAAAAATGTATTTTGTTACGTTTTTGAGCTTCCACTGCTATGAGTATGAATCCTGAGTCCTTCCTGGTCATGCTGTTAAAGTTTTATGAATTTATTTGTAAGAGTATAGACCGTGAAAATTAAAATGTCCTCTGGTGTTTCTCCTGCTCCAAGTCGACCCGTTTGACGTCGTACCCCCCTTAAGTCTCATAGCGCTCAGAGCCATTTGAACCATTTGAACGTACGTCATGTGGGGATAGCAGTTTCCCGTCCAAGAGTGTAGCCAGGGCCTGAACCTTGGGTTGCGGGGTTACATTCGCGGGAAATGACAGAGAAAGGTGTGGCATTTCAGAACAAATGGCTCTGGGTACAGTTGCTACTAGTCACTATGCACTACATGGGCTGTATTTCTTCCACGTGATATTGAATTAATACGTATGTCTGCTTGGCGAGGCATGGTATGATAACTGTTTGAGGAGGTTGGAGTTTCGATGGGTATTGCCCTCACTGCCACTCTATGTTCCAGACCCTCACTGCCTTTCTATTCAGCAGTTTCAAGAGCTATGCAGCGTCAAATTACTGTGCTCTCTCCAAAATCCTATTCATCTATACACAGGGAGACGTGAGTTTCTCGCGACGAGTACAATGTTCAAGCAACTTACGAGGATGCAGCCGGTTGACAATGGGAGACCAGGATTCCATGCCGAATTTAAAAATAATCCACCATCTCTATTTATAAGGTTACTCGCTAATTTTGTTTCGACTGCTTCTTTAGTAACTCTATCCCAACAGCCGAAAATGCGTGATAGAATCTTCACGTACTCAAACTCCTTGGGATGACCTGTGCCAAGACAATGTTCTGCAATGGCGGATGTGCGGCTGTTGTTAGCATGTGTGACGCTTGTGCTTAGTACACAGGTCCTCCACAGACCTGATAATATGACCAATATATGAGAGGCAAGAAATGCGGTGTAAATACGCCTAGTGCAAACCAGTATCATCCTTTAGGAAACTAAAAGTGCCCTGATCTTAGAAGCTGATCGAAAAACACTTCTCACGACGTATTTCCGGAGAACACGACCAATCCAGTTCTTAATTTCCCTGTGCAGGACACAGGGACCGTAGACTTTGGTGCCACCTCGGCATTGTTATCTCTTACCCGGTGCATGGCTAGTCGACAGTGCAACACACGTCCGCTCTATCATTCTGTTATGTTGACTAGGTACCCGGCTGCGTTTCCGTAAGTTACACCGCGTCGAAAAAAAAATAGTGTAGCCTCCAGAAGAAATGGTCAGATGTCAATGTAACTTCGTAGAAACAGTAAGTAATTCACTAGACTTGCATTTCTCTGTGACAAGGAAAACGGCCGTCAGCGGCCGTTTCGAAATGCTACCTTGCCTACATATATACATTCTCTAGTCAAAAGCATCCAGACACTCAGGGACAGCTGTGTTACCTCTGACATCATGGGTTGGGGCCCACTGGTGATTGAGGATAATCTAACGCGCAGATATCCTGGCTCCTGACCTATAACATCTTATACGATAGTATTGTGGTGCCATTCTTCAGTAGAGCAATGCTCGTCCACATATGACGTGTGTCTCTACGAACTGTCTCCAAAATTCCGACCCTGCTTCTTGTCAAATTTCAGCATTCTAGAACAACGGGACATACCCTGTAGGCTCTGATGAATCTAACTTCCTGGCAGATTAAAACTGTGTGTTGGACCGAGATTCGAACTCGGAACCTCTGCTTTCGCGGGCTAGTGCTCTACCACTGAGCTACCCAGCTATAATTCTGCCAGTACCTCGTCTCTTCCCTACCAAACTTCACTGAAGTTCTCCTGCAGACCTTGCAGAACTAGCAAGAACCTGGAAGAAAAGATATGGCCTGGAGGATGTTTCCAGAATGAATGAGTTTGTGAGTATCAGAATATAGTACATGAATGGGCGTAGCTATTGATTGCATAGGCTTAGAAACTTCAATTCTTTACACCGACAAGGTTTAGTAGGTGACATAAATTTCAACTTGATACGTTTATCTGTTTCCCAGAGAAAACGTTTTTAACAGTCAGACAGACAGACCGAGAAACGGACAACTAAGCGATTGTGTAAGGGTTATGTTTTTACCGATTGAAATACGTAACTCTAAAAGCTGGCTAACCATTTTGGCACATGAAATGGTTTGTCTCTTTCTTGTACAGAGCCTCAGATTTTCAGACATTCCTATTTTTGTTATTTCGCTTCTGTTTTGAAGTGATGCACCCGCGTTTTATTTAATGTAATGACCAGTTACCATTGGCATGTGGTTGTCTTTAACGTAGTACCTATTTCCAAAATTGTCATGAAGTTGACTTGATCCATTGTAGACAAATAAATGCGATTTTTTTTATTATGTTGGTGTTGGCGTTATGAAAATATTGGAGCTTTCCTTTTCGAACCTGAGCTCATGAGATGTTTCATATATGTTCTATCGCCTATTTTTTAATGTGTTATTGTGTACTTGCCTGATGACTTCACCTGCAGTCAGAACGTGCACAACGTGGGTCATTGTCTACTTACAATAAGCAGATTTAGTGAAAATTTGGCTTTTCACAGATTCAGGCGATGGAAGTAGACATCATCAGCTAAAATCAAGTGTATGGAGACGGAGAAGTTTAATTGTAACATTGATGTGTCGAGAGTAAAGTAGCGAAACCTTCACAGCATTCTAGACCATGCTAGAGAGAAGATTAGAAGTAATGCACAGGAGGGCATTTGACTGCATTAAGTGGATGTAACTCATGATACTGAAAGACAAAGACTTAGATAGGAAAAGTTGAGCAATACTAAACATGTAGACAGTTCAGAATGTGTGGATAGGCATTACCAAACGCCAAAGTAAGCTAAAACTAAAAAGAAGCTAAGACAAGGCTGCTCGTTACCAACATATTTGTTTAAACTTTTCATCGAAACGATGTGCGGATCTTGAAAATGAAAACAACGGGAGGTAAGGTAAACGATGTTGCCATCGACTACATAAGATGCGAGGGTTTCTATAAGAGGTTATAGTGGAAAAAATATGCAAAACATGCTGTTCGAATTATCATTAAATCAAAAAGTACTAACATACAACTGTGAGTAAAAATACCAAACTGATCATAATTAACGTGTCTAGAATGAGAAGAACAGCCGACATTAGAACTGAAAGATATAAAATGAAAAAGAAGTATGCAAGTACCTAAATCACAGAAAAATGACAGAAACTAAAGATAAATAACAAAACATTCAAATTAAAAAACTACTTTCAAATAAATAAACCATCTGTTAGTGAACAGTTAGGTTACTAAACTAAACAGAGATCAAAAATCGTTGCTTATAGTTCGCAAAGTCTCGCATCACTACTTGTATATTTCTGGCGAGGATGTATTATTCCATCTACCATATGTTATCATAATGCTATAATACTTAAGGGGAGGTTTACTATCTTTTGGTTCAAAAAATCGATTTTTTTTAAAAAATTGCATCTTTGGATCCATAAAAGTGTTTAGAATCCACCCCTGAAACGGGTTTCCCGAATACGGAACGGAAATGATTGTTATTCACGGTTGAACAAAAAAATGGACCTACCTGAAATCGGCCTTTTTTACACACCAGTCTTTTTCTTTCGGAGGACAAGTTATTGTACCGGTGCTTGGGATAAAACACAAAATTCAAATGAAAGTTTGAACGCGTGTGTATGGAAGTTAGCCCCCAAGTATTTGCCTTCTAAGTGCGAAGACTGTGGAGATTGCGACTTTCCTGGCAGTGAGCAGCTTCACCGAAGGGTATTCAGCAATTCTGAAGGCGATGACAACGATGGACGTTACCCTGGGACTCTATTCGATGCAATTCGCCAAGCATTCGGGCCACCACCGGATTCAAGCGGCCGAAAACCGCTTGTCACCGGTCGTACGAGCGGCTCTGGAGCAGCGCAGGATGGCCCAGATCGAGCAGAACGCCCTATGTGAACAAGAGGAAGGACTAGTTTATGGACCCGGAATGATTGAACGTTAAGTTGCATAATATTGCATTTATATGTAGTCAAAACTTCAAATGCGTTTTTCACGAAATGACTATTTTTTTATCGCGCGGTATGGTATCATCAAATCTATTGAACCGATTGGCATGATTCTATGTTTCCGACGAAGCTAAGTAAATTGTCTAGGAGTTGTACCACTTTGATTCCTATCCATTAACTATAAATATTTTTACTTGGCCGACGAAGTCGAAAAATCAATGAAAAAACGCTATTTTTTTTCAAATGGCCGCCATTTTGTTTCCTATGGTCCAAATAACTTAAGCGAGGCACAACTCCTAAACAATCTTATATATTTCGATAACGTCAACTCAATTTTGATTTTAAAAAAATGGCTCTGAGCACTATGGGACTTAACTGCTGAGGTCATCAGTCCCCTAGAACTTAGAACTACCTAAACCTAACTAACCTAAGGACATCACACACATCCATGCCCGAGGCAGGATTCGAACCTGCGACCGTAGCGGTCGCGCGGTTCCAGACTGTAGCGCCTAGAACCGCTCGGCCACTCCGGCCGGCTTTTGATTTAAGACGAGCCAGCTGACCTGTGACATACCACGCGTGGAGGTCTACATCGAAATTTTGTTTCGTTCAGACGGCACTTCCGCCTTTGCTCTTCGACATTTCTGGTCAAAAAAAATTTCGCTTTGTAGAGGAAATATCAATAAACATTTTGACGAAATTTGGCATTGATATCTATAACACATCCCGAGAAAAAAAAATTCTTAAGGAACACGTCTTTTTCGGGCCAAAGATAGTAAACCTCCCATAATTATGATGCCCCGTCGGAGCATCGAGTCCTCCCTCGAGCAGGTGTGTGTGTGTGTGTGTGTGTGTGTGTGTGTGTGTGTGTGTGTGTGTGCTGTTGTTGTTGTTGTTGTTGTGGTTGTAGTTGTTGTTGTTAGCGTAAGTTAGTTTAAGTTAGATTAAGTAGTGTGTAAGCTTAGGAACCGATGACCGCAGCAGTTTGGTCATATAAGATCTTGGTTCAAATGGCTCTGAGCACTATGGGACTTAACTTCTGAGGTCATCAGTCCCCTGGAACTTAGAACTACTTAAACCTAACTAACCTAAGAACATCACACACATCCATGCCCGAGGCAGGATTAGAACCTGCGACCGTATCGGTCACGCGGTTCCAGACTGACGCGCCTAGAACCGCACGGCCACATTGGCCGGCGCCGACCTCAGAGAAGATCAGTTTGGATTCCGTAGAAATATGGGAACACGTGAGGCAATACTGACCCTACGACTTATCTTAGAAGTTAGATTAAGAAAAGGCAAACCTACGTTTCATGCATTTGTAGACTTGGAGAAAGCTTTTGACAATGTTGACTGGAATACTCTCTTTAAAAAAAATGGTTCAAATGGCTCTGAGCACTATGGGACTTAACGTCTATGGTCATCAGTCCCCTAGAACTTATAACTACTTAAACCAAACTAACATAAGGACATCACGCAACACCCAGTCATCACGAGGCAGAGAAAATCACTGACCCTGCCGGGAATCGAACCCGACAACCCGGGCGTGGGAAGCGAGAACGCTACCGCACGACCACGAGCTGCGGACATACTCTCTTTCAAGTCCTAAAGGTGGCAGGGGTAAAATACAGGGAACGAAAGGCTATTTACAACTTGTACAGGAACCAGATGGCAGTTATAAGAGTCGAGGGGTTGGTTGGGAAGGGAATGAGACAGGGTTGTAGCCTCTCCCCGATCTTATTCAATCTGTATATTTAGCAAGCAGTAAAAGAAACAAAAGAAAAATTCGGAGTAGGTATTAAAATCCATGGAGAAGAATTAAAAACTTTAAGGTTCCCCGATGACATTGTAATTTTGTCAGAGACAGCAAAGGACTTGGAAGAGCAGTTGAACGGAATGGACACTGTCTTGAAGGGAGGATATAAGATGAACATCAACAAAAGCAAAACAAGGATAATGGAATGTAGTCGAATTAAGTCGCATGATGCTGAGGGACTTAGATTAGGAAATGAGACACTTAAAGTAGTAAAGGAGTTTTGCTGTTTGGGGAGCAAAACAACTGATGATGGTCGAAGTAGAGAGGATATAAAATGTAGACTGGCAATGGCAAGGAAAGCGTTTCTGAAGAAGAGAAATTTGTTAACATCGAGTGCAGATTTAAGTGTCAGAATGTCGTTTCTGAAAGTATTTGTATCGAGTGTAGCCATGTATGGAAGTGAAACATGGACGATAAATAGTTTGAACAAGAAGAGAATAGAAGCTTTCGAAATGTGGTGCTACAGAAGAATGCTGAAGATTAGATGGGTAGATCACATAACTAATTAGGAGGTACTGAATAGTATTGGGGAGAAGAGGAGTTTGTGGCACAACTTGACAAGAAGAAGGGATCAGTTGGTAGGACATGTTCTGAGACATCGAGGGATCACCAATTTAGTATTGGAGGGCAGCGTGGAGGGTAAAAATCGTAGAGCGAGACCAATAGATGAATACACTAAGCAGATTCAGAAGGATGTAGGTTGCAGTAGGTACTGGGAGATGAAGAAGCTTGCACAGGATAGAGGAGCATGGAGAGCTGCATCAAACCAGTCTCTGGACTGAAGACCACAACAACAACAACAACAACGTCCCACATTGATTTCTGCGGTTATTTCAAGAAATGTCGCTTGTATGTCAGCGCGAACAGCTCTCGCTCGTTAAGTGAAGGCCGCGGCTACTGCGTTGTCCGTGGGGAGAGGTAATGCCTGAAATTCGGGGTCGGAACACACTTGACATTGTGCATCTCGGAATATTAAATCCCCTAACGATTGTCGGAATGGAAGTACTCATGCATCTAGCTACAACTTCCATTCCACGTTCAAATTTGGTTAATTCCCGTCGTGCGGTCATAATCACGTCGGAAACCTTTCGAGATGAATCACCTGAGTACAATCGACAGCTCCGCCAATGCACTTCCCTTTAGCACATTGTGCGCGATAGTAACGTCATCTGTGTATGTGCATATCGCTATCACATGACTTTGTCGCCTCAGTGTACTCCTTCACATTGCTTACCGTCTACGAAGTGAGTGAATTTTATCCATAGTGGATGCTGTCGAACTCCGTGACTGTTCCTTAATGGGGTTGTAGAAAAATACCCGCTACCAGTCACAATAAAAGGTTATTTATTCGTCACGCTACCGGTTTCGGGCTTGTGCCCATCTTCAGGTGTACTTCACGAGTGCACATCATAATTGTGTAACATGGAGCTATACCTGATATATGGACGTGAAAATGACCATAAGTGTGTAACTAAGTGGCAAAACTATCATCACAGCATAACTGTTAATAATGGTGCTTCGTCTTTTTGTAAGTACAGATATATTTTCGTCAAATGCTGCCTTACCACTTAAAATTGTCTCACTTGTATTTGTGTAGTCACCAGCAAATATTTTTTTGTGTATTTATATAGTGATCTCCAGCAGTACAAACATGTAAATGAATGTATAAACACCTGAAGATGGGCGCAGCCCGAAACCGGTCGTGTGACGAATAAACAACCTTTTATTGTGTCTGGTAGCGGATATTTTTCTACAACTCCGAAGTGAGTATTTTTTCTTATGTTCTCTTTATGTTACTTCACATTCCAAATATTTCAGATGTGTGAAATAGTTTGAATTTTTATTTTCGGGATTAATATTCGGTGTTCTGCTTCCTATAAACATCTATATACAAACCGTTCTGCACTCTAAGGACTAAAAAGTATCGCCACGGGAGGCCATTGGAAGAATACTGCGTAGCTTATCTCGTCGTGTCCCAGCGGAGTACGTCAACATCCCGCATCCTCCGAGCCAAAAACAAACTGCGGCGCCGAGGGGAGCCTCGAGGGGGTGGGTTATGGAGGATAAGGGCGGGCGATGCGTCTGGAAGTCTCCAGACACAAGAAGTTTCTGTTCGATCTCAACGAGCAGCGAAGCATCACTCATAGTCACCGGCAACATTCGAAAGGGACGTGGGCGGAACGCCCAGAGGAGAAAAACAACGAGTATTGTGTTATCGTAGCGATGCGGGCGTGTGTGGCTGAGTGTGTGTGTGGGAGGGGGGGGGGAGGAGCAGAAATGTGTGGGGGCGCTGTCTGCCGGGCGGCGGGCACAAAAACCACCGCCGGGGGCGGCAGCGGGCGGCAGGGGGGCGCAACCGGCTGTCGATGTCTGCCAAGTGTTGGCCCGATCCTTCGACAACAGCTGTTGGTGTCACTCACGTCTGATAAAACAGGATGTAAGGCCTCCCCTCTGTGTATCACAGCAAGTGGTGGGTGAGCAGCGCAGCCCTACATAAAAAATGTTCACGCAACTTCGAGCATCTGCTGTTCATCCTACAGAAAGAAATCGTAAAACGTATACTTCCGTATATGTATATCCACAGATGGACAAGTCAGAGCTTACTTCACGAGACTGTTATTTCTTACCTCCATTTGTTCCTTTACGCAACAATTCGTATGTCTCATTCATCAGTTTCCATTTGTGTGAGGGCAGTACCCTGCTCATGTGAATACGGTTAGTTAACTCTTAGTAACGTCCTTACAAACTTTCTATCTTCTCCGTCTGAATCCATGCCGCCATGTATGCCGTAATGGATGGCCACAAATATTATAGGCAAAAAGCAAGGTCTGTAGTACTGATCTCGTGGATAAAGTCGGAAGCTTTGTAAGACTAGTCGAATAAGATGCTGTTGTATATAAGAATGTTCTAACACTAGAAAATTGTGGTGAAACGCAGGAAGAATTGAAGACGTTTGACGAGTGATACAGTAACATGCATTTGGTCCCCACAATCATTACATGTATTCCATATACATAAATGATCTGGCGCGCACGGTGGGCAGCAATCTGTGGCTGTTTGCTGTTGATGCTTTGGTGTACGAAAGGTGTCGAAGCGAAGTAACTGTGGGAGGATACGAGTTGACGTAGACAAAATTTACAGTTTGTGTGATTAATGGCAACTAGCTCTAAATCTAGAAAAATGTAAGATAATGCGAATGATTAGGAAAAACAAAGCCGCAACGTTAGAATAAAACATTAGTAGTGTCTGGCTTGACAGTCACATCGTGTAAATATCTGGGATTAAGTTGCAAAGCAATGTAAAAAGGAACAAACGTGTACGGATTGTGCTAGGGAAGATGAACGGTCGACTTCGGTTTGTTAATAGAATTTTAGGATAGTGTGGTTTATCTGTAAGGGAGTCCGCATATAGGACGCTAGTGATACCGATACTTGAGTACTGCTCAAGTGTTTGGAATCCACACCAGGCCTGATTGAAGGAATAAATCGAAGCAATTCGGAGACGAGCTGCTGTATTTTTTACCTGTCAGCTGGAATAACAAACAAGTATTAGGTAGATGCTTCGGGAACTCAAATGGGAATCTGTGGAGGGAAGGCGAGGTTCTTTTCTCGAGGCACTATTGCGGAAATCAGAGAACCAGCATCAGAAGCTGACTGCAGAGCTATTCTACTGCCCCAACATACATTTTGCTTAAGGACGAGGAAGACACGAAAAATTAGGGCTCATAGGAGACACATAGACGTTTTCCTCTCGCTCTATATGCGAGAGGAACAGCAAAGGAAATGACTAGTAGTGGTAGTTAATTTCTGTTGGCTTAAACTATTTACATCTACTTCCGTTAATCCATCGTGGACACGGTACAGCGGCTGCTCAGATATTTACCAACGAGAAATCACCAAACAGCAGTATATTTTCAGAAGCTGTTTTTTATTTACACGACCAGTTTGGCATCTCATTAACGTCATCTTCAGGCCCCTGTGCACTCCATGTATAGGGAATGAGATACACCGATGAATGTATAACCAAAGTCATCAGTACATGGATTCCGTGAACGTTTTGTGGAGTGTGCACTTCAAAGTCTTGACAACAGTTTAGTCACATTGTTGTCAAGTCTTCGAAGTACTCACGAAAAAAGCTTTCTTAGCAGTTTTTTAAGATTGTTGTCGACCCACGGCGCGGTTTTTCCATCCCCCACAATTTTGCATTTGTAGAGCAGTTTGTGCAATGCTCCCGAACTTGGTCCATTCTCAAAATCGTCAGTGCTGAAAATAATTGTTTCATGTTGACCGCTTAGTAATCTGAAGCCTGTGTCTCGTCGCCTTTGTCTATCAGATACATCATCCCATCCCCCCCTTTATGTTCGATTATATAGCCGTCTTCAATGATGCTGTAACTGACTTACGAATACTGATTTCCAATTCTACGCTAAATGAATCGGTGTTCTAACTTGTTGGTGACCATGGCATCCAACATGTCATTTTCACGAGCCGGTTCTCAAGAAAATTTCCAGATAAAACGTTTAGAACAATTTCAAAAGGTTCGCTATCCATATTACGCGTCTTAATCAGTTGAATCTCTCAGTCTATAGATGGTAAGATGAAATCTCTACCTAACAGTGTAATGACACCAAAAAATTTACAAGAAAAGTTTGTCTTGTTTCCCCTCAAATGTTCCGCCACTACTTTTCGTGACGCAGAGAGTCTATGAAAACATGCCACGATCAGTTTTGGTACGCCTTTAACAATTCGCTTCTCCCAAAGTATTTCGCATTCGGAATCTGTGGGTCTACTAATTTCACCAGATATTACCATATTGTAACGGATATAGACAGGCATCCACCACCGGTGCTCACTCAAAGTATCTTTGCGATACACTTTCCAGTCGGAATTAAGAATTTCGTTGGTATTAACATTTGATTTCAAACAGGTTTCTGTTACTAACACTATAAGGGCATTACTAACGTTTGTGAGCGAGACAAATTCTAGGGTTCTAGGGCTTTTCCAGAGACGCTATATTAACACTATACTAACACTTTGTTTTCCCGGTCTGCCATGACAAATACTACTGTTTTAATTAATGGGGATAGTAATCTTCCCTGTCCGAAATCAGAAAGTGGTTGACAGGTCTATCCCAAAAATAAATAAATAACATAAAAAATAAGAAAAACTCGTGTGACTGCCACCCTTACTCCACTACCGAGTAACCGCATTCTTCGTTTAGCCCACGCCTGAATAACTACGAGGGGCTCTACAAATTTTTACTCCATATCGGAGATCGAGAAACTCGCAGCGAAGATCCTCCTAGAATCGCCTGAACCTTCCCCTCAGCTTCGAACCAGAGGACCGTGATCGGTTCTGCGAATGACGCTGCCAAACGCTGGCTCTGGATCCATTTTCCGAAAAAGACTGCATATTTTCACACAAGCAGCCAGCCGCCTGTTGAAACCGAGGAAGGCCTCCAATTCAGACGGCAGGCACCAGTGGTGCGACTTGAGTCACGATTTGCAGCCGGGTGCAGACAGTGCGGTCTCTCGCTACCCGCATAGCGTGCTCCACGTCTTGGACGTGACCTTCAGCTAAGCAGTATGAACACAGGACTTCGTTCCCGACCTATCCGCTACTTGCCGAAGGTGCTCAATCACCCGCCTAACACTGGAGCTCCAAATGACAAGGAACCCAACCCTCTTAACAATATGTCTAGCCCTCTACATCTACATCTACATCTGCATCTACATATGTACTCTGCAATTCATACTAAAGTGCCTGGTAGAGGGTTCTTCCAGCCACGTTCAGACTATTTTTCCGCCGTTTCATTCTTTAACAGCGCGTGGGAAAAATGAACACTTAAATCTTTCTGATTTTTTAAATTTTATTATAATGATCATTCCTCCCTATGCAAGTTGCCGACGGTAAAATCTTTTCACATTCATAGGAGCTAGCTCGCGATTGAAATTTCGTGAAAAGGTGTCGCCGCAACGCAGAACGCATTTGTTTTAATGACTGCCATCATTTCAGCGACACTCCTCCCACATTTCGCGATAACACAAAACGAGCTGCCCATCGTTGAACTTTCTCGATTCCTTCTCCAACACCGTCCGGTAAGGATCCCATATAGCACAACATTGCTCTAGCAGAAGTCGAATAAGAGTAGTGTAGGCAATCTCCTTAGTAGACACGTTGGATCCTCTAGGTGCTCTGCCAATAAAATACAGTTTCTGGTTTAATTTCCCCCACAACATTACGTAATCGTTCCATCTTAAGTTGCTCGTAATTGTAATTTATAGGTAGTTAGTCGAATTGACAGCCTTTAAATTCGTGTGATTTATTGTGTAGTCGAAATTTAACGGATTTCTTTTTGTGCTTATGTACGACCTCACAATTTTCCTTATTGAGAGAGAACTACTACTTTTCACACCATTCAGATGTCGCATCTATGTCATGTTGGAGATTTTTTTATCTTCTGGTGACATAACAAGACAGTAAACTGAATAAAATCGAAGAGTGCTGTTGAGATTATCTCCTAATTGCTTTACAGAGATCAGGAGCGCCTAGAGCCTATAATATTACCTTAGGAAATGCCGGGTATCCCTCGTGTTTTAATGATTTTCCATCGATTACTACATACTGTGAACTTTCTAACAGAAAATTTCTAGTTCAGTCGCATAGGGATGCAATTTCATTAGAAGTGTCTTGTAAGGAACTGTGTCAAAAGCATTCTGGAACTCTAGAAATATGGGATCAATTTGGGATCCCCTGTCGACAGCACTCATTGCTTCGTGCTAATATACAAGTGATTATGTTTCGCAAGAGCGATATTTTCTAAACCCGTGCTGACTGTGTGCCAATAGACCGTTACTTTCGCGCTAATTCGTAGATCAATGTTCGAACAGAATATACGTTCCAAAATCCCACTGCAAATCGCTTGGTCTGTAATTCAGCGGATTACTCCTATTTCCTCTCGTAAGTATTGATGTGAACGGTGTAACTTTCAACCTTAGGTACGGATATTTTGACGAGTGATTGGTTGTATGTGACAGTTAAGTGGGAGACATTGTATCAGCATACTCTGAAGGGAAACGTATTGATATGTTGTCTGGACGGGAAGACTTCCCTTTATTTAGTTCTTTAAGCTGCTTCGCTACGCTGGGAACATCTTCTAAGTTTCTCATGTTGTCAGCTGTTCTCGATTCGAATTCTGGAAAACTGACTTCATCTTCTTTGGTGAAGCAATTTCGGTGAACTGTGTTTAGTAACTCAGCTTTAGTGGCGCTGTCATCGGTTATATTACCATTGGCACCGCGCATTGAAGGTATTGATTACGTCTTGCCACTGGGGTACTCTACATACGATCAGAATCTCATTTTATTTTATGTCAGATTTCGAGGCAGAGTTCCATTGTGGAAGGTATTAAAAGCACTAAAGTACGTGGTAAATTTCGAGTTTAGTAAAACTTTGCCGGTCTTGGAGATTCATATAAATTTGGCATGTTTTTCTCGTTGCTTCTGCAACAGTGTCGTGACCAGTTTCGTGTACCTTGGGGGATCAGCACCGTCTTTTATTAAATTATTTAGTATAAATCTCTCAAGTGCCTCAGATATTATTTCCTAGAATTTAAGCCCCATCTCGTCTACATTTACATAGTTAGGAGAGAAGGAGCGGAAGATGCCTCTTACGAAGGCGTCAAGCGAATTTTAATCTTCTTTTTTTAATGTATATATTTTGTATTTATTTATTTGCTTTGCCTGTCGTGTATAATCATGTTTCAGAGCCATTTGGGAAACACTGGTTTACGTGGTGCACATGCACGTGAGATAGCCAACTTCAATTCAGAGCCATCGTTCGTAAGGGTTACAGTGGACACAAAAAGACACGGACACAGGTATAGTGAGAATTTGTCACCAGTGTGCCGAGGCATCCCACTGAGTGCGGAGCCCCTGGCCGTTATGCCACCTGCGCAGCAGCCTCAGCAAAAACGGCTGGCGTCGAACCACACGACGGCCGGTCGCTATCGGGCGGGCCCTCGAGATAAAACGCCGGCCGTCCGGCAACGTCCCACGCCGCTTTATTGGCGTCCCCGGACAAGACGCTAATTAATTAATGGAGGCACTTACCCGCGCCGAGCCGCGACGCTGGGCCCTAATGTGCGTACCTGCGGCTGCCGAACCAGCCACACCTGCACGCCGCGTTCGCCGTTCTCCTCGTACCTGCCCAGTAAACACTGCTGGAGCTTACATGCCTCATTCTTTACGGTTCCAAAAGTTTCTCAGTTCGCACTATTCCCCACGTAATATCTAACAGAAACACATTTCGAGCAGACTCACGAGGGAACCGCACCTACTCATCGTCACCGATTTCGTCCAAATTTATGGTTTGTGCTGGGCTTGGCCTGAACAGAAAGTGACAGAATTAGGAATTCCAGATCGCCAAGCGCTTAGAAAAAGAAAGTAGCTTATCTTGCGTGGGTCTTGTGAGGAATCAGCCACTGGTATACTGATACAGATGACACGTCACCCTTAAAAGTTCCGGTTTGTCCACATTGTACCAAGGTGAGTAGATTGTAAGTGATAAGGGACGAAGAGTGTTCAACTTCCTCCCTGACAGGGGAGCGGTTGAAATTGAAACATAACGATCCCAGCAGTGATATGGCACATTTCTTAACTGGACATGGACTTTATCCCAGTGCGAATCTGAGACAGACATCTACATGCACATGGAGGGGGGTGGGCGGGGGGGAGAGGGGGGGGGGGGAAGAAGGTTCCCGATAACATTCCGTCTTCTTTCGTCGACAATACGCGAACAATAGACATACACTAAGACTACACAGAAACAAAAATACATATTTACATAGCAGTAAGAGACTAAGAACAATGGGCACAATTAAATGCCTTAAGAGAAAGTATTTAAAAAACAACACATGAAGAGTTCCTGCGCGCATGACGTAACAAAAATGGTTCAAATGGCTCTGAGCACTATGGGACTCAACTGCTGAGGTCATTAGTCCCCTAGAACTTAGAACTAGTTAAACCTAACTAACCTAAGGACATCACAAACATCCATGCCCGAGGCAGGATTCGAACCTGCGACCGTAGCGGTCTTGCGGTTCCAGACTGCAGCGCCTTTAACCGCACGGCCACTTCAGCCGGCGCATGACGTAACAGAATTGTCTATTTGCAGTATAACAACGAACAAGACACAAAGGAATTTCAGACATTGGCTGGGAGTGGGCACTGGTTTAAATAATAGGGAAAGTGGAAAATTCGTGCCAGGCCGAGATTCGAACCCAAGTCTCCTCGTTACTAGACAGATGCGATGACCACTGCCCCATCTGGACACAATAATCTTCGCAACTGACAGACTACCCTGGCACGCCTCCTGTCAGACGCAAATTCTCAACTTATCTACATGCTACTAACGTAGTGCCCCTTGTCCATTAATCTCATCACTCGTGGCATTTCGGAGATTCCCGTAAGAGTTCGAAACTGGCTGCATCTGCAGTGAAGAGATCCTTGGTCGTCCTCGCCTAAATTATATATATTTTGTGTCTGTTCTTTCGGAGATGTCCGAAAGAACCACAATCTCCAGAGAGTGGTTAGCGACATCCACAGTGACAGTGACACTAGAGAGGACGAGGAGGAGGAAGATGACATATCACAGTAAATAAGATACCTGTGGGCCGAAGACTTCCCTCATTCTGCCAACGGCCTTGTGAAAGAGGGCGGAGTAGCGGACAGACATTCAGGGCATTCTCTTGTCTTAGGGGTGGGAAACTGCCCCTAAAGGCAGACGAATCCGCAATGATCAACGGCATGAGGATCCACAAGGCAATGGAAACCACTGCATTAAAGACACGTAACGTGTATTCACAGGACATGTGGGGAAGGGGAGGTTACCATGAGGAAAGACTAAATAACGAAAGGATAAAGGGAAATGCAAAGGCTCAATATAGATGCTGTAGGGTTTAGTGGAGCGAAATGGAAAGAAGACAAGGGTTTCTGGTCAGATGATTGTAGGTTAAATTCTACAGCAGCTGAAAGTGGTATAACGGGAGTAGGATTCGTCATGAATAATAAGGTAGGACAGAGAGTATGTCACTGTGAACAGCTCAGTGACAGAGTTGTTCTTATCAGCATAGACAGCAATACAACACCGACAACGATAGTTCAGGTGTACATGCCGACGTCGCAAGCTGAAGATGAAGAGATACAGAAAGTGTATGAGGATATTGAAAGGGTAATACAATATGTAAAAAGGGATGAAAAGCTAATAGTCGTGGGGGACTGAAATGGCGTTGTAGGGGAAGGCGTAGAAGAAAGGGTTACAGGAGAATATGGGCTTGGGACAAGGAATGAAAGAGGAGAAAGACTAATTGAGTTCTGTAACAAATTCCAGCTAATAACAGTGAATACTCTGTTCGAGAATCACAAGAGGAGGAGGTATACGTGGAAAAGGCTGGGTGATACGGGAAGATTTCAGTTAGATTACATCATGGTCAGACAGAGGTTTCGAAATCAGATACTGGAATGTAATGTGTACCCAAGAGCAGACATAGACTCAGATCACAATATAGTAGTGATGAAGAGTAGGCTGAAGTTTAAGGCATAAGCCAGGAAGAATCAATACGAAAGAAGTGGGATACGGAAGTACTAAGAAATGACGAGATACGGTTGAAGTTCTCTAAGGCTATAGATACAGCAATAAGATATAGCTCAGCAGGCAGTACAACTGAAGAGGAATGGTCATCTCTAACAAGGACCATCACAGAAGTTGAGAAAGAAAACATATGTACAAAGAGGCTAACTGCGAAGAAACCATGGCTAACAGAAGTACTTCAGTTGATTGATGAAAGGAGGAAGTACAAACATGTTCCGGGAAAATAAGGAATACAGAAATACAAGTCGCTGAGGAATGAAATAAATAGGAAGTGCAGGGAAGCCAAGACGAAATGGCTGCAGGAAAAATGTGAAGAGATCGAAAAAGAAATGAGTGTCAGAAGGACAGACTCAGCATATACGAAAGTCAAAACATCCTTCGGTGACATCAAAAGCAAGGGTGATAACATTTAGAGCGCTACGGGAATTCCACTGATAAATGCGGAGGAGAGAGCGGATAGGTAGAAGGAATACATTGAAAGCCTCTACGAGGGGAAGATACGTCTGATGTGATAGAAGAAGAAACATGAGTCGATTTAGAGGAGATAGGGGATCCAGTATTAGAATCAGAATTTAAAAGAGCTTTTGAGGGCTTAAGATCAATTAAGGCAGAAGAAATAGATAGCATTCCATCAGAGTTTCTCAAATCATTGGGGAATGTGGCAACAAAATGACTATTCACGTTGGTGTGCAGAATGTATTAGTCTGGCGACATAGCATTTGACTTTCGGAAAAGCATCACCCACACAGTTCATTTCCGAAGATGTTAAGAGCTGACAAGTGCGAGAATTATCGCATTATCAGTTTAACAGCTCATGCGTCTAAGTGCTTACAAGAATAATATACAGAAGGAAGGAAAAGAAATCAGAGGTTGCGCTAGATGACGATCAGTTTGGCTTTAGGATAGGTAATTCTGACGTTGTTGTTAATAACGGAAGCAAGAATAAAGAAAAATCAATACACGTTCATAGGATTTGTCTACCTGGAAAAAGCATTCGACAATGTAACATGGTGCAAGTTATTAGAAATTCTGAAAAAAGTTGGGATAAGCTATAGGGAGAGTAGTGTCATATACAATATGTGCAAAAGCCAAGAGGACGATATAGTAGTGGACGACCAAGAACGAAGTGCTCGTATTAAAAACAGTGCAAGAATAGGATATAGCCTGTTTAATCTGTACCTCGAGGAAGCAATGATGGAAATAAAAGAAAAGTGAAGGAGTGGAATTTATTAAAAACAGTGCAAGAATAGGATATAGCCTGTTTAATCTGTACCTCGAGGAAGCAATGATGGAAATAAAAGAAAAGTGAAGGAGTGGAATTAAAATTCAAGGTGAAAGGATACCAATGATAGGATTCGCTGATGACATTGCTATCCTGATTGAAACTGAAAGAAGAATTACATGATCTGCTGAACGGAATGAACAGTCTAATGAGTACACAGTATGGGTTGAGTACTTAGTCAGTAAAATAACCAATGACGGACGGAGCAAGGAGGACATCAAAAGCAGACTAGCACTGGCAAAAAGGGCATTCCTGGCCGAGAGAAGTCTACTAACATAAAATATCGGTCTTAATTTGAGGAAGAAATTTCTAGAATGTACGTCTCTAGTACAGCATTTTATGGTAGTGAAACATGGACTGTGGCGAAACCGGAAGAGAAAAGAATCGAAACATTTGAGATGTGGTGCTACAAACGAATGTTGAAAATTAGGTGGACTCATAAGATAAGGAATGAGGAGGTTCTGCTCAGAATCGGAGAGGAAAGGAATATGTCGAAAAGACTGATAAGGAGAAGGGACAGGATGATAGGAAACCTGTTGACATGAGGGAATGACTTCCTTGGTACTAGAGGGAGCTGTAGAGGGCAAAAACTGTAGAGGAAGACAGAGACAGGACTACATCCAGCAAATAATTGAGGATGTAGGTAGCAAGTGCTACTCTGAGATGAAGACGTTAGCATAGGAGTGGAATTCGTGGTGCAACCAGTCAGAAGACTGATGACAAGAAAAAGAAAGAAAAAGGATACCCGTGATAATGAATCAGGCATAAAACGCAAATAGTACATATGTAAAATAATAATTAATGATAACGAATGCGCGGGCACGCCGGTCTGGAACGGTGAAACGGCGAGGGCTGTGAAGAAGACGTCAGCCAATAGCATGCTGACAGATCCCTCTCTAGGACGACACCAAGGCAGCAGCGGCCTCTAGGCGAAGAGAACGCAAGCGCTGCACCCGACTGGCTGCAACCCAGTTAAAGACTAGCTCTACAGCAACGAGTAGGAAATGCATAATTTCATTTGTACTAGGAAATGTATACAGGGTGGTCCACTGAAGGTGACCGGGCCAAATTTTTCACGAAATAAGCATCAAACGAAAAAATCTACAAAGAACGAAACTCGTCTAGCTTGAAGGGGGAAACCAGATGGCGTATGACTGGCCCGCTAGATGGCGCTGCCATAGGTCAAACGGATATCAACTGGTTTTTTAAAAATAGGAACCCCCATTTTTATTACATATTCGTGTAGTACGTAAAAAAATATGAATGTTTTAGTTGGACCACTTTTGTCGCTTTGTGACAGATGGCGCTGTAATAGTCACAAACGTGTAAGTACGTGGTATCACGTAACATTCCTCCAGCGCGGACGGTATTTGCTTCGTGATACATTACCCGTATTAAAATGGACCGTTTACCAATTGGGTATATCTGAACACTTCTTAAATAAGGAGATAATTCAGAGGTTTCCTTTACCAGGATACAGATTGTCTGGCAGCTTTTCGAGGAGCTCTTTGCGGTGTGGGGGAGTAGCCATGTACGTGAAAAACGGCATCCCATTTGAGTCAATTGATGTTTCAAAGTACTGCACTGAAAAGGTGTTTGAATGTTGTGCAGGTGTGGTTAAATGTAATGGAGCTAAACTTCTAACTGTTGTTATTATCGATCCCCAGACTCCGATTTCACAACATCTTTGTTAAAGCTAGAGGAGGTTCTTGGTTCACTTTATAGGAAATACAAAAAGTTAGTTACATGTGGTGACTTTAATATTAATTGTATAAGTGATTGTGCAAGGAAGAGGATGCTGGTAGACCTCCTTAATTCATATAATCGTATGCAAACCGTATTCTTTCCAACGAGAGTGCAAGGGAGCAGTAGAACAACCATAGACAACATTTTTGTTCATTCCTCATTACTAGAAGGGCATTCTGTTAGCAAAAAGGTGAATGGCCTTTCAGATGATTATGCACAATTTTTAACTCTAAAAGATTTTTGTGCTGCAACACGTGTTAAATATAGTCATAAGCTATTTAGGAAAGCTGATCCAGTTGCTGTAGAGACCTTTGTAAACCTTATCAAGGAACAAGAGTGGCAAGATGTTTATAGCGCTGATACAGTAGACGATAAATATAATGCTTTTCTCAAGACTTTTCTCGTGCTCTTTGAAAGTTGCTTTCCGTTAGAACGTTCAAAACAGGGTACTAGCACAAACAGGCAGCCTGGGTGGCTGACTAGAGGGATAAGAATATCTTGTAGAACAAAGTGGCAATTGTATCAAAACGATAGAAACAGTCAAAATCTAAATGCAGCATCCCATTACAAACAGTATCGTAAGGTGCTTAAAAATGTTATTAGGAAGGCAAAAAGTATGTGGTATGCAGATAGAATAGCTAAGTCTCAGGATAAAATTAAAACCATATGCTCAGTCGTAAAGGAAGTGGCTGGTCTGCAGAGACAGGTCGAGGATATAGAATCAGTGCGTAGTGGGAATGTCCGTGTTACTGATAAGTCGCATATATGTACAGTATTTAATAACCACTTTCTGAATATAGCAGGTGAACTAAATAGAAACCTAGTCCCAACAGGGAATCATATAGCGCTCTTAGAAAAAAGTGTTCCGAGACTGTTACCTGAAATACTCCTCCATGATACTGACAAGAGGGAGTTGAGTTAATAATTAAATCACTAAAGACCAAGAACTCTCATGGATATGACGGGGTATCTAGCAGAATACTGAAGTATTGTTCTACGTATGTTAGCCCAGTACTTAGCCATATCTGTAACTTTTCCTTTAGGAGTGGTCGGTTTCCTGACCGATTAAAGTACTCGATAGTGAAGCCACTTTATAAAAAGGGAGACATTGATAATGTTGACATTTTAGACCTATTTCTATGCCATCGGTGTTTGCTAAAGTTATCGAGAAGGTTGTATATACAAGGTTACTGGAGCATTTAAATTCACATAATTTGCTGTCAAATGTTCAGTTTGGTTTTAGAAATGGTTTAACAACTGAAAATGCTAAATTCTCTTTTCTCTGTGAGGTTTTGGACGGATTAAATAAAAGGTTGCGAACGCTAGGTGTTTTCTTTGATTTAACGAAGGCTTTTGACTGTGTTGACCACAAAATATTACTGCAGAAGTTGGGCCATTATGGAGTAAGGGGAGTAGCTTACAATTGGTTCACCTCTTACTTTAAGAACAGAAAGCAGAAGGCAATTCTCCGCAATATTGAGAGTGGTAGTGATGTTCAGTCCCAATGAGGCACTGTTAAGTGGGGCGTTCCCCAAGGGTCGGTGCTGGGGCCACTGCTGTTTCTTATTTATATAAATGATATGCCTTCTAGTATTACAGGTGATTCAGCTTGTTAGTGAAGGATCTTGTGTGTAATATTGAAACAGTATCAAATAATGTAGTTCATGAAATAAGTTCGTGGCTTGTGGAAAATAATTTGATGCTAAATCACAATAAGACTCAGTTTTTACAGTTTCTAACTCACAATTCAACAAGAACCGATATTTTGATCAGACAGAATGGGCATATTATAAGCGAGACGGAACAGTTCAAGTTCCTACGCGTTCGGATAGATAGTAAGCTGTTGTGGAAAGCCCATGTCCAGGATCTTGTTCAGAAACTAAATGCTGCTTTATTTGCTATTAGAACACTATCTGAAATAAGTGACACTTCAACACGAAAAGTAGTCTATTTCGCATATTTTCATACGCTTATGTCGTATGGTATTATTTTTTGGGGTAATTCTCCTGATTCAAAAAGGGGTTGTTGGAGCTATATGTGGTGTAAGTTCGAGAACCTCTTGTCGAGCCCTATTCAATAGTCTGGGAATTCTGACATTGCCCTCACAGTATATGTTTTCTTTAATGTCGTTTGTTGTTAGCAATATTAGCCTATTCCCAAGAGTTAGCAGCTTTCACTCAGTTAATACTAGGCAGAAATCCAATCTGCATGTGGAATGCAGTTCCTTGACTCTTCTGCAGAAAGGAGTGCAGTATTCTGCTGCATCCATTTTCAATAAGCTACCACAAGAATTCAAAAACCTTAGCAGCAGCCCAAACTCTTTTAAGTCTAAACTGAAGAGTTTCCTCATGGCTCACTCCTTCTATTCTGTCGAGGAGCTCCTGGAAGAGCTAAAAAATTAAGCAAATTCCAGTGTTACATTGTTGATTTTCTTTATTTAAACTTACGACTTGTCACCTGAATATGTTTTTTTTATATTTCATTTTATCTGTTTCTAATATAGTTTTATAATTTAATGTATTGACTCGTTCCATGACAATGGAGACTTCTCCTTAATTTGGTCCCACGGAACAACAAATAAATAAATGAATAAATAAATAAAACCAATTGGGAAAAGGTCGATATCGTGTTGATGTATGGATATTGTGATCAAAATGCCCAACGGGGCGTGTGCTATGTGTGCTGCTCGGTATCCTGGACGACATCATCCAAGTGTCCGGACCGTTCGTCGGATAGTGAGGTTATTTAAGGAAACAGAAAGTGATAGCCACATGCGAAACGTCAACCACGACCTGCAACAAATGATGATGCCCAAGTAGGTGTTTTAGTGCTCCTGGAGTAATCGCGACCAGGGATGCCATTAGAAACACATCACTTTAACTAAGCTTCAGCACGGCAAATAAATTGAAATGGCCTCAATTGACAGTTCACTGTAGAGTCCCCACAACAGCATGGATCTCCAGCGGACAAATAGGGTACAGACCTGCTCGAAACACATTACCAAAAACTAGCATCCAACCCAAGACGGAACAGAACATAGAGTAACGACCTCTTAGCTTACAACCACAAACTATTCCCATTGGCCTACAACAACCAGATTCCCCAGAGATATATAAATTGGTTCAGTGCCCATGCAAAGCGACTGTTGCAGTGCTTACATCGATTAATCGAATATTATAGAAGGTTCGGGTAATTCGGTGCAAAGTTGAATGTCACTATTTACTAAAAGCTAAATGTGAGGGGAAGAAACTAAAGTGCCAAATGAACAGGTTCAGATGGTTCAAATGGATCTGAGCACTATGCGACTTAACTTCTGAGGTCATCAGTCGCCTAGAACTTAGAACTAATTAAACCTAACTAACCTAAGGACATCACACACATCCAAGCCCGAGGCAGGATTCGAACCTGCGACCGTAGCGGTCACTCGGTTCCAGACTGTAGCGCCCAAATGAACAGGCAACTCTCACAGTGTACAGGCGTCGAGGAGGGGCTGCCCACTGGCTGTGTGCATTACCAGAAGATGGCGCCGGGAAGAGTTCCCCTACGAGCGCAGGGCGAGGTATCGGTCAGTGCCGTAAAGCAATAAGGCGGGCCGGCGGACACACACACACACACACACACACAATAAAGCCGCAGGGTCGTCTCCGCGGCCTGCCGCACTCTCCCAGCCCAGCGACGCCGCGCACCGCACAGTGCCGCCGCCATATTTCCTCATAAGGCCCACCCCTGCCGCCCGCGCACTTATTGGTCGGCATTATCTGCCGTCCGCGCCGCCTTCCTAATGGGCCCTGTGGCTATAGATTATAGTTTATCATAAGAGAGCTTATTAAGCTTATAAATCTTACAAGTTGGCGCAAAAACGGGGAGCCGGCGCCGGGGAAGATGGCAGCAAGACTCGAGCCGCCGATGGGGCGGCGGGGGTGGGGAGCGGCGGCGACCGCCAAACGAGAGTAGTTTTCCGATGTTCCCGAAAACGGTCGCGCCGCGGGTGTCTGCCGACGTCGACTGGCGCAGAGCGGAAGGCGGAAGGAAGCGCAGGCGAGGAGGGATGCTGAAGAATTGATGTCGGGCATATGTACTAACGCGCGCCCGTCGTACCACTTACCATTAATAAAGGCCCCCGCGGACCACATAGAGCAGAACTCTGTCGGAGAGCCTCTCTCTCTCTCCTTCTCTCTGCTCTCCGGTCTGGTCAGCGCACCTCTCGGCCACAGGGGGAACTTTATTAGCGACATAAATTACTTAGGAAATAATAGCGCGGTCGGCCGCTCTCTTGTAGCGCGCCGTGTACCGGAAACGCGGCTGCTACTGCCTCGCGATGTTGCCTGCAGCTTCGAGAGGTGGCTGTTACAGGCTGCTAGTGCCACTGCTACTACAAGTACTAGTACACGACAGTCAATCATTCGCTGAATGGTCTTCTAAAACATGTAAAGGATAAAGATAAGGATGTCCTATGTTTCTAATCTTATTTAAAATGTATTTCGAAGATCTTCTTGGTAACTGGAACAGGCAGAGCCGAAAGTTGGGTGTGGCGGTAAGGCTTCAACGTTTACATTCATTACTGTCTGCCGACAATTAGTACTAATGGCTCTGGGTAAGGATGATGCTAAGCATCGAATGAGAAAGTTAATGGATGCTTATAAACAATTAGGACCAGTAGACATTGTAGACAAGGCGGAATATTTTGTCGCTCGAAGTGGGCAAGGTGAAAATTTTGATATTGAGTCAGGCCGGGCAAGAAATGTGAAAGTGTTCAAGTGTCTGGGTTTACTAATCGATAAGACTGACCACTGCGAAGTGGTCATATCCCGCAGGATAAGTCAGGCGAGGGTAGCTATTAGATCAATGGTTTCCAAACTGGGGGTTATTACTCCGAGAGGGGTAAAATATAATTTTATGAGAGGAATAAAGGAAAGATTTCAGTTGTGTTTGGCTGAGGAAAAGAAATTATTTTTGGAAGATCACTAGGCGCCCGTTGTGGCCGAGCGGTTCTCGGCGCTTCAGTCTGGAACCGCGTGACTGCTACGGTCGCAGATTCGAATCCTGCCTCGTGCATGTATAGCGTCCCCAGTGAAATAATACGAAAAGACTTAAAAACAGTATTTATAAAGAAGAGACACTTAAAAATTGAATAATTTTTATCATGTACCCGTAAAATAATAATTTCTCTGTGTAAATTTCGAGTGCAAAGAAATATAACAAAATGATCTAAACAGACGACAAGATACGCTCTTTTGTTAATTTTTTAGTCGTCTTCACTTCTTCTCTTGTCTTCGTTGCGCGTAGACGGACATTTTGCGAGTGCTGGCAAATGTAAGCATATCTTTACTAATTAAGATAATAATATATTGATTTAATATTATTGTTCACTTTTAATTTGTAAGAAAATGGTTCAAATGGCTCTGAGCACTATGGGACTTAACATCTATGGTCATCAGTCCCCTAGAACTTAGAACTACTTAAACCTAACTAACCTAAGGACAGCACACAACACCCAGTCATCACGAGGCAGGGAAAATCCCTGACCCCGCCTGGAATCGAAACCGGGAACCCAGGCGTGGGAAGCGAGAACGCTACCGCACGACCACGAGCTGCGGACTAATTTGTAAGAGGTAATCCCAATTTCATGTCCACCTTCCTTTGAATTAACCTGCATTCGAGTAATTTACAGTTCAACAACCGCAGCGGCCGATGCAGCCAACGACGCCATTACGTGGGGATATTAACTTATAAAAAAATTAGCGGAAGCGAAAAACTCGCCCGCTATTAACATAATATACATTTTTCTCCACATCCGACCGACGCTGCAGAAAATACGTAGCTTTAAGATTTTTATTTTCAGTACCATAGCCGACTGGAATACTCTCTTTCAAATTCTGAAGGTGGCAGGTATAAAATACAGGGAGCGAAAGGCTATTTACAATTTGTACAGAAACCAGATGGCAGTTATAAGAGTCGAGGGACATGAAAGGGAAGCAGTGGTTGTGAAGGGAGTGAGACAGGGCTGTAGCCTCTCCCTGATGTTGTTCAATCTGTATATTGAGCAAGCAGTAAAAGAAACAAAAGAAAAATTCGGAGTAGGTATTAAAATCATTGTAGAAGAAATAAAAACTTTAAGGTTTGCCGATGACATTGTAATTCTGTCAGAGACAGCAAAGGACTTGGAAGAGCAGTTGAACGGAATGGACAGTGTCTTGAAAGGAGGATATAAGATGAATATCAACAAAAGCAAAACGAGGACAATGGAATGTAGTCGAATTAAGTCGGGTGATGCTGAGGGAATGAGATTGGGAAATGAGACACTTAAAGTAGTAAAGGAGTTTTGCTGTTTGGGCAGCAAAATAACTGATGATGGTCGAAGTAGAGAGGATAATAAATGTAGACTGGCAATGGCAAAGAAAGCGTTTCTGAAGAAGAGAAATTTGTTAACATCAAGTATAGATTTAAGTGTCAGGAAGTCGTTTCTGAAAGTATTTGTATGGAGTGTAGCCATGTATGGAAGTGAAACATGGACGATAAATAGTTTGGATAAGAAGAGAATAGAATCTTTCGAAATGTTGCGCTACAGAAGAATGCTGAAGATTAAATGGATAGATCACATAACTAATGAGGAGGTACTGAATAGAATTGGGGAGAAGAGGAGTTTGTGGCACAATTTGACTAGAAGAAGGGATCGGTTTGTAGGACATGTTCTGAGGCGTCAAGGGATCACCAATTTAGTATTGGAGGGTAGAGTGGAGGGTAAAAATCGTAGAGGGAGACCAAGAGATGAATACACTAAGCAGATTCAGAAGGATGTAGGCTGCAGCACGTACTGGGAGATGAAGAAGCTTGCACATGATAGAGTAGCATGGAGAGCTGCATCAAACCAGTCTCAGGACTGAAGACCACGACAACAACAACAGCCGAGAGCCAGAGCCAGGACTTCGACTATGAGGCAATGGTTAACGGAGGTAAGAAAAAATACTCTCGCACGCGTGTGGGCCGTAGTTGTAATTAATAACTGAAGATCTTTTGATTTAAAGTGTACTGACTAGCAGAGGAAATTAATATGAAAAGCTTATTCCATTGTTCAACTTACATGCTCATGTTTTAAGATTCAGTGAGTCTAACGTTCATTAACGTAACAAATAATTTATACTGAAGATTAATATTGTTAAAAAGGGGGGAACTTCCCAAAAGCATCTAACTGTAAATCAAAATTAAATGAAATATCAGTTTCATTAAGGCCCACCACGTAAGTCGCCAACAATCAACATAATAATAATATATTAAATTACGACGGCCGACGGACGCGAGACATGGATGTGTGTGATGTCCTTGTGTTAGTTAGGTTTAAGTAGTTCTAAGTTCTAGGGGACTGATGACCTCAGATGTTAACCCCCATAGTACTCAGAGCCATTCGAGCTATTTTTTTGGAAGATCACTGTTCCGTATGCTTGAGTTACTAATTCAGTTTTGTTGCAAATACTAGCGTCAACGCGTGAGACAGTGTCGTAGAGGTTGCAGCTTGTGAAACGAATGTATGAGCATCCTCCTCACATAGCTCAACAGCTACACACATACCTTTTGCTTTTTACCATGCATCTGCGGCAGGATATCTGAGATACATGTATCACATATGCTGAAATATCTGATGACATTACCTTGTTCGAGCTGTTGATAGTTCCAGATACAGTCCAGAAATTGCTTCATTATTCACTTCGCAAAAATAAACGATCTAACTGACACCACAGCAGTAACTATGTAATAGCTACAACACGGTTGCAGGGTGTAAACAATGTTGTGAAATTATTATTATTATCATTACTGCCATCGTTATTATTATTATTATTATTATTAGTGGCAGTGGTCAAACACACGGCATTAGCAACTTGAAGTCGACCAGTGTCTCCCGTGTGAGAGGTAAGGAGTGCCGCAATCAAGTGATACAGTAAGTATAGAGTAAAACTTTGATTCAGTTCATTTTAAATGGGTGTGCAGGCTGCGGGTTAAGGAAGTATCACTACGGAGGGTGTTGGTGCACGTGAAATATGTTTTGTAACAAGTGTCTGCTGTAGAAGCACCCGCGATGTACTGAAAATTGTGTCTCATTTCATTACACATCTACATCTACATGGTTACTCTGCAGTTCGCACTTAAATGCCTCGCAGAGGTTTTATCGAACCATTTTCCTACTTCTTCCCTACCATTCCACTCTCGAATGGAGCGTGGGAAAAAGGAACACCTAAACCTTTCCGTTTGAGCTCTGATTTCTCTTATTTTATTATGCTGATCATTTCTCTCTACGGAGGTGGGTGTCAACAAAATATATTCGCATTCGTAAATAGATCTCGCCTCAAAGAAAACCACCTTTGTTTCAGTGACTGCCACCCCAACTCGTGTATCATATCAGTGGCACTCTCACCCCTATTGCGCAATAACACGAAACGGGCTGCCCTTCTTTGCAGCAATATTCCAGCAGAGGACGGACAAGTGTAATGTAGGATGTATCTTTAGTGGGTTTGTCGCATCTTATAAGTGTTCTGCCAACAAAGCGCAGTCTTTGTTTCGCCTTCCCCACAATATTATCTATGTGGTCTTTCCATTTTAAGTTGCTCTTAATTGTAATTCCTAGATATCTAGTCGAATTGACAGCCCTTAGATTTGTGCGATTTATCGTATACCCAAATTTCACCGGATTTCTTTTATTACCCTTCTGGATGACCGCGCACTTTTCTTTGTTTAGTGCTAATTGCCACTTTTCGCACCATACAGAAATTCTCTCTAGATCATTTTGGAATTGGAATTGATCGTCTGATGATTTTACTAGACGGTAAATTACAGCATCATCTGCAAACAATCTAAGTGGGCTGCTCAGATTATCACCTAGATCATTTCTCTAAACCAGGAACAGCAGAGGGCCTATGACACTACCTTGTGGAACGCCAGATATCACTTCTGTTCTGTTCGATGATTTACCGTCTATCACTACGAACTGTGACTTCTCTGAGAGGAAATCACAAATCCAGTCACACAACTGAGACGATACTCCATATGCAAGCAATTTGGTTAATAGTCGTTTGCGAGGAACAATATCAAAAGCCTTCTGGAAATCTAGGAATATGGAATCGATCTGAGATCCCTTGTCAACAGCACTCATTGCTTCATGGGAATAAAGAGCTAGCTGTGTTGCACAAGAACGATATTTTCTGAATCCGTGTTGGTTATGTATCAATAAGTTATTTTCTTCAAGGTGATTCATAATGTTCGAGTACAGTATATACTCCAAAATCCTACTGCAAATTGAGGTCAGTGAAATGGGTCTGTTATTCAATGGGTTACTCCTATTTCCATTCTTGAATGTTGGTGTAACCTGTGCTACTTTCCAGTCTTTAGGAACACACCTTTCGGCAATTGGGCGGTTGTATATGATTTTTATGAAAGAGAAGCTGTTACGAATAAGCTATATTAGCTGTCTATTTGGCTCATTAGTTAGTGGTCTCAGAAAACAGTTACAAAAACTGAATATTAGTTATCTCCCATCATTTTAAAAATAAAAGTGTTCATAGAAAATTCTTTTTCATTCTAAAGTTTAGTTAGGAGCCAATACTGATTATGGTGTGGGGGTGCGGGACGGAGGTGGGGGGGGGGGGGGGTTAGGAGGGAGGTATTACGTAATATCTTATTTCACTCAGGAGTAATTGCTCAAAAAGAATGTGAGCCGCTGTGTTACGTCATTAGATTATATCTTTTGGTGTAGGGACATATTCATACCAACAAAGAAAGTAGTGATACGTGCTATGGTAGAAAGCAATCTGACATACAGGGGATAGCAAAATAATGTGAACAGTGGTACTAATGGGATGGTTTTGTTTGACGATCAACAACGCAGGAAAGGCACGTGTTGCGCTTAACTGTGTGTGCTCAGTACGAACTAGTCATCAGTGCAAGTTGCTTACGAGTAGTACACTTCGTGTTTGCATTCAGAGGCCGAGGTCGATTTGCAATGTAAGAGCTAACAGAGTTCCAGAGAGGGCAGGTTGTGGGGGCTCGATTGGCTGGAGCATCAGTAACCAAGACAGCCAAATTGGAAATTTGTGGTAAGGACTATGGGACGAAACTGCTGAGGTCATCGGTTCCTAGTCTTACGCACTACTTAATCTAACTTAAACTAACTTACGCTAAGGGCAACACACACACCCATACCCGAGGGAGGACTCGAACCTCCGACGGGGGGAGCCACGCGAACCGTGACAAAATGCCTCAGGCAGCCTAGACCGAATGGCTACCCCGCGAGGCCCAAGACAACCAACTTATTGAATGTTTCAAGAGCAACTGTTTCAACAGTCATGACAGCCTACACGAAACACGGAAAGACTTCGTCGTGTATACGTAACAAGTGGTTCAAATGGCTCTGAGCGACTATGGGACTTAACATCTGTGGTCATCAGTCCCCTAGAACTTAGAACTACTTAAACCTAACCAACCTAAGGACAGCACACACATCCATGCCCGAGGCAGGGTTCGAACCTGCGACCGTAGCGGTCACGCGGGTCCAGACTGAAGAGCCTAAAACCGCACGGCCACACCGGCCGGCCTATACGTAACAGTGGGCGCAAATCAAAACTAAATGACAGAGATCGTCGTACGCTAACACCAATTGTGCCAAAACAACACAAAACTAGGGCGGCTAAAGTGACTCCAGAACTCAATAGCCATCTTCGAGACCCCGTGTCTATCGACATTTTACGCCGAGAATTCCATAAAGTGAATATTCATGGACGAGCTGCTATACCGAAACTATTAGCGACGACAACCAACGAAAAGAAGCGCAAAACATCGTGTCAGGAGCATGATCCTCGAGGACTGATCAGTGGAAACGCGTCATATGGTCCGACGGTTTTCGTTATTTCTAACATCGGTCCGGGTTTACGTCTTGAGAACGCCAAAAGAAGCCTTGATTCCAGCGGTTAAGCATGGAGTTGGAAGTGTGACGGTGTGGGCAGCCGTACCGTGGTATTCTGCTGGTCCCATCATTGTTCTCAAAGGCCTTGTTACAGCCAAGGATTGTGTGAAAATTTTAGGTGATCAGGTGCACCCTATGATTCAAATGTTGTGCCATATTTCAGGACGATAATGCAGCCATTTACACAGCTATGGCAGTACAATCGTGGTATGAGGATCATGCAACTGAACTGCAGCGTCTTTCCTGACCACGGGAGTCCCCAGAATTGAACATTATCGAACCCTGTGGGCGATATTGGAGCGCAGACTCCGGAGCAGATTTCCGTCTGCCTCGTCACTACAGGAGTTAGAAGAGGCTCTGATCGAAGATTGGCATAACATTTCAAGGGAGGCTATTCAAGCATTACATGCCAGTATTGCAAGAAGAATCGCAGCTGCCTTACGCGCAAATGGTGGTCCAACCTTGAAACGTCCCCTTTAAAAAGTTATGAATGACTATACTGGTAAACCTCTTACGTTATTTGATTTTCAAACAGCTGAGCAAAACTGAACGTACTCAGACATTTCTCTCTTTACTTATTCCGATCATAACCAAACTGACACACAATATTTTTAGCGCAACGCAATCTGACTTTCAATAATCCTCACAAAAGAATGGCCGTGACTAACAATAACCTTTACCTTTGATGAATCACTTACCTCACAAAAACCTTCGTTACTCGAACTACTGCAATACAGCGAGCGCCAATACTGCCAGCTAAATAAAAGATTCTAACTCCTGAAGGCACTGACTGCTGGTAGGCATAGTTAGCAAATGAAAGATTTTGATAGAGAACAAACAATGTATTTATAATTTTTCAAGGCACAGGTAATTTCGACAAAGATCTTTAAGATTGTATCTGTTTGTTTGTTCCCATGAAAAGCAACGCGATTTCGGAGAAAATCATCTTTCCCCTCTGCGAAAACTTAAATGACCAGTAATTGGTGGTTTTTTTTTCCGGACATGCAGGTTTATTAACTCTTGCCCTGATTCGACAGGAGTTTGTGCTGTCATGTGTGAGGGGAGATTTAGCGCCTCAAAGGCCCTAAGATTGGTTCAAGACGGCGTGAAGGTGGTGTCGTTTGTGCGCTTTGTGGGAAAACAGTTTTTTTTTTAAATGTTTGGGAAGCACTCGGGTGCCGAACTTTTGTCTGGTAAGAAGCCTTCTGGACCCTGCTCTGGCATGTGTAGTTGGTGCTTGGGACCTGTCCTGAGACTGACTTCAATTGCGAGTAGTTTAGACTGGAGAGCCTGTGGTGAAGTTCTTACTGTACCGACAGTGTGACTTCAAATGCCTTGGACTACTCATTTGCCGAGGGCACACTTATTCGTTTTTGGTTTACCAGTCTTGACGTTTGGTATACTTGTGCACTCTGTAGTATAAGTGAGCCAGATTGCTCTCTGGTACGACCAGCAAATGGGGTGTGTCACACACTGAAATCTACCGTGATTTCAGGGCTCTGGTAGAGAGTAAATTGCCTGATCACTAGACCGTGAGATTTTTGCATTTATTTTGTGGCCACGATCGATTCACAGATGCCGCCTCACGTCTCACCTCCATCTCACCCATCTCGCCTGCAGCAAGTCATATCGCCACACAAGCAAACAGGGTAACGTACTGCTGCTTCGGCATTGTCAGGGCGTACATATCTCAATCACCACTTGCTCTCAGCTGCACATAAGCAGTAAAAACACGTCAGATTGCATTATGTACATTTTTAGGGCCGGAGTACTTGACTCACTTCTCCCACCCAGGATCCTTGTCCACTGTACCCTTAAACCGATTGTTAGTTGTTTAGGATATTCAATCGATTACTTTTTAGCATAATTTATGTCTGTGTTTGTTTTGGGAAAATAAATGTTGTTAGTAACCTAAATTCTGCATACATTCTCGATCATTTATAACAGCCCCATATGGTTAACTTTCAGTGCTGCTACAGTCATATAAGTTACAATTGCAGAAGAAAAAAGTTACATCAATTATGCAACGAAATAAATTATAGTAAAAAGAACCTACCTTACGAAAGTCTCAAGTTAATGCAATTCTAATAGAAAACTGTCATCTGATCAGCCCCTAGTATGTCCCTTTTGCCAAAGCATAGTCTCATGCTCTGCTTCTCTGTGAATGTACTACTGGTACCCACACGTATTACCTGTCATTATATACTACATATATTCTTCGTATTTAGTGCCCACTTCCTTATATGGTACTTAGTTATGGTGGTACGAAATACACTGCTGTGGCCGTTTTGCAAATATTGCGGACTATCACTGAAGCTGAAGTTTAAAATCTCGCGTTTAAAAAAATCATTTGCTGAAATGATCGTATAGACATTCCATCGTTTGACCGTCGCGCAGACTCCTATATGGAGGAAGTAGAAAGACACATTCCTGGCGTTTAGAAGCAACTTACACAGCTGAAAACAAACATATCGCCAGGTCCGGATGTAGCCCTACTTTCATATTAGGGGATTATTCTTCGGCGGTGACCACTTACCTAGCTTGCAGTTATTGCGAAACTCTCATCCAGCGCATAGTCCCAAACTACTGGAAGAAATCGCAGGTGACTCTTGTGTATAAAAATGGTAAAATGACGAACTCCAGGAGTTACAGACCAATATCCTTAAAGTCACTTTGCTGCAGAATTTTTGGGCATATTGTGAGCTGAAATACATAATTTCCTTCACACAGGAAAGTTTCTGTCCACAAATCAGCACAGATTTAGAAAGCAGCGCTCGTGCGAAATTCATCTTCCCCTTTTCTCACAGGATATCCTGTAAGCCATGATGGAAGGTGACAAGCAGATTCCATACTCCTCTTTTTTTAGGAAAGCTTGAGATATGGTGCCCCATTGCAGACTGTTAAGGAAGGTTCGAGCATCGGAATATGTGAGTGGCCTTGACACTGAGTGTCATCAGGAGTATCATCAGGAGTCCCCAGGGGAAGTGTTATAGGACCGTTCTTGTTCTCTTTATACACAAATGGTCTGACAGACATGGAGAACATCTGCCTGCAATTGTATTCTGATGACACTGTGATGCATACAATGGTGTCGTTTTTGAGTGACTGTAGAAGAATACAAGATGACTTATACAGAATTTCTGACGAGAGTGATGAATACTCTAAATATAAGTTAACGCAGATCACTAGGAAAACCAATCCTCCAACATTTGGGACCCACTTTGGGTACTGCTACAGCGATTTGGATCCCCACCAGTGTACTAACTACGTACATGTAGACCAGATGTGGCTTAAACTCAAAGAAATAGAAAATTCAAAGAGATTTTTGTCTTATGTAAAGTACACCATCGCCAATACACAGTCAATACTTTTACTCCTCAATGCCGACAGTAATTTTACTAATGACAGCGCTATTAAAACGGAGTTATTTAACAGTTTTCCAAAGCTCCTTCAATAGTGGGACAACAAGGACATCACCCCTCTCTGAACTGTTGCCAAATTTATTCAAGATGGTGGATCCAATATGGCGGCGGTAGATGTTGCAACGTCGCAATGACGTCATGGTGGGAAGTACAAATTTTGGGGGAGAATAGGTCAATTGGGCTACCTTCACTAAATTAATCCCCTCCCCCCCCCCCCCCCCAAGTAAATGACGGGAAGTCCAGCTTTTGGCGGGTAAATAGATCAGTTGGGCTACCTCCACTAACCTAAGTCATCTAACCACCAGCTCTTTCTCGGTACTGGCAGGAAAAGGACTCAGCCTGTGCTGGGCTGCTGGATATGATGGATGTAAGTCTTTATTTTGCATGCATTGTTTATTTAAACAATTTCATATAGGCAGTAGCTCTATCCAGTGTGTTCACCATGAGATAAGGAGTCCATCTGACCTAGTAGACAGTACCGCCACCAGAGGGCACTGTCATCCATCCCATGACGTAATCCAAGATGGCGGTCTGGGAAAAAAACGGCGGTAACCAATAGGAGCACTGAACCCTGTCATGTGTTAGACATCAGCCAAAAGGATGGCAGTATCTGGTAACGTGTTACTGGAGGGGGGGGGAGGGGGAGTATGGGGCAGGCTCAACAGCTCTGCGACCTCAGTCTCGCTCAGTCAGCCAACAGCAGCAGAAGCAGAAGTAGAAGAAGAACTATGACGTGTCAACAGCAGTCGCAATCCAGACGGCACATGTAGTGAAACAAGCACCGATGATGACTGTCATGTTGTTGAGCATGCTCTGCAACAGGATATTGTGTGTTGCTAGTACATACCCTCCAAATGAAGAACAGGAAGAAAAGGAAAAGTAAGTACCCCATATCACAACTTTGTCTGTGGTTAGCATTATTATTATTATTGGATGTTTTCGTACCTTGGTCCGTATGTAACGCTTCCTCCTCCTCTTTGTTCTGCAGTAGCCAGCGACAGTTCCAGGCCTACAGGGGCGAGTACCAACATATCGACCTATGCCACCTCCAGACCTGCAGCAACCTTGGCTGCCATCTTGTCGAGACCTTCACCAACCTCTCGACCTGCGGCAGCAACAGCCTGCAGCATGTCTGAACCTGCACCAGCCACCTGGGATCCTGTAGCGCACATAGCCCAGTTGCTGGAGCAGGACATGGAGCTGATATTGTTTGTCCCTCTCATCAGTTTGTGAGGACCCGTGATTTGCTCTCAACACATCGAATGCTGCTGACGGTCCTAAACTACAGCAAGTTGGAGGACAGTACTGGTCACTGATATACAACCCATCCCAACAGGACATCACTCGCTGGTGTAGGCACAGAGAGCAGATTCTGTGAATAAGAAGGCATTAGGTGTACCCATGCTTTTCAATTCTACATACAATTTAACTCCCAGTGGAAGGAAACATGTAAACGTGGGTATAGAAGCACATGATGACTGGGGCTTGCATGCGACGATAGAAATTGAAAATGCATCGAAGGGTGTTAAACTTCCTATTTCTGAGTTCGAATGGGATGAAATACATCGTACAGAGCGCTACATCAATCAGCAGATGACTACAGAGTATTATCCAACTCGTAGCTATCCAGACATTCGCCTTATTGGTGGGACACTATCTACTACAACAGTATATGATGACTCTGCACTATGTGAAATCGGATGACAAGTCTGTTTATCTATGGCACAGAGGTGTTATACGATCTGGATAAATGAGAGGATTTATGCCGATGGTGGAAGCATATTTATAACCGTAATTAAAACGATAATACGTAGTGAGTGCAGTAAATACTGAAAAATTCGGGTACAGGTAAGTGTTAAAGATTGATCATAAATGGTAATCGGGTACTTGCATAGACTCCCTGCTTCAGGAGCAGCAATGGTACCACATTTAAAAGAAAACTTGAAGAATGATGCATGTTTATGTTGCAGTATGAGGACGAGATTATGTTTATTAGCTATAGAAAAAGGGACTCAAGTCACTAGAGCGTGTGGTATGTACAGAGATACGTGTGACATTGTTCTAAATGCCTGTCTGAAAATTACCTTCACTTGGTAATTCAATGTGAGTAAAGACTTAGATATGCTAATTACAAACAGAGTACAGCTTTTCGACTCAGGTTTGTTGAAGCATCACTGACCACGGGTGTGAATAGGAATATTAACAAATGTAGTATGGTACTTCAACTTAGCGAACGCGAAGAGAAACTGATTTCAGATTATCTGAGGACTCAACATCACTGTTCATCTCTGATACTGTCAGTGTTGAGTATAAATCAAGAAAGTTCAGTAGTGTTGCACACGGCACCTTAGACAAGCTGTGAAGCTGTGGAAGCTTTAAACGACCATGTTACGATGTTTCTCCGAAATCAAAGAGACCTTCACCACATATCTAAACGTAGTCAAAGCCTTTTTGAGAAGCAAAAACTCAATAAAACCAAAATGAGCGAAGTGTTGACAAATTTACAAGGCATAATTTTATATACCGACGCGACAGAAAATCGTACTGTGGGTTACAAAATCAACTAAAATCTTTTGGCAGAGATAGGCGACTGGACCTGACAGGACTACTATGCTATCCTGCAAAATGTTTGCGAAGGCACTGGCCCCTATTCTACAACCAGTCCGTCGCAAGTCATTGGAGGACCAGAGTGCTGCAGTGATTGTAAAAATGTCCAAGTCACTCCGGTTACCAGACACGTCATCCATCCGACGCACACAACACACCGCTGACATACAGAGCGAAGTGGCCCACAGTGGTTAGAACACAGGACTATTATTGGGGAGGTCGACGGTTCAAACCCGCATCCGGCCGTCCTGATTTAAGTTGTCCGTCATTTCCCTAAATCGCTTCAGGAAAATGTTACTCTGAAATGGTTACTCTGAAAGGGCACGGCCGACTTCCATCCCCATCCTTCCCTAATCCGATGGGATCGATGACGTCGCTGTTTGATCCCCTCCCCCAAATCAGCCAACCAACCAACCAGCCGCTGACGACTATCCTTTGCCGAATTTTGCAACACGTTTTACTCTCGTGTATTATGACGGAATTACTGTTGTTGTTGTGGTCTTCAGTCCAGAGACTAGTCTGATGCAATTCTCAATGCTACTCTATCCTCTGCAAGCTTCTTCATCTCCCAGTACCTACTGCAACCTACATCCTTCTGAATCTCCTTAGTGTATTCATCTCTTGGTCTCCCTCTACGATTTTTACCCTCCACACTGCCCTCCAATACTAAACTGGTGATCCCTTGATGCCTCAGAACATGTCCTACTGACCGATCCCTTCTTCTAGTCAAGTTGTGCCACAAACGTCTCCTCTCCCCAATCCTATTCAATACCTCCTCATTAGGTATGTGATCTACCCAGCTAATCTTCAAGATTCTTCTTTAGCACAACATTTCGAAAGCTTCTCTTCTCTTCTTGTCCAAACTATTTATCGTCCATGTTTCACTTCCATACATGGCCACACTCCACACATATACTTTCAGAAACATCTTCCTAACACTTAAAGCTATACTCGATGTAAACAAATTTCTCTTCTTCAGAAACGCTTTCCTTGCCATTACAAGTCAACGTTTTATATCCTCTCTACTTCGACCATCATCAGTTATTGTGCTCCCTAAAATACAAAACTCATTTACTACTTTAAGCGTCTCATTTCCTAATCTAATACCCTCAGCATCACCCGATTTAATCCGACTACATTCCATTGTCCTCGTTCTGCTTTTGTTGATGTTCATCTTATATCCTCAAGACACTGTCCATTCCGTTCAGCTGCTCTTCCAGGTGCTTTGCTGTCTCTGACATAATTACAATGTCATCGGCGAACCTCAAAGTTTTTATTTCTTCTCCATGGATTTTAATTCCTACTGTGAATTTTTCTTTTGTTTCCGTTACTGTTTGCTCAATATACAGATTGAATAACATCGGGGATAGGCTATAACCCTGTCTCACTCCCTTCCCAACCACTACCTCCCTTTCATGCCCCTCGACTCTTATAACTGCCGTCTGGTTTCTGTAATAACCGAATTACTAGCAAGTGAAATATTGAACTTCCTTTGAGCTTGGATTGAAGAGTTCCTAGAAAACTGAAGGCAGTATGTCGTTCTTTACAGAGAGAAATTTTCGGTCGTAAAAGCAGGTCCAGTTGACGTAAAAGGAGTTTTATAAGACCCTCACTATTCACGATACGTATAAACTAGCTTTTGAATAACGGTGGAAGCTGCAAGAGCCTGCTCCTTGTGAAACAACGTACTATAAACTGTCCTGAAGTCATTGTGTTGGTCGAGCGCTTTCAGATTTTTAGAGCACATGCACATGCTCAGAATTAAAATTGTGGTATTGTTTAAAAGGTTGTAAAATGAGGCTGGTGATTGCTCTAAGCTGTCAAGTGACGCAGGTGCTTGCAAGTTCCGGGGAAGGGAGTGCCAAATTTATATAAGCCGGCAACCATCTTGCCTCTATCGCACTATTCCGGAAGGAGGCTAGACAAATGTTGGTTTGCGCAGTGGTATCGATATAACATCACAGAAAGCACAACGAAAATGTTCTCAACTTCTTGACGTATTGGGCAATAGAAGAGACCCTGGAGAACTGTCGTTAAGTTTGGAAGACAACAATACACAAGTAAAGTTACACGATCGTGATTTCACGATTACCCTTCACTGTGGGCTACGCACTGAGGTGGCAAAAGTCATGGGACACCTTCTAATATCGTGTCGGACCTCCTTCTGCTCGGCGTAGTGCAGAAACTCGAGGTGGTGTGGACTCTACAAGTCGTCGTAAGTCCTTTGCAGAAATATTGAGCCATGCTGCCTCTATTGCCGTCCGTAATTGCAAATGTGTTACCTGTGCAGGATTTCGGTCACGAACTGACCTCTTGATTATGTTCCACAACTGATCGACGGGATTCATGTCGAGCAATCTGTGAACATATCTTTCGCCCGATTTGTTCCGAATGTGCTTCAAACATCTCGCGAAAATTTGTGGCTCTCTAACATGTCCGGGAGCACTTTAACGTTACGCATACGTAGGTGAGATAATCGACCGCCCAGTATTGGCACAAAGTAAGGTGGAATTGTTGTATGGCTGCACGCAAGCAGGTCCAGGGATCAGGTCGCGCCTCGGTTGTTCGGCTAGGTGACTGGTATGGGCGAGTACAGGTACAAAGTGGAGCAGTATCGCCTGAAATGGGCAAACCCCAAAGCTGGAAATTTGCGCGGCTGTCCCTCGCTGGCCTTCGTGCAGGAGATGCACCAAAAATGGTAAGCTGAAAGATGGCTTCATACATCTCTTTGAGAACCTATAATAATTTACAGGCAATTATTAAAGCAAACCTGAATACATTTGCAATCTGAGAAAAATGAGGTGCATTCAATGACACGACAACATTTTCATTCTGCTTAAAACGCAGCAGTTATTGCTTCACAGGGAATAATCATTTTCACAGTGAATTTCTGAATCAAAAACTTTTCAGCGCTTTACGAGAATTCAACAAACAATGTCTCAGATGACAACATTGCACCATAGTTATATCCCTGAAAGGCACTAACCTACATCTGTTTTATTTATTGACTTCTGACGCCTTTTAAAGTTTGTCAGAACATCGTATTCTCCACAAATGAACACAGCATGAATACCTATTGTTATACTTGTGTAGTTATGTAATGCCAGTAGCTTTACTTAAATTTTGACTGCAACTGCTGTTAAAAAACTGTGCTAATTTAAAAGTGGTCAATCACATTTGTTAACAGATACCACAATTGTAAAGAAAACTAAAAGATGCTTCTTTAAGGAGGCATAAATAATTATTTTAACAATGTTGTTGTTGTTGTTGTTGTTGTGGTCTTCAGTCCTGAGACTGGTTTGATGCAGCTCTCCATGCTACTCTATCCTGTGCAAGCTTCTTCATCTCCCAGTACCTACTGCAACCTACATCCTTCTGAATCTGCTTCGTGTATTCATCTCTTGGTCTCCCCCTACGATTTTTACCCTCCACGCTGCCCTCCAATACTAAATTGGTGATCCCTTGATGCCTCAGAACATGTCCTACCAACCGATCCCTTCTTCTGGTCAAGTTGTGCCACAAACTTCTCTTCTGCCCAATCCTATTCAATACTTCCTCATTAGTTATGTGATCTACCCATCTAATCTTCAGCATTCTTCTGTAGCACCACATTTCAAAAGCTTCTATTCTCTTCTTGTCCAAACTATTTACCGTCCATGTTTCACTTCCATACATGGCTACACTCCATACAAATACTTTCAGAAATAACTTCCTGACACTTAAATCTATACTCGATGTTAACAAATTTCTCTTCTTCAGAAACGCTTTCCTTGCCATTGCCAGTCTACATTTTATATCCTCTCTACTTCGTCCATCATCAGTTATTTTGCTCCCCAAATAGCAAAACTCCTTTACTACTTTAAGTGTCTCATTTCCTAATCTAATACCCTCAGCATCACCCGACTTAACTCGACTACATTCCATTATCCTCGTTTTGCTTTTGTTGATGTTCATCTTATATCCTCCTTTCAAGACACCATCCATTCCGTTCAACTGCTCTTCCAAGTCCTTTGCTGTCCCTGACAGAATTACAATGTCATCGGCGAACCTCAAAGTTTTTATTTCTTCTCCATGGATTTTAATACCTACTCCAAATTTTTCTTTTGTTTCCTTTACTGCTTGCTCAATATAGAGATTGAATTACATCGGGGAGAGGCTACAACCCTGTCTTACTCCCTTCCCAACCACTGCTTCCCTTTCATGTCCCTCAACTCTTATAACTGCCATCTGGTTTCTGTACAAGTTGTAAATAGCCTTTCGCTCCCTGTATTTTACCCCTGCCACCTTTAGAATTTGAAAGAGAGTATTCCAGTCAAAATATTTTAACAATATTTAGCGATAATTCCTTGTCATTTAACGTGAGCGCACTTGAACCAGGATACTAACTTACTTACTCATGAGCAAACCTTTATGGATAATTATTGTGAAATATTGTGTGACCGAATATTTAAAACATTTCTTTATTTAAGTATTATTGTAATATGCTTGATTAGACTGGGAAGTGACCAAGTTGAATCAAATCATAGGTGTAGAACTTAAGAATGCTGTATTTGTGGTAGGGACAGCCTTCAGCCAATGGAAAAGCGGACAGTAACAGAATACTACAGCGGTCACATGGATAATGGGACTTTTCTAAAGAAGAGCTTCCCAGAAATCTGCAGCATTTTTACCGAACTAGGAAGAAAATACTTCTGTAGTGCAGTTCAGGGTGAGCAGTAAGATTTCCTTTATCAAATGCATACAGTTGGGGAGCACCCAACATACGTAGTCGATGCCGTCGCTAATGAACTTTTGAGCAAGACGTCAGAGTAGGTTTCAGGAAATTAGCCGATTTCTTGCTACCTGGGTGGATGGAGAGTTCAGGATTGTATTTGATTTTTATTTATAGCTTCATGAGTGCTTCCTGACTTCGCAGGTGGGGTGGAACTATAAGCAGGAGATAAGCTTAGAGAAGGAAGCTAAGGTACGCAAAGCAGTTACCAGAGTTTTCTCTAGTATCACACACCCCTGCTGAAGAGCAATTACAAGGGCGCTTGTTGCTTTAGTAGCAAGTAGCACTACCTCACACGTATCGGCCCCAGAGCGAGCAGATCGCGATTCGCGGGACGCTTGGCTAAGCGTGTCCCGGCCGTTATCTGCACAGGCTGCCGGGCGGCGGGAGGCGGCCGCGTGAGGCATATCTCACGCGCCCTGTGGGGCGGGGGGCGGCGCTGAAGAGAGGAAGCCGCCGGGTGCGCGCAGAACACTTTATCGGCCGATATGCTAATCGTACGCGCACTCCGATAGGGGCGCCGAAACCGCACGCCGCCGGGGACAACGGGTGGCGACGTAATCCTCACCGAAAAGCCCGTACACGCTGCGAGGCCGGGCCCGCTCGGACCACACATGCACACACGGACGCACACACGGAAGGCGTGGCGCCTAGGTGGTGGCCGCGCTCCTCCGGTACGGTCGCAGAATTTTGCGGGTCTCGGTGTGCTTTATGTGCGATCCCAGGACATAAAGTTAGCCAGGGCCGGCGCGGGGCCTGCAATGAAAATAAATTGTGTGCGGTAATTACGGTGGCGCGGCGCGCGCTGCAGCAGCAGCAGTGGCGCTGGACTTTCTCCGGAGATAAAACAGGACACGGGGATGACCCCCGCGGTATTGTCCGGGCCGCCGCTGCCTAACTGCGCCACGTCGCCGGCAAACCCTCTCTCTCTCCACCCTCCGCTCGGCCCTTCTACCCTTTCGCGCAGTCCACCCCCGTCGAGCCACCAGAAATACGGTCCGCAGCAGCCGCTACGTCGGTGGACTACCTGTGCCGCTCGCTACCTGCGCGTAGCGGCGACGGCAAAATACGAGAGCAGCTACACTGTTTAAAAACACGGGTCTTGGTGGACGCCCGAACGCCGCTAACAGCCGTGTACCTAACTCAAGTGCCGCCAGAAATTACGGGGACGGTTTTTCTAATAGTCGCAACGAGGACGCCGTTCTTCTTTTAAACTCTGCGACGGGAAGAAATAGCACAAAAGCTGCCAGCCGCCGAATTAGTGGAAATTACTTCTCAGAAAAAGTCGCACGTACGTAGCGGCTAATTACAAGAATCAACAAAGAGGTTGCTCATTTTGTAATTACTCCAAAGATGACTCATTGGAAAACACGGACGTTATGATATCCACAGTGTAAGAGGTCCATGATTATGGAATTTGTTGCTAGCGCACTCGAGCAGATGAGGTGCTCACCGACTGCCTGCGATTTGTAAGCTGTAAGAGAATCTCAGCCCAGAGAGCAATGTTGTATGCAGTAGGAACTGTGTAGCAGATGTAGAAGTAAGTAGTAGCGAGCAGTCGTGTGTGTGGAGTTGGCTGGGCCGGTCGTCGGGAGCGATGGAAGAGCCTGAGCGTTGTAGTATAAGGTAAAAGCAGCCTCGCACATATGTAGATTGTTATATCAAGTCTCATGTAAATGCTTTAAACAAGAAATCTCTTAATAGTAATCTTTCTTATAAAAATTAACTTTTGACAATCATTCAACTCAATTTAAAGATTTTACTAATTTCTCCAATCCATGGTCATCCTGATTATCGTAAAGAAAAATCAGTTGTTTCTTTTTATACATGACAAATCCATCGGCCAGCATTGCACTGAGCTGTGCCAAAAAAATTTCTTATAGGAGCAGATATATACGCGTTATCCGGCGACCTTATTGAGGTAACAATTTTCAATTTATTCAAAATGATCTTTCAGGGCCATGACGCAGCGCTACTGACGTCCAAAATTTACCAGTTTAAATTCACAGTCATTATTGAGAGGTTAGTCACAATGTGTTATAGGTAGGTTACGGAATTCATTTATTGGGAGGTTACGCTTAATGTGAATGATATAAGTAATTATATTTTTACTGTAGGGAGGTTTCGGAACTTTTTCTGTTGGGAGGTTACAACAGGTTATATAAAAAGTGATGCAACCTTATGTAGGAATGTTTCTTTTTTGCTGCACAGATGATACGTGTTTAACGAATTTTATGTCCATCGAGTCAGCTTATACAAGGGTGGTTTGAAAGTGCTGGCAAAGAAACAAGAGTAATGTATGTTTCGTAAAGAACTGACCTTACTTCTCGACATAGTCTCCTCTACGGGACTTAACTTCTGAGGTCATCAGTCCCCTAGAACTTAGAGCTACTTAAACCTAACTAACCTAAGGACATCACACACATCCATGCCCGAGGCAGGATTCGAACCTGCGACGGTATCGGTCGCGCGGTTCCAGACTGTAGCGCCTAGAACCGCTCGGCCACACTGGCCGGCTGACGGATACACACTTTGTCCAATTATCCTCCAGCTTTCCGTCCCATCGGAAGAGTAGATTCTACCAAACTCTGCCAGATACTCGTTGGTTGCAGTTATTACTTTGTAACTAACCGGTTACTACGGATTATTACGTTATTATTGGGAATGTAAATGCTTATTGCTTCTGAAGTTAACTTGAGAAGATTAGGGTCGCCACCGACTCTAACCATACAACTAATCGAAGGTTTGGTCGAGTCGGAAAATAAATTAATTTGATCACAGACCAAAAGCTCACAAAAATGCATACGTTGTGAGGTCGCTCATAGCGGATAAGATGTAATTAATAGTACTGCCCGTGCACTGTTCACGACAATCAAACATTTAAAATAAAATAGAAGATGCATGAACACTGCAGAAGATCAGCTCCCAGCAACACACCTGAAAATAAGACTTAACCTAAAGAATTTGTTATGAAATACAAGGGGAGACTAATCACTGGACCTGTGCATAAGGAAAAGCATTGGATATGCTAACGGGAAAGCTACGAGGTGAGTGGCTTAGGTGCAAAAACGTAATCTCGGAACACAAGAGAACATTGTAGATAAAATCATTTATTCCTAAGATAAGGATGTGAGGCATGTACACGATTCCTGATAACCCATGGTTTGTGGAGACACAATTTCTAGGTATAGTGCCAAATTCCAACAATATCACATCACACAATCATGTTAACATTATCTAAAACAAACATGCGATCGGACAGTTAGTGATGCCGGTAGCCCAACAACTATAATGTTCTACCACGTGGTTGGCTCCCCACGGACAAAAGACACATAAAGCAAAGAAAATTTAGGAGAAGGCAAAGCTCTAAATATTTAGAAAGGTGAAAGCTGATGCAGGCACAGCTGAAGGCAAACAGACATTCATACAGAAGCGAGTGCTCACTTCTTATCGACACCTTTGTGTGGCGCTCTTCCGACGGATCCAAGTCTGCTACAGAAATTTGCTAAAAGAAAAATCTGCCAAAGTTTTGCATTCCTTGTTGCGACAAGGTAAAGCAGTCTTCCAGATTTGAAAAGCGAGACCAAAAGCTAACAGCTCTCCCCTCGCCAAGTAACAACGCGCCACGCGGTCAGTCTAACTCACCCTTCTTCGACTGGAGCACAGCTGTGGACGCTTCCCGTACCGGCGGCAGACTGCCTTCCCGCTTCTTCATCAGCCTCTTCCACGCTCCGCGTGGCCCGGAAAACCCAAAGATGCCATTTCCGCCACCAACCTAACGCAGGTGGATTTCTCACAAGTAGCGCAAACCTCTTTGCCTACTTGACCAACACGCGAGTTGGCTATTCTGTACAACTGCTGCTGAATCTGTACGACTATCGCAGACTTTGGTTGGTTGGTTGTTTGGGGAAGGAGACCAGACATCGTGGTCATCGGTCTCATCGGTTTAGGGAAGGAAGTCGGCCGTGCCCTTTCAGAGGAACCATCCCGACATTTGCCTGGAGTGATTTAGGAAAATCACGGAAAACCTAAATCAAGATGGCCGGACGCGGGATTAAACCGTCGTCCTCCCGAATGCGAGTCCAGTGTCTAACCACTGCGCCACCTCGCTCGGTATCGCAGACTTTCTGCAGCAGACTACGCCACCGTCTAGCAACGTGACACACAACCACATTCATTGAATCACGCCACTATGAGAGTAAAGAGAAAAGAGAAACAAGGAAAAGAAAGAGAAATGGTAATGAAAATGGGCTACCGGACTAATGAAAGGTGGCTACAGGACCCTTTCAACTTCCTTATTTGATGAAAGGTGGCTACAGGACCCTTTCAACTTCCTTATTTGATGAAAATTTCTTTTCAGCAATCCAAAGTTTCAAGGTAAGTATCAGAAAGAAGTCACTTGGGGCTATATCTGGTGAATAGGGTGGAGCTCAATCTGGTGAATAGGGAGGATGGGGAGCTAATTTCAATCCGAGTCCATGCACTTCCGCCATTGTTATCGCTGACGTGTAGGATAATGCATTACCTTAATGAACAAGCACATCTTTCTTTTTGCATGCCAGGCTTGGTCTGTTTTCAGCCAAAGCAAGTTTCAAGCGATCAAACATTGAACCACTTACGTTTATGCCCTTTTCCAAGTCATCGATGAGTCTTATTCACTGGGAATTAAAAAAAAAAGAAAAAAAAAACCGTGACCATCATCATAACAGCTGACAAACTGGTCTTTACCTTCTCGGTGCTCTTTCGCCAACCCGCTTCCATTGTTTTGACTGCTGTTTTGACTCTAGTGAGTAATGTCACAAATCGCCACAAGACATTGTGTCGAAATGTTGTCCGGGATGCGGTTTTGGTCGACTCTGAGCAATAGCGGCACCCTCCGCTCACACAGCTTCTGCAAAGCGAATTCTCCGTGCAGGATATTATGCAGTCGCTCAGTTGAGATATCTGCAGTCTCAGCAGCCTCACGAATTTTTATTCGGCTATCTTGCATTACCATATAAAGGATTTTGTCAAAGGTTTCCTTTATGGTGGTGGAAAATGGGCGGCTGGAGCGCGATACGTGTTCGGTGCTAGTTCGACCGCGCTTACATCGATTAATTCAAACGTAAATGGCCTTCAATGATGCTGCGGAGTCCGCGTGATATCCATCCAATTCTGTTTTGATTTGAGCGGCATTCCATCCCTTCACATGAAACTGTTTAATAACAGCACGAAACCCGTTTATCTCCATTTTCAGTATGTAGACACACTGACGAATTCAGACGGCTGTCAACAATGAATAATACTATTAACATTGTTGAAATTCGTTACACTGCCCTTGCAATAAACAAGCTTACCAACCGTGAAGGCACAACAGAAATGTTCCATTCTTTCAAGAAAATTTACCAAACTTACCAAACCACCCTCGTACACGGTGTTTTTTAGAAAGTTGTCACTTATTCCTACAAGAGGTAGTATTGGTCAAAACTAGAATAAAGGTTCCCACAGCTATTTGACAGGGAGCCATTACCTGATGTGAGACGTTTTATTTGTTATGAGTAATGTGTAGTACACTTTACCAGATTAACGGATTCTGTGTAATGACTTACCAGCGCTACTGGATAACCTTCCCTTTCTGAACGACAATGAGTGTGGCTTAAGCAGCACGGGGCACCACCCCATTTTCTAAGGATCAAGCGACAGTATCTCATCGTAACGTTTAATGAGCTATACTGGTAAGGAGGTCCTATATCATGACCCCCCTATTCACCTGGCCTGAATCCGCAGGATTTCTGGCAATGGGGGCATGTAAAGGCTTTGGTATAGGCACAATCCATCGAAAATGTGCACAAGTTATAGGAATGTGTGACCAGTACAAGAGACGCAATCAGAATGGAGCCAGGTGTGCTTGAAAGAGTGTGTGTTTCACGGCAAATAAGGACTAGAAGATGCTTCAGGATGTGCGGTAACGACTTGCAGTACTGCCTATAGTGTCTCTCTCCACGTAACACACAGATGGGAGTGACAGGACAGAAAATGTGCACTCGAGTAAACATTAGATTCCCACTGTCACGGAATCCATACATATTATAAAAATGGATTTATGTGTGTGCGTGTTCCACATCTCCTCCTAAACGTCTGGACCAATTCCGGCCAAACTTGGTACACATACCCTTATTGTCCAGCAACAGTCGCTGTGTGGGTAAGAACCACCCACCAATCACAGTTCAGAAGATATGACGACATAATGAGGAGCATGAAAAAACTGCCCAGTGATGTAAGACGTTTAAATTTATTACTTGTGTGCTACTAACTTTATTCGCAACATATTTCACAGACTGTATACATAAATACCACTGAATGTATCTACAAAATTATAGCACCCTATGATCTGTAGATCAGAATTACAGATCACGAGATATGTCGGAAACACTCAGATCCGTGAGAAAATGCCGCATCATGCATGACGTTTGAATTTATTACTTCTTCGCTACTAACTATAGTCGCAACGTATTTCGCGGACAGTATCTACATATGCCTCTGAATGTACGTAAACAAATATATAGTGGGACGAGACATAGTTCAAGAGGTATGACGTCATAAACACTTGAGATGTGTGAAAAAATGACTCATCGTGTATGAAGTTTTAAAACATTTATTCTTTACTACTAAGACACTGCTATAGACGAATCAACTTAAGGAAACCCCTGACACCTAGCTGCGCTTTTGGCAGCTTTGAACTGTGAAGCGCAAACGGCTGTATGCGAAAACAATGTCCGTCAATAGGGCTATGAAAAGGCGTTGCCATAGAGACGTCTGCAAAATCGCGTTGAGGACGCACGAAGCAGCTGCGCCAAGCTTGCAGAGACTATCCGGAACCATCTCACACCGAGCGTACTGCCTAAGATGAACGGTATTGTCAGGAATTCATGGAAATGAAATTTTTTCGAAACTGCACTACAAACAGTTCATATTTTGCTGTCGTTTCTAACAGAAAATTGTCAAAATAAATACTCCAGCAAAACCGGGTTTGTCAGCTTGTAATCTTCAAACACACCCGAGTCGCTAACTTGGTGCATGCATCGCCAGCATCCCACTCAAGTGTATTTTTTTTTAAAGAAGATACTCGAAAAGATAATACAACTAACCAACTTTAAAAAAATGGAACAGTAGTCTTAGAAATTTTTTAATATGGTATATGTTCACAAATGAAAAAAAAATGAAAAAATGTTCGATTCATTGATTTTTTTTCTTCTACTTTCTAAAGTACCAGTAGCCTATGTTCTTCCTCACCGTTTCGATCAAAATTTCTTCGTATCAAACGTCATCAAAATCATTTAAGCGGTTTATACGTGGAAACGAAGCGTTACTTTTGCACTTACAATATTATTATGGACCAGCTTACTTATCATCACTCTTCAAAACTAAACTACTGATAGACTTCGTTCGGAGGGTGACCAGTTTACCAGATACAAAAGAAATAATAAGTGCACACAGCAGGACAGCGCTACAATTACAATGGTAAAGTTAATTGTTGTATTGCGACACAAAAACACATTTCACACACTAAATGTTACAGTTTGTACTTAGCACTGATCTACAGTGATTTACTAGAAAGGTTTACACATCGGTACTGGCACTGCATTTAATTCAGTCTGTTATTAGTTTCACCACGTCCAAAAATCACTTGATTGTCTCAACAGGTACATATAACAGGCACATATAACTACAGGAACTCTTCTTGTAGTTTTGACCTTATACTGTAGGAAATATCTGATACTTTTTTTAAACACTGTCTATTTTAGAGAATTTCATCTCAGATTCAACAAATGTCAAAAATACAGCTACAAACAAAATCTGAAGGTAGAGAAATAAGCATAAGGAGTGCAATGAAAGAAGCTTCATTGAATTTGAAAGTAGAACTTTACTAATCTACTAATCTATCTGAGTAAAAACCATAAGAGGTTTGGTCTTATGTAAAAATCAATAAGCGGCTCGAAATCATCTATACATTCGTTCAGAGACCATACTGGCGCCGAAACTGAAGATAACAGAGAGAAGGTCCAAACACTGAATTCGGTCTCCCGAAATTATTTCATCGTGGAAGATCCTGACACAGTCCCTCCTCTCAGTCATCGTACGAAAGTCGAAAGGGAGATACCGGGATAACCGATTGTGGAATAGTAAAGTAACTGTAATATCGTTCTAGTGGGAAGACATCAGGAACAGAGGAGATGCATGTAAGATTCTATAAATATTAAGCGAAAGAACTTGCTCCTCTACTAGAAGCATTATATACTACGAACCGAACCTCCATAGGGCTGTAGACAACGGAGTTCAGGTTGATGCCGTGATCCTTGACTTCAGGAAAGCTTTTGACGCCGTCCTGCACTACTGTTTAGTGAAAAAAAGGCGTGCTCATCAATTATTGGACTAGATTTGCGACTGAGGCCAAGACTTCTTTGCAGATAGAACACAACACTTCACTCTTAACGGAACAAAGTCGACAAGTGTAGAGGCAGTTCCCGGAGTACCCTAAGCAAGGGTGACAGGACTGCTATTAATTACAATGTATAGTATATAAATGATATAGCAAAAAGCGTCGGATGCTCTTGAAGACTGTTCGCAGATGATACGTTTGTCTACAGGCCAGTGGTAACGCCTTAAGACTGTATCGATTTTGATAATGACCTCAAGAAGATTGGTGAATGCTACAGGCTCTGGCAGTTGACACCGAACGTAAATAAATGTAACATATTGCGCATACATAGGAAAAGAAAACCATTACTGTATTACTATCGGTAAAATGTTAACGATAGACTGCTTGAAACAGTGTTTACCGTGAAATATCCAGGAGTAGCAATCCAGAGCGATCTTAAGTGGTATGATCACGTAAAACAAACAGTACGAGAAGCAGATGCCAGACAGATTCATAGCAAGAATCTTAAGCAAATGTAACTCATCCACGAAGGAAGGTAACTAGAAAGCACTTGTTCGACCGATACGTGAGTTTGTTCATTTGTCATCGAACCATCTGCGCACTTATGTACAACAGCTACAAAAGTATCCCAGCCAATATTTACAACTAATATAGTTGCTTCATCGTAGAACATCGGCCGTATCGTTCATACTGCTTGTAGATCTAGACATATTCTTTGCAAGTCACCATATGGTGCACGGCGAAGGGTACCGTGTATCACTACTAGTCACACGCAAATGAACTGAGGGAAAAACGGAGTTTGCCGCTGAATGAGCCCTCATTTCTGTACCTTGTCTTCGTAGTACTTACACGAAATGCATTTTGCCGGCAATAGAATCGTTCTCCAGTCAGTCGCAAATGCCGGTTCTACAGTTGTCTTCAAAATCGCTTCGCAAAAAGACCGTATTCTTGCCTCCAGGTCCACGAACCATCTCTGTAATAGTCGCTGTTATTAGATCGTTAATTGACATTCCTGCGTCAAGCAGTTCGCGATTAATACAGGGTTGTTATTCAAACTCAAGTGTATTAATTTACATTTTTCTACATTTAGAGCAAGCTGGCACTCATCACACCAAATATAAATTCTGCGTAAGTTGCCCAGTATCGTTCCACAGTCACTCAAATACAATTTTATACCATACAGTTCAGCGTCAGGAACAGCCAGTCGCAGATTTCTGCTCCCCACATCTGTGTAGCTGGATTGAAGGCAGGCTTTACGCAATGCATTCTCAACGTGACCCCCCACCCCCCACCCCTCCCCCGAGACACTCCGATCTCTTGTGGAACATGATGATCCTCGATTTCAACTTGTAGCAGAAAACGGTGGACAGTATACTGAGCATGTCTTGCGACAGTCTCACAACTATTAGACACCGATGACGTTTTGCTTTTTTGCTGTTTTTGACCCCAGGACGAAAACCGATGTTATTTTGATTTTTATGCAGTTTTTGCCCCCTAGTACAATAAAAAACCAGTATTATTTTGCTTTTTATGTGGATTTTGGCCACAGGTCAATTAAAAACAACCTCCCTTGTGGTGGTCCGACGTGCTCAACAGGAACCTAGATGATGGGTATGCGTGCCAACATCAAGTCAGTGTTGCATCCCAATCTGATTTTCCACGATTTGATCAACTGAACACCTAGAAACAGAAAATGAGGCCCTCTCAAAACTCTGGCAGGTGCCGATAATACTGTTTCACACTATGAGTTATAAGCATTTTCCTCTCAAGTATGTGATCGAAAGAGACAGCCTTCAGGAATTGTGAAACGAACCCTGTCGGCCAGAACCGTGTGCCACTAAGAGCGCAGATTCGCCACGAGATGGGGAAAATCACAGGCGTCTATTGTGCTGAATGAGGCCTAGGCGCTGTAGTGTGCGAGTGAGACAGATGAGAACCTACGTCATAGGGGAACCCAGTAGAAGCTGTTTGTGGACAGGGAGACGTAGCAGTGTTAAATATGGCGGACCTAAGATCGGCCATAGAGGGAAACATTTATGAAAATTATTTAATTCTGTAGTAATTCAGGGAATGAAGCCACAGTAATTTTAATCTGCCATCCTCCATAAATTTTCATTGTGATCCCAATAAAAGTTGAATATTGATCATTTCTATAATAATTTAGGATTTACTGTTAAAGCGAAATTGTAGAACAAAAGCAAACTGGTGCTTTTCATTTATTATCGAAATTAACAAGTTTTGCAACAAAGACCTGAATGCTACAGTCTGAACGCTTTAGTCGATCTTAACGATCGACATTTCATATAGGAGCGCATCATTAAAATGACAGATGTTGTAAACGTCAACTCTGTAACTTTATATGTTTAAAAGATACAGTAAATTTAAATTATTGGTATTTTCAGTTAAGCATCAGCTCATCATCTCCTCCACACAAAACACATTGAACGATGACAGCAAGACACCTTATTGAATTATTACGTAATAGAATATTTGCTGTAAAGTTTAGTACATAATAGTTACTTTTGTTCTTTATTTATTTATCGGAAAGCACAATGGTGCAAGGATTCTGGCCGTGACATTCAAAGTTAAGAAGGAAATTGTATTGGTTTTATGTAAAAGAATTTAACGTTTATTATGTAATGGATATTATTGTTACTTTATTTAGAACGTGAAAGTGGTCAAGCTTTGATTATTTAAATATGTTAAAATGTAAAATAATGTAGAATAGGCTGTAGCCAATCAGATGGACGGCTTCAGGAAAGGGAACTGTCAGTTGAGCGGCTATGTTCGGCATGCGGGGGACGCGGCCAGAGACGGGCAGAGAGGCAGTTCTGGTCTAGACACCAAAGAGTACGGGTGGAGACTTAAAAGCGGACGCTTGGCTTTCAGGTGGCTAGGAAGTGAAACGACTTAGAAAATTTCTCGTTTTGCTGTATCGCGGGACTTGAGCGGTGAGCAGCCGAGCGCCTGGTGTGAACTCAAACTTTTCGCGTAAATAACAAGGTGGAGCACTGGACTTGCGTTTCACGATGAGATTGTGAAGGATCGAACTGTGTCAAAAGGATATGCGCTCTAGTGTAGCAGTAACTCTAAATACGACCACTTTCGTTATTAGTTTGCTTTCTGAATAAAGCCGGCCGGAGTGGCCGAGCGGTTCTAGGCGCTACAGTTTGGAACCGCGCGACCACTGCGGTCGCAGGTTCGAATCCTGCCTCGGGTATGGGTGTGTGTGGTGTCCTTAGGTTAGTTAGACTTCAGTAGTTCTAAGTTCTAGGGGACTGATGACCTCAGATGTTAGTCAAAAAAATGGTTCAAATGGGTCTGAGCACTATGGGACTTAACATCTTAGGTCATCAGTCCCCCAGAACTTAGAACTACTTAAACCTAACCAACCTAAGGACATCACACACATCCATGCCCGAGGCAGGATTCGAACCTGCGACCGTAGCGGTCGCGCGGTTCCAGACTATAGCGCCTAGAACCGCTCAGCCACCCAGGCCGGCCAGATGTTACTCCCATAGTGCTTAGAGCCATTTTTTTTCTGAATAAACATTATTTTAACCAAATCGCAACTGTGTACCCTACATCATACATGGGTCGTTAATTAAGTTCACAATATTAGTATTACTGTTATTATATGTTATATTAACTTTGCATTTCGCAAACTTGCCATCAGCCAGACAATTTAACCAAAGGGTCACAAGTGTCTAATTTAGGGCGTGTTGCGACATACGCGGTTCAGCCCATAGACGAGTTTGAGCCAAGACATTGCGACGAAGAGGAACCGCATGTGACCCCGAACATCTGTGGGATCTTAGCTCGCAACACTAAAACTCTGCACCTCCGTGTCCTTCACGGTGATGGCTCAGCATCTGACGATGTTTGCGCCCCGTATGTACCTACCAAGCCTGGTAACGACACTAAAGTATGCCGACAGATAGCATAGTGGGATAGCTACCAGAGTGCCAACTATATCTACCAGAAGGCGGAAACATGTGAAGCAACCATGCAACCATGCCACGGAGATGCAGACTCGAGTATTCTGTAGCCAAATGAGCGAGTTTGAAAGGGTCAGACTGTGTCCTTCCGAGTGGCTGGATGGCCCTTCCGGAGACCTGCGACATGCGTTGACGAGCTGTGTCAGTTGTACAACAAAGCTTGTATCAGAGGTCGTGTGAACATTGTACCGCCAGTAGACGGAGTCCTGGATATCCCCGCAGCACGTACGCCCGCCAGGATCGTCATATTGCCTGAGCATCAGTGGCAGCTCATACAGCTAGCAGAGCACAGACCAGAAGGCTTGTGAGCCCATGGGTGTCGACGCGGACCGTTGCTAACTGGTTATTAGCAATGGTTGGTTGGTTGGTTGGTTGGGGGAAGAGACCAAACAGCGAGGTCATCGGTCTCATCGGATTAGGGAAGGACGGGGAAGGAAGTCGGCCGTGCCCTTTCAGAGGAACCATCCCGGCATTTGCCTAGAGCGATTTAGGGAAATCACGGAAAACCTAAATCAGGATGGCCGGACGCGGGATTGAACCGTCGTCCTCCCTAATGCGAGTCCAGTGTGCTAACCACTGCGCCACCTCGCTCGGTTATTAGCAATGGAATTTCAGATGTGTTAACCTCTAGCCCGTCTTCCCCTCACGCATGTACATCGCTCGACGGGCGCCGTCAGAGGATTGTGAGCGTGTGAGTGCTATTCTGTTATTCTGCGCAACGGATTAATCTGAGATGTACCCTTTACCCTGTGGTTCCTGCAAGATGCAATTTCCACCCCCACACTACTACAGAAGTCAGACAGACGCTCCTAACGTTCTAAAGAGAAATGCCTGAAAAACTTTCAGCAATCAATATCTTCTGGAGTCGTCTGCTGTAAGGAAATGACACAAAAACTCACAAAATTTATTACGTAACTAGTGGGATACTTGGGTACTGGAGTAGTGCTAGTTAGTGTAAGAAAACCATGAAAGTAACGAAATTATTATCTATTTTGTAAAAATTCTGAGAAATCACAATGGCACTTTTAGTTATGAACTGAATAAGTTATTTCTGGGTTCTTTTCGGAATGTGAAGTTACCTCTTAAGGATACGATTCGCTAATGAAATACCTACACAAAGTTTAAGATTGTTATTGACTTGGCAAAATGGCTGAGATCCCCGCCTACTCAACTTGAATAATTATCCGTTGCTAGGTACGGTCAAGGCTGTCGCGTGTGAAATGCAGTGAAGTGTACTGTTGTGGAGGAAATATGGAACTCGCAAGAGGTGTAGCGCACAATACCGTAAGCTGCGATGACTGCTGTCTGCGCCGCTCGCTGCTGACAAATAAGATAACTCTTATTCTATCTGGATTGACCTTCGCCAGTCAAACTCTCCCTACGCCTTGATGAAGTCAAGGACTCCTATTACCCCCTTAGTCTAACAACTGGCGTGGTGCACTGGGCAGATAACCAGTTCACCGCGGTGCCACTAAAAAATTCGCTTGCAGGCGTTTAACTATAACTCTGTCCATTCACACCGCACAATAAGTGTGGCAGCCAGCACAGTGAACAATGCTTAATCACAAGGACTCAATATAGAGTCGCACGCCGATTCACTCTCGACAGAGGCTCTCCCAGTGAAGTACTGAGGAGAGACTTGTTCCTCGCTCTTTGAGTACACGTACGAGCGCACACGCTCTTGTTACGTGTTCTCGCTCCAAGAGCGACAACAGAACGGCCCCTCTCCACGCCAGACGTGAAGGGGTATATCTTTCCGTCTCTTCCATTATTCCTTCAGCTCAAGGCGTCAGGAATATTGTCTGACAATCAGCACTGCTCTTCTAAAACGGGAGAAGAACGTGTCGTTTAAGGCGATCAATTCGGAAATCTGTAGCATCGGCGTTTGGCGTTTGCTGTCTCCCTGTGAAAACCTCTGAAACTGTGTGCTATGTTTGTAAAGAATGTGTAGGCTGGGCGCTCCCACACAATGTAGCGGAATTTGCTTTTAAGCTGAACACGAGGTCGTTCTCCCCTTTCACTCGGGCAAACACTGTCCACTCCACAGGCGGTCGCTGTCCGACATAGATAGGTTGAATCGTCCTCTGAAGGGACCTGCCCCTCGGCGTGCGGTCTCCCTCTCCTGAACTAAAAGCTCTTGTGACCGTCGTGTCTTGAATGTGTGTGTGTACGCCAGCGTTGAGTATCTCAACCCCGGTGTGCACTTGTTTACATGAATTCATACAACATTGACTTTATTTTATCGAGTTTGGGTTCTAAGGAAGCGTCTTGATGTGCGGAATATGATTGTGAGGGCGGAATATGTAAGCAATGAAGGTCAGGAGACCACAACCTCTTACAGGATCAGTTGAAAAATGGAATGGTGCGCTATGGTCTTCAGCCATAAACAGATCTTCAACAAGGATAGACGCTGAAGCAAACGAATTAAAGTTTGTGATAGAGCTGGGACTTGAACCCAGGACTCCTGCTTACTAGACAGGTGTGCTAGGCATTACACTGTAACGTTGTCGCTATAACAGGAACATGGATTACAGAAGTCCAGAGCCCCCCATAGCAAAACTTCTGATCAAACCTTCAGCCCATTTTCCCCTTCTCACATCGCTGTCTCGAAGAGTTTATTCGTCCAAGACTCATTGGTTCCGCTCCAGGCCTTGTGGGCTGGGGTGCAATAAGCTGTAATACTAGTTCACCTTCGATGTTTCTGGAGGGAACGATAAGCAGCTCTCGGTACGTGCAGAATATTGTTAGACCAGTTCTTTCGCCGTTTTCGCAACAGGAATCTGATGTGTTGTTCCAACAGGATAATGCTCGTCCACACGCTGCCCGTGAAACTCAGTGCGCTTTGCAAGCCGTGCAGCACCTCCTAGCCAGCTAGACCTCCAGTCTTGCAAGCCGAAGTGGCCGTGCGGTTAAAGGCGCTGCAGTCTGGAACCGCAAGACCGCTACGGTCGCAGGTTCGAATCCTGCCTCGGGCATGGATGTTTGTGATGTCCTTAGGTTAGTTAGGTTTAACTAGTTCTAAGTTCTAGGGGACTAATGACCTCAGCAGTTGAGTCCCATAGTGCTCAGAGCCATTTGAACCTCCAGTCTTGCGTCCAATCAAGCACGTGTTTCACATGATAGGACGAGATGTGACTCGTGTGGCTTTTGAACTTACAGAACTACGAGAACAGATCGAGCTCGTGTGGAATAACATACTGCAGGACAGTGTCCGCCATCTGTACGATTGACTAGATGCCAGGGTCACCACCTGCATCGCCGCCCGTGAGACTACAGCAGGTACCAACACGGGTGTTTCAGAATGAGTGGGTACCTCGGATCTCAGAACCACTTACACTGTTGATCTATAAATGTAATCATCTCATGTATTCCATATGCAGTGTCTTGAATGAATTGGAAATCTCTGAAAGAGTGTACTAGTTTTTTTTTTTTTCTCGGAGATTATTTCGCAACAAATGTAGGAAAAAACAAGTACCGATGCACTGTGGCCATTAAAATTGCTACACCAAGAAGAAATGCAGATGATAAACGGGTATTAATTGGACAAATATATTATACAAGAACTGACATGTGATTACATTTTCACGCAATTTCGGTGCATAGATCCTGAGAAATCAGTACCCAGAACAACCACCTCTGGCCGTAATAACGGCCTTGATACGCCTGGGCATTGAGATTTGGATTGCGTGTACAGGTACAGCTGCCCATGCAGCTTCAACACGATACCACATTTCATCAAGAGCAGTGACTGGCGTATTGTGACGAGCCAGTTGCTCGACCACTATTGAGCAGACGTTTTTAGTTGGTGAGAGATCTGGAGAATGTGCTGGCCAGGGGAGCAGTTGAACATTTTCTGTATCCAGAAAAACCCGTACAAGACCTGCAACAGCGGTCGTGCATTATCCTGCTGAAATGTAGGGTTTCACTGGGATCGAATGAAGGGTAGAGCCACGGGTCGTAACACATCTTAAATGTAACGTCCACTGTTCAAAGTGCCGTCAATGCGAACAGGAGGTTACCGAGACGTGTAACCAATGGAACCCCTTACCATCACGCCGGGTGATACGCCAGAATGGCGATGACGAATACACGCTTCCAATGTGCGTTCACCACGATGTCGCCAAACACCGATGCGACCATCACGATGCTGTAAACAGAACCTGGATTCATCCGAAAAAGTGACGATTTCCCATTCGTGCACCCAGGTTCGTCGCCGAGTACACCATAGCAGGCGCTACTCTCTGTGATGCAACGTCAAGGGTAACCGCAGCCATGGTCTCCGAGCTGATAGTCCATGCTGCTGCAAACGTCGTCGAACTGTTCGTGCAGATGGTGGTTGTCTTGCAAACGTCCCCATCTGTTGACTCAGGGATCGAGACGTGGCTGCACGATCCGTTACAGCCATGAGGATAAGATGCCTGTCATCTCGACTGCTAGTGATACGAGGCCGTTGGGATGCAGCACGGCGTTCCGTATTACCCTCCTGAACCCACCGATTCCATATTCTGCTAGCAGTCATTGGATCTCGACCAACGCGAGCAGCAACGTCGCGATACGACAGACCGCAATCGCGATATGCTACAATCCGACCTATGTCAAAGTCGGAAACGTGATGGTACGCATTTCTCCTCCTTACACGAGGCATCACAACAACGTTTCAACAGGCAACGCCGGTCAATTGCTGTTTGTGTATGAGAAATCGGTTGGGAACTTTCCTCATGTCAGCACGTTGTAGGTGTCGCCACCGGCGCCAACCTTGTGTGAATGCTCTGAAAAGGTAATTATTTGCACATCACAGCATCTTCTTCCTGTCGGTTAAATTTCGCGTCTGTAGCACGTCATCTTCGTGGTGTAGCAATTTTAATGGCCAGTAGTGTACATATCCATTGGGCGCCTCCAGCAGCAGAGAACTGATCCACTGCTGGCCGGCCACTGAACGGATATTTACGAAGTGCGCTGCCAGTGACAATGAGAGCCCTCGGCGAGGCGAATGCATAAAATTTAGCCGGCCGCCAGCACTCGAACGCAGGGTGGAGCGCGCGGTGTCGCGTTTCAAAAACGACGCCCGGCCCGGAGCTGCCCGGCCGCGATATATTTATTTTGATACGCGCGTGTCAATGGCGCGCGCGATGGGGCGGCGAGGGCCGGTTTATGCGCGTGACAATGCCACGGGCCGGCACTCGCCGCCACGCGCGCTCCGAACTGTTTATGCGTTATTTTTGAGCGCCCTCCGGCGGCCGGGCCGCAGCGCTGCGAGCGCACTCGACGCGCCGCGAATCGGCGCCGGGTGACGCCCGGCGGCGCATCCATCACCGCCGCCGACGCCGACGCTCTGTCGAAAAGTATCGGCGGGGCGCCGCTGCGCCGCTGTGGGCCGTGTCAGCCCGTGGAGAGCGGTCCTCGCCAGCGCGCCATGGTGCTCGCGCGCTGCGCACCTACCGCTACTGTGCGGGCCAATGGCAGCGGCGGCCGGGCACTCCCTCTGCTCGACGAGAACTCTCCATGGTTCTCATTCAACGCAACCGCCAAAAGTCCCACGATGAAGATCTACGAGGGGCGTTCGATAATGAAGTACTTTTTTTTTTTTTTTTTCTGGAAGCTGTAACGCCGGAAATGCATATCCTCCTACTTGCATCTATTGTACTTTAAATTTTTTTCCTTATTTTGTTACCTGAAGATATGACATTTCTGTGTCTTTATGTATTGAATTTGTTTTACAATTGTATTTAAGCATTGATGTCGATGTATAATTGGTTTGTTTTGTAAATATTATTTGTATTTTTACTCTGGGTCTGGCCTAGGGAAAACTATGCTATCGAACGATTACATCGACAGGTCGTGTGGAGAACCGAAGTGTTTAGGATCTTTGGTAGTGTTAACTCTGCCGCGTGGAGCGCGGGCAGAGTGGAGTCTGGCTGGAGTAGGGCGGTGGAGCAGGTGTGTTGTGTGACGCTCCCGCGAGTTGCCGCGCTTTCGGGGTTGGGCAGCATGTAATTGCGCTCGACTTGCTATGATAGTTTCTGACACAGTGTCGCGGATGGGAAGCATTAGCTGGTGCACATCAAGAGCCCGTTTCGCATGGTGACCGTGTCGAGAAGAAGGCGCGCCAACATCCAGCTTCCGCAACAACGACGGCCGACAATGAGTGACTGTCGCCACCTCCTCGATCGACGACTTCGAACCGTCAATCAACCAACAAGAAAACCTAGAAGCACGTAAAGTCTTATAACTGTATGGCAGACCTTTAGATTTTCAAACTGTTCAATTCGTCTCACAAAATTACAGCAACGTACCATGAACCTTTGTTGCTCATTGTCCCAATTGCGTTACCAAGCAGGGTCCCTTCCTTTTCCGAAATGAACCCGAGTGTCGTTGAAATTCAAACGCCAGCATTAAAGTAATATAATTACATTTCACTGCTTTAATTTCAAAGTTCAGTTAAAGTATTCATGGCTGGCTACAGTATTTAGATTACACAAGCACAAATTAGGAGTGCGAGTTTTGATACCATATTTTAGCTTACCTGCGACTGCAGCTCAGCTTGGTACGTACTAAATTTTACTATTGTTAATTGTTCAGTATCATGTAATTCAAGTTCAAAGTTAAATCTCTTATTTCTAAATTGGGTAGATTCAAGTAGCTTTTGAAATGCTTGTTGAGGTAGCCCAAGACTAACCTTATTTTATTGAATTTCGTAGTGCTTCAGAAACAAAGTTCACTATTAATTTCAGTCACTAAATTAACTTTCAATTTTCCGGTTTTATTAATTCTTTTGCTAAATTAAGTCAGAGTGTAGCGAAATTTATTACTTCTGACAAAGATTCAGTTTTCACACAACACTTGTCAACCTTCAGTTGCAACGCTTTTAGTGCTAATTATATGTGCATTAATGCTTCATTTTCAGTTATTATAGTAGTTGTCCATAGGACTGGCGACCGTACTTTTGCCCAAATCTCAAATATCTAATTAACGCCGATTAATTGTTAACGTAATGACCCACATTTACTCTCTATATTAATTTTACCCTTTTCTCAAAATTAATTTCCACCAATTTCATTTGCATTTTTCCTTTCATTTAGATGTAACCCTTTCCTCCCTCTTTACCGACAAATTATCTTCGGTGAAGATTGCTTTTCCCAAATTTCCATTAGGTGCACGCGGTTTAATTTTTCACTGTCATTAAGATCGATAAGTGAGGGGGAGGTTACAAAGCGTGTTGATTTTATTCAGGATTCCAGTACACTTGAAACGCTACAGTAGTGGTTCAAATGGCTCTGAGCAGTATGCGACTTAACTTCTGAGGTCATCAGTCGCCTAGAACTTAGAACTAGTTAAACCCAACTAGCCTAAGGACACCACACACATCCATGCCCGAGGCAGGATTCGAACCTGCGACCGTAGCGGTCGCTCGGTTCCAGACTGTAGCGCCTAGAACCGCACGACCACTCCGGCCGGCGCTACAGTAGTTTCCGGTCCATAAGCATCAGGTTTCGCTGCTCCCTCGCACGGGGAAATGCAAACGGAGGAGGCTCCACGGCCAATTTTTTTGCACGACGCGACCGGCCGCGGGTGCAACACAACCCATGTGGACGAGTGGAAAGAAATGTGTCAAGCTTCATAATACGTATATATATGTGTCGTGTATTATGCATTTCTTGTACGTGAATGTGAATCTGCACATGAACTTTCCTAATCCTCCTCACACCCTTCCATAAAGCGTGGCCAAATCTTCGTTGGGAAGTAGTTCTGTAGTATAGTAGTGCCAACCTTACTCCTGGGTAGGGGATCAGAGAGATAGCACAGGCAGGGGAAAGTCAAAGACGTTCCAGTGTCACAAGATTTTGGAGTGGAGAGGTTGGTCACGGCCAAGTGGTTCGACCACCCCTCCACGGGGGCCCAGGAAGACCTCTGGGTGCCCGCGATATTCTGAGGGTGTTACAGAAGACGGGTAAGTGAGCAGACGTGCCCTCAGTGCGTCTATCTCAATGTTCACGCGTGGCAGAGAGGTATTTGAATATTTGTACTAATTCCTTTATTTCCAGCTTCGGATTGTGTAAGGAAATTAATGTTCTCGTTTAATTTCGGAAATTTGACCCCCTTTGTATTTGGTCCCCAGTCTGCCTGTTATCGTCCTCATATAGTGGATGTCCTATGTAAAATATTGGGAGACTTTGGTGGTATACATTTGGCCATCGCAATTCCGTCTTGCCCGTAGAAATGTGGGTGCAGATTAGTATATAATATACCCGAGCTATAAGTTGTAAAACTGTAATATCTGTGAACTGGAACAACTGCTGCAATCGCTGTAAAATCGAGCGATAATGTTTAAAATAAATAGGTGATCAGTTGTTATGAATCTTTAACATACCTTAAAAATCACAAAGAAGTCTAGTTACAGGAGTTCATTTAAGATAAAAGATATAGAATGCAGGGACCCACACATCAGCGTGTGAGCCCTCCAGCCCCTTGCCTAGTATCGTACAGACAGTGCACGCTCTGTAGGTAGCGCTCTCAAGCTCCACTCCCCAGTTATCCGTTGCACAATTTTCATTCAGGGCTTGACGACATCAACTTTCATCTGGCGTCCCTAGGCAAGGAGGTATGACGGTAATCTTTCACACTGTACTACTCCCCAGTATGCTAAAATCCCTATCTTTCAACATAATCTCCGTTCAAAGCGACAGCCTGGCGGCACCTTATGTGCGATGGCCTGTATGTCCGCAAGGTACTACTCAGTTGGTCGACACCGGAGGCAATGTCTTGCTGCATCAATAACCTCCCACAGAGTACATCTTTCATTGGGTGAAACAGGTGTAAGTCCGAAAGTGCGAGATCACTGCTGTAGGATGGATGAGGAAGAACAGCCCAATGGAAATTTTTGTGAATGAGTTGGGTTGATTTGAGGGAATAGACCAAACAGCTTGGTCATCGGTCTTCTCGGATTAGGGAAGGATAGGAAAGAAGTCGGCCGTGCCCTGTCAAAGGCACCATCCCGGCATTTGCCTGAATCGATTTAGGGAAATCACGGAAAACCTAAATCAGGACGGCCGGACGCGGGATTGAACCGTCGTCCTGCCGAATGCGAGTCCAGTATGCTAACCAATGCGCCACCTCGCTTGGTTTTTGTGAATGCCTCTCAGATGCGCAGACTTGTGTGGGGCGTTATGTTGTCATGGAGAAGGAGACGTTTGTTGTTTATGGCTTCGTACACAACGGTAAGGAGAGATAGGCTATAGAGTGGTGCAGGAATTGTCATCGTAGGAAAGCTGGACATGGACAGAAATGATTAGCGAACATGTTAACACAATAAACAAAAGATTTACTTAATTTGTATTTCTTCAAGTGCTTGAGGTAATACTATAAATAATGTAGCAAGAAACAGAGTCCATTTACCACAATGTCAATAAGGGAGAGGTTCTCTGCACTGCAACACAAACGTTCGTGTCAGAGCCACACTAGCCGGCGTCTGCCTAGCTCAACGTAGCAGGTGGGTTGAGTGGGTGCCATCTGTGGTCCTATATCGCGGCATCAGTGGGTGCTCGTAGTCCAGGGCCGCTAGAGGCGTGGGCATGCACCATTGGGTCCTCTACATCCTCTGTGAACACTGTAGGCTTCTGACGGGAAATTGCAAAATTGCAATTCCGTTCCTACGACGCCCATTAGGGGAATCCATAAGTCATACCACAAAGTTCGTTTTCATTTTTGGGGCAACGAGAATGCTGAAGTAGTTTTTTTTTAAATCTTTATTGCAAATTTTGTAATAATTATACACACGTAACCCACTTCCTTAAGTGATTAGTGGGTCCTAATTTTATCCAAACATTGATTGCAGCTAGATACAAATCTGATTAATTAGTGAGCTACATCTTTAACTAGGTAACAATGGGCAACTAATTTATCTATTACTGTTAATATTAAATTTATATTACCTACGCTTAACTAAACTCTACTGCCTGCAGCATCACAGTTGTGTCAGTAGTTCATAAACCTACGTTTTAGAGACTTGCCCATCGAGCTAATCCCGATGGGCGTGGCCCTGACACTGGGCAGGCCAAAGATGTTACTCGCTACACATTCCTAAATAGCTAATTTCCTAATCTAAATCCTGAAGTCGTTACTTCAATTTCCTCAGGTTGACATGATACACTACCGAATTGTTCGTTGCACCAAGAGGCAGGATATCAAAGAGAATAATACAGCCGCCATGATTTTATTGGCTGAGGGTGCACATTGAACTTTTTCTTCGGAGGAGAAGTTCTGTGGCGCCAGTCTTTGGATTGCCGTTTTGTTTCCAGTATGAAGTGATGAACCAATGTTTCATCCCCTGTGAGGTTGTTCTACTCGTACAAAAATTGTCACGATCGGTATCGTAACGCGCAAGCAATTCCGCACAGATGGTCCGTCGTTTCTTTTTATGGTCTTTCGTTAGGAGGCGAGTACCACACCTGGTGGACGAGTGTGCCAGCACTACCAACAGAGACGTTCAGTTGTCCCGTGAGATGTTTCATTGCGATCCGTCGATCGCCTGGAATGACAGGGGCCGCACGCTGCAACACAGCACGAGTCACAACTGTGTGCGGCGGGAAACAGGACAACCTTGTTGCGATGAAGACAGACGCCCAGCATAATGACTCAACGTGCTTTTGTTCACTGCCAGCTCTTCGTAGACATTCTGAAAGCGCCTATGAATATCTCCGATGCTGTGATTTTCCGCCGAAAGAATGACAGCTCTCTGCTTGAAATGCACCTCCGTTATAGACGCCATTTCGAAGGCTGTATAGCGCTGCCACCTATAGGAACTTCATGAAACTATAGGGGCTAAACCGGGAATATCCCACAAAGTCGCACACCATATTCCGCATTTTTTCAACCGAAGTGGACCGAAAAATAACATGTGCTGCGCTGATTTTTGAACGCCTCTCGTAGTACGTTCGAAAGTATTGTTAGAAAACCATACCCTTGTCCAAGTGATGAAAAGGGGGACATACAAGGTGCCTCTCCGACGTGGAATAACAAACCAAACGGCGGGCAGATTATGGTCAAAGAAATCGAAATGTCATGCAGAATTCTGCATGCAAACCAATATTTATAGAGCAATCGCCAAGTTTCTATAGCTCACAAAAGACAAGACTGAAGGACATGACACTGCGAAACTTCCTGGCAGATTAAAACTGTGTACTACACTGGCACTCGAACCCAGAACGTTGCATTATGCTGTCAAATGGTTTTACTGACTGAGCACATGCATGGCTGTCACGACAGCCCATCTCCCTTCTCTCCATACTGTGAATCGTGCAAGGTTTTCCTTTTATTTCTCACTATCCTCTCGAGTCCTGAGTTCAGGTTTTCAGTACTAAGGAAATTTGGTTCTGTCAAACACGATATTTCTCGACCACAAAAGACTTAAATTTTCTGACTGAAAAGTTAAATTGGTGTGCAACATAGTGTTCTGGGACAAAATAAGTCTGAAATACTAAATTTAAAGACAAGTGTCATTCACAAAAATTTTAGGACATTTTAAATGTGTATATTTTAGGACATTTTAAATGTGTATACAACTTATGTGCCAACGGCCTTGCCACAGTTTTAACACCGGTTCCCGCCAGATCACCGACGTTAAGCGCTGTCGGGCTGGGCTAGCACTTGGATGGGTGACCATCCGGATTCACTCAGCCCTTGTCAGGCAAACTGAGCAGCTACTTGATTGAGAAGGAGGGGTACCGGTCTCGTAAACTGACGTACGACCGGGAGAGCGATGTGCTGACCACATGCTCCTCCATATCCGCATCCAGTGACGCCTGTGTGCTGATGATGACACGGCGGTCGGTCGGTACCGTTGGAGCTTCCAAGGCCTACTCGGGAGGAGTTTAGTTTTTTTATACGACTTATGTGTGGAAATGACTAAGAGCTGTGAAAAATCCTCAACATTAAACACCTATTGTTATTGTGGTCTTCCGTCCAGAGACTGGTTTGATGCAGCTCTAGCCCGTGCAAATCTCTTCATCTCCAAATAACCACTGCAATCTACATCCTTCTTAATCTGTTTAGTGTATTCATCTCTTAGTCTTCCTCTACAATTTTTACCCTCCACGCTTCCCTCAGATACTAAATTGGTGATCCTTGATGCCTTACTACATGTCCCACCAACCGATCCCTTCTTCAAGTCAAGTTGTGCCACAAATTCCTCTTCTCCACAATTCTATTTAGTACCTCCTCATTAGTTACGTGATATACCCATCTAATCTTCACGATTCTTCTGTAGCACCACCTTTCGAAAGCTTCTATTCTCTTCTTGTCTAAACTGTTTATTGTCCATGATCCACTTCCCTACATGGCTACACTCCATACAAATACTTTCAGAAAGGACTTCCTGACACTTAAATCTATACTCGATGTTAACACATTTCTCGTCTTGCGAAACATTTTCCTTGCCATAGGCAGTCTACATTTTATATCCTGTCTACTTCGACCATTATCACTTATTTTGCTCCCCAAATCGCAAAGCTCCTATACTACTTTAAGTGTCTCATTTCCTAATTTAATTCCTTCAGCGTCACCTAATTCAATTCGACTACATTTGCTTTTGTTGATGTTCATCTTACGTCCTCCTTTGAAGACACTGTCCATCCCGTTCAGCTCCTCATCCAGGTCCTTTGCTGTCTCTGTCAGAGTTACAGTGTCGTCGGAAAACTTCAAAGCTTTTATTTCTTCTCCATGGATTTTAATTCCTACTCCAAATTTTTCTTTTGTTTCATTTACTGCTTGCTCAGTATACAGATTGAATAACATCGCAGACAGGCTACAACCCTGTCTCTCTACCCTCTCAATCATTGCTTACCTTTCATACCCCTCGACATCTGGTTTCTGTACAAATTGTAAATAGCCTTTCGCTCCCTGCCTCCTTCAGACTTTGAAAGAGAATGTTCTAGTCAACATTGTCCAAAGCTTTTTCTACGTCTACAAATGCTAGAAATGTAGTTTTGCTTTTCCTTAACCTATCTTGTAAGACAAGTCGTAGGGCCTCGCGTGTTCCAACATTTCTACCGAATCTAATGTAATCCTCCCCGAGGATGGCTTCTACCAGTTTTTCCATTCGCCTGTATAGAACTCGTGTTAGTATTTTCCAACCATGACTTATTAAACTGATAGTTCGGTAATTTTCACACACCTGCTTTCTTTGGGATTGGAATTATTACATTGTTCTTGAAGTCTTAAGGTATTTCGCCTGTCTCATACATCTTGCTCACTACATAGAAGAGTTTTGTCATGCGTTGTTTTCCCAAGGCTATCAGTAGTTCTAATGGAATATTGTCTGTTCCCGGAGTCTTGTTTCGACGTAGGTCTTTCAGTGCTCTGTAAAATTCTTCACGTAGTATTATATCACCCAATTCATCTTCATCTACGTCCTCTTCCATTTCCATAATATTGCCCTCAAGTACATCGCCCTGTTATAAACCCTGTATCTACTCCTTCCACATTTTTTTCTTTCCCTTCTTTGCTTAGGACAACTTTTACATCTGAGTTCTTGATATTCATACAAGTGGTTCTCTTTTCTCCAAAGGTTTCTTTAATTTTCCTGTAGGCAGTACCTATCTTATCCTTAGTTATGTATGCTTCTACATCCTTACATTTGTCCTCTAGCCATCCCTGCTTAGCCATTTTGCACTTATTGTCGATCTCATTTTTGGGACGTTTGTTTTCGTTTTAGACTGCATGATTTGTTGAATTTTTATATTTTCTCCTTTCCTCTATTAAATTCACTACCTCATGTGTTACCCAAGAATTTCTACTAGTCCTCGTCTTTTTACCTACTTGATCCATTGCTGCCTTCACTATTTCATGTCTCAAAGCTACCCATTCTTCTTCTACTGTATTTATTTCCCATATTTTTGCCAACAGTTCCCCTAATGCTCTCTCTGAAACTCTCTACAACGTCTAGTTCTTACAGTTTATCCAGGTCCCATCACCTTAGATTCCTACCTTTTTTGCAGTTCCTTCAGTTTTAATCTACAGGTCATAGCCAATGAATTGTGGTCAGAGTCCACATCTGCCCATGGAAATGTCTTACATTTTAAAACCTGGTTGCGAAATCTCTGTCTTGTCATTATATAATCCATCTGAAACCTTCAGGTGCCTCCAGGCCTCTTCCATGTCGGCCAACCACTGCCACACTCGGTGTGATTTTAATTCCTTTTTTTCTTGGTCTCTGTCTGTGTCTTTCTTGTCTTGTGTCGCCTCTTGTCATCAGCATTGTTTGTTTTTGTTCTTTGTGGGTGTTTCAAGTTCGTGGAAAAAGGGAGCGATGGCCCTAGTAGTAAGGTCCCTTCAATCCCAGAAACCAACCAAACAAGTGGCGTACTTGCCACTGTATGAGAACTTTGTGTCATTCCGTATGAAGGTTGTGAGTCTCCGACACTACGAGCGGTGACTACACTAAGCAGTGTATGTATTAAAGCAGAGTATTTGGTTTAGTGGTGTGTGGCTGACAAGTTCCTTCTGATGTGGGTGGGACGGATAAGTCGGTGACGGCGCTGAGGAAAGTACCCAGGCTATTGCAGCTGGATGTGAACGCAAGTGGAGGACCGCTAGCAGGTCACAGCAGCTCACCAAGTTGGAAACGTCGAAGTGGTGAGTTGAACAGTGTGCTGCCGCGTGCTTGAGGAGGTGACTGAAGAACTGAAATCTAAAATATTTATTGAAAACTCTAAAACAGCCTACTACAAAAAATCTAAAGATAGCATTGAATTCACGGTAGAGAGATGAGCCCACTAAAATTGTTACCGTGTGCATACAATTATTATTAATAAACATATTAACATTACACCAAAAATTGTTTATGAAGTTAGTAACAAATGATACAGACATACAATATATGCTTGTGACTAAGATTTATGTAGATCTTGATATCAAAATGAAGATGCCAAAATAAATATTTCTCGACATGTACACAAATGATATCGCTGGTATGGGACGATTATTTCATTAGTCTATCAATCCATACTTTTATTTTGTCAAATGTTGGTAAATTAGTGTATGTAAGATTCTAATTTGAGCAACGTAGGACTGATGCATCAAAGTGAATAAAGCTGTAAAGCTTTCTGCAGCTCTATTAGTGGCGTAGAATTGAATGAAGCCAGTTATTTTGATATGTTTAAAACTGAATAATGTGACGCTAAGTTCCGGATCAACCGTGCATATTTGTTGAACATATTTGAAATGTATAAATGTTGTAATATGTGTAATCTCATGACTGATGGTCGAGTTAAAAGTTGCTTCAACGAGTAACTCAGTGGGTCACATGACGAAGTTTTCAAATAGGCAGGCACAGCAGATTTCAAGGTCTTTCGTCTTTGTCTCTTGGACGGTGAGGTTGTTTTTCGTAAGGTGCTGTGCGGCTAGTGGCCGCTTGGGCTTAAATGTTATTCGGGACTTACAAACATTTCGGTGTGCACCAGCTAGGGACTCAGAAATATTGTGGAACTGTGAGTGATAGTCGACACCAACTTAGTGAGGCTAACGGTGATTGCATGTTTCAACCATGGCGAATTTGTTGCTGTATAAAAGTTCGTACACGCCAGCTCAACTTTAAGATTACGTAGTACTTCAAGTGATTTGACACATGACTACATGTCTTCAGTTCACGTTCCTTACTGTCTGCGTACGCTCTGCTTGCAGTGGAAAATTAAACAATGTGTGGTCTTGTACCTATATTACGTTCAGAAACAACTTATGTGAGGCAGCCATTCGGAATAAATTTGTATGTGATTTGCTAAAGCTTACATCGGCATTTGGCGAATGGGCCGCATAGGACGCTTTAAGCATAGGCAGAGCGGAGATTTCTCTGACACGCTGCTTTAACAACAATAAACCTGGGCATGGAAAACTTGTGGCGGAATGGACGAACTCGTGAGTCCCTAAATACGGATATTCGTCAGTTCGTGTCAACAGACCGAGAAATACACCTTTGTGAGTACCATATGAAGAGTGGAAATGTCAGTTAGCATTTTTCAGGAGTAAAAAAAATATATTTCTTCTTGTAGTGATTTGTTTGTATCCAAAAAGTCAAAAGGCTTTCTGACATTACAGAATTACCATGCTCTTTTCATCACAGAAAAAAATAATCAGAAAGATTAGGAAAAAATAACTTACTAAGAACGCTGTAACTCGCGTACTAGGGAACTGACCGGTTTTAAGTGCCAATAAGGACTTTTTTGTTTCAAGTGCCGTCGATACTGGGGCACCACGTTTGCTTGTGATAATAGGAGAACAAATGAACAACAGTTCTGTTTTAACTAGCAGACCTGTAGACCGTAAAACTCATTTCTCATACCTTTAAATTAAGTTAAAGAGAAAACAGTATCTTAGTATTCACTGCTTCTCGCGCAACTCCATTCTTTGGATAAGATTTTGCGAAATTTACTATGCTGTTGAGGAAGAAATGGCGACATCGTCAAGAGAACTTCATGTTTTGCAACAGATAAACAGAGCCAGTCCTTCAGATTGAAGTAAAACATGGAATTATCAGTCATGGTAATTCCTCTTTTGAATATAGTGTCTTTTTCCATCTTTCTCTTTCAGAGCAAGAATATTTAATAGCTGTTTTAGTTTGATGAGTATGCGACTCTTTGCTTGTACTGCATTCGGAGATCTTACACACTTGCACTGACAAGTTAAAGAAATTAGTTGCACGTCTTGGAATTAGATGGAAAGGTTTTTAGCTGTAGCTGACTCAGTAATGTTGTGTTAATCTTGCACAACAAAGCCCTTGTTTCCTTACGTCGTTTCCATGAAATTTCAAAATCTGCGCCACAGCTCAAAAAGCCGTGTCTACTCACTAAATTAAGTAAAAACTTCTATGTTCAAATTCTTCCAAGCTAAATGGAAGAGAGATAATTGTGAAAAATCCGCCTCGACTGCACAAACTACCTGGTGTTTACCTAGGTATCAGCGTGGGTAACCACGTCTTCTTCAGAACAAATATGAAACAGCTTGCCTATATACGCACAGTCAAAGGCTAAAATGGTCACCTACAGCGGCAAGACCCCATAAAAGATTTTACGAATACACGGTACACATGTACCAAGTCAATAATGTTACTTATCTCAACCCTGTGTGTGCTGCCTCGCCCCAGGCAACGTACAATGACCACAGAGCCTGTGACCATCGTACGTTGGCTGGGGCGAGGCAGCACACCCAGGGCTGAGATAAGTAATATTACTGACTTGGTACATATGTACCGTGTATTTGTAGAAAATTTTATGTGGTCTTGCCGCTGTAGGTGTCCATTTTAGCCTTTGACTATGCCTATTTAGGCAAGCTCTTTTATATTTGTTCTGAAGAAGACGTGGTTACCCACGCTGAAACCTAGGTAGTTTGTGCAATCGAGGCGCATTTTTCATAATTATTTCGATACTTACGATTGCTAACGCGATGCAATGCTGAAAATTCTTAAATGGAAGAGACTTTGGTCCATGGCACTTGGAACTTCAGAGGCAAACGTGCTTGACGCAAAGACCATGCGTCGTCTAGTAATGAATGTTGACACTTGTAAATAGTCTAGGGACACGCTCTGAATACGTACTTTGTAAAAAAAAGGGCACTTACAATATTTGACGTTTCCAACCTTCACATGTTCTCCAAGTCACATAACAAGACAGGTCTGTCACAGTTATACGACGTAAATCATTAGATCTTTGAGACCTATCTTTGTCGTAATGACCACAATAACAACAAAAAAGTTCTATATCGAGCGCTGTTAAGCGGAAGGAAGGCGACTCGTCAAGAGAACTTCATGTTTTGCAACTGATAAACGGAGCTCCTCTTCCAGACTGGAGTACAACATGGAATATATCACTCATGGTAATTCCTCTTTTGAGTATAGTGTCTTTTTCCATATTTCTGTTTCAGAGTAAGAATATTTAATAGCTGTTTGAGGTTGCTTGTACTGCATAAGGAGATCTTATACAACTGCACTGACAAGTTAAAAAAGTCTGTTGTACCCGTTGAAATTAGATGGAAAGGTTTTCTAACTGTAGCTGACTCAATAATCTTGTGTTAATCTTGCCCAACAAAGGCCTTGTTTCCTTACTTAGTTTCCATACAATTTCAAAATCTGCACCACAACTCAAAAAGCCGAGTCTACTCACTAAATTAAGTAAAAACTTCTATGTTCAAACTCTTCGAGGCTAAATGGAAGGGGCTTTGGTTCATGGCACTTGGAACTTCAGAGGCAAACGTGCTTGACGCAAAGACCATGCGTCGTCTAGTAATGAATGTTTGAAACATTTTTTTCGAGTATTTGACACTTGCAAATAGTCTTGGGACATGCTGTGAATATGTACTTTGTTAAAAAAGAGCACTTACAATATCTGACGTTCCGAACCTTCAAATGTTGTCCAAATCACATAACAAGACAGGTCTGTCACAGTTATACGACGTAAATCATTGGGTCTTTGAGACCTACCTTTGCCTTGATGACCACAATAACAACCACAAAATTCTACATCGAGCGCTGTTAAGCGATAAAAAGGAATTAACGCAGCCGGAGGTAAGCAGGGACTGCTGATCTAATACGAGTAACACGGACAAGTGCGCCTGCGGCCGGCGAGGCCGCTTCCCGGCGCAACAGTCCGTCCCCACAGGCCACGATAATCATAATTTGCATTCCGCAAATCTGGTAAAAGAGTCCTGCGAGGTGCCACAAATCACGGCGTTACCGAGCGTCTCTGGAGAGGAATCGTAAAGCTAATCCGTGACGGCTCGGCCGCGCGCATATTTTTATATATTTTTGTTTGCTTTTGCCGCTGCCCGGCGCGGCGTCCCAGGGCGCAACTTCCGCACGGGAGGGCCTCGCCGCGTGGAGCGTTCTGGCGCTGTAAATCAGACGTGCAGCCAGCAGGGCCAGCGCCGGCGCTTTTTTTCGGGGCGCCACCTTGGGACGGCGCGCGTAATTGCGACATAGAGCAGTTCGCAGGTCGCTTAACGATGATTAACGGCGGCGCCGGCGGATCGCCACTCCTGGGTTGGCCACTTAGTGCCGCAGGCGATACCAGACCGCCAGCGCGCACAGTGGTCAGCGTGAAAAGTATACACTCTGCTGATGGTCCTCCACGTTTGCACGTCTTTGAAACTTGCAGTTCCCGGTCGCCATCTGCAGCACTCTCCTTCAGCAGTGGAGGAAAAGGGTCGCCTCGTGGCGAGCGGGGAAATAGTAAAGCGATCGAAAAATATCACTGAAGGATGACCACAGTGATGGGTTTGTGGAGCCCCGATTTCTGGAACACCACCACTAAAGCCCTACGTGTTAATAATGGAAGAGCTACCTGGACGATTCTATTTTTCTTTTTTCCGTGTATTTGTGGTAGATAGCGTCAAGATCACCTAAAACAAAGTATTGGTATACACTCACAACGAAAGTTACAGAAGCTTGAATTCGATGACTGTCGTAATAGTCACAGAAAGTCGATCGAGCCGCGCCGCGACTTGCGTTGGTGCCGTTTGTTGGTTTTCGCCCACTCTTGGAGTCCAGAAGATATCGTTTAGTTGGCATGGTTGCGGTTGTTTGTCTTCTTCTCGTGTTGACGAACACACACACCCATGCCCGAGGGAGGACTCGAATCTCCGCCGGGATCAGCGGCACTGTCCATGACTGCAGCGCCTCAGACCGCTCTGCCAATCCCGCGCGGCTAACAAACTCCACTGTTAGACATTACAAGAGAGGCGGTGTGCGCCACGGAGAGTTGACTATTCAAATTTCCAGAGAGCACTTTCCGGGAAGAGTCGGACAACATATTACTTCCTCCCACATACATGACCACGACGAGAAAATTTGAGGAATTAGAGCCAATACATAGGCTTACTGACAATCATTCATCCAACGCGCCTTTCGGTACTGGAACAGAGAAAGGGGGATCGGTTAGCAGTACTAGAAGTACCCCCCGCCATATACCGTTAGGGACTTGCAGTGTACGTTGTAGATGTAGATGCAGCTCTCCACCCTGGTCTGTTACAAACAAGTCTTGTCATCTCAGAATAACTACTGCAACATATGTCCATTTGAACCAACCTACCGTTTAGACCACTTAGTCTCCCTCTACCATTGTTATCCCATCACATGTCCGTCCATTACCAAACTGACTATACCTTGACGCCTCAGGATGTGTTTCATCAACCGATCCCTCTTTTAGCTAAGTTGCCATAAGTATGTTCTTCCCCAAATTGGTTCAGTACCTTCATGCTATATTAGCTACTAGATCTGCCTGTGTAATCTTCAATACACTTCTGTGATGCCACATTTTACTTCAGAGGTTTCTATTCTCTTTTTCTCTGCACTGATTATTGTTCACGTTTATCTTCCGTACAATGCTACACTCCAGACAAATATCTTCAGAAAAAACTTCCTAATGTTTAAATTTATATTAGATGTGCATAAACTCCTCTTTTTGGGAAATGTTTTTCTTTCTACAGCCAGTTTGCCTTCTACATGGGACTTAACATCTGAGGTCATCAATCCCCTAGACTTAGAACTGCTTAAACCTAACTAACCTAAGGACATCACACACAACCATGCCCGAGGCTGGATTCTAACCTGCGACCGTAGCAGCAGCGCGGTTCCCGACTGAAGCGCCTAGAACCGCTGGGCCACAACGGCCGGCTATAGATTAGAAATAGCAGAGGGCCTAGAACACTTCTTTCGGGAATGACACATATCACTTCTCTTTTCTTCAACGGCCTTCCGTCATTTAATACGAGTGTAACCTTTCTGTCAGGAAATCATTAACCCAGTAGCACAAACGGGACGATACTCCAAAGGCGCGCAATTTGATGAGAAGGCGCTTGTGACGAACGGGTATAAAATCCGTTTGAAAATGCGGAAGTGTGGATTCAACTTGAGATCTCCCGTCGGCAGGACTCATTAATTCGTGAAAATAAAGAGCTAGTTGTGTTTCACAGGAACGATACTTTCTGTATTCGTGCTGACAGTGTGGCAACAAGTTGTTTTCTTCTAGGTAATTCGGTTTGTTTGAACGCCGTGTATGTTCCAGAACCCTACTGCAAATCGACGTTAGCAATATGGGTCTGTAATTCAGCAGATTACTTCTGTTTCCTTTCTTGAGTAATGGTGTGACCTGTGCAAATTTCTAGTCTATAGGTAGGGATCTGTCATCGACCAACGGTTATATACGGTAGTTAAGTCAGAAGCTGTACTCTGGAAGGATACTTTGAAAGCAATGTAACTGGTACAGTATCTGGACCAGACGATTATTAAGCGATCGAAACTGGTTTGTTGCACCGAGTATATCTACTTCTAATTCACTAAAATTGGCAGCAGTTCTGGATTCGAACTGTGTAATTTTCGAGTATAATTTCGTCTGAGTGGAATGTCCTCAGGTTACCCGTGTGAAATACCACGTGGAGTACGCTACATCATGCGTCCTACCCTTGCAACATCTCACCAGGGAGTGCTGAAAGCGTGCCCTGTGCAGTTCTCGTTGCTTGGCGGACGGAAGTTCCGTGACGTCGGGTCCCAGTAACAGAGCACATGCAAAACGGGCTCCGTGAAGCTGTCGGTCCTCGCCGTGGCAGTCCTTCTCAGCGGACTGAGGGATGACAGAGGTGTATTTGGAATTCAGATTTTCTCGGCGTATTTCTTTGATGAAATCGTCTCAGGTTATCAGCTGAATCGTGACGTAATGTTGTTGTACTGTTTCGATGAGTTTCATCGTTGTTATTTTCGGGAGATCTTCGCGTTAAAATGACGTTACGAAACTAGTCTAAACATTGCGACAACACGACGCCTCGGCTCGCCTAACTGCCAGAGAAGATTTCATCAGTGATATACTTATATCGAACAATATTCCTTACGCTACCCAACATAGTATTTATTAATAACGTGTTTACTGTTTTGTTTACAGCTATTGCTATTTATATAAATCTTCGGAATACTTACCATAAATAGGATATACAGAGGGGTCCAAAAAAATGTATCCACTGTTTAAAAGTCCATAACTTGCAAACTGATTGACAGAGTTGTCTCATTTTTGGTGAAAGTGTAGCTTAAAGTCCAACTTTAAGATATCACTGTAGTTGTTCGAAATGGTCACCATTAACATCCACACACAAACGACGCCGCCGAACTGCAGCACGAACTACTGACTGCAACGTGTTCATTTGGATATTTGCACATGAATGTACGATGGATTCTCGAATTTCAACCAATGTGCGTGACTTTTGTCGATAAACGACGTCCTTTAGTGTTCCCCACAGATAAAAGTCCAGAGGAGTTAGGTCTGGGGAACGTGGTGGATACTCCAGAGCGCCTCTACGGCCTATCCTTCTTCCTGATAGATTTTCGTCGAGATACGCCCTAACACGATTTTGGTAGTGAGCAGGGGCACCATCTTGTTGAAAGTGAACTCTTCCGTCTCCATACAAGGCAGGTAAAATAGATGTCTGAAGCTTCTGAAGGTACGCCTCACCGGTAACTGTACCAGGAAGATGGATAGGCCGTAGAGGTGCTGTGCAGTATCCACCACGTTCCCCAAACCTAACTCCTCTGGACTTTTATCTGTGGGGAACACAAAAGGACGTCGTTTATCGACAAAAACCACGCACATTGGATGAACTTCGAGAATCCATCGTACATCCATGTGCAAATATCCAACTGAACACGTTGCAGTCAGTAGTTCGTGCTGCAGTTCGGCGGTATCGTTTGTGTGAGGACGTTAATGGTGACCATTTCGAACACCTATAGTGATATATTTAAGTTCGACCTTAAGCTACAGTTTGACCAAAAATGAGACAACTCCGTCAATTAGTTTGCAAGTTATGGACTTTTAAGCAGTGGATACATTTTTTTTTGGACCCCTCTGTATACACGAATGAGAGAGGGCGGTAAAATATCGATAGCCGTCAGAATGACAGTGCGTCTGTGCGTGTGGGGATATGATTGTTGTTTGTTTTGTTTTATGGCATATAAACTAGAGTCACACGCGCCCAAGTCAGAACTGCAGAACACGAAGACAAAGAAAGGAGTTAAAAACGGCTACATGTGAGTCCCAATCGACGGAAGAGAACGTAGCTAAACACAGGGACATGGAGAAATGTCTATAAAATACGCAATAGAGAAACAGAGATCCGGAACTAAGAATTAAATGTCCTCCGCCATATCGCTACAACGGATAAAAAATAAAACGCAGTTGACAGCCGCTAAAAGGGCCGATGACGTAGATGGCAAACACAAATAAGAGCGTAAGCGGTTAAAAAAAGGACATTCCGTCAGAAAATGGCGGATCGTCAAGTGCTGAGCCCAATGGATACAAAGTGCTGGGGGAGCACCGCTTAATAAGTGGCGATGGCTAAAAAGACAGTGCCCCATACATGACTGTTGTTACTAGACTTAGCTGCTGTGACACAGGTTAAGACGTAAATGAGTGACTTCCGTATCGCAGATTAAAATGATTCTGCATGTACAAAAGAAGAAACAATAGTAGTTTTTTCAAGATGTGGAAATGTATTTTGTAACTTCGACCGTAAGCAGACAATGATAGTGCTTGCTGGTAGCCAGTATGTGTCCAGTGTAAGCAGAAATAGATGCATTGCAATTGCCAAATTAGTTATACTCACATCAAGAGGAAAGGAATGGTGTATATGAACATGTATGGTCATATTTCACCGTCCGCAAACAACGTTAGAAGGCAACGTTCAGAACGCATAGCTAAGAACCTTTAAAAATATAGAAATGTTAGAAATCTCTCCCTCAGCAAAATTTGCGAAACGTTTCGTTTTCTTTTTTGAATATAGTTCTGTTTCAAATGATTTACCGAAACAGTATTTAACAATAAATGTGCTTTAACAGTAACTAAGGTTAACTTAGTTCTTATTTCAAAAGCCAATAATTCGAAGTTGTTGCTAACCTTGTACCTACAATGGTATGTTTTGCCGTTTTAGCATTTGCTATGATGTGGATGAATGAATGGCACGTATTTTCGGTTTACTGAGAGCTACATACAATTACTGACTTACGGTTTTTGCTTTTTGATGTCATGAATCATCTTGCTTCTCTTGGGCAATGTAGTCATTTTTATTAGTAACGTTTACGTATCTTTGGTTTGGATTCCGTGTAATACGTGTGAGGTGTTCCTTCTGCCATTAGCAGTCTATACTTGGATCAGCCAGACCACAGGAGATTACTTCGCTTTGATGGAAAGTTCAGGCAGCATATATTGTTTGAATGCGACAGACATTAAAGAAATCTTGTGTTTACACTTTGTTATGATCAATTTCTTGTGGGTGGGTACCACAGCCTTGATAAATGTGAAGAAAGACGTCGTTCCACCAGGCTTTATTTTAAAATTGTGTTTTACTTACCGCTTCTGGCATCGAGTGTGGTTCATTTTCAAGTGGATTGTGACAGATGTGGACATAAAAAGTTCGTCGAACACGAAGCACGTGTTAGGCGTGATTCTGCATAGCAAGGCGTTCAAAATGGCGTGTAGGCGGGCACACTACTATACATGCGTCGATACCATAAACAATTTTGTGTGGATGTGATTTGTAGCGATGCATCTCGAGATAATGCATTTCGACAACAGTTCCAATGCACAATTGCACGTAACATGCGATATGTGTTATTGACGAGGCTGATGTATATACACTTTGTTAAGATGTACTTCAGAATTAGCCATGCTCGAAACTAGTAGTAATTAATAAAATACGATTATAAAATACAAACCAAACTAGATCAAAGTTTAGTAAGTCCATTCCACACAGTCTTTCAGTGCCTGGATCTTACAGGAAGTATCGATCATCGTAGGATATCCCCGTATCATTAAACAGAGTAAGATTGCTTTACATTGCGTGAACCTGCTCGTATTTATGAACCTGCAACGTATGTTTCTTGAAGCTTTCCCGAAGTATAGAGAATCCCTGAATCTTTTGGGCGTGCATCGCGGACAGCAATAAACGAGTATTTCGGCTGTTAACCTTAAGACCAATTTCGAGGTTAGTCGACGAATAAGTTGAGAGAGTCCAAACGTATCTCTTTACACGCTTGAGTTCTGAAACCACGTGATTCAAAGGTATACTGTGGAGTAAAATATGCATGCGTCTAATAGATCCACAGTGCTTACAAATAAGGTGGCTGACTATTAAAATGCAAGGCAGGCGCTCAAATGTCCAGCAGCGAAGAATCACAGAAAAAATTCCTTAACCATTGGATGGACTGTATCTCGACTGTACCGTAAACGATGGAATGGTGAGCAGAAATACGATGTTGAGCCACAGTAGATTTATTGGTTTGTAGAAGGTGGGTGGGTGCCTCTGGTATTCGATGAGTCATTCTTGCAAAGTTTGTGTGGTTTGTTCCACGCAGCTTTTATCACACTGACAAGGAATTTGATAAATATCTGACTTTTGTAACAGCAGATCAGCTTTCTCAGATTCCAGAATACTTGTCGTCTTGACCGGCGGATCTAAGATCGCATGCACTTCAAGATTCTTACTTTCCTGACAAGTTTTGATGATACGTTTCGCACCTAAGGAGCAAATACCGAAGACTTTACAGTTGTTTCCTATTCCATTGGTTGGTCTGCGGTATCCTCTTGCACGGCCCTCTTAATACGATTTTTTGTCTATCCTGTTTTTTCCTTAAATAACCCGTCGAGATGTGCCAGTGCAGTATCCATCTATTACTGGATGTTACTACGGGACGTGTCCGCACTACGCCTGTATGACGACTTGAACCTTGCTGCAGACAACTTCAGTGCAGTGTCTTAATGTTTGTGGAGAAACGGCAGCCCGTTCTTCCGCAAGTGCCGAAACTAGAGAAGCGACGTTCTAACTCGTCCCAAAGGTGTTCCATTGGGTTCGGCTCAGGTCTCAGGGCAGGCCAGTTCGTTTCAGGAATGTTATTGTCCACAAATAATTACCTAACAGAAGATGCTTAATGACAGAGTGCATTGTGAAGCTGATACACTCACCGTTTTCGAACTGCACGAAGTATCCGAAGCTGAAAAATGTATTCACAGTCTTCCGAATTTCGCGTTTTTTTAAGCATAAAATCAATCCCATTCGATAACACCACCTCCTCCGTACTTAAGTGTTGGTTCTACACAGTATGATGGCATATAACGTTCTCCATACGTTCGCCTTACTCGAACTTCTACACTGGATGGCCACATGGTATCACGTGATTCATCACAGCAAATCACCAGTTTCCAGTCATCCACTGTCCAATGACGTCACTCTTTACATCGGATCACGCGTCGCTGCATAGGCTAGAGGCGCTGCTTGACCAGTGTTCCCTTCATATCTAAATCTCCACGCTCACTCAGTGTGCTAGTTGAGTTGCTGGTACAACTTTGGAACTCATGAGTGATTCCATTGGCTTATTTCGGGTGATTTCTTACAACCACACTCGGAAATGCTCGAGGTCCCAGTCCATCTTCATCTAGCTGTGGTTGTTTCTTCGCGTTTCCATTTCACACTGACGTCACCAACAATCGACTCGGGCAACATTAGAAAGGTTGTAACGTCTTTGGTAGATTGGTTGCTCAGGTCACATCTGATGACTAGTCCACGTCCGAAGTCATTAAGTTCTACTGACCGACCTACATCCACATCTACACGAGTGCTCTGCAATTCATAATTGAGTGCCTGGCAGTTGTTTAATCGAACCACCTTCACGCTGCTTCTCTACTGCTTCACTCATAACCAGTGCGCGGGAAAAAGGAATACTTAAGTCTTCCCATGCGTCCTCTGATTTCTCTTATTTTTCTACGATTATCATTTGTCCCAATGTAGGTGGGCGCCAATAACAAATTTTCGCTCTCTGAGGAGAAAGTTTGCGATTTAAATTTCGTCAAAGGCCAAGTTGCACCGAAAAACGCATTAGTTTTAATGATTTCCACGCGAATTTGTACATCACATCCGTGGCACTCTCGCCCATATTTCATGAAACTACCAAACCAGCTGCCCTTGTTTGAACTTACTCGATATCCTTCTGTCTGTTGCGGATCCCACTCCACACATCACTACTCCGTAAAAGGACGGACAAGCGTAGTGTAAGCAGCCTCTTTAGTAGACCTGTTACATTTTCTGCCAACTAATAGCAGTCTTCGGTTTGTTTTCACCACGACATTATCTATGTAATCGTTCTAATTTAAGTTAGTCGTATTTTTAATGCCTATGCATGTAGCTGAATTTTTATTCATGTGCTTTATCGTGTAACCAAAATGTGATTTATCGTCTAACCAAAATTTTTGTGCTGTTACTGCTTCTTTACTGAAAACACAATTCTCCACGCCTCCTGTTATATTGGCGCATCCGTGGCTAGTGGCATCTGGTAGTCAGTTCCACAATACAAACAGGTGTCCTAATACTTTTCATCGGATAGTGTATACATCGATAAGGGGTCGGGGGGGGAGGGAGGGGTTACGTTACAAGCAATGATCTGAAAACTCAGTCTCCTTACGACGAACTTGAACATCCTAAAGTGGTAGATAACCATTCATTACTCCCTCCAGTCTTCGAAGTACGTATATCAGCGTTTCAGCGTACGAACAGGTACGAGGGGGTACCCAAAAAATGTTTTAAAAGCTGTATATTTTCAAATTGTTGAGAAGTCAACCTTATCTCCCTCAAAATACTTTCCATTGCGACTAATACATTTGTCCCACCATTCCACTATTCGAAACACATTTTGTACTCATTACAGAAATTACTGACAGCCCCTCTCTCGTTTTTTCCCCTTCTTCAGTGTTTTGGAATCGGTATCCTTTCATACCCCTTTTCGTGCGTGGAAATAAGAAAAAGTCGCACGGAGCCAGGTCAGGCGATTAAGGTGCGTGGGACAGCGGAACCATGCCGTTTTTAGCCAAAAACTGCCTGACAGAGATGTCTATGTTTGTAGGTGCTTTGTCGTGGTGGAAGAGCCATTCTCCTGTCTGCTACAGATCGAGTGTTTCTTGACGAACACTGTTGCGCAATCTTCTTAAAACTTCCAAATAAAAGGTTGATTGACGTTCTGACCTGGGGACAAACCATAAATAACTACCCCCTTGGCATCAAAAAAGCAAGTCAGCACTGTATTGATGTTTAATTTCAACATGTTTTTGGACGGGGTAAAGATGACGTCTTATAACGTCTCTTCTTGTCGGCTAAAACTCGGCAACAGTCGGTAGAGTGTTGAGAGTTATCAAGTTACGAAAACGACGTTACACAAAATAACAGTGCTGAACCGAAATGTCGACGTGCGTGAGATATTTACTTCACCAAGAATCGTAATTAATCGTTCGTAATCGATGTTTAACTGATTAATGATTAAATATTAATGACAAAACCAATACAGTCACATCCACAACAAATTCCCTACAAGCTGGTCGTAATTTCAAGTATCTAAGAAATCGTAACAGTGGGCTTGTTATTTGAGTCAAAGATTCTACACAAGCGCCGAGCGCTACAGTCAAATATTATCGCTGCGCGTAATTATTACTCGGGAGTTTCATGTCAATAATTTGATAGAATTTTAAATCACAAATGCACCACTTGGCACGAGAGGGTGTTTTATTGCACAATATCAGTCACTTCCTAACCGAGCCTTGAGCAGAAAACTTTCCCAGGAGTTGGGGATATTTAAATTATATGCTTCGGACATATCACTGAAGTTCCATAAACCACTGGCTATTATGAATGAAAATTGTCTATCAGTGTTCGTTGCCTAAATCACTGTCTAAGTAATGTTTAGTTCAATTATCTAGTTAAAAGTTCACTTTACTCTAGTAGGTAAAAGTCCTCTGTTCGAATTCTAATGCCGTGCTATTTGAAGTCAGAAGATCATATTAATGCGTCGTAATAGATCGCAATTATTCAATCTCAAAAACAATCTAAGCGCGCCTACATGTACGAGCATTCAAATACATGACCTGCTTCGGCTAACTCTCGTAACGTAGTGACAATGCATTGAATTATACTTAGTCATTACGCACGATTCCCAAAGACTACTCACACGGAGTATTCTGTGGGATCGTTAGTTCTACTTTGCGAATGTTAATTTATGCTAATTTTGCAATTTATTATGATTTTGATTTTAATTTTGCTGAAATTTAATCTTTCTTTCGTAGATTGCTAAATTGTCAAGTCTTAGATTCTTGATTTAATTACTTGTTATTGTCAAATGGCTCAAATGGCTCTGAGCACTATGGGACTCAACTGCTGTGGTTATCAGTCTCCTAGAACTTAGAACTACTTAAACCTAACTAACCTAAGGACATCACACACATCCATGCCCGAGGCAGGATTCGAACCTGCGACCGCAGCAGTCGCACGGTTCCGGACTGCGCGCCTAGACGTTATTGTCATAATAATAGAATAATAGTGATAAATGGAACTTCGTTCGCTTATTCACTTTTCTGGGAATTTGGGGGGGGGGGGGGATCTTTGGGGTATTGGGAGGTAATTTTTGATTTTTATTTCTCGTCCGAGGAAGTGGCATTACAGTCTTCCATTGCCTTGACTGTTGCTTTGTTTATGGGTCGAAACCATAGCACCATGGCTCATCACCAGTAACGACCTCTGACAAAAAATCTGCAGCGGTTTCAAGCTGTTGTTTCAAAGCACGACGTGTTTCAACTCGACTCTCCTTTTGATTATCAGTCAGGACCCGAGGAACAGACTCGGCAGCAACCCTTTTTATTCCATTATCTTTCGTTAAAATTCGCTGAAGCGAAGTCCAAGATAACCCACTAATCTCTAACAGTTGATCAATTGTTCGTCGACGGTCTGTGGGGAACAGCACTTAAGTTTTTTTCAATATTTTCATCGATTCAGGAAGTTGATGGACGTCCAGAACGAGGTTTGTCATCAACCAAGATGTCGCCATTTTTAAATCGAGCAAACCACTCGTACACTTGAATTTTTCCCATAGCTTGGTAAGCTGTTTTCAACATTAAAACAGTTTCAGCAGCATTTTTACCGAAAAAAAAATTTCCCAGTTGCACTTTGTTCAGTTACACTTGCCATCATAGAAAAAACGAAAGAAGAATAAAACAGCGCTAGCAAATACAATCACTGCAGATGACTAGAAAAAGCCAGGTCGACAACACAGGTGGTACTGAACTGGCTATGGGTTGCGCTATACACGTCTAACGGCAGAAATGCGCACTGCACAAGCTCCGCCCACGGCGATGTTCAAAAATGGTTCAAATGGCTCTGAGCACTATGGGACGTAACTTGTGAAGTCATCAGTCCCCTAGAACTTAGAACTACTTAATCCTAACTAACCTAAGGACATCACACACAGCCATGCGAGAGGCAGGATTCGAACCTGCGAGCGTAGCGGTCGCTCGGTTCCAGACTGTAGCGCCTAGAACCGCTCGGCCACTCCGGCCGGCCACGGCGGTGTTATTCCGTTTTCTTTTTTTGGGAGGGGGCGGCTGTGCCCCCACCCCCCTTTTGTACTTGGAGGACTGAGAACTGAGTCATGGATCGCCTTGAAGGTTGCTGCAGGATTAACAGCAGACATATCGGAAGATAAAGCACTGCTGTCACGAATGCGAGTCCCATAGACGTGGAATGATCCGCGCGGTGTCTGCAGTGTAAACACGACGCAGCGTGCCTTGGAGGCGGCCACAGCGCTGGTGCTTGGGGCAGGCCGGCTGGCGGACGGCCGAGCTGGCACTTGAGGCGGCGCCTTCCCACGGTCGCTGTGCAGATAGGCGGCGAGCCTGCCGGCCACTGCACAGTGTCAGCGGGCGGGGCCCTGCCAATGGTAGGTGCGAGGCGGGCCGCCTGGTACTGTAGCACAGCGATAGCCTCCAGGCGGAGCTCCTCAACACGGGACCGAAAGTTACATCAGGTTTATATGGTATAAGGGGAGTGGCAGGAGACTGGATCATTTCATACCTGAAAAACAGGAGCCAATATACAGAAATTACGAAAAAGTCATGAGAATTCTAAACTTCTCTGTCCCACAGGGATCCATGCTTGGCCCACTGCTTTTCATTTTATACACAGGTCACATCCCAAACACTGTTAATTATGGCTACACAGTTACTTATGAAGATGGCAGAGTTCTACTACTCAAGGACAATGACACAAAGAAACCTGGAAACAATAGTCAACTTGGAAGTAAATATAGCTTTCCAAAGGTTTGCAGAAATAAATCTGCTCCTTCACGTTTCTACTACACTGTCACACCGCCAACATATTCTCTCTCTCTCTCTCTCTCTCTCTCTATTCGTTTAGTCGGTTCCGACTCTTCGTGACCCCATGAACCAAATCACGCCACTTTTTCCTGTCTTGCACTTTCTCCCGTAGACCTTCCAGGTTGGAACACATTGCTTCTGTGATGCCATCGATCCATCTCATCCTCTGACGTCCTCTTCTTCTAGTTCCTTCAATCATCCCCAGCAGTTTTTTCCAGTGAGGCATGCCTTCACATTGTGTGTCCAAAGTAGGTCAGCTTTTGTTTTAACATTAGACCTTCCAGGGATAAATCTGGTTTTATTTGCTCCAATATTGATCTGTTGGTTCTCTTTGCAGTCCATGGAACTCTAAGAAGTTTTCTCCGACACCACAATTCGAAGGAGTCAATTCTTCGCCGTTCAGCCTTTCTAATGGTCCAAGTCTCACATCCATGCATCACAACTGAAAAGACCATAGGCCTCACAATACGGATCTTTGTTGCTAGTGTTATATCTCTGGACCTTATAACCTTGTCAAGGTTTGACATCGCCTGTCTACCGAGCAACAGGCGTCTCCGGATTTCATGGGTGCAGTCGCCATCAGCAGAGATCTGGGAACCGAGATAACTGAACGTGCTCACTACCTCCATGCTTTCTCCTGCTATATCCCACGAATTGGTAGGTGTAGTTGCCATAATTTTTGTTTTCTTCACATTCAGCCTAAGACCGGCCTTTTCACTTTCGTCTTTCACCTTCAGCAAGAGTGTTCTCAATTCTTCTCCACTTTCTGCCAACAGGATTGTATCATCCGCGTACCTCAGGTTGTTTACATTTATTCCAGCTATTTTAATTCCTGTTTCTCCTTCATCTAGCCTTGCATTCCTCATTAAAAGAACGCCATAGCTATACATTTATAAACGGGTCATGGCCCATCGAACATAGGCCGGTGTGAGGTGGAGCGTACACCATTAAGTTAAGTAATGGTTTTGACTTTGTACATGTGTACTGTTTGTGTTTTCCTTTTCTTTTTCGTTTTAATCATTGACAAAGGTCTTCTTAGGCACTTGTGGATTTTATTGTTGTTCTGAAGAAGGTGTAGTTATCTACGCCGAAACCTGGGTTAACACTTAACACTAGGTGCTTTTCTCGCAATCGAGGCGGGTTTTTAGTTTTTTAATATAGTAACCAACGATTGCTGACGCGCTGCGATGTTGAAGGTTCTTACATCGCCAACAGTTTAAGTTTCAAGCCAATACAGTGAAGATACCGAGAAGAAACGAACGTGTAGCATTCCTGGTCGGGAGGTCCCATCTGCAGTTCTTCGGCCGCCTGATGCAAGTCTTTCTGTTCGACGCCACTCTGGGGACTTGTGCGTCGATAAGATACGATGAAATGATGAGGACAATACAAACACCCAGTCCCCGAGCAAAGAAAACCTCCAGTCGGTAATCGAACAAGGAGCCCGCGTTCTAGAGTCAGCGACGCTAATCACTTTTTTTTCGTTTCTATGTATCTTTGTTATTCTTCTCTAGTAGTTCTGGGAAGATTTCACACGACACCTCCTTTATTCTCTCTATGAAAACTTCACTCATTTTTTTATATTTTCAATTTATATTTATTCATTTATTTTTATAACAGTGGGTGGTCAATCCCCTGTCCGGATACGCTAAGCTACTGTGCCCGCAACCACTAGACCACGAGACGCGGACGAATCCCACCATTTGCAGTGATGAGTGCCTAGCAGGTAGCTCCAAATATTCTTTGTAATAATAGTAATCGAAAACGTGAGTTGGCACGAGCACCAAGAATATTTAACAAAAATTCAGCTCAAACCTGTGTGTCGTACGTAAACTCGGCTACCTAAAAGCCACAAATATTAGGCAAATGACATGCCATGAACTAATTCATTCTACGTTAAGTTTGTCGGGAGGCAGCTAAACAAACAGTAACAGAATATTAATTAAATAATGTAAAAGAGCAATAAGAATGAGACCCAGTCTTAAATGGAGAGAAGCGTGTAAGTCAATATATAAAGCATTAAAGATATAAACGCTACCAAGCATATACCTACATAAATTCTTATGCTGGACTCCCGCTACTCAAGGTATCAAAGGTGGGTCAGATATGATAGTCGGATGCTTCTATAGACCACCTGCATCAGCAACCGTAGTAGTTGAGCGCCTCAGAGAGAACCTGCAGAACGTCGTGAAGAAGTTTCGTGATCATACTATTGTAATAGGGGGAGACTTCAATCTACCAGGTATAGAATGGGATAGTCACACAATCAGAACTGGAGCCAGGGACAGAGACTCTTGTGACATTATCCTGACTGCCTTGTCCGAGAATTACTTCGAGCAGATAGTTAGAGAACCAACTCGTGAAGCTAACGTTTTAGACCTCATAGCAACAAATAGACCGGAACTTTTCGACTCCGTGAATGTAGAAGAGGGTATCAGTGATCATAAGTCAGTGGTTGCATCAATGACTACAAGTGTAATAAGAAATGCCAAGAAAGGAAGGAAAATATATTTGCTTAACAAGAGTGATAGGGCACAAATCGCAGAATATCTGAGTGACCACCATCAAACGTTCATTTCTGAGGAAGAGGATGTGGAACAAAAATGGAAAAAATTCAGAAACATCGTCCAGTACGCCTTAGATAAGTTCGTACCGACTAAGGCCCAAAGCGAGGGGAAAGATCCACCGTGGTATAACAATCATGTACGAAAGGTACTACGGAAACAAAGAAAGCTTCATCATAGGTTTAAGAGTAGTCGAATCATAGCTGATAAGGAAAAGCTGAACGAAGCGAAAAAGAGCGTAAATAGAGCAATGAGAGAAGCATTCAACGAATTCGAACATAAAACATTGGCAAACAATCTAAACAAGAACCCTAAAAAGTTTTGGTCATATGTAAAATCGGTAAGCGGATCTAAATCCCCTATTCAGTCACTCGTTGACCACGATGGCACCGAAACAGAGGACGACCGAAGAAAGGCAGAAATACTGAATTCAGTGTTCCGAAACTGTTTCAATGCGGAAAACGTAACACGGTCCCTGACTTCAGCCGTCGCACGGACGCCAAAATGGAAAATATTGAAATAAACGATATCGGAATTGAAAAACAACTGCTATCACTTAGTAGCGGAAAAGCATCCGGACCAGACGAGATACCCTTAAGATTCTACAGTGATTATGCTAAAGAACTTGCCCCCTTTCTATCAGCAATTTATCGTAGATCGCTGGAAGAACGTAAAGTACCTAGCGACTGGAAGAAAGCGCAGGTCGTTCCCATTTTCAAGAAGGGTCATAAATCAGATGCGAATAATTATAGGCCTATTTCGCTTACGTCAATCTGTTGTAGAATAATGGAACATGTTTTGTGTTCTCGTATTATGACGTTCTTAGATAATACAAATCTCCTTCATCATACCCAACATGGATTCCGCAAACAGAGATCATGTGAAACTCAGCTCGCCCTATTTGCCCAAGAAATTCACAGTGCCGTAGACACTGGCGAGCAGATTGATGCCGTATTCCTGGACTTCAGGAAGGCATTTGATACGGTTCCGCACTTACGTTTAGTGAAAAAAATACGAGCTTACGGAATATCGGACCAGGTTTGTGATTGGATTCAGGATTTCCTAGATGAAAGAACACAACATGTCATTCTTAACGGTTCAAAATCTTCAGATGTAGAGGTAATTTCGGGAGTACCGCAGGGAAGCGTGATAGGACCTTTATTGTTTACAATATACATAAATGACTTAGTTGACAACATCGGTAGCTCCGTGAGGCTATTTGCAGATGACACGGTTGTCTACAAGAAAGTAGCAACATCAGAAGACTCGTACGTACTCCAGGAGGACCTGCAGAGGATTAATGCATGGTGCGACAGCTGGCAGCTTTCCCTAAACGTAGATAAATGTAATATAATGCGCATACATAGGGGCAGAAATCCATTCCAGTACGATTATGCCATAGGTGGTAAATCATTGGAAGCGGCAACGACCGTAAAATACTTAGGAGTTACTATCCGGAGCGATCTGAAGTGGAATGATCACATAAAACAAATAGTGGGAAAAGCAGGCGCCAGGTTGAGATTCATAGGAAGAATTCTAAGAAAATGTGACTCATCGACGAAAGAAGTAGCTTACAAAACGCTTGTTCGTCCGATTCTTGAGTATTGCTCATCAGTATGGGACCCTTACCAGGTTGGATTAATAGAGGAGATAGACATGATCCAGCGAAAAGCAGCGCGATTCGTCATGGGGACATTTAGTCAGCGCAAGAGCGTTACGGAGATGCTGAACAAGCTCCAGTGGCGGACACTTCAAGAAAGGCGTTACGCAATACGGAGAGGTTTATTATCGAAATTACGAGAGAGCACATTCCGGGAAGAGATGGGCAACATATTACTACCGCCCACATATATCTCGCGTAATGATCACAACGAAAAGATCCGAGAAATTAGAGCAAATACGGAGACTTACAAGCAGTCGTTCTTCCCACGCACAATTCGTGAATGGAACAGGGAAGGGGGGATCAGATAGTGGTACAATAAGTACCCTCCGCCACACACCGTAAGGTGGCTCGCGGAGTATAGATGTAGATGTAGATCACGATGCAACACAACTGTGACACCAGAAAATGAAACTTCTTCAATAATGACTGTAGACACAACCGTTTGAAATGCAATTCACACCAGTTCTATGCAGAAACGGAGGCCCTAGGAAAAACTCTCTTCAAACTTGAGAGGCACAATTTCTTTTTCCAAAATTATTTCAAAACTGTTACTTTAGTACGATTTTATGTTCACTACAGAGTAAGAGAAACAGCAGTGCAATATTATGTACAATACGAGATGTAGCTTATATAAAACACAAAATGTTTATTAAAAAAGAGAGGAAGAAGCTCGTAAAACATATGGGAAGATGCACACATTTGGCGTAGTCGATGTAAGCAAAATTGTAATTAAAATGGTATAGACCTAGAATATTGATGTATACAGTCATAATTTGCTAAATGTTAATTATTACATATACGCATTCATCTCAGTACTAATGACACAAATTTGCCTTGATACATACAATGCATATTGTCTACAGACCCAGTAAAGATAAAACATATTTATGGCGGAAGAACCTCAGTTAGTACGCTGACGTCTCTGATGTGAAAGACATACAGAAAGCTCACAATTATCCAAGTTAACGCGAACGGATAAACACAAGTATTGCCCGTTGGTTGCAAAATTTAGCACTCTTTCCCTATATTTTTCTTTGAGTCTTCTACTGTTTTAATGTATATCCAATAATCTTAAGAAAATTAGTTCTGTTGAAACGCCCTTTTCCTACTTTTGTATAGCTTCTAATTTCTTTTCTATCGTTAGAACAATATGTCATCTTCCTAACACATGCAAACCCTCCGTAACTTCAGCAACAGCAAGAAACGTGACGATGGTTAACAATCAGTATCTGGAAAGAGCAGAGGAGCAGTGGTTGACATTCTGCTTAGACAATAAACAGACATCATTTAGTTACAATAAGTAGGATGTATATGAATTATGGCAAAGTTTAAATTGACAGTTAATCGCGCTCTGGAGAAGCACGTGCTAAGCAAGTGCATTAAGAGCGGGAAAAATCCACTTTGCTTTAATAATAAAATTCAGGAAAGGACGAAGAGAAGATTCAAAAAAGAACGTGCACATGTTGACCGGCAAAAATATAGAAATTCGCGTGTCGTTAAGAAGATCAATGCATGAAGCATATATCAGCTTTCACCCTCACGCTTTAGCGAAAAATTTTCCCTAGCAACCGAGAAAATTTTCGTCTTGCTTGAAGATACAAAGCGGGTCGAACGTTTCTATTTAGCCACTCATTAGCCAGCCTGGGGTGGTGGTAGAAGACAGTCAAAGGAAAGCTGAAGTTTCAAATTCCGCTTTTCGGAAAACATTCGTGCAGGAGCATCACACATATTTATCGTCGTTTGGCCGTCGTACGGACTGTTGAATGAGGACATAGTAATAGGCAACCACTCAACGCTCGAGCATAAAGTATTGTGTAATGGAATCAGTAAGAGGTTTGTAAACTACTGTTCAGATATTCATAACATATTTCGTTCACTGTGAAACGTCCCCTTTGAACAATTATACATGATTGTCCTTAAACCGACACACAATATTTTTAGCGCAACGCAATCTGACTTCCAAAAATCCCTACAAAAGAATGGCCCTGACTAACATTAACCTATACGTTTCACAAATCACTTACCTCACAAAAATCTTGGTTACTCGAACTACTGAAATACAGCGAGCGCCACTACTGCCAGCTAAATAAAAGATTCAAACTACGGAAGGCACTAACTACTGATAGGCATAGTTAGCAAATGAAAGATTTTAATAGAGAACAAACAATTTATTTACCTTAATAGTCATCAAAAGTCATAATATACACTCCTGGAAATTGAAATAAGAACACCGTGAATTCATTGTCCCAGGAAGGGGAAACTTTATTGACACATTCCTGGGGTCAGATACATCACATGATCACACTGACAGAAACACAGGCACATAGACACAGGCAACAGAGCATGCACACTGTCGGCACTAGTACAGTGTATATCCACCTTTCGCAGCAATGCAGGCTGCTATTCTCCCATGGAGACGATCGTAGAGATGCTGGATGTAGTCCTGTGGAACGGCTTGCCATGCCATTTCCACCTGGCGCCTCAGTTGGACCAGCGTTCGTGCTGGACGTGCAGACCGCGTGAGACGACGCTTCATCCAGTCCCAAACATGCTCAATGGGGGACAGATCCGGAGATCTTGCTGGCCAGGGCAGTTGACTTACACCTTCTAGAGCACGTTGGGTGGCACGGGATACATGCGGACGTGCATTGTCCTGTTGGAACAGCAAGTTCCCTTGCCGGTCTAGGAATGGTAGAACGATGGGTTCGATGACGGTTTGGATGTACCGTGCACTATTCAGTGTCCCCTCGACGATCACCAGTGGTGTACGGCCAGTGTAGGAGATCGCTCCCCACACCATGATGCCGGGTGTTGGCCCTGTGTGCCTCGGTCGTATGCAGTCCTGATTGTGGCGCTCACCTGCACGGCGCCAAACACGCATACGACCATCATTGGCACCAAGGCAGAAGCGACTCTCATCGCTGAAGACGACACGTCTCCATTCGTCCCTCCATTCACGCCTGTCGCGACACCACTGGCGGCGGGCTGCACGATGTTGGGGCGTGAGCGGAAGACGGCCTAACGCTGTGCGGGACCGTAGCCCAGCTTCATGGAGACGGTTGCGAATGGTCCTCGCCGATACCCCAGAAGCAACAGTGTCCCTAATTTGCTGGGAAGTGGCGGTGCGGTCCCCTACGGCACTGCGTAGGATCCTACGGTCTTGGCGTGCATCCGTGCGCCGCTGCGGTCCGGTCCCAGGTCGACGGGCACGTGCACCTTCCGCCGACCACTGGCGACAACATCGATGTACTGTGGAGACCTCACGCCCCACGTGTTGAGCAATTCGGCGGTACGTCCACCCGGCCTCCCGCATGCCCACTATACGCCCTCGCTCAAAGTCCGTCAACTGCACATACGGTTCACGTCCACGCTGTCGCGGCACGCTACCAGTGTTAAAGACTGCGATGGAGCTCCGTATGCCACGGCAAACTGGCTGACACTGACGGCGGCGGTGCACAAATGCTGCGCAGCTAGCGCCATTCGACGGCCAACACCGCGGTTCCTGGTGTGTCCGCTGTGGCGTGCGTGTGATCATTGCTTGTACAGTCCTCTCGCAGTGTCCGGAGCAAGTATGGTGGGTCTGACACACCGGTGTCAATGTGTTCTTTTTTCCATTTCCAGGAGTGTATATAGCAGTTCATGACATCCAGTCTTACAAATTTCAAAATTCCGCCATTTCTCTCCCTACATCCACCACTGCTGGCGGCTCACCTCCAACTGTGCAACGCTACGCGCTGTTCACATCCAGCTGCCCAACACTACAATAGCCAACAACAATGCAAACCAGCCACAGACTGCACACAGCACAGCCAGTGATTTTCATACAGAGCACTACGTGACGTTACCAATAAGAAAACCTAAACAGCCTACTTACAACTGTGTTAAAGGGTGCGGTTTCTAACATGTAGTTGGTGTCAGAGATCTCTTCCCTTCAAAAAAATGGTTCAAATGGCTCTGAGCACTATGGGACTTAACATCTGAGGTCATCAGTCCCCTAGAACTTAGAACTACTTAAACCTAACTAACCTAAGGACATCACACACATCCATGCCCGAGGCAGGATTCGAACCTGCGACTGCAGCGGTCGTGTGGTTCCAGACTGTAGCGCCCAGAACCGCTCGGCCACTCCGGCCGGCTCTCTTTCCTTCGAACAACTTTATTTCGTAATTCATAGAAACAGTGTAAATGAACGAAACGAATGAGTGTGTCATCAAAGAAGTAGCATAGCGCTATTCAGTTATTAACATCGCTATTGTGCATTATTTTCTTTGGACTTTAAAGCAGAATGTTAAAGTGAAGTACTTTCGCAGGAGATGCATTGCTCTTCAAAGTGTTTGACATGATTATTTTTTAAATCGAAAGTCCTTAGCTTCATTTCATAATATCTGTTCAGTTGTTTAGTTTTATACATTTAGATTTTGAACAAAATATCAAAACAAAAATATTATTAAAATTATACTTCGCGTATATGCGTGTGAGATTGTCATACTAGATATTTTAAAACTTCCTCCACTTCGTTAGGCCGTCTGGTACAGCAACAGTATGTAAAATATTAGAATTAAAAACATTCTTGGATGCAACTTATTCGTTTATTAACTTCGCGTTTCGCCTTTGTGGGGAATCTTCAGATTATCTTAAAATTTTCCTTTAGAACATTTTAGAAACCGTAAAACGGCTGTGTGCTTGACTGAAGTGTCGAGACCTCCTTCAGTCTGTCTCAGAGACATTGTTTTTAAAATGTTGAAAAACGAACATTTTAAGATAGTCTCAAGACATCCCATGTAGGCAAAAAGCGTAGTTCACAGAAGAATAGGATATAATCAAGACTGTTTTTAATTCAAATATGTCCATATTACATACTATTTTTTTATGTGATCTCAAACAAGATTTCAAAACACATTGGACGGATGTGTCCACCTTTACCCTCCCCCTCCTCGCCTCCCACATCCCGCTATTAGAAGGACTCTGTTATTTACTTCACTTTACAGTACTTCGTACTCGGGCATTAGGTGACTGCCGTGGGAGAAGCGAGTGACCAACAAGGTATACGAGCAAAATTTTAAAAGCTGTTCCATCAGAAGATCATGTAAACATGGAAATTTTCGTATTGCATTACTGGGCGGGGGAACCTAACTGTGGTGTTTGACTGTCTGGTGCAGCCCGAAAATCGAACCTGGGCCCCCGTGATAGAGAGTCAGCAATGCTAACCATAAGACCACTGGCTCCTCACTCAGAAGGTCATAACTGCGTTCTGTTTTCGCGTGGCACTGATATCTTTCAAGTGTTCTTTCCTTTTCTTAAAATATGAGGTCCAGATGGTGACGATCCCTTGTAAGAGATATTTCGAATTCCTCTCTATCTCCCTCTCTCTTTCTTTTCTGTCATTAGTCTTCTTATTCGTTTGATGCGGCCCGCCTTTTCATCTCATAGTAACACTTGCACCTACGTCCCCAATTATTTGCTTGACGTATACCAATATCTTTCTCCTTCTACACTTTCTCCTCTACAGCTGCTTGTATTGCTCATCAGTGTGGGATCCGTACCAGATCGGGTTGACGGAGGAGATAGAGAAGATCCAAGGAAGAGCGGCACGTTTCGTCACAGGGTTATTTGGTAACCGTGATAGCGTTACGGAGATGTTTAGCAATCTCAAGTGGCAGACTCTGCAAGAGAGGCGCTCTGCATCGCGGTGTAGCTTGCTCGCCAGGTTTCGAGAGGGTGCGTTTATGGATGAGGCATCGAATATATTGCATCCCCCTACTTATACCTCCCGAGCAGATCACGAATGTAAAATTAGAGAGATTCGAGCGCGCACGGAGGCTTTCAGACAGTCGTTCTTCCTGCGAACCATACGCGACTGGAACAGAAAAGGGAGGTAATGACAGTGGCACGTAAAGTGCCCTCCGCCACACACCGTTGGGTGGCATGCGGAGTATAAATGTAGATGTAGATGTAGTACCATGGAAATTATTCCCTGATGTCTTAACACATGTCTTAGTACCACGTCCCATTTTCTTGCCAGTGTTGTCCATAAATTTCCTTCCTTACCACTTCCGTGGAGAACCTCCTCGTTCCATACCTTATCAGTTCACCTAATTTTCAGTGTCCTTCCGCAGCACCATATCTCAAATGCTGCGATTCTCTTCTATTCCCACAATCCATGATTGACTACCACCCAATGTAGTGCTCCAAGCGTGCATTCTCAGAAATGTCTTCCTCAGATTAAGAGCTATGTTTGATACTAGCAGATTTCACTTTACCAGTAATGAACTTTATGGTAATACTAGTCTTCCTTTCATGTCCTCCTTGCTCCGTCCGTCATAGGTTACATTGCTGCCCACATAACAGAATTTCTTAACTTCATATACTTCTGATGGTAAGTTTCTCGGTATTCTCATTTCTGCTAATTCTCATTACCTTCGCCTTTCTTCGCCTTACTCTCTATCCATATTCTATGCTCATAACACTGTCAATTTCATTACACAGATCCTGTAATTCCTCTTCACTTTCACTGGGAACAGCACTGTCATCTGCGAATCTTGCCATTGACATGCTTTCACCTTCAGTTTTAATCTCACTCTTCAAACTTTCTTTTATTTCCATCTTTGCTTCTCAGATGTATATATTTAACAATCTGTCACCCTTTTCAATCTGAGCATTTTGTTTTTGGTCTTTCAGTCTTGTTGTACCGTCTTATTTCTTGTACATACTGCGTATTCCCTTCCTTCCCTTGCTTAGCCTATTTTTCTCAGAATTTCTAACATCTTGAAACATTTAACACTGTCGAACGCTTTTTCCAGGTCGACCATTCCTGTGAACGTGTCTTGATCATTGTTCAGTCTGTTTTCCATTATCAATGACACAATCAGAATTGCCTCTCTGGTGCCTTTACCTTTCCTAAACTGGTGGTCAGCTAACACATCCTCAATTTGCTCCTCCATTTTTCTGTGTACCATTCTTGTCAGCAACTTGGATACATGAGATTTTAAACTGATTATGGGATAGTTCTCGAACTTGTCGGCTCTTGCCACCTTCGGAATTGTGTGGCTGATGTGTTTCCGAAAGTCTGTTCGTATATCGCCAGTCTCACACATTCTACACACCAAAATGAATAGTCGTTTTGTTGCCACTTCTCCCAATGATTTTAAATATTCCAGTGGAATGTTACTTATGCCTTCTGCCGTACTTGATCTTAATTCTTCCATAGCTTTTTTAGATTCTGGGCAATGGCCTTTCCACAGTGGATCCACCGGTTCCCGTCAGATCACCGAAGTTAAGCGCTGTCGGGCGTGGCCGGCCATTGGTTGGGTGACCATCCGGGTGGCCATGATCTGTAGCCAGTTTTCGGGGTGCACTCAGCCTCGTGATGCCAACTGAGGAGCTACTCGACCGAACAGTAGCGGTTCCGGTCAAAGGAAACCATCGTAACGACCGGAAGAGCGGTGTGCTGACCACACGCCCCTCCTATCCGCATCCTCAGCTGCGGATGACACGGCGGTCGGATGGTCCCGATGGGCCAGTTGTGGCCTGAAGACAGAGTGCTTTTTTTCTTTTAGATTCTGATACTGATACTGGGTCCCCTATTTCTTCTATAACGACTCCTGTTTCTTCTTCTATCACGTTATCAGACAAGGCCTCCGCTCACAGAGAGCTTCAATGTGCTGTTTGCACCTATCCATTCTCTCCTGTATTTAACAGTAGAATTCCCACTGCGCTGTTAATGTTACCGGCGTGCTTTTAATTTCAGTGACTGTTGTTTTGGCTTTTCTACATACTGAGTCAGTCCTTCTGAAATAATTTTTGTTTTCAGTTTCATCAGGTTTTTCATGCAGCCATTTTGCTTTAGATTCGCTCAACCGCGTATTTATTTCATTCCTAAGTGACTCGTATTTTTGTATTTTCCTGAACATTTTTCTACTTCCTTGTCTCGTCGATCAGTTGAAGTAATTTTTCCGTTGCCACTGTTTCTTCGTAGTTACGTTCCTGATACCTATGTTATTCTTTCCAGCCTCTGAGAACTGCCCTTTTTAGAGATATTGTAATATTTTTGGCTTAGTCAGCCATCATATTAGGCTCCCAGAAGCCGTTCCCAGAGCAGTGGAGATGGTTGGGGTTGGGTTGTCTGGGGAAGGAGACCAGACAGCGAGGTCATCGGTCTCATTGGATTAAGCAAAGAAGGGGAAGGAAGTCGGCCGTGCCCTTTCAAAGGAACCATCCCGACATTTACCTGGAGTGATTTAGGGAAATCACGGAAAACCTAAATTAGGATGGCCGGACGTGGAATTGAGCCGTCGTCCTCCCGAATGCGAGTCCAGTGTGTAACTACTGCGCCACCTCGCTCGGTGCAGTGGAGATGTAAGAAGTATATATATGACGAAATGTGGTGTGAGGTACCTGGGACAGATGTTAGATTCGGTACTATTCCCGTGAGAAAGACTGCCTGCATAATGCTACTGCTCTGTGATTGGCTGCTGTGTTCGGAGCAAGGGCGCCAAAATGTTAAAGTATAGCTATTATTATTAGTTAAACTACTCATTGGAACGACTTCACTTTTTAATATAAATATCTCTCAACAGCTGACTATCAATCAGTTATTTTAGAATTATTAAAAACAATTTAAATCAAAAACAAAAGACGGACAAAATTGCGGACGAAACACTTCGGAAGCGTTCGGGTCACGCCTTTTCTGGTATGGCGCGCGAAGTGTTTCGGGCTGTTCGTCACTCTGGATTAGGCAGTCTAGATGTACAGTCATGTTGTCTGTGGCAGGATGTGTTTTCCAGTATTCAGTATTAAAAGATTCACTCCGGTAGTCATGAGGCACAGACATGCGCCACAAATAGTGTAAAGATACATTTTCGTAAACATTGCGTTTGGTCATGTACTTTGCTGTATCAGAAGATGTTGTATTAAGATCATTTAGTCTTTTCGTGTGGCTATATTAAAATACGCGAGTGGCATCCCAAAGAAGTGATATATTATTTCAGAACAGAACCTCGCTAAAAGTCAGTTTCAGCCTCAAGATACAGAACCTACGACCTGCGTGCTGTTTTCTGCGCTGGGGACATCATCTTGAAGACAGCAGGTTAGTGAACTATAACAGAACCTTCGTATTCCACACAGTGCAGCGGAAACAACTAGGCGCCTCACGTGTACTGCATGCACAGAACAAATGTGCTCAGTGACACTGAAACGTCCCCTTAGAAAAATTAGTGAACTACTGTGCTGGTAAACCTCTTACATTATTTGAGTTTCAAACAGCTGAGCAGAACTGAACGTAGACATTTCGCTCTTTACCTATTCTGATCAACACTAAACTGACACACAATATTTTTAGCGCAACGCAATCTGACTTTCAATAATCCCTACAAAAGAAAGGCCCTGACTAACATTAACCTATACCTTTCACAAATCACTTACCTCGCAAAAATCTTCGTTACTCGAACTACCGCAATACAGCGAGCGCCACTACTGCCAGCTAAATAAAAGATTCAAACTACTGAAGGCACTAACTACTGATACGCATAGTCAGCAAATGAAAGATTTTGATAGAGAACGAACAATGTATTTACCTTAATACTGTTCAAAAGTCATTTTATTCAACCACTGCTGGCCCCTCACCTCCAACTGCGCAACGCTACGCGCTGTTAACAGCCAACTGCCCATCACTACAATAGCATATATTACAACAATGACAACCAGTCACAGACTCCACACAGCACAGCCAGTGATTTTCATACAGAGCGCTACGTGGCGTTACCAACATAAAAACCTGAACAGCCTACGTACAACACGTCATCTGCAGTAATGCGGAGGAGGTAAAGGAGGATGGTCATTATTAATACCAACAATCAATTCATTCTTCCTTTCTTGCCGTAATATTCAACTGATCTGCCTACTGAGCTATTCGTTATCGCTGTATCTATAGCTTCAGAGAACTTCAAGCGTATCTGTTCATTTCGTAATACTTCCGTGTCCCACTTCCTTGCGCGTTGCCCAAAAGTCGGGAGATCTGGCGTTCCGCACTTACTTGGGCTAGTTAGTGATATCCCCAAACAGCAGGATATCCGGCGAAAATCGCGACATCTGGCGACACTAGGCGAGAGCCAGTTGTCAGCGTGCAGCGAGTGTACCGGTACGTTGCGGCGCGGCGCGGTCCGCGCGTCGGCAAATGACAGCTAGTGGTTACGGCGGCCAGTGTTGCCAATTGCAATGATTGAGGGTGTGAAACACGGCCGTGTTGAAATATAATTACCAGCGGCCGGCCTGGGTGCGGCCGGCACAAGTGGCTGCGAGTGGCAGCCCGCGGCCGCCGGGGTGTGGGCAGCGGCTGGCCGGCAAAACCCAGAGGGGTCGCCGTGCGCGCGCGCGCGTGTGTGTAACTTTATATTCGGTGGACATGAAACGCAACGCGCGCCGCGACACCGCGCGATGCTGCAGCGGCCGCCGCCGCCGCCGCCCGCGATGGCCTACATTTCAGCGCAGCTAATGAGCTCCCTGCCTGGCGACTGGTTCTGTCGCGGCGATAACGGCAGCCGGCAGACCCCAATATCCGCGCGATTCACTGCTCACAGCCGCAGGTGCCAGCAGTTGGAGCGCAGTACGCGAGGTTGCGGTGGTGAGCTGCACGGGGCGAGAATTGTCCTGCCCAGCCGTCACCCAGAAACGAAAAAAAGTTCTTCCATGCTACACGGAGAACTAATCATCAGATTCACCTCGATGGGTACGCCTGCCGGACAGGGACATTTTTTCAACACTTTGAAATTTCGTAAGAGGGGGGGGGGGGGGGGGGGTAGGACGTGAAACGGGCCGACTTGGAGCAGGAGAGGCACCACAGAACATTTTTATTTGCACTGTCTATACTTTTACAAATAAATTCATAAAACTTTGTCAGCATGACCAGGAAGCATTCAGGATCCACACTCATAGCAGAGAAAGTTCAAAAACACAACAAAATAATTTTTTTTACATGTGAAAATTCTTCATTTTTTTCACTTGGTACTGGTTGCATTTGTTGCTGTAGCTACACTTTTCTTCATAAGTAAGAGAGGATCTTCGATGAATTTTGCACAGCATACAAACCATACTTACAGGTGTATGAAACTAGAATTTCCCAAATCTGTTAAAAACTGTGGTAAAGATTAAGATAATTAACCATAAAATTCGACTTTTCTCTAAACACGAAGTTTAAAACGTAACAGCCCATTCATTTTTTTCCATAGATTAAATAAATTCTAGAGTTTCATAGACCTGCAAGTATGGTTTGTAAGCTGGGCAAAATTCATTTAAGAATCTCTTACTTATGAAGAAAATTGTATCTATAGCAACAAATGCAGCCAACAGTAAGTGAAAAAAAATCATGAAATTTCACATTTAAAAAATATTATTTTTTCGTGTTTTTGAACATCCACTGCTATGACTGTGAATCCTGAATCCTTCCTGGCCATGCTGACAAAGTTTTATGAATTTATTTGTAAAAGTATAGACAGTGCAAATTAAAATGTCCTGTGGTGCCTCTCCTTCTCGAAGTCGGCCCGTTTGACGTCCTATCCCCCTTAACACTGGAAATTCTGTTTATGCTACACTTGGAAAGACCACGTCGATTTTGATCCGATGATGGCATGTGCCACCTGGGAATGGTAGGTGTGCTGATAATGGTTTCAAAACCGTCCGCCAACAGATAGCGTAGTGACATAGCGAACAGAGCGCCAACTGTGTCTACCCCATAACTGGGAATCCTCAGAGCCAGAAGGCTCAGTGTGGTGGAAGCGAGTGAAGCGAGCCGGCAGCTATGCCACAGAGACACACTCGTGTTTCCTGCAGCCAAATGAACAAATTTGAAAGGGGTCAGACTGTGGCTTTGTTAGTGGCGGGATGGTCGTTTTCGAGAAATGCCACAATGGGTTGGACGTAATGTGTCAGTTGCGCAACGATGCTAGTGTCAGTGATCACGTGATCACAGTCGCAGTCTAGGTTCTGGAATCCGCACAGAAAGACGCCCTCCAGAATCGTCGTATTGTAAGGGTAGCAGTGGCAGATCCTACAGCTACCACAGCACAGATACAAGGTCTTGTGAACCCAGAAGGGTTAACACGAATTGTTGCGACCCGTTTATTAGCAGTGGGACTATGGTCACGCACACCTCTAGCTCGTCTTCCACTGACGCTGCAGCAACGACGTGCAGAGAATCATTTGGAAGACAAAATGGCGCGCCGTGATGTCCAGCGATTAAAGGATATTCTGCTTGCGCGTGCGACGTAGACCTGGTGAGCATTGTCTCATAGAGTGCCTTCGTCCAAGACACACTGGCCACAGACTTTATGGTCTGGGGTGCGATAAACTACAGCTCTCGTTCACTTTTCCAGCGAGAGGACGCGCTCGGTAGGTTCAGAATGTTGTTAGACCCGTTCTTTTGCCGTTCTTGCAACAGGAAGCTAATGTGTTGTTCCAATAGGATAACGCTCGCACACAGACTGCCCGTGAAGTTCTACGTGTTCAGCAAGACGTGCAGCAACTTCCCTCGGAACACCGTCTCCGAACTTGTTTCCAGACGAAAGCGTGTGGGAGATGAAGGGACGAGAAGCGACTCGTGCGACTCGTCAACCAACAACTCTTAAGAGAAATACATGAACATGTCGAGCAGACGCGGAATAATGTATCCCCGGACAAATGGTTCAAATGGCTCTGAGCACTATGGGACTTAACTTCTGAGGTCATCAATCCCCTAGAACTTAGAACTACTTAAACCTAACTAACCTAAAGACATCACACACATCCATGCCCGAGGCAGGATTCGAACCTGCGATCGTAGCGGTCGCACGGTTCCAGACTGAAGCGCCTAGAACGGCTCGACCACTTCGACCAGCTATTCCCGGACATTATTTGTCATCCATACCATCGTCTGGATGCCACTGTCAGTGTCTGCACTGCCGATCGTGGAAGCTACACTACGTAATATTATGGCTGTTTCCGCGTGGGTAGATGTTCAAATGTTCAAATGTGTGTAAAATCGTACGGGACTTAACTGCTAAGGTCATCAGTCCCTAAACTTACACACTACTTAACCTAAATTATTCTAAGGACGAACACACACACACCCATGCACGAGGGAGGACTCGAACCTCCGCCGGGACCAGCCGCACGTGTGTCGATACTTGTTACCTAAGCACCATTTGTGCTATTGATCTATAATTGTAATCATTTCATGTACTCCATATGCACTGTTGCAACAATAAATCTTGAATGAACTGGGCACCTAGAAAATGGTTTAATTTTTTTTTCTGGCAGCGTAATTGGCCAACAGGTAAAGAATCAAGTTTCACAACAGGACAACAACTGACAATAGGCATCTGTCCATTATTATTCATAAAAGGATACTGTTTCGTGGTGAGAAAATTAAATGCTTCCTTCTATTTTAAATACTGCATTTTTAATGTTGGATATTAACCAAGGTAATTCATATTTATTCGAACAATCAGTTAAGAGATTCTGAATCGAAAGATACTAAAAAAACACTTGCCCAGCCTTTCCTAAAACACAAAGTATGTAACAGCGCTGGAACCATAACGCCCACACATGAGGCAAATTTGTAGAAACCCTTCAGGGAGATTTCATCAGTGTTAAAAAGGTTTCTCAGCCCTCTAAATAATTTATTTCGGTATTAATACATATTCCTATATAGACTAATAGGTGCAAAGTAAGCTCCTTTCTCTTATATTAGGGTAATACGGCGTGAACTTGCCAAAAGGAGCGTATTGAACTAGAAGCGAGTTAAAAAAATTGCAATGCTTGTGAAAGTAGTAAAAGATAGTACGTACCTTAGAACTGCTGTAGATTTATTTGGGTTGCACAGTTCTCCTTTATTTGACAGCTTAACAAACAGGAACTCAGTGGATATTAAAACGAGTGATGGTAATCAGACACCAAAAACACAAAATTGTTTTCACTCGAAGTGCACGAAAGTAATCACTGTTTCACTGCAGCAGAAGAATGAAAGCTTTATAATTGGGTTATTAAAACTTGGAAATATGAGCAACTTACTTGTTCATAAACAAATATGACAGCTCGCATATGAATACGCAAAACAGCTGAGCTCAAGCACATAAACTACTTGTGATGTAAATATAATAATTGGTACTGACTGAATCAAATTTTCATGATACGGTATCAACAGCACATCTTACGAAAACATGAAAACACTAGCAGTCAACAGTAACAGCTTTTTATAACGAAAATCTCATATAATTATTAACTGATATCAGATGTCGAGTCTATTCATTCAGGCGATTTCACAGAAAATTGAATGTACAACCTTGATGTTGTAGTTTATTTTTTGTACATCTAAGTTTACTGCAGAACTGAACATGAACCTTGCAATGCAAGGGAAGCAGGCACAAACGAAGGACACTTCATGATGAAGATGTCTGATCTTATCCGAAGGCAGTAGTAAAAAGTGGAAACGTGGAGGAGATAAAAAAGGGGAAACACATATACCAACTTAAGAGATTTTGATACCCCAGGAAACCCCATCGTATCCTCAATTTGTACTTCGAGACGCATTCTATAAATCCTAGAATTTTGTCCGTATTGTTTTTTTATAGAGGATGTAAACCTTAACATTCATAATATACCGGTCGGAATACGTCATTTTAACTATCTGGATATGAGTCTTGAAGTACAATACAAAATAAATTGATCTACTCCAGCAATAGCCTTTTTACATCAAATACCGACCACATGTTTCAGATTCGTTGCCTAAAAACGTTTTACACTTTTAATTTTATTTCTGCTTATTCTGAAGAAGATGCAGTGTCAATACAGAAATATATTTAATATCTTGTTTTCGTTTAGCGATTTTCAGCTAAACAGCTGAACTACTAACATTACCCTCACAACAATCAAAAACTGATATTTCACTTAACATATGCAATATTCAGCAACATTGTCATTCAGTTAAGTTCCTGCAGTAGTAGCCCATGTATTTACCTAAATACTCTATCAAAGCCACTGACAAAATCATTATAAACAACTTAAATAAACATTATGTTATCAAAGAATTATGAGTCAAGAAGCAAAGAAGATGGCCCAAGAAAGTTCTTTGCTGCATTCTGTGCTGCATTCCAAGAGAAATACTAAAGAAACCGCTACCACTAATTAATGAAAGGTGGATATACGACACTGGAAATCAAATGTAGATGATTGTAACACATGGAAAAACCTGCAGAATACCAATATCCAGCAGTCGACGTAGAACGAATAAGGTCTTAACTATTACCAAAAAAAATCAACTGAGACTGCAAATCTTGTTGATGGTGTTAGTACATCTCTACATACTATCCCCCTTCAACGGGACGCATTGAGTGAGTTGCCGGAGATCTTGATTACAGAACCCTGCGCTCCGCCTCGAAAATCACGTCGTTTTCTGAAGTTTCTTAGTTGCTTCTATATTCTTGGAAACGTGCTCCGTGTGTGCAACTAAATGGAAGGTTGCTTGTTTTTTTACCATAAGTGTTTTCTTCTTATTATTTATGAAGAATCTTCTATGGCCGGTAAGATACGTTTGTTTTATTTACTCGAATATAACAACTGCGTTACATAACGATTCCAGATAACTTGCTGTATTACAGTTTTTATTATTCTTTTGTCTTTAAGTAAGAAACAATTTTTGTAGCGCAGGTTTGATAAGGTCAAATTACTATTCGATTCTACTTAAGATTTTTGGTATTATTATTCCTGAAGCTTTACTTATTTGCTCTACGGACACAAGGATGTCAAACTTTCATTGTTTTCGGAAACATTTCTACTGAACACTTCACTTAGACTCTTTCACCTTGTGTTGGTTCTCTGTGTTTACTTTACACAGTCTTGCCAAATGTCACTGTGTGTTTTTAGTTCATATTTTGTTTGTTCGCTGTGTGTTTTTAGTGCGTATTTTGTTTGTGTTCTCGTGTTTGCGTGTGGTTTGATATTCATTCGTTTGATATGTATGGGTGTTGTGTGGTGAGGACTGCTCTGCGAAAAAGGGACTTCTGAGTGGAGAAAAACGCAAGTAGCCATTCCATCATTACTGAACCCCTAAAAAAATACGTACCTGACTCACACAACGTGGAACAGGATGCCAAAATTATTAGAATGAACGATTACAGCAGAAAATTCCTAATAATACAGGAAAATTATACACACACAGAAAGCTCTTGCAATGAACAGCATAGTAATAAATAATCAAATCAGCATAAGCAATGAAGAATATAACCAGACTAAATAACAACTTTGTCTCCTACCACAGAAAAGAGAACTTTTTACGATTCTTTCCAATCAAAATTCTCTTTTTCCCCCCCTCCACACACGATATCACATGTACACAAATAAGAAACAAATGAATATCAAATTACACTCTGACACCACAGCAGAATACAAAATACAAGCGAAAAACATACAGCGACAGTTGGCAACATTGTATACGATAAGCACACACAACCAACACACCATGAAACAGTAAAAGTGAAATGTTGAACTGAAATGTATTCAAGAACGCCTAAAAGAAGACATTCTGGTGCACGCACGCGAATTGACTAAGGCGGGCCGCGATATTCGGATCGCGGATTTACTTTAAACTGTGCACGCTTTTAATAGTCCATTAGTTCAACATAATGTGGAAGTAGTAGGGCGCACTATTTAGGCACTATCGAGAAAATCGCAAAAGAAGCTTCACGCGGGATATACGAGTATTTACCGGAGCGTAAAGATGCTGAGCATGCGATGTCGGGGGGTAGTCATGTGACTAGCGTTAGAGTTCCGTAGCTGGTAGATTACTTGATCGAGCTCCACTTTTTTTAAGTATATTTTTTTGAACCCTGGTCTTATTATTTCATGTATAGGACATTAGGACATTTGAAAGATAACAGGGCAAGAAGAACCCATGTATTTGCATGAACTTTTATTGAATTCCAGTGGTATTTGGCTGTTTATTAATTTCAGTTATTACAACAAATATCATATTGTAATTATCGACAAACTAAACGACCAAACGCACAAAGTTCTCCTAGAAACGTTTATCTGTCTTGGTTTGTGAAATACTTTATACCAACAATTGAGTACGGCACCAAGAACTGCTTAGCATCTTGACGATTCCACCCTATAACACTGAGACCGGCCCTTTTGGGCAGTTTATTTATGTAGCTGCAAAACCTACCTAGCGTAGCAAGAACGAAAAGTCTAAAAAATAACAAAATTTACGTTATTCGGCAAAAATGGAGGTGGCTCCCTATTCTTCGACTATCGTGGTTGATTAATGTCAAAGATTCAACGCACGATGCAACTGCAAAACGTGACTTAAAAGTTTTGTTTTCTGCATTGTGGTAATCTTCCTCAAGAAGTGGAGCTTACTGATAGAGTGATGTGTACGGGTCGTCTGGATAGAACGGCTCGCACGTGTCGTATTAGGTTTAGATGCTCCGAGGTGGACGCAGGAACTGTGACGATGCAAACAAATTAGTGACACACAGATAGATGCTTTAATGAGCTACGATACTTCAGGTGTACAAGAACTCGTTGGATGTGTTTGCGGACAGATACAACTAAGCAGTGGCCTGTCAAAGCGTGCGTTACTGAATACAATTTCAATGCCAAAGCGTGCGTTACTGAATACAATGTCAACAAGACTATGTCCGTCCTGGGTGCCACATTGTGAAGCACTGTAGTAACACCTGTCCCTATTCGAAGTCTACAGATGAGTCCACTTGTAGACTAAGTCTCGCAGGCTGACACCCACAATGAACTATAGCTACGAACTGCAACCGTGGGGCTCCATGGTAGAACTGTGGTACGCCAACGCCGAACATGAAGTACCCATTGCCACCTGCGGCCGCCGCTTATCACAATACGGAAGTTCTACTCACTGCCGACGGTGCGGAGGTTTTGTGATTGAGCCGCGCTTATGTTTGGCGACTGACTTGAAAGTGTCAGTCGGAAACTGTTTCCACGCACCCACTTTGGTTGCGCCCTTTGGCGCGGACACAACAGAGAATCATTAGCAATGATTTCCGCAGATAACATGACGATTGGAGAAAAACTTCAGCGGGCTACCGTCCAAATGTCAGCACAAAATATACTTATTACTGACGATGGTCTCTTTAATTCCGACGAAGTGGATGAAAAAGGTCTATTCCTTGACACTGAATATTTTTACAGTGATGAGCATAACGAGTCAGCCGGAAAGAAAGTAAAAGCCGGATATATTCTGTTGGAGAGAAAAATGAAGGTAGTGAGACTGGCAAAAGAACACACCATGTACTCTCTACAAACACTACAAATTTCATACAAATACACGTGCTTTTTCATTCTTTCACGGCTCAAATGTCATAGCGTAATAATACGACAATTGTTGAGAACAATATGCGTTAAAAAAAAGATAAGTGGAGCTCCATGTAATGCTCCACCGATTACGGAGCGTGAACGTTAAACGCTTCACGAACCCCATCCCATGCTGACAGAGACAACGCACTGGCAGATACGTGATGCGCAAATTTTCTCTTGCGATCATCTCGAAACTGCCCAAGTAGTAAGCCGCATTACTTGCACATTATGTCGTCCTAAACGACTATTAAAAGGGTACAAAGTTTCAGGTACACAGGTGATCCGAAAGTATTCGCCACCCCTTGTGAGTAAGATTGCTGCTACGGAATAATAAGACCGCTAAATCTTAATCAGAACTAAGTAGCAATTTAAAGTTACAAAACTTGCAGTGCAGAAAGATGTTTCTTGGCTAATACACACATCAAAAAAACTTTTGCATCACCTCGGTTCCGAGAGTTCCGGAACCTGTACAGAAAATTTCAATAGATATCAACATAAACATCATTTACGCCCTTTTTATTGCTCATAAAAACAACACATTGCATGTTGTACCACCATGCAGCGAGGCCTTCAGAGGTGGTCGTCTAGACTGCTGTACACACCGGTACCTCTTATACCCAGTAGCACGTCCTCTTGCACTGATGCATGCCTGTATTAATCGTAGCACACTATCCATAAGTTCATCAAGTTCATACAGACTGATCCACTCCTCAACGGCGACTCGGCGTAGATCCCTCAGAATGGTTGGTGGGTCAGGCCGTCCTGAAACAGCCCTTTTCAATCTATCCCAGACATGTTCGTTAGGGTTCATGTCTGGAGAACATGCTGACAACTCGACTCGAGCGATTTCTTTATCCTGAAGGAAGTCATTGAAGAGATAAGCACGATGGGGGCGCGAATTGTCGTCCATGATGACGAATGCCTCGCCAGTATGCTCAAATGGATCAAATGGCTCTGAGCACTGTGGGATTAAACATCTGAGGTCATCAGTCCCCTAGAACTTAGAACTACTTAAACCTAACTATCCTAAGGACATCACACACATCCACAACCGAGGCAGGATTCGAACCTGCGACCGTAGCGGTCGCGCAGTTCCAGATTGTTGCACCTAGAACCGCTCGGCCAACTGGCCGGCGCCAATATGCTGCCGATATGGTTACACAATCGGTCGGAGGATGGAATTCAGGTATCATACAGCGTCTTCCATGACCACCAGCGGCGTAAGTCGGCCGCACATAATGCCACTCAAAAACAGTAGGGAACCTCCACCTTGCTCCACTCGCTGGACAGTGTGTATAAGGCGTTCAGCCGGGTCGGTTTGCCCCCAAACACGTCTCCGACGATTGTCTGGTTGAAGGCACATGCGACACTCATCAGTGAAGAGAACGTGATACCAATACTGAGCAGTCCATTCGGCATGTTGTTGTGCCCAGCCGGCCGCGGTGGTCTCGCGGTTCTAGGAGCGCAGTCCGGAACCGTGCGACTGCTACGGTCGCAGGTTCGAATCCTGCCTCGGGCATGGATGTGTGTGATGTCCTTAGGTTAGTTAGGTTTAAGTAGTTCTAAGTTCTAGGGGACTGATAACCACAGCAGTTGAGTCCCATAGTGCTCAGAGCCATTTGATTTTGTTGTGCCCATCTGTACCGCTCTGCATGGTTTCGTGGATGCAAAGATGGACTCGCCATGGAGAAGCGGGGTGAAGATGCGCATCATGCAGCCTATTGCGCACAGTTTGCGTCGTAACACGACGTCCTGTGGCTGCACGAAAAGCATTATTCAACATGGTGGCGTTCCTGTCAGGGTTCATCCGAGCCATAATCCATAGGTAGCGGTCATCCACTGCAGTAGTAGCCCTTGGGCGGTCTGAGCGAAGGATGCCATCGACAGTTCCTGTCTCTCTGTATCTCCTCCATGTCCAAACAACATCGCTTTGGTTCACTCCGAGACGCCTGGGCACTTCCCTTGTTGAAAGCCATTTCTGCCACAAAGTAACAACGCGGGCACGATCGAACCGCGGTATTGACCGTCTAGGCATGGTTGAAAAAACAGACGACACGAGCCGTGTACCTCCTTCCTGGTGGAGTGACTGGAACTGATCGGCTCTCGGACCCCCTCCGTCTAATAGGCGCTGCTCATGCATGATTGTTAAAATCTTTGGGCGGGTTTAGTGACATCTCTGAACAGTCAAAGGGACTGTGTCTGTGATACAATATCCACAGTCAACGTCTATCTTCAGGAATTCTGTGAGACGGGGTGACGCAAAACTTTTTTTGATGTGTGTAATAAGAGCATAATAAAACAAGGTAATACAGCACCTAACTTGAACTCATTACGAAACCCAGTTATTATGTGCATAGAACAAACATGTATTACAGGCCAATGATCTCCGAGCTGATAGTCCATGCTGCTGCAAACGTCGTCGAACTGTTCCTGCAGATGGTTGTTGTCTTGCAAACGTCCCCATCTGTTGACTCAGGGATCGAGACGAGGCTGCACGATCCGTTACAACCATGCAGATAAGATGCCTGTCATCTCAACTGCTAGTGATACGAGGCCGTTTGGATACAGCACGGCGTTCCGTATTACCCTCCTGAACCAACCGATTCCATATTCTGCTAACAGTCTTTGGATCTCGACCAAAGCGAGCAGCAATGTCGCGATACGATAAACCGCAACCGCGATAGGCTACAATCCGACCTTTATCAAAGTCGGAAACGTGATGGTACGCGTTTCTCCTCCTTACAAGAGGAATCACAACAACGTTCCACCAGGCAACGCTGGTCAACTGCTGTTTGTGTATGAGAAATCTGTTGGAAAGTTTCCTCGTGTCAGCACGTTGTAGGTGTCGCCACCGGCGCCAACCTTGTGTGAATGCTCTGAAAAGCTAATCATTTGCATATCACAGCATCTTCTTCCTGTCGGTTAAATTTCGCATCTGTAGCACGTCATCTTCGTGGTGTAGCAATTTTAATGGCCAGAAGTGTAGTTAATTAAGTTTATAATTTTGAGGTGACTACCAGCCGTAAGACAGAAGAAGCAAGGAACAGTGCCGTTCCAGAGGCGTGCCTGCCTCTCGGCCGTGGTGGCACTCGCTCCTCTGGCCGGCCCAAGCCGTTCTCGCAGCCCGGGGCGCGCGCTTCGGTTCCCCGCGAGTGTCGTAACGGACTGGCGCCAGCAGCCAACGACAGGCAGGCGGCGGCGGTACTGGCGACAGCTGCGCCACACGCGGGCTGGCGCGCGCCGGAGCGTGCACGCGTGTGATTGCTGCGTTATCGACACGCGATTTAACCGCGCGCGCCCCTGACAGCTGATGCACTTGCCGCCCGCACACCCTATCGCGGCCCGCTGCGCCGTCGGCTACACGGATCCGTTCCTCGCTAGCTGCGCGGCCCGACGTGCCGCTCTCGTGTACTGGGCCCTGCCCTCAAACAGGTTCACCGTACGTTACAGCGATTTGGTCCCGCGTCGCTGGCGCTACGCACTTCGCCTGCCATATCTGATCAGCTCTTTCCGGTTTCCTGTTCCAAATAGCAAAGTGCGTGGCAAAATATTTACGCAGACATGTATTTACAATAACAATTGAAAGCTTTCTAGCCGGCCGCGGTGGCCAAGCTGTTCTAGGCGCTTCAGTCCGGAACCGCGCGACTGCTACGGTCACAGGTTCGAATCCTGCCTCGGGCATAGATGTGTGTGACGTCCTTAGGTTAGTTAGGTTTAAGTAGTTCTAAGTTCTAGAGGACTGATGACCTCAGAAGTTAAGTCCCATAGTGCTCACAGCCATTTGACCATTTTGTGTGTCTGCAGTACTGACGTTCTCGAAAGCAATGAAAAATCAACAGATGCAGCAGCTAGAGGAAAGTAAACTACTCACTACTAATATCTCCTTTTTTCTTTATTAACCTTTTTTTTTGCCAGAAACAATCGTACGACAAAATATTCAGAACTTTACTATGAATCGTGGCGGTGGGTTTTATTTTAAAGTAAATAGTTCTTGAGAAATCAAACTCTGATTACAGACAAAAGAACTGCACAACATAAGAAGGCTGAAACAATTACAAAATTCTCTCATTACAAAATTTAAAAACACTTCAATCAATTGCGTAATTTGTGTCATAATGAAAAACAATAAGGTCAAATTAACACTAATCATGTAATTTATTAGCTACCTGAGGGATGTAGAGTTCCTTCGATTAACAGTTCTGACAAACATTTTATTTTTGGTCATGCATTAGTTACCTTTAAAACTGCTGCAGAACCTTCTCCATCAATACATAGAATGAAAAAGTATTATAAACGAGTTTACATCTCCGTAACATTCCAGGTAGCTTCTTCCAGATTCACAAAAAATGGAACTCATTCTCTGAAAAACTCAACTGCTCGCTACTGTGCCTCAAATAAGAGTGCCCCAGCGCGACACAACCGAATGACTAGCGAGTGAACCAGAGACAAAAGTAAGCAGCTAGCGAGTGAACCAGAGATAAAAGTAAACAGGGAGTAAAGGATACTACTTGTACAGTGCGCTCGCTCGTCCTTGTCCCAGTACAGCAAAGTGACTAGCGAGTGAACCAGAAATAAAAGTAAACAGCTAGCGAGTGAACCAGAGATAAAAGTAAACAGGGAGTAAAGGATATTACTTGAACAGTGCACTCGCTCGTCTTTGTCCCAGTACAGTAAAGTGACTAGCGAGTGAACCAAAGATAAGAGTAAACAGATAGGGAGTGAACCAGAGATAAAAGTAAACAGGGAGTAAAGGATACTACTTGAACAGTGCGCTCGCTCGTCTTTGTCCCAGTACAGTAAAGGTGAATTATTTACAACAGCAGAAAACGTATGAAACCCTTACACAATAAGCAAGCACAGTTCTCCGTGCTCCACCATTAAGTTTTAAAACTTTTCCAAGAATCTGTTCTTTTTAATCACGTTGACGGCGTCATTAACTCTGTTACCCTTTTTCTCCATATTTGAGAACGAAATTTTCATTTTTAAAACTCTGTGCCTGCAAAAAACTGCTTTTCCACCTTTAATTCATTGTTCAAACATGTATCGACACGTATGTGTCACCTTTAGCGCGTCTCACTTTTATACTGTATACTGATATACAATACTTTTGATTTCTGTTTTCTAATTTTGATTTGAAAACTATACCAGGGGTATTTTTCATTTTTCAGTTATTTCCAAACTGATCCACCTTGTAAGTGCCAAATATTACGTCTGTCAAGAGAATAAAATAAACAAAGTATCTCTTTTTCTACATGACTTATTTCTATCTAAAAAACTGAGAAAGTGTTTCTGATAACACAGAATTTTGTTGGCCACCACATCACTGCAAAAATAATGAGGTAAGTAATTTATTAAGAATATTCTAAGTGTCATACCAGGAAAATGACTGTTAGAAAATTGTAGTTCGAGGTGTCATTAATACAGGGGCGCTACGTCTTATTTGTGATAGTACAAGTACAGAGATGCAGCAATAATATTTTAATTGAGAGAAGTGTAACCAACCAATTTTTATTTGTTCTACTTTTTTTTTTTTTTTTTACAAAAGCGTAGCAAAATTAAATTAAAGATCAAGTCTCTCACTACCGACTTCTGTTTCTTACACACCTGCATTCCTTAGCTCAAATGTTGCCAAGTTTAGTGCAAGTCTCCCTCTGCTTTGAAGAAATAATGATAACTTTATCAAGGGGTCTTTCTGTTTTTCAACAGATAAACATGGCTGATTTGCCAGATGAAGTGTGGACAACATGGTATGTCTCTGTCATGGTCTTCCCTGTTTTGAATACGTTGACATTTTTTAATTGTTATGTTTCGGAGTAAGAACTCTGAACAGCTATTTGAGTTGGATGAGTGTAAGACATTTCGATCATACAGCATTTGGAAACCTTACACCACAGAACTGACAACTAGCTTACAGCAGCATCTTCAAAGGAATTGGAACTCCTGAGGGAAGCACTGCTTAGCAGAAAGACCACACATTTTCTAGTAATGGATGTCTGAAACAATTTTTCCATGATTTGACAGCTGTAAATAGTGTAGGGGTCTGCAACAAGGTACCAAGATGCAGTTTCGTTGAAAACACGTTTTAAAAAATGTTACTTAGAACATGTTGACGTTTCCACTCTTCATACTCGTATTTTAATGGATAAAACGACAAATATATTTCGTAAAGCAACAAAGTTTAGTAAACGCATACTGAGTGAGTACGGAGTATCCAGTAGTTCATTGAGCGCGACTGATAATAAAACAACATAAAGTAAGTTTTACTGTTCTATGTTCTGATTAATGTTACAATAAGGGTTCAAAATGAACGTGATTAACTTCAACACAGAGCCGATACTGACCTACCATGGTGTACCGTGCTCGATGGAAAATATGTGATGTCTAGCTTTTCTGTTTGTCAGTGGCCGCTGCAGAAATTGTTGCAAATAATTACACTCTGTGTCCACAGTAGTATAATATACTTCTCTGCATACTTAAGGCTAGGATGGCTAATGATGCCTACAGTACAAATCCACACCAAGCTCGAACTCTTACGGAAATCAGCAAAATACCGCGTGAAATGAAGATAACTGGCAAGTGGCGCTTCGTGTTAGTGTGTGCATGAGAATTTAGATCAGACGGGAGGCGTTGCTAGGGTAGGGCGTGGAGATGAGGTAACGACTGTATCCGGATGACGTGGTGCTCAGCGCATCTACCAAGTAACCAGGAGACCTGGGTTCCAATCCCGATCCGGCACAAATTGTCAATTGTCAACATTCCCCATAGATTTAAGACAGTATCCACTGGCAAATAATGTCTTTAATTCCTTTGTGTAATAATTCACTTCCGTGATTATATAGCACTGGAGAGAGAAGTATTATAGTGTGAATTCCGTGGATCTTGCAGGCCAATTTACAGGTCCTCCACGGCCTCTTAACCTGTACCCGAAAGCGGGTTAAATGCTGCACCTATTGGTGACGGACCCCTTCCTTCTGGAACAACGTCTTCCCTCTGTAACGTAGGGGTTGTGTGTCCTGCAAACTGCGCGCAATGGAATTTCCCCCAGAGAAGGTGGAGAAAAGATCTTCCAGTCAGGCAGATGAACCGAAACCTTTACTTTATAACTGATGAACAGGATCGTAGGCTCTCGAACAAGAGCCACAATGCCAAAATTTTTACAGTCGTAAATGATCATAATTTATTTTATTTCCTGTGTGACGCAATTACAGAACTTTTACATACGACCGGATCTTAAGACACAATGCAAAACGTGAAAACCAAGTTACAAACACGGCATTTAAAAGTCCTGTCTCTTCTCCGTGTCAAAGCTTAGTTTAAAATAAACATAAAGCAAAATGAGGTTCACACCTGTGATCCAGCATATGGTACATGTTTTAAACAAAAGATACGTTGCCATACTAACTAAAAGGACAGGAATGTGCACGTGTACAGATTTCATAAGTTCTCCTTCCACCCCTAGCGCTACATTCGCATCTCATATGTATTTGACTTTGAAATATGAAAACAACCTTCGTTTTAATTGTAATTCTGCATATTATTGTTATTATTGCAACGGGGAAGATATATGATCATTATAAAATTGTATATTAAGTATGAAATACTTTGAAACGACGCGTTATGCGTCATAAAATAAGGTACGTAATAATAAACATGTTCTTTAACACGGCATCACATAACATGATTTTTCGTATTGAAACAGAGTATGCTTTACAAAAGAAAGAAAAAGAGGATATAAACGATAAAACAACTTGGACCAGTGCAATATGGGTACTTAAGTGGGCGCATCGTTGAACGTTATGTCGACTACTGGCAGCCCTCTCTCTTTTTCCAGCAGCAGGATGCCTACACTGCTGGTTATTTGCATGGTGGTGTCAACGCGGCTGCGACAGAGAGGTACAGGACCTCACTGCAGTCACCAGCAACCTCCAGCAGGCTGATTGTTCAAGTGGTCACCCACTGGTGTAAACGAGGGCTTCGGGTGCAAATAGACTGCCGACTCAAAGGAAGCGTTTCCAGGGCACAAGGAATCTCGGGTGCCGGTAGGCTCTGACGTGGTCAGCTGGTGGTTTTCAGCATTACTAGGTGCTATTGTCACAGATTTCTGTATGGGTGCCATTTTAATTGGGTGGAATTTTCAAGTATAATGTCTGTACGTTGATCACCAGACTTTTAGATGCAACAATTGTGTACTGGGGCAAATCAGTTTCTACCCCACTTTCTATTGTTGCCAGTTGTATCAAAGATGGTGGTGTGTATACTTGGCAAAAGCACATGACATCGTCCAAGATGGTGGCTGTGAGGTCATCCAACATGGTGGATTTTGGCGGGAAGATTGGTCAATTGGGCAACCTCCACTAATGTAAGTCATCCGACTGCCACCTCTTCCTAGGAACTGGGGCCAAGTTTTAATTTTGGTGGTAAAGAAAGGTCAATTGGGCTATCTCTACTAACCCAAGAAAATTGCGTGAAAGAAAGGGCAGTTGGACCTCCTCCACTAACTTACATCACCCGACCGCCACCTCCTACTAGGGATTTGCAGGAAAAGGACTCGACCAGTGCTGGACATAAATCTTTATTATTTTGCTTGCACTATTTTCCTTAAACAATTAGAGGCACTACCACCATCCAGTGTGGTCGCCAAGGGGTCCAGACTACAACTGAGCTAGTACACAGTACCACCACCAGACGATGCTGTCTTCCCTCCTGTGATGTAATCCAAGATGGTAGGGGGGGGGGGGGGGGATGGTGGGAAACAGTGTGGTCACAATGGGGTATAGACACCAACTGACCTAGTACACAGTACCACTGCCAGAAGGCGCTTGCATTGGTGATATAATACAAGATGGCACCATGACATCAGCTGATGACACAAGTACCATTATCCAAGATGGTGCAAAACAGCGTTTTCACCATGAGGTCAGGGTCTAGCGCGCAGTAACCACCACCAGAGAGCGCTGTCGTCCATTCCGTGACGTAATCCAAGATGGCGGACCAGGGTGGGGGAAAATGGCGGAAAAAGGACTCTGCCTGTGCTGGATGTAAGTCTATATTTTGCAGTCAGTGTCTCCACCATGAGATCTAGAGTCCAACTGACCTAGTACACAGTACTGCCACCAGAGGGTGCTGTCAACCCTCCTGTGACATAATCCAAGATGGTGGTCTGGAAGGGGAAAATGGGCCGAAAATGACTCAGCCTGTGCTGGGCTGATGGAGAGAATAAGGAAGGAGTGTACTTTATTTATTTTGGAAGAATTTACTAAGGGATGGAGTATATTTATCACACTGATACAAAACACACGCTTTGACATATTTGGGCTCATGCCACACAGCCCACAGGTCTGTAAACTACTCCTAAATAACTCTCTGCAGACATGCAAACGACTCCTAAATTAGCAAAATAATTTTGGCACAGATATGTAAACTGCTCCTAAATATTGCAGTACACTGATGTGTAGACACGCTCAGTACTTGTAAACTGTCCAGTTAGTGAGTAGCACAGCCTACAGACCTGCTCGCAAAATAATGCACCAGACTATGCCCACCATCCCCCTATCCACTGGACCGCACATGCTCCCAGAAGTCGAGATGCACTGACAGCCCCTGGAAAGTGGCACAGTCGCCAGCTGCCAAGCCACACATAGGTGCCTGTTTGGATCCCTCAAGCATGAGGTGGTGACATCCCTTTCATACTTGGTACCTGAGAAATTCCTATCGAAATACATGTTCACCCAAGCTCCGCTGCTGACGTGACCAGACGGGAGTGAAGACCTATTTGCGAGCCATCAGTCTCACTCTGCTGCTGATCGCATGTGCAAGTTTACCATTCCTGGCGCGATGACACATAGTTGCAGTGCACGTCCAGTGGGAGCACCGTTTGCAATTGTTTTCTGCAGACGAGACTTTCAGTGGTAAAATTATTTTGCACAGTTCGCTAAATCGCACTGACAGTTAAACCCCGCAAAAGTGGTCTACGGATCATAAATAGATACAAGACTCACAAGAATTATCGAAGCCAAGAACATATTTACCAGCGTAACTACAATTAAATATCAAGATTGCTGCTACTGTCTGACGCAATCGATGTATAGATAATGTCTCCTCTTGATGGCTGTGGTTCTGGAACGAACCTCAGAATCTATAGCACACACAATTTTCCACATAAAAAATCTCTCTCATACCCTCGCAATTATCGATGTGCTGAATCTATATGTCCCTCATGATAGGACACACACCCATCTTCTCCGGTCATGCCACAACATAGGCCACAGTAACTTTACAATGCAATATGTACACATTCTACACAAACAGTGAGTCATCCTCTATATCTGTACAGCACCCGAAAAAATTATGGTACGCCTACACTCACAGTGGCTATATGTCTCCATTCTAGGAAATTATCTGACAAAGTCTTACAATCAGCGCTTCTAGATGGTGACCCCAAACAAGTGTTATGAAGGACAGGCGTCAGGCACTATGTGTGTTAATGAATACCTCACCCACGGTCATAATACTTGGAAAGACATAACCGATGCAGGTTGGTGTACTGTAATCATCACCACTATTGATAGAACAACAAGGGAAAATGCGATTTCGTTCTTCCTCACCCTCCTTCCTCGCGGCACCCCATCCATCACGTGTTACCCTTCCTGCTTTCAACATACACAAACGTTCTCACCGCTATGTATAGACTCCTATATCCCAGCACAAAGGACGTCTTGTGAATGAATGGGGGATTATGATTGGCTTTTTTGAATTTACCCGCCGAATTACTGATGCCATCGCTGACCATATGTAAGGTTAACAGTAAAAAAAGGAACCCAAGCCTTTGAACGTGTTTTTCTCGAAACACTGCTTTTAAAATTGTATGGAAAAATAACTTGAGAATGATATATACTACTTTTATCAGAATTTGTCAGTGGCGATCTAAACTTAATTCTCTGTCAGAGTACGTAGCCATTTTGCGATGTTTTGCAAAGTGTACTTTCGGTGCAATCTTTTGTCTAGACTTTATAGGCGAAGGAAATGGCATTTGTTTCAGCATGCAACCAGTTTGTTGGAACTCGATATTTTTAAAATACCCTATGTCTGCTGAGAGAAAAAAATATTGAAAATTATTTTGTTACTGGACCAATAGGACGGATTCGAGAATTCCCGTCGATAACCATTGTTCCGGCTACAAGGTGTCCTGGTGCAGCGGCTACAGGGAGTGTCCGCTGTGGACACAAAAAGGATTTGTAAGAGCCAAAAGTGTAAAGAACAAAACTATATTATCAGATTTGCCATTACTTTCTACACTGAAGCGCCAAAGAAACTGGTATAGGCATGCGCATTCAAATACAGAGATACGTAAACAGGCAGAATACGGCTCTGCTGTCGGCAACGCCCATATAAGACAAGTGTCTGGCGGAGTTGTCAGATCCGTTACTGGTGCTGCAATGGCAGGTTATCAAGATTTAAGACCGTTTGAACGTGGTGTTATGGTCGTTGCACGAGCAATAGGACACAATATCTCCGAGGTAGCGATGAAGTGGGGATTTTCCCGTACGACCATTGCATGAGTGTGAATATGAGGAATCAGGTGAAACATCGACATCACTACGGACGGAAAAAGTTCCTGTAAGAACGGGACCTACAACGATTGAAGATAATGGCTCAACGTGACAGAAGCTGGTGCAGATTTCAGTGCTGGGCCATCAACAAGTGTCAGCGTGCGAACCATTCAACGAAACATCGTCGATATCGGCTTTCGGAGCCGAAGGCCCACTCGCATATCCTTGAGGACCGCACGACACAAAGCTTTACGCCTCGCCTGGGCCCGTCAATACCGTCATTGGACTGTTGACGACTGGAAACATGTTGCCTGGTCGGTCGAGTCTCGTTTCAAATTGTATCGAGCGGATGAGCGTGTACGAGTATGAAGGCAACTTGATGAATCCATGGACCCTTCATATCACCTGGGGAATGTTCAAGCTTGTGGACGCTCTGAAATGGTGTGGGCCGTGTGCTAGTGGAGTGATATGGGACGCCTAATACATTTACATACGACTCTGACAGGTGACAAGTGCGTAAGCATCCTGTCTGATCACCTTCGTCCATTCATGTCCATTGTGCATTCCGGCGGACTTGGGCAATTCCAGTAGGACAATGAGACACCCCATAAGTCCAAAATTGCTACAGAGTGGCTGAGTTTGAACACTTCCGTTGGCCACCAAACTCCCCTAATATGAGCATTATTGAGCATATCTGGGATATCTTGCAAAGTGCTGTTCAGAAGAGATTTCCACCCTCTCGTACTCTTACGGACTCCTGGACAGCCCTGCAGGATTCATGGTGTCTATTCTCTCCAGACATTAGTGGAGTCCATGTCAAGTAGTGTTGCGCCACTCCTGTGTGCTCGCGGGGGCCCTACACGATATTACGCAAGTGTACCAGTTTCTCTGACTCTTCAGTGTATTTTACTTGATAAAAATCACGAATATCTCTTAATTTTCATGTGCTGTAAGAGGGCTACCCACTTAAAATTACAAGCTCGTTCTAAACAGTGATGTCTCCTATTTTGTATGTCAAAATTCTTACAGGTTTTTATATAAAACGAAAGTGAATATTCTACATATTTCTTCTTCATTTCTACATACTTATTTCGGAATATAGTCGCCCTGGAGACGAAAACATTTCTCCTAACCAGGGACTAGTTTACTGATACAGTCACTGTAAAATGTTTTACGTTGTTGATAGGGCGACAGGCTCGCCTCTGCTTGTACAGCTTCATCACTACCAAATTTAAGTCCTCAAAGGTGTTCGTTAAGCTATGGAAACAGACAGAAATTTGCAAGTCAGGACTGTATGGAGGATGTTCGATGGTAGTGAACGCCAGGTGTTGCAAATGTTGCAGCGCCCGTGAATCGTCAGGCATTGTAATGCTGACGAAGAGTGTGCAACATATGTGGACGAGTTCGTCGAATTCGAAACTCGATTACAGTATGATGTTGCTCACGCACAGTCATAGTTATGGTGGGCACAGCCATGTTACATGCTACAGTTCGACGTCCTCTAGTGCCAGAGCACTGCAAATATGTAGACACGAAGAATAAAGATATAGAATCTACATCTACATCTACGTGATTACTCTGCTATTCACAATATAGTGCCTGGCAGAGGGTTCAATGAAGCACCTTCATGCTGTCTCTCTACCGTTCCACTATCGCACGGCATGCGGGAAAAACGAGCACTTAAATTTTTCCGTGCGAGCCCTGATTTCTCTTATTTTATCGTGATGATCGTTTCTCCCTATGTAGGTGGGTGCCAACAGAATGTTTTCGCAATCGGAGGAGAAAACTGGTGACTGATGAGAAGATCCCGTCGCAACGAAAAACGCCTTTGTTTTAATCATTGTCACTCCAATTCACGTATCATGTTGAAACGTCCCCTCAGAAAAATTTATGAATGACTGTGCTGATAAACCTCTTACATTATTTGATTTTGAAACAGCTGAGCAGAACTGAACGTACTCAGACATTTCGCTCTTTACCTATTCTGATCAACACTAAACTGACACACAATATTTTTAGCGCAACGCGATCTGACTTTCAAAAACCCCTACAAAAGAATAGCCCTGACTAACAATATCCTATACCTTTCATGAATCACTTACCTCACAAAAATCTTCGTTACTCGAACTAATGCATTACAGCGTGCGCCAATACTGTCAGCTGGATAAAAGATTGTAACTACTGAAGGCACTAACTACTGATAGACATAGTTAGCAAATGAAAGATTTTGATAGAGAACAAACAATGTATTTACCTCAATAGTGTTCAAAAGTCATAATATATATATCAGTTCATGACATCCAGTCTTACAAATTTACTGTCTCTGATGGACACACGTCCAGATCATCCGCTCTCAAAACTGCGCCATCTCTCTCACGCATCCACCACTGCTGGCGGCTCACCTCCAACTGCGCAACGCTACGCGTTCTTAACATCCAACTGCCCAACACTACAATAGCAGATTCCAACATGCAAACCAGCCACAGACTGCACACAGCACAGTCAGTGATTTTCATATAGAGCGCTACGTGGCGTTACCAATATAAAAACCTAAACAGCCTACTTACAATGTCTATGACACTGTCTCCCCTGTTTCGCGATAATACAAAGCGAGCTGCCGTTCTTTGTACCTTTTCGATGTCATCTGTCAGTCCCACCTGATGCGGATCTCATACCGCACTGCAGTACTCCAGAATAGGGCGGACAAGCGTAGTGTAAGCAGTCTCTTTGGTAGACCTGTTGCACCTTCTAAGTGTTCTGCCTACGAATCGCAGTCTTTGGTTTGCTCTATCCACAATATTACAATATTATCTATGTGAGCGTTCCAATTCAGGTTATTTGTAATTGTAATCCCTAAGTATTTAGTTGAATTTACAGAATGTTAACAACGTTTATTTTATTTGAAAAGCACATTGAAAATTGGGAGGCATCACCTTTCAGCACGCCCTCGTATGTCTCCTCAAGGTGAAATCTTTTTCAAAAACGCAATGCAAGGTCATTCACGATGATCGCCCTCCTTTCCCTTAGCCGTTTTTCTTTCCCTTGTAACACCCCACCCGTCACTTATCTGGTTTTGGCGTGTGTTCACCCCAGGTAATTGACTAACAGATCAACAGAGAGTGCAAAACTGCCGCAATGTAGGATAACGCAAATAAAGTAATAAGGCCCTTTGACTCCTGATTGAACTGCGGTGGTAGTGTTGACATCAATTGATTCTGAATTGATCCCTTTTAATTAAAAAGGGGTGCAAATTGATGTTATATTCAGCCATTGAACACCAGATGCTAATGTTCAACATAAAATTAATTAGGAAAATGACTTGGGATTTCAACTACTTGATTGAAAACAGATGGAGTCGATTAGCACAGATTTATTTTAACTCAGGACCTTCAATTATCACATTACATGACTCTCCTAACAGGAAGTGGTAATAAATTGCGTTTGCGTGGAGTAAAGCACGGTAAATAAAAAGTAATTCCTATCGACTGACCCAGGTGTAATGTGAAGTGCGAGAAGAATTCTCGTGGAAACGTTGCTGACGTGATCCAACAAATTAATCAGTGACCGGAGCGGGCGCAATATCACCGAATTCAGCGTGGTGGCGCGGCGTCGTTATGCAGAAGTCGGCCGAGCTCGTGGTGCTGCAAGGTTGCGCTCGTCTATTCACTTCTAGCTATCTTGCTCAGTACATAGCTGAACGAAAACTTTCTATCTCCAAGCTCAATCGTTCCGTTTGCTAAGTCCTAAACTGCAGAGATACTCACTCTCTCTCAGGCAATCTGAGTAAAGAACGCCACGTCCACACTCTAGGCAAGCTGGGAACGGAAGATCTCTACGGAGACTTCTCCCAGTCCGCTCTTCGCCTAGGTTTCACCTCCAGCGAAATCACTTACGCCAATTGCAGTGCAAGTCGCGTTAATTATACGTCGCTTCCCAGCACTGACCAATGCCTGCTCTGGGAAGTGAACAAATTCCCACAAAATTTCCCTTCCTCTCAACTTCTGCTATTGAGCTCCTCCCAGGCCACCCGTCAAGGTTAGCATCTGCACAAAACACCTATTTTTCCGGAATTCTGACTCCCAGGAGAGTACTTCAAATTCCTCGGTCCTACGTTCCCATCGAAGGCCGGCGTATTTAATTCTGTCGCTCTTCACCCGATTTACTTCAGACTCTGTGGACCGTGAATTCAGCGTGAATGTGCTATAGTCACGAACACGCATATTTTGACCTCTGTTGACCGCTCCACCGTAGCTTTGCGCGGCTTACTCGCACATTTAACTGAAAACGGGACGACGGACATTTATCAACAGGCGTACAAGTTCTCCGTCTGATTCCCGGTACACCAGCATCGGGTCAACCACCCACTCACTGTCACTCATCTCAAGGCAGCTGGAGACCGAGCCCTGTTACCACTTTCTCAGAGCTCGAGCCGCCCTAAGCTGCCTGTTGTCGTTTCCCTTCGCTGCTCCCCAGCCGGCCACGCTCAACTCTGTATACTTCCCTGGGACAAACTAGCCTCTAGTAAATCGACGCGTTTCCACAAAGTTTTCATGTCGTGTGAATTACTTTAAAACCATCACCCGACATTAATTATTCAAATACGTCCATATTATATACCCTCTACAAGATGTATTGTGCCTTGTCAGTCATTTTTGTTCAGCCCTACTGTTCGCTCAACATGAGTTAGGTGATCTTTCATGACTTTATGTAAGGGGCGTAGTTCTTGCCATCTCACACCCTGTACCAGGTTTTCGCAGCGCAATGTTACGTTCTCCTGGCCGTGCAGAGCGCCGTCAGAGGCCGGCGCACAGTGCCGGCTCCCAGTGACGCCCGGCGCCCGGCAGCCGCGCCGCGGGGCCCTGGCTGGGGCGGCGCTGCCGCTGCCGCTGTCGCTACCTGCTTCGCCACTCCGCTGGCTGCAGATACAGGCGCAGCCGCTGCAACTTCCGCCCGCGTGCGCAGCGGGGCGGCAGGGTGGACGCCGAGCAGAGCGTGTTATTGTTGCGGTCCGCACGCCAGAGAGAGGCAGAGAGGGAAAGCCCCGGGGCTACAGCAGAGCTAGGGCGACGCGCGCGCCCGCCTGTGCCTGCGCGTCCTGCGTGCTACGCGCTGCGTGGCTCACCGAGGAAGAGTCGCAGAGGCGGGAGGCGAACAGGTGCTGCCGCCTCCACGCCCCGGGCGCAGCGGCTGCACTAACCAGGTACCGCACCGCCATCTCCTACGCCACCCTCTGCTTACCTGCTGTGCATCACAGGACCAGGACATGTGGTAGTGGTAACCCAGTGTCGATTTATTCTACACTGTTGGTTAAGTGTATTAGAAACCTCCCCCCTTCACACTCTATATACCTGACCTTGCAGGCAGTGTTAATACTTATTATGATTATCCATTACGGATATTTAGAACCGTGACTATATACTGAATGTACATAAGTTATACAGAACTGCAACCAGTCACCTTTTTGAACAATTATGTTTTATTACATGAACTGGTTTTCCAACCTTTTCAGGTTCATCTTCAGATGGTTTCAGGAAGTTACATCATCACTGCTAGCATAATGCTCGGTGCTGGCTCTATAACAAAAATATGGGTCACACTTTAATGTATCGCCATGACTGTAGCTTATCTTTCGATATGGATGTAATTTTAGGTTTTTACTTACTGCGACAGTATAGGCGGCTTCTTTCGGTTAGTATCCATCTGGCTGCCTCCATTTGGATGTTCAGTAGTTATATCAGTATACGCCCTTCCACACGAACTATATTAATTTACACTCTGACAGTGAGACTATTGCAACATCCAGCATGCGCATTACAACTGTTGCTTGTAACAAAGATCTTGACAGAAAGATATGGCATAGGCCTACTTTGTACAGAGGTGTAATTTTTTGTTCTTTACATGTGTTAAACTCGATATAAGGGCAAGTATTTTAGTCAGAATGGCGATAACATGAGAGCACAATATAAAATAAATAAATAAATTACTACAAGAACAAACTTCAGGTGATCTGATACCTTATTTCTATTTGTATATTACAGGCAGTTTAAAGCATTTTTTTGTCATGATTGGCATTAACATGAGTACTCAGGAATCAATAATACAGAGTTATTGTAGCTGCAGTGAGATGCAGCTGTATGTATGACTAGGACCTTTATTTTTAAATTATTAACGAATCTTCAGATTAACTATTGACTTATTTCTGTTGTTATGTTAACATGATCTGGGGTCTTATGAAGAGTAGATCCTGTTTGTTTTAGCTAAAGGTATATGTATAAATGTTATAGTGGTTGTAATGGAGTAAGCTGTTTGTATGGCTGTACACTTTATATTCAAAAAATCATGAACAAAAGTTCTTAAACTGTTGACTTATTTTTATTCTTACATTAGAGTGATCTGGAATACTGGTAAAGGCAGCTTCTGTTTGTTCCAGCTAGAATTAATATGTATAAAAGTACTGATTTATGTTAGCAGTAGAGGGCCTTAAATTTATGAATATGGTAAAAGTTTTATTCTGTGGTAGGATATTACATTGACACCAGTGTAGTTAGGATGTAAGGAGAGGGAGATGGGGAGGTCGTTGGGAGGGGGGATGGAGAGCTGGTGTAGGGTTCATTGAGTGGTTACTCGATTTGAACTAGTAGATCTTCACAGTTATGAAGGAAAAATTTGTTTCTCAGTTCAATTTGATCATTGAGTAGGTAGTCAGGTGCTGTATTTGTGTAGATAAGTAATTCAATTTCTTCAAGAAGGTCAAGTATTGTGCCTTTGTTGGCAAAATGGAGTATTTGGAGATTCTGTTCTATGTTGTTTGCAGAATGATTGTGTTGGGCAAGATGTGAGGCAAAGCTGGACTTGTTCAGGTTGTTAAGACGGAGTGCATCTATGTGTTCTTTAACTCTTGTTGTGAAGCTTCTACCCCTTTGTCCAATGTAGAAGCTTGGATATGAGTTTCAAATGAGCTTGTACACATCTGACTTTTGATACTGTTGTATAGTGGTTTTCGTGCTGTGTATGATTTTATTTTGTATTTTGTTGTTGGTGAAGAAACTTATTTTTATGTTGTATGTCTTGAAGAGGTTGGAAGTTTGGCCAGAAATCTTCTCTAGGAAAGGCAAGCTAATAAATGTACTCTTCTTGCTTGTGGGTGGCTGTTCAGCAGTTGGTGGATTAGTTTATCTATTACTGCAGGGTTGTAGCCATTGGTGGAGGCAATTGATATAATAAATTCTGTTTCTTTTTGTCTTTCACTTGCGTCCATTGGGATTTTAAGCATGTGATTAACCATTGTTCTGGAGGATGCTTTTTTATATTGGTCTGAATGGCAAGAAGATTTGTGTATGGTTACATTGGTGGTTGTTGGCTTTCTGAAAATTTGAAATTTATGTTTCTGATTTTTATTTGAGATTGTTTGATCAAGATAGTTAATGCCTTCTGGTGTTTCATGTTCTACTGTGAATTGTATTTTATTGTGTATTTTATTAAGTTCTTTGGCGAGATTAGCTATTTCTTCTGTTGTTCCATTGAACAGAATGAGTGTGTCATCAACATAGCATTTGTAATAAAGCAGCTTATCTTTTAGTTGGGTTTTGGAACTAAAACGTTGTGTACAAGGTTATATATATATATATATATATATATATATATATATATATATATATATATATATATATGGATGTATATATAGCTGCATGTCTGCTAGCAAGCCTGCAAGACTACTACCCATTGTCAGTCCATCTTCCTGAATGTAAAACTTGTTGTTGGACAGGAAGGAGTTGTGTGACAATATAAGCTCCAGGATCTCTATGAGTTCATAATTTCAGCTATACCCATTGTCCCATGTTTGAGTAAGTTATTTCTTATTAAACTAATTTGTATATAGGTTTACTATGTCAAGAGATGCAAATTTAGCTGTGACTGGGATGGAGATATCTTTTATATTATTGATATTGATGAGCTAATAACTGTTATTAATGGAGAAGTTATTTTGAAATTCATATGCCTTGCGGATAATGACATTACGTTTTTTGGTGATTTTATGGCTTGGGCTATTGATGGAGTTCACAATGGGATGTATCGGACATTCTGGTTTGGGGATCTTAGTCTGTGATCTCAGTTTTGGTGCTGATGGGTTCACCACTATACAGTGCTTTGTTTCTAATGGTGTCAACAAGAAGTTGCAGTTTTTAAGCAACTTTTTAATTTTATCATGGAGTTTTGGAGTAGGGTCATATGCTATTTCCTTCATGTTATTCTTTCTGAAGAATTCACAAGTTTTGCTAATATAGTCTGATGCATATATGACAACAGCTGTGTTACCTTTGTCTGCTCTGTCAACGAGGGCATTTTCAGTTGAAAGTTTCTTATTTATGTCACATAATGTCTTATGTTCAGTATTCATCTTATTGTCCATTTTCTTCTCGTGAATGCTTCTCATAATGATGTTGTTTGCCTTACGAGCTATAGCATTTTGTTCATTGTGTTTTAGTTTAGCTGCTGTGCATGCAATTTTTGTGCAAACTATGAGGTCTTTAATGTTGCTTTTATTTAGTGCGGGGGTAATGTTGTGCTTAAGGCCTTTGTTTAACAGCTTTAATTCGTTACTACTGAAGCATATTTCTGTAGCATTTATCACTTTATCAAAAAACTTACTTTCTGTTTGAGAAGAGATACTGGAGTATTTCACTGCATTCTTTGAAATTAGAGCATTTATCTTTTTCTCGTGTCTATGTGAGATGATAATATGTTCTTTGTTGAAATATTCATTGACATAGTCTAAGAAGACCATGAATACATGAGAAACAAGTTTATGGCTAAGTTCTAAGTGTATATCGTACAGCTTTGAATTGAGCAGACTTCCGAAGATGATGAATTTACCGTACAACTGGGCTTTTATGTGATTTTTAAGCGCTTCTTGCAACGTAACGTCATACTAATATGTACTAGGACATTTAGCTTCCACATACACAGACGGAATACAGATCGCAGTACTAAGAAAGTGTTGTACGGCATAAACAAAAGTTGGCAGGCGTGTTTGTAAGTCTCAGAGGTGATGTCTATTCGGATTTCGCCCCCGTCCCATCAAATTGGTGCTAGTAGCGCCACTAAGAGGATGCAAATCAGGTTTGCTTTAGATACACCCTGTAGCCGTTGTTAGTTGCCTCTGAGGCTGGACGTGGTGAGGTTATGCCAGTCAAGAATGTCTTTAAGGTGACAAAGCCACTGTACAAGACTGCTGCTAGCGGTGGTCACGCGAATTTACGATCGCAAGACGTCCGGGCTCTGGGCGGCCACATGGTTTCTAGCGACAGGGAATATCATTCTGTTCGGCGTATGGGTCTGTCGCATCGTACTGCATCTGCAGCAGCAGTTTGAGCAGCAATTGCCACCACAGTGACACAAGGCCCAGTAGCGCACATTCCACTGACCCCAAACCACAGCCATTTGCGGCTTGAGTGGCGTCAAGCGAGAGCTCATTGGAGGACAAAAAATGGCTCTGAGCACTATGGGACTTAACTTCTGAGGTCATCAGTCCCCTAGAACTTAGAACTACTTAAACCTAACTCACCTAAGGACATCACACACATCCATGCCCGAAGCAGGATTCGAACCTGCGACCGTAGCGGTCGCGCGGTTCCAGACTGAAGCGCCTAGAACCTCTTGGCCGCTCCGGCCGGCCATTGGAGGACAGGGTGGGGGTATGTTGAGATTTCTGATGATAGCTCGTTTTGCGTCTGTGATGGCCGTGTGTTGGTTAGAAGGAGTCTAGTTAAGGGCCTGCTAACAATCTATCTGTATGGTAGACACACTGGGCCTACACCTGGAGTTATGACTAAGAGTACGATTACACGTGACACCAGGAACGCTCTCGTGGTTCTCGCACACAACCTGACTGCAAATCTGTACGTCAGTCTCGTGAGTCCACCTGCTGTGCTGCCATTCACGCCCACGGGGTGCTTTCCAATGGGATACTGGTCGCCCTCATACTGCTGTTGTATCCAAAAAGCCTCTGTACAGTGTCGACATGTTGCCTTGATCTGCTCGATCACCAGATCTCTCTACAATGGATCGCATTTGGGACATCATCGGACGGTGACTTCAGCGTCATCCACGAACAGCATTAACCGTCCATGTATTGACCGACGTGGTGCAAGAGGGATGGAACTCCGTCCCTCTAACTGAGATCCGGCACCTGCACAACAAAATGTATGCACGTTTGCTTTCAACATTCCGGTGGCTACACTGGCTATTCCTGTACCAGCAGTTCACATTTGCAATGGTTTACCTCGCGCTTACACTAACCTGTGATCTTGCAATGTTAATGATTTAAATACGTTGCTGGAGAAATTTATTCTTGTAACTTCATTACTCTATATTAATTGTTTCTTAATGTTTTCCGATTTTTTCCGTCAGTGTATATGGACTTTTAATTTTGATAGAAATATAGCTTTTATGTGCAGAGATGTAATCGGAATATGCAACATTAATTGTAGACACGTTACCTCTCCCTCCCCTAGTTCAGGACAATACTGTGACATGAAGTCTAATACAGGGACAGTAGAGTTAAATTTATCTGTCGCCACGATAGTTTGAACTAGTGTTTCTTTACGCCACGTATTAGTGACTTTGTTACGAGCTTATCCTGCCTTGTGAATTTTCTTTCACCCACACGCATAAAAGGGCTTGCCACAAAGTTTGCCAATTTGGTATGATTCATTTACCTGATTTTCTTAAAATCCAAATAGTTATACACCTCTCCTCGTTGGAACAAAATAAGAATGAAAACAAGTAAACTGAATTAAGCTCGGTAACTAAGCAATACTTCTGCACACTCATTTACGCGTACGCTTAGTGAAATCGTATGCAAAAAAAGAAAGAAGAAGGAAAAAGTTCACAACACTTCTAAGTGTTGGATCCATACCTACACATCCGATGGTATGAGGGAAAACGACGTAATGACATATTCAATACAATTTTCTTAAAAACTGTATGTTACGATTAGAAAAAGAGTTACAATGCGAAATAAAACTTTTTTTACTATAGCATTCACAGACGTCAAAAAAAAAAAAAAAAAAAAAAAGGGTTCAAATGGCTCTGAGCACTATGGGACTTAACATCTGAGGTCATCAGTACCCTAGAACTTAGAACTACTTAAACCTAACTAACCTAAGGCACCACACACATCCATGCCCGAGGCAGGATTCGAACCTGCGACTGTAGCTGTCATGTGGTTCCAGACTGAAGCGCCTAGAACCGCTCGGCCACACAGGCCGGCTCACAGACGTCCTTAAATTAATTAATGCAACTTGTTGTCTGCAATTTCAATTGTTACAATTGGTTCTGCAGATCTGTGTGCCGTCAGAAAGGTACTTCTGTAGTCTACGGAATAACTTTCTTCATTTTCCAATGGGTGAAGAAAATTTTTGTAAAATCTGACGCTTATGTAGAATGATCTACACATAGGCATAGAGACGTGCAGTATTCTGCTTTACCTGTTTTCAAATAAGTTTCCACCAGAATTGAAAAAAGGAATAATCCATGGATTTTAAATCTAAACTGAAGCATTTCGTCACGACTCATTCATTCTAACCTGTTGGGACGTTCGCCGAAAGTAAATTAAGGAGCTTCCAGCGTTACAGTGTTGATGTTGGTAAATACCCAGCTGCTTTTCGTCTGCATAAAGCACTCCGTCTTCTTGCTACCAGTGGCAAATCGGGACCATCCGACAGCCGTGTCATCCGCAGCTGAGAATGCGGATAGGAGGGACATGTGGTCAGCACACCGCTCTCCCGGTCGTTATGATGATTTTCTTTGACCGGAGCCGCTACTATTCGGTCGAGTAGCTCCCCAAGTGACATCACGAAGCTGAGTGCGCCCCGAAAAATGGCAACAGCGCATGACGGCGCAGACGGTCACCCACCCAAGTGCCGACCACGCCCGACAGCGCTTAACTTCAGTGATCTGACGGGAACCGGTGCATTCACTGCGGCAAGGCCGTTGCCTTGTCGTCTGCATAGGATTCGTGTAAATTTTATGTCATCAATTATTAAGTTTCATTATATAAATTTCATGTACTAGGTTGTTCCATGACCACGGAGATTTGCTTCCCTATTTAGTCCTAAGGAACTAGACGAAAAAATTTAAAAACCTATATATACCTATTTCTGTCACCTTACCTCCAGTTAGACAGCTCTTAGAAGCTATCGGTAGTAACAGAAAGCTTCCAAGTAAAGTATAAACTCGTTTTCGCATCTACAAACAAAATAATTTTGTGACCAGTTCATGTGTAAACCACACACTTGCTGTTTTCATCACTAACGGCAGTACTATGCAAGAACACACTGCGCCAGAGCCACTGTTGAATTTTGTTCCGAATTACAGTATTTATAAATAAAACGCTTAAGCGGGCTGTTGTCGCAAGTAAATACCCCACCCAGAAACATACTCAGTTTCACGGTATCTGTAATGAAATAATTTCTGAAAAAAGCTGCATAAATAATCAGTCAGACCTTGATAAGATTTCAAAGTTGTACAATAATTGGAAAAATGCTTTAGATGTTTGAGAATGTAAGCTTCCTTGCTTCACAAAATGGAATAAAAAGACCTAGTCTGTCTTGACAACAATATCAACGGGCTATTGTGGTGATTGGTAAACAATGCATACACATACTTTGATTTAACAGTCTGTAAAGGTGTGAAATGGAACGGGCATATAGGAACAGTCGCGCTTCAAGCAGATGGCAGACTTTGGTTCATTGGTAGGATACTAGGGAAATGCAATCAGTCTACAAAGGAAACTGCTTACAAAACAGTAGTGATATCCATCCACGAATATTGTTCCTATACCAAATGAAACTACTGTAACAGGGGATATCGAACTTACACATCAGCACGAAAGATCACAGGTCTGTTTAACCCATTTGAGAGAGTCACTAATATGTTCGCAAAAATTGAAACCACAAACTTTTGAAGACAGACGGAATGTATTCTGTGGAAGCCTGTATAATAAGTTTCAAGAGCACACGTCACGTGATGAATGTAGGAATATATTATTCGTCGCCCGCATCTCGTGGTCGTGCGGTAGCGTTCTCGCTTCCCACGCCCGGGTTCCCGGGTTCGATTCCCGGCGGGGTCAGGGATTTTCTCTGCCTCGTGATGGCTGGGTGTTGCGTGATGTCCTTAGGTTAGTTAGGTTTAAGTAGTTCTAAGTTCTAGGGGACTGATGACCATAGATGTTAAGTCCCATAGTGCTCAGAGCCATATTATTCGTCGCCGACATATCACTCTCGTATGAACCGCGAAGAAAAGGTTAGAATAGTTACAGTGTGAATATAGGCTGTAGATACTACTGCTTTGTTACTAATTGAACGTGGCTACAAGATTATTGTGCTGTGGTTCAAATGGCTCTGAGCACTATGGGACTTAACATCTGAGGTCATTAGTCCCCTAGAACTTAGAACTACTTAAACCTAACTAACCTAAGGACATCACACACATTTATGTCCGAGGCAGGATTCGAACCTGCGACCGTAGCGGTCACGCGGTTCCAGACCCAGAACCGCTCGGCAACACCGGCCGGCTTATTGAGCTGTGGCTAGCAATGGATTCCATTTGGTCTAAAAGTGGTTTCTGATAAAAATAACAGTTGTAGGAGATAACAGAGAAATTGTACAGACGACACGACAGGCGGACCAGCTAAAATTTAAATATATTTTTCCAAATCCACATTAAAATGCGATGTAGTCTGTTACAATATAAAAACTAGTACTGGAGCTACAGTTAAACCAAACCTGGCATGAAAATGTCTTGCTTCAGGTCAAGAGAAATAAAGCAACTGACTGAAACATAAATAAGAGTCTTCATAACTCGTGCAGGCACTGTTTATAGTGTACACAGACAGTTACTTTAATATGATTAGTAGCCAAGAGACTTGAGTCCAGGGAGTGACATCACAAAATACCTGTAGAGAAAACATGTCTAGCTTCATCACGCTTACCGGACGGGATTCTATCGGTTGAATTACCTATCACTGCTGCACTAACTCGAGCTGCACGATCCATGGCTGTCACAGGAAGCGTGCACGCAGACACTAACACGTTGGCAGCACCCACACTAGTGAGGATAACGAGCTACTCGAACAGGGAACTGCGACTGACTGAGATGGTGAACTCCTCCCGCGACACATTTTTTTTAACACAGATAGCATACCAAATTAGGCGTCCTCCAGCAGAAAGGAAACCTGTAGAAAACCTAACCGGATTGGTAGTTACGATCTGGCGATAAATTAGAATTTTTGCAGCCAAGATCACGTGCTGAAATATTTTTATTTCCCAAATGATCTGTTCCGACAGAGTCCAGCTGTCATCTTCTGATCTACAATACACCACGAAGAAAACATTACTACTACAATCTGCATAACTTTACAACTGGTAAAAACGTGGAAAAACATAATAACCAGATCACTTTCTTTTTGTTTACATAAATTTTTTTCTTTATTGTTAATTCACTGCCAAAAATGGGGTGGGCTGGCAGCGGCACAATACGCCGCTGTTCAGCCAAGAGAGTTACAGAAAGAACATAGTCACATGAGAAAAGAACACAAAACAGAGAATGGTATAAAGTGATAAAAAAACAAGAATAAAAATAGATGAGTATAAACTGTAGATTTAAAAACAACATAGACGAGAGCGACAGACACATACCTAGAATGAACACTGTGAGTAGACACAAAAAACAAAGAAACACCAGTGGGAACACAAAGGAATGATGCTGGCGACACTGTTGGTGCTGGTGGAACGTAGCACTGCACCCAGCACTGGAGTAACACTGACACCACAGCGAAAATGTTAAAAATCACTGCACTGAATGGGACCTACCACCGGGTGAAGGGAGGGGGGGGGGCAAGAAAAGGGAGGGGAAGAGGCGGTAGTGGGAAATCCAGGAGGGGGGTAGGAGGGGGCAGTGGAGGAGAGAAGGAAAGGAGCTAGAAGCCCAGGGGGGTGAAAAAGAGACAGAAGGCGTTCAGCAGGGGAAAGGGAGGAAGAAAAGAAGGGGGAGAGGGAGGAAGATAGGGAGCCCTGGGGAGGGTGGGGGAGAAAGAGGAGGGATTATATCTTGTAGGAGGGGTAGATGGAAGGCACATAGACATCATCCAGGAGGGAGAGTTGGCGGAAGGCACCTTGGATTAGGGTATGGAGTGTATGCTGATGGAGACCAAGTGGGACACTGTGGTACAGGTGCAGCAGTGGGTTAGGGTGGGATAGGATGGGGGAAACGAAAGGATGGGGGGGATCCAGTTTGCGGGAGACGTATGGCATCTGTATTCGTTCTAGGAACAGGAGGAGATGGGGGAAGGAAATCAGATCATAAAGGATCCGTGTGGGGGACAGGAGACAGATGCAATAAGCAAGGCGCAGTGCATGGCTCTCAAGGATTTGGAGGGGTTTGTAGTAGGTGGGGGGGGGGGGCAGAGATCCAAGTTGGGTGGGCATAACATAGGATGGGGCGGACTTATACGTATGTAGGATAGTGGAAGTGTCTAATCCTCATGTTCGACCAGAGAGGAGTTTGAGGAGTCGGAGATGGTTACGTGCCTTGGCTTGGACTGTGAGGCGATCGGGGGTTCAGGAAAGGTGGCTGTCAAGGGTGATGCCAAAGTACTTGAGGGTAGGAGTAAGGGCAATGGGGCGGCCACAGATGATAAGGTAGAAATCTAGGAGGCGGAAGAGGGGGTGGTGTGGCCTATGATGATTGCCTGGGTCTAGGAGAGATTGATCTTAAGGAGCCATTGGTTGCACCATGTGGTGAACAGGTCAAGGTGGGACTGGAGGAGGCGCTGGGAACGTTGGGGGGAGGGGGCAAGAGCAAGGAAGGCGATGTCATCGGCATATTGCACCTGTTTCTCCTGTATAGAAATTAGCAACTGGCGGTATCTTAATTATAGGCAATCTTATATCTGATCGTCTTTCATTGTTTTTCGCGTTTTTTTTATTTTCCTGTTCTGACATGTACAATAAATTACTTTCAGTGAATTGATACTTCCTTTATATTTATTTTACTAAATCTTTTTATCGGCAGAGATGATTATGGTAGAATGATAGCAATAGGAAAGGAATATAAAGAAACGGTTTGGTTTCTAAGCAAACGAGATTAATGAGCATATGTAAATTAGCTTATGGATTATAATAAATAGCATCAGAAGGAAGATGTTAAATAACTGATATCAAGAAAAAGGTAAAAACATTCTTTAATATGAAGATTCTTCCAGCAGGAGGGGCTGTAAACTCTCTCTTTGTGCAGTCTGCAATAAACATATTTTCGTCTTCTCGAGGACTTTTTTTGTCCTGCAGTCACGTGATCTGTTGAGTTCCAGTGCGAGACTATGATACTGTTACTCCTGTTGTAATTCAAAGAGTATAAGTGACAACAGTTTTACGCTTCACGACGTACATTATTACCTATTCCTATGGGAAAATAAGAACGACAGTTTGTGGAAGTTTTTGTTATTCAACTGTTCACAAAAACGAATCGAAACATGGCCCGGCAAATAGTAATTTGGCGATGTTAATTACAGAAAATGCTGCAAAGTTTACACGCCCCGTGTAAATATGTGCAATTCATTGGAACAAAAATTTCGAACGAAAATAAGTCACGTAATATTTATTGTTGCCGCTGCGTATGAAGCTCTCTCTTTAATTGCATATGATTTCATTTCACGCCGTTCCGTAATATTTGTATGTCGGAGCACTGTCACTGACGCAATAATAATGCAACACGGGCAGTAAAAAAAAGAGACGGATTCACCAAATTCCGACTGCGGCAGAAAATAAAGGCTGATTGAAAATGTGTCGCAAATTGAGAATTACATGTAGCAGCCGATGTGTGACAAAAAATCAAACAGTGGGACTTAAAAAAAAGAGGAAAACCCAACACTAGGAGGATAAAAAGACATAGCAGACGCCACAGCTTAAGTGAACCGTTAAAATCGAACAGTGTGGCGTGCAGAAATCCGATAATGTGTTAACCTCGCATGCGTGCATTCCACTCCCGAAAATGTTTGTTTTTTGTTGTAACGCAGCCGATCCGCTTTAATGAGTCGCAGTGTTTGCATTCCAGCAGATGGTGTTCGAACACACACTCGTGCGCGCGGAGCCGGTCGCACGCATCCTCGCACTGGGTCGGTTCGCAAAACACATCCCCCTCTCGGCCCCCCCCCCCCCCCTCCCTGGGGAGGGGCAGGGGAGCTGCGAAAATTCGATTCCACGGTGACTAACCACGCGTATCCCTTTCGTTCTCACTCCTGCGCTAGACGCCACGCAGGTTGTCGGGGACGCCTGGAGCTTGTCACAGCACAGTGAAGTGCATGTTAGGTTAGGTATCCTGCCACCGTGATCATGTACAACGGTAATTTCTTGGGGTGCAAGTTCCGTGAACACCGGCTGCTTTACAGGAAATCTCCCAAAGTCTGCCACCGAAAGAGATGGCGCACTGGTTAGCACTCTACACTCGTGTTCGTGATCGGGTGGACAAGGGTTCATACCCGCGTCAGGCCGTCCTGATTTCCGTTTTCCGTGATTTACCTAACTCGCTTCAGGCAAATTCTGGGATGGTTCCTTAAAAAAGGGTACGGCCGACTTCCTTGACTATCCTTCCCTAATCCGATGGAACCTGTCACCTGGCTGTTTGGTCATCTCTCCCGAATCAGTCAAGCAACTAAAGTTTGTCGAAAGATGCATTTCGTTTAATGTTCAGGTGCGACTTTAAATTGCATCAGAGCATGGAGCCTGACTGGTTTCGAGGAAACAGTTGCACTTATCCTGATGCTCCAGTACTCCAGCTTCTTGGAGACAAAAATTTTCAAATGTGTGTGAATTCCTATGGGAGCAAACTGCTGAGGTCATCCGTCCGTAGACTTACACACTACTTAAACTAACTTAATCTAACTTACGCTAAGGACAACACACACATCCATGTCCGAAGGAGGACTCGAACCTCCGGCGTGAGGCGCCACACAATTAGTGCCATGGAGCCTCTAACCACGCGGCTATTCCACGCGGCTTCATGGAGACGAGCTGGGAGAGATAGTATTTGTAGGTTGCGTAGTTCCGCGTCTGGCCCAGTGGAAGCGGCAAACACGTCACATTGGGATGGCTCTCACCCCTTTACAGCTCATAATGCAGACTAACCCTACAACAACATTTCACCTTCTCATTCATATGACCGGTTATACCATTTTGAACAGCAGCAGAAAATGGTATAACAGGTGTAGAATTCGTTATGAATAGGAAGGTAGGGCAGAGGGTGTGTTACTGTGAACAGTTCAGTGACCGGGTTGTTGTAATCAGAATCGACAGCAGACCAACACCGACAACGATAGTTCAGGTATACATGCCGACGTCGCAAGCTGAAGATGAACAGATAGAGAAATAGTATGAGGATATTGAAAGGGTAATGCATTATGTAAAGGGGGATGAAAATCTAATAGTCATGGGCGACTGGAATGCAGTTGTAGGGGAAGGAGTAGAAGAAAAGGTTACAGGAGAATATGGGCTTGGGACAAGGACTGAAAGAGGAGAAAGACTAATTGAGTTATGTAACAAGTTTCAGCTAGTAATAGCGAATACCCTGTTCAAGAATCACAAGAGGAGGAGGTATACTTGGAAAAGGCCGGGAGATACGGGAAGATTTCAATTAGATTACATCATGGTCAGACAGATTCCGAAATCAGATACTGGATTGTAAGGTGCACCCAGGAGCAGATATAGACTCAGATCACAATATAGTAGTGATGAAGAGGAGGCTGAAGTTCAAGACATTAGTCAGGAAGAATCACTACGCAAAGAAGTGGGATACGGAAGTACTAAGGAATGACGAGATACGTTTGAAGTTCTCTAACGCTATAGATACAGCAATAGGGAATAGCGCAGTAGGCAGTACAGTTGAAGAGGAATGGACATCTCTAAAAAGGGCCATCACAGAAGTTGGGAAGGAAAACATAGGTACAAAGATGGTAGCTGCGAAGAAACCATGGGTAACAGAAGAAATACTTCAGTTGATTGATGAAAGGAGGAAGTACAAACACGTTCCGGGAAAATCAGGAATACAGAAATACAAGTCGCTGAGGAATGAAATAAATAGGAAGTGCAGGGAAGCTAAGACGAAATGGCTGCAGGAAAAATGTGAAGACATCGAAAAAGATATGATTGTCGGAAGGACAGACTCAGCATACAGGAAAGTCAAAACAACTTTTGGTGACATTAAAAGCAATGGTGGTAACATTAAGAGTGCAACGGGAATTCCATTGTTAAATGCAGAGGAGAGAGCAGATAGGTGGAAAGAATACATTGAAAGCCTCTATGAGGGTGAAGATTTGTCTAATGTGATAGAAGAAGAAACAGGAGTCGATTTAGAAGAGATAGGGGATCCAGTTTTAGAATCGGAATTTAAAAGAGCTTTGGAGGACTTACGGCCAAATAAGGCAGAAGGGATAGATAACAGTCCATCAGAATTTCTAAAATCATTGGGGGAAGTGGCAACAAAACGACTATTCACGTTGGTTTGTAGAATATATGAGTCTGGCGACATACCAACCGACTTTCGGAAAAGCATCATCCACACAATTCCGAAGACGGCAAGAGCTGACAAGTGCGAGAATTATCGCACAATCAGCTTAACAGCTCATGCATCGAAGCTGCTTACAAGAATAATATACAGAAGAATGGAAAAGAAAATTGAGAATGCGCTAGGTGACGATCAGTTTGGCTTTAGGAAAAGTAAAGGGACGAGAGAGGCAATTCTGACGTTACGGCTAATAATGGAAGCACGGCTAAGGAAAAATCAAGACACTTTCATAGGATCTGTCGACCTGGAAAAAGCGTTCGACAATATAAAATGGTGCAAGCTGTTCGAGATTCTGAAAAAAGTAGGGGTAAGCTATAGGGAGAGACGGGTCATATACAATATGTACAACAACCAAGAGGGAATAATAAGAGTGGATGATCAAGAACGAAGTGCTCGTATTAAGAAGGGTGTAAGACAAGGCTGTAGCCTTTCGCCCCTACTCTTCAATCTGTACATCGAGGAAGCAGTGATGGAAATAAAAGAAAGGTTCAGGAGTGGAATTAAAATACAAGGTGAAAGGATATCATTGATACAATTCGCTGATGACATTGCTAACCTGAGTGAAGTGAAGAAGAATTAAATGATCTGCTGAATGGAATGAACAGTCTAATGAGTACACAGTATGGTTTGAGAGTAAATCGGAGAAAGACAAAGGTAATGATAAGTAGTAGAAATAAGAACAGCGAGTAACTTAACATCAGGATTGATGGTCACGAAGTCAATAAAGTTAAGGAATTCTGCTACCTAGGCAGTAAAATAACCAATGACGGACGGAGCAAGGAGGACATCAAAAGCAGGCTCACTATGGCAAAAAAGGCATTTCTGGCCAAGAGAAGTCTACTAATATCAATACCGGCCTTAATTTGAGGAAGAAATTTCTGAGGATGTACGTCTGGAGTACAGCATTGTATGGTAGTGAAACATGGACTGTGGGAAAACCGGAATAGAAGAGAATCGAAGCATTTGAGATGTGGTGCTACAGACGAATGTTGAAAATTAGGTGGACTGATAAGGCAAGGAATGAGGAGGTTCTACGCAGAATCGGAGAGGAAAGGAATATGTGGAAAACACTGATAAGGAGAAGGGACAGGATGATAGGACATCTTCTAAGACATGAGGGAATGACTTCCATGGTACTAGAGGGAGCTGCAGTGGGCAAAAACTGTAGAGGAAGACAGAGATTGGAATACGTCAAGCAAATAATTGAGGACGTAGGTTGCAAGTGCTACTCTGAGATGAATAGGTTGGCACAGGAAAGGAATTCGTGACGGGCCCCATCAAACCAGTCAGTAGACTGATGACAAAAAAAAAGCCTTATTTTTGTTCTTTATATACTGTCCATTTAAGAACTAATGACTTATTTTTATCGATAGTCTATTTTTTACTTAAGTCCATAGTCAATGACTGTTATTTTGTAGTTTATTAGCTGTCTGGTGTGCTTAACTTATTTAGTTTTTCACACATTTCTTTTGTACAATTCCTACATCACATAATTTGATTTCACACATTCACACAGTCCTATGAATGCTTAAGCATCAGGTTGGCGAATGTTTTTGCGCGAAGGTGATGGACTTGAGCGAGATGGATGTGGGCAAGATTTTGATGTACAGCATCATTTGTCATTCCTTGTTGGCTTTGCAAGTGTGTGTTGCTGTTGTGGAGGTCCCATAATGGAATGGAGCTGTGAGTGCAGAATCTCGCGGTTTACTGGCTTTGTATGCGTGAAAGTCACTGTTATGTGTCGCTGAAAGTGGTCGTTTTTCGTTGTAATACTTTGCAGACGTCTAGTTTACAACAGGATAGGGATTTGGGAAGGTATGTCGTCTATTCTTCACCCATCTTCTTTCTTGGTCTCAATCTTGCAAATCTTCAACTTCTGTTCTTCCTGCTTTTTCTCTTCTTCTTACTTGATTCTTGGTTCTTCTCTGGGCAGGATATGGAAATATTTATTGATAACTAGTCGCTTTGAAGTTCTCCTCTTAGTAACAGTTTGATAAATTGTTTGGGAGTGTCATTTTTACTTTGTGGAAGTTTTCTTCAGTCTGGTGCATCAGTGTGCTGTTTAATAGCAGTAGTGTGACTTTTATACATATTTTTTTGCCAGTGGTGGCTTGCCCAAGCAGTCTTCTCGTCGGGCCGTTTTTTGCTCGCTCCGCTGAGTCGGGGCGTTCCCTCTTGGCCTTCCATGTTCTGTCACTCTGTGGTACCGGGTTCTGTCCCAGCAGGGTTCCGCCACCCTGTGGTTCAGCAGATTTACTGCCCGCTTCGGCTACAAGAGCCCTCTGTTGGTCTCGCTGTCCTTTCCCTTCTCTCGACGCTTCTGCCTTCTAGGAATCGTGTCTTGCTAATTACGTCCTTTTCTTTCTTGATACTTCGCGCGTTGCGACTTGTGGGTCGTTGCATCTGGTCTTTGCTGGAGTTTTTACAATGGTTCTTACAAAAAGTTTTACTTATAGTCATCTAACATATGTCTACATTGTTTTATGCCTTCTTAAAAAGCTTTACAAATTTCGGCGCCCTTTCCATGTTACAATTCTAAGATATTTTGAGTCTTAACTTCTACAAGAATTCTCAAATTCGGTTTTTATTTTAGTGTAGTGTCGTGGTGTACAGCATTTAAGTATTTCATGCTGTTAGACTATTTATGCTTTATCCCTTCACCTTAACCAATGTTACTATTGGTGTTATTTTTGTTTTTGATTTCATTGAAACTACTTTCTTTTTCCCACCTACCTCTTTCATCATTCTTCTATCTCCTGACGATCTCATCTGCAACATAAACTTGAAATATTGTGCTAATTATTTACCAGTAATAAAATTAATTTTCAAACTTTTTGATATGGCTCACATGGTTAAGTCCTAAGGTTTTGCCTGTTTTTGGGTTCATTAGTTCCACAGCATTATCATGAGTAATTCGGCTAATTATGACAGGTCCTTTGTATGCAGTGTAAAACTTATGTATTTTGTGTTTCTGTTTGCTAGAGAGATGGTGTGTTTTTACAAATACTTTCTGGCCTACTGAGAATGTTCTTTTAATTGCTGTTCTACCTCCTCTTTCTTTTCTTTTAATGGCTGCCTTTCTGATGTTGGAGAGTGCTGTTGCTATGACTTGTTTGTGCTGTCTATGTGGTACAATAGGAAATCTAACATTTTCTCTGGTTATGTTTGGGGGGTTCAATATTTTTAAGTACAGTAACTGGAGGTAGTAGTGTAGCGCTATGTGGCATTTCCTTTATTACTTCTTGAAAATCTTTAAGGTATATATCCCAAGTGTTGTGTCTTTTGCCTGCATATAATCGGCATAAAGTGCCTATGTCCTTCATAGATCGTTCTGCTGGATTTATTGTACAATATGGAGCGGGTTGTTATATGTGGAGGTAACTGGTTCAATAATATCATAATCTAACATTTTAGATATCTCCTGGAATACTTTATTCCTGTAGCTTTATGGGATTGTATAGGGTGGCACTCTAAATGGTTTGTGCTGTTTTACTGCAAATTTGTACTGAAAATGTTTAATACTGCCAGTCTTAGGTAAAAATACCTCTGCTTTATCTCGTAAAATACCCTCTAATTCTCTTTTACTGTGTTCCAAAATACCTTGAACTTCTTGCAATTTTTCGTCGATTTCTTTATGGACTTCTAACATGAGTTGAGGCGATTCCCCCTTTTGTGCATATCATTCTAATTCTTCATGCTCTTTATCTCGTGTCATTCTTAATTGTTTGTTTATAATTGGTATTTCTTCTAATTCTGGCTTTTGCTCAAAGAGAAGTGTGATATTCCCGAATGTTACGCTACCTTTCTCCATATCTATTATCGCTCGTCTCTCATTTAAAAAATCTGCACCTATAATCAAATCTTCAGTTAGTTTAGGTATAATCACGAAGTTGGCTTCGATCTTTTGACCTTGACACGAAAGAGTTAACCTTGTTTGTCTCGTAACTCAAAAAATGGCTCTGAGCACTATGGGACTCAACTGCTGAGGTCACTAGTCCCCTAGAACTTAGAACTAGTTAAACCTAACTAACCTAAGGACATCACAAACATCCATGCCCGAGGCAGGATTCGAACCTGCGACCGTAGCGGTCTTGCGGTTCCAGACTGCAGCGCCTCTAACCGCACGGCCACTTCGGCCGGCTGTCTCGTAACTTCCGGAGCATTGTTTCTAATAGGACCTCTTACTTTAATCTTACGTGTTTTCAGAACTGGCAATTCCTCATTAGCTTTACACTGCATGAATAAATTTTCTGAGATCGCAGTCAGTTCACTTCCGCTATCAATTACAATATTGACTGGGATATGCTTTACCATGGCCTTCACAATTGGTTAAATTTGAAGGGGTTGATTCTGTTCTTCTTCTTCTTGCATCGACGAATCCTCCACTGAATCATACATGAGTCTTTTCAGGAATTTCCCTTGTGAATTCGAACTTTCTGTGGGATAAGCTTCGACTGCTACTTCTCTCTCTTTTATTTCATCTTCTCTATTTCTTCCTTCATTTACGCTTTCTTCAACATCCTCTCCTTTTTTCCTCATCCTCGTCTATCTTCTCCTTCTTCGTCGCTACTTCCACATAATCGGATCTAAATGCTCTAATTATCGCTTCATAACTTCCTTCATTATATACGTTGGGTTGGGTACCCACTAGTAACTTACTTTCAACTTCTGTGGACTGCGCATTATCCTCATTGAATTCGCATTCCCTGGATTCCATCTCAAATAGCTCTGCAATACTCGTTACTTCGTCCTTTCCTCCTACATTCGTTGTGCATGCCTCTGGTAATTCATCTTCCTCGTCAGTATTCTCCCAATTAATTTCGTCCCAACACGATATTGTTATTTTCCTGTCTTCGTTTTCACCTGGTCCCTGTGGATTTGTTTCTTCCTTCTTCTCTTCTCGTGACAAGGTACTTAATTCTCTGTTCAAGGTGCTGCAATTGTCCTGGGTCGGTGTGTCATTCCCTTTGGCATGGGCGCTTAGCTGTCAATTCGAACGTTTATCAGGTTTTGGTGGTCTTACCTCCACCTCTTCTATTTTGTATTCTCTTTTCTTGCTCCGCTTGTTGATACTGGTTTCTTTGTTGATAATTTTTCGGTCTATTGGCGCTCCAATACCCGTTCCGGTTGTCGTTATTCCCTCCGTAATAGTTGTTGCCGTTCCTGGGTGAATTATAGTTATTGCCATATTCTCTTCTAAATCCATAACCGGTTCTTTGTTGAAATCTATTGTCGTTTCTTGGTGCGAAGTTATCACGTGGTTCGTAATAATTGTTTCTTCGTACTGTGTCTTGTGGATCCCACTGCTTTTTTCTTTCGTTTTCACGTGCGCTTCGTCTTTTTCTTGCGTCATCTTCCGAAAATATGTGCTCTAGTTCCCTTAGAATACCTTTAAATGCTTCGACGTCATTGCCTCCGCGACCTACTAATGATTGCTGGTATTTCAATGATAAATTCATCCCGCATAATTTAATCAACTCTCCGTCACTGTATGGTACATGTAATCATTGATTTTTCTTTGCCATTAATTCGAAAAATTTCACGGTCCTCTTCTCTCCTGAATTTTCAAAATATGGTTTCTGTAATAATTCGTACTTCACTCTGTTCTGTGCTTCGCTGGACCAATATCGTGAGAGAAACTTCTCTCTGAAATCTTCGTACGATCGGCATGTCGCTGCAACATTTTGCATGGTTTCTGCGACTGTTCCTGACATTTGTGCACATATAAAGTCTAATTTGTGTGCTAGCGTCCAGTGTTCTGGTAAACCTACTCGGAATTGATCAATAAAAGTTCGTGGATGTAATGAGTTTCCTTCTCGAAAGTGTTGAAATTTTCTGACTGTGAGAAAATGATCGTTGTCGTACTTCGTCATAGTTCCATATGAAATTCGCGATTCTTCGCCACTTTTGTTTCTGATCATTTCTCCCGTCGTTCTTTCCGGTTGTGGTAGATCCATTGGATATTGTCCACTGTAACTTTCGTCTACTCTTGCGTAGTATCGTTGGAGTGGTACGCAATAATTTTTTTCCATCGGTTGTGAACGCGTAGCTGAATGCATTGCACTGTACTCTTCGCGACCTGGCTTTCCATTGTCGGGTATTGGTTCGGTATCTTGTCTGGCTAACCTTGCCGCTTCATTGCACGATCCAAACTGTCTTGAAACATACGTTTGTGGTTCTGCATGTGTTTGTGGTGCCGTTTGTTCATCAAGAATTTCGAAACGTGTTTGTTGCGGTGCAGGCTGTCTGATTTCACGTATGTTACTTTCCGCCTGTGATTGGAATCGAAAATGCATGATATCTTCGTTAATTGATTGTTTTTCCGGTGCTGTTACAGATACGGATGTGGTTGCTGACTCAGTGCTTGTTCGATCTTGTTCACTACGCTCTTCAATGGTTTGCAACAACTCTGTTCGCAATTTCTGAAATTGTTGCTTCATTTGCGCTTCTATTTTGACTATGTGGTTATCATATCTTTTCAGCGCTGCTTTTGTGATACGTTTGTGTAACACACTGTTTTCAACAATTTCACGCGCTGTACCTGCTGCTTGTCTAGTAATTTCGTTTATCTGTTTCTCTAGCTTCTTGACTTCACCCTGGGTGTTGTTACGTAATGTTTTGATCTCGCCCTCAGTGTCATTACGCAATGCTTGTACGTCCGCTTGTCCCTTGTCAATGTCTGTTCTCAATTGATTGTGACCTGTTATTAAGTTTCCTATCACTTCTCGAGATTCTTTTGCCTCGTCTTCAATATCACTTAGGTGTAACTGAATTTTTTTGCTTTTTTCTTTAATCTCACGCATTTGTCTCGTGGTTTCTGCAATTTGTTTCGTCGTTTCTGCATTCTGAATTTTAATTTGGTTCGAAATTTCTTTATTTTGTCTTGTCATGGTTTCCGTCATTAATTGTAATAATTCTGCCAGATTGATGGGTCCTATTGCGTTTTCTTCCGACGCCCTACGCTCTGTGTTTTAGCCCAAGTGTTGGTTTGCAACCGATTGCATTGAACTGTGCGGTGACACGTTTCTGCTCGAATTCCTTGTACTCTGTGGTGAGGAAGGTCTGATTACTTGTACTATGGGTTCTACGTATTCAAGACGCAAGTTAGACTCCTCTCTCTACTTTCCTGCTCCCCTGTCGTATGCTGACCTAGGTTTTCTGTGCCTTGGCGTACATTATCCTCGTTATGGTGCGTTATCTGTCCTATTTCTCGCGATACTGCATAGTCTGTTGTACTGTCCTCTATTCTCTGTCCATCTTTATGTTGGGTCTCTACCTCAATTCGGTCAAGGTCTCGATCTGCCATTGCTAATCTTTCCGAATCCCTTATTTCCTGTTTAAAAGCCTTTCACGCGCCCTACTTCGCGTCAACATGCGCTCATACGATCTCACGCGTTTCATAAACTTTTTGCACACACGACTTGACAATCCATTCACTTACTTCTTGGGTCAGAACCAACTTGTCAACGATGTATCCACCACCTGTGTGCTTGCATTTTTTGAAGGACATCATATTCGCCTTTGAATGTAGAAGTTATTTATTTCATATATGCAGTTTCGACCTCTGAGCCATTTTCAAGCGGTACTGCAAAAGCTAAAAGAACAAAAATGAAGCACAGACTGTATAGGTCATACAGAACTTCTAACATCCTGCGTGGTGTCTGTCTGTTCTAAGTCGTGTCTCCCTACCACTTTCGCGCAGCGACGCTCTGAGCGTGTTTTTTACGGAATTGACTAGTTTGAACCTGGGACCTGTTGCTGGTAAGGAGACGCCACACCAAGACTGTTAATCCTAAGGGCCCGGGTTCGATTCCCGGCTGGGTCGGAAATTTTCTCCGCTCAGGGACTGGGTGTTGTGTTGTCCTAATCATCATCATTTCATCCCCATCGACGCGCAGGTCGCCGAAGTGGCGTCAAATCGAAAGACCTGCACCAGGCGAACGGTCTACCCGACGGGAGGCCCTAGCCACAAGACATTTCCATTTACCATACATGACATGTAGAGTTCAGAAGAGTTCAGTGAGACTAGCGATGATATAACCAAATACTTAATGATTTCAGCGTCAGCTGCACTGCACTCCCTGTAAAAGAATCTTAATACTAACTAAATTTAGTGGAAGGGGTTCAAGGCTTTCCTATTTTTAGTTAGCTGGTAAAATAACGTCGAAAAAGCAGTTAAGTTTACCACTGGAAATTTTATTCTACTCACAAAACATTGTTTATAAATTGCACTATCGATAAAAGGAAATATTTTAATACAGAATTATAAGAACCAACTGCGTTCAATAAAAATGTGAACGAATATTCCCTGAGTGGGTTTCCAAGTTCTACAATGGATCGAAGGTTGACCTATGCCATATCACATCTATGATCTAGATTTAAATTAAGTTTCACGTAAGAGAAAACTATCAAATGGTCTACATTGACCCTCAGTTATCTTTAATTACTTATCTAACTTGTCGTAAATTACAGTGGCTGATGTGGCTTCTCAATAATTACATAACAGAAAAATCATCGCATTTCAGATTTTAACTTACGTAGCAAATGTGAATACCATGAGCTTCAATTGACGATCGAAACTAGTATTACATAAAAAGGGGATGTAACAGATGAGACTTCTGCAGTTCTGAGCGAAGCCTTATGCACTCAAAAATGCGGCATCGCGTGCGTTCATTACCTTGTCGGTGTTTGTCAGGGGGCGGCGGCCAGCACAGCTCCATAGAGCTCGCCATCTCCGAAGCAACTCTCCTTCCTAACTTCTCCTTACTACAATTTACCGAAGTTGGTTTTAAAAAAAACTATCTGGCTGTGTTTTCATATGACATGGCTTGGGGGGTAGTCCTGGCGGTTACTTTTCGTGGTGGGGCAATGTTTTTAACGTTTGCAACGTAACAGAGACGCGAAAAGTCTCACGCTAAAACATGCAGCTGCTGTGGCCCGTTTAGTGTTATTGTAAGATCTATACTGTTCTTCTGGAGGGCTCTAGCTTTTAACATGGGCTGGGGGGTGGTCCTGGTGGATAGCTGGAGACGTGGGTGTCCGTCCCTTATCGTAGGGCCTTCTAGCTTAAAACGGTTCTTCTCTCGGCTTCTGTTCTCGTTTCTCCCCTCGGAACTGCGTCTGTCTCACGGTGGGAAGTAATGACATGCATTTAAGCATTCTTGTGTTAGTCTGTGGTATTCCATTTGCTCACTCGTTACTCGTGTTACTTTGGTTAATTTAATGTCACGATTTATTCGGAGCTATGTGACATACTATTGGATTTGCTTATCATGTCAGGTTTTTCATGGAAGGTGTTGGATTTGCCTGACACCTTACAAACTGTACAAACATATCATGTAGGCAACAAATCATCAAAAATGACGAAAATAGTACATCACTTACATTTTGCTTCAGCGCAACAGACTTCAAAATCTTCCGATGTGTATACATGTCATTCTCAAAAATAAGCTTTTCACTGTAGAAGTACAGTGGCATAAGACGAGTATGAAGCTCCGTACATCGTAAAATGATTTACTTTACGTGAGATGTTACCAGTGTTACACCCTTTACATAAATCGCTAAAAATCAATGTTCTAACACACCGTTTGCATGTGAGCTAAGCCAATTGGCACGAAAATACATTCAAAGGTAGTGGTTCTCGTTCATTGGTACGCTGGCAAAAATTTCACGTAATTTACATTATTTCGGGAATCATAGAGCTTCGCACTCGTCTGATGTTATTGTACTTCTGCAGCGAAAAGGCTTATTTTTGACGATGACACGTATACATGTCGGAGGATTTTAAAGTGTGACATGTGATGAAGCAAAATGTAACTGATGCATTATTTTCACCTTTTTGTAATGCATTAATGTCTACATAACATGTTTCTGCAGTTCTGTATACGCATTCAGTACTTCATTTTTATATTCTTTTAGCTTTTGCAGTATTACTTGAAAATAGCTCAAAGACCGAAATTGCGATTTGAAGGCCGAGCGATTCTAGGCGCTACAGTCTGTGAACGGGCGGCCGCTACGTTCGCAGGTTCGAATCCTGCCTCGGGCATGGATGTGTGTGATGTCGTTAGGTTGGTTAGGTTTAAGTAGTTCTAAGTTCTAGGGGACTGATGACCTTAGAAGTTAAGTCCCATAGTGCTCAGAGCCATTTTTTTGCCATTTGAAATAAATAACTTCTACAGTCAACGGCGAATATGATGTCCTTTAAACATCATATTTCCTTCTGTAGTCGACAGACACACACAAGGCAACGAAAACTTGCTAGCTGTCGGAGCTATTCTTTGACGTGCTAGAGTGAAATACACACAGAAAACACACACACGCTCACAGAGCGCCTATGCCCCTACATGATGTCGGCTGGACTAACAGTGCCATGCTGTATTTCGGCATGTGGATTCGCCAGTCCGTACAGGCGTGTGTAAGCGCACGCACGCGCTCGTGTGCGTGCGAGCGCTAACGCCCGTGTGAGTGAGTTTCCTAAGGGTATTTTATTCTAGCTCGTCAAGGGATAACTCCAAAAGCTAGAAACTTTCCTTTTTCTGTGTTTGTGCTTATCGACAACTCAACGCTTCTACTTTATTTGCTTTTGTTAACGCTTGTTTGGTTTGGATTGTTTTGCACCCTGCGTTTGAGAGAAGCTGTTTCACTTTACTTCAAATTTTTCGTTAGTTAATTAGGTAATTCCAATATACATGTCACTTCTTTCGACAATTAAATGTGTTGTTAGCAAATTATACATTTAAAAGCATCTTTTTTATCTCGCGTAAAACAAACAACTCAAAAAATCAATTTAAAATGTACGAACTTTAACTGCAGTGGGCAAAATGTACGTCCTAAGACATTGCTACCTCTCTGTTTTTATCGTCTTCAGTCCGGAGGTGGTTTGATGCAGCTCTACAAGCTGGTCTGTCCTGTGCAAGCCTCTTGATGTCTGAATAACTACAGGATTTCCATCCATCTGAACCTACTTTCTGTAGTCAGCTCTGCCTCCCTCTACAATTTTCCGTCCCATACTTCCCTCCAACATCAAACAGATGAACGTGTCCCACCATCCGATCCCTTCTTTTAACCCTTTGACATGAATTTCTTTTCTCCTCATTTCAATTCATTATCTTCTCATTAGTTACTAGCTCTCCCCACCTAGAATTCTTTTGTAGCATCACCTTCCAAGAGTTTCTATTCTCATCTTGTACGACTTGCTTAGTGTGCATATTTCACTTCCGCACAACGCTGCACTCCAGATAAATACCTTCAGGAAAAACCTTAAGACTTAAATACATATCACATGTTAACAAACTTCTCTTTTTCATAAATTCTTTTCTTGTTATAGTAACTCTACGGCATACATTCTCCCTATTTCTGCCCTCGTCAATTATTTTGCTGCCCAAATTTCAAATCTCATCTACCACTTTCTTGTCTCATTTCGCAACCTAATCCCCTCCGTATCGCCTGATTTAATCTGACTGCATTCTATTCCGTTTTTCTTTCATTTGTTGATGCTAATGTTATAACATCTTTTCAACTCATTATCGATTCCGTTCAACTGCTTTTCCAGGTCCTTTGGTGTTTGACAGAATTATATTGCCATTGAACTTTTATTTCCTTTCCAAATAGCTCCTTGGTTTCTTTTACCGCCTGCTCAATATGAAGATTGGAAAGCATCGGTGGTACACTACAAGACTGCCTCAGTACCTTTTCACCGCTGTTTCTACTTGACGTCCTTCGTCTGTTACAACTGCAGTGTGGTTTCTCTACATGTTGTAACTAACCTTCGCTTCATGTATTTTATACCTGCTGCCTTCAGGATAGAAAGAGTGTACGCCATGCAACATTGTCAAAAGCTTTGTCATGTCTCATATCCTACAAACATTGGTTTGCCGTTCTTTAACCTACCCTCTAAGATAAATCGCATGGTCAGTATCGCCTCGCGTGTTCCTGCATTTCTCCGGAATCCAAACTTGATCTTCCCTGACGTCGGCTCCTTCCAGTTTTACCATTCTTCTACAATTAATTCGTATCAGTATTTGGAAATCAAGACTTACTGACGGATCAGTAGTATTCACACATGTCAGTACACGCACCTTTTGGAATCTGATTTATTACACATTTCTTGAAGTATTAGAGTATTTCGCCTGTCTCATATGTCTTTCACACCAGGCGGAATAGTTTTGAAATGGCTCGCTGTCTCGAAGATATCAATAATTCTGATTGAATGTCGTCTGCTCCATGAGCCTCCCTTCGACTTTGGTGTTTCAGTACTCTGTAAAATTCTTCTGACAATATTATATTTCCCATATCATCTTCCATTATTTTCTTTTATATCTATACCTCAGTATTGCTTTCAAGTTTATTTTCCCAATATAGCCCCTCTATACATCCCTTCCTTTTTTCAGATTAGGGGACTGATGACCATAGATGTTAAGTCCCATAGTGCTCAGAGCCATTTTTTTCAGATTTCCCTTCTTTGCTTAGAACTGGCTTTCCATCTGAGCTCTTGACACCCACAGAGGTGCATCATTTTTCTTTAAAGGGGTCTTAAGCGACAACTACCGTGACCATAATCAAGCACGGTTCTGAAGATTTTCATTTCTCCTCCAGTCGTACCTGCTTTGGCATTCTCCATTTTCTGCCAATATCATTTTGTACGTATATGTATTTCCTTTCACCTTTTTCGTTTGCTTCATTTCTATATTTTCTCGTTTCGTCAGATATATCAATTTCTCGTCTGTTATTCAAGGATTTCTACTGGCCCTTGAAGTTTTGCCTATTATATCCCCTGCTGCCTTCACCATTTTACCTCTAGGAGCTACCGATTCGTGTTCCCTTGCATTTTTTCCTCTGTTTTAGTCAGCATTTGCATATGTGCCCCTACATACTCTCAGATACCTCCGGTAATTTCAATTTACCCATGACCATCTCCTTAATTTTCTACTGTTGTACATTTTCTCCAGTTTCAATCTGTAGTGCATAACCTACTAACAAGGGAACCTCCCCATCGCACCCCCCTCAGATTTAGTTATAAGTTGGCACAGTGGATAGGCCTTGAAAAACTGAACACAGATCAATCGAGAAAACAGGAAGAAGTTGTGTGCAACTATGAAACAACAAGCAAAATATACAAACTGAGCAGTCTATGGACACATAGGTAACATCAAGGCTAGCATAAGGTCAGGAGCGCCGTGGTCCTGTGGTTAGCGTCAGCAGCTGTGGAATGAGAGGTCTTTGGTTCAAGTCTTCCCTCGAGTGAAAATTTTACTTTCTTTATTTTCGCAAAGTTATGATCTGTCGTTCGTTCATTGACGTCTCTGTTCACTGTAATAAGTTTAGTGTCTGTGTTTTGCGACCGCACCGCAAAACCGTACGATTAGTAGACGAAAGGACGTGCTTCTCCAATGGGGACCGAAAACATTTGATCGCTAGGTCATAGGTCAACCGATTCCTCCACAGGAAAACACGTCTGATATATTCTATACGACACTGGTGACGGCATGTGCGTCACATGACAGGAATATGTTATCGACCCACATAACTTGTACACTTGGCGAATGGGTAAAAAGATTCTTCTACCTTTCCCGATTAAGGTTTTCTTGTGGATGTGATAATCGCTCCCAAAAAACTGATAGAAACATAAGAGTTTGTCACATAGACTGAAAATAAAAAATTAAAATTTGCGCTCGAGGGAAGACTTGAACCAACGTCCTTTCATTCCACAGCTCCTCACACTAACCACGGGACCACAGCCCTCCTGAGCTCACGTTATCCTTCATGTTGCCTATCTTGCACATAGACTACTTAGTTTGTATATTTTTCTTATTTTTTTATAGTTCCACACAACTTCTTCCTGTTTTCTCGATTGATGTGTGTTCAGTTTTTCAAGGTCTAACCACTGTGCCAACTTATAACTACATCTGAGGGGGGTGCGATGGGGAGGTTCCCTTGTAAGAAACGGCTGAAGAAAGCCGCAATTGTATGAAAACAGAGATTCGAGCGGATCTGCAATCAATAGTACATCTCCAGAAAAGCTTGGTGACAGTATTACTCGCAATTCGGCGTAACGGAAACTTCACTGAAGAGATTCAAACTGTTTATTTGTCATTGTCTTCTTACATTTTTCTTTCTCTTATCTTACCCACTACTGTGGTCCATGTTTATTAGCCAACTAACTCCTCATATAATAAAGAGATTGAAAATATGTTTGATGAGATTACAGAAATTAATCAGGTACGGGAGACGAAAATGTATATGTATGGAGGACTGGAATGCGATAGCAGGAAAAAGGAAAAATAGTAGGAAAACGTGGACTAGGGGAAAAGAATGAGAGGGGAAGGCTCCACGTAGAATTCTGCAGAGAGCGCAGTTTAATCATTGCTAGAACGTAGTTCACAGAATCATAAGCGAAGGTAATGTATGCTAAGAGACAGAATATTTCAAACAGATTATATAATGGTCTTCTGACTGGTTTGATGCGGTCGCCACGAATTCCTCTCCTATGCCAACCTCCTTCGTCAATTATTTCCTGTATGTATTCCAATCACTGCCTTCCCCTACAGTTTTTGCACTCTACAGCTTCCTATAGTACCACTCAAGTTATTCCCTGATATCTTAACAGATGTCTTGTCATACTGATACTTCTCTTTGTCAGTATTTTTCACATATTTCTTTCTTCTCCGACTCTGCGCGGAACCTACCCATTCCTTACCTTATAATTCCACCTAATTTTCAACATCCTTCTGTAACCCCTCATCTCAAATGCTTCTCTTTTGTTCCAGTTTCCCCACAGGCCATGTTTCACTACCACACAGTGCTGTATTCCGACCGCACACTTTTAAAAATTTATTCATGAAATTAACACCTATGTTTGATACTAGTAGATTTCTCATGGTCAGGAATGCTAGTGCTAGTCTGCTTTTGATGTCTTCCTTGCTCCTTCCGTCATTGGTTATTTTGCTGCCCAGGTAGCAGAATTCCTTAACTTCATCTGTTTCATGACCACCAATACAGATGATAAGTTTCTCGCTATTCTCATTTACGCTAGTTCTCATTAAATTTTGTCTTTCTCCGATTTACTTTCTGTCCATATTCTGTTCTTATTAGCCTGCTCGTTCCATTCAGCAGATCATGTAATTCTTCTTTACTTTCACTAAGGACAACAATGTCATCAGCGAATCGTATCATTGATACCCTTTCACTTTGAATTTGAATTCCACTCCGGAATCTTTCTTTTATTTCCATCACTGCTTCTTCGACGTACAGATTGAACAGTACGGGCGAAGACTACATCATCGTCTTACAGTCTTTTTAATCCGAGCACTTCTTTCTTGGTTGTCAGCTCTTATTATTCCCTCTTGGCTCTTGTGCGTATTATATATTACCAGTCTCTCCCTATGGCTTACCACTATTTTTCTCAGAATTTCAAACATCTTGCTCCTTTTTACATTGTCGAACGCTTTTACCAGTTAGACAAATCCAATCAACGTGTCTTGATTTTTCTTTAGTCCTGCTTCCATTATCAACCGCAACGTCAGATTGTCTCCCTGGCGCCTTTACCTTTCCTAAAGCCAAACTGATCATCATCTAAAACATCCTCAAATTTCCTTTTCATTCATCGGTATATTATGCTTGTCTGCAAATTGGATGCATGAGTTGTTAAGCCGATTGTGCGATAATTCGCGCACTTGTCAGCTCTTGCAGTCTTTGGAATTGTGGATGATATTTTTCCGAAAGTCAGATGGTGTGTCGCCAGACTCATACATCTTACACACCAGCGGGTGTAGTCGTTTTATTGGGACTTCACTCAATGATTTTAGAAATGCTGTTGGAATGTTATCTATTTGATCTTAAATCCTCCAAAGCTCTTTTAATTTCTGATTCTAGTATTGGAATCCCTATCTCTTCTAAATCGACTCCTGTTTCTTCTTCAATCTTATCAGACAAGTCTTCCCCCTCATAGAGGCCTTCAATGTACTCTTTCCACCTATTCGCTCTCTCTTCTGCATTTAGCAGTGGATTTCCCGTTGCACTCTTTATGTTACCACTCTTGCCTTTAATTTCACCGAAGATTATTCTAACTTTCCTATGCTTTGAATCAGTCCTCCAGACCATTATTTCTTTTTTGATTTCCTTACGTATTTCGTGCAGGTATTTCGTCTTAGATTCCCTGGACCTCTTATTGATTTCATTCCTGAGTGACCTGTATTTCGGTATTCCTGAATTCCCTGGACGTTTTTATACATCCTTCCCACATCGATCAGTTGAAGTAGGCATGGTTTCTTCGCAGTTATCTTCTTCGTACGTATGTTTCTCTTTCTAACTTCTGTGATTGCCCTTTTTAGACATGTCCATTCCTCTTCAACTATACTGCCTACTGAGTTATTGCTTATCGTAGTATCTATAGCCTTAGAGAATATAATGGGTATCTCGTCGTTCCTTAGCACTTTCGTATCCTACTTCTTTGCTTCTTGATTCTTCATGTCTAATCTCTTAAGCCTCAGCCTACTCTTCATCACTAGTACATTGTGATCCGCGTCTATACTTGCTCCTGCGTATGCCTTATAATCCAGAATCTGATTTCGGAATCTCTAACTGACCATCACGTAATCTAACTGAAATCTTACCGTATCACCCGGCCGTTTCAAAGTGTAACTCCCTGTCTTGTGATTTTCGAACAGAGTGTTCACTATTACAACTGAAATTTGTTACAGAAATCAGTTAGTCTTTCTCCTCTCTCATTACTTGTCCCAACCCCAAATTCTCGTGTAATCGTTTCCTCTACTCCTTCCCAACTGCATTCCAGTTTCCTACGACTATTAGATTTTTGTCTCCCCTTACGTATTGTGATACCCTTTCAATATCCTCATATACTTTCTCTATCTCTCCGTCTTCAGCTTGCAACGTCGGCATATAAACCTGAACTATCTTTGTCGGTGGTGTTTGCTGCCGATTCTAATAAGACCACCGTATCACTGAACTCTTCACATTAACACTCTCTCTGCCCTTCCTTGCTATTCATAACGGATCCTACTCCCGTTATACCATTTTGCGCTGCTGTTGATATTACCCTGTAGCTGAAAAACGTATCCAGTGGCAGATCCGGCAACCTACGTCTGAAACGACTTTACGGGTTTTGCTCATCATCTCAGATGAGTGCACTGCACCGCAAATATCTTGCTGTAGGTGATGGAACAGACTTTGGTGTTCCGGGGCGCTTCATCTTTGGCACTACATCAACTCCGCCACCACATTTGCCCTTATTCACTCTATTCTTTCTCTTGCGATGTATCTTGTGAATGTGAAAGTATAGGTCGTTGCCGAATGTAGACCGAGTGCTATGTAAGAAAAAGTGCTGTATTGTTATGATGAAATAAACCATTATTTGTGCGACAGCGTATGTTATACTAGCACATTACAACATCTTTAAACACATTATAGCTCAAAATTACTAAAAAAACAGAAATTGTCTTTGTTTCTCGAAGCCATGCTGATACTGCGATTAAAAAAAAAAAAAGAAAACAGCTGTCACACGCGTCCTTCATAAATGGATGGTTTCCTTTTTCCTTGACGGTGAGGCCATGATGAAAATTTTTCTTTGACTTTTTAAATGTTGCACATTTAGAACATTTTAGATTTCAAAGGACGACAGTACACACAGTTTATGGAATTCGTAATGTTTCACGTCAATTTTATTCGAAACTGCTCCTTAACCTTATTAATAAATCATTATTCAGATGAGGGTGCCCAAAATACGCTACGGTGACAAAAGTCATGGGACAGCGATATGCACAAATGCAGGTGGCGGTAACATCGCGTACACAAGATTCAAAAGGACATTGCGCTTACGAAACTGTCATTTATACTCATTCATGTGAAAAGTTCTCCAAGGTGATTATGGCCGGACGACGGTAATTAACAGATTTTGAACGCGAAATGGTAGGCGGAGCTAGACGCATGGGACTCCGAGATCCACAGCGTTAAGAGTGTCCCGACAGTACCAAAGTTCAGTCGTTACTTCTCACCACGGACAATGCAGTGGCCGACCGCGTTCACATGATTGGTAAGCATGGACTGCCATTTGCCTACATCGTTTCAAGATGAATGTGAAGTTACTCGTTTTACGTCGAAGTTTTGTTTTCTGCATCAATTCTTTCTACTACTTACTATCTACACTCAGTATGCGCTTAGGCGAGAGAACTGGTACTTGCACATACTTTTCTGTGTCATTTCTTAAGGCTATCAATTTATTCAGCAATCATTGAGAATCTACGTAGACACAATTTTCGTATCATTCCGTCTCTAATTCACATATCTGTGCCAAGGTCTTTCGTACATGTTTTTGAACCTTGTACCCTTTTGTAATGATGTGTATTAATTATTCAGTGGCTAACTCACATTAATGGATCTAGCAATAAATCGGGGTGTTACAGCGACCTTTAGTTTCATATAGTAATTCGATGAAAACTTCAAATGAATGTTTCTATGAGAGTTGTGGTACCCATATTCGTGTTCATTTGGGCCGTACTACTACCCACATCCTAAATGCGTAACATGGCCTTCCTCTTCCTCCAAAGCTCTTCTACGGTCTCATGTAAATTCACTTTAAAACCAATAAATATATGGACGGAGAGTGAGACAGTATCATTTTACATCGAAACGTCAAGAAGAACACGAAGATCCGAGCTTCTAATGTATTATGAGTAGAATGCGATTTCATTGTGTTCCTTGTTATCCTGTACTGCTCCGACATTTACTCCGTATCGCCATGCACATGGTGTTTGACTTGAGTGTAATAATGGTGATAATGGGAACCGTTGTTGGTATGACAACGATGTAAACAATTGCTATTCTTGTTGCTATTGATGGAGAAATGATGACGATGGCTGGGATGATGATGATGATGATGGTTGTCTGTCTGCTGCTACATGTGCAGGCAACCACCTCTAATTACTGACATCTAGCTTCCAGTTGCTTTAATTGGTTTGAAACAGATGTAGAGAATGAGAGTGTAAATAGTGGCGTGGATGTAGGTTATTGTGGAGTGGTGTCTGTAGGAGGTGGGAAACATAGAAAAACTTGTAGAGAGGGATGCAATGTCTGAGAGAAAAGTGGGTGCATGGTGACGTTCGGCGGGCGTGTAGAAAATGGGGGCTACGTGGAGCTAACACGGGAGACTTCTGAATAGAATATTTACTGATTTAGTGCCATAATGTGTTTATGTGACGTGAAGCAATTAGTTGATGCACTATGGGTGGTGGAGAGGGAATTCAACTGAATGGACGATTTTCACTAGAAAAATCACAGAATAGAGAATATATTTTCTGGTGTAAATATGATGCAGTTTGTTTTAAGCGTTTACAGGAAAGAGAGGAGAGGGGGACAGCAATAGTAAGGTGGAAGGATACGATCATACTGCCTGTAGAAACTAATCTTTTGGGAGATCGATACTAATTAGGAAAGGATGATGTAGTTGGAGGAGCAATATTTGTTGCAAAAATAAATGGAAAGAAAATACTAGAGAACTTTAAGTGCACCTGCAATGGAATAAACACTTTGAATTACTGGACAGATGACATAGATCTCTGTGTTTCTCAAGTAATATATGTGTCCAGTACTTGTTCTCAAGAAGATAAAATCGAGCGAATGACTTACAAAAGCACACTATGAGACCGTACGTTACTACATGTCATCTTAAATTTTTTTAGTATTAAATAACAAATAAACTGCGTTTTTGTTCAATTAATATTTGTTTACTCTGTATAAACGAATATTAGTTGAGTAAAACACAGTTTATTTGCCTTTCAAATTTAAATATAAAATAGTTATACATAGATGTGACGGAAGAATCCATAAATATGGTCTTTACTTTACCTTATTCATATACCTAATTGAAACTGTAAATGAGGTTAAGGTAGTAGTAACAATATGAGGAAAAGTTCATTACTAAGGATTAGTTTTGTTAGAGATGGCGATAATACTGCTTTCTAATTAAGTGTAGTTAAGAACTACCCACATAAACCTAAAGGGGTGTGATTGGGATGTAAAGAAATAGTATAAAGGGTAGTAGGCATCTATATTAATAAAAGGTAATGATCTACAGTAAGAAAATAAAATTAAAACATTAATTAATAATAAACGGTAAAGCTACCCTTAGCTGCAACCTTAGTTTGCACTGTCCCACTAGAACTGGCGGGTTCTACCTAAGTTTGTATCTGCTAAAAGAATACTCGTATCAGTTAACTACTATCGCCAGTGTGGTGAAATTTAATTGAAGCAAGAATATTATGAAATTATAAACAACCCTAGATTTTTAACTGAAAAAGTGTCAGATAATGGAGGAAGAAACGGGCGGAATTTGACATCAAAATCGGAATAAAATTATCAGGATAAAGGGTAACCTCAAAGTTGAGTATTATGTAGCATTGTGAGATGGTTTAGCACTTCTGGCGGACAGAGTGGTGATCTCATAGAAATTGATATAAGTACTTAAACAAATAGCGGAAAATGCAGGACTATAAATATACTTCGAAGAACAGAGGTAATGACAAATATGAGCGTCGTACTATCAACATTATACACAAAATATGGAAATATTCCAAAAATTGACAAATTTGAGTATATAGAGGAAATTATCCAGGCAGTGCTAGGGGACAAAGAACATGTTACAGCAAAAATGCTAATGATGAACTTCAGTCAATAAAAGTTGTTTAAACTCAAAAATCGCCGGCCGTTGTGGCCGAGCGGTTCTAGGTGATTCAGTCTGGAACCGCACGACCGCTTCGGTCGCAGGTTCCAATCCTGCCTCGGGCATGGATGTGTGTGATGTCCTTGGTTTAGTTAAGTTTGAGTAGTTCTAAGTTCTAGGGGACTGATGACCTCAGATGTTAAGTCCCATAGTGTTCAGAGCCATCTGAACCATTTTTTGAAACTCAAAAATCACCTTACAGAAAAGCAAAAATTCAGCATTATAAGACTACGTTAGAAGCCGTAATTTAAGAATCAGTAAAAGAAAATGAATGAATTACAAAAGAAGGAAAGGGAGAATGTGAAGAAGATATTACGAAATAGAAGAAGAGTAGGAAAGTTCAAATTAAGATATGAAGCAGAAGTGCACAAAAAATACAAAAAAATTGCAGCTCAAATTTGGGAAAGAACTCTGGTGTTTAATGAGTGTATCAAAAGAATAAGTTCCAGCTGCGTAAAAACAAAAATATTACCACACTTTGAAAAAATTTAAACATATGTGAAACTGGTTTTGGAAAGTGCAAGTAGAGCTTGAAGAAACTAGCAGATTTAAGCAAAACGTTGAGAATGGGACAAAATATAAAAGGAAAATTAAAAAATTTGAAGGATCTTAAGATAAAATTACAAGAAAGAAGGGGAGGGGGGGGGGGGGGGGGGGAAATGTTGGAAGCAGAAGAGAGGAAACAAAAAGCTGAGAAGTTGGATTACTGGAGAAATCTAACTTAGCTGTTTAAATGTGGTTCACAGGTGGAATATAACGAGAGGAGAGCCATAACCACTTTCCGTACAAGTTAACTTTCTTTGACCGAACTGTTCACTACTTGAAAGGCAAAGTTCCTGAGTTCGAGTCTCGGTCCGGCACACAGTTTTAATCTGCCAGGAAGTTGCATATCAGCGCACACTCCGCTGCAGAGTGAAAATCTCATTCTGGAAACATCCCCCAGGCTGTGGCTAAGCCATGTCTCTGCAATATCCTTTCTTTCAGGAGTGCTAGTTCTGTAGGGTTCGCAGGAGAGCTTCTGTAAAGTTTGGAAAGTAGGAGACGATTTACTGGCAGAAGTAAAGCTGTGAGGAGCCGGCCGGCGTGGCCGTGCGGTTCTAGGCGCTTCAGTCTGGAACCACGTGACCGCTACGGTCGCAGGTTCGAATTCTGCCTCGGGCATGGATTTATGTGATGTCCTTAGGTTAGTTCGGTTTAAGTAGTTCTAAGTTCTAGGGGACTGATGACCACACATGTTAAGTCCCATAGTGCTCAGAGCCACTTTTAGCCAAAGCTATGAGGACGGGGCGTGAGTCGTGCTTAGGTAGCTGAGTTGGTAGAGCACTTGCCCGTGAAAGGCAAAGGTCCCGAGTTCGAGTCTCGGTCCGGCACACAGTTTTAATCTGCCAGGAAGCTTCATATCAGCGCACACTCCGCTGCAGAGTGAAAATCTCATTCTGTTCACTACTTGTGTGTGGCCACCACCAAGGAAAGATTAGAAGACGTTATTAGTCCAGTGTGATACTACAGGGAGATGAACAGGAAATTGTAGGAGCTAGAGGAGATGAGGATAGTATTGGAAAGTGTCTTCAGAGGGACCTATACTGACGTATTATACGGCGACAGCGACCTGGAAGGAATGCTCATCTCACTCCTTAGGCAGCTGCCGGACCTCCTCTGTCCCAGGGCCGTCCTCTGCAGCTGCCCTGCCGGTCCGCGGCACCGGCAGTTCGCACAGTAGTGAGTGCAGAAGAAAGTGAGAGCAGCGGCGGCGGCCATCTGGCGGCTGCTGGAACCATCCGACCACTATTACGGGCGGTCTCCCCCTCCCTCCCCAAACACCCCGCCGCTCACACTCCAGAGCAAATGGATTTTGCCGATAAAAGCGGCTCCTTTCATGTCGGGCGGCGTTTTCCTTTTTTCTGGAGCGCGGGAGTTGTCGGCTCCTCAGAAGAGCGCGCCGGCCATTACACATCGGTAATGATGTGATTGCTGCCGTTTTTTGCGCCGGCCGCCCGGGCACCGGCCAGCCAGTGACATTTCGGCGGCGCCCTTGTGCCTCAGCTCGCCTCCGCTCGCCTCGTCTCGCCTCGCCTTGCGCCGCCGCGTGGGTGGTGTGGGAGGGGAAGGCCCCGCTGATGACTTTCTCAGCGCATCCCGTAATAGCCAGCCCGCGTGACGCTAAGTGCACCAGTTGCGTACCGCCCTCTGTTCTCACTGCTCTGAATGCGGAAACTCCTTTTCTTTTCTCATTTTTGTTTTTAGTCACCGCTCTTGCTCTTTCGCCTAGTTTGATGGCGTTCACCATGCCTTCTTATCTTCTTCCCTTCGGTTCTCTACAACTGTTCCACGCACATAGTTTCATAATCGGTTTTGTGTGTTCTAATCACCATATGAGCTTTTTCCAGAGAGAGTACTAAACTTCAGGAAAAGAAACGTATGCTTTTATGAGCAAATTGGTGACCTCCTTTATCCAAAAGATACTTCGTTAGACTAATTGCATGATGTTGATCATCTTCGACAGATTATCGTTACGTATAACATCACACTCAACGTAAATTTAGAAATTTCTTGCATTATATTCTCCGCTTCCTGAAACTTTTTAATCATCTTGTATTTACTTGCGATTTATACAGGGTGAAAAGTATTTAAACCGACAAACTCTGGGAGATTGTAGGGGACATCAAAACAAATATTTTCCCTAATGTCATTTTTTCCTATGAGGAGTATTTAAACCGGTAGAGGAAGATTTCTCTGGTGGCAAATTAATTAAACCAACAAACACTTTTCCATTTTTTTATGACCAAGAGATAACAAATTAACACAACCCAATTTCAATTAAAGTAGATTTTAAAAAAGTCTCCACTGACACGTAAACAAATGTTACACTGTCGGATCATGTTCTGTCTGACACAGGCAAAAACATAAGGAGTGTCCTGAATTGTTCCCCACACAAAAAAGTGGGGATCGAGCAAGCCATGGTACCGGACCACCTCTGCCAATCCACGTGTCTTGGAACCGTCGGTCCAGGAATCGACGCACACGGCGACTGAAATGTGCCGGCGCCCCGTCATGTTGGAACCACATGCGTTGTCTTGTAGGGAGCGGGACGTCTTCAAGCAATTCTGACAATGCTCTAGCGAGAAAATTGTAATAGTGCTTGCCATTTAATGGCCTAGGTAGCAGATACAGCCCAATTAAACAGTCCCCAACAACACCGACCCACACATTAACGAAGAACCGTACTTGATGAGTGCCAGTAACTGTGACATGCGGGTTATCCTCACTCCAAACATGCGCATTGTGCATGTTGAAGACTGCATCACGCCCGAACGTTGCTTCATCGGTAAACAACACAGAGGATGGAAATGTAAGATGCATTTCACACTGTTCCAGGTACCACTGCGAAAACTGTGCTCTGGATGGATAATCAACTGGTTCCAGGTTGTGGACACGCTGTAAGTGAAATGGACGTAACAATTGCTCTCGAAAGACTGTTCTTACACTCGTCTGATTCGTCCCCATTTTACGTGCAATTGCACGAGTGCTGATTGAAGGATCCCGCTCCACATACTGCAAGACAGCTTCCTCAAATTGCAGCGTTCTTACCGTGCAACGGCGTCCCTGTCCAGGTAATCTGCTAAATGATCCGGTCTCACGCAGACATTGGTACACAGCAGCAAAGGTCGTATGATGCGGGCTACGGCGATTAGGATATTGTTGTTGATAAACCCGCTGTGCAGCTCGTCCGTTGTGGTGCGCTACGAAGTACGCAACAACTATATCAGTGTACTCACTCCAAGCGTATCGCTCGATTAGTAAACAGAGACAGTGCACAGTGCACTGGTGGACAGCAGTTTCCTACAACTGAAGAGTGTAATACGCCCCCTAACAACTGAAGATCGTAATACGGCCTCTAACAATTGAAGAGCGTAATACGGCCTCCACCGGCTTAAATAATCCTCATAGGAAAAAATGACATTAGGGAAAAATATTTGTTTTGATGTCCCCTACAATCTCCCAGAGTTTGTCGGTTTAAATACTTTTCACCCTGTATGCAATGTTGTAACTCGCAAGTTGTTGGAGTATCGCAAAATCATTCACAAAATTTTCATTGTTTTATATATTCTTTACCGATGAGGATATAAGATGAATATAAACAAAAGCAAAACGAGGCTAATGGAATGCAGTCCAAATAAATCAATTGATGCTGTGCGAATTAGATTAGGAAGCAAGAAGCGAGACACTTAAGTAGTGGAGGAGGATATAATGTGTAGACTGACAATGGCATGAAAAGTGTTTCTGAAGCAGGAAAGTATGCTGACGCTGAACACACATTTACGTATTAGAAAGTCTGTCTGAAAGTATTTTTACGAAATGTAACCGTGTATTGAAGTGAAACGTTGACGAGAAACAGTTTTAGACAAAAAGAGAATAGAAGCTTTTGAAATGTCGAGCTAGCCGACCGCAGCGGCCGAGCGGTTCTAGGCGTTTCAGTTAAAAAAAAAATAAAACAGTTTACTTACTTATTCGGTAATCGACTTGCTCATTCCAAGAGCTGTTCAAAAACCTATCGCAATGTACCATCTGCGTAACGTATCTAGACCACTTGCTGGAGTTGACAGAAAGCAGATGGGATCACAAGGAAAATGCACACCAGCGATTAAGGCTCATTTTAATGTTTGTATTATACGAAGTTCATCAACGAAGGAAAGGCAGAAATCCTATTCACGTATGGTGAATATAAGTTAGCAGTACAATAATATAGCAGTAATTTCCTTTAACTTAAATTCGGCACACAAATTTGTTAACATCAAGTATAAATTTTAGTGTTAGGATGTCTTTCCTGATTTTATGGCTTGTATCCTTACACGGATGTGAAACGTTGATGATACGCAGTTCAAAAGAAGAATGTTGAAAATTACATCGGTAGATCGAATAAGTAATGTGGAGATGCTGAATCAGTCTTCAGAAAAACAGAGAGGATTGACTGGTACGACACTTTCTGAGGCATAAAGAGATCATCAGTTTCGTAATGAAAGGAAGAGGGGAAGGTAAAAACTGTAGAAACTAAGGCCTGAATATAGTAAGCGGATCAAATGAATGTACGTTCCAATAGTTATTCACTGACGAAGAGTCTTGCACAGGACAGACATTAAATGTACTTAGAGTATTTGCTAGTCTGATTTGCTGTCATTAAGAGGCTTTTTATGTCCTCCATCCACGAACTGTACATGTCGCTAAATTAAAGGCAAAATAGGATAAGCCAATAACAGCACAGGCAAGTACGTGTTCAGGTCAATAAATCATTAACACCGATAAAGTTATGAATAGTTCAAATAGTATTTACATCTTCGTTAGGTAAAGGGGCTTATTGGCCTCTCTTCTTATTATCCGACATGTGTCTGTCGAACTACTGTCTGTCACCGCGCTGCAGCTTCACTTTAACTGGAAGACCAGATTAGAGTCAGCGACGCGTATGGACGATATGAGGCGAATTTACGGTAATGTACGCTTCCACACGCTGGTTTCGCCCACTGCTGCTGATCTTAATACGCGACCTTTGTGTGACATGGGCTCCATCTCAACATTCAGTTACTCTCATGTTAATCAAAATTAACATAAACCGGCAGCTGGAGAGTTCATTAGGATGTATGACGCTTCATAAATAGGCTGCTCTGACATTTGATTCCAGTTTGCTAACGAGAGTGAAGAGAACGCTCGTGTAAAATGAGGTCGTCAAACAGTACTTCATTAGAATGTTTACTGTTAGTTGGAGCATTTTACGTTTTTATTCAATAAATGTTTAAATTTCCCTTTCAGTATGTCATAATCATCATATATTTGAATCCACTGCTAAATAAAGGTTTCCTCTAGATTTTTTATGTATCACGATCTCAGCTACCCGCATTAATGAATATTTTCTAATACCATGTATTCACCTGCTGGTGATAATTTCAGCGAGTATCCCATATATAACGGAAAGAAGGCTGACAGGTCTACCCCGCCTGACAAAAACAGTGAAGCACCCAGAAGATATGTCCAGATGTCAATGTTACATCATACATTTACTCACTATACGTAGGTAAGTACATGACCAGAATAGTAATTATCCGTGGCGTGTAGAATCGCCACTTGAGTAAGCTAGTGTTGTTCGTGTTTAGTATTGTTACTAGTCCTGTCAACTACACAAGGGCCATAATCAGCGTCATCTGTTGAATTATCACTGTGAAGGACATGAAGATGCTGCGTGCTCGTCTGAGACAGCGTTATCAGTACCTGACAGTTTGAAAAGGGGCCTCATTGTGGATTTCCATTTGGCCATCTGGTGGAATCGTGCAATATCCAGATTTGTGGAGCTTTGGTATATGATAGTAGCCTGATGCTGGGTTGCAAGGGAATGTGAGAATAGGCACACTTTTCGTTGAGATTGTGGTCGACCACGTATACTATTACAAGGAGGGTCAACATTGGAAACGAGAACTTTTTACGTTATAATACAGTAAAAATATTAATTTGCTTAGATCATTGAGTTAAGTTTAGTATGACTGGATGTAATTCATAAATGTTAGTTTTTTATGGTTGTGTGCCTGGTTGTGTTGGTGACACCATAAAACTATAAACAGATTTAAAAAGAAGAAAAGAAATAGTGTAAGTAGGCTGTTTATGTTTTCTCTATGTAAGTAGGCTGTTTATGTTTTCTTATTGGCAATGTTACGTAGCGCTCAATATGAAAATCACTGGCTGTGCTGTGTGCAGTCTGTGGCTAGTTTGCATTGTTGTCTGCCATTGTAGTGTTGGGCAGCGGCAGCTGGCTGTGAACAGCGCGTAGCGTTGCGCAGTTGGAGGTGAGCCGCCAGCAGTGGTGGATGTGGGGAGAGAGATGGCGGAGGTTTGTAATTTGTCATGAACTGATATATATATTATGACTTGTGATGATATTAAGGTAAATACATTGTTTGTTCTCTATTAATATCTTTTATTTGCTAACTATCCCTATCAGTAGTTAGTGCCTTCCATAGTTTGAATCTTTTATTTAGCTGGCAGTAGTGGCGCTCGCTGTATTGCAGTAGCTTGAGCTGCGAAGATTTTTGTGAGGTAAGTGATTTGTGAAAGGTATAATTTAATGTTAGTCAGGGCCATTCTTTTGTAGGGAATTTTGAAAGTCAGATTGCGTTGCGCTAACAAAGTATTGTGTGTCAGTTTAAGCACAGTATGTATAAATTGTTCAAAGGGGACGTTTCATATGGCGACCCTGCCAGGATACCTCACTGGAATCTTCTGATTTTTTCTTGTAGTTTGTGTATTTAGTGTAGCTTTTGTTTATTGCTAGCGCGTAATTGTAGAGAGAATCTCCTTTGTAGTTGTAGCCTTTCATTGTTGTACAGTAAAACAGTTGTGGCATGCATATAGATTTGCACCAAGTATTTCGCAGCTGTAATTAACTAGATATTATTTTCAGTGTTATGTTAATGTGTTCTCTTATTTTTGCTCTTCAAATTGTGTTTTTCTGTGTTGTCGTGTGAAATACTGTGACAATAATGGCGTGTGAAAAACGTAATACTAGGCTCCAAAGTAAACTGAGAAATGACAGTGAAAATGAGAGCAGTGTGTTAGCGCCACCGAGTTATGAATTAACTGATGTTCAAAGTAGTAATTTGGTAATTGTGCATAGGGAAATGGAGCGGGCGGCAAACAATGGCGTGGACAGTGAAACAATTAGTGAAGAGGGAAGCATTATCGATCGATCGGTCGGCAACAGCTCGCCTCAGGAATCCGAAATGACAGGACACAATTTCGCAAATACTGTAGATTCAGGTTTTGGGTCATCACCGTTTTCTCAAATAAGTCAAGACACATTTTCTGCTTGTCAAAATGTGAATGTTGTCGGTGCAAATGCACTGCCGAAAAGCGTAGAGAAACAGATTCCAGACACTAATACATTATTATTGCAATTAATGCAACAAATGGAACAAAATCAGAGACAAACACAGCAACAGTTAGACACAGTGGAACAAAATCTCAAAAAGTTAGACACAATGGAACAAAATCTTCAAAAGTTAGACACCACACTTGAACAAACACGTGAAGATTTAACTAGTGAGTTACATAACATTGAATCGAAATGTCAAAAAGTCTGTAATGACGTAAAATCACAAATTTGTGAGCATTTCCAACCTATTTTTTCGCGGCATGAAAATGCATTACAGAATCATGAAGCAGCCATAAAAGAACTGCAAACTATTTTTCATGAAAATCACAACACCTTGCAAGCTAAAATTGACTCAGTTGCATCTACCGATTCGGTTACGCAACTTGCAAAAACTCAGGAAAACTTAAAGGTCACAGTAGAGACGATTGCAACACAAATGGACACTCTGAAACTTGGTTCAGAAAAACATACAGAGGAAATGATTTCACTATCGGATAAAGTAGCCGAACTTTCAGATCAGTTCACTAACTTATCTACAAAGGTAGATGATGATCTGAATGACACAACACCTGTAGCCTTCACTGACACAGAAGAGTATGAACAAATTAGAAAATTCAAACAAAATCAAAATCAAATCAATACACAGTACAAAAGAGAAATCCGGGAAGTGCAAGATCAGTTGGCACAAGTAGTACAAGAATTACGTATTTCAGTGGACACTCGCGCCCCAATACGGGAAGAGGGACATACAAATACGGAACAGACACAAAATAACAACACAGGGCACTTCGGAAACTGTGAAAGAAGTTGGCAAGGTACGCCGAATTTTGAGATGGAACCGCCGAAACGACGTAACTATGACCGAGATGCTACTCGCCGACACGATGATTTTGACTATAAGCTGTTCATTACTACACGTAAATACAAAACGTTTAAGAATTCTGGCAACGACATTCATCCACAAGCATGGCTCCATCAATTCTCTCATTGTTTTCCTCCCAACTGGTCGTTAGAACACAGATTAGAATTTATGTGTGGCTACTTGGAGAATGAACCAGCTGTAAGAATGCGATCGGTAATTCACGATTGCCACAGTGAAGGAGAGTTTTACCATGCCTTCCTCTCAGCATATTGGTCTCAAGCCACACAAGACCGTGTAAAACATAGCATCATAATGATGAAACGTTTCGAACAATCTGAATTTTCCAGTCTTATGAAATATTTTGAAGACATGTTGCATAAGAATCAGTATCTTTCAAACCCATACAGCCCCTCAGAACTCATCCGCATTTGCTTAATCAAACTGCCTGAACATTTACGACATATTATTTTGGCAGGACGTTGCAAAGACGACATTGAAGCATTTCAGGGACTCTTACAAGAATTAGAAATTGACACTGACAATCGCGGAACGCGAAACCAGGAACAGAGCAATTACAGGTCACATCCGTCGCAATTCCGCGATGAAAGAAGTAATAACTTTACACGACAAGGCTATTCTCACAACACAAATCGTGACCAAAACAGACACCACCCGTATGACAACCGTTGGCAGAGTAGTAATAACTACAGGGAAAGATCACCTCTCCGTGGTAATGACTATCACAGAGACAATAAGAGAAACAGACAATATGGGAACCAAAATAAATACTATCAAGGGAGACAGAATAACTTTAGACGCAACGGACCAGCGCGCAGTTACGATTCAGGGAGAAATTCTCCACCATGTGACCGACAAGAAAGAAACTATGGAATCTACCGACATGACGACAGACGATATGATCGTAACGACAGACCTGAATTGCATCAGAACTGGCGGGATTCAAACAGAGCAGGGCCATCTGGGCAACGTGAATTTGTAGAAGTTAGGTCTCCTAATCCCAATAACAACGCGCGCCAACAAAGAGACAGACAATGACTCGCGCCGCAGGCACCCACGTGCGCCGGCTGGCTCAGAGAAAAATAACATTGACGCTAACCTTGTGAAAAATTTCAGTATTCTTTACCGACGTATACTGCATGATAATTGCGTTCAAGCTGAAATTCTGAGTACTTTGAAGAGTAAAGGACTGCACCACATTTCTCATGTAAAACCATTTATTGACAGATAATCTGCCTTTTAACTTTGTCTTTGCCATAAAACGTTTCACTTCACGTTACTAGTATGCTTTAGAAACTGTTACCATGCAACAATGTTTGAAGTTCAATATCCAGCCAAGAACCAAGAGAAATTATTTAAACAGAAATTACGAATGCATTGTTATTGCGAACAGACGACACAGTGTAATTGTGTGTGTACATTCTTGCTTGTTAGTTGTACGATTAGAACATTTACCAGTACTGCTAATGAGATTTTAATGCAACATTTTGGTTTATTTGAAAATACATTCTGAATTTAAAGTGCTTTCTGAGAGATACCAGATGACACAGAGGTTAGTTTATGCGACAGCTACACGATTTTTATCACGACGCTACTAATGAGTGACAATTTACAATATTGCTTTTGCAGTGTATCTGTTTTATATCTGCACAGTTTTCTGAATTCTTCTAGGAAGAAAAACATGTTTTAGTAGTAACTTTTGTGGTATAGCAACAATGAGACAGCCTTTTTCGTGGCATAACAATACGTTACTGTACAGTACTTTCCTCATCACGGCAATAAGCGTAATAACTAAGATATCTATACGTAAAGCATTTCACTTTTGTGTATCATGAGGTAAGTACATTGACTTTAGCAGAACTTTGCTTAGAGAGGACGATAACTACGACAGTTCCACAGAATTATCTTACAGCAAGACGCGCATTTAGCGCTACAGGACACGCATTTGAGTGATTAATCTTATACTTAAAACACTTATTTTCAAAGATTTTTTAATTACAAAGAAAGTTTTCCGTGATACATTTCATTCCATTGCTGTAATTTGTAACACCTGAGGGTATAATTACATTTATCCTCAGGGGGGTACACGCTTACTTTGTGTACCATGTGTGTGGCAACCACAAGGAACCCTAGCTAATATGGTATTTGCTTATACAACTTTACACATCGGTACCATATTTCTCTAACACACAAATTACACAGCTATCTGATTATTTAACTGAGAGAGACAAACATTTATTTTACTACATCAGTGACACATGTTTACGCAATTATACAGTTGGATAACTTCACACTTATGAAACTGTATTTTGTCTGTACTTTGTAAACTGTTCATATTTTTTCGGAATCATTGTGATACTATGAGAGCTTTGAATGATGTATTTGGTATGAGATCATGATTTTTAAAGTACGTTTGAGGCAGCTGACACTTTTGACATGAGCAGAGAATTTTTTTAGGCTTAGAAATTATTGGAGGAAGTTACGACGATTTTGAGATTTGACTGAGGTGTTATGATGTTATTATTACGACGACGATGTGTATTATGTTGTTGAGGAATGTTTATTATGCTACGTATTTCTCATGATGAAATATTGAAGAAGTGTCGACGAATATGTATATGTATAATGAGGTAAGGAATAATGAGTAGTGTTTAGGGACTCTGATTTATGAAAAGGATGTTGGAAACCAAGAAACGTACTTTAAGAGTTATGAAATGTGTGTGTATATTCGTGAATGTATTACAATGCAGACGAAAATTTTTTTTGGACACTGTTATATCAATAGCATTTTGTTTCTACAGATTTGTAACGCAAATTCTTGACCTGTGAAATATTTTTATATGCGACTGTCTCTGTAGCGGAAACTGCTGTCGTAAATATTTCCGTAAGAAAGTTAACGGACCACCTACACATAATGCGTCGTGGGCACCCAGCTGTGTCAGACGCGTGGAGAAAAAGCCATTAGCGCGTGCCTTTCAGAGCACAGGAAAACACCTGGAGAACAAGCCATTAGGGTGTGCCTTTCATCGCTAATGCGACACCCTCGTTACTTGAAAACATATGATTACTCGCACTTTGTGCTAATTGCTGAAATGCTTATGAATTGATGGGAAATATTCGTACATCTGCAAACCTGATAATGACAAGTGTCTTTCTATGAGAGTTGAGAGCTACTGACTTACGAAATGCCACATGACTATTGAATGATGTTTTTATGCTTTGGTTTGCGTAATTGCTTATTTCACTTGATATCTGGTTTCCAGCTGTGTTGCAGCATTGCTTTTATAAAATGAAATGCATTTGCTAATGTGAACACTTTCTGTCAACAGATCTATTAAATAATTATTTTATGATCCACATTCTTTAAAAAAGGAGCACTTGGAAAGGAAAGAACAATAAGAAGGAACTAGTAACTGCATTCATAATTTTCTTTTCAAGTAATTGGTAACTTTTTGGTAGAATAACTTCTTGTGGTGCACCACTTTAATTTACATAGACATTAAGATGTGAATATACACTTCCCTTATCTGCATTGTTGTTTTTACTGTAATATCTTTTCTGCTTGAGCTTTGTCATGTTTCGATATAAGCTGCTGTTTGCCAGGCATAGTGCTACTGAACTTTAATTTGTGTTACTCTGCTAAGCCAGATTTATTTTTTTTTTTTTGCTGCACAGTGCCCTATATGAGTTGTAATATTGCAATTGCTTTGGCATTTGTATTTTTGTCATTGATGTTTGTGTTAATTGTTTTGTGCTGCTGCATTGCCTCGTCCCTTAGTTTAGCATCTGAGCTCAGTAGATTTAAGTTAGCTTAAGAGGGGGTCTATAAGAAACTAACTATGATGGATTGGAAGAAATGCATTGAGGAACAATAAGAAAATGGTTTGGCCAAAAAAGTAGTGTACAGTGGAGAAAAACTATTTTTGAAAGAGGATGTGAACCGAATACAGAAAGCATGATTGGATAGGATTTTTTTTTTTTGGCTGGAGCAAACGTCGAAATAAGAGGGATGATCTATGGAATGAAGTTTTGGGTTGGACTGCAGTACCAAATGTTACACTGAAAACGAACCCTGTCCTTTCCTATTGGTGTTATCCCACTATGTGTTTGTGTACCCTTGTGTATTTATTTTCTTCCTGTCTCTGTGTAGTTTCATAGAATTTTTTCTTCTTTTAATATTAAGCTACATTCACTATGATGAGGAATACTGTTATCCTCGAATATAATTGGCATTAATAATATGTTATTTACTTTGTAAAGATGTTAGACATTATTTATTCTGTTTTGTGTTCATGCTCATGTGTGAAGTTGATGTTTCGAAAGTTATTCCGATCTTTTATGTATGTACTCATGTCATAATTCCTGTAACATTGATGTATATGTTTATTTCTATTCTTTTGTAAAGCCCCTATTATCTACGAATGTTATCTGTATTATTATGTTTCAATGATGTTTTCTGTATCTTTGTAATTGTATTCTCATGTTATAAAATTGTAATTGTCACCAGTTCATGACATTATTAACTTGTTAGTTACATTTCACTGCACACGTTTCTGTTGGTCATAGTATGTGGACAATATATGAGAAGTAGGGACTGTTAGTGTTTGCACGTGTGTTAATAACTCAGCAAGGGACTGGATAACAGCATTGCTGGTTCTAAGGACAATTTCAAAAACTTTGTGAGTGCACAAGTGGTGGTTTATGGACTTGCTATATTATCCGCAAGACTCTTCAATGGTAATTGTGCACCTGCACAGTCACAACAGATGGCTGCTGGCCATCTCTTCAAGGACTACAGTGGGTCTACATCTTTGATGATCCATCAATACCATTATTTCTACAAGGACTGCAGTGGGTCTGCACCTCTGGTGGCCCACCATTACCATTATCTCTACAAGGACTACAGTGGGTCTGCATCTATGATGACCTACCAACGCCATTATTTCTACAAGGACTGCAGTGGGTCTGCACCTCTGGTGGCCCACCAATACCACAATCTCTACCAGGACTACAGTGGGTCTGCATCTATGATGACCTACCAACGCCATTATTTCTACAAGGACTGCAGTGGGTCTGCACCTCTGGTGGCCCACCAATACCACAATCTCTACCAGGACTCCAGTGGGTCTGCTCTGTGATGACCTACCTACCAATATTCTTCCAAACTTCGAATGACTCTGCTGTGGGTTTGCTCTGTTGTGGCCAATTACCTGTCTGCATGTCGAGAGTCAGCACTGTCTTTCCGTTGGAAGGTCAACACTACTTCTTCAAGACTGCATGGAAATCCACTACTTCTATGTGCATTTTCTTTTACTGCTTGGACTTTGAGAAAAACTCTGCATTTTTACTGTGATGAACAATGTGCACTGTCTTTATGGACTGTGAGAAATTTTGAGCTTTTGACCAACGTTGTATCAATAAGTGTGTGCATTTGATTTCTTTGTTATTGTAATTATGAAAAATGTTATCAAATCATTATTGGCCACTGCGCAAAAAAATTTTGTAAAATTTTTTGTGGGGAGCATGGGGGCTATGTAAGTAGGCTGTTTATGTTTTCTCTATGTAAGTAGGCTGTTTATGTTTTCTTATTGGCAATGTTACGTAGCGCTCAATATGAAAATCACTGGCTGTGCTGTGTGCAGTCTGTGGCTAGTTTGCATTGTTGTCTGCCATTGTAGTGTTGGGCAGCGGCAGCTGGCTGTGAACAGCGCGTAGCGTTGCGCAGTTGGAGGTGAGCCGCCAGCAGTGGTGGATGTGGGGAGAGAGATGGCGGAGGTTTGTAATTTGTCATGAACTGATATATATATTATGACTAGTGATGATATTAAGGTAAATACATTGTTTGTTCTCTATTAATATCTTTTATTTGCTAACTATCCCTATCAGTAGTTAGTGCCTTCCATAGTTTGAATCTTTTATTTAGCTGGCAGTAGTGGCGCTCGCTGTATTGCAGTAGCTTGAGCAGCGAAGATTTTTGTGAGGTAAGTGATTTGTGAAAGGTATAATTTAATGTTAGTCAGGGCCATTCTTTTGTAGGGAATTTTGAAAGTCAGATTGCGTTGCGCTAACAAAGTATTGTGTGTCAGTTTAAGCACAGTATGTATAAATTGTTCAAAGGGGACGTTTCAATAGGATTGCCGTATTCTGCCCCTTCACTTCTTCGCCTGCCGTCCAACAACATGCGAGGACTCTCTGCTACGTTCTTTGGCGTCGTGCAGCTTTGGTCGGAGGCTAGCAAATCCGAATTAGGGAATTACCACCCCGTACGTAGGCTGCAGTTAACACCACAACACAAACGTCTGCGCTTAGGGCATTGCTGTGAGGGGGAAGCATGTAATGCTAATGAAAGGCGTCGCGTGTTGTTCAGTAACAAAACGCAATTTTGTACTACACCGAATGATCGTTGTCAGCGAGTAGGACGACGACGTGTGGAGAAGTCCCATTCTTCCAGTGTTCTGGAGAGGCACAGCAGTCTTAAAGCTGGCGTCGAGGCGTGAGGACCCATGGGTGATTGAGATAGTAGGTATTCCGACAGCATAGCAATAGGTTACGGAGGTCCTGCGACCTCATGTTTACCTGTTACGTGGCAGTATAGTGGTGCCATTTTTCAACAGGACAGTGCTCTTCTACACATGTCACATATCTTTATCTACATCTACATGGATACTCTGCAAATCATATTTAAGTGCCTGGAAGAGGGTTCATCGAACCACCTTCACAACTCTCTATTATTCCAATCTCGTATAGCGCTCGAAATCAACGAACACCTGTATCTTTCCGTACGAGCTCTGAATTCCCTTATTTTATCATGCTGATCGTTTCTCCCTACGTAGGTCCGTGTCAACAAAAGTTTTTCGCATTCGGAGGAGGAAGTTGGTGATCGGAATTTCGTGCGAAGAATCCTCCGCGATGATAAACGGCTTTTAATCATGTCCATCCCAAATCCTGTATCGTTTCAGTGATACACTCTCCCCTATTTCGAGGTAATAAAAAAACGTGCTGCCCTTCTTTGAACTTTTTCGATGTACTCCGTCACTCCTATCTCGTAAGAATCCCAAACCGCACAGCAGTATTCTAAAATAGGACGGACAAGCTCAGTGTAGGCAGTCTCCTTAATAGATCTAGTTTCCTGCCAAAAAACGCAGCCTTTTGGTTAGCCTTCCCCACAACATTTTCTATGCGCTCCTTCCAATTTCATTTGTTCGTAATTGTAATTCCTAGGAACGTAGTTGAATTTACGGCCTTTAGATTTGACTGATTTGACCGACGTTTAACGGATTCGTTTTAGCACTTTTCGTTATTTAAGGTAAATTACAATTCTTCGCACGATACAGATATCTTTTCAAAGTCGTTTTGCGATTTGTTTTGATTTTCTGATGACTTTGCTATTCGATAAGCGACAGCATCATCTGAAAACAACCTAATACGGCTGCTCAGATTGTTTCCCAAATGGTTTATGTAGATAAGGAACAGCAAAGGGCCTGTAACGCCAGAAATCACTTTTGTTTTACTCGATGACTTGCCGTCTGTTACTACGAACTGTGACCTCTTTGACAGGAAATCACGAATCCAGTCACATAACTGAGACGATATCCCATAAGCAAGCCGCTTGTGTGGTACAGTGTCAAAGGCCTTCCGGAAATCCAGAAATACGGAATCGATTTGAAATCCCTTGTCAATAACACTCAACACTTCGTGCGAGTAAAGAGCAAGGTGTGTTTCACAAGAACGATGTTTTCTAAATCCGTGTTGACTGTGTGCCAATAGGCCGTTTTCTTCGAGGTAATTCATAATACTCGAACACAATATATGATCCTAAAGCCTGCTGCATATCAACGTTAATAATATGGGCCTCTGATTTAGTGGATTACACCTACTAACTTTCTTGAATATTGGCGTGACCTATGCAACTTTTCAGTATTTGGGTACGAATCTTTCGTCGAGTGAACGGTTGTATATGATTGTTAAGTATGGATCTATTGCATCAGCATATTCTGAAAGGAAAGTAACTGGTATACAGTCCGGACCAGAAGACTTGCTTTTATTAAGTGATTTAAGTTGCTTCACTACTCCGAGCTTATCTACTTCTATGTTAATCATGTTGGCAGCTGTTCTTGATTCTAATTCTGAAATACCTACTTCGTCTTCTTTTGTGAAGCCATTCCGGAAGGCTGTGTTTAGTAACTCTGTTTTGGCAGCACAGTCTTCGATAGTACCTTACTGGCCATTAAAAATGCTACACCAAGAAGAAATACAGATGATAAACGGGTATTCATTAGACAAATATCTTATACTACAATTGTGATGTGATTGCATTTTCACGCAATTTGGGTGCATAGATCCCGAGAAATCAACACCCAGAACAACCACGTCTGGCCACAATAACGGCCTTGATACGCCTGGGCATTGTGTCAAACGGAGCTTGGACGGCGTGTATAGGTACCGCTGCCCATACAGCTTCAACACGATACCACAGTTAATCAAGATTAGACTGGCGTATTGTGACGAGCCAGTTGCTCAGACGTTTTCAATTGGTGAGAGATGTGGAGAATGTGCTGGCCAGGGCAGCAGTCGAACATTTTATGTATCCAGAAAGGCCCGTACTGGAACTGCAACATGCGGTCATGATATTACCGTGCAGAAATGTAGGGTTACGCAGGGATCGAATGAAGGGCAGAGCCACGGGTCGTAACACATCCTAAATGTCACGTCCACTGTTCAAGTTGCCGTCAATGCGAGCAAGAGGTGACAGAGACGCGTGACCAATGGCACCCCATACCATCACGCCGGATGATACGCTTGTATGGCGATGACGAATACACGCTTCCAATGTACGTTCACCGCGATGTCGCCAAACACGGATGCGACCATCTTGATGCTGTAAACAGAACCTGGATTCATCCCTAAAAATGACGTTTTGCCATTCGTGCACCCAGGTTCGTCGTTGAGTACACCATCGTAGGCGCTCCTGTCTGTGATGCAGCGACAAGGGTAACCTCAGCCAAAGCCTCCGAGCTGATAGTCCATGTTGCAAACGCCGTTGGACCGTTCGTGCAGATGGTTGTTGTCTTGCAAACGTCCGCATCTGTTGACTCAGCGATCGAGACGTGGCTGCACAATCCGTTACAGCCATGCGGATAAGATGCCTGTCATCTCGACTGCGAGTGATACGAGGCCGTTGGGATCCAGCACGGCGATCCGTATTATCCTCCTGAACCCACCGACTTCAGATTCTGCTAACAGTCATTGGATCTCGACCAACGTGAGTAGCAATATCGCGATACGATAAACCGCAATCGCGATAGCCAACCATCCGACCTTTATCAAAGTTGGAAACGTGATGGTACGCATTTCTCCTCCTTACATGAGGCACCACAACAACGTTGCACCAGGCAACGCCGGTCAACTGCTGTTTGTGAATGAGAAATGAATTGGAAACTTTCCTCATTTCAGCACGTTGTAGGTGTCGCCACCGGCGCCAACCTTGTGTAAATGCTCTGAAAAGCTAGTCATTTGCATATCACAGCATCTTCTTCCTGTTGGTTAAATTCCGCTTCTGTAGCACGTCATCTTCGTGGCGTATCAGTTTTAATGGCCAGTAGTGTAGCTCCAATGCTTTCGCGCAGAGAAGGCATTGATTGTATCTTGCCGCTAGCATACTTCACATACGATCAGAATCTCTTTGAATTTTCTGCCAGGTTCCGAGACAAAGTTTGCTGTGGAAAGTGATATAAGCATCTAGCATTGGCGTCCGCCCTAAATTTCGAGATTCTGTAAAAGATCGCCAATCTTGGAGGTTTTGCGTCTATTTAAATTTGCCATGAACTAGCTGCGTGTTGTTGTGGTACTCCCCTGGCCAGCAAGATTCCGATAAATCATGTGTGGAACCAGACTGGGCATCAACTTCGTTCCATTGTAGTATCCAGTGTATCAAGGAAAAGTTACAATAGTCGTGGGCCAGCTTACCTCAGGAAAAGCTGCAAGAGCTTTATGAGACCTTTCCGAAGCGTATCAGTGCAGGAATCCAGACTATAAGTCACACTTCCAAGATTTCTGTAAATTTGACTTGATACTACAAACAGACCCTCTCAACCCATGAATTTTCATTTCATTTCCTCCACCTTTTCTGGTAGCTTCACTTGTTAAACCAAGCAGCGAATATTTTTTGGCTCTTTCCACTCTTGTGAAACACAACAACTTCAGCGTAGAGTTTCAGTGAATAGCTAGAATTTGGTACACACACCGGGCAGAAAGTTACTCACTCCCAGAAGACATCACGCTAATACACTGCAACCCTGCATCAAGCACTGACAGTAGCTTATGTTCAGCGAAGAAGACATTCCAGAAGTTTCTCCAGGTAAGGCGCATCCAGTTGAAGCCACTCGTTTATGATGATATGGGACAGTTTCTTTGAAAAGACATGGAACACTTAAATTTATAGCAGAGACCTACCCTCAACCTGACTAATTAATAAAAATCGGACAAATGAATTGCTGTTTAACGTTCGAGTGATTGTCAGTTTTCGTAGTAACCTAAAATAGACTTGCATATCGGTTAGGGATTATTTTCGAAGCACACTTGGTGGCACAGATGTAGAGCTGAGCACTGGAATAATCAGAGACCCTGCAGAGTTCCTCTTAGAAGTCCAGCGGAAGCCAGGCTTGACGGGGCCCAGTACGCATCTTTGTGTCACCCTCTGGTGTCGCCTTGCATATAACAACAGTAGGACATCCTTGTGGCGACCACTTGTGCAAATGTGTTTATGAGGTAGAGTGAGGAGGAATTTTTAGTGGAAGGAGCTATTGTCAGATGAATGTAGAAAGTCTACTTTTGAGATAGACACTGGAGAAAAGACAGGTGAAAAGTCAGCCCCTGGCTAGGCGTTTGCAAACTGTGAGATGCCACTGAACGCATAGGTCTTATAAAAAAAACCCTTATATAATCACATAAGTCCTGCAGGCATTGGTTCATCTAAAATTTTTTGGAGTGCTACAGATGCATGAAGAACGAGAGGGATGTTGCCTCATTGGCCGAGGAAAGGGGCAGGAATAGTGAGGAATGACTTTTTTTCAGAGGAGTACGATAGTTTGATCAGTTCGGACTTCAAAGTTTCAGAGCCCAGCCAATCAAATTGAGCATGTATCAAAAAGCACAGCAAAGCGATGTTTCCCTGTTGGATGCTCCCGCACAGGAATTGCTAACTAGTCAACTTCAGATCCTGTTGTCTCGCCTCTCATCTTGGACCACTGCTGCCATTCTGCCATGTTTGCCAGCTTCAGCTACAGCTGATCTGATGTGTTTGGGGGATTCGGAAAATTGTTGGGTCCTCCAACACCTAGCCGCAGGACAGGGTTGCTGGTGCTGCCCCTGACTGAAGTCACAAGACTTAGGTCACCGACCACTACACTATGGTGAGACCGAGCCGCTACTCTATGACATGTGGGAAATTTCAAGTCAATTTATAATTTTAAATCTCAGTGCCCCATTTTGTGGATTCGTCTCGCGAAGTATTGAACAATTTGCTTCCAAGTGCCACAACAGGTGTGACGTTAGTACCTTAAAAAATTATACGTTTTGGCTTCAATACTTCTACATATTACCTTGAGTAGTTCTACTCTATGCTGACAAATTTTACGATGATCACTTAGTACTTGTGCGATTTATCCTTATTTTTCCATCTGACCCTGATGTTAGATTCAACATATTTCTGTACACAAATGCAGCCATTATTAAATTAGAAGTTGCCGTAGGTTCTCATTATTATGTATAAAGAATTAACCATCAAAGAGAGTATTTGAATATCATTTTGCCTTAACCGTCACTTGTCTAACTTTTAGTATGGAAATAAAGGCAAGTAATTAGAATATGTGTCTGAATTAACATTTTTATCAGCCACCTCCAGCAAGGACCTTACAATGGTTACTGTATATTCCGTAGAGGTACCAGGTCATGTGGATGTTGACTGCTACATTTCATCCTCTGATCCAAAGAGTACCAGACACTTTCTATGACATTCCTGGGTTGACTGATTAAGCTCCCCAGCTGAGGCACGATAGTGTGAATGATATTCATCAAACCAGGAATATATGCGTACAGATCTCTGAACACGATATAAGGCATCTTCGAAGATGAGAGTGTCCAAAGCTCTCTCATTATGAATAAGCAAGGGAAACATCAACACTGCGTCGTGGACAGTGCTGAACTAAACACACAGTTCATGTTCACTGCAACCACGTCAGTCACCCCAAAAACATCACCTAACCATCTATAGCCTGAACTACACACTCCACACAGTGCGACCTGAACGCCTCATTGGGAAGTGGGTACACTCGACGCGTCTCTTCGTTTAAAAAGTGATAAAAAATTCGCGACTCGTTGGACAACACTGCATGTCTCTAGTCACCTGCTGTCCTGTTTCTGTGCTGTTCCTCCCACTGAACACGCGCATCTACATGACCTTTAGTGATCATTGGTGTTTTGCGAGGTACCCGACCCCAAATGTCAGCGGCACGCAGTTCCCTTCGAAATGTTCCCTTGGAAACTGATTGTGATGTGCCTCAAATACAGTAGCAATCCCTGTAGGGTTTGTAATCTATTGTTACTGAGCAGGTGTGACACTTGTCTCCAGTGCCTGTCGTTTAGCTCATTTTACGACCACTGTTCTTACGTCGAATTACACGACCATGAGTGGTACACTATTCCTTGTAGACACGTTGAACAGTGCGCACAAAAAAGCACGATAGTTCCTTTTGAGGTGGAAGCTCACTTTTGTGTCCTTATATGCTTACAAGTAAATTTGTGTGTGGAGAAGTTCCACCTTCAGCATGTGAATAGTGACACAGCGCTAGTTTAAAAATGCTGTTTCATAATGAATATAATAAAGAAACGCGAAGAAATGGCAAACTGCGAAAGGAAAAGGAGAAAGAGCCATAATGCAAAATGCATAAAGCCATAAAACTCACAACATCTGTTAACAAGAAAGAAAATAAGAAACCCACAGACGACTCTGTAACTTCTATGAAAAAAAATGTCTGATTAAAAATATGAAAAAAATTGTGTTTGATCAAACTGGAAGGTACTCAATAAAAGAGTTACGATATTTTCTTTCTGACATAATGTCATGTGTCCATTTCGACGCGTTTACTACTTTGATTCCGCACAACCGATCGGCACGCACACACTACTTCACTGCCACGACTTGGTGAGTGGTGGACTGTCACAAGGTCGCTTGGTTCCATTTCTGGATCGCCTACAGCGCTCCAAAGTGATGAGTTCGGCATTATAAATCTAGGTATACAAGTGAGAGTGTTTCACTCTCTGAGAGCTTTCGCGAGTATTATGTGCCGTGTAAACAGCACCGCGAGTCAGCCTGCCGGCAGTGTCCGAGAGTGCGGCAACATCTCAGACAGTCGCGCTCTGTGTATTTCGACCCCTGGTGTAGACGGCGGTCCCCATCTCTCAAGACAAGCTCGCCCTGGCTGTCGAACAAGAAAAACTATACTGGCATTGCGGGAAGAGCTTAGAGTACTCGGAGAGAGCTGAGGGCAATATTGGGTTCAGGATTTGTGCCGAATTTCACAGTTTTTACGACAGCACATGACTACTGCCGACCGCAAGATTTAACGCCGCCTGGTGTCGCTGTGGGGACATGAAGCTGTAAGGAACGTGTATAGACGGCCCATAGATGAATGGGGAGTAATTCTAGCGTCGTGTGGGCCGTAAATTGTGAAATCGGCTGAGGTAAGCGACTTCGACAAAGGACAGATTACTATGGCCTGGCTCCCGGAGACGAGAGTTTTGGAAACGGGCGAATTTCGTTGCCTGTTCACGTGATCTGATGTGAGGATCTGTGGAAAGCAACTGAAGCACGACTAAGCCACGAGTAGGCGGCGATGTGTCGGAAGACCTCACTTCAGCACAGGAGGTGGAGCCGCGCGGGGTAGCCGCGTGGTCTGGAGCACCTTGCCACGGTTCGCTCGGCTTACTCCGTCGGAGGTTCGAGTCCTCCCTCGGGCATGGGCGTGTGTGTTGTCCCTACCGTAAATTATTTTAAGTTACATTAAGTAGTGTGTAAGCCTAGGGACCGATGATCTCAGCAGTTTGGTCCCTTAGGTCCCACCAGGAGGTGGAGTTAGGAGGCTTTCCCTCTTCATAAAGCTCGGCAAGTGACCATCTGCAGCGGATCTGCCGGTGCAGTACAATTCCGATGCCGGCAAAAGTGTTTCATAGCACGTCGTTCGGCACGCATTGTTGAACATGCAACAAAGTCGCATAGTGTGGTCAGATGAAGCACGTTCCTCATTATACTAGCTTCAAGGTCGCTTGCGGATAGACCGTCATCCAGGCTAATGGCTCCTGGAAACATGTAGTGTGCCAGGAACACAAGCCTGTAGGGGAATTATTATGGTATGAGGGACATTCACATGGGTTTCCAGGTGACCTGAATGGTAACCGCAGCCACTATGCCAGCTGTGGATTGCGTGAATATAATTACCAACACTTACATCGATTCGTGATCGATGTCTTTTCCCAAGTCAATGGCACCTTCCAGCAGGATAACAATCGACGTAATAAGGCTACAATGCAGTGGTTTGAAGAAAACGACAGTGAACTCACGTTGATGTCTTGTCAGCCAAATACCCTTGATATGAACCCGATGCTACACATCTGGGACGCTGTTGAAGGCCAGCTCACAGAGCGGTATCTACATCTATATCTACATCCACATGATCACTCTGCAATTAACATTTAAGTGCTTGGCAGAGGGTTCATCGAACCACAATCTTACTATCTCCCTACCATTCCACTCCCGAACAGCGCGCAGGAAAAACGAACACCTAAACCTTTCTGTTCGAGCTCTGATTTCTCTTATTTTATTTTGATGATCATTCCTACCTATGTAGGTTGGGCTCAACAAACTATTTTCGCATTCGGAAGAGAAAGTGGGTGACTGAAATTTCGTAAATAGATCTCGCCGCGACGAAAAACGTCTTTGCTTTAATGACTTCCATCCCAACTCACGTATCATATCTGCCATACTCTCTTCCCTATTACGTGATAATACAAAACGAGCTGCCCTTTTTTGCACCCTTTCGATGTCCTCCGTCAGCCCCACCAGGTAAGGATCCCACACCGCGCAGCAATATTCTAACATAGGACGAACGAGTGTAGTGTAAGCTGTCTCTTTAGTGGACTTGTTGCATCTTCTAAGTGTCCTGCCAATGAAACGCAACCTTTGGCTCGCCTTCCCCACAATATTATCTATGTGGTCTTTACAACTGAAGTGGTTCGTAATTTTGACACCCAGGTACTTAGTTGAATTGACAGCCTTGAGAATTGTACTGTTTATCGGGTAATCGAATTCCAACGGATTTCTTTTGGAGCTCATGTGGATCACCTGACACTTTTCGTTATTTAGCGTCAACTGCCATCTGCCACACCATACAGCAATCTTTTCTAAATCGCTTTGCAACTGATACTTTTCTTCGGATGACCTTACTAGACGCTAAATTACAGCATCATCTGCGAACAAACTAAGAGAACTGCTCAGATTGTCACCCAGGTCATTTATAAAGATCAGGAACAGCAGAGGTCCCAGGACGCTTCCCTGGGGAACACCTGATATCACTTCAGTTTTACTCGATGATTTGCCGTCTATTACTACGAACTGCGACCTTCCTGACAGGAAATCACGAGTCCAGTCGCAGAACTGAGACGATACCCCATAGGCCCGCAGCTTGATTAGAAGTCGCTTCTGAGGAACGGTGTCAAAAGCTTTCCGGATATCTAGAAATACGGAATCAACCTGAGATCCCCTGTCGATAGCGGCCATTACTTCATTCGTATAAAGAGGTAAGTGGTTAGGCAACCGGACTCGCATTCTGGTGGACGGCAATCCTGATTTAAGTTTTGCCGTGATTTCCCTATATCGCTTCTGGGAAATGCCGTGATGGTTCCTCTGGAAGAGAACGAACGATTTCCTTCCCTGACCCGATGAGACCGATGACCTCGCTGTTTGGTGCCCTTACATAAATCAATCAATCGAACGCCAGCTCCGCGTCCACAATCGCCCTGCCTCTAATGAAAGGGAATGGTGTGACATACGTGTAGACACCAAATATCTTATACTTCCGGAAATCTAAGTCCATGCCATGCAGAATCGCATCTGTATTACGTTCCGGAGGTGCAACAACACACTGCCGGCCGGGGTGACCGAGCGGTTCTAGGCACTACAGTCCGGAAGCGCGCGACCGCTACGGTCGCATGTTCGAATCCTGGCTTGGGCATAGATGTGTGTGATGTCCTTAGGTTAGTTAGGTTTAAGTAATTCTAAGTTCTAGGAGACTGATGGCCTCAGAAGTTAAGTCCCATAGTGCTCAGAGCCATTCGCACGATTTTTGCAACAACATACTATTAAGGAGGTGGTCATAATATTCTGGCTCTTCAGTGGAAAAATGCGGGATGTGGCCCACGTGAGACACTTTTCGCCTTCAACTGTGCGGTTGAGGAAAGGACAGAGATAGACTACTCCAGTATCTCTTTTTCTTTTCTTGTGTCGTGAGACGTACGTAAGGCGAGGCTGAACAATTAAAAAAAAAAAAGCCTTAAAGAGGGAGACTGCTCCGTATTTATATCTCCCCGCCCGCGCTCCCTCTTATGAAGCGTCCGGGGCATTTGAAATTTCCGGCGTCGCCCGCGTCGCATCGACTTGATTACGCGGCGGGCGTTAATGCGTTCGAATCCCCCACGGAGCTGAATGTCACGCAATAACACCGTAATGCCCACCCGTCGCCGGCGCGACGGCGGCTCGCCGGGCCCTCTTACCGCCCCGCCCACCCACAACGGACAAAGGGCCCATAAAAATTCGCAATCGTAATCATCACTATAAATTCTTATGATTCACGTCCGCGTTCCACGCAATTAAAGAAAGAGACGAGGGGCTCGCTAGGCACGGCGGCGCTCTGCCGCACGCCACGCCGTCATCTTGCCGGCGGCGGCGGCGGCGGCGGCGGCGGCGGCGGCGGTACCTGCGCTGTGCTGCTGCGCTGCTAAGGCGGGCGCCGACATGCGATCCCCTGGCGCCTCCACCACCCCGACACCTCCACCCCCGCAGCGCAGAACTACCACCCACCCTTCGCCACTCCACCCCTCCCCCTGCTAGACCACCCCTCTCCCCCCCCCATTTCCTTGCCGCCAGCGCCACCTCGGTCGGAATAAATAAATAGCGGACTCCCGCGGATAATTCTCCGACAATAAATATTTCACGACTAATTACGGGGCCAAGAAAAATGCAGCCTATATACGTAACAAACCTTCGCGGAGACCAAGAGAGCGGAAAAAGGCATCAAAACGATAAATTGAACGCGTGAATAAAATATAAGGCAATCAGAATGTTTTGTCCCTCAAGGCCGCGGGACGTATTTCCCTTCCTAACTTCCTCTCCCCCTTTTCTCAACCCCCCATCCTCCCTCCCCCCCCCCCACCCCGCCAGCTCCGTCGCAATGTCTCGTCTCACCACGCCCACTACTCTCGCATCTCGCTTTTTTTTATTCATATTTATAATTGCCAAGTATTTTTCAGTACTTCATTGCCGGAACCTTTATGCGAGCCCTGCACGCTTACAATTTTTTTCCCTCCCGCCTCCTTTCCTTTATTTTGACCCTCATTTATTAGTTTTACTCTCGAGAAATAATTTTCGACGAAAGAATGAGGAAAGGGTGCCGCAGGAAGATTCGTAAGCTAAAAAAAAAAGAAAGAGGAGAGGAAAGAGGAGATATATAAATATACGTACACTTTTTTTTCTCCCCTTCCCTTCTTTCCCGCGTGCGAAGCAGAGCGAAAATTCAACAGGAAATATGGCGGCGAGGCGCAGGTCATTTGTTTGCGACGTGGCGAAAGGCGCGGGGACAGGCCGTCTAGAATGAATAGGGCGTCCGTCCCGAGGATGCGCCGCGAACTCCGGAACGTCGTGCCTGTTGCCGCTGCCGCCGCTGATTATCCCGGACGGGGCACCAAATTGCTCGGACACAGGTAGCAGCGATGTAAGGGGCGCGGGCCTACCTCCCCTGTGTCGCCGTCTGCGAAAATAATTACTGTGCACCCGGCCGGCCGGCCGTGAGCTATCCACCCCCACACCGTGCGTTCATACTTGTCTTCCCCGCCATACACTGCCCCCTTTCCTCCTTCCCCCTATGGCTCTCAGAAGGCCCTTCGCCTTTTTACTCCTAGCAGGTGTGAAATAAAAATGAAATGCACGGAACACATCCGCGCTCTAGCTGAATTTGTCTCTTGTCTTTGTGGACCGCCTCGCATCTCGCACACTACTTTCTTTACATTTCCCGCCAACACCGCCTCCTACTCTTCCTCTGCCGTCCAACCCTTCCACCGTCTAGCCACCTTTTTTTTTTATTCGCCACCGGCGACGGCGACAACGGCTCTCGTATCATTAATTCGCCAGAAGCTCTGTTTCGTTGTTTAAAGCATAATTTTTCCTTGAATTTTAATGGCCGAATTTCAGCTGCAGGGCAGCGGGGCGTGGTTAATGCGAGCTGCGCTGTAGACAGATGAGGTCATGCGCCGTGTTCTTCTGCAACTCGAGCTGGACGGGCGTGTCTCCCACTGTACTAATGCCACCCTTCATCGGTCACCGCAGAATGCGCAGACGCTAGAGAATCAGCTCAGAATTCACGTTCCATATATCCGACAGCTGAAAGAGAAGTAGCTGACAGTAATCCTGTATACTTCCTACAGTACAGTACCCCCATCATCCAGGGAAGGTCCACTGACTGGAAAACTTTCGAGACAGTGACATAGAAGGAGCTACCCTTCGTACGGCTTTCCAAGCTGTTGTTACAGTGGCATCATTTCTTTGCCCTACTGCAACTAACTGAAGGTTGTCGCACAGATGACAAAATAGTAGATATCGAAATAGACGACAGAGGGATAGAGAAACAATTAATATCGCGCAAAAGAGGAAAGGCCGCTGGACCTGATGGGATACCAGTTAGATTTTACACAGCGCACGCGAAGGAACTTGCCCCCCTTCTTGCAGCGGTGTACGGTAGGTCTCTAGAAGAGCGTAGCGTTCCAAAGGATTGGAAAAGGGCACAGGTCATCCCCGTTTCCAAGAAGGGACGTCGAACAGATGTGCATAACTGTAGACCTATTTCTCTAACGTCGATCAGTTGTAGAATTTTGGAGCACGTATTATGTTCGAGTATAATGACTTTTCTGGAGATTAGAAATCTACTCTGTAGTAATCAGCACGGGTTTCGAAAAAGACGGTTGTGTGAAACCCAGCTCGCGCTATTCGTTAACGAGACTCAGAGGGCCATAGACACGGGTTCACAGGTAGATGCCGTGTTTCTTGACTTCCGCAAGGCGTTCCATACAGTTCCCCACAGTCGTTTAATGAACACAGAAAGAGCATATGGACTATCAGACCAATTGTGTGATTGGATTAAAGAGTTCCCAGATAACAGAACGCAGCATGTCCTTCTCAATGGAGAGAAGTGTTCCGAAGTAAGAGTGATTTCAGGTGTGCCGCAGGGGAGTGTCGTAGGACCGTTGCTATTCACAATATACATAAATGACCTTGTGGATGACATCGGAAGTTCACTGAGGCTTTTTGCGGATGATGCTGTCGTATATCGAAAGGTTGTAACAATGGAAAATTGTACTGAAATGTAGGAGGATCTGCAGCGAATTGACGCATGGTGCAGGGAATGGTAATTGAATCTCAACGTAGACAAGTGTAATGTGCTGCGAATACATAGAAAGATAGATCCCTTATCATTTAGCTACAAAATAGCAGTTAATTTCATAAATTATCTGGGAGTACGCATTAGGAGTGATTTAAAATGTAATGATCATATAAAGCTGATCGTCGGTAAAGCAGATGCCAGGCTGAGATTCATTGGAGGAATCCTAAGGAACTGCAATCCGAAAACAAAGGATGTAGGTTACAGTACGCTTGTTCACCCACTGCTGGAATACTGCTCAGCAGCGTGGGATCCGTACCAGATACGGTTGATCGAAGAGATAGAGAAGATCCAACGGAGAGCAGCGCGCTTCGTTACAGGATCATTTAGTAATCGCGAAAGCGTTACGGAGATGATAGATAAACGCGAGTGGAAGACTCTGCAGGAGAGACGCTCAGTAGTTCGGTACGGGATTTTGTTAAAGTTTCGAGAACATACCATCACCGAAGAGTCAAGCAGTATATTACTCCCTCCTACGTATATCTCTCGAAGAGACCATGAGGATAAAATCAGAAAGATTAGAGCCCACACAGAAGCATACCGACAAGCCTTCTTTCCACGAACAATACGAGACTGGAATAGAAGGTAGAACCGATAGAGGTACTCAGGGTACCCTCCGCCACACACCGTCGTGTGGCTTGCGGAGTATGGATGTAGATGTAGATGTAGAAAACAGTCTAAGTACCATTTTTTAACAAACAGGTTTTCAATGCTGTTGTGTTTTTGCTACACTGTTGATTGCCCCCAGACTTTTTAATAGCGTCAAACCTTGAAGAAAATATTTGAAACATTCATTAACGTAAGGTGCATTGCCCATGTGCCAACCAGTGCTTCTCTCAGGAGTTCTGACTGCCTATCCAATGCATAATAATGCCTTGTTTGATTTTAAAGGTGTTCTGTCATATACAGGGTGTTACAAAAAGGTGCGGCCAAACTTTCAGGAAACATTCCTCTCACACAAATAAAGAAAAGATGTTATGTGGACATGTGTCCGGAAACGCGTAATTTCCATGTTATGATTATATGATAGCGGAACAAACACTGGTAGCAGTTACTTCTGTAAAATATCTGGGAGTATGCGTACGGAACGATTTGAAGTGGAATGATCATATAAAACTAATTGTTGGTAAAGCGGGTACCAGGTTGAGATTCATTGGGAGAGTGCTTAGAAAATGTAGTCCATCAACAAAGGAGGTGGCTTACAAAACACTCGTTCGACCTATACTTGAGTATTGCTCATCAGTGTGGGATCCGTACCAGGTCGGGTTGACGGAGGAGATAGAGAAGATCCAAAGAAGAGCGGCGCGTTTCGTCACTGGGTTATTTGGTAACCGTGATAGCGTTACGGAGATGTTTAATAAACTCAAGTGGCAGACTCTGCGAGAGAGGCGCTCTGCATCGCGGTGTAGCTTGCTCGCCAGGTTTCGAGAGGGTGCGTTTCTGGATGAGGTATCGAATATATTGCTTCCCCCTACTTATACTTCCCGAGGAGATCACGAATGTAAAATTAGAGAGATTAGAGCGCGCACGGAGGCTTTCAGACAGTCGTTCTTCCCGCGAACCATACGCGACTGGAACAGGAAAGGGAGGTAATGACAGTGGCACGTAAAGTGCCCTCCGCCACACACCGTTGGGTGGCTTGCGGAGTATCAATGTAGATGTAGATGTAGATGTAGAGCTCATTTTAGTTTGTTCTTCCACCTACGCACAATGGAGCACGTTATCATGATTTCATACGGGATACTCTACCTGTGCTGCTAGAACATGTGCCTTTACAAGTACGACACAACATGTAGTTCATCCACGATGGAGTTCCTGCACATTTCAGTCGAATTTTTCGTACGCTTCTCAACAACAGTTTCGGTGACCGATGGATTGGTAGAGGCAGACCAATTCCGTGGCCTCCACGCTCTCCTGACCTCAATCCTCTTGCCTTTCATTTATGGGGGCATTTGAAAGCTCTTGTCTACGCAACCCCGGTACCAAATGTAGAGACTCTTCGTGCTCGTATTGTGGACGGCTGTGATACAATACGCCATTCTGCAGAGCTGCATCAGCGCATCAGGGATTCCATGCGACGGAGGATGGATGCATGTATCCTCGCTAACGGAGGACATTTTGAACATTTCCTGTAACAATGTGTTTGAAGTCACGCTGGTACGTTCTGTTGCTGTGTGTTTCCATTCCATGACTAATGTGATTTGAAGAGAAGTAATAAAATGAGCTCTAACATGGAAAGTAAGCGTTTCCGGACACATGTCCACATAACGTATTTTCTTTCTTTGTGTGTGAGGAATGTTTCCTGAAAGTTTGGACGTACCTTTTTGTAATACCCTGTATACGTAACATCCCACTGGCGTTCCACAGTTGGTAATAGAATGGCAAGTTTCTGTTAGACGCCAACAGTGGCCGCGTGGGATCCGATGGATCCAATGGAGCACACCTACTGAACCACGCCTCCAGTAGCTCTAGACTATGAGCGTCCTCTGCCTCTACAATACAGGACGCTCGGCGGCACCTTATCAACCCTGTCGCGCTACACTACTACACCTTCGTTTATGCTTCTTCCTTGTGAAATCGACAGCTGGATTTCATTTCTTGTCGCGTCGTTCGTAACGAGTTATCCTATATTTGGAGAAATACAAGTTAAGTAAATCTTCTGTTTGTTAGGGTAACTTGTTCGCTGATCATTTCCGCTCCTGTCCAGCTTTCATATGACGACACTTGTTGCACCACTCTGTAGCCCACCTTCCTTACGTCTGTAAATGAAGTCATACCACAACGTGTAGATCCCATCTTCGTCACCAGATGTGTACGACTTTCTGCACAACAAAGGCTGCTCCTGAAACATTGTTGTCAATGCAGTTGCGAAAAATCTCCAAATGCAGTATGATCAAAGTTTCTCATCCTCATGCATCTGAAATACACTGCGCAACATAATCAGAGTAATACTTTTTCCTAGCCCCATAAAATCCACACATTGAAATTTGGCTCAAAGGCCGTACGACCTTCCTCTTCTGCTGTCTTGCAAAAGAGTGACGCCGTGCAACGTCACCACGGGATCGTCGACGCTTCAAACAGCAAGATGTCGAGCAATGCGAAAGAAAGCCGCCGCTCAAAAGTTCATGTGGATGGTCCGGTGAGTTAATGATGTCGCATTGGCACCAAACATCAGCACAATTCCACCATTTAGGCACTATTGGATTCCGGATGGCCTAGTATCAGGCACAAGAGAGCAGTGAAATGGGGAAAGGGCAGCAGCGTAGCCTGGTACTCTCATTACAGGCTGTGTTCATGGAGGTGCATTTTAAAGCTGCTCAGCAAAGGCGCGTGGGTGGCACCGAGGCTTTTGCCGAACTGGAGGGTCTCAAAATGACCCTTTGCCTTTTTATTCATATAGGTGTCAATGTCGCAACCTCTCCCTCCCTCCCCCTCATCATCACATCACGGGAGGACGCGAAATATGAGGGATGGAAAAGAATTAGCACTGTACACGACAGCACGCTCCGTTCCAAAGGCATCATACCACGTTTAACAGGGGAAAAAAAATTGGAAAGTTGTGGTAAGGAGTTGCGAGGTGCCGGGGCTAGCAGTGTATTTAACACTAAATTCTTCTAGAATCTTCATATGGAAATAATGCTCTAAGCCCCCCCCCACCCTTTTCTAACTCCGACTTTTGCTGTTGCACATGGATTAAGAAGAAACGCGAACTGACTGTAATCGACCCTGCAAGTGGAGTAGAAATGCGTTTGGCACCTGCAATAATTTAATTCGATAGAGATCAATTTGATGAAGGAAAGTTTCATTGATGTAGTGAGAAATGATAGGGTTGCTTTACCAATCCACAGAATGAAAGTTCTGTCCAAAATAACAATTTGATTTATTATGACTGAACTCAAAATAATAAACAAAACACATGAAACATTAACAATACGTCAAATTGGATACTCAAATAAATGCTGTGAAGGTGAAGTTGTCCATAATCACCGCTATGATCGCAGGTTCGAATCCTGCCTCGGGCATGGATGTGTGTGATGTCCTCAGGTTAGTTAGGTTTAAGTAGTTCTAAGTTGTAGGGGACTAATGAGCACGTATGTTAAGTCCCATAGTGCTCAGAGCCATTTTTTTGTCCATAAACTAACTTGTGACGTTTATGGTTCAAATGGCTCTGAACACTATGGGACTTAACATCTGTGGTCATCAGTCCCCTAGAACTTAGAACTACTTAAACCTAACTAACCAAAGGACATCACACAACACCCAGTCATCACGAGGCAGAGAAAATCCCTGACCCCGCCGGGAATCGAACCCGGGAACCCGGGCGTGGGAAGCGAGAACGCTACCGCACGACCACGAGCTGCGGACGTGACGTTTATGACGAAGTGTTATGTGGAGCCAATTCCTTGCAACTCAAATCTTAAGAGAAACACCCAGCCAACCCAACATTAATTGCTGCTACAGTAGTGATAACTCGGACAATGAACATTCACGACAGAACCATGTAAGAAAAGACGGGAACAGGCGTGCTCTGCTGAGCTCTGATCATCACAGAGCAAAATTCCCTAATCTGCCGGTGCTGCGGACATACATTACTAAGCTGTCTTCTTAACTGCAAGGACAGGATCTGGCGTACCGGAAGCGATGGCTGGTTGCTTCGACGTCCCGTCGTGGTGATGATAATGTCACGATTATAGCCTGAAACAAATTATCCTGGTCTGGTTGTTCCAGACCAAAGACTTCCTATCAATACAAATGCGCCTCTGAGGGAGACGAAGTCACACAGTAACTCCAATACAGTCAATTTTAGCCAAAACTGCTCAAGACGGACAACATAGGCCGCTTGTATGCAGAACGCTCAATTGCCAACTGTACTCGGAAAGTAACGCTGAAGTCGAAACTTCAGCAACTTGTCAAACTGTTACAATTAAATGAAAGTATATTAGACAGCCAACAGAAGGCAGGCTGTCCAGAGCAGTGAGAGCTCAGTCTTGTAACCTACTCCGACCGAAAGGCGACAGCCGACTCGCTCAAGAGCACCTGTACAAGCCGAACACTGAACATTCCCGCCCCCACGACAGTGGCCGTGGTTAAACGTTCCAATCATCAACTCGAAAACAGGCGGAAAATTCCACTCTATTGCCGACGCACTACTATTCCACCATAGGACAACGAACAGCAAATTCATCCAAAGTAGAGAAGTGGGCAAAACATCGTCACTGAATGGAACCATCAAAGGAAATAGCGCTGCCATTACAAAATCCGGCAGGTCGAAAAATCCATCAAGAGGCTACGGCAGCACCAAATCTTCAAAAATAAGGCTTCACTGTAAAGTCTGGCCTCTGCAATTTTGGTAATACTGAGACAACCCAAAAAAATATATTCCTACCCTGACTGCTCCCGGAATGCATCCTTGAGGTCTGAAACTCCTGAAGTGACCCACGTCGGCCGCGTCTGGGCTAAACTAGGGCTTTTTCACCTGAGGATGTTCTTACGAATCAAACCGGTCGTGGCTTAACAAATGCACCTACAGCAAAAGCTGTGGTGTTTCCTTTTTCCGTTCATACCAGTCAGCTGTGAAAGCTCAACATGATCGACGTTAAACTGTCGTAATTAATAATTTCTGTTTTGTAATAAATGATTTGTGACTTCCTGGTAAATAACAGGCAGCACAGAACGTGTAAAGCTAGACATTAAACGTTAAAATATATTGTTTACCATAGGCGCCTTTCTCCTGAACAGCCGAAGCGTTGCTGTTGGATCGACACTTCTTGGTTCCCATTCAAAGCAAGCTACACAGCAAGCATTATTCAGAACGAATCTTCTGTGTAGTTTTTTTGGTCTTCCTGAGCCGTGTCTAGATATCTAAGTTGCTAATAGCACTGCCACCCAAAGGGAAATTACCGTGTTTGAGTTCCCATCCGGCACATGGCTTTAACTTATTTAGAGATGCAGTTTCAGAATTTATTTGCCCAGTACTGCCACTGGGTTCACCACTGGCACTTCGTTATACGCCACTGAAATTTACATGTCCTCAGTCTGAAACACCAATTATCTGCAATTTCACTATTAAACTCTTCTACATCTACATCCATAGTCTGCAATCCTCTGTGAAGTGCACTGCAGACGGTAGTTTTATACCAGGCATTAAGATTTCTACTTGTTCCGTTTGGATATGGAGCGTGGGAATAATGTCTAAATGCACCTGTGCGCGCTTTAATTAGTTTAATCTCATCTTTGTGGTCCTTATGCACTCTTTACGTGTGGGGCTATAGTACATTCCTACAATGTCCGCTTAGTTCTGGTTAGGGGCACTATGTAATTAGGGTATCTAACGTCCACCTGTAGGCGTTTCGCAGTTCACTTTTTTCAGCACGTTCGTGACGCTACAATGCGTTAAACAAACCTGGTGACCATTCTTGGTGCTTCTCTATGTATACGTTCAGAATTGGTCTATTAAGTACAAAAGTGAGCAGTGCTCTACGCCGGGTCACGGAAACCTTGCAAGCCTACTAACCAAAATACGATCATGCTGAGTATCTTGGCAGACATCTGATTAGCTCAATTAATATTTTGCTAATAGAACCTTGTACGTTATACGGAATGGCAGATGTATTCTATGGAAACGAGAGCAACAACAAGTATGCCCGAAGGAAGAATAACAGGACCTCAGTTGTTCTCAATACACATAAAAAATATATTTGATAGTATTAGCAGCACTATGAAGATTTCGTGAAGACCTCATGAAGGCCTGTTCAAAGGTAGTGCACGGTTAAGCTCTCTGGACATAGAGCTACGATGGAACTGTGAAATTAATAACGTCTCTAAATGTTCACTCAATAGAGTTTTTGCACTAGTTTTTTAATATTTCTGTGTATTTCTTTTATTTTTTTTTGTTGTTCTGTCATATGTGTCACATAGTTTACAGTTTTGTCAGGTTTTTCGTATGTGTCACATGTTCTGCAGTTTTATCAGTGGCTTGCGGCTCACATATGCAGTAACAGACACATTACGGAGTGACCCCAATGATCATTTAATGTTAACTGTAAACGTTTAAATTACGACGTAATGCTCGATAACTTTTGTCTGGTATTAAAACTGGTTCGATTTGGCAAAACAAAAAGCAGTTACAGTTTCTGACGTCATCTTCCACAAACTGCTCTGATATTGTGTTTTTTCGAGTTTTTGTGCCTAACCACTCAACACGGTACTGGTGCAGCCTTCTTCGATCATTACACATGACCTTGTCTGGCTCAGTGTCTGATACAGTTCTCCAACGTATTATATTCTGTGCAAACTTCTTCATCTCTGCGTAACTACTGCAGTCTGCATCCATTATAACGTGATTATCGTAGCCAATACTTGATCTGCCTCTACAATTTTTATCCACTATCCTCATAGTTAAGTCCAGCACCAAACTGACGACTCTTTGATGACTCAGGAAGTGTCCCATCAATGATATCTCATTTCAGTTAACTTGTGCCCTATGTTTCATTTCTCCCCAATTCAGTTCAGTAATTCCTCATTATTTACCCGAACTGCCCATCTAATCGCCAACATTCTTCTCTAGTACCACATTTAAAAACCACGTGTTCCCCTCTTGCCTGGACTATTTATCATCCACGATTCACTTCGGTCCAAGGCTACAATCCAGACAAATACCTACCTAAATTTAAATTTACATTCAATATTAACACAATACTCTTTTTCAGAAACGCTTCTTTTTTATTTAGTCAGACCACATTTTATATTCCCTGTGCTCCAGCTATCCTTAATTATTTTGCTGCCTGAAGAACAAAACTGATCTACTACTTTTAATGTGCCGTTTCCTAATCCTTATTTAAATGGACTACCTTCGCTTCATTTTTATTGTTGTCCGTCCTATAACTTCTTTTCAAGGCACTATCCATTTCGTTGAAGTGTTTTCCCTGTTCCAGAATTGCAACATCACCGCCCAGACTCAAAGTTTCCCTTTTTTTAAATGATAATTAAATCGACACCCTAGCTGGAAACAGGCGTTGATATACATAATTGCTCACGTGAAAGACGCTCCAGCCATCTGAGGCACCGAGGACACAGAGAAAGCGCCTGCAGGGACTTATCCCTTCCACGCTCCCCGTGAGACCCACATTCCCAACATGTCTACACGACTACATTCGCAGTGCGCCTAATGGATGTTTGCCCATCACACTCATTATTCATGGCAGATTAATCTACCAAATCCCGTACGAGTTGGGGCATAGCACGTGCGTTCGCACAAGAAGGTCAATGGCCGGGTAGCCATATTTAACGATATATGAAGGTAGTATCTGTTCCCAAAAGAACAGATACCACTGATGAACGTACAGCTTCTCTAGAATGAGATGATAATTAAATCGACACCCCAGTTGCTAACAGGCGTTGATGTACATCATTGGGGACATGTTGAAAATGTCTACCCCGGTGGGGACTCGAACCCGGGACCTCCTGCTTACATGGCAGACTCTCTATCCATCTGATCCACCGAGAGCGCAGAGGATAATGCACCTGCAGGGACTTATCCCCTGCACGCTCCCCTTCTTTTTTAATTTTTCTCTTTGAATGCTAATTCTCTTTGCAAATGTATCCTTATTTTCCTCAAATGGTTCAAATTGCTCTGAGCACTATGGGACTAAAGTTCTGAGGTCATCAGCCCCCTAGAACTACTGAAACCTAACTAACCTAAGGATATCACACACATCCATGCTCGAGGCAGGATTCGAACCTGTGACCGTAGCGGTCGCGCGGTTCCAGACGGTAGCGCCTAGAACCGCTCGGCCACTCCGGCCGGCTTTATTTTCCTCTTCAGCTTGCCTAGTGTATGAACAGACTGAGCGTAAAAATGATAATTGCACTTAGATCAATTAGCTTTTCCATTCTGTAGTCCGATATATCATTGCTTGTTCAGAAACACGATGCAGAGTGGCTTCCAATATGCAAGCAGGTGCGAAGGAACTTTCACCGTACTTCTGAACAACACAGACAGGCACTGCAATATCGTGTTTATCCGCCGACACCAGGCGAGCGACTTTCACTGAAAATGTCTCCCCTGTACGGGAATAAATGTAATGTATGTACGAGCTGTTAACATGGTTGACAACACATGAAAGTTAGGCTCTGACCGTGAGTCGTGCTCGGATAGCCTAATAGTGGAACGACCCAACATTTACCACGTCTTTAGAGAACGTAAACTACGATGATGGACGCCGATAGAGGCCATCACTGATGCGGACGGCCATAGCCTCGCCACTCAACACGGTACTGGTGCAGACTTCTTCGACCAATAAGCACGACCTTATTCGGCTCAGTGTCCTGACCGAACGACGGTGATAGGAGTCTCACGATTGGTTTTTGGCAATGTTCCATAGGACTTACTCGAATAAAATGAATTATTGCACGAAATTACGGAAGAAGAAGTTAACTACGCCATGGGTAAAGGAGCGTCGAACAAGTCTCCTGGTACCGACTTTTATAGAACATTTCAGTATTTACTGGCTTACAAGCTGACGGACATCTGCAGGAGAGGTTACGTCTCCCGCATCGCTGCTCCCCACAGCCTTCGTGGAAGGAATGACTATACCAGTCCACAAACCGACAGGTGCCGCTCAAGCACGTGATTACCACCCGCTGATACTCCTCAACTGTGACATGAAGATTCTCACCAGACGTTAGCGAGTCTTATGCCACCGAACCTGCCTCGCGTCATCTCACCAGATCAGCTTCTCTAGGGAGCATCAGTAACATCGACACAGCACTGTGTCGATGTCATGATTTAATAGGCCTAGCAAGGGCACGCCGCATCTCGGGAAAACTGGCATCACTATATTCTAGTCAAGCTTCTGACTGGCTGGATCACGTGTGCCTGACGTCCGTTCTCCAACCCATGCACTACCCACAGCAAATCACAGAAGTCTTGAAACGCCTCATCCGAAGACCAATCTCCAAGGAGCCCGTCAACAGGCGCCACACGCAATCACTCCCGATTTCCAAACCGGTGCGTCGAAGCTGCCCCCTGTCCACCTTATTCTGGGCGCTGTCACTGGATACTCTCCTCTGCGGCCCCTCTCAACGCCTTGCGGCGGCGCGGTTCTTTCCGTCCCTTTTACGACGGACCTGCACCTACCTGTGAACATTGTCTCAGCAGATCATCAGTAGGAAAGCCGAGGGAAACCTACTGTACTTCGACGTGAACCAGGCTGCAATTAAAGTCACTAATCTACGTTTCGGGAGAAACACGAAATGAAAGGTTGGAAATTTTGTCCTCAATTAATATATTCTGAAACTTAGGTGAACATATATCACTGCCAAGCCCGTGCTGGTCTTAACACAGTCACTCATAATCCCTTTCACTCACGTTAGCAAGTTTATGGTGTTGCATTTCCCGAAAACGTAATAGCTACAAAAATACTGATTGTTTTTGATTGAGAATGCTCGCCAAATATTAAGTCTGGCGGTACCAAATGCAGTCACAGTTTTTAGTCACCGACCTGCTCAATACGCCACGCGGAATTTATGTCTTTTCTCGTCACAAAATTCACTTATAAATTCCGAAATTTCTACACGCACATCGGAATAATTATGCCGTCACTTTCCAACATTTCTGATGTATGAAACACTGCTAGATCCGGCAACTTATCGTTTCCATCGGAACTACTACTGCACACGTCCGATCTCTTTCATGGCTAGGCTTCGACTACTTCTCTAGAACACTCTGTGTGTTCTCTACGAGCAGAGAAAAGCGTGCGAAGAGTATTGCTTTACCATTGGTCAGTTTACTTAACAGCCAATAGCAAAACAACATTATCCCGCGTCAGTCCGCTCATAACCAATCGCAAAATAGTAAATCTAACGACTGCACTTTTTACCGACGTAATTATCTAAAATGCTGAAGTTTTGTTTATGCATAAAGTTATTAACTAACGTTATTTATACCTGACTTAACTTTCCCTTTACCATAAACTTACTTAACAAATCTGTTCTATAAAAATCCCCTTTGTCCATATCCATACTTCTTCGAAATGTTCCCACACTAAATCCCACTACATAACTCGTTAAACAATTATCTTCATATTAACCTTAAACCACTCTCACGCATCATTCATACTGCTAAAACACATTTATAACATTTTACATACACAAAAAGACATAATAACACTTTATGAAAATACTAGAACACTATATGAAAAACATTCTATTCCTTTAGTGCACACTAGTTGGCAGAATCGAAACTAAAATCACAGTCCTCCTATCCAATACTGTCCTCTATCGGCTGATACATAAACTACGTGCGCGTCCAGTCTCGCGTGACCATCTGTCGCTATCCAGCCCTGAGACACATCTCCCACTTAACCACCTCCAAGGCAGGATCGTTATACGGGGCTACGCCTTAGCCTCCCAGGTCTAACGCTACGTGGCGTCACATTTCGCGGTTCAGCACATGCAGACGACCCAGCTTTCGTGCTCCTCAATGGTGATGATGTAACCAAGGCACTAGACTAGACACACACGGTGTGGCTTCCGGCAGCTGTCTCGCTGTCACGAATTCGATCACCATGAACACAGAATACGGGCTGGCCCTATTTGTCAGCTCGGACATCAAGCTGCGACGCCACCGCCCGGAATGTGTAACGGCTTTGCTGCTGGATCCCCTGGCTCCGTCTTCCTTTACACCTCCACTGACGACGCGAGACATACTCCCGCTTTTTTACTACTTTTGTCACTTTTACCTTGCACACAGTTATGTCCGTATCGCAGTCCAAAGGCGAAACAGGCGACGGCGCTGGAGATATATCGCGTCCTACAACAGAGGCGTCGCCCCAACACCTTGGAGGTCAAAACAGTGATTTTATTTGGAAGGTGGTGTGGCAGACGATACATGCGTTTGCGGCGGATGTAGACGTCCGATCAACATGATACACTACAGTCAACGGTAAACAGGTAACCCGATCGCACCTCCACAAGATATATGTGACGGACTCACCTCTATGTGCGGAATACAGAGTACCAGACATTAATGAGCACCATCTCAAATGTTACGCAGTGGCTGACGTATGGCGAATGTTGCGACAAATTCGGCGAAACGTCTACGAGTGACGCCTGTGATCTATTTATTTCACGATGGATCCAAAGATGTAATGGATTTTTGAAAAAAAAATGTTCAAATGTATGTGAAATCTTACGGTACTTAACTGCTAAGGTCATCAGTCCCTAAGCTTATACACTACTTAACCTAAATCATCCTAAGGACAAACACAAAACACACACACCCATGCCCGAGGGAGGACTCGAACCTCCACCGGGACCAGCCGCACAGTCCATGACTGCAGCGCCTTAGACCGCTCTGCTAATAATGGATTTTGGAACTACGCACAAGAAAGTTATTGTAAGATTGTACGCAAACCGAAGTATGCAGCCGGCCGAAGTGGCCGTGCGGTTAAAGGCGCTGCAGCCTGGAACCGCAAGACCGCTACGGTCGCAGGTTCGAATCCTGCCTCGGGCATGGATGTTTGTGATGTCCTTAGGTTAGTTAGGTTTAACTAGTTCTAAGTTCTAGGGGACTAATGACCTCAGCAGTTGAGTCCCATAGTGCTCAGAGCCATTTGAACCATTTGAACCGAAGTATGCAGGCAATATTTTTCTATTTAGTTAGAGAGTGTCCTAAGCGAACCTCCGTGATGCTGGATGAGCAACAGATAGGAGAAGACAGACAGAGTTGACAAGAACACAACAAATATCGATGGGTAGATCACATAACTAATGACGAGGTATTGAATAGAATTGAAGAGAAGAGAAATTTGTGGCACAACTTGACTAGAAGAAGAGATCGGCTGGTAGGGCATATTCTGAGGCATCAAGGGATCACCAATTTAGTACTGGAGGGCAGCGTGGAGGGTAAAAATCGTATACGGAGACCAAGAGATGAATATCCTAAACAAATTCAGAAGGATGTAGGTTGCAGTAGGTACTGGGAGATGAAGAAGCTTGCACAGGATAGAGTAGCATGGAGAGCTGCATCAATCCAGTTTCTGGACTGAAGAGCACAACAACAACAATAACAATAACAACCTAGAACATGAGCGGAGACATACCTGGATGATCAAGCGTAAGGAGAACAGCGGCGTACCCTTCTGCATAGTGCTAGGAGCACATTTTACGTTTCCCCGTATATGATATCTCGGCTTGGGAAAGTTCCGAAAAAAAGAAAAAGGTTCAAATGGCTCTGAGCACTATGGGACTTAACTTCTGAGGTCATCAGTTCCCTATAACTTAGAACTGCTTAAACCTAATTAACCTAAGGACATCACACACATCCATGCCCGAGGCAGGATTCAAAACTGCGACCGTAGCAGTCGCGCGGTTCCAGACTGTAGCGCCTAGAACCGCTCGGCCACTCAGGCCGGCGAAAGTTCCGGGATTATTTGTTTTGTGTGCTTCGTGCAAGATGTGGCGCAGGTTGCACTTATTCTACGGTAGTATTCAAAAATAAATAAAATAAAATAAAAATAAAAAATAAAACATAGATCCCAATATGGATTTCTCCTCACCAGTCCTAATCGCTTGACGACGAGGTGGACACTGTGGCCAGACCTCGGGTTACGACCGCTACTCACTCAGCCCTTCCTTCGATGGCCTCTTCCTGGAAAAAATGATAAGGCGACTTCTGGCAACAAGTGGGATGTCAGGGTTCGAGTCCCCGTCTGGCACAAATTTGTATTGTCGTCATTCCACTGCACAGCTGATCGTTGTCCATATACGCAACTGTAAATGCTTGTCATGCATTCATTAGTTATTAACCTTGTACAACAACCGATGTTTTGTGCACAACAGCAAATAACTGAAATTATATCCGCAATTATACGTAAAGATACAGAAACTGACACTTCAAGCCACAACATAAGTCTTAATAGAAGCTACACAAAAGGTGACAAATTTCTTAGTAAATAATCTGCAGTGCATGACTGCGCGAAGTTGCTTCTATCGAGAGAGAGGGGCTACAGATTCGCCTTTAGACCAGGAGAGAGCGTCCGTGGCCCAGTTACGGCATATTGCCCGCAGAACCTACAGGCGGCGTCCTATGCCGCTGCGGCCACGCTCGTGGCGGAGGAAACGTTGCCGATACGAGCGCCGCGCCGTCTCCCGCCTCCCAATAAAGCCCCCGCGCGGAGCGGAGCGGGGCATCAACACGTGTTGCCCGCCCGATATTGCCTCGCGACGCCCCCGTCCCCCGCTCCACGCCCCACACAGCGCACCCCCCATCCTCGAACTGACCGCCGACCGCCACCGTAAGGGATCTGTTTTTAATACCGGCCTGGGATTCATTGCGGAGCCAATATATGGCGACCGGGGAAGGCGAGACGGCTTCACGGCCGTTCTTCCTCCTCGTGCCGGCTCTCCCGGTCCCTGACCTCTGCCGTTATAGGTCCGATGGGAGACCGAGAGTAGGCGGAGTGTGTGTGTGTATATGTACGTGTGTGTGTGTGTGTGTGTGTGTGTGTGTGTGTGTGTGTGTGTGTATGTGTGAGGGGGCAGGGGTAAAAGGAGAACGGTGCGACGATTCTCCACCAGCGGCCGTCGTTGGTGGCGAAGCGAATTCTGGCTCAAATTGCGGCCTCGAGGTCGCTGGACTAAAGTAGAAGAGTGCACCGTAAAAGAAAAAGCTTCCCCTTACAGCTTACATTGGAAGTCCTAAGCTTGGCTTGCCACTACAAAGGCAGGTAGCTAACACGAAATGATATTACATAGGTACATATCTGTAAAAATAACTACTGACAAAGTGAAAAAGGAATATTTGTCCATGAACGCATGTCTTCAGAGTTGCGGAGCAACGATGTTTGAAAAGCGTGGTGACAACAATTTTTTTTCCATCTCGCACAACTTACAAAGCGTTGTCATTACTGTTTTTATACATTCTTTTCGATATTAACTACCTGATCGGAAAATCAGGAATGAACAAGTCTGACATCACAACATCCAGTATGGAAACAACTATTCGGTCGTTGTCGTTTTGGGAACAGGGGTTAAGTTAGAGAAGGAAAGGAGAGGAAGACAAGAGTTTAATGTATCGTCTATTTCGAGCCTATAACAGTCGAAGTGATTTCTCAGTAGAATGTGGACCGAAGAGGAAGTCGGCACTGGAATTCTGAATGGAAGTTATTTGAAGAAACCAACAGAAATCAGCATGGCCATACCCATATTTAAACGCTGTAGCAGTTTGATTATGAATATTGTGTCACGATGAGATTTGCAGCTGCAGGAAAGTTTAGCCCGCTGATCGTACTTCATCATCCAAATTCAAATCTTAAAGTTACAGCTGCGTGCAACTTGCTACATAGAAGTAGGTGGAAACTGAGTCTGATATGTTCAATTTGAGGCAGTGCTTGGGTCCCCAGAGATATTATAAGGCCAAAGAGGATGTCTGGTAGAATTTTAGTAATTTTTGTTGTATTTACCGCCCTCGCCCGTTATTACACTCTACTAAACCTTACTGACCTACTGAAATCTTACGACAAAATCGAGAAACGGATTCGGTCCTCCGTCTACCACTGGTAATGGTGCAAACCAGCAGATACATTCGACGGTGTCTCAGTCCCCTATGCAAAATTCTTTGCTGTTCTTCAGCTTTGCATTGTAAGCTGGATCGCCGAAAACCTCTATACTCCGCCTAGTAAACAAACGTGAAGCACCCAGAAGGAGAGGAACAAACGAAATGAAACTTAGCTGGTTGAGAAGGGGTGTGATGTTATTTCAGTGATTGTAAAATCCAGTAAATTTTACAAAGTGCTTGGCAGTATGATCGCACTTATTAGTATGACGTTGCACCCCCCCTCTGGCCTAGATGCGTGCACTGATGCGGATGGGAAGTGTGTCATGGAGCCGTCGTATTTTCTACTGTGGCTAGCTGGCTTCCAACTATTGTAAATGGTTCTTAATATACTGGAACCGGCCACTGCACCGGTATTGAGGTCCCAGCCGGTGCCACTCCCGATTCCATCAGGAACAGATCTGCGGCTCTTGCTGGCCACGAGAGTACCTAGGCATCTCATATCTACATCTACATCTGCATACATAGTCCGCATTCCACCATACGGTGCGTGGCGGAGGGTACCTCGTACGGAAACCGGCATCTTCTCTCCCTGTTCCACTCCCAAACAGAACGATGGAAAAATGACTGCCTATATGCCTCTGTACGAGCCCTAATATCTCCTATCTTATCCTTGTACTCTTTCCGCGAATTGTAAGTTGGCGGCAGTAAAATTGTACTGCAGTCAGCCTCAAATGCTGGTTCTCTAAATTTCCTCAGTAGCGATTCACGAAAAGAACGCCTCCTTTCCTCTAGAGACTCCCACCCGAGTTCCTGAAGCTTTTCGTAACACTCGCGTGATGATCAAACCTATCAGTAACAAATCTAGCAGCCCACCTCTGAATTGCTGCTATGTCGTCCCTCAATCCGACCTGATAGGGATCCCAAACGCTCGAGCAGTACTCAAGAGTAGGTCGTATTAGTGTTTTATAAGCGGTCTCCTTTACAGATGAACCACATCTTCCCAAAATTCTACCAATGAACCGAAGACGCGTATCCGCCTTCCCCACAACTGCCATTACATGCTTGACCCACTTCATATCACTCTGCAATGTTACGCCCAAATATTTAATAGACGTGACTGTATTAAGCGCTACACTACTAATGGAGTATGCAAACATTACGGGATTCTTTTTTTCTATTCATCTGAATTAATTTACATTTATCTATATTTATAGTTAGCTGCCATTCTTTACACCAATTACAAATGCTGTCCATGTCATCTTGTATCCTCCTACAGTCACTCAACGACGACACCTTCCCGCACACCACAGCACCAACAGCAAACTGCCGCACATTGCTATCCACCCTATCCAAAAGATCATTTATGTAGATAGAAAACAACAGCGGACCTACAACACTTCCCTGGGGCACTCCAGATGATACCCTCACCTCCGATGAACACTCACCATCGAGGACAACGTACTGGGTTCTATTACTTAAGAAGTCTTCGAGCCACTCACATACTTGGGAACCAGTCCCATATGCCCGTACCTTAGTTACGAGTCTGCAGTGGGGCACCGAGTCAAACGCTTTCCAGAAGTCAAGGAATATGGCATCCTTCTGATACCCAGTTCATAGAGACAAGTACCCTGTGCAGACGAGCATTGTGCTGTTGAAAAATGGCGCTACGATACTGTCACATGAGATCTAACAGATGCGGACGCAGGATGCCATTGAGTTAACGTTGCGCTGTAAGAGTTACCTCTCTCACTACCAGCTTTGGCCTGAAATCATGACCAGTGACTCCTCTCGTCACCATGTCAGCAGTAACACTGATGAGCCTTTCCAAAGCATTGGAGAAATGGGGCGGCTTCCCAAGTTCTCGTCGTACTCGCTGACGAGGTCTATCCGCATAGCCCAGAGTGGAGATCATCTGTAGACACAGTGTAAAGCCATTCACTACCACTGCGTCCTTCCTGGACATGACGTCATTTCAGGCCGGGCCGGCTGTGTTGTGGTGTTTCGGCAACCTACCCATAGGACGATAACCAAGCAGTCCGGCTGCTGCTAATCGCCGATCAACGTCGCTGAATGACAAAGTATGTTGTATAGAGTCCATTATTTGTTCTCAGATTGCAAGAGCAGATGTGAAGGAGTTACGATGTGTTTGATACATAATACGGCGATCATACGTTGAGCGGAACCTTGATAACAAGTACGCCTGCCCTCACGTTCCAATGCAGTTCAACGTCGGGTCAACATCCCAAAACTCGATATTGCTCGATTGACCAGGCTGTCGATTTGATGCCCAACTGAAGCTTCTTCAAAATGAATCAGCTGCTTATAACGCTGTCTCTCACGATTACGCGGCATGTCCATGGCCTCCACAATTACTACTCTACATCTGAAACTGTTCACGTACCTTACTTAACCTCTTAGGCGTGACAGTAACACTAAGCGCGAACAGCACTAATGCAAACTGGTAGCCGCGGACGGCATGTATCTTTACGAAGTTACATTTACGAAGAACATATGGATGTTTCATTCTTTTTTTTCTCAGAGAGTGTGCATGTGGATGCAGATAAATAATCAGCGATTGCTTAGTGGACGATGCAGGTACTTTTTAGTGTAATGGAATACCTATTCATGCAGAATCTGCTGTCAACTTGCACGAGAAATTACGTTTAAAAGAGCATTGTTTAAAAGGTCTGCTGGATATTACAATGAATCAAATACGAAATAGTTCCAAAAAACTGGTTCCAGTAGGACCTGCGCACTGATGATTGCGTGCAAACATAATTATGCATATAGACAGTTCATTCATTCCGGGAATCCTAGATGTCGACGATTTTTACCTGCTGTCGACACTGGTACCGGCAAGATATCGGTCCCACGGGTTCTAAGACTTTCCAGGAAGTGTTAATTTCAAGTATCAAAACATGCGACATAAGAGGCCGCTCCTTTTGATTATGTTTACTTATAAGCTAACATTTATTACACTCCAAAGGTACTACAGACACGTGACATAAATTTCAAGTTCATAAGGTTAACCGTTCCTGAGAAGAAGTGTTTCGTAACGTCGAACAGACAGACAGACAGACAGATGGACGTACAACGAAATGATCCAGTAAGGGTGCAGTTTTTACTGATTGAGACAAAGAACACTAAAAATTACCTTTGGGAAACTTCGGTTTGCGCTATGAACGAAACAGGGAATATCAAACTGGTCGATAGCTCAGTACAACTGAAATACAAAAGTTACTGTCATTAGAGTACAAGTTTGAACTGGAGATGGTGAGGCAACGTAATTTGTTATGAGCTGTTCAAAGGAATTTTCCCAGCGTTTGCTTAAAGCGATTTAGTGGAGTCACGCAGAACTAAAATTCGTTTACCTGTACGGCGTACGAACCCAACATCGACAGAAAGCGAGTCCTGTAAGTTTCTTAACCTGTACAGCAACAGGCGCGATGCAGCTGGCTGTGGACACTATAAGGAACAGATAACGAGAAATGGAAGAGGTTAGTTTTCGAACTAAATTGATTTTAATACAAATAACAGATCAGAATTAATTAACGTATAAGAACAGCAAACGTGAGATAACGGAGATATCGCTGTTTAGATGTCACACAGAGAACTCGTTTTCTGGCACGACGTCTATGTGTTAAGTGCTGTACTATAATATGGCGAGAGGGGTGTGACTGAAATGGCTTAAAGTTAAAAAATATACTGAAAAAGATAATAAAGTAGCCTTTTATGCAGTGACTTGACGCTCACACACACACACACACATACACACTGACTCACACACACATTAAAATGACATCCTATATTTGTTCTGAAAAGATTAGCTGAAAAAGTGACTACAAGATTACGGCGTATATATGTGACTTGCTTCTCTCTCTCTCTCTCTCTCTCTCTCTCTCTCTGTGTCTGTGTGTGTGTGTGTGTGTGTGTGTGTGTGTGTGCGTGTGTGTGTGTGTGTGTGTGTGTGTGTGTGTGTGTGTGTGTGCACAAAATAAATGTAAGGAAACTACTTTTTTTATTTAAGTATAGTTTCTGTAAGCTATTTTACTCACAGTGTTGTCGACATTATTGCCAACCACTAAGAATGCGTACTTTCGACTGCAGTATCTTCGTAGGTGTGTAGTCTGTTTAATTCAATTTATTTTCGACAACTGACTTGTGCTTCGTAAGCAGGTAACAAGTGAATGCGGCATAAGTGAGATGAGTATGCAGTGCAGGGTAGTAGAAAAAATGCATTAAGCCGTTGTTCAACCTTGAGAAACTGGCATGCAAATAAAATGCTAAGCGGAAGGCACTTGTGGCCGGAAATGACGTGAAAACCTAACGTGTAAGCGTGCACCGAAGAACGTGGCCGGAGATATTGTCTTACGTGGGAAGATCCCACAGCTGCAATTAGGGTTTTCTCTTGCCTGCGGTCACCGTAATGCGATTTTAAGTAACGGTTCAGCGGCAATGACGGTTATCAGTCTTACCGTGAGACTGCACTGCGTCTTCTGAGAGAACAAACGTTTCTGTGACACCGGGGGGAGGGGGGGGGGGGGGGGGGGAAGCTCTGTTAGTCACTGCTACCTTCCTTTATAGATCCCGCTACAGCATCTGACATTAGTATTAGTTCTGGTAATTTATTCATCCAAGGATCTAAACTGTCGAATGATTTGTCATCGCGCTCAGTCCGGAACCGCGCGACTGCTACGGTTGCAGGTTCGAATCCTGCCTCGGGCATGGATGTGTGTGATGTCCTTAGGTTAGTTAGGTTTAAGTAGTTCTAGGGGACTGATGACCATAGATGTTAAGTCCCATAGTGCTCAGAGCCATTTGATTTGTCATCTTAATACAAGGAAACACACATGTCGTACATACATACATATGAATGTACACACGTGTGTTTAATGTGGAAAGGAAGAGACCGATGGTCGAGCGTGGGCTTGCTGAAGGAACCATCCTGAAATTTGCTTTAAGTGACCTTCCAAGATGCTACACCAGGCGGGTGTAAATGTATGTACGCAACTGAATATATTGAACGTTAAAACGTTGATATGGCCCTGTCTCACTACCCCCTGAAGTAGATCTTAGGATCTCGAATGCTCTTTAACACATAAATTACAACCTCAACATAAATGAATGATTAAGGCAACTAATACTACTGAATGATAAAAGTTGTTTCTCATTATACATTTATTGTAGATTAAAAAACAACCCTTTATGTTACAACTGTCTATATTTCCTGACTAAAAATTGCTGATCAATTGCTCAACTCTGCCCCTTTTTATGGCCACGCGATCCAACATAAATAAAGCGAAATGACTGACATCATCTACGTGCCAAACACTACTTTCAAAGATGATGTACGGTGGCGTGGAACCTCAGTGGAAATAAACTAGCGTGATCACAGCTGTTTAGCTTTATAGCTCCAATAAACCGAAGCAATTAGCAATATCACCGTATGTACTGCGTGCGGTGCGTCGAAGTGATGGTTCTCGTACTCGTCTGCGACGATGGAAGAACTCCAGCCACAAATAAACTCTTTCAAACACTAGAACGGCAGAAGGCGGTCCTCTGACTAATATACTCTAATACTGTCTTCTCCTCTCTGTGTTCTACGGACAAGAAACGCGAACTCCCAGCCACAAGGACGCAGTTAAGATAACGTCTCAACGTAAGTATAGGCAGAAGAAGTGCTCTCAATTACTGAACGCTGCGTACTCAACGACGACATCCAGTTCGGAGGTGAAGCCCAGAATTGTATAGGTTCCCAACAGTTCAGTGCCTAACTGATCTAATTATAAACTCTCCTCAGAGCAGAGACAGCAATTCCGTCTGTACCAACAAATCTGATACCGAGCGACCGTCACACACGGGCGCTCAAAACAGAAGCCCTTATCTCTCCACCGCTTGCTTCCCAGCAAAGCTTGGCTCCTCACCCTCGTAATTCCGAAATTCCCACAACCACGGAATATTCTCCCTCTCTACAGATTCTTCCGAATGCCGACCAACCATATTTTAGTCTTTTGTAGTCCAGCGCGGAAAGTTTGCGAGGAAAAACCTATACTCGTACAAAATCCTTGAAAATAACCCAGCCTGCGTGGTTTCCAAGGTGCCGCTTCTTCGTTCCTCTCACCTGCGTCCAAGATTTGCAGAGTTCCCGGTTATCCTTCCAGTCCTGCTACAATAGCAGCCAGCCGTCACCCTATTGTTATCCAGAGTTCAGGTGCCACGACGTCCGCCTAACTACTTCCTGTTTTTAAGCAGGACCAACACCTGTGCGGGCCTAAAACTCAGGGCTTGAGTTCTGCGTGCCATTTCATCTCTACTGGCGTTCCAAACTTTACCAGTATAGGCAATCATTCATTATGCCGGTCTGATAATAACGACAATCCGTCAGCTTTCATGCAATAAGCGTTGACAATTACTTACAAGGCGTACGTGACAATGTCAGTCTCCTTTAAATATTCATATATACGATGTACAACCTGTCAAATGATATCTAATTTTGGTTGTATTTCACGGCAAAGTATGTGGATGAGTGGCTTGTAAGGTGCAAAATTATAGCCACCTTACAACCTAAGGAAGACCATGGAAAAGCTAAATGAGGATGTTGAGACAGGGGACGAACACCCATCCTCCAAAATCTGAGGGCAGTGTTTCAAAAAACATACCAACTCATTTGGTTACACCTTATGTAAATTTCTCTTATATTTATACGTATTTTGAGTAAGTTTGTTTATTACCATGAGAAACAATTAATCATTCTTCAATTTGTCTCTCCATACTTATCGTTACGCACAATACACATTTTAAGATGATTTTTAATTTGCTTTAGTTATATCTTTTATCTCCTCGGGCAAATTATTATACTACTTTAAGCCATAATAGCATTTTTGTAACTTTGCATCCTCCATTTCTACCTACCTTCCCTTGTCTTTTGCAATTAATAATAGCCCCTGTTTTTTTACTCTTACAAATTTCTTCAATATCTCCCTCCCCCTCTTGAGAGGATACACAAGAGATACGTAGCACTCGTAAAGTGCTTATGTGCTTGTTTAGCTGCTAACGGTATAGAAAAGGAAATGTAAACTTTCGCTCCATCAGTTCTCACAGATACTGTGACTACCTTCAAATTAAAAGGTAAGCTTTGTGCACCGGTTCTAAAAGTACACCCAATTCCGGAGGTGGTTCGTCCTGTGCTTTCCTTGTGCCTTCTAAATAATGTTCTGGCGGCAGCAAGTTTACCCATAGTTTACCTCTTACAGGCTGCTACATAGGCTGCTTTAGTTCTGTTACTTTACCTCGTGCTTCCCAGACAATATCTGCAACGAGTTTCTCAGTACTACTCCCTATCTAAGACTTCTACTTCGGTTTTTAATACCCTGATATTCTGATTAATTGCCTCTTCTGCAGCTCTGGCATACCTTATTACTTTTCTAATCAGTTGAGTACTAGTTGTGTGTTATTCAACACATCCTTCTCTATTTTCCGTCTGCCTATTCGTCCACCAAAACCTTTTTGCTGCTGTTCAGTTGGTGTATCTGCAATCTCCATGACCCGCTAACAGGTGAGCATGAGTTTCTTGTAGCACTCTATTCCTTAGCTTCGCTGCTACCACTACTCCTGGTCGCAACTTGGTTTCTCTGCATAGCAAGTCGTCCTGTATACAAAGCCGTGACTGCTTAAAATTCTGCTTACATTCGTCATCCGCTCTCTATGCAGTTTGCTATTCCTTACGTTCACCCCCAATACGTAATACAGCTACTTTTCTACTTAGGCCATCCGCATTTCCCTGCTCATTCCCAGGTTTACGTGTGACTTCGAAATCAAATTCACTTAGTCTTACCGCCCATCGCGCCAACCTACTAGTAGGATCCTTTATCCCAACAACAATTTTAATGCCGTATGATCTATTATTACTCTAAACCTTTTATTGCACGGATAACATTTGAAACATGTGATTCCATATACAAGGCTTAACATCTCTTTCTCCATTGTGGAATAACTTCTTTCAGCAGAATTCAGTTGCCTTCATGCATAAGCTACCGTATGTTCTACGTCTTCTACCTCTTTTGACAACACACAACCAAGTGCGTGGTTTGATGTATCACGTGATAAAACAAATTCTTTATTTGAATCCGGAAATACCGATATCGGACTCGATGTTAAAACTTCTTTGTTCCTTAAAAGCATTCTGGAATACTTGTGAGCATACAAATTTAGTACCCATTTTAACAGTTGTATCAACGGTCTGGCAGTATCTGAAAATCATTTTACGTGCTGGCAGTAATAGCTAGTGATTCCTACGAACAATGCCAACTACTTTACAGATTTATGGTACAGAAGATTCACGTAGAGCTCGAAGTAATCTTGGATCTATCTTAACCGCATCTTTACTTATGATAGGACCTAGGTATGCTACCTATTCCGTCACAGAATTACACTTTCTTGTATTCAATGTTAACTTCGCTGTTTTTAACCGTAGGAATACATCTCTTAATCGCTGCACATGCAGTTCCAAGTCACTCTTATCGACGATTATGTCACTGAGATATGCTAAGCATTGCTGTAGCTTTAAACCTGTGTATACTCCATCCGACAATCATTGAAACGTTACTGGAGCATTTTTTAATCCGAATGGCATTTTCCTGTATTGGTAGTGTCCCCAGGTTGCCGAAAACACCATTTTGTGTCAATCCTGCATTGGATCTTCGAACTAGTGATAATCTCTCACCTAAATCATTGTTGAAAAAATTTTCGTTGCCGTAAATGATCCAAGGTTTCAGTGAGGTTTGGCAAAAGGAAGGCGTCCGTTATGGTTCTGAAATTTAGATGTCTGTAATCACAACAAAACCTACATTTTCATGTTCCGTCCATCGGTATTTTGTCTGGCGACTATTCCTGCCCCCCATGCACTATTTATGTCTTCAATTACTCCGTCTTTCAGCTGTTGATCGATAAGTTCCTCCAAAATTGAGTGCAAGTACCTGAGTATTCTGTATGGTTTGCAGTAGAAAGGTGATTCAGTTCTCTTCGGTATGCAGTGCAGTGCAATACGAGGTGTAGCAGGTAATGGACGTTTTGGAAAAAATAAATCCCTAAATTCCGTATTGCTTTCCTCTACATGCATGGCTTTCTCTCCTACTGAAATTTCAATGGCGTACGGCGATTTCCGTGGCTGATACCCCTTGTGCCCCATTCTTCTTCCTCCAGGATATCCATATTAGCGATTAACAACCCCTTCGTTGATCCTACTTCCTCTGCGCTAAAATTATCTACAGACACAGGTACCTTCTTTTCACACTTTATTTATTGTATGCATATAATACCTCTTTTAACTAAGCAACCTGCCTGATCTAATACTTCATTCTCTTCTAATTATTCCACCACACACAAAATTCCTACCAGCAAGCTAGACTCAACACTGACCCAAAGTGATTCCCCAGTACCCTTAGACACACAGTCATGCGAATGAAGTTTTTAGTGTCATCATTCGCGGCTTAAATCGTTCGTCTTTCGTGACAGTTTTCCCTTCCGATATCACTAAGCTGGCAATGATGATGACTTATTGTTGGTGCGGCGCTCAACTGAGTGATCATCAGCGCCGGTACCAAGTCCCAATTGATACACACTTCAATTTTTTCACAGTCCACTCTAGCCACTGTCACAAATGATGATGATGATTAAATGATGAGGACAACACGAACACCTAGTCCCCAGGCAGAAAAAAATCCCAAACCGGCCGGTATTCGAACCCTGGACCCTGTGATCCAGATGCAGCATCGATAGCCCCTAGACCACGAGCTGCGGACTGCGCTAGCAATGGCTTCGCCTAACTGAAATACTTTACCGTCAAGGTCCACCCTACGCTGCCCATGATCGATTACGGCACAATGCTGATATACGAAATCTAATCCTAGAATCATATCGTACCTCTTCACTCAGGTGTGCACAATCTCTACACCTTGTTTAAATTGAACTGCATCAGGCAAACGTCTATGACCACCGATCCTAATTGTGTGACATCTTTATCCCCCACTCAACACAATCTGTACTGTGGTGGGTCACATTGCTTACATTTCACCAGATCACTACTGGCGACCTACACATCCCCCCCCCCCCCCCCCCCCTGTGTCCAATAACATCCTGCAACCGTTTTACCCTACTATTCCTCTTACCGCACAATCCACCTCTGCACCCTGCATACGATTTCGCAGCATCCAGTCGTATTGGATGTGACCGTAGGAGGATCTGGTGTTCCCGCTGACCTTTAACACCTTATTCTTCCCCGGTCCTCTACTTCTAAAACTATAACTTCTTCTTACTGTATTACATCACCCTGAGACCCATGACACTAGTTCCTTACATGCCGCAACCGTCTACACCAGAAACATTTTATACTAGCTGCAAACATTCTTCGTTTATCTGGCGTTCCACACTCCATAGCTACCCACACTGCTGTGCACAAATCCGTTGGACACATTGACCGTACACATCTAAACATTTCCATATGCAACCCTCTTAAAAAAGCACCGAGCATCCTCTGCTCAGCTCCTTGCAAAATAATTTTGTTGACTGCAGCGTCCTGTCCTAATTCGTAGGTTGTTGTTGTGGTCTTCAGTCGTGAGACTGGTTTGATGCAGCTCTCCATGCTACTCTATCCTGTGCAAGCTTCTTCATTTCCCAGTACTTACTGCAACCTACGTCCGTCTGAATCTGCATAGTGTATTCATCTCTTGGTCTCCCTCTACGATTTTTACCCTCCACACTGCCCTCTAATGCTAAATTTGTGACCCCTTGATGCCTCAGAACATGTCGTACCAACCGGTCCCTTCTTCTTGTCAAGTTGTGCCACAAACTCCTCTTCTCCCCAATTCTATTCAGTACCTCCTCATTAGTTATGTGATCTACCCATCTAATCTTCAGCATTCGTAGGTACCTCCATTAATTTTCTTTATCCTATGAGCATATTGTTCCAATGTTCCCGTATTTTTCTTAGTTATTACCCCTAATTGTTTGCTATAGTGTTTGGGACTATTTCATTTCTTACATCTCTGAATTCATCCTTCTTTAAATTCTTGGAATGTTGTGGCTCCTTTAAGACCCTCTTATACTCTGCGTAAGTTTTAGCTTCTTCTGTTAGTCGCAGTTTGACGATACTCAATAATTCCCTGTCAGACCAAGCTTCCACCTCAGCCAGACTTCCAAGGTCTCCCACAAAGACCTTACCGAAATATGGAGCAATTAAACTTGCGACTGACAGATCTACACCCAATTATGACGATCGCGAGACTACCAACCCACACAGTTGTGTATCATCCGCTGTTAATCGTGCTTTTTTTTTTTTTTTTTTTTTTTGTCTACTGACTGGTTTGATGCGGCCCGCCACGAATTCCTTTCCTGTGCTAACCTCTTTATCTCAGAGTAGCACTTGCAACCTACGTCCTCAATTATTTGCTTCACGTATTCCAATCTCTGTTTTCCTCTACAATTTTTGCCCTCTACACCTCCCTCTAGTACCATGGAAGTCATTCCCTCATGTCTTAGCAGATGTCCTACCATCCTGTCCCTTCTCCTTATCAGTGTTTTCCACATATTCCTTTCCTCTCCGATTCTGCGTAGAACCTCCTCATTCCTTACCTTATCAGTCCACCTAATTTTCAACATTCGTCTATAGCACCACATCTCAAATGCTTCGATTCTCTTCTGTTCCGGTTTTCCCACAGTCCATGTTTCACTACTATACAATGCTGTACTCCAGACGTACATCCTCAGAAATTTCTTCCTCGAATTAAGGCCGGTATTTGATATTAGTAGACTTCTCTTAGCCAGAAATGCCTTTTTTGCCATAGCGAGTCTGCTTTTGATGTCCTCCTTGCTCCGTCCATCATTGGTTATTTTACTGCCTAGGTAGCAGAATACCTTAACTTCATTGACTTCGTGACCATCAATCCTGATGATACGTTTCTCGCTGTTCTCATTTCTACTACTTCTCATTACCTTCGTCTTTCTCCGATTTACTCTCAAACCATACTGTGTACTCATTAGACTGTTCATTCCGTTCAGCAGATCATTTAATTCTTCTTCACTTTCACTCAGGATAGCAATGTCATCAGCGAATCGTATCATTGATATCCTTTCACCTTGTTTTTTAATTCCACTCCTGAACCTTTCTTTTATTTCCATCATTGCTTCCTCGATGTACAGATTGAAGAGTAGGGGCGAAAGGCTACAGCGTTGTCTTACACCCTTCTTAATACGAGCACTTCGTTCTTGATCGTCCACTCTTATTATTCCCTCTTGGTTGTTGTACATATTGTATATGACCCGTCTCTCCCTATAGCTTACCCCTACTGTTTTCAGAATCTCGAACAGCTTGCACCATTTTACATTGTCGAACGCTTTTTCCAGGTCGACAAATCCTATGAAAGTGTCTTGATTTTTCTTTAGCCGTGCTTCCATTACTAGCCGTAACGTCAGAATTGCCTCTCTCGTCCCTTTACTTTTCCTAAAGCCAAACTGATCGTCACCTAGCGCATTCTCAATTTTCTTTTCTATTCTTCTGTATATTATTGTTGTAAGCAGCTTCGATGCATGAGCTGTTAAGCTGATTGTGCGATAATTCTCGCACTTGTCAGCTCTTGCCGTCTTCGGAATAGTGTGGATGATGCTTTTCCGAAAGTCAGATGGTATATGGCCAAACTCATATATTCTACACACCAACGTCAATAGTCGTTTTATTGCCACTTCCCCCAATGATTTTAGAAATTCTGATGGAATGTTATCTATCCCTTCTGCCTTATTTGACCGTAAGTCCTCCAAATCTCTTTTAAATTCCGATTCTAATACTGGATCCCCCTCTATACTCTATTAACTGCTGGTGGGCCGGCCGGTGTGGCCGTGCGGTTCTGGCGCTTCAGTCTGGAACCGCGTGACCGCTACGGTCGCAGGTTCGAATCCTGCCTCGGTCATGGATGTGTGTGATGTCCTTACGTTAGTTAAGTTTAAGTAGTTCTAAGTTCTAGGGGACTGATGACCACAGATGTTAAGTCCCATAGTGCTCAGAGCCATTTGAACCATTTGAACTGCTGGTGGGCTGTCATAGTAAGTGGCTGTATTTATTACCAAAGCTGACGTTATTCTGTAATAGCAAAGCTGACGTTATTCTTTAATTAATTTGACTGAAATTACGTAATTCATAGTTACACTTTTTCTTGACAAGAATAAAATTTTTGCAAAGTTTTACGTTGATGGTTTTTGAGATGGATTATAATCAGTAATGCAACATTGCTGGCAAAAATTAATTATATTCTGAAAACGTTTCTTCAAATATTTACTGCTGGTAATGAAATGATTTTACGAACGTTCAAATGGGACTTACTTTTTACAATAATCTTACAACTAGCATTGCGCAAACATACCTTTAGTAGTGTTGAGTTTCGCAAAGACAATAATTCAATAGTATTTGTTCCTCTTATGATAATAGTTACCTGATGTCTCTGTACATCCGTTTATAATCTCTTGTAAATCATAGCTGGTGGCTGGCAGGCACACTGCTCCTCTCAACCTCTCGCTTCAGACCTGCTACCAACTCGCTTCACATCTCGCTTACTACTGACTTCCTACGAACGCTGAAGTGCGGTCTCTCCTGCCAACAATGCTTTCTGGTGCAGACAATCCCTGCTACCATTACAAAATGTATCAATGCGCGGTCTTTCCCGCTCTTTTCTTAAAATGTATCCATACGTGGTCTCTCCCGCCCTTTTTAAAATTATATCAATTTGCGATCTCTCTTGCCAACTATACTTTGGTGCAGACATTCCCTGCTACTACAATTATTTCCAACACGACAAATATTAATTATTCCTACTTAATCGTATTAATAAAATATAAACATCTTTCATAAATTGTGGTTCGACTATAGACAATAGAAATATTCACGTCTTACAACTGACACCAGTGTTAGATGACCCTTTGATTGTCGCTCGTGGAGAGTGAACCAGCCCTCAGCTGTAGTACATCAGGAACAGCTTGATGCTGGAGCCCACTTGCCCCTCACGTGAAACAATAGATGGCTGGCATTACTGACAGCACAAAGAGTGGGGCCCAGCGTGCCGTCACTGGAATGCAACTGTCAGCAAAGGCTCTATCTGTAACTGTGATGACAGCGAGGCGTCGCAGCTGACAATACTCCAGAGGCGGCCGTGATCTCCCTCCAGCGAGTGACTGGCTTTCTGCTCCAGCAGCTGCTCTCTCATGACTTCTGCTCTGGCATACTTTTTGGCGAGATACAGTCCGTACGCCACATTAGAAATGAATTCAATAACGAAGAGGTGAGAGTACTTTGGGGAAGTTCCGCCACAAGCCGCCAGCTGTTACATATTGGTGATAGGACCCTAAGGGTATAATATGTTGATGATATTCTCTTTGCCAGTATCTTCGTGTGCCCATTGCATATCAACTGACAGTCAACATTTGTCCCCAGAGAATTTGAGATATCGATAGCATTTGTGTGTGGCAGGATCCCGGAGTATATGCTAAGCTCGAACTGTATGTTATTCCAGCAGGAAAAGAACGTTTTATTGAAGAATCGACATTGGTTGTATAAAAAAAATTGCTGGTGAAAACCAAAGTTCATGTTGAAACTTCCTGGCGCATTAAAAGTGTGTGCCGGACCGAGACTCGAACTCGGGACCTTTGCCTTTCGCGGGCAAGTGCTCTACGAACTGAGCTACCCAAGCACGACTCACGCCCCGTCCTCAGAGCTTTACATCTGCCAGTACCTCGTCTCCTACCTTCCAAAACTTTACAGAAACTCTCCTGCGAACCTTGCAGAACTAGCACTCCTGAAAGAAAGGATATGCGGAGACATGTCTTAGCCACAGCCTGGGGATGTTTCCAGAATGTTTCTGAAAATTGATGTTGTTAAACCACTACCATATATCTTGTGAATTGTGAACACAAGTGAATAGATACGTTCAGCCGTCCTAGATTTCAGACAGGTGCTCCATGGTGAACCGTATTGCTGACTGATAACTGAGAGAAGATGATGTGGTCTATCTTCACAGATATGTGATTGAATCGAAGAATATTCTTCTGGCAGAACCTTGTACACAACAATGGAACGGAAGGTTCCAAATGATTGGAAAAGAGCACAGGTAGTCCCAGTCTTCAAGAAGGGTCGTCGAGGAGATGCGCAAAACTGTAGACCTATATCTCTCTGACGTCGATCTGTTGAAGAATTTTAGAACATGTTTTTTGCTCGAGTATTATGTCGTTTCTGGAACCCAGAATCTACTATGTAGGAATCAACATGGATTGCGGAAACAGCGATCGTGTGAGACCCAACTCGCTTTATTTGCTCATGAGACCCAGAAAATATTACATACAGGCTCCCAGGTAGATGCTATTTTTCTTGACTTCCGGAAGGCGTTCGATACAGTTCCGCACTGTCGCCTGATAAACAAAGTAAGAGCCTACGGAATATCAGACCAGCTGTGTGGCTGGATTGAAGAGTTTTTAGCAAACAGAACACAGCATGTTGTTATCAATGGAGAGACGTCTACAGACGTTAAAGTAACCTCTGGCGTGCCACAGGGGAGTGTTATGGGACCATTGCTTTTCACAATATAGATAAATGACCAGTAGATAGTGTTGGAAGTCCTATGCGGCTTTTCACGGATGATGCTGTAGTATACAGAGAAGTTGCAGCATTAGAAAATTGTAGCGAAATGCAGGAAGATCTGCAGCGGATAGGCAATTGGTGCAGGGAGTGGCAACTGACCCTTAACATAGACAAATGTAATGTATTGCGAATACATAGAAAGAAGGATCCTTTATTGTATGATTGTATGATAGCGGAACAAACACTGGTAGCAGTTACTTCTGTAAAATATCTGGGAGTATGCGTGCGGAACGATTTGAAGTGGAATGATCACATAAAATTAATTGTTGGTAAGGCGGGTACCAGGTTGAGATTCATTGGGAGAGTCCTTAGAAAATGTAGTCCATCAACAAAGGAGGTGGCTTACAAAACACTCGTTCGACCTATACTTGAGTATTGCTCATCAGTGTGGGATCCGTACCAGATCGGGTTGACGGAGGAGATAGAGAAGATCAAAAGAAGAGCGGCGCGTTTCGTCACAGGGTTATTTGGTAACCGTGATAGCGTTACGGAGATGTTTAGCAAACTCAAGTGGCAGACTCTGCAAGAGAGGCCCTCTGCATCGCGGTGTAGCTTGCTTGCCAGGTTTCGAGAGGGTACGTTTCTGGATGAGGTATCGAATATATTGCTTCCCCCTACTTATACCTCCCGAGGAGATCACGAATGTAAAATTAGAGACATTAGAGCGCGCACGGAGGCTTTCAGACAATCGTTCTTCCCGCGAACCATACGCGACTGGAACAGGAAAGGGAGGTAATGACAGTGGCACGTAAAGTGCCCTCCGCCACACACCGTTGGGTGGCTTGCGGAATATAAATGTAGATGTAGATGTAGATGTAGAAACCGAGGGAAACAGCGGCTGTACTCTAAGAAACCTTAGCAAAAGGTAGAATGTCTCAATGTAAATAAATGATTAATCAGATAAGGTCAGGAATATACTATTAGCTGGCGATGCTGTAGTCTACAGAAGAATATCATCATTGGATGATTGTGACAAAACGCAGAAATATATACACAATATTTTCACTTTATGCATTGTGTGACAGTGTTATTTAAATACAGATAAATGTATAGTGTCCATAAGGCACAAACATACGGTGATCATATTGTATTATACATTGCAACCTGAGCTGTGGCTGGCTCATGCTATGCGTTGGATTAAACCTTGGTTGCAACTCTGTGTTTAGTCTACCGCGGTTATCGCGATTACGCAGTTATCCTCTCTTTCCACAGGTGGCAGCACCGGTGTGTATCGATATTCGCACCTTGGACTATGTTTGGCCTGGCGCTTATAGTTTCCAGTTGGGCTGTGTGCACGAGTTGGTCGGTTGGCGTGGAGCAGCGAGGAAATTTCCGCAGCGCGCGGATTGGCGGGGCCCATTGGCGGCCTCTACGTGGTGTCAGAGTGTGTGGTGCTGTTCGCATTGCTGCGAGGTTCGTGGCACACCGATCCTGGACATGAAAGTTGAGTTTTGACTTAATCTACCAGCAAGTCACTACTGTCCCCATTGAGTCGTTTGGAGTTCATTGTCGGCTGCTGGGATATTCCCGTGAGCAACAACGTGTGTTTTCAAGTTCGTAAATTTTAGCCTCCCTCTGGTGGAGTTTCACTGTACTTGGTTATTAGAATTGAAGTGCACCAGCGTAATCTTCTGCCTTGTGGCCGTTAACATTCCGGTTACCTGCCCTGGCCGTTGATGTAAATTCAGGCAGTGTGTTTTCCTCATCGTGTTGTCACTGCCCAGCATGGTGTGTAGTTTGACAGCTCAATTTATAATTGGTTGTGGGCGCCAATAACTTCTACGTTATTCCATTGGACTCCCTGCTGTGTGCTGGTCGGGTGAAGCGGAGGTTATCTTTCCGGTGGGTCTATTGACTGTCTGTCGGTTGGGTTACCATCGGATCGACAATGCGCGGGCCGACTGCCTGTCTCACCTAAGCAGCTTTAGTGTTTGAATTCCAGGCCGACCCTCGGAACTTCTGAGCACCCTTTTGTGTACTGCCTTTTCTTGTTTGTTCTTGTTCTTTGTGCTTGTGTGGCTTCTAGCTGATTTTTGGATTAAGGTTGTTTTGCCCTTAAGGCGTCAGATGGTTTGGGTCTTCAGTCTTATTTAAGAACTGTTTTACGTAAAGCCTTTGGCATTTTTAAAATTATTATTATTGAGTCTTAAGTGTTGGGCCTTCAGCCTATTTTGAATTTAAGTTGTTTGCTCTTAATGTGTCAGATTCTTTGGGCTTTCAGCCTAATAAAGGAACTGGTTTTAAGATAAGGCTTTGCCTTTTAAATTTTTATTTTGGTTGAGCTTTAAGTTATTGGCTTTCAGCCGTTTTTAAATTAAAGTGGTCTTGCCCTTCAGGCATGGGATTGTACGGCGCATTCAGCAGCTAGTTAAGTTCCAAAATTCAGCAGCTAATTAAGTTCCAAAACTGAAGCTGTGTCTTTTTAAAAAATTTTCTTGGCTTTTGTAATGTTTGATCAAATAAAAGGTTGCATGTCCGAGTGTAACTGACAGCCGCTTATTTGGCTCCTTTCCACAACTTGAACTACCTGTCCTGTCCTGCAGGTTTAGCAGGGCGTCTCACAACCCACTACCAACTGCGTAGAGATCACGGAAAGAAGATTACACTAATTACTACACTAGCAGAGACGCTTAAGCAACCAATCTTTCCACAGGAAATGTGCAAATGGAACGAGCTGAAGTCCTAATAAGTGATAAAATGAGAAGTTATCTCCGCCATCCACTTCGCAGTGGATAGAAAAGGACGGGTTTACAAGTTCCCAATCATTATGACAAGTTAACTAACTACACTTCAGATTGAAACAAATATATGCCACTAAGTTTTCAACATAGTGACCAAGCATCTATAAACAAGATCGGAACTTTCTACAGATCGTTAAATTCCTCGACGACCGGAGTCCGCCCCTTGGTCACAGAGGCTTTCAAGAACCACTGTGTGAACGTCCTCATCACTGGAAAGCCAAACCTCCTTACTCGACTTCCTGGACATTCTCCTCTGTAGTCAATGTGAATTGCCTTTCTTCCCGTACATTATTTGGTCAAAAGTATCCGGACACCTGGCTGAAAGTGACTTACAAGTTCGTGGCGTCCCCCATCGGTGATTTTCGAATTCAAATTGGTGTTGGCCCACCCTTGGTGATAGCTTCCACTCTCGCAGGCATATGTTCAATCAGCTGCTGGAAGGTTTCTTGGGGAATGGAAGCGCACTCTTCCGCCGGCCGGAGTGGCCGTGCGGTTCTAGGCGCCAGCCTCGGGCATGGATGTGTGTGATGTCCTTAGCTTAGTTAGGTTTAATTAGTTCTAGGCGACTGATGACCTCAGAAGTTAAGTCGCATAGTGCTTAGAGCTATTTGAACCATTTGAACGAATTCTTCCCTGAGTGCTGCACTGAGGAGAAATATCAATGATCGATTGGGGTCGGTGAGGCGTGACACGAAGTCGGCGTTGCAAACCATCATAGAGGTCTCCAGAATGAGAATTTCACTCTGCAGCGGAGTGTGCGCTGATATGAAACTTCCTGGCACATTAAAACTGTGTGCCCGACCGAGACTCGAACTCGGGACCTTTGCCTTTCGCGGGCAAATGCTCTACCATCTCAGCTACCGAAGCACGACTCACGCCCGGTACTCACAGCTTTACTTCTACCAGTACCTCGTCTCCTACCTTCCAAACATTACAGAAGCTCTCCTGCGAACCTTGCAGAACTAGCACTCCTGAAAGAAAAGATATTGCGGAGACATGGCTTAGCCACAGCCTAGGGGATGTTTCCAGAATGTTCGCAGGAGAGCTTCTGTAAAGTTTGGAAGGTAGGAGACGAGGTACTGGCAGAAGTAAAGCTGTGAGTACCGGGCGTGAGTCGTGCTTCGGTGGCTCATATGGTAGAGCACTTGCCCGCGAAAGGCAAAGGTCCCGAGTTCGAGTCTCGGTCGGGCACACAGTTTTAATCTGCCAGGAAGTTTCATCATAGAGGTGTTCTGTAGAATTCAGGTCAGGACTCTGTGAAGGCCAGTCCATTACAGGGTGTCATTGTCGTGTAACCACTCCGCCACATGTCGTGCATTATGAACAGGTGCTTGATCGTGTTGGAAGATGCAATCGCCATTCCCGAATTGCTCTTCAACAGTGGGAAGCAAGAAGGTGCTTAAAACATCAATGTAGGTCCGTGCTATGATAGTCAAGGGTTGCAACCCCCTTCATGAAAAACACGAAGACACCATAACACCACCGCCTCCGAATTTTACTGTTGGCACTACACACTATGGTAGATGACGTTCACCAGGCATTAGCCATACCCACACCCTGCCATCGGATCGCCACATTGTGTACTCCACACAACGTTTTTCTATTGTTCAATCGTCCAATGATTACACTCCTTACACCGAGCGAGGCGTCGTATGGCATTTACCGGCGTGATGTGTGACCTATGAGCAGCCTCTCGACCATTAAATCCAAGTTTTCTCACCAGCCCCTATCTGTCTTAGTACTTGCAATAGATTCTCATGCAGTCTGGAATTCGTGTGTGATGGTCTGGATAGATCTCTGCCTGTTACACACTACGACCCTCTTCAACTGTTGGCGGTCTCTGTCAGTCAACAGACGAGGTCCACATGTACACTTTTGTGCTGCACGTCTCCCTTCACGTCCTCACTGCACTATCATATCGGAAGCCGTGGACTTAGGGATGTTTAGGAGTGTGGAAATGTGGAGCAGAGACATTACGTAAGTGACACGCTATCAACTGACCATGTTCGAAGCCTGCGAATTCCTCCCCATTCTGCTCTCTCACGATGTCTACTAACTACAGAGGTAGCTGACATGGAGCACATGGCAGTAAGTGGCAGCACAATGCACCTAGTATGAAAAACGTACTTTTGATCACATAATGTAGAAGCAGATGTAGATCGGGAGCTTTCAAAATCGCATAATCCATTGCAAAGTGAAAGATTCACTTTGTGTTCTCTAAATAATGCAGTACTATTTGAAATGTTGTGAGGGACGGAAAAACCAGCGGTGGTTCGATAACCCTACTAAAAAGCTGCTGAGAAAGCGAGGAGAGCTTCAGTGCCAGTTTAAACCCAGCCAAAGCGTCACACAGAAGCAAGAGGTAATCGAAGCCAATATTAACGTAAGTCTCTCAACAGAGAGAAGTTTTCCGATCTAAAAGATACGTGGAAGTTTCGGTATAGCCGTAAGTCGTGCATGGTAGCCGAAGTGGTTAAGGCGTACGCTCGCCTAGAGCCGAAAATCCGGGTTCTATTCTCGGTCAGGCACAGATTTTCGTCGTCATTCCGCTATACAGCTGATAGTTGTTCGTATTCGCAACTGGAAATACATTTCACGTATTTCAAAAAGGCTGTAGTCGCCTCAGCGCCTGTTCCTTTGGACATATATATGCATGTTCGAAGGAACGCTGAATTGGTCTTCTTAACAACATAGGCACCACAGCATCGTACCCTAAAAGTAACTTCCGGCGTGCCGAAACGTTGTGTCATTACATCATTACTTTACACAATATGTATACATGAGCTGGTGGATAATGTCGAAAGTTCCACGAGGCTATTCGCGGATGACGCCAGTGTATACAGAGAAGTCGCACGGCTAGAAAACTGTAGCGAAATTCAAGAAGACCTGCAGAGGAGAGACTTGATGCAGGGAGAGCCACTTGATCCACAACATGAAAAAGTGTGACGTACCGCGCATGCTTAGACAGAAACATCCACTATTGTATGATAACAAGATTGCAGAACAATCACTGGATGCAGTCACGTCCATAAAATGTCTTGGAGTATACGGGGTACGTGTCCCTTCACGTTTCCACTGCACTATCGTATCCGAAACCGTGGACCTAGGGATGTTTAGGAGTGTGGAAATATCGCGTACAGACGTATGACATAAGTAACACCCAATCACTTGACAACGCTCAAAGTCCGTCAGTTCCGCGGAGAGCCCCATTCAGCTCTCTCACGATGGCTAATGACTACCACACGATTTGAAGTAGAAGACCACATGAAAGTAAAAGCAATATTTTGTAAGGCAGACAGCAGACAGATTTATTAGAAAATATCCTCATGTAATGTGGTTCATCAACAAAGAAGGTAGCTTACAAAACACTCGTTCGACCAATAGTTGAATAATGCTGTGTAGAATGGGATCCGTACCAGATAGGATTGATAGAGGAGACAGAGAAGATCATAAGAAGAGTAGTACTGTAATTAATTTTTCCTTGAGACATTGGCTCTGAAGTTTATCTACTGCATTGGTAAAAGCTGAAGAAATAAATCAAAAATTTGTTCCACGGATGGGAGATGAGCCTTGGCAATACTGACGATTTAAGAAGAGGAGTCCGCAGCTCGTGGTCGTGCGGTAGCGTTCTCGCTTCCCGCGCCCGGGTTCCCGGGTTCGATTCCCGGCGGGGTCAGGGATTTTTCTCTGCCTTGTGATGACTGGGTGTTGTGTGATGTCCTTAGGTCAGTTAGGTTTAAGTAGTTCTAAGTTCTAGGGGACTGATGACCATAGATGTTAAGTCCCATACTGCTCAGAGCCATTTGAACCATAAGAAGAGGAAAAGTAGGCTGAAGGCATAAATTATAGTTCGTGTGAGGGAGAGGACTGGAGTAGCATAGTCTGTGCAGGGATGTTACACGCTGTTATGGTGGGGCAGTAATTAACACATGTGCCCAGTGAGTGGGACACTAGTGTTCAAGTCCCAGACGTGGCACAAATTTTAATTCACTTCTGTAGCCTCTGTCATTACCGTGGACAAAGTTGAGACTCATACGTGTCAAGGAAAATTTAATTACATCAGATCTATAGACACCTAAGCCTGAGGTAAAGGCAGGATTTCCCCAACGGCACAAAGCTGTGGTGGTGTTCTAATACCGGAGAGCCTCGGCAATACTGACGATCTAAGAAGGAGACAATGTGCTGAAGGTATGAATTGAAGTTTGCGATATGGGTGGCAATCGACTAGGATAGCCCGCGCAGCTGGTGCAAATGGCTCTGAGGACTACGGGACTTAACATCTGAGGTCATCAGTCCCCTAGAATATAGAACTACTTAAACCTAGCTAACCTAAGGACATCACACACATCCATGCCCGAGGCAAGATTCGAACCTGCGACCGTAGCGGTCGCGCGGTTCCAGACTGAAGCGCCTAGAACCGCTCGGCCACTGCGGCCGGCCCCGAGCAGCTGTGTGACTTATTTTCCTATGGTGGTGTCCAGTAAAAAGGAGATCAGGGTTCAAGTCGCGGCCTTGGCACAAATGTTAATTCATTTCTTCAGCTTCTTTCACTATCGAAAAGCAGTGTGTGTCGTTACAGGTTCATTTAGTAAGTTTAGCAGCGTCACTGAGATGTCCAGCCAGCTGCAGTGGCAGTCGCTGTCAGAGAGGCGTTGTGTATCATGGTGTGATTTACTGTTAAAGTTCCGAGAGCGTACGTCCCTGGAAGAGACTGCCAAAATATTGCTTCCTCCTACGTGTATCTCTCTAAGAGACCATAAAGATAAAATCTGAGCGATTGGAACCCAGACAGAGTCTCATTAGAAAAAAGAGGTTCAAATGCCTCTGAGCACTATGGGACTTAACAGTCCCGGCGGCCGGAGTGGCCGTGCGGTTCTAGGCGCTACAGTCTCTAGCCGAACGACCGCTACGGTGACCTTAGAAGTTAAGTTCCATAGTGCTCAGAGCGATTTGAACCACACTTAAACCTAACTAAACTAAGGACATCACACACATCCATGCCCGAGGCAGGATTCGAACCTGCGACCGTAGTGGTCGCGCGGTACCATACTAAAGCGCCTAGAACCGCTTGGCCACTCCGGCCGGCTCTCATTAGCAAACGTTCTTCCGAAGAATCATTCGAGACTGGAACGGGAAAAGGGAGAACTGAGACTGGTGCTAGAACTACCCTCCTCCATACACTGTACCGTGGCTTTCGGAGTTTAGGTGTAGGTGAAAGCGTGAGGTTAAAAACAAATTTTCACTATCGACCGTTTTGCGCTGTTTCTGGAGGTTTCTCCGTCTGGTTACAAGTAGGACTGCCTCTGAGCGCCAGTTAGAACGCTCGCCTTTCGATAGCAGGAAATTAAGAGCCCGCTGTTGGAGATTACGACCATCGGCCGGGGGAACTCCCAGCCCGCCCCGGCGGTCGCGGCCGCTCCGGCAGCCTGCGCGCCGATTGGGGAGTCCTCCCCGGGCGGCCAAGTTGGGCGTGAAGACCGGTGCCAGATGTCTGCCGGGCGTCCCCCGGGAGCCAGCGGCCACGGCCAACGGTAATGCCAAATGTAGCGCCACCAACTTTCGCCATTCAATTGGCAATAAAATTTGATGCCCGGGAAATATCGTCCAATTTCCTGCGGCCCTCTCGCACCGACACCGCCCCCACCTCCCCCGCACCACACCGCTAGCCAGCCAGCCCTTAGCGCTGATTTCAAAATCCAGATTAAGTTTTGCGGCCTGGGGATGGGGGAGGTAGGTCTGATGTGGCCCCACCCGGCTCTCTCATTCGGATTCTATCGCCTCCTCAGTCGGCACTATAAGTCAATGGTATTGCTCATTAGAGGGGAAGGGATCGGCAAAGGGCTGTAGAATGCCTCCTTCTGCTCGGTGAAATTACCGGGAAATCAGCGCGTTATTCGTTTTCATTCTTCCATTCAGACGTTTTCGGGCGTATTCGCGAATGGAAACAGAGGCAGAAACAGCTGCGTCCTTACTAGAGAATTGCTTCAGCGTGCGGTGAACAAATTTCGCTTTTAAGACTTTCTATCGTTTCGGTCCGTGGACTGAGAGGCTGTCTCAGAGCCTGTAATTTTGAGTAAATTTTTGATGTCGCTTCAAAGCAACACGCACATCTGTAGTTATTTTTCAGTGCTATTATTTGCCTTTATCCTGTATTACCCCGAACTAAATAACTGTCGGATTGGTCCTTGCAGGAGGGTAGATACGGATAGGGGGGGGAGACGATAGGATCGAAACGCCCAATCCTCCCCCCACCCTCCCCTTCCATCCGAACCATGAGGGTTTCTTTGTTGTGGCTTTCAAATTGCTCACGTTGAAATATGGCAGTTATTAGCTGTAATGAATATGAGATTAAATTTTGTCTGTTGACCACTTAAAATGCTTGTAAAGTTCGGCAACAGCGAGATTTGGCACTATGGCTCTAGGTTGCAGTACTAAGCTCAGCTTCGACTCTCTGTTGTTATTGCTACATGTCGGTACACTTCGCGTTGCGTGTCTTATGTTGACAACTGCTGCCAGTTCTAGTGATCTAACAGCTACAGAACTATCCTAGCGCGGTGAAGTCGTGTTGCGTATGTCAACCGAAAAACATAGCGTAACGAGTCAGTTTGTACACATAAAATGGTCCAAATTGCTCTGAGCACTATGGGACTTAACATCTGTGGTCATCAGTCCCCTAGAACTTAGAACTACTTAAACCTAACTAACCTAAGGACATAACACACATCCATGCCCGAGGCAGGATTCGAACCTGCGACCGTAGCAGTCGCGCGGTTCCAGACTGAGCGCCTTAACCGCGAGACCACCGCGGCCGGCGTTTGTACGTATACAAGTGTCTGATACGCTCTCACTTAATCTTGTTACTTCCGTGTGTAATCTATACCATACATGATGGTTATCTGTGCTCATGCATGCCTAAAATGGCTTCATAACAATACGCCTCTTATGTCCCTCCTCAACGTAAGGCAAAATTTTTCTCTCTACTTTCTCCACGTCTTACTCTCCATTGCCGTCGAAGCTTAATTTAGCACTGGCAACTTAACTCGCCTTCTATCGATATCTAAGGAGCGGAGCTACGCCGTCTCAGATCGCTGAAACTTCAGATAAAAGATACGTTACTTAAACAAGATGATTGTTACCACAAACCAGAACGTTTTTAATGCTCTGCCCTTTTAGAGTGTCTCGGAATTAATTCAGTGGTGTAACGACATTATACCCAGAGGTGCCAGCAAGATGAGGCAGCAGTTTGCACTTGCCTCCTGTAACCTGGAATACAGGGTTTTTATTCATATATTGAGTGAATAACTGTTAATTCTCCATGATTATTATTTATTTCTTTGTCTCACATATTCAGTTTAGTTCTTATAGCATGACTTGTCTTGAAACTCACCAACTAATTAATACAAAAATAAAAAACAGAATTCTAAGGTCATGCTCCCCCACCACCCACCGCCAGGAAAAATTTCTGTGCGCGCCCATGAGTACTTCTGATACGTAAGTGGAACGTAATTCCAATTCTGGTGGTTCTGTACTATGATCACTGACCAATCACCGAGCGTGTGTTTGATTACTTGAAGGTTAAACTACGAACAGAGCCTGTGCAACTTTTAAAACGTTTCGCCACGATGATAGCAAGAAGGGAGTCGCAGAACTTAGTAAGACTGAGATTGTCTTGTTTGTCCAGTTCACTAGAGGTGATATTTCCCTGTAAGTTTTTTGTTTGTATTTCGGAAGAATGAGGTATTATTAAATAATTGTGTTATTTGGTCATGGTTAACCTTACATAAGAATTAATCTAACTTTTGCATCATCCATTCAATATTAAGGTTAGGGTGTTATGTCTTGTACAGGATATTCAGAAACGGTCTGAACAGCTTGTAAGTTTGTTGCAGGGAATGTTGTGCTGGTAAATAACTGTTAAGGAAAAAGTTCCATTCTTTGCATTGTTTCTAGTTATTTCGCTCTAGCTTAGCACTCACTGCTTCACTCCCGTAGACTGTAAGGCCTGCAGAGATTTTTTTTTTTTTTGTTTTAATTTAATCTAATTTTTATGTTGTTCACAAATTGCAACACCTTCTACGCTTTTCATGCTAAATAAGGCCATATAAGCATTCTCTTTTCCGAATGTAATTTTGATCAAAAAGCGATTCTGGTAGCTGGAGTCCAAAGATTTTGTTAATCGTACCTTTTGCATTCTTGTGGAGACATTTACATAGCAACTTTCATCCCTTAACAAATATTCCTTTACATCTAACCCAGAAGGAAAATACCAATTTTCATAAATTAGCTTTAAAATTTTTTTAATGTAACGAAATATTTTCTTAAAAATTTTCTTTCCCTATTGCACTTCCCTATGGATTGAATTTACAGAAACAGACACATGTATTTTTTTTCCTTTTATAAGTCAAATATCAGTTGTCACAGACATAGCCTTAAAAATATTTTAGTGGTTGCTAAGTAATTATTCATTTTCCAAAAAAAAACTCACCCACTAATTTATCTCATTAGTGGCTAAATTTCCAAAAATGCTGAAACATGCACTTTTTATTTTCTGACTGATAAACCAGATACCAATTTTTGTAGTCCTACCTTCAGAATTTCCTTAACAGCAACATACTTTCAAAAAGTCTTTCATTCCCTATGCACCCCCATTAGGAGTGGAATTTCGGACAATCCCACCTTAAACCATGCCTACACTATAAGATCTATACACTCTGCAAACCTCAAGTTTCTATCCTTAGCGGTTTGGGCTGGACGATGATGACTCCGTGAATTATCAGTCAGACCCCGTTTCACCTCCTTAAGGTTTAAATTTCCAAAACCAGTGAAACATGTACTTTTTCATATGACAGGGAAGCAAAACACCAATTTTTAAATAATTAGCTTTAAAAATGCTTTCAATGAAATGTTTAAAATGGTTCAAATGGCTCTGAGCACTATGGGACTTAACAGCGGAGGTCATCTGTCCCCTAGAACTTAGAACTACTTAAACCTGACTAATCTAAGGACATCGCACACATCCATGCCCGAGGCAAGATTCGAACCTGCTACCGTAGCGATCACGCGGTTCCAGACTGAAGCGCCTAGAACCGCTCGGCCACTCCGGCCGGCTTCAATGAAATATTTTCATAAAACGTTTCAGCCCCTATTTCACCCCCTTAGGTGTTTAATTTCCTATAACTGTGACATGCATAAGTTTTATTTCTAACAGAGTACCCAAACAGAAATTTTAATAGATTTAGCTTCAAAAATGCTTGTACAGTGAACTATTTGCATAAGAACTTTCATCCCCCTTTTCACCCCATATGGCTTGAATTTCCAAAAAATAGTGAATCTCATATTTTCTTATCTCTAACTGAGAAGCCAAATTTAAATTGTCATATATTTAGATTTAAAAATGCTTTCCTAGTAAAATACTTACATAAAAAATCTCATCCCTTATTTCGCCGCATTGGGGTTGGAATTTCAAAAAAACCCTTCTTAAAAGAAGCCTACAGTATACGATCCACCCCTTGGCCAAATTTCAAGTTACTTTCCTTAGCGGTTAATCAGTAAGTCAAGACATTGCCTTTTACACACAGAGATTTAGTTCAGCCATTCACGTCGGTAATCGCGCAAATTCTATCACTTGCGCATGCTAAAATGCGGTAATGCGCGGACACCTATAGGTCTGGAGCTATCACTTCAGATGCTCATTACCAATTAAAATGTGCCTTTTTCGTAGGTGAAACAGTTAAGCTACACTCCTGGAAATTGAAATAAGAACACCGTGAATTCATTGTCCCAGGAAGGGGAAACTTTATTGACACATTCCTGGGGTCAGATACATCACATGATCACACTGACAGAGCCACAGGCACATAGACACAGGCAACAGAGCATGCACAATGTCGGCACTAGTGCAGTGTATATCCACCTTTCGCAGCAATGCGGGCTGCTATTCTCCCATCGAGACGATCGTAGAGATGCTGGATGTAGTCCTGTGGAACGGCTTGCCATGCCATTTCCACCTGGCGCCTCAGTTGGACCAGCGTTCGTGCTGGACGTGCAGACCGCGTGAGACGACGCTTCATCCAGTCCCAAACGATGCTCAATGGGGGACAGATCCGGAGATCTTGTTGGCCAGGGTAGTTGACTTACACCTTCTAGAGCACGTTGGGTGGCACGGGATACATGCGGACGTGCATTGTCCTGTTGGAACAGCAAGTTCCCTTGCCGGTCTAGGAATGGTAGAACGATGGGTTCGATGACGGTTTGGATGTACCGTGCACTATTCAGTGTCCCCTCGACGATCACCAGTGGTGTACGGCCAGTGTAGGAGATCGCTCCCCACACCATGATGCCGGGTGTTGGCCCTGTGTGCCTCGGTCGTATGCAGTCCTGATTGTGGCGCTCACCTGCACGGCGCCAAACACGCATACGACCATCATTGGCACCAAGGCAGAAGCGACTCTCATCGCTGAAGACGACACGTCTCCATTCGTCCCTCCATTCACGCCTGTCGCGACACCACTGGAGGCGGGCTGCACGATGTTGGGGCGTGAGCGGACGACGGCCTAACGGTGTGCGGGACCGTAGCCCAGCTTCATGGAGACGGTTGCGAATGGTCCTCGCCGATACCCCAGGAGCAACAGTGTCCCTAATTTGCTGGGAAGTGGCGGTGCGGTCCCCTACGGCACTGCGTAGGATCCTACGGTCTTGGCGTGCATCCGTGCGTCGCTGCGGTCCGGTCCCAGGTCGATGGGCACGTGCACCTTCCGCCGACCACTGGCGACAACATCGATGTACTGTGGAGGCCTCACGCCCCACGTGTTGAGCAATTCGGCGGTATGTCCACCCGGCCTCCCGCATGCCCACTATACGCCCTCGCTCAAAGTCCGTCAACTGCACATACGGTTCACGTCCACGCTGTCGCGGCATGCTACCAGTGTTAAAGACTGCGATGGAGCTCCGTATGCCACGGCAAACTGGCTGACACTGACGGCGGCGGTGCACAAATGCTGCGCAGCTAGCGCCATTCGACGGCCAACACTGCGGTTCCTGGTGTGTCCGCTGTGCCGTGCGTGTGATCATTGCTTGTACAGCCCTCTCGCAGTGTCCGGAGCAAGTATGGTGGGTCTGACACACCGGTGTCAATGTGTTCTTTTTTCCATTTCCAGGAGTGTATTTAACAAATGCTTCATCTATTCGGTTTGAGAAAATCAAACGAAGACCACCTTTGGCGACACCGTCTCTGGCAGGCCGCTTGAATTTGCGCGCGTGATGACGTGATCGGCTAACTTCAGTGCTACATAACTCGGAAACGGTGCATTTTTTTCTTAAAAATTATTTCTCTGCACACCCTCCCCTCACAAACTTATGAGACTGATTCTGACCACCATGTATCAACCAGGATCAGTTTGTTTCTAGTGGCCTTTTAAATTCATTAAAAATTACGGTAATGATCCGCAAGACAGACCCGTTGGGGTTAAAACACTAGGAGCAAAAATGTGACTTAATATGTGCTGTTATGCATAGAATGATGATCGTAAACGAACTGAAAACGTTTCGTCACTTACTTACACTACCGGCAATTAAAATTTCCACAACACGAAGATGACGTGCTACAGACGCGAAATTTAACCGACAGGAAGAACATGCTGTGATATGCAAATGATTAGCTTTTCAGAGCATTCACACAAGGTTGGCACCGGTGGCGACACCTACAACGTGCTGACATGAGCAAAGTTTCCAACCGATGTCTCATACACAAACAGCAGTTGACCGGCGTTGCCTGGTTAAACGGTGTTGTGATGCCTCGTGTAAGGAGGAGAAATGCGTACCATCACGTTTCCGACTTTGATAAAGGTCGGATTGTAGCTTATCGCGCTTGCGGTTTATCGTATCGCGACATTGCTGCTCGCGTTGGTCGAGATCTAATGACTGTCAGCAGAATATGGAATCGGTGGGTTCAGGAGGGTAATACGGAACGCCGTGCTGCATCCCAGCGGCCATTTGCACGAACAGTTCGACGACGTTTGCAGCAGCATGGACTATCAGCTCGGAGACCTTGGCTGCGGTTACCCTTGACGTTGCATCACAGACAGGAGCGCCTGCGATGGTGTGCTCAACGACGAATGGCAAAACGTCATTTTTTCGGATGCATCCAGGTTCTGTTTACAGCATCATGATGGTCGCAACCGTGTTTAGCGACATAGCGGTGAACGCACATTGGAAGCGTGTATTCGTCATCGCCATACTGGCGTATCACCCGGCGTGATGGTATGGGGTGCCATTGGTTACACATCTCGGTCACTTCTTGTTCGCATTGACGGCGCTTTGAACAGTGGACGTTACGTTTCAGATGTGTTACGACCCGTGTGGCTCTACCCTTCATTCGATACCTGCGAAACCCTACATTTCAGCAGGACAATGCAAGACCACATGTTGCAGGTTTTGTACGGGCCTTTCTGGATACAGAAAATGTTCGACTGCTGCCCTTGCCAGTACATTACATTCTCCAGATCTTTCACCAACTGAAAACGTCTGGGCAGTGGTGGCCGAGCAACTGGCTCGTCACAACACGCCAGTCACTACTCATGATGAACTGTGGTATCGTGTTGAAACTGCATGGGCAGCTGTACCTGTACACGCCATCCAAGTTCTGTTTGACCCTGGCGTATCAAGGCCGTCATTACGGCCAGAGGTGGTTGTTCTGGGTGCTGATTTCTCAGGATCTACGCACCCTAATTGCGTGAAAACGTAATCAAAATGGTTCAAATGGCTCTGAGCACTATGGGACTCAACTGCTGAGGTCATTAGTCCCCTAGAACTTAGAACTAGTTAAACCTAAGGACATCACAAACATCCATGCCCGAGGCAGGATTCGAACCTGCGACCGTAGCGGTCTTGCGGTTCCAGACTGCAGCGCCTTTAACCGCACGGCCACTTCGGCCGGCAAAACGTAATCACATGTCAGTTCTAGTATAATGTATTTATCTAATGAATACCCGTTTATCATCTGCATTTCTTCTTGGTGTAGCCATTTTAATGGCCAGTAGTGTATATATACATGGTTGGACACCGTGGCTATTGTATAAAATAAACTATTGTGATGTACAGGCAACTCACAGGAAACCAAATGTACTGATGAAAGCATGAAGAACCGTCTGATGATGAATGGTAAAAAGATTCGAAAGCGATAACAGTACTTTTTGAATAAAGTAACCTGAAACCTGTTTGTGGCTCGTTGCTATACACCGACAACAATTTTTACTGTATAACAGTTGTCTTACTGTTTTAAGCTTTTAACAGATGTTTATGCCTACAAATGACTAGATGACAGTTTTAAAAAATTTTAATTCGGTCAATAATTGTATAAAATGCTGAAAATAAAATTTTCGTCGCCCCCGGAAAAGGGTTAAATATGACGGCTGCTATTGGGATCGTGCATCAAAAACCATGAACCGGATTAGCCGGCTAATATTGACAATGACACATACAGAGCCAACAACATAGCTGTTGTATAACGGTTCATCTGGAACGCCATATAGAAACTGTTCTGTTTTCAGTAATGTAGAAGAGGTGGCTGCGTGATCGTACTTCACATAAACGACGTACGAATCCGGCTCAAATGAAATTTACTTATTATTTCAGTTAATGTGACTCATTGTTTTCTTTTCTTAACGAATGTTAAAAACTTACGTTAAAGTGGGATTTAATTTGTGTGCTTACACGAAAACAAAACATAACGTGTATATTTACTGCATGTGAGCAGTGTCATTCCATTTTTCTGAATTTCCAGACTACACAGCTTTTCGATAATCCAAATGACATTCTGTTCCCCCTAAACAGGACAAACGAAGTTCCACGTGAAACACATCTGTCTTTCACTGGTACACTAACATGGGGCGATCGTGCTTAATCCAAAGAGGTGCCCCCGTAGATAGGCGCTATGGATTGTATACTATCTTGCGTTGCTCTTTCTCTATTAGGCAGCGGGATACGTGACATGTGTCACGGAAAACTCATTCGTTTTCGGCCGCCAGTACGACGCTTATGCTGGCATTCGTTCTGAACAGCGTCGTGGTATGGCCCAGGTACTCCTGTGTTCTACCTGGCCACATGGTCGTCATTTAGTGCTTCACTCCACGTTTATTCGAATCTGTTTGTGTTTTTTATTATCTTAAGCATCGTGCAGGTAATGTGCCCACCTGTCAAAAGCCTCAAAAACCCGCCTTCTGCAGCACGAGATGAGCAGGAAGGGAGTCAGTGAGGTTCTGGCAGGCACCGACAGGGATGTGAAGCCACGTCGGCTCCAGTGCCTCGCCAGCTCTGCTGGATTTCTCAATCCATGTCGCGAACAGCCCCATCCAGGTGGTCCCACAGATTCTCGGGGGAGTTTGGTGGCCAGGGAGTACGGCAAACGCAACGTGGTGCTGTTGAGAACCATATATTGCACTGCGAGCTATGTGACACGTTGCATTGTCCTGCTGGTAGATGCCACTGTGCCGACGAAGAACAGACTCTATCTAGCAGTGGACATGATCCCCAAGGAGAGATGCATGCTTGTATTGATCCAATGTCCCATTCAAAATGACAATATCACCCAGTGAATGTCACGAAAACATTTCCCAGACCATAATTATTTCAGGCTGTTTGCTTTCAGACATTTCACGCTCTACACACTAATGGCCAGGGTCTGTTAGCTGTAAGCAATTCCGCTGTGGGAAATGCATTTAACGTCTACTGTAACAGTTAACAAGTATAGTCTTACTATTGTGTATAATTGTTCCACACTTCAGAATGATTCACGATGCCCCATTTAAGATTCGCATAGCGCCACAAATTATTAATTTAGTGTTGTTCCAACATTTTAAATTTTGCTATTTACGAATACAGTGAAGAAGAATAGATCTCGAAGTACTGCACCTTTATCAAGGAAGCCTTATGACTATGTTCTATTCAACATTAAAATTTAACATGTTTACTGAAATATATTTAGAACCCTTTTGGGGCTCCAACATGTGAATTGATTTTTAGCTGTACCTTACCCTACAGGAAGCTGATGGGAAATGCAGCGGCGCAGTCAGAACACGCTTCAGATCAGGTCTCACCCAGGGCTCAGATAAAAGTCCGATTCTGTGTTCAAAGATTACTGTTTTTGTATTTAAGTAAGAGTCAGAGTTGTTTCAGACTATACCGACTGCTCAAACACATGCACTGCAGGAAAGCCCGCCTAAAAGGCGATCTCGGCTACAGAAAGAGTTCATCGTGCCTACCCCAGTTCACTTATCCGTTGCATAGTACTAACTAATCACTTACTTATGACACTCAAGACTCTGCTTTCCGTTACCCTTGCGAATTTTAACTGTCGTCGCCTTCTGAATAATCAGTTACACATAGTTCACATTCTTGTTTGAGCGGTCAGGATACAGAAGACGATAAGTATCTTTCACCCTAAACCAACAAACGTGGCGTGAAGCACCTACGCCCGTAGGAACTAAATCATGTAACTTCAACAGGGAGCTGATTAAGTCTAAACAAATGTTGTAAACAGCAATACCCACTTACATCCAGGAAATGTGGCTAATGAAGGAACAGCAAATGAGGAGGATACAGGTCTGCGAGATGAAATTTCAAAGAAGTAGGACAGGAATATCTCGAAATGATAGAATAATGAGTGAGATGTGAAGAGAAATAGTGGAAGAGAAGCCCATGCAAGGGACCATAGAAAAGACAAGATTAAGATAATATTGCAATGTTGAAATGACATCAGTATGTAACTAACAGACCTAAAGGAATAACGAGACAGAGATTGGTCGTTGGAGCGAAGGAATGTGTGGAGAAGGGAGTAGAAGACTGGAACAGAGTGGAAGGGGTAACGTGGTGGGAGAACAGGTAAAGATGGAGAAAGGTTCCAAGCAGATGGTGATCAAGATGAGATGATGATCCATTAATATGGTGTTCGTGATGCATGCAACATGCCCGTGATCTCCTAATAAATGCTTAGAAATTTTGATGTTAAGTGCTGGAAGACGGAACTTAGTACGTATGTATGTCTGTGCCTGTGTGTGTGTGTGTGTGTGTGTGTGTGTGCAGTATTGCTCCTTCCATCGCCTCCCGAGAACGATGGCACAGTGTGGGAAGTATTATGTCCACTCATAAGTCGTGATTTCCTCAATCTCCTGTGAGCTCTTAAGGAACAGTAATCAAAGTTACGGCGCTGTGATAAAGAAAGCCCGTTTTACGACTGGTGCCTTCATCGAAGCCGCAGCAGCACCGGAAATGCTGGCTACCCCCACTTCCCTACCCCCTCCCCCCGACCTCAACCTCCCGCCACCCTCTCGACGTGTAAGTAACAAGCTTGTGCGGGAGTGGAGAGGAAAAGCAAGGGGCCGCCACCAGAGACCACCCCCGGTATTGGCAAGCTCCCAGACTGCCCGCCATCAACCGAAATCCCGATATGTGTCGCACATAACCACTTATTGGAAGCGAAGGATTACTTCTGACTTGTCCCCCAGCCATAATGGCGGGGAGAGTAGGGTGGGAGGAATCTGCTTGTGGGGAGCCGATATGGCTCCTAGGAAGACGATGTCCTCCCGTCATAATAATCGTATCTGCTGAGGACTGGCGGAGTGTAGCAATGTGCGCAGCGTCTTGAGTTTCGCTGTGCGGACCAGACGACGTCTGACTGTACCACGTCCACATCTACACCTACATCTACATCTACATGGATACTCTGTAAATCACACTTAAGTGCCTGGCAGAGGGTTCATCGAACCACCTTCGCAATAGTTCTCTATTCTTATATGCTCGAACAGCGAACGGAAAGAAAGAACGAATGCATTTTTCCAGGGAGCTCTGATTTCCCTTATTTTATTATGATGCTCGTTTCTTCTTATGTAGGTCGGCATCGACAAAATATTTTCGCGTTTGGAGGTGAATGTTGGTCATTGAGGAGATTCCGCCGCAACGAAAAACTCCTTTGTTTTAATGATGTCCATATCCTGTATCGTGTCTGTAACTCTCTCTCCCTTGCGATAATACAAACGTGCTGCTCTTCTCTGAACTTTCTCGATGTACTCCGTTAGTCTTATCAGGCAAGGATCGCACAATGCGCAACAGTACCCCAAAAGAGGACCGACAAACGTATTGTAGGCAGTCTCTTTAGTATATCTGTAACATTTTCTAAGTGCTCTGCTAGTAAAATGCAGTCTTTCATTTGCCTTTCCCACAATATTTTGTATGAGCTCTTTCCAATTTAAGTTGTTCGTAATTGTAATTCCAACCTATTTAGTTGAATTTACGGCCTTTAGATTAGACTGTTTTATCGTGTTACCGAAGTTTAAAGGATTCCTTTTCGAACACATGTGGGTGACCTCATACTTTTCATTATTTATGGTCAACTGCCAGTTTTGACACCATTCAGATATCTTTTATGGATGGTTCTGTAATTTGCTTTGATCTTCTGATGAGTTTACTAGGCGATAGACGACAGCATTTTCTGCAAACAAACTATGGCAGCTGCTCAGATAGTCTCGTACACCATTTATATAGATAATGAACAGCAGAGGCCTTGGGTAACTCCAGAGATCACTTCTGTTTTAATCGATGACTTTTTCGTCAATTACTAAAAACTGTGATCTGTCTGACAGAAAATCACGGATCCAGTCACATAAATAAGACGATGTTCCATAAGCACAGTATTTCACTACAAGCCACTTGAGTGGTAGAGAGTCAAAAGCGTTTGGAAATCTAGAAATACGGAATCAATTGTAAATCCCTTGTGAATAGCACTCAGCATCTTGTGTGTAAAGAGTTAATTGTGTACTAGAGAGTATGTTACGTTTCATATCATGGGGTGAACTGGTAGACGTTTCCCACTTTTCATAAACCTAGGCAACTTCATTTTCATATCCTACAGTGATTAAGAATATGTAAAAGTATGACTCGACAACGAATGAAATAACTTCAAAGATCAAGTTTAAAGGTAAGGCTGAAGAGAATAATGAGGGTAATATTTCATCCAACTGCCACCCCTATGTCTATGTCCGTCTGCACCGAAGCTTAAAGTATGTATGCATGTTTCTCACTGAATCATCACGCGGTAGTCAGTTCTGCCGATGGCTGTTTAATGCGAAGCAGTTTTACGACATGAGCGATTGTTTACATTGAACACGTGAAATATTTTTTTTTTTTAAAAAAAAAGTCTGCCCCCTTCTTACAGGAGACAGCATGGTCAAAACTAGAGAAACAATGTGTTGTAAACATAGACTACCTGATTAAAAGTAACCGGACACCTATTAATGGACATTAATATGGGTTGTGTACATCCTTCAGCTTGTTGCGGCTTGAAATCTGCTGGGGACACTTTCAGTGAGGTGGAGGTGTCCGAATGTCTGTGCAGGAATGAGCCCACTCTTCCTCAAGAACCGAAATCAGAGAAGGGAATGATGTTGGACGATGCGGCCTGGAGAGAAGTCGACATTGTGATTAATCCCAGAAGAATTCCATTGGGTTCACATCGAGACAATGAGCAGGTCAGTCCATTTCAGGAATGTTATTTTTCACGAAGCCAACAGCCTTGCCGCAAGTGATAACACCGTGTCCCGTCAGATAACCGAGGTTAAGCGCTGTCGGGCACTTGCCTGGGTGACCATCCGGTCTGCCGAGCGCTGTTAGCAAGCTGTGAGGCAAACTGGGGAGCTCCTTGATCGATAAGTAGCGGCTCAGGTCCCGTAAACTGACATACTGCCGGGAGAGCGGTGTGCTGACCACATGCCTCAAAGATGTTTTACGTCAGACACACTGTCATGCAGATACAATCCAATCCGGACTGTTCCCTACTGAACGCAGACGTATCATTCCGCATCTACCGTCTTAAGTGCAGTAAGGGGACCACACCTTATCCACGAAGAACGCCCCCATAGCATAACACTGCATCCTCTGTACTTCACTGTTGGCCACTACATTTGATGACAGGTAACGTTCTCCGAACATTTTACTTCCATCTGATTGCCACAGGAAACAGCGTGTTTCACGCCTTCAGACCACTCGTTTCCCGTCGTCCACTGTGCAGTAAAGTCGCGCTTTGAACCACCTCATGCGTCGCTCAGCGATGACTACAGAAATGTGAATCTGTACATCCACTGTGGATACGGGATAGCGGCCAGTCATTTATTTACCAAGGAAAATCGGCAAACAGCCGTATGTTTTGAAAAGTTATTTTAGTTAGACAACTAATTTCGGCATCTCATTAATGCCATTCTCAGACACCTTTGTACTCCATGTATACACAGTCAGATACACTGAAGTGCCAAATAAATTGGTACAGGCAAGCGTATTCAAATATAGACATACGTAAACAGGCACAATACGGCGATGCTGTCGGCAACGCCTATGTAAGACACCAAGTGCCTGGCGCAGTTGTTAGCTCGTTTACTGCCTCTGCATGGCAGGTTATCAGGATTTAAGTGAGTTTGAACATGGTGCTATAGTCGGCACACGAGCGATGAGGCACAGCAACTCCGAGGTAGCGACGAAATGCGGATTTTCCAGTGCGACCATTTCACGAGTGTACAGTGAATATCAGGAATCCGGTAAAACATCAGATCACCGACATCACTGCGGCCGGAAAAAGATCCAGCAAGAGCGGAACCAACGACGACTGAAGAGACCGTTCAATGTGACAGAAGTGCAACCCTTCCGCAAATTGCTGCAGATTTCAATACTGGGCCATGAGTAAATGTCAGAGTGCGAACCATTCAACGGAACATCATCGATTTGTACTTTCGGAGCCGAAGGCCAAATCGTGTAACCATTGATGACTGAACGACGCGAAGCTTTACGAGCAGCGCGGGCCCGTCAACACCGACATTGAATGTTGATGACTGGAAACACGTTGCCTGGTCGGACGAGACTCGTTTCAAATTGTATCGAGTGGATCGCCGTGTACGGGTACGGAGAAAACCTCATGAATCCATGGACGCTGCATATCAGCAGGGGACTGTTCAAGTTGGTCGAGGCTCTGTACTGGTGTACGATGTGTGCAGTTCGAGTGGTATGGGACCACTGATACGTCTAGCCATGACTCTGACAGGTGACATGTACGCAAGCATCCTGTCTGCTCACATGCTTCCATTCACGTCCGTTGTGCATTCCGTCGGACATGGGCAATTCCAGCAGGACAATGGGACACCCCGCATGTCCATAACTGCTACAGAGTGGCTCCTGGAACGCTCTTCTGAGTTTAAACACTTCCACTGGCCACCAAACTAAAAAAAATCATTAAAATGGCTCTGAGAACTATGGGACATAACATCTGAGGTCATCAGTCCCCTAGAACTTAGAACTACTTAAACCTAACAAACCTAAGGCCATCACACACGTCCATGCCCGAGGCAGGATTTGAAGCTGCGACCGTAGCGGTCGCTTGGTTCCAGACTGAAGCGCCTAGAACCACTCGGCCACACCGGCGGATCCACCAGACTCCCCAGACATGAACATTATTGACCATTATTGAGCCTTGCAACGTGCTATTCAGAACAGATCTCCACCCCCTCGTACTCTTACAGATTTATGGACAGCCCTGCACGATTCATGGTGTCAGATCCCTCCAGCACTACTTCAGACATTAGTCGAGTCCATGCCACGTCGTGTTGCGGCCCTTCTGCGTGCTCCCGGGGGCCGTACACGATATTAGGCAGGTGTACCAGCTCCTTTGGCGTTTCATTTATGTCGATACTAGCATAACTTGGGTCATCAACTATTGTTGTTAAGTCTTCGAAAGTAAACACTCCAAAAACGAATTTACGGAATCCATATCTTTGATGGCTCCAGTTATGCATGTATCCATATGTCTGTCTATACACGGAGTACGTAGGGGTCTGAAGATGGCATTAATGAGATGTCAATATTGGTTGTCTAAATAAAATTTCTCAGAAGATACGGCTGTATGGCGAATTTCCTTGGTAAACAGAAATGTTTGGCTTTGAGGAGTTGCTCGGCTACTGTATGCCATTCTTCTTAACTCACCACGCAAAGTCACTGTGCCAGCTGGACTAGTGGTAGAAGTTTAGAACTCCCAAGTGAATCCTTCCGCTGATTTCATGAGATATTTTACAACCACTCTCCATGCTGCTCGTCGGGACACTGTCCGACAGTACACGAGGCCCGACAGGTCTTGGTTCTGCAGTGGCTGGTCCTTCTCGTTGCCACTTCACAGCTACATGACCAACAAATGACATGGGCAGCTTGAGGAGGACTGAAATGCCCCTGATGGATTTGTTAGCCAGCTGACATCTAATCACTAGTCCACATTCCGAGTCAATGTGTTTTCCTGACCGACCCATTCAGCTGTTAAAGATTCTCTACCGTCAATATAACGCTCCCTGCCTCCTTTTATACTGGCGGATCCGACCCTCATGACGTCAGGTGGTTCAAATGACTCTGAGCACTATGCGACTTAACTTCTGAGGTCATCAGTCGCCTAGAACTTAGAACTAATTAAACCTAACTAACTTAAGGACATCACACACATCCATGCCCGAGGCAAGATTCGAACCTGCGACCGTAGCGGTCACTCGGCTCCAGACTGTAGCGCCTAGAACCACACGGCCACTCCGGCCGGCCATCTGGTGGTCAATTCCACACTACACAGGGGTGTCCGGATGCTTTTGATCATACAGCGTATTTCCGGAAACACTTGAGAAATTGTCCATTCTGTCCTGTGATAGTCGTCTATCTGTTGACATAACATGTACTTAATTTGGTCACCAGTTTGTTCTCACACATCCTTCAGCCCTCCTTGTCAAAGAATGACAAACTCTTGCGAACAGACCTGGCTGCCCTCGGGATTACGCACATGCATGGCATGTAATTGGCGCACTTGTCGATGAGCGTGGAATACACTTACGCTGTGTGGACTCATACAACATGTGATCAAACGTAATGAGATCTCTCGAACAGAAAGACTTCCACGTCAAGCAGCACGGAGTACGTAACCATCGGTCATGTGAAACACAACTCGTGCTTTTTCCATGTGACGTCCTCGTAGTCATGGACCCAGACAGTCAAGCGGACAAAATATTTCTCGACTTCCGGAAAGCATTTGAGTTGTTTTTTTTTTTTTTAATACAGGGTGAAGACCCTCCACGCCTACACTGGCATGACGGCCAAGACAAAAGGTCTATTGCCATCTCTGCACATTAGTTAATTTTCACTAAGTGAGGTCTCGCAAGAGGTGGGTACGTTTGGCTATGACTTAACCATTAATAGGCTCTCATCAGGAGATACATTGAGTCGAAAGTTGAATGGAGGTTAGCGGTTTGAAGGCAGAGGGGAAAAAAGTGCCAAGGCAAAAGCCACTTAGGGAAAAAACCTCTTAGATAGTTGGGTCGGGTTGTAAGAGCAGTAGCGGTTTTCTTCCTGCCTGCGACATGTCATGCAAGGGTAGGCTTTCTTAGTATTGGGTATCATGCAGGCGGATACCTGTGACGTTGTGAAGCGGTGTTACTCGGCGGCTGCAGCTGGATACCGGTGTTGGCTTGTCGGTCAGCATCAGCATGCCTGTAATAGTTCGATTCATCATCGTTTAGTGTCCGGTAGGGCACGTATCGGATTCACAGTGTAGGGTAGTGTTGGCGGTTTGTTTGCGCGTTAGTGTGCGAGCTTGTCTGCTTTCCTGCTGTAGCCTGTTGGTCGGCACTGATAGCAACTGGCATATCTAGTCAATGTTGCTGACTTGCAGAGTCTTGCCGATGTTATCACTTGTGAGTTTATGGTAGCTCGCCATAGGTGGTTATGCCCTAGCTTAGCTTTGGCCATTCATGCTTCAGCCTATGGCTGTGATCATCGTTTCCCAGTAGTTGAGCGCCCCCCCCCCCCCCCACTCACCAAAACAAACATCATCATCATAGTTTCCCAGAGAAAAGGATTGACGAGTGTCTCGAGTTCCTGTATAATCGTGTGATGTGTTTTTTGAATACTTCGTTGAGGGTTTCAAGGCGGTATTCATTGTGAAGATCTTACAGAACATATTGCTGAGCATCATTAGCAACACTCCACGCTATACCCGTACCATGAATCTGCACAATGAATGCCGCCTTGAATTCCTAACGGAAGTATTCAAAAAACGCGTCACGCGCTCAACTGCTGGGAAACTATGATCACAGCCATAGGCGGAAGCATGAACGGTCAAAGCTATAAGCTATGGTACGGGTATAGCGTGGAGAGTTGCTAACGATTCTTAGCACTATGTTCTGTATGAGTCCACCAACTCCTAGCGCCGTGCGGTGCGCGAGACAAATCAAGCAACGTAATGCTCCGTAGACTTCCTCCCAAACGTTTGTTGGCAGACCTGGATTACGTGTAGGCCCCGCTACATCTAGCTATGAAGCCAAATAAGGGTTGCCACCCTTGCTTAGACCCGCGAGACCGCTGAGCCACTGTCCATTGTCCTGAATCCATTTGACTACCTCAAAAAACTCTCAAGTGCGTTCACTAGAGTGGACAACAAACACTGCAGTCAGTAAGCACACCGACACCAATCGATTTTTCCCATCTCTTCAGTAAACAACACGGGAGCACAGTATAAAGTCAAAGACGGTAAAGACTTACACGAGAGCTCCACACTTCAATTTATTTTAGATCAATACTCAGTTTAAAATGTCAAATTTTCCAGTTGTTATTTTATTCGAGCAATCAGTTTCAGCGCTACATTACGCCTTTTCAGACCCCCTGACCTACGTGGCTGCACAACGACGATCGAAGGGATCGATGTATTAAGTAGAAAGCTGCGGATACGAGTCACTGAATGCTGCCCCCTATTTTGGTTGGAGCACAGATGGAGTTCTTCCTGCACATTGGTTGCTCAAATGAAATAACAACTGGAAAATTAGATGGCTAAAGGTGTTTTGATACTGAACAGTCAAGGTTCCGTACCCACCTGTATAGAGATGGAATTCCAGAAACTCAGTTGATTCTTTTTCTAATAACCCTCGCCAAGTCCGTTTCGTTCGTTACACAACGCCTCCAGCAAGCCAAGTTGATCCACATTCTGTTAGGTGGGCTCATACTTAACAGTCCGTGTACGCTCGCAATCATCAATACACATGTCAAAAATAGAAATGTATCAAGACGTTTCCCAAGCGAGCGAAACTGGAAGGCACTTCCGAACACTTTCTGAACGCTCTACACGCGGAAACGAACTTACTGGCTTCTGACTACAAACTAACGAAAGACGCCTCAACACCTGCTCCGCTACAGAGCGCTGAATTTAGCCTCGTGCATCACACCAAGCCCACCAACCGACTTTTTATTTCTAGATCTGGCCATAGCTTTATGCCGATAATTCAGCCAACTAGCCTCCAGAGCAGAAAGTAATCACTGCGACTGGTCATTTCCTGCAGACGCTCCGAGTACATCTGTAAAGTACTGCTGCCTAGACTTACAGCAGTGGTCATCATACGCCGACGATCGCGGCACATAAATGATACGTTACAGTTTGAGTGGGATAAATATATGATCAGGCAAAATTGCGTGATTAGCTGATGTTAGATGAATACAAATGTGTGAAGATAGAAGACACTTAAGGCTCAGTCCTTGAAGTGAAAAAGTGTGTCAGTGTACTTTGTTTTCGGCAAGGAATATACTGCCTTCTCCGGCTGAGACAAGTGTACAGCCAGCCCTGGGCAGCCGGAGTATCGAGCCACTGGCTGCCTCTTCCTCGGCCACAGCCTCCGCCGCGCCCTTGGGCGTCCATCCCCTTAAGTAAGTTACGAGCACGTGTCGCCGCCGCAGATCCTCCACCGCCGCCCCGCCAATAAGCAGCCAATACCTGCTGGACGCCATAAAGCTTTACGGCCGCTCCCCCGCGCTGCCCTCGCCGCGTCTGGACGCACCCGGAGTGCCTGACCTCTCTCCCAATGTCCACCAGCGCCCAGCGCCACACCAAGGGCCGTTGCGCCACCGTCAGATATGTGCTGCTGTGTCTCTCTTAATGTCATCTGCACTGTCGGGTCATACTGTTGTGATAGCTGTACTGCTTACATCACGCGATGTCCACAGTTGAAGCTGGTAGCAGGAGGTCTCTAAAATAGTGGACAGACCTAACAATAGGATTCCTCAAGAAAAATTACTTTTAAGGACAGTGAAATATCATATGATGGAATAGGATTGAAGCACCTATACCTGGGCATCAGACAGGATTCCCCTTTCCGATCAATACTGAGGCGTCATTCCAGCACAGTTGGAGAGGCTCTGTAATGCTGCTCGATTTTATGAGGAATACCAGGTGGGCTGAGGTGTGAATGTGAATCTCGATTGAGGAGGGAAGAGTGTTAGGCTAGTCAATGCAGTTGTGGTCCAAATCAAATGGTTCAAATGGCTCTGAGCACTATAGGACTTAACTTCTGAGTTCATCAGTCCACTAGAGCTTAGAACTACTTAAACCTAACTAACCTAAGGACATCACACACACCCATGCCCGACGCCGACACAGGATTCGAGCTTGCGACCGTAGCGGTCGCGCGGTTCCAGACTGTAGCGCCTAGAACCGCTCGGCCACCCCGGCCGGCTCCAAATCAAATGGCTCTAAGCACTATGGGACGTAACATCTGAGGTCAACAGTCACCTAGAATTAGAACTGCTTAAACCTAACTAACCTAAGGACATCACACACATCCATGCCCAAGGCAGGATTCGAACCTGCGACCGTAGCAGCAGTGCCGTTCGGACGCAAGGGCCTAGAACCGCTCGACCACAGCAGCCGTCTGCAGTTGTGGAAAACCACTGTGTCATGGTGGTTAGTGCATCTTGCTAGTGAGATGCCTGGTACGTAACTAGCACTGGCAAACAGGTTAACCAGCCGTTTGCACCACATCTGACTCGCTGATACGTCCCTATGTATTGACTGTGGTGTGGACGACACAGACACATTATATCCCCCAATATTTTCTGTCTGCTCAGCTGTGTCCATCCACATGTGTAGCACCTGAACGCCATTCCGATACCACCCACACAACAAGCCTCCTCCTCCTCTCTCTCTGTCCACTGCCTACTCCCTCCTTTCTCTGTCAATCTCATGCTCGCTCCCTCTTCTCTCTCTGTTCACAACCCCTCTCGCCTGTTTTAGTCTATCACCTCCTTCACTCTCTGCCTGTCATCTCCTCCTCCTCCCTTTACCTGTCTCTCACATCATCCCACTCTCTCACCTTCAATCTCCTCCTCCCCTCTCTCTGCTCAGCAACACCCATCTGCATTTCTAGCCCCTGCAAGGCGTGGTGACAGTACCTGTATAACATATTTGTCATGCAGGACAGCCTAGTTGAGAGGGGTTGAAAAACCTTTTCATCAGTCACAGCAGAGATTCTAACCCCAAAGTGCTGATTCACAGATAACAAGTGTTATTACACTACATCAGATTGAAAGTGGTACAGTGGTTTAGGAGGACACGTTGGCCATACACACGGAAACATGTACATACATACATCAAGAATGCCACATGTGACTGAGTTGTGAATGTCTCTATGGAAACGGCTCAGTGTTGGTGGTGTATAAATTAGACTGCTATTACACACACACACACACACACACACACACACACACACACACACACACACATACATACATACACACACACACACACACACACACACACACACACACACACACACACACCACAGGCCTGTTGAGCAGGGAAGCCTACACAGCAGGGGGCAGACGAACCATTTTTACCTGTGTCTAGGCTCCTATGGAGCAAACAGTATGTGTGCCAATTTTATTTGAAATCGATCCAACAGTTTGGCATGATATGCTGCATGTACATAAATGTATTGATTCACATGTATTTGTCTAATAATTATCCATTGAGTGTCTATTAGGTCAGCCTACTATTTGTTAAAAGATTTCTCAGTGTGCAATGCCCCAACTCACAACCAAATCTCTACATCTTGAAGCAAGCCACTGAATTGATTTTTGACTGTGAATTGGCTCTCCAGTAGTTAGATACCAGTTTATTATTTATCCAGCAATTAAATTTCCTTCATTCATCGATTACAATAAACCGACTGTTGCAGTTGCAGTTGTTTCATCTTGTCAGTAATTAAAGTAAGCCTGTTAAGTTGCAAACAATTTTACTGTCACCAACATATGTTTTGCATAAGGACTCTGAAGACAAGGTAGAATAAATTAAGGGGAGTTAGAAGGGAAATTTTTTCACATTTTCGGATTTTTATCTGATTATAAAATTTGCAATTTTCTGAATGAAATGATAGGCCCTATATATTTATCACTTATAAGTTCACATGAAAGTATTTTATTTTTTTAAAGAATGCAATCTACACTGGTTGAAAATGTTAAAATTTTTACGTGGATTACGTCAAGATCTAATAAAAGCGGTTATTTTTTATGTAGAAGGCTGTGAATTGCTGTGTTATAAAGATCATGTCCAGAAGAGGATAGGCACCAGGTTGAGGAGGTTGAGACAAAGCTCGAGAGACAAGGAACATTATGATGGTAAAGCCATAAGAGGCAGGCTGAGAGACAAAATGATTGATGAACTACAGCAGTATTATGAGATGGCTATTAGAAACAATACTTAGAATTTGTTGAAAATGAAGCAGGCACTTTAGGTTACCTTCTTCCACAGACTGTCAACTGATGAAGAACCAGTACACCACCTTTCCCCTGCTGGATCTGATTCATGGCGCAATTACTGAAATGCCCAGTACTGAAACAATTCATACAGCCATAAACATTCCATCCCAGCAGCAGTCACAGATATCATAAAACCTATTTACAGAGACCAGGCAAATCCTGAATTACTAAAGAAGTGTGAGCATTGTCATCCTCAAAATCCCAGTGAGTCGTTCAATAATCTTATATGGACTCGCTTACCAAAACATGTTCCTGTTGGAATAAAAAAACTAATTTGGGGGGTCAGTGATGCTGTTATTGCTTTTAATGATGGCAACATTGGTAGGGTGAAAGCGCTACAGCACATGGGAATTCAAATGGTTCAAATGTCTCTGAGCACAATGAGACTTAACTGCTGAGGTCATCAGTCCCCTAGAACTTAGAACTACTTAAACCTAACTAACCTAAGGGCATCGCACACATCCATGCCCGAGGTAGGATTCGAACCTTCGACAGTAGCGGTCGCGCGGTTCCAGACTGTAGCGCCTAGAACCGCTCGGCCACTTCGGCCGGCCACATGGGAATTAATCTTAGAGCTAACTGCATAAGAGAACTTGAATGAATGGACAAGGTTCGCATTGATAAAGCAGAATACACAGCGCAGCTGGCAACTAAGGAGTCCAGATAGAAGAAAAGAAGAAAAAAAACTTGGAAAAAGATCAAGAGGATGATATATAGTTTGGTGCAGGGTCGTTCTCAGTGACTAAAAATAAAAAACTGAGCAAATATTAAGCGAGTTATAGTCTTGTGAAACTTAAGAAAATTTACAATTTCTAATTATCTTGTGGTGTTCCAGTTCTTCTTGTTATGTCCGTGCTTGCTACGAAATGGGAAGAGGAATTCCGCCTCATGCAAGACACCATTTTTCCGTTCTTTTTTTTCACCCAGACATATTCCAGCACATTTTGTGCTATCTTGTGGGTTATTTTTTGTTTTCTGAGTGTAAAATTGTGGTTACCTATTAACATTAAGCGAAACTTTCGGTACATAATATTTACAATAGTGAATGAATAATTGTAGTAAAATATTACACATCATTTGTTCATAGTTCACAGTTGAGATATGTAGTAAGGATCTGACGCAATTCGTGTTGTTTATAACATTATGTCAAAGTTCTATTTATAGCTAATTGGCAAAAAGAATGGCTGCATACATTAGTTTACATACCTTACATGATACTATTGGACATTTATTTTGGTAGCTATTCTGCTACACAGTCCACAACCTCTCATCTGCAAAGAGCAAAACCTAATTTTTATTTTTCTGTTTATTATGCATTTACAAACGGAAAAGCGTATATATCATATTTTTCTTGTGTAACTTTTGGTTTCGCCACGAAATCTGCCTATTCTCTTCGCCAATAACATATGAGAAAGCACCACATATCAAAAACGTAGGTTACACACGAAAGACGTGATATATACTCATTTCCGCTTGTAAATACACAATGAACAGAAAAATAAAAATTACGTTATGCTGTTTGCAGATGAGAAGTTGTGGATTGTGTAGCAGAATGATATTCATAAATTGCATGAAACAGACAATGGACGACAAATAGAGTCACATGAAGGGCTGAAAATTTTCATTTATGGTACTGTATTTTTTAACCTGTTGCTAGATAACAGGATGGAAGGTAATAATGTAATGTGGAATACTTATTTCAGTAATAGGAAATAGACTTAGTTAACATAATAATATCAAAGGTAAATACTGCCTCATACCCCCCTATATACATGACTCAATAGTACTGAATAAGTCAGTCAGTTCTAAATAATAATACTGTATAACATGTGATACGACATAATTATGCTTATGCCAGAGATGTCTATATTATGAGCGCATGCAGTATAACATCTTAGCAAATGATATAAGTTTTATCTTAGCATTTAAGAATCTTTCAAATGCGAACAACTGTATGGATAATGTGTGAATTGACGAGGTGTTTATTCCTGTGCTATGTGTTTCAGCCCCCCCCCCATGAACCATGGACCTTGCCGTTGGTGGGGAGGCTTGCGTGCCTCAGCGATACAGATGGCCGTACCGTAGGTGCAACCACAACGGAGGGGTATCTGTTGAGAGGCCAGACAAACATGTGGTTCCTGAAGACGGGCAGCAGCCTTTTAAGTAGTTGCAGGGGCAACAGTCTGGATGATTGACTGATCTGGCCTTGTAACATTAACCAAAACGGCCTTGCTGTCCTGGTACTGCGAACGGCTGAAAGCAAGGGGAAACTACAGCCGTAATTTTTCCCGAGGACATGCAGCTTTACTGTATGATTAAATGATGATGGCGTCCTCTTGGGTAAAATATTCTGGAGGTAAAATAGTCCCCCATTCGGATCTCCGGGCGGGGACTACTCAGGAGGACGTCGTTATGAGGAGAAAGAAAACAAGCGTTCTACGGATCGGAGCGTGGAATGTCAGATCCCTTAATCGGGCAGGTAGGCTTGAAAATTTAAAAAGGGAACTGGATAGGTTAAAGTTAGATATAGTGGGAATTAGTGAAGTTCGGTGGCAGGAGGAACAAGACTTTTGGTCAGGTGATTACAGGGTTATAAATACAAAATCAAATAGAGGTAATGCAGGAGTAGGTTTAATAATGAATAAAAAAATAGGAGTGCGGGTTACCTACTACGAACAGCATAGTGAACGCATTATTGTGGCCAAGATAGACACAAAGCCCATGCCTACTACAGTAGTACAAGTTTATATGCCAACTAGCTCTGCAGATGATGAAGAAATTGATGAAATGTATGACGAGATAAAAGAAATTATTCAGGTAGTGAAGGGAGACGAAAATTTTATAGTCATGGGTGACTGGAATTCGTCAGTAGGAAAAAGGAGAGAAGGAAACATAGTAGGTGAATATGGATTGGGGGGAAGAAATGAAAGAGGAAGCCGCCTTGTAGAATTTTGCACAGAGCATAACTTAATCATAGCTAACACTTGGTTCAAGAATCATAAAAGAAGGTTGTATACCTGGAAGAATCCTGGAGATACTAAAAGGTATCAGATAGATTATATAATGGTAAGACAGAGATTTAGGAACCAGGTTTTAAATTGTAAGACATTTCCAGGGGCAGATATAGATTCTGACCACAATCTATTGGTTATGAACTGCAGATTGAAACTGAAGAAACTGCAAAAAGGTGGGAATTTATGGAGATGGGACCTGGATAAACTGAAAGAACGAGAGGTTGTAGGGAGTTTCAGGGAGAGCATAAGGGAACATTTGACAGGAATGGGGGAAAGAAATACAGTAGAAGAAGAATGGGTAGCTCTGAGGGATGAAGTAGTGAAAGCAGCATACGATCAAGTAGGTAAAAAGACGAGGGCTGGTAGAAATCCTTGGGTAACAGAAGAAATATTGAATTTAATTGATGAAAGGAGGAAATATAAAAATGCAGTAAATGAAGCAGGCAAAAAGGAATACAAACGTCTCAAAAATGAGATCGACAGGAAGTGCAAAATGGCTAAGCAGGGATGGCTAGAGGACAAATGTAAGGATGTAGAGGCTTGTCTCACTAGGGGTAAGATAGATACTGCCTACAGGAAAATAAAAGAGACCTTTGGAGAGAAGAGAACCACTTGTATGAATATCAAGAGCTCAGATGGCAACCCAGTTCTAAGCAAAGAAGGGAAGGCAGAAAGGTGGAAGGAGTATATAGAGGGTTTATACAAGGGCGATGTACTTGAGGACAATATTGTGGAAATGGAAGAGGATGTAGATGAAGATGAAATGGGAGATACGATACTGCGTGAAGAATTAGACAGAGCACTGAAAGACCTGAGTCGAAACAAGGCCCCGGGAGTAGACAACATTCCATTAGAACTACTGACGGCCTTGGGAGAGCCAGTCATGACAAAACTCTACCATCTGGTGAGCAATATGTATGAGACAGGTGAAATACCCTCAGACTTCAAGAAGAATATAATAATTCCAATCCCAAAGAAAGCAGGTGTTGACAGATGTGAAAATTACCAAACTATCAGTTTAATAAGTCACAGCTGCAAAATACTAACGCGAATTCTTTACAGACGAATGGAAAAACTGGTAGAAGCGGACCTCGGGGAAGATCAGTTTGGATTCCGTAGAAATGTTGGAACACGTGAGGCAATACTAACCTTACGACTTATCTTAGAAGAAAGATTAAGAAAAGGCAAACCTACGTTTCTAGCATTTGTAGACTTAGAGAAAGCTTTTGACAATGTTGACTGGAATACTCTCTTTCACATTCTGAAGGTGGCAGGGGTAAAATACAGGGAGCGAAAGGCTATTTACAATTTGTACAGAAACCAGATGGCAGTTATAAGAGTCGAGGGGCATGAAAGGGAAGCAGTGGTTGGGAAAGGAGTGAGACAGGGTTGTAACCTCTCCCCGATGTTATTCAATCTGTATATTGAGCAAGCAGTAAAGGAAACAAAAGAAAAATTCGGAGTAGGTATTAAAATTCATGGAGAAGAAGTAAAAACTTTGAGGTTCGCCGATGACATTGTCATTCTGTCAGAGACAGCAAAGGACTTAGAAGAGCAGTTGAACGGAATGGACAGTGTCTTGAAAGGAGGATATAAGATGAACATCAACGAAAGCAAAACGAGGATAATGGAATGTAGTCAAATTAAGTCGGGTGATGCTGAGGCAATTAGATTAGGAAATGAGACACTTAAAGTAGTAAAGGAGTTTTGCTATTTAGGGAGTAAAATTACTGATGATGGTCGAAGTAGAGAGGATATAAAATGTAGACTGGCAATGGCAAGGAAATTGTTTCTGAAGAAGAGAAATTTGTTAACATCGAGTATAGATTTAAGTGTCAGGAAGTCGTTTCTGAAAGTTTTTGTATGGAGTGTAGCCATGTATGGAAGTGAAACATGGACGATAACTAGTATGGACAAGAAGAGAATAGAAGCTTTCGAAATGTGGTGCTACAGAAGAATGCTGAAGATAAGGTGGGTAGATCACGTAACTAATGAGGAGGTATTGAATAGGATTGGGGAGAAGAGATGTTTGTGGCACAACTTGACTAGAAGAAGGGATCAGTTGGTAGGACATGTTTTGAGGCATCAAGGGATCACAAATTTAGCATTGGAGGGCAGCGTCGAGGGTAAAAATCGTAGAGGGAGACCAAGAGATGAATACACTAAGCAGATTCAGAAGGATGTAGGTTGCAGTAGGTACTGGGAGATGAAGGAGCTTGCACAGGATAGAGTAGCATGGAGAGCTGCATCAAACCAGTCTCACGACTGAAGACCACAACAACAACAACAATGTGTTTCAGATAAGGATATATTCAGGGAAAATGTAAATGATGACATAATTGAGGTTATTTAAACAAACAACACACATAATGGTTCATACTAAAATGAATAAATTCTTAGAACGAAAAACCATCCAAGTTGCAAATTTTGAAAAAAACGTTCAAACGTGTGTGAAATCTTATGGGTCTCAACTGCCAAGGTCATCAGTGACTAAGCTTACACACAATTTAACCTAAATTACCCTAAGGACAAACACACACACCCATGCTCGAGGGAGGACTCGAACCTCCGCCGGGCCCAGCCGCACAGTCCATGACTGCAGCCCCTCATACCGCTCGGCTAATACAGCGTGGCTGCAAATTTTGACTTTTTATTCATTCGACGACTAGTTTCGTTCCGAGACCTATTTTCAGATCGTCACAACGTAGTCAAAAGTGGCATTTCCGACGATGTCAAAAATGTGCGATGAACATTGCATACAGATAAATAGGACTGCGCACAGATAATTTAGATAGGTTTTTCGTTCTACTGATTAACAGAAGTTGCTTACCCAAGCTACTCCGCCATGCTGGAAGCTCGTAAATAAATCCTTGTTGACGTGGACAAACTTAGGAACATAAACACCCTGGCACATAAAAAAAAACAGATCCCATCGCTCTTCAAACGAATCTATAAATAAAAATTGATGCACAAGCAACTGAGAAGGGCCCAAAAAGCAAGCATGACACTCCATGACAGTAAATATTGATAACAAAAATGGCGGCAGCTGAAAAATTATTGTACAGATCTTGAGTACAGTCACAGACCTCAACAAAATCCACAGAAAATAGATAAACTAAAGACCAGTTTTGTATCTTTTGTAGTGTAGTGAACAGGTTTCGGAACAGTCTTAAGGACAGTGTTGAATGCTTCACTGTTCACCTAGCTTAGGACGACGGGGCACGGCAGCTACGAGGTTGTGAAGTGGTGGGAGCTGAGGTCCAGCCGGTTGGGCAGCGAGTGTACGGTCCGGCGGTCCCCTTACTGCCTGGCGCGAGGGCGTTAGGCGCACCGGCGGCCTCTGCTCGCACAGTGGCAGAAACCGACATAAAACCCAAAGTGCCGCGCCGGGCGGGGCCGCGCCCCGCCAGCTTTCATTAGGCCTTGATTGATTTGGGAGCGTGGGCGAAGATGGCTCTGGAGACGGCCAAGAAAGTACACTGTGCTCCGGAAAAGGCTCCACAAACCATTCGGGTTCCGCAGAGCAGACCGCAGTTCGGGTGGGTTACGTACACTAGTACTGCTCTTACGACTTCCTTTATGTGATACATTACTGTAAGAAAAACCTATTTTATAGTATTCGTAGGTTTAGAGACAGCTTATTGCAGCGTTCAGTGAAATATACGAAATTCTGAAGACAGCAATGATAAAATACAAAGAGTGAAGAACTAGATCCTCTTCAGTCTCGATGTGTCACGTATAGTGCCGCAAGGTTTTATTTTTTCCTTGTGCTTGTACACAGCTGAACCTTTGGTCTGGGTCCCGAAATCGTGTTCTACATTCCGTCCAGATGCGAATCCATCGGAATTACTCTCAAGACGAAACAGGGACTCATCTGTGAAAACAACATTAGCCCATTAGCCCACTGTTCGTCCGACCAGGTTGCATGTTGATGAATCAAGATGTTCTCTTCCGTGAGGACGTGTCAGAGGTAGGGATACAGGAAGTCTGCGACAATAAATGCTACTCCACCGAAGCTTTCTGCACAACCTTTGCCTCGATAAAACACGTCCAGTGGATGCTGCGATCTCACATGACAGTTACCATGCCGTACTAAGGCGGTACTGCCGTGCCCTTACAGACCAATAACGGTCCTCCCTTCTGGAACGGCGAGTGGTCGGTGCCCTGGTCTTCGGAACAAAGTTTCGGTCTCGCCACATCCAAGAAACAACAGGACGATTCACATTAAGCCATCGAGCCACATCAGTTTGTGACTATCCTCCTTCCTTTCTTTGTATAGCTCTCCTCCGCAGCCAGACAGTGTGGCCGAGCGGTTCTAGGCACTTCAGTTTGGAACCGCGAGACCGCTACGGTCGCAGGTTCGAATACTGCCTCGGACATGGATGTGTGTAATGTCCTTAGATTAGTTAGGTTTAAGTAGTTCTGAGTTCTAGGGGACTGATGACCTCAGATGTTAAGTCCCATAGTGCTCAGAGCCATTTGAACAATTTTGAACCTCCACTGCAGAGTGTCTGGTTGGCATTGTCTCTGTGCCATACTGCACCGCCTGTGGCTTTGCACACAGTTATTGTGGATGTGGGGCTACCTAACAAACACTATCTCGTTTCATAGGTGCCCTGGCGTCATCTTTGGCATGCTCGTTCGTTGACCGGAACGCCATGTTCCGTGCAGAGCACGAGCATACGGACACCTGGACATCGTGAATTAAACACAGAACGGGAAAATGCTTTAATTTAGGACGCCAGTGTATGATACCTCGGGACTCAATGCCACCCTTGTTTATGTCACAGCATGGTTACCAGGCTTGACTGCCATGTTCAGAAGACCAGGCCAAAATGTCGGGTATAAAGCTGCGGAGGCCTTACTTTGTACAGTGTGAACAGTGGAGAGTGTTCCTTTGCTTCAATATTGACAGGAACTGCTTCACACATTCCACATAAAATAAAATTAAATTAGGACAAGTAATGTTAAATTAACATTGATCTACGTAGTAATACCAGGAAAAACGCAAAAAATTTCAAAAGTTTTCTAATGATAATTTTAAGTATTTCCAATTGTTTCGTTACAATTTTTGAAAGTTTCGATACAAAGTGTACATTTTGACCTATCTAGAAATCTACAATAAATATGAGGAATAGGTGTGATTAATGTGTGTGTAGAATTGTCCTGCTAAAGTCATGAGGTAACACGCACTACACATTTATAGTAATTCACTGTCGTTCAAAACATATTTTGAGGGTCAATCATTGTTAAGTACCGTTAGCACAAAGCAATTAACGTAATAGTGGCGCATTTGTACTGTTAATATGTGCTCGGAACTGAGAAGGTAAACAACTTGCACAGAAAGCACATAGCAGTTATAAGAAAATGAAATGGTAGCTACGATTCAGAAGGGAGTAAGACGGGGCTACATCCCAGCCAAAATGTTATTCAGTTTGTACATTTACCGTGCAGTAAAAGAAATCGAGGTGAAATTTGAAGAGGGAATTAAACACTAGGGAGAAGAAATACAATCTTCGAGGTTTGCCGGTGACATTGTAATTCTGTTAGACGCAGCAAAGGTCAAGAGCAGAATGGGTAGTTTTTATGAAAGAGGTGAATAATATAAAAAGCAAAACAAAGCTGATGGTGTGTAACTGAATTGAAACATATGATGCTAAAGGAAACAGCTTAGGAAGTGGGACACTGGAACGGGCAGATGCGTTCCGCTAATTGGGCATCAAAATAGGAGGGTGGGCTGGGAAGTAATGCTTCCGAATTTCTTATGTAAAACCTCTTAAGGCTTTTTATATGAACAAACTTTACTAACATTCTGTACCTCTATTCTTCATATATACATCCTTATTCCTCAACATAGCTACCCTGGTGATGAACAAATTTCTCCCAACGAGAGAACAGTTTATCGATACCGTCACTGTAGAATGTCTGACTTTATCGAAGGAGTCACCACCTCATCTCTGCTCGCGCCTCTTCATCAGTACCAAAGCCAACTCCTGGAAGGTATTCTTTAAGTTTTGGAAACAGATGAAAATCGGATGTGCCAACTATGGACGGTATGGAGTATTTTCGATGACAGCGAACCCAAGGCGTCGGATTGTTGCAGCTGTCGCAGCGTTCGTGTGTGGACCGGCACTATCATGTTGAAGGAAGGGTGCTCCGTGTGGGGAAGAACTCTTAGAATTCGTGCTTTCAGAATCTCGATTACAGCACGCTGTTTCTGACTCACCAATATAGTTACGTCACATTCCGCTATGTTACACTCTATAACTGGGAGCCTCTAGCGTCAGTTTGATAAGACACCAAGGTACTGATAAATGTGCAACAGAAGAGGGTAAAGGTTTTTTACAAGATGGAATCACGCAGCAGCTATTTCATATTACAACACGTAACTGTCTAGATAAATGAGTGTATGGTTAAGTACCTGAAAACATTTCTGATACAAAGTCCTGAAAGCTGCCGCGAAATAAGGCAAATTCATAAAAGAAAAAGTGCATGAATGTGGCGTCGTCACAGATACGTACACTATCTCCAGCTCACAGCAGTGTGTTTGAGACAGCGACCTGCAACTGAAATCTTATCAGCTGAAAAACAATTATCTCCGGGGTGTTATTCATATGGGAACGTGATATTCCGGATCGCGAGGGCGAACCTCGTATGAAGGATACAAAATGCCATGCGTGTTAGGTGAAATTCATGTTGATGGTTACTACAGAGAGCAGGTTCTGACCAGGATTACTTTAGACGCACTATTATTGTACATTTGTTTTCTCATAATCTATTCATAACAGCTTCCAATAAATGAATTATGGAACTCTGATAGAGATTTGACTTGTACATGACATAACACCTTGAAAAATGAGTAACTAGATCTCCCTGATCTATTCGTGAAATGAGCAAGTGGCCTGTGTTTTTAGGGTATGAAATGAAATGATCGTATGGCATTGTTGATCGGGATGTCTCAGTCGGGTTCAGCCGCCAAGTACAAGTCTTATTTCAGTAGGCGCCACATTGGGCGACTTGCAGCCGATGATGAGAATGAAATGATGATGAAGACAACACTACACCCAGTCCCCGAGCAGAAAAAACCTGTGGCACGGCAGGGAATGGAACCCTGGCCCAGTGCATAGGAGGCAAGCACGTTACCAACCAGCTAAGCAGGCGGACTGCTTTTGGATGAATCTCTGCATTAAACTAAATTCCCTACCATTTAAGATGAACTAGGAGGTTCCCACAAAAGAGAACTGATAAGTCACGCATGTCGAAGCAATGCATGAGCGACAGATCAACTCACCCTACAACGAACTGACTAAAAATATTTTACACGGCATTAAGAGAGACTACTATCTCACTCGAAGCGGAAACGATCGAAGAACTACGAGGCCTTGGCAACTTACCATAATTTAATCTGAAGGCCCAACACGAGTATGTAGCGATTCTGCACAATTTCTTTTCACAATTTAGATGCTGCAGCTTTCCTGGCAGAAATTGAATGTAAGGCATCGGATATGTATAACACATTTAAACATTCTATAAAGTCGTTTGAGGAACGCTCTTATGCGACACCCAGACGCCCGGTTGTTCCAGCGCCCTATATAGGAACGACGTCATCTCTTGGGCGAAGCTCGGGTACACAGAGAATCTGACGAAGCGCCGTGAACTGACAGTTCTGGGAAGAGTCGGGTGGACCTTCACACTGGACGAGGATCAACACACGGCCGATGACTGACGCCATCAAAGGCTGCCGCCAACATACAGCGGTTGGATACGCCGACATAAACCAGCCAAATATCAGGCCTCAAAGCAGGCTGCTATCCGGGGAGGTCAGCGAATCTACACAAGCATCTCGCTACAGCTACGGGCTATCAAGGAGAAGAGCTCGATATTTTACCGTTTACTACGTGGAAGATTGAAGTCGAAACAGGGCCCCTAGAGCAGGCGTCATGCTCTCAGAATCACTGACACACATGAGAGAGCCACACTTGACAAACTACACCTTCTGCTATCCCAGACATATGAGTCAGCAGAAGTACCCAGAGACTTTAAAAAAATCTAATAATTCCAGCCGCGCGGGATTAACCGAGCGATCTAGGGTGCTGCAGTCATGGACTGTGCGGCTGGTTCCGACGGAGGCTCGAGTCGTCCCTCGGCCATGGGTGTGTGTGTTCGTCCTCAGGATAATTTAGGTTAAGTAGTGTGTAAGCTTAGGGACTGATGACCTTAGAAGTCCCATAAAATTTCACACACATTTGAACATTTTGGAATAATTCCAATTCCAAACAAAGAAATGTGCTAACAGGTATGAATTTGACGGGAAATATCAGTTCCATAAGTCATTGTTGCAAAATAATGATAAGAATTAATAACGGGAGACTGGAGAAACGGCCGGCTGGTGTGGCCGAGCGGTTCTAGGCGCTTCAATCTGGAACCGCGCGACCGCTACGGTCGCAGGTTCGAATCCTGCGTTGGGCATGGATGTGTATGACGTCCTTAGGTTAGTTAGGTTTAAGTAGTTCTAAGTTTTAGGAGACTGATGACACCAGATGTTAAGTCCCATAGTGCTCAGAGCCATTTGAACCATTTTTGAACTGGAGAAACGTAGACTCCGACCTCGAGGAAGGTCTGGCTGAGCGAGAAATGTAGGAACACAAGAGGCAATACTGATCCAGCTACATATTTTTGAAGTTAAATTTTAAGAAAAACAAAGCTACGTTTATAAGAATTGTAGATTTGAAAGAAAGCTTTTGATAGTGTTGATTGGAATACACTAATCGAAATTTTGAGCTTGTTTTTATTGTGGTCTTCAGTCCTAAGAATGCATTGATACAGCGCTCGACATTATTTCATCCTATTTATGCTTCTCCATCTCCGAATAACTATTGAAACTGACATCCTTTTAAACCTGCTTATTGTATTCACCCCTTGGTCTGGTCCTAAAATTTTTACTCACCGCTGTCCTTCCCCCTCCTCCCAACACACTCTCACATATATGTCAGTTTCAATAGTTATTCGGAGATGGAGAAGCATATATATATATATATATATATATACACTCCTGGAAATTGAAATAAGAACACCGTGAATTCATTGTCCCAGGAAGGGGAAACTTTATTGACACATTCCTGGGGTCAGATACATCACATGATCACACTGACAGAACCACAGGCACATAGACACAGGCAACAGAGCATGCACAATGTCGGCACTAGTACAGTGTATATCCACCTTTCGCAGCAATGCAGGCTGCTATTCTCCCATGGAGACGATCGTAGAGATGCTGGATGTAGTCCTGTGGAACGGCTTGCCATGCCATTTCCACCTGGCGCCTCAGTTGGACCAGCGTTCGTGCTGGACGTGCAGACCGCGTGAGACGACGCTTCATCCAGTCCCAAACATGCTCAATGGGGGACAGATCCGGAGATCTTGCTGGCCAGGGTAGTTGACTTACACCTTCTAGAGCACGTTGGGTGGCACGGGATACATGCGGACGTGCATTGTCCTGTTGGAACAGCAAGTTCCCTTGCCGGTCTAGGAATGGTAGAACGATGGGTTCGATGGGTGCATTGTCCTGTTGGAACAGCAAGTTCCCTTGCCGGTCTAGGAATGGTAGAACGATGGGTTCGATGACGGTTTGGATGTACCGTGCACTATTCAGTGTCCCCTCGACGATCATCAGTGGTGTACGGCCAGTGTTGGCCCTGTGTGCCTCGGTCGTATGCAGTCCTGATTGTGGCGCTCACCTGCACGGCGCCAAACACTCATACGACCATCATTGGCACCAAGGCAGAAGCGACTCTCATCGCTGAAGACGACACGTCTCCATTCGTCCCTCCATTCACGCCTGTCGCGACACCACTGGAGGCGGGCTGCACGATGTTGGGGCGTGAGCGGAAGACGGGCTAACGGTGTGCGGGACCGTAGCCCAGCTTCATGGAGACGGTTGCGAATGGTCCTCGCCGATACCCCAGGAGCAACAGTGTCCCTAATTTGCTGGGAAGTGGCGGTGCGGTCCCCTACGGCACTGCGTAGGATCCTACGGTCTTGGCGTGCATCCGTGCGTCGCTGCGGTCCGGTCCCAGGTCGACGGGCACGTGCACCTTCCGCCGACCACTGGCGACAACATCGATGTACTGTGGAGACCTCACGCCCCACGTGTTGAGCAATTCGGCGGTACGTCCACGCGGCCTCCCGCATGCCCACTATACACCCTCGCTCAAAGTCCGTCAACTGCACATACGGTTCACGTCCACGCTGTCGCGGCATGCTACCAGTGTTAAAGACTGCGATGGAGCTCCGTATGCCACGGCAAACTGGCTGACACTGACGGCGGCGGTGCACAAATGCTGCGCAGCTAGCGCCATTCGACGGCCAACACCGCGGTTCCTGGTGTGTCCGCTGTGCCGTGCGTGTGATCATTGCTTGTACAGCCCTCTCGCAGTGTTCGGAGCAAGTATGGTGGGTCTGACACACCGGTGTCAATGTGTTCTTTTTTCCATTTCCAGGAGTATATATATATATATATATATATATATATATATATATATATATATATATATATATGTGAGAGTGTGTTGGGAGGAGGGGGAAGGACAGCGGTGAGTAAAAATTTTAGGACCAGACCAAGGGGTGAATACAATAAGCAGGTTTAAAAGGATGTCAGTTTCAATAGTTGTTCGGAGATGGAGAAGCATAAATAGGATGATATATATATATATATATCAATCATCGGTCTGAGGCACTCTCTATGAATTCCTTTCCTGTGCAAACCTTATTGTCTCATATTGTTTCATAGTAGCAATTTATAGACTGGCTGTCGGGCTTTTATAACTTAGTAGAACCATTTTCTGCAAATACATGAACGTGCGCATCCCAACGCTATGCTATAACTAAATTTCAAGTACATGGAAAAATACTGTTTCTTGTGCATGTACTGAACATTTTGAAATTAGTAATAAATAAAAATGTTTTGGAGTGTTGACGAAAGTCTCCAAACGCTACTGCTTATGTCGCTTTGGACTACACAGTAACTTACAGGCATAGTACGCAAAGTCACTAACACTGTTACACATACAACTAAACTACTAATTATGAATTAAGCAAGATAATTATTTGTACAAGGAATACTATCCAGTTTTTGATTTTATCAGTTTACTGCAATGGTAAAGTAGCACATTCTATTTGATTCAGTGCCAAATGTTAAACTGTATCAGAAAAATATTTGGTAATATATGGATCCACTTTACTAATTTCAATGAACGGCATTGTTTACATTGATACTAAAAATATTTTTATTTCTTGGGAACTGAACTTGACAAAGAGAAGGGTCACTTAGCTGTGGGTTGTTGTCGTCGTGGTCATGCTTTAGTGGCAAAAGACATTCGTGTCCTTCATGTATCATTTTGCGGCAATGCCACCTCTTTTTCTAATTCTCATATACTCCCATGCTCCAAGTAAATTTCCTTTCTGCATCCCTTTACCGCCACAAAACAACTGCTGCTGTTGTGTTCAGATCACATCACACACAACAAACTGTCACCGAATGCAACTATACTCAAAGCTATTACAGGAATAAACTCTCTGCCGAGTGAGTGATTCTCCCGTACGGCTATGTTAATTTGTCGTACATGCTGCACTTACTTTTACTACACACTTAATGGTTGCTACATTATTAATCTGTTGAAAGAATTAATCACGAAAACAACAGCATCAGCTTTTATGAGTTTCTACACAAAGGAAAGCGACAACATTTGTGCTGACAGTTCTTTATGCTTCTAGGAGATGGCATAACTTGCTACGTTCACAGAATACTGGTGCCTAATTTCAAATATCTCAAACTCCGCTACGAGCGGAAGTTTACAAATATACAAATAAAACTTATGCTGTATATTTGCGTTTTAAAACTAAGTTTTTTTTAAAAATGTGTGTTAATGTCTTTATTTAACTGTCATTACAAATTACAGCCTACGTTCTCAATTATTTGCTGGATGTGTTCCAATCTCTCTCTTTCTCTATAGCTTTTGCCCTACCAACCGATTCCTTCTTTTACTCAAGTTGTACCACAAATGTCTTCCTTCTCCGGTTCGATTCAGTACGTCTTCATTGGTTACTGGATTACCTAGTTAATCTTCAGCATTCTTCAGTAGCACCACATTTGAAAATATTCTATTATCTTCCTACCTGAACTACATAGAGCCCACGTGTCATTACTGTACAAGGCTACATTTTATACAATGACCTTCAGAAAAAAACTTCCTAACAATATAATTTATATTAGATGTGAACACTATTGAGAAACTTTAGAGAAGCAGCATTTACGACAAACCGCAGAAAGATACTACTGCCAACAACATACATCTTACGTAGGTACTGCGCAGACAAGAGAAACAAGGGCTCGTCTGGAAGCATGTAGACATTTGATTTTTCTTCGCACCATTTGCGAGTGAAACGGGAAGGACAATGACTAGCTGTGATACAAAGTAACCTTGTCAAGCGCCGTATAGTGGTTTGCGCAGTATATTTGTAGAGTAGATGCAGAATGGCGACGGAGGCAAACGTAGTGTTGGTACAAGAGTTTTGAAACGAGGCAGCGAACAAAACATTTTCTTTCTGCTCGTTTGAAGATTTTCATGCTGGAAAAAGATGCTGTTTGTGATACGTTTCTTTGTGTTTGAACGTCAATAAGTATATAAAATTCTGTTATACGTCTTCTGTGCTGTATTTCGTTATAGACTCAGCGACTACTGCAAATACACTGAAGGAACAGAGGAGAAGCAAAGACCGTGTTAAATTATCTCTCAGAACGATCTCGATAACTGGGCTATTTGTCCCTGAATTACGTTGTACGAACTGACTTGACATGTAGCAAGTAACCTTAATGGATGGTGCTGGAATTCAGCGACACAGGCTAGATAAATATTTTCTGCAAACCGTTACCATTGGTATGAAATCTGGTGCCAAAGGTTCCTCTTCGAGTACAGAATGTAACCATCGCGGTTCCTCTTCACAGATGTTAGCAGCATATGTCCAGTGACGCTCAAAACTTGCGCATCCAATCATTCGATCGATTACTAAAGAAACCTTCCAACTGCAGTATCAGTGTTAGCAAATACGTACTGTGGTCAATGAAGGCCGTTCTGAAGATGAATAACGGTATCAATTATATCTTCCGTTTTATTTATAAAGTTACTTACTACATGCCATTTACATAAAGCTTTAGACGTATATTCAGGTTTCACACGTGGGATTCAAGACATAAATTTTTTGAAGTTTACGAGCACAAATACTGTGAGTAATAAAAACTGACTTTCCGCATTAGGACATATGTGTAATGAATATCATTAATACAAAGTAAACCCCTCGGACTACGGTTCTTACAATAGCCTACCACTACTCTGATGGAAGTATATCATAGTTTTCGAATTTGGCAAGGTGATTAGGCAATAAAATCCAGTTTCCTCTTACAGTAGTTTAGTGTTTTTCTTGTGATGGATCCATTTCAGCTCGACTGCCATCTTCACACCATCCGCGGAAGTTACATAATTTTTTTAAATTTTATTATAATGTTGTTCAATCGTGATTTCGGATATAGATATTTGATACTTAAGTCCACATATCATGAGTGGTCCCTTTGTTCTGTATTGTATTACAGTGTGGTCTAGATTTAGGACTTTTATGCTATAAGCTGTTTTGCGGTTTGCTGCTGTTGCTAATCTGTCTTCTTCCAGTTTTATAAGTTGACGATCAACGTTATATTTGACAAACTTACAGATGCGACAGTTGGCGAAATTGTTACATGATTACAGTTGCTATGTATGTACGATGTTTGTAATCGATGTGCCTGTGGGTAATTGTTTGTGTTTAACCTTTATCTTTAGTGTTTGTATGAAATGTTAATGTTTCAAATCCGTTTGTTCGTTTGAAATGTCACCTGGGAGATGTATTGCGTGTATGTAGATTTCTATCACTGCAGTTACCTTCATTATTAACGATAACCACAACGTAGAACGTGTGAAGTTAGTAATGAAAATCTTATTCGTACTACCTAAAGGTTTAACAATGAACATACTTGAAGAGATAGATAGCTACATGCAGACGATGGGGCGCCCTGATGACATTTTAAATGGACAAAGGGACTTAAAACGTGAACATTCCACACAAAATTTTATTGAATTCCTAATCAAAGGTAACGGATAGACGCAGAAAACTACCCACAGACACATCAGCTACAAAGTACATGCTTACACCCCAAATGATAACATCAACACACCATAGCAACTGTACGAAATAACATCTTTGGCCAGCTGTCAAAACTGTCTGTCTATCAAATCTGACGATAACTGTCAAATTCTAAAAATTACGAAAAAGGTCGATTAACGGCAGCAGTAACACGAAACAGTTCATAGCATAAAAGCCCAAAATCTACACCACACTGTAACACAATACAGAGTGACAGCGACCACTGATGTTATATGGACTTAAATACTAAATTTTTAAATACGAAAATACGATTGACCAATATGATAAAAAAATAAAAAACAAATTATATAACTTTCACAGGAGGTCTGAAGATGGCAGTCTAGCCAAAAATAAAATCATTAAACAACTATAGCATCAATCTGAATTTTATTATATAATGCTTTTAAGAACTATCTTCAACGTTGCGGCCCCGTTGTATCGTAAATGAAGGTGATTAGGTCAGTGGCCACACGGGGCCTAATCAACCTGACCACATCTCACAGTCAACTGCGATAAAGTTATTTTCCTAATAAATGGGTTCTGTTTCAGAGATAAAAAGCCACTTAATACTAACTTTGTAGTCTCTTTCACACATCTAAATTGTGTAACCTGTTCCATCGGTAGTAGCCTCACGTTACACATAGTTAAGCATTATAGTGTAGTGAAATATGACAGTAAAGAATACCAGCCGAGCTCCGTAACTGAACAGAAGAGTTCCCAGCAAGTAGAACACTGCACGACGTTCTTAGCGGAGAGAAATCTTAAGATGTAAAAATAACTCCAGATGTATTCCAAGGGAGAGTTAGAAGAGCATTACTGTTCAAAATACGCCAAGTGACCAACCTATAACGTCGGAAGCTCTAATGAGGCTGTTTGCAGATTCTGCTGTTGTGTGCAGTGTTATCACTAGAAAACTGTATCGAAATGCAGGAAGTCTCCAGAGGTTCGACGGTTGTTGCAGGGATTTGTATTCACTCCTCAATTTAAACAAATGTAACGAACTGACGCATAAATAGGCAAAAATTTAAATTACTGTTTGAGCCGTGGCTGGATCATGTTATGTGCTGGATTAAACCTTGGTTGCGATCCTGTGTTTAGTATTCCACGGTTATCACGATTATGCTGTTATCCTCTCCTTCCACGGGTGGCAGCAGTGGTGTGTATCGATATTAGCACCTTGGATTATCTTTGACCTGGCGCTTATAGTTTCTGGCTGGGTTGTGTGCGACCAGTCGGTCAGTTGGCGTGGAGCAACAAGGAATTCTGGGCGGGGCATAGTCTGGCCGGGCCCGCTGTGGTCTCTACGTGGTGTCAGAGTGTATGACGCTGTTCCCATTGCTACGAGATCCGTGGTTCACCGACCCTGCACACGAAAGTTGTGTTTCGATTTAACGTACCAACAATTCAAGACTGTTCACATTGTGTGTCGTTTGGAGTTCGTAGTCAGCTGTTGGGATATGCCCGCGAGCAACAACGTGGTTTTCAAGTTGGATCTAGCCAACCTCAGGTGGAGTTTCACTGTATTTGGTTATTTGAATTGAAGTGCACCAGTGGAATCTTCTGCCTTGTGGCTGTTAACATTCCTGTTACCTGCCCCAGCCACTGACATAAATTTCAGGCAGTGTAGTTTCCTCATCATAGTGTTACTGTCCAGCACGGTGTGTAGTTTGACAGCTCCATGTATGATTGGCTGTGGGCACCAGTATCTTCGACGTTGTTCCGTTGAATACCCTGTTGTACTCTGGTTGGGTGAAGGTTGGCTTGTTGTTAGATGATGAATGGTTGGCCCGACTGCCTGTCTCACCTAAGCGAGCGTTAGTGTTTGAACTCCAGGCCGACACCCTTGTGTGTATTGCCCTATTTTTTAAATTTGTTCTTGTTGTTTGTACTTGTATGTCTTCTAGCCGATTTTTTTAAAAATTAGAGTTGTTTGCTCTAAGGCCTTCAGCTTGAATAAAGGTTTCACGTGAGGCCTTTGGTATTTTTAAAAAAAATGTTATGGAGTTTTAAATGATACGCCTTCAGCCGATTTGTATTTAACTTGTTACTTCAGCCTAACTAAAGAACTGTTTTGAGATAAGGCTTGCCTTTTAATTTCTGATTATGCTTGCGTTTTAAGTTATTGGCCTTCAGCCACTTTTAAATTAAAATGGCTTTCAGCCGGTAATTAAGTCCCAAAGACTAAAGCTGTGTGTCTAAAAAAGATTTGTTTGTGATCTTGTAATGTTTGATCAAACAATAAAGTTGTATGTTCGGGTGTAACCGACAGCCGCTTACTTTGGCCCCTTTACACAATCTGTTTGTCCTGTCCTGCGGGGTAAGTGGGCCGTTTCACTGTTTGATCTGTGAGTATTTGTATGGAGCGATTTAAAGTGGAGAAACCACATAATCCTAATTGCAGATGTGGTACGTGTCACACTGAGATTAGAAGAATCCTTGAGAAGTGTACTCCACCCAGAAAGGTGGTAGGACTTCGACCTATCTGTGTATTGTTCGTTTATATCCGACACTTACCAGAGAAGACTGATACAGGAAAAATTTGAGTAATGCGAATAGTAGTCGTTCTCTGGGTGTTCCGTACAACCTTGATGCTCTATATATATAGTTCATGCATTTCGGGAATCGCGAATATCGACGATCTTTGCTTGTTATGAATACCGATACATACAAGGTATCGGTCCCAGGCATTAAAACGCTTTTGAGAATGTATAAGTTTTTAGTAAATTTTCTATTTTGTAATTTTTCATTTTATTGGAAATTAGTGAGAAAAAGGCGTCTTAACCTGCAAAAGGGGTCTGACAGTCACATAACAAATGAAAAAAAATTTTGTTTTGTGTGACACAACTTGAAATTTCCGGTTTCCTTTCTCTACTTCCACCGTGATCCCTTGATTCTCTTCAAATTTCATGATTCTAGGTCAACGGGAAGTACCCTATAGATTTTGATGAGAGAGTTTACGAGAGTCAAAATATGTAGTATAAATATCCGTATTTACAAGCTTAAACGTTTTAACGTTTTACGCCACCAGATGATCAGAGACCTTAGTATGTGACAGTAACATAAATTTCAGCTTGGTACGTCTACACGTTCCTGACAAAAAGGAGTCTTAACAGATGGACCCAATAACACTCGATAAATGATGAGAAACAAAAGCTAGTTTTTTTTATATATATGACGGTAGTATCTGTTCCCGAAAGAACAGTTACCGTGGATGACCATGCAGCTTTGCTAGAAATGAAATGATAATTAAATGGACACCCTAGCTGCTAACGGGCGTTGATGTACTTCATTGGGGTCCCCAATGAAGTACATCAACGCCTGTTTGCAGCTAGGGTGTCCATTTAATTATCATTTCATTAGTTTTTTTTGTTTGATATAAATAAAAATTAACAATTTTCAGATTTTTTTCGTTTACTTGTACTGTGAAACCTTGCTTCCACCCAAATTTCATAGTTATAGGTCAACAGGAAGTAGCCTATTGGTTTTGAGGAGTGAGTTTGCTAATATCAAAATATGTGACATAAATGGCCGTATCTGTTGATTACATTGAGGTAGCACCTTAAATATTTTAAAACACAAGAAACCAAAGACCTTAGTATGTGATATTCCTGTTAAAAAGGGGTCATAACAGTCGGACAGCCAGCAGGTAGGCACACGGGTATCAAAGCCACCTATAAGGGTATCGTTTCCACCGATTGAGGTACGGAGCGCTAATAGATAAGATCCAAAGAAGAGCAGCATGTTTCGTAAAGATTACGTTTGGTAAGCACGTTGCGGTAATGGAGATGCTCAGTCAATTATTCCAGTGGCAGACGCTACAACAGATGGGTTGCCCAGCACGGTGTGGTTCACTGCTAAACTCTCGAGAACGGAAGACTCGACCGATATACTGTTTCCTCCCAAGCATATTTCACGAAAAGATAGAGAGATCCGAGCTCCGACAGAGGTTTGGGACCAATTGCACAGTCGTTCTTCCCTCTAACCATTCGCGTCTGTAACAGGGAACATGGGAGGAACAATAAAGCGATTGGGATACATAAAGAATCGTCTGCCACTCACCGTATGGTGACTTGCAATGTAGATACAGCTGTAATTTATTACGGTGAAGAACCCAATTCTTGAATTTCAGTGGGTGGTAATAGAGGCTGTCAACGTATTAAAGATGTAAATACGAGGGATGCCCAGAAGACGGTTCGGCGGAGCTCCACGATATGCAGTGGTCGGGGAGACCATCCACAGCTAACACACCTGACCCAGCCCCCTCGAACTCCCACTTGTTTGGGCCATTATAGGATGCCATTCGTGGAAGACATTTTGAGGACGATGAGAAGGCGATTCACATAGTGAAGGACTGGCTCCGCCAGAAGGACAAGGACTGGTACCGACAGGGCATACGCCCCCTTGTTTCGCGCTAGAGGAAGGCCATAGAACAGACTCGAGATAACGTGACAAATACGGTGAGTAGATAAAACACCATTCTTACGTGTGTGTAATTTTCATTCTGTTCAATAAAGAATTGCTGAACAGAAAAAAGGCGGTTCATTACTCGCTGGGCAACTCTCGTAACACACAGTCATTCTGTTGGGTTTACAACTCAATCAACGTTAACAAAATATTGCAATTTACCTCTAATGACAATTTTAATAAATCAAATTTCCGTTACACAACAAAATTCAGTGCCGCATCGTAAACAGTTTTGTATGCCACAGTGTGGGCATCAGAATTGTATGTTCACGTTAACTCCCACATAATATGTTGTAGATAACTTTTAACTTGTTTTCCTAAACTTAAGATTACCGTTATCACTTGATATAAATTTAGACAAACGTAAGAAAGTAATAATTTTTTTATTTATAGTACTATGTGCATTATTGACGCAAGGCTAATTCTCATGATCATCATCATCAGTTTTCTGCTATATTAGCAGGTCCTTTTCCTCTCCATTTTCTGCGATCCATTGCTTCCTTCTTAAGGCTGCTGTATGTTGTACCGTCCATCACTTCATCCAGCATCTGAAATTTCTTCCTTCCTCGCTTCCTTTTTCCTTCTACGTAACAACAACGTCATATCATTAGCGACATTTCGAAACATAGACGACATAGACAGTTTCCATGACGCCATTTTTTCTTGCTTTTTTTCTAGAACTGTTGCTACTGTTACACTACATGTGCAGTCCATATCACTATGTAAAATCTTATTAGTCCTGCCTCATACTTTGTAGTTGTATGTTGTAAATGTAACAAATTGTAACTGACATCTACATCTACATCTTCTTGGATACTCTGCAAATCACATTTAAGTGCCTGGTAGAGGGTTCATCGAACCACCCTCACAATTCTCTATTATTCCAATCTCGATAACGCTCGGAAAGAAGGAACACATATATCTTCCCGTACGAGCTCTGATTCCCTTATTTTATCGTGGTGAGGGTTTCTCCCTATGTAGGTCGGTGTCAACAAGATATTTTCACATTTGGGGGAGAAAGCTGGTGATTGGAATTTCGTGTGAAGATTCCGTCGCAACGAAAAACGCCTTTCTTTTAATGATTTCCAGCCTAAATCCTGCGTCATTTCAGTGACACTCTCACCCAAATTTCTCGATAATACAAAACGCGCTGCCCTTCTTTGAACTTTTTTGATGTACTCCGTCGATCCTATTTGGTAAGGATCCCACACCGTGCAGCAGTATTCTAAAAGAGGACGGACAAGCATAGTGTATGCAGTCTCCTTAGTAGATCTCCTTAGTAAGTGTCCTGCCAAAAAAACGCAGTCTTTGGTTAGACTTCGCCACAGCATTTTCTGTGTGTCCCTTCCAATTTAAGTTGTTCGTAATTGTAATTCCCAGATATAAAGTTGAATTTACGGCCTTTAGATTTGACTGATTTATCGTGTAACCGAAGTTTAACGGATTCCTTTTAGCACTCACGTGGATGACCTCTCACTTTTCGTTATTTAGGGTCAACTGACAATTTTCGCACCATTGAGATATATTTTCTGATATTTTACCACAAGTGGGTGAGACTTACCAGGGCAGAAGAAATGTCTGTTGATTACATACTGAAAAAATGGTTCAAATGGCTCTGAGTACTATGGGACTTAACATCTGAGGTCATCAGTCTCCTAGAACTTAGAACTACTTAAGCCTAACCAATCAAAGGACATCACACACATTCATGACCGAGGCAGGATTCGAACCTGCGACGGTAGCAGTTGCGTGGTTCCAGACTGAAGCGTCTAGAACCGCTCGGCCTCATTGTTACATACTGAAATACTGTCTGCTAAATGTTTCCTTACTTCACCGATACGTAGTGGGGAACTTACACTATGAACTAAAAGATGTTTATAATAAATAAAGCTTGGCAAGTATCGGAAAATACACTATATAGCTCAAGTGAAGACTGCGCCGTGCTGTTTCGAATATGTACTCGTTCTTTCCAGTAGTAATTCCAGGAAGAACTTTAACCATTTAATCTGCCGGAACGAAATCGAATCGAGTATCATAGAAACAGTTGCACATATGGCGCGAATACCAATGGCGCCCATATCCGCGGACAGGGGATGGAGGCGTGGTCATCCCCCCCCCCCTTCCAGCCTAGCTCTCAGGAAATGGAAAAAAAGGTGTAGTCAAGGGTTTTTCATTGCAAGAAAATGTTTTATTACGCAGGTTTTTAAAACGATCGGAAAAGGACTTTTTTATGGTTGCTTACCAGTCGCCAAAATATTAAAAATACTCCATACCATAGGTCTTCCTAAATATTAAAAGTATCCCTACGAATTATTATATGGGCACCCTTGCTAGATTCTATCCAGCTGTCCCTTCTATTAACCATGCCAATTCCGAAATATAACCATATCGATCTCGCACAGTAGCGGTCAAAGGCACAAGACAAAGAAGATGTTTCTTTAGGAGACACATGGATACTCAGCACGAACTAAATGTAAACAGGATCCCATGTGAATGAAGAGAAGACGGAATGTCTGGTCATAAGAAAGAAAGTTTGAAGTGATGCCACCTTTGAGTGTAGATGGATTCAGTTTTTTGACAATTGACCACACCGAGTACTTTCTTTCTTTCTTTCGCTTGTGCCTTTTACCCACAATGACGCAGAGTCGGCATGGTTTATCAGATTTGGCAAGGTTAATTTAAGGGGTGGCCGGATGCCCTCCCTGACACCACCCCGTATCCCTCCGGGACGGATTTAGTTCACCCCAACTGTCTGCGTCTAGTGTAAACCACGGAATAGTGCGAAAGCGTTCAGATGACTGCGAGCCGTGTAACTGAGGCGGGACGTCGGGACCAGCCCGGTATTCACCTAGTGGGATGTGAAAAACCGCCTAAAAACCACATCCAGGATGGCCGTCACACCGGCATCCGTCGGTAAGCCGCCGGGCGGATTTGAACCGGTGCCGGCGCGCCTACCCGAGTCCAGGAAGCAGCTCATTAGCGCTCTCGGCAAACCTGGAGCGTTTGACCGCTCCGAGGACTATTTTATAGAAAATGGTGCCCGCCTAGCAACTACACTTTTTACTTGTATCAGTAGTTCTTTACTTGTATCATTATCATGTCCCGGATTATAGTGGAGCGATGCAACATAGCATGCGGAGCTGCTGCACGCCTAGGTATATGGTGTAGGAGGCCCAGGTAGCGGAACGGCAGCAGGCACGCTCATTCCACTGCGTGGACGGCAAAGCGCGCATGCTGGACGAACCATAATCTTTCTCAAACTGTTTTGAAGAAACCGAAAAAAAAATTCTCGCCCAACTCAGCTGCATTCGTCAGCTTCATGATGAACTGCTTATTACTTCGTTAATCGTCTTAGCTATTGTGATATTTCAAAATTAAGCAACACAATGCAAAATAATCGATTAGTCTCTAATGAAAAATAGAGGTCGGTATTAATTTACGATTGGTGAGCGGTAGGTCGTATATTGCTGAATACCAAACGTAATTAACATATTGAACTACTGTGGCTACGAAGGCGTTCCCGGAGTAATAATTGATAATATTCTTCTCGGGTATGCAGCCGGATCATAACGTCTTCATGACACAATATTTCCGCGGTCCATCTGGCCACCATCTTCAGGTGAGAGTGCTGGTGCACGAACTCGCCGGAACTGACTTCCTAGCGCAAGCTGCGGCCCCTATATAGGCCGCAGAAGACCCACAACGCGTGCGCGAGAAGGTGCCGTAACTGCCCTCTAGCGCAGTAAACATACCGCGCCGCCAGTGGTGGAAATAGGGGAAATCGAGATATCGCTGTCAAAAATTAAAAAAAATTTTATTCCGACGATCGAAACACAGACCGTTGTTTTTTGATGTCAGATAACACCGGGTCCCAAGTCTTACTTAAAAGATAGCCCTTGTCTCTATTAATAAGATTGTCAGATAAACGAATCTCTATGGATTCTTTTAAAACACAGTCCCAATAGCGAGATGCAGGGGCAACCATTTGTGTCTTGTCATAGAGCATTCTGTGTCCCTCGGTGAGACAGTGCTCCGCCACTGCAGATTTCTCAGGTTGAAGCAGCCGTGTGTGCCGCTGATGCTCAACACATCGGTCCTGAATGGTCCGGATTGTCTGCCCAATATAAGCCTTCCCACAGTGGCAGGGGATCTTGTACACAACGGGCTTCCTCAAACCCAAGTCATCCTTTACAGAGCCAAGGAGCGCTCTAATCTTGGCTGGCGGACGAAAAATACTTTTGATATGGTATCTTTTCAGAATTCTTCCTATCTTCGAGGAAATGCTCCCAGCAAAAGGCAGAAAAGCCACCGATTTGCAGGTATCTTCTGGTGGTTCAGGCGAAGGTCCATACTGGAAAGCACGACGGATCTGTTTATCTGTATAGCCATTCTGCTTGAACACAACCTTAAGATGGTCCAATTCTTGTGTCAAGCTTTCTCCATCTGAAATGGTATAAGCTCTTCTCGCCAACGTCCGCAGGACCCCCGTACGCTGGAACGATGGATGACAGCTAGAAGCATGCAGGTAACGGTCCGTGTGCGTAGGCTTTCGATAAACACTGTGTCCCAGTGTCCCATCATCCTTTCTGTACACCAGAACATCCAGAAACGGAAGCTTCCCATCACTTTCCACCTCCATGGTAAACTTGATGCTAGGGTGCAGGGAATTAAAATGGTCTAGGAGGCGGTCAAGAGCTTCTCTCCCATGAGGCCAAACCATAAACGTATCGTCAACGTACCTCAGAAACAAGTTGTTATTATGGATGCCGTCTTCAGCACCATGTTTATCTGACAATCTTATTAATAGAGACAAGGGCTATCTTTTAAGTAAGACTTGGGACCCGGTGTTATCTGACATCAAAAAACAACGGTCTGTGTTTCGATCGTCGGAATAATTTTTTTTTTTAATTTTTGACAGCGATATCTCGATTTCGCCTATTTCCACCACTGGCGGCGCGGTATGTTTACTGCGCTAGAGGGCAGTTACGGCACCTTCTCGCGCACGCGTTGTGGGTCTTCTGCGGCCTATATAGGGGCCGCCGCTTGCGCTGGGAAGTCAGTTCCGGCGAGTTTGTGCACCAGCACTCTCACCTGAAGATGGCGGCCAGATGGACCGTGGAAATATTGTGTCAGGAAGACGTTATGATCCGGCTGCGTAACCGAGAAGAATATTATCATATTGAACTATTTTTTTTTACTTGGAATGGGATCTATAACTCACTCCGTTCTGGAGAAAAAGGATCGTATAAACTGCTCTCCTTTCTGCTCGCGTGCCGAGACGATAATGCGAGAATCAAATATTTATAAGGCCCTTGTGTCTCACAAACGGTTTAATATATCGAAACGAGATTTTGGAAAATGATAGCAGGCGAAGAGGCGGGCAGGCTGCCATACAATTGATGTGTGTGACTTTCTTATCCAGCGCGATATACAAGTAATTACAGATTTTTTTCAGTGAAATATTCTACTTTTTCAAGCGTCATCGGAAGCTGGTGAAAAGAGAATAGTTACAAGCTCCTAGAAACCGGAAGAAGTTTACGAGATGTGGCTCTGATATTCACAATGGGATGCATAACCACTGTAACAACTGTGGAGTCAGCTACTGAAGAGTTATGTGATTGCCTTCAGCCACAACACATGAGTGTCTTCTGAAGACGATTTTCGAAACACTATAAATGATTCATACAACATACAGAACTTTCCAAATGGAGTATCTGATACTGATAGGAAACACATTCGCCTAAAATGCTCAGAAAATTGTGGGAACAGTGTTTATTATTACAAAACGTTTTCATTCAGTCATCTTGCAGGCACTTGCAAATAATCACAAGAAATTCACTACAATCAGTGTTAGGTGACTTGGGAAGGAAACAGAAGGTGGTAGATTACATTCTTCTAGTGCATTTCGCTTGATGCAAGAAGGGGACCTTAAAATACCGCCAAACTGTCCACGACCAAAGACATCAGGTATGTTGCCTTTTTTTCTTCATTGGAGATAAGGCATATCCACTGTTGAGGTATTTTGTCAACTCTTACAGCCGATGGGTTTCTACAAACGATTTTCCAGACCACCTCAATTAACTAAATATGCTCAATGGATTATATTTTGGAAGGCGAAACAAACTTCGCCAGAAATTTCTGACGACACAGTGAAACGTTCGTGTTCTCCACAACAGTGACATTGACGTAGAAGGATCCCGAGTGTCGATGAGAAACATACAGTAGAAATAGAGCGTTCTACACGTGGCACTTATCACACAGGACGAAACTTTAGCAGAGCTTCGAATGAAGCTGTCTAAATGACCCTATTTTCAAAACTTTGTTCACATAATAAAACACTGTTTTGATGTGTTTGTCATCAATACTACTTCAACTTCAATATCGTCTATCGTTTTAAGAAAATGAAAGAAATAAGAGATTAAGGAAATATATTCTGCACTTGTAGTTTGCAATATTGCCGCCACCTCGTCAGATAAATTGTGCAAAATGAATCAGTTGCGATGATAGTCGTTTCGCTGGTTCCCTTAAGGATTATCAGAAATTTCTTCCTAAAACTAGGACCTGTGTTTGACGCCAGTACAATTCTCTTGGCAAGGAATGCCCTTTTTGCCAGTGCTAGTCTGCTTCTGATGTTCTCCTTGCTCCGTCCATCATTGGTTATTTTGCGGCCTCGGTAGTAGAATTCCTTAACTTCACCTACTTCGTGACCTCAATGACGTTAAGTTTCTCGCTGTTCTCATTTCTGCTACTTCTCGTTGTTTTCGTCTTTCTTTGATTTACTCTCATTCCACATACTTTCTCCATTAGACTGTTCATTCCATTCAGCGGATAATGTAATTCTTCCTCACTTTCACTCAGGATAGCAACGTCATCAGCGAATCGCATCATTGATAACCTTTCACTCTGAATTTTAATTCCACTCTAGAGCCTTTGTTTTACGTCCGTCACTACTTCTTCGAAATATGGATTGAACATTAGCATGCGAGGCAGAGGATTCGAGTCTTGCGAAAGGCAAACTTTTTTTTTTTTTTTGCTTTGCATAGCGTTAGTCAATTATGAATTTACATTGAGGTAAGAGTTATTATTTTATTTACCGGGCTCATTGTCTCCACTGGTTAACTGCAAAGTACAGTACAGCAAAAACCTACCGTATTGCGTCACAAATAAATAAGCATAAACTTCGAAATTGCATCACCAGCAACAAATGACCCACGAGTTCTTTACTACATAAAGGCTACAAATGGAAAAAAGAAGGGACAAAAGGAAAGAAGCACAAAAGTGGAACGGCTTTTACTTGGTTACAGCGAGGTTATTTTCTAACTTCTACGTTTCCAACAGATCACATTTACGAAAGGTGTTCGCGAACAGTGTAGCCCAGCAGAGCCACGTGTAGCACTGCCCCCCTACCTGCGAGGTGGGATCGACACCCAAACGCTGCACGTGGGCGAGCTACGTCATCTGGTGACGTCGCTTGCTCAACATTTTCCACCCATTTTTTGGGGTATTTCCCTATGCGTCTCATATTAAATTAGTTGTCTCACCGTCATCTGCTTCGTTTCGGGGTTTTTAGACGTTAATAGGAATCATCCTGTGTAGCTCAAGTGGAGAATGAGTTGCAAGATTATGAATACATACAAGTCTTTATGAGTCAGCCATAAATGGAAACGATTAGTACGCAAGGACCTTCACTACTGATTGGAAAACACATAATTGGAGTACCGTAAAAAATGCCCTACAACTCTAGTGGAGATGATAAGCGGATAAATTAAAAGAAAATTATTTATCAAAAAGTAAAAAGAAATCATAAATCAACTAAATATTTTAAATCTCTCCGTAACAGAAGATACATTATCTCGTTTCTCATACGCAACAGAGATGAAAACTATAATTTCTCTTAATGAAAATACGACACTAAGTACCACTTTAATGAAATGCAGTTCAAAATGCGCACCTTGAAGTAACGTTACAGAAGTCATAACCATTACGTCACTGGCCAAAGCTGACAGTTAGCATTGCTGATTCGACTTGATTTTGATAGATTTACAAGAGATGGGCCTACCTTATCTATATAAATGACCTGGGTGACAATCTGAGCAGTTCTCTTAGGTTGTTCGCAGATGATGCTGTAATTTACCGTCTGGTAAGGTCATCCGAAGACCAGTATCAGTTGCAAAGCGATTTAGAAAAGATTGCTGTATGGTGTTGCAGGTGGCAGTTGACGCTAAATAACGAAAAGTGTGAGGTGATCCACATGAGTTCCAAAAGAAATCCGTTGGAATTCGATTACTCGATAAATAGTACAATTCTCAGGGCTGTCAATTCAACTAAGTACCTGGGTGTTGAAATTACGAACAACTTCAGTTGGAAAGACCACATAGATAATATTGTGGGGAAGGCGAGCCAAAGGTTGCATTTCATTGGCAGGACACTTAGAAGATGCAACAAGTCCACTAAAGAGACAGCTTACACTACACTCGCTCGTCCTCTGTTAGAATATTGCTGCGCGGTGTGGGATCCTTACCAGGTGGGATTGACGGAGGACATCGAAAAGGTGCAAAACAGGGCAGCTTGTTTTGTATTATCACGTAATAGGGGAGAGAGTGTGGCAGATATGATACGCGAGTTGGGATGGAAGTCATTAAAGCAAAGACGTTTTTCGTCGCGGCGAGATCTATTTACGAAATTTCAGTCACCAACTTTCTCTTCCGAATGCGAAAATATTTTGTTGAGCACAACCTACATAGGTAGGCATGATCATCAAAATAAAATAAGAGAAATCAGAGCTCGAACAGAAAGGTTTATTTTAGGTGTTCGTTTTTCCCGCGCGCTGTTCGGGAGTGGTATGGTAGAGAGATAGTATGATTGTGGTTCGTTGAACCCTCTGCCAAGCACTTCAATGTGAATTGCAGAGTAATCATGTAGATGTAGATGTAGATGTAGATGTAGCTGGAACACAAAATGATATAGAACCTCAGCTCTTGCAGAATAACACGTAGCAGACAGACATTTCGGCTCTGGCCGCGGTGCACCGACGTGGCTTTTGGATAGCTTTTCGTTGAAAGGGGCTACACAGTACGGATACAATACCTTCTCTACGTACTGTGTGATTCCCGCTTTATAACTTCTTACCTTCCCCGAAACACTGCAACAGAGTCGCGTGAGAAATGCAGATCCGTCTCCATTACGCACGTAGCGCTAGTTCCACAACTGTTATGTGATGTAACGTGAGCTAAAATTGTGAAATATCTCTCAGCAAGCCGTACGACAAGTCACGCTAGTCGGAATAAACCGAGGCACGCGAAGAGAACGGTTCCTACATACGTTCGCCGAGCCCGCCCCTCACCGTTTCTGATTCCTTCCCTGCGGCATCGTCGTGAGTGTAGAATTCGTGCGCCCGGCTCCTTCCTTATAAGGAAGGGGGCCACTGCGCCACTCCCATCGGCGACGTCAGAGGACGCTGTATCGTTCCCTGCACGCTTCATAAGCTGCAGCTGTCCGAAACCGTACGACGAACATTTGGTCAGACCTTAGCAGAGCGGGCGTGGCGTAAGCTTTTCACGCCTCTGTGAGCGGTCCGCGATTAATTTGATGCGGGCACGCACACACACACACACACATATTCACCGCCGCACCTTACTGTTGCACGGCAGATCTCGCCGAGTGCATCCATAATCATAGCGAACCATAAGCGGAATAATCTTGTGTTATGGAAGAGGCGTGTGAACCGTGATTTATTTTCAAAGAATATTCTTAAAAAATTATTTTATTTACTAGCGATTTATCAAGAACATTAACACATTTAATCACACTATGCAAGCATGGAAGTAGTTGCCAGGGAGTAACTTCTAACAACCCTACCACAACAAAGGTCAAAATTTAACAATGATTGTGGTGTTGCTCACGCTGCTAAATACGTCATTTTCTGGCAACAACGAAGTTTTTATGTGGCAGGTGTCATTAGAGCACAGTTAATAAAGTCATTTCACGTAGTAATGAATAAACTAGGCACTCATCTTTTCGTGTTTCCCACGCTGGTCTCGTTGTAAAATCATGGCTCAATCGTCGAAAATCTAGGTGGTGATGATTCCCAGCTCGGATGCAAAGAGGCCTAGGTTTTATTCTGCTATATTCAAAAGTTTTATAGATGTGTTTCACAAACCATTCTTGAAGATTACACTTTTGCAGGACAATGGTGGTGCAAAAAAGTAATCAGCACTCCGAATTTAAGTTAGACTTCTTTTTTATTACTTTTGCTGCAATATCACGTAACACACAAAACATCACTTCACAATACAAAACATACTTGAAAAATCTCCCTCACTGTTAAAGTTCACATTTTATAAGCTGACTACAATATGCGTCTTTCCAACATGACGTCCAAGACTTGACTTTCTCAAGGTCCGACTCTCTAACTAACTAACTAACTAACTATTAATCGCTTACGCACCCAAAAATCAGAGTTACAAGTACGACTAAGATCATAGTGGCAAAAGAAAGAATACAGATAAGAATAATATCATTGCAATATAAACATATCGATGTATCAAAGTACCTCTACATTAATCAAATCAAATCTGAATGTTGTCTCAGAAATATGTTAACTACTTCACAGAAACACAGTAGGATATTGCTGGTATCGAGAGGTTAAGTTGAGGTGCCGTAATGGTTACGTAATTCAAGTACCATTACAAACTGATGAAATCATAACCAAATTCCTTTTAACAAATGGGAATCACTTTAATAGTGCCTAAAAGCATTTTTTAAAAGAAGCATATTTAAAATTATAATCAGAAAGCACCCTCTAAAAATCAAAGTTACAATTTATTCAGAGGCAGAAAGAAACAAGTTTTGACTGCATGAGCTTTCGGGCAGAGAACCTTGCCGCTCCCTTTTGACACGGCCGTAGTTACGACGGCTCACAACAGCCACTGAAAGACTACACTGGTGCAAATCTGCAACACACCAGATAACTTTTAACTAAGGGTTTTAACAATTTACACAAGCACACAAACTATGCAACCCCCGTCAGAGGGATGGAAATGTTACAAAGCACAAACAATTAAAATATTAACCTTGCCACCGAAGGTGCAACTTGATTTTAACTTCTAAGAAAGTCTTAGGGTGAAAGGGTGGCAACTTTATATACTAAAATGATCATTTAAATATAAGCCCATGAAATGCAATCTTACCTAAAATTCTACAAGGTTGGCCAAACAATAGTTACGATGCTCTACAGTACACAGATACCGCCTCTCAAGATCATAGGTAATAATATCAAAGTTTCCAAAGATCAAAACATATTTCAGGTACTAGGCCGTTACACTCCAAGCAATAAGTTCGTTAACACACCAAATCCGACAAACATGACAGAGGCAGCTACTAACGTACGGTAGACTGATAGGGAGATTACCGAACAACCCGAACCGCAGGTTGCTCTAACCCGCCCCTACCCTACAAGGGAAAAACGGACCACCCAGTTTATAAACAACCACCTTCCCGCGGGTGGGCAAACGGAGAAGAATGGTGGGACGACTCCAAAGCAAAACGGCTGGTGACCTCACCAAGAAAACAAGTAGAATTTAACAAGAGTAAATCAAACAAGATATCACCAATCACTTAACTTCTAATAAACTGCGATTTCTCGATAAGACCTGGCGCAGCACCCCCAAATCGCTCTCCCGAACCGTCCGCTGCCAGTCGCTTCAACGGACGCAGGAAGGCGCGCCGATATCCCGTCTCACGGCGTCGCAGCTCGCCCCAGCCAGTCCGATGTCGTGGGTTGACTCCTGTTGCTCTGGTGTCGACCACGAAGTCACTACCCCTCGCTATACGCTGCGGCCCACTGGACTCACGTGGCGACCTCACATGCGCCGACGCTCAAGACGGACAAGTCATCTTGTGTCTCAGAGCGCGACCGACCAACTGATCGGTCCAACCTCCAATGCCCATTGCCTGAGCAAACTCGAGCAGACTGGCGGCCTAACGCGCAGACTCAGATGCGGGAACTAAGCCCCGACCTGGCGACCACTCGCTGAGTTCTCTTACCGGCGGAGTGGAAAGACTCTCATTTATCCGGCTTTAAAGATTGATCCGAATGAAAGACATACTAACCCTCCGGGCGACAGACACTGACTGCCCCCACAAATCCGGACGAGAGACATACTAGCAAGCTGGGGACGGGAGACTTACCCAGACTCACTCCAGACTCATCCAGACTGACCAACTGGCGAGCTCATAGCGCCCCTTAAATGCACGTGGACAGGCAGCCTTTCCCCTTTTCCACCACAGGGAGACACCAAAGCTGCGTTTGGAACAGCAGCGCCACCGCCAGAAACGGAGGGCGACTGCTTCACACAACATGCTGCGGCGCGCTCTTCAAAACAGCAATTTTTACCACGGCTCAGAAACACATTTTTTTCTCGGTCACTTTCGGTTCAGAAAAAGCTGAATTTGTTGAACACCATCGTGGAATATTCCCGCTTCAGCCCCTATAGTTCATGAAGTTCCTATGCGTGGCGGCGCTGTACGTAGGCATCAAAATCACAGTTGTCAGAGAGCTGTCATTGAGTTCCTTTCGGCGGAAGTACCGGGCAGTGAAAAAGACCAATAAAAATGTGTTAGCATGTGGACGTAATGTGCTGTTCCAGTCTCTCATGTACCTAAAGTCCATCACCGTTCCCTTTGGATCCCTACGTAATTCGGTGCTCTCCGATACACACGATCGAACAGCGGAGGAGTGGTACTCAAGCGTCAACTTTAGGGTACAATATCTCCGGATGTAATTAATATTTTGCAATGCAACAAACAGCACTGATTACGTATTTGTCTATATGTTCAGATGTGCTAACAAAACTAACGGGGTTCCATTTAAAAAAACGTAGGTTTGTGTTAAAAAACATATTTCCGTGCATTTTTTTTATGGTTTGTATTAACCAATTACACTAGCCCCTCTCCTCACGTTCAAACTGTGGAATCGATTCGTGAGTATTTGATGTGGTTTACGAAATATATCCAGCGGTAACGTTAGGTGACTCACCCTATATATATATACTTTTCTAGCTATTGCCGGAAATGAATGGCGTCTTGGTACAACCAGTAACTTCACCTCCCGACTCAGATCCCCTGTAATTTTAGAAAAGAGTCGTCTCATTAGCAATGACTAGATGTGTACAATCTGCGCGATTTGTTCTCCTTCTTAAGAAAAGCTAGTTTTTCACGTATCTCAATGTTTATGACGTCATGTCTTCCGAACTATGTGCCGTAAAACCATATAACTGTGCAGGTACTTCAGTGGTGTATGTGCATACTGTACTGATACGTAGCAGTAAAGAAGTAATGAATTAGAAAGCGTGTCTGACGCTTAAGCTTTACTGTATGAACTGTGAGAGTGTAATAAGCGATAAAATTCTTTGTTTTCGTTATTTTATGGGAGTGGCAGCGAGAAAAAGTTTTGAAAAGATTTGAAATTATGTATGAAGTCTGTTTGCAAGTCAACAAATGCTCTCATTTTCAATTAGTGTATGAGTATAGAGCGGGGAATTTGCCAGCCGTGAGTTCCATTGCCTCAAAGTTCACACATGTTTTCTAACTAGAAAACTTCTCACTGTGTTAAATATTCCACGTAAGGTTTTACTTATTAATGAGCAGATAACGACAGAATTTTAAATTTTATGATTCGGTCAGTAGTCATATGAAATTTCGAAAACCATATTTTTGCTGACAATAAGCCGCTAGGTACGTAAACTGCTACACGTGATTGTGTGACCATTAGAGCTAGCTTTTTTGTTTTGTTTTTTTGAGTAATCAGCGCACCACAAGCTTCTCTCCTGTGCCAACCTCTTCATCTCAGAGCAGCACTTGCAACCTACGTCCTCAGTTATCTGCTGGATGTATTCCAATCTCTGCCTTCCTCTACAGTTTTTGCCCTCTACAGCTCCCTCTAGTACCATGGAAGTCATTCCCTCATGTCTTAACAGATGTCCTATCATCCTTTCCCTTCTCCTTGTTATTGTTTTCCACACATTCGTTTCTTCTCCGATTCTGCGCAGAACATCCTCATTCTTTACCTTATCAGTCGACCTGATTTACAACATTCTTCTGTAGCACTACATCACAAATGCTGTGATTGTCTTCTGTTCCGGCATTTCCACTGTCCGTGTTTCACTCCCATACAATGCTGTGCTCCAAACGTACATCCTCAGAAATTTCTTGCTCAAATTAACGCCAATGACTGATACTAGTAGACTTCTCTTGCCCAGGAATTCTCTTGCTAGTATTCTGTTGATGTCCTCCTTGTTCCGTCCGCCGATGTCTATTTTGCTGCGCAGGTAGTACAATTCCTTACCTCTTCATCTACTTCATGATCATGATTCCTGATGTTAGTTTCTCGCTGTTGTCGTTTCTGCTACTTCTCATTACGTTCATCTTTCTTGGATTTACTCTCAGTCCATATTCTATACTCCATTCCATTCAGCAGATCATTTAATTCTTCTTCACTTTCACTCAGGATAGCAATTTCATCGGTAAATCATATCATTGATATCCTTTCACATTGCATTTTAATTCCATTCCTGAACGTTTCTTTTATTTCCATCATTGCTTCTTCTATGTAAACAGATTGAGGAGAAAGACTACAGCCCTGTCTTACACTCTTTTTAATCTAGGTCGTCCACTCTCTTTATTCAGTCTTGGTTCTTATACATATTGTATACTACCCGTTTCTCCCTTTAGCTTACCCCTATCTTCCTCAGAAGTTCTAACATGTAGCACTATTTTATATTGTTGAATGCTTTTCTAGGTCGACAAATCCTTTGAACGTGTCTTGATTTTTCTTTAGTCTTGCTTCCATTATCAATTGCATCTTCAGAATTGCCCCTCCGGTGCCTTTATCTTTCATAAAGCCAAACTGATCGTCTTCCAGCACATTCTCAATTTTCTTTTCCATTCTTCTGTATATTATTCTTGTCTGCAAGTTGGATGCATGAGGCTGTTAAGGTGACTGTGCGATAATCTAATTAGGTAGTAATATAGATAATCAGCATACCCATAAATGCTTCGCATTCGCTAAACACGTATGGGTATTCTGATATAGGCCCTATACTCCTTCTCTCACCTCTCTCTGTCCTATTCCCCTCTTTTTTTGTCCATCCACTCGTCATCCGCCTCTCTCTGTCCATCACCTCCTACCACTGTTCTCTGTCCATCTTCTCCTCCGCCATATCTCTTTCTACCTCCTTCTCCCCCACTCTCTGTTCCTTTCTCCATTGTCTACCATCTATTCTCCCTTCTCTCTGACCTTGAGATTGGCTTATTGTTATTCCCAATACCTGGAAACTGAAGTCGCTTAAAATGTATGCGTATGTCTTGTAAGGGGTATTACTGTCGTTCCTTGTTGCTCCATCTGTGAGGATAGTAGCTTCAGAGACTTCATTCAGCATAGGACTACAAAATTCAGATTCTGCACTAGTATTCTTCTCATAAGCCTTTAAGACATAAAAACCACGTTCCTGTTTAGTATTAAGATCGACTGCGAGGAAGGAAACAAAGCAACACATAGTTGTGTATACAATGTTTGTTTAAAATTGTATATAAGGAGAAAGAATATATATCGGAGAAACAAATTGTCTAATGTTTAAATGCCATGCTATTTTAGTTGAAACTAACTGTGGGAAATAAAATGAAACCGCACGTTTTCACAGCAGAGCGTAGAACATTTTCTTCCTCACAGTCAGTTTTAAGAGAAAACCTGCACATTGTTGTTTAAAAATTTCTGTTGTCTGTGTCCATTTAGGTATTTATTGAAGTATCGTGTAAAAAGTTTATGAAACATCATTCATCAATCATTTCGAGATTTTTGTTAACAACCATTTCTCTTTATTACAGTATACACCTACTTCTGTACTAAATGTATTAATAAATGCGTAACCTATGTCCGTTCGAACTTTTGTTAGAGTATCGTGTAAAATTAGTAACAGATTGGTCAGGAACTTTTCGAGATTTTTGGTAACAATGTTAAACAACCGCTCTCTAGGTGTTCCACTTTTTTTGTCAGGCAGTATGTGTGTAAGTATGCACGGAATAATTTCGTCTCAGTTTACTTTTGATCCTCATATTTCGTGTAGTTATTGTCTATCCTTCGTTCCTTCCGGGTAAATTTTCAGTACACCTCGTCGCGATGACCTGATCTTGTGAAGTCGTCAGAAATTCGATATTTCCCTCATGCCATCCAGAATAATTCAACCAATTGTTCGATACTTGGCAATCGACGTAATGCCGGCTGTGGTCGTTTTCCACGCTGTTGCCTTCCAGGCAGGCCTGATAGTTATTATTGTTATTATTATTAAGATTACTATTTGCACTTCATCTGCCACCCACAATGCAGTGTTAGCTCTATGGGTGTAGAGTCCTCATCATTCCAGATGAAACTGAAAGGCGTCAGGAAGACACACTTCCACATACGTTCAGAGCAACGTGCGCCTGAAATTGTTGGCAGTGAATAGTTTATTTCCATTTTTTTATCATTTCTGACATTTCGTTGCAACCTCTGATAAAGGCAAAGTTTTCGTGCGTTTATTTATTTATTTACTTATTTCTTTTTCGTGCTTACAGTCCGAGTTTTTCCTACTTTTCCATGTGTGTGTGTGTGTGTGTGTGTGTGTGTGTGTGAGAGAGAGAGAGAGAGAGAAGGAGAGATTCAGAGAGCCTGTATAACTGGGAGGATACGAGTGATTTGAAATTCGCTCTAGTTCCAGTTTCCAATTTATTCAGAGGTCTTCGTTGAGTTGGTGGCTTGTAGTGCTAATCCGACTCTTAAAACAACCTGTGGTAGAACCAGAGACATTGGTCAGTCTCGCAGAGCAGTTTTCCTGTTTCACTGGATATAGGTGTAGAGTTCAAAGGTACCTTCTCCCCTTCCGCTCTCATAGTTTCGAGGGATACTCCGAGCCAGCCCTTTCCTTTTGGACCTAGTAAGTTTAGACACATCCTCTGCGAATATTGTTATGATACCATGGACAAATTATTTACGTTTTTATTTGCGATTAACTTAGAACAGGTTAATGCACAGATTTCAAGAGTTTTATTTATTCTGAATTTTTCTTAGTTCCATCGATCTCACTTTGTCTTGACATAACGACCATTAAATCTGATCTGATTTGGTAATCTTTGTAGTGTAAACATCAGGGACTTGCAATGTGCTAACTACCCACGAATTGCATTCTACCTATTCATTTTTTCCCGTTTTTAGTTGCGTTTCCCTTGTAAAAACTGAATGATTTTCCGTCACCAGCCGAACCACATGCTTTTAAGTTCAGGCCAAACTGTCATATTTAAGGGATATATTATTTTCTCATGAGTTCAACGTGTACCCGCAAGCACATGTTTTTTTCTAACTTACTTCCAGGTTTTCCAAATTTATGGAAACTTATTAACTTATGGCCATCAGACCACCCCATTAATTTCATTACAAATGTGTCTTCTGATAGTCATGTTTACTGAATAGACCTTCTTCCTCTGAACTCAGTGAGTACGGTCATGCACATCTTTTTATGAGTTATTTCAAGATTTCTGTACTTACGGAAACAAATTGGTTGTTTGCCTTTCAGATCAAGTCCCTATTGTCATGATCATGCTAAAGAAATACCCACATGAACATAGTTTTATGAACAATTTTGTGTTTTTGGAATTTACGATGATTTATTCATTTTTGGCCATTAGCCCATCACGTATCCTTCAGTTCAGAATTTATTGCTTGTGATCCTGTGTAGTGAAAATATCGTCTTTCCCTTCAGCACAACTGATACACATATGGATGAATAATTTCGAATTATTACACTGTGTGGAAAATGATTTATGGGCACTGGCCAACGACTAGTCATGAGTGAATACATTATTGGAGCGGTAATCAGCCACTTGAACTCGTTCTTCTATAAGTAAGAAAATTTCTGCCAGTTAAGGATTTTTATGTTTTTAGATCCTTCTATGTGTTTGTGGTTGATTCGAGCATTCGAGAATAAAGGTAGGAATAAAACGTATTGGGGGCGCGAGAATTTCTTAAAATTGCTTTTATTCTGTACCGCCGTCCTGTGGATGTAAATATGGAAATCTTGTAGAATTGCGTACTTGTTACCGCCTACCTTTTCCGCTGCTGTCAATAATTGAACTGACTTAAGTGTGGCACTGAATGATTTTTAACTGAATTTCTTTATGAATCTTCACGCATTGCTAAATTTGCACACTTTCATGGTAGGTCAGCAACGGTAATCCAGTATGACACGTCTGAACGTTGACACAGACCGTTTCGCGGCCGAATGCGTATAATATTTTGCTAATTCGTAACGATCTTATTAAAATAGTTATGTCGTCTGGATAAGCTGAAATTCATTATTATTAGTACAGTTCATACTAATTAGCGTTTCTTCTGTCACTTACATCTTTTATTTATGTGTTGTGTTTAACAGACTAATCAGCATTAATGTAGTCTTACACATGGTTTAAAGCAATGTGACAAAATTCGGATAGTTTTTCAATTTCACGCCTGCGCATAGTATGTTGGTAGCACTTCGGCGCCTTGCCTGTTATGCTGTGTAGCAGACTTTAAAGCTGTGCGGATCAGCATAACGAAAAGGCGAGGGGTCTCGCTCGTTTTGTCCACTACTGTACATGTAGGTGCGCGAAGTGGCACAAATAGACCAGCTTTGTCAGACTGTGTTATTGAAGAGCCAATACTTACATTGTGTGGCGACACCTCGAGCCGCGTATGTACCCGTCTTCTCTATTAATTGGTAACCTACATAAATTAGTGTGGTATGAGACTCCAATAGATTATCTGTAGTAAGAGCGGTATAAGTTGGCCGCTGTCCTTCAAGTACTGATCGTCGAAAGTCGGCACTATTCGGAACATTTAGCGTCGCCTGTTCCCTTTCAGATTCCTGCCAACCTCAGGGAACCCAAAGTGCTGACCGTGCAATGGCCTGACGAAGTGTGGTTGTGCTGTCTGGGAGCGGATGATTAACTGATTAATAGCAGTAATTAAATATCCTGCAGTATCAGAAACGACCACAAATGTTTACTCAATGTTTTGAACATTTTTCTTCTGCTCCCTACAGTGTACTACAACAATTTTAATTTAATTTCGTATTCCTTGCTACGAATATGCACAGCATTTGATGACGACCCTCTCACTTTGCATTTACGAAGCCATGTTTCAAATTTATACTACAGTAGATTATCGGTACGAGTTGCGCACGCCCGCCCGTGATTTGTCAGTAGTGGAAGACAAACAGTGAAATATTCTCCCTCCCTCATCCTCTAACCCCACAGTGGCCGAGGTACTTACCCCTCTGCCCCCCGAGAGAAGTGGCCGTCTTACGAACGTCAATTAAATTAAGCATTTCTCAAAATGTTAGCGCCTCTCTATGTATTTAAGATGCTCTTAACGTTAGTTTAAGTTTTTTGGATTCGGTTGTTAGTTGCTAGATCCATATTATTGTTGTAAGATATGACTGAGAACAGCAGGTCTCACGAATACTTGGTTCGGACTGCATGTGACCCGCGGGGCATTGTTTGACGACGACTTATATAAACTTATTGGTTATCAATCACATGTTCTGAACATTGAGTTCGGTGTATATTACATATCAGAAGCAACAGCAAAAATAAAGACCCACAATACTTTTTAGCGCCCTATTCGTGAGGATCAGCTAGTTATTGGTTGACGACCCCACCCGTTGTGGTGGGTATTTCATCTCCCGGTCGTTAGGAGCTCGGCTGCCGATTCCCCAATGGCTCCTTGTTAAAAAGAACTCGGCCCATTTCCTTCAATAAACTCAATCGCCCTCCCAGGCCGCCCGCCAGCCAGCAGAGGTTGGAAACCCAGCCTCATTTGCTAAGCACCGTCGGATATACAAGGCACACAGCGATATGCCTCTCTCAACTACATCACCAACAACTTCAGCACGGAACAAAGACTGTCACGACCGTATTACGTTTGTATCAACATTAGGCAATTTCGTATTGCTCCTATTTAATCAGCTTATCTGAGGGGAAAGAAATGTTCATATTTCGATCTGCTCATCACAGTTTCGGAATGCTCACGTAGTCCCTTAAAAAAGACGAAGTCCGCTAGTCTTCTCACTCTCTCTTAGACTGAATAGAATTTTTGTTCCATATATCCACAGAAGCAGTATTCTCAGAAATGTACAGAGTGATCACAAAGTCCCATTATCCTTATCACGTGTTCATACATTCATAGACTTTCGCAGTGTATTAATGTGGGAACATGACAGAGAACAACTCTGAGGTAGTGTGACTGTTCTTTGCTATTTATTCCAGAGTGTCTGTGGGTACACCGCGTTTTCATAACTGAGTATGATTCTCCTCCTGTACAAAGTGAAATTCTCCTCCACAATGCTGGCGTGATGACAGTAAATGCGCGTCAAACAGCGTACTCAAATTCATCAAATGTCTAGCAACTTGTGACAGCAACCTTCTGTTTAATGAATTCCCCTAATGCATCTTGGAAGATGACAGTTCATGACTTTGGGGTGGCCACTACAAATTGACAGGGAGACAGACAGCCACACTTCAGTCATTTTATCAAGAAATACCTCACTGATATACTCTCTGACAGTTGTGTAATGGGCTGGTGCTCCATCCTGCTGGAGCCACACATGACTGGGTAGTCCCTGATCTTGTAGAAGTGAGTAGAAGGAAAAGGCGGGTTTTGGCCCACTGCCTCACTTTCTGCCTCACCCTCCAGGTTCGTCAGAAATTAAAGCAGTTACCAAGAACCTGCCTTTTCCTTCTACTATATTCAATCTATTCAAGTCTAACTCAATATTCATTCAAAAGAACATATTTTTTACAAAGGTGCACAAATGAAAAATGAATATCAAAGTCTTTTAAAAAAATGTGCAAATAAAAAATGATTTGTGCACATAAGAAAATAAAGTTAATACATTTTTTAATAAAAGGTGCATATATGGAAATGATTGGTGCATGTACGAAAGTAAATAAAATGGTTTAGTGAATGGAAAAATGACTCATTTCACTAGGTGAACTTAAGAAAATTAATAAAATGGATTAGTGAACGACAGGAAATCACTCATTTCCCTAGATGAACGTAAGAAAATTAATAAAATGGATTGGTGAACGAAAGTAAATGACTTCATTTCCCCATTCTCTATCGAACATTCTCTATCGAACGTTCTCCATCGAACACCTTCCACTCAGCGAAACCTATAGGCTGAACTTCTGGTCTCAAACCTTCTGTACATCAGCGCATCATGGAGACCAGCCTCTGAGTTAACAGAGTATTCCATTATTTCAGGCTGAAAGACGCCATTACTTCTTTAGTACGGGTGTCAAACCCGCCCAGGAGATGGCAATAAATACTACAGAGTAAAGGGAACCTGCATTTTTATCAAGAACTTCAATACAACCGACCCCATGTCATGATCTAGGATGCAATAGTTGCAAACAACTTGATAGATCCCTAGTTCTTCGAATGTGCTGAAAATCACATTATGTATGGCGTCAGTTTCGTGACAAGTTTATTCCACATCAGTAGAAGGAAAACTTGGGTTCTGGCTCAATGGCCCACTTTTTGCCTCACCCTCTGGGATCATCAGAAATTAAGTCAGTTATCGAGAACCCGCCTTTTCCTTCTACTATATTTCAAGTCTAACGCACTCAATCTTCAATCAAAAGAATATATATTTTACAAAGGAGCACACAAATAAAATGAATTTTAATCTTTTCTTAATAAAAGTGCACTTAAAAAAGTGACTGGTGCACGTAAGAAAATAAAATTAATTTTTATTTTTATTTTGAGCTTTTCCTCATTACAGAGGCTTATCTCCAACATAATAATTTACCTGGAAATGACAATACAAACAATAAACGTTCTTAAACTATACTCTCAAAATATTTCTCCAGGTGTTTCGATCTTGCGTGTCCTCTTCCTCTGCGCCCATTCTCCTCATCGTGTGCTGTACATTTTGGGGCCAGGTGGTCACAGGTCGTCCTCTTCTTCTTCTCCCCTCCGGTTCCCACTCCAGTATCAATTTTGGTATTCTGGCTTCCTCCATTCTTCGTACATGCCCGTACCACTGTAATTTCTTCCTATCCATTACGTCATATATACTTTCTTTTATTTCCATTCTCCTTATTACTTCGGTGTTCCTTATCTTTTCTTTCCTGGAGATTCTTGCCGATCTTCTCCAAAAGTCCATCTCTAGAGCTTGTAATTATTTAATGTGCTTCATGTTAATTGTCCAGGTCTCCGTTCCATACAGAACCACACTCTCTAATATGGATTTGTATATTAATTTGTTAGTTCTGCTCATTACATTCCTGCTCCATAAGACTGAGTTAAGCATCCCAATGACCCTCCGTCCGCTACTAATTCTTTTATTGATTTCTGAGTCTGATTTTCCCTCGATTTCTAAAATGGATCCCAAATAACAGAAAGTGTTTATCTTGTTGATTTTCTTTCCTTCAATGTATAGCTCATCTGAATCATTAGTCAAGTATTCTGTTTTTTGGTAATTCATCTTCAAACCCCAAGTTTTGTATGCTACTGCTAGTTGATTGCACATATAGTTAGCATCCTCCCCATCTTGTGCTACGACTACTTGATCATCAGCAATTAATAAATGATGTAGGTAAACTCCATCTCTTATTTCTAATCCCATACTATTACATTTACGCGACCATGTTCTAAGGCTAATATCTATATAGATTTTAAATAATGATGGTGACATGGGACAGCCCTGTAAAAGGCCTTTGCTTGTTCTAAATTTCTGTGAAAGTTTATTACCAACTTTCACTTGGCAAATGTTATCTTTATACATCTGTTTTATTATTTTAATCAAGGAAGGGTTTATGTTTGCCATATGTAGTGCTCTCCAAAGTAATTTTCTTGGAACAGTATCATACGTTTTTTCTAGATCTATGAAAATTAATCCTATACTTTTTGATTTTTCCCTATGTTTCTCCAAAATCTATCGTAATGTGAAAATATGGTCTACACATGATCTCCCAGCCGTGAATCCACATTGTTCTTCTTGGGTTCTAAAATTTTTTTCCAGTTTGTTTTTAATTACTTTCGCAAAAATTCTCATTAATGTGTTTGTAACAGAAATTCCTCGATAGTATGAACAAATTTTGCGATCCCGTTTCTTAAATATTGTATTAATGTAACCTAGCTTCATTTCGTTGGGTATTGAGTCTCCATGTATCATTTTGTTGAAGAGTTGTGTTATCAGTTTCACAATTTTGTCACCACCATATTTCAGACACTCCATATTGATATTGCCTGGTTCCGGTGATTTACCATTCTTTCCTGTTCTCAACGCCAGAAGTACTTCACTTTCTAAAATATGGATCTCATTATCTTCATGTCCTTTGTTCCTTCTTCTAGATATTCTTCTCTGTCCTCATTTAATAATTTTTGGAAATACTCTTCCCATTCCTTTTGTGTTATCAGTTGGAGATTAGTTTTGCTTTTTGTATCCTGTCGAAGCCCTTTCAATACTGACCATGCTTCTATTGCTCTCCCAAATCCTAATTGGCTATTCACCTTGGCACATGTTCTTTCCTATGCTTCATTTTTTGCCATCCTTATTTTTTTCGTCACTTCATTCTTCTTTTCCTTGTATATTGACCTTGTTTCTTCTGATTTATCATTCAACCACTGAAGGAATGCATTTCGTTTTTCTCTAATGAGGACCTCTAGTTCCTCTGACCACCACTCTGCTGCACGGTTGTGGTTGCTATCTTTTTTACCCAACACCTCTGTTACTATGATTTTCACATTAGCTTTTATATAGTCATATATTTCCTCTGTACTTCCTTCAAATGATTCAACCAGTTTCCTTTCCATCCTGGCCGCAAAGAGTGTTCTGATACTTTCGTCTTGTAGGCTGTCAATATTAAAAGGTAAATTTTCATCTTTCTCAGTCTGGTTCGTTTTATTTATGTTGCTTGTATCACTCCTTGCATTCTTCCATGGCCAGAAAGACTTCATTTTAACTAGATAGTGGTCTGATCCACACTGGGCTCCTCTATAAGATCTGACGTCTACTGCCTTGAAACTACTTGTTTGCCTAATGATAATATAATCTATTATAGAACGAAGTTCTTTGGTGTTCTGTTGCCAAGTATATTTATGAATGTCCTTATGTTTGAAAAATGTGTTGGTAATTTTTAGATCAAATTGTTCACAAATTGCAATCAATCGTTCTCCATTGTCATTATATTCGTCCTCTCCATGTTTTCCTACTATTCTACAAGATTCTCTAATTCCTACCCTTCCATTCAGATCTCCCATGATAATCAGTTCCTTTCATCTTGGGATTTTTTCAATAGTCTCCCTGAGGGTGTCCCAAAATGTATCTTTCTCCTTATCTTTTGTGTCGTTCGTGGGTGCATATACGCCAATAATCACAACTTCCCTAGCAAATAATGTCATTTCAACAGTTATTATACGTTGATTGATGAATGTCCAATTTGTGATTCTTTCTTTCCATGATTTTTTTATCATAATGGAGACTCCTGCTTTGGCTCTTACTGCTTTTGATACCCCACTCCAGATATGTACATAATTATCCAGTTCTTCTCCTCCTTGGCCTTTCTTCTTTGTTTCAGAGAGTACGACAACATCCATGTTGAACATGTCAAGTTCTGCGGGGAGTAAATTTATTTTAGTGGAAATACCTTGCACATTCCAGCATCCAAACATAATTTTCCGTTTCTCATTGCCAGTTCGTCGTCCAAAGTTCCAATTTTTCCGAGGCATATTATTAGGTTTTTTAGCATTTTTATGTTTTTATGTGAGTGAGGAGCTGGCCCACTGCACAACCCCCAACCTGGAGGACCAGGTAATTTTTACTCAAGGTTTTCTTCCTTTAGCCTTTGATAAGCCAATATCATACTACAAGGCAGCAGTTGCTAGTTTTGGTCCACCCCGGGTATTTTATTTCCCCGGTACCCACCATATCTGGTGAGCATTCCCCTATCCGCCACCTGGGGAGGCGCCCGATGGGAGACCAGCAAACTCCACACGGGATTTTAAAAAAAATGTAAAAATGTATAAAATTAATACATTTTTATAAAACATGCATGTAAGAAAATCATTGGTGGATGTAAGAAAAGAAATAAAATAAACTGGTGGAGTTAATAAATCTCATTTCCCTAGGTGAATGTCTGAATTTAAATAAAATGAATTAGTGAACGAAAGTAAATGACTCATTTCCCTAGGTGAATGTAAGAAAATAAATAACATGAATTGGTGAATGAAAGTGAATGAACGTAAATGACTCATTTCCTTAGGTGAACATAATGAACAAATAAAATGAATTGGTGAACGAAAGTAGATGGCTCATTTCCCCTAGGTAAACATAAGAAAATAAATAAAATGACTTGGTGAATGAAAGTAAATGACTCACTTCCCTAGCTGAACAAGAGAGAATAAATAAAAGTAATTGCTGAATGAAAGTGACTGGAAGTAAATGACTCATTTTCATAGGTGAACGTAAGAAAATAAATAAAATGAATTGGTGAACGAAAGTGAATGGCTCATTTCCGTAGGAGAAAGAAAGAAAATAAAGAAAATGAATTGGTGAATGAAAGTAAATGATTCATTTCCCTAGGTGCATGTAAGAAAACAAATAAAATGAACTGGTGAACGAAAGTAAATAACTCATTTCCCTAGGTGCACGCAAGAAATAAAGGAATTCATTCTCAAAAAATGCAAAACATTCCGTATCGAATAACTTCCACTAAGCGAAATTTATAGGTTGAGCTTCCGCTCTCAGACCTTCCGTACATCAGTGCATCACGGAAACTTGCCTCTGAGTTAACAGAGTATTCCATTATTTCAGGCTGAAACACACCATATCCTCTTTAGGACAGGTCTTAAGCCCGCCTTGGAGATGGCGATAAATATTACAGAAGCAAGGGCAGGAAATGTTTTGCCAAATGGCTAGCACTACCCATGCATAACGCACTTATGACTTCGTGAGGTTATGGCGATATCCTTCAGTCGACATATATGCAGTGAGTTTTCACAGAAGAAAGAAGCTACGAATTCGTATACATAGTTGGTATCCGATGGCAAAGTTAGTAGAAGAGCAAACAAACTATCCATTTGTTCACAGCTTCTTAGTGTTATATTAATTAGTATCACTCAGAATTGATGTTAAACAGTTTAATTAGCTTAACTTCAAAGTTGAAATAATCAAAATCGGTTAAAAAATTGTAAGTACTTTCAAAAATTTCGAGCTATATAATGATCATTAAAATCGATTTTAATCACTTAGAAACTATAGGAAACTGTTTAATTAGCCTCATTTCAAAGTTTAAATGATTAAAATCGGTTAAGAAATAGCTAAAATATGTAAAATATCGTAATATAGTTTTCTGCAGGTAGAGGCATCTATTGACAGTTTTCTCAACTGCTGCAAGACAAGTGTAGCTGGGAGCGACAGTAACAGAGATGAGGAGCTGGAGTAAACAGGAAGGCATGGCTAGGCTGCAACGTAGTCGGTTTAATCATGCCTACATTTCCTCCAGCCGTCAGTCGAGTTATAGCTGTACTCGAGGCATGACCTAGAGCATCAGCTATGCCTAGTGACCTTCAGTATTCAAATAGATAGATTTTTTGCTAATTTCGCAGCCATATATTAACTATTTTAAAAATTGAAAGTGCTAACATGACGCAGTTAAAGACTGCTTTTGCTGTCACTAATCTACATAAAAAGAGCTATTCAACAACAAGCTTACATAAAATAATAAGCTAGTGTTTATGATTATTGATGAAAACAATAATCCATGGTTTTACGGAAATCAAGTCGCTGAACTTCTAGGATATAATCATCCTCGAGATGCTGTAAAACTTCATGTTCAAGAAAAGTATTGAAAAACATATGCAAATTTCATTAGTGTTGAAATCAAGCTATCTAAATATATACAAAATTCACCAAATTTATCAATGAGCCTGGTCTATATTCGTTAGTTATGAGATAGAAAATACCCATCGAAGAAGATTTTCTAGATTGGGTTTATGAAGAAGTTTTACATTCAGTGCGAAAACACAGAGAAAATACTGATCAAATCATCAGAGTACATATAGAAGCAGACAATAAAGCAAAATGTGAAGACATTTCTAGACCCCCTACCCAGAAGGGGTCTAACTTATAATAAAATGGACTTGGCTGTGTTTTCTTATGTATCGGACATGGCTCTGTTCAATACCTACATTATCCGAAAAACAATACACCGTCAGAGGAAGGGGACTTGTTGATCACAGAATAAACATAGCAGAGGTAGGTCTAGGAAATGTTCAATTTCCGGACTACGGAAAGTATGGAAAATCGTTACTAGGTAAAACACTTCTTCAACTCCAGCTGCAATATTGGGCCCATTTCCCAAAACATATCCGTCCGATGCCTAAAAAAATAATAGTTTTCGAGACTACCATTCAATATAGGACTACTATTTTTTAGATTTGTAGTTATTTTCCTATTACGAATTCGTTCAAGGGGAGAATTTTCCCTTGTAAAGATATTTTTTGTTGACAATATCTAGGTTTAGGAACCGGGTAATTACTTTCTTTCTGAAGAAGTGATATCTGTAGAGCCCACGAAGATTATAATTTCTATTAAAGAATTGTTTTTGTGTAAACATCGTGTTACAAAGATAATATGCAAAAAAGGAACGAGAATTAAATAAGTTTTAACTTGTACGGGATCCGTATCATGTGAAACAAATAAACGTATAGCTGCAATTACATAACGCTGGCCCGTTTCGCACGCGTCGTGTCCAATCGCTTGGCCACGGAATTCGTCGAAGTAGAATGTGTGGCAAGGGGTTTAATACTGTTTCACATATTTTGCGTACCAGGTGGAACAGTTTTGTCGTGGTTTGTTCTCCAAAGGATCTCAATAATTCTGAGATAATGTCGTTTACTCCAAGTGCTTTGTTTGGACTTCGGTTTTTCAGTGCTCTGTCTAATGCTAATCGCAGTATCGTATCACCCATTGTATCGTCATCTGCTTCCTCCTTCATACCGTTGTCTTCAAGCTCGTTTTCTTAGCATAACCCTTTTCTATATTCCTTCCACCTTTTTCGCCCTCTCTTCATCGCTTCTTTTTAGTTTGGCACCTAGGTTCTTGGTATGCATACGGCTGCTTCTCTTTTCTCTGAAGGTTTCATTAAGTTTTCTATATGCAACATCTGTCTTTCTTAAAATTATGTTTGCTTCTATAGCATTGTACTTCTCTAACCACTCCCGCCATTTGGCAAATTCTACTTCCCCGCTACATGACTGCTGTTAAGTGCCTGGCCGAGATTTCATCGAATTACTTTCACACTGTTTTTCTACCGTTCCATCCTCGAACAGGTCGCGGGGAAAATGAATACTTACGTCTTTCCGTGAGAACTCTGATCTCTCTCATTTTGTTACTACGATCATTTCTCCCTCTGTAGGTGACCGTCAACAAAAGATTTTCGCATTCAGAGGAGAAAGTTGCTGACCGAAATTTCGTGAAAAAATCTCGCCGTAACGAAGGGGACGCCTCCGGTTTAATGATTGTCATCCTAAGAGCGTGTCACATCATGGTCACTGTCTCCCCTCATTAGCCATAATGCAAATGTGCTGCCCTTCTTTGGACTTTATCGATGTCCTCAGTCTGGTAAGGAGCCAACACCGCACAGCAGTACTGTAGCAGAGGAGGGAGGCCAAGTGTAGGCTGTCTCTTTAGTGGAATTGTTGCATCATCTAAATGTTCTGCAAATGAGACACAGACTCCTGTCCACCTTCTCACAACGTTATCCGTGTGATCGTTCCTATTTAAACTGTTCGTAATTGTTATCCCCATGCATATAATTGAACTGACAGTTTTTAGATTTTTGTGATGTACCGTGTAACCGAAATTTAACAGATCCCTTTTAGCGCTCATGTGGATGACCTCACAAATTCCATGATTAATGTCAACTGCAACTTTTTGCACAATAAGGATATTTTTCCTAAGTCATTTTGAGTTCTGTCAATCTCATTTTCTAGAGGTTTTCATTCCTTTGTATCTAGTTTGTTTTCTGAATTTTTATAGTTTCTTCTTTCACCACTCATATTCAACATCCCGTATGTTATCGAATATGTATTTCGAAATGTGTGTTCTGGCTAGTGAATAACACTAATTAGTGCAAGGCCTTTTCCGCCACAAATTAGTTCTTCCGTTTCTCAGTTACAGTAATTGTGGTCGTACACAATAGAGTGAGGTCTGTTGCAGGTGGAACAGTGCGTCCGGTCGACGCGGAGCGAACATCTGGCGAGGTTTATTACTGATGGCGGGTCCGATGAGTGAGGTCGAGAGATAGCAGGCGTGTGTGTGTGTGTGTGTGTGTGTGTGTGTGTGTGTGTGTGCGGCCGACACGAGTGGGTGCTCTCAATAGAGCCATAGATTCCCCTCCCCCCCCCCCCCCTACCGGCCTTAACCGCTGGACCCCCTCTACGCCCACTTCCGTTTCACCAGCCAATTCCACCTACTCATCCGTCCATTGATTTATTTTATTGGAGGGGCTGATTCACCAGCCGGTGGCCCTCTCCACAAGCCGCTGCAGCCTGTCCTGAACTTCTACCGAATGGCCAGCGTGCTCAGTCGCGTTTTCTTCTGTCCTACAACGAAGAATATTTTCGCACATGTTGTCTATCTGCGGACTTTCTACATTCAATTTTCAAAACTTTTTTTATAATGTCGGCACACATGTTCGTGATGTACGTTTGCGTTTTCAGCTGTTTCGAATATTTAGTTTGTTGTTGACATTCTAGTAGTTATACGTGTTTTCGAGTGCTCAGCAGATTTTTAATTACGAAAAAGATGGATCAAAGAATCTGCATTAAATTTCGCTTGAAAAACGGAATAAAGTGCAGCGCCGCATTCAGAATGTTGTATGTGGCTCGTTGTGAATCTACTACGAGTAAGACAAGAGTTTACGAGTGGTGACAACGTTTCAGAGAGGATCGGGGAGACGTTGAAGACGACCACTGTCCTGGACGCCCTAGAACATCAGTTACTGTTTACAGTGTAGATAAAGTAAAGAAAATGGTTCTCAGGAATATCACCGAATCATCGCCGAATCCCCATCAGAGAGATTTCTGATGCTGTCGACACGTCCTTTGGCTCATGCCCAGCATTTTTTTCCGATGTTTTGCGCATGAAACGTGTAGCATCAATGTTTATTCCGAAATGAATTTCGACCTAAAACGACGTAGCATAGACATTGCTCAGAAATTGCTGAATGAAGTCAACAGCGACCCACAATTTCTAAAGAAGGTTGTAACAGGTGACGAAATATGTGTGTACGGGTAAGACGTCGAAACGAACGCCCAGCAGTCCCAATGGAAACTGCCAGAAGTGCCAAAACCGACAAAAATGCGGCGGGTTCCATCATATGTGAAGGTTTTTCTCACTGTTTACTTGGATTACAAGGGGATAGTGAATCACGAGTTCCTGCCTTATGGTAATATGGTAAATAAGGAATACTACCTGGAAGTTATGCGCCGTTTGTTTGAAGCAGTCCGAAGAAAACGACCAGAATTGTGTCAAAACCAATAGTGTTCAAATGTGGGTGAATTCTTTCCCTAAGCTTACACACTACTTAACCTAAATTATCCTAAGGACAAACACACATGCCCATGCCCGAGGGAGGACTCGAACCTCCGCCGGGACCAGCCGCACAGTCCATGACTGCAGCGCCCTAGACCGCTCGGCTAATCCCACGCAGCGTCAAAACCAATAGTGTAAATTGCATCACGATAATGGTCCCGCTCACACCTCAATGATTGTTCATGTTTTTCTTTCTTCTTTTTTTTTGTACAAAACAAAATCGTTACGTTGTCTCAGCCACCGTATTCTCCATACACGACTCCCTGCGACTTCCTGCTGTTATCCGATGCTGAGAAGAACCATGAGAGAATGTCATTTTGGTATCTTTGATAAAATACAAATAGAATCGATGAAGGTACTGAACACCATAACGAAAAATGAGTTCCAGAAGTGATTGCAAGATCGAAAGAAACGCTGGTATAAGTGTATTGTATCTAAGGGGGTTTGTTTTGAAGGAGACAAAGTTGATGATGAATAAACAAAGATACTTTAAGAAAAACAAAAATTCCAGTTACTTTCTGATCACACTTTGTACTCGCTATGTTATTTCATTGATGAATTTCTCATTATGCGGCAGAGTGTGCGTTGTTTTGAAGCTTCATTGCAGTCTAGGTCAAGTTACATAAAACGAACCGATAGGCACGTTTCGACACGATCGAGCAACCAAATTTTACACGTGTTTGCTGTATAGGTCGTGTGGCGCTATGCGTTCCTTCTCAGAGTACTGCCTTCATAAGATGTACTTATTAATTTTACTAATCCATCGAAGTGTGTACTCGTATAATTCCTCGCACAGTGTCGTAGTAACAAGCACTAGAACTCGAGCCCGCAATCCTCCCTTTTGCTGGTTACTAACACACACTAACCGGCTGAACTGGGCAGCCGCGATTCGACACCCGCTCTCATAGCTTTACTTCCGCCGGTACCCGTCCCCTACTTTCCAAACTTCGCAAGTTCAGTCCCCAAGTTATGCTGAATCCTTACGAATCTGATGAAATTGTAGGTTAAAACTATGGTTCCACGTGCTCGTAACTTTTTTCTCGAAAGGTTGTCAGAGATTACCCAAAAAGTCATCAAACCAGTCCTCAAAATACGTCTTAACGGATGTTGTTTCTCACCTAATGATAACATTAATTGTCCTGCCGAACTGAGCACGCAAGGTAATGGATGAAACTGTTGCATGTTCACTGTAACGTGGATGCCCGACCCAAGTCATGTTACGCTAAACACACTCAAAACGACACAGAACCAGCTCTGGCCATAACAATAACATCCACTTAGAGCGGACCCATCGCCTCACTGGGCCATCCGTGCACTCTTAGTATCGCATCGTTTGAAAATAGCCGATATTGAGCCTCCATTGAGCTGTTATTCAGTTTCTGTGTTGTCTGGACTCTTGGAAACGTGCAGTGTAGCTTCTTAATGACGATGTGAGCAATGGACTTTTGCGAGTAACCCAACCCCAAACGTCCAAAGCACACGTTTCCTTTCACATTGTTCACTCGGGAACGAATTGAGATGTACCTGCGGCAACTCGACTGGGTTGGAAACCGATCGACCAGGAGTGACACTCGGACCGATACCTGTCGGTTGAGGTCTTTGTACGACCACTATTGTTACGTCGTGTTACATTGCAGCGGCACCGTTCCTTGTGTACACTTTGGAAAGTCCACATTTATCCACCTTTAATGCGGGTAACTGCTTTCACAGTGTGGTCGCAGCACGTCTAAACACAGTAGGTTTCATACATTCTGTCCACGTCAGTCTCCTTACTGAGCTGATATCATGTAACCCAGTGGCACATACAGTGAGGTGACAAAAGTCATGGGATATTTTCTAATATGGTGTCGGACCTCCTTTCTTCCGGTGTAGAGCAACAATTCCACGTGTCAAGGACTCAACAAGACGTAAGTCCCCTGCAGAAATATTGAGTCATGTTGCCTCTACTGTCGTCTGTAGTGTCTGTGATAATATTAACATTTTTGTTGGTTATTTAGTGTCTTTTGCAAGGAGAAATTATTACTGTGTGGACACCAAAAGTTTTTGCAAGTTTTGTACGTTATAAATGTTTAAAAGTTGTACACTCTTTAAGAACAGACAATTTTATACTTCGTCTAAAAACAAGAAAGTAATTGTCTCTGTCCTTGTTAGAACCCTTTTGCATTACACTTAGGACACATAAATAACATCGGTCCACTATTGTACTGAGAATTTTATATGTAGTTGTTGTGGTCTTCAGTCCAGAGACTGGTTTGATGCAGCTCTCCATGCTACTCTATCGTGTGCAAGCTTCTTCATCTCCCAGTACCTACTGCAACCTACTTACTTCTGAATCTGTTTAGTGTATTCATCTCTTGGTCTCCCTCTACGATTTTTACCCTCCACGCTGCCCTCCAGTACTAAATTGGTGATCCCTTGATGCCTCAGAATATGCCCTACCAACCGATCCCTTCTTCTAGTCAAGTTGTGCCACACATTTCTCTGCTCCCCAATCCTATTCAATACCTCCTCATTAGTTATGTGATCTACCCATCTAATCTTCAGCATTCTTCTGTAACATCACATTTCGAAAGCTTCTATTCTCCTCTTGTCTAAACTATTTATAGTCCATGTTTCACTTCCATACATGGCTACACTCCATACAAATACTTTCAGAAATGACTACCTGACGCTTAAATCTATACTCGATGTTAACAAATTTCTCTTCTTCAGAAACGCTTTCCTTGCCATTGCCAGTCTACATTTATATCCTCTCTACTTCGACCATCATCAGTTGTTTTGCTCCCCAAATAGCAAATCTCATTTACTACTTTAAGCGTCTCATTTCCTAATCTAATTCCCGCAAAATCACCCGATTTAATTTGACTACATTCCATTATCCTCGTTTTGCTTTTGTTGATGTTCATCTTATATCCTCCTTTCAAGACACTGTCCATTCCGTTCAACTGCTCTTCCAGGACCTTTGGTGTCTGACAGAATCACAATGTCATCGGCGAACCTCAAAGATTTTATTTCTTCTCCATGGATTTTAATTTCTACTCCGAACTTTTATTTTGTTTCCTTTACTGCTTGCTCAATATACAGACTGAATAAAATCGGGGATAGGCTACAACACTGTCTCACTCCCTTCCCAAGCACTGCTTCCCTTTCATGCCCCTCGACTCTTATAACTGCCATCTGCATTCTGTACAAATTGTAAATAGCCTTTCGTTCGCTGTATTTTACACCTGCCACCTTCAGAATTTGAAAGAGAGTATTCCAGTCAACATTGTCAAAAGCTTTCTCTAAGTCTACAAATGCTAGAAACGTAGGTTTGCCTTTTCTTAATCTAGCTTCTAACATAAGTCGTAGGGTCAGTACTGCCTCACGTGTTCCCATATATCTACGGAATCCAAACTGATCTTCCCCGAGGTCGGCATCTACCAGTTTTTCCATTCGTCTGTAAAGAATTCGCGTTAGTATTTTGCAGTTGTGACTTGTTAAACTGATAGTTCGGTAATTTTCACATCTGTCAACGCCTGCTTTCTTTGGGATTGGAATTATTATATTCTTCTTGAAGTCTTAGGGTATTTCGCCTGTCTCACACATTTTGCTCACCGGATGGTAGAGTTTTGTCAGGACTGGCTCTCCTAAGGCTGTCGGTAGTTCTAATGGAATGTTGTCTACTCCCGAGGCCTTGCTTCGACTTAGGTCTTTCAGTGCTCTATCAAACTCTTCACGCAGTATCATATCTCCTATTTCATCTTCTTCTACATTCTCTTCCATTTCTATAATATTGTCCTCAAGAACATCGCCCTTGTATAGACGCTCTATATACTCCTTCCACCTTTCTGCTTTCCCTTCTTTGCTTAGAACTGGGTTTCCATCTGAGCTCTTGATATTCATGCAAGTGCTTCTCTTTTCTCCAAAGGTCTCTTTAACTTTCCTGTAGGCACTATATATCTTATCGCTAGTGGTATGCGCTTCTACATCCTTACATTTGTCCACTAGCCATCCCTGCTTAGCCATTTTGCACTTCCTGACGATCTCATTTTTGAGACGTTTGTATTCCTCTTTGCCTGCTCCACTTATTGCATTCTTATATTTTCTCCTTTCATCAGTTAAATTTAATATCTCTTCTGTTACCCAAGGATTTCTAGTAGCCCTCGTCTTTTTACCTACTTGATCCTCTGCTACCTTCACTATTTCATCTCTCAAAGCTACCCATTCTTCTTCTACTATATTTCTTTCCCCCATTTTCGTCAATTGTTCCCTAATACTTTCCTTGAAGCTCTCTACAACCTCTGGTTCTTTCAGTTTATCCAGGTCGCATTTCCTCAAATTCCCACCAATTTGCAGTTTCTTCAGTTTTAATCTACAGTTCATAACCAATAGTTTGCGATCAGAGTCCACATCCGCCCCTGGAAATGTCTTGCAATTTAAAACCTGGTTCCTGAATTTCTGTCTTGCCATTATATAATCTATCTGAGACCTTCCAGCATCTCCATGCTTCTTCTATGTATATAACCTTCTTTTATGATTCTTGAACCAAGTGTTAGCTATGATTAAATTATGTTCTGTGCAAAATTCTACCAGGCGGCTTCCTCTTTCATTCCTTAATCCCATTCCATTTTCACCTACTACGTTTCCTTCTCTTCCTTTTCCTACTATCGAGTTCCAGTCACCCATGACAAATTATAGTCTCCCTTCACTATCTGAATAATTTCTTTTATCTCATCATACATTTCATCAATCTCTTCGTCATCTACGGAACTAGTTGGCGTATAAACTTGTACTACTGTGGTAGACGTGGGCTTTGTATCTATCTTGGCCACAATAATGCGTTTACTATGCTGTTTGTAGTAGCTTACCCGCATTCCTATTTTCCTATTCATTACTAAACCTACTCCTGCAATACCCTTATTTTATTTTGTATTTATAACCCTGCATTCACCTGACCAGATGTCTTGTTCCTCCTGCCACCGAACTTCACTAATTCCCACTATATCTAACTTTAACCTATCCATTTCCCTTTTTAAATTGTCTAACCTACCTGCCCGATTAAGGGATCTGACATTCAATGCTCCCATCCGTAGAACGCTAGTTTTCTTTCTCCTCATAACGACGTCTTCCTGAGTAGTCCCCGCCCGGAGATCCGAATGAGGGACTATTTTACCTCCGGAATATTTTACCCAAGAGGACGCCATCATCATTTAACCATACAGTAAAGCTGCATGCCCTCGGGAGAAATTAGGGCTGTAGTTTCCCCTTCCTTTAAGCCGTTCGCAGTACCAGCACAGCAAGGCCGTCTTGGTTAGTGTTACAAGGCCAGATCAGTCAATCATCCAGACTATTGTCCCTGCAACTACTGAAAAGTCTGCTGAGCCTCTTCAAGAGTAGTTTGTATGTTGATAGTAATTGGAGTTTAATAGTTTAAAAGTATTCCGGTACAAGTGAAAATAATTTAGTCTGCCTATGCAAGAGAAACAATCCCGCGACGTTAAGAGTATGTACAACGAGCGCATAAAGTACGAATTAGACACCACAAAAACACAGTTTAGATACTGCAAAACACACTCCATAAATCAGTAATGTTGTTATGGTTCAATATCTCTTACTTTTACAGCAGCATAAATTGAGAATTAATTATTTTACGCCGCGCGGGGTAGCCGCGTGGTCTTAGGTGCCTTGCTACGGTTCGCGCGGTTCCCCCTGTCGGAGGTTCGAGTCCTCCCTCGGGCATGGGTGTGTGTGTCGTCCTTAGCTTAAGTCAGTTTAAGTTAGTTTCAGTAGTCTAGGGACCGATGACCTCAGCAGTCCGGTCCCATAAGACCTTACCACAAATTTCCAATTTCCAATTATTTTACCTTAGCCTTGAGCACAGCCGTTACCGATTCTAGACTTTCTACTTACATCAGTTCTGCAAATTTTGTAGAAAAATATTTGCGATAGTCAGATCCCAGAACTCCTGTGGAATGATGACATAACTGTCTGTACGCTTTAGGGTGCGCTATTTCATACATAGTTACTGAAAATTCAAGTTTCAGCGTAATGGCGGGTAATAATGAGACCAGAGATATTACATTCGTCTCTGCAGTAACGTGTCATAAAAATGGTGAAAACTCAAGAATGTGGCAAATGGAAATTCATTTCTATAAATGGAAACTTGCAACCACATTAAGCTAAATGTCTATTTCAGAATAAATCAAATTTAACAGAATAAAAGACGTGAGTACAGCAATTCGCTATTAGTCACATCGAGTACATTAGATCAATCGCAAGCGAACAAATCGACCAGACAGTAGCAAGAGAGAACAAATCGAACAGAACAGAGGCATAATATTGTCGCACGATTATATGCCCTATATATCGCTATATAGCGATTACATGTTGGTTTCTCCTATACAAATGCTTGTAATGGTCTTTAGCTGCCATAAACTAAAAATTTTCTTTATGTACATAATTACACATTTCTAGTACCAGAATAATATTTCACTTGTAACAAAAATCCATAAAGTTTGTATATTTCATATTTAGTTGTCAAAAGTATTCATGGGAGCGCTATACGTCCAAAGTTGCGAAAGTTTGCCGGTGCACGATTTTGTGCTCGAAATGAACTCACAGTTACGTGCCATAAATGTTTGTGGGTTTCACATCGCGCGATCCGGGTGGTCAGAATATTCTTCAGACAAATCGCTAACAACAATGGCCTGGTGACATGGCGCGTTGTCATCCATAGAAATTCCATCATTGTTTGGGATTATGAAGTCCATGAATAGTTGCAAATGGTCTCAGCTTGTTCAGTTGGACCGGAGGACTCAGTCCACACCATGTAAATACAGCGCACACCATTATGGTCCCACCGTCAGCTTGCAGAGTGCCTTGTTGGTAACTTGGGTCCTTGGCTTTGTGGGGTCTGCGCCACACTTGAACCCTGCCATCAGCTCTTACCAGCCTAAATTAGGACTCATCTGACCAGACCACGGTTTTCCAGTCGGCTAGCGTCTAAATCGGTATTGTCAAATGTTCAAATGTGTGTTAAATCTTATGGGACTTAACTGCTAAGGTCATCAGTCCCTAAGCTTAACCACTACTTAACCTAAATTATCCTAAGGACAAACATACACACCCCTGCCCGAGGGAGGACTCGAACCTCCGCCGGGACCAGCCGCACAGTCCATGACTGCAGTGCCTTAGACCGCTCGGTGGTATTGTCACGAGGCCAGGAGAGGCGCTGCAGACTATGTAGTACTGTTAGTAAAAGGCACTCGCTTCGGCCATCTGCTTGCATAACCCTTGAAGGCCAAAATTCTCCATACTGTCCCTAATTGATTTCTGCTATTATATTCACGCAATATTGCCTGTCTGTTAGCACTAAAAACTCTAGGTAAACGCCGCTGCTCTCGGTCGTTAAGAAAAGGCTATCGGCCACTGCGTTGTCCGTGGCAAGCGGTAATCCCTAAAACTTTGCATCCTCGGCACACACTTGACACTGCGGATGTCCATTGAATTCCATAACGATTTCCGAATTGGAATGTCCCCCAACTACCATCCCGCATTCAAAGTCTGTTAGTTCCCGACGTGCGGCCTTAATCACGTCGGAAAGTTCTTCACATGAATCACCCGAGTAGAAATGACAGCTCCGCCACACACTGCCTTTTTATACCTTGTGTACGCAGTACTACCTTACCGCCATCTGTATGTATGCATGTTGCTATTCCATCACTTTTATCAGCTCACAGTACATGTCGCATCACTACCATCAGTATTTCAGCTGTAAAAGGTCATGTTGAGGCGTAGCGCCTTCACATCGCTCCTGTCCCTTGTTAGCACGATATCGTTATAGGCATGAGTCATCGACAGATGTCACCAGCTGACATGGACCTGAGTTACAGAGCTGCACGTAGTTGTACTAGTAGGCGGCAGAGGTCAGCAGTTGACGGACAGTGTTAGCAGTCGTAGTCAAAACAATGTTGTAAACTTATGTCTGACTAATATTTAATGTATTTGCATAATTATAATTGTTTTATATGCGTCATAATTAGCAGTGTGAGTGTTGTATGAGTGAAGAAGAACAGAAGTAAATGAAAATTGTTTTGTTTATTCACGAAGTGCCAGTTAAACTATACAGGGGATTTACTATAATTAAATGTGCAGTCAGTTTATGGTACTAATAAATCGTGAGCAGAACACAAATTAATCGGTTATTTCAGAAGCAGTAGTTTTATATTTGAAACTTTTCTAAATTTATTTATTTAGCAATTGCCATAGAAAGAAATGTTTTACTATGATTGGTGATTGATGTAAAGCGCGGGTTAGCGCGGGATAATACTACAAAATGATTTGCTGATTGTCATAGGAGCCAATCAGAAAAATGCAGGCTCGCGCCAATATGTGCTGGGAACAAAGCCTTTGGTGTGATCTAGAGGGGGTCGGGGCTGAGGGTTCGAACTAGTAACATCTCATTGAAAGCAGCTCCGACGAAAGTACTGTAAAATCGCGGAAAAATGCTAATTACGAGTTCGCGAAGTCGTGTGGAATTTCGGACGGAATATCAAAATTATTGCTTTTGACTGTTAGTTAAAACCGCGTGGGGTGTTGTGTGATCTAAGACTGGAACGAGTATTACGTGTAGAGCAGAGTGCACAACATTTGAGCGAGCATTTCCGTAACTAAACGATCCGGTGGACTCTATTAACTTCGGTAACGGGTGTAAATACCATAAACTGGCTACGTGTGTGATTGTGGTGTGCGTGTGAACTTTACATTGTGTTGCCACTTAGTACGGACTTGGCAGTATTAACTGTGATCTTTATCGTAAAAAATACACCTGAACATTTACATTGCCAAGTTAAAACTTTTATTTCGGTAGCTAGCCACATCCCGTTCACCGGACAATTCTATGTATGTTGCGACCTGCAGTAGACAGTAGTGGTCTAGTATTTTCTACTACAGCTTTTAGCTAGACAAATGAACATTGCTGGACACTGGCAGGGCGGTAATAAGTAACGTGCCACGCCGCAATGTAACCGCCCAGTACCAGTCTTACATCGTCTATAGCTCTCCAAAGCGATGAGTGTGGTCTTTTAAGGAAAAGGGGGAGTTGGGGAGCGGGGGGGAGGGGGGGGGGGCGGGGCTACGAATGATAAGTCGCGTGTGTGGGAAAATGATCTTGTACCGGACTTGCCGGGCAGCACTGTCTTGCGCTCCTGATTGCCGTACTATGTCGACATAAGACAGAGTAAGCGTTTTCTGCGCTTTATCCCATAAATTATCCGTAGGCACCGCGGAAAAAAATGTATTCTCTGTAAAAGAGGACCCGTTAAGTAAACAAGAATAAAAAGTGACCATTAGCCACTGTACTCTTTCTTCCGCACGCCGTTATGCTGTTCAGGTCGCCCCCTTCCACGAACGTCGTATTAGGGCCCACGCAAGAAGACACGGATGTCACGAAATGAGTAATGCCTTCCTGTTACGGAGGGAGGGATCTATCTTTGTAGATGCCCCGGCCGGAATGTTTTTAACGCCGGCGGCGGTCGGAGGGCGTCCCGTCAAAGGGACGATCGCGCCCCGTTGATGACGATCTCTCGCGTCATCAGACGCGGCGGCGCCGGCGTCATTAGTCAGGCCGATCAGCGCGCGGCATTAACTCCGACGCCCGTCGCGTCGTCGCGGGAGCCAATTACAGGCGGTGCGAGCCGGCCGGTCTCCAGCCCCCACCGGTAGCGAAGCATTCCTAGCGGTCGCCAGCGTCGGCTTATCGCGCATTCTGCCCGCACCGCACCGCGCCGCGCCGACGTCAAAAGTGATTCAGCGCTGACGTCTCGACGTGATCGATCGCTCTCTAAACGCGGGCCGGCGTATTTTTGCGGTATAAATACCGGTTAATGGGTCGCGCATCCGCCCGCCCAGCCGTCGTAATAGAGTGCGGCTCCGTATCTTTATTCAGTTTTTTTGTTCGCCGTCTGGTCTGTTAGCAAAACCTTCTCCTCTGAATGATTTACAAAGAGCTCACTTATGTCGTGGATCTTCTCTGCTGCAGACCGATGGAGGTCCCATGAGTCAGTGGCAAAGGCAACGTATCAAAGAATGTGGTCTTTTCGAGTGTATCTAAGGATGACAGACTAAAGGCCGAAATACTAAATGTCTTTTTCCAAAGCTGTTTCACAGAGGAAGACTGCATTGTAGTTCCTTCTCTAGACTGTCGCACAGATGACAAAGTGGTAGATATCGAAATAGACGACAGAGGGATAGAGAAACAAAATCGCTCAAAAGAGGATAGGCCGCTGGACCTGATGGGATACCAGTTCGATTTTACACAGAGTACGCGAAGGAACTTGCCCCCCTTCTTGCAGCGGTGTACCGTAGGTCTCTAGAAGAGCGTAGCGTTCCAAACGATTGGAAAAGGGCACACGTCATCCCCGTTTTCAAGAAGGGACATCGAACAGATCTGCAGAACTATAAACCTATATCTCTAACGTCGAACAATTGTAGAATTTTGGAACACTTATTATGTTGGAGTATAATGACTTTTCTGGAGACTAGAAATCTACTCTGTAGGAATCAGCATGGGTTTCGAAAAAGACGATCGTGTGAAACCTAGCTCGCACTATTCGTCCACGAGACTCAGAGGGCCATAGACACGGGTTCCCAGGTAGATACCGTGTTTCTTGACTTCCGCAAGACGTTCAATACAGTTCCCCACAGTCGTTTAATGAACAAAGTAAGAGCATATGGACTATCAGACCAATTGTGTGATTGGATTGAAGAGTTCCTAGATAATAGAACGCAGCATGTCATTCTCAATGGAGAGGAGTCTTCCGAAGTAAGAGTGATTTCAGGTGTGCCGCAGGAGAGTGTCGTAGGACAGTTGCTATTCACAATATACACAAGTGACCTTGTGGATGACATCGGAAGTTCACTGAGACTTTTTGCGGATGATGCTGTGGTATATCGAGAGGTTGTAACAATGGAAAATTGTACATAAATGCAGGAGGATCTGCAGCGAATTGACGCATGGTGCAGGGAATGGCATTTGAATCTCAATGTAGACAAGTGTAATGTGCTGCGAATTCATAGAAAGAAAGATCCCTTATCATTTAGCTACAATATAGCAGGTCACCAGCTGGAAGCAGTTAATTCCATAAATTATCTGGGAGTAGGCATTAGGAGTGATTTAAAATGGAATGATCATATAAAGTTGATCGTCGGTAAAGCAGATGCCAGACTGAGATTCATTGGAAGAATCCTAAGGAAATGCAATCCGAAAACAACGGAAGTAGGTTACAGTACGCTTGTTTGCCCACTGCTTGAATACTGTTCAGCAGCGTGGGATCCGTACCAGATACGGTTGATCGAAGAGATAGAGAAGATCCAACGGAGAGCAGCGCGCTTTGTGACAGGATCATTTAGTAATCGCGAAAGCGTTACGGAGATGATAGATAAACGCGAGTGGAAGACTCTGCAGGAGAGACGCTCAGTAGGTCGGTACGGGCTTTTGAGGAAGTTTCGATAACATACCGTCGCCGAGGAGTCAAGCAGTATATTGCTCCCTCCTACATATATTTCGCGAAGAGACCATGAGGATAAAATCAGAGAGATTAGAGCCCACACAGATTCATACCGACAATCCTTCTTTCCACGAACAATACGAGACTGGAATAGAAGGGAGAACAGATAGAGGTACTCAAGGTACCCTCCGCCACACACCGTCAGGTGGCTTGCAGAGTATGGATGTAGATGTAGATGTAGATGTAGATTTCCTCGCAAAAGTCTCCGAGATCGATATCTCCGTCTTATTCTTCCTCTTTGAGATGTTACTCAATTGCACATTTTCAGGAAACCAACCAGAACTTTGGAAACGGAATTAAATTTCCGAGAGAAGAATTAAAATCTTTGAAAATTGCCGAAGACACTGTAATTCATTGATTTAAAATGTAACACTCTATGCGTAATTTGGCACCACAGTGTTAGACCATTCGACCCTCAGTAATAACTGGCTTTTATCGAGATATGCTATTTGCGCAGATTCGATTCCGAAACTGTTTAAGAGAACTGGAGGGCATAAATTTTTTTTCAACAGAATTTATCCTCGAAATCAAGTAAGATGTTCGCTGTTGTTTAGTGTGTTGCCGTGTGAACCAGGGACGTTAAACGACTGCAGCACAATAGAGGTAAAAAAAGATAGGAGGTAGCATTATGTCACAAACTTGAAGCCAATGTTCGCCAACTTAACTAGCCCAAAACATTAGGTTCACCGCATTCATACCCTCACAATTCAGCGCGGTGACAGTTCCCAAGTGACGTCACTCTGACTGTGTCGTATTACTGGAGAAAACACGGATTCAAGAACAGAAAAACGGTCGAAAGTGCCGTTATGGCATTATGTTATTCATGTAAGCTCTATAATTTTTAGTATTTAAAACGGTTGTTGAGCGCACACGACAGAAATAACGAACAAGAAGCACTCTTAAACAGTAGTCCGCTAATGATTTTGCCCTACTTGAAATGGCGGCAAGCCCCACCCACTCTGACCGCAAAACAACGGACAGCGGAAGTCTGTAGTGCCACCTCCCTTCTTTCTTTACCTCCATGAGCACAACGCCTTGTAGTAATCTCTGAGTTTCATATTGGTTACTCAAAGAAACAAAATAGTTTTTTAACTTCTACATACTTCTGATCACTTATCACTTTTTAAGCAATTTAGCGTAGTATTTTTCTCTGACAGGTTACATATTTCAAGTTTTCTTACAGTGACGAACAAAAAATTCACTCTGATCTTACTTCATTTTCGTCACGTATAACCATAGGTGCATTTATATCAATATCTCACTGTCGTATTTCCAGTGCATATTTGATTCAGTATTATTAAAGCGTTTCAGAATCACTTCTCTAGTAGATGAATTTGAAAATATTTCAAGTATAATTACCAGTAAAAATTGACATATGACTGCTTATGGATTTTCAGAATTCTAAATAATTTACTGCATATTCGCTATATACAAGCTGCGGCAATTCTTGCGGAGCTTAAGACGTGGTAATACATTTTTTAGTGGAGGGTGTAAGAAGAAACTAACAAGGAATAAAACCCCTACATGAAGCTGTAAATCTGCTGGTTATTTCACTCTATTACTGATTTTGAGTTTTTTGAATGATTAAGCCTATAATTTTGTTTCTACGTCCATTAAACTAACAAAGGAACCTCCCCATCGCACCCCCCTCAGATTTAGTTATAATTTGGCACAGTGGATAGGCCCTGAAAAACTGAACACAGATCGATCGAGAAAACAGGCAGAAGTTGTGTGAACTATGAAAAAATAACCAAAATATACAAACTGAGTAGTTCATGCGCAAGATAGGCAATATCAAGGCAAATGTGAACAGAGGAGCGCCGTGATCCCGTGGTTAGCGTGAGCAGCTGCGGAGCCAGAGGTCCTTTGTTCAAGCCATCCCTCGAGTGAGAATTTTAATTTTTTATTTCCGGTTTACATGACAAACTCTTATGTTTTCATCACTTTTTTGGGAGTGACTATCACATCCACAAGAAAACCTAAATCGGGCAAGGTAGAAGAATCTTTTTACCTATTCGCGAAGTGTATAAGGTGGGTGGGTCGACAACATATTCCTGTCATCTGACGCACATGCCGTCGCCAGTGTCGTATAGAATATATCAGACGTGTTTTCCTGTGGAGGAATCGGCTGACCTATGACCTTGCGATCAAATGTTTTCGGTTCCCATTGCAGAGGCACGTCCTTTCGTCTACTAATCGCACAGTACTGCGGTGCGGTCGCAAAACAGAGACACCAAACTTATACAGTGAACAGAGATGTCAATGAACGAACGGACAGATCATAACTTTGCGAAAATAAAGAAAGTAAAATTTTCACTCGAGGGAAGACTTGAACCCAGGACCATCCGTTCCGCAGCTGCTCGCGCTAACCACGGGACCACGGCGCTCTTCTGTTCACATTTGCCTTGATATTGCCTATCTTGCGCATGAACTACTCAGTTTGTATATTTTGGTTATTTTTTCATAGTTCCACACAACTTCTTCCTGTTTTCTCGATTGATCTGTGTTCAGTTTTTCAAGGCCTATCCACTGTGCCATTGTAAGTAGGCTGTTTATGTTTTCTTTATGTAAGTAGGCTGTTTAGGTTCTTATTGGCAACGTTACGTAGCGCTCAATATGAAAATCACTGGCTGTGCTGTGTGCAGTCTGTGGCTGCTTTGCAATGTTGTAATACTCGCCATTGTAGTGTTAGGCAGCTGGCTGTGAACAGCGCATAGCGCTGCGCAGTTGGAGGTGAGCCGCCAGCAGTGGTGGATGTGGGGAGAGAGATGGCGGAGATTTCTAATTTGTCATGAACTGCTATATTTATATATGATGATATCAAGGTAAATACATTGTTTGTTCTCTACTAATATCTTTCATTTGCTAACTATCCCTATCAGTAGTTAGTGCCTTCCATAGTTTGAATCTTTTATTTAGCTGGCAGTAGTGGCGCTCGCTGTATTGCAGTAGCTTGAGCAGCGAAGATTTTTGTGAGGTAAGTGATTTGTGAAAGGTATAGTTTAATGTTAGTCAGGGCCATTCTTTTGTAGGGATTTTTGAAAGTCAGATTGCGTTGCGCTAAGAAATATTGTGTGTCAGGTTAAGCACAGTCTTGTATAATTGTTCAAAGGGGACGTTTCATATGTCGACCCTTAGCCTAGGATACCTCACTGGAATCTTCTGATTTTTTCTTGTAGTTTGTGTATTTAGTGTAGCTTTTGTTTATTGCTAGCGCGTAATTGTAGAGAGAATCTCCTTTGTAGTTGTAGCCTTTCATTGTTGTACAGTAAAACAGTTGTGGCATGCATGTAGATTTGCACCAAGTATTTCGCAGCTACGCTTGCAATTAACTAGATATTATTTTCAGTGCTATGTTAATGTGTTCTCCTATTTTTGCACTTCAAATTGTGCTTTTCTGTGTTATCGTGTGAAATATTGTGACAATTATGGCGTGTGAAAAACATAACACTAGGCTCCAAACTAAACTGAGAAATAATAGTGACGACGAGCGTAGCTTATCAGCGCCGCAGAGTAATGAATTAACTAATGTTCAAAGTAGTAATTTGGTAACTGTGCACAGGGAAATGGAGCGGGCGTCAAACAATGGCGTGGACAGTGAAACAATTAGTGAAGAGGGAAGCATTATCGATCGATCGGTCGGCAACAGCTCGCCTCAGGAATCCGAAATGACACGACACGATCTCGCAAATACTGTAGATTCAGGTTTTGGATCCTCACCGTTTTCTCAAATAAGTCAAGACACATTTTCTGCTTGTCAAAATGTGAATGTTTCCGGTGTAAATTCACTGCCGAAAAGCACTGAGGAACATGTTTCAGACACCAATGCATTGTTATTACAATTAATACAACAAATGGGACAAACACAGCAAAAGCTTCAAAAGTTAGACACAGTGGAGCAAAACCTCAAAAAGTTAGACACAGTGGAACAAAATCTTAAAAAGTTAGACACACTGGAACAAAGTCAGAGACAAACACAGCAACAGCTTCAAAAGTTAGACTCATTGGAACAAACTCTTGAACAAACGCGTGAAGATTTAACTACTGAGTTACATAACATTGAATCGAAATGTCAAAAAGTCTGTAATGACGTAAAAACTCAAATTTGTGAGCATTTTCAACCTATTTTTTCGCGGCATGAAAAGGCATTACAGAATCACGAAGCAGCCATAAAAGAACTGCAAATTATTGTTCATGAAAATCATGAGACCTTGCAAGCTAAATTTGACTCAGTTGCATCTACCGATTCGGTTACGCAACTTGCAAAAACTCAGGAAAACTTAAAGAACACAGTAGATTCGATTTCAACACAAATGGACAATCTGAAACTTGGTTCAGAAAAACACATTGAGGAAATGTGTTCACTATCGGAGAAAGTAGCCGAACTTTCGGATCAGTTCACTAACTTATCTACGAAGGTAGATGATAATCTGAACGACACAAAACCGGTAGTCTTTAATGACACAGAAGAGTGCGAACAAATTAGGAAATTCAAACAAAATCAGAATCAAATTAATACGCAACACCAAAGAGAAATCCGGGAAGTACAAGATCAGTTGACTCAGGTAATACAAGAATTACGTATTTCAGAGGCCACTCGCGCTCCAATACGGGAAGAGGGACTTAGAAATACGGAACAACCACAAAATAATAACACAGGACACTTCGGAAGTTATGAAAGAAATTGGCAAGGTGCACCGAATTTTGAAATGGAACCGCCGAAACGACGTAACAATGACCGATATGCGACTCGCCGACATGATGACTTTGACTATAAGCTGTTCATTACTACACGTAAATTCAAAACATTTAAGAATTCTGGGAACGACATTCATCCACAAGCATGGCTCCATCAATTCTCTCATTGTTTTCCTCCCAACTGGTCATTAGAGCACAGATTAGAATTTATGTGTGGCTACTTAGAGAATGAACCAGCTGTAAGAATGCGGTCGGTCATTCACGATTGCCACAGTGAAGGAGAGTTTTACCATGCCTTCCTCTCAGCATATTGGTCTCAGGCCACACAAGACCGAGTAAAACAAAGCATCATAATGATGAAACGTTTCGAACAATCTGAATTTTCCAGTCTTATGAAATATTTTGAAGACATGTTGCACAAGAATCAGTACCTGTCAAACCCATACAGCCCCTCAGAACTCATCCGCATTTGCTTAATCAAACTGCCTGAACATTTACGACATATTATTTTGGCAGGACGTTGCAAAGACGACATTGAAGCATTTCAGGGACTTTTACAAGAATTAGAAATTGACACCGACAATCGCGGAACGCGAAAACGGGAAAACAATCACTACAGGTCACATCCGTCACAATTCCGTGACGACAGAAGTAATAACTGGACACGACAAGGCTATTCTCACAACACAAATCGTGACCAAAACAGACACCACCCTTATGACAACCGCTGGCAGAATAATAGTTACAGAGAAAGATCGCATTTCCGTAGAAATGAATATGACAGAGATAACCATAGAAATAGACAATATGGTAACCAGAACTATTATTGTCAAGGGAGGCAGAATAATTTCAGACGCAACAGTTCAGCACGCAGTTACAATTAAGGGAGAAATTCTCCACCACGTGGCCGACAAGAAAGAAACTGTGTAAACTACCGACAAAACGACAGACCTGAATTCCATCAGAACTGGCGAGCTTCAAACAGGGCAGGGCCTTCCCGTCAAAGTGAATTTGTAGAAGTTAGGTCTCCTAATCCCAATAACGACGCGCGCCAACAAAGGAACAGACAATGACTCGCACCGCAGGCAGCCGCGTGCGCCGGCTGGCTCAGAGAAAAACAACATAGGCGCTAACCTTGAGAAAAAAATTCCAGTATTCTTTACCGACGAATACCATATGACAATTGCATTCAAGTTGAAACTCTGCGTACTAGGAAGAGTAAAGGTTTACACCACATTTCACATGTAAAACCGTTTATTGAAAAATAATCTGCTTTTTAACTTTGTCTTTGCCATAAAACTTTTCACTTCACATTTCTAGTATGCTTTGTCAGATTTAGAATCTGTTAACATGTAACAATGTTTGAAGTGAAATATCCAGCCAAGAACCAAGAGAAATTATTTAAACAGAAATTACGAATGCATTGTTATTGTGAACAGACGACACAGTGTAATTGTGTGTGTACATTCTTGCTTGTTAGTTGTACGATTAGAACATTTACCAGTACTGCTAATGAGATTTTAATGCAACATTTTGGTTTACTTGAAAATACATTCCGGATTTAAAGTACTTTCTGAGAGATACCAGATGACACAGAGTTTAGTTTATGTGACAGCTACACGATTTTTATCACGACGCTACTAATGAGTGACAATTTACAATGTTGCTTTTGCAGTGTATCTGTTTTATATTTGCACAGTTTTCTGTTTTATTCTAGAAAGTAAAACAGGTTTTAGTAGTAACTTTTGTGCTATAGCTACAATGAGACTGCCTTTTCCGTAGCACAACAGTACGTTACAGCACAGTACTTTCCTCATCACGGCAATAAGCGTAATAACTAAGACATTTATACGCAAAGCATTTCACTTTTGTGTATTATGAGGTAAGTACATTGACTTCTGCAGAACTTAGCTTTCGGAGGACGATAACTACGACACTTCCACACAGATTATGTTGCAACAAGACGCACATTTAGCGCTACAGTACACGTATTTGAGTGATTAATTTTGTACTTAAAACATTTATTTTTAAAGATTTTTGAATTACAAAGAAAGTTTTCCGTGATACATTTCATTTTATTGCTGTAATCTGTAACACTTGAGGGTATAATTACATTAATCCTCAGGGGGGTACACGCTTACTTTGTGTACCATGTGTGTGGCAACCACAAGGAGCCCTAGCTAATATGGTATTTGCTTACACAACTTTACACATCGGTACCATATTTCTCTAACACAGAACTACACAGCTATCTGATCATTTAACTGAGAGATAAACATGTTTTTTACTACGTCAGTGACCCATGTTTACGTAATTACACCGTTGGATAACTTCACACTTATGAAATTGTATTTTGTCTGTACTTTGTGAAATGCTCATATTTTTTTGGAACCATTGCGATACTATGAGAGCTTTGAATGATATATTTGGTATGGATTCATGATTTTTAAAGTACGTTTGAGGTAGATGACACGTTTGAAATGAGCAGAGAATTTTTTTTAGGGTTTGAAATTATTGCAGAAAGCTACGACGTTTTTCAGATTTGACTGAGGTGTTATGATGTTATTATTACGACGACGATGTGTACTATGCTGTTGAGATATGTTTATGATCAATAAGATGATGCTACCGTATATGAGGAAAAAGAAGTATGTTGGAAACCAAGAATCGTACTTTAAGAGTTATGAAATGTGTGTGTAAATGCGTGAATGTATCACAATGCCGGCGAAAATTTTTTGGACAACGTTATATTTATAGGATTTTCTTTCTACAGATTTGCAACGCTAATTCTTGACCTGTGAAATATTTTTATGTGAGACTGTCACTGTAGCGGAAACTGGTGTCGTAAATATTTCCGTAAGAAAGTTAAGTGACCACCTGCACGTAATGCGTCGTGGGCACGCAGCTGTGTCAAACACCTGGAGAACAAGCCATTAGGGTGTGCCTTTCCAGAAGCACAGGTAGAAAAAAAAAAGAAAGGGAAGGCCATTGTCCGCGCTACTGACATCTCCTTGTTGAAAGCATACTGTGGAGCTCGTAATTTATGATATTTACTGAAATGCCTAATGAAACGATGAGAAACATTTCACAGCTATTGCCTTGCTAGTTAAGAAAAATGCCATATGGCTTGCTTTATGTATTTATTTACACATTTTGTTTAATATCAAGTTTCTAGCTGCACTGCAGCATTGGTTAAAATAAAATTTAATGTATGTACTAATATAAATATTTTATGCCTACAGATCCAGTAAATAATTTTATGATCTATCCAAAACAAATGAGGGAGCACAAAAAGACATTTCCCTTCACAGGAATTGCATAAACAATTTTTTTACGATTTGGTAACTTATCTACTAGCGTAAGTTTTTGTGATGCATCACTCTAATGTTAAGATGTGACATAGGTATTAGACATGGCCATTTTAGTGTAATATTTTTTCTGCTTGCGCTATGTCATGTTTAGGTATAAGTTGCTGCTGTTTGCCAGGCATAGTGTTATTGAATTTGACTTTTGCTAATTTATGCTGCTAGCTTTGCCAATTTGCATTTTTTGCATTGCTGTTTGTGTTGATTTGTTATGTGATGCTGCATTGCCTCGTCCCTTAGTTTGGTATCTGAGCTCAGTAGATTTAAGTTAGCTTAAGAGGAGACTATATAAGAAAGTAACTATTATAAATTTATAAGAAATGCATTGAGAAGCTATCAGAAAATGGTCTGGCGAAATAAAAAGGATACTGTACAGTGGAGAAAAACTATTATTGACAGAGGATGTGAACAAATTACAGAAGACAGGCTTAGATAGGACTTTTGGGAATAATGATGAATGAAGGGAGATCTCCAAGAAGCAAAGAAAGTTTTGTTTGCAAAATACTGCAATGAAACAAACCCTGTCCTTTCCTTTTGTGTTATCCCACTATGTGTTTGGGTACCCTTGTGTATATATGTTCTTCCTGTCTTTATATGTTTACCTCATAAGACTTATGTTGTAGAATTTTTCTCATACTCAGCTACATGAACTATGATGAGGAATACTGTTATCCTCCAATATAATTTGCGTTAATAATATGTTATTTACTTTGTAAAGATGTTAGACATTATTAATTCTGTTTTGTTTTAATGCTCATGTGTAAAGTTGAGGTTTCAAAAGTCATTCTGATCTTTTATGTATGTACTCATGTCATAATTCCTGTAACACTGACGTATATGTCTATTTCTATTCTTTTGTAAAGCCCCTATTACTACAAATGTTATCTATATTGTTATGTTTTTAATGATGTATTGTGTACCTTTGTTATTGTATTCTTATGTTATAAAATTGTAATTGACACCAGTTCATGATATTATTAACTTGTTAGTTACATTTCACTGCACACGTTTCTGTTGGTCATAGTATATGGACAATATGTGAGAAGTAGGGACTGATAGTGTTTGCACGTGTGTTAATGATTCAGCAAGGGACTGGATAACAGCATTGCTGGTTCTAAGGACAGTTCCGAAAACTTTGTGAGTGGTTTATGGACTTTCTGTATTATCCGCAAGACTCTTCAGTGGTGATTGTGCACCTGCACAGTCACAACAGATGGCTGCTGGCCATCTCTACAAGGACTACAGTGGGTCTACATCTTTGGTGGCCCACCAACGCCATTATTTCTACAAGGACTACAGTGGGTCTGCATCTTTGATGACCCACCAACGCCATTATTTCTACAAGGACTACAGTGGGTCTGCACCTCTGGTGGCCCACCAATACCGTAATCTCTACCAGGACTACAGTGGGTCTGCTCTGTGATGACCTAACTGCCAATATTCTTCAAAACGTCGACTGACTCTGCTGTGGGTTTGCTCTGTTGTGGCCCATTACCTGTCAGCATGTCAAGAGTCAGCACTGTCTTTCCGTTGGAAGGACAACACTACTTCTTCAAGACTGCATGGAAATCCACTACTTCTGTGTGCAATTTTTTTTACTAATGAGACTTTGTGAAAAAAAACTGTAATTACTATTGTGATGAACAATCTGGACTGTCTTTATGGACTGTGAGAAAATTTTAGCTTTTGACCAACATTGTATAAATCAGTGTGTGCATTTGATATCTTTCTTACTGTAATTATGAAAAATTTTTGTCAAATCTGTATTGGCCAGTGCCCAACACCATTTGTAAAATTTTTTTGTGGGGAGCATGGGGACTATGTAAGTAGGCTGTTTATGTTTTCTTTATGTAAGTAGGCTGTTTAGGTTCTTATTGGCAACGTTACGTAGCGCTCAATATGAAAATCACTGGCTGTGCTGTGTGCAGTCTGTGGCTGCTTTGCAATGTTGTAATACTCGCCATTGTAGTGTTAGGCAGCTGGCTGTGAACAGCGCATAGCGCTGCGCAGTTGGAGGTGAGCCGCCAGCAGTGGTGGATGTGGGGAGAGAGATGGCGGAGATTTCTAATTTGTCATGAACTGCTATATTTATATATGATGATATCAAGGTAAATACATTGTTTGTTCTCTACTAATATCTTTCATTTGCTAACTATCCCTATCAGTAGTTAGTGCCTTCCATAGTTTGAATCTTTTATTTAGCTGGCAGTAGTGGCGCTCGCTGTATTGCAGTAGCTTGAGCAGCGAAGATTTTTGTGAGGTAAGTGATTTGTGAAAGGTATAGTTTAATGTTAGTCAGGGCCATTCTTTTGTAGGGATTTTTGAAAGTCAGATTGCGTTGCGCTAAAAAATATTGTGTGTCAGGTTAAGCACAGTCTTGTATAATTGTTCAAAGGGGACGTTTCATACCATCTTATAACTAAATGTGAAGGGGGGTGCGATGGGGAGGTTCCCTTGTAAGAAAAAGGAACGCTTAATATTAAGGTAACTTTTCCCTTTTTATCTGGCTGGTGTATTGTTAAAAATTTCACTCCGTAATGGTATAGTTTCATATCGCTCAATGGCCGGTGGCAAATCTTTCGACTATACATCACTTGGGCGACGTGTGAGCCTACCTTGACGAACACCTACTGGACACATGGACATGAGGCAGACCGAGTTCCCTCCACGCTCACCAGATTTGACCTCAATGACTTTTTTTCTACGGGAGCATGTGAAGTACGATGTTTGTAGCACAATACCAGCTACAAGTAATGAATTGAACGCACCCATTGAAAGAAATGCTCCAAAATTCCAATGGCAACGAGTAGGAACGTGTTGCATTCCAGCGCTATCAGCTGTGTGTGGACCGCAATGGCCAAAAGTTTGTACAACTTCGATAAATGTCTGGTTTCTACATGTAGTCACATTATTTTGAATTTTGAAGTTTTTTCCGTATCTTCATAAATATTAGTATTACAGTGGTAAAATGATTGTATACTTTTTTGGGACGCGCTGCACTTTAGGATATCCAGTCAAGATGCGTTGTAAATAAATTGAAACGCATCTGGGTGTACAAATAAAATAAAAAATTAATGTACAGCATGTAAAGGCCGTTTTCCTTTTAAACTACAGGTAATACAATTTTTTATTTGTATTCCTGTGAACCTGCAAGCATTTGCTCCACGATAGTTACAAAACGAATTATGTAAACTATTATGTGAAATAAATATTCTCTTTTTATTTTTTTTCGCTTTGTTTTCTGTTTCGTTGCAATTCTTACGTAGTCACAGGGTTCTGCACCTCGCTAGAGAGTATGTACATCCATGATCTATTACATTATTAATCTGGCAGTTTTATAGTAAAGTTATTTTTGTTTCTTTTTATCTCTACGCTGTTGAATCGACATATTGTAAACGTGATGTACATGCAAACAGAAATGTCACTCTGTGAGGGATTCCCGTTTCTGTCATGATGCGATGAATCATGTAGAAAATTAGGCTTCATTCTAAATTAACATTATGAGAAGTGTATGTTGAACTAAGAGACAAGTCGTCATTATGACGGATGATTCAGTTGACGCCGTAACAACTACAGTACAAGCCATTATCTCTACATTTCTGAAGAAGCTGCCGCGGCAGAGATGGTGGGTGGGGGTGGGAGAGGGAGGAGGGGCTCGTTGAGTGGCCAACGTGAAGTGAAGGCTGACACAAAACGTGTGTCACACGAGCTGGTTCAAATGGCTCTGAGCACTATGGGACTTAATTTCTGAGGTCATCAGTCCCCTAGAACTTAGAACTACTTAAACCTAACCAACCTAAGGACATCACACACATCCATGCCCGAGGCAGGATTCGAACCTGCGACCGCAGCCGTCGCGTTTCCGGACTGAAGCGCCTAGAACCGCTCGGCCACTCTGGCCGGCCACACGAGCTGGATGAGTATTTTCGTTAGAAATAACTTTATGGTGACAGCGCTGATATAAGCGATTTCGTCATTCTGAGGATATGTTCCGACATAGGTGGCGCTACGGTGAGTGATTGGCTTGTGTTCGGGAGGACTGCGTTTCCAATCCGTTTCCGACCATCCAGATTTAGGTTTCTCGCGATTTACCTAATTCGTTTCGGGGAAATGCAGAGATGATTCCTCTGAAAAGTGCAAGGCCGAATTCCTGGATATTTCTTCCCTAGTCCTGGATTGTGCTCCACCTCTAAAGGAGGGATGTTAAGCACTAAATTTCCTTCCTTCCTTTAACCTGTGTGTGTGGGAGTGAAGCAAAATAACCATAGACATAAAGAAAAGGTGACACGCTACTCCTCTGATCAATACGATTACATGCGCGGTGAAAATTATTGATATATATGAAAAGAAACGTAAATTAGTTACAAACTACGGCGTTCACACTCGTTATTGAACATGTAAACGTCACTAGAGGTATTCGGATTTATGTTATGACATGTTCCACATGCCTGCCTTCATTGGCGATGATGTGGCGCAGACGAAAGCCAAATTCTGTGTGACCCGCGGAAGTGTCGGAACATCTATGCTGTCGGTGACCTACTGAATGGCTTTTTTCAGCTCAGAAATGGTTTTGAGGTTATTGCTGTACACCTTATCTTTAGTATAAACCATAAAAAAGAGTCGAATGTGTTCAGATCCGGAGAATATGGCGGCCAATCTTGGACTATGCCAGTGGCCTCTGGGTACCCCAGAGCCTGAATGTGGTCCCTAAAGTGCTCCTCCAGAACATCACTCTCCTGCTTCGATGGGGCCGAGCTCCGTCCTGCATGAATCACATATTGTCGAAATCAGGATCACTTTTGGATAATGGGAATTAAAGCATCTTCCAAAACCTTCGCGTACCGTTTGGTAGACACCGTGCAAGCAAGGAATATCACACCGATTATTCTGTTACTGGACATTGCACACTACACAGTCACTCGTTGAGGGTGAAGAGACTTCTCTGTCATGAAATGCGGATTCTCAGTCCCCTAAATGCGCCAGTTTTGTTTATTGACGAATCCATCCAATGAAAATGGGATTCGTCGCTAAACCAAACCATACTAATTCCAACCACACCCTTCGGCCAACCGTGCAGTTTGAACGTCCGAGCGCAAATCCATCAGAAGTCATGACTATTTTATTTCATATAATTCGATAATAGTCACACTGTAAGAAGCGTTATATAACTATACAAACGGAATTTCAAGATGCTCTCCGTATCTGGATCTTCTTTATCGGTTGACCACGCTATTGTGTAAAAGTCCTGTTTCCATAACCGTTGCGATTGTTGCTTCTGACTTATTTTGTGCTGTTCTTCATCGTGCGTCTAATCATGGAGCCGTTTACTGCTGTGTAGCGTTTGCTAATAGTTAAAACATTTCATCAGAACGGAGAAAGTTAGGCATCAAGTGTGAGACGTGATCGTGCGTCTCTAGAGCGCAATGAAGCACCGGATAACTCAACAGTTAGCAACTTGATTCTAAAGACCAGTGAAACGGATTAAACAGCAAACACATTACCAGTTGTGCGATCTGTGCCAAACATAGCGGTGGCTCGTGACGCTGTGACTGTTAGCCCAGTGAAGCCGGTTCTTCCCCGTTCCCAATAACTGCCCTTTCTTCAGTACGGCCATTTCACCGGTCTGACTTCCATGATCATCCTTATAGAGTTCAGTTAAAGCAGTAGCTGAAGGAAGGCGATCTTTATAAAAGGCGACATTTTATTGACTGTTTTTTGAAAAGACGATAGTTTTGCGAGAAGCATTATCTTTAGTGGGGAAGCATTCTTCGACTTCAAAGGATTTATGAATGAGCATGCTCCAAGAGAGGAAAATAGGTCCACAGTGAATGACGATGTAGTGGCTTTTGGGTGGGCTGCATCAAGACGACGAAGAAGAGGGAGGACTAGCTGTAACAGTTTATAAAAGTCGATACCGTCCGATATAAGAGATGTACAGCGGCCGCATTTAAATGCAATGGTCGTTCAAGAGTTGTGGCTTCAGGAGGGTGCTGTCACCTTTCACACTTACCTTGAATCGGTTCAGTTACTCCATGAAGGGTGACCGGTTCGTCCCATCTCGCGGTTTGATGACCAACAATCGATGCCAAGATCATGTGGCTTACCATTTTTTCTTTGGGGTTATCTAAAATCGTTGGTCTTATATGTCAATAAACCCGAAACATCTGTGAATTAGAGGAAATTAGATGTGATGTGCCTGTCCGTTAGTCATAGCGAATTTTACAGACAGATTTCTTGCATGCCAGCGCAGTAGAGGGTATCATATGCCTGCCAGACATCATACTCCAAATCCTGAAATGGGACTGTGTGACGAAGATGCTTAACTGTTTTCCGGTTTATTATATGTACAAATGCACATTGAAACATGAATAAAACCGTAAACTCAAGAAGTTTGCTTCTTGCTCTCTACAAATGTTCGAGTCCCTCTCTGCTCACACGACACACGTCCAAGAGGTAGTCAAGTTCGTTCCATGCCTTATGTAGCAGCATCCTGTCAGTGGTCGTCACGGCAGCATTGACGCATGTTATCTGAGCTGTTCCAGTGTTCCTGGCAGTGCGAGTACAGAAACATTGTCCTTAATGAACCCCCTACGGAAAAAGTCACAAGACGTTAGGTCAGCCGACCTGGTAGGTCAAGTGAATAGAGCCGCATTATCTTCACCGCTAAGCCCGAACCAGCGAAGCGAAAATACATCGTTTAGATGGGGATAGCACAATGAGCAGAAACTCTGGGAATCAGCAGTCAACAGTGGAAACAACCTCAGCTGTAACATATCAAGATAAAAGGTACCCGTCACAGTCTTGTTCAAATGTGTGTGAAATCTTATGGGACTTAACTGCTAAGGTCATCAGTCCCTAAGTTTACACACTACTTAACATAAATTATCCTAAGGACAAACACACGCACCCATGCCCGAGGGAGGACTCGAACCTCCGCCGGGACCAGCCGTACAGTCCATGACTGCAGCGCCTTAGACCTCTCGGCTAACACAGTCTTGTCAGAGAAGAAAAAGTGCCCACACAGCCTCGCCTGTTAGATTTTTTAGCTGAAACGGTATTCAGTATTTTTAGCAGCCCACACTCTCACATTGTGGGGGTTAACCTTTCCAGGTAAATGGAAAGTTGATTCGTCGCTGAATGCCGGCTTGGAGGCGAAATCTTCATCCCAAAGTGCTTCCTGCATTGCGACGCAAAACTGAACGCGTCAAAGATAATTTTCCAGTTTCAATTGTTGCACGAGCTACAGGCAGTACTGTCTGAAATGAAACCACTGTCGCAAAATCGTGCACACTGTTCACTGCAATATTCCAAGATCGTGGTTTGCGGGAACCGTTGATTATTATTATTATTTTTTAACTATGTACGAAATTTTGTCTTGCTCTCTCTACAGGTGCGTCTTGCACACTTGGTCGACTGGTACTTTTCCATTTGTAAGTAGGCTGTTTAGGTTTTTATGTTGGTAACGTCACGTAGCGCTCTGTATGAAAAGCACTGGCTGTGCTGTGTGCAGTCTGTGGCTGGTTGGCATTGTTGGAATATTTGCTACTGTAGTGTTGGGCAGTTGGATGTGAACAGCGTGTAGCGTTGCGCAGTTGGAGGTGAGCAGCCAGCAGTGGTGGATGTGGGGAGAGAGAAAAAAAAAAAAAAAAAAAAAAAAAAAAATATATATATATATATATATATATATATATATAATGGCTTTTCAACATTATTAAGGTGAATACATTGTTTGTTCTCTATCAAAATCTTTCATTTGCTAACTAAGCCTATCAGTAGTTAGTGCCTTCAGTAGTCAGAATCCTTTATTTAGCTGGCAGTATTGGCGCTCGCTGTATTTCAGTAGTTCGAGTAACGAAGATTTTTGTGAGGTAAGTGATTCATGAAAGGTATAGGTTATTGTTAGTCAGGGCCATTCTTTTGTAAGGATTATTAAAAGTCAGATTGCGTTGCGCTAAAAATATTATGTGTCAGTTTAGTATTGATCAGAATAGGTAAAGAGAGAAATGTCCGAGTACGTTCAGTTCTGTTCAGCTGTCTGAAAATCAAGCACTGTCATTCATTAATTTTCCTAAGGGGAGGTTTCACATTTACAGAGACAATCAGTGTCCTTAAAATTTCGATATCAACGCTCAATGCTCTCTTTACCTGGCGGTTTTATTACACAATTCCTTCCGAATATACACAGCACTGTTATAACAGATAAACATCTCGTGTATTTCAACGCACAAAAACTCTTTTCTTGCTTTGTCGCCATTTTGTCAACGTACTACGCTCGTACAAGAATAATATACAGAAGAATAGAAAAGAAATTTGAGGATGTGTTAGATGATGATGAGTTTGACTTTTGGAAAGCCTATTCTGACGTTGCGTTTGATAATGGAAGCAAGGCTGAAGAAAAATAAAGACAAGTTCATAGTATCTGACGACCTCGAAAAAGCGTTCGACAAAGTAAAATAATGCAAGATGTTCGAAATTATGAGAAAAATAGGAGTGAGCTATAGGAAGGAGCAGGTGATACACTATACGTACAAGAGCCAAGGGGGAATAATAAGAGTGGACGCCCTATACTAAAAAGAGTGTAAGGGAAGTAGTCTTTCGCCTAAATCTGTTGTATCGAAGAAGCAATGATGGAAATAAAATAAAAGTTCAGGAATGGAATTAAAATTCAATGTGAAAGGATATCAATGATACGATTTGCCGATAACATTGCTAGCCTGAGTGAAAGTGAAAAAGAATTACACGATCTGCTAAATGGAATGGACAGTCTAATGAGTACAGAATACGGAATGAGAGTAAATCTAAGAAAGATGAAAGTAATGAGAGATAGCAGAAATGAGAACAACGAGAAACTAACATCAGGATTCATGATCATGAAGTAGATGAAGTTAAGGAATTCTACTACCTAAGCAGTAAAATAACCAAAGACGGACGGAGCAAGGAGGATATCAATAGCAGACTAACACTAGCAAGGGCATTCATGGGCAAGAGAAGTCTACTAGTATCAATCGTAGGCGTTAATTTGAGCAAGAAATTTCCGAGGATATACGTTTAGAGCACAGCATTGTATGGTAGTGAAACACGGACAGTGGGAAAATCGGAACATAAGACAATTGAAAGACAACTGAAGCATTTGTGATGTAGTGCTACAGAAGAATGTTGAAAATTAGGTGGACTGATAAAGGTGAGGAATGAGGATGTTTTGAGCAGCATCGGAGAAGAAAGGAATATGTGAAAACAACGACAAGGAGAAGGGAAAGGATGATAGGCCGTCTGCTAACACATCAGGGAATGACATCCATGATACTTAAGGGAGGTGTTGAATACAAAAACTGAAGAGGGAGACAGAGATTGGAATACATGCAGCGAATAATTGACGACGGACGTTACAAGTGCTACTCTGAGATCAAGAGGTTGACACAGGAGCGGAATTCGTGGCGGGCCGCATCAAATCAGTCAGAAGACTGATGACTCAAAAAAAAAGGTATACTCACAGTGGCAACTGGTGGGCACAACGCAAACTCAGTGAGTCCACAGTTCTGGAAATTATAGAACTGTGAAAACGAATGAATCATTTGCAGTGGCCACTTATTTTACAGACTTCGGAGTAGAAAGACGTAGCAACTGTCGTTTTGGATATATACCAATTTATTTTTATGGGGGCTGGTTAATATTTCAAAACTACACATTAGGATATTAAACGTCAATGACGATAAGCTGTTGCGTTGTGTCATACCCTCCTCGAAGTGAACTTGTGTTTTATTTATTTTATAAACAGATATTATGCCTGCTGAAAAATTAATGTACTTTTTTTAACTCGAGGCTTTTTCTATGAAATTTGTCATGGTGACTAACTGCAATACCCATCTAAAGTTTTCGTGTCAATTAAGGCTCTAGAAGCATGGTATTTTTCGAATGTACTTATACCAGGATTTAGCTTTAAAATGTTTCGATATAACGAAATATATCCACAAAAACTGAATTTACAAAAATATTGAAAGACATATATATTCATTTCCAACTGAGAAGCCAAATACAAATTTTCATAACTTTAGCTTCAAAAATGCTTTTATAAAGAAGTATTTTTATAAAACTGTTCATGTGCTATTTCATCCGCTTACTGACTGAAATCCCAAAACACTGAAACACAATTACTTTTTTCTAATCGAGATGTCAAATACCAATTTTCGAAGACGTAGCCTTAGCAGTTCTTCAACTGAATTTTCAGAAATTTTGAACACGTATTTCTTTCCAGAATGAGATGTTCACTCTGCAGCGGAGTGTGCGCTGATATGAAACTTCCTGGCAGATTAAAACTGTGTGCCCGACCGAGACTCGAACTCGGGACCTTTGCCTTTCGCGGGCAAGTGCTCTACCAACTGAGCTACCGAAGCACGACTCACGTCCGGTACTCACAGCTTTACTTCTGCCAGTACCTCGTCTCCTACCTTCCAAACTTTACAGAAGCTCTCCTGCGAAACATGCAGAACTAGCACTCCTGAAAGAAAGGATATTGCGGAGACATGGCTTAGCCACAGCCTGGGGGATGTTTCCAGAATGAGATTTTCACTCTGCAGCGGAGTGAGCGCTGATATGAAACTTCCTGGCAGATTAAAACTGTGTGCCCGACCGAGACTCGAACTCGGGACCTTTGCCTTTCGCGGGCAAGTGCTCTACCAACTGAGCTACCGAAGCACGACTCACGTCCGGTACTCACAGCTTTACTTCTGCCAGTACCTCGTCTCCTACCTTCCAAGCTTTACAGAAGCTCTCCTGCGAACATGCAGAACTAGCACTCCTGAAAGAAAGGATATTGCGGAGACATGGCTTAGCCACAGCCTGGGGGATGTTTCCAGAATGAGAGCTTCTGTAAAGTTTGGAAGGTAGGAGACGAGGTACTGGCAGAAGTAAAGCTGTGAGTACCGGACGTGACTCGTGCTTCGGTAGCTCAGTTGGTAGAGCACTTGCCCGCGAAAGGCAAAGGTCCCGAGTTCGAGTCTCGGTCGGGCACACAGTTTTAATCTGCCAGGAAGTTTCACGTATTTCTTTATTTCTGATCGAGAATCCAAATACCAAATGTCGTAGTTCTAGCTTCAACATTGTCTTAATAGCGACATATTAAATAAAAAAAGACTTTCATCCCTACTTCCCCCTCTTAGGAGTGGAATTTCGAAAAATGCCTTCTTAAACAAAGCCAGAATATAAGATCAACACCGTCTCCAAATTTCAAGTTTGTATCCTCAGCGGTTTGGCCCGGGCGATGATGAATTAATTAATTAGTTGGGACATTTCATTTTATGTATAAGGAATACACTTCCAGAAATTAATTTGTGTTTATTGTTAACCGTTATTCCCACTGTAATTTATCATCAAGTGTGACCTGTCATGTCTAGTGGAAAAATTCTTTTATTTTCTCGTTATTGCTAAGTTAATACGGATCGACTGATCTTGCTCACCTGCTTCGACAGCAGATCCCCTCTCGTACAAGTAAAGTTATTTCAAAGTCAGGTAGTTCGGAAACATCATTGATAGGTCATAATAATGAAGTTGGGAATCAATCCTATCTGAGTTATACAGTGAAGCAAATGAGCCTGGAAGGGAACAAATTTTCCCGTCGTCTCGTACCTGCTGTGTTTGTCTATCCGCGGTACAACTTGGCCGATGAGAAGCAGTTTCGCGTTTCGGCGCACGCAGAGCCCGCGGCCGTATTTGCATTGAATAACAGCTCGCGGTTCTCCTACCGATATCTATCATCCGAGCAATTTCGAATCGCTTTCGAAAATTTACGGGTGTGCTGGTCCGAGCGTTTGCGCGGAAGGAGAAGTAACCGAAAGGCAATTTAAATGCGCCGCCCGCCATACTTCCAACAATACTGGCCCGTATTAATTGCCTAAAGTTCGGTTCCGGTTTAATTAAATCAAACAAATTTTCCAGTATCTGAAATAATATGCAGATTTCATTTCGTGCAGATAATATCGACACGGACGGTACTATTTTTTTATTCATATTTTCTCTCTCTCTCTCTCTCTGTCCTCATCTATCTCTCTCTCAGCTGCCTTTGTTCCGCACGCCATTTTGCCCGCGCCTTTCCACCGCGAGCCCCGGTCTCAGGCGCGATCTGTGCAAAAGCGAAGAACGGGGTATTCGAGCAGTCGTGCTTAGGAACCGTAACACGTTTAACATTAATAGCAATATAAAGCTGATGCACGGCCCCGCACACACAAAGTCGCCGCCGCCCGCTTTATCGCGGAACCCGGCCAGAAGCGCCGGCCGTGCCCTCAAAGCAAATAAATACGGCAAAAGAGGGACACGACGGGGGGTGGGGGGCGAGGGGATAGCAGGGAGGACTAGGGGTGGAGGGGAAAAGAGAGCTGTATCAGAGCCATTTGAGGGGCGATTAAGATACCGCGCTACGCCGCTAGCCCGTTCCGTTTGTTCCATCAAGCGCGAAGATCTGCGAAACAAAAAGAACTCTGGGGGAGGGGGGTATGGGGGGCGGGGGGCGGTCGGCGGCCGAACGCCGAAAGACGCGCCCTCTGGCGGCTGCAGCGATCGCGAAGCCCGCGCCAACCACTCTATCTCTCCGGTCGGTGCTTCTGTTTGTTCTCTTTCTCGCTGCTGATGTCTGTGTTGCGGTCTCGTGTGTGTGTGTGTGTGTGTGTGTGTGTGCGTGTATGCGTATGAATGTGTGAGTGGGGTCGGTGGCGGCAGTCTCTCACACACTCCACCAGATAGCGGTCACTGATTTCGCTTGCTCGCGATTACAAGGGGAGTCGTTTAATTTTACGCCACCGATGTACGACCTGCATTAGCCACGGTAGAGGCATCAGACACACACACACACACACAAACACACACAGCACTTTGCTTACAACATCGTCTGTCCTTCTTGCACCCTCTCCAACCGAAAGTTATTCTTAAACACATATTACGTGTACAAAAACTGGATGTATTTATGTTGTTAGAAAAACCACTGTATCAACAGCTGATTATTGTTTAGCAGACCTGAAGTCTTACATTACTAAATAAGCAGCTCTTACTTACTAATACACAAAATGTAACACAGTCAATAGCGTAAACCCATACACGATATAAGAATCAAAACAGTCTCAGTAAAAATAGCTTCTTTAAAATACAAGGTGCACCCGATTTTTAAAAAAATCGTAATTATTATGTTATTTGAGATACACTGTGCGACTAAAAGTATCCGTACACGCCAAAAGCCGTCCGGGGTGGCCGAGCGGTTCCAGGCGCTACAGTCTGGAACCGCGCGACCGCCACGGCGGCAGGTTCGAATCCTGCCTCGGGCATGGATGTGTGCGATGTCCTTAGGTTAGTTAGGTTTAAGTAGTTCTAAGTTCTAGGACACTGATGACCTCAGAAGTTAAGTCCCATAGTGCTCAGAGCCATTTGAACCAATTTTTTTGAATACGCCAAAACCATACGTTTTTCATATTAGGTGCATTGTGCTGCCAGCTACTGCCAGGTACTCCGTATCAGCGACTTCCGTAGTCGTACGACAACGGCAGAGAGCAGTATGGGGCGCTCCGCGGAACTCACGGACTTCGAATGTGGTCAGGTGATTGGGTGTCACTTGTGTCGTACGTCTGTACGCGAGATTTCCACACTCCTAAACATCCCTAGGTCCACTTTTCCGATGTGATAGTGAAGTGGAAAAGTGAAGGGACACTTGCAGCACAAAAGCGTACAGGCCGATTTCGTCTGTTGACTGACAGAGACCGCGGACAGCTGAAGAGGATCGTAATGTGTAACAGGCAGACATCTGTCCAGACCATCACACAGGAACTCCAAACTGCATCAGGTACCACTGCAAGTACTATGACAGTTAGGCGGTATGTGAGAAAACTTGGATTTCGTGGTCGAGCGGCTGCTCATAAGCCACACATCACCGCCGGTAAATGCCAAAGGACGCTTCGCTTGGTGTAAGGAGCGTAACCATTGGACGATTGACACAGTGGAAAAACGTTGTGTGGAGTGACGAATCACGATACGCATTGTGGCGATCCGATGGCAGGGTGTGAGCATGGCTTGGGCATGGCGAACGAGCGTCAACTGCCAGCGTGTGTAGTGCCAACAGTAAAATTCGGAGGCGGTGGTATTAAGGTGTGGTCGTCTTTTTCATGGAGGGGGCTTGCACCTCATGTTGTTTTGCCTGATACTATCACAGCACAGGCCTGTCATGGGCTGGTCTGCACAGAGTCCTGACGTGAATCCTAACAGAACATCTTTCGGATGATTTGGAACACCGACTTCGGAAGCCTCACCGACCGAAATCGATACCCCCCCTAAGTGCAGCACTGGGGCTGCCGTTCCCCAAGAAACTTTCTAGCACCTGACTGAACGTATGCCTGCGAGAGTGGAAGCTGTCATCAAGGCTAAAGGTGGGCCAACACCATACTGAATTACAGCATTGCCGATGGCGGGCGCCATGAACTTGTAAATCATTGTCAGTCAGGTGTCGGGATACTTTTGATCATATAGTGTACGTGCGTGAACAACATACTCTTGGAAAGAGTAAACTCTCGAGTTTTACATGGTTACGCGCTAGGTAGCAGCAGTGTGACCCACTTTAGTTCTAGTAAAAATGTTGTCGGACCGACTGAAATCGTTTTGTGTTCTACGTTTTGCACAGTGCGAGTCAGTAATAAATGTTCAGCGTGACTTTCGTACAAGGTATGGTGTGAATTCTCCTACAGCACACAGCATTAGACGATGGCATGAAAAAGTCCGAGAAACAGGTTGTCTGTGTAAAGGCAAATCGCCAGGGCCGTCCCTGAGCGTCTAATGTCGTAAGCATTCACCATAGTTTCATAAGGAGTCGGCAGAGATCCGTTCACCGTGTAGGTCGACAGTTCAACCTGGCCCCGATGTTCATCTGTCGTGTGTGAATCGACGTTTTCACATGAAACCAAAAAAAATCAACCACTGCAAGCTCTTCGTGAAAGTGACAAATAACAACGTATGGAGTTCCGTAATTTCGTTCTTGGCAAGATGGAGGATGGTAGTTTTCTTCCAAGCTTAGTGTTTAGTGACGAGGCAACATTCCATTCAAATGGAAAGATGAACCGTCATAGTGTGAGAATATGGAGTAGAGAACAACCACATGAAGTTGTACAACATGGATGGGACTCACCAAAATTTAATATGTTTTGTGCAGTTTCGCGGGAAAATGTGTATGGTCCATTTTCCTTAGCCAACGCTGTTACAGGAAGGACATATCTCGATATGCTTGAGAACTTTCCGTTCCCACAGTTGGAGACTGATTCGAACGACTCCATGTAGCAACAGGATGGGGCACCGCCACACTGGCATCTGGAAATGTGGGAATTTTTAAATCAAAGTATTACTGAGCAATGGATCGATCGCACTGGACCAAATGATTCAGCCTTACGTTAGTGGCCTCCGAGGGCACCGGAACTGACTACACGTGACTATTTCTTGTGGGGGTTTATAAAAGACCCTGTTAATGTGCCTCCGTTACCGATGAACTGAAACATCCGACAACAGCAGCTGCGGAAGCTGTAACTGAAGACATGCTCGCTGCAGTGTGGGAACATCTTGAATACCGCATTGACATACGCCATGCATCTCAAGGGGGCATATTGAACACTTATGAACAGGTATGAAAAAATCGTTCTGTATTTCCCGTTCATCAAAAAACATTCATTGTACATATTTAATAGTTTCAGAAATACAGACTTGCCAAATCGGATGATTTTCTTTGATACGCCCTCTATACTGCTACTCCTACCTGTGGGTTTTAGGCAACCCACAACGCCTCCAATTTGACGAGCATGATTTTCATATTCTCTCGCTCGCTACGCACAAACAGTCCTACAGAAAAAAGTTAACTGGACCTTTTTCTAGGAAATTCAGTATAGTTAAGTTTTCTACTAGGATGTGTTTTCGCTAGGTGCGGTCGTTTTTGAATCATCCAGCCGTCCGGTGTGGCCGTGCGGTTCTAGGCGCTTGAGTCTGGAACCGCGTGACCGCTACGCTCGCAGGTTCGAATCCTGCCTCGGGCATGGATGTGTGTGATGTCCTTAGGTTAGTTAGGTTTAAGTAGTTCTAAGTTCTAGGGAACTGATGACCACAGATGTTAAGTCCCATAGTGCTCAGAGCCATTTGAACAATTTTTTTGAATCATCCAGGAAAAACGTACAAAAGGCGTTTTCTCGTATAACTCGAAAACCGAGGACTCCAGTCAAAATGCACCCCAGTTAATAATACGACTACATTCAATTTCGTATCAGAAGATATGGTTCATTTATTTTCTATAGGGCTAACAGTTTGCATGTAGCGAACAAGAGAATATGAAAATTTTGTGTGTAGTTTTTGAAGGCACTGGAGGTTTCATCAAAACAAATTGATAGAGGAACTGACTCATCCTGCATAAAAATTTTAGGAAAGTTATATACCTTTATGTCGTGAGGAGACTACTGTCTCAATAATGGATTTTTATTTAGCATACCAGAGGCCCCATATTACTAAATAAATTCTCAAGAATCATATGTCCACAAACAAACCGTTTGTGAGATAATCGTCATCCCAATTAGAAAAAGGATACAATATTGTACTACATTAATACGAGTTATTAGAGATACTTTGGTAGGGATATAGATGTTCTGAATGAACGTGACAACAGCTACATGACTGTATTCATAGTTTAAAGCAGACGTTCAAAGTGTCGTCCTCGTACCTGGAAGTAGCCCTGTACCCCTCGCTGTAATGAGTTTCGAATCCTTTCAGACACGTCTGGATTATTTCGAAATTCTTGACAAGGACAAAGTTTTGTTCTAGTTCTTCAACCGTGTTAACCGGGGTGTACACTACATCTTTAAAGTGACGCCAAATGAGACATGCGTGTAGTTCATTCATATCAGGTGATCTTGGAGACCACGGTGCAGGTCCTCTTCGTTCAGTCCATCTTTGGCCACATCGGCGCGTTAGATGTCGTCTCACCATAGCAGAAAAATGTGCGGGTGGTACATCATGTGTGTACCACATCCTCAAGCAATCCTGCAAGATGGCGCAGGAAGATACTTTCGTCCATTGAGTTTGTTTGGTAACATGTATGCTTGAATAAGATTATCATCTAATACCCCTAACAACACATTCAATGAGAAATGTCTGACTTGGTGACACATGCACAGCATGTGGGTTGGAGCCTAGATGACTCCAAATGTGACAAATTTGATAATTAAATACACCATCAAGGGCGAACCTGCTTTGTCAGCAAATAAAATGTTACTGTCAAACATTGGGCTGCCGACAGCTTTTTTCTGCATCCAGTAACAGAACGTTAGCCTGGGACAGAAGTCTCGTTTCAGGTCGTAGGGGCACAGCATGTTGCGGTGCGTTATTCTCCAAACACTACTGTGACCCATTCCAGGAATTTGTGTGGCCAGTCTACTTGTCGAGATTTCTGGAAAGTGTTCGGCTGTTTCCAGCACATCTGGAAGCAAAGTTGAAATTCATGCAGGCCTACCCACTCCCACAGCATGGGCAAAGCTCCAAGTTTCTCGGAGGCATTGATGTACCCTCGTAAACCTTCGTCTCTCGCTGTGCCTTGGGATATGGTTGGCTTCTTGGTTCAAGTGCCAGTCTCCCGTGCATTGCCATTAACCCTACCACATAACAAATTCATATTCGTATACTTCTCGTTACTGTAACTTTCCATGTCACTGCCAACACTCGTGCAACGTAAGCGGTGTTCAGCAAACAAATGGCGTGAGTGGCACTGTGACTGCGTCCTGTTCTGTCGCAGCCATTCTGTTTGAAACTCCGGCATTCGTTTGGGCTGACTCCAGCTACATATTTCAAATACAGAATTGCAGGTGTCTGCCTAAACTCCGGAGAAAAAGCGCCTGACAACTCTTAGTATAACCTGTGAGTGTGGGTAAACAGTTCATCGCAGGGAAAAAACAGTTACGTGTTAAGGTACTACATAGTAAAATATCTGCACTTGTACCTATAACACCATATATACACTCATTCTCATAAATTAATGATAACTGCAGAATGTGGTGCCACACAACGAGGCACTACACAAAACTGGCGCTAATAGCATAGGCACATAGGCAACACACACGACACAGATCTGTAAGTCTGCGATATTGGTGATAAGTTGAGAAAACAGTCCAGAAACACATGTGCTACAAAACGCCACTCTTTCCTGAGCATGTACCCCGACATCAATACGGGATATGGTCACCATGCACACGTACACAGGCTGAACAACGGGTTGGCATATTCTGGATCAGGCGGTCGAGCAGCAGCTGCGGTATAGCCTCCCATTCTTGCACCAGTACCTTTCGGAGCTCCTGAAGTTTCGTAGGGGTTTGAAGACGTGCAGCGATACGTCATCCGAGAGCTTCCCAGATGTGCTCGATGGGGTTTAGGTCTGGAGAACAGGCAGGCCACTCCATTCGCCTGATATCTTCTGTTTCAAGGTACTCCTCCACGATGGCAGCTCGGTGGGGCCGTGCATTATCATCCATCAGGACGAAGGTGGGACCCACTGCACCCCTGAAAAGGGGTTGGTATCTGGTTCCTGGTTCACGCCAGATGAAAGCCCGGCGAGAATCAGTGTTCAGACTATACCTGGACTCGTCCGTGAACATAACCTGGGACCATAGCTCCAATGACCATGCTCTGTGTTCCTGACACCAGGCTTTATGGGCTCTCCTGTGACCAGGGGTCAGTTGAATGCACCTTGCACGTCTCCAGGCGAATAAACCATGTCTGTTCAGTCGCCTGTAGACTGTGTGTCTGGAGACAACTGTTCCAGTGGCTGCGGTAAGGTCCCGAGGAAGGCTACCTGCAGTACTCCGTGGCCGTCTGTGTTCCTGACACCAGGCTTTATGGGCTCTCCTGTGACCAGGGGTCAGTTGAATGCACCTTGCACGTCTCCAGGCGAATAAACCATCTCTGTTCAGTCGCCTGTAGACTGTGTGTCTGGAGACAACTGTTCCAGTGGCTGCGGTAAGGTCCCGAGGAAGGCTACCTGCAGTACTCCGTGACCGTCTGCGGGCACTGATGATGAGATCTCGTGGTGTTGTACACTGTGGACGTCCCGTACTGTAGCGCCTGGACACATTTCCTGTCTGCTGGAATTGCTGCCATAATCTTGAGATCACACTTTGTGGCACACAGAGGGCCCGTGGTACGACCTGTTGTATTTGACCAGCCTCCAGTAGCCCTAGTATTCTACCCTTCATATCATTATCAATATGTGTTCTTTGAGCCAGTTTCAACACACAGGCACCATTAGCACGTTTCAAAACGTCTGCACACTTTCTCGCTGCACCAACACACCTCTGCGTATGTGGACTGCTGCCAGGGCCACCGTGCGACGATCGCAGGTCGAATGCACCGCATGGTCATACCCCGAGATGGTTTAAACCCGCAAACCACCCGCCAGAGTGTTGTTTCACCATGTATCTGCATTATCCTTAATTTATGAGCATGAGTGTGGAAGTGGAAGATTAGGGAAGGTAAACCTTCCCTAGCGGATGAACACCATCGCTAAAATGATTAGTGAGAGCTTACCATAAATTGAAGAAAACACAGCCATTAGTGAAGGTGAACCATCATTGTACATGGCTACGGAAAGCGTACAGTAGCATATTATCCGCTAGTGAAGGTGTACCATCGCTGCTCATGGGTTATTAACGGTGCGTCCAACAACGCTACCACGCATCAGAACGAATGTATTTGTCGTCAGCTCGTTATTGTTGTGTTATACATCAGTGCAGTTATAGTTTACAGTAGTGCAGCTGTGGCTGACAGTAGTACAGTTACGCTCCACATCAGTGCAGCTATGGTTGAATCAGTTAAGTTCTATGAACATCTTAGAGTGGAACGGGGAAATCTCAGTTACAAATCTGTCTTCATGGACAGAGAAAAATACGAGTCACTTATCAGTAAGGGTAAATCACTAAAATCTAGAAGAAAGAGGTATGGCCACGGCTACCAGTTCCTGAAGAGATATAAACTACTGGAAGTGAATGGAGTAACAAAATTAATACAACCTGTAACTGAAGAATGTAGGATTAAATACTACGTTTATGATGATATTCTGCATGAGGCTCATGTAATGACTGGCCACGGTAGACACGACCGAATGATGAAATGCTTGAAGCCAAATTTCTATAATAGAACATACAGTGATGTCCAAATTTACCTTAGTTTGTGTGGGCCTTGTTTCCAAAAGCAAAAAGGCCAGAAAAAGTGAGTAGCAGTGAAGCCAATACTGTTCGAGCAGCTAATTTCCGGATGTCAAGTTGATCTCATCGACTTCCAATCGCAACCAGATGGAAACTAGAAATTCGTAATCCTTTATCAGGACCACCTCACTAAATTCGTTTTTCTCAGGCCACTGAATTCCAAAACAGCTGAAGAGATATGCCCTAACATTACTGACATTTTTACGTTGTTAGGCGCTCCCCCAGTAATCCAATCTGCCAATGGCAGAGAGTTCGTTGGCAAAATAATGAGCAGCTTAACTGAATTATGAACCAATTTTACGATTGTCCACGGTAAACCTAGACACATTCAGAGCCAAGGCAGCATAGCGCGAGCAAATCAAGGCATAGAAAATATGCTAACTGCTTGGATGCAGGAGCACAACACCGCGGAGTGGAGCCGTGTGTTAAGATCTGTGCAGCTAATGAAAAATAGCTCTGTTTATTTTAGAATTAAATGATCTCCGTACGAAGTGATGTTTGGCTGGCCTCTAAACATGGTTTGTCTTCAACAAGTTTACCATCTGAAGCATTGATGAACGTCCACTCTGAGAATGACCTTGAAAATACAATTAATCAAGTGGGTGTTAGCAGTGAGACAGGGATTTGCAGAATAATGATCACAGTAAATCTCCATTGCAAGAAGATAACATACCAGTAGGAACAGAGGTTCCGAACAGAGAAAAAGGACGTATTCCTGACAATAATGGCTACTGCCTGACTGATTTAGACGAATCAACGCGTGCTATTAAAAAACACATAACTGAAGGGTACAAGTGCTTAGTAGAACAAGCGCAAAGAATGCGGCAGTATTCATATCGCTGCGTTCCAACAGTGGAGAAGGGCAGTACTGTGAGAGATTTCCAGTTCCCGACTTCGACAGAGGAAGAGGAGATGCTAGGTCGATCTTGGGTGTCGTCCTCTAGACAACAGCCGATGACTTCTACCGAATCAGGACGAGATATGGTGTGCTGAGCCAACTATACGCATGGTAATAAATTGTTTGTTTGTAAATAACTATGGAAGCGACGACAAGATATGCCACAGCGGCTATAATTACAAGATTTTGTTTCAGGTCCTAATTCAGTACTTGCCCTCTAAAAATAATCTCAGAGGAGAAAGTTCCAGCAGAGAAAACTGTTGCCCTACAGTTGCGACGTCTCAGACGATTAGAAGCGGCCAGGGATTCTTGAAATGCAACTTACAGCAAAAATGTCAGACTCAGAGATAGTTTTGCAAAAACAAAAATGTGTTGTGCAACTCAAAGTGCCGTGGTGCACTTCCTTGCTGCAATAAATGAATTTCACATAATATGACTACGTTTTGACACTACGGGTGATAAATGCAACTTTCGAAGTACGACTGTTTTATTATTACAGCCATGGTTCACATTCCTTACCTCTTCACAGTGAAGGTATACATTCACTAGTGATAGTGCACTATGCCTAGTTTATGTGTGTTGCTTGACAGAATTGGAATCAGTAATGCACTTCCAGTATGACATACACTCCTGGAAATTGAAATAAGAACACCGTGAATTCATTGTCCCAGGAAGGGGAAACTTTATTGACACATTCCTGGGGTCAGATACATCACATGATCACACTGACAGAACCACAGGCACATAGACACAGGCAACAGAGCATGCACAATGTCGGCACTAGTACAGTGTATATCCACCTTTCGCAGCAATGCAGGCTGCTATTCTCCCATGGAGACAATCGTAGAGATGCTGGATGTAGTCCTGTGGAACGGCTTGCCATGCCATTTCCACCTGGCGCCTCAGTTGGACCAGCGTTCGTGCTGGACGTGCAGACCGCGTGAGACGACGCTTCATCCAGTCCCAAACATGCTCAATGGGGGACAGATCCGGAGATCTTGCTGGCCAGGGTAGTTGACTTACACCTTCTAGAGCACGTTGGGTGGCACGGGATACATGCGGACGTGCATTGTCCTGTTGGAACAGCAAGTTCCCTTGCCGGTCTAGGAATGGTAGAACGATGGGTTCGATGACGGTTTGGATGTACCGTGCACTATTCAGTGTCCCCTCGACGATCACCAGTGGTGTACGGCCAGTGTAGGAGATCGCTCCCAACACCATGATGCCGGGTGTTGGCCCTGTGTGCCTCGGTCGTATGCAGTCCTGATTGTGGCGCTCACCTGCACGGCGCCAAACACGCATACGACCATCATTGGCACCAAGGCAGAAGCGACTCTCATCGCTGAAGACGACACGTCTCCATTCGTCCCTCCATTCACGCCTGTCGCGACACCACTGGAGGCGGGCTGCACGATGTTGGGGCGTGAGCGGAAGACGGCCTAACGGTGTGCGGGACCGTAGCCCAGCTTCATGGAGACGGTTGCGAATGGTCCTCGCCGATACCCCAGGAGCAACAGTGTCCCTAATTTGCTGGGAAGTGGCGGTGCGGTCCCCTACGGCACTGCGTAGGATCCTACGGTCTTGGCGTGCATCCGTGCGTCGCTGCGGTCCGGTCCCAGGTCGACGGGCACGTGCACCTTCCGCCGACCACTGGCGACAACATCGATGTACTGTGGAGACCTCACGCCCCACGTGTTGAGCAATTCGGCGGTACGTCCACCCGGCCTCCCGCATGCCCACTATACGCCCTCGCTCAAAGTCCGTCAACTGCACATACGGTTCACGTCCACGCTGTCGCGGCATGCTACCAGTGTTAAAGACTGCGATGGGGCTCCGTATGCCACGGCAAACTGGCTGACACTGACGGCGGCGGTGCACAAATGCTGCGCAGTTAGCGCCATTCGACGGCCAACACCGCGGTTCCTGGTGTGTCCGCTGTGCCGTGCGTGTGATCATTGCTTGTACAGCCCTCTCGCAGTGTCCGGAGCAAGTATGGTGGGTCTGACACACCGGTGTCAATGTGTTCTTTTTTCCATTTCCAGGAGTGTATATATTCTAAGAGTCTTCAGGCCATTTCTCTGTGGATTGAAGACAGACACCTGCAATTTTGGTTTTGTAGTGTGTAGCTGGATTCGTCCAAACAAATTCTGAAGCTATAAAAACAATGGATGCGACACCATATATATATTTGATTTTCTATGCAGTGAACATTTTTCCCACAAACGCGTCACATCCCATTAGACAGGAACCAACAGAAGAGGTAGTAAATGATATTTTCCAGAGAACTGTTAAGTAGTTCTCTGAAAGAGGGCTCTCCCTAAATTTTGAAACAAAAAGTCCTACATTCATTTCTGTACAATGAATAGGGTCATACCAAAAATTGCTGTAGCACATGAGTAGGAATCAGTAAGTAGGGTAGAATGCCCCAAATTTTTTGGCTGTGCAAGTTGATGAAAACATGAACTGGAAGCAACATATTAATGAGATTCTCAAACAATTAAGTTCAGCTACTTTTGCTCTTCATATAATTGCTAATCTTGGAAACAAACGTGAAAAATTCCTGATATATTGTGCACATTTACACTCAATAATGTCGTACTGAATAATTTTCGGGGGTAATCTATCAGTTATAAAGAAAGTATTTATTGCAAAAACGCGAGCAGTAGAACAATATGTAGCGTTCATCTATGGAGGTCCTCTTGAAGGAGCAAGGCATTTTAACTGCGCCGCCACAATACATATTTCCGCTAATGAAATCAGTCATAAATAAGCCATCACAATTTGAGAAGAATAGTGATGTACGTACCTGCAACACTAGAAGGAAAAACGACTTTTATTACTCATTGTTAAAGCTGTCAGTGCTCAGAAGAGGAGTTCAATATGCAGCATTAAAAACTTTTGATCATTTGCCCAGAAACAGAAAAGGTCTGACAGATAACGGAAGCATGTTTTAAATATAATTTAAAATAATTTGTCCTGGACAACCCATTCTACCCACTGAAGAATTTCTAGTTTTTAAAAAAGAAAAAGCAACCAGTATTAAGTGAAGTTACTTGAGTGAGAATAAACTGATAACGTGTTGATTAGTGTCAATACTAATCGCGGCGCGGTCTTGGGCGCCTTGTCACGAATCGCGCGGCTTCCACCAGTCGGAGGGTCGAGTCTTCAAAAATGGGTCAAATGGCTCTGCACACTATGGGACTTAACTGCTGTTGTCATCAGTCCCCTAGAACCTAACTAACCTAAGGACATCACACACATCCATTCCAGAGGCAGGATTCGAACCTGCGATCGTATCGGTCACGCGGCTCCAGACTGTAGCGCCTGGAACCACACGGCCACTCCGGCCGGCGGTCGAGTCCTCCCTCGGGCATGGGCGTATGTGTAAACCAAAGCATAAGTTAGCTGAAGTTTGATTAAGTAACAGCATGGAAGCCTAGGGACTGATGACCTGAAAAGTTGGGTCCCATTGGACTTACCACAAATGTCCAATTTTAAGAAATGACTCTGACCACTATGAGACTTAACATCTGAGGCCATCAGTCCCCTAGAACTACTTAAACCTAACTCACCTATGGACATCACACACATCCATGCCCGAGGCAGGATTCGAACCTGCGACCGTAGCAGTCTCGCGGTTCCGGACTGAAGCGCCTAGAACCGCTCGTCCACCGCGGCCGGCCCAATTTTAAGAACAATCCTGTATACATGTGCTCTAAATATTTCGATAAAACAATCGTTCAAGTCGTCTTTGGGACATGTAATTAACCAACTATCCAGTCTTAAAGCAACGACTGCACTCCGATCAGCGTAGCACCACGAAACGGCCCCAAAAAGGCACTGACCTCTCCGGCAGTGGGAAGAGCAGGCGGCGCTACACGCCCAGGAAGATAAGGTTCATCACCCCCAGTGAGCGCTGACTTAATCAGCAGCCCATCGCTGGTCGAGCTTGGTTCAGTCGCAGACGTCGAGAGCACCAATACTGCGTAATAGGAAGACGATAGGTAGGCTGCGTCCTGTGAGTGGTGATAGTGTATAAAAGTACTTGCTTGTAGAAGGCACAGAAGCAAGTTATGTTTCTTTTATTTTTAGAAAAAAATTGTCCTATTAATTTAAAGGCGTTATGTACACACAATTTTGGATCCCTGCCACCGGCCATCGCAACTTCTCTCCTTCTTTGTTTGTGTCAGTGCAGACTCCCACAGTAGCTGGCGCAACACTAACTACACTACTGGCCATTAAAATTGCTACATCACGAAGATGACGTGCTACAGACAAGAAATTTAACCGACAGGAAGAAGATGCTGTGACATGCAAATGACTAGCTTTTCAGAGCATTCACACAAGGTTGGCGCCGGTGACGACACCTGCAACGTGCTGACATGAGGGAAGTTTCCAACCGATTTCTCAGACACAAACAGTAATTGACCGGCGTTGCCTGGTGAAACTTTGTTGTGATGCCTTCCGTAAGGAGGAGAAATGCGTACCATCACGTTTCCGACTTTCATAAAGGTCGGATTCTAGCCTACTGCGATTGCGGTTTATCGAATCGTGACATTGCTGCTCGCGTTGGTCAAGATCCAATGACTGTTAGCAGAATATAGAATCTGTGGGTTCGGGAGGGTAATACGGAACGCCGTGCTGGATCCCAACAGCCTCTTATCACTAGCAGTCGAGATGACAGGTATCTTATCCGCATTGCTGTAACGGATCGTGCAGCCACGTCTCGATCCCTGAGTCAACAGATGGGGACGTTTGCATGGCAACAAGCATCTGCACGAACAGTTCGATGACGTTTGCAGCAGCACGGACTATCATCTCGGAGACCGTGGCTGCGGTTACCCTCGACGCTGCATCACAGACAGGAGGCCCTGCGATGGTGTACTCAACGATGAACCTGGGTGCACATGGCAGAACGTCATTTTTTCGGATGAATCCAGGTTCTGTTTACAGCATCATGATAGTCACGTCCTTGTTTGGCGACATCGCGGTGAACGCACATTGGAAGCGTGTATTCGTCATCGCCATACTGGTGTATCACCCAGCGTGATGGTATGGGGTGCCATAGGTTACACGTCTCGGTCACCTCTTGTTCGCATTGACGGCACTTTGAACAGCGCACGTTACATTTCAGATGTGTTACGACCCGTGGCTCTACCCTTCATTCGATCCCAGCGAAACCCTACATTTCAGCATGATAATGCACGACCGCATGTTGCACGTCCTGTCGGCTGTGCCCTTTCAAAGGAACCATCCCGGCATTGGCCTGGAGCGATTTAGGTAAATCACGGAAAACCTAAATCAGGATGACCGGACGCAGGATTGAACCGTCGTCCAACCGAATGCGGTCCAGTCTACTAACCACTGCACCACCTCGCTCGGTTTTACCACATGTTCCTAGAGGTACTATGCAATATAAAAACATACAACATGTAACAGCTATAATTTTAGTCTGCAAAGGAAATAAATATTGATGCAATATTGTTCACAACACTGCCCTCAGTCACCAATAACAATGTCTGCACTTTTACCCAGTTCATCTCACATTCAATGAGGCGCCAAAGAAAATGATATAGACATGTGTATTCAAATACGGAGATACATAAACTGGTAGAATATGGCGCTGCGGTCGGCAACGCCTATGTAAGACAACTAGTGTCTAGCGCAGTTGTTACATTGATTAATTCTGCTACAATGGCAGGTTATCAGGATTTAAATGAGTTCGAATGTGGTATTATAGTCGGCGCTCGAGCGACGGGACACAGCATTCCCGAGGTAGCGTGAAGTGATGATTTTCCCATACGACTATTTCACGACTGTACCGTGAATATCAGGAATCCGGTAAAACATCGAATCTCCGACATAGCTGCAACCGGAAAAAGATCCTGTAAGAATGGAATCAACGACGACTGAAGAGAATCGTTCAACGTGACAGAAGTGCAACCCTTGCGCAAATTGCTGCAGATTTGAGTGCTGGACCATCCGCAACGGCGTGTGAACCATTCAACGAAACGTCATCGATATGTGGTTTCGGAGCCGAAGGCCCACTCGTGTATCCTTGATGACTGCACAACGCAAAGCCTTATGCCTCACCTGGGCCGTCACCACCTACACTGGACTGTTAATGACTGGAAAACGTTGTCTGATCGGATGTGTCTCGTTTGAGATTATATCGAGTGGATTGACGTGTACAGGTATGGAGATACCTTCATGAATCCGTGGACACTACATGTCAACAGGGGACTGTTTTAGCTAGTGGAAGCTCTGTAATAGTGTGGGGCGTATGCAATTGGATGGATATGGGACCCCTGATACGTCTGGATACAACTCTGACAGGTGCCACGTACGTAAGCATCCTGTCCTATCGCCTGCAACCATTCATGTCCATTGTGCATTCCGATGGATTTTGGCGACAATGCGACACCCTGCAAGTCCAGAATTGCTGCAGAGTGGCTCCAGAAACACTCTTCTGAGTTTGAACACTTCCGCTGACCACCTAACTCCACAGACATGCACATTATTGAGCATATCTGGGATGCCTTGCAACGTGCTGTTCAGAAGAGATTTCCACCACCTCGTACTCTTACAGATTTATGGGCAGCCATGCAGGGTTAAGAGTGTCAGTTCCCTCCAGCATTGTTTCAGACATTAATCGAGTCCATGCCACGTCGTGTTGCGACACTCCTGGGTGCTCGAGGGGTCCATACACGATATTAAGCAGATGTACTAATTTCTTTGGCTCTTCAGTGTATATTGTCATTTAGTGTAGATACCACACAGCGAAAATTACGTAAATGATACGTTCGGTGATTATAGTAATTTTATGCAAGTAAGCTCAACGGAAAAAATATTAGTCAATCCACTAAAAGGGCTCGCTGATCGCTTTTGAATACGGTAAAAGATGTAGAAGCTGAACCATACAGTCAGGTTACACTCCACCTCTCACCTAAGTCACGAGGTTCAGGCGCTCAGTCCGGAACCGCGAGACTACTACGGTCGCAGGTTCGAATCCTGCCTCGGGCATGGATGTGTGTGGTGTCCTTAGGTTAGATAGGTTAAAGTAGTTCTAAGTTCTAGGGGACTGATGACCGCAGATGTTAAGTCCCATAGTGCTCAGAGCCATTTGAACCATTTGAATCTAAGTCACGACAGTTGGTTTTGTAGAATGACTGCAATAAGATGAGACGGGCTGGAACCGTGAATGAATGACAGAAAAGAGCTGTCGTATTTAGACGTGCTCATGGTCACATCGTCATGGATTTGGGCTTCATCTCTGCTGTGGTGACGTCACTGACTCTAAGCTCTCCCCCAACCACTAAAATAATTTGCCGCCGCCTTTACTTTTAACACTGGTGCATATCTTTATATAATATTAAAGAGCTAACCCAGTTCATGGTGTACCATCCGAGTTCGAGATAGCCTTTCCTACTGCATCCAGGGCCAACAAGACTTTGATTTTCAATATTTCGCGTCATTATTGACCGAATTTAAAAATTAAAAATTCTGTTGAAATCTACTCTATGAGAGGTATAATCTTATGTTAAAGGTCTAGTACAATAAGGCAAGTATTAGACACTGTGTATACGGGGTGTTCGGAAATTCCCGTTACTGACTTCCAGGACTTGCAGACGGGAAAGAGTACATAATATTGTGAATAGGAAACCATTACCGGAAACGTACCGTCTCATTTTCAGTTCAGATGCTTCTCATCCGCTTCTGCTTGAGGCACTGAATTAGGTGTGGCGCAGTTCAGTTATTGGGTAAGAATTCGAAAGAAAACGTAATGAAACATCCATTTACCAGTTAAAGAGATTGGTTTGTGTTAACACTTAAACAGTACGTGCTCACATTATTCCAAAATTACAGAACGTAATGTTTAAGTGATGATACAAATAAACGTGCTTAAATGATGAAAGGATGTTTCGTTATGTTTCCTATCCAGACAGCAACATTGTGAAGGCAGAATAGTCAGTTACGGCACCGGACTGTCACGTTTGACAAGTCCGATCTTCTTTGAAAATTTCTTACCTTTCAGCTTTCATCCGTAAGGAAACAACAGACGTTAGTGAAGACATGTCTGGCTTTTACCGGAACTCCCTCAGATTTCGTAGTTAGTAAATGTCCAGTAACGTTGTTCCCATACAGCTATCAGACGATAGAATTTACCTGATACTTATGCCATCCCAAACCTATCCCATTCACGAAGGAGAGACGCATAAATGTCCTGTAGCTGTTGCCCTCAGCGCCAGGACGTCCTTAAACCTCATGTTACTATGCGGCACAAATGTCCCTCCGTGCTTACGTCAGTGGACAGAGAATGCGGCTACACGAAGACTCCAGCGGTGGCGTTGAAACTGTACAGTCGGTGTTAGGACGCGCCGGACCATCCACTTTGCATACAAAGTAAGGCTCTTATCAGCTGAGGCCAGACTGAAGAGGAATTTGTAAGCTGCACCCAAGTAACGTCGCAGAACGGATTTCTCTGCTTTAGAGAAAACACCGGAACTTATACTTTGCACAAAGAGGGACATCTCTAGCTCTCTGTGAAGAAGTATAAAGATGTCGATTATTCGACGATGTTCAAAACCCACAGGAGGCTACACGACACAGGAACATTGCACCTCCACATCAAAGCAGAGATCTTTGTAGATAGATTCAAAAAAATACACTTACACATATACTGGGCTTTCATATTTTTCTCAGGGGAATATTGTTCCGGAATTAAATTAAAAATGGTCCTCATCTCACGGTGCTGAATTTTTCAGGATGTTTCTCTTCGTTGTAAGACAAATTTCGGAACTGGAAGTTCCCTCCAAAGTACCGATTTAGGATTCCCCCTGCTTCACTCCCAACTCATCTCATACTTAGCTTAAACGATAGTCGCGTACGTCTTTCTCTGTCAGAGACAGACACTGTTTAACTCTCCTCCAGGATGATACATTGAGACGAAAATACGGAAGGACAGAATTTCACGTGCTAAAATTGTGGTTGGTAGAACAGAGCATTGGATTAGATTGACAGGAATGACGAGAACAGCTGATCCTAGCCCTGCTCTAGAAAATCCCCAGCATACACTGAAAATTTATATCCGACTGGCTGCTAGCGATTTACAGAAAGGTCCTCCACAAGTGAGGTGACTGTACTAGCCACTGCGCCATCTCGTGCGGTAATCTTGATTCAGAAAAAGTATTTTCTGTGTCCTACCATATTAAGACGCAAATAGGAAAAACTAATCTCTTCAAACAGACTTTGGTCCCTCTGCGGCATTAGTGACCACGCAACGTTGATCATTCTCAACGACGAAGCCATAATCTTGTAGGAGAGTTTCACAGTTTCTGTCTCTGACAGCGAAAGACGTACGCGACTATCGTAGCAAGAGAGTATAATACAGTAACCTGTAAATTTAAATTTCTCGTCACACAAGGAATGTCGTAATAACAGCTGTCACTAAACAAATTTCCAAAATGAAATAAACACTATAAAGGAATCTGCTAGAGTTAATGTTCCCCAACACTGTGATAGACTGTACGCAAAAGAAAATAAAGTCGGATACATCTAATGCAGAAAAGAAAGCTCTAGTAAAAACCATTATAATCAGAATACAATTCATAGGCAATACCTCACAAGAAACAGTAACTATTATCGGAACACACGATATCATCATTGCTCTTAAAAGATAAATACTTCTGAAACATACTGTAAGCAAATGATTTCACCATTGCATCTCAGATATCGGACAGACTGATGTTGACGCTGGTACAGATTTTGTTAACACTTACGTAGTTAACTTCTTCAGAAATGTATCATCTTTATCATATTCATATTTTCGTCTGCAGAAAATATATAGTCTTCGAGGCATTCCCTTCCTTATGTAAATACTTTATGTTGTGTGAAGTTAGTGAGCCAGATAGAATTACTTTAGCGATAAACGTCTGTTAAACAGTAATTAAATAGTACCGCAGAATAACTGCAGGCCTGTGTTGTTTTAAGCAATGAACTTAGGTTTAGTGGTCGCTTTATATTTGCACAAAGTAAACGTGAAACGCGTCACTCTGCTTGAGAACAATACATATTTGTGAACGAGCATCTGAAAATGAGAATAAATCCTCAGAACACGTCGTTTCTGACAAACGAGAAGAACATTCGTAAAATGATTGGTAGCATAAATTCACTTACTTTACTACAAATAAACTTTAAATTCTTCCTGTTAAAGTCTTTACAAGCGGTAGCGTAAGGGCGTAACTATTCACAATTTCTGTTAATTTCATAGTGGTTACTTGATGGAACGTGAGTACAGGGAAAAAACACACTTTTTTCCATTTGTTACGCAAATTATTTATTTTCGTAGCGTAGGTTTTCGCGTTATTAGCCCTTTGTCTAGCATGCCGGTCAATATGTTGTGCATATTTATACGAATATAAAGAAAGCAGGTAATTTGCAACCATCAAAGAAACAGAATGCTAATGTTAAATATACCATACACTTACAGTCACTAAAATAACTTACTTGCAAATCATTTTATAGTGGGACACAACATAGCAAAAACGGACCGGGCTGTCAGTAAAGCACGGGTGTAACAAGAAGTGACCATTATATGTTTGTTCATCAAATAGCTTTCGGGATGAATCTATTACGTAACTGTCTCTGACTTCCATACAATACTGTGCATAGTTGGATAAAATTTTCTACAGCTTGTTGTGTTCTTTTAGTCGGGTACACACTGATCTACTTGCTTTTCCCATTTAGTATGAGCCAAATGGGTTGCAACTGATCTTGTGTACTCTACTTTCGTTCATTGGAAAGGCTGGTCTTCGTCACAAAAAAAAGAAATCGCCCACTCACTCTTTGATATAATAGGTCACTGAATATTAATTTTTCTTCTAAATACTGACTTCCAGGGACAGTTGAGACAACTGTATTCCTCGTCCCCTCTACTGCTGGTTGTGGCGCGAATCGATATCTGAACATCATAAGCAGTGGAGTGAAATCAGACCACATCTCCAGACACATTCTGTGATTTCTCGGAGAGAAGATACAGTGAGGTGATAGAAGTCGTCGGATAGCGATATGCATGTCTCTACATGGCGGTAGTATCGCGTACTCAAGGATTAAAATGACAGTTCACTAGCGGAGCTGTCATTTGTACTCGGGTGATTCATGTTAAAAGGTTTCAGATGTGATTGTGCCTGCACGACGGTGATTAACTAACTTTGAACGCAGCATGGTAGTTATGGCTAGACGCATGGGACATTCCATTTCGGAAATCGTTATGGAATTCAGTATTCTGAGTTACATTGTGTCAAGAGTGTGCCAAGAATACCAGGTTTCAGACATTACCTCCCATCACGGATAACGCAGTGGCCGACAGCCTTGGCTTAAGGAGCAGCTGCGCTTACAGAGAGTTGTTAGTGCTAACAGACAAGCAACAATGCGTGAAGCAGCTGCAGAAATCAGTGTGGAACGTACTACAAACGTATCAATTAGGACAGTGCAGCGAAAGCTGACGTTAATAGGCTACAGCAGCAGACGGCCGACGTGAGAGCGTTTGTAAGGTGCCTCTTACGTGAGAAAGACATTTTTACCAGGTTTAATAAATTATTGTCTCTTATTGATGTATTCACGATAGTTAGGTTCAAATGGCTCTGAGCACTATGCGACTTAACTTCTGAGGTCATCAGTCGCCTAGAACTTAGAACTAATTAAACCTAACTAACCTAAGGACATCACACACATCCATGCCCGAGGCAGGATTCGAACCTGCGGCCGTAGCGGAAGCTCGGCTCCAGACTGTAGCGCCTAGAACCGCACGACCACTCCGGCCAGCCACGATAGTTAGGAAGTGCTGTAGTCCGTATCAGGCCATGAATCGGAGAGCATTTCCCATGCTGGCTGGCTAGGTGACAAGCGACCATATGTCGCGCGTAGTGGGGTGGGGCTCGGCGCTGGACCGTAGCCACAAGCGTCAGCCTGGGAAATATACATGACGGGAAGTACCGCCATCTTAGCGCCAAAGTCACCGATTTTGTTTATTTATATTTAATAATTAAAGTCATTTATGACAACATGAATATTAGGAGGAGCCTCTGGATATTTAAAACTATTTATCATAATTTTGCCTCGTTAAAATTCACACCCGTTCATTAACAAACGCATATCATAGCAAGCACGAACTTGATCGGAAATCCACGAACTGTGAGGAAGCTAGTAAGAGATACGGACTGCGCGCCAAAGTCGGCAGTCGGCGTTATAAACTCTTCCTGTCTTGTTCGTGGTAGCCATGCTCTCGGTTACAAGTAGTTTGTGACATGAGTGTTTCATTATTGACTTAATAGGAATAAAAGTGATATTACGGCATTCTGAATGTTAATTTCGGGTAAATAGATACCCCAAAATTGATCGACAGCAATTTCAGATAATTAGCTTCCACCGACAGAGACATCCAATGCCCCAATGAAGAATCTGCACGGGACGACATTTACGAGAGCTGCACCGCGCACAGGTAGGACTAAATCCGACGACACGACCCACCAAGGCGGATCAAGGAAGGTCCGACTTACACTCGCAAATTCCGGGTGGAAATGCTGACCAGTTATACTGTACGTCACATATACCACCCTCTACGGACTCGGGGCTAAGCTGAGCAATAACAGTATCAGTTTTGAAGCGAGGGGATCTTGCAAGCACCACATCGCCTGCAGTGGCTCAACAGGGCTTGTGACTATATCGATTTGGACCCCAGGCGACTGGAAAACCATAGCCTGGTCAGACGATTCCCGATTTCAGATGTTAGGATTTGTGGTAGGTTCGCGTGTGGCGCAGAGCCCACGCAGGTTGTCAACAAGGCACTGGGCAATCTGGTGAAGCGCCATAATTATGTGAGCTGCGTTTACACGGAATAGGCTGGGTTATCTGATCCAGCTGATCACTGAATGGAAACTGTTATGTTCGGCTACTTGGAGACCATTTTCAGCCATTTATGGACTTCATGTCTCCAGACATGTCATCGGGACATAAGTGGTCGTGGCTGGTTTGAAGGACATGATGGACAATTCGTGCGAATGATCTGGCCAACTTACCGAGTCCATGCCACGTCGGGCTGCCGCACTAAGCCGGACCAAGATGGTCAGACACGGTAATACGAGGTATCCTGGAATTTTCTTATTTAAATGTCACCAAATGTTCCGAATTTGACACTGTGCTTTAAATCGAACCCCCTTCCTTACTTTACGGCACTCCTCAAACATTTTGGTACCGGAATATTGCACCATTAATAGTTTTCAGCGGAGCACATATCAGTAGGTCTGATCACTATGAGATCGAAGACCCGACTCTGCTCTCTCTGCACAAATGGTTCAAATGGCTCTGAGCACTATGGGACTCAACAGCTTAGGTCATAAGTCCCCTAGAACTTAGAACTACTTAAACCTAACTAACCTAAGGACATCACACACACCCATGCCCGAGGCAGGATTCGAACCTGCGACCGTAGCAGTCCCGCGGTTCCGGACTGCAGCGCCAGAACCGCTAGACCACCGCGGCCGGCTCTCTCTGCACAAAAGAACCTTCTAGTTCCCCAAAAAACGCGCGAATATGATAATTTTTGATTGGCAGAGAAACCTCACAGCCAATCGGAAAGTAGCATCAAACCAGCTCAATCCCTAGCAAATACACAGAACCATTCAAAATTTGACGCTGAATCAGAACAGTAAACCAGAATAAATAAATTTTGAAAACCCACAAATACAAAATTAATTCCCTCTTTACAGAAATAATTTACTGAAATCATAATCTCATTTCCCTAGTACTATAAACTGACTAAATAGTTCGTAACAAATTCCCCGGTACGAATGACTAAGACACGCGTCATTCTCGAACACTCTTCACGTGGCCAATTACTTCACCGTATAGCATAAAAACTTTGTGTAAAACATTATTTCACATTTGCACATTCATTCACTCTCATAACTAAGAAGAAGCCTAGTAGTAATTAATATACAATTAGAAAATTTAATGAAAAAGGACCGCTGGTAAAATTGTCAGTGTTTTGACTGTAGCTCAGTGTCCGTCAGCTAGTGACCTCTATCGGATCACATAGAAATTACATACAATCGAGCAATCTGACGGCACCTGTCCCGCGTGGCTCATACAGCATGTCTGATCACTGTTGTAGTGTACCCCTAAATACCATAGAATATAAATATCTATGGAGCGAGCATAGCCTACTGCGAATGTTATCAACATCAAACCAGGACACTAACGTGATAATGGGATGTCGTTGCTTGTCTGCAATTTATGGTAACAGCAAATGTTTAATATTACACGTATTCACCTGTTTTTACAAACGTTTTTACACGTTTTAGTAGTAATAACATCCATGGTACAGTATTGTTATTGCTACGGATGTAAAGAGAAGTACGTGAAAGGAGGACCAGTTACTTTTAATAGGTACGTATAACAAATCTCTAATAGTCGAAATCGTATTGATGTCAGGCGCTTTGTATGTTTAAAAATATCGAGACCCGGTATTGTAATGTCTTGTATTGTAGAGATAATTTCTGCGTTTTTTTTTTTTTTTTTTTTTTTTTTTTGTCCATCTGATTACGAGAGAAAGCTAGATAAATCTGCAAGACCGCTTACGCTGCCAGTCAGTGTTTACATATTCGTGCTATGTTTACCTGCAGATAACACTTATATAAGTCAGTGTAATAATTTGCTCCAGTTTATTCAGGTCCTCAAACCCTTAAGTGTACGTAAGTACTTCTGCATGAGACAGTTTCCTACATTATATAATTCTCGTGTTCTAGCTTCCCTAAAGATGAACAGAGAGACAAAATATGGCTCCACAAAATAAAAAGAAAGAATTTCGTCCCTACAAAATATTCAAAAGTGTGCTCTAAACACTTCGCTGAAGCATGCTTTGATAGGGAGAGATCTGGAAATGTCACGCGTGGCTGAAGTCCGATGCTGTACCAACAATTTTTGATTTCCTACACTACCTGTTACCGAAAGTAACATAAAGAAAATCTCCAATGAAAAGGAATTTATCAGGTTCTGGTATGTGTACATATTACTATACTTACACTACTGGACATTAAAAGTGCTACACCAAGAAGAAATGCCGATGATAAACGGGTATTCATTGACCAAATATATTATACTGGAACTGACATGTGATTACATTTTTACGCAATTTGGGTGCGTAGATCCTGAGAAATCAGTACCCAGAGCAACCACCTCTGGCCGTAATAGCGGCCTTGATACGTTTGGGCACTGAGTCAAACAGAGCTTGGATGGTGTGTACAGGTACAGCTGTCCATGCAGCTTCAACACGATACCACATTTCATCAAGAGAAGTGACTGGCGTATTGTGACGAGCCAGTTGCTCGGCCACCATTGACCAGACGTTTTCAATTGGTGAGACATCTGGAGAATGTGCTGGCCAGGGCAGCGGTCGAGCGTTTTCTGTATCCACAAAGACCCGTACAGGATCTGCAACATGCGGTCGTGCATTATCCTGCTGAAATGTAGGGTTTCGCAGGGATCGAATGAAGGGTAGAGCCACTGGTTGCAACACATATGAAATGTAACGTCCACTGTTCAAAGTGCCGTCAATGGGAACAAGAGGTAACCAATGGCACCCCATACCATCACGCCGGGTGATATGCCAGTATGGCGATGACGAATACACACTTCCAATGAGCGTTCACCGCACGTACGCTTGCGGAGACATGGCACTTGCCCGCGAAAGGCAAAGGTCCCGAGTTAGAGTCTGGGTCCGGCACACAGTTTTAGTCTGCCAGGAAGTTTCATATCAGCGCACACTCCGCTGCAGAGTGAAAATTTCGTTCTAGAAACAACCCCTAGACTGTGGCTAAGCCATGTCTCCGCAATATCCTTTCTTTCAGAAGTCCTAGTTCTGCAAGGTAAGCAGGAGAGCTTCTGTAAAGTTTGGAAGGTAGGAGACGAGGTACTAGCGTAATTAAAGCTGTGAGGACGGGGCGTCAGTCGTGCTTGGGTAGCTCAGATGGTAGAGCACTTGCGCGCGAAAGGCAAAGGTCCCGAGTTCGAGTCTCGGTCCGGCACACATTTCTAATCTGCCAGGAAGTTTCATATCAGCGCACACTGCGCTGTAGAGTGAAAATTTCATTCTATGTCATTGGTATCTTAGCATTCTGATGTTAATCCTACTTCTGGAAGTTTATGTTGTTGGAGACTATTTCCCTCTGTATTAGTCCAGATTTTAGTGGACTCACGCCGATGGTAAGTTTCTATGAATGTTTCCATTCACATACCCAACCCAACCTCCGCCACACCTTTCTTTACCTCAATACTTTCTCTTACTGACGCCGTTTTCGTGCCCAACTTTCTCTTTGTATTTAATAATATGGATATCCATAAACAGCACACAGCGCGTTTATGAACGTCTACTGTTATATGCGAATCTGCGTACAAGTCAAGTGAAGTGTATCGTGATACTTTGTATTTCCGCTCACATAACGAGACGGGGTGCGGAAGGCGGGGTGGCCGGGCAAGACGTGAAGAGCAGAAGCGACGGATGGGGAAAAAAAACCCACACACACGTAAAAAGATGAAACTATAATTACATTTTTTTCTCCTTGCAGGAGCGCCGCGGCGGCGGCGGCGGCGGCTGGGAGCGGCCAGTCGGGTGCCTACTGGAGATTATGCTGCTGGAACTAATTCCCATTTCTCGGCCTCCGGCTCGCTCGGGCGCCTGTCCACACGCGCATGCGCCAACACACGTGCGTCTGTACGCACACAAGAGTGCGTTCGGACCCATCTCCCCTTCCCTACCCCCCCGCTATCTCCCATCCCCAACCCGAACATCCTGGGCTCCGCCGGTCGGGCTTCAGCTGCGCGACTAATTACCATATAAGGGAGTACACACAAGAACCTTTCGCTCGGATTTTATTTAATTTGGATGTCTGTGTGTGTTAGCCGCCGGTGTATGTTAAGCGAGCGCTGCGAATTCGCCGCCCAAGCCGGCCAGCACCGCACTCCTCCACCTCTTCCTCCTGCTACTGCTGGCCCTTTTCTGAGCTCAGCCGCCCACTGGACCACCCCCGTTCCGTTTCGCCAGACTACCAGCCTCCCTCCGCCCGCCCCCGCACCCTACCTCCCCCCCACCGCCATGCCCAACCGTCCCTCTTTTTTCCCTATCCCTAGCAGCAGAGCAGACCTCCGAAAAAGAATTACCTTATTTCTGAAACAAAAAATTTGTACACGCACACACACACACACACACACACACACACACACACACACACACACACGTACGCACACAGTGGCACATAAACACACTACGCCATTCCGGGAGAGATCCGCACACGCCACTTGCTAGATAAAAATAAAAAATAAAAATAAAAATTCGCATCCCTTAATAGTAATTGGTATGTTTGTGGAGGCTAATTATTTCGTTAGAGGGTTTGAACTGCTACGTGCACGCGCGCACGCACGCGGTAAGGGACCGGTCATAAGGGATGTGCTGAAGGGTGGGATGCAGATGAAAGACGAGGAGCAGGTTGCACGAGGAGGTGCTCTGCGTGTAAAGCAAGTCCCCTGACCGGCCCGTCTGTCCACCTTATAAAACACGGCGCGCAAAAAGAGAGGGTGCCCCGGGTGCGGAGGGCGGGGGAGGAATTGAATTTTTGTTTATGTGATTTCGCGTCCCCAGGAGTGGTCGCCGGTCGCCGCTGCCCTCCCTCAGGACGAGTTGTGCATACGAAACGCTCGAGACCGCCCAGGTCCAGGTTTCTTCCCCTTCGAAAGCAGTGGCGTTCTGGGAGGGTGTGTTTGTTATTCAATAAAAGAGACCAGTGTCCGAGAGCAGGTTCTCCACTGCTCAGAGCCCTTCAAGCACGTGACGGGCGCCTCTCACAGTCCACTTTTCTTTCTTTGTTTTCCTTTTTTAATATTTGCACTACTGGCCATTAAAATTGCTACACCAAGAAGAAATGCAGATGATAAACGGGTATTCATTGGACAAATGTATTATACTAGAACTGACACGTGATTACAATTTCACGCAGTTTACGTGCATAGATCCTGAGAAATCAGTACCCAGAACAACCACCTTTGGACGTAATAACGGCACTGATACGCCTGGGCATTGAGTCAAACAGAGCTTGGATGGCGTGTACAGGTAGAGCTGCCCATGCAGCTTCAACACGATACAACACTTCATCAAGAGTAGTGACTGGCGTATTGTGACGAGTCAGTTGCTCGGCCACCATTGACCAGACGTTTTCAATTGGTGAGACATCTGGAGAATGTGTTGCCCAGGGCAGCAGTCGAACATTTTCTGTATCCAGAAAGGCCGGTACAGGACCTGCAACATGCGGTCGTGCATTATCATGCTGAAATGTAGGGTTTCGCAGGGATCGAATGAAGGATAGAGCCACGGGTCGTAACACATCTGAAATGTAACGTCTACTGTTCAAAGTGCCGTCAATGCGAACAAGAGGTGACCCAGACGTGTAACCAATGGCACCCCATACCATCACGCCGAGTGATACGCCAGTATGGCGATGGCGAATACAGGCTTCCAATGTGCGTTCACCGCAATGTCGCCAAACACGGATGCAACCATCATGATGCTGTAAACAGAACCTGGATTCATCCGAAAAAATGACGTTTTGGCATTCGTGCACCCTGGTTCGTCGTTTGAGTACACCATTGCAGGCGCTCCTGTCTGTGATGCAGCGTCAAGGGTAACCGCAGCCACGGTCTCCGAGCTGATAGTCCATGCTGTTGCAAACGTCGTCGAACTGTTCGCGCAGTTGGTTGATGTCTTGCAAACGTCCCCATCTGTTGACTCAGGGATCGAGACGTGACTACACGATCCGTTACAGCCGTGCGGATAAGATGCCTGTCATCTCGACTGCTAGTGATACGAGGCCGTTGGGATCCAGCACGGAGTCCCGTGTTACCCTCCTGAACCGACCGATTCCATAATCTGCTGACATTCATTGGATCTCGACCAACGCGAGCAGCAAGGTCTTGATACGATAAACGGCAATCCCGATAGGCTACAATCCGCCCTTTATCAAAGTCGGAAACGTGATGGTACGCATTTCTCCTCCTTACACGAGGCATCACAACAACGTTTCACCAGGCAACGCCGGTCAACTGCTGTTTGTGTATAAGAGATCGGTTGGAAACTATCTTCATGTCAGCACGTTGTAGGTGCCGCCACCGGCGTCAACCTTGTGTGAATGGTCTGAAAACTATCATTTGCATATGACAGCATCTTGTTCCTGTTGGTTAAATTTCGCGTCTGTAGCACGTTATCTTCGTAGTGTAGCAATTTTAATGGCCAGTAGTGTAGCTTTCGGTTCGTGCCCATTTTCACCAGGAAAGACGATACCCAACTGTATATTGAAAACGATTTGCGTGTCATTTACGACGATACATACATAAGGACAACACAACAGCCATTCCCTTACCGGAGAATACCTCCAACCCGGCCAAGTATCGAACCCATGCACCTTCGGGTAGCATTCTGATGTGCAGACCCTGCAGCTACTAAGGCCTCTCATTGCCTTCTAAATAATGAAATACACATGGTATTTATTCAGGTAGTTTAGTACCTCCGAGTTCAAGGGTTGAGAGCAAGCAGTTGATGCTTGGGCAGCAGGCCTGGTGTTGAAGTGTGGACATGTGGATGCAAAACGTTTAGTGTATACTGAAAAGCGTAGTTAACTTAGTGCTGCAATTACCACTGTGCGGAAAACATGCAGTCGACAAACGGAACCACTGCTAACGGCAGCGCTGGAGTTTCGGTCGATTGTACGACGACATGGCAACCACTCAGAGCTCTGAGCGGGCAGTCTCACGCACGACCTGTTGAAGTTGCCACACAAACCACTGGTGTCGATAATTCGCATTTTTAACAGCTGAGTCCTGCTAGGGTACTTCCCAACCGAACTGCTCTCATAGAACCATTGCCCAAGCTGACAAAGGATCATCATCAACCACAATACCATCGGCCCCATCATTACGCAAGCTGAGAAAGGATCATCACAAACCACAACACCATCGGCCTATCAGCCTCCTACTGACACACGTCGGGGTACTGTAACGGATTATACTCCAGCGTCTTCGCCCACCAATCAGTGAATCCCATGTGATAGGCCAAGACCAGTTTGCCTTCCAGCCAGGTCTGTCACCACAACTCCAACTCCACCAGCTTAAGGAGTATATAGCTCATAATCCGAACCATGGGAACTATACAGCGGGGGCCTTTCACGGTGTTGGAGAGGCATATGATCGAGTATGGAAAAATAAACTGTTCACCAAATCGCATGACGTCCCCACCACCCCGGAGTACTGCACAGTCCTCTTCAAGATTGGAGCTTCTTTGTCCGAAGTGATTATCAGCAGACCAGCATTCAATAACTAGTGGAGGTCATCCCTCAAGGCTGTGTTCTGTCCACGACTGTATTCGCCTTGCAAATGATTAGCCATTATGTCCCCAAGTCGTCCTTGCACAATTCGCGGACTATAGCTATGCTTACCAACAGCTACAGAGTCTATGCCGCGATACAGTGCCTCCAGTGTCAGCTTACACTTATTCATTTATGGACAGCAGATACCGCATTACACTGAATATAGAGAAGATGCAAGCCATTAAATTTACCCTCCAGAACTCGGAGACCTTCTCATACAGCACAACATCGCACTCCCTTGGAGAAATCAGATGAAATACGTGGGGGTGGTATTGGACCAGAAACTCCTCTTCAAGAACAGTGTTCAGGGAAAAGCAAACGGTACCATGCACCTGTTGTGCCAATTATGCGCACTGATCTCGAATCAATATCTGAACGTGAGTACCAAACTACGCCTCTCCCGAACAACGGTCCCGCAGTCAATTTCATATGGTTGCTCCTCCTGGTCGATTTATAGTTCTAGAAAGATCTGCTAATGATATTTCCATGGATATTAATAAATGGTTTAAAGCCAACTCACTGACATTAAACTTCGAAAAGACTCACTATATGCAATTCAGAACCTGTAACAGGTTTCCACCCAGCATATGCATTAAGTATGAAGAAGATCAGATTGAAGAGGTTGACAGTCTTACATTCCTGGGATTACAACTTGATAATAAATTCAGTTGGAAGGAGCACACCACAGAATTGCAGAAACGCCTTGACAAAACTGTATTTGCAATTCGAGTGTTAGCAGACATAGGCGACATAAAAATGAAAAATCTTGCATACTTTGCCTACTTTCATTCCATAATGTCATATGGTATAATATTTTGGGGTAATTCTTCAAGTCAAATAGAAGTTTTCAGAGTCCAAAAGCGTGTAATACGTGTTATTTGTGGAGTAAATTCACGGACGTGCTGTAGAAACCTCTTCAAAGAACTGGGTATACTAACTACTGCCTCTCAGTATATTTACTCCTTAATGAAGTTTGTCCTAAATAATATATTTCTTTTTCCAACAAACAGATCAGCTCATACATACAGTACCAGGAACAAAAATGATCTGCACAAGGACTTAACAGCACTTACTTTAGTTCAAAAAGGGGTTCACTACTGAGGAACACTCATCTTCAATAATTTGCCAGCAAACATAAAAAATTTAGTTACAAATAAAGATCAGTTTAAAAGGAGCCTGAAAGACTTACTAGTGGCCAATTCATTATACTCCATTGATGAATTTTTTAAAAGAAACAAATGATGTATTGTATATATTTATACTATTAGTATTGTTATTTCAGCTTTAAAAATAAAAATAAAAAAATGACATGTTCCACATCCACGAGGATCTCCTCAGCACGGATCTATGGAACGAAAAACAAATCTAATCTAGTTGTAACAGCAATCTCAGACCACTGCAGACACTACCAAACCGATGCCTACTGCCTAAATAGGCATTGATCACTACCAAACCGATGCCTAATGTTAATTCTTGGAGCACCTAAATAGGCATTGATCAGGGATTCCCTTTAGTAACTGAACATGGGACCATCATGGACGTAGTCGTATCATCCACACAGAAACATCTCGCTACCACTGAAGCACTAAGGCCCACTAACCTTGATTACGTGGGGCCTGTCGCCCCTGAGAAGTGGCATCGCATCAGAGTTCCCAGCATCATCATCGAGCCACCCTACTGACATACAAATTAATGTATATTTATAAACAGAAAAGGAGAAAAAGTAATGTGACGTTGTGTGATGGAAATGTAAAGTCAAGTGGAACATTAAATGAAATGTAATTAAGTAAACAACACCTTAGGAGGATCCAAGGACTTAGAGTCCAACATCCTTCTTGCACGAAAATAAAGAGAAAATTACTCCTTCGCCCTTTACACCAGAACGTCCAGCCACAACATGAAACCACACAAAAAAAGGAATGCGGCAGTAAATTATGTGGCGTGTTTACGGGAATACTGCTCGACACAGAGAAAAAATAAGTAATACACTGAAGTAGGTACATATAAAGGTATCAAAGATCACAATGTCTGCAATTATACGCCTGACATCCTGTGTACACAGATAACAGCGAGCACTTTTTTGTATCCGTGAACCAGTTTTCGAGCGTCTTCGGCTCATCTTCAGATGGAGCACGCATAAGTTTATATTTTCATATTTTTGATGTTGTGCTCGGTACTGGAAGTCGCTTCTCTGAGACTGGAAGGTAAGAAAGAGATACCACCTCGATGCCTACGTCGCTGATGACCGAAAGCGCTCTCAGCAGTGAATAAACGCGGTGGAGACTGTTTTCTTACAATGCAGAAATCGTCGCAAGTCCGCAGTAAATTAAGTCTAAAAACACATTAATGTATCGCCTTATATGTTATTTACATGGCGAGTTGATTCTGCGGCACTATTGGCAGAATTTGTGTTAATATCTAACTTGCAGCTTCCAGTTCCATAGCCTATTTTCCTCATATTTAAGCACTATTCACTATAAAAAAGTTGGTATCACCAGGAACGTGCCAATATACGACACATTAATGTTATATGACAAAATTTGGAACTGTAGTCCTGCTTTGTCTCTAATCAAATCCGACGAATGGATATCTCGCAAATGTATTAAGTTGTTAACACACTTATATGCGACAAGACGTGCTTAGTACAAGAGATGTATTTCACACTAGCAGAGAGGAGCAACTTCTCATAGCACTTAAGATTTGTATTTCACAGCCAATGTTTGATGGACATTTGGAAAGCAAAGGACTTCTAGAGGGAGAGGTTCAATAACAGAGGTATCAGCGATTTGTCGCTAGTAACTTTCGACTCGGTCCTTTTCAGACCAGAGCTTTTAGTTCAGATTGGTAAATTTCCTCCTCTCCACGATCCTTGAAAGTCTATGTCACCGTATCGCTCTGTACGACAGTAAAACCTATTGTGCCAATCTGCTGCTCAGAAGATGAGTTGCAAAAAGCATAACAAAGTTGCAGCTGCGATCAACTCAGTATAATCTATGTCCATAAACAACTCAGGTGATGACGTTCTTAGGAAGAAACACACTAAGAACAGAAATAAGGATCTATAACCACTTAATTGATGAATTTTAGCTATGTTGACACACTCCTAAATATTAAATTAAATAAGTTCCAAATGACATGCAGCACGATAAGAAAAATGTTAAAAATAAAAGCCAGAAAGACACACAGTATAGTTTCCGTAATGTAATGGCTGCCCCTGTGCTGCTTTATGGAAGTGAGTGAGTCAGAGATAATGAGAGACAAGCCGCATACAGACAGAGGAACTAAAAATTCTAAGGCCTGTAAAAAAGTAGTCTAAAAGAGATCGATTCTAGAAATGAATAGATTAGGACAGAGATGCAAATATATAATGCAAACCCAAGTATAGCTACATAAAAAGAAACGGAAAAACCAGAACGTCTGAATGAAAGAAGACCATCAAAAGTAGCAGGTTGGTACAAGTCAGTCGGAAGATGAGGCGAGGGAAGGCAAGAGAAAAGATGAAAACAAATCTTACGAAGCCGGAACCGACACTAAGGCCTAGTTCACGTTGAGGTGTAGAAGAAGAAGAAGAAGACGTGTTAAAAAATTCGACAACCTACTGACGTCGCAGACGTAGGTCTTTGTTATTGTCTGTTACATTCGATGACTCTTCTAGAAAACGGGCATCACCTGCGCAGTTTTCCAGTCACTGGGAACGTTTCGCTCCTCTAGTGAGCTACAGTACACTGTTTCTAGGAAAGGAGCAGGTTCTTTCGCACCTTGTGAATACTTCATAAGGCAATGTGCTTCTTTCTTGTGCGTGTCTCAGATTGTTTTTATCGCCTTCTGAAAATAAAACGGATGTATCCAGTACAGATCAGCAACTCGCAACGAAAGAACCGTCAGTGAGCCCGCGGCGGTGTGGTGCTTTCCAAAGTTCCTCTCACGTGGTGCTTCTTACACGCACGCCAAGTTGAAGTTACGAACATCCAGTTCACAACTGGAAAAGGCTATAGAAAAACAGCACAAGTCACACTAAAATTATTTTGTCTGTGGAAGGAATAGTTAAATGACAGTATGTATGTGCCTAAAATTTCACTGTGTTACTGTAAACTTGCATACACGAATCACTACCAATACTTACTCTAAGCTGTACCAAGTCTGAAAAGTACACACACACACACATATACACACACACAGACACACACACACACACATAGACACAGACAAACACACATAAAGGGACTTAACATCTGAGGTCATCAGTCCTCTAGAACTTAGAACTGCTTAAACCTAAGTAACCTAAGGACATCACACACATCCATGCCCGAGGCAGTCAAATGTCCCTATTATCAGTCTCACGTAACACAGTGTTAACGTTCGCGAGCAAGCAACACGCCACGCGGAACTTCGTTTTTAAAACGTCACCCAATGTTCCGAATTTCACACTATGCTTTAAATCGAACTCCCTTCCACACTTTACAGCACATCTCAAACATTTTGGTACCGAAATGTCACGATATTAATAATTTCCAACGGAGCACACATCAGTAGACCAGATCACTATGAGATGAAGGCCTCGACGCTACTCATCTACCTACACAAAGAAATTTCTAGTTCCCAGAAGACTCGCGAATTTGCTAATTTCTGATTGGCAGAGAAACATTACGGCCAAACGAAAAGCAGCATCAAACCCGCTCAATCCCGAGCACATATACAGAACCAATCAAAATTTGTCACTGAATCAGGACAGTAAATCAACAAAAAAAATTCAAGAAACCCACGAATATAAAATTAATCCCCTTTTAACAAAACTACTTCGCCGAAATAAGAAAGTCACTTCCTCAGTACCATAAAGTGACGAAATAGTTTATAACAAATTCCCCGGTACGAATGAGTAACACACACGCCCTTGTCGAACATTCCCCACATGACCAATTGCTTAACTGTATAGCTCAAAAACTTTACGTGAAACATTATTTCACATTCACACCTTCATTCACCCTCACAACTAAGCACAATTGTAGTAGTAATTAACAAACAATTAGAAAAGTCAACAAACAAAACTGCAAATAAAATCGGCAGTTTTTCACTGCAGCTGAAACAGTGTTCGTCAGCTACTGACCTCTACCAGATCGCATAGAAATTACATGCACTAGAGCAATCTGACTCGAACTGTCCTGTGCCTGACTCATGCTGCACGTCTGATCACTACTGTATTGTCCCATCTACATTACTGGCCATTAAAATTGCTACACCAAGAAGAAATGCAGACGATAATCGGGTATTCACTGGACAAATATATTATACTAGAACTGACATGTGGTTACATTTTCACGCGACTTGGGTGCATAGATCCTGAGCAATCAGTACCCAGAACAACCACCTCTGGCCGTAATAACGACCTTGATACGCCTGGCCATTGAGTCGATCAGAGCTTGGATGGCGTGTACAGGTACAGCTGCCCATGCAGCTTCAACACGATACCACAGTTCATCAAGAGTGGCGTATTGTGACGAGCCAGTTGCTCGGCCACCACTGACCAGACGTTTTCAATTGGTGAGAGATCTGGAGAATGTGCTGGCCAGGGCAGCAGTCGAACAATTTCTGTATCCAGAAAGGCCCGTAGAGGACCTGCAACATGCGGTGTTGCATTATCCTCCTGAAATGTAGGGTTTCGCAGGGATCGAATGAAGGGTAGGACCACGGGTCGTAAAACACCTGAAATGTAACGTCCACTGTTCAAAATGCCGTCAATGCGAACAAGAGGTGACCGAGACGTGTAATCAATGGCACCCCATATTATCACGCCGAGTGATACGCCAGTATGGCGATGACGAATACACGCTTCCAATGTGCGTTCACCGCCATGTCGCCAAACGCGGATGCGACTATAATGATGCTGTAAACAGAACTTGGATTCGTCCGAAAGCATGACGTTTTGGCATTCGTGCACCCAGGTTCGTTTTTGAGTACACCATCACATGCGCTCCTGTCTGTGATGCAACGTCAAGGGTAACCGCAGCCATGGTCTCCGAGCTGATATTCCATGCTGCTGCAAACGTCGTCGAACTGTTCGTGCAGATGGTTGTTGTCTTGCAAACGTCCCCATCTGTTGACTCAGGGGTCGAGACGTGGCTGCACGATCCGTTACAGCCGTGCGGATACGATATCTGTCATCTCGACTGTTAGTGATACGAGATGGTTGGGATCCGTATTACCCTCCCGAATCCATCGATTCCATATTCTGCTAACAGTCATTGGATCTCAACCAACGCGAGCAGCAATGTCGCGATACGATAGACCGAAATCGCGATAGGCTACAGTCTGATCTTTATCAAAGTCGGAAACATGATCGTACGCATTTCTCCTCCTTACACGAGGCATCACAACAATGTTTCACCAGGCAACGCCGCTCAACTGCTGTTTGCGTATGAGAAATCGGTTGGAAACTTTCCTCACGCAGCACGTTGTAGGTGTCGCCACCGGCACCAACCCTGTGTGAATGCTCTGAAAAGATAATCATGTGCATATCACAGCATTTTCTTCCTGTCGTTTAAATTTCGCGTCTGTAGCACTTCAGCTTCGTGGTGTAGTAATTTTAATGGGCAGTAGTGTAAATAGGCACGTTGTCGAGGCACTACGCCTCAAGTCGGAAGTTGAGAGCGTCCGGAAAGCCTTCTGCCTCAGCGGCCGGACACGTGTGCACAGTAGTTATCGCCGCCGACATCCGCCAGTACAGGAGAGACGCCCGGCAGCGACAGCTCCGGTGAGTCCCCTGCCCGCGACAGACAGCCATCTTAGCGGCGTGTTTCTGTTCCATTAATTAAGCGGCGGCTGCATCCCTGGGGACAGTCTGGGAGGGGCAGCGCTGCCGCCCTCCGAGACCTGCTATGTTCTTTCCTTCCTTTTTTTACCGCGGGCGCTAAATAATTCGTCGTGTCCGGGGTTTTAAGGTCCGTAAGGACAGATGGTAGCCCTGAGTGGTGGGAAGTCGGTGGGTGGGAGGAGAAGGGAGGGGGTAGCACCAGAAAGGAAGGAGGAGAAGGAGGAGGAGGCGCAGATGGCGAAGGGACGCGGGACGGGGTTGTCTGAATTAAGGCGAGTGTTAAATAATTTTTCGTGTCCGTTTGTTTTTAATACATACATCTATACCCCGGTGCGTCGCGGCTCAGCTGCGCTGAAAACTTAATTCGTCCCCTGGACGGCTCGGCGTTTTTTATTCTTCCGGCCGGCCTACCGACCACTTCCGTTTCCTTGCGCGGCTGTTTGCACTTCCGCGTTGCTAAGAAAGACCTTTCTGTACGTGTTGATGGCGGACTACAGGCCAGGCGTGGATCGAAGGTTCGGTTTGGGGAAAAACTCCGACACTTTCTTACTGGCTTTTTCTCCTACCCTCCTTATAACCTCCCCCTTCCTAATAGGCCTATTGGACTGCGATATAGCTGACCGTGATCACATATAGTTAATGAAACTTTCCAGTGAATGAGGCTACCGTTACCGAAGGAAAATAACACTGGTTAGTTGGAGGAAAGTTTACAACAGACTCTTGTGAGGGAAGAATCTATTCTAAATTTAAGCTAGATTTAGATGATATTTTTTAAATGGCTGGAATATAGCGCAATCGCTCACGAAATGTACAGGAAGAAAAATGATACCACGTAAAATTTACTACAAATCTCAAAGAAAACACTGATTAGCTAAAAAAGGGATAACTAAACGTCCTCAACCAGCCAACGCAATGAATCTCCAGAATCTTGAGAAAGGTAATAGCAAAGAAATTTAAGCGACTAATCACTGGCCCTGTCAACAGAAGGTGGTCACGCTTTTCCACAGCACTACAGTTCACGAGAAAATATGTGAATCAGAAAACACTGAGTTTTCAGTTACTTATTATCAAATACTAAACTTTGAAAGTAATGTTAAATGAAATTACTCACTAAATAAATGAGTGGCTTAACATGAACCTTGTAATGTAAAAAAATACACTCCTGGAAATGGAAAAAAGAACACATTGACACCGGTGTGTCAGACCCACCATACTTGCTCCGGACACTGCGAGAGGGCTGTACAAGCAATGATCACACGCCCGGCACAGCGGACACACCAGGAACCGCGGTGTTGGCCGTCGAATGGAGCTAGCTGCGCAGCATTTGTGCACCGCCGCCGTCAGTGTCAGCCAGTTTGCCGTGGCATACGGAGCTCCATCGCAGTCTTTCACACTGGTAGCATGCCGCGACAGCGTGGACGTGAACCGTATGTGCAGTTGACGGACTTTGAGCGAGGGCGTATAGTGGGCATGCGGGAGGCCGGGTGGACGTACCGCCGAATTACTCAACACGTGGGGCGTGAGGTCTCCACAGTACATCGATGTTGTCGCCAGTGGTCGGCGGAAGGTGCACGTGCCCGTCGACCTGGGACCGGACCGCAGCGACGCACGGATGCACGCCAAGACCGTAGGATCCTACGCAGTGCCGTAGGGGACCGCACCGCCACTTCCCAGCAAATTAGGGACACTGTTGCTCCTGGGGTATCGGCGAGGACCATTCGCAACCGTCTACATGAAGCTGGGCTACGGTCCCGCACACCGTTAGGCCGTCTTCCGCTCACGCCCCAACATCGTGCAGCCCGCCTCCAGTGGTGTCGCGACAGACGTGAATGGAGGGACGAATGGAGACGTGTCGTCTTCAGCGATGAGAGTCGCTTCTGCCTTGGTGCCAATGATGGTCGTATGCGTGTTTGGCGCCGTGCAGGTGAGCGCCACAATCAGGACTGCATACGACCGAGGCACACGGGGCCAACACCCGGCACCATGGTGTGGGGAGCGATCTCCTACACTGGCCGTACACCACTGGTGATCGTCGAGGGGACACTGAATAGTGCACGGTACATCCAAACCGTCATCGAACCTATCGTTCTACCATTCCTAGACCGGCAAGGGAACTTGCTGTTCCAACAGGACAATGCACGTCCGCATGTATCCCGTGCCACCCAACGTGCTCTAGAAGGTGTAAGTCAACTACCCTGGCCAGCAAGATCTCCGGACCTGTCCCCCATTGAGCATGTTTGGGACTGGATGAAGCGTCGTCTCACGCGGTCTGCACGTCCAGCACGAACGCTGGTCCAACTGAGGCGCCAGGTGGAAATGGCATGGCAAGCCGTTCCACAGGACTACATCCAGCATCTCTACGATCGTCTCCATGGGAGAATAGCAGCCTGCATTGCTGCGAAAGGTGGATATACACTGTACTAGTGCCGACATTGTGCATGCTCTGTTGCCTGTGTCTATGTGCCTGTGGTTCTGTCAGTGTGATCATGTGATGTATCTGACCCCAGGAATGTGTCAATAAAGTTTCCCCTTCCTGGGACAATGAATTCACGGTGTTCTTATTTCAATTTCCAGGAGTGTAGCTTTCAGTAACCACAGTGTAACACAATGCAAAATTTAGAAAAAGTAATTAGTTTCCTTTTGATTATGAAAGATTGAATTGAATTTACTTAAAAAAATGAGCAACTGTTTTTACTTTTAATACACCAACAATAAAATACACTCCTGGAAATTGAAATAAGAACACCGTGAATTCATTGTCCCAGGAAGGGGAAACTTTATTGACACATTCCTGGGGTCAGATACATCACATGATCACACTGACAGAACCACAGGCACATAGACACAGGCAACAGAGCATGCACAATGTCGGCACTAGTACAGTGTATATCCACCTTTCGCAGCAATGCAGGCTGCTATTCTCCCATGGAGACGATCGTAGAGATGCTGGATGTAGTCCTGTGGAACGGCTTGCCATGCCATTTCCACCTGGCGCCTCAGTTGGACCAGCGTTCGTGCTGGACGTGCAGACCGCGTGAGACGACGCTTCATCCAGTCCCAAACATGCTCAATGGGGGACAGATCCGGAGATCTTGCTGGCCAGGGTAGTTGACTTACACCTTCTAGAGCACGTTGGGTGGCACGGCATACATGCGGACGTGCATTGTCCTGTTGGAACAGCAAGTTCCCTTGCCGGTCTAGGAATGGTAGAACGATGGGTTCGATGACGGTTTGGGTGTACCGTGCACTATTCAGTGTCCCCTCGACGATCACCAGTGGTGTACGGCCAGTGTAGGAGATCGCTCCCCACACCATGATGCCGGGTGTTGGCCCTGTGTGCCTCGGTCGTATGCAGTCCTGATTGTGGCGCTCACCTGCACGGCGCCAAACACGCATACGACCATCATTGGCACCAAGGCAGAAGCGACTCTCATCGCTGAAGACGACACGTCTCCATTCGTCCCTCCATTCACGCCTGTCGCGACACCACTGGAGGCGGGCTGCACGATGTTGGGGCGTGAGCGGAAGACGGCCTAACGGTGTGCGGGACAGTAGCCCAGCTTCATGTAGACGGTTGCGAATGGTCCTCGCCGATACCCCAGGAGCAACAGTGTCCCTAATTTGCTGGGAAGTGGCGGTGCGGTCCCCTACGGCACTGCGTAGGATCCTACGGTCTTGGCGTGCATCCGTGCGTCGCTGCGGTCCGGTCCCAGGTCGACGGGCACGTGCACCTTCCGCCGACCACTGGCGACAACATCGATGTACTGTGGAGACCTCACGCCCCACGTGTTGAGCAATTCGGCGGTACGTCCACCTGGCCTCCCGCATGCCCACTATACGCCCTCGCTCAAAGTCCGTCAACTGCACATACGGTTCACGTCCACGCTGTCGCGGCATGCTACCAGTGTGAAAGACTGCGATGGAGCTCCGTAAGCCACGGCAAACTGGCTGACACTGACGGCGGCGGTGCACAAATGCTGCGCAGCTAGCGCCATTCGACGGCCAACACCGCGGTTCCTGGTGTGTCCGCTGTGCCGTGCGTGTGATCATTGCTTGTACAGCCCTCTCGCAGTGTCCGGAGCAAGTATGGTGGGTCTGACACACCGGTGTCAATGTGTTCTTTTTTCCATTTCCAGGAGTGTACGTACCATGCCAGCAGAAGTCAGCCGCTAAGGTAAATACAGAATAAATGAAATTGTGCCCTCTTAATTTTGTGCTGTGTCTTTAGATATTAGTTTTTGTCAGCGAAATTTCACGTCACTTTAGGTGAATAAAGTTAATATTCAAAATTGCAAATTAGTTAAGCCTGTGTTATGCAACACAAGACTGAACAGTTACTGTGGCAGAAACTGGTCTTTAGCAAACACACAAACTGGCAGTAAATAGTTAGTCACTTTTCATATTCTTACGACTCTCGGTGATTACATGGAAAGAATAAGATATCCTGATTCGTAATAATGTCTGAGAAAAATGACGATACAGATGCGCTAGTAGTTTTAACTATTACAAGTTACTACTCACTTTACCCATAGTTTGTGAAAGAAATGTTGCTGGGCAAAGTCAATGCATTACTACGTTTGTCAGTTAACATTCTTACGATGTTCTAGCCTTGTAGACGACGAAGAATCTAGCCGACGACAATGCTGAGGTGCCGTTGCTGCTACTGCTCGATGAGAAGACCCCGAATTGTCTCCACAGCCACGCATAATTATAGGACAAGCAGTAGGTGGAATCACAGCTTCCTCTGCCTGTCCACTCCTGCCGTGCTCGCGGGCTAACGAATCAGGCGCGTCTACATTGGCACGAGCATAGCTGCACACCGTGGCGGCGGGAGCGCCCAAAAAACACTTCCGCACTCTTTCATGACCCAAGCTGCTCTGTTTCTCTCTGCTCGCAACGCGACACACACTCTCCACACGCTAAATAAACAACGGCACAGCTACTACCATTTTGTCTTTGCTATCGATACATTTCAATAAAGTTCCTTTGGCTGTTACCCAGCAATTTACAATATTTTCATTGTAACTACAATCCGTTAGATAGTCAAAAATAATTACACTAGTACATCGATTACGTATTAAATATAGATTCTGTAATACAGCTTACAGCTTCAGAATCAAAAGTACAATGCACGTTATCAAGGGATATTAAACGGCGGAAATTTAGGATGGTGCAAAAGGTATTTTATCTGCATTTTCGGTGTTACACCCTCCTCCGCCGCAATCCGCCCCGCCTCCGCCCCTCCCGCCAAATACACTCTAAGAGAAAACGCACCGCGAAAGGAATTATCTGAACGGGACGGAAATCGGTATGTGATACACAGACAAGCAAATGGTTACAACTTCAGAAAAAAATAGCTGATTTATTCAAGAAAAAGAACTTCACAAATTGAGAAAGTCGATAATGTGTTTGTCCCACAATGTACCTTACACAAACAGTTATTCGTCTTCGCAATGATTGATGGTGTTGTTGGATGTCCTCCAGAGAGGTTGTAACGCCGGAAATGCATATCCTCCTTTTACCATCTATTGTACTGTAAATTTTTCCCTTATTTTGTTGCCTGAAGATATGACATTTCTGTGTCTTTATATATTTCAATTGTTTTACAATTTGTATATATGTATATATTTAAGCATTTATGTCGATGTATAATTGGTTTGTTTTGTAAATATCATTTGCATTTTTACGGTGGGACTTGCCTAGGGAAAACTATGCTATCGAATGATTACATCGATAGGTCGTGTGGAGAACCAAAGTGTTTAAGATCATGACAGGTGTTAACTCTGCCGCGTGGAGCGCGGGCAGAGCAGAGTCTGGCTGGAGTAGGGCGGTGGAGCAGGTGTGCTGAGTGACGCTCCCGCGAGTTGCCGCGCTTTCGGGGTTTGGCAGCATGTAATTGCGCTCGACTTGCTATGATGGTTTCTGACACGGTGTCGCGGATGGGAAACATTAGCTGGCACACATCAAGAGCCCGTTTCGGCTGGTGACCGTGTCGAGAAGAAGGCGCGCCAACATCCAGCTTCCGCAACAGCGACGGCCGACAATAAGTGATTGTCGGCACCTCCCCGATCGACGACTTCAAGCCCTCAATCAACCAACAAGGAAGACTGAAAGCACGTAAAGTTTTAGAACTGTATGGCAGACCTCAGCTTTTCAAACTGTTCCATTTTCATCACTAAAATACAGCAACTTAGCATGAACCTTTGTTGCTCATTGTCCCAGTTGCATTACCAAGCAGGGTCCCTTCTTTTTTCGAAATGAACCCGAGTGTCGTTGAAATTCTAACGCCAGCATTAAAGTAATATCATTCCATTTCACTGCTTTAATTTCAAAGCTCAGTTAAAGTATTCATAGCTGGTTACAATAAACAAACAGAACTATATTTAGATAACACAAGCACAAATTAAGAGGGTGAGTTTTGTTACCATATTTTAGCTTACCTGTGACTGCAGCTCAGCTTGGTACGTACTAAATTTTACTATTGTTAACTGTTCAAAATCATTTAATTCAAGCTAAAAATTAAATCTCTTATTTCTAAATTCCGTAGATTCAAGTTGCTTTTGAGATGATTGTTGAAGTAGCCCAAGACTAACCTTATTTTATTTTATTTCGTAGTGCTTCAGAAACAAAGTTCATTATTAAATTCAGTCACTAAATTAACTTTCAATTTTCCGGTTTTATTAATTATTTTGCTAAATTAAGTCAGAGTGTAGAGAAATTTGTTACTTCTCACAAACATTCAATTCTCACACAACACGTTCAACCTTCAGCTGCCACACTTTTCGTGCTAATTATATGTGCTTCAACCTTTCTTTTTCAGTTATTATAGTAGTTGTCCATAGGACTGTAATTTTCGCCAAATCTCAAATATCTATTTAACGCCAGTTAATTGTTAACGTAACTACCGCACATTTACTTTCTTCATTAACTTTACCCTTTTTAAAAATTAATTTCCACCAATTTCATTTGCATGTTTCCTTTCACTTAGATGTAACCCTTCCTCCCTTTTACCGACAGATTAACTTCGGTGACGATCACTTTTCCCAAATTTCCATTAGGTACACGCGGTTTAATTTTTCACTGTCATTAGGGTCGATAAGTGTGGGGGAGGTTGCAAGGTATTGTGTATATCTTCTTTAACGTCGTTTGTTGTTAGCAATATTAGCTTATTCCCAAGAGTTAGCAGCTTTCACTCAGTTAATACCAGGCAGAAATCAAATCTGCATGTGGAATGCACTTCCTTGACTCTTGTGCAGAAAGGAGTGTAGTATTCTGCTGCATCCATTTTCAATAAGCTATCACAAGGAGTCAAAAATCTTAGCAGTAGCCCAAACACTTTTAAGTCTAAATTGAAGAGTTTCCTCATGGCTTACTCCTTCTATTCTGTCGAGGAGCTCCTGGAAGAGCTGAAAAATTAAGCAAATTCCAGTGTTACATTCTTCATTTTCTTTATTTAAACTTACGACTTGTCGCCTGAATATGTTTCTTATATTTCATTTTATCTGTTTCTACTAGCGTGTTATAATTTCATGTATTGACTCGTTCCATGACCATGGAGACTTTTTCCTTAATTTGGTCCCACGGAACAATAAATAAACAAACAAATAAGGTTCAAAATAACGTCTTCGTAAATGGGTGCCCATTACGATGGATTCTATCCTGAGGTGGGGGGGGGGGGGGGCAAGGGGGGGGTCTAGACGTGGGAGTATGGATTATTTTATCACATTCTGGAAGACGAATAGCGACTTGCAATTAGCTACAAAAAATTCTTGTTCCGACCCTGTTAGAAAAATCTACGTACTTTTAAATTACATTCTTTCCTTTCTCTGAGAGCAATTTTGGGGAAGGGGGGGGGGGGTTAGAGACGTTGCTGCCTTCAATAAAGTAATGCAACACATCTTTCTCTCAAAGCATTTTGGTTTCGTTCAGAATGCCAATACACCATATTATTTCCAGCTCTTTTGGTTACATAACCATTCTTTTCAACACAATTTCTGCTGAATGCGGCGGTCTTGCGGCACTGCACTAGGAGGGCCTGTTCGCTCGCAAGGTCTCACTCTACTGGCCTCGAACTGATGAACCAATATTCCATCGCCTTGGACGATGTTCGGCAGAAACTGTCACGATAAGCCTCATAACTCGCAAGAAATCCGCACAGATGGTCCTTCGTTGCTCCTTATGGTCCTCTATTAGGCCGCGAGGAACTCAGCGGGCACACACCTTTGAGTATCCTAACTGGTGGACGAGTGTCTCACCAATTCCAACACAGACGGCCAGTTAAGCAGTGAATTATATGATTGTGATCCGTCGATCACCTCCAGTGAGAGTGTCCGCACGTTCCAACATTGCAGGAGTCACAGTTTTGTGAGACCGGCCTGCACGCGGGAGATCGGACAGGTCTGTTGCAGTGATAGATGCCTCGCCCAACGACTCATCGTGCTTTTTTTCATACCAGCTGTCCGTAGACATTCTACAAGCGCCCATGAATATCTGCGATGCTGGAGTTTTCAATCCAATGAAACTCGATGACAGATTAGAACGCATCTCCGCTACAGACAACGTTTGGAGGCTACGTTAGCGCCGCTACTTGGATCATCATGAATCTGTGTTGGCTGAAGAGGAAATATACCTCGATGTCCCACAGCAAGTTCCGCATTTTTTTCAACCGAAACTGGCCGAGACTAAAACATGTGTTACATTACGTATTGAACGCCCCTCGCACATGCGTGGTCCAATATTACTTTCCTGTTGCAGCAGACCACAGAGAGGTCCACTGAGGATTGTGCAATACCACCGAAACGTGTGTCAAAGTAGAGAATAAAAGGAATTTTCTTTCTTCCTAAAGCAGCATAGACATCAGAATCAGGCTGATTCTGTTTAAAAACAGAATCGTAGCTACTAGTCTACGACCGCGAACTGATAAATTCGGTGCATTTAGCTTTCCACAAGCCATAACTAGCTTGCGAAACATTGTACTGTTTATAACTTAGCATGTATCTTAGCCTCGATCTGTTTATAGACTCGTTACAAATCATCAATTGCAGAAACAATTAAGAAAAAGTCAAGTTTTATGGTGGACGAGTATTATGGTTTACCGGTTATAACGAACCGCAAATAACACCATTTTTTTTTTTTTAAAAGACGGGTAGTCGCAAATACTTTCTGTAGACCATATAACTGGTTATTTATTACAGTCACAGTTAGAATCTACTGCGGTTTCGGTCGTTACGATCTTTCTTCAGATCTACAAACGTTTCTTTTTTCTTTTTTGTTGATCTGGTGACTGACCCCATAATGGCCGAAGCCGATAATCGTGTGCACTACATTTTACTTCGGCTGTGATAAGTTAGCAGTTATCAATTTCAGTCGGTGCTGTAATCCCGACAAACTTTATGTTTGATATTTTTGAACCTCCCAGATCAGAATGGTAGCTTTAATACGTTACTGTGCAAAATGGAAAACTGTAAAAAGAATGATATGTGAGTCATCATCCCTGTGTCAGGAAAAGACATTTTCGATTTGTTCTGAAGTCTTTCACTTCTTAGCATGTGGGACAATAAGCAGATTTCACATTACCTGAGGAATCAATATGAAGCTTTCATCCCCAGAAATGAAAATTTTCAGCGTGAAAGCACAAAGATCTAGAGTATTCCACAATACACCACAGAAAGGAATGTGCCGGGCAAAGTTGTGAGGGATGGAAAAAACGCATCGTGGTTCGACAGCTGTGCTATAAAGTTGCTCCGAAAGAGCTGCAGTGCAAATTGAAACGTAGCAAGAATCTCATAGACAAACTAAATCTGAAAAAAAGAACGAATTAGCGAAAGGAGAACCATGCGTGAAGCTTTTAATTCCAGAGTTAAGTCTATCCACCAATGTGACAGAAAATCCTAAGATGTTTTGGTCTTGTGTTAAATCAGTAACCGGATCGAAGCCATCTGTTCAGGCATTCTGTGATCACAATAGCATCAAAAGGATACTGACAGGCAGGAAGAGGATATGTTAAACACTCCAAAACTGTTCCAGTGAGAAAGATCGTCCTGCGGTTCTTCCTTTAAATCGTTGTTCTAACATCTAAATACCAGATACCTAAATAAGAGTTCTGAGGTGTGGGGTTGATCTGTTATTCCGTTATTCTGCGCAACGGATTAATCTGAGATGTGCCCTTTACCCTGTGGCTCCTGCAAGATGCAATTTCCACCCCCACACTACTACAGAAGTCAGACAGACGCTCCTTACGAAATGCCTGAAAAACTTTCAGCAATAAATATATTTTGGAGTCGTCCGCTGTAAGGAAATGACACAAAAATTCACAAAATTTCTTACGTAACTAGTGGGATACTTGGGTACTGAAGTAGTACTAGTTAGTGTAAGAAAAACATGAAACTAACGAAAGTTATTATTTATTTTGCAAAAATTCTGAAAAATCACAATGGCACTTTTAGTTATGAATTGAACAAGTTATATCCTGGTTCTTTTTGGAATGTTAAGTTATCTCTCAAGGATAGGATTCGCTAGTGACATTTCTATACAAAGTTTAAGATGGTTGTTGACTTGGCAGAATGGCTGAGAGGCGCGCCTACTCAACTTGAATAATTATTGTTTTGAATGTTGCTAGGTACGGTCGAGGCTGTCACATGTGAAATGCAGTGAAGTGTACTGTTGTGGAGGAAATATGGGGCTCGCAATGGCTGTAGCGCACAATACCGTAAGCTGCGATGACTGCTGTCTGCGCCGCTCGCTGCTGACAAATTAGATTACTCTCGTTCTATTTGGATTGACCTTCGCCAATCAAACTCTCCCTATGCCTTGATGAAGTCAAGGATTCCTATTCGCCCCTCGTCTAACTATTGGCGTGGTACACCGGTCAGATAACCAGTCCACTGCGATGCCACTCAAAATTCGTTCGCAGGCATTTAACTATAACTCTGTCCGTTCGCTCCACACAATAAGTGTGTCGGCCAACACAGTGAACAACGCTTAATCGCAAGGACTCAATATAGAGTAGCACTTCGATTCGCTCTCGACAGAGGTGCTCTCCCAGTGAAGTACTGAGGAGAGACTTGTTCCTCGCTCCAAGAGTGACAACGGAACGGCGCCTCTCCATACCAGATGTGAAGGGGTATATCTTTCCGTCTCTTCCATTATTCCTTCAGCTCAAGGTGTCTGAAATATCGTCTGCCAATCAGCATTGCTCTTCTAAAGCAGGAGAATGACGTTTCGTTTAAGGCGACCAATCCGGAAACCTGTAGAATTGGCGTTTGGCGTTTGCTGTCTCCCTGTGAAAATCTCTAAAACTGCATGCTATGTGTAAAGAATGCGTAGGCTGGCCGCTCCCTTACAATGTAGCGGAATTTGCTATTAAGCTGAACATGGGGTCGTTCCTCCCTTTCACTCGGGCCCACACTGTCCGGTACACAGGTGGTCACCAGCCGACATAGGCTGGGTCATCCTCTGAAGGGACCAGCGTCCCGTTGCGCGGTTTCTCTCCCGAACTAAAAGCTTCTGTCACCATCATGTGTGGAATGTATGTGTGTACGCCAGCCTCGAGAATTTCAACCACAGTGCACTTACTTGTTAATTGCATATCGTTTACATGAATTCATACAACATTGACTTTATCTTATCGAGTTTGGGTTCGAATGAAGGGTCTTGATATGCAGAATATAATTGTGAGGACAGAATATGTAAGCAATGAAGGTCAGGAGACCATGACATCTTACAGAGTTAACAGTCCACGGGATAGAATACCAGCTGAAATAGCTGGGGTTCACCCCCCCCCCCCCCCCGATAAGTCCATCTCCTCCTCCGCATCCCTTTTCTTTGACCATCTCCTCCTCCTCCTCTCTGCCTCCAACTTCTCCTCTTTCCGGACTTTGTCCATCTCCTCCTCTCTCCTTTGTCCACATCCTCTCCCCCTTTTCTCTGTCCATTTCTTAGTCTCTCTCTCTCTGTTCATCTCCTCCCCCCTCCTCCATCCTGCGTCTGCCTATCTCCTCCTCTTTCCTTTCCCTTTCCTTCTACCCTTTGTCCATCTCTGTCCCCCCCTTCCCCACTCTCTCTGTCCATCTCGTCCTCCCTCCCCCCACCCTTCTCATTGACCATTTTCTCATCTTTACTTTATCTCTCCATCTCCTCTTTCCTTTCCAGGGCTGCCTACTCCTGTTTCCTTTCGCTGTCCATTTCTTCCTCCCCCATTATCTCCTCCTCCCCCAATGTGCATTTCCTCATATCCCTTTGCCTTGCTTACCATTTTCATCTGCCGCTCTCTCTGTCAACCTCCTCCTCACCCTATTTGTGTCAATCTCCGCCTTTCCCCTTTCTGTCGATTTGCTCCTCTCCCTTACCTCGACGTTATCACCCCCACCCCAGTAGATGGTTCCTCGTTTCTACACCCACAATATCACTTTCCAGATACTAGGTTGGTTGAAGCAGAACCAGGATTTTAGGAGGAGCTTTTTACCTTTGGCTTCGGCCGCATGCGCGCAAGTCACTCGTATTTCACATATATTTTACGTATTTCACACATATTTGTAGACATATTTTACCTGTATCTCTAGCGAATTTTGTCCTGGTGTTTCGCTTTCACGCAGCTAATTGTTTATCACGTCGTATCTCTAGAATTATGTTTCGTACAATGATAAATTTTGTAGGTGCATTCAGCGGCATATATGAATACTGTCTGCGAAATGTGTTACGGATAGAATTATTAGCAAAGAAGTAATATATCCAAACATCATGCATGATGCAGCATCTCATTGTTTGTATCTCCTGAATTACGTGCCGTGGAGATGTGGAATATACCTGGGAGTACGGTATATAAACTTCTACTAAATATCTTACCCTAAATAACGAAAAGCGAGATGTCATCCACATGAGTGCTAAAAGGACTCATTAAACTTCGGTTACACGATAAATCAGTCTAATCTAAAAGCCGTAAATTCAACTAAATACCTAGGTATTACAATCACGAACAAATTAAATTGGAAGGAACACATAGAAAATGTAGTGGGGAAGGCTAACCAGAGACTGCATTTTATTGGCAGGACACTTAGAAAATGTCACAGACCTACTAAGGAGACTGTCTACACTACGCTTGTCCGTCCTCTTTTAGATTACCGCTGCGCGGTGTGGGATCCTTACCAGATAGGACTCACGGAGTACATCGAAAAAGTTCCAAGAAAGGCAGCACGTTTTGTATTATCGCGATATATGGTAGAGGAAAAATAGTCCTGTAATGTCTGAATACTCCATTAGTAGTGTAGCGCTTGACACAGTCACGTCGATTAAATATTTGGGCGCAACATTGCAGAGCGATATGAAGTGGGACAAGCATGTAATGGCAGTTGTGGGGAAGGCGGATAATCGTCTTCGGTTCATTGGTAGAATTTTGGGAAGATGTGGTTCACCTGTAAAGGAGACCGCTTATAAAACACTAATACGACCTATTCTTGAGTACTGGTCGAGCGTTTGGGATCCCTATCAGGTCGGATTGAGGGAGGACATAGAAGCAGCTCAGAGGCGGGCTGCTAGATTTGTTACTGGGAGGTTTGATCATCACGCGAGTGTTACGGAAATTCTTCAGGAACTCGGGCGCGAGTCTCTAGAGCAAAGGAGGAGTTCTTTTCGGGAATCGCTACTGAGGAAATTTGGAGAACCAGCATTTGAGGCTGACTGCAGTACAATTTTACTGCCGCCAACTTACATTTCGTGGAAAGACCACAAAGATAAGAGAGATTAGGGCTCGCACAGAGGCATATAGGCAGTCATTTTTCCGTCGTTCTGTTTGGGAGTGGAACAGGGAGAGAAGATGCTAGTTGTGGTACGAGGTACCCTCCGCCACGCAACGTATGGTGGATTGCGGAGTATGTATGTAGATGTATATAGAGATGTAGAGTGTCACAGAAATGATACAGGATTTGGACTGGACATCATTAAAAGAAAGGCGTTTTTCGTTGCGACGGAATCTTCTCACGAAATTCAATCACCAACTTTCTCCTCCGAGTACGAAAATATTTTGTTGACACCGACCTACATATGGAGGAAAGATCAGCACGATAAAATAAGGGAAATCAGAGGTCGTACGGAAAGATATAGGTGTTCATTCTTTCCGCGTGCTATACGATATTGGAATAATGGCGATTTGTGAAGGTGGTTCGATGAACCCTCTGCCAGGCACTTAAAAGTGATTCACAGAGAAATCCATGTAGATGTAGACATTGCTCTCAGTACAAAATCACTCATGTTCAGGAGTTGCTTCATGCTGATCTGCCAGTAAGGGAAAAATTTGCTCTAGAATTTCATGCTCGCATGGAAGTGGACAATAAATGGCCATGGGACTTTCTGTGGACAGATGAAGCCTATTTGCGTCTCCAGGAACATGTCAATTCGCAGAACTGCTAAATGTGGGCAACGGAAAATTCGCTGTGGAACTGACACCACATTCGTCATATTGCGATCATCTGTCATTTGTAGGTGATCCCATTAACCCATTTACGTTATGACGCTTATAGCACCATCTAGTGGGAAAAGTTTCGTAGTGTTTCTTTTTTAATTTCCATAATGTTTCCCATTTATTCGGTAATATTTCGTTCAAATCTGACGTTATCTGGAGTAGGGATTCCTTTTCTTTTCTTTTCTTTTTGTTAACAGCATTTTGAAACTAGGACATTAATTATTATCACCCTGTATATATGTTTCTCTGTGTACTTGTAATGATTTTCATATTTGTTGCAGATCAATTTGTATATATGAAGATGAGACATAATATTCTAACATATAATTTCATATTAGTTAGTGTGATACAGCATTATAGTGTTTAAGGGATAAAATTTACGTAAAATATCTACATAAAAAGGAAAAAAAACAAATAAAATAATTTTAAAAAACGAGATTTTACCCTTTGGCCATCTGACGCACAGACAGGTGACCATCTGGAAACCAGTCTACTGTAGTAAAAGTCACACTGCTACATCGCAGATTATATAATTTTTCTCTACGTTATGTTACACAGTATTACACTATACAGCACTACACTAAAATAGTTAGTATCAAAAGTAAAACAAGATTTCCTCATTTGTTAGCCTCTGGCGCGCTGAAGCACAGCTTAGGATTCCGTGCAACACAAGTTTTAGAGGTTTGGAAATGATTTTCAGGGTTCCCGGCAAACCCTTTCTGCTCAACGCCATGGCTCATCTCCTGGCTACTGGTCCTGCCGTGGTGCTTCTTGTTGCCCCTTCTTAGTTGCAGTTCGTAAGCCAATACTTTTTGCTCTCAGCAAGTTCAGTTTGGGCCACAGTTCCTCATTCAACGGTGTACATTGATATATTACCAAAGACATTCCTGTCCTAGTCTGTAACATCTTGTCTAATGGCACTCTCTCAGACTGAGTCGCCCTGGGCGCCAATTACTCCACACTCACGAGTGGTTGTGGAGCGTTAGTGTATTTTTAATAAGTAGCTCAGGTATGGATTATGTCCCAACAGGTAGTGTATAGCTCCCTTGGTCGGGCAGAAGTATGAAAATATTTATCTTTCTATTATGTTAGGCTGGAACTGGTAGATTCGCTTCCCTCTTTCTGTACTGTCCCAGATTTCCCAGATTGCTTGCCAACCAATGACTTTATTTCCCTTGTCGATGTGGCTCTTGGGCCCAGTATTTCCTTTCCCTTGTCATATTCGACCCTTTTGAGTCAGTATTGCGCATCTCTCTTTCCTACAACCAGATGCATTGCTAATAGCCCTAGTAGCATGGAAAGCGCCTCAGTCGTGTTGTTCTACAAGCACCACTGAGGCGCAGGTGTTCACTTCTCTGTGCTTGCCGAAGAGCTTTATCTGTTCTTACGTTTCTGGCTCTAAGAGCCCATACTCACGGCCCATAGCTTACAAAAGCGATTAAGGTTGCGTTGTGCTACGTTCTTCAGTTGAAAACTTCTTTGAACAATTACTGCCATTTTGTTTAGGATAACGCCTCTCTGACAAACAATTTCTGTTAATGAATGCGTTGCGTCTTTTCTTTCGGACATGCCCGATAGAACATAAACCGCTCGTTCATCTAACTGATTCGCCTCGATGGGCACTGAATCCATAATCTTCGGTGCAGATGCACATGTACCTTCGACCTCCAGCGGGAATCTAACATTAGCGAGCATGGCGGACATAGATGGGGACTATGGCGCTACGTGGGAATGTCAGTCATTCGGGGAGCGCGCCGAGCTAGTCCGCGCGTGGTTGGGAGCAGCAGTGCTAAACGCCAGTGCCTAGTAAGCGAGAGATATTGTGTTCGAGGGCCGATGTGGACCAAATTTTCACTAGTGGCCGCTGAGCCGGCACAAAGTCCCGATACAGCTGTATCATCAGTTCCTTCCCTTTCGTTTCCTTCTCTCACTTCCCCCCTCAGTTTACATAAAATATTTTCTGTGTGTGGATGAAAGTTTTGATTTTAGCCAGTTGTTCATTTACTCTGGTTGTGAACAAATCGAAAAAGTAATGATTGTCGAAAGCACAGACTCAACGTGTAGGAAAGTCAAAACAGCCTTCGATTACATTAAAAGCAACGGTGGTAACGTTAAGAGTGCAACGGGAATTCCGCTGTTAAATGCGGAGGAAAAAGCGGAGAGGTAGAAAGAATAGAAAAAATGGTTCGAATGGCTCTGAGCACCATGGGACTTAATTTCTGAGGTCACCAGTCCCTTAGAACTTAGAACTACTTAAACCTAACTAACCTAAGGACATCACATACATCCATGCTCGAGGCAGGATTCGAACCTGCGACCGTAGCGGTCGCGCGGTTCCAGACTGACGCGCCTAGAACCGCTCGGCCACACCGGCCGGCGAAAGAATACATTGAAGGCCTCTAAGAGGGGGCAAGATTTGTCTGAGTGATAGAAGAAGAAACAGCAGACGATTTAGAAGAGACAGGGGATCCAGTATTAGAATCAGAATTTAAAAGAGCTTCGGAGGACTCAAGCTCAAATAAGGCAGAAGAGATAGATAACATGCCATCGGAATTTCTAAATTCATTGGGGGAAGAGGCAAGAAAACGACTATTCACATTGGTGTGTACAAAGTATAAGTCTAGCGATATACCATCCGACTTTCGGAAAAATATCATCCGCACAATTCCGAAGACTGGAAGAGCTGACAAGTGCGAGAATCATCGCACTATCAGTTTAACAGCTCACGCATCCAACTTCCTCAGAAGAATAATATACAGATGAATGTAATAGAAAATTGCGTATGCGCTAGATGACGATCAGTTTGGCTTTAGAAAAGGTAAAGGTGCGAGAGGGGCAGTTATGACTACGGGGTTGATAACGGAAGCTGGACTAAGGAAAAATCAAGACACGTTCACAGGATTTGTCGACCTGAAAAAGCGTTCGACATTGTATAATGGTGCAAGATGTTCGAGATTCTGAGAAAAATACAGATAATCTATAGGGAGAGACGGATAATGTACAATATGTAGAAGAACCAAGAAGTAATAACAGTGGACGACCAAGAACGAAGTGCTCGGAATAAAAAGCGTGTAAGACACGGAGGTAGTCTTTCGCCCCTACCATCCAATCTGTACATCGAAGAAGGAATGGTGGAAATATAAGACAAGTTCAGCATTGGAATTCAAAATCGAGGTAAAACAATATCAACGACATGATTCGCTGATGATATTGCTATCCTGAGTGAAAGTGAAGAAGAATTACATGATGTGCTGAACGGAATCAACAATCTAATGAGTACAGAATATGGATTGAGAGTAACTCGAGGAAAGACGAAAGTAATGAGAAGGAGCAGAAATGAGAACAGCGAGATACTTAACATGAGGATTGATGGTCACGAAGTAGATGAAGGCTACCTACGCAGGAAAATAACCAATGACAGACGGAGCAACGAGGACTTCAATAGTAGACTAGCATTGGCAAAAAGGGCATTCCAGACCAAGAGAAGTCTACTGGTATTAAATATAGGCCTTAACTTCAAGAAGAAATTTCTGAGAATGTCTGGAGTACAGCATTGTATGGTAGTGAAACATGGACTGTGGGAAAACCGAAACAGAACAGAATAGAAGCATTTGAGATGTGGTTCTATAATCGAATGTTGAAAGTTAGGTGAACTGATAAGGTAAGGAATGAGGAGGTTCTGCACAGAATCCGAGAGAGAAGGAATTTGAGGAAAGCACTGATAGGGAGAAGGGACAAGGTGATACAATTGTGGCGGTTTTTTCGAATCATCAATATGGACAAATGCAATGAGTATGGATGATACGATACTCTATGGTATTCTGCGGTTTGAATTCACTCAGTTTTTTGGCAGTTGCATTGATTTGATTTTGTAAATGATACTGACAATATTATACCCATGTATAATGCAGTATTCATACCACAATTTCTCCCGGATAACTATTTTGTTCAAATTGCACAAGAATTCCACCTGACGTAGTGTAATAATGTTGACTGTAAGTTGTGTTCATATCACTAAAATTACATATCGTACATCAGAGCTTTTATAATTTTTTTGTCTTCGATGGATTTAATTATTCTTACCAAATTGATCATGAAAAGGAACCACAGAATACCACCCGCACACAACACTGACGTATGCTACCAGAAATATTTTTCTCCGTGATTCGTGCGTAGTTTAATTTTGGCCTCATACATCAGCAATGAAACCTCGTTCAACAATAAATACCATCAGCAATGTTCTTAGAAGATGCAGTCAGATTCGATTAATTGTTTCTTTTATAAATAGAGTTCAGTGCCACCGGTGCACATTTATTTCTTACACATCGGTATATTGTTTGCAGTTTCAAGTTATTTAAATTTGCCGCTGTGATTAAAGTTAAGATGGTGGCCAACAAAAGATAGAGGATTTCTATTTTAATTAAGATTTTCCTTTGCTCAATAAATAATTAATCATTTAAACTGAGGCCGCCAATAAAAAGAATTATTAAATTGTTTTGCAAATTAGTTTAACACAAACCCATGTTATTTTCAACTAGAAGTACAGACGAAGTTGCTATATAATCGCAACTAACAATGGCTGCACTTCTTGCAGCTATGATAAAACTATTAATACAAAATTATAATTAAAAGAGGAAGTGATTTTTCAGTGATAAATCATAAATAGTTTTAACGCATTTGGCTCTATTTTTTTTTACCAGCAATTGAACATAAAAGTACAATAATTTTACATTAAATGGGATGTTATACTACATCTGTTAAGACATGAGGGAATGACCTGCATGGTATTAAAGGGAGCTTCAGAGGGCAAACACTGTAGAGGAAGATAGAGATTGGAATATATCCAGCAAATAATTGAGGACATAAGTTTCAAGAACTACTGTGAGACGAAGAGGTTGGCACAGGGGAGGAATTCGTGGCGGGCCTCATCAAACCAGTCAGAAGACTGATGACCCAAGAAAAACAAGGCAAATGTACCTTTCACAAACATATAAACTATTTTGTGTTCTACTATCGTTCAATTAATTTTCCACGCACCAACTATTTCAAGAACGTCCCTAATATTTACCTTTAATTTAGCCCTTGTGTTGACGGATACCGCGGTTACCAAATTATCTGCTTGAGAGATGTAGCGTCTAGTGATCGTCATGCTCTGAAGATGGCTCAGTGATGGGTCTACGCCAACATCTCACAACTCAGGACCACAGACAGAACCCTGGGATCAGCTTTTGGTGATGCTTGTCACCATTTTCTTTCTGGGGTATTCCAGTTACGCCAGCTTGCCTGTGTAATAATCTCACAGGTTGTTGCAGTGACTCCTGTGGCAGTCCGTCTGCTTTTGAACAGCGTATTGTCTAATACCCCACCTATATCTGTCCCTATGCGTATAATGTACTTGTTATATGAGGTTTTCAGAAGAGGCATTGCGTGCTGTACCACATTCTTGGTGCATTTATCTTCCCTGTAACGGTACTGCACGCGGCTCGTGCCAACTCTTAGTACCTGTCTGTCATACCTCAGGCTTTTCCAATACTTTCGCTAGAGCGTTTCACAAACAAACTGGCCTGTAAAATTTGTCTTCTATTTTTGTCTTCCTACTTTTTGTGTAACAGTATTCGACGTTTTCCAGATTCTGCGCTCCCATCTTCGCAAAAATCATTCGTTTAATAACAGTGTTAGGTACGAAACAATTTGGTCTACTAGCTGATGCAACAATTCTACCTTAATTATGACTAGCATAGGCACTTCTTCTTTAACTACGTTATTGTCAGCCTGACTTCCATTTCGGCAAATGAAATCACAGTTCTGTTACATGCTTCTCTGGTAAGATGTTGATGGTAGTCCGTGTCTTCTACCGTAGCACCGCCCAGCAACTGAGCTGTGTGTAGGCCTGTACTGATGTCTCCCAGTCTGTCTTCATCGTGACATCGGATAGTCTCAAGACCGATAACTTAGTCGTGATCCACCATTGTTTGTTGCAAGTTTGTATGGAAAACCCCAAATTTCTGTCACCAATTGGTATTATCCCTCCCATTTCTCTGCTCTTATTTGGTGTAATAGTTCTTTATTTTGTTGTTTTTCTAGTGAAGTTCAGCCTTCTTCCCTGCGTAAGTAGTGTAGTAGTAGTAGTAGAGGGGTTTTTTTGGGCGCACGACAGCAAGGTCTTCAGCGCCCTTTCAGTAACATAGGGAGACGGGTGTCAAGAAAAATCCCAGAACAGGAATATAAAACGGAACATAAAACACGGGGAACAATCGTTGAAAAATATGTGCTCACCCACACCGAAGCGGGGGAGTAAGTAGTGTTGTGCGGAATTCCAGTGAATTTTCAACCATTTTCACCTTTTAACAGAAGTTTCTCTCGCCGTCTGCAATGCTCACCCCAATTCGTTTACTTTGGCTTTGTATCAAATCCGCTTCTTTTTAGGGGTTGTATCTGGAGTTATATCTTGAAAAGTTCCCAGTTCGCTTTGCTTAGATTGTAATTTCTCTCGCCGGCCGAAGTGGCCGTGCGGTTAAAGGCGCTGCAGTCTGGAACCGCAAGACCGCTACGGTCGCAGGTTCGAATCCTACCTCGGGCATGGATGTTTGTGATGTCCTTAGGTTAGTTAGGTTTAACTAGTTCTAAGTTCTTGGGAAAAAAAAGGTTCAAATGGCTCTGAGCACTATGCGACTTAACTTCTGAGATCATCAGTCGCCTAGAACTTAGAACTAATTAAACCTAACTAACCTAAGAACATCACACACATCCATGCCCGAGGCAGGATTCGAATCTGCGACCGTAGCGGTCACGCGGTTCCAGACTGAAGCGCCTTTAACCGCACGGCCACACCGGCCGGCTAAGTTCTTGGGGACTAATGACCTCAGCAGTTGAGTCCCATAGTGCTCAGAGCCATTTTGTAATTTCTCTCGGGCTGGAGTTAAGGGTCTGATTCATTGTTTGAATCTGTAGTTGTGAAACAAATGAGATAACAGTCACATATTTGACACACTGCAACGCTGTCACTGACTTTCCAGTTTGCAATTGTGATATCTATATCTGTTGCCGCACTGCCCGCTTTTGGAAAGTAGGAAGGTTGCAGAAACCCATTCCGGGAATTCCTACATTGGTGGACTACAATTCTTTTTTCTAAATGGGTGTGCAAAACACCAAGGTACTTTCTAAAAATATTAGCCGCTCAAAGACATTACGTTTTAAGCAAGAAAGCCTAAGTTCCTAGCTACAAACTTCCTTACACACTTCTGGCATCGTTTTTCCATGTTACCAAAGAATCATACCAGAAAAATGGCAGTATAATTCCTCCACGTATTGCCATGGCAATACCTGACCCCCTTTTGACCTGAACCACTAACACTAATTACCTCGAAGTCAGTGATATTTTAGAAATAAAACATTCCTGTGACAGCGCCCAGCTGCAGTTATTTTGTTAATTCTGCTCCGCCGATGACACGTTTGAAACTAACTGTTTGATTATTTTATTATTAAACACTAACCAACACAATTTTCCCTGAGAAAGACAACTTAAACTTAACCTAATCATTTATTAGCCACAATATACAAGCCGAACGCAATCTGACCGCTATACATTGACAACATGACTTCCAGTAATTAACACGAAGGAATGGTCCTGAAATCCAAGAAATCCTAACAATAATACAAATCCCAAAAAAAAAAATTAAAGAAATATAAAACTACCTCCAACTTTGTTAATTGCCTAAATCATTTCCGTCACGAATCCCGATAGTTGAAACCCCATTCTTTTTCATAAGCCACTTACCTCACAGAAAATCTTCATAACATGAACTACGGCAATTACAGCAGGTAGCAACAACAGCCAACTAATAAAAAAATTCTAACTACTATAGACTCTACCTGGTTACCAAAGAAAAGATTTTGTTGTAGAGCAAATAATGCATTTAGGAAATTTTACCTTATACATGTGGCATCCAGTTCCAAAAATTATATAGTTGTCAATAATTCCACTACCCAAACATTATCAAACATACATCTATTACGATACCTTTCCTTGCATATTTTCTTATAAAAAGAAATTAATATCACTTTACATTGTGTGTCCCACCAACACAGAGTCTCCACCAAGAAAAACATGCCCATACACTTCTCTATCTAGTTGCTAACTGCTAGTCCGTCCAACCACATAATCTCTTGCCTAGGGCGCTGTCAGCGATATTAACACAGTCTATAGTGCTGCCAACATACACACAGGCTACTTACACATTTATTAGGTGGCCATATGTCTTAGAAGAAATGTTCTCACGTTCAGAAAAACAGAACACCTTGAGCGACTAGAGATAGGATGTTCGAACTCACAGGACATGTACATTAGTATGTTCTGCATAAATTATCAGCATCTGAACCATGTCGGCCTGCGTGTTCAAGGCCTACATCGATATCGCGCGCAGCTGCACCTATCAGTAAAATATACCTGAGGCTCTTGTTTTCACTATCCCGAAGGTGAGGGACTACTGTGACTTGACCAGACGTGCAGAATGCATTGCAGACGTATGCCTGAACCGTACCGTCAGTGAGTTTGAAAGAGGGCGCATTATTGACGTTAGTGAATGTGATGCATTCATCCGAGAAATTGCTGATCGTGTTGGACGAAGTGTTTCGGCAGTGCAACGGGTGTGTGCAGAATGACCGTAAAACACGAATAGATGGGTCCAACCAGTCCAACCACCAAGAAGATCCACACCTTAACTGTCATTGTAGGACAGATCTGCATCCTCGTCGGCTCTGTCGCAACAGTGGAGCAGTGTAACACATCGTACACCATCAGGGGTGACAGACAGTTGCCGTTTATTACGCAGCCTACCACTGACGAATGTGTAGAAACATGGTAGACAGCGGTGGTGTACGGAACGACGTCACTGGGGACAGGAATATCATCACACAATGTTTTCGGACGAATCCAGGTTTTGTTTGTTTGGAAGTGATGGCCGCATTTTGGTTTAGAGGAGGGGGAGCCGCATCACAGTAACTGTATTCGCAGATACACCGCCAGCTCAAGGCCTTATGGTGTGGGGTGCTATTGGGTACAACCACAAATCACAGTTGGTGAGCGTCCAGGGCACTGTGACCAGTGTCACCTACGTGAATGAGATTCTGCAAACCGTAGCCATACCCTCTCGGCACAACACCCCAGACGCCATTTTTCAGCAAGACAAGACACGACCACATGCTGCTGCACGAACACGTGCCATCTTGGTATCACAGGATGTCAGCCTTTTGCCCTGGTCCACCAGATCCCAGACATTAGCCAACAGAAAATGTGTGGAGTGTGGTGAAATGACGGGTACAGAGTCGTGACCCAGCGTCAACCACCACAGATGAACTTTGGAACCAGGTGAATGCATAATGAAAGGCTGTGCCACTTGACGTCATTCGCGCCTTATACGCATGGAGGCAATCATAAGTTATCAGGGCCCGTGGCGCACCCTATGCAACAGGACACATGCTGAACCGGGGTGACTGAAGTGCTAATCATTTCTGCAGAGCATATTAAGTCCATTATTATTATCCGGGCTGTTATGCCGTGGTCGGTTGATGAATTCTGAGGTGATTCCCAACGTTTCGTCTCCGACTGCGGGAGACATCTTCAAGGGGGTCCGTAGCTTGATGGAAGGTCCAACACACACTCTGGCTCGCTACTGACTGCCGCTAAATTTCGTATCCCGTGCCACTCAGTGTACCGCAAACCCACGCACACGGACCGTTATTTGCACCGGGATTCGAACCACCACCCACAACAGAAGCGGGGTGTTATCAAGACGTTAGCGAACAGAGCTAGAAATATTTGTGAACCTGAGTTGCTCGACGCTGAGATGGAACATCTCCACAATGCACTAACGAAGAACGGATATTCGTCCGCCGAAATAAAACGTGCGTTGAGGCGGTCACGCAGAAATCATACTGACGTACAGGCTACTGCAAAATCTAAGGTTTTCCTGCCGTTTGTTAAAAATGTAACGGAAAGAATAGGGAGGATCTTGACGAAGCGGAATATTACCGTAATTTACAAGCCCACCAGGAAGATACAGGAATACCTTAGACCTGCCAAGGACGCTCGCAAACCATTGGAAAAATCTGGAGTGTATAGGATCCCATGCAGCTGTGGTGATGTTTATGTGGGTACCACCAAAAGAACTGTTTCTAAACGCTTGGAAGAGCACAAGAGAAATTGTAGAAGAGGAGAAACGGAACGATCAGCTGTTGCGGAGCATGCTTTCCAGCCAGGGAACCACAATATTCGTTTCGAGGAGACGCAAGTACTAGCGGCCACGAGCGGATACTACGAAAGGCTCTACAGGGAGGCAATCGAAATCGCCAAACACCCAAATAATTTCAACCGAAAGGAGGAGGGCGTGAAATTAAACGGTATATGGATGCCGGTGTTAAAGAAGATGTGTACCACTCGTCCACTACTGGGTGATGGCAACGGCGATCGACGGCGACGGACAGCGGCCAATTGCACTGACACGTGACGTCACGCCGCGCGCGGACACGAAATTTAGCGGCAGTCAGTAGCGAGCCAGTGTGTGTGTTGGACCTTCCATCAAGCTACGGACCCCCTTGAAGATGTCTCCCGCAGTCGGAGACGAAACGTTGGGAATCAGAATTCATCAACCGACCACGGCATAACAGCCCGGATAATTATAATGGACATGATATTTCCGGCCGTGAAAGTTTACATTTTAGTATCAGAGCATATTAACGTACATGTTCTGTGAATATGAACGTCGCTCAAGGTGTTCTGTTCCTTCTGAACAATAACGTACATATGTTTCATGATCTATTGATCGATATCCCCCCGTAAGATCAACTTCACCTTGGCGACAGACAGTGGGGACGATCTTCCGCTCCTATACAAGCTGTTTTATCGAAGACACAGCAAAATTTTGGAGGGCAAGACTAATAGATACTTAGGCGTCACTTCGCACCACACTCCAGCGCAGAAGCCGGCAGTACTGAGCACGCTGTATTTTAAAACTTTTTCTGCTTGTGCTATCTTCAGGCTCTGATTAGCTGTTGTACGTCTTCAGGGTCGTGTGCGGGATAGATGAAATTCTTCAGAGAAGTAGCTCAACACCTTTTTTTTCAGTTAAAGTAGAAGACTTTCTCGTAGCGACTTCGGACCATCTTCATCGCTTCCGCAGAAGTAAAGGACTTACCACAGCGCCACGTACAATTTGAAATACCAAAGAAACTTTGGACATATATTCCGAAATAATAATGTTATTACGATACATATTCTTTGTACTTCGAGATAATGTTTCAGTTTTACTATACAGAGGAGTCCAGGAAAATGTAGACACTCTTTGTTAGTCAATATTAATGGACCAAAATGATATACCCCTACAATTCTTGCAAGAAGTGAAGGTTATTTTATGTTTTCAAAGTGGCCCCCATTAGCAGCAAGACTACGTCTACATTGCTGAACTGTTGACCGAACTACGGCGGTCGGACCTGCCTGTGTGATAGCCGCACAGGACACCTCGATGGCTTCACGTAGCTCGCTCAGTGTAGCTGACTTTTGTTGAAAAACTTCATTTTTCAAGGTTCCCTCTAGGGAGAAGTCTGGAGACCGTGGTGGATACTGGACAGCTCTTCTTCGGCCTACCCATCGTCCAGATTTTCATCCAAGTAGGCTCTGACACCTCTGGGTAGCGAGGCAGAGCGCCCTCTTGTTGTAGACAAAATCATTCATTCCCGAACGTCTCTCTGATGGCTGGTAACATCGATGTTTGCAGCATATGAAGATATAAAGGGTGAGCACAAAGTCTCATCCTGATTATAAAAATTTATAACAGAATAACCATTTGACATAATAAGTTATATTTGATGCCAGCGGCGTGTCCAGGGTGTTGGACCGTTCCTTCCAATCCACCGGACGTTACTCCCCACTCCAGACATTACGCCCGTTGACTTTTTTTTCTGAGGCTATATCAAGGACACAGTCTGCGTCACACCAGTTGCTAACGTCGACGAACTGAAGGCTAGGATACAAGCTGCTATGGTTACTGTGACAGAACACATATTACGTAACACCTGGCGGGAACTGGAATACCGCCTCGACATTCTGCGAGCTACCAAGGAAGCACACGTTGAGGTTTACTAACGTAAGTGGTCTTAAAAAACTAGTAACACCCTATGTAATGGCATCAAATGTACATTATTATGTCAAACGGTTATTCTGTAATAAATCGGATATAATCAGGGCAAGACGTTGTGCTCACCCTGTACATCGCTGGTTACGGTAGCTTCAAAGAGTGGGCCAATGGAACTGCGCAATGACAGACCACACCACACATTAATACCCGGTAGATTAACTTGTTTGTCCACGTGGACGTGAAGATTTTCAGGAGCCCAATACACGCAGTTGGGGAAGTTTATACTGTTCAGTTTGAATTGCGCCTCGTCAGACCAGATAACCATTCCTGCAAACCATTCAGCCTCGCGAACCACGCCTCCAAACCTCTCGCAGTACTCTATCCTTCGAAATGGGACATCCTTGTTCATAGCTTATAACGATCTTGGATTGTACACTTTCCAGATTTCGTCGCACGCTTGATCGGCTTACCCTGCTTTCACGTGCACCCTGCTTTACAGATTTTTGAGGTGACCTAGTAAAATGTTGCAACACAGCAGCGCTGGAAGCTGGACATGTTGATGTTTTTGGTCAGCCAGACCTTCTCTTATGCGCATCCTGAACGGTACCGTGGGCTTCAGCTTTATCCCGAATACGATAAATTGTCGTGCGTGTTGGTGGCTGAGTTCCTTACACATTACGCCAATGCCATTGTGCCTCCATCATGTTTTCGTACTTCCAGTACTACTTCAGTATGGCCTTGTGTCGTTCAAACGACACTCTTACTGCATTCATTGCTGCACTGTCGTCTGCAGGAAAACGCGCCCCAAGATCTGTTGAGAAGACAATGGACTACACTACCGCCCAAAATTGCAACGATATGTCATTTTGTTGCAAAGGTGTTAACTATCAAAGAATGTTTACATTTTTCTGGACTCCTCTGCATGTTCTTTGCACTTAGTAGTTTCCAGACGCCACCTTTGTTTATAAAATATGACAAGTTACATGAGAAAGGAACTTGTGACCACTGGCGGCGTTCTGTTTTAGTTGTTTTATTTTCACCTTTAGCTATATGTTTAGGTTTTAGTCAAAAGCTTCTCCAAAACCAGTTCTGAAACAGTGTTTTTGCTTCTCCACTAGACAGTGACACAAGCTGCCCCAAACTGGTAACACAACAGGCAGACTTATGCCATACAAACACATGTGAGTCCACCTGATGATGAAGGTTTAAACTTTCGAAACGCTATGTGGATATAAATAAACAGTGATAGGTAACAGTAAACCTGTTGTTCCATACGATTTCAATAACAGCCACGGTAGAGCCTAACCTAAAACGTTAACATTTAAAATTAACATTATGAAATACCTTAAACAATAAAATCTTAAATTTCATAGTCTGAGTGTAAATTGTGGCACATATAATGTATGTCATTGCTCTGCGTTCACTTCAGCCATTGTCGACCAAAATGAAAGATTGTGATTTCTTCATTGTGCACAACAGTCGCAGTACTCACCGGATAGTTCATACAGAACGTATTACTATAGTAGACCAGTTGCTGTCTGCGAACAATGTTTGGAACATGTAAGACACACGGGCTGGTCACGTCTGTCATTAGAAGCCGACGTAAAGAACCTTACAATGAACAATGAAATGAATACCGTTAGTTGCATAAAGGCGTTGATATAAGTAAAGGGGGACACTTGAAAATGTGTGCCCCGACCGGAACTCGAACCCCAGATCTCCTGCTTTCATGGCAGATGCTCTATCCATGTGAGCCACCGAGGACACAAATGACAGTGCGACTGCAGGGACTTGTCTCTGGCACGCCCATCATTCCCCATCGCGGTAAGAGTTCGGACACTGTTTGTGCATCCGCACTGAAGAAGATGGTCAAATGGCCGGTGACCCGTAGCTATATACATATGAAGATGGTATCTGTTCTTTCGGACTTCTGTCTCTATGCTGTTCATTTTTTGAACACAACTAACGACCAGCTTAGAGACAGAAGTGATGATACTTTCTGCAGGACCTGACTATCATTTTGCAGTACAATACTCAAGCACGTACAGTGCAAGCTGTAACTGATTTGTTTGACTGATGGGGCTGCTAAGTGCTATACCACCTACTGCACTCCCCTGACTTAAGCCATTTTAAGTTCAACTCGATTTCTAAACTGAAGGAAACACTTCACGGCATTCGCTTCAGAACTGCTACAAATTCGTCGGGCAATAGACCGTGCCGCTCGAACTGTGAACACAACTGGCACTGCTAAGAGTGTCCTACGACTTCCACACCGCTGGCAACGGGTTATACACAATGCTACTGACTACTTTGATGGTCAGTAAAACTTTGAAACACGTATCTGTTTTGTATGAGCTGTAAATAAATAGTTCCCACTATTACGGTTCCAGCCCTCGTATTGAAGTCTTCTACAGCTCCCTCTAGTACCATGGAAGTTATTCCGTGCTGTCGTAACATATGTCCTACTGTCCTGTCTCTTCTTATTGTTAGTGTTTTCCTTATATTCCTTTCCTGCTTATTCTCCAGAGGATCTCCTCACTGTACACCTTAACAGTTCATGTAATTTTCAACACCCTTCGGTAGCACTACCTTTCAAATGCTTCGATTCCCTTCTTTTTCGGTTTTCCTATAGTCCATGTGCTCCAGACGTACGTTCTCAGAAATTTCCTCCTCAAATTAAGGCCGATGTTTGATATTCGTAGACTTCACTTGGCCAGGAATGCCCTTTTTGCTAGTGCTAATCTGCTCTGTATGTACTCCTTGCTTCGTCTGTCATGCATTATTTTGCTGTCTAGGTAGAAGAATTCCGTAGCTTCATCTACTTCGTGATCACCGATCCTGCTGTTAATTTTCCCGCTCTTCTCATTTCTGCTACTTCTCATTACTTTCGTCTTTCTTCAAGTTGCTCTTAATCCATATTTTGCACGGATTAGACTTCGTTCCATTTAGCAGCTCCTGTAATTCTTCACTAACACCAAGGATATCTATGTCTTCAGCAAATCTAACCATTGATATCCATTCGCATTGAATTCTGTTTCCACTATTGAAACTTTGTTTCATTTCCGTCATTGCTACTTCGGTGTATGGATTGAACAGTAGGGGCAAAAGACTACACCCCCGTTCTACACATTTTTTAAATCCGAACACTTCGTTCTTGGTCTTCACTCTTACTGTTTCCTCTTGGCTCTTTTATATATTGCACATTAGCCGACTTTTTTGTATGCTTACCCATGTTTTGCTCAGGATTTCGAACATGTATCATATGACGTTATCGAACAATTTTTCAAGGTCGACAAATCCTATGAACCTGTCTTGACTCTTCTTCAGTCTTGCTTCCATTATTAACCGCAGTGTCAGAACTGCCTCTGTGGTGCCTTTACCTTTCCTAAGGCCAAACTGATCGTCATCTATCAGATCCTCAATTTTCTTTTCCATTAGTCCTTGCATTATTCTTGCCATCAACTTGGATGCATGAGCTGTTAAGCTGATAGTGCGACAATTCTCGCACTTGTCAGCTCTTGCCGTCTTCGGAATTGTGTGTTTGATGTTTTCCCGGAAGTCTGATGGTAAGTCGAAAGAATCATACATTCTATACACCAACGTGGGCAGTTGTTTTGTTGGCACTTTCCCCAATGATTTTAGAAATTCTAATGGAATATCATCTATCCCATCTGCCTTATTTGACCCTTAGTTATCCAAAGTTCTTTTAAATTATGATTCTAGTACTGGACACTGTATCTCTTCTATATCAACTCCTGTTTCATCTCCTATCACATCACCAGAGAAGTCTTTACAGGTGTGCAAAACAGATGCTTCCCAATCTAAGAATATGGTAAATGTGGAAGATATCGTGGTAAAGAAGGATGTTGAGCGAATTTGTACAGAGACAAAGGAAACATTTTTGTTGCTTTAGTAGACATGTCAGTAATTGCCTTCTGAAGCTGGAGATATTAATCAGTTCTCTGATATAATGGGGGCGGTTATTCAAGTGTTCCTGCTACTGTGAAAGAGAAAATGGCTCAACGGTGGAGTGGGAGAGAAAGGATATTGCTTTAATGGGAACGGATGTTTCTGCCATATTGTTCAGACAAGAGCGTTAAAGTCGAGGATAGATATGGGAGACAGCGTTTGTTGATACGCCAGTAGAGGAGAGATATGGAAATCTTTGCACTTGTCTACATGCAAACAGAATAGCTGTGTGTATGATAGTGAAATATGATCAAAGAATGGAACATCACAAACGCACACCGGCATCCATAACCAGTTCCAGGCTCCATGAGCTTTTCTGGGAAACACCTTGGAGGATAACACTGCCGCATTCAGTAATTTGACGTACACTGGAGCGCCAAGAAGGCCGGTACAGGCATGTGTATTCAAATACAGAGATATGTAAACAGGCAGAATACGAGGCTGCGGTAGGGAACGCCTATATAAGACAAGAAGTGTCTGTCACAGTCGTTAGCTTGGTTACTGCTGCTACAGTGGCAGGTTATCCCAAGATTTCAGTGAGTTTGAACAAGATATTACAGTCGGCGCACGAGCGATTGGACACAGCACCTCCGAGGTAGCGATGAAGTGGGAATTTTCCCGTACGACCATTTCACGAGTGTACCGTGAGTATCAGGAATCCGGTAAACCATCAAATCTCCGACATCGATGTGACAGAAAAAGATTCTGCAAGAACGGAACGAACGACGACTGAAGAGAATCGTTCAACGTGACAGAAAAGTAACCTTTCCGCAAATTGGCGCAGATTTCGTTGCTGGGTCACCAACAAGTGTCAGCGTGCGAACCATTCAAAGAAACCTCATTGATATGGGTTTTCGGACCACAAGACACACTCGTGTACCCTTGATGACTGCACGACACAAAGCATTATGCTTCTCCTGGGCCCATCAACACCGACAGTGGACTGTTGATAACTGGAAACATGTTGCCTGGGCGGACAAATCTCGTTTCAAATTTTGCAGTGAATACATGGTGTGTCGTGGGGCAATCACTCTGTTTTTAAAATAATTGAAAAGCCACGATCGCTTCAATCGTTTGTTAGATGACCAGTTTCAGCACTCTGAAGGTGCCATCATCAGATGTGAAACGTGGATTAACATTTATTAAACCATATCAACATCATGGCATATGAGGCAGACCATCTGCTAAAATCATTGTCACAACCAATAAAAATTAATAAAAAACTGCTCTCATGGTCGTTCTTTCCATAAAATATAAAACTGAAGTCACCAGATGAAACTACCACTGCTCGCCTAACACCGGTCGGCATCATCAAATTGTATCGAGCGAATGGACGCGTACGTGTATGGATGAATTCCAGGATCCTGCTTGTCAGGGGACTGTTCAAGCTGGTGGAGGTTCTGTAATGCACGTGCGTGTGCAGTTGGAGTGATATGGGATCCCTGATACGTCTAGATACGACTGACAGGTGAAACGTACGTAAGCATCCTGTCTGATCACCTGCATCCATTCATGTCCATTGTACATTCCAACTGACTAGGACATTTCCAACACCCCACACGTTCTTGAAGTGCTACAACGTGGTTCCAGGAACATTCTTCCCTCATGTAGAGATACTGATACCTTTCTACACAACGCAGTTACGTACTCAGATCAATTGAGATTTTCATTTGTTATTACTCTTTGAGTCTTTTCAGAGGAAGAGAAGTTGACGTTTGTCGCATTTAGGGTTAAAGATGGTAGTGATTCCTGAAATTTTTGGCTGATGGGCCTAGAATGATCAACCAGTACGCTTAAGTTTTCGATCGTTGAGCTTCCACCCAACGTCCTGCGCTATTTTGTTAGTGAGCACAGGTCGGTATTGAGATTTTCGGTAGCTATCTTCAGGTTTATTGATGTCGCACTTGGTTACAATGTCATCAGCGTACATGTTGTATTTGCAGAAGGATAAAGCTGATGTATCATTGACATACAACGAAAAGAGTACAAGACCTAACATCGAATCTTGGAGGATGCCTCATTTCACTTGTGTCCACTGTGACTTTAGGGTGCCCAACGGGACTAACTGCTGACGAGACGTCATGTATGAGCGAAACCAATGCAATACGAGACTGCTAAGTCTGGTGAGTAAAATGTCGAATCGACAGCGTCAAAGGCTTTGGTGTAGTAGAACATGGTAAATGTCTTACGGCAACATGTTCTGGGGTAACTCGACACTGAAGAAGAATGTGTTTGCTACGGAGAAGGATGTAGCAATGTATATGTGGTGTCCCCTCTGCAAGCTCTGGTATACAGCTCTTTAAACAGTTGTGCTTGGCAACAGTCTCACAGAACATTCACCGTTTTATGAAATTTGTAGCCAACAATCGCGTATAAAAACTACAATAATATTTATAAATATAGTAATTTTCTAGACGGAGAATGATTTACACTATCCGTAACCTAGCCTTAGTGTATTACGGACAGCAGCGAGGTACTGAGCCATAAAGATCTTTGTTCACATACCCCAATCATGTAAGGTATTTATAATCTGTTGTGTTTGAGTTTGTGTGCGTGTGCGTGTCAATGTGTGTGTGTGTGTGTGTGTGTGTGTGTGTGTGTGTGTGTGTGTGTGTGCGTGCCTGTGTGAGTGAGAGAGTGAGTGAGTGATTAATTTCGAGATAAAGAAAGCACAGACAGATACGAACGTAGTTAAGTATAAATCACTACCCGTAAAAAAGTCCCATGCAGATGATCAAGATCTTGCATTTTTTTCACTGAGAAGGGGTGTACTATAATTGTAAATCTGACTCGTCCCACATCATAGTGATAAAGCTCTATTGAACATGCAAATAACGAACTACGAATAGTTTTAAAATTACAAGCTATAATAACTACACATCTCCTTGGTTACACGTTCGTAACAGTACGCTGTAACGGCGTCAAACAATGGTGTCCCTTGCAATCGTTAGTGTTTCCACCTCTGGATGCGGCAAGAAACTTCCCGAGTAACAGTGGTCAGAGTTCCGCGTCGAAATCCTCGGTAGGAAATTTCGCCCCTCCCTTCTCGCTGGTCCGAGCACCTTGGCTGAGCTGCGGGTTTTCATTCGCAGTGTCATCCTTACAAAGTTGTGCGACGGCCGACGACCTCTTTGCCTAGCTGAGGGAGTAGGAGGCGAAAAGAGAAAAAAAGAAGGGGGAACGAAAAAACTTTCCCTCCCTTAATTTCTTATTTTTCTGCCTCGCCCTCTCCCAGCGGAAGTACGATTTAGTTAAGAAAAAATCTGCACTGCTATGATTAAAAACAGGGCGGTAATGTGTTTTTTTCCTTACTCCCCTGTCGTAGTGGGGACACATCCGAAGATTCATAAATATCGAATTAGGCCGCTGCGTCATCAAGACATTTTTACGTCTCGGGCGCGGAGGAGGAGAACCCCCGTCCCTGTGTCGTCTGCAAAGACTAATTGTCTGTGCGAGGACCTGTGACAATTTTTATAGGGCGCGCCTGGGCGAGTTCTGCAAACAGTGCTGTCAAATTGTTAATCAACATTTAATTAGACGAATATTGAACTTGTATAATAGCGACCGAGAGAACTTGGAATGGAAGACATACTGAAATTATGTTTGCATTTGGGACACGCAAAAAGAAAGAGAGAGCGAGGGGAAAAAAATTGAGGAGGGATATGTAAAATAATTTAAGCTGCGGAACTAGCAAGTATCCGGAATGACGAATAAATTTTAACTTGTATGTTTATAGCGTTTGCCGAAATGTCTTCAGGAAAGTTCGGCAAGCGGAAGAGGATGTGGAACTGTTAGGCCGAAATTTTAATGTTTTAAACGCGAGCTGGTTTACGCGCGCCGCTCACCCTATCTACACATTAATTTTTAAAGGGTTTTTGGAAGAAGTTTAATTAAATGCGTGGTAGTACATTTTACGCTCTCGGTATTTTTTAATGAAGCGGATGAGAGGTTATTAGGGTCATACAATAACAATAATTCTGAAGACAATTAAAAAGTCCCGTTTTTCATACAGTAGCGCCTGTAAGTGTCCTAACTTTTCTCCCGCTCAATGACATAAATTCCTTCATTTGTTCCACAAAATTTCATTGTGGTCTAGATCGATGAACCTCACTGCATTGTCTGATTCATCGTCCGATAGTTTCTTTCTTAATGTGATGTGAATGCTTACCTCCGGCTGCATACATAGTACAGCACTAACTCCTTATTACAATAGTACCTAAGCATTCTTAAAACATAAAAAAAATTATTTTCATTTGTGAAGTACGAAGTTGAACATCTTTTTCTCATCGGAATGGATCATCAAACAATACTCCCAAAACCTTTGTACCTCTTTTCAGTGCTCATCTAACATTATGTTGCTGTTGCTTTTTGTTCTCAAATCTCTAAAGCTCGCCGACTCTGTTACAGTCCTCGTTTACCACCGTACCGTTGTGTTACCTTCAGGAAATCGAGATCCCATTCAATTTCCGTCCGAGTTTCTGGAAGCTAGTTTCCAGGAGATGAAAATGTCTAATCGACTATTCTTGGAATGGTACTCAGCTGTGTGCGAGTGTGTAATTGCTTCAGCCGAAGTAAATTTGCGGGTTATCTCTCTGTCCTCGTTGTTGGTAGGACACACGAAATTTCCTGGTCGTTTTTTCAAGTGAGAGAGTGAGTGAAGATATCCAAAATGACAAGTCGTTGCTCCCTTTAAAATCGGCCCAGCACTTATGCGACGCTTGGAACGTATCTCCAAGCGATGTCCAAGATACAGCTAGAGGGCGTTGCTTGGTCATTAGTCCACATACTTACCACGCAACTGCAAGCACTGTTCTTTTTCTGCTGCGGTAAAGGGATGTTTGTGCACCAAAACTACTAAAGCGTTACTGCACTGTTCATAAATTTCATAATTAGCATACCGTATTACTGCCATCTGTCTACCCTTAAGACTACGTTTCATAGAGGTTTTCCATTTACGCGTCGCCATTAAACGCCTTTACATTTTGCTTCGTACTTTTACGTTTAATTTCTCCGTATGCCGTACCAACTTTTCCTGGAATCTCCCAGTGTCTCCTGGCCTTTTCCAAGTACATCTTCTTCTCTTGCTATCCCAAAAAGCGAAGTTCGCTCAAACCAGTTGAAACTAAATGCGGGTTTTCTCTCTTTTTTTTCCCTAACCCATCCCTGCAGATGCGCTATCTTCCATTTCATCGGCTGTAATAGCATTATAGTCGATGACTATCAAATCTTAACCCCTATTCTAGTATTTTATTAATTTCTCTATTTCCTGAAATATTCGCTCTATTTTTCGTCATTAGCCTGCGACATATATATCTTAACCTACACAATGATCATTGGTTTTAGTTTAAATCCTCAGAAGAATATTAGATGATTTGTGAATAACCATTTGTGAATATGTATAAAGACAGCTAAGTGATGTGACAGAAGTTTTGTAGCATGTATTTCAAAAATAACGAAAAGTTATGCAGAAATCACCAACGGTATTAAAGTACTTAGTTTATAAAGCGTTTCACTAACATGAAGTTGCTAGTGGTAGGCATCCTTCAACATTTTAGTACTATTATTATTAGTGTTTTACTTTAAGATAGTAATCAATAACGCCTTGAATATTCAGTGGTCATTGGTATCAACATGCAGTCGTAGGTATCTCCTTCAAAGATATCTAATACAAAGTGACAACCTTAATTTCCGCAGCGGAAGAGAAACAAAAGGAAAAGGAAATAACGAAAGACGAAAGGAGATGTAGGAAAGAGAAAAATTACAGATGAAGCAAATATTGTGAATGGGACATAATTACAATTCATTATGCAATCGATAAGACTGAAAGGCATACGTGTCGTCGTGATTCATGCGTTTTCTGTTTAGGTAAAGTGATTGTGTCGTGTTTTATCGTCTGTCTACAGAATCAGTTAACCCAGCAGCATTAGAGGGAGTGTTTTCGAGATGATAACTGGCGCCAAACACTAAGCATATACCTCTGTACCGAGGTGCGTAAGCTCTTTGGGCGGTGTGTAAAACATTCTAGTAACCCACGTAGATGAGACCCTGTCTGGTGGCATGTCACACTGTGTATAGGCGTCCACTCGCGAGGTAGTGTTCGAGATCATTTGAAGTATCTTTTCCGTACCCAGGGTGGTGCTTCATAGTTGCAGAAATACTGTTAGGCTATGGCTATCAAGGGGCGATATGTTGATATATCGTTTAGAAATTTCATTTTTTGTTTGAGAAAGTTTTCGCATTTGAGTATATTTGTGTGCTGCAGCACCACGTGGACACATACGTAATGTGCTACGTAGACCCTTATATGAATACACTTCATACATGAATGCCCGAGTGCTGGCATAATTTAATTCGATTCACTTCGTTTCCATCTGATCATTTAGTTTAATTTGGTGATTGGATAGTGCAATCAGTTCCACATAATATTTTTATAGGCTGCCTTATCGAAAGTAGATATTATGAGAATCGTGACTGTAGTACGTATGAAAGGTTTATAATATGAAAACAGCAACCAGCGACGAGCATGGTTTACAGATCAATCTTCTGGTGGTTCTTATAGATTTATTTACTTTCGTGTTCAGGCCTCATTTTTTAGTCGTTAAAGGTTTTATGCGCCGAACTTCTTTATCTTAACACACAAAACCTATAAAGAATACAGAAAAGTTAGAAAGTCTATAAGGCCTCATTTTTAGTCGTTAAAGGTTTTATGCGCCGAACTTCTTTATCTTAACACACAAAACCTATAAAGAATACAGAAAAGTTAGAAAGTCTATAAAGCCATCTGGAGATATACTTGTAATAATTCCGAATACGGTAAAATTTCACTTAAATAAACTTTATTAAAACGTACTTGTGGCTGGTTGCTGGTCTTAAATTATAAACCTTATAACCCTGTTGGGTTGAGCTTGGACTACCATTTCCAGACCTCGAGCTGTGCCTGGCCTAAAGAGATGTCTTCCGCCTTTTGAAGCTTTGGAGTGTTATGCAACATTTTCTTCCGACACCCGAAATGTTGACATCCGCTTCGCTGGTTTTGATCCATCCCGGGTATTTAATTCCCTTGGTACCCATCGGTCATTCGCCTGGCCCGGCATCCAAGTTCCCGCCACAGAGGGAGATACCTAATGTGGGAGAGAGGTGGTGCTGAAAAGTGAAGATCAAACAGCCACTAGTGCCTAAACCTTGAAGTGCAGAAGAAGAAGAAGATAATTTTTGTAGACATCGACAAGCATCGGTGGCGGCACACCAGTGACGACATGAAATAAGTGCCCATTGTACAACGTATATCGGGCAGATAGCCTTCCTGCACGGAAATACATAGCAAGGACGTTGACTGCTGAGATGCATGGAGAGGCCAATGGTGGTAGAAACGTTACACATCCGAGCTGAAAGTGACTGTATCTAGCGTAGCTTAATACAAATAAGGAACTGCTGGGAAACAAGAAATACACAGTGGTGTGCAAAACTTAAGGACGAAAGCAATGTTCGCATCATGTTTTACTGCCAGGTAACATAGCTCGATGAAACTTGTATCATACGTAGAAAAAACTGCTACTACATAGTACAGAGGTTAAGTGAAAGAAATACGCAATAAGACGAACAGAAATGAAACTTCTATTCAAAGACAATAATTACACTGAAGTCACCGCTAGTTGTGGTTGTCCCCTGGACATTACAAAGAACAGGGCACGGTTCTTAACAGGACAAGTGTCACGACGGACGGTAATGTATACTCTGCAACATGCTCCCATTCTCACCTCATGTTTGGTAAGGCGTTCTTATGATGGTGATCTCCAATCCCCCACCAGCGTGGTGGCCGCTGCTCGGCGGTCTCTGGTGCTTGTGCACTGCTGCAATACGCCTGCCGAAAGGTTTCCACACGTGCTCGGTGGGATTTAAGTCGGGAGAACGGGCAGGCCAGTCTATTCGCCGAATATACTCTTGTTCCAGAACTCCTCCACCCTCGCTGTTAGATGTGGTCGTCATCTTCATCCATAAAAATTAAGTCAGGGCCGAATGTAGCCCTGAAGAGACGTACGTGGAAGGCTGTAACCGTTTGGTGCGACCCGCCACAAATTCCTGTAATGTTCAAACCTTTTCATTTCGGCGTAGCACTTGCTACCTACGTCCTCAATTATTTGCTGGATGTATTCCAATCTTTATCTTCCTCTGCAGTTTTACCCTCTCCAGCTCCCACTACACCCATAGAAGTTATTTCCTGACGTCTTAACAGATGTTCTATCATTCTGCCCCTTCTTCTTGTCAGTGGTTTCCATACCTTCCTTCCCTCGCCGATCATTTGGAGATCCTCCTGACTCCTTACCTTATTAGCCCACATAAATCTCAAGATTCTTCTATAGCACCACATCGCAAATGTATCGATTCTCTTGTGTTCCGGTTTGCCCGTAGTACTTGTCTCATTACCATACTATGCTCAGATACAAACGTACATTTTCAGAAATTTTATCCTCAAATTAAGCACTGTGATTTTTTCCTTCCAATTCTTTTTCTCTATCACTGAAGATGGTAATGTCTTTAGGGAACCTTATCATTGATATCCTTTCACCCTGAATTTTAAGCCCGCTCTTGAACCTTCCTTTTATTTTCCTCACTGCCCCCTAGATGTATAGACTAAACAAAAGGGGTGAAACACTGCATCCCTGCCTTACACTCTTTTTAATCGGAACACTTTGTTCTTGGTTATCCTTTCTTTTAATTCCCTCTTGATTCTTACACATTTACATATTACCTGCCTTCCTCTATAGCTTACCCTTATTTTTCTCAGACTTTCGAACATTTTGCACCATTTCTCATTGTCGAACGCTTTTTCCAGATCGTAAAATCCAATGAACGTGTCTAGGTTTTTCTTCAGTCTTGCTTCTATTATCAGCCGCAACGTCAGACCCGCCCCTCTGATGCCTTTACCTTTCCTAACGTCAAACTGTCATCTAACAAATCCTCATTTTATTTTCCATTCTCCTGTTTATTATTCTTCTCAATAAGTTGGATGCATGAGTTTTCAAGATGGCTGTGCGACAGTTCTCGCACTTAACTGCTCTTGCAGTCTTGAGAATTGCATGGATTATGTTTTTCCGAAACTCAGATGGTATGTCGCCAGTCTTATACATTCTATACACAAGCATTTTATTGCCACTCCTCTCAATGGTTTTAGAAACTCCCGAGGAATGTTATCTGTCCCTTCTGCCTAATTTGTTTTTAAAACCCCCAAAGCTCTTTTAAATTTCGATTCTAATGAAAGATCCCCTACCTCTTCCCTCTCCTGTTTCTTCTTCTATCACTTCATCAGACAATTCTTCCCCAGCTTAGAGCCTTTCAGTGTATTCATTCCACACATCCGCTCTCTCCCCCTCATTTAACTGTGGAATTCCCATTGCAGTCTTAATGTTGCCGTTCTTGCTTCTAATTTCACTGATCTGTCTTTTCTATAAGCTGGACCTGTCCTTCCGACGATAATTTCCTTCCCTATTTCTTCACATTTTAATGCAGCCATTTTGAATTAGCTTCCCTGCATTTGTTGTTTATTTCGTTCCTAACTGACTTATATTTCGTTATTCCTCAATTTCCCTGAGCGTTTTCGCACTTCCTTCTTCCGTCAAAATGGTTCAAATGGCTCTGAGCATTACGGGACTTAACATCTGACGTCATCATTCCCCTAGAAATTAGAACTACTTATACCTAACTAACCTAAGGACATCACACACATCCATGCCCGAGGCAGGATTTGAACCTGCGACAGTAGCGGTCGCGGGGTTCCAGACTGAAGCGCCTAGAACCACTCGGCCACACAGGCTGGTCTTCTTTCGTCGATCAGCTGTTATTTAACGTTTGTTCGCAGTTGCCTTCCTTGTACCGATCGTTTTCATTCCAACTTCTGTGATTACCCTTTCTAGAGATGTCCATTCCTTTTCGACTGAACTGCTTATTGAGCTATTCATTATGGCAGTATCTACAGCCTCAGAGAACTTCAGATTCTCTTCACTCCTTAGCACTTCTACATCCCACTTCTTTGGGCATTGGTTCTTCCTGACTATTCTCTTAAAGTTCATCCTACTCGTCATCACTTCTAAATTGTGATCTGAATCTGTATCTGCTCCTTCAAACACCTTAAAATCCAGTGTCTGGTTTCGTAATCTCTGTCTGATCATGATGTAAACTAACTGAAATCTTCCCGTATCTCCCGGTCGTTTCCAAGCACATCTCCTCTTGTCATTGTTATTACCAGTTGAAATTTATTTCTGAATTCAATTAGTCTTTCTCCTCTCTCATTCCTAGTATGAAGCCCATATTCTCCTGTAACTATTTCTTCTGCTCCCTTCCCTACAACCGTATTCCTGTCCCCCCTGACTATTAGGTTTTCATCTCCGTGTACGTACTGAACTGTCAGTTCAGCACGTCATATACTTCTCTGATTCATTGTCTTCTGCTTCCGACGTCGGCATGCATAACTGAACTAACGATGTCGATGTTGGTTTGCTGTCGACCATCTAAAAGTTGTCAATCACGCTAATAGAGGGATGGAAGTCCCTGCTACAAGACAGCCATCCCGACTTTGTGGCGAGCATGGGAGCACATGTAGCACATGCACTACCGTCTGTGGTGACCATACACTATTAGGAGGAATGTCCCGCCTTTTGTAATGTCGAGGGCATCATCACAAATCGCTGGGACCTTTGTAATATTTGTCTATGAATGAAACAGTTACTTCTGTTTGTCGAACTGCTTATTTATTTCAGTTTGTTCTACACTGTACTGTAATAGTTCTTTGTATGGTCCATATTTCATCTAGCTATGTTACTCGCCACAACACATCATGCAGAAGTAACTTTAGTTCTGCACATCAGTGTACTTTATGTTAATCGGCGTACTTGGTCCTACCTTCTGGTGTCCATTGAACTAATCTGTCTTCTCCCCCCCTCTTCACCCTCTTCATTTCCTGTTAAGAACAGACGCAAAGCACACATACACACACACGCACACACACACACACACACACACACACACACACACACACACACACACATAAACACTCCACTGTCATCTCTCTCACAGGCACACGTACTTTTTTAATCACTAGATTTTTCCCTTTTTTATGACACTCTGCTCTTATACTTTTCTCATTTCGCCCTGCCAGCCGGAAGACCCACAGCCAGTGAATGCTAGACAGAATCAGTGGTAGACTCCCCCTTTCCACCCTCCTCCGTACCTCTGGAGCGAGAGATCGCGGCCGGTGAAGACTGAACTCCCCTCCCCCTTGTTTCCCCCCCCCACCCCTTCCATCCTTCATTTCCTCTTGCCACAAGCGACGCCGCCTCTGCCACCCAGCACGGTACGGTCAGTATAGGAACGCAGCTCTCTGCCTGGCCTCTTAGTCCGGTGCGTTCTCCAGCCGAAACAGAGGAAGGGAAAAAAAATTAGACGGCGAAAAAAAGTTTAAATTAAATCTGATTTTGAAACAAAAGAAGTTAAAAATAATATAACAGAAATGATAATTACGGCGTGAGTTGCGGGAAGTCAGCCATGCAGCAGGGTAATTCCTGCGGAGCCGCCGCGGTCCACCGTCCTAACCCTCTTCCCCCTCTCACCCCTTCCACGCCATCCCCCTTACCGGCCTTCCCTCATAGCCGCCATCAGTCTGCGTGTGCACCCCGACTTCTGCAGCCCTCGCGTTCTCCGTGCACCGTCCCCGCCGAAAATGATTTCCCTTACGGTTTTTGAACAACGGAATTTCATAAATGTATAAAGGAATGGAAAAGAGAGAGAGAGACAGAGAGAGAGAGACATGGAGGGGTGGAGGTAAAAAAGCCGCGAGCCGCGGCCAGCGGGCAACCGCGGTGGCGGGGTGTGGGGGCTGGGGGCTGGGGTCTGCGGGCTGGGGACTGGGTTCTGGGGGCTGGCGGCTGAGATTGGGGGCGGCTGTCTGTCTGGCGGTAGCGTCAGCGACGGCGGAGGCGGAGGCGCGTAGCCGCTCGCACTCTCGCGACGGGACTCGACTGCCAGCACGCAGGCGGCTTCGCTTAAATAACAGCGCGACGTAACGCAACGCAGCGCAACGCAGCGCAACGCAGCCGCGTAGTCGCAGCCTCAGGGCCGGCGAAAATTGCCCCCGGCTTCGGCCTCCCCGACGCTCCGGCCGCTGAAAATGATGCCACGTGTGGAGCGAGTAAGGGCTTCCCGAAATGAAACCGACGGCGCCAAGGCAGCGCGCGAGGCACGCGTGACGAGAAAGGAGCGCACAGCCAGGGGCTTTTAGAATTAAGGGCTGTGACTGAAACGCGAACGCTGATACGGCTGTGAGACCGCCAGGCCTAGCAACCGGCCATTGGTCACCGTATGGCTCAAATGGCTCTGAGCACTATGGGACTTAACATCTATGGTCATCAGTCCCCTAGAACTACTTAAACCTAACTAAGCGAAGGACAGCACACAACACTCAGCCATCACGAGGCAGAGAAAATCCCTGACCCCGCCGGGAATCGAATCCGGGAACCCGGGCGTGGGAAGCGAGAACGCTACCGCACCACCACGAGATGCGGGCAGGTCACCGTATGTCTGCAGTTGACTGAGTCGATCAACTTATTTATACACTGCTGAAAAAAGAAATAAATACATCCTTTTGAAGGTTTCGTCTCCTTCGCTATGGCAATTCGAGTTTTCACCTCCTGGTGACATCTCAAGTCTTCAGTTATTGTGCTTCCGAGATATTGAAATTGACTTACATGGCTAATGGTAGATTGGCCTATTTTAATATTGGACAGTCTGCGTCTTGTAGTGATGACCACACTCTTTGTTTTTGCTGTGTTTATTCGCATCCCATATTCCACACAAGCTTCATTCAGATCTTCAAGCATGTTATTCACTGTCCGCTCACTTTCTGCCACTAATAACATGTCATCAGCATATCTTATACATTCTATTCTCTTTCCACCAATACATATTCCTCTTTTCCCATCTAAACTTTTCGCAATAATCTCTTCAAGGTATACGTTAAACAACAGTGGGGAAAGGCAACGACCTTGTCTAACAGCTCGTCCAATGCTGCTTCCTTCTGACATTTCATTTCCAATCCTTGTCCTTACTTGGAAACCACTGCAGGACATGTGGCCTGTAATTGAAGAAGTGTCATGATGATCTCTCCATTGGCAAAAGATTCCGGAATAGTCCCCCATTCGGATCTCCGGGAGGGGACTGCCAAGGGGGAGGTTACCATGAGAAAAAGATTGAATAATCTACGAAAGGATAACGTTCTACGAGTCGGGGCGTGAATGTCAGAAGCTTGAACGTGGTAGGGAAACTAGAAAATCTGAAAAGGGAAATGCAAAGGCTCAATCTAGATATAGCAGAGGTCAGTGAAGTGAAGTGGAAGGAAGACAAGGATTTCTGGTCAGATGAGTATCGGGTAACATCAACAGCAGCAGAAAATGGTGTAACAGGTGTAGGATTCGTTATGAATAGGGAGGTAGGGCAGAGGGTGTGTTACTGCGAACAGTTCAGTGACCGGGTTGTTCTAATCAGAATCGACAGCAGACCAACACCGACAACGATAGTTCAGGTATACATGCCGACGTCGCAAGCTGGAGATGTACAGATACAGAAAGTGTATGAGGATATTGAAAGGGTAATGCAGTATGTAAAGGGGGACGAAAATCTAATAGTCATGGGCGACTGGAATGCAGTTGTAGGGGAAGGAGTAGAAGAAAAGGTTACAGAAGAATATGGGCTTGGGACACGGAATGAAAGAGAAGAAAGACTAATTGAGTTCTGTAACAAGTTTCAGCTAATAATAGCGAATACCCTGTTCAAGAATCACAAGAGGAGGAGGTTATACTTGGAAATGGCAGGGAGATACGGGAAGATTTCAATTAGATTACGTCATGGTCAGACAGAGATTCCGAAATCAGATACTGGATTGTAAGGGGTACCCAGGAGCAGATATAGACTCAGATCCCAATATAGTAGTGATGAAGAGTAGGCTGAAGTTCAAGACATTAGTCAGGAAGAATCACTACGCAAAGAAGTGGGATACGGAAGTACTAAGGAATGACGAGATACATTTGAAGTTCTCTAACGCTATAGATACAGCAATAAGGAATAGCGCAGTAGGCAGTACAGTTGAAGAGGAATGGACATCTCTAAAAAGCGCCATCACAGAAGTTAGGAAGGCAAACATAGGTACAAAGAAGGTGGCTGCGAAGAAACCATGGGTAAAAGAAGAAATACTTCAGTTGATTGATGAAAGGAGGAAGTACAAACATGTTCCAGGAAAATCAGGAATACACAAATACAAGTCGCTGAGGAATGAAATAAACAGAAAGTGCAGGAAAGCTAAGACGAAATGGATGCAGGGAAAATGTGAAGACATGGAAAAAGATATGATTGTCGGAAGGACAGACTCAGCATACAGGAAAGTCAAAACAACTTTTGGTGACATTAAAAGCAACGGTGGTAACATTAAGAGTGCAACGGGAATTCCACTGTTAAATGCAGAGGAGAGAGCAGATAGGTGGAAAGAATACATTGAAAGCCTCTATGAGGGTGAAGATTTGTCTGATGTGATAGAAGAAGAAACAGGAGTCGATTTAGAAGAGATAGGGGATCCAGCATTAGAATCGGAATTTAAAAGAGCTTTGGAGGACTTACGGTCAAATAAGGCAGAAGGGATAGATAACATTCCATCAGATTTTCTAAAATCATTGGGGGAAGTGGCAACAAAACGACTATTCACGTTAGTGTGTAGAATATATGAGTCTGTCGATATACCATCTGACTTTCGGAAAAGCATCATCCACACAATTCCGAAGACGGCAAGAGCTGACAAGTGCGAGAATTATCGCACAATCAGCTTAACAGCTCATGCATCGAAGCTGCTTACAAGAATAATATATATAAGAATGGAAAAGAAAATTGAGAATGCGCTAGGTGACGATCAGTTTGGCTTTAGGAAAAGTAAAGGGACGAGAGAGGCAATTCTGACGTCACGGCTAACAATGGAAGCACGGCTAAAGAAAAATCAAGACACTTTCATAGAATTTGTCGACCTGTAAAAAGCGTTCGACAATATAAAATGGTGCAAGCTGTTCGAGATTCTGAAAAAAGTAGGGGTAAGCTATAGGGAGAGACGGGTCGTATACAATATGTACAACACCCAAGAGGGAATAATGAGAGCGGACGATCAAGAATGAAGTGCTCGTATTAAGAAGGGTGTAAGACAAGGCTGTAGCCTTTCGCCCCTACTCTTCAATCTGTATATCGAGGAACCAATGATGGAAATAAAAGAAAGGTTCAGGAGTGGAATTAAAATACAAGGTGAAAGGATATAAATGATACGATTCGCTGATGACATTGCCATCCTGAGTGAAAGTGAAGAAGAATTAAATGATCTGCTGAACGGAATGAACAGTCTAATGAGTACACAGTATGGTTTGAGAGTAAATCGGAGAAAGACGAAGGTAATGAGAAGTAGTAGAAATGAGAACAGCGAGAAACTTAACATCAGGATTGATGGTCACGAAGTCAATGAAGTTAAGGAATTCTGCTACCTAGGCAGTAAAATAACCAATGACGGACGGAGCAAGGAGGCCATCAAAAGCAGACTCGCTATGGCAAAAAAGGCATTTCTGGCCATGAGAAGTCTACTAATATCAAATACCGGCCTTAATTTGAGGAAGAAATTTCTGAGGATGTACGTCTGGAGTACAGCGTTGCATGGTAGTGAAACATGGACTGTGGGAAAACCGGAACAGAAGAGAATCGAAGCATTTGAGATGTGGTGCTATAGACGAATGTTGAAAATTAGGTGGACTCATAAGGTAAGGAATGAGGAGGTTCTACGCAGAATCGGAGAGGAAAGGAATATGTGGAAAACACTGATAAGTAGAAGGGACAGGATGATAGGACATCTGCTAAGACATGAGGGAATGACTTCCATGGTACTAGAGGGAGCTGTAGAGGGCAAAAACTGTCGAGGAAGACAGAGATTGGAATACGTGAAGCAAATAATTGAGAACGTAGGTTGCAAGTGCTACTCTGAGATGAAGAGGTTATCACAGGAAAGGAATTCGTGGCGGGCCGCATCAAACCAGTCAGTAGACTGATGACAAAAAAAAAAAAAAAAAAAAAAAAAAAAAAAAAAAAAAAAAAACCCTTACTTTCTGGTGTAAATATAGAAAAAAAAAAACCCTTACTTTCTGGTGTAAATATAGATTCTGTATCAGTCGTCTCTCTTTCCTATCTACTCCTTTCCTCTTCAAGATATCCTTCAGCTTGTTCCACTGAACTCTGTCAAAAGCCTTTTCTAAATCTATAAAAACAGCAAAGATTTCTCTACCCTTTTCCATATATCTTTCCCCTATAGTTCTTAGCCCTACCCCCATGAACCATGGACCTTGCCGTTGATGGGGAGGCTTGCGTGCGATACAGGTGCAACCACAACGGAGGGGTATCTGTTGAGAGGCCAGACAAACGTATGGTTCCTGAAGAGGGGCAGCAGCCTTTTCAGTAGTTGCAGGGGCAACAGTCTGGATGATTGACTGATCTGGCCTTGTAACACTAACCAAAACGGCCTTGCTGTGCTGGTACTGCGAACGGCTGAAAGTAAGGGGAAACTACAGCCGTAATTTTTCCCGAGGGCATGCAGCTTTACTGTATGGCATGGGGAGCAGCATCAAACCAGTCTCAGGACTGAAGACAACAACAGCAACATAGTTCTTAGCAGACCAATAGCATCTCTTGTTCCTTTTCCTCTTCTAAATCCGAACTGCCATAGCGAAGGAGGCATTCAACAGAAAGAGGAGACTCTTATGTGGCAGATTAGATAAAGGACTAAGGAAAAGGCTTGTAAAATGTTTTGTCTGGAGTGTGGCACTATATGGGGCAGAAACATGGACACTCAGACGAGAGGATGAAAAAAAGGTTAGAAGCATTTGAGATGGGGATGTGGAGGAGAATGGAGAGAATAAGCTGGATGGAAAGAGTGAGTAATGAAAGAGTATTGGAAAGGGTTGGTGAGAGAAGATGTCTGCTGAAGGTTGTAAGAGAAGGGAAAAAGAACTGGTTGGGACATTCATTGAGAAGGGAGCGCTTGCTAGTAGATGCTTTGGAAGGATTGGTTTGTGGGAGAAGACTGAGAGGAAGAAGGAGATACAAGGTGATAGACGACATAAAGGGAGGAGGAAATTATGCAGACCTGAAGAGGATGGCAGAAGACCGGACAGCCTGGAGAACTACCACGTGAAAACCTGCCTTTAGGCAGAACACTGATGATGATGATTTGAAGGTTTCCAGTTTACTCGATATTTACTGTTGCAACAGTGCATATGGAGTTCATGAAATGATTACAGGCCAACAGCACAAGCGATTCTGAGGTACCAGGTATCGAACCATGCTGAAACACCCAGATTGGTGCAGCCTCCACGGGAGGCAATACATTCGCTGACTCTGGCATCCAATCGATCAAATACATGTCACGGCTGCTCGACCTGTTCATATAGTTCTGTAACAGTTGTTGGTTGACGAGTCACACGAGTCACTTCCAGTCCCATCATATCCCACACGTTCTCAACTGGAGACAGGTCCGAATATCCTGCTGGCCAGTTGCTCGCAGTGCAGTTTCACGGAAAGCGTGTGAACGAGCATTATCCTGTTGGAACATCACATCACCCTGTTTCAAAAACGCAAACCAACGAGTATAACAATATTCTCCACGTACCCAGCACTGGTAAGCGTCCCTGCCAGAAACGCTAAAGGTGAACGAGAGTTGCAGCTTATTGCACCTCAGGCCATGAGGCCTGGGGTGGGACTAGCGTGTCTTGAACGAGTGCTCTCTATGAGACCGCGCTCACCAGCTATACACGCAAACGATCACTACTTGCGTGCAGGCAGAATTTGCTTTCATAGCTGAAGACCACGGCGCGCCATTCCATATTCCAAGCGACCCATAAATCGAGCAGTGCACGTCGATGCTGTGGCGTGTGTGTGGAAGTCGTTCTAGAGGCGTGCGTGCCAATAGTCTCATGGCAGATAACCGGTTCGCAACAGTTCGTGTTGACACTTCTGGGCTCATAAGCCCTCTTATCCGTTCTGTAGGGGCTCTACGATCTGTGACGGCTGCCCTTACAGTACTACTATCCTGGCGTATGTGAGTGCTGTGTGGACGTCTAGAACCTCATCTTCGGCTGCGAGAATGTTCACGTGACTAGTGATACCATCATTGTTGCCCAAGTGACACAGCACATCCAACTTCTGTGGCAACTATTCCACTCGGAAGGCCACAATTTGACTCCTTCAAACTCGCTCAGATGGAGTAGGGTGAGTCTCCGGGGCACGGTTGTCCGCTTGCTTCAAACGTCTGCACCACACTCAGCCTTCCGGGTGTGAGCATTGCCCATTAAAGGTCAGACATACACTACTGGCCATTAACATTGCTACACCACGAAGATGACGTGCTACAGACGCGAAATTTAACCGACAGGAAGAAGATGCTGTGATACGCAAATGATTAGCTTTTCAGAGCATTACACAAGGTTGGAGCCGGTGGCGACACCTACAACGTGCTGACACGAGGAATGTTTCCAACCGATTTCTCATACACAAACAGCAATTGATCGGCGTTGCCTGGTGAAACGATGTTGTGATGCCTCATGTAAGGAAGAGAAATGCGTACCGTCACGTTTCCGACTTTGATAAGCGTCGGATTGTAGCCTATCGGGATTGAGGTTTATCTTATCGCGATATCGCTGCTCTCGTTGGACGAGATCCAATGAGTGTTAGCAGAATATGGAATCGGTGGGTTCAGGAGGGTAATGCGGAACGCCGTGCTGGATCCCAACGGCCTTGTATCACTAGCAGTCAAGATGACAGGCATCTTATTCGCGTAGCTGTAACGGATCGTGCAGCCACGTCTCGATCCCTGAGTCAACAGATGGGGACGTTTGCAAGACAACAACCATCTGCACGAACAGTTCGACGACGTTTGTAGCAGCATGGACTGTCAGCTCGGGGACGATGGCTGCGGTTACCCTTGACGCTGCATCACAGTCAGGAGCGCCTGCAATGGTGTACTCGACGACGATGCTGGGTGCACGAATGGCAAAACGTCAGGTTTCGGATGAATCCAGGTTCTGTTTACAGCATCATGATGGTCGCATCCGTGTTTCGCGACATCGCAGTGAACACGCATTGGAAGCGTGTATTCGTCATGGCCATACTGGCGTATCACCCGGCGTGATGGTATGGGGTGCCATCGGTTACACGTCTCGGTCACCTCTTGTTCGCATTGACGGCACTTTGAACAGTGGACGCTACATTTCAGATGTGTTACGACCCGTAGCTCTACCCTCCATTAGACCCCTGCAAAACCCTACATTTCAGCAGGATAATGCACAACCGCATGTTGCAGGCCCTGTACGGGCCTCTCTGGATACAGAAATGTTCGACCGCTGTTCTGGCCAGCACATACTCCAGATCTCTCAACAATTAAAAACGTCTGGTCAATGGTGTCCGAGCAACTGGCTCGTCACAATACGCCAGTCACTACTCTTGATGAACTGTAGTTTCGTGTTGAAGCTGCATGGGCAGCTGTACCTGTACACGCCATCCAAGCTCTGTTTGACTCAATGCCCAGGCGTATCAAGGCCGTTATTACGGCCAGAGGTTGTTGTTCTGGGTACTGATTTCTCAGGATCTATGAACCCAAATTGCGTGAAAATGTAATCACAAGTCAGTTCTAGTACAATATATTTGTCCAATGAATACCCGTTTACCATTTGCATTTCTTCTTGGTGCAGCAATTTCAATGGCCAGTTGTGTATATGGCGCTCTAGCAGCTATGCTACTACACTATCTGATAGCGGACAACGTTGAAATCATTATGAGAACCTCTGCCATTCCCCCGTGGCATAAGCCGTCGTTGGATCAAAATCGACTTTGGCTTTCTAGGTGTATCAATTTTTTTCCGACGGTTTACCGGTTTAATGAGAATGCTTTCAGATCGCTTGGCGCAATAGCCGTTTGTCACTGTGCCTCCTACAGCTGAACGGGTGGACTCAACTAGATATCAGAAAAAGTGTTGCCATTGGACGTACATTTGGAACATTTCTTGTCGTCTGTCGTCACGGACCTGTATGATGAAAGGCGGCGAGCGAACCGGCGACCCAATGTGTGCACACCGCACCGTGTGGATTGTGTAATTCGGGCCAGGAGTGGATAGGCAGATGTTTTTCTTACCACGGCCTAAGCCCAGTCACTCAGGTTACCACGAATACGAACCAAAATGTTTGTTTCAACATTCTGGGCGACCAGATGTTGCCCTTTCTCCTACGTCCTCCCATCTTCCAGAACAACAAATGCCGTGTTAATAGAGCTGTAAGCATACGTTTCATGTTTGACGAACACTCAGGCACCCTACTACGCCTCGACTGCCCCCCCCCCCACCCCCTCCTAAATCACTCGGATTTAATCCCTTAGTAAAGGTGTGGGTGTATTTGGGACAGCAGACGAAATTTTGCAATAGTCAGTCATTGGTATCTCTACAGAACGAAATTATCGGTGACTGACTTCCGCTGGATGTGGCATACCTGAAGGAACTTCGTATTTGAATGGATGCAACTACCGACTCTCGAGGTGATGTTACACAACATTTGCGCGCTGTTTCCCAGGAGACCCCGCTTATTAATCACGTCATTTTTGAATTTATTCCACTACTGCTCTCTCCGTGCTATGTTTTTTCTTGGATCCACCGACGCAAAATCAAAACATTTGTATCCGAGCAGTATATTTCGGTTTTTTTAGGTATCATTATCATATTGCGTTCTTTTGCATGGTTGCTCTTTTGTCGGTAGCTAAAGTTCTTTGGAAACTTCACTAAATCACGCTCGAACATATGTAGAACTGGTTGGTGCATTGGGTGATTCTAAATTAGTTACCTAAAAGTAACCTTAAATAACACAGGAGATCTACTTACTTGAAACAGTTTATTCTCAGTTCTGAAATTGACGGAACATCAAGTTCCTTTCTACAAATGTTAAATGTGGCTTCGTCCTGTCACGCTGCTGATATCCCGTCTGTTCGAAATTTCTTCCCAGATGCTCGGGAGCCTGTCTTTCGTGGGAGACCTCGATATTTCTCTCAACGCGCCACAGAACCTTATAGTGGGACATCCTCCTCTAGCATTACTTTTCCTCAACAGTAGTTGTCAATACCTGTACTATTTTTCGAATTTAGGACAGGTCAGTAGTATCTCAGTTTCTTTTCTGAAAACTTTCATATAATTTTGTACACACTATGCTATATTTCAAGCTAAAATTTATGAAAAGGTATTACTTTATAAAATATTTCATAGTACTAGTTCTGAATTATTTGCACACTTAAAATTTGTATTATTAATTATGCAGTCCTGTAGTGTTTACTGTGTTTATATCTGGATTCATTTATTAAATAATAATCGAAATTAATAATGTAACGAAAACTAGTAGGAATTCACTTGTTAAGAAAAATTGTAAACCCTTTGGAATATTGTTGTTTCTGCTGAGTGTGAGAGTCGTTAGCTTGCCTCTGATGTGGTCGGATGTATTTTTGTATAATAGCTGCGAACAATGTAATTCCTGCTTTGTTAATGTGAAAAATCAAAATACTGTATGATATACTAAAATGTGAGAAAATCAATGCAAAATATAGTTACGTAAAAAAATTCTGCAACAATTCCAATTTATTTAGTTCAAACCAACGGTGAGCTTCAAGAATCAGACCCCTTAACAAGAAGAACTGGAGCCATCTCAACATCACAAGCTAAGTACGCAGCTCGTAGTCTCGCGGTCGCGTTCTCGCTTCCTGAACACGGGGTCCTGGGTTTCATTCCCCGCATGGTCAGGGATTTTCACTTGCCTCGATATGACTGGGTGTTTGTGTTGCGGAAGTGCCGAGATTGGACTGAGCAAAGGTTGGGAATTTGTACGGGCGCCGATAACCGCGAAGTTGAACGCCCCAAAACATCATCATCATGACAAGCTAAGTAACCTTGAAAAATTTCTGTAATCTTCGCTCCTCCCAAATCTTCACAAAAGACTTGCTCATTAATTATTTGGCCTGAGTATTGTTTAATGTGGACGAAACATGTAAGAAAGAAGGAGGGGTGGAGAGATTACAACCTATTTCCAGAAATCTATCATAACATGCTGTTATAGTCATTGCCTGAGGCGGAAGTTTCTGATATTCCGTTCTGAAGCGTCGTCTTAGAACAACTGGTGATTGCGTTTCGTGCAGTCTTGTTAACTCTCGCCGGCCGGTGTGGCCGAGCGGTTCTAGGCGCTTCAGTCTGGAACTGCGCGACCGCTACGGTCGCAGGTTCGAATCCTGCCTCGGGCATGGATGTGTGTGATGTCCTTAGGTTAGTTAGGTTTAAGTAGTTCTAAGTCTAGGGGACTGATGACCTCAGATGCTACGTCCCATAGTTCTCAGAGCCATTTGAACCATTTTTGTCAACTCTCCAAAACGAAATAAACCGTAAGTAGGCTGTTTAGGTTTTTATGTTGGTAACGCCACGTAGCGCTCTGTATGAAAATCACTGACTGTGCTGTGTGCAGTCTGTGGCTGGTTGGACACATTCTTGGAATATTCGCTTGTGTAGTGTTGGGCAGTTGGAAGTGAACAGCGCGTAGCGTTGGGCAGTTGGAGGTGAGCCGCCAGCTGTGGTGGATATGGAGAGAGAGATGCCAGAGTTTTGAGAGGTTGCTATAAGCGGACGACCTGGACATGTGTCCGCCAGAAAAACGTAATTTGTAAAGATGGATGTCATGAATTGATACATATATGTATGATGACTTTTGAACATTATTAAGGTACATACATTGTTTGTTCTCTATCAAAAGCTTTCATTTGCTATCTATACCCGTCAGTAGTTAGTGCCTTTAGTAGTTAGGATCTTTTATTTAGCTGGCAGTATTGGCGCTCACTGTACTGCAGTAGTTCGAGTAACGAAGATTTTTGTGAGGTAAGTGATTCATGAAAGGTATAGGTTATTGTTAGTCAGGGCCATTCTTTCGTAGGGATTATTGAAAGTCAGATTGCGTTGCACTAAAAAAAAAAAAATATTGTGCTGTCAGTTTAGTGATGATCAGAATAAGTAAACGGAGAACTGTCTGAGTACGTTCAGTTGTACTCAGCTGTCTTTGTATCAAATAACGTAGAAGTTTACTAGCTCAGTAATTCATAATTTTTCTAAGGGGACGTTACAAAACTAAATATGTCTACAGGAAAAGCCAGAAATAAGATGAAATAAGGCAAGGTACATCCAGAATGAGATTTTCACTCTGCAGCGGAGTGTGCGCTGATATGAAACTTCCTGGCAGATTAAAACTGTGTGCCCGACCGAGACTCGAACTCGGGACCTTTGCAAAGGTCCCGAGTTCGAGTCTCGGTCGGGCACACAGTTTTAATCTGCCAGGAAGTTTCAAGGCAAGGTACGTATTTATTTTTTCAGTAATTTTTTTTTTGGTATGATATTAAAAGAGAGGGAGGACGTATACGAAAATACAAGAACGTAGATATCGTTAGATAAGTCGAAGCTTATGAAGAACAATTCAATGAAATGTCATATACAGACAGCCCAAAAAGTAATCAAGACTGATGTTATTTTGATGGTTCCTCTTACTTTTTTTTTACTTCGGGATCAAATTCCTGAAAAGTAATTTATTCACATTTACACATATTATGTAAGTAATTTTAGGAAATTGTTGTTCCACAAGATTTTGCATCATATAATACCTGTACGACTTTTCAATTTAATGCCTTTACTAGCCGGAGAGAAAATGTATAGATATTGCGGAAAGCATAAAAGAATAAAAATTTAGAACTTGTCTCGTGCATCTTATTTGAGAAATGATTTTTAGATGTACTTGTACTTCGAACGCAGGTACAACAATTTGAGAATGGCTCTGAGCACTATGGGACTTAACATCAGTGGTCATCAGTCCCCTAGAACTTCGAACTACTTAAAGCTAACTAACCTACGGACATCACACACATCCATACCCGAGGCAGGATTCGAACCTGCGACCGTAGCAGTCGCGCCAACAATTTGAGATTCATTTCTATGATACACGTATAAAATATCAGCCCAATTTTTAAAACCTTCATGTTTTGACGCAAAAATGTATTTAAATAAACATCTTTATATCAGTTTCTGCCAAGTAACTTTCTTTTCACACACAGAAAAAAAATAAAGAACACGTTTTTATCTAATACTTACATGACGAGCTCCACAATATCTGCACTTTTATACTCCATTATTTCTTAGTCTACTGCACTGAACAGAAGTCGCTGTTCATCTCTTCACTCTGTCGCTGGCACATTGTTTATTGCAACAGTGAAGCGTATGGCTCCTGGTTCGTACTGCATAAATCAAAGTCTGCAGGGCTTACTACAACTTCCTTCGTTATTGTGTAGCTCCGATACGTTGCTGATGTCAGTTAAGGTTGCAACAGCGTTTCCAGTAAGACTGTCAACTGTATGTGTGTGTGTGTGTGTGTGTGTGTGTGTATGGTGACGAGCCCGGAACACATACCAACACAGCTTTAGTTTGCTTTGTTCTGTTTTTTAATTCAGTGTAATAATAAAGGATCCGGCAGCGATGTGTTACATTTTATAGTCCGCCATTAAATCCAGTGGTGTAGGAGCTAGCGCACACGCAATGATTGACATACATTCGTTATTAGCTGCCATTTCAGTAACCATGGAGCCTTACACAACCGAACAACGAATTTTTGTTTACATCTTTGTTGCAACCGGTCATTCGGTAGTGCAGAGGCAGTGAAGTTTTCGTAATTAGCTCAATGTTGGTCGAATCAGTGCTGTCCCATCTCGCCCAACAACAGTAAAGTGGTTCCACAACTTCATAACGAGAGGAACGGTGAGACCTGGAACAGCTCGGGGAGGTGTTCGGACGGTTACAACAGCTGGGAAAATCGAGAAAGTTCAACAAGCTGTGGAAGCGAAGACGTTGCCAAGATTTTGTCAAAGGGATGGTCTGAGAGGACTTTAAAAGGCCTCATGCTTTTCATTTATTTCGAAAACATGTTTTTTAAAAATTTTATGTACATAATTTTCTTTCGGGAGACCTTCATACAAATAGTATTTGGTCCATACAATTCAACCAAAAAAGCTTTTTTTTAAAAAAAGTATAACATGCACTACTGGCCATTAAAATTGCTACACCAAGAAGAAATGCAGATGATAAACGGGTATTCACTGGACGAATATATTATACTAGAACTGTCTTGTGATTGCATTTTCACACAATTTGGGTGCATAGATCTTGAGAAATCAGTACCCAGAAAAACCACCTCTGGCGCGAAATAACGGCTTTGATACGCCTGGGCATTGAGTCAAACAGAGCTTGGATGGCGTGTACAGGTACAGCTGCCCATGCAGCTTCAACACGATACCACAGTTCATCAAGAGTAGTGTCTGGCGTATTGTGACGAGCCAGTTGCTCGGCCACCATTGACCAGACGTTTTCAGTTGGTGAGAGATCTGGAGAATGTGCTGGCCAGGGCAGCAGTCGAACATTTTCTGTATCCAGAAAGGCCCGTACAGGACCTGCAACATGCGGTAGTGCATTATCCTGCTGAAATGTAGGGTTTCACAGGGATCGAACGAAGGGTAGAGCCACGGGTAGTAACACATCTTAAATGTAACGTCCACTGTTCAAAGTGCCGTCAATGCGAACAAGAGGCGACCGAGACGTGTTGTGTGATACGCCAGTATGGCGATGACGAATACACGCTTCCAATGTTCGTTCACCGCGATGTCGCCAAACTCGGATGCGACCATCATCATGCTGTAAACAAAACCTGGATTCATACGAAAAAATGGCGTTTTGCCATTCGTGCACCCACGTTCGTCGTTGAGTACACCACTGCAGGCGTTCCTGTCTGTGATGCAGCGTCAAGGGTAACTGCAGCCATGGTCTCCCAGCTGATAGTCCATGCTGCTGCAAACGTCGTCGAATTGTTCGTGCAGATGGTTGTTGTCTTGCAAACGTCGCCATCTGTTGACTCAGGGATGTAGACGTGGCTGCACGATCCGTTACAGCCATGCGGATAAGACGCCTGTCATCTCGACTGCTAGTGATACGAGGCCGTTGGGATCCAGCACGGCGTTCCGTATTACGCTCCAAACCCACCGATTCCATATTCTGCTAACAGTCATTGGATTTCGACCAACGCGAGCATCAATGTCGCGATACGATAAACCGCAATCGCGATAGGCTACAATCCGACCTTTATCAAAGTCGGAAACGTGATGGTACGCATTTCCCCTCCTTACACGAGGCATCACAACAACGTTTCACCAGGCAACGCCGGTCAACTGCTGTTTCTGTATGAGCAATCGGTTGTAAACTTTCCTCATGTCAGCACGTTGTAGGTGTCGCCACCGGCGCCAGCCTTGTGTGAATGCACTGAAAAACTAGTCATTTGCACGTCAGATCATCTTTTTCCTTTCGATTAAATTTCGCGTCTGTAGCACGTGATCTTCGTGGTGTAGCAATTTTAATGGCCAGTAGTGTAATTATTATTGTCAACAGTATGTAAGAAATATCCAAATGCACAGTTAAATATTTCTTTATTTGGCTGTATTAAAGCATCATCTTTTAGAAACGAACGTCACACACCCCTTTCGCTCTCCAAATACCCCGCCCCCATCTCCCCCTCCCTCCACCGACTTTTTGTAACGGAACTTAATGATTATCACCTGCGTACCAGATTGGGCCATATTTTGGCATTTGAGCTATTAGTGACAGAATTAAATGCAGCCAACGAGTTTGGGTCTTATTTCGTTGATCAACGCGATTTTTGGGCGACGCAGGCAAATCCAACTGTAATTTTATGCACTGGTTTTAATGTAATGTTATTTGTAATGATGTTCACCGCTCCACTGCCTGGTAAATACTGAAATATTACAACCCAGCCGGCCGGAGTGGCCGAGCGGTTCTAGGCGCTACAGTCTGGAACCAAGTGACCGCTACGGTCGTAGGTTCGAATCCTGCCTCGGGCATGGATGTGTGTGATGTCCTTAGGTTAGTTAGGTTTAAGTAGTTCTAAGTTCTAGGGGACTGATGACCTCAGAAGTTAAGTCCCATAGTGCTCAGAGCCATTTGAATCATTTTACAACCAAAAGGATCTACCATTCTCCAAATAACAACTCCAGTGCTAACATTAAACAACTGCAGATAGGTTATTAGGCTATTATAGTAGTGTGTACATAGTTATAATTTAGCATAACGCTAGTGGACGAATCACAATCGGTTTTCCTCTACTGTTTTGTTACAAATTTATCCGTAATAAGAAACTGTCATAACATCACACAGCACAAAAACAATAAACGGCAGCACTTACGTAATAATCCAACTGCAGATAAGAACTGAACTGATTAACAAAACAACAACTGAGCTCAAGTAAGGCCAACAATGTTCAGTAGATGGTCTTGGATAAAGGAGGGCTGATCGATAGCCATAGTGCTATTGATAGTTTAACCTACTTTCAGTCTCTAATATCGGTAGTCAGAATCCCTTTCTCCTTGTATCATTGAAAATCAAAATGTCCTTCAGTTACACTACGCGGCAATTAGGTCGTGTATAATTTCATTTAAGTGATAAGGAATGGAGGAGGAGACCGAACCTCCTGGACCTCCCCCCCCCCCCCCCCCCCTTTGCCTACGTCCTAGCCCTCAGCGTTCCAGCAGTACGACAAGCTCAATTCGCCGCATTTTGCACTTTGAGCTCCACCGTCATCCTTTTAAAATTATGGCAGGCCAGCAACTGAAGCAAAATGACTGTTTATGGCGGCAAATGTTTGCAGTAAGGATGCTGGAAACACTGTAAAAAAGCGGTATTCTGATAATGAGTGATGAGGCTCATTTTCACTTACCGGGTGCTGTGAACAAACAAAATTGCCGGTACTGGTCGAAAAATAAATCATGGAAACTCCACGAGTGGCCCCTAGATATTGAGAAAGTGTCTGTGTGCTTTAGTTAGGCTGATTTGGCTTCACTGAGTCCTAATTTTTCCGAGAAAATGGGTTCACTGTGACTGTCAACTCACTGCCTTACATCATAATGTTGCAAGAATTTTTATGCCAGAATTTTGAAAATATCAGACCGACGTCGATAATGTTTGGAATCAACAGGATCTGACTACTTCCCGTATCTCAAGAGCACCGACTTCCCTCCTGAAGGAATATTTTCCCTGTCTTTTGTTTCTTTGTATGAGTATGTTAAGTGTCCTCCTCGATCTCCAGTTCATTCTCCGTGTGATTATTTCTTACGGGGTTACCTGAAATCTCGTGTTTACACTGAAAAACCACAGACCATCGACACTCTTACAGAAGTTATCATTAGAGAAATTCGAGAAATTGCCCTTGCTATACTTGAAAGGTATATGGACAATTCACACCTAAATTGCAGTACGTTCTTACTTCTGTTTCATATTTATTAAATGTCATTGCATTTGTAATCTTTGGAACGTGTAAACATTGAAATTTATTAAAAAACGTTTTGATAAGTGTAACACCTCCCTGCTGGACCCCGTACATTTTCATGGAATAACGAAGCGTGTTTTGAAGTCTTACAACGTTCAGTGCAAATACTTTTTCTTTAATGAACGTGAATACTAATGCTTTCCTCGAAGAAAGTCTAGAAAAGAAGCCAAATCGCTGTGAAAAAAGTCATACTTTCGGACGCCAGCCAAATCACTCATTTCCCAGCTAAATGGCAATAAAAAGAAGCCAGAATAAGCTCTAAAAAATTTGGTTTGCCAACACTGGTTTCGTGGTACCACAAGCAACACTGGGCATGTCCCGCACCTCTAAACGCCTCCGTTCTTACTGCGGTCAAGCGCTGTTTCCGCGTAGCGAGCGGAAGGAGCGACGTACGGACTGAAACTTGAGAATACGGCACGAGGTTTGAAGAGCTCCCGGAGAATAATATTTCAGTGATTTAGAAGTCATTGACTGTTTCTTTTAGGTAACGTCTACGTTACTTTTAGGTAAATAATTTAGAATTCCCTTGTCAGTACATAGGTATTTATAGATGGTCGCCTTCCTATTTTTCTGCAGCCGGCCGCTGTGACCGAGCGGTTCTAGGCGCTTCAGTCCGGAACCAAGCTGCTGCTCCGGTCGCAGGTTCGAATCATCCCTCGGGAATGCATTTGTGTGATGTCCTTAGGTTGGTTCGGTTTAGAAAGTCTAGGGGACTGATGACCTCGGTTGTTAAGTCCCATAGTGCTTAGAGCCATTTGAACCATTTTTTATTTTTCTGCAATATTGCGTCGTGACGTTTGGACTTACAGAGATGTATTTTCACTCACTAGGCTGCAGAAAGTTTTTAATAAATAATTTGGGAGGAAAAAATTTGAGGAAGAAAACTAAGGGTAGGCGTATTAGAGGCAACAAGTTGTTAAAATTATCAAGAGTGGTTAGAGAAAAACAAAGTAATGGAGCATTTGCAGCGACACTTTTTTTTTTCACTAGCTGCTTATTTTTTATGACCCACCGTCTAACTTCTTACGGTGGGTCGTACGTTGCCACTTAGCCGCTGTGACTGGGTCCGGGGTCCGGAGTGACTGAAAGTAACACCAACCCTGCTCCCGTCCCCACTCACACTGTTGCCCGTGTCCCCACCGCGTGGAGGCGGGCTCTATTTGTTTACATCCTTTTGAAATTTTTTTTGTGCAGCATTAAAAAAACCAATACAAAATCAAGTGAGATATTAATAAACAAAACGAAATTAAATATTTAGAAAGAAGGAAAGACGAGAATTGAATGGAGAAGAGATAGGTATAATATTGCCCGTCACCTGGTTGTGGGCGGCGGCCCGGGTCTTGGAATGACCCTCAAGACGCTGGCCATCGCTCACCATGCCTTTAACATCTACCATCCTAAAAACTAACTTAACTAGAAGAGATTAGGGTACGTTAAAGCTAGAAACTAAGACTAAGAACTCCATGTCCAGCGTGCTAAACTATTTACGATATACAATAGAGAGGTAACTGATTTTGTGCTTGGCTAAAAGTTGCTAATGAAAGGGTTCTTGTGGTAATAGTAATAAAGGCACTGACGCTAAAGGTTTATGTTGAGCCTACAAGGCTCCTAGTAGAGCACATCAGGCGCAAGCACCTCCCGGCCCCGCCGACAACACGACCTGAACGGTGGTTTTCCCCGATCTACCATAGGTATCCGTCGGGTTGGGCTCAAAAGAGAGGAACCACAATTAAGATCCTTCCATCCAGGCCGTGCGCCGCCTCTTACCAGGAGGCGTAGGTCCCTTCAAAAGGTGCCTAATTTTAAGCTCCAGATCAGAAGTTATTAGTGTAGTGGAGTTTCAGGCCGGCCAGGGTGGCCGAGCGGTTCTAGGCGCTGCAGTCCCGAACCGCGCGACCGGTACGGTCGCAGGTTCGAATCCTGCCTCGGGCATGGATGTGTGTGATGTCCTTAGGTTAGTTAGGTTTAAGTAGTTCTACGTTCTAGGGGACTGATGACCTTAGAAGTTAAGTCCCATAGTGCTCAGAGCCATTTGAACCATTTTGGAGGTTGAGGTATAGGCTGTGTAGGTTGGTTGTACAAACAATTCATGTTAAGCCAATGAGACTTGTAATGATACGTGGTGTGGCAGTTAGCACCTTCCGGCCCCGCCAGCAACACAGCCTGAACGGTGGTTTTCCCCAATCTACCATAGGTATCCGTCGGGTTGGGCTCAAAAGAGAGGGACCAGAATTAAGATGCTTCCATCCAGACTGTGCGCTGCCTCTTAACGGAAGGCGTAGATCCCTTGAAGGGGTACCTAGCTCTAAGCTCTTATTAGACATGGAGGTGCTGTTAAATGTGTGATCTTTATAAGATGATGAAGACGAGGTATATCGATCTATTGCTGATGTTTTCGTTACCGCTGTTTGCAGTGGTACAGTCCGGACGCGTAGTCGTATAGGACGTCAGACAGGTATTCGAGGGGAAGTTGCCTGGCACCCGTTTCCGGCCTGTTTATCCGCCAGCAAGTGCGCTCTGGCACTGGCGGGGCACTGCCGCCACTGCAGCTGGCGCCAGCTATTTGGGTTCCGCCAGGAGTTGGCGCCAGCAGCAAGCAACAGCAACAGCGCCGCCGCCCCCGCCGCCCTCTGAGCTCTGGCGGGACCGGACGGCGCGTTCAGACGGCTTCTGTGATTCTAAGCTAATCGATGGCGACACGGGCCGCTGTCTTTCAGACAATTTCCAAGAACAACACGAGCAAGGCGTACGCTGGCGTCTGGCGGCTCGCCGTCAGCTGTCAGACGGAGAGTGAGAGAGAGATGGAGGGAGGGAAGAACAGGGAAGGAGAGAGAGAGAGAGAGAGAGAGAGAGAGAGAGAGAGAGAGAGAGTGTGTCATCGTGGGGGCGGGACCAGTAGCTGCAATTACGCGATGTTCAGCTGCCTGCCTTTCGGGCTCGCAATCACTACGGTTATTGATTCAGCCCAAGACGGCGATATACATCTCCGTCGCGCCGCCGCGCCGGAGCGGCGATATTAATGTCGTGATTAAACTTTGGCAGACGAAGGTCTCTGGCCGCAGTTGCGCCCGCCTGTTGGTTCTTGTGCGCCCCAGCGCCGCGCTGAGGGAGAGCTGGATCTGGCGGGGGCGTAACTGACGTGCTGAAGTTGGGAGACCCCTGTATCAACATCCACGCACTTGTGTGGCGCTCCTCGGAGTGCGGCGCATCCGTGGCTCATTTTAAACGGCATATTTAAAAAGCAAAAATTTAAACTACGAATTACTAATTTACGTCTTGGGGGAGAATTTTTGCCACTTGAGACGGTACAACCCAGAAATGTCTATGAGAATAACAATAGATGTGATCAAGTGCAAGCGTTCTGTTGTTACGTTAGCAGCCGAAGGCTGCAAATCGTGAAGTCGAAGTTGGATATCGTGCAGAAATATTCGCCGTGGATAGCGACAATGAACGCAAACGCCGCGCATTGCACGAATACCGCGAAGCGGCCAGAATAAAGGCGAACTATGTGCGGCAGGAGGATTTATAGGTCGTGGAAGGACTCGTGTACGAAAACAGGGATCGTGTGAGACCCAACTCGCTTTATTTGTTCATGAGACCCAGAAAATATTAGATACAGGCTCCCAGGTAGATGCCATCTTCCTTGACTTCCGGAAGGCGTTCGATACAGTTCCGCACTGTCTCCTGATAAACAAAGTAAGAGCCTACGGAATATCAGACCAGCTGTGTGGCTGGATTGAAGAGTTTTTAGCAAACAGAACACAGCATGTTGTTCTCAATGGAGAGACGTCTACAGACGTTAAAGTAACCTCTAGCGTGCCACAGGGGAGCGTTATGGGACCATTGATTTTCACAACATATATAAATGACCTAGTAGATAGTGTCGGAAGTTCCATGCGGCTTTTCGCGGATGATGCTGTAGTATACAGAGAAGTTGCAGCATTAGAAAATTGCAGCGAAATGCAGAAAGATCTGCAGCGGATAGGCGCTTGGTGCAGGGAGTGGCAACTGACCCTCAACATAGACAAATCTAATGTATTGCGAATTCATAGAAAGAAGGACCCTTTATTGTATGACTATATGATAGTGGAACAAACACTGGTAGCAGTTACTTCTGTAAAATATCTGGGAGTATGCGAGCGGAACGATTTGAAGTGGAATGATCATATAAAATTAATTGTTGGTAAGGCGGGTACCAGGTTGAGATTCATTGGGAGAGTCCCTAGAAAATGTAGTCCATCAACAAAGGAGGTGGCTTACAAAACACTCGTTCGCCCTATACTTGAGTATTGCTCACCAGTGTGGGATCCGTACCAGATCGGGTTGACAGAGGAGATAGAGAAGATCCAAAGAAGAGCGGCGCGTTTCGTCATAGGGTTATTTGGTAATCGTGATAGCGTTACGGAGATGTTTAGCAAACTCAAGTGGCAGACTCTGCAAGAGAGGCGCTCTGCATCGCGGTGTAGCTTGCTGTCCAGGTTTCGAGGGGGTGCGTTTCTGGATGAGGTATCGAATATATTGCTTCCCCCTACTTATACCTCCAGAGGAGATCACGAATGTAAAATTAGAGAGATTCGAGCGCGCACGGAGGCTTTCCGGCAGTCGTTCTTCCCGCGAACCATACGCAACTGGAAAAGGAAAGGGAGGTAATGGCAGTGGCACGTAAAGTGCCCTCCGCTACGCACCGTTCGGTGGCTTGCGGAGTATAAATGTACATGTAGATGTAGGCATGTCCGTAAGGAGTAATACGCTAATTTCTTTGTATTTTTATTCATTAGTTATTGCAGAAAACGTGAACAAACAAAGATGACAAAGCTATGTTTTTGCTTTGAACCATACACTATTTCATTATTTTTTCAAATTTCAAAAAACTGTGATATTGCTCCGTGCATAGTATGCTATAGATGAAGAAAATTGTTTGTTTTTTGGTTTCACACAAGATTCGCAGACTGCAGGACTTCCAGCATAGACACATCTACTCATCTACTTAATTTCTTTTTCCATTTTTTCCCTAGTTCCGTAGGACCAAATTGAGGAGCAAATATCCACGGTCCAGGAAAGTGCCAGGACCAAATTACCAAATTACTACTTCGAACATTAGTTAATTCATTACACAGTGGCGTAAACACACTGCTTTCGTCTTCACTGTCATTTCTCTGTTTACTTTGGAGCCTAGTCTTAGGTTTCTCACACGCCATTATTGACACAATATTTCAGACGATAACACAGAAAAGTACAATTTGAAGAGCAAAATAAGAAAACACATTAACATAGCATTGAAAATAATATCTCGTTAATTGCAAGCGCAGCTGCGAAATACTTGGTTCAAATCTACATGCATGCCACAACTGTTTTACTGTACAACAATGAAAAACTACAACTACAAAGGAAATTCTGTCTATAATTACGCGCTAGCAATGAACAATAGCTACACTAATTACAGAAACTACAAGGAAAAAATCAGAAGATTCCAGTGAGGTATCCTCGCCTAAGGGTCGACATATGAAACGTCCCCTTATAAAAATTAATGAATTACTGTGCTGATAAACCTCTTACATTATTTGATTTTCAAACAGCTGAGCAGAACTGAACGTACTCAGACATATCGCTCTTTACCTATTTTGATCAACACTAAACTGACAAACAATATTTTTAGCGCAACGCAATCTGACCTTGTAATAATCCCTACAAAAGAATGGCCCTGACTAACAATAACCTATACCTTTCATGAATCACTTACCTGACAAAAATCTTCGTTACTCGAACTACTGCAATACAGCGAGCGCCACTACTGCCAGCTAAATAAAAGATTTTAACTACTGAAGGGACTAACAACTGATAGGCATAGTTAGCAAATGAAAGATTTTGATAAAGAACAAACAATGTATTTACGTTAATAGTGTTCAAAAGTCATAATATATATAGCAGTTCATGACATCCAGTCTTACAAATTTACTGTCTCTGATGGACACACGTCCAGATCATCCGCTCTCAAAACTCCGCCATCTCTCTCCCCACATCCACCACTGCTGGCGGCTCACCTCCAACTGCGCAACGCTACGCGCTGTTAACAGCCAACTGCCCAACACTACAATAGCATATACTCCAACAATGCAAACCAACCACTGCCTTCACACAGCACAGTCAGTGATTTTCATATAGAGCGCTACGTGGCGTTACCAACATACAAACCTAAACAGCCTACTTACAATACGCTCTGCTGAAGCCATTTGGAATCCTGGTGATGGAAGAATTGTTCCTCTCCAGTATTTGGCTGGTGAGGAGAGAAAAGTAGGCAGAGTTAAGTTCCTGGCCACCAAATCCTATGTCAGTTTCCTGGATTAAATTTCCCAATCATTTTACTGCGTCGTATGAAGTAAGGGCATTTTGCTTTTTTAATACTGACCCGCCCATCGGAATGGGATATCTCAACAGCCATTTGATGCTACTCAAAAGTAGTGTGCTATGTGCCGTCATCGAGGTTTTCGTCCTCACCATTCTTTCTGCACATTAACGTCTCCCAACTAACAATGGCATACGCTGTAACTATTAATTAAACTTCAGATTCTGAGTTTAGTGGAGTATTATGCCAGTTACTGTAACGTAACTACCCATCGTCAACATTTCTGCTTGTGCTTCGGGCCATTCAGAAAGCGCTGCAAAAATAACATTGCCCAACACGGAAAGGGTGTTTAAAACAGTGCCACATGTTTCTACAGGTGGTCAAAACTAAACTAAAGTCCCTACTGTTTTGCCTATTGTCACGAGGATGGCGAATACGAAGCAGAATTCAAAGAGACGACATCGAAAATTGCTACAATATGCAGGTGTAGTCACATGCAAATCCTCGAGAGGTGGGACATCAGATATTACTGCATGCACAGAGTTCGCCGGTAACTCATGGGGTCAAACGCTTCACCAAAGAGATTTACAATGGTGTCTATCACCGATTTCTGTACGCTAAATTATCGGCGCTATTAGAGAACTTTGTCCTTGCAGGAAGACGACTGTGGGATACGCATGACGGTGCACCAACCCATCTTCTACGGATCGAGCGACAGAACCACACCGCAACGTTTCATGGCCGATGGAATGGTCGAGGAAGTCCAGTAATATGGCTCTCTCGTTCACCAGGTCTCAGTCCGTTGGTTTTCCAGCTACTGGTGAAAGGGTCCTGTACCCATCTTTCATTGGTCCGGTAGCCCATTTTCATTATCATTTCTCTTTCTTTTCCTTGTTTCTCTTTCCTCATCACTCTCATAGTGGTGTGATTGAATAAATGTCCTTGTGTGTAACGTTGCTATACGGTGGCGTAGTCTGCCGCAGGAAGTCTGCGATAGCCATACAGATTCAGCAGCAGTTGTACAGAATAGCGAACTCCTGTAGTGGTCAAGTAGGCAAAGAGGTTTGCGCTACTTGTGAGAAATCCACCTGCGTTATGTTGGTGGCGGAAATGGCATCTTTGGGTTTTCCGGGCCACGCAGAGCGTGGAAGAGGCTGGAGAAGAAAAAGGGAAGGCAGTCTGCCGCCGGTACGGGAAGCGTCCACAGCTGTCCTCCAGTCGGAGAAGGGCGAGTTTGACTGACCGCGTGGCGCGTTGTTACTTGGCGAGAGGAGAGCTGTTAACTTTTGGTCTCGCTTTTCAACTCTGAAAGATTGCTTTGCCTTGTCGCAGCAAGGTATGCAAAACTTTGGCAGATTTTTCTTTTAGTAAATTTCTGTAGCAGACTTGGATCCACCGGAAGAGCGCCACACAAAGGTGTCGGTAAGAAGTGAGCACTCGCTTCTGTATGAATGTCTGTTTGCATTCAGCTGTGCCTGTATAAGCTTTCATTTTTCTAAATATTAATAGTTTTGCCTTCTCGTAAATTTTCCTTGCTTTATGTATCTTTCGTCCGGGGGAGCCAACCACGTGGTTGAACATTAGAGTTTGTTGGGCTACCGTCATCACTAACTGCCCGATCTCATGTTTGTTTTAAAGAATGTTAACTGTTCGTGATTGTGTAATGTGATATTGTTGCAACTTGGTCACGATGCCTAGAAATTGCGTCTCCACAAACCACGTGGGCACGCGGGTGTACTGCGAAACGTGTACCGTTTCACGAGTTATTGCAATCAGTTATCAGGCAACAGCAGTTGTATGAATGATTCACACCAATGATTTTAGGTGTAGATTTTAACGGTGAATGTATCGATGTTTTTTTTTAATGTTTAAGGAATTAATGTTATCAGGAATTGTGAACATGTCTCACATTCATATCTTAGGAATAAATGATTTTATCTACAATTTTCTCTTGTGTTCCGAGGTTACGTTTTTGCACCTAAGCCACTCACCTCGTAGCTTTCCCGTTAGAACATCCAACGCGATTACTTACGCACAGGTCCAGTGATTAGTTTTCCCTTTTACTTTAAAACAAATGCTTTAGATTAAGTCTTATTTTCAGGTGTGTTGCTGGGAGCTGATCTTCTGCAGAGTGTTCATGCATGTGCTATTTTGTTTTAAATGTTTCATTCTCGTGAAGAGTGCACGGGCAATACTATTAATTACATCGCATCCCCTATGAACGACATTACAACGTATGCATTTTTATGATTTTTTTGGTCTGATCAAATTAATTTATTTTCCGACTCAGCCAAACCTTTGATTAGTTGTATGGTTAGAGTCAGTGGTGACACTATCTTAACGTAATAACCCGTAGAAACAGGTTAGTTACACTGGGAAATTTAAAGTCATTGGCGAACGGCCCACCCATCGGGAGTGAGTATACGTTACAGCAGAGTGTGATCAATGCATGTGTCGCAGTGCGACTGCATTCAAGGTGTATTTGAAGAGCGTGTTTCGCTGCGAGGAAGAGCTGAAGGATGCGTCAGGATTCATGGTATCGGTAACCACTTGCAGCATTGCCTAAAGTGCCACCTTCTTCGTAACAGACAGAAGGGAATGAAAGGACAGACTAGCCCATGTTTCAGTAGATACTAGTTTCCAGACATATCGTTACATGTACACGTCTTCTATTTTTGACATGTTCTACCTCTCGTAATACCCTGCAATTTCATGATAGCGCGAAACAAATTTTTACGGTGAGGGGACGAAAGTCAAGGCGAAGTACTCGATGTCGGCTGCTCAGACCGATATTGTGGGTTTGTCTTCGTACAGTTCTGCTAGAAACGAGTTTCTGACACCCCGTATTCAAATCAGCAGACGGTTGGTCGCCCGTATGGTGACGTAGCCTCTGACATCTTGCTGTGCGAAGCCTTGCTTGTGAAGAAATATTGTCTGTGCGATACTGAACATCCACCCTAGGCACTGTTGAACTCGTACATTTGAATTCTTGGGTAATCTTCGATATACCATGACTCAACATGACAAAGTGGTGCCATGTTCAGTAGACACCCGTCTGTAACACATTTACACTGATAAGCGAAGGTATAATGACCACTGGCCTTCACGACGTTGTATGCGGCCTGATGGCGTTGCAAACACGTTACGCGGTAGCAAAAGTACGTAAGATGATACAACACCCCAACGAGCCCTTAAAGTCAATTAAGACAGAATATCATAATATTAAGTAGGGAAGAGTTATCTTGGCAAATACGACATCTGTGCCGATAAGGTAACACCAAGAAGTTTTGATAACAACAACATTATACATCACTGAGAGTTTTTGTTATGAAAAGAGGAGGAAGAAACCTCAGATTTAATTAATGGACAAATATCCAAGTGATAATCGCAATTAGTATCTTGAAAGCTAAGTCCAAGGTGATGTTAGTCAGAGATAACTTTTATGTGGAATAGAGTTGTAAGCGCAACGAAGAAATTCAATGCGCCTACAATACTCTTTCACAGAAGAAGTGGCTTGTTGGCTCTCGTCCTGTAAAGACGTGCGAGAACAGTTCTTGTCTTAGTTATTGAGAGTACGGAACGCGACGAGATTGTTTTGCGTTCAGAAGTGTTTCTTGCATGACGTGATTCACGAACTTCGGAAACTGATTTTCTAAGCAGAACAGGAACTGATAGACGCGTTTAACCGTGCATAACGGATTAATTGAACATTACTGGCGAAACTACAGAATGTTGGACGTGACTTTCAAATAGTTGGAACTAAAAGAAGAGTGGTAGTATATCAAAGGACTACACTCAATTAGTCTCGAGCAGGACATAATTACACGACTTCACGAAGATAATACAATTACGCTGAAGAGTCAAGTTGTCGTAATTATCAAGAAACTTAATTTTGATAGAACTGACTTTACCAACCAAATGCGTGTGCGTGTGGTGCGAAAGTTATAAAGTATTTAATGGCCAAGGAACAATAAACTGTTCGTTTCACGTGAAACATCAAGCGTGGACTACATTATTAAGTGATTTAATCAATGATAGTTAACCAACAACTGTTCAGCAGGGACAATTTAATCTGAATATGAAAATACCTTCTTCATTAATTGAAAAGAGAACTTTTGAACATTTTTTTTAACCTTACGGCGTAGGTTCACTCAGACGTGATCAAAGAGTACCTGTGGATCTCGATTCATACAGGTTCAACAACTCCATAGCAACGAACCCACAACGTACGAGAAAACTGACAATTACAATGTTTCCTCCCAATTGGTGGTGTGTACGATCAGGATGAGATAAGATTTAACAACTATTGCATATCCGGACAATGAATCATTCACTCTTAAATCAGAAGAACCATCCATCGTACGAGTTTGCATTTCTGTCTCCCGTTCACCAACGGGGACCTACGTCATCGCGCATCGTGTCTTAACTCCACTGCGACAGCTGCGGCAGTAGCGGCTCTACGGCGTCGACAATATCAGCACGCGGTTGGAGGGCGGGGACGCTACATTGAGGCCACGGGGGTTCACCCTATCGAAGATATAGACTTCAAATGGGACTGAGATAAGGGACGTTGACGGAGGGCAGATTACTATTACGCACATCCTTTGAACGAGTATCTCGAAAACGGCGAAGCTGCTCGAATGTTCATGTGCTATTCACCTGAGCATCTATGGAAAGAGGTAGAAGGACAGTGAAATTACCACTAGGCGCTAAATGGATGGACGTCCACGACTCTTAACAGAATGTGGGGTTCGGAGGCTTGTCTACTCCGTAAAGTAGGATAGGTGGTGATCTGTGGCATCTCTGCCGAAAGAGCATAGTGCTAGTGCACACACATCAGTTTCGGAGCACACCGGTCATCGTACATTGTTGAACCTGAAGCTGTACGGCAGACCACCCCTACGTGTTCACATGTTGACCCAACGACATCGTCAGTTACGATTTCAGTGGGCACGGAACAGTCGAAATTCGACCGTAAATCAATGGGAACGTGTCGGATCGATGGTCGTCTCCACAAGCGCCGTCATCGAGGTGAACGACGGCTCGAAACGTGCAGCGCGCCTCGAACGCAGGCTGGTGGGAGCAGTATTATTCCGTGGGAGACATTCTCCTGCGCTTGCATGGGACCTGTGTTAGTAATCGAAGACACGCTGACACTTGCGGACCATGTGCATCCCTTCATGGTTCAAATGGCTCTGAGCACTATGGGACTCAACTGCTGAGGTCATTAGTCCCCTAGAACTTAGAACTAGTTAAACCTAACTAACCTAAGGACATCACAAACATCCATGCCCGAGGCAGGATTCGAACCTGCGACCGTAGCGGTCTTGCGGTTCCAGACTGCAGCGCCTTTAACCGCACGGCCACTTCGGCCGGCGCATACCTTCATGCTTGATGTCTTTCCCGACAGCAATGCCATCTTCCAGCAGGATAATTGTGCGTGTGTCGGAGCCAAAATCGTGCTACAGTGATTTGAGGAACGTTATAGTGAACTCATATTAACGTCTCGGCGACCAAGTTCTCCTGACGTAAGTCCTATGGAACGTATCTGGGTCGCTAGCGGGAGCCATCACCGCGTGTATATATATATATATATATATATATATATATATATATATATGTATGAAGGCCCAACGCCGCCGACCGACCGCCGCGTCATCTTCAGCCCACAGGCGTCACTGGATGAGGATTTGGAGAATCATGTGGTCAGGACAGCGCTCTCCTGCCGTATGTTGGTTTACGAGACCGGAGTCGCTATTTCTCAATCAAGTAGCTCCTCAGTTTGCTTCACAAGGGCTGAGTTCACGCCGCTTGCCAATAGCGCTCGGCATACCGAATGGCCACCCAGCCAAGTGCTAACCCAGCCCGAAAGCGCTTGACATCGGTGATCTGCCGGGAACCGGCGTTACCACTGCGGCAAGGCCGTTGGCCCTACGTACATCGGTGGCCTGCTGTTTACGAAAATTGCATGATCTGTGCGCAGACACACCTCCACAAACCTACCAAGAAACTGTCGGATACCTGATACGCAGAATCAGTGACGTATCTCGTTCCGAAGAAAAGCAGGCTATTAAGCAGGTGGTCATACGTCGCATCTGGCAGCAGCATTCTGGCGTGCATTTTCCCATGACTTTTGGCGAAATAGCTCTGAGCACTGTGGGACTTAACATCTGTGGTCATCAGTCCCCTAGAACTTAGAACTACTTAAACCTAACTAACCTAAGGACATCACACACATCCATGCCCGAGGCAGGATTCGAACCTGCGACCGCAGCAGTCGCGCGGTTCCGGACTGAGCGCCTAGAACCGCGAGACCACCGCGGCCGGCTGACTTTTGGCACTCAGTTTCGTGTCGTGTGCGTAATTCGCCGATTGCTTTGTAACAAATAAGAGATGTACTGAGTGAAAATTGTTTGGGCCGACGTGGTCACTCTATAAGGTCACGTCCCATCTCGACCGGTCGTTGGTTTAACTGATTACGAATTTACTTGCCACACATAAGAGCGATTCGGTGTTGTTCGTGCCACAGGATATTGGGAAGAAGTAACCTATCGTAGGACTGTCAATCCGTTCCTTTCTTTGCTCGGAGACTTCTTGTTTCCAATGCTAATCGCCAGTTTAAATACTGAGAAGCACGGCGGAAGCAAAACCGCGCTGCTCGCTAATCGCTCTGCACACGCCACGACGGCAGCTGCTGGTCTGGCGAGGAGACCAAACGGCTGATTCCGAGAAGCGCTAGCGGCGAACGTGAAGGACAAACGTTGCTCAAATAACAGAACGACAGGCCGTGCAACGGATCTTCAGTTAAGCGGTACAACCAGTGTTAGCAGAAACAATAAACCATGACGAAAAAACTTGTACGACTTTCTTAACAGTGACGTGAAGGTGGCTGGCACAGAGAAGGAGAATGAAGACTTTTCGAATATCGGGACAGGGTGTCCCAACTAAGAGGAATGACCAGTAATCAAGGATGTGACAGGAACGATCATTTCGAAGCAAAAACGCCCAGTGAACATGGTCTCTGAAGTGCCTGCTTGTCCATCTTCGTTACTGCGAAACGTATCAGCTCTTCTAGCGAATAAGTGCTCAAAGATGTCAATACATGTGTTTTGGAGCCCATATTTAATAGACTTTTCTGCGTCGAACTATCGTTCCTGTCATCTCCCTGAATACTGTCGATTCCTCCTGTAACACCCTGTATAAGCACGTGAAGCGTGGTTCCTATGAATGAATTGCGAGAACCTTTCACGAAGTACAAAATATCGGTGTCTCCTATGTGACAAAGCTTTTATGTAGTTCCATAATGTCTCAATTTATATCAACGGACTGGTACTCTAGCAAGGGATGCAGCAATCGAAGTTGTGAAACTAGGAAGGGGTATAGGTGGACGTACGGCTGTGAGGGTGGGTTTCTTAGTCCTGTCTACATAGCTCAGTAGGTAAGAATATCGATGTCTAAAGGGAAAGCTTCGGGTGCGATCCCAGTCTGACATACAGTTTTTAAACGTACCACACAAAATTTACAACCAGGATTCACTCCTCTGCTGAGTGAAATATTCGTTCTGTTTCTTATCTTCTTGACGCAATGAAGCAACTCCAGTACCTAGCATATACTGTTAAGTATCACTAAGTAAACTTGTGCTTGCCTCATCTGAAGACGACCCTGATATGGCTCGAACACTGGTATATGGAAATGCCGTAAAATTTCATGATAGTCACTTGTAAACTCATTTCATTTGCTATGCATTCCGACGTTGAACGGTATCCATAACGTAGAAGGTAAATTAGACTTAGTTTCCATCTCCCTCTACTCGAAATGCAGGAAGATCTGCAGCGGATAGGCACTTGGTGCAGGGAGTGGCAACTGACCCTTAACATAGACAAATGTAATGTATTGCGAATACATAGAAAGAAGGATCCTTTATTGTATGATTATATGATAGCGGAACAAACACTGGTAGCAGTTACTTCTGTAAAATATCTGGGAGTATGCGTGCGGAACGATTTGAAGTGGAAAGATTATATAAAATTAATTGTTGATAAGGTGGGTACCAGGTTGAGATTCATTGGGAGAGTCCTTAGAAAATGTAGTCCATCAACAAAGGAGGTGGCTTACAAAACACTCGTTCGACCTATACTTGAGTATTGCTCATCAGTGTGGGATCCGTACCAGATCGGGTTGACGGAGGAGATAGAGAAGATCCAAAGAAGAGCGGCGCGTTTCGTCACCGGGTTATTTGGTAACCGTGATAGCGTTACGGAGATGTTTAGCAAACTCAAGTGGCAGACTCTGCAAGAGAGGCGCTCTGCATCGCGGTGTAGCTTGCTGTCCAGGTTTCGAGACGGTGCGTTTCTGGATGAGGTATCGAATATATTGCTTCCCCCTACTTATACCTCCCGAGGAGATCACGAATGTAAAATTAGAGAGATTGGAGCACGCACGGAGGCTTACCGGCAGTCGTTCTTCCCGCGAACCATACGCGACTGGAACAGAAAAGGGAGGTAATGACAGTGGCACGTAAAGTGCCCTCCGCCACACACGGTTGGGTGGCTTGCGGAGTATAAATGTAGATGTAGATGTAGATGTAATACCAAACAACGGAAGATCGTGTCTGCCGTTTCCCGTGTGGAATAATGGGCTTATTTTATGTTTTTACATACAAAGATGTAACTGCAGTGTAAAAGCATTTCATAAAATTCAGAACACAAACTAGTTCCAATAGAAGTAAAGTATGCACTGTATCTACGCAGAATTGTGAATACGGTTTGGAGTAACAACACTAACATTTTTACAGCATGCTGTATCCATCGACAATAACAAAGGAATACATCGTCACCTGCTTACTGCATTATGTAGGACGTTCGTAATAGCAAAGAGCCTGCAGTAGAAGAGATATGTTTCACAGTAGCGAAAATGAAGAAGTGTTCATAACTCTTCAGGAACGCACTTTTAGAGTCCAGGGAATACTTTTTAATACGGTGTGACTATTACAGATACAAACGGAAGGGGGGCAGTAGATGAACACTTGTTCGTCTTCGCTACTGTGAAACACATCTCTTCTACTAAAGAAGTGATCGTAGGTCTTAGGATATACGTTATAGACCACATGTTTATCAGACTATTATTTGTTGTCTTTTTCTTTTGTTTTAGTCCATACTACTTCCAGAGAAAATAAGTAAAACAAAAAGCTTGCGATCCAAGAGATGTGTTTGATAGTATCGAAGATGAGAAAGTGCTCGCAGCCCTTAATGTACGCATTTTAGAGCCCGTGTTTACTAGAACTTCTTGCTTCGAATGATCGCTGCTGTCATATCCCTTTTATCGACCACTGCTTCTGGGACTTCTTGTAGATCCATGGTCCTCCGATCACGTTAATGTGCCCACCGCCTATTTTCGACGACAGTGTGCAATAACCACTCACAGCCGGCAGGTAGCAGCACTAGCAGTGGAGGGAATATGAAGCCTCACAGGTGTACGCGCGAGACTACGCAGACGTTGTCGTAATGGCAGAAAAGAGCGATTTATCTGACTCCAGAAGAGGCGAAGAGTGGAAGCATTTCCGGAAGGGCTAAGTCTGTAAACTGTTCGCGTGGCATCGTGGTTAAAGTACATCCTACATGGCAAGATGGCGCTATCGAAAACCGTCGCCGAGTGCAAGTAGGTTGTATAGGTTTTTTTATTGGTAACGCCACGTAGCGCTCTGTATGAAAATCACTGGCTGTGCTGTGTGCAGTCTGTGGCTGGTTTGCATTGTTGTTGCCTATTGTAGTGTTGGGCAGCTGGATGTGAACAGCGCGTAGCGTTGCACAGTTGGAGGTGAGCCGCCAGCAGTGGTGGATGTGGGGAGAGAGATGGCGGTGTTTTGAGAGCGGATGATCTGGACGTGTGTCCATCAGAGGCAGTAAATTTGTAATACTGGATGTCATGAACTGATACATATTATGACTTTTGAACACTGTTGAGGTAAATACATTGTTTGTTCTTTATCAAAATCTTTCATTTGCTAACTATGCCTATCAGTAGTTAGTGCCTTCAGTAGTTAGAATCTTTTATTTAGTTTCTGTTGGAAGGACAACACTACTTCTTCAAGACTGCATGGAAATCCACTACTTCCGTGTGCATTTTCTTTTACTGCTCAGACTTTGAGAAACAAAACTGCAATTTTACTGTCATGGATGATCTGGACTGTCTTTATGGACTGTGAGAAAATTTTAGCTTTTGACCAACATTGTATCAATAAGTGTGTGCATTTGATATCTTTGTTATTGTAATTATGAAAAAATTTTTCAAATCTGTATTGGCCATGGCCGAAAACTATTTGTAAAATTTGTTGTGGGGGGCATGGGGGCTATGCAAGTAGGTTGTATAGGTTTTTTTATTGGTAACGCCACGTAGCGCTCTGTATGAAAATCACTGACTATGCTGTGTGCAGTCTGTGGCTGGTTTGCATTGTTGTTGGCTATTGTAGTGTTGGGCAGTTGGCTGTTAACAGCGCGTAGTATTGCACAGTTGGAGGTGAGTCGCCAGCAGTGGTGGATGTGGGGAGAGAGATGGCGGCGTTTTGAGAGCGGATGATCTGGATATGTGTCCATCAGAGACAGTAAATTTGTAAGACTGGATGTCATGAACTGATACATATTACGACTTTTGAACACTGTTGAGGTAAATACGTTGTTTGTTCTTTGTCAAAATCTTTCATTTGCTAACTATGCCTATCAGTAGTTAGGGCCTTCAGTAGTTAGAATCTTTTTTAGCTGGCAGTATTGGCGCTGTCTGTATTGCAGTAGTTCGAGTAACGAAGATTTTTGTGAGGTAAGTGATTCAGGAAAGGTATAGGTTATTGTTAGTCAGGGCCATTCCTTTGTAGGGATTATTAAAAGTCAGATTGCGTTGCGCAAAAGTATTGTGTGTCAGTTTAAGCACAGTCATTTATAACTTTTTTAAGGGGACGTTTCACGAGGCAAGTGTGGTGCACCAAGGGCCGTAGATGTCAGGGGTGAAAGACGGCTGCGGAGATGTGTACGGGTGAACCAAAGTGTAACTGTGGAGCAGCTGACCGCATGGATTAACCAACAGTGTCTCCCCAAAGACTGTTCAAGCGAACGTTACTGCGTATGGGCCCCTGCAGCAGTTGCCAAGTTCAACGAAGGCTGGAATTTGCACGCCACTACCACAAGTGGGCGTCAACCGAGCAGCGACAGGTGGACTTTTCAAATGAATCGCGTGTTATGCTCCATGGCGACAGGCGTATGCGGCGTGAAACGTCTGAAAGCAAACACCCCGAAGTAATCGTCGGAAGGGTCTAAGCCGAAGGGGGGAGCGTTATGGTCTTGGGATCTCATCATTCTGGGAGGCATAATGGATCAACACAAGTACACATCTATCCTTGGGGACCAAGTCCACCCCTACATTGCAGTTTTATTTTCGTCAACACGATAGGACAAGAGGACCTGCCACTGAGCTCGCAGTGCATGTGCGTGGCTCAAAGAACACGAGGATGAAACTTTATGGCAGATTAAAATTGTATGCCGGACCCAGACACGAACTCGGGGTCTTAGCCTTGTAATATTTCTCGCTTATTCAGCCATCATATTAGGCTCCAGGAAGCTATTCCCAGGACAGTGGAGATGCAAGAAGCACAGAGATGAAGCAATGTGGCGTGAGGTACCGGTGACAGACGTTAGATTCGGTACCATTCCCGTGAGAAAGACCGCCTGCATGATGCTGCTGCTCTGTGATTGGCTGCTGTGTTCGGCGGTAGGGCGCCAAAACGTTAAACTTTAGTTGCTATTACTAATTAAACCTGTCATCCAAATTAGTTCATTTTTTAGATAAACATCTCTCAACAGACAGCTATCAAACAGTCGTTTCAAAATTATTAAAATCAAAGTATTACTAAAACAAAAGACTGACGATATTACTGCCGATGCACTTCGGTGGCGTTCGGGTCACACCTTGCTGGCTTGGCGCGCGAAGTGTCTCGGGCAGTCCGGCTCCCCAGTTCTGACCGTTCCAGTAGACAGACATGTTGTCTGTTATAGCAGTATTTGTTTCACGCAATTTTATTTACTACAGTTCTGACGGTTCCAGTAGACAGACATGTTGTCTGTGGCAGGATGTATTTCATGTTATTTTAGCCAGATATAATGACTGTGGAAAGATATGTTCAATACGTTATGATCAAGAATAGTTTCTCGTGTCTATATCAATAAAAACGCGAGTGGCATCCCAAATGAGTTATAGTTTATTCGTAGCAGCAGTTCCTTGCGAAACTAATTTCAGCGTCAACAAAAAGAATCCACGACCTGCGTGCTGTTTTCTGCGCTGGGGACATCATCATCATGAAGGCAGCAGGTTAGTGAAGTGTACAAGAACTTACGTATTCCACACAGGGCAGTGGAAACAACTAGGCACCTCACGTGTACAGCATGCACAGTACAAATGTGCTCAGTGACACGTCATCTGCAGTAATGCAGAGGAGGAAAAGAAGGATGAAAGTATTAACACTATCTTTTTTTTATTCCTTTTTCTTGCCGTAGCCTTTAGCGCGCAAGTGTGCTCTATACACTGAGCTACCCAAACACGACTCACGCACGACCCGTCCTCAGAGCTTTACTTCCGCCAGTACCTCGTCTCCTACCTTCCAAACTTCACAGAAGCACTTCTGCATACCTTGCAGAACTAGCACTGCTGGAAGAAAGGATATTGCGGAGACATGGCTTTGCCAGAGCCTGGGGGATGTTTCCAGAATGAAATTTTCACCCTGCAGCGGAGTGTACGCTGATATGAAACTTCCTGGCAGATTAAAACTGTGTGCCGGACCGAGACTCGAACTCGGGACCTTAGCCTTTCGCGGTCAAGTGTTCTAACAACTGAGTTACCCAAGCACCCCTCCTCACAGCTTTAATTCCGCCAGTATCTCAGCTCCTATCTTCCAAACTTGCTCTCCCCCCCCCCCCTCTCTCTCTCTCTCTTCCTTATACACAGTCACAGACACACTCCCCCCCCCCCCCCCACACACACACACCTGTAAAAGATTGAATATCGCCTTTTGCAGAGAGAATCGCTGTGAGACGTGCAGTAAGACAGTCAATGAAGATATAGAAAGTACCGAAACGGATATGAGAACGGGGCGTGAGTCGTGCTTGGGTAGCTCAATCGGTAGAGCACTTTCCCGCGAAATGCAAAGGTCCTGAGTTCGTGTCCCGGTCCGGCACACAGTTTAATCTGCCAGGAAGTTTCATATCAGAGAAAATTTCATTCTGGGTACACCACAAAGAGTTTATCGTACTCTCTTGGCCACCAAGCTCCCCAGATTTAAATCCAGCCGAGAACCCGCGGGACCACCTTGCTCGGGCTGTTCGCGCCGTGAATCATCAGCCGAGAAACATAGCACAGCTGGGCACACCACTGGAGTCGGTATGGCTCTACATCAGTTTCGGTATCTTCTGTATCTTCATCGACTGTCTTCTCACACGTCTCGCAATGATTTGCGCCGCAAGAAGTACCGGGTGATCAAAAAGTCAGTATAAATTTGAAAACTTAATAAACCACGGAATAATGTGGATAGAGAGGTAAAAATTGACACACATGCTTGGAATGATATGGGGTTTTATTAGAACAAAAAAAAAAGCAAAGCTCTCAAAATGTCCGACAGATGTCGCTGGACAGCAAAACGTCAGTGACTGCGCATGACAATCGTGTATAAAAGGAACTGTAATGAAAGAGAGAATCAGATGCGCCAGCAATCGCAGCATGTTGACGTTACCTGAAAAGGCGCTTTTAGTGGAGCTGTATTATCACAATGGGGAATGTGCTAGTTCAGCATTACGATCCTATCGCCATAGGAAGGGGATTCGAACGGGAAAAAGTCCGTTGACAAATGCAGCTGTAGCGAGAATGATTTACAAGTTCGAAGCCACGGGTTGTTTAGACGATAGACCCCATAGTGGCCGACCGAGCATAAGGCGTAATGCTGCTGAGACAGTTCAGGAAGAAATGGAGACTGTAGCGGGTTTGTCTACGCACGGGGAAGTCCGCGCTCGTGCAGTCGCACGTCGCACCGGCATTCCATACACTACTGTTTGGTTAGCACTTAATCGTACCCTCCGATGCTATCCGTACAAAATCCATCGGTATCATGAACTGTTACATGGCGATTTAGTGAAGCGGAGGGCATTTGCGGTGTGGGCGTTTCAAAAGATGGCGGAAGATGACGATTGGTTGAGCAACGTGTTGTGGACTGACGAAGTTCATTTCACGCTCCGAGGGTCTGTCAACGCCCACAACTGTAGAATATGGGTTACCGAAAATCCTAGAACTGTCGTGGAAACTCCATTTCACGACGAGAAAGTCACGGTATGGGTTGGATTTACCACATCTATCTTTATCGGGCATTTTTTCTTCGAGGAAATGCGTGATTCTGGTTTTGTAACTGCTACCGTGACGGGTGAGAGGCACGCCGATATGTTACAGAATGGCTTCATCACCAGCCTGGCTGATAAACACATGTTAGAAAGTACGATGTTTATGCAGGATGGCGCTCTACCCCATATTGCTAGACGCGCGTCGAATGGTGACGATCGTGTGCTCAGCCGCCACTTCCGTCATGCTTGGCCTCCCAGGTCCCCAGACCTCAGTCCGTGCGATTATTGGCTTTGGGGTTACCTGAAGTCGCAAGTGTATCGCGATCGGACCGACATATCTAGTGATGCTGAAAGGCAACATCCGACGCCAATGCCTCACCATAACGCCGGACATGCTTTACAGTGCTGTTCACAACATTATTCCTCGACTACAGCTATTGATGAGGAATGATGGTGGACATATTGAGCATTTCCTGTAAAGAACATCATCTTTACTTTGTCTTACTTTGTTATGCTAATTATTTCTATTCTGGTCAGATGAAGCGCCATTTGTCGGACATTTTTTGAACTTTTGTATTTTTTTGGTTCTAATAAAACCCCATGTCATTCCAAGCATGTGTGTCAATTTGTACCTCTCTATCTACATTATTCCGTGATTTATTCAGTTTTCAAATTTATACTGAAATTTTGATCGCCCGGTAGTTATTCAGTCTTTTAACAGATATATATATATATATATATATATATATATATGTGTGTGTGTGTGTGTGTGTGTGTGTGTGTGTGCGTGTGTGTGCGTGTGTGTGTGTGTGTGTGTGCGCGTGCGTGTCTGCGTATAAGGAAGAGAGAGAGAGAGAGATTGCGAGTGTGGATGATGGATGAAAGTGTGCGAGTAGTGTAACATTAGCCAATATACAGCATGCGCAAAATTGCAGCAACGAGTCTTGTATTGCTGGCAGTGAATTATAAACCAAAATGTGGAGACGTAGGCAATAACCTTTACTGCAGCGTATCCTTTTTCTGCCTTGGTCTCATTTAGCGTGGTAGCTCCAAAACGTTTTGCGGATGATGACTTGAAATTGTTGTCGTACGCCATAAAATGTAGGCACTCCCATTTCGTACTGGCTGAAGAGCATCCGGGACCACGTGGAGGCGAAAAGAGTTCGGTAAACACGAGTTGGCACCAGGAAGCGTCGTTTGCGCCGCATCCGCTTTGCGCCGCTTCCAGGAGCGCAAGCCGAACGGCGAGCTGGTATCAGGTGGGCGCGTGTAATTCGGCGGTGCCTTACGGAATACTTAAAACCGGTGACCGGCCGCGTGGTCTAGCGGAGTGGAGCAGAAGGGCGCAGGGTGGTGCAGGGCGGATCGTAAACATGCCGGCGGCTGCGCTAGCGTGCCGCCCCGTCGCCACTTTGATATATATTTTAATACAGAGCGGAGGCATCTTGCGAGCGGACACGGCAAACACGACCGGACCCGTTTGGCAGCCGGTCCGCCGAGCAAACACGTCGCCCAGTCTCCGCTTTATTGACACTGCGGCCGGCTACAGCGTCTTGGGCGATGGCGGCACCAGGATACCGGCCGCGTCCACCGCGTCCGTAGAGGTCGCAAGGTAACGCTGCGGAACCTGCTCCTAATTTCCGCTGATGGGCTCCTGATTGATACAGTCAGCTTGTACTGGTTGTTGTCTATCTCGTTCCTTAGATAACTGAAAATTCTGGAATCTTACGATCTATACAGGGTGTTACAAAAAGGTACGGCCAAACTTTCAGGAAACATTCCCCACACACAAAGAAAGAAAATATGTTATGTGGACATGTGTCCGGAAACGCTTACTTTCCATGTTAGAGCTCATTTTATTACTTCTCTTCAAATCACATCAATCATGGAATGCAAACACACAGCAACAGAACGTACCAGCGTGACTTCAAACACTTTGTTACAGGCAATGTTCAAAATGTCCTCCGTTAGCGAGGATACATGCATCCACCCTCCGTCGCATGGAATCCCTGATGCACTGATGCAGCCCTGGAGAATGGCGTATTGTATCACAGCCGTCCACAATACGAGCACGAAGAGTCTCTACATTTGGTACCGGGGTTGCGTAGACAAGACCTTTCAAATGCCCCCATAAATGAAAGTCACGAGGGTTGAGGTCGGGTGAGCGTGGAGGTCATGGAATTGGTCCGCCTCTACCAATCCATCGGTTACAGAATCTGTTGTTGAGAAGCGTACGAACACTTCGACTGAAATGTGCAGGAGCTCCATCGTGCATGAACCATTTGTTGTGTCGTAAAGGCACATGTTCTAGCAGCACAGGTAGAGTATTCCGTATGAAATCATGATAACGTGCGGTGAATCGAGGAAGTACAGTACATACTGACGAAACTAAAATGAGCTGTAACATGGAAATTAAGCGTTTCCGGACACATGTCCTCATAACATCTTTTCTTTATTTGTGTGTGAGGAATGTTTCCTGAAAGTTTGGCCGTACCTTTTTGTAACACCTTGCATTGTGGCGGGACCACACTCTCACCATGTGTTTTTGAATGAGAATAACACGAGTTGTTCCAGCACAATTTCAGCAAGACTTATTTTTTAGTAGCTGCTGAAAGATTACACAATGCAGATCTCGTTTGTCTAGGGGGTTCTCGAAGTTTTGACTGCAAAATAATCATTCCAACAAGCATGGCATGGGTGTTCTTCTTGTTTGAAATAAATACTACCGGATCTGAAATACTTTCAGCTAAAAATAATATTTATTCGTACTTTTTGTTAGTAACTACACTATTTTCACTATGAACATTGATACTCTAAATCTATTATATTGGCCGCGCGGAGTGGCCGCGCGTTTAGAGGCGCCATGTCACTGATCGTGCGGCCCCTCCCGCCGGAGGTTCGAGTCCTCCCTCGGGCATGGGTGTGTGTGCTGTAGAAATCAGTTTAAGTTAGTTTAAGTAGTGTGTAAGTCTAGGGACTAATGATCTCAGCAGTTTGGTCCCTTAGCAATTCACACACATCTGAACATCTATTATACTGCACTTGTCACATAAACACGTCCATCTCCCTCCAATACAGACAAAGAAGTGGCGGGCAAGCCAACATGTGCCCGGAAGTTGCAGACATTCCTGCTTTCTACATTCTTTGGTTTGCTGACCTTAATAAACTCCAAAGATAAATGGTTCAAATGGCTCTGAGCACTATGGGACTTAACATCTGCCGGCCACTGTGGCCGAGCGGTTCTAGGCGCTTCAGTCTGGAACCGCGCTGCTGCTACGGTCGCAGGTTCGAATCCTGTCTCGGGCATGGATGTGTGTGATGTTCTTAGGTTTAAGTAGTTCTAAGTCTAGGGGACTGATGACCTCAGATGTTAAGTCCCATAATGCTTAGAGCCATTTGAACCATTTTTTGAACTTAACATGTGTGGTCATCAGTCCCCTAGAACTTAGAACTACTTAAACCTAACTAACCTAATGACATCACACACATCCATGCCCGAGGCAGGATTCGAACCTGCGACCGTAGCGGTCACGAGGTTCCAGACTGAAGCGCCTAGAATATATATACATTATTTAACATCTTAAACGAGTCCATTATTTATCATAAAAAATATTCATAACTAAATAAATTAAACACATTTCCGGGCAACATGATGAAATTACCTTAACTCTTTACTGTGGGCATCCTCTTTACTGTGGGCATCGTACTTTTCGCACGAGATAAACTTTATCTCCGACAGTTAATTACATTACAAGCTGCCCCTACCTATGGGTTTTACGCAACTCGCAACACCTTCAAAAACCACGCGCGAGATTTTCATATTCTCCCTCTCGCTACGCGCAAATTATTAGCTCCACAGAAGAAAAATAGTACCTTGTTGTAGTTATATTTTGTACTAGGATACGTTTTCGCAAGGGGGTCGTAGCTCTCAAATTATTTACGAAAAACATGTAAAAGTAACCTTCGAAAGATGTTTTTCAATAACCATCAACTGTGGCCTCCAACAAAAACGTATCCCTGTACAAAATTAACTACACTAAATTTCCAGCAAAAACGTCCTGTTCATTTTTCTGTAGCAATAGCGAGCAAGAGCATATGAAAACCTTACCTTTAGTTTTCGAAGGCGTGACGGTTTGCATAAAACCCATAGTTAGAGGCAGGTGAACCTTTCTGTTTACTGCTTTGACCTCTAAAACTGCAACACCGCTAGGGGTATTAAATAACGAAATATTTATTATTGTGTAAGGTTCCTGCTAGATCTTAAAGACGGATTACACATGAAAGTAAGTTCGGATATAACGAAAATTAATGAAAATGTCGCATTAAATATAATGTCTAGGCGCATCTATCAAATTAGTAAAGCGACCGGACTCAAACAGTTTGCAGAAAATTGCCTAGATACTACACACTTTTTGCGCAGTAATTTGTAAAGAGAACATTAAAAGTAGATTAAATTCAAGTTATCATTCGAAGCGAAGAAGTCCAGTAAACATGGGCTCTAAAATGCATACCTTAACATCTACGACCATTTTTTCGGTAAAAGAGATTATGTGTTTCACAGTAGCGAAGATGAACAAGCGCTCATGAGTAATCGCATCAAATACAGGATGATTACGATTAAATTGCAGCTATTCATAAAGATCCAGAGCGGGCTGTAATTATCGTTTTGTAATAAAATTTGGTAGATATGCTAATGCGTTAGTAAGGAACAGATTTACGCTGGCAAAAGTTTGGATCCGGTTTTGGCCACCAGATGCAAATTTGGCGCTGTACATCTCGCTGGCGTCTCCAGTCCTCATGCTATACAAACTGCGTAAGTGGCAGTTAATAATAAAATCAGTACATGCCTTCCTTAATTGTTTGAACTTTTTTGCCCACGTCTCTCTCCTGATCCATTAGATATCGAAACTAAAACGCTGGTTAAATCTGCAGGACAGAACAGGTAGTTGGAATTGTGGAAAGGGGCCAAAAATGAGCAGATGTCAGTTACACTCGAACACATACAGCGTTACTTAGTTGCCCAAACTTTACAGTGCATATTTCCGAGTTTAACTATCGACTGAATATGTCACACAATCTTATGGTTTAAGGGCACAACCTCCTTAATTTTTAAAACGGCTGGAGGCCCATGATTGAAAAACACGACTACAATAAATTTTCAAAAGGTAGAAGGCCCAAAGCTTTATCCAAAAATATTTTAAATGAGGCTGAAGGCCCAAACAATGCAAGACTTGACAAGTAGGGAACTTTCAATTTTAAAATGGCTGAAGGCCCATTATTTAAAACCCAACTAAAAGCATACAAATTCAAACCATCGGCTATGAGCTATTAAAATTCACAATCAAACACCAATAAGAAAAGGCAGTACAGCCAGCAGCGCTCAGAAGTTTCCGGGGGTCGGTCTGCACTTGAAATATTAACGTTCGCTTAGGGAAGACAGGTAGTCGGCCCAACTATATCCCATCCGCCGGCAACCCAACCAAGAGACAGTCAACGGACCCACCGACAAGAAGACTTGCTTTCCATCCAACCAGTACACAAGGAACTCCAATGCCAAAACGTAGACGTCCACAACCATGTATGCATAAGCTGTCAAAACTACACACACGTGTTGGACAGTGACAAAGGTGAGGAAAGGACACTGCCTTAATATTACGTCAGCGGCCAGGGCAACGCTAACGGCCACAAGGCAGAAAATTCCACTGGTGTACTTGGACTTCAAATAACCAAAATAGAGTTAAACACTACCGGATGGTGGCGAAACTTTAGCCAACTCGAACACTCGCTGTTGCTCACGGGAATACCCCAACAGCCAACCATGAAAAGCAACGGCACAATATGAACTGACTCGCTTCGGTAATTAAATAACCACTCAACTTTGTTGTCCTGTGCCGGTGAGCCACGAACCCCGTAGCAATCGGATCAGCTCCTACACACTCCGACAGAGCGTAGAGACCGCCAGCGGGTCCGGCCAACTGCGCCACGCAGAGATTTCCTGGCTAATCCACACCAACCGACCGACTGCCGCACACCGGCTAGCTGGAAACTATAAGCACCAGACCAAAGATAGTACAAGGCGTGCCACACGTAGAAAGACAAAGAACCAAGGCATAACCGCAATAACCACGGGAAACCAAACGCATAGTAACAGTCAAGGTTTACACCAACGCATAAGCCGGGGCCAGCATGGTTCACTTGTTGTAGGAACGTTAGTGTAGTTATATTTTGTTCTGGGATACGTTTTCGCAAGAGGGCCGTAGTTCTCAAATAATCTAAGAAAATCATGTAAGAGTAACCTTCAAAAGCTGTTTTTCAACAACTAAAAACTGTGGTCTCCAACAAAAACGTATCCCAGTACAAAATTAGCTACACTAAATTTCCAACAAAAACGTCCTGTTCATTTTTCTGTAGCAATAGCGAGCAAGAGCATATGAAAACCTTACGTTCTGTTTTCGAAGGCGTGACGGCTTGCATAAAACCCATAGATAGGGGCAGGTGAACCTTTCTGTTTACTGCTTTGACCTCTAAAACTGCAACATGGCGAGGGATATTAAATAACGAAACCCATACCAGACGATTCGTCGGACATCGTATAATCCCTAGAGAAACTCACCACCGCCCACTATAATCCCACCAACGTGTCCGTAATCTTCACTCTTCCCTCGTGTCCACGCTCGGTAACAGATACAACGGATAGAATAGATGATTCAACGAGCAGGTACAGGCTGTGAAATATGGTACTCAGGGCTGCCACCCTGGCTGGGTATCGAGTCGACCTGGGCTGGCTGGCCGGCCGGTGTTGCCGAGAGGTTCTAGGCACTTCAGTCCGGAACCGCGCTGCTGCTACGGTCGCAGGTTCCAACCCTGCCTCGGGCATGATGTGTGTGATGTCCTTAGGTTAGTTAGGTTTAAGTAGTTCTAAGTCTAGGGGACTGATGACCTCAGATGTTAATTCCGATAGTGCTTAGAGCCATTTTAACCATTTTTTGAGCTGGATGAAAGCACGGGTACGTCATTCCACGCTCCTTCAACTATGTTCAGCAATAGTACTGGCTGGCGAATGGTGATGTGCCAGTTTATGAGCAACCCATGAGATGGTTCCAGCTGATGGGAAATCTAGAGAACGTAGCTCTGTAGCGAGGTCGGTCAAGGAAGCAGGGTTGAAGTGGCCCTCTCCTGTTCCAAACGCCATATCTCAGAGTAGCCCTTGCAGCGTATGTTCTCAGTTATTTGCTGGATGTATTCTAATTTCTGTCTTCCTGTACAGTCTTACCTTCTACAGTTTCCTTTAGTACCATGGAAGTTATTCCTTGATGTCTGATCAGATGTCCTATCATCCTGTTTTCGTTGTCAGTGTTTACCATACATTCCTTTTCTAGCCTGTTCCCCGGAGAATCTTCTCATTCTTCTCGGGCTATCTTGTTGAAAGAAAATGTTGCACAAGCCTCGAAGGTGGGCCACAGCGAGGAGACCTAACCATGTCTGAAACGGAAACTCCGGTTGATCAAATTATCGTGTCTGGCCAACGCATGGGCAACCCTTGGTGACCAGCGGACACGATTCAGGTAATTACTTAAGATGGCGGGTCGTCTTGTGACGTGAAGCGAGAGCAGCTCTCCCAGCGCATAAGGTCAAAGCTACACCGTCCGTGTCGTTAATGTTTACGGAGTAATGCACTGATTTGAAAGCCACCTCTTTCTTGACACGCCACACCAAAAATCTTTTTCCGAAAACACGCGTTTTCGAGAATACATTGATTTTACGTTCATCCCAATTGCGGAGGTTTACATTTATGGCGACGTCGTGAGCACTGTTTCCGAATTAAAATGTTTTGCAACAACTGTCTTAAGAACTTAGGTTGCAAAACTCTACAATGCCGTTAGTAAAGCAATAATCTTCACGACACGCAAAGAAACGTAAAGATGGAGTGCCTGGCATCCTGAAATGTCAACAGAGAAAAAACAACGCTCGTAAAAGCAACTAGTTGCTGCTGTCATTATAATTTACCTTCACATTCAATGGCTGTGATGTCTAATACGACCACAACGGAGAAAAGCTATTTACTAATATTAATACGAGAAATGTGCAGTGAAACATTTGCCATTGCGCATGATAGGCATGAATCGTATTTTGTTAGCGCCCCGCAGAATGGGCGAAGGCTCATACGTTTGACATCAGAGCTCACTAAAGCTTTTTCAGACTGTACAGCCGGCCGGAGTGGCTGAGCGGTTCTAAGCGCTTCAATCTTGAACCGCGCGACCGCTACGGTCGCAGGTTCGAATCCTGCCTCGGGCATGGATGTGTGTGATTTCCTCAGGTTAGTTAGGTTTACGTAGTTCTAAGTTCTAGGGGACTCATGACCTCAGATGTTAAGTCCCATAGTGCTCAGGTCCATTTGAACCAGACTGTACAGCGAATAAGATCTCTACTTACGTAGCGAGAGGAACGCCGGCGAAAACATCCGGAAATGCGTCCCGGTTGGAGTCCAGTACGAGCTCATGGCTCTCTCCCACGAATTTCTTCCTCCGGCCCCACTGAAACCAATCGCGGGCAGGATTTGTTTCTCCTGAACCGATCGATTTCCATATTCGCATGGGAGAGATGGAATCCCAACGAGCGCGAGCGGCAATATAGCGAAACAATGCACCGTAGTCTCTAAAAACTATGATCCTGTATCTGTCGGATTCTGCCACGTCCTGATAGGACATTATCCTACTTTCACGGGGCACAGCACAATCAGCCAACGTTCAAAGGCGGATTTTGAATGAGAAATCTTTCCTTATTCATAGAATGTAGATGGAGTTACCCTTACCTACTTTGTGCAGATGCTTTGAAATGCAAACTGTTTGCACACTAATGCATCCAGTCCACTTTACGCCGATTTGGCGTTTGTTTCGTTCGGCCTTCATGGCGTCGAAATTTAATGGCGTCAGTGTTTGCGACACACTGATCGTATTTTCTGTATTCTGTTGTTTCTAAGAGGGTTTTCTGTAAAGTGGAGCCTCCGAATTTTTAATATGAAAACTCTTAAGACTTTTTCAATACAACAAACGTTGTTAACATTCTACATCTTCATTATTCATGTATACGGATTTGCCGCCCTTTGCCCGAACTGCAGCCTGTAACACGGCGGTGTGTAACGCAATTGTGTCGGTGCTTGAGAAACAGCGTGCCGTAACCGAGTTTCGAATTAAAAGTGTTTGTCCACACACTGCAACATCTGCAGCAATCCGGCAGATTGGGTTCACCGCCAGCGATCATCCTTCGAATTGGCCCCATCCGATTTTCATCCGTATGCAAAACTTAAGCAACTCCACTTTGATAGCCATAAAGCGGTGAAAGCAAAGGTGAGGTCTGGTTTCCTCAACAAGGTCAAACGTACTACAGTGATCGTATCACCAAACTGGTTAAGAGAAATATATTCCTCCCAGAGTGACTGTGTTGAGAAATAAAAACGTAGACATGAAGAATATATCGTACAGCCACGTCACGATCTCTGAGTCAACAGATGGCGACGTTTACAAGACAACACCCATCTGCACGAACAGTTCCACGGCGTTTGTAGCAGCATGGAGTATCAGCTCGGAGACCATGGCTGCGGTTACCCTCGACGCTGCATCACAGACAGCAGCGCCTGCGATGGTGTACTCAACGACGAACCTGGGTGCACGAATGGCAAAACGTCATTTTTCCGGATGAATCTGGGTTCCGTTTATAGCATCATGATGGTCGAATCCGTGTTTGGCCACATCGCGGTGAACGCACATTGGAAGCGTGTATTCGTCATCGGCACACTGGCGTATCACCCGGCGTGATGGTATGGGGTGCAATTGGTTACATGTCTCGGTCACCTCTTGTTCGCATAGACGGCACATTGGTCAGTGGACGTTACATTTCACATGTGTTAGGACCCGTGGCTCTACCCTTCGTTCGATCCCTACGAAACCCTACATTTCAGCGGGATAATGCGCGATCGCATGTTGCAGGTCCTGTATGGGCCTTTCTGGATACAGAAAATGTTCGACTGCTGCCCTGGCCAGCACATTCTCCGGATCTCTCACCAATGGAAAACGTCTGGTCAATGGTGGCCGAACAACTGGCTCGTCACAATACCCCTGTCACCACTCTGGATGAACTGTGGTATCTTGTTGAAGCTGCATGGGCAGCTGTACCTGTACACGCCATCCAAGCTCTGTTTGACTCAATGTCCAGGCGTATCAAGGCCGTTATTACGGCTATAGGTGGTCGTTCTGGGTACTGATTTCTCAGGATCTATGCACCCAAATTGCTTGAAAATGTAATCACATGTCAGTTCTAGTATAATGTATTTGTCCAATGAATACCCGTTTACCATCTGCATTTCTTCTTGGTGTAGCAATTTTAATGCCCAGTAGTGAACTTTTCAGCAAGCTCTCGCATAAAACTTGTTAAACACTCGTGAACCTTCCTAACTGAAAATCATGATGCTGCGGGACTGATTCCAGAATGTGAGAAAGTGGCTTTACTGACAAGTGCATGTTGTTCGAAACACTGAAAACTGATTTTCTGTGCAGCAATTACAGGTCAATAGTAAATCTTGGTTGTTCAGATATTTTTCTTCTGGTCCTCACTCCGAGACTCGTTTCATACACGTCTCAATGCTACTCTACCCTGTGCAAACATCTTCATCTAGGAATAACTACTGCATTCTACATCGTTTTTAGTTCTGCTCACTACATTCTTATCTTGCTCTTCCTCTACAATTTTAATCGCCCAGTTTTCGCTTCAGCACTAGATAAATGTGTGATCCCTTGATGTCTCAGATCGTTTCCTGTCACCCGAACCCTTCTCTTAGTCAATTTGTGCAACAAATTTTTCCTCCCCAGTTGCATTCATTTTTTCCCCCTTAATTACGTGATCTACGCATTTAATCTTCAACATTTTTCTGTAGTGTCAAATATCGGAAGCTTTTGTTCTCTGCTTGCCTGAACTGCTTATCATACAGGGGTACACTCCAGACAAATACCGATCTAACACTCGAATTCTACATTCCATCTTGAACAATTTATGGTCTTCAGAAACGCCTTTCTTGCCATTGCCGGTCTACATTTTATATCCTCTCTAGTTCCATCATCATCAGTTACTTTACTGACGAAACAGCAAAACTCATCTAATACTTTTAGTGTTTCGTTTCCTAATCTAAATTATTCAGCATTGCCCGATTTCATTCGACTACATGCCATTATCCTTGTTTTTCTGTTTTTCATGTCTTTTCAAGACCCTGCCCGTTCCACTGATCTGCTCTTCGAAGTCCTCTCTGACCGACAGCGTAATTATTTTAACCAAGGGGAAATATATCATTGAGTCACAACTTTGAAATATGTTTCCCTTGGTCCTCCTATATCCGTTTATTTGTTTTCTCGCGTTACCGAAGTTCCACTCATATAGCATGTTTCTCGTGGTAAGACGCGCAGCTTAGCATGTGAATGGTCGTACCATTGTTTCTGGAATGAGAGAATTATGTACTAAGCACATTTTGGTGTGGTTCTGAGCGTTTGGCATCACCCATTTGCTCTGTGGAGATGGACAGGTGGTGTTAAGAAACCGTACGTGTCAGTTTTAAGGTTATCACCTCGACAGTAGCCGTAAGTAATTTAGCGAATCAACACAAAAGCCAAATCTAGATGACCTGCCGCTAATGTGCACCTAAGCCCTCTGTAATATTAGTCTAGTTTCTTACCTACATCTACATCTACATCTACATCTACATACATACTCCGCAATCCACCATACGGTGCGTGGCGGAGGATAACTCGTACCACAACTAGCATCTTCTCTCCCTGTTCCACTCCCAAACAGAACGAGGGAAAAATGACTGCCTATATGGCGCTGTGAGTACTAATCTCTCTTATCTTATCTTTGTGGTCTTTCCGCGAAATATAAGTTGGCGGCAGTAAAATTGTACTGCAGTCAGCCTCAAATGCTGGTTCTCTAAATTTCCTCAGTAGCGATTCACGAAAAGAACGCCTCCTTTCCTCCGGAAACTCCCACCCGAGTTCCTGAAGCATTTCCGTAACACTCACGTGATGATCAAACCTACCAGTAACAAATCTAGCAGCCCACCTCTGTATTGCTTCTATGTCCTCCATCAATCCGACCTGATAGGGATCCCAAACGCTCGAGTAGTACTCAAGAATAGGTCGTATTAGTGTTTTATAAGCGGTCTCCTTTACAGATGAACCACATCTTCCCAAAATTCTACCAATGAGCCAAAGACGACTGTCCGCCTTCCCCACAACTGCCATTAAATGCTTGTCCCGCTTCATATCACTCTGCAGTGTTACGCCCAAATATTTAATCGGCGTGACTGTGTCAAGCGCTACACTACTAATGGAGTATTCAAACATTACGGGATTCTTTTTCCTATTCATCTGCATTAATTTACATTACCCATTATATCACTTCTCTCCATGTATTGTTCAAATGGCTCTGAGCACTATGGGACTTAACATCTATGGTCATCAGTCCCCTGGAACTTAGAACTACTTAAACCTAACTAACCTAAGGACATCACACAACACCCAGCCATCACGAGGCAGAGAAAATCCCTGACCCCGCCGGGAATCGAACCCGGGAACCCGGGCGTGGGAAGCGAGAACGCTACCGCACGACCACGAGATGCGGGCTCCATGTATTGATCTTAGTCACCAGTGATGCTCGTGTCTCGAACCGCAGAAATACTCGTATTAAGAATTTAAAGGAAGAGAAACGAGTCATCTGTGTGACGGCCACACGTGAAGATGGAGTGTGGCCAGCGATTCGCCCTGACGGCGCCTCCCCTCGCTATCCGCTTTCGCCTTCGCCCCCGCCTGGGGCCGGCGTCAACACGGGACGATGCGTCCCGTCTGCGGCGGTAGTGGGAGGCAGCGCCAGTTCTTCGGGGCGCGGCGCCGGGCTCGGTGGCGGCGTCGGCGTCGGCGGCAGACGTATATTATAACTCGTGAATATTCATCTGGCGTCGCTCGGCGGCGGCAGCGTCGTGGCGCCGCCGATATTGAAACCCGCCGCGACGCCGCCCCCCCCCCCCCTCCTCTACTACCACCGCCACCCTTCTGTCGCCATGGCAACTCTAAATTAAGTCATCAATGAATTATTGTTCAGTATCGACTCTGCCGGCGTCGGGAATCCATGAACTTCTCCGGACAAGAAGCAATTGCCCAGAGAGTTTGCGATGGGCGCCCTCCTTAGATAGGCCTAATTTGGCAACTCTTACATTCTGGCATGTGTGCCCCTGGTGATGGGTTGCCACCTGCAATAACATTTCAGACAACCATTTGACGATTAAATGTACCTTCAAGTTAATAGGACATTTAAAGATGAGAGCAATTCAAAAGTTTCGCATACGCATTTTGCCACATGCTGAAAGCATATTCCAACAGCTATGGGATTGACTCTCGTTATAATTATTAGGATCTGAAATAAGTTCATGCCTTTCCTGCCATCGCTGGATGTTCAGGCCAAAGCGTTGTGGATGGCTTCCATCAATGAGCGATGAAGCACTGTCTTCAAGCATTCAGCGACGAGAGAAGAGGGATGAACTTATTTAAGGGCCTAACAATTATAACGAGAATCAATCCCATGGCAACTGGAACATGCTTCCGTCACGCGGCAAAATGTCAGTAGGAAACTTTAGAACTAATCTGGTCTTGACATAAGTGGAGCATTTTTCCTTTGATGTGATTGACACTAACGTGAAGGCACATTTCAATTGGTGACCATTTTTTCCAGTACATCTGTTGTAAAATACACTAATGGCCATTAAAATTGTTACACCACGAATATGACGTGCTACTGTGAGATGAAAATGATTAGCTTTCCAGAGCATCCACACAAGGTTGGCGCTGGTGGCGACACCTACAACGTGTTGACATGAGGAAAGTTTCCAACCGATTTCTCATACACAAACAGCAGTTGACCGGCGTTGCCTGGTGAAACGTCGTTGTGATGCCTCGTGTAAGGAGGAGAAATGAGTACCATCACGTTTCCGACTTTGATAAAGGTCGGATTGTAGCCTATCGCAATTACGGTTTATCGTATCGCGGCATTGCTGCTCGCGTTGGTCGAGATCCAATGACTGTTAGCAGAATATGGAATCGGTGGGTTCAGGAGGGTAATACGGAACGCAGAGCGGGATCCCAACGGCCTCGTATCACTAGCAGTCGAGATGACAGGCATCTTATCCGCATGGCTGTAACGGATCGTGCAGCCACGTCTCGATCCCTTAGTCAACAGATGGGGACTTTTGCAAGACAACACCCATCTGCACGAACAGTTCCACGACGTTTGCAGCAGCACGGACTATCAGTTTGGAGACCACGGCTGCGGTTACCCTCGACGCTGCATCATAGACAGGAGCGCCTGCGATGGTGCACTCAACGACGAACCGGGGTGCACGAATGGCAAAACGTCAGTTTTTCGGATGAACCCAGGTTCTGTTAACAGCATGATGATAGTCGCATCCGGGTTTGGTGACATCGCTGTGAACGCACATTCGTCATCGGCATACTGGCGTATCACACGGCGTGATGGTATGGGATACAATTGGTTACACGTCTTGGTCACCTCTTGTTCGCATTGACGACACTTTGAACAGTGGACGTTACATTTCAGATGTGTTAAGTCCCGTGGCTCTACCCTTCATTCGATCCCTGCGAAACCCTACATTTCAGCAGGATAATGCACGACCGAATGTTGCAGGTCCTGTACGGGACTTTCTGGATACAGAAAATGTTCGACTGCTGCCCTGGCCAGCACGTTCTCCAGATCTCTCTCCCATTGAAGACGTCTGGTCAATGGTGGCCGAGCAACTGGCTCGACACATTACCCCAGTCACTACTCTTGATGAACTGTGGTATCGTGTTGAAGCTGCATGTGCAGCTGTACCTGTACACGCCATCCAAGCTCTGTTTGACTCAACGCCCAGGCGTATCAAGGCCGTTATTACGGCCAGAGGTGGTTGTTCTGGGTGTTGATTTCGTAGGATCTATGCACCCAAATTGCGTGAAAATGTAATCACATGCCAGTTCTGGTATTTGTCCAATGAATACCCGTTTATCATCAGCATTTCTTCTTGGTGTAGCAATTTTAATGGCCAGTAGTGTATTTATTGTACGTCATTATATGTGGTGTACTGGGATACCACTCGACAAGAGTTTGCGACTGTTGGTACCAGAAATACGGTGGACGTCCGTCCGCAGCAGGAACATCGCTGCGAGCAAACCAATTGCGTTGCCCACGAGAATGACGCCCCCTGTAGCGGCAGCACCATCAGGAAGAGAGACACGCGCTTAACTAACCGTACATGAGGAAGTCGTGTCTTCAAGTCTTCAAGTCGTCGAGTGAGATAGAAACAGTGGCCCGCAGACATTGGTTAGTCTTCAGCAGAAACAGATCAATGAATAGAATTATCGAGTATGGGCAGACACCGCAGAGATTCAACTAAGTACCGTTAGTTTGGAACTGATCTTCGAGTAGTATGTCACGACGGAAGATTAGTTTTCTTTCAACTGTAGTTCAGAGAACATTATTCAATTTGTGTTCATAGAACTGTAGTCGCCACAGGACAGATACGCTAAGTCTGCATTCTACAATTTCTGTAACTATCGTTACCTAAATTGAGTAATATACAGGGTGATTATAATTAAACTTAAACTTTCCAACCGCTGTAGAAATAACACCACTGGTCAAAATGACTTCAAATTGCAACGGAATATTATCGTAGAAGGAGGAAAACGTATGGCAGAAAAAAAAAGTTCCAAAATGTAGCAATAGATGGCGTGGCAAGCATCATAATTTAGTAGTGGTCGATTACAAATGACGAATGAATCATACAACAATGCCTAAGGTGTACGTTTGACGTTAAACAAATTGTACTACTCAGTGTGCATTGGTGTACAGGTGTGATACTGTTAGTTACGTAAGTCCTTCCACCACGTCAAGGTCATATCACATCGGATGGGAAAAATCGCGATTTTAATTGTCATGAGGCTAAAAACCGCATAAAAAGCATCAATCACATCGGTTTTTAACTGTTCCGAGGGCAAAAAGCACATAAAAAGTGTTAGTAGGCTGTTTAGGTTTTTTTATTGGTAACGCCACGTAGCGCTCTGTATGAAAATCACTGGCTGTGCTGTGTGCAGTCTGTGGCTGGTTTGCATTGTTGTTGGCTATTGTAGTGTTGGGCAGCTGGATGTGAACAGCGCGTAGTGTTGCGCAGTTGGAGGTGAGCCACCAGCAGTGGTGGATGTGGGGAAAGAGATGGCGGAGTTTTGAAATTTGTAAGACTGGATGTCATGAACTGCTATATGTATTATGACTATTAAGGTAAATACATCATTTGTTCTCTATCAAAATCTTTCATTTGCTAACTATGCCTATCAGTAGTTAGTGCCTTCTGTAGTTTGAATCTTTTATTTAGCTGGCACTAGTGGCGTTCGCTGTATTGCAGTAGTTCGAGTAATCAAGATTTTTGTGAGGTAAGTGATTTGTGAAACGCATAGGTTAATGTTAGTCAGGGCCATTTTTTTCTAGGGATTTTTGAAAGTCAGATTGCGTTGCGCTAAAAATATTGTGTGTCAGTTTAAGCACAGTCATGTATAATTGTTCAAAGGGGACTTTTCAAAAGCATCAATCACATCGGTTTTTGTCCTGAGGCAAAAAACCGCATAAAAATCATTAACCAAAATCAAATCGGATTATTAATTTCCGTGTGACTGGCGCAAACATGTTTAATACGCAAACATGTTTAATACAAGTTGAAATCCAGAAACAGCATATTCCACAACTGATCAAAGTGTTTTCAGGATCACGATCAGAATGTTGCGCAGTTGGTTTGGTCTTTGTGAATGTCACATGACATCCATTAAAGTCCGTTTGTTGATCCTTCCACCTAGTTTCTTTATTAGTGAGGCCAACCAGCTCTCTGACCGAAAACGCTGACCTACCGTGCCGACTGAGCCACGGAGGGCACAGAGGATAGATAGTGCCACTGCAGGGACTATATCTCGCACGCCTCCCGCGAGACCCTCATTCTCACCTTATATGTCCACACACTCTACATTCGTAGTGTCCCTACCCAACACGTTGATTATTCGTGGAAAACATTCTTACCATGTCCCGTAAGAGTCCGGGTAATATGTGTGCATCCGCACAGAAAGAGGGTCATGGCCGGCATTGCCAGAACTATATACTTATATGGATATGGTTTCTGTTCTTTCGGACATGTCCGAAAGAAACAGACACCATGTACATATAAGTACATCCATACATTTTCAGGATGAAGTGGTACTGGTTGATTTGCATGTGGATTTTCCAATACCCATATTCGTCAATTCTGCGCATTGACATAGCCTGTCAGATGGAAGTGGGCTTCGTCTGTCCACGTAATCTTCCACGGCCAATCATCGTCCAATTCCATGAGAGCAAGAAATTCTAAAGCAAAGACCTCTCTTGCTGGCAGGTCAACAAGAAGCAACTCGTGCACATGGGTAATTTTGAATGGATAGCAAAGAAGGATGTTTCGTATGATGTTACGCACTGTGCTCGAGGGTATGTCAAATGTTCGAGCAATTCTCGGTGCACTACACGTTTGCACACCACCACTCGTCTCCTCCTGTATTGCTATGGCCACTGCTTCCACTGACTTCCAATAAATTCGTTTCCTCCGTCTACCAGGTTGCACACCAAAAGATCCCGTCTTTTCGAATTTCCGAATTATTTTCTCCAGGCCCACTGCAGTCATCGGACCAACGCCTTTTTTCGAACCCTTCAGCGTCCGGAACTTCTGCAGACCGACGTGTGCACAGTCATCATTCTTGTAATACAGCTTTATAAGCAGAGCGCGATCCTGCATTGAGACAGTCATTGCGAACGTCGCAGACGCGAAAGAAGGAGAACCCGTGTACCCGGAATGTTTATACCAACTTCACTGGGTCGTCCGCATGGCAGGAGGTTTCATTTACGTATTCTGACACATACAGCGCCATCTATTGATCAATTTTCACACCATTTTTTTCTTCTGCAACACGTTTTCCCCCTTCTCCGATAATATTCCGTTGCAACATGACGTCATTCTGACCAATGGTGTTATTTCTACAGCGTTTTGAATGTTTAACTTTAATTATATTCACCCTGTATTTTATCCAAGCATCCGTGTTACCAGGATACCTTTATTTGTCTTTTTCAGAGGCAGAGAGATTTTCATCAAAGTGGACGCCCCTAGTCCACAACATTATAATCATATTCATTTTGTTTCATGTATATCAGTTGACAACGAGCATATATCAAACTTAAATGGAACGAGATTAACTGAGAAGCAATAATAACTGGAAAACTAATGAAGAATATCTTAAAAATATGACAATAATATAAAATTTAAAAAGGCATTGTTATAACAATTCAGTACCTGGGTTCTCATTACTTACGACTTAAACTCATTGGTAAGAGACCATTGCGAGAAGGAAGAGTGTATCACGAGGAAGAAAACTCATTAAAAATGACACATGTTCTCTGAGCAGGCTTATTTCTTGTATTGCTTTTTCATTTTTTAACACTCCATTATTTCGTCGAGTGCCATTATCAAGCGATTAGTTCGTTCGTAGGTAGCAGAGAATTTACTGTTGAAATGTTTCAGCGATATGCTGTTGGAAACTGAAAGAGAATGAGCGTGTAGAAATGTAAGTTGTCTCTCACATTAAAGTAAAAACTTGCAGCCGGCCAGTGTTGTAGTTAGACAGCTGTTCACTAATTACATTTGGCTTATGGTGTACATGAGATGTTGGCTGCCACTCATTACGAAAGTTCCCTGGAGTAGTGGTGCCCTATAACAAAACACGGAGTGAAGAAAAGACCATTTTTCTGCTATTTGGCCTAACAATGAATTAAAATTAACGTAATCTTAAACGTAAACCTAACTTAACGATGTAATTTTAAATGTAATCCGTACTCAATTTATCAATGAACTGACGCTAAATAAACATGTCTAGACAAAAAATATGGAAACACGAAAAACAAAACACGATACCATTCCTAATAATTCGTAGGAAACGTGTTGGCATTCGGAATGCCTTCCACTCGTCACAGAATTGAAAAATATACTTTCTGCATGATTGGTACAACAACCAAGAACCAAGTGGGATCAGTAAGAATGGGAGAAAAAGAACGAAGTTCACAGATTAAAAATGGTGTAAGACAGAAATGTAGCCTTTTGCCCCTACTGTTGAACCTCTAGTCGAAGAAGCAATGACGGGAATTTAAAAAAGTTGCACGAGTGGCTTTACAGTTCAGGGTGAGAGGATATCAATGTTAAGATTCGTAATTGACGCGGCTATCCTCACTGAAAATGGAGAAGAATTGCAGCATATATTGAATGGAATGAACTGTCTAATGAGTACTGAATATGGACTGCGAGTAAAGCGAAGAGAGGCGAAAGTAATGAGAAGTAGCAGAAATAAAAACAGCGAGAAACTTAAAATCATAATTGGTGATGACGAAGTAGATGAAGTTGATGAATTCTGCTATCTAGGCATCAAAATAATCTATGACGGACAGAGGAATGAGGAAGTAAGAAGCAGACTAGCATTGGCTAAAAGGACATTCTTGGCCAAGAGAAGTCTACTAGTATTAAACATTGGTCTTAATCGAGGAAGAAATTTCTGAGAATGTAAGTTTGGAGCACAGCGTTGTATGGCAGTGAGACGTGGACTTTGGGAAAACCGGAATAGAGCAGAATAGAAACATTAGAGCTGTGTTGCTACAGAAGAATGCTGAAAATTAGATGGACTGATAAGGTAAGCAATGAGAAGGTTCTCCGCAGAATCGTTGAGGGGAAAAAAGTGGGAAACACTGTCAAGAAGGAGGGATAGGATGATAGCACATCTGTTAAGGCATCAGGGAATAACTTCCACGGAACTAGATGGAGCTATAGAAGGAAAAAGCTGTAAAGGAAGACAGAAACTAGAACGTAGCTTGCAAGTGCTACTCCGAGGTGAAGCGGTTGGTATAGTAGAGGAATTCGTTCCGAACTGTATAAAAACAGTCAGGAGACTTATGAATAATAAAAAAAAATTGTTTTCAGTGGAAACATACCACTCTCACCGTGAAATAGTGGCAAGCTCAGGCGATGATGATGGATGAGAACAGTGATCACCCACCAGTTTCTCCAAAGTAGTCCCGTACAGCGGGTGATTTGTAAGTGATCCGATCTTCCAACTTATGTTTTATCCATACGGTGCATTTACGGACATGGCCTCCTTATCAAAACGTTATCTGTTAGTTCCCCTCCACAACCCCAAGAAGCCCGTAATAGAAATTGTGAAATAATCTGAATATGAGTCATTTTGTTTCTTTCTTAACCCTTTCAGACCCTCTGGCTACAATTATGTACAATAAATTTTACTGTGTCTTAGCTGCAATAGAAATATTTTTTCCCAATGGAAACCTGAGGTACACATTTGTGAATGTTCAACCGTGACATCATGTGCATGCAAGTGCTGCCAACTGTTTGGATTAGGTATGAAAATATCAGCAAGTCAACGTAGCAGTGCACACCAGCTCGTGACCGCCAGAATACACGAATATGATTGGTTTGCTATATTCTACAGTTTAATTGAATATTGCTATCGTTAGTTTGCATGCTAACTATTGAATGATCATTTTACTGCTTACTACAATAGAGTATATTTCTTAGTAAATTATTTTAGTCCATAATATGAGCCAAGTGTACAGAGTACGTTTTGAAAACGGGTACATATTCTTGTATAAATCTTACATCCAAAATCATTGAAAAATCACGTAAGAGCATTAGCACATAAAGAAATATTTTCTTTCCTCCAGAAAAAACTCAGCTCTGAAATTGTTAAACAAAAATGTCGTGATAAGACCAATACCTTACTAAAACTGATGAACGGTTGAATAAACTACTGCTACTATTACTCTTAACTTTATTGCAGGCACTAGAGATATCGAGTTTCAGAATTTTTTCTCCAACAAACGGCAGATGTTCACAAATTTATTGAGTGAAACATCAGGGTCTAGCAAACAAACGCGTAAGAACGTTGATAGGCGAGCTTTAATGGTAGTCACTTCATATTGTTTCATTAGACAGATGAGAAATATTTTGTCAGTTCTTACTTAGTCGCGTCACACCATTAAAGTTCTGTGCTTGAATGTACTTGCATCTTATCTTGCGGAGACGGTAGAAACAGGCAAGGTACTGGCGAATCTTCACCAACTCAATGTTTTTAAAAACAGCCTCCCACAATTCCGTTTCGACTGCTGTGTAAATATATATTCATTCTTTTTCTGCGTGACGTTCCCTTATTGATGCTAACGTTAGATACACACACACACGCGCGCGCGCGCACGCGCACACTCAAACACGTACGGTCTCAGGGGGGAATTTCTCGTCCCGTCTGGGGGAGGAGAAATACAAGAAAGAGATTGTCACTTCCAATTTGGAAAGATCGAGATATCAAGATAAAAACAAGGCGAGATCCACCCTCGAGGCTAAAGAAAGGGACGCAGAAAGACGGGAGGGGATTGTGTTGTTGCTGCAACCGATCGTCCTCGCTGTTCGTTTACAACAGGCTGTAAAACATGCGAACTGGTAGCAAGACGATGTTATCTGTGGGAGTCTGTTCTCAACTTTCATTTATTTCCAGCATTTGGGATGGCACCTCATGTTAACAGTAATCTCCAATAGTAATTCATTAAACAAGATATATGCTTTTAAAATTCGTTTCACCGTCGTAGCACCTTCATTCTGCACCCTTACTCGTGTTACTCTTTGTGATGTTGTTTACCTTTGTACCAGTAATTCTTCTACATGATTTCTGACAGGTTCACGTTGGTGGATGCGCGACATCAGGCCAAATAATGCCCTGCTGCTGAAAGATTATGAAAACTACGTCGATGACCGCAAACAATGGGCCATAGAAGTGCTAGAACAGCTTGCATTCGTACCACTTCGTTATAAGCAGCTCTGCTCTGTTGTCATGGGAAAAGAGTTGCGTTAGCATACACAATTGATGATTCGATTAGTATGTGAACAGAGCAGGCAAGGACGAGATTGCACAACAATATAAAGTCGCACATTCGCGTCGTGAACACGTGCGAGGGTAAACATACATAACTTCGTGGTATTAAGGGCTGTAAATGAAAAAGCAAAACAAATATTCAGTGTTGAAATTGTATAGTTCACTTGTAAGAGAACAGTACACAACTCTACTAACCCATGATAATGAACATTTAACAAAAGAAAAACTGGTGTAGTTATAAAATGTAGTAAACGAAGTGGGATAATGCCTTATTACGTTACAGCATGTCTAATTCTGTGACACTATATACTTAACTTCCTGATTAAACGCTTAATTCCGTGATAATTTTCTCTTGCGCTTTCAAAGTTCAGTTAAAGCTCTTTTCATTCTTTTCTACGGGGAGGAGGAGATTACTGTTTAACGTCCCGTCAACAACGAGGTCATTAGAAATGGAGCACAAGCTCGGATTAGGGAAGGGTGGAGAAGGACAGAGACGGTGCCCTTTCGAAGGAGCTATCCCGACATTTGATTAACCGATTTTGAGAAATCGCGGAAAACCTAAATCAGGATGGCCAGATCCCTGTTTGAACCGTCGACCTCCCAAATGCGAGTCCAGTGTGCTAATCACTGCACTACCCTGCTAAGTTCATTTTCACCGTCGGTGTCACTGCCATTAACATTTGCACAACTGTTGCACATAAATACCGCGGCATCAAGTGAATCGATGGACTGCCACCTTTCATGGAACCATCGCAGACAAAAACAACAATTAATCTAAACACTTTTATTCCTTCCACAGCTGTATCTCTTTTTACAAGTGGCGCAGATTCCATCATTTCTTTGGTTCTTTGACTTCTGTTTTGTGTGAGAGACTGATTTCAGTGTGCTACAACAGTTAGTTGTTGATTCAGCTAACGTTCAGGCCGATTCCCGTTTCCTGCATTTGTATTACGAAATTAACTAACTTCTAGTTCATCCGTAAAGGCAAACGGTCTAACCGGTTTGCCAATGGTTACATTGTATTTGTTACCATCACTGCCGTCTACATAGTCTTTTAAAATACTCCATGGAATAGAGAAATGCTTAGCAGCTTTGTATATCGTCCACTTTTCTTCGAAAAGCTACTGATAGGATTATCTTCTCTTGCTCAAACAACCCATTTTTGGATTCTTCTTCGCACATTCGCTTAGAGATGGATTCTGCTTCTGAGATGGACACAAGCCTTAAGAGTTGACGCCGTTTTCCTAAGCGAATGATTCAGTAGCAAGACATTAAAATTCTACTGTGATCAGCAAGATTATAAGTAAGTTCCATTGGTAATACGACTGCATATAAGTGTCTGACCAATTACTTGAACAGCTTACGTTAATGAAACTGTATTATAGGATCAGCGCAGCATGCGACGTACCTCCCTCGGCACGATAGTTTTAGTGAAGCATTGTGGCGCACAGTCTATCGTACATCACTGTAAATCTCTGTAGAGTGCTGGATGTTAACGATTTAACAAAATAACTTCCGTGTCCCTAAACGTCAGCGTTCGTACACTGAATTCTTTACTGTCTAACTTACTATGAAACAGTGTTTGACTTGACTTGGGACAGTAGGAGAAAGAATACTGCAGACATCACAGGGATCATTGTTATGTGATATCTTAATATATTATTAAGACTGAATAAAACTTATAGTTCTTATACATTATTTTTCCCTTCTTCTCAAAGACAGAGTTTAATGTGTAAGCAATTCACTGATATTCTCATCCAACATTTCCTTTCTTCCATATCACTAGTTGTAATCCCATTTTAAAAAATGCACAACTACAGACGTTATAAAATACAATTTCCAACAAAGAGTTGATATTCATTTACAGATACAGTCGATAGTTACATTGATCGTGAAATATCTCGTCCGGATTCAAGGTTGGAACAGGAAACGAACGTCGACGCAGTGTATTTCACTCATTCCAACGATTTTATTCCACATCATGGGTTTCGGAAAGGTCTGCTGCAGACACAAAGACCGGTTCACATTCATTTCCCATTAGAACACAGGAAACTATCAGTAATCGTGATGATATGGGTGAACCCCTGCTATGAAAAGCACCCTCTGCCATGCACTTCCAGCAACCGGCAACGTCCTGAGAACAGTAAAGAACTCCACCACAGCACACCAGAGAGAACTGCTTACTGTTTTTCAAGCTAGCATCACCAGCTTCGATGCGGCCAGCAGACGTTTGTTAGGAAACACAAGCAATTTATAAACATTTGCCTCATACATACGGCCCTTTCAAAATCTATTTTTGTCCAATATATTCATTTCGGTCCTATTCTCGGGTATCGCGAAATATTTAGATTCAGATGCTATAACGTCTGCATAACTTCCACTCTAAATGTTTTGGATGTCCTGTGAGAGGTGAAAGGTATACTAATGGGCTGTTCCTGAAACATGACTGCTGAAACGCTTCCACGGTGTGCTAAGTTCTTTTTGGGTTAAACGAGAAAGTGGGGAGGGTATACCGTACTAAGTAAATACTTAGAAGCAAGTAGCTAATCTTCAGGGCCATCAGGTTGGAGTAGAGCTTGCTCAGTTGTGGGATGCCAAGTCGCAAGAAAAGTGTACAGATTGTAGGGAACTACCCGCCTATATTTCCACAACAGACTAACAGGTTGATATTCTTTGCACAACTAACAAAACGAATATAATTTTGCCTCATTAATACGAGCATCAAACACAATTCGTGACAATATGTATTTATTTTGTTCTTTAATAACTTTGTCTAATGCATTTGCGACATGAGCGTTAATAAGAAATACTGTACGCCCTCATTTTTATAAGAAACGCGAAGATGAAATCTTGCTTTACGTGTTCAAAATTCCCGTATATCAACTGCATAAACCAGCAGACAGCTACAACTATACCAAGAAGGTTCATTCCTATTTCAGAAAGGGCATCTGTCCTAAGAATACTTCTCTCGCATAAAGTAAATAAATAAACGAGAATTGCCATTGCTTACGAGATGGATAGCTTCAGTGCCCCATCTTGTGCTAGCCACATCACTTCAGATCAAACGATATGAGTAGTACGTCGCAAAATAACACTGTTATAGGTGTTGTGTATTGAGGGTGACGACAGGAAATATGATACACGTTCCGATACTGTTCAGCTTGATGTATCAGTGGTACCACTCTGTCACATAATCTGTTTCAATTCAATAATATTTCGAAATTTGTGGTAAGGTCTTATGGGACCAAACTGCTGGGGTCATTGATCCCTAAGCCTACACACTACTTAATCTAACTTAAACTAACTTATGCTATGGACAACACATACACCCATGCCCGAGGGAGGACTCGAACCTCCGACGGTGGCAGCCGCACCTACCGTGACAAGGCGCCCCTGACCACGTGGCAATTCAAGAGCGACCCCGGCAGTAAATATAAGAGTATTTCTAGTATATATGTACATGTATCTAACAGCAACACCTTCCTTTATCGCGCGTCATAAATGACTACCTTTTTTTATGGTCATCAGTCTACTGACTGGTTTGATGCGGCCCGCCACGAATTCCTTTCCTGTGCTAACCTCTTCATCTCAGAGTAGCACTTGCAACCTACGTCCTCAATTATTTGCTTGACGTATTCCAATCTCTGTCTTCCTCTACAGTTTTTGCCCTTTACAGCTCCCTCTAGTACCATGGAAGTCATTCCCTCATGTCTTAGCAGATGTCCTATCATCCTGTCCCTTCTCCTTGTCAGTGTTTTCCACATATTCCTTTCCTCTCCGATTCTGCGTAGAACCTCCTCATTCCTTACCTTATCAGTCCACCTAATTTTCAACATTCGTTTATAGCACCACATCTCAAATGCTTCGATTCTCTTCTGTTCCGGTTTCCCCACAGTCCATGTTTCACTACCATACAATGCTGTACTCCAGACGTACATCCTCAGAAATTTCTTCCTCAAATTAAGGCCGGTATTTGATATTACTAGACTTCTCTTGGCCAGAAATGCCTTTTTTGCCATAGCGAGTCTGCTTTTGATGTCCTCCTTGCTTCGTCCGTCATTGGTTATTTTACTGCCTAGGTAGCAGAATTCCTTAACTTCATTGACTTCGTGACCATCAATCCTGATGATACGTTTCTCGCTGTTCTCATTTCTACTACTTCTCATTACCTTCGTCTTTCTCCGATTTACTTTCATACCATACTGTGTACTCATTAGACTGTTCATTCCGTTCAGCAGATCATTAATCTACCTAAAAAAGATAATCTAAGCGAATGAACTTAACTCTCAATAAATACTAATGCTTTTCCGAGCACGAATCAAAGAAGGGCAAACGGATCCCAAAGGACTGAGAAGCTGATGTTACAGTTTTGTCCTTTCTTAGGGTTCCGTATCTGCACCGATAAAAACAGAACCCTTATAGGATAACTTTGTTGCCTGTCTGTCTGTCTGGTCGACTGATAATATCTCCTTTGCGCAATAACGGATGTATATAGGTATCAAGTTGATATTCATATCACATGTTGAGGTCTACAATCTCTTGGTAGTATGAAAAATTTAAATTTGTAAGTCGGTGCAATCAAAAGATACTGCCATTTGTATCTCTTATTTTGATACTCGCAAACTGACTAATCAAAATCTTTAGAATACTTCATTTTGATCTAGAAGCCTGAAATTTGACAGGAAGCAGAGTTTATCGTACAAGCAAAGGAAAAAGTCCGAAAATTGTTAATTTGTTGTTACACAGAACAGCCAAGGAATCTGGTACACCTACCTAATATCTTTCAGGGCCCCCGCCAGCAAGCTGACGTGCCGGAACACGACGTGGCATGGCCCCAACTAATGTCTGATGTAGTGCTGGACGGAACTGACATCATGAATCCTGCAGAGCTGTCCATAAATCTGTAAAAGTACGAGGGCGTGAATATCTCTTCTGAACAGCACGTTGCAAGGCATCCCAGATACATCCAAGATGTTAATATCTTGGAAGTTTGGTGGTCAGCGGAAGAGTTTAAAATCGGAATAATGTTCCTGGAGCAACTCTGTAGCAATTCTGGACGTGTAGGGTGTTGCATTGTCTAGCTGGAATTGCACAAGTCTGTCGGAATGCACAATGGACCCGAATGGATGCAGGTGATTCTTACGTACGTGTCACACTGAAACTTCCCCTTTGAACGTAAAGAATGACTCTGCTGGTAAAACTTCTACGTTACTCGATTTTCAAACTCCATAGTGAAACTGAACCTACTGAGACATTTCTCTCTTTACTTATTCTGATCATTACTAAACTGATACACAATATTTTAGCGCAATGCAATTTGATTTTCAGTAATCCCTACAAAAGAATAGCCCTCACAAACAATAACCTATGCCCTTCATGAATCACTTCCCTCACAAAAATCTTCGTTACTCGAACTATTGCAATACAGCGAGCGCCAATACTGCCAGCTAAATAAAAGATTCTAACTACTGAAGGCACTAACTACTGATAGGCATATAGTTAGCAAATGAAAGATTTTGGTAGAAAACAAACAATGTATTTACCTTAATAATATTCAAAAGTAATAATATATAGATAAATTCTTGACATCCAGTGTAACAGATTTCCTTTTTCTAACGGATACATGTCCAGATAGTCCGCTCATATTAACATCTCAAAAATCTGCGATTTCTCTCCCCACATCCGTCACTGCTGGCGTCTCACCTCCAACAGCCCAACGCTACGGTCTGTTCACACCAACTGCCAAACACTACACTGGCGAATAACTTCCAACAACGAGTCCAACCAGCCACAGACTGCACACAGCGCAGTCAGCAATCTTAATGCAGAGCGCTACGTGGCGTTACCAACATAAAAACCTAAGCAGCCTACTTACAACCTGTCACATTCGTATCTAGACATATCAGTGGTCTCATATCACTCCAACAGCACACGTGCCACACCACCACAGAGTCTCCACCAGCTTGAACACTCCCCTGCTGACATGCAGGATCCATGGATTCATGATATCATGTTTCCGTAACAGTACACGTCCGTCCGTTCGATACAATTTGAAACGAGACTCGTCTGACCGGGAAACGTGTTTCCAGTCATCAACAGTCCATTGTCGGTGTTGACAGTCCCCGACGAGGCGTAAAGCTTTGTGTCGTGCGGTTATCAAGGGTACACGAGTAGTCCTTCGGCTCCGAAAGCCCATATCAGTGATGTTACGTTGAATGGTTCGCACGCTGACACTTATTGATAGCCCAGCAATGAAACCTGCAGCACTGTTTGGAAGGGTTGCACTTCTGTCACGTTGAACGATTCTCTTCAGTCGTCCTTGCAGGACCTTTTTCCGGCCTCAGCGATGTCGGAGATTTGATGTTTCAACGGATACCTGGTATTCACGGTACACTCTGAAATGGTTGAACCGGAAAATCTCCATTTCATCGCTACCTCGGAGGTGCTATGTCCCCTCACTCGTGCGCCCACTGTAACACCACGTTTAAACTCACTTAAATCTTGATAACCTGTCATTGTAGCAACAGTAACCTATCTAACAACTGCGCCAGACACTTGTTGTCTTATATAGGCGTTGCCGACATTTGTTATTCGTCTGTCCGTCTGTTAAATCACTTTATTCTCACGAACAGGTATAGGTATCTACTTACCCTTGGCGGTGCACAAAATATAAGCTTGTGCGTCAATGCAGTCAAAAGATAGGGCCTTTTATGTATCTTATTTTGACAATCGCGACTTTACATGTACGGTAGGATTGGAAAAGGGCACAGGTCATCCCCGTTTTCAAGAAGGGACGTCGAGCAGATGTGCAGAACTATAGACCTATATCTCTAACGTCGATCAGTTGTAGAATTTTGGAACACGTATTGTGCTCGAGTATAATGACTTCTCTGGAGACAAGAAATCTCCTCTGTAGGAATCAGCATGGGTTTCGAAAAAGACGGTCATGTGAAACCCAGCTCGCGCTATTCGTCCACGAGACTCAGAGGGCCATAGACATGGGTTCACAGGTAGATGCCGTGTTTCTTGACTTCCGCAAGGCGTTCGATACAGTTCCCCACAGTCGTTTAATGAACAAAGTAAGAGCATATGGACTATCAGACCAATTGTGTGATTGGATTGAGGAGTTCCTAGATAACAGGACGCAGCATGTCATTCTCAATGGAGAGAAGTCTTCCGAAGTAAGAGTGATTTCAGGTGTGCCGCAGGGGAGTGTCATAGGACCGTTGCTATTCACAATATACATAAATGACCTTGTGGATGACATCGGAAGTTCACTGAGGCTTTTTGCGGATGATGCTGTGGTGTATCGAGAGGTTGTAACAATGGAAAATTGTACTGAAATGCAGGAGGATCTGCAGCGAATTGACGCATGGTGCAGGGAATGGCAATTGAATCTCAATGTAGACAAGTGTAATGTGCTGCGAATACACAGAAAGATAGATTCTTTATCATTTAGCTACAAAATAGCAGGTCAGCAACTGGAAGCAGTTAATACCATACATTATCTGGGAGTACGCATTAGGAGTGATTTAAAATGGAATGATCATATAATGTTGATCGTCGGTAAAGCAGATGCCAGACTGAGATTCATTGGAAGAGTCCTAAGGAAATGCAATCCGAAAACAAAGGAAGTAGGTTACAGTACGATTGTTCGCCCACTGCTTGAATACTGCTCAGCAGTGTGGGATCCGTACCAGATAGGGTTGATAGAAGATATAGAGAAGATCCAACGGAGAGCAGCGCGCTTCGTTACAGGATCATTTAGTAATCGCGAAAGCGTTACGGAGATGATACATAAACTCCAGTGGAAGACTCTGCAGGAGAGACGCTCAGTAGCTCGGTACGGGCTTTTGTCAAAGTTTCGAGAACATACCTTCACCGAAGAGTCAAGCAGTATATTGCTCCCTCCTACGTATATCTCGCGAAGAGACCATGAGGATAAAATCAGAGAGATTAGAGCCCACACAGAGGCATACCGACAATCCTTCTTTCCACGAACAATACGAGACTGGAATAGAAGGGAGAACCGATAGAGGTACTCAAGGTACCCTCCGCCACACACCGTCAGGTGGCTTGCGGAGTATGGATGTAGATGTAGATGTAGATGAAACTGGCTAAGAACGAAGGTTTCACAGTAAAAGTAAAGGAAAAAATCCAAAAGGGTTTATTTCTATCACATGAAAATTGTTTTTTTCGTTTATTGTTCGTCCGTCTGCCTGTCTCTCGGTCCGTTAAAACCCTCGATCTATTAGGAACAGGAAGAGGTATAAAGCTGAAATTTGTCGGAGGCTAAGGTCTACGGCCCCTTTGCGGCGTAAATAGTTTAACTTTCTACGTCAATGCAGTGAAAAGAACAGGCCGTACCCACTGATCAGCCAGAACATTACGACCACCTACTTAATAGCCGATAAGTCCTCCTTTTGGCACAGATAACAGCGACGGTATATCAGGATATTGAAATGGTTATACAGCACGTAAAGGGAGATGAAAATTTAATAGTCATGGGGGAATGGAATGCAGTTGTAGGAGAAGGTGTAAATGAAAAGGTTACAGGAGAATATGAGCTTGTGTAATAAATTTCACTGTTCTTGAATTACAAGAGAAGGAGGTATACTTGGAAAAGACCGGCTGATACGGGAAGATTTCAGTTAGATTGCATCATGATCAGATAGAAATTTCTAAATCAGTTACCAGTCCGTAAGGCGTACCCAGGAGCACATACAGACTTAGATCACAATATGGCAGTGGTGAAGAGTAGGCTGAAGAGATTAGTCAGGAAGAATCAATACGCAAGGAAGTGGGACACGAAAATACTAAGGAATGACGAGATACGCTTGAAGTTCTCTAAGGCTATAGATAGAGCAATAATGAATAGTTTAGTGGGTAGTACAGTTGAAGAGGAATCGGCATCGGTAAAAACGGCCATCACAGTAGTTAGAAAGAAAAACATGGGTATAAAGAAGGTAACTTCTTAGAAAGCATGGGTAGCAGATGAAATAATTCAGTTCATCGATGAAAGGAGGAAGTATAAAAACGTTCCGGAAAACTCAGAAATATAGAAATGCAAGTCGCTGATGAATGAAATAAATGGGACGTGCAGGGAAGCTAATACGACACGGCTGCATGAAAAATGTGAATAAATCGAAAAAGAATTGATTGTCGGAGGGACAGACTCAGCATACAGGGAAGTGAAAACAACATTCGGTGGCATTAAAAGCAACGGTGGTAACGTTAAGAATACAACGGGAATTCCCCGATTAATTGCACAGGAGGGAGCGGACAGGTGACAAGAATACACTGAAAGCCTGTGTGACGGTGAAAATTTGCCTCATGTGATAAAAAAAGGAACAGGAGTCGATTTAAAAGACATAGGGGATCGCGTATTAGAATCAGAATTTAAAAAGGCTTTGAAGTACTTAAGAGAAAATAAGGCAGAATGTTTTCAGTTAGATTGTCTAAAATCATTGGGGGGAAGTGGTAAGAAAACGAATATTCACACTGGTGTGTAGAATGTACGAGTCTGGCGAAATACCATCTGACTTTCGGAAAAATATCATCCACACAATTTCTAAGACTGCGAGAGCTGACAAGTGAGAGAATTATCGCACAATCAACTCAACAGCTCATACATCTAAGTTGCTAACAAGGATAATATACAGAAGAAGGGAAAAGAAAATTGAGGATGTGCCAGATGATGATCAGTTTGGTTTTACAAAAAGGACAGGCACCAGACAGGCAATCCTGACGTTGAGGTTGATAATGGAAGCAGGACTAAAAAAAAATCAAGACTCGTTCATAGGATTTTACGACGTGGGAAAAGCGCTCGATAATGTAAAATGGTGCAAAATGTTCGAAATTCTGGGAAAAATAAGTGTAAGCTGTAGGGAGAGCCGGGTAATATACAATATGTACAAGAGCCAAGGGGGAATAATAAGGGTGGACAGCCAAGGACGAAGTGCTCGGATTAAAAAGGCTGTAAGACAGAGATGTAGTCTTTCGTCCCTTCTGTTCAATTGGTACAACGAAGAAGCAATGATGGAAATAAAGCAAAGGTTCAGGAATGGAATTAAAATGCAAGGTGAAAGGATGTCATTGATACGACTCGCTGAAGACATTGCTATCCTGAGTGAAAGTGAAGCAGAATTACATCATCTGCTGAATGGAATGAACAATGTAATGACTACAGAATGTGGACTGAGAGTAAATCGAAGAAAGACGAAAGTAATGAAGAGCAGCAGAAATATGAACAGCGAGAAACTTAACACCAGGATTGATGGTCACGAAGGAGAAGGAGGCATTCTGCTACCTAGACAGTAAAATAACCAATCACGTACCAAGCAAGGAGGACATCAAAAGTAGACTCGCTATGGCAAAAAGGGCATTAATATGCTGAAAATATTACAAAAAATTCTCCTAACACCTTTATGTGCTCTGTACTTCATTTAATTTTGAAACTTCCTCTTTCTAGATTTTTTTTAACTTTCATTTTAACTGTCCCTCGTCAACATCCAGCAATAGTCGGCCATCATACTTTCATTTCATCTTCTCTGGAACCTCTTGTCAGTGCCCTTAATGTCTCAGTGGATGTTGCCCTTCACTATAATGTCCCAGTGTTTCACGAAAATAATTAACATACGAGTCTAATACGGGAGCTATTATATTCATTAATTTTTTCTAATGCAGGTTCACAGCCTCTATGAATTCTTTAAATGATAACATATGCCGTTTACAGCTGTAACTTTTTTTATTGTCCTATTGCAATCTCGACATCTACAAGATTGCAACACGACGTAAAGTTTTCGATGTCTTACTACAGCACAGGAACATGTTTTGGGTATCAGGGTCCTCATAAGGCTGCGTAACCCTTGTTGGTAACAGAGCCAACTCCCATTATCAGTAACACAAGTAGCATGTTGTATACACTTCAGCTATTTAGTCAGTAGGAGACGAGGGTACTGGCGGAATTAAGGCTGTGAGGGCGGGGCGTGAGTCATGCTTGGGTAGCTCAGTTGGTAGAGCACTTGCCCGCGAAAGGCAATGGTCCCGAGTTCGAGTCTCGGTCCGGCACACAGTTTTGATCTGCCAGGTAGTTTAATTTCAGTTATTTACCTGCATGTAAAGATAATGCAGCTTCTATAGATTTCGTGATGACTTGGAGTAAAATTAACATCAAATAAACATCTGATACCTCCCTCCCTTCAGCTTGTCACCTAATCTACATCTACGTCACTACTCTGCAGTTCACATTTAAGTTCCTAGGAGAGAGGTCATTGGACCGCCTTCAGACTATTTCTCTAATGCTCCACTCTCGAATAGGGAGTGGGAAAAATGAACACTTAAGTCTTACGTGCGAGCTCTCATTTCTCTTATTTTATTACGATGATCGTTTGCCCTTATGTAGGAGGGCGTCAACGAAACTTTTTCACTTTTGGAAGAGGAAGCGAAAAGATTCTGAGACAACGAAGAACGCTGTCGTTTTAATGAGCGTCACCCCATCTCGCGTATCATATCTGTGATACTCTCTCCACTATTTTGTGATAATAAAGAACGAACAGCCCTTCACTGAACTTTTTCGATTTTCTCTATCACTTCTATCTGGTAAGGATCCCGTACTGCGCCGAAATACACTCCAGAGAGGACGTAAAAGCGTAGTGTAGAGAGATCTGTTGCATTTACTAAGTATTTTTCCTGTAAAACGCAGACTTTTTTTCGCCTTGCCCACTCGTTTATCTATGGTCTCGTTCCAGTTTAACTTATTCGTAATTGTAATCCCTAGCTATTCACAGCCTTTAGATTTGTTTAACCGTAATTTTGAGGAATTGTTTTAGTACTCAGGTGGACGACTTCACATTTTTAGTATTTATAGCAATCGCTACTTCCCGCCAGACTTATGTTCTCTAAATTATTTTGCAATTGGTTTTAATCTTACGATGGCTTAACCAGAATATAAACAACATAATCCGCACACAATCTAAGAGGGATGCTCAGATTTTCTCCTATATCGTTTATATACAGTATATCATGTGTAGCAGAGGACCTTTTACAGTTCCTTGAGGAACACTAGATATCATTTCTGTTTTACTCGATGACTTTCAGTCAGTTATCACGAACTGTGAGCTTCCTGACAGGAAATCACGAATCCAGTAGCAAAACCGAGACCGTGCAATTTGAATGGAAGCCACTTGTGAGGAACGGTGTGTAAAGCCTTCTGGAAGTCTATAAATATGTAAGCAATATGGGATCCTCTGTCTGTAGCAAGCATTACTTCGTGTGAATAAAGAGCAAATTGTGTTTCACAAGAAGGATATTTTCTGAATCCGGGCTGAGTATGTGCCAATTGCCGGCCGCTGTGGCCGAGCGGTTCTAGGCACTTCAGTCCGGAATCGCGCTGCTGCTACGGTCGCAGGTACAAATCCTGCCTCGGGCATGGACGTGTGTGATGTCCTTAGGTTAGTCAGGTTTAAGTAGTTCTAAATCTAGGGGACTGATGACCTTAGATGTTAAGTCCCATAGTGCTTAGAGCCATTTGAACTATTTTTATGAGTCAATTAATCGTTTCCTTCAAGGTAATTCACAATGTCCGAACACAGAATATGTTCCAGAATCATACTGCAAATCAACGTCACTCATATGGGTCTGTTATTCAACGGATTACCCAAGTTTCCTTTCTTGTGTACTAGTGTGCCCTGTGCAACTTTCCAGGTTACGAATCTTTTGTAGAGCGAGCGATTGTATATGATTGGTAAGTGTACTTTGAACTAAACTGGTGATCCCTTGATGCCTCAGAACATGTCCTACCAACCGATCCCTTGACTAGAAGAAGGGATCGGTTGGTAGGACATTTTCTGAGGCATCAAGGGATAACCAGTTTAGTACTGGAGGGCAGCACGGAGGGTAAAAAACATAGAGGAAGACCAAGAGATGAATACACTAAGCAGATTGAAAAGGATGTAGTGTGCAGCAGGTACTGGGAGATGAAGAAGCTTGCACAGGATAGGGTAGCATGGAGAGCTGCATCAAACCAGTCTCAGGACTGAAGACGACGACAACAACAACACTTTGGAAGGAACCTAACTGGTATGCAGTCTGGAGCAGAAGAGTTGGTTGTATTAAGTGACTTAAGTTGCAACACTACATCGAGGGTACCTACTCCGAAGTTATCAAAACGTAGTATGCCAGAACGACCAGCCATTTTCAAATAATGTAGGTAAAGCACCAACCACAAACCACAAGCAGTCACCCAGTGATGTCTGCCTGTGCTAGTAGAACCAACATCGGTAGTTTTATCACATCACGACGAGGTCACACACTTAGACGAATTTTATTGAAATAGACTCCGACTGCAAAAGCCTACGCTCTTATAATAGTGCCGTACCAGCGAAAGAATGCGGGAAACAAGACCGAAATGATCACAAGCGGCCCCGCCGACCTGCGGTGTAAACGTTTTATGCAGAAATACCTGCGTAGCTCCTGCATGTCCTCGAGCTAGAGAAGAAAGCAGCAGTGCCTGCGGTTTTGAGCCAAGAGGCACGACTCGAGTGGAGACCTCATTGTTAGTAAAAAAAAAACTCCTTTCTTTCTTTCTCTTCGTCTGCTCTTTTTTTCCTGCCCGTCCCACCCCCTGCCAAAAGCACAACAGCCGCGCGGTTGCGGTCGTAAACATTCCTCCGCGCTTTGTCGAGGAGCATGTATCTGAGACACGGGAGAGTGCGTGTAGGGACGTGCAGTACGGCGGTGGCTGTGCGAGATAAAGACGCGGGGGTGCGGTGACTGCATCGGCGGTCGCCGGCAGGTGGTCGCTGGGAGTGCAGACCACACCCACAAGCCACGGGCGCGTCCGCGGCAGCCGCTGCGGTCTCGCCCTGCAAAAATACTTTGTTTCCCCGAGTCCTCTCCTATACCTGCCGTATACATTATCCCGGGGCATCTATTGTGGGCTGGTAAGTTAAGAGGGCAGCGGCCGCGCCACCACAAAACATCCGCGGAAACAATGTTAAAAGCCATGTTAATTCGCCTCCCCCCCCCCCCTCCTCCTAAAAACTCCCTGTCGCTGGAAAAGAGATAGAGACGGCGTGTGGGAAGGTCGGCCGGAGAGGTCTCTACTGGTGTGGCGAACTGAGGGAGGGAAAAAAAAAGAAGCATGGGTGTGGGGGCTGGGGAAAAGGGCAAAGTGTGCGCGTATGTGAGTGCTGCGTGCGTGTGGGTGGCCGTGAGTTTAAGGGGGAGGGTGAGACAAAGCGAGAAAAGAGAGGGTTGGGAAAGCAGTTAGGATAACAAAACGTCGGGATTTTCTGAAAACATTATTACATGCTCTCTGGTTTTGCACAGCACTTGTTAGCTGCGCGCACGCCGACTACCCCTCCGCCACCACCCCCTCCTAACCCTCCCTCCCTCTTCATCCTCCTTGAGGATTTGGTGACGACCGCTGGGCGTCGCAGGCCAAGTGCCAGCAAACGGGAAGAGCACGCCGCGCTGGCCACGAACAATGGCCTCAATTTTATTATATTATTATCGCGCGCTGGGGTTCGGCCTTCCTCGGACTCCGCCCCCGCGAGTGCACACGCTCGCCACGGCGCCGACAATGCGACGGTAGCGGCTTTCCTCCGTTCCTGACCCTTAACTTGCAACGCTTACTTAACCTGTGATTTATACGGTCGCGGGCGTTAAATACTGTATTTAGTGTTATTCGCCACGGGTCTAATTTTTTCCTGTTGCGGTTGTCGTCCGCTCTTGTATCCAGTTTCCTTCCGCTGCATTTGCCCACGTGTGCTTGTTAAATCTCGGTGCACTCCTGACCGTGGAACACTCTCTGGACTCCTTTGTCTCGCTGATTCTGTTTAAATACTGGCAAATTTTATTTTCCGCGAAAGATTCTCATACGTTTCAGGTGCTCAGATATTTGAGCTTGTCTCAGATTTACATATCTCCAACTGTACTCCATGAATCACTCAAACATGTCTTTTAATTTTTTTCAGGAAGTTCAGGGAGAAGAAATAATAAGTCTGAGGTTTGTAGGTGGCACTGTAATTGATTCTGACACCGCAAAGGACTCTGAAGATCTGTTGAACGGAATGGACAGTGTCTTGAAAAGATGATTTAAGAGGAATGTCAATAGCAGTCAAACAAGGATAATGGAATGCAGTCGAATTAAATTAGACGTCGCTAAGGTAGTTATAGTGTGAAATGAGGCAGAGTTGAAGATGACATTTTTTTATTAAAAAAACAGCTGATGATGGCCGAAATAGAGATGCCGAGAGGCAATAGCAAGAAGAACAGGTCTAAAAAAAAAGTTAAATTTATCAACAGAGAACATAAATTCAACTGTTAGAAATTCTTCTCTGGATGTGTTTGAAGCGTAGTTTTATTCGGTAGGCAAAGCTGACAAGAGAACAGAAACTTCTGAAATGTGGTGGTACAGAAGAACCCTAACGATTACATTCCTAGATCGAGCTACTCTGCACCTGACAGACGTCTTTTTTTTTTTTAAAAAAAAAAAAAGAAAAGAAAAGAAAAGTTTAAATGTTACCGCAGCTGTGGTATAAATGACAAATAAGGAATAAATTGTTTACTACAAATGAGAAATGCTATTATATCAACTACTGTTTTTCCTTGTCAGCTATGTTATTGCAGTACTGAAATAGAGCCAGTCTTTTTCCCGCCGATTATAACATTAGTACAATTGTATATCTCACTGCGCAACCAAGTTTCGAATGAAAGATATCGGTCTATGTACTGGGTGATCAAAAAGTCAGTATAAGTTTGAAAACTGAATAAATCACGGAATAATGTAGATAAAGAGGTACAAATTGACACACATGCTTGGAATGACATGTGGTTTTATTAGAACCAAAAAAATACAAAAGTTCAAAAACTGTCCGACAGATGGCGCTTCATCTGACCAGAATAGAAATAATTAGCATAACAAAGTAAGACAAAGCAAAGATGATGTTCTTTACAGGAAATACTCAATATGTCCACCATCATTCCTCAACAATAGCTGTAGTCGAGGAATAATATTGTGAACAGCACTGTAGAGCACGTCCGGAGTTATGGTGAGGCATTGGCGTCGGATGTTGTCTTTCAGCATCCCTAGAGATCGCGATACACTTGCGACTTCAGGTAACCCCAAAGCCAATAATCGCACGGACTGAGGTCTGGCCAAGCATGACGGAAGTGGCGGCTGAGCACACGATCATCACCAAACGACGCGCATCTGTCGGACATTTTGTGAACTTTGCTTTTTTTTTGTTCTAATAAAACCCCATGTCATTCCAAGCATGTGTGTCACTTTTTACCTCTCTATATTCATTATTCCGTGGTTTATTAAGTTTTCAAATTTATACTGACTTTTTGATCACCCGGTACGTATTACCATGTGATGAGTATGGGTCGTCTAGATAGAACAGCTCGCATATGTCGTTTTAGGTTTAGGTGCTCCGATGTAGACGGACGAACCGTAACATTTGCAAAAAAGTTAATGACACGCAAATATAGACTTTATTGCACTGCGATGCGTAACTTAAGTTGTACAGCAACTGCTTGGATGTGCTTGTGGTCAGATACAACTAACCAGTGGTCGGTCAAGGTGTGCGCTACTGAATACATCGTCAACAAGGCTATGTCCTTAGTCCGGAACCGCGCGACTGCTACGGTCGCAGGTTCGAATCCTGCCTCGGGTGTGGATGTGCGTGATGTCCTTAGGTTAGTCAGGTTTAACTACTTAAACCTAAGTTCTAAGAGACTGATGACCTCAGATGATAAGTCCCATAGTGCTCAGAGCCATCTGAACCATCAGCTATGTCCTTCCTGGGTCTAGGCGCTGCAGTCCGGAACGGCGGGACTGCTACGGTCGCAGGTTCGAATCCTGCCTCGGGCATGGATGTGTGTCATGTCTTTAGATTAGTTAGGTTTAAGTAGTTCTAAGTTCTAGGGGACTTATGACCTAAGATGTTGAGTCCCATAGTGCTCAGAGCCATTTGAACCATTTGAACCTTCCTGGGCGCCACACTTTCAATCACTGTAGTAAACACTTGCCCCTGTGCGAAGGCTATAGGCAACTCCACCTGTAGACTAAGTCTCGCAGGCTGATCTCCACTACGAACTGTAGCTACGAGCAGCAACTGTGGAGGCTCGTGCCCGCACTGCCGTACGCCAACGCTGATCATGAAGCGCCCATTGCTGCCTGTGGCCGCCGCTTACGACAACGTAGAAGTTCATCTTATTGGCGGCGGCGCGGAGATTGTTTTATGTTCTAGATGTTTTGTCTATGGTGGATTAGAAGGCATTAAAAATCTCACGGTACACCTGGTGTGTATCAGTTACACAGTAGCGTGGTCTAGCTTATATGCTACAGTACTCCGTTGAGAAAAGTCCGAAGCCATTTTCTCATCTAAAGCCTTCTCTTGGTTGAGAATGACGTGCAGTGTCTGATTTCCTAGAACTCTTCAGTCAAATCACAAACCTGATCTGACGTTACGAACGTTTTTATTTTAATTCTTAGGTGACAGTGAGGCACTATACCGAACTTCTTCCTCAAATCGTTACATTTCCATCTTTCTCTGCAATTTATGCTTCCACTTATTTGCATGTTTCCCCGTCTCCTTGCAGTATAAATGCACCCACATTTTTAACTCTCTTACGTTACTACAAAGCTAGTGTCTCAACTGACGAGATGAACAACACGTTTACTTGTGTAATATTTGTTGTTATTGTTCAGAACCATCCCGTGTCTACCTGTGTAATCTGCAACACCCCAGTGGCAGTTTCCTGAAGCTGCCGAGGATAGTTTTAGAAGTGCATCGTTGTGATGCGAGTGGCGTGTCGTTTTATAGTGCGACTGTTACACAACTGAGTCGTGCTTTCTCTGCAGCGCCTACCACGGGCTTGTACGACAAGTTAAGAGCCAGCTGCCTCCTGCGGTGCTCTCAGCAGGGACCACGTACGCTGCATATGTAGCCATCGAGCTGAACTGCTGGGGCCATAGATCGTCTGCTGAAAACGGAGAGGCTAAATAAACATCGACAGCGACACTCTACACAACGTAAGCTACCATAAAGTATAAGATACAACTGCAGACCCGACACTATGACAAGCTTTCCGCCAAAAGCAATGCACATATGTCTATATTTAATTCTATGGCTTCGTTAGGGGAACGAGCAAAATTTAGAAACTGCGAAGTAAATATATTGTCTCCACTATATTTAAAACTGACCTACTTCAACAGGAAATATAACACTAAAATATCTATTCTTCACACTTCCTAGTAAAACTATTTGTAATTCTTTATCTCTCTAATAGAAGTCCATCTACTCCCTTTTCAATAGCAAATTTTATTCGCCATTGTATACCTCGAAACTTAAATTTATCTTCAGGGCTATAGTTCACTACCGAATGCCCTTCTTTGTGATATCAATGAGACTCAATCGTGTACGTGTCAATTTTGATGATTCCTGTTGGAGATGAGGTCGTTATGAAGTGTCTTCGACATGTTAATTTTCATCGCATATTTACGTATACTATATAGCTCAAGATAACTAAGTTCTTGAGCTGAGAATATTGAACGTAATGAGGGCAATTTCTTTTTCAAACTCCCGATACGAGTGGCTACTAAGACAAGTGTGAATAACACATATGGTATGTATAAACGTACTAAATAGAACAATTTTTTAAGTTCAATCAACGGAATATAGGGCAGCTTGTAATTGCATCGTAACAGTTTTTCTACCCTCTATGTCTTCTGTTGGCAGAGCCACGTGGTAACGGTGTCTCATACAGTTCCTCATTGGAACTGAAACAAAAACATAATGCTAATTGCAAGAAAGGCAGATACCAGGATAGTTACACAGGAAGATTCCTCAGGAAAAGCAGTTCGTCCATAATGTATATACCTTAAAAAACCCTCGTTCAACTGATATTTGAATTTTGCTCCTCAGTCGAAAACCTGTACCAGGTAGGATTGATAGAAGAAATAGAGAAGGTCCAAAGAAGAGCAACGTATTTCGTCACGGGGTCTGTTAAGTAAGTTATTGATCAGACTCTAGTACGAGACAGGCATCTACATCGAGGTGTCCTTTACTGTTAAAGTTTCGAGAGCAGTCAAACAACATATTGCATCCAGAATGAGATTTTTACTCTGCAGCAGGGTGTGCGCTAATCTGAAACTTCGCGGTAGATTGAAACTGTGCGCCGGACCGAATTCGAGTCTCGATCTGGTACACAGATTAAATTTGCCAGGAAGTCTCAACATATTGTTGTCTCACTGCTGCTGCTACCGACATTAACCGGTGCCTACCGCACTACCACAAACGATACATTGTTGGTAATTCTATAAATATGTCCCTTGTACGAGGAAAACATAAAAAAATGAGCCCTGTATTGACGAAAGAAAGACAATCAACCGGAACGACATTTTGAACCGATGTCAATACGAAAATCTTACTACAATATTGTAGTTTACAACAGTCGCAAAATGAGCGATACGATTCGACGGACATTATTTTCCTGGCAGTACTGTACTTAGATATGTTGGTTGAATGTAATGGAACAGGACCTGTACTCATATATGAGGATATGATATCCACGTATATACATTATCGTTTTTTATTGCCTTACTCGGTAACTTTGGTGCACCTTGTACTTGGCCATGGTCAACTACAGGATACTGGTGTCTAAATTTTTAGGTGAACCCATGCAGAGAGTAAGAAAGGAATTCATTAACCGGTCGTGGAGCGTAGGCTAAGTACCTGTGTGAAAACAAAAGAAAAACGATTGATAGTGTCACCTGCAACAGTGTGGGCGCTCAGGAGCGTACGTTGTGAAACTGTGTGCTCTAGGGATACGGAGGAGGTAATGGTCGTCAGGCATAAAGAACGAAGAATCCCAAAGGAGCGCTGTGGAATTAGGCAACCTGGAGCTTCTTGGGCGATGCTGCACTCGCATTGCCTCTGAAGACCAACGACGTCCTGACGAGGCAATCGTCCTGCCAGCATTCTGTCATCCCGGCAAGACAACATTTCACGCAGGTGGAAGGAACGCAGCTGAAATCGAAGACCACTGACTGAAACGATCTTCGAGGCCGTCTACGTCTACTGCGTTAGTGAAAGTGATTACGGAGTCTAGCAAAATCACAACGTGTCTTGGAATCGACTGTCACAATGGATACGCTGCAGACGTCCTGTACTGTGAGAAAGCAGTGGTTGTTGATTGGGGTATGCAAAAATGGTTCAAATGGATCTGAGCACTATGGGTCTTAACAGCTCAGGTCATCAGTCCCCTAGAACTTAGCTCTACTTAAACCTAACTAACCTAAGGACAACGCACACATCCATGCCCGAGGCAGGAATCGAACCTGCGACCGTAGCGATCGCGCGCTTTGCAGACTGAAGCGCCTAGAACCGCTCGGCCACTCCGGCCGGCAGTTGGGGTAGTCTGAAAGTAGATGCAATAGTGAAAACTAACCTCCAGCGGCTTATACGTATTAACTGGGCGCAGAAACGATGACACTAATGAACGAACAAGTGTACGAAAACAAGTCACATAAGCGTTAGTACAAGCAGTAGTACTGGCGGCCGGTTTGTAACGCTGCGCTAGTGCACACGATACTAATTAAAGCCTGTACTATGGTAAGTTGACGGGCTTCACCTTATGAGAAAGGATCTTTGTATAGAAATTGACCGCGTGTACCTGAATGGAGGCAAATCAGACTTATACGCACTCTGTAATAACAATAATACGTCAAGCAAGTCCGAAATGCAACTACACGTCAGGATGGACGAGAAACAACACAGAAGATGCTACCAATTTGTTAATAATACGGTCGCCAGCCTAATTAGACATTAACTGAGTTTCTTCCCTGTGCAAGTTGATGTACGTTCCAGCAAAACAACACGTAGTAATACAGCATAATATGGTAAATTTTAGAACCAGAAAATCTATTGAACTGACAATTTCACTTTCTGTACTGATAGGGATGAACCATAAATACATAACACTACACTATAATGTTTACTACAAAACTTCGTACTGTCTATTGATCTGATTAAAATCGGGCATAAGTTATCCTAGAAATAGCACTTTCGAATCACACACACCATGTCAATTTTGATAAAGGTAAAACACTGATAAATTTTGGTTTTTTATATTGAATTTAACTTTGCTGATCAAATCAGTCTAGAACACTTCAGAATTCAAATGAATAAAAAAGAGGGGGGGGGGGGACCCTGAAACTGTTATGATCACTGTATTAAAAAATTCGATTACTGAAATCATTATGTGCTCAAGATTTCCAATATGTTAGTTACTACTCTTTTCATTTTATTTCCTGCTCATTTAAATACCATTATATCTGTCTCGAAATGATTAAACTTCACTACTAAATCAATATCAAAATTATCTTCCAACTTTGTCAGACCTTTGTTATTCGTCTATTAGTTCATTAACAAAAAAGTTCTTTAAACATCATTCTAACATAGCTAGGTCTGCAGGTAATTATTATTAACATAAACTGTAATTCTTCATTTCGGGACACTCGGATTGCACAACATTTGGAAAGGACCCTGGCTAGGTTAGTTGTGAAGATAATTAAATGATAGGACAGTTCTGGTAAAATTTAAGTTGTTATTGAACAGTATGGAACAAAAGTAACACTGGTCCACACGAATACAGTACTAAAAGTTTCAACCTGTTCGTATCGATGCGGCGGTTGGCGGGCGGCGAGATGGCGAGGCACGGAGCACATATACAACCACAGCAATGGCTCTTGATGTATCGGCACTTTACTTCTTCATAGCGTCGCAATACTTTTCCATTTAGTGCCTATGGAATTTTGCCATGCTGTATAGGCGTCGGAACGGCATATCCGAGGCTCAATGAAACTACGTTTTGCAGGAGAGCCTCCTCGATCCAGAACGTGTCGCTCAGACCAATGCCCAACTCCGACTACTACTGCTGAGCCCGTTATGCCGTGCAGCGCCCGTGTGCATTTTCCCGCGCTCACCTGCCATCCACCTTTTACCGCTCCCCTACAGACAGGGTATTCACCAGAGGTTTTGCATTCTACATATCCTAACACATTGCCTACGTATGGACCAGACGCACAATTACAATTTTAAACATGTTACAATAGATTCAACGTTTGTTACACTTCAATTCTATTACAATATTGCTTGAAATTTGACATAAACATTAATATTCACATTGAAAATTGTTTACAGTTTCTTTAACATAATGGCATGAAACAAAAAAAAAACAAAAAAAAGAAATGAAATCGGAACATCGATTACACTAATTTATCGAGAAATCAGAAAAAATTATTATTTGTATAATAGTACAGCGTTGTTGTTGTTACAGGTTGATTGGTTAAGATATCGATAGTAACTTTGTAGTGGTAGAAAGTACTTTTTTCCTTCACTGTAAGATGTAAGTGTCTCTGTAACAAGGCTGTAGACCACAGGCCTGTGTGGCGAGTCACTCGTCATTTCGGAAATGGCGAATCTGCGTGTCTAGAAAGATTTGTTTCACTCTTCCTACACGATTTCTTTCGTCAGTGACATCCAGTAACAGTCACCTTCATGATGCACGTCCTTTCAGCGTCTGTTAATTTTTCTGCTTCATTTTCACAGACAACTTAGATCATAAAACTATGGCCATTTACCCGACTCAGCTACAGTGAACTTCTGACCTCTGCTTGCAGAAAACGAACATTACTTAGAAATTAGATGGGACAGGATATAGTCAAAATCCTGTTTACACGCATGTAGTAAGAGTTTAAATATTGACAATGCTGGGGAAAATGGTAATGACTAATGTGCGTTGCGTTAAACAAGTGTTTACCATGTGGCATGGAAGCGAAATATCACTGAACTGTCGGGAAAATGAAGCTAGTACCGTTCTATCAGCATGTGCGAAAGTATTTACATAAAACGACCAGATACAAATTTTTTCACGTACGTATACAGGTGTATAGGAATTAGCTTCATTAGATTTCTCGATAGGGTGCTAAATAAATCTTTCTTTGAATCTGAACTTATTACTCGGAAGTCGTTTTACTTCTCTAATAGTTTTAAGTAATGAAATATTATGTTTCTTTTGTGATAGTCGTCGCTTACGTTATATAAAATCTCTCGTATCTTTGTAGTTTTATATTATAATGTGCTGACGTTTTAGTGAGCACATTTTACAAATCCTATAGAAGCTCTTTTCAGCATTTATATTCAGTCAATGGCTAACTGAATAATTCGCGAGAAGTGGATGTGCGATAGTGTAACCTGGCGCACTGTACTGTGGCCATGGGAGCAGGCGATGAACCTTGGTCTGCTTGAAGGTGATGTATAGATTCAACATGTCTGCTACAATACGTTTAATGTGATACTTACGTTGTTACATGAAGTGACGTAGCTGTTTTGACTTATTATTTTTCTGACTTTCCTGTATTTAAATATGTTGGCCTAATGTGTTGGAAAAGGGTCTGTACTGAGGTACGAGGATGTGTTACCTTTTTTTTTACTGTCTTACTCCGTAACTTTGGCGCTCCTCGTAATTGGCCACGATCAGTTGCAGAGTGCCGGTGTCTGATTTTTTAGGTCTTGGCGATGGTTATCATAGATCGAAATTTATTTGCCTACTGTATAAGATTTCGGTCAGTCATCATCATCATCATCATTTAAGAGTGATTATGCCTTTCAGCATTTAAGACTGATTATGCCTTTCAGGGTTCAGTCTGGAGCATAGCCCCCCTTATACAGTTCCTCCATGATTTCGGTCAGTAACTGGGATGAATACATAAACACTTACGTTGATCAGAATGATTTTTACTTCGATTATATTGCAACTCGCTCACAACTGTGTAAATAAGTTCAAACTCTTCTGTAGGATATAGGGGAAAGTAAAAATATTCCTTCCGGGGCGAAAGAATATTCTAACGCGTTTCGATGCTCATCCAAATTTACGCCCAAGCTCTTCACCGTTTTCCGATATAATATTAGGATACCGCCTAGGTAAACAAGAGGCAGGTAAATCAAAACTGATTAATTTCTGACGGGGTACTAAATTATTTGTTGCTTCTACACATTTAGTGTTTTTCACGCCCAGCTGACCACCGAGTCTGATCATCACTCACCTAATCTTTGTACATCCATACTTTTCAATATAAAACGAAAAGAAAAACAGCTGCAGCCGTCTATTTTGCATTTAGTTTTTTACGCAACCAGTTTCGGTGTTCCTTTACACCACCTTCAGGCCCTTTGACCAACGTAAATTGTGAGAAATCTCGTACGTAGTCATAAAGGGAGCTAATATTAAACAACCGGTGTCCGTAATTCTCTGCTTTACACGACATCATCTGTTCTTTCATCAAGTGATGACTGTCAGGTCAACATTCAGACCCCGTTATGTCTGCACACGAGACCGGATTCCTCATAATTGACGTTGGTCAAGGGGCCTGAAGATGGTGTACTGGAACACCGAAACTGGTTGCGTAAATAAATTACATGCAAAAATGATGGCTGCAGGTATTTTGATTTTCAGTCCGTCTCTATCTGGTCTATGGCAGCATTGATACGTTCAAGTCTGGAACACGAGTGGAGCTCGAGGTCGTCGGCAGAGAAATGATACTTCGAGTACCTCAGTGTGCGCTAGACTGATAGTTGTCGTACACCAGACAGAGGATGCTCCCAATACGACTTGCCTTTTCCTGACTGAAAATTTTAGCTGTCACATTTTTCCGAGCAGTATATCAAAGTTGAAGTACTTTGCAGAAGACTCAATATTGTCGTCTCACGCTTGTCAGTGTACTTCTGGTCATCATTCATCTTGATTGCTGCAGTTCTTGTTCTACGGTGTTTACCGAACCCAAACTGGCACGTGCCAAACGACCTGAAATTGCGTAAGCATCCAGTCATTCGATGGTGAAAATAGGCTTGCGAAAACTGATAAGAGCTTCGACGTGGGATACTGTGAACGGAAGGACAGAGGGAAACGTGGGCAAGACGAGTGTCGCTGCGAAGAGCAGTCGGGCTGTTGGCACGACTGCGCGGTACTTCCCCAGGGCGCCGTGTTCCAAGGGCACCCGGAGGCGCCACTAAGGCACTGGACTACTCTGGTCCGAGGACGGCCCGGGACAACTCTCCTGGCAGGCCATCAGCGACCGCCGGAAGGAGTGACAGCCGCAGTGTCCATCCAGCACGCCAGGGGCTGCTCGGAGATGGCCACGGTTCTCCGTGGAGCGCTGACGTCAAGGCTCAGCGCAAGGAGAAGACTTTGAGGCAAACACTCGCATGAGAGGAATACGAAAAAGGCAGAGTAAAACGAAATGACGCAGATCAGGCATACTGCATAAGGAAATACAGCGGTCGTCTGGTAATTTTTTATTGTGTATTTCAGACTCAGGTCATACAATGAGAGGATGAAACATGTAATAATAATAATAATAATAATAATAAAGGTGAAACGACGGCGTTATGAAAATGGCAACTGCAGTATGTAACGTGCCAGGCTGAATCCTTGTATTAGTGCCACTTAAAGTTCACGTCACAACCGGATGTAGTGAACCATTTTCTCACCCAGTAGATAGTGCGCAGTGTTCCTGACCTATCTTGCTTTGCTTATTCTATATTGCCTTCTCGGTAACTGCGTCCGTCTCACCTAAATCACGCTGCAGTTAAGAAGCCAGGATCCTAGATTATGTTTTCCAAAATCAAAAGTCAATACCGTATTCATTGTTGAACACTTATGACAACCACAGTGCGATTTATTTGTTATCACTCGCACACACAATATTCATGTGACCAGGCCTCTTACACTTAATAATCGTCACATTAGGTAGGTCAAAAACTTTCAGTCTTTAACAATGTTCACAATACGCGTTAAATGTTCAAAGCCGAATACAATTACACTTTTTTGGTACTGACCGGGAAAGTTAAGCTTCTGTTTCAAGTACTATCACATCACGTTCCGGCACCGACTTGCCGCACTTTTGCTCCATGAGAATCTGACCGAGAACTAACTGAGAACTGCACCAGCTCAGACCTTATATAGACGAGTGCTTGAATATTTGACTATTTCTGTTAATATATTATAGTTTATAATTTCCCATGGTTAAAATTATCCTTTCTAATTGTTTATGAAGTTAACTATTGGGTTTTATTACTTAAATAACCTGAATGAGCTGTATCAATTTAAATACCCAGAACTAACTCATGCATCCCCCGTGGGAATTCCCGACTTATAACCATGGCAGCCCTCTTCAACAATAATTTTTACTTGAAACTTCCTGGCAGATTAAAACTGTGTGCCCGACCGAGACTCGAACTCGGTAGCACTTGCCCGCGAAAGGCAAAGGTCCCGAGTTCGACTCTCGGTCGGGCACACAGTTTTAATCTGCCAGGAAGTTTCATATCAGCGCACACTCCGCTGCAGAGTGAAAATCTCATTCTGATAATTTTTACTTATTCAAATTTACGTCATTCTTAATTAATGCACTTACAATGTTGAGACTAGAATCATTTTAAGTAGAAAAATATCGGTAGTAAAGTCGAAAACAGGTGTCGGAATTATTCAGTAGTTTGGTCACAATTGGCAGTGAAAGTCATACAGGCTACAGATTTCAAGTCTTAATATCTATTTAACTAATAGACTTTAAGTTAATTTAAACACTTTGCTGGAATCAGTAAAATTTAGGCTTTCTTTTGGATGCAGTCTTATAGCTGAATTCCATCTGTTAGCTCACTCGGATTTTACTTTGCACAATATACGTCATTGTTCATAACTTTTAATAGGATGCATTTCCAATAAAACTAATTAGCTCATTACTTTCAGAATAGACATTAGAATGTACTGAAATAATAGATTTTACTAGGAGAATTTTATTTAAACTATTTCTGAATTCTGTGCTATGAGGCTGAAGGCCACTGAATCTGTAGTCGGAATCTGAGTAGTGAAAATGTAAAAAAAAAAATAAAAGTTCATTGCTTAACTAAGTTACTGAAGGAGTGTAAAACCAAAACAGGATAGCAGTGGGCAAACCTGCTTCGTTACAAGTACTGTGTAATTAGTTACCATTAACGACTCTGGCAACATACACGCTGTCCATGAAGTCCCACTGTCAGTGAAAAAGTCATAACTTGCAAACTGCTAGAGATGACTGCCACATATCACTTCGCAATTTTGTTTCAGCTCTGTTACGATTTATTCCCATGAAGTAATGAGTGGTGTCGAAAAGGGATCTCAGACCGATTCCGTATTCCTAGATTTCCAGAGGGCTTTTGATGCCGTTGCTCACAAGTGACTATTAACCAAATTGCGTGCATATGGAGTATCGTCTCAGTTGTGTGACTGGATTCGTGATTTCCTCTCAGAGTCGTCACAGTTCGTAGCGATAGACGGTAAATCATCGAGTGTAACTGAACTGATATGTGGCGATCCGCAAGGTAATATCACAGGCTCAAATGGTTCAAATGGCTCTGAGCACTATGGGACTTAACATCTGAGGTCATCAGTCCGCTAGAACTTAGCATTACTTAAACCTAACTAACCTAAGGACATCACATACATCCATGCCCGAGGCAGGATTCGGACCTGCGACCGTACGCGTCGTGTGGTTCCAGACTGAAGCGCCTAGAACCTCTCGGCTACACCGGCCGGCAGTGTCATAGGCCCTCTCCTGTTCCTGATTTATATAAACGATCTGGGTGATAATCTGAGCAGCCCCCTTGGATTGTTTGCAGATGACGCTGTAATTTACGGTCTAGCAAAATCATCAGACGATCAATTCCAATTACAAAATTATCTAGAGGGCATTTTTATATGTTGCAAAAAGTGGCAATCGGCACTAAACAAAGAAAAGTGCAAGGTCGTCAACATGGGTACTAAAAGAAATCCGATAAATTTGGGTATACTATAAATCGCACAAATCTAAAGGCTGTCCATTCGACTATATATCTAGGAGTTACAATTACGATCAACTTAAAATGGAAAGACCACATAGATAATATTGTGGGGAAGGCGAAAAAAAGACTGTGCTTTGTTGGCAGAACACTTAGAAGATGCGACAAACCCACTAAGGAGACAGCCTACATTACACTTGTCCGTCCTCTGCTGGAATATTGCTGCGCGGTATGGGATCCTTACCAGGTAGGATTCACGGAAGACACCGAAGAAGTGCAAAGAAGGCCAGCTCGTTTTGTGTTATCGCGCAATAGGGGTGAGAGTGTCACTGATATGATACGCGAGTTAGGGTGGCAACCACTGAAACAAAGGTGGTTTTCCTTGCGGCGCGATATATTTTCGAAATTTGAATCGCCAACTATCTCTTCCGAATGAGAAAAATATTTTGTTGACACCCACCTACGTGGGGGAAATGATCATCAAAATAAAATGAGAGGAATCAGAGCTCGAACGGAAAGATTTAGGTGATCCTTTTTCCCACGCACCATTCGAGAGTGGAATGTTAGAGAAGTAGCATGAAAATGGTTCGATGAACCCTCTGCCAGGCACTTAAGTGTGAATTGCCGAGTAACCATGTAGATATAGATGTAAGTAAATGTGTCAGCTTGGTAAATGTCGCTGGGTGTGGAAAGTACTTGATTTCTGTCTGGAGTGCTTGGCAGTCCTGTAGGTTTGGCAGAAGGCTTTGCACTGCTTTTGTCATCGTTTGGATAGAACGTTCCTGCTGAATTCCACTGTTTTTACATAGAAATAGGAACATAATAGTTCATCAGATTGTCAGAAGCATTCAAGCTCCCTTACAAGTAGACCTTGGGAAATTGTGACATTTGAGAAGAGAACTTGGAGGGGAGAGGATTCTCTTCCAGGCTCTCGTCTAGAGCTGACTGGCGCCTTCTCGCTGTACGTGATGAATTTAAGTTTCGCTCACGCAGTAGCACATGCTAAGTTGACAAAGATCATGGTTTGCACATGTAGAAATGGCGGAAGCATCGCGTACACAAGGTATGAAACTGCAGTGCAATGGCTGAGCCGTCCTTTGCACTTAGGTGATCCATGTGAAAAAGTTTCCGAAGTGATTGTGGCCGCACGTTGGGACATTCCGCCTCATTGCACACAACGCCTACAGCCATTAAATGTTAAAGGAAAAGCACCTTTCAATAGCTATTGTGCGCCAATAGGACGGAAGCGGTGTACCGCAGGTCTCTAGAAGAGCGTAGCGTTCCGAAGGATTGGAAAAAGGCATAGGTCATCCCCGTTTTCAAGAAAGGACGTCGATCAGATGTGCAGAACTATAGACCTATATCTCTAACGTCGATCAGTTGTAGAATTTTGGAACACGTATTATGTTCGAGTATAATGACTTTTCTGGAGGCTAGAAATCTACTCTGTAGGAATCAGCATGGATTTAGAAAAAGACGGTCGTGTGAAACCCAGCTCGCGCTATTCGTCCACGAGACTCAGAGGGCCATAGGAACGGGTTCACAGGTAGATGCCGTGTTTCTTGACTTCCGCAAGGCGTTCGATACAGTTCCCAACAGTCGTTTAATGAACAAAGTAAGAGCATATGGACTATCAGACCAATTGTGTGATTGGATTGAAGAGTTCCTAGATAACAGAACGCAGCAAGTCATTCTCAATGGAGAGAAGTCTTCCGGAGTAAGAGTGATTTCAGGTGTGCCGCAGGGGAGTGTCGTGGGACCGTTGCTATTCACAATATACATAAATGACCTTGTGGATGACATCGGAAATTCACTGAGGCTTTTTGCAGATGATGCTGTGGTGTATCGAGAGGTTGTAACAATGGAAAATTGTACTGAAATGCAGGAGGATCTGCAGCGAATTGACGCATGGTGCAGGGAATGGCAATTGAATCTCAATGTAGACAAGTGTAATGTGCTGCGAATACATTGAAAGATAGATCCCTTATCATTTAGCTACAAAATAGCAGGTCAGCAACTGGAAGCAATTCCATAAATTATCTGGGAGTACGCATTAGGAGTGATTTAAAATGGAATGATCATATAAAGTTGATCGTCGGTAAAGCAGATGCCAGATTCATTGGATGAATCCTAAGGAAATGCAATCCGAAAACAAAGGAAGTAGGTTACAGTACGCTTGTTCGCCCACTGCTTGAATACTGCTCAGCAGTGTGGGATCTGTACCAGATAGGGTTGATAGAAGAGATAGAGAAGGTCCAACGCGCTTCGTTACAGGATCATTTAGAAATCGCGAAAGCGTTACGGAGATGATGGATAAACTCCAGTGGAAGACTCTGCAGGACAGACGCTCAGTAGCTCGGTACGGGCTTTTGTTGAAGTTTCGACAACATACCTTCAGCGAAGAGTCAAGCAGTATATTGCTCCCTCCTACGTATATCTCGCGAAGAGACCATGAGGATAAAATCAGAGAGATTAGAATCCACACAGAAGCATACCGACAATCCTTCTTTCCACGAACAATACGAGACTGGAATAGAAGGGAGAACCGATGAGGTACTCAAGGTACCGTCCGCCACACACCGTCAGGTGGCTTGCGGAGTATGGATGTAGATGTAGATGTAGAAGCAGTATCAGAGACTGTTATTAGCACAGACACTGATGCATCTGAAATTGTAAACTTTAGTACAGATAGGCCTACAAGACAAATCGTTAGGACAATCGGGGGTTGTTAATCTGCCTGCATCTTCTGGTGTCATAGATGAACAACTCGGAGATCCTTTTCTCTTCAGAAGTAGTGTGTCCTTTTCCGAAGGCACCTCCAAGGGTTGGAAAAAACAAGAGATATGTCAGAAAATCCGATACTTTAGCTGCCCCTCAAGTAAAATAAATCTTAGCATAAGAGCAAAGCAACAAAAGGAAAGTGAACATCAGCAATGAAAAACTGAGAAAAAATAAAGGGAAAGGGAAGGTAAAACACCGCAAGGAAAAGGCAAAGGGAAGGGGAAGTCAGTTAAACGACAGGTCTTACAAATCAGTAGTGAAATGTCTGAGAGTGGAGACGACACTTTAGAGTATTATTTTCTAGTGTGATGTGACAGTTACTCTAATTCACGTTCTGGGGAATATTGCTTTCAGTGTCAAGAAATTAAGAGCTGTGCTCATTCCAGGTGTAGGCAGAATCAAGCCTTATTAACCTACCTATGCCCAAACTGCGATTGTGACATACTGATGATTAACTAATTATAAGTATACATGTTTTCTGCGTATGACGGCAATATGATAGATATTTTCAGCCTAAGACAAGGCCAGTATAATTGAAGATTGAATTATCAAGGCTGAGTAGTTACAAGTAATTGATAAGCTGTTAATTACTAAAGGATTAATAACTGTTTAAGTACAAATTATAGTTACTTGTTATATAACATACAAATTCTTACCTGATGATTCGTACGACATGGTTTAATCATTTATTGTTTTTTATTTCACGAATAATAGCTTTAACAAATATGGTAACAGCTTACCCCGACTTGTTAACAATTTGCCGCAAGTGGTTATTTTACGACCTTAGACATTAAGACAGTATTACTTAAAAAATCTCACAACAAATGACCCAGATAACTGCCTTAATATCAAAGTTACGTATATAAATTAATTTTTATTGCATCGGATGAATATTAAAATCAAGTATTCTTAACGAATTTTGAGGTTAACTAAAAATCGGAACTTGTAGCCCCACTCTTCCCAGTGTGTGGAGGTCAACAAAACACCAAAGAATAAGCCCACTTATTAAGTAACATACATTCGCACAAAAGAGGAGGCAACAATTAATGGTATCATATTATAAACTAATCATAGAGTGGAACAATACTACTCAATACATTGGAAATGACGGAGGAACCCAAGGTGATGAAAGATGTGTTGTACCTTTCAGACTAAAGTATCTGGGTCCGTCATCATGCTGGATGCAGCTTTTCGATCTGTAATATAAGGAACTGTCCGGACATATCCAGGTAAAGATTTCCCTTTATTGTTTTTTTCCGAGAAGAAAAATTGTCCTATGGCCCTATCGTGCCTTACATTCACAAAACATTAAGCTTCTGCCTATCACGGATGTGTTCACGTGTGTTGTGTGGGTATACGGTGCCCCAGATCATAATGTTGTGGCGATGCACATGTTTACAACTGTGCTTTATCTGAAGACAGACACATTTCCAGATAGTCACAGTCAGAACATATGATGGCCAGCATGGATGACACACCAGAAGACGTAACTGCATATGGATCACTTATGCACCTCTGAGCTTGCTTTGTGCAATTCGTGTGATGCGTGGCGAATTGGCTACTTGGGACTACGCTGAAATGCAGCTTTCAGTCGGTGTACACGTACTGGAGACACAAAGGAAGGTCCACATCGAGGAAGGTCTTTGACACTGCCTGTCTCTTTAAAGTTTCTGAACCGCCTCAAAATGTTTATTTTTGCCGGTGGTGCCCTTTCGTACTGGCGCCAATAATTCCGCGGTACCCTTACCACAGATTTGGATTCTGCATACGAGATGACACATTGTGCCTTCTTCTGGTCATTTGCGAGAAGTCTCAATTTTCTGCTTTAACACGAAGGAAGCTGCTGGTGAGGCTCATAAAATGTTGTGTTGGAGCACCTATTAGTGAAAGAACGTACAGGGAATGGTTTCAACACATCAAGAATAGTGGTTTTGTTGACCAAGCCAGGTATGGCAGTGGAAGAGAAGATTTATAAGCTACTGAAACAGACGGAAACAATCACAGAAGATCGTTATCGAAAATAATTGATGCGTATGAGCCAGACACTGAAAGAGAAACGGCCAGAATACAGCGATGGACATTAAAATGCTAGACTCCTTGTCGCAAAACCCGTCAGACATAATGGGAACGTTGAAATGGAAAGACTTACCTCAATCGCTGTATTCTTCAGACTTCGTTCCCTCTGACTACCACCTTTTTCAATCAGTAGTACAGGGCCTAGGTGACCAGCACCTCTGGTCATACGAACAAATCCCAAATTGGATCAGTTCATGGATCTCCTCAACAAATGCCCAGTTCTTCCGGCGCGGAATTCAAATGCTGCTCGAGCGATGGGAGAAAGTGGTGGTCAACGGTGGCCAATACTTTAAATAATAAATTTTTTATAATTATTTCACAATAAAGTCTTGAACTGCGAGAAAAACGGCGGAAACAAAGTTAAAGACCTAACACATAACAGAATATTTTCTCGAGCAATGAAGAAAATATACAGACTGAGCTCTCAAACTTACAAGATTAAGAGTATCTGACCACATTTTTGAATGGATTCGGGACTTTCTAAGAGACGGAATTGAACACGATATTCTTAACTGGTTGAAATCGACAGATGTATCTGTAATTTCTTGAGTACCGGTACCCCAGAGTAGCGTTATTGTGCAGTTACTGTTTATCATACCGCTAAACATAAATGATCTACTGAATAATGTCGAGAGCTTCCTCAGCCGTTTTGCGTGTGATCCTGTAGTCTGGAGGAAGGTGGTAACTGCAGAAGATTGTGAAGAAATGAAAAGCCTGCCGCGGTGGCCGAGCGGTTCTAGGCGCTTCAGTCCGGAACCGCGCGACTGCTACGGTCGCAGGTTGGAATCCTGCCTCAGGCATGGATGTGTGTAACGTCCTTAGGTTAGTTAGGTTTAAGTAGTTCTAAGTTCTAGGGGACTGATGACCTCAGATGTTAAGTCCCATAATGCTCAGAGCCATTTGAACCATTTTGAAGAAATGAAAGAAGTGCTGTTGAGGATGGTTAACGTAAATAAATGTAATACATTGCGCGTTAACAAGCAGTGAGGTACTCTTCTATTACACCATTGGTGAAAACTCACTAGAATCAGTAATAACCGTAAAATACATAAGCATGAACGTCCAGAATGACTTCAATGGAATGACCACATAAACAAATTGTAGGAAACGCCGATTCAGTTATCCCATACAAGAATGTTAAGGAAAAATAATTCATGAACGAAAGAAGTAGCTTACAAAACTCTTTTTTGGCCGATTCTTGAGTATTGTTCTTTATTTTACTATCCTTATCAAGTTGCATTAGCAGCAGAGACAGAGAAGGTTCAGTGAAGAGTAGCAGGTTTCGTCGCTGGGTCCTTGGGTAGGCGCGAGGGCATTACGGATATGCTTAAACTCCAGTTGCAGTCGTTGCAAGTAAGGCGTTTTGTATCACGGAAATCATTACTGCTAAAATTCTAAGAGCGTCCCTCTGGAGAAGAGTCGGTAAACATATTGTAGTGTTGCGGAATAGCAAAGAGTTGGAAACGTGGAATATTGTCAAAGTTTCGTTGCCTATGCCGAGAGCCAGAGGCAGTAGTTTAGCCAAGCGGTAGGAGGATTGCACATATATCGGAATGTGTCATCACGCAGCGGCAATGGCCTGGTTACACACAACGGGCGAGAGAGAATTGCTTAGCACGCGGGTTTGTGTTAGACGGAGACTTTCGTAGAATGCAAGACAGAGGTATAGCGTCAGCTGTACTGCATTTGACAACTTCGCGTAAGTCTGCCGTAGCAACACGTAACTCTGTCGCAAGAACACCTAAGGGGCGAGTACGACAGATAAGTCAGCAGTATAAGTGAAACGAATGCGTTCATTACAAACGAGTTCGACGTCAGAACGTCGCTCGTGCTTCCTTTAAATACGCCAGATTTGATAGCAACAAGACACTCGCAGTTAGACTTACAGTTAGATGTGTACTGGGACGCTGCGTAGTGCTCAGCTCGGTGATCGAAATGTTAATCTTTATTAAGGAGACGTTGCAGTAAGGGAGTCCCATCCAGCAGCAGACGTGAGGGGACAGTACCAGCTCTGGTCCTCTCTGCTGCCGCTGTCAATCATCAACCCAGGATTAGCAGACATCGCGGCAGACTCGCTTGCCACCAATGCTGACCACATCAGTGAGCCGTCGTCGATATCGTGCGGGGCCTAGGCCCTGTGCATCCGCCGTCACAAACGGGTGAGCCGACGACACTGGGGAATTGCAGCCCGTTCCGCCCGTCCACCGCGGACGAGCCACCAGGAGGAGCAGGGAAGAAGACGGGGTGGGATAGAGTACACTCCGGACTACGAAAACACCTCTCGTGCCGACAGCGCCGGGACTCCAACCTGGAGCCTCTTGCTGTCCGCCACCGAGCGGGCCGGCCAGCCGGACGCCACCGGCCAGGCGCAGGCGAAGTACGAAGTAAGGACATTGCTTCGCTACGTCACAGCACGCGGCGCTGCGCTAGCAAGACTGTGCGCCCCGGATCTGGTGTCATCGCTACGAGTCAGCGAGGACTCGGGGTAGGTCGTTGATATCACCAAGCCACATTGTACTCGGCGGGAATAAAGGTGTTACGAATTAATCATGTTTCTTTGGCGTTTCTGACGCGTCCACAGACATTTCCTAGCATCCTCACAACTGGAGAGGTCACGGCTCGGCCATCCAGTCCACCGTAGGCGACCGGGACCACTACTTCTACCCATCCACTTATGTCTCGTGAAATGTTCGTGACCTGAAAATCAGAGAAATTAGATCTCGTACGAAAGATTATCGACAGTTGTTCTTCCCTAGTTCTTCCCTAGAGGTGTCCTCCTGCACACACCGCTAGGGGGCTTGCGAAATATAAATGTTGTGAGCTAACGGGATATTCGTCGCGTCCTGAAAATATTCCAAGTTCGGAGGAAGCAGTGGCCGCACGGGTTGCTTGGCGGGCGCGGGAAGCTCGGCAGGCAGAACACGTGGTGCTAGACGATGGCCGAAACAAGAGGGGTCCAGCCACGTGGCTGGGAATTTCATGGCGACGCTATGTTGATGAAGGAGACACGCCGGGAGTGCCAAAGATGGCGGACTTTGTGAAACCTTAATGGCAGACATTTCACAATTTGTATAGAAGTTAATATTTGCCAGAGGAATCATGATACCTCAAAAAGAAACATGTACATTACTATTATTTGCACGACGATTCTGATGGTGTAATCAGATTTTCATTATCTTTATTGGTTTAAAGTGTAGTATCTGACGGTAAACTATACAAGCAACTCCCAGCAATGAATTTCCAAAATCTAAACGGTTTATCCGGTTTCGTTGATCGCCGTGTCTTTAGAAAGCTATAGGTGTAAACCTAAATTGGTATAAATTACAGGCATGTAACTTGAATAGTACATGAGTTATTGGAGGTCAAAGTGACCGATTACTATCGATCCCGTCGGGCCACAAGTACTAAACAGTTACACGAAAAACACAGTAGCAGCATGCTCATAAATATATTTATTCATATATGTCTTTGTTTATATCCGATAAATTGGAATTGGTTAAATATTTATTGTGTGTTAGAAAGCACAGACACATTAGGCTCCTGGCCTACCTTTTGCTTCTTTTCTTTTGATATATGTTTATTTAATTGTTTATGTATTATGTAATGTGTGTTAGAGCGTGTTTATGGTCCAGTTGAAGGGATATTTATTTAATTTCAAAAATTTAAATGTAAATCCAGTATTTCGTATGTGCTTAAATATGTGTGTCGGTGCGTTGGTTTGAAGGCATGGCGCGAGCGCTCTAGCGAATCACAGGGCTCGTGAATGGGAGACTGGATGGGATCATCGTTTCCGGAGAGGACACGGGGGAGTGCTGGCAGTTCAGGGAGTTCTGGAGTACGGCACTGGACACTGCAAGGGCTGGACGCGGCGGCGCGGCGGATGCACGGTCGGCAGAAAGACTTGGTCACTGGAGTAGTTTGCACGTGGTCGCGGAGAATGGAAATATTTCGGAGTGCCAACCTGTGCTCTTGTGTGATTTCCGTGGCTTCTGAAGTGTAGACGTAGTGTGCGTTTAGAAGTGAATATCCCGCGAGCTATGTTGTTGTTCATAACTAATTACGTGCAGTGGGAATGTATTGCGGTTTATCGTATTGCGACATTGCTGCTCGCGTTGGTCGAGATCCAATGACTGTTAGCAGAATATGGAATCGGTGGGTACAGGAGGGTAATGCGGAACGCCGTGCTGGATCCCAACGGCCTCGTATCACTAGCAGTCGAGATGACAGGCATCTTATCCACATGGCTGTAACGGATCGTGCAGCCATGTCTCGATCCCTGAGTCAACAGATGGCGACGTTTGCAACACAACAACCATCTACACAAACAGTTCGACGAAGTTTGCAGCAGCATGGACTATCAGCTCGGAGGCCGTGGCTGTGGTTATCCTTGACGCTGCATCACAGACAGGAACGCCTACGATGGTGTACTCAAAGACGAACTTGGGTGCACGAATGGCAAAACGTCATTTTTTCGGATGAATCCAGGTTCTGTTTACAGCATCGTGATGGTCGCATCCGTGTTTGGCGACATCGTGGTGAACGCACATTGGAAGCGCGTAATCATCATCGCCATACTGGTGTATCACCCGGCGTGATGGTATGGGGTGCCATTGGTTACACGTCACGGTCGCCTCTTGTTCGCATTGACGGCACTTTGAAAAGTGGACGTTACATCTCAGATGTGTTACCACCCGTGGCTCTACCCTTCATTCGATCCCTGCGAAACCCTACATTTCTACATCTACATTTCAGCAGGAGAACGCACGACCGCCTGTTGAAGGTCCTGTACCGGCCTTTCTGGATACAGAAAATGTTCGACTGTTGCCCTGACCAGCACATTCTCCAGATCTCTCACCAACTGAAAACGTCTGGTCAATGGTGGCCGAGCAACTGGCTCGTCACAATACGCCAGTCACTACTCTTGATGAAGTGTGGTATCGTGTTGAAGCTGCATGGGCAGCTGTACCTGTACACGCCATCCAAGCTCTGTTTGACTCAATGCCCAGGCGTATCAAAGCTGTTATTACGGCCAGAGGTCGTAGTTCTGGGTACTGATTTCTCAGGATCTATGCGCCTAAATTGCGTGAAAATGAAATCACGTGTCAGTTGTAGTATAATATATTTGTCCAATGAATACCTGTTTATCATCTGCATTTCTTCTTCGTGCAGCAATTTTAATCGCCAATAGTGTAAATCTTATGCACCCTTACAACAGCATAACCTGTATCAACTGAAAATCTCTAAAATGGCGTACTAATTTTTTTCGGTAGTGTGTGTTGTTCAGGAATGACAAGACGAGGGTGTATACTCAGAAAATACTAGAAGGAGATACCGAATGCATATGATTAAGGTGTCGAACTAACGGATGTTCAAAATTCACGGTACTCTTGCGCGCTACCTGTCTGTACCAGCGATGTAATTACATTCAAAATTTGCATAGCGCTTACGGGCAGATCTTTCACCTTACCAGTTCCCAGAGTATTGAAGGCAATTCACACTGACGACGAAAATTCTGTTCAGCGCTGCTGAATGTTCACTGCGGAAATATTCCTGCTCTGTCCTTCGTAGCAGGGACCACGTCCCCCCGAATCATCAGAATTACGAAACTTCTACAGATGACGCAACTGTGATGCAAACTGCAGCGCTCCAGATTATACTAACGACCGTCGTCTGCGATGTGTGCGTCTGTGTGTGTTTGGTAGTCGGAGCGGTGGTACGTCGACAAGAGAGGGCTCGCCTTGGACTGTCCCGAAGATTTACGAGGCCTAATTGTCAATTGTGTCACAACAGCGCGGCGCTCAGATTTGATATATCTGGTCGGCGGACGGGCTCCGGTGGCGGGCGCGCTGTCGCCACCAGATGCCTATCGGAGGTCCGCGAAGAATGACGGCCGCTGTGCTGCGCTGGACGTCCGGTCCACTTGCCCCACCCCAACCCCCCCACCCCCCAGCACTCGCACGATCGGCCCCTTTTAATATAACATCAACACAATTCGATTATGTCGGAGCGGAACAGCCCGCCTCCTACCACCACCGCCCCTCTCCAGATCGTAACCCGCTCCACAACCCTGCCCTCCCTACTCCTACAACTCCCCTTCGATCTCGCTACATCTCGAACAGGGGCAAAAAAAAAAAAAAAAAAAAAAAAAAAACAATGCTCGGGTCGACGCAACGCCTTCTTCACATGATAAGCTCGCCCAGCGAAGGAGACTCGGAAGGCTGTCGGGAAACAACAAAAGAAGAACAAAGAAAAAAGAAAACATCCACCAGAAGCGATGAGATAAAAAGAAATAACTGAGCGAGCATTTGGAGTATGAGGTTCTCGAAATGATTGCTTCTGTCCCGTCCTGTATATATACATTCTTTCGCCCCCTTCCCTCTCTCCTTTTTTTTAATTACACACATCTATCATGGGCGCGTCACTAGGGCCGACGTCAGATCGATCTTCTTCTGTTTCTGTCCGTGACGTCACGGGAAGCCCGGTAGCAGTCTATTACGGCGGCTACCGATACGCGCCGAGCCGCTGACGAGGTACAGTCGGGGCCTCCGCCGCCGCAGCCTGTACCCTAACGGCAGGTGCGACGGGACCTGTACAGCTGAACCAAATACGGGCGCTTACAGTCCTGTCTCGCCTTACGCGCTGCGTTTATGGTGACACAACAGCTAATACTCCCGCAAAATCTACTTATACTGGATGTTAATAGTGGTCTAGGGGTGGCGTCTTTGATTCATAATCAAAACATCTACGGTCCCGGGTTTGATCCCCGCCACTGCCTAAATTTTGATAAATAATCAGCATTGGCGGCCGAAGACTTTCGGCATAAGAAGTCAGCATCATTCTGCCAACGGCCTTGTCAAGGAGGGCGGAGGAGCGGATAGAGGTTCAGGGCACTCTCTTGTCCTATGGGTGGGAAATTGCCCTTAAACGCGGGAGAATCAGCAATGATCAACGACATGAGATTGCAGAAAGCAATGGAAACCACTGCATTAAAGACACGTGACGTGTATCCACAGGACATGTGGCCTGTAATTGAAGAAGTGTCATGATGATCTCTCCATTGGCAAAAGATTCCGGAATAGTCCCCCATTCGGATCTCCGTGAGGGGACTGGCAAGGGGGAGGTTACCATGAGAAAAAGATTGAATAATCAACGAAAGGATAACGTTCTACGAATCGGGGCGTGGAATGTCAGAAGCTTGAACGTGGTAGGGAAACTAGAAAATCTGAAAAGGGAAATGCAAAGGCTCAGTCTAGATATAGTAGGGGTCAGTGAAGTGAAGTGGAAGGAAGACAAGGATTTCTGGTCAGATGAATATCGGGTAATATCAACAGCAGCAGAAAATGGTATAACAGGTGTAGGATTCGTTATGAATAGGGAGGTAGGGCAGAGGGTGTGTTACTGTGAACAGTTGAGTGACCGGGTTGTTCTAATCAGAATCGACAGCAGACCAACACCGACAACGATAGTTCAGGTATACATGCCGACGTCGCAAGCTGAAGATGAACAGATAGAGACAGTGTATGAAGATATTGAAAGGCTAATGCAGTATGTAAAGGGGGACGAAAATCTAATAGTCATGGGCGACTGGAATGCAGTTGTAGGGGAAGGAGTAGAAGAAAAGGTTACAGGAGAATATAGGCTTGGGACAAGGAATGAAAGAGGAGAAAGACTAATTGAGTTCTGTAACAAGTTTCAGCTAGTAATAGCGGATACCCTGTTCAGGAATCACAAGAGGAGGAGGTATACTTGGAAAAGGCTGGGAGATACGGGAAGATTTCAATTAGATTACATCATGGTCAGACAGAGATTCCGAAATCAGATACTGGACTGTAAGGCGTACCCAGGAGCAGATATAGACTCAGATCACAATATAGTAGTGATGGAGAGTAGGCTGAAGTTCAAGACATTGGTCAGGAAGAATCAATACGAAAAGAAGTGGGATACGGACGTACTAAGGAAGGACGAGATACGTTTGAAGTTCTGTGACGCGGTAGACACAGCAATAAGGAATAGCGCAGTAGGCAGTACAGTTGAAGAGGAATGGACATCTCTAAAAAGGGCCATCACAGAAGTTGGGAAGGAAAACGTAGGTACAAAGAAGGTAGCTGCGAAGAAACCATGGGTAACAGAAGAAATACTTCAGTTGATTGATGAAAGGAGGAAGTACAAACATGTTCCGGGAAAATCAGGAATACGCAAATACAAGTCACTGAGGAATGAAACAAATAGGAAGTGCAGGGAAGCTAAGACGAAATGGCTGCAGGAAAAATGTGAAGACATCGAAAAAGATATGATTGTCGGAAGGACAGACTCAGCATACAGGAAAGTCAAAACATCCTTTGGTGACATTAAAAGCAACGGTGGTAACATTAAGAGTGCAACGGGAATTCCACTGTTAAATGCAGAGGAGAGAGCAGATAGGTGGAAAGAATACATTGAAAGCCTCTATGAGGGTGAAGATTTGTCTGATGTGATAGAAGAAGAAACAGGAGTCGATTTAGCAGAGATAGGGGATCCAGTATTAGAATCGGAATTTAAAATAGCATTGGAGGACTTACGGTCAAATAAGGCAGAAGGGATAGATAGCATTCCATCAGAATTCCTAAAATCATTGGGGGAAGTGGCAACAAAACGACTATTCACGTTGGTCTGTAGAATATACGAGTCTGGCGATATACCATCTGATTTTCGGAAAAGCATCATCCACACAATTCCGAAGACGGCAAGAGCTGACAAGTGCGAGAATTATCGCACAATCAGCTTAACAGCTCGTGCATCGAAGCTGCTTACAAGAATAATATACAGAAGAATGGAAAAGAAAATTGAGAATGCGCTAGGTGACGATCAGTTTGGCTTTAGGAAAAGAAAAGGGACGAGAGAGGCAATTCTGACATTACGGCTAATAATGGAAGCAAGGCTAAAGAAAAATCAAGACACTTTCATAGGATTTGTTGACCTGGAAAAAGCGTTCGACAATATAAAATGGTGCAAGCTGTTCGAGATTCTGAAAAAAGTAGGGGTAAGCTATAGGGAGAGACGGGTCATATACAATGTGTACAACAACCAAGAGGGAATAATAAGAGTGGACGATCAACAACGAAGTGCTCGTATTAAGAAGGGTGTAAGACAAGGCTGTAGCCTTTCGCCCCTACTCTTCAATCTGTACATCGAGGAAGCAATGATGGAAATAAAAGAAAGGCTCAGGAGTGGAATTAAAATACAAGGTTAAAGGATATCAATGATTCGATTCGCTGATGACATTGCTATCCTGAGTGAAAGTGAAGAAGAATTAAATGATCTGCTGAACGGAATGAACAGTCTAATGAGTACACAGTATGGTTTGAGAGTAAATCGGAGAAAGACGAAGGTAATGAGAAGTAGTAGAAATGAGAACAGCGAGAAACTTAACATCAGGATTGATGGTCACGAAGTCAATGACGTTAAGGAATTCTGCTACCTAGGCAGTAAAATAACCAATGACGGACGGAGCAAGGAGGACATCAAAAGCAGACTCGCTATGGCAAAAAAGGCATTTCTGGCCAAGAGAAGTCTACTAATAACAAATACCGGCCTTAATTTGAGGAAGAAATTTCTGAGGATGTGCGTCTGGAGTACAGCATTGTATGGTAGTGAAACATGGACTGTGGCAAAACCGGAACAGAAGAGAATCGAAGCATCTGAGATGTGGTGCTATATAGACGAATGTTGAAAATTAGGTGGACTGATAAGGTAAGGAATGAGGAGGTTCTACGCAGAATCGGAGAGGAAAGGAATATGTGGAAAACACTGATAAGTAGAAGGGACAGGATGATAGGACATCTGCTAAGACATGAGGGAATGACTTCCATGGTACTAGAGGGAGCTGTAGAGGGCAAAAACTGTAGAGGAAGACAGAGATTGGAATACGTCAAGCAAATAATTGAGGACGTAGGCTGCAAGTGCCACTCTGAGATGAAGAGGTTAGCACAGGAAAGGAATTCGTGGCGGGACGCATCAAACCAGTCAGGAGACTGATGACCAAAAAAAAAAAAAAAGTGTTTTATATACCGTAATTACAAGTATTCTTCTGACACCTTAAGCTTCCTTACACATCGAGATAGTGACCGAGTTCAGCCCACCATCTTCGCACGTCTGCAGGATGTCCTAAATCTCTAAGAGTCAAAAATAGATAGGCTCAAGTGCGTTATACACTGAGTATTCTAAGGTACAAAGCAAGTGTCGAAAATGAGATCAGCTGATAGTGAGTGTATACTGTAGTGTGTGTAACACGTGCCCTTATTGTGCAGCGGCGTGGTTTATTTGTGCTCACTGCTCACATATCTCAGTAGACTACACAGATCTACAGCCTGATCCGAGACAAAGAACAATACAATTGATTCAGGCGAAGATATACAAGGTGCAGAAGTTTGAAACTGGAATTTGGTTGCAATAATTACATGTGAGAGACAGTAAAGGACTTGGGAGAGCAGTTGAATGTAATGGATAGTGTCTTGAAATGAGGATATAAGATGAACATCAACAAAAGCAAAACGAGGATAATGGAATGTAGTCGAATTAAATCGGGTGATGCTGAGGGAATTAGAATACGAAATGAAACACTCAAAGTAGTAAAGGAGTTTTGCTATTTCGGGAGCAAATTAACTGATGATGGTCGAAGTAGAGAAGATATGAAATGTAGACTGGCATTGGCAAGGAGAGCGTTTCTGAAGAAGAGAAATTTGTTATCATCGAGTATAGATTTAAGTGTCAGGAAGTCGTTTATGAAAGTATTTGTATGGAGTGTAGCCATGTATGGAAGTGAAACATGGACGATAAATAGTTTGAACAAGAAGAGAATAGAAGCTTTTCAAATGTGGTGCTACAGAAGAATGCTGAAGATTAGATGGGTAGATCACATATCTAATGAGGAGGTACTGAATAGGATTGAGGAAAAGAGGAGTTTGTGGCACAACTTGACTAGAAGCAGGGACCGGTTGGTAGGACATGTTCTGACGCATCAACGGATCACCAGTTTAGTATTGGCGGGCAGCGTGGAGGGTAAAAATCGTAGAGGGAGTCCAAGAGATGAATACACTAAGCAGATTCAAAAGGATGTAGGCTGCAGTAGTTACTGGGAGATGAAGAAGCCTCCACAGGATAGAGTAGCATGGAGAGCTGCATCAAACCAGTCTAAGGACTGAAGACCACAACAAGAACAACGATTACATGTCTGCATTTTGAAACTGATAAACAATATTTCATTCAAAATAATCTCAATTGCTATTTATACATTTCTCCCCCGTCTCCGGCAGCCTATGAATGCCCCGCCATAAATAAAACAGTTCTTCTTTTGAAGCGAACCAGTCAGCGAGCCATTTTCGTACCTTTCCATCCGAATTGAAGCGTTGTTCAGCAAAAGTGTGTCCCAGTGATGCAAATAGATGATAATCGGGCGGAGCAAAGTCTGAAGAAAAAGCTTCATGCCCTAGTGTTTCCCAACTGAACGTCTCGATCGTTTCCCTGACCCATTTTGCTGTAAGTTCTGGAGCGTTATGATGGAACAATACGACTTTGTGTTGCCTTTCTCCATATTTCTGTCGTTTTCCATGCGAATCTCGATTTAAATCGATGATTTGCTGTTGGTAGCGATCACCAGGTTTTAGCAACTAGATGACATCCTTCTGATTCCACCAAACACAGAGCGTTGTCTTCTTACCAAAGCGATTTGTTCTTGCAGTGAAAGTCGATGGTCTGCCTGGATTCACGACGCTTAGGAATTCTAAAAATATGTCGATTTTTCATCGCCTGTCAATAGTCGTTGGAGGAACGACTTTCTTTTGTATCTGGCGAGTAGCATTCCACAAGTGGCCTTTCGATTTGCTTTCTGTCTTTCATTCAGTTCAGACAGAACCCATTTTCCCAACTTCTGCACCTTTCCTATAGCTTTCAACCGAAGAGAAACGGCTCTCTGCGTCCAATTCAATTGTTCCGCGAGTTCCTGTCGAGTCTTCATCCAATAAGGCCAGCAATTCGTTGTCTTCGAACTCTTTCGGTGCTTTCCCGCACTTGGCGTTTCTAACGTTATAATCACCACGTTTGAACTTTTCGAACCACTCGAAACACTGTTTTCCCAAGAGCATGTTCGCCGAAAACCTCGACAAGCATTCGATGCGATTCTGCAGCAGTTTTCTTCAAATGATAACAGAAACCTATGCTGACCGCAAATCGTAGTTCGTAGGCACCAAACTCGACATGTTTATGGGTTCGTAACAGGTGCCGATGTATGGAACTTGGGTTACTGTGTGTTGACATTCCACGTCAGCCGTTACATAAGCAGATGGCGCTGCAGACGCGGTCTCAGGGGCCCCACACTGACGGCTAGCACCATTTACAGGGAAATTCCGGTTTCATACTTCTACACCTGCTGAAAGCACGATGCCGCAGTGGTGCCTAATCTCACATCACGTCCTTTGTACCAGTATTGGAGATACAGCGGAAACTTTGCAGTGACAGTTGGCATGATTTCGCTTCAATCACGGGAGAGTGCGGTAATATTTCTAGCTCCTCAACAGCGTCACATCTTCTTCACGTGAATGCGGCAGTGAGGAAGGTGTTCACGTTTTTTTCAGCTGCCACACGAGCCTTAAAGAAACTACGAAATTATTACAGCATCTGATGATTTCTGGAAATGCTTTGCAAGCAAACATTAAAACCTTTTTAGCAACATAAGACACGAAAGTGTACAAGATTTTATAACACATGGTCAAATAAGAATATAGGAAACGAGGATCATTTTACATTATAATGTATTAAATATGTTAATTTACTTACGTGTAACAGATAATTTTTGTTGTTTTTTTATGGTCTGAGATTGGCAGTATGGATGATGCCCAAAACCCATTAAAAAACCTAAATGTATAGGACGTACGCCCAAACTGTCCTCGATGGACTGCTGACCTGTTGTAAGTTTGTTGAACACTGAAGTTTTAGATCGACTAACTAAATGAGCCCAAAAGCCATTTAAAAAAACCTAAACATATAGGACGTATGCCCAAACTGTTCTCGATGGACAGTTGATCTGTTATCGAAAATTAACTGTGTTATATTACACAGCGAATTGTCAAAATACTGCCACGAAGTCTGTACTGAATAAGAAGCTTACTTTTCTGACACACAGTTCTAGGTACAAGTGTTAACGATTATCAATATCTTTCACTATTTAGTTCACTCAGACTGTACATTCTCTCTAATAGTAAGCGACCACATCGAACCAATGACTTCCGAATACAAAGTACGACTGGAGTCAGTCTGTTTAGTAGATAAAGAATCGATAATGAACCCATGCCTGTAAATAAACCGTGTTACTGTAAAATACGTTTGGAGATCGGATCGCTTTCAAACATCCCGCACACAGCGCATACAATGAGCTGTGACGTGTGTGCTCTTCAGGAGCACTTGGTACGGGCATTGTTTTTAGTGGTCATCATCGGGTTCTCTTCTATGTGACGAAGGATGTCCTTCTCATAGCCGAGAATGCAGTGCGTCCGTTGGTAACCACAGTCAGCCACTTTCTCGCAGGCATTACTGTAGTCGTATAAAACTATATCGGATGTCGTAGTTGCAACAGTGAATGTCGAAAATCACCTCTTTTCAGTTTGGGCGCATACTGTGAAATTGGCTGTCATAAAATAATCCAATCCTCAAATAAACTGTACGAGTACGTGGTGTTGTTGTGCTTTTCAGTCATGAGACTGGTTTGATGTAGCTCTCCATGCTACTCTATCCTGTGCGAGTTTCTTCATCTCCCAGTACCTACTGCAGCCTACATCCCTCTGTATCTGCTTAGTGTATTCATCTCTTGGTCTCCCTCTACGATTTTTACCCTCCACGCTGCCCTCCATTACTAAATAAGTGATCCCTTGATGCCTCAGAACATGTCCTACCACCCGATCCCTTCTTCTAGTCTAGTTGTGCCACAAACTTCTCTTCTTCCCAATTCTATTCAGTACCTCGTCATTAGTTATGTGATCTACCCATATAATCTTCAGCATTCTTCTGTAGCACCACATTTCGAAAGCTTCTACTCTCTTCTTGTCTAAACTACTAATCGTCCATGTTTCACTTCCATACATGGCCACACTCCATACAAATACTTTTAGAAACGACTTCCTGACACTTAAATCTATACTCGATGTTAACAAATTTCTCTTCTTCAGAAACGCTTTCCTTGCCATTGCCAGTCTACATTTTATAACCTCTCTACTTCGACCATCATCAGTTATTTTGCTCCCCAAACAGCAAAACTCCTTTACTACTTTGAGTGTCTCATTTCCTAATCTAATTCCCTCAGAATCACCCGACTTAATTCGACTACATTCCATTATCCTCGTTTTGATTTTGTTGATTTTCATCTTATACCCTACTTTCAACTGTCCTTCCAAGACCTTTGCTGTCTCTGACAGACTTACGATGTCATCGGCGAACCTCAAAGTTTTTATTTTTTCTCCATGGATTTTAATGCCTACTCAGAACTTTTCTTTTGTTTCCTTTACTGCTTGCTAAATATACAGATTGAATAGCATTGTGGGGAGGCAACAACCCTGTCTTACTCCCTTCCCAACCACTGCTTCTCTTTCATGTCCCTCAACTCTTATAACTGCCATCTGCTTTCTGTACAAATTGTAAATAGCCTTTCGCTCCCTGTATTTTACCCCTACCACCTTTAGAATTTGAAAGAGAGTATTCCAGTCAACATTGTCAAAAGCTTTCTCTATGTCTACAAATGCTAGAAACGTAGGTTTGCCTTTCGTGAATCTTTCTTCGATAAGTCGTAGGGTCAGTATTGCCTCACGTCTTTCAATATTTCTACGGAATCCAAACTGATCTTCCCCGAGGTCGGCATCTACCAGTTATTCCATTACTGCCGTTACTGTAGCCGTATAACAATGTATGCGATATCGTTATTACAATAGGGAATGTCAAAGCACCCCTCTTTTCAAAAAATGGCTCTGAGCACTATGGCACTTAACATCTGAGATCATCAGTCACTTAGAACTACTTAAACCTAACTAACCTAAGGACATCACACACATCCATGGCCCAGGCTGGATTCGAACCTGCGACCGTAGTGGTTGCGCGGTTCCAGACTGAAGCGCCAGAACCTCTCGGCCACAGCGGCCGGCACCCCTCGTTTCAGCTTGTGCGCGTACCGTGAAGTAGGCTGTTCTAAAATGATCCAATCCTCAAATTAACTGTACGAGGACGTGGTGAAAAGTAATAACTCCGAATTTTTATTTGAAAACTCGTAAAGGTTGTAAATGAAAAAGACGTTATGCTTCATGTCTACATATGTGTAACCGTCTGCCACTAGACGGCTCCGAATTGTAGCGTGCAATTTGGCGCTGTTTAACGTGGGTGCGTGAGATACTGCGTGCTGTAAGCGAATTTCGAATTCGTAGAGTTCGTCCACACATGGAGTACCCTCTCCTGCAGCACGACAATGCCACACCACAAACGAGGACTGTAATATCTGCAACGATCCGACGCTCTGGATTCACTGTCATCGATCATCCTCCATACAGTCCCGACTTGGTACCACCCGATTTTCAGCTCTTTCCAAAATTTAAAGAACTCGTTCGGGGACTTCACTTTGACATTGATGAAGTTTTTCAAGCAGAGGTTAGGTTTTGGCTCCCTCAACAAAAGCAATTATTCTACAGTGACGGTATCAACAAACTGATCTCTCGTTGGGAGACTTCTGTGCGTCGCCAGAGTGACTATTTTGATAGATAAATGGATACACATGGAGAATACAGATGTAGAGCTTAAATAACGTTTTCACTAGGACTTATGTGCTCAACGGCCGCAATAGTAGCACTGTAAACAAAGAAAATGGCAACTTCGATGGTAAGAGGTTTGAAATCAATTTTTACAGCAAATCGATTTCAGTCAGTGCGTGACCATCTACAATGCTAAAAACGTATAAGACGTAAAGTCAGACATGTAGACAATCCACTCTGACTCAACTCCTCTGGCCCTACCATCCTCATGTGTATCTTTACTGAGTCCACGTCCTGCATCGATCACCCCCTCTCAGGGGGAGCCCTGATTTTCAACCGCCGCCACCCCATTGAGCCGTCCCATTCCCCTCCTCAGTCCTACCACTGCCAGCGCTGTCTCCTGTATAACGACCACCTCACCCAAAACTGACAGCCCCCCCCCCCACCTGCCCCTATTGTAAAGTCCTTAAACAGTGTCCTAACCTCGCCTCTCCCACTTCCTGCAACACCTGCAACGAACCCCACCCCACCTACTCCTCCAAATGCAAAGCCAAACTCCCTCCCACCAACCCTGAGCTCACTGTCCCCATTCCCCCCATCGACCAGCCCATCAGCCCCAACAATTCCCTCCGCCCTTCCTCTGTGACAGTAGACTTCATCCAATTCCTGACCATCACCCTGCAGAATATCCACCCCTTCCAGTGCCCCCACACCCTCCAGCATCTTTCCCTTGTGACCTGCTCTGTTTTCCATTTAGATACCTGTGCCACCTGCTCCCACAAACAGGCCTACTTTACCTTCACCTGTCTAGACACCCTCTTTTAAGCCCCTCTCTCCTCGCCCTGTTTCCTTGCCCCCTCCCACCTTCTGGTGCTTCAGCAGCTTCGTCTCCTCTACCTAAACATTCGCTACCTCTCTGCCAACAAATACCTCTATATGCATACTCCATCCCAGCACCAGGTCGACTCCTTCATCCTTAATGAAACCTTCCTCCAACCTCACCATGTTGTCCACACCTCCCCCTGTATCCTTCCCCTGCCTGAGGTGGGATCACTATTGGCCTCCTCAAGCATCTCACTGTCTGGTCAAAGCCCCTACTCAATAATCTGACTGAACACCTTCTCCTCAGCATCTTTTTTCCCTCCCTCACCTACACCTGTAACACTATCTTTACCCATCCTGCAGCTCCCCTCATGTACAACTTCATTTCCTGTGTTGACTGTACCTTCTTCAGCTATGTGATTGCCGCCAGCCTCAACATCCATACCCATGACCCTGCTACCCTTCGACGTTGGCATCAGTTCCTTGCCAGACTCCGTGGTGACCTTGTTCCTCTCCCACAACAAACCCATCCTGAAAGTAACTCTACCCCAGATGTTATCCTCACTTCTGCCAACTTCCTTGATCGTATCACTGTGGACATCTTTGATCCAATTAGTAGTGACCACCTCCCCATCCTTCCCACTGTCTCCTCTGCCCATGGCCCCCCTGCAGCCACCCACCCAGCTGCCCCACCAAAGTCCATCAATGTATACCGCCATGCTGACTGGGTTGCCTACCAGGAATCCGTTGCCTCACAGGTCGAAAGCCAACCTCTCACCTTTCAGTGGCCCACTGACATCACCTGTGCCTCTTCCTTCCTTCAGAATACCATCACTGATGCTGTGGCAGCCCATGTCCCCAACAGACTCATCCACCTTCACCGCCCTACACTTCCTCCACAAGCTGTCCTCCTTCTTCGTGAATCCCGCAGGCTCTGCTGCTTCTTCCTCCTCACCTGTGACCAGGATACACTCATCTGCCATTGGTAATTACCGGGACACGTCCGGAATTTCCTTACAGCAAAGAAACACTGGGACTGGCGCCAGACATGCACAAACTTCAACGCCACCCTCCCTGTCAACTCCTCTAAGTACTAGTCAGCCTTCCAGCACCTTACTGGTAGCCATACCTCCCCGAATTACCCTAATCTCCACGACAATGGCCCCTTCCCTGACAAACTTAGTAAGGCTAACCATTTTGCTTCGCACCAACATCTACTCCATTCCTGATGATCCCAATTTTGATTATTCCCTTTTCTCCACCATCATGGACCGCACTGATACCTCTGTTCCATTGCTCACCCCTAGTTTCCAGTACTTGGATCAGTTACCCCTTCAGACATCAACACTACCATCACCACACACGACATCACACTTATCCTCTGCTCCAAACGCATCACGCCCCTGGTCACGATGGTTTCACATATTGCCACCCCAAGGAATCTCCCCTCCCCCCCTTCCTGGCTGTCTTTGCTACCCTATACAATGTCCTCCTGTCTACTGGCTTTTATCCCCACCCGTGGAAGACTTCCTGTGACCTGCTGTTCCCTAAAACCAACAACCCCCCCTCTGATACCTCTTCCTATCGTCCCATCTGCCTCACCTCCATGTTCAGTAAGGTCTTCTAGACCATCCTTTCCTACCATATTCACCACCACCTTAACCAGCCCCACCTCTTTCCCCTTACCCAGTGTGGCTTCCAGCTTTCCTTCTCAGCTGACGACCAGCTCCTTAACCTAACCAAACTTCTTTCCCTCCAACTTAACTCCCATCACTCTGCTATTTTGTTTCCCTTGATCTCCAGAACGCCTATGACCATGTCTGGCATCCTGGGCTCCTCTTCAAATTCCAGACCTATGTTCTGCCTATCAATTTCGTCTGTCTCGTTGCTTTCATCATCTCCTGTCGTCCCTCCTATGTCACTTTCCACAATTCCAACCCCTATACCTTCCATCCCTCCGCTAGTGTGCCCCAAGGCTCCATCCTTTCCCCTCTTCTCTATCTTCTGTACACTGCTGATATGCCCAAACTGCCCCCACCTGTTCACCTCCTCCAATTTGACACCGCCTTCCTGCCCCTTTATCCTACCCTACAACGGTCTCAACTTACCCTCCAAACCTGCTTTGACTAGTTCACCGATTGGTGAAACCAGTGGCCCCCTCAGATCAACCACTCCACGATCCAGGCGATCATCATAGCCTGCACCAACCATTCTTTACATCTCCATGATTTCTGCCTAACCACTTATGGTCGTTCTGTCCACCTCACTCCTACCCTCAAATACCTTGGCCTCACCCTTGACTGCCACCTCACCTGGACTCCTCATCTCCTTACAATTCAACACAAAGCCCACAACAAACTCTGCCTCCTGAAACTCCTGTCCAGCCGGACATGGGGACTGCATCCTTCCAGCATCCTTCACACCTACAAATCCTTGACCCACTGCACCCTTTGTTACGCCAGTGTCACTTGGATTTCCGCCCCTCCCATATTGTATAATTCCCTCCAAATCCTAGAACTCCATGCACTCCACCTTGCCTTCTATATCCACCTTCCATCCGCCACGCGCACCCATTACAACCTCATTCCCTTCCCCCACCTTCTCCTTTTCCTTGAATATACCCACACCCTTTATATTGTCTGCCAATTCAATCCCCCCATCCCCTGATGTCCCCCTTCCTCTCCACCCCCAGCCCATTGCCTCGCCTTTACTGTTGTGTCCTCTGCCCATCTCCACACCCAATACCTCCTTTCCCAACACAACTTCCAGGATCTACCCCTCCTGGATGATGAGCTTCGCCCTGACATCCAGTCCTCCTACCAACTCTATCTTCCTCCTCCCTCGTTCTCAGGGCTCCCTCTCCTCCCCCCTTCCTCTGAGTGGCTTTCCCATTCCTACACCCCTCCCTCTCCTGTGCTCCCCTTCTGTGTCTCTGCACTCCCTCCTGCCTTGTCTTCTCTCTTCATCTCCCGCACTGCCCATCTCCTGCCTCTTTGTGGGCTCCTGTCCCCTTTTTTCTCTTCCTCCCACCCCCAACCCCCACCACACCTTCCTCCCTCTTTTTTCCTCCTCCTGGCCTCCAGTCCCTCGACATGTCCCTCCCACAGTGTTTATTCCTCAAGCATGCTCCGTCGTTTCCAGTGGTTTTTTTAAGTGTCTCGCTCTGTGTGATTTTTATATTGTGGCCATCTGTTAACTCGTGGTTGACTCCAGTTATTTTAAGTACGCAACGAATTGCCAGCTGTGGTCTTTTAACTTTATATCGACTTTTTAACTGTCTACTTGTGCATGTCCTTATATTAGTGTATATTTTAACTCCCATCGTCTTCATTTACTGTGTTTTTTGTGTCCCCCTTTTATTCCCTCCCCCCCCCCCCCATAGGGGCAGGGGAATGAAATTACAGTAAAGAAAAAAAAACATGGAGACCACATATAACATAGGCATAAATTGACATCGGTTGCATTACAATTACGGCATGTAGTACATATCAAAGATTAAAGTCTTGAAGACACATGTAATAAAAACACATATTAAAACTTCAAAATGGCTTCAGTACAGAAGAACAAAGCAGCTAACGAACAAATTTTGAATTGAGGTTGCAAAACAATTACATGCAGCAAAGCTCTCAGTACGTGAGATAGGCATTACAGTGCCCTCTTTGGTCAAATGACCCATTACATAGGATATATTTTATTAAAAAATGTTGGACCAAAATTCTGTACAAAAGAACAGTTAAAACCATTTAAAAATTTGAGGCACAATCTTTTTGACCCTAGAAATCAAGAATATGGTTGATTGTAAAATACAGCAAAAAGAGAAATGTTGCTCTCTGACATGCCGGTTATAGAAGCATCAACAGGTATTAACAAAGTTTATAAGACTGTACTTTAACTAATAACAAGTGATAACTGTTGGCACACCACCATTTTACATTAATATTTATTTTTGCTCCACGTGTAAATGACGACTTCTAAACCAAATAAGTGCCGTGACCGACTGTGGTACTCTTCATAGAAAAATACCATAAATGTCCGTAATTATACAAGCGAACCCATCAGTGGAACGAATAACTACATAGTTTGATATTATGAAACATGCAGAACAAGTTGCAAACGAAAATTATTAGAGGAAAAGCTTAACACATCGATTATAACATGTGTCCTCGTGCCATGAGCATATACTTCTACTGTTCTTTTGTATAAAATCTAGGTCGGCCTTTTTTAATAAAATACATATGTGAATAAACAGGGCAATGTGATGGCTACGTCATGTACCGAGCATTGTTAATGTGATTGTAAGCTTCAAGCTCAGTTCAAATTTTGATTGTTAGCTGCTATGTTCGTCTGCATTGACGCCATGTTGAAGTTGTAATACGTGCTTTAAATACATGATTGGTCAACTCCTTTAATATCCGGTTTGTATTATACGTTGTAATTATAACACACTCGACGTGAGTTATGCCTGTGTTACATAATATGACCTTCATGTCTGATTTTATATCTCGTACGTTTTTAACCCTAAAGATGGTCACACTGGCTGAAATCGATTGGCTGTAGTAACGGACTACAGACTTCTTACTATCGAGGCTGTCATTTTACTTGTTTGCAATATTGATAACGTTTGTTATATTTTAAAAACTCTAAGAGTTCCCTCCTAAAAAATTCGGAAGCATTACTTTTCATCACGCAGTTGTGTATCCAAACTGTAAATTTCCGGACAGGGATTCGTAATTAAAATCTTACCTATGAAATCTCCTGTGCAATATTTACAGGGCTATTACAAATGATTGAAGCGATTTCATAAATTCACTGTAGCTCCATTCATTGACATATGGTCACGACACACTACAGATACGTAGAAAAACTCAAAGTTTTGTTCGGCTGAAGCCGAACTTCAGGTTTCTGCCGTCAGAGCGCTCGAGAGCGCAGTGAGACAAAATGGCGACAGGAGCCGAGAAAGCGTATGTCGTGCTTGAAATGCACTCACATCAGTCAGTCATAACAGTGCAAAGACACTTCAGGACGAAGTTCAACAAAGATCCACCAACTTCTAACTCCATTCGGCGATGGTATGCGCAGTTTAAAGCTTCTGGATGCCTCTGTAAGGGCAAATCAACGGGTCGGCCTGCAGTGAGCGAAGAAACGGTTGAACGCGTGTGGGCAAGTTTCACGCGTAGCCCGCGGACAATTGGCTCGTGCCAGAACTGGAGACTGACAGCGCCGACTTCATCTTTCAACAGGATGGTGCTCCACCGCACTTCCATCATGATGTTCGGCATGTCTTAAACATGAGATTGGAAAACCGATGGATCGGTCGTGGTGGAGATCATGATCAGCAATTCATGTCATGGCCTCCACGCTCTCCCGGCTTAACCCCATGCGATTTCTTTCTGTGAGGTTATTTGAAAGATTCAGTGTTAAAACCTCCTCTACCAAGAAACGTGCCAGAACTGCGAGCTCGCATCAACGATGCTTTCGAACTCATTGATGGGGACATGCTGCGCCGAGTGTGGGAGGAACTTGATTATCGGCTTGATGTCTGCCGAATCACTAAAGGGACACATATCGAACATTTGTGAATGCCTAAAAAAACTTTTTGAGTTTTTGTATGTGTGTGCAAAGCATTGTGAAAATATCTCATATAATAAAGTTATTGTAGAGCTGTGAAATCGCTTCAATCATTTGTAACAACCCTGTACAAGTACAAGCGTGTAATAGAAACTGTGAAGCACCCTGTGTATCTGAGACAATGTTGCTATCCCAGGCAAGAACTACAGTTTTGTGTGTTTGTGGGCGTGTGTGCAGGTTACACTTCATTCCGTTTGCCCACTGAACGGTAACTCCGAGGGTCTGTAACTCAACAGAGGACGAGAACGTAATAACGTCGATATGCGTGCGCCAGCGCGACGCTAAGAGGGCGACGTAGGGCGGAATATTAGACAGAGGGCTGTGTAGCCAAAACCTATGCGCATGCGCCATTGCACCAAATTTTGATAATTATCACATTGGTAACGTGCAGAAACACTCTAGAGACGACATTTCGATCAGCGATCTGTAGCGGCAGAGCTAAACTTCACATTTTTAAGAACTATAGTTCACTCTGTACACATGCAAACATAAGCTTTTACACGTACACTAGGGTTTTATATTGTTCCGAAATTAAATTAACAACTAAATACTGTCCCCCGCTCCTCTCCAACGTTTCCGGGATGTGATTCCCTTGATCATCGGGCAAAGGACGGAAAATGGAAACCTGCGAAAGATACCCCTGTGTCACTCACTCCCTTCGCCCCGCTACGAGGTTGTGATGGTAACAGCTGAATGAAAGCAAGTGATTAAGTCACCAAACAATTATAAATATTTTATCTTCTATGTACTCTTTTTACATCACCTAAGCATTTACCGAAAACCGGCGGGGAGAGAGCACTAGAGCTTCAAGTATAAAAAGTAATCGTTCATTTATTTGTACCTAAATGTAAAATGCAGCTCACTTATCAAACTTTTGAAACTAAGCAAACAGATAGTTAATGCCAATATCAGAAGAACCAAAAATCGTAATTTAGAAAATAACATATAAGTTTTGGAAATATTACATGTTCAGAAATATTCTTTTTATTTAAGTCTCGTTGAAGATAAGATAGGTTATTTGTCTCTAAAAAAGTTACCAATCCTCTTCATGGCTATTGTATAACCGAAAAGGCTAGCAAGTTCTCTACATCTACATCTACATCCATACTCCATGCCACTCTATCCTATCATCTCTTGGTCTCCCTCTAGAATTTGTACGCACAACACTTTCCTGCAGTAACAAATTCGTGATCGCTTGATGCTCCAAAAAATGGTTCAAATGGCTCTGAGCACTATGGGACTCAACTTCTGAGGTCATTAGTCCCCTAGAACTTAGAACTACTTAAACCCAACTAACCTAAGGACATCACAAACATCCATGCCCGAGGCAGGATTCGAACCCTCGACCGTAGCGGCCCTGCGGTTCCAGACTGAAGCGCCTTTAACCGCACGGCCACTTCGACCGGCTGATGCTCCAGAATGAGTCCTTTCAAGCGAACCCTTCTTTTAGTCATGTTGTGCCACGTACTTCTTTTATCCCCAATTCTGTTAACTAACTTTTCATTACACACGATCTACTGACCTAGCCTTCAGCATTCTGTAGCACCGCCAATTGTCAAAAGCTTCTGTTCTCTTTTTGTTTGAACGGTTTACCGGTTTATCGGCGATGTTTCACTTACATACAAGGCTACAGTCCAGATAAACATCTTTAGAAAAGATTTCCTAACACTTAAATCTATATTCGATATTAACATACTTCTCTTCTTCAGAAACGCTTTCCTTGCCATTGTCAAACTACATTTTACATCCTCTATAATTAAGTCATCATCATTTATTTTGCTGTCCAAATAGCAAAACTCATCTATTGCTTCAAGTGTCTCATTTCCTAATCTAATTCCCTCAGCATCACCTGATTTAATTCGACTACATTCCATTATCCTCGTTTTGCTTTTGTTGATGTTCATCTTATATCCTTCTCTCAAGACAGTGCCCATTCCGTTCATCTGTTCTTCTAAGACCTTTGCTGTCTCTGACAGAATTACAATGTCAAAATCAAACCTCAAAGTTTCTATTTCTTCTTCCTGAACTTTAATTTCTTCACGAAATATTTCTTTGGTTTCCTCTACTGCTTGCTCAGTGTACAGATTGAGTAACATCGCGCATAGGCTGCAATCCTATCTGACTCCCTTCTCAACCACTAATTCCCTTTCACGCCCCATGACTCCTACAACTGCCGTCTGCTGTTTGTACTAGTTGCAAATGTCCTTCTGATCCCTGTATTTTACCATTGCTGCCTTCATAATTGGAAAGAGAGTATTCCAATCAACAATGTCAAAAGCTTCTTTTAAGTCTACAAATCCTATGAAAGCAGGTTTGTCTTTCCTTAACCTGTCTTCTATGATAAGGCGTTGGGTCAATATTCTCTCGCGTGCGCCAATATTTCTGGAGAACACAAAGTGATTTTCCCCAAGGTCGGCTTCTACCAGTTTCTGCATTCATCTGTAAATAATTCGCGTTAATAGTTTGGAACCATGACTTATCAAATTGATAGTTCAGCAGTATTTACACCTGCCAACACCTGCTGTCTTTGGAACTGAAACTATTACACTCGTCTTGAGGTCAGCCTGGCTCATACTTCTTACACACCAGTTGGAATAATTTTGTCACCAATAATTCTGGTGGAATGTCTACTCATGGGCCTTGTTTCGACTTAGATCATTCAGTGCTCTGTCAAAGTGTCACATCTCCCATCCTATCATCATCTGCGTCCTCTTCTCTTTCTATAATATTGCGATCAAGATCGTTTCTCTTGTATAGCCCCTCTATGTACTCCTTCCACCTTTCAGTTTTCCCTTTCTTCTTGGTCATAGTTGCCTATTTGAGTTCTTGGTCTTCATACAGCTGCTTCTCTTTTCTCCTAAACTTCTTTTAATTTTTATGTATGCGATATCTGAACGAATCTGTGACACTCCTCTCCCCGAGAATGAGTGAAAACATTCGAAAAACTGACGTAACTGTCAGAGATTTGTGTCAGTCGGTTGTCTCTCGTTTAGCGAAACCGCTCACAATTGGAGAGTGAATGAAAAACGTTTATATAGCTGCTGTACACCCAGAGACTAGTTTCAGTTGGTTGTTCCATTCTACTGAAAAGAACCGGCTCAAAGAATAGTTAATAGACTTGTCAGTCGGTCGATGAAATTAGTCACTTACCTCATCAGTGATACCAGATCGTCTGCTATTTGCCTGGAAAGACCCTGATTCAGCAGTAGGACGGAACTCGGGAAGCCCACTCTGCCTTTAGAGGTGACGAATAAAAAACATATAGAAAAACAAAAAAAGTGCAGTGTTCAGCTGTAAAATTCAGCCGAAATATCATAGCAAGAATCCATCTGCACACCCGAGACATTGTGGAATTAGTTCAAATGGCTCTGAGCACTATGGGGCTTAACTTCTGAGGTCATCAGTCCCCTAGAACTTAGAACTACTTAAACCTAACTAACCTAACCACATCATACACATCCATGCCCGAGGCAGGATTCGAACCTGCGACCGTAGCGGTCGCGCTGTTCCAGACTGTAGCGCCTAGAACCGCTCCGTCACTCCTGCCGGCCATTGTGGAATTATATCCCTAATACGCTGCTAAGAAAAAAACTGTTTAACGCTGCATAATAAGCATATTAACCACAATAAAAATTATTATATCTTATTTTTTTAAATTTAGAATATTTTTCCTAATTAATTTTTTTTATTTGTGAATAATGTAGTTAAACGTCCAATAAAGCCTGAGCTTGCTACGTCAGTGCAGATAACTGAAAATTATGGAAATTAAATAGTGCAACGCCTTATAAACTTTAGGAGATATGTGCACCTCAGTTCTGAAAAGTACAAGTTGCAGGAATTGCGAATTAAGATTTGAGTCATTTTAAATTGTGCATAAACACATTACTGAGAATATTCTTCATCCTTCTGCATTTCTTTATTCTCATGCTTCCTGTGGGTATTCCTTTCAATATTTCTTTGTTCTTTGGCGAATGTACGATAATTATGTTTATGTCGACATATTTCAACAAAAATAACTATTAAATTCGTTTTTGTATAATGAGATTACTACGGACATAAATGGTTCAAATGGCTCTGAGCACTATGGGACTTAATATCTATGGTCATCAGTCCCCTAGAACTTCTACTTAAACCTAACTAACCTAAGGACATCACACACATCCATGCCCTAGGTAGGATTAGAATCTGCGACCGTAGCGGTCACGCGGTTCCAGACTGAAGCGCCTACAACCGCACGCACGGACATACATACTTTTTCCACAAATGACAATATAATTCCTTAGAAGTTGATTAAAAACAGTCGTGACCGCAATAAATCATTTATTTGCAATGGTTACCGGTTACTGTGACCATCTTCAGAGCATTTAGGTAGGCGGTGTGGTTGAACAGAGCAGGTGTTGTGGATTCACGAGCGTCAACTGCTCGCTAGGCAGCCCTGGATGCCTCACGATGTGTCCTATCGATAGCTCTTTTACTTGAGTTGGGAAATAAATTACTTTTCTCCCTAACTCGATTCAATACCTCAGTACGAACGTAATTATCAGCATTCTTTTGCAGCAGATTTGAAATGCTTTTATTCTAGTCTTGTCTGAACTGTTTATCATTTACGTTTCACTTCGGTACAAGGCTACCCTATAGATAAATAACACGAAAAGCCTTTCTGACACATAACTTTATTTTCGATTCTAACAAAATTTGCTTCTCCAGAAACAGTATGCATCTTATTGCTTCTCTGCTTCCACAATCGGCAGTTATTTTGCTGCCCCGAAGGCAAAGCACAGGTATCACTTTTAGTGTCTCATTTCTGTTATGTCCGCACTATAACACAACAAATATTCCGTGATAACCAAATTTATTTGACCTTCTGTCACGCAAAACAAAACTTAAGTTCGACTACACAACACTTCGCTGGCTGTAGCGCCAAGGAGAAATCAGAGTCACTAGCAGAGAATACAAGTCCAAACCACTGCCAACCAGTCGATACCGACGCGTCGCAAGTTTCCAGCCAGGGACGCCACAGTACGGTTCGGTCGTCGTGAATCCAGCAGCCGAGTAGTAACACACTCATCGGCGAAGATTGAACTCGTTAAACCGGCTCAGGGAGCTCGCTTAAATCCGCAGGTCCGGGCAATCAGAATGTTGGTAGATGGCGCCCTTATACGGTTGCTCACTCTGGTGGCAAGGGCAGCGCCACCAGGGTAATCCGTATCGATAGTGGTGTGTACGCTGCCGCTAACCCCGCGACGACGCGTTCACTTGCGCCAGTTGTTGACATCGTGTGCGGCGCCAGCGGTACTCGCTGTGTGCCGCGCGTGTTGCAGCACGCCGCGCCGAGTTGACGGCTGTTGTGCGGCGGCCGATATCACAATTTCCATTTCTAATTCCCTCAACAAACACCTGCACAGCGAGTAAGGTAATCCAATGTCCAATTTTATGGAGTTAGACGGAGTTCACTGTGGATTTAGAACATAGTTCTGTGAATCAAAGAGTTTAGCACTCGGCACACGTAGAACGAAGTAATAAATTTTGATTTCAGCGCCGAACCGTCGTGGAGCGAGGTGAGCGGAGCCGCCCACCGGCTGCTGACAGAGCGGAGGATCGCGTGATCCACTGTGTGCGGCCCACCCCCGCCCCACCCGCCCCACCCGGGTCCCACCCTCAGTGACGCGGGGCCCCGGAGCTCATCGCCCGCCGTCTGCCGGCAGTCACGCACGCTGATGGGCCGGCTGCCCCGTGATCACTCATCGGCGCTTTTTTCAGATCAACGGAATGGGCCCGCGGCCCTCGCCAGCCTACTTCACCTCGCTAGTAATTGGTGCTGGCGCCAGAGAACATTAGGCCAGCGTCAGCCTACACAGTGTGGTGTTTACGATATGTCGTCACAGACACTGGTACGAACATGAGCGACCCCAGGCAAACTGGAACATACAGAACCCCTTCAACTACTAGGGATAAGACGTTCATATTCCAAGGACATGTACAGTAGTGTGTTCTGCAGGAATGATTACCATATGAACCACGTCGGCCCGCGGGCTCAACATCAACATCACAATCGCGGCGCAACGCCACCTAAAGGTGAAATGTGCCTGCGGCTCTCTTTGTCGCTATAAACCGAGGGTAATGGATAAGTGTGACTTCAGCAGTCGTGCAGGATGCGAACCTGTGGATTTGAAAGAGGGCGCATTATTGGCATGAGAGAAGGGATGCATCCATACCAGAAATTGCTGCTCGTGTGGGTCGAAGCCTTTCTACAGTGCAACGGGTGTGTGCAGAATGCTTCGCGGAAGGCCGTAGAACGCGACGAGATGGTTGAGATGGCACCACCGAAACCGCCCGCGAGAAGACTGACACCTCATCTGAATGGCATTGCGGGACATACCTGCGTCCTCCTCGGCTCTGGCGCAAAGCTGGAACAGCGTAACACATCGTACCCTGTCAGGGATGGCAGTCCGTCGCTGTTGACTACGGCATGGGTTACGTGCTCGTCGTCCACATCTCCGCCTACCTTTGACGAATGTGCAGAAACATGCTAGACAGCAATGGAATAATGGTTAACGTCACTGGGGACAGAAATGGCATCAGGTAGTGTCTTCGTACGAGTCCAGGTTCTGTTTGTTGGAAAATGATGGCCGCATTTTGGTTCGCCGCAGACAGTGGGAGCGGCATCACAGTGACTGCATTCGCACAAGACATTCGGCGCCAGTTAAAAGGCCGTATGGTGTGGAGTGCTGCTGGGTACAACCACAAATCACAGTTGGTGCGTGGCCAGGGCACTGTCATCAGTGTGGCATACGTGAATGAAATTCTGTGACCCGTAGCAATATACTTTCCACACAAGGTCCCAGACGCCATTTCTCAGCAAGACAATGCACGACCACGAATACTTGCCTTATTTATGTCACAGTATGTCAGCCATTTGCCTTGGCTCATCGAATCACGTCAATCGAAAATGTGTGGGACATGATGAAACGACGGGTGCAGCGCTCTGGTCCAATGCCGACCACAACAGATGAACTTTGTAACCAGGTGAATGCATGGATGGCTATACCACAGGATGTCATTCTCGCCTTACACGCGTCGATGCCATGCATGGATCAAATTATCAGGGCCCATGGCGGACCGTGTGCCCGCTATGCAATAGGACACATGCCGAACCAAGGCGACTGAAATGCTAATCAGTTTTGTAGAGATACTGATGTACATGTCCTGTGAATACAAACGTCCTATCACTAGTCGTTCAACGTGTTCTGTTTTTTTTTTGAACAAGTGTGTAGCTTCTAATTTTGTGTTACAGGTTTTGTGTGATTTAATGTTTGGCGTTAGTTTCATGGTCCACAATCGAGTTGGGCAAGGTGTTCCAGAGCTATTCTGAGGACGCGGCAGCGGGTGTACCGGGAGCTACTATAGCCCAATAGACGGTTCAAATGGTTCAAATGCCTCTGAGCACTATGGGACTTAACTGCTGTGATCATCAGTCCCCTAGAACTTAGAACTACTTAAACCTAACTAACCTAACCACATCATACACATCCATGCCCGACGCAGGTTTCGAACCTGCGAACGTAGCCGTTGCGCGGCTCCAGACTGTAGCGCCTAGAACCGCTCGGCCACTCCGGCCGGCTCCAATAGACGGGTCACGGGCGGCAGACGACCTGGAAGGCACTGTCGAGACTAAATTTCGTCATTAACAATGTCTTTGCTAATGAATGAACATAAAATTGTATTCACTTCTGCACTGCTGTCCGACTGTTAACATTAAAAAGTAGTGAAATATCAGATCTGCACGTTATTAAAGAAAATGTCACAATCCAAAATCGCTAAAAGAACATTTTATTGGATGACCGGCTTCGCCAGAGCTATACTGTCATCATCAGATGTTGCGCTTTTGAATTTTTTCAACATATTATCCTTCAGTGTTACAAGTCGCTTCACATTTCATATGTACATCCCACTAGAATGAAGTTCAGTAGGGGGAAGGGGGCATAAAATATAGTATGAAGCGACGTGTAACACTGATGAGTAATATGTTACAAAAATTCAAAGCCGACCGGAGCGGCCGCGCGGTTCTAGGCCTTACAGTCTGGAACCGCGTGACCGCTACGGTCGCAGGTTCGAATCCTGCCTCGGGCATGGATGTGTGTGATGTCCTTAGGTTAGTTAGGTTTAAGTAGTTCTAAGTTCTATGGGACTGATGACCTCAGAATTTAAGTCCCATAGTGCTCAGAGCCATTTGAAGCAAATATTTGATTAACAGCTTAGTAATGATCTGATAATTAGAGGAAAATAAATGAATAATATTACTATTATTGTGACTTCTCTGACTACAGTTCTTAAATGACGTGAAGATTGACATTTTTCAGAGTGGATAGGAGTCCTTTGGTTTGCAGCCGAGTGGAGGGTCTCAACCAGACGCTTCGTCGACTCCGTGGAGGTCTTGGCCGCAGATATCTACACTTGCGCTATTGGGTGGGTAATTGTAAGACGTCCCTAGATAGGTCAGGGGTGCACTACACAAAGGAAGCGACCACTCGGGTAGCAGAGTACTTGTAGCGTCCACATGGGGGTTTCCTAGGCTAGGCAGTAGTGCGAGGTGTTCTGCTGAACACTAACCAGTCGACGTGCAGGGAGGGAAATCAGGACGCGCTCAGTATAAAGACACTTCAGCTATCAAGATATTAGCAGTAAATTTTCAGAGTGTTCGGAATAAAGTTCCTGAATTTACTGCCCTCCAGGAAGTGTGTGGCGCGCAAATTATTCTCAGGACTGAAACCTGGCTGACCCTGAGATAGGAAGTTCTGAAATATATAGTGAGGGTTGGAACGTGTATCGGAAAGACAGATTAGACACCGTAGGAGGTGGTGTCTTCATTGCAATTGACAAAAATAATAGACTGGGATGTCTATAGATTCATTACAGGTGGTACAGACAAGCCGTCGTGTGAATTACTTTTGAACACATTATCCGAAAACTGTCTTGAACAGCTAAATCGACAGGCAACGCGTAATGGAAATATTTTAGATCTGGTAGCCACGAACAGACCAGACTTCATCGACGGTGTCAGTGTTGAGACAGGGATTAGTGATCATGATGTTGTCATTACGACTATGGTTACGAAAGTTAAAAAGTCGGTCAAGAAGGCTAGGAGAGTATTCCTACTAGAAAGAGCAGCTAAGCAGTTGTTAGCATTGCACTTAGTAAATGAATCGACTTCATTTACTTCCGGTACGATGGACGTGGAAGAATTATGGGCAAATTTTAAACACATTGTAATTCACGCATTGGAGAACCATGTGGCGAAAAAGTGGGTTACGGACAGAAAAGGCCAACCGTGGTTTAACAGCGCAATTCGGAGAATGCTCAGGAAGCTAAGAGAGTTGCACTCGCGGTACAAGAAAGATCGGGAGAATGAGGACAGGCAAAAGTTAGTAGAGATTCGTGCTGCTGTAAAAAGAGCGATGCGCGAAGCATTCAACCACTACCACCGTCATACCTTAGCAAAAGATCTTGCTGAAAACCCATGGAAATTCTGGTCTAACGTAAAATCGGTAAGCGGGTCGAGGCTTCCATCCAGTCATTCACTGATCAGTCTGGCCTGGCAACGGAAGACAGCCAAACGAAAGCTGAAATTTTAAATATAGCATTTGAGAATTCTTTCACGCAGGAGGATCGTACAAACATACCACCGTTCGAGTCTCGTACAGATTCCCGTATGGAGGACATAGTGATAGACATCCCTGGGGTTGTGAAGCAGCTGAATGGGTTGAAAATAAATAAATCGTCAAGTCCTGATGGGATTCCAATTCGGTTTTACAGAGAGTACTCTACTGCATTGGCTCCATACTTAGCTTGCATTTATCGCGAATCTCTTGCCCGCCCGCTGGGTACGCTAATTTACTTGATTTTGTATCAGACATGTCGTCTGTTTATAGATTGAAAAGAATGAGTGCTAGTGCCGAACTATTCGGGAGGCCATTATTCAGAAACATGCTCTTTCTATTAGTGCCATGAAGTGAATCCCTGATTTGCCTCGTCCGTTAACGGTTTTATGTTTAATGATTCAAGTTATCATGGCGGTATGTTTATTTTTACTGTGACATTGTAGGCGGAAGTTGCTAGGAGCCAGTTGGATGTGATGTGTTGAATGGTTAGCGGTGAAACTATTTTCGTCCTGTGGTCGGATCACGAAACCGTTTCATTCGCGAGGTCGATGGTTCAGATCCGCGTCCGGCTATCCAGGTTTAGGTTTTCCGCTCCAGGTGGATGCCGAGTGGTTCCTTTGAAAGGTCATGATCGATAGCTTTCCCCGCCATCGATCTGTTCCGAGTTTGTCTCTAACTCCATCGATGTCGACGGGATGTTAAGCAATAATTATGTTTCCTAGTTTAACCCTCTCGTAGATTGAAAATGTGGTGTCACCGCCAGACACCACACTTGCTAGGTGGTAGCCTTTAAATCGGCCGCGGTCCGCTAGTATACGTCGGACCCGCGTGTCGCCACTGTCAGTGATTGCAGACCGAGCGCCGCAACACGGCACGTCTAAAGAGACTTCCTAGCACTCGCCCCAGTTGTACAGCCGACTTTGCCAGAGAGGGATCAATGACAAATACGCTCTCATTTGCCGAGACGATAGTTAGCATAGCCTTCAGCTACGTCATTTGCTACGACCTAGCAAGGCGTCATTACCAGTTTATATTGAGATTATAATTAATGTATCATCAAGAGCGATGTTCTCCAATTATGGATTAAAGTTAAGTATTCAAGCAACTACGTTCTTTTCTTGATAGGATAATTACTTTACCTTGTTCCAGACCTCACGCCAGTCTGCGTGAGATTAAACGCGTGCATTTCGGCCTCCTCTAGCAACACGGTGTTGGCTCTTCAGCCAACACATCAGAAACGAGACTGACGACCCTTATTTTCGAGGACTGTCCATAAATTAAAGACCGTTTTCTTTTTACAAATCAGGAAAATTTTATTCGTACAAAATTTGTACATAGCATTCTTCGTACACGGTACGTGATCCCCACACTTCTTGAGTCGGGGAACGACGTCCTTGATCTCTCCATCACGTTCTACAACCAGCTTGACGCATCTTCATGTACACTCCTGGAAATTGAAATAAGAACACCATGAATTCATTGTCCCAGGAAGGGGAAACTTTATTGACACATTCCTGGGGTCAGATACATCACATGATCACACTGACAGAACCACAGGCACATAGACACAGGCAACAGAGCATGCACAATGTCGGCACTAGTACAGTGTATATCCACCTTTCGCAGCAACGCAGGCTGCTATTCTCCCATGGAGACGATCGTAAAGATGCTGGATGTAGTCCTGTGGAACGGCTTGCCATGCCATTTCCACCTGGCGCCTCAGTTGGACCGGCGTTCGTGCTGGACGTGCAGACCGCGTGAGACGACGCTTCATCGAGTCCCAAACATGCTCAATGGGGGACAGATCCGGAGATCTTGCTGGCCAGGGTAGTTGACTTACACCTTCTAGAGCACGTTGGGTGGCACGGGATACATGCGGACGTGCATTGTCCTGTTGGAACAGCAAGTTCCCTTGCCGGTCTAGGAATGGTAGAACGATGGGTTCGATGACGGTTTGGATGTACCGTGCACTATTCAGTGCCCCTCGACGATCACCAGTGGTGTACGGCCAGTGTAGGAGATCGCTCCCCACACCATGATGCCGGGTGTTGGCCCTGTGTGCCTCGGTCGTATGCAGTCCTGATTGTGGCGCTCACCTGCACGGCGCCAAACACGCATACGACCATCATTGGCACCAAGGCAGAAGCGACTCTCATCGCTGAAGACGACACGTCTCCATTCGTCCCTCCATTCACGCCTGTCGCGACACCACTGGAGGCCGGCTGCACGATGTTGGGGCGTGAGCGGAAGACGGCCTAACGGTGTGCGGGACCGTAGCCCAGCTTCATGGAGACGGTTGCGAATGGTCCTCGCCGATACCCCAGGAGCAACAGTGTCCCCTCACGCCCCACGTGTTGAGCAGTTCGGCGGTACGTCCACCCGGCCTCCCGCATGCCCACTATACGCCCTCGCTCAAAGTCCGTCAACTGCACATACGGTTCACGTCCACGCTGTCGCGGCATGCTACCAGTGTTAAAGACTGCGATGGAGCTCCGTATGCCACGGCAAACTGGCTGACACTGACGGCGGCGGTGCACAAATGCTGCGCAGCTAGCGCCATTCGACGGCCAACAGAGCGGTTCCTGGTGTGTCCGCTGTGCCGTGCGTGTGATCATTGCTTGTACAGCCCTCTCGCAGTGTCCGGAGCAAGTATGGTGGGTCTGACACACCGGTGTCAATGTGTTCTTTTTTCCATTTCCAGGAGTGTACTTCCTCGTCGGTTGAGAAGCGTTTACCGGTCATATGTTTCTTTAGGTAAAGGAAAAGAAAAGATGGAAATCACTGGGTGCCATGTCAGGGTTATAAGCAGGATGGATAAGGAAATCGTATTTGAACCATTACAATATTGTGGGGGGTACGGCTGCTGTATGGGATCCAGAGTTGTCCAAACGCCCTTGCCGAACCTCCCTCTTCGCTTGTTTTGTGTCGCTCTTCGAAGTTTTTTTTAACGTTCCATAAAGACTACAAAAACAGTCGGCGAGAATATCCCCTTTTCGATCGCCAAAGACAATGACCATGACTGTCTTGTTAGAGGTTGCCTAACGAAATTTTCAGACATAAAGTGGACTAGCAGGTAGTTCCAAGTCACTGATTGACCTTTGGACTCAGGCGTATTATGGTAAGCCTGTATTTCATCACCTATAACGATTGAGCTCAGAACCTCATGTTCTTCCCTCCCAGTACGATCCAAAAATTTCTGTGCACACTCCACACGTTTTTTCTTGGGAACCTCTGTCAACATTTTCGGCACCCAACAAGCGCCCTGAGCCGTGCTGGCCCCGGCTTATGCGTTGGTTTAAGCCTTGACTGTTACTCTGCGTTTGGTTTCACGAGGTTGTTGCGGTTATGCCGTGGTTCTTCTTCTTTCTACGTGTGGCAGGAGCGGTGTCTATCGATATTCGCACCATGTACTATCTTTGGTCTGGTGCTTATATTTTCCGGCTGGCCGGTGTGCTGCAGTGGGTCGGTTGGTGTGGACCAGCCAGGAAATCTCCGCGCGGCGCAGTGGGCCAGGCACGCTGGTGGTCTCTACGCAGTGTCGGAGTGTGTGGCAGCTATTCCGATTGTTACGGGGTTCGTGGCTCACCGAGCCAGGACATCAAAGTTTAGTGGTGATTTATTTACCGAAGCCAGTCCGTTCACGTTGTACCGTTGGTTTTCATGGTTGGCTGTTGGGGTATTCCCGTGAACAACAGCGAGTGTTCGAGTTAGTGATAGTTTGGCCACCATCCGGTGGAGTTCAACTGTATTTTGGTTATTTGAAGTCCAAGTGCACCACCGGAATCTTTTGCCTTCTGGCCGTTAGCGTTCCGGTTACCTGCCCTGGCCGCTGAAGTAAAATTCAGGCAGTGTCCTTTCCTCACCGTGTTGTCGCTGTCCAACACGTGTGTGTAGTTTTGACAGCTTATGAATACTTGCTTGTGGGTGGCTCCGCCATTTACGCTTTGGCATTGGAATTCCTTGTGTACTGGTCGGGTGGAAAGCAAATCGTCTTGTCAGTGGGTCCGTTGACTGTCACTTGGTTGGGTTGCCGGCGGATCGTATATTGGTTGGCCGACTACACGTCTCCCCCGCCGCGCGGGATTAGCCGAGCGGTCTAAAGCCCTGCAGTCATGGACTGTGCGGCTGGTCCCGGCGGAGGTTCGAGTCCTCCTTCGTGCATGGGTGTGTGTGTTTGTCCTTAGGATAATTTAGGTTAAGTAGTGTGTAAGCTTAGGGACTGATGACCTTCGCAGTTAAGTCCCATAAGATTTCACACACTTTTGAACTTACCTGTCTCCCCCAAGCAAACGTTAATATTTCAAGTGCAGACCGACTGCCGGAAACTTCTGAGCTGCGCTGACTGTACTGCCTTTTCTTATTGGTGTTTGATTGTATATTGTAATGGCTCGTAGCTGATGGTTCGAATTTGTATGCTTTTAGTTGGGTATTAAATAATGGGCTTTCAGCCGTTTTAAAATTAAAAGTTCCTTACTTGTCAAGTATTGCATTGTTTGGGCCTTCAGCCTCATTTGAAATATTATTTAGGGATAAAATCTAGCTCTTTCTGCCTTGTAAAAATTTATTGTAATGTGTTTTAAATCATGGGCCTTCAGCCGTTTTAAAAATTAAAGAGGTTGTGCCCTTAACCAATAAGATTGTGTGACATATTCAATCGGTAGTTAAGCTCAGAAATTTGGGCTGTAGTGTTTGGGCAACTTAATAAAGTTATATGTGTTCGAGTGTAACTGACAGCCGCTCATTTTTGGCCCCTTTCCACAATTCCAACCATCTGTTCTGTCCTGCGGATTTAACCAGGCGTCTCACGCACACTTTCCCGTACCACAAACTTTTTCATTATAATGGTTTAGATCTTTGATTCGCTGACTTCTTGAATCGAAATAGCGAGATCTCGAAGTATGAAGCAGTGGTCGTCACGAAGCTAGCCTCAGTCTTCTCCAACAATACGGCATCAATCGAAGGCCTTCTTCCCCTTCCTTCCTCTCCATGCCCACTGGTTCCTATCGCTCGAGAACTAAACAAACCACTTCTAACATTACTATGATTAACCACTTCTCCTCTAACGTTCATCAGACGAGGAGGAATTTCAACTGGGCGCAACGAGAGTAACATTTGACAATAGACGGCAGCGGAACGTCCATCCCAGCAACCACAGCCAGTCTGAATGAACTTCCAGTTCGCGGGAACGCCCGTTGTCAAGCGAGAAGCGCCTGCTGCAAATTAGCTTTGCCAGCTATAGTCCGATTAACGTTACTCGATAGTTGACACTGCACGTGTTAGAGCTGGTTTCCTCCAATCAACGTCACGCCGGAATCGTTCTCCGTTGCTAAACTGTCACAACAACTGGTCAATCCACTTCGAATTTCTTGTCCGACTTTCTTTCCTGATGTATTTGGATCCCGAATAATGGGTCTGGTACTTTTCTTTCATAACACATGATAACCAAATTGTCACAGGTCTTTGTGAAGTCTCTTATAAATGCTAGGACCAACACCCTTACGAAAGATTTGGAAGCAGTACCCCAATGCATTGTTAAAAATTTTATAAAACATCTTGTACGAAACAAATTTTACACAAATCTTTTATGTTGCTGTTGAAAGCTAGCTACACGTGACGTGTCTTCCACAGCGCCAGAGATTGCGCCAAAGAGTATTATTCCGGCGCCTCCACTGGTGCAGTAGTAGTTCAGAGGTTGCCGAGTGCAGTACTTGTTGAGAGGATGTCGAGAGCAGTACTAGTTCAGAGGATGTCGAGTGCAGTTGTTGTTCTGTTGGGTTAGAGAGTAGATGCTGTTCTGTTGGTGTAATGTATAGATGGAAGATGTTGCAATGATCACAGTGTATTTTTCGTCAATATATACTCAGGTAAAAAAGAAAAAAAATTATTTCACGTTTCTTTAATGACAATGCGTCTTGGTCACAGGTTCAGTCAACAAAGCATCTGGCTCCTGTTCATCTATTAGACTTGTAATTCTGGCTTCTATGTGAAATTATAGTATTTCTGGTTTTTCAATTAGTTCATTTCAAATGGTGTTTAAAATATCTTGTCGTATTGAGGAAGAACCGTGCCAGATACATGTACGTTGAGTCACACTACCACACACAGAACAGTTACACTTGTGCTTTGTTGTTTCGTAGCTTTTATAGTTGCAGGGGACTTAATTAATCAATTGTGTTAATGGAAATTTCTTGTCATTCTTTATTTTTATTTTATGCAATCAGATTGCGTGCTAATATTACTCAGGGCCAACCGGTTACGAGATTTCGTAACCGGACACACAGCTACTAAAGTTATTGCATTATTGCATTTATTTCTTTTTAATTAAGCCTCCATGCACTGTACGGGTCTAAGAGTGCACGATTTCTGACCGCGGCGGAGACTGCGATTTTCACGCGACGCCACGGGAGTTCCGAGCTACGGACGAAAATGAGTGTTTCAGCTTTAGTGGCTGAACGAGTGCACCCACGATACGTTTTTGACGGAGGTGAACACGCCAAGCAAGGGAAAGGGCGCTAGCCGTTTTCGTGACTTCGTTCAACCTGGGGAACAACAAATTCATTACTGCTTGTTATCAACCTCACATTAACGTCTAATTATGCTGTCGACAAATTTGATCCTTCACCTACAGGAAGTAAAACACGTTCAGATAACGGAGAATTCTTAGCGTACGCTCGGGTTCTCCCCGTGTGACGTGTCTTCCAATCTTGCCACCAATCTAGGCCAAGAATATTAACCCGCAATTACCTCTGCGTCTGCCGGTGGCGTGCAGCTCCCGTTTTCTGGTCGGGCATAAACGGCGTCAACGCGATTTAGTTACTGTACCCAAAGCGTGGCAGTTCCTTGACCTCCACAGAATCTTAAACGTGTCTGCTGTAATCTCTAATACGTCACAAGGTAACTGTTGCATAGAAGTGACCCGGTAACACAAGAAGAACGAATTAAAAAAGAAAGTACAAAATCTATAACACGTTGTATGGGTAAGCAACTGTACGTATCTTGACAACTGCGTAGGTTAATTATATTAATATTAATACCAACCTCAGATCTTTCGCAGATGATGCAATGAAGTACTCTGTGAAGAAATCAGTCTAAATGTCTAGTTACATATTTAATAAGATTTCAAAGTTGTGCAAAGACTGGCTATTTGCTGTAAATGTTAAGAATCGTGTAGCTGTGCAATGCATAAAACGATGTAACGTACTGTCCTATGACTAAAATATAAGAGTCACAACTGGAAACTATATACTATGATGTATCATGCAGCGTAACTTGTTGTGACAGTGCGAGAGAGAGACAAAGATATTGTTTATTACTCTGTGGCGGTCAGCGCTCACATAATTATTCTTAGGATATAGAGCTTTTGTTCTTGTTAAGAGTAATTTTACAAGAGGAGAGCCATTCTTGTGAAGGAAAAATCGACGCCCTTGCGAGATTTTGATTCACATTGTAAAATATGTGTGTATATGGAAGGAAATCAGTTAATAGAACAATAAAATATTGTTCATTTCAAGAACGTACGTGTTATTCTACAACCAGCGTATACGTCTATTGTGATTTAATAATAAATACCAGCTTGAGAACAGTTCCGACGGGAGCGTTCAGTTCTAGTGAAATATTTCGATGCTTTCTTCGGAAAAGAAGTCACTTCATGGATCATTCAAATCCACAACTGTACCTGGACATTTCTCAGAACTGAAAGCAATCTGATTGCTATGCAACACAGCCCCGAAGAATATTTCTCCGTACGTTTGTAACCTCCCCCTCACTTATCGACCTTAATGACAGTGAAAAATGAAACCGCGTGTACCTAATGGGAATTTTGGAAAAGCAATCGTCACCGAAGTTAACCTGTCGGTAAAGAGGGAGGAAAGGGTTACATCTAAATGAAAGGAAAAATGCAAGTGAAACTGGTGGAAATTAATATAGAAATAGGGATAAAGTTAATAAAGAAAGTAAATGTGCGGCCGTTACGTTAACAATCAACTAGCGGTAATTAGATATTTGAGATTTGGGGGAAATTACGGTCGCCAGTCCTATGGACAATTACTATAATAACTGAAAAAAAAGGTTATTACACATATAATTAGCACTAGAAGCGTGGCAACTGAAGGTTGACACGTGTAGTGTGAAAACTGAAAGTTTGTCAGAAGTAATAAATTTCGCTACACTTAATTTAGCAAAAGAATTAATGAAACCGGAAAATCGAAAGTTAATTTAGTGACTGAAGTTAATAGTGAGCTTTCTTTCTGAAGCACATCGAAATACAGTTAGTCTTGGACTACCTCAACAATCATTTCTAAAGCTACTTGAATCTACGCAATTTAGAAAGAAGAGATTTAACTTTGAACTTGAATTAAACGATTCTGAACAATTAACAATAGTAAAATTTAGTACGTACCAAGCTGAGCTGCAGTCACAGAAAGCTAAAATACGGTAACAAAACTCGCACTCTTAATTTGTGCTTGTGTAATCTAACTATTGTAGCCAGCTATGAATACTTAAATTGAAACCGAGCGGGGTGGCGCAGTGGTTAGACACTGGACTCGCATTCGGGAGGACGACGGTTCAATCACGCGTCCGGCCATCCTGATTTAGGTTTTCCGTGATTTCCCTAAATCACTCCAGGCAAATGCCGGGATGGTTCCTCTGAAAGGGCACGGCCGACTTCCTTCCCCATCCTTCCCTAATCCGATGAGACCGATGACCACGCTGTCTGGTCTCCTTCCCCAAACCAACCAACCAACCAGCCAACTTAAATTGAACTTTGAAATTAAATTATTATGCTGGCGTTTGAATTTCAACGACACTCGGGTTCATTTCGGAAAAGGAAGGGACCCTGCTTGGCAATGCAATTGGGACAATGAGCAACAAAGGTTCATGCGAAGTTGCTATAATTTTGCGAGGCAAATGGAACAATTTGAAAAGCTGAGGTCTGCCATACAGTTCTGAAACTTTACGTGCTTTTAGTCTTCCTTGTTGGTTGATTGAAGGTATGAAGCCGTCGATCGAGGAGGTGGCGACAGTCACTCATTGTCGGCCGTCGCTGTTGCAGAAGCTGGATGTTGGCGCGCCTTCTTCTCGACACGGTCACCAGGCGAAACGGGCTCTTGATGTGCGCCAGCTAATGCTTCCCGTCCGCGACACCATGTCAGAAACTATCATCGCGAGTCGAGCGCAATTACATGCTGCCAAACCCCGAAAACGCGGCAACTCGCGGGAGCGTCACACAACACACCTGCTCCACTCGCTACTCCAGCCAGACTCCTACAGCTCTGCCCGCGCTCCACGCGGTAGAGTTAACACTACCAAAGATCCTACACACTTTGAGTCTTCACACGACCTATCGATGTAAGCGCTCGATAGCAGTTTTCCCTAGGCAAGACCCAGCGTAAAAATACAAATAATATTTACGAAACAAACCAATTATACATCGACATAAGTGCATAAATATATATATATATATAAACAGTAAAACAATCACAATATATAAAGAGACAGAAATGTCATATCTTGAGGTAACAAAACAAGGAAAAAAAATAATAGTACAATAGATGGAAATAGGAGGATATGCATTTCCGGCGTTACACGTTGGTTACCAGTTTCAGCTCAACACGGTAACTGTAGCAGCTGGAGCAGATTTCTACAACAGCGGAAGCGTGTAATCGCTATCAATTTCACACATCGCCCTGTGTACGCTGTATGTACTTACCCAAAAAAGTGAACATACAGTTACTCACACACATAGAAAGTCAGCACAAGGTGGTGTGGGAAACATTTCAGTATAAAGGTCCCGTAGAGCTAAACAGTAATTAGCCTAGTAGTAGTAGTAAACAAATTTTTATTTCAAAGGAGCCTTTGTAATAGTGATACAAACGCTTGGTGGTAAAAATTTGTAGAGACATGAAATGAAGCGAGCGCTTAGGGTCAGTAGTAGATAAGCCCATGGTAGACTTCGGCTCATTGGTAGGATACTAGGAAATTGCAGATCGCAAAGGAGAGCGGATGAACAATCAGGATAACTTCTGTGTGTTTATAGATTTCAACAAACCGTACGACAGGGCAGTGGGAGAAGAGACGTGGAGGATAATGGCAGAGTGTGGGATACCGGACAAATTGATAAATGCATCTTAAATGTGCCTGATGGAATAAAAGTGTAGAGTAAAAGTACAGGGTGAGTTTTCAGAAACATTCGAGTTTAAGACAGGAGTGAGACCGGGAGGTGTTATTTCACCAACCCTGTTGTGTCTTACCCACTCGTCAAATACGGGGTGCCCAGGAAACCTGCTCTCTCGGAACGCTAGAGAAGAATTCTAGCAAATCGTATCAATGACATTTTATTACAGTAAGATAAATGGCAATACTTAACGGTGAAAATTTACTGTGCTGTGTGACATGCAATGGGTGGCAGACAAAATAAGAAATCTTATCAGTACAGACAATGCCTAATACAACTCGCTGCTGTAGAGCTTGTAGAACGGCTAGTGTTCAACTGGGCCGCAGCCAAGCGTCGCGGCGCTTGTGTTCTCTCCGCCTAGAGGCCGCTGCTGTCTCGTTGTCGTCCTACACAGGGGACGGTCAGCGTACCAGTGGCTGACGTCTTCTTCACACAGCTCTCTGATCTAACGTTCTTGACCGTCGTGCCGGCGCTTGACTTTACGCCGGAACAAAACATGTTAAATCTAAAGTCTGGCACTCAACAACACTCTGAGGAGAAAAAATGGTTCAAATGGCTCTGAGCACTATGGGACTCAACTGCCGAGGTCATAAGTCCCCTAGAACTTAGAACTACTTAAACCTAACTAACCTAAGGATAACACACACATCCATGCCCGAGGCAGGATTCGATCCTGCGACCGTAGCGGTCGCGCGGTTCCAGACTGTAGCGCCAGAACCGCTCGGCCACCAGCGGCCGGGACTCTGAGGAGAGCAACACAAGAATGTGCAGGAGTCACCATATTTATTTATTTATTGTTCCGTGGGACGACATTAAGGAGAAGTCTCCATGGTCATGGAACGAGTCAATACATGAAATTACAACACGATTGTGGAAACAGATAAAATGAAATATAAGAAACATATTCAGTTGTAGATTGTAGAAACAGATAAAATGAAATATAAGAATATCCAGGCGACACGTCGTTTAAATAAAGAAAATCAAGAATGTAACACTGGAATTTGCTTAATTTTTTAGCTCCTCCAGGAGCTCCTCGACAGAGTAGAAGGAGTGAGCCATGAGGAAACTCTTCAGTTTTGACTCAAAAGCGTTTGGGCTACTGCTAAGATTTTTGAGTTCTTACGGTAGCTTATTGAAAATGGATGCAGCAGAATACTGCACTCCTTTCTGCACAAGAGTCAAGGAAGTGCATTCCACATGCAGATTTGATTTCTGCCTAGTATTAATTGAGTGAAAGCTGCTAACTCTTGGGAATAAGCTAATACTGCAAACAACAAACGACATTAAAGAAAATATATACTGTGAGGGCAATGTCAAAATTCCAAGACTATTGAATAGGGGTCGACAAGAGGTTTTCGAACTTACACCACACATAGCTCGAACAGCCCGTTTTTGAGCCAAAAATACCCTTTTTGAATCAGAAGAATTACCCCAAAAAATAATACCATATGACATAAGCGTATGAAAATATGCGAAGTAGACTACTTCTCGTGTTGAAATGTCACTTATTTCAGATACTGTTCTAATGGTAAATAAAGCGGCATTTAGTTTCTGAACAAGATCCTGAACATGGGCTTTCCACAACAGCCTACTATCTATCCGTACACTTAGGAACTTGAACTGTTCCGTCTCGCTTATAACATGCCCATTCTGTCTGATTAAAATATCAGTTCTTGTTGAATTGTGAGTTAGAAACTGTAAAAACTGAGTCTTACTGTGATTTAGCATCAAATTATTTTCCACAAGCCACGAACTTATTTCATGAACTACATTATTTGATGATGTTTCAATATTACACACAAGATCCTTCACTACCAAGCTGGTATCATCAGCAAACAGAAATGTTTTTGAATCACCTGTAATGCTAGAAGGCATATCATTTATATAAATAAGAAACAGCAGTGGCCCCAGCACAGATCCTTGGGGAACGCCCCATTTAACAGTGCCCCATTGGGACTGAACATCATTACCACTCTCAATATTGCGGAGAATTACCTTCTGCTTTCTGTTCTTAAAGTAAGAGGCGAACCAGTTGTAAGCTACTCCCCTTACTCTATAATGTTCCAACTTCTGCAGTAATATTTTGTGGTCAACACAGTCAAAAGCCTTCGTTAAATCAAAGAAAACACTTAAAGTTCGCAACCTTTTATTTAATCCGTCCAAAACCTCACAGAGAAAAGAGACTATAGCATTTTCAGTTGTTAAGCCATTTCTAAAACCAAACTGTACATTTGACAGCAAATTATGTGAATTTAAATGCAGCAGTAGCCTTGTATATACAACCCTCTCCATAACTTTAGCAAAAACCGATGGCATAGAAATAGATCTATAATTATCAACATTATCCCTGTCTCCCTTTTTATAAAGTGGCTTCACTACCGAGTACTTTCATCGGTCAGCAAACCGACCACTCCTAAAGGAAAAGTTACAGATATGGCTAAGTACTGGGCTAACATACATGGAACAATACTTCAGTATTCTGCTAGATACCCCGTCATATCCATGAGAGTTCTTGGTCTTTAGTGATTTAATTATTAACTCAATCTCCCTCTTGTCAGTATCATGGAGGAGCATTTCAGGTAACAGTCTCGGAACACTTTTTTCTACGAGCGCTATATGATTCCCTGTTGGGACTAGGTTTCTATTTAGTTCACCTACTATATTCAGAAAGTGATTATGAAATACCGTACATATATGCGACTTATCAGTAACACGGACATTCCCACTAAGCACTGATTCTCTATCCTCGACCTGTCTGTGCAGACCAGCCACTTCATTTACGACTGACCATATGGTTTTAATTTTATCCTGAGACTTAGCTATTCTATCTGCATACCACATACTTTTTGCCTTCCTAATAACTTTTTTAAGCACCTTACAATACTGATTGTAATGGGCTATCGCATTTAGATTGTGACTGTTTCCAACGTTTTGATATAATTGCCATTTTGTTCTACAAAATATTCTTATACCTTTAGTCAGCCACCCAGGCTGCCTGTTTGTGCTAGTACCCTGTTTTGGACGTTCTAACGGAAAGCAACTTTCAAAGAGCACGAGAAAAGTCTTGAGGAAAGCATGATATTTATCGTCTACTGTATCAGCACTATAAACATCTTGCCACTCATGTTCCTTGATAAGGTTTACAAAAGTCTCTACAGCAACTGGATCAGCTTTCCTAAAAAGTTGGTAACTATATTTAACATGTGTTGCAGTACAAAAATCTTTTAGACTTAAAATTTGTGCATCATGATCTGAAAGGCCATTCACCATTTTGCTAACAGAATGCCCTTCTAGTAATGACGAATGAACAAAAATATTGTCTATGGTTGTTCTACTGTTCCCTTGCACTCTCGTTGGAAAGAATACGGTTTGCATAAGATTATATGAATTAAGGAGGTCTACCAGCCTCCTTTTCCTTGCACAATCACTTACACAATTTATATTGAAGTCACCACATATAACTAACTTTTTGTATTTCCTATAAAGTGAACCAAGAACCTCCTCTAGCTTTAGCAAAAATGTTGTGAAATCGGAGTCTGGGGACCTATAAATAACAACAGTAAGAAGTTTAGCTCCACTAAATTTAACCACACCCGCACAACATTCAAACACCTTTTCAGTGCAGTACTTTGAAACATCAATTGACTCAAATGGGATACCGTTTTTCACATACATGGCTACTCCCCCACATCGCAAAGAGGTCCTAGAAAAGCTGCCAGCCAACCTGTATCCTGGTAAAGGAAGCCTCTGAATTATCTCCTTATTTAAGAAGCGTTCAGATATACCAATAATTTCGGAGTCAACATCTATAAGCAGTTCACTAACTTTATCTCTAATGCCTTGTATGTTTTGATGAAATATACTAATTCCCTCATTAATCGGATACCTAAGCTTTGTCGAAAGTGGTTTCTTTGTTAGAGAGACTTCCCTTAAGCAGGAATACCTGTCAGCTGACTTCAGTCTAAAAAAGGTACAGCTCTAACACCCACAACTACCGGAATTTTCCCATGAGTGAACCCACCACCCCCACCTATGCTGTCACCTATAAGCTTTGCCAGCCTCCCCTTTCCATACCTGTTGAGGTGCAGGCCATGTCTAGTGAAACCCGTCCTGCTGATAGACTCCACCGACACCACTGAAATGTGACTCATGCCTTCTGTCATTAGCGCACCCCCAAGTCTCATGTTATTACGCCTGACGGCTGTATTAAGATGAGGCCGATCGTGACGCTGAAAAAGTTCCACGAATTGCACATTCGTGTTGCCAGTCTGAGTGGCTATCTTTTCCAGGTCACCATCTATGTCATACTCCCCATCCCTATCAATACTATTACCAGCCCCACCCACAATCACTATCTGATCCTCTTTTGTAAAATCCCTACATAATCCCCATATGTTAAAAGTCACCTGAGCCAATCCTGCATTAGGCTTCACAATGCTGGTGACCTGGTACTCACTCCCCAAAACTTCCTGCAACTGCTGGCCTACACCTCTACCATGAAAACTACCTAACAGCAGAACCTTCTTCTTTCTCTCAGACTTTGCAACTGTCCTAGCCACCGTAACTGCTGAGGTCTGCTGCATACTTCCTACATCTACAGCTACTAGAGATTCCTCTCCACTAGACTCTGACAGTTGGTCATATCTATTACAAACACCAATAGTAAAACTATCTGAAAATCTCCTTCTCCTAGCAGATCTCTTGCCAACAGCCAGCTCCCATTCCCCAACCCCCTTCTCCCTCCTCATCCTATCTAGCTCCTCCTGTGCGTTTTTCAACTGCACCTGAAGGGCACAGATCTTACCCTCCTGCTCCTCTATTAACTTACTCTTGCTACATAACCTGCAGTTCCAGGAGAGGATCTCACCAGAATGCCCACTGGCTTCCCCACTTTATTCCCCCCAGTGAAAATACTTTGAACAAGTCTCACACCGCAATCCACTACTCACGAACCTACGGCAAAGCCCACACTTCTCACTCATGGTAAAATTTTACAGTTATTGAAACAAGAAAACAACTTAATCTAAGATCCGCTACTACAATAAGAACATGTTAAAAACTGACTACAATAATCACAAACTTGCTCTACAAGGAAAGTAACTACTATTATTGACAGTATTAATCAACAACAAATGAGAATATAACAAAATACTAACACAGAAATAAAATCAAACGTCTAATGGCAGTAACGAAACTGAAAGCAGTTCGCAAAAATTTCTTCTGAAGTTATTTCACCGGAAAACACCAAGAAAACCGGTTGAAGACTACTAAAGTTCCTAAATAAACTACTATACACAAACAATTAATTAGTACTTAGCTTTCGATGCGCCGCTACAGCTGCAACTGGTCAGCGCGGAATGTAAACACGGGTAAGAGGTTAAGTTGCTCGATACGAAACACTCACAAATATCAGGTTGAAAGGGTCCTGTAGCCACCTTTCATTAGTCCGGTAGCCCATTTTCATTACCATTTCTCTTTCGTTTCCTTGTTTCTCTATTCTCTTTACCCTCATAGTAGTGTGATTGAATGAATGTGGTTGTGTGTCACGTTGCTAGACGGTGGCGTAGTCTGCTGCAGAAAGTCTGCGATAGTCGTACAGATTCAGCAGCAGTTGCACAGAATAGCCAACTCTCGTAGTGGTCAAGTCGGCAAAGAGGTTTCCGCTACTTGTGAGAAATCCACCTGCGTTAGGTTGGTGGCGGAAATGGCATCTTTGGGTTTTCCGGTCCACGCGGAGCGTGGAAGAGGCGGGAGAAGCGGGAGGCAGTCTGCCGCCGGTACGGGAAGCGTCCACAGCTGTGCTCCAGTCGAGGAAGGGTGAGTTAGACTGACCGCGTGGAGCGTTGTTACTTGGCGAGGGGAGAGCTGTTAGCCTTTGGTCTCGCTTTTCAAATCTGGAAGATTGCTTTGCCTTGTCGCAGCAAGGAATGCAAAACTTTGGCAGATTTTTCTTTTAGCAAATTTCTGTAGCATACTTGGATCCGCCGGAAGAGCGCCACACAAAGGTGTCGATAAGAAGTGAGCACTCGCTTCTGTATGAATGTCTGTTTGCCTTCAGCTGTGCCTGTATAAGCTTTCACCTTTCTAAATATTTATAGCCTTGCCTTCTCGTAAATTTTCCTTACTTTCCGTGTCTTTCGTCCGTGGGGAGCCAACCACGTGGTAGAACATTATAGTTGTTGGGCTACCGGCATCACTAACTGTCCGATCGCATGTTTGTTTTAGAAAATGTTAACATGATTGTATGATGTGATATTGTTGGAATTTGGCACTATACCTAGAAATTGTGCCTCCACAAACCACGTGTTATCAGGAATCGTGTACATGCCTCACATCCTTAGTTTAGGAATAAATGATTTTATCTACAATTTTCTCCTGTGTTCCGAGATTACGTTTTTGCGCCTAAGCCACTCACCTCGTAGCTTTCCCATTAGCACATCCAATGCGTTTCCTTATGCACAGGTCCAGTGATTAGTCTCCTCTTGTATTTTATAACAAATGCTTTAGATTAAGTCATATTTTCAGGTGTGTTGCTGGGAGCTGATCTTATGCAGTGTTCATGCATTTTCTATTTTATTTTAAATGTTTGATTGTCGTGAACAGCGCACGGGCAATGCGATTAATTACGTCGTATCCGCTATGAGCGACCTCACAACGTATGCATTTTTGTGAGTTTTTGGTCTGTGATCAAATTAATTTATTTTCCGACTCGACCAAATCTTTGATTAGTTGTATGGTTTGAGTCGGTGGCGACCCTATTCTTCTCACGTTGATTTCATAAGCAATAAGTATTTCCATTCCAAATAATAAGGAATAACCCGTAGTAACAGGTTAGTTACAAGGTCACAACACAAGAAAGGCAGAGGTGAATGAAGAAACCACTAATAAGTCACTTATATAGTAAATATTATCACAAAAACCGTTAAAATATAGATCTGCAACCTAAAAATAGATGAAAACTTAGAGAGCGATCTCACACACGGTCACGCGCTTATGACGTCACACCAAAGATCCTCCATAATGAAAAAGATAGATGTTCTGGCTTTCGCGGAAGATGTTGTGGTCACAAGAAAGAGCATGGAAGACCTGGATAAAACAGGAACTGTACTGATGGAAGAAGCAAAGAAAGAAGATCTAAGTATAAATGCACATCAAAAAAATGGCTCTGAGCACTATGGGACTTAACTGCTGAGGTCATCAGTCCCCTAGAACTTAGAACTGCTTAAACCTAACTAACCTAAGGACATCACACACATCCATGCCCGAGGCAGGATTCGAACCTGCGACCGTAGTGGTCGCGCGGTTCCAGACTGTAGCGCCTAGAACCGCTCGGCCACTTTATGTGAACTTATGTCCAAAGTCGTAAGAAATACTGTCTGCCAAGCCTTCATGAATTCCCCGTGGTAACTGAAAATTACGATAAAAATCCGAAATTCACATAGATTATGGATCTCTATAGTGTCTCTGGCAATGTCAGCTATATATTTTTTTTCTTAAAATAGGCGTTCGGATTTTTTTCCTAATGGGAATTGTCGAACAGAAAAACTTTCATCACCGGAGTCGGCAACACAGAGGGAGCCGACGGTGCCAATTTTCCATCGTTCTATTGTTGGCTGGTAAATTTCAGCCCTCTCGCTGTCAAATACCAACTAATTTAAACAGGACTGTAGCTACAAGAGAAGTCAGGATAAGACGTATAAAAGCTACAGAGCCGTTTTGGGCTTGCATTCCCCCCTGAAAACGAAGTCCTCAATCATCTGAAAACAAAAATAGTGGTCCTAGCATGAATTGCCTCCCTTTCTGTCTTGCCTCTTAAATAAAACGCATTGAAATGCTCAGACACTTCAAAATACGACTTGAGGATTATGGACGGGAAGTTCAATCTCTCATTGCCCTCTTATAGGACTCTTTATTTGACTTGCAAATTATGCTTGTGTCATTGCCCATCTGAATATCGGATTATTTAGCTAAGACAGATTTGCATGGGAGCTTTCTTACAGAGCGCCAAATCGTTGTCCAAAAACCCCAACAGCTCGTCTCAGCACTGGCGCAGATCCTCAACACTGGCATCCAACTACACTCCTGGAAATGGAAAAAAGAACACATTGACACCGGTGTGTCAGACCCACCATACTTGCTCCGGACACTGCGAGAGGGCTGTACAAGCAATGATCACACGCACGGCACAGCGGACACACCAGGAACCGCGCTGTTGGCCGTCGAATGGCGCTAGCTGCGCAGCATTTGTGCACCGCCGCCGTCAGTGTCAGCCAGTTTGCCGTGGCATACGGAGCTCCATCGCAGTCTTTAACACTGGTAGCATGCCGCGACAGCGTGGACGTGAACCGTACGTGCAGTTGACGGACTTTGAGCGAGGGCGTATAGTGGGCATGCGGGAGGCCGGGTGGACGTACCGCCGAATTGCTCAACACGTGGGGCATGAGGTCTCCACAGTACATCGATGTTGTCGCCAGTGGTCGGCGGAAGGTGCACGTGCCCGACGACCTGGGACCGGACTGCAGCGACGCACGGATGCACGCCAAGACCGTAGGATCCTACGCAGTGCCGTAGGGGACCGCACCGCCACTTCCCAGCGAATTAGGGACACTGTTGCTCCTGGGGTATCGGCTAGGACCATTCGCAACCGTCTCCATGAAGCTGGGCTACGGTCCCGCACACCGTTAGGCCGTCTTCTGCTCACGCCCCAACATCGTGCAGCCCGCCTTCAGTGGTGTCGCGACAGGTGTGAATGGAGGGACGAATGGAGACGTGTCGTCTTCAGCGATGAGAGTCGCTTCTGCCTTGGTGCCAATGATGGTCGTATGCGTGTTTGGCGCCGTGCAGGTGAGCGCCACAATCAGGACTGCATACGACCGAGGCACACAGGGCCAACACCCGGCATCATGGTGTGGGGAGCGATCTCCTACACTGGCCGTACACCACTGGTGATCGTCGAGGGGACACTGAATAGTGCACGGTACATCCAAACCGTCATCGAACCCATCGTTCTACCATTCCTAGACCGGCAAGGGAACTTGCTGTTCCAACAGGACAATGCACGTCCGCATGTATCCCGTGCCACCCAACGTGCTCTAGAAGGTGTAAGTCAACTACCCTGGCCAGCAAGATCTCCGGATCTGTCCCCCATTGAGCATGTTTGGGACTGGATGAAGCGTCGTCTCACGCGGTCTGCACGTCCAGCACGAACGCTGGTCCAACTGAGGCGCCAGGTGGAAATGGCATGGCAAGCCGTTCCACAGGACTACATCCAGCATCTCTACGATCGTCTCCATGGGAGAATAGCAGCCAGCATTGCTGCGAAAGGTACACTGTACTAGTGCCGACATTGTGCATGCTCTGTTGCCTGTGTCTATGTGCCTGTGGTTCTGTCAGTGTGATCATGTGATGTATCTGACCCCAGGAATGTGTCAATAAAGTTTCCCCTTCCTGGGACAATGAATTCACGGTGTTCTTATTTCAATTTCCAGGAGTGTATATGCGTATCTCTCCGAGTCCCGAAGGAACACCTGCTCTCTCCTCCAGCTTTCTGCTCGTGGCCGCTTGCTTTTCCTCGTCCCCGCTCGTAGATATGGAACTCATCGTCATCACCTGGTCTACTGCCGGCCCACTGTGCCCCAACTGCCGACGTCACGCCACGTGATGTCCTGACCTCGTGTAGAGGGCGAGGCGCTGTTTGTTTTGGCAGCAGACCTGCCTGAAAGCTCCGTCGCAACGAACGCTGCGCCCACGATGCCTTTTTTACTTCCACAAAAAGTATTTGTTTCACATTTACAAAATTATGATCAGACGTCAGCCCGTTTTATCAAGTTGTTTAATCTTCAATAAAAGGGTTTCGATATGTGTTGCTAATGGAACCAACGTTTCGGCCACAGTTGCAAATGAGGGCAACGAGTTAAATACAGTGCTATTGCCACGCTATAATTGATTATTAAAAGAAAGTCTATGATAATTGAAATGAAAACTGTTCCAATAATCACGGGTCCATTAAAAATCTGTTTGCGACGTGATTGCCGAAGTGTGGATACAAGACACCGCTGACTTCAAGGTAAAGTATTGTCGTTCTTAATGCAAATGTATCAGAAATGTAAACTTTTCAGTTAAGTCCCCAGCTAATTGGGCTGAAATTTCACCATGGCTTACCTTAACCACAAATATAATCCCACTTCATCACGTTAAATGTTGCAATGCACTGTACATTCATACCTGTCAAAGAAGGCGCTCCACGTATCTTCCCCGCATTTGGGTCCAGTAATACATTCTGCACTCCAATAACATTCATAACGCACAGTTACGAATACAGTTGCAGTCTGTTCACAGGTTTACAGTTTTAACTAGCTGTTCTTACTATCAAAAAGACGCAACTGTATAACTAACGTTTCGCAGAGGCTCCTCGTGTTACCACGGAAATATTACGTTAATAACGAACCGCACGCGTGATTTCCCTAAATCACTCCAGGCAAATGCCGGGATGGTTCCTCTGAAAGGGCACGGCCGCCTTCCTTCCCCATCCTTCCCTAATCCGATGAGACCGATGACCACGCTGTCTGGTCTCCTTCCCCATACCAACCAACCAACCGAACCGCTCGCACGCTACCCCCACACTGAGGCATATTTAGGAAACGTTATATTATGATACCGTTGTAGGAAGGACAGGAATGTATCGACGCCAGAAGACTAGCAAGTTGGAGAAATACCTGTAGAGGATCGACTGTTGGTGCAGAGACTGGAAGTTGATCTGGGAAGTAAGAAACTGTAACCTATTAAACATATGAGTGTCATTCAATAATTAAAGAGACAAATTGGTCTGGGGAAAAAGCTGTTTGTTGGTCAAATTTGGTACTTTTATGGCTTTAAGTTGGCATCACTGGGATGAGCCCTCATCAGCTGATGTATCAAAATTGTTTTGTTTATAACCTCAAAACTACATTACAAGATGGCGAGTCCGCTTGAAACGTCCATATTAGTTGAACAACGTTCTGTTACTCGTTTTTACCTGCTGAAGGTGAAAAACCAGTGAATATACACTGTGGAATGTCGAAAGTTTATGGTGAAGGTTGTATGAAAAGTGCAAATTTTTAAAAGTGGGCAGAGCAGTTCAAAAATGGTCACGACTCAGTGATTGACGAACACCGTTCTGGCCAACCAGCTGCAGTTTCAACTCTCTCACTTGAAAGTTTAATTGACGACATTATTCGTGCCGACCGCCGCATGACTGTGGAAATGACAGTTGATTGGGTTCAAGTTAGTACTGGTACAATTCATAACATTATCTGTAACAAGCTGAAGTACCGCAAAACTTGGGCAAGATGGGTCCGAAAGGATCTGACGTGGCTACACAAGGAAACATGGTTGAGAGTTTGCACAGAGCTAAAGGAACGTTATCAAAGAGAAGGTGAGTACTTCCTCAAAAAAAATTTTAACTTGTGATGAAACTTGGGTTCACTATTATGAGGCAGAATCAAAAAGACAAACCATGGAGTGGAAGCACACCAACTCGCCTGTCAGGAAAAAATTCAAAACCCAAGGATCAGCAGCAAAAGTCATGTTGACGGTGTTTTGGGATGCTGGAAGTCAAGTTTTTGTGATTGTCTCGAAGAGCAGCGTACAATGAACAGCCAATACTACTAGGATTTGCTTTTAAACAAGGTGAGACCAGCCATGAGAAAGAGACGTCTTGCATCTCAGAGGAGAGATACGATTCTCCAGCAAGACAACGCACTTCCTCATATTGCTCACCTACCCCGTGAAAGCATCGACAAAATGGGCTAGGAAGTACTGCCTTATCGCCCTTACAGTCCTGATCTAGCACCTAGTGATTCCCATTTGTTTGATGCGCTGAGGGAGGTATTACGTGGGAAGAGGTTTCAGGACAACGAGCACGTGAAAATGTTTGTCCGAAATTGGTTCAAACATCAAGATAAAGAGTTCTTTGCAGCCGGAATAAAAGGGCTTGTAGCCCGTTCGAGCAAGTGCATAAATTTTCAAGGGGATTATTTTGAAAAGTAGAAAAAGCATTGTTTTGTGAAAATAAACGCGTTTTCTCCAGACCAATTTGTCTCTTTAATTATTGAATGACCCTAGTAAGTAGTAAAAGAGATCCACTATAGTGTTAGCGACAAATCGCCGGCTGCAGTAACTAGCTAAAATAGCTAGAAACAACCATCCGGAGCTATCCATAACACTTGTATCATTACACGCCAGTCTGGGGCCTTTAGCAAATAATGCGGAAGATCGAACAAGAGAAGCACGTTATATCACGGGATCGTCCAGTCGGAGCCAGAGTCTTACGCAGACGCTCAACACCGTCAAGTGGCAAACGTTGTAGGAAAGGCGTTGTGCATCGCAGAGAAGTTCATTGCTGAGATTCCGAGAACGTACGTTCCAAGAAGAATCAATCAACATATTACTTCCTCCCGTAAATACCTCGAAAAATGAGTACAAAGACCAAATCACAGAAATCATTATTTATAGAGAGATCGGCCAACAACCATTCTTCCGACGTACCTACCGCGAATGGAACAGTGGATGGTGCGGGGGATGGGGTAAGGAGGGGGGGAGATAGTGGGATTAAGAACAACCTCCGCCTACCGAAACACTAAGACGATCTCCTTCATAGCGTGTTGATCCATTTGTGGAACACAATACAGGTTGGAAGTATGAGGCATCACATGTCGACACACACGTCACGCAATTTTCGTGCCTTACGAACTAATAGTTTGTGTGAGGCGGAGCGCCCGATAGCAACTCACATATGTCCCATCGGGTTCAGATCAGGCAAATTTCGCGAACAAATTATCAGCCTGATTTCACTGTCACGCTCCATTACCACTGTATCACGATCAGCATCGGCCTGTGTGATGCTCTGGATGGCAGCACGTCCGGTCTCGACTATCGACCTCATGTATTGAGAAATTTATTCACACATTTTCATTGACACCAGCCCAATCTTGATGATTCGCCCGTCCACCACTACTCCACAAATCCAATCGTAATTGACGATACAGTTTTGTCAACACTGGAACAGGTAGGGATCCCCTGCCGCGAAGCCGCATGTTTAACAATGTGCGCTTAACGGTGTCTGCACCAGCAACGTACTCTGCTGTCAGATCCACTACACATCGCCGCCTCTCATGCTTTATAGAAGCAAGGAAGGTTGGGGTTTAACGTCCTGTCGACATCACGTTTATTAGAGATGGAGCACAAACACTGTTTCAGGGATGGGGATGGAAATCGGCGACTCCATTTTCAAGCAACCATCCCGGGGTTTTGCTGGAGCGATTTAGAGAACTAATGGAAAACCTAAGTCTAGATGGCCGGGAGCGGATTTAATAGGTCGTCCTCCAGAATGCTGGTCCAGTGTGTTAACCACTGCGTCGCCTCCCTAGGTTGCTTTACGGAGCGGGTGCAGACGTCCACCACGTTGTCGCTTATTCGTGGGCTCACGAAAGTAACTCGCAAACAGCTCACCAGCTTCGCCGTTTCCCAGATGCGCCGTGCCATAAAAATCTGCCCCAGGTCAAAACCACTTATCTCAGTCGTCTTCCCCGTTGCAAATCGTATCGTCTTTAGAGCATTTAACCATTCATCTCCTTCGCAACGTCATCAGGCGGCATTCGATGTTGCCTCGGGCAGTAAGTCTTGGTTCATTACACACTGGACAGGTGCCTAATGCAGAGCCTTCGCTATTGTCCACCTTCAGCGGTACTGCCCCGTGGGTTTGTTTGAGCTGGAGCAGACTGTCCGCGACGGCGGCTGTTCGACAGAATGAGCTGAGCGCCTCCCGCGGAGCGAGCCGGTGTATCGGCAGCAGATAACCCGCCCTGCCGGCTGCAGACAATCGCTACCGGCGATGGGCATTCCCAGCAGGGGGTGACAGCTCGGGGAGGTAACAGCGGTCTTTGGGCGCACAGACACACAGCCAGCGATACTGTCTGTATCTACCTCTGCGATGCCGGGACGAGATGATTACCTCGTCACACCGGCTTGACTTTCCGATTCGTATGGAGTTGCGGGGGTCCCCACGAACGTTCTACGACCGTCTGTATTACGCAACTTTGTTTCATTTCCTCTGCACTGACAAACATTATCTTTAATGTGAGCGAAGAACAGGAGCGTATATACACTCGTGGGAGACCTGGAGCAAGTCTCGTGTAGGGGACACTCCATCCCCTCCCCCCACCACTCTCCACCACTATCCCCATCAAATTATCGTGTCAACAAAACGTCACCCACACATTGCACACACAGCACGTTCTTGCTGGAGTTTTAAGGAGTCTCGCGTCGTGTTCTGCCAGTTAGTTCTCAAAATTTGCACTACGTTCGCTATTCAGTCAAACGAAGCTGTTACCAAACGCAACGCCTTTCTCCAATTCAGATGAGTGGGCCTTACTCTTTGAAAATCTGAAGGTAGTAGAGATAAGACATACGGAGCGAAAGGTTATATACAGCTTGTATGGAAACCAGACGGCAGTTATAAGAATCGAAGGACACGAAAGTGTTGCACTAGTTGATAAAGAAATGAACAGGGTTGTAGCCTATCCCGATGTAAGTGTGTACATTGAACAGGCAGTAAGGGAAACAAAGGACAAATTTGGAATTAAACTTTAGGAAGAAAAATAAAAACTTTGAGGTTTGATAACTACGCTGAAATTCTGTCAGACGCAGCAAAGCACTTGGAAAACCAGTTGCAAGAATTGAACGTCTCCCATTAGTATTTCAAAGAGTAAGCAACACTTATGTTTATAGGAGAAAGGCGATGTATATTTAGAGCGAGCTTAACAAAAATGGCGAAATATCTAGAATTGGCAGAACGCGAAGAAAGACCCCCTACATCAACAAAAGTAAAACAGAGATAATGAAATGCGGTCGAATTAAATGAAGTGATGGTGTGGGGATCAGATTAGGAAACGAGGCACTGAGAGTAGTAAACGAGTTTTCCTGTTTGGGCAACAAAATTGCGATGATGGCCAATGTAGAATGGTTTAAGAAGGAAAGGTATTTCTGACAAAGAGGGATCTGTTACCACAGAATACATATTGAAGTGTTAGGAAGTGTTTCGTGAAGCTATATTTCTGGAATGTAGCTTCCTGTAGAAGTCAAGTGCCGACGATAAGCAGTTCAGACAAAAAGAGAACAGAAGGTTTGAAATTTGGCGCTGTAGAAGTATGTTGAAGATTAGATAGGTAGATAGTGTAATTAACGATGAGGCGTAGAATCGAAAAGAAATTTGTGGAATACTCGACTAACGAAGGTGACACACGCAGTGGTTACGGTTACTATAAGCCACACCACAAGTTGGGAAACGGGGCCAAATTTCTAGTAGTTTACTGTCGAGTTGAGATTTTCACACACAAATGTTTTATTCATATCTTACAGAAACTAGCAGTACGGCAATAAACAGCCTTTTAAACACGCCGCTAACGGCAATCAAGTAATTTATAGCAACAGAACAGTTTAAAAAAATTTCTTTTTAAAAAAACACAGAAGCTAGCAGTACGGCAATCACAGCCTTTCAAAACATGCCGCTAACGGCAATCAAGTAATTTACAGCAATAGAACAGTTTTAAAAAAATTTAAAGAACATTAGTAAACAGGCTACTAAAGTAAATAGAGAACTTTGTTAATAAAGTACGGCGATGTAGTGAAGCTACCAACACCTCCATTAAAAAAAAAAAAAAAAACCAAAGGTCTCAGCAAACACACGATTAATGGCAATAAAGGAATGGAGGAACTTAAAAAGGTTTTTAAACCAAAGTGTCCTGGAATATCACTAGAACATAACAGATATGACGGACCCGTGTAAGGCGGCTACAAATCACCCACTCAGGGATGCTCAGGCTAGGCAGAATACTGACCCATTTAATACGCCCGTAAACACAATTGCCACTCTCAGGCTGGTCACCGCGCAGACTTTCAGCCAGCGAAAACTTGTAATAAGATGGCTTAACTTGCTGACAGAATTAGAGCTAACCTCGTGCAAGGAAACATTACACCACACTGTCCTGAATGAGCGACCACATGATCAACCAACAAGAAGCATGAATTTACTCATCACAAACGACAGAATAGCGAAACAATTAAACTGCCAAAACTACACCTCCCATCGGGCAGTAACGAGAGGAGGAGGAGATCACTGTCTTCAATTACACCGGTGTCGGGGACAGGAAACCCGATCGCAGGAGGCCACAAGGCAGAAGAGACACAGGTTACGCAAACTTATTACTTAACGATTAAACCTTCCACGAACTTAACTTGCAATTATGCTCGAACAGGCAGTACACGACCTCCGATGGCAAGGATCCATACATCTGACCGCGCACGCATCGCCAGTGTACCCAACACGCCACGGTCACGCGACAACACGCTCCGTCACCGGAGTTCACGTCTTCTCTGCAACGTTGACGGGTAGTGACCGCTCCTTCATGTTATGTATCTCCTTTTTAAACTCCAGTGCTGAAACGGAGGAGTTAAAGACGCTTGTTAACGTCCCACCAAGGTGAAATGAACAGCAACTACTCGTGGGGCGATTCTGTATACAACCAACCCGCAGGGAGCTCTTCCGTCAACTTGACCCGCTCGTTACACACAACCGACACCATCACGTGGCGACTCGGTACAACCGACTACGCCTGGTCCGCGCTGGCGAACCACACTGCCCTCCCGTCTCAACCAGACTCTCTGAGCGCACCCCCTTACTTCCGCGCCACCACACGAAGTTACCACCGGTCAAAGATCTCACTTCCTCCATAGCAGTTTCCCGGAAGCAAAACGCAGATATCGATAGCAGAGGGAAAAGACAACCAAGCAGTCACTTAATGACAGACAACATATCAAACAAACATGTCAGGGGAAGAAAAGGAAAACCAATGCAATTTAAACACAAGGTGTAGCACAAGTCGATACACGGCTCAGAAGAGAATGACTGATAGTACACGTTCTGAGGCATTAATGCATTCTCAGGTTGGTATTAGAGGGGGTTATGTGGGGAAACATGGTGGAGGAACACCAGGGAATGCATACTGTGAGTAGCTTCAAATGGATGTAGAGTGCAGTAGTTGTTCCGAGAGGAAGAGGCTTGAACAGGATAGACTAGCATGGATAGCTGCATCAAGTCAGTCTCCGGACTGAAAGCCACATCACCAACTCAGTGTGAAACGTAATTTCATTTTTTTTAAGTTTTGAAGGTTACCGTCTTTCCGCATTTGACTGAATGGATGCGTCACAGGTAACAGCTGTCTTTCATAATCATTTCTTAAATACAGGGTGTACATAAAGTCCAGGAACACTGTAAAATTATTTATTTCACAGGAACCAAACACTGTACAGATATGATCTATATGTCATTTTGAAGAGAAACTTGGTAAGTTGCCGATAGCGCTAGTCGCAAACATGGCGAGCTCACGAGCGGAGCGAGCTTTCTGTGTGTTGGAGTTCGACAAAAACAACTGTGCTACAGCTGTTCAACGGATGTTCAGAACCAAGTACGGTATCAAGCCACCAACAAGGAAAGCCAGTTACCATGGGCACAACAAATTCGTTACGACCGGTTGCTTGTGCCAGGCAAAAAGAAGCGGACATCCCAGTGTGAGTGAAGTGAATGTGGAGCGCGTACGAGAGACATCCATAAGGATTCCAAAGAAATCGGTGCGGCGTGCATCCCGTGAACTCGAAATCGCTCCAATGACAGTGTGCAAAGTCCTTCGACGGAAGCTGTCTATGAAACCATTCAAATTGGAGCTAGCGCAAAAGGTCAATGGCGACGAGAAAGACAAGCGTTTTTGGTTTTGTTCGCAGTTGCAACAATTGAATGAGGATGGAGGTGGCATTGTCGATCGCTTAATTTTTAGCGACGAAGCCACTTTTCACAGGCATACTAGTTGAATCATGGGTACAATGCATCCACACGAATGTACTGAATTTTAGCGTGATTCCCCAAAGGTAAATATTTTTTGTGCCTTTTCACGTTTAAAACTGTACGGGCCATTCTTCTTCGGCGAGAGCACTGTCACTGGATATTCCTACTTGGACATGTTGCACCAATGGCTGATGCCTCAAATGCAGCCAGACTCACCGTTTATCTTCCAGCAGGATGGGGCTCCACCCCATTTTCACGCTGAAGTTCGTGGGCACCTGAACACGGAGCTGCAGCATCGCCGGCCGCTGTGACCCAGAGGTTCTAGGCGCTACAGTCCCGAACCGCGCGACCGCTACGGTCGCAGGTTCGAATCCTGCCTCGGGCATGGATGTGTGTGATGTCCTTAGGTTAGTTAGGTTTAAGTAGTTCTAATTCTAGGGGACTGATGGCCTCAGATGTTAAGTCCCACAGTGCTTAGAGCCATTTGAACCATTTGAGCTGCCGCATCGATGGCTCGGTCATGTTACAGAAGGGGAAAGCTGTTTCATGAAATAGGTATGAATTTTGACGGTTGTTTGTTAATGGACGCACGAGCGCGTGAACTGTTCCCGATTGCTAATAATTACTCTGCCTTTTGAATTTACTTTTTGTTAATCATATAAATCTTTTTGCCTCTCAGTACTTTCTGAATTAGCCACATTGAGGAGTCACTGCATACTTCTCAAATGAAGTCAGCTTTCAAGAAACGTAGAGACTTACAGCTTTCTTCAACAGCTATGTCAATATCGCATAAACGTATTCTGTGAGGCCGTTAATTCTGACATGATTTATTTACGTAAGTAATTGGAATTTATTGTTATTGACCGATTACACGGTCAAAATTATCAAAGCGTAGTAGGTCCGACTTATTTTGACCGTCAGAGGGTATATGCTACAATATTCGTAAAAGAACCTCGCGTAGACAAAAACATTTCATCCACAAATGGATTAGTTAGTTGTATGAAATAATAACTTATGTTACCAGTTAACTGAAACGGTATTACAGTAGCGGACTTTGCTAAAAGCTACAAATGACGCTGATCTTAGATGAAAGAAGTTTTGTGAGAGTCTTCTCGTAAGAAGAGCCCAAAGATATGGTCCGTCGTGAAAATGCGGTCTGGAGAAGCTGTCGAATGGTAGTAGTGTAGAGTGATGAATTTAATGGTCAATTGTTGGAGGAATATTTAACACTAATAAGTCAGTAGAGAATGTTGTCCGAGACTGAAGCATTCGTGAAAGGTAAGGCTTCGAATCTTGCGGCATGATTTTCTTATTATAGAATTTCAAAAAAGGATATACAGAACTAGCAGTAACATCTCAATCCGTTTGACGCAACTGACTAGTAAACAAACTAATTGTGAAGCATTTGGTATAATCTACAAGGAGAGGAGCAATTATCAACGGTGTGAGCAATCAAGGGAGCTGACCAATGGCGACCGTGTCAGGAGTCATTGTTGAACCTAGAGACGGTTAACTGCACTTTGTCACACTTCATGGAGGTCGTGTCTATTCTCATGGCGATTAAGGTGCAGCAACGGTGACCTCGTCTCGCGTATAGTGAGATAACACAGGTTGTGAGACATCGGTATTATTTTATCAACCATATGATAGTAAACTGCAATCTTTTTAGGACAGGCACCCTCTCTCCCGTTAACATTATGGAAGCAACGTTAGGATTTGATGTTACATCGACGTCATTGTCGTTAAAGATAGAGCATACTCTCGGACTGGAGGAAGATGGCGGAAGAAATCGCATGTGCGCTTTAAGAGAAATACTTTCACGAACATATATTGTTTTTTGTAAAAAAAAAAAAAGTAATTAAGCAGAAAGACTGTAAACTGTGGGTATTGCGAAACGCAAAGATCTCGAGCCCAGGTGGTGCCCCTGTCGCTAGGACCAGGTAGCCGGTAGCTCGAGTTTTTTAATTACTTCCAGAAACGCGCTTTCGTCGTCTGCCTTTGCAAAGTAACGGCACCGGACACCAGAGTGGACGGTAATGCGATTTTTATGAGGCGCTCAGCGACCGCAAGGAGGAACGCCTTTGGTCTGCAAACTCTTTGAGCAAGGATAGATGCAATGTAACCACTACAGACGCGTATTTTTTTCCTGTGATGTTATTGCCGATCTTGGACGCTGTATATTCTGCATCCACCAACGATTATTTACTGACAGGATTGGCACATGCTTAGTGTACACATGTGCTTAATTAATCCTTTACGGAATGATCTGCCTACAGTGTAATGACATCTTCCAGAGCATCCGTTTTTTGCATACTTGAATGCGCTACTGGTGTTTAAAATTTTGCTTCGTTCTCTCCCACTATGCCAGAGCACTTCGTAAAATGACATAGGATAGAGTGTTGTACTTTTAAGACCAGTAGCCAGCCCTGTGGCCATTGCCCATTTTGTTTAATACCTGTTACTAAAGTATTCCGTTTCGATGTTCAAACTGCGAGCTGATTCCGCCATGTCATAACTATCTCCAACAGCTCTTTCCACTAGTTCACCCGTTCTCACCCCACAGTTCTCTGTGGCGTGATCGTCTGTTGGAATACATTAGGCCTACATACTTGTATGACTACCTGTATCAACGGGTACCTACTGCCACTTAATTACAGCCCTGCTTGTGACTTGTACCATTTTTGCTACCACTAAGATCTTATAACCCACTTCCAAATTCTGTTCCTCACAGTGATCAAAATGTACAAAACGTATTGCGCAATAAGCCGGAAACTGTGCTAACCCGCTGGGCCATGTCACTGGAAACATTGTGCGGCTGTGGTATTCAGTTCTAAGAGTAGTTTCATCTAATCCTCGACACTAGGCTATCCTGAGCAAGGCTCATAATCTATACGTAATTACTGCAAGCTACAACCATTTGGACCTTACTGAGTACTGTGGCCAAGCCGTCAACTTCCTAAACAACTTTTGCCTTCCGCACTTCTTCACATCACAAAACTGAATTTTCCTTGATGCCTCAGAAAGCATCGTATCAACACTGCTATTCTAAAATATTGCACTTCCCTATAGAACTTTGAGAATTTTGGTACAGAACTTCTAAAAATCTATTCGCCTTTGAAATGTCAAATATTTACGAAAGAAGTATAGTCTACAAGTGAGATGGAATATTATAATGAAGGACAAGATTGTTTCCAATATTTTACTCAAGGAAACATATCAACTGTAAGCACATATCTATACAATGACATGCTATTTCACAGATGATATCTAAGTTGAATATTAGACATATTGATGAAATTTTCATTTAATTTGGTCTTAGTGTAAAATATTGTGTATCGCAAGTGCATATTCATACTTTAAATGATTGAAGCACTTTGTTGCCACATTTTCGGAGCCACCTCCAGCAGCTCTTGTTTTGTTGCAGACTTCTTCTTATGAACACCTTTCCCAACCAGTCACCACAAATTCTGAATTGGATTAAGGTGTTGTGAGTTTCTCGACCATGGAAGTTCTCTGATACCCAGTTCAGTCATGACATAAACCGAAATCATAGATTTGGACGATAGGCAACTGCAGCGAATTTGGAAATTGTATTACAAAGATAAAATAAACGAAACTCACCTTTTCATTTGTGTCCTGTAGCCAGATCCCTTTGGAGACTCCACTAAGCATCTGAGAAAGCATCCAGTCCAGTGAACTACAGAGGGCGGGGAGTCACAACTTCGTATTGACCACTGTTCACTGTTCCCTCAACAAATACAGTCTGCCAGTACATGGGTATATTGCTCCTCACATCGTTACCGATGGTGCATGTCTCATGGTTCCCAGAAGACAGTTAGGATCCATACTTTCATTGGGCTCACACTTTGCGAACTGTGCCCTGTCGCTCATCACGGAAATAGGCTTTCATCTAAAATTTCACAATCCTCCACTGCTCTTTTGTCCAGTTTATGCGCATTCTGGCCCATGCCAGCCTTTTTTTCCTCACTGCAGCAGTAAAAAATGACTTCTTCATGACTGATCTAGCTTTCACTGCCATTACACAGAGCCTTTTCCTTGTAACTGATGAGCTGCATTCGTTTATCGTTGTCTCTTGCAATGCTTTGTCAGTTCAACTGGAGTAGCACTCCGTTTCTTCCGGCTTAGTCGACGAAGTAATGTGTCTTCCCGTGGCGAAGAAATGCCTGGACGCCTGTTTTGTAGTAAATTTTCCATATTTATTTCGGCCGTCCGCTTCTGCAGATTTCGACTCACAACTGCCCTCAAAAAGTTTAATCTCTTTGCAATTTCATTGTTGTTTAAGCCTTCATTGCTTGAAACCCCGACGCACTTTCTTTTCTAGGGTTAGTTCATGAGTTTTCATCATCATCCTAAATGCCCACACGCATCACTAGGAAGAAAATTTAAAAATCCAGCAATACTTTCAGACCAGCGCTAGCGAACACCAAACCTCAGTTAACACAGAGTACTTTCTGGGGCAATAACCGGCAGTATGAGATCACATTGTTGCTAGGCATTGTCTCCTCTTGCCCCCCCCCCTCTCACGAAAATAGTATATTTATGTACATTTCTGCCTGGAGATGTGTAACTAACAAAAGCACATCATTGCAATGAAGTGTGTGCAGTACTTTATAACAGCAGTGTAGATCAAGCACCTCTTCATTACTTACGCAATTTACCTACCTAATCTTCATCAATCTCCTGTAGCGCGATATTTCAAAAAGTTTCTTTTGTCATTTCTTGTGCCCTATTTATCGCTTATGTCTCACTTTCGTACACACTAGACAAAAATCTTCAGAAAAAATTTCTTACATTTGGATTTATATTTGATGGTAACAAACTTCTCTTTTCCAGAGTTACTTTTCTTGATATTGCCTATCCTCCTTTTATATCATCTCAGCTTCTTTTTGCTGTTGGAAACATAGCCAAACTCGTCATCTACTTTCAGTGTCTCATTTCCTAATCTAATTCCGTCAGCATCGCTTGATGGATTTCAGTTTTCGATTATATTATCCTTCTCTACTATTTTTAATGTTTATCTTGGAACAAGTTTTCAGGGCATTAACCAGTTGCTTTGCCAAGTACTTTGTCGTCTCTGACAGAATTAAAATGCCTTCAGCATTCCTCCTCAGACATTTTATTTTTTTCTCTTTGAACATTAAATCTCTTTTGTAACTCTTCCTTGCTCAGTTTGTAGATTGAATAACGTGGGTTATATAATGTAACGACGTCTGACTCCCTTCTCAAATTTTTGCCCTCCTTTGATTTTCCTTCCTTTCCTTTCGACTTCCCTTCGACTCTTATAACTGCAGTCTGATTTGTTGCATCTTGTAGATAGCATTTTGCACCCTATAGTTTCAGTCTCCTTGTTGTGGTTGGCAGGAGAGCCAACAGGCCGAAATGCACGCGTTTTAGCTAATGCAGGCTGGCGTGAGGTCTGGAACAGGACAAGGAAATGAGACTAACAAAAAACGTACGTAGCTGCTGGAATACTTAACTTTAATCCATAATTGGTGAACATCGCTCTTGACGGTACGTGTTTTACAGCATCAATAGTAAATGGTAATGGCGCCTTGCTAGGTCGTAGCAAATGACGTAGCTGAAGGCTATGCTAACTATCGTCTCGGCAAATGAGAGCGTAATTTGTCAGTGAACCATCGCTAGCAAAGTCGGCTGTACAACTGGGGCGAGTGCTAAGAAGTCTCTCTAGACCTGCCGTGTGGCGGCGTTCGGTGTGCAATCACTGATAGTGGCGACACGCGGGTCCGACGTATACTATCGGACCGCGGCCGATTTAAAGGCTACCACTCAGCAAATGTGGTGTCTGGCGGTGACACCACACTCCTACTTTCAGAATTTGAAAGACTGCACTCTGGGGAAAATTCTGAAAAGCTTTCCCTAAATCTACAGATGCTGCCTTTGTTCACCCTATTTTATAGGATATGCCATAGGGTCAGTGTTGACTTGTGCGTCCCTGTACTTTCCTGGAACAGAGACTGGTTTCCTGTGAGGTCGATTCAGTAACTGCCTTATTTCGACATGGAATTAGTGTCTGTTGAGTAGGCATTGTACTACTGTCTCACCGATCAACACTGAAAATATGATGCACCAGTAGTCGAAAACGTGTAATATACGGTGGTGGCTGGTTATCACGTGTTAATGTACACACTGTAAATATCGTACAAAATTGATGCCATTGATCTTCGAATGCTAGCTGGAAATCGCACTACAATCACGCCATTTGTCTTCGAATGTTAGCTACAAGTCGTACTAAAATTATGCCACTTGCATTTGAATGCGTGCTGGTTTGCAAATAAAATGGACTAAAACATGTTTTGAAATGCTCTCTCTTTCTCTCTCTCTCTCTCTCTCTCTCTGTGTGTGTGTGTGTGTGTGTGAGTGTGTGTGTGTGTGTGAGTGAGTGTATGTGTGTGTGTGTGTGTGTGTGTGTGTGTGTGTGTGTGTGTGTTAAGTAGAAACGAGTGTCGAGTGCCGAAATAATGACCAGCCACGCTACAGACAATGGACACAGCTGTCTGTTTTCGACTGCACATGCTCTGATGTGACGTCATCCCTTCCGGCACTAACAATGCTACATTGCTCACAGCTCCAGGTCAATTTTTTTCTTTGAAATTGTGTGTAGCGAATTGTATAAGCGTAGATCATGGAGGATTTTTGAGGAGCCGTTGAAGTAAATGTAGCGCAGCCGAGCAGGGTACCGAACAAACAGGCAAGTGCCAAGAGTGTGCCGAAAATACCGAATTTGAGGCATTACCTCTCACCACGGACAACACAGTGTCCGACGGCCTTCACTTAACGACCGAGACCAGCAGCGTTTGCGTAGCGCTGTCAGTGCCAACAGACATGCTGAAACATCCCCTTAGAACAATTATACATGACTGTCCTTAAACTGACACACAATATTTTTAGCGCAACGCAATCTGACTTTCAAAAATCCTCACAAAGGAATGGCCCTGACTAACATTAACCTATACGTTTCACAAATCACTTACCTCACAAAAATCTTGGTTACTCGAACTACTGCAATACAGCGAGCGCCACTACTGCCAGCTAAATAAAAGATTCAAACTACGGAAGGCACTAACTACTGATAGGCATAGCTAGCAAATGAAAGATTTTAATAGAGAACAAACAATGTATTTACCTTAATAGTCATCAAAAGTCATAATATATATAGCAGTTCATGACATCCAGTCTTACAAATTTCAAAACTCCGCCATTTCTCTCCCCACATCCACCACTGCTGGCGGCTCACCTCCAACTGCGCAACGCTACGCGCTGTTAACATCCAGCTGCCCAACACTACAATGGCAGACAACAAACCAAACTAGTCACAGACTGCACACAGCACAGCCAGTGATTTTCATACAGAGCGCTACTTGGCGTTACCAATAAGAAAACCTAAACAGCCTACTTACAATGCAACACTAAGTAAAATAATTGCAGAAATCTATGTGGAGCCTTTGACGAAAGTATGACGGACGTATCTTTTGGGACAATGCGACGAAATTTGGCGTTAATGGGCTACGGCAGCGGCCGACCGACGTGAGTGCCTTTGCTAATAGCACGTCGCCTGCCGCACCTGTCCTCGGCTCGTGACCATATTGGTTGGAGAATCAATGGCTTGAAAACTATGACCTCGTCAGATCAGTCTCGATTTCAGTTGGTTAGAGCTGATGGTAGGGGTCCAGTGTGGCACAGATCGCACGAAGCATGGACCAAGTTCTCAACAAGGCACTGTGCAACCTGGTGGTGATTCCATAATGTTGTGGTGGAATGGGCTGGGTCCTCTTGTCCAACTAAACTTATATTTGACTGGAAATACTATGTTTCGCTACTTAGAGACCATCTGTAGCCAATCATGCTCTCATTTTCCAAAACAATGATGGACTTTTTCTGGATGACAATACATCATGTCACTGGGTCACAGTTGTTCGAGATTTGTTTGAAGAACATCCTGGACAACTCGAGATAATAACTTGACCACCCACGTCGCTCGACATGAATCTCATCGAACATTTATGGGATTCAATTGAAAGGTCAGTTCGTGCACGAAGTCCTGCACCGGCATACTTTCGCAATTATGGGTGGCTATAGTGGCAGCCAGGTGTCAAATGTGTATGAATTCCTAGTTGACCAAACTGCTGAGGTCATCGGTCCCTAGACTTACACACTGCATGAACTAACTTAAAGTAATTTATGCTAAGAACAACACACACACCCATGCCTGAGGGAGGACTCGAACCTCCGGCGGGAGGGGCCGCGCAGTCCGTGACATGGCGCCTCAAACCGCGTGGCAGCTCCGAGCGGCTATAGAGGCGGCATAGTGTAATATTTCTGCAGAGGCATCCAACGACTTGTTAAGCCCGTGCCAGATCGAACTGCTGCACTACGCCATACAAAAGGAGGTCCGACACGATATTAGGAGATATCTCGTAACTGTTGTCACCTGAGTGTATATAAGCGAAATATATTATCGTAAAATGAAGAACAAACCGCCTTCAGTCACAAGTTGCGTTTGTTTACTGCACTATGCATTTCGAGCGCTGGAGGCTCATCTTCAGGTGCTTTTTAGTGATTTACATAAGGTTTTTTGGTTGTTTGCCTGTTGATATTACATTTTTGTGTTACAATATGGTATATTGTAGATATAAGTTTAACAGCTTTAATAATATGAAAATAACTTACAGTTTAACACTGTATGATGTCTGCTTCTGTTGTGCAGTTGGTATACACAATATACATCTTTAATTTTGCAGTACATATTGGGATATATACATAGTCACACACTTTTTCGCACATTGTAGTAGCAGAACGTAAACATGCCAAAGATTCTCGTTCATACAGATGTTCTACTTCTAAATATAATCGATTTTCTTGTTTCACAGAAGATAATACGATATAGTATTATTAGTACACAGGTATTATTAAAATAATTATTTGGCACCATGTTGTAGGTTGTCAGCTGTTTGTACTATTAAAGATTTGATTCCTCAGGAAAATAAACTTTTAAAGGTGTACAAAAAACTGTGGCTGTTAAACTTTGTTTGTTCATTCAACAAGTTTTTGGAATATTTTTCTTTGTGTAGCATTATTTCTTGTGTTAGTGCTTTGGATTTTAATCTACTAGAACAGTTAGAGACAATGCTACACAAAAAAAAAAAAAAAATATTCCGAAAACTTGTTTCGAGGCTACATTACCCCACTGTTAAATTCCTTAACTTACCATAACAACTTGAATACTGTAATTCATAAAACATTACTGTAGACAAATCACACATTTTCGACAACTGGTGCGTATTATTCTCACTGGTGGCATTATTATGTCTCATCAAAAAGGTGCGTGTAGGAAACAATAAAAAATGTCAACAGCGCTTTGAAGAGAACGGAAGTTGCGATATGAGACACAAGTGGTCGACAGTCGTGTTTACGGTTGTGGTGCAGAAATCAGACAAAGGTACGCAGGGGAACAGAGAGGCTTGATCAAAGCCTATTGGAGGGCTACTGGTAGAGAAGGGAAAGGCTGAAGAAGGAAGAAGACAGGCGCTCTGAACCAACAGTCAGATCTGATACGGTCGCGCCTCATATCTGGACGACTGGGGGCGCTGTTAACAGCCCTCGGCGTCAATTAGGCCTGCGGTCACAAAGGGCGCCGCCCGGCCCTTATCAGCGGTGAGTACTTGTTGCGGAACGGGAACGCCTGTGTATCAGCGCGGCGCGCATCTTTTTGTGGCGCCCGGGCTCGGCGGAGGACAGGCGCCCTCTCGCGGCCTCCACGGTCGCTGAGGACTCGGAGGGGTAGCACAGGGGTCTCTGGTGAGCCCACCGGCCGCCAGCCATCCCCTACCGGTACGCCTCAACTCCACTCAATACGGCGCCCGCCGCCGAACGGAGCAGCACTTTTTAACTGATCTCCGCGTGAAAGAAGGCGAGAGAAAGCGCGGCTCGCGAGAGCGGGAAAGAGATAGAGAAATGGGAAATAAAATAAAAAGGAAGAAAAACACGACGAGAGCCCGGGGACAGAAAGACTGTGTTTTTCGGGAAGGGGTGCGGGAGGGGAGAGAGGGTAAGGTGGAGTCGCGCGTGGCGAAGAGGGAAATAGTGAATGGAGAACCAGAGAGAGAGAGAGAGAGATGGAGGAGGGGGATTTGGAGACGAGGTGCAGTGACGAGATCTGTGAGTGAGTGAGAGAGAGTAAGAGAGAGAGGAGGAGTAAAGTGAGAGAGATGGAGAGTGAGGTGGGCGGTAAAATGGTTCTTCTGAGCGGTGTTTGAAAGCGACAGAAAATTAAAGCTCCGATGGGTAAAAACAAGAAAAATTAAAGTCCCGGCGCTGCGGTCTGGCGTCTGCACACACACACACACACACACACACACACACACACACACACACTGACAGACGGTCTCTCGCCCAAAAATAGAAAAGCATTCCAAGATTGAAAGGCGGCATCTGTCGCTCCACTTCTGCGCTGTTACCACCCCACGTCTGTGAGTGACTGGCTGTGTGTACGTGTCTGTGTGCGTTGGGAAGTACCCACGCGTCTGTGCTCCGGGCGAATACCCGGCCTGCACGCAGTGTTTCCGCACGCACCCCTCCCTCCCACTTTTTTCTTGCTTTTTTTTACCGATTGATGTTGCTTTCTATAATGAATGTGATCCTTAGGCGTTTCTTGGCATTCACGTGGCCGTGCAGCGCCGTTGTAATTAAAGGCATTCCTGCAGCCAGCCGGTTCTGTCTCTCTTTCTGCGGCGCGCCCTTGTCCGTCTCTTCGGCGCACTTCGGCAGCCGAGGTATTCCCTCGCCCGAGCGGCTAGGGAGGCTCGAGTGCCCGGCGCCGTGACACAAACGTCGTCTGAATGTCCCCGATTTAAGGTTCGAATGATGATGTATTGCTCGGGCGGCTTTCAGCGGCAGGCGGCAGCGCTTTAATCTCGCCGCCAGTGTGAAATCAAAGCGATACGTACTCCTTCCCCCCCCCCTCCCCCCCGCCACCCGCCACTCCCTATCTACCGCCGCCCTTCGGCGCCGAACGTGGCGCGGGCGTTCAGGCACAAGTGCGCCTGCCTGCGTGTTTCTGCCTTTGTGGTTTTTTCCTCCTTGCCGGCCGCGCGATCATTAAGTTCTCTCCCTGCGGCCGCTTTAGTCTTTCTTTTCGCCTGGCGAAAATCAATTAGATCTGCTATTGACACGCGCGCCTGAATCAGCGGGCCGCTTTCCGCCTGAAAGAGTGCGCGCTCACGTCTCTCATGTCCCGCGCGGCCTTCAATCGGAGCAGTGGAAATATTCCTGTTGCCCGGTCTGCCAAAGAGGTCTGTTATCTGTGGGTTCGCGATTTTTTTTTTTCCGTCGATGGATAAAGCGTTCATCTAACGGTCACCGTCTTCTAGATGCTCGACGGGTGGATATGGAAATCGTGATTATTGACCCACGCACATCAACTTCACTAGAGACTGTGCAGATTCGCCCAAGACACTACTGATTATTCTTCGAGAGGTCGTCCGTCCATGCCTAAAAATAAAATGATTTTGTCATATAACCTTCGCTTCTTTTTATTTGCACGGCTGGCTATTAAAATTACTACGCCACGAAGATGACGTGCTACAGGCGCGAAATTTAACCGGACAGGAAGAAGATGCTGTCATATGCAAATGATTAGCTTTTCAGAGCATTCACACAAGGATGACGCCGGTGGCGACACCTACAACGTGCTGACGTGAGGAAAGTTTACAACCGATTACTCATATACAAACAGCAGTTGACCGGCGTTGCCTGCTGAAACGTTATTGTGACGCCTCGTGTAAGGAGGAGAAATGCGTACCATCACGTTTCCGGCTTTCGTAAAGGTCGGGTTGTAGCCTATCACGATTGCGGTTAATCGTATCGTGACATTGCTGCTCGCGTTGGTCGAGATCCAGTGACTTTTAGCAGAATATGGAATCGGTGGGATCAGGAGGGTAAACGGAACGCCGTGCTGGATCCCAACGGCCTCGTATCACTAGCAGTCGAGATGACAGGCATCTTATCCGCATGGCTGTAACGGATCGTGCAGCCACGTCTCGACCCCTGAGTGAACAGATTGGGACGTTTGCAAGACAGCAACCATCTGCACGAACAGTTCGACGACGTTTGTAGCAGCACGAACTATCTGCTCGGAGGCCATGGCTGCGATTACCCTTGAAGCTGCATCACAGACAGGAGCGCCTGCGATGTTGTACTCAACGACGTACCTGGGTGCACGAATGGCAAAACGTCATTTTTGCGGATGAATCCAGATTCTGTTTACAGCATCATGACGGTCGCATCCGTGTTTGGCGACATCGCGGTGAACGCACATTGGAAGCGTGTAATCGTCATCGCCATACTGGCGTATCACCCGGCGTGATGGTATGGGGTGCCATTGGTTACACGTCTCGGTCACCTCTTGTTCGCATTGGCGGCACTTTGAACAGTGGACGTTAGATTTCAGATGTGTTACGACCCGTGGCTCTACCCTTCATTCGATCCCTGCGAAACCGTACATTTCAGCAGGATAATGTACGATCGCATGTTGCAGGTCCTGTACGGGCCTTTCTGGATACAGAAAATGTTCGACTGCTTCCCTGGCCAGCACATTCTCCAGATCTCTCACCAACTGAAAACGTCTGGTCACTGGTGTTCGAGCAACTGGCTCTTCACAATACGCCAGTCACTACTCTAGATTAACTGTGGTATCGTGTTGAAGCTGCATGGGCAGCTGTACCTGTACACTCCATCCAAGCTCTGTTTGACTCAATGCCCAGGCGTATCAAGGCCATTATTTCGGCCAGAGGTGGTTGTTCTGGGTACTGATTTCTCAGGATCTATGCACCCAAATTGCGTGAAAATGTAATCAAATGTCAGTTCTAGTATAATATATTTGTCCAATGAATACCCGCTTATCATCTGCATTTCTTCTTGGTGTAGCAATTTTAATGGCCAGTAGTGTATGATAAGTCTTCAGAGGCCGATAACACATGTTTGTTTCATATACAATAAGTGCAGATAGTTTTTCTGGCGACTAAGGACAATATACCGAACTACATTACATCAGTATTCACTTCATTTGCAAACTAATAATCGTAGCATTTAGGAGTAGTATGTGTTCAGGTTGGTTAGTACCTCCACATGAATTTGGCAAAAGCAAGCCATATGTGGTTGTTTTCCCCTGGGCAGCAGGTGACGTGATGAAGTGTGGACACATCGACACAAAATTATTGGTAATACTGACAGGCGTAGTCCACTTAGTTGTGCATCAATGACCGGGCAGTAGGCAACAGGTAGTAAATTATGTAGCGTGTTTGTGGGAAGACTGTTAAACACAGAGAAAAAGCAACTAACTCACTGAAGTGGGTGCATGTTAATGTACCTATGATCACAACAGCTGCACTTATACCCCTAATACCTGTATAATAACCGTGTAACATAATGCTTCCAGGTATGTTACAACGTTACAGATTTTCTGTTATTGTCCTATCGTTAAGCAAGAAAAAAGTTTTCGGAGCTCTGCTTTCGTGAGGTTAAATTAAAGTTTGATTCTATTACAATTTTGTCTTTCTGCAGTTATACTTGGTTGTTCTGTGTACACCGGGACAAGGGCGCCTATGTGATAGTTTATAGCGGGAGGAGGCTTGGTGGGCAAGACCTGGAGGTATGGATACTTTGCAAGACGAAAGGTGTTTCGTAAGCAGCCAAAAAAAGTTTCGCTTCCAAGCCTGTTAAAGACCTGCATAAAACTGACTTTTAAATATTTTCTTGAAAGAAAAACACTTGGCAACGTCATATTTTTTTTTCTTTCTCCGAAAGCTAGGGGGCTGGGGGGCCGCGTCGTCCTCGAGCACGTTTCCTTTGAACACTTCACTCTCACTGTGCGATGGTGCTCTGTGTTTCATTTACAGGTATATAGTCTTGTCAAATGTCACTGTGCGATGTTCTGATGTCTTTTATTTCTGTTTTGTTGCCTGTTTGCAGTTTGATATTTGTCTCTTTGTTACGAAGAAGCCTCACGAATAAAAAGAAGCGAATGCGTATGGCATAAAACAAACACCTTTCCGTTTAGTTGCATTGGACTAACCACATCTCCAATTAAGGATCAAAAGAAAACATAAACAATTAGACTATTGATTAAGTTACATATTTATTTCAAGTGGTATATTACACTTCTATCTTATGACTTTCTACGCATCTTTAGTGAGTTATGTTTATAAGATGCTGGTGCATGGTGTTTACCGCAACTCACTCGGCTTGTCCGCTAGCAGGCAGTCTGTTGGTCACTGACACAGGCAATTCACTTTCCTGGAGCTGCCAAGGAAGAACTTGCACGAATTTTTAGTGTCTGTCCGTTGGGGATATTATCCTGGGGCATAACAGCGCTCTGTCGCCAATCTGTTAAATTGTTATTTTACTACACCCAAATAACACTGCGCAACAATGAAAATGTAAATCGAATGGAAATAGCCAATTCCTGTCCGTTCTCATGTGCTGATCGTAAATATCAAAAAGACAATTCAAAATAAGCTCTAGTTTTCATTTTACATTGCTTTATTACGGTGAGATAATTATATACGGATTTTTATGTTAAGTTTAAAATCAAATATTATAATGATTTGTCAAAGTAACAATGAATTATATTATTGTCCCTCCTGGTCTTACTTGTGTGCAATATTTTGGTTGTAAACATTTTGATACCATTTTTAGTGATCTTTTTGTTTCCCTCCTCTTCAACTTCAGTGACTTTTATTAATGCATGTAATAATTTTTGCACATCTGTTTCCAGATTAACTACCAGTAGTTCAAGTTGATTACTATTGAAGTGAACAAAAATGCCACGAGTTTGTGTGTTAACAGTGCTGACACATGTTGCTATGTGTGTGAAGAAGTGACATTTGCTTCACAAAAACAGAAAATAAATCCATGGATTAAAAAAGCTTACAGCTGACCAGGGTAGGTGATCAGGACAAACCCTTGGCTCCACATGTAATCTGCAACACTTGTGCCAGCAACCTCAGGAACTGGATGTGTGGGAAAGGACGTTCAATGCCCTTTGCAGTGCCCATGATCTGGCGTGAGCGAACCAACCATGTCAGTGACTGCTACTTTTATATCGTTCCTCATATCAAGTTAAGAATATCTAAGAAGAAGAAGAAGCGGACAGTGATCTATCCTAACATTCCATCTGCAATATGTCCAGTTCTACATGAGGAAGGATTGCCAATACCTGACCCACCGACAGAGTACGAGATTACTTCTGATGGGGATTCTGAATGTCCTGAACCATGAACATCACAAGATCCAGAGATTCTTCCAAATATATCATCAACTGACGATCCACAAAAATTTTCTCAAAATGAGTTAAGTGATCTAATTAGAGATGTGGACCTCTCTAAAGCTAAGGCTGAGATTTTAGTATCAAGACTGCAGCAGCGCCGTTTTCTGGGAAGCAATGTAAATGTTTCATTCTACCGCAGAAGAGAGCAACAATTCACTCCTTTTTTTAACATTCAAGATAGTCTTGTGGAAAGTGTTGACATAAATGGTCTAATGAAGGCTCTCAGAATTAATTACAACCCCAATGGGTGGAGACTCTTTATTGATTCTTCAAAGTTAAGCTTAAAAGCAGTGCTTTTACATATTGTTAATGAGCTTCCTTCTATTCCAGTTGGGCATAGTGTGTATATGAAAGAGTCACACGAAAACATGAAAATGTTACTAGAAGCCATCAAGTATAATGACTCTCAATGGCGGATTTGTGGTGAGTTGAAAGTGGGTTCACTGCTATAGGTATGGTGTTAGGGTATACTAAATATTGCTGCTTTCTCTGTGAATGAAATAGCCGAGCTCGTGCATCTCATTACAGTAAATATGAATGACCCATCAGAAAATCTCTCTGTAAAGAACATTAGGAGTGAACCTCTAGGTAGGCCCCAGAAAGATTCTGCTCCCGCCCTTGCCCATCAAGTTGGGTCTCATGAAAAACTTTGTTAAGGGAATGAACAAAGATGGTGACAAGTTTAAATACTTAAGGCAAAAATTCCCTTACTTAAGTGATGTCAAAGTAAAGGAGGGCATCTTTGTAGGCTCATAGATTCGAGAGCTTTTTCGCGACCATACTTTTGGTGGAATCATACAAGGTGATGAGAAGCATGCATGGGAACGTTTTAAGATTGTCTGTTTACAGTTCTTACAGAACAAACGAGCAATAAGTTACAAGGAGATTGTGGATAACATATTGTTATCTTATGAAAAAGTTGGTTGCAATATATCATTGAAAATGCATTTCTTACATAATCATCTTGACTTCTTCCCCAAAGATTGTGGTGCAGTGTGAGATGAACATGAGGAGCGATTTCATCAAGTTATTGCCACATTTGAGAACAGGTATGACGGAAAGTGGAGCCCTACTATTTTAGCAGATTACTGCTGGACTGTCGTAAGGGATGTTCCCGAGTATGTGTATAAACGTCAAGCCAAGCGGAAACGGTCATCTGAATTTATCTGTGAACTGTCTATATTGTACATGTGGACATTTAACATTTGTAATCCTTTATATAAACTTGTGACCAGTTAATTCATATATCTTCTTTTGTGCTTGACATAGTTCTGGAACAAAGTAGACTTAAAAAGTGTTTCCACTCGCGTAATATTATCTTCATTTTTCGTTAATATTTTACTTTTGTACTTCCAGAATGTCACTGAAATATATCAATGCGTAACACATAACATAATTCAAGTAATTATTCACGTAAAATTTGTTATGCTGAATCTTGGAACATGAATGCATATTTAGTTAGTGAGTTATTTATACAAAAATGTAGATTACCTTTTTTAAAAAACTTGTGCTAATTATTTATGAAGATGACGATTCTGTATCATTTTATACTGAAATAAACATAAATAACTGAAAATCATGCAATTTACACACTTTCACTTCAGATATGTTCTTCAGTGAAGTTAAATGAAACTAAGCAACACATTTATCAAGAACCAGTTACAAATTAAATACATTTTGAAATAGAAGCCACAGGAGACTAACACAAATTTCCATTTTTAAGACAGGGAAATCGTTAAGACGTCAACAAAAGTAAGTTAATTTATAAATATCTCGTGGGATAAATTCTTCTTCTGTTTCAATGTACAACATGGTGAATGACGCCAACAAAAGCAAGTTAATTTATAAATATCTCGTTTTCCGTGGGAAAAGTTCTTCTTCTGTTTCAATGTACAAGATGGTGAATGACACACGAAGTATGGGTTTACCGTCAATATTTTTCATAAATAGTTCAAAAAATACACTGAATTTTACTTGCTATGAAATAATGTAACTGATTAATAGACGATACATTCAAAATAGCTTTCGTGTAATTTGTAGCACTTAAATGTGCAGTAATCGAAATACACTGCCGGAGAAAAATGCAAACACCCACTGGGACAAGAAGATTAACAAATGATGTGAGAGATAGTTCATCATCGTAGGAGTTTATGATAACAAATTCAGACGAAATGAAACACACATGTCGTATCGGAGAGTGCTCAAACAGTGGCATCAATAGATAAAGTAGCTGTGAGATCCTGTCGTGAGTAGCGATTGGGTAGCCAGTAGAGCACTTGCCTACAAAAGGCAAAGGTGCTGAGTTCAAGTCTAGGCCCGGCACACAGTTTTAATCTGCTAGCAAGTTTCAAGGCGAATCATATCTGTCTACATGTGGTTGGACTGAGACACCAACTGGAAAATAAAGGATGATTCACCAGTTAACTATGGTAACAGAGGATCGGCCCTTTTTTCTACCAGAGCCCTGGCAGAAAGGTGCACATCAGAAATTGAATAGATTTACAAAACACGGAATTGTGGTATAAAGACCGTTAAATAATAACTTGCGCCGTGAGTTTAATGCCAAGAGACCCACCTACGTCGCAAAATTACGTGGTAAACATCAACAATAAGGGAACTGCGAAAGAGTGTGGTTATAAGTACTGCCACTAAATTCCTTTTAGGTATATCATTTATGTTATCAAGTGTTCGTAAAGCCCAAAGTCTACTGCAATAAACGTTTACAGTCGCTCGTGCAAGAACTTATGGACAGATTAAAAGGATTCCTTCGACGTCATTGCGCATGTTGCTACACTGCGATGTTTTAAATCCTCACGCGTCGTCAGATCTTGTGCATGGACTTTACCGGTTTCATGTCCAAAACACATAAATCCTCTAGATACTGTAACTAACGCGAGACTAGTAATTAGGTTTTGAAGAGTGAAACGTTGTTGAATTCACCTCTTTTAGAGTTACGATGCTAGTAGCAGGGGTTACCAAGTTTCCATTTGAATAACGAAAGTTGATATCGATACCTCTGTAATTAATATAGCTAAAAAAAAGACTATACGTCAGTCAGTAAGGGATATCTTACAATTCATCTGCATGAAAAAAAGAATTCTGCTATCTTAGCCGCTTCTCGAAATATTTCAGGTGAACAGCTTAGCTGTAGCTCGCCCTACACAGGGTGATTTTTTCCACCGCGTACAAACTCTAAGGATTGGTCGACGGACCAAAAACCGTCTAATGAACTTATGTCCGGAAACGCAAGGTTTCCATGCTAGAACCATTTATTCAATCATACATTGCTAGAGAGACTTCAGTCTAATACGTGCTGTCCAATGCAGCCACAGTTGGTACATGTGTTGTAAATGGTATCCATAAACTTCTACGCAAGCATGTACACGGCGTAGTACACGTTCACATCGACCAGGCTGCATCCGAACAATGTCAAAGACAGCATGAACACGCTGCTATAGTGTTTTCACACCTGGAATGGTCTCTGCATACACGATAATTTTGAGGTGGCCCCATAACCGGAACTTGCACATTTTGAGACCCGGTGAACGAGCCGGCCATGCAACTGGACCGCCCTCATCCAATCCATCGGCCAGGTAAGACAAGACTGGGATGCGTCCAGACGTTAACGGCGTAGCAGCCCATAACCCTTCGAATCATCAATGGCACATCTTGCAGCAGGGGAGGCAAAGTCAGCCGCAAGAAACGCCCATAGTTGCCGGTCTGTTAGGCGACGTGGAATGAAGACTGGTCCCAAAGTACGGTCGCCAATTATCCCGGCCCACACATTTCGGCTGCACCGACGCAGGTGATTCGCTGTCACCATACCAGAGGGGTTCTGCATACTCTCCCACAGATGACAGTTATGGAAGTTAAAGCTACCACTCCGCGTGAAGGTGGCCTCATCTGTGAGTAGGATGGATGACACCCGTAATAGTGGGTTCCTGGTGAAGAAACCAGTGACGAAACTCCTCCCGATGTGGAAAGTCTGTCGCTATTAAGCCCTGCACGCGCAGTAAGTGATAAGGAGAATGTTCCACACGATCGTCTGGCTTACTCTGTACTGGCGGGCCAACTCCCTGGTACTGACACGGCAGTCACCTTCCACAGTATTAATCACATTTTCCTCCAAGTCTGGTGTCCGAACATTTCGGATACGTCCTTCATGATTTTCTGCTACCTGAAACGACTCTGTCTCAGACAAACGCGAAACACAGTTGCAAACATTGAATGCTGTGGTTGTTGTCGGCGGGGTTAGGTGTCCTGATACAACCTCGCTGCCCGCCACCGATTGCCATTTGCCTTTTGCCACGCGGGATTAGCTGAGCGGTCTAGGGCGCTGCAGTCATGGGCTGTGCGGCTGGTCCCGGCCAAGGTTCGAGTCCTCTCTCGGGCATGGGTGTGTGTGTTTGTACTTAGGATAATTTAGGTTAAGTAGTGTGTAAGCTTAGGGACTGATGACCGTAGCAGGTAAGTCCCATAAGATTTCACACACATTTGAACATTCGCCTTTTCGTAAGTAAACACCATGTCGACAAATTCTCGATCCGAATACGGAACCATTGTGTACAATGTATCACATCCACCGCAAGGTTATGAAACGTCCCCTTTAAACAATTATACAGGACTGTGCTTAATCTGACACACAATATTTTTAGCGCAACGCAATCTGACTTTCAAAAATCCCTACAAAAGAATGGCCCTGACTAACATTAACCTATACCTTTCACAAATCACTTACCTCACCAAAAATCTTCGTTACTCGAACTACTGCAAAACAGCGAGCGCCACTACTGCCAGCTAAATAAAAGATTCAAACTACGGAAGGCATTAACTACTGATAGGCATAGTTAGGAAATGAAAGATTTTAGTAGAGAACAAACAATGTATTTACCTTAATAGTGTTGAAAAATCATAATATACATAACAGATCATGACATCCAGTCTTACAAATTTCCAAACTCCGCCATCTCTCTCCCCACATCCACCACTGCTGGCGGCTCACCTCCAACTGCGCAACGCTACGCGCTGTTCACATCCAGCTGCCGCTGCCCAACACTACAGTGGCAGACAACAATGCAAACTAGCCACAGACTGCACACAGCACAGCCAGTGACTTTCATACAGAGCGCTACGTAACGTTGCCAATAAGAAAACATAAAACAGCACAGCCAGTGATTTTCATACAGAGCGCTAGGTAACGTTGCCAATAAGAAAACATAAACAGCCTACTTACATAGCCCCCATGCTCCCCACAAAAGTTTTACAAATTGTTTTGGGCAGTGGCCAATAATGATTTGATAAAATTTTCCATAATTACAATAACAAAGAAATCAAATGCCCACACTTATTGATACAATGTTGGTACGTAACGTTGCCAATAAGAAAACATAAAACAGCACAGCCAGTGATTTTCATACAGAGCGCTACGTAACGTTGCCAATAAGAAAACATAAACAGCCTACTTACAAGGTGAGTCACCAAGAGAAGTGAATCTGACCTAACATTACCAATTACTATGGCAGGAGAAGGCACTAGGGCATGACGTATGGGAAACAGTACCACCATCTAATAGGAAACCACGCAACTGTAGTTGTGGCTGTATGATACAACGTATATTAGGCCACAGTCTCTGTAACAAAATATGATTGAATAAATTGTCCCCAGCATAGAAACAACGCATTTATGGACATAAGTTCATTAACCTTTTTTGTCCCGTCTCCTCTCATCAACCAATCCCTAAAAATCACCCTATATACACTGCTGCTCATCCAAAATGCGACACCAAGAAGGACCGGAGAAGATATTACAGCCAAACGAATTTGGGAGGTAATACGTTTCACAAAGACCACACGATTGAGAATACATTTGCATGTGAAGTAAAGAAGATGATGAAAACAGTGAAAGTTAACCCTGTGGGGTTGTTATAAATGATTGAGTGTGAAATAAAATTTACTAGAGTTCTAACAACATTTATTTTTCAAAAGAAACAAAAAACAGACATAAATCATGCTAAACAAGTTATCAGCTGAATACTGTAAACAATTAACAATGGACAAGAATCCTGGGTGGCAGAAGTGAGTCAAGTACTCTGGCCATGGAAATGTGGATAATGCAATCTGAATTGATTTGACGCTGAGCAGACTTTTATTGTTCAAATATACAGAAGTTTCTCTGTATAGGTGCAGCTGAGAGCAAGTGGCGATTGAGATCTGTACGCCCTGACAAGGCTGGAGTGGCAATACGTTACCCTGTTTGCTTCGTGCGATGATGTAAGTTGCAGCCGGCGAGATGTGTGCGGCGGAAGCGAGACGTGAGGCGGCACCTGTAAATCGATCGCAGCCACGAAGTAAATGCAAAAATCTCACGGTATAGCGATCAGGCAGACAGATTGCAATTTACTGTCTAACAGAGCCCTGAAATGAAGGTAGATTTCAGTGCGTGACACATCTGGTGGCTGGTCATTTTTTTTTTGTTTTGTTTTGTTTGGTCATCAGTCTACTGACTGGTTTCATGCGGCCCGCCACGAATTCCTTTCCTGTGCTAACCTCTTCATCTCAGAGTAGCACTTGCAACCTACGTCCTCAATTATTTGCTTCACGTATTCCAAACTCTGTCTTCCTCTACAGTTTTTGCCGTCTACAGCTCCCTCTAGTACCATGGAAGTCATTCCCTCCTGTCTTAGCAGATGTCCTATCATCCTGTCCCCTCTCCTTATCAGTGTTTTCCACATATTCCTTTCCTCTCCGATTCTGCGTAGAACCTCCTCATTCCTTACCTTATCAGTCCACCAAATTTTCAACATTCGTCTATAGCACCACATCTCAAATGCTTCGATTCTCTTCTGTTCCGGTTTTCCCACAGTCCATGTTTCACTACCATACAATGCTGTACTCCAGACGTACATCCTCAGAAATTTCTTCCTCAAATTAAGGCCGGTATTTGATATTACTACACTTCTCTTGGCCAGAAATGCCTTTTTTGCCATAGCGAGTCTGCTTTTGATGTCCTCCTTGCTCCGTCCGTCATTGGTTATTTTACTGCCTAGGTAGCAGAATTCCTTAACTTCATTGACTTCGTGACCATCAATCCTGATGTTAAGTTTCTCGCTGTTCTCATTTCTACTACTTCTCATTACCTTCGTCTTTCTCCGATTTACTCTCAAACCATACTGTGTACTCATTAGACTGTTCATTCCGTTCACCAGATCATTTAATTCTTCTTCACTTTCACTCAGGATAGCAATGTCATCAGCGAATCGTATCATTGATATCCTTTCACTTTGTTTTTTAACTGCACTCCTGAACCTTTCTTTTATTTCCATCACTGCTTCCTCGATGTACAGATTGAAGAGTAGGGGCGAAAGGCTACAGCCTTGTCTTACACCCTTCTTAATACGAGCACTTCGTTCTTGATCGTCCACTCTTATTATTCCCTCTTGGTTGTTGTACATATTGTATATGACCCGTCTCTCCCTATAGCTTACCCCTACTTTTTTCAGAATCTCGAACAGCTTGCACCATTTTATATTGTCGAAAGCTTTTTCCAGGTCGACAAATCGTATGAAAGTGTCTTGATTTTTCTTTAGCCTTGCTTCCATTATTAGCCGTAACGTCAGAATTGCCTCTCTCGTCCCTTTACTTTTCCTAAAGCCAAACTGATCGTCACCTAGCGCATTCTCAATTTTCTTTTTCATTCTTCTGTATATTATTCTTGTAAGCAGCTTCGATGCATGAGCTGTTAAGCTGATTGTGCGATAATTCTCGCTGGTCATACCAAGGACCAATTTGGCTCACTTATACGACAGAGCGCACAAGGATACCAAACGTCAAGACTGGTAAACCAAAAATGAAGAAGTGTGCCCTCGGGAAACGAGTAGTCCGATGCGTTTGTGGTCACACTGTCCGTACAGTAAGAAGTTCACCACGGGCTCCCAGTCTAAACTACCTGCAAGTGAAGTCAGTCTCAGGACAGGTCCCAAGCACCAACTACACTTGCCAGAGCACCGTCCAGAAGTGCTCTTACCAGGCCATGTCCAGCACCTGAGTGCTTCTCACCTCTTTAGAAAAACAATAATCCATTTTCCCGCAAAGTCCACGAACGACACCGCATTCACGCAATCTTGAGCCAGTCACAGGGCTCTAGAGGCGCTAAATCTCCCCTGCCACACAACAGCAAAAACTCATGTCGAACCAGGGCAAGAGTTAAAAAACCTGCATCTCTGCAAAAGAAAAGAAACGGTCAATTACTGGCTTTTTTAACTTTTCGCAGAGGGGAAATATAATTTTCTCTGAAGTCGGATAGACCACTCTGTTGCACACGACGTCAAATGGTACTCGCAGACTTTGCTTGTTGCACAAGAGACAGAATTCGTTGTGATATGGTTCACGATGTGGCAGAGCAATCCTTCACTGCCATGCACCCACTACGTCTGTCATCAAGTGTAGCGGTGCAACGAGGTCGCTGCAGTCGGTCCCGTCCATTCGTCGTTCCCCCTGCAGATCCGCATCATAGTTGCTTACACTGGACTCGCATTCGGAAGGACGACAGTTCAAACGCGTATCCGGCCATCCTGATTTAGGTTTTCTGTGATTTCCATAAATCGCTTCAGGCAAGTACTGGCATGGTTCCTTCGAAAGGTCATGGCCTACTTCCTTCACCTCTTTCCCTAATCCAGTGCTACCGATGACATCGCTGTTTGGTTTTGGTTTCTATTCTGTGCGTGCGTGTGTGTGTGTGTGTGTGCGTGTGTGTGTGTGTGTGTGTGTGTGTGTGTGTTTGTGCGTGTCTTATTTTGTGTTGTCCGATTATTTGTTATAGTACTGAACAGCGTTTCGTTACATAGTACTGTTTGCTCATTGACAACTCTTTTGTCTTGTTTGGTAGTTTTTTGGATGAAGTAATTTTCATCTGTTGTTAAAAATTGATAAGATGGGAACAAACTGAATATATTCAAGATTCGCGGACGTCAAACCAAAACAAAAAAGTGGAAGCTCATCACAGAAGTAAATTTGTGCAGTGAAAGATGTGTCCAAGCCACAGCAACATAACAGGACACAATATTTACAGACGACCAGGAGGAAACGTGACTAAACACTGTCAAAATACGAAACATATTCCATGAATAAGAAACTGCACGAAATTGTTCGCCATACTTAAGCTTCAGAAAACTTTTTTTTATTGATGTCCACACGTTCAGCGTAACTATACAAAAACACATCTGATACATAATAACAAATTTGTCTCAGCGAAGAACTAGCAGAATTATACTATGATTAGGCCAAAAATGGGCATGTGCCACGAATTTTACGAGAAAATGCATTTTAAAAATTGTATAATAGAGAAAAAAATCAGTGCACACAGCTTTTTAAGGTGCCTCATGTTTGCAGATAGTTGTGTAGTAATTTAGGCCTTTGGCTGATTTTGGTTGGTATCCACAGGATGCGCATAGTGTAAAATAAAAGTTAAAATACATGTACAATTTAAATAACAGCAAAATCTGATGTATCATATTCCTTAACTTAAAAATAAGCTGTATGTATGTGTTTCAGGAAAATAATAAAATAGCCACTGAGGTTGCGACAACTACGGTGAAAAATGTTTGAATGATAAAACAATAATTAGTGGACTTGCGAAAATGGGGGACCCCTACTTAATTCATTAAGAAATATTTACTATTCTGATATAGTGCAACAAGCTACAAAAATAGTGAAACCTCCAGACGACTCGAGCTACTCATCAGTGATTGCGTGAGATGCGTTGTTATTCTCATTTATGGCGTATGTCGCCGAACAGACGACGTGCGCTTTCGTAAGTTCTGCTCTGGCTCAGTGGCGTACAGGTTAACTGCCACCTTACGGATCCAATGTTCAGGTGTTCGATCACTAGTGAGTACTGTGATTTTTCTGTGTCACTGATCACTTTTTCCTCCTCTGGCAATGTTTAATAATGTGAAAATTGCCGAGTTAGACAATAGTTTGAACCCCATGTTAAATTGTGGGTTCCTCTATAACAACAGGCAGGGTTCTAATGTTCAATGACTTACTACCTCTACTAAGACCATGCCTAGGAAAGTACAGTGGTGCACAAAACAACCTTTGATGAATTCCTTATCTGCCTGTCTTCTTCATCAGTTTCTTAACCACTGGTGTTCTCAACATCTGTCCTCAGATGTGAGATGAATATGATTCCATAATCACAGTACCACATGGGGTACGCCCAGCAGCTGTACATTTGCATAACAATAAATTTTTGTCCCTTTCCCCATTCCAGACAAACGACTCTGGAACAGACTGCCCTGTAGCCTGTGTCTTATACAAAATAAATCTGCATTTAATAGCGAATTAAAGCTATATCTGTTATAATTGATGTAGATTCCATCTCGGTGGAACACAGCTTCTTCCTTTCTGTCCCATTGTCAACACTATTCACGCTCTCTTTCTCCCTGTTTATGCTTTTTTTTTTTTTTTTTTTTTTAGTATTACAGGTCAAGGAGACAACGCTCTATCGCATAAAAGGGGCCAGTTGCAGCAATATGGTACCACAGCATTACGTCACGGCAATGGGTGGGCTCAGCTGCCTGTCTGCCAGTCAGCACCCAGATGCTTACCGAAACCAGCACACTGCGTACGTGACATTCGTGGCAGCAGTACCACAACAAAATCCACTTTAATGCGTGTATATACTGGCTGTGTGACCAGGCAGGTCAGCGGATTGAATTGGTGAGTCTTCGAGTCGGCGACCTTCACCGTGTAGGTGTCTATAACGAAAGCTCCATCGCTCCGTCATCTTGACAGAACTGCTTACGAGGGGGTCTATCCACATCACTGATGGACCGAAGGTTGAACTGAGTCCCTGCGAGCCATCGAGCCATGGGATATCCACCAGCGCCAGACCCTACCCGCGGGACAGCGGACTGAAATCTGCAACCCAGATGTCCTCACCACTTTTTTTCTTGTCACTCAGGTCCTAGAACCTTGCCGTAGAGGGTAACAAATGCAGACAATCACATCAGCACCAGGCACAGCATTGCTGAGGTACGTTTGACAAGAACGTAATGAGGACTTCACTTAAGGCAATGTTAATAATAATGGCAGTTTTAAAATTCTATACATTCATTCCCATATCTGTTATCAACATTGTGACTGTTGCTACGATTATTATTATTCTTTCTTTTCTCAGACGCTATGTCTGGTCAAAAATGGAAAGTGACGCGGACCTTGATCAAGCGTGACTTCATTTTAACTGTACGGTATGTGTTATATTGCATTTAGGAACTTAAGGGTGATTGAACATGTATCAATAACTACGGATTTCTGTAGTTGTATATATAAGTTTGGATGTAGCTGTATTGCATTGATGTACTGGTGGATATTGTGTGGTATGACTCCTGTAGTTGATAGTACAATTGGTATAATGTCAACTTTATCCTGATGCCACATGTCCTTGACTTCCTCAGCCAGTAGGATGTATTTTTCAATTTTTTCTCCTGTTTTCTTTTGTATATTTGTTGTATTGGGTATGAATATTTCGATTAGTTGTGTTAATTTCTTCTTTTTATTGGTGAGTATGATGTCAGGTTTGTTATGTGGTGTTGTTTTACCTGATACAATGGTTCTGTTCCAGTATAATTTGTATTCATCACTCTCCAGTACATTTTGTGGTGCATACTTGTATGTGGGAACGTGTTGTTTTATAAGTTTATGTTGTAAGGCAAGCTGTTGATCTATTACTTTTGCTACATTGTCATGTCTTCTGGGGTATTCTGTATTTGCTAGTATTGTACATCCGCTTGTGATGTGATCTACTGTTTCTATTTGTTGTTTGCAAAGTCTGCATTTATCTGTTGTGGTATTGGGATCTTTAATAATATGCTTGCTGTAATATCTGGTGTTTATTGTTTGATCCTGTATTGCAATCACGAATCCTTCCGTCTCATTGTATATATTGCCTTTTCTTAGTCATGTGTTGGATGCGTCTTGATCGATGTGTGGCTGTGTTAGATGATACGGGTGCTTGCCATGTAGTGTTTTCTTTTTCCAATTTACTTTCTTCGTATCTGTTGATGTTATATGATCTAAAGGGCTGTAGAAGTGGTTATGAAATTGCAGTGGTGTAGCCGATGTATTTATATGAGTGATTGCTTTGTGTATTTTGCTAGTTTCTGCTCGTTCTATAAAGAATTTTCTTAAATTGTCTACCTGTCCATAATGTAGGTTTTTTAGGTCGATAAATCCCCTTCCTCCTTCCTTTCTGCTTAATGTGAATCTTTCAGTTGCTGAATGTATGTGATGTATTCTATATTTGTGACATTGTGATCGTGTAAGTGTATTGAGTGCTTCTAGGTCTGTGTTACTCCATTTCACTACTCCAAATGAGTAGGTCAATATTGGTATAGCGTAAGTATTTATAGCTTTTGTCTTGTTTCTTGCTGTCAATTCTGTTTTCAGTATTTTTGTTAGTCTTTGTCTATATTTTTCCTTTAGTTCTTCTTTAACATTTGTATTATCTATTCCTATTTTTTGTCTGTATCCTAGATATTTATAGGCATCTGTTTTTTCCATCGCTTCTATGCAGTCGCTGTGGTTATCCAATATGTAATCTTCTTGTTTAGTGTGTTTTCCCTTGACTATGCTATTTTTCTTACATTTGTCTGTTCCAAAAGCCGTATTTATATCATTGCCGAATACTTCTGTTATCTTTAGCAATTGGTTTAGTTGTTGATTTGTTGCTGCCAGTAGTTTTAGATCATCCATGTATAGCAGATGTGTGATTTTGTGTGGGTATGTTCCAGTAATATTGAATCCATAATTTGTATTATTTAGCATGTTGGATAGTGGGTTCAGAGCAAGGCAGAACCAGAAAGGGCTTAATGAGTCTCCTTGGTATATTCCACGCTTAATCTGTATTGGCTGTGATGTGATATTATTTGAATTTGTTTGGATATTAAGTTTGGTTTTCCCATTTTTCATTACGATGTTTAGGAACTGTATCAATTTAGGATCTACTTTGTATATTTCCAATATTTGTAGTAACCATGAGTGGGGTACACTATCAAAAGCTTATTATTATTATTATATGTGCCATGTCGAATGTCATGGCTATTTCCCCAGCGTCAGTGATCCTGGTGAGCAGTGTATGTAGTCCTACCATCATCATTGGGCAGCCCAGGTGGACACGTCAGTGCCGCGAGCCCTGCTGTGGCTGAGCTGTAGGAATGGATGGCTGGTGCTGGGGTGAATGCCTGGAGTGACAATATGCAGCGAGTCTCAGACAGAGCCAGAAGTGAGGGCCGAAGCTGCTCTCTTTACCCAGTCACAAGCACAATAATTCCAGAAGGGGGGAAGGACTGTCTTTTTATGGTCATAGGCAACACTACTGGAGATCTTTTCACGCTGATGATGGCACCCAGGTCACCTTGATATTGAGGTGGTGCACTATGGTATGTGCGAATGTGCATTGAGGGTAGCCACATGTAAACAACTTTCTGCACGAAAATTTTCGAGAGCTGTGTAACCGGTTGCATATTATTTATGGGACATGGGGCGTGCTACAGTGTGTGCGGTGAAGCAGAGCAGGCACAATTGTATTATTACACGTTGTGGTGGTGGTTAAGCATGTGAAACCGAAGCTGATTGTTTTTCGTTGTGAGAATGAGTCACTTTTTCTCCGGTGGTTTTTAAGAGTTGATTGTGTTACTGGTTTGATGTAGTTGAACCTGTGGCTTACTCCTGTGCATTAAGATTTGGTTGTTTGTTGTTGTCTTATGTGAATAAACTATCGTATATGTTAATGAATAAGATCAAAAATGTCAGTAGCTTGGTAGTACTGTGAGTAGCTGTTGTCTTCGTTGGCTAGTGATCGTATTAATAACAGATCAAGGTGTAGTTATATGTTACCTAAGTGGCTCTAGATAAGTTTAATTATTCTTTGGCATAATAAGGTTTCAGAGACGTTGTAAATTGTTACATTGTTGCTGACTGCCCGTTGTAGGGCAAGATTAAATTTTTTCTCGATTTGACTTGGTTCTCTTATTGTCAAAAGATTGTTGTGCCACTCATTATTCTAGTCCTATTGAAGGTTGTTTCTAGCTACAGAAACATATACTTGTGTTAGTGTAAGTGGCTTACCGTTCTTTACCATTCTATTAGCTGAAATCTTAATGCTAAATAAAGTATGTGCAGTTCCCAGTCCCAAAGCGCACTCCACCCAATCCCAATGCTACAGTTACTATTATTTATTAGCACACTTATTTTTTCTTGCTGTGTTATTGTGGTTTTCAGTCCGAAGACTGGTTTGATACAGTTCTGCACGCTACTGTATCCTGAGCAACTTCCTCTTCTCTGAATAACTTCTGCAACCTACATGCATTTGAACCTGCTTACTGTACGCATCTCTTGGTCTCCGCGTATAATATTTACGCTTCACCTCTCTCTGACTGAACTGAATATTCCCATTTGCCTTAGGATGTACCCTATCAGTGGATCCCTTCTTTAATTCGGGCTGTGTCATAAACTTCTGTTTCACCCAATTCGACTCACCACTTCTTTATTATTTACTCAATCTACACAATCTACACACATTGACAGAGCACTGAAAGACCTGAGTCGAAACAAGGCCCCCGGAGTAGACAACATTCCATTGGAACTACTGACGGCCTTGGGAGAGCCAGTCCTGACAAAACTCTACCATCTGGTGAGCAAGATGTATGAAACAGGTGAAATACCGTCAGACTTCAAGAAGAATATAATAATTCCAATCCCAAAGAAAGCAGGTGTTGACAGATGTGAAAATTACCGAACTATCAGTTTAATAAGTCACAGCTGCAAAATACTAACACGAATTCTTTACAGACGAATGGAAAAACTAGTAGAAGCCAACCTCGGGGAAGATCAGTTTGGATTCCGTAGAAACACTGGAACACGTGAGGCAATACTGACCTTACGACTTATCTTAGAAGAAAGATTAAGGAAAGGCAAACCTACGTTTCTAGCATCTGTAGACTTAGAGAAAGCTTTTGACAATGTTGACTGGAATACTCTCTTTCAAATTCTAAAGGTGGCAGGGGTAAAATACAGGGAGCGAAAGGCTATTTACAATTTGTACAGAAACCAGATGACAGTTATAAGAATCGAGGGACATGAAAGGGAAGCAGCGGTTGGGAAGGGAGTAAGACAGGGCTGTAGCCTCTCCCCGATGTTGTTCAATCTGTATATTGAGCAAGCAGTAAAGGAAACAAAAGAAAAATTCGGAGTAGATATTAAAATTCATGGAGAAGAAATAAAAACTTTGAGGTTCACCGATGACATTGTAATTCTGTCAGAGACAGCAAAGGACTTGGAAGAGCAGTTGAATGGAATGGACAGTGTCTTGAAAGGAGGATATAAGATGAACATCAACGAAAGCAAAACAAGGATAATGGAATGTAGTCTAATAAAGTCGGGTGATGCTGAGGGAATTAGATTAGGAAATGAGACACTTAAAGTAGTAAAGGAGTTTTGCTATTTGGGGAGCAAAATAACTGATGATGGTCGAAGTAGAGAGGATATAAAATGTAGACTGGCAATGGCAAGGAAAGCGTTTCTGAAAGTATTTGTATGGAGTGTAGCCATGTATGGAAGTGAAACATGGACGATAAATAGTTTGGACAAGAAGAGAATAGAAGCTTTGGAAATGTGGTGCTACAGAAGAATGCTGAAGATTAGATGGGTAGATCACATAACTAATGAGGAAGTATTGAATAGGATTGGGGAGAAGAGAAGTTTGTGGCACAACTTGACCAGAAGAAGGGATCGGTTGGTAGGACATGTTCTGAGGCATCAAGGGATCACAAATTTAGTATTGGAGGGCAGCGTGGAGGGTAAAAATCGTAGAGGGAGACCAAGAGATCAATACACTAAGCAGATTCAGAAGGATGTAGGTTGCAGTAGGTACTGGGAGATGAAAAAGCTTGCACAGGATAGAGTAGCATGGAGAGCTGCATCAAACCAGTCACAGGACTGAAGACCACAACAACAACAACACACATCTACTCTTCTGTATCACTATATTTCAAAAACTTCTAGTCGTCAGTTAATTGCGTTCTCTGAGAACCTAACGAACTATTCTACGTGCGTTCAGTATAGCTGCATTGTGCAGTTCCCAATAGAAGGAAGGATGCAGATTTGGGTATCGAAGTTTCTGCGCAGCCCGTTGCTTAGAACGTCGCTGTCCGATATTTCGACAGTACAGAATTGACATTTCTACATTCCTTCGTAGTCATCTGTCGCATTCCTGTGTCTTGTCAGCTTCTCATTGCAGATGGTTTGCAAATTATGCGTGCTGGGTTCAGCAATGTCCGTGGTGCAGGTGGTTTGATCATCTTCACTGATAACCGCTATGTCAGGTTGATTACAACGAGCTGTTTTATTCCAGAATGAGATTTTCACTCTGCAGCGGAGTGTGCGCTGATATGAAACTTCCTGGCAGATTAAAACTGTGTACCCGACCGAGCCTCGAACTCGGGACCTTTGCCTTTCGCGGGCAAGTGCTCTACCACTTGCCCGCGAAAGGCAAAGGTCCCGAGTTCGTGTCTCGGTCGGGCACACAGTTTTAATCTGCCAGGAAGTATCAGTTGTTTTATTGATTATAATGCTGCGGTTTTGAATTTTTCTACATTAGAGGATCATACAGTACATTTAGCATGGGCGACAGATTTTCATTAATTGATACTGGCATGCCATCTTTTGGCGGCCTCATCACGCCTTTTCAAATAGTCCACGGATAGCAGGATTTTACATCCGAAAGTTGTATGTGATATTGTCTTCGCCTGGTCCCTAAAACTTCCGGCAGTAATCATCTGTTTGTTGTACGTTCAGAATCGGCTTCCGGTACTCCCTCGTCACAAAATAAAAAATGGTTCTGAGCACTATGCGACTCAACTTCTGAGGTCATCAGTTCCCTAGAACTAAGAACCACTTAAACCTAACTAACCTAAGGACATCACACACATCCATGCTCGAGGCAGAATTCGAACCTGCGACCGTAGCGGTCGCTCGGCTCCAGACTGCAGCGCCTAGAACTGCACGGCCACTCCGACCGGCCCCTCGTCACAATCATTTGATGTTGTAGCGCTGTCAGAAATCCCTGTTACTGTATACAAGCTAATGTGTTGGTGAATAACAGCAGAGGCTACTAAAAAGTTCTTTATCTTATTCAACGGCCTATTGCTTCACCACAACGCAACTCTCAGGTTACACTGTGAAAAGACTTCAATATAAAACTCTTAACCGACCATGGAGTAAAATAAAGAACTTTTTAGCAACTGGAGCGGCATTTGATCTATCCAGTACGCAGTTACGGAGCAGCAGCGCTCTCCAAATACTACGCGTGCGTGTCAGTCGTTCGTTGTTTGCAAACAGATATTATCCTGGCTGAGGTAATTCAAATGTTTCCCGTTTACTGTGTAATTCTTCCCTAAGCCAACCTTTAGTAATGCTAATAATACTTAACAATAATAACAAGGCATCGGAATGTCAAATGAGCCAACCATCACGACCCAGCATCCAGAAGCTTACAAATTCCCAGGAATTTAGCAACGGTACAGTGGCAAGTATGTGCATTAAAAAGAGAGGTCAGCCAAGAGTAGAGGAAAGTGTTCCAAATAGAGGGTTGTGGACATGATCTCTGTACTGCAGTCGGTACTACAGTCTAGAGGCTGATGTTGGAATCATATGAAGGAACGCGTACTAGCGACCACCGTAAGCAGTTTCCACCATTTATTATAGTTTTTGTTGCTGGTAGATATGGGGCTGTGTTTTGCGCAGCGTTTGTAGATATACTGTCGTAAAAAAAATTCAAAATTCTCAGGGACTATGTTCAGTGGCACCAGGGCATAACATGTGCATAGTGGGGGATTATAGTGTCAGAGGTTCATTTGTCACGATCACCACTATAAAATAAGGGAAATCAGAGCTCGTACGGAAAGATATAGGTGTTCATTCTTTCCGCGCGCTATACGAGATTGGAATAATAGAGAATCGTAAAGGTTGTTCGATGAACCCTCTGCCAGGCACTTAAATGTGATTTGCAGAGTATCCATGTAGATGTAGGTGTAGATGTCACTGTCATCGGCGATCAGATGACGCTCTCACCCACGCCCGGGTTCCCGGGTTCGATTCCCGGCGGGGTCAGGGATTTTCTCTGCCTCGTGATGGCTGGGTGTTGTGTGCTGTCCTTAGGTTAGTTAGGTTTAAGTAGTTCTAAGTTCTAGGGGACTGATGACCATAGATGTTAAGTCCCATAGTGCTCAGAGCCATTTGAACCATTTGAACCAGATGACGCTCTGGAGGCCCGTCTGTCCGCCTTCTGTTTTTCCTCTGCAGGCGGTTACTGTGCTGAGGTAAGAGGTGAAAAGTGGCTGTAACATTCATTCTAGTGTACAACCATGCCCCACGGATGAGTACGTACTCCTCTTGAACAACTGAAACCATATGAATGGAGTCTAATCGTGGACCTGCAGGAAGATGGGTGGAGGGATCGACGGTGTGTCGATACTTTCAGCAGCAGTTCCACGCCTGTAGACCAGGTTCCGGACGTTCACATAGTACAGATACAGGTAAAACTGACGCATTGTTTGAGCAGCAGTGCCCGACCGAACATAATCCAGCTAGGAAGTTGTGCCACATTTCCAGCTAGGAAATCCTGACAATTGTGGCGCCTGCTGTGTCGCCCAGAGCATTGTCAACCGTCTGATTGCTGCTGGACTGAGATCACGAGCCTCTAGCCAGGCAGCCACCAACACCACTACTTTGCCAAGCGCGCTTATTCTGGTCTCATGAAAGAACTTGGGGGGGGGGGGGTGGAATGGGGCTCTCTCGTCTTCAGTGATGAGACTGGGTTTTGTCTGTATACGTGTGATGGACCTACACATGCGTAAGGCATAGCTGTGGTGAGCGGTCTATTCCGGACTGGATGCAGCCACCGTACTTAGTTCCCACCCCATGCCTCATGGTGTGGGGAGCCACCAGCTGCAATTCGCCCTCACGTATAGTGCTTCTGTAGATAAAAGTAAACAGTACCTGCTACACTGTACGGCCTGGTATCCCCATACTACTGTCATTTCTTCAACAGGAAGGAGATGTGCATTTTCAGCAGGACAACGCATGTCCACAAAGGCTGCTGCTACGTAACGTGGCCTTCGTGGTGTACAACAACTAAAATGAAGAGAATAACACCACATATCTAGCCAATTGAACACATACAGGACAATGTGAAGTTGCAACCTACACCAGGCAATGCAAGAGCCATTGCTGATTTGCAACAAAGGATGCAAGATGCTTGACACGATCTATTGCGGGATGTCAGTCAGCAACGCTATGATCGTTTGCATACGAGACTACACACCTGCGTTGTCGACAGTGAGGGGTAGGGGGTTATCTATAACCATCCAAACATTACAGATGTTCTCCTGCGAAACTTGTAGAACTAGCACTTCTGAGAGAAAGGACATTACCGAGACGTGGCACAGCCACAGCTGGGCGGATCTTTCCAGACTGAAATTTTCACTCTGCAGCGGAGTGTTATCAAACTTCCTATATGCTGGAGCGAGAATCGAACTCGAGAACCTATGCCTTCCTCGGGCAAGTGCTCTACCAACCACGCTAGCGAAGAACGGCTCACGACCTGTGGCTTACTGAAGCAACGAGATACTTTATTGCATCGGCCTCGAATAGCTGTATGTGCTGAGAATAATAATTAAAAAACTCTATTCGATGTTATTATTCGTTATCTGTAGAGTTAAAGAATACTTCAATCAAAATATGAAGCCGTTGTCCAGTAACCATGGACAAGACATGCCTAGAAGATAAGTATATCGATAGGAGATGTGTATTTTGCATCTACAATATTAGTGGAGGCTCGAATAGACGACATTTAAAATAAATTATCTTCAGATGTTGATAGAGGCACTCAAAAGCTACGCCCTGTGAAAAAGAGTGTAAGTCTTATAAGTGATTAATTTGATGGGCCTGTATTGAGATTAATAAAAAAGTCTGGATTGGAAAATGGTACACCATGAACACGAATGCTAACAAGCTGTCACCCCATTATTCCCATACCTGTGAGATATGTTGTAACATTTTGTCTTTATGCAAGCTTGTATTCGCTGAAAAAAAAAACCTCGTTCCTAAAAAAAAAAAAAAAAAAAAAAAAAATCCTCATCCTACAAATGACAAATGGTGTGAATACGTATAGGCTATCGAATGTGTCTTACACGACCGGCGCTTTTGAGGTGGAAATCGCGACACGGCATGCTCAGAAGAAGCATGTGTGCAACTTACCGCCATCTTTCTGACTTTGAAAATACCGAATCATTTGTGCGAGAAAACTAGGAGCACTGTACCGACAGTTTGCACAGACTGTTGAGTGCAGTGTGCTGACTACAGAGTCTGTGGTAAGGAGACGGGCTCAGGTCAACAGTCAACAGTGGGTCAACACGAGTAGGCATAGAGTCCTTCCAGAAGGACTACACCACGAGAATAAGAGGTACGATACTCAGACAGGCTCTGAAGATTATCCGGATGACAACAGAAGACGCTTGCCTGGAGGTTACGGTCAGAGTGGCACCATGAAACGCCTGCTAGAGGTTACTGGAAGCTGGATTGAAATCTCCAGTTGCGGTGTGTCGTCTACCGCCGTCATCACTCGTTGTAATACTTTCGATTCTACTCTACATTTACGTGAATACTCTGCAAATCACTTTTAAGTGGCTGGCAGAGAGTTCATAGGACCACCTTCACAATAATTCTCTATTATTCCAATCTCGTACAAAAAAATGGTTCAAATGGCTCTGAGCACTATGGGACTTAACTTCTGAGGTCATCAGTCCCCTAGAACTTAGAACTAATTAAACCTAACTAACCTAAGGACATCACACACATCCATACCCGAGGCAGGATTCGAACCTGCGATCGTAGCGGTCGCGCGGTTCCAGACTGAAGCGCCTAGAACCGCTCGGCCACTCCGTACGGCAATCTCGTACAGCGCACGGGAAAAACGAGTACCTATATCGTTCTGTGCGAGCTCTGATTTCCCTTACTTTATTATGATAATCATTTCTCCCAGCGTAGGTCGTCATTCGGAGAAGAAAGTTGGTGACTGAAACTACGTTAAAGGATTCCGCCGCAGCAAAAACGCCTTTATTTTATTGGTGCCCACCACAAATCCAGTATCATTTTATTGACACCCTCTCCCCTATTTCGCGACAATACAAAACTTGCTGCCCTTCTTTGAACTTTCTCGATGTACTCCATCAATCCTGTCTGGTAAGGATCCCACACGGCGCAGCAGTTTCTAAAAGAGGACTGACAAGCGTAGTGTAGGCAGTCTCTTTAATAGATTTGTTACATTTTCTAAGAGTCCTGGCAATAGAACACAGTATTTGGTTAGCTTTCCCCATAAATTAGTTACACAAAAACATCTTTTTAAAGGATGTAGAAAACGCACTTGGAAATATTACATCGCATGACGTATACAGAAACGGAAAATGCAGTCGGAGGATTAGATTGAATTACATGAGGATTAGATAGGATTACGTGTACCTTTTGTTTCCACTGAAGCTACATGTCTTCAAATAGAAAGCAGCTTACAACACTTGATCACATTACTGCACTTAAGATCCACCGAAGTCAGATTTTACTTGATACTCACGTTACATGATATTATTACTAATACACCACAGGCCATTGAATTTGCTTCACTACGAAGATGACGTGCTACAGACACAAAATTTAACCGGCAAGAAGAAGATGCTGTACTATGCAAATGATTAGCTTTTCAGAGCATTCACACAAGGTTGGCGCCGGTGACGACACCTGTTACGAGATGACATGAGGAAAGTTTCAAACTGATTTCTCATACACACACAGCAGTTGACCGGCGTTACCTGGTGAAACGTCGTTGTGATGCCTCGTGTAAGGAGGAGAAATGCGTACCATCACGTTTCGACTTTGATAAAGGTCGGATTGTAGCCTATCGCGATTGCGGTTTATCGTATCGCGACATTGGTGCTCGCGTTGGTCGAGATCCAATGACTGTTACCAGAATATGGAATCGGTGGTTTCAGGAGGGTAAACGGAACGCCGTGCTGGATCCCAACGGCATCGCATCATTAGCAGTCGAGATGACAGGCATCTTATCCGCATGGCTGTAACGGATCGTGCAGCCACGTCTCGATCCCTGAGTCAACAAATCGGGACGTCTGGAAAACAATAACCATCTGCACGAACAGTTCGATGACGTTTGCAGCAGCATGGATTATCAGCTCGGACACCATGGCTGCGGTTACCCTTGACGCTGCGTCACAGACAGGAGCGCCTGCGATGTTGTACTCAACGACGTACCTGGGTGTACGAATGGCAAAACGTCATTTTTCCTGATGAATCCAGGTTCTGTTTACAGCATCATGATGGTCGCATCTGTGTTTGGCGACATCACGGTGAACGCACATTGGAAGCGTATATTCGTCATCGCCATACTGGCGTATCACCCGGCGTAATGGTATGGGGTGCCATTGGTTACATGCCTCGGTCACCTCTTGTTCGCATTGATGACGCTCTGAACAGTGGACGTTACATTTCAGATGTGTTACGACCCGAGGCTCTACCCTTCATTTGATCCCTGTGAAACCCTACATTTCAGCAGGATAATACACGACCGTATGTTGCAGATCCTGTACCGGCCTTTCTGGATACAGAAAAAGTTGACTGCTGCCCTGGCCAGCACATTCTCCAGATCTCACACCAATTGAAAACGTCTCGTCAATGGTGACCGAGCAACTGGCTCGTCACAATACGCCAGTCACTACTCGTGATGAACTGTGGTATCGTGTTGAAGCTGCATGGGCAGCTGTACCTGTACACGCCATCCAAGCTCTGTTTGACTCAATGCCCAGGCGTATCAAGGCCGTTATTACGGCCAGATGTGGTTGTTCTGGGTACTGATTTCTCAGGATCTATGCACCCAAATTGAGTGAAAATTTTATCACATGTCAGTTTGTAACAACAACGACGCTGTACTATTGTACATATAAGTAATTTTTTCCATCTGATTTTTCGTTAAACTTGAGTAATTGATGTTCTGATTTCATTTGTTTTTTGTTTCATGCCATTGTGTTAAGAAAATTGTAAACAAGTTTCAATCTGAAGATTAATGTTTATGTCAAATGTCAAGTAATATTGTGATAGAATTGAAATGTAACAAATTTTGGAACTGTTGTAAGATGTTTAAAATTGTAACTGTGCGTCTGGTCCATACGTAGGCAATGTGTTAGGATATGTAGAATGCAAAACCTCGGGTGAATACCCGGTCTGTCAGGGAGCGGTAAAAGGTGGATGGCAGGCGAGCGGGGGGAAATGCACGCGGGTACTGCACGGCACAACGGGCTCAGTAGTAGTGGTTGGAGTTTGGCATTGGTCTGAGCAACACCTTCTGGAGCGAGGAGGCTCTCCTGAAAGACGTAGTTTCACTGAGCCTCGGGTATGCTGTTCCAACGTCCACACAGAATGGAAATATTCCATAGGCACTAAATGGAAAAGTATTGCGACGCTAAGAAGAATTAAAGTGCCGATACGTCAAGAGCCATAGCTGTGGTTGTATGTGTGCACTGTGCCTCGCCATCTCGCCACCCGCCAAGCGCCGCATCGATACAAGCAGGTTGAAACTTTTAGTACTGTATTCGTATGGACCACAGAGTGAACTGTTCAATAATAACCTAAATTTTACCAGAACTTTCCCCTCATTTAATTATCCTCACAACTAACCTAGGCAGGGTCCTTTCCAAATGTTGTGCAATCCGAGTGTCCTGAAATGAAAAATTAAATTTTGTGTTAATAATAATTATTTGCAGTCCTAGTTATGTTAGAATGGTGTTTAAAGAACTGTTTTGTTAATGAACCAGTAAATGAATAACGAAGGACTAACGGACTTGAAAGATACCTTTAATATTGATATAGTAATGAAGTTTAATTATTTCGAGACAGATATAAAGGTATTTAAATGAAAAGTAAATAAGATAAAAAGAGTAGTAACGCATATACTGGAAATCTTGAACGCATGATAATTTCAGTAATCAATTTTTTTAATATGGTGATAATAACAGTTTCAGAGTCCCCCCCCCCCCTCCCTTTTTATTCATTTGATTTCTGAAGTGTTCCACATTGGTTTGACCAGCAAAAGTTAAGGTCAATATATAAGTCAAAATTTATCAGTGTTTTATCTTTATCAAATTGAAATTTTGTGTGTGGCTCGAAAGTGCTATTTCTAGAGTAACCTATGCCCGATTTTAATCGGATCAATAGACAGTACGAAGCTTTGTAGCATACATTATAGTGTGGTGTTACGTATTCATGGTTGTTCCATATCAGTACAGAACGTGAAACTATCAGTGCAATAGATTTTCTGGTTCTAAAATTTTACTATATTATGCAGTGTTACTACGTGTTGTTTTGCATGAATATACGTCAACTTGTACAGGGAAGAAACTCAGTTAATGCCTTATTAGGCTGGCGACCGTATTATTATCAAATTGGTAGCATCTTCAGTGTTGCTTTTGGTACATACTGACGTGTAATTGCATTTTGAACATACTTGACGGATCATTGATATTACAGAGTGAGTGTACGTCTGATTTGCCGCCATTCAGGTACACGCGGTCAATATCTATACGAAAATCCTGTCTCGTAAGGTGAACCCCGCTCACTTACCATAGTACTGGCTTTAACGAGTATTGTGTGCCCCACGCGCACGTTACAAGTTCTAGTATAAAATATTTGTCCAATGAATACCCGTTTATCATCTGCATTTCTTCTTGTAGCAATTTTAATGGCCAATAGTGTATATATAAATATTTGATCCTACTAAGAAATCCGTGTGGAGTAGAAGGATGCGGCCTCTAATACATCCTTTAGGCTCCTCTTAAAGTAAACATTAAAGTGGTTTAAATTTGTATGGCTTCTGGAAAGTTATTGTAAACGTGATCTCCTGCATAACAGACAGTTTTCTGGACCAAAATGAACTACTTAATATATTCATGTAGATAATTCTTGTTTCTATTATTAAATTCCATAAATTGAGCTGTTGGTTTGAAAAACAGGTACGTTATTTACAACAGTATAGGGGTGGAACCTCTTCACGCCCACACCAACGTGGTGACCATCTCAAAACATATACTGTAACCTCCGTGTTTGTTAGTTGTTACTAATCGAGGACTACACGAGATGTGGGGCCGTGATGTTATCCATGCGTCTGTGTAAGATTACCCACTAACACGGTCACATCGAGGACACAGATAGTGGACGAAAAGTGAACGGGAGGGTAGCGGTTCCAAGGACAGAGGGAGGAAAATGTGCTCATGCACGCGCCAAGGGATAAAAACTTATGCGATAGTGTGGTAGGGTATTAAGAGCAGTAGCGGTTTCTTGCTATCTGCGACAGGTCATGTAAGGGCAGGGTAGTTGTTAGTTTCGTGTATCGTGCAATGCTTAGTACCGTTGTCACAGCTTAGGTCGTTCGTAAAAGGTGCCAGTGCTTTCGAGGAGGGGTACTGCTGGGCTTGGCGCCTGCGAAGTCACTTGGGCTAGCTGCAACGTCTGTCCCTGTAAAGTGCCTAGATTGTCATATAAGTAGTCGATTGGCACATAAATCGATCACTGTGTGAGGGTTTAGGATGGGTTTGTTTGCGTTTAGTGTACAGTGGGGCTGCCTTGCGTTGCCGGTTGGTAGGGTTGTTTACACCTGGCAGTACCAGCTAATTTTGCTGTGCTGCACAGGTTCACCATTATTTGTCATGTTTGTGAGTTAATGTTGTCCCTAAGTATTAGTGTTTTTGGGCGGTTGTGTTTCCACCTATGGTTGGGACGTAGTTACGCAGGTTGAGGATTAAAGGATTCTTCGAGTGTCTCGTTTTCTTGTATCGTCGTGTGGCGAGTTTTCTGAATACCTCTGTGAGAATTTCAAGGCGGAATTCTCGGTGAAGGTCCGCTGTGCATGTGTATCGTGCTTATGATACGTAACACTTTGTTCTGTGTGATCTGCAGGCGATGCAGACGTGTCGGGGCTGTGTATCCCCAAACTGGAAATGTAAACGTCATTAGTGGTCAAATTAGTGTTGTAAGCGTGGATCTCGGCACCCTCCCATTCAGTGTGCTTTGCCTGTTGAGCATGGGATAAAGCTGTTCGAGCCTCGCGTTTGTTCGGTTGGTTAAGCGTTCAGTGTGGTCCCCCCGTGTAAGATTCTAGTCCAGCCAGATTCCGAGGTATCTGACATTGTTACAGAAACGTATTGGTCGCGTGTGTAGTCTTATTTGTCAGTAGTTTTGGTGTGTGGACAGGTGTTTCGATTTGCGTGTAAACAGTACAGACTTGTCGAAGTTTACTTCAACACGCCATCTTTCCAACCAAGGCTCCGCAGATCTGAGCGCTGTCTGTAATCGTGAATTAATGTTTGACAGTTTCCAGCCTCGCGATAGGATGACCGTGTCATCCATGTAGACAGCTACCGTCGAGTTTTGTGTAGCTGCGAAGTCACTGATGAACAGGTTAAGAAAGACGGGGCCCCATCACACTCCCTTGTGGTACTCCCGCTTGTATACCGTGTTGTGTTGACTGTTTACCCTGAAAGTCAATGTGGAAGCATCTGTTGGTGAGATATACGTGAATGAGACGTAAGAGTCCGTCGGGGAACCAGCATCACTGAGTTTGCGAATGAGACTTTTGTGCCATTGACGACCGAAGGCCTTTCCGATGTCCAGGAACATAGCCCCTGTTGCTTTGTTGGTGTTGTAGCCGTCTGTGATATGTTCCACTACGCAGAGGAATTGTATACTTATAACAAATCTGATTGAGGAATAAGTAGATTTGGAAAGAGTCGCTAGTATCCCCCGGCCTCTGGAGGACGTTCTTGAGTTCACGCCACAAATAATTCGTACCATGCGCTTTTTCACCCGCAAAATAGCTTGTATCCACAAGCAACCCCAATAGATGGTCATATACGACATTAAAGGAGGAAAGTAGAAAGTATGCTAGCTTTTTTACTTTTGTATCGCGTATGTCTGATAACGTCCACAATGCAAAAAAAGTTTTTTTAGGTACTTCAGTAGTTCTGCGCCATGATCCTCCCGTATTGAATTTATTATCAAGCTGTCATCACGCGAATTTGACATGTTCTACCTGCGTGTTGTCATGTTTTAGACATGTGGTGATAAGGAACCCGTTAGCTCCACATTATATACGGTATTACTTCTCAAAGTTTAGTGACAAAGAATTGCCTAGGAATCAATTACTAATATCCATGAAAACTTCATTAACTGATATTTTTAAAATTGTTCTTGTTTTGGTACTTATCACGATGTTTGTGTCATCTGTTAACAAAAAAACTTGGAATCTGGTAATGTTGCCAATGAAGGTCAGAGTATTGTGTTTAAGAAGGGGTTTTAGTAGTAATCCATCGAACTACAGACCTATATCATTGACATCGGTTTGCAGTAGGGTTTTGGAGCATATACTGTATTCAAACATTATGAATCACCTCGAAGGGAACGATCTATAGATACGTAATCAGCATGGTTTCAGAAAAAATCGTTCTTGTGCACGAAGTAATGGCCGCTATCGACAGGGGATCTCAAGTTGATTCCGTATTTCTAGATTTCCGGAAAGCTTTTGACACCGCTCCTCACAAGCGACTTCTATTCAAGCTGCGGGCCTATGGGGTATCGTCTCAGTTCTGCGACTGGATTCGTGATTTCCTGTCAGGAAGTTCGTAGTTCTTAGCAGTAGACTCCAAATCATCGAGTAAAACTGAAGTGATATCAGGTGTTCCCCAGGGAAGCGTCCTGGGACCTCTGCTGTTCCTGATCTATATAAATGACCTGGGTGACAATCTGAGCAGTTCTCTTGAGAGGCACCCACATGCCTTGCTCATACTGTGGCATCAAGCAGTCAGGCCTGCAAGATGAGTGGTCTGCCAAGCGAGTGGATTCATTCTTATTTATCGAGTAACATGAACTCTCGTACTCACAACTAAGTTACAAATTATCCTCCTTTATGAATAATACGCAACGGAAACGCACATCTGACTACCAGTAATTTACAGAACTCTGACTGTTCACTACGCACTGGCAATACCACATTTTCTTTTTTTTTATTTAACGGCTTTTATCAACACGTGGCCATCGCACTGAATATGAATGGCGCACACATTGTAAATTCTGGATATCATGACAACATACAATTCGAAGGAAAAGGCCACCAATCTTTATCTTTTCACTATCTTATTTATTCCGATAAATTCTATAACCTAAACACACAAATTCTATAACCTACAACAATAACACATGAGAAATTCCGCCCAGTGGGCATGGCTTTACATTGGTGATTCTCTATATTATGGTCTCGTAATTATTTAACGCTACAGTGCACTTTCTGGATAGGATGGTGGATCTTTTATTATACCTCACACTTCGACTCTCACAATCATCATCACGAAACTTTCCTCCGAGACCGAGCGGTACCGAAGGAACAACCATAACCCACTAATCTTTTGAAACTACCTTGCTACTCTCCCATGCAAACCACACATACCCAAATTACATGACATACACCACACTAGAACATGGAATACAATACAATAAATAGTCACAACACTATCACTTTCAGCTTTCCCACTTCAATTAATATTTATCCCAGTTTCACACGACACTGCCCCACTTCGTAATTCTACTTTCCTACTATGAACTCTGGAGATATATGCACGTCTTCCTGTGCCATGCAGGCCATGTGGCGTTGCTGGATAGACGGCTGACTCACCTTGCTTCTCTCTCAGAGTATTATAGTTTGAATCAAGCGTCACACGGAAACATATCACGCAAAGTAATATTAAGAACATATTCATCACACACACGAGTCCTCAACTGATACCATGGACGAGTACTTCTCTTTATCCTTTGTGTCATACACAGATTGAGACTCACACAGTACTCACCACGTGGAAGTACTCGCCTCTAATTTCAAGTCCTGCACACGCTATTTCTTAAGTATTTCAACTTATAGTACACACGCTAGTAATTCAGCTTAACTTAAGCACACGGAAGTATTTCAACTTATTGCTACACGTGGTTTCATTGTGACCGTTGGTCACTTCCGAAGATTACTACGATCCCATTAATATTACCTGCATGACATTTAATTCTCCCCACAAAAGTTCCTGAAATAGAGAAATTATTATTTCAAACTACTCTTAAATATTCCACGTGCGTACCATGTCTCCACTCTTTTGTCTTTACGGAACACACCTAAGACAGGTCTTAACAGCACAAGATCCAGCGGCAGAGTGCTGAAACATGGCCGTTCTTCAGGTCATCTCGCACCTCTGTCGAGGTGGGGGAAGACCATGCTACTGTATTGGTCAGCCACATTTCAGGCGCTCAAAGCTCTGGTAAGTTTCATCTCTTTGGTTCCACCAAAGGTGGCTAAAGGATCGTCTCAAAGATGATCATATATTCACATTCACTATCTGTGGTTAGCAGACGACCATACATTCATTCATTTCACAGGTCTCACCAAACTGGATGTGGGGATTTATTTTGTGGGAGTGCACATGTGATCAATTAAATAAATAAATTGTCATTCTTTCCCACACTTGTATCCGGCTTCGCTGTATTAATTGAAATTGAGTTATTATTAGAAAAAAATATGTTGTTCAGACAAGGATAATGAAGTATGTTGTACCTATTTTCAATGTTGGGCGGTACTGTACCCTTTCACTCTTAGGTTGTTCGCAGATGATGCTGTAATTTACCGTCTAGTAAGGTCATCCGAAGACCAGTATCAGTTGCAAAGCGATTTAGAAAAGATTGCTGTATGGTGTGGCAGGTGGCAGTTGACGCTAAATAACGAAAAGTGTGAGGTTATCCACATGAGTTCCAAAAGAAATCCGTTGGAATTCGATTACTCGATAAATAGTACAATTCTCAATACTGTCAATTTAACTAAGTACCTGGGTGTTAAAATTTACGAACAACTTCAGTTGGAAAGACCACATAGATAATATTGTGGGGAAGGCGAGCTAAAGGTTGCGTTTCATTGGCAGGACACTTAGAAGATGCAACAAGTCCACTAAAGAGACAGCTTACACTACACTCGTTCTTCCTCTGTTAGAATACTGCTGCGCGGTGTGGGATCCTTACCAGGTGGGGTTGACGGAGGACATCGAAAGGGTGCAAAAAGGGCAGCTGGTTTTGTATTATCACGTAACAGGGGAGAGTGTGTGGCAGATGTGATACGCGAGTTGGGATGGAAGTCATTAAAGCAAAGACGTTTTTCGTCGCGGCGAGATCTATTTACGAAATTTCAGTCACCAACTTTCTCTTCCGAATGCGAAAATATTTTTTTGAGCCCAACTTACATAGGTAGGAATGATCATCAAAATAAAATAAGAGAAATCAGGGCTCGAACAGAAAGTTTTAGGTGTTCGTTGTTCCCGCGCGCTGTTCGGGAGTGGAATGGTAGGGAGATAGTATGATTGTGGTTCGATGAACCCTCTGCCAAGCACTTAAATGTGAATTGCAGAGTAATCATGTAGATGTAGGAAACTGAGGTACCTAAGGTGGAACCTTGTGGGACATCCCACGTAAACAGTGCGCAGCAAAGGAAATGGTTCGAGCTCAGTTCCAGAGGTGTATGAAGTACTCCGTCGCACACCTGTCGTGGCTAGGGCAAAGGTCAATGAAGCAACTGAAAGTGAAGGCGGCCCAGCGCTAGAGTGGCGCCGCCATCGGGCGGAGGCAGGAGGCAGTCGCTGGCCTAATTGCCGTCGCGACGCCGGCCGCAGCCGCCTCCGACGCCCGCCGCTAAATGAGGGCGCCACTTAGCAACCGCGGGGACGGCGTCGGTGGCGGCAGCGGCGTCGACGGCGGCGGCTCGGCGGCGGCGCTCGCCCCACAAAGGCGACAATGGTGGGCCCGCGCGCCTCCAGCCACCGCCAAAGGAGGCGGTAGCAATTAAAAAGTCGGCCGCGTGTGGCCCTGTGGCGTGTGTCTTTATGCCGCCCAGCGTAAAGGGAACTGAGCGAAAATCAATCCCGCCAAAGGGTGTATACGTAATATCTGAAGGGGAAGAAATTAATAAGGTTCGTTTTGATGATTTTTTTTCCTCTCACTGGCTCCCGCAGCCCTCGGTGCTCGCTTCACCATCTCCTCTGCTCCGACCTCCCTCTCATATATTTTTTTCGTTTTTGCCGTCCGTAAAACCCAGTAAATGTTCTCTCGATGTTTTTTTTATTTGAGCGCCCTGGGCCAGGTATGGAAAAAAAATGCCGACTCCGATTTATGAAATTACAGGTGTATGTGTAATGATGTTCTATGTTTTCCACGGGGTTGCGCTCTAAAGATGCGTGGTAGGTTGTATAAACAGGAACACACAGAGGCAGCGAGGGAGTGAAGGGGCCGCTGTGGAGGTATAAGAGTGGAGCAGGAGTAGTGGTAGCAGAAGGGTGAGGAGATTGAGGGTGAGTGCGAGAAACAGATGTAAGCAGCCCGAGTGTGCACCACGTTCTGCCGGCGCGTTGGAAGGAGACGGCGGGGGGTGAATAAAAAAAAAGGGGGAAAGAAAGCTCAAAAGTGAATAAAGTGAAAAGCGATGGAATAAAATTCGTTTCAGTTTTTCCCCCCTTAAACGTCAAAAAGAATGTTTAAGTACGTATTCTATCGGATTGAATTTTTAATATTGCACCGGGTGAAATTAAAATGAAGTTCGTTTTTAATAGGAGAGAAAACATCAAAGGTTTCCATCTTTATACTCGACGCGAAATAGAAAATGGCTGCCTTTATGGCGTTGTTCTCTACACGTTCCAGGACGTGTACATAATAAACATAGCAGCGACGACGGCGCGGCCTGTGTTTCGCCAGGAAACGAGAGAGAAGCGACCCGAGTGAGCGAGTGAGGGAACAAGGAGCGAGAAAAGTGGAAGTGGGGCGGGGCGAGGACGGGGGGGGGGGGGGGGGGAGAGAGGAGGTGAGATGAAGGCGACAGCCACGAGGTTAGGCCGCAGTCACTTTGCCCCAGTCAGTAACTGGGGGGTTCCCTCTGCCGCCCACGATTGAAACACCTTGCTGCATATACATACTTGTGTCGTGCTGACAAATGGTTCTTTTTTTTTTCCTTCTTGGTTAAGGATTTAACTTGGCTCTCGATGAGACGCCACGATGACTGATAAACACCAATGCAGAATGGGATACCAAAGCACGGAAATTGTTGAGTAAGAGCGATAAGACAAGTCGAAGCCTTGCGTAAAGCAGAAATTATCTTGAGCCCACGTTAACGTAACAAGAGAGAGATACCAAAGCAAATCCATATGAACGCGCTATCAGAATCTCCATAAATCGAAGGTCAAAGGACATAAAAAATTCGAATAATTGAGAATTCAATTTCATGAAAGTTTGAAGGATCAAGAAGGTATTAAGAGAAAGTCGAAGTAAGGGGAACACTTTTCGCTTCACATTCCAGGATCACATTAACTCTCTTCTTATCTGCGAGAGTCAAAGACTTCAACTCATTTATGTGTTGTAATGCACTACTAAAGAGGATGTGAGAAAAGCAACAAATAGTGTGAGGGACAGGAAGCTGCCAGGAGAAGATAATATAACATCAATTTCACAACTCATTTATGTATTGTAATGCACTACTAAATAGGATGTGAGAAAAGCAACAAATAGTGTGTGGGACAGGAAGCTGCCAGGAGAAGATAATATAACATCAGAAATAATCAAGACGGAAAGAGAACATCTCGTAAAAGAATTGACAAAACTGATGAAAATTATTTGCAAGTGGAAGAGATACTAACAGAATGGAAGCTAGCTGTTATTCTACCAGTCTATAAGAAGAAAACATAAAAAAAGGCTGTAATAACGACAGGGGGGTCGCACTGCTGCATATGATCTACGAAGTCTTATCGTGGATAATGCTGGAGAAATGTAAGTTATATGCTGAGGAAATAGTGAGGAATTATTGAGCAGCTTTCCGATAAAGCAAACTTACAATTACCATATATCCACCATGAGGCTCTGATGGAAAAAGTATTGGATATTTAATAGATCAGTATTCACCACATTTGTAGATTTTGCAAAGTATCCATAGGATGAAGCTATACAACGTCTTTAGGGAGTTCGGAGTAACTGAGAAATTAATCATTCTGTACAATAGAGACAAAAGCTTAAGCGAGATATGAATAAGGAATGTCAAAGGAAGCGGAGGTACGGACTGGAGTACGGTATGCTAACGTTTATTATTTAAACTTGTATCCGAGATGACGAGATGGAAAGAATTTAGACGGCCGGAGTGGTCGAGCGTTTAGAGGCGCTCCAGTCTGGAAACGCGCGACCGCTACGATCGCAGGTTCGAATCCTGCCTCGGGCATGGATGTGTGTGGTGTCCTTAGGTTAGTTAGGTTTAAGTAGTTTTAAGTTCTAGGGGACTGATGACCTCAGAAGTTAAGTCCCCTAGTGTTCAGAGCCATTTGAACCATTTGAAAAGAATAGTAAAGGACACCCTGTTGTGTCTAGGCAAGACAGCCTAGACACAATGAGAGGAAGCCGAAAGGCACGCGCTTAAACTCACGCAGGCTGGCGTGAGGTCTGAAACAGGATACGTAATGAATTCTATAAAGAAAAGTACGTAGCTGCTGGAATACTTAACTTTAATCCACAATTGGTGAACATTGGTCTTGTTGATACAGTATTATCATCTCAATATAACTTGGTGATGGCGTCTTGCTAGGTCGTAGCAATTGACTTAGCTGAAGGCTATGCTAACTATCGTCTCGGCAAATGAGAGCGTATTTGTCATTGTGGCGTCGCCAGCAAAGTCGGCTGTACAACTGGGGCGAGTGCCAGGACGTCTCTCTAGACCTGCCGTGTGGTGGCGCTCGGTCTGCTATCACTGACAGTGGCGACACGCGGGTCCGACGTATACTAATGGACCGCGGCCGATTTAAAGGCTACCACCTAGCAAGTGTGGTGTCTGGCGGTGACACCACATTATTTGCGTGCTTGCGCGGCAAACGTAGCGGAGAGCTTGGCGGCAGCTGCGCCTCTGTCGTCGCACGGGTTCTGCCGCTCCCCGTCTGCTTTCAGCGACGGTGCCGTCCGGTCAGCGCCCTGGGGACCCATCTACTGGCTCGCCTCATCCCCAGGTGTTACCGACGCTGCCTTCCATTTTGCCCCATGGCGACGCCCCACCGCCGCCGCCTGTTCTTCCGCCGGCGCCGCCCGCAGTGGACGCGTCGCTGCAGCCGCCGGGTGCCTCCCTGGGTCACGCGCCGCCGATCGCTTCCCCTGACCAGCTGTCCTCCGACATGGACCTCTTGCCCGCTCCGGACCAGATGTCGTCTTCGCCCGTCGGGTACCCCGACGCGATGGGGGTCGAATATTCGGCCCCTCCTGTCTCTTTAAGGGCACATACACCGCATGTTGGCGTGCACCCTGGAGTAGGTTTTCAGGCGTTTCCTAGCTCCCCTCGGACCGAATGGCAGGGTGCGGGTGGCACAGCCTCGCCTGTTGTTAGGCTCCCCACCTCGTCGCACACGTCAACATGGGGTCCTCCCCACGGCGGGCGGAAGCCTTATCACACAACCGTACGCCGATTTGCGGGGGAGGAATGTGGTGTCACCGCCAGACACCACACTTGCTAGGTGGTAGCCTTTAAATCGGCCGCGGTCCATTAGTATACGTCGGACCCGCGTGTCGCCACTGTCAGTGATAGCAGACCGAGCGCCACCACACGGCAGGTCTAGAGAGACGTCCTGGCACTCGCTCCAGTTGTACAGCCGACTTTGCTAGCGACGCCACACTGACAAATACGCTCTCATTTGCCGAGACGATAGTTAGCATAGCCTTCAGCTAAGTCAATTGCTACGACCTAGCAAGGCGCCATCACCAAGTTATATTGAGATGATAATACTGTATCAACAAGACCAATGTTCACCAATTGTGGATTAAAGTTAAGTATTCCAGCAGCTACGTACTTTTCTTTATAGCATTCATTACGTATCCTGTTTCAGACCTCACGCCAGCCTGCGTGAGTTTAAGCGCGTGCCTTTCGGCTTCCTCTCATTGTGTCTAGGCTGTCTTGCCTAGACACAACACACCCATCTGAAAGAAAATCGGCAAATGCTGGTAATTGCAGATCATACGACAGCTGTATTAGAATCAAGAGAAAAACGATAGGACCAGGGCAGTAGTGCATGGCAGATAGGCTTGAGGACCAACCCAAAATAGACAGAAGTGAAACTATATAGCATTATTAACCAGATCAGTATATGTGATGCATATGAACATATACAAATTATACAAATGATTACATTTTCAGAAAGACTGGATGATTTATTCAAGAGAAAGAGCTTCACAAACTGAGCGAGTCAATATCGCGTTGGTCCACCTCTGACCCTTATGCAGGCAGTTATTCGGCTTGGCGTTGATTGACAGAGTTGTTGTACGTCATCTTGAAGGTTATCGTGCCAAATTCTCTCCATCTGTTGCGTTAGATCGTGAAAATCCGGAGATCGTTGGAGGTCATCGGGAGGTCACGGGTCATCGGGGCTCAGTTCGAAGAGGGACTCATTACTGAGGACATTCTACATCAGTCGATGAGGTTACAGGCGGATAACGCATCTGGAGGCACCCCGGACAGTGGTGGGACACCAATTTGACTGTCGCGTGCCATTCGACACGACAACCGTTAATGACGGTCAGGACTGGCACTTCTTCATCAGACGGATTTTCTTAGAAATTTCTAACTCAAATTAAGGCTTACGTTTGAAACTAGTAGACTAGAATGCCCTTTTTGCCAGTGCTAATCTGGTTTTTATGTCAGCCTTACTCCGTTCGTCATGGGTTCTTTTGGTACCTAGGTAGTAGAATTCCTTCATCTACATCGTGACCATCAATCCTGATGTTAAGTTTCTCGCTGTTCTCATTTCTGCTAATCCTCTTTGCTTTAATTTACTCTCAGTACATATTCTGTACCCATTAGACTGTTAATTCTATTCACATATCCTGTAATTATTTTCTACTTCCACTGAGGATAACAACGTCATCAGCAAATCTTATCACTGATGTCCTTTCACCCTGAATTTTAATCACGTGCTTGAATCTTTCTTTTACTTCTGTCATTGCTTCTTCTATGTAAAGATTCAACAGTGGGGTACGAGACTACACCCCTGCCTTGCACCGTTCTCAATCCGACCACTCCCATTTGTATTATTCCCCTCTTGATTCTCGTACGTATTATATATTATCCGTCTCCTTACAGCTTACACCAACTTTCCTCGCAGTTTCAACCACCTTACACAATTTTAAGTTGTGAATTTTTTTTCCAGGTCGACAAACACTAAGCACGTTTCTTGATTTTTCTTCAGTCTTGCTTCCATTAACAACCGCAATGTCAGAACTGCCTCTCCGTTGCATATACCTTTCCAAAAGACAACCTGATCGTCGTCTACGAGGTACCCAGCTTTCTTTTCGGATCTTCTGTACATTATTCTCGTCAGCAACCTCGATGCATGAGCTATTAAGTTGAATATGCGTTAAGTCTCGCGCTTGTTGGCTCTCGCTATCTGCGGAATCGTGTGGTTGATGTTTTTTCCTGAAACTCGCACGGTGTATAATCAGTCTCGTACATTCTACACTTTTTTTTTTTGGTCATCAGACTACTGACTGGTTTGATGCGGCCCGCCACGAATTCCTTTCCTGTGCTAACCTCTTCATCTCAGTGTAGCACTTGCAACCTACGTCCTCAATTATTTGCTTCACGTATTCCAATCTCTGTCTTCCTCTACAGTTTTTGCCCTCTACAGCTCCCTCTAGTACCATGGAAGTCATTCCCTCATGTCTTAGCAGATGTCCTATCGTCCTGTCCCTTCTCCTTATCAGTGTTTTCCACATATTCCTTTCCTCTCCGATTCTGCGTAGAACCTCCTCATTCCTTACCTTATCAGTCCACCTAATTCTCAACATTCGTCTATAGCACCACATCTCAAATGCTTCGATTCTCTTCTGTTCCGGTTTTCCCACAGTCCATGTTTCACTACCATACAATGCTGTACTCCAGACGTACATCCTCAGAAATTTCTTCCTCAAATTAAGGCCGGTATTTGATATTAGTAGATTTCTCTTGGCCAGAAATGCCTTTTTTGCCATAGCGAGTCTGCTTTTGATGTCCTCCTTGCTCCGTCCGTCATTGGTTATTTTACTGCCTAGGTAGCAGAATTCCTTAACTTCTTTGACTTCGTGACCATCAATCCTGATGTTAAGTTTCTCGCTGTTCTCATTTCTACTACTTTTCATTACCTTCGTCTTTCTCCGATTTACTCTCAAACCATACTGTGTACTCATTAGACTGTTCATTCCGTCCGGCAGATCATTAAATTCTTCTTCACTTTCACTCAGGATAGCAATGTCATCATCGAATCGTATAATTGATATCCTTTCACCTTGTATTTTAATTCCACTCCTGAATCTTTCTTTTATTTCCATCATTGCTTCCTCGATGTACAGATTGAAGAGTAGGGGCGAAAGGCTACAGCCTTGTCTTACACCCTTCTTAATACGAGCGTTTCGTTCTTGATCGTCCACTCTTATTATTCCCTCTTGGTTGTTGTACATATTGTATATGACCCGTCTCTCCCTATAGCTTACCCCTACTTTTTTCAGAATCTCGAACAGCTTGCACCATTTTATATTGTCGAACCCTTATTCCAGGTCGATAAATCCTATGAAAGTGTCTTGATTTTTCTTTAGCCTTGCTTCCATTATTAGCCGTAACGTCAGAATTGCCTCTCTCGTCCCTTTACTTTTCCTAAAGCCAAACTGATCGTCACCTAGCGCATTCTCAATTTTCTTTTCCATTCTTCTGTATATTATTCTTGTAAGCAGCTTCGATGCATGAGCTGTTAAGCTAATTGTGCGATAATTCTCACACTTGTCAGCTCTTGACGTCTTCGGAATTGTGTGGATGATGCTTTTCCGAAAGTCAAATGGTATACCGCCAGACTCATGTATTCTACACACCAACGTGAATAGTCGTTTTGTTGCCACTTCCCCCAATGATTTTAGAAATTCTGATGGAATGTTATCTATCCCTTTTGCCTTATTTGACCGTAAGTCCTCCAAAGCACTTTTAAATTCCGATTCTAATACTGGATCCCCTATCTCTTCTAAGTCGACTCCTGTTCCTTCTTCTATCACATCAGACAAATCTTCACCCTCATATAGGCTTTCAATGTATTCTTTCCACCTATCTGGTCTCTCCTCTGCATTTAACAGTGGAATTCCCGTTGCACTCTTAATGTTACCACCGTTGCTTTTAATGTCACCAAAGGTTGTTTTGACTTTCCTGTATGCTGAGTCTGTCCTTCCGACAATCATATCTTTTTCGATGTCTTCACATTTTTCCTGCAGCCATTTCGTCTTAGCTTCCCTGCACTTCCTATTTATTTCATTCCTCAGCGACTTGTGTTTCTGTATTCCTGATTTTCCCGGAACATGTTTGTACTTCCTCCTTTCATCAATCAACTGAAGTACTTCTTCTGTTACCTATGGCTTCTTCGCAGCTACCTTCTTTGTCCTTATGTTTTCCTTCCCAATTTCTGTGATGGCCCTTTTTAGAGATGTCCATTCCTCTTCAACTGTACTGCCTGCTGCGCTATTTATTATTGCTGTATTTGTAGCGTTAGAGAACTTCAAATGTATCTCGTCAGTCCTTAGTACTTCCGTATCCCACTTCTTTGCTTATTGATTGTTCCTGACTAATGTCTTGAACTTCAGCCTACTCTTCATCGCTACTATATTGTTATCTGAGTCTATATCTGCTCCTGTGTACGCCTTACAATCCAGTATCTGGTTTCGGAATCTCTGTCTGACCAAACTCAATTAATCTTTCTCCTCTTTCATTCCTTGTCCCAAGCCCATATTCTCCTGTAACCTTTTCTTCTACTCCTTCCCCTACAACTGCATTCCAGTCGCCCATGACTATTAGATTTTCGTCCCCCTTTACATACTGCAATACCCTTTCAATATCCTCATACACTTTCTCTATCTGTTCATCTTCAGCTTGCGACGTCCGCATGTATACCTGAACTATCGTTGTCGGTGTTTTTCTGCTGTCGATTCTGATTAGAACAACCCGGTCACTGAACTGTTCACAGTAACACACCCTCTGCCCTACCATCCTAATCATAACGAATCCTACACCTGTTATACCATTTTCTGCTGCTGTTGATATTACCCGATACTCATCTGACCAGAAATCCTTGTCTTCCTTCCACTTCACTTCACTGACCCCTACTATATCTAGATTGAGCCTTTGCACGTTCAAGCTTCTGACATTCCACGCCCCCACTCGTACAACGTTATCCTTTCGTAGATTATTCAATCTTTTTCTCATGGTAACCTCCCCCTTGCCAGTCCCCTCCCGGAGATCCGAATGGGAGACTATTCCGGAATCTTTTGCCAATGGAGAGAGCATCATGACGCTTCTTCAATTGCAGGCCACATGTCCTGTGGATACACGTCACGTGTCTTTAATGCAGTGGTTTCCATTGCTTTCTGCATCCTCATGTCGTTGATCATTGCTGATTCTTCCGCCTTTAGGGGCAATTTCCCACCCCTAGGACAAGAGAGTGCCCTGAACCTCTATCCGCTCCTCCGCCCTCTTTGACAAGGCCGTTGGCAAAATAAGGCTGACTTCTTGTGCCGGAAGTCTTCGGCCGCCAATGCTGATTATTTATCAAAATTTAGGCAGTGGCGGGGACCGAACCCGGGATCTAAGACGTGTTGATTACGAATCAAAGACGCTACCCCTAGACCACGGGTACATTCTACACACGAACATGAGAAGTCGTTTTGGTGCCACTTCCACCAATGATTCCAATGAAATGCTATCTATCCCTTCTGCCTTCTTTGATCTTAAGTCCTCCAAAGCTTTTTTAAATTCTGACTCTGGATCCTTTATCTCTTCACTAGCGACTCCTGTTTCTTCTTCTATCACGTCATCAGCAAAGTCCTTCCCCTCATGGCTGCATTCAACGCACTCTCTCCACCCATCCGCTCTCTCCTCTGTATGTAACTATGGAATTCCCCGTTGCATAGCGGTACGTCGACGATATTCTACATCCTGTTTTGTTGCCCTTCATGGCAACCCAGCCTGGGATTACATTTCAGTAAGATAAAGCCCGCCATAACATGGTGAGATTTTCTACTGCTTGTGTTCGAGCACGCCAGACGCTACCTTTGTCTCCAATTGAGAAGGTTTGGAGCAATGTGGGCGGGATCTTCCGTCCTGGGATTTTTACGATCTAACGTGCCAGTTGGACAGACTTTGACATAATACCCACAAGAGGACATCCAACACCTCTCTCAATCAATGCCAAGCTGAATAACTGTCTGCATAAGGGCCAGAGGTGGAACAACACGTCACTGACTAGTTCAATTTGTGAAGCTCTTTCTCTTGGATAAATCATGCACTTTTTCTGAAACTGCAATAAATTATTTGTCTGCACATATCCACAACATCTACTAATTTTCGACCCATTCGGATAATTCCTTCGTGGTGCGTCGTTTTTCTTTTCTCTTTTTTTATTTGGTCTTAGAGTGCATTTGGGATCATACTTCAACGATAGTAATAATGACCAACCAGAAATGAACCAACGAACAATTGACATCTCGAGATACTACGGCAGCATGAAAGGAATCATGACATTGAGAGTACTGTCAACGAAAGTTAAAATGAAGTCATGTAGTACAATATTTTCCTCAGTGCAGTTATATAGCAGAAAACCATTGAATATCACCAAGATCGACAGTGAGAGAAATATCATGAGAAAGATTTGGGGACCAGTGAAGGAAGAAAGTGGGTGGAGGGAAACGCAGAGTGAAGAGACGTACGCTATGCTGCATCAAACCAATGTTGTACAAAAAGCAAAGGTTAAGCAACTACAATGGAGTGGAGATGTTGTGCGGATGCCACCTGAAGCTTTACCAGAAGTAGTGATCGTAGGAAGGCCATGGGGAAAGGATCTCTTAGAAGACAAGAACAAGATTGGAGGATAGACAACGGAAAGATCTGCAACAACCGGAATTCACAGGAAACTGGATGGACGATGCACCGGAGTGGTTCTGCTGGAGGCAGCTTATAAGATCGGCGCATAATCTCCAAGGTCTCTGATCGGTGGTTAAGTATGTAACTAATACATTACATACTGATGAGTAAACATAGAAGTCTCGCGTAGAATTGAAAGACGAAACAAGTAAGGAAACAAGTGACAATATAATTAGGACTACAGCCGCTAACTGGGGATTAGAGTGTTTGCGGGCGGTCTGTAATGAAATTCGTGTCGATTTACCGATTCCACCAAAACACATTATCATCGAATTACCGATGTTTCTACAAGGGACCAACGAAGTATTTCGATTTATCGAGAAACTAGCTGGGTACACAGCGTTGCCCAGGTATGTATTTCTTCCAGTCTTGTACTAGTCCATCCCCTCCTTCCCCCTCACCCTGTCCACCTACTGATTCCCCCACATCTTCCCCAATCCCCACTCTCTTTCCATCTCTTCCTGTAAACATAGAAGTCTCGCGTAGAATTGAAAGACGAAACAAGTAAGTGTCCAACTTCTCCTTCCCCCTCCGTCTATTCATCTGCTCCTCCACCTCTGACCATCTCCTTCTTCCCTCTCTGTTCCTCTCCTCCTCTGCCCTTTAATTCCATCTCCTTTTCCCTCTCTGATTATCCATCTCCTCCTCAGCCTCTCTCTGTCCTTCTCCTCTTCCCTCTCCCCCTGATCATTTCCTCCTATCTTCTATCACTTTTCATCTCCTCCTCTCTCCTCTGCCTGTCCATGTCCTCCTCTTTACTTTTTCCGTCCATCTCTTTCCCTCCCCTTTCATTGTTTGTCATCTCCTCTCCCCTTTCTTTATCTATCTTCTCTTCTTCCCTTTCTCTCCTCATTCCCTCGAACCCCTCTCTCTGGCCATCTGCTCTTCCCCTCTATTACTGCCCATCCCTCCCTCCCCCTGTCGCTGCCCATCTCCTCCTATTTTGTCCTCTCCTCCCCCCTTATCTATGTTCATCTCCTCCTTCCCCCTCTCTGTCTCTCCATCTCCTCCCCCCTTCTTTCTCCATTTTATCACCCCCACTTCCATAGAAGACTCGTGGTTCTTACCTACACAGTATTCCTACACAGTATTTCTCTCTAGCTTGCAACTAACAAGTGTATCAAATTTGACTGAAATCATTCCAGAGGTTCAGAATGAGCTTTTTACGCAGGCTTTACCCACATATGCACATGTCAGATACTGTATGTTTCACATACATTTAAAATATTTCACTCATATTTGTAAACATAGTTCACTTGTACCTCTAGCGAATTTCGCCCTGCAGTTTCATTTTCAGGCAGCTAAATATTTATCAGGTCTCATCTCAAGAAATATTTAGTCTTCGCCCTCAAGATGGGATTCAGTACTGCTCGGTTCTGTCTCTGGTTTTTATTTCTAGCAGTGTTAGGCGTACATTAATAGTGATATACAGCAGTGTGGATAGCCGACATGTGCCCGGTACACTGGTTCAGTGGAAGGGCTGTACAAATACGCTACGTTGGACTGTTCTCGAAGGCCATAACATCACATACTTTACTCTTCTCACGTTAGGTGAATTTCTCTGATTGCATAACACCAATTGTGGGACTGTAATATAGTTATTTTCACAGAAACAAAGGAACTTAGGATAACAAACGGAAAGATCATTGTCCTTCAGTAGCGATCCACTGGAGACCACATGTTCCTCAAACCAAAATATTTTGACAATATTCCTAATCACCCTCCTAAATTTTGTTGGTGACTTCTGGTTCACATTATGTATTTCTCAAAGAGTCAGTGGCTCAGCCCAGGTGACATGTTTTGCCCGCCTCGGGCGGTAATCCACACTGACTTTAGCCGGAGATTTCTAGACTTGCGCTATTGGGTGGGGAATTGTAGGACGCCCCTAGATAGGTCAGGGATGCACTACACAAAGGAAGCGGCTACTCGGGTAGCAGAGTACTTGTGGCGTGCACATGGCGGTTTTTTAGGCTAGGCAGTAGTGCGAGGTGTCCTGATGAACACTCACCAGTCGATGTGCAGGCAGGGAAATCAGGACGCGCTCAGTGTAAAGACACTTCAGCTATCAAGATTTTAGCAGTAAATTTTCAGAGTGTTCGGAATAAAGTTCCCGACTTTGCTGCCCTCCAGGAAGCATGTGGCGCGCAAATTATTCTCGGGACTGAGATCTGGCTGAACACTGAGATAGAAAGTCCTGAAATATTTAGTGAGGGTTGGAACGTGTATCGGAAAGACAGATTAGACACCGTAGGAGGTGGTGTCTTCATTGCAGTTGACAAAAATATTGTGTCTACTGAGGTCGAAGTAGAGTGTGATTGTGAAGTTATCTGGACACGTTTAACAGGGCTAGGAGAAATAATTATTGGGTGTTATTACCGGCCACCAGGTTCCACCGTGAGAGTTCTAGAATCATTCAAAGGGAGTCTACACTCTGTATCGCAGAAGTACCCGGATCGTGCTATATTAATCGGAGGCGACTTCAGCGTACCTAGTATAGACCGTGATGTCTATGGATTCATTACAGGTGGTACAAACAAGCCATGTGAATTACTTTTGAACACATTATCCGAAAACCGTCTTGAGCAACTATATCGACAGCCAACGCGTAATGGAAATATTTTAGATCTGCTAGCCACGAACAGACCAGAACTCATCGACGGTGTCAGTGTTGAGACAGGGATTAATGATCATGATGTTGTCATTACGACTATGGTTACGAAAGTTAAAAAGTAGGTCAAGAAGGCTAGGAGAGTATTCTTACCAGAAAGAGCAGATAAGCAGTTGTTAGCATCCCACTTAGTAAATGAATCGACTTCATTTACTTCCGGTACGATGGACGTGGAAGAATTATGGGCAAATTTTAAACACATTGTAAATCACGCATTGGACAAGTATGTGCCGAAAAAGTGGGTTACGGACGGAAAAGACCCACCGTGGTTTAACAGCTAAATTCCTAGAATGCTCAGGAAGCAAAGACAGTTGCACTCGCGGTACAAGAAAGATCGGGAGAATGAGGACAGGCAAAAGTTAGTAGAGATTCGTGGTGCTGTAAAAAGAGCGATGCGCGAAGCACACAACCACTACCACCGTCGTACCTTAGCAAAAGATCTTGCTGAAAACCCAAGGAAATTCTGGTCTAACGTAAAATCGGCAAGCGGGTCGAAGGCTTCCATCCAGTCACTCACTGATCAGTCTGGCCTGGAAACGGAAGACAGCAAAACGAAAGCTGAAATTTTAAATACAGCATTTGAGAAAACTTTCACTCAGGAGGATCGTACAAACATACCGCCGTTTGAGTCTCGTACAGATTCCCGTATGGAGGACGTAGTGATAGACATCCCTGAGGTTGTGAAGCAGCTGAGTGGGTTGAAAATAAATAAATCGCCAGGTCCTGATGGGATTCCAATTCGGTTTTACAGAGAGTACTCTACTGCATTGGCTCCTTACTTAGTTTCCATTTATCGCGAATCTCTTGCCCAACGTAAAGTCCCGAGCGACTGGAAAAAAGCGCAGGTGACGCCTGTATATAAGAAGGGTAGAAGGACGGATCCTCAAAATTACAGACCAATATCCTTAACATCGGTTTGTTGCAGGATTCTCGAACATATTCTCATTTCGAATATAATGAATTTCCTTGAGACAGACAAGTTGCTGTCCATGCATCAGCACGGCTTTAGAAAGCATCGCTCCTGCGAAACGCAACTCGCCCTCTTTTCACATTATATCTTGCGAACCATGGATGAAGGGTATCAGACGGATGCCATATTCTTTGACTTCCGGAAAGCGTTTGACTCGGTGCCCCACTGCAGACTCCTGACTAAGGTACGAGCATATGGGATTGGTTGCCAAGTAGTGAGTGGCTCGAAGACTTCTTAAGTAATAGAACCCAGTACGTTGTCCTCGATGGTGAGTGTTCATCGGAGGTGAGGGTACCATCTGGAGTGCCCCAGGGAAGTGTGGTAGGTCCGCTGTTGTTTTCTATTTACAATAATGATCTCTTGGATAGGGTGGATAGCAATGTACGGCTGTTTGCTGATGACGCTGTGGTGTACGGGAAGGTGTCGTGGTTGAGTGACTGTAGGAGGATACAAGATGACTTGGACAAGTTTTGTGATTGGTGTAAAGAATGGCAGCTAACTCTAAATATAGATAAACGTAAATTAATGCAGATGAATAGGAAAAAGAATCCCGTAATGTTTGAATACTCCATTAGTAGTGTAGCGCTTGACACAGTCACGTCGATTAAATATTTGGGCGTAACGTTACAGAGCGATATGAAGTGGGACAAGCATGTAATGGCAGTTGTGGGGAAGGCGGATAGTCGTCTTCGGTTCATTGGTAGAATTTTTAGAAGATGTGGCTCATCTGTAAAGGACACCGCTTATAAAACACTAATGTAGTGTTGGCAGAAGAGCCAACACTGTGTTTCTAGAGGAGGCCGAAATGCACGCGTTTAATTACACGCTGACTGGCGTTAGGTCTGGAACAGGTCAGAGAAATAAGACTAGCAAAATTGATGTGTAACTGGTAGAATACTTAACTTTAATCCACAATTGTAGAACATCTCTCGTTACGGTACATGCTTCATAATATTAATTATGAATTAAATACGGCGCCTTGCTAGGTCGTAGAAAATGTAGCTGAAGGCTATGCTAACTATCGTCTCGGCAAATGAGAGCGTATTTGTCAGTGAACCATTGCTATGAACGTCGGCTGTACAACTGGGGCGAGTGCTAGTACGTCTCTCTAGACCTGCCGTGTGGTGGCGCTCGGTCTGCTATCACTGACAGTGGCGACACGCGGGTCCGACGTATACTAATGGACCGCGGCCGATTTAGAGGCTACCACCTAGCAAGTGTGGTGTCTGGCGGTGACACCACATTCCTCCCCCGCAAATCGGCGTACGGTTGTGTTATAAGGCTTCCGCCTGCCGTGGGGAGGACCCCATGTTGACGTATGCGACGAGGTGGGGAGCCTAACAACAGGCGAGGCTGTGCCACCCGCACCCGGCCATTCGGTCCGAGGGGAGCTAGGAAACGCCTGAAAACCTAGTCCAGGGTGCACGTCAACATGCGGTGTATGCGCCCGTAGAAGAGACAGGAGGGGCCGAAGGGTCGACCTCCATCGCGTCGGGGTACCCGACGGGCGTAGACGACATGTGGTCCGGAGCGGGCAAGAGTTCCATGTCGGAGGACAGCTGGTCACGGGAAGCGATCGGCAGAGCGTGACCCAGAGAGGCGCCTGGCGGTTGCAGCGAAGCGTCCATTGCGGGCGTCGCCGGCGGGAGAACAGGCGGCGGCGGCGGCGGCGGCGGCGTGTCGCCATGGGGCAAAATGGAAGGCAGCGTCGGTAACACCTGGGGATGAGGCGAGCCAGTAGATGGGTCCCCAGGGCGCTGACCGGACGGCACCGTCGCTGAAAGCAGACGGGGAGCGGCAGAACCTGTGCGACGACAGAGGCGCAGCTGATTGAGATGCCGACGCACCTCACCAGAGGCCCCCAAAACCAGATACATAGCGCGGCCGAGGCAGCGAAGAATGCGCCCAGCGAGCCAACGCCGTGTACCTCGATAGTTGCGATAGTATACAACGTCGCCTGGAACAAAAGCAGGTGTCTGGCGCTGCACAGGAACCGGATGCGGCGGATGCAGCAAAGACATCAAGGTTCGATGAGGACGACCGTGGAGCAACTCAGCCGGCGAGCGACCATCTCGGGGCTGAGAGTGATACGAAGACAAAAAGAGCAATAACGCGTCCTCCCGAGAATGCGACTCTTTCAACTTCAACATCTGTGACTTGAAAGTCCGGACCAATCGTTCAGCGGCATCTGCTAGGTCCAACTTTGAAAAATATTTACCCGGGCACAGTTTGTCAAAAAGATCTTCCGGGCGGGGTAAAGGAAAAGTTGCAATCACTAGTTGTGGAGCCACTGTAGCTTTGAAGTCCACACTAAGTCTCAGTTGTCCGGAAGGTTTCGGCAAAATTACTAAGGGTGATACCCAGAGAGAAGCCTGCACACGTTCAATCACACCTTGTGAATCCAAATCGTGTAATGTTCTTGCGACCTCATCACGCAATGCGTGACGAACATTGCGCGCTCTGAAAAATTTCGGTTGTGCGTTGACTTTCAGTTCCAAACGTGCTGTATAGTTCATAGCGCAACCTAGGCCCGGTGCAAAAATGTCTACAAATTCTTCACATAGACTAGAAACACTGGCAGAAGGCACAGTCTGGTTCACTGATAGGACCTGATTGACTATAGATAAGTTAAACAACTGAAATAAATCTAAACCAAACAAGTTCACTGCAGAAGAAGAACGAAGGATGTAAAATGACACAAGTTTTGTTTGTCCCTTGTATGTTGCAAGAAGGCTGCACTGTCCTAACACAGGGATATTCTGACCTGAATAACTATTTAACGTAACATTTGCGGCACGCAACGGAGGTGTGCCCAGTTGTTTGTACGTGTCTTTATTGATCAATGAAACTGCAGCACCGGTATCGAGCTGGAATGGGATCACGTTGCCATGAATGTCCAAGTCTACAAAAAGTTTATTGTCCTGCTGACGACAAGAGCGACTGTCTCGTGCGATTTGAACAGACGCTGGTACAGAATCACTTGCTAATTGACGTGATTTCCGGCGACGTCGACGCACACTTTTTGTGGGACGCACACAGTCACTTTTAGAGAGAGTGGCACTGGGCGGAGTGGAATTAACTACATGAATGTCCATGGGCGAAGGTTCATGAGCCTGAGTATTCTTGGTTCGATTCCGGCGCGAAGCAAAGGGCCTGGAATGATTGTGAATGTCCGATCTGAGCTTGTTCTGGCAAACACTCTGAACATGTCCTTTTTTATTACAGAAAAAGCAAATAGCCCGGCGCGACGGGCAATTTTCACGCGAATGTCTAGTAGCACACCGCGGGCGTGATTTTAGCACTGCATTTGCGTGCTGGCGCGGGACACGTGGCTGCATGGACGTGCGCGAGGGCTGTTTACCGTTCCGTGCAGCTCGCCCCGCGGGCCGGTTAATGTGACACACAGCTGGCGAAGTTGCAAATGATTCCTGAGCAAAGTCAAGTGTGTCTTGCCTATCCAATATGTCTATCACTTGTTGAAGGGAGGTATTGACTAGTTTCAAAATTTGCTCCCGTATACGAACATCAGAAACGTTCTGTGCAATTGCATCACGTACCATTGTATCTGAATAAGGGAGTCCACATTCACACTCAAAAGCACAATCCCTAGTAAGGCCTTGCAAAGTTGCAACCCACTCCCGATTAGTTTGACCGGCCGTACGTTTGGTACGAAAGAACGTATACCTTTTTGCAACTACATTGACAGATTCTTTGAAATATGCATCTAATGCCGACAAAATTTCTTCGTAGGACAGAGTTGCTACGTCGCGTCGGGGAAACAATTTCACTATCACACGGTACGTCTGCACCCCTACACACGCCAATAAGTGAGGCTGCCGCTCGTTACCTTGAATTCTGTAGGCGGCGAGATGGAATCCAAATTGGGGTGACCACTCCGTCCAGCTTTCCAGTGCCGCAACGAAATGACGAAAGGGCGGTGCAACTGCGTGTTGTGGCTGCGGTAGCGGTGGAGCGGCGGCTGCCGCATCGTTTTGCATTGCACGTTGACCCTGGACGAGCTGTCCAAGGGCATCCAATAAGGCCTGCGTCTGCTGATTCTGCAAGCGATAAAATTCGGACAGTACATCTGGAGATTGTGGCGAACCCATGACACAAGTAAATTAGTTATATATAAAGGAGACCGTTTGTATCCTCGACGCCAATTTGTAGTGTGGGCAGAAGAGCCAACACTGTGTTTCTAGAGGAGGCCGAAATGCACGCGTTTAATTACACGCTGACTGGCGTTAGGTCTGGAACAGGTCAGAGAAATAAGACTAGCAAAATTAATGTGTAACTGTAGAATACTTAACTTTAATCCACAATTGTAGAACATCTCTCGTTACGGTACATGCTTCATAATATTAATTATGAATTAAATACGGCGCCTTGCTAGGTAGTAGCAAATGTAGCTGAAGGCTATGCTAACTATCGTCTCGGCAAATGAGAGCGTATTTGTCAGTGAACCATTGCTATGAACGTCGGCTGTACAACTGGGGCGAGTGCCCCACGTCTCTCTAGACCTGCCGTGTGATGGCGCTCGGTCTGCTATCACTGACAGTGGCGACACGCGGGTCCGACGTATACTAATGAACCGCGGCCGATTTAAAGGCTACCACCTAGCAAGTGTGGTGTCTGGCGGTGACACCACAACTAATACGACCTATTCTTGAATACTGCTCGAGCGTTTGGGATCCCTATCAGGTCGAATTGAGGGAGGATATAGAAGCAATTCAGAGGCGGGCTGCTAGATTTGTTACTGGTAGGTTTGATCATCACGCGAGTGTTACGGAAATGCTTCAGGAAGTCGGGTGGGAGTCTCTGGAGGGAAGGAGGCGTTCTTTTCGTGAATCGCTACTGAGGAAATTTAGAGAACCAGCATTTAAGGCTGACTGCAGTACAATTTTACTGCCGCCAACTTATATTTTGCGGAAAGACCACAAAGATAAGAGAGATTAGGGCTCGTACAGAGGCATATAGGCAATCATTTTTCCCTCGTTCTGTTTGGGAGTGGAACAGGGAGAGAAGATGCTAGTTGTGGTACGAGGTACCTCGCTACGCACCGTATGGTGGATTGCGGAGTATGTATGTAAATGTAGATGTAGATCTTTGACACCAAAAGCGTGAATTCACCTCATAGGTCACGTTTGTAAACCGCTGACCGAGGACCTTTCGTGCATCGAATAGCCCCACACGACTGGAAAACGTGACTGGAAAACACACCAAGCCACTTTCGTTTACAAACAAAAAAGAAAGGCGGATGAGCATGAATACTGACCAATATCGCATATTCTAAACTCAAAAATTATGACGATTCTGCGGGATTCTCTTAGAGAATCAACGCAAATTCAAGAAAAACAACTCGTGTGAAACACACTTTGCTTTTTTGTCGTGCACGACATTTTGCAGATAACAGATGCAGATGAAAAGGTAGATTCCAGCTTTCTAGATTTCCGAAAATTGTTCTACACTGTTCCACATCGTCAACGTTTAGCCAAATTGCACGGAGCATGTTTTCAAAGATGCAACCGGCTCGATGATAATTTGACTAATATAACCCAGTACAGACGAAATACCCTCAGACTTCAAGAATAATATAATAATTCCAATCCCAAAGAAAGCAGGTGTTGGCAGATGTGAAAATTACCGAACTATCAGTTTAATAAGTCACAGCTGCAAAATACTAACGCGAATTCTTTACAGACGAATGGAAAAACTAGTAGCAGCCGACCTCGGGGAAGATCAGTTTGGATTCCGTAGAAATGTTGGAACACGTGAGGCAATACTGTCCTTACGACTTATCTTAGAAGAAAGATTAAGAAAAGGCAAACCTACGTTTCTAGCATTTGTAGACTTAGAGAAAGCTTTTGACAATGTTAACTGGAATACTCTCTTTCAAATTCTGAAGGTGGCAGGGGTAAAATACAGGGAGCGAAAGGCTATTTACAATTTGTACAGAAACCAGATGGCAGTTATAAGAGTCGAGGGGCATGAAAGGGAAGCAGTGGTTGGGAAAGGAGTGAGACAGGGTTGTAGCCTCTCACCGATGTTATTCAATCTGTATATTGAGCAAGCAGTGAAGGAAACAAAAGAAAAATTCGGAGTAGGTATTAAAATTCATGGACAAGAAGTAGAAACTTTGAGGTTCGCCGATGACATTGTAATTCTGTCAGAGACAGCAAAGGACTTGGAAGAGCAGTTGAACGGAATGGACAGTGTCTTGAAAGGAGGATATAAGATGAACATCAACAAAAGCAAAACGAGGATAATGGAATGTAGTCAAATGAAGTCGGGTGATGCTGAGGGAATTAGATTAGGAAATGAGACACTTAAAGTAGTAAAGGAGTTTTGCTATTTAGGGAGTAAAATAACTGATGATGGTCGAAGTAGAGAGGATGTAAAATGTAGACTGGCAATGGCAAGGAAAGCGTTTCTCAAGAAGAGAAATTTGTTAACATCGAGTATAGATTTAAGTGTCAGGAAGTATTTGTATGGAGTGTAGCCATGTATGGAAGTGAAACATGGACGATAAATGGTTTGGACAAGAAGAGAATAGAAGCTTTCGAAATGTGGTGCTACAGAAGAATGCTGAAGATAAGGTGGGTAGATCACGTAACTAATGAGGAGGTATTGAATAGGATTGGGGAGAAGAGAAGTTTGTGGCACAACTTGACTAGAAGACGGGATCGGTTGGTAGGACATGTTCTGAGGCATCAAGGGATCACAAATTTAGCATTGTAGGGCACCGTGGAGGGTAAAAATCGTAGAGGGAGACCAAGAGATGAATACACTAAGCAGATTCAGAAGGATGTAGGTTGCAGTAAGTACCGGGAGATGAAGAAGCTTGCACAGGATAGAGTAGCATGGAGAGCTGCATCAAACCAGTCTCAGGACTGAAGACCACAATAACAACAACAACAACAACCCAGTACATTACAAATGAATGGCGACTGTCGTACAGAACGGAAAGTAACATCTGGTGTTCTAACATACGTGAACGATTTACCAGACAAGATCATCAATTCCACGAGACGGTCCGCTGCCGACAGTGCAGGAAAGTATGGCTCTGGGACGATCGGAAGGGCAAGCTACAACACTTGGAAAATATTTCCAATTTATTGCTTTTAATGTGGGTACACCCACTATATAGGCTTCCTTCACTTAGTCATACAGCTCCACCCTCCCTCCGAAGACAGGAAGCTCTGATGAAGGAATACACAAAAATAATGAATAAGCCCCTACTTCCTATGCATGAAGATGTTCTAACTTTGGAAAGAACACGACTCCGCTCCAGAAATCCCTCTTTAAGACTGGCCCAGCAACTGCCAGCTGCCAACTTCAGCATGGATACGAAGTGGCACGAGAGCTGGAATGATAGTGCCTCCCCTGATAACCGTGAACTTATCTGTCCATCAGAGAAACCTAAGGGCTGTGAACTTCCACGACAGCTATGGAAAAGCCTAAACAGTATCCGAACAGGACATGGACTATGTGCACACAATCTACACAAGTGGGGAAAGCTTCCCAGCCCTAGCTGTGACTGTGGGGCACCTAATCACCCATAGTGCTCAGAGCCATTTGCACCACCTAATCAAACAACACAGCACATCGCCCAGGACTGTGAATTAAGAGCCTACCAGGGTAGTCGGGCTGACTTCTTCAACGCCACACCGCCCTGCCTCGAATGGATCGCCAATTTGGAAGTCAGAATTTGAAGACTTGTGTAACGGAAAATATCTGCTGTGATGTTACTTTTTATTATGTTTATGTATTATATTTCATCTGAATATGTATCGTTCAATTATGTATTTTTAGTGTATTTTGTCATATAATTTCATAATTTAATAAGTGTAAACTATGTGTGTACCGCCATACGCTAAGTAAATAAATGTGGGTATAAGCGAGATAATGTTTGTAACAAAGAGAAAGAATTCGATAGTATCAAAAATACAATTTTGGTAATGAACATCATATCCTTCAATTATGTATATTTAGTGTATTTTGTCATATAATTTCATAATGTAATAAGTGTAAACTATGTGTGTAGTGCCATATGCTAAGGAAATAAATGTGGGTATAAGCGAGATAATGTTTATAACAAAGAGAAAGAATTCGATAGTATCAAAAATACAAATTTGGTAATGAACATCTTGAGCATGTCATGATACATAAAAATTTGGGGTCATAATTCTTACATAACTGTTCTATTACATGTCGCTATACGATCATTACTCTTGAAACGTCACCTTAGAAAAATTAATGAATTACTGTGCTGATAAACCTCTGCCATTATTTGATTTTCAAACAGCTGAGCAGAACTGAATGTACTCAGATATTTCGCTCTTTAACTATTCTGATCAACACTAAACTGACACACAATATTGTTAGCGCAACGCAATCTGTCTTTTAATAACCCCTACAAAAGAATGGCCCTGACTAACAATAACCTAAACCTTTCATGAATCACTTACCTCACAAAAATCTTCGTTACCCAAGCTACTGCAATACAGCGTGCGCCAATACTGCCAGCTGAATAAAAGATTCTAACAACTAAAGGCACTAACTAGTGATAGGCATAGTTATCAAATGAGAGATTTTGATAGAGAACAAACAATGTATTTACCTTAATAGTGTTCAAAAGTATATATATATATATATATATATATATATATACATATACATATATATATATATATATATATATATATATATATATATATATATCAGTAAAGTAAATATATATATATATCAGTTCATGACATCCAGTCTTACAAATTTACTGTCTCTATCTAGATCATCCGCTCTCAAAACTCCGCCATCTCTCTCCCCACATCCAACACTGCTGGCGGCTCACCTCCAACTGCGCAACGCTACACGCTGTTAACAGCCAATTGCCCAGCACTACAATAGCAAATTCCAACAATGCACACCAGCCACAGACTTCACACAGCACAGTCAGTGATTTTTATATAGAGCGCTACGTCGCGTTACCAATATAAAAACTTAAACAGCCTACTTACACAGCATTCAGGCCCACACGTGTTCGATTACAGTGTTGTGTTCGTTGAGACATTGAAGGAAGTAGCTTGTGAATGTCTCGTTGGTGGATGTCTTGGTATGGGTGACAGACATGGTGTATCTTCTCGTAAGGATTTCTGGTGTGAAAAAGTACTTCACCCCCTAGGAACGCTCTAGGGGTGAAAAACCAAGAGACCGTCGAGGCCAGTCAAGAATGTTTGTATTCATCAAGGCATTTGTGGTGTGAACGTCAGTGTTGGCTCTTGCATATGCTGTTGAAATATTGCACTTGATATCATAGTCATGAAAGGTACTGGTAAGCATTCATTCTCTCTTCAACGATTACCAAATCAGTATTTTTGTCGCGTCCAATAACTCCCCATACCATCATTCACGAGTAAGATAGGAATCGCTCTCGGAAATCACTGCTTTCTGTGATCTTTTTTCACCCGGTCGTCTGTGGACACGTTGACATCGAACTGACCGCTTCAAACAGAAGCCAGTATCAGCTATTGTCCAGTTGACTCTGGCTCACCACACCACAAGTCTCTGTTTGTTGTCTGTGGTACGGAGTGAGTGGTAAAATACACGTGACACCTCGAGATATCAACCCAGCTTTCAGTAATCTGCTCCCACCTGTTCGTGCTGACTCCCTGCCTCTACTCGGATTCCAGCTGTTGTCATGGATCTATTCGTCAGAGCCAGTCCAACAATCTTACGATCTTATCGTGGTGAAGTCATTCTGGAAAGACCCATGCCCACTCATTGTTGAACTAAGTCCATCGTCACCACATGTTCTACAGTTATCGCACCACAGCCAACTGTTGTGCTGTCTGTCGGTATGAAGCTCACATATCCCTCATTTCCATGATTCGCACTTTCTCAAAGCCCGCAAGATGGCAGCAGTTTGCATGTGCACATGCTCTGGGCGTATATTGTTATCTCCACGTCAAATGATCTAGTAATGTTAGACACACCCAGTATCAATCACGCACTCACATCAGCCTTAGGATGTAGGAACAGCTTTTTTTCTACGCTTGAGGATGAAATTTTGAACAACGTATCCCACAGGCGTGGAAATACTGGAGTATCGGTCAAAGAGTTTATGGTGTAACACTTCCCAATGTAATACAGTTTCCAATGTGAAACAACTTCATGTAGAAGGATTGGTGTGCATAACTGAGCTTCTCAGCTGTGGAGAGAGAACTGAAGAGGAGCTGGTGTGCAGTGATCGGATAGCGCTGTCAGGTTAGCAAGGGCTGAGGCGATCCTCTGAGAGGCGTCGTGATGCCGCCGTCGGGGGCGGAGCAGCAGGCGGCAGCACTTGCCCCTGGCTACTGGCTGTCACTCGGCTGTAATCCCCATAGTGATCTGATAAGGACCGCCGGGCACCCTCCCAGCTCCCGCCTGATCCCTCCCAAGTAGCCCAAACCGCATCAGGCCGCCCTAACCTTATTTAGTTGCGGCCGGGACGCCACCGGCATCGCCCAAGACAGCTATCCCATTAGGTAAAGCCTTAAGAAGCGACCTGCTCGTTCGGATACGGTTAATTATCAATCAAATCTCTGTAGAATCCCGCAGCCGGCCGTAATGGAATAAGATCCAGAAGAATTCTGAGAACATTAATTGTTTCTTGGTTTACCAGCCATGTGGCTCGATCGTATTAGACCCACACTGTCTTTAATGTGAGTGACAAACACGCTTTTCTCTACCTGGATATTTTTTTTAGTATTTAGTCTGTTTAACTTCGCTATGCTTACTCCTTACTCTTCTATGCCATACGTCTGCATATTCTATTTTAACTTACTTTTTCAGCCAAAACCTCTTGTTAATTAGAGTCTTCGCATATATTGTTAGCTTATTCTTTATTACATAATTTGTTCCTCTTTTGTTCAATTCATCTACTGATTCCATACCTATGACACCCACGTTCGCTGTAACATATTTCGTTTCTCTATCCTTTGCCCATCCTTGCAACTTTTCCCTTTCCGCCGGCCGGAGTGGCCGAGCGGTTCTAGGCGCTACAGTATGGAACCGCGCGACCACTACGGTCGCAGGTTCGAATCCTGCCTCGAGCAGGGATGTGTGGTGTCGTTAGGTTAGTTAGGTTTAAGTAGTTCTAAGTTCTAGGGGACTGATGACCTCAGAAGTTAAGTCCCATAGTGCTCAGAGCCATTTGAACCATTTTCCCTTTCCAATGTAAAACAACTTCACGTAGACGGGTTGGCAACAGTCGCTTAAATGACTTATTTCTTCAACAGTTTGCCTAAGCTCTACCCTACTAGCCTTACCATTTAATTTCATACTTTCTCTATTCACCTCATTACAAAAGCTTTCATTTTGTTGTACTTCTTCAGTTTTCCCACGACTCAGGTTTAAAAAAAAATTCAGGCTTATTCAAATAATTCAAGAACGTCGTACTCAGTATCACGTCCCACAATGAATACTCACAGAGGTATTTTTGAGGAGGATGACAAACGGTCGGTCGGTACCGTTGGGCCTTCTTAGGGGTGTTCGGACGGAGTTAGTTAGGGGTTATGCTGCTCCTAAGAGAGATATGTATGAAGTTTGTTTCGGCAGACTATGCATACAACAGCAAATATTTTCGAACATACAACCCCAAAGGAGATCCTGCCCTATCATAATTTAAATGGAAAAGTATCCTTTCAGTATATTTTGTGGCCCTATCAAAGCCTTTCTCACCGTAGCCACTAAGTAACAAGTGCGTCGGGAAAAGATTATTTGGAATATTTATGTTATGACATTACTGAAATCTCTGTCGCATGAAAGGAGTCTTACATTCATGAAAACATATAGTAGGTCACATTGACAGACTGTGTCATAGAAATAAAACAAGAATGGACGAATGTAATATGTGGTGTAGTTCAACGTTCGGTATTGCGTCTGCTCCCTTTCTGAACTTATATAAGTGATTGTCCGATGAATATACAGGACGATTCAAAATCTGCAAATTTTTTAGCTTTCTGTGATATTCCTAAATCACTTAAGGCAAGTGCTAGGACGGTTCAGTCCAAAAAGAACACAGTCCATTTCATTCCCTGCCCTTCCCCAACTGAGCCATAGCTCAATCTCTGATGACATCATCGCCGAGAGGAGGTTAAACCGTAATGTTCTTTCTTTCCTTTCTGGATGATTCCTTTCAAGAGGATACGACCGCTTCCTTGTCTTTACCCAAATCAAATTCCATCCTTGCAACAGATCCGCAACTTCCTGCCTGAATGTTACATTTTTTACAATGAATTATCACTTCACAAAACCTCTTTACACTTCTCCGCCGACTTAAGGCAGCGTTCACTGCAATTAGTGGAGCGTCGTGTAATGTTCGCCTAAATTAGTGATGTCTCAAAAGAAATGAGATGGTGAATACAAGACTGTGACCGTGTTCGTAATAACGGTCCATAATCTCTTAATACGAGCTGATCCCATCAGTTTGGCTTGTAGGCCAACATTCCCAAACAGTTCATTTCAGACGCCTCTTAGAGCGACAGTTTGGCTTAGTGCCTCACTTGAGTTCCCATTTTACAAAAATATTGTTACCAGATGGGATGTGCATGTTGACGCTTAACTGTGGTGAAATCACTGACGGAATGCCCTAGTCATTTGGATTCCTACGAGCATGCATGGTTCAGATGGTTCAAATGGCTCTAAGCACTATGGGACTTAACATCTGAGGTCATCCGTCCCATAGACTTGGGACTACTTAAACTTAACTAACCTAATGACATCACACACAGCCATGCAAGAGGTAGGATTCGAACCTGCGACCGTAGCAGCAGCGCGGTTCCGGACTGAAGCGCACTCAGCTCAGCCTTAGAAATTCTCAGCAACATCAATCGAATTCACTGGGTTCTTTGACTCATAAGTTTAACCTCAGTGCTACTAAAGCAGAGTTATTAAACACGGTTTTCCGGAACTCCTTCACCAAAGAAGACGAAGTAAATATTCGTGAATTCCAATCAAGAACAACTGCCAAGATGAGAAACGTAGAAGTATATATTCTCGGTGTAGCAAAGCAGCTTAAGTCACTTAATAAAAACAAGGCCTCCGGTCCAGATTGTATACTGGTCAAGTTCCTTTCAGAATATGCTGATACAATAACTCCAAATTTAGCAATTACATACAACAGCTCGCTCACAGAAAGATCCGTACCTAAAGACTGGAAAATTGCTCAAGTCACACCACTACCCAAAAAGGAAAATAGGTGTAATCCACTGAATTACAAGTCCATATCACTAACGTCGATTTGCAGCAGGGTTTTGTAAGATATACTGTGTTCGAACATTACGAAATATCTCGAATTAAACGAGTTATTGACACATAGTCAGCACAGATTCAGAAAATATCGTTCTTATGAAACACAGCTAGTTCTTTATAATCACGAAGTAGTGAGTGCTATCCGTAGGGGATGTCAAATTGATTCCATATTTCTAGATTTCCAGAAGACTTTCGACACCGTTCTTCATCAGCGCCTTCTAACTAAATTGCCTGCCTATGGAATTTCGCCTCGGTTGTGCGATTGGATGTGTGATTTCTTCTCAGAAAGGTCACGGTTCGTAGTAACAGAGAGAAAGTCATCGAGTCAGGCGCTGCCTGCAATATGCAAGGTATAAGAGAATAGCTGGCCAGAGAGCAGTGTTGACTGCAGTAGGAACTGTGTAGCTGTAGCAGTAAGTAGTTGCTAGTCTGCGCTTGTCTGCTGTCTGCTCTGGTCTGCTGTAGTGTATCATGTTGGCTGGACCGGTCGCGGTGCAGTGATGCCGCAGCCTGAGTATTATTGTATAAGGTAAAAAGCAGCCTCGCGCATATCTAGTAATGTATCTGAATTCCCATGTAAATGTTTTAAAAATGTCCTAATAATAATCTTCGTGATATAAAGCAATTTCTAACAAACATTCATTTCAATTTAAAGAATTTACTAATTTCTTCAATCCATGATCATTCCTGTTGTTGCAAAGGAAAATCAGTTGCTTCCTTTCATAAATGACATATCTATCGGCCCTGCATTGCACAGAGCTGTGCCGGAAAAATTTTATATAAGAGCAGATGTATTCGCCGTTTTTATGGAGGTAAGAATTTTTTGCTTCTTTTATTCAGAATGATCTTACAGGGCCATGACGCAGCACTGCTGTCGTCCAAAATTTACCAGGTTACTGAATTTATTTTTATTACGAGGTTTAGGAATTTTTCTGTTTCAGGTTTACATTAGATGAGAAAAGAATTTTGTGGGTACATTAAATGTGAATGCATTTCTGTACGGAGGTTATAAATGGGAACCAATTTTGTTCTGAGGTTAAACTAAAATTAGAATCATATTATTATTTAATGAATTTTGTTCTGAGGTTACACAAAAAAAATTAGAATCATATTCATATTACTATTCATTTTACTAAATTTTGTGGGGAGGTTACAGTGTTATAGGCCCTCTATTGTTTCTGATCTATATTAACGACATAGGAGACAATCTGAGTAGCCGTCTTAAATTGTTTGCAGATGATGCTGTCATTTAACGTCTTGTAAAGTCATGAGATGACCAAAGCGAATTGCAAAATCATTTAGATACGTTATCTGTATGGTGCGAAAAGTGGCAGTTGACCCTGAATAAATAAAAGTGTGAAGTTATTCACATGAGTACTAAAGAAATTCGCTTAATTCACTCAAATCTCAAGGCTGTAAATTCAACTAAATACTTAGGGTTTACAGTTACAAATAATCTAAATTGGAACGATCACATACGCTATGTGATCAAATGTATCCGGACACCTGGCCTAAAACGACTTTGCGGCGCACTCCATCGATAAAGCTGGAACTAAATATGGTGTTGGCCCACCCTTAGCCTTGATAACAGCTTCCACTCTCGCAGGCATACGTTCAATCAGGTGCTGGAAGCTTCCTTGGGGAATGGTAGCCCATTTTTCACGGAGTGCTGCACTGAGGAGAGGTATCGATGTCGGTCGGTCAGGCCTGGCACGAAGTCGGCGTTGCAAAAACTCTCATAGGTGTTCTATAGGATTCAGGTTAGGACTCTGTGCAGGCCAGTCCATTACAGGGATGTAATTGTCGTGTTACCACTCTGCCACACGCCGTGCATTATGAACAGGTGCTCGATCTTGTTGAAAGATGCAAACGCATTCCCGAACTTCTCTACAACAGTGGGAAGCAAGAAGGTACTTAAAACATGAATGTAGGTCTGTGCTGTGACAGTTCCAGGCAAAACAACAAGGGGTACAAGCCCCTCCTTGAAAAACACGACCACACCACAACACCACCGCCTCCGAATTTTACTGTTGGCACCACACACGCTGGCAGATGACTTTCACCGGGCATACCCACACCCTGCCATAGGATCGCCACTTTGTGTACCGTGATTCATCACTCCACAAAACGTTTTTCCACAATCGTCCAATGCTTACGCTCGTTACACCAAGCGAGACTTCGTTTGGCATTTACCGGCGTGATGGGTGGCTTATGAGCAGCCGCTCGACCATGATATCCAAGTTTTCTCACCTCCTGCCTAAATGTTGCAGTACTTGCAGTGGATCCTGATGCAGTTTGGGATTCCTGTGTGATGGTCTGGGTGGATGTCTGCCTATTACACATTACGACCCTCTGTCAGTCAACAGACGAGCTACAACATTTGTAGACTTAGAGAAAGCGTTTGACAATTTTGACTGGAATACGCTCTTTCACATTCTGAAGGTAGCAGGGGTAAAATACAGGGAGCGACAGGCTATTTACAATTAATACAGAAACCAGATGGCAGTTATAAGAGTCGAGGGACATGAAAGGGAAGCAGTGGTTGGGAAGGGAGTGAGACAGGGTTGTAGCCTATCCTCGATGTTACTCAATCTTTATATTGAGCAAGCAGTGAAGGAAACAAAAGAAAAATTCGGAGTAGGTATTAAAATCCATGGAGAAATAATAAAAACTTTAAGGTTTGCCGATGACAATGTAATTCTGTCAGAGACAGCAAAGGACTTGGAAGAGCAGTTGAACGGAATGGATAGTGTTTTGAAAGGAGGATATAAGATGAACATAGACAGAAGCAAAACGAGGATAATGGAATGTAGTCGAATTAAGTCGGGTGATGCTGAGGGAATTAGATTAGGAAATGAGACACTTAAAGTAGTAAAGGAGTTTTGCTATTTGGGGAGCTAAATAACTGACGATGGTCGAAGTAGAGAGGATATAAAGTGTAGACTGGCAATGGCAAGGATAGCGTTTCTGAAGAAGAGAAATTTGTTAACATAGAGTATAGATTTAAGTGTCAGGAAGTCATTTCTGAGAGTATTTGTATGGTGTGTGGCCATGTATGGAAGTGAAATATGGACGATAAATAGTTTGGACAAGAAGAGAATAGAATCTTTCGAAATGTGGTGCTACAGAAGAATGCTGAAGATTAGATGGGTAGATCACATAACTAATGAGAAGGTATTGAATAGGATTGGGGAGAAGAGAAGTTTGTGGTACAAATTGACTAGAAGAAGGGATCGGTTGGTAGGACATGTTCTGAGGCATCAAGGGATCACCAATTTAGTATTGGAGGGCAGGGTGGAAGGTAAAAATCGCTGAGGGAGACCAAGAGATGAATACACTAAGCAGATTCAAAAGGATGAAGGATGCAGTAGGTACTGGGAGATGAAGAAACTTGCACAGGATAGAGTAGCATGGAGAGCTGCATCAAACCAGTCTCAGGACTGAAGACCACAACAACAAGAATTTTCTGTGAATGCAGAGTTATCTTTCACTGAAACAGCTAATTTGAAACCTAAACGTGATCTGTTAACTTCCATAAACACAACTTCAGTCCTATTCTTCCATGAGTCACAGAAATTCTAGCTGCTTGCTATGAAAGTCAACTACTGATAACAGATCACAGGTAATATGTGTTTGACTCTTTTCTGGTTACAACATTAAGCGGTGTTTAGTGTGCGGCAACAAAGGATTTTTTTAAAACGTTATCGTTTACTGAAACTAGCGAAAATTTTACAACTCCACGACGCCAAACCCGAAAAGGATGCTGACGGTAGTTCTACAAAAAAAAGTTCAAATGTTTGTGAAATCTTATGGGACTTAACTGCTAAGGTCATCAGTCCCTAAGCTTACACACTACTTAACCTAAATTATCCTAAAGACAAACACAAATCCCCAAACCCCCAAGGACTCGAACCTCCGCCGGGACCAGCCGCACAGTCCGTGACTGCAGCGACTCAGACCGCTCGGCTAATCCCGCGCGGCTCAACATGTACACAACACTCTTCAAACCACTATGAAGTATATGATGGAGGACTCCTCCCATTGTATCACTTTTTTTAGGGTTCTTCCCGTTGCTTTACCCTGTAAAGCGCGAGATTAATGATTGCTTAACTGCCTCTGTCAGAAGTCCACGTGACGTGTAAGGCGGTGTAATGATGTCCTATTGGCACCATATTTCTCCAAAATTCTGCGCAATGCCATCGTGGACATGTTACACCTTGGAAAGGTCGTGACACCCCTCCTTCTCCACATTTCTCCCCTTCTTTTGACGCCCCTGCGATGTAGACCGTTACGGCAACGCCCAGTGTTGAAATCAGACGGTTTTCTTATGGGTGGCCGACGAAAACATTTGAGTCACATCGTCACTCAGAATTGACACGAAATTGCCGTAGGGAGTGGCGTAAAGTGGGTCAGTGAAACGACGCTTTACCCTGGGACGTTGATTTCGGCACATTTCGCAGTCGAAAACGGCAGTTCGTAGTGCGATGAGCAACAGGACGAAGGGCTGAACAACGACCCTGCTGACAGCCCCCGAATGATTTCGCAAGGGACAGTGTGGACTATGAATCCCACTGAACTTGACGGCACGCTTTGGAGTGCAATGCGACCGCAATTTTTGATGTAGTAAACAGGGTGGAATTATTAGGGAATGCTAAAAATCATAAGACGAAATTTGATGGCGATGCAAAGGACCGATGAGTGCTTATGCTTTTTCGGCCCTCCCGTTTCGCGCCCTCCCGTCAAATGATCGTGAGGAGGGGCACACGTGTGAATAAAACAGTAAAGACCGCCCTGTTCGGTAACACCGTCGGTGACATCCGCCCACGTTTATTAAGAACTTTAAAAATGTATCTGTATAGAGACGCCTCATGACGATTGTCCTACTGCGCCTACAGGCAAGCTACTCTGTTTTACTTGCCAGTAGCCACAATCAGGGGTTTCCTGTCTGTGAGAGCCCAGGACACTGTCACAGGTTAGCTCTGTAAAGATACATTTTTAAAGCACACAACAAAGGTGTGTGGATGAAACAGAGGGTGCTTTTAATCTGGGTGGCCTTGGAGGAACCCTGCTGCTGCGTCAACGAGCCATTAAGACACTCTCGCCACGCACTGATGTACACTACTAGCCATTAAAATTGCTACACCAAGAAGAAATGCAGATGATAAACGGGTATTCACTGGACAAATATGTTACACTAGAATTGACATGTGATTACATTTTAATGCAATTTCGGTGGATAGATACTGAGAAATCAGTACCCAGAACAACAACCTCTGGCCGTAATAACGGCCTTGATACGCCTGGTCATTGAGTAAACAGAGCTTGGACGGTGTGTACAGGTACAGCTGCCAATGCAGCATCAACACGATACCACAGTTCATCAAGAGTAGTGACTGGCGTATTGTGACGAGCCAGTTGGTCGGCCACCACTAACCAGGCGTTTTCAATTGGTGAGAGATCTGGAGAATGTGCTGGCCAGGGCAGCAGTCGAACATTTTCTGTATCCAGAAAGGCCCGTACAGGAACTGCAACATGTGGTCGTGCATTATCCTGCTGAAATGTAGGGTTTCGCCGGTATCGAATGAAGTGTAGAGCCACGGGTCGTAACACATCTGAAATGTAACGTCCACTGTTCAAAGTGCCGTCAATGCGAACAAGAGGTGAGCAAGACGTGTAACCAATGGCACACCATACCATCACGCCGGGTGATACGCAACTATGGCGATGACGAATACACGCTTCCAATGTGCGTTCAGCACGATGTCGCCAAACACGGATGCGACCATCATGATGCTATAAACAGAACGTGGATTCATCGGAAAAAATGACGTTTTGCCATTCGTGCACCCTGGTTCGTGATGCAGCGTCAAGGGTAACCGCAGCCTGGTCTCCGAGCTAATAGTCCATGCTGCTGCAAACGTCGTCGAACTGTTCGTGCAGATAGTTGTTGTCTTGCAAACGTCGTCAGCTGTTGACTCAGGGATCGAGACGTGGCTGCACTATCCGTTACAGCCATGTCGATAAGATGCCTGTCATCTCGACTGCTAGTGATACGAGGCCATTGGGATCCAACCCTGCGTTCCGTATCACCCTCCTGAACCCACCGATTCCATATTCTGCTAATAGTCATTGGATCTCGACCAACGAGAGCAGCATTGTTACGATACGATAAACCGCAATCGCGATAGGCTACAATCCAACCTTTATCAAAGTCGGAAACGTGATGGTACGCATCTCTCCTCCTTACACGAGGCATCACAACAAAGTTTCACCAGGCAACGCCGGTTAACTGCTGTTTCTGTATGAGAAATCAGTTGGAAACTTTACTCGTGTCAGCACGTTGTAGGTGTCGCCACCGGCGCCAACCTTGTGTGAATGCTCTGAAAAGCTAATCATTTGCATATCACAGCATCTTCTTCCTATCGGTTAAATTTCACCTCTGTAGCACGTCATCTTCGTGGTGCAGCAATTTTAATGGCCAGTAGTGTAATATGTAGTGCGTTCTGCACGTCAACTGTGTCATCAGCCATGTGGCTTCGGCACCGTAATTGAATTTTCCTTGTCGTTGTGTTAGTCGATCTATACTGCAACACAAATTTCGTGCATACACCATATGACGGTGATTTCGTTAGCAGATGTTGATGCAGTGATGAGTCAAAATGAGAGAAAAGCTCAAGTTGGGTTCCACAATTGACCAATGTCTGAGGAATCAATGGAGGAGGTCATTCTGTTTGACATATCTCATTACGTTTAAATTCAGAATATATTCTACCTACGGCAGATGGATGCCACAGATATTGAAAGTAGTTGGGAGAAGATCAGCAGTAGACAGAAAAAGATGGAAGATGTTATTGATAATTCTTCCGGGTTATATGGCCATGGTCCATGGAATTCTTCTATTCCTAACATTTCGTCCAATACTACATTGGACATCCTCAGAAGTATGGTTGGTCCTGCTGAGTCCTGCCGTACCACTGAGGATGTCCAACGTAGTATTGGACGAAACGTTAGGAATAGAAGAATTCCATGGACCACGTCCATGGCAGGTGGCAGGTGGCAGAAGGCAGTTGACGCTAAATAACGAAAAGTGTGGGGTGATCCACATGAGTTCCAAAAGAAATCCGTTGGATTTCGATTACTCGATAAATAGTACAATTCTCGAGGCTGTCAATTCAACTAAGTACCTGGGTGTTAAAATTACTAACAACTTCAGTTGGAAAGAGTACATAGATAATATCGTGGGGAAGGCGAGCGAAAGGTTGCGTTTCATTGGCAGGACACTTAGAAGATGCAACAAGTCCACTAAAGAGACAGCTTACACCACACTCGCTCGTCCTCTGTTACAATATTGCTGCGCGGTGTGGGATCCTTACCAGGTGGGATTGACGGAGGACATCCAAAGGGTGCAAAAAAGGGCAGCTCGATTTGTATTACCACTTAATAGGGGAGAACCATGTGGTCTAGGGGTAGCGTCTTTGATTCATAATCAAAACATCTCCGGTCCCTGGTTCGATCCCCGCCACTGCCTAAATTTTGATAAATAATCAGCATTGGCGGCCAAAGACTTCCGGCAAAAGAAGTCAGCCTCATGCTGCCAACGGCCTTGTCAAAGAGGGCGGAGGATCGGATAGAGGTTCAGGGCACTCTCTTGCCCTAGGGGTGGGAAATTGCCACTAAAGGCGGAAGAATCAGCAATGATAAACTACATGAGGATGCAGAAGACAATGGAAACCACTGCATTAAAGACACGTAACGTGTATCCACAGGACATGTGACCTGTAATTGAAGAAGTGTCATGATGATCTCTCCATTGGCAAAAGATTCCGGAATAGTCCCCCATTCGGATCTCCGGGAGGGGACTGCCAAGGGGGAGGTTACCATGAGAAAAAGATTGAATAATCAACGAAAGGATAACGTTCTACGAGTCGGGGCGTGGAATGTCAGAAGCTTGAATGTGGTAGGGAAACTAGAAAATCTGAAAAGGGAAATTCAAAGGCTCAGTCTAGATATAGTAGGGGTCAGTGAAGTGAAGTGGAAGGAAGACAAGGATTTCTGGTCAGATGAGTATCGGGTAATATCAACAGCAGCAGAAAATGGTATAACAGGCGTAGGATTCGCTGTGAATAGGAGGGTAGGGCAGAGAGAGTGTAACTATGAACAGTTCAGTGACCGGGTTTTTCCAATCAGAATCGACAGCAGACCAACACCGACAGCGATAGTTCACGTATACATGCCGACGTCGCAAGCTGAAGATGAACAGATAGAGAAAGTGTATGAGGATATTGAAAGGGTAATGCAGTATGTAAAGGGGGACGAAAATCTAATAGTCATGGGCGACTGGAATGCAGTTGTAGGGGAAGGAGTAGAAGAAAAGGTTACAGGATAATATGGGCTTGGGACAAGTAATGAAAGAGGAGAAAGACTAATTGAGTTCTGTAACAAGTTTCAGCTAGTAATAGGGAATAGCCTGTTCAAGAATCACAAGAGGAGGAGGTATACTTGGAAAAGGCCGGGAGATACGGGAAGATTTCAATTAGATTACATCATGATCAGACAGAGATTCCGAAATCAGATACTGGATTGTAAGGCGTACACAGGAGCAGATATAGACTCAGATAACAATATAGTAGTGATGAAGAGTAGGCTGAAGTTCAAGACATTAGTCAGGAAGAATCAGTACGCAAAGAAGTGGGACACGGAAGTACTAAGGAATGACGAGATACATTTGAAGTTCTCTAACGCTGCAGATACAGCAATAAGAAATAGTGCAGTAGGCAGTACAGTTGAAGAGGAATGGACTTCTCTAAAAAGGGCCATCACAGAAGTTGGGAAGGAAAACATAGGTACAAAGAAGGTAGCTGCGAAGAAACCATGGGTAACAGAAGAAATACTTCAGCTGATTGATGAAAGGAGGAAGTACAAACATGTTCCGGGAAAATCAGGAATACAGAAATACAAGTCGCTGAGGAATGAAATAAACAGGAAGAGCAGGGAAGCTAAGACGAAATGGCTGCACGAAAAATGTGAAGGCATCGAAAAAGATATGATTGTAGGAAGGACAGACTCAGCATGCAGGAAAGTCGAAACAACCTTTGGTGACATTAAAAGCAACGGTGGTAACATTAACAGTGCAACGGGAATTCCACTGTTAAATGCAGAGGAGAGACCAGATAGGTAGAAAGAATACATTGAAAGCCTCTATGAGGGTGAAGATTTGTCTGATGTGATATAAGAAGAAACAGGAGTCGATTTAGAAGAGATAGGGGATCCAGTATTAGAATCGGAATTTAAAAGAGCTTTGGGAGACTTACAGTCAAATAAGGCAGAAGTGATAGATAACATTCCATCAGAATTTCTAAAATCATTGGCGGAAGTGGCAACAAAACGACTATTCACGTTGGTGTGTAGAATATATGAGTCTGGCGATATACCATTTGACTTTCGGAAAAGCATCATCCACACAATTCCGAAGACGGCAAGAGCTGACAAGTGCGAGAATTATCGCACAATCAGCTAAACAGCTCATGCATCGAAGCTGCTTACAAGAATAATATACAGAAGAATGGAAAAGAAAATTGAGAATGCGCTAGGTGACGATCAGTTTGGCTTTAGGAAAAGTAAAGGGACGAGAGAGGCAATTCTGACGTTACGGCTAATAATGGAAGCACGGCTAAAGAAATATCAAGACACTTTCATAGGATTTGTCGACCTGGGAAAAGCGTTCGACAATATAAAATGGTGCAAGCTGTTCGAGATTCTGAAAAAAGTAGGGGTAAGCTATAGGGAGAGACGAGTCATATACAATATGTACAACAACCAAGAGGGGATAATGAGAGTGGACGATCCAGAACGAAATGCTCGTATTAAGAAGGGTGTAAGACAAGGCTGTAGCCTTTCGCCCCTACTCTTCAATCTGTACATCGAGGAAGCAATGACGGAAATAAAAGAAAGGTTCAGTAGTGGAATTAAAATACAAGGTGAAAGGATAGGATGATAGGACATCTGCTAAGACATGAGGGAATGACTTCCATGGTCTAGAGGGGGCTGTAGAGGGCAAAGGGACAGGATGATAGGACATCTGCTAAGACATGGTTCAAATGGCTCTGAGCACTATGGGACTCAACTGCTGTGGCCATAAGTCCCCTAGAACTTAGAACTACTCAAACCTAACTAACCTAAGGACATCGCACACATCCATGCCCGAGGCAGGATTCGAACCTGCGACCGTAGCGGTCGTGTAAGACATGAGGGACTGACTTCCATGGTACTAGAGGGGGCTGTAGAGGGCAAAAACTGTAGAGGAAGACAGAGATTGGAATACGTCAAGCAAATAATTGAGGACGTAGGTTGCAAGTGCTACTCTGAGATGAAGAGGTTAGCACAGGAAAGGAATTCGTGGCGGGCCGCATCAAACCAGTCAGTAGACTGATGACCGGAAAAAAACGGGGGAGAGAGTGTGGCAGATATGATACTCGAGTTGGGATGGAAGTCATTAAAGCAAAGAAGTTTTTCGTCGCGGCGAGATCTATTTACGAAATTTCAGTCACCAACTTTCTCTTCCGAATGCGAAAATATTTTGTTGAGCCCAACCTACATAGGTAGGAATGGTCATCAAAATAAAATAAGAGAAATCAGAGCTCGAACAGAAAGGTTTAGGTGTTCGTTTTTCCCGTGCCCTCTTCGGGAGTGGAATGGTAGAGAGATTGTATGACTGTGATTCGATGAACCCTCTGCCAAGCACTTAAATGTGAATTGCAGAGTAATCATGTAGATGTAGATGTAGATGTAGACCCGGAAGAATTATCAACAACAGTACCACCCGGTCGTGAAAGCCTTCATTGTATGATTAGATGGAAGATGGTGTCGAAGTAGTCGGAAACGAAGTGATTTAAAGAAAACAAACTGTATGACACTATACCTCAACGAAAAGGAACGATGGGAGAGGCCGGTAGCTGGGAGGACTCTGGCAGCCGCCGTGGGCCGCTTTCCCATTCATAGCCCCTGCCGCTCTCCAGCGAGACGGTCGCCGGAGGAGAGGCGGCGGACGAATTATTCAGGCTACTTGATGTCCCGCAACTGACGGACTGTTCGCCCCGGCGCCGGCCCGTCCTTCTCGCAGCCCGGGGACACCCCTCTCGCCCCTTCCCGCACAGTAGCCGCGGCGTAAGTAAAGGCGGTCGAGGCCGGGCTATTTATCCGCGGTCGTGTTCGCTCACTTATTTATTAAGCAGCGGCGCGGAACAGCGGCTCGGCTCCCGCCGCTAATCTGGGGCCATTACTCGGGGCGCCCGTAGGCCGCCGGGGCGACGCGACACGACACGACGCCGCCGCCGCCGCAGGCGCCGCGCCGGCCGCTTCCTTCGACGGCCCCAAGGAAGGCAGCGGCGCGCCTCCTGGGCCTAATCCCGGCCAATAAGCCGAGCGCTGGCCAGCACGGACCGGACGGCCGGCGGTAATTAACGGGCGACAAAAACAGGGAGCTCTTTCGGTCGCCTTAGCCGGCTCTGCGAGGAAACGCCCGGCTTCCACGAAATACGATTGGGTTTGCGGGAGAAGACTGAGCCCCAGCCGCTCGTTCGTCGCGCGCACAGTGGCCCGGAGGCTACGGCCCGAGTGCCTAATGCCGCTACACGTCCCTAAACACTTGCGTGGGCGCTCGCGGGAGCTACCCGCTGGTAGTGGCGCTTCCACCATGTGCTATGGATTTTAGCACAGGGGTAGATACTGCGTCATTACGACGATTTTAGGAGATCTGTGAACTGAGGCACACTGACGGGCAGAGCAATGGATTGTCAGGTACAAATGGCTCTGAGCACTATGGGACTTAACTGCTGTGGTCATCAGTCCCCTAGAACTTGAAACTACTTAAACCTAACTAGCCTAGGGACATCACACACATCCATGCCCGAGGCAGGATTCGAACCTGCGACCGTAGGGGTCGCGCGGTTTCAGACTGTAGCTTCTAGAACCGCTCGGCCACTCCGGCCGGCGATTGTCAGGTACACCTGAACATACTTTGTTTGATGTAAGTTCCTAGGCTTACATTGGCAATGTCAATTTCAATAAAATCATTTAGGGTATTACGGAGTGTGCCGGCCGCTGTGGCCGAGCGGATCTATGCGCTACAGTCTGGAACCGCTACGGTCGCAGGTTCGAATGCTGCCTCAGGCATGTATGTGTGTGATGTCCTTCGGTTGTATAGGTTTAAGTAGTTCTAAGTTCTAGGGGACTTCTGACCTCAGATGTTTAGTCCCATAGTACTCAGAGCCATTTGAACCATTTTCGTTTGAAATAAGTTCCTAGGCTTACATTGCCAGTGTCACTTTCAATAAAATCATTTTGGGTATTACGCTGTGTAAGCAGATTCAGCAAGCAGTAAAGGAATCAAAAGCAAGATCTGGACTAGGAATTAAAATCCAAGGAGAAGAAATAAAAACTTTAAGGCTTGCCGACGACATCGTAATTCCCACAGAGACAGTAATGGTCCTGGAATAGCAGCTGAACAGAATGGACAGTGTCTTGAAAAGAGGATGTAAGGTGAACGTCAACAAAAGTAAAACGATGATAGGCCGGCCGAAGTGGCCGAGCGGTTCTAGGCGCTACAGTCTGGAGCCGCGCTACCGCTACGGTCGCAGGTTCGGATCCTGCCTCGGGCATGGATGTGTGTGATGTCCTTAGGTTGGTTAGGTTTAAGTAGTTCTAAGTTCTAGGGGACTGATGACCTCAGAAGTTAAGTCCCATAGTGCTCAGAGCCATTTGAACCATTTGAAAAACAATGATAATGGAATGCAGTCGAATTAAAACAGATGATGCTGAAGGAACTAGATTAGGAAATGAGACACTGGAAGTAGCAAATGAGTTCTGCTATTTGGGGAGCAAAATAGCTGACGATGGTCGAAGTAGAGAGGATATAAAATTTAGACTGGCTATGACAAGGAAAGCGCTTCTGAAGAAGAGAAATTTGCGAACATCCAGAATAGATTTAAGTGTCAGGAAATCTTTTATGGAAGCATTTGTATGGAGTGTAGCCGTGTAGGGAAGTGAAACATGGACGATAAATTGTGTACAGAAGAAGAGAATAGCAGCTTTCGAAATGTGGTTCTAATGAAGAATGCTCAAGATTAGATGGATAGATCACATAACTAGTGAGGAGGTACTTAATACAATTGGGGAGAGGAGGAATGTTTGGCACAACTTGACTAGTAGGAGGGATCGGTTGGTATTACACATTCTGAGGCATCAAGGGATCGCCAATAGAGTATTGGAGGGAAGCGTGGAGGTTAAAAATGGTAGAGGCAGAGCAAGAGATGAATGAATACAGTAAGCAGATTCAGTGAGATGTAGGTAGTAGTGTATACTCGGTGATGAAGAGGCTTGCACAGGATAGAATAGCATGGAGAGCTGCATCAAACCGGCCTCTGGACTGAGAGCCACAACTACAACAGACATATTCAGAAGGATAGAAGTTATTCGGAAATGAAGAAGCTTGCACAAGATAGAGTAGCATGCAGAGCTGCATCAAACTAGTCTCTGGACTGAACACCACAATAGCAACAAGTATGAAATAATAAAAACCATAACACCGATGTTTCAAATTGCTTTGCTGTGGTCCTCTTCAGGGCCACTAACTTCTGGTGTCTCGTGATTATCTTCGCCTATAAATTTTCCTATATATGTTGTCATGTGGTCACTCACGTCACAGTCTGGAGTCCCATCCCTATCTGTGAGACTGAAGGAAACTGACACTTGGCAATGTGATGAACATGTTACCGCTGCACACGTAGTTCTTCACTCCAACACATTAACACATGTAAGACCGAACGTACAATTACGAGGATTGGAACTTTAATAGTGGCAACTTTTTATTTACTGCTCGTATAAAATAGATAACGTGTTTCAAAGTTTTACTGACCTTGAAAGTAGTCACCAGCATTGTGTATAACCCATTGCCAGCATTCGTTGGATACTCTTAGCAGTGCCGGCTATGCTGACAGTTTGAGCGGCGCGGTATATTGCCCGACGAATTTGTAGCAGTTCTGAAGCGAATTCCGTGAAGTGTTTCCTCCAGTTCAGAATTCGAGTTGAACCTGCGAGGGCTTAACTCAGGGAAGCGCAGTAGGTGGTACAGCACTTAGCAGCCCCATCAGTCAAACAAATCAGTAACAGCTTGGACTGTACGTGCTTGAGCATTGGCCTGCAAAATCATGGTCAGGTCCTGCACAAAGTGCCATCACTTCTGTCTCTAGGCTGGTCGTAGGTTGTTTTCCAAAAATGAAGTGCAGTTTCCAGAATACTCGTGCCGATCCTCTGGGCCCTCACAGTCTGCCCTTGGTGAAGCTCAGATGGATCGCGTGTCTTGACCATTCTAAACACGAAGATCACGCGAACTGAAAGCACATGGACTCAAAAATGGTTCAAAAGGCTCTGAGCACTATGGGACTTAAAATCTGAGGTCATTAGTCCCCTAGAACTTAGAACGACTCAAACCTAACTAACCTAAGGACATCACACACATCCATTCACGAGGCAGGGTTCGACTGTAGCGCCTAGAACTGCCCGGTCACAGCGGCCGGCGCACAAGGACTGTGCGTGCGTCTGACGAGCAGTCATTTGTCGGCAGGTGACGCTGCTATCGCCTGGACGAATTTGTTCAAAAAAAAAAAAAATGGCTCTCAGCACTATGGGACTCAACTGCTGTGGTCATAAGTCCCCTAGAACTTAGAACTACTGAAACCTAACTAACCTAAGGACATCACACACATCCATGCCCGAGGCAGGATTCGAACCTGCGACCGTAGCGGTCGCGCGGTTCCAGACTGAAGCGCCTTTAACCGCGCGGCCACTCCGACCGGCGATGAATTTGTATCGACAGTAGGTCGGTGGTCATAACGTTCTGGCTGATCAGTACACGGTGTGTACTTCAGGGTTGATATTACTTCTCTACTTAATCCCCCTGATATTCACCTACTTCTTTATCCCTTCATCAAAGAATGGAGCTGTCTGGTGCTTCATCCAGTTGTTGACAGCAACGCTTAGTACATCTTCGGTCGTCTAGAACTGAGTATCCGGCCTGGAGTTTATCTTGCAGAAGACATGAAAACTGTTAGGTGTCAACTACAGACCAAAGGGAGGAATTTTTCAAAATCTCCCCGCCAGAAAGTCAGAGTTCTTCCTCCGTTCGCTTTGCACTATGGTGTCTTACATTGTCATGAAGACGAATGATTCCTTTGGTACTCACCCGACGCCGTCTGACTTGTTGGTAGCGCTGGAAGAATGTCAATACCAACACCATTATTCCTGAATGAGATTTTCACTCTGCAGCGGAGTGTGCGCTGATATGAAACTTCCTGGCAGATTAAAACTGCGTGCCCGACCGAGACTCGTACTCGGGACCTTCGCCTTTCGCGGGCAAGTGCTCTACCATCTGAGCTACCGAAGCACGACTCACGCCCGGCACTCACAGCTTTACTTCTGCCAGTATCTCGTCTCCTACCTTCCAAACTTTACAGAAGCTCTCCTGCGAACCTTGCAGAACTAGCACTCCTGAAAGAAAGGATATCCAGGAGAGCTTCTGTAAAGTTTGGAAGGTAGGAGACGAGATACTGGCAGAAGTAAAGCTGTGAGTACCGGGCGTGAGTCGTGGTTCGGTAGCTCAGATGGCAGAGCACTTGCCTGCGAAAGGCAAAGGTCCCGAGTTCGAGTCTCGGTCGGGCACACAGTTTTAATCTGCCAGGAAGTTTCACCATTATTCCTGTTCTGTGCTCATTGGTTGGAAATTTTGATACCCACCGCTCACAAACCTATGGTCTGTGACGATGTTAAAGAGAGTTGTCGTTGAAATCTGATGATCGTCATCAGAAAGTTCAGAAATTGTGGATCCGACGATTCGCAGGCACCATTTCGTCAACTTGTTGCACAAGTTCATAAGCCACATCTCAGTGTCTCCCTTGACCTCTTCATCGTGCACATGTGTGTGACCGGGTTCGAATTTTCTAGACCACTCTCTCGCAACACCATCTGTCATAGCCCACAAATTCGTAATCTACGATGAATCTCGGCTGCATTGGCATCTTCCGGTTGCAGGAAGGGAATAACAGAACTTACCTCGTAAAAGGCGGAAGACGCAGTTAACGCATTCTGTTTCAGCGACTTGCAAACTGACGAACGGAACAGACAGCTGACTGACGAAAAGTGACATTCAAAAGTTTCCTTTTCCAAACAGGCTTGAACTATGAAGCTAGAAGCATTTGTTTATTTCTAATAACCAATAGGATGTGAATTTATGAACTGCCGTCGTACAACACGTGAAGTTTCGAATACTCGTTGCATCTCGTATCAAGCTGAAGGTGTTAGTGCGGGAAAGTTATGCGAGGGGCGTCCCATACTCTTCTACACTTTACCTTTTGCCATTATTTATGGTGCGTCATTTGACTCATCATTACAGTTTAACAAGTAGGTGGCAAGAAAGTCTCTAGAAGTGTAAACCCTTCACGTATAGCCAAATTTTCCAATATCTGTCATAACGTGAGCAACACGGGGTGTGATCACCATAGATGACACTGAACGACCAGGTTTCTGCGGAAGGAGGGTAAGAGCCCTGCGGATATTCACAGACGATTCGTGGAAGTATGTGGAGAGTGTGCACTGTCTCGAAAGGTGCGACTGCAACACAACACTGCTCGCTCTCATACGAGTCGGCAGACCACGGCTGCTATCGCTGAAACAGGGTTCCAGCTACTGCCACAACCACCGTATTCTTCTAGATCGACCTCTTAAATTTCTGAAGGCCCTCCTTGAGCTAGTTTTCAGGAGTCTGTCGTACCACCGCAACACAGTTGCTCGCAGTTCCTACAAGTCTGCGAAACAATGTTCGTACCGAGGTTTCTTCATACCACCTAACAGGTGGTAATCAGAGGGGGCACAGCCGGGAGAAGACGGTTGGTGTGACAACAGATAGAATCCCTTTTCAGCAATGGAAGTCATAGTTTCGTGACTCGTATGGGGACGAGCGTTATCGTTTTGAAGCAGAACTTTGCGAGACGGTACGTACACTACGGGCCATTAAAATTGCTAAACCAAGAAGAAATGCAGCTGATTAACGGATTTTCATTGGACAAATATATTATACTAGAACTGACAAGTGATTACATTTTCACGCAATTTGGATGCATAGATCCTGAGAAATCAGTACCCAGAAAAACCACCTCTGACCGTAATAACGGCCTTGATACGCCTGGGCATTGAGTCAAACAGAGCTTGGATGGCGTGTACAGGTACAGCTGCCCATGTAGCTTCAACACGATACCACACTTCACCAAGAGTAGTGACTGGCGTATTGTGACGAGATAGTTTCTCGGCCACCATTGACCAGACGTTTTCAATTTGTGAGAGATCTGGAGAATGTGCTGGCCAAGGTAGCAGTCGAACATTTTCTGTATCCAGAAAGGCCCATACAGGACCTGCAAGATGCGGTCCTGCGTTATCCTTCTGAAATGTAGGGTTTCCCAGGTAGAGCCACGGGTCGTAACACGTCTGAAATGTAACGTCCACTGTTCAAAGTGCCGTCAATGCGAACAAGAGGTGACGGGGACGTGTAACCAATTGAACCCCATAGCATCACGCCGGGTGATACGCCAGTATGGCGATGACGAATACACGCTTCCAATGTGCGTTCACCACGATGTCGCCAATCACGGATGCGACCATTATGATGCTGTAAACAGTACCTTGATTCATCCGAAAAAATGACGTTTTGCCATTCGTGCACCCAGGTTCGTCGTTGAGTACACCATCGCAGGCGATCCTGTCTGTGATGCAGCGTCAAGGGTAACCGCAGCCATGGCCTCCGAGCTGATAACCCATGCTGCTGCAAACGTCGTCGAACTGTTCGTGCTGATGGTTGTTGTCTTGCGAACGTCCCCATCGGTTGACTCAGGGATCGAGACGTGGCTGCACGATCCATTACAGCCCTGCGGATAAAATGCCTGTCATCTCGACTGCTAGTGATACGAGGCCGTTGGGATCCAGCACGGCGTTCCGTATCACCCTCCTGAACCCATCGATTCCATATTCTGCTAACAGTCATTGGATCTCGACCAACGCGAGCAGCAATGTCGCGATAGGATAAACCGCAATCGCGATAGGCTACAATCCGAACGTTATCAAAGTCGGGATCGTGATGGTACGCATTTTTCCTCCTAACACGAGGCATCACATCAACGTTTCACCAGGCAACGCCGGTCAACTGCCGTTTGTGTATGAGAAATCGGTTGGAAACTTTTCTCGCGTCAGCAAAATGGTTCAAAGGGCTCTGAGCACTATGGGACTTAACTTCTGAGGTCATCAGTCCCCTAGAACTTAGAACTACTTAAACCTAACTAACCTAAGGACATCACACACATCCATGCCCGAAGCAGGATTCGAACCTGCGACCGAGGCGGTCGCGCGGTTCCAGACTGCAGCGCCTACAACCGCTCGGCCACCCCGGCCGGCTCGTGTCAGCACGTTGTAGGTGTCGCCACCAGCGCCAACCTTGTGTGCATGCTCTGAAAAGCTAATCATATATCACAGCATCTTCTTCCTATCGGTTAAATTTCTCGTCTGTAGCACGTCATGTTCGTGGTGTAGCAATTTTAATGGCCAGTCGTGTAGTCTGCACACATACAGGGCCACCAGTCGCCTGTGAATATCTGCAGTGATGATACCCTTCTTCCAGAGAAACTCCGCCGTCCAGCGCTGTTCTTGATGATCACACTCCACGCATTTCTCTCACGTACTGAGAGCAGTTGGGAAATTGGCCTGTACTGGTCATGGATTACAATTCTAGTATCCTGCCACTTACGGTTTGACGAAAGTACTAAGTATCTGCAACTGTTACGTTGAGTCAAACGGCGCTCAATGGATTATTGGAAAGAAGTAAAGCGTAGTACTATATGGAAAGCCCGTCATACGAGTGTCACTCTAAAAGAAATGCACACTATTTCTGTAAAAATACAGTTTTCATTCTGCATTTGTGAAAGTTTTACAGTGTGTAGATACATCCTTCCCGCTTGTTTTCAAACTTAGATGAACCTGTTACCGTGAGTGGTGCCGTCACAGCATTTCGTAAAGATTATTGCTACACTTGACGTTCGTCAGAAGCAACGTGCTGTCATAGAATTCCTGTGCTTTGAAAACGAGACTGTGGGAAACATCCACAAGAGGTTGAAAAAGGTGTATGGAGATACTGCTGTCAATCGCAGTACTGTTAGTCGGTGGGCAAGCAGGTTACGCGATGAAAGCGGCCACGGCAATATTGAGGATTGTCCCCGCAGCGGCAGGCCCCGTACTGCGCACACTCCAGACAATGTGCAAGAGAGTTAACGAATTGGTGACTGCTGACAGACGCATCACAGTGAACGAATTGTCATGCTACGTTGGGATAGGGGAAGGAAGTGTTTGCAGAATACTGGAAGTGTTGGCGATAAAAATGGTTTGTGCCAGGTGGGTTCCCAGAACGTTAACAGTGGGTCACAAAGAAACAAGAAAAACGGTATGCAGCGAACTGTTGGAACAGCTCAAGAATGGTGGAGATGAATTTCTTGGAAGAATTGTGACAGGTGATAAAACATGACTCCATCATTTTCATTTTTCACCAGAGACGAAGAGGCAATCAATGGAGAGGCGTCATGCAAATTCATCCAAGAAAAAAAAATTCAAAACCACACCTGCTGCTGGAAAAGTTATGACTACTGTGTTTTTCAGTTCCGAAGGACTCTTGCTTGTGGACATCATGCCGAGTGGAACCACCACTCTGATGCATATGTGACGACACTGAAGAAACTTCGACTGAGTCGTGTTCGACCACATCGGCCAAAGCAGAATGTTTTGCTGTTGCACGACATTGCACATGTCAGTCTAAAAACCATGGAAGCGATCACAAAACTCGAATGATCAACACTGAAACACTCGCCTTATAGTTCTGACCTGGCTCCATGTGACTATCATCTCTTCGGGAAACTGAAAGACTCTCTTCGTGGAACAAGGTTTGAAGATGATGACTCCCTTGTGCACGCTGCCAAACAGTGGCTCCAACAGAAGCTGGTTCCAAGATGGGATAAGGCAGTTGAGGAGGATGGAAATTATGTGGAGAAATGAAAATATTGTTCGTAAAGGATGTATCTACACACTGTAAGACTTTCAAACATGTAGAATAAAAGATGGATTAAAAATAAATAGTGTGCATCTCTTTTGGACGGCGGCGATACGTGTTACGGTGAAGTGGGTGGGTGGGGCTGTAAGTAACTAAGACACCCCACCCCTTACCCCAGAAACGAACCCTGGATCCACGAGTTGTCTCGTTCACCGCCTCGGGGCGTGGCCGCCGCAGCCGTTGACGGGAGGTGCCCCCGCAGCCGTCAGAAGTATCAATGATGTGCGCGGCTTGGAATCCGCGCCGAGGCGCCGTTCTCAATGAGCGTGCCGAGTGCTGACCCCGTGGCCGGCGGCACGCGCCACTCGCTGACTCAGGGCTGCCGCCAATCAGCGCGCCGGCGCCGCCGCGTCACCGCTATTTCGGAGCTGATGGGGCGCAGCGCGTGCCCCCCCCCCCCCCCCTTCCCCCTTACCAGGCCTCCTAGCACAGCCTCTTTGACGAATATTGGCCGCGAGTCGAAGCGACGCAGCAGCTCTGCGGAGCCGAGTCACCCGCCGCTGTCCATTGACCCTGCCCACTTGACACGGGCAGCTGCCGCTTCCAATAGCCACCGGCCGGCGCGCGCTGACCTCGCACATTGGCCCAAGGACGCAGTTCCATTCGCCGGCTGGCGGTGACCCCGTACCGGAATAGATCACCTCGCTCAATGTGCCGATCAGGTCCCGCCGCTATAAATAGAGCGTTGTTATTTATTTCACGTAGCGCCGCCGTCGTCGTTGTCAATGGGAAATCTCCGTTGTGCCCTTGCCCCGTAAATGATGCTCGTTCACACTCGTACAGCATATTAGGCGCGGCCGGGGTGGCTCGTAACTTGTTGTCCTCGGTGTCCGGACAGTTGCCACGCCGGACATTTGCCACGGTTTTACCTGCTCCGATGGGTCCGGTCCCTAGTCCCCCCACCCCTCCTCCTCCTTCTCCTCCTCCTCCTCACCCGCCCGCCCAGTTTGCTTTCGAAGTTCCCAACGTGACCATCAGTATGGAAGTTATTACAACGAACAAGCGTTGCCTCCTGATCATTAGAAAGGCTACGCGTATCTTTAGCAGAGGGAATCTAAAGAAGGTGTTGTTACATGGATGTGCTCACGCAGAAAAGCGGATCATTGAAAGGAAAAGCTGCTTTCGAGGAACGGAGAAGTGTTGAGCGTATTAGAACATCTCTGTGGACCACCTGACGATGCGGCTCTGAAAGTGAGAAAGCAAGTGGAAAGAGGGAAGAGAAGGTCTCGAGAAGAAACTATACAGTTATCGGAGATATACGCGAATGAAATGGGAAATCTACATAATAAAGTTTATGTTGTCCTCACTTGGATCCCGGAAGGGAAGTGTGTGGTAGCACTGCAAGGGGTATTCGAGCACAGGGGTAGAAAGTAGGAACATCAATGGAAATTCTTCGGGAGTGGGAGTACGTCGTTACGTACTTCCACTGATTACTCCATTCTTTTCGTAAATCAAGCGAGCCCTCGATCCATGGCCAATCGAATACTTAGATAAGAAAACCTTTTGTTGAACGTAACCTAAATTTTCGCTAAATACAATTTGCTTCTGACGAAGCGTAGCAGACACTTTCAGCTACAAAATTGCTTCAAACGTCTCTTTCCATGTCGATCTTATAGTGCTACAACGATGAAAAATAATATTACGACGATGTCAAACCTTATTTTCATGATATAAAGAAGAACTGACAATATTAAAAATGTAATTATAACTTTATTATTTTAATTTTTGTGCTCAGTGAATCAAAGACTTTCTAGTGCACGGAATAAACTAGCACTCTTTGTACTACGAAACTATACAGGGTGTTACAAAAAGGTACTGCCAAACTTTCGGGAAACATTCCTCACGCACAAAGAAAGAAAATATGTTATGTGGACATGTGTCCGGAAACGCTTACTTTCCACGTTGGAGCTCATTTTATTACTTCTCTTCAAATCACATTAATCATGGAATGGAAACACACAGCAACAGAACGTACCAGCGTGACTTCAAACACTTTGTTACAGGAAATGTTCAAAATGTACTCCGTTAGCGAGGATACATGCATCCACCAACCGTCGCATGGAATCCCTGATGCGCTGATACATTCCTGGAGAATCGCGTATTGTATCACAGCCGTCCACAATACGAGCACGAAGAGTCTCTACATTTGGTACCAGGGTTGCGTAGACAAGAGCTTTCAAATGCCCCCATAAATGAAAGTCAAAAGGGTTGAGGTCAGGAGAGCGTGGAGGCCATGGAATTGGTCCGCCTCTACCAATCCATCGGTCACCGAATCTGTTGTTGAGAAGCGTACGAACACTTCGACTGAAGTGTGCAGGAGCTCCATCGTGTATGAACCACATGTTGTGTCATACATGTAAAGGCACATGTTCTAGCAGCACAGGTAGAGTATGCCGTATGAAATCATGATAAGTGCTCCATTGAGCCTAGGTGGAAGAACATGGGGCCCAATCAATACATCACCAACAATGCCTGCCCAAGCGTTCACAGAAAATCTGTGTTGACGACGTGATTGCACAATTGCGTGCGGATTCTCGTCAGCGCACACATGTTGAGTGTGAAAATTTACAATTTGATGACGTTGGAATGAAGACTCATCCGTAAAGAGAACATTTGCTCTGAAATGAGGATTGACACATTGTTGGATGAACCATTCGCAGAAGTGTACCCGTGGAGGCCAATCAGCTGCTGATAGTGCCTGCACACGCTGTACATGGTACGGAAACAACTGGTTCTCCCGCAGCACTCTCCACACAGTGACGTGGTCAACGTTACCTTGTACAGCAGCAACTTCTCTGACCCTGACATTAGGGTTATCGTCAACTGCACGAAGAATTGCCTCGTCCATTGCAGGTGTCTCGTTGTTCTAGGTCTTCCCCAGTCGCGAGTCATGGGCTGGAATGTTCCGTGCTCCGTAAGACGCCGATCAATTGCTTCGAACGTCTTCCTGTCGGGACACCTTCGTTCTGGAAATCTGTCTCGATACAAACGTACCGCGCCACGGCTATTGCCCCGTGCTAATCCATACATCAAATGGGCATCTGCCAACTCCGCATTTGGAAACATTGCACTGACTGCAAAACCACGTTCGTGATGAACACTAACCTGTTGATGCTACGTCCTGATGTGCTTGATGCTAGTACTGTAGAGCAATGAGTCGCATGTCAACACAAGCACCGAAGTCAACATTACCTTCCTTCAATTGGGCTAACTGGCGGTGAATCGAGGAAGTACAGTACATACTGACGAAACTAAAATGAGCTCTAACATGGAAATTAAGCGTTTCCGGACACATGTTCACATAACATCTTTTCTTTAGTTGTGCGTGAGAAATGTTTCCTGAAAGTATGGCCGTACCTTTTTGTAACACCCTATGTATCATTGTTAAATGAGAACTGATTCTATGTAAGACATTTGGTCGTGGCGGATTTTGTTCTCGAACTGGTCGGTAGAGAAAGAAAAGTTTCTTAATCGATGTATGTAATGTGAATGTATAAAGACTACGAAAAGGAGAGAGAGAGAGAAAGAGATAATCCTTGCGGACAATCACCATATTGTGTAATAAAAGGCAAATACAATTTATTCAAAACAAATATCTCTAAAGTCTATCGTCTTGCGATTTCTAAAGACTGAAAATTGCGGTGTTTAATCTAAACCTTGCATGGGGGCTTAATTAAATTAAAAATGCAAATATTTTTAGTAGCTGTCTGTTCGGTTACGCAGTCTCGTAACCGGTTGGCCCTGACTAGTATTAGTACGCAATCTGACTGCATAGAATAACAACAAAGAATGAAAGAAAACTTCCGTTAACACAATTAATTAATTAAGTCCCCAGCAACTATAAAACCTAGGAAACAACAAAACACAAGTGTAGCTGTTCTGGGTGTGGAAGTGTGATTCAACGTACACATCTGGCACGGTTCTTCCTCAATAAGACCAGATATTTTAAACACCATTTATACTGAAGTAATTAAAAAAACCAGAAATACTATAATTGCACATAGAAACCAGAAATACAGTCTAATACAAGAACACGAGCCAGATGCTTTGTTGACTGAATCTGTGACCAAGAGGCATTATTGTTTAAGACATTAAAATAATACAAAAAAAAGGAATTTTTTTTTACCTTCATATATTTGGACGAAAAGCACATTACAGCATCCCCAATCCAATAACATCTGGTGTCTAGCCCATCAAAACAATACTACAAGTTTTGAACAAGCACTCTCTATGGGAACTTCTCAACAACGACTCACCACAGCTACATCTCAACAAGCACTGCCTACTGCTACTTCTCAATAAGCACTCTCCACTACGACATCTCAACAAACACTGCCAGTGGAGGCGGCTGAATAATACTCTTTGGCGCAATCTCTGGCGCTGTGGCTCAGTGTAGCCACCTTTCAACCTGTCCTGAATAACAGCGAAGAACATTTATGTCATCATATATTTTCTTCGTTTGACCACGGTTGTGATTCGCATGTTACTTTTTGTTACGCGACGTGTTAGGAATATTATCATTATACGAGCAAAAGTTTCTTAATCGAGTAGACAACATTCCATTAGAACTACTGACAGCCTTGGGAGAGCCAGTCCTGACGAAACTCTACCATCTGGTGAGCAAGGTGTATGAAACAGGCGAAATACCCTCAGACTACAAGAAGCATATAATAATTCCAATCCCAAAGAAAGCAGGTGTTGACAAATGTGAAAATTAGCGAACTATCAGTTTAATAGGTTACGGCTGCAAAATACTAACGCGGATTCTTTACAGACGAATGGAAAAACTAGTAACAGCCGACCTCGGGGAAGATCAGTTTGGATTCCGTAGAAATGTTGGAACACGTGAGGCAATACTGACCCTACGACTTATCTTAGAAGGTGAATTAAGGAAAGGCAAGCCTACGTTTCTAGTATTTGTAGACTTGGAGAAAGCTTTTGACAATGTAGACTGGAATACTCTCTTTCAAATTCTAAAAGTGGCAGGGGTAAAATACAGGGAGCGAAAGGCTGTTTACAATTTGTACAGAAACCAGATGGCAATTATAAGAGTCGAGGGAAGCAGTTGTTGGGAAGGGAGTGAAACAGGGTTATAGTCTCTCCCCGATGTTATTCAATCTGTATATTGAGCAAGCAATAAAGGAAACAAAAGGAAAATTCGGAGTAGGTATTAAAATCCATGGAGAAGAATTAGAAACTTGAGGTTCGCCGATGACATTGTAATTCTGTCAGAGACAGCAAAGGACTTGGAAGAGCAGTTGAATGGAATGGATAGTGTCTTGAAAGGAGGGTATAAGATGAACATCAACAAAACCAAAACGAGGATAATGGAATGTAGTCGAATTAAGTCGGGTGACGCTGAGGGAATTAGATTAGGAAATGAGACACTTAAAGTAGTAAATTAATTTTGCTATTTAGGGAGCAAAATAACTGATGATGGTCGAAGTAGAGAGGGTGTAAAATGTAGACTGGCAATGGCAAGGAAAGCATTTCTGAAGAAGAGAAATTTGTTAACGTAGAGTATAGATTTAAGTGTCAGGAAGTTATTTCTGAAAGTATTTGTATGGAGTGTAGCCATGTATGGAAGTGAAACATGGGCGATAAATAGTTTGGACAAGAAGAGAATAGAAGCTTTTGAAATGTGGTGCTACAGAAGAATGCTGAAGATTAGATGGGTAGATCACATAACTAATGAGGAAGTATTTACAGGGTGTTTCAAAAATGACCGGTATATTTGAAACGGCAATAAAAACTAAACGAGCAGCGATAGAAATACACCGTTTGTTGCAATATGCTTGGGACAACAGTACATTTTCAGGCGGACAAACTTTCGAATTTCAGTACTTACAATTTTCAACAACACATGGCGCTGCGGTCTGGGAAACTCTATAGTACGATATTTTCCACATATCCACCATGCGTAGCAATAATATGGCGTAGTCTCTGAATGAAATTACCCGAAACCTTTGACAACGTGTCTGGCGGAATGGCTTCACATGCAGATGAGATGTACTGCTTCAGCTGTTCAATTGTTTCTGGATTCTGGCGGTACACCTGGTCTTTCAAGTGTCCCCACAGAAAGAAGTCGCAGGGGTTCGTGTCTGGCGAATAGGGAGGCCAATCCACGCCGCCTCCTGTATGTTTCGGATAGCCCAAAGCAATCACACGATCATCGAAATATTCATTCAGGAAATTAAAGACGTCGGCCGTGCGATGTGGCCGAGCACCATCTTGCATAAACCACGAGGTGTTCGCAGTGTCGTCTAAGACAGTTTGTACCGCCACAAATTCACGAAGAATGTCCAGATAGCGTGATGCAGTAATCGTTTCGGATCTGAAAAATGGGCCAATGATTCCGTTGGAAGACATGGCGGCCCAGACCAGTACTTTTTGAGGATGCAGGGACGATGGGACTGCAACATAGGGCTTTTCGGTTCCCCATATGCGCCAGTTCTGTTTATTGACGAAGCCGTCCAGGTAAAAATAAGCTTCGTCAGTAAACCAAATGCTGCCCACATGCATATCGCCGTCATCAATCCTGTGCACTATATCGTTAGCGAATGTCTCTCGTGCAGCAATGGTAGCGGCGCTGAGGGGTTGCCGCGTTTGAATTTTGTATGGATAGAGGTGTAAACCCTGGCGCATGAGACGATACGTGGACGTTGGCGTCATTTGGACCGCAGCTGCAACATGGCGAACGGAAACCCGAGGCCGCTGTTGGATCACCTGCTGCACTAGCTGCGCGTTGCCCTCTGTGGTTGCCGTACGCGGTCGCCCTACCTTTCCAGCACGTTCATCCGTCACGTTCCCAGTCCGTTGAAATTTTTCAAACAGATCCTTTATTGTATCGCTTTGCGGTCCTTTGGTTACATTAAACCTCCGTTGAAAACTTCGTCTTGTTGCAACAACACTGTGTTCTAGGCGGTGGAATTCCAACACCAGAAAAATCCTCTGTTCTAAGGAATAAACCATGTTGTCTACAGCACACTTGCACGTTGTGAACAGCACACGCTTACAGCAGAAAGACGACGTACAGAATGGCGCACCCACAGACTGCGTTGTCTTCTATATCTTTCACATCACTTGCAGCGCCATCTGTTGTTGAAAATTGTAACTACTGTAATTTCGAAAGTTTGTCCGCCTGAAAATGTACTGTTGTCCCAAGCATATTGCAACAAACGGTGTATTTCTATCGCCGTTTCAAATATACCGGTCATTTTTGAAACACCCTGTAACAGGATTAGGGAGAAGTTTGTGGCACAACTTGACTAGAAGAAGGGATCGGTTGGTAGGACATGTGTTGAGGCATCAAGGGATCACCAATTTAGTATTGGAGGGCAATGTGGAGGGCAAAAATCGTAGAGGGAGACCAAGAGATGAATACACTAAGCAAATTCAGAAGGATGTAGGTTGCAGTAGGTACTGGGAGTTGAAGAAGCTTGCACAGGATAGAGTAGCGTGGAGAGCTGCATCAAACCAGTCTCAGGACTGAAGACCACAACAACAACAACGCACAAAAGTGCACACAGCTTTAATCGAACCTGCATCTTTCGGAAACAATGACTCTTAATCAGTACAATTACGCGATTACCGTCTAAATCGCAACCGAGATCACAAAGGTGTTTCCTGGACCTGATTTTTATAAATGTGTAGACTTGAAAGCGAACAGCATTGCACCATCGCTGGCTCCCAACAATTGAAAGAAAACAAAACAGGGACTTAACAACTTTAAATTTTAACGTCGTCAGCGTTACGAAATCTGAACGACGTAAGATAATTAATTAAATATTAACAGGAAGAGAATTATTAAATTTTAAAGATTAAATCATAGCAAGAATTTAAAACATTTTAGCATCATTACGTTTCTTTACATTAGTACTTGAGTATCAGATACCATCATATCTATTTAAAAGACAGTGCGTAAATAAACTTGCCACCTTTTATAATTATTATTATAGCAATTCAGTCTTTCAATTCAGAGTATCACTGTCAGACTGCTGTGTTGTTGTGCAGATCGATATCTAAAAACAAGCGTTTCATGTTGATAATATTGTATAGCGCTTCCTCTAGCCACATCAATGACAGTTCGTCTGATATGATTCCTTTTCTCCAAAATTTAATCTATTTTTACATCTGATAGAGCATGTCATGTTCTTGGTGTACGCATCTGCGTCATTCTCCACTGAATCCTCCATTCTTTTCGTAAGTCAAATACCGATTGCAAACTCTCGAGCGATACCCAGCCAAACGCCTGGGTATGAAGGCTTTTCGTTCATCATAACCTATATTTAAGATGTACACAATTTGCCTGTAACAAGTAGCTGATGCTAATAATATAAGAACTATATCTGAATCCATCTCACAATTTGCTTTTGACGAAACGCAACGGACACTGTCAGCTATCAAAAGGAAAAAAGTTGCTTGAAAAGACAGTTTCCGCGTCGATCTTTTTACTCATACGGAGTGTATAAAATTACGTATCACGATCTTAAGGAATTTATTCTTGACATCAGACCAGAAAAATGGTTCAAATGGCTCTGAGCACTGTGGGACTTAACATCTGAGGTCAGAAGTCCCCTAGAACTTTTTTTTTTTTTTTTTTTTTTAAAAAAATATATCTCTTTATTCATCATTAATATTTATACAAAAGAACCCACTACCTTAGTGATTAGTGGGTCGTAGCTAATCTATATATATAATACATATTCAGCAGCTAATTCACAATGTTATTGTATATTACGCTATGTTAGTTATTGAAGCTACAGACAGAATAAGATAATGGGCAGACTACAGCTAAAATCTACTTACTTAATATTTCCTACTGGTTAATTTCTAACTGCCTGCAGCGTTACAGGTGTGTCAGCATAAATATAAACCTACTACTGTGGCCTTGCTCATCGAGCTAATCCCGATGAGCGTGCCCCTGACACTGGGCTGGCCAGGACTGTTTGTCGCTGCAGGTTCCTAACTTAGTATCTATATCTAAAGCTACAACTATTACTAACCTACGTCAATTCCGGTGCTTTGGTCTTCATTCGGGAACCCCCATCCCCCTAGTCCTGCACGTGGCGGATTGCAACTCATGAAGTCGACCAGTCCACGTACAGGCGGTATAGGATGAGGGTAATTGTCGCGTTCGGTAAAATGTCACTAATCGTGAACTACCCTCATGTATCCCCTAGTGGGACACATTTGGTAAATGTCCTAAACGTGTAAATCACTCAGATATGCCGTTAATACTTTCCGTGAAACCTCGTCTGCCAATTTGTTTAAAGTTTCGAAAGTTTCTTTTTGTCTTAATAGGTCGTATGTATTATTGTGCGGAAGTTGTTGTCTCAGCGTCATTGCTACATCATCGAAAAGGGGGCACTCATAAACCACATGGTCGGGAGTGCCCTCCGAAGCACCACAGTCATACTCGGGTGTAGCCTTTTTCCCAAACCGACACAAGTATGTCGGGTAGGGCCCATGACCAGTGAGAAAGTGTATTAAACCCCGCGTTGGCTCAAAGTACTTTATCCCCAACCTTTCTTTTACGTCTGGCAAGAACTCAAAGGTTCTTCTGCCTGTTTCATCTGTTTCCCAAGACCTTTGCCATAGGTCCTCGCCCTTTCTACGTATTTCTTTCTTATCTATTACCGGTATTCCCATGATGTTTTCTGTTTTCACGTTGTTCCCCTTTTTGACCCAGTACCAAGCCGCTTGTTCACGAATTTTGATATCTAAAGGACAGAGCCCCATTATTACTAAGAGTGCACTTCCTGGAGAAGTTCTATACGCCCCTATGGATCTTAGAAGCATGTTTCTCTGTACTCTTCTCACTGCCATGGCAGGCATCACCCTTGTGAGCCTATGTGCCCAGACTCCCGATCCGTAACCCACTACTGATGCTAATATACTGTTATGATACAACTTGATTAGGTGAGGTGGAAGATGAAATCGTTTATGACCGATTGATATGAGATTGTTTAATAATTGTAATGCTTTTTGGGATACGGACTCAATGTGCTTTCCAAAGTTCCACCTTTCATCGATGATGACGCCTAGGTAGCGAGTCTCTTGTCGTCTTATTACTGGTGAGCCTCCTATTCTGACTGTAGGGTTCCTCGCCAGCTGTCCTTTCAGTAATAAGTAAGTCGATTTGGTCGGTGAGATCGTCATCTTAGTATTTGTGCACCACAGTTGTAATTCGGTCATCGCTCTGTCTATTTTTGGTTCGATGTCTTCGCGGCTTCGGCCGCCGACCAGCAAGAGGAGGTCATCCGCGTAGGCTATCACCTCTAGCACATCTTCACTCTGTTCTAATTTGTCCAAAAGTGGTTCCATATGGATGTCCCAGAACAGGGGACCTAGTACGGAGCCCTGGGGACATCCTTTAGTTATGGATTTTCCTACTCTGCCGCTAGGGGATGATAGCCAGACCTCCCGCCCTTCACAATAGCTCCTCAGGCAACCATATAGCGACCCTGGACACTCTTTCTCCCGCAAGCAGGAGAAGAGCGAAGGCCACCACAGGTTGTCAAAGGCGCCACTGATGTCAACCATGATGCCAACAACGTACTTGTATGGGGTAGAGTCGCAGACCTCGGCCGCCAGAGCGATCGCATCAGTTGCCGATCTGCCCGGCCTGAAGCCGAACTGCCTGCCACTCATCCCACACAGCACTCGGTGTGCAGTCAATCTGTCAGCTAGCAGTTTCTCAAATAATTTCCCAAGGATGTTCAATAGGCAAATTGGCCTATACGACTTAACATCCGCTGGGTCCTTGTTGGGTCCCTTTTTTATTATAACAACATTTGCCTCTTTCCAGATTTTCGGAAATTTTTCTTGTCTTAGGCATTCATTGTATAACTGGGTTAATGGTGCCACCAGTTGAGGTGCCAGGAACTGCACCACCTCCGCCACAATGCCGTCTGGGCCGGGGGCTTTTCCAGTTTTCATTGCTTTAATATGGCCAGCCACCTCCTCCTCAGAGAAGGGGTAGACCGCTCTGTCGTTATCAACTCTGTCCATATCTTGGTTTCGTAGCTGGGACTGTCCCTCTGTGTCGCTGGCCTCATCGTCATCAGGCAGCAGGGACCGGAGAAGAACCTCGGCAGTCTCCTGCCAAGACTCTGTCATCCCATCCCCGCGTCTAACTGTTGATAACATCATTGGGGACCGGATCTTTTCCCTCACTAATTTATAGGGTATTCCCCATGGGTCCATGGCCAGCTGGTCCATCACAAACCTTTCCCAGCTACGTAGCCTGACTTCTTTTAGTTCTTTTTGAAATTCGTCTTTTGCCTCCCGGTATAGCTGTAACCATCGCTGTTTTTCCCACCAGACGACACTGCGCTGGTAGTGCCTCCTCAGCCTTCTGACAGACTGACGCATTTCCTGAAGTTCAGCTGACCATGGTGACGGGGAGGCCGCCATGGCTCTCCTCCTGGTTGGAACAGCTGCCTTGACCGCTCTGGTTATTGCGTCTACCAGTTCTTCGGCCCGCTTGTCTATGTCCAGGTCCTGTCGTGCTTCACCTTCAGGCAATGGAGGTATGTCGCACTCTCTCGCTAGTCTCTCCCAGTCCGCTCTCTTGAAGTTCAGTTGCAACTCCCACCCTGTGGCCCAGTGACAGCCTCCGTTTCCTAAGCTGAACATTATTAGATTATGGTCGCTTGTTGTCGCATTCTCCTTTACTTCCCAATTCTGAATGATGTTAGCAGAATTTGGTGTAACTAACGTTACATCTATATTAGTGCCGCGCCCCCCTCCCGCTGCATAAGTGGGAGGGTTGCCAGGTCTATTTGCAACCACAAGTTGCAGAGCCATAATCATTTCCTCTACTTTTTCTCCATTTTCATCTCTTGTGCCACTGTACCACAGGGGGGATTTTGCATTTATATCTGCTGTTATTATCAGCTTGCGACCTCGCAACGCCGTGGCTACTCTGGTCAGGTGATCCAGATGTTGTTCGATATTATCCCCGTATTGGAAATACATGTTTATAAAAGTTATAATTCCCGTGGGAGCCTGTACCTCCACGACGTTGCAATGAGTGGTGGAAAATTGTTCAAGTGTTGTTGCTCGTATGGACTGATTGGTAATGACAATTGCCGCTTTGGGGGCTTCCCCGTTACAAGCTATCTGCCATGTAGCGGCTGCAAATGAGAGTTTTCCAGCTTGAGAGTACGGCTCCTGCAAGCAGAGTACGTCAAGCCTCTTCTCCTCCGCCTCTCTTCGGAGCTCCTGCATCACGAGTCTGCTGTTATGCGTATTCAACTGTCCAACAGTTAGTTTTGTCATTATGGGAAGTAAGTATGTAATCTGTCATCAGGCCATGTCTTGCTCCAATCAAAGGCGATTCGACCATGAGCTAGGACTGATTGAGTATAGATGTCATTCAAGTCAAATTTCTCCCCACGTCTGTCGAACACTTTCTTAAGTAAGTCCCGCAGGGCCCCGAAGTCGGTGGGAAGATTCACTGACTTTAATTGTATCCTGTCCACAGCCTCCATTACCGAGAAGGTGACCTTTCTTCCGTCTTCGTGTCCTACCCGGACCACATGTCGTAAGGCAGTGGTCAGGATAGCCGGCTGCTCCAATCTTGCCAATTGCATGGTGAATTCTAAATTGGGATACACCCTGATCGGATCTACAGGCGGTAGCCTGATTACTGGAGTTTCTGCCTCAGTTGGGTTGGTGCTGGTGACTGTACTTTCTTGAAGAGGTTTTTTTGTTTGTTCAACTTTTTGTGCAGGGGCCCCGGAGGCCGCTACCACTACAGGATGCTTCTGCCGTTGGATGTTGTTGTTCGGCCTTTCTCCGCGATTTAGGGGAGGGGGAGCTGTGTTTCTGTCCGGAGGATCGGTTTGTATGCCTCTGTCCACCATAAAGGGATCTGTTTGTATTTCCTTCTCAACTGTTGTGATGCATAAGGTGCCCGAAAGCGACCTTAGAAATTCTTTAAATTTATTAGCTCTCACAGCATCCCTCCTTCTCTTACTCGGGGACTTGTGTTTGAGCATCCTGTTAGCTGTGCTCTGCTCAGCCATAGTCGATTCTTGAGATCAGGCGTTGTTCAAGCATCCGGTAAGTGGGGCAGTTCCGTCCCGTGGCACCACAGGATTTCTTCCCCCGATTTTTACACGGAATGCAGTCCCCTAGAACTTAGAACTACCTGAACCTAACTAACCTAAGGAAACCACACACATCCATGCCAGAGGCAGGATTCGAACTTGCGACCGTAACGGTCTCGCGGTTCGAGACTGAAGCGTCTAGAACCGTTCGGCTACAGCGGCCGGCAGAACTGAAAAGTTCGTACGAGCAGGGATCAGAAAACCTTTCGTTAGAGTAGTATGAAAAGAATTCTCTGTACTGACAATAGTTGTGTAATTTACTTGAAATGTGCATTTTTACTCATGTTGTCGGTTATAGTTGATCTTGATACTTTTTGGTTTTGTCTGATGGTTGTTTTGTGTTGTACAATAGTATTCAGCGTCTGAAATGACTGCTATGCACTACGCTTACGGTCTAGCAGATAGGAATACGGGCGCAACACATGTTTATACTGAATGTTACCCTGGGAGGCATCTACCTTGTGCAAGAACGTTTGTACAATTCCAGCAACGCTTGCGAGGGATCGTTTGAGAAGCGTGTTGTAGATGATCAGAGACAACGCGACGTACGAACGCCTGAGCGTGAAGAACGGGTCCTTCATACTGCGGATGAAACTCCATCAACCAGCAGAATAAGAACTGCGAGAAAACAATGGGTTAATCGCATGTCAATCTGGAACATTCTGCAAGAACATCTGTAACCGTGGCTCCTTCATTGGGTGTAAGGATTAAATGGGAAGACTTTCAGCCAAGATTAACATTCTGTGAAGATACATTAGGATAGTGCGCTATGTTTCTGCTGTTCTTTGGAGGTGCCTTATTCATTGATGATGCTAGCTTTTCAATTCATGGGATCTTCAGTTACCATAACAATCACATCTGGGCTTGTGAAGTCCCTCATAAAGTGCGATAAGACAAACATCAAAGAGATTCAGCCTCAGAGTATAGGTTATAATGATGCAGGATTGTTCATTGATCTCTACTTCTTTCCGAAATGTCTTATTGAAGAAAAGTATCTACTGTTTGTCAGATACGAGTTGCAACATTAACAGGATGATGAATCTTGATAAGCAGTTGAGAGGGACCCTTCGCATTGTACACCCGATCTCCATATCTCAATCCAACGGATTTTTTTTTAAATTTTTTTTTTGTCTCTGTTGACATTTAAAATGTCCAACGTCGATGTTCTACGGGAGCGTATCCAAAGGGAAACTGACCAAACATGGAAAACGCCAGAAGTTTGCCACAGCGTATAGTCCAAGCATACTGTGACGGCCTAAGGTTAAATTTGTGAAGCTTAGTACCTGAAATCAAAAAATGTGAGCTTAAAGGAAATGAAATTTTAGACAGAGCTTCTTTTTCATTAATGTCAATCCAAGACGGTGGACATGGACAAAAATATCTGAAGAATTGAAAGAAAAAACGGTTTTCTTAAATCAGTAAGAAACCATAGCGCCAATAAAAATATTGAATGAGATAAATGTAGGATTAAATAGTATCGATTGCTCTCTTGCGTTTCAAGACATGACAAAAAACCTGTTAAGCTCGGGTTCTCTATAACTCGTTAACACTCACGTTCCCGAACTTACTATTTACTGTATGACCGCGATAAGTCCAAAATGTACTTATCTGAAAAGTTAAAAACTATTATTTTTCAAGATATGTTAAAAAGCCCTCCCGATCATTGGCTAGATCTTCTCAGCAGATGATCCTAGAGTAAACGTTTCAGACTTATTTTTTTCCAAAGAGTTTTGCTACCATTGTAGCAAATATTTTTTAGATTTTATTAACTGTAAGCACTTTTTTCACAAATTTAAAAAGAATCAATGACCTTCTGGAGCCGAGACAACTTAAAAAATTGTAGCGGACGCACAGTTTTCATTATATGATGTTAAAAAATATTTGTAGATAGATGTATTATTAAATATTTATGTAAATAAATAAACGACTTTGAACTCATTCTTATATACTGCATTTATTTAATTTTGTGCCAAAGATAATTAAGTGCTACAATAATGAAGCAAGTGTTAAGGAAATTAGCAACAAGTATAATGTAAGTACTCGTATCATTAATTAATCAAAATATTTAAGATAATACATGAAAAATACTGTTGTAATAATAAAAAATTATTCAAATGACTATCTGTGTAAACAAAATGTAAATTAAATGAAAATCAAATATTTTCTAGGCTATTTCGATTCTAAGGCGAAAATGACTATAATATTCGTGTTTATCTGATCAAACTACTCCAGAGTAATTACAAAAGGATTTTGCTAAGTGATCCAGGAGCTGAAACATCAAAAATCATTCAAGCGTGGGGCGCTTAGAATCAGATTCCAGAGCAAACGCTCACTGGTCCTCCCCCACCCTCACCCGTCACCTCCACCCCCGACACCGCGACCCCCTCTAGCTGACGCACTGCGCACTTACACGCATCAATTTATTACTCAGTTACTAATACCAAAAATCAGTTAAGCATATCCCAGTATATCTTTTAGAAAATGTAAGTATAAAATATTAGTCTCCATCGGTGCCATCACTGTAAAATGTTAATCGCGTCCACTAGATTTTTTCAAATTATATCGGATTCAGAAAGTCGTAAAATGTCTTTAATTCTTGAAAAAATGTGCGCAAGATCTTGGAAAGTTATTTTCATAAAATAAATATTGAGGTGGTTATTTAGAAAAAGCACACCCAACAGAAATCCAAGTTCGTCGAAGTTATTTTTGGATCCTTGCAATTAATAAAATCGTAAAAATTATTTAATGGCATGGTATCACAAATATTTGTGAAGGAATCAAGCCTGAGACCATTACTGTAGGGCCATCTGCTGGGAAGATTAAGCCAGTTATCGAGAACACTTTTCTTCAAGGAGTCGGTATATCTTGAAAATAATCTATATTTTTTAATTTTTCAGACAAGTCTTTTTTTTACTTACTGCGGGCTGTACACATATTTTTAAGGCCTACATCTTCCTCACTTAAAGTTTCTCGATCAGAGCTGTAGTTCTTTGCTTATTTAAGAAAAAACATTTTTTGCAACTTTTAGGACTTTTTGGCCGGGTGTGGCATCTTGGAGGGAGATTCACGAAACGCTTACTCTATTTAAAATTTCAATTCTCAGAGGCTTATTTTGTTCAGGTAAAAATTTTCTGCAGTCACTTCTCCGTAATGCTTGTACTAGCATGGCATCGCATGATATGGGGATGTACGCAAGCCGAATGTGGTCACTTTGAACAATTTTCGAAAACGTAAATGAGTTTGGTAAATGTATAATTTTTTGCCATTCACCTCTGGCTCTGGGTACCGGCCGACAGACGTCCACACACACGATGGCCAAGGGCTTATCCGGTATTATGGGGTGTAACGATACTTTAATCCTTCAATTATTCGGTTTTGTTTTGTGACATATTTGACAAGACTTGATTTCTTTCAACACTTTGCATCTCATATCAGGAAAGTTGCAATAGGTTCTAATGTTCCTGGCACACTTCCGTACGCCAAACGTAGTGAGTTGTTTTTCGTGCTCTTGAGGAATGTAGACACATCAGTCTTGTACATTCTCACTCTTACGTTGGAATAATACTTGATTTACGGTCTTATAAATTTGTACAGTTCGTGCTCTTGTTGGTGTTGCAGCGACTGCCTTACCTTTGACCGACTGTTGTCCTTTTCTTGCAGCACAACCACACTCCAGAAAAGTTCCAGGTAGTATCTCCTATTTAACTGATCCTGCATCAGCAAGATAAGGATATCACCCATTTCTACATCCACAGTCTTTTCCAGATTTAACCCTTCGGGAGGTCCCGATAGGGCATCCGCTACTAAGTTCTCCTTCAAACTTATACAGGGTGAGTCACCTAACGTTACCGCTGGATATATTTCGTAAACCATGTCAAATACTGACGATCCCATTCCACAGACCGAACGTGAGGAGAGGGGCTAGGGTAATTGTTTAATACAAACCATACAAAAATGCACGGAAGTATGTTTCTTAACACAAACCTACGTTTTTTTAAATGGAACTCCGTTAGTTTTGTTAGCACATCTGAACATATAAACAAATACGTAATCAGTGCCGTTTGTTGCATTGTAAAATGTTAATTACATCCGGAGATATTGTAACCTAAAGTTGACGCTTGAGTACCACTCCTCCGCTGTTCGATCGTGTGTATCGGAGAGCACCGAATTACGTAGGGATCCAAAGGGAACGGTGATGGACCTTAGGTACAGAAGAGACTGGAACAGCACATTTCGTCCACATGCTAACACCTTTTTATTGGTCTTTTTCACTGACGCACATGTACATTTCCTTGAGGGGTGAGGTACACGTACACACGGGGTTTCCGTTTTCAATTACGGAGTGAAATAAAGTGTGTCCCGACATGTCAGGCCAATAGATGTTCAATGTGGTGGCCATCATTTGCTGCACACAATTGCAATCTCTGGCGTAATGAATGTCGTGCACGCCGCAGTACATCTGGCGTAATGTCGCCGCAGGCTGCCACAATACGTTGTTTCATACCCTCTGGGGTTGTAGGCACATCACGGTACACATTCTTCTTTAACGTACCCCACAGAAAGAAGTCCAGAGGTGTAAGATCAGGAGAACGGGCTGGCCAATTTATGCGTCCTCCACGTGCTATGAAACGCCCGTCGAACATCCTGTCAAGGGTCAGCCTAGTGTTAATTGCGGAATGTGCAGGTGCACCATCATGCTGATACCACATACGTCGACGCGTTTCCGGTGGGACATTTTCGAGCAACATTGGCAGATCATTCTGTAGAAACGCGATGTATGTTGCAGTGTTCTCCGATACACACGATCGAACAGCGGAGGAGTGGTACTCAAGCGTCAACTTTAGGTTACAATATCTCCGGATGTAATTAACATTTTACAATGCAGCAAACGCACTGATTACGTACTTATTTATATGTTCAGATGTGCTAGCAAAACTAACGTGGTTCCATTTAAAAAAACGTAGGTGTGTGTTAAAAAACATACTTCCGTGCATTTTTGTATGGTTTGCATTAAACAATTACACTAGCCCCTCTGCTCACGTTCGGTCTGTGGAATGGGTTCGTCAGTATTTGATGTGGTTTACGAAATATATCCAGCGGTAACGTTAGGTGACTCATCTTGCATAAGCGATAGTAAAACTGTATTGTTGCATTAACGAAAGTCATCCTGACGGCCTAGAATGCATTAAGTTACAAGTTTTCAAGAACGTCGGAACGTGGTAGTCACAATATAGTGGTGTGTCGGCTCCAAAGAGATAGTAATTGGGCTTGCGGAAAGCCCAGACCAAAGCCAACGCTTCCCGTTCTGCCGTAGTGTCTGACTTTCTGCAACGCGACAATGCTCTGGTTGCAGATCCTATTGATAAAATATTGGCTTTGTGCCTTTCATCCTCGTCTGGAATAGACAGACTCCTAATCCAACTGAAGGGGCCTTTTTCATCAGATAAAAATCTAATGACATGTCTGAATGGTACAACAGCATGGATTCTATTAACGCCTTTTTGACAGCATTGAATGCTTCATTACATTCGCTCTTCCAGTGCCAGGCGGGGTTCTTCCCCAACAGATACACTGTTCAGCATTAAGCAATTGATTCGGCTCGAATCTTCGAAAGAACGAGGCGAGTCCCAGTAACCCTTTCAACTTTGGGGGGGGGGGGGGGGGAAGTTCGTAATCGCTCGGATCTTCTCAGAATCGGGAAGAACGCCTTTCGGCGCCTTTCGTGTCAGTCACATGACCAAGAAACTCCGTCTTTCCCAAGGCAAAGTATCAGTTTTGAAATTTTACTCTCACTCGAGCTGTTCCAAAAATCTCTATTATTCTGTACAATAGCTTTTGGCGATCCTGCCAGGTGACTCTTGCTCTTGGCAGATCGTCCACGAAGAGTGTCAAGCGACTTCTCAATGCAGGTCTGAACATATAATCCAAAGCTTGAATGAATACTCCAGCGCTTACATTAAGGCCGAATGGGAGAACTTTCAAATCGTAGCTTCTTCTTGCATATAAGAGTGCTGTATACTTTCGTGAAGACTGATGAAGATTAATCAGTCGGTGCGATGTACACATATCTGCAATGGTCAAGTACTGTACGCCATGAAACATTTATATTCACTCATCAATGTTCTCTGTGTTTGTACTGTATTAATCAACTGGGCGTCGAGTGCTGAGCAAAATTTGGCGTCACTTTTATGTACCACGAGGAGTGGGCTACAGTAGGGATTGATCGAAATCTGTGTTAAGTCCCATGAAACCATTCGTCCTCCACGGCAGATTTGAGCTTCCAGGGGACTGGATAGAAACTGTTGCAGAAGGTCTTATGTGGATAAACTTCAAGGTCGCACATATATCCCTTTACACGACCAGACTTTTCCTGGTAGACTTCATAGTAATACTTAAATAAACTAGCTAACTGATCCTTCTGATCTTCATTAATGTGTGTTGGCCCTTCTAATTTCTTACAGACGTGTTCCTCCAAACTGGGAGGCCTCTTGCTGGCCGCTGTGGCCGAGCGGTTCTAGACGCTTCAGTCTGGAACCGCGCTGCTGCTACGGTCGCTGGTTCGAATCCTGCCTCGGGCATGGATGTGTGTGATGTCCTTAGGTTAGTTAGGCTTAAGTAGATCTAAGTCTAGGGGACTGATGACCTATGTTAAGTCCCATAGTGCTTAGAGCCATTTAAATTTTTGGAGGCCTCTTACCTTTATTAATAGGCATGGAGTAATTATGCTTGCCGTCCATAATGAATTTAATATGTGCCCCTCTGCAGTATCGCTCGTGATTACTCTCCTGCGTGAGATTGTCTAATTGGACTTCGGCGCAGACCACTTTGAATGCAAATTTTCCTGCCAGGAAGTCGATACCTTCGTCCCTCTCATAAATGGTTTCCCAACCAGCGAGACAATCGACTGATAACTTATTTATGACAAGGATCGTGCATTCGACTGCCAACGTCGGTTTCATCTTAATTAATTATGATTGGCTGCCAGATACACCAACTATCCTGTATACTGGAAGAATAGGAAATCTTTTCTTCGGCGATAGTTTGTCCAACAAACTGAGAAAGGTCACGTTAACTGGTGCACCCACATCCAACGCAACAGTAACTGGGATCCCGCCCATAGTCGTTTTCAGCGCGGAAATTGGTACTGTTGGACAGTCTTCACTATATTGGTTAGTATCCGCACAGAGCTCTTCTTTCACGTCAACACCTTGATTATATCGGCAGAAGTTAACCTTCTACTGATAGCGCCAGCAGTCCTCACCGACCGCTCTTCTGGGACACGGGACAGTGCCCCGTTGTGGAGCACTATTCTCGCTCAAAAAATGGTTCAAATGGCTCTAAGCATTATGGGACTTAACATCTGAGGTCATCAGCCCCCTAGAACTTAGAACTACTTAAAGCTAACTAACCTAAGGACATCACACACATCCATGCCCGAGGCAGGATTCGAACCTGCGAGCTTAGCGGTCGCGCGGTTCCAGACTGAAGCGCCTAGAAGCGCTCGGCCACAAGGGCCGGCATTCTCGGTCACATCCGTGGTGTCTGTTCCCATCAGTTCGCATCCACTGGTTGTGGTTGTGGCATTTGATTGTTTTCCTGATTCCACTGGGGGTTATGGTTCATATTATTGTTGTTCTCATACATTGGGTTGAACTGAGGTCTGGCCGACTATGGTTACTCTGATTCGGTCTAAAACTAGAACCATTTCCATTCACTATGGTGTTATGGTAACTACCATTATTTCGGTACTGGTGGTCTTATGGCTGATATTGTTACTAATGTTAACCATTTGACCGCTGATTTGGTTATAATTACAGTGGACGCACGGTCGTTCTGCTGACCAGGACCGGGTATATTACTACTCATTGGTTCGTGTCTAACTTCAATGTCCTCTTGAATAACATCTATTGAATCATCTTGCCAGAACTCTTCGGCGTTGTCGTCATTGACAGGGATGATCTTGTTCCTTATTTCGATTCTAATTTTGATTTTAGTGTGCGCAAGAAATCTTTTTGGGCAATAGGCTCATCCCAATACCACGACATATTTATGTACTTTCCAAAAGTTCGTCTCAAATTCCCATTTCTGTAAGAGAAGACTTCTGGATTGAACACCTGTCTTTTAGCCTCTCTTATTTGCCACTTGACAAATATTTCGCAAGAAAATCTCTTTCATACTCTTTATAATTAGTGCACTGCTCAACCTTATCTGCAGCCCACAATGCTCCTTGGCAATAGCCTGCCATATAGGTAACTTTCTGAGCTTCAGACCATGCTCTTGGCAAAACTCAACGAAGTGTTCGTTTGAAAACAACCTGGTTCATAGATTTTCTCTCATTAGTAAACGGTTGAAACTGTCCTTGTGAGCCACGCGTGTAGCCGCGCGGTCTAAGGCGTTTTGTCACGGTCCGAGCGGCTGCCCCCGTCGGAGGTTTGAGTCCTCCCTCGGGTATGGGGCATGGGTGTGTGTGTGTAGTCCTAAGCGTAAGTTATATTAAGTAGTGTGTAAGCTTAGGGACCGATGACCTCAGCAGTTTGGTCCCATAAGACCTTACCACAAATTTCCAATTTCCAAACTGCCTGTGTTTCTGTAGTTTTTCTTCCATGAACGTGCTCGCTTGTAGGTTTGTCGGTGACAATACACCTTCACTGCAGTTCATGAATGTTCGATACGCTTGCCTATTACTCGCATTTGTGTTTGATACGTCGCTCGAGGACTGTGGAATTGAGCTCCACATTCCTCTACCTTCGGTGTTTGCACCGCCCTGAGGGTCTATCTTCTCCGACTCATTAATCTGTTCCCTCCACTGGAACTATTTGCAACTGTACTTCTTCCAAAAAAGCTTTGCATTTGGTACTTGAGCGTAAACCATCTCTTGGTAAATTATCTACGGTTGCTTGTATGGTTTGTTGCACACAAGTCCAACTTGCTCCTCTTAAATTCTAGTCCACTCTTCAAGTTTGCTAGAAAAATGTTTTCGATGCTCGTCAAATTTTTCTATAACTAACCCTTCGTAACAAATGGTTCAAATGGCTCTGAGCACTATGGGACTCAACTGCTGAGGTCATTAGTCCCCTAGAACTTAGAACTAGTTAAACCTAACTAACCTAAGGACATCACAAACATCCATGCCCGAGGCAGGATTCGAACCTGCGACCGTAGCGGTCTTGCGGTTCCAGACTGCAGCGCCTTTAACCGCACGGCCACTTCGGCCGGCTGCTTCGTAACATGACGCCATGGTAGTAATCTGTGTATTCAGACGCTCTACTGTAGACTCAGCTGTACTGTGGTGTTTCTGCAAAACAGATATTTCGAATGCCGTACTCGCCTTCTGTGAAGCTATCTCTGGTACACATGACATAATCTCTCACAAGACCGGCTTAGTGACGATATTTTCCACCTTAGTACTTATGTCAGCCTGATTACTAATTATTTTTTTCACAGTAGTAGTAAGACTAGACATTGTTGCACCAAGTTCGTCCATTTTGTCTATCTTCGTACTGATCTCATCTCTTTTGTCAACTTTAGTGGCCAAGAGAGTCAATCTGTTCAATATTTCATTAAAGGAATTACATTCGATCTGGATGCAGTTAATAGCTGATCTGCAGAAGCTTCACTAGCTGGCTGAACATCCGGTTACTGTTCACTGTGCATTTTGTAAAACTGAACACGAGTCCTTATGATAACCCAGTGACAGTAAATAAATCATGCACCTGACCTATCCTCACATTGAACTTACATTATACCAAAATCAAACATAACACGCATATAACACACAGCACTATTATGTATCTACATAACCTTAGGTTCTAGAAGATATATAAAACGCAGCACGTTTTCCTGTTAGAGAGTTCGTGTGTTAGAAGACTGGTACAGGATTCTATAATCAAATACAATTCTCTAATCTTGCCTGTATTAATAATCGTTGAGTCTAGAAGTTCGTTTGTGATGGAACAGGCTGCTCAAGTACCGCGAGTACACACAACTCCACAACAAGCACGGAACAAAATTTACAAAGGAGAGATACATAAATTTCCCCTAAAAGTTCTACTGACAGTCCTGTCATGGTCGCCACTTCATATATAGCGACAAAAAACTAAAAGGACAGCCATTTAAATTGCGATTTACTTCAATGAATGATAAACTTGAATGTTAAATTTGGAATGATTGTTACTGGAATGTTAAGTTAAATGTTAATGTGCTTCTCAAGAAGTTTTTCCCCTTAATCAAGAGTGCCTTCAGATGGATCTAAGTTTTCAGGACTGTCCATCTTTCCCTTTGCTTAATAAGTTTACTTGTATGACGTAGGATCGAACAGTGGCCGTAATGATCACATGGTAGCGGTACGAGGCTGTAGCCTCCGCATCACTGCCGTTGCACGCTGCTGCCGGTTGCTGTAGCCGAGCGGTTCTAGGCGCTTCAGTCTGGAACCGTCCGACCGCTACGGTCGCAGGTTCGAATCCTGCCTCGGGCATGGATGTGTGTGATGTCCTTAGGTTTAAATAGATCTAAGTTCCAGGGGACTGATGCCCTCAGATGTTAAGCCCCATAGTGCTCAAAGCCATCTGAATCATTTGCACGCCACTCTCCTGAAAAGCTTATTTCTCACGTTAGACATGAATGGTCACCTACAGTTGTAGTATGCTCTGGAACGTAAGAATGTGGTCGTCCCAATTTGTTAAGGAAGAAAATGTTAGGAAATCACAGCTCCAATCCAAGGACGACCTATTGCCACGAAACCGAACCGCGCACATGCTCGAAAACACAAAGCTGCCGGGACGAAGTGTAATCAGGCGTACATGTAAAGTTGACGCAGATATGTCCAAAGTTCTTGAAATGATTAAATTTCTCACCTTTGAATAAATATTTATTTATACTATAGCTCTGTTTAACAAAAAACCAGTTTCTTAGTTCTGTTAATAAGATATTACGCCTCAGCGTTTAAATAAACTCAATTCTCTAATTCCCTAATGGTTGCCGTGCAACAATACCACTAGACTCGATCATATAACAAGTTTTTCTAGTCTAGTATTTCAGGGCATAGTAAAAGGTATTACTAATCCAGTGTCAAAGATGCTATAATACCAAAGAGTAGCATCGCCTACACAGAGTTTACTGCCGCACTCACTTTCTTTCGTTGCCGAAAATACGTTAATTCTTAAGTGCGCATAGAGCGAAGTTCGTTGAACTACAGTCTGTGCCTTAAACACTACCAGTACAGCTGATATTAACAATCCATCTCAAAATTAGCACATTTCTCACATGTTAAGTCGATTTGTGTCATTACACTCTCACCCTCTCTCTGTCCATCCCCTCATCCACCGTCCCGCTGCCCATCTCTTCGTCTCTCCAGTCCCTGTCTATCTCCAGTTCTACCTCTCTCTCTCTCTCTCTCTCTCTCTCTCTCTCTCTCTCTGTCAATCTCCTCCTCCTCTTCCTCCTATCCATCTTCCTCCCTTTCTCTGTCCATCAGTTCCTCTTTCCTTACTCTGTTCATCTCCTACTCCCTCCTACTTGTGTCCATCTTCTACTTGCCCCTCTCCGTCTGTACATCTCCTTCTACCAACATTCTCCGTCCAAGTCATCGCCAGTTCATACCTCTACACTATTTCTTTCCATATCGTAACTGATATGTACCAAATTAGACTGAAATCTTTCCAGTGCTTTAGGATGTGCTTAATACACATGGCTTTGCCTGCGCTACCACATGCCAAATTTATTTCACATATATATTTAACATATTTCAGCTATATCGCTAGCGTATTTTGCCCTCCTGTTTCATTTTTACGCGTGCTTGGATACTCTCTACGAAATGTGTTGCGAACAGAGTGAGTAGCAAAGACGTAATAAATTTAAACATCATGCGTTATGCAGTAGTTTTTCACGCATCTCAGTATTTATGAGGTAATATCTCTTGAAGTATGTGCCCTCCAGCGATATGACTTTGCTGGTACATTCAGTGGTATAAAGGAATACTGTGTGCCCAGTGCGTCGCGCCGAAGTTAGTAATCAGGAAGAAATAAACTGAAACTCCAAGCTTCATGCGTTAGTTTTACTGCATCAACAGCGAAAATGTAGTAAGCGGTAAACTTTTTTCCTTTCATCATTATGCGGGGTTCTTAACAGTACAAAGTTTAGTTAAGGGTGAAATTATGTGTAAAATTTCTTGAAAGTCACTAAGTGCTCTCATTGTCAAACGTTAGATGGATAAAATACGGGTTTTTGCGCCACCCCAACCCCTCGATAAATACGTGGTTCTTATCCTCGCAGCGATTCTTTCCCGCCAGTAAATAACGTGTGAACGAAATTTGATTGAAACAGGTTTAGTGGTTTACAAGGAGACGTGGAACATACATACCTACATACATACATCTATTTTTATAGTACGTATGGATTTTGCAATAACTATTCGAATTGTGTCTTTTCTGTTCTGACTACTTACCAGTTGAAACCCTCGACCTAGTTACTAATTTTTGTTATCATGACGATTTCAATAAAGACTCTCGTAAGCATAGGAGGTTGAGAGTTTCCCAGTTCATTTACATGCGCAGATGTTGAATGCACCATTAACAATGAACAATCTGTTTGGCCTCTTACCTGAAAACTCATTCTTCCGTAAGTAATGTTTGAAACTGTTCATTTACACTGCATTTTGCAACTACCTTGGATTCTTAACGGAAGTCATATACATTAGTCTGTTACGCGCATACAACACGACTTGTGTGTAATCGAACGTTTGAAGCCTTTGACGCCGGCACACTGCGGGAGCGATTTCACTGTGAAATTTCCCTTTGACCTCCTACAGATAATCGGGGGAGGGGGGAGGGACTCCCCTTCTCCAGCACTTTGTCCAGCGACCGAATCGAGAGCGCAGAGACCGCTCTTCTGTGCACCAGAAAGAGGTCCTTCTCCTCCGCTCCTTCGAATCGCGGAATTGGATACGCTTTTGAGGCAATCAACGGTGAACTGCAAACGGCAGCGGCAGAAGCAGCACGAGAAGACAGCGCGATATAATATATGGAAGCAGAGCCTCGCAATAGCTAGGCTGGGGCATCGCCGAGCGAAGACGTCAGTTCCGGAGTTCAAATCATAAATCGCGAATTTCATTATGATGTTTGCCGCGCGCGGCGGTAGTATAACAGAAGCGGGGCGCAGCTCAGCCGAGCCATCGCCAGTTGCATGTTAATATCTGTCTGAGCCGCGCCGTCTTCTCCGCTGGATGGGTAGGGTCGGGGTGGGGGCTGCTGCAGAATTGGTAGTCGACTCGACTCGACTCGGTTTTAATAGTCAACTTGGCTGCCGCGCGTGGGCGGAGTGGGAGGGACGCTACAACTTCAAAAGGCGGATGACAAATACAAGTATAGGATGTCTCGAGATACTGCGGCGAAGAGGTTAGCAGCCAAAGCCGGTTACTGGGGAGGGGGCGGGTGCAAGCAGATGAAGGAGGAGGGGGAATGGGGGAGATGGGGGGGGGGCAGAAATAGAGTCGCGGGAGGCTTCGGCCCCCGTTGACAGGGAAGGTAGGGTTGGTTTCACGGTCGGCTTACAAAGGCAGTGCAGTAGAGGCGGCGGTGGCTCGCGGCTCCGACTTTATTACATTTAATATGTACACAATATCAAGACACTCCATCTCCTTCTCCTGCATATCCTCTCCCCGTATATTGAAAATTTCACGCGCAGCGGCCGCGCCTCGGCAGAGGGTGGTGCGCGGGATAATACAAGTCAAAGGCTCGAGCGGTGACCGTGAAAGAATTCCTGCAAGGACGCTTCGTCTAGGCGCTTCAGTCCGGAACCGCGCGACCGCTACGGTCGCAGGTTCGAATCCTGCCTCGGCCATGGTTGTGTGTGATGTCCTTAGGTTAGTTAGGTTTAAGTAGTTCTAAGTTCTAGGGGACTGATGACCTCAGATGTTAAGTCCCACAGTGCTCAGAGCCATTTGAACCAACCGCTCCGTCTGTTCATGTGATGGGGTAGGGGCTCGATGTTAAGTGGACTAGTCGCGCGTGTATCGATATCTTGCAATGAGTCGTAAGCTGGTTCAAATGGCTCTGAGCACTATGGGACTCAACTGCTGTGGTCATAAGTCCCCTAGAACTTAGAACTACTTAAACCTAACTAACCTAAGGACAGCACACAACACCCAGCCATCACGAGGCAGAGAAAATCCCTGACCCCGCCGGGAATCGAACCCGGGAACCCGGGCGTGAGTCGTAAGCGTCTCGCTACTACGATTTCAGAACGAGAGGAGGCCAAGTAGTGAAAGCGACATTTATTCCAAGGTAAAAGTGTATGCTGTATACGGATAATTGTTCCACAGAACAGGTAAAACTAAACACTTAATTTCTTGAAAGGGTACGGGGAAAATACAGTGTGTCCCGCTTCCAGACACAACAGCTCGTCATCTGAAGAAAACAGGAAAACGCAGTGGATACTGACTAGCAGCAAGTGTATCCAAAACACTTTGCCGTGAAATTTCGAGACTATTTCGTCATTCACATGAGTTCTAGCCTCCTCCCCCCTCCCCCCTCCCTCACACCTCTCTCCTATCTAAGATACTATAATAAGAATAAAGCTGATGTAAACATTCCGCGTTTGCTGGAACCTCACTGCATTTCGGTTTCACGTGGGGCTGCAGCCAAGCTGTCTCGAGTACTGTCAGGTACGATAATATGGTTACGTTTTGTGCTGTGCGTTACGCGCTCATCTACTTAGCGGTACTAATGGAGAACAGCATTTAACTTGGACAGCACTGGCCGGTCAGCTGGTACAGCTAGCCATCAGTGACGTGGCGAGCTGCAGCTCACACGTAAAAAGGGCCGAGCAGAGGAGCAACACAGCTTCAAATGTCATTTAATTATTAAGCAGAATTAAATAATACACAGCAAATCTTCCACAATACGCTCCTTAGACGACTACACGAAATCCGAAACTCGTTATCCTTTTTAGCTGAAGACCATTGTAATTAAAAACAAGAATGATGAAAATTCCTGACTTAATCAAATGGTTCAAATGGCCCTGAGCACTATGGGACTTAACTTCTGAGGTCATCAGTCCCCTAGAACTTAGAACTACTTAAACCTAACTAACCTGAGGACATCACACACATCCATGCACCAGGCAGGATTCGAACCTGCGACCGTAGCGGTCGCGCGGTTCCAGACTGTAGCGCCTAGAACCGCTCGGCCACCTCGGCCGGCTCCTGACTTAATCACGGGTTATTCTTCTGCTTCAACTGTGTGTAACGTAAGAGAATACTGAAGGATTTCACCATATAGTTAAATATTGAAGCCACTGAAGGTATTACTTACAGTCAGTCGTATGGTAATCTCTTAGTTCCTTCCTTATCCGAATCCGAGAAATGCAGTTCTGGACGTGTCACCTGCTACGTTGATAACGAGCCTATCAGCAACAGAATCCACGAAGCCACTCAGGCGCAGCACTTTCTCTACTTTTAAAACGAGCCGTTCTACACTCCTGGAAATGGAAAAAAGAACACATTGACACCGGTGTGTCAGACCCCCCATACTTGCTCCGGACACTGCGAGAGGGCTGTACAAGCAATGATCACACGCACGGCACAGCGGACACACCAGGAACCGCGGTGTTGGCCGTCGAATGGCGCTAGCTGCGCAGCATTTGTGCACCGCCGCCGTCAGTGTCAGCCAGTTTGCCGTGGCATACGGAGCTCCATCGCAGTCTTTAACACTGGTAGCATGCCGCGACAGCGTGGACGTGAACCGTATGTGCAGTTGACGGACTTTGAGCGAGGGCGTATAGTGGGCATGCGGGAGGCCGGGTGGACGTACCGCCGAATTGCTCAACACGTGGGGCGTGAGGTCTCCACAGTACATCGATGTTGTCGCCAGTGGTCGGCGGAAGGTGCACGTGCCCGTCGACCTGGAATCGGACCGCAGCGACGCACGGATGCACGCCAAGACCGTAGGATCCTACGCAGTGCCGTAGGGGACCGCACCGCCACTTCCCAGCAAATTAGGGACACTGTGGCTCCTGGGGTATCGGCGAGGACCATTCGCAACCGTCTCCATGAAGCTGGGCTACGGTCCCGCACACCGTTAGGCCGTCTTCCGCTCACGCCCCAACATCTTGCAGCCCGCCTCCAGTGGTGTCGCGACAGGCGTGAATGGAGGGACGAATGGAGACGTGTCGTCTTCAGCGATGAGAGTCGCTTCTGCCTTGGTGCCAATGATGGTCGTATGCGTGTTTGGCGCCGCGCAGGTGAGCGCCACAATCAGGACTGCATACGACCGAGGCACACAGGGCCAACACCCGGCATCATGGTGTGGGGAGCGATCTCCTACACTGGCCGTACACCACTGGTGATCGTCGAGGGGACACTGAATAGTGCACGGTACATCCAAACCGTCATCGAACCCATCGTTCTACCATTCCTAGACCGGCAAGGGAACTTGCTGTTCCAACAGGACAATGCACGTCCGCATGTATCCCGTGCCACCCAAAGTGCTCTAGAAGGTGTAACTCAACTACCCTGGCCAGCAGGATCTCCGGATCTGTCCCCCATTGAGCATGTTTGGGACTGGATGAAGCGTCGTCTCACGCGGTCTGCACGTCCAGCACGAACGCTGGTCCAACTGAGGCGCCAGGTGGAAATGGCATGGCAAGCCGTTCCACAGGACTACATCCAGCATCTCTACGATCGTCTCCATGGGAGAATAGCAGCCTGCATTGCTGCGAAAGGTGGATATACACTGTACTAGTGCCGACATTGTGCATGCTCTGTTGCCTGTGTCTATGTGCCTGTGGTTCTGTCAGTGTGATCATGTGATGTATCTGACCCCAGGAATGTGCCAATAAAGATTCCCCTTCCTGGGACAATGAATTCACGGTGTTCTTATTTCAATTTCCAGGAGTGTATATCCCGCCAGCGTTCGGCAGTGACGTGTGAAAAAGCTGTGTGCCTCACTTCCAGTACAGTGTGGCACCTTAACAGTCTGTTTACTTCTCGGGCCAAATCCCTTAAATTGGTTCTAGATCAATTCTTTTGGGTTCATATTGTGATGGTACAGTAGCAAATGTAAAAATGCAGCCGGCCGCTGTGATATCATCAGCTGGTTCAACTCGCAGCACAATTTTGTTTTTTGTTTTCTGAGCCGGCAGTTGTGACCAATCGGTTCTAGGCGATTCAGTCGGGAACCGCACTGCTGCTACGGTCACAGGTTCGAATCCTACCTCGGGCATGGATGTGTGTGATGTCCTTAGGTTAGTTAAGTTTAAGTATTCTAAGTCTAGGGGACTGATGACCTTAGATGTTAAGTCCCATAGTGCTTAGAGCCATTTGAAACATTTTTTGTAAAGATGCAGCATTTTTATCATGTCCTCGATGCTGTCAAAATGATTGTTTTCCAGGTTTCTACGGTATTTATCTATCTCTGTGGTACAAAACGATGGACATAGTCCAAAAAAGAGATTTGGTTTTTCATTTCTGCCTTAAAAATTAAATTGTTATGTTTTCTTAATTTAAGCAACTTTTATGAACAGTCTTTCATAAACATCGATAACTAAGAACTTGTATTAGAAACGAAAACAGGAATTTTGCGCGTGATGGTAATTAGAAACAAGAAGGCGTGCATTATTCATAAAAAATGATGATGAGTTTTATAATTAGGAGATGTAGGTATTTCAAATTGAACGAAAAAAAATGATACTGGGGGAAATTTGAACTAACGCACGACTAATCGCATTTAAGTACGGTATACAGTCCATTACGTTACCGACTGCACCACACGATCAATGCGAGTTTGTTTATCAACTCATTCTGTACATCTGTGTGTCAGAAGGCTGAAGTGTAGGATATAGAAAGATTTATTTTATTTGTAATTACTTATTCTACCTCTCCATCTCTCTGTCTCTCTTTTTCTCTCTCACACAAACACATACACCCACCCACTCACACACACACACACACACACACACACACACACACACACACACACACGAGAAAATAAATAGAATAAAATAAAAGTGAAGCTTTTTACAACAATCTAGTCTGACCTACTCTAGAGTACTGCCCCAGCTTTTGTGGTCTTTAGAAGATAGTGCTGGCAGTGGGCGGAAACTGTCGCAGTATTTTCGGAGAGACTCATGCCGCAAGCTAACATTCTCGACAGAGCCAAAACAAAAGTTTAACAGAGATGCTCAGGGAGCTAATGATGCAGTTGATGGAAGATGGTGACGATATTATGGTGTGGCCGTACGAATGAAAGGTCCTCAGCCCTCGTGCCAAAAGTTTCTGAAACGAGGGTTGATAATGGTCGCACAGTTATTTAAACGTGAATCGCAAGCAAAGACATTTATAACGCCCTAAACACGTGTACACACCCTCTCTATCTCTCTCTCTCTCTCTCTCACACACACACACACACACACACACACACACACGGAGAGAGAGAGCGGGGGAGGGGGAGAGAAAGATAGAGAGAGAGAGAGAGAGAGAGAGAGAAAGAGCGAGATGGACTGAAAAAACAAAGAAAATCAAGTGGTCGTTTGTAAAACTTTCAAGAAAAACGGAAAAAAGCAGTGAAAATGGAAAGAAGTGATATAACAGATCGCTGCGGCTGTCTGACCGCTGCGATGAAAATGGATGAGCCAACCACTCCGCAACACAGTAAAATACCCAGCTTATACCAGAATTATAAAATTTCGAAAGTTTTAAACATGGCTGAAGCAGCAACTGATAACAGTCATACGGTCGCAGGATAAGGATTTATTGAAATCCTTGACCACGGTTTCGGTATATCTAAATGCACATGAACAGGAAGACACCTTCATTAGCAAAAAACTTAGCACCATAACTGAGAGAGAAAAGAAACACTTATAGCTTTAAGTAACCGTAAAATTACCAAAGTATTACAATCAGAAAAACTTTTAGTCACTTACTAAAATCACATTCTGCAGTTAAGATACATAAAACAACCGTACCAAAGGTGTTGCCAATAGTTAAAATTAAAATATCACCTCCGTTTGTACAGCATAATTGTGAAGAGACGGTCAATGCGAACACGGCATTTTATCAGTACTTAGCCTGTGAACTAGCGCAAAGAGGGTGTGGAAGCCCTAGGGCAGACAGTTTCATGGAGAGCGGGCACATGTGGTATGCGTGAGACACACGCGGACATTAAAACCCAGGGACATCAAAATTTTAAAGGTGTGCTAATTCAAACCCTCTGTCTTAATAAATAAAACATATCAGAACATACAATATAAATATGAAACTAATTTGACTGTGTCCTAGTGTCAAGCTGATGACGCTTGCGCTAAGGAACACATCTAACGAGAGAGGGCACTAGTGACATGCGTGAGAATCTCGCGCGACTTAAAGACTAGGAACATACTAGCGAAAACAACCAAAATGTTGTAGTAAATCGAAACCATCTGTCGTCGTGAATAAAAACATAACAATCATTTAAACCACACATACAAATCGAAAACCGCGAACAACAAACATCAAAAATACGTAAAATCCCAATGCCGTGTTCGCATCGACCTTTCCTTCATAATTATGCTGTACAAATAGAGGTGATATTTTAATTTTAACTACTGACGACACCTTAGGCACGATTGTTTATCTTCACTGCAGGATGTGATTTTAGTAGGTGACTAAAAGTTTTTGTGCTTGTAATACTTTGGTAATTTTACGGTTACTTACAGCCATAAGTGTTTTTTTTTTTTTCACTCGCAGCTAAGGTGCTAAGTTTTTTGCTAATGAATGTGTCTTCCTGTTCAGGTGTGTTTTTGCTTCTGATGAAGGTATATTTAGATATACCGAAACCGTGGTCAAGGATTTCAATAAATCTATATCCCCCAACTCTTTGGCTGTTATCATTTACCGCGAAAATCGTGAAAGCTTGGTCACACTCGTCTCGTCATCAGCTAAAATGCAGGGCAGGTCTTCAACTAAATTTGCTTCTGCCAACTTATCAGATCATAAAACGCACCGACTTAAAACGTGGCGTACATTGCATGCCACAGGCATCACTGAGTGGGAGGGGGGGGGGGGGGCGGAGGGCTCCGTTCACCGGAGTGAAAAGCCATACGTTTGGGGTCAGTTCGGAGGAAAGTCTGGATCAATTGACCTCGCCTAAGTGACCGGCATGAGGAACGCTACGGTCGGATAGTTGACTTTGCCAATCGCAGCTGATTGTCTGTCACTGTCAGACACTCATCCTCCTACGATTGCACTTGATGTCTGAAGTAGTGCTGGAGGAAATTGACACCATGAATCCTGCAGGGCTGCCCATTAATAAGCAAAAGTACGACAGGATGGAGACCTCCTCTGAACAACGAGTTGTAAGCCATCCCAGATATGCTAAATAATGATCTGGGGAGTTTGGTGGCCAGCACAAGCCTTTAAACTCAGAAGAGTGTTTCTGGAGTACTCAGTAGCAATTATGGATGAGTGAGGTATCGCATTGTCTTGCTGGAAATTCCCAAGCCCATAGAAATGCACAATGGACATTAATGGATGCAGGTGATCAGACCGGATACTTACGTACGTGTCACCTGTCGGAGTCGCATCTAGACGTATCAGGCGTCCCGTATCCCACCAACTGCACACACCTCACACCATAACGGAGCCTCCACCAGCTTGAACAGTCCCCTGCTGACATGCAGGGTCCATGGATTCATGAGGTTGCCTCCATGCCCGTGCATGTCGATCCGCTCGATACAGTTTGAAACGAGACACGTCCGACCAAGAGCAGGTTTCCTGTCGTCAACAGTCCAATGTTGGCGTTGACGGGCCCAGGCGAGGCGTAAAGCTTTGTATCGTGCAGTCATCAACGGCATACGAGTGGGCCTTCGGCACCGAAAGCCCAAATCGATTATGTTTCGTTGAATGGTTCCCACGCTGACAGTTGCTGATGGCCCAGCATTGAAATCTGCAGCAATTTGCGGAATGATTGCATTTGTGTCACGTTGAACGATTCTCTTCAGTCGTCGTTGGTCCCATCTTTGCAGGATCTTTATCCGGCAGCAGCAATGTCGGAGATTTGATGTTTTTACCGGATTCCCGATATTCACGGTACATTCGTGAAATGGTCGTACGGGAAAATTCTTGCTTCATCACTACCTCAGAATGCTGTGTTCCATTGCTCCTGCGCCGACTAATACCACGTTCAAACCCACTTAAATCTTGATAGACTGCGTTTGTAGCAGCAGTAACCGATCTAACAGCTGCGCCAGACACATGCTGTCCTATATAGCCGTTGACGCTCGCAGCGCCGCATTCTGCCTGTTTACATATCTCTGTATTTCAATACGCATGCTGAAATCAGTTTCTTTGGCGCTTCAGTGTATTTCTACACTACTGGCCATCAAAATTGCTAAACCAAGAAGAAATGCAGATGATAAACGGGTATTCATTATATTCTACTAGAAATGAGATGTGATTACATTTTCACGCAGTTTGGGTGCATAGATCCTGAGAAATCAGTACCCAGAACAACCACCTCTGGCCGTAAAAACGGCCTTGATACGCCTGGGCATTGAGTAAAACAGAGCTTGGATGGCGTGTACAGGTACAGCTGCCCTTGCAGCTTCAACACGATACCACAGTTCATCAAGAGTAGTGACTGGCATATTGTGACGAGCCAGTTGCTCGGCCACCATTGATGAGACGTTTTCAATTGGTGAGAGATCTCGCGAACGTGCTGGCCAGGGCAGCAGTCGGCCATTTTCTGTGTCAAGAAAGGCCCGTACAGGACCTGCAACATGCGGTCGTGCATTATCCTGCTGAAATGTAGGGTTTCGCCGGGATCGAATGAAGGGTAGAGCCACGGGTCGTAACACATCTGAAATGTAACGCCCACTATTCAAAGTGTCGTCAATGCGAACAAGAGGTGACCGAGACGTGTAACCCCATACGATCGCGCCGGGTGATACGCCAGTAAGGCGATGACGTAAACACGCTTCCAACGTGCGTTCACCGCGATGTCGCCAAACACGGATGAGACTATTATGATCCTGTAAGCAGAACCTGGATTCATCCGAAAAAATGACGTTTTGCCATTCGTGCACTCGGGTCGTCGTTGAGTACACCATCGCAGGCGCTCCTCTCTCTGATGCAGCGTCAAGGGTAACCGCAGCCACGGTCTCCGAGCTGATAGTCCGTGTTGCTGCAAACGTCGTCGAACTGTTCGTGCAGGTGGTTGTTGTCTTCCAAACGTCCCCATCTGTTGACTCAGAGATCGAGACGGGGCTGAACGATCCGTTACAGTCAAGCAGATAAGATGCCTGTCATCTCGACTACTGGTGATACGAGTCCGTTGAGATCCAGCACAGCGCTCCGTATTATCCTCCTGAACCCAACGATTCCATATTTTGCTAACAGTCATTGGATCTCGACCAACGCGAGCAGCAATGCCGCGATACGATAAACCGCAATGCGATAGGCTACAATCCGACATTTATCAATGTCGGAAACGTGATGGTAAGCATCTCCCCTCCTTACGGGAGGCATCACAACAACGTTTCACCAGGCAACGCCGGTCAACTGCTGCTTGTGTATGAGAAATCGGTTGGAAACTTTTCCTCATGTCAGCACGTTATAGGTGTCGCCACCGGCACCATCCTTTTGTGAATGCTCGGAAGAGCTGATCATTTGCATATCACAGCATCTTCTTCCTGTTGGCTAAATTTCGCGTCTGTAGCACGTGATCTTTGTGGTGTAGCAATTTTAATGGCTACTAGTGCCTGAAACTAACGCAATTTAGGGTTGAATATAACCCAGTCTAACACAGTTCTCTGCGAGCTGATAGCAGCGGTTTGTTTTCAGTGTTCAGTGCAATCGCCGCTCAGCAGCCCTGCGCGCTTCAGCAACACGGGTACCCCGCGTTGTTGTACGGGGGCGGAACTCGCGGCGCGCGCAGCCAACACCGACTCAAAGGAAGGCCTCGGCGCTTGTTCGTGACGTCACGTCTGCTAGGCACGGCGAACGCCAGGTCTGCTGCAGGCATACTCGTAATGGTGGTGTCTCCCTCTCTGACACAAGACAACGTGAAACTATTGGCGTTAGTTGACCAACACACAATGTTCTGAGAGATTTCTGCACTCAATTAATTGTGCAATTCATTACACTTCTTAACAAATGGTGTACTCCTGAACTTAAATTTCCACCTGTTTTAAGGGTTGACATAAAAAAACAACTTCATGGTCCAGCAGCAACAGAATTTGTGGTTCTTTACCTTATTTGTATATCTGAGGAAGTTACGTTTGTACTGGGTTGCCTTTACAAGAAAACTGTGGACATATTGGTGCTCTTCTTTAGGTATCTTGGTTGACTATGGGGTGAGGAGCATTGAATGTTAATGAAATTTCTTGCGATTGTACACGTTGGGGGAGGGGGTGGGGTGGTGGACGGAAGAAGAAACAAAAGAGAGATACTTGTTTTATCAAATAATTTTTTTTTAATCTTATTAAGTTTCTCCTTTCAGTTGCAAGAGGGGATTATTTATCTTTTCTAACCTGCATGTTTAAAAAAGTTTAAGCTCAGCAGTATTTTCGATATATGAAGCTATTTTGTTTCCTGTTTGGAATTCCTTTCTTTGAAAACGACTGTAATCTAATGACTGGCTACAGTTGGACATTTACACATGTAAATTAGTTCACGTTTCCAGTGACGTTTTCAAACGAAAATAAATAAAAGAAACGAGTTCATTGTGAGAGGGTTGGGGTAAGTTTCGATAACAGGATTGATCAAGTAAATATAGTTACTTGAATGTAAAATTTCCGAAGCTTGCAATGGGGCAAAGCATCTTGTCGTATTGATCTACGTTTGTTTCGGCAGGATTCAGTAATACAGAACTATGATCTTCATTTGTAGCTTTACGATGGTAAGAAAATCTTTCATAAAAATAATAAATAAAAATAATAAATAATAAATAATAAAAATAATAAATAAAAATAAAACTGCACAATCCAAAACACTACCAAACATCTTGTACAAAAATGAGAGATTGATAGTGATAAGCACGCCCAGGCGTTTCTGCCTGCAACAGACCTGGCGTTCGCCGTGCCTAGCTGACGTGACGTCACCAACAAGCGCCGAGGCCTTCCTTTGAGTCGGTGTTGGCGCAGCGCAGAGCTGCGGCGGCGCCCGGGGCCAGAGAGGAGCAGCGCCCAGCCCACTCGCTCGCTGGTCGGTCGGTCCGCCTGCCGGTGGGCGCGTGATCGCCCGTGATTGGATAATGGGGATCGTTTATATCGTTTCCTACTTAGGCAGGTCGTCGGCAGCGGAGGCCCAATTAAAGCGGCGGCGGCCCGCTCGCTTCCGACCGGCCGCCACGTGCCGCACGGAAGGCACTCCAGCAGGAGCCAGCTGCAGCCAGGGCACACTGCCGGCCGAAGCGTCTTCCGTGGAGGGAGAGCCTCTCCAGAAACCCGCAAATGGAAAACAACATCTTCTAACACAGCGAAAAACCACTCCAAGTTCGAAATATTTTATTTTTTATTCAGTGACCAGTCTCGGGCCGAGACATCAAAATGTTGTTGTTGTTGTGGTTTTCAGTCCAGAGACTGGTTTGATGCGGCTCTCCATGCTACTCTATCCTGTTCAAGCTTCTTCATCTCCGAGTAGCCTAACTACTGCAACCTACATCCTTCTGAATCTGTTTAGTGTATTCATCTCTTGCTCTCCCTCTACGATTTTTACCCTCCACGCTGTCCTCCAACACTAATTTGGTGATCCCTTGATGCCCCAGAATATGTCCTACCAACCGATCCCTTCTTCTAGTCAAGTTGCGCCACAAATTTCTCTTCTCCCCAATTCTATTCAATACCTCCTCATTAGTCATGTGATCTACCCATCTCATCTTCAGCATCTTCAGCATTCGAAAGCTTCTATTCTCTTCCTGCCTTGTAAGTAGGCTGTTTAGGTTTTTATGTTGGTAACGCCACGTAGCGCTCTATATGAAAATCACTGACTGTGCTGTGTGAAGGCTGTGGTTGCTTTGCATTCTTGGAGATATGCTGTTGTAGTGTTGGGCAGTTGGCTGTTAACAGCGCGTAGCGTTGCGCAGTTGGAGGTGAGCAGCCAGCAGTGGTGGATGTGGGGAGAGAGATGGCGGAGTTTTGAGAGCGGATGATCTGGACGTGTGTCCATTAGAGAGAGTAAATTTGTAATACTGGATATCATTAACTGATATATATATATATATATATATATATATATATATATATATATATATATATATATATATATATATTATGACTTTTGAACACTATTAAGGTAAATACGTTGTTTGTTCTCTATCAAAATCTTTCATTTGCTAACTATGCCTATCAGTAGTTAGTGCCTTCAGTAGTTAGAATCTTTTATTTAGCTGGCAGTAGTGGTGCTCGCTGTATTGCAGTAGTCCGAGTAACGAAGATTTTTGTGAGGTAAGTGATTCATGAAAGGTATAGGTTATTGTTAGTCAGGGCCATTCTTTTGTAGGGATTTTTCAAAGTCAGATTGCGTTGCGCTAAAAAATATTTTGTGTCAGTTTAAGCACAGTCATTTTTAATTTTTCTAGGGGGACGTTTCAGTCTTAACTACTTATCGTCCACGTTTCACTTCCATACACGGCTACACTTCATACAAATACTTTCAGAAACGACTTCCTGACTCTTAAATCTATATTGGATGTTCACAAATTTCTCTTCTTCAGAAACGCTTTCCTTGCCATTGCCAGTCTACATTTTATATCCTCTCTACTTCGACCATCATCAGTTATTTTGCTCCCCAAATAGTAAAACTCATTTACTATTTTAAGCATCTCATTTCCTAATCTAATTACCTCAGCATCGCCCGCTTTAATTCGACTACATTCCATTATCCTCGTTTTGCTTTTGTTGATGTTCGTCTTATATCCTCCTTTCAAGACGCTGTCCATTCCGTTCGGCTGCTCTTCCAGGTCTTTTGCTGTGTCTGACAGAATTACAATGTCATCGGCCAACCTCAAAGTTTTATTTCTTCCAAAGTTTTTATTTCTTCCAAACATAACAAAGTCGAAAACGGTATTTCTGAAGACGTCAAAAAACGTGTAATGTACATTCACAGTGTATACAGATAGCTTCTAAAATTGGTGGTTTCACTAAGTATGTGAACAGACGTCATATTAAGGAAAGCCGGTGACTAGCTTCGTCGTGTCTGTAACCACTGCAATACCGAGAAAGACTTACTGAATTTGTAGCGGTTACAACACTAAATATGGAATTACTTCATGGAGTGAACGCAGCAGATTGTAATCGAGTATAAACAAAGTATCTCCCAGGACAAATAAAATCGGTTACGTTCATTATTGGCTACGAGGGTCACTCCAAAAGAAATGCAAACTACTTTTGTAGAAATACAGTTTTCATTCTGCATGTGTGCAAGTTTTACATTGTGTAGATACATCCTTCCCGCTTGTTTTCAAACTTAGTTCAACCTGTTCCCGTGAGTGGCGCCGTCACAGCACGTCTTCAAGATGGCTGCTGCACTAGACGTTTGTCAGAAGCAACGTGCTATCACAGAATTCCTGTACTGTGAAAACGAGACAGTGGGAAACATCCACAAGAGGTTGAAGAAGGTATATGGAGATGTTGCTGTCGATCGCAGTACAGTTAGTCGGTGGGCAAGCAAGTTACGTGATGAAAGCGGGCACGGCAATATTGAGGATTGTCCTCGCAGCGGCAGGCCTCTTACTGCGCAGACTCCAGACAATGTGCAGAGAGTTAACGAATTGGTGACTGCTGACAGACGCATCACAGTGAATGAACTGTCACGCTACGTTGGGATAGGGGAAGGAAGTGTTTGCAGAATACTGATAGTGTTGGCGTTAAAAAAGGTCTGTGCCAGGTGGGTTCCCAGGATGTTGACAGTGGTGGCTCAAAAAGAAACAAGAAAAGCGGTATGCGTTTGGAACAGTACAAGAATGGTGGAGATGAATTTCTTGGAAGAATTGTGACAGGTGATGAAACATGACCCCATCATTTTTCACCAGAGATGAAGAGGCAATCAATGGACTGGCATCAAGAAGATTCACCCAAGAAAAAAAAAATTCAAAACCACACCTTCTGCTGGAAAAGTGTTTTTCGATTCCGAAGGACTCTTGCTTGTGGACATAAGTGGAACCACCATAAATTCTGATGCATATGTGACGACACTGAACAAACTTCGAGATCGATTGTGTCGTGTTCGACCACATCGGCAAAAGCAGGATGTTTTGCTGTTGCAAGAAAATGCACGGCCACATGTCAGTCAAAAAACCATGGAAGCGATCACAAAATTCGGATAGACAACACTGAAACACCCGCCTTACAGTCCTGACCTGGCTCCACGTGACTATCATCTTTTTGGGAAACTGAAAGACTCTCTTCGTGAAACAAAGTTTGAAGATGATGACTCCCTTGTGCACGCTGCCAAACAGTGACTCGAACAGGTTGGTCCAGAATTTTACCGTGCGGGTATACATCGCTAGTTCCAAGTTGGCGTAAGGCAGTTGAGAGGGATGGAAATTACGTGGATAAATGAAAATATTGTTCGTAAAGGATGTATCTAAACACTGTAAAACTTTCAAACATGTAGAATAAAAGATGGATTTTTAAAAAAATTGTGTGCATTTCTTTTGAAGTGACCCTCGTACATATTGACAAGACAGAACATTAATACCTCCGACATAATATCGATATAAAGTATTCCACACGATAGCACCGTCACCTGGCGCCAAATAACGGCTACTCAGACACAAGCACGGCGCGTGCAATATCAGCGAGCGTGCTGTCCATGTGTAGAACGCGCTATCTATCTAAGTTTGACCGAGGGCAGATACCGAAGGCCCAGAGGCTCGGCACGTGCATTTCGGAAACTGCCCGATTTGCCGAGTGTTGGACGAGTGCTGTGGTGAGTGACTTCAACATATGGCGAAACGAAGGTGAAACCACGTCCAGATGTCGTGGGGTTGTGCGGCGACCACTCATTGCAGATATCGGACATCGTAGGCTGGACAGACTGGTAAAACAGGACAGACGGCGAACTGTTGCCGAACTAACATCAGACTTTAATGATGGACAGAGTACAAGTGTGTCTGAACTCACCATTACGATGGGCCTCCGCAGTCGACGACCCACGCATGTGCCCGTCTTGACACCACGACATCGGCAACTACGACTGAAATGGGCACTGCACTGGGCGTTGGCACAGTAGCAGAGCGTTGCGTAGTGTGTTGAAACCCGATTCCTTCTTCATCACGCCGATGGGAGGGCGCGATTCCGTCGTCTTCCAAGGGAACAGCTCCTTCACACGTGTACTGCGGGACGGGGGCAAGCTGGCAGGGGCTGCGTTATCCTCTGGGGAACATCCATTGTACAGTGGCTGCAGATCATGTACATACCTTCATGACGATCATGATTCCCAACGGCAGTGGGATTTTTCAACAAGATAATGCGCCAAGCCACAAGACCAGGACTGTGATTGAGAGGTTCGGGGAACATAGTGGGCGAGTTCCAGCTGGTATGCTGGCTGGTCCTCCAACTCGCCAGATCTGAACCCGATAGAGCACATCTGGAAGGTGACTGAACGTGGCTCCGGAACTCATCGACCCCCTCCCCGGAATTTATGGGTATTAGGTGGCTTGTGTGTGCAGATTTGGTGCCAACTCCCTTCTGCGACCCACCAAGGTTTGTCTGCTACCAAACCACGACACATCGCCGCTGTTATCCGTGCCAAAGGTGAACATATCGGCTATTAGGTAGGTGGTCGTAATTTTCTGTCTGATCAGTGTATAACTGTATACAGGGTGCAAGAAAGGGTGTGCACAAACTTTCACGAAACCTTCCTCACACTAAAAGGGAAAAAATGCGTTACATGGACAAGCGTCCGCAAAATCTTTATTTCGTGAGAGAACATGAGACCCAATAGTCAGCAACAATGCGGGCCCAAACTTTGACAGAAAACCTCTGTTGATGACGTGATTCCGTAATGACGTGAGTATTCTCAGCAGCACATACAAACTGATGGTGAAAATTTACAATCGCATCGCTCTTACACGAAAATTTCATCCTTGAACAGTACACTTGCAATAAAGTGAGAGTTGACACGGTGTTGAATGACTCATTCGCAGAAATGTACCCGAGCACGCAAATCAACAGCTAATAGTGCCTGCACGCGCTGTACACGGTACGGACACAGCGGGTTGTCACGGAGCCCTCTCTAGACAGTAATAGGGTCAACTTGACTTGCTGCAGGAATTGTCCTACGCTGACGCTAACCTTGTCATCAACCGCACGAACAAGTTCCTTCTCCAACCGCTGAGGTGTCTTCAGCCTTCTAGCGCTTCCCCATTCGCGAAAAGTTGGGTTAAACGTCCCATGCTCCCAAAGCCGACGATCAAGTGCTTCAAGCATCCTCCTGCCGGAGCACCGGTCTTACACGGTACAATACGATACAATAGGATACAATCGTTGAGTGCAACGGCCAGTGACACCTGCTAATCCGTACAGCAAGTGGACATCTGCCAACTCCGCATTTTAGTACAGTTCCATTGCACTGAACCAGAACAAAATTTGTCTAAACAGTAACAGTCGATGTTACTTGCTTGTACAGTCTGTGATGAACACTAAACATTTGATGCTACGTGAATGATACTGAACCAGCAATGAAGTTAGTCCCATGTCAACGCAAGCAGTAGAGTGCATACAGCCACCAAATGCTGTCAGTCCGTTTGCAGACTAGACACCGACTGCTAGTGTGACGGGAAAGAAGGTACTGCTACAGTTTATATACTGTTGTTTTTGTTACGATGTGGCAACAGTGATAAATATATGTTTCTATTATCTGACGTCAGTGATTATAATATCATGCATGTGAGTGCTTTTAAATACCATATGATGGTCAGGCGACCGAAGCTGGTTCTTGAAACAAAGATTTCATCAGCAGCTCAAGGCGGTGACCGTGACGTTTTCCAAATATCTACAAGCTTCTGGGGACCACCTCCTGAAAACACTCTACGCATCAGAGTTAAAGGATCACGTTTTCGCAATCTCATAATTTTCTCCCATTCCTCTGTAATTACACAAAAGGTTGCAGCTTGCGGCTTGCTGGAGTACACTTCAAACATCAACGTGTCACCACATACGAAGGAAAGGTAACAGCTCAGAAGTTCAGTGGCGTACAGGGTGGGTTAATGATGTCACATTGGCAATAAACTTCACCAGAATTCCGTCCAAAGTCACCATGGATATGTCACATGATAGGAAGGTCGTCACAGCCCCTCCTACCCACATTTCACCCCTTCCTTTGAGGCCTCTGCAAAGGAGATTAGAACCCCGACGTTCAGCGTTGAAATCACATGATTTTCTTATGAATGGTCAAGAGAGACGTTGCACACACACACCGCCACTCAGAATAGGTACGGAAAGGCCTCAGGGGCGGCATAAAGGGCGTCACTGTAACCACACCTTTTCCTGGGGTTTTGATTCCCACACGTTTCATGATCGAAAACGACAGTCCGCAGTACTGTGAGCAATAGGAAGACGTTCTTGAGAACCTTTCACATTGCTGATACCCTCGGACGTTTCCATCCTGCTGTAAGGGCATTGTGGGGCTGCATCCCCGTTAAACGTGATCTGACTTACTTTTAAGCGCAGTGCGAACACTACTTTTTTTGTGCAGGTTGGAAACACTAGAGATCATACAAAAGCATTCGACGAAATTTTAAAGTGATTCATCTTATGTTTTTTTCTCCCCTTCCATTTCGAGTCCTCCTGTGGGGTGATCACAGCGGGATGCGCCACTGACACATGCATGAATAAAATAGCGAAGGATCCCTCTAAGAGCCACCCCCCCTCCCCCAGTTCGGCAAAACGCTCGATGGCACTTGCCAGCTTTTATTGGGAATTTTAGAAATGAAGGTGAAGAGGAACAGTCAATGGGGCCGTGAGAGGCGCTCGTAGGCAGGTAACTGGATTTGCAGAGGTGCCAGCGAGTTGTCCACCTGCAGGCGCCTGGAACTACTTTATGGGTTGTTTCTTCACACGATGGCTTTTAAAATTCTCAGTAAAAGTGGGCAGGTTCCATCGAGGGTTTTGCCGAACTGGGGAGTCTGAGAGGGACACTTTGCCGTTTGCTGTGTGTGAATGTCGCGACTTCTCCCCCTCCCCCCCCAACCTTCCCCTCCCCTCCCCCCAGGGCTTCCCCCCCCCCCCCCCCCCCCCCAAGCCATCCCTTCCACCCTCGCGCACCGCGCGATTACGGCACAGGAAGAGACGAAAGAGGAGTGTTTTTCCTGTCTTCCTCTACAGTTTTTAACCTTCTGCAGCTCCCTGTAGTACCAATACGAGGTATGAAAATGCATAAGTATCCTTTCCACCCACTAATCACGTTCAGATTTCACCCAATGGTTTTGATCAGACCCTAGTGATTCCAACATATACACCAAAGCAACAATTGCGCTCGCGCTGTGCTCCAAAGGCGTCAGATCACGTTTAAACCCCAAAATATACACAGAGAAGGATTCATAGAACATAAGGTGTCAGCTATGTTAAAATTCGATAAGAACATCTTCCTATTGATTATCACATTGCGAATTGTCGCTTTCGGCCATGAAATGTGTGAGAATCAACATCCCAGGGAAAGGTGTGGTTACAATGACGCCATTTATGCCACCACTGAGGCTTTTTCGTGCCATATCTGAGCGGCGAAATGTCTTCAATGTTTTCGTCAGCCACTCATTAGCAAATCGCATGATTTCAACCCTTGGCGTCGCGTTTCTAACCTCCATCGCAGAGGCGCCAAAAGAAGGGGTTAAATGTCAGGGGTAAGAGGGGCAGTGATGACCTGCCCATCATGTGAGACATCCATGGTAACGTTGAGCAGAATTGTGGTAAACATGATGCCACTGTGACATCAATAACTTACCTTACACGTCCAATGAACTTCTCAGCTATGACCTTTCTTCACGCAGGTGTCGACACCTAGGTGTTTGAAGCGTCTTAGAGCCCGAGTGTGCCGTCGTAGGGCGCCACGCTCTTGCACTATTAAAGAGAAATGTTGAAGGCACGGTTTTTGAGTCAAATTTCAGACTTATGCGTCGCAGTGGGTGGGCATTACAGTGTTTCGTAAAAGTGATCCTTTAATTCTGTTGCAAAGTATGTATTGATTAGCACTGAATTTTTCATTCCGAGACGATGGAACTGTACTGTAACCGCTGGCAGAGAAACAGCCTTAATATGGTTGTGGGTTATACCGTTCCAGAAATACGTTACAGTAGTTGGAAATCGCATACAAGAATGTTCTACCTCACTCCAGTAGACTGCGGAGCCTAATTACAATAAGCAGGCCGCAGAAGAGAGATCTGAAAACAGAAGGTAGAACCGGACTTGAAGCTCGAAGTCGGCCACTAATTATTCATGGAGAGCCCATTGGTGCAAGAGCATTGCTCAAGGTTCCGGTGTACCAGATAGGGAATACAAATTGAGTATTTTTCATTAGTTCCATACTTCATAATGGTCGCACTCTCCATAATCTTCAGCAGCAAATTAGCTTGTAGTTACTCCAGATTGGGAATTATAAACCGAACTGTTCTCGCTGCAAAAGTCGGTTAGCGGTTAACTGGGTAAGACTTTTAAGTAAGTTTTACTCTGATTTGTAATTTATTTAAATTTCAAGATTACATTTGGCGACGTCAAAGCTCTGGGCACATACATACATGAGAAGGTGGACATGTTTGTGAAGGGAAGCCTAAAGTGTGTTGTAGTATTTTCGAAGGTCTTACAACCTTACAGCTATAATTCTGCAAAACATTTATTGGAGCCTGCAGAGGACTCCAGTACGACGTAAACAAATAACTAGCTAACTATAGTGTATTTTTTTAGACGCAATAGCAGTGCTTCTCATTATAAAAATCCTTCTAATTTGACTGTAAAGGGTTCCTGCAGCGGGTATAGGTAACACTGTGGTTATATTAAAATGAATGCATTTGCGCTGAACGAATATTTAAGGGGTATGACACATATAGCACAGAAAAAATTACAGTTCTTTCTGCTTCAGACAGTGTGGAAATCTGCACGTTTGTCAAGTTTGATACTGCCCACACAATCAGTCCTCAATGATACAAGTGCCATTTGCTGCTATATTCCGCGCATCTGTGTTATTATTCCACTTTCCAAGAACTCTCTGTACGTGTAATAGCCATAAACATCACCAGTTTTCGGAAGAAGGAATCATAAGAAAAAACCGTGTCTCATGCTAAATAGATTTCTTTTTCCCAGTTCAGTATTTTCAGGCAGACAGATGAAGTAACTCGGACAGCTTCACAGCAGTATGTACTGTAGTACTTCTGTTCATTGTCTTACCCTTTATTACAATCTTTACATTAAAAACCGATATATAGAATAGGCATCAGTGTTCTCTCCTCTGTTACGCACTCTTACACTTTCCCCGTGAACTCCCTTTCCCGCCGTTCCGGTTCGCTTAGTTGTATGCTGTATGTACATCATACATAAAAATCACCTGAAACAAGTTTTAACTACATAACGGAAATAAAGGGTTTTCTTAGGTTCTGCGTGATAAGTTGTGATCGTATTTTATTGGAAAAGAGGTGCTGCTGCTGTTTTAGACGACCGGACTGTGTTTCTGCGTTGAAAATGTCTGGACCACTCGAGTATGGCAGTATTTTATCGAATGTATTGTCTCGAGGGACACAGAGCTGATTGGATGATGGTGCTTAATTAGGTCACGCTTCGTGGTCAACAGCATAACGCGCTCCGCATTACGCAGAAGTGGACGAATTATAGCTCCTAGAGACAGTGACAAATGTTCCATTAACTGGAACAACATTCCAATAAGGTTATGGAACCCTTCGTAATTATATCCACAACACTATACTGTTTTTGTCTCCATGTGACTGAATACGATAAGTTTCGCGTACGTACTCTCATTTCACGATGAACACACACCACTGGCATTTCGTTCCAGTATACACAGAACCTAGAAAATTTGCTATAAGTGCTGGAAGCGTAGATCGAGTTAATTCTTAAAATTACTCACAGAAAATGTAGTGTCATTTGTCTCTTCTTACGATATCAGAATGTAGATACATATTATCAACGACTTCTTCCATTACAGTTCGTAGGGCGAAGGCTTATAAGTAACACACCATTGTAAAGATAGCTCAGTGTCTTTATTCCTCTTACGCAACTTGTTGTCAATAACAAATGATTGTTCAAAAACGACAGTATCTCGCGCAATACGTTATCAAGCCACAGCATGAATTTTTACGCTGCATCGGAGTGTGCGCCTGTTTCAAACTTCTGGGCATGTTAAGACTGTACGGGTCCCGATCCGATACACGGTTTTAATCTGCCAGGAAGCTTCAAATCAGCGCTTGCTCCGCTGAGGGCTGAATTTCGAAACAATCCTCCGGGCTGTGCTAAGCCACTGCTTCGCAGTATTCTTTGTTTTAAATTTGTTAGGAGGGCGTAGGAGTCGTGCCAAAATAATTCAGTCCGTAAGACCATCGCCAATAATCCGGTACATCGTTTCTGTCTATGACGAAGATTCAACAACAGAATTAATTTGGAAAACAAATTAAAGTAATATCTGTCTTATCAAATCCATCTAGAATATATTCGTAGCGTTCAGAGGAGAAGAAAAGTCCACATAAACGTTTGACTCAAGCTTTTGTCAGTAAAAATAACATATATGACATGCTTTGACATGTTTGATGAATATCTTGCCAACGCGTGTGAATACAAGAGCAAGTTCGAAAGGTAAGGGCTACATTGGTAAGACACGTGGAAATTAAATGTTTGAATGTGATGACTGCTTCAGCTCGAGGAAGTCCACTACACACAGGAAGCGGCTACACGGGTAGCGGGGACTGTATGGAAAAGACTGGGCGGTTTTTTAGGTTAGAGGGTCTCAGGAAACCACATCAAGGGCGTCTGTCTGAAAGGGGACGGGTAAAACACAGTAAGTTAGTTGTAGAAACGATCGGTATTATAGTTGTAAATTGTCGTAGCTGTGTTTGGAAAGAACCAGTGCTCCAAACCCTAATAGAAAGCACTGAAGCTCAAACAGTTATAGATACAGAAAGCTGGCTAAAGCCGGAAATAATTTCGGCCGAAATTTTTTCAGGTGATCTAAGGGTTTGGAAAGGATATATTAAATACAGTTGGTGGTCTAGTATTTACTGCTGTCGGAAGTAGTTGTAATGAAATCGAAGTAGGTAGTTCCTGCGAAATAGTATGGATAGAGGTTATACTTGACAATGGGACTAAACTATTAATTGGATCGTTTTAACGACCCCCTGACTCAGAAGATATAGTTGCTGAACACTTCAAAGAAACCTTGAGTCTCATTTCAATTAGGTACCGCACTAATACAGTTATAGTCGGTGGTGACTTCAATCTAACCTCGATAAGCTGGAAAAATTACACGTTTAAAGCCGGAAGCAGGTATAAAAAACGTCATCCGAAATTGTACTAAATGCATTCTCAGAAAATTATTTTGAACGATTAGTTCATGAGCCCACTCTAAGCGTAAATGGTTGCGAAAGCATACTTGACATATTAGCAACAAATAATCCTAGACAAATAGTGAGTATCGTGACGAATACAGGGATTAGCGACCGCAAGGCAGTTGCTGCTAGGCTGAATGCCGTAACACCTACGAACATCAAAAACAAACGCGAAGTGTATCTATTTAAAAAAGCTGATAAAAATGCTCTTAACGCCGTTTTAAGAGACAGTCTGCACTCCTTCCGATCTGATCATGTAAGCGTAGAAAAGTTGTGGAATGATTTCAAAGAGATAGTATCGACAGCAATTGAGAGATATATAACATATAAATTAATAAGTGATGGTACTGATGCCCCATGGTAAACTAAACGGGTTAGATCGCTGTTGCAGAAGCAGCGAAAACAGCATGCCAAATTTAAAAGGACGCAACATCGCCAAGACTGACAAAGTTTTACAAAACTTCGAAATATAGCACGTACTTCAATGCGAGATGCTTTCAATAATTTCCATAACGAAATTCTGTCTCGAAATCTGGCAGAAAACCCAAAGAGATTCTGCTCATATATAAAGCACACCAGTGGCAAGACGCGATCGATACCTTCACTGCGCGATAACAACAGTGAAGTCACCGATGACAGTGCCACTAAAGCAGAGTTACTACACATGGTTCCGCAAAACTCCTTCACCAATGAAGACGAAGCAAATATTCCTGAATCCCAACCAAGAACAACTGCCAAGGTAAGAAACATAGAAGTAGATAAGCTCGGTTTCGCAAAGTAGCTTAAATCATTTAATAAAGGCAAGGCTTCTGGTCCAGATTGTATACCAGTCAGGTTCCTCTAAGAGTATGCTGATACAATAGCTCCATATTTAGCAGTTATATACAACTGCTCGCTCACAGAAAGATCCGTACAGATAGACTGGAAAATTGCTCAAGTCACGCCACTACCCAAAAAGGGAAGTAGGAGTAAACCGTTAAATTACATGCCCATATCTGTAACTTCGATTTGCAGTAGGGTTTTGTAACATATACTGTATTCGATCATTATAAAGCACCTCGAAGAAAACGATTTATTGACACATAATCAGCACGGATTCAGAAAATATCGTTCTTGCGAAACATAACTAGCCCTTTATACTCATGAAGTAATGAGTGCTATCGACAGGGGATGTCAAATTGATTCCATATTTTTAGATTTCGAGAAGGCTTTCGACACCATCCCTCACAAGCGTCTTCTAACAAAACTCCGTGCCTAGGGAATATCACCTCAGTTGTGCGACTGGATTCGTAATTTCCTGTCAGAAAGGTCACAGTTCGTAGTAATAGACGAAAAGTCATCGAGTAAAACAGAAGTAATATCCGGCGTTCCCCAAGGAAGTGATATAGACCCTCCATTGTTCCTGATCTATATTAACGATGTAGGAAACAATTTTAGTAGCCATCTTAGATTGTTTGCAGATGATGCTGTCATTTACCGACAAAGTCATCAGACGACCAAAACGAATTGCAAAATGATTTATATAAGATATCTGTATGGTGAGAAAAGTGGCAATTGACTCTGAATAAAGAAAAGTGTGACGTTATTCACATGAGTAGCGAAAGCAAAGAGAGCTTCACTCCAAGTTTAAACGCAGCCAAAACCTCTCATACAAACAGAAGCTAAACGATGTCAAAGTTAGCGTAAGGAGGGCTTTGCGTGAAGCGTTCAGTGAATTCGAAAGTAAAATTCTATGTACCGACTTGACAGAAAATCCTAGGAAGTTCTGGTCTTACGTTAAATCAGTAAGTGGCTCGAAACAGCATATCCAGACACTCCGGGATGATGATGGCATTGAAACAGAGGATGACACGCGTAAAGCTGAAATACTAAACACCTTTTTCCAAAGCTGTTTCACAGAGGAAGGCCGCACTGCAGTTCCTTCTCTAAATCCTCGCACAAACGAAAAAATCGCTGACATCGAAATAAGTGTCCAAGGAATAGAAATGCGACTGGAATCACTCAATAGAGGAAAGTCCACTGGACCTGACGGGATACCAATTCGATTCTACACAGAGTACGCGAAAGAACTTGCCCCCCTTCTAACAGCCGTGTACCGCAAGTCTCTAGAGGAACGGAGGGTTCCAAATGATTGGAAAAGAGCACAGGTAGTCCCAGTCTTCAAGAAGGGTCGTCGAGCAGATGCGCAAAACTATAGACCTATATCTCTGACGTCGATCTGTTGTAGAATTTTAGAACATGTTTTTTGCTCGAGTATCATGTCGTTTTTGGAAACCCTGAATCTACTATGTAGGAATCAACATGGATTCCGGAAACAGCGATCGTGTGAGACCCAACTCGCTTTATTTGTTCATGAGACCCAGAAAGTATTAGATACAGGCTCCCAGGTAGATGCTATTTTTCTTTACTTCCGGAAGGCGTTCGATACAGTTCCGCACTGTCGCCTGATAAACAAAGTAAGAGCCTACGGAATATCAGACCAGCTGTGTGGCTGGATTGAAGAGTTTTTAGCAAACAGAACACAGCATGTTGTTATCAATGGAGAGACGTCTACAGACGTTAAAGTAACCTCTGGTGTGCCACAGGGGAGTGTTATGGGACCATTGCTTTTCACAATATATATAAATGCCCTAGTAGATAGTGTCGGAAGTTCTATGCGGCTTTTCGCGGATGATGCTGTAGTATACAGAGAAGTTGCAGCATTAGAAAATTGTAGCGAAATGCAGGAAGATCTGCAGCGGATAGGCACTTGGTGCAGGGAGTGGCAGCTGTCCCTTAACATAGACAAATGTAATGTATTGCGAATACATAGAAAGAAGGATCCTTTACTGTATGATTATATGATAGCGGAACAAACACTGGTAGCAGTTACTTCTGTAAAATATCTGGGAGTATGCGTGCGGAACGACTTGAAGTGGAATGATCATGTAAAATTAATTGTTGATAAGGCGGGTACGAGGTTGAGATTCATTGGGAGAGTGCTTAGAAAATGTAGTCCATCAACAAAGGAGGTGGCTTACAAAACACTCGTTCGACCTATACTTGAGTATTGCTGATCAGTGTGGGATCCGTACCAGATCGCTTTGACGGAGGAGATAGAGAAGATCCAAAGAAGAGCGGCGCGTTTCGTCACAGGGTTATTTGGTAAGCGTGATAGCGTTACGGAGATGTTTAATAAACTCAAGTGGCAGACTCTGCAAGAGAGGCGCTCTGCATCGAGGTGTAGCTTGCTCACCAGGTTTCGAGATGGTGCGTTTCTGGATGAGGTATCGAATATATTGCTTCCCCCTTCTTATACCTCCCGAGGAGATCACGAATGTAAAATTAGAGAGATTCGAGCGCGCACGGAGGCTTTCCGGCAGTCGTTCTTCCCGTGAACCATACGCGAGTGGAACAGTTGGGTGGCTTGCGGAGTATAAATGTAGATGTAAATGTAGATGAGTACTAAAATAAATGCGCCTAATTTCGATTACCCGATAAGTCACACAAATCTGAATGCTGTAAATTCAATTAAATACTTATGGATTACAGTTACAAATAACCTAAATTGGAATGATCACATAGATAATGTTGTGGATAGAGCAAACCAAACACTGCGATTCATTTGCAGAACACTTAGAAGGTGCACCAGGTCTACTAAAGAGACTGCTGACACCACGCTTGTCCGCCCTATTCAGGAGTATCGTTGCGACGGGACCTTCTCATGAAATTTCAAGCACCAGTTTTCTCCTCCGATAGCGAAAGCATTCTGTTGGCACCCACCTGCATAGAGAGAAATGATCATCACGATAAAATAAGAGAAATCAGGGCTCGCGCAGAAAAATGTAAGTGCTCGTTTTTCCCGTGCGCCGTTCGAGATTGTAACGGTAGAGAGACACCTTGAAGATGGTTCATTGAACCCTCTACCAGGCACTTCACTGTGAATAGCAGAGTAATCACGTAGATGTAGATGTAGATGCATAAACGTTTCCATCTTTGTTTGGGCACGCGAAGTTCATGAATGGTTGCAAATGGTTTCCTAGTAGCCGAACATTTTGATAAATTTTATCTTGAGCTTGTGGGCCACGTACTTTTGAAATGAACAGTGCACAGTTATTTACAACTAATCACATACGCTATGTGATCAAATGTATCCAGAAACGTGGCTGAAAATGACATAAGTTCGCTGCGCCCTCCATAGGTAAAGCTGGAATTCAGTATGGTGTTGGCTCACCCCTAGCCTTGATGAATGCTACCACTCTCGCAGGCATACATTCAGTCAGGTCCTGGAAGGTTTCTTGAATAATGGCAGCCCATTCTTCACGGAGTGCTGCACCGTGGAGTGATATCGATGTCGGTCGGTGAGGCCTGGCACTAAGTCGGCGTTCCAAAGTATCTCAAAGGTGTTTTATAGAATTCAGGTCAGGACTCTGTGCACGCCAGTCGGTTACAGGGATGTTATTGTCGTGTAACCACTCCGCCACAGACCGTGCATTAGAACAGGTGCTCGATCGTCCTGAAAGATGCAATCGCCATCCCCGAATTGTTCTTCAACAATGGGAAGCAAGAAGGTACTTAAAACATCAGTGTAGGCCCATGCTGTGACAGTGCTACGGAAAAAAACTGGGGGTTCAAGCCCCCTCCATGACAAACACGACCACACCATAACACCAACGCCTCAGAAATTTTACTGTTGGCACTGTACACGCTGGCCGATGACGTTCACCAGGCATTCGCCATACCCACACCCTGACATCCGATCGCCGCATTGTGTACCGTGATTCGTGACTCCACACCACGTTCAATCGTCCAATGTTTACGTTTCTTACACTAAGCGAGGCATCGCTGACATTTACCGGCGTGATGTGTGGCTTATGAGCAGCCGCTCGACCATGAAATCCTATTTTGCTCACCTCTCTCCTAATTGTCATAGTACTTGCAGTAGATCCTGATGCAGTTTGGAATTCCTACGTGATTGTCTGGGTAGACGTCTGCCTATTACACATTACGGCCCTGTTCAACTGTCGGCTGTCTCTATCAGTCAACAGACGAGGTCGGCCTGTACGCTTTTGTGCCGTACGTGTCCCCTCACGTTTCCACTTCACTATCACATCGGAAACAGTGGACTTAGGGAGGTTTAGGAGTGTGGAAATCAAGTGTACAGACTTATGACACAAGTGACACACAATCACTTGACCACGTTCGAAGTCCGAGTTCCGCGGAGCCTCCCATTCTGCTCTCTCACGATGTGTAATGACTACTGAGGTCGCTGATATGGAGTATCTGGCAGTAGATGGCAGCACAATGCATCTAATATGAAAAACTTATCTTTTTGGAGGTGTCCGGATACCTTTGACCACAAAGTGTACTTGGAGACACGCGGTAAGGACTGTATGAAAGCATTCGTGAAACGTTCGGTAGAGAGCTGGTTAGTTAGGGAGCGCAGTATGCTGGTGGATTTGTCCACCAAATACAACAGTTCTTTCGAAACACTTTCTAATTTTCCAAGAAGCGCAGATAGCTTATTCGCAGGTTCCATAGTTACGAGTAAGGTTACTCACAATTCCAATAGTCTATAGAAAATATAAAAAAATTCAGAAGGTTATTTTGTTGCGTGTGCAATTGCTCATAACTGGAACCTTTATGGGTGTTCAACAGGAAACAAGAATTCTGGAAAACAAGTAAGTAAACTGCTTTTTGTTTCAAAAGTAATCACCATAACTGATAATACATTTATCCCACGGTGACAAGATGGTCAATACCTTTATGGAAAATCGTTTGTGGTTATCTACATAACCATGATAGTACGAAGGCGTGCATTACTTCGCCCGAAGCAAATGGATGACCACGATTGTCTTTCTTCAGGGCTCCAGAAATACGGAAATCGCACAGGGAGAGATCGGAATTTAACCGACGGGAAGAAGATGCTGTGATATGCAAATGATTAGCTTTTCAGAGCATTCACACAAGGTTGGCGCGGTGGTGACACCTACAACGTGCTGACATGAGGAATGTTTCCAGTCGATTTCTCATACACAAACAGCAGTTGACCGGCGTTGCCTGGTGAAATGCGTACCATCACGTTTCCGACTTTGATAAAGGTCGAATCGTAGCCTATCGCGATTGCGGTTTATCGTATCGCGACATTTCTGCTCGCGTTGGTCGAGATCCAATGCCTGTTAGCAGAATATGGAATCGGGGAGGGGGGGGGGGGGTTCAGGCTGGTAATACGGAACGCCGTGCTGGATCCCAACGGACCCGTACCCGTATCACCAATAGTCGAGATGACAGGCATCTTATCCGCATGGCTGTAACGGATCGAGCAGCCACGTCTCGATCCCTGAGTCAACAGATGGGGACGTTTGCAAGACAACAACCATCTGCACGAACAGTTCGACGACGTTTGCAGCAACATGGACTATCAGCTCGGAGACCATGGCTGCGGTCACCCTTGATGCTGCATCACAGACAGGAGCGCCTGCGATGGTGTACTCAACGACGAACCTGGGTCCACGAATGGTAAAACGTCATTTTTCCGGATGAATCCAGGTTCTGTTTATAGCATCGTGATGGTCGCGTCCGTGTTTGGCGACATCGCTGTGAACGCACGTTGGAAGCGTGTATTCGTCATCGCCATACTGGCGTGTCACCCAGCGTGATGGTATGGGGCGCCATTGGTTACACGTCTCGGTCAGCTTCTGTTCGCATTGATGGCACTTTGAACAGTAGACGTTACATTTAAGATGTGTTGCGACCCGTGGCTCTACCCTTCATTCGATCCCTGCGAAAACCTACATTTCAGCAGGATAATGCAGGGACGCATGTTGCAGGTCCTGTACGGGCCTTTCTGGCTACAGAAAATGTTCGACTGCTGCCCTGGCCAGCACATTCCCCAGATCTCTCACCAAATGAAGACGTCTGGTCAATGGTGGCCGAGCAACTGGCTCGTCACAAGACGTCTGGTTAATGGTGGCCGAGCAACTGGCTCGTCACAATACGCCAGTCACTACTCTTGATGAACTGTGGTATCGTGTTGAAGCTGCATGGGCAGCTGTACCTGTACATGCCATCCAAGCTCTGTTTGACTCAATGCCCAGGCGTATCAAGGCCGTTATTACGGCCAGAGGTGGTTGTTCTGGGTACTGATTTCTCAGGATCTATGCACCCAAATTGCGTGAAAATGTAATCGCATGTCAGTTCAAGTATAATATATTTGTCCAATGACATCATCTGCATTTATTCTTGGTGTAGCAATTTTAATGACCAGTAAGTACAAAGAAGGTAGCTGCGAAGAAACCATGGGTAACAGAAGAAGTACTTCAGTTGATTGATGAAAGGAGGAAGTACAAACATGTTCCGGGAAAATCAGGAATACAGAAATACAAGTCGCTGGGGAATGAAATAAATAGGAAGTTCAGGGAAGCTAAGACGAAACGGCTGCAGGAAGAATGTGAAGACATCGAAAAAGATATGATTGTCGGAAGGACAGACTCAGCATACAGGAAAGTCAAAACAACCTTTGGTGACATTAAAAGCAACGGTGGTAACATTAAGAGTGCAACGGGAATTCCACTGTTAAATGCAGAGGAGAGACCAGATAGGTGGAAAGAATTCTCTGAAAGCCTCTATGAGGGTGAAGATTTGTCTGATGTGATAGAAGAAGAAACAGGACTCGATTTAGAAGAGATGGGGGATCCAGTATTAGAATCGGAATTTAAAAGAGCTTTGGAGGACTTACGGTCAAACAAGGCAGAAGGGATAGATAACATTGCATCAGAAATTCTAAAATCTTTGGGGGAAGTGGCAACAAAACGACTATTCACGTTGGTGTGTAGAATATATGAGTCTGCCGACATACCATCTGACTTTCGGAAAAGCATCATCCACACAATTCCGAAGACGGCAAGAGCTGACAAGTGCGAGAATTATCGCACAATCAGCTTAACAGCTCATGCATCGAAGCTGCTTACAAGAATAATATACAGAAGAATGGAAAAGAAAATTGAGAATGCGCTAGGTGACGATCAGTTTGGCTTTAGGAAAAGTAAAGGGACGAGAGAGGCAATTCTGACGTTACGGCTAATAATGGAAGTAAGGCTAAAGAAAAATCAAGACACTTTCCTAGGGTTTGTTGACCTGGAAAAAGCGTTCGACAATATAAATGGTGCAAGCTGTTCGAGATTCTGAAAAAAGTAGGGGTAAGCTATAGGGAGAGACGGCTCATATATAGAATATGTACAACAACCAAAAGGGAATAATAAGAGTGGACGATCAAGAACGAAGTGCTCGTATTAAGAAGGGTGTAAGACAAGGCTGTAGCCTTTCACCCCTACTCTTCAATCTGTACATCGAGGAAGCATTGATGGAAATAAAAGAAAGGTTCAGGAGTGGAATTAAAATACAAGGTGAAAGGATATCAATGATACGATTCGCTGATGACATTGCTATCCTGAGTGAAAGTGGAGAAAAATTAAATGATCTGTTGAACGGAATGAACAGTCTAATGAGTACACAGTATGGTTTGAGAGTAAATCGGAGAAAGACGAAGGTAATGAGAAGTAGTAGAAATGAGAACAGCGAGAAACTTAACATCAGGATTGATGGTCACGAAGTCAATGAAGTTAAGGAATACTGCTACCTAGGCAGTAAAATAACCAATGACGGACGGAGCAAGGAGGACATCAAAAGGAGACTTGCTATGGCAAAAAAAGGCATTTCTGGCCAAGAGAAGTCTACTAATATCAAATACCGGCCTTAATTTGAGGAAGAAATTTCTGAGTATGTACGTCTGGAGTACAGCATTGTATGGTAGTGATACATGGATTGTGGGAAAACCGGAACAGAAGAGAATCGAAGCATTTGAGATGTGGTGCTATAGACGAATGTTGAAAATTAGGTGGACTGATAAGGTAAGGAATGAGGAGGTTCTACGCAGAATCGGAGAGGAAAGGAATATGTGGAAAACACTGATAAGGAGAAGGGACAGGATGATAGGACATCTGCTAAGACATGAGGGAATGACTTCCATGGTACTAGAGGGAGCTGTAGAGGGCAAAAAGTGTAGAGGAAGACAGAGACTGGAATACGTCAAGCAAATAATTGAGGACGTAGGTTGCAAGTGCTACTCTGAGATGAAGAGGTTAGCACAGGAAAGGAATTCGTGGCGGGCCGCATCAAACCAGTCGGTAGACTGATGACAAAAAAAAAAAAAAAAAAAAAAAAAGTGTATATAGAGAACAACAGTGGTTTCTGTGTCACTCTTGACGGTATTCTTGTCTCACAGTGGGATAAACATATGATCAGTTACGGTGATTGCTTTGAAAATAATAAACGGTTGACTTACTTTTTTTCCATCTGACTGGTTTCCATTTCACTGTCCCTTACAATCCAGAGCAGGATGTGCGGTGTTCGATATGGCAGTGGGGGGATGGGAACTGAGGATCCACTTGGGGGGAAGGTAAACGGACGATGAAAGCAAGTTGGACAGCATGACGTAACCTTCCGGCTACAGCCTTGTGGTTTATACTCCCTAGCGGTAAGCGGTGTCGAGGAAACGAAAGACCTCTCCTGGATAGCGTGCCTCGGCGGATGCAAATAACCGAGCGGTCGATAGTCACCGCCCAATTGGCAATGATGACGTCTTTACAGCAGCCGCGGTCAGCTTTGTTTCGGTACCTCCAGAACTCGAGGAACCTGGGATTTTCGCAACTATCGGCCGGCTGGAGGACTGCGCCTCGGGTTTGCTCCCGCGGCTGCCAGAGGCGGGTTGCGTGAGAAGGTACCCTGAGCCAGAGGAGGCCTGTTCCTGCCGAGGCCACGGAGTGCCGTGCAGGCCGCCCCCGAGGAGTGGCCGTCCTTCTTTTCGCCGCCCCCGCGCCCGCCCCCGCCGCCCCCGGCAGCGGCTCCACAGCAGCACAGCGCGATAAATCCGGCCCGGCTCGGGCCGGCAGCGCCACCGGCCGTTTCCATTTGCGTGGGAGGGCCATCCGAGGCGAGCAACAGCGCCGCCGCCCCCGCCGGTCCTCGGGGGAGCGGCCAACACTTTGTTTCGGCCGCCGTGCTGCTTCCGCTGCCCGACGCACGACTTCCGCTTCCCTTCCTTAGACCGCCCTTTCGTGTCTCCCGCGCCTCCCTCTGTCCGGCCGGGTCCTACCCTTTCCAAGTCGTTGCCACTTCCCGCTGCTGTCGTCCTGTTCTCGGCTCTTCGAGCTACGATTCATAGGTACGCGTAAGGTATTGCCAATAAAACCGCTATCTGCATCAACATCTGCACTGTACCTCGAGGTAAACAACTGAGACCCTGCTATGTTGATAACAGGTCTCAAGGCTACATAGAGAGAAAGAACCAAGCCCATAGAGGATTCTGAACAACAAACTTTATTTACCAGGAATCGAAACAACCAACAATGGTAACAGCGCAGAGGTACAATGATATTACAACTTACTAATTGTGCAAATAATAAATGAAATCAAAAAATTCAGAAAAATCTTGCCAATCAAATAGCGTAACGTTTAAGAATATATACTTTAATTTGAGACAACTGGCAGCAATTTCCTTCAATAAAAGAATTTTTCTTCCAACGTGGAACTTATGCTTTAGTTTCTGAGCAAACTTAGTTGCAAAATACAGTTTTCTTAAAAGATAAAGCAATGAGTTTCAAGAAAAGACTTTACAGGTGTTCTACTCATTCAGTGCAAATACTTCATACAAAATTATTTGCCAGAAGACTGACAAACCTGGCGGCTGCAAAAGCGATTCAAATTCTTTAAATATTTTAAAACACAAAAAATGATGATTTAGAAACTACAGTTTTCTTACAGACACAATACATGCATCCATTATAGTACTTCTCAAACTTAGCATCCTTCCGTGGCAACGCGTGAACAGCTGTCCTGCCGGATTAGAAAACAACAAGTTCCTTGGTTCAAATAGCTCTGAGCACTATGGGACTCAACTGCTGAGGTCATAAGTTCCCTAGAACTTATAACTACTTAAACCTAACTATCCTAACGACATCACACACATCCATGCCCGAGGCAGGATTAGAACCGTAGCGGTCTCGCGGTTCCAGACTGTAGCGCCTAGAACCGCTCGGCCCCACCGCTCGGTCAACAAGTTGCTTCTGTAGCACACCAGACAGCTATTAGAACATGGCCCGTACTACGACAACTGTGAAGCCAGCCAATCGTTTGCATGCAAGGTGTTAAATCAGATATTAACGAACAGCCATGCAAACAGCCAATAAGCCCCAAGTTCTTAAAGCAAATTGTAACACTTTAAAGCACCAAGACATTTTCATTGCAACTTTAACCACCAAATGATTTAAGTAGGATGCTTATTGATATACTCCAGCTGTGCACACAGCAGTAAATGCACAGTTCATTACAGCGTTAAGAAAAAAATCACACCTTTAGATTTACCACTAAAATGGCATTGCATAATTTGAGCTGCTTGCGCACACAGTTGAGTGGAGGTAGCCAGTGCGTAATCAACTGCTGCAAGAGCAAGGTTTACCAGTAAGTTGGTGACTCACAATTCAAACCACACACGCTGCAGTTCAATACAGCATACTTCAAAGAACACAGCAGACTTTACCACAGTATCGAGTACTGAACTTGTCAGGCCCTGGGCTTTAAATAGATACTACTCCAACAACATTTCCCGGACGCAAGCTCTATACAGTTTGAACAATTCGCACGGCTTTCGTAAGTAAATCACCCAACAGACACAGTTAGAACTTGTAAGCACAATGGCGCCTACAGGGCGAGGAACACCCGCACACAAACGCCACAGTACATTTGAGGTACCACAACTCAACGCGGAAGTCATAAAGGGCCACCCGACAGTTAATCGTACAAGAACGATCCTTAGTGGGAAAACAGCTTACCCACTAGATTTAACGCAGCTGAAGATGAGAGCAGCGGATAGAAGTCTTGGCACGGTAACAGGATGCAGGTGATTGCGTTCAGGCCTCTGCGCGGCTACACCGTCCTCCAGACCTAGCAAGGCTCCAGTTCCGTTACCAGCATGACGTGTCACATGCCACGTTGCCCCTCGAGAGCGTTGCAACGTCCGTACTCGGCCAAAATGAACTCCGGGCTCGCACGACCCAGCGCCGACCACGGCACGATCGCGGCACGACCAGTACTCCACAAAGACGACTGACAGGGTCACTGCCCTCTCTTCACAACCAGCGTAACTGTCACCACGTCGCCGCGCGGAGTGGCCACGCGGTTGGAGGCGCCATGGCGTTAATCGTGCGGCCCCTCCCGCCGGAGGTTCGGGTCCTCCCTCGGGCATGGGTGTGAGTGTTGTCCTTAGCGTTAAGTTAGTTCAAGTAGTGTGTAAGTCTAGGGACCGATGACCTCAGCAGTTTGGTCCCTTAGGAATTCACACACGTATGAACAGTTGAACATTGTGAGAGGCACCCACATGCCTTACTCATACTGTGGCATCAAGTAGTCAGGCCTGCAAGATGAGCGGTCTGCCAAGCGAGTGGATTCATTCATATTTATCGAGTAACATGAACTCTAGTACTCACACTTAAGTTACAAGTTATCCTCCTATATGATTAATACGCAACGGAAACACGCATCTGACTATCAGTAATTTACAGAACTCTGACTGTACACTACGCACTGGCAATACCACGTTTTCTTTCTTTTTTCATTTAACGGCTTTTGTCAACACGTGGCCACCGCACTGAATATGAATGGCGCACACATTATAAATTTGGGACATTATGACAACATACAATTCGAAGGAAAAGTCCACCAATCTTTTTCTTTTCACTATTCTATTTATTCCGATAAATTCTCTAACCTAAACACACGAATTCTATAACCTACAACAATATCACATGAGAAATTCCGCCCAGTGGGCATGGCTTTACATTGGTGTATCTCTATATTATGGTCTCGTAATTATTTAACGCTACAGTGCACTTTCTGGATAGGATGGTGGATCTTTTATTATACCTCACACTTCGACTCTCACAATCATCATCACGAAACTTTCCTCCAGACCGAGCGGTACCGAAGGAACAAGCATAACCCACTAATCTTTTGAAACTACCTTGCTTCTCTCCCATGCAAACCACACATACCCAAATTACATGACATACATCACACTGCAATAAGAAATATAAAACACTAAATAGTCACAACACTATCACTTTCAGCTTTCCCACTTCAATTAATATTTATCCCAGTTTCACACGACACTGCCCCACTTCATAATTCTACTTTCCTACTCTGAACTCTGGAGATATATGCACGTCTTCCTGTGCAATGCAAGCCAAGTGGCGTTGCTGGATAGACGACCGACTCACCTTGCTTCTCTCTCAGAGTTTGAATCTAGCGTCACACGGAATTATATCACGTAAGGTAATATTAAGAACGTATTCATCACACACGCGAGTCCTCAACTGATACCATGGATGTGTACTTCTCTTTATACTTTGTCTCATACACAGATTGAGACTCACACAGTACTCACCACGTGGAAGTACTCGTCTCTAATTTCAAGTCCTGCACACGCCATTTCTTAAATATTTCAACTTATGGTACACACGCTATTTCTTAAATATTTCAACTTATTGTACACACGCTATTTCTTAAATATTTCAACTTATTGTACATACGCTAGTAATTCAGCTTAACTTAAGCACACGGAAGTATTTCAACTTATTGCTACACGTGGTTTCATTGTGACCGTTGGTCACTTCCGAAGATTACTACAATCCCTTTAATATTACCTGCCTGACATTTAATTCTCCCCACAAAAGTTCCTGAAATAGAGAAATTATTATTTCAAACTACTCTTAAATATTCCACATGCATACCATGTCTCCACTCTTTCATCATTACGGAGCACAACTAAAACTGGTCTTAACAGCACAAGATCCAGCGGCAGAGTGCTGAAACATGGCCGTTCTTGAGGTTCTCTCCCACCTCTGTCGAAGTGGGGAGCACCTTTCTACCGCATTGGTCAGCCACATTTCAGGCGCTCAAAGGATCGACTCAAAGATGATCATATATTCACATTCACTATCTGCGGTTAGCAGACGACCATACATTCATTCATTTCACAGATCTCACCAAACTGGATGTAGGGATTTACTTTGTGGGATTGCACATGTGATCAATTAAATAAATAAATTGTCATTCTTTCCCACACTGGTATCCGGCTTCGCTGTATTAATTGAAATTGAGTTATTTTACAAATAAAACGTGTTCTTCTGACAAAAATAATGAAGTATGTTGTACCTATTTTCAATGTCGGGCGGTACTGTACCCTTTCAATTGCACCACGTCTCGCTGATGCGCCGAACCTTCGAATCGTCCCGTGCGCACCTAAATAGGCCACCTCAATCAACCGCACCGCGGCAAAGCGAGGGCGCGAGAAAGAGCCGACACACTAATCGTTTCAGAGAAGTTACGGCTCAGATCCTACTACCTTTCCTATACAGGTACCACGGGCATTTGAAACACCAACGGCTACATTTTTCCACTCTGTGGGCACACAGCCGATTGTGGTGCGGAGGAGGGTACTTCTGGTACCACTCTCTCTTCCCCTGTTCCCCCACTGCATTCGCGAATGGTGCGTGGGAAAAACGACTGTCGGTAAAACTCCATATGAGCTTTAATTTCTCAGATTTTCTCCTCCTGGTAATTTCGCGAGACATATGTGGGCAGAAGTCATACGTTGTACGACTCTTTCCGGAAGGATTCTCTCGGAATTTCAACATCAAACATCTCTGTGATGCAAATCGCTTCTGTTGTACCGTCTGCTACTGCAGTTTGTTGATCCTCTCCGTGCCGCTTTCGCGCTGCGTAAATGATCACGAGACGAAACGCGAGGTTCATCGTTGGATATTCTCTGTCTTTTCTAAGTGCACCAGACTTGAGAGCAAGGCTTAAGGATCAGTCTAACAAATCTTCTTAAGCCACTTACTCTCACTCTCCCTTCATGGATATGTGGTTACACCTGTTCCGCTCAACAAGGACCAGTCATCTCTCCTGTGGTCTACGCCTCTGTCTTGTCCCTCTAGGTTTACTGTCGAGAATTTATTTTGCAAGGCTTTCATGCAGTCTAACTACATGTTCTCACCATCTGGTCCTGTTTACATCTATTTTCTTGTGCACTGAATCAACTTCTAACTCATTTCTAATGTCTTCAGTTCTGCAGCAAACTTTTCTAGTCTACCTTTACAGAGAAATGTTATTTCTGCATCTTGAATCTTGTTCATATACTTTTGCGTGGGAACCAAGGTTTCATATCCATGGAGGTCAGCAGAGACTGTCATGACTTTGTAAAACTTCATCTGTATCTCCATAAAAGGTTTTTTTTAATTATTTACTTTATTGCGCCATAGATCGTGTTAAGCTTTGGGATTTTGTTAACAGCTTTTATCAGTATTTCGTCCAATGCCAAAGCCAAGATACTGATAGTAGATTATCTCCTCTATACTTATTTACCTCCTCTATATTTATTTACTATAATTTTGGGTCTTATAAGAGATTTTGCCTTGAAATCCGTAGCCCTCTCTTTATTTATGGAGATGTTCAAGTTAGATATAGAAGCCAATAAATTAAGGTAAACAAATGGAGGCTATCAGGAGTTTATTTTGTTGAATTATTATTTGATCATCTGTGTTTAATAGTTTACTGAAGCATTTCTTCCTAGTGATATTTGTGTAGTAGGTGATGTTTTAGCTACTATTTTCACTGTGAGACAAAGCTGCCATTGGATGCACTTAAACTTATGGAGATGTCTCGACCACAATTTTATTATCCAAATACACCTCACGTGTTTCATATTTATATCATAATAAAGGCAAATGCTTGAAGTCATTACTCTGATTCAGTAGAAACTTCTCCAAATGGATGTGTCTAGTCAACATTCCTTCACAACTGGTAACTGGAAACTCAAGTTTCTACTTGCCTGTTGTGAAGGAATGTTGACTAGGTACCAAGTGTCCGTTATGTTATTTCTAGTATTCTTTGCGTTTGTCCAGTCGGCTGCAAGTGGATTTTTATGTGAAAGAACGGTTAAGAGTGATGTCATGGTATTTTGGACAAATGCTGTTGTTTAGATGAAAAGTTATAGCTACATTTTTAATAGTCTCTTGATCCATTTTGGAAAGGAATCCGGCAGTGATACTGCGTGACATAGATTCGACTAGTCCTTGGTAGGTTTTCGAAGGTATGTGGCACCAAATGTTCACAAAATTCTCTAAATTACAGGCTGGTGATGTATAGTCGCAGAACTGTAGTGTCTCAGATGTGTTCCATTGTATTAAGATCAGGCAGACATTCATGACCAAGACATCAACGTCAGTTCATTATTATATTTCTCAAACCACTAGAATGCGATTATCGCCTTAGACAGTTATACTACTGAAGATGCATCACTGTTGGGGAAGATGGCAAGCATGAGGGGATCCAGGAGATCCACAATAATGTTCACATAGTTCTATGTTGTCAAGGTACCTTTGATTACTATCACGGATCCTAAGGCAGCCGAGCTGAATGTCTCAGATAACATAATACTGCCCTTTCCGCCCTGTGTCCACTGCTTGGTGCATGTCTCGACCATCGACCTGATGTAACAAGAAACGCGATTAATCCGACTCTTTTCCATTGGTCCACTGCACTCACGGGGACACGTAGGTGTCTTCTGCTGTGGGTCCCCATGTTCATCAATGTACACTGGACGGTGTGCTTCGAAACTGACATCAGATCTGCCACAGACAGCCGTCTAACCTTCTTTACATAGAGGGCAAGTTTCCGGCCAACACTTTCTGTGATAAGACGTGGACTTACAACATGTTGTAGCCCACTCATGGTTTTACTGTCCTCCAACAACAAAATACATGTTTTAGTGGGGGCTGAAGGGACCAGACTACAAAGGCCATCGGTCCCTTTTTCCATCACTATGAAACACCCATAAGGAAGAAAAACAAGCAACGGAGATGACAAGGGACGACACAGAACAAGAAAGACATAGACAAAGACCAGAAAACAGGAATTAAAACATGTTTTTGTCTGTAAGCGCATTTTTCATATTTTGCCTACTCGCACTTTCCGCAGATGCTCATGACAGCAGCACGTGATACAGTCCACCAGCTTCTCCTTTTCACAGATGCTCGTTGTCAGGTGCCGGGCCGTAGCAATCAGCCCATTGTCATAGCAGTGGATTTCCCCATCTGCTGCCACTATCGTCGCCAGAATGATTCCCCATTTCTGTCTCCTCCACTTACACACTTTCCTTGCCCCATCCCGTCCTAACAAAGCCACCAGCCGATATTTCATTGTCGCACTGGGCCGTGGTTATAATCGTTTTGGTTCATCAGCATGTGTGCAGCAGATCAGCAAACGTTCCTCTGATACACGAGGATGAGATATGTACACAACGACCTTTAACCGCTAAATTACAGGCCCATATCATTAACGTCGATATGCAGCAGGATTTTGAAACGTATATTTGTGTTTGAACATTTTGAATTACCTCGAAGAAAACGGTCTGTTGACACACAGTCAGCATGGATTTAGAAAACACCGTTCTTGTGAAACACAACCAGCACTTTACTCGCATGAAGTGTTGAGTGCTACTGACAAGGGATTTCATATTGTTTCCGTATTTCTGGATTTCAGGAAGACTTTTGACACTGTACCACACAAGCTGCTTGTAGTGAAATTGCGTACTTATGGAATATCTTCTCAGTTAAGTGACTGAATACGTGATTGTCAGTCATAAAGGTTACAGTTCGTAGCAATTGACGGAAAGTCATCGAGTAAAAGAGAAGTGATTTCTGGCGTTCCCCAAGGTAGTGTTATAGGCCCTTTGCCGTTCCCTACCTATATAAACCATTTGTGAGACAATCTGAGCAGCCCTCTTAGGTTGTTTGCAGATGACGCTGTCGTTTATAGACTAATAAAGTCATCAGAACAAAATTGCAAAACAATTTAGAAAAGATATCTAAAAATGGTTCAAATGGCTCTGAGCACTATGGGACTTAACCTCTGTGGTCATCAGTCCCCTAGAACTTAGAACTACTTAAACCTAACTAACCTAAGGACATCACACACATCCATGCCCGAGGCAGGATTCGAACCTGCGACCGTAGCAGTCGCGCGGTTCCGGACTGAGCGCCTAGAACCGCTAGACCACCGCGGCCGGCGAAAAGATATCTGTATGGTGCGAAAATTGGCAATTAACCCTAAATAACGAAAAGTGTGAGGTCATCCACATGAGTGCTAAAAGGAATCCGTTAAACTTAGGTTACACTATCAATCAGTCAGATCTAAAGGCCGTTAAGTCAACTAAATACCTAGGAATTACGATTACGGACAACTGAAATCGAAAAGAATACATGGAAAATGTTGTCGGGAAGGCTAACCAAAGACTGCGTTTTACTGGCAGGACACTAAGAAACTGTAACAGTTCTACTGAGGAGACTGCCTACACTACACTTCGTAACACCTCCGTTTTTATCCCGACTTGATCTGATCGAATAGCAGCCCAGTATCTATTATTAACATGACCGTGAACCTGATGGGGCTAGTAATCCGAATTGACTGCTACAGAAGTTGTTACTTTCCAGTTCGTCCTGTTCAATACTATCATACTGAATGTATGGTAATAAGGAACACCAACGCAGTTTTACTAATTACGAACTTATATTCTTCTCAAAACACAAAAAGGAGACAGCCACTGCCTTCGTCATACATATCTAATTACGGCTAATCTCAGCACAGGCTTTCTTCATTTGCCATTATCGTCACACGCTAATCCATCACTGCATCCAACACTGCAATCCAAGGTCAGGCCGGCGCGGTAGACGCGAAACTAAATATCGGCACTAGTAACGTCACTGATCACTTTTATAAAGGTACTTCACCACTTTCCCGGTATTTATTTATTATTTAGGGGTCTAGCCACGGCGATGGTGACACCCTTCTCAGTTTTAACCCTGTATTCCAATAATGGCCTCCACACACACACACACACTCACCATTCCGGCCAACCACTCTGGCGCATCTCGACACTCGCTCTCGCAACACGTCACAATCGATTGTTCACCCTATCGACCTGTGCCGAGTGCAAAGTTATAGTAAGCGCCTACGGACACCTTACCTTAAAACTTGTCCGTCCTCTTTTGGAATACTGCTGAGCGGTGTGGGATCCTCACCAGGCAGGACTGACGGAATACATCGAAAAAGTTCAAAGAAGGGCAACACGTTTTGTATTATCGTGAAATAGTGGAGAGAGTTTCACTGAAATGATCTGTGATTTGGGGTGTACATCATTAAAACACAGTCGTTTTTCGTTGCGGAGGAATATTCTTACGAAATTCCGATCACCATCCTTCTCCTCCTAATGCGAAAATATTTTGTTGACGCCACCCTACATAGGGAGAAACCATCACCATGATAAAACAAGGGAAACCAGAGCTCGTACGGAAAGATATAAGGGTTCGTTCTTTCCGCGTAGTATACGAAATTGGAATGATAGAGAATTGTGAAGCTGATCCGATGAACCCTCTGCCAGGCAGTTAAAAGTGATTTGAAGAGTATCCGTATTAATGTAGATGTAGATGTAATGCTTTAGAAAGAGAGGAGATTACGACGAGACACTAGAGAATAAATGTAAGGAAGTAGAGGCTTATCTCACGAGGGGTCAGATAGATACAGCCTACAGGAAAATTAAAGAGACCTTTGGAGATAAGAGAACCGCTTGTATGAGCATCAAGAGCTCAGGGGGAAACTCAGTTCTAAGCAAAGAAGGGAAAGCAGAAAGGTGGAAGGAGTATATAGAGGGTCTATACAGGGGCGATGTTCATGAGGACAATATTATGGAAATGGAACATGAGGTAGATGAAGATGAAATGGGTGATATGAATGTGCGCGAAGAGTTTGACAGAGCACTGAAAGACCTAAGTCGAAACAAGCCTCCGGGAGTAGATAAAATTCCATTAGAACTACTGACAGCCTTGGGAGAGCCAGTCCTGACAAAACTGTAACGTCTGGTGAGCAAGATGTATGAGACAGACGAAATTCCCTCAGACTTCAAGAAGAATATAACAATTCCAATCCCAAAGAAAGCAGGTGTTGACAGATGTGAAAATTACCGAACTATCAGTTTAATAAGTCACAGCTGCAAAATACTATCGCGAATTCTTTACAGACGAATGGAAAAACTGGTAGAAGCCGACCTCGGGGAAGATCAGTTTGGATTCCGTAGAAATGTTGAAACACGTGAGGCAATACTGACCCTACGACTTATCTTGGAAGAAAGATTAAGGAAAGGCAAACCTATGTTTCTAACATTTGTAGATTTAGAGAAAGCTTTTGACAATGTTGACTGGAATACTCTCTTTCAAATTCTGAAGGTGGCAGGGGTAAAATACAGGGAGCTATTTACAATTTGTACAGAAATCAGATGGCAGTTATAAGAGTCGAGGGACATGAAAGGGAAGCAGTGGTTGGGAAGGGAGTGAGACAGTGTTATAGACTATCCCCGATGCTATTCAATCTGTATATTGAGCAAGTAGTAAAGGAAACAAAAGAAAAGTTCGGAGTAGGTATTAAAATCCATGGAGAGGAAATAAAAACGTTGAGGTTCACCGATGACATTGTAATTCTGTCAGAGACGGCAAAGGACATGGAAGAGCAGTTGAACGGAATGGACAGTGTCTTGGAAGGAGGATATAAGATGAACATCAACAAAAGCAAAACGAGGATAATGGAATGTAGTCGAATTAAGTCGGGTGATGCTGAGGGAATCAAGTTAGGAAATGAGACACTTAAAGTAGTAAAGGAGTTTTGCTATTTGGGGAGCAAAATAACTGATGATGGTCGAAGTAGAGAGGGTGTAAAATGTAGACTGGCAATGGCACAGAAAGCGTTTCTGAAGAAGAGAAATTTGTTAACATCGAGTATTGATTTAACTGTCAGGAAGTCGTTTTTGAAAGTATTTGTATGGAGTGTAGCCATGTATGGAAGTGAAACATGGACGATAAATAGTTTACACAAGAGGAGAATAGCAGCTTTCGAAATGCGGTGCTACAGAAGAATGCTGAAGATTAGATGGGTAGATCACATAACTAATGAAGAGGTATTGAATAGAATTGGGGAGAAGAGGAGTTTGTGGCACAACTTGACTAGAAGAAGGGGTCGGTTGGTAGGACATGTTCTGAGGCATCAAGGGATCACCAATTTAGTACTGGAGAGCAGCGTGGAGGGTAAAAATCGTAGAGGGAGACCAAGAGATGAATACACTAAGCAGATTCAGAAGGATGTAGATTGCAGTAGGTACTGGGAGATGAAGAGGCTTGCACAGGATAGAGTAGCATAGAGAGCTGCATCAAACCAGTCTCAGGACTGAAAACCACAACAACAACGACGACGACGAGACCACCGGTACCTGTACCTTTTAACCAGTGGGATCGAATGTCTTGTAGGATTAATATGAAGCGGTTCACCGATAATTGCACCCGGCCTCTAATCGTTGGCAGGCGAGGTTTTCCTTAAGAACTGTGGAGTTGTAAAATATACTACCAGTCAGATTACACTGAGATGAGAGGCACAAGTGCCGAGGATTCCTCGCTGTCGGAAACAAAAATCCTGCCTGAGGCGGCCGACGGTCTGGCGATTCGTGTGGAGCAGAGACAGATGGCGGCGGCGCCGTCGGCGCCGGGCGGAGAGCGAACCGGCGGCCCACGCGGTTTAATCAAATCCGCGCGCGAACTTGATTTGCGCCCGGGCCACATACCGCCCCGCCGCGACGCTCCAGTCGTCCCAATTCAGAGCGGCGCCCGTTCGGCGTCTATGATTAAATCCCCGGAGATGGATTTCTGGGAAGTGCGGCGGCCCGCTGTCTGGACGAGTGCCGCTCCGCCGTCTGATTGCGACTCTCCGGGCCGGAGATACTGCCGCATCCGAACCCGGTGACAGCGTAGGCGGGGCGTCGATCTCTTTCTCGCCCACTCCCTTGATCTCTCTCTCTCTCTCTCTCTCTCTCTCTCTCTCTCTCTCTCTATATATATATATATATATATATATATATATATATATATATATATATATCAGAAAGGTGGAAAATTTTAGTAACTGGGGTGAATTACAAAGGGAGTCCCACAGGGCCCAATTCTGGGTCCACTCCTATTCCTTACATATGTGAATGACCTTCCACTCAATATTCAATAGCCAAAATTGATATTGATTTAGTAGACGGAGTCTTCGTTGCATTTAAATTCTTAAATTTTATTTTTAGATTGCCAGTTTCGATCTTCTGAGGAGATCGTCATCAGGTCTGCAGTCCTTGATGACAGTAGGAATCGATGGCGTGGAGCAGGTTCCGTCCGTGCAGGCGTGGAGAACACTGCAGAGTTCTGAACACCTGCTCCTACTGTCATCAAGAAATGTAGGTCTGATGATGATATTTTAGAATGAAATAATAAGAAACCAACAGCATAAAAGAAATTTGATTTCTTTACTGGTTTCGGGAATTTAGTGCCCTTTTTTCGGAAGGTTGTGGTTCAAATGGCTCTGAGGACTATGGGACTTAATATCTGAGGTCATCAGCCTCCTAGAACTTAGAACTACTTGAACCTAACTAACCCAAGGACATCACACACATTCATGCCCGAGGCAGGATTCGAACCTGCGACTGTAGCGGCCGCGCGGTTCCAGACTGAAGCGCCTAGAATCGCACGGCGACACCGGCCGGCCGGAAGGTTATGCCTACCGCACAAGGCAGTGAAGAAGAGCACTAAGTGACCGAAGTCAGTAAATAAATTAAATTTCTTTAATGTAACTAGTTGTTTATTATTTCATTATATACGACTACAGTCGCTGAAGACCGATAAAATACTATCTTTTTAGAAAATCGAAACTGGCCATCTAAAAATAGAAATTAACAACTTAAATGTGACCAAGACTGTGATTACTATATTAGTTATAATATTAACAGATCGCTGTTTTTCTGGAACAAAGTTCCAAAGAGTTTTAAAATTGGTCCTTTCTGCAGATGATACTAGTAATAATTCCAATTAGAGGGACAGCAACAGAAGAATTATTAACTGGTACTCAGAAAATGGACTGTCCCTAAATTTTGGAAAAAACACACTACATTCATTTCTGTACAACACACAGGGTAATACCAGCATTTTTTGTAGCACATAAGCTGGAGCCAGAAAGTGCGGTAGAATACGCCAAAATTTTGGGCGAACATATTGATGAAAACTGAGACGGATGAAACGTGATATTGAGCGTCTCAAACAAGGTTTTCTACTTTTGCTCTTCAAACAATTGCTAATTTTGGAAACAAACGTATCAGCCTCAGGACATATTTCAAATATTTGCTCTCAGTAATGTTGTACGGAACAATTTTTAGAGGTAACTCGTCACTTTGAAACGTCCCCTTTGAACAATTATACATGACTGTGCTTAAACTGACACACAATATTTTCTTAGCGCAACGCAATCTTCGCTGCTCAAGCTACTGCAATACAGCGAGCGCCACTACTGCCAGCTAAATAAAAGATTCAAACTATGGAAGGCACTAACTACTGATAGGGATAGTTAGCAAATGAAAGATATTAATAGAGAACAAACAATGTATTTACCTTGATATCATCATACATAAATATAGCAGTTCATGACAAATTTCAAAACTCCGCCATCTCTCTCCCTACATCCACCACTGCTGGCGGCTCACCTCCAACTGCGCAACGCTACGCGCTGTTCACATCCAGCTGCCTAACACTACAATGGCGAGTATTACAACAATGCAAAGCAGCCACAGACTGCACACAGCACAGCCAGTGATTTTCATACAGAGGTGGCGTTACCAATAAAAAAACCTAGACAGCCTACTTACATAGCCCCATGCTCCCCACAAAAAAATTTTACAAATTGGTTTGGGCAGTGGCCAATACAGATTTGAAAAAATTTTTCATAATTACAATAACAAAGAAATCAAATGCACACACTTATTGATACAATGTTGGTCAAAAGCTAAAATTTTGACACAGTCCATAAAGACAGTCCTGATCGTTCATCACGGTAAAATAGTAGTGTTTTTCTCAAAGTCTGAGCAGTAGAAGAAAATGCACACGAAAGTAGTGGATTTCCATGCAGTCTTGAAGAAGTAGTGTCCTTCCATCGGAATGACAGTGCTGACTCTTGACATGCAGACAAGTAATGGGCCACAACAGAGTAAACCCACAGCAGAATCAGTCGAAGTTTTGAAGAGTATTGGTAGGTCATCACAGAGTAGACCCACTGTAGTCCTGATAGAGATTGTGGTATTGGTGGGCCACCAGAGGTGCAGACCCACTGCAGTCCTTGTAGAAATAATGGCGTTGGTGGGTCATCATAGATGCAGACCCACTGTAGTCCTTGTAGAGACGGCCAGCAGCCATCTGTTGCGCCTGTGCAGGTGCACAATCACCATCGAAGAGTCTTGCGGAGAATATAGCAAGTCCACAACCACCACTTGTGCACTCACAAAGTTTATTGGAATTGTCCTTAGAACGAGCAATGCTGTAATCCAGTCCCTTGCTGAATTATCAACACACGTGCAAACACTAACAGTCCCTACTTCTCACATATTGTCCATATACTATGACCAACAGAAACGTGTGCAGTAAAATGGAACTTACAAGATACTTAATTTGATTATCTGGTGTCAATTACAATATTATAACACGAAAATATAATTACAAAGGTACAAAATACATCATTAAAAACATAACAATACAGATAACATTTGTAGTACAGGCTTTACAAAAGAATAGAAATAAACATATACATCAGTGTTACAGGAATTATGACATGAGTACAAAAATAAAAGATCAGAATCACTTTCGAAACATCAACTTCACACATGAGCATTAAAACAAAACAGAATAAATAATGTGTAAGCATATTTATAAGGTAAATAACATATTATTAATGCCAATTATATTTGAGGATAACAGTATTCCTCATCATAGTGAATGTAGCTTAGTACTAGAAAAATTCTACAATTCTTACCAGATAAACACATAAAGACAGGAAAAACACAAATACACAAGGGTACACAAACATATAGAGGGATGACACAAAAGGAAAGGACAGGGTTTGTTTTACTGTAGTATTTTGCATGGAGATCTCCCTTTGTTCATCATTATTCCCAATTGTACTATCTAAGCCTGCTGCCTGTATTTGTTCACATCCTCTTTCAAAATAGTTTTTCTCCACTGCACAATACTCATTTTGGTCCAAATCATTTTCATATAACTTCTCAATGCATTTTTTTCCTATTGTCCATAGTCAGTTTCTTATATCGTCTACCCCCTCTTAAGCTAACTTAAGTCTACTGAGCTCAGATGCTAAACTAAGGGACGAGGCAATGCAGCATCACATAAAACAATTAATATAAACAGCAATGAAAAAAAACGCAGATTTGCGAAGCTAGCAGCATTAAGAAATTAGCAAAGCAATTGTAATATTACAACTAATCTAAGGCAATGTGCAGCAAACAATAAAAATAAATCATTAGTAAAACTGGCTTAACAGAATAATGTAAAGTCAAATTCAATAACACTATGCCTGGCAAACAGCAGCAACTTATACCTAAACATGACATAGCTCAAGCAGAAAAAATATTACAGTAAAAACAACAATGCAGATAAGGGAAATGTATATTCACATCTTAATGTCTATGTAATTAAAGTGGTGCACCACAAATTATTCTACAAAAGAAATTACCAAGTACTTGAAAAGAAAATTATAGATGCAGTTACTGTTATTAGTCCCTTCTTATTGTTCTCTCCATTCCAAGAGCTCCTTTTTCGAAGAATGTGGATCAGAAAATACTTATTTAATAAATCTGTTGACAGAAAGTGTTCACATTAGCAGATGCATTTAAGTTTATTTTATAAAACCAATGCTGCAACACAGCTGGAAACCAGATATTTAACAAAATGAGCAATCTCTTAACTACAAAGACAATAGATGTAAAATGTTTCTAATCATTTCATTAGGCATTTTAGTAAATATCATAAATTACGAGCTCCACAGTATGCTTTCAACAAGGAAAAGTCAATAGCGAGGAAAATGGCCTCCCCTTTCTTTTTTTCTACCTGTGCTTCTGATGAGGCACTCACTAATGACTTGTTCTCCCGGCGTCTGACACAGCTGCGTGCCCACGACGCATTACTTACGTGCAGGTGGTCACTTAACTTTCTTACGGAAATATTTACGACAGCAGTTTCCGCTACTGTGACAGTCTCATATACAAAATTTCACGGGTCGAGAATTTGCGTTGCAAATGTGTAGAAACAAAATCCTGTAAATATAACAGCGTCCAAAAAATTTTCGCCAGCATTGTGATACATTCACGCATATACACACATTTCATAACTCTTAAAGTACGATTCTTGGTTTCCAACAACCATTTTCACAAACCAGAGTCCCTAGCCACTACTCATTATTCCTTACCTTATTCGTCGACACTTCTTCAATATTTCATCATGATAAATACGTAGCATAATAAACATTCATCAACAACATAATACACATCGTCGTCGTAATAATAACATCATAACACCTCAGTCAAATCTCAAAATCGCCGTAGCTTCCTCCAATAATAAAAAGAATTCTCTGCTCATTTAAATAGTGTCACCTACCTCAAACGTACTTTAAAAATCATGAACCCATACCAAATACATCATTCAAAGCTCTCATAGTATCACAATGGGTTCGAAAAAATTTGAACAGTTCACACAGTACAGACAAAATACAATTTCATAAGTGTGAAGTAATCCAACTCTGTAATTGCGTAAACATCTGTCACTGACGTAGTAAAAAAGTTTATCTGTCAGTTAAATGATCAGATGGCTGTGTAATTCTGTGTTGGAGAAATATGGTACCGATGTGTAAAGTTGTATAAGCAAATACCATATTAGCTAGGGCTCCTTGTGCTTGCCACACACATGGTACACAAAGTAAGTGTGTACCCCCCTGAGGATTAATGTAATTATACCCTCAGGTGTTACAGATTACAGCAATGGAACAAAATGTATCACGGAAAACTTTCTTTGTAATTCAAAAATCTTTAAAAATAAATGTTTTAAGTACAAAATTAATCAGTCAAATACGTGTACTGTAGCGCTTAACTGTCCGTCTTGCTGTAAGATAATCTCTGTGGAAGTGTCGTAGTTATCGTCCTCCGAAAGCTGAGTTCTGCAGAAGTCAATGTACTTACCTCATCACAAACGAAAGTGAAATGCTTTGTGTATGGATACCGTAGTTATTACGTACCTTACTGTGATCAAGAAAGTACTATAATGTAACGTATTGTTGTGCTATGAAAAAGGCTGTCTCATTGTAGCTATACTACGAAAGTTACTACTAAAACCTGTTTTACTTTCCAGAATAATTCAGAAAAACTGTGCAGATATAAAACAGATATAGCGCAAAAGCAACATTGTAAATTGTCACTCATTAGTAGAGTCTTGATAAAATCGTGTATCTGTCACATAAACTAATCACTCTGTCGTCTGGTATCTCACAGAAAGTACTTTAAACCCAGAATGTATTTTCAAGTAAACCAAAATGTTGCATTAAAATCTCATTAGCACTACTGGTAAATGTTCTAAGTATGTGAGCCTTATAGTCGTTATGTAATCGTGCAACTAACAAGCAAGAATGTACACACACAATAACACTGTGTCGTCTGTTCACAATAACAATGCATTCGTAATTTCTGTTTCAATAAGTTCTCTTGGTTCTTGACTGGATATTTAACTTCAAACATTGTTGCATGTTAACAGATTCTAAGTCTGACAAGCATACTAGTAATGTAAAGTGAAAAGTTTTATGCCAATGACAAAGTTAAAAAGCAGATTATCTTTCAATAAATGATTTTACATGTGAAATGTGGTGTAAACCTTTACTCTTCCTAGTACGCAGTGTTTCAACTTCGACGCAATTATCACGTGGTATACGTCGGTAAAAAATAGTGGAATTTTTCTCAAGACTAGCGTCTTATGTTATTTTTCTCGGAGCCAGCGGGCGCACGCGGCTGCCTCCTGTGCGAGTCATTGTCTGCCTCTTTGTTGGCGTGCGCCGTTATTGAGATTTGGAGACCTAACTTCTACAAATTCACCTTGCCCAGAGGGCCTAGCCCTGTTTAAATCCCGCCAGTTCTGATGAAATTCAAGTCTGTCGTTACGATCATATCGTCTGTCGTCATGTCTGTAGATTCCGTAGTTTCTTCCTTGTCCGTCACGTGGTGGAGAATTTCTCCCTGAATCGTAACTGTGCGCCGAACTGTTGCGTCTGAAGTTATTCTGTCTCCCTTGATAATAATTATTTTTGTTCCCATATTGTCCGTTTCTCTGATTGTCTCTGTGATAGTCATTACTACAGAAATGCGATCTTTCTCTGTAACTATTATTACTCTGCCAGTGGTTGTCACATGGGTGGTGTCTGTTTTGGTCACGATTTGCGTTGTAAGAATAGACCTGTCGTGTCCAGTTATTGTTTCTGTCGTCACGGAATTGTGACGGATGTGACCTGTAGTGATTGTTTTCCTGTTTTCGCATACCGCGACTGTCTGTGTCAATTTCTAATTCTTGTAAGAGTCCCTGAAAAGCTTCAATGTCGTCTTTGCAACGTCGGCGAGTCGCATATCGGTCATTGTTAGGTCGTGTCGGCCGTTCCAACTCAAAATTCGGTGCAAATTGCCAATTTCTTTCATAACTTCCGAAATGCCCTGTGTTATTACTTTGTGGCTGTTCCGTATTTCTGTGTCCCTCTTCCCGTATTGGGGCGCGAGTATCCTCTGAAATATGTAATTCTTGTATTACCTGTGTCAGCTGATCTTGTACTTCCTGGATTTCTCTTTTGTACTGTGTATTGATTTGATTTTGATTCTGTTTGAATTTTCTAATTTGTTCATACTCTTATGTGTCAGTGAAGGCTACAGGTCTTGTGTCATTCAGATCATCATCTACCATTGTAGATAAGTTAGTGACCTGATCCGAAAGTTCGGCTACTTTCTCCGATAGTGAACACATTTCCTCAGTGTGTTTTTCTGAACCAAGTTTCAGAGTGTCCATTTGTGTTGAAATCGAATCTACTGTGTCCTTTAAGTTTTCCTGAGTTTTTGCAAGTTGCGTAACCGAATCGGTAGATGCAACTGAGTCAATTTTAGCCCACAAGGTCTCATGATTTTCATGAACAATGGTTTGCAGTTCTTTTATGGCTGCTTCGTGATTCTGTAATGCATTTTCATGCCGCGAAAAAATAGGTTGAAAATGCTCACAAATTTGTGTTTTTACGTCATTACAGACTTTTTGACATTTCGATTCAATGTTATGTAACTCAGTAGTTAAATCTTCACGTGTTTGTTCAAGTGTGGTGTCTAACTTTTGAAGATTTTGTTCCATTGTGTCTAACTGTTGCTGTGTTTGTCTCTGGTATTGTTCCATTGTGTCTAACTTTTGAAGATTTTGTTCCATTGTGTCTAACTGTTGCTGTGTTTGTCTCTGGTGTTGTTCCATTGTGTCTAACTTTTTAAGATTTTGTTCCACTGTGTCTAACTTTTTAAGATTTTGTCCCATTTGTCTCTGATTTTGTTCCATTTGTTGCATTAATTTCAATAATAATGTATTAGTGTCTGGAATCTGTTTCTCTACGCTTTTCGGCGGTGCATTTGCACTGGCAACATTCACATTTTGACAAGCAGAAAATGTGTCTTAATTTATGTGAGAAAACGGTGATGACCCAAAACCTGAATCTACAGTATCTGCAAGATTATGTCCTGTCATTTCGGAATCCTGAGGCGAGCTATTGCCGACCGATCGATCGATAATGCTTCCCTGTTCACTAATTGTTTCACTGCCTACGCCATTGTTTGCCACCCGCTCCATTTCCCTATGCGCAATTACCAAATTACTATGTTGAACATTAGTTAATTCATTACACGGTGGCGCTAACACACTGCTTTCGTCTTCACTGTCATTTCTCAGTTTACTTTGGAGCCTAGTATTACGTTCTTCGCACGCCATTATTGTCACAATATTTCACACGACAACACAGAAAAACACAATTTGAAGAGCAAAAATAAGAGAACACATTAACATAGCACTGAAAATAATATCTAGTTAATTGCAAGCGCACTGCGAAATACTTGCTGCAAATCTACATGCATGCCACAACTGTTTTACTGTACAACAATGAAAAACTGCAACTACAAAGGAGATTTTCTCTACAATTACGCGCTGGCAATAAACAAAATATACACTAATTACACAAACTACAAGAAAAAATCAGAAGATTCCAGGTTCGAATCCTGGCAGGGTCGCCATATGAAACGTCCCCTTTGAACAATTATACATGACTGTGCTTAAACTGACACACAATATTTTGTTAGCGCAACGCAATCTGACTTTCAAAATTCCCTACAAAAGAATGGCCCTGACTAACATTAAACTATACCTTTCACAAATCACTCACCTCACAAAAATCTTCGCTGCTCAAGCTACTGCAATACAGCGAGCGCCACTACTGCCAGCTAAATAAAAGATTCAAACTATGGAAGGCACTAACTACTGATAGGGATAGTTAGCAAATGAAAGATATTAATAGAGAACAAACAATGTATTTACCTTGATATCATCATACATAAATATAGCAGTTCATGACAAATTTCAAAACTCCGCCATCTCTCTCCCTACATCCACCACTGCTGGCGGCTCACCTGCGCAACGCTACGCGCTGTTCACATCCAGCTGCCTAACACTACAATGGCGAGTATTACAACAATGCAAAGCAGCCACAGACTGCACACAGCACAGCCAGTGATTTTCATACAGAGGTGGCGTTACCAATAAAAAAACCTAAACAGCCTACTTACAACTTTTATGTGGCGTTCACCCACAGATGTCATGTAAGTACCTCTTCAACGAGCTAGGCATTTTAACTGCGCCGTCACAATACATATTTTCGCCAAAGAAATTAGTCATAAATAATCCATGGCAGTTTGAGAAGAACAATGTTGTTCATTCCTACAACACGACAGGGAAAATGACCTGTATTCCCCACTGTTAAAGCTGTCAGTGGTTCACACAGGAGTTCAGTATGCAGCAATAACAATTTTTGATAATTTGCACATTGACATAAAATGTCTGACAGGTAGCGAAGCAAGATTTAATTCGAATTTGTAATCATATCTCGTGGACAACCCTGTCTATTCCATTGACTAATTTCTACTTAAAACTGGTAGCCAGTAAAAAAAATTTGAAAACGTGAGTAGGAATATAATGATAATGTATTCATTAATGTTAACACTAATCATGTACAGATATCCTGTAAATTGACTCGCTTCACGCCATTTCGATAAAAGAATCGTTCAAATGATCTACGGAACGTGTAACTAACCAACTAACTAACTAACTGACGACGGAAAGCGCAGAAGAATTACATGCTGAATGGAACGAACAGTCTAATAAGTACAGAACATGGACTGAGAGTAAAATTGAAACGTCCCCTTTGAACAATTTATACATGACTGTGCTTAACCTGACACACAATATTTTTAGCGCAACGCAATCTGACCTTCAAAAATCCCTACAAAAAAAATGGCCCTGACTAACATTAACCTATGCGTTTCACAAATCGCTTACCTCACAAAAATCTTGGTTACTCCCACTACTGCAATACAGCCAGCGCCACTACTGCCAGCTAAATAAAAGATTCAAACTATGGAAGGCACTAACTACTGATAGGGATAGTTAGCAAATGAAAGATATTAATAGAGAACAAACAATGTATTTACCTTGATAGTCATAATATATATATATAGCAGTTCATGACAAATTACAAAACTCTGCCATCTCTCTCCCCACATCCACCACTGCTGGCGGCTCACCTCCAACTGCACAACGCTATGCACTGTTCACATCCAGCTGCCTAACACTACAATGGCGAGTATTACAACAATGCAAAGCAGCCACATACTGCTACGTAACGTTGCCAATAAGAAAACATAAACAGCCTACTTACATAGCCCCCATGCTCCCCACAAAACATTTTACAAATTGTTTTGGGCAGTGGCCAATAATGATTTGATAAAATTTTTCATAATTACAATAACAAAGATATCAAATGCACACACTTATTGATACAATGTCGGTCAAAAGCTACAATTTTCTCACAGTCTATAAAGACAGTCCTAATCATTCATCACAGTAACCTTGCAGTGTCTGAGCAGTAAAAGAAAATGCACACGGAAGTAGTGGATTTCCATGCAATCTTGAAGAAGTAGTGTTGTCCGTCCAATGGGAAGACAGTGCTGACTCTTGACATGCAGACAGGTATTGGTCCACAACAGAGCAAATCCACAGCAGAGTCAGTTGACGTCTTGAAGAATATTGGTAGTTAGGTCATCACAGAGCAGACCCACTGTAGCCCTGGTAGAGATTACGGTATTGGTGGGCCACCAGAGGTGCAGACCCACTGCAGTCCTTGTAGAAATAATGGTTCTGGTGAGTCAGCAAAGGTTTAGACCCACTGTAGTCCTTGTAGAAATAATGGTATTGGTGAGTCAGCAAAGACGCAGACCCACTGTAGTCCTTGTAGAGATGGCCAGCAGCCATCTGTTGTGACTGTGCAGGTGCACAATCACCATTGAAGAGTCTTGCGGATAATACAGCAAGTCCATAAACCACCACTTGTGCACTCACAAAGTTTTTGAAATTGTCCTTAGAACCAGCAATGCTGTTATTCAGTCCCTTGCTGAATCATTAACACACGTGCAAACACTATTAGTCCCTACTTCTCACATATTGTCCATATACTATGACCAACAGAAACGTGTGCAGTGAAATGTAACTTAATTTGAAGAACTGGTGTCTATACAATTATAAATTTACAACATGAAAATACAATTACAAAGGTACAAAATACATCATTAAAGAACATAATAGTACAGATAACATTTGTAGTAATATGGGCTTTACAAAAGAATCGAAATAACATATACATCAGTGTTACAGGAATTATGACATAAGTACATACATAAAAGATCAGAATAACTTTCGAAACATCAATTTCACACATGAGCATTAAAACAAAACAGAACAAGTAATGTCTAAACATCTTTACAAAGTAAATGACATAGTATTAGTAAAATTCTACAACATAAATCTTATTAGCTAAACACTTAAAGACAGGAAAAAGACAAATACACAATGGAACATACACACATAGCAAAATAATACAAAAGGAAACGACAGGGTTTGTTTTACTGCAGTATTTTGCATGGAGATCTCCCTTAGTTCATCATTATTCCCAAAGGTCCTATCTATACCTGATTTCTGTACTTTTTTTTGTATAACTTCTCAATGCATTTTTTCCTATTGTCCATAGTCAGTTTCTTATGTGGTCTACCCCCTCTTAAGCTAACTTAAATCTACTGAGCTCAGATGCTAAACTAAGGGACGAGACAATGCAGCAGCACAAAACAGTTAACACACACAGCAATGATCAAAAATACAAATGGCGAAGCAAGCAGCATAAATTACAACTAATATAAGGCAATGAGCAGCAAACAAGAAAAATAAATCAGTAGTAAACTGGCTTAGCAGAGTAACACAAATTAAAATTCAGTAGCACTATGCCTGGCAAACAGCAGCAGAAAATGAAATACCTAAACATGACATAGCTCAAGCAGAAAAAATAGTACATTAAAGATAACAATGCAGACAAGGGAAATGTATAATCACATCTTAATGTCTATGTAATTAAAGTGGTGCACCACAACAACTTATTGTAAAAAAAATATTACCATGTACTTGAAAAGAATATTATGTATGCAGTTACTGTTACTAGTCCCTTCTTATTGTTCTTTCCTTTCCAAGTGCTCCTTTTTTGAAGAATGTGGATCACAAAATTATTATTTAATAGATCTGTTGACAGAAAGTGATCACATTAGCAAATGCATTTAATTTTATTTTATGAAACCAATGCTGCAAGACAGCTGGAAACAGCAACTATGCACAAAGTAAAGCATAAAATAATCATTCAGTAGTCATGAGGCATTTCATAAGTTAGTAGAAATTCTCTCAATTCTCGTAGATAGACACTTGTCCTAATCAGGTGTGCAGATGTAAGAATGTTTCCAAGTTATGAGCGTGTCGTATTTGCGATGCTCTCTACAAAGGAATGTCAATAGCGAGGATAATGGCCTCCCCTTTTTTTTTCTTCCTGTGCCTCTGGAAGGGGCACACGCTAATGGCTTTTTTCCAGGCGACTGCCGCCCAGCTGGGTGCCCACAACGCATTACATGCAGGTGCTCACTTAACTTTCTTACCGAAATATTTATGACACCAGTTTCCGCTACAGTGACAGTCTCATACAAAAATATTTCACAGGTCAAGAATTTGCGTTACAAATCTGTAGAAACAAAATCCTGTAAATATAACAGAGTCCAAAAAATTTTCGCCGGCATTGTGATACATTCATGCATTTACACACATTTCAAAACTCTTAACGTACGATTTTTGGTTTCCAACATCCTTTTTCACAAGTCAGAGTCCCAAACCACTATTCATTACTCCTTACCTTATTACACATATATATATTCGTCGACACGTCAATCTTGCTACGACACTTCAATATTTCATCATAATAAATACATGGCATAATCAAATAACTCATATAGCATCAGCTTATTGATCATAAACGTACCGCAACAGCATAATACACATCATCAACGTCATAATAACATCATAAAACCTCAGCCACATCTCAAATCTGTCGTAGCTTCCTCCAATAATTTCAAAACCTAAAAAAAATTCTCTGCTCATGTCAAAAGTGTCATCTGCCTCAAACGTACTTTAAAAATCGTGATCCCATACCAAATATATCATCCAAAGCTCTCATAATATCACAATGGGTCAGAAAAAATATGAACAGTTTACAAAGTATAGACAAAATACAGTTTCATAAGTGTGAAGTTATCGAACTGTGTAATTGCGTAAACATCTGTCACTGATGTAATAAAAAAATGTTTGTTTCTCTGTTAAATAATCAGATAGCTGTGTAATTTATGTGCGTCTTGCTGTAAGATAATTCTGTGGAAGTGTTGTAGTTATCGTCCTCTGTAAGCAAAGTTCTACTGAAGTCAATGTACTTACCTCATCATAAACGAAAGTGAAATGCTTTGCGTATAGATATCGTAGTTATTACATACCTTACCGTGATCAAGAAAGTACTATAATGTAACGTACTGTTGTGCTACGGAAAAGGCTGTCTCATTGTAGCTATACCACAAAAGTTACTACTAAAACATGTTTTACTTTCCAGAATAATACAGAAAAACTGTGCAGATATAAAACAGAAACACTGCAAAAGCAACATTGTAAATTGTCACTCATTAGTAGCGTCGTGATAAAATCTTGTAGCTGTCACATAAACTAACCTCTGTGTCATCTGGTATCTCACAGAAAGTACTTTAAATCCAGAATGTATTTTCAAGTAAACCAAAATGTTGCATTAAAATCTCATTAGCAGTACTGAAAATGTTCTAAGTATGTGAGCCTTATAGTCGTTGCGTAGTATTCGTCGGTAAATAATACTGGAATTTTTCTCAAGGTTAGCGTCTATGTTATTTTTCTCTGAGCCAGCCGGCGCAAGTGGCTGCCTGCGGTGCGAGTCATTGTCTGTCTCTTTGTTGGCGCGCGTCGTTATTGGGATTTGGAGACCTAACTTCTACAAATTCACTTTGTCGAGAGGGCCCTGCTCTGTTTGAATGCCGCTATTTCTGATGCAATTCAGGTCTGTCGTTACGATCATATCGTCTGTCGTCATGTCGGTAGTTCCTGCAGTTCCTTTGTTCTCGGTTAAGTGGTGGAGAATTTCTCCCTGAATTATCACTGCACGGTGGACCGTTGCGTCTAAAGTTATTCTGTCTCCCGTAATAATGATTGTTTTGCTTCCCATATTGTCTGTTTCTCTGATTGTCTCTGTGACAGTCATTATCGCGGAGATGTGATCTTTCCCTGTAATTATTACTACTCTGCCACCGATTGTCACACGGGTGGTGTCTGTTTTGGTCACGATTTGTGTGGTGAGAATAGCCTTGTTGCGTCCAGTTATCGTTTCTGTCGTCACGGAATTGTGACGGATGTGACCTGTAGCGATTATTTTCCTGTTTTCGCATCCCGCGACTCTCTGTGTCAATTTCTAATTCTTGTAAGAGTCCCTGAAAAGCTTCAATGTCGTCTTTGCAACGTCCTGCCAAAATAATATGTCATAAATGTTCAGGCAATTTGATTAACCAAATGCGGATGAGTTCTGAGGGGCTGTATGGGTTTGACAGGTACTGATTCTTGTGCAACATATCTTCAAAATATTTCACAAGACTGGAAAATTCAGATTGTTCGAAATGTTTCATCATTATGATGCCATGTTTTGCTCGGTCTTGTGTGGCTTGAGACCAATATTCTGAGAGGAAGGCATGGTAAAATTCTCCTTCACTGTTACAATCGTGAATGGCCGATCGCATTCTTACAGCTGGTTCATTCTCCAAGTAGCCACACATAAATTCTAACCTGTGCTCCAATGACCAATTGCGAGGAAAACAATGAGAGAATTGATGGAGCCACGCTTGTGGATGAATGTCGTTGCCAGAATTCTTAAATGTTTTGAATTTACGTGTAGTAATGAACAGCTTATAGTCAAAATCATCATGTCGGCGAGTCGCATATCGGTCATTGTTACGTCGTTTCGGCGGTTCCATTTCAAAATTCGGTGCACCTTGCCAATTTCTTTCCTAATTTCCGGAATGCGCTGTGTTATTATTTTGTGGTTGTTCCGTATTTCTATGTCCCTCTTCCCGTATTGGGGCGCGAGTGTCCTCTGAAATACGTAATTCTTGTACTACCTGTGTCAGCTGATCTTGTACTTCGCGGATTTCTCTTTGGTGTTGCGTATTAATTTGATTCTGATTTTGTTTGAATTTCCAAATTTGTTCGCCCTCTTCTGTGTCATTAAAGACTACCGGCTTTGTGTCATTCAGATTGTCATCTACCTTCGTAGATAAATTATTTAGCTGATCCGAAAGTTCAGCTACTTTCTCCGATAGTGTACTTATTTCCTCAGTGTGTTTTTCTGAACCAAGTTTCAGAGTATCTACTGTGTCCTTTAAGTTTTCCTGAGTTTTTGCAAGTTGCGTAACCGAACCGGTAGATGCAACTGAGTCAAATTTAGCTTGCAAGGTCTCATGATTTTCATGAACAATAGTTTGCAGTTCTTTTATGGCTGCTTCGTGATTCTGTAATGCATTTTCATGCCGCGAAAAAATAGGTTGAAAATGCTCACAAATTTGTATTATTACGTCATTACAGACTTTTTGACATTTCGATTCAATGTTATGTAACTCAGTAGTTAAATCTTCACGTGTTTGTTCAAGAGTTTGTTCCAATGAATCTAACTTTTGAAGCTGTTGCTGTGTTTGTCTCTGATTTTGTTCCATCGTGTCTAACTTTTGAAGATTTCGTTCCATTGTGTCTAACTGTTGCTGTGTTTGTCTCTGATTTTGTTCCATTGTGTCTAACTATTGAAGATTTTGTTCCATTGTGTCTAATTTTTGTAGCCTTTGTCCCATTTGTTGCATTAACTGTAATAACAATGCACTGGTGTCTGAAACATGTTCCTCAGTGCTTTTCGGCAGTGAAGTTGCACCGGCAACATTCACATTTTGACAAGCGGAAAATGTGTCTTGACTCATTTGAGGAAACGGTGAGAACCCAAAACCTGAGTCTGCAGTATTTGCAATATTGTGTTCTGTCATTCCCGATTCCTGAGACGTGCTGTTGCCGACCGATCGATCGATAACGCTTCCCTGTTCACTACCTGTTTCACTGTCTACACCATTATTTGACGCCCGCTCCATTTCCCTATGCACAGTTACCAAATTACTGCTTTGAATGTCTGTTACTTCATTACACAGTGGTGCTGATAAGCTACGCTCGTCGTCACTATTATTTCTCAGTTTACTTTGGAGCCTAGTGTTACGTTTTTCACACGCCATTATTGTCACAATATTTCACACGATAACACAGAAAAGCACAATTTGAAGAGCAAAATAAGATAACACATTAACATAGACATGGAAATAATGTCTACTTAAATACTTAGTGCAAATCTACTTGCATGTGACAACTGTTTTACTGTACAACAATGAAAGAGTGCAACTACAAAGGAGATTCTCTCTACAATTACGCGCTAGCAATAAACAAAATCTACGCTAATTACACAAACTACAAGGAAAAAAATCAGAAGATTCCAGTGAGGTATCCTCGGCTAAGGGTCGACATATGAAACGTCCCCTTTGAACAATTATACACGACTGTGCTTAACCTGACACACAATATTTTTAGCGCAACGCAATCTGACTTTCAAAAATCCCTACAAAAAAAAATGGCCCTGACTAACATTAACCTATGCGTTTCACAAATCGCTTACCTCACAAAAATCTTGGTTACTCCCACTACTGCAATACAGCCAGCGCCACTACTGCCAGCTAAATAAAAGATTCAAACTATGGAAGGCACTAACTACTGATAGGGATAGTTAGCAAATGAAAGATATTAATAGAGAACAAACAATGTATTTACCTTGATAGTCATAACATATATATATAGCAGTTCATGACAAATTACAAAACTCCGCCATCTCTCTCCCCACATCCACCACTGCTGGCGGCTCACCTCCAACTGCGCAACGCTACGCGCTGTTCACATCCAGCTGCCTAACACTACAATGGCGAGTATTACAACAATGCAAAGCAGCCACATACTGCTACGTAACGTTGCCAATAAGAAAACATAAACAGCCTACTTACAAAATCGAAGAACGACGAACGCAATGAGAAGTAGTAGAAATGAGAGCAGCGAGAAATTTAGCATCAGGACTGATGGTCAAGAAGTAGATGACGTTAAAGAATTCTGCCATCCATGCAGCAAAATAACCAATGACGGACATAGAAGGAGAACATCAAAAGCAGATCAGCACTGGAAAAAAGGACGTTCCTGGCCAAGAGAAGTCTACTAGTATCAAACATTGGCCTTAATTTGAGGAAGAATTTTCTGAGAATGAATGTCTGGAGTACAGCATTGTATGGTAGTGAAATACAGACTGTGGGACAACCAGAACGGAAGAGAATCGATGAATTTGCGATATGGTGCTAGAGATGAGTGTTGAACGGAATATTTGGAAAACACCGACAAGGAGAAGGGACAGGATGATAGGACGTTAAGACATCAGGGAATGGCTTTCATGTTACTAGAGGGAACTGTAGAGGGCAAAAACTGTGGAGGAAGACAGAGATTGGAATACATCCAACAAGTAATTGAGGACGTATGTTGCAAGTGATACTCGGAGATGAAGAGGTTGGCGCAGGAAAGAAATTCGTAGTGGGCCGCATAAAAAAAAAGTAGCCTCACAGATGCAGCTTTATGAAAAAGTGCATCGTCGTGCTGATACAATCTTAGTCCCTGAACTGTTCTCCTACTGTACGTACAACACAATGCAGTGAAATGTAGTCAAGTCGCTCTGCACTCGGCATTTTGTAAAGTCTATAAGGTGGCCACGAAAAACAACCCCATACTGCAATATTACTTGCACCGTACTTGACTTTTGGCATTATTTATTACGGCAGGTAATTTTCTCCAGGCATTTATCTAACTAACCCAAACCCTACCATCGGGTAGAGTCTAACTTTTTTTTCCCCCCTTCAGATCACTCGTTCCTAGTCATCCACTTTCCAGTGCCGTCGCTCTTTACGCCACCTTAAGTGTCGCTTAGTGTTCGCTCCAAAATGTGACGTTCGACTAAAGTACCCCATTCATTTAACCTCCTGCGCACAGTCATTGTGCTAGCTGGATTGATAATAGAATTACGGGATTCCGGAGTGGTTCCTTCTGCTGCTGTCATGCAATTTTTTTTCAAGCAGTCTCCGCAGTCCTCGGCCACCACTGTCCGTTAGTGTATGATGTCTGCCTTGTTTCGTTTGTTCCTTCGTGATTACACGTCACAACTTCAAGACTTGGGCAGCTTTAAATGCCTGGAATGTCCCTGATGGATTAACTACCGGCTGATATTCATTGACAAATCCACGTTCGAAGACACGAAGTTCTAAGACCAACACATTTCTGTCGTTACAGCCTCTCTACTGACATTTATACTGTTGGGTCCGCCTATCGTGACATCTAGTGGCCAGCTGTGCATTTTATTGGTGTCCGTGTACTTTTTATCAGATAGTATATATGTATCATCATTATTCCTCGGTCGCACTCACATCACACGATAAACTGATATGCATATTGTCCCAGTGATTAATAACAGAAGTTTCTGTTCAGTTTTCTGTCTGAGGTGTGTCTTTTAGATCTTCCTAATTAATTTCACACTGTATTCGCCGTCCCTTCTACATCTACATCTACATCTACATCCATAATCCGCAAGCCACCTAACGGTGTGTGGCGGAGGGTACCTTGAGTACCTCTACCGGTTCTCCTTTCTATTCCAGTCTCGTATTGTTCGTGGAAAGAAAGATTGTCGGGTATGTCTCTGTGTGGGTTCTAATCTCTCTGATTTTGTCCTAATGGTCTCTTCGCGAGATATACGCAGGAGGGAGCAATATACTGCTTGACTCCTCGGTGAAGGTATGTTCTCGAAAATTCAACAAAAGCCCGTGGCGAGCTACTGAGTGTCTCTCTTGCAGAGTCTTCCACTGGAGTTTACCTATCATCTGCGTAACGCTTTCGTGATTACTAAATGATCCTGTAACGAAGCGCGCTGCTCTCCGTTGGATCTTCTCTATCTCTTCTAACATCCCTATCTGGTACGGATCCCACAACGGTGAGGAGTATTCAAGCAGTGGGCGAACAAGTGTACTGTATCCTACTTCCTTTGTTTTCGGACTGCATTCCCTTAGGATTCTTCCAATGACTTGAGTGTGAGACTTCACAGGTGATAATACGAGGGGCGTTCAATAAGTAATGTACACATTTTTTTATCGGCTAAGTACGGTTGAAAAAAATGCGGAATTTGTTTTAGAATATCGTGGAATATCCTCGCTTCAGCCCCCGTACTTTCATGAGGTTCCTCTACGTGGCGGCGCTATATGTAGCCTTTAAAATGACATCTGTAACGGAGGTACGTTGCAAGCAAAGAGATGTCACTGAGTTTCTTTTGGCGGAAAACTAGACCATCCCAAATATTCTTAGGCCCCTTGCAGAATGTCTACGGGGAACTGGCAGTGAAAAAAAACCACGGTGAGTCTTTGGGCGAGGGGTCTGTCGTCATAGGAAGAAAGTCGCGTGAACCCCTCCGATGTCCCAAGTGGCGATCGGCCGCACTAAGCTGGGTCTTCTGCAGTGTGGACACGCTCTTTCGAGGTGATCGATGAATCATAATCAAAGACCTGGCTGCTCTACTGGACGCCTCTGTTGGTATTGCCTTCCACCAGTTGGCGTACTCAAAGTTGCCGGCCGGAGTGGCCGTGCAGTTCTAGGCGCTACGGTCTGGAACCGCGTGACCGCTACGGTCGCAGGTTCGAATCCCGCCTCGGGCATGGATGTGTGTGATGTCCTTAGGTTAGTTAGGTTTAAGTAGTTATAAGTTCTAGGGGACTGATGACCCCAAATGTTAAGTTCCATAGTGCTCAGAGCAATTTGAACCATTTTTTTTTTAACTCAAAGTTGTGTGCTGGCTCAGTTCCTCGCTGCCTAACAGAAGATAGTAAAGATCAACGAAGGACCATACATGCGAAATTGCTGAGGCTGATAGCAACAATTTTCTTGTCGAACATCGTCACAGATGATGAAATATGGATTCATCACTTCTATCCGGAAACAAAAACGGCAGTCCATGGAGTGGCACCGTACTACCTCTCCTCCGAAGAAGAAGTTCAAAGTCTCATCCTCAGCCATTAAAGTTATGGCAACAGTCTTCGGGGACTCTGATCGGGCTTCTCTGTTTGATGTCCTCTCTAATGGTACAACGATCAATTCTGAAGTGTACTGAAGACACTATTTCTGCGTGTTCCCCGCCACAAAAATGCAAACGAATTTCTCTTTCTCCTGGAGAACGCAAGGCCTCACATAGGTCTGCGTACCCGAGAGGAAATCATGAAAATTCTTTTGGTTGTTCTTCTTCATCCGTCCTGGATCTCGCGCCTTCCGATTTCCATCTTTTTGGTCCAATTACACTGGGCAACAAAAAAATAAATTTTGAATATTTCGAGCACTTGATGAGACAATTCCTACTAATCTTGGGTTGAGAAAAACAAATATGACAAAGAAAAATTTTTATTAGCTCGAGTTTCTATCATATACGCAAGGTGGAAGTATTAAATATTAACGGATTGAGAGAAAAGCATACATTTTAATTACATACTTGCTAACAACAATGAAAGTGCATTTGATTTTTTTAACCGGTAATCACATGCTAAGAGTTCTAAATTGCTGGAAAAATACTTCGCAGATGGTCGAGTCTGAAGAGAATCATGTGGAGGCCTATTGACTTCGTCGTCTTTTAGCTTGCCTCTTGTAATGGAGTTCCGCAGAATCCCTACACAAAGACCAACAGTAATCCGCAAGCATTACTTCTTTCCAACGGCCCTGATACCTTTGTTCCATAACAGAAATGTCCTCATGGAATCTCTCACCATGTTCATCACTAACAGCTCCACAAATGGTTCAAATGGCTCTGAGCACTATGGGACTTAACATCTGTGGTCATCAGTCCCCTAGAACTTAGAACTACTTAAACCTAACTAACCTAAGGACAGCACACAACACCCAGTCATCACGAGGCAGAGAAAAACAGCTCCACAAATAAGAGTGAAAAAGTCTAGGTGGGAGTGGAGAAAATGGATCTTAAGGGACATGTTGCGTCCAAGGTTACGGTATTTTTTGCAGGAACATTGTCGCCAAATGCTTGTCATCTCTTTTGTTGCCTAAAAATCCATGAACAATGCCCTTGAAGGCTTCCCAAGCTTCCTTTTCTTTCCCCTCTAAAACTTGGTCAAATGCAGGATCCTTTACAAGTTCTCTTATTTGTGGTCCAACAAAAATGCCTTCCTTAACTTTTGCATCACTTAATTTCGAAAATTTCACTCTTATGTACTTAAAGGCCCGTCCTTCTCGGTTCACAGCTTTGACAAAGTTTTTCATCAAACACAGCTTGATATGCAAGTGTGGAAGAAGAATGTCTTTTGGACAAGAGGCTTGGCAACGACATTTTTCTCGCTAGTATGAAGATTTCTTGCAGGCCAGTCTTCTTTAATGTAATACAATTTCCTATCTCTACTGTCCCACATGCATAAGAAGCAACAATGCTTTGTGTAACCCAGTTCCATTCCTAAGAGTATGGCAATGACTTTTAGATCACCACAGATTTTCCATTTGTGTTCATGATATTTAATTGAGTCCAAGAGAGCTGTCATATTTGCATATGTCTCCTACATGTGAACATCATGACCAACAGGAATAGATGAAAGAAGGATCCCGTTGTGAAGTAACACAGCTTTCAAACTAAGCTTGGAGGAGTCTATGAATAGACTCCATTCAGTTGGATCATGGTTCAAATTCAAAGATTTCATCAAGCCATTAATGTCGCAGCAAACAACAAGATTATTTTTCTTCTCAACAAAGGGAAGCAGTTCCATGTGACGTTTTCTGTACTGTGAGATTCTCACATCACTTTGGAGAAGATTCCATTGCTGTAGTCGAGACCCAAGAATTTCTGCATTCTCCTTTGACAGGCCAAGGTCTCTATTAAGATCACTCAATTCCGCTTGACTCAGTCTGTGCGGTTTATCATCTTTTCCCTCAAAATCTGGGTCATGTGATGTGGAAGGCTTGTTTGGTTCTTCTTGTTCCACACTGTCTTTATTTTCTACTTCAAACACACAATTTTCGGGTGGAGTAGGAACTGGTAAACTATCCGAGTGTGGAATGGGACGATCTGCAGATGGAAGATTCGGGTACTGAACTGTTCTTCTTTTCTTCATAGACAATCATGCCTTTATAGGTGGAGTCAGGCAGAAATAGCAGTCATCTGTATGGTTTGTAGGCTCCCGCCAAATCATAGGCACAGCGAAAGCCATAGATCGTTTCTTCTTTTTAGCCATTCTCGCAGTGTAACTGAACATGCGTTGCAACATATATGTGGAGCCCATTACTCATCCTCGTCCTCTACTTTCGTACCGAAATAATACTGATAGGCAGTCTTTACAAGAGGCGTCAGATTGCGTTCCTGTGAGGAAAATGTTATTTCACCACAACTATAACGAAAGTTAATCACCATATTTACACATTTTCGTGGCATTTTTACAAATTTTACACTAAAAAAGCACTCGCGAACCAGAAATTTTGCATTAATTTGAGTAGAAACTACATCTAATTCACAGTCACAGCAACAGTATCTATGTTTATGACTTACAAACAGCAGAAGAGCATTTGTGTTTTGTTATTTGACAGGTGTGCCAACTCAGAAAAGAAATTCCCCCAAATTTAAAATCTTCACTCTATATAATGAAATGTCACTTTATCCACAAAACAAGAGCTAATCTGTATATATGGCTGTCGGGCGAGACGTCGGATGTCATAGTGAAAACTCCACAATATTTCGTCAGCGCAACTGGCCGACATCTTCAGGTGTTCGTCGCACCTGAAGATGTCGGCCAGTTGCGCTGACGAAATATTGTGGAGTTTTCACTATGACATCCGACGTCAAGCCCGAGAACCATATATGCAACAAGTCCGCCGGGAAAGCCTCAAGCAACACTAGAGCTAATCTGTTAAAACAAATTTCGGGCTTGCAGCCTGTCGTCGTTCAATACTTCGCACGATATTTCAACTGGGCACCTGCCGCCCATCTTCAGGAATTTTAAAATTCGCACAAGAGCTAATCTGTCATTTGTATGGTGATTTTTGAATTCAGCAGATGAAAATACGCTTAAATTTACTATTTTTAAGCCCGAAACATTTTCATTGTTGCCCAGTGTTATGGATGCACTCCTTGGGAAGCAGTACTTGGATGATGGGGAGCCGGCCGGTGTGGCCGTGCGGTTAAAGGCGCTTCAGTCTGGAACCGCGTGACCGCTACGGTCGCAGGTTCGAATCCTGCCTCGGGCATGGATGTGTGTGATGTCCTTAGGTTAGTTAGGTTTAATTAGTTCTAAGTTCTAGGCGACTGATGACCTCAGAAGTAAAGTTTTTTTTTTTTTTTTTTTTTTTTTTTTTTGATGATGGAGAGGTTATCGATGCACTAAGACGTTGGTTCCGATGTCTACCAGTAGAGTGGTACCATGTGGGCATACTGCCCCCCCCCCCCCTCCGCCCCACTCCCCCCGCCGGCCACTGTGGCCGAGCGGTTCTAGGCGCTTCAATCTGGAACCGCGCGACCGCTACGGTTCGAATCCTGCCTCGGGCATGGATGTGTATGATGTCCTTAGGTTAGTTAGGTTTAAGTATTTCTAAGTTCTAGGGGACTGATGACGTCAGATGTTAAGTCCCATAGTGCTCAGAGCCATTTGAACCATTTGAACCTTCTCTCCCCCTCCCCAGTACGGTCTCTTAAGGCTGTCTGATTGAACGGAGTATTCTGAAAAGTAGGGTTTTGTAGCCAAATGAGTAGGGAATAATTTGGTGTACTGGAGTGCTGAGTAAGATCAACCTGCTTTCAGAAGAAAAATGTTTTGCTTTACTTCCCAGACGCCACTCGTAGTACCGGGTGATCAAAAAGTTAGTATAAATTTGAAAACTTAATAAACCACGGAATATTGTAGATAGAGAGGTAAAAATTCACACACATGCTTAGAATGACATGGGGTTTTATTAGAACAAAAAAAAGTGCACAAATTCTCCGACAGATGGCGCTGGACAGCGAAACGTCAATGACTGAGCATGACAATCTTGTATAAAAGGAGCTGTAATGAGAGAGAGAATCAGATGCGCCAGCAGTCGCAGCATGTTGACGTTACCTGAAAAGGCGCTTTTAGTGAAGCTGTATTATCAGAATGGGGTATGTGCTAGTTCAGCGTTACGATCCTATCGTCATAGCAAGGGGATTCAAACGGGTAAAGGTCCGCTGACAATGCAGCTGTGGCGAGAATGATTTCGAAGTTCGAAGCAACGGGTCGTTTAGACGATAGACCCCGTAGTGGCTGACCGAGCACAAGGTGTAATGCTGCTGAGACAGTTCAGGAAGAAATGGAGGCTGTAGAGGGTTCGTCTATGCACGGGGATGTCAGCGCTCGTGCAGTCGCACGTCGCACCGGCATTCCATACACTACTGTTTGTTTGGCACTTAGGCGTACCCTCCGATGCTATCCGTACAAAATCCATCGGCATCATGAACTGTTACCTGGCGATTTAGTGAAGCGGGGGGCATTTGCGGTGTGGGCGTTTCAAAAGATGGCGGAAGATGACGATTGGATGAGTAACGTGCTGTGGACCGACGAAGCTCATTTCACTCTCCGAGGGTCTGTCGACGCCCACAACTGCAGAATTTGAACTACCGAAAATCCTAGAACTGTCGTGGTAACTCCATTGCATGACGAGAAAGTCACGGGATGGGTTGGATTTACCACATCTACTGTTATGGGGCCTTTTTTCTTCGACGAAATGAGTGATTCTGGTTTTGTAACTGCTACCGTGACGGGTGAGAGGTACGCCGATATGTTACAGAATCGCATCATCCCCAGCCGTGCTGATAAATACCTACTGGAACGTACTATGATTCTAATAAAACCTCATGTCATTCCAAGCATGTGTGTCAATTTGTACCTCTCTATCTACATTATTCCGTGATTTATTCAGTTGTCAAATTTATACTGACTTTTTGATCACCCGGTAGATATGATATTCCAGTGTATTACTTGTAACTGACTCGTACGTTCTTGTGCCAACACACGGCCCTTAACTTAGTGCGCTGCCAGCTACGAACGGCAGGCAGGAAGCACTCAGATCGGGAATCGCCGCGACGCCCTCAGACCGCCCCCGCTCTCTTCCACCCTCACAGCCTCATCGAGCAGAGCGTAGCGGGGAGAGGCGTTCCGGATTCGGATTTTTATCGCCAGCGGTCGGCGTCGGCGAAAGGAAAAGGCCGCAGCTCTCCCGGGCGGTTGTTTTAATGCCGTTCCGGGCCATTTGTAGGTTTGTTGCTTCATTTCCCGATCCCTTCCTGCCTGCCCGCGCGGCCCCCGGCGCCGCCTATCTATCCCTTTCTGTTTCCCTCAATTCTCCCCCCTCGGGAGGGAATGAGCCGGGTGTAGGTGGGGGGAGGGATAGGATGAGAGCAGAAGGAGCAATGGAGGCGGCGGCGGGGAGGCGCCGCCCCGGGGCTCCGGCTGTTTGTCTCAGGCCATTAGGGATAACACAGCAGCCGCGGCGCCGGCGGTGGGCCCTGTCTTTTTCTACATCTGGTGAAAATCGCGCGCCGCCGCCCGGTTCCCAGGCGGTGCCCACCGACGCGGCCGCCAGCGGCCTCCTACCCTGCACGGCGCCGAGGGCGCCGATATCTCACGGCTGTCGCGACCGCCGGGCGTCACTTGGTCTTATCTCGCGGGCCGACGCCCCCACGCGACGCTTTTACTGTCCTACAGTCCAACTCCACCCCCTCTCCCTCCTCTTTACTACCTACTCCTCAACCCCGCCTCCAAACTCCTGCGTCACACTCACCCGTATATACGCTTATAAACGACCGAATATTATTCAGATTCGACTCAGATATTCATCGGCAGCAGCTTTCCTCCATTTCCGCTACTCTCAATCCCCCCTGCTTCCTACTATTTTTTTCTTCTTCTCTCGCTTTTTATCGCCGTTCGCCCGGCGCAAGTAGCAACATTTGCAATGGAGACAATACGTTGATGTGTATCCTTGCGGCATCCATTATTTTTAAAAGTCAAAGAAAATCTGCTTTATAGCTACCGTATACGACAACAGCCGTACGTTGGCTTTTTTTTATAGAACCACTAAAATTCGCCGATTCACGGAAGTCCTGACGAATATGTAAATGTATACTGGCTGAAGGTGTCACTGCTACGAAAGGAACCAAAGTAAACTCCGAACAGGCACAATGTTAGCCCAGCATACAAACTGTCACAAAAGCTGAATAACATACTGATGAAAAATTATACATATGAAACAACATATTCCATAAAAAACAGCATGATTCTAGCTAAAGAACTAAGAACCAGACAGCTCCCCCTTGATGCACAGTTTATATCACTTGACATCACCGTCCTTTATTCAAACGTACCCATACAAGAAGCTCTAACAGTAATACAAAAGAACCTTATGCAACACAAGAAATTTTCATACACAGAGATTGTTGAATTTATGGAACTCCTTCAGCTAACCATAACTTACAACTACTTTACCTTTAATGACAACATTTATAAACAATCAGATGGCCTAGCAATGGAATCAAGTATATCCGGTACCATAGCTGACATATACATAAATCACTTAGGACAAAAATTATTTGACAGCCAAGAACCTTGCCTAAAGAAAATAGAATTTTATAGGAGATATGTAGATGACACACTTCTGTTAGTGAAAGGGGATACCAAAGACATCACAGACTTTCTAAATCATTTCAATAATAAATGAGAAAATCAAATTTACAGTGGAATATGAGCAAAATAAAAGCATCAACCTTCTGGACCTCAATATTACAAGACACAAAAACACATGCACATTCAAAATCTATAGGAAAAACACAATGACTGACACCACAATCCCTGCAACCTCATGTCGCCCAAATATCCATAATCAGACAGCATACAAGTCAATGCCGCATAGGGCAACAAAAATACCATTGAACCAAGAAAATATGCAACACGAAATAAACACAGTGAAAAAGACTGCAGTTGCCAATGGTTACAATGCTTCCATGGTTGACACAATCTTAGACAAAGTGAAGAAAAACTCAGGTACAAACTGCACCACACAATAGAAAAAAATGTGTATCTAGTATTCCATAAATAGGCAATGTATCACAGAAGGTTGCAAATATTTTCAAAAATCACAGAGTAAAAATAGGGTTTTCTACATCTAATAAACTACAGCAAAAACTTATACATAATATAAAGTGTAATCATGATCCATATTCAGACTCTGGAATAGACAAGGTAACATGCCAGGAATTCTCTACCTAGGACAAACAGGCCGAAATTTCAACACCAGGTACACAGAGCACATTAGAGCATACACACACAACAAACACATTACATCATCAATAGCAACACACATACATAATACACGACACCCATTTGGAAAAATAGAGCAAAATGTCAAAGTACTCCACCGACTAAATAAAGGACATAAAATGGATTTGCTTGAAGAACTGGAGATATATTCACATCACAGAAAATATGAAGATAAAATATTAAGTGAAAAACTTGAATGTGAATCAGTGAATTTCTTTACATGTTTCGATAATATATTTAAATAAAAATAGTAAAACATAGAAATAGGCACAATTGTAAAATCAATGTAAGTAATTTATGAGCCAAATTGTTAAGGTAAATAACCTCTGTACAAAAGCATATCATAATCTGTGGAAGACCTATAATGTTATCTCTGTGGACTACCTGTAAGGAGATCTTTGTAACCGTTTTGTTTAAATAAGATATTTTCTATGTGTAAAGTGTACAGCAAGTTGAGTGTGATGCTTAGTGTGTGTGAGACTCTGCACAAAGTGACCATTAGAAAACTGTTAGGTACAAATTCTTCTAAAATTTCGCCAAACTTCACAAGAAGAACTGATACCAATTAAAAAATCGCGTTTTTCTTATGTATTGCAGTAAAAGTCAACGAAATGAAGCAGAGTCACACACACTGACAACATCAAAAGTAATGGCTTAATATACACAAAAACCGCACTTGAAAATGGGAATTATTTCTCGAAACGCGTCGGGAGAAAAGTAAAACAAAGAAAAATCGTGACTGGTAGCAGAAGTTTTATTTATAAAAAAATGGCTCTGAGCACTATGGGACTTAACTTCTTAGGTCATCAGTCCCCTAGAACTTAGAACTACTTAAACCTAAGTAACCTAAGGACATCACACACATCCATGCCCAAGGCAGGATTCGAACCTGCGACCGTAGCGGTCACGTGGTTCCAGACTGTAGCGTCTAGAACCGCTCGGCCATCCCGGCTGGCTTTTATTTATAAACAAACCTATTATTTCTACAGTCTCAGGTTTTCAAAAACCATTTATAATGGATCAAATCAGACAACGTTAGCTCTCAAGGGATCAGTGATCCCCGCTTGACAACAACACTCTGCACCCAATTATTATTACCCATCTAAGTCCTAGACAAGCCCAACAGCCTGTAACTCGCGTGACCTCACCGGAACCAGTGTTACCAATGCGGCAAGGCCACTGGCGCTACTGAAGAAACACTTAGTCCAATAATTCTAACCAACACGCTTTCTTGGTGGCATCAGAAGAAAGTGCCCTAAACTGGACTGCCCCCTAAACCAGACTCCCTGATCACTTGGTTCTGCGTTCTCCTGAACTCTAGTGAGACCAAGTCTAAATAGTAGTTTAGGTTCTGCTATTCTGTCACGGAGAGCCCAAATCAACCACTCGAGTTTTTACTTATCAGTTCGCCATTACATATTATGACAATTGAAACAGTTTTCACACACTGCTACACTTTCCGTTATTTCACCCAGTTATTGGTAAGTACTCCTTTCGACCTACATATATTCTTCAATAAATAGATTTAGCATTGACGTTAATCATTAAACTGATTCATTTAGACGTTTGGTTAAAAATTTATTGAGTTAGCAAAATGCAGATTATAGTTCTTTTGCCACATAGTCACTCTTGCCCAGTACAGTATTTGCATGGTTTGAAAGTCGTTACAGTCATTTACCAAATTTAACTTTTGCTCGTTTTGGAGCTGGCGACAGTTTTTCTTGTGCAACATAAGCTCATTCGAACAGTTTTTGGTGTACAGAATTACGGCTAACTAAAATGAATTTTTCATTTAGTACCTATTTCTGTTTTCGGCCGTTGTTCTGCACGGTAAACAATCGTGCGATAACGTTCAGGTTGTAACTAGCTATATTCATCGGTAATCAATGATCTTCGAATTCGATGTTTCCAATAATTACGGAACACTAGGTACCAGTATCACAAAAATCTTTCTATATATCGGAGAGTATAGGTACGCTTTAAGTAGAGGTCAGTGGCTTTGAACATGGACAAGTCACTGGATGTCCCCTGAGCAACAAACCAGTCAGGGACATTTTAAACCTTCTAAATCTGTCCATGTCGACTGTTGTTGCCATTGTGAAATAGAAAAGCGAAGAAAAATCCACAGCTATACCAAGACCAAGCACACCTCGTACGCTAACCGACGCTGACCGTCTAGCATTGCGAAGGATGGTTGCAAAAACATCACGTGGAATCAGAGGAAAAATGGTTCAAATGACTCTGAGCACTATGGGACTTAACTTCTGAGGTCATCAGTCCCCTAGAACTTAGAACTACTTCAACCTAACTAACCTAAGGAACATCACACAACACCCAGTCATCACGAGGCAGAGAAAATCCCTGACTCCCCCGGGAATCGAACCCGGGAACCCGGGCGCGGGAAACGAGAACGCTACCGCACGACCGATAGGTGTCTATATAGTTTTGATCAGGTACGTTGGTGAAGATGTGGCTGTTTTTGTTGTGTATAAAATGTGCACTGAGAAAGGTATCGCAGCCGTGCGCCGGAGAGATTGCGTCAGTCACTGGAGACGGATCCGGTAGCCAGTAGCCAGTAGCCAAGACACACTTGGGGCGCCCCAGGCACGCGATGGCAGGCCAGTCACAGCTACCTGCGTGCCGGGCTGCTCGGCTGACTACTGCGTGCGCGTGCCGTGGCGTGCCCCCGTCAACGGCGCCGTATTATCAGCCTGTCAAATAATGAAATATACAAGATTAATAACCGCCTCCCCATTCATCACTGTCGCCGGCGGCGGCCGTGGGGGTGGTAGCCCCTAGGGGGCGGGAGAGATCGAGATGGAATTACGGGCCGATTCTGGCACTGATTCATAAGGCGCTCTTCGATCACTAGGCAACGAAATTCGTGCGTCTTTTACACTCCACGTCACTGAACAGTTGAGTTGACACTCCATTTTTCCGCACCACCCTCCCAACGTAACACTGTAATAATTAATCGAATATGACTGCTTCTAACGTTTACTCGGAAAGCAATCTTCATAACTATTTAATTACAATTATATACGTATATATAGATGTCTGTGGACTCTGAATAATAATAGAAAAGGCACAATTATGTTATATTTTGTATTAGTAAAGGATTAAGTAGTGGATTTGTGAAATAATATCTGTGTCTGCGAGTTCTGAAACCGCCTCATAAAAGGAATTAATAAAGAAAAACTCGAAGAATTCATGACACTCATCCATTGTACAAATAGTAGTGTAAGAATAATATTCTCGTTGTCGTCTTCTTGGAGTCACGCAGAGACGCTATGTTTAACGCATAGTGTAAGTAGGCTGTTTAGGTTTTTTTATTGGTAACGCCACCTCTGTATGAACATCACTGGCTGTGCTGTGTGCAGTCTGTGGCTGCTTTGCATTGTTGTAATACTCGCCATTGTAGTGTTAGGCAGCTGGCTGTGAACAGCGCGTAGCGTTGCGCAGTTGGAGGTGAGCCGCCAGCAGTGGTGGATGTGGAGAGAGAGATGGCGGAGTTTTGAAATTTGTCATGAACTGCTATATTTATATATGATGATATCAAGGTAAATACATTGTTTGTTCTCTATTAATATCTTTCATTTGCTAACTATCCCTATCAGTAGTTAGTGCCTTCCATAGTTTGAATCTTTTATTTAGCTGGCAGTAGTGGCGCTCGCTGTATTGCAGTAGCTTGAGCAGCGAAAATTTTTGTGAGGTAAGTGATTTGTGAAAGGTATAGTTTAATGTTAGTCAGGGCCATTCTTTTGTAGGGAATTTTGAAAGTCAGATTGCGTTGCGCTAACAAAATATTGTGTGTCAGTTTAAGCACAGTCTTGTATAATTGTTCAAAGGGGACGTTTCATATGTCGACCCTTAGCCGAGGATACCTCACTGGAATCTTCTGATTTTTTTTCTTGTAGTTTGTGTAATTAGTGTAGATTTTGTTTCTTGATAGCGCGTAATCATAGAGAGAATTTCCTTTGTAGTTGTAGTTTTTCATTGTTGTACAGTAAAACAGTTCTGGCATGCATGTAGATTTGCACCAAGTATTTCGCAGCTGCGCTGGCAATTAAGTAGACATTATTTCCATTGCTATGTTATTTTATTTTGCTCTTCAAATTGTGCTTTTCTGTGTTATCGTGTGAAATATTGTGACAATTATGGCGTGTGAAAAACGTAATACTAGGCTCCAAAGTAAACTGAGAAATGACAGTAAAGACGAAAGCAGTGTGTTACCGCCGCAGAGTAATGAATTAACTAATGTTCAAAGTAGTAATTGCGCATAGGGAAATGGAGCGGGCGGCAAACAATTGTGTAGACAGTGAAACAGGTAGTGAACAGGGAAGCGTTATCGATCGATTGGTCGGCAACAGCTCGCCTCAGGAATCGGGAATGACAGAACACAATATTGCAAATACTGCAGACTCAGGTTTTGGGTTCTCACCGTTTTCTCAAATGAGTCAAGACACATTTTCCGCTTGTCAAAATGTGAATGTTGCCGGTGCAACTTCACTGCCGAAAAGCACTGAGGAACATGTTTCAGACACCAGTGCATTGTTATTACAATTAATGCAACAAATGGGACAAAAGCTTGAAAAGTTAGACACAATGGAACAACACCAGAGACAAACACAGCAACAGTTAGACACAGTGGAACAAAATCAGAGACAAACACAGCAACAGCTTCAAAAGTTAGACTCATTGGAACAAACTCTTGAACAAACGCGTGAAGATTTAACTACTGAGTTACATAACATTGAATCGAAATGTCAAAAAGTCTGTAATGACGTAAAAACTCAAATTTGTGAGCATTTTCAACCTATTTTTTCGCGGCATGAAAAGGCATTACAGAATCACGAACAGCCATAAAAGAACTGCAAATTATTGTTCATGAAAATCATGAGACCTTGCAAGCTAAATTTGACTCAGTTGCATCTGCCGATTCGGTTACGCAACTTGCAAAAACTGAGGAAAACTTAAAGAACACAGTAGATTCGATTTCAACACAAATGGACACTCTGAAACTTGGTTCAGAAAAACACATTGAGGAAATGTGTTCACTATCGGAGAAAGTAGCCGAACTTTCGAATCAGTTCACTAACTTATCTACGAAGGTAGATGATAATCTGAACGACACAAAACCGGTAGTCTTAATGACACAGAAGAGTGCGAGCAAATTAGGAAATTCAAACAAAATCAGAATCAAATTAATACGCAACACCAAAGAGAAATCCGGGAAGTACAAGATCAGCTGACTCAGGTAATACAAGAATTACGTATTTCAGAGGCCACTCGCGCTCCAATACGGGAAGAGGGACTTAGAAATACGGAACAACCACAAAATAATAACACAGGACACCTCGGAAGTTATGAAAGAAATTGGCAAGGTGCTCCGAATTTTGAAATGGAACCGCCGAAACGACGTAACAATGACCGATATGCGACTCGCCGACATGATGACTTTGACTATAAGCTGTTCATTACTACACGTAAATTCAAAACATTTAAGAATTCTGGCAACGACATTCATCCACAAGCATGGCTCCATCAATTCTCTCAGTGTTTTCCTCCCAACTGGTCATTAGAGCACAGATTAGAATTTATGTGTGGCTACTTAGAGAATGAACCAGCTGTAAGAATGCGATCGGTCATTCACGATTGCCACAGTGAAGGAGAGTTTTACCATGCCTTCCTCTCAGCATATTGGTCTCAGGCCACACAAGACCGAGTAAAACAAAGCATCATAATGATGAAACGTTTCGAACAATCTGAATTTTCCAGTCTTATGAAATATTTTGAAGACATGTTGCACAAGAATCAGTACCTGTCAAACCCATACAGCCCCTCAGAACTTATCCGCATTTGCTTAATCAAATTGCCTGAACATTTACGACACATTATTTTGGCAGGACGTTGCAAAGACGACATTGAAGCTTTTCAGGGACTGTTACAAGAATTGGAAATTGACACTGACAATCGCGGAATGCGGAAACAGGAACACAACAATTACAGGTCACATCCGTCAAAATTCCTCGATAATAACTGGACGCGACAAGGCTATTCTCACAACACAAATCGTGACCAAAACAGACACCACCCGTATGACAACCGTTGGCAGAGTAGTAATAATTACAGGGAAAGATCACCTCTCTGCGGTAATGACTATCACAGAGACAATCAGAGAAACAGACAATATGGGAACCAAAACAATTATTATTACGGGAGACAGAATAACTTGAGACGCAACGGTCCAGCGCGCAGTTACGATTCAGGGAGAAATTCTCCACCACTTAACCGACAAGAAAGAAACTACAGGAACTACCGACATGACGACAGACGATGTGATCGTAACGACAGACCTGAATTGCATCAGAACTGGCGGGATTCAAACAGAGCAGGGCCCTCTCGTCACGGTGAATTTGTAGAAGTTAGGTCTCCAAACCCCAATAACGACGCGCGCCAACAAAGAGACAATAGGCAATGACTCACACCGCTGGCAGCAACAAAACGTACTTATGAAACTGACGACGCAGCTGCCGTAGCTAGTAATTACGTAAAAATGGAAGACATTAGGGACATCTTACTCCAGGAACACGACATAAAACATAACAACATTGCATATCCTGTGATTCACATTACAGTAAATGATGTAAAATTTACGGCAGTACTTGACTCTGGCAGTCCCATTTCAGTAATTAGTGAAACAGCCTTTAGCAAATGCAACAAATCGAACGATTGTCCCACACTTCCGTTACGTAAGATTAAATTACAAGGTGCAATCTTTGGAAAAAGTGTAGATGTACGCCAACAAACCAACTTAGAATTCTTTTGTCAAAGCCACAGCTTCTCTATGAGCTTTCTTATTGTTCCATTACTGTCGACGGAAATTATACTGGGAGTAGACTTTTTGAATGAATACAAAGCAATCTTAAGCTTTCACGATGCTGAAATAAGTTTAGAAAAAGAAGGTAAGTCAGTAGCTTTGAAATTTGAAGATTGGCTCTCAAACCATGACGAAGAAATTAATCGGCTTTACCTCCTGTTAGACAACAGTTCGGAATTTTCAACGGAACTTGACACTAACAATCACTCTGCAAGTACTGACAGGGATGATGTCGACGGCATATTTGAAACTAATAAGTTAATTCAGAATAAAATTCAAACAATTGAGAATTGTAATGACACTGATAGGCAGGACCTCTTTGAGATTTTACAAGCACATTCCACAGTTTTTACTCACAAAACAGGAACAATCAAGGGATTTCAATACCAATTTCGTGTTCGTGAGCATACTAAATTTTGTGTTAGACCATACGTAATTCTGGCGCATTATAGGGACCGTGTTAGAACAGAAGTACAATCTATGCTTGATGAGGGCATTATTGAGCCTGCAGTAAGCTCATACAACAATCCATTACATGTTGTTGAGAAGAAAAATGGATCGATCAGACTTGTCTTAGATTCGAGACAAATCAATACTATCATTATTCCTGAAACAGACAGGCCGCAAACGTTGAAAGAACTTCTTCAAAATTTTAATGGTGTAAAAGTGTTGTCTTCCATTGATCTCAGATCCAGCTTTTATCAGATCGAACTTCATCCAGAATGTAGAAAATACACAGCTTTCCTTTGTTTCGGCGTTTGTTATCAGTTTCGGAAACTTCCCTTTGGTTTGAACATTTCTTCAGCAGCATTCATTCGCGGGCTAAATTCCATATTGCCTGAGTTCTTAAAACGTCACATCACCTTATATGTGGACGACATTCTAATAGCAGAAGCTTCATGGGAACAACATAATCGCATCCTCAACAGTTTGTTACGTATTTTTGCAGAATCTGGAATTACAGTTAACTTGGAAAAGTCTGAATTCGGTCGGACAAAGGTGAAGTTTTTGGGACATATTATTTCTTCTAAAGGCATTCAGCCGGATCCTGAAAAGTTAGAAGCAATCAGAGCCATTCCAGTTCCATCCACAAAAAGACAAGTCCGCAGTTTTCTAGGTCTCGTAAATTTTTACCGTCGTTTTCTGAATATGCAAATTCTTGTTACACCAAAACTTTGTTCTCTCACTGGAAAAAATACTGTTTGGAACTGGGACGAACAAGCACAGTTGGAATTCGATTCTTTAAAAGAAGCGTTACTTCATGCGCCAATATTAGCTCATCCAGATCTATCACAAGATTTCTGCCTTAGCACGGATTCTTCTAAAGTCGGTCTTGGTGCCCATTTATTTCAAGAAGCCATAGAAAATGACATTATTGTTCAGAAAACCATTGCTTTTGCTAGCCGAGTGCTAACAAAATCTGAAAAAAATTATTCCGTTACTGAATTAGAAGCTTTAGCAATCGTTTGGGCATTTAACAAATTCCGTTTCTTTCTTTCTGGTAAGCACGTAAAAGTATACAGTGATCATCGTGCATTACAATTTCTTATGTCTTCAAAATTAAATCATGACAGGTTAAAACGTTGGGCATTGTTTCTGCAAGAATTCCGCTTCACAATAGTCTACATTCCCGGCAAGGAGAACATTGTTGCGGACGCACTGTCACGCGCACCGGCTGGGCTTGAGAAAAGTAACACAGAAGGCAACATTTAGAAAAATTTCAGTATTCTTTACATTCAGAAAGTCGCCTTTGAAAACTTCATCACCACATCTTTGAAGGACATTGCTCATGAACAAGATAAAGATCCGATTTGGAAAGACATCAAGAGCAAATGGCATGAAAAGACACACACACAGATTCGGCATTATTACCTGGTTAGAAACAACATACTCTTCAAACGCTGCACTGTTGATGACAAGCTATGGGTACTTTGCATTCCAGACGATTTTGTCAATAAGCTCATTTGGTACATTCATTTCAGCTACGCACATTTTGGCCCACGAAAATGTTATCATATTCTTCGAACGACTTGTTATTTTAACAATATGGAAAAGCGAATTCGAAGAGTCTTGTCTATTTGTAAACTTTGTCAAAAGGCGAAACCATCTACTGTCTCACATCGTGCTCCGTTGTTTCCTATCATTCCTTCTAAATTAAAAGAATTTGCTGCTGTTGATCTCTTGGGACCGCTTGTCAGAACATCTAATGGATTTTCGTACGTTCTAGTCGCTGTTGAACTTACTTCAAAATTTGTTTCTTTCACTCCGTTACGTAAAGCCACTGGACGATCTGTATCCAACGCCTTTGTTAAAAATTTCTTACGTGAAGTTGGACACGTTAGTAAAGTCATTTCAGATAACGGACCGCAATTCAGATCTGCTGTTTGGTCACGCATGCTTCGCAACCATAAAATCAAACCCGTTTTTATTTCATTGTACTCACCACATTGCAACCCGTCTGAACGGATTATGAAAGAAATCAATAAGCTTTGCAGACTTTACTGTCACAGAAAGCATCAGCATTGGGACAGATATTTACACTTATTTCAAAATGTGCTGAATGAAATGCCTCACGACTCCACTACTTTACCACCTACTCTTGTACTGAAGAATGAAGAACCACCGAACAGAATCAGAGAGCTTGTACCTTTCCCGAATACACGTAAACTTCGACACAAAGACATAATTGATTTGGCTCTTAAAAATATAAAATCTGCAGCAGACAAAAGGAGAAAACTACACGGTAAAGCAAATGCAAAGAAGTTGTATATTGGTCAGAAAGTTCTCATTAAAGCACATTTATTGTCACATAAGAAGAAACACTTGAGTCACAAATTCTTTCTAGTTTACAATGGACCTTACAGAATCCAACGTATACCACATGATAATTGCGTTGAAGTTGAAACTCTGCGTAATAGGTAGAGAAAAGGTTTACACCACATTTCACATGCAAAACCATTTATTGAAAGATAATCTGCTTTTTAACTTAGTCTTTGCCATAAAATTTTTCGCTTCACATTACTAATATGCATTGTCAGACTTAGAATCTGTTAACATACAACAACGTTTGAAGTTAAATATCCAATCAAGAACCAAGAGAACTTACTTAAACAGAAATGACAAATTCATTGTTATAGTGAACAGACGTCACAGTGTCATTGTGTGTGTACATTCTTGCTTGTTAGTTGCACGATTATGGAACGACTATAAGGCTTACATACTTAGAACATTTACCAGTACTGCTAATGAGATTTTAATGCAACGTTTTGGTTTACTTGAAAATATATTCTGGATTTAAAGTACTTTCAGTGAGATACCAGATGGCACAGTGGTTAGTTTATGTGTCAGCTACACGATTTTATCACGATGCTACTAATGAGTGACAATTTACAATGTTGCTTTTGCAGTGTTTCTGTTTTATATCTGCACAGTTTTTCTGAATTCTTCTGGAAAGTAAAACATGTTTTAGTAGTAACTTTTGTGGTACAGCAACAATGAGATTGTCTTTTCCGTAGCACAACAATACGTTACAGCACAGTACTTTCTTCATCACGGCAATAAGCGTAATAACTAAGATATCTATACATAAAGCATTTCACTTTTGTTTATCATGAGGTAAGTACATTGACTTCTGCAGAACTTGGCTTTCGGAGGACGATAAGTACGACACTTCCACAGAATTATCTTACAGCAAGACGCACATTTAGCGCTACAGGACACGCATTTGAGAGATTTTGTACTTAAGCCATTTATTTTTCAAGATTTTTGAATTACAAAGAAAGTTTTCCGTGATATATTTCATTCTATTGCTGTAATCTGTAACACCTGAGGGTATAATTACATTAATCCTCAGGGGGGTACACGCTTACTTTGTGTACCATGTGTGTGGCAACCACAAGGAACCCTAGCTAATATGGTATTTGCTTATACAACTTTACACATCGGTACCATATTTCTCTAACACACAAATTACACAGCTATCTGATCATTTAACTGAGAGATAAGCATTTTTTACTACATCAGTGACACATGTTTACGCAATACACAGTTGGGTAACTTCACACTTATGAAACTGTATTTTGTCTGTACTTTGTAAACTGTTCATATTTTTTCGGAATCATTGTGATACTATGAGAGCTTTGAATGATGTATTTGGTAAGGGAGCATGATTTTAAAGTATGTTTGAGGCAGATGACACTTTTGACATGAGCAGAGAATTTTTTTAATTATTGGAGGAAGCTACGACGATTTTGAGATTTGACTGAGGTGTTATGATGTTATTTTTACGACGACGATGTGTATTATGCTGCTGAGGTATGTTTACGATTAATAGGCTGAGGCTATATGAGTTATTTGATTATGCTTCATATTTATAATGACGAAATATTGACGAGTGTCGATGGATACGTATATGTGTAATAAGGTAAGCAGTAATGAATAGTGGGTAGGGACTCTTGACTTGTGAAAAAGGATGTTGGAAACCAAGAATCGTACTTTAAGAGTTATGAAATGTGTGTAAATGCGTGAATGTATCACAATGCCGGCGAAAATTTTTTGGACAACGTTATATTCATAGGATTTTCTTTCTACAGATTTGCAACGCTAATTCTTGACCTGTGAAATATTTTTATGTGAGACTGTCACTGTAGCGGAAACTGGTGTCGTAAATATTTCCGTAAGAAAGTTAACTGACCACCTGCACGTAATGCGTTGTGGGCACGCAGCTGTGTCAAACACCTGGAGAACAAGCCATTAGGGTGTGCCTTTCCGGAAGCACAGGTAGAAAAAAAAAAAGGAAAAGAGGCAGGCCTTTATCCTCGCCATTGACATTCCTTTAGAGAAAATATTGCAAATGCGGCACCCTCATTACTTCCATTAACCTTGCTATTGACATTCCTTTGTAGAAAGCATCGCAAATATTACACGCTCATTACCTGAAAACATATGATTACTCGTACTTTGCGCTAATTACTGCAATGCTTATGAATTGATGGGAAATATTCGTACATCTGCACACCTGATTATGACAAGTGTCTTTCTATGAGAGTTGAGAGCTACTGACTTACGAAATGCCACATGACTATTGAATGATATTTTTATGGTTTGCTTTTCGTAGTTGCTTATTTCACTTGATATCTGGTTTCCAGCTGTGTTGCAGCATTGCTTTTATAAAATAAAATGCATTTGCTAATGTGAACACTTTCTGTCAACAGATCTATTAAATAATTATTTTATGATCCACATTCTTTAAAAAAGGAGCACTTGGAAAGGAAAGAACAATAAGAAGGAACTAGTAACAGTAACACATAATTTTCTTTTCAAGTACATGGTAATATTTCTTTTTACAATCAGTTGTTGTGGTGCACCACTTTAATTACATAGATATTAAGATGTGAATATACACTTCCCTTATCTGCATTGTTGTTTTTACTGTAATATTTTTTCTGCTTGAGCTTTGTCATGTATAGATATAAGTTTTATATTTTTTATATTTTTTATATTTGCTGCTGCTGTTTGCCAGGCATAGTGCTACTGAATTTTAAATTGTGTTACTCTGTTAAGCTAATTTTACTACTGACTTATTTTTCTTGCTACTGTACATTGGCTCATATTAGTTGTAATGTTGCATTGCTTGGTAATTTATATTTACTGTAGCTTGCTTTGCAATTTTCCATTTTTTTTGCATTGCTGTTTGTGTTAATCTGTTATGTGCTGCTGCATTGCCTCGTCCCTTAGTTTAGTATCTGAGCTCAGTAGATTTAAGTTAGCTTAAGAGGAGACTATATAAGAAACTAACTATTATAAATTTATAAGAAATGCATTGAGAAGCTATCAGAAAATGGTCTGGCAAAATAAAAAGGATACTGTACAGTGGAAAAAAACTATTATTGACAGAGGATGTGAACAGAATACAGAAAGCAGAGAGAAAAACTATTTTTGACAGAGGATGTGAACGAAATACAGAAGGCAGGCTTAGATAGGACTTTTGGGAATAATGATGCATGAAGGGAGATCTCCAAGAAGCAAAGAAAGTTTTGTTTGCAAAATACTGCAATGAAACAAACCCTGTCCTTTCCTTTTGTGTTATCCCACTATGTGTTTGGGTACCCTTGTGTATATATGTTCTTCCTGTCTTTATATGTTTACCTCATCAGACTTTTGTTGTAGAATTTTTCTCATACTCAGCTACATGAACTATGATGAGGAATACTGTTATCCTCAAATATAATTTGCGTTAATAATATGTTATTTACTTTGTAAAGATGTTAGACATTATTAATTCTGTTTTGTTTTAATGCTCATGTGTAAAGTTGATGTTTCAAAAGTTATTCTGATCTTTTATGTATTTACTTATGTCATAATTCCTGTAACACTGATGTATATGTTTATTTCTATTCTTTTGTAAAGCCCCTATTACTACAAACGTTATCTGTATTATTATGTTTTTAATGATGTGTTTTGTACCTTTGTAATTGTATTCTCATGTTATAAAATTGTAATTGACACCAGTTCATCTTATTATTAACTTGTAAGTTACATTTCACTGCATACGTTTCTGTTGGTCATAGTATATGGACAATATGTGAGAAGTAGGGACTGTTAGTGTTTGCACGTGTGTTAATGATTCAGCAAGGGACTGGATAACAGCATTGCTGGTTCTAAGGACAATTTCAAAAACTTTGTGAGTGCACAAGTGGTGGTTTATGGACTTGCTATATTATCCGCAAGACTCTTCAACGGTGATTGTGCACCTGCGCAGTCACAACAGATGGCTGCTGGCTTTCTCTCCAAGGACTACAGTGGGTCTGCATCTTTGATGACCCACCAGTACCATTATCTCTGCAAGGACTACAGTGGGTCTGCATCTATGATGACCCACCATGCCATTATTTCTACAAGGACTGCAGTGGGTCTGCACCTCTGGTGGCCCACCAATACCGTAATCTCTACCAGGACTACAGTGTTTCTACTCTGTGATGACCTACCTACCAATACTCTTCACAATTTCGACTGACTCTGCTGTGGGTTTGCTCTGTTGTGGCCCATTACCTGTCTGCATGTCGAGAGTCAGCACTGTCTTTCCATTGGAAGGACAACACTACTTCTTCAAGACTGCATGGAAATCCACTACTTCCGTGTGCATTTTCTTTTACTGCTCAGACTTTGAGAAAAACACTGCTATTCTCCTGTTATGTACGATTAGGACTGTCTTTATGGACTGTGAGACAATTTTAGCTTTTGACCAACATTGTATCAATAAGCGTGTGCATTTGATTTCTTTGTTATTGTAATTATGAAAAAAATTTTTCAAATCTGTATTGGCCACTGCCCAATCCAATTTGTAAAATTTTTTGTGGGGAGCATGGGGGCTATGTAAGTAGGCTGTTTAGGTTTTTTTTATTGGTAACGCCACCTCTGTATGAAAATCACTGGCTGTGCTGTGTGCAGTCTGTGGCTGCTTTGCATTGTTGTAATACTCGCCATTGTAGTGTTAGGCAGCTGGCTGTGAACAGCGCGTAGCGTTGCGCAGTTGGAGGTGAGCCGCCAGCAGTGGTGGATGTGGAGAGAGAGATGGCGGAGTTTTGAAATTTGTCATGAACTGCTATATTTATATATGATGATATCAAGGTAAATACATTGTTTGTTCTCTATTAATATCTTTCATTTGCTAACTATCCCTATCAGTAGTTAGTGCCTTCCATAGTTTGAATCTTTTATTTAGCTGGCAGTAGTGGCGCTCGCTGTATTGCAGTAGCTTGAGCAGCGAAGATTTTTGTGAGGTAAGTGATTTGTGAAAGGTATAGTTTAATGTTAGTCAGGGCCATTCTTTTGTAGGGAATTTTGAAAGTCAGATTGCGTTGCGCTAACAAAATATTGTGTGTCAGTTTAAGCACAGTCTTGTATAATTGTTCAAAGGGGACGTTTCAATAGGTAGCTTTCATTGGTCAAGATTGTAAGCTGGACGCCATTTGGCGCTGATTATAAAGAAAAGTGTCTGAACTTGCTAATATTCGACTTTTAAATATAGTTATTTGATGAGAATTCGTATCTACATCTACATCTACATCTACATCTACATCTACATACATACTCCGCAATCCACCATACGGTGCATGGCGGAGGGTACCTCGTACCACAACTAGCATCTTCTCTCCCTGTTCCACTCCCAAACAGAACGAGGGAAAAATGACTGCCTATATGCCTCTGTACGAGCCCTAATCTCTCTTATCTTTGTGGTCTTTCTGCGAAATGTAAGTTGGCGGCTGTAAAATAGTACTGCAATCAGCCTCAAATGCTGGTGCTCTAAATTTCCTCAGTAGCGATTCACAAAAAGAACGCCTCCTTTTCTCTAAAGACTCCCGCGCGAGCTCCTGAAGCATTTCCGTAACACTCGCGTCATGATCAAACCTACCAGTAACAAATCTAGCAGCCCGCCTCTGAATTGCTTCTATGTCCTCCCTCAATCCGACCTGATAGGGATGCCAAACGTTCGAGCAGTACTCAAGAATAGGTCGTATTAGTGTTTTATAAGCGGTCTCCTTGACAGATGAACCATATCTTCCCAAAGTTCTACCAATGAACCGAAGACGACTATCCGCCTTCCCCACAACTGCCATTACATGCTTGTCCCACTTCATATCGCTCTGCAATGTTACGCTCAGATATTTAATCGACGAGACTGCGTCAAGCGCTACACTACTAATGGAGTATTCAAACATTTCAGGATTCTTTTTCCTATTCATCTGCAATAATTTACATTTATCTATATTTATAGTTAGCTGTCATTCTTTACATCAATCACAAATCCTGTCCAAGTGATCTTGTATCCTCCTACAGTCACTCAACGACGACACCTTCCCGTACACCACAGCATCATCAGCAAACAGCCGCACATTGCTGTCCACCCTATCCAAATGATCATTTATGTAGATACAAAACAACAGCGGACCTACCACACTTCCCTGGGGCACTCCAGATGATGCCCTCACCTCCGATGAACACTCACCGTCGAGTATTATTATGGTATTATTGGAAAGTTTGCCATGTATTTTACCCATTTATTTAAGACATTTTCATCTTTTTAAGTAGTGTTCGTGGTGCAGAGCTGCAACACAGCGGAACGAGCCGCCGCCGCGGCGGATTCAAATCTGATGATAAGGGCAATCATACCGCAGTAAGCGGTCAGGTAAAAAGTGAATTTAAAATTATTTCTTACAACAGTTCGTGATCGGAGTACAAAGCAGCAGATTTTACGTTGTGTTTCACAGGCGGATGCGGGGTGCTAATATTGTAAACTGTGTCAAAGTTAAAATATTTTCACGTTTCAAAAGGAAACCTTGCTAAGCAAAAATTATGGACTGGTAAAAGTCTTAGAGAAATCATTTTCTAATAATAATGATACTCTCATGCTGTAGCGTTAGCCGTGGCACTGATTACTAATTGCCGGCCGGAGTGGCCGAGCGGTTCTAGGCGCTTCAGTCTGGAACCGCGCGACCGTTACGGACGCAGGTTCGAATCCTGCCTCGGGTATGGATGTGTGTGATGTCCTTAGGTTAGTTAGGTTTAAGGAGTTCTAAATTCTTAAATTCTAGGGGACTGATGACCTCAGATGTTAAGTCCCAATGCGCTCAGAGCCATTTGAACCATTTAATTAATAATTAATGTTGACGAAAAAATCCACTACAAGGTTTGGGGTTCTATAAGCATTGCGTACTGTAACTTCATTATTTTTGACAACAGAAATAATTTCAGAACTTTTTTACGATTGCTGTAGCAGAGACGGATATGTTGTGCATTCTATTGAGTTACAGTAACAAAACTGTTCATTTAATAAGAAGCCAGTTCCAGTATAATAGTAATTAATCTCATTTGTTCGCGACATACAATTAACTGAAGTAAACCAATGTACAGAAAAAATAGTGGAACATGAAATGCTGTACAATAGTAACCAACGTTTTCTTTTTCTGAAGTACCTCAAATGCTTCCACAACAAACGAGGGACGTGCGGTAAGTAATGTAACACATTACTTAGAAGCAGGTTGGTTTTATTTGGGATTCCAATACATCATTTCTTTCCCTGCACTTTTGGCTACTACAAAATCCTGTTTTTCGACAATACCTCCGTGAAATTTGATGGGTTTACGCCACCTTTCTGGGAGACCCTGTACTCCCGTGTGGTACCACTCCACTAGTCGACATCGGAGTCAACGACTTGCTACATCAATTGTCTCCCCGTCATCCACAGACTGCTTCCTACGGAGAGCATTCTACATTGAACAAAACAGATAGAAGTTGGAAGGTGCGAGATCCGGGTTTGTGGGGTGCATCCCAGCGGGCACACACTTTTGAGTACCCAACAGGTGGACGACTGTAATCAGCACTACTAACAAAGACGTCCAGCTGTGCTGCGAGGTATTCCAACACCGTACGAGTCACAGCTGTGTGCGACCGGCCGGCAGGCGGAAGATAGGATAGGTTTGCACGATATTGTTTCGATGATGACAGACGCCTCGCCTAAAGAATCACAGTGCATTTGTGCAATACCAGGTCTCTGTAGACATTCTGGAAGACCCTATGAATATGTGCGATGCTCTGGTTTCCCGTCAAAAGAAAATCAACTACAGCCCTCTGCTCGGAGCGCTCGTCCGTTACGGACTCCATTTTGAAGGCTACATGTAGCGGCTCCATCAGTCGCAAATTGATGAAACTAAAGGAGCTGAACAGGTAATATTCTACGATGTCCCACAACAAATTTCACTTTTTCTTTTCAATTGAAACTGGCCGATAAAAATGTGTTGCATTATATACTGAACGCCCCTCCGTAACCACTCCCTCCCGTATATACGAATGAAGAACGTGAACGAAATGGCACTGTGGTAAGACACTGGACTTGCACGCTTCAGGACGTCTGTTGAAATCCCTGTTCGGTGATCACGCTTTAAGTTTTCCCTGGTTTCCCTTAAATTGTTTCGGGCAAAGGCCGGGATGGTTCTTGTGAATGGACGCGGCCAATTTCCTTCCCCGATCCGAGCTTGGGCTCCGTCTCCAATAATCTCGTCGTTGACAGGGCTTTAATTTACAGTCTTCCTTCCTTCTTCCGAATTGTGTATTCTCTTAGTCCAGCGTATTTTACCTAGACGGATGGAGTCGATACTGAAGCATACAGTAGAGATTTATACCTCGGGAAAGGCAACGAGTGTAATTTCTTTTGTTTCCGACTGTGTCATTGTCCATCAAAGCAACAACGTGTTGAATAGCGCTATGAGTTCAGATTAGTCAATGAAAAGGAGTATTGGCTGTGGTAAGAAAATCGTCAATGACAAAAAAAATACTAACATCGAATAAATTTTTAGTGTTTGGAAGATATTTTTGAATGTATTTATCTGGAGCGCATCTTTTAAAGATTATCGGCCTCTTTACTCTTCTCCCGATGTCCTTTCAAAGACTGCAGAATGCTTTAAGTACAAGGTGCCGGTGTAGTGGCTCTGAGCACTATGGGACTCAACTGCTGAGGTCATTAGTCCCCTAGAACTTAGAACTAGTTAAACCTAACTAACCTAAGGACATCACAAACATCCATGCCCGAGGCAGGATTCGAACCTGCGGCCGTAGCGGTCTTGCGGTTCCAGACTGCAGCGCCTTTAACCGCACGGCCACTTCGGCCGGCGCCGGTGTAGTCCCTAACCGCTTATGGAAAGAAGCACTTCAGTTCAAATAGAATGTTTACAGTGTGAAAGAACATAACATTAAAAAGGCGCCTTAATTTAGTGAAATACGTGTTATGTAATGTAATTATTATATTCATAAATGCTATCTCCTTTTTACAAACAGATTTAAATATTGATAAATACTGACTTGATCTATGTGTTATGATAATAATTTAGGCATATGTCCATATGTGGAAAAGTAAATGTGTACCTCAATCTGAGATGATAATACCGATTCTGACTACCACTGCGCGATCTGATGTTCATATGTAAAGCTAAGAATGTTTACTTTGAGATCTGTCAGGTGTAAAGCGGTAATGAATTGGACACTTGTAATAGAAGCAATAACACGTGTGTACATAGCTGTTATTTTAAAATTGACTTGCCCACCTCTAGAATAGCCCACTATGCTAATATTGTGTAGCATCACTTACTCCACTGTAGGAGGGGATTGTGTAATGATGTGAACGTAGGTATGTTGTTATTCCATATCTTGAATATCATGGATATAATTATATGTGCTGCTATATTAGCTGCCAAATCCTAGCGTTTCCGGCCTCATCGTTTGCAGATCCGAGATTGCAACATTGAATTCCCGAAACTGGTTATGTATACGAACAAATGATTTTAGCGATCTTGGCAGTTGAAAAATCATTCAGTGTTCATAATACTGCTGGTCGCCCATAAGCTGACGATGTCAGAAGTGTGCATCACTCGAGACAAAATTACAACCACTGACATTTTTTGAGTGAATGGTTTAATTCACTTTAACTTGTTTTCGGCCCTGTTGTGTATCCAACATGAGATGGCAGCGAGAATTTCTTGTACAAATTTCACATTCTGTCTTTAGGAAATATTTCGGTTTACACAATATAGTATTGATGTCTACGTCGTTGATATATGACGTCCTGAGCATGACCGAGACCTATGGGTAAAATAATATTTTTAACATCTTTGTATAATAGACAACATGTATACAAGTCGTCGTTTTCAAACAAAAACGGTGAAAACATTTTATACCCAATATTATTAAGCGATAAAATAGGAATTAGCATCCAGAAACTTAAAATTATCAAATTAGACCGCGGTCGTAGACCACAAGAATTCTGTAAATTATTGAAGTAAAGAGATTACTGTAAGAACACCTAAATTCCAGATGGAGTAGACTTGCAGTGTGAGAACTAGTTCCTGAGTAACTTAGACAGACGTTCCAAGACATGCAAACGGTCACTGGGCAACTTCTGAGTGTGGGTTTCAATGTGTTACGGAACTCCGGAGAGGGGCGCTGAACACAGAACACTTAAAAGAGCGAATTTTAACCCAGGAGCTCGCAGTCGAGTCTAGAAAGCTTTAATGGCAGTTCTTTTACAAATATTGTCGGGCAGGATGTCTCTGTGTGTAAAAGGAACCATGGTATCCCCAGTTCGGAAAACTGGAAAGGGTGCTATTGTATCGTCTGGTACGCCGTCGTGAGTGGTCAAGGTTTTTAATCACAGGAGCAAGTATGCCGGGCTTGACCACAGGGCTTTAGCCAGCGGGCGCCAACGCATGTTCACATGGTACTGAGGTGGAAATTCCCGCGAATTATGTTTACAGATATTTATCGCACGCACCACAGCATGCGAAACTGGATCACACTGCATTTTCAACTTTGTTACTTCATATTAAAAATGTGCGTGTTAATTATGTTTTAGATAAATAATAGAATGTTCATGGTAATGCAGTACTTTATGAGAAACTGTTCATTTCAAATAAGTGCTGTTTGAGTTAATTTATTAGTTACGTGTTTCATAAATCATTTGACCGATTCTCTTATCTAAATCATGTGGAACGAGTTAGTTTACAGGATACGGTATACATGATTAGTGTTAACATTAATGAACACATTATCATTTTATTCCTACTAATCCAACTACACTTATCAACATTTTTTGATGACTATCGGTTTTTAGGTAGGAATTTGTCAGAGTAATTAAAGGAGTTGTTCAGGAGAAATGAGTTTAAATCAGATTTAAAACTTGCATCGCTACCTGTCAGAAGTTTTGTGTTAGTGGGCAAATGATCAAAAATTTATGTTGCTGCATATTGAACTCCTCTCTGAACCTCTGAGGAATAAAGGTCGCGGTTAAAGGCGCTTCAGTCTGGAACCGCGTGACCGCTACGGTCGCAGGTTCGAATCCTGCCTCGGGCATGGATGTGTGTGATGTCCTTAGGTTAGTTAGGTTTAAGTAGTTCTAAGTTCTAGGGGACTGATGACCACAGATGTTAAGTCCCATAGTGCTCAGAGCCATTTGAACCAGCCAGCCAATAAAGGTCATTTTTCCTTCTAGTGTTGTAGGTACGTACATCACTGTTCTTCTCAAATTGTGATGGATTATTTATGACGATTTTCACTAGCGAAAAATATTCAGTTAAAAAGCTTAACTCCGTGAAGAGGTGCCTACATGACGTTCGTGAGTGAACACAACATGTTATTCTTAGTGCTCGCTTTTGTGCAATCAGTATTTTCTTTCTAACTTATCATTTACCCTAGAAAAATATTCCGTTTTACATCATTGAGTAGAAATATACAAATATGTCAGGAGGTTGATGCGTTTGTATCTAATATTAGCAATTAAACGAAGAGAAAAAGTAGCTGAACTTAGTTCTTTGAGAAGCTCTATGATGTGCTTCTTTCAGTTCAAGTTTTCATTAATATGTACACCTAAAAATTTGGAGCATTTTTCCCTACTTACTGTCTGTCTGTCTCGTGCTACATCTATTGTTGGTATGACTCTATTAGCATAGAACTCAATGTAGTGCGTTTCTTCAAAATTTAGGGACAGTCTATGTTCAGAGAACCACTCAATAATTTTTTTGAAAATATGACTTGCTAACTCTTTTGTTGCTTTCTCTCTAATGAGATGTGTTATAACACTAGTTTTGTCTGCAAAAAGCTCCAATTTTTCTTGCTGAATGTTAAGTGGAAGGTCATCCACATACATAAGGAACAGGAGTGGAGACAAAATTGAACCCGGTGGATTCCCTTCGTGATTTTTACCCCTATCGCTAAAATACACTCCTGGAAATTGAAATAAGAACACCGTGAATTCATTGTCCCAGGAAGGGGAAACTTTATTGACACATTCCTGAGGTCAGATACATCACATGATCACAATGACAGAACCACAGGCACATAGACACAGGCAACAGAGCATGCACAATGTCGGCACTAGTACAGTGTATATCCACCTTTCGCAGCAATGCAGGCTGCTATTCTCCCATGGAGACGATCGTAGAGATGCTGGATGTAGTCCTGTGGAACGGCTTGCCATGCCATTTCCACCTGGCGCCTCAGTTGGACCAGCGTTCGTGCTGGACGTGCAGACCGCGTGAGACGACGCTTCATCCAGTCCCAAACATGCTCAATGGGGGACAGATCCGGAGATCTTGCTGGCCAGGGTAGTTGACTTACACCTTCTAGAGCACGTTGGGTTGCACGGGATACATGCGGACGTGCATTGTCCTGTTGGAACAGCAAGTTCCCTTGACGGTCTAGGAATGGTAGAACGATGGGTTCGATGACGGTTTGGATGTACCGTGCACTATTCAGTGTCCCCTCGACGATCACCAGTGGTGTGCGGCCAGTGTAGGAGATCGCTCCCCACACCATGATGCCGGGTGTTGGCCCTGTGTGCCTCGGTCGTATGCAGTCCTGATTGTGGCGCTCACCTGCACGGCGCCAAACACGCGTACGACCATCATTGGCACCAAGGCAGAAGCGACTCTCATCGCTGAAGACGACACGTCTCTATTCGTCCCTCCATTCACGCCTGTCGCGACACCACTGGAGGCGGGCTGCACGATGTTGGGGCGTGAGCGGAAGACGGCCTAACGGTGTGCGGGACCGTAGCCCAGCTTCATGGAGACGGTTGCGAATGGTCCTCGCCGATACCCCAGGAGTAACAGTGTCCCTAATTTGCTGGGAAGTGGCGGTGCGGTCCCCTACGGCACTGCGTAGGATCCTACGGTCTTGGCGTGCATCCGTGCGTCGCTGCGGTCCTGTCCCAGGTCGACGGGCACGTGCACCTTCCGCCGACCACTGGCGACAACATCGATGTACTGTGGAGACCTCACGCCCCACGTGTTGAGCAATTCGGCGGTACGTCCACCCGGCCTCCCGCATGCCCACTATACGCCCTCGCTCAAAGTCCGTCAACTGCACATACGGTTCACGTCCACGCTGTCGCGGCATGCTACCAGTGTTAAAGACTGCGATGGAGCTCCGTATGCCACGGCAAACTGGCTGACACTGACGGCGGCGGTGCACAAATGCTGCGCAGCTAGCGCCATTCGACGGCCAACACCGCGGTTCCTGGTGTGTCCGCTGTGCCGTGCGTGTGATCATTGCTTGTACAGCCCTCTCGCAGTGTCCGGAGCAAGTATGGTGGGTCTGACACACCGGTGTCAATGTGTTCTTTTTTCCATTTCCAGGAGTGTATTCTATCTTTCAGACATTGTCTAAATTATTCAGCACAACATTTGTAGTCTGTTTGTCAAGCATATGATTCAAACCAGCTGCGCGTAAAGCAATCACTTCTGTAGAACTTGAGTTTTTCTGAGAGGATGGTGTGGCATGGTAGATAGGAGATTATAAAGGCAGCCAATAGGAAGTGAACTAATAGAAAAAGTGGGTACAATGCATAGTGAGCTGAACTTTGGTGTCGAGACTAGAGGAAACTCATGTTTCCAGGACGCTAGTTTGTGAAGTTTGTGTCTTCTAATTTTTGGGTATCAACTGGCTACGTCACATGCAGGACGTCGGATAGGTGGGCATCCAAGATAGTTGCACAAGTTCCTAAGTAAGTACTAAAGTTAATTTGGTAAAAACCCCTTGGCTTTTAAGGAATGCAGACTGCAGACCTAGGAAAGCCGCCATACGTATGCAGGGGTTGCCACAGTCAGAGTTTCTGGGGGAACCAAGGATCATAGGAGAGTAACGTGTCAGAGGATCAGAAGCCATCAGCCTATTGTTCAAGGACTACGACTATGGCGTTGCCAAGCCGTTCAGCTGTCAGCAATTCTTACCATAAAAACCGTGCAGTGACCAGCATCATTCGCTCCAGAAAAAATAACTGTATATTACTTTCTTATCCCCTGCAAACGGGTGAAACTGCTTCAGGACTCAGTTCATTCCACGACAGAATTTTTCAACGAGTGTAACCATAAAGGAACTTTCAGGGACCCGCACTTATAAACTTTCTTGAATTATCAATCTGATCAGTTATTCGTTAATTCTAAGTTTTTGTCACTTTGACTATCTGCTAGACTTGCTGATATATCTGGTGCCACTACAACAGAGTTATGTATTAATGAATAAACGATTGAATTACAAAGGTATTCCCTGTGCCACCTAGTCGTTTGAAATAATCAACTTAAGCTACATTCACTTTATTTATATCGCAGTTAACAAGTGTACAAATAACTCACAAACTTGTGATTTTTATAATTGGAATTGTTTCGCAGTAGTGTGCTATCAGTCTTCAGATTACAGCTGACGGGCCAAAATATTTGATCAGGTGAACATCTGCAACTAAGCGACCTGTTAAATTACACTTCAACTACTAGCAATTTGTTGGTTATTACACGAGCGATTTCGAAGCCTAAAGCTGCATCTTCAGATACCACCAAATAATTAGTGAAATATTTATGATTCACATTTATGTTTCACATTTATGTTTCCATAATTATTATTGGTGGCATCTGAAGATGGAGCCTTAGGCTTTGAAAGCTGTAGTATAATAGATAAAAAATTACTGTCAACTAAAGTGGAATTTTATTGATTTAATAGGCCACAACCAATTCAGGTAAATTCTACAGTGTATTTGAGTTTCCCCTTCAAAGACTCGTTTATCAGAACAGTGTGACACCTAGCAAATAGCGCGAATGAGGTAGTAGTGCGTGAGTGAGTGAGTGTCATTTTGATGATTTACTCCTCCCGTTATGGTAGAATTTTTAGCCCTTTTATCCACATTCCTTTTTTTTAATGTTTGCAATGGCGCTGATAATCTCACCGTTCAGAACCTTTAAAACTCCAAACTCACACACACACACACACACACACACACACACACACACACACACACACAACAAACAAACAAACAGGCCATAGTTTGCATACTGTAGGAAGGTTCAAGTGGATGTAGGTCGCAGTAGTAATGCAGGGATACTGCACATGTTGGATTAGCGTAGTGAACTGCATCAAACCAATCTTTGGACCAAGGATCGCAACTACAACAAAAGCAAAAACATATACGTAATTCTCTAGCGATATTTTTTCCTCGAGTCCTCTGATGTTTTGCTGCAACTCGCCACGACACCTGTGCCAACCTCTCCATGTGCAATAAACTTTTTCGGTTATTTCTCCTTCCATCCTAAAACATATTCTGTCACCCTGTTTTTATTAATATCCTCCACGTATTCCTCTCGTCGTCGTTTATGCAACGGAGCTCCTCGTATCGCGTATACCCTTCGGAACTTTCAAGCAGGAAGTGCTAACTTTCACTAACATTCTAAACAGTGAAAGGTCGGCGGCAGTGAACTGATTTTTTATCAAATTGTAGCACATAGAACATGTGCAATGACCATCGTTTCGCCTGTGTGCCAGACGATCAGATTTGTTATGCTCATTATCTATAGAATTAACAGGGCTGACTTTAGGCCCCAGCGACACAAGCGCTAAGCTGAGAACGGCGCCACAGCCCTAAGGTTTCTATACAGGATGTATCAGCAGCGGCGGCATACCGTGTCCTTTGCACCCAAATGCGAGATTTGTCTACTATTCATGTCGCATTTGGTAGCGAAAATTTGTACGGGTGAAAATGTACGAGGCTTTTGCCGAAGAATATCCCGGAACCAGCCTAGCAATAACGCAAGAACTGTAGCATCCAAGGAATTACATTAGTGAGCAACAAGTTGCTAAGACGAGATAATCCCGTACAGCAATGAGGAGTTTTTGCGCATGACTGCAACCAGTTCTGACTGTCAGCCGATAAAACATTGCCGGCCGAAGTGGCCGTGCGGTTAAAGGCGCTGCAGTCTGGAACCGCAAGACCGCTACGGTCGCAGGTTCGAATCCTGCCTCGGGCATGGATGTTTGTGATGTCCTTAGGTTAGTTAGGTTTAACTAGTTCTAAGTTCTAGGGGACTAATGACCTCAGCAGTTGAGTCCCATAGTGCTCAGAGCCATTTGAACCATTTTTGAACCGATAAAACATTATATTTGAGCTTTCACAAGGCAGGCAACATTATTTTCAGAGCAGGTCAGACTCGTACTGCATGTCATCAGCAGATGACATGAAAAGCAGGTTAGGGTCACGGATTGAGTCATATTCAGCCACAAGTAGATGCTATTTAACGTAAAGTCAGTTTTAAAGTTACACTATTTTACTTCTCATACGATGTTTCGGATGGCCTTGAGGCTGACTATAAAGCAAACATTGCCAATGCAAAGCTCTCCTCAGAAACTTCACGCCACGCTCATCTTGATGGACCTCTTACTGATATTTTGGTTCCCGTCGTCGGAAGTGTACTACATGTCGACATGCCATCCGTGAGACACACTTCGCTTTCAGTGGCAAAGCAATATCAGCAATTGTATTATATTCACTGAGATAGATGATACTATTCGTTGCCGGCCGGTGTGGCCGTGCGGTTCTAGGCGCTTCAGTCTGGAACCGCGTGACCGCTACGGTCGCAAGTTCGAATCCTGCCTCAGGCATGGATGTGTGTGATGTCCTTAGGTTAGCTGGGTTTAAGTAGTTCTAAGTTCTAGGGGACTGATGACCACAGATGCTAAGTCCCATAGAGCTCAGAGCCATTTTTTGATACTATTCGTTACTTTGATTATTGCAGACTGAACGAGAAGTTTCGCTTAATGAAGGCGTGTTTCAGACAATGTTTTGGGTTCTTATTTACATGTGATGTTGAGCGTTGCTTCTCGCTTCGTGTTACCAGAGGCACGAATCGAATTTGCTCTGCACATACTCGCCGGGTACATTGCTTTGCGATTTTGTGAGCTCACTACCTTTTCCTGATATGAAATATTATTTTATTCGTAGCTTTCCCTCTATGCCAATGAAAGTGTTCTTAAGAAATATTGTTTTCCTTTCATAATAATCAAAAGAAGAAAAAGTGTCAGTTCCTTTTTGCAGTATAACCACAGGTGACGCCGTAAGATTAAAATAAGTGAAACACTCCTGGCGAATGAATTTCTCAGTTTGACGGAAAGAATGATTACGGCAGCTAATGAAGAGTAGGGCGACCCAAATATTTCCCCCTCCTCTTTATTGATGGCGTTCGATTTACATTCAATCAGCCTAAATGTTCATTCGTAATTATGCTTTAGATCAAGTCAAAGTTACAGAAACGCAAAAAAAGAAGGATTTTCATCAGATATTTCGCTGCCAGTCAACGCCGTAACAGAGAGCTTCGCAAACGCCTTCGAAAGCAGAGATTCGCAAGTGCTAGCCAACGTGTTCTTTCTGTCACTAGTCTAATGGAGAACTGGCAACGCTATAGAAAACGTTTGGCAACTATGTGATGGTCGATTTACTTCCTGTTGCGGTTCAGCATTGAACTACTAAATTCACTAGATATTCATTGCCATTTCCAATAAATAATCTGATTGATTCTGACTTAAGGTCTAAAACTAGAGTGTCAAATTTATTATTAGATTTATTATTAGATTCCATAAAGATCATTCCACACAAAATCTCTAACTAATCTCATATTCGACATTACTAAGTGTCACTATTAATGAAGGAAACGGCACTGTGAGCACTCTCATAGCAACAATGGCTTGATAGCTAGGTGTAAACATGATTGCTTTGTGCAGAAAACGCTACGTTTGCTCAACGTTCGAATCTCCCTAGAGGCATCGACAAATTGCTTGTACTTCTTCTCTTACCGAGATGTAAGCTTCCAGATCGAAAACCATTAAGGAAATCTTAACTTCACCACCTTAGCCCTATAATAAATGACGATTTAGTACCCCGTAGAACAAAAAGTAAAAAATTTAAGAGAATGTGACGTAACACCCTAGTCACAACTTACATTTTCCTACATATACTGGCACACATCTTAATTTTTTTGCTACACAGTTCAATTGATAACGTGTGGCACTGAGTAATTTGATAATTGGCTTGTTTTTGGGTCTACTCTCACTGCAAGGTTTATATATTTCTGTTGTATTCCCGAAATGCATCTTCGGTAGGACACAGGACTTCACGGAGACACAGACAATATGAGGGTCGAAAGTGTGTAATATCTTGGAAATGCACGATGTTTTAGACACGCGATATTCCAATTTTAAAGCGCATGTTCGACCACTTGAGCCCCCCCATGAACCATGGACCTTGCCGTTGGTGCGGAGGCTTGCGTGCCTCAGCGATACAGATAGCCGTACAATAGGTGCAACCACAACGGAGGGGTATCTGTTGAGAAGCCAGGCAAACGTGTGTTTCCTGAAGAGGGGCAGCAGCCTTTACAGTTGTTGCACGCGCAACAGGCTGGATGATTGACTGATCCGGCCTTGTAACACTAACTAAAACGGCCTTGCTGTGCTGGTACTGCGAACGGCTGAAAGCAAGGGGAAACTACAGCCGTAATTTTTCCCGAGGGCATGCAGCTTTACTGTATGGTTAAATGATGATGGCGTCCTCTTGGATAAAATATTCCGGAGGTAAAATAGTCCCCCATTCGGACCTCCGGGCGGGGACTACTCAAGAGGATGTCATTATCAGGAGAAAGAAAACTGGCATTCTACGGATCGGAGCGTGGAATGTCAGATCCCTTAATCGGGCAGGTAGGTTAGAAAATGTAAAAAGGGAAATAGATAGGTTAAAGTTAGATATAGTAGGAATCAGTGAAGTTCGGTGGCAGGAGGAACAAGACTTTCGGTCAGGCGAATACAGGGTTATAAACACAAAATCAAATAGGGGTAATGCAGGTGTAGGTTTAATATTGAATAGGAAAATAGTGATGCGGGTAAGCTTCTACAAACGGCATAGTGAACGCATTATTGTTTCCAAGACAGATACGAAGCCCACGCCTACCACAGTAGTACACGTTTATATGCCAACTAGCTCTGCTGATGAGGAAGGAATTGAAGAAATGTATGATGAAATAAAAGAAATTATTCAGACAGTGAAGGAAGACGAAAATTTAATAGTCATGTGTGACTGGAATTTCGGCAGTAGGAAAAGGGAGAGAAGGAAACGTAGTAGGTGAATATGGATTGGGGCTAAGAAATGAGATCCGATAGATGAAAGTCTGCATACATGTCGGTAGTGGTGGTTTTAAGGAAAAAAATGCCTGCAACGCATCAGGTAGCGAGATCTTGTCTCGGACAGATCAAAGATTTTCCTGTCTTCGTTTTAACCTTATCTTGACCTCTCAGCATTGTGAGGTGTCGCCAGAAACAACACAAGGATCGGAATCCCCATTACACTGTATGTCCCCTTTCCCCAGTTGGATATCTGGGGTAGGCTATGGACACGAAAGTCACCGAAATTGCGCCTAGTATAAAGTCTTGCACCAGGCATTGAGCCACAAGAATTTATATTATTATTATTATTATTATCATCATCTACAAACATAAATAGTTTTGACGGAAACCTCAGTCCGCATGTCGTGCTCCCACCTGCCCGGTTTCTTAAGGTAAACTTTGCTCTGGTGGATTACATACATAAGAACTCTTCACACGATATGCTGCGTGGGAAATGTTACTATGCCCTTACCTACATAAACACCTGAGGTGAAATGCAGTTTAAAAACATGACAGTGTGGACGATATCGGGCCTTTCCCTTTACACTCCGTCCTATTTGCGAGTAGCCGTAACTGTATACCTGAGAAGAATCGCGAAGCATAGCAACACTTGCTGCAGAAATTTCAGCATCCTACAAAGTTGCTACTGGCTGATATGTCATTTTATTTCAGTGATTATAAAATCGAGACAAAAGTAAGCAATGGATACCCAAATCTGATAGTGAATATCGATGTAAACGAACAAGGAAACGAATGTTTTGAACGGGTTGTAAGCAACTTCCCGGTAACCAGAATTCTCTTTCAGTGAGCAGCTTTCTTCTTAGAGCATGAAAAAGAACCAATGCTCTTTGTAGGTTAGTGGTCTGTTCGAAAGATTCCAGCTGCCTATGCTCACGCTCGTGGTTCGTTTCTCACATCAGGCAACCATTTTTAAAGAGCATAAACAACGCCTCTTCACCATCTGAAACGTCTGTTGAACAATGTAGGCTTCCAAATCCACATTAAACTCGACGTCCCCTCGCTACCTGTTGGAGGTGAGTCGGTGTAGGTTGGGCCGTGACAAAGGTGGAAGTCGCTGTCACCAGTAACCTTTCTTACACGAGAGTTTTTAATTAATGAGCCAATCATCACTTCAGGTCATAGGGCAATTATTTATTATTGTTTCTAAACTTGAGGTGTTGAAAATATTGGTGTTGGACTAGGACTCGAACTCACATCTCCACTTTCGCTGTGTTTGACCTCTTCGAGACGATACATTACCACCGTTTCGTTGTTTCCCCAAGATCCCGAACTACTTAGTGTCTACACGAAAGACGCGTGTCTAGGTTAGAATCCTGGTCTGGCCTAAAAGTTTCTATTCTGTCATTTAAAGTTGTAGCGCGCTCACACCAAACTACTGGTGGTAAATTATTATGGTTTTTAACGCCTTTCCTCGCTTTGTCAACAATAACGATGGGCACTGATTTCGATTCGCATTCAGACAGGCAACTTTTGGTCAAATCATTTCAGACTCAAACATGCAGCTTTTGCAGATTTTGGTAAAAAAGAATTCTATAGTCAACGTCTCTTCGTGTGTACTGAACAACGATGATAAGTGTAGGGATCGACTCCCAGTTAGCACAGAATTTTTTGTCTTGTTATTTACAATTCAATCACGTGCACAACTCGCTACAGGTGAAACAAACCTGTTTTAACGTCTGTTCGTGATTAGAAGTCAACGACAATAGAGATGGGTTCGAATCCCGGGAAGGCAAAACTTTTTCGTCTCGTCGTTTGTTTCAAAAACTGGTGAAAAATTACGATTTCTGACATTTGATTGTGCTTAGTTATCAATCCGCTTACATGCTGGGTTCGAATCTCCGTCCAATACAAAACTCTATTTCAAATTAAAACGTACACGTAGTTACTTGTGAGTGAAACCGTATTTAAGGTCTTTCGTGTCAACAGTTGATGTATGAAAGTCCCGGATCCCAGTCCAGTTTAAAAGTTTTCGTCGTATAATTTCAAGCTGAAACTTGCTTTTTGAAACGTCATTTATTGTAATAAATTTAACTTTGCAAGCGTAATGGCTGTGTCATCTCTAACAACCTGCTTTCTGATATTTGCCTTACCTGGTATTAATTTGCATCTAGATTGAAAACCATACCGAGGACTTATCACGTGTGGCCTCTTGCAGTAACAATTTTGTATAGTCAAATGACTGTACCGGAAAGAGAGCAGAGGACCTTCAAGACAGTTACGACGTTATGTGTGTTGCATACAAGTCAGACGAGACGCAACTAAGTCGCTCGGATACGTTTAAGCGTGACAGTAGATTTTACCGAATCTTGGTCAAATGTTTGTTACACCGTGTCATATCCATGCACGATACTTCATGAACATGAGAACAATAGTATAGTTAGTTAGTTAGTTAGCTGTTTGGTTGCGTGTGCTATTGATCAATTGCAAGGCACAGTAGCCGTTATGATGGGGAACGTGTCAAGTGCACAAGAAATGCACATATGAAACAAGGTTTTTTAATGTATATATAAATATTACAGTTCAGTGTTAAAGATTAATATTTCTATTACTTGTCCCATTCCCTTATATGGCACAACATGCATATACTATATTTATAGATTTATTTATTCCTATTCAAGAATTCATCTATGGTATAGAAGGAGTTGTCAAGTACTCGTATATCAGCAAGTCAAGCATAAAACAACGTATATGTTGAACTAATTATTCAGGCTTACGTTAGTACATTAGGAGAATGAAGACCGATATTCTCAAGAGCACGTCATACATGTTACAACCAGCCACCAGGTAGCTGTATAGCAGTAGTTACAAACATAAGTCGTCTCATATGAAGCATAAAGGCAAAACAACGTTCCTAGAATGTTACACTGTGGACATACAGTAAGTATTCCAAATCAGAGTACGTTTCATTTATTTTGTTATAATAACTTTAAATTAATTTATATACAATTTAAAACTACCTTAAAAACTTAACAGGAAGCACTGTAACTTCAATACATCGTTTAATACACAACAAGCAACACCACTCATATGGCATGTTCGTATTATAAAAACAAATACAATAAAAATACACATGTCATAATATACAGACAGTATAATACAATGTTATACAAACGTTAAGATTGCCGTTCGATTTCAGGATTGTAGAACAAGAACAGGCCATTAAAACATACCGCTGTAGCTAATGGCTATTCTCAGGGCTTAGGGCAAAATGTTTTTGAAAAACTAAAAAAGGAGTTAATTAAAGATAATAACGACAGTGTTACTTCATTTCAATGCAAAAAAACTAAAATCTAAATTAGAACGCATTTTCATAACGTAAAGAGGGAAGTTTTTGGACAAAATTGAACGGTACTTCCGAAAGTCAATTGTACTTCCTACATTGAAAACATCCAATGTGCTAATGTCTAAGATAAGAAACAAAATGATATGAGTGATGACAAATATAATATAACGGGTGTTTACAAATTAAATTGTGGCCATTGCAGTGGTTCTTATGTGGGCAGACGCTTAGGTAATTTTTTTTTTTTTTCGAAACTTAAGGAACGCACTAGTACTCATAATAAAACTACTTTCATGGATCACTTCAGAGAAAGAAAGCATAGCATACTGATTTCGTCATAACATGACAATCTTACATAATGTTCTCAAAGGGAGAACTTAAATATCGCAGAAAATGTACAGATTTATAGTTATATGGAAAAATCTTCGAGTAATTTAATGAATAACCAATTAGAATCTAATGAGAAAACTTGTTTTACTACTTTTATGACCTTTTGCGATTTACTTTTACGAATAGGTTTGTTTATAAATAAACAAATCTTCTGCTACCAGTCACGATTTTTTCTTTATTTTACTATTCGCACGACGCCTTTCGAGAAATAATTCCCATTTTCAAGTGCTTTTATTTATTTATTTATTTATTGTTGTGTATTAAGCTATTTTTCTTGATGTTGTCAGTGTGTGTGAGTCTGCTTCATTTTGTTGACTTCTACTGTAATACACACACAAAAAAAACGCACTTGAAAATGGGAATTATTTCTCGAAACGCGTCGTGCGAATAATAAAATAAAGAAAAAATCGTCTCTAGTAGCAGAAGATTTATTTATTTATAACCAAACCTATTGTATCTATAGTCGCAGGCTTTCAAAAACCATTTATAATGGATCAAATCAGATTACTTTTACGAAATTTCTTTTGTCAAGGTGATGCGTTTCTATAATTTTACGGAAGTTGAAGTCTCCTTGTTCTTCGACATTGGTTTCCTTTCGCTCATACACTGGAATTGCGGAAATCCCATGCTGGGAAGATACTGTTTTCTGTATTGTTTTGACGATATTCACCGTAGCGCTTTGGTCTCGAAAATTGTTTTATACACTTACGTCACGTAACACGTAGACGTTGGGCGACATACTATTAGGTTGTGACATTTCGAATCAAATTTTATTTTTGGTATTTGTTAATTTACGTGATGCGCAGAAATATTAAACCTTACGACATGACAATTTTTGGGACTATCCTATTCGTTCCGTTTGTCTCCGTCAGTTCCTATTTAACACTTAGACGTCGATAACTATGCTAGTACCTAAATCTCGAACTACAAGCTGATATCTTAATATAGTTAGAATTGTGTATATGGCCCTATTTACATATCTGTTATGACTGTAACGATTTATGAGTAGAATAAGCGACTGTATTATATAACAAGTTTATTTTTCTTCTATTTTATAGCAAGTTTCAGGATTACGCTATTTATTCTTGCGGTCTTGTCATTCGTGTCTTTTACATCAAGCCGCCGAGAACCATGCCAGTACCTAAATGTCGCGCTACATGGTAATAGCGTAAATATCTGGATTTGTATATAGCCAGTTCAGGTATACATGCCGACGTCGCAAGCCGAAGACGAAGAGACAGAAAAAGTATATGATGATATTGAACGAGTAATTCAGAACGTAAAGGACAATGAAAATATTATGGTCATGGGGGATAGGAATACTGTTGTAGGGGAAAGAGTGGAAGAAAGTGTTGCGGGGGAATATGGGCTTGATACTACGAACGAATGAGGAGAAAGACTAATTGAGTTCTGTGATAAATTTCAGGCAAGGAATAGCGAATACTCTGTTCAAGAATCACAAGAGGACGTATACTTGTAAAAGGCAGGGAGATACAAGAAGATTTCCGATTACATCATGGTCAGACAAAGATCCCGAAATCAGATATTGGATTGCAAGGCGTACCCAGGAGCATATATAGACCCAGATCCCAATTTAGTAGTGATGAAGAGTAGGCTAAAGTTTAAGAAATTAGTCAGGAAAAATCAAAGAGCAAAGAAGTGGAATACAGAAGTACTGAAGTTCTCTGAGGCTATAGATACTGAGACAAGGAATAGATCATTAGGCAGTTCAGTTGAGAAGGAATGGACACCTCTAAAAAGGGCAGTCACAAAAGTTGGAGAGAAAAACATAGGCACAAGGAAGGTAACTGCGAAGAAACCATGCGTAACAGAAGCAATACTTCAGTTGATCGATGAAAGAAGGAAGTACAAAGTCACTGACACAAATTCAGCAATACAGAAATATAAGTCACGCAGAAATGGAATAACCAGAAAGTGCAGGGAAGCCAAGGCGAATTGGCTGCATAAAAAATTTGAAGAAATCGAAAATGAAATGATTGTCGGAAGGGCTGACTCAGCATATTGAAAAGTCAAAAGAACTTGCAGTGAAATTAAAAGTAAGGGTGGTAAAATTAAGAAGCAATGGGAATTCCACTATTAAACGCATAAGAGAAAGCAGATAGATGGAAAGAGTACATTGCAGGCCTCTTTGAGGGGGAAGATTTGTCTGATGACGTGACAGGAGATGCAAGATACATTATTAGAATCAGAATTTAAAAGAAGTTTGGAAGACTTATTATCAAATAAGGCAGAAAGGATTGACAACATTCCATCAGAATTTCTAAAACCATTGGAGGAAAAGGAAACAAAACGGTCGTTCACGTTGGTGTGTAGAATGTATGAGTCTGGCGATATACCATCTGGCTTTCGGAAAAAAACATCAATCACACAAATCCGAAGAATGCGAGAGGCTACAAATGCGAGAATTATCGCACAGTCAGCTTAAAAGGTCATGAACCCAAGTTGCTGACAAGAATATACCCAGAAGAATGGAAAATAAAATTGAAGATGTTTGAGATGACGATCAATTCGGCTTAGGGAACGGTAAAGGCACCAGATAGGCAATTCTAACGTTGCGGTTGATAATGGAAGAAAGACTGAAGAAAAATCAAGACACGTTTATAGGATTTGTCGACCTGGAGAAGCGGTCGACAATATAAAATGAGGCAAGATGTTCGAAATCCTCAGAGAAATAGTGGTAAGCTACAGGGAAGGTGGTCAATAAGAGTGGGAGACGAAGAACGAAGTGCTCGCACTAGAAAGAGTGTACGACAGGGATGTAGTCTTTCGCCCCTACTGTTCAATCACATCGAATGACCTATGACGGAAATACAAGAAAGTTTCAAGGGTGGAACTAAAATTCAAGGTAAAAGGATACGATGCGATTCGCTGATGACATTGCTATCCTAAACGAAAGTGAAGAAGAATTACAGAATCTGCTGAATGGAATGGATAGTCTAATGAGTACAGAATATGGATTGAGAGTAAATCGAAGAAAGACGAAAGTAATGAGAAGTAGTAGCAATGAGAACAACGAGGAGCTTAACATCAGGATTGATGGTCACGAAGTATGCGAAAATAAGGAATTCTGCTACTTGGGCAGTAAAATAACTAATGACAAACGGAGAAAGGAGGACATCAAAAGCAGATTAGCAATGGCAAAAATGGCATCCCTGTCCAAGAGAAGTCTACTAGTATCAAACACAGGTCTTAATTTGAGGAAGAAATGTGAAACATGGTCTGTGGGAAAACCAGAAAAGAAGAGAGCCGAAGCATTTCGGATGTGGTGTTACAGAAGAAAGTTGAAAATTAGGTGGACTGATAAGGTAAGGATTGAAGAGGTTCTCCGGAGAAACGGAGAGGAAAGAAATATGTGGACGACACTGACAAGAAGAAGGGACAGACTGATAGCGAATCTGCTAAGACATCATGGACTAGCTTCCATGGTACTAGAGGGAGCTGTAGAAGGTAAAAACTGTAGAGGAAAACGGACATTGGAATACACCCAGCAAATACTTGCAATGACGTATTTATGAGTGGAACACTTTATGTTCCCTTTGTAGTCACCTCCTGTTCGCTTAACTACACCGAGGTACCGAACGAAAGTGTATGCTTTTCGAAGCTTTATGTTTTCTTCGTATAATGACATGTTTATTTGTATTGTATTTGTCTTTATAATGCGAACGTGCCATATGAGTGGTTTCTCTACTTGTGGATTAAACGATATGTTGAAGGTGCAGTTCTTGCTGTTATGTCTTATAGGGCAGTTTTAATTATATATAAATTAATTTAAAGTTAGAATAACAAAATAAGTGTAACGTACTCGGATATGGATTATTTATTATGTCTGCATTGTAACGTTCTTGGGTCTTTGCCTTTATACTTTATATGAGACGAGGGACTTCAGTTGGTAACGACTACCACAGTGCCACGTGCTGGTTAGTATTCATTTGAGAATCTCGGTCTTCATTCTGCTGATGTACGCACATGAGCTTGTATAAACAGTGCAATATGTACGTTCTTTTACGTGATAGTTATTTTGTGCTGGACTTGCTGATATACTATTTTTTCATGTTTATGAAGTATCGTTCTATTATATGACATGGTACCTATAATATACATTTGATCAAGATTCAGAGAAATGCATTTCAGTTTGCAACTCTTAATTCTTTTGTTTCAGTTGTTAATGAAGGTTCGGGCGAGTCGTTTTAACACCAATGTTGACCAGCAAAGAGGGCAGCTTGAGAACGGGAAGACTTTTGTTTCTGCTACTGCCACGTCACATGCTCGAGCCACGGAACAGAAAACAAAACAAACATCTTTTACAGCGTCAAATTACAAACACAACATCATCTACATCTACATGGTTACTCTGCAATTCACACTTAAGTGCCTGGCAGAGGGCTCATCGAATCATTTTCATACTACTTCTCTACCACTCCACTCTCGAATGGCGCGTGGGAAAAAGAAACACGTAAATTTTTCGGTCAGACCTCTGATTTCTATTATTTTATTGTGATGATCATTTCTCCCTACGTAGGTGGGTGTCAACAAAATATTTTCGCATTCGAATGAGAAAGTTGGTGATGATTGAAATTTCGTAAATAGATCTCGCCGCAAAGAAAACCGCCTTTGTTTCAGTGACTGCCACCCCAACTCGCGTATCATATCAATGACACTCTCACCCCCATTGCGCGATAACACGAAACGAGCTGCCTTCTTTACACTTTTTCGATGTCCTCCGTCAATCCTACATGGTAAGGATCCCACACCGCGCAGCAAACTTCCAGCAGAGGACGGACAAGTGTAATGTAGGCTGTCTCTTTAGTGGATTTGTCGCATCTTATAAGTGTTCTGCCAACAAAGCGCAGTCTTTGTTTCGCCTTCCCCACAATATTATCTATGTGGTCTTTCCAATTTAAGTTGCTCGTAATTGTAATTCCTAGGCATTTACTCGAATTGACAGCCCTTAGATTTGTGCGATTTATAGTATTCCCAAAATTTGTCGGATTCTTTTAGTACCCATGTGGATGACCTCGCACATTTCCTTGTTTAGTGGTAATTGCCACTTTTTGCATCATACAGAAATTCTCTCTAGGTCATTTTGTAGTTGGAATTGATCGTCTGATGATTTTACTGGACGGTCAATTACAGCGTCATCTGCAAATAGTCTAAGGGGGCTGCTCAGATTATCACCTAGATCATTCATGTAAATCAGTAACACCAGAGGTCCTATGACACTACCTAGCGGAACGCCAAATATCACTTCTGTTCTACTCGATGATTTACCGTCTATCACTACGAACTGTGACTCTTCTGAGAGGAAATCACGAATCCAGTCACACAACTGAGACGATACTCCATATGCACGCAATTTGATTAATAGTCGCTTGTGAGGAACGTTATCAAAAGCCTTCTGGAAATCTAGGAATATGGAATCGATCTGAGATCATTTGTCGACAGCACTCCTTACTTCATGGGAATAAAGAGCTAGCTGTGTTTCACAAGAACGGTATTTTCTGAATCCGTGTTGGTTATGTATCAATAAGTCATTTTGTTCAAGGTGATTTATAATGTTCGAGTACAGTATATGCTCCAGAATCCTATAGCAAATTGAGGTCAGTGATATGGGTCTGTAATTCAATGGGTTACTCCTATTTCCTTTCCTGAATATTGGTGTGGCCTGTGCTACTTTCCAGTCTTCAGGAGCAGACCTTTCGTCAAGTGAGCGGTTGTATATGATTGCTAAGAAAGGCGCTATTGTGTTTGCGTACTCTGAAAGGAACCTGATTGGCATACCATCTGGGCCGGAAGACTTGCCTTTCTTAAGTGATTTGAGTTGTTTCTCAACATCTAAGAGATCTACTTTTATGTCACTCATGCTAAAAACTGTTCTGGTTTCGAATACTGGAATACTTACTTCGTCTTCTTTCGTGAAGGAATTACGGAAAACCGTATTTAGTAACTCCGCTTTAGTGGCACCATCATTGGTAACGTTTCCATCGCCATCGCACTGTGACTGTATTGACTGTTTTCTGCCACTGGTGTACTTACATAGGACCAGAATCTCTTTGGTTTTTCTACCACATTTTGAGACAATGTTTCATTGTGGAAAGTATTAAAAGCATCTCGCATTGACGTCCGCACTAAATTTCGAGCTTCCGTGAAACTTAGCCAGTCTTGGGGATTTTGCGTTCTCCTGAATTTGGCATGCTTTTTTCATTGCTTCTGCAACAGTGATGGCTCTGAGTACTATGGGACTTAACATCTGAGGTCATCAGCCCCCCAGAACTTAGAACTACTTAAACCAAAGTAACCTAAGGACCTCACACACATCCATGCCCGAGGCAGGATTCGAACCTGCGACCGTAGTAGTCGAGCGGTTCCAGACTGAAGCGCCTAGAGCCGCTCGGCCATCGCGGCCGGCTGCAACAGTGTTCTGACGTGTTTTGTGTACCATGGTGGGTCAGTCCCGTCTCTTATTAACTTATGCAGTATGAATCTATCTATTGCTTTCGATACTGTATCTTTGAATTTGAGCCAAATCAGGTATATTGTGCGCTGCGTGGGGAGACTGCTCGATGGTACAGGGTACTAATCAAGTCAAATCACCAATAGTGGACTTGGGCAACTGTAGAAGGGTTGAAATCTCGGTGATGAATTTGTTACTCAGTCCGCGATGGCATTTACTTAGCTCTCCTGACGGTCTGTTCTGTTGTCACCGCTTCTCTGCTGCCAGTAGAATACTACCCAACTCCTTGTAGAGCGAGGTGACGGAAGACATGAGATAGCAACATACACATACACAGATGTTGGTAGTATCGCGTACACAAGGTATGAAAGGACATCGCATTGGCGGACCTGTCATTTGCACTCAGGTGATTCAGTTGAAAAGGTTTTGGATGTGATAATTGCCGCAAGACGGGAATTAACAGACTTTGAACGCGCAGTGCTAGTTGGAGCTTGACGCTTGAGGATTCAACTTCGGCTTTGTTAGGAAATTCAATATTACAAGATCCACAGTGGCAAGTGTTGTGACTTGGCGAGACAGCCAAGCCACTATGAGGTAGCCGAAAGGCACGCGTTTAAGCTCACGCAGGCTGGCGTGAGGTCTGGAACAGTTAAAGGAGTTGAGTCTAGTAAAAAAAGTACGTAGCTTCTGGAATACTTAAATTTAATCCATAATTGGTGAACATCGGTCTGACGGTACATGTATCACAAGATAAATAGCAATTGATAATGGCGCCTTGCTAGGTCGTAGCAAATGACGTAGCTGAAGGCTATGCTAACTATCGTCTCGGCAAATGAGAACGTAATTTGTCAGTGAACCATCGCTAGCAAAGTCGGCTGTACAACTGGGGCGAGTGCTAGGAAGTCTCTCTAGACCTGCCGTGTGGCATCGCTCGGTCTGCAATCACTGATAGTGGCGACACGCGGGTCCGACGTATACTAACGGACCGCGGCCGATTTAAAGGCTACCACCTAGCAAGTGTGGTGTCTGGCGGTGACACCACTGCAAGAGTGTGCCGAGCATATCAAATTTCAGGCATTATTTGTCACCGCAGACAACGCATTGTCCCACGGCCTTCACTTATTTACTGAGAGCGATGGGGTCTGCGTAGGGTTGTCGGTGCTAATAGACAAGCAGCACTTGAAATAACTTCAGTAAACAATGTGGGACGTACGACAAACGTATCCGTTAGGACAGTGCGGCGAAATTTGATGTTATGGCGACAGACGAACGACGCGAGTGCTTTGACTGACCGCAAGATGCCTGCAGCGCCTCTCCTTGGCTCGTGACCATATCGGTTGGAGCTGGAAAACCGTGGCCTGGTCAGACGAGTCCCGATTTCAGCTGATAAGAGGTGAAGGGTCGAGTGTGGTGCAGACCTGCGAAGCGATGGATCCAGTTTGTCATGCACTATGCAAGCCTTCGTGGCTTCATAATGTGGGCTGTGTTTATATGGAATGGACTGGATCCTCCAATCAAACTTAACCGATCATTGACTGGAAATGGCTATTTTCTGCTGCTTAGAGAGCATTTTCCGCCATTCGTCGACTTCAAGTTCCCAGACAACGACGCCATGTCACAGGGCCACAGCTGTTGGGGACTGGTTTGAAGGACAGTTCCAAGGAATGATTTTTCCACCCAGCTCGCCCGACATGGATACAAAAATGGCTCAAATGGCTCTGAGCACTATGGGACTCAACTGCTGTGGTTATCAGTCCCCTAGAACGTAGAACTACTTAAACCTAACTAACCCAAGGACATCACACACATCCATGCCCGAGGCAGGATTCGAGCCTGTGACCGTAGCGGTCGCGCGGTTCCAGACTGAAGCGCCTAGAACCGCTCGGCCACACTGGTCGGCGACATGGATACCATCGAACAATTATGGGAGATAATCGAGAGGTCAGTTCGTGCCAAACATCCTTCACTGACAACATTTCGGCTATTATGGACGCTCCAGAGGCAGCATGGCTCAATATTTCTCTAAGGGTTTCCAGCCACTTCGTCTAGTTGCTGCACTGCACCGGGCAAAAGGAGGTCCGGCATGATAATGTTAAGAGGTATTCGATAAATTTTGTCACCCCAGTGTACAATAGCGGGCCTACTAGTCGAGGCACCTAGTGGTGAATTACGTATAAGTTTCCGGATAGTCCGCAGCTCGTGGTCGTGCGGTAGCGTTCTCGCTTCCCACGCCCGGGTTCCCGGGTTGGATTCCCGGGGGGATCAGGGATTTTCTCTGCCTCGTGATGACTGGGTGTTGTGTGATGTCCTTAGGTTAGTTAGGTTTAAGTAGTTCTAAGTTCTAGGGGACTGATGACCATAGATGTTAAGTCCCATAGTTCTCTGAGCAATTTGTTTCCGGATATTTTGAATTCGATAGTGTACGTGGAAACCGATGTGTAAACAAAATGTGACTTGCTGTCTATAGAAGATGGATGACATCGCGACGCTAAAACGCCTAAAAACGAACTGCACTGTTTACTCGGAGGCTCTATTGTCTTTCTCGGCGAGTGGGATAATTCGAACTCCATTTAGCTGAAGCCGCCGTTCGCGACAACACTCTCCTGGTCTTCTGTTTCTATCAATGGACTCACTCCCCATCGGAGATAAGCGTCGTCAGTCCGCACTTTCCAAACGAGGCTATCACAGCGGGAGGGAAACTCTAGTAGCGCATTAGCGACCATACTTTGGTGGGAGGGGGTGGGATCTGGAGTTGGACTGTGGGGGGAGAGGGGGAGAGAATCGCGGGACTGAGAGGACGACCGCCTTTCAGGGCCAGCTGCCAACAATGACGTCTGCTGGCGGCGCCGCCCCCGCACTCTATCGCCCGGGCGGCGCCGGGCGAATCCATTTCCGCCTCCAGCGTCGCCCGGCGCGTCTCGAAACCGGCGGCCGATCCATCGGCAGGTGGCGTAATGGCCGCGGACTAGCGAGTGGCTGTTTCTGAACCGCGGCGCGCCTAATGCCCCGCAGTTGCTAATGTATTCCCGTTCCCTTACACCTCGCCAGCGCCGCTCGCGCCTTCGATAGACGCGAAACAACGGCGCCGAACGACGTCATTATTCTCGCCGGCGTCCCCCTCCGCCACGCCGCACAACACGTGTCGCTCCGGCGTCTCCATCACGGCCAGCCCTCCCCATTCTGATGCACGAAACCGCCTATCCGATCTCACTCGAGCAGTTTCATTTCTTTCTTCTTCTGCTTCTTTTTTTATATGCCCCCCCCAACCCCCCTGAAATGTCCACCTCCTTCCCCCCACGTTTCCTTCCTCGCCGCCGTACGTCGCAGTGGCAGGAAAAAGATCATTTCGAGCGATCGAATCGTGTAGCCACATTGCTTTTCCGATGTGAAGCCGGAGAAGTGTCTTGGCAAGCGGTTATATTGCCTTCCGATACGGCCGCGACGGCTAGGGGCTGAACGTGAGAAGGTTTGGCGCTTGACGGATGGCCGCTCCGAGTGCCATCGACATCTGTCTCCGCCAGCGCCCTCCTCCCCAACCTCTGAGGAACGATGGATGAGACGTTGCGGATGGGAGGAGAAATGATGATTATTTCGATATATCGATTGCCTATTATGTCTTCTTCTCCGCGCTCCCACTTTGCCCACTACAATTGCGTCACCGCGGTATCCATAAAACATCCGGGGCGGCAATCGAAGAAAACAAGAGGGATGAAACGTATTGTACTGAGGTACGGAGTCTTCCAGAGAAGTGCCGAGGCGTGCTCCGAGAGAGATGTTTACGAGTCGTTATCGTATCTGTGGTACAACGCACAACTCTAAATATCTAATCCACATACAAATTCCGTAAGCCGCCGTATGGCGGGTGGCGGAGATTACGCTTTACTACAACTGGTCATCTCCTCTTTTCCTTTCCTGTTCCACTAGCAAATAGAGCGATGAAAAAACGAAAGTCTATATGGCTCCGTACAAGCCCTAATCTCTCTCGTCTTATCTTCGTGGTCCTTACACGCAATGCACGTTCCCTTCAGTAGAACTGTACTGCAGTCAGCCTCAAAGGCCGTTCTCTAAGTTTTCTCAGTAGTCCTCCTCGAAAAGAACGTCACCTTCCCTCCTGTGAATTCCCATTTGAGTTCCCGAAGCATCTCGTGTTCGAAACTACCGGTAACAAATCCAGCAGCCCGCCGCCGCTATTTTGCTTCGATATCTCTCTTGAATCCAACGTGGGTGTGGATCCCTGACGCTCGAACAGTAGGCCTCAATGGGCCGCACTAGTGTCGTACATGAGGTTTGCCTTCCAGATGTACCACACTTTCCTAAAATTCTCCCAAAAAACCGGTCAATTCGCCGTCCCTACTACAATCCTTACATGCCCATACCATTTCATATTGCTTTACAACATTTTACTTATATTCAAAAGCTGCGACATCGTCGCGAAAAAACAGTGACCCCTATATGTAATAAGTTTCCTTTAATTTAAGTCTATGTTCACAAACGTTTTGTTAACAGATTACGGGTTTCGGTCTTCAATGACCATCATCATATCTGCAGCAAAAATGGGAAAAACATAAATACAGTTTAAGCTGTATACAGTTTGCGAGTGTATTTATGTTTTTCCCATTTTTGCTGCAGATCTGGTGGTCATTAAAGAACGAAAGCTGTATACAGTTTGCGACTGTATTTATGTTGTTCCCATTTTTGCTGCAGTTCTGATGATGGTCATTAAAGACCGAAACCGGCAATCTGTCTCAAGCAGCACACTGCTGATGCTCTACTCCTAGTCCTGTTTTGGCTATTCATGTGCATTAACTTCCATTTTTCTACATTTGGAGCTAGATGAAATACATCACACCAACTAGAAATTTTGTATAAGCCATATTCTATCTTCCTTCAGTCACTCAATGACGACACCTTCCTGCTCACCACAGCATCAACAGTAAACAGCAACAGGCTGCTGTTAACACTGTCCACCAGATCATTTATGTATATACAAAATAATAGCACTCATGCCTCACTTCCCTGTGGCATTCTTGACGATACCCTTGTCTCTGACGAACATTCTCCGTCGAGCACAGCATACTGGGTTCTGTTACTTAAGAAGCCTTCGAACCACACTCATATATGGGAACCTGTTCCGTATGCTTGTACCTTCGCTAACAGTCTGCATTGTGACAACATATCAAATGCTTTTCGGAAATCTGAGTTGACAACAAGAAACGAACAAAATATTATTGTACGATAACTTTCCGTTGGTACGTCATTTGAACGAAAGGCAATGTTTCAAATCCATATGAATGCTGAAGATTAGGTGGGTAGATCGCATATTTAATGAAGAGGCATAAGAATCAAATTTGTGGCAACAGTCACGTACGGAACGTGGGAAGAACGATTAAATTCCTCTGTACCTGCTATAACAGGTCCAGGCTTTTCTCGCGATCGCTATGCGAGCGATACGTAGGGGTTTGTAGTATATTCCTAGTTCCATCACTTAAAGTTAGCCGTAGAAGCTTTGTAAGTAGGTTTTGACGGGATAGTTTGCGTCTGTCTGCAGCGTCTGGCAGATCGCTTATATCATCATATTCGTTACACTCTCCCATCGGTCGAACAAACCACTCCTGCTTCCCCTTCATTGTATACCTTCAATATCCCCTGTTAGTCCTGTTTGATACAGGTACCACACACTTGAGCAGTATTACAGGACTAGTCAAACGAGTGCTTTGTATACAGTCTCCTTTGCAGACCGATTACGTTTCCCTAGTATTCTACCAATGACGATCCCACTTGTTTTACCTACGATTCAGACTATGTATTGTTCTATTTCATACCTCTGCAAATTGATACACCGAGGTGTTTACCTGAGCTGTCTCATTCCATTTGTAACTCATTGATGCTATAGTCATGAGATAAAACATTTTTCCGGTTTTAGAGTTACGAACATTTAAAGCAATGCCAGTCTTTACACCACTTTGAAATCTTACCAAGATCTGCCTGAATATTTGTATAGCTTCTTTCAGATAGTGCCTTACTGCAGTTAACTGCATAATCTGTGAAGACTCTGGGGTTAGTATTAATAATGTCCGCGAGGTCTTTGATATAATCAGTTTCAGTTGCTAAGGAGTTATCATCAGAACTGAAAAACTCCAGAATGTGAACAGTTACCATAAAATATGAGATAAAAAAGTGCATACATTTTAGAGTAGATATACACATTTAGCTTGTTACAGAGTCTTGGATACGTTTCCTCTGATACGTATGGTCGCTTTCATTTCATATTTTACGGTAACTATCCGCATTCTGTCTTTTCTGTTCTTTTTCTGTTCGATTATGACTACTTAGCAGTTGAAACCTGTCGACCGTATAACTAATTATTGCGTCCTTGACCATTTCAATAAAACTCTCGTCAACATAGCATGCCGAGAGTTTTCCGGCTCATTTATTAGGTTGGTGCCTTAGTTCGTAGCTTTTTTGTTTTCCATGTTGATATTCCGGTTGCTATGGGTTTATTTATCGGTTTTAGTTTTTTTTTTTTTTTTTTGTAGTTCGCTACTGCTACTTCAGTTTACATTTTGTTATTTTGTCATGTGGAGATAATGAGTGGAGCTTCGTACGCTAGTAAATGGTGGGCACAGTGGAGAAATCGGAACTTTTCCGGCATATTCGTTTGAGTATAGTGGTGAGAGCAACGGACACGATCATAAACATTTACGCCGTGTAAGGGGATAATGCCATTGGACAGAGCATGGCAGGAAAATGGTTTTCTCGTTTTAAGGCGGATCCTTTTTGACAGGGTGACTCTCCACGTTGAGGAAAATCAAACGGTTCAAATGGCTCTAAGCATTATGGGACATAACATCTGAGGTCATCAGTCCCCTAGACTTAGCAACTACTTAAACCTAACTAACCTAAGGACATCACACACATCCACGCCCGAGGCAGTATTCGAACCTGCGACCATACCAGCAGCGTGTTTCCGGACTGAAGCGCCTAGAACCGCTACGCCACAGCGGTCGGCTTCAGGAAAATCCTTGGGATTTAATAAAGATCGTTTCATAACGTTAATCCACAATGACCCACGTCAGTGTACTCGAGAATTGACAAATGTGATGAACTGTGATCATTCAACCATCTTGTGACACCTGCATGCAGTGGGGAAGGTTAAAAAATCAGGTGTATGGGTAGCGCATACTCTACGTCAAAATAAAATAAAAAAATCAGCAGGTGACCATATGTGCGTCACTAATTGCTCGTCATTAATTGGCTGGTTAACAACACCGACCATCCCATCCTGTATAGTTACAGGTAACGACAAATGGTGTCTTCATGCTAACATAAGGAAAGACATGAATGGCTGAGCCCAAATAAAGCAGCAACTCCCCATTCAAAGACCTGCACGCATCGACAAAAGATAATATTACGGATCTGGTAATGGCGGTGTGGTGTACCACTAACTGCTTTCCCAACTTAAAACCGTCAGTGCTGACATTTATTGCCGCCCTCGGTGGCCGAGCGGTTCTAGGCGCTTCAGTCTGGAACAGCGCGACCGCTACGGTCGCAGGTTCGAGTCCTGCCGCGGGCATGGATGTGTGTGATGTCCTTAGGTTAGTTAGGTTTAAGTAGTTCTAAGTTCTAGGGGACTGATGACCTCAGTCCCATAGTGCTCAGAGCCATTTGAACCTTTTTTTCTTCTGACATTTATTGTCAACAACTGAGACGTCTTGTAGACGCAGTCCAAGAATAACGACAAGGGAGGCTGCGTGAAGTGATGCTACTCCCCGATAACGCCCGCACACATTCTGCTAGACTGACAAAAAGCACTTTACAGGAGTCGGTTTGGGAATTCATCCCGCACCCGCCTCTTCCTTTCTGGATGAAAATGCGCTCCGAACATGGATCGACGGTTCTTCGCCACAATACCACGTGATTTCCACGGTCGCGGAATAGAAAAGTTAGTCTAGTGATAGTGAAGGAGAATATATTGTCGATAAGCAAAGTCTCTACTATGTCTATCCGTGTTTTTATCAAACTTACGGGGAAACGCTACGAAGTAATGAACCAAGCTATTACCGTCAATGAACGAAGACCAAGACCAGGGTTTATCTAGAGCAGTGGTTCCCAACAGGTGGTCCGCGGACCCCCAGGGGTCCGCAAGCTATGCCAGAGGGGTCCGCAAGATGCTATTAGAATAAATCAGTTTTAATTTTTTCCTGTCATTTTGAGTTCATACTCAGTTTTTTTAAGGAGTTTGTTATACTAAGCATCCAGTTTGAAGACAAATATTTTGAGTAATACTCAAAAATTTAACAGTAACCATGATGGGTAAACTGAAAAAGGTTTAAGCTCAATATTTTCTCAATAATGAATATGTCAATGTTTTTTGTAAGTACCAAAAACAGAAAGCGTATAAGAAGACTCTTTATTTTGCTTTTTTAGGTACTTGATACTGTGATATGACAAGGTACCAATCATGCTCGATGAGGGGCTCCTCGAGAAAATTTTGTTGGGAACCCCTGGTCTAGAGCAACCAGTAAGCAAGGCCACGACAACAATAAGAAAAACGACAATATGGTCAACATAATGCGAGAGTAGGTCCTTATTTAACATTATCTATCGTTAAATGACTGCCGATAGCCCGTGACTCTAAAAACCTATCATTTTGTTTTCCTCATTTAAAAAAATCAGAATTAATGGAACAATTCCTTTTTGCAAGTCTTTCCTTTGTTATGATCTGAAGTGTTAATCCCATTTGAAGAACAGCACACGATACTACGGACTCCATTGAAAGAGACGGCTGAGTCAGCTGAAGAACTATATAACACAAAACGTTCTGATGATATGATACGATACGACACTGCAGTGCCGTACGTACGAAGATACGGATCAGTGTTCCCTCGGACATGCCTGCATGACACGGCCACTGCGACATCATATTTACCGCCGATATCGAGCAAGCAACTTTTAATGAAAATATCTCCCCTGTAAGGAAATATGCATAATGGATGTGAGAGTGCAGGTTTCAGAAACATGGTTGACGAAATGTGGTAGTTTGGGTTTGCCGTGAAGCATGCTTGGCTAATGGTAAGGCGACCATTCGCGACAAGCGCGATATCTGCGTTCTAGTCTCAGTCTGGCACAAATTTTCACTGACCTCATTCGATTCTGCAGCTGATAGTTGTCCGCATTCGCAATTGAGAATGGACATTTCTTGCCACTGACATTATTCTCCACGGCAAATTAAAAAGAAAAGTAATTGCACAAAGAGTCAAAACACCAATACGTTAGCATCTAATGCAACAAAGAAAATTCCTCGGACCGAAATTATTGACAAATGGAACTTGTCCAACTAATTCCATAGGCTACACGGAGTGGCCGCGCGGTTTCAGTCGCCTTGTCACGGACTGAGCGGCCCCTCCCGCCGGAGGTTCGAGTCTTTCCTTGGGAATGGGTGTGTGTGTCGTTCTTAGCGTTAAGTTAGTTTAAGTAGTATGTAAGTCTAGGGACCGATGACCTCAGCAGTTTCGTCCCTTAGGATTTGACACACACACACACACACACACACACACACACACACACACACACACACACACACTAATTCAATAGCGCAGATTCCATAGCGCTGGTGGTGTGAGCTCTCCGATTTCTAGATATCCCAAAAATGCAGTTTTAAACTAGAAAATCTGTACACTGGCAGATTCAAATGCAGGGACAGGTAAGTAATAATTTTCGGTACTCTCACTGGCTGAAACAAGCTTCGGACACTGTATTTACATTCGGGAGGTCGATAGTTGCAATCTCCATTATGATTAATTTAAGATTTCCCCCAAACCACTTAAGGCGAGTTCCGAGACGGTTTTCTTTTAAAGGCACATTCGATTTAAACCCTCAGTTCCGAGCAGGTGTTCCATCTGTAATGGTCCTGTCGTTGACGGGACAGCTCCCTTCTTCCTTTCAACGTGTCCTCGACGCAAGGAGCAGATGGAAGATCTTTCACGAAACGTTTGATTACGTCTTTTCACTAGATGACTTCACTTTCCCTGGACTTGAAACTGGAAGGTGTTTACTGCAAACAGTTGTTCACAGTACATGGAGGAATGCAGCCCGGTGACGTCATCGATAACCGGTGGTATTTTAACTGATGAACACTCAGTTATTTCCTAAGCAAAAATGTGGGTGGCGAGAGAGCTTTGTCCTAGAAAATACAAAACCGCGACAGGGTGGGCTACTCCTCCCAAGAACCAAAATACGGAGTATACAGAAAGGCAACACACTCACATACACACACACACACACACACACACACACACACACACACACACACACACGCATTGTAAACTACTAGCGCCACGATGCAACCAAAGATGACCATACGGTGCTAGTTGTTTACGGCGGGAGTCTCTTCTATCTACGTAAGCTGTATTACGGCTCCCCATCGGCGTAGACTTGGATATTGACGGTTTATATTTCTTTGAACTCGGCTCTCTCGTTGCATTTGTGTCTCGAAATCGACGAGGTGTTGACCTTCTTAAGTACCAGTGCTTGTACAAGACGTCAAAGGGCTGCACCCCCGTAACCCGTTTGAATTTACACTCAAAATAAATAAAAAATTGACGAACTACGAAGGAATTATCCGACTAGTACTGAAATCGGTAGATGTGATGTACTTGTACAGACAAACGAATGGTTTACAGTTTCAGAAAAATTAGATGATTTATTCAAGAGAAAAAGATTCACAAATTGAGGAAGTCAGTAAAGTGAGGGTCGACCTCTAGCCCTGTTGTTGTTGTTATTGTTGTGGTCTTCAGTCCTGAGACTGGTTTGATGCAGCTCTCCATGCTACTCTATTCTGTGCAAGCTTCTTCATCTCCCAGTACTTACTGCAACCTACATCCTTCTGGATCTGCTTAGTGTATTCATCTCTTGGTCTCCCTCTACGATTTTTACCCTCCACGCTGCCCTTCAGTACTAAATTGGTGATCCCTTGATGCCTCAGAACATGTCCTACCAACCGATCCCTTCTTCTAGTAAAGTTGTGCCACAAACTTCTCTTCTCCCCAATTCTATTCAATACCTCCTTATTAGTTATGTGATTTACCCATTTAATCTTCAGCGTTCTTCTGTAGCACCACATTTCGATAGCTTCTATTCTCTTCTTGTGTAAACTATTTATCGTCCATGTTTCACTTCCATACATGGCTACACTCCATACAAATACTTTCAGAAACGACTTCCTGACACTTAAATCAATACTCGATGTTAACAAATTTCTCTTCTTCAGAAACGCTTTACTTGCCAGTCTACATTTTATATCGTCTCTACTTCGACCATCATCAGTTATTTTGCTCCCCAAACAGCAAAACTCCATTACTACTTTAAGTGCCTCATTTCCTGATCTAATGCCCTCAGCATCACCCGACTTAATTCGACTACATTCCATTATCCTCGTTCTGCATTTAATCGGCTTCACATTGATTGGTAGAGTTTTTGGAGGGATATGTCAAATTATGCCCAATTGGCGCAGTAGATCGTAAAGATCTTGAGATGGTCCTCGTCATAAAACTTCAAACGTTTTCATTTGGGGACGGATCCGGCGAACTTACTGGCCAAACTATTGCTTGGCAAGCGCGAAGACAAACCTAAGTCTAACATTATCTTGCTGAAACGTAAACCTAAGATGGAATTCCATGAGGGGCAAGTAAACGGAGCGTAGAGTATCATCGACGTATCGCTGGACTGTAAAGGTGCCGCGGATAGCAACCAAATGGTCTTTCTGTTAAAAAAAAGGTATCCCACACTATCATTCCTATTGTCGGGATGAATGATGGGCGACAGATAGTCTGGTAACCCAGCTATGTCCGGAACGTCCCCCGACACAACAACGCTGGTCATCGGTACCCTATTCGAAATGGGACTCATCACTGAAGACAGTTCTACTCCAGTCAATGAGATTCTAGGTAGAATACTTGTATGGAGACGCCCCAAACATCTGTGGGATACCAACCTAACTGTCATCCGCCATACGGCCTGACAGCTACCAGTGATATGCTTGGATGCCACTTCTTTTCATAGGGTGACCACTTGGACCACACATCGACGGTATTGTAAGTAGGCTGTTTAGGTTTTTATGTTGGTAACGCCACGTAGCGCTCTGTATGAAAATCACTGGCTGTGCTGTGTGCAGTCTGTAGCTGGTCCGCATTGTTGGAATATTGGCTATTGTAGTGACGGGCAGTTGGATGTGAACAGTGCGTATCGTTGCGCAGTTGGAGGTGAGCCGCCAGCAGTGGTGGATGTGGGGACAGAGGTGGCAGAATTTTGAGAGTGTATGATGTGGACGTGTGTCCGTCAGAAAAACGAAATTTGTAAGACTGGATGTGATGAACTGATGTATATATTATGACTTTTGAACACTATTAAGGTAAATACATTGTCGGTTCTCTGACAAAATCTTTCATTTGCTAACTATGCCTATCAGTAGTTAGTGCCTTCAGTAGTTTGAATCTTTTATTTAGCTGGCTGTATTGGCGCTCGCTGTATTGCAGTAGTTCGAGTAACGAAGATTTTTGTGAGCTAAGTGATTCATGAAAGGTATAGATTATTGTTAGTCAGGGCCATTCTTTTGTAAGGGTTATTGAAAGACAGATTGCGTTGCGCTAAAAAATATTGTGTGTCAGTTTAGTGTTGATCAGAATAAGTAAAGAGAGAAATGTCTAAGTAAGTTCAGTTTTGCTCAGCTGTTTGAAAATCAAATAACGTAAGAGGTGTTATCAGCACTGTCATTAACAATTTTTCAAAGGAGACGTTTCAGTATTGTACACCCCCTTATGTTGCTCTTCATGACAAGTCATCGCGGGCTTACATTTCAGAAAGGTAACGCCCGCCCCCACACAGCGAGAGTTTTTACTGCCTGCCTTTGTGCTTACCAAACTCCACCTTACCGGAAAGGTCCCCGGATCCCACGCCACTTGAAACCTTTTGGAGCATTAAGGGTAAGGCCTTCCAACCAGCTCGGGATTCTGACGATTTAAGGCGCCGTTTGGACAGAATTTGTCGTGATATCCCTGAAGAGAGTATCCCAAAACAACTCTATCAGTCAACGCCAAGCCGAATAACCTCTTTGCATAAGAGCCAGAGGTTGACCGGGACGTTACGGACTCGCTCCATTTGTGAAGCTCCTTCTCCTGAATAAACCATCCAACTTTTTTAAAACTGTAATCAGACGTTTGTCTGTACATGCACATTGCATCTACCGATTTCCCTCGCATTCGTGTAATTCCTTCGTGGCACGCCGTTTCTCTCTCTCCCTCTCTTTGTCTTATTTTCCTTTTTAACTCGAGGAACTAAATTTTCACATGAACAGTCGTGTCTATTTGTAGGGCATGAACACTCTTTTGGTTAGCAGTGGAGCGAGCGTGAAAAGCGGTGTAATGTGTAAATATGTGCTGCACACTCTTAATGGCAACTTCCTCCATTGTTTTTACTGCGAATTGCTGTGCAATGATAACGAAGGGATTTTCTAGGTAAAACGATTCAAGAGTCAGTAAGTCGTGGTGTTCCAGAGTGATGGTGTGGAGGGGGACTGGAAGCATCACCAAGTTTCGTGGTCGGAGCTTGACTTTTTCGAGGTGATGAAACTACTCAGTCCAGTAACATTCACGTGACCACCGGTCAAGAGCCTCAGTAACCCACTTTTGCGGCAAGGACGTGCTGGAAGAGAGCCCGTGAGGTTCTGAAAGGTATCGATAAGGATACTGTTGTGTACACAGTTCCGCGTAGTCAGCGCGTACACAACATTCCCAATACAGCGCGCCCCGCTAAGCACAACAGCGCAGGCGCAGCGCTCGTCCGTCTCCGCACTACGAGATGGCGCTGTCTTAGAGACGGACCAAATTCTGCTTCCGCCGATCCGCGTATTAATATGTAACGCAGCCAATGAGATTGTGCTAACGTAGAACCTTTTCTCCTCGCGGATCACACTGGCGCAGTGATACCTGAACGCTCGAGGTATTATAACGAGTGTACAGACCCCCGATTAGTGAGTCTGCATTATTCTGCATTTGTCTGTACCAGTCTATAGTCAAGTTTCAGTCTGCGCCTAATAAGATTACCATATTCCTGTACATAGCCATGAAGATAAATGACTAGACACTTTGTCAAGTATCAGAGATATGTGAGAATAAGATTAACGTACCAAGACCAAAGGAACTTCAGATTGTCGATTGTAAACAGCATCCAGAATCAAGTTACGTAATGTCTATGATTTTTATTATTTTAATAAATGTGTGTGAAAATTAATCAAGTTCTGTTTAAAGTTGGTCACCGTCAATCTGCTACTCTAAGCGTGCAAGTGACATTTCTGGCGTCTGACCCAACGGCAGAAGATAAACACGCCACGATAAGACCACGAGACATATTGCTGACACTCGCCTACTTCGTTACTTCGTTAGAGCGACAAGTCAAATAATCTGATGGTGTGTGTACCGAAGGTCTTACAGTACGCACACCACAGATACAGAGCCATAACTCGAGTACCGTGGCCAGATGCTCTAGGTTTCGTGGTTGATGATCCATGACGCCAACAGTTCGACCGAGGTGGTCAAACTGATACTCGATTATGACTACGTAGGCTTTCCCGGCGTAATAAGTCTTGAAAGTCTTTTCGGGTTTGCTGCCGGATCCTAAAATCAACTTGACTCGATATTTCGGCGATCCAACTGTTCGCCATCTTCAGGAAATGCTGCTTCTGCTGATGAGTCCCGCTGAGAACTGACGCAAGATTGCAATTCGACGTCCTATATAGGCCACCGTTCAGTACACGGCGCATGCGCCGCCCATCACGGTTTCTGACTTCCAAAACAGGGAGGTGGCGCCGCCCTTAGTGAAACACTGCTGGCAACGATATATCGCAATCAAGGCCGCATCGAAGAACGTTCAGTTTTGATGCGAGATAATACAGGATACCACGTTTTGCTAAGAGGAAACCCATTGTCCCTGTTGATTAAATTATCAGCCAACCTAATTTCGATCGCCTCTTTATACACACTATTCTTGCGTCAGTTCTCACCGGGACTCATCAGCAGAAGCAGCATTTCCTGAAGATGGCGAACAGTTGGATCGCCGAAATATCGAGTCAAGTTGATTTTAGGATCCGGCAGCAAACCCGAAAAGACTTTCATGATTCTCGATTAGGTTTAATACCGTGTGGTTTGTGGCCAGGGGAGTGCAATAAACTCTGCCTGGTGTTCTTCCAACCACACACCTACACAGTGAGCTGTGTGACACGTTGCGTTATCTTGTTGGTAGAGGCCATCGTGGGAAGGAAAAACAAATTGCCTGTAGTGGTTGGAATGATTCCCAAAGGCAGATGCGTACTTCTGTTTATCCATTATGCCTTCTAGAATGACGAGATCACCCAGGGAATGCCACAAAAACATTCCCCAAACCGTAACGCTCCCCCCTCCGGTCTAGACTCTTCTGACGATTGTTGGACGGTCGTACACGGCCATCTGTCCGATGGGGCATAAAACGTGATTAATCTGAAAAGGTCACCTGTCGCCAATCATTGGACTTCCGGTTGCGGTATTCGCGTGTAGATTCCAGCCTGCGTCGCAGGTAAACAGAATTCAACTTGGGTGCACGAAGCAGGAGCCTACTGAAGCAACGTTCCCTACATCTACATCTACATACATACTCCGCAGTCCACCATACGGTGCGTGGCGGAGGGTACCTCGTACCACAACTAGCATCTTCTCTCCTTGTCCCACTTCCAAACAGAACGAGGGAGAAATGACTGCCTATATGCCTCTGTACGAGCCCCAAACTCTCTTATCTTATCTTTGTGGTCTTTCCGCGAAATGTAAGTTGGCGGCAGTAAAATTGTGCTGCAGTCAGCCTCAAACGCTGCTTCTCTAATACTTGGGAACCAATCCCATATGCTCGTACCTTAGTTAGGAGTTTGCAATGCGTCACTGAGTCAAACGCTTTCCGGAAGTCAAGGAATATGGGATCCGTCTGATACCCTTCATCCACGGTAGCGATTCATGAAAAGAACGTCTCCTTTCCTCTAGAGACTCCCCCCCCCCCCCCCCCCGAGCCCGAGTTCCTGAAGCATTTCCGTAACACTCGCGTGATGATCAAACCTACCAGTAACAAATCTAGCAGCCCGCCTCTGAATTGCTTCTATGTCCTCCCTCAATCCGACCTGATAGTGATCCCAAACCCTCGAGCAGTACTCAAGAATAGGTCGCACCAGCGTTCTATAAGCAGTCTCCTTTGCAGATGAACCACATGTTCCCAAGATTCTACCAATGAACCGAAGACGATCATCCGCCTTCCCCACAACTGCCATTACATGCTTGTCCCACTTCATATCGCTCTGCAATGTTACGCCCAAATATTCAATCGACGTGACTGTGTCAAGCGCTACACTACTAATGGAGTATTCAAACATTACAGGATTCTTTTTCCTATTCATCTGCATTAATTTACATTTATCTATATTTAGAGTTAGCTGCCATTCTTTACATCAATCGCAAATCCTGTCCAGGTCATCTTGTATCCTCCAACAGTCACTCAACGACCACACCTTCCCGTACACCACAGCATCATCAGCCAACAGCCGCACATTGCTATCCATCCTATCCAAAAGATCATTTATGTAGATAGAAAACAACAGCGGACCTACCACACTTCCCTGGGGCACTCCAGATGATACCCTCACCTCCGATGAACACTCACCATCGAGGAAAACGTACTGGGTTGTATTACGTAAATAGTCTTCGAGCCACTCACATACTTGGGAACCAATCCCATATGCTCGTACCTTAGTTAGGAGTCTGCAGTGGGACACTGAGTCAAACGCTTTCCGGAAGTCAAGGAATATGGCACCCGTCTGACACCCTTCATCCCTGGTTCGCAAGATATCATGTGAAAAAAAGGCGAGTTGCGTTTCGCAGGAGCGATGCTTTCTAAATCAGTGCTGATGCATGGACAGCAACTTCACTGTCTCAAGGAAATTCATTATATTCGAACTGAGAATCTGATCGAGAATCCTGCAACAAACCGATGTTAAGGATATTGGTCTGTAATTCTGAGGATTCGCCCTTCTGCCCTTCTTATATACAGGCGTCACCTGCGCTTCTTTCCAGTCGCTCGGGACTTTACGTTGGGCAAGAGATTCGCGATAAATGCAAGCTGAGTAAGGAGCAACCTAACGATCGCTGAGGAGACACATGAAGCAGCCGCCCACTGCAGCAACATTCCCTGAAGGATCGTTGAGGAGACACTGTTGGTAGCGCCTCGGTTCATCTGGGCGGTCAGCTGCTCCACGGTTGCACTTCTGTTCGCCCGTACACATCTCTGCAGCCGTCGTTCACCCCTGCCATCTATAGCTCGTGGTGCACAACAGTTCCCTCACAGCCCGCTTTGGATAGCAGTTTTGCCATGCACGGTATACTTTAACCACGACAGCACGCGAGTAGTTTACACACTTGGCCTGCCGCGGCGCGGTTCTTTCCGTCCGTTTACGACGTACCTGCACTACCTGTGAACCTTGTCTCAGCATATCATCAGTAGGGAAGCCGAGTGAAACCTACTGTACTTCGACGTGACCCACGCTGCAATTAAAGTCACTAATCTACGTTTCGGAAGAAACACGAAATGAAAGCTTGGAAATTTTGTTCTCAATTAATATATTCTGAAACTTAGATGAACAAGTATCACTGCCAAGCCCGTGCTAGTCTTAACACAGTCACTCACAATCCCTTTCACTGACGATAGCAAGTATATGGTGTTTCATTTCCCGAAAACGCACTAGCTACAAAAATACTGATTGTTTTTGATTGATAATGCTCGCCAAATATTATGTCTGTCGGTACCAAATGCAGTCACAGTTTTTAGCCATCGACCTGCCCAATACGCCACGCGGAATATCTTTTCTCGTCACAAAATTCACTTAAAAATTCCGAAATTTCAACACACACATCGGAATAATTGTGCCATCACTTTCCAACACTTTTGACGTATGAAACACTGCTAGATCCGGCAACTTATCGTTTCCATCGGAACTACTACTACACACGTCCGAACTGTTTCATGGCTAGGCTTCGACTCTTTTCTAGAATACTCTAAGTCTTCTCTACCAGCAGAGAAAGGCGCGCGAAGAATATTGCTTTACCATTGGTCAGTTTACTCAACAGCCAACAGCAAAACAACATTCTCCCGCGTCAATCCGCGCTTTTCATCAATAACCAATCGCAAAATAGTAAACCTAACGACTGCACTTTTTACCGACTTAATTATCTAATATACTTGAGTTTTGTTTATGCATACTATTATATTTATGCATTACTATTGTTATTTATACCCGAATTAACTTTCCCTTTACCATGAACTTACTTTACAAAACTATTCTACAAAATCGCCTTTGTCCATATCCATACTTCTTCGAAATGTTCCCACACTAAATCCTACTACATAACTCGTTAAACAATTATCTTCATATTAACCTTAAACCACACTCACGCATCATTCATACTGCTAAAACACATTTATAACATTTTACATACACAAAAAGACATAATAACAGTTTATGAAAATACTAGAACAGTTTATGAAAAACATTCTATTACTTTAGTGCACTCTATTGGGCACAATCGAAACTTAAATCACAGTCCCCCTATCGAATACTGTCATCTATCGGCTGATACATAAACTACGTGCGCGTCCAGTCTCGCGTCACCATCTGCCACTATCCAGCTCTGAGACATATCTCCCACTTAACCGCCTCCAAGGCAGGATCGTTATACGGCGCTACGCCTCAGGCCGTTTCGGAAAATCTTTCAACCTTGGCCCAAAAGCTAAAGATCACGCTCAGATATATCAGGCCGTTTCCGCATTACGACAAAGTCTGCACTATTTTCCGCGTCCCCCCGACACTTTTTATATACTGCTCCACTGCCAGTGCTGCCACCTGCCATCTGTGAGTGGCTATTGCACGTTGACGTCGAACATATTACTGGACCGAACTACTAACCCTCTTACCATAGGCTGCGGGCCCCATTTCGAAAGAACGATGTATTAATACTGACTTGTGTAAGATTAATAAGGTATTAGAGGTGGATGGGTTGAATAGAACGCGTGTGGCACTTGCGGCTGTCACAGGCACCGCTGAACGAGCATTCGCGGTGAGGAGCACCGTAGCCGGGGGTCGCGGTTCTAACAAATCCGCACCGCAGCTGTGAAGAAAGGGCTCAACGAGTCCTTCCGATTTAATTGCCGAGGCGAGAAGAGAGAGAAAGAGATAGAGAGAAAGAGAGAGGGATAGGCGAGCGAAAATATCCGGCGTTCTGTCTCAGAGCCAGGAGCCCGCCTCGCGACACCTTAACGAGCACTTTGCGGCGCGTGAATCCGTGCATAACGCGCAGACAATGTTCAGCAATGCACAAATAAAAGGCGAACGGGTTGCGCGGGCGCTGTTCGTCTCTGTCTCTCAGTGCGCGCCTTAAAACGCACAGTAGTTCGCGTGTGTAGGTGCGCGTGTGGTTGGCGCGGGCGACCTGTTAATGAACAGCTGTGCTGCAGTCACTGAATCACCCAACTAGCGCGGCGAGCGCGCGATCTGGAATAATAATAATAATAATACCGGGGGAGAGAAAACGGGGAGGCCGGGACCGGGCGGCGATGGCGCGGCTTGGTTTTTCACCTTTTTTTCGCAACGCGGCGGAGGGGAAGAAGGCGTCGGAATGTGCGTTAACAGCCGACGAGATGTGGCGTCCGACGGCGAAGCGACGCGCCGCGACAAACCATCCAATTACCGGGCGCCTGTATTGGACGCGAGCTGCGGTCTGAATGAGCCACGAGCAGCACTTTCTTTTTTTTCCCTTCCCGCTCTTTATATTCCTCTCACCCACTTCAACAAGTAGTAATTCCGAATAAAAACAGCCACAAAACAAGGATCATATGGAGGCAAGTGTTGGCCTGTTTGTGCGTGCGAGAGCATGCACGCGTATGACACGAGACTTGATATAAGCAGCGTGGTGGTGTGTATGTGTTGGTTGGTTGGTTGGCGAGATCTATATGGATACATATACATGTAGCGTTCGCGGCACTTTCGTTTCATATAATTAACGGACAGGGTCGTTAGGGGAGAGATGGGCGCCTGCGAAGGGGGGCAATGGAGGGGTGCATCGGAAAGGTAGCGGCGGAGAGGGGGAAGAAGGGGGGGGGGAAGTAGGCAGGGCGTATTCTTCTAGACCAGGCCCAGGCGCCTGGGGGTTTCCAATTCCGTCGCCACCGCCCTCCAAACTCCAATTAGGAAAGCGACTCAAAACCTCGGCCATTTTTGTTTATTCACGATAAAAGAAGGACGCCCGGCGGTGGATGAGTGCGGGAGAGACACGCGCGCCGCGGCAGAAGCGGCGGCAGGGCGGGGAAACTGGAGGAGACGGCGGCGGCGAAAGGGCGAGCGAGCCCGTCTCTATTCATTAGGCATAAATACGAGATTGGAGGTCGGGCTCGGGTGTTAATTACGCGGTGTGGCCGTCTGGCGGCGCCTGCCCTTTTAAAAGCTGGGTGACGTAATTCGGTTTCTCCATTGAGCCTCGGAGGGGCTCTCTTTCCCCGCCCCTTCAGCCCCCAATCAGCCGTATCAGGTTATTCGTCTGGTGCGCATGTCACGCACGTCTGTCTGGCGCATAGCTGTGATTCACGCTGATCCAGTCATTTAAACTGAGTTAATATCCAGTGTGCACTTCCAGAGCAACGAAAGTAAAACATCTCGAAGTCACAATGCAACACTTGCTGATTGCTGCGACAAATAAACAGTTGATTAGCTTCGGTAAAAAAGACTTCCTAGAAATCAAAGTATCGTATTTTTTCACTAATGATGGAGATAGCATTTTCCTGTAATCCATTTTTTTCCAAAATGGGATTCTTGGACGTTCAGTTGTAGAAAGGGTGATTCAGTAGCCTATACCCAAGGGTTTTATGTATACCGTAAGGCCTTCAAATATCACGCCAAGATTTTCATTGTCTCTCATTATCTATGCACGAACTATTAGTCCTACAAAAGAAAATGAACCTTTTGTAGGGAATTGAACGCACTTAAGTTTTCTACTTTGGTAGGTTTTCGTTAAAGGCTGTAGTTTGGAACTGTTCAAGTAAAACGTACAAAAGTCACCTAGAAATGCATTTTTCTTGAGTAACTCAAAAACTCTGGCCTCCAGCGAAAACTTATCCCTGTACAAAGTTTAACTACTTCAAATTTCCTACGAAAACGTCCTCTTAATTTTTCCTGTATGATTAACAGTTCGCGCGTAGATAGCGGGAGAATATGAAAAACTCATGTGTGGTTTTTGAAGCCATTGCGAGTTGTTTTAAACCTGTCGATAGGGGTACTAGTTCTCTGTACTTTTATTGTTCACGTACGTACAATATACTACCTATTTATATAACTACGTCTTCACTCATCCATATGGCTGGTTCAAGACATCGAGCATATACGAGGGCCACTCCAAAAGAAACGCACACTAAATATTTTTTTAATCCATCATTTATTCTACATGTTTGAAAGTTTTACAGTGTGTAGATACATCCTTTATGAACAATATTTTCATTTCTCCACATCATTTCCATCGCTCTCAACTGCCTTACGCCGTCTTGGAACCAGCGCCTGTATATCCGCACGGTAAAATTCTGAACCAACCTGTTGTAGCCACTGTTTGGCAGCGTGCACAAGGGAGTCATCATCTTCATACCTTGTTCCACGTAGAAAGTCTTTCAGTTTCCCAAAGAGATGATAGTCACAGGTCAGGCATGTAGACTGTAAGGCGGGTGTTTCAGCGTTGTCCATCCGAGTTTTGTGACCGCTTCCATGGTTTTTTGACTGACATGTGGCCGTGCATTGTCGTGCAACAGCAAAACATCTTGCTTTTGTCGATGTGGTCAACACGACTTAGTCAAGCTTGAAGTTTCTTCAGTGTCGTCACATACGCATCAGAATTTATAGAGGTTCCACTTGGCATGATGTCCGCAAGCAAGAGTCCTTCGGAATCGAAAAACACCGTAGCCGTAACTTTTCGAGCAGAACGTGTGGTTTTGAATTTTTTTTTTCTTGGGTAAATTTGCATGATGCCACTTCATTGATTGTCTCTTCCTCTCTGGTGAAAAATGATGGAGCCATGTTTCATCACCTGTCACAATTCTTCCAAGAAATTCATCTCCACCATTCTCGTACTGTTCCAAAAGTTCGTTGCATACCGTTTTTATTGTTTCTTTCTGAGCAACTGTCAACATCCTGGGAACCCACCTGGCACAAAGCTTTTAACGCGAAAAGCTTTCAGTATTCTGCAGACACTTTCTTCCCTTAACCCAACGTAGCGTGACAATTCGTTCACTGTGATGCGTCTGTCAGCAGTCACCAATTCGTTAACTCTTTGCGCATTGGAGTGTGTGCAGTACGAGGCCTGCCGCTGCGAGGACAGTCCTCAACATTGCCGTGCCCGCTTTCATCACGTAACCTGCTCACCCACCGACTAACTGTACTGGAATCGACAGCAGCATCTCCTTACACCTTTTTAAACCTCTTGTGGTTTTTTCCCACTGTCTCGTTTTCACAGCACAGGAATTCTACGACAGCACTTTGCTTCTGACGAACGTCAAGAGTAGCAGCCATCTTGAAGACGTGCTGTGACGGCGCCACTCACGGGAACAGGTTGAACTAAGTTTGAAAACAAGCGGGAAGGATGTATCTACACACTGTAAAACTTTCACACATGCAGAATGAAAACTGTATTTTTACAAAATTTGTGTGCATTTCTTTTGGAGTGACCCTCGTAATAAGTCGGTGTACGGTAGAAGACACGAGAGGACTTCAAAAAGTAATTTACACTTATGGTCTCACGATAAGACCACTACGCAACAAAAAGAGCGGACTGTCAGAAGAGAAAATTTGGAGATTTGTGGTAAGGACTATGGGACCAAACTGCTGAGGTCATCGGTCCCTAGGCTTACTCACTATTTAAGCTAACTTCAACTAACTTACGCTAAGGACAACACATACACCAACTCCCGAGGGAGGACTCCGACCTCCGACAGGGGAGCCGCGCGAACTGTGACAAGGTGCCCTAGACCGCATGGCTGTCAGAAGAGAGAGTTGCTGGTTTCATACAGACACGGTTCTGCTCCTGTACAGTTCACAAGTGCATCACAGTGTGGGAGTGAAATGAACAACAACTGGAAACGTGCTCCGATGATGAAGTACACAGGACAGCACGAGTCTTGGTCTAACGTTTAATTACACACAGATTCGACGTAAAATTCTGGTGTTGTAAGTATAAAACCCAGTGCCCCTTCCAGCCGGAGTGAAATGGTGCCAACAGTTTGACCAAGGTCGCACACAAGTGGATGATACTAATCGGTAAGGTCGTCGACATCGAACACAGACGACAACGCCCAGGCTTTCACAATACCCCGTAACCGAAGAGTGGATTTCTATTGCCGAAGAACTGGACGATTGGTAGACCGTTCCGAGCATTGTTTACACACACTCAGTGACTATGTTGGAAAACAGTGCGATGCATCGGTGTCACTCCGAAGCACAGCGCAGTATTTAATGAATATTACTTCGTCTGTCATAATAATGTACGCAGGATGTGTAAGGGCTTCCCAGCGAACACACTGCAGCGTACACGAAACGACCTCGGCAACATGTGATCAAAAGTATCCGGACACCTGGCTGAAAATGACTTACAAGTTCGCGGCGCCCTCCATCGGTAATGCTGGAATTCAGTATGGCGTTTGCCAAACCTTTAGCCTTGATGACAGCTTCCTGTCTCGCAGGCTTACGTTCAATCAGGTGATGGAAGATTTCTTGGGGAATGGTAGCCCATTCTTCACGGAGTGCTGCACTGAGGGGAGATATCGATGTCGGTCGGTGAGCCCTGGCATTAAGTGGGCGTTCCAAATTATCTCAAAGGTGTTCTATAGAATTCAGGTCAGGACTCTGTGAAGGCCAGTCCACTGCAGGGATGTGATTGTCGTGTAACCACTCCGCCACAGGCCGTGCATTACGAACACGTGCTCGATCGTACTGAAAGATGCAATCGCCATCCCCGAATTGCTCTTCAACTGTGGGAAGCAAGCCCCCTCCATGAAAAACACGACCACACCATAACACCACCGCCTCCAAATTTTACTGTCGGCACTACACACGCTGGCAGATGACGTTCACCAGGCATTCGCCATACCCAACCCCCCGGCGATCGAATCGCCACATTGTGTACTGTGAGTCATCACTCCACACAACTTTTTTACACTGTTCAATCGTCTAATGTTTACGCTCCTTACACCAAGCGAGGCGTCGTTTGGCATTTACCGGCGTGATTTGTGGCTTATGAGCAGCTGCTCGACCATAAAATCCAAGTTTTCTCACCTCCCGCATAAGTGTCGTAGCACCTGTAGTGGATCCTGATAGAGTCTGGAATACCTGTGTGACGGTCTAGATAGATGTCTACCTATTAGACATTACGACCCTCTTCAGCTATCGGCGGTCTCTGTCAGTCAACAGACGAGGTCGGCCTATACGCTTTTGAGCTGTACTTGTCCCGTCACGTTTCCAGTTCACTATCACATCGGAAACAGTGAACCTAAGGATATTTTGGAGTGTGGAAATCTAGCGTACAGACGTATGACACAAGTGACAACCGATCACCTGACCAAGTTCGAAGTCCGTGAGTTCCTCGGAGGGTCCCATTCTGCTCTCTGACCATGTCTGATAACTACTGAGGTCGCTGATATGGAGTACCGGACAGTAGGTAGCAGCACAATGCACCTAATATGACAAACGTATGTTTTTGGGGTTGTCTGGATAGTTTTGATCACACAGTGTGTGTAAGCCTTGACAACATGTAGGCCCACGCACATGTTGCCTAGGTTATTTCGACTACGCTGCAAAAGTGTCGCTGGGAATCCCTTACACATCCTCTGTACAGTCCCGATCTCTCTCCATCCGATTTCCACACTCTTTTGGAGCCCTGAAGAAAGACCCACGTGGAAGTCGATTCACTTTGAATGAAGAGGTACATGCCTGGGTTTATTCATGGTTCCTCAGGCAACCGCTAACATTCTGCTAAAAAAATCATTGATTACCTTATCTCAGAGTGGGATAAATGTGTTAACGGTTATGTGATTACTTTTCAAATAATAAACGGGTTTTTTTGTCTCATTTTCATTTGAGTGCCCCCTATACATTACGTGAACTGTGCTTGCGCAATACATCTTCTATGTGTGCTTTATTTGAGTTGCACGATGGAGTTATATATATCTGAAAGCGATAACATACGTTACATACAAACAGAAAAATCAAAGACAACTAATTGGAACATGTTATTAGATGACGGAACTGTTTGGGCTCACGATGTCAGGTTCCTTAGCGCCCATATTAAAATCTTAGGAAACGAGCGCTAAAAAAAGAATGTGTACAAGGATAAAAAATAAAATATTTTCCATACTATTCACATATAGACATACACCTCATCCTCCCCCCCCCCCCCCAACCCGCCGCAAGACATAACCCTACATAAATTCTTTAAAAGAAAGCCAAGAAGAGTGGCTGAAGTGACAGACAATAAGTTGCGTCTGGTGACGTCTAGAACACCGTCACGGCGAACCTCCTTCCAGCCACGCAGGCGGGATGAGATGTTCCTTATTTGTCTTCGCATTGGCCGCAGCCCAATGACGCATGGCTTCTTGCTCCGACGAGGAGACCCTCCAATGTGCGGTGCTTGTGGTGTAGACATAGGAGCGCGCCACTTTTTGCTACAGCCTTATTTGTTTGCTGACGGATTTGTACTCTTGGCGATCAACGAATGTGGTACGACTTCTAAGGTACGGTGTGCTGTCCCAATTGTTTCCTAAGATTTTAGGGAGAAGCATAGATACCTCATCCATGTTTTTTTGTTAATGGTCAGTCAGTCACACTTTCCTGTGTAGTTGTTTTAGCTCTTCTATTATTTGTGTTTTCATTACAGTTTCAGCACGTTTCAGGGATTTTACGTCAGGGCGACCCTGATTGAGACTTGGAGAGGGTCAGCGTACCTCTGTATGTTTATTCCTCATTGTTTCACTTACTTTTTAGCGACTTTAACTACATTCGTTTCCTTCTTGTGGGTGCTGATAACGTTGCCGTTGAGTGCACGTAGACTGCAAACACGCACACTAAAAACTTATCCTAAAGTAAATGTAGAGCTCAGCGAAGAAAATATTCATATAGTTAGGTAGGTGCATGTAAAAGGATGAGCCAGCCATTCTGTCACACACCATGAACCAAAGCTTATGATATTAGGTAATTTCTGACAATTAAAAAAATAAATTAATTAAAAATAAAATAAAACAAAAAAGTAAAAAAAATGAAAATCTTTGTTACATGCGCGCTATCGTACGGAAAATAAAGGGGACATATCTCCACTTATATTCACAGTTGCTTCATTGTTAAAATATGAAATAGCATAAATTCCTGCAAATGATTTAGAACTAACAACAGATGTCAACACACGTAATTAGAAAAAGAACCTAACCAACTTTTGTACAGTACCCTATGGCTAACAACACAACATTTCAGTATCTGCGTATATCTACATCTACATCTATACTCCGCGAGCCACCTTACGGTGTGTGGCGGAGGGTACTTATTGTACCACTATCTGATCCCCCCTTCCCTGTTCCATTCACGAATTGTGCGTGGGAAGAACGACTGCTTGTAAGTCTCCGTATTTGCTCTAATTTCTCGGATCTTTTCGTTGTGATCATTACGCGAGATATATGTGGGCGGTAGTAATATGTTGCCCATCTCTTCCCGGAATGTGCTCTCTCGTAATTTCGATAATAAACCTCTCCGTATTGCGTAACGCCTTTCTTGAAGTGTCCGCCACTGGAGCTTGTTCAGCATCTCCGTAACGCTCTCGCGCTGACTAAATGTCCCCATGACGAATCGCGCTGCTTTTCGCTGGATCATGTCTATCTCTTCTATTAATCCAACCTGGTAAGGGTCCCATACTGATGAGCAATACTCAAGAATCGGACGAACAACCGTTTTGTAAGCTACTTCTTTCGTCGATGAGTCACATTTTCTTAGAATTCTTCCTATGAATCTCAACCTGGCGCCTGCTTTTCCCACTATTTGTTTTATGTGATCATTCCACTTCAGATCGCTCCGGATAGTAACTCCTAAGTATTTTACGGTCGTTACCGCTTCCAATGATTTACCACCTATGGCATAATCGTACTGGAATGGATTTCTGCCCCTATGTATGCGCATTATATTACATTTATCTACGTTTAGGGAAAGCTGCCAGCTGTCGCACCATGCATTAATCCTCTGCAGGTCCTCCTGGAGTACGTACGAGTCTTCTGATGTTGCTACTTTCTTGTAGACAACCGTGTCATCTGGAAATAGCCTCACGGAGCTACCGATGTTGTCAACTAAGTCATTTATGTATATTGTAAACAATAAAGGTCCTATCACGCTTCCCTGCGGTGCTCCCGAAATTACCTCTACATCTGCAGATTTTGAACCGTTAAGAATGACATGTTGTGTTCTTTCTTCTAGGAAATCCTGAATCCAATCACAAACCTGGTCCGATATTCCGTAAGCTCGTATTTTTTTCACTAAACGTAAGTGCGGAACCGTATCAAATGCCTTCCTGAAGTCCAGGAATACGGCATCAATCTGCTCGCCAGTGTCTACGGCACTGTGAATTTCTTGGGCAAATAGGGCGAGCTGAGTTTCACATGATCTCTGTTTGCGGAATCCATGTTGGTTATGATGAAGGAGATTTGTATTATCTAAGAACGTCATAATACGAGAACACAAAACATGTTCCATTATTCTACAACAGATTGACGTAAGCGAAATAGGCCTATAATTATTCGCATCTGATTTATGACCCTTCTTGAAAATGGGAACGACCTGCGCTTTCTTCCAGTCGCTTGGTACTTTACGTTCTTCCAGCGATCTACGATAAATTCCTGATAGAAAGGGTGCAAGTTCTTTAGCATAATCACTGTAGAATCTTAAGGGTATCTCGTCTGGTCCGGATGCTTTTCCGCTACTAAGTGATAGCAGTTGTTTTTCAATTCCGATATCGTTTATTTCAATATTTTCCATTTTGGCGTCCGTGCGACGGCTGAAGTCAGGGACCGTGTTACGATTTTCCGCAGTGAAACAGTTTCGGAACACTGAATTCAGTATTTCTGCCTTTCTTCGGTCGTCGTCTGTTTCGGTGCCATCGTGGTCAACGAGTGACTGAATAGGGGATTTAGATCCGCTTACCGATTTTACATATGACCAAAACTTTTTAGGGTTCTTGTTTAGATTGTTTGCCAATGTTTTATGTTCGAATTCGTTGAATGCTTCTCTCATTGCTCTCTTTACGCTCTTTTTCGCTTCGTTCAGCTTTTCCTTATCAGCTATGATTCGACTACTCTTAAACCTATGATGAAGCTTTCTTTGTTTCCGTAGTACCTTTCGTACATGATTGTTATACCACGGTGGATCTTTCCCCTCGCTTTGGACCTTAGTCGGTACGAACTTATCTAAGGCGTACTGGACGATGTTTCTGAATTTTTTCCATTTTTGTTCCACATCCTCTTCCTCAGAAATGAACGTTTGATGGTGGTCACTCAGATATTCTGCGATTTGTGCCCTATCACTCTTGTTAAGCAAATATATTTTCCTTCCTTTCTTGGCATTTCTTATTACACTTGTAGTCATTGATGCAACCACTGACTTATGATCACTGATACCCTCTTCTACATTCACGGAGTCCTAAAAGAAATGGGAGGAAATTGTACAATGCAGGAACCATATGTTGCTGCTGTGGTCTTTAGTCCGAAGACTCATCTCTACATAAATACTACAGTCTACGTAGCGCGAACCTGCCATGGTCCCTGTCTAAAGTTTTTACCCCCCACCCCCAAGTTTCCCTCCGTGATGAGACTGACAATTCATTGATGCTTCATGCTCTGTCCTATCAAACAGTTTTTTATTTACTTTAGTCAAGTTGTGCCACGAATTTCTTTGCTACATAGTTGTATTCATCACTTCTTCATTAGCTATACGACCACCGAACAAACGTTCAGAATTCTTCTATAGCATCACATTCCTAAAGCTTTTATTCTTTTTTTGTCTCCGCAGTTTATTGTCCACAACTGACGTCCGTACAGGCATAAACTTCAGACGAGCCATTTCAGAAAAAACATCTTAGTACCTCAATTTTTATCAGGTGTTGAAATATGTCCCTTTTTTTAAAAATGCGTTTCTTACAATTGGTAATCTGAATTTTTTATCCTTTAATTTACTCGCCGCATGAAAAAAAATATCTGCACCCTTTAGTATCTAATTTCCTAATCTAGTTCCCTCAGCATCGCTTGATCTACTACGACGACACTCTGTTACTCTTATTTTACTTTTGTTGATATTCTTCTTCTCCTTTTTTTTCCCAAGACACTATTCATGCCGGTCACGTTCCAAGTCCTTTGCTGCTTTAACAGAGTTATAAAATCATCACCAAACAATGAATTTTTATTACTTCTCCCTGAATTTTAACATACTTTCCAAATTTCTCTCTCATTCGGGAGGACGACGGTTCAATCCCGTCTCCGGCCATCCTGATTTAGGTTTTCCGTGATTTCCCTAAGTCGTTTCAGGCGAATGCCGAGATGGTTCCTTTGAAAGGGCACGGCCGATTTCCTTCCCAATCCTTCCCTAACCCGAGCTTGCGCTCCGTCTCTAATGACCTCGTTGTCGACGGGACGTTAAACACTAACCACCACCACCAAATTTCTCTTTAGTTTACTTTACCGCCTGATCGACGTACACATTGAATAACGTATGGGATAGGCTTAAACCACGTCTCACATCCTTCTCAACTACTGCTTCTGTTTCGCGTCCTTCTCCTATTATACTTACTGTCTAGTTTCTGTAAAAGTTGTAGACGATCTTGGATATGGTGTGTTTTATTCTAGCCGCCTTGAGAATTTTAAAGATTTCATTCCAGATTGTCAAAAGCTTTCTCCGAGCGTGTAAAAGTAGATTTGCCTCTTTTCAGTCTGTCCTTTAGGGTAAAGACGTAGGATCAGTAATGCTTCTGATATACGTCGCAGAAAGTGTTTGTCTCTCTCTCTCTCTCTCTCTCTCTCTCTCTCTCTTTAACGGACATCATGTCTGAGTCCAGACATGGCCATCCTGACTTAGCTGAGAAGAATTTTGTAAATCCTTTGTGCCTAACATGGAACACTCTACCATAAACAATAACTAAGCATAGGAAATGCAAATGTCTTAAGAAGCAAATTAAAGGATTATTTAATTCCAGCCTAATTATACTGTGTAAAATAATATTTTCAAATTAGTTGTTAGAGAGGAACGATTTCCAAACACAGAAATCTTCATCAAATGAAATAAATATGAAGATAAAATGTACGCTGTGTAAATGATCTGTGTTTCTAAATGAATGTTTCTGCAATTCGTTCCAGTTATCTGCAGTACACAGAAGGCTGCATAGGAAAGGATTTCAGTGCAAGTAGTCGCAATGAATTAAGTCAGGAGATTGATGAGGGGGTCGATTGGTGTGGGTGCTGTTGGAGGAACGTCTCTGTATGTGTTTGCAAAATAAATTCGAATAGTATTTGGATATAAATATAGTGTTCGTGATATTCTTGTATGTTGGTGTATTGTCCGACGTGTACAGTATCACTTAGAAGAAAGTTCCAAAGGAAAATAAGAATGATATAAACCACTATCATTACTATTACTACTACTACTGTTATTAAAACTAGCAAATTCCTCAAGACTGTTTTGAATCGAATCCTGTCAACGTTTGCTGATTTATGGGTACAGATGGAGTTCAGTTTCGTTCACCATCTCTATCACAAAAAACTCCCCCTATTAATATTCACAAATTAACTTCTTAATCTAAAATTTAGCATCAACAGTCTTCTGTCAGTGCAAAACGTAATTTAATCTTAAATAGTCTTGGTCTAAAATGTATTGTAATAGTTGCTAAGTACAATAAGAAACGCCTAACATGAAGCTAAGGACATCAAAATAATATTTCCTGTGAAAAGAATTTTAGATTTCTTCAATTCTTAGTATCTTACAATAATTCGATTTTGTGCTAAAACTAATTCTTGTTGTAAGTAATCTACTCTACGTTTAACGTTTATAAGGAGTATTTTTTACGTAGGGAGGTGGGAGTGGGATTCAGAAATCTGTTAATGTTTTTTTTTCCTGCGTCATTGTCAGCGTAAGATTTTTGAGACATTAATGGTGAGCTTTCGCGTGTACATCTGAATTATTAATTCAATTTCATGTATTTCTAAAACGATCGAACGAGGTGGCGCAGTTGTTAGCGCAATGGATTCGCGCACGGGAGGAAAATGGTTCAAATCCGCGTACGGCTATCCAGATCTAGCTTCTGGCCGATTTTCCTAAAACGCACAAGGCGAATGGCTGGATGGTTACTTTCATCCTTCACACTATTCGAGCTTGTGCTCCGTCTCTGTCTGGAACCGCGCGACCGCTACGGTCGCAGGTTCGAATCCTGCCTCGGGCACGGATGTGTGTGATGTCCTTAGGTTAGTTTGGTTTAAGTAGTTCTAAGTTCTAGGGGACTGATTACCTTAGAAGTTAAGTCCCATAGCGCTCAGAGCCATTTGAACCATTTGCTCCGTCTCTAATGAACTCGATGTCGACGGGACGTTAAACCCAACCTTCCTGCCTTACTTTTAAAATGAAAACGACGAATCGAATAATGGACATTATTAATCAGTCACGCCGAAAATTCCTCTTGGCACATTATTCGATACAGTCCATGGCTTGATCCACATGTAAATACCTTCACATACATTTCACGATCTAGATTTGTGGGGAGGAGATCGCAGTGTTGACTTCATTATCAAATTCTTCGTTGTCGTCTGCATCGACGCGATATTTTAAACTCGAAACTCTCTGAAAAATGTGGTCAGTTGTCATAATCGTCGGTGTACAGGTGTAATCATCGACTGCGTCAAATCCATCCAGTGATTCTATAGGACTGTCTAATTATGGCGAAACTTTCTTAGACGTTTCATGTGATGTCGGGCTTAGTTTTGAATGCGCCTAATTTTTTAAGCGCCTCAGAATCTGATTCTTTGGAGTATATTGTATTGTTAAGACAATTATGAGTCGTAACATGTATACGTTTTCATCGCTGAATGGTTGTTACTGTGTATTAAAAGAAAAAAAAATTATATTACTGTGTTGGGACTGCAGTGTTATTCCTCATTGAACACTTTTCACTGTATGCCCCTACAACGTCTTCATCTCGTATCAGCCACTTACGAATGAGGTAGCAGAAAATGCTGAAACCATTCCGCACATATGTATTTGTTTAAAATACGAGCGACCGCACGTCTGAAACACTTGTTGCAGGCGGCATCAGAGGCGTATGTATGCAAGTGGGTCCCCGCTCTGGAGTGAGACCTTCCGTCGGCTGTGGCCGTAATGGATGGCTCCGAGCCAGAGGGCGCAGGGCCGCCACCTTTACGGAACGGTATTGACCTGCAGGTCCCTGCTCGCTCTCTCCCCTGGCACCCGACCCAGGGTAGGACATTACGAATTGGCGAGAAGGGAGCGACAACGAGCTGTAGGCAGTCGCTTTGCCCAGTTGGAGTGTCTGTGGTCCTGCGAGGCTATTCCAGCAGCCAGTTACCATATTACAGAACAGAACCACGTAACATTTGTGGTATCAAAGAATACACGCAATTATTTACTTTATTTCTAACGGAGGTTCATCAGAAAAATCGCAAAGCGGCTTGCGTACAAGCATCTTCAGCTTTGGAAAACTGTATCTCGCTTATGTTTTCTTTTCTTGTACCAGTCGCTGTGGACTATATTAATTTTACCTGATTCGTTCTTCCCAGCTCTTCTGCAATTCTTTCACAGTATCACGACGATTTTCTGTACTTTCTTCAGGTATCACCATAATCTCTTTAGGTCTGTCCTGAAAATTTGCTTAAATCTTTAACGGAGGCACGTACTGGAATGTCCTCTGGATTATTAGGTTACATATACACATATTTGGTACACTATTACAGAGACTCTCTGTCTACATACGTAAATAATAGCACAGCGTAACTAGACACAAATTTTTTTTTTTTTTTACTAGACGTTTCGGAGGTTTTGCTGTATCATCAGGTTGTACACTAGGTATGCACTGCCGCTGGGAACCAGCGATGTCGAAATAAATATCTACTGTCTTGTACATGTTTATTGAATACTTTTCTCGAGAGCTCTTCATTTTAGCTTAACACATTCACTGCTTACATGCTTTATCAGATGAGGCAAAACACGTGCTGTTTACTTGAAAGAGGTACAAATGGTTCAAATGGCCCTGAGCACTATGGGACTTAGCATCTAAGGTCACCAGTCCCCTTGAACCTAGAACTACTGAAACCTAACTAACCTAAGGACATCACACACAGCCATGCCTGAGGCAGGATTCGAACCTGCGATCGTAGCGGTCGCGCGGCTCCAGACTGAAGCGCCCAGAACCGCTCGGCCACACCGGCCGGCAAAAGAGGTACAGAGACGAGCGATTGTGCAGGGGCTTCAGCAGATCACCACCACCAATACCACGTCATCATAACGCCCCTGAGCTTAACGTAAGGAGGACTGAACCATAATCGAAGAGTGAAATTGAAAATTAAAATAACTTCTCCAAACTTCGTTAGCGTTCTTCAGTATATTAATGTTAACATTGTAAGGTCTCAGAATGATCCAATGAACATGTTACGCAAAATATATGATATTAAGAAAAAATGGGTGGCTCTAAATAATAACACCAGAAATCTAAAAATTGGTCAGAATAGAGAAAAGAACGCCATAATTAAATGTTATACGTCTCAACTTGATCAGAGCATCATTTTGTTCAAAATAGGCGTTTTTACAAAAAAAATCAGGTGCTAAACATTAGATTCAGAAAGCAGAAAATTCGTTTGTAGCCTCAGTTTGATGTAAAAACATTAAATAGGTGACACCAATAAGCTGCATCTCTAATTTTTGAAGTTATTTACTAAAAAAAATTTGGAATGAAGAAGTTCTTATTCATGATAGATAAAGTATCATTAGTATTCGTAATAGAAAGTTCTAATTACAGCTACGTTCATGCCATAATACATTTGTACCAAGTTTCGGGACTGTATTGTAGATAACTGCGGCTTCAAGGAAGAGACAGTTGACAGGTAATGTTACACTGTCAGTTCCGTTCTAAAAATTCTAGCCGGCAAAATTTAAATACAGTCGACCCAAGACTTTTTCAATAACTATAGAAAACTTAATGCTATTTACATAAAAATTAAGGAGACATTAAACTGTTGAACGAAAGAGCTATTAATTAATACCAGACCGAGAAAGGGGCCATTTATATACTGCTACCTGTGCGTAGTGTAGTTGAACGCGTATGTTCCGTGTGACGGTCCGCTGCGCCCATATATAAATACGGCCAGAGAGGCAGTTGGAAGAGACACTTCGCACCGAGATAGCAGTCTGTTCTCTGCAGTCAAATAATAATAATAATAATAATAACGGGGTGCCGCGGATGACGTCAGAACTGAGCAGATTTGAAGGTGTTCTAGGTAAAAGTAGGAAGTGAACTCGCGAGAACTGCACACCATCCTGGATCTCTTCGACTTCACCGAAGTAACTGTTTATGTACTGCCCATAATGTCGATGAAAACTCGTGGAAAGTTGTGAGACTATTTTCCACTTTTAAAGTGAACAATAAACTTTTGATGAATAAAAATCTGGCCGAGAGACCATTTTACTTGGAATTTCCCAAGAGGTCGCCTCTGAACTGTTAATAGTGCTGTTCCCGAAACGTATGTTACATAAAATACTAAATATTTTGTGCGTATGAAGTTTTAGTGAATACATCAAGGAATTAAGACTAAATACCTTTATTTTTAGTCGTAGTTCCTGATTCCGCTGAGTAAGCAGGAACATTTTCTTTCAGTGAGCACAAAGAGTAACGTGGATTTGCAGACTGGAAATTATGGTCAGTACGTTTTCCATCGCTTTCTTGGTGACCGCAAAAATGGTTTTCAGGCTCTCACAAACTGCAAAGGTAGGTGCAAAGCATGCACAGACAATTTGAATGTCTCTTCATAACAGCATAAAGAAGTAACGACCATTGTAATATTTACCAGCCACCCCACACAGAGACAACGTTTTGATAAAAATTGTAAACAATGACTGTGTCAAGCTCAAAAACAGTGTCCTCGAGAAAAGCATAAAAACTGCTGCAGAATTTATTGATGAAGGGTTTGATGTGCACTGTGAATGAGACCAAATGTGGATCCAGCAAGCACTACCAAGAGAACAAACCGACCCAAACACCGCAATAAACCAGCGAGATTCGATTCACCCTGACGTACATACATACGTACATACATATGTATATGACAACAAAGAGAATGCGCACCAACAATGCCAGGGCCTTCGTTTCAACTGGAAGAGACCATCCGACCCATCCAGCATATTGAGCATGATTGTACTTTCTAACGTTGATCCCAGAAGCTGTTGACTGTAATGAGAAATTAAATTTAAAATTATTAATTACTGTACGTTACATTTACGGTATTTGAATTGTATATTTCATCTGTGTTTCGTTAATACCAGTGTTTTATAACTGTATAACAATACCGCATGTTCCGTCATAGACTTAGTGAACAAATAAGATACAGCAGTTAATGAAAATATGGAAGTATATTGTCGATTCATACGGCAAGAGTTTTAATTAAAATACAAAAACTTTAAGTAAAACCTAAATAAGAAAATGGGAAGGGGAATCTACATCTACTTATGCAGGGTAGTCACGGAACAGTCTGAAAAGCTTGTAAAAGTGTTGCACGGTAGGTTGCGCTAACAAATGATTGTTAAGACAAAAACTCCATACGTTCTGCCTTTCTGAGTTAATTAGATAATCACGCCATTGCACGCGCAAAATTAAGGAGCCGCACCAGATACAATTAGTATCAGTAATTCCCACAGCGTAGATGACAGGGCCTCTTGAATTTAAGCGTGCAACGGGCTGGTTGGCTATCTTCAGTGATAAGAAACTTGGAAACAGCGCAAGTATCGAATTTTTTTCTTAGCAGTTATTTCTCAGCACAACCTGTCCTGAAACACAATTACACGTTCTACGGACTGTTTCTGACCCTCTTGTACACAGTCTGTGCAAGACGTTGTTTGGCATGTAGCGGAGGGTACTTCGTATCAGTATTGACAATTTTTTGTCTCACTTTTTTATCGTAATGACAAACGGAAATCTGACTTTATGTATCTGTACACATACCCCAGCATCTCTGACGTCATTCTCGCGACGTTAGCAACAGAATTTTCGAATCTTCTTTCTCGAGTAACGGATGTCTGAATTTGTCCATCAGGCTTCCTTGAAAACGACTTCACCTTTTACCCAAAGATCCCTATTTAAGTTCCCCAAGCATCTCTGTTACACCACCATAAAGGATATACTGGTCTTTTACGACCCTAATTTCGTGCACTGTCTGCTGTCTTGCATACGAGAGAAGAAAAGGAATAATCAACATAGATGAAAACTGTATCTAATTCTGTTGTGCAAATCTAAATTGATACTGAGATGTAAGGGAAAATATTAAATAGTCTCTCGTATAAATATACAAATAGCATCCAAAAATTTGGTGTCGTATTGGTATATCAGTTTTAGAAGCGCAGGAAGGGTAACTGTAAACCATAGGATCGTTGCAAAATAACTTTTAACAAAGTTCTTGCGTCCGACAAGATCATTGTTACATAGTTGCTGATAATCGATTTCAGGGTGATCAGAAATGTATTCCAGATATAACCCCTACAGTCGCAAGCTGCAGGCTTAGTAAGTATGATGCTTGCAGTGACTTTAGAAAACGAAGCATTTGACTGGCACAGAGTGTTACAGGTATGTAAAAACTGAACAACAGTGATGTAAAGTAGCACTCCCAACTTGCTCCCTATGGAACAAGAATTTGAGTTTTTTAAGTAATATAGACTATTCGGAGGTCACTGTACTTTGATTGCTAATATTATTCCACATCATACTGTGGAATGCTTCCTCCAATGTCACAAATTCTAAGAAGAAATCATAATATTTCTTCAGTATTTGTCAAATTTACGTGTTTTGTTTTCCTGAAACCAAACTGTTTTGCTACCAGAATGAGACTTTCACTCTGCAGCGGAGTGTGCGCTGATATAAAACTTCCTGGCAGATGAAAACTGTGTGCCCGACCGAGACTCGAACTCGGGACCTTTGCCTTTCGCGGGCAAGTGCTCTACCAACTGAGCTACCGAAGCACGACTCACGGCCGGTACTCACAGCTCTACTTCTGCCAGTATCTCGTCTCCTACCTTCCAAACTTTAGAGAAGCTCTCCTGCGAACCTTGCAGAACTAGCACTCCTGAAAGAAAGGAGAGCACTTGCCCGCGAAAGGCAAAGGTCCCGAGTTCGAGTCTCGGTCGGGCACACATTTTTAATTTGTTTTGCTACCGTTAGAATTTTCGCAATACTAAACAAACAGAAGAGGGTGAGATGAATGGTTGCAGTAATTAAATCTTGTGCTACGTAGGAATAACTGGTAGTTTGTCGTAGCCATTACTTAAAGTTTTCATGAATGCCACTTTACGAAAACGTCTTGATTAAATTACCTTGGTGACTACTTGCACAGCACTAGTCAATTCATTGCGTATTGTCTATGATACTTTTATACTGCGGTACCGCTACGATTTAAAAGTTAATGGATACGAAAAGTGCTATCGGATCACTGAATAAATCACTTTCCTTGAGCACCAACAAATATATTTACACCTGTGCCCCATAAGCCGTCTTGGAGTATCTCTATTAACACATCTTTTGGTACACAAGTAAAAGTACTTTCACACAGACAAGAATGCTTTTTTTTCCAACATATTGAAGAGCTTCATATGTTGGTTGACTGGTTGGACAGGATGTTGAACGTCGTGATAATCAGCGTGCTTACTACTGCAATTCATGAAATAATGTCGTGGACATATTTAAAATTTCTACTCGGAAGCAGGGTATCAAATAAAAATGTAATCCCTCCGATCCATTCTCACTCGTATGTATTCACGCTTTCTCACAAATTACGTGACTCAGTCCACAGTGATTTCGCAAAATCCATTGCTAAAGTACACATACCGTAACTGCACAATAGCTAAAATAAAATCACTGGAAAAAATAGGGTGATTCAGCCATGCTGAAGGCACGTTAATGTCTTCTACCTAATAAGCTATGTAAAAGGTCAGATGCCACACAGAATTCTAAACAATGTGATAATAAGGTTACTAACGAGTATGATTAGTTAGTTATTTAGTGCTCTAGATAATTATCGCACGAATGTTAACTGACTTTATGCCACAAGTGGTCAACAGTTACTTTTATCAGTCATCAGTTGTTTCATCAGTTCACCGACAAAAATGAGAACAAAAGTAATGGAGTGTAGTCTAATTAAACAGCATGTAGATGAGAGAAGTAGATTAGGAAACGAGAGGTTGAAAGTAGTAGATGGGTTATGCTATTTAGGCAACAAAATAAATTAGGATGGCCAAAGCAGAGAAGGCGTAAAATGCAGACCTGCAATGGCAAGAAAAGTGTTTCCGGAAAAAGAGGAACTCTTCAACATTCAATATAAATTTATGTGTTTGGAAGGTGTTTTGAAGATATTTTCCTAGAATGTAGCCTTGAACAGGGGTAAAACGTGCAAGGTATGCAATTCAGATGAGAAGAGAGAAAAAAGAATACTGAACATTATATGGGTAGATTGAGTAGCTAAAGAGGAGTTACTGAATCGAACTGGAGGAAGTGACATGTATGGCATAATTGCACTAAAAGAAGGGATCGGTTGATAGGTCACATCCTCGGGCATCAAGGAATCGTCAGTTTGGTACCGGATGGAAATGTGGTGGATGAAACTGTAAAGAGTGACTATTGGATGACTACAGTAATCACGTGCAAATATATGTAGGTTGTAGATGTCATTAGTAGACGAAGTGGCTTGTACAGAACATACTAATATGGAGAGCTGTATGAAAGCATTCTTCCGACTGAAGACCGCAACAGTATATTTTGAAAGTTGTCTGCAACAAAAGTCTTTCATATTACATACCAAAACTCGACTTTGGAGAGTAATGAAAGTCTTTTTTTAGAAGCATCTCACCTTATGTATCACTGCACGAGTTGCAAGAAATTCGTATGCGTCAAGAACTATACAAGTTATTTAAAAGTCATCTCCCGTAGGATAAATGGGGTGAACCAGTATTCCAGCGGCAGACTTCCAGAGGATGCGGTATGGACCAAAACAAGAAGAAAATATCTAGTAAACAGTGGCTCTAAAATGCATACCTTACGAGTTGCGAGCTGTTCTTCATCTTCGATACTGTGAATGAAATCTCTACTACCGCGAGCTCTTTGCTTTCCGCCGGCCGGTGTGGCCGTGCGGTTAAAGGCGCTTCAGTCTGGAACAGCGTGACCGCTACGGTCGCAGGTTCGAATCCTGCCTCGGGCATGGATGTGTGTGATGTCCTTAGGTTAGTTAGGTTTAAGTAGTTCTAAGCTCTAGGGGACTCATAACCACAGATGTTGAGTCACATAGTGCTCAGAGCCATTTGAACCATTTTCTTTGCTTTCCATGTTTTTAGAGGTGATAGTATAGAACAAATCAAGAAAAAATGGGCAGCAAACATCGGCTCTAAAGTGCGTACCTTACGAGTTATGAGCACTTGTTCATCTCCGCTACTATCAAATCCGCCTCACACTCCGAAGAAGTGCTCATAGAAAGAAGTTTTAACTGTGCGGTGGAGTATGAGTGTCGGGCCGAGACCCGAACTCGAGACGTTTGTCTTTCACGGGCAAGTGCCCTACGGACTGAGATACCCAAGCACGACTCACGACCCGTCCTCACAGTTTAACTTCCACCAGAAGAGCACTCGACTGTGAAAGGCAAGGGTCCCGAGTTCGAGTCGGAACGCAGTTTTAATCTGCCAGGATGTTTCAAGCGTTTATAGCTCTTGAGGTATGCACTTTAGAGACCTAGTTACCGGGACATTTTTTCTTGTTTTGGTACTTACTACCATCTATGGAAGTTCGTCGATGGAGTTATGGTACACCCTATTTGTCCTATGGGATGTGACTTTTTAATCACTCTTTATATTCCATGCTCCATACCTGTAAGCTAGACAAATTGTATCTTTTGTTCTACAGCGAGAAGCATTATGCAGGCAGTACGTGGAGCGAGCAGGTGTGTCAGACAGTCAAGTTCCTTGTTGCAGAGTGTCAAATTCTAATAGGAGCATGTGGAGACATTCTTACTCATGCTGCAGGCGCCGCTTGGAGCAGCTTACATCGTTCCACTTTCTGGCGATTTGTTGAGACATGTTGTCCTCTGTATTAGTGATCTGGATATTTCTGAGCTGCAGCGTTCAGGATTTACTGTGAGGGCTTTCCTTGCTGGGATATTGGCGTAATTCTGAAGGACAAGTACATGATTTTCGGGTTTGGGGATGCATTGTCATGTCATCTTGTCAGCCCATTGTTCGGTTAACGCAATTCCCTGATTTAGCGAGTATTATTAGCTATTTTTGTTTCAGAAGCTTTCATATATTACTGGCTTTTCATTTTAATTTCTCAATCAGTTAGTAATATTGCGGGGAACTGAAAGTAATGTGAGGTCAATTTTCTGTTTTTCGTATGAGCGCTTCTATGAGAGACTGGCAGAAGACAGGAAGACAAGGTGAGTTACCATGTGAAATCCTCCTGTGGGCAGAAAACTGTTGATGATGGTGATGATGTAGTACTATATATCCCTAATCCCTTGGTGGACATTTACACATACTGCCCTTGAACTCTCTTGAATAATAAGTAAAATTAATCTCAAATCTCTCATGGATAATTTTCCTCCTGAACTGATCTCTGTATCTTACGACATTGATGTCTAGTCCACATGTGCTCGTATGGCCTTTCTTTAGGTTAGTAGCCGGCACGAGCAAAGATTATTGAAAATGTTCTGCCTTCAGCAGAATTAATAACATTATAAATTACATTCACAGACAAGGCATTTTCTTCTTTACATCCAATTTTTCATCTAAACAATATAGATTTGAGTCACAGAGATCTTCAAGACACGTGAAGGAGTCCTGAGTACAATGAGATTCTGCTTTTTTGCGATTAATGCTTATTGTCGTTGGGTGTTCGGCAATTCAGAATACAGTCACATCTGCATTGTAGGCGTCTTTTCTATAAGAGGAGATTTGTTTACATTTACAGGTTGTATTAGAACTGCCGAAAATGATGGTTGTGAGTTAAATTTCTTTAATTCATGTTAAAGCCCCTCTTTATATACCTCATTGTGCTGTGAAAGTATTCCTTCTACATTATATTTCATTAAAAGTTTCACAGGTCAAATTTTATACGAAGGAGAATATGGGGTTGTAGAAAAATATCCGCTACCAGTCACAATAAAAGGTTGTTTATTCGTCACACGACCGGTTTCGGGCTTGCGCCCATCTTCAGGTGTTTATACATTCATTTACATGTTTGTACTGTTAGAGATCACTGTATAAATACAAAAAAATTATTTGCTGGTGACTACACAAATACAAGTGGTACAATTGTAAGTGGTAAGGCAGCATTTGACGAAAATATATCTGTACTTACAAAAAAGATGAAGCACCATTTTTACAGTCAGGCTGTGATGATAGTTTTGCCACTTAGTTACACACTTACGGTCATTTTCACGTCCATATATCAGGTATAGCTCTATATTACACTATTATGATGGGCACTCGTGAAATACACTATGTTTACATACAAACATGTGGGCTGTGGTCAAAGAACTTAGATGTAGCAAATGTAAAAACGTTGCTCACACAGAAACTCGTAGGTTCTGATCAAAGAACTTAGCCACAGGAAGTGCAAAGCTGTTGCATACATAGAAATTTAAAAAAGCTATTATAGACTGCGACGTTTCTTGACGCACATTATGAAATGTTTTGGTTTTCCGTCAAAAATGTGAACCAAAAAATTTCATAATGTGTTTCAAGAAACGTAGCAATCTCAAATAGCTTTTTAAATTTCTATTGGTTTTCCCTCAAAAATGTGAACAAAAAAATTTCATAATGTGTGTCAAGAAACGTCGCAGTCTATAATAGCTTTTTAAATTTCTGTATATGCAACACCTTTGCACTTCCTGTGGCTAAGTTCTTTGACCAGAACATACGAGTTTTTGTGTGAGCAACATTTTTACATCTGCTACATCTAAGTTCTTTGACCACAGCCCACATGTTTGTATGTAAACATAGTGTATTTCACGAGTGCCCATCATAATAGTGTAATATAGAGCTATACCTGATATATGGACGTGAAAATGACCATAAGTGTGTAACTAAGTGGCAAAACTATCATCACAGCATAACTGTTTATAATGGTGCTTCGTCTTTTTGTAAGTACAGATACATTTTCGTCAAATGCTGCCTTACCACTTACAATTGTCCCACTTGTATCTGTGTAGTCACCAGCAAATATTTTTTTTTGTATTTATACAGTGATCTCCAACAGTACAAACATGTAAATGAATGTATAAACACCTGAAGATGGGCGCAAGCCCGAAACCGGTCGTGTGACAAATAAACAACCTTTTATTGTGACTGGTAGCAGATATTTTTCTACAACCCCATAAAGGAACAGTCACGGAGTTCGACAGCATCCACTATGGATAAAATTCATTTGAAGGAGAATATTTTCGGGGCATTTAATACCGGAGTTATAGCTGCTATTCGCTCTTAGATAATACAATAACTAGTAGTTGAGAGCTTCCAATTCCATCTCTTATTATTTCAAATATTGTACTCTTCTGGATATACCTGGCATTGGAGACCAGTGTAACGATTTAAGGACTTGAAGCAGGGACTGTGGAAGACGCGCCACTTGCTGCTAGTGGGCGCGCTGTCGAGAGATTTCGAGCAGGCTGTGCGCTTCCAGGCAGCCGGCGCAGCCATTGCATCAATCAACCAATCAATGTTTCATTCAGTAAATCAAACAATCATTCAATCAATGGCGATTGCCTCACTTCCGGTGGCGCAGTCCCACGCGCAGCCGGGTGCCCCCGTTCCCTCCCACGCCTTGCTCCTGCTGGCGCTGTTACTGACTGTTGCTGCTACTACCACCGAGCTCAGCTGCTGCCAGGGTCAATTGACTCGAAAGCAGGCCATCCTCGTCTCCTTTCCTTTTACCAAGGTTTTGGTCTGGAGGTAAGAGTAGGGAAATTGTCCTCACCACAGAAATTGCTCTCATCAGAGATTTGACCCTGTATGGGATACTGTTTCTGTAGTACGGGAAAGTTGGCACTCTTTTTTTCTTCAGCACAAAATTTGTGTGATTTTTTTAAGTTTTTGTCTTCTAGCAACATGTTCGTATAGAGTGTCATACAACAAGCGCCAAAGAAACTGGTATAGGCATGCGTATTCAAATACAGAGATATGTAAACAGGCAGAATAAGGTGCTGCGGTCGGCAGCATCTAAGTACGACATCAAGTGTCTGGCGCAGTTGTTGGATCGGTTATTGCTGCTGCATGGCAGGTTATCAAGATTTAAGTGCGTTTGAACGTGGTGCTATAGTCGGCACACGAGCGATGGAGCACAGCAACACCGAGGTAGCGACGACGTGGGGATTTTCCCGTACGACCATTTCACGAGTGTACCGTGAATATCAGGAGTCAGGTAAAACATCAAATTTCCAACATCGCTGCGGCCGAAAAATGATCCTGCGAGAACGGGACCAACGACGACTGAAGAGAATCGTTCAGCGTGACAGAAGTGCAACCCTTTCTCAAACTGCTGCAGATTTAAATGCTGGGCCATCTAGAAGTGTCAGCGTGCGAACCATTCAACGGAACACCATCGATATGGGTTTTCGGAGCCGAAGGCCGACTCAAAAAAATGGTTCAAATGGCTCTAAGTTCAAATGGCTCTGAGCACTATGGGACTTAACATCTGTGGTCATCAGTCCCCTAGAGCTTAGAACTACTTAAACCTAACTAACCTAAGGAAATTACACACATCCATGCCCGAGGCAGACTCGAACCTGCGACCGTAGCGGTCACGTGGTTCCAGACTGAAGCGCCTAGAACCGCTCGGTCACCGCGGCCGACGAAGGCCCACTCGCGTACCCGTGATGACTGCACGACACAAAGCTTTCCGCCGTGCCTAGGCCCGTCGGAACACCGACATTGGACTGTAGATAACTGGAAACATGTTGCCTGGTCGGACGAGCCACGTTGCAAATTGTAACCCGCGGATGGAGTTGTACTAGCATGGAGACAACCTTATGAATCCATGGACCCTGCATGTGAGCAGGGAACCGTTCAGGCTGTTGTAATTGGTGTGGGGGCGTGTGCAATTGGATTGACATGGTAGACCTGATGCGTCTAGATACGATTCTTGACAGGTGACATGTACGTAGGCATCCTGTATAATCACCTGCATCCATTCATGTCCATTGTGCATTCCGACGGACTTGGGCTATTCCAGGAGGACAATACGACACCACACACGTCCAGAATTGCTACAGTGTGGTTCGAGGAACACTCTTACGAGTTTGAACACGCTGGATACCAAACTCCTCAGACATGAAAATTATTGAGCATATCTGGGATGCCTAGCAACGTACTGTTCAGAAGTGATCTCCACTCCGTCGTACTCTTATGGATTTGTGGACATCCCTGCAGGATTCATGGTGTCAGATCCCACCAGCACTACTTCAGACATTAGTCGAGTCCATGCCTCATCGGGTTACGGCATTTCTGTGTGCTCCTGGGGGCCCTACACGCTATTAGGCAGTTTCTTTGGCTCTTCAGAGTATAAATGTAAGTACAATGTATTACTAAGGCACTTCCACTTAAAATACGAGAGATAAGATAAAATAAAAATACACGTGAGTAGTCCGTGTCGCCCATGGGTGTATAGGTGGGATGGAGCAGTGTACTTAGTGAGACAGACGATATAAAAAATGGCTATACATGAAGAAAAGAGTCAACTGAATTTACGTACTCGTATTTCTACTTGGAATACTTTATAATGAGTTCAGAATTATACTATTAAATATTTTAGCACAAACAATTTTATCAGTTTATCATATTGCTTGGTGGAACATTTGTGTTTCTAATGAACTGTTGGTTTTGTTCAAGCATTAGGCTATCTTTCTCTTCCCATGCAGCAATTATACTTATTAATAAATATTGAATAACATTCATGGGACCATCGTGAACGGAAAAAGCACTGAAACGAATCGCTTTTTTATTAATTTCGTAATAGGTTTCACCATACCCAACACTTTCATCTTCACCTCATTCATCAAAGCTACTTTCTTAATTTTCTGCAATGTCTTCATTGCTCTGTATCTGTCAAACACGGTGAGTTATTTGTTGTCTTTTATTTTTTTCGCTTCATCAGTCTCTTTCTGTTCACTACTAATTTGCTTCAGTCACCTGATGACAACACACTTCAGGGCAAAACCGTGCAAGAAAAAGACGTGGGCAAACCCATGCACTCGCCATGGGGAATTCAAAATTGACCACATAGCAATCAGCTGGACAAACACTAAAGAGATCATGAACACAAAGGTCAGGAAGAAAACAAGAATAGAATCGGATAACTATCTTATAGAAGTTAAGTGCCTTTGGATTCCAAACAGGGACAGACTGCCACTGACGCATAGAAGAACAGAAAACATAAAGGTAAACAGAAACAAATTAAGACACAACTGATCCAGATACAAGGAAGGAATTGAATCATTCAATGAATGGGACGACATGAAGCGACCCGGAAAAATGGGAAGTTTTCTTAGGAGCAAGAAAGGAAGTGGTTCGAACAATAAGATGGACCAGGCAGAAGATGAAGCAGAAACTGCACGAGATTGAGACCAACTTCAGGAAAAACAACAGCAGACACTTTTTCGGGAAATTCAAAAAGAGTGTGATTGGATATAAGGGTAGAGAACTGTTTATAAGAGATAAGAAAGGGGAGCTGGCTGTTAGTGCGAAGAAGAACTGTCGGATTTTTGCAGAGTGCTTTCGCGATCTGCTGAACTGTGAACCACCTGAAGACGAGCTGGAACTGGGGAGTGACACAGAAGAGAGAGAGCCACGCCCTCCAACCAGGGATGAAGTCGCAAATGCCATAAGCGATCTAAAGAATAATTAGGCAACTGGAGAAGATGGTATAGAAGCCGAGATGATAAAGTGGGGAGGCAACAAACAATAGACAACATGACCAACATAATGCACCAGATCTGGAGAACAAAAAAGTTGCCAGAAGGATGGAAGAATGCGATTGTAGTACCAATACATAGGAAGGGGGACAAGAGAGATGCAAACAACTACAAAGGAATATCGCTGCTAGAGATCGGATACAAGGTGCTGTCAAAACTATTGCTCAAGAGAGTAGAAGAACAAGTAGAAAGTACAGTTGGCGACTATCAAGCGGGATTCAGGATGGGAAGAGGTTGTATAGAACAGATATGTATCCTGAAGCAACTGATAGAACACAGGGCATTAAAAAACAAAAAGGGAGTTATAGCCTTCGTGGAATTCATAGAGGCATATGACTCCATCGACAGACAGACTCTTGTTAGGATCCTGAAGAACAGAGGACTTGATGGAACTACACAAGAACTCATAAAAGAAATTCTGACAGACACAAAAGCAAGGCTGAGATTCAGAGGAACACTGTCAGAAGAATTTGACATCAAGACTGGTGTTAAACAGGGAGATGGATTGTCACCATTGCTGTTCAATATAGCACTGGACGAGACAGAGTTGAGCAATAAACGAGGAAATGGGAATACCAAAGGCTCATGTGGGGGATAAAAAGGACAACAGGGGTCAAGTGGACTGCCTAGCCTTTGTAGATGACGTAGCAATAGTAAGTGAGACGGAAGAAGATGCAAAGACACAACTCGACAACTTAAGAAAGGTAGCCAGAAAGGTGGGACTGAGGATCGCCTATAACAAGACAAAGACATTAAATACCACTGCAGACTGGGAAACACCGGGTGGCACTGTGCAAATGGTGGACAAATTTAAATACCTGGGAAGGAACAGGAGCAAGAAGGGAATAACAGAGAGGATAAAGACGATGAGGTCATCCTTCTGTATGACGAGAGAGATATATACAATAAAAAGAATATATCCACAGAGGCAAAGATAATCCACTACAAGGCAACGGTGAGAAATGCAATATTATCTGCTGCTGAGACGATGATACTGGGAAGAAATCGAGCAGAACAACTAGAGAAAAAAGAGAAAAAAATACTGAGAAAAATACAAGGTCCCAAAAGAGGTGGAGAGAGGTGGATGCGAAGACCTAGGGAAGAATTGTACCGGAACATGAAAACAATATCCGGGGAAATCAGACTCCAAAGGGCAAGGTTTGCTGGACATGTAGTTAGGATGAGTATGGACAGAATGACGAAGAGAGTGTGGAACACAACAGGGAGGACAAAGGGAAAGACAGGAACCAAGTGGGTTGTTGAAATTTCAAAGGACTGGTTGGAACTGGGGATCAAGGTGGAAGGAAAGGAAAATTGGAGGAACAATTATACACCGACCAATATGCCAGAGATCAACGACAGACAAGAACACAGGAAAAGATTAGAGTGTCACCAGTGAAGCCGACAGGAGAAAAGGACACTGAAGATTTCGGAAGAAGAGCGGAAGAGAAGAAGAGAAAGAATGAAGAGGTTCTGGGAGAAGAAGAGGAAAATGCAGTCCACGGAGGGGCTGCCCGTGGTCCTACAAAATCAGTAACGCAAGAAGAAGAAGAAGATATTGATACAATCATGAATTTTAAGAGGACGGCAAGAACTGTATCCAAACTGCTAAACTCTGCTGGAAATAATGAAACTGTAAAGAAAAACTGGGATGAGAAAAGAAAGGAATCAGGAAATAGAAACGAAATAGGTGACCGAAGCAAAGTAGTTGTGAAGAGAAAAAAGAGCTTCCTCGCAGGTATCGGGAGTTATTCACTAGCGCTGCGTTTGTGAAACACGCCTGTGGTTCGTCTCAGCCAGTAATCCAACTCTCTAGGACTTACCCTGTATCTAATGACCAAAAATTGGCCCGAGCTATTCGACTGAGTTAACGTAGGGCAGGTAAGTCAGTGCTCGTATATCCATAATAAAATCGTAAATAGTATATGCATATATATCTATACTTGCTAGACCACCGTGAACTGCGTGGCAAATGGTACTTTCAATTGTTCCACTTGTTACGGCTCAATCCATTCCCGTTCTCATACCCATCGCGAAAAGAACGATAGCTGAAATGCTTGTGTACGCTCTGTAATTTGTATAATCTTGCCTTCTCGGTCCCTAGGGGAGCAGTAATTAGGAGACTGTAACACATTTTTAAATTCGTCACTTAATGATGAGGGGACTGATGACCATAGATGTTAAGTCCCATAGTGCTCAGAGCCATTTGAGCCACTTAATGCTGGTTCTTGAAACTTGTAAGTAGGCTCAGGTGCTATGTTTAGCTTATTCACTATGCCATGGCTGCTCTCGTGACATGTGGAATACTTGAATTTGCTTGGTACCCAGCATAACAGAATATTTCAAGTAAGTGATTAAACAACCAAAAATTTAGAAATGTTATTGGCTCATTGTTTATCAGCCATTTGTGTCATAACCAAGCACTTAATCAAATGGCTGTTTAAATCTGTAAAGGATCATTCTTTTTTCTTATTTACGTCTACATCTAACATCTACATCAATACCGCGCAAGCCACCTAACGTTGAGGGACGGAGCGTACTTCTGGCACCATTATGGTACAGCAGGGTTATTCCGCTCACGGGGATAATCCGCATGAAATAAGAAATTTGGGAACAGTGCTTAGTTCCTCACAGAGTAAACGTCGTTTTTCCTCTGGTGTATGCTAGTATCTCTATGTCGCCAAATGTGGTTGTAGTAGGGCGTTTTCTGTTACATTATCGACAGGACAGACGGAGGAGGTAAATGAATTATAATGGATTGTTGCTGTAGTTACAGAAAAAGTAAGGTGTACCATTGAAAATAATGTAAAATCTGAAACTCGTACTGTTACTTGTGTTGTGACATGGGTTAAGCAGTGTGTATACCAACAAACATTGCTGGCTTCTTCCACAAAAGTCTGATTTGCTGCGTCTTTCGAAATGTCTGCATATGAGGCTACTTCGCCCCATACACTAGCGGCTATTTCCGCTCAGTCAGAGCGTTAGTTTACTTGATGTTTATTCTAGAGATCACGTTTTCTCGGTTTCTTTCAGATGGTCCGTACATACAAAAGAAAAAAAGGCGAGTGCTTCGGGGTCAGATGATGATTTGAAACAAACAGTAACAATTGTTACAGACGGCTCCTCTGGATAAGAGCCAGCAGTGTGCTAAATGATTTCACGAAATGTGCGTGGGTGCTAAAGGACGAAAAATGTTTACTTGTGGTAAATGCCTGTAATTGTGACACTCAAAGTCTCTGGGCGGAGTAGCCTCATGACTGGGTGGAACAGCAGCACGATTTTTGTAGAGGGTGGCCAACTTAAACGTTTCAGCACAAATATCTATAGAACAACAAAAGGTGTTGAAAGGCGATTTTCACGGTTATAACTGTAAAGCAAGGGCTCGTGAAAGTAAATACTATAGAGAGATCCTAGAACCCAAGCAAATATTAGTCGCAGCACAGAATTACTTTTTTTAAAATTTGGTCACCCTTATTATTTCCTACGCGATTAATAACATGAAAAAAAAAATCACAAAAAGAATGGCGTTGGTTGGATCGCAGTACTTCACTTACATCCCGAGAAATCGGAAAGGGAAGTTGACGCTTGAAATAAACGAAACGCCCTGCTATTTCCCATCCCGAGATGACAACGTGAACCCTAAGTTATCCGTTATGGCGTAACCTTACTTTCACTGTTATCACGAGGGCCGAATGCAATAATAAGGTTTCCTGCCACACACACACACACACACATATATATATATATATATATATATATATATATACCGCCAGTGTACGCCTACCCGTTACACTGCACAGTACTACTCCTTGCCTCTACAGTTGCGTACTGGAACGGATCGCAGTCGGCGCTGTATGTAGGAACAGCTCACTACGAAGCAGGCTGATCTGCGTAGAGGTACGCACAGGTAAATGGCACTGGTGTACTGTACGCTGTAATTGGTATCAATGTTGTAAACGTGATATTAATTTACCTGTCAATCCGTTCTAGGAATTCGAGATAGTGTTCGCAAATGAGAAAGGATGGCTGACGTGTTATTAATTTAAGGAGACTGTGGCCAAAATGGCACACGAGCGGCTGAACTGAATGTCCAGCATTTCACTAAAAGACATAGTAGGACCCGCCCTACCATCACGAACATCGTTACAAGGCTTCACGCGACAGGACGCATATCTCCATGAACGCGGATCCGGAGCAAAGGGGTAACATATGAAGCAGCATAACTAGCTGTTCTGGCCCCCGCTACAATGAATCTTCATACCAGTTCTGGTGAAGTGGAGAGACTCGTGGGATTCCCTGGTACAAACATGTTGCGCATTCTTCACATGCATGAACAGCACCCCTACGACGTGTCAAGAACCTCGTGGCAATGCCTTTCAAATTCACCTGGAGCACTGACAGTGGGTTCTGTGGCAAGGCCATGATCTGACACGTAGCTTAGTGCTTACCGATGAAACCACGTTTACAGACCACGGAAATGTCAACTTACACATTATGCACCACTGGTCACCGAAAGATCCACATTGGCTTTGTGAGGCATAACATCAACGTCAGTGGAGTGTCAATGTATGATGTGGTATTGTACAACACGTCAGTGACCGTATTCCATTGGTGGCAGTATTAATGGGCAACAGTACGGGCGGTTCTTGAGATGTACCTTACCTGGACTGATGTAAGACCTACCTCTTCAACATCATGGGTGCCCTGTGTGTAATGACATTGTGGCAAGAAATGCACTAAACCAACAATCCCTATAACGATGGATAAGACGGGGCAGTCCTGCTCAGAGATTTCCAGCGCGGTCTCCGGATCTCACCATAATGGACTTTTTGTCTGAGGTCGGGTGAAAAATGTGGTATACCAGTATGTTCCAGCAACAATGGACAACATGAAAGCCGGTGTTACCGCTGCATGTAAAGCAGCAACGCCAGAAACACTGACAGCACAGAGTTGATCAGTGCTTGAGCGTTCACAGAGGTGTCGCCATGTAAATGGCGATCTTCTTCCTAGTGTAAGTTGCAGATTTCCTGCTGTGAGAAATGTGATTACATACCGGCGTTCATTTTGTGCATAAGTTGAGTCGTAACATAGTTATTAAAAATGTTCAGTTATATGTCCTGTACGTTTGATGTATTATTATTAACTTAAGTACAACCAGCATTTACCCCTTTGTTAGTTCCTTGGTCAGCCATTAATTATATTTACCCTGGCCAGTGATGTTCCCGTGACATTACCGTTATGACAGTTGCATTCCTGCGGTAAAGAACGAGTAAACCCTTTCCTTATTTTTCATTGTGTGTTACTGAACATTGGCAGTGTTACCAGCCCACACAATAACATCAGCAGTAGCAAAAACATCAGCGTTTGTAGCATCGTAGTGTGGCAATAACATGACGACTACGGACAACGTGGGGATCACGCTTGCATCTCGGGATGTACAACAGCGCCGCGTTTCGTTTATTTCAAGCGTCAGCTTCGCTTTGCAATTTCATGGAATGTAACTGACGTATTGCGATGTAACCAACGCCATTCTTTTTATGATTTTTCATATTATTGATTCATAAGGAATAGCATGGGGTGTCTATTTTTTTAAAAAAAAGTAAGTTTGTGTTGAAATTAATATTTGCTTACGTCTCATGGTATTTATTTTCATGAGATCCAGCCTTAATTTCATGCCTGTAATAGTCGTTTTTCGATATCTATTTCGCTCCAGAGATAATTATGCTGAAACGTTTAAGTAAGCCTGAAACGTCCCCTTTTGAACAATTATACAGGACTGTGCTTAAACTGACATACAATATTTTTAGCGCAACGCAATCTGACTTTCAAAATTCCCTACAAAAGAATGGCCCTGACTAACATTAAACTATACCTTTCACAAATCACTTACCTCACAAAAATCTTCGCTGCTCAAGCTACTGCAATACAGCGAGCGCCACTACTGCCAGCTAAATAAAAGATTCAAACTATGGAAGGCACTAACTACTGATAGGGATAGTTAGCAAATGAAAGATATTAATAGAGAACGAACAATGTATTTACCTTGATATCATCACAAGTCATAATATATATATCAGTTCATGACACATTACAAACCTCCGCCATCTCTCTCCCCACATCCACCACTGCTGGCGGCTCACCTCCAACTGCGCAACGCTACGCGCTGTTAACATCCAGCTGCCCCTCTACAATGGCAGACAACAATGCAAACTAGCCACAGACTGCACGCAGCACAGCCAGTGATTTTCATACAGAGGTGGCGTTACCAATAAAAAAACCTAAACAGCCTACTTACATGGAGAAAACATAAACAGCCTACTTACATAGAGAAAACATAAACAGCCTACTTACATAGCCCCCATGCTCCCCACAGAAATTTTTACATATTGGATTGGGCAGTGGCCAATACAGATTTGAAAAAAATTTTTCATAATTACAATAACAAAGAAATCAAATGCACACACTTATTGATACAATGTTGGTCAAAAGCTAAAATTTTCTCACAGTCCATAAAGATAGTCCTAATCATTCATCATAACAGTAATTACAGGTTTTTTTTTCACAAAGTCTCATTAGTAAAAGAAATTGCACACAGAAGTAGTGGATTTCCATGCAGTCTTGAAGAAGTAGTGTTGTCCTTCCAACGGAAAGACAGTGCTGACTTGACATGCAGACAGGTAATGGGCCACAATGGAGCACACCCACAGCAGTGTCATTCGAAGTTTTGAAGAATATTGGTAGGTAGGTCATCACAGAGCAGACCCACTGGAGTCCTGGTAGAGATTGTGGTATTGGTGGGCCATCAAAGATGTAGACCCACTGTAGTCCTTGTAGAGATTACGGTATTGGTGGATCATCAAAGATGTAGACCCACTGTAGTCCTTGAAGAGATAGCCAGCAGCCATCTGTTGTGACTGTGCAGGTGCACAATCACCATTGAAGAGTCTTGCGGATAATATAGCAAGTCCATAACCACCACTTGTGCACTCACAAAGTTTTTGGAATTGTCCTTAGAACCAGCAATGCTGTTATCCAGTCCCTTGCTGAATCATTAACACACGTGCAAACACTATCAGTCCCTACTTCTCACATATTGTCCATGTACTATGACCAACAGAAACGTGTGCAGTGAAATGTAACTTAATTTGAAGAACTGGTGTCTGTACACATTATAAATTTACAACATGAAAATACAATTACAAAGGTACAAAATACATCATTAAAGAACATAACAATACAGATAACATTTGTAGTAAAACAGGCGTTACAAAAGAATAGAAATAAACATATACATCAGTGTTACAAAAATAGTGACATAAGTACATACATAAAATAATGAGAATAGTTTTCGAAACATTAATTTCACACATGAACATTGAAACAGAACAGAATTGTAAACAACTTTACAAAGAAAATAACATATTATTAATGCAACTTATATTTGAGGATAACAGTATTCCTCCTCATAGTGAATATAGCTTAGTATTAGAAGAGAAAAAAATTCTATGAAACAGTACACAGAGACAGGAAGAAAACAAATACTCAAGGGTACACAAACACATAGTGGGATAACACCAATAGGAAAGGACAGGGTTCGTTTTCAGTGTAACATTTGGTACTGCAGTCCAACCCAAAACTTCATATATCTTTCCTCTTATTTCATCCTTTGTTTCCACCAAAAAAAATTCTATCTAAGCATGCTTTCTGTATTTATATGTTCACACATTTCTTACCTCAACATTTATTTCCAAGAAAATCCTACCTAAACCTGTTTTCTCAATGCATTTCTTCCAACTCATCGCAACTCATTCTCTTAGAGGCTACCCCCTCTTAAGCTAACTTAAATCTACTGAGCTCAGATGCTAAACTAAGGGACGAGGCAATGCAGCAGCACAAAATAAGTAACACAAACAGCAATGACCAAAAAATTGGAAAATTGCAAAGCAAGCTACAGTAAATCTAAATTAACAGATAAAATGCAAAATTACAACTAATATGAGCCAATGAGCAGCAACAAAAAAAATCAGTTGTAAAACTGGCTTAACAGAGTAATGTAATGTGAAATTTAGTAGCACTATGCCTGGCAAACAGCAACAGCAAATGCAATAACTTATATCTAAACATGACATAGCTCAAGCAGAAAAAATAATACAGTAAAAACAACAATGCAGATAAGGGAAATGTATATTCACATCTTAATATCTATGTAATTAAAGTGGTGCACCACAACAACTTATTGTAAAAGAAATATTACCATGTACTTGAAAAGAATATTATGTATGCAGTTACTAGTTCCTTCTTATTGTTCTTTCCTTTCCAAGTGCTCCTTTTTTAAAGAATGTGGATCATAAAATAATTATTTAATAGATCTGTTGACAGAAAGTGTTCACATTAGCAAATGCATTTTATTTTATAAAAGCAATGCTGCAACACAGCTGGAAACCAGATATCAAGTGAAATAAGCAATTACGCAAACCAAAGCATAAAAACATCATTCAATAGTCATGTGGCATTTCGTAAGTCAGTAGCTCTCAACTCTCATAGAAAGACCCTTGTCATAATCAGGTGTGCAGATGTACGAATATTTCCCATCAATTCATAAGCATTTCAGCAATTAGCACAAAGTGCGAGTAATCATATGTTTTCAAGTAACGAGGGTGTCGCATTAGCGATGAAAGGCACACCCTAATGGCTTGTTCTCCAGGTGTTTGACACGTCTCACGTCCCCTTTTTTTTTTCTACCTGTGCCGCTGAAAAGGGCTCGCAATAATGGCTTTTTCTCCAGGCGTCTGACACAGCTGGGTGCCCGCGACGCATTACGTGCAGGTGGTCACTTAACTTTCGTACGGAAATATTTACCGCTACAGTGACAGTCATATATACAAAATTTCACAGGTCGAGAATTTACTTTGCAAATGTGTAGAAACAAAATCCTATGAATATAACAGTGTCCAAAAAATGTTCAGTGGCATTGTGATACATTCACACATGATTCACACATGTCATAACTCTTAAAGTACGATTCTTGGTTTCCAACATCCTTTTTTACAAGTCAAGAGTCCCTACCCACTATTCATTACTCCTTACCTTATTACACATATACGTATCCATCGACACTCGTCAATATTTCGTCATTATAAATATGAAGCATATTCAAATAACTCATATAGCCTCAGCCTATTAATCATAAACATACCTCAGCAGCATAATACACATCGTCGTCGTAAAAATAACATCATAACACCTCAGTCAAATCTCAAAATCGTCGTAGCTTCCTCCAATAATTAAAAAAAATTCTCTGCTCATGTCAAAAGTGTCATCTGCCTCAAAAGTACTTTAAAAATCATGAATCCATACCAAATACATCATTCAAAGCTCTCATAGTATCACAATGATTCCGAAAAATGTGAGCATTTCTCAAAGTACAGACAAAATACAATTTCGTAAGTGTGAAGTTATCCAACTGTGTAATTACGTAAACATCTGTCACTGATGTAGTAAAAACGTTTGTCTGTCTCAGTTAAATGATCAGATAGCTGTGTAATTTGTGTGTTAGAGAAATATGGTACCGATGTGTAAAGTTATATAAGCAAATACCATATTAGCTAGGGTTCCTTGTGCTTGCCACACACATGGTACACAAAGTAAGTGTGTACCCCCCTGAGGATTTATGTAATTGTACCCTCAGGTGTTATAGATTACAGCAATGAAATGAAATATATCACGGAAAACTTTCTTTGTAATTCAAAAATCTTTAAAAATAAATGTTTTAAGTATAAAATTGATCACTGAAATGCGTGTCCTGTAGCGCTAAATGTGCATCTTGTTGTAAGATAATCTGTGTGGAAGTGTCGTAGTTATTTTCCTCCGAAAGCTAAGTTCTGCAGAAGCCAATGTACTTACCTCATGATAAACAAAAGTGAAATGCTTTGCGTATAGATATCGTAGTTGTTATGCTTATTGGCGTGATGAAGAAAGTACTGTACAGTAACGTATTGTTGTGCCACGAAAAAGCTGTCTCATTGTTGCTATACCACAAAAGTTACTACTAAAACATGTTTTTCTTTCCAGAAGAATTCAGAAAACTGTGCAGATATAAAACAGATACACCGCAAAAGCAACATTGTAAATTGTCACTCATTAGTAGCGTCGTGATAAAAATCGTGTAGCTGTCACATAAACTAACCTCTGTGTCATCTGGCATCTCTCAGAAAGCACATTAAATTCAGAATGTATTTTCAAGTAAACCAAAATGTTGCATTAAAATCTCATTAGCAGTACCAGATATAATGTTATTTTTCTCGGAGCCAACCGGCGCACGTGTATGCCTGCGGTGCGAGTCATTGTCTGTCTCTTTGTTGCCGCGCGTTGTTATTGGGATTAGGAGACCTAACTTCTACAAATTTGCGTTGCCGAGAGGGCCCAGCTCTGTTTAAAGCTCGCCAGTTCTGATGGAATTCAGGTCTGCCGTTTTGTCGGTAGTTTACACAGTTTCTTTCGTGTCGGTCATGTGGTGGAGAATTTCTCCCTGAATCGTAACTCTGCGCCGAACTGTTGCGTCTGAAGTTATTCTGCCTCCCTTGATAATACTTGTTTTGGTTCCCATATTGTCTGTTTCTCTGATTGTCTCTGTCATATTCATTACTACCGGAATGCGATCTTTCTCTGTAACTATTATTACTCTGCCAGTGGTTGTCATATGGGTGGTGTCTGTTTTGTTCACGATTTGCGTTGTAAGAATAGCCTTGTCGTGTCCACTTATTATTTCTTTCATCGCGGAATTGCGACGGATATGACCTGTAATTGTTATGTTCCTGTTTCCGCTTTCCGCGATTGTCAGTGTCAGTTTCTAATTCTTGTAAGAGTCCCTGAAATGCTTCAATGTCGTCTTTGCAACGTCCTGCCAAAATAATATGTCGTAAATGTTCAGGCATTTTGATTAAGCAAATGCGGATGAGTTCTGAGGGGCTGTATGGGTTTGAAAGATACTGATTCTTATGCAACATGTCTTCAAAATATTTCAAAAGACTGGAGAATTCAGATTGTTCGAAATGTTTCATCATTATGATACCATGTTTTACTCGATCTTGTGTGACTTGAGACCAATATGCTGAGAGGAAGGCATGGTAAAATTCTCCTTCACTGTGGCAATCATGAATTACCGATCGCATTCTTACAGCTGGTTCATTCTCTAAGTAGCCACACATAAATTCTAATCTGTGTTCCAACGACCAGTTGGGAGGAAAACAATGAGAGAATTGATGGAGCCATGCTTGTGGATGAATGTCGTTGCCAGAATTCTTAAATGTTTTGAATTTACGTGTAGTAATGAACAGCTTATAGTCAAAATCATCGTGTCGGCGAGTAGCATCTCGGTCATAGTTACGTCGTTTCGGCGGTTCCATCTCAAAATTCGGCGTACCTTGCCAACTTCTTTCACAATTTCCGAAGTGCCCTGTGTTGTTATTTTGTGTCTGTTCCGTATTTGTATGTCCCTCTTCCCGTATTGGGGCGCGAGTGTCCTCTGAAATACGTAATTCTTGTACTACTTGTGCCAACTGATCTTGCACTTCCCGGATTTCTCTTTTGTACTGTGTATTGATTTGATTTTGATTTTGTTTGAATTTTCTAATTTGTTCATACTCTTCTGTGTCAGTGAAGGCTACAGGTGTTGTGTCATTCAGATCATCATCTACCTTTGTAGATAAGTTAGTGAACTGATCTGAAAGTTCGGCTACTTTATCCGATAGTGAAATCATTTCCTTTGTATGTTTTTCTGAACCAAGTTTCAGAGTGTCCATTTGTGTTGCAATCGTGTCTACTGTGACCTTTAAGTTTTCCTGAGTTTTTGCAAGTTGCGTAACCGAATCGGTAGATGCAACTGAGTCAATTTTAGCTTGCAAGGTGTTGTGATTTTCATGAAAAATAGTTTGCAGTTCTTTTATGGCTGCTTCATGATTCTGTAATGCATTTTCATGCCGCGAAAAAATGGGTTGGAAATGCTCACAAATTTGTGATTTTACGTCATTACAGACTTTCTGACATTTCGATTCAATGTTATGTAACTCACTAGTTAAATCTTCACGTGTTTGTTCAAGTGTGGTGTCTAACTTTTGAAGATTTTGTTCCATTGTGTCTAACTTTTTGAGATTTTGTTCCACTGTGTCTAACTTTTTGAGATTTTGTTCCACTGTGTCTAACTGTTGCTGTGTTTGTCTCTGGTGTTGTTCCATTGTGTCTAACTTTTCAAGCTTTTGCTGTGTTTGTCTCTGATTTTGTTCCATTTGTTGCATTAATTGCAATAATAATGTATTAGTGTCTGGAATCTGTTTCTCTACGCTTTTCGGCAGTGCATTTGCACCGACAACATTCACATTTTGACAAGCAGAAAATGTGTCTTGACTTATTTGAGAAAACGGTGATGACCCAAAACCTGAATCTACAGTATTTGCGAAATTGTGTCCTGTCATTTCGGATTCCTGAGGCGAGCTGTTGCCGACCAATCGATCGATAACGCTTCCCTGTTCACTACCTGTTTCACTGTCTACACCATTGTTTGCCGCCCGCTCCATTTCCCTATGCGCAATTACCAAATTACTACTTTGAACATCAGTTAATTCATTACTCGGTGGCGCTAACACACTGCTCTCATTTTCACTGTCATTTCTCAGTTTACTTTGGAGCCTAGTATTACGTTTTTCACACGCCATTATTGTCACAGTATTTCACACGACAACACAGAAAAACACAATTTGAAGAGCAAAAATAAGAGAACACATTAACATAACACTGAAAATAATATCTAGTTAATTACAGCTGCGAAATACTTGGTGCAAATCTATATACATGCCACAACTGTTTTACTGTACAACAATGAAAGGCTACAACTACAAAGGAGATTCTCTCTACAATTACGCGCTAGCAATAAACAAAAGCTACACTAAATACACAAACTACAAGAAAAATCAGAAGATTCCAGTGAGGTATCCTAGGCTAAGGGTCGACATATGAAACGTCCCCTTTTGAACAATTCTTACAGAACTGTGCTTAAACTGACATACAATATTTTTAGCGCAACGCAATCTGACTTTCAAAATTCCCTACAAAAGAATGGCCCTGACTAACATTAAACTATACCTTTCACAAATCACTTACCTCACAAAAATCTTCGCTGCTCAAGCTACTGCAATACAGCGAGCGCCACTACTGCCAGCTAAATAAAAGATTCAAACTATGGAAGGCACTAACTACTGATAGGGATAGTTAGCAAATGAAAGATATTAATAGAGAACGAACAATGTATTTACCTTGATATCATCACAAGTCATAATATATATATCAGTTCATGACACATTACAAACCTCCGCCATCTCTCTCCCCACATCCACCACTGCTGGCGGCTCACCTCCAACTGCGCAACGCTACGCGCTGTTAACATCCAGCTGCCCCTCTACAATGGCAGACAACAATGCAAACTAGCCACAGACTGCACACAGCACAGCCAGTGATTTTCATACAGAGGTGGCGTTACCAATAAAAAAACCTAAACAGCCTACTTACATGGAGAAAACATAAACAGCCTACTTACATAGAGAAAACATAAACAGCCTACTTACAAGCCACGCTGTATATTGTGATTTCTGTCTTTTCCATATGTTTGTTTAGTACTTTGTCCGTGTAAAGGAATTTCGAACTTTTATATGTTGTTGTTGTTGTGGTCTTCAGTCCTGAGACTGGTTTGATGCAGCTCTCCATGCTACTCTATCCTGTGCAAGCTTCTTCATCTCCCAGTACCTACTGCAATCTACATCCTTCTGAATCTGCTTAGTGTATTCATCTCTTGGGCTCCCTCTACGATTTTTACCCTCCACGCTGCCCTCCAATACTAAATTGGTGATCCCTTGATGCCTCAGAACATGTCCTACCAACCGATCCCGTCTTCTGGTCAAGTTATGCCACAAATTTCTCTTCTCCCCAATCCTATTCAATACTTCCTCATTAGTTATGTGATCTACCCATCTAATCTTCAGCATTCTTCTGTAGCACCACATTTCGAATGCTTCTATTCTCTTTTTGTCCAAACTATGTAACGTCCATGTTTCACTTCCATACATGGCTACACTCCATACAAATACTTTCAGAAATGACTTCCTGACACTTAAATCTATACTCGATGTTAACAAATTTCTCTTCTTCAGAAACGCTTTCCTTGCCATTGCCCGTCTACATTTTATATCCTCTCTACTTCGACCACCATCAGTTATTTTGCTCCCCAAATAGCAAAACTCCATTACTACTTTAAGTGTCTCATTTCCTAATCTAATTCCCTCAGCATCACCCGACTTAATTCGACTACATTCCATTATATATAGTGGAATGTATTCACAATTAAAATACCATAACTGTATCCCTCTGAGAGATTTTTAAAAATGTCATGCCATATTATATAGGTATTACAGTTCAAATGAGCGGAATAGCACCGCTGTACCCTTTCTGGTCTTCCCTTCCCTGCTTCATTCGCGAATGCTTCGTGGAAAGACTCCGTTTCAGCTCTAATGTCTCGATTTTTCTCGTTATGATCATTTCGAGGGATATATTTGGGGAGAAGTAATATGTTGTCCGACTCTTCCAGGAATCTACTTTTTGGATATTTCAATAGGAAACCTTCCCGTGATGCACAACGTATCTTTTGAGACGTCTGTAACTGGTGTTTGTTGAGCACCTTTGTATCGCTCTCGCGCGGACTAAACGATCCCGTGACGAAAGGCGCCGCTCTTCGTCAAATCTTCTCTACCTGGTAAAGAGTCCCAGAGTGTTGAACAGTACACAAAAATCGGTCGAAGAATAGCCTTGTAATCCACTTCTTTAGTGGATGAATTACATTTCTTCCTGTGAATCTCAGTCCGGCATCTGCTTTTACTACTAATTGTTTTATGTGGCCATTGCACTAAGATAGCTCCGGTTTCGCTGATCACAAAATGAAATTTTTAAAGGACCATACTTCACTTGTTGCTATTTTAAGTTATGCAAGTCGATTGAACATATGAGTCATAATGCCTTGTTACGAAAGTTACTTTCTTATGGAACTGGTTCTCCACATTTAACTAGTTCGGTTTGTGTTTGAGGCCTGGGATGGAGTAAATTACGCCATTATATTCAAGGAATCCGCAAGTCATGCCAACTGCATGAAAACAATTAACAATATTTATTCTTAAAAGTTGTATTATGAGTCTTCAACTCTGCTGACTGTAAACGAACGTTTTCTACATCTACAACTACATCTACATTTATACTCCGCAAGCCACCCAACGGTGTGTGGCGCAGGGCACTTTACGTGCCACTGTCATTACCTCCCTTTCCTGTTCCAGTCGCGTATGGTTCGCGGGAAGAACGACTCCCGGAAAGCCTCTGTGCGCTCTCGAATCTCGCTAATTTTACCTTTGTGATCTCCTCGGGAGGTATAAGTAGGGGGAAGCAATATATTCGATACCTCATCCAGAAACGCACCCTCTCCAAACCTGGACAACAAGCTACACCGCGATGCAGAGCGCCTCTCTTGCAGAGTCTGCCACTTGAGTTTCCTAAACATCTCCGTAACGCTATCACGCTTACCAAATAACCATGTGACAAAACGCGCCGCTCTTCTTTGGATCTTCTTTATCTCCTCTGTACTGTATTTGAAGCAAAAGCGTAAGTATGCCGTGACTGGATACCAGATACTTCGTTATAAAACCAAGTAAAAGTCATCAGTATCCGAAGAAGTAAGCTACTTGTTATACGTATTTTTCCTTTTTTTGTTATTGCTGGGACAAATGGCTTATTTGAAAAGACTGGCTTAATGAGTTTTGTACAGTAAAGATGCAGTGCGTAGTATGCCAAGAGAAAACACGATCAAATTAAGTAATTCCAAGCAAATGAAAATTGTATATAGGTATCAGAAGCAGAGTGGCAAGAGATACGCTAAATGAAAGTCTATGTGTGGGATTCTGAGATATCCAGATGGAGATGATCCATACAGTTGGATAAGTTAACGAAGAACTCCAGTCACTCTGATAATCCGAAACGTTAGGCTATGATCTCTGCCCGCCACGACGTTGGGGGCACATGACGCGGTATCAAAAGTATGGTATGTAAGCGGAGCAGACATGGAAGGGCGATCACCCTAACGAAGTTATGGTTTGGAAGTGGGGAAATCCCCTGACATAAGCGACTTTGTAAAAGGGTCGATTATTATTAATTAGAGCCGCTGAACAAATATCTCGAAAACGGTGAAGCTGGTCCAATGTTCACATGCTACTGTCGTGAGGATCTAAGGAAAGAGGTAGAAGGACAATCGAACTAATGAAACGATCCCTAAAAAAATTTATTGAATTACTGTGCTGATAAACCCCTTACGTTATTTGATTTTCAAACAGCCGAGCAGAACTGCACGTACCCAGACATTACTCTCTTTACTTATTCTGATCAACACTAAACTGACACGCAATATTTTTTGCGCAACGCAATCTGACTTTTAATAATCCCTACAAAAGAATAGCCCTGACTAACAACAACGTATACCTTTCATGAATCACTTACCTCACAAAAATCTTCATTACTCGAACTACTGCAATACAACGAGCACCTATACTGCCAGCCAAATAAAAGATTCTGACTACTGAAGTCACTAACTACTGATAGGCATAGTTAGCAAATGAAAGATTTTTATAAAGAACAAACAATGTATTTACCTTAATAGTGTTCAAAAGTCATAATATATGTATCAGTTCATGACATCCTGTCTTACAAATTTACTGTCTCTGATGGACACACGTCCAGATCATCCGCTCTCAAAACTCCGCCATCTCTCTCCCCACATCCACCACTGCTGGCGGCTCACCTCGAACTGCGCAACGCTACGCGCTGTTAACAGCCAACTGGCCAACACTACAATAGCGACTATTTCAACAATGCCCACCAGCTACAGACTGCACACAGCACAGTCAGTGATTTTCATACAGAGCGCTATGTAGCGTTACCAATATAAGGACCTAAACAGCCTACTTACATAGCATTATCGATCGATCGGTCGGCAACAGCTCGCCTCAGGAATCCGAAATGACAGGACACAATCTCGCAAATACTGTAGATTCAGGTTTTGCGTCTTCACCGTTTTCTCAAATAAGTCAAGACACATTTTCTGCTTTTCAAAATGCGAATATTGCCGGTTCAAATGCGCTGCCGAATAGCACTGCGGAACATGTTTCAGACACCAGTGCATTGTTATTGCAATTAATACAACAAATGGGACAAAATCTTCAAAAGTTAGACACGATGGAACAGAATCAGAGACAAACACAGCAAAAGCTTCAAAAGTTAGACACCACGCTTGAACAAACACGTAAAGTTTTAACTACTGAGTTACATAACATCGAATCGAAGTGTCAAAAAGTCTCTAATGACGCAATAACACAAATTTGTGAGCATCTTCAACCTATTTTTTCACGGCATGAAAATGCATTACAGAATCACGAAGCAGCCATAAAAGAACTGCAAACTATTGTTCATGAAAATCACGAGACCTTGCGGGCGAAAATTGACTCTGTTTCATCTACCGATTTGGTTACACAACTTGCAAAAAGTCAGGAAAACTTAAAGGACACAATAGATACTCTGAAAATTGGTTCAGAAAGACACATGGAGGAAATTAGTTCATTATCAGAGAAAGTAGTCGAACTTTCGGATCAGCTAAATAAAAGATTCTAACTACTGAAGGCACTAACAACTGATAGGCATAGTTAGCAAATGAAAGATTTTGATAGAGAACAAACAATGTATTTACCTTAATAGGGTTCAAAATGGTTCAAATGGCTCTGAGCACTATGGGACTTAACATCTATGGTCATCAGTCCCCTAGAACTTAGAATACTTAAACCTAACTAACCTAAGGACATCACACAACACCCAGACATCACGAGGCAGAGAAAATTCCTGACCCCGCCGGTAATCGAACCTGAGAACCCGGGCGTGGGAAGCGAGAACGCTACCGCACGACCACGAGCTGCGGACGAATCGTGTTCAAAAGTCATTATATATATATCATCAGTTCATGACATGCAGTCTTACTAATTTACTGTCTCTGATGGACACACGTCCAGATCATCCGCTCTCAAAACTCCGCCATCTCTCTCCCCATATCCACCACTGCTGGCGGCTCACCTCCAACTACGCAACGCTACGCGCGGTTAACAGCCAACTGCCCAACATACAATGGCGACTATTCCAACAATGCCATTCAGCCACAGACTGCATACAGCACAGCCAGTGATTTTCATACAGAGCGCTACGTGGCGGTGGCGTTACCAATATAAGAACCTAAACAGCCTACTTACACTACCAATAGGCGCTAATGATTCGACGTCCACCACTCTTTACAGAACGTGGGGTTCTGAGGCTTGTCTACTCTGCAAAGTAGGATAGATGGTGATCTGTGGCATCTCTAGCTAAAGAGCACAAAGCTGGTGCACACACAAGTTTTCCAGAGCACACCGTTTACCATAAATTGTTGAACATGGAGTTCCGCAGCAGACCACCTCTACGTGTTTACATGCTGAGCCAACGACATCGTCAATTACGAATTCACTGGGCATGAGGCCATCGGGATTCGACCATCGATCAATGGAAACTTGTCGGCTCTTCGGGTGAATCACATTTTTGCTACAATAGGTCGCTGGTCGTCTCCACAAACGCTGTCATCGAGATGAACGGCGGCCAGAAGCGTGCAGCGCGCCGCGGACGTAGGCTGTTGGGAGCAGTATTATGCTGTGGGAGGCATTCCCCTGCGCTTGCATGGGACCCGTGGTAGTAATCGAAGGTGAGCTTACAGCTGCGAATGACCTGCATTCCTTGAAGCTTGATGTCTTTCCTGAAGGCGGTGTCATCTTTCAGCAGTGTACTTGTCCGTGTCTCGCAGCCAGAACCGTGATACAGTGGTTTGAGAAGCTCTCACGCTGATGTCTCGACGACCAAATTCGCCTGATATAAGTCCTACGGAACCCGCCGGGATCTCTATCGGGTGGCATCACCGCCTACGAAAACCACCGGCAGTTTATTATGAGAATTACATGACGTGTGCATGGACATCTAATGCCACATACCTCCACAAACCTACCAACGAACTGTCGGATCCGTGATACGCAGAATTAATGACGTATTTCGTAGAAATAGGGACAAACAAGCTATTAAGCAAGTGGTCATAATGTTTTGACTTATCAGTGTACGTGCGCTGTCTATGACAGATACTTATAGGGCACTACAGCTAAATTAAAAATATACTGAATGCTCAGAAATAGTCCGAAAAGCTCGCAAGGTTGTTGCAGGGTAGGTTGCGCTGAAATACAACTGTCAAGAAAAAAAAACTGATACGTTGCTCCTTTTGCTGGTTAATTGGTATTGCCGTTAGAGAGTTAGGAAATTAAGCGCTCCAATTCAAGTGGCCCGGCAGAGACGGTGTCGCCAAACGTGCGATACAAAAATTCTGCAAGGGGCGTTAGTGATGATCTAAACCGAGCCAACGAATGAGCAGTTCCGCGCTATTGTCTACGCTTTGAGAACAACTGATAAGTAGCTGTATCTGGCAGCCCGCTTGAATCTGCTCGCTCAACGGCCAGATTGAATAACTTCAATGCTATTTAACGAAGTAACGGCGTAACCTGTCGAATTTTTTTCACAATTAATCCTCAGCACAATGTCCCATTCTACACCCTTACAAGCTTTCCAGACTCTTTCTGACCACCCTGTTTGTATGGGATTCCTGTACACAAACGTATAAACAGATTTGTTCCATAATGGTATTTGTCACTAATAATAACAGTGAATATCAGTAATCTGTGGTACTCACAAATAGTATATTAGAAGTAAAAACAATTTTCGTAAAGAATATTTGTCGCTGTCTCGGTCTGAGAAAGGAGTTCTATGTTCTGAAGCCAAAATTCACACATCAAAAAAAGTTCTGCGTCGCCTCGGTTCCGATAATTCCGGAACCTGTACAGAAAATTGCAATAGAGATCAACATAAACATCATTTTTGCCCTTTTTATTGCCCATGAAAACCACACATTGCGTGTTGTGCCACCATACAGCGTGACCTTCAGAGGTTGTGGTCCAGATTGATGTGCACACCGGTACCTTTAATACCCAATAGCACGTCCTCTTGTGTTGATGCATTTCTGTATTCGTCGTAGCATACAATCCACAAGTTCATCAAGGCACTGTTGGTCCAGATTTTCCCACCCCTCAACGGCGATTTGGCGTGGATCCCTCAGAGTGGTTGGTGGGTCACATCGTCCATAACTAGCCCTTTTCAATCTATCCCAGGCATGTTCGATAGGTTTCATATCTGAAGACCATGCTGGCCACTCTAGTCGAACGATGTCGTTATCCTGAAAGAAGTCATCCACAAGATGTGCAAGATAATGGCGTGAATTGTCGTCCATAAACAAGAATGCCTCGCCAATAGGCTGCCGATATTTTTGCACTATGGGTCGGAAGATGGCATTCACGTATCGTGCAGCCGTTACTGCGTCTCCCTTGACCACTAGAGACGAACGTCGGCCCCACATAATGCCACCCCACAACAAAATGGAACCTCCACCTGGCTGCACTCACTGGACAGTGTGTCTAATGTGTTCAGCCTGACCGGGTAGTCTTCAAACACATCTCCGACGATTGTCTGGTTGAAGGCATATGCGACACTAATCGGTGAAGAGACCGTAATGCCAAACCTGAGCGGTCCATTCGGCGTGTTGTTGGCCCCATCTGTACCTCGCTGCATGGTGTCGTGGTTACAAAGATGGACCTCACCATGGACGACGGAAGTGAAGTTGCGCAACATGCAGCCTATTGCGCGCTGTTTGAGTCGTAACACGACGTCCTGTGGCTGCACAAAAATCATTATTACACATGGTGGCGTTGCTGTCAGGGTTCCTCCGAGCCACAATCCAATGCAATGGCGGCCTGAGTGAGGCATGTCATCGACAGTTCCTGTCTCTCTGTATCTCCTCCATGTCCGAACAACATCCCTTTGGTTCACTCCGAGACGCCTGGACACTTCCCTTGTTGAGAGCCCTTCCTAGCACAAAGTAACAGTGCGGATGCGATCGAACCGCGGTATTGACCGGACCGTCTAGGCATGGTTGAGCTACAGACAACACGAGCCGTGGTGGAATGACTGGAACTGATCGACTGTCGGACCACCTAACAGGCGCCGCTCCTGCATGGTTTTTTAAATCTTTGGGTGGGTTTAGTGACATTTCTGAACAGTCATAGGGACTGTGACTGTGATACAATATTCAGAAAAACGCACGGAGGAAATGAGCACATTATCGGAAAAAGTAGTCGAACTTTCGGATCAGCTCACAAATTTATCTACAAAGGGAGATAATGATTTGAATGATTGAAGACCAATAGCTTTCACTGACACAGAGGAGCACAAGGAAATTATTAAATTTAAACAGTCAGAATCTAATTAATAGGCAACACAAAAGGGAAATGCGGGGAGTACAAGTTCAGTTGGCTCACATAATACAAGAACTACATATTTCAAAGGGTACTCGCACTCTGACAGGGGAAGAGGTATTTTTGAGATAAGGATAAGTCACAAAGTAATAATACAGGGTATTTTGGAGACTTCGAAAGGAGTTGGATACGTGCACCGAACCTTGAGACGGAACCGCCGACACGACCTAACAATGATCGATTTGCTACTAGGCGTCACGATGATTTCGACTATAAACTCTTCACCACTACACGTAAATTTAAAACATTCAATAATTCTGGTAATGACATACATCCAAACGCTTGGCTTCATCGATTTGCTCATTGTTTCCCTCCTAATTGGTCATCTGAGCACAGATTAGAATTTACATGTGGCTATCTAGAAAATGAACCAGCAGTAAGAATGCGAACGGTCATTCGCGACTGTCACACTGAAGGAGATTTTTATCACGCCTTCCTTTCTGCGTATTGGTCACAGGCTAGTCAAGATCGAGTAAAACACAGCATCATAATGATGAAATATTTCGAACAATCAGAATTTTCCAACCCAGTAAAATATTTGGAAGATATGTTGCACGAAAATCAGTATTTGTCGAACCGTACAGTCCTTCGGAACTCATCGGCATTTACTTAATTAAGTTGCCTGAACATTTAAGACATGTTATTATTGCTGGACGTTGCAAAGATGAATCGAAGCTTTTCAGGGACTTTTACAAGAATTGGAAACGGACACAGACAGTCGCGGGATGCGAAAACGGGAAAACACCAACAATTACAGGTCACATTTGTCACAATTCCGTGACGACGGAAATAATAACCGAACACGACATGGCTATTATTATAACGCAAATCGTGATCAAAACAGACACCACCCTGGGAGATTAAAACTGTGTGCCCGACCGAGACTGGAACTCGGGACCTTTGCCTTTCGCGGGCAAGTGCTCTACCATCTGAGCTACCGAAGCACGACTCACGCCCGAGCTTCTGTAAAGTTTGGAAGGTAGGAGACGAGGTACGGGCAGAAGTAAAGCTGTGTGTACCGGGCGTGAGTCGTGCTTCGGTAGCTCAGATGGTAGAGCACTTGCCCGCGAAAGGCAAAGGTCCCGAGTTCGAGTCTCGGTGGGCACACAGTTTTAATCTGCCAGGAAGTTTCATATCAGCGCACACTCCGCTGCAGAGTGAAAATCTCATTCTGGAAACATCCCCCAGGCTGTGGCTAAGCCTTGTCTCCGCAATATCCTTTCTTTCAGGAGTGCTAGTTCTGCAAGTCTCGAGAGCTTCTGTAAAGTTTGGAAGGTAGGAGACGAGGTACTGGCAGAAGTAAAGCTGTGAGTACCGGGCGTGAGTCGTACTTCGGTAGCTCAGATGGTAGAGCACTTACCCGCGAAAGGCAAAGGTCCCGAGTTCGAGTCTCGGTCGGGCTCACAGTTTTAATCTGCCAGGAAGTTTCATATCAGCGCACACTCCGCTGCAGAGTGAAAATCTCATTCTAGACACCACCCTTATGACAACCGTTGGGAAAATAACAATAGTTACAGGGAAAGATCACCACTCCATGGTTATGAATATGACAGAGATAACCGCAGTAACAGACAATATAGGAACCAGAACAGTTATTATCAAGGGAGACAAAATGACTTCAGACGCAACAGCCCACGTCGCAATTACGATTCTGGGAGAAATTCTCCACCACGTGATCGACAATGAAGAACTTGCAGAAATTACGTCATGACGACAGACGCTGTAGTTATGACGAGAGACCTGAATTTAATCAGAACTGGCGTGATTCAAACAGAGCAGGGCCCTCCCGACAAGTTAAAATTGTAGATCTCCAAATCCCAGGAACGACGCACACAACAAAGAGATAACAGACGATGACTCGCACCGCAGGCAGCCACAAAACGGTACCTATGAATCTGATGATGTAGCTGGCATGAATATTAATTAAGACATTAATTTTTACGAGTTCACCTTTACAAGGAACAGACGACACAGTCTATGTGTGTGTACATTTTTGCATGTTAGTTGCACGATTATGTAATGACTGTAAGGCTTACATTCTTAGATCATATACCGATAATGAGGTTATACTGCAACATTTTGCTGTTCTTGAAAAGAACATTTTTAATTAAAATACTTTCTGAGAGGTCACAGATAATATAGTATTTGGTTTATTTGACAGCTACACGATTACAGCACGACGCTTCTAATGAGTGACACAGTCTTCATTATTGCTTTTGCGCTGTACCTGTTTGTGTCTGCATAGTTTTTCTGCGTTTTTCTGAAAAGTAAAACATGTTTTAGTGGTGGCTTTTGTGGCATAGCTACAATGAGAGAGGTTTTTTTTCGTAACACAACAATACAATACAGCATAGTACTTTCAAGGTCACAGCTATCAAAGTAATAACTATGACATCTATACATATAGCACTTTACTTTTGTATATGACAAAGGCGAGTACATTGATTTTTGGAGAACTTTGCTTATGAACGACGATAACTATGACACTTGGTTCATTTTTACCATTAAGCAATGACAGAAACTTTCTTACAGCAAGTAGCATAGTTTAGCGCTAAAGGACATGCTTTTGATTGATTATCTTTTGTACTAGGAACATTTTTAGGAAATAGTTTTGAAATACTATGATATAGAGAAGGTCTTCAACATTACATTTCACTCCAGTTTTAATCTGTAACATTTGAGGGTATAATTACGTTATCCCTCATGGGGGTACGCCTAGTTTGTGTACAATGCGTGTGGCAAGCGCAAGGAGCCCTAGCTAATATGGTAATTGCTTATACAATTTTACACATCGGTACCATATTTCTCTAACACAGAATTACACAGCTATCTGGTCATTTTAACGAGAGAAACTAACATTTACTACGTCAGTGACACATGCCTACATAATTACACAGTTCGATTACTTCACATTTAGGAAATTGTACTTTGTCTGTACTTTGTGAACTGTTCATATTTTTTTCAGAACCATTGTGATACTACGAGAGATTTGAGTGATGTATTTTGCATGGGATCATGATTTTTGAAGTACATTTGAGGTAGATGACACTATTGAAACGAGCAGGAATTTTTTTTTCTTTTTAGGTTTTGAAATTAGTGAAAGAAGCTATGACGATTTTGAGATGTGATTGATCTGTTATGATGATATTATTACGATGACGATGTGTATTACACTGTTGAGGTATGTTTATGATAAATGAGATGATGCTATATGAGGAATCTGATTATGCTACATATTTAATATGATGAAATGTTGAAGATGTATTGACGTGTAGGGGTTAGGGACTCTGGTTTGTGAAAAATAGTGTTGGAAACCAAAAATCGTACTTTAAGAGTTATCAAACGAGAGTATATGCATGAATGTGAGTACCACAATGCCGATGAAAATTTTTGGACACTGTTATTCATGAGATTTAATTTTATACACTTCCAACATAAATTTTCAACCTGTGATTTTTTTTTTTTGTATGAACGAAACTGTTGCAAATATTTCAGTGAAGAGTATATATGACCTTGGCGTAATGCTGTGCTGGGCTACATGCTAACCGCTTTGAAACATACCCATTGTTGTGTGGACTTTAAACTTTACTTGTGCCGCTTTAGTCATTTTGAAGCTCGCCGCAATCCCACAAGTGCTTGCATAGCTGTAGAAAATTGAGGCCGTTTACCTCGCTATTGCCGGCCAATGTGGCCGAGCTGTTCTAGGCGCTTCAGTCTGGAACCGCGCATCTGCTACGGTTGCAGGTTCGAATCCTACCTCCGGCATGGATGTGTGTGACGTCCTTAGGTTAGTAAGGTTTAAGTAGTTCTAAGTTCTAGGGGACTTATGACCTCAGCTGTTGAGTCCCTTAGTGCTCAGAGCCATTTGAACCTTTTTTTGACCTCGCTATTGACATTTATTCGCAGATCGCACCACAAACACGTCACACTATTACTTGGAAACATTTGATTATACTTTGAAGCTCGTACCTTATACTACTTACTAAAATGCTTATGAAGTGATAAGAAGTATTCTTATGTCTACACACCTGATTATGACAAGTATCTTTCTATGAGATCTGAGAGAATTTTTACCGACTTATGAAATGCCATTGGCTATTGAATGACACTTTCATGCTTTGCTTTGTACATATTTGCTTATTTTGATATCTGGTTTCTAGCTGCGCTGTAGCATTGCTTTTATAAAATAAAATTTAATAAATATGCCAATGTGAATACTCTCTGTGTGCAGATCCATCAAATAATAATTTTATAATTGGCATTCTTAAAAATGGAGCACTAGGAAAGGAAAGAAGTATCAGACGGAGAAGTGACTAGTAACTAGAATTGCGTGTATAATTTTCTTTTCAAGGACTTGATAATATTTTGGTAGAATAAGTTGTTGTGGTGCACCACTCTAGTGTTAAGATATGACATAGACATTAAGATGTGAATAGACATTTCCGTTATCGGCATTGCTGTCTTTACTATAATATTTTTTTCTGCTTGTGCTTTCTCATGTTTAAGTTTAAGTTATTGCATTTGTTGCTGCTATATGTCAGGGATTGTCCTACTGAGTTTTACTTTGTATTACTCTGATAAACCTGTCTTACCACTGATTTACTTCTCTTGTTTGCTGCATATTGCCTTATATTAGTTGTAATGTTGCATTTTCTTTAGTAATTTAGATATACTGCTGCTTATTTTGCCAATTTGGATGTTTTGTCATTGTGGTATGTGTTCACTGTTTTGTGCTGCTGCATTGCCTCGTTCTGTATTTTATATATCTGAGCTCTGTAGATTTAAGTTAGTTTAAGAGGGGTATGCTGTATAAGAAAATAGGTTGTGACGAGTTGGGAAGAAATGCATTGAGAAGTTATCAGAAAAAAGTTTGACCAAAGAGCATTGTACAATGAACAATAATTGTGCTGAAAGAAGAAATGAACAGATCTAAGTAGGGAATAGTGACAACAGGTTTATGTAGGATTTTCTTGGAAACAAATGATGAGATAAGAAATATGTGAAAGTATAATTACAGAAAGCATACTTAGATAGGACGTTTTTGGGAACAATGTTAAACTAACGGAGATCTTCGAGAAAAAATGATGTTTTGGTTGGAAATGAAGTACCACAAATGCTGCAGTAATAAATGTTATACTGAAAACAGAACCTGTCCTTTCCTTTTTGTGTTACTCTGCTACGTTTCTGTGTACCCTTGTGTGTCTGTGTTCTTCCTGTCTCTGTGTGTTTACCTCCAAGATAAATTTGGTAGAATTTTTTTCCCTAATACTAAGGTGCATTCCCTGTGATGAGGAATATTGTTATCTTCAAATCTAATCTGTTTTTTACTTTGGAGAGACGTTCACACATTATTTCTTCTGTTACGTTTTCTTTTAATGCTCATATGTCAAATAAATGTTTCAATGGATATTCTCATTTTTCTTTTATTTACTTATGTCATAAATCCTGTAATACTCTTGTATATGTTTATTTATATTCTTTTGTGAAGCCTGTATTACTACAAATGTTATCTGCATTATCATGTTCTTGATTGTAATGATGTTTTCTGTACCTTTGTAATTGTATTCTTATGGCGTAAAATTGTAATTGTATAGATACCAGTTCTTCAAGTTACACAAATATTAGGGATTCATTTTTCTGCACACATTTCTGTTGGTCATACTATATGTATAAAATGTCAGAGCTTATATGACTGTGTTAGTGCTTGCAAGTGTGTTGATAATTCAGCAAGGGACTGGTTAACAGCATTGCTGGTTCTAAGGACATTGCAAAAAAAGATTTAATGAGTGCACAAATGATGGTTCATGGACTTGCTACATTGTCATCAAGATTCTTCAATTGTGATTGTACACCCGCACAGGCCCAACGAATGGCTACTAGCCTTCTGTATAAGGTCTACAGTGGGTCTGCATCTTTGGTGGCCCGCTACTACCATAATCTCTACAAGGACTTCAGTAAGTCTGCACCTTTGCTGGCCCAGTCCTGCCATAAACTCTACAAGAAATATTGTGGGTCTGCTCTGTGGTGACCAACCAATTCTACCAGTATTCCTCAAGACTTCGACTGACTCTGCTGTGGGTTTGCTCTGTTGTGGTCCATTACCAATATTCATGTCAGGAGTCAGCATTGTGTTTCTGTTGGGAGGACAACACTACTACTTCAAGACTGCATGGAGGTCCACTACTTGAGTGTACATTTTCTTTTACTGCTCAGGCGTTGGGCATAAAACTGTCATAGACTATCTTTAGGGGCTGTGAAGACAATTTTTGCTTTTGACCAACAGTGTATTACTAATATGTGTGCATTTGATCTATTTGATATTGTTAATATGAAAAAAAATTAACAAATTAGTCTTAGCCACTACAAAAAGCAGCAGGGGGCCATGTAAGTAGGCTGTTTATGTGTTTGTATGTTGGTAGCACTATGTGGCATTCTATATTAAATCTCTGACTGTGCTGTGCGCTCTCTGTAAAGGACTGTGGCTGGTCAGACTAGCAGTTGGAGGTGCACAGCCAACATTGATGGAAGCTGGATGTTAGCAGTCAGCAGTGATGGAGGTTAGGGGTTAAGAATTAGCAGTGTTGGAGGTCTGCAGTATTAGCGAATGCGGACGATCTGGACGTGTCCGACTTCGAGATTGAATATTATTCATGTTTATGTAAGTTTTAGACTGGATGACACGGAAGATTATATATATATTTTTTTAACTGGATGACACGTTATTTAGGTAAAGATACATGGTTTGCCTTGCAACAAAATCTTTGCTTTGCTAACTACATACCTATCAGTAGTTAGAGCCTTCACTTTCATGTAGCTGGCAGTATTGGTGCTTGCGGCATTGCTGTTGTTCGGGTAATGAAGATTTTTGTGAGGTAATTGACTTATGAAATGTACAGGTTATTGTTAGGATTTCTACTTATTCAGGGCCATTCTTTTATCATTTTTAAGCAGTCAGATCGCGTTACCGTTGAATATTGTGGGTAATTAATGTATAGGAAAAGTTTGAGTACTGTTAGTCAGGGCAGGTTCTGTAGGTCAGTGCTAGATGATAAAGAATAGTTAAGAGACAGTATAGTCAATTTCACTCAGCAATGTAAGCATGTTTCGAGGCGTCACCAATACATGTCAGCAGATTACATCAGGAACACTTCTCAGCTATTTGGAATCATTCCATGTAGGGATAAACAAGTGTGGGAGGCGATACTTTTGAGTACTTACTGTGAAATAATTCTGAAGAACAAGAACCCCATTGGTGAGAGGACACACCTAGAAAATCATTTTTCACAATTACTAATGAGGTCTGTTTTTCTCTTCTTTCTTTCTTTTAACCAGTACCTTTTTCTCGAAATATTTTTTTGAAAGTAAATTTTGTTATTTGTTAATTACAGCGCCATCTATCATGTACAAGAAAGGTGTTATAAACAAAACGCGACTATTTTTTCCTGTAGAATCTGAATCTACAATAAAAATGAGATGTTCTTGTTTAAAACTTCAAATTTCTCCCATGCCCCAACCACTGGGGTGTGAACACTCGTTCACCGGATAGCATTTTTAAAAATGTTGAACATGTTTTTTCAATTTTCTAGTCCGTTGCGAAGATTTTAGGTATTCCGTTACGTCAAGATAAAAAAACTCACCCTGTGTATTATTGTCATATATTTCCGAAGTTGCCTGCAGTGACTCCTTCCGCCTCTGTTATCGAATAACTTGACTTGTTCCACATCCTTAGACGTCCTTAATCATGTAGTTTATGAACAAGATGAGTAAATGTATGAATGCAGACGATTCCACGTTTCTGGAGGACATACTGATGAAAACTAAAAGAGGGAATTTTACATTGTCAAACTGTCATACAATGTACTTGCTGATTTTGGAGACATAATTTGAATTTCTCGATGTATTTTGCAATTTTTTATTTACGCCTAACTTAGCTTCTCGTTAAAAGAATGACTGTCCAAAATTTTGGATTTTGTAGATAGAAAACTTTTGTGTGGACACTGTGAAATCTACAAAAACTGGAATTTTAGGCGTCTCAGAATTTTTTCGTCCTTTTTGTCCTTTCTTAGTGTAAAATCATAAACAAATGACGACGTATCCAACATCCAACGCAACAGTTTTGTAAAAGTGCTCTTGTTCCGGCCCCACGTGTTGTGGCGAGAGATAACACACCACAGGGGTGAGGCAGGTTCTTAGGGACCCCACACTGGAGTAATCGATTAGCCGCCATCCCTCGAAGAAAGAACTTCACAGATAACGCAGGGAGCGCCGACACGCACTGCGAGCGCGTAATTGGCAGCTCGTGAGTGGGGAACTCGGCAACCATTCCGAACGATAAGTGGGTGCTTGAGCGGGAGCATAACGCCGACTGGAGGACGGTGGCGTATTCTCTGATACAAATAATGATCCCAGAAAATCATCTTTAATGGTATGCTTTGCCATTACTCAGCATTTAAGATGGCGACTACGACGACATGTCGATGTGCGCACCTTTATTACAAACGGCGAAAACAAGGTCGATTATAGTGTATGTCAGGCAATGCACACTATGTGATCAAAAGTATCCGGATACCTCAGAAACATATGTTTTTCATATTAGGCGTATTGTGCTGCCAGCTACTGCCAGTTACTCCATATCAGCGACCTCAGCAGTCATTAGACATTGCGAAAGCAGAATGGGGCGCTCCGCGGAACTCACGGACTTCGAACGTGGTCAGGTGATTGGGTGCCACTTGTGTCATACGTCTGTACACGAGATTTCCACACTCCTAGACACCCCTACGTCCACTGTTTCCGATGTGATAATGGAGTGGAAACGTGAAGGGACAGGTACAGCACAAAAGCGTACAGGCCGACCTCGTCTGTTGACTGACAGAGACCGCCGACAGTTGAAGAGGGTCGTAATGTGTAATAGGCAGACGTTTATCCAGACCATCACACAGGAATTCCAAACTGAATCAGGATTCACTGCAAGTAAAATGACAGTTAGGCGGGAGGTGAGAAAACTTGGATTTCATGGTCGAGCGACTGCTCGTAAGCCACACATCACGCCGGTAAATGTCAAACGACGCCTCGCTTGGTGTAAGCAGCGTAAACGTTGGACGACTGAATAGTGTAAAAACGTTGTGTGGAATGACAAATCACGGTACACAATGTAGCTGTCCGATGGCAGGGTGTGGGTATGGCGAATGCCCGGTGAACGTCATCTGCCAGCGTGTGTAGTGTCAACAGTAAAATACGGAGGCGGTGGTGTTATGGTATTGTCGTGTTTTTCGTGGAGGGGGCTTGCACCCCTTGTTGTTTTGCGTGGCGCTGTTACAGCACAGGCCTACACTGATGTTTTAAGCACCTTCTTGCTTCATGCTGTTGAAGAGCAATGTGGGGATGGCGATGGCATCTTTCACCACGATCGAGCACCTGTTCATAATGCACGGCCTGTGGCGGAGTGGTTACACGGCAATAACATCCCTGTAATGGACTAGCCTGCACAGAATCGTCACCTATAGAACACCTCTGGGATGTTTTGGAACTCCGACTTCGTGCCAGGCCTCACCGACCGACATCGATGCCACTCCTCAGTGCAGCACTCCGTGAAGAATGGACTACCATTCTCCAAGAAACCTTCTAGTACTTGATTGAACGCATCCCTGCGAGAGTGGAAGCTGCCATCAAGGCTAACGATGGGCCAACACCATATTGGATTCCAACATTACCGATGGAGGTCGCCACGAACTTGTAAGTCATTTTCAGCCAGGTGTCCGGATACTTTTGATCACATAGTCATTTTCAGCCAGGTGTCGAGATACTTTTGATCACGTAGTGTATATTTCACCCGCATGTTTCCTAGGTCGTTTCGAGTACGCTGCGGAGTATTCGCTGGGAAGCCCTTACACATCGTGCGTTCATTATGATGGGAGACGAAGTAATATTCATTAAATACTGTGCTGGGCTTCGAAATGGCACCGATACATCACACTATTTTTCAATATAGTCACTAATCGTGTGTAAACACTTCTTCGACGACAGAAATCCACTCTTCGGTTGCGGGACTATTGCAGAAGCGCTGTGTGAACGTCGCCATCGTCGGAAAATGAGGGATTGCTGCGCATCACCTTGCCTGGGCGCTGTCGTCTTTGTTCGATGTCGATGACCTTGCACTTGTGTGCGACCTTGGTCAGATTGTTGGCACACACTTGCAACGTCTTGCAGCTAGGTATTCAGAATATGGAATATTCGATGTCGCGAAGTTAACCTTCCCGCTCAGGACAACTTCGTGACATGGAGTATAAGAAGAGATAAATTCATCTGTCACAACGACGAGCGGATCTAGAGTTTCTTTGTGACTCATAGTTATAATTTTATTACAATTTTCCCCATTTTTATGATTATGTTTGATTCATGCAAGGAAAAAGATTTGTCACAAAATTTGCCATTTTGGTGACACATATTTTTCTAATTTTCTTAAAATCTAAATAATTATAGGCCTATCCGCATTGAAAAAAATTAAAAAAGTAAACTCCATTGAGCAAGGTAATTAAAGAAAACTTTTACCCACTTATTAACGCAAATGTTTATCTGCTCAGTGGAGTTGTACGAAAAAAAAGTTCACAACACTTTCATTTAACACGGTACGCCTTTGGCAAGGTAATTAGTGAAAACTGTTAGACACTTACTTGCAAGTTCTGGGATATGAGGTAAAACAAATACATGTCACATTCAATACAGTATTGTTATATTTAGAAGCAAAGCTGTAATGCGAACTAAAACCTTATCTTTTTTCATAAACCATTCACAAATGTTCTTAGTTTCATTACTGACGTTTCTTTCCTACCATTTCGATCGTTACACTTGTTTCTTCAGATATGTGTGCAATCGCTAAACAACCCTATAAAGTCTTTTGCTTCGCTTTCCAACAGCCAAAGAAAATGTTTGTGAAATTTATCTTAGAGAATGACCTCCACATATATTTTGTTTGTATCACTTTCCCTTCAGCCAGTCAGCACTTCAAATTTACCGGCAGTGGGAGAAATATTGCGAAAAATGTAAAATCACGTTTTTCCACCTGCCAACATAATTGCTTTGTGACCAGCTCAGGTGTAATGCATCACTAAGGCAGTACTACGCAATGACATACTGCAGCAGAGCTACAAGAGGTGGACTAAAGTACGGAAACACCAAAAGTACAACACTTTAGCACGTCTGATACGATTTAGGAAAACCGTTGGATTCGAAACAGCTCCCAGTTGTCTCGTCAGGTCCTGTTCGGTTTTCAAGTGAATCTTATACTATTCTTCCTTCGCAGTGGTCTCTCGTTCAGGTGTAGATGAAGAGCGATCACAAGCACTTCTCTTGTGGGATTCGTGAGTGCGACATTTTCTGCAGTAACTTTTGTTTGTTTTTCTTCACGATTCCCTTCGGTGACCATCCGTCACGATCACACGACACCACTTTTTTCCACTTCGTGACTTAGTAGATGATGTTTTTTTCCGATTTCCCTGTATGTGGCATGAATCTTCGATACAGTGCCTCTTGAGACACCGAACTTTCGGCTATCTTGGTTACGTAAACTACAAAACTGCCCACAATCCAATGCACTGAGATACGATTTAATGCACTCACAGCTACACAGATCACTGTATTCATAACGACTGACATTTGCAGCGTGTTGAGAGTAATTTTGTATTCTGTCAGGATTAGCTAATCGAGAGAGAAACTGTCATTTGTGTGAAATTCAATTTAGGTATTATATTTAAAACTTATTTAAAGTGCAGCACATTTTGCGCAGTAAAACGCTGAAACCCGTTGCCCAATAAAATAAGGTTCAAAATTGACGGCTGAAAGGCGTTTAATTTGACATCTTCCACCTCCACAATAGTTCTGTATTATTTCACTCTTGAACAGCGCGCTGCAGAAACGAACACCTATATCTTCTCGCGCGAGCTCTGATTTCCCTTATTATGATGATCTTTTCTCCATAAGCAGGTCGACGACAGCAAAATACTTTCACATTCGGAGGACAAAGATGGTGATTGAAATTTCGTGACAAGATTCCGCCGCAGCAGTAAACACCATTGCTTTAATAATGTCCACCCAAAATTCTGTATCATGTCAGTGACTCTCTCTCCGCTATTTCGCGCACGGTTTCAGAAAATATCGTTCTCGTGAAACACGGCTAGATCTTTATACTCATGAAGTAATAAGTGCTATCGACAGGGGATGTCAAATTAATTCCATATTTTTAGATTCCCAGCAGGCTTTCGGCACCATTCCTCTCAAGCGTCTTCTAACCAAACTGCGTGCCTACGGAATATCGCCTCAGTTGTGCGACTGGATTCGTGATTTCCTGTCAGAAAGTTCACAGTTCGCAGTAATAGACGGAAAGTCATCGAGTAAAACAGAAGTAAAATCCGGCGTTCCCCAAGCAAGTGTTACAGGCCCTCTGTTGTTCCTGATCTGTATTAACGACATAGGACACAAACTGAGCAGCCGTCTTAGATTTTTTGCAGATGGTGCTGTCATTTACCGTCTTGTGAAGTCATCAGATGATCAAAACGACTTGCAAAATGATTTAGATAAGATGCCTGTATGGTGCGAAAAGTGGCAATTGACCCTGAATAAGGAAAAGTGTGAAGTTATTCACATGAGTTCTAAAAGAAATCAGCTAAATTTCGATTACTCGATAAGTCACACAATCTGAAGGCTGTAAATTCAACTAAATACTTAGGGATTACAATTACAAATAACCTATATTGGAACGATCACATAGATAATATTGTGTGTAGAGCAAATCAAAGACTGAGATTCATTGGCAGAACACTTAGAAGGTGCTACACGTCTACTGAAGAGACTGCTTACACCACGCTTGTCCGCCCTATTCCGGAGTATTGCTGTAAGGTGTGGGATCAGCATCAGATGGGACTGACGGATGACATCGAAAAAGTACAAAGAAGGGTAGCTCGTTTTGTATTATCGCGAAACAGGGGAGTCAGTGTCATAGACATGATACGTGAATTGGAATGGCAATCATTAAAACAAAGGCGTTTTTCGTTGCGAGGGGATCTTCTCATTAAATTTCAATCACCAGTTTTCTCCTCCGATTGTGGAAACATTTTGTTGGCACCCACCTACATAGGGAGAAATGATCATCACGATTAAATAAGAGAAATCACGTCTCGCACAGAAAAATGTAAGTGCTCGTTTTTCCCGCGTGCCGTTCGAGAGTGGAACGGTAGAGCGACAGCTTGAAGGTGGTTAATTGAAGCCTCTGTCAGGCACTTTATTGTGAATAGCAGAGCAATCAGGTATATGTAAATGTAGATAATACAAAACGTGCTGCTCTCCTTTGACCTTTCTCGCTTATACCCGTTAATCGTATCTGGTAACTATTCGAGACCGCGCAGCAATCCTAGGAAAGATGACGGACGAACTAACACCTCAGTAATGTTACTTATAATCCGTCTTGATTGCAAATTTTTTATTCATCTGACCGGTTTCGGTTGATTCAGAACCATCTTCAAAATTTCCAATAAAGACGGATTATAAGTAACATTATAAAATCACTGATTGCTGTTATCCCATCAGACATTATGTCTGTTTTTGCAAAATAAACACCTCAGTCACAAACTTGTCTAGTTTTGTGGTCCACCATTTTCAATCTGCAATAATGAGACATTACCATCGAGGGGTAGGTAGCCTTCTTACATGCCAAGCACATTTTTGGAGCTTGATGTAAGATCCGTATCGTCATTCTAGGAGCCGGTCGCAGTGGCCGAGCGATTCTAGGCGCTTCAGTCTGGAACCGCGCGACCGCTACGGTCGCAGTTTCGAATCCTGCTTCGGGCATGGATGTGTGTGATATCCTTAGGTTCTACATCTACATCTACATGATTACTTTGCAATTCACATTTAAGTGCTTGGCAGAGGGTTCATCGAACCACAATCATACTATCTCTCTACCATTCCACTCCCGAACAGTGCGCGGGAAAAACGAACACCTAAACCTTTCTGTTCTAGCTCTGATTTCTCTTATTTTATTTTGATGATCATTCCTACCTATGTAGGTTGGGCTCAACATAATATTTTCGCATTCGGAATAGAAAGTTGGGGACTGAAATTTCGTAAATAGACCTCGCCGCGACGAAAAACGTCTTTGCTTTAATGACTTCCATCCCAACTCGCGTATCATATCTGCCACACTCTCTCCCCTATTACGTGATAATACGAAACGAGCTGCCCTTTTCTGCACCCTTTCGATGTCCTCCGTCAATCTGACCTGGTAAGGATCCCACACGGCGCAGCAACATTCTAACAGAGGACGAACGAGTGTAGTGTAAGCTTATCTATGTGGTGTTTCCAACTGAAGTTGTTCGTAATTTTAACACCCAGGTACTTAGTTGAATTGACAGCCTTGAGAATCGTACTATTTATCGAGTAATCGAATTCCAACGGATTTCTTTTGGAACTCATGTGGATCACCTCACACCTTTCGTTATTTAGCGTCAACTGCGACCTGCCAAACCATACAGAAATCTTTTCTAAATCGCTTTGCAACTGATACTGGTCTTCGGATGACCTTACTAGACGGTAAATTACAGCATCATCTGCGAACAAGCTAAGAGAACTGCTCAGATTGTCACCCGGGTCATTTATATAGATCAGGAACAGCAGAGGTTCCAGGACGCTTCTCTGGGGAACACCAAATATCACTTCAGTTTTACTCCATGATTTGCCGTCTATTACTACGAACTGCGAACTTCCTGACAGGAAATCACGAATCCAGTCGCACAACAGGCGATACCCCATAGGCCCGTAGCTTGATTGGAAGTCGCTTGTGAGGAACGGTGTCAAAAGCTTTCCGGAAATCTAGAAATGCGGAATCAACTTGAGATCCACTATCGATAGCGGCCATTACTTCGTGCGAATAAAGAGCTACCTGCGTTGCACAAGAACGATGTTTTCTGAAACCATGCTGATTACGTATCAACAGATCGTTCCCTTAGTTAGGTTTAAGTAGATCTAAGTTCTAGGGGACTGATGACCTCAGATGTTACGTCCCATAGTGCTAAGAGGCATTTGAACCATTTGCCATTCTAGGAATACAAATTTTTCTCCACCTATAACAAGTGAGGAGAAGTGCAGGACCGACGTCGGCTATCAATTTCAGATTTTTAATATTCAAGCGGAGCAGACAAAGGGCAGCCCGAACACGACAGAGCGAGAGGAGGCTGTGTGAAAAAGTATCATTGTGACTGCAACACCCAGATAGTGGGTGAGAGGCTTACCAGATGAAAAAGAGTCAGGTGAAGAACGTGGCTGTCGGGCTGGGGTCTGGAAGAGAGAGGAGGCCCGTCTGGGAGAGATGTAGCCCTGCGAGGTGGAGGAATCGGAACCAGCTGTCCGGCGGAGCAGAAGCGCCAACAGAGGGCGGCGGACGGTCGGTGCGCGGATTAGCACTTCTCAGGCCCACGGCTAGGGCCGCGCCAAGAATTTAATTAACTGGCTGCTGCCGCTGGGAAGTCTACGTCGCAAAAAGTTATGATCATCGGCCGGCATTGCCGTCCGTCACGGCTTCTGAAGGCGCAGAGACAAGAGGGCTGGGCGCCGCCTCGCTTTAATTGCTCCACGCAAAGTGGGTGCCGGGCCGGCAGGAGGGGCGAGCGGAGGCTACAGACGCCGGGGAAGTCCCGTGTGGTCCCCAGCGGGAGGCGGGGAACCACCCGACGGCGCCCGAAACCGAGATCAATGTCAGGGAAGCGCTCCTCCTAGGGCTCCGTCTCGGCCGGGCAATCCGGGAAATTAAAAATATGAAAAATTCAGTACCGACTTGTGCGTATTTTCGTTCGTCTATTCCAAAGATGAGCGGATCTGACGTGAAAGAGCTGCAAAAGTCAGGAACCGTCCGCCCCATCGTGTGCGGTGCAAGAGAGAGAAAGGCTTAGAGGCAACGGAAACGGGGAAAAGGAAGTGAAATGGAGGCGAGGCCGTGTGCAAAGCGAACGTTGAATAGCAAAGCAGATGTGGCTGAATGCGATACCAGTACTCTAGGCGGGCGACCAGAAACGTTAGTCCATCGTATGATACAGTGCACGAAAATGTTTTATACACTAAATATCGATAAAGCTTGTATAGCTTGAGTGTAAAAGCCCCCAAAGGAGCTACTTGCTTGCCTTTGTCTGTAAAAACTGGCGCCTTCTTTTGCAGTATGACTCACTTGCCAGTGATCTGTCCCGTTAGTAAATCCGAGAACTCGAAGATGTGCTATTGATATCTCGAGTAGCTGCTTCCAGTGCAATGACAGTACGTGGGAGACATATCCCGCCATACGAAAGAGTGAAACGAAAACTGAACATGGCAATAGGGAAACAATAGTGCTATTCCCACCTTGGGAGATGAAGATGGTTGCCCAGGATAGGGTAGCATGGAGAGTTTCATCAAACCAGTCTCAGGACTGAAGACCACAACAACAACAACCTTTAATAGGAAGATAATTGCCATGAAACATGGAATGTAGTCGAATTAAGTCGGGTGATGCTGAGGGAATTAGATTACGAAGTGAGACACTTAAAGTAGTAAAGGAGTTTTGCTATTTGGAGAGCAAAATAAGTGATGATGGTCGAAGTAGAGACGATATAAAATGTAGACTGGCAATGGCAAGGAAAGCGTTTCTGAAGAAGAGAAATTTGTTAACATCGAGTATAGATTTAAGTATCAGGAAGGTGTTTCTGAAAGTATTTGTATGGAGTGTAGCCTTGTGTGGAAGTGAAACATGGACGATAAACAGTTTGGACAAGAAGAGAATAGAAGCTTTCGAAATGTGGTGCTACAGAAGAATGCTGAAGATTAGATGGGTAGATCACATAACTAATGAGGAGGTATTGAATAGAATTGGGGAGAAGACGAATTTGTGGCACAACTTGACAAGAAGAAGGGACCGGATGGTAGGACATGTTTTGAGGCATCAAGGGATCACAAATTTAGCATTGTAGGGCAGCGTGGAGGGTAAAAATCGTAGAGGGAGACCATGAGATGTATACACTAAGCAGATTCAGAAGGACGTAGGTTGCAGTAAGTACTGGGAGATGAAGAAGCTTGCCCAGAATAGAGTAGCATGGAGAGAACAACAACCTTTAATAGGAAGATAATTGCCATGAAAAACTGTCTTATGAGCGAAGTTAATACTTCGAGAGGGACCTAACCGTGTTATTTGTTGTGGGAATCCCGTGCCAAAACATTCGTAAAGTACGTGAAAGAAAAACTTAGTGCAAAGTCCATAAAAATTGAGCAACTATCAAACAGAAACATTTAATAAGGCTTGTACAGTTACGATTTCCTATCCTAGAACATGTTTGCATACGAGGAACATCAGAATACACATAGAGACTGTATTCTTGCAATTTTAAACGCACACGGAAGTTGTATAAGTGATTAGAAGGTCAGCTGGTGCTTTTCAGTTGACCCTGAAACTGAAAGATCATGTAACTGGCAGGATCTATGGTACCGTTTTAGGTCACCATATTAGTCTAACGGATCAGACATGGTTCCCAGTAGGGCATCCTTCCTTCCAGGGTGCCGTTATGCACGTAGCCAAAATGTCCATAATGAGTTTGATAAAGATGCTACGTATCTATACGAGAAGCTCTAACTATCTTTTGGCATGCAAAAAGAGGGGATTATGTAATAGCAACTAAAGCTGCTAACAAGTAATTCAACTGGCGAAACACTGAACCCATGCTGGCCAATCAAATGTCATTAAACACCCAGAGAAAACCTTTCACGAAACGAAGGGAGAGTCACACTTCTAGGCGAAAAGCTTCCTGCTAGACCTTATTTGGTGCATTTGAATTACTGCTGGAAAATCACTCGAGGCCGCTTCTGAGTTTGAGAAATGGCTGATAGTTACAGTCACAGTCCGCATGCGGTCATCAGCTGCCGTCCTGCTTATGTGAAAATCAGGAATTCCCCCGTGTCACGTTTCACCCACAGACTGGCTGCTAATTAAGTGCACAAACGCTTCCATAAAAGTCCAGTTCCCGAAGTGGTGTCCCAAACTTGTAGCTAGTAGCACCCAAGAACAAGACCTCGAAATAATTATTAATACATCGGGTACCTTATTGCTTTCTCCTTTACTTGAATATGTATTGTGGGCATTGGATTATTTCAAAATAAGTTTCATAAAAGATAACTGCAATAAATTTAGCTGAAATCCAACAAAAGACAAATTTTTTGGAGAGAAAAACACTATATAAACGTATGTTACGTTTCTGCTGCGCCGGCGGTTATAGGCGCTTCAGTCCGGAATCGTGCTGCAGGTTCGAAACCTGCCTCGTGCATGGATGTGTGTGATGTCCTCAGGTTAGTTAGGTTGAAGTAGTTCTAAGTCTAGGAAACTGATGACCTCAGATGTTAAGTCCCATAGTGCTTAGAGCCATTTGAACCATTTGAACATTTCTGTTGATGGCACTGCTAGCCTGTTAATTTGATTATTCAAATGATTTTATACCGCCTGCAGTTGCAATTTTTCCGTATTTTTTGCACTATTCAACAATTTCGATCTTAGACAGTTTTCATGTAATTTTTTGTAGGTTCCAGGTGCTCCTCTAAAGTGTTATTGTTTATAGCTGAAAAGCGTAACTAACATAAATATGTAAATCAGAATGGTATAATAAATCTATATAACTCCGCCCACTGCTCTGTCAGCGCATTGGTACAGACCGACCGCCGTGCCATCCTTAGCTAGTGGCGTCATTTGATGCCGTACGGTGGGGTGTGGCGTCAGCACCCCTTTCTCCTGGCCGTTGTCAATTTTTGTAAGCTGGAGCCGCGACTACTCGCCCAAATAGCTCTTCATTCGGTAACAAGTGGCTGAGTCCATCCCGTTCCAGTCGTCTCACCAAGGAAAAATCCCTGGCAGTACGGTGAATCGAACCTGGGACCTCAGTTGTGGAGAGCGACCAGTCAGCTGATCACCTACCCTAAAGGGAACCTGGCAAATTGCAAAGGAGAAATAAGAAAAAATACCACATCTTTTGTTGAATGACTGTCGAATTAAAGAGTTATCGAGCCTTAGTCATCTGTTGTGGAAGAAAACGATGATCACTGTAGTCGGCATATTCGTCGAAAGAGAATTCAGCAACTTAGTTAATATTTAAAAATGGTTGTGTATCGTATATTTTTTCGTCTTAGTGAAAGATTTATTTCCGTATGAGTAGTGCCGATGACACTTGATCGCCTTCAGATCTATGTGGTTGAGTAAGAAACCCATCGCGTCTACACAGAAACTACGTTATATGATGTGTAGTTCCTGTTTAGACACGACAGGTTACTTACACAATTACATAAATGCGAAGGTGACACAGTGTCATCGACACTGCTCATACCATAATAAATCTACTTCTGAGGCAAAAAAAAGATATATAAGGGTTTTAAAAGCGACTGTAGGCTCCGTAGTCTTTCAGGTATTTCTTGAAGAGCAGACAAAAAAAAAATGGTTCAAATGGCTCTGAGCACAATGGGACTTAACATCTGAGGTCATCAGTCCCCTAGAACTTAGAACTACTTAAACCTAACTAACCTAAGGACATCACACACATCCATGCCCGAGGCAGGATTCGAACCTGCGACCGTAGCGGTCGCGCGGTTCTAGACTGAAGCGCCTAGAACTGCTCGGCCACACCGGCCGGCGAAGAGCAGACATCTTACAATAAATAGTACAGAGTCTCATTGATTACCATTTAGAATCAATCTGAATAGGCGCCCTGGAGATTTATGCCAGTTCCGATTCTTTTGGTGGGAAGCAGTAATATATTGCTCTACAACCAGTGGGCAGTAATTAAAACTGAGAATACACTTTGAAAGAAGCGGGAACCTTAACACAATTCGAATGCATCTATTCCCAAGGACTCTAAGCAGATTCGCTGGGCTAGACGATGACAGTGATAATGACCAGAATCTCATTGACCCTGCCTGTTGTTAATGAGATTGAAAAGCTACGTGATATGCCAGGGACTTCTCGTATCTGATTCAATGCTAGTGCTCAATACTGTGCACGTTCAGAATGTAAAATTCACCATTATTGCCTTGGAAAGAACGTAGTATATGTGCTCTCCCATTAACTTCTCCAGAGAATGCAGTTGGTACATACTCCGACAACGACCCGGCATCTTTTGTTGCTTTAGCAATACATCCGCGGATGGCCCATTTGTTATTGTCTTCCACTGCTCGAAAAAAAAAGCGACAGCCAATATAAAACTGACGATATGTCCCTTTTCATGGTGTTGATACAACGCACAGAAAAAAGTGGACCTATTAAAAATTTTATCATCATATACACAACTGCCAACAATTGTACGTGCCGAAACGCACTAACGTAGTTTAAAAGCGACCTTATCATAAAAGTTTCGCAAGAAGAATATGGACGTACGTTCTAAAATATTCGTCACGGTTCTCCATCCGCGTTTCATCAGTGGTATTGAAACGGCAGTGCCGCTACCCTGTTTTTGTGCTTCGTTGACGGTTTTCCTCGATACGAGCTGAATAAAAGAAGATGGGGATCGAGACGGTGAGGAGTTAGAGGGAGGGGGAGGGGGAAGGAGGGGGGGGGGGGGGGCTGTGCAGAATCTGTTGTATCGCAGAGAGCGAGAGGAGAACGCTGACGGGGGGAACCGCAACGGAGTCCGCCAAGTCTTCGGCAGCCACCCCTCCCACCCAACAGTCCGCATCGATTCATCAGGCTAATGGCTGAAGGAATCCAATGGGCCGAACCGAGGCGCTCCGCTCCGGATGAATAATCAGCGCCCGAGACATTCCGAGATCGAGATTTCTGACTGAGCCGCGCCACCGCCCGACTCGTTTCTCCATCTGCGTGATTGTTTTCCGTTCCTCGTGTCCGCGTCGTATCTGGGACGAAAATAACGATCTGACGTTTGACGATGTGGCTACGCAGTTTTTGCTACACATTTCACTTTCAATTTTTTTTTACTACGTGAAATGCACTTGCAGTGCCCCCGCTATTCTGTAGCGTGCTGCTGTTGGCAATTTCTTATCCTTGGTCGTAGCGAATCTGGTGATAATGTACGGCAGCCACTGAGAATCGACGAATATAATGATTTCTTTCAGCAGAATTTCCGAATCGATTACTTTTTTCGATATGGAGAGTGCGAGATGAACTTCTATTGCTGTGCGATTTTACGAATTTTAAGGTTGGTTACTCATTTTAATGTTTTTTTTTCCATAAATAGGGCGATTTCCAAGATTTCTGTAAGAGCGGGATCTACAAGTACGGCTTACATTACTGTGAGGGAAAAGAGCAGCAACCAGCGTTAAAGTCTTATTATCGGGAGATGCTGTCCATTCCTTCCCCCACCCGCCAGGGTAGCCGAGAGCGCTAACGCGCTGCTTCCTGGACTCGGGTAGGCGCGCCGGCCCCAGATCGAATCCGCCCGGTGCATTAACGACGACGGCCGGTGTGCCGGCCAGCCCGGACGTGGTTTTTAGGCGGTTTTCCACATCCTCCAAGGTGAATACCGGGCTGGTCCCCACGTCCCGCCACAGTTACACGGCCCGCAGACATTTGAAACACATTCACGCTATTTCACGATTAACACTAGACGCATACAGCTGAGGTATACTACTTCCGTCCTGGGGGGTATGGGGTGGCGGCAGGAAGGGCATCTGGCCACCCCTTAAACTTAACGATGCCAATTGCGTACTTAACCCTGCCGACCCTGCGAACAATGCGGGATAAGGCAGTAGCAAAAGAAAGAAAGAAAGCTGTCCATTCCCCTCACCCCCCCCCCCCCCTTCCCACACACAATACTTTTTTCTGCTGGCAAATTTACCGAGTTCCAGGTTGGTTTGGGACGTGTGATGTGTGAGGCTAATTGCGTTGGTTGATTTGCCGAAGGCAACAAATGTCAACCCAAAACAGCATTTGGTAACAGTCTGTATTTAACGTAGATTGGGCTGTGATAAACTGGACGTGAATTGGGGAAGCTGACGAATACGAACACCGAAAGATGTTCGCAACAACAGACTGTTGTGTAGTGTTGCCGATGTTTGCGTACCTCGTTACTATCACCAACTTATGTGTGTCTCACTTCCTAATTTGCCGCAACTTCTTAGTATGTGGTGAACTTGGTATCTAACCGGGCAAAATAGCTGTTAACTTCTAGGTACATTAAGAACGATTGGCTGCCGACACTCGATGCATCATTCGTCGGGTCCATTTAACACTACGCGAACGAAAAATGGTTCAAATGGCTCTGAGCACTATGGGACTTAACATCTGATGTCATCATTCCCCTGGAGCTTAGAAATACTTAAACCTAACTAACCTAAGGACATCACACATATCCATGTCCGAGGTATGACTCGAACCTGCGACCGTAACGGTCGCGCGGTTCCAGACTGAACCGCCTAGAACCGCTTGGACACAGCTGCCGGCATTACGCGAACAGTAACCAAAAACAGCACTCAACTGAAGAGCGACGGACACTGTAAGTGCACTTTGATCATATAGACTTGCGAGGTGCCGGGGCTAGCAGTGTATTTAACACTAAATAATTCTAGAATCTTCATATGAAACTGATGCTCTAAGCCCCCCCCCCCTTTTCTAACTCCGACTTTTGCTGTTGCACATGGATTAAGAAGAAACGCGAAGTGACTGCAGTCGACCCTGCAAGTGGAGTAGAAAAGAGTTTGGCACCTGCAATACTTTAATTGGATAGAAATTAATTAGATAATGGAAAGTTTCATTAACGTAGTGAGAAATGAAAGGGTTGCTCTACCGATTAACAGAATGAAAGTTCTGTCCAAAATAACAATTTGATTTATTCTGACTGAACTCAAAATAATAAACAAAACGCTTGAAACATTTACAATACATCAAATTGGATACTCAAATAAATGCTGTGAAGGTGAAGTTGTCCATAAACCACATTGTGACATTTATGACCAAGCGCTATGTGGAGCCAATTCCTTGAAACTCAAATCTTAAGAGCAACGCCCAGCGAACCCAACATTAATTGCTGCTACAGTAGTGATAACTCAGACAATGAACATCCAAGACAGAACCACGTAAGAAAAGACGGGAACAGGCGCGCTCTGCTGAGCTCTGATTATCACCTAGCAAAATTCCCTAGTCTGCCGGTGCTGCGGACATACATTACCAAGCTGTCTTCTTAACTGGAACGACACGATCTGGCGTACCGGAGGCGATGGCTGGTTGCTTCGACGTTCCGTCGTGGTGATGATAATGTCACGAGTATAGCCCGAAACAAATTATCCTGGTCTGGTTCTTCCAGACTAAAGACTTCCTAGCAACACAGATGCGCCTCTGAGGGAGACGAAGAAGGCTCGCTACACAATCACTGACGGTACAGATATTGATTTTAACAAGCGAAGTCACACAGTAACTCCGATACAGTCAATTTTAGCCAAACTGCTCAATACGGACAACATAGGCCGCTTGTACGCAGAACGCTCAATTGCCAACTATATTCGGAAAGTTACGTTGAAGTCGAAACTTCAGCAACTTCGTCAAACAGTCACAGTTACTGTTCTTCAAGACGTTCAGCCAGTCACATGTGTCCACAGCCACTTCGGGTTTTTCATTTCTAACAGCAGCAGAGTTAATATGTGCTGTAGGTTTACGTTTTTGTTGTAACCGTAACGTCAGTCGTCAGTTGGCATTTTATGGCAGCCACCTATAAATTGGCAACTTCTGTAGGCACTTATAACTCCCATATAAAACGGGGCTACTTATCTTACTTGGCATTATCATTCTCTCAAATCTGTTTTTTTTCTTTTTTTTTTATTCAGCGCTGCTCTCAGTTTCTTAAAATAAACTTAGGCCTATTGTTTGAAGTTTTGCATTCGCATCTGCAAGATGTAGGAAAGAAACCTCTTGTCGTATTAATATTATTTCCCCCAAAAGACAAGAGGTTCATTTTCAGAAAACTCACATCAATTACCTTTAATTATAATATTCACTCCTGTCTTGATTCATACAACTTTTAAATCGATATGAGCATGTACAGAGTGAAGTAAACTACTACTATTACACAGAAAGAAAAACACCAAAAGAGATATTTTAGATATTATCAACGTGTTTGCTTGTACTGAAAATTTTACTTCTCCGACAAGAGGTCCCTTTTCGCTTTCCGTCTCACGTACACAGAGAAGTCTCAACGCTAGGAAACTGTGCAGAATTATATGGCTGTTGACCTTCAACGAAAACAAAAGTAACTACCCATAAATAAGTAGACATACATTACTGTATGAATACGTGATTGCAGAGCAATCTCTTGAAGTTGTAATAACCATAAAATATTTAAGAGTAACTGTACAGAGCGATTGAAAGGTGTGTGACCACATAAAACTAATCATCTGGAATCAAAGCACCGGATGGGATTGATAGAAGATCATCACGTTTCGTTACAGGTTCATTTAGAAAGCGCGAAAGTCACCTCCAGTGACAAACTTCCATTAAAGGCGTTGCGCATCACGATGTATTTTCTTGATCGTACGCTCCCAGAATAGTTCATCAATATATTGCTTGCTCCTGTACCTAGTGAAAAGACCTATAAGGTAAAATTAGAGAGTTTTAAGGTCACATGGAGGCTTACCAGCAGTTGGTCTTCCCGCGAATCAATCGCAACTGGAATAGGAAAGGGCAGAACTAACAGTGTTACACATAGTACTCACCATCACACACCATAAGTTGGCTTGCCGGATGTAAACAATGCTGGAAGAAAAGTTAGCACATCTGGAAAGACAGCGTCGATTTTCATCCGATGACGGGTTACGACACCTGGGAGATAGTAGACAGTAGGTTGTAATGGTTCTTTAATTTCGAAACCATTACCACCCGCCAACCCTAGTTTTCGATAGCGTAGATTAATGAATATTTTTCTACGTAATGTCTCATATTTTTCACTGTATTCAAATTTGGTTTCTTTTTTATACGTATGTACGTCGATATTTTGTGATGTTGAAATCGACATAATATCTAGTGTGAATATCTTTGTACTTATTGTTATCTTTGAAACTGGCTTGTGACTTTTAGCGCGGAAGCGTACAGGGTAGTCAAGTTTTTGTGCTGAATGAACAGTCTTGACTTTGTGTTGGAAATGAAAAGTTGAGTCTGAGTTTTGGACGATGAAAAATGTGAGTTGTATTAAGAGCAGTAACGGCTACGAAATTGTATGATAAAGTAATGTTTTGAACATGCGAAAGTATAAAAAGTTCAATAAATGTGAATTTTTGTGAAGAGTGAGTGTCAAGAATTATTTTCAAGTGACCATTGTTTAAAAAAGTATGAAGCACATTGCAATGAAAAACACAAATCATCAAATTAATCCTGAAAGATTGTCTTCGTAAGTTCTTCAAGTCGGTGTAATGAACATCCGAGTGCCTTTCGCAAAAACAGCGATAGTCACGATACCTAGACAAAATTTTTAATTACGAGCCAAAGCCAGAGCGAGATCGTCGTTGGATTGCAAATACAAGATAAGCGATATTATTGTTAACTTTCTTCAGTGACTGTAATCAATTGATGTAGCAATACCCGCCACATTAAAGACCTTTCAGCTGCGCAAAAAAAGATCATACTTTGAGTGCGCGACGTGATAATTTTTGAACTAAGTAACTGTTAATGGAAGTATTGTTATAAGGAGTTCAGATAATGGTGTCAACATCGTCCGCCAACAGATAGCGTAGTGGCATAGGTAAGAGAGCAACATCTGTGTCCACCGTTTAATAGGAAATACTCACAGCCAGTTGGCTCAGTGTGGTGCAAACGTGTGAAGCGAGCAGGCAACTAGGTCACGGAGACGCAAACGTGCTTCCTGCAGCCAACTGAGCGAGTTTGAAACAGGGTCAAATTGTGTCCTACCGAGTGGCGGGATGGTCCTTTCGGAGAATCGGACGTGGTGCGTCAGTTGTGGAACTATACTGGTATCAGTAGTTTCGTGAACATTCTCACACCCGAAGACGAGGTTCTGGACGTCCACGCAGCACACACGCCCGCTACGATCGTCGTGTTGTAAGGGGAGGAGCGGCACATCGTACAGCTATCACAAGACAGGTAACAAGGCTCACGAGCCCAGACGTGTCAACATGAATTGTTGTCAGTCGGTTGTTAGCAGTGGGATTATGGACACGTACACCTCTAGCCCCTCTTCCACCCACGCCTCAGCATCGAGGTGCACGGCTCGATTGGTACCACGAAAGGATCACTTTGTAACTTCCCCCTCACTTATCGACCTTAATGACAGTGAAAAATTAAACCGCGTGTACCTAATGGAAATTTGGGAAAAGCAATCGTCACCGAAGTTAATCTGTCGGTAAAGAGGGAGGAAAGGGTTACATCTAAATGAAAGGAAAAATGCAAATGAAACTGGTGGAAATTAATTTTGAAAAGGGGTAAAGTTAATAAAGAAAGTAAATGTGCGGCCGTTACGTTAACAACTAACTAGCGGTAATTAGATATTTGAGATTTGGGGGAAATTATGGTCGCCAGTCCTATGGACAATTACTATAGTAACTAAAAAATAAAGGTTATTACACATATAATTAGCACTAGAAGCGTGGCAACTGAAGGTTGACACGTGTAGTGTGAAAACTGAAAGTTTGTCAGAAGTAATAAATTTCGCTACACACTGACTTAATTTAGCAAAAGAAATTAATAAAACCGGAAAATAGAAAGTTAATTTAGTGACTGAGATTAATAGTGAACTTTGTTTCTGAAACATATCGAAATTCAGTAAAATACAGTTAGTCTTGGGCTACCTCAACAATCATTTCAAAAGCTACTTGAATCTACGCAATTTAGAAATAAGAGATTTAACTTTGAACTTGAATTAAATGATTCTGAACAATTAACAATAGTAAAATTTAGTACGTACCAAGCTGAGCTGGAGTCACAGGTAAGCTAAAATATGCAAACAAAACTCGCACTCTTAATTTGTGCTTGTGTAATCTAAATAATGTAGCCAGCTACGAATACTTTAACTGAACTTTGAAATTAAAGCAGTGAAATCGAATGATGCTGGCGTTTGAATTTCAACGACACTCGGGTTCATTCCGGAAAAGGAAGGGACCCTGCTTGGTAACGCAATAGGGACAATGAGCAACAAATGTTCATGCTAAGTTGCTGTAATTATAGTTACGAAAATGGAACAGTTTGAAAAGCTGAGGTCTGCCATACAGTTCTAAAACTTTACGTGCTTCCAGTCTTCCTTGTTGGTTGATTGAAGGTTTGAAGCCGTCGATCGAGGAGGTGGCGACAGTCACTCATTGTCGGCTGTCGCTGTTGCAGAAGCTGGATGTTGGCGCGCCTTCTTCTCGACACGGTCACCAGGCGAAACGGGCTCTTGATGTGCGCCAGCTAATGCTTCCCGTCTGCGACACCGTGTCAGAAACTATCATAGCAAGTCGAGCGCAATTACATGCTGCCCAACTCCGAAAGCGCGGCAACTCGCGGGAGCGTCACACAACACACCTGCTCCACTGCACCACCCCAGCCAGACTCACTCTGCTCAGCCCGCGCTCCACGCGGCAGAGTTAACCCTACCAAAGATCCTAAACACTTTGGTTCTCCACACGACCTATCGATGTATTCGTTCGATAGCATAGTTTTCCCTAGGCCAGACCCAGCGTATAAATACAAGTAATATTCACAAAACAAACAACATAAATGCGTAAATATATATCTACAAACAGTAAAACAATTACAATATATAAAGACACAGAAATGTCATATCTTGAGGTAACAATACAAGGAAAAAAATTATAGTACAATAGGTGGAAATAGGAGGATATGCATTTCCGGCGTTACAACTTGAAATGGACTTCAGCGGTGAAAGGAGGTGCTTCCTGCACACAAGTGATGGGCATCTGCGAGCACGACGTGGACCAGGTAAGCTCTGTCTCGTGGGGTGCATTCGTCCAAGACACGCTGGTCACACCCCAGGCCTTATGGTGTGGGATGCGATAAGCTACAACTCTTGTTCATCTTTGGTGCTTCTGGAGGGGACGCTAAGCAGCACTTGGTACGTCCAGAGTGTTGTTACACTCGTTCTTTTGCCGTTCTTGCAATAGGAGGGTAATGTGTTGTTCCGCAAGGACAATGCTCGCCCACACACTGCTAGTGAAACTTGTAATGGTACTTGAATTACGTAACCATTACTGCACCTCACCTCAACCTCTCGATACCAGCAATATTGTACTGTGTTTCTGTAAAATAGTTAACACATTTCTGTGACAACATTCAGCATTCAGATTTGGTTTCATTAATGTAGAGGTACTTCGATACATCGATATGTATATCTTGCAATGATATTAGTCTTATGTGTATTCTTTCTTTTGTCTTTTCTTGTAACTCTGATTTTTGGGCGCGTAAGCGGTTATTATAGAGTCAAGCTTTGGTCGTCATGTTAAAAAGACGCAAATTGTAGTCAGTTTATGAAATGTGAACTTTAACAGTGAGGAAGATATTTTCAAGTATGTTTCATATGTGAAGTGATGTTTTGGAACGAGTTACGTGATATTGCAACAAAAGTAATAAAAAAGAAGTGTAACTTAAATTCGGAGTGCTGATTACATCACCATTGTCCTAACTTGCAAAAGTTTAATCTTGAAGAATGGTTTATGAAACACATCTATAAAACTTTTGAATATCGCAGAATAACACCTAGGCCTCTTTGCATCCGAGCTTGGAATCATCTCTACCTAGATTTTCGACGATTGAGCCATGAGTTCACAACGAGACCAGCGTGGGAAACACGAAAAGATGAGTGCCTAGTTTATCCATTATTTCAAGAAATGACTTTATTAACTGTGCTCTAATGACACCTGCCACATAATATAACTTCGTTGTTGCCCGAAAATGCAATATTTAGCAGCGTGAGCAACACTACAATCATAATTCATTTTTGACCTTTGTTGTGGTAGGGTTGTTAGAAACTCAAGATTCTCTACAAGACGTGGAGGACCCATAAAACTCATCAACCAACAACTCTTACAGAACCACGTGAAGAGGTGGAGCAGGCCTATCCTAGGCCAGTATTCGCCATCTGTACGATCGACTGGATGCTAGAGTCAGTGCCTTCACTGGCGGCAGTGAACGCTACATCACCTACTAATACGGGTGCTTCAGCATGGGACAAAACCTGGATCCCAGGTCCCTCAGAACCGCTTGTGCTATTAATCTGTAAATGTAATCACTTCATGTACTCCATACGCACTGTTGCAACAACATTTCATGAGTGTATTTGAAACTTCTAAAAGGATGTACTGTTTTTTTTTCCGGCGGTGTATGTGTCTGTAGATGTAAATGTGCTATTACAATTCAACTGATTCCCTAAAGTATCGACTATGTTGTTTGCAGAATGAGATTTTCAGTCTGCAGCGGAGTGTGCGCTGATATGAAACTTCCTGGCACATTAAAACTGTGTGCCGGACCGAGACTCGAACTCGGGACCTTTGCCCTTCGCGGGCAAGTGCTCTACCATCTGAGCTACCCAAGAACGACTCACGCCCCGTCCTCGCAGCTTTACTTCTGCCAGTACCTCGTCTGCTACCTTCCAAACTTTACAGAAGCTATCCCGCGAACCTTGCAGAACTAGCACTTCTGAAAGAAGGGATATTGCGGAGACATAGCCACAGCCTGGGGGATGTTTCCAGAATGAGATTTTCACTCTGCAGCGGAGTGTGCGCTGATATGAAACTTCCTGGCAGATTAAAACTGTGTGCCGGACCGAGACTCGAACTTGGGACCTTTGCCTATCGAGGGCAAGTGCTCTACCATGTTGTTGTTGCGGACGCAGAATGGGCTGTAGAAAGACCCCCGGGGGCCACGGGCACTGCTGCTCTTCCCTTGACTGCGGGCCTGTACTGAGGAAGAGGACCACCCTCCCACCCCCACCCCTTCGCCCTTACCGGAGGGAAGCGGCGTCGGCCGGTGTCCATCACGTGCCGCCCTCCGTTTCACGCTCCATTACGCGCCGTCTCATCCGAAGTGGAGGTCGCCGGCCTCCGCCTCGGCCTTGCGGGTCCGCCGCCCCCGCTGCATAAAGAACGCCGCCGCCGCCGCCGGTCACGAGCACCGCCGCCGCCCACCCACTCGCCTCTCCGCATCGCCTCCCGCCGCGTATTTAAATTTTGGAATACCTTTAAAACCGTTTGGCGGTAGCGCCGTCGCGCGGATGGGATACGCACCGACGTGCGAGCGTTCGTGGTGCTCGAGGCCCGTACGCCACATTTTTAGCGAGAGCCGCGCTAGAATTCCGCCTTCGGTTGCGTCTATTAAACTGATACCGCCGCCTCACCCCTCCCGCCTTTACTTTACTCCTTCGCTTCCACGCTCACTTTCCCTCCACCTCCTCCCCACACCTCCCCCATCTCTTTGCCCCGCACCTCTTCGACCCCTCCGCGTTCCAGAACTTTCAAAGGCGCTCCACCGCGGCGTACTACTACGTGCTGCCTTCTGTTTCATATTCTATTTCTTCCACAAAACGAGATATAAAGGTAACGCAGGAAGGGGAGCATCGGTGGTGTGAGGGGGAGTAGGGGTGTGTGGTGTCGGAGAAAGGGGCGAGGCCGCGGGTGTCGGGATACGTGACGCAGCCGGGGGAAATGAGATCAAGAGAAGAAAGCCAAAAAAGCTCTCATGAACAATGTATGGCCGCCAGAAGGGTTCAGCACTCGGCGCGCAGCCCGAAGCCCCGCACACTCTCGTCAGATGACGGACGCCCTGCCGGGTCACCGTCGCAGGCTGCAGTCCGCCGCCAGCATCTGGGGCCTCAGACGCTTTGGCCGCCTTTCGGATGAAACTCCGTGAGGGTTGTTTTTTCTTTTTGCTGAACTGCAACTGAGAATGTTGTAGAGGGTGTTTCACAATTATAGCGAAAATACAGGTTGTAATGGGTACAAGTGCAGGTATTTCTATTGGTGAGTGAGGACAGTGTACTGAACGACATATATCAGTATTTACTTCATTTACAGAGTAATAATTTTAGCTATTTGAAGGAGTGCGTTTTCACGTTGGTTAGTACCTCCTAGCACAAGTGGCAACAGAAAGCTGTTAATACTTATTTTCCAATGGTTACCAAGGCAATGTAAGCTTTCACGGCCGGTATTGTCTTCACTTAAAACTTCCGGGCTGATAGGCCGTGGTCGAAGTATAACACTGTCTCCTGACGTTTCGTCTCCGACTGCGGGAGACGTCCTCAGAGGTGCTGCAGTTCGCCGCTTTATCTCCGAGGATGTCTCCCGCAGTCGGAGACGAAACGTCAGGAGACAGTGTTATACTTCGACCACGGCAAGTTTTAAGTGAAGGTTACCAAGGCAGGTGTCGAAGAGTGGACACGTGGGCTAAAACTGTTGATCTATACTGCTTATTTACAAATCACGTTCAAATTTAGGGGTATCGTTTGCAACGAGCCGCGAAATTTGTGGGGATCAAGACACCAAGGGAAGGGATGATTTCAATGACGCCTTTCATGCCAAATCCTGAGGCTTTTTCGTGTCGATTCTGACAATGGGTGTCGTCGTTCTAGCCTCATCTACATCTACATCTACATCTGCATGGATACTCTGTAGTAAGTGCCTGGCAGAGGGTCATCGAACCACCTTCACAATAAGTCTCTATTCGTGGGAACATCTACATTTATACTCCGCAAGCCACCCAACGGTGTGTGGGGGAGGGCACTTAACGTGCCACTGTCATTACCTCCCTTTCCTGTTCCAGTCGCGTATGGTTCGCGGGAAGAAAGACTGCCGGAAAGCCTCCGTGCGAATTTTTCATTCGTGATTTCCTCGGGAGGTATAAGTAGGGGGAAGCAATATATTCGATACCTCGTCCAGAAACGCACCCTCTCGAAACCTGGACAGCAAGCTACACCGCGCCTCTCTTGCAGAGTCTGCCACTTGAGTTTGTTAAACATCTCCGTAACGCTATCACGCTTACCAAATAATCCTGTGACGAAAAGCGCCGCTCTTCTTTGGATCTTCTCTATCTCCTCTGTCAACCCGATCTTATACGAATCCCACACTGATGAGCATTACTCAAGTATAGGTCGAATGAGTGTTTTGTAAGCCACCTCCTTTGTTGATGGATTACATTTTCTAAGGACTCTCCCAATGGATCTCAACCTGGTACCCGCCTTACCAACAATTAATTTTATATGATCATTTCACTTCAAATTGTTCCGTACGCATACTCCCAGATATTTTACAGAAGTAACTGCTACCAGTGTTTGTTATGCTATCATATAATCATACAATAAAGGATCCTTCTTTCTATGTATTCGCAATACATTACATATGTCCATCTTTTTAGCGATGGTTGCAGGACTCGACATTTCGATAGAAGATGTCAAATTAAACGCCTTTCAGCCGTCAATTTTCAACCCTATTTTGTTGGGCAACGCGTTTCAGAGTTTTGCTACGCCATCTTCAGGACCCTGACCGACGTCTAGGAATAATCTACCTCGCTTGCGATCAAAACTGGGGCCAGCAATACTGGTATTAGTAGACATTTGTTGCAGTGACCACTTCAACGATCAGTATTGCTGGCCCCATTTTCGATCACAAGCGAGGTAGATTATTCCTACACGTCAGTCAGGGGCCTGATGATGGCGCAGTAAAACGCTGAAACTCGTTACCCAATTAAAAAAGGTTGAAGATCGATGGGTGAAAGGCGTTTAATTTGACATCTTCCAGCTACACAATAGTTCTCCATTATTTCACTCTTGAACAGCGTGCGGAAGATAATAACACCTATATCTTCCCGTGCGAGTTCTGATTTCCCTTACTTTATTATGGTGATCGTTTCTCCCTATGCAGGTCGGCGTCAAAAAAATATTTTCACTTTCGGAGGAGAAAGTTGCTGAGTGAAATTTCGTGACAAGATTCCGCCGCAACATAAACCACCTTTGATTTAATGATGTCCATCGCAAATCCTGTATCATGTCAGTGCCTCTCTCTCCCTTATTTCGCTATAATACAAAACGTGCTGCTCTTCTTTGACCTGTCTCACTGTTCTTCGTTAATCGTATCTGGTAACGATTCCAGAGTGCGCAACAGTAAAGAGGACGGACAAGCGTAGTGTATGCAGTTTCTTTAGTAGATCCGTAACATTTTCTAAGTGTTCTGTCAATAAAACGAAGTCTTTGGTTTGCCTTTCCCACAACATTTTCTACGCGTTCTTTCCAATTTAAGTTGGTCGTAATTGTAATTCCCAGGTGTTTAGTTGAATTAAGGGCCTTTGGATTTGATTTATTTATCGTGTACCCGATGCGTCAAAAGGAGGAGCGAAATGTGACTAAGAGAAGATGTGACGACTTTACAATCGCGTGACGCTTCCAATGTGGCGTGAAGCGTCGGCGAGCTTTTGCACCGTCACAGGGAAAGGTGTAGGCACCTATGAGCCAAATTTCCAACTTAGACAGTTACGGGATTTCGAAACAGTGATCCTCTAACTTTGTTGCACAATGTATATAAGAGACATTCACGAAATACAAAGCAATGATTTTAAATGTTGATATCTACATCTGCAGCCATACTCCGCAAGCCACCTGACGGTGTGTGGCGGAGGGTACCTTGAGTACCTCTATCGGTTCTCCCTTCTATTCCAGTCTCGTATTGTTCGTGGAAAGAAGGATTGTCGGTATGCCTCTGTGTGGGCTCTAATCTCTCTGATTTTATCCTCAGGGTCTCTTCGCGAGATGTACATAGGAGGGAGCAATATACTGCTTGATTCCTCGGTGAAGGTATGTTCTCGAAACTTCAACAAAAGCCCGTACCGAGCTACTGAGCGTCTCTCCTGCAGTGTCTTCCACTGGAGTTTATCTACCATCTCCGTAACGCTTTCGCGATTACTAAATGATCCTGTAACGAAGCGCGCTGCTCTCCGTTGGATCCTCTCTATCTCTTCTATCAACCCTATCTGGTACGGATCCCACACTGCTGAGCAGTATTCAAGCAGTGGGTGAACAAGCGTACTGTAACCTACTTCCTTTGTTTTCGGACTGCATTTCCTTAGGATTCTTCCAATGAATCTCAGCATGGCATCTGCTTTACCGACGATCAACTTTATATGATCATTCCATTTTAAATCACTTCTAATGCGTACTCCCATATAATTTATGGAATTAACTGCTTCCAGTTACTGACCAGCTATATTGTAGCTAAATGATAGAGGATCTTTCTTTCTGTGTATTCGCAGCACGTTACACTCGTCTACATTGAGATTCAATTGCCATTCCCTGCACCATGCGTCAATTCGCTGCAGATCCTCCTGCATTTCAGTACAATTTTCCATTGTTACAACCTCTCGATATACCACAGCATCATCCGCAAAAAGCCTCAGTGAACTTCCGATGTCATCCACAAGGTCATATATGTATATGGTGAATAGAACAGTCCTACAACACTCCCGTGCGGCACACCTGAAATCACTCTTACTTCGGAAGACTTCTCTCCATTGAGAATGACATGCTGCGTTCTGTTATCTAGGAACTCTTCAATCCAATCACACAATTGGTCTGATAGTTCATATGCCCTTACTTTGTTCATTAAACGACTGTGGGGAACTGTATCGAACGCCTTGCGGAAGTCAAGAAACACGGCATCTACCTGGGAACCCGTGTCTATGGCCCTCTGAGTCTCGTGGACGAATAGTGCGAGCTGGGTTTCACACGATCGTCTTTTTCGAAACCCATGCTGATTCCTACAGAGTAGATTTCTAGTCCCCAGAAAAGTCATTATGCTCGAACATAATACGTGTTCCAAAATTCTACAACTGATAGATGTTCGAGATATAGGTCTATAGTTCAGCACATCTGTTCGAAGTCCCTTCTTGAAAACGGGGATGATCTGTGCCCTTTTCCAATCCTTTGGAACGCTACGCTCTTCTAGAGACCTACGGTACACCACTGCAAGAAGGAGGGCAAGTTCCTTCGCGTACTCTGTGTAAAATCGAACTGGTATCCCATCAGGTCCAGCGGCCTTTCCTCTTTTGAGCGATTTTAATTGTTTCTCTATCCCTCTGTCGTCTATTTTGATATCTACCATTTTGTCATCTGTGCGACAATCTAGAGAAGAAACTACAGTGCAGTCTTCCTCTGTGAAACAGCTTTGGAAAAAGACATTTAATATTTCGGCCTTTAGTCTGTCATCCTGTGTTTCAGTACCATTTTGGTCACAGAGTGTCTGGACATTTTGTTTTGATCCACCGACCGCTTTGACATAAGACCAAAATTTCTTAGGATTTTCTGCCAAGTCAATACATAGAACTTTACTTTCGAATTCACTCAACGCCTCTCGCATAGCCGTCCTCACACTACATTTCGCTTCGCGTAGTTTTTACGGCTGAAAGCAAGGGGAAACTACAGCCGTAATTTTTCCCGAGGGCATGCAGCTTTACTGTATGGTTAAATGACGATGGCGTCCTCTTGGGTAAAATATTCCAGAGGTAAAATAGTCCCCCATTCGGATCTCCGGGTGGGGACTACTCAAGAGGACGTCGTTATCAGGAGAAAGAAAACTGGCATTCTACGGATCGGAGCGTGGAATGTCAGATCACTTAATCGGGCAAGCAGGCTAGAAAATTTAAAAAGGCAAATGGATAGGTTAAAGTTAGATATAGTGGGAATTAGTGAAGTTCGGTGGCAGGAGGAACAAGACTCCTGGTCAGGTGAATACAGGGTTATAAATATAAAATCAAATAGGGGTAATGCAGGAGTAGGTTTAATAATGAATAAAGAAATAGGAGTGCGGGTAAGCTACTATAAACAGCATAGTGAACGTATTATAGTGGCCAAGATAGACACGAAGCCCATGCCTGCTACAGTAGTACAAGTTTATATGCCAACTAGCTCTGCAGATGACGAAGAAATTGAAGAAATGTATGATGAGATAAAAGAAATTATTCAGGTAGTGAAGGGAGACGAAAAGTTAATAGTCATCGGTGACTGGAATTCGACAGTAGGAAAAGGGAGAGAAGGAAACATAGTAGATGAATATGGATTGGGGCTAAGAAATGAAAGAGGAAGCTGTCTGTTAAAATTTTGCACAGAGCATAACTTAATCATAGCTAACACTTGGTTCAAGAATCATCAGAGAAGGTTGTATACATGGAAGAATCCTGGAGATACTAAATTTTATCAGATAGATTATATAATGGTAAGACAGAGATATAGGAACCAGGTTTTAAACTGTAGGACATTTCCAGGGGCAGATGTGGACTCTGACCACAATCTATTAGTTATGAACTGTAGATTAAAACTGAATAAATTGCAAAAAGGTGGGAATTTAAGGAGATGGGGCCTGGATAAACTAACTAAACCAGAGGTTGTAAAGAGTTTCAGGGAGAGCATAAGGGAACAATTGACAGGAATGGGGGAAAGAAATACGGTAGGAGACGAATGGGTAGCTCTGAGGGATGGAGTAGTGAAGGCAGCAGAGGATCAAGTAGGTAAAAAGACGAGGGCTAGTAGAAATCCTTGGGTAACAGAAGAAATATTGAATTTAATTGATGAAAGGAGAAAATATAAAAATGCAGCAAATGAAGCAGGCAAAAAGGAATACAAACGTCTCAAAAATGAGATCGACAGGAAGTGCAAAATGGCTAAGCAGGCATGGCAAGAGGACAAATGTAAGGGTGTGGAGGCTTATCTCACTGGGGGTAAGTTAGATACAGCCTACAGGAAAATTAAAGAGACCTTTGGAGAAAAGAGAGCCACTTGTATGAATATCAAGAGCTCAGTTGGAAACCCGGTTCTAAGCAAAGAGGGAAAAGCAGAAAGGTGGAAGGAGTATATAGAGGGTCTATACTAGGGCGATGTACTTGAGGACAGTATTATGGGAATGGAAGAGGATGTAGATGAAGATGAAATGGGAGATACGATACTGCGTGAAGAGTTTGACAGAGCACTGAAAGACCTGAGTCGTAACAAGGCCCCCAGAGTAGACAACATTCCATTAGAACTACTGACGGCCTTGGGAGAGCCAGTCCTGATAAAACTCTTCCATCTGGTGAGCATGATGTACGAGACAGGCGAAATACCCTCAGACTTCAAGAAGAATATAATAATTCCAATCCCAAAGAAAGGAGGTGTTGACAGATGTGAAAATTACCGAACTATCAGTTTAATAAGTCACAGCTGCAAGATACTAACGCGAATTATTTACAGACGAATGGAAAAACTAACAGAAGCCGACCTCGGGGAAGATCAGTTTGGATTCCGTAGAAATCTTGGAACACGTGAGGCAATACTGACCTTACGACTTACCTTAGAAGAAAGATTAAGGAAACGCAAACCTACGTTTCTAGCATTTGTAGACTTAGAGAAAGCTTTTGACAATGTTGAGTGGAATACTCTGTTTCAAATTCTAAAGGTGGCAGGGGTAAAATACAGGGAGCGAAAGGCTATTTAATATTTGTACAGAAACCGGATGGCAATTATAAGAGTCGAGGGGCATGAAAGGGAAGCAGTGGTTGGGAAGGGAGGGAGACAGGGTTGTAGCCTCTCCCCGATGTTATTCAATCTGTATATTGAGCAAGCAGTAAAGGAAACAAAGAAAAATTCGGAGTAGGTATTAAAATCCAGGGAAAAGAAATAAAAACTTGGAGGTTCGCCGATGACATTGTAATTCTGTCAGATACAGCAAAGGACTTGGAAGAGCAGTTGAACGGAATGGACAGTGTTTTGAAAGGAGGATATTAGATGAACATCAACAAAAGCAAAACAAGGATAATGGAATGTAGTCGAATTAAGTCGGGTGATGCTGAGGGAATTAGATTAGGAAATGAGACACTCAAAGTAGTAAAGGAGTTTTGCAATTTGCGGAGCAAAATAACTGACGATGGTCGAAGTAGAGAGCATATAAAATGTAGACTGGCAATGGCAAGGAAAGCGTTTCTGAAGAAGAGAAATTTGTTAACTTCGAGTATAGATTTAAGTGTCAGTAAGTCGTTTCTGAAAGTATTTGTATGGAGTGTAGCCATTTATGGAAGTGAAACATGGACAATAAGTAGTTTGGACAAGAAGAGAACAGAAGCTTTCGAAATGTGGTGCTACAGAAGAATGTTGAAGATTAGGTGAGTAGATCACGTAACTAATGAGGAGGTACTGAATAGGATTGGGGAGAAGAGATGTTTGTGGCACAACTTGACTAGAAGAAGCGATCGGCTGGTAGGACATGTCCTGAGGCATCAAGGGATCACCAGTTTAGCATTGGAGGGCAGCGTGGAGGGTAAAAATCGTAGAGGGAGGCCAAGAGATGAATACACCAAGCAGATTGAGAAGGATGTAGGTTGCAGTAGGTACCGGGAGATGAAGGAGCTTGCACAGGATAGATTATCATGGAGAGCTGCATCAAACCAGTCTCAGGACTGAAGACCACAACAACAATAGTTTTTGGTTGTCTGCAAGGCTTTGGCTATCTCGTTGTTATCACATGTTCGATATGTTTATCAGGCTTTTATATTTACATACCTGATGTACGTATTATGTAACATCCTAAAAGACTATAGCGTAACATCTTGTGAGCTTCGTACCGAATCCGAACTCCTAACTGAATGTGCTAATGCTATCTATATAACTGCTGAGTTCATCAGTTCGAAGGTATTATTGTTGAGCATTTCTAGCTAAAGGCTACAGCTCCAGGATATAGAGGCAATGTTGCATAAGACGTACATTGAACCTCTACCAAATATCGTATTTCTTACCGCCTTGCGTTAATACCACAACACAGTGGAGGGGGAAGGCCACATAATGATAATGGAACTGCAGAGAGAGTGCTGCAATTAAACAGCTTTGAGGCCTGAATCCATGTCAGCGCTTTTAATTACAGACACGGGTCGGTAGCCGCTGTGACGCGGTATGTGTATTAATGGATGCCCCGCGGTCATAGGTAGCCGAAGGCAATTCCGGAGTCAGCCGCGCTACCGACACGCCGTTGAGGTCGCGCAGCAATGAAAAGCGTGTGCTGCCAATTAACTGGTCCACGCTGGCACCGAAATTTACATGGCCACGAACTTCTATTTCAGGGGCGGTGAAAGGAAGTTCTATTTGAACTAATTTGAGCTGACAGATTTTAGTTCTTGCAAAGAGAGGACTGCATGCAAGTAACAAAATTTATTTTCTTAGCCCTTCCACAGTATTAGAAGACCTGAAATCGGTAAAATTTCGTGAAGATGCTTGGCTCTTGTTCTTTTATGCTTGATCATGATCAGTGGCAACTATGTCTGACACTGACTCTGCAGCAATTAGCCCCATTTCCATACATGACATGCAAAATATCTGTAAAAATAATAGTTACAATCCTTTTATCGGAAGTGAACTGAATATTGAAACGAGTTTATCAGAAACAAAAATGCGATATAGAACAGATTCGCAATGCATACTCAGCCTTCGTACCAAGTTATTCAGCCAGGATATTCCCCAGGGGCATGGCTTCGCAACGTTTTAGGAAATGGCTGATGCATTACTGTCATCAACTAGTCAATCATTAACAATAATTTTTTTTTTCTTCCATGAGTATGTTTTGTCGTGCAGCCCATCTCCAATAGCCTACATGGTTTTCATCACATTAAGTCCGCCTGCTTTGCTGGGTGGTAACGTGCTCGCCTGCCAAGCAAGCGGCCCCGGATTCAATTCCCGGCCGGATTGGTGATTTTCTCATCTCGTGGACAGGGTGTTGTGTTGTTCTCATCATTACTTTGTCCTCATCACCGGCGCGCAAGTCGTCCAATGTGGCGTCGACTTAAATAAGACTTGCACTTGGCGGCCGAAGGTCCCCGGATAGGGGCCTCCCGGCCAACGATGCCATATGCTCATTTCATTTCATCACATTTCTAACAAGCTTGAAAGGTGCTGCAACTACCCGGCCAACGATGCCATATGCTCATTTCATTTCATTTCATCACATTTCTAACAAGCTTGAAAGGTGCTGCAACTACCCGGCCAACGATGCCATATGCTCATTTCATTTCATTTCATCACATTTCTAACAAGCTTGAAAGGTGCTGCAACTACCCGGCCAACGATGCCATATGCTCATTTCATTTCATTTCATTTCATCACATTTCTAACAAGCTTGAAAGGTGCTGCAACTACCCGGCCAACGATGCCATATGCTCATTTCATTTCATTTCATCACATTTCTAACAAGCTTGAAAGGTGCTGCAACTACCCGGCCAACGATACCATATGCTCATTTCATTTCATTTCATCACATTTCTAACAAGCTTGAAAGGTGCTGCAACTACCCGGCCAACGATGCCATATGCTCATTTCATTTCATTTCATCACATTTCTAACAAGCTTGAAAGGTGCTGCAACTACCCGGCCAACGATGCCATATGCTCATTTCATTTCATTTCATCACATTTCTAACAAGCTTGAAAGGTGCTGCAACTACCCGGCCAACGATGCCATATGCTCATTTCATTTCATCACATTTCTAACAAGCTTGAAAGGTGCTGCAACTACCTGGATTGGCATTATCACATAGTACTAATATTTAGTAAGAGAAATAACGCACTATAAATTTGCTACATCCTACAGAAGAACAATGTGTGACAATAGCAACATACATTCTGTGTGTAGACAAGTGCCTTACTTGCATTGTTTCTCGTCATGCACATCACGGACATGTAGTAGGCTATGTTTACTGTAAGGAGGTTTTCTTTACATAAGTGTTCAGGAAAATGTCATTTCATATTAAGTTAAAGAGGAGGAAATAATGACTCTTCAGCGTGCATGAAATATCTTTTGTTGATTGGGTTCCACAGCTTTTGTAAATTGTAGAATCTGTTCTTTGTTGCGTAAACTGTTTCGGTCAAAGACTAAGTATTATTTATAAATATTATATCTTGACATTCTGTTTCTGTGTACATGCATGTAATTCTTGCTGTTAATAAAATTCTGTAAGTATTCCTTGCATTTTTACTTCTGCTTTCTAGCGTTATTTTGACCTGAAGTTGTCCAGAGTACATGAGGTATGTACTACTGGTACCGGCTAATGACCTTTGACCGAAACCGGTCCCACAATAGATAATAAATTGAGCATCATCTCAAGGTGTTACGTGTCACTTTTGCATTGTATGATACAGTCCGAATGTGTATAACACAATCACCCTAGCAACCACAAGAGATTTAAAGAGGGAGATCATTATAGCAGCGAATTGACAAGATTCTCCCACACCCCTCCTTTTTCAATGCTCGATTGGCAACCACCGTATTATTCTGATCCAGGTATAGTTAATTAATGTACAGTCAAAATAGGGACAGGTTTTTTAGTTACCGACTACATGTAAAATGAAACTGTAGCCAATGGCCTTGCCCAGTGGCAGCACCGGTCTCCGCCAAATCACAGAAGTCTGGCGCTGTCTGGCTTGGCTAGCACTTCGATGGGTGACTGTCCGGATCTACCGAGCGCTGCTGGCAAGCGAAGCGTACTCAGCTGTTGAGAGGCCAATTAAGGAGCTACTTGGATCAGAAGTAGCGGCTCTGCTCACGAAAGCTGACAACGGCCGGAAGAGCGGTGTGCTGACCACATATCTCTCCATATCCGCATTCGGAGACCACAGTTGTCTGAGGATGACACGGCGGTCGATCGTTATCATTGGAACTTCTGTTGCCTGCTCGGGAGGAGTTCATTCTGCATAATGAAATCGGTGTGTTTTTTGACACGAATAACGATTCGAAAATTTTCTTATTCCACTAGCTGTGTTACTGCACAACACATTTCACTTCGTATTTTTATAACAGCACAAGCCCAGACAGCCTTGCCGCAGTGGATACACCAGTTTCCGTGAGATCACCGTAGTTAATCGCTGTCGGGCTGGTCGGCGCTTGGATGGGTGACCATCCAGGCTACCATGCGCTGTTGCCATTTTTCGGGGTGCACTCTGCCTCGTGATGCCAGTTGAGGAGCTACTCGACCGAATAGTAGCGGCTTCGGTCAAGAACGACCGTTATAGCAGTGTGCTGACCCCACGCCCCTCCTATCCGTGCCGGCCGTTGTGGTCGAGCGGTTCTAGGCGCTTCAGTCCAGAACCGCGCTGCTGCTACGCTCGCAGGTTCGCACCCTGCCTTGGGCATGGATGTGTGTGATGTCCTTAGGTTAGTTAGGTTTAAGTAGTTCTAAGTCTAGGGGACTGATCCGCTACCTCCATTGGGGATGACACGGTTGTTGGATGGTCCCGGTAGGCCACTCGTGGCCTGAAGACGGAGTGCTTTACAAGTCCCGACAGGAGTCGGTGCCATATTCAGGACGCTGGTCGCATCTACATCTAAATCTACATCCACATGATTACTCTGCAATTCACAATTAAGTGTTTGGCAAAGGGTTCATCGAAACACCTTCAAGCTATTTCTCCACCGTTTAAATCTTTCTGTGCGAACATTGATTTCATTTTATCATGACGATAACTTTTTCCTATGTAGGTGGACGCCAATAGAATATTTCGCAGTCAGAGGAGAAAATTCGCGACTAAAATTTGACGAGAAGGTCCTACTGCAACGAAAAACACCTTTGTTTTTGTGGTGTCACCGCCAGACACCACACTTGCTAGGTGGTAGCCTTTAAATCGGCCGCGGTCCGTTAGTATACGTCGGACCCTCGTGTCGCCACTATCAGTGATTGCAGACCGAGCGCCGCCACACGGCAGGTCTAGAGAGACTTCCTAGCACTCGCCCCAGTTGTACAGCCGACTTTGCTAGCGATGGTTCACTGACAAATTACGCTCTCATTTGCCGAGACGATAGTTAGCATAGCCTTCAGCTACGTCATTTGCTACGACCTTGCAAAGCGCCATTACCAGTTACTATTGATGCTGTAAAACATGTACCGTCAAGAGCGATGTCCACCATTTACGGATTAAAGTTAAGTATTCCAACAGCTACGTCCTTTTTTGCTAAAGTCTAACTGACTTGTCCTGTTCCATACCTCACGCCAGCCTGCGTGAGCTAAAACGCGCGCCTTTCGGCTTCCTCTCATAGTGGGTTGGCTCTCTTGCCAATCCACAACAGTTTTAATGATCGCCATCCCAGTTCACAAATCATATCCTTATCACTCTTTCTCCTATTTCGCGATAACACAAAACGAGCTGCCCTTCTTTGAACTTCTTCGATGTCCTCCGTTACTCCGATCTCATGCGGATCTCACACCGCACAGCAATACTCCAGAAGAAGGGGATAATCGTGGTATAAGCAGCACACTTCATATACCTGTACCTGCTCCACTTTCTAAGTGTTCTGCCAGAAAACGCAGTCTTTGGTTTCCGTTACCCACAACATCATCTATGTGATCCTTCCAAGTTAAGTTAGCCGTAATTGTAATCTGTAAGTATTTGGTTGAGTTTACAGCCTTTAGATTTGTGTGATTTATCGTGGAACGGAAATTTAGCGGATTTCTTTCAGTATTCATGGGGATGACGTCACACTTCCCATTACTTACAGTCTGCATCATGCAGATATCTTGTCTAAATCATTCTGCAATTGGTTTTCGTAGTCTGATGTCTTTACAAGCCGAAAATCTGTATCTGCATCATTTGCAAACAACGTAAGAGGGCTGCTTAGACTGTCTCTACGTAGTTTATGTAGATCAGGAACAACAGAGAGCCAATAACACTTCGTTGGAGAACGCCAGATGTTACCTCTGTTGCAATTGATGACTTCCCATCAACTACAACGGTTTGTGAAAGGAAATCACGAATCCAGTCGCACAACTCAGGCGATACTATGTATTCATGGAATTTAATTGGAAGACGCTGGTGAGGAACGCTGTCGAATGCCTTCCGGAAATCTAAAAATATGAGTTCAATTTAGCATCTCCTGTCGGCAGCACTCACTGCTTCGTGAGAATAAAGACCTAGTCAATAAACAGTTTTCTTCGAGGTAATTAATACTGTTCGAATACAGTATGCGTTCCAAAATCCTACTGCAAATCGAAGTAAGTGGTATGGGTCCGCAATTCATCGAGTTACTCGTATTATCTTTCATGGGTATTGGTGTAATTTGCGCAGTCTTCAGGCACACATCTTTCGAAGAGCGAGCGGTTGCATATGATTGCCAAGTATGGAGCTTTTATATCAGCATAGTCTGAAAAGAACCTGACTGTTATATAGTCTTGACCGGAGGCCTCCCTTTATCCTTCGCTGTATCAAGTGATTTAAGCTGCTTCGTTATAGCGCAACTAGCCGACGCAGCATTTCGCCATACCGTACAGCATCCTCAATGGCGACTCACTTCTGCAGGCGATGACCAACCTTGAGGTCGTTTGGACGACACTGAAGTATGCGTAAGTACTTGTCCTCCGCTTTAACAAGCAGACTTTGCCCGTATCGTATTTACCCCCAGGCCAGCTGAGCAGGTCGACAGAACAGCTGGGCTATGTATCCCACCATGTGTCGGACCCCACCTTAGGATTTCCGACACCCTCCTGATGCAGCTATATCGACTTCGGTTTCGTTCTGCCACCGTCTCCACGACACCACTAGCCAGTGATCCTGCCGCTGCCTCATGGCCCAACGAATAAACACAGTTCCCCCTTGGGCCCCATGTCGAAGTAGACAGCTTTCCAGCTGTCGGTCCAGGGTCCGTCATCCGGACATTACCCCACCATCTCGTGCTCGGCTTTCACTGGCCTCCTTCTCTCCAGCCACCACAGATGGGACTCCTGTTACGCCATCCTGAGTCAGCAACAGCCAAGGCCGTTTGCTACTGGGTTGCCTCTGTGAGAAGCGCATACAATGGCTCAACCACACCAGCGCAAATAGGTGCAAGGTTCAACGCCTGTCACAGTTGTCTGCTTCCTGCAGCCACGCTGCTCTACGTCTGTTTATGGTTAAGTAAAGAACTTTAACAACTTTTGGCTATCATCATCGTTTATGTTTCCACCCTCCTGCAGCCCCTGATAGCATTACAATTTCGAACTGAGGTGGCATTTTGGTAAGACACTGGACTCGTTTTTGGGACAATGGTGGTTCTAATCCCTGTCTGTTCAACCAGATTTAAGTTTTGAGTGGTTTCCCTGAAAAGCTTAAGGGACTCTGGACAGATTGGAAAATACTCATCTTAAACAATTTAAATTTTAGATATATAAAAGTTACCTTTTGTCAGAAACTATTGGGACAAGTTTGAAAAAAATGACTCACGGGTTACACGTTTGTAACAAGTTCAATCGAGGGATTTCAAAAACTGTTGATTAGTTTAAAGATAATTATTATTTTTGTAAAGAGAGGAAACAAAAATAATCATCTGGGATGATTTGCCCTTGTTTCATGGTCCCTAATAGCTCTCTCTCTCTCTCTCTCTCTCTCTCTCTCTCTCTCTCTCTATCTCTCTCTCTCTGATGGCCTAAATTATTCCTTAACTAAATTTGTTTCACTGTGAGACAACCAACCGTTTGCAACAGTCTTTTCATAACTCTGAGAGATTGCAGAGAACTCTCACTTTAGATACGGTGTCATGTTGCTTAATGTTCATGGGGAAGGTGTACTTGGTTGCGACATTTGATACGATCTGACTTCATTGATATGATGTAATGGTTGGCAGTAGTTATCACTCTTGCTTGTGTGCTCTAGTATAGGCATATAACTAGACTTTACCTGTGTTCGAAGGAAGAGGGTGAGGAGTTAATTGACAGCCGTAAAAGTGTATTGTGACTGAGAGCTGACGGGGGCGTTTTTTCTACGGAACCTGGGTGAAAACGTTTTTGACTAGCGCCGAAGAGTGGCTGCAGCTATGAGTGGTGCATTGTAAGATTTGATGACCCCTGGCAATAAAGCAAAGTATGAGCCCTTGAAAGGTAGAAAACGGATGAGAAGGCTGAGAGTTTCTGCAAATTCTGTGGGACAGGGCAGTGGCGCCCAGGCCTCCAGACTCGGAGGCAGGTGATACAAAAACTTCAGTCGGAGAACTTTCATATGTACATGCTGACTGCTGTGCAGCGTTTTGTTTAAACGTATGAGTAAACCAGAAATACGGCAGTAATAAATATGTGTTGTATATCATTGCGAAGAGGAAGTTCCGTAGAGTAAGTTCACTGAAAAAAACAAAAACTGAACAGTAAAAGATTTCAACCTGTCCGGAGCCCCTTAAGGTAAATACCCGAATAATTCCAAATAAAAGGACAAGGACGGTTTCCTTCCGCACTCTTGCACAACTTGAGTTTGCCTCCGTCTCTAACGGCCCTCTCTTCAACATGAAGTTAAGCCCCAAACCTGTTTCTCCATTTCCTCTCATGCGTTTCAACTCAGTAGATTCCGAAATAGGGTCACACATCTCAGACTGTTACATTTGCCCTTCCCATCATCCCTAAACAAAGCGCGATCTGTCCCAGTAGTCAGTATCAGGGAGGATATCGTGTAGCGATTCCGCAACACGCGAAAAACTAGTGAAATATTCCTGCCGTTTATTCTTTTTTTTTTCCACCAGTCTTCTGTGTGGTTTGAATCGGATTGCTACGAATTCCTCTCCTGTGCTAACCTCATCATCATCAGAGTAGCACTTGCAACCTACGTCCTCAATTATTTGCTGGAAATATTCCAATCTCTGTCTTCCTCTACAGTTTTTGCCTTTTACAGCTCCCTCTAATACCATGGAAGTCATTCTGTCATATCGCTTCTTCTTATCAATGTTTTCCACATACTCCTCTCGATTTGGCGCAGGACCTCCTCCTTCCTTACCAAATCTGTCCACCTAATTTTCAACATTCGTCTATAGCACCACATCTCAAATGCTTCTATTCCCATCCGTTCCGGTTTTCTCACAGTCCATGTTTCACTCCCATACGATCCTGTACTCCAGACGTACATTCTCAGAAATTTCTTCCTCAAATTAAGGTCTATATTTGATACTAGGAGACTTCTTTTGGCCAGGTATGCCTTTTTGCCATTGTTAGTCTGCTTTTGATGTCCTTACTCCGTCCGTAATTGGTTATTTTACCGCCTCGGTAGCAGAATTCCTTCACTTCATCTACTTCATGACCATCAATCCTGATGTTAAGTTTCTCGCTGTTCTTATATCTGATACTTCTCATTACTTTTGTCTTTCTTCTATTTACTCTCAGATCATATTCTGTACTCATTAGGTTGTTCATTCCATTCAGCAGATCATGTAATTCTTATTGAGTTTCACTCAGGATAGCAGTGTCATCAGCGAAACGTATCATTGAATTTTAATTCCACTTCTTAACGTTTATTTCCATCATTGCTTCTTCGATGTACCGATTGAACAGTAGGGCGAAAGACTACATCCCTGTCTTACACCCTTTAATCCAAGCATTTCGTTCTTGGTCGTCCACTCTTATTATTCCTCCTTGGCTCTTGTACATATTGTATATTACCCGTCTCTCTCCATAGCTTACCCCTATTTTTCTCAGAATTTCGATGGTCTTGCACCATTTTACATTGTCGAACGCTTTTTCCAGGCGGACAAATCCTATGAACGTGACTTGATTTTTCTTTAGCCTTGCTTCCATTGTCAACCGCAACGTCGGAATAACCTCTCTCGTGTATTTACCTTTTCTAAAGCCAAACTGATCGTCATCTAGCACATCCTAAATTTTATTTTCCATTCTTCTGTATATTATTTTTATCAGCAACTTGGATCCATGAGCTGTTTAGGTGATTGTGCGATAATTCTCGCACTTGTCAGCTCTCGCAGGCTTCGGAATTGTGTGAAAGATATTTTACCAAAAGTCAGATGGTATGTCGCCAGACTCATACGTTCTACATACCAACGTGAATAGTCGTTTCGTTGCTACTTCCCCCAATAATTTTAGAAATTCTGATGGAATGTTATCTGTCCCTTCTGCCTTATTTGACCGTAAGTCCTCCAAAGCTCTTTTAAATTCCGATTCTAATACTGGATCCCTTATCTCTTCTAAATCGACTCCTGTTTCTTCTTCTATCACATCAGACAAATCTTCACCCTCATAGAGGCTTTCAATGTATTCTTTCCACCTATCTGCTCTCTGCTCTGCATTTAACAGTGGAATTCCCGTTGCACTCTTAATGTTACCACCGTTGCTTTTAATGTCACCAAAGGTTGTTTTGACTTTCCTGTATGCTGAGTCTGTCCTTCCGACAATCCTATCTTTCTCGATTTCTTCAAATATTCCATGCAGCCATTTCGTCTTAGCTTCCCTGCACTTCCTATTTATTTCATTCCTCAACGACTTGTATTTCTGTATTCCTGAGTTTTCCGGAACATTTTTGTACTTTCTACTTTCATCGATCTACTGAAGTATTTCCTGCGTTACCCACGGTTTCTTCGCAGTTGCCCTCTTCGCATCTATGTTGTTTTCTCCAACTTCTGTGAGGGCCCTTTTGAGAGATATCCATTCCCCTTCAACTGCACTGCCTACTGCCTACTGAGCTACAGCTATTGCTGTATCTACAGCCTTAGAGAACTTCAAGCGTATCTCGTCATTCCTTAGTACTCCCGTATCACACTTCTTTGCGTATTGATTCTTCCTGACTAATGTCTTCAGCCTACCCTTCGTCACGACTATATTGTGATCTATGTCTGCTCCTGGGTTCGCCTTACAATCCAGTATCTGATTTCGGAATCTCTGTCTGACCATGATGTAATCAAACCGAAATCTCTCCGTATCACCCGGCCTTTTCCAAGTGTACTTTCTCCTCTTGTGATTCTAGAAGAGAGTATTCGCTATTACTAGCTGAAATTTATTACAGAACTCAATTAGTCTTTCTCCTCCCTCATTCCTTGTCTCAAGCCCATATTCTCCTGTAACCATTTCTTCTAGTCCTTCCCCTGCAACTGCATTCCAATCCCCCATGACTACTAGATTTTCATCTCACTTTACGTGTTGTGTTATCCTTTCAATATTCTCATATACTTTTTCTGTCTCTTCATCTTCAGCTTGCGACGTCAGCATGTATACGTGAACTATCGATGTCGGTGTTTCAGTGTTGGTTTGCTGTCGATCCTGATAAGAACAACCCTGTCACTGAACTGTTCACAGTAACATACTCTCTGCCCTACCTTCCAATTGATAACTGATTCTCTACTGCATTCAAATGTACAAACTCCGTAGATTGTTCCCTGCGCTAAGTTGCACACTAAGAGCTACTTTGGATAAGCAAGGAGAGTAAATTCCAACAGTCTGCAATCGGTGGATTGCTGACTGTCCGAAGAGAGACCTGATTACATCTTGTCTTATGTACCCATTGGATTTCTTCGCCGTAGGTTCCAGCTACAAACATAGGCATTCCATACAGTGAAAGTAAGTGAGGTCATTGGCTCTGTACTACTGTCAGTAGAATAATGTTCAAAGTCTTTGACTAAGCAGAAACAATGTCTCCTTATTTACTCGCACAGTTGTGTGGAATAAGGAAACACTGATATATTGCGATATGGTAAAATCAAAGCACTGTGAGAGCTAGTAGAGATCTATTAGTCAGTGGCACAATAGCGATGTCTAATCACACAATGGAGCACGTCAAGTATTATATTAAATATCACTGTCTTTTCTAAAGAGTTATTTAATTTCGTACCAAATGTTGTCCGAGGCACTTTTAACAATTCAATCACTCCGAACATCTTCTTTTTTTCAATTTTTTTATTTTTTATTTTTTTGAGTCGTCAGTCTTCTGCCTTGTTTGGAGCGGCCCACCACGAATTACTCTCCTGTACTAACCTTTACATCTCAACGTAGCAATTAAACCCACGTCCACAATTATCTCCTGGATGTAATCCAGTCTCTGTCTTCCTCTACAGTTTTTCCCTCTACAGCTCCTTCAAGTACCATGGACGTCATTCCCTGATGTCTTAACGGATGTCCTATCATCCTGTTCCTTCTTCTTGTCAATGTTTTCCACTAATCCTTTCCTCGCCGATTCTACGGAGAACCTCCTCGTTCCTTACCGTGATACAGAGTTCAGCGTTGACATCATCCAGAAACAAGTTACACTACCTCGTGACCATACTTAATAGCTTCTCTCCCGCCTGTGTTGGGCGCATTTACTTCAGAGATCGTCCATCTGCGCCGCTGTTCGCTACGTTAATTTGATTCATCTGTTTATCTTCCAGAAGTTCTTTTTAATAACTGCAAATACAAAACGTCATTTTGAGTAAAGATACCAGTACTGTCAGCTTGGTTTTTCAATAATTTATTTACTTATCATTATGCATATTGCCACCAGTTTTGTACCTGAGTTGCTACAGTCTACCATACCTCAAGCATGAAGTCTCCTACTGACTGAACATTGTCATACTCCAGGTCTAAGTGTCTTGACCGTTTGTCAAAGTGGACTAGTAACCAGCCTATCACTTTTGGCACTGTCATAGCTGTGAATGTTGAAACTGAATAATGATGCGCAATAAGGCATAAACGCCACAGGCGGTAGAAATTCCCATCCGGCCAACCAGATCTGAATTTTCCGTTCCTTTTTTTTTCCCCCGACATCTTTTAGGAGAAATGCCCGGACTGTTCCTCTGAAAAGTTCATGGCCATTTACATTCTCCCCTTAGCTCCATACCGAGCTTGTGACCCATCTCTAATGGTCTCATTGTCGACGGGTCGTTAAAACTTAATCTCTGTTTTTATTGTAACCGAATTGTTACATAAAGACTCTGTATGTCAATGTGCACATACCTCCAGCTTCTGATGCTGTCGATTGTCGGAAACGCTGGCTTTTGCCTGGTACTGCGGCCGGACTCTGGCGGTCTACACAGAGGGGCAGAGACTGTCCACCGTCGCGCGGAGCTGCGCGGTCGGCCGCGCCGCCCTGCCGTCGGTCGGCTAGGCTGCGCTGCGCTGGCACAGTGATCCATAGAAACCGCAACAGCGACCAATATTCATTGCGCGTGTCAGCGCCTGATTGCTATACTGCGCGCCTCACGCAAACAGCGCGGCGTGTCTCCGCGGCGACACATATGTTGCGGCGGTTCTGTCCGGCCGCGCGCGCAGCCGCCTCCCGTCCCCGCCTCCCGCCCCCCTTGCCGACTCGCCACGCCAGTTCGTGCAGCCTACCGCCCCCTGACAGAGCCTCCTCAACCCCTCCCTAGCTGGGACGCGTGGTCAGCCTACAAGCTCGCAATCTGCGGCCAGACCCTGCCAACCATCGCTACTATTCCGTGTCCGCAAAAAGAAATAGGCTCTAGGGCAAATGTCAGTGGTGTGGAATCCATGTTGGACCAGGTGGAATCGTTAAAGCCCTCAAATATAAGGTAGAGCTTTTTTCAAACTTTTCACGCTTTCGACCTAATACTTCACGACGAATGTAGGAATTACTGATCTCAAGCCATTGCTCATATGCACTGATCAGCCAAAACATTAAGACCACTGTTCACTGCAAGAACATTTTGACTCTAAGAAAAATTAAGCTATGACTTAATGGCAAGACCAGCAGATGCCTACTGCTCGACAATGGACTCGCGCAGTGCCCAGTACTGGCCCCCTTATTCCATAATTCATACAATGCGGATGTTCCATACACAATATCCCATAAGTTTATATGTGCAAGCGATATATCAAATGCGTATCAGTATAAATATATCGGAAAAACAGAGCGGAAAGTGAACGAAGATCTAAAGCTGCTGCACCTGTATTACACTGATTGACATCCGCAACCAAAGGCATTCAAGACAGTCAGTATAAACGTGCATCTTAATAACATTGAAGTCTGAAGAAATTTGAACGTTTGTATGACTAATCAGATCACTATACACGAAGATAACACTAGGTATCTTGGAATAATGCTTCATAGGAATCTAACGTATAGAATTTATATAGAGGATACAAAAGAAAAACTAATATCTATAAATATTGTCGTTTCCGAACTCACTGGAACAGCCTGGCAGTACGAAGCAAATACCCTATGAAATTTAGCCTTCGCACTGCATTGCGTGGCTGCGTGTTGTGCACCTGTATGGGGCAGAAGTGCACACGTATCAAAAACAGATAGCCAGCTAAGAGCAGCAACGAGAACTCCATTGGGAACGCTTAGACTTGTGCCTATTAATTGGCTACCTTACTCACTAATTCAGCATCATCTGAAATCAGAAGAAATCAGTTGCTGTTAAATGAATATAGTAACATACTCTCGAATACAAGTCTTCCTAATACATCAGGACCTAACACCAAAAAACGGCTTCAAATCAAATTCACCCCTATGGCAGCCATGTGAAGAGGTGTTTCCCCTCTATCCAGGGAATGAATAGAAAAGATTGTGGGCTAGAAGCAAAGTCGGGAATAAAAGCCTGGTTGGTAACATACCAAAAAAGGGCCTTAACCTTTTGAAAAGAGTATGGGCTACCCTAAACCTATTGACGACAGGCGTCAGAGGCTGTAAGGATGGGGACTCTCTAACGACCCTCAACGCGGATGTGGACTCAACCAATTGATAGATTATCTGATCGAATACACTGCGCATGACTTTAGTGGTGAACGCGAGGACATACATAAAGCCACGAATAGTATCATCCACTAGCTTAAAAAATAAGTCTTGTGTAAAATTTAGTATTATTTATTGCTAAATGTGTTATTTTATTGTGTGATCTCCTTTTTTAATATTCGCCAAACGAATAAATAAAAAAATAAAACAACAAGACTGAATGTCACTGACGTTGAGGACACACGGCGCGCCATACGTGCTACCACACACCACCGGAATACGATGTAGGAATTTGCGAATCCATGCCACGCAGATTCGCTGAAGTATTGCTTTACAAGGGGGAACAGATATGCCACAGTTTATTCTTATAATGGCCGCGCGGGATTAGCCGAGCGGTCCAAAGCGCTGCAGTCATGGACTGTACGGTTGGTCCCGGCGGAGGTTCGAGTCCTCCCTCGGGCATGGGTGTGTGTGTTTGTCCTTAGGATAATTTAGGTTAAGTAATGTGTAAGCTTAGGGACTGATGACTTTAGCAGTTAAGTCCCATAAGATTTCACACACTTTTGAACATTTGAATATTATAATGCTACTAATTGATAATTTTAGTAGGTATACATGTATCTGATGGTGGTCTGTCTCCCGAAATTGGTTCTTAAATAAAGAACTTTATCATTAGCTCCATGCCGTAACCACGACATCCGTACACATAAAAATGTATGTGTGTATGTATTATGTATGTATGTATGTATTTTCCACGTCTCCTCGTAAGCCACCGGAATTATTTCAACCAAAACTGGGACACTTATCACTTACTGTCCTGAAAGAATCGCTGGGGATAAGAACCACCTACCTGTCAAAGGGGGGGGGGGGGGGGGGAGGCTGAAACAGAAGTGTAGCCAACGACCCACGAATACTCAGATTTTATTCATCCAGTGTTTGAGAAACAGAGCACCTGGTGACTTGCAAAAAGCTTTATACACATTTTCAGACCCTTACGACACTTTTTCTGGCTGACGAACCCTACAAAATTGAGGCGTGTCAGCTCGTAACTATTGCGGTCTGTAAGTCGTATCTCAGGTTCGTTTTCCCTCTGGTCGCCGGGCAGCGCCCTCGCACCACGTCTTCTGGTTCGAAACGTTTGCGAAGCGGGAGAACAGTTGAACCGACAGTCACCGGGGGGATGAGGAGGAAGGAAGTCGGTTGGAGAAAACGTGTGTTGTAACGCACCGGTGGTCGGAGTCTTGGCCGATTCGCTCCGAGCGAGCCGTTGCAACGGGAACGACTCTATGATTAGGTGATTCCGACGCTTTGAAAGGGCACCCCTTTCCTCTTGTTGGGCAGTGTGGTGTGATTTAGTTTGGTGGCGTTTGCGGACTCCTTTTACTGCCCTGCGCTATGCGATTCTTCCCTGAGTTGTGAATTTGTGTCTTCCGGGAAGTTTGGATCCGCTGTAGTGTGGTCTGTACCACTTGTAGAAACCATTTAAGCCTGCCCACCTCTGTGTTCACTGAGCGGCTTGTGTTCTTCCGCTGGCCGGCCGGGGTGGCCGAACGGTTCTAGGCGCTACAATCTGGAACCGTGCGACCACTACGGTCGCAGGTTCGAATCCTGCCTCGGGCATGGATGTGTGTGATGTCCTTAGGTTAGTTCTGTTTAAGTAGTTCTAAGTTCTAGGGGACTGATGACCACAGCAATTAAGTCCCATAGTGCTCAGAGCCATTTGTTCTTCTTCTGAAAAGTAACTTAGTTATAACCCCCAGGCGCGACGATTGTGGTGATACTTTTTTATTATTATTTGGTTTTAATAATGTTTGTCCTTGCCAAATGAAGCCTAAAATTGTTAATGTCACCGTTTGTGCCAGCGGTGGGAGTGTGACGGCTGTCTCAGGTGCTCCTTGAGCTTTCATGAACATTTATGATGAATGTTCTCTTTTAACTGTGTTTTAGATTCTCATCTGGCCAACTCTGTTAGTATACTGGGTGCACTGCTGGAGAGGTGTGAAATTTTCTGTGTTGTCACACTTGGGTGTTGTAAGGCGAGATTCCTTACCTGATTCTTGAAGTGTGATTTGGTCTACGAGCCGTCTTATGCTAGTATCTGACCGTTATGTTATTAATAGAACCAAGATGCAAGTTGGTTGTTTAAAAATTCTTAAACTTTCTAGCTCGGTTTTGTTAGTATTAGTGTACTTATTCTTAGTTCTCGACACTGTTTAAATTTTACTATTCTTGAAGTTAGTATCTGACCGTTATGTTATTAATAGAACCACGATGCAAGATTGTTGTTTAAAAACGCCTTAAACTTTCCATCTCGATTTTGTTAGTATTAGTATACTTGAATAATACGTTCTCGGTTTTCCAGCCGCGTCAATTCGAATAAAATGCTCGAGCTTTTGATGGCCATCTCCGCCATCGTCGTGAGTCGATCACAGTCCCGCCCCCACTGTCGCGGGGGCGGAAATGTTCTGTGTTCGGCTTGTAGGGGTACTCTTGAGAGAGTCGGCTCTCGACTTTCGGTCGGAGTAGGTTACAAGACTGAGCTCTCGCTGCTCTGGACAGCCTGCCATCCATTGGCTGTCTAATATACTTTCATTTAATTGTAATCGTTTGACGAAGTTGCTGAAGTTTCGACTTCAACGTAACTTTCCGAGTACAGTTGGCAATTGAGCGTTCTGCTTACAAGCGGCCTATGTTGTCCGTCTTGAGCAGTTTTGGCTTAAGTTGACTGTATCGGAGTTACTGTGTGACTTCGGTTGTTAAGATCACTCACTGTACCGTCAGTGATTGTGTGGCGAGCCTTCTTCGTCTCCCTCAGAGGCGTATTTGTGTTGCTAGGAAGTCTATAGTCTGGAACAACCAGACCAGGATAATTTGTTTCGGTCTATACTCGCGGCATTATCATCATCACGACGGGACGTCGAAGCAACCAGCCATCGTCTCCAATATGCCAGATCGTGTCCTTGCAGTTAAGAAGATAGCTTGCTAATGTATGTCCGCAGCACCGGCAAATCAGGAAATTTTGCTATGTGACAATCAGAGCTCAGCAGAGCGCGCCTGTTCCCGTCTTTTCTAACGTGATTCTGTCTGGGGTGTTCATTGTCTGACTCCTCACTACTGTAGCAGCAACCAATGTTGGATTGGCTGGGTCTTTCTCTTAAGATTTGAGTTGCAAGGAATTGGCTCCGCGTACCACTTGGTCATAAACGTCACAAGCTAGTTTATGGACAACTTCACCTTCACAGCATTGAGTTGAGTATCCAATTTGACGTATTGTAAATGTTTCATGTGTGTTGTTTATTACTTTGAGTTTAGTCATAATAAATCGAATTGTTATTTTGGACAGAACTTTCATTCTGTGGGTCGGTAAAGCAACCCTTTCATTTCTCACTAAGTTAACGAAACTTTCCTATATCAAATTAATTTCTATCAAATTAAATTACTGCAGGTGCTAAACTCCTTTCTACTCCACTTGCAGGGTCAATTACAGTCAGTTCGCGTTTCTTCTTAATCCACGTGCAACAGCAAAAGTCGGAGTTAGAAAAGGGGGGGCTTAGAGCATCATTTCCATATGAATATTCTAGAAGAATTTAGTGTTAAATACACTGCTAGCCGCGCACCTCGCACGTACACTCCGCGGTCGATCTCAAACATGGAAAAGTCCCTCTTATGTGCCCCTTCAAGGGCACGACGATCCACAGCGGCAAACGTTCTCCCATTAGGCATTCGTCTGTCTGATCAACTTTCTGCGTACTAACGCCGTGCTCTTTCCATAGTTCCTTCAGCACCAAAGACCAAGTGCATGCGTGCAAGTTCACTCCACGTGAAACGCTCCATGTCCTATGTACGATAACACAGAGTAAAGAATTTTTTTACGTTTTTAAGTACAAGGTACATGCCATTGTTCCATGACACACTACCTTACCTTTGGTACAACACTTGATTACGAACTAGGGTGATGTGGAAGCCAAGTACACAAACGACCCCGCACTTCAGGTACATGGCACCAAATGAGGACTAAGGGAACTACAGCAGAGTTTCCACGGTACGGCACGTGTATCAACGAAAACAAATGACACTAGACATCACCGGTTATCGCACCGCCAGGCGGACCGATGACATTCGGAGGTCACCTGCCGTCGTTGATGTGCGTCAGCGACCCAATGTTTGTATGGCTGAAATGATTGACTTTTTTCAACCGAAGTCCGTCCTTATTTATGAAACACTCGCTATATTTTGTTATCGTTGTTATTTATAGCTGTAATACTTCAACAGCAGGCAGCTGACGCCGCAGCATAGATAGGATTAATAATCTGACTTATTCGATGGTTAGTCCGGAAGCGCGCGACTGCTACGGTCGCAGGTGAGAATCCTGCCTCGGGCATGGATGTGTGTGATGTCCTTAGGTGAGTTAAGTTTAAGTGGTTCTAAGTTCTAGGGGACTGATGACCTCAGATATTACGTCCTGTAGTGCTCAGAGCCATACTCGATGGTTAGACGATTTTCATTGTCATAAATTCTTCATTGCATTTCATCACTGAAGTCAGAATGTCTGATGCACCCGCCCATTCATTTAGAATTCTCCCCTTTTTTCAGTCAGTGCTATTAACCACTGTACTAGCTCACGTGCAGGTAGGTAACTCCCCAAAGTTGTTGTTGTCGTCTTCAGTCCTGAGACTGGTTTGATGCAGCTCTCCATGCTACTCTATCCTATGCAACCTTCTTCATCTCCCAGTACCTACTGCAGCCTACATCCTTCTGAATCTGCTTAGTGTATTCATCTCTTGGTCTCCCTCTACGATTTTTACCCTCCACGCTGCCCTCCAATACTAAATTGGTGATCCCTCGATGTCTCAGAACATGTCCTACCAACCGATCGCAACTTCTAGTCAAGTTGTGCCACAAGCTCCTCTTCTCCCAAATTCTATTCAATACCTCCTCATTAGTTATGTGGTCTACCCATCTAATCTTCAGCATTCTTCTGTAGACCCACATTTCGATAGCTTCTATTCTTTTCTTGTCTAAACTATTTATCGTCCAAGTTTCACTTCCATACATGGCTACACTCCATACAAATACTTTCAGAAACGACTTCCTGACATTTAAATCTATACTCGACGTTAACAATTTTTTCTTCTTCAGAAACGCTTCCCTTGCCCTTGCCAGTCTACATTTTATATCGTCTCTACTTCGACCATCATCAGTTATTTTGCTCCCCAAATAGCAAAACTCCTTTGCTACTTTAAGTGTTTCATTTCCTAATCTAATTCCCTCAGCATCACCCGTCTTAATTCGACTATATTCCATTATCCTCGTTTTGCTTTTGTTGATGTTCATCTTATACCCTCCTTTCAAGACACTGTCCATTCCGTTCAACTGCTCTTCCAAGTCCTTTGCTGACTCTGACAGAATTACAATGTCATCGGCGAACCTCAAAGCTTTCATTTCTTCTCCCTGGATTTTAATACCTACTCCAAACTTTTCTTTTGTTTCCTATATTGCTTGCTCAATATACAGATTGGATAACATCGGGGATAGGCTGCAACCCTGTCTCACTCCCTTCCCAACCACTGCTTCCCTTTCAAGTCCCTCGACTCTTATAACTGCCATCTGCTTTCTGTAAAAATTGTAAATAGCCTTTTTCTCCCTGTATTTTACCCCTGCCACCTTCAGAATTTGAAAGAGAGTACTCCAATCAACATTGTCAAAAGCTTTCTCTAAGTCTACAAATGCTAGAAACGTAGGTTTGCCTTTCCTTAATCTTTCGTCTAAGATAAGTCGTAGGGTCAGTATTGCCTCATGTGTTCCAACATTTCTACGGAATCCATAACTGATCTTCCCCGAGGTCGGCTTCTACCAGTTTTTCCATTCGTCTGTAAATAATTCGCGTTAGTATTTTGCAGCTGTGACTTATTAAACTGATAGTTCGGTAATTTTCACATCTGTCAACACCTGCTTTCTTTGCGGACTGGGATTACTACATTTTTCTTGAAGTCTGAGGGAATTTCGCCTGTCTCATACATCTTGCTCACCAGATGGTAGAGTTTTGTCACCAAAGTAGGTCACGAAAAATTACCGGAGGTAATTCGTATTTTACTGTTAATGTTTCGTTTCCAGCTAAGCGTAGCACAGCCACCGCCAATCGAATTGTATACCTGCTCGCCGCCGCCATACGTTACGCGCAAACAGAGGTGGCATTTCCATCCAACAGCAATGACCGCGGCGGGCCGTTTGACGGACGTCCCTCGATTGAGCGGGCATTTGTGCGGGGGAGGCGGCGGCGGCGGGGGCGTGTGAGGGATGCGGTCGGCCGATGGGAGCCGGTGTTTGGGAGGGGGAGGGGAGACGGGGGTGCCGGACCACCCCAATGAGTGATGCTCCGCCACCGGCCGCATATTTCAACGCACGCCGCTTAATTTTTCGCCATCCATCAACGGCCGGTATTGACTGCGCGCGAGACCGCGCTAAATGCTTGTTTGGAAATAAATGAACGCGCACTTGATCAACAGCTGCATTAACGGCGGACAGATCGGCGCGTCTGCGGTCGGTCGCGAGATATGTGGCGTTCCAGTTGCGCCCCAGTACTGAGGCACGGTGCCGCGCTGCTGTTTCCGCCGCGTACACGTATCGCTGGCGCCACTGAAAGGTGGACAGGGAAGAGGGGGGGAGGGGGGGGGGAATATCGCGGTCAGTGGATAAAAAAAAAGAGGTGCGGGACTGAGGGTGAGATGGGGCTGGAAAGGCGCCGGCGTGGTGGACTGGCCAAACAGTAGATTTAATTCCAATAAGCGGGGAGGCAGATAACGGGACTCATAAATTCCAATCGTACGAAATCCCCGTGTGTGTGTGCTGCGCACGAGAGGTTAATTGTATTCTCCGGTTTATAAAGCGACTCATCGAGCTCTTCTGGATTTGCGGCCGCGCACAAACGCGCGCGGCGCCCAGTGTATAACGGGCTGGCGTGCGACAGGAGCAACGAGAGCAAAACGGAGAGGGTGAGATGTGCCGCACGGTGGGAGGAAAGAGAGAGAGAGAGAGAGAGAGAGAGAGAGAGAGAGAGACGGACGATTGACTGCGTGGACAGCGACAAAAACGGAACGGGGGAGCCTGGGAAAACAGCCGGGGTCGTATGTTATTTATTGTTGCCAGCTGCTGTGAATGAGAATGCGGCGCGGTTGATATTGAGAGGAAATAAAAGCGCCGGCAGTGATGGAGATTAATGGGCGCGAATAAAAAAGAAAAAAAAATTAAAAACAGAGTGAGGTGATGAAAAATGGCAATTGAGAGCTCTGCCTTAAAAGCCGATTACTGGGGATATTATTGGCACTGCAAACACGGGTGTCCCTCGCAGACGGACCAGGGCGGAAGCCGTTCGGTTAAATGGAAAATACCGCGATGCGTGCGTGCGAATCAAAGCATCGGATTTTTACGAAACGGGCGAGCGCGGCCGAGTTCCGAGAGATATATTGTCACTGCAGAGTAACTGTGTCACTGGCACTTTTTTTCCGTCGACCGTGGGAGGCAAAATGCAACGAGTTTAGAAGTCATTACAAGTTCTGGCGCTAAGGCCATTTCGTTTGCAACATCGTCACTGTCTTGAAAGGTCAGTTTGCTGGTTACATTGTCATACACTGTTCCACAGTGACCAAACTAGTTGGCGCAGTGGTTTGAGAGAAAAGAACGGATAATTCCTTTAAATACACCCGGCGGATTTCCATCCCATGTATCATTTTTTGGGTCGATGAATCCAATGAAATTGTTTTGGTTTCTTTAAGTCTTGGTTTCATTATTAACTGTAGAGTCAAGACGTCCTTCCTGGTAGCTTTACCTTTTCTAAGACGAAGCTAATCGTCGTATAACGTATACTCAATATTTTCTGTTCTTCATGATATTATTCTGCACATAAATTTGAATGTATTAGCTGTCAAGCCGATTGTGTGGTAGTTTTCCCATTTATCAGACCGGTCTTCGGATTTGTTTGGGTGATATTCTTTCAAAAGTACTAAAGTTTTACCCCTGTTTCAAAAATTTTACACACTGTATAGAATAATTCTGAAGTATCATCTGTCACTATTGCCCTGATTGATCGCGTCTTTCAAAGTTGTGTCAAGCTCTGACTAATACTGTTCCACAAATCTTCCAAATCTACACCAGTACCTCTTTCTAACACTTTCTCAGGCACTTCTTCCCTATCGTAGAGTGTCTCAGTATACTTTTTCCACATACCTGCTCTCTCTCTTCTCCGTTTAACAGAGGAATTCTGCTTGTTCTGTTAATTCTGACGCTGTTGCTTTTACGTTCTCGAATGTTATTTTGACCTTTCTACAGGGTGGGCAGAATAGAACTGGACCAGACGATATTTCGTGCACGTTATGAGAGGCAACCCAGTTTACGTCGTCCGCAACTGGAAAATATAATTTAAGTTGGTTGCCTATGAAAACTCTCAAAAATATTTTCGTTTCTTGCATTTCCTGTGAATTTCATCCCCGCGTTACTTGTACTACTTTACTTCTTCGCTTTCCTGAACATTTCAGTATTTTTCGTCGATCTATTGATTCATTTCTGCTATTACTCACCGGTTGTTCGCAGTCATCTTTCTTATACCTGTATTTCATTGTCCAGCCTCTGTTAATACTATTTTTAAGGTTGTTCATACCTCCTCAAATATCTCTTGTGGTAGTCGTTATCACAGCTACAAGAAGTTTGCTCGTCATCGCTTCTCATTTCCTCAGTATCTCGTATCATTGAGAGTTGGTTCTTCCTGACGACCTTTTAAACTCCATCGTTCTCTCTGTCGTTAACGAATCGTGATTTGGATCTATACCTGCTCCTGAGTACACCTTAGAGTCTAATATCTGATTTTGAAATATTTGTCACGTTATAATGTAGTCTAGCTGGGATATTCCGGTGTCTCTTGACTTTATCCAAACATATACTTACCTCTTGTAATTTTGAACAGTGTATTTACTATTAAGAGCTGAAATTTCTCACAGGACGCAAATACTCTTTCTCCTCTTTCATTTCTCTTGCAGACCCCCATTTGCACATATATCTGCAACTTATGGCGTCCACTACTTCCACGTTCCACTCTCCTACGTTTATTAGATTTTCATTTTCATTACTCGTTCAGTTCCCCCATTCAGTCTTGTTGTCTCATCATCTTACGGTAAATACATTGCCATGCACTGGAAGTATAGTTGTTGACTTTGGTATGGTTCCGATATCGATGAAAATAGTCCCATCTCTGAACTGTTCGCAGTAACTCACTTTTTGCATCACGTTCCTACTCACAAAGAATTCGACTCCCGTTATACAGTTCACATTACCCTTCATTCGTCTGACTATGTATACTTATCTTCATCCTTTTTCACTTTAATTATTCGTTAGATTTAACCTCTGCGTTTCCTTTTCTGTCTTCTCTACCACATTCCGATATTCCTCGCTCCGATTCGTAGAATTATCTCCTTCCGGTTGTTTTCCAATACCTTTCTTATGTTTATCTCCATTTCGTCAGTCGCCACCCACAGGTCCGAATGTGGCACTAATCTGGAATATTTAGCGAATGGAGTGTTCATAATGATACTTTTTCAGTTACATGCCACATTTCATGTGAATTTACATTATGTCTTTATACAATTATGATTTCCATTGCCTAGTGGGTCTTCATGCTATTAGTCATTCCTAAATCTTACGCTTTTAGGATGGGTTTCTATACGAAAGGCAAAAGGCGCCCCGATTCTCAAAAGATAAGTGCAATACACCAATAATGACAGTGTCATTATATTATACGTTCTCTTCAGTTGTTGCTTCCTAATGCACACGCTTCTATAATGTGACTTCATAAACAGTGAAGTGTATAATGTAAGTACCATTCGAAAATGCAGCCTGTGATCACAAGAGCTTGATTTTGATTTCTGTAGTGAGCATATGTATAACGTGACATTTATGTTTCATCACCGTGTGATGCATATATTGACAATTTTAGATGGTTGTCGTTAAGATCAGGCACTTTCAGTGCAGCCTTAGCAGGCCAGGCTTGGAATTAACCAGTCGGTTCGAAACAAGTCACCAAATTATAAGTATTGCAATTATGACAGATTTGTAGAAAACAATTCATCCACGCAACGTTGATGTAAACAAAGTTCATCACAGTGATGAAAGAGTGACACAAACTAGGCAATTTTACACAAATTCACGTGATATATTCGGGATTTAATATTCCGTATTGCGAAAAGATGAATAAAATTGGGTGGTTGTTCGTTGGAAAGAATACAAAGAAGAACTTTACAATGATAGACTTCAAGAATGAAAATAATTTGATTGAAAAATCAATGAGTGAGAGAGAATCGCAAGGTGCCCCATGCATAGGACGTGAATTTGAAGATGCCCTACGGAATCCAAAAGAAGGAAACGCCACCAGTGTTAATGGCATCCCCACAGAATTGCCGAAATATTTAAGTAACAACATGGAAGACCAATAATTCAGAGTAATAAATGACTACAACTAAACGAGAGTCATGCAAGAAGACTTCCCACACTGCACAAGCATTACCATACTTTAAACAGGAATGGTAGCTAACTGTACCAACCACAGAACGCTACCATTGTTATCACATGCCTCCAAACTATTAATACAGTTGAGAGCAGGATGAAAGGAAAGGCAGATAAGTATATTGGAGAAGACTAATTTGGATTCCGAGAAGGCAGAGGAGAAAGAGAAAACACTTTGTTCTTGTGCGTACTATCAGAGGGAAGGATGGATAAGATCAGACGGACTCATCGCGTATCTTCCTCAACTTAGAACCGAGTTTTTTGAGTTGTAATCTGGAAGCTATTCCTTAGAACTATGAATAGGTCTGGTCTGGACGGATAGAAGAATGTTTAATCAGAAACAAACATTAATCAGGTTTAGAAATGAGTTAGACCGGGATGTCCCGATGGATCGATAGAGATGTTTGTATGGGGGCACGGCAGCAAGGTCTTCAGCTCCGAAAATGAACTGAAAACTACTCTCGGGCCCACTGCATCTTGCGTACTTCTTTACTTCAGTTCACTGGAAGCGAACGACTTCACGGTCATTGCCTCTTCTGTCACGTTGAAAAGCTTCTCGAAGAATCTTCTTAACGTCGGTTATTGGCTCTTGGGATGTAGGAGAGGGCCTTTGATCACATGTGACAATTGAGAAACACGTGAGCCGGTCGGGCGATGCCCTGACGGCTGAATCGACAGCTTCCGCTTATGTGGGGAGGGCGATGGCTTCTCCGGAACGTGCTGACTTCACGGTCATTGGCTCTTCTGTCACTGCTGCTCTGCCCGCTGTTTGCCAGTGTGTAATTCTTCTAAACTAAACTAAGTTTTTCATTTATTTTCTAATTTGTACTTCACTTCACATTGATTTCACTAATTTAGTTACCTATCTTAAGTAACAGTCAACAACAGAGTGTTGAATCGACTGTATGTAATTATCTTCGTTTGTTCTGTACTTGTTCTATATATTACATGCTGAGCGTCCCTCGCAAAACCCCGTTCAGCGCGTTCAGCACGCACCTAGATTCGCGGAGCGCTGAGCGCCTAGGCTGCGAGGACGGGACTGTCCCGGGTTCGCGTCCCCCTGTCGGCGACACCTGTCACTCCTGCGGCCTGAGGTTTTGCCGGATAACACCGGCCACCGCCACCCCTCGCAATCATCGCCGGCCCGTCATCGCCGGGCCGGCGCCTCTGCTTCCGCCGGCGACAGCGGTCGGGCCGCACCGTGCCGCGGCTCGCCGTCGATTCGGCGAATCAGCGCTAGCCGGTCGCTGTGATTAGTGTAACGGGCACCGGGTGCCACACGCCTGCGGTCGCAGCTGACGTGGGCGGCAGCGCGAGGCTGCCAGCGGCGCCTTCCGGGGACCGCACTGGAAACGACTCTGCTACTACAGCAGTTCAACGCCAGTACGGAACATCTGCGTGGTTTCCACCATCCACCGCAGTGAGCGGAAAAACGAGCAGCGTGCTAATGACACGGTATAGTAATAAAACAAGTACACCTATGTTCAGAAAAAAAATAACGCCTTCGACGACTAGAGATAGGACGTTCGTATTCACAGGACATGTACACTCCTGGAAATGGAAAAAAGAACACATTGACACCGGTGTGTCAGACCCACCATACTTGCTCCGGACACTGCGAGAGGGCTGTACAAGCAATGATCACACGCACGGCACAGCGGACACACCAGGAACCGCGGTGTTGGACGTCGAATGGCGCTAGCTGCGCAGCATTTGTGCACCGCCGCCGTCAGTGTCAGCCAGTTTGCCGTGGCATACGGAGCTCCATCGCAGTCTTTAACACTGGTAGCATGCCGCGACAGCGTGGACGTGAACCGTATCTGCAGTTGACGGACTTTGAGCGAGGGCGTATAGTGGGCATGCGGGAGGCCGGGTGGACGTACCGCCGAATTGCTCAACACGTGGGGCGTGAGGTCTCCACAGTACATCGATGTTGTCGCCAGTGGTCGGCGGAAGGTGCACGTGCCCGTCGACCTGGGATCGGACTGCAGCGACGCACGGATGCACGCCAAGACCGTAGGATCCTACGCAGTGCCGTAGGGGACCGCACCGCCACTTCCCAGCAAATTAGGGACACTGTTGCTCCTGGGGTATCGGCGAGGACCATTCGCAACCGTCTCCATGAAGCTGGGCTACGGTCCCGCGCACCGTTAGGCCGTCTTCCGCTCACGCCCCAACATCGTGCAGCCCGCCTCCAGTGGTGTCGCGACAGGCGTGAATGGAGGGACGAATGGAGACGTGTCGTCTTCAGCGATGAGAGTCGCTTCTGCCTTGGTGCCAATGATGGTCGTATGCGTGTTTGGCGCCGTGCAGGTGAGCGCCACAATCAGGACTGCATACGACCGAGGCACACAGGGCCAACACCCGGCATCATGGTGTGGGGAGCGATCTCCTACACTGGCCGTACACCACTGGTGATCGTCGAGGGGACACTGAATAGTGCACGGTACATCCAAACCGTCATCGAACCCATCGTTCTACCATTCCTAGACCGGCAAGGGAACTTGCTGTTCCAACAGGACAATGCAAGTCCGCATGTATCCCGTGCCACCCAACGTGCTCTAGAAGGTGTAAGTCAACTACCCTGGCCAGCAAGATCTCCGGATCTGTCCCCCATTGAGCATGTTTGGGACTGGATGAAGCGTCGTCTCACGCGGTCTGCACGTCCAGCACGAACGCTGGTCCAACTGGGGCGCCAGGTGGAAATGGCATGGCAAGCCGTTCCACAGGACTACATCCAGCATCTCTACGATCGTCTCCATGGGAGAATATCAGCCTGCATTGCTGCAAAAGGTGGATATACACTGTACTAGTGCCGACATTGTGCATGCTCTGTTGCCTGTGTCTATGTGCCTGTGGTTCTGTCAGTGTGATCATGTGATGTATCTGACCCCAGGAATGTGTCAATAAAGTTTCCCCTTCCTGGGACAATGAATTCACGGTGTTCTTATTTCAATTTCCAGGAGTGTACATTAGTATGTTCTGCAGAAATGATTAGCATTTCAGTTACTTCCATTCAAGATGTGTCCTGTTTCCTATTAGGCACAGGGTCCGCAATGAGCCCATGCGTGATGACATCTACGCGTATAAGGTGCGAATGATGTCCTGTGGTATAGCCGCGTCCATGCTGCATTCATCTGGTTCCAAACTTTATCTGTGGTGGTTGGCAGGCGAGTCACAACGCCGTGCCTGTCGTTTCACCATATCCCACACATTTTTAGTTGGCGACTAGTCTGGTGATCTGATGGGCCGGGGCAAAAGGTTGACGTGCTGTGAAAACAAGAAGGTACGTGTTCGTGCAGCAACATGTGGTCGTGCATTGCCTTGCTGAAAAATGGCGTCTGGGATGTTGTGCAGAAAGGTTGTTCAAATGGTTCAAATGGCTCTGAGCACTATGGGACTAAACATCTATGGTCATCAGTCCCCTAGAACTTAGAACTACTTAAACCTAACTAACCTAAGGACATCACACAACACCCAGCCATCACGAGGCCGGGAATCGAACCCGGGAACCCGAGCGTGGGAAGCGAGAACGCTACCGCACGACCACGAGATGGGGGCAGAAAGGTTGTGGCTACCGGTCGCGGGATGTAATTCAAGTAGGTGACACTGGTCACAGCGCCCTGGACACGCACCAACTGTGATCTGTGGTTGTACCCCGTAGTACTCCACACCATAAGGCCTTGAACTAGTGCTGTATGTCCTTTGCGCCACAGTGAATGCGCTCCGCCTGTGTGCGGCGAACCAAAATGCGCCCATCATTTTCAAGCAAACAGAACCTGGATTCGTCCGAAAACACTATCTCATGCCTTTTCTGACCCCAGTGACGTCGTTCCAAACACCAATGCCGTCTAGCATGTTTCTGCACATTCGTCAAATGTAGGCAGAGAAGTGGATGACGCGCACGTAATCCATGCCATAATAAACGGCAGCGGACTGTCACCTCTCATAGTGTACGATGTGTTGTACTGTTCCACATCGAGATGTGGCTGCACGATCCGTTACAGCCATGCGGATAAGATGCCTGTCATCTCGATTGCTAGTGATACGAAGCTGTTGGGATCCAGCACGGCGTTCCGTATTACCCTCCTGAACCCACCGATTCCACATTCTTCAAACAGTCATTGGATCTCGACCAACGCGAGCAGCAATGTCGCAATACGATAAACCGCAATCGCGATAGGCTACAATCCGACCTTTATGAAAGTCGGAAACGTGATGGAACGCATTTCTCCTCCTTACACGAGGCATCACAACTGCTGTTTGTGTATGAGAAATCGGTTGGAAACTTTCCTCATGTCAGCACGTTGAAGGTGTTACCACCGGCTCCAACCATGTGTGAATGCTCTGAAAAGCTAATCATTTGAATATCACAGCATCTTCTTCTTGTCGGTTAAATTTCGCGTCTGTAGCACGTCATCTTCGTGGTGTAGCAATATTAAGGGCCAGTAGTGTATGTCTTGTAGACTCAGAGGACAAATGTGAGAGCAATTCATTGCTGGATATGAAAACCGCAACACCACCAGGATAGAGACTATTGAAATTTTATTTACTGTGAATGAGCCGAATCGCATCAATTCTGTTTCCGGGTGCTCGAGTCGCCTAGCCAACGTGCCACGGAAGCAAAAGAGCAGTGGTGAGCATGGACGACAAGTGGAAGGGTGGAAGCAAAGAGAGAAAGTGAGCAGACACAGGGAGTGCAGTAGGATTTGGCATTTCCGTGGCCGCAGCGCGGTGTGGCCGGGTCAGTGGTGGTCTTGCCGCAGCGCCTTCTTTAGCGTTGCTGAGTGGGAGGAGACGGCTTGTTTCAGGCCGATTATATCCTGTTTTCATACTGAATTTCCACGCGAGACACTCTTGTTTCAGCGACTTTTCGATTCAGCTGTATTTGTCGACTTTCCACATGTAGTTCACGTTTCTTACATGAGACACTAGGAGGTAGCGTGCAGCAAGGTAGGTAACCCACCTCACTATCATTTCATTCTTGTAATAGGTTTTTCCATGAAATATGTCTGGTCTTGACCGTTGGGGCGAAAACAGGAGAAACTTTCATACGTTCTGGAAGAGCTGTAGGGCATTTAGAGTGCACGGTCTCACGCTAATGGGCTGCGTGAACAGCTGAATGAGACTTTACAGAGATTATCCTCCTGGCTCTTCCGCAAACACTGGGTGGCAGAACAGAAGATTGGTGTCCTCAGCTGTAGAATGGGAAACTATTGGTGGAAGGGGTGAGAACTCTGCCTTGTTAGTAAACTTCGGGTGGAGTCCTCAGCTGTCCACTTGCCGTTATGCTGCTGCGTGTGGTCTCCAGACACGTTTTCTCAAGCAAAATATAGAAGCAATCATCCGTCTGCAAATTTCCGAACTTTGCTGTTCGTGTGGGAACGGTGTGCGAAGTCCAACAAAATTTCCAGAATTTCCGACAAACAAGTCTGGACGCGGAGACGGGACGACTCTCTTTTCCCGTTTCCAGACACACATATCACTTTCAGCGGTCAAAATTTGAAATGGTTATTTTATTGAGCTAACATTTTCGGCGATATATTACGCCATCTTCAGGCCCACTGGCCGACTTGTAAGAAGATTCCCACCTTCGCACCAGTCAAAATAGGGGCCAGCGTTCAAAGAGTGGTATCGTAGATTATTGAGACAGCGATGAATTCAAACATTACCTGCCGTCTTCAGGGTGTGGGTTAGGTAATAGACTTCCAGATTCCTGACTGGAAGAGCCCTTAAACCCTTTTTGGTATTGACTAGAAAAGATTCTGTGGGGGCCTTTTCGGAGTCTTAAGGAGGGCTATCAAAAACTGAGAGGCATTCGTAGTCGTACTGGTATTCGTATGGGTATTCTGATCCGAGCTCCTACCTGGTGAGACTTCTCTGGACTTTGATCTCGTACATGTTTTTCTTTACTTCAGCCCTCTTCCAAGTCTTCGAAGTTTCACTTCAAAACTACGCGCATCCGCGGCGAGCAATGAGGATCCGCGACTCACAATCTCATCACATGGGTTGAGCCCAACAGTTAACAGAGACTGCCGTTTGGCGCACCCCGACTTGTCGGCAACCACCTCAGTGGCAAGTGCGTTAAGATATTTCTGGAATCGCATTATATTGAGGGAAAAGGAATTCACTCCTTGTTTCTAGTTTTTAACCTTTCTAAATTGATCTAAGCGCTTCACGCACTGGTACGCAAGTTTTACTGCAATCGAATTCTTGCTTCAAAGGAGACTTTTCTTGTAACCACTTACGTTTGTTTCACTATAGACTGAACAAGTTGGAGCTCACCTGCCTAGTGATCTTTCTTTCTTATTCTTCCATTCTTCATTGATCGGTTGTGCGTTCTGTTTTCGACTTCATAACTTTTTTGTATAGTTTCATAGTTTTGCAATCACAAGTGAAAACATAATTTGTGTCCTTCATGTGTCTAGACACCATCTCAGTTGTAGTTGTTCAGCGATATGCTGGTGGCGACGCTAATAAACATTTATTTTTTGTCATTGTTGTAATTTAATTATGTAAATTCGCTCTCAAATTGTTTTGTAAGTTCGACGTTTATATGTACTGATTAAATTTTATGCACTGTTTGAACGAATATTATTTTACCATGTAAAACTCTGTTATTTAGCAACCATTAAAGTAAATTATTATTAAATTTAACAGCTCAGGTTCTCCAACCACAAGCAATAGACAAGGCCCGTGACGAGTTCGGGAACTTAGCAAAAGATGTTTTGCGATATGGGCCACATTTGATTTTTCAAATAACCTACTGGGTTCATCGGGACAATCTATTGTTCTATTTGATCTGGGTTTATGGGCTGAGCATAGTCTAATCTGCATACTCACGAAGTACCTAATGAGTAAGAGGTCGTGTGCACCGGCTTCTGGCACATGTTGAGAAATACGGTTCGGTTCCGCCTTCACATTGGTGAATGATTTAATTCTTGGCTAACGGGAAAGTCATGTGTTTCGTATCGGGAAGATGGTGGATTGTATGTCGGTGATCTCTCACTTCACGCTTTGCAGTGGCTTCTGCTTTTACCTGTGGCGCGGATCATTGTGTGATTTACAAGTTGTCTTTTAACTGTTAACACGAGGCTCGAACTCGATACATCGTATGTTACCTCTTTAAAAAAGTAAATAAGTAAACGTCCGAAGGAACAATCCATTGTTCTTTTCAACAACACAGGCACCGCAATATCGTGTTTATCCGCCAATACCAGGCAGCGACTTTCAATTGAAGTGTCCTCTCCCGTACGGGAATTACGTAATGTGTGTACGAGTGTAGAATGTGAAGCAGAAACAACGACATATGGAAGTCTGGGTCTGACTGTCGGTCGTGTACAGAGAGCCAACGTGGTTAAGGCAGCTACTTGTGTAAAGCGGGAAATACGGGTTCGAGTCCCCAACTGACGAAAAATAACAAAAGGCACAAAACGCTTGCCAGTGACACTGCCAGCAGTGCAGCGCAACAACAGCAACAACAACAAAAGAAAGAAAGGAAAGAAAGGAAAAGAAGACAGAAAGTCGCAGTCGGGCACAATTTTTCACCGTCGTCATTCCATTACACACCTGATGGTTGTCCGTATTGCCAACTGCGAATATATTTCATCTAGGCCCTTATTTCACGACGGCTTTAGTCGCTCAGTGCCTGTTCCTTGGAAGGAGCATGGTACCGTTCTTCTTAACAACACAGGCACAGAAGTATCGTCGTATCGCACCACTGTATTTGTTTTAAAGTAATTGCTGACTGGGCAGTTTTTATGCAGCACTGTCACAGATACTATTCGTGACCTCTGCGTTAGTCCATTATCTCTGCCCGTCGTACGAGCTGACTTTTGTAAACGAATATACTTTCCGATAAGACAAACATGTGTGTCACTATCGCCTCAGACTGTGATTAACCTATTGCTACTACGGCTTAACGTGCCTACTGTAACTAAAACTATTTATCAAGTCAGAGTTATAGGTTATGCGGCCCTACTGACTGTCCCTGACCTCTGCCCATTGTACAAGCAGAGACAAGCATTCCGAAAGAAAAACACATTTTGGGAGACATGTAAATCCATATACAAGGATGTATCGTAAATTCATGATTATTACTTCACGTCGTTTGGTTTTTTCCTAAAGACGTTTTCTCTTCATTACCATTACTATCCTTATACCAACGACAACACTTATTCCAAATACGGTCATTATTTAAACTATAGCCGGCCGTTGTGGCCGAGTGGTTCTAGGCGGTTCAGTGAAGAAGCGCGCTGCTGCTACGTTCGCAGGCTCGAATCCTACCTCGGGCATGGAAGTGTGTGATGTCCTTAGGTTAGTTAGGTTTAAGTAGTTCTAAGTCTAGGAGACTGATAACCTCAGATGTTAAGTCCCATAGTGCTTAGAGCCATTTGAACCATTTACGCCAAGATAATAAAGCAATCTCTACAAATTATTTCTGAAATTGTGTTATCAGAAAGACCCTGTATTGATAACGTTTTCGCACTTACACAAATTGTAGAGAAACAAAGAGATCTGAGTAGCGACGTAGGACAGATAGATCTTATAGACTATTTCAAACAAATAGTGATATCCTCAGAAAAAGTGAAGATGATACAAAGCCGCAATAGATGTACAAAAATAATAGTAAAGACTAACCATGCTATAGCAAAAGACATACGAACAAACCATGGGTATAGCTTATCACCCACCCTTTTAGTAAATGCGTTGACGATCTGACAGAAACGTGGAAATAACAAATTGATCCAGGCTTGAAATTATCACATGACATATTTTTTAATACGAAGCTCTTAGTAGACGACCTTGCAGTTGTACAGAATAACGAAACTTCGCTACAAAAATGCATCTGTAGTCTTTCTAAAGAATATAATAAGAAAATATACATTCTAAGAACAAAAGTGAAGTTTTTCAAAGTGGAAAAAAGTTGAGGTCTAAGATCATAATAGCAAATAAAAACCACTGAACAAGTTAGTCACATCAGTTACCTGGTAAATATTATAAGCTACCAATATCATCTCGACATGGACACCAAAGTGCATAAATATCAACTGATATGCGGAATAATCAGTAGAACATTGAGAAATAAAGTTAGAAAAGACTCAAAAATCAGGTGTTATAAGGCAATGGCGCCAGCATATCGCCATTTGGAAGTGAAACGTCGACATTTACTTAAAATGAAGAAAATAGAATCCAAGCGGTAGAAATGAAATATCTAAGAGGAGTGAAGAACTGCTCAAAATTAGATGGACTAAGAAACTGAGACATAAGAGCAGAACTTGCGATGTATGCTACAAATGAAAAGATAAAGTCTAATCGACAAAGCTAGAACGTTTACAAAGCATACCAGTTTCAAGACTACCAAAAAAATGCCTTAAATTTCAGACCTTTAGGCACACGGTCCGAAGGAAGACCAAGACAAAATGGCAGGATAGAAAACGCTCGTCTATGGCATAGACCAGATACGCTTAGCGATTTTACGTAACACCAGAATTTTCTCTTTTTCTCTGATCTTTTGCTAAGGTGTGACGGTGGTACCTGCTGCATGCTTCGCGCATAGATCTTCTCATAGAAGGACATATCTTTACTAACCTTCACTTGTCATCATTTGTGAGGTCCCTTTTGAACTGAGAGTGCAACAGCCTCTGCTTCGTCAGCATCTTCTCAATTTTGTTATTAACCCTCCTACTACCAGAATTTTTTTGTTACACCAAGTAACTAACACAGAATATATTTGCAGTATTTTATTTATTTTAATGAACTGACATAAAAGCCTACATTACTGATGGAAACCAGGTAAACTATGTATATAAGCACTTACAGGTCTTGTCTTAATCCTTGTTCTTATAGCTCCTTACATTTAAAACAAATCAACTCTTCATACTTTAAACAAAAAATTTCTGAATGTTTACAGACAAAAGAAAAGCTTTTTCTGCAGGTTCCTGAATGTCTTCTACCCACTGAACGTTCGAATAGGAAGCACTGTCCACATTTTGCTCCCGTATGCACTTCTGCCGAAGGAGGAGGACAAGGAAGAAATAATTCATATGCTCACTGCACTGTATTTAAGGTCCTAACAGTATGCCTTTTGGGACCTGGAGCCGTCTTATATATATTTCGTTCTGCTGTCTCCCATGTAATCTAACAAGATGTTTTCCCCGTGTTTCACTTCCATTTTTCGACCTGAAAAAAAAAAAGGACGAGGAAAACTGAACAATACGCCATTGCATACAAGCAACTGAGAGAGACGAAGTTATAAATTTTGAAAATAATCGTTTTGAAAACAAGGGACACATATATTTCTGAACTAGACTTGTTACAAGTTCCAGAAGAATTTCTCTTCTTTTGTGGTTGGTTTTTTATTCCAGTCAGGGTTTAAGTCCAGCCAAATTATGCAGGCATTTAGGGCACTAATATCCATCTTCTTGTCATACTTTTGTGGTGTAGGTCCTAACTAACTTGTCCATTGTAACTACACCTGATTTAGTTGCGTTATAGTCTAGGATTATAATAGGTTTTGCTGCTTCGCCGTCCCCTATTTCCTCACTGAAATGCGTAGTACTCTGCAATATCAGTGTCTTATCCTTTTTCGGGCATTAGGAGCTGATTCCTGGAATCCGAAGAGACATGAAGCTGCAGTTCATCCCCTTGCTTCGATAAATTCTGCAGGTAGTTCACGACGACTTTTTCTTAGTGTTCCTAGTAGAGTCATTTGTTTTCTTTCTAGTTCCTTTGCCAACTCCACACATGTCAAGAAATTGTCTTTTGTGATATTTCTACCACTCTCGGATAAATGTTCTGTCAATTCTAACACTACTCTTTTTCCCTGATTTTTTTCTCTTGGCTGGCCGTCGCCCTTTCCTTTGTAGACCTGCAGGTGTGTGACATCGTAATTAGTGCTGTCAAATGCAGCCCATATCTTTATACCATAGTTTCCAGGTTTTGAAGGGATGTACTGGCGAAACGGATACCTACCCTACCTACCCTAAAAGTTACCAGTTGTCCATCGACTGTAATATTCTCGTGTTGTTCTTAAGCATCATGTAATGTGCTTATCCACTATTCAAATAAATCCCTTACAGGAGCCAATTTATCAGGGCTACGATTCTGTCACCGGTGCTGAGCATCATCAAACCGAATACAGCGTAATATTTCTGTAAAGCGATTCCTAGCATAGAACTACTGAAAATAGGTCGGCCATGCTCTTCGTTCCATAAGTTCACTATGCCCTCATTGTGACCTTTGTACACTCCCGCAAGAATAAGCAGGCCAAGAAAGCATTCAAATTCTTCTCTATCAAGATCTGCCCATTTATTACCGAAAGTAATGTTACCTTCATTGTTGTTCCACTTCAAAATAATCTGGAAAATGCTGGGCTTCATAAATAATTCAGATGCTGACTACACAGTATTTTCGTTCCTTACAATATGTCTCGTGGGACCTGGAACCATCTTCTATAAATTTTGTGCTAGCTGTCTCTCATGTAATCTAACAAGATGTTTTCCCCATGTTTCATTTCCATTTCTCGGCCTGTAAAGATGGGATTACTATTTTAGGTATGTACTTACATATTATTATTACTAATACTATCATTAAAGTTTTTGCAGACATATAGTATATTATATATACTTACTTGAAAACATTCTGATTTGAGATGTCAGCAACTTCAGGTAATAGAGTTTCCAAATCTCCAACATCTTCATCAGAATCTGCAGTTGGTTCGCTACCTCCAGGAATAATAGCATCAATCTCTTCATCGTCATCAGACGTTATTTCTCCTAACTCCTCTTCTTCATTCAAAATTGCTTGTATTTCAGCATTATTCAGACCTTGTCTAGTCAAATCGGCAACAATGGGTATAAATAATAAGTGGGAAATGTTAGTTTCATTGTTGAAGGTGTTTTCTATAACATCTGTTAAACGTAACATTCATAATGTTACATTCAAGAAACAAAACAAAAAATTTAGATTGGGTCATGCTGAACCCAGTGGTACTCAGTGCATAGCCAATGAATAAATTTCAATATGTTGTAACTATAAAACTGAACAACATGCCATTGCATACAAGCAACTTAGAGAGACAAAGTCATAAATTTTGAAAATAATCGTTTTGAAAACAAAAGAGATATATATTTCAAATGTGCTTACGGGTCATATTGACCTCAGTGGTACTAGGAGGGTTAATCCATGGTGGGTCCTTTCCATCCTTTATCCACTTACTAGGCGCGTAACTCTCCAGACCACGATTTACATCTGCTTAAACTTTGCCCATAATTCCTCTACATCCATCTTACTGGTACTAAGTGATGTCAGTTCACTGTCTAAGTGAGATGCTAATAAATGCTTATTTAATCTATCTAACGGAAACACCCTCCTAGCCTTCTTGACTGATTTGTTAACTCTCGTAATCATAACTGCGGTAATGACATCATGATCGCTAGTACCCATTTCTATACTGACAATCTCGCTAAGTTCCGGCTTATTTGTAGCTTCAAGGTCTAAGATACATCCATTACGTGTGGGCTGCCAAGCTGGCTGCTCAAGACAGTTTTCAGAACACGTGTTGGAAAGTATATCGCATGAATGTCTGTTTGTAACCCTCCTCCCACCGCAATGAATCCATAGCCATCCCAGTGTATGCTAGGTAAGTTACAGACGCCTCCAACTGATATTGCATGATCTGGATGTTTACGCGCTATTGACTGTAAACTTTCTTTGAATGACTTTAGAACTGTCACAGTGGAATCGGGTGGCAACTGCAACTGACCATGGTTATGGGATTTGGCATCATTTCCAACACTTATTGTGCTGTATACGTGAAGAAGTCTAAGCTTTAAAAATAGCCCCTCCCCCCCCCCCCCCCACCCCACACTGTATTTAAGTAACTCTGCGTTTATACCGTCAGGTCTTGTTGTTGCTTTCCAATTACTTATTTTATTCATGGCCTTGTTTAGTTCTTGGTTTGTTATGAGATCGCTATTATATTGTTTATTCATTTCACTGGGGTCATCCTCTAATGCTTGGATTTCATTACACCAGACGTATTTATAATCTGCAATCAATTTATATTCTGGCATGACAACGACGGAACATGCTGTAATGATGTCATCAATCTCATGTTGACGCAACAGCGCCAGTTCTTCCTGCAGAGCTGCTCGGAAGTCTTGGAGAGTGGTTGGTGGAAGCTGACGGGATGCAACGTGCCTCCCTAGTGCACCCCAGGAATGCTCTATGGGATTCTAATTGGGAGAGCGAGAAGGCTGCGCCATGGGTCCAATATCTTCCGTTTCCAAGAAAACATCAACCACCCGTGCTCTATGAGGTCGACCATTATCGCCTATCTATATGAAGTCTAGGTCCACAGCACGTCGCAACAGCCACACATGCGGTCTCAAGATCTCGTCACGATAGCTGACAGCAGATAAACCTCGCCGATCCGCCCGTACAATTTCGTGAAGAGGTGTTCGAGTGGGTAACATAATGCCTGCCCACACCATTAGAGACCCTCCTCGATATCAGTCTGTTTCCACAGTGTTTGGATCCCGAAATCGAGTTCCACTTGCCCTCCAGATGCGAATCCGTCGAGAATCACTCTCCAGACCAAGTCGGGACTCACCTGCGAAAAGAACGTTGTCTCACTGTTCGACTGCCCTGGTGACAAGTTGACCGAAATGGCACCTTCCGAGCAGAACATGATCATACGGACATCTGTTGACAGTTCGTATGATTACATCGTGGATTAGACACAGAATCGGAAAATGGTTCAAATGGCTCTGAGCACTATAGGACTTAACATCTGTGGTCATCAGTCCCCTAGAACTTAGAACTACTTAAACCTAACTAACCTAAGAACATCACACACATCCATGCCCGAGGCAGGATTCGAACCTGCGACCGTAGCAGTCGCGCGGTCCCGGACTGAGCGCCTAGAACCGCTAGACCACCGCGGCCGACGCAGAACCGGAAAACAGCGGTTTGTTGCTTTAATTTTGGACACCAGTTTACTTGTGTTTGTGGGCTCTTTCTCAGTATTACTCAAATTTTTTGTCATCTTGTAAGCAGTAGACTGTCTACCATGGATAACGTGTTGAGTCTAAGGAGTTCAGCATGTGAGCTGTAACACATTATCTGACATTATCTGAACCTTGACTACATAATACAGTACTGGCCATTAAAATTGCTACACCGCAAAGATGACGTGCTACAGGCGCGAAATTTAAGCGACAGGAAGAAGATGCTGTGATATGCAAATGATTAGCTTTTCAGAGCATTCACACAAGGTTGGCGCCGGTGGCGACACCTACAACGTGCTGACATGAGGAAAGTTTCCAACCGATTTCTCATACACAAACAGCAGTTGACCGGCTTTGTCTGGTGAAACGTTGTTGTGATACCTCGTGTAAGGAGGAGAAATGCGCACCATCACGTTTCCGACTTTGATAAAGGTCGGATTGTAGCCTATTGCGATTGCGGTTTATCGTATCGTGACATTGGTACTCGCGTTGGCCGAGATCCAATGACTGTTGGCAGAATGTGGAATCGTTGGGTTCAGGAGGGTAATACGGAACGCCGTGCTGGATTCCAACGGCCTCGTATCACTAGCAGTCGAGATGACAGGCATCTTATCCACATGCCTCCATGCCTGTAACGGATCGTGCAGCCACATCTCGATAACTGAGTCAACAGATGGGGACGTTTGCAAGACAACAACCATCTGCACGAAGAGTTCGACGACGTTTGCAGCAGCATGGACTATCAGCTCGCAGACCATGGCTGCGGTTACCCTTGACGCTGCATCACAGACAGGAGCGCCTGCGATGGAGTACTCAACGACGAACCTTGGTGCAACAGTGGCAAAACGTCATTTTTTCGGATTAATCCAGGTCCTGTTACATTTCAGATTGTTACGACCCGTGGCTCTACCCTTCATTCGATCCCTGGGAAACCCTACATTTCAGCAGGAGATTCCACGAACGCATGTTCCAGGTCCTGTACGGGTCTTTCTGGATACAGAAAATGTTCGACTGCTGCCCTGGCCAGCACGTTCTCCAGTTCTCTCACCAATTGAAAACGTCTGGTCAATGGCGGCCGAGCAACTGGCTCGTCACAATATGCCAATCACTAATCTTGATGCCGGCCGTTGTGGCCGTGCGGTTCTAGGCGCTTCAGTCTGGAACCGCGTGACCGCTACGGTCGCAGGTTCGAATCCTGCCTCGGGCATGGATGTGTGTTATGTCCTTAGGTTAGTTAGGTTTAAGTAGTTCTAAGTTCTAGGCGACTGATGACCACAGATGTTAAGTCCCATAGTGATCAGAGCCATTTGAATCATTTTGAACTACTCTTGATGAATTGTGGTATCGTGTTGAAGCTGCATGGGCACCTGTACCTGTACACGCCATCCAAGCTCTGTTTGACTCAATGCCCAGGCGTATCAAGGCCGTTATTACGGCCAGAGGTGGTTGCTCTGGGTACTGCTTTCTCAGGATCTAAGCACCCAAATTGCGTGAAAATGTAATCACATGTCCTAGTGTAATATATTTTTCCAATGAATACCAGTTTATCATCTGCATTTCTTCTTGGTGTAGCAATTTTAATGGCCAGTAGTGTATATTGAATGAGTAATTGCTTGTGCCGTAAAGCAAAGGACCAGGATTCTTAATCTCTAGGCGTCCCACAGATCACCATTAGCTGCTTTGACGCCGCGTCAGATCTTTGTGCCTCTACCAGATGCGGCGATAACGGGCGGGCACAGAAATTAAAAGTCCCTCCGCCGCTTGGAGATTAATATTCGCAGCTGCTCCTCCGCCGCAGGAAGACCAATTTCCTCGCCGCGGCAGACAATCGACAATAGATGCCCAAATGACACCAGCAATAAATGCTCCTCCGCGGCGTGGCGCTTCCGCGGCGAACACCGACGCTCCTTTGTTTTTATGCGCGAATAAAAATACGCCCTTCTTTCTGAAGTCGTCGAACAATTTAATTAAGAAGCGCGATGACGGACATATTCGCTCGAAAAGAAAAAGGGGGCGCCCGAGTGAAGAAAAATAAAAGGACAAGGAGCGGTCGCGGAGTGTTCGGCGGTGAAGGGGGGGGGGGGGGGAGGCGAGGGTTGAGGAACAGGGAGGCCGCCGCAGTACACATCCATTGAAGGGAAATTAGGAAGGAGAAAGGACTGGAAAAATAGTAGTACAGGGGAACTTGAAAGTGAAAGAAAGGGAAGGGAGGAAAAAACTGAGGAGGTGGGAGAGGCTGTGGGCGGAGGCGGAGGAGGGGGAAGGGAGGGAAAGGGACATTGCCCGGGCAGCGAGTCTGCCCGGTGGGACAGACCGCAAGAATTACAAGGGTCGCGAGCGCAAGGTAGCGACGGGGACCACCGCCAAGGAACGGCGGCGACGGGAAATTAAAAACACCGGACGACCACCGCCGTCGCTAATTGGAGGACAAGAAAAACTGCCGTCTCTCTGGGCACAGCAGGTGAGGAGGGGGAGGGGGCGGGCGGTCGAGGATGGCAGTCATCTAGTGGGAGCGCTTCCTAGCGGTACCCAGTCGCTGCCGCAGACAATGGAGTCCTGGTCGTGAGCCGAAGATACTGCACCTATCGGGAGTGCCCCAGAGCTACCTAACCTGTCTAGATTGTGACGAAGGTACCAGGTAGTAGGTGGTTCATGTTGTGTCGACAGAAGTGCCGACACACTGTTATTTTGAGTGGGCCGATATGCACGCTATAAGCTCTCGCAGAATATCTTGAAGTTTGAAACAGGACGCTCAATGAATGCTATAAAGAAAAGTACGTTGCTTTGGGAATACTTGCCTTTAATCCATCCTTGTTGTATACATCGTTCTTCTTGAGACATTTATACGATAACTATCAAACTATGTAAGGCTAATGGCGCCTTGCTAGGTCGTAGCCATGGACTTAGCTGAAGGCTATTCTAACTATCTGCTCGGCTAATGAGCGATGCTTCGTCAGTGTAGTCGCTAGCAATGTCGTCCGTACAACTGGGGCGAGTGCTATTCCGTATCTCGAGACCTGCCTTGTGTTGGCGCTCGGTCTGCGATCACACAGTGTACTAAATGGACCGCGGCCGATTTAAGCTACCACCTAGCAAGTGTGGTGTCTGGCGGTGACACCACAGTTCACACTATTTGGTACTGGGGAACAGGAAGTATTGCTGTTGTGTTACAGGAAAGTGTCGTCGTCGATCCAACGTAAGGAATTGTACGAGGGCGTGCTAACGAGAAATGACCCCGAATTTTATATTCTGTTCTCAGTATCGTTGAAGTATTATACATCAAGCTGCGACCCTCTACCCGTTAGGTGTTATAAAGGCTCCTTTGAAAAAAAAAAAATTTTTGTTTACTAGTACAGTAGGCTACTTACTGTTTAGCTCTACAGGACCTTCATACTGAAACGTTTCCCACACCACCTTGTATTGTCTTTCTATGTGTGTGAGTAACTGTATGTTCACTGTTGTGGGTAAATACATACAGCGTACACAGGGCGATGTGTGAAACTGATAGCGATTACACGCTTCCGCTGTTGTAGAAATCTGCTCCAGATGCTGCAGATACCGTGTTGAGCTGAAAGTGGTAACCAAAGTACGGAGAAATATTCTTCGGGGCTCTGTTGCATAGCAATCAGATTGCTTCCAGTTCTGAGAAATGTCCAGGTACTATTGTGGATTTGAATGATCCATGACGTGACTTCTTTTCCGAAGAAAACATCGAACTATTTCACTAGAACTCCCGTCGGAACTGTTCTCAATCTGGTATTTATTATTAAATCACAATAGAAGTATACGCTGGGTGTAGAATAACACGTACCTTCTTGAAATGAACAATATTTTATTGTTCTATTAACTGATTTCCTTCCATATACACATATATTTTACAATGTGAATCAAAAATTTGCAATGGCGTCGATTTGTACATCACAAGAATGGCTCTCTTCTTGTAAAATTACCCTTAAGAAGAACAAAAGCTCTATATCCTAAGAATAATTATGTGAGCGCTGACCGCCACAGAGTAATAAATATCTTTGTCTCTCTCGCTCTCGCACTGTCACAGCAAATTACGCTTCCTGATACATCATAGTGGCTCCGGGACAAGGCGGTGTGTAACGTAACTACGTCGGTGGCCGAGAAACTGATCGCCCGAATTCGAAGAGTTTGCCAACCCTTAGAGCACCCTGTCTTTCAGTACGAAACAGCCAGACCACTCACGAGCGCTGCGACACCTACAACAATCGCCGTGTTCCGTTCACTGTCATCGATCATCATCTGTACAGGCCCGACTTGGCCCCATCTGATTTTCGTCTGTTTCCAGAAACGAAAAAGACGTCTTCGAGGACTTCACTTTGATAGTGACGAGGTGTTGCGAGCAGAGGTGAGGTTGTGTGGCTCCGTCAACAACGTCAGACATTCTGCAGTGACGGCATCGACAAACTGGTCTCTCGTTGGGAGAAACGATTTCGTCGCCAGGCTGACTATGTTGAGAAATAAATACGTACACACGAAGAACAAAGATGTGGTATGTTAATTAAATTTGTATTCTTTAAAAAGCTTCAAGAGATTTCTCATTAAAAATCTGGGGGAATTACTTTTCAGCACATCCTCGTAGAAAGATAAAGCAAAAAGATAAAGATTGCAAAAAGATAAAGCCTGTAACTCAAATGAACTCGATAGTATCTGATTACCAGATTAGTGCTGAACAATTTTAGTACGTCACATCTTATAATCATTTTCGATGAAATACTAAGAAGCGGTATGAAATGCAGCAATCACGAAAATTCAGTATTAAAGAAAGGGACTGGGGCATTAAGATCTGTTGGAAGTGCTCTGAGAAAGTTCAGTCCACCTGTAAAGAGAAACTGCGATTAACTGTAGTATATCGCTACAGTGTTTAGCGTTCTTCTCAAGTAGTCCGTACAACAAACATCAAACGAATTCATAGATCCCCTGATTGGGTAGTAGCATACAGCGCATACCAGAGTGTATCACAAATGGTTCGGGAGCTTAAATGGTAATCATTGGAAGAAAAACGGCGTAGTTTTCTCGTGGGACCCTGTTCGGTAAAAAAATGTGCGATTATTAAGCTACCACCATCGTATTTGTCACGTAGGGTTCGTGAGATTAAAACTGATTAGAGCATTTTCTTTATTTTTCTTCCGAGTCATCAGTCTTGTGGGTGGCTCGAAGCGGCCCGCCACTAATTCCTTTCTTGTGTCAATCTCTTTATGTCACAGTAGCAGTTGCTCCCTTCGTCCTCAATTATTTGCTATATATATTCCAATATCTGTCTTCCTCTACAGCTTTTATCCTCTGCAGCTTCCTCATATGCCATGGAAATTATTCCCTGATGTCTTAACTTGTGTACAGTCGTCCAGTCTCTTCCTCTTGTCAGTGTTTTTTGCGTGTTACTTTCTTCGTCGATTTTGCCGAATGCCTACTCATTCCGTATCAGTAGAACCTAATTGTGAACATCCTTCTGTATCACGTGCAGAGCCATATAGATGTTTCCCTCTCTCAACAGGCAAATGGAATAGGAAAGAAAGCCGATAATTTTACTAGGAAGGAGCAACCTATGCCATTCATTGTGTGGTAGCCTGGCGAGTATGTCTGCAGATGCACATGTATAAATCGCTAGACCAGTTCCATAGATCCACATGCTCTCGTTTGTATGTATGTATGTGTGTGTGTGTGTGTTTATGTTTAAAGAAAATAGCCGAGGACGCCAACACTCGCCCGTCAAGTGGAGCTTGAAATGTAGGTACCTGGTTCACATTCTGATGTTGGAGAAAAGGCGAACAGTGAAGTGCTGCTGACTAAGAAAATTTCCTAAATCAGAAAAATTTATTCTTCATAGGCGTGATACTTATATGCGTGTCTGCAAGAAAAGGCGCTGTCAACAGTCCACAGCTGTACGAAATGCTTCAAAATTAATTCGCTGATGTGGATTCCTCCACGTCAGTTGTCTTAGGTGAATATCTACTCGACAACAGGACTCGAACTCGTAATTCGTGCTTATCGCGAGTGGATGCTTTGACAACTTCGGCTACTTGTGCATGCCCCCCGGATTGCCAACAGCCTCTGATCTTTCATACATGCATGTACATATATTACACACACGAGCACACGAGGATAAGAATATTAGTGACGCTTAGAATGTCTCTGTTTTATCAACACAGTGTATGTATCTTCATAGGACATTGTCCAAATATGCAAGCATATCTGAAGGAACAGACACTGTAACTGACGACTGTAACCATGGTAAATATACTACTGGCCATTAAAATTGCTACATCATGAAGATGACGTGCTACAGACGCGAAATTTTACCGAAAGGAAGAAGATGCTGTGATATGCAAATGATTAGCTTTTCAGAGCATTCACACAAGGTTGGCGCCGTTGGCGACACCTACAACGTAGTGACATGAGGAAGGTTTCCAACCGACTTCTCATACACAAACAGCAGTTGACCGGCGTTGCCTGGTGAAACGTTGTTGTGATGCCTCGTGTAAGGAGGAGAAATGAGTACCATCACGTTTCCGACTTTGATAAAGGACGGATTGTAGCCTATCGCGATTGCGGTTTATCGTATCGCGACATTGCTGCTTGGTAGAGATACAATGACTGTTAGCAGAATGTGGAATCGGTGGGTTCAGAAGGGTAATACGGAATGCCGTGCTGGATCCCAACGGCCTCGTATCACTAGCAGTCGAGATGACAGGCATCTTATCCGCATGGCTGTAACGGATCGTGCAGCCACAACAGATGGGGACGTTTGCAAGACAACAACAATCTGCTCGAACAGTTCGACGACGTTTGCAGCAGCATGGACTATCAGCTTGGAGACCATGGCTGCGGTTACCCTTGACGCTGCATCACAGACAGAAGCGCCTGCGATGGTGTGCTCAACGACGAACCTGGGTGCACGAATGACATAACGTCATTTTTTCGGATGAATCCAGGTTCTGTTTTCAGCGGTGAACGCACATTGGAAGCGTGTATTCGTCATCGCCATACTGGCGTATCAGCCGGCGTGATGGTATGGGGTGCCATTGGTTACACGTCTGGGTCACCTCTTATTCGCATTGACGGCACTTTGAACAGTGGACGTTACATTTCAGATGTGTCACGACCCGTGGCTCTACCCTTCATTCGATCCCTGGGAAACCGTACATTTCAGCAGGATAATGCACGACCGCATGTTGCAGGTCCTGTACGGGCCTTTCTGGATACAGGAAATGTTCGACTGCTGCCCTGGCCAGCACATTCTCAGATCTCTCACCAATTGAAAACTTCTGGTCAATGGTGGACGAGCAACTGGCTCGTCACAATACGCCAGTCACTACTCTTGATGAACTGTGGTATCGTGTTGAAGCTGCATGTGCTGCTGTATCTGTTCACGCCATGCATGCTCTGTTTGACTCAATGCCCAGGCGTATCAAGGCCGTTATTACGGCCAGAGGTGGTTGTTCTGGGTACTGATTTCTCAGTATCTATGCACCCAAATTGCGAGAAAATGTAATCACACGTCATTCTAGTATAATATATTTGCCCAATGAATATCCGTTTATCATCTGCATTTCTTCTTGGTGTGGCAATTTTAATGACCAGTAGTGTATTATGAAATAGATTGGCATTCTGCGATCTACCCGCTGACGTGTCTACGTGACATATGGAAGTCTGGATCGATCCTGGGGGCGTGCTCGGACAGCTCAATTAGTTAAGGTGACCGCTCGCTATTAGCGGGAAATCCGCGTTCGTGTCCCGGTCCGGCACAAATCTTCATGTGTCACAAACAGCTGACGTCAGTGGATAATCGCAGAATGTGAAACTATTTCTTATCAACATTAATCTTGATGCCTCACTTGTCTCATTCTCCGTGCTGCGAGAATCCAAGCAAGGTTGCGAACATAAGGTGACAAATTTAGTGGACCACTATAAAAGGATGTAGACTGGCTGACATGTGGAAGTTTTCGTCGTTACGGGGAGCGTACACGGATATCCGAAGTTGTCAAGGCTACCGCTCCGAATAAGCGGGAAATCCGGTGTCCTGAAATTGCACCCAGTGAAATTCGCACCCAGAAAAGGTCGAGGAAAGGTCCTCTAATCTCTCCGTCCGATCTTCGCGCGGCAGGTAGAATCGCCGCTCGGCAGGTAGGAGACCCGAAGGCTTTATTTTACGGCAATGTGTGGCCGAAATAGTGTTGTCAGCAACACTGCTGCAACACGTCAGTGGCCAGGCCATATCCGTCTCAGTTCTTGTCTGTATGTGTCTCCCTTTCACTCTCAGCCTCGATTGTTCTTCCTCCCCCGACAGCGATGCTGTGTCACGCCACGTGAAACAGCATTATTTTGTTCTTGGAGATTAGGTTCGTCTAATGAATTACACTACCCACTGCTCCAAGAATACAGAAGCAGTTACAGTTATGTAAAATTGGGCAAACGAGACAGCAAACGAGAAATCGATGAACGTGATAAACACGTCTACTACTAGAGCGAAAGAAACAGAAAGTAATGTATACGAAGAGGGAATTCTGAAAAAGTACGTTCTCACTGCTATCGTTTTAGGAGATCCGCAGTACTGAACAGAAATTTTATTCCACAGCGGTTATTAAGACGCCTGAGCATTTCTGAAGCTTCATCACACGTTTTAAATAGGTATCAGTGTGCCAACTGTTATTATTTTATTGGGATGGTTGTATACATTACTTTGTACGCCCTATAACTCTGGTCACTCTGATCTACAACTTTAATAAATTCTTTGAGCCCTTCCTACAAGCATTGAAAATGCCCTGTACCAAGCATCATATGGATGATAAATGGACTTTAAAGATATAAATTTTTTCAGTGCGTCGCGTCTGACAGCTGGAAATGAAATGAGCGTTTGGCGTCATTGGCCGGGAGGCCCCTCGCGGGGCAGGTCCGGCCGCCATAGCGCAGGTCTTATTACATTCGGCGCCACATTGGGCGACCTGCACGCCGGATGGGGATGAAATGATGATGAACACAACACAACACCCAGTCCCTGAGCGGAGAAAATCTCCGACCCAGCCGGGAATCGAACCCGGGCCCAGAGGACGGCAAGCCGACACGCTGACCACTCAGCTACTGGGGCGGACGTCTGACAGCTCAAAAATGTGGAAGAAAAAACATTTTTAAACATTTACAACCAAGTTGCTAATTAATTATTTAGTGTTGGTTGATTAGTATCGGACTTCGCACATTTTCACAAGCCACTTTGAAAGGTGGCTACACTGAGCCACAGCGCCAGAGAGTTTTGTTTCGCCGCCTCCACTGGCAGTGATTATTGAGAAGTAGCGGAGGGCAGTGCTTGTTGAGAACTCGTAGTAGGCAGTTTTATTGAGAAGTAGCGGAGGGCAGTGCTTGTTGAGAACTCGTAGTAGGAAGTGCTTGCTGAGATGTCGTAGTGAAGAGTGCTTGTCGAGATGAGGCAGTAGTCAGTTCTTGTTGAGATGTGGTAGTAGCGAGTCGGTGTGGAGATATTGTAATGATTAGAGTGCTTTTCATCAATATAAATGAAGGTAATAAACTACTTTTCTTTTTTTCTCATTATTTCAATGTCCTGAATAATGCGTCATTACAGGTTCAGTCAACAAAGCATCTGGCTTGTGTTCTTGTATTAGAGTGTAATTCTGGTTTTCTTGCGCAATTATAGTATTTCTAATTTTTTTTTATCACGTCAGTATAAATGGTATTTGAAATTTCTTGTCTTATTGAAGAAGAACCGTGCCAGATGTGTACGTTGAGTCATACTTCCACACACAGAACAGTTACACTTCTGAAACTTCCTGGCAGATTAAAACTGTGTGCCCGACCGAGACTCGAACTCGGGACCTTTGCCTTTCGCGGGCAAATGCTCTACCAACTGAGCTACCGAAGCACGACTCACGACCGGTACTCACAGCTTTACTTCTGCCAGTATCCGTCTCCTACCTTCCAAACTTTACAGAAGCTCTCCTGCGAACCTTGCAGAACTAGCACTCCTGAAAGAAAGGATACTGCGGAGACATGGCTTAGCCACAGCCAGGGGGATGTTTCCAGAATGAGATTTTCACTCTGCAGCGGAGTGTGCGCTGATATGAAACTTCCTGGCAGATTAAAACTGTGTGCCCGACCGAGACTCGAACTCGGGACCTTTGCCTTTCGCGGGCAAGTGCTCTACCAACTGAGCTACCGAAGCACGACTCACGACCGGTACTCACAGCTTTACTTCTGCCAGTATCCGTCTCCTACCTTCCAAACTTTACAGAAGCTCTCCTGCGAACCTTGCAGAACTAGCACTCCTGAAAGAAAGGATACTGCGGAGACATGGCTTAGCCACAGCCAGGGGGATGTTTCCAGAATGAGATTTTCACTCTGCAGCGGAGTGTGCGCTGATATGAAACTTCCTGGCAGATTAAAACTGTGTGCCCGACCGAGACTCGAACTCGGGACCTTTGCCTTTCGCGGGCAAGTGCTCTACCAACTGAGCTACCGAAGCACGACTCACGACCGGTACTGTGAAAACCGGTCGTGAGTCGTGCTTCGGTAGCTCAGTTGGTAGAGCACTTGCCCGCGAAAGGCAAAGGTCCCGAGTTCGAGTCTCGGTCGGGCACACAGTTTTAATCTGCCAGGAAGTTTCATATCAGCGCACACTCCGCTGCAGAGTGAAAATCTCATTCTGGAAACATCCCCCTGGCTGTGGCTAAGCCATGTCTCCGCAGTATCCTTTCTTTCAGGAGTGCTAGTTCTGCAAGGTTCGCAGGAGAGCTTCTGTAAAGTTTGGAAGGTAGGAGACGGATACTGGCAGAAGTAAAGCTGTGAGTACCGGTCGTGAGTCGTGCTTCGGTAGCTCAGTTGGTAGAGCACTTGCCCGCGAAAGGCAAAGGTCCCGAGTTCGAGTCTCGGTCGGGCACACAGTTTTAATCTGCCAGGAAGTTTCATATCAGCGCACACTCCGCTGCAGAGTGAAAATCTCATTCTGGAAACATCCCCCTGGCTGTGGCTAAGCCATGTCTCCGCAGTATCCTTTCTTTCAGGAGTGCTAGTTCTGCAAGGTTCGCAGGAGAGCTTCTGTAAAGTTTGGAAGGTAGGAGACGGATACTGGCAGAAGTAAAGCTGTGAGTACCGGTCGTGAGTCGTGCTTCGGTAGCTCAGTTGGTGGAGCACTTGCCCGCGAAAGGCAAAGGTCCCGAGTTCGAGTCTCGGTCGGGCACACAGTTTTAATCTGCCAGGAAGTTTCATATCAGCGCACACTCCGCTGCAGAGTGAAAATCTCATTCTAGTTACACTTCTGCTTTGTTGTTGCATTGGTTTTATAGCTGCTGGGGACTTAATTAATTAATTGTGTTAACGAAAATTTTCATTTCATTCTTTGTTGTTGTTCTATGCAGTCAGATTGCGGACAAAAACTAGTCAGGGCCAACCATTTACGAGACTACGTAATCGGACATACAGCAATTAAATCAAAAAATAAAAATTATTTTCATTTATGTAATTAAGCCCCCATGCAACTTCTTACACAGAACAAAATCTGTCACGAGTGGATGCGTTGATTGTAGATAATAAGGGTATCACAAATAATGTGGTTCATATGGCAGCTATTTACGTGTTTGATGTGGACAGTTCTGTTTATGTCACCACACTTAAATGTATCTTAGATCTGTGTTCGAAGATGTCACGATTGTATTTACACCTTTGTGTTCCGTATTATGATAATGTGTGAGTAATATATGTACACATATTTAACTGTGGTACCTACATTACCTAGCATGATGTGATTCACGTGACAACGATATTTTATATACAGTGGAGACTTTGTTCTCATTGGATTACGCAGACTTATCTATTGCAGCCATTGACTCAATTTTGACAGAAACACACTTGACACCAATATCAACTGTAAAGTAGACAAAACATGACGATATGTAATAATGTCTAAATTGGACGGACGGACGTTTAAGAAGACTTGGACATGAAATTTTCGAAAACATATTTTTGTCGCTATCTTAAAGGCAAATTTCTCTCGTTTCAAAAAATGTACTTTTTATAGACTTATCAATTCTTGATTTGGTCTTAAAGTCTCTTTGAACAAATGTCTGCAAACCAGCCACATCCATGCGACAGGCAAGGAATATCACATTTCTTGCTTGCCAAAGTCATGGACACAATAAAGTCAATATACGGGGACCTTGCAGATACGAAATTACTTAGCAGATGTCTACATGGCCATACACCAAACCCTAATGAGAGTTTCAACAGCTGCGTGTGGCAAAGAGTACAAAAAACAATCTTTGTTCGATTGACAGTACTCAGGTGTAATGGATGCTGTCACCGGTTTCACTGTTGGTGTAATTAGCAATACAAAACTAATGGGAAAATTAGGCATCCAAGCCGGCCAGGGTGGCCGAGCGGTTCTAAGCGCTACAGTCTGGAACCGCGCGACTGCTACAGTCGCAGGTTCGAATTCTGCCTCAGCCATGGATGTGTGTGATGTCCTTAGGTTAGTTAGGTTTAAGTAATTCTAAGTCTAGGGGACTGATGACCTCAGAAGTTAAGTCCCATAGTGCTCAGAGCCATTTGAACCATTTTTTAGGCATCCAACCAGGAAATAATATATTAGCTGTGTTGAATGCCAAAGATTGTCAGCAGTGGTTGAAACTGAAAGGATTGCGAAAGTGAGCAGTAACGGTCAAGAGTAAGGAAAATATTCCTGAAAAAGTCTACAGACTGCTGGAATGTTCTGAAAGGGGCATACGGTGACTACAAAACAATGAGAACAATCTTTTCTCATTTTCTCGAAACAACAGTTTCGGGATATTAGGGACATATATCTTCACATTGTTCACCAAATTCCTCCAAAGTGAACCGTCTGTTATACAGATTATTGTATTTCTTAAACTATAACAGATAATGTAATAGCTTTGCTTGTACAGCTTTAGTTAATGTCATTCAGTGTTGGTACAAAACAGCAATTTTCTTCACATTGTAGATCAAGAGAAACACGCGATAAATGCGAGGGGTAGATATGCAGCCCGTTGAACTCCAGGTCCCCTTAAAACGAGATACACATGATACATAAACAGAAACGAAAATACCCTTTCAATTTTCAGTACGCATCTCAGAGAATACTGCACACTGCACTAAAAAAATCAAAAGAAATTTCACTATTTTACAGATGTCTTCAAAGGTCAATTGATGGACACGCTAGAAGAAATACTTGTACAAATCTACATTCACACGACTAGGCACCCAGAACAAATGTTAAATCAACAAACAGAATCCCGCAGCAGAAAAATTATATAAAATTTCCACAGCACATTAATCGGTACATGAAAGGACTCCACCATGCATCAATCATCAAATACGCGACTACAAACGATTTATAGAAATCTTCAAGAATACCTTGATCAGTATATCAATCGAAAACTATACAGTGAGAATTATAACAGCAGAATACCATTGTAAGTAAATGTCATTGAAATGCAAATTAAACAATATGTTTACTTCCAAATAGCGGTGAAAGAAAATGAAATATATGTTGTACAACTGTGATGTGATGGAACACTGTCTTACACTGGATATAGTAATTAATCTTAATACAATCGCTAAGTAAATTGTATACATCAAAGATTTATAAGACATAATAAAATTCGTTGCAGCAACATCTGTCAAAATTCTGATAATATTTACGACAAATAAGACAGCGTGACGCACGGTGTAGTTCATTGAGGAACTTCTCTATTGTATAATAATATTTTTGTCACGTTAATCACATCATGCTGGGTGATGAAGGTACAACAATTAAGGAAAACATATATTATGCAGATACGTTAACATAATACAGTAAGGTTTAACTACAATTGTGACATTTTCAACGCGAATCTGAGATACATGTAAGCGTTATGACATAAATAGAGCTTTCTACACCAAACACATCCTAAATACAAAATACCTAACCAGTTACTATATGAACTATACTATTAATGATAGGCTACATCCACATTCGACGCCTCTTCTCATTACAAATTTTATTCTCTGTAACAGGTGGCATCGGAAAATAGCCCGAAACTTGTCAGTCAATACTAAATAACTAGCAGTTCTGGTACAAACATTTAGAAAAGTATTTTTTTCAGCTCTTGAAAGAGGAATATCAGACCTCTGTATCAATCCCCACTAGCCGAAACTGAACGGTTGCAAATCGTATACAGTAGATAATTGTGGTATTGGTTTTACCAATTCTCGGACGAATTACTTTTAAACGATAAATTCGAAATCGGCTTTCAGCATTCTGGAAAAGGAATGTTTCCAATACAGTTAACAAGCTAAAGTTTCGGAAGCAGTTCGCATGCTTTAAAAAGAACGCATTCTTTTGTTCCTGCTAAATTTTTTCCTTGTAGGATGAAAATGTAGGAGAGCTCTACTCACATCAACTATCTTGCTTTCGTTCATGACGCAGCCATAGCTTGGCTCATGTAAATACATCTGGCCCGGAAGTATTTTGCCGCAAACATTGCCGGGCAACAGTGGCCGGCAATGCTGCCTACATTTGGCTGTAATTCGTATAGCCGTGATATTGCCAGACAACACTGCCGGCCTGTATTGCCAGAAACAGTCGATTTTTACAGTTCGTGTAAACGTACTTTAACTTGGTGTACAGGAGAAGGGGACTAGTGATGATGATCGAATAACTATCGTCATGCCACATTACTTATTATGAGAAGTGATCATTTTTTCCGTTAGATGATTTTTACTTAGTAACGTATCTTCAGAGACTACAATCGAAAACAGAAAAACCAGTTTACAAACATAGAATTTAAAAATATAACGACTTTCAATTCACAAAGAATGCTTTAAAATAAACATAAAGTAAAATATCGTACATAGCTGTGGATCGGCATATGGTAATATAATGTGTCTAAGACGCGTTGTCATACTAACTAAAAGTTCAGGGTTAGGTACGAATATGGGTGAAATTAGTTGTACACGGCTTCTCACAACTCACCTAGAGCTACATACGCGCAGCCCTTGTACAGGGAGCGTTCATCTTCGCACATTATGCGACAACTCATGTTATGTACATTACATACACTACTAGCCATTAAAATTGCTACACCACGAACATGACGTGCTACAGAAGCGAAATTTAACCGACAGGAAGAAGATGCTGTGATATGCAAATGGTCAGCTTTTCAGAGCATTCACACAAGGTTGGAGCCGGTGGCGACACCTACAACGTGCTGACATGAGGAAAGTTTCCAACCTATTTCTCATACACAAACAGCAGTTGACCGGCGTTGTCGGGTGAAACGTTGTTGTGATGCCTCGTGTAAGGAGGAGAAATGCGTACTATCACGTTTCCAACTGTGACAAAGGTCAGATTGTAGCCTATCGCGATTGCGGTTTATCGTATCGCGACATTTCTGCTCGCTTTGGTAGAGATCGAATAACTGTTAGCAGAATATGGAATCGGTGGGTTCAGGAGGGTAATACGGAATGCCGTGCTGGATCCCAACGGCCTCGTATGACTAGCAGTCGAGATGACAAGCAACGGATCGTGCAGCCACGTCTCGATCCCTGCGTCAATAGATGGGGACGTTTGCAAGACGTCAACCATCTGCACGAACAGTTCGAAGACGTTTGCAGCAGCATGGACTATCAGCTCGCAGACCATGGCTGCGGTTACCCTTGACGCTGCATCACAGACAGGAGCGCCCGCGATGGTGTACTCAACGACGAACCTGGGTGCACGAATGGCAAAACGTAATTTTTCCGGACGAATCGAGGTTCTGTTTACAGCTTCATGATGGTCGCATCCGTGGCGACATCGCGGTGAACGCACATTGAAAGCGTGTATTCGTCATCGCTGGCGTGATGGTATGGGGTGCCACTGGTTACACGTCTTGGTCACCTCTTGTTCGCATGGCGTCACTTTGAACAGTGGACGTTACATTTCAGTTGTGTTACGACCCGTGGCTCTACCCTTCATTCGATCCCTGCGAAACTCTACATTTCAGCAGGATAACGCACGACCGCATGTTGCAAGTCGTGTACGGGCCTTTCTGGATACAGAAAGTGTTCGACTGCTGCCCTGGTCAGCTCATTCTCCAGATCTTGCACCAATTGGAAACGTCTGGTCAATGGTGGTCGAACAACTGGCTCGTCACAATACGCGAGTCACTACCCTTGATGAACTGTGGTATCGTGTTGAAGCTGCTTGGACAGCTGTACCTGCACACGCCATCCAAGCTCTGTTTTGACTCAATACCCAGGCGTATCAAGGCCGTTATTACGGCCAGAGGTGGTTGTTCTGGGTACTGATTTCCTAGGATATATGCACCCAAATTGCGTGAAAATGGAATCACATGTCAGTTCTAGTATAATATATTTGTCCAGTGAATACCCGTTTATCATCCGCATTTCTTCTTGGTGTGGCAATTTTAATGGCCAGTAGTATATGTTTTCAATTTCATATATATGTTGTACATTGTTTCTGGAGATGGACTACGCTGGCCGATACGGGTCATACGTGAAAATTTTGTGATTCTGTGAGACAGAAAATAAAAAAGTGTATCAAATAATTGTTCATGGTACTTCATACATAAAACGTCGTATCTTATGGGAGGTGATAATGTTGGGTCTATGGATTTTTCGTAATAAACCGGATTCCCATCACACTTTATCCAGGCATTGGGCTCGCTAAATGGTAAGAGTAAACTGTCATTTAGGAGTGTTTATAACCAATTTTTTTTGTATTTTATTACATTTTCATTTCTTTGTATGTAATTTTTAAATTTTATATTTCATTTTTAAATTTGTAAGTTACTATGAGTATTTACATTTTGAAAATTCTTTTGATATACATCGTCCAAGACTAACAAATGGTTTCATTTAAATTTTTGGACGTAAGAGATTGCTTTCAAACTAGCCCTGATGTCACCTTCCTCTTCATACATTTCTACTTTTTTTCCAGCCTTTCCTCAAATTTCGCATAAGTTGTTTTCTTTCGTTTACCTTCCATACTTACTTCTGACCTCATTAATGCACATGCCGAGTCCTCTGCTTCTGTCTTCATACACTCGATCACGTCTTTGATTTTAGGATTCGGTTTTCCGAGAAGATTATTAATTTTCCTGTGCCATCCTTCTACTGCGTTAGATTACATTATGCTCACGCAGATCTGAAATCAGATACTGTATTGTAACGCGTACACAGTAGTAGATATGGACTCAGGTCGCAATTTAGTAGCGACGAAGATTAGTCTGAAGTTTAAGAGACTAATCAGAAAGAATCAGTGCGCAAAGAAATAGGATACGGAAGCAATAGGGAATGAAGAGATACACCTGAAATTCTCTGAATCTGTAGATACTGCGATAAGGAATAGCTCAGTAGGCAGTTCAGTTGAAGAGAATGGGCACGTCAAAAAAGGGCAGCCACAGAGTTTGGAACGAAATCCGTAGGCACAAGGAAGGCGACTGTGAGGAATCCACGGATAACATATTAAATACTTCACCTGATCGATGGAAGAAGGAAGTACAAAAATGTTCAGGGAACCTCAGTAATACAGAAATACAAGTCACTTGGAAACGAAATGAATACGAAGTGCAGGGAAGCTAAAGCGAAATTGTCGAAAGGATGGATTCAGCATATAGGAAATCCAAAAAACCTTCGGTGAAACGGATAGCATTGGCAGTAACATTAAGAGTTCAATGGGCATTCCACTGTTAAAGGTATTGGAGGGAGGCGAAAGGTGAAAAAGAGTACAGTGAAGGCCTCTATGAGTGGAAAGACTTGTCTGCTGACGTGATAGAGGAAGAAATAGGATTCGACAGATAAGAAATGGGGGATCCAGTATTAGAATGAGAATTTAAAAGAGCTTTGAAAAAGGCAGAAGAGAGAGATAATACTCCATCGAAATTTCTGATGTTGTTGGGGGAAATGGCAACATAACGACTATCCAAGTTGGTATGTATAAGACGGACGATATACCACCTGACTTTCGAAAGAACATCATGCACGCAATTCCGAAGACTGCAAGAGCTGGCCAGTGCTAGAACTATCGCACAATCATGGATCGAAGTTGCTGATAAGAGCAATACATCGAAGAATGGAAAAGAAAATCGAGGATGTGTTGGATCACAATCAGTTTGCCATTAGGAAAAAGGCACCACAGAGCCGTTCTGACGTTGTGGTTGACAATGAAAGTAAGACTACAACAAAATCGAGACCCATTCTTAAGGTCTGTCGACCGTGAACAGTCGTTCTGATAATGTAAAATGGTGCAAGAAATTCGAAATTCTGAGAAAAATAGGAGTAAGCTACAAGGAAAGACGGATAACATACAATATGTACAGGAGCCCAGTGGGAACAGTAAGATAGGGATACAGTCTTCCGCTCTACTTTTCTATCTATACATCGAAGAAGCTATGGCGGAAATAAGGGGTACAGGAGTGGATCCGTTTCGAGGTGAGGGGAATCAGTAATAAGATCTGCTGAAGACATTGCTATTCTCCGGGAATATGAAGAATTACAGGATGCGCTGAATGGGATGAACAGTATAACGAGTACAGAATATGGATAGAATAACTGGAAGAAAGACAAAAGTAATGAGAAGTAGCACAAGGGAGAACAGCGAGAAACTTAACATCATAATTGTTGGTCAAGAAAAAGACAAAGTTAAGGAATTCTGGTACCTAGGTAGCAAAACAAACCATAACAAACGCAGCAAGGAGGACATCAAAATCAAACTAGCACTGGCATTCGTGGCCAAGATAAGTATACTAGTATCAAACATAGGCCTTAATTTGAGGATGAAATATCTGAGAATGTACGTTTGGAGCACAGCAATAATATGGTATTGAAACATGGAAGTGGGAAAATCGGGCAAGAAGAGAATCGCACTTGATATGTGGCGTTACAAAAGAATGTTGAAAATTAGTTAGACTGATAAGGTATGGAATGAAGAGATTCTCCGCAGAATCGGCAAGGAAAGGAATATGTGTAAAACAATGACAAGAAGATGGGACAGGATGCTAGCACGTCTGTTAAGACATCAGGGAATAACTTCCAAGGTACCAGAAGGAGCTAAACAGCGTAAAAACTTGAGAAACACAGAGATTTGAGTACATCCATAGGTTGAAAATAATATCCTTGAAGAGGTTGCTAAGGAGAAGAATTTTATGGCGGGCCGTATCAAACCAGTCAGAAAACCGATGACTTAAATAAAAATCCTGAAATGAACCCGCCAGCACCTTCATGGTTAGAACGTTGATTTAGATCCAAACTTCAACATCCACTACTATTCCTGGTTTCGGATCTTGGGGAGGAATGGCCCATAATTCTTCTATGGATTGAAACATCTCATTGAAAGTTTCTCCAGTATAGTTCAAGCCGTCATAAAGGCGAAGGGTAAATACACTTCATATTAATGTGTACTAATAAATGTCCCGATAATTTTGAGCACTAAGTGCCGATAGGAGTAACGTCATCTGCAGTGTCTAAAGAAGGAATGTAATGCAAGGGATTACTCCTTCGGCGAATCACATTTGATCGTTGTTTGTTTGTGGGAAGCTCGTGTTAAGCTTCGTGCAAGTAGGATAACTTTTACCAGCATGTGTCTACAGTGGCTAAATCAAGACCTATAGCGAGTGCAGTTATCGTTCTATGAATTGCTGCTCGCGTTGCTTAGGTATCCTCAACTGTCATAAGAATATGGAATTGATAGGTTCAGGAGAGCCGTGCAGGATCTCAACAGCCCCGCACGACTGGCGTCCGAGAGGACAGACACGTATGACTCCTATTCTTGCAGGATCGTACAGCCTCATCACGTACATTGACTCAGTCACTGACTTCTTTGATGAGTGACAAGCATCCACACTGACACTGCGACGACCTCTAGACCATCACAGACTGTCAGTACAGCTGCCATTGTTGTGGCTTCCCTAGACGCAACAGCAGCAAGAGTAGCGAGGACAATAGTATGTCCAACGATGACACCGGAAACAGGAATGGCACCGTGTCTTCTTTTCAGGCGAGTCCCAGACCTGCGTGCAGGATCACGATGAACATATCTGTGTGTAAAGGCTATGAGGAGATCGAATGTTGCCTGATTCCATTCGCCATTGTCATACGAGCACAGCATTAGTGTATCTAATCAGGTTTCAGGGTAGTCTGCATTGTCGCCAGATTCTTCCCCCCCTCCCCCCCCCCCCCCCCCCCATCCCTCTGACATAAGCCAATTTCTCTATGTATAATATTGCGGAACATCAAAAAAACGCCAGGAAATTCAAAATAGCTCATTTGTGCTACATATTCCCCCCACCCCGTCCCTTTACCGTAACTCCAGAAATAGTTGTCCTAACTGTAAAATGGCGGGAAATTAAAACAAAACTGCACGCTTTGTTCAAGAATTTAATTAGTATGTAAGTCTATGCCAGTTCCGCTGGGAACAACGGTCGTAAAACATTTTCTTCTTGCGTAGATTTAAAGTTAATATGAATCATATTTTACTCTCTATCACGACACCAATACAAGGTTTAATTTGGAGTAAGTTAACATGGAAAGTTTTACAGTTCTGTGGGATCTTGTTCAGTAAGGTGACTATAATCACAAATCAGAGAATTTTCACCGACTCCGTAAGTCTGGGCAGCATCTTCCCCATCATTTTATCTTTTCGCTTTCTCATTGCCTGGAAGTTCTGCACCCAGTCCTTGTCACCCAGCTTCAGGTCAGTTATGTAGTCTTGTTATACCTCTGGGCTTCTTTGCCGTGACTACGCTTCATATTAGCCTTCGCTCACTACCAGTTGTCGCAGATTTGTACTGCATCAATTTTTTCTGCAAACGTCGGTTAATCGACCACAAATTTGCTGACGGCACCTAGGCCATGTAGACAAACATAAGGTAAGAGGTAGTTTGCTTCTGAGATTCATGCTTCACACTACTGAAGGCAAAAGGCAACCAATGAGACCCCTTGTTCCACCTGGAATGATCTTGATGAGGGCGGAGCTCACAGTTAACCCAATCCTTAAGTGAAGACTCAGCATAATAGGGTGTTGTAGTGATACGCTCTATTCCCCCTTCAAAACAAGCCCTACAATAGCCTCAACCTGAATACTGTGCCATTCTCAGAGACTAAATACTGACATTGCCCAAAGGTGCCAAACAACGGCTGCAAACTATTAATGATTCCTTGTGTGGTAGTATCACACGTCGAAAATAACCAACAAAAGTGGGTAAAGGGATCTACACTATCCACTATAAATCTATTTCTGCCCCGACAGTTTGTGACTGTGGAAGGGTATACACATAAGCCATGCGCATTTTCCCCGTAGTGATGTCACAACTTCACAAGTCAACAATCCCTGCCGGGTACTCGTCGTTGGTTTACTTACTGCACAGATTTTATAAGACTGGACCCACTTCTTGATTTCTTTGTCCATGCTGTGCCCGATATCCTTTCTAATCTTCGAGTATGATTTAAATATTCGAAAATGAACAGCAACTGACGCCAGTAAAATTATTTTGGCCGTTTTACTCCCTCTGGCCCCACAACACAGAACATTGCTATTTAAACAATAAGGGTTCACGCATTCTTCCATCTCTATCTTCTCCTCAATTTCCTTATTCTAACATTTAAATCGTGGTGTTCCACAATGTCCTTAAAAAACACCAGGAGTACAGCACTAGTGAGCTTTCTTCCGTGCTGATCACTTCCTAGAAATGTCTCCCAATTAGACTGTTCCTTATCCTCTTCCCCAAACATACGAATGGGATCATCAGCATTGTCTCTTCACGTAGGTCACACTTTAAACTGGAAGGCGTCGATAACGACTGCCCAACCGTCAATGTGCCCACATAACTCAGTCTTCGAAGCTCTCAGCTAAGGACCTGATTATCCGTTGAAACGTCCCCTTTTTAACAATTATACAAGACTGTGCTTAAACTGTCACACAATATTTTTAGCGCAACCCATTCTGACTTTCAAAAATCCCTACAAAAGAATGGCCCTAACTAACATTAACCTATACCTTTCACAAATCACTTACCTCACAAAAATCTTCGTTACTCGAACTACTGCAATACAGCGAGCGCCACTACTGCCAGCTAAATAAAAGATTCAAACTACAGAAGGCACTAACTACTGACAGGCATAGTTAGCAAATGAAAGATTTTAATAGAGAACAAACAATGTATTTACCTTAATAGTCATAATATATATAGCAGTTCATGACATCCAGTCTTACAAATTTCAAAACTCTGCCATCTCTCTCCCCACATCCACCACTGCTGGCGGCTCACCTCCAACTGTGCAATGCTACGCGCTGTTCACATCCAGCTGCCGCTGCCCAACACTACATTGGCAGACAACAATGCAAACTAGCCGTTGCCAATAAGAAAACCTAAACAGCCTACTTACACCGTTTTCTAATATTTCCCGTTCGTAATGTAAATGTTTAGCTTCTAATCTCGACAAGCTGCTGGAAGCTTAGGCTACTGGGAATTTACCTGGTGGATGTTCTTATAATAGAACAGCTGCCACATTTGACCTTTATTTCGAAAGGTCAGGAGTCAACAGTATGGGGGCTTTTGGTAACCATTTTAAGACCCTCAGAGGTGGACTGTTATAAGGGACCTATTCAAATTTCTTTCCTTTCGTAATTCATTCAATGCACCTGCAAATTGGCCAAACATACGAAAAAATTTATCAACGTGCTAAACCTTGTCACAGATAAGGAGTGTTAGGTTTTTGACAAGTGTGAACAGCCTTGGTGCGGCTCTGATAAACAGTAATACCCTGGTGAGAAATAATCTGTATCAAAAACAACATCTGTGACTGGGGAAATTTGATCTTAAAAGGCTCAACTATGAGCTCTGTCTCTCTTAACCAAAACAGGACCTCCCCAACATGCCGAATACGTACAGAGAAATTCTCGCTGAAGCTAACCGAGTCATCCAGTTTGTGACAGACAAATTTAAATTTGATGCCTGAAAAAATACTGTCTCGTAGATGGGACAGTGCTGCCAATATAGTTGGGAGCCGAAATGGAATACACATTCCAGCCGGCTGCAAAGGTTGTGATTCGCTTTTAGTCTTGAGACAACGTAATCAGATAACAGGTTCGATTGAGATCCAGAATAGTGAAGAGTTTATGGTTACAAAAACAGGAGAAACAGAACTGTAGACGGGGCGACGGAATTGATCTTAAAATCATCACGAACAGCTTAACAGAGTTCGCCAACCTTCAACTTTCCGAGTCCAGTACTCAATGGGAGAAAACGACACGGTGATAGGCACTTGTGACACTGTTCGTCACCAGTTAGTGATGATGAGTCGCGTAGGGCAAAAACCAGTTCCTCATACTCACTAAGACAAATAAGTGGAAGAGAAGCAAAAGATGAAGACACTATCCTATTGCAAACTACAGACCTACTCACTCTAGTCTTCTTCCTAACCCTCGCCTCTATTTAGCCATAATTTCCCTTGTTCTTTGGCTGAGTGCCTGGACACACTCAGTTAAAACGGTCAGACTCTCACATCTGAAACACCTATAATGCATACTGTTGCATGTAAGGCAGCCACTTACACTTTCCTTTGGCAACTTCGAATCCCATATCTCAGTCTCTGCCTTTCACTTCAGGTCAACATATTGCATGTCGTCAACCTGCCGTAACACACTTCGAAAATCCTCAGATGACTACGGTCTTGACACAAACAACAGCCTAGATCTATCCTCTTGACTTATCCCTTTGAGAATATTGTTTACAGCCTCTGCTTCACCATACAGTGAACATAATGCCTTTACTGTGCACCTGATATTCCACACATACTCTGCTAATGGCTCACCAATTTGTTGTGTTCTCCAGCAGTGCTTTTGCATCAATTCCTGCAGTGCCTGCTGTGATATCAATTCCCTACACAATACTCCTGGGATTCATTCAGACTACACTGCACCAGCCTCGCTGTGTTCACATAATCCATTAGCTGCCCTATAAACCTCGGATATAGCAGCTTCTGAAGCTGTTGTACTCCCAATCCAAAATTTTCATCTTGTTCCAGTATTTGAACTAGGAACCAAAGCTGGTACTGCATCTTCACTAAGATTTCGATTGACACCCTAATAAGCGTTTGGTAAATTAGTGAATATATCACCACACACTGTCCCAGTGTGCCTCCATCTGCCTGCCAATAACTTCCCTACTCACCTGACCCCCACATTCAGTTTCTCCAGTAGTAGCTTCTAAGAACTTCACTTCTAATTTCTTCCCTACCTTCGGAGCAGACATTTCTTCAGTATATTCGAAGACAGACATTTGTTCCGGTAACTGGTCTATCTGTATACCCACATGGTCGCTTCTTTTGATGCAATGAAAACTACGTGACCTATTCAAATTACGCGTTATTTGGGCCTTAAAATACGCTACATGTTTGTCAGCCCTCTCCATCTCATTTAAATATATTGGTATTACGACAACAGGGTGATGGTGTAATACTTCCTTCAGTTCTGCACTTGGTCAGCTACATTCTCAAGGGGCTCAAACCATTCAGTTCCAGATTTGTATTGCAACTCATCCTTTCTCAGGTCACTCACTTCAGGCACCTCTCTGTCACCCACATTGAAACAAATATTTTTAGTAGTATGTGTGTTCCAAAAGTATCTAGATAGAATTTGAGTAGTAATTAATATAATTAAGATAACAAACCACACACTGCTATCAATGTGTAACGGAAGAACCGGAGAGTGGAAGGGCTGGTTAATTAAGTGGGTTATATTTCTTAGAGCCCACACCCTAGCTTTCATGCAACCAGCAGTTGGCAAGATTTAAGGAAAAATACAGCCAAGGTTATTAGGTGCAATGTCCAAATGTAAGAATAAATAAATAAAATAGAAAAGGACACACAAGCATTGTCAGCAATAATCAAATTTTAACAGCAAAATTTAAATCGTTAAGTACAATGACCAAATAAAAAAAGACACTAACACAGATACTGTGGCAAATTATCAACATTTAACAGGCTGAATGCTATTGGATAGGCCCAGCAGCCAAAACTAAAGAGTCAATTTAAATCTGCCATTTGTGCCAACAGTAAGAAATGAGGGAAACAGAAATGGAAATTTTGGAAGTATACAAACTTAGAGACTGTTTCAGTATCTGATTAACAAAACGCCACATAGAACCTCCACCACACTCAACAAGAATTCCATGTATGTCACCTGAGGTAAGACTGGTAATCTATCCAGCAGCGGTCGCCGTTCCAGCTGCCTGTCCAGTGTTTACTGTCTCAGTTCAGCCACAGGAATCTTCCCGCCAGCACAAGTGCCTTGCTTTGCATAGCGTGTGCTCACCACATGCCTCTATCGCTCACCAGGCACTCCACATTCTTGCTGCGAAATTCAGAGCTGCCCAGCAGGCACTGGTGGAACAGTGCTGTACCCATTAAGGCTAAAAAAATGAAAGTTCAATAGATGAAATGCTAAAATGATTGTAATAATACGTCTAAAAACTATTTGTCATACCTCCCTATTGTGTCACGAAACTAACTTAAGAAGAATGATATCAGAAAACTTCAAAACCCTGACAGTGTCATAATTTACACAAATAAAATCGGTATGTACACTCACGATTACCGGTATTTAATTTTCCACTTCGACTGTGCCAACAGTTCTCTTAACTGTGGCTCTGTGAGGGTACAGTTGAGGGGAACGCTATTTCTTTCAGCCTTTCTGACTATGTTCGATAAAGTCAGTCTTTCTGTAATTTATTTTCTTAGTGGAGGGCCTTTCTCTTTCTCTTTTGCTTTGGTTTGCCAGTCCTGTCTCCGGATTCGTGAATAGTTTCAGGTTGGTTGTTGCCAGCATGTATGGTCATCCTGTGAATGACTGCCATTATCGGGCTGGAATGTTCTCTACACACGCTCAGTATGTAAGTACATCTACATGAGCAAGGAACAGAAAAGTGCCCTTTGTTAGTGAACATTTGTAATTTTCTACAATTACTTGCCATTTTAGAGAATCTTACTTTTAATGATACTTTATTCACAGAAAGTTATCCGAGAAATGTAGAAAGTGATATATGTAAAAATTTAAACACTGCTGTAATTTTTTTGAAGGGGGCAGTGAGCAAGTACGGCCCCCATTACCCTCCGTGCTATTGTGGAGTGCTCTCAGAAACTTATAGAGCACCCACTTATTTGTCAAGTAGATGTACCAGAAGGAAACTAAACATAGTTAACAAACTGCTGACAATCTCCTGAAAACTAATTAGGTTTGTTAGTAGAACAGCAAGTTCAATATCGCAAAATCACCCCAGTCTGCTGTTCCACGTCGCACAGTACGGTTACGACGGCCATTCGGAGAGTAAGGTCTGATCGGCCACTGTGAAAGCCAAATATTTTTTATTTCCAACAGTTGGCTACACCTTCCAGCTACTCCTCTACATAGTCGTCACTCAGAGTTAGACATTTGTCGTAGCGTTGTATGATCGTATGATCGTTGTCTGTGCCAAAATGTTGTCTTAGTAGCCAGGGATTCATGTGAGAGGAGGTGAACATCAGGGGGAGCCAATTAAGGGCTGAGTAATGGGTGATCAAACACTTCCTACCTAAACGCTGAAGGAGCATCTTCATTGTTGCTGCAGAGTGCGTCCAAGAATTGTCATGAAGAAACAAACGCATAGCAGTTATGTTACGTGGGCTGTATGATATCAGGCGAAATCTCTCAATAGGCCCTCGTACTTGCCGTAGACGCTATTTTTGAAGGCATTCTTACATTCTCACTCTTCACTTAGAATTGAAAAGAGCGACGTGACGCAGACGATGTGTATATTAGAGACACAACTCAACACTGTTGTTTCTATTTCGCGTCCGATCAGACCTTACTTTCCGAATGTTGTTGTTGTGGTCTTGAGTCCTGCGACTGGTTTGATGCGGCTCTCCATGCTACCCTATCCTGTGCAACTTTCTTCATCTCCCAGTACCTACTGCAACCTACATCCTTCTGAATCTGCTTAGTGTATTCATCTCTTGGTCTCCCTCTACGACTTTAACCTCCACGCTGCCCTCCAATGCTAAATTTGTGATCCCTTGATGCCTCAGAACATGTCCTACCAACCGGTCCCTTCTTCTCGTCAAGTTGTGACACAAACTCCTCTTCTCCCCAATTCTATTCAGTACCTCCTCATTAGTTATGTGATCTACCCATCTAATCTTCAGCTTTCTTCTGTAACACCACATTTCGAAAGCTTCTATTCTCTTCCTGTCCAAACTATTTATCGTCCATGTTTCACTTCCATACATGGCTACACTCCATACAAATACTTTCAGAAACGACTTCCTGACACTTAAACCTATACTCGATGTTAACAAATATCTCTTATTCAGAAACGTTTTCCTTGCCATTGCCAGTCTACATTTTATGTCTTCTCTACTCTGACCATCATCAGTTATTTTGCTCCCCAAATATCAAAACTCCTTTACTACTTTAAGTGTCTCATTTCCTAATCTAATTCCCTCAGCATCACCCGACTTAATTCGACTACATTCCACTATCCTCGTTTTGCTTTCGTTGATGTTCGTCTTATATCCTCCTTTCAAGAAACTGTCCATTCCGTTCAACTGCTCTTCCAAGTCTTTTGCTGTATCTGACAGAATTACAACGTCATTGGCAAACCTCAAAGTTTTTATTTCTTCTCCATGGACTTTAATACCTACTCCGAATATTTATTTTGTTTCCTTTACTGCTTGCTCAATATACAGATTGAATAACATCGGGGAGAGGCTACAACTCTGTCTCACTCCCTTCCCAACCGCTGCTTCCCTTTCATGCCCCTCGACTCTTATAACTGCCATCTGGTTTCTGTACAAATTGTAAATAGCCTTTCGCTCCCTGTATTTTACCCCTTTCACCTTTACAATTTGAAAGAGAGTATTCCAGTCAACATTGTCAAAAGCTTTCACTAAGTCAACAAGTGCTAGAAACGTATGTTTGCCTTTCCTTAATCTTTCTTCTAAGATAAGTCGTAAAGTCAGTATTGCCTCAAGTGTTCCAATATTTCTGCGGCATCTAAACTGATCTTCGGCGAGGTCGGCTTCTACCAGTTTTTCCATTCGTCTGTAAAGAATTCGTGTTAGTACTTTGCAGCTGTGACTTATTAAACCGATAGTTCGGTAATTTTCACATCTGTCAACACCTGCTTTCATTGGGATTGGAATTATTGTACTCTTCTTGAAGTCTGAGGGTATTTCGCCTATCTCATTCATCTTGCTCACCAGATGGTAGAGTTTTGTCAGGACTGGCTCTCCCAAGGCCGTCAGTAGTTCTAATGGAATGTTGTCTACTCCCGGGGCCTTGTTTCCGAATAACCCTGGCATTTTTCTCTGCTGTGAGGCACTGGTGCCGCCAGAGCGTGTCTTGTGTGGGATATGTGGCCGCTGTGAGCGCCACTGTTGGGGAGCTAGGGTAATGGACGGATGGCGGTGTTGCAGATCAATACCGAATGGACAATGGTCATCACAGACACTGGGCATGTTGTTAGCAGCCCTACGGAGCAGGTGATGTCCTCTCTCTCGTGATGTGAATGTGAAGACGAGAAATGACTTCAGCGGGTTACAAGAGTTTTGGAGTTAATGTTGGTATCCTAATGACCTTGGTTTCATGTCGAGGCCCAGTGTTATGTACGACTGTATTAGGTGCTGCCGATTGTAATTCACGCTGCTACGGAAATTTGTGATCATTCTGTAACAGCTTGTTTGTGGATTGCATGCTGGGCATGCGATAGTGTATGTTATGTCAGTGAGAAATGCTGTGAAGCCAGTACATGCTGGATTAGATTAGATTAGATTAGATTAGATTAATACTAGTTCCATGGATCATGAATACGATATTTCGTAATGATGTGGAACGAGTCGAATTTTCCAATACATGACATAATTAGGTTAATTTAACAACATACTTAAGTTAATAAAACAATTTTTTGTGTTTTTTGTTTTTCTTTATTTTTTTATTATTATTTTTTTTAATATTTTTGTTTTTTTTCTTAATTTATATCTAAAAATTCCTCTATGGAGTAGAAGGAGTTGTCATTCAGAAATTCTTTTAATTTCTTCTTAAATACTTGTTGGTTATCTGTCAGACTTTTGATACTATTTGGTAAGTGACCAAAGACTTTAGTGCCAGTATAATTCACCCCTTTCTGTGCCAAAGTTAGATTTAATCTTGAATAGTGAAGATCGTCCTTTCTCCTAGTATTGCAGTTATGCACACTGCTATTACTTTTGAATTGGGTTTGGTTGCTAATAACAAATTTCATAAGAGAGTATATATACTGAGAAGCTACTGTGAATATCTCTAGATCCTTAAATAAATGTCTGCAGGATGATCTTGGGTGGACTCCAGCTATTATTCTGATTACACGCTTTTGTGCAATAAATACTTTATTCCTCAGTGATGAATTACCCCAAAATATGATGCCATATGAAAGCAATGAGTGAAAATAGGCGTAGTAAGCTAATTTACTAAGATGTTTATCACCAAAATTTGCAATTACCCTTATTGCATAAGTAGCTGAACTCAAACGTTTCAGCAGATCATCAATGTGTTTCTTCCAATTTAATCTCTCATCAATGGACATACCTAAAAATTTGGAATATTCTACCTTAGCTATATGCTTCTGATTAAGGTCTATATTTATTAATGGCGTCATACCATTCACTGTACGGAACTGTATGTACTGTGTCTTATCAAAATTCAGTGAGAGTCCGTTTACAAGGAACCACTTAGTAATTTTCTGAAAGACAGTATTGACAATTTCATCAGTTAATTCTTGTTTCTCAGGTGTGATTACTATACTCGTATCATCAGCGAAGAGAACTAACTTTGCCTCTTCATGAATATAGAATGGCAAGTCATTAATATATAATAAGAACAACAAAGGACCCAAGACTGACCCTTGTGGAACCCCATTCTTGATAGTTCCCCAGTTTGAGGAATGTGCTGATCTTTGCATGTTACGAGAACTACTTATTTCAACTTTCTGCACTCTTCCAGTTAGGTACGAATTAAACCATTTGTGCACTGTCCCACTCATGCCACAATATTTGAGCTTGTCTAGCAGAATTTCATGATTTACACAATCAAAAGCCTTTGAGAGATCACAAAAAATCCCAATGGATGGTGTTCGGTTATTCAGATCATTCAAAATTTGACTGGTGAAAGCATATATGGCATTTTCTGTTGAAAAACCTTTCTGGAAACCAAACTGACATTTTGTTAGTACTTCATTTTTACAGATATGTGAAGCTACTCTTGAATACATTACTTTCTCAAAAATTTTGGATAAAGCTGTTAGAAGGGAGATTGGACAGTAATTGTTGACATCAGACCTATCCCCCATTTTATGCAAAGGTATAACAATAGCATATTTCAGTCTATCAGGGAAAATGCCCTGTTCCAGAGAGCTATTACACAGGTGGCTGAGAATCTTACTTATCTGTTGAGAACAAGCTTTTAGTATTTTGCTGGAAATGCCATCAATTCCATGTGAGTTTTTGCTTTTAAGCAAGTTTATTATTTTCCTAATTTCAGAGGGAGAAGTGGGTGAGATTTCAATTGTATCAAATTGCATAGGTATGGCCTCTTCCATTAACAGCCTAGCATCTTCTAATGAACACCTGGATCCTACTATATCCACAACATTTAGAAAATGATTATTAAAAATATTTTCAACTTCTGACTTTTCGTTCGTAAAGTTTTCATTCAATTTGATGGTAATACTGTCTTCCTCTGCTCTTAGTTGACCTGTTTCTCTTTTAATAATATTCCAAATTGTTTTAATTTTATTATCAGAGTTGCTGATTTCAGACATGATACACATACTCCTGGATTTTTAATAACTTTTCTTAATATAACACAGTAGTTTTTATAATTTTTGATAGTTTCTGGGTCACTACTCTTTCTTGCAGTCAGATACATTTCCCTTTTCCGGTTACAAGATATTTTTATACCCTTAGTAAGCCATGGTTTGTTACAAGGTTTCTTACGAGTATATTTAACTATTTTCTTGGGGAAGCAGTTTTCAAATGCATTTACAAAAATGTCATGAAATAAATTATATTTTAAATTGGCATCAGGTTCACGGTACACCTCATCCCAGTGTAACTGCTGTATGCTTTCCCTGAAATTTGCAATTGTTAAATCGTTGACTGAACGTACTACTTTGGAGGACTGTTTAGTATTGCTGAATGGAGCTATGTCATATATTGTAACTAGCTGTGCACCATGATCAGAAAGACCATTCTCAACAGGCTGAGCATTTATCTGGTTAAACTTATCTTGGTCTATAAAGAAGTTCTCTATCAGTGAGCTGCTATCCTTTACCACCCGAGTAGGAAAATCAATAACGGGTGTCAAATTGAAAGAACCGAGTAATACTTCAAGGTCATTTTTCCTATTACCCTCTTTCAGAGAATCTACATTGAAGTCCCCACAAATAATAATTTGCTTCCCCCTGTCTGACAGATAGCACAACAAGGAGTCCAAATTTTTCAGAAATAGATGAAAATTTCCTGATGGGGACCTATATACAGTTACAATTATAAATGTGCCTATATTTAATTTAAGCTCACAGGCACATGCTTCTATATGTTTCTCTACACAAAACTTTTTTGTTTCTATACTTTTTGCACAATGATAACTTTTGACATATATGGCAACTCCTCCTTTCTCCATATTTTCTCTCATTACATGTGCAGAGAGCTTATAACCACTTACATTTACCTTATTCATATCAGAAACAATGTGATGCTCAGACAGGCATAGTATATCTATTTCATTCTCAGCTTCTAAATCTTCTAAACAAACCAGAAGCTCATCTACTTTATTCTTTAAACTCCCAATATTTTGATGAAATATACTTACATTATTTTTAATTATACTTTTATGAGAACCTTTCCTTATTCTAACATTTGCAGCACTCTCCTGTCTGAGTTTCTCATTGTGCTTAGGCCTAGTTCCTATACCAGTGGTCACATGGTGTTCAGAGAGGCAGATTATGTCAATTGGGTTGGGTGACTTTAATTCATCAATGCAATTACCTAGGACTGAGATACAACTTGGTGGAGATAAAATTTCTCTTGATTGGTGAAAATTTATAATTGATAGCTGTGATTGGTGATCCAATGTGCTAGAATTGTGCTGTTTAATTTCTTTCCTAAACTGAAGATTTGTTTCAATCCTGACCTCTCGTAGAACTTGACATCTTGCTGTCTTACCTATCCTAAAAAAGGTGCTGCTCCAACACCTGTAACCACTGGTATTTTACCATTCATGGCAGTGCCTCCCCCCCTTAAATTTCCTGCTATTACCCCAGCCAGTTTCCCCTTCCCTTTCCTGTTGAGATGTAGGCCATGCCTGGTATAGTCCCACCTACTGAGATAATCAACAGGAACCACACCAATATGAGCCCCCGCACCCGACCCAAGCAGCCGTTCCAACTCCAAATTAACTCTCCCAACAGAAGAGTTCAAATGAGGCTGGTCATGGCGTCTCAGGACAGATACAAATTCAACATTGGTGTGTCTCGATGCCGACGCAATCTTTACCAGGTCACACTCTATACTGTACCCAGGATCTCTGTCGATGCTGTTCCCTGGCCCTCCCACAATAACCACGGTGTCTTCCCTGGTAAATCCTTTACAGAGTGAACCTAAATCCTCTGTCACCTGATCCAGACTAGCACTTGGTTTGAAAAAATTTGTGACCTGGTATTCTGGTCCTAATTCCTCCTGCAGAAGTTGGCCTACACCTCTGGCATGAGAACTGCCTAACAACAAAACTTTCTTCCTTTTCGATGACTTTTCTAGATTCTTTTTCAATTTCCTATTGAAAGTTTGCTGTGTCCTGTCTACACCTACCTCTGCTTGAGGCTCATCAGTTTCTAACTGAAGCAACAGGTCAAACTTATTTTTGACATTCACCACAAAACTGTCAGACTTAGTTCTAGGCCTGTTCCTTCTGCTACCTGTTGCCACTTCCCACCTCTCTTTGCCCTTCTCCCTCCTTAACCTGTCCAGATCTTCCCTAGCCTGATCTAGCTCAGCCTGAAGGGCAGCAATTTTCCCCTCCTGTTCCACTATCTTCCTATCTCTGCTGCAAATCCTACATAACCACTGATGAGCCTGATCCACTTTCCCAACACCCACGCCACTGCAGTCCCCCCAGTGAAAAAAACTACTGCATCCATCACACCAAACCCCGGAACTAACAATTCTACGGCAAGTCAGGCACTTCTCACTCATGGCAAAAATAATACTTTAGCTAGAATAAATCAATTAAATTACCGAAAATCAAAAAAGACGTTACAAGAATTAAGCCTATTCACAAATGTATATAAGCAAGTTTCTGATTTAAAATTCCGCTGTTTTTCTGAGATCTGTATTAAAACAACGAAGGTATACGCTATTTATTATATATTTCACTCGATGGAATGAAAAAAGGACAATTAAACGAGATACTTTAACTTTGATTCTCCAAAAACGTTATGAGAATAGGCCTATAAACAAATGTATATAGGCAAGTTTCTGATATAAAGTTACGCTGTTTTTCTGAAGTCTGTATTAAAACAATGAAGTTATACGCTATTTACGGTAGTTTACTTATTTGTTACCGAGAAACTAGTTAAATTACCTTGAAACAAGAAACAAACACGTTTACAAAATTTAAGCCTAAGCGCGACTTCGCGAAGTTACGATCTTTTCGTGTTTTCTGAAAAAATACGCAAAAAAAAGTCAAACCTTTAACGTCAAGACTAAACGATACACTAATGCACGTATTTAATTTGTTGTCAGCGTTAAACTAAATTATATTCCTGTCTAAATCACTTAACTTTCTGGAAATGGTTTCTGGCGTCACTTACTCGGCGGCCATCTTGGAGCGAAGCGCATTACTATGGTGACTGATGGCAGCTGAAATTCTTTTTATTGCAAAAGTGGTTCTGTTCTATAGACTGTTATTTTGAATTTTGCTATGATTAGGTTGTTACCGAACCAGTGGTTCACTTAAGTGTACTAAAAATTGTTACACTGACTTACGTGAATTCCTTCTAATATGTGTAAGTGGATTACTAACCATTTAGACATAAACATGGATAGTTGAGTAGTGTTGCTGGTAGCTTGGGCCTTGGTGATTGGGTGTTAGTACTAGTAACAGAACAAGGAGAAGTTAGTGCCTATATCACTTAGTTTCTATCCTGTAAGGGGCAGTAAAATGAAAACGAGTCAGATGGAGTAAAAAAGTACATAACCTGTTTATTATTTAAAAAGTAATCGCCGTAACTGTTAATACACTTATCTCACTGTCAACCGAGATGGTCAGAGCCTACTTGGAAAAACGTTTGCGGTTGTCTACAGAAACATGATTGTATCCAGGCGTGCACCTGTTCTTCCGAAGCAAATCGACAGCCACGATTGTATTCCTTCAGGACTCCAAAAATATGGAAGTGGTATGGGGTGAGATCTGGACTGTATGGAACATGTGTAAGGTCTTCCCAGCGAAACGTCCTCAGCGTTGTCCGAAAAACCTTATCAACGCATGGGAGGGAAGCACTTACACGTCCTCCATACAGCAGCCAGCCACAAAAATTTTTTCCATGTAGGCATTGACCATATTGTCTCACACCAGAATAAATGTAGTAAAAGGTTTGCGGTTAATTTTGATATAAAAAGCAGTTTACTGACTATCTCCATCGGTCTCGTTTCCATTTGTCTGTCCCTTAGAGATAAGTGAATATATTCTAGTATAAGGAGTTGCTGGTGTCACGACTAGTTAGGGCAAAGGGCGATAAACTGTTACCTGTCATTTTCTATCGATTGCCCATTGTGGAGTAAGATTGTTTAGTACAGTACATACAGTACACTGCCAGAGAAAAATTAGTACAGCATTTTAGAGCTTTACAATCCACTCAAGATTTATTATTGCAACAAGCATATGGTGTATATGAAATCGTTACATTTACAGACCAATAGCTCAAGCAGTTCTGAGACGCAAGGTATCGACCCATGCTGATACATCGATATGAATGTATGGTGTATCCTCCAAGGGCGGTAATGCAGGCACTGACTCTGCCATCCAGTCGATCGTTCAGGTGGCGAATACTGCCCTGGGGTACGTTACGCCACGTGTGTTCGACTTTTTAACGAAGTTCTGTACGACTTCTTGGTGAAAAACCGCACGAGGCACTTCTCGTCCCACCATATCACACATCTGCTCGACTGGAGACGAATCCGAAGATCGTGATGGCCATGGAAGTTGCTGCACGTCTTGCAGGGTACGTTGAGGTTCCACGGGCAGTGTGTGGGAAAGCATTATCCTGTTGGACCAACAGATCCCCTTCTCTTTGCAGGAACGACAAATGAACGGGCCTAACAGCATCCTGCACGCATCGAGCAATGTTCAGCGTCCCCTCCAGAAACACCAAACGTGAACGAGAGTTGTAGATTATCGCTCCCCAGCCAACGAGGCGTGCGGTTGAGGCAATTTGTCTTGGATGAATTTACTCTAAGAGGCCGCGCTCATCAGGTCTTCACTGTACGCGCACCAACGGCTAGCAATCACTTGCGAGGAGGCAGAATCTGCTTTCATCGCTGAGGACCACGGTGCGACATTTGATCTTCCAAGTGATCCTGTGACGTGAAACACCCCCGTTTAAATTACTTTACTTGGGTGTTTATGTAATTTACCGAAGCCGCCAAACAGGTAATTATTATGATTATATGACCGTGTGCTTAATGGATGAAAGGCTATCGGTTTTTCTGCTGTGGTTTCGGGGGTATTTCAACCGAGTGCGGCTGTTTTGCAACTGAATAGTGGAATGATTGAAAGTTTGTCTATTATTAAGAACACCAAAGGTTGCGATGTACAAACTGTATTGTATTTCCTACGAACACACAAATTCTAGGCAGTTGCTACCTTCGCCTTACACTTTAATTACGGTTATCTCTTTTATTAGTTGCTGATTTTAGGTACTTCGTCACACGCAATGATGATGGTTAACATTCACAACAATCCTTACTGCAATCCATGGTTGTTGCTGGCCGACCCGGTTGACGCGAAACACGTAATTCGGCTCTTGTCACTTTCTGTGTCATATCACTCGCGAATCGGTATTAGTGAGGGTCAACCCCACGACGAACAGGGGGACGCGCTCACTCGTCATACTCTGGTGAATATTACCGTTTACAACTCACTCGACCACCATTCTTGCCCGTCTCTCCAGCATCACTTCTCACTCGACACTCTCCAGTACTACTCTGCACTCGACACTCGTCACACTGCCTACTGCAGCACTCGACAATCGACTCCTGTCTACTATCGACCTGGGCGTCGGAAACTAGCACCTATGTTCGTGGGATCACGGATCCCCTACAGACGGCACTAGTCAAGCTGTGCACGTCGATGCTTGAGTGATGTAAGCGGTTCACAAGAGTTCGTGTTGGCACGGATGGGATCACAAGCCCTCTTGTCTTTGCTATCGTAGCTATTCGATCTGCCACTGCTGCCCTTGGTATACTACGGTCCTGGCAGGAGTTCCATATGGAGGTCGAGAACCTCGTCTGTGGGTGTGAGGATGTTCACGGGACCACTGATGCCAGCAGCGTTGCCCAGCCGTCGCATCGATTCCCGGCGGGGTCAGGGATTTTCTCTGCTCGTGATGACTGGATGTTGTGTGATGTCCTTAGGTTAGTTAGGTTTAAGTAGTTCTAAGTTCTAGGGGACTGATGACCGTAGATGTTAAGTCCCATAGTGCTCAGAGCCATTTTGAACCAGCCGTCGCAGCACATCCAAAGGATCATCCCGCCACTCGGAAAGCCACAATCTGACCCACTTCAAACTCGCTCAAATGGCTGTATGAAACAAGAGTGCATCTCCGTGGTCTGGCTGCCTGCTTCCTTCATACGTTTTCACCGCACTGAGCCTTCTGCCTGTGAGCATTCCCTATTAAAGGGAAGACACATATAGCGATTTTTGGTCAACATGGTTGTGGAGATGAAGCAGCGATTAGTGTGATTAATCAATTATTCAAGAACAGTCTTAATCGCGTTTGTTATTATTATACCGCCAACCGGTTTCAATCAGACGTAGGGGTCATCTTCTGGGCGTTTACACCATTGGTCGACTGCTGGTGGTGTCACTCCTGTCTTCATAACGGCAGGAAACTATCAGACAGGAGTGACACCACCAGCAGTCGACCAATGGTGTAAACGCCCAGAAGATGACCCCTACGTCGGATTGAAACCGGTTGGCGGTATAATAATAATAAATGCGATTAAGACTGTTTTTGAATAATTGACACTTATAGCGCTCTGGTAGCTATGTCACTACGCTATATGTTGGCAAACGACGTTGAAGCCAATATTAGGAGGTCTACTACCCGCCAGATGACATAAACCGCCAATGGACCAAAATCGACGTCATCTTTCCCGGCAGTGTACATGCCTGAAGGTTCATTGTAGATAGCAGCAATTCTCCTTGTGTCCACCATTGCACTTATGCTACTTGTGTTTTAAGTACAGACCAGGCATTAGCTTAGGGCTTAAACTTTATCATCACCGAATGTGGCACTCCGCAGAAAATCGCTCATAATTGTTTTACGCAGAAGCTATCCATGCTTTGGCTTTCCAAATGTGCATTCAGATCGTTTTCTTGTTAAATGCCACATCATTTTTATCACTCGTATTCTCACCTCCGCAGTTACCAGTTGTATAAGACTGCAATCTGTAAATGGAACAGCCGGCCGAAGTGGCCGTGCGGTTAAAGGCACTGCAGTCTGGAACCGCAAGACCGCTACGGTCGCAGGTTCGAATCCTGCCTCGGGCATGGATGTTTGTGATGTCCTTAGGTTAGTTAGGTTTAACTAGTTCTAAGTTCTAGGGGACTAATGACCTCAGCAGTTGAGTCCCATAGTGCTATGAGCCATTTGAACCATTTTGTAAATGGAACAAAGACATAAACGGTTTCCTGGATCATTGTGTATTTTGCTGCGACCACATCCAACTAGTATTATTTAATGATTTCGAAAGAATCTCGTCAAGCTATTATTACGCATACCGGCGTTTATTTTCTGTGTTACTTGTCACGGTCTGCAGCGAGCACAATGACTAATGCGGTACTGAAAGAAGACTATCGGTATTGGTAGAAAACTCATCCATCTGGAGAAATTTCTCCGTTGCAGAAGAGAACAAGGAGCTCGCCTCTCTTCGGTCGGGACGTAACTGTGTAGCTGCAAACCAAAACGCGAATGAAACACGGCGTGTTGAAGGCGACAGCAGAAAGCACTTTACCGATACCGTTTATTCAAAATATTGTCGGACATTAATTGCCCCTTTCTGCAAAATGAAGTATTTTGCTTCGGCGCGCCTGTTTACCCCGAACAATATCGGCGATATAGGCGGGGCTAATTTGCCTCCAGTGTCTCCTGCGTTTTAATAAACCGACCGTCTAATAGGAAGCGCCGTACCCAGACGCCACGGCCGCGGCAGTCGGGCACAATGCAGAAAGACTGAGCGCTCAGATTGCTGTCCTCCACCTCCTCCAAGAGCGGGACAATAAAATTATTAACAAAAAACACGTACAGGGAAAAGGCGGGCGACATCGTAATATTCAAATCTAGAAATTAATAAACGACAAAAAGACTTCTTTTTGTGACATGACAATAACGTTGCAGCACGGTGCACAAAAGAGGCGTGTACATTGGGTAGGAGGGGGTGGGGGACGGGGGGAGGGAAAGTGGGGGTGGTGTCGGCAAGGAAATAAAAAAAAGGTAGAAGAAAAAGAACGGGACTGGAGTGGAGTGGAAGGAAGACATCAACAAGTAGTCGGGAGGCAAGTGGCGCAGGGGGTCGCCCAGTCACAAGGAAGAAAAGAGTACATAAAAAGGGGAAAAGACAATCGCAGAAACGCCAGCCGCCGCCCTCGAAAGAAAAGTAATTAGCTGAGCAGGAATAATTAAGATTCGGGCCGCGTATAGATTGGAGTGGGGCTCCTCGAAGGAGTACCTCCGTAGCCCTAGCCTAAGGGGAAGGGAGGGGTAGGGGGCGTGTTGTTCAAACAAGAGTCGAACCGACCCGGGCTGTTCGCAGTTTTAATTAATGGTGTTTCCTACAGGACGGGCCAGCTAACCATCCTCCGTGGCTCCTCTCAGGGCTACAGCGCTCCAGAAGGAACCGGAGGAGTAGGAGGAGAAGGAGTAGAAGGGGGCTGGGAGCGGCGAGGCGCCGAGTGGCTGTCAGCTGTGTCACTTTATTAAAATGGGCCGGCGGAGGCGGCAGCGGTGTCGGCGGCGCGGGTCAATTGGGACCACCGCCGAGCGGAGGAGTGTCACAGGGGGCGGCTGTCGATCCGCCGAAGACCTCCTCTGGAGCGCAGTCTGCGCTGGAAGCTGAGCTTTGACACCGCGGCCATCTCTGCCTGCCACGTGCATCACTGAACCGTGACACGGTCAGCTATGCTCTGGCCAGAAAAAAGTCTAGAGGGTTTGTTAAAAGACTCCAGCCATTAGCGAACTGATCACGCTTTGGAAGGAACAGTCACACGGTGCCGGCAAAGTGTTTTACTATTCACAGGTGGTTAAGCCCAACAGGTGGCGATGAGCGAGGCGCGTTTGGAGTAGCAACTGGACTCTCCACCACTGACACTGAGCTGCCAGAAATCATGGGAATGCACGGGATGCATGATGGTTTTTGGCTGATGAAGCCAGTTGGTTGCATTTGCCTGCAACAGTTATAAATGCGATTGTGGGGTTCCACATTCTAACTGATGGCGATCTGAGTAACAGCAATGATGCCAATGAGTTGCATTTGTCTCCAAACGATTAGAAATGTGATCGTGGGGTCTCACATTCATATTGATGGCGATCTCAGTCACAGCAGACTGTCTATTGCCCACGTGATTCTGAGGAGGTGACGTCCCGTCCGTTCGTCATACACTTCTGCTCGTCCTGGGTACCGCCATCGATACGTTTAGTAACCGTCGACATTAGCACTGGCGGCAGTGATGTCACTGTATTATGTGACATGAAGGTGGACGGGGGGGGGGGGGGGAGAGAGCAAAGGAGTACCTATTGATATCAGCTGCATTTTATGCAGAATTTGCGGTGACGAATGAAAATGTATGCCGGACTGGGATTCGAACCCGGGACTTCCTACTTACTTTTTTTTATCTCATTTTGTTCTAGTTTGTTCGTTTCATGTGTTCGGGGCGGACGTCTCATGACACCCGTACAGGTTGTTCGTTGATCCGTTCACTCAGTTTTTTTTATTACAGAGGGTAGCTAACCCTCTGACCGAACACGCTGAGCAACCGTGCCGGCATTACTTACTAGGCAGTTGCGTTAACCACTGCGCCACATGGACAGAGTGTTTATCGCAGTTGCGGCGACTATCTTGGCACGCTTCCCTGCCGACACACACTGCCACACAGCCAACCTGTCCACAGTCCCAGTCCTCCATACTAGCTATTTTTAGATTCCCCCAAGAGGGCGAACGTAATTGTGCATCCGCACTTAACGTGATGAACTCATTGCCCATCGAGACGACTCCATTTATGAATGCGAACATGTCTGAAAGAACAGACACCACGCATTCATATGTAATTAAAACGTTTTGGAAGTTACAGCTGTGCGCCGAAGGTCAGAGATTCCCAAGCGCTTTCGTGACGTTGGAGTGACTTTTGTCGGTGGCTGGTGGTCAGGATAACGGTCGGGCTGCGATCGAAAAGCTTGAACAAAGATTTAATTATTAAGTGTATTAGTCTATAAGTAATTAGGAGAAGTACAGTTCATGATTGGATATACACGAGTAGTAATTTATTGAAGTAAAAGGAAGCAGAATGATTAAGTTTGGAGTAGTTTGAAGATGTAGGTGTGTTACTTGAATGACAGACATTAGTAGCGGAGGTCAGACTGATTCCTTAGGCGGCAGTGTATAAAATTTCAATATCTGGAAATAGTCTTGAATGGTTTCGAATAAAATAACTAAACAACTGAAATATTCATTGTTCAAAAATGGTTCAAATGGCTCTGAGCACTATGGGACTTAACTGCTGTGGTCATCAGTCCCCTAGAACTTAGAACTACTTAAACCTAACTAACCTAAGTACATCACACACATCCATGCCCAAGGCAGGATTGAACCTGCGACTGCAGCGGGCTATTCATTGTTGTGACCAGGTGAAGCTACTTTAGTCCGACCACAATTGTGTACTTTTTTACAGGTCTGGGAGAAGGCGCAGCACTCCAGGACACACGAAATACGTAGGTTGGAACTTGAATGGTAGCAACACAGATGTGGAGACACCATGCAATGGAACCTACTATTGTCGCTGATAGCATACGTTGTTGACATACCTACCTTACCTCCTAGCAAATCGACACACCCGTCCCACTTCACCGGCATGCGCACAATGGAGGGAAAAACAGTCACTTGTGAGCGAGCAGTCTAACGCAACCGTGTCACTACGCTTTAGAAACAGGCACAACGGATTTGGATCAAGACTGAATGTACCAGAGGTCGTACAGTCATTATGGGTCGCCGCGAAAGTCGAAAGTGCGTCAGACCTCAGTATGGTGGAAGTTATGGTGATTCTCGTGTACGACTCTGATGGTGTTATCCTAACGCATTACGTCAATGCGCAGTACTACTGTTCGTTTTTGAAGCATCACTTGCGACCAGCTTTGCGAAAGAAGCGGCGACGCTTTATGCTCAACCCACCCATCACTTTGCACGACAATGCGCGGGCGCATACAGCGCAAGCTGTGGCTGCTCTGTTCAGTCGATGGGACTGGGACGTACTATACCATCCACCACACTACCCGGACTTAAGTCCTTGTGACTATGATTTGATTCCGAAGGTGAAGGAACCACTTCGTGGCATTCGATTCAGAACTGTTCCAGAGATTCGACAGGCAGTAGACCGCTCCATTCGCACTATCAACAGAAAAGGCTCTGCTGATGGTACACTACGCCTTCCCCATCGCTTGCAACGGTTTCCACACAACGCTGGTGACTACTTTGAAGGAGAGCAACAGGTGCAAACATGTAACTCTTTTGTATCGGTTGTGAATATATAGTTGCCACTATTTAAGTTGCAACCCTCGTAATAGTTCACTTTATTACATAAATGATCAAAGATTAACGTAACTTTGGCAGTCCTCTTTGCCGCAGGAGTGCTGCGACTTCTTGTCTATTGTAGGCAGACAAAATAAAAGTAGGGTGCTGTAGTGGTAGGCTACCGATACTGGCGTAAGTATCTTTATTTATTGAGGAAATACACTCCTGGAAATGGAAAAAAGAACACATTGACACCGGTGTGTCAGACCCACCATACTTGCTCCGGACACTGCGAGAGGGCTGTACAAGCAATGATCACACGCACGGCACAGCGGACACACCAGGAACCGCGGTGTTGGCCGTCGAATGGCGCTAGCTGCGCAGCATTTGTGCACCGCCGCCGTCAGTGTCAGCCAGTTTGCCGTGGCATACGGAGCTCCATCGCAGTCTTTAACACTGGTAGCATGCCGCGACAGCGTGGACGTGAACCGTATGTGCAGTTGACGGACTTTGAGCGAGGGCGTATAGTGGGCATGCGGGAGGCCGGGTGGACGTACCGCCGAATTGCTCAACACGTGGGGCGTGAGGTCTCCACAGTACATCGATGTTGTCGCCAGTGGTCGGCGGAAGGTGCACGTGCCCGTCGACCTGGGACCGGACCGCAGCGACGCACGGGTGCACGCCAAGACCGTAGGATCCTACGCAGTGCCGTAGGGGACCGCACCGCCACTTCCCAGCAAATTAGGGACACTGTTGCTCCTGGGGTATCGGCGAGGACCATTCGCAACCGTCTCCATGAAGCTGGGCTACGGTCCCGCACACCGTTAGGCCGTCTTCCGCTCACGCCCCAACATCGTGCAGCCCGCCTCCAGTGGTGTCGCGACAGGGGTGAATGGAGGGACGAATGAAGACGTGTCGTCTTCAGCGATGAGAATCGCTTCTGCCTTGGTGCCAATGATGGTCGTATGCGTGTTTGGCGCCGTGCAGGTGAGCGCCACAATCAGGACTGCATACGACCGAGGCACACAGGGCCAACACCCGGCATCATGGTGTGCGGAGCGATCTCCTACACTGGCCGTACACCACTGGTGATCGTCGAGGGGTCACTGAATAGTGCACGGTACATCCAAACCGTCTTCGAACCCATCGTTCTACCATTCCTAGACCGGCAAGGGAACTTGCTGTTCCAACAGGACAATGCACGTCCGCATGTATCCCGTGCCACCCAACGTGCTCTAGAAGGTGTAAGTCAACTACCCTGGCCAGCAAGATCTCCGGATCTGTCCCCCATTGAGCATGTTTGGGACTGGATGAAGCGTCGTCTCACGCGGTCTGCACGTCCAGCACGAACGCTCGTCCAACTGAGGCGCCAGGTGGAAATGGCATGGCAAGCCGTTCCACAGGACTACATCCAGCATCTCTACGATCGTCTCCATGGGAGAATAGCAGCCTGCATTGCTGCGAAAGGTGGATATACACTGTACTAGTGCCGACATTGTACATGCTCTGTTGCCTGTGTCTATGTGCCTGTGGTTCTGTCAGTGTGATCATGTGATGTATCTGACCCCAGGAATGTGTCAATAAAGTTTCCCCTTCCTGGGACAATGAATTCACGGTGTTCTTATTTCAATTTCCAGGAGTGTAGAAGCACCAGGGTTCAGCTTTAACTTAGTTGCCCTTTTTCCTCTGTTGAATGAAAAGAAAGTTTGCCTACCAGCATATTTCGGTGGAAGCTTTCCGCTATGCCTATGTGCTCGGTTCGGCTCGCATCCGAGTGAGTGGCGTGGCCTGTAGTGTGAACAATTGTTTTACAGTACAGTTGTGACCGTCCCGCGCTAGCACGACGGTAATTGTCGCCTTTGGCTTGCCTACCGCGTAAGCATGCAGTCTGAATGCGAGCATGAGGTCCACATTGAAAATAACGAGCCCGCCGGCAAAGACAGTTTTTCCGATCATGCCTCGAAAAACACTCAGGACACGATTTTCTCTCAGGGTTTCCGAACACACGCCGGCGGAACGTGAGTGAATTTTTTTACTTCTGCTGCCTCCACTCCCCCGCCCCCCCTTGCCCCTTTAAAATCGCTGCCCCACCGCAGCAAGACCAACTGTATCATTGCCAGATCAATCCACTCACACTCCCCTCACTTACTATGAATGTTTTCATTCTCGCAGCGCGTACGCAAGGCGTGTAACACTGAGCGTGTACTACGGAGAACTGATCTGGCAAAGATACAGTTGTTCTTGCTTCTGTAGGGCAGCGATATTATTGGGGGCTAGCGATAGTGGCTCTACGTCTCCACAACTCAGAAGGTTCTGTGTTTATATCACGTCGGGGTCACCACTGTAGGTAGGGGCTGAGCGGTGACAGTAATTACGACCATAAATAATCACTCACACTCCCATCACTTACCACGAACACTTTTATTCTCGCAGGATATACGCAATGCGTGTAACATAGAACACGAACTACAGAGAACTGATCTGGCAAAGATTCAGTTGTTCTTGCAGCGGTAGGGCAGCGATATTACTGGGGGCTAGAGCCAGTGGTTCTACGTCTCCACATAGTGTTTGTCCGAGCACCATTCTTAATTACTTTAGCACTATATCGTAAATGGGACTGAGTGTCTGGTACACTACGAACACAAAAAAAAAAAAAAAAACATGGAGCCTCAAAATCAACCTCAGCTGAGGCCACAATCGTTTAAGGTTCCACGATAGAAATGCCTGTTTTTAAATCAGGCTCTGGCAGTTTAAGAACTGCAGCGTGAATGTGTGCGTGCGTCCGATACATTCTGCCTAGTGGCATCACGTGACATGGTGTCACTACGGATAATTCCTCACGAACTTTCAAACTTGCAATGTCTGCCGAGACCTCTGAGTTCCGCTATCCTCTGCTTGACTGTCTATGAAGGCTGCTGCTTCAGACGAAAAAACTTAAAACTGAGCGGCTGCTACATAGATTTGATTGTCAAAATATTCATCTAGCAATCTCACAGTCTCATCGTACTAGACGTTCTCCGGAACAATTTCGGCGCACAACTTAACACAGATCTTCTAAACGTCGGGACCAACGGCGGACAAAAAGTCAGCATTGCGCTCCATATCGGCTATTTTGTAGGCGGCGAAGTGTGCCTCTAATTACGCCCTGTAGTCGGACCACTCTTCGTCTTGGCTGTGTGTGGGCGAAATTTTGGAGCAGCTATTGGCGGCGATGCTGCGTGCGTGTTGAGTAGTGACGCCAATTGGCTGAAAGTGGGCAGCAAGCGTTCTATCTGCTGCGCCTAAAACTGTGCGAGATCGATTAGCGACATTTCCTGTGGCGGCTCAGGCGTGCCGAAATAGTGCACGTCACAGAATAGGATAAGCGAACAAACTATCGCAACAAGAACTTTGACACTGCTATAGGAGGAATGGGTAATATATATCTTGGACTAGCAAAGGATCATTTAATACACTAGTTAACAATCCTACTTTCAACATTACGGCTGCCGGGGTGGCCGTGCGGTTCTAGGCGCTACAGTCTGGAGCCGAGCGACCGCTACGGTTGCAGGTTCGAATCCTGCCTCGGGCATGGATGTGTGTGATGTCCTTAGGTTAGTTAGATTTAATTAGTTCTAAGTTCTAGGCGACTGATGACCTCAAAAGTTAAGTCGCATAGTGCTCAGAGCCATTTGAACCATTTTTTCAACATTACGAAGTACACTTCATCAGAGGCTTTCACTGTCGCTGTTCTACACGATGACGTTGACAGCTGTAGCTGAAGTCTAGAACTGAGCAGAGCTCTTGCTAACTTGACACTATATTTACCTCAGTGTGGGGGCCCAGCTATGAGGAGAGGTGAAGTGCTGTCTTGAGGAGCGCCCCTTATCTGTTGCTCCAGGCTGTAACGAATCCTCGTTAATGCCTGTAGTATTGATTTGCGTTGCCATCCTTGGCGTGGCAATGTGACCTCTGCGGGATACCACTTTCCTCCTGTGAAATAAATGAAAGACACTGGCGTGTGACAAAGCAGAGTGAGTCATGTTGGATTCAAAGAGACTGATGAAGAACAGCACACTTGGTAAAAATAAGAAAATAAATGCTGATAAACTTGAGTGAATTTTATCGTTTCAGGACTATCATCAAAACTAGTTTTTTTTTTTTTGTGTGTGTGTGAAATCTTATGGGACTTAACTGCTAAGGTCATCAGTCCCTAAGCTTACACACTACTTAGCCTAAATTATCCTAAGGACAAACACAGACACCCATGCCCGAGGGAGGACTCGAACCTCCGCCGGGACCAGCCGCACAGTCCATGACTGCAGCGCCCAAGACCGCTCGGCTAATCCCGCGCGGCCAAAACTAGTTTCCAATGCACATGGGCTGCAGATTGCACGTCCATTTACACGCACAGTTTAGTGTAATAGCCGCTATCTACATCGACATGAGCACTCTGTAATTCGCAATTAAATATTACTATTTCCTTTCTTGAGTACTGGTGTGAACTGTACAACTTTCCAGTCTTTTGGTACGTGTCTTTCGTCAAGCGGGTGATTGTATATGACTGCTGAGTATCGGGCTATTGTATGAATATACTCTGAAAAGGACCTTACTGGTATGCCGTCTGGACCGGAAGAATTACTGTTATTTGGTGCTTTAAGGTACTTCGCTGCACCGAGGACATACACTTCTAAGGTATTCAAGACCTCCTCAAGATCTTTTCAAAAACATATCACAGTGTAAAATTCACGAAAACATGACGTTATTCAAAACACTGCGCAAAACTGGCTCTCTTATGCTAGCACACAGTGTAGATATGAGGGGCAATGTAAGTAGTTCACTTGCTGAAGATGACAGCAAATAAAGTGAAAAAGAAAAGGAATGCAGACCAATTACCGAGCCAACCGTCTATATTTTCCATCGATAAGTATCATTTCTACTCTCCGTTTGTGTCCATTGCACATCGTACTCACATATACCTTCAACTGAAGACGGTTGACTGAATGGCCGGTGTTTACGTTTGTTTACGGTGAACTCCAGCAAGTGGACACATTATGCTACCACGGATGTGTCCAGCGTGTAGCCAGTGCAGGAGAGTCGATATCAGTTTCGCGCTGCGTTTTTAATAACGTCATGTTTAAGTGAATGGCACACTATTATACGTTTTTGAACAGCTCTGAGGAAAAGGAATAGATTACCTCACAAAAAATGTAGGGTGCAATTATAATAAAAGATATACGGCTGTTCATACCCTCGTATATTCGTAACAGGGTTCCGAGAAAGGCTATCAATCTGGTTAACGTTCGCCTAGCTAAACTACATTTTCTTGATACACCTTTTATTTTGTTTCTGGACAATATGTTATTTGGGGTGGTCGAGATAATCGGAATACCCTGCGTAGGAAAAGCTACCATCTCGTGGTCTATCTGAAGATGTATAAACGAGCAACATACGGTTGTTCTTCTGGGAAAAACATTTGTATGCACACGACCTAAGAATTTATATGAATGTTTATTTTTGCCAACACGGTTCCCTGAGGCACTACTAATTTATTGCTAATGATAGGACCTGTTGCAGTTGCATCAAGTCGAAATAGGCGGCAAAGGTCTTCTTCCAGTGCTGTCTTTTGTTGTAGTGCTCTTCTTGGCTCGCTTGCATATTACGAAGTGTGACTAAGTGTCATTCAGGGAGGTCAATAGAGTAACGATGTGGGGCCACGGGACGCCACAGATGGCTGGCTGGCAGCGACCATCTGTCAATTGAGCATCGGCGAGCACTGCTCTGACTGACTGCTGTTGCCCGGGCACAAGCCCTCTCATCTCCACGTTTGTAACGCGAGCCGTCAGCCTCAACTGGACTACTGTCCTGTTACGAACAAAAAGAGAAGGTGCCACATGCTACCTAAGCGAGTAATACACTGAAGCACCAAAGAAACTGGTATAGCCACGTGTATTCAAATACAGAGGTGTGTAAACAAGCAGAATACGGCACTGAGGTCGGCAACGCCTATATAATACAAGTGTCTGGGCCGGTTGTTAGATCGGTTACTACTGCTACAATGGCAGGTTATCAAGATTTAATTGAGTTTGAACGTGGTGTTATAGGCGACGTACGAGCGATTGGAATACATCATATCCGAGGCAGCGATGAAGTGGGGATCTTCCCTTACGACCATTTCACGAGTATACCGTCAATATCAGGAATCCGGTAAAACATCAAATCTCCAACATTTCTGCGGCCAGAAAAAGATCCTACAAGAACGGGACCAACGACGACTGAAGAGAATCGTTCAGCGTGCCAGAAGTGCAACTCTTCCGCAGTTTGCTGCAGATTTCAGTGCTGGGCAAACAACAAGAGTCAGCGTGCGAACCATTCAACGAAACATGACTGATATGAGCTTTCGGAGCCGAAGGCCCGCTCGTATGCCCTTGATAACTACACGCTTCGCCTTGGCCCATGAACACCGACATTGCGACAATGGACTGTTAATGACTGGAAACATGTTGCCTGGTCGGACGAATCTCTCTTCAAATGTTTCCAGCGGATAGACGTGTGCGGGTATGGAGGCAACCTCATGAATCCATGAACCAGAATGTCAGCATGGGGCTGTTGCAGCTGATGGAGGCTCTGTAATGGTGTGGGGCGAGTTCTGTTGGAGTGATATGGGACCCCTGATACGTCTAAATACGACTCTGATAGGTGACACGTCTGTAAGCATCCTGTCTGATCACCTACATCGATCCATGTCCGTTTTGCATTCCGACTGACTTGGGCAATTCCAGCAGGATAATGCGACACACTCACACTTCCAGAATAGCTCCAGGAACACCCTTCTGAGTTTAAACACTTCCTTTGGCCACAAAACTCCCCAGGCATGAAAATCCTTGAGCATGTCTGGGATTCCTTGCAACGTACTGTTCAGAAGCGATCTTCACCGCCTCGTTCTCTTACGGACTTATGGACAGCCCTGCAGGATTCATGATGTCAGTTCCCTCCAGCACTGGTGGACATAAGTCGAGTCCACACCACGACGTGTTATGACACTTGTGCGTGCTTGCGGGGGCCCTATGCGATATTAGGCAGGTGTACTAGTTTCTTTGGCTCTTCTGTGTAAATCACCACAATAGCAAACGAAAGATACGCCGATACAACGCTAAAGAATTATGTAAGCAAAACCTACCAATGTTTTGCGCACAATTTGTAGAGGTCTTACTCTGTCAGACTGAAGTGATTTTGATAGCAAATGTGTCAAAATATGTTAGTCAGGCATCCTTGAAAAATCACACAAAATCTGAATGAGGATGGGTGAAAGATTTCGGCATCCCCTGACAAGTGAACTCTAACTGTGACACCTTATCAGAAGCCAAAGAGCTTCTACAAATATCATGAACTTTCACTCAACTTGTTCCTTGTACATTGTTGTCTGTCACGACTATACATTAAATGAATGGTAGTTACAGACGGCTGTGGCCAATCATTTAATTAAATATTACTTTATTTTATTAAGTAATTTTTTACTGTTTTAGTTGCATCCTTAGACGAGGCGTTCTGTGGTTTACACAGTCATACTCAGACAATGGTGGCGGGTACTCTGGTTTCTTTCACAGTGACATTATGTATAAAATCCTTTAATTTAATTCCCAGTGTTGTAATTCTCTAGTGCGTTATATAGAGAACTGAACTTATGTGTTTACTGTGACAGCAATGGCGGTACTAAGTGGTAAAACTATATTGACATTTTTTATTACCGTAGCCAGCATTTGCGGAGCCGTGCCCCTATTACTCCTAATCCGTACATACACAAGTAAGACAGCGAAAACATAGGTGTATTTCTCCTAGACCATCAGCCATCAATCTTTCAAAGAATAGTGCCTGTAATTTAATTACGCAACTAACTTTGAAAGACAAACTGCACGTTATTTATTTGTTTCGAGTAAGTTTTCTACATATTGGGCCACCAGACAGCTCTTTCCCGGAACATGTAAACTTACAATTAAAAGTTGGTGAAAAATCCATAAACTTCATGGCTCTTTATACAGAAATCAGTACAGATACAAAAATTCTACAACAAAAGAGATTGTAATACCTTTTTGTTCACAAAATCCAATAACACACAAACTTACAAAGATGTTGCTTTCCAGTTAATGGCACATCGTTTCAAATCCATAACAATGACAAAACAGGATTTCAGAGTAGAACTAGAGTCACTTAAATTTATTATAACTAGCAAGGACTACACAACTCTGACCTAGCTGACAGTGTACCACACAAGACACAGATAAGAAAATTCATGTGGTTACGCAAATCATATTCCACTTCCACCGAACACGTGGTTAAAAAGGTCAACACAAGAGTGCTACATGCAGCGAACAATGGGAACGAACTAGCATACTAGAAGCGCTGGAAGTAAATAAGTATTTGGCGCCCACCTGGTTCTAAATGATCAGCTACAGCTGAGTACGTCCCACTCTTCAGCTTTAGATTGTTGAATCCCTGGACACAGTCCCAGCGATCACATCTATCTCCACCTACTTGTTCCAAAATATAATTGTTATTATATCTTATTTTGTTTTTCCTTGCCACTTTTAGTATTACATTCATACAACTTGCATATTTCAGTATTTTGTGTTTTAGTTAAGTAGGGCCTACAGTGCTTGGTAATGTCCATCTTATATACTGCATCTTAAAAATATTTGATTTATGACGCGAGCAATGAACGCTCGAACACACATGTCTCATCTAATGTCAAGACCAAAGAAACTGTAGATGTTGATATTATCTTCGTTTCTAATGTTCTATTTCTAATACAGGTCTCTCGTGGATGCTAGTCGGCACTTTCTTAACAAAGACGTAATAAGCCGAAAACAGGCTTGAAACAGTAGAACAAAAACTCAGCTTATATGAAGCTTCCTGGCAGATGAAAACTGTGTGCCGGACCGAGACCCGAACTCGGGACCTTTGTCTTTCGCGGGCAAGTGCTCTACCAAAACTCAGCTTGTTTGTATTTCAACCTCAAATATAAAATTATTGTACGGAGAAGTGTTGCAAGGATCGATAAACATAGTTAAGTACCTATGAACGACCTGTATGAGCAGAAACGTTTCGGAAAGAAGAGATAGCATTCATGTATTTTAAATGTTTTAAGAAACTGATTTTCCGTAAGGCAATAATTGTAAAACCATGTTAAAATCACGTTAGTTCAATGTTTTTGTCATCACGATCGTGTACGTAACAAACCAGGAAATATTTTTCACGCATAAGTTTCACCTATTTAGTTGAAAATATTTCATTGTATTTTAGTTGTAGGGAAAATTATAATTGCCTTTCATCGTATATCTGTAGTGCTTGGTTATACCAGGCAACTTTGTTGCGTGTACCTGTACACGGCGCAGTGCTAAACGAAACCACGTGGAGAGGCTGCATGTTCGTTTCGTCGAACCACAGGACAAAACAGTTAATATCACTCACCCTTCGGTGGTATATAAGCTGCAACCACTAACCTACCGTACCACAACAGGTTGTGCGTGGAAGTGCCACTGCTAAATCGAGACCAGGCGGATCTCATGTATTGACAGACAGGCGACATATGAACTCGCGTTTGATCTCCTCCAATTCAAACAACTAACCAACCAACAGAGAGAAACCGACAAGCGTTGCAGAGAGTGGTCGTAAAAAAATCGCATATAATCAGCGGAAGGAATCACTCGCTAATTCTGAAGTGCTACTACCATCAGTCAAGCTAGTACATCGAATGCTTGTAGGAACTTAGAAAGAATGGGGTACAAAGGTCGAGTAGCTCCTCATAAGCCACATATTTTTGTAGTCAGTGCTCAGTGACTCTGGAAACGAATACTTTGGAGCGATGCATCACGCTATACTTCGTGGCAATCCGTTCTACATCTACGAGGATACTCTGCACAACACATTTCTACATCTACGTTTACACTCCGCAAGCCACCCAACGGTGTGTGGCGGAGGGTACTTTGCGACTGTCATCACCTCCCTTTCCTGTTCCAGTCGCGTATGGTTCACGGGGAGAACGACTGCCGGAAAGCCTCCGTGCGCGCTCGAATCTCTCTAATTTTACATTCGTGATTTCCTTGGGAGGTATAAGTAGGGGGAAGCAATATATTCGATACCTCATCCAGAAACGCACCCTCTCGAAACCTGGACAGCAAGCTACACCACGATGCAGAGCGCCTCTCTTGCAGAGTCTGCCATTTGAGTTTGCTAAACATCTCCGTAACGCTGTCACGCTTACCAAATAACCCTGTGACGAAACGGGCCGCTCTTCTTTGGATCTTCTCTGTCTCCTCTGTCAACCCGACCTGGTACGGATCCCTCACTGATGAGCAATACTCAAGTGTAGGTCGAACGAGTGTTTTGTAAGCCACCTCCTTTGCTGACAGACTACATTTTCTAAGGACTCTCCCAATGAATCTCAACCTGGCACCCGCCTTACCAACAATTAATTTTATATGATCATTCCACTTCAAATCGTTCCGTACGCATACTCCCAGATATTTCACTGAAGTAACTGCTGCCAATGTTTTTTCCGCTATCATATAATCATGCAATAAAGGACCCTTCTTTCTATGTATTCGTAATACATTACATTTGTCTATGTTAAGGGTTAGTTGACACTCCCTGCAACAAGTGCGTATCCGCTGCTGATTTTCCTGCATTTCTCTGCAATTTTCTAATGCTGCAACTTCTCTATTTACTACAGCATCATCCGCGAAAAGCCGCATGGAACTTCCGACATTATCTACTAGGTCATTTATATATATTGTGAAAAGCAATGATCCTATAACACTCCCCTGTGGCACGCCAGAGGTTACTTTAACGTCTGTAGACGTCTCTCCATTGAGAACAAAATGTTGTGTTCTGTTAGCTGTTTGACCTATTTATCGTGTAACCGAAGTTTAATGGATTCCCTTTAGCACTCATGTGGATGACCTTACACTTGTCGTTATGTAGCGCCAATTGCCATACAGATTTCTTTTCTAAATCGTTTTTGGAATTTGTTTTGAACTTCCGACGACTTTAGTAGTCGATAAACGACAGCGTTACCTGCAAACAACTTAAGACGGATGCTCACATTATCTCCCAAATCGTTTATATAGATAAGGAATAGCAAAGGGCCTATAACAGTAGCCGGCCGAAGAGGCCGTGCGGTTAAAGGCGCTGCAGTCTGGAACCGCAAGACCGCTACGGTCGCAGGTTCGAATCCTGCCTCGGGCATGGATGTTTGTGATGTCCTTAGGTTAGTTAGGTTTAACTAGTTCTAAGTTCTAGGGAACTAATGACCTCAGCAGTTGAGTCCCATAGTGCTCAGAGCCATTTGAACCATTTGAACCTATAACAGTACTTTGGGGAACGCTACAAATCGCTTCTGTTTTACTCGATGACTTTCCGTCAGTTACTACGGACTGCGACCTCTCTGACAGGAAATCACAAATCCAGTCACATAACTGAGACGCTATTCTCAAAGCACGTGATTTCACTACAAGCCCGCTTGTGTGGTACAGTGTCAAAAGCCTTCCGGAAATCCAGAAATACAGAATCCATTTGAAATTTCTTCTTAATAGCACTCAATACTTCGTGCGGGTAAAGAGCTAGTTGTTTTTCACAAGAACGATGTTTCCTAATCGGTGTTGACTATGTGTCAATAGTCCGTTGCTTGCCATCATGTGTAGTGCTAACAGAGTGGTCACTGGATGGGGGTGTTTTTCATGACCCTGTCGTGTTTTTCGTGGTTACGTTGAGATATCTTATTGCTCTGAAGAAAACGCTGAATGCGGATGGATACGAACCTTTTTTTTCAGCACTGTGTACCACGTATGATGGAGGAGACCATGACTTATTGTATCATCATGGCAGTGGATCCTGGCATAAAGCAGCATCCGTGAGGCAACGCTGTCTGGACAATAAAATTCCAGAGACGTGGTGATCTGCTGTCAGGACTGCCCACCCGACCAAGATGGAACGCCTTTAGGATGAGCTACAAAGGCGATTTCGCTCCAGAACACAGTGTCCAACATCGCTGCATTCTCTGGTTTCAACTATTGAGTAACACAGGGCTGCCATTTCCCCAGAGACATTTAGATAACTCCCTAAAAGTGGCCCAGCAGATGGCCGAAGGGAGGGTGACAGAGTGGTTCGAAAACCCATACACACCGACTGATACTAGCATAAACTTTCAAATTATTACCCGAGCCAGAAAAGAGTTACAATTAACATGCTTAACAAGACGAACGTGTGAACCGCAGCGTATCGAATGCGAGACGAGTATGTTTTGAGCAGCAATGGGTAGTCCACCGGTTACCTAAAAAGTGTCCCCATACCTAACACACAGTGGAGTGAACGTCATAAGAATAAATGTCCAGTACGGTCTTTCTGCCATACGACCCCAGGATAACCACATTAATCGGCCTATTTTGCACAAACACGCCGTAAAGGCAATTTACAAACCTACCAAGAAGACTATAAAGATGTGCGACAGATAAAAGGGGCCCAGACGAAGTGTCGGGAATAAATCTCATATCTACTACATCCGGAAACATCTATGTGGATGAACTGCAGGATAGATCTGTACTCGGAGCTTCGTCCATTAACAGTAGTGCAGACTAGGACAGGTGGACAAATCGGCCATGGCGGAGCACGTTCTATGTGAGCCTGACCAGGGAATAAAATTCTCAGACACGTAGGTTCTCGCAATGGAGAAGAGCTACCGAATATGTTCCTTCAGGGAAGCCGTTGACATCTACAAGCATGACGATAGTTTTAACAAGAGGAAAGGAAAACATTAACATAAACGGATTCTGAATTCCCGCGTTGCAGCGAACGGTCGTTGCAGGTAACAAGTGGAGAAATGCCGCGTTAATAATCAGGGAAAAGTCCCCAGACTTCGGCGCGACAAGTATATAAGTGTTAAATGAAAAGGAGACAGGTAGAAAAAAATAAGTAGGCTCATTATTATTTCAATATTAATCGCTATAACGGTTTATACATATATCGCGCGGCGAGACAACACGGTCAATGCCTACGGAGACATGATTGTACCCAGGCATGCATCTCTTCATCCGAAGCAAACTGACGGCCTAGTACGTATTTCTTCAGGGCTCGCCCACATGTTGCCAAAGTTCTTTCTACTACACTGAAGAATTATCGCTCGGAAGCTCTTACGCTTCCTCCACACAGTCTGGATCTCTCCCCATGGTATTTCCATTTTTTGGGGGGGCCCTGAAGGAATATGTTCGTGCCCGTCGATTTACTTCAGACGGAAAGGTGGACGCCTAGTTACAACCATGGCTCCGTGAGCAAACGCAAACATTTTTGTATGAAGGCAAGGTACTGACTGTCTTGTCTCATACTGGGATAAATTTATTAATAGCTGGGGCGATTACTTTTAAAATAGTAGACAGCTTGTTACTGTTTTCTGTCTGTCTCGTCTTCATTTGACTACTTCTTTAATATGACCTTCGACCGTGGGTTCGCCTCCAATTCTCAAATGAAAGTGAAATTTTGACAACGTCAGCCACTCTTTATTTCGAAACGTCCGAAATAATCGCTAAACGAACGTTGGCTGAAGATAGTCAGAGGAAAGCCAGAACGCAATACGTCAAAAAGTGGCCAAAAAAGGCTCCAACGATTTCGTATGCTCTAATACGCTATCTACACTACTGGCTATTAAAATTGCTACACCACGAACATGACGTGCTACAGACGCGAAATTTAACCGACAGGAAGAAGATGCTGTGATATGCAAATGATTAGCTTTTCAGAGCATTCACACAAGGCTGGCGCCGGTGGCGACACCTACAACGTGCTGACAAGAGGAACGTTTTTCATACACAGACAGCAGTTGACCGGTGTTGCCTGGTGAAACGTCGTTGTGATGCCTCGTGTAAGGAGGAGAAATGCGTACCATCACATTTCCGACTTTGATAAAGGTCAGATTGTAGCCTATCGCGATTGCGGTTTATCGTATGCCGACATTGCTGCTCGCGTTGGTCGAGATCCAATGACTGTTAGCAGAATATGGAATCGGTGGGCTCAGGAGGGTAATACGGAACGCCGTGCTGGATCCCAACGGCCTTGTATCACTAGCAGTCGAGATGACAGGCATCTTATCCCCATGCCTGTAACGGATCCCTGAATCAACAGATGGGGACGTTTGCAAGACAACAACAATCTGCACGAACAGTTCGACGACGTTTGCAGCAGCGTGGACTATCAGCTCGGAGACCATGGCTGCGGTTACCTTGATGCTGCATCACAGACAGGAGCGCCTGCGATGGTGCACTCAACGACGAATCTGGGTGCACGAATGGCAAAACGTCATTTATTCCGATGAATCCGTGTTCTGTTTACAGCATCATGATGGTCGCATCCGTGTTTGGCGACATCGCGGTGAACGCACATTGGAAGCGTGTATTCGTCATCGCCATACTGGCGTATCACCCGGCGTGATGGTATCGAGTGCCATTGGTTACACGTCTCGGTCACCTCTTGTTCGCATTGACGGCACTTTGAACAGTGGACGTTAAATTTCAGATGTATTACGACCCGTGGCTCTACCCCTCATTCGATCCCTGCGAAACCCCACAGTTCAGCAGGATAGTGCATGACCGCATGTTGCAGGTCCTATACGGGCCTTTCTGGATATAGAAAATGTTCGTCTGCTGCCGTGGCCAGCACATTCTCCAGATCTCTCACCAACTGAAAACGTCTGGTCAATGGTGGCCGAGTAACTGGCTCGTCACAATACGCCAGTCACTACTCTTGATGAACTGTGGTATCGTGTTGAAGCTGCGTGGGCAGTTGTACCTGTACACGCCATCCAAGCTGTGTTTGACTCAATGCCCAGGCGTATCAAGGCCGTTATTACGGCCAGAGGTGGTTGTTGTGGGTACTGATTTCTCAACATCTACGCACCCAAATCGGGTGAAAATGTAATCACATATCAGTTCTAGTGTAATATATTTGTCCAACGAATACCCGCTTATCATCTGCATTGCTTCTTGGTGTAGCAATTTTAATGGCCAGTAGTGTAATTAGTTAGTTACATGTTCCATAGACCTTTTGAGGGATTTTTATATCGAAATGATGTGAAACGATTCAGTTTACTGGATATGTAGCCATGATTAGTGTTATGCTGCTGATGTGACTACAATTAATTCTTTATTTATTTTTACTGGCTATCAGTTACTAAGTAGAAATTCATCAGTGGAAATGAGTTAGCCTGAAAAATGATTTTATATTAAATTTAAAACTTTTTTCTCTTTCTGCCAGATATTTTATTTTGTTGAGCAAATCAGCAATAATTTTTGTTGTTGCATAATGGGCTCCCCTCTGAGCCACTGACAGATTTATCAGTGGGTAATAAAGGCCAATTTCCCTCTAGTGTTGTAGGTATGGACACCACCGTTGTTCCCAAATCGTGATAGGTTATTTATGACGAATTTCATTGGAGAACATAGGTACTGTGACGGTGCAATTTAAATACTTAGTTTCTTGAAGAGGTAACTTCATGATATCCGTGAGTGAACATGACATATTATTCTTACTGTTCGCTTTTCTGAAATCAGTACTTTCTTTCTAAGCGTTGAGTTACTCCAGAAAATTATTCTATGCGACATTACTGAATGCAAATATGTCAGGAGTCTGATGCGTTTACTTCCAAGGTAAGTAATTATACTTAATTGTTTGAGAAGCTCAGTAATATGCTTCTTCCAGTTCAAGATCTCATCAGGATATTCAACCAACAATTTGGAGCATTCTGCCCTGCTTACTGACTCCAGTCGAAATGATACATCAGTTGTTGGTATCACAAGCTGCGATCACACAGACAACCGGTTTCTGTCAGGAATGACGATCTTCAGATCTGTTTTAGAAGCACTAATGATGCTAAGGCCATTTTGTGTTTATCTTTCGACGATGCCGCTATGGCTTCTTTATAACAGGGTATGTTTATAAAACAGATTTGAAGAAGGTCACTGTTGACCACAGCCGATAGTCTGAGTAGCTAATAAGTTTTAATCAAGGACAGTTCATTTTCAGAGAACGACTTAATAATTCTTTGGAATTTTATTCCGTCGGTTCCTGGAGGAACATAGACATATTAATAACCTGAATCCAAAGTATTGAGAGTTGGCAGTACTCTCTTAGGATGTAAAGGTTGGCTACAGCGCGCATACACAAGCTCTGGAATCTAAGATATTGTTGTCGCGCCTCGCAGCGCACGGATTAACTAGTGGCAGTTTTGCTGTGGTGCTGTGGTGCGCACGTATGTTGGGCGAGGGGTCGTCGCCGAGCTGCCGTACTGCCGTGTCCGCCAGCAGCGACACAGGATTTGGTATTTAGTTGATATTTTTTATAATTTGCAGCGCGCTTGTTAATTTAAAGAAAAGGGTTTGTGTACGTGCGTAGCAGCAGACGGTAATTTTGATAATGATAGGAGTTGAATTCTCGAGTGAAACCATTGTTAGATTAAGTATTGATTTTCGTCATTGATTTATTTTGTAATTGTCAGGGAATTGTTTCACTATGTATTTAATTGAGAAGTATTTCAGTCAGAGTTTGATTAATTTGTAATATTGCTTTAATGCCACTGGAGGCCGATTTACAAACGAAGCGATTGTTCAAAGAGCTTCTAGCGTTTTGTTAATTGAATGAGAAAGAATCGCTTTCAGAATATAGTTTTTTTTTTGGGTTATCATCTATCGAGTTTAGATTTGACCAAACCCTTTCTCTTGAATTATATGTAGTTGTAGTAAGCAGCAGCAGCCGCAGCAACAGCAAGAGCCGCCATACAGAACATGCATTGCACTCAGCATGAATAATAGGTTTTTTAAATATTTTTGTTAAATAATGGAATGTAGCAGATCAAGCAGTGACAGCAGAAAGACCAGTAAGTTATTTGTTGCGCACATGACCAATAAAAAAAAATAAAGTTTTGGCGATCTCTGTAATAGTAAAGTTAACAAGAGTACAAGCACGAGATTTTCAGTAGAAAACACGAGATAAGAAGAAAGAGCTCGCGACTATCAGTATTAATATTCCACAATAATATTTATTAGTTCGCTATGAACCGGCTCTGGGCTTCTTAGGCCATGGTCAGATAACTTAATGCTAAGCAGATAGTGCATATAGCTTCAGCGAGAAAACAAGATTTCATAACTGTGCTAAGAATGCTGTACAAAGATACGTGTCACATACCTCGGAACAGCAAGCTTTGCACAGCTATGAATTCTCGCTGAAGTTGTGTGGACTATCAGTTTAGCATTAAGAATGAGATTTTCATTCTGCAGCGGAGTGTCGCTGATATGAAACTTCCTGGCAGATTAAAACTGTGTGCCGGACCCAGACTCGAACTCGGGACCTTTGCCTTTTGCGGGCAAGTGCTCTACCAACTGAGCTACCCAAGCACGACTCACGCCCCGTCCTCACAGCTTTACTTTTGCCAGTACCTCGTCTCCTACTTTCCAAACTTTACAGAAGCTCTCCTGCGAACCCTGCAGAACTAGCACTCCTGAAAGAAAGGATATTGCGGAGACATGGCTTAGCCACAGCCTGGGGGATGTTTCCAGAATGAGATTTTCGGTCTGCAGTGGAGTGTGCGCTGATGTGAAACTTCTAGCAGATTAAAACTGTGTGCCGAACCGAGTTCGAGTCTCGCTCCGGCACACAGTTTTAATCTGCCAGGAAGTTTCAGTTTAGCATTAAGTTATCTGTCAATGTCCTAAGAAGCCAAAAGACGATTCATAAGGAACTAATAAATATTACTGTGGGGCATTTTTGTATTCAAGCTATTAATTCTTTGGAAAATATCGTTTACCAGCACCTCTGTTGCTTTATCTCTAATGGGATTTATTATAACACTAGAATCGTCTGCAAAAAGTACTTTGCTTGTCTGATGTTCAGCTTTCCGAAATACCTGTTTTGGTCGTTCCTTGTGGAAAATATAACTGTCTTCCAGCTCTCAAAATAATCTGCACTGATGTCTGGGACAATGTCGTAGGCTTATCTTGTGAATGTAGAGACATCTATAGAAACAGTGAACATTCAGATAAATGCGGGAATGTCGGGACTTCCAGAAAAAGACTTCCAGGAAAACGGAAACAACACGTCTTCTTTATGAAAAGCGTTTTCTGCGGGCGACCAGTGCTGTGGCGAGACATCACAGGTTACGCTCCGACAAGTTGGGGGGGCGCGCGCGGGCCTTTGCACCTGATTAGGGCCTGGCGGCGGCTGATGACGTCCCCGGCTGGCGGCTGGCGGCTGGCGGCTGGCGGCTGGCGGCTGGCGGCGGATCTCGTGAATCTTGCATGTTTCATCGCCGGCCTCCTGTAATTGGAAGGATTACATTCCTCAAACCCCCGCCCCCGGGCCAAGGGAAAACGCCGGCCCGCGGTAAGGGCGGCCGCCCTGATTGCCTCGCAGTTTAAGCCGGGCCTCCGTCCAGTGTGGGGCCAGTAATTGAGTGTGGTGGGGTGGTGAAGGGGGGAGGGGGGGAGGAAGCTGCAGCTGCGCGGCGCCGTCATCTTCTGCGACACAGCGATCGTCCGTCCCATTTCTACGTCTCAAGAAAGACTACAATCAATTTTTTGGTACATCTTGCATGGTACCTCATTGTATTCAATACAAAAATGAAAAAAAATGGTTCAAATGGCTCTGAGCACTATGCGACTTAACTTGTGAGGTCATCAGTCGCCTAGAACTTAGAACTAATTAAACCTAACTAACCTAAGGACATCACACACATCCATGCCCAAGGCAGGATTCGAACCTGCGACCGTAGCGGTCACGCGGTTCCAGACTGAAGCGAAGTTTAACCGCACGGCCACACCGGCCGGCCAATGAAAAAAAGAAACAAAAAAAACTCTCAATGCTGGACTCCACTAACACACAACCACTTGTCGCCGTCATCTTCCACGACAAAGTGATCGTCCACCACATTTCTACAGCTCAAGACGTCTCGTATCGTTTCTACCATTATTTCTGCAAATAAATAGCCATTGCTGAACTCCCTTCAAAGCCGAACAATTGTCCATCTGATTTCTGCAGCTCAACGTAGACTTCCATAATTCTCAGGCAGCACCTTGTTTCGTTTCTCGCCGCGTTTACTACAGGGAAGTTTATGAGCGGCGAACTGTGATGCTGAAACCGAAAATTCCAAGATAGGTTTGTGCCACAAGCATCCAGAAAAGCTTCTGGTTTTCCACGATCTTACAGCAATTAAGTGCCGACTAGAAGTGGGATTAAGTGGGTTCTAGCGCACTTCAGGATCATCTGCATCTCACAATTGAAGGTCCAACAACTCTTCCACTGAAATGAAATGATCGCATGACATTGCTGGCCTGGAGGCCCCCTGCGGGGAAGTTCGGCCGTTGTATTGCAAGTCCTTATTAGTAGACGCTACTTCGGCGACTTGCGTGTCAATGATTATGAAATGATGAGGAAGCACACAACACCCAGTCATCATGAGGCAGACAAAAATCCCTGAACCCGCCGGGAATCGAACCCGAGACACCTTGCGCGGGAAGCGAGTACGCTACCGCAAGACCACGAACTGCGGACAACTCTTCCATTGTTATTACCTGACCTCCATTCTACCGCCTGTTCCACCACTTATCACCCCTCCATTTCCTTTTCTACACTCTCCCTCCTTTCTTTGTGCCCCATCTGTGTGAGGAGAGAGAACTTTTTTACAGAGAACTGCTACCCTGTTATAAACAATTTGGGAAAGCTGTGTAAGTAGGCTGTTCAGGTTTTTATATTGGTAACGTCACGTAGCGCTCTGTATGAAAATCACTGGCTGTGCTCTGTGAAGTCAAATGGTTCAAATGGCTCTGAGCGCTAGGGGACTCAACTGCTGAGGTCATTAGTCCCCTAGAACTTAGAACTAGTTAAACCTAACTAACCTAAGGACATCACAAACATCCATGCCCGAGGCAGGATTCGAACCTGCGACCGTAGCGGTCTTGCGGTTCCAGACTGCAGCGCCCTTAACCGAACGGCCACTTCGGCCGGCTTGTGTGAAGTCTGTGGCTGGGTGGCATTGTTGGAATATTGCTATTGCAGTGTTGGGCAGTTAGACGTGAGCAGCACGCAGCGTTGCACAGTTGGAGGGGAGCCGCCAGCAGTAGTGGAAATGGCAGAATTTTGAGAGCGGACGATCTGGACGTGTGTCCATCGGAAAGAGTAAATTTGTAATATTTGATATCATGAAGTGATATATATATATATATATATATGATGACTTTCGAACATTATTAAGGTAAATACATTGTTTGTTCTCTATCAAAATCTTTCATTTGATGACTATGCCTATCATAGTACTGGCGCTCGCTGTATTGCAATAGTTGAAGTAACGAAGATTTTTGTGAGGTAAGTGATTCATGAAAGTTATAGGTTATTGTTAGTCAGGGCCATTCTTTTATAGGGATTGTTGAAAGTCAGATTGCGATGCGCTAAAAATATTGTGTGTCAGTTTAGTGTTGATCAGAATAAGTAAAGAGAGAAATGTCTGAGTACGTTCAGTTTTGCTCAGCTGTTTGAAAAGCAAATAACGTAAGGGGTTTATCAGCACAGTCATTCATAAATTTTTCTAAGGGGACGTTTCAGCTGTTGCTCTGTTACACAATTATTTGAGTGAAGTGGAAAAACAAAATCAGCTTTAGAATTGGGTCACACACACTGGAGAGGGAATAAGGGGCTAGGGAGGCTGGAGAGATATTGGAGTTCAGGAGTGGGGAATAGGTGATGGGGTAGTGTATGTGGGTAGGAGAAGAAATGTACCCCCATGACACAGATGTAGATGACAGTCAAGCAGTCAACAACTTGCTTAACCCTACTACTCATTAAGAAACAAATGGGCGCATGCGGGTGTCTGAGGTTCTAAGCTGACACAGAGAAACTGAATGGCAGCTGTATTCTGACGAAATGCATCAGTTCACTGCAAATGGATCTAAGAGAGAGTACTAATATTTAGAAATATTTTATGTGTTGGGATAAATCGATTTTCTCTTTGATCCCTTTGACAGGCTGTGGTTATTTACGGAGAATACAAGCTAGGCGTGTTACTCAGACTGTCTCGTTCCAGCTATGACGTGTGGTAAAGGTTTTGTAACTTTTGAGATAATCGTATTGTATTGACCAGTGAGATGTACATCACGTATAGACTCCACAAGATATCGTGCAATGCATGGCAGACTGAATTTCAGGGCAGTTACGTTATTAAAACAATTTTATTTTTTGTGGATAGCTGCTGCTCCTTCATTAACAATCCTGAAGCACTGTTGCTCCATTAGAAAATTATTTGGATACAGTGAAAAAGAAATCTGCTACTTAGCTGGGTCACACATATTACATTTGCCGTTGGTATCTTACGCAAGAGAGAAAATACTGTCTTTGCGTCTCACTATCTGTTATCTTATTCTTATGACCCCTATGCGAAATTCATAATGGTCGTCGGAGAATTGTGAGCAGCATTTCTATAGTGGTCCCCTTGTTCACTCAATAGTGTTTCCTCAGAACATCGTCGCCTTTATTCCAAAGATTTCCCTGATGTCTCATACCATGCGATGATACTAAATATGATCGTATCTTTGTTACTTACCTCAACGTGTCTTTTGCAAGATACTGTGAGTGAATAAGACAAGTCCTGGTTGTCCTACGGTTTTAAGAAAGACGATGTAGTTTATGATGTCTTTGAATCTTTAGGTCATAGTGGGAATTTAATAAGATTGGAGTTGTTTCCAATAGAGGAATCATTCGTTCAAAGCGATAAGTGTCCCACATTCTCTTTTGACATTGTACGTGATCGATGAGATGAAGTTGACGTGCAGACAATTGATCTCCAACTATCTTCATAATCAGACTATATTATTATCAAACCAGCGTTGTTTCTATTAGGAAATGCATAAAAGGTCTTCAGAATCTTTTTGGAAACACTTTTTTTGAGAGAAATGACATAAGACAATGCCTTGAAATACCACGAGCAAGATTTTAATTTTCTCTCGCTTACCACAGGCAAAATGTTAGTCTTACAGAAAAAAATCACAAGGACCTTACCGTGGGAAATGTAATGTACTTAAATTTAGTACTTGGGTACACTTTACTAGAGGCCGTAGTTCTTGCATGATGTAAGAAAAACATACAAAAATGACCTCCAAACAAGTTTTTGTTGAACAACTCGAAAACCGAGCCCCAAGTGAAAACGTATCCCAGTACAACATTTAACTACATGAAATTTCCTAGAAAAAGATCCCCTCCGTTTCTTCTGCAGAATTAACAGTTGGCGTGAACTGAGCAAGACAATATGAAAATCTCACTCATGGTTTTTGAAAGTGTTGCAAGTTGCATAAAATTATAGGTGAGGGCACCTCATTCACCCTGTACTTTCTTACACTGGTGCCATACCCGCGCTGGCGCAGGGTCAGCATTGTTAGGAACGGATTTGGCAAGGTTAGTGGAAAGGGGTGGCAGCAAGCCCTTACTGCCGCCACCCCGTACTCCCCCCCCCCCCCCCCCCCCAGGACGGAATTAGTGTACCCCTGCGGTCTGCGACTAGTGTAATTCATGGAATAGTGCGAACGTGTTCAGATGTCTGCGAGTCGTGTAACTCAGGCGGAACGTGGGGACAAGCCCGGTATTCACCTAGCGGGATGTGGAAAACCACCTAAAAACCACAACCAGGCTGGCGAGCACACCGGCACTCGCCGTTAATCCGCCGGGCGGATTCCATTCGGGGCCGGCGCGCCTACCCGAGTCCAGGAAGCAGCGCGTTAGCGCGCTCGGCTACCCTCGCAAGTACCTGATTCACCCTGTACATGTACTAGGAAAGATGCTAAAGCAGCAGTCGTTGACTATTAAGTAACAACGTTGTCCATCCCAGCGCGTGCTCTCCGGAAGAAAATGTATCGTGCCCGGAGAAAGAAGGCAGAGAGATGGTCTGACGAGGGGAGGGGGTACGGCGCAACCTGCGGCGGCGTTTTCTCGCGTTGCCCGGCAACCGGTAATGGCGCGCGACGCGGCAGGCGCCGCGATTGGCGGCGCGGCGCGCGGCCGTCGCGTGTCTGCACGGCACAGGCGCCGCTCTTGTGCGCACAGTGGCTCCCAGTGGTGCCGGCGTGTGCCCGGAATGCGAGCCGCCTCAAAGCCCGCCTCTGTGCCGCGCGCCACGTTCCGGATTTCACTGATCTTTCCGCCGAACGAGCGGACGCCGGCGGCAGCGAGCTGGCGCCACCACCACAGCAGTTCCTTCGTATCGCTCTTCGAGCCGCGTCCGTAGCAGACACGAGTAGCACGTGTCTGACTGCCACCCAGAAAATATTAGATACAGGCTCCCAGGTAGATGCCATTTTCCTTGACTTCCCGAAGGCGTTCGATACAGTTCCGCACTGTCGCCTGATAAACAAAGTAAGAGCCTACGGAATATCAGACCAGCTGTGTGGCTGGATTGAACAGTTTTTAGCAAATAGAACACAGCATGTTGTTCTCAATGGAGAGACGTCTAAAGACGTTAAAGTAACTTCTGGCGTGCCACAGGGGAGTGTTATGGGACCATTGCTTTTCACAATATATATAAATGACCTAGTAGATAGTGTCGGAACTTCCATGCGGCTTTTCATGGATGATGCTGTAGTATACAGAGAAGTTGCAGCATTAGAAAATTGCAGATAAATGCAGGAAGATCTGCAGCGGATAGGCACTTGGTGCATGGAGTGGCCCTTAACATCGACAAATGTAATGCATTGCGAATACATAGAAAGAAGGATCCTTTATTGTATGATTATATGATAGCGGAGCAAACACTGGTAGCAGTTACTTCTGTAAAATATCTGCGAGTGTGCGAGAGGAACGATTTGAATGGAATGATCATATAAAATTAATTGTTGGTAAGGCGGGTGCCAGGCTGAGATTCATTGGGAGAGTCCTTAGACAATGTTGTCCATTAACAAAGGAGGTGGCTTACAAAACACTCGTTCGACCTATACTTGAGTATTGCTCATCAGTGTGGGATCCGTACCAGGTCGGGTTGACAGAGGAGATAGAGAAGATCCAAAGAAGAGCGGCGTGTTTCGTCACAGGGTTATTTGGCAAACGTGATAGCGGTACGGAGATGTTTAGCAAACTCAAGTGGCAGACTCTGCAAGAGTGGCGCTCTGCATCGCGGTGTAGCTTGCTGTCCAGGTTTCGAGACGGTGCGTTTCTGGATGAGGTATCGAATATATTGCTTCCCCCTACTTATACCTCTCGAGGAGAACACGAATGTAAAATTAGAGAGATTTGAACTCGCACGGAGGCTTTCCGGCAGTCGTTCTTCCCGCGAACCATACGCGACTGGAACAAGAATGGGAGGTAATGACAGTGGCACGTAATGTGCCCACCGCCACACACCGTTGGGTGGCTTGCGGAGTATAAATGTGGATGTAGATGTAGACACTAAGGATTTACAAGATTACCAAGGATAAGTCTTGTGCATAACGTTCAGTGAGTCGTTCACTAACATTAACTTACGCTGGTGAATCAAAACATTATGGCCCCCTACTTAAGAAGGCTTTACTCCAATCCTGATAAGCAGTTCAGGAACATTTCTGTTTGGTGTGGATTCGACAGATCCTTAGTAGGTTTTTGGACGTATTAGACAACACATATCTATGCAAGGGACACGATATGTTAAAAAATGGTTCAAATGGCTCTGAGCACTATGGGACTTAACATCTATGGTCATCAGTCCCCTAGAACTTAGAACTACTTAAACCTAACTAACCTAAGGACAGCACACAACACCCAGCCATCACGAGGCAGAGAAAATCCCTGACCCCGCCGGGAATCGAACCCGGGAACCCGGGCGTGGGAAGCGAGAACGCTACCGCACGACCACGAGATGCGGGCGATATGTTAAACAGAGTCTACTCAGCTGTAACCTCAACATGGCATTGTGAAATCTGTGGAGTGGTTGTAACGTCCCCCTTCCCTTCTATCGACAATGTTAGAAATATATGACCGTGTAAGCATGTGCCTAAACAATTGGAATAAAATTTTGAAACGGCTATCGTTTCGAAGATTCAATATAAAGTCGATAAATGAGGGGGAGGTTAACAACAAGATGCTTTCTAGGACAACTTATTCCGCCTACTTCATTACTGTAAATTTTAGTACGGTTGTTCGAAAGGTTTGTGCTATCATTCACGTACTGTGCCAACGAGAAGGGGTACCACGCGGATCGGAACAGAATAATAAGAGTTACTGAAATAATTATAGCTAAAAGAAATACGGTTGCCAGCCCAATTGCGCAAAATTTCTGTCCGGTAGGTGAATTAATGAGCTGAACAGTCAATGTCAAGAATTACTAGAACACGCGTGGCAATAAAGGGCTGCACGCACGTTAGCAAGAACAATTGAAACATTTACGTAATAAAGCGAGAAAGGAAATAGTTTGCACTCGAAATATCATTAACTAATAGAGTTGCAATTCTGAAAAATTACAAGATAACACTTAGATTATTAGTCACTTACTGTTGTAAGTGACAATGGCGCTACCTCATAATAACGTCTACTATTTTCATGTCAATTGGGAAAATGGCAAAAAATAATTAAAAGAATCTCTAATGACATCTGAATAGGGAAGTACAAATTGATAATTACTGTATCAAAGGATAATTATTATACTTTGGCGCGACTGCAAGTCAAAATGTGAACCAGAACTTTACTAACAACAAATTACAATCATCACTGATATTTGCACTCACTCATTAATTCTAGTTAGTGCTTTTGTTCATAGTGCCAGAAATCATTTTAATTTGACTAGTGGATTTACTATTTGCAACAATTAGATTGCCTCAGATTAAAGTCAAATTTAAAGTTATTGAGACTGAAATTACTGAATGCTTTAAGTTCAAATCTTTAATCTAACTGAATCATTTAGTTCATAAGCAAAATTAACTGGCACTGCAATTTTCATTTTTCATAAACGGTACTCGGATTATTGTAACAATAGGACAGGACAGGAACCTACTTGGTGAATGATTTTAGGAGAATCACGGGTAAACAGTTTTGATTAAACTAAGGTAATTATTCATTCGCAAAACACCACAAAGCTGAGTAACGCCGTTACAAAACTAGTTGACAATAAGCTGTGATGCAGCAATCTTACTTCAACCCATTCTCGCCGTGACGAAGTTGCTGACGACCATACTGCTGCTGGCCCCTTTCCATGATAATTAGCGAGCACGGGAGCTATTGGCGGGTTCTTGATGTTGCTGCAGCCAATATTTCCACCGCCCACGCTCATCACTTGCCACGTGCCGCTAAACAATCACTCCTCCAGTACAGTGCACGCCATCCATGCATCCGCACTTCACCAAGTCTCACACCAGAGTTCTCTCTCTGTGTAGCGCGCACGCTGACGTAATTTCCCCCGCGTCCAGAGACGCCGCTAATCCAGCGATACTTATTCGTTGACAGAAACCTAAGGTTTCCCTAACATTCCCTCAGCGATATTTACATAATATACGTAATTGATTATACAGCAAAATAAGCAAATTAATTCATACGTCGTGTACATATAAATTTACATAAAGATAAAAGCAAGTATATATACAATAATAAATGGTCAAAGAGCACATCGGCATGAAAGTGTTACATGGTGGTGGTGGTGGTGGTGGTGGTGGTGGTGCAGGATTTTCGACGGTGCATCTCCGCAATACATTTTTATCACAGCTGGAAAAGGTCATTATCATACGATCAGCATTATGTAAATGGAATTAAATATATCGAAAATTCTCCAGAGGCGGAGTTCGGACTACATTTCGAGCAGGATGGGGAAGGGAATCGGACACGTCCTGTTCTCAGGAATCATCGCAGAGTTTATTTAGAGTGTTTTAGAGAAGCCAGAAGCATGGAAGACAAGAATTCCACCAAATGCGAGTCCTGGCTAGTTGTCAGTGCGTCATCTCGCTCGGTTCGTGCATGGAGAGGTCGCTATCTCTCGTTTCTCCAGTAACCCCCTGGTTGGTGAGCGTTGCCATTCGTTCAGGAGGTGACTCTTTCAGTACGTGGCAGCAATACGCGGGTTATCCACGCCACAGCTCCTACAACACCACGTTAATCATTAGCCCGACGCATCGTCACATCTCCAGCTAATATTTGAACATGTGATTCGTACATTTCTTCTTAGGGAAGAATTCCACAGTGGAACATGGCCTAATGAAAGAACATCGTTTCAGTTTTTAAGATACCAGGCACCCATTCCAGGACTGTTTCCTATGGTAATAAAACGGGTAGGATTAGCATCTCCCCGGCCACTGTGGCCGAGCGGTTCTTGGTGCTTTAGTCTGGCACCGCGTGACCGCTACGGTCCCAGGTTCGAATCCTGCCTCGGGCATGGACGTGTGTGATGTCCTTAGGTTAGTTAGGTTTAAGTAGTTCTAAGTTCTAGGGGACAGATGACCTCAGATTTTAAGTCCCATAGTGCTCAGAGCCATTTGAACCATTTGATCAGCATCTCGCCAGCCGCTGTGGCCGAGCGGTTCTTGGTGCTTCAGTCCGGAACCGCGCTGCTGCTACGGTCCAAGGTTCGAATCCTGCCTCAGGCATGGATGTGTATGGTGTCCTTAGGTTAGTTAGGTTTAAGTAGTTCTAAGTCTAAGGAGTGATGTCCTCAGATGTTAAGTCCCATAGTGGTTAGAGCAATTTGAACCATTAGCACCTCATCAGTACAGTTCACAGATTGTGACTACAATGTAGTGGCACCTGTGGACAGGGGATACTCACTAAACTTTCAAAGGGACTAGAAATGTAAATGTTAGGAGATGAGAGTGCTGATCATGGGACCATTCTTTTGTACGCTTCTGCTTACGTGCTGGGAGATGGGAATGTCTGCTTACATGCGAGAACCTTACGGTTCGAAATTGGGTTTCTTGGAGGATACATCAACAGGCATATCATACTCCGTAAGCCACTGTATGATGAATGGTGAGCGGTACCTCGTAGCAATGCCACTGGTTTTCTGTCCTATTGCATTCGCGTATTCTGTGAGGGAAAAATAACTGACTACATGCTGCCGTTTTTTGTTTCTTTAATTTGGAGCCGTTACACTGGTTAGATGCGGTGTGGCGCGAAGCCGTCTCCTGCGCTAACTTCTCCGGGTTGGAACAGCACTTGCACCCCACATCCTCAATAATTTGTTGCATGTTTTCCAAACTCACCTTCGGTTTTTGCCCTCTACATCTCCCTCATGTACCAAGAAAGTTATTCCACGATGTATTAGTGCATTTTCTATAATACTGTTCCTTCGTCTTGTCAGTGTTTCTCATGCGTTCTCCGTCGCCGATTCTGCGAAGAACATGCTCTTTTTTTTTTCTCTTAACATTTCACCTGACTGACAACATGCTTCTGCAGCACTACATCTCAAACACTTCCATTTTTTTTCTTTACTTGTTTCTTCCGAACATCCTCAGAAATATTTTCCCCAAATTAAGGCCGATCTCTCAACTAGTCGGTTTCTCATGGCCAGGAATGCCCTCTATACCTGTGTTAGTGTGCTTTTTATGTCCAAGCTTATTTTGATTCCAAGACTGCAGAATTCGTACACCTCGTCTCTTTCGTTTCCTTAGTTTTATCGTTACGTCTGTCGTGAGTCTGATGTCAGCTACTCCTCATTACATATGTTTATTTATGTTTGCTCTCAGTCCACAGTGCGTGCTCAATGGATTGTTCATTCCATTCAACAAGCCCTGTACTTCTTCCTCACTTACAATGAGGCTAGAAATGTCACCAGCTTATCTTATTGATATCCTTACACCTTGAATTAGTATCCCACTCCTAACTTTTCTTTTATTTCCGTTTCTGCATCTTCGGTGTACCGCTCGAATCTCAGAGCCGGAGTGGATGAGGAGGAGGAGGTCATCAGCATGTGCCCAACAGCGAAAAGTGTGTCGGCGAATGCTGACGCCATAGAGGTTCGTTGTCAGGCCCCCAGTGAGATGCTCTAGGCCTCTAGGACAATGGCATACAGGACGGTAGAGAGGGGGCACCCCTGCTGTACGAAACGGCATATGTGTACCGGCCCAGTTAAACGTCCATTGACTTGGACCCGTGAACTGGCACTGTTGTAAAGACGCCGGAGGACATCGTCGAACGGAGGGGGGATGCCCATTTGGGCTACCACCGAAAACAGGAAACGGTGACGCACTTTATCGAAGGCGCTATCGAAATCTATAGCGGCGACAGCTACACGGAGTCCGCAGGCCGCCGCCATCGCAATTAAGTAGCGGCATTTCTCTGTGGCAATGTTAACCTGTGCCCCAGACGTCGTTTGCTGTGGGGAGAGGATATGAGGAAGTACTGCTCGGAGACTCATTGCCAGTAACCGAGCGAAAATCTTGTAAACGGCATTGAGTAGGATGAGCGGTGTGTAACTTATGATAGTCAAACCACGGGATGGTTTGTGGACCGGAATGATGATGCCATCAACAAAGGTGGATGGGATTGCTTGGTCAGATGTCATCAGTTCTTGATATATAGCCGTCCACCGCTGTGCCATGAGGTCCCGCAAGGCTCGGTAAAGCTCAGTTGGTAAAGACTACAGCTATGCTTTATATCCTTTCAACCTAAGCATTTCGTTCTTAATGTTCCATTCTCGCTGTTCTCTCTTGGGTCTTGTACATATTGTATACAACTCGCCACCCCTTAGCTTACACCTCCTTCCCTGGGAACTTCGATCATCTTGCACCATTTTACATTGTGGAAACCTTTATCCAGATCGATAAATTCTCGATACACTCTCTAATCTGATTCACCTTAGTACACGAGGTAGTATGTCTCTTAAGCACTTACATGCTGGAACCAGAGGGTAGTGGTGCGTTGAGGAAGCGAAGCTGAAAACATCTGGAGCTCCCTGATAACTCTGCTGTCTATGAATTTCAAGTTTCAAAAAAATACCGCGTCCAGGGAGAATTAGTGTGAGCGTGCAGTGGTATACTCTATCACGTGATAACTCAGTTCTGCAGCTCTGGTGCGAGAAGGTGGCGTGATGCTGCAGTAGCAGCATTTGTTAGCGCACGTCGATTCTGCCCCTCTCCCTCGACAAAATATACACTACCTTTAAAAAAAGCAAAACAAAGTAATTCACCTAATAAACATAGTCGGATGTCAATCCGCGTTTTCTGTTGTTACCGTAAGTGGTAGGGTATAGAAGAGGTGTGAACAGCGTCATATGTTGTGCGATCACTGCGAGGGACGCGGAGACGCCGCGTATTCAGCTTATCAGTACCTGACAGAGTTTTTAAAATCATTGAGGGTCTCCATGTGACCAGTTACTTGAACTGCACAGTATCCACGTTGATGGGACGTTCGTATGTAATAGTGGACTAACGACGGACTCCACGGAAACGTGAGGTCAGGCATACTCAGCGTTGGATGTTCAAGGACAATCGCCGCATTGTTCTCCAAGCGTACTTCAGCCCCTTCACATCGCACTTGCCGCCTGAAATTGTATGATGGACACCATGCATCATGCCATATCAACCCACGTCCCTGGTCGGACACAAGTAGCATGCGGACCAGAGACTATCCATTCCATTTGAAGGTTGCTATTTTCCCAAAACACAAACGGTTGTGTTTGGAGTGTTGCCCTGAGAGAAAATCGTGGACTCCTGATAAATGGAGTCGTATGGACTTCAGTGATAAATCACGCTTTTCCGTTACACCGTGCGACTATCGTCGCAGAGTATGACAACAGAGGCCCTTTTCTTCCGAAGTTATAGCGAGGCACACTGGTGTTCTTCAGGCGACTCGATGTGGGAAGGCATCAGCTATGACGGCAGGTAAAGACTACAGTGGCTGAGAGAACGGTGACGGCACGACGACAGGTCACGGATACCCTTCGTCCTCAAGTGTTGCCTCCCATGCGACACGATGGTGGTGCCATTTTTCCACAGGACAATGCTCGTCCACAGACGACACATGCATCTACGAGCTGTCTGCATGGTGTTGAAACACTCACATGGCCAACCAAGCTACCCAAATCTGTTCTGCATGGAACAGGTGCGGGACCAACCCGGACGTCAACTCATTTGCCAGTATCCAGAACATAAAAGACCGGTTAGAACAGTCTTCGATCAGCTTGCCTCAGTCGAAGGTACGACGGTACTATGACAATCTTCCCAAGCGAAAGAACTTGCCCCATTCTAACAGCCGTGTACCGCACGTCTCTATAGGAACGGAAGGTTCCAAATCATTGGAAAAGAGCGCAGGTAGTCCCAGTCTTCAAGAAGGGTCGTCGAGCAGATGCGCAAAACTATAGACCTATATCCCTGACGTCGATCTGTTGTAAATTTTAGAACATGTTTTTTGCTCGCGTATCACGTCGTTTCTGGAAACCCAGAATCTACTCTGTAGGAATCAACATGGATTCCGGAAACAGCGATCGTGTGAGACCCAACTCGCTTTATTTGTTCATGAGACCCATAAAATATTAGATACAGGCTCCCAGGTAGATGCCATTTTCCTTGACTTCCGGAAGGCGTTCGATACAGTTCCACACTGTCGCCTGATAAACAAAGTAAGAGCCTACGGAATATCAGAGCAGGTGTGTGGCTGGATTGAAGGGTTTTTAGCAAACAGAACACAGCATGTTGTTCTCAATGGAGAGACGTCTACAGACGTTAAAGTAACCTCTGGCGTGCCACAGGGGAGTGTTATGGAACCATTGCTTTCACAATATATATAAATGACCTATTAGGTAGTGTCGGAAGTTCCATGCGGCTTTTCGCGGATGATGCTGTAGTATACAGAAAATTGCAGAGAAATGCAGGAAGATCTGCAGCGGATAGGCACTTGGTGCACGGAGTGGCAACTGACCCTTAACATAGACAAATGTAATGTATTGCGAGTACATAGAAAGAAGGATCCTTTATTGTATGATTATATGATGGCGGAACAAACATTGGTAGCAGTTACTTCTGTAAAACATCTGGGAGTATGCGTGCGGAACGATTTGAAGTGGAACGATCATATAAAATTAATAGTCGGTAAGGTGGGTACCAGGTTGAGATTCATTGGGAGAGTCCTTAGAAAATGTAGTCCATCAACAAAGGAGGTGGCTTACAAAACACTCGTTCGACCTATACTTGAGTATTGCTCATCAGGTTGGGATCCGTACCAGGTCGGGTTGACAGAGGAGATAGAGAAATTGACGGCCCGTTTTGTCACGGGGTTGTTTGGTAAGCGTGATAGCGTTGCGGAGATGTTTAGCAAACTCAAGTGGCAGACTCTGGAAGAGAGGCGCTCTGCATCGCGGTGTAGCTTGCTGTCCAGGTTTCGAGAGGGTGCGTTTCTGGATGAGGTATCGAATATATTGCTTCCCGCTACTTATACCTCCCGAGAAGATCACGAATGTGAAATCAGAGAGATTCGAGCGTGCACGGAGGCTTTCCGGCAGTCGTTCTTCCCGCGAACCATACGCGACTGGAACAGGAAAGGGAGGTATTGACAGTGGCACGTAAAGTTCCCTCCGCCACACACTGTTGGGTGGCTTGCGGAGTATAAATGTTGATGTAGATGTAGCGTATGCGTCCAGCCCAGAAGTAGAGCTACATCTTGTTGATAAGCGGGCTCATTCTGTCAAGTTCTTTTTGATCACTGGAATGACGTGATATACCTCCCCCCCCTCCCCCCCACCCATATTGTATGTGGTGTGGGACATTCGACAGTGTAAACTGTCCCTTGCAAGTATAGGAAGAGATATTACTGGCCTGGGAACTGGTGAAGAAATCTCAGCACTAATCTAATCGATTTTTTAGAAAGCGTGTTTCCTACTCTGAACCAGTTTATCCATAGCGCCGTAACTAGATACTGCAGACGGGTTATAATGAGTATTACTGAGATGTATCGACTGCCTATAGGAGGAAGAATGGCGCTTCATTAAAAGTAATGTGAATACCTCCTTTTTCTGGACTCAGGGGTTCTTTTCTCCCCGGAACCAACTGCCACCGTCGCTGATCGATGTGCCTCACCCGGACAGGTGGGCATGGCTGGCTCGCGTGCGTCGCTATGGGCAGAGCCCGCTCTGGAAATCACCAGGTGTCCGCCCACGACCGCCACTATCGATCTCACCAGAGCCTGGCACACGCCAACACGCCAGGCCCCGACGGGAGTCGATCACGGGACGCCGGCACCGGTGGCTCCGTCCAACACGGCACCACTTGTTACGTCTTGTATACTCCGTCAGTCCTATAAGCTCGAGACTGGTTCGTTAAAAAAATAGAGAAACTTTAAGATGGTGATTTTAATGCTGAAGCTGTTCTACGTAGTCTTTCTCTCTTCCCCTCCCTCCCCCCCCCCCCCCCCGCCACTTCCACCCCGCTGAATACAACGCACAGAACGTTCATACAACCATGTGAAACTATCGGTAAATATCTTCTTGGTGACGATGTTCGTTCAACTGGCGCTTCACACTGGGTTGAACGTCGATTATCCCGTTAAAGCGTTGACCACTTGTAATGTCTCTTGCAGCGGTCTCTCCGCGATATTTTCCGAAATTTTGTAAATTTATATAACTCAGTACATATCTCGAAATATCTCTTCTTATCTTACCGATTCCTAAACTTTAATATATGATGATTATCAATGCAAAGTAGTTTCAAGCCCTATTATTCCTTGGCGCGTCCATTTACTCCATGGAATAGCTTCTCTGCTATCTACGTTTTCTCTTATGAAAAGAATGAAGGAATTCTTGCCGATTAGCCGTGAAAGAAGGAGGATGTATATGTATGTATTGTTGAGCTAGTCGCCATCTTGATGAGATTCTGTATGAGAAGGAATTTAATACATGAACTAAAGTAAAGTAAGTGTGTTCGCGTATTATTTAACTGATTATTATTGACAGTGTCTGCTTACTGCGCTGTGTTGCACGGGATCAGTGGGTAACGCCTGATTTACACTGGACGAACCTGCCGTTTTGTATGCTCAAGATATCCAGTTACTTCAAATAAAGAGGCTAACACGGTCTTACCAGCAGATCTGCGGTCTTCCCCATGTGATCACCGAAAGTTAATAATTATTAGAAATGTTTTCAGGAGATCGACTGACAATTTTCGTCGCACCGAGACTTCGAAATTGCTTCACTGCCTTATGGAATTTAAGTTAAGCTCAATTTAATCAGGATAGAACAGTATTGAACTGTGTGAATGTGATAAGCCTGCTTTGTGAATAAAAATTCCCTTAACATACGCATGTTTTTACTATCCTGATCAGTGAAGCTAAATCAGGCCGGTGTGAGAGAGGTTTTTTAAATTTTAGATCCCACAAAAAAATATTAAACACTCAAGTGAGTTTCTGCATTCTGTCGTGTTTTAGTAGGTTCACATTGATAGCACCATGTATTGTTGTCTTGTCACTTGCGCCGATTTCTTACAAAAAAGAATTATCCGCGTTTTGTGTTTCACTCAAATCACGACAGGCGTACACGCATCGTTGTCTTTGTTTGGGAGTCAAGCTGAGTGGGACTAACTTTGGACAGAGTTTTCTGTGGTGTCACCGCCAGACACCACACTTGCTAGGTGTTTGCCTTTAAATCGGCCGCGGTCAACTAGTATACGTCGGACCAGCGTGTCGCCACTATCAGTGATTGCAGACCGAGCGCCGCCACACGGCAGGTCTAGAGAGATTTCCTAGCACTCGTCCCAGTTGTACAGCCGACTTTGCTAGCGATGGTTCACTGACAAATTACGCTCTCATTTGCCGAGACGATAGTTAGCATAGCCTTCAGCTACGTCATTTGCTACGACCTAGCAAGGCGCCATTACCATTTGCTATTTATCTTGTGATGCATGTACCGTCAGACCAATTATGGATTAAAGTTAAGTATTCCAGAAGCTACGTACCTTTTTTGCTAGTCTCTATTCCTTTAACTGTTCCAGACCTCACGCCAGCTTGCGTGAGCTTAAACGCGTGCCTTTCGGCTTCCTCATAGTGACTTGGTTGTCTTGCCAAGTCACAACATTTCTCTTCTTCTAAACATTCTAGAGACTGTCTTGGACACTCGATATAGAGATACTGCTCCACTGCGATTTGTGACTCAACAACGTCGAAACAGTACGACCTCTCGTACACTATATAACATTGCCCGCTTGCTACTAAATGCTCGAAAGGACATCTGTTGTTTACATATGTTAATTACTGTGCCGACAACGTCGCCTATATGGCAGGAATATCAGTCTTGGAGTTTTTTTGCACGGATGGTCTGTTCGCGAAATATACGGTACGTAAGAAGAAGCAATATATTGGCTGACTGTTCTAGGAACGTAAGCTCGCGGAACTTTAACAGTAGACCATACCGTGATGCATAACACTTCTCTTGCAGCGTCTGCCAATGGAGTAAGCTGAGTATCTCCGTGACACTTCCGTGCTTACTAAATGAGTCTGTAACGGAACGTGCTGCTTCAGTATCTCCGTGACACTTCCGTGCTTACTAAATGAGTCTGTAACGGAACGTGCTGCTCTTCTTTGGATCTTCTCTATTTCCTGTACCAGTGATATCTTGTACGGATCCCTTGCTAACGAGAAACATTCCAGTCTTGGTCGATCGAGTGCTTTTTGAACTTTTTCCTCTGTTGATGGAGAATATTTCCTTAGGCTTCTTCTCATCAATGTGGCATTTGCCTTACTCGTGATTAGTTCTTGGTCGATCGAGTGCTTTTTGAACTATTTCCTCTGTTGATGGACAATATTTCCTTAGGCTTCTTCTCATCAATGTGGCATTTACCTTACTCGTGATTAGTTCTGTATGCTCATTCCAGTTCAGATTCTCCGCAGGCATACTCCTAAATATTTTAGGGAGGAACTGCTTCCATTGACGGTTCGGCAAATGCGTTATCATACAGTGCAGTGACTTTCTGCCTATGTATCCGAAGTACTTTATATTTGCTTATGTTGAGGGCCGACTGCCACATCTTGTGCCAAGCATCAATCCCCTGCAAGTCTTCCTGCATTTCGCTACAAAATTCGAGTGTCGCGACTTCTCCATATACATCAGCGTCATACGCGACTAATCCTTAACCAATAAAATGCAGGGACGGTTCCTGGGAGGAAATGGAGGAAAAAGGATCCTATGAATATGCGTCCCTATATGCATAGTTTCCACGGTAGACAGCGCTGACGAATGACAGTTTCTCTGACCACTTGCCGTGTGTTCCTTGTGTGTTGCAGGCTGAGTGATTGACGTAGCGCACTGTAAACAGCAGAATGGTCCGGTATTCGTGTCGGAAACAAGCCGAGATAGTGTTTGTGTACGGCCAAGAAGATCTAAGGTGTCGAGACGCAGTAATGCTATACCAAAACAGGTACGCTCACAGACACCGACTACATCACACAACATTTCAAGCCCGTTTTGGGCGTTTGTGTGATTATGGTACTTTCAGATAGACGAACATGCAGGGAGGCGGCGAACTGTGGGTACACCAGATCTAGAGGACCGGGTTCTACAGGATATTGAGAAGAAACCGTAGTGCTAGCTCCAAGCAAGTGGCCCGCCAACATAGTGTAAGCTAAAGTACAGGGCTATTACAAATGATTGAAGCGATTTCATAAATTCACTGTAGCTCCATTCATTGACTTATGGTCACCACACACTACAGACACGTAGAAAAACTCATAAAGTTTTGTTCGGCTGAAGCCGCACTTCAGGTTTCTGCCGCCAGAGCGCTCGAGAGCGCAGTGAGACAAAATGGCGACAGGAGCCGAGAAAGCGTATGTCGTGCTTGAAATGCACTCACATCAGTCAGTCATAATAGTGCAACGACACTTCAGGACGAAGTTCAACAAAGGTCCACCAACTGCTAATTCCATTCGGCGATGGTATGCGCAGTTTAAAGCTTCTGGATGCCTCTGTAAGGGGAAATCAACGGGTCGGCCTGCAGTGAGCGAAGAAACGGTTGAACGCGTGCGGGCAAGTTTCACGCGTAGCCCGCGGAAGTCGACGAATAAAGCAAGCAGGGAGCTAAACGTACCACAGCCGACGGTTTGGAAAATCTTACGGAAAAGGCTAAAGCAGAAGCCTTACCGGTTACAATTGCTACAAGCCCTGACACCTGATGACAAACTCAAACGCTTTGAATTTTCGGCGCGGTTGCAACAGCTCATGGAAGAGGATGCGTTCAGTGCGAAACTTGTTTTCAGTGATGAAGCAACATTTTTTCTTAATGGTGAAGTGAACAGACACAATGTGCGAATCTGGGCGGTAGAGAATCCTCACGCATTCGTGCAGCAAATTCGCAATTCACCAAAAGTTAACGTGTTTTGTGCAATCTCACGGTTTAAAGTTTACGGCCCCTTTTTCTTCTGCGAAAAAAACGTTACAGGACACGTGTATCTGGACATGCTGGAAAATTGGCTCATGCCACAACTGGAGACCGACAGCGCCGACTTCATCTTTCAACAGGATGGTGCTCCACCGCACTTCCATCATGATGCTCGGCATTTCCTAAACAGGAGATTGGAAAACCGATGGATCGGTCGTGGTGGAGATCATGATCGGCAATTCATGTCATGGCCTCCACGCTCTCCCGACTTAACCCCATGCGATTTCTTTCTGTGGGGTTATGTGAAAAATTCAGTGTTTAAACCTCCTCTACCAAGAAACGTGCCAGAACTGCGAGCTCGCATCAACGATGCTTTCGAACTCATTGATGAGGACATGCTGCGCCGAGTGTGGGAGGAACTTGATTATCGGCTTGATGTCTGCCGAATCACTAAAGGGGCACATATCGAACATTTGTGAATGCCTAAAAAAACTTTTTGAGTTTTTGTATGTGTGTGCAAAGCATTGTGAAAATATCTCAAGTAATAAAGTAATTGTAGAGCTGTGAAATCGCTTCAATCATTTGTAATAACCCTGTAAGATTATGTTTATTCTGCATGACAACCGGTACTATCCCTATCATATGCAATCCCGTAGATGTCACTCTGAATATACGGTGTGCTGTGGATGTGATTCAGCTGTGTACAGCTTTCCAGAACGCTTTTTTGCTGCACACACGCCGTCTATTTTTGGAGACATATTCATAGGACCTTTTTTTCTCCACTTCCAGTCAGGAACCCATCCCTGCAGTTCGTCGGTTTTATTAATGATCACTCTGTGTATTGTGAAAACTAATGGTCCTGTAACACTTTCCTGGGGCACCTCCGAAGTTACTTCTGCGTCTGAAGGCATCTCTACGTTCAGAACGACAAGCTGTATTCTTTTGCTAGGAACTCTTCAGTCCCATCTCAGAATTGACAGAGCGAGCTCGGTTTCACACGATCGTCGTTTCCAGAACCCCGGTTGGTTCCTATAGCGGAGATTTTCTGTCATACGCGAGCATATAATATCTACATCAGACCGACGTCAGAGATATAGCCTATAGTTTCGTGCTTGTGTTTGACGACTCTCCTTGAATGGGAATGACTTCCGCTCTTTTTCCAATCATTAGGAACGCTTCGCTCCTCTGAAGAGATAAATTCACTGCTCCTAGAAGAGGGGCAAGTTGTATGCGATTTCAGTCTTTCTCGACGTATTCCACTGATGAATTCTTCTCGGGTTATCAGCCGAGTGGTGGCGTCGTCTTGTCGCAACGTTTCAGTGAGTTTCGTACCCATCATCTTCTGGCTTTAGTGTCGGGATGCTCTGTTCTGCATATCTATATAGTTGCTGGCCGTCGTCCGCTACTGTAGGCGCCAGCCAATCACGTTCCTGCGGAAGGGGGTACCGCGTCGGTGGTGGTGGTGGGGGGGGGGGGGGGGCAGCGGCGCGGACCGGCGTCGTATTTTGTCAGTTGTGGTATTCCACGCTGCACTGAGCTGAAAACCGCTATCCCTGTTTACTAAATTGTTGTGCAGACGTATCTGCACTGTCTCTTTGAAGATCGAGTCCCAGAAACCGTTGGCGATGCACAGCTTCTTCGTTTGTCCCTCGATAATGCCATGTTCTGCTACAGCGGAAATTGTTTGTCTGTCCTAGTCGTACGTTCCTGGTGTGTTCAGTACTGCTCTGAGAGATATATCATTGTGTCTGCCCGACATATTCCATCCCACATTCGCACTCAATACTGTAAATGCCCGGCGTCGGCAGCCCCAGTTGGTCTTTGGTTGAGCCAAGTATATCTTTGATTTTTTTCAGTGCGCGAAAGATGGTCGTTATTTCGGGCTTCTTTAATATCTTGCGATCTTGGCTGTTGGCGGTCCAGCAAACAGCAGAAACGCCACACCGTTTGCTTCGTCTTCTTCTGGTTTCTCCTCCCGTGTCTTGTCCGCACGCAAGGTGTGTCTTACTTGTGTCTCGGTGAAGCCATTCTTACGGAAGGTTTCCCGCACATGTGCTAACTCACGCGGCAAACTCTCGCTGTCACAGATCGACCTGGCTCCTTGTACTATGGTGTTCAGTACTGAGTTGCGTTCTGCTGGATGGTGGTAGCTCCAAGCATAAGTCCGTGTGCGTCTTCTTCCTGTAGACAGAGCGTCCCAACGTACCGTCCGGATTATATACCGGGTGATCAATAAGTCAGTATAAATTTGAAAACTTAACAAACCACGGAATAATGTAGATAGAGAGGTAAAAATTGACACACACGCTTGGAACGACATGGGCTTTTAGTAGAACCAAAAAAAAAAAAGCAAAGTATTGGTAGACGCGTGAAAGATCTCTTGCACTCGTCGTTTGGTGATGATCGTGTCCTCAGCCGCCACTTTCGTCATGCTTGGCCTCCCAGGTCCCCAGACCTCAGTCCGTGCGATTATTGGCTTTGGGGTTACCTGAAGTCGCAGGTGTATCGTGATCGACCGACATCTCTAGGGATGCTGAAAGACAACACCATAACTCTGGACATGCTTTACAGTGCTGTTCATAACATTATTCCTTGATTAGAACTATTGTTGAGGAATGATGGTGGACATATTGAGCATTTACTGTAAAGAACATCATCTTTGCTTTGTCTTACTTTGTTATGCTAATTATTACTATTCTGATCAGATGAAGCGCCATCTGTAGGACATTTTTTGAACGTTTGTATTTTTTTTTTTGTTCTAAAAAAACCCCATGTCATTCCAAGCATGTGTGTCAATTTGCACCTCTCTATCTACATTATTCCGTGATTTATTCAGTTTTCAAATTCATATTGACTTTTTGATCACCTGGTAGATATGCAGAACACAGCATCCCCAAACTTCACCAGAAGATGATGGGTACGAAACTCATTGAAACGTTGCGACAAGACGACGCCACCACTCGGCTGATAACCCGAGAAGAATTCATCAAGGGGCAGGTTCTTTCGCATATTCTGCGTAAAATCGAATTTCTATCCCGTCAGGTCCAGTAGCCTTTCCTTTGTAGAGCGATTTCAGTAGCTTTTATATCCCTTCGTCACTTATTTCGGTATATGTCATTTTATTATTCGTGCAACAACTTAGAGGAAAAATTATACTGGGATCTTCCTCTGTGAAACTGTTTTGGAAAAAGAACTAAGGTATTTCGGCCTTTTCTGTGTCATTCTCTGTTTCTATGCCACTGTAGTCACAGAATTCCTGAGCATATAGCCTCGATCCGTTTACTGCCAGAAGAATCCTTCTTCCAGCAAAAATAAGAACGAAACGAATTGTATACAGATCACGTCAACTGACCGCACATTATTTGATTTATTTTCAACCGTGCCGCTCATCAGATGTAATGATTCTGAGATATTTGTAGGCCTAGTGGCAACATGTTACAACTTAAAAGCACCGCTCAGCACCATCATCAATACAAAGTGGTGGGAGCTAAAACTGCGAGACTACATAATATGTGACCTGTGGCTGCCTCCTGTACATTAATTACAATGGTCTCTGTTTCCCCTGCATGGAGTGTTTGCGCCTGCTAAATAAATATGTTCTTGAATTTTTACTTTATTACTCGTGTGCACGAGTGGAGTAATTTGAGGAAAGCAGAAAATTTAGTTCTACTTAATTCTCGTAACTAGTGAGGTCACCCTTACAAACGGATGTAACACGCGGTTGGTGAGTTTATCTTTCCCGTGAGAAACATGGGTCACGTTAAACAATGGTATACGTTCTAAAAATAAAAATATGGAATTTCAGTCTCTGATGGCTATTTTTCATTTTCAATAACCGGTTCCAGGTTAGCTGCCCATCTTCAGATCTGTCAGATAAAGTTAAAAACATAATTAACAAGATATATTATATAGTTACTGATAGAATCATCTCAGTTTACAAAAAAAAAAACTTTTCGGAATGAATTAAAATGCGAACATACCATATATTGCAGTTACAGAGTGACCTGTCAGTACAGAACTACTGGTTCGCTGTCATATCTAAAGTAATTTTTTATCTGTTGAAACCTTACATCACAGTTTGGATATACGTTCTACCTACAGGGTGACAGTTATTGAAGTATATGAAATAAAAACCTCATAACTTCTGAACGGTTTGCATTAGGACGTTCAAGTTGCATGGTTGGCGTCGAGGCGTGATACGAATTAGTACGCGCATGATGGTTTGGTTTAGAGACGAAGCCCACTTTCATTTGGATGGGTTCGTCAATAAGCAAAATTGGCCCCTATGAGGGACTAAGAAGCCGCATTTCCTATCGAGAAGTCTCTTTACTCTCAGCGGGTGACTGTGTGGTGTGCAATTTCCAGTCACGGAATAATCGATGCGATATTCCTCGATGGCACGGTGACTACCGAACGGTACGTGAAGGTTTTGGAAGATGATTTCATCTCCTTTATCCAAACTGATGCAGATTTCGACAAAACATGTGGTTCGTGACATACGGAGCTCGACCCCATCGAAGAAGAAGTTTGATGTCCTGGAGGAGAACTTTGGAGACCCCGTTCTGGCTCTGGGGTACCCAGAGGCCACTAGCATGGACCTCGATTGGCCGCCATATTCTCCAGATCTGAACACATGCGACTCCTTTTCGTAGGGCTATATTAAAGACAAGGTGTACAGAAATAACCCCAAAATCATTGCTGAGCCGAAAACAGCCATTCAGGAGGTCATCGACAACATCGATGTTCCAACACTTCAGCGGGTCATGCAGAATTTCGCTGTTTATCTGTGCCACATCAGCGCCACTAATGACAGGCATATCGAACCTGTCATAATCTAAATCCGAATATCTGTAGTGAGATTTATATGTTGAATAATGTGTGTAGTTTATTTTCATATAGTTCAGTACTTGTCACCCTGTATATGAGACTTTGAAGCACAGCTGCAGAAGTACTGTCAAGTTGTTGCCGTCGCTGTGGGAAGAGCTCAGCATAGCGTCGTTGTATACTGCATTCAGCAAAACCATGCTTGAGGAGCTTATCGGTCAACTCTTCACCAGTTCGTCTATCCATAACGCTGTGCATCACTGTTAACATATAAACTAACATTAACGGAAAAACAAAACATTAAGCAAATCAACAGCGTGTTGGCCCACCTTTGGAATGCAATACAGCAGCAATTCTGTCCCACGTAGCTCAGATGAAAGGGGTGGCCAAGTGATGAAGGTGAGTTCACGCTCTTCAAACCGCTGTAGCACGATTCTGTCCTTCTGAGCTAAAGAGTTGTGCTAATGGAAGACACCATCACCATCGGCGGAGGAACGTGCGTGGTTTGCAATAATGTTTACGTATTCCACAGTTGTCACGGTGCCTTCGCTTACTAAAACAGGCCCAACGGAAGCACAGGTTAATGTCCGTCATGGCATAATAAGGCCCCCACAGGACTGTTTCCACGGTGTGCTGCACGTTAGGAACAGCTGTTCTCCTGGATTGTGGTGTATCTGTATATGATCATCGACCTGGTGCAGCAGGAAACGTGATTCACCCTATGTGGCCATAAGTTTCGATGGTCCCGTGGCTACTGGAATCTCAACGAACGATTACTTTTGGACAGCGCGGGAACAAGTAGGAGTCACTTGCTGCAGAGCTCCATGATCAGCAAGGTGCGCTGAACTATTTGCTCCGAAAGACTAGTGCCTGCACTACCACTTTACTCTGTCGCCAGATCTGCCTCAGACCGCCACCAATCATGCAGGTCATGCATCCGCGTTCTGTGTAAAGGCGACGTCGTTCAGCACCTAAGACTCAGCCTCAACACACAGCATCTCGTGGTATCACTGCCGTTCTACCAGATTCTCACGACAGCAGAACGCCAACAGACGTCGCTTCTGAGATGGTCGTTTTGTAAGGGGTCCGTAGGCCCTTACTATAAGTTTGCACTCGGCACAGGTCGAAAGGGCAAACAATCGATAGTGTCGGGTTGCGAGAGCGAGTGTAGAGTTGAGTCAGTTCCTGGTTGCGGGCCGAGCCGTGTGGAAGCCTGTTGATGTAACGCAAGGCTTACCGAAAAAGGGAGTGGCCATCGCCGCGGTTTAACCCCATTGTGTTAGAATAATACGGGAAAGTGAAGAAGTACAATTACGAGAGTGATCAGTGATATTTCTGTGCCGATATTTGTGGTTTCGCGTCTACCGCGCCGGCATCATTTGGATTGCAGTGTTGGATTATAGTGTAGGATTGCAGTGATTGTATTTAGCGTGTGACGATTATGAATAACGAAGAAGCCTGTGCTGAGATTAGCCGTAATTAAATATGTATGACGAAGGCAGTGGCTGTCTCCTTTTTCTTGTGTTTTAGAGACGAATATAGGTTCTTGATTAATGAAGCTGTGTTGGCGTTCTTCTTGTCACCAGACATTTCATTATTACAGTATCTGAGAAGGACAAAATGGAATGTAACAACTCCGTAGCAGTCAAATCCGATTGCCAGCCCCATTAGGTACACGGTCACATTAATTAATATTTATTTGGGCAGCTATTCAGATCCCGATCGAGCGGGATACATAATTCGGAGGTGTTACAGTTTCCAGGTGGTGGGCTTAAGAATCTGCCCTTAGCCAAAATCACTTTTCCCCATTTGCGGCACGTATATTCTCTGGAACGACTCTCCATTCTTCTCCGCTCCGCTATACTCTTCTCATATAGCTTATCAGTATATTGTCAGTGCAATACGGATGCAACGGTAAAAGGTAAACGGCAGTAAGAGATCAAGCTAACAAAACTTCGAGTTTAGTGAGCCACAGGAAACCACGAGTCCCTTGTGCAAAAATGTACACAAAATGTCTCTGTCTCCGAAATTTTCTCGTAGGAGCTCAGGTTCACCCTTTGTAGAACAATAAACAACACGTTGCACGGTTGGTCCCGGCGGAGGTTCGAGTCCTCCCTCGGGCATGGGTGTGTGTGTTTATCCTTAGGATAATTTAGGTTAAGTAGTGTGTAAGGTTAGGAACTAACGACCTTAGCACTTAAGTCCCATAAGATTTCACACAAATTTGAACATTTTGAACACGTTGCAGGTCAAGGGTGTATACTATCGCAAGAACCTCCTGTGCAAAACAAGACGAACCCACCACAAGAAAGCCGTTCAACAAACGGTTGAAAATATCTGGTTTATCACTCAAACGTTTCATTCATGCAGGAAGCTCGTTGAAAATGAAACCTGCGGAATAGTAGACGTGTTTCTGTACAACGGCTGAAGAAACTTTATCCAAGCAAAAATTGCTTCTCCGTTTATTGCTCACTGTATGTGTATGTGACAATTGAAATACTTCATGTTATCAACTGCAAATCCCATGAGAGAGTATGCGTACAGCAATGGCAGGGTTACATTTCAGAGACGCTTGAATAACGACGAATGGCTCAAATGGCTCTGAGCACTAAGGGACTTAACCTCTAAGGTCATCAGTCCCCTAGAACTTAGAACTACCTAAACCTAACTAACCTAAGGACATCACAAACATCCATGCCCGAGGCAGGATTCGATCCTGGGACCGTAGCGGTCGCGCGGTGCCAGACTGTAGCGCCTAGAACCGCTCAGCCACCCCGGTCGGCGAATAACGACAGCTTTTGCAAACTGAAACCACATTTTGTTCTGACTGATCTTGCACAGAACACAGGGTGGTTATAATTAAGTAATGTTAACGACATCACTTGCCGTTAGGCGGCAGCACTGGTACGGCGATATAGGTTGGAAACACGAGCATCAGTATGCACAGACAGTCAAGACGCGTCTGGACAAGGTGGGCGTAGCTTCGCCCGTAAAACTGTTTTATCAAAACAACAGCATCAGTTTAGCTGCTCTTTGAGAGTATCGACGCAAAGGGGGGGGGGGGGGTTGAGGGGTTTAAGCACTATGGGACTTTTAACATCTGAGGTCATCAGTCCCCTAGACTCAGAACTACTTAAACCTAACTAACCTAAGGGTATCACACACATCCATGCCCGATGCGGGATTCGAACCTGCGACCGTGGCAGCAGCGCGGTTCCAGACTGAAGCGCCTAGAACCGCTCCTCCACAGCGGCCGGCCGTATCGACGCATTAAAGGAGTACGGAGAAGTCCTCTTTCCGCGCCAGAGTTGAAGAATATCATTCGGAATTTAGAATTAAATGCCAGTTTGAGAATTGCTCGTGGGAGAAGTCGACGACCAGATACGCCACAAACAGTTGAAGAAGTTACCGTTGCCATGGCTGTGAATGCTGGATCCGACGTGCGACCTTCAAGCAGCGTATGAGCTGTGTCACGACAGCTGAACAGCTCAAGGCTCGCCATTCGAAAAGTGCTGCGAACAAATTAGAAATGGTATCCAGATTGTCGTGCATGCAGATGATCGTCACACTGAACAACGTTTGTAAGCCTGAAAGTAAACATGGTACTCGTACGCAGTTAACAAATATCACCCTCTGATGTGGAAATGAAAATGTCTTTCTTTCGGTGGCCTATTCATTACTGTCTTCAGCATGTCTTTACAAACGTTTCCACAAATTTTCATCGTCCTACGACCACTCGTTTTTCATGGGGGGCTGCCAAAAGTTTATTTACAACCACCCCGTATACGTGAATTTCAATAGACTGGTAACTTTCTCATTTGCGGAGAAATCAAGGTTTCCCTGTATCAGTGCGAAACGTAGTATATACTGCGTGAAACGTGCTTAAGAGCGAAACACATTGATGATATTATGATCGATGATTTTATCTATGTATGAACCTTGTAACCACAGTGAAGACACGTGTTGAATTAAATATCAATGCAGAAAGTAATGCATTTCGTTACTGAAAGAACCGTACGTAAGATATAGCTCCAATGTGGATAACTTAACTCCGGTGAGGAATTTCGTGTAACTATAATTAAAATTTCTTGAAGCGTTTTAATTACTTAGCGTCTTCGGTGCTAAATATTAAAGCTGTGTGAAAATAATTCATAGCGACGCATTGGATTTGGAATTCATTAAATTCTGTATAACGTAAATACTGAGATTAAATTTACTCCAGTTTAATAACTGAAATTTGTTTGTGAATAACAAATGCTGCAAATACTTTGAGCTGAGAGCTGCGTTTCTGAGCGCCAGAGGAGATTTTTAAAAGACGGGTCAGTCATTTCCGCACAGTTATTAGAGCACATAACCAAGTATTACAAAATTCTTCTCTAGATTTCTGGTAACATGTCGTAACACTACCCAGTTTACCCGTGCTAATACGCCTCCGGTAGCTGCGCCTCTGTCGAATCATGCTGAAAAGTGTTTGTCTAAAGTAGGCTATATCAGATGATGTTATCCACGATAGGTTCACTGCTCAAAATACTTTAACTGCACTTTGATGTTAAATAACCTGCCGTTTACGGCCCGATCGACTCTCATTCTATATATTTTATACACAGATAAATGGGTAAGTCCCTTCCTACACTTGACTGATGTCGTATAATAATGATTTTTCAAGTGCAGTAATTTAACACTGAAGTCACCCAAAAATTTTCCTGTGGCAAATCATTAACGTATTTACTAATTACACTGTGCTTCCAAGTATATAGTCATATAAAAAAAAATGACGTGCACAGTTAGCATAATTTGGGAACAATACTGTTCAGAGTTCAATGTTATTGTCGCAGTTCGGATAATGCATTATTCAGCATTAACACAGTTCTTGAGATTAACTGAAAGTTTACAGTCAGTCATCTAAAACAGTCACTGAATTACAGAGAGATCTTTCGGATGCGAAATTTAGATAAAACTCGGCACATTGTACGAATTTTAATTAGTGCTAACTAGTGTGCAGTACATTTTTAGACGCAGGTCCTGCTCACAATATGCACTTCCGCAGACTGTCTTAAATGGTTCCCAAAATGTTCCTTTTATAAGTTTACAATAATTAAAATTATATTTATCTGTTGTTGTTTGCTGGGATTTTCCAATTTACAATGAAAAATACAAGTTTCTGAGCAAATGAATAGTAAGGGAAGACTCTTCTAAATGCGGACTTTTATCTAAAATAATAATTGGTATTGAATTATCTTGTCTGACTTTCCTAAATACGGTGTTCCACTTCATTAACAATATTTTAACTAAGAATGACAATAACTTCGGATCTAAATAAGGGCAGAAGTTACTAACATTTTTCCAGCTTCAGCTGCATGGGTATTCCACTTATTTACGCATAATTTTGATCTAAAGCTAGTAATTGCATATACGTTTATCTGTTCGTTCAAATGAGTGTGAATTCCTAAGGGACCAAACTGCTGAGGTCATCAGCCCCTAGACTTACACACTACTTAAACTAACTAAGTTTTACTGACCTTCAAAGTAGTCACGAGCATTGTGTATAGACCGTTGCCAGCCATGTGGAAGTCGTAGGATACTCTTAGCAGTGCCAGTTGTACTGACAACTCGAGCGGCGCAATCTATTGCCCTATGAATTTGTAGCAGTTCTGAATCGAATGCCGTGAACTGTTCCCTTCAGTTTAGAAATCGAGTTGAACTTAGGAAGGCTTAAGTCAGGGGAGCACTTATCAGCCCAATCAGTCAAACAAATCAGTAACACCTTGCACTGTACGTGCTTGAGCATTGTCCTGCGAAACGATGGTCAGGTCCTGCAGAAAGTGTCATCACTTCTGTCTCTATGCTGTTCATTTTTGGAACACAACCTACGACCAGCCTAGAGGCAGAAGTGATGACACTTTCTGCAGGACCTGGCCATCATTTTGCAGGCCAATGCTCAAGCACGTACAGTGCAAGCTGTTACTGATTTGTTTGACTGATGGGGCTGCTAAGTGCTATACCACCTACTGCACTCCCCTGACTTAAGCCCTCGTAAGTTCAACTCGATTTCTAAACTGAAGGAAATTCTTCACGGCATTCGCTTCAGAACTGCTACAAATTCATCGGGCAATAGACCGCGCCGCTCGTACTGTCAACACAACGTGCACTGCTAAGAGTATCCTACGACTTCCACATCGCTGGCAACGGGTTATACACAATGCTGGTGACTATTTTGAAGGTCAGGAGCATAAATCCCGGACAGCTAATCAGTGGAAACATGCTCCGACGAGTCAACGTTTTCGCCATTTCCACCATCGGGCCGGTTTTACGTCTGGAGAACGCCGAAAGAAGCCTACATTCCTTTTACTTGATTCCAACGGTTATGCATGGAGGTGAAAGTGTGATGATGTGCACAGCTGCATCATGGTAATCCCCTAGTCCTATCATTACTCTCAAAGGCCGTCTTATCATCATTCAAATGTTGTTCCCCAACAACGATACCATATTTCAGGATGATAATGCACCCCTTCACTCAGCCAGGACAGTACAATCATAGTATGAGGAGCATTCAACTGAACTGCACGGTCTTCCCTGACCAGCACAGTCCCAGGATTTGAACATTATCGAACCCTTTTGGGCGGTATTGGAGCGCAAATTCCGGAGTAGACTTCCGCCTCCCTCGTCACTACAGGAGTTAGAAGAGGTTCTGATCGAAGAGTGGCATAACATGCAACCAGGCTGTTTAGGTTTTTATGTTGGTGGCGCCACGTAGCGCTCTGTATGAAAATCACTGACTGTGCTGTGTGAAGTCTGTGGCTGGTTGGACTCATTGTTGGAATATCCGCTTGTGTAATGTTGGGCAGTTGTATGTGAACAGCGCGTAGCGTTGCGCAGTTGGAGGTGAGCCGCCAGCAGTGGTGGATGTGGAGAGAGAATTGCCAGAGTCTTGAGAGGTCACTATAAACGGACGACCTGGACGTGTGTCCGCCAGAAAAAGGTAATTTGTAAAGATGGATGTCATGAATTGATATATATATATATATATATATATATATATATATATATATATATATATATATATATGATGACTGTTGAATATTATTAAGGTAAATACATTGTTGTTTCTCTATCAGAATCTTTCATTTGCTAATTATGTCTATCAGTAGTTAGTGCCTTTAGTAGTTAGAATCTTTTATTTACCTGGCACTACTGGCGCTCGCTGTATTGCAGTAAATCGAGTAACGAAGATTTTTGTGAGGTAAGTGATTCATGAAAGATATAGGTTATTGTTAGTCAGGGCCATTCTTTTGCGGGGGATTATTGAAAGTCAGATTGCGTTGTGCAAAAAATATTGTGTGTCAGTTTAGTGATGATCAGAATAAGTAAAGAGAGAAATGTCCGGATACGTTCAGTTATAATCAGCTGTTTCAAAATCAAATAACGTAAGAGGTTTACTAGCACAGTCATTCATAATTTTTCTAAGGGAACGTTTCAAACATTCCTCTGAAGAATGAGATTTTCACTCTGCAGCGGAGTGTGCGCTGATATGAAACTTCCTGGCAGATTAAAACTGTGTGCCCGACCGAGACTCGAACTCGGGACCTTTGCCTTTCGCGGGAAAGTGCTCTACCAAGTTGGTAGTGCACTTGCCCGCGAAAGGCAAAGGTCCCGAGTTCGAGTCCCGGTCGGGCACACAGTTTTAATCTGCCAGGAAGTTTCATTCCTCTGAAGACTATACAATCATTATATGCCAGTATTCCAAGAAGAATCTCCGCTGTATTACGGGCGAATGGGGTTCCAACCCCTTATTAATAAACCACTGCCAAGTAAGTACAGGTGTTCACATTATTTTGCCTATCCCTGTAGTTATTGTCGCGACAGACTGGCGCCATACGGCTTGGTAAAAAACAAATTTTTCTACTCGTGAATAGTAGCATCTCATTGGCCACTTACTAAATTTCAAGGGGAAGGGGATATCAACTTAACGTTTCTCTCGCCTCGTTCGCGGCCTGGTGGTCGTACGATTTTGATTAAACGAAGAAAGCTACGCGTTGCTCCTTCGAGAGGCTATGTGGAAGAGAAGGGAAGTACGAAAAACATTCTCATGCGAAGCTCCGAGTTCAACGGGAGATTCTACCACGCCAGCGGCCGTTCGCGAGTGGTGCAGCTTCGGGGCCTCTGAGACCGGAGTCCGACGGGTGCTGACCCTGTCTGCTTTCTGCGATGGCGGGCGCGAAGTTCTGTAAGCGCGCCGCTGCTAAACAGGATGTGACGTCCGAACCGCGTGTGTCGAGCCTCATGGAACTTATGAAAGTGCGGCTTTCACTTAGCCCGCTCCGTTGACTCCGTTAGCCGTTTCTCTTCAATTCACGATTGCACGACAGATTCATAAATGCATATTCATTGTAGAGCAGATGTAATTTCATCTCATGCATACCGAAATAACATTTCTACAGTACAGTATGATCAAAGCAGTAGTTTTGTCCTGCAACGTCGCTTACTTTTGGTCAGATTCATTCAAAGTTACATCTTTCGTTCAGACTTGCTAATTTTCCTTCTGGTCCAGCCACCAATGTATCATGTCCATTTCTTTGAGAATGTTAATCAGTATTCAGAGGAACCTTCGAAATGCAAATGTACAATCGTCCCTGGTATTGCGGTGCTTACCAGAAATAGTGAACAGTCTAACGTATCCTGGACTCAAAAGTTTCCTTTAAGTAATCAGAATTGGCAGTTAGGCCTCTTCAAATGGAAACTGTGACTTTCTGGTTTAATAAGCATGATCAGTTGTATTACCCTTCGACTGGTCCGCTAAATTATCCACTCTTAATCCCTATCGAAATTGTATGGGTTTATTTGGAAGAGCGGATGAAACATAACGATCTAAACCTCCGCAGTGTGGTACCTCTGTGGGATCCAATCTTCAACTAGTAGCTTCAGTTGAAAGTGGCGTACGTGAAGTAACCTGTGGATTCTCTTCCTCACCGAAATGAGGCCATCAGCGATGCTAGGAGTTAGACGGTATTGGAGTGACGAGTCGGCTAATATTTCGTCTAGCGTGCTTATCTACCTAAGAACTGCTGTGTTCTGCAAAGACATTGTTCTGAAACTGCATCAGTATCAAAAAATAATACAGCTAAGCATGACTATAGCTCTAATAGTTTTCTATTGGCATAGTATTAATATTGCTGAGATTAATTACTTTGATGTTCTGTATATAATTATGGTGAGGAACGTGGCACCTGGTGATAGATACTTTAATCATCGTTGTTGACAAACTATACTTAAAGAATATCGGTAATTAATTTATGTATCAACAAATTAAATGGAACACACGTATACTCCCATATTATACTTAAAGACCTCATATTATACTTAAATATTATTTAATTTATGTATAGATAAATTAATTCACACACACACACACACACACACACACACATACATACATACACATATACACGTAGTCCCACACACGGGTGCACATGCAGTTACGCAGCACACAGAAATGGAGAGATTTAATGTAATTCACTACAGAGACAGTCGAATACTTTTAAGTCTGCATACTTATCTTTTTCGTTAATATTAAAGAATCTTAAAACTGTTTTTTACTAAAAAAATGTGTTATGGACTGATGGGATTCACATTGCATGAAGACTCTTCTAGTTTCTTGAGGAGTTTCGTAGTCCTTTATTAGGAACACTATTTCACACCGTTACAGATATATCCTCAGGTGATGGACTCTTAATTAAAATCTTATTTTTTAGAAGAGGATTTACAGAAAAGGGAAATTTTTTTTATAAAAGTGCTTAAAAATATCTGTCAAACATGAGTCAACTGACGAATTGAGAAAATATTTTTTAAAAACTATTGCTCACATTATTAGCCCTCAAACAACCGAGAACTTACGATGTCCCACAGTTGCCACTCGAAAATGTTTATCCATTACAGGCTCATGTCAATATTAAATCCGGCTTTAAGCACCAGTAGGTGGCTGTGAAACTGTAGAAAGCCATTAACATTTTCTGCTAAAGCGTGTGAAAAACATTTTCAATTAATGCATGCTTGACAAATATTTCTGAGTACTTTTATGAAATTTTTTTTATAAGACTTTGTTCTAGAAAATTATTTTAATTGACAGTGCATCACCTGAGGATGCACCTGAAACGGCGTGAAACAGTTATGTTGCCAATAAAGGACTACAAAACACCTAGAGCGGCTTGAAGAGTCTTCATGCACTGTCAATCCCATCAGTTCGTGAGACCTTTTTTAGCAAACGACGATATGAAGATTCCTAAATATTGACAATGGACTTTTTTAACTGTGGCTGCCCTATGTACTAAACAGTGCGTTTTCCCTTCTGTGTCACAGTCTTGTTATACGGTAACTCATGGGTGTTCACTAACGTGAACTGGTAAACGACTAGTTGAACAACCATACATCATAGCAGGACAAATCCTAACAATCATCTACATCACACACTTCTTAATTAATGTACATGTTGCAAATGCATGATAAACGTAAATTTTATTGTTTGTATCACATTTACGAACGCAATGGTTTTACAAAATGAAGAACACTTGTTAACTTCGTACATTTATATTCCTGTGACAAGCACGTGTGTAAAACAAACACACAGAAAATAAAAAAAATACAAAACTATTTCAAATAAACATCTCGGGGTATAGTGCGTGGAAGATAAAACCACGGATGTTCAAAAATATGGACAGCCTCGAGAGCATTGGCCTGAAGGACAGCTTCCTCGCTGAAGGTCCCGGGATAGAGACGGCAGCATAGCAAAATGTGGTCTATGCTTTGTGCTTCTCCACGGTCTAAGCTGTATGTGAAGTCTGGAAATACCCATTTGTCCGGAGACTGGATCTGGATCTTCCGACTCCGGAAACTAGGTGAATGAGAGCACACCACGTAGTCCACTTTTATTTGTGGCCAGGAGGGAGATTTTTCAAGATGCTGGGACCAATGGCTGTCGTTTACAGCTTCCACTGTCTCCCTTCCATTCTCACTTTGAATGGAATCGTTTGCAGGACGCTGCTGCTTTTCATGAAGCTTTCCCTGTACCTCAACGGTAGGATGGTTGATACAGAATTATGTCATGAGTGGCTGCACTTTGTAATCAGGGGTTGTTTTTTTTCCATATGGGAAGCTTGCTCACGACCCTTGTCCAGTGGAGCTATTTATATGCCAAATGACATTTCTTCACAAGTGGTATAGCCCGCAGGTATATGCTGTTGCAAGTTACTAAAGTAGCTAATAAATTTGGGAGTTGTTCTAAGTACACCCAATTGTTTCAATGGTAGTCTACACTCTACAGGAGCCTTGTGCATATGCCGTACTATAATTTGCCCTTACTATAATTTTTTTCAATAAAAATTGGCGTCTGACTGTAAAACTATCTTAGAATATCATACATCACAGATGCAAGTAAGAAAAGGAAATTGACTTTTTACATACTAGCCAAAGGATTCACACAGAGAGCAAAAGTTTCTGATATTCAGGCTTTAAGGTAATGTACAATAAACAATCTGAATTCCACGTTTTACCACACTGAACGCCCCAGAAGTTGAAGACACAGAATTCCATGATACGCTTGCCTACTCTCAAGCTGTTATTTTCGAACTTACACCTTGCTTTCGACAGTACTGTTTGAAATGTGATATTGTTGTACATTAAGTCCATTAATATCAACACATCAATTACTTTCTTCAACATTCAGATTACGTATATTCCTTTCATATGTGCACGTCTTTTGGATTTGGTGACGATGCCCGCATCGTCAAGACAAAGAGAAAATAAGTTTTTCAGTATTAGTCAGGTAGTTTATACAGAAAATAAGAATAATACTTGTTCACACAGTGTTGAACTCTATGGTTCAAACGTATCAAATTGTCCCCAGGAAAAGTAACATGTATTATCGACACTGATTCATATCATCAGTACGAATTTTTGATGGCTGTTAGTAGAATAATAAGAATAGAAAGTTATTACTCACACTTTTAACTCCGTGAATTGAAATTTCTCTAGAATAAAGTGCTTTTTTTTAAAAAAAAAAAAAAAAAAAAAAAGCTATCTAACATAGACTGTGAGTTTCGCGTATTCACATTTTAGATGAATAACAGAGCATCCATGTTGATACAATCACGTCATTAAATAACTTTATAATGTGGTCCGTGAATTTATATGTGGTCCACGTATTGCAACGCCCCTTCAACAATACAGTTTACTTTTTGACGTTATCATGTCGGCCACATTTTGCAAAATGGTATTAAATGCAGTTTGTGGTAAAACAAAGTAAACACAGGTACAAACGGTTGAGAAAGGGAGGAGAATAGTACTACTAAGTCGTTCGTGAGAAAAAATTTCAAAAGTGTATCCAGTCAGCTGATGGCTTGTAAGCAGCGCCAGTAAATAAGTTTTAGGCCAATCTGCTGGAAACTTAAGAATAATTCTGAAGTAATTAGAGCTTCAAGTCCACATGCTAAACCAAGACTACTTCGATTATTTCACATTCAACTTCATATGAGAATAGAGACTGTCTCAGAAAAACTCTACGTACATTTCATAGTGGATAGAATAAATCTGAATCATTTTAATTAATTATCGTAAATAAGTACCTCCATTGCCAATGGCTGTGAAAAATCCAGAGTAATTCTGGTCACCAGTAGCGTTGCTATGGTCAGTTTGTAAGCGAAATGTTATTCTGGGTAGTAGCTGGATATCATTTGTCTACGGCTTTATAAGGGAGCAACGACCTTTTTTTCCTGAAAAGACACAGAGATATAAATAAGTTATTTTGACTAATAATATGGGGGAGAAAATAAATTCTAGGTTATAGGCTAATTTTACTTTTTACTCATTAACTGCACCGGCATATCTGCGGCAGACAGATTGTAGGATTAATTTCGTAATCTAAACGGATGGATTTAACGTTACGAGGAACTGTGGTAATCCGTGATAGACTGGGATAATAATTAATGGATAGTCGACTCGGGAGGAAACCACAAAACGAAAATAGAGGGAGAAGGTGTAGCAGAGAACGACATGAGGCCACATTTGCGCTTTGCAGCAGAAGACTAGCTGTGTGCTGAAAACACAAAGGACAGCTATGCTGGGTGGGGAAATACCTCCGGTGGGACATGAAATGTGATCAGGAGGACCGTCCACCGCCTTCCCAGAGGGGTAGGGGAGAGGAGGTGGGGAAGAGGATGATGTCCACCGAAAGAGGAAGGGCCGGCAGGTGGTGGTGGTGGAGGCGGCGATGATGAAGCGGCGCGGTCGAGCGCGTGGGGGCGTTGGAGGCTGCGATTAGGAATTCGCTGGATGCCTCACGGGACGCCGACACCTGCTGACGGATTACGTCCGACCGGCGGCCACGGCCGACGCGCAGGCGCGTCTTCTTTGCTGGACGTCGATATCAACAGTGAAGACCACCAGGGTTCTGAGTAAGGCGCCCCACATGCTTACATATTTTAACATTTTAATGTTCGGATAATTAGTTGCCGTCTCTTTAATCTAAGAATAGATGATCAATGCAGCTAGCCGCTATCTCTGTGTAATGTCTTGTCTGTATAGACGTGTACCTGTTGTCTTTAAGATCCCCTCACCTTCACACATAGGTCTATACAGTAAAGTAAGGCCCTCCCAGTTCTTGGCTGGTCCGTGATAAGACAGGCGAAAAATTTGACTAATTGTGGATTATTAGTATTATCTCTATTTTCATTCGCTCTCTCTCTTCCTCTCCTTTATCTATGTATAGTTTTTAGTATAAGATTTCATTACGTGATATAGTGATAAAAAGAATCAGCCAAATAGAATCTTTGGCGGAGTCCTTCGTCTTGGTAATCAGCGGCTGGCTTGCTGTAAGAGATCTTTACATTTATTATTACTGTTAAACACTGCAGTCAGTCTGGAGAATCAGTCGTTTGGACAATTTGTTCCTTTTACGAAAGATTGCGAATTCCAGATGTGTACGAAGCCTTTTTGGACGATTTAACACAGACTCAGTAATTGCATGCCCTCTTCGACACAGCTGAAACTTCCCCACTAATTACAGGGCCAACGTGATCAACAAATGATTCAGAAAAAACTCATTCGTTCATTCACTCCAGAACAAAAAAGTCACAAACCTTATTCATGAAGGAAATCGCGTATTAAATCCATCTCCATTACATGTCCAGACCTCCGGTGATTCCACGCCTTAATTATTTTCCTTTTACAATCTCTTTCTCTTCAAAACAAACCGCTAGCGGGACAAATGTTAATTGGTTCGCATTAGCGAGGAGAAAAGCAGAATATGTATCTCTCAGAAACACGTCAATCCCTCAACAGATACTCCAGAAGCTGTCCTAGTTACCACTCTAACAACCATGGAGAATGCATATATGCATCTCTGTTATTTCATAGAATAAATGCACTAGAAAATACTTTGGCGTCGACGAGCTGTCGCCGCATATATTACGAGAAAATCAGATCAGATAACTTTTCCAAAGTGAATGAATGTGGATGGTTTGATTGAAAATAATTAATTGGTGCGTGGTAGAGGGTATTTGCTGTGGGGACATTACAATATGATGCGGATTCGTTAGGATAGCCTAGGGCTAATTCAATACATGTGTTACTCCAATCGAAATCGTTTTGATATTATAGAGTTCCTTTCGTTACAGCTACGGTTAATGTGGAACTCATATTTGTGTTGTGCAAAAGTACTTTATGAAACAGGGGCCTGATCTAGGACGGGGGAGGGGTGGGAGGGGGGGGACGATGTAGGGGGATAGCAGGTTACTGAGGGCTTCAAAATCATACGTATTAATACAGGGGTGTCCAAACTTTTTAGCCCGCGGGCCACATTGACTCCTCCACGAAGTCATAAGGGCCTCAAGATTTACCTAGTGGGATTAAAGCACCCTAGCACTCCATGATTACCGCAATGTAAGGCTAAAGGAAAGATGAAATAGCAAAAATCTAAGGTTGTGGGAATAGCTAGCACAGAAACGAACTACGATTTTTATTTAATTACATAGTTTTGATTGGTGAACGTACCTGATCGAAATTCTGGCGTATTTTATTCTGGCGAATTTCACCGACAAAAAAGTATGTCACTGCACATTCTTCACGAAAGCGTCCTGCAAAGTTAACGAAATCTCAAAATCATTGTTAGCAACACTATTACTGCAAGACGTAACAAAGGTAGTGTAGTCAACGCATTGTTATCTCAAACGGCGCAACATTAAGTTTAGTTTTGCAGTCTTGTAGCGAGTAGCAGAGCCAGAGCATATATTTGATAGTTCTGTTGCGTGATTGTGTCTATGTTGCGAGTGTCTCACGAGTTTTTTAGTGTTTTATGCGCTGTACTAGTAGGTGAGACGACGAAGTGTGGGACAATTCAAAGTTTGAATTCGAAGAGACAAGGAAAATCTGAAAATCGAAATACATATAGCACGACTTGAGTATTTTTTCCCTGTATTTTTTAGTGGAACTACAGTGTGATAGTGAGTATTTAATTTGGTAATTAAAGTACGTTAAAAATAAATTCATTGCATTTTGTTTAGGCAGACTACTACTTTTTCACTATCGCACGGAGAATGCTCTGTTTATTGTGGATAGCCTCAAGTTTAACCATGACCTTCCGCTTTGTAAAGATTGAGCTCCGACAATGTCTTGGTGTATTGGTCGCGATAGGCCTTGAAACTCAATTGTTGTCAGTATAGGTACCACCTCGAATATTTGGCGGGCCGGATACCGGGGATGTCCGGCCAGCTAACGCGGACCGGTTTGCCGGACCTCGCGGGCCGGTTTCGGCCCGCGGGCCGTAGTTTGGAGACCCCTGTATTAATACGTTCCTACGAGGGTGGTTTGATAATTCTGGTAAATTTCCATCAATGAATGGAATTTTTGTTGCACCTTTATATGTGGTAATCTTGATTATTCCAAGAATCGCATACAGAATTTCAACAATGTACAGCGTACAGTTAATTGTTGACAGCCGTCTGAATTCGTCAGTGTGTCCATTGCGATTGACAATGGAGGAAACCGAGTTTCTTGCTAATATTTAACATTTTCATTTGAAGGATTGGGGTGCCGGATGCGGTAAAACAAAACTGAATGAAGTTCACGCGGGCACTGCACCATCATCGAAGCCCATTTATTTCTGAATTAACGAATTCAAACACGGTCGGACAAACAGCGAAGTCGAAGAGCGCCTTGTCCGTCCAATCGAGGTTATCACAAAAGAATCCACGGACAAAATCCGTTATATGGTAATGCAAGCACCTCAATTAAAGATTCGTGAGACTGCTGAGACTATAGGCCTAATTTTCTGCGTGGAGAATTAGCTGTGAGGAAGCTGTACGGCGACTGCTCACAGTCGGCCAAAAGTGCATCAGGCACATCATTTCAACACAATGTCTGATGATGTTTAATCACAGTAGCAATCCGCAAGACTTTTTTGCTCCTGTCTGCGACTGTTGTTGAAACCTAGATCCATCATTACACAACAGAGCCACAATGGCAGTCAAAAAAATGGAAAAACGTTGGTTAGGAAGGAGAGGCACAGAGCACTCAGTCGCAATCCCTGTAGTTTTCATTATACTCGCAAATCCAGATTTCGGCTATATATATATATAACCATCTTCAGTGCATTTCGTTACAGCTCAACAGACTCAGGGCAGTTCATGTTACCATACATACAGTCTTACTGGTGTATAGTCAAAAGGACGTGCAAGAACGTACGGTGACACAGACCACCACATGTCTGTTGAGTTGTAATGAAAATACATTGAGGTTGGTTGTTTATAGCCAAAACCTAGATTTGCAGTAATAAAAGAAACTAATGGGATTGCGATTGATTGTTGTGTGCCGCCCATTCCCTACAGTCTACGTGGCTTTGCACAACGGTTGATGATAAAATCAAAGTCGATTAAAAGGCTGGTAAGATGACGGCCACTGGTTTTTGGGATTCCGAAGGAATTATCCTCGTATATGACTTGGCAAAAGGCAAAATCATAACTGGACCCTATTATGCTTCAGTGTTGGGTCGTTTGGAACTTTCGTTGTCTGAAAGAACACCTAGGTTGGCAAGCAAACAGTGCTCTTTCACCATGATAATGCTCTGTCAGACATGTCAGCGATAAGAGGTACTGCAGTTGGGCTCTGAAATGAGTCCACATCCACCTTATTCACCAGACATACTTCCAAGTCACTTCTTCTTGTTCTCTAACTTAAAACTTTGGCTTGCTGGGGAGAAATTTTCACCAAATGAGAAAGAAATAGTTGCAGTCAACGAGCATTTTGCCGACTTCGACAGAACCTGTATCTCCGATGGGATGAAAAGGCTGGAGGATGGCTGGACCAAGTGAAACTATCGAGAAGTAAGGCGAGCTGTTTGCGAGACAAACACCTTTTCTTGCTTTATTACCAGACTTATGAAATCACCCTCGTAAATGACGAATTAAACGAGGCAATGAAATGAAGAAGTGTGAGCATTCATGAAATCTAGTGTCTTACGGCAAATTAGCTACGGTGTTGTGAAACACGTGACAAATGAAGCAGTAGAGTTGATCAATTTGATTGCGTCTTTCAAAATAGTGCTGCAGCACGATTTCTACCATGCGCCTACACAAACTAGAGATGTACCTATGTCAGCTTCAAATCCCCTAAAGATGTGAGAAACTTAATAATTAAAAAATAAAGATAATTTTCAGCGTATGATGGCCCAACAGTTCCTACACAGCAACCTTAAACACCTACAGCAATATCGCTACTTACTTACTAAACATTTCGGGTAGGTTAGCTCTAAATTAGTTTTGTCTAACAGCGAAATAGGTTGCCAAATGTCACGCGCCTATGCAAACCCAATGCTGGAGGTGCTGTTTCACGTTTTCTCGCTCTCTGAGACCCATAGCTCTGCTCGGAACCAGCTGACACAATTCGGGAATTTTTGTGCATTTTGTAACTTCTGCCGTGCTATGTGATCTATCACTGATCAGCGCTACGGTGAACAGGCGTTCATTGCGTAGTGAAGAGATGTGTGTCTGTTTCTTTATCCTTGTTGTGGGCTACGAATATGTACCAAATGTGAACACAAAAGCCCGTGTAAATACGCTCTTTCACGAATCCCGCCTCACTCGCACGGCATTTACACCACAACAAGCAATCCGTGCAAAGCGCAGAAAAAAATGGTTCAAATGGCTCTGAGCACTATGGGACTCAACTGCTGTGGTCATAAGTCCCCTAGAACATAGAACTACTTAAACCTAACTAAACCTAACTAACCACCGAGCGAGGTGGCGCAGTGGTTAGCACACTGGACTCGCATTCGGGAGGACGACGGTTCAATCCCGTCTCCGGCCATCCTGATTTAGGTTTTCCGTGATTTCCCTAAATCGCTTCAGGCAAATGCCGGGATGGTTCCTTTGAAAGGGCACGGCCAATTTCCTTCCCCATCCTTCCCTCACCCGAGCTTGCGCTCCGTCTCTAATGACCTCGTTGTCGACGGGACGTTAAACACTAATCTCCTCCTCCTCCTAACTAACCTAAGGACATCACACACATCCATGCCCGAGGCAGGATTTGAACCTGCGACCGTAGCGGTCGTGCGGTTCCAGACTGTAGCGCCTTTAACTGCTCGGCCACTCCGGCCGGCGCAAAGCGCAGACCGGAGCGTATTAGGTGTTGAGAGAACTATGCTCGCCTCTACTGCGCGTAGGCTCCCCTCTACTCAGGGAACTAGAAAAAAGGAAAAGAGTTTAGTTACCTACTCTGCGAATGACATAATTTTCTTCAAAGTAATTAATTTTCAGTTATAGCTAAAAATGTAACTTATTACACTGAAAAGTATAATTTTTTTCATTGAGTGTTGCCCCATACGTGGGCTACGTATCCTAACTAGGTTAATAATTGGCTCCTTTTACCGACCTCCCGACTCAGCAGCATTAGTGGCAGAACAACTGAGAGAAAATTTGGAATACATTTCACATAAATTTTCTCAGCATGTTATAGTCTTAGGTGGAGATTTCAATTTACCAGATATAGACTGGAACACTCAGATGTTTAGGACGGGTGGTAGGGACAGAGCATCGAGTGACATTATACTGAGTGCACTATCCGAAAATTACCTCGAGCAATTAAACAGAGAACCGACTCGTGGAGATAACATCTTGGACCTACTGATAACAAACAGACCCGAACTTTTCCACTCTGTATGTACAGAACAGGGAATCAGTGATCATAAGGCCGTTGCAGCATCCCTGAATATGGAAGTTAATAGGAATACAAAAAAAGGGAGGAAGGTTTATCTGTTTAGCAAGAGTAATAGAAGGCAGATTTCAGACTACCTAACAGATCAAAACGAAAATTTCTGTTCCGACACTGACAATGTTGAGTGTTTATGGAGAAAGTTCAAGGCAATCGTAAAATGCGTTTTAGACAGGTACGTGCCGAGTAAAACTGTGAGGGACGGGAAAAACCCACCGTGGTACAACAACAAAGTTAGGAAACTACTGCGAAAGCAAAGAGAGCTCCACTCCAAGTTTAAACGCAGCCAAAACCTCTCAGACAAACAGAAGCTAAACGATGTCAAAGTTAGCGTAAGGAGGGCTATGCGTGAAGCGTTCATTGAATTCGAAAGTAAAATTCTATGTACCGACTTGACAGAAAATCCTAGGAAGTTCTGGTCTTACGTTAAATCAGTAAGTGGCTCGAAACAGCATATGCAGACACTACGGGATGATGATGGCATTGAAACAGAGGATGACACGCGTAAAGCTGAAATACTAAACACCTTTTTCCAAAGCTGTTTCACAGAGGAAGACCGCACTGCAGTTTCTTCTCTAAATCCTTGCACAAACGAAAAAATGGCTGACATCGAAATAAGTGTCCAAGGAATAGAAAAGCAACTGGAATCACTCAATAGAGGAAAGTCCACTGGACCTGATGGGATACCAATTCGATTCTACACAGAGTACGCGAAAGAACTTGCCCCCCTTCTAACAGCCGTGTACCGCAAGTCTCTAGAGGAACGGAGGGTTCCAAATGATTGGAAAAGAGCACAGATAGTCCCAGTCTTCAAGAAGGGTCGTCGAGCAGATGCGCAAAACTATAGACCTATATCTCTTACGTCGATCTCTTGTAGAATTTTAGAACATGTTTTTTGCTCGAGTATCATGTCGTTTTTGGAAACCCAGAATCTACTATGTAGGAATCAACATGGATTCCGGAAACAGCGATCGTGTGAGACCCAACTCGCCTTATTTGTTCATGAGACCCAGAAAATATTAGATACAGGCTCCCAGGTAGATGCTGTTTTTCTTGACTTCCGGAAGGCGTTAGATACAGTTCCGCACTGTCGCCTGATAAACAAAGTAAGAGCCTACGGAATATCAGACCAGCTGTGTGGCTGGATTGAAGAGTTTTTAGCAAACAGAACACAGCATGTTGTTATCAATGGAGAGACGTCTACAGACGTTAAAGTAACCTCTGGCGTGCCACAGGGGAGTGTTATGGGACCATTGCTTTTCACAATATATATAAATGACTTAGTAGATAGTGTCGGAAGTTCCATGCGGCTTTTCGCGGATGATGCTGTAGTATACAGAGAAGTTGCAGCATTAGAAAATTGTAGCGAAATGCAGGAAGATCTGCAGCGGATAGGCACTTGGTGCAGGGAGTGGCAACTGACCCTTAACATAGGCAAATGTAATGTATTGCGAATACATAGAAAGAAGGATCCTTTATTGTATGATTATATGATAGCGGAACAAACACTGGTAGCAGTTACTTCTGTGAAATATCTGGGAGTATGCGTGCGGAACGATTTGAAGTGGAATGATCATATAAAATTAATTGTTGGTAAGGCGGGTATCAGGTTGAGATTCATTGGGAGAGTGCTTAGAAAATGTAGTCCATCAACAAAGGAGGTGGCTTACAAAACACTCGTTCGACCTATACTTGAGTATTGCTCATCAGTGTGGGATCCGTACCAGGTCGGGTTGACGGAAGAGATTGAGAAGATCCAAAGAAGAGCGGCGCGTTTCGTTACCGGGTTATTTGGTAACCGTGATAGCGTTACGGAGATGTTTAATAAACTCAAGTGGCAGACTCTGCAAGAGAGGCGCTCTGCATCGCGGTGTAACTTGCTCGCCAGGTTTCGAGAGGGTGCGTTTCTGGATGAGGTATCGAATATATTGCTTCCCCCTACTTATACGTCCCGAGGAGATCACGAATGTAAAATTAGAGAGATTAGAGCGCGCACGGAGGCTTTCAGACAGTCGTTCTTCCCGCGAACCATACGCGACTGGAACAGGAAAGGGAGGTAATGACAGTGGCACGTAAAGTGCCCTCCGCCACACACCGTTGGGTGGCTTGCGGAGTATCAATGTAGATGTAGATGTAGATGTACGTGCAAAAGGCGTATGAATAAGTGTGATATGCAGAAATAAGACGTCGTGGATGAATGGCATTGTGAAAAACGTTGCCTGTGTCTGAAAACATAAGGTGGGTGGGCGAGAGAGCTGTTGGAGAAATTGTAGCACGGGGCGAAAAAATCCCTGGAATCGCCTCTGCTGGTGCTCTAGAGTGACGATTTCACTGGAATAAACTTTCCTGCTGCTCTACGGAAGCCGTAGAAATTTATTATTCGGGATCAACGGTCCTATGTTTTGCACAACAGCAGGTTGTAATGCATATTTTTTCATAGTGTTGCTTCGTTTTCTCTTCTTCTTCACAGTGTAGAATAGTCAAAGAGTAGAGTAGAAATACTCTTACGTTCTTGCACCTACTTTGAAGAGAATTTGGTGGGGCTATTCTGACTGCTTGTTATTTGCGAAAGTACAGAAAAATGTGAATATGTTTCTTTCTTTAATTTCTGGTGACATGTAATCACAAACGGGAAACACAGTCGACCGAACTGATATGATGTGAACAATATAATTTATGGAATCCCTGTGACCCGTGTATAAGCAGCTGGCAATAGTAGTTATTTTTATGGAAAATGTAACCGAGATGACTTTTTCAAGAGCAACAGTCATTCTACGGGTATTCTATGTGTTACTGTTTTTCTTCAGCTTGTCACAGAATACACTTTCACATTGAACTATTACGAAAGTAATGTTTAAAAAGTAAAAATATCGTGTAGCCCAAAGTTATTTTCTTCCACATTTCAGAATTTACATAAAATAAGTTACTTAAATCAATGTGTCTCATTTTTCGCAAAAAAGGGCTTATTGCTTCCTTTCAAAGCCATAAAAATGATACCTACTACCCAGTATTTTGTTCAGTTTACACTGTATATAGTGGCCATAATAACCCCAGGTGGTCACATTTACCGGAGACTCTTCATAGTCATTCGTAATACAGGTACTAAGTCATGTGAAATGTTATAACAAAAGTTTCAATTAAAATGGTTCAAGTTTATTTTATATTAAATGTAGGCTCTTTCCCAGTGTATTGAGTTTCTTTTTTCTTTATGTTTTTCTTATGTGTAGCTGAATGTGAAATGGTGGAAAGAGCCCTGGTCGACCTATAGCCTAGAAGCTGTGATATTGTTCACACTTGCGGACACGTAAATCAATCTTGTGGCTGGTAAAATACAACACGCCACGATTCCTTCTCCTGCGCCGATACGGTGCCGCCAATTTCTTGTAACGGTGGTATGTTCCAATTTCTGTCTTTTCCAACGATCTATGGCTCGCTCTATTGCTGTAGAAGTTATTCGCCGTTATTTTGACACGTGTCCTATCATCCTATCTACATATCATTTTGAATAATCGTTTGCTTGAAGTCTTCCATCGATCTGAGGAATTCCAAAGGAATGACGTATTTGGCATTAAGACATTTCTAGAGGACAAAATCCTGCTCTGTAAACGAAAACACTGACTTCGTAAACAGAGATCTTCAGAAACACAGCTCGTTCTGTTCGTTTATAAAATACGGAGCGCAGTTGACAAAGGTGAGCTAATTGATTCTGTTTTCTGTGATAACCTGAAGACCTTCGATACAGTTCCGCACTTTCCACTACTCTGAGGAAAATACGAGCTTACATGAGTATCTCATCAAAGGATGTTAACAGGGCCATTACGGCTTACAGTAGAGGTGATCTTGTTGATGATGTCAAAAGCTCCATGAGACTTTTGCAGAGAATGCAGTCGTCCACAGCAAGGTAGTAACGCCAGAAGACTGCAACGAAATTCAGGAAGACCTGCGGAGGATTGGTGTCATCTACAGAAACTGGCAGTTGGCCTTGAGGGTGAATAAATGTGACATATTGCTCGTAAATAAGGGAGATCTGCAACTGTTCGATTATGCTATTGGTGAAATCTAACAAGGAGCAGTTATGTAAACACCAATCGTGGATTAGGCCTTAAGTCTATTCGGGCTGATCGATTGCTGTCTATAAGGTAGTACGAGGAGTTATCTATGAACGTGGAACGTGTGATCAGCATTTTGTCATTTTCTAAAGTAGTTATTGCCAGTTGATGAATCGTGATGATGCCGCTGCTTCTTGATTCAGGCAGGTCTTCCCTGGCTTCGCCAGGCTGAGGGCAACCCGTTCTAGACCTTCCTAGGAGGTACCGAGAATCGAAGCCGGGTTCTTTCGTACTAAAGGCAGCGATGCTAGCCATTCGGCTTTGGAAGCGGCTCCACTGAGAACAATAACACTCGTAAAATACCTAAGAGTAACTGTCCAGAGACACCTCAAGTGGAATGACCACATAAAAACAGTTATGGGGAAAACAAATGCCATGTTGAGGTTCATTGGAAGTATATTCAGAAAATGAGATCCATCCACGAAAGAGTTAACTTGCAAAACACTTGAGTGCTGTTCATGAGTTTGGGGCCAAGTAGGGCTAACAGACGAGATGGAGAAGATCGAATGAAGAGCGGCACGTTTAGACACGGTGTCGTTCTGTGCGCCTTACAGAGATGCTCAGCACGCTCCAGTGGCAGTCACTGCAAGAGAAGGTGTTGTGTATCACAGAGGGGGTTACTGTTGATATTCCGAGGGCGTACGTTCTGAGAAGATCGGAGCAACGTGTTACTTCCTTCCAGATGTGTCTCGCGAAGCGACCACGTCCAGAAATATTAGAGAAATTAGAGGTCCCACATAGATTCGTGATTCTTACACAGCAGGGAGAATAATACATCTACACTAGAAGTACCCTCCGCCACACACCGTGAAAGCCGATCACTACCTCAGACTTTAACCTGTGAGTTCTTAAGATACTATGACCGAGGTTTTAATGCTCTTTAAATTCTCCCTGAAAAGAAATCTGACTCATAAGTGAATAATAGCGTGAGTCAACTAAGTTTTACCCTATATGATGTAGAGACCACGAACTTTCTCATAGCGCAACAGAATAGTTCAAATTGTTCGAAAGGCTCTGAGCACTATGGGACTTAACATCAGAGGTCATCAGTCCTCTAGAACTTAAAACTACTTAAACCTAACTAAACTAAGGACATCACACACACCCACGCCCGAGGCAGAATTTGAACCTGCGACCGTAGCGGTCACCCGGTTCCAGACTGAAGCGCCTAGAACCGCTCGGCCACACCGGCCGGCCAACAGAATAGTGAAGGAGGGACTTGATGTAAGCTAAACGAACATGAAACTACAACCTTCCCAGCGGACCTCATGTAGCTACTCCCTATCCGCTTAGTTGAATCGCTCCTTGTAGTAGTAATTTGCAAGAAGCAAATGGACTTGCATACAGTGTCACATAATACCCGATAAATTAAGAATAAGCCTCTATGGCAGCTACATATCGACGGCTTCGTCACTGAAAGCACGTGCCTTGAAGTTCCACTGTGACACACGCTTACATTGTTAGCTGAAAGCTGTGTTTAAAAATAATGTCTGTGCTGAAAGGCGATAATTCTGTTTCTTCTTGAAGCCGAATATAATTTTCTCGTGAAAGAGGTTCTTAAGTGGGCATACGCAAGGATTTAACGAAAGACCAGAAGAGCAGAAAATGGCTTCGTAAGAGTAGCACATTATGTGAATACTGACTAAGCTTGTAGATTCTGGGCAGAAAAAGAACAGAAAATTTTATATATTCCATAAAAGTGTTCTTCGACTGTCTTTACACGACAAAACAGTTTCAAAAGCAAGAAAAGTAAGTCTCTGTCCTCATCGGCACACAAATTTTGTTTAATGAGTGATAATGCAGTGGGGAAACCGCTTGCATATTCGGATGAATGAGCATAAAATGTATATAGCTTTTGACGTGTTCCAACCAGCTTGTGAAACCGAACAAAGAGAATGAAAGTGCAAAGTATGCCGCTTGGATACATCTCAAAAACCAAATTGAGTATAATTATACAAATGCCACGTAAGCAAGCAAGCACCTTACCACAATCCAGGACGATGGCAGCTCAGTGTGCCCATTCCACTCCATCGGAAGACAAGCGTCTGTACCAAATAGTTCAGCACGTCGGTACAAGAAAGCACAGCACTATCACAGCAGCAGGCGGAAGCAAAGAATGTGTCCACCTTGTTCACAAGTCACGCAGAGCCTCACCATTCTCTGCGCCAAGCAATACTACCGCCTGGCTAAGCTCGCAGTTTAAGCAGCGTGTGTAAGATATGCCTCTGAGGTTCTCAACCAAAGCTACTCTGGCAGGCGGAAGACTGACGATACAGTGCTTGGACAGAAGTATGGAGACACGGCCGGAAATGGATCCTCGATCATAAATGCCGATGCTAGCAAAGCATACACGCTGCGCTGTTGTATTTGACCCCAAGCAGCATCAGTGCAATGTCCTAAATGCGCGGCAGGTGTCTGTTGTGGACAGAACTGTGTTCTGTGTAATCGTTAGTGTATTATGTCGGAGGTAAGTGAATTCGAACGTTGGCAAACTGTTGGTTTTCGTGTTGTGGGTGCTTCCATAACCAACGTAGCCCTATTGTTTGGTGCTGCAGGAGGCATACAGCATACACACGACAAGCGGAAAAACATCGTCCGCTAAGTTACAACGCGAACGAAAGTGTGTACTGAGTGACCATGACGGACGGTCACTGCTGAAGTAAATGCCGTACTCGCACACACGGTCAGCACCAAAACAACACGAGGGACACTCCATACGCAGGAAATTCCAGGGCGAGCTGGCGTTCTAAACATCAGTGGTGCAAATGCTCGTAACAGGAAAATTTGATGGCGAAGTGATAAAATCAGGGCTATGAAGCAATGGAAGAAACACATTTGGTCGAACGAGTCTTGTTTTACATGGTCTCCAACTCCTGGCCGACGGTACGTTCGAAGAGCGAAGGATTTGTTATCGGAGGCAGGGGTGAAATCAGGAGTCCCCCAGAGAAGTGTGATAGGACCGTTGCTACTTTCTATATACATAAATGCTCTGGCAGACACGGTGGGCAGCAATCTGAGGTTGTTCGCTGATGACGCTGTGGTGTGTAGGAAGGTGTCGAAAATAAGTGACTGTTAGTTCAAACAAGATGACCTAGACAAAATTTCTAGTTGGTGTGATGAAAGGAAGCTTGGTCTTAATTTATAAAAAAGTATGTTAATGCGAGGCAACGGCCTTGCCGCAGTGGATACACCGGTTCCCGTGAGATCACCGAAGTAAAGCGCTGTCGGGCTTGGCCGGCACTTGGATGGGTGACCAACCAGACCGCCATGCACTGTTGCGATTTTTCGGGGTGCACTCAGCCTCGTGATGCCAATTGTGGAGCTACTCGACCGAATAGTAGCGCCTCCTGTCACGGAAAACCATCATAACGACTGGGAGAGCAGTGTGTTGACCACACGTCACTCCTACACGCATCCTCAACTGAGGATGACACGGCGGTCGGATGATCCCGATGGGCCACTTGTGGCCTGAAGACGGAGTGCTGCTGCTGTATGTTAATGCGGATGAGTAGGAAAAAGAAAGCCGTAATGTTTGGATACAGCGTTAGTGGCGTCCTGCTTGACACAGTCACGTCGGTTAAACACCTGGGCGTAACCCTGCGAAGCGAATTGAAATGGAGCCAGCATGTGAGGATTGTTGCAGGAAAGGTGAATGGTCGTCTTCGGTTTATTGGGAGAACTTAAGGAAAATGTGGTTCATCTGTAAAGGAGACCGCACACAGGTATCTGGTGCGACCTATTTTTGAGTATTGCTCGAAAGTTTGCGATCCGCACCAGGTCGGACTGAAAGAAGACATCGAACCAATTTAGAGGCGAGCTGCTAGATTTGTTACCAGTCGGTTCGGGCAACATTTAAGTATTACGGATATGCTTCGGGAGATGAAGTGGGAATCCCTGGAGGGAAGAAGATATTCATTTCGAAGAACAATACTGAGAATGTTTAGAGAACCGGTATTTGAAGTTGACTGCAGAACGATCCTACTGCAGCCAATATACATGTCGCATGACGACGAATATAAGTAGGGCTCATAGTTGTTTTCCCCTTACTCTGTCTGCGTGTGGAAAAGGAAAGGAAACGACTACTTGTGGTACAGGGTAACCTCCGCCATGCACCGTAAGGTGGCTTGCGGAGTATGTTTGTAGATGTAGATGTAGATTCGATAATGATTTGGGCAGCCATAACGTACTGTTCCGTGGTTACTCGCAAGTTCTCATTGCTACCAAGGATTATGTGACAATTTAGGCTGATCAGATCAATTCTGTGCACAACGTTTGTTCCCCTACGGTGATGTAATGTTGCAAGACAACAGAGGCGCCCCCAGCAACCCATCCACCCCGGCTCGCATCTTCCAGGACTGCTTTGTAAGCACTAGAATGAAATTTCACGTCTGACTGTCCACCACAATCACCAGATCTCAATATAATTGAGCCTTTGTGGTGGACTTTGGAGAGATGGGTGTGTGATCACCACTTACCTCCAAACTCATTACCTGACCTTGCTGCTATTTTGCAAGAAAAACCTTACAGGATTTGCATTTACCCATTCCAAGACGTCTGGAAACTGATCTGAATGTCGACAGGTTTCCTACATCGTACTGGACTGTTGTGTTTTCGGTGTTTCCACATGTCCGTCCACCACCTACACAACTGTTCTGCTCTAGCCTGCAATGAATTTCTTTAGTTAGTTACAGTTACACATCTTCAAGCAGAAATGTGCATGTATTTACTGTTTATGTGCGGGTACATTGCGACAATGCGAAGCAACAATGTGATCTCATACTGCCGATTATTGCCTCAGAAAGTGCTCTGTGTTAACTGAGGTTTGGGGTTCGTTAGCTCTGATCTGAAAGTATTGCTGGATTTTTTTAAAATTTGCTAACTATTGTGCATGTCTGCACTTACCGTAATGGTGGAAACTCATAAACTAACCCTAGAAAGAAAAAGGACTCGAGGTTCTGCGCAATGAAGGCCCCAACAACACTGAAATTGCAAAGACAGTTAACTGCTGGACGTCAGTTGTCCGAAGTCTGCAGAAGTTGATGGTCCAGACTGCACGTAAATTGGACAAAACAGCTGTGAAGAACTGTGGTGTTTTCACATAGAAGCCGATTTTCCATTATGAATGACAGAGCACAGCTCGTCGGTGTGAATCCAATCAAAGGATGGATCCTGAGTGCCTTGTGTGAACAATGAAACATGTTCCATCGGTATTCTTGTGGTGAGCAATGACGCACCAAGGTGATGGAAGGCTGTACTTTGCTTAGGGAACAATAAACAGTGATCAATAGGAAGTTGTAATTCGGCGCTTGCTGAAGTTCACTGCACGTGATGCTTTCCCGGATGCGCAGTGGATTTTCCAATTCGATCTAGTTCCATGCTACAAACTTAAAAAAAATTGAGTTTTTAGAATGAAAATTGAGTTTTGTTTATTTTATGTTTGTAATACAATTTCCAAGGTTACTGCTATTACATATCTTCCAAATCTGTCATTTCATATTCTGTCTGTCATGATTGAGAACTTCTGTGTCCAGGCAATTCGCCAGACCTTAATCCAGTTGAGAATTTGTAATGACTGGTTGGGAAAGGGATTCAGAAACAGAAGCCTACAACAAAATAGGAGCTGCTGAAGGTGATTGTGAAAGTGTGGCACCACGAAATTGACATCAGAACCATTATGAAATTGATCGACTCCATGCCTGACAGGGTGAAGGCTCTTGTGAGGGCCAAATGTTGTCCAACTATATACTAAGATCGTTTAAAGTGTGACTAGTGAATAACACACTTGTGACACACAATATTTTACACTAAGGAAATTTTATCAAAATATTTAATATTTATCTTCTATATCATCAGCGATATGGCAAGTCATTTTACGGATACGTAGATATTGTTGACATATTTCCTTGAGTTAAAGAATTAGAAACAATCTTGTAACTCATTATAATGTTCTTTCTCACTTGCAGACTATCCTTCTCAAGTAAGTATTTGAAATTTCAAAGACGAATGGGTTTTTAGAAGCGCAGCAGGAAAATGCTCAAAATCCTACAGGGACGTGCAATAGTTTAGAACAGCCATGTATATGTTCTTTGATATATGCCTAACGATTCGTGTAAGGTGGCTTGTGGAGTATAGATGTAGGCATACATGTAGATGTGAGAGAGTCGGACAGGAACGCCGATCGCTTTATCAAGTTACTTTCCATTAGGAATATGGATGCACTCAGCGACTGTGATACCATTTTCAAAATGATGGAGCATAGCAATCGGTCGTCGGTTTCTTTCAGGTTCTATTAAGCAAATCTAGATTTCGACTAGTGCCTAGTATTGATAATGGACAGGCACAAGCCCAAATCTAGATCTGCTTAACAAAACCTAAAGGAAGAGAACGACTGATTGCTGTGCTCCATTATTTTGAAAGCTGAAGTTGGGCCCCACAGAGGGAAAATGCCACGTGATCCAAGCAGGTTCTGTTGTGGTGGGGTGGTATACCTTCTACACTGGAGAGCCAAAGAAACACATACACCTTGTAAAGACATTGCTTTCCCTGAAAGTCGATTATATTTTTGTTTCTTTTATGCATTACCTTGTCATAGTACGTATGTATCATTTATTTCAACTATTCTTTATCTGTTAATACGTCACATTGTTCCTCATTCATTTTGCTACTGTTTTATATTTTATATTGTACGAATATGTATGTTCCAGTTTTACATGCTTTGTAAATCTTTGGTTAGGCTAGGAGAAGTACTGTGTCAGAGAGAGCGCGAACGACTATCGATAGAGAGCGTGCGAGTTGTTGTGGTATCGTGGCCGGTTCGCGGGTGGAAGAAAACGTTGCAAAGTTCGGCGTGAAAGACGGTGATACGCGAAGGAACAATTAATTACAGTGCGTCCGCTGTGTTAATAGGAGATCGTGCATCATTAAGTGAACAGTAAAACCTGAAAAGTATATCGAGTGTTTGTGGTGACGATTTTACATACTGCGGGAACTTGTGACAATTAGCCTGGAACCAGACACCATTCTCGTGTGGAGACACTAACTGTTAGAATTGCATGAAAGTGGAACAAACCAAAATGTTAAGTAAAAGAACAGTGCTGTGATTTGATCAAGAAACATTTATTATATCATCCAAACTGTCTTAAAGACGACAACGTAAATTGAACTGATGTTTAACGGACTGTTATAGTGATAAGCACATGTGACTGTTTCCCAGTGGCAACACGGTGAAAGAACTGTGCGAAGTATTGGCATTAACCGGCTATATATCGTAAATACTAAAGACATTGCATAATTCCGCCCTACCCGCACCGCGTGATTAATAAACTTTTAATAATAAAACGTCTCGTGCGTAACTATAACGCACACACTGGAACTATTATTATCACGGCAGTGCTGCCAGCAGATTCGACTACAACGGAGACGTGGACCACCGCCGTAACTGGAATATTAATGAAACAGGAGGATCCATCATTATCTTCACGCCACGAACCAGGATTAACTTCACACGTCCACGCGGACCACCGCTGACGTCAGTCGTCGCATTGCCTGCAGTAACAGTTAAGACATTAAAAGAAAATTATAACGCTCTCTCTCATTTCAAAATGAAAGACAATTGCAGTTAAATTATCAATTTAAAAAATAATCTCATAATATCAAGGTTCAATTTTGTTTAGTTCCAATAAATATTCTTTCCATTATTTCGTCTTGTTGACAGTGCTGAAAACCCGCCAAATTAAAGTTCAATTAATAATTTTCTTTCAAAATTCTTCTCAGATATTTTACTGCTCACTATGATTTTATTTTAATGTTTGTGTGTAGCTTGTTTTGGAGGGAGAACATATTTTGTTTTTGTGCAGTAAAATTAGCTACCATAAAATTACATATATTACCAGCTGATGCTGTCCGCCATTACTACTTGAAAACTGACAAATAGTATTTTTGCACCTATTTTCTCACTGGCTGTCAGCTTCAAAACAAAATTACGTATTTCGTGGGCATCTAGCAGATGCGCGATGTCTACGTAGGCCCCTACAATATATTTTTTTTTTTACTTTTGCAGGTCTACTGGAATTATATTGACTTTAATTGTTCATTTGGCCCCCATTAAAGTGATTTATTGCATCTATATAATAACTGCACTGAATTACCTAATTTATTTTTTTATTACGTAAACATTGGCTTACCAAATTAAAATTAAAATTGACCTCTTACTGACTCCACATAAGATTCTACACGTTCTGACAAAGACTATGCCAATTTTTTTTCGTCCATGACTAACAGGGGTAGTCAGATTCCTTGTATAAGTCATGTTTTATTATTTAAAAGGTTTTTTTTTGCAGAAGTAGAGAACCAGTTTCTTTACAGATGGCGACGGTTTAGCGTGAGGACAGTATTGTTTCAATGCTGTCTTGTCGAATTTTGCAATCTTCGGGTACGAGTTCAGATTTTGACAGAGTAATTTTGTGTTTTGCTTGGGTTAACTGTATTTAATTTTGAGGACAATATGACGATCAAAGAGGAAGAAAGAGCAGCTAGCTTTCAGATGTGGGACGGTAAAGAAAATGAGGAAAAAGACACGGAACTTGTTATGGTAAAAGTAAACATGGGGACAGCCATTAAATTCGAATCGGGTATCAAAAGAGAAGTAGATGAGAAGGGGGGAATAGAAAGTATGTTAGCATTGCTGTTAACGAATATGAAGGAAATGGAAAAGGGACTGGGTGGCAAGATAGAAGCTGTTAGCAAAGAAATGGGTGAAGAAATTGAAAGGCTAGATGAAAAGTTTGAACAATGTCTGAAGGAATTTAAACAGGAATTGGAAAAGAAAATTTTGGATTTTAAGTCAGATGTTAATAAAGATTTCGAGGAGTTTACAGATGATGTTAAAGAGACTTTTAAGGAGACAGAGTTTGAGTTAAATAAGAAGCAGGAGAAGTTTGAAAACAGTGTAAAGGAAATTGTAGAAGGCTTGGATAAAAACAGTAAAGCCCAAGCTACCGAATGTATGAAAGGGAAGAAGGAAATTAAAGATTATTTCAAAGGAATTTTCCGTGAATATAGGTAAAAGACTAAGGCAGAAGTGGAAGATATTAAAGAGATCACTTCTAAGATTGAGAATAGAGTAGGGAGTTTAGAAAAGACGATACAGGATATGCAGTTTACTGTATCACCGATAGTAGTGCAGATAAAGGATGGGAGTAGTTTCAACAATATAAATTTTGGTCCTAATGGAGACGTACATCCTGTGTCCTTTGTGAATAGTTTGAGGGGTCAGTTTATTACAGATCGGACAGAAAAAGATAAGCTAAGGAGGACAAGTGTTTGTCTAAAGAGAGAAGGTTTAGATTGGGGAGCTGATGCACCAGAAAAATATGAAACAACCTAACTAATAACGTGTAGGGCCCCTGCGAGAACGCAGAAGTGCCGCAACACGACGTGGCGTGTATTCGACTTATGTCTGAAGTAGTGCCGCATGGAACTGACACCATGAATCCTGCAGGGCTGTTCATAAATCCGTAAGAGTACGACGGGATGGAGATCTCTTCTGAACAGCACGTTGCAAGGCGTCACAGATTTGCTCAATAATGTTAGTGTCTGGGGAGTTTGGTGGCCGCGAAAGTGTTTAAACTCAGGAAAACGTTCCTGGAACCACTCTGCAGCATTTCTGGACGTGTGTGGTGTCGCATTGTCCTGTTGGAATAGCCCAAGTCCATCGGAATGCACAATGGACATGAATGGATGTAGGTGATCAGACAGGATGCTTACATATGTGTCACATTTCAGGTTCGTATCAGGGGTCTAATATCACTCCAACTGCACACGTCCCCGCCATTGCAGAGCCTCCATCACCCTGAACAATCCCCTGCTGACATGCAGGGTCCATGGATTCTTTTGGTTGTCTGCAGACCCGTACACGTCCATCCATTCGATACAATTTGAACGAGACTCGCCCGACCAGGCAACATGTTTCCATTCGGCAACTGTCCAATGTCGGTGTTGACGACCCCAGGCGAGACATAAAGTTTTGTGTCGTGTAGTCGTCAAGCGTACACGAGTGAGCCTTCGGCTCCGAAAGCCCATATCGATAATGTTTCGGCGGAGGTTCGAGTCCTCCCTCGGGCATGGGTGTGTGTGTGTTTGTCCTTAGGATAATTTAGGTTAAGTAGTGTGTAAGCTTAGGGGCTGACGACCTTAGCAGTTAAGTCCCATAAGATTTCACACACATTTTTTGACAATGTTTCGTTGAAGGTTCGCACGCTGACACTTTCTGATGGCCCAGCATTGAGATCTGCAGCAGTTTACGGAAGGGTTGCGCTTCTGTAACGTTGAACGATTCTCTTCAGTGGTCGTTGATTGCAGGATCTTTTCCCGGCCGCAGCGAAGTCGGAGGTCGATATTTCACTGGATTCCTGATATTTACGGTACACTTGCGAAGCGGTCGTAAGGAAAAATCACCAATTCATCGTGACCTCGGAGCTGCTGTGTCCCATCGATCGTGCGCCGATTGTAACACGACGTACAAACTCACTTAAATCTTGATAACCTGCCACTGTAGCAGCAGTAACCGATATAACAACTCCGCCAGACACTTCCTGTTTACATATCTCAGTATTTGAATACGCATGTCTGTAGCAGTTTCTTTGGCACTTCAGTGTACGAGGGTTATTCCAAAAGTAAGGTCCGATTGATTGCCAAATTGAAACCACAGTGAACATCATAAATGTTTTACTTGTAACAATTAGCTACACCTTTCAGCTACTTCTCTACGTAGTCGCCGTTCTGACTTAGACTTTTGTCATAGCGTTGTACCAACTTTTCAATAGCCTCATCATAGAAGGCAGCCGCCAGTGCTTTCCGCCAATTCTCCACGCTGGCCTACACCTCGTTGTCTGTGTCAAAATGTTGTCTTCAAAGACAGCGGTTCATGTGACCAGAGATGAAACTCAGGGGGAGACAATTGCGGACTGTATTGTGGGTAATCTAACATTTCCATTTGAAAACGATGCAGGAGCATCTTCATTGCCCCTGCAGAATGCGGCTGAGAATTGTCGTGAAGACGAAACAGCACGACAGTTATGTAATGTTGGCTGCATAGCTTCAGGCGAAATTTCTCACCAGGCCCTCGTACTTGGCGGCAGACACTATTTTCTAGACATCTTTACGCACTCACTGCGAGCTCAGAAATGAGAAGAGCGACGTGATGCTAACTGGGGTTATACTAGAGACACTACCCAACACATCTGTGCAAAGCTTTATCGGATTTTCATAGTCGTTTCCATTTCGCGACCGATCGGACCTTACTTTTGGAATAACCCTCGTATAACGACTACTGTGCCTACGGTGACACTCTTCGCTGAACCGAGCGCGCGCCGGCCGCGGCAGCGCGTTTCCATTTCATTTGGCTCACTACCCCTCCCCCCTGAACGCCCACCCTTTTCACTTTTCACGCGGTGGTTAACCCTGCCATGTCGGTGCTCTCTCTGCCTCGGCGCGCGTGCCGCACTTCACTCGCTCACTCAGTCACTCCCGAAATGCGATTTTTTCGTCACTCCGCCCCCGTCGCTCTCAGTGGTAGGGCAGCAGTTATTCCTGTTAGAGTAATTAGCGGCGGCAATCCCCGGCGTGGGTCGCGATGCGTCGGTGCTGATAGGGCGTGGCGCACGCGACCGCCACCGCTAGCATGCACGCCCATCGCGGGCACCGCGGCGGCGCATTGAGGAGACCGGGGGGAGAAAGGATACGTCAGTCCTGCTCACTGCTGGCGGAGATCACTGGCTCGTCACTCGTGTTCTATTTGGGACAATTAAATAAGGCAGATGCTGTCTACAGTCGGACAGCATTCAACAATGTGGCTCAAAATAAAGGAGATACCGGCAAGAGTACGCAATTACGGAAACAATGCGGGTATTATAAAGTGTCGTAGGGAAATGAAACGCCTACTGCCGTCCTCATTATTTTGTTCATTTTGCAGCTATCCGTTTCGGCACTTAAACGCGCCATCTTCAGGCCGTAGTTGATGCTGAAGGGGTTGACACGACCCCTATACAGTGTGGTCCATTGATCGGACCGGGCCAAATATCTCACGAAATAAGCGTCAAACGAAAAAACTACAAAGAACGAAACTTGTCTAGCTTGAAGGGGGAAACCAGATGGCGCTATGGTTGACACGCTAGATGGCGCTGCCATAGGTCAAACGGATATCAACAGCGGTTTTTTTTTTTTTTTTAATAGGAACTCCCAGTTTTATTACACATTCGTTTAGCACGTAAAGAAATATGAATGTTTAAGTTGGACCACTTTTTTCGCTTTGTGATAGATTGCGCTGCAATAGTCACAAACATATGGCTCACAATTTTAGACGAACAGTTGGTAACAGGTAGGTTTTTAAATTAAAATACAGAACGTAGATACATTTGAACATTTTATTTCGGTTGTTCCAATGTGATACATGTACGTCTGTAAACTTATCGTTTATGAGAACGCATGCTGTTACAGCGTGATTACGTGTAAATACCACATTAACGCAATAAATGCTCAGAATGGTGTCCGTCAAACTTAACGCATTTGGCAATACGTGTAACGATATTCCTCTCAACAACGAGTAGTTCGCCTTCCGTAATGTTCGCACGTGCATTGACAATGCGCTGACGCATGTTGTCAGGCGTTGTCGGTGGATCGCGATAGCAAATATCCTTCAACTTTCCCCACAGAAAGAAATCCGGAGACGTCAGACCCGGCGAACGTGCGGGTCATGGTATGGTTCTTCGACGACCAATCCACCTGTCATGAAATATGCTATTCAATACCGCTTAAACCCCATGCGAGCTATGTGCCGGACATCCATCACGTTGGAAGTACATAGCGATTCTGTCATGCAGTGAAACATCTTGTAGTAACATCGGTAGAACATTATGTAGGAAATCAGCATACATTGCTCCATTTACATTGCCATCGATAAAATGGGAGTCAATTATCCTTCCTCCGATAAAATTATTTCATCATTCCCCCATTTTAGTAAAAACCCAAGGTCAGTCTTACTTGATCACTGTTCCTACCCACTAGCAGAATCTTTGCAACACGTGAATTCCGAAACGTAAGAGAAAAAGGAGCAAAATCTATTTATACAAGTAGCACAAGCTGTCCTGTAGATTAAGCCAATCGAACAAAGTCACCCCTCAAAAACAGGTGAACTTATATTTACATAACATCAAGTATTATAGTATATACTTACATTAAACTAATAACAGAGTATCAGTACCTAATGAAAACGCGAGTGGTAGTAAAAACAACTTGGAAGTGTCAAGACGCAAACCAGCGCCCCAACATATAACGATATAGTGGCGCTACTTATTACGCTAAACCAATATCACTCCGCTGACAAGTAATCATATTATGTTACCCCTTGCTGAAAACCTTAATCATAGATATGTTACTAATTGAAATTTAATTATAACAAATTCTACCAAGAACAATTCGTTTTGGGTGGATCTTCTGTGTGTCGCTGCCTTCAAATTGTCTACTCTCATAATACGCAAGTTACAATAATTCTTTTGCCAGGAATATGATGTTTCTCACTATTTTACTGGAACGAATCACACAGTTAACAACGGGTTTTACAGTGATTCTCAATTTGCTGGTGCTCAGAAACGGCATATATACATATAGGCTTGAAATCAATGCCAATATGGCGCCTCACAACTCTGTACTGAAGGGAGACGGCGTGCTTGTGACGTAGGTGGCGTTGTGCCATCTCATTGGTCAACGCTCAGACGCACGCTCAAGATATCTCACATGCCAGATATTGCTCTGCACCTTCGGAAAGACTCCCGAGCGTGGTATTCCACGCTATGACGTCAGAAACTCGGCACGCTCAACGCTCAACGTTCGGTTGCACGGACCGTGTGCCGACGGCTGTTGGTAAGCCCAGCTGCATTTCTTAGCCGCACTTCTAAATTACTTAGTTTAGCCAGTGATGGCTGCTCTTACATTGTATCAAACGTTCAAGCTCGTGGGGCCAGAGCGCAGTGTTGGCTTCTCACAGTTGTTGGCATATCACGGTCTTCTAAGCTGCCCCAAATTTTCCAGTTTTAATCAACTTTCTAAAATGTTACATTAGTGGCCCACTCATTCCGGTACATTCTGATTTTCTGCAGTTCAGTTCACAATAACCACTCTTCCAGGACTCTGCAAAAATGCCGCATGTACCTCCACCATGTTACTGAAAACATTGTACAGGCTCAGGCTGGAGATATAAACTGCTTCATGACTTCAGTCGCCTGGCGCCAGGAAAACTCGTTTCAAAGCACTGTCCCTGCCATGGTGACTTGCACATGTGAGCGGGCTTTCCTCACCTTATGCTGGGGGCTGTTTCCCCAGCCATTTTCATGACCCATGGCATGTAACCTCGCCTTCAGACAAGTGCAGTTTGCGCTCATTGAGGCTTCTTAATTACTTGTACGGGCAATGAAATACAGGGTACTGTAATCTACATAGTTAAGTAAGTACTGGCAGTCACTGGTAGTGATTTATATTTATTTCATTTACGAGTAGAAATTACTTTATTCTGATTTTGTTTGACTTTTTCATTTCAGTTTTACATTAGTTATGGGACCGTTTGGGAAAATTTGGTGCATAATAATATCCGCTAAATGTTTTGTAATAAACTACTGTAACCACTTTGCCTGCAAAAACAGTGAAGCACGCAGATGACTGATGAGATGTCAGTGTAACTTCGTTCACATATAGACCTATGGTGGGTATGTAAATGATTAGATTCGCAAATCTCTGTGACAGATAGAACGACCAGTCAAAAGCATGAGAGTTGTTCGTGTTTAGTGTTGTTATCAGTCCTGGTAGGGTTTATAAGGAGCGTGAACAGTTTCACATGTAGAATGATCACTGTGCAAGAAGCTGTGTACTCCGCTGAGACCACATCATTGGCACCTAAAGTGCCATGGTTGTCACGGTGGGTCTTCATTCGGCCTGATGGTCAAATTCTACAACATCTAAATCTGTGTGGCATTCAGATGCGTCAGTGGTCCGATATTAGACTGCATGGGAAAACGAGGGCAGGTATACTAGTCATCGAATTCCGATCAAACAATTCTGATCACTGTGAAGGAGAATCGTCTTATTGTATGTTGAGCACATAATAAGCTCTACACATCTGCCCCTGCCGTATGACAACATGTGGGAACAGCACAATACGCCATTTTCAAGTCGTGAACGAAAATAGGTAATGGTATAATGTGTGAGAAGTTCTGTTAAGACTGGGACTCAGATTCTGAGTGAGATTTTAATTAGGTTTCAACAAAACCTGTACTAACAGATCTTGATAAACAAATCATGGTTGAACCTCTTCTAGTATACTACATCCGCGCTGCACCTTGCATTGGACTTCTGAAATTCTGAACAGAATGCTTAGTCAAGTAAGGAGACTCCAAATTAGCAAAACAGTTTCCAGAATGCATAGAAGAATATTTCAGACAACTACTACGGATAAGCAATAAATTTTAATGGAACAATTTTGATGTAGTCATTCTGAAAGTGTACCTGAAAATCTGTTATAGTAGCACTAAACTAAGTATTAGCAACAGTTCGAAAAGAAAATCGTTGAAATTAACAATTACGTAATATAACTGGTTAATGAGCTTTTGTTTTTAGCGCATCTGAAGACTCTTATAAGATCGACAGTGGTTGGCGATCTGACCTAAATAGAGTTTTCAAAACCTTGGCTCCTATGCGCCTTAAGTGGATAGCTTACAATCATTGTGTGTTACTAGAGCTAACATTGGACTGTGAAACGGACTTTTAACGCGAATATCTTTGAAAAACTGAAGTGTGCGTAGCGATCGGTTACTAGAGCTAACATTGGACTGTGAAACGGACTTTTAACGCGAATATCTTTGAAAAACTGAAGTTTGCGTAGCGATCGATGGGCAGATGCTTTTTAGGGTTGACTGGAACAGACAAGTGGGGACTGAAGTATGTCTCGACATAGGTTGCAATGGGAGACGTAATTGTAATTGTAATGGAAATCAAATTGGTATGTAAATGACATATAGTTAGGCGGAATAATGGGCTATGGACCAAGGACGTTCTTTGCTACACTGAAAAAGACAAGAAAAGACCGGCCACACGAGTCACTGAAAAGTGAGCAGGTGACATTAGGAAAGCTACAGGAGAGACATGGGAGCATGCAGCTGCGGAGCACCGGTAAGTCTGGAGGAGACCTTAACCCAACAGTGTCATTGCTGTGGTTATTGTTTTGTTATTGCTGGTGAAGATGATAATGAAGATGATGATGCTGTACATGCTCATGGAAAAGGAAACTGAGGAAGCGTTAGAAGACCACCGGTTTGGCTTGGGAGAAGTTAAAGGCACCAGAGATGCACACATATTTAAGAAAAAAGTAAGACATATACATAGAATTTCTCGCTGTGTCGACAGTCTAGAGCGGCGTCAAGTGTGTGACAACTCAGAAAAATGCGGATACACTCTAGAGAAAGACAAGCACGGTATATATTAGATCCAAGAGAGAATAATAAAAATACAAGACCAGGCCAGAAGTGTTCGGATGAAAAAGGATGCAAGACGAGAATACAGTCGTTCTCCCCTATTATTCAAACGGTACATCGAGAAGCAATGACGGAAATAAAAGAAAATTCAGAAGTGTGTTTGAAGTCTCGGATGAATAAATATCAACTATAAGGTTCTCTGATGAAATTACTATCACCTGTGAAAATGGAGAAGAATTACAGGATCTGTTCAATAGAAATGACAGTACAATGAGCATAGGCTGTATAATGAGAGTAAACCAAAGAAAGATGATAATAATGACAAGCAGAAATGATATTGGCAATAAACTTAGTGTCATAATTGGGGATTACATAACAGAAGAATGAAGCAATGCTGCTACTTTAGCAGCATAATAGTGCATGTGGAACGAATCAAGACGAGTATGAACAGCCGTCTAGCAGGGGCCCGCGAAACCAAGTGTACTAGCGTCAAATTCAATGCCATAATTTGGGGAAGAAATTTCTGAGGAAGTATATGTGGAGCACAGGATGGTATGGAAGGGATTCATGGACTGTGGGAAAATCGAGAAAAAAAAGAATTGAAGTGTTTCAAATGTGGTATTAAAGAACAATATTAATAATTAAGTGGATTTATCAGGGAAAAATTTAGGTGGTCCTCCGTAAAAGTGAGGAAAGTAAACACCGACTTGAGCAAGGAACAGAACGAAAGGACGCGTGTTAAGACGTCAGGGAGTAATCTTCATGGCAGTAGAGGCAAACGTATGGGGCAAGAGCCGTATGGAAATACAGTTTGGACATACCCAGCATGTAATTGAGGACACGGGGTGTAAATGCTACTCTGAGATTAAGAGGAGCACAGGGCAGTAATTCTTGGCTGAGCCCATCACACCAGCCAGAATGATGTTTAGCTCTCTCTGGACACATGGCAGCACTGGGACAAGAGTCGGTCACTGTATGCTGAAGCCAATGCCGTTTTTGATACGTTCATATCGATATTTTGGGTAAGCTAGCTGCGGTGTTTTGAGTTTGAGTTTCCTTGGCACACTACAAGAGGATGCCACTTCCGCACGTGCCGCCTATGAAGACAACGTATAAGTGCGGTACGAGTGAAGACAGGCGTAAGCAGTACACTTGTCGGCGGCTGCTGTGGCCGAGCGGTTCTAGGCACTTCAGTCCGGAACCGCGCTGCTGCTACTGTCGTAGGTTCGAATCCTGCCTCGGGCATGGATGTGTGTGATGTCCTTAGGTTAGTTAGGTTTAAGTAGTTTTAAGTTTAGGGAACTGATGACCTATGACGTTAAGTCCCATAGTGCTCAGAGCCATTTGATCCATTTGAGTACACGCGTCATGGAGAGTCTGCTAGCAAGTGTGAGCAAGTGAAGGTTGCCCATAACAGAGACGAGAGCTAAATTAGCAAGGCGGCAGGTTTTCCTTTTTGGAGGTGGCTGTTTAACTGGCTGCCTCATATTGAGTTTCATGGCATTTCCATTGCTGTTTTGGAGCATTTCCATGCAGAATTCCATGATGAAACTATTTCATTTAAGTGTACCTGCTGTGGGAGTATTGTGGCAGTTACTATCACCATACAACAGAAGTTAATGGTGAACTCCCATCTGCTGTACTATGTAATTGGACAAATGCGAATGAACGTATCACTAGTATGTCTTATGCTAATCGTTTGTGTTAAATAAATTTGTGAAATTTTTCCTCTGAGAGTGGGCTCATTCGCTTAGCACTCCTGGATCCCCACATCCCTAAACCATTTCAACGGTTGCAGAGTGTGGTTCACTTCGAAAGTAGAGTTCTATGTACTGACTTGGCAGAAAATCCTAAGAAATTTTGGTCTTATGTCAAAGAGGTAGGTGGATCAAAACCAAATGTCCAGACACTCTGTGACCAAAATGGCACTGAAACAGAGGATGACAGACTAAAGGCCGAAATACTAAATGTCTTTTTCCAAAGCTGATCACAGAGGAAGACTGCACTGTAGTTCCTTCTCCAGATTGTCGCACAGGTGACAAAATGGTAGATATCAAAATAGACGACAGAAGGATAGAGAAACAATTAAAATCGCTCAAAAGAGGAAAGGCCGCTGGACCTGATGGGATACCAGTTCGATTTTACACAGAGTACGCGAAGGAACTTGCCCCCCTTCTTGCAGCGGTGTACCGTAGGTCTCTAGAAGAGCGTAGCGTTCCAAAGGATTGGAAAACGGCACAGGTCATCCCCGTTTTCAAGAAGGGACGTCGAACAGATGTGCATAACTATAGACCTATATCTCTAACGTCGATCAGTTGTAGAATTTTGGAACACGTATTATGTTCGAGTATAATGACTTTTTTGAAGACTAGAAATCTACTCTGTAGGAATCAGCATGGGTTTCGAAAAAGACGGTCGTGCGAAACCCAGCTCGCGCTATTCGTCCACGAGACTCAGAGGGCCATTGACACGGGTTCACAGGTAGATGCTGTGTTTCTTGACTTCCGCAAGGCGTTCGATACAGTTCCCCACAGTCGTTTAATGAACAAAGTAAGAGCATATGGACTATCAGACCAATTGTGTGATTGGATTGAAGAGTTCCTAGATAACAGAACGCAGCATGTCATTCTCAATGGAGAGAAGTCTTCCGAAGTAAGAGTGATTTCAGGTGTGCCGCAGGAGAGTGTCGTAGGACCGTTGCTATTCACAATACACATAAATGACCTTGTGGATGACATCGGAAGTTCACTGAGGCTTTTTGCAGATGATGCTGTGGTGTATCGAGAGGTTGTAACAATGGAAAATTGTACTGAAATGCAGGAGGATCTGCAGCGAATTGACGCATGGTGCAGGGAATGGCAATTGAATCTCAATGTAGACAAGTGTAATGTGCTGCGAATACATAGAAAGATAGATCCCTTATCATTTAGCTACAAAATAGCAGGTCAGCAACTGGAAGCAGTTAATTCCGTAAATTATCTGGGAGTACGCATTAGGAGTGATTTAAAATGGAATGATCATATAAAGTTGATCGTCGGTAAAGCAGATGCCAGACTGAGATTCATTGGAAGAATCCTAAGGAAATGCAATCCGAAAGCAAAGGAAGTAGGTTACAGTACGCTTGTTCGCCTACTGCTTAAATACTGCTCAGCAGTGTGGGATCCGTACCAGATAGGGTTGATAGAAGAGATAGAGAAGATCCAACGGAGAGCAGCGCGCTTCGTTACAGGATCATTTAGTAATCGTGAAATCGTTACGGAGATGATAGATAAACTCCAGTGGAAGACTCTGCAGGAGAGACGCTCAGTAGCTCGGTACGGGCTTTTGTTAAAGTTTCGAGAACATACCTTCACCGAAAAGTCAAGCAGTATATTACTCCCTCCTACGTATATCTCGCGAAGAGACCATGAGGATAAAATCAGAGAGATTAGAGCCCACACAGAAGCATACCGACAATCCTTCTTTCCACGAACGATACGAGACTGGAATAGAAGGGAGAACCGATAGAGGAACTCAGGGTACCCTCCGCCACACACCGTCAGGTGGCTTGCGGAGTATGGATGTAGATGTAGATGTAGAAATGATTTGAGGATGCAGTCAGTGGTAAGCAATTGATCCCACGCTCATCAGAAAAATTTCACAGATTTATTTAACACAAATAATGTTCATGGTGATCATATTTAACAATGTACACAACGTCGCCTCCGCAGAGCCATAGGGGATGATAGACGGTGTACTACAAGCCAGATCTCCTCCAGTTTGAGTGTAGCAATCGATATTTTCGGTAAGCTAGTGGCAGAACTTAGAGAGCTTCTCTGACAAGCTGCATCTTTTCTATGTGTATGGAAACGTCGTCTTTATGATATTGAAGGTCCTATATCTGTTGATATAGAAAACCCGAATTCTTTTGCCATGGTTGTCATGCTATTACCCATGTGGCTTGCACCGATAATCTTCCCATGTTCAAAGTCGGTTAAATGGCGACCTCCTGGCAGTCTTCAACACAGCTATCTGTAACAGGTTGGTTGGTTGTTTCGGGGAAGGAGACCAGACAGCGAGGTCATCGGTCTCATCGGATTAGGGAAGGACGGGGAAGGAAGTCGGCCGTGCCCTTTGAAAGGAACCATCCCGGCATTTTCCTGGAGCGATTTAGGGAAATCACGGAAAACCTAAATCAGGATGGCCGGACGAGGGATTGAACCGTCGTCCTCCCGCATGCGAGTCCTCTGTAACAGGCTGTGCAGATATCGTGTCTACACTCTCGCCACACAGCGCACCTGGTGCTAGTATTCGCGCATCATTGACTTACAGCCACTCAATTTAATACTGATGTGGGATGTGGATGCCTGTGACGACTTGTCAGACAGTGAAAATTGTAAAGAAGACCGGTTCATTTGGGTTTAAGGACTGGTTATTACTCTAACCAAGGAAAAGTGAGGACATAATGTGTATTGGGTTATAGCGGGAAGCGTGTGTAGGAACAGTGTTGGTTAAAAATGCTCATCTCTGTGACATTGTAGGGTAACAGCGCTGACTGGCTGATGTTCTGTGTGTGCCCTGCACTAATTAGCGATGCCTCAAGTAAAATCAGAGGCTCTCCACTCAATGACGGACAGAATTTAGTAAGAATACCATTTATCCACGACCATAAGATTTGGTACAAATCGCGTGTATCTACTGAAATATGGAAGGTGTCGTAGGCGAATCGAGCCATTTTCGCTTTTGGAACATTTACGACGTGGCCGTGGTGGTCTAGTGGGCAGAGCATTGAACTCCCGGATTCAGTCCGGAACAGGCGCAGGGATTTTCCCTGGTGCCAGTTCGTCCAGGACGTATGGAGGCCCACTCAGCGTGCCATCAAATGAGTATTGGGATCTTTTCTAAGGGGAAGTGATTGGGAAAATAGGCGGCCAGATCGATTGGGGCGACACCCACTCCTCCTAGTGCCACGGTGAAGAATGGCTGCAGTCTGTCAGGCCAGTAACCGGGGCACAAGCTACACCTTTCTATAATTTACGACAGACCATATACACAGGATGTTTCAAAACTATTCATTTTGTTCCTGAAGACGCTGGCCGCTTTGGTCGAGCAGTTCTAGGCGCTTCAGTCCGGAACCACGCGGCTGCTACGGTCGCAGGTTCGAACCCTGCCTCGGGCATGGATGTGTGTGATGTCCTCAGGTTAGTTAGGTTTAAGTTGTGCTAGGTCTAGGGGACTGATGACCTCAGATGTTAAGTCCCATAGTGCGTAGAGCCATTTGAACCATTTTCTGAAGACCATATGTTCTCCATGAATGAAGACAGAAAGTTTAGACTGATTTTAACTTACGCGCATGTCTACAAAGTTTTTATTTTCAAATGAACATCGGATTTTGCAACGGTATATCTTTCCCACGCACGCACATATAACCCTGGGGAACTCTTCACAATCATGTTGAGACTAAAAGTTTTCATGTCCCTTTCAGAAGCGTTCAGGGTGACCTCCACCGGACGCACGACAACATCCAGCCACTAGTCAGGTCGTCCCACACATTTGTGAGCATGTCTGGTGTTACTGTTGTTGCATTACTTTCAACCAAAGTTATTGGAAGCGGAGGCACGTTGTTAGCGTCTTTCACAGACGTCCAAGAAGCGGAGGATTATACAGAGAAGACCGAAATCTCGAATCCATCGTGCGATCCATCCCATGAGCTAAAAAAACGCCGTGCTGGATCCCAACGGCCTCGTATCACTAGCAGTCGAGATGACTGGCATCTTATTCGCATGGCTGTAACGGATCGTGCTGCCACGTCTCGATCCCTGGGTCAACAAATGGGGACGTTTGCAAGACAACAACCATCTCCACGAACAGTTCGACGACGTTTGCAGCAGCACGGACTATCAGCTCGGAGACCACGACTGCGGTTACCCTTGACGCTGCATCACAGACAGGAGCGCCTGCGATGGTGTACTCAACGACGAACCTGGGTGCGCGAATGGCAAACCGTCATTTTTTCGGATGAATCCGTGTTCTGTTTACAGCATCATGATGGTCGCATCCGTGTTTGGCGACATCGCGGTGAACGCACATTGGAAGCGTGTATTCGTCATCGCCATACTGGCGTATCACCCGGCGTGATGGTATGGGGTGCCATTGGTTACACGTCTCGGTCACCTCTTGTTCGCATTGACGGCACTTTGTACAGTGGATGTTACATTTCAGATGTGTTGCGACCCATGGTTCTACCCTTCATTCGATCCCTGCGAAACCCTACATTTCAGCAGGATAATGCACGACAGCATGTTCGACTGCTGCCCTGACCAACACATTCTCCAGATCTCTCACCAACTGAAAATGTCTGGTCGATGGTGGCCGACCAACTGGCTCGTCACAATACGCCAGTCATTACTCTTGATGAACTGTGGTATCGTGTTGAAGCTGCATGGGCAGCTGTACCTGTACACGCCATCCAAGCTCTGTTTGACTCAATGCCCAGGCGTATCGCGGACGTTATTACGGCGAGAGGCGGTTGCTCTGGGTACTGGTTTCTCAGGATCTAAGCACCCAAATTGCGTGAAAATGTAATCACGTGTCAGTTCCAGTATAGTATATTTGTCCAATGAATACCCATTTATCGTCTGCATTTCTTCTTGGTGTAGCAATTTTAATGGCCAGTAGTGTAGATGTAGAAATAAGTAGCCAAGGTAAGCTTAACAGAATCTCACTGCAGTGTTGGGAGGCCTTTGGCTGCATACTGAATGGGACAGAGACGTCAGCGATTCACTGTATATATAGCGAAGCATAATTACTTCCCTGTCGCGGTTACATCGCACTTAGGGAAGTGCTGCCCTGCGTGACAATTGGCGCTAAACTAGGCCACCGCCCGCAAGCAGTCACATTTAGCGGACCCACGACGCGCGGTAATACACGCCGAATTTACGTGTGACCAAGTTCGCCTGCGAAACTGCGAAATCGCGTGCTGTGAGGGGGGCGACTCCTCGCGGACGCCCAGCCGTGACGTGCGCGTGTTCAGGGCGGGGATGGCCGCCCTCGTACGCAGGCGGGAGGACGCCGCGCCTGAAATGGAACAGCGCGGCGCGCACAGTAGTGGGGCGTCGTCCGTAGTTGCGGCGATCACTCAGCGACGGCCGGCGTCGAAAAGTTGGCGCGCGCGTTGGCGGCGCCGGGGGCGGCGGCGGGGGCGGAGTCGGCCGCAGATGCTTATCTGGGCGCGCGCGTCAGCGGGAGGTAGCACATATGGCTCATACGAGCCACACTAACACACACGCGGCCGCGCCTCATGCATGGTACTGCCTGGCGTAATTTGTCATGCCGATTTTTCAATTGGCTTATCAATAGCCGTGATCGCAGCATATGTGTGCCGCAGAGGCACAGGGGCTGTTCGTGCAGAGCGGTGAAAGTGGGGAGGGAGGGAGAGTGAGTGGGAGAGAGAGAGAGTGAGAGAGAGAGAGAGAGAGATAGCGGCGGTGCACCTCGGTGTATGGTGCGGACGGGGACGGAACACATGCGAACTGCAACAACTCGTCATTCCCGTATATCATAACAGCGCAGTGTGCATTAAACTTGCTAATGTTGGAAACTGCGTAGCCGGAGTGCCGCACTGGCTTGCACTGACGACTCAATTGCCCGTGTGTCCCCGCGGTGTCTCCACGGCAGTCTCCAGCACTCCGCCTATAACGCACCCTTCCCGTTTGCTGCTTATTCTCCACTTTATTTACAGCCTGTAAGCGTCTATTTCGGCCAAAGAATTGGATCAAGTTTTAGGGTTTTGTAGTGCTAGAGTCATAAAATTCGGGGACGAAAAACGAACTGCTCTGATTAAAAAGGGTGTAAGGCAAAGATGTAGTCTTTCGCCCCTACTGTTCAATCAATGTGTCGAGGACCACTGAAAGAAATACATGTAGAAGGTTTACGGGTGTGATTAAAATTCGCGATGAAATAATATCAATGATAAGATTCACTGATTACATTTCTATCCTCAGCGAAAGCGAAGGAGTATTATAGGATTTTTGAATGGCAAGTATGCTGGAATCAGTACTGAATAGGGAATGAGAGTAAATCGAGGAAAGACGCTAGTTGTCAGGAGCAGCAGAAATAACATTATGGGTAAACATAAGTCAAAAACTGAGGACCAGGAAGTGGATAAAGATAAGGAATGCTGATGCCTCGGAAGCAAAATAGCACATAACGGGCATAGCGCGGATAACACAGAAGGCTGATTAGCACAGGAAAAGACGGCAGTCCTGCTCGAGACAATTTTGCGAGTGCCAGACATCTTCTTCGTTTCCCAGTATTTTTAGCTGTTGCATTGTACTCGGAGTACCAGAAAGCAAGTATTTTCTATGCCTGTAAGTTCTTCTTATATCTGCCACCATCGCTAAAGTCATTATTGTCGTTATTATTATTATTAGCAATACTGACTCTACGACTTATCTCAGAAGAAAGATTAAGGAAAGGCAAACCTACGTTTCTAGCATTCGTAGACTTAGAGAAAGCTTTTGACAATGTTGACTGGAATACTCTCTTTCAAATTCTGGAGGTGGCAGGGGTAAAATACAGGGAGCGAAAGGCTATTTACAATTTGTACAGAAAGCCCATGGCAGTTATAAGAGTCGAGGGACATGAAAGGGAAGCAGTGGTTGGGAAGGGAGTGAGACAGGGTTGTAGCCTCTCCCCGATGATATTCAATGTGTATATTGAGCAAGCAGTAAAGGAAACAAAAGAAAAGTTCGGAGTAGGTATTAAAATCCATGGAGAAGAAATAAAAACTTTGAGGTCCGCCAATAACATTGTAATTCTGTCAGCGACATCAAAGGACTTGGAAGAGCAGTTGAACGGAATGGACAGTGTCTTGAAAGGAGGATATAAGATGAACATCAACAAAAGCAAAACGAGGATAATGGAATATAGTCGAATTAAGTCGGGTGATGCTGAGGGAATTAGATTAGGAAATGAGACACTTAAAGTAGTAAAGGAGTTTTGCTATTTGGGGAGCAAAATAACTGATGATGGTCGAAGTAGAGGGGATATAAAATGTAGACTGGTAATGGCAAGGAAAGCGTTTCTGAAGAAGAGAAATTTGTTAACATCGAGTATTGATTTAAGTGTCAGGAAGTCGTTTCTGAATGTAATTGTGTGGAGTGTAGCCATGTATGGAAGTGAGACATGGACGATTAATAGTTTAGACAAGAAGAGAATAGAAGCTTTCGAAATGTGGTGCTACAGAAGAATGCTGAAGATTAGATGGGTAGATCACATAACTAATGAGGAGGTATTGAATAGAATTGGGGAGAAGAGGAGTTTGTGGCACAACTTGACTAGAAGAAGGTCTCGGTTGGTAGGACATGTTCTGAGGCATCAAGGGATCACCAATTTAGTTTTGGAGGGCAGCGTGGAGGGTAAAAATCGTAGAGGGAGACCAAGTGATGAATACACTAAGCAGATTCAGAGGGATGTAGGCTGCGGTAGGTACTGGGAGATGAAGAAGCTTGCACAGGATAGAGTAGCATGGAGAGCTGCATCAAACCAGTCTCAGGACTGAAAACCACAACAACAACAACAACATTAGTACTATTGTCACTATTAGTGGCAACATCGACAGTAGTACAAGTATTGTCTGTATCAACTTCATTACTTCGTACTGAGTATTACTCACAGTGTCACTTCAAACATTAAAATCATTTTATTACTTTTCGTCATATTAAAGCTGGTATTTCTTAGGTAACTAAGAAGTAAGAAAGGTACTGTATTATGCGAAACTATAGTCCTATGTAACAGTGAGCCTTGCGGTCCTAATCACATCAGATTAAATAAATAAATAAATAAATTCTGTCCATGTCGTCCTGTATCGTCGTACAGTCACTTTAAAACCCCTCTTCTCCGTAGACAACAGCATCATCAGCGAACAGTCGCAGACTACTGCTCACCCTGGCCGTCCAATCGTTTCTGTATATAGAGAACAAAAGCAGTCCTGTTATACTTCCTGGGGCACCCCTGACGATGCCTTCATTCTGATGAACAGTGATCGTAAAGGACAACATACTGGATTCTATTACAGAGTCTTTGAGCCAATGATACTCGGTTATCTCAGAAGCTGCCGCGAACGCTCGGACCTCCGTTGACGATCTGTAGTGCGAGACAGTATTAAACACTTTCCGGGAATCAAGAAATATAGAATGACAGTTGTGCTTCATGCATGGTTCCTAGCATACCGTGCGAGAAAAGGGGAAGCTGAATTTCGCAGGAGCGATGCTTTCGAAATGAGTGTTCATTTGTGTTTAGAAGCTCCTCTCTCTCGCAAGAAAATTTATTATTCAGATCTAGAATAGCCTTCAGAATTCCAAAGAAGACTGACGTTAGAGATATTGGTTTGTTATCTGACCTGCTGCCGCCGCGCATTCGTTTCGGCAGGCGCGGCTCGTGTGCAGAGGACGGCGGCGCTCTGGCGTTCTTCGCCGAGTACACAGGAAGCCGCCTTACGCCCGACTGGCGAAGAGGAAGAAACTGCTCCGCACCAGAAAGGGAATTCGGCGCAACCTGTTAACACGGCGGGCGGCGTCCCTTCAGCAAACTGCGTGCGGGCCTTCTGCTCCCTGTGATCTCGCCGCGCCGCCACCGCCCCCGCCGCCGCCCCCGCACCTCTGCCAATAGGCCAGCAACCACACGGCGGAGCGGCTCCCATCTCACGCACACATTTACCAATTCCATTTCCTCAACCCCATCGTTGTTAGCGGCGCAGCGATCCCGCCAGCCCCCGGGCACTACTTTAGACACCCCCCTCCACGGCCCCCGTTGCCCTCAGCCGTGGGCCTCCTTGCCTCCAACCCCCGCGTTCCGCCCCCGCCGCCTCCCGTTTGCCCCATTAGGGCAGGCGCCAGGCGCGCCGCGTTCGCCCCCCGGTGATCTTATAAATATTTATCCGTTAACAGGGAAGCCGCCCCGTGTTACCGCCGCCCTGATCCTATTGATTGGGGGGGGATGGTTGCTGCGGCTTCGCTGAAGGCGAAACACGGCCCCGCCTTCCTCCTCTTTGCGATGTGGCGTCTGCTGCTTCCCGAGTCTGCTTGAGAAGCCGAGGGGGAGCAGACGTCCCCTAATTCGCGGCTGTGTCGCCGCTGCTCCGGATCACACACCTATGAGGACGGTGTGCTTAGGGACAGACGAAGTGTCTTGCTCAGTACCGGAGAGGAGCATACGGCTGCACACATTCTCTAAACGAAATCTGTGTACACTTTACAACCTATCCTTTCATTATAAACAGTTCACACTGTTCTGTCTCTTAAACGTCTGGCGCATGAAGCCAAGTACAAAATGTTGGCTTCACTTGACCTGACACGGGAGGCCAGATGTACCCCGATGTTACTTTATACTGAGGTGACGAAAGTCAAGGGATACATCCTAATGAGTGTCGGACCTCCTTTTGACCGACGTAGTGCAGAAACGTGGCTTGCCATGTACTCAGCCAGTCGCTGGAAGTCCCCAGCAGAAATACTGAGCCATCCATACCGCCGGCCGGTGTGACCCAGCGGTTCTAGGCTCTACAGTCTGGAACCGCGCGACCGCTACGGTCGCAGGTTCGAATCCTGCCTCGGGCATGGATGTGTGTGATGTCCTTAGGTTAGTTAGGTTTAAGTAGTTCTAAGTTCTAGGGGACTGGTGACCTCAGCAGTTAAGTCCCATACTGCTCAGAGCCATTTGAACCATCCATAGCCATCTATAGCCGTCCATGACTGCGAAAGTGGTGCGCTGGTGCAGGACTTTGAGCATCAACTGGCCTATCGATTATGACTCATAAAAATTCGATGGGCTGCCATTCGTTCGAATTGTCCAGAATGTTCTTCTAACCAATCGCAAACACTTGTGGCTCGGTGACTTGGCACATTGTCATCCGTACAAATTCCATCATTGTTTTGGAACATGCAGTCCATGAACGACTGGAAATGGTCTCCAAATTAGCGTTCGTGATCATTTCTAGTCAAAGACTGCAGATCCTCTCCAAGTTACCGAACGTGTTCATTTCCAGTCAAAGATCGGTTGAGTCGGACCAGAGAATCCAGTCTATTACATAGACAACACCATTGTGGAGCCACCGTCAGCTTGTACAGTCCCTTCTTGACAACATAGGTCCATTGTTTCGTGATTTCTGTGTCACACTCGAACCCTACCATCAGCTGTTACTGAAATTGGGACTCATCTCGCAGGGCCTGGTTTTACAATCGTCTGGGGTCCAGAGAATAGGTCACGTGTCCAGGAGAGGCGTTGCAGGTGATGTGCTGCTAACGAAGCCACTTGCTTCGATCGCCTGCTGTCATAGCCCATTAACGCCAAATTTAACCGCACTGTTTTAACGGATACGTTCGTGCTGCGTCCCACATTGATTTCTGCGGTTATTTCACACAGTGTTGCTTGTCTCTTAGCACTGACAACTCTACCCAAGGCCGGCCGCTGGTGGCCGAGCGGTTCTGGCGCTACAGTCTGGAACCGCGCGACTGCTACGGTCGCAGGTTCGAATCCTGCCTCGGGGATGGATGTGTGTGTTGTCCTTAGATTAGTTAGGTTTAACTAGTTCTAAGTTCTAGGGGACTTATGACCTCAGCAGTTGAGTCCCATAGTGGTCAGAGCCAACTCTACCCAAACGCCGCCGCTCTCGGTGGTTAAGTGAAGGCCATGACCTACTGCGTTGTCCGCCGTGTGAGGTCCCCTAACGCCTGAAATTTGTTAAAATTCGTGGTCAGTCCTTCAGCTTGTAACCTCCCCAAAGATAATTATATAATAACCTATATATACAATAAAAATATATATAGTGTAACTTCTCAACAGATAAAAGAAATATATATATGGCATTTACATTTAGTGTAACATCTCCACAGATAAAAAATATTTATAATAACCTCCCAACATTAAAAAATATAATTATAGCATTCGCATTCAGTGTAACCTCCTAACAGGAAAATTCCGCAACATATCAATAATAAAAATGTGTGACTCATTCTCAATAAAATTGTGGCTTACTTATAAAATTTTCAATAATTGACTGTGAATTTAAACTGGTAAATTTTCGACGTCAGCAGTGCTGCGTCATGGCCCTGAAAGATCATAAGATCGCCGGATAACGCATATATATCTGCTCCTATACGAAATTTTTCTGGCACAGTCCAGTGCAATGCTGGCCGATAGATTTGTCGTGTATAAAAGGAAACAACTGATTTTTCTTTACAATGATCGGAATGACCATGGATTGGAGAAATCAGTAAATTCTTTAAATTGAGATGAATGATTGTCAAAAGTTAATTTTTTATAAGAAAGATTATTACTAAGAGATTTTTTTAAAACATTTACATGGGACTTGATATTACAATACTACATACGCGCGAGGCTGCTTTTACCTTATACTACAACACTCAGGCTCCGCCATCGCTCCCCACGACCGGCCCAGCCAACTCCATACACATGACTGCTCGCTACTACTTACTGCTACTGACACACAGTTCCTACTGCAGTCAACACTGCTCTCTGGTCTGAGATTCTCTTATAGCTTACATATCGCAGGTAGCGCGTGAGCAATCCATCGAAATTACATGTGCTCGAGTGCGCTAGCAACAAATTCCTTAATCATGGACCTCTTACAAGCTATCATTTGTTTTGCACAATTCGCAACTAGTTTCGGTCAATGACCATTATCAAGCTTAGCTGTCGTAAACGGCATGAAAGTTACACCACAATTTGACTAAAAGTAATTTGCTCTTTTAATCCCAGCACAGTACGCAAAAATTTCTCAGAATAATAACTGCGTAGTATTACTTTCGTCGGGAAGCAAGTTCACATCGACAGCTAATATTCCCAGCACATTCTCTACACTGTGGATCTGCGAATATTGAATTCTCTATCCATTTCCAAAAGGAAATGTCCCTCGCATCTAGTTCCAGCTCCCCTTTCGCTTTCAATGTCTTTTAAATCCCGTCGTGCAGGCATGATCACGTTAGAAACGTTTCCACCCGACTGACCTGTGTACAGGTCACAGCTCCACCAATGCACTGCCCTTTCCTACCTTGTGTACGCGATACAATCGTCATCTCTATACATACGTATCTCTAACCCGTAATTTATGTCACCTGAGTGTGTTACTTTAAGAACTTTTAAGTATTAGTTTTTAAATCTGTAACGCTTGCAGTACATTGCCGTACTTGCATAGCGATTAATATTTTCCAGGCGGTCTCCGTGCGCAGTAGAATCGTAACGCTTCGAACTGAAAGTGTCAGTAGTTACGCTGCATCGTGAGATTTTGTTGAACCACTTGAGCAGATAGACCTTGGGAATACTGTGTTGCGTGGACGCCTGTGTTTCAGCTGCTGATATTTGTTGTTGCTGGTCTTGAAAAACGTAAGTTGTCAACTTTTAATAAATATTACGTGATGGAGGTAATTTCGAGGTAAAAAAAAACATATGGTACACATAATTTCAGAATTTCTGAGCGTGTATTTTAAACGTTACAGATCTGACAACTTAGGCATTCGCAAGCAAATTGTTCGTTTTTAGATAATGAATCTGCAGTATTTTACGGAAAGAAGAGGAGTGTTGTCGCTCGTGAGTACGGCGTCAAGATTGATAACACTTGATGCGGGAGTGCCTCCTCTAGATATACCACTAAGTAAAGTGAATCGATGGTATAAGAAGGCCAAAGAACGGCATAAAGTTGAGTGTCCATCAATTATTCTTCTCTACAGCGAGTTTATGGAAGGAGTAGATCTTTCAGGTCCACTAACTGAATTATACAGAACCTACATCAGATCGCAGAAGTACTACCATCCGATAATGTTTCACTTCTTTGATATTACGGTAGTAACTTCAACGCTATTCCACATGAGGAACTGTGACTTGATTTACCCAAAAATAATAAGACGTCACTTTGCCACTTCAAAACTGAAGTATCTGATGCCCCGTGAGAAATTAACAAGCCAGTAAGTGACGGAAAGAGGGGAAGACCTTCTTCAAGTGTAGATACTGGATGTGCAAAGAAGTATAAAATGGGGCATGCATCAAAGCCATTTCCCCACAAGGTTGTTCGTCAAGACAATGTTGGATATTGGCCAGTTGTGTGTGCGAAGAAGGTAGATGCAAGATGCCGAACTGCAAAGTAAGTCCATCTGTTATCTGTGTAATGTGTAATGTTAATTTGCGCACCAAGGAGAAAAGGAAGTTTTCTCTGGATTTTCGTAAAGATTAAAAACTATGGGAGTCAAAAGTTCCAAACTCTTAAATATTTTCATGTGGCAGAGAAATGTGTATATATCATCAGTCAAAAGCCAAAATTTAATTTATCTGCATCCTTAAATGCCTACTGTAACTCTACTAAATATATTACGTAAACATATCTTAATGTACTTTTTATCAGTATATGTTTAGAGTGATCCTTAAGTAACACAAATACAGCATTTAGAATTTTTTGTCTTTATTGCCTCATAATTCTATGCACAGAGGGTAAAGGAATCTCACGGTCGCGAGTAACTACGCTCCCCCATCATCTACAGTGATAGGGAAATTAGGAAAATAGTCCTTAACTATTTCAAGGCTGTAATGTACAAAATCCCGAACTTAACAAGACATGATGGATACCACTTGTTAATTATCTGTTGATTAACTAGGAGAGTGATTTTTAACCCGCAAATTACATTGGAAACCAAGATTTCTGTTCTATAGTGTGCGAGATAAAGAAGAACAAATTGTAGCTAATAACATAAATCATTATTTACATTTAGTAATAAATGCTAGACAGGTCATAAAAGCTACATTTGGAATTGGTTAAAGTTTTGCTCAGATTTTCTGAAATGATGCAGAACCTAAAAATGACCTCTAAGATTGAAAATGCAAGAAGCTTTAGAGACCACTGGAATAAGAAACGGTTATTAGAGCTAGAAACCCATCATGTTTCACAAAACGAGAGCAGAAATTTCCCTTGGATTCAGAAAACTTGTGAAAAGCTATGTTGCTCTTTCAGCTCTTACTAGCCACCTGGAAGGGTAAAGAACTCTCGCCGATGAAATGATTCGCCCAGGCAACTGTTTTATCAACTGTGTACTGCCTTTCGATGGATAGTTCTATCACTGAACTTGAACACTGATATGTTTATTTTAGATTTATAGTTTCAGTAAAAAATGGCTGTCCCAACGATTAATGGGCGAGGGATGTTGTGTCGACACTCCCTCTCCTCCCCCCAAAATCCCTCTACGTCCTTGTGTTACGTAAAACATGGAAGTATGGCAAAAAAATATAGGAACATGTAAGTAAACAACTAGAAAATGGAAGAATAATACTAGACGGATGTTAGGCTATAGTTGAATGTCCCAGTGACATCTGTGTAGCTGGCGGAACATCTCATTTGGACAGTAGTAGTTAAGGGAATAGACGGTGGCTTTGTTGAACGATCCTTCTCGGTATTTCGTCAAAGTGGTTTACGGAAACCATACAGTACCTACACGTCAATGGAAAGACGGGGATTTTATTCCGGCACCTTCTGAATCAGATTTCAATTGTAGAACCTCAAATTATTATTGGGAGGCGAAGCACCGGCTGCTCAGGAATTCCGAAACAAATGATCAACGGTGTGAGGTATGTGGAAACGAGGTGGCGTGAGTATTTTCTGCAGCTGGCTGCCAGTGTAAAAGTGTCCAAGGGAAGTTGCTGAAGAGGATTTGCAGGTGATTCAACCGTCTTAGTGTGTCGCATAGTGAGTGCTGGGAGCTCTCAACCGATGACAAACAGCTGAGATAACACTACTACAAAACATCTGAATGTTCACACCAGTGCAAGAAATCGCGCTTTTTGGAAGGACATAATGAAGATAACGGCTTGGGCGCGAAACAAGAATGGTGTCTTCAAAGATTGCTAGGGGAAGAATGTGGACAGTATTAGAAAACTGGGAACGACAATTCCAAGCCAGGCAGTCATGCGGTTTTACGGTTGGGAATGGAGAGAAGTTGAACGCTCAAGGAGGCAGAAAAAGTATTCAGAGAGGACAAAGGGACTTGGACGACATATGAGAAATGGGAGTACATGAGTGTGCGCACGGGTGGCGAGAGAAGGAAGGTGATGAAGAAGTAGAGAGCAAGAACAAGTTTGAGGAGTGAGAGGCAACATACTGCATTACCCGAGTATGGCTGGATGGAAACTACAGAAGAAATGTAGTGTATGGAACGAAGAAATTCCACCGGATAAAATATTAGTCACAAACTTGAAAGGGCCCACTGGCCGCTCTGGTACCCTGTGAATGACACACAACTGGTACTAAGCGGTCATGTCACCCTGTAAGGGGTCCGTAGGCCCTTACTATAAGTTTTGCGACAGCACAGGTCGACAGGACAAACAATCGATAGTGTGTGTCGGGTTGCGAGAGCGAGTGTTGAGACAGTAGAGTGTGGTACGCGCTACGGGCCGAGCCGGGTGGAGGTCTGTTGCTGGAATGCAAGACCGTACCGACAAAGGGAGTGGCCATCGCCGTGGTTTAACCCCTTTGTGTTAGAAATATACGGGAAAGTGAAAAGTATAATTACTAGTGTGATTCAGTGATATTTTTGTGCCGATATTTGTAATTACGCGTCTACCGCGCCAGCATCATTTAGATTGCAGTGTTGGATTGCAGTGTTGGATTGTAGTGTTGGATTACAATGATTGAAACTGCGTGTGACGATAAGGAATAACGAAAGGGCCTGTGCTGAGATTAGCTATTATTAATTCTGTACGACGCAGGCAGTGGCTGTCTCCTTCCTTTTGGTGTTTTTGTGATGAATATAGTTCGTTGATTAATGAAGCTGTGTTGTTGTTCTTCTTGGCACCAGACATTCATTATTACAGCATTCGAGAAGGACAAAATGGAATGTAACAACTCCGTAGCAGTCCAATCCGATTGCCAGCCCCATTAGGTACACGGTCACATTAATTAGTATCTATTTTGGGCTGCTATCAGATCCCGATCGAGCGGGATAAGTCAGAAGATTAAACCGGAGTGTTACAACCCTCCGCTGAAGATGTAAGTCATGGTAGGGGAGTGGTGTGTCTGTGCCACTTCATTGTACGGAACCAACGCAGTAATGTGACATGACGTGGAGACGTAAGAGACTGACGGAAAGAAGTCGTCATCTTTTGAGTACCTCTTGACCACACCATAGAAGAAGTTGTCATATTTATTGGTGTTTGAACACGCATTCTCCAACGTGTCCACAAGAAGTGATGTACCACTCGCAGTCACGTAACGCGGCGTAAAGTCAGTGGTCGTAAAAAGGTGCCAACTGTCAGGACCGAAGATGACTGTCGCACATCGTGAATGACAGTCAGTTTCAACCAACATGTTTTTGAGCGAACACTGCCAAGTGAACAGCGTGCAGTGGGCATTTGGTGGCACCTCGCAAAAGACCATTGCCCACTCCATAACGTTAAGCTGCTTGTCTTCAGGAGGTCAAAAGAAACGGAAACTGGACACTAGTTGCCGTCAATGTGGTCCTACGAGTTAGGGTTTTGCCTCTTTCAATGTCATGCTAGACGTGGACAGACGGCGCAATGGACACTCCCGTCCTACATGGCTCTGTTTTAGATTCAGATCTATTCCTTGTATGCGTGATTGACCTTCCACTTATCACTCATCACGCATAATTGTTACTTTTTGTAAACCACGCTAGTTTTATAACGGATAGTATTAGAGAGAAAGCAACAGAAGAAATTGTTAATGACGTTTTTCAAAAAATTATTGAGAAATTCTCTGAAAACGTGATCTTCCATAATTTTGAGAAAATACAAGAAGTAGAGTAATAGCAACAGTTGATGTAGCTCATGACGAACACAAGGTACAATGCTCCAAATTTTTAGTTTTATATATTGGCTAAAACGGAAAGTGAAGAAGCATATTACTGGGCTAGCCAAATAATTAAGTTCAGCTCCTTTTGCTCTTCGTTTAAGTACTAGTCTTGTAACTAAATAAATCAACCTCTAAAAATATGCTGCGTATTTCTGCTGTACATCGTCTTGTGGAACAATTTCTAAGATAACTTTTCGCTTAGAAATTAAGTTTGATTGCAGAAAATCTACAGTAAGAATAATATTCGGTGTTCACCTGTAGGTACGTTTTCTAATGGTTACAGATTTTAGCTGTACTTTCACAATACATACATTTGCTAATGCAATAACTCATCACAATTTGAACAGCCCACGGCTACAACACTAGAAAGAAAATGACCTTGACTACCCATTATCAAAACTACCAGTTGGTCAGAAAGGAATTCAATACGCAGCGAAAAAAATTATTGATCAGTGCAACAACATAATAGGCCGCATACTAACTTTTAAATGTAACTTTCTTCTGTACAACTCTTTCTATTCCTTAAACGCAATCTTTATTAGAAAAGCTGGCAGCCTCTTAAAAAAACTATTTCTACGAGTGGTTGCATGAGCAGAGCTGGTAATATGTTCATATCGAATTATGAGTACGTGTTCCATAAAATGATCCATTCCACATCATTTCCATAAAAAAATCGTTCAGCTTATCGGTGGAGCGTGCACAGAAACGAACTAACATCTTCCAAGATGACATACGTTCCTGGTTTAATTGACATTTATGGACACTATCACTAACAGAAAGGTGGAAGGAGTATATAGAGGGTCTATACAGGGGCGATGTTCTTGAGGACAATATTATGGAAATGGAAGAGGAGGTAGATGAAGATGAAATAGGAGATATGATACTGCGTGAAGAGTTTGACAGAGCACTGATAGACCTAAGTCGAAACAAGGCCCCGGGAGTAGACAACATTCCAATGTAACTACTGACAGCCTTGGGAGAGCCAGTCCTGGAAAAACTCTACCATCTGGTGAGCGAGATGTATGAGACAGGCGCAATACCATCAGACTTCAAGAAGAATATAATAATTCCAATCCCAAAGAAAGCAGGTGTTGACAGATGTGAAAATTATCGAACTATCAGTTTAATAAGTCACAGCTGCAAATTTTTTTTTTGTCATCAGTCTACTGACTGGTTTGATGCGGCCCGCCACGAATTCCTTTCCTGTGCTAACCTCTTCATCTCAAAGTAGCACTTGCAAGCTACGTTCTTAATTATTTGCTTGACGTGTTCCAATCTGTGTCTTCCTCTACAGTTTTTGCCCTCTACAGCTCCCTCTAGTACCATGGAAGTCATTCCCTCATGTCTTAGCAGATGTCCTATCATCCTGTCCCTTCTCCTTATCAGTGTTTTCCACATATTACTTTCCTCTCCGATTCTGCGTAGAACCTCCTCATTCCTTACCTTATCAGTCCACCTAATTTTCAACATTCGTCTCTAGCACCACATCTCAAATGCTTCGATTTTCTTCTGTTCCGGTTTTCCCACAGTCCATGTTTCACTACCATACAATGCTGTACTCCAGACGTACCTCCTCAGAAATTTCTTCCTCTAATTAAGGCCGGTATTTGATATTAGTAGACTTCTCTTGGCCAGAAATACCTTTTTTACCATATCGAGTCTGCTTTTGATGTCCTCCTTGCTCCGTCCGTCATTGGTTATTTTACTGCCTAGGTAGCACAATTCCTTAACTTCATTGACTTCGTGACCATCAATCCTGATGTTAAGTTTCTCGCTGTTCTCATTTCTACTACGTCTCATTACCTTCGTCTTTCTCCGATTTACTCTCAAACCATACTGTGTACTCATTAGACTGTTCATTCCGTTCAGCAGATCATTTAATTCTTCTTCACTTTCACTCAGGATAGCAATGTCATCAGCGAATCGTATCATTGATATCCTTTCACCTTGTATTTTAATTCCACTCCTGAACCTTTCTTTTATTTCCATCATTGCTTCCTCGATGTACAGATTGAAGAGTAGGGGCGAAAGGCTACAACCTTGTCTTACACCCTTCTTAATACGAGCACTTCGTTCTTGATCGTCCACTCTTATTATTCCCTCTTGGTTGTTGTACATATTGTACATGACCCGTCTCTCCCTATAGCTTACCCCTACTTTTTTAAGAATCTCGAACAGCTTGCACCATTTTATATTGTCGAACGCTTTTTCCAGGTCGACATATCCTATGAAAGTGTCTTGATTTTTCTTTAGCATTGCATCCATTATTAGCTGTAACGTCAGAATTGCCTCTCTCGTCCCTTTACTTTTCCTAAAGCCAAACTGATTGTCACCTAGCACATTCTCAATTTTCTTTTCCATTCTTCTGTATATTATTCTTGTAAGCAGCTTCGAGGCATGAGCTGCTAAGATGATTGTGCGATAATTCTCACACTTGTCAGCTCTTGCCGTCTTCGGAATTGTGTGGATGATGCTTTTCCGAAAGTCAGATGGTATATCGCCAGACTCATATATTCTACACACCAACGTGAATAGTCGTTTTGTTGCCACTTCCCCCAATGATTTTAGAAATTATGATGGAATGTTATCTATCCCTTCTGCCTTATTTGACCCTAAGTCCTCCAAAGCTCTTTTAAATTCCGATTCTAATACTGGATCCCCTATCTCTTCTAAATCGACCCCTGTTTCTTCTTCTATCACATCAGACACATCTTCACCCTCATAGAGGCTTTCAATGTATTCTTTCCACCTATCTGCTCTCTCCTCTGCATTTAACAGTGGAATTCCCGATGCACTCTTAATGTTACCACCGTTGCTTTTAATGTCACCAAAGGTTGTTTTGACTTTCCTGTATGCTGAGTCTGTCCTTCCGACAATCATATCTTTTTCGATGCCTTCACATTATTCCTGCAGCCATTTCGTCTTAGCTTCCCTGCACTTCCTATTTATTTCATTCCTCAGCGACTTGTATTTCTGTATTCCTTATTCTCCCGGAACGTATTTGTACTTCCTCCTTTCGTCAATCAACTGAAGTATTTCTTCTGTTACCCATGGTTTCTTCGCAGCTACCTTCTTTGTACCTATGTTTTCCTTCCCAACTTCTGTGATGGCCCTTTTTAGAGATGTCCATTCCTCTTCAACTGTACTGACTACTGCGCTATTCCTTATTGCTGTATCTATAGCGTTAGAGAACTTCAAATGTATCTCGTCATTCCTTGGTACTTCCATATCCCACTTATTTACGTATTGATTCTTCCTGACTAATGTCTTGAACTTCAGCCTACTCTTCATCGCTACTATATTGTGATCTGAGTCTATATCTGCTCCTGGGTACGGCTTACAATCCAGTATCTGATTTCGGAATCCCTGTCTGACCCTGATGTAATCTAATTGAAATCTTCCCGTATCTCCCGGCCTTTTCCAAGTATACCTCCTCCTCTTGTGATTCTTGAACGGGGTATTCGTTATTACTAGCTGAAACTTGGTACAGAACTCAATTAGTCTTTCTCCTCTTTCATTCCTTGTCCCAAGCCCATATTCTCCTGTAACCTTTTCTTCTACTCCTTCCCCTACAACTGCATTCCAGTCGCCCATGACTATTAGATTTTCGTCCCCCTTCACATACTGCATTACCCTTTCAATATCCTCATACACTTTCTCTATCTATTCATCTTCAGCTTGCGACGTCGGCATGTATACCTGAACTATCGTTGTCGGTGTTGGTTTGCTGTAGATTCTGATTAGAACAACCCGGTCACTGAACTGTTCACAGTAACACACCCTCTGCCCTACCTTCCTATTTATAACGAATCCTACACCTGTTATACCATTTTCTGCTGCTGTTGATATTACCCGATACTCATCTGACCAGAAATCCTTGTCTTCCTTCCACTTCACTTCACTGACCCCTACTACATCTAGACTGAGCCTTTGCATTTCTCTTTTCAGATTTTCTAGCTTCCCTACCACGTTCAAGCTTCTGACATTCCACGCCCCGACTCGTAGAACGTTATCCTGTCGTTGATTATTCAATCTTTTTCTCATGGTAACCTCCCCCTTGGCAGTTCCCTCCCGGAGATCCGAATGGGGGACTATTCCGGAATCTTTTGCCAATGGAGAGATCATCATGACACTTCTTCAAATACAGGCCACATGTCCTGTGGATACACGTTACGTGTCTTCAATACAGTGGTTTCCATTGCCTTCTTCATCTTCATGTCGTTGATCATTGCTGATTCTTCCGCCTTTAGGGGCAATTTCCCACCCCTAGGACAAGAGAGTGCCCTGAACCTCTATCCGCTCCTCCGCCCTCTTTGACATGGCCGTTGGCAGAATGAGGCTGACTTCTTATGCCGGAAGTCTTCGGCCGCCAATGCTGATTATTTATCAAAATTTAGGCAGTGGCGGGGATCGAACCCGGAACCGAAGACGTTTTGATAATGAATCAAAGACGCTACCCTATTTTTTTTTTTTAATCTCATTTTGTTCGCTTTCGTTCGTTGCATCTGCTCGGGGCGGACATCGTACGACATCCATTTAAGTTCGTTGTTGATCGATTGACTCAGTTTTTTTTTATTACAGAGGGCTGCTAACCCTCTGACCGAGCACGCTGAGCTACCGTGCCGGCATACCCCTAGACCACAGGTACAAGTTAGCAGCAAAATACTAACGCGAATTCTTTACAGACGAATGGTAAAACTGGTAGAAGTTGACCTAGGGGGGGATCAGTTTGGATTCCGTAGAAATGTTGGAACACGTGAGGCAATACTGACCCTACGACTTATCTTAGAAGAAAGATTAAGGAAAGGCAAACCTACGTTTCTAGCATTTGTAGACTTAGAGAATGCCTTTGACAATGTTGACTGGAATACTCTCTTAAAAAATTCTGAAGGTGGCAGGGGTAAAATACGGGGAGCGAAAGGCTATTTACAATTTGTACAGAAAGCAGATGGCAGTTATAAGAGGCGAGGGACATGAAAGGGAAGCAGTGGTTGGGAAGGGAGTGAGACAGGGTTGTAGCCTCTCCCCGATGCTATTCAATGTGTATATTGAGCAAGCAGTAAAGGAAACAAAAGAAAAGTTCGGAGTAGGTATTAAAATCCATGGAGAAGAAATAAAAACTTTGAAGTTCGCCAATAACATTGCAATTCTGTCGGCGACATCAAAGGACTTGGAAGAGCAGTTGAACGGAATGCACAGTGTCTTGAAAGGAGGATATAAGATGAACATCAACAAAAGCAAAACGAGGATAATGGAATGTAGTCGAATTATGTCGGGTGATGCTGAGGGAATTAGTTTAGGAAGTGAGACACTTAAAGTAGTAAAGGAGTTTTGCTATTTGGGGAGCAAAATCACTGATGATGATCGAAGTAGAGAGGATATAAAATGTAGACTGGCAATGGCAAGGAAAGCGTTTCTGAAGAAGAGAAATTTGTAAACATCGAGTATTGATTTAAGTGTCAGGAAGTCGTTGCTGAATGTAATTGTATGGAGTGTAGCCATGTATGGAAGTGAGACATGGACGATTAATAGTTTAGACAAGAAGAGAATAGACGCTTTCGAAATGTGGTGCTACAGAAGAATGCTGAAGATTAGATGGGTAGATCACATAACTAATGAGGTGTTGAATAGAATTGGGGAGGAGTTTGTGGCACGACTAGAGAAAGAGATCGGTTGGTAGGACATGTTCTGAGGCATCAAGGGAAGAGGGTAAAAATCGTAGAGGGAGACCAAGAGATGAATACACTAAGCAGATTCAGAAGGATGTAGGCTGCAGTAGGTACTGGGAGATGAAGAAGCTTGCACAGGATAGAGTAGCATGGACATCTGCACCAAACCAGTCTCAGGACTGAAGACCACAACAACAACGACAACATCACCCCCCTCCCCTGTCTCGCTAAATCACCAGATCCTAATAGCAGACAAAATGTCTGGGACTATTCTGAACAGCGAGTGAAACATAGCAATGAACGTCGCTGCTATCCGGTAGTTCTAAGGGGTCTAAACACCAGTGAGTGGCTTCGGTTGGTTAGGGGCTACCCGAACTGAGACGGGTACCAAGGGTAGGAGCAGTGTCACACGGCATTAGCGTGATGTGTCTGAGAATGGCTAATTTTTTGCCCGGTGTAAATAATAGAGAAATTAATAGTAGAATTTTCGACTGCAGGTAAGAGAGGGGCACACTCCCACCAAATTAATTCCCAGGGGACTAAAAATGGCTCAAATGGCTCTAAGCACTATGGGACTTAACATCTGAGGTCATCAGTCCCCGAGACTTAGAACTACTTAAACCTAACTAACCTAAGGACGTCACACACATCCATGCCCAAGGCAGGATTCGAACCTCGACTGTAGCAGTCGCGCGGTTCCGGACTGAAGCGCCTAGAACCAGGGGACTAAGTAGGGATCATGAAAGTGGTACGTGGACACGTATCATATGCGTTAAATCGCTTAGTTCTATTCGAGTGGTTTCTTCGCCGCAATTAGTCTGTCCTTTCGGCATCATGATTCAAATGGTTCAAATGGCTCTGAGCACTATGGGTCTCAACTGCTGTGGTCATAAGTCCCCTAGAACTTAGAACTACTTAAACCTAACTAACCTAAGGACATCACACACATCCATGCCCGAGGCAGGATTCGAACCTGCGACCGTAGCGGTCGTGCGGTTCCAGACTGTAGCGCCTTTAACCGCTCGGCCACTCCGGCCGGCCCTGGCATCATGATCTTTTTAATTATTTTATCGAGCTTGTTTGTTCATAAACTCCCCACACTTCTCAGAGTTTGTTAAAAATCTTCGAGAGAGGGCCGAAAAAAGTCTAGTGGGTTGATATCCCTTGTTTCACTGAGTTTTTGAAGGTGTAATACGAGGTAAAGAGAGAACCACACAGAACAGTTAGCTACTCAGGCAGGCAAAATTGAGGCCTTGGCAGCCCGTGTCGCCACCGAATCGAGCTCGACACGTCGACAAATAGCCATCACGATTTTATCTGCAAGCCACTTATCTCCCCCACACACGTTAATTAGTTTCGCTTCATCGGTCGCCCCCTTCCCTGTCCGTGTAGCGTTAAATTTTCACTCAATTTGTCGCAGTCGGGTAGAAAAAGAAATTAACTGCCTTAGGCGGACTCTAAATTAGCATAAAATATACCGACAGGGGAACCGGATCTTGGCCTATCGAGACCCATAAGACTTGCGGCTCATTTCGCCAGTTTACAAATTAGCTCCTTGTAAGGTCCATTAATCTCGGATCGCGCTCCAATTACGCGATCGCGCCGGCTCCGGAAAGGAAGCACGAGGTGCGACCACCCAGGAGAAGGACTCACCGGTCCGCAGGCGTGATGGAGCGCGCCCGGGAATCTGGCGCCTTCCTGCACACCAGAGCGGGCGTCAATAGCAGTGCCGCACTTAAGTGGAAACAATTCACTTAGCATATCACAGTTAGGATTCCTGAAGGGTTGTTCGCCTTAGAATGCTATTTATACACTCACTCGTCAGGCCTTAAATAACAAAACAACGCCAGTTGGCATTTTTTGTGTTTTTTCCAAGGCGTGTGTTGATCGTGTTACTCTCTTAGGAAAACTAAAATTTTATGGAATTGATGACTTCACACACAGCTGTTTTAAATCATATTCAACAAAGTATGCGAAGGGTTGGGCTGAATAATTCAGACAATATAGGACAGGTTTTTACTGGGAGGGAGAGAAAAATCACAAAGGGAGTTCCACAGGGTTCCACTAATACTCGTTATATATGTGGAAGACCTTCCACTTAACATTCAATTAGGAGAATTGGTACGTTTCGCAGATAATACGTTATAATGAATCCCATTAGAGCGAAAGCAACACGACGATAGCTGGCAAATGATGTTCCCCAAATGTGATTAAGTGGTTCCTTCAAAAAGAATTCTCCATAAATTTTGAAAAAAAAAGCCACATTACGTTCATTCCTGAAAAACAAGTAGAGTCATACCAGCAACTGATGTAGCACATGAGCAATGGTCAGTAAATAGAGTAGAATAATCAAAATCTTAGGTGTACATATTGATTAAAACTTGAAGAAGCATACTATTGAGTTTCTCAAACAATTAAGTTCAGCTACTTTAGCTCTTTGTATAATTCCTTATATTGGAAAAAAACGTAACAACCTCCTGACATATTTTGCACATTTACACTCAATAATGTCTTAAGCAAAAATTTTCTGGGGTAACTCATGACGTAGAAAGAAAGTGTTGTTTGCACAAAAGCGAGTAGTAAAAATATTAAGCGGAGTTCGCCCACGGACGTCATGTAGGTACCTCTTCAAGGAAACAGGTATTTTAATTGCATCATCATAATACATATATTCGCTAAGTAATCCATCACAATTTGAGAAGAACGGTGTTGTTCATATCCGCAACAATTTGCTCAGTAACACAAAATGTTTGACAGGTGATGATGTAAGTTTTAAATCTAATTTTAAATCATTTCTACTGGACAACTCTTCCATTCCATTGATGAATTTCTACTTAAAAACTGGTAGTCAGATAAAAAAATAAATAAATAAGTGCAGTTGCAAGAATGGGACTAAAAATCGTAATGATTTCATTAATCTTAACTCTAGCCACGTACATATATCCTGTAAACTTACTCGTTCCAAAATAATGGTTCAAATGGCTCTGAGCACTATGGGACATCTGAGGTCATCAGTCCCCTAGACTTAGAACTACTTAAACCTAACTAATTTAAGGACATCACACACATCCATGCCCGAGGCAGGATTCGAACCTGCGACATTAACAGCAGCGTGGTTCCAGACTGAAGCGCCTAGAACTGGTCGGCCACAGCGGCCAGCTGACTCGTACCGCATCATTTCGATAAAAGAATCATTGAAATGATCTATGAAACATTTAATTAACTAACTTGTTAGACAAAAACTATCACAGCCGGCTTTAGCCGATAGGTAGTTAGCAAGTGTCGTAGCTGGCACGTAGATATATCGCAGGCTAGCCTCAGAGCACTGCGCAGCCGAACTGATACAACATCGTGTTCTACAAGTGCAACGTTTGAGACGGATGCACACTACTCAATCTGATATAAGCATCGTGATGTAATGAAAGTTTATAATAAACTAAAATCAAAAGTATGTAACAAAAAGGAGACAATAGAACCACAGAACAAGAAGTTTGTTGCTGTGTCATAGAATGGTGCATTTTCCGACAGAATTGTGCAGGCTTTCAGAAAAACGAAAATAAAAATTGGATTTCAAACGAAAAGTAACAGTTGGTTGTAGGCAACGCCACAAAGTTGACAACAACAGCAACAAATATTTGGAATCTGGCGTCTATAGGATCAACTGCCAAGACTGACAGGTTTTATATCGGTCAGACAGGAAGGAATTTCAAGACTCTTTTTAGAGAGCATACATAAAAAAAAATAAGAGCGCTTTCGGTACACATTTAGACAGAGAAAAATATTCGGTAGGATACACAGAGAATAATATGAAAGTGTTGCATAGGGCGCCAAAGGAACAATTACTGAACCTACTCGAAAAAATGGAGATTTATGTGCGCAGAAAACGGCAACCGGAATTACTGCTGAATGAACAAAATGAGTTTAACCTAAATGCTTATTTTGATGTATTCAGAAACCTACTGGTTTGAGCAGCGTCGAGCGTCTACAAGATCCCCTCGCTTCAAAACTGATACTGTTATTACTCAGCTTAGCCGCGAGTCCGTAGAGGGTGGTATATGTGACGTACAGTATAACTGATAAGCATTTCCACCCGGAATTTGCGGGTGTAAGTCGGACCTTCCTTGATCCGCCTTGGTGGGTCGTGTCGTCGAATTTCCGCCTACCTGTGCGCGGTGCAACTCTCGTAAATGTCGTCCCGTGCAGATTCTTCATTGGCGCATTGGATGTCTCTGTCGGTGGAAGCTAATTATCTGTAATTGCTGTCGATCAACTTTGTGTTATCTATTTACTAGAAATTAACATTCATAGTGCCGTAATATCACTTTTATTCCTATTAGATCAATAATGAAACACTCATGTCTCAAACTACTCGAAACCGAGAGCATGGCTACCATCGAACAAGACGGGAAGAGCTCTTAACGCCGCCTACCGACTTTGGCGCGCAGTCCGTATCTCTTACTAGTTTCGTCACAGTTCGTGGATTTCCGATCAAGTTCGTGCTTACTACGATACGCATTTGTTAACGAACGTGTGTGAATTTTAAAGAGGCAAAATTATGATAAATAGTTTTCAACATCCAGAGGCTCCTCCTAGTATTCATGTTGTCATAAATGACTTTAATTATTAAATATAAATAAACAAAATCGGTGACTTTGGCGCCAAGATGGCGGTACTTCCCATCATGTATATTTCCCAGGCTGAAGCTCGTTGCTACGGTCCAGCGCCGAGCCCCACCCCACTACGCGCGACATATGGTCGCTTCGTCATCTAGCCAGCCAGCGTGGGAAATGCTCTCCGCCTCGCGGCCGTCTACGGACTACAGCACTTCCTAATTATCGTGAATACATCAATAAGAGACAATAATTTATTAAAACTGGTAAAAATGTCTTCCTCACATGAGAGGCACCTTACACGTCCCAGCGGATTGCGGATTGGCGTGCGGTCGTGTGTGCCGGCCGCCGGCTACCAGGTGGAGACTGGGCCTCCCTCCGCCAGTTCCACCGCAGGAAAACGAGAACGTCATACAGAGAAGCCACGACGTGCCGCCATTGAGACCACACTCCTGATTTATTATCGACTATCGATTTTTTTAATTTTTAATTAATAGTCACTGTTTCGTTAGTTACCTTACAATTACGTTTATGGTAATTGACCTGTCAGGCTGGAAGATTTTATTGTACAGGTGTTTTTAATCTTATACTTTTTATACTGGCTTTTATACAACTGTATTTTTTACCTTGCCAGGCTAGAAGCTTCCCATTATTGATATCTGCACTTTTTGTGTGGGTTTTAACTAAGGATCCAATTCCACGTCAAGTATGTCAGTACATGTTTTATTATCACGCGCTTGTTTTGCCATGAGAAGTAATTTTTAATTAATGACATTTTAACGATTACAACTGCGATACTGGTTAATCATGTAGCCTAGCTACAGTGGCCTCTGCTGGCCTCAGTTTCCTTGCATAAATACCAGACGCATTCTGATCATCACTAGCACTTACTATGTACCTACATGTTTAGTTTGACGATGATACTACATCAGAATATTTTATGGTATGTATAGCTGGTGTACTTGTAAACATTTTATCTTTCTTATGTAGCACATGTAAACATTTTATCTTTCTTATGTAGCACCAGGACGTTTATAGATTTAGTGTCAGCAAACTAGGTTAGTTGTTTACACACATTTTGTTCAAAAATGGTTCAAATGGCTCTGAGCACTATGGGACTTAACATCTACGGTCATCAGTCCCCTAGAACTTAGAACTACTTAAACCTAACTAACCTAAGGACATCACACAACACCCTGTCATCACGAGGCAGAGAAAATCCCTGACCTCGCCGGGAATCGAACACATTTTGTTTTTGTAACATATCTGAAGATGGCAGTGGCTGAAACGGGTCATAGTGAAATGTAAATATTTATGTGATCAAGACTGACCTGCAAAATAAATTGCCAAAAACATGATTACGAACTCATTTTCAGACTTTATGTCTTCAATTGATAAACTTCTGTACTACACACTTGATTGGATGTGTCATACAAACCTGACTAATTTACAAGCATTTCAACAAATGTATATTTTGCAGATCTTCTCATTCTGGGTCGTATTCCAGTGCCCCCCCCCCCCCCATATGTGGACTTACAGAGCTGTTTCCCATTGCAGCCTACCTTCATCCTCAAGCAGAGAAACCTTCAACCTATGCTGTTACAGTACGCAATGTGAAGGGGAGAGCACAGAACTATGAAGACGATCGATCTGCCTGACATTTTTCCTACTGATCAGAATTATGTTCGATTCCCGGCGGGGTCAGGGATTTTCTCTGCCTCGTGATGGCTGGGTGTTGTGTGCTGTCCTTAGGTTAGTTAGGTTTAAGTAGTTCTAAGTTCTAGGGGACTGATGACCATAGATGTTAAGTCCCATAGTGCTCAGAGCCCCCCCCCCCCCCCTCAGAATTATGTGACAGCTGAAGTCTGTCCCGCTCCGACCGCTACTGCGCTTCTAACCTGACAGCAGGTACAGTGCAGGCTTTAGTTCGCCGTGGCACTAAGAGGGGGAGGGGGGGGGGTTGCAAGCCCATCGCGCTGGCAGCCTCCTACTTCAAAGAACGAACCATGTACTCTTACGACGCCTGAGTGAACCTGGAGCCGTCCTGGAGGGACTGGAAAGAGGAAAATTCCTCGCATCTAGCCGGGGTGGAACCCATGACCTCCAGAGTCTAGCGCTCTGTCCGCTCCACCACCATGGCCACCATCAGAAGTACACAGAGAACAGAAATAAAAATTGGAGACACTGAAAGAAAAACAATTTCGCTTATAATAAAGAAAATCGAGACACTTTAAATCTGAGTTGGTACGCATAATTCTAAAGAAAAACGGTATCCAGACATCTTTCTTTAGTCAAAACAAAATAAAAGATTTTTTCCTACGAAAAACGGATGCACCGGATTGCCTCCACAATGCAGGCGTGTATCAAGTGACTGCAGCAAAGTGTATGTAGGCGAACCTGGAAGAACTGTTAAAGAACGCATTAAGCAATATGAAGGGCATATGCGACTAAAACAAAGTGTGAAATCGGCAGAAACGGAACATAGTGAGAACTGTGGCTCTGACATCGATTTAGTAATGTGCGAGTGCTGGCTAAGAAAACCAACATTTACAGAAGAAAGGTTGGAGAAGCGGTTGAAATTTCCAAGAATGCGTGTAATTTCAATAGAGAGGACGGCTATAGGCTTCCGGCATCGTGGCTCCCCGCCATCAAGGGAGTGAATATGCGGCCGCGGTGTGTGAGAGATACAAACATCGTGCTGCAAGTCATCTCGGCGAGCAATAAGATTTTGGGTAAACATTCTCCGTCTTTTGCTCTGCCCGTTTCGCATCTAGCCAATGATGACGGCCAACCAATAGCAATAGGGGGAATTTCAAACAATAACCCTACTCCAGAGTAAGTGTGGAATAGTGCCTTTCTATCCAACGACAATGGGCCGCCAATAGTATCAACAAGAATTTAGCCAATAACGCCCCTTCTTCTGCATCAAATAGTTCAAATGGCTCCGAGCACTATGTGACTTAACTTCTGAGGTCATCAGTCCCTTAGAACACAGAACTACTCAAACCTAACTAACCTAAGGACATCACACACATTCATGCCCGAGGCAGGATTCGAACCTGCGAACGTAGTAGTCGTGCGGTTCCAGAATGTAGCGCCTAGAACCGCTCGGCCACCCGGCCGGCTCTTCTTCATCAGCGCTGTAATATTAGCCTATGACAATGGGCTACCAATGGTAACCACAAGGGTTTTAACCAATACTCCCACTTCTCCAGCACAATCGCGGAAAAACTCCCCTTTATAAAAGAATGTGACACTCATCTCTGATAGTGTTCTAGCAATAGTGGACAACGAAACGTTCTGAAGCAGACCCCAGCAGAGGGGTCGAAATGTCGATTATTTTAGAAGAAATACGAGGTATCCTAACAACCCAGAAGATTTTAACTTTAGTGACAACGGCCACGAAAGTCTGCAGACTTATATAAAATCGAGACACCTTGTAAGGGCCGAAGGCTAAAAGCAACACACTTTCTTTTATAGTTTTGAAAATCAAGTTATTTAAATGAAACAACGGTAGGCGTATCCTACATTATGAAACGATTCCTGCGGCGGGGAGTGATCTTAACGAGTCTTGTTAATCATTCTTAAACCTGTTACGTTCAAATGAAACTTTGACGCTAAGTTTCCTTCGCCAGAAATTTGCTGGTGCTGTCGCTTTGTTTCTGGACAATTACCTGTTGTGAGAACGACTGACACTTATTGTCCACTTAGAAGAAGAAACACCTACACTTAAATAACGCCTTACTCTTACGCAGTATAATAACAATGGGTGGCAGTTAGCAATAAAATACCGCATTTTCATGATCGCACAACGTATCTTAACGCTACGTTTACAGCAGATTTCACAGCTACAGCATACCAGGCTGAGACGATTTGTTCCAAATTGGTCTGTGAAGGAATGAGATGCCGGCTCATAATAAAACTGGTGGAAAATGTTATAAACAATAAAACGCTTTGGAGTCAAGGCTATCTTTAGCTATTAAGGAACCCACATTGCTAACTAAACACAATGACTTCTTTAGGCTACAATATTCCGACATGTGACAGATTTGGAGACCTGTGGATGCATTCCATGCGCAAGAGGCGCAGCCAGATGTTGGTTGTCAGATGCATGTACTGGGCTGTACACTCACATCACTGCTGCCCCGTGAGTACCTCGATTCGGAGGAAACTCTCTACGCCAAAGGCTGCTGACTTAGCCAACAAATTTTTAATGACGGGAACAGTCGTCAGTTACCGCGGTATGTAACAATCGATAAATAGGCTATAGCGTAACAAATCACTAGCTAATTCGATGCTGGCCATCAATAATTGATACGAAGCCTTACTTCACAGGTAAACTTCTTTGCTTTCGAATGCACAACCCTTTGTTTCTCTCATGAATCTCAGACCACCGAAAGTCACGTGGAATGGGGAATAATATGGGCACAGGGACACACCCATTCAGAGAGGGGAAAAAATTCTGATTTTTCTGTATATCGACGTTTTGGCAGATTGAGTGATGTCACTCTTGCTGGTACATAAGAGGTAAGTTAGATACAAGTATATTGGTTCATAGATATGTCATAAAGAGTGATTTTTGCTTTAAGTAAGTTGTAAGTTTTTAGACAATTGTAGTGTAACGACGTATAGATTTGTTTAAATGATTTTCATTTGACATATGGCCATGTGCAGACTTCGGCACCTACGTCAGTTACAACACACTTCCAAATTATTTTAACTCTTTTTAAAATTTGTCTCTGAATGGTTCTTGAACGAAACTGTAATTAAAACATCATCATTTGATTCGTATGCGCAGAATTTCGTTATTCAGTCCTATTGGTTTGCGCAAACTTTTTCTCCATTTAGATGCCGTTTTGTTTCTTCTCAGAAGTTATATTAACGCAAGTTATCTGATTTAATAAATATTAGAACCACATTGCATAAACTTTCAAGACTCAAACTCGCGATGAACGTTGTCAAAATTAATGATCTTGTGAAATGTCATTCACATAATTCTTCATAAATAAAGTCTCGGAACACGTATAGTAGTATACACTACTTTATTATCTTCATACATATAGGCGTGAACCTGAGCCTTGACAAGATAGGACTGAACACTTACACATGATTAAACTTTCTATGACGTCATTGTTGTACAAAACATTAAAAAATCATAATTTTTCAATTTTTAGAAGCACGACGCAACAACTCGGTTTCAGGATCTTCTGTTGCTCTTTGGCTGTCGACGCGCGACGTATAGTGGCCAGCAATTTTCTCTCTGGTCCCGGCAACGAAGATGCTGTCTTCGTTCGTTGCGCCGCCCTCTCCGTACATGAAACATAAAAAATAAATACAAACTTTAGACAATTCACAACCATTACAAATATTACAAAAAATACATAAACAAAAACTAAATTAAACCTATATTCACCTGCAAACCGGGCTGACACTGGTGGAGGGGTGACGACTCAATTTTGCGTCCCACTACACAGTGTCACGTAACTACTTAAATTTTTCGTATTGAAAGTCTATGCTTGTCGGTGTATATAAAAGTTTAATTCTGGAGCATTGTTTAGTTTTTATAGCATAAAACGTTTTCACTGTTTTTAGAATAAGGAAAGGTTATAGAGATACAGAGCTGCTTCAGTTACACTAAACTTACCTCAATTTACATTCGGAGAAAAAATATTTCTTCAAAATTGCAAATAGGTTTTTTGGAGTTCTACTTAGTCCCTTCTTTAAGTGTTGTCCCAGAAGAATGCTATTCAAAATTTCATCACTAAATTCGTTGCTGATACTCCCCATTAGCTTTGCTTTTCTTCGGTTCACTCCCAATCCTTATTCAGGGCTCACTAAACTTTTTATTCCATTCAAAAGATCCTGTAATTCTCCTTCGCTTTCACAGAGAATAGCAATATCATCAGCGAATCTTATCATTAGTATCCTGTTACCCTGATTATTAATCTCACTCCTGAACCCCTCTTTTACTTCCTCCATCGCTTCTTCGATGCACAGATTGAACGATAGGTGCGAAATACTACATTCCTGTCTTATATCCTTTAATATCCGAGCACTTCGTTCTTCATCTTCAGTTCTTATTTTTCCCTGTTGTTTCTTTTATGTATTCCATATCATTGATCTTTTTCTATATCTTACACCTATTTTTCTGAGAATTTCTAATACCTTGCACCATTTCCCATTGTCGAACGGTTTTGCTAGATCTACATATCCTTCGAACGTGTCTTGATTTTTCTTACTTCTTACCTCAGTTTTCAATCGTACGTCAGGAGTGTCCCTCTTTTGCATTTACCTATCTTAAAGCCAAACAGATGGTCATCTAACAGATCCTCAGTTTTCTTTTCCATTCTTCTGTCAGAAGCTAGGATGCATGAACTGTTAAACTGATTGTGTGGTAATTCTCGCACTTAAATGTCGTTATACACCGTTATAGACGGAACGAAACTTCATTTTGGGGAAATGATTTGGTAGAATATCTGCTTTGTTCTTTTGTGAGAAACCACCGTGTCATCTACTTTCCCCGTTTTGGGGAAACCACGTAAACTCTAAACCTAGATGGCTATACATTTTAACTGTGCTCCTCCCTCGCCCTTGCCTGGTAGTGAGCAGCGGGCGTTTTCTCCAGGGTCGCGGACTGCCGGCGCGGCACGCGCCTCCAGTCCACACCTGCTGGAGGGTGATGACGTCACGCCGTGGGCCGGCCGTCCTCCGCCGGGTGGTCTCGTATCTCAAGACACGCGGCGTGGGACGGCGCGTCACGAACACAGCATAAAATTCGGAAAAATTATTCACTCGTGTCATATTTAGGGAGCTGCCTCCGAAATGCATAATCAAGCCTGTGTTTTCTGGTTCAGTCCTCTGGTGACTCCAGCTTCTGAGTTTCAGTTGAGCACTTTCATCCACACTGAGTTTTACCATTATGTCTTTCTTCCCATGGTGCAACACACAGAACAGGCAACTACGGGTCCAGGTTTACTTGCTTGATATCGGGGCTAAAGATTGTAAGAGCGAATAAACTTAAATTACATCATTCACCATACACTCTCTGTAGTGAAAGCTAATCCCTTATTTTGCAGAGGTTTGCATTCTGTTCAAACAGTCATGAATTTCTTAAAGAAATGTCGAATAACACTACGCAACGCTCCTACTGCAATAACTTGATTCAAAATTGCTTAGTTTGACGATGATACTACATCAGAATATTTTATGGTATGTATAGCTGGTGTACATGTAAACATTTTATCTTTCTTATGTAGCACATGTAAACATTTTATCTTTCTTATGTAGCATCAGGACGTTTATAGATTTAGTGTCAGCAATCTAGGTTAGTTGTTTACACACATTTTGTTCAAAAATGGTTCAAATTGCTCTGAGCACTATGCGACTTACCTTCTGAGGTCATCAGTCGCCTAGAACTTAGAACTAATTAAACCTAACTAACCTAAGGACATCACACACATCCATGCACGAGGCAGGATTCGAACCTTCTACCGTAGCGGTCACGCGGTTCCAGACTGTAGCGCCTAGACCCGCTCGCCCACTCCAGCCGGCCAATAACTGGGTTTGTTACTAAGAGTATGTTGATAATTTTCAGTTTATGTTTGTGTTTATGGAGGCGAATAAAACCAGTTTTATCTTGACATACGCGTTTCACTTTTACTCTCTGAAAGGCATCGTCAGTGATCTGAAATACAAGTATATACGTATTTATGTGCACACACTTTTGCTTTTTGTACTAAACACTGTTCTTTCAGGTTAGAAACAACTCTGAAAATTTCTGGCTATAACGTAATTCTGGTTCAGTCTGTACAGCGCAAAGCAAAATGGTATACACATAAACGTGAACATATTTCAGGCTGCTAATATTGCCTTTCAAAGACTGAAGGCGAAACACATATGGCATGATAAAATTTGTTTCATTCAGTAGCAAATACTCATAGACGGACGTAACAATTAACAGCATTATTTTACTCGAAACTGAGATAGACAGTACATTAAAAGTTAAAGATGAAATTTTCTGGCAGATTAAAACTGTGTGCCGAATCGCGGGAGGTAAATGGCCCAGGTTTGTGTCCCCGTACGGAAAATAGTATTAATCTACCAGAACGTTTCGAAATAGCGCACACTCCGCTGCTGTGGCTAACGGAAGTCATTTTTTTTCGTTGTATCGTTTCTTCCAAGAGTGCTAGTCCCACAAGGTATTCAGGAGAACACCTGTGATATTTGGAAAGCTTGAGACAGATGTAGCTGGAGGCAGAGTTGTGAGGGCGGATGGATAATCGTACTCGGTTAACTAAATGGAAGCGCACTTATTCACGTGATCTAGCAAGTACTTTTCATCTGCTAGGAAGTTTCAAATCAGAGCACTCCACTGCAGAGTGAACATTCGTTTTCAGATGTTAAACTGAGGTAAGAGCTTTCGAATCAGAGTAACACTTGTATATTGTTCAATAACTAGTACGTAATCATGAAGGGGTGTACAAATATTGGTGTTTCAGGAAACGTTTTATTTATACAGTCAGGTGACAAGAGCCATGGGCTGTCTCCTAACATAGTGTCAGACTTCCATTTTCCCGGCGTAGTGCAGAAACCCGACGTGGCCCAGACTCAAAAAGTCATTGGAAGTTCACTGCAGAAATATTGAGCCATGCTGCCTTTACGAATTGCGAAAGTGTTGCCTCTCGGTTATGTCCAATAAATGTTCGATAGGACTCATGGTGGGCGATCTTGATGGCCAAATCATTCTCTCCAGTTCTTCAAAGCAATCTCGAACAACTGCATCCCGTTAACATGACGCACTGTCATCCATTCAATTTCTGTCGTTGTTTGGTAACGTGACGTCCATGAATGGCTGCAAGCGGCCACCTAGTAGCCGAACGTAACAATTTCCGTTCCATTCCGTGTAAACACAGTCCTCACCATTACTGAGCTGCTCCCTATGTGATGGGATATTTTCCTGCCTCTCAATCCATATTTTGTACTCATTCGACTGTTCATTCCCTTCAGCACATCCTGCAGTTCTTCTTCACGATTAGGTATAAGGATATTTCTCTGCCTCGTGATGACTGGGTGTTGTGTGCTGTCCTTAGCTTAGTTAGGTTTAAGTAGTTCTAAGTTCTACGGGACTGATGACCATAGATGCTAAGTCCCATAGTTCTCAGAGCCATTTTTGATGGTATAAGGATAGCAATATCATCACCGAATCTTGATAGCCTTAGTCTGCTTCAACTTTTCTTTTTATTTCCCTTATTGCGTCTTCGGTGTATAAACTGAACAGTAGGACCGAGAGACTACATCCCTGAATTACAACATTTTTTAATTCGAGCACTTCGTTCTTGGTCTTCCAGTCTTATTGTTCTCGCTTGGTTCTTGTTGATACTGTACATTACTCGTCTATTCCTACAGCTTGCTCATGTTTTTCCCAGAATTTCGAACATTCGGCACCATTTTTCAGCGTCGAACGCTTTTTTCAGTCGACAAAACTATGAACTTGTTCTGATTTTTCTTTAGTCTAGCTTTCGCTATCAAATGCGACACCAGATCTGCCTCTCTGCTGCCTTTTCCTTTCCTAAGCCCCAGCCGATCGTTATATAACAGATTCTAAATTTTCTTTTCAATTCTTCTGCGTATTACTCTTGTCAGCAATTTGGCTATACGAGCTGCTACGCTGGTTGTGCAATAATTCCCGCACTTGTCGGCTCTTGCTAGCTTCTTAATTGTGTGGATCGGATATCGCTACTCTCATACATTCCGCACACCAACAAGAATAATCATTTTGGTGCCATTTTTTCCGATAATTTTAGGCATTCCGATGGAGTGTTATCTAACCCTTCTGCTTTATTTGATCTTAAGTCTTCCAGACTTCTTTTAAATTCTGATTCCAATACTGGATTGCTGGATTTCCATCTCTTCTCTGTCGACTCCTGTTTCTTCTTCCATCTCGTTATCATACAAATCTTCCCCCTCACAGAGCCCTTCAATGTACTCTTTCCACCAATCCGCTCTCTCCTCTGCATTTTACAGTGGAATTCCCATTGAACTCTTAACGTGAGAGTCCTTGCTTTTAATTTCACCGAAGATTATTTTGACTTTGCTATATGCTGCATCTTTCTCCCGACAATAATTTCTTTTTCAATTTCTTTACATTTTACGTTGCTGTACTTCCTTCTTTTGTCGATCATACGAAATATTTCATCATTTAACCATGGTTGCTCTGCAGTTAGCTTCCTTGTGCCTACGGTTATTTTCCAACTTACGTGACTGTCTTCCTTAGAGATGTCCATTCTTCTGCTGTACTTCTTACTGAGCTATCCATTATCGTAGTGTCTGTAACCTCAGTCTCTCGCGCTGCAGGCGATGTCGTGCTGTTACGAATGGCACTCTAGGCTGTTGTCTGCTGGCAAAGCCCATTAACGCCAGTCTTCACTTCACTGTTCTGACGGATACGGTTCGTCGTACATCGCACATTGATTTCTACAGTTATTTCACGCAGTGTTGCTTGTCTGTTAACACCGACAACTCTACGCTCTCGGTCATTATGTGAAGGCTGTCGGCTACTGCGTTGCTCGTCGTGAGAGTTAGTGCCTTAAATTTGTTATTCTCAGCACACTCTTGACACTATGGGTCTCGTAATATTGAATTTCCTAACGATTTCCGAATTGGAAAGTCCCATGTGCCTAGCTCCAAGAACTATTCCGCGTTCAAAGTCTGTTAACTCACGTCGTGTGGCACCAATGTAGTCGGACACGTTTGCACTCACGTCGTGTGGCACCAATGTAGTCGGACACCTTTGCACATGAATCAACTGCTCACAGATTACAGCTCCGTCAATGTACTACCCTATTATATCCGATACGATCGCCATTTCTGTATGTGAATATCGCCATCTCTTGACTTTTGTCGTCTCATTGTATATGTTTGCGGGTTTGCATTTCTGGTGTCAACTTGAATAAAACCCTACTGGATACAGTGCAGCGGTAAGGTAAGCCCGAATGTTGGTCGTTTACATCGCAATACTTTACTGTCTATCGTTCTATTAGCAGTGATATGTCGCTGTTTTCCTCCAACCTTTGAACTCCTTTCTCCTCTTATGTATTAGAGCGGTATACAAGTTAACATGAAATCATGGTGCGTCTTGGAATTTTTCGCCTATACAAATAGCATTGCCAGAGTTGAAAGCAGCCGTGACTGACAGAAAGTGTAAAAATATATCATCAACATACGGTCAGCCCCGACGATGCAAGATCACCATTCACGATTAATTACTCTTCTCGATTGTCTTTTCCGTGTTGTGGTGTGAGGGATCTGTCTAGAAGTCATTTGCTGCCTGTTATTTCTCCTTACACATTGCCTATTCTCATTCACCATATTTAATAGCTCTGAATTTCTTATTTCGACATTCCACGTTACTCCTGTCTCCCTCCGGATATACATTTCAATTACTTTTCAACACATACTTCCATTTGATGTTGTTCACAGTTTCTCTTATGTTCCTCCACACTGCTGCTGACTCTATCCTCTCTTCAGGTAAGAAAGCTAATTGATCAGCAGCTAGTGTAATCTGATTTTCCGTCTACCTACTTCTATTGTTCCTTATTCCTGAAGACTTGTTTCTCGTTTCCTTCTGATAAATGTTGAAGAATGTCGGTCGAAAAGAGCATTCTTGTCTCAAAACCCTTCTGATTCCTGCTAGTTCTGATATTTCTTATGCAACTGTTACTTTTATGTGTCGAGGCATTTACAAAATACTTAATAACTTCTTTCCTTTCCGATTCATACTCATCCCCAGTACGACCGTCACAAACTTTGACCGTTTCAGTTCATGAAACGCTTTTTTCTGAACCGTAAATGCAATGTAAATTAATATGTGAATATATTTAAAAGAAAAAAAAACGAGAGGTATCATTGAAAGGCGTTTTCCAGAGAACAATATTGCATTTTCTGGTTCCCGAAGATTATGTTTGGATGGCGGCCGAAGCGATGGTTCTTATTTTGTTTGCTGCTATTTCATCTTGTAGTAGTACACAGTATAAAAAAAGAATTTTGTTCAGAAAATTTGAAATTACCTTCTTTTGCTAGATATTGTTGTAGCCACAAGCAGACGTGACCTGCAAGGTAAACAGTGACGTACGACATCCTTCTTTCCGAGATGAGATTATATTTTTATAAAATAAATGATTAGCAGCTTTTAGTATTAATGACAAGCACATGTAATACTACGAAAAAGTAACGCTTTGTGGATAAAACGACACTCCGTTTAAGGAGACGTTGACTAACTCATTAGGAAGTTTTGTTTATTTTTCACATCGTCACCATTTACGCCACAATCATATTTTATTCCAGTTTAATTAAATGGTGTTACTTTCTACCTCAGCCAACGATGTAAATGGTACCAACAAATGTCCTTTCAAAGCATTCTTTTTCCCTGTAAACTGAAGAACTTTAATCTTCGTAATGGAAAGAAACAAGTTTTCGTTCTAGATCACAATGTCAGGTTTTCTGTCAAGCGTTTTTTCTCTATGAACCATCCATTCCTCAACCCATGTCCGATCGCCGCAAAGAAAACTGTTGCTTGAAGAAACATCAAAATATAGGAGGAGAGAAGTTACATCTTTAATTTAGGAATTCTTAAATGCTTTTTGCTGAAGTCATTGCAACGATAACTGGCAGTGTTGAATAGTGACTTATAGTTTGTTTTTCAAACGTACGCGATTCGAGATTAATACTTTCCAACGATAGGAGTCAGTATGACCCATCCGGTGGATACAGTACGGTCTATCAGCAGAACAGGTAGTTGTTAAACAAACGAACTCAGCACCTTCCCTATGGGTGCAGTGAGTGCAGCTTTTTCTGAACCTATTACCATGGTGGCAGATTCTGATAGCCATTTTAACTGCAGAATTAGCAAATTAACAACTGTTCTCTTTCCATTAAGCCCTCGGACATTTATCGTCCTACCTAAACATGGGCTACGCGGCCATAGCAGGTTGCTAAATCATCTACTGATTGCGACTCGGCTCTTACGCTTTACGCTTAATTGTGGGACGGACTGCGAAAGTAAAGAGACGATGGGAATGCTGAGCAAAGCCATTCGCTGTCGCTCGTTTCCACCACAGACGTCTGCCCCGCATTCGTGCGCGCCGCGACAGCGGATAAACAATGGCAACCGTAGGAGGAGCATTGGGCTCCCATAGACAAATGTTTGGGTGTGGCACCTTAACGGAAATTAATGATTGTCATAACGGCTGTCCCATGCGGGCCATGCATCACGGCTCCAAGATGTCACCCATAAAAACAACGGGCGGGTGCGCGCCCCCCTCCGGCCTGCGTGCCCCTGCGCTGTGTGTGTGTGTGTGTGTGTGTGTGTGTGTGTGTGTGTGTGCGTTCTCGTGCGTGTGGGCGGCTGCGTGGTGTCGCCGAGCCGCGGGGCCGCGTCCGCTCCCTGCTACTGTGCGGCCAGTGCCCTTACGGACTGACCTACCGGCTGCATACCGCTTCGTTCTTGTGCAATGCAGCTAGCTCTTTATTCGCACGAAGTAATGGCCGCTATCGACAGGGGACCTCAAGTTGATTCCGTATTTCTAGATTTCCGGAAAGCTTTTGACACCGTTCCTCACAAGCGACTTCTAATCAAGCTGCGGGCCTATGGGGTATAGTCTCAGTTGTGCGACTGGATTCGTGATTTCCTGTCAGGAAGGTCGCAGTTCGTAGTAATAGGCTGCAAATCATCGAGTAAAACTGAAGTGATATCAGGCGTTCCCCAGGGAAGTGTCCTGGGACCTCTGCTGTTTCTCATCTATATAAATGACCTGGGTGACAATCTGAGCAGTTCTCTTAGGTTGTTCGCAGATGATGCTGTAATTTAACGCCTAGTAAGGTCATCCGAAGACCAGTATCAGTTGCAAAGCGATTTAGAAAAGATTGCTGTATGGTGTGGCAGGTGGCAGTTGACGCTAAATAACGAAAAGTGTGAGGTGATCCACATGAGTTCCAAAAGAAATCCGTTGGAATTCGATTACTCGATAAATAGTACAATTCTCAAGGCTGTCAATTAAAGTAAGTACCTGGGTGTTAAAATTACGAACAACTTCAGTTGGAAAGACCACATAGATAATATTGTGGGGAAGGCGAGCCAAAGGTTGCGTTTCATTGGCAGGACACTTAGAAGGTGCAACAAGTCCACTAAAGAGACAGCTTACACTACACTCGTTCGTCCTCTGTTAGAATATTGCTGCGCGGTGTGGGATCCTTACCAGGTGGGATTGACGGAGGACATCGAAAGGGTGCAAAAAAGGGCAGCTCGTTTTGTATTATCACGTAATAGGGGAGAGAGTGTGGCAGATATGATAAGCGAGTTGGGATGGAAGTCATTAAAGCAAAGAAGTTTTTCGTCCCGGAGAGATCTATTTACGAAATTTCAGTCACCAACTGTCTCTTCTGAATGCGAAAATATTCTGTTGAGCCCAACCTACATCGGTAGGAATGATCTTGAAAATAAAAAAAGAGAAATCAGAGCTCGAACAGAAAGGTTTAAGTGTTCGTTTTTCCCGCGCGCTGTTCGGGAGTGGAATGGTAGAGAGATAGTATGATTGTGGTTCGATGAACCCTCTGCCAAGCACTTAAATGTGAATTGCAGAGTAATCATGTAGATGTAGATGTAGATGTAGATGTAGATGAAAACGATGGCAGTCCGGCAGCTCACTCACATTTCATCCCACAACCAGACTTACAAATCTACAGTACAATATCATATTACAAAAATAAAAATAAAACTTTTGGCAGGCTGTTGATTGCTGTACATTATGAAGATCATCGGTTTCAGGTACCATCACCTCTGTTGGTATTGTATTCCTAATTGAACGCCGCTGTCTTATAGAAAAGTTGTCACTTTCGTTGCAATGTACACTGAGTACAGGATATCTCTCCTAACAGCCGTCAGGCGCATTTTCTTTGGCCCATATCTTTGTTAAAATGGCTCTGAGGACTATGGGAAATAACATCTGAGGTCATCAGTCCCCTAGAACTTACAACTACTTAAACCTAACTAACCTAAGGACATCACACACATCCATGCTCGAGGCAGTATTCGAACCTCCGACCATAGCGGTCGCAAGGTTCCACACTGAAGCGCCTAGAACCACTGGGCCACATTGGCCGGCCGCATATCTTGGCAGATATTTGCAGTTCCATTTTTGCAATGTGTAGACGGTATCGGCTCAAACAAATACTGCAGATCACATGATCGTACGACGCGCAGTGTAATAATGAAGCTTCATAAACTGAGCAAGTCAATAACCTTGCGCCCCAAGTCTGGCCCTTGTGCTAGCAGTTATTCAGCTTTGCACTGATTGATAGAGTAGTCTCCTGAGGGATATCGTACCAAATACTGACGAATTGGCGTGTCACATCGCTAAAATGCCGAGCTGGGTGAAGGGCCTAAACGTACACTATTGGCCATTAAAATCGCTACACCAAGAAGAAATGCAGATGATAAACAGCTATTCATTGGACAAATATATTACACTATAACTGACATATGATTACATTTTCACGCAATTTCGGTGCATAGATCCTGAGAAATCAGTACCCAGAACAAGCACCTCTGGCCGTAATAACGGCCTTGATACACCTGAGCATTGAGTCAAACAGAGCTTGGATGGCGTATACAGGTACAGCTGCCCATGCAGCTTCAACACGATACCACAGTTCATCAAGAGTGTTGACTGGCGTATGTAACGAGCTAGTTGCTCGGCCACCATTGACCAGACGTTTTCAATTGGTGAGAGATCTGGGGAATGTGCTGGCCAGGGCAGTAGTCGAACATTTTCTGTATTCAGAAAGGCCCGTACAGGACCTGCAATATGCGGTCGTAAATTATCATGCTGAAATGTAGGGGTTCGCAGGGATCGAATGATGGGTAGAGCCACGGGTCGTAACACATCTGAAATGTAACGTCCACTGTTCAAAGTGCCGTCAATGCGAACAAGAGGTGACCGACACGTGTAACCAATGGCACCCCGTACCATCACGCCGAGTGATACGCCAGTATGGCGATGACGAATACGCGCTTTGAATGTGCGTTCACCGCGATGTCGCCTAACACGGATGCGACATCATGATCTTGTAAACAGAACCTGGATTCATCCGAAAAAATGACGTTTTGTCATTCGTGCACCCAGGTTCGTCGTCGAGTACACCATCGCAGGCGCTCCTGTCTGCGATGCAGCGTCAAAGGTAACCGCAGCCGTGGTCTCCGAGCTGATAGTCCATGCTGCTGCAAACGTCGTCGAATTGTTCGTGCAGATGGTTGTTGTCTTGCAAACGTCCCCATCTGTTGACTCAGAGATCGAGACGTGGCTGCACTATCCGTTACAGCCATGCGGGTAAGATGCCTGTCATCTTGACTGCTAGTGATTCGAGGCCGTTGGGATCCAACACGGCGTTCCGTATTGCCCTCCTGAACCCACCGATTCCACATTCTGCTAACAGTCATTGGATCTCAGCTACCGCGAGCAGCAATGTCGCGATACGATAAACCGCAATCGTGATAGGCTACAATCCGACCTTTATCAAAGTCGGAAACGTGATGGTACGCATTTCTCCTCCTTACACGAGGTATCACAACAACGTTTCACCAGGCTACGCCGGTCAACTGCTGTTTGAGTATGAGAAATCGGTTGTAATCTTTCCTCATGTCAGCACGTTGTAGGTGTCGCCATCGGCGCCAACCTTGTGTGAATGCTCTGAAATCTCATCATTTGTTTATCATAGCATCTTCTTCCTGTCGGTTGAATTTCGCGTCTGTAGCACGTCATCTTCGTGGTGTAGCAATTTTAGTGGCAAGTAGTGTAGTTTTCTAAATGTTCGCAAATGACGAGAGATCTGGAGACCTTTCTGGCCAAGGTAGGGTTTGGCAAGCGCGAAGCCAAGCAGTAGAAACTCTCGCCGTGTGTGTGCGGGTATTTCCTTGCTTAAATGTATGTCCAGGATGGCTTGGCATGAAGGGCAACTAAAGAGGGAGTATAATATCGTCGGCGTACCTCTCTGCTGTAACCGTGCCTCGGATGACAACCAAAGGCCTGCTATGAAATGAAATGGCACCCCAGAGCATCACTCCTAGTTCTCAGGCAGTTTGGCAGATGACAGGCTCGTATCCCACTGCTGTCTGGGGCTTTCAAGATACGTCTTCGCTTCTCATTAGCTGGAGTAGAGCCGCTAGGGATTAACCGAGAGGTCTGAGGCGCTGCATTCATGGACTGTGCGGCTGGTCCCGGCGGAAGTTCGAGTCCTCCCTCGGGCATGGGTGTTTGTGTTTCTCATTAGGATAATTTAGGTTAAGTAGTGTGTAAGCTTAGGGACTGATGACCTTAGCAGTTAAGTCCCATAAGATTTCACACACAGAGAGCAGGAGTAGAATTGTCTTCAGTGACGAGTGTCAATTCGAACTGTGAGACCTGATGAGCAGCGAAAACTTGTCTGGAGACGCCCCGTCAGATCCGTATCCCACCGCTGTCTGGGGCGTCTCAGTACATGTCTTTGCTTCTCATTAACAGGAGAAGGATCGTCTTCAGTGATGAGTCTCGTTTCGAACTGAGACCTTATGACCAATGAAAACGCGTCTCGTGATGCTCCGTCAGCTTTGGGGTGCCAACCTGATTGTCACTAGCTACACGGCCGTACAACCAGGATTGGTGGTCTGGGGAGTCATTTCATTTCATAGTAGGTCTGCAGAAGAGCTTCTGTGAAGTTTGGAAGGTAGGAGACGAGGTAATGGTAGAACTGAAGCTGTGAGGACGGGTCGTGAGTTGTACTTTGATAGCTCTGATGGTAGAACACTTGCCCAGGAAAGGCAAAGGCCCCGAGTTCTACTCTCGGCCCGGCACAAAGTTTTAATCTGCCATGAAGTTTCATATCAGCGCACGCACCGCTGCAGAGTGAAAAATCTCATTCAGGAACCCTTTCTTTGTCATCTGCGTCACTCTTATGGCATAGCGGTACGTCGACGATATTGTGTGCCCTGTTTTGTTGCCCAACATTTCAAGCCATCCTGGGCTTACATTTCATCAAGATAATTCCCGCCCGCTCACGGTGAGAGTTTCTACTGCTTGTCTTCGTGCTGGCCAAACCTTACCTTGGCAAGAAAGGTCTCCAGATCTCTCCGCAATTGAGAACGTTTGGATCAGTACGGGCAGAGCCCTCAGATAAGCTTGGGATTTTGACGTTATAAAGCGCCATTGGACACAATTTGGTACGATATCCCTCAGAATTAACATCTGCACTAACATCACTTAAGAACAGAAAAGGAACAGGAAAAGACGGCATTAATGTTGAATTATTAAAATATGGAGGATGATGGAACATCAACGACTGCTACATCCCTTTAACGAATGTTGGAAGAAGAAGCTAGAGCGATATCAGTTAAAAAAAAAAAAAGAAATGAGATAAAAGCCCATGCAGTAATTACACAGGAATAAATATACTGGACTTAGCATACACGGTGTATGCTAAGATTTTAAATACAAGACCTAAAAACATAGCAGAAGCAGTACTGCATGAGGAACAAATGAGTTTTAGGAAAGGGCGCTCCACAATAGATGCAGTTTTTATTCTGCAGCAAATAACAGAAAAACGGTGAAAGTATAATAAAGAAACACACATTGCTTTTATTGCCTTTATAAAAGCTTTTGACAATGCCAATAGGCAGAAACTTTGGGAAATAATGACGATTCGCGGATATCCAAAGCATCTAGTAAATACAATAAAAAGTTTATATCAAGACACAAATATCACTCTAGATTTCGATGGTAAAACAGCTAATGAGATGCCAACTAACAAAGGGGTACGACAAGGCTGCTGCATCTCTCCAACTTTGTTCAACATCTACATTAATAAAATAATACATATATGGAAATCAGAATTTCAGAAAGGTATCTACCTAGACAGGAATATTCTTTTAAATAATTTACTATATGCGGATGATGCAATGATCCTAGCAGATAAGGAAGATGACCTTCAGAAAGAAATCTACTTGCTAAAACAAATAAGTGCAAAATTTGACACGGAAATTTCAAAAGAAAAAAGTAAGACAATGGCCTTCATGGGGAAAGTACCAATCAGAAACAAAAGAGTGGTAGATCAGAAGATTTTAGAGCAAGTAAACCATTTCAATTACCTCGGATGTGAAATGACATACGGCTACAGCAGAGATATTGAAATTAAGCTTAGTAAATTCAGCCGGATATGTGGAACAACTAACAGAAACCTAAAAAACAAAACCAGGAAAGACACTACAATTAAATTTTACAAAAACTGTTGCAGTTCCCACACTGCTCTATGGAAGTGAGATCTGGGTGTTATCAAGAAACAAGAAAGCCGGATTAAGGCACAAGAAACAAATTCCTTAGAGGTGTTAAAGGTTGCACAAGAGAAGACAGGCTAAGAAATCAAGATATCAGAAAAGAACTGCAAATCTTTAGCATCAATGATAAAATTCGAGATTACAGAAGAAAATGGAACGAACATCTACAAAGAATGGAGAGTGAGAGACTTCCCTTAAAGGCAAGAAATTAAAAGTGCCGTGGGAGAAGAGACAGAGGAAGACCCCGACGGAGATGGGAACCTAATACCTGAACAGAAGATGAAGATGATGATCCCTCAGGATGACATCCATCAGCTCTTTCAATCAGTGCCAAATTGAATAACTGCTTGTAACTAATTGCACAACGGCCACAGGGGGACCAACGCTTAATTTGTAAAGCTCTGTCTCTTCAATAAATCATCCAGTTTTTCTGAAATTGTAATGATTTGTCTCTCCGCACATGTACGTTACATCTACGATTTCTGTGCCATTCACATGATTCCGTCATGGTGCGTCGTTCTTTCTGTATTAGAGTGCAATGTACAGCAGCTGACAGTTTTTTTTCTATAAGGAAAGACGTTGTTGTCGCGGTCTTCAGTTCTAAGATTGGTGTGAGTTCTCCGCGCAAGTCTGCCCTGTGCAAGCGTCTCCATATCTGCGTAACTACTGCAACCTACATCCAACTGAATTTGCTTACTGTACTCAAGCCCTGGTCTTCCTCTATAGTGTCCCACCACCCGACACGTAGGCATACATAACAATGTTAATCCCATGTGGTTCAATGACCTGGCGCAAATCTTTCAACTGGACGCCTTTTTTAGGCATGACCCTGCATTACCCCAGTTACGCAAATGGGGAAATGGGATCCGCAGTTTAACTAAAATCTAAATCACGTGTCATTTCTGCCGACTCCTCACATCGTTGAGGCCCGCATCTCGTGGTCGTGCGGTAGCGTTCTCGCTTCCCACGCCCGGGTTCCCGGGTTCGATTCCCGGCGGGATAAGGGATTTTCTCTGCCTCGTGATGGCTGGGTGTTGTTTGATGTCCTTAGGTTAGTTAGGTTTAAGTAGTTCTAAGTTCTAGGGGACTGATGACCATAGATGTTAAGTCCCATAGTGCTCAGAGCCATTTCACATCGTTGAGGTGCAAAAGCCAGGTTAAAACGCAGGCTTGTAAACCCACAGTCTGACCAGGATTCGATCCCACGCCTCCTAAGTTTCCAAAGACGCGAATTACCACAAGACCAGCACGCCCAACATTTCATTAGGAAATTGACCAAATCAGATTACATGTACTTTTCGTTCCAATAGTCCAAGGTGAGGAGAACCTCCAGCATCTAGAACACGTCAGAAAGTAAGAATATACAATAAACAGTTAGTAAGAAAAACCAATAGGCTAATGTACCTTTCCCAGATAAGATGTGCAGTATTTCTCATAGATGTGCATTAAGTCAAAAAAATCTTAAACATCTTTTCATTTACAAGGTAGTACCAGACTTCTCATGAAATATGTAAATGTTCAGTATGCTAAGGCGTCTAAAGCTACTGTTACGCTGTTGCAAACATGCAGCATCAATGCGATTTTACAACACTGATCTGCAATGATCGAATTTGTACAGACGTCAAATTGTACATAACACTCGCGTTATTTGATAATATTAGTAACATATACACATCAGATGGATCTATTAAAAATTTCATCAGTGGTGTGGAAACAGTTGGCCACCAATGAATCTTTCAGGCTCCTGTTAAGCTGAACTTCATTAATAATTTTTATGGCTGCTGGACAGTTACTGAAAATGTGTGTTCCTGAATAATGGATGCCTTTGTGGACGAAAGTAAGTGACTTTAAATCTTTGTAAATTATGTTCTTATCTGCAGATTCCTTGATGCCTCAGCATGTTTCCTATGAATCGATCCCTTCTTTTAATCAAGTTGTCCCACAAATTTCTTTCCTCCTCAGTTCCAATCACTACCTTTTCATTAGTTACTCACATGAATTCATATAATCGTCAGTATTCCTCCACAGCATCATGTTCCTACAACTTCTATTCTCATCTTGTTTGAACTGTTTATCGTCCATTTCTTATTTCCTCATAACTGTACCTAACGTTATTAGAAGAATTACACAGAGATGGTACCGCCATCATCATCTGTGTGCGGGATAGAGACAGAGACAATCCCGCAGCTATCGAAGATCAGCTTTGGCATCCACAATAGCCAATACACACTACAAGGTGGCGACCATATGGGGTTGATAACAACGACCGCATATGATTCATACAGTTATAACTAAAGCTAAACTCCTCCCGAACAGGCCATGAAGGCCCAAAGGTACCGACCGGCCGCCGTGTCATCCTCAAACCATAGGCATCACCGGATGCGGAAATGGAGGGGCATGTAGTCACCACACCGCTCTCCCGGCCGTAAGTAAGTTTCCGAGACCAGAGCCGCTACTTCTCAAACAAGTAGCTCCGCAGTTTGCCTCACAAGGGCTGAGTGCATCCCGCTTGCCAACTGCGCTCGGCAGACCGGATGGTCACCTATCCAAGTGCTAGTCCAGCCCGACAGCGCTTGACTTCGGTGTTCTGACGGGAACCGGTGCTACCACTGCGGCAAGGCCGTTGGCACAGTTATAACTAGTTTTACAAATACAGCATGTTCATCATCAAATAGCTTTGGACTCTGTCTCTGACATTCGATAATCGACCTGCAGATAGCATCTAGCAAAGTTATCTGTATAATGGCTCTACCACTTCTAGTAGCTTCTCAGTAAGCAGGTAACCGAAAACAACAATGACTACGTGTGACAGAGACACTACTGCAGACATTCACAACCTAATATTTCTTTCCAGACAAAGTGAACTGAAACATTTCTACTCTATGGTTCTTCTCGGAAGTTGCTGCCTTTCATCATCATGAGCCAAATGCACTGCAGAGCTGATGATCACCTATTCAGCTGCGAAAGACATTTCAAATATATACGAAATCTCTTTTTTCCTACACATCGTGGACAGTAACAGGACTCATCGACACGCAACTCAACCAGAGTATGTGCATGATCATAAGAACAATCAGAAACATTCGAACTTTCTGGTTGCCTACTCTCAGCCATATAGCTTCCTCATTTTTGAGGCGAGAATTGTCCTCAACTGGGAGTAGGTGGTAATCCTTCTGTCCCTGTACACAAGGACACTCTTGCACTCAATAAATGCAAACTGCACTCTGATTACCCACAAGGTGGACTATTTTTGATGGTCAATAGCAAAGCGATGGGTAGAAATGTGGCAGAACAGTGCTGCTCCAGGATAGCTTAAGATACCCTGTATTTCATCTAGGTCACCAGCTTTTGAAGAGCACTGCAGGGTTTGGTTGGGCTTAACAGAATAAGGACAAATAATGGAAGATATGCTGACTCAATGTATGTATGAGTATTTACCAGTATCTCCACAGCTGTGATTGCGGTGCAGAATGACAAACTTTTCAGCAATCCTTTGTATTGACCGAATGTGGTGTCACCGCCAGGCACCACACTTGCTAGGTAGTAGCCCTTAAATCGGCCGCGGTCCGTTAATATACGTTGGACACGCGTGTCGCCACCATCAGTGATTGCAGACCGAGCGCCGCCACACGGCAGGTCTAGTCTAGAGAGACTTCCTAGCACTCGCCCCAGTTGGACAGCAGACTTTGCTAGCGATGGTTCACTGACTACATACGCTCTCATTTGCAGAGACGACAGTTTAGCATAGCCTTCAGCTACGTCATTTGCTACGACCTAGCAAGGCCCCATATTCTTCAAGAATCTATTCTGCACTGATAATATTGTGAATCATGTACCGTCAAGAGCGACGTTCATCATTAATGGATTAAAGTTAAGTATCAAACGAATTACGTCCGCTTTCTGAATTCTAATTCCTCGTCATGTTCCAGACCTCACGTCAGTATAGTTCTTCCCTCCTCACGCCAGCCTGCGTGAGCTAAAATGCGTGCCTTTTCGGCCTCCTCTAGTAAAACGGTGTTGGCTCTTCTGCCAACACAACACCGAATATGGTCCTCTTCTGGCTGCGCAGTTTTCCAGCGCCCAACATAAAGGCTATCATACAAAGCAGATCGATAAGGCACGCTGATATTACTCCAACAGAGCTTAGCGGTCGTATGGGGCAGCCTACATGTAGGGGGCTGGTAAACCGTTTCTTGCTCTTGTCATGTTCCTACGTTCAGCAGTTGGATTTAACTCCCTGTCCTTCCGTGCTTTGTAATTACTGTACCATTCCCGTATAAATGAAGATGGTCACGTTCTGACTGCAAATAAATATTTCATTGTGGTCAAGACTGTTATTAAACCATTTTTAAAATACTGTAAAGTTAATTAACTCATATTTACGAACTTCCTGTGCATTAAATAGATACATTTTTCTGAAGAGCGAAGTTTTTCTTGTAATCCATATACTAAATGAATAAATAACCCATTTCTTATGGGTACAGCTCCAGAGTTGGACATGAACAGTCTCCTCCTAACACTGAGGAGGACCCAGCCACCGATTTCCATCTCCTTCTGGTCGACTTTTATTTCTGCCCATTGCATCCCCTGCCACGAGGTTCGTGGTGAGTGAAAGCATTCCCCCCTCCCCGCACCTCCCACAGAAGTAGCTTCACTCGCAAAATCCCACCCCCTCCCACCTGCCCCCAAAGCCATCTTCCTCCCTCGCCACCCCCCCCCCCCCCTTCCAGCCCCAATACGCCGAGCCACGTCGGCTTCCTCCATCTTGGTGTCTTAATCCCAAGCCCCGACCTCATTCCGAATAAACAGGAATATATAATAGGCGGCGAGGAGACAACGGCGGCAGAGATCGGGGAGCGGTGGTGGAGGGGGGGGGGGGAGGGGAGTGTGGGTGGTGTGGGTGGAGAGCGACGGCGGATAGGGGCGCCGCAGGTGCGAGCGGGAGCGGCGGCGAACACCACACACTGCGGCCGGGATCGATAACTTTGATGGCCTCTGTAAGGATACGTATATTTATTACTTATTAAAATCTATTTCCTTGGGCGGCGGCGGCGCAGGCGGCGGAGGCGGGCACGGCGGTGTGGGACGGATCCATCATGAAAGGGAATCGCCAAGCGCGCCGCCGTCGGGCGCTGTATGCAGATGTCTATGAATAAGTGACGACCCGGCCCTGGGCCGCTTCTTCCAGATCCAAATGAGATGTTTCGGCAGAGGCTACGCCTCGCCCCCCTCCCTGCTCCACCTCCTCCTCCTGCTCCTCCCCCACCACCAACCACTCCCTTCCTCCCTCCCTGCCCCTCCCCCTCTCTGAAGTCCGTGGTTTTGCCCTCTCGCACTTCCCCGCCTCCGACAATTCTCCCTTTCACGCTCGCAACGAAACCTCCTCAGGGATGTCCTAAAGCCATCCGGATCGGGGTTAGGCATTGTCTCTTGCAGGGGTATCCAGAGTTAACACAACGCTGTGGAAGGCTGCCACGCCCCACTCTGCTTCTACTGACATCCCGTTACTAGCAGCTCCTCCCAAAGTGGATGCCATATCTGTCGAATGACGATCTTTGCTGAAAAGTAGTGACTCCGAGTTTCTTAGGTGAAAATTCTAAAAGCATTTTAAATAAAACAACCGTCACTAACATCCTGCATCTTTGTTCTTGATGTCTACATATTTGCCACAAGAGCGCTCCGAAATCTAGCGTGGCGGTGTGTAACGTAACTACCTTGGCGCTTGAGAAACAGCGTGCTGTATCCGAGTTTCGAACTCGAAGTGTTCTTCCACACACTGAGCACCCTCTCCTTCAGGATGATAATGTCAGACCACACACAATCACTGCGACATCTGCAACAATCCGTCGCCTTGGGTTCACTGTCACCGATCATCTTCCATACGCTCTCGATTTGGTCCCATGCGATTTTCACCTATTCCCAAAACTTAAAGAGCACCTTAGAGTTCTTCACTTCGGTACTGATAAAGCAGCGCAAGCAGATGTAGCACTGTTGCTCCATCAACAAAGTCAAACATTCTGAGCCGTGGCGCGGCTGGCGCCAGTGTTCTCGCACTTAGAATGGCATCGCTGCCATCGATTATAGGGTCTTTGCCTTCCGCGATTCAGGCCGGTGGTCGGGTGGTTAAGAGAGAGAGAAAAGAGACAGCGGAGGGGATTGGCAGGGTCGGAGGTGGCTTGTTGACGTTTACCGTGAGGCCTGTGGTACGACGCCTGTACGCTATGGGCAGGGTCAGCGAGAGATCCCGGCAGTGACTTGATGGGACCTCGGGTTTGATATCGCGGTGGTGCACTGTTGTGTTTTGGGGCTTTTCTGCTGTGAGGGCATGTATAGGTTCTTGTTACTGGCCGTTGAAATTGAGATGTGTCTATGGCGTGACGGAGGAAATGTGTGATGCTCGCCGCTGTTTCATGTGAAAACGCTTCGTCTGCCTTGTGTCTGTGCAGGAAATTATGTGAAGTAAATAGCTGATACCACGGCGACGTCTTGCTCTCGCGCGTTGTTGAATATATTTCGGAATTACTGAATGGTGAAGATATCCCACGTGTAAAGCAAATGAAGCCATTTGCGCCATACTAAGATAGTGTTTTATTCTGCTTGAATATATGTGCATTTACATGCCCTTCTTTAGTTGCAGAAGTTATAGAAGTGTGTAAACAGAGAGCTATGTGGACAGGGATGTAAAGTTGAAACCCTTCCAATTATTGAATACACTCGAACTCTGTATTACTAAAGGAGCCTTTCGATACCATCACCTACCTTGGGTTGTTGTTGTTGTGGTCTTCAGTCCTGAGACTGGTTTGATGCAGCTCTCCATGCTACTCTATCCTGTGCAAGCTTCTTCATCTCCCAGTACCTACTGCAACCTACATCCTTCTGAATCTGCTTAGTGTATTCATCTCTTGGTCTCCCTCTACGATTTTTACCCTCCACGCTGCCCTCCAATGCTAAATTTGTGATCCCTTGATGCCTCAAAACATGTCCTACCAACCGAACCCTTCTTCTAGTCAAGTTGTGCCACAAACTTCTCTTCTCCCCAATCCTATTCAATACCTCCTCATTAGTTACGTGATCTACCCACCTTATCTTCAGCATTCTTCTGTAGCACCACATTTCGAAAGCTTCTATTCTCTTCTTGTTCAAACTGGTTATCGCCCATGTTTCACTTCCATACATGGCTACACTCCACACAAATACTTTCAGAAACGACTTCCTGACACTTAAATCTATACTCGATGTTAACAAATTTCTCTTCTTCAGAAACGATTTCCTTGCCATTGCCAGTCTACATTTTATATCCTCTCTACTTCGACCATCATCAGTTATTTTACTCCCTAAACAGCAAAACTCCTTTACTACTTTAAGTGTCTCATTTCCTAATCTAATCCCCTCAGCATCACCCGTTTTAATTTGACTACATTCCATTATCCTCGTTTTGCTTTTGTTGATGTTCATCTTATATCCTCCTTTCAAGACACTGTCCATTCCGTTCAACTGCTCTTCCAAGTCCTTTGCTGTCTCTGACAGAATTACAATGTCATCGGCAAACCTCAAAGTTTTTACTTCTTCTCCATGAATTTTAATACCTACTCCGAATTTTTCTTTTGTTTCCTTTACTGCTTGCTCAATATACAGATTGAATAACATCGGGGAGAGGCTACAACCCTGTCTCACTCCTTTCCCAACCACTGCTTCCCTTTCATGCCCCTCGACTCTTATAACTGCCATCTGGTTTCTGTACAAATTGTAAATAGCCTTTCGCTCCCTGTATTTTACCCCTGCCACCTTCAGAATTTGAAAGAGAGTATTCCAGTTAACGTTGTCAAAAGCTTTCTCTAAGTCTACAAATGCTAGAAACGTAGGTTTGCCTTTTCTTAATCTTTCTTCTAAGATAAGTCGTAAGGTTAGTATTGCCTCACGTGTTCCAACATTTCTACGGAATCCAAACTGATCCTCCCCGAGGTCCGCTTCTACCAGTTTTTCCATTCGTCTTTAAAGAATTCGCGTTAGTATTTTGCAGCTGTGACTTATTAAACTGATAGTTCGGTAATTTTCACATCTGTCAACACCTGCTTTCTTTGGGATTGGAATTATTATATTCTTCTTGAAGTCTGTGGGTATTTCGCCTGTCTCATACATCTTGCGCACCAGATGGTAGAGTTTTGTCATGACTGGCTCTCCCAAGGCCATCAGTAGTTCTAATGGAATGTTGTCTACTCCCGGGGCCTTGTTTCGACTCAGGTCTTTCAGTGCTCTGTCAAACTCTTCACGCAGTATCTTATCTCCCATTTCATCTTCATCTACATCCTCTTCCATTTCCATAATATTGTCCTCAAGTACATCGCCTTGTACAAACCCTCTATATACTCCTTCCACCTTTATGCCTTCCCTTCTTTGCTTAGAACTGGGTTGCCATCTGAGCTCTTGATATTCATACAAGTGGTTCTCTTCTCTCCAAAGGTCTCTTTAATTTTCCTGTAGGCAGTATCTATCTTACCCCTAGTGAGACAAGCCTCTACATCCTTACATTTGTACTCTAGCCATCCCTGATTAGCCATTTTGCACTTTCTGTCGACCTTGTTTTTGAGACGTTTGTATTCCTTTTTGCCTGCTTCATTTACTGCATTTTTATATTTTCCCTTTCATCAATTAAATTCAATATTTCTTCTGTTACCCAAGGATTTCTATTAGCCCTCGTCTTTTTACCTACTTCATCGTCTGCTGCCTTCACTACTTCATCCCTCAGAGCTACCCATTCTTCTTCTACTGTATTTCTTTCCCCCATTCCTGTCAATTGTTCCCTTATGCTCTCCCTGAAACTCTCTACAACCTCTGGTTCTTTCAGTTTAGCCAGGTCCCATCTCCTTAAATTCCCGCCTTTTTGCAGTTTCTTCAGTTTCAATCTGCAGTTCCTAACCACTAGATTGTGGTCAGAATCCACATCTGCCCCTGGAAATGTCTTACAATTTAAAACCTGGTTCCTAAATCTCTGTCTTACCATTATGTAATCTATCTGATACCTTTTAGTATCTCCAGGATTCTTCCAGGTATACAACCTTCTTTCATGATTCTTGAACCAAGTGTTAGCTATGATTAAGTTATGCTCTGTGCAAAATTCTACAAGGCGGCTTCCTCTTTCATTTCTTCCCCCCAATCCATATTCACCTACTATATTTCCTTCTCTCCCTTTTTCTACTGACGAATTCCAGTCACCCATGACTATTAAATTTTCGTCTCCCTTCACTACCTGAATAATTTCTTTTATCTCGTCATACATTTCATCAATTTCTTCATCATCTGCAGAGCTAGTTGGCATATAAACTTGTACTACTGTAGTAGGCATGGGCCTTGTGTCTATCTTGGCCACAATAATGCGTTCACTATGCTGTTTGTAGTAGCTAACCCGCACTCCTATTTTTTTATTCATTATTAAACCTACTCCTGCATTACCCCTATTTGATTTTGTATTTATAACACTGTAATCACCTGACCAAAAGTCTTGTTCCTCCTGCCACCGAACTCCACTAATTCCCACTATATCTAACTTTAACCTATCCATTTCCCTTTTTAAATTTTCTAACCTACCTGCCCGATTAAGGGATCTGACATTCCACGCTCCGATCCGTAGAATGCCAGTTTTCTTTCTCCTGATAACGACCATCACAGCTGACATTTATTGTTAACAACTGAGACATCTTGCACACAGTCCAAGAACAACGACCAGGAAGACTGCCTGAAGTGATGCTATTCCACGTTAACGGCCGCTAGCGTTGTGCTAGGCTGACAAAAGTCACTACACAGGAGTTGGCTTGGAATGTCATTCCGTATGCACTTTATTCACCTGATCTTGCTCCTTCAGATTTTCACCTTTTCCGCTATTTATCGAACAATCTTCAAAGACATTAGTTTCTGGATAAAAATGCGCTCCCGGCATGGCTCGACGAGTTCATCGCCTCAAAACATAGTGGTTTCTACAGTCGCGGAATTCAAAAGTTAACACAGCTCTAACAAATGGTTCAAATTGCTCTGAGCACTATGGGACTTACCATCTGAGGTCATCAGTCCCCTAGAACTTAGAACTACTTAAACCTAACTAACCTAAAGACATCACAGACATCCATGCCCGAGGCAGGATTCGAACCTGCGACCGTAGCGGTCGCGCGGTTCCGGACTGAAGCGCCTAGAACCGCTTGGCCACCGCGGCCGGCACAGCTCTAACAGTCTGTTGAAAATTGTGAAGGGGCATATATTATTGATGCCCAAAATATTATGTGTATCTGTTCGGTTTATTAAACTTGTGGAAAAACGCTACGAACTTATGCACGATCATGTAGCATGCCACTTGTGGAGTGGGGCATCCTGTATATTTTCACTCTTCAGTGCACCAATTTTCCCAGGGACGCATGACTTAACGAGATGTTGGTGACAGAACTCTGTATTCTGACTGTTCAGAAAGATCCCATTTTCCTCGAAAATCAATCAATACTTTATTCCCCTGAGGAGAGAGGAAGAAGCCAGTGGGTGCGATGTCATGAGAATGCGGGGAGGGGGACTGACACAAAATTTGCCTGCCAAGACAAGCAGCGCATGTGACTGCGTCCTGCCAAGAACTAGCTAGGGTTTGTCATGGAGCGAAAACACCCCCTTCCTACAGCTTTCTGCGACGACTCGTATTGACAGCCTCCCGCAATCTTGTGAGTAGTGTGCTGCCGTGACGGTGTTCCCCTTAAGAGCGAATCTGTTTGCACCATACAAGGACTGTCTCGAAAAAAATAGCATCACCTTCTCCAATGACAGTTGGATCATCGACTTTTTCGGCGATGATGAACCAATATGTATCCACTGCTTGCTCTGCTCCTTTGTCTCGAGGTCATGATAATATTCCCAGCCTTCAAACATAGTGGTTAGACGGCTAAAGAAGTCAAATAAATTGGCCTGACACAGTTGGAATATCTGCGCTGGTGCCTTTGTTCTACGGTTTTCTTATGTGGGGGTGGGCAGTCGCGGAACCCAGTGAACGGAGACCCTTAGTCATGCTCAAAATCTCCCAATTGTGCTACGAGTGTCACTGACCACGAGGGCCTTAACTTCCCTTGCGATTTACCAATTCTGCACAAAGATATGGTGTGTGACTTGGCCCTTCATCGTTCAGACTTTTTTGACGACACTGGAAGCGTATGCACCACTCAATAACTGAGTCTTACGATGCTGAATTGCCTCTGCAGATTTCCACCGACTCATCATGAATTATACCAGCGTTTTCCCCCTCAAATGCATAACGCGAATTATAGCACGATCCTCTTTTAAGTTTCTCAGTTATTTGCGCCATTTTCTTTTGGCTCCTCTACCGGTGTGCTACGCTACTGTGCACTGAGGGATTTCTGTGTGTACCAGACTGCAGATACGTACCTGCAAACAAACAAAAAATTAATTACCTGGTTTCGTTTTTTTTAGGTTATAATTAGAACCTTATGATTACTCCTCACATACACTAAAAAGAAAAAGGCGTACCATGAAGGAGTTATCAGGAAACAATGGAAATCGGTAGATGTGTTGTACATGTTAACACAAAAATGTTCTCAACTGAAAAGAGATTCGGCGACCTTGCTAGCCAAGAGACGATTTGGCAAGCATAAAGACAAACAGCAGAACCACTTGTGGTATGCTGGAGAGCGCCATCTTCCTGAAATGTAAGCCCAGGATGGCTTGCCTTGAAGTGCAACAAATATCGTCTCTGTACCGCTGTGATGTAAAGGTTCCGCGGATGACAACCAAAGGAGAGCTGTTATGAAAAGAAATGTCACCCCACATCATCAATCCTGTTTGTAGGGCCGTACGGCTGGTGACAGTCTGGTTGGTGTTCCACCACTGTGGGACATCTCGAGACACGTCTTCGCAGGTCATCGGGGATCATCTCGAAGCGGGTCATCACTGAAGACAATTCCAATCCAGTCACTGCGATTCCAGGCCAGTTTTGTTGCCCTTCTTGGTATGCCATCCTGCGCTTAAACGTCAGAAATATAATGCCCATCCATACACGGTGAGAGATTCCACAGCTTCTTTTCGTGCTTGCCAAACCCTACTTTGGCCAACAAGGAAGCCGGACCTCTCCCCAATTTAGAACCTTTAGGGCATTATGAATAGGGCCCCTCAACCATCTTGGGTTTTTGACAGTCTAACTTGCTAACTGGACAGAATTTAGCACATCCCGCAGGAGGGCTTCCATCAACTCTGTCAATCAGTGCCAAGCCAAATAACTGCTTCCTTAGGGGCCAGAGATGGACCAAAACATTATTGGCTTGCGAAATTGTGAAGCTTTTTCCATTGAATAAATCATCCAATTTTTCCGAAACTGCAAACATTTGCTTGTTGTACATGTACATCACACCTACTGATTTACGTTCTATTCGGATAATTCCTTCGTCGTGCGAGCCTTTTTTTTTCCTTCGAGTGTATTATCTGTAGCATCCCTCCTGCTGTTGCATACCGTGTATTCATACTGTAATTAAGTTTATTCGTGAAATGGTCGTACTGGATCTTAACCAACAGTAATGTGTTTGGTTTGTAACGAGCCGCACAATTCCAATCTGTGCCCGACTTTCTGTAACTATCACTGATGAGATGCCATATGACTTATAATTGTTGTATCTTACATCGTTAAGAACCAAAGGGTGCTAGATACTTTCTTGCATAACTAGAGGTAGCTTACATTTCGGTCTCACGGCACTAGTTGTAGCCTCGCGTACTTTTGGTCACTACCAAGGCTAGAGTTGGTGTTAAATGGTGTTAGTATGATGACTCCTGGCCGTGATTAATGTAGTGTCTGGTGAGCTTATCAGATTGGATGAGTCTTTCGACTAAGGATCAAGTATGGTACATCGGATTGGCGGTACTCACGCATACCTTTGAAAATGAATTCACAGCTGAAACTGTTCAAAACGGAAATAAAATATAGTCGGCACTTGTGTGTTCCTAAGGGACCAAACTACTGAGGTCATCGGTTCCTAGACTTACACAATACTTACACTAAGTTATGCTAAGAACAACACACACGCCCACGCCCGAGGGAGGACTCGAACCTCCGGCGGGAGGGACCGCGCAATCCGTGACATGGCGCCTCTTACAAAGCAGCCTGCCCGCGCGGCTTAGTCGGTACTCCTGCGACAGTAGACGCTACTAATATGTTCCAAAAGCCACGCATAAAAACTGGAGTGTTCCAGGAGAGAAAAGTAGATCAAATATTTTGTACAGCCCATAGACAAGATACGATCGTCATACTATAACTATCCAATAGCACAGGGTCAATTTTTGAATATTATACACGTCCTCCTGCTTAGGTAAATGCAGCAAATCAGTTGGTTCCTTCGCATTAGATGCGGTCTACGGTGCGCCTTAAGGGTGTATGAAGGCACCATTTACTTTATGTACAGTTCCTGAGAAAACCCGAAAAAAGCATTTTTCACCATTTTCATTCGACATCTAAAAGACTAAATATCTCAATAACTAACAACAGCACATTGCTCAAATTCTAACAGTGTATTCTCTAGGCATTTTTCTAGAAGTGTCATTCTTCCGTTTTCAAAACTCATTACCGGTTATGGAAGAACACTCCAAAAACATGGCTTCTGGCTACCAAAACAGACCCGCAGATTCCAAGCCGCTTGTTTTTGTTGTTGTTGTTGTGGTGGTCTACAGTCCTGAGACTGGTTTGATGCAACTCTCCATGCAACTCTATCCTGTTCAAGCATCTTCATCTCCCAATACCTACTCCAGCCTACATCCTTCTGCATCTGCTTAGTGTATTCATCTCTTGGTCTCCCTCTACGATTTTTACCCTCCAAGCTGCGCTCCAGTACTAAATTGGTAATCCCTTCATGCCTCAGAACATGTCCTACCAACCGATCCCTTCTTCTGGTCAAGTTGTGCCACAAACTCCTCTTCTCCCCAATTCTATTCAATACCTCCTCATTAGTTATGGCTCTACCCATCTAATCTTCAGCATTCTTTTGTAGCACCACATTTCGAAAGCTTCTATTCTCTTCTTGTCTAAACTATTTATCGTCCACGTTTCACTTCCATCCATGGCTACACTCCATACAAATACTTTCAGAAACGACTTACTGACACTTAAGTCTATACTCGATGTTAACAAATTTCTCTTCCTTGCCATTGCCAGTCTGTATTTTATATCCTCTCTACTTCGACCATCATAAGTTATTTTGCTCACCAACTAGCACAACTCCTTTACTACTTTAAGTGTCTCATTTCTTAATCTAATTCCCTAAGCATCACCAAATTTAATTCGACTACATTCCATTATCTTCGTTTTGCTTTTGTTGATTTTCATCTTATACCCTCCTCTCAAGACACTGTCCATTCCATTCAACTGCTCTTCCAAGTCCTTTGCTATCTCTGACAGAACTACAATTTCATCGGCGAACCTCAAAGTTTTTATTTCTTCTCCATGGATTTTAATGCCTACTCCAAACTTTTCTTTTGTTTCCTTTACTGCTTGCTCAATATACAGATTGAATAGCATTAGGGAGAGGCTAAAACTCTGTCTCACTCCCTTCCCAACCACTGCTTCCCTTTCATGTCCCTCGCCTCTTATGAGTGCCATCTGGTTTCTGTACAAATTGTAAATAGCCTTTCGCTCCATATATTTTACCCCTGCCACCTTCATAATTTGAAAGAGAGTATTCCAGTCAACATTATCAAAAGCCTTCTCTAAGTCTACAAATGCTAGAAACGTAGGTTTGCCTTTCCTTAATCTATCTTCTAAGATAAGGCGTAGGGTTAGTTTTGCCTCACGTGTTCCAACATTTCTACCAGTTTTTCAATTCGTGTGTGAAGAATTCGCGTTAATAATTTCCAGATGTGACTTATTAAACTGATAGTTTGGTAATTTTCTCATCTGTCAACCCCTGCTTTCTTTGGGATTGGAATTCTTCTTCTTCTGCTTTTACGGCCTCATTGGACCACTTCAGTCAATCATTTCTGGTCCTCTTCTTTGGTATTTTCCCCTTCCGAGTGGCCCAGTATCTCTTCATTCGTTCCGATGCTTTTTGTCGTTCCTTATCTGTAAATACCCTTTTCATTGTATGTCGTTTGTCAATTTTTGGTTTAAATCTTATTTCTGTGTCCCTCAACTTCTTTAAATTTGGCGTTTTGTTCTGCAAATCATCTAGAGTTATTTCCAGTTCTTCCATATCCTCTCTTATTTCCTTAAGCCATCCTCCTTGTTGTTTCAAATTCCAGAGTTTCTCAATAATTTTCCTTGATAATCTGGTTTCTGGTGTCCTCAGAATGTGACCACAAAAAGAGATCCTTTTCTTTCGTATAGTATCAGTGATGGGCTCCAGTTCTCTGTATACCACTTCATTTGGAACTATCCGCCATTCCCCAGCTTTTCGATATTTCTTATTTATGCATGTTCTAGCAATTCTTCTCTCTACTTTTAAAATTTTGTCAATTCTGTTTTTCTGGGTGACTTTAAAAAGAGTTTCACTTCCATATGTAACCTCTGGTTGAACCACCGTCTTGTAATGTTTTAATTTTGTTTTAATTGATAGACATTTTTTACTGTACGTAGACCATGTTAGTTTTTGAGCTTTTATCATTTTATTAGTTCTTGCTCGCCATGCAGGTTTCTCGTCCAATTTATGTGTTATAATTTCACCCAGGTATTTAAATTGTTTCACTATTTTAATTTCCCTATTGTTCACTGTGATGTGATCTATTACAAGTGGATCCGTTACCATTATTTCAGTCTTTTCAAATGATATCTGGAGTCCTAATTTTTGTGCTATATTTTGTAAGCTTGTTATTTGTTTCGTGTCTTCCTGAATATTATTAGCTAGTAATGCTAGGTCATCAGCAAATCCCAAGCAATTTAGGTTTATTTTATCTTTCTTAGTTCCAATTTTAATATTCATAGGATTTTCCTTGTACCATTCTCTCATTACATATTCAAGAGCACAATTGAATAGCAATGGTGATAAACGGTCTCCCTGTCTCAACCCTGTTTTAATCGTAAATGGTTCAGATATTTCTCCTCTAAATTTTACTTTGGATTTGGTGTTTGTTAAGGTTAACTGTATCATTTTTATTAATTTAGGATGAAGACCAAAATTCCTTAATATTTTCATCGTTGAAGATCTGTGGATGCAATCATACACATTTTTGAAATCTACAAAGGTTATGACTAGTTGTTTTTGCCTTCTTTTGTAGACATCCATAACTAACTTCAAGGTGATTATCTGTTCTGGGCAGCTTCTCCAGGATCTAAATCCTCCTTGATATTCTCCCAGTTCCAGTTCTAGTTGATCTTTACAGCGGTTGTATAGTATTCTTGACATGATCTTATACGTGCAGTCCAAAAGGGAAATTCCTCTATAGTTGTCTGGATTTGATTTTTCTCCTTTCTTATGTAATGGATGTATTATAGCAGTAGTCCAATTTTCTGGTAATTTCTCTTCATTCCAGATTTTTACTATGCATTGGTGTAATGCTATCTTTACTGGTTCTGCTGCATATTTCCAAAGTTCAGCAAACGTTTGATCTTCTCCACTTGCTTTGTAGTTTTTGAGTTCTTTCAAAGCTCTGTAGACCTCATTAATTATAGGTGGATTTATATTTTCTGCTGGTGTTTTAATTGGGGTTTCTGTGTTTATCTGAAGAAGTTCTGGGGGATCTTCACAATTTAGTAACTTGTTAAATGTTTCTGCTAGAATTTCTGTATTTTTACTATTGCTATGGGCTAGGTTATTATCTTTATCTTTTAACATTAATGTTGGAGGATCATATCTTTGTAAATGTCTGCCAAATATTTTGTAATAGTCTCTTGAGTTTGTTTTTTCACTATTTGTTTCTATCATTAGAAGTATATCTTTTTGGTACTGACGTTTAACTCTCCTTATTATTTTTTGTGTTGTCTTCCTTTGTTTTGTGAGTTCCAAATATGATTTTTCTGTTTTTTCATTTTGATGCCTTAACCAGGCTTGGTGTCGATCCAACACTGCTTCATCACATTCATCGTTCCACCACTGGTGTTTTTTCCTTGGATTTATAGGGGCAACTTGTTCAGCTATTTGTTTCAATTTGGGAATTATTTCTTCCAGATCATCTGTTATTTTTATATCCCTGGTTTGTGCTTCATAATCTTCATTTTGTATCAGTTTATGAGGGTCATAGGTTCTCTTCTTCTTCTGGTGGGATTTTTTCTTTGCTAATGGGGTTAATTTAATTTTGATTTTTATCATGTAATGATCTGATCCGGTATCTGTCCCTCTCAGTACTTTCACATTGTAAATTTCCTTGTGGTAATTCTTATCCATGCAGACATGGTCCAGTTGCCATTCTCCTTTTTTCCAGTCTGGATGTTTCCAAGTTTTTAGTTTACTTGGTCTTCTCTTAAAATACGTCGACTTTGAGATCATGTCATGGTTTCTGCAAAATTCCACTAGTCTTATGCCATTTTTGTTTGTTCTTCTTTGTGCTGTTCATTTCCCTATTATGTCTCTATATCTCTTTTCCCTTCCTAACTGGGCATTGAAGTCTCCAATTAAAATTTTGATGTGATTTTTATTAATGTTATTCGTTGTTTGATCTAAGAACTCCCAAAATTTTTCTACCTCTTCTCTGTGTTCTTTTTTATTATTTTTATCATTTGCCGGGGCATGGGCATTTATTATTGTGTACGTTTTATTTGCAGCTTTTAGAGTTAATGTTGAGAGCGTGGGAGATTGTGCTTTAAATTCTATTATGGACTCTATTATTTTCAGACTCACCACGAATCCTGTTCCAAATTGTGGACACTGTTTCATGACTCTTTTCCCTGGTATTCCCTTATAAATCCTATATCCTTGTGATTCTATCGGCTCCTGATCAGTATTTCTCATTTCTTGAAGTCCGGTTATGAGAATCCCCTTGCGATCCATTTCATCCGTCAGAATTTTGAGTTTGCCTGGTTGTATGAGGGAATTTATATTGCGTGTCGCAATGTAGTTTATTTGTCCTGTTTTGAGTTTTGGTCGTCTGTCCGTTTTGGGTATTTTCAGATGCTCCGACTCATCCAAGTTATCTTTCAGGTGTCTGCCCACCGTATGCGAGTGCAGTCTTCCTTGGTTATTGCCAAGCGGTGGATTATTCCTTGAAAAATTTCCTTCCATGTTTGACTTTCAAAGGTAGTCAACCTTGTATGGAGCAAGCTCCGAGTTACAACTACGGTTGTTAGCCGTAGAGGTTGTTTAGTGTTTGGTCCGCGAGAGCTATTTTATTTCGCTCAAGTCCGCCGGTAAACCGGTGAGGACCCCCCTATCCGCCACCTGGGACGCGCCACGTCGGAGTATCACCTCTCCGCCTGCTACGACACCGTAGTAGGTTCGTGGGGGATTGGAATTATTATATTCTTCTTGAAGTCTGAGGGAATTTCGCCTGGCTCATACATCTTGCTCACCAGATGGTAGAATTTTGTCAGGGCTGGCTCTCCAAGGCTGTCAGTAGTTCTAATAGAATGTTGTCTACTCCCGGGGCCTTGTTTCGACTTCATCTTCATCTACACCCTCTTCCATTTCCATAATATTGTCCTCAAGAACATCGCCCCTGTATAGACCCTCTATGTACTCCTTCCACCTTTCTGCTTTCCCTTCTTTGCTTAGAACTGGGTTTCCATCTGAGCTCGTGATATTCATGCAAGGGTTTTCTTTTCTCCAAAGGTCTCTTTAATTTTCCTGTAGGCAGTATCTATCTTACCCCTCATGAGATAAGCCTCTACATCCTTACATTCGTCGTCTAGCCATCATGCTTAGCCATTTTCCACTTCCTGTCGATCTCATTTTTGAGACGTTTGTATTCCTATTTACCTGCTTCATTTACTGCATTTTTGTATTTTCTCCTTTCATCAATTAAATTCAGTATCTCTTCTGTTACCCATGGATTTGTATTAGTTCTCGTCGTTTTACCTACTTGATCCTCTGCTGCCTTCACTATTTCATCCCTCAAAGCTACCCATTCTTCTTCTACTGTATTTCTTTCCCCCATTCCGCTCAATTGTTCCCTTATGCTCTCCCTAAAACTTTGTACAACCTCTGGTTCTTTCATTTTATCCGGGTCCCATCTCCTTAAATTCCCACCTTTTTTTCAGTTTCTTCAGTTTTAACCTACAGGTCATAACCAATAGATTGTGGTCAGAGTCCACATCTGCCCCTGGAAATATCTTATAATTTAAAACCTGGTTCCTGAACGTGTCTTACCATTATATAATCTATCTGAAACCTTCTACTATCTCCAGGGTTCTTCCATGTATACAACCTTCTTTCATGATTCTTGAACCAAGTGTTAGCTATGATTAAGTTGTGCTCTGTGCAAAATTCTACCAGGCGGCTTCCTCTTTCATTTCTTGGCCCCTATCCATATTCACCTACTACGTTTCCTTCTTTGCCTTCCCCTACTACCGAATTCCAGTCACCCGTGACTATTAAATTTTCGTCTCCCTTCACTACCTGAATAATTTCTTTTATCTCATCATACATTTCATCAATTTCTTCATCATCTGCGGAGCTAGTTGGCATACAAACTAGTACTACTGTAGTAGGCGTGGGCTTTGTGTCTATCTTGGACACAATAATGTGTTCACTATGCTGTTTGTAGTAGCTTACCCGCACTCCTATTTTTTATTCATTATTAAACCTACTCCTGCGTTACTCCTATTTGATTTTGTATTAATAACCCTGTATTCACCTGACCAAAAGTCTTGTTCCTCCTGCCACCGAACTTCACTAATTCCCACTATATCTAACTTTAACATATCCATTTCCCTTTTTAAATTTTCTAACCTACCTGCCCGATTAAGGGATCTGACATTCCACCCTCCGATCCGTAGAACGCCAGTCTTCTTTCTCCTGATAACGACGTCCTCTTGAGTAGTCCCCGCCCGGAGATACGAATTGGGGACAATTTTACCTCCGGAATATTTTACCCAAGAGGATGCCATCATCATTTAATCATACAGTAAAGCTGCATGCCCTCAGAAAAAAATACGGCTGTAGTTTCCCCTTGCTTTCAGCCGTTCGCAGTACCACAACAGCAAGGCCGTTTTGGTTAGTGTTACAATGCCAGATCAGTCAACCATCCAGACTGTTGCCCCTGCAACTTCAGGAACCACACGTTTGTCTGGCCTCTCAACAGATATTCCTCCGTTGTGGTTGCACCTACGGTACGGCTATATGTATCGCTGAGGCACGCAAGCCTCCCCACCAACGGCAAGGTCCATGGTTCATGGGGGGGCCAAGACGGTTATGCATAGGAAATGGCTGAAAATTTTAGTATATATTCCTAAAATCCCGATCTGCTGAAAATTTTAGTATATATTCCTAAAATCCCGATCTAGAATGAACTTGAAATTTTTTAAAATTATCTTTATCCTTTTACGAGACACAGATGTAAGTTATCCTACTTGTAAACGGAAGATACGCACGGGTGCTAAATTTCTTTTCATATGAGTGACATGCCGTGCTATAGCAGCGAAAAGAATGGACGCAACGGATAAATAATTAATCGTACGAGAGCACAGAACAGGTGATTATATTCCTGTCTAAGAGGTTGTAACTGAAAGGTGGGTTACCAGCTGCATATTTCTACTTTCTTCAACGCCTTTAAAATGTTCCCAAAAATTGTGGCATGCTAACATGTTCGCGCCTGTTTATGCTGAGAGAGTGGGAGACAGTGGTCGTGGGAAGGAGAGGGAAAAGCAATAAACACTGGGAGACAGTAGACAGTGTTTGTGGTATACAAAGAGTGAAGGAGACAATGGCAGTGGGAGTGGAATTAAAGAAAAAGAATAAAGTAGAGGTGGATGAGAGCCAGTGATAATGAGAGACAGAGTCTTTAACAATGACAACGAGGAGTAGAGAGACAGACAGTGACGGTGAGAAGGGACAGCAGCAGTAGAAATGAATGAATGAGATAGTATCAGTAATAGAGAGCGAGAGGGAGACACTGACAGTGAGAGGAGGCGGTAGTAGTAGGACAGAATGAAGGAGACTGTGGCTGTGAGACAAGAGAGGGTAACACTTAGAGAGAGACACAAAGAGATAACATCAATGAGTTGGGCTGCATTGAGCAAGTGAGAATGGGGAAAAGGGAGCGAATGGGTATGAGCGACTTACAGCGATGAATAGCAGGTGTCAGCGAGATCAGTTAAGGGAGCTTGTGACAGTGAGAGATAAGCTGCATGTTAAAAAGAGCGCGAATATGTTCGTATGCCAAAAGTTTTGAGAAAATGTTTAAAGGTACTAAGGATAGTAAAATGAGGCAGCTGGTACGCCACTTTTGAGACATAATCTTTCAGGCAGGAGCATTTTGGCCTTTGCTTTTCTCCGATGGACCATTTTTCGGCTGGTTAGGTTTTACTTATTTCAGTAACCACCAATGTAGAAAACTTCCTTTTTGAGACAGTCGCGAATTTAACTTCGGAAACGATGTATTTCATAAAAATTCGGGAATTAATTCTTTGGTTGAAAGCATTGTAAGAACCATTGCTAGTGGTAATGGAATAGTTTTATTACTGCACGTCTCCAGAAAATTGCATTAGCGGCTGTTGTGGAATGCCTTGGCGTGGGGAGGGCGGTAACTCAACGTCACAGGACAATGATATGGTTAAGGATAATCTCCATACTTTTAATCGTTGTCGTGATGTCAACACTGTTTTACTTTACGGTATTCTGCTCGAAGTGATTTAGGCATTTGGTTTAGTGGGAAGAATGTCAAAACAAATTTCTTTCAGACTAGTAAGCACACCGGTTGTCATATAGGGTAAGCTCTCCTTACGCCTATTCTTGTCACGAAAACTTCATTACTTTTTTTATTACTTGCTGTTAGATCTCCTGAAACGTTTCTATACACGTCGAGATATAAAATAACTCGACGATCGTGAACTGCATAGTGAGTTTTGTGTACAAACACTGGGGAGTAAATTACATTTTCCACTTGGGCTGGTACATTTCGCGCCATAAGAAAGGATATAGTCATGTGATGATAAGCTCAAATCTCAACCGTCTAGAAGCCTGGAAGCGCTCAACTGTTCTCAACCAACCCATTGTGGTGGCATTCAAATATGCGCTCAGCTGTGTAAAGACGTTTGGAGTCTCTCTAGGAATCGTGACAGAGAAAAAGAGCAGAGTCGACCTCATTTATCAAAACTTCAGAGGAATTAGTTCTCAATATCATCGCCTACATGTAGCACGTTCATGTCTTTTATACACATGCAGAAAATATTATTCACCTTATCGTTTACCCATTCAGAAATTTTGACAGCTGTCCAACAACATTACATTGCAGTATACGGATGATAGTAGGCAAACTTCTATATGAGTGGGTTTCTTGACATGAGCGTTCCAAATTTCGTAGCTGTTTTATGCAAATAATGGAAAAATTTGACGAAAAAGCTTATGCGTTCTCCAGTAAATTCCGTATTTTATTGCTAACATGCTTTCCCATGCCTACGTCTACGTCAAGTAATGATGAATGTGAACGCTGTCATCCGAAAAGTACAGGTTTGGACAATGTTATGACTCCCCTGCCAGAACGTAGTCCTCATTTATTTTCATTAAAGTGCCCTTCAAGGCCGTGAACTGCGAAACAAGAGGAGAAATATTGGTCGGACTGAGTCCGCAACTTCGGAGCCGTCGTTAACGGAGAAGCCTGCTTTATTGTGTGGAAAGCGTATTCCTCGGTATCAGCCAGTCTCTCAGATCCCGCCGTGCTGAACCAACAGGTTCGCCGCAGTAATTATTAATTTGTCTGACAATAGTCTCCACCCGGGGGCCTCCTTTGATCATCAATAATGCAATTGTGTGTATACTGGAGCGACGGCGGCACCCTTAATCCGGCAACATTTTCTATTAATAAAGGGATTCGTCACCAAATGCGAGAATAAAGGCAATTTCGAAAGCCCTTGATGGTACAAATGACCGAACAGGCGGCCTCGGGCGATGGATAATTAGAAATTCTGCCGCTCTGCCTTCCTGAGAGCGCATTAGGGCCACGGCGACATTCATTCCACGCCCAAGACCCACAGCGTCAAGACTCAGCGAGGACGGCGATCGTCACTGTGTTTCAGTCACAGGGCTGCCAACCTTTCACACTAACCTTTCTCTCTTGTCTGATTTCATTTTTTTCCCGCATGTCATCGGCACAGCGACTGTTTTGCTGATGTCATCCACCTGTGTTCAAAAAAAAAAAAAATGGCTCTGAGCACTATGGGACTCAACATCTGAGGTCATCAGTCCCCTAGAACTTAGAACTACTTAAACTAACCTAAGGACATCACACACATCCATGCCCGAGGCAGGATTCGAACCTGCGACCGTAGCAGTCACGCGGTTCCGGACTGAAGTGCCTAGAACCGCACGGCCACCGCGGCCGGCACCTGTGTTCAGTGATGACATTATGCGTATAGAGCTTATGTTTAGAAGTCCACACCCTCCCAACACTCACGCTTACGTAGCTATCTAAACAATAAAATATGAATTGCAGTTTCCACATTGGCTCAGCTTGATTGCTTATCTTTAGATAATTACGACAATAGAATGGTGCTGTAGCTATAATAATGACAATAGCTAAAGTTTATTTCCAATACAAAATGCAGATGTAACTTTATAAGCTCCATCTACATCTCCGAAAATGCATCTTATGGCGTGTGGCGAGTGTATTCTTGTGTACAAATGTCACTTCAATTCTTTCCTGCTCCAGTCACGAATGGTTTGCTGGAAGAACGATTGTTGGTACGCCTCCGTGCGAGGTCGAATCCCTGTAATTTTATCTTCTTGGTATTTTCGCGATATATACGTAGGAGGAAGCAATATATTGGTTGAACGCACGCTCTCGGGATTTTAACTGTTACCACACCATGACGCACAACGCCTCTCTTGTAGCCTCTGCCACTGTAGTTGGCTGGGCGTCCTCGTGACGCTTACGCTCTTACTAAATGAAGCTTTAACGAAAAGTAGTATAACCTTGCTTATCTCGTGCTTACAACGGCCCTGGTACGTCAGCAATGTCTCTAGATCGCCAGAGTCTGGACTTCAATTGCAGGGCCGCATAGAAGTGAAACAGCAACTGCACGTAGGGAACTAGGCATGGTGTATACCCTCGATGGGGTTTCTTTGGCCACAATCCCCGGTTTCTGCGATGTGCAAGTACCACTTTCTAGTCATTCTTTCCTCTTACTACCTTTTCTATGGGTTACATCAGTTTTCTGCTTGCTTTCACCCGACGACATCATTTTTCGAAATCTTTGAAGAGGTGATGTATTGTACAATAGTATCGCAGCTTAGCAAAACTAACATCCTCAGCAAATCACAGTTTGAATTTCAGAAGAGTTGTTGTACTATGCATGCTATTATCATGTTCACTCGCCAAATTTTACAAGCATTAAATAATGAAATGGCGCCCGTTGGTATTTTCTGAGAGCTATCTAAGGCATTTGATTGTGTATATCACAGAAGATACGCTAAGTTTTATGGAACAAGAATGAAATTTTCACTCTACAGCGGAGTGCGCGCTGATATGAAACTTATTGGCAGATTAAAACTGTGTGCCGGACCGAGACTCGAACTCGGGACCTTTGCCTTTCGCGGGCAAGCGCTCTACCGACTGAGCTACCCACGTACGACTAACGGCCCGTCCTCACAGCTTTACTTTTGCCAGTACCTCGTCTCCTACCTTCCGAACTTTACAGAAGCTCTCCTGGAAGGAAGTTTGGAAGGTAGGAGACGAGGTACTGGCGGAATTAAAACTGTGAGGACGGGGCGTGAGTCGTGCATGGGTAGCTCAGTCGGTAGAGCGCTTACCCGCGAAAAGCAAAGGTCCCGAGTTCGAGTCGCTGTCCGGCACACAGTTTTAATCTGCCAGGAAGTTTCATATCAGCGCACACTCCGCTGTAGAGTGAAAATTTCATTCTAGAAACATCCCCCAGGCAGTGGCCAAGCCATGTCTCCGCAATATCCTTTCATTCAGGAGTGCTAGTTCTGCTTGGTTCGCAGGAGAGCTTCTGTAAAGTTTGGAAGGTAGCAGACGAGGTACTGGCGGAATTAAAGCTGTGAGGAGGGGGCGTGAGCCGTGCATGGGTAGCTCAGTCGGTACAGCGCTTGCCCGCGAAAGGCAATGGTCCCGAGTTCGAGTCTCGCTCCGGCACACAGTTTTAATCTGCCAGGAAGTTTCTATGGAACTGATGGTACAGCCAGCCAATGGGCGATGTATTATCTAACCAAACAATGCTTAAAGTTTTACTTAGTTATTCGTCCAGTATAGTCCGGGGATGTAATTCTGACTGAGGAGAAAACACATATTGGTTCCCCAAGGCGTAATCTTCGATCCACTATTGTTCCTCATATTTTTAAACGATCTTTCGCCTAATAAACTATAAGCAGGATTAGTTGTTTTTGCAGATGACACTAGTATTGTATTCAGTCCTAGCATACATACAGAAACAGAAGAAATGGTAAACGATGTTCTTAAAAGTATGACCAGTTTTCTATCAACTGTCACACCCTCAATTTTTAAAAAAGAAAGTATTAGTACTACACAGAAGGTAAGTGCAGCACATGCTGAGGAAATAATAAACATCGTGAAAACTTCAAAATACTGACGTGTGCACATTGATGGGAATTTCAACTGGAAAAAGCACATTTTGTAACTCTTAAAACAATTTTTTCATCCACATTTGCACTTAGGATTATTGGAAATCTTGGGGTGAGACAAATCAGAGAGCTGACATATTTTACATATTTGCATTCACAAACGTCATACAGAATCAAGCTCTGGGGTAGCTCATCTTTAACAAAGAAAGTCTCCATTGCTCAAGAACTTGCTATAAGAGTAATATGTGATGCACACGGACGATCATCTTGTAGACATCTCTTTAAGGAGCTGGCATTCTGACTACTGCTTCACAGTATAACTCTTTCCTCGAGAGGTTTGTTTTAATTTATCCCCTACAGTTCAAAAGTAACAATTATGTACATAATCACAATACCAGAAGGAAAAATGAGTTTCATTACCACACATTAGGGTAGTCTTTAGCAAAGAAAAGGGTGCACAATGCTGCAACAAAAATTTTTGTCAGTTAACCGGTGAAATAAAATGTCTGACAGAAAGCAAAGTAAAATTTGTTGAAAGCCAAGTGAAAACGTTTCTCTTTGGTGACTCCTTCCATTCCGTAGAAGAATTTCTATTTCTGTAATGTGTAAAAACTGGTGGCTAGGAGTTAGTAACTCATACCTCCCTATTTTAAAAAAATGAAAAAAATAAAAGAAAAAAAAATCTTATAAATGTTCAGGCTGTAACCATATTTACAAATTAATTTGAGATGAGAATGTAAAGTGACTAGTTCCACATCACTACGTTTTTCTTGTGCAATATGATGATCCATGGAACATGCAGATAACTAACTGTCTTTACGATTAAATAGTAACACCTTGTAAAAGCAACTGGTAGTAACGTTATTTTTTCAAACTACTATTATATTTTTAAGTAATATTGTGTAGGAATTCTTATTACATGCTGTAACTGGATATCACTTAATTATTATAATTCCGATTATTGGTTGTGTGAATGGAATGTACGCTCCGGCAGACCGTAAAAGTTCTTCGAGTAAACAAGTAAGGAAAAATATCATCCGCATTTTAATGTCTTTTGAACTATTTTTTTTCTTCACATCCGCTTTGTCGAACCTTTTCCTTTTTCCTGCCTTATCCCGTATCTTCACGAGGTCGGCTTGTTAATCTGAATTTGACAGTGTTAGTGATAAGGGATGAACAGATGCCGTTCCTGTCGTCACCCCATTTTCCCCTACCCTGCCCTCATTCAGTGGTACGGAATTTCTGTACCCCATACGCTTGTGTCTATCGTTAACACATGTGAAGGTATGAGAACGTTTTCGAAATGCTTGCGACTCATGTAACTGAGGCGGGACGTCACCAAGCTGCATTCCCGTCAGTTGTGTGAACATTTTACACACTGGGAGAAACTGAAGATAACCACTGAGGATTTCGATGACACATCTCTTTTCTATACGCATCTCGATTCTGAAGCGCTCTCCTGCTACTGATATGTTTTGCAAGAAACGAGACCAACAGGACATTGCCGGGGAGATTAAAAAATTAGTACTGTGTGAACCGTAGCACGCTCGACAGCTCGCGCCACGTCTCCAGGAATACGATCTGTACTGTGAAGGGGGCGTGGCACGTTTATTGCGAGTGGCGTTGAGGCTTTTCCGGGCGAGGCAGCGAGTGAATCAGGATGGGCAGTACAGATCTGCGTGACAACGGGGCAGCTATTTCTCCTACCACGAGTGTGATTTCCAAGTTTGTCTGGCTGTGCATCTTCCGGACACGAGGAACGTGCGCCGGAAACGGGAGTGGACACATTATTTCTTTGGCCGATCGGATCCGGAGACGGGCGATGGAACGTCCACGCATCTCCTGGTGACTGCAAGCTTTTCCACTTTTTGTCATAGCATAGCGGCTTTACATGCTCAGTGAGCTACGCTTAGGTCGTTGCTTCGTTACCGAGACCAAGACTGATCTTGCTTCCCGCTGTGAGTGGGATAATTGTGACTGGTTCTGTTCCTGCGTGTGTTTATGTCTGGCTGCTTCTATATCGGACTGGGTTCAGTGTCCTGTTTTTGTTGTTGTTGTCTTTTCTTGTGTGTGGTTTAACACCCCAAATATGGAACCCCTAATGAAAGCCCTTTGGTATTAAAAGAAATAGCAAAATTAATTATCCTGACATTGACGGGAGCTTCTGATAACAAAATGAACACCATTGGAAGTTTGACTAACAGGAATACCATGTAACTAATAACGTTTATTATAAAGAAAGGACTAAATGAAAAACCATCAGATGATACAGAGCCTAAAACTTCAAATAAAAAATTCAAAATATATTGTTTACGAAGGTTAAAGCCCAGACCATAAATATATCAGAGATAACATTCATCCAAGAAGAGAACTGCAGCCGCATCGAGCTGTAAGTTCGCTGCGACTACAATGTAACACCGCAATGGAGATGTTAATTCAGTTTCTCTTGCAGACGTCGCAATAGTAGTGAGCCTACTGAACAATACTAGATTGTGTCAAACCGATCTGAAGTTAAAAAGTTTTCCAGTATCGACTTGACGTACTAGTCAGAATTTCGAACTGAAGAAAAAAAAATACGGTTTAGCCAGACAACGGGGCAGTTATTATATGTGAAATAAAAGTAAATCGTGTGATACCTGATTAACGCTGGGACTTCGCCTTCGTGATCTGTGATTGTCACGGACATCAAAGGACACAGCAATATACCAACCGCCGACATAAACTCTATTTATAGCGTTGAGTAGAAAACAGCAACACGCGTTCACGAAGAACTTACAGTTACGCCGTGTTGTCGGAAGCTGTAGTCAATGTCAGAATTGCTGATGCAACTAGATTCAAGACCCTGAATGACAGATAGGTGTGTTTTCAGCGCAGGTTTAAATAGTTACAAAGTTTAATAAACTCCAATATGCTTCGTGTCGGCTACGTAATTTAACAGAAATTTACTGTGTAATTGTGAAATTAACCAATTCTTGGGAGAAAGCAGAAGTTAAACGTGATGTAGTGATTTTATTAACAGTGAACAGCAAGTTTACACCGAAATACGACGCTTTCTGTACGTTGTCAGAAGAGTACTAGATCTCTGGAGTTACGTCGTATTAGTTGTTGAATTAACACCATGGTGACGCCTTGACGGCGCTATATTAATTGTTGTTGTTGTTGTGGTCTTCAGTCCGGAGACTGGTTTGATGCAACTCTCCATGCTACTCTATCCTGTGCAAGCTTCTTCGTCTCCCAGTACCTACTGCAACCTACATCCTTCTGAATCTGCTTAGTGTATTCATCTCTTGGTCTCCCTCTACGATTTTTACCCTCCACGCTGCCCTCCAATACTAAATTGGTGATCCCTTGATGCCTCAGAATGTGTCCTACCAACCGATCCCTTCTTCTAGTCACGTTGTGTCACAAGCTCCTCTTCTCCTCAATCCTATTCAATACCTCCTCATTAGTTATGTGATCTACCCATCTAATCTTCAGCATTCTTCTGTAGCACCACATTTCAAAAGCTTCTATTCTCTTTTTGTCCAAACTAATTATCATCCATGTTTCACTTCCATACATGGCTACACTCCAAACAAATACGTTCAGAAACGACTTCCTGACACTTAAATCTATACTCGATGTTAACATAATTCTCTTCTTCAGAAATGCTTTCCTTGCCATTGCCAGTCTACATTTTATATCCTCTCTACTTCGACCATCATCAGTTATTTTGCTCCCCAAATAGCAAAACTCCTTTACTACTTTAAGTGTCACATTTCCTAATCTAATTCCCTCAGCACCACCCGACTTAATTCGACTACATTCCATTATCCTCGTTTTGCTTTTGTTGATGTTCATTTTATGTCCTCCTTTCAAGACACAATCCATTTTTTATTTCTTCTCCATGGATTTTAATACCTACTCCGATTTTTTCTATTGTTTCCTTCACTGCTTGCTCTATATACACATTGAATAACATCGGAGAGAGGCTACAACCCTGTCTCCCTCCCTTCCCAACCACTGCTTCCCTTTCATGTCCCTCAACTCTTATTACTGCCATCTGGTTTCTGTACAAATTGTAAATAGCGTTTCATTCCCTGTATTTTATCCCTGCCACCTTCAGAATTTGAAAGAGAGTATTCCAGTCAACATTGTCTTAATGAAACGAAATCCTCGCAAAACTATGATGTGGCATCGGCTTGAGTGGTGGACTTTGTAATTGATGATATCCTATTATCTGCGTTTGAACACTGATTCTCAAACCAGGCATAAGAACTATAGTTATCAAGTTTGCATAAGCTTATCAGCCTGTCGCGAAGACATGAAGCATATTTGGTTAATCGTTTCAGATCAAAGGGGTTGTTGCGGTACCGAGTGGTGCAGTCGCTGTGGTTTCGAAGTAAAGAAGATCGACCGATTTCGAACACCAGTGCTTCAATTTTAAACAAGAGCTGCTTACACATTCCGGCTGGCTGCTCCATCGATCCGCTGATATCACTCTAAGGGAGATAGTGTGTGAATCCATTCGCCCAAGCGAGGAGTTTGTTTTTTAATAGCTACAGATCGGAGTCGTCTCGATCGACGGACGCAGTTCCATGTCAACCAGACCGGGACAAACATCACCAACGAGCCGACACAAATAAAACGCCACAGTGACAAGGCGATTTGAGGTACGTGTCGTTTGTACGAAAACATAATAGCATCAAAAAATGGTTCAAATGGCTCTGAGCACTATGGGACTTAACTTCTGAGGTCATCAGTCCCCTAGAACTTAGAAGTACTTAAACATAACCAACCTAAGGACATCACACACATCCATGCCCGAGCCAGGATTCGAACCTGCACCGTAGCGGTCGCGCGGTTCCAGACTGTAGCTCCTGGAACCGCTCGGCCACTCCGGCCGGCTATAATAGCTTCAATCTGGTAACTGTCATAGAGCTGTGATTTGATTGTGTGTTTTAAATTATTGGGATTTAGGACCGCTTGTGGTTATGTAATATTTTTAAGTGCAATGTGTCGCGATTTGTGAAGTTAATTTCTTTTTTTTTTTTTTTTTTTTGGCGTGGTATGTTGTGCACTAAATCGCCAAATCGCTTTCTTTAGTTATTTGGAGACCGCAAGCTTATGCATCTTACGGGAGCAAACATTGTTGCATGTATTTTGGTGAGGTAGACTTCCAAACCAAGCTTGTGTCTAACGTTCGTGGGGTTTTCACCAGACAACCGCTCGCGTCTTCCTTCCAACTGCGCTTTCCGTCCAGCGAGATAGTTAAGTATTCACCGTTTCCGTTTCGAGGCGTGATTTGAAGCTGAATTTCGGTTGGCCACTGAACTTCTTTACAATCAGATGTCTGCGGAGGTGATTAGCTTGCTCAGTTACCTAATTATCTTTTAGCGACTTATAACAACTGCTTTGTCTACGCGCGTGTAAATTGATGACTTACATTCTACTCGTTTTACATAAAAGTTACTTTTCTGTTCATCAGGCTATCATTGTATGTTGTGCCTTGCGACCTGAACCCACTGGTTTCTTAGAAAAAGAGGGGTGTAGAGAACAGCTAATCGGGCTACCCTAAGTAATTTCGCGTCCTTTCGTCCGGATCACGTTTCCCTATGCGTGGTGGTTTCGTATCAAGCAGATGTGATTAGTATTCTTTCCTTTTAAGGAACTTCTTTTAGCTACATCTGACTTACTTGTTATTTTAGTCAGACGCATTCCAAAGATGGTTATTGCCTGCCTGTTACAAGGACTGTGTTCCTATCATATTATAATTTTTATAAAACACTTTCGTTAGATCACTGTTGAATTTTTTACTTAATTAGTTATACTTTTAACAAAGGAAAAGATCGATTATCAGTAAGTGTTGTTAAAATGTTTTAGCTACTCAACGTATTGTTGACCTAATTAGTAAAGTTACTTTTCCTGTGCAGTGTTAATAAAAACTTCATACGAATGATGTTGAATCGTTATTTTGCCCTATCCTTCAACTCCCAGGCAACCTCACGCCAGTAGTGTGTACAACTAAGCTAACATAATCTTTGGAACACTCAAAGTTAATACATGTAAGGAAGCCTTAGTTTCTGTACGGCACTCGTAATTACTAAACTGTGTCTACGAGTACACCGATTTTTATAATCACTGACAAACCAACAGCAGAACTGAGACCATCTAATCTTGATACTAGCGTTTAGTAACTTACGACTTAGACCTACATACACTACTGGCCATTAAAATTGCTACACAACGAAGATGACGTGCTACAGACGCGAAATTTAACCGACAGAAAGAAGATGCTGTGATATGCAAATGTTTAGCTTTCCAGAGCACTGACACAAGGTTGGCGCAGGTGGCGACACCTACAAGTGCTGACATGAGGAAAGTTTCCAACCGATTTCTCATACACAAATAGCAGTTGACCGGCGTTGCCTGGTGAAACGTTGTTGTGATGCCTCGTGTAAGGAGGAGATATGCGTACCATCACGTTTCCGACTTTGATAAAGGTCGGATTGTAGCCTATCGCCATTGCGGTCGAGATGGCAGGCATCTTATCCGCATGGCTGTAACGGTTCGTGCAGCCACGTCTCGATCCCTGAGTCAACAGATGGGGGCGTTTGCAAGACAGCAACCATCTCCACGAACAGTTCGACGACGTTTGCAGCAGCGTGGACTATCAGCTCGGAGACCATGGCTACGGCTACCCTTGACGCTCATCATAGACAGGAGCTCCTGCGATGGTGCACTCAACGACGACCCTGGGTGCACGAATGGCAAAACGTCAATTTTTGGATGAATCCAGGTTCTGTTTACAGCATCATGATGGTCGCATCCGTCTTTGGCGACATCGCGGTGAACGCACATTGGAAGTGTGTATTCGTCATCGCCATACCGGCGTATCACCCGGCGTGATGGTATGGGGTGCCATTAGTTACACGTCTTGATCACCTCTTGTTCGCATTGACGGCACTTTGAACAGTGGACGTTACATTTCAGATGTGTTACGACCCGTTGCTCCAGCCTTCATTGGATCCCTGCGAAACCTTACATTTCAGCAGGATAATGCACGACCGCACGTTGCAGGTCCTGTACGGGCCTTTCTGGATACAGAAAATGTTCGACTGCTGCCCTGGCCAGCGCATTCTCCAGACCTCTCACCAACTGAAAACATCTGGTCAATGGTGGCCGAGCAACTGGCTCGCCGCAATACGCCAGTCACTACTCTTGCTGAACTGTGGTATCACGTTGAAGCTGCATGGGCAGCTGTACCTGTACACGCCATCGAAGCTCTGTTTGACTCAGTGCCCAGGTGTATCAAGGACCTTATTACGGGCCAGAGGTGGTTGTTCTGGGTACTGATTTCTCAGGATCTATGCACCCAAATTGCTTGAAAATGTAATCACATGGCAGTTCTAGTACAATATATTTGTCGAATGAATACCCGTTTATCATCTGCATTTCTTCTTGGTGTGGCAATTTTAATGGCGAGTAGTGTATTGCCTCTCCAGAATCCCTGGAAATGTGCATCGTCGTTGCAGAAACGTCCTGTACAGTTTCATATCGGTAACAACGCCGCTGGTGGCCTACTCCAGATCCTCTGTGGCGGCGGGAATCAAATAACAATAAAGAAACCGTGAACCCTGCCTTTGATAAGAGGGAGGCAGAAACGTATCTTGGGGACTGCGGGGCGGGCGGTCCGCGGCTGCCTTGGCGAGCAGACACTTCCTCCAAATTAAACATCGACCCGGAACGGAAGCGAGCTTTTAGCATAAACGTCGAAACGCAGCCGGCGACCCCGCGCCGTGCGCTCGGCAGCTCACGGGCGCAGCGCATTATCCTCCGCGTGTGGCGCTTTTGTGTTCTATCAAATTCACAAAGGGAAACGTCAAGTTTTCCTTATAAGTAACGTACTTAGGCGTGCGTTACGCCACGTGAATATTGCACGTTTGTTTTGACGTACGCCGGAGGCGCTCTCTCCTCGGCGACGACTCTCCCCACCCCCCACTACCTCCGCCGCTCCACCTCGCGTACGAGCAGCAGGCCTGTCCTGGCGACAGTCGTACGCCAGTAATGCAGCGTGAACGAGCACAGACGTACGGAGCGCAGCACCTCAAAGCAGAATTTTGAATGCCATTTTACAGTGGCTCGGAGCGGCGTACGGGGTGTATATCTTGGCCCTGTGTACGGACCGACACAAAAGAAAAGATGTCTGAGCTAGCTCGCTGTGTAACCAACATGAGAGGCATAGGCTGAGTAGGTTGATTACGACGACTGCCGGTCCCTTGCATTTGCACAAACGCGTTAGCGAAGCTAACACTGACGTTTGCCGTCCTGCCTTCTACCTGTTGTGTCTGTTGGGTGGGGAAGAACTGAATCCACCTACTCGTATAGTAGTGTCCTCGCTGACAATTATTCAGCCACGAATATACAAAATTATGATGGACAGTAACGTTACGTTTCAATGGTCATTAATATACAACTGAAAAGGTAAGGGGCCCAAGGTGAAACAGTGTGGGGCAGAACATGTGATTAGTTCGTTCGCATCAGGATGAAGGTCGAATGCCTCACACAGGTCTCTTCCCTAATGATGTCCTTTGTTTCTAATAGGATACCTTTGACATGAAATATTTCGCAAAATTTTGTGTGACAGAAGAATATTCAAATTTACGTAAAAGGTTTTTGCGATTTATGCAGTTAAACTAATCTAATGCCAACTCTCTTTAAATATGGGTATGTTTCACGTAATGCTTCCAACAAACTGACAAAAAGTAATATTTGATTACAAATTAGTGGCGAATAATTTGGCACATGACCTCATATTACTGAAGGAGGTATGGTTTTCATAAAACTTGAGATCAAATTTCACCTTATTGACAGCAACTAGTTCCTCCAATTTTTTCCCACTTTTCTGACGTTTCGCTGCCACATTATTCACATAACGTCTCAAACGAAAGTGCGTCTGTATTTATTTATTTACTTTTCCTCTTATGCTGTAAGACGGTCTAAGGCGCTGCAGCCACAGACTGTGCGGCTGGTCCCGGCGGAGGTTCGAGTCCTCCCTCGGGCATGGGTGTGTGTGTTTGTCCTTAGGATAATTTAGGTTAAGTAATGTGTAAGCTTAGGGACTGATGAACTTAGCAGTTAAGTCCTATAAGATTTAACAAGCATTTTTTTCTTGCTGTGAGTGAGTGAATGTATGTGAAAAGAGGGTGATAGAAGAGATTAGAAGTTCGCTCCAAAGTAGTCAGACGTCATCATGGAGTCTAGGTGGCAGCCTAATTACGCGAATTGGGTTGATCGACGGTTGATTAATTCGGGGAAGGTGACCAAACAGCGAGGTCGTCGGTCCCATCGGATTAAGGAAGGATTGGAAAAGAAGTAAGCCGTGCACTTACAAAGGAACCAGCCCGTCTTTTGCTTGGAGAGATTTAGGAAAATCACTCGATACATACAGAAGGATGGTAGGATGCGGGATTGACCAGTCGTCCTCTCGAATGCGAGTCCAGTGTGCCAACCACTGCGCCACCACGCTCGGTACAAGTTGGGGTGTCAGTCATTTAGACAAAGGCGTTTTTCGCTACAGTGAGGTCTTTTCACGAAATTTCACTCGCCAGCTTTCTCCTACGAATGCGAAAATATTCTGCTGAGGCCGATCTACAGAGGGAGAAACGAACAGCACAATAAAATAAGGGAAATCAGAGCTCGCACCGAAAGATATACGTGATCGTTTTCCCCCGCGCTGTACGAGACTGGAATAATAGAAAATTATTGTGTAGGTGGTTCGATGAACCCTTTGCCAGGCACTTAAATGTGATTTGCAGAGTATCCATGTAGATCTCCATCTACAACTACATTTATATTCCGCAAGCCACCAAACGGTGTGTGGCGGAGGGCACTTTACGTGCCACTGTCATTACCTCCCTTTCCTGTTCCAGTCGGGTATGGTTCGCGGGAAGAACGACTGCCGGAAAGCCTCCGTGCGCGCTCGAATCTCTCTAATTTTACATTCGTGATCTCCTCGGGAGGTATAAGTAGGGGAAGCAATATATTCGATACCTCATCCAGAGACGCACCCTCTCGAGACCTGTACAGCAAGCTAAACCGCGATGCAGAGCGCCTCTCTTGCAGAGTCTGCCACTTGAGTTTGCTAAACATCTCCGTAACGCTAGCACGCTTACCAAATAGCCCTGTTACGAAACGCGCCGCTCTTCTTTGGATCTTCCCTATCTCCTCTGTCAACCCGACCTGGTACGGATCCCACACCGATGAGCAATACTCAAGTATAGGTCGAACGAGTGTTTTGTAAGCCACCTCCTTTGTTGATGGACTACATTTTCTAAGGACTCTCCCAATGAATCTCAACCTGGTACCTGCCTTACCAACAATTAATTTTCTATGATCATTCCGCTTCAAATCGTTCCGCAAGCATACTCCCAGATATTTTACAGAAGTAACTGCCACCAGTGTTTGTTCCGCTATCATATAATCATACAATAAAGGATCCTTCTTTCTATGTATTCGCAATACATTACATTTGTCTATGTTAAGGGTCAGTTGCCACTGCCTGCACTAAGTGCCTACCCGCTGCAGATTTCCTACATTTCGCTGCAATGCTCTAATGCTGCAACTTCTCTGTAGATGTAGAGGTAGATGTAGACCCGGTTAGTCACAGATGCGGTCTGCGAGTGTTGATCTGGCACCATGGGCAAAGCATATGGCTAAATTATTTCGATTTGTATTTGCGATTAATTTAGAAGAGCTTTTTGGAGAGACAATGCATAGCTTTTCTGAGTTGTGGTTATTCTGAATTATTCTTGGGGTAAATTCATGTGTTTTGCGGGTTTCCGTGGATCTTGCTTTGTCGTGATACAATGACCATTACACTTGGAGTCTTGTAGCGTAAAAATGAGTGACACTACTTGTCTATTTCTTTATCTTTACCATAAGCGAATAGCTTTCTTTCTTTTCGTTCTCTCCAACTTTTCGTTGCCTTTTCTTTGTGAAAACTGCTTGGTTTTTGGCCAACAACCGACCACATGTCCTCCGGTTCAAATACATATTCTCGTGGTCATCTTTAATGACCAGATCCTTTTTCGTGAGCTTAACGAATACCTCAAAGCACTTATTATCGAGAAATATTTTGCTGCTTCTGAATTTACGAAAAATGATGGATTTTTGTCCAACGGCTAACAAAGTGTCCTGAGTACACTTGCTGTTGGAGTTCCAAGCAGCCTATTTTCATGTGATGGTTACATTTATTTGCAGAAATTTTCTGCCAGTTAATGATTTTAATATTTTTGTGCCCTTGTATGTGTTCTTAGTCGCTTCCACTAGTCCACCTGGGAGTATCCCTGTGGTATTATTCAGCAGGCTCTCTGTTCTACGGAGCATTATCCAGCCAACTTCGAGTAGCTGAACCTGTGTACCCCGCTGTGTTACCTATTTTGATCGTCCGATTGTAACAAGGTCGGTTGTGCTTTATTAAGTTTCACCCTTCTAATTTTTTGCTGCTTTGTAAAAAAGTATTGCTCACTAAGGGATCATTTTGTAACGTAATTTATCAGATATGATAATCTTGTTACATGGAACTTAATCAATAAATCAGTCTTGTGATCTATACATTTTGGGATGAATATTCACAACATAGTGTTTCACCTTCATTTCCTCTCCCTATCACTTTGAGGCCACCAAAAGTAGCACAAATTTAATTTGAGCTTATCGAGTATTGATGGGAAGCGGGAACTTGTGCAAGTTAAAATCGCATACTGCACTAGGTACTTTCTCGTACCACCACTGTGGTCTTTATCCATTGCGCATCAGAACTAGATCTGTTAACAATCACATTATTGAGCCGATAGCACCACACATTATGTATTTCTCCCATTGACATACGTGGTGGTGAGGATTACGCGCTTGAGAGAGACCCGACTACGAGAGAAAGTCATAGAGGTTTCGAAAGCTAATCCAAAGAGCACACGATCAACTTTCATTAGCATTTAGTGGTAATACGAAGAAGCAATATGTAATGGGAAGATCAGGTCAAATAAGTGTCAGGAAAGGGAAACTGGAGTCTAGATTTGTTGGAAGGGTTCTGAAAAATTGCAGAGTTTCTTTGAGGGAGGTAGCATTCATAGTGAGGTTGTTGTGTTGGTCTTCAGCACGAATGCAGATTGGATGCAGCTCTCCATGTCAGATTATCCAGTATTTGCGTACCTGGTGCAACCAACATACACCTGAAATCGCTAGGCACACTCAAGCCTTAGCCCTCCGACACTTTCCCCCATTCCTAACAGACGATTTCTTGTTCCCGCAGGACGTGCCCTATCAACTGATCGATATACAGTTGTTTTTTTACCAAATTTTTACCAGTTTGATACCTTATCCGATGTACCCACACAATCTCCACTTCTCTTGTGTGCAGTGATATTTTTAAGTGGCTTACTTTCATACTGTGGCCCAACGGAGAAGAAAAGTTAATGGAGTTCTTTCATCATCTTAACTCCATCCTCGAGAATATTCGATTTACTATGGAACTAGAGAAAGATGGCTGCCTTCCATTCCTGAATGTTTTGGTTAAACGAAAGAGTGACGGCACTGTGGGGCATTCTGTCTAGGGTAAGCCTACTCACACCGATTTGTATTTGCATTCTTCAAGTGGCCATCACCCATCCCAGACCATGAGTGTACTTAAAACCCTTGTACACAGGGCACACACGGTGTCGGATGCAGAGAATTTGCCTAAGGAACTGGCGCATTTGAGGGTGGTGTACAGTGACAATGGGTACTCGATCAGACAAATTAACAGGGCCTTCTCAACTAGAGCCATGAACCGGGAAGTGTATAAAGAGGAGAACGCGCCAGCCAAGTCCCTAGCTTTTCTTCCCTTTGTCGGAAATATCTCCTTCAAGATAGCAAGGATTCTCAATAATTTTCATGTGAAAGTGGTTTTTCGTCCACCTTCTAAGATTTAGGATTTGCTGGGATCGGTGAAGGATGATTTGTTACTGCAGAAGGCGGTAATTTACGAAATACCTTGTCAATGTGGTAGGGCCCGTATAGGACAGACAACGCGTACAGTGGAAGAGCTTTGTACAGAGCATCAGCGTTGCCCTCGCCTACTGCAACCCAGTAAGTATGTTGTTGCGGAAAATTGTATTTCTAACGGACATTCAATGGAGTACAACAAAACTTCGATTTTGGCCACTGCAACAACTTCTTGGGACTCCATTATCAAAGAATCAGTTGAAATACGCATTGCGGGAAATCTAATGAACCGTGACAGTGGTTACCAATTGAATAACGCATGGAATCCCGTCATCTCCGAAATTTTCTCGAGACGAAGACGCCAGAAGACTTCGATAGCTGCGGCCAGCGACAATACCGACGGCAGCTGAGTACTGCAGTTCCACCAGCGAGGGCGCTGCCGCTGGGCGGTGTGGCCCTATTGTCTCCGCGACTGCAACGCATGCGCGGCAGTACTATCAGCGCTCTATAAAGCTGGAACGGAGAACGTCTTCGTCAGTCCTTGTTCGGCTCGGCTCGCCTGAAGATGGCTGTCAGTTCTCCAGCCGAAATACCGTGCAATGAGGTTTACGACGACCGGCTGCAAGCCCGAAATCTTTTTGAACAGGTGTCAAATACATTCTTCTCACGTCGGCCTAACTCCTGATGTTATGGAGAAGAGTCATACAAATGCTGGATCGTGAAATGCTTGCTGGAATTTGAACCTTTTCCGTGCTGAATACGAATCATCTGCGTCATCTATGACGGAAATTCCGCAAGTAATTTACTTTGCATAGCCAGTATCTTCCCGTCCAACACTCAAGGATCCCGTTTCTGGTAGACGCCTACGCAGGAAGTCACCATTGATGTGGTTGATGTCGAATCCTATAGGGTTCAACATAGCGTATTTGTGCAGATATTCCATAGTATTCAGTGCACCTATCCACAAAGAGCATACCAATCACATCGTCAGCAGAAGACCTACCCATAAAGCTGTATATCACACTTAACGCACAAGCAACACTGCCGGAAAAGCATACCGGGAACACAACTAGGTCGTACTGAAACCAAGATGGGGGACGAAGCAAGTACTGCCAACGAATGCAACAGGTTTATTTCGAAAAATGGCTCCTAGCTGTTACCGTTGGCATTTGCGTTGTTCTGAAGATATTTTGAGTGCAGTACAAAGATAAATGTTGGTAAGAAATGAAAGGAAATACATTTCGTTTTTGCAATTTGTAGCTGGTTTCGGCCCAAACAAATATTGCTTGTCACACCTTTCATGTGACGGCCTTAGTGTCAACGGAAAGTGTCGGTTTGTTTGCCGGTACAAACAACATAATTTTTAAACCGGTATTTTCGACTCCATTCGACAAAGCACTCCCAAATCAGTCTCGCGCGATATTCATTTTATCTATATATGTCAACAAGAACAGTAAATAAGGACGTTGAAACATGAAAATAACCAATACTCTAACACAGCTACAGCTTTTGAGCCGTCCTGCCCCGTGATGAATGCTACCGCCACGCAGCAGACGTTTTCACAAGGAGAAGACGGCAAGCGACGTTACCCGATTTCCCAGTAACTTCGCTCAGTGAAAGAGAGCTCAAAATAAGCAGACACGTGTCTCGGATTATCCGCAGGTACTTGAGTGTTTCTGGGAAAACGGCGGTCAAAGTTTTCACCGTAATTTATACGTCTTTTGGCACTCTGAAAGTGGAACTGAGGTGGTTGTACAGCGCGGAGGGTCGCAGCATAAGTCTTCTGCACCCCGTGTTCGAAACCCGATACTGTTTAGTTTTATTTCATTTCATTTATTTACCCATGTTTGTAGAAGGTTGCTACAAAAATGTTTCATATCAAATTAGTGAATACGAGGATATTACATTAACTGCAGAAGTACATCTAGGTTTCACAGTATGTGTCATACATTTCATATGTATGTCTGTATGGTATTTTCAGGGATTACAGTCCTCTTAAATTCTCGTACACTTATATTTCACACTTACATCAATTCTTATATTAATTCTTACATTTTATTGTTATATTTATCCTTCAGGAGGATTTGGTGCACTCCCTTGGATGAACGAGATCGTAGAAACATTCGAAACATAGAACATTTCGTCGTCTGAATCTCAGGCTGTAACAGAGCTGCCGGTCGTCGATCGTCCCTTCTTTTTTTTTTGTGGACTTCGTATCACGCGAGTGCATCGATACACACAGCTCGCGCGCGTTTTCCATCGGAGGAGCCGGACACTGAAGCTGCCTCCATACTTCCCTGTCAACTGCCTCCCGTGAGGCTCACAGGAAAGTGACGACGAATATTTTAGCTGTCGCTGCACTTAGAACAACACTGAACTTTGCGTTGCACCAATTGTCGTAGCCTTGACTTCTTTTTACACTTGCAGTATAACACTACCACTAACACACACTGCACAGTTATTTTTATTATGCACGCGCACTTCAGTGTGCATCTTCACACAGCATTCGTACTCACTTCCTTCGTCGATAGCGTTCATTTGCTCGGGCGCCAAGTGTGATGTAACAAAATAAAAGTGATGTTGTTATTCAATGGAAAAGTTGGAATTCGAGATTTCGCTTACTGTTTTATCAATCACAATTGGCGTAAGAATCATGGATTGACCATTGTCATAAAATATTGCATTATGAAATGTGAATAGTCTTTAATTGCAGTTTCGCGTGGCTTGAAGCAGTCACAGCTAGCGTGCTATTGATTAAGAAATTGCATTATCGTCTTTCTAATTACTTCATGATCGTAGATTCGATCATACCCGGTTGTGAAGTTATTGTTATGACAAAACAATTTCCTAAGGGACCAGAAAGTTCTTAAGGGCGCAAAAACAACTGTAACATCGCACAAAAGGGAAATTCAATATTAAAGCTGATGCAAGAAGACGATAAAACAGTTTTCTTTTTATCAGTGTAACACGCACATTGGACTGCTGATCTCGGTGTCTGTAATCTTAGCAAAATGCATAATTAGAATGAAAATAGTACTGAGGAGATGATAGGAATGAGCACCGCTAAATGATTCAGTATTCCCAGAACAAATATTTATTATAACTAAAGCATATATCGTACCTTAAGCTTAGTACTACAATGACGGTAGATTTTTATGTCCGTGTCATGTCCACTGAGCGCTCTTTTCTATATAGCCACTGTCCTCTTGAGTCGCTCGTGCGTCGTCACGATAAGTTATAACAGTTCTTCTTTTTACACTTCACTCAAACTTAGACGGAACACGTTTCTATTTATTTAGTAAAAAATTAGATCAGACCGCCACAAATCTGCGTCCGTCTTACAGTACAAGTCTTTTAACGCTCAAGGCTTCATTTGTTCTCCAGCACACAAAATAGTGAAGGATCGCATATCTATCCGTATTTTTCTGTTTATATTGCCGCCCAAAGACGACGAATTACGTTATTTAGAAAATTCCACCGTCGCTATGCGACACCGTATTATACATTAATCATGCTTTATAAACAAGTATTTGCCTTCTGGCTGAAAGTATTAACTATTTGCTGTTTTAATGAAGCCAAAAATAGCGAATATCACAGCTTACAGGCCTTCCCAGTAAGAAACTGTAAACCCATCGCATTGAACGAAGATAATGTTAAAAAAAATATCGTTTTGTAGCTAAAAGAGTGGCTAGTAATATGATGCATTGGAATCCTGAACAAACCATCCCGCGCTCGCGGTATTCGCCCACGAGACTCAGAGGGCCATAGACACGGGTTCCCAGGTAGACGCCGTGTTTCTCGACTTGCGCAAGGCGTTCGATACAGTTCGCCACAGTCGTTTAATGAACAAAGTAAGAGCATATGGACTATCAGACCAATTGTGTGATTGGGTTGAAGAGTCCCTAGATAACAGAACGCAGCATGTCATTCTCAATGGAGAGAAGTCTTCCGAAGTAAGAGTGATTTCAGGTGTGCCACAGGGGAGTGTCGTAGGGTCGTTGCTATTCACAATATACATAAATGACCTTGTGGATGACATCGGAAGTTCACAGGTTTTTCGCGGATGATGCTGTGGTATATCGAAAGGTTTTAACAATGGAAAATTGTACTGAAATGCAGGAGGATCTGCAGCGAATTGACGCATGGTGCAGGGAAAGGCAATCGAATCTCAATGTAGACAAGTGTAATGTGCTGTGTAATAGAAAGAAAGATCCCATATCATTTAGCCGGAATATAGCAGGTCAGCAGCTGGAAGTAGTTAATTCCATAAACTATCTGGGAGTACGCATTAGGAGTGATTTAAAATGGAACGATCATATAAAGTTGATCATCGGTAAAGCAGATGCCAGACTGAGATTCATTGGAAGAATCCTAAGGAAATGCAATACGAAAACAAAGGAAGTAGGTTACAGTACGCTTGTTCGTCCACTGCTTGCATACTGCTCAGCAGTGTGGGATCCGTGCCGGATAGGGTTGATAGAAGAGATAGAGAAGATCCAACGGAGAGCAGCGCGCTTCGTTACAGGATCATTTAGTAATCGCGAAAGCGTTACGGAGATGATAGATAAACTCCAGTGGAAGACTCTGCAGGAGAGACGCTCAGTAGGTCGGTACGGGCTTTTGTTGAAGTTTCGAGAACATACCTTCACCGAGGAGTCAAGCAGTACATTGCTCCCACTTTCGTATACCTCGTGAAGAGACCATGAGGATAAAATCAGAGAGATTAGAGCCCACACAGAGGCATACCGACAATCCTTCTTTCCACGAACAATACGAAACAATCTTGTTGTCAGAGGTCTGACTGCAGTGAGCGTTCGGCTGTGTAGCCGACAGATATAAGCGGGATCAGGAGGGAAAAGCCGGGATGTTGTTTATCCAGCCGCGAGGCCGCCACCTCGGGCGCAGAATGCGCTTCTCCCCTGTCCAGCCACGAACCCGATGAAAGGGCGAGGCTTGCGGCTAAGCCGGCACCGCCGTCTGTCGGCGGAGACCGTCAGAAAAAGCCCGGCCATCAGCCGGCGACGGCGTGAGTGAGAGATGTATCGGCCTCCTGGCGGATGGACCGCCGGCTCGCCGCTCTGCCCTAATGGACAGCCCAAGAAAATCCCCCGCCCCCACGGCCGCCCCCGCTGCCACCCCGAACACTGTCCTAAGTCTGCGCGTCCGAGCGCGCGACAGGTCGGCCGCAATTGTTTTCGCCCCGTTGATTAATTCGACGCTGCCGGGAAGCCATAAGGAGTGCCAGGGCCGAGCGAGGACCATCCATTACCCCTGATGATGCCCCGCTGGCGATATTGCTCGCTGGCTGCCGCCTCCGCGACCCTGTCGCCGCTCGGCAGGAGGCGATGTCCCCTCGTGACCGCTCGCTGAGGTCTGCGAGGTCGGGCCGAGACGACTAAAAGGCGACAGCCACCCGAAGTTTCCTAAGGAACACGGATCGCTGTCACTTACGACAGCTACTGCTAGTGCCGTATATGTTTAAATGGGAGGAGGACGGCTTTACCCTGACTGAGGGGTTCTCAGTGAGTTTTCGTATTTATTCTCTTATCAGAAACATTCATATTATACGCAGTTATAAGTAGTTACTTTGGCCGAGAATTTGGCCACTGCGAATGCACTTTCTGTTCCTTGATGTAGCTGTGCAGGAGGCTGGACACAATGAGTTAAATTGTTTTTCCTCCTGAACCTTTTAATTATTTCATTTACTAATTACCCAGTGTTATCTGTGTTGTCCCCGGGAGTAGACAACATTCCATTAGAACTACTGACAGCCTTGGGAGAGCCAGACCTGAGAAAACTCTACCATCTGCTGAGCAAGATATATGAGACAGGCGAAATACCCTCAGACTTCAAGAAGAATGTAATAATTCCAATCCCAAAGAAAGCAGGTGTTGACAGATGTGGAAATTACCGAACTATCAGTTTAATAAGTCGTCACAGCTGCAAAATAGTAACGTGCATTCTTTACAGATGAATGGAAAAACTAGCAGGGGCCGACCTCGGGGAGGACCAGTTTGGATTCCGTAGAAATATTGGAACACGTGTGGCAATACTCACCCTACGACTTATCTTAGAAGCTAGATTAAGGAAAGGCAAACCTACGTTTCTAGCAATTGTAGACTTAGAGAAAGCTTTTGACAATGTTGACTGGAATACTCTCTTTCAAATTCTGAAGGTGGCAGGGGTAAAATACAGGTAGCCAAAGGCTATTTATAATTTGCACAGAAACCAGATGGCAGTTATAAGAGTCGAGGTACACGAGAGGGTAGCATGGATGGGAAGGGATCGAGACAGGGTTGTAGCCTCTCCCCGATGTTATTCAATCTGTACATTGAGCAAGCAGTAAAGGAAACTAAATTCGGAGTAGGTATTAAAATCCATGGAGAAGAAATAAAAACTTTGAGATTCGCCGATGACATTGTAATACTGTCAGAGACAGCAAAGGACTTGGAAGAGCAGTTCAACGGAATGGATAGTGTCTTGAAAGGACGACATAAGATGAACATCAACAAAAGCAAAACGAGGATAATGGAATGTAGTCGAATTAAGTCGGGTGATGCTGAGGGAATTAGATCAGGAAAGTGACACTTAAAGTAGTAAAGGAGTTTTGCTGTTTGGGGAGCAAAATAACTGATGATGGTCGAAGTAGAGAGGATATAAAATGTAGACTGGCAATGGCAAGGAAAGCGTTTCTCAAGAAGAGAAATTTGTTAACATCGAGTATAGATTTAAGTGTCAGGCAGTCGTTTCTGAAAGTATTTGTATGGAGTGTAGCCATGTATGGAAGTGAAACATGGACGATAAATAGTTTGGACAAGAAGAGAATAGGAGCTTTCGAAATGTGGTACTACAGAAGAATGCTGAAGATTAGATGGGTAGATCCCATAACTAAAGAAGAGGTATTGAATAGAATTGGGGATAAGAGGAGTTTGTGGCATAACTTGACTAGTAGAAGGGATCGGTTGGTAGGACATGTTCTGAGGCATCAAGGGATCACCAATTTAGTATTGGAGGGGAGCGTGGAGGGTAAAAATCGTAGAGGGAGACCAAGAGATGCATACACCAAGCAGATTCAGAAAGATGTAGGTTGCAGTAGTTGCTGGGAGATGAAGAAGCTTGCACAGGATAGAGTAGCATGGATAGCAGCATCAAACCAGTCTCAGGACTGAAGACCACAACAACAACAACAACAACAACAATCTGTGTTGTGGCTGTGCCCTCTTGTAATGTTTTGTGGTTCCTGGCTGGATGAGGAGAGGGTGCTATAATAGGTGGGGTGGACGGTTTGCTCTCACTACAACACAAAATGCACACTTGGTTAAAATACAGTTTATTACAGGAACCAATTGAAGCACTTAACTTCAATGATGTCCAATCTGAAGTCCGGTGGTTAACAGCAATCATATAACATGTACTAATTCTTGAATGTTGTTCGTGTCCATATCACAACTGTATACGCTAACATTCCGCTAAGGTGCAAGATGAAAAACTCTTCGTGTGGAAGGCTATAGCGTAGTGCGACGTATTGAGGTGCAATGCGGATTGAGACGCGATGCGATGCACTGAGGTACAGAGACTGAGAGACAGAACCAGCTCTATCGGCTGCGGCGGCCTATATGCACGCTGTCCAGGGGGTGTTATTGGCGCGTAGCCTGGGGGTGTGTCTTGGTCTTCATCACCCGCTATACAATGTTTTCCTAGTGCCGACTGGTGTGCTGGCGAAGGCGTACGCCATCCAATTTGTGCCAGTATTGTGACGACGATAGAGATCTGGTCAGCCTATTGAGCAGATCCATCCACTGTAAGTTCAGTATGATGTAGTCCTCCCGTTTTCCACCATCTTCATAGCTAGGTTATGATGCATTTATCTTGATTTTGTCAGCTCGTTTCTTTTTCCGCCTCATCTCCCTTCAAATACTATTCCTTCTTGATGGTATAACCAAGCATGGATAATGTGATATCTACCTAAAAGAGGCAGAAATTTGTACTTAGTGATTCAAACAATATAATCTGGGGACACTATTGTTTCTCATATACGTAAACAATCTTCTATTATACAACAAGCAGAATTAGTTCTTTTTGCACATGACATTAGTATTGTAATCAATCCAAGCACACATACAGAAAAAGAAGAAATGGTCAACAAAGTTTTAAAAGTATCATTGACTGGTTTTCTGTGAATAAACTCACCCCCAATTTTAAAAAGACGCGAAATATTCAGTTCTGCGCATCTGGGGTACTACACCACTGACAGGAGTAACACAGGGTGAGGAAATAATAAATTGGGTAGAAATTTCAAAATTCTTAGATGTTCACATCGATAAGAATTTAAAGTGGAAAAAGCACATTTTATAACTCCTAAAACACCTTAGTACAACTACATTTGCACTTAGAATCACTGAAAATCTGGGGAAGAGGAAAATCAGCAACTTGACATATTTTGCGTATTTTCTTTCAATAATGTCATATGAAGTAATCTTCTGGGATTATTCATATTTAAGAAAGATAGTCTTCCTTACTATAAAACGTGCTGCAACGAAACATGACTTTCATTACTCCACATTAAGTTTCCCTCTAGCACAGAATAGGGTGTACAAGGCTACAACAAAAATTTTTGATTACTTACCCAGTGATATAAAACCTCTGACAAGCAGCAAAGTAACATTTGAAAACAAAGTGAGAAAGTTTGTCGTTAACAACTGCTTCCGTCAGTAGAAGAATTACCATTATTGTAATGTGTAAAAGGTGGTGGTTAGGAATCAGTCATTCACATTTGCATAACATATTTTTACGAAAAGAGAAAATAAAAGAAACATCAGAAATATTCAAAATGTCACCATACGCGCACACTAATTTTCGATGTGAATGTAAGATGATTAATTCCACATCATTAAGATTTATTGCACAAAATGATCCATGGAACCCGAAACTAATTAACTAACTACTGCATCCTTTATAATGCAGTCTCTTCTCATCCTGTGGCTAGCCGTTTTTATTCTTCTCTTGTCTCCATTATTTCTCTTTTCTCTTCCACCTTCTGTAATACAATCGCATCATTTACTTTAGCTCTCCATTTCACACATTTCGTTATTCTCCAAATCCATATCTCGAAAGCCTGTAACAGTCTCTCCTCCCTCTGCCACAGTGTTCATGTTTCAAAAATGGTTCAAATTGCTCTGAGCACTATGGGACTTAACTTCTGAGGTCATCAGTCCCCTAGAACTTAGAACTACTTAAACCTAACTAACCTAAGGACATCACACACCTCCATGCCCGAGGCAGGATTCGAACCTGCGACCGTAGCGGTTCACGTTTCGTCACCATACAGGGCAACACTCAGAGCTAAACACATCACTAATTCTTTTACTACAGCCATGTTAGTTTTCGTTTGTTGATTACATGTCATGTTCCAGGTAGTTTTGAATCCTAGGTACCCGAAGCTGTCAATTGGTTCCACTAACTCACAGCAAATTTTCACTTTTATCTTCCTAGGTTGTCTTGTAAAAATCATTACCTTAGTCTTCTTCACATTTATCTTCATACCACATACCCCACAGCTGGTGCTCCATTCCTTTCACATACGGCCAGTTTTCATTTTTTACGCTCACTAACACCCTGTCATAAGCAAATCTCATACATTTTATTACACTTCTCGCTACTGTCACATCAGAGTTTTCTTGGAAATAGTTTTTTAACAACATCATCTAAACAGATATTAAATATGGTAGCTGAAAGACAACAGCCTTGTCTAACCCCTCTCCCAATTTTAATTCCTTCTGGGACCTCATCTCTTATTCTTACCTTTACTCTTCTTGTGATGTATACGTTGCTTGTTAACCTCCTTTTCTACCAGTTAATACCAATCTTCTTCATGATATCCAAATGCTCAATTTGTTGAACTGCATCAGCGACGTTTTGCAAGTCAACATAAACTGCACAAGCTTCCGCATCTACACTCCTGGAAATTGAAATAAGAACACCGTGAATTCATTGTCCCAGGAAGGGGAAACTTTATTGACACATTCCTGGGGTCAGATACATCACATGATCACACTGACAGAACCACAGGCACATAGACACAGGCAACAGAGCATGCACAATGTCGGCACTAGTACAGTGTATATCCACCTTTCGCAGCAATGCAGGCTGCTATTCACCCATGGAGACGATCGTAGAGATGCTGTATGTAGTCCTGTGGAACGGCTTGCCATGCCATTTCCACCTGGCGCCTCAGTTGGACCAGCGTTCGTGCTGGACGTGCAGACCGCGTGAGACGACGCTTCATCCAGTCCCAAACATGCTCAATGGGGGACAGATCCGGAGATCTTGCTGGCCAGGGTAGTTGACTTACACCTTCTAGAGCACGTTGGGTGGCACGGGATACATGCGGACGTGCATTGTCCTGTTGGAACAGCAAGTTCCCTTGCCGGTCTAGGAATGGTAGAACGATGGGTTCGATGACGGTTTGGATGTACCGTGCACTATTCAGTGTCCCCTCGACGATCACCAGTGGTGTACGGCCAGTGTAGGAGATCGCTCCCCACACCATGATGCCGGGTGTTGGCCCTGTGTGCCTCGGTCGTATGCAGTCCTGATTGTGGCGCTCACCTGCACGGCGCCAAACACGCATACGACCATCATTGGCACCAAGGCAGAAGCGACTCTCATCGCTGAAGACGACTCGTCTCCATTCGTCCCTCCATTCACGCCTGTCGCGACACCACTGGAGGCGGGCTGCACGATGTTGGGGCGTGAGCGGAAGACGGCCTAACGGTGTGCGGGACCGTAGCCCAGCTTCATGGAGACGGTTGCGAATGGTCCTCGCCGATACCCCAGGAGCAACAGTGTCCCTAATTTGCTGGGAAGTGGCGGTGCGGTCCCCTACGGCACTGCGTAGGATCCTACGGTCTTGGCGTGCATCCGTGCGTCGCTGCGGTCCGGTCCCAGGTCGACGGGCACGTGCACCTTCCCCCGACCACTGGCGACAACATCGATGTACTGTGGAGACCTCACGCCCCACGTGTTGAGCAATTCGGCGGTACGTCCACCCGGCCTCCCGCATGCCCACTATACGCCCTCGCTCAAAGTCCGTCAGCTGCACATACGGTTCACGTCCACGCTGTCGCGGCATGCTACCAGTGTCCGTATGCCACGGCAAACTGGCTGACACTGACGGCGGCGGTGCACAAATGCTGCGCAGCTAGCGCCATTCGACGGCCAACACCGCGGTTCCTGGTGTGTCCGCTGTGCCGTGCGTGTGATCATTGCTTGTACAGCCCTCTCGCAGTGTCCGGAGCAAGTATGGTGGGTCTGACACACCGGTGTCAATGTGTTCTTTTTTCCATTTCCAGGAGTGTATTTCTAGGTATCTTTTTCTCCAATTCTTCGTATTAGTCCAGTGCATCTCTCGTGTCTTTCCCTCTCTGAAAATTAACTGTTCTTCATCCAGTTCTCTCTCTACTTTTGATTACAATCGTCTAATCATTATTAATGTGTAATAAAATAGTTGTCAGCTCTGGTGGTCAACGTATTCAAGACTGTTCATTCCTCTTAGAAGGGTGAGTGCCGAGTGAGATATGAGAGTTATTCTTTGATGTTCTGTACATTTCGTGGCACTTTTTCTTCAGTACTGGCACCATCACTGTTTCCGCGAAATTATCTGGCCACACGCCTTTCTCTTAAATGTTGTTTGATAGGAAAAGGAATAACCCGGTGTAAATAGGAATTCAGTTTGTCTAATATTATTAAAAGTAAAAATACACACACGCAAACATCCCTAAAGATTCTATGGTTAGCTTATCGCGACCGTAATGTTATCTGTGTTATATGTCATACATTTCACGTCTGGTTGTCATTGCTGCGTTGCTCCAGAAAATGCTTACAACGGTTTGTAAAAAGGGTTTAATTATCATCTCAAAAAAGTTGTGGCGACCATAGTACTTGAAGACCTTTTTCATATGTTCAGTTTCAATGCAGCACACTCTTCCCAACGATGAAGATCTTGACGGAGACCTTCGTTCTACACGTCTGGGTATTCAGGTGACCTACTATTTCGTGGTTGTAGTGTCGTCCGAAGAACGAGGTCCCTCCTCAAAGTTAGTACCTCACGACGTAACCGTAAGTAAGGTCAGTCGCTGCCTGATACTGGCGAGGTCACACCCTCAACGCGTTACGCACGCCACCGCTGCCGGAAGATACGTAAGTCAGACCGTAGTGGCGCTCATCCAACTCTCTAATCATCACCTAAGACGACAGCAGCGTCTTACTTCAGATCCCGCAGTGCGAGTTGGATTGGAAGTCAGAACTGTATCGAAAATTAATAGTAAATTAAAATGCCTCGTAGGTGACTATCATTCTGTACTGCATCAACTGATAACTTATTTCTTCAGCATGTATTGTTTCCAAATTCAGTATTCTGCCTTGTTCAAGTTTTAATGAAACCAACTAATATTTGGGCGTGGGTGTAGCAGCCACTTGACTTCCTCCAAAGTAAATCTAGACTTGCTAGGACCCACTTCAGTGTCGAAGCGAATGTCTCATGGGGTCTTTGTAGAACTGCCTTCCATGCAATGTTTTCGTCATCCGAAGAAAGAAGAAGAAGTCACAGGTGCAGTGTCAAGAGGATCCGGAGGGGGACGGGCGGTGGATCAAATTTTAGAAGCAGCAAGCGCGGCTGTGTCTCGTTGAGAATGAGCTGGAGCGTCGTTAAGGAACAAAAAGACGCCGTAACTTCGTAAGATTTCGATATTATGCTCCTATTACGGTTTGTCGGTGCGAGCGTAATCTGTTAGCACCTCAACATGAAACACTCTAAAACGTCCCAGCATCACACTGACGGATGTCGGTTCTTCGCTGGTTTCGGATTCCCCCCTGCTTTCTTTGCTCCTTTTTCTCTCGTGATCATGGTATAATCACGGCACTCAAACATGGTACGAAGGGGTGCTGATAAATCTGTTGCTTTATAATGAAAATATACTGTTACGGGTTTGAAAAACTTTGTTTATTCAACATATTCCTCTTGAGCACAATGCACTTATGGCATCTTTGTTCCACCTTCTTTGACCAAAAAAAAAAGAAAAAAGATTTCGAATGTGATGCAAAAAACTTATCCGCGGCCCTTCTGCCTTCCTCAAATTTCAGAAATCGTCTTCCCCTGATATATTTGTTTAGGTTTGGGAACAAATAATTGAGCGAGCGAAGTCATCTGCACACGGAGGATGTTTGAGGATTTCCGAGTGAAGAGCTGGCGGTCTTCGTTGGGTGATGGCCGCTTTGTGAGAAGGAATCTTTCTCGCAGAAACAAGATTCTTTTCTCGGTTTTCCTCAACGTTTGGAGGCCATTTGTTGCTTCAGTTTGTCGAGAAATTCAACATAACACTTTGTCATAATGGTTTTCCCGCGTTGGAAGTAGTCAATAAGCGGGATACCATCTCCATACCAAAAGACAAATGGTTCAAATGGCTCTGAGCATTATGGGACTCAACTGCTGAGGTCATTAGTCCCCTAGAACTTAGAACTAGTTAAACCTAACTAACCTAAGGACATCACAAACATCCATGCCCGAGGCAGGATTCGAACCTGCGACCGTAGCGGTCTTGCAGTTCCAGACTGCAGCGCCTTTAACCGCACGGCCACTTCGGCCGGCACCAAAAGACAGATGCGAGAAACTTGTCTGCTAATGTTTGTGTTTTGAACTTGTTTGGACGTAGAGAGCACTCTGTCTCCCTTCTCTGGACTGTTATTTGGTCTTTTGATGATAAACGTATATCCAAATTTCATCCATGGTGACGAGACGATCCAAAACTACTACAGGATTCCTACGAAACTGGATCAAAACTCGTTTACGCCGCTGGTCTGCACTGGGAACCCATTTGGCTGAGAGCTTTCCCATCTATAAACTCTCATGATAATATGATCCACACGTTCTCTGGATATGTATGCAATCTTTTTAGCAGTTATCTTCCCAGCATCCACCTTCATCGAGTAAACAACATTCACGGTTTCCGAAACTGTGACTCAGGTTGGCCTTCCAGGACGCGCTTCACCTTCAATGCTGAAACGGCCTGTTTTAAATTCAGCAAGCCAATTTTTTTTATGGATGGTGCGAAGGATAGTTACCATCCAGTGTACCAAATATATCATCATAAACTCCTATGGGCGTGTTTTCTTTTAAGAAAAAAATACTTATCACAGCGCTACTTCCTTACACTGTGAATTCTCTATTTCCTTGTCCCATGATCACCTCAAACCTACACAGAAAAAATAACTATGTTACTGCTATGCAAATGATGACACATATAAAGAACAATGTTTCATGCCAAAGCATCCGAACTGATCGACATATTCTTAACTAGAATAAGCCAAAGACATACCAGCACCCCCTCCCCCCTTCCCTTGTAGTAAGGTGGTGAAATACGTCATCTGGATTGACAAACTGCTTTTTGTCTACGCTGCTACCTCAGTGCGGCGAGTCTTTGGATGATTGTTGACCAGTTCCGAAACCCAGTGGGTGGCGACCCTTGTCGTGTTCAAAACATCGTGAAAAATGTTGGAAACTAAATTCATGACTCATTTTCCACTTATTCCAGTGTCGCTTCGACTGTCATACGTCTGTCTTCGACTAACAGGGCCTTCACTCTTCTGGCGTTTCCTGGTTATTCACAGAGAGATGGTCTGCCACTGCGTTCTTCGTCGTTCAGGCTTGTTTCGCAACAGTGAAACGTCTGTGCCATTCGACTACGGGGTCATATGACAGTGCATTCTTTCTATGCAGTTCTACCAATTGAACGTTAATTGTACATGAGTTGTTCTACGTCACTGTGGTCTCAAGTATTTCAGTGTGTACCAGAACCTGATAGGTACCTGCTAACAAAAAATTAATTACGTAATGTTTTCTTTGGTGAGATAGTTAAAAACGTAAAAAGTACCACTCTTACTTATCATTACTATAACAGCCACATAAGTAGGGGGTCTGAGAGTATCTTTCTTCGATGATAATGATAATAGACTCTTGGTACTGAGTCAAATGAGTGACAAATTTCGCTCAAATTACTCAAGCTGTTCCAGAGCTGTGCTGGAAAAAATAACGCTTTCATGCAATCTCTGTATATAAATAGATCATGCTGTTGACAGAGGAATAGGTCATCTACTAACCAAGAATGAATCATTAATTTAGCATTGTTTGACACCTAATAAGCTACATCATAAATGACATGACTCATAACTTAAGGGGTAAAGAGAGTAAAACCGTGTACCTCAAAATTTAATTCATATAGGTCATTTTCAGCGATCAACAAATCTGAAAATTAACGTTATTCAGATCTCTTATAATTTCAACATCCTGATACTGCTCGTAGTCAGGTTTCAGCTTAAAATAAACCATTGCACCAAAAGTAAATGCACAAACGTAGTTAGCTAAAAAAACCGGTTTTGTTCCACCCAGTGGTTAAAATGGAGTACCTTTTTAAATAATGGAAAGATTTGGAAACAAGAAAAAAGGTTAATTCTGCAGCAAAAAATACAGGAAGTCATTTAGAAAGCCGGCCGGTGTGGCCGAGCGGTTCTAGGCGCTTCAGTCTGGAGCCGCGAGACCGCTACGGTCACAGGTTCGAATCCTGCCTCGGGCATGGATGTGTGTGATGTCCTTCGGTTAGTTAGGTTTAAGCAGGGGGTCTGATGACGTCTGATGTTAAGTCCCATAGTGCTCAGAGCCATTTGAAATCATTTAGAAATCCTTAAATGTACTACCAAAGGGTATAATACATTTATTTTGTGCATTAAAATTGGCTTTTAACAGAGGACTTACCGATTCCCTAACACAAAGTTATCAGTAACTGGTCCTAACAAAGAACCGGAAACCTCAGTTAAGAACAGAAATTATATACGAACGGTGTCTTTTTCCTCAGCATTGGGTACTGTTCATGAGAGAAGACACTGGACCCATCCCTCCCTTGATAAGGAATCTGAATATATCCCATTACAAAATTTGCACGTTTCGTTGGGTCTTCTTAACGTGATCAAATCGAAAAATTTTATTTTTGCCCTTTTTTTGAGCTGGTCTATTCCTTACAGCTGTAATTTTCCGCCATTTCACATTCGTTATTGATTTACTCTTGTTTCTTCCATAAAAGAAGTTTTCGTTTCGAGTTTTTCTTTTATTATTTATCTTTCCTGGCATTTGCTACGATTTCCTAATCATTTTTGTATGCACAGGCAATCATTATTACTGCTTTGAGCTGCATCTCTACCAAGTGGACCTTTGCAGAAGACATTAGAAGCTTCTTCCAGCCCAGTTCTGCCCCTCCCAGTGTGTCAGATTTTCCCCACCGTGGAAGAGTGAACGAAAAACGGCGTTGAGACGTCAGAATTCACATCATGTGCATTACATAAACATCAAAATACACTGAAAAACTTGCTTAATCGGAAGAGTTGCTAAACTACTTTTAGCAAATAATGTTTCACTTCAAGACATTGCTACAAGAATGTCATCATTGAAGAAAATTTCAGCGGAAACGATAAAATTGTCTAGAAGGAAAAGCAATAGGCAACGGCTAATCACGGTTATTTTCGATTTCCAGAAAGACGATTTCTAGTAGTTATGAGTGTTATAAGAGCGATGAAAGCACTATTCATGGAATTCTGAAGCTACCAGGTTTCACCCGCAGACCTGGTATTATCCTAACTTATTCCATACAGCTCTATACAGGGTGTTACAAAAAGGTGCGGCCAAACTTTCAGGAAACATTCCTCACACACAAAGAAAGAAAATATGTTATGTGGACATGTGTCCGGAAACACTTACTTTCCATGTTAGAGGTCATTTTATTACTTCTCTTCAAATCACATTAAACATGGAATGGACACACACAGAAACATAATGTACCAGCGTGACTTCAAACACTTTGTTACAGGAAATGTCCTCCGTTAGCGAGGATACATGCATCCACCCTCCGTCGCATGGAATCCCTGATGCGCTGATGCAGCCCTGGAGAATGATTGTATCACAGCCGTCCACAAACCGAGCACAAAGAGTCTCTACATTTGGTACCGGGGTTGCGTAGACAAGAGCTTTCAAAAGCCTCCATAAATGAAAGTCATGAGGGTTGAGGTCAGGAGAGCGTGGAGGCCATGGAATTGGTCCGCCTCTACCAATCCATCGGTCACCGAATCTGTTGTTGAGAAGCGTACGAACACTTCGACTGAAATGTGCAGGAGCTCCATCGTGCATGAACCACATGTTGTGTCGTACTTGTAAAGGCACATGTTCTAGCAGCACAGGTAGAGTATCCCGTATGAAATCATGATAACGTGCTCCATTGAACGTACATACTGACGAAACTAAAATGAGCTCTAACATGGAAATTAAGCGTTTCCGGACATATGTCCACATAACATCTTTTCCTTATTTGTGTGTGAGGGATGTTTCCCGAAAGTTTGGCCGTACCTTTTTGTAAGACCCTGTATATGCCTAGAGAAATAAAAATAAAAAGAAACCTTACCTGACAACTGGAGATGAAAAATTAAAGACCATGAAAGACTACAGATAAAAAAATTAAAATAAATTGCACAAAATCTGATTCCAAGATGGGGATCTTAGTGAGTAGACTGAATATTCGATTCAGTTGTGAATGATGTATTTTTCGTTGCAGGATGATTTCGGAGACCTATAGCTCCATCACGGGGCACAACACAATTATTTTCGAAGTCATGGGTATAGAACAGGCGGGTCAGTTAATCACGAAAAATCCAGCTGTCGCCTGTGTGACATTTGGAACCACCGGAGCATTGAGACCAGCGCCTGCCTCGACATTACACAAGAAACTTCTCTCTCTCTCTCTCTGCCTTTGTCTATTAAATTCCATATGTCGTGTGTTTTCCATAGTTTTATAACAGACTTGTCTTCTTGCCTACGTAATACTTTTCTACCTTCACGACTTCAGCTGCCAAGGTATCCATTCGACGTCCAGTTACCTAATGCTGTCTTGAAACCCTCAACGACATATGTATTTTGAACGTTTTCCAGGTTCCGCCTCCTTACTTTTCTGCCTTTCTGCAGTTTCTTCACTTTTCATCTGCGTGATAACGGTTGTAAAAATCAAAGCCAATGAAATAATTTCAAACAGATTTATTATTTCTCTTGATTTTTTTTAATTAACTGATTTCCTTTCAGCATGAACCAACCTCAGATCTGACTGTACTGTTTACCAGAGTAACCGGAACAACTATTAGCAAAATTTGCGTGCTATGCGTAACATAATTATGTTTTTATTACGTGACGTAGCACGTAAATTATGCTGACAGGTGCACGATTACTCTTGTAATCCATACAGCTGGATGGCTTCTGTTGAATGAAAACCGACCATTAAAAAAAAAGTTTATATAGGAATATACAGTCTACAGTTGCAGGTTAACTTTATCGTTTACCCAGGTTTCAACGTTAGTAATAACGTCGTCTTCAGAACTTGCAAAAAGTTAATATTATAATGTGCTAGTAAATTATATTAGATATGGTCATCCTACAGGATGCAACGTGTAGTACTTACATAAAATATTATTTAAATGTTTGCCTAAAACAAGCCATGTCCTAAGTCAACTTTATAAAATTGATGCATAACCATAAAGTTTTGTCAGTTCTATTTAACAAGCAAAATTTGGTTCATTCTCTTGAGAAAGACTGTGATAATTCAGCGAAATCAGGCGTATATAAGATTATGTGTGATGATTGCCCATGTTATTACATAGGTCAAACAGGCAGAGCGATAGCAGTAAGGTTTAAAGAACATCTTCCAATAAAGGGCGTAGGAACACGGGGGTCAGCCTTTGCGGAACATCTGTTGCAAATGGCTCACACACCTAAATCTTTACGTGACATAGAGCTACTACATCATGAAGTTAAGGGATATAGACTCGACACGTTTGAGGAACTACAAATTTATGCACACCTAATTGCAGATAGAGGCAATTTACGGAAAGACTGTATCTAAAAAATAGGGCATACTTAGAAGGCTTCCAGCCTATATTAGGTTTACAATAATTCATAATGCATGTAACCATTACAGTTTCTGTAATAATAGAACCTTTCCTACAGATGTTCATACGAGATTTGTTGGTCACTTTATAAGGCTCTGTAGGTGAATGTAAAACGTAGTCATGCTGGATACTGTGATTAACTTACAATAGTAAAGTATAAAATTAATTCATAGCAAAAATAATCTGAAGCGTGCGTAAAAAGTTTGATTCTGTAAGTCTCGCGCATGAACGCCGCACTCTGTGAGGCAGACCGCGAAGCCCTCGCGGTCCGCAGTCTCTTGTCACACTACGAGGCCCATACAACGGGCTTAAAGTGAATTTGCTACAGCTTGTTTAATAGAAGTGACAAAACCTTATGGTTATGCATCAGTTTGTATAAAGTTGACTTAGGACATGGCTTGTTTTAGGCAAACATTTAAATAATATTTTATGTAAGTACTACACGTTGCATCCTATAGGATGACCATATCTAATATAATTTACTAGCACATTACAATATTAACTTCTTGCAGGTTCTGAAGGAGACGTTATTACTAACGTTGAAACCTAGGTAAACGATAAAGTTAACCTGCAACTGTAGGCTGTATATTCTTATATAAACAATATCAGTTGCTGTCGCTGCATAAAAATGTTAAAAAAAAAAAGAATTAATGCAGTCAAGACGGATGATACATCCGTTTTAAAAGCAGTGGTTGTGGATTTTATATCCATGGATAGTACGCCAATTTTCCCAAAATAATTTAAAACAAACGTCAGAGACGATGAGTCGCAGAGAGGCACAACGAAAAGACTTTCTGATAGTCTTATCGTTGTGCCTATCTGCAACGCAGCGTCTCCACTATATGGCGAGTAGCAGCTACCCTTTTGATAATATTGTCATTGTCCCATCCTGGATTTTCCATTGCTCAAAACAAATGTCGGTAACCTGCAAAACTGTAATCACTAAGAGGTTTACTTGGATTTTGTCACGACAAAGGACCATTCACGGCCGCTCCTTACTTTACTGAGGACGGCCTGCGGTCTTAACCAACAGAGGTCTGCGGTCGCTGTTTGAAGGACGCGGGCGGCGGGATCCTCTCGACCCTGCAGTGGCGAGACGACAAAGGGCTGCGGGGGCGTGGAGGGCCCGCCGGAGACAGAGGGACAGGAGGCGGGCGGAGGAATGCCGAAGTGACGCTGAAAAATCTGGCCGCCTCCACTCGACGTGATTCCTCTTGGTCGACCGAGGGGAGTCCGAGCCTCCGGTCAAGGGAAGGCGGCCCGGCGGCGGCGGCGGCGGCGGCGGTGGCCGGGGGACGAAGGCAATGAAAGCGGCGGATTGATGGGGGCGGGGGCGGCGGGCGGGGGCGGCATTGTGAGGCTGGTGACCGATGGCCGGGCGGCGGTGGACCGAGGCCGGCCGCCTTTCGGCACCTCCACGGCTTGTTAGGCGGGCGGGGATCGGTGACGCCGCCGGCGCGCACCGCATTAGTCAAACGGTTCCAGTACGGAACGAGGATGTTGACTCTGCATCTCATCTTGGAAGTCGATAGTAAAAACTTCAGACACGGTACAATACGCCCTATATGAAAGCTGTCTGGATTCAGTACTTAACGCGCACTCATCACAGAAAACATAATTTTGTTTAAAAGCGCAAGATACTTCTAAGAGTTAAAACAATTTTAAAAAAGTAGTCGGCCATATGCGTTTAGCACACTAGCTGTACGGCTTAAGTCCAAACTTAATCCTGTATACAGGGTGAATTTTTCCAACGTGTACAAACTCTAAGGATAGATCAATGAGCGGATACGGAACAGAAAAGGTCTGATGAACCTTTGTCCGAAAATACGTGGTTTCCGCGCTACAACCATTTATTCTCATACTTTGTTACAGACACTGTGGTCCAATACGCGCTGTACCATGCAGCCACAGTTACATCGTGCATGGTTTCCTTCTAGAGGATGGTACTGTTCCTCGTACGTCATGCCCTGGCGCCCTCTCCTGCCATGTTGTTGGTGTGGTCTTCAGTCCTGAGACTGGTTTGATGCAGCACTCCATGCTACTCTATCCTGTGCAAGCTTCTTCATCTCCCAGTAAGTGCTGCAGCCTACATCCTTCTGAATCTGCATAGTGTATTCATCTTTTGGTCTCCCTCTACGATTTTTACCCTCCACGCTCCCCTCCAATACTAAATTGGAGATCCCTTGATGCCTCATAACATGTCCACCCAACCGATCCCTTCTTCTAGTCAAGTTGTGCCACAAACTCCTCTTTTCCCCAATTCTGTCCAATACCTCCTCATTAGTTATGTCATCTACCCATCTAATATTCAGCATTCTTCTGTAGCACCACATATCGAAAGCTTCTATTCTCTTCTTGCCCAAACTAGTTATCGTCCATCTTTCACTTCCATACATGGCTACACTCCTTACAAATACTTTCAGAAACGACTTCCTGACACTGAAATCTATACTCGATGTTAACAAATTTCTCTTCTTGAGAAACGCTTTCCTTGCCATTGCCAGTCTACATTTTATATCCTCTCTACTTCGACCATCATCAGTTATTTTGCTTCCCAAACAGCAAAACTCCCTTACTACTTTAAGTGTCTCATTTCCTAATCTAATTCCCCCAGCATCACTCGAGGTAATTCGACTGCAATCCATTATCCTCGTTTTGCTTTTGTTGATGTTCATCTTATATCCTCCTTTCAAGACACTGTCCATTCCGTTCAGCTCCTATTCCAAGTCCTTTGCTGTCTCTGACAGAATTACAATGCCATTGGCGAACTTTAAAGTTTTTATTTCTTCTTTATGGATTTTAATACCTACTCCGAATTTTTCTTTTGTTGCCTTTACTGCTTGCTCAATATACAGATTGAATAACATCGAGGAGAGGCTACAACCCTGTCTCACTCCCTTCCTACCACTGCTTCCCTTTCATGTCCCGTGACTCTTATAACTGCCATCTGGTTTCTGTACAAATTATAAATAGCCTTTCGCTCCCTGTATTTTACCCCTGCCACCTTCAGAATTTGGAAGAGAGTATTCCAGTCAACATTATCTAAAGCTTTCTCAAAGTCTACAAATGCTAGAAACGTAGGTTTGCCTTTTCTTAATCTAGCTTGTAAGATAAGCCGTAAGGTCAATATTGCCACACGTGTTCCAACATTTCTATGGAATCCAAACTGATCTTCCCTGAGGTCGGCTTCTACCAGTTTTTCCATTCGTTTGTAAAGAATTCTCGTTAGTATTTTGCAGCCGGGACTTATTAAACTGATAGTTCAGTGATTTCCACATCTCTCAACACCTGCTTTCTTTGGGATTGGAATTATTATATTCTTCTTGAAGTCTGAGGGTACTCCTGCCATAGTTAAAAATGGCTCTGAGCACTATGCGACTTAACTTCCGAGATCATCAGTCGCCTAGAACGTAGAACTAATTAAACCTAACTAACCTAAGGACATCACACACATCCATGCCCGAGGCAGGATTCGAATCTGCGATCGTAGCGGTCGCTCGGTTCCAGACTGTAGCGCCTAGAACCGCACGGCCACACCGGCTGGACCTGCCATACTAACTGTTAATATTGTGTCAGATTCACTTCTCTTGCTGACTCACCTTATAGTGTACCTGATACAGCAATGTGCGCAGTGGTTCTGTATTCGAATCGGGGGCTTGCCGTCATGGTGTCTGCTTACGGACAGGCAAATGACAACGTGCGGCGGGCGGCAAGGCCGTATGAGGATACGACCTATCTCCACCAACAGGAACCACAGCATTCCATGTTTGCAACAGTGTTTCTCCGTTTGTCTGATATAGGGTTGTTTCAGCAAGCACGAAATCATGAAGGGCACCAGATTAGGAGGAAAATGTGATTAACACTGTGCAGGGCGACCGCCTTGTCTTAACCAGGCAGTTGCCCCTCCAGTACAGGGTAAGCCAGAAGACCGTGTGGAACATTCTCCATGACAACTGTTACTACCCTTATCACTTCCAGCGTGTGCAGGCATTACTAGCGACAGATTTGTCACTGGTTTCTTCACCAGGCAAACACGATTCTAGGATTTGTGTCATCCTTCCTGTTCACAGATGTGACCAACATTACGCGGAGTGATGTCTTCAGTTTTCATAACAATCATCTGTGGGATAATATGCCGGACCCTCCATGGTAGGGTGACAACCAATCATCAGCATCGGTGCAGCCTGAATGTGTGGGAGGGATAATTGGCAACCGTATTTTAGGACGTCTTCCTCCCACGTCCCCTAACAGGCTGGCATTATCAGCGTTTCTTGCGACTAGAAGGATTCCCGTTGATGATTCCAAGGGTTATCTGGCTGCTACATGGTGGTGCTCAAGCCCACTTCACTGTTAATGTCCCGACGCATCTCAATCGTGTCTTCCCTGGCCGAAAAATCGGACGAGAGGTCTACTCGTTCACCGGATCTCATCCCTGCAATTTAGAGTAATGGGGCCATCTCAAAAGTATCGTGTACGCAGAGCCCATTCCAGGTGTGGAGACACATCCTTCCTTTGTCACTGTTCGGATGCAGCCTGACCGATGTGAAAGTATGAGACAGAACACGCTACAGTGCGTACACGCATGCGTTGAGGTGCATGGGAACCATTTTCAACATTTACTGTATCTGCGGCCGCTTGGTACAGTGCGTATTACATCGCAATCTTTGTAACAATTTATGATTGAATAAATAGTCTCCAGCATGGAAACCACGCATTTCCGGACATAAGTTCATTAGACCTTTCTTGTTCGATAGCCCCTCATCGATGAGTCGCTAGAGTTCATACACTGGGAAAAATCACGCCGTGTAGATAGTTTATCTATCCCAGGAATCGACAATTTCGGCGATTTTTCATTGTTATCGATAACAATACCTGCAAGGTATAGGTTCCGGGAATTCCAGTACTTTCGAGAACGTTTTAATTTTATGTGTAACCTTTAAACTTTTTGTGTACTTTCGCATTCGCTATGTTTTTTTTTCTTCAATCTTCTGGTTTGATGCGGCCCGCCACGAATTCCTCTCCTGTGCCAACCTCTTCATCTCAGAGTAGCACTTGCAACCCGCGTCCTCAATTATTTTATGAGTGTATTCCAAGCTTTATCTCCTTCTACAGTTTTTGCCCTCTACAGCTCCCTCTAGTACCATGGAAGTCACTCCCTCATGTCTTAACAGATGTCCTATCATCCTGTCCCTCCTCCTTATCAGTGTTTTCCACATATTCCTTTCCTCTCCGATTCTGCACAGAACCTCCTCGTTCCTTACCTTATCAGTCCACCTAATTTTCAACATTCGTCTCTAGCACCACATCTCAGATGCTTCGGTTCTCTTCTGTTCCGGTTTTCCCACAGTCCATGTTTCGCTACCATACAATGCTGTACTCCAGACGTAATTTCTCAGAAATTTCTTCCTCAAATTAAGGCCGATATTTGATATTAGTAGACTTCTCTTGGCCAGGAATTCTCTTTTTGCCATTGCTAGCCTGCTTTTGATGTCCTCCTTGCACAGTCCGTCACTAATTATTTTAATGCCTAGGTAGCAGAATTCCTTAACTTGGTTGGTTGGTTGGTTTGGGGAAGGAGACCAGACAGCGTGGTCATCGGTCTCATCGGATTAGGGAAGGATTGGGAAGGAAGTCGGCCGTGCCCTTTCAGAGGAACCATCCCGGCATTTGCCTGGAGTGATTTAGGGAAATCACGGAGAACCTAAATCAGGATGGTCGGACGCGGGATTGAACCGTCGTCCTCCCGAATGCGAGTCCAGTGTCTAACCACTGCGCCACCCCGCTCGGTGTCCTTAACTTCATCCGCTTCGTGACCATCAATATTGATGTTAAGTTTCTCGCTGTTCTCATTTCTACTACTTCTCATTACCTTCGTCTTTCTTCTATTTACCCTCAATCAATATTCTGTACTCTTTAGACTGTTCATTCCATTCAGCAGATCATGTAATACTTCGTCACTTTCACTCAGGATAGAAATGTCATCAGCGAATCGTAAATTGGTATTCTTTCACCCTGAATTTTAATTCTACTCCTGAACTTTTCTTTTATTTCCATCATTGCTTCCTCGATGTACAGATTGAACAGTAGGGGCGAAAGAATACATCCTTGTCTTACACCCTTTTTAATACGAGCACTTCGTTCTTGGTCGTGCACTCTTATTATTTACTCTTGGCTATTGTACATATTGTGTATGACCTGTCTCTCCCTATAGCTTACCCCTTTTTTTCTCAGAATTTCGAACATCTTGCACCATATTATACTGTCGAACGCTTTTTCCAGGTCAACAAAACCTATGAACGTGTCTTGATTTTTCTTTAGTCTTGCTTCCATCATTAAGCACAACGTCAGAATTGCCTCTCTCGTGCCTTTACCTTTCCTAAAGCCAATCTGATCGTCATCCAGCTCATCCTCAATCTTCTTTTCCATTCTTCTGTATGCTATTCTTGTCAGCAACTTGGATGCATGAACTGTCACGCTGATTGTGCGATAATTCTCGCACTTGTCGGCCCTTGCCGTCTTCGGAATTGTGTTGATTGTGTTTTTCCGAAAGTCAAATGGTATGTCGCCAGACTTACACATTCTACACACCAACGTGAATAGTCGTTTTGTAGCCACTTCCCCCAACGATTGTAGAAATTGTGATGGAATGTTATCTATCCGTTCTGCCTTATTTGATCTAAACTCCTCCAAAGCTCTTTAAATTATGATTCTAAAACCGGGTCCCCTATCTCTTCTAAATCAACTCGTGTTTCTTCTTCTATCACATCAGAAAAATCTTCACCATCATAGAGGTTTTCAATGTATTCTTTCCACCTAGCCGCTCTCCCATTTGCATTTAATAGTGGAATACCCATTGCACTCTTAATGTTATCACCCTTGCTTTTAATGTCACCGACGGTTGTTTTGAGTTTCCTGTATGCTGAGTCAGTCCTACCGACTATCACTTCTTTCTCGATTTCTTCACATTTTTCATGCAGCCATTTGGTCTTAGCTTCCCTGCACTTCCTATTTATTTCATTCTTCAGCGACTTCTATTTCTGTATTCCTGAGTCTCTCGGAACATTTTTATACTTCCTCCTTTCATTGATCAATTGAAGTATTTATTCTGTTACCCATAGTTTCTTTGCAGTTACTTTCTTTGGAGTTATGTTTTCCTTGCCAACTTCCGCTATCACCCTTTTTAGAGATGTCCATTCCTCTTCAACTGTACTGCCTACTGAGCTGTTCCATATTGCTATATCTATAACCTTAGAGAACTGCGAGCGTATCTCGTCATTCCTTAGTACTACCGTATCCCACTTCTTTGCTTGTCGATTCTTCCTGACTCGTATCAAACTTCAAAAATAGTTCAAATGGTTCTGAGCACTATAGGACTTAACATCTGAGGTCATCAGTCCCCTATAACTTGGCACTACTTAGACCTAACCAACCTAAGGACATAACACACATCCATGCCCGAGGCAGGATTCGAACCTGCGACCGTAGCGGTCGCGCGGTTCCAGACTGAAGCGCCTAGAACCGCTCGGCCACACCGGTCGGTTGTCAAACTTCAGCCTACTCTTCATCACTACTATGTTGTGATTTGAGTCAAAATCTGCTCCTGGATACGCCTTACAATTCAGTATCTCATTTCGGAATCTAACTCAAATCTTACCGTATCACATGGTCTTTTCCAAGTATACCTCCTCCTCTTGTGATTCTTGAACAGACTATCCGCTATTACTAGCTGACGTTTATTACAGAACTCAATTAATCTTTCTCCTCTCTCATTCCTTGTCCCAAGCTCATGTTCTCCTGTAACCGTTTCTTCTACTCCTTCCCCAACAAATACATTCCAGTCCCTCAAGACTATTATATTTTCATCTCCCTTTGCATACTTTCAATATCCTCATACACTTTTTCTATCTCTTCATCGTCAGCTTGCAACATCGGCATGCATACCTGAACTATAGTTGTCAGTGTTGGTTTGCTATTGTACTGCATGAGAAAAAGGAGTTCTAACAGACAATGACAAATGATAAAAAAAATTATATTTTTCGTGTGATATAATTGTAAATTAACAAGTTTCGAATTTTTTCCTTTATCTTTACTGTGAAACCTTCCTTCTTGCCAAATTTGATGTTTCTAGGTCAATGGGAAGTAGCCTATAGGTTCTGATTAGCGAATTTGCGATTATGAAAATATGGGACATAAATGGCCATATATTTTTATTACACTGACTTACAAGCTTGGACCGTAGACGATAGTATGTGACATAAATTTGAACTTGATACATCTACCAGTCCCTGAGAAAATGTGTACCAACAGACGAAACACATAGAGTAAGGTAACACAGGAAAAAATTTTTCAAGTGATATAATTCCAGAGCAACAATTTTCGGAGTTTTACGTTTACTTGTACTGTGAAACCTTGACGCCTGACATATTTAATGACCCTAGGTCAACTTTAAACAATAGATGTGCTTTCGACCAGTCAGTTGTGAACAGGCAGAGTGAAGTAGTGGACCGGCGACTGTAGTGTGTCTCACCGTTGTTCCATCAATAACTGCAAGTGAGCAACAGCTTTAAATGAAGAGTTCAAGGCACTCTTCATAATGTTTTGTGGGAAGTTTGTCCCGCGCGCCTTGACTTCCGGACAGAAACAATGACGTATGAATGCCTCCCTGAAATGCAAAACGCAAACGCTTCATTTGTGAAGACTTGGTGTCATGAATACGATGGTTCAAAATGGTTCAAATGGCTCTGAGCACTATGGGACTTAACATCTGTGGTCATCAGTCCCCTAGAACTTAGAACTACTTAAACCTAACTAACCTGAGGACATCACACACATCCATGCCCGAGGCAGGATTCGAACCTGCGACCGTAGCAGTCGCGCGGTTCCGGACTGCGCGCCTAGAACCCCTAGACCACCTACCACAAAACGACAATGTGAAGATAGTCACATGAAGGGTCAACGCTTTGACGACGTAACCGACATTCATGCCAAAGCGATGCGCGAGTTGAGCAGCATGTCAAAGCAGGACTTTTCGGAGAGTCTCACTTGGTTATTGTAGCAAAACATTTTATTTCAAGGACTGAAACTGACATTTCGATGTGAGAGATAAAATTATGCTTCAGGAAATAAACTTTGTCTTAGTATATTCACTGTCTATGAAAGATATTTCGATCCCTTTTTATTACACGAATTGTACTGATGTTCCTTCCTCCTTTATGTTTGAGCATCGCTACCTAGACGGTTCTATCATTCGAAATTTCAAATTTATGGTAAGGTGTTACAGGTCCAAACTGCTGAGGATATCGGTCCCTAAGCTTACACACTACTTAACCTAACTTACGCTAAGGACACCACGTACACCCATGACCGAGGGAGGACTCGTACCTCCAACGGGGGGAGCCGCGCGGACCCTGACAAGGCGCCTCAGAATGCGCCGCTACCCCGAGCAGCATTCTATCATTCCTGCAACTTGTACTTCACGTTAAATAACAACGGAATTCAAACCATTTTCTCGTCAATTATTACAGGCATGCAAGATTAATTGCAAGACTGCAACATGTATAAACCAGTTCAGTACGGAAACAACCTAGGTTTTTATTTAATTGATGACTAGTTTCAGGTTAGCTGAACCCATTTACAAATCATCTTGTGAGAAGCAAAGTTAAAATTATATTTTACCCAATAAATTGTTACAAATTTATTGATTGCACATAACAAAATACAGACCGTATCGTACCAAGAAATACGTACCGGATAGACAAAACAGTATTTTTGAAACTGCATATAAACCATGCCAAGATTGTACATACAGATATAAGAAAGCCAAGTTTAACCATGAACAGTGACAGAACAAACATCTAACTGATAGTCTAGTTCTTTCGCTGCCAGAATGAAACCTAGGGTTCCAATAATCAAGCATAAAACAATTAATACAGTAAAGTACATATCAGCTACAGCACTGAAGCTCTTTAAAAATGTTATGAAAAGGGTAGGCCACTTAAAACGAACGAACGGTAAACAGCAGCAGCGGAAATTGCAAATAAAAGTCTTTCCTAACACTGTGAACCATAAAATAATGTAGAAATAAATGAAAATAGACTGACATTGGAAAATCATCATCACTTTTAGAAAACAGAAATAATATGTGGCGCTCCTCAATGAGGTGTTACGTGCCCTTTGCTGTTCCTACATTACGATTTAGCTGAGAAATTTCTGCCATCAACTTTCTCCTCCGAATGCCATTTGTTTTATTGTCTTACACACACATTAGGAGAAACGAACATCTTAATAAAACAACACAAATCCGAGCTCGCACGGAATGATTCAATTGTTCGTTTCTACCAAGCTCTCTTCTCGAGTGGAATTCTAGGGAAATAGTCCGCAAGTGCTACAACGAACCCTATGCCACGGAATTACGTGTACATCCCAGAGTTGTCATACAGACAGATGTATCCGTAGACATGCGCAGATTGTTGCAGCAACAATGGCTGTACTTTGCTCTTCCTCAGATGAACAGCTTTCTGTGGATCGTTCTACAAGATACTTAGCTATTATCAGCATTCCTGCAGCTGTGAGGAAGAATATGGCTCTTTTTTTGTACAGTAATTGTATTTGACAATAGTTGCAACTTCGCTGGAATATATTGGAGACTAAAGTATGTGTCTCAATGTACATACACTATGTGATCAAAATTATCTAGACATCCCAAAAAACATACGTTCTTCATGCTAGGTGCATTGTGCTGCCACCTACTGCCAGGTATTCCATATCAGAAACCTCAGTAGTAATTAGAAATCGTGACAGAGCAGAATGGGACGCTCCACAGAACTCACGGACGTCGAACATGGTCAGGTGATTGAGCGTCGCTTATGTCACATGTCTGTACGCGAGATTTCCACACTCCTAAACATCACTAGATCCACTGTTTCCGATGTGATAGTGAAACAGAAACGGGAAGGAACACGTACAGCACAAAAGCGTACAGGCCGATGTTGTCTAGTAGACTGACAGACGGCCGATAGTTGAAGACGGTCGTCATGTGTAATACACAGTCATCTATCCACACCATCACAGGAATTCCAAATTGTATCAGTACCCACTGCAATAACAGTTGAGCGGGAGGTGAGAAAACTTGGATTTCATGGTCGAGCGGTTGCTCATAAACCACACATCACGCCGGGAAATACCAAATGACGCCTCGCTTGGTGTAAGGAGCGTAAATATTGGACAATTGAACAGTGGAAAAACGTTGCGTGGAGAGATAAATCACGGGACACAATGTGGTTATCCGATGGCAGCGTGTGGGTATGGCGAATGCCCGGTGATCGTCATGTGACAGCGTTGTAGTGCCAACAGTACAATTCGGAGGCGCTGGTGTTATGGTGTGGTCGTGTTTTTCATGGAGGGGGCTTGCACCCCTTGTTGGTTTGCGTGAAACTATCACAAGACAGTCCTACATAGATGTTTTAAGAATCTTATTGCTTCGCACGTTGAAGAGCAATTCGTGGATGGCGATTGCATCTTTCAACACAGTCGAGCACATGTTCATAATGCACGGCCTTTCGTGCAGTGGCTACACGACAATAACATCCCTGTAATGGACTGGCCTGCACAGAGTCCTGACCTGAATCCTATAGAACACCTTTGTGATGTTGGACGCCGACTTCGTGCCAGGCCTCACCGGCCGACATCGAGACTTCTCCTCAGTGCAGGACTGCGAGGAGAATGAGCTACCATTCCACCATTCCCCATGAAACCTTCCAGCACCTGATTGAGCGTATGTCTGCGAGAGTGAAAGTTGTCATCAAGGCTAAGGGTGGGCCAACACTATACTGAATTCCAGCACTACCGATGGACGGGGCCACGAATTTGTAAGTCATTCTCAGCCAGATGTCCCGATACTTTTGATCACATAGTGTACAAGTGAATCAGTTCTCCACTGGCACCCTTACTCCAAACAGTTGCTGTAACTCTCATTACAAGAGATGTAGTCAAAATCTTTAATTATTACTTCAAAAACAGTACAAGTACATGCCTGCAGTCCTGGTAAACATAGACATCCGCACAGTACGGTGATTTAGCACGCGAAAACAAAAGGGCTCAGTACATTTGAAGAGGAACGATGCTAAAACAATCACTGTTGAGTTGGTAAGAATGTACAGAAACAACACACGTGACGCAGACTGTTCCAGTGGGGTCAAGCAGAAAGAAGTAGCAGACCAGACCACCTCTCCGTGAAGAACCGGAAATCCCTCGAGAAACGGAACGGATGGTAGTCGAAAGTCGACGTCTCACAGTCCAGATGGTAGTGGAAAAGGTAAAAATTAATCGTGGATCAATTTACAGTATTTTTCACGACATCTATGCAAATGAGAAAGTAAATGTTCGTTTGTTAAAAATCCTAAATCTGCGGAAGCTCTTCATAAATTCCTTTGAAATTTTGATACAACGTTGCATTCGAATACGCCCGTGTTTTTATGCACTCATTATTTAAATATATGTAACAAAGAAATAAATATGTAATATATAATGGGGAAACATTACAACCTAAAGTCTCAAAAGTCCTTTACCGATTTACCGCAACTTTTTACACAATACTTTAATGAACATTCCAACAGGCAAAGACTATACATTTTTAATAAACATAGTACAGAAATATATATGTTCTTTTGAGTCATCATTCTTCTGACTAGTTTTATGCTCTCTGCTCCGAATTTCTCTCCTGTGCCAACCTTTTCACCTCAGAGCAACAGGTGCAATCTGCGTCCTCAAATATTTGCTGGATGTATCCCAATCTGTCTTCCTCCACAATTTTCATCCTCTACAGCTCCCTCAATATCATGGAAGTTGTTCCCTGATGTCTTAACAAATGCCCTGTCAACCTATCCTTCTGTCTTGTTAGTGTTTTCCATATATTCGCTTTTCGCCGATCCTACGGACAACCTTTCTTACTTTATCAGTCCACCTAATTGTCCACATTCTTCTATATGTAGGTTAATTTTTATGAAATGACAATGTGCTCAATTTGTAGACGTCATTTGAATTTCAGATTGACTATTTCAATTCGTTATTGTATGATTACTTTTATGAAATGACTGTACGCTTAATTTGTAGACATTATTTAGAACTTTGCATTTAAATGTTCTGTTGGTTTTAACGCCACCTAACGGCCAGAGAGTGCTTTTTAATGCAGGGTGTCTGCGCTAGGCACAGTAACAAGTGTACGTGAACTAACGAGGTACAGTGTATCGAGTTTTTTATATGCGTTAAGTCTTCATTTCTTTCTATACAATGTATTATGGTAATTATTGTAGAAATATTACTTCTCATTTGTTCTGCTGATCTGACAGTGTGGTGATGACTGTGGCCGAAATGCGTTAAGTTATATTTTTAAAAGAATAATAGCGATCAAGACGGAAAATTACATTGACTACAGATAATGATTGCGGTTCTGTTAGGTTCTTCATTTTCGAAAAGAGCAAAGCAAGCAGATGAAAGACGTGGGCTTTAAACCCCCCCCTCCCCATCTCAGAACAGTACAGGAGAGGGAGGCAAAATTTAATAACCCAAAGAAGCCCTGTGCAGAATTACCTGGGGCGTCGTCGTCGGGCAAAAAACATCTCCTTGAACGGGTTCGCACGACGCTTCGTCCCCTGAAACCTCGTCCGAAGATTTCTGTAGTCTGCTCTTGTGACGGTTCGCCAGTTACGAGCATAATCCGTTATCAGCACACCATGGTTGCCCCCATAATACGGTTAGTTAAGCCGTGCCCGACGATAGTAAGTATTCGCCTTTTGCGGTGGATTTGAAACACACGTCTTTCATCTGTTTGCTTTTCTCCTTCGTCCCAGGGCTCGCCAGAGACGATTAGGCGGCTGAAGAAATCTAGGTTGTTCTTACAGAGCTGTGACATATCCGTTCCTGCATCTGTTCGGTGGTGAATTTGAGCAGGGGCGAAAACCAATGGGCGGTGGCCTTCTTTATATTTGAAACTAGCTGTTCTATTCCACGCATTGCTGTGACTCAGTCTGGTCAAATGAAAAAGAAAGAAAAGAGGAATCACACGTTTCTAATATGCATGGGAATTAGAGGTACTTCCTAATCTCCTTCTCCCCCCTGCGCTGTCCGCCACCACCACCTCCTCCAACTCTTTTTGTCCGTCTCCACCACCTTCCCCTTCTCACAAACCATCACCTCCTTCTCCCTCTCTCTGATCCTCTTCCCCTCACCCCCCCCCCCCCCCACCGAGCGAGGTGGCGCAGTGGTTAGCACACTGGACTCGCATTCGGGAGGACGACGATTCAATCCCGCGTCCGGCCATCCTGATTTAGGTTTTCCGTGATTTCCCTAAATCGCTCCAGGCAAATGCCAGGATGGTTCCTCTGAAAGGGCACGGACGACTTCCTTCCCCGTCCTTCCCTGATCCGACGAGACCGATGACCTCGCAGTTTGGTCTCTTCTCACAAACAACCCAACCCAACCCCCCCCCCCCCCCCCCTTCCATCCGTCTTCCTATCTCTGCCCTTATATCTGTCCATCACCTCCTTACTCCTATCTCTTTCCACCTCCTCTTCCGTCTCTATCTGTCCCTCATCCCCTCCCCTACATACATATTCTCAAAATGGTTCAAATGGCTCTGAGGGACTATGGGACTTAACATCTGAGGTCATCAGTACCCTAGAACTTAGAACTACTTAAACCTAACTGTCCCAAAGACATCACACACATCCACGGCCGAGGCAGGATTCGAAACTGCGACGGTAGCGGTCGCGTGGTTCCAGACTTAAGTGCCTAGAACCGCTCGGCCACAGCGGCCGCATACATGTTCTCCTCTTTCTCTCTCGCATCATCTCCTACTGTCGCCTCTCTCTGTACATTTCCTCCCACACCCCTTCCATTTCCTCTTACCCCTCCCTCTTTGACCTTGAGCCTCCCTCCCTCTTTGACCTTGAGCCTTGCTTAATGTAATGGCGAATTCAGATTCTGTAGTAGTGTCTTAATCATAAGCCACTAACCCATAAATACAACTATCCTCTTTGTTAACATTTCACTATTATATATTTTGTATACAATACTAAGAGTGCAATGGGAATTCCACTGTTAAATGTAGAGGAGAGAGCGGATATCTGGAAAGAGTACATTGAGGACATCTATGAGAGGGAGTACTTATTTGATGGTGTGATAGAAGATGAAACAGGAGTCGATACGGAAGAGATAGGAGATCCAGTATTAGAATCAGAATTTAGAAGAGCTGTGGAAGATGTAAAATCAAAGAAGCCACAGTGTATGAATAACATTCCATAGGAATTTCTAAAATCATTGGGAGAAGTATGAACGAAACTATTATTCAAGGTAATGTGATGGACGTATGAGACTGGCGATATATCATCAACCTTTCGGAAAAACATAATCCACACAGTTCTGAAATTTGCGTGAGCCGACAAGTGCGAGAATTATCACACAATCAGTTTAACAACTCATGTTCCGTGTTGCTGAGAGGAATAATACACAGTAGCGTGAAAAGGAAAATTGAGGATCTGTCATATGGCTATCGATTAAGGTAAAGAAAGCTGAGAGGCAGTTCTAACATTGTGGTTGATAATGGAAGGAAGGCTGAAGAGAAATCAAGACACGTTCATAACATTTGTCAATCTAGAAAAAGCGTTCGACTATGTAAAATGGTGCAAGATGTCCGAAATTCTGAGAAAAGTATGTGTAAGCTATACGGAAAGACAGATAATATATATTATGTACAAGAACCATGAGGGAACAATAAGAGTGGAAGACCAAGAACGAAGAGCTCGAATTCAAAAAGGTGTACGACAGGAATTGTAGTCTTTTGCTCGTACTGTTCAGTCTATACGTCAAAGAAGCAATGGCAGAAATAAAAGAACGACTCAAGAGTGGGATTAAAATTCAAGGTGAAAGAATATAAATGACAAGATTTGCTGAAGTAATTGCTATCCACAGCGAAAGTGAAGAAGAATTACAGGTTCTGTTGAATGGAATGAGAAATCTAATGAGGATAGAATTTGGATTGAAGGTAAATCGCAGAAAGACAAAAATAATGAGAAGTAGGAGAAATGAAAGCAGCGAGAAACTTAACATCATAATCGGAAATCACAAAGTAGATGAAGGAATTCTGCTATCTAGGCAGCAAAAGAACCCATAACGGACGGGGCAAGGAGGACAGAAAAAGTAGACTAGTGCTCTCAAACATGGCATTCCTGGCCAAAAGAAATATACTAGTATGTGAGACTGTGCGTTTGGAGCGCAGCATTACATAGCAGTGGGACATGAACTTTGGGAAAATCCGAACAGTAGGGAAACGAAGCATTTGAGAGGCGTCTACCAAGTCATCCACTTATGAGATAAATTTGTCACACTGAAACGTAAATACGTAGAGAACGGCTAACACTATCATTATGACTATCTCCAGTATAACCGTAAATACACATGAGATAAAGATTTTCCACTAGAACCCTTACTGCGGAGTCACACTGGTGCTTTCTCTATCTGTCATTGCACTTCTCAGGTAGTGTATTATAGCCACTAAGGCGATAGATTCTACTCTGAGGTGACAAAAGTCATGGGATGATTCCTAACATCGTGTCGAACCACTTTTTTCCCGGCGTAGCGCCGCAGCTGGAGAAGTATTGAGCCATGCTGCCTCTACAGCCGTCCATAATTGCGAAACTGTCGCCGATTCAGGATTTTTGCATGAACTGGCCTCTCAATTATGTCCCATAAATGTTCGATGGGATTCATGGCGGGCGATGTTCGTGACCATATCATTTGCTCGTCGCGCGGTACTGCCTTGGTATCGGTCATCCTATGGAATAGTTAATATATATAACAACAACAACATTCTTGCGTGCACTTCCTGCTATTGGGATAGTGTTAAAGGAAGCAACTGAGATTATTCTACTGGCAAGCGACATTATAAATGGAGGTTTTTGTTTAAATTCTGCTTGGAATTCTGCATCCCTCCCTGGTCAAATCAGAGAGGTACTAAGCTAGCCATGTCTCCGCAATATCCTTTCTTTCAGGAGTGCTAGTCCTCATGGTTCGCAGGAGAGCTTCTGTAAAGTCCGGAAGGTAGGTGACGAGATACTGGCAGAAGTAAAGCTGTGAGGACGGGCCGTGAGTCGTGCTTGAGTAGCTCAGATGGTAGAGCACTTGCCCGCGAAAGGCAAAGGTCCCGAGTTCGAGTCTCTGTCCGCCACACAGTTTTGGTCTGCCAGGAAGTTTCATATCAGCGCACACTCCACTGCAGAGTGAAAATCTCATTCTGGAAACATCCCCCAGGCTGTGGCTAAGCCATGTCTCCGCAATATCCTTTCTTTCAGGAGTGCTAGTTCTGAAAGGTTCGCAGGAGAGCTTCTGTAAAGTTTGGAAGGTAGGAGACGAGATACTGGTAGAAGTAAAGCTGTGAGTACCGGGCGTGAGTCGTGCTTAGGTAGCTCAGAATGTAGAGCACTTGCCCGCGAAAGGCAAAGGTCCCGAGTTCAAGTTTCGGTCGGGCACACAGTTTTAATCTGCCAGGAAGTTTCATATCAGCGCACACTCCGCTGCAGAGTGAAAATCTCATTCTGGAAACATCCCCCAGGCTGTGGCTAAGCCATGTCTCCGCAATATCCTTTCTTTCAGGAGTGCTAGTTCTGAAAGGTTCGCAGGAGAGCTTCTGTAAAGTTTGGAAGGTAGGAGACGAGATACTGACAGAAGTAAAGCTGTGAGTACCGGGCGTGAGTCGTGCTTAGGTAGCTCAGATGGTAGAGCACTTGCCCGCGAAAGGCAAAGGTCCCGAGTTCGAGTCTCGGTCGGGCACACAGTTTTAATCTGCCAGGAAGTTTCATATCAGCGCACACTCCGCTGCAGAGTGAAAATCTCATTCTGGAAATTGTCGTAAGTTCGTATGGGACCAAACTGCTGAGGTCATCGGTCCCTAGGCTTACACACTACTTAATCTAACTTAAACTAACTTACGCTAACAACAACAACACACACACAACCATGCCCGAGGGAGGACACGAACCTCCAACGGGGAAGGTAGTATAAAACCCTCGTTCGAGCAATACTTAAATATTTCCAGAGTGAATTTTCATTCTACAGATGAATGAGTGCTGATTTGAAAATTCCTGGCAGAGTGAAGGCTTGTGTCGGACTGGGACTCGAACGAAGGTCCTTCGGCTTTCGCGGGCAAGTGCTCTACCGACTGAGCTATACAAGCACAACTCACGACCCCAACACCTTCCCTCCTCCAAGCTTTACTTCCGCCAGTACCTCATCTCCTAACTTCCAGTTGAGCACCTGGTCGCCAAAGGTAAAGGTTACAGGTTCGAATCCCTTTCCGGCACACACACTTCGCTGCAGAGTGATAATTCATTCTGGAAGCAATCCTCAGGGCTGTGACTGAGCCATGTCTTCACAATCTATCCATTTTTCCAGCTGTGGTAGACCCGCAAGGTATGTCTGTGAAATTTTGAAAGTAGGATATGAAGTAGTTGTAGAAGTAAGGTTATGAGGGCTCGTACTTGAATGTTGCTCGTCAGTCTGGGATCCTTTCCTCAGGGAGGAAGCAGAGAAAATCCGAAGTTGAGCAGGGCCTTCGTAGAAATAAGGCTGTGATGGCGGCTCGTACTTGAACGTTGCTTGTCAGTCTGAGATCCGTGTCTGAGAGGGCTGATGGAGGAAGTAGAGAAAATCCGAAGTTGAACAGCAGTTGGGGACTACAAATGAGTCTAACGAAAACAGAGTGTCTGGTGGTGATTAGTGATGCTGAATTTGAAGTACACATCAATAACAACGCAGTTATGAGACAGGTAGAAAATTTAAACATCTCGGGGCATATATTGATAAAAATGGATTGGGCCACACAGAAGTAAAATATAGAATACAGCAAAGCAGGAAATGTGTTAGGGTGTATGAATTCTTACTGGTGGGATAAGAATATTTCCAACACCAATAACAAAAGAGTAGGTAAGATAATGGTTGATTCAGTGCTACACTATGGATCAGAACTAAAGAAGACTAATAGCTGTGGAAATGGATTATTTGCGTAGGAGTGCCAGAATATCAAGAATCGAAAGGAAAACTAATGATGAAGCAAGAGCTAGATTGAAGGCAAATGATACAAAGATAGATGGAATTGAAAGACATTCTAAGTCACAAAGAGAAACAAGATTGGAGGGAGGGCGGTGGCAGGGGGGGGGGGGGGGGGGGGTGTTGCAAGTGACAGTGGTACGCTAAGTACCCTCCACCACACATCACAAGGTGACTTGCGGAGCATAGTTGGAGATATAGATACGGACGTGGCACCCAAAACCTGAAAGACTCATCGCAGATGGGAAAAAGTGTGGTGCCTATCTCGTGTTTTGGAGGAAGCGTCCAGAGAAGGAAGCGCGCGTTTGCGGATTGAAACGCCGGCGGCAGGTGCCGGAGTGTCAGGTGAGGGATGGCCCGCGATGGAGGCAGCCTTGGAGGCCGGGCCGCAGCTGCTGGAGCCGTCAATGCGCCCAGATTGCCTGCGCTGCCCTAAGAGGATTTCCGGCCGGTCGCATTGCTCACTGTCTCCTGGACTTCCCCCAGCCGTGGCCGCTCCCGGCACTCGCAATGCACAGCAGGGGCGAGAGGAAGTGTTTCGTCATCTGACGAGGAACCTGCTCGCAATTCACAAAATGAGGCAAATATTTTATGCGGTATAGCCAGGTGTGACCACTCCGGTTGCTGGAAGACGACCATTCCTATGTGAACGTGCAGGATTTACAGAACGTCACATTGACCGTGGTAGTGTGTTGGTTCAGCAGCAGCAACAACAACAACAATTTGGCTACAACCAGTTTCGATCACGCAGATAACCATAAACAATCATCGGTCTGTATATTCAGCAAGCAGTAAAGGGAACAAAAGAAAAATTTGGAGTAGGAATTAAAATCCATGAAGAAGAAATAGAAACTTTAAGGTTCGCCGATGACATTGTAATTCTGTCAGAGACAGCAAAGGACCTGGTAGAGCAGTTGTACGGAATGGACAGTGTCTTGAAAGGAGGGTATAAGATGAACACCAACAAAAGCAAAACGAGGATAATGGAATGTAGTCGAATTAAGTCGGGTGATAGTGAGGGAATTGGATTAGGAAATGAGATACTTAAAGTAGTAAAGGAGTTTTGCTATTTGGGGAGCAAAGTCACTGATGATGGTCGAAGTAGAGAGGATATAAAATGTAGACTGGGAATGGCAAGGAAAGCGTATCGGAAGAAGAGAAATTTGTTAACATCGAGTATAGATTTAAGTGTCAGGAAATCGTTTCTGAAAGTATTTGTATGGAGTGTAGCCATGTATGGAAGTGAAACGTGGACGATAAATAGTTTAGACAAGAAAAGAATAGAAGCTTTCGAAATGTGGTGCTACAGAAAAATGATGAAGATTAGATGGGTAGATGACATAACTAATGAGGAGGCATTGAATTGAATTGGGGAGAAGAGGAGCTTGTGGCATAACTTGACGAGAAGAAGGGATCGGTTGGTAGGACAGGTTCTGAGACATCGAGGGATCACCAATTAAGTATTTGAGGGCAGCGTGGAGGGTAATAATCGTAGAGGGAGACTAAGACATGAATACACTAAGCAGATTAAGAAAGATGTACGTTGCAGTAAGTACTGGGAGAAGAAAAAGCTTGCACAGCATAGGGTGGCATGGAGAGCTGCATCAAGCCAGTCTCAGGACTGAAGACCACAACAACAACATCATAAAAGTCACTATAGCATTCTTAACACATATAATAATGCATCGTCCGGCCGGTGTGGCCGAGCTGTTCTAGGCGCTTCAGTCTGGAACCGCGCGACCGCTACGTTCGCAGGTTCGAATCCTGCCTCAGACATGGATGTGTGTGATGTCCTTAAGTTAGTCAGGTTTAAGTAGTTCTAAGTTCCAGGGGACTGATGACTTCGGATGTAAAGTCCCATAGTGCTCAGAGACATTTGAACCAAATAATGCATGGTTAATAGTGCCTGCTATGACGGTAATATGACTTCTGTCGCAAATTATGAACAGTGGGGCTCGTTAAATTAATGTCCATTACAGTCATCACATCGACAGTTCGTGTAATACTTGTATATGTTGCGTTTGGGAACTTTGATCCCTTAAAGTAGTCCTCATGATCATGGTTTGTAATAAGACCCATTGTTGATAGCTGGGAAGCTGTATGACTTGCTCACTAGAAAACCACAACTTAAACTTTAAAATTGACGACATAGTACCATCGATAACGAGCATTCCCCAAAATATGACGGTCTGTGTGATCGAAATAGGTAGCAAGCAAATCAGCAATTTATTTAGTCGAATATGACGCAATTGAGGTAGTTACGGTAGATGTAGTTTTTGGCAAGTTAGAGTGGATAACGCGGCTAATTTTCTAACAGTTTCAAGTAATTTTAAACGTTTATAATTGTCTATGACAAATCATTCTGATTCCTTAAAATAAAGTGTAAAATTTACTGTGTACCATCAGAAAGGTCTGTACCATTCGAAAGATCCTCCGGACAGGACTCCGATGTCTTCAGCAATGTTCTATGACGCAACAGTCTGCACAGTTGCGTCGTATATTTGGCAATACCTCTCCATTGTATCACTAAATTTCACGTTAAACTCTAAATCATATCGTATTTTGACACTTAAAATTAATGATACCAGCAGTGCCTTACTTGAAAATCTTGTCACACGTCGCTTCGAGGCGCTACTCGTGGTTACGAACGGACGTGGTGTGAATGATGCAGCGACGCTTTACGGCCACGCCATCACTGCTTGCATTGCTTCATTTGTTAACAAGGAAGTGGCTTCAAACAGCGCCATGTCCCTGCCAGACATCACCTCCACGACACATTTGTGTGCATTGCGATTTAGCAGCCGGGGAGGCTGCCCCCCTCCCCCTCGCCCCGGCCACCCGCACAGCTCGAGCACAGGCAGTTTAACGCAACAAAATTCAGACCCATTCCATCTTCCGTTTGTATACACTACTGGCCACTGAAATTGCTACACCAAGAAGAAATGCAGATTATAAACGGGTCTCTGGCCGTAATAACGGCCTTGATACGCCTGGGCATTGAGTCAAACAGAGCTTGGATGGCGTGTACAGGCACAGCTGCCCATGCAGCTTCAATACGATACCACAGTTCATCAAGAGTAGTGAATGGCTTATTGTGACGAGATAGTTGCTCGGCCACCATTGACCAGACGTTTTCAGTTGGCGAGAGATCTGGAGAATGTGTTGGCCAGGGCAGCAGTCGAACATTTTCTGTATTCAGAAAGGCCTGTACAGGACCTGCAACATGCGGTCGTGCATTATCCTGCTGAAATGTAGGGTTTTGCAGGCATCGAATGAAAAGTAGAGCCACGGGTCGTAAGACATCTAAAATGTAACGTCCACTGTTCAAAGTGTCGCCAATGCGAACAAGAGGTGGCCGAGACGCGTAACGAATGGCACCCCATACCATCACGCCGGGTGATACGCCAGTATGGCGATTACGAATACACTCTTCCAATGTGCGTTCACAGCGATGTCGCCAAACACGGATGCGACCATCATGATGCTGTAAACGGGACCTGGATCCATCCGAAAAATGACGTTTTGCCATTCGTGCACCCAGGTTCGTCGCTGACTACATCATTGCAGGCACTCCTGTCTGTGATGCAGCGTCAAGGGTAACCGCAGCCATGGTCCCCGAGCTGATAGTCCATGCTGCTGCAAACGTCGTCGAAGTGTTCGTGCAAATGGTTGTTGTCTTGCGAACGTCCCCATCTGTTGACTCAGGGATCGAGACGTGGCTGCACGATCCGTTACAGCCATGCCTGTCATCTCGACTGCTTGTTATACGAGGCCGTTGGGATCCAGCACGGCGTTCCGTATTACCCTCATGAACCCACCGATTCCATATTCTGCTAACAGTCATTGGATCTCGACCAACGCGAGCAGCAATGTCGCGATACGATAAACCGCAATCGCGATAGGCTGCAATCCGACCTTTATCAATATCGGAAACGTGATAGTACGCATTTCCCCTCCTTACACGAGGCATCTCAACAACGTTTCACCAAGCAACGCCGGTCAACTGCTGTTTCTGTATGAGAAATCAGTTGGAAACTTTCCTCGTGTCAGCACGTAGTAGGTGTTGCCAGCGGCGCCAACCTTGTGTGAATGCTCTGAAAAGCTAATCATTTGCATATCACAGCATTTTCTTCCTGTCGGTTAAATTTCGCGTCTGTAGCACGTCAGCTTCGTGCTGTAGTAATTTTAATGGCCAGTAGTGTAGCTAAGAGGCGCTTGGCTGACTTGTGTCGTCATGTTATGGAGATATACATAGTCACCTGTCAGTGAATCATCCACATGGTTTGGAGTACTATAATGAGCATTGAGGCAGTGTAGTGGTGGGTCTGTGTTGTTGGTACAACGAGTAACGAACAATACGAAGGGAGATGGAGAATCCCCGACGTCGCACTAATTGCGCTCCTCCTGACAATCAAGAAGCTGACTATTGAGCGTAAGCCACCCAATTGATGCATGAGTTACCGCCACTAGTGTAATATGCAGTCGCTTCATGAAAAATGTTTGCGAATTTTGCAATTTAACCCAGGAGATGTGCACCGGTTCTGATGATGAATGATAACAAAATGAAACGCACCAACGATCCTCGACGACAAACTGGTAATGAAAACGAGCAGGATGCCTCTGGGATACCATATCTACATCTACATACAAACTCCACAAGCCACCGCACGGTCGCCGGCCGCGGTGGCCATGCGGTTCTAGGCGCTCAGTCCGGAACCGAGCGACTGCTACGGTCGCAGGTTCGAATCCTGCCTCGGGCATGAATGTGTGTGATGTCCTTAGGTTAGTTAGGTTTAAGTAGTTCTAAGTTCTAGGGGACTGATGACCACAGATGTTAAGCCCCATAGTGCTCAGAGCCATTTTCAACCACCGTACGGTCATTTCCTTTCCTGTTCAACTCACAAACAGAGTGCGAGAAAAACAGATATATATATATATATATATATATATATATATATATATATATATATATATATATATATATATATGCCTCCGTCCGAGCCCTCCTCTCTGTAATCTTATATTCGTGACATTTTATGCGAAATGTTCGTAGGCGGCATTAGAATCGTTCTGCATTCAGCCCCAAATGCCGGTTGCCTACATTTTCTCAGTAGTGTGCCTAGAAAAGAACATGGCCTGCCGCTCCCCCCCCCCCCCCCCCCTGGTATACTACTTTGAGTAGCATCTCCGCAATACTCAAGTTTTATCGAACCCACCAGTAACTAATCTTTCAGCATCCTTCTGAATTGCTTCGATGTCTTCCTTTCCGAACTAGTTGGGATCCCAAAGTCACGATCAATACTCGACAACGGTTCTCACTAGCGTCTCATATGCTAGTGTCTCATACGCGTACTCCTTTACAAATGAAACACGTTTTCCTTAAATTCTCCCAACGGAAATCGATCATTCGCCTTCCCTACTACAATCCTTACATGCTCATTCCATTTCACATTGCTTTGCAACGCTACGCCTAGATATTTAATCATCAGGACACTACTAATGCTGTATTCTAACATTATGAGTTTGTTTTTCCTAGTCATCTACATTAATTTACAAACTTATCTGGAACTGCCTCGGCCCCACTTCGCGACCGCGATGCGGCCGTACCATAAGCACATCACCCCTATTACGCGGGCATACTAACTCGACGTGAGACAGAAATATAACTTGTTTATTAGGTTACGCCCCTAAATTTTGTCCGATGGTTTAGACTCTATCTCAACTCCGCAGTGACACTCTCTCTATGGTGAAAGCCACTTACCCTTTTGCTGAAACACACATACAAAATGAAATCATGTGTATATCATCAAAGCAAGAAAGACTGGGTGATTGTTGATGTAATCACTTTGGAACTTCGGGTAAGAGGTGTTCTGTGACCCATATCGCGTGAAAAATGTATGCTTTGTTATTTGGTTTATTTAGTCGTACAAGACTGCAGAATGAATAGCTGTTAAGATACAGTAGTATAAATGGTTGGATGCAAGAACTGCAGGCCCAAGCCTCTACTCCCTAAATGATGCTAAACAAAACATCCATGCGGAAGAAAACTATTGAAATAATTCTGCGTTAATCAAGCTTAGCAAAGCTTTTAGCAATGCACATATACAAAGAAGATCGCACTTTACCGAAGGTAACGCAGAAGGGACTCACGTGCCATGAGTGGCATGATTTCGATAAGAAACTCAAATATATCAAGATCGAAATAAATTCGAATTTGATGGTTTCCTGATCCTAGTGCACCAAATTCGCTCTTCTGACACTGTGGTTTCAGTAAGGTCTAATAATTGTTATGCTATGATGTACAGAGAGGCCACAGAAATTTAAAAGCACAAAAACAATTTCAACAGACAAAAGAATTGTGGAAGTTGTGAGCCTTAGTGCTACATAAAACAAACAGCGCCGACTTTACCCCACTACAAGGTCAATAGCGCACATGGGCGCGATTCCGCAATCTTAGGCAGCGGGCTGATGACGTCACACCGATAATTGCGTGGATACATAAAATCAGTTCGGCTTGCTGAGCTTGTTTGAATCTGAAACAGTTTTCTAACAAGGAACACCTGGACAGAGAGATCGCAAAAGGCAAAGAATTTTTACTGCACTCGACGTCCCATATAATGTCTACCATGCAACCACAATATTGGCTGCTAATGGCAACAGAGGAGGGACTGGAGGTATCCGGTAGTGAGCACAGCAAGAGGCTACGGAGTGTAGTTGAATACAAAGCAGATCAGCAGTTGATACAAAGTAGATCAATGGCAACGATAAACAAAGCAAACATTACATTATACTAGGACAATAGTTGCCGACATTTCGTCAGGAAGGAACCCAAGCAGCATCGAAGAGCGAGAAAGAAGTAGCAGATGAAATATCGTTTCTTCTAGATGAGTCAGTGGAATGCGTGGTGTCGCATATGATCGACTGTGCGAATAATGTACATGAGGAGTACGACAATAACGATACGTGCTTAACAAGTGAAAATGATATTGAAACAGATGTCGAGCTATGTAATTCATGGAAGATAATCCACAGAAAAATAGAAAAAGCTATGAACAGACTTCGAATAAGTCCGCAGCACTATGACCGTGTAGTACACAAAAAGTGTTGTGGACTGGCAAGACAGCCAATCCACTATGACAGGTAGCCGAAAGGCATGCGTTTAAGCTCACGCAGGATGGCGTGAGGTCTGGAACAGGACAAGGTTTTAATAGTAGCAAAAATAGTAAGTAGCTTCTGGGATACTTAACTTTAATCCATAATTGGTCAACATCGGTCGGACGGTACATGCATCACAAGATAAATAGCAAATGATAATGGCGCCGTGTTAGGTCGTAGCAAATGACGTAGCTGAATGCTATGCTAAGTACTGTCTCGGCAAATGAGAGCGTAATTTGTCAGCGAACCATCGCTAGCAAAGTCGGCTGTACAACTGGGGCGAGTGCTAGGAAGTCTCTCTAGACCTGCCGTGTGGCGGCGCTCGGTCTGCAATCACTGATAGTGGCGACACGCGGGTCCGACGTATACTACCGGACCGCGGCCGATTTAAAGGCTACCACCTAGCAAGTGTGGTGTCTGGCGGTGACACCACAAAAAGATTACGGATATTCAAGGGAGGACAAAGTAGACAGGTTGAAAAAGTGGTGTTTGCTCGTTTCAACGGTGCTCGACACATTTTACAGTAAGTGCATGATAATGACCTATTACTTTATGCTCATCAGACTGTGGGCGACGTAGATTACAGTGATTTCAAGGGAAGCAGTGGATGGTTGCATAACTTTAAATAATGTGCAGAATCGAAAGACGTAAGATGACGAGATTTGAAACAAAGCATCAACTTGACGATGCACAGAAAGCTGCGGAATCGGCCCAAAAATTTGTAGATGAGATTAGTAAACGTATCACATCGTTCAGTGACGGATTTATCTTCGGCCAATTGGAATATGAAGAGGAAATGCATATGAAAGGAACTCTGGAAATTAATGGTACTCAGCCCTCTACGATTCTTTCTTTTGTGCGGGATCTCGCCAAGGCAGTTGGGAATATTTACGTCACAACAACCAAGAGTGAGAAAATGGGCGTAAGAGAACTACAACTATGATCTTACGTTATAAATTGGATGATGAGCAGTGCTGACGCTGCAAGTCTACCAAACTGAAGAAGGCCATGGCGGACGCCAAATGCCGCTTCAAGTGCCGCAAGGGATACTGTCGCATCGCGCTCCTAAATGAAATGTGGTGTACCAAGCAGTTTCAAGAAGGTCGGAGAAAAGCCGAGACGTACCGAGTAGCGTCGACACAGACGAGCTTTGTGTCTGCACGACTGCAGCGCGTCGTGTCCATGTGCAGTTTTGCACGCTCTGGTGTGCCCTGTCGCAAACAGTCCGCATACGTTCGCAACGCACACCACGAAAATGAGCAACTGATTGAGCTGCTTCGCATTACTGCGCACTGGGACGAGCTTCCGAATACTTTCTGATCTTTCCATGCAGAGAGAACAGGTTTATTGATCCCTGATCACCGACTTCTGAAATACACGCTTCCATATAGTTCCACCCTAGACAGCTCAGAATTAGCCTCTTGCACCCCACAAGAGCGGCCGATCGACTCGACTTCCGTCCGCTTCCAACTGTGCACCAAGTTCTTTTCACTTCGGCTGCTCAGCGTCCGGAGTAGAATGTAGGCACTTCGGTTGGCAGAATCCTGCTTACGCTCGTGCTACTGATGTTGCTTGCCGATATTTTCAGGAGGCTGTAGCGAAAGGGTACGCCATCCATCCATTGGAAAACACTCGCCTTTGAAAACCGTCGAGTTGGGCCACGCCACCACCCTTTAGACTGGATTATTACCTCCACATTGGAGAACAGTCCCCGTCCTGCGGAAGCACAAAAGACGGTGCTGTCGCTCATACCAGCGACAAGCAGTAGACGATGGTGGCGGTCTAGATCTGATACGTTATGAAGTGACTTTGATAAGCTGCAGGCCGATATGGTCCGTCACCTGCGAACGAGCAACTCGGGAACAGTGAAGGAGGTCGGCTGATCGCCTGCTCGTGTCGTGATCATCTATGGAAAGCGATTAAGGATTAAGGACGGTGAAAAAATGACTGGGTGACAAGATGTTGAACGTCCACGCTCCCTAACGGAATGTGAAGGTCAGACACTGACCCACGTGTCAGAGTATGCCGTTCAGTGTACACTGTTGATCACAGTGCTCCGCTGTCCAAATGGCATTGTGACTGTATTGGGCACGGACTCATCGAGACTGGACCACGAAGCGATGGAAACGTCTCATTGATCGCATGAATTTCCTGTTTCACCAGGTCGATGGCCAGTGCGGGCAGTATAATACTGAGGGGAACATTAATCTGGGCTTCCATTGGACTTTTGATGCGGATAGATGGCTCCACGGCAGCTGTCGATTACGTGAATGTTACTGCGGAATAACTGCACCGCTTCATGCTCGATATCTTCCGCGATGGAGATGGCACATTCCAGCAGGATAAATGTTGCGTCGCAGAATCGAGCCGCAGTGCTTTGAGGAGTATAATAACTCCCTTTGGTTTCTTTGCCATCAAATTCGTTCGATCTGAAGTCGATTGCACACGTCTGGGACGCCATTGGGCGTCAGCCCCTGGCCTTGAATAATTGGCCCGTAATTAACGAGAATTGCGTGACCTGTGCGTAAAAAAAGAAAAAAAAGACTTTTCGAATCCATGTGACGCAGAATCGCTGATTTATTGCGTTCCAGGAGAAGTGGACCAGTATGCCATTTAGCAGGTGGTCAAAATGCTTTGTACATCAAAACTAGACGTGATTGTCTTATTGGGATTGCCGCGATCGTTCTTTAAGTAAAAATATGGCATTTCAGTCTTTGATCATCATTTTTTATTTTCAATGACCGGTTTCAGGCTAGCTGCCCATCTTCAGATCTGTTAGATAAAGTTAAAAATACAATCAACAATAGAGATATAGTTACTGATAGAACCATCTTAGTTTACAAAAAGAAATTTTGGAATATATAAATGCCAACATATCATGTATTGCAGTTACAGAGTAACCTGTCAGTACAGAACTATTGTTTCGCTGTGATATCTAAAGTTATTTTTAATCTGTTAAAACCTTATATCACGGTTTCGAGAAACCTGATTGGTAAAAGTATAAAGGGCCCTCTATCTATAAGAATTGTACATATGTACTAAGATGTTATTTTTTCACCATACATATTAATGGCGAATATACTTTTTTTAAAAAGAAGACAATTTTTAAAGAAATAACATAAGAATAAAATTTTTTGAGTGGACCATGAACTAAAATAATTTACACTAATTTAAAATTATTTATAAGAAATTTAAAAACATAATTAAAACATATACATTTTCTTTCCTCTTCTTTATATTGATTGGTGGTGGAAAGGATTTCCCTACGTTAGAACGTATACTGCTTTGTCTCATCAGCATGTATGTGCAGAGGACCAGCGATCAACCATCTGATTTATGACAAATGAAATGACGAAACGGCAATGAAAGGCTGAAGAACGCTTATAGGAAGCGGATAAAAGTATGGAAACAACAACACTACCATGCCTAACGTGGTGTGGCAAAACCTTCGGCAATGAAAACAACTTCCAGTCGTCTCGGATTGGATGAATATAGGTCGTTTATCCTTTTCAAAAAAAAATTCAGTCATTCTTCCTGCAAAATAGTAGCACGTTCAGGCAAAGATGAGAGAGTAGACAACAAAGGCTCAATAATATTTAAATCTGGTGGTTCTTTTGGCCAGAGGAGATACAAATCCATATCGGTGTTCACAAAACCAGTCCTGGAGAATGCGAGCTGCATGAACAGGCATTCCCCATCGTCTCGGAATACAGCATACCCATTGGGAAACAGAACGTTGTACTATGGGACAGACCTGATCAGCAAAAATGGTCACACAGTCGTTGGCAGTAATGCCACCTTCCAAAGTAAACATGGGGCCCACGGAATGCAGGGATAAGACTATCAAGATCATCACCAAACCTCCAGCAGGTTTCAGTCTTGTGACGTAAAATCATCCAGAAGCTTGAGATAGTGGGAAACAACACTCATCCTACCAAATGACATTTTTTCATTGCTCCACAGTGTAGGTTTCATGGCTTCTGCGCCATCTCTTCAACTACTGTTCGTCACGATCACTCGAGACACACTTCCGTCTACTTGGCGACTTAGCGGATGATGTTTTTCCGTTTTCCCTGTATGCAGTATGAATCTTCGATACGGTGCCTCTTGAAACGCCGAACACTTCCACTAACTTTGTAAGACAAGCACCCACCATATGAGCACCAATAGTTTTCCAACGTCCGGGTGCACTCATATCTACATCTACTACATCTACATCCATACTCCGCAAGCCACCTGACGGTGTGTGGCGGAGGGTACCTTGAGTACCTCTATCGGTTCTCCCTTCTATTCCAGTCTCGCATTGTTCGTGGAAAGAAGGATTGTCGGTATGCCTCTGTGTGGGCTCGAATCTCTCTGATTTTATCCTCATGGTCTCTTCGTTAGATATACGTAGGAAGGAGCAATATACTGCTTGACTCCTCGGTGAAGGTATGTTCTCGAAACTTCAACAAAAGCCCGTACCGAGCTACTGAGCGTGTCTCCTGCAGAGTCTTCCACTGGAGTTTATCCATAATCTCCGTAACGCTTTCGCGATTACTAAATGATCCTGTAACTAAATAATCCTGTAACGAAGCGCGCTGCTCTCCGTTGGATCTTCTCTATCTCTTCTATCAACCCTATCTGGTACGGATCCCACACTTCTGAGTACTCAAGCAGTGGGCGAACAAGCGTACTGTAACCTACTTCCTTTGTTTACGGATTGCATTTCCTTAGGATTCTTCCAATGAATCTCAGTCTGGCATCTGCTTTACCGACGATCAACTTTATATGCTCATTCCATTTTAAATCACTCCTAATGCGTACTCCCAGATAATTTACGGAATTAACTGCTTCCAGTTGCTGACCTGCTATATTGTAGCTAAATGATAAGGGATCTTTCTTTCTATGAATTCGCAGCACATTACACTTGTCTACATTGAGATTCAATTGCCATTCCCTGCACCATACGTCAATTCGCTGCAGATCCTCCTGCATTTCAGTACAATTTTCCATTGTTACTGTTGTGACTTGGCAAGACAGCCAAGCCACTAGGAGGTGAAGCCGAAAGGCACGCGTTTAAGCTCACGCAGGCTGGCGTGAGGTCTGGAACAGTTAAAGGAGGTGAGACTAGTAAAAAAGGTACGTGGCTTCTGGAATACTTAACTTTAATCCATAATTGGTGAACATCGGTCTGACGGTACATGCATCACAAGATTATTAGCAATTGATAATGGCGCCTTGCTAGGTCGTAGCAAATGACGTAGCTGAAGGCTATGCTAACTATCGTCTCGGCAAATGAGAGCGTAATTTGTCAGTGAACCATCGCCAGCAAAGTCGGCTATACCACTGGGGCGAGTGCTAGGAAGTCTCTCTAGACCTGCCGTGTGGCGGCCCTCGGTCTGTAATGACTGATAGTGGCGACACGCGGGTCCGACGTACACTAGCGGACCGCGACCGATTTAAAGGCTACCACCAAGCAAGTATGGTGTCTGGCGGTGACACCACAGTTACAACCTCTCGATATAGCACAGCATCATCCGCAAAAAGCCTCAGTGAACTTCCGATGTCATCCACAAGGTCATTTATGTATATTGTGAATAGCAACGGTCCTACGACACTCCCCTGCGGCACACCTGAAATCACTCTCACTTCGGAAGACTTCTCTCCATTGAGAATGACATGCTGCGTTCTATTATCTAGGAACTCTTCAATCCAATCACACAATTGGTCTGACAGTCCATATGCTCTTACTTTGTTCATTAAAAGACTGTGGGGAACTATATCGAACGCCTTGCGGAAGTTAAGAAACACGGCATCTACCTGGGAACCCGTGTCTATGGCCCTCTGAGTCTCGTGGACGAATAGCGGGACCTGGCTTTGACACGTTCGTCTTTTTCGAAACCCATGTTGATTCCTACAGAGTAGATTTCTAGTCTCCAGAAAAGTCATTATACTCGATCATAATACGTGTTCCAAAATTCTACAACTGATAGACGTTAGAGATATAGGTCTATAGTTCTGTACATCTGTTCGATGTCCCTATTAGACACTATTCTGATCTCCGTGATGCTTGAAAAGTATCGAGGACAATGCACAGGTGCCGTTCGTGGTCAAATAAAACAATGCAACCTGCAGGCTCGACTATCATCTGCATTTATGTTCAAACATTCATTTACCGTAATGTTTCGTATTTTTGTCCAACCCTGTAGCTGGTGAAATCGGTATCTGTAAGCACCTACGATATATCCTCAAAAGTAGGTATCATGCACCCGAACAGTATCTGCTGGAGCTTCCAGGAGCGCTGGGGTGGGATAGACGACGGGTCGGGCAGAGAGGCCTCACAGCCTCTTGATCGGTCCTCCGGAGCGTCTCGGCCTCTCCAGCCATCCTGGTGTCTTCCGGGCGCGAGAGGGCGCCCGCCCGGCAGGCAGGCAGGCCAGATTTATCGGCTTCCATCTCCATCGCGCCGCAGTTAATCTCACTTGTACCCTGATGTATAGAGGCGGATCTCAGCGGCACCTGTCTGCCCATAGCAGCCCTAAATCAACGGCTCGGGGATGGCAGCGCGCCTCGTCGCGGGGATCGGCTGGCGGCGGCGTGTGGGGGCGGCGGCGGGGGCGGGGGCGGCGTTTGATTCCACCCAACCCTCAGCCAGAGCCCGCTTCTCTGCTCAAGGTGTGCTCAGCAGTGCTTACTGCGCTGCCCTCGTATTACTTCTGAGCGACTGGCCGGCCTTCATGCTCCGATTTCGTTGTCTGACATTTAAAGGGGGATTTTTCCCTGTATGTTACAGCGATTCATCCTAAGTAAACTATTTTTTTTTAAATCTTTCTTGTTATACGGTCACTTTCGTCCATTGACATCTCTGATGTGATCTTACTATATCTTACCCAAATTGTGTTTCTAGTTTTTCTCGCATGTTGTTGTTGTTGTGGCCTTCAGTCCGAAGACTGGTTTGATGCAGCTCTCCATGCTACTTTATCCTGTGCAAACGTCTTTATCTCCGAATAACTACTGCAACCTTAATCCTTCTGTATCTACGTTCTCTATTCATGTCTTGGTCTCCCTCTGCCAAGTTTACCTTCCACTATTCCTGAACCGTGATTTATTTTCAAAGACTATTCGTAAGGATTTATTTTATTTACTAGCGATTCATGAAGAACATTAACTCGTTTAATCACACTATGTAAGCATGGAAGTAGTTGGCAGGGTGTAACTGATGAAATCATAACCAAATTCCTTTTAACAAATGGGAATTTTATTCACTTTAATGGTGCCAAAAAGCATTTTTTTAAAGAAACAGATTTAAAATTACACTGAGAAAGCACACTCTAAATATCAAAGTCATGATTTATTCAGAGGCAGAAAGAAACAAGTCTTGACTGTATGAGCCTTTGGGCAGAGAACCTTGCCGCTCCCTTTTGACACGGCCGTAGTGACGACCGCTCACAACAAACTCTGAAAGACTACACTGGTGCAAATCTGCAACACACCAGATAACTTGTAAGAGTTTTAACAATTCACACAAGCACACAGACTATGCACCCCCCGTTGTAGGGATGAAAATGGTACAAAACACTAACAATTAAAATATTAACTTTGCCACCGAAGGTGCAACTTGATTTTAACTTCTAGGAAAAGGTCTTACGGTGAAAGGGTGGCAACTTTATATACTAAAATGATCATTTAAATAAAAGTCCATGAAATGTAATCTTACATAAAATTCTACAAGGTTGCCCAAACAATAGTTAAGATGCTCTACAGTACACAGATACCGCCTCTTAAGATCATAGGCAATAATATCAAAGTTTCCAAAGATCAAAACATATTTCAGGTATTAGGCCGTTACACTCCAAGCAATAAATTCGTTAATAGACCAAATCCGACAAACATGGCAGAGGCAGCTGCTAACGTACTGTAGATTGATATGGAGATTACCGAACAACCCGAACCGCAGGTTGCTCTAACCCGCCCCCACTCCACAAGGGAAAAACGGACCACCCAATTTATAAACAACCACCTTTCCGCGGGTGGTCAAACGGAGAAGAATGGTGGGACGACCCCAAAGCAAAACGACTGGTGACCTCACCAAGAAAACAGGTAGAATTTAACAAGAGTAAATCAAACAACGTATCACCAATCACTTAACTTCTAATAAACTGCGATTTCTCGAGACGACCTGGCGCAGCACCCCCAAATCGCTCTCCCCAGCCGTCCGCTTCCAGCCGCTTCAACGGACGCAGGAAGGTGCGCCGATCTCCCGTCTCACGGCGTCGCAGCTCGCACCGACCAGACTGATGTCGTGGGTTGACTCCTGTTGCTCTCGTGTCGACCGCGAAGTCACTACCCTCGCTATACGTCGCGGCCCACTGGACTCACGTGGAGACCTCACATGCGCCGACGCTCAAGACTGACAAGTCATGTTGTGTCTCAGTGCGCGACTGACCAACCGATCGATCCAACCGCCATTGACCATTGCCTGAGCAAACTCGAGCAGACTGGCGGCCTAATTCGCAGACTCAGATGCAGGAACTAAGCCCCGACCGGGCGACCACTCGCTGAGTTCTTTTAGTGGCGGAGGGGGAAGATTCTCATTTTGCCGGCTTTAAAGGCTGATCCGAACGACAGACATACTAGCACTCCGAACGACAGACAGACACCAACTGCCTAACAAATGCGGACGAGAGACAGACTAGCAAGCTGGGGACGAGAGACTGACCCAGACTTACCGACTGGCGAGCTCATAGCGCCCTTAAATCCACGTGAACAGGCAACCTTTCCTCTTTCTCACCAGAGGGGGACACCAAAGCTGCGACTGCCATAGCGTCGCCACCGCCAGAAACGGAAGGCGACTGCTTCACACTACGTGCTGTGGCGCGCTCTTCAAAACAGCAATTTTTAGCACGGCTCATTTCCCTCCACTATAAAATTGGTGGTACCTTAATGTCTCACTGTGTGTTTTATCAACTGATCCCTTCTTTTAGAAGGGACCAATGACCTAGCAGTTTGCTCCCTTCTCCCCTCTTTAATACAACCAACCAACATTATTTTAGTCAAGTTGTCCCATAAACTTTTCTCCCCAAGTCTATTCAACACCTCTTCTGCATTTACGTGATATATCATCTAATCTTCAGCACTCTTCTCTAACACCACATTTCAAAAGCTTCTCTTCATGCCTAAACTGTTTATCATCCATGTTTCTCTTACATACATGGGTACATTCCAGACAAATACCTTCAGAGAAGACCAAATACTTAAGACTATACTCTACGTTAACAAATTTCTCTTCTTTAGAAATGTTTTTCTTGCCGTTGCCAGTCTACATTTTATATCTTTCCTACTTTGGCCATCATCAGTTATTTTGCTTCCCAAACAACAAAACTCATCTACTACTGAAGTGTCGCGTTTTCTAATCTAATTCCCTCACCATCACCTGATTTAATTCGAGTACACTCCATTATGCTTGTTTTGCTGTTGCTGATGTTGATCTTAAGTCTTCCTTTCAAGACACTGCCCAATCTGTTGAGCTGTTCTTCGAAGTCCTTTGCTGTCTCTGAGAGAATTACAGTGTAATCGGGAAACCTCAGTTTTTATTTCTTCTTCCTGAACTTTAATTCCTACCCCAAGTTTTTCGTTGGTTTCCTGTACTGCTTGCTCTTTGTAAAGACTGAAAGACTTTAGGAATAGGCTACAACCCTGTCTCACTCCCTTCTCAACCACTGTTTCCCTTTCATGCCCCTCGACTGTTATAAATGCCGTCTGGTATCTGTGTAAGTTGTGAAGGGCCTTTCGCTCTCGGTATTTTACCTCTGTTATATTCAGAATTTCAAAGAGAGTATTCCAGTTAACATGTTAGTATTTTCTAATTGGTCTCTTGTCTCATAATTGCTACTGTGACAACTTATATTGGATGTCGAAGTCAGTAGGATAACACATTTTGCGTATTTTCATTGACTAATGTCTTATGGGATAACATGCTTGAATAATTGTTCACTTAGGGAAATGAATTATTCATTGCACAAAAGAAAGAAATTATGATCATGTGTGGAATTCACAGACGTACTTCCTGCAAGCATCTCTTTAAGCAGCTGGGAATATCAGCCACAACCTCACAGTAAATTTTCCCACTTGTGAAATTTGTTACAAAAAATCCGTCTGGGTTTGAGATTAAAAAATATATTCAAGAAGTAGAACCTAGCAGTAAAAAAATATCAGCATAACCCTTTAATGAATCTAACTTCGTCACAGAAATGATGAAATATGCTTCCATAAAACTCGTTGAAAATCTACCCATGGAAATAAAATATTTGACAGATAGCACATATGTTTTCAAATAAAGATTAAAGTTGTTTCTCCTTCTACATCACAGAGGAATCTCGAGCAAAAATAATTACCCATTTTTACGGAGGAAACCTTACAACGACCAGCATATAGCCATGTGGAAAAAGAGGCTTAGGGTACTCGTCTTTTCCCGCGAATATGATACATGGAACAGGTAGTTCAGTAAAAACTTAGAAATAGGAAACAACATTTTTCCATGGTGAACCGCTGTAAGACTTGTAATGTCGTGTATTTTGGGGATAGCGCCATTGGTGAAGATTTGTGTATACACTAAATTGCGGATATCGTCAATAACAAGTACTTTTTAGTTACAAGTTAAAGGAAAATATCAGTATTATTACATTGTTTCCGAACAGAGTTAGATATCAATGACCTTGACTGCGTCAAACGGTACTACACGTCTTTTTATAAGGGTACCTGAAAACTTGCAGTCTGTGGTTATTCTGGGAAAGTTTGAAACGCGCACGTTCAGAGAAAGTACATTTCCACCGTTACCTTCTTTTTATAACAGAGCTACCTGCACTTTACTTTCCCGCGACTTCATATTTCTTGCAATATGTGAAATCTGTTCAGGATTCCATCCCTACCGCGGTCCGAGTTGTGAAGTTTCTACTACCCTCGGTTATCGCTTCTTACCGCTTGAGTTATGAAACGTCCCCTTAGAACAATTTATACAAGACTGAGCTTAAACTGACACACAATATTTTTTAGCGCAACGCAATCTGACTTTCAAAAATCCCTACAAAAGAATGGCCCTGACTAACATTAACCTATACCTTTCACAAATCACTTACCTCACAAAAATCTTCGTTACTCTAGCTACAGCAATACAGCGAGCGCCACTACTGCCAGCGAAATAAAAGATTCAAACTACCGAAGGCACTAACTACTGATATGCATAGTTAGCAAATGAAAGATTTTGATAGAGAACAAACATTGTATTTACCACAATAGTCATAATATATATAGTAGTTCATGACAAATTTCAAAACTCCGTCATCTCTCTCCCCACATCCACCACTGCTGGCGGCTCACCTCCAACTGCCGCTGCCCAACACTACAATGGCAGACAACAATGCAAATCAGCCACAGACTACACACAGCACAGCCAGTGATTTTTATACAGAGGTGGCGTTACCAATAAAAAAACCTAAACAGCCTACTTACATAGCCCCCATGCTCCCCACAAAAATTTTTACAAATTGTTTTGGGCAGTGGCCAATAATGATTTGATAAAATTTTTCATAATTACAATAAGAAAGATATCAAATGCACACACTTATTAATACAATGTTGGTCAAAAGCTAAAATTTTCTCACAGTCCATAAAGACAGTCCTGATCATTCATCACAGTAACATTGCAGTGTTTTTCTCAAAGTCTGAGCAGTAAAAGAAAATGCACACGGAAGTAGTGGATTTCCATGCAGTCTTGAAGAAGTAGTGTCGTCCTTCCAACGAAAAGACATTGCTGACTCTTGACATGCAGACAGGTAATGGGCCACAACAGAGCAAACCCACAGCAGAGTCAGTCCAAGTTCAATAATATTGGTAGGTAGGTCACCACAAAGCAGACCCACTGTAGTCCTAGTAGAGAGTATGGTATTGGTGGGCCACCAAAGGTGCAGACCCACTGCAGTCCTTGTAGAAATAATGGTATTGGTGGGTCATCAAAGATGCAGACCCACTGTAGTCCTTTTAGAAATAATGGTATTGGTGGGTCATCAAAGGTGCAGACCCACTGCAGTCCTTGTAGAGGTAATGGTACTGGTGAGTCAGCAAACGTGTAGACCCACTGTAGTCCTTGTAGAAATAATGGTATTGGTGGGTCATCAAAGGTGCAGACCCACTGCCGTCCTTGTAGAGATAATGGTACTGGTGAGTCAGCAAACGTGTAGACCCACTGTAGTCCTTGTAGAAATGGCCAGCAGCCATCTGTTGTGACTGTGCAGGTGCACAATCACCATTGAAGAGTCTTGCGGATAATATAGCAAGTCCATAACCACCATGTGTGCACTCACAAAGTTTTTGGAATTATCCTTAGCACCAGCAATGCTGTTATCCAGTCCCTTGCTGAATTATTAACACACGTGTAAACACTAACAGTCCCAACTTCTCACATATTGTGCATTACTATGACCAACAGAAATGTGTGCAGTGAAATGAATGCTTACAAGTTACTTAATTTGATGAACTGGTGTCAATTACAATTACAAAGGTACAAAAGACATCATTAAAGAACATAACAATACAGAGAACATTAGTAGTACAGGCTTTACAAAAGAATAGAAATAAACATATACATCAGTGTTACAAAAATAATGACATAAGTACATACATAAAGATCAGAATATCTTTTGAAACATCACCTTCACATATGAGCAACAAAACAGAATAAATAATGTCTCAACATCTTTACAAAGTAAATAACATAGTATTAGAAAAATTCTACAACATAGCTCTCATCAGCTAAACACATAAAGACAGGAAAAACGCAAATACACAAGGGTACACAAACATATAGAGGGATGACACAAAAGGAAAGGACAGGGTTTGTTTTACTGCAGTATTTTGCATGGAGATCTCCCTTTGTTCATCATTATTCCCAAAAGTACTATCTAAGCCTGCTTTCTGTATTCTGTTCACATCCTCTTTGAAAATAGTTTTTCTCCACTGTACACTACTTTTTTTTTTTTTTGGCCAAACCATTTTCTTATATCTTCTCAATGCATTTCTTCCAATTCATCATAGTTAGTTTCTTATATAGTCTACCCCCTCTTAAGCTAACTTAAATCTACTGAGTTCAGATGCCAAACTTAGGGACGAGGCAACGCAGCAGCACAAATAATTAACACAAACAGCAATGATCAAAAATACAAATGGCGAAGCAAGCAGCATAAATTACAACTAATATAAGGCAATGAGCAGCAAACAAGAAAAATAAATCAGTAGTAAACTGGCTTAGCAGAGTAACACAAATTAAAATTCAGTAGCACTATGCCTGGCAAACAGCAGCAGTAAATGCTGTAACGTATACCTAAGCATGACAAAGCTCAAGCAGAAAAAATAGTACACTAAAGATAACAATGCAGATAAGGGAAATGTATAATCACATCTTAATGTCTAAGTAATTAAAGTGGTGCACCATAACTTATTCTACAAAATAAATTACCAAGTACTTGTAAAGAAAATTATGAATGCAGTTCCTGTGAAGGTAAATGTCTTTTTGTGCTCCCTCATTTTTTTGAAAAAAATATTATTTACTCGGTCTGTAGACGGAAAACATTGATATTAGTACATCTATAAAATTTTATTTTAACCAATGCTGCAGTGCCGCTAGAAACTAGATATTAAACAAAATGGGCAAAGCAAGGCGTCAAACGTCATTCACTAGCCATATGGCATTTCATAATGCAGTAAACAATCTTTCAACTAGCAAGACAATAGACATAAAATGTTTCTCATCATTTCATTTCAGTAAATATCATAAATTAAGAACTCTACAGTGTAATCATGTTTTCAAGTTTGAGGGTGTCGTATTTACGATGCTTTCTACAAAGGAATGTCAATAGCGAGGATAATGGCCTCCTTTTTTTTTTTTTGCACCTAATGGCTTTCTTTTGTCAGACGTCTACCTCTCAGCTGGGCGCCCAAAACGCATTACGCCAAGGTCACTTACCTTTCTTGCTGAAATATTTACGACGGCAGTTTCCGCCACAGTGACAGTCTCATACAAAAATATTTCACAGGTCAAGAATTTGGGTTACACATCTGTAGAATCAAAATCCTATAAATATAACAGCGTCCAAAAAATTTTCGCCAGCATTGTGATACATTCACGCATATACACACATTTCATAACTCTTAAAGTACGATTCTTGGTTTCCAACAACCTTTTTCACAAACCAGAGTCCCTAACCACTACTCCTTATTCCTTACCTTATTATACATATAAATATTCGTCGACACTTCTTCAATATTTCATCATAAGAAATATGTAGCATAATCAAATAACTCATATAGCATCAGCTTATTGATCATAAACATATGGCAACAGCATAATACACATAGTCATCGTAATAATAACATCATAACACCTCAGTCAACTCTCAAAATCGCTGTAGCTTCCTCCAATAATTTCAAAACCTAAAAAAATTCTCTGCTCATGTCAAAAGTGTCATCTGCCTCAAACGTACTTTAAAAATCGTGATCCCATACCAAATATATCATTCAAAGCTCTCATAATATCACAATGGGTCCGAAAAAATATGAACAGTTCACAAAGTACAGACAAAATACAATTTCGTAAGTGTGAAGTTATCCAACGGTGTAATTACGTAAACATCTGTCACTGCCGTAGTAAAAAAGTTTGTCTCTCTCAGTTAAATGATCAGATAGCTATGTAATTTATGTGTTAGAGGAATATGGTACCGATGTGTAAAGTTGTATAAGCAAATACCATATTAGCTAGGGCTCCTTGTGCTTGCCAAACACATGATACACAAAGTAAGCGCGTACCCCCCTGAGGATTAATGTAATTATACCCTCAGGTGTTACAGTTTATTGCAATGGAATAAAATGTATCACAGAAAACTTTCTTTGTAATTCAGAAACCTTTAAAAATAAATGTTTTAAGTATAAAATTAATCACTCAAATACATGTACTGTAGCGCTAAACTGTGCGTCTTGTTGTAAGATAATCTCTGTGGAAGTGTCCTCCGAAAGCTAAGTTCTGCAGAAGTCAATGAACTTACCTCATGATAAACAAAAGTGACATGCTTTGCGTATAGATATCTTAGTTATTACGCTTATTGCCGTGATGAAGAAAGTACTGTGCTGTAACGCATTGTTGTTCTACGGAAAAGGCTGTCTCATTGTAGCTATACCACAAAGGTTACTACTAAAACATGTTTTACTTTCCAGAATAATACAGGAAAACTGTGCAGATATAAAACAGAAACACCGCAAAAGCAATATTGTAAATTGTCACTCATTAGTAGCGTCGTGATAAAATCGTGTAGCTGTCACATGAACTAACCACTGTGTCATCTGGTATCTCACAGAAAGTACTTTAAATCCAGAACGTATTTTCAAGTAAGCCAAAATGTTGCATTAAAATCTCATTAGCAGTACTGGTACATGTTTTTAGTATGTCAGCCTTATAGTCGTTACGTAATCGTGCAACTAACAAGCAAGAATGTACACACACACAATAACACTGTGTCGTCTGTTCACTATAACAATGCACTCATAATTTCTGTTTAAATAAGTTCTCTTGGTTCTTGATTGGATATTTAACTTCAAACATTGTTGTATGTTAACAGTTTCTTAAGTCTGACAAAGCATACTAGAAATGTGAAGTGAAAAGTTTTATGGCAAAGACTAAGTTAAACAGCAGATTATCGTTCTATAAACGGTTTTACATGTGAAACCTTTACTCTTCCTAGTACGCAGACTTTCAACTGAAAAGCAATTGTCATGTTTTATACGTCGGTAAGGAATGCTAAATCTTTTCTCAAGGTTAGCGTCTGTGTTATTTTTCTCTGAGCCAGCCGGCGCAGGTGGCTGCCTGCGGTGCGAGTCACTGTCTGTCCCTTTGTTGGCGCGTGTCGTTATTAGGATTAGGAGACCTAGCTTCTACAAATTCACTTTGTCGAAAGTGCCCTGCTCTGTTTGAATCCCGCCAGTTCTGATAAAATTCAGGTCTGTCGTTATGTCGGTAGTTTACATAGTTTCTTGTTTGTCGGTCATGTGGTGAAGAATTTCTCCCGGAATCGTAACTGCGCGCTGGACTGTTGCGTCTAAAGTTATTCTGTCTCCCTTGATAGTAATTGTTTTAGTTCCCATACTGTCCGTTTCTAAGTTAATCTCTGTCATATTCATTACTACGGAAACGCGATCTTTCTCTGTAACTATTATTCTCTGCCAGTGGTTGTCATATGGGTGGTGTCTGTTTTGGTCACGATTTGCGTTGTAAGAATAGACTTGTCGTGTCCAGTTATTGTTTCTGTCGTCACGGAATTGTGAAGGATGTGACCTGTAATTGTTGTGCTCCTGTTTGCGCGTTCCGCGATTGTCAGTGTCAATTTCCAGTTCTTGTAACAGTCCCTGAAAAGCTTCAATGTCGTCTTTGCAACGTCCTGCTAAAATAATATGCCGTAAATGTTCAGTAATTTGATTAAGCAAATGCGGATGAGTTCTGAGGGGCTGTATGGGTTTGAAAGATACTGATTCTTATGCAACATGTCTTCAAAATATTTCATCAGACTGGAAAATTCAGATTGTTCGAAACGTTTCATCATTATGATGCTATATTTTACTCGGTCTTGTGTAGCTTGAGACCAATACGCTGAGAGGAAGGCATGATAAAATTCTCCTTCACTGTGACAATCGTGAATGACCGATCGCATTCTTACAGCTGGTTCATTCTCTAAATAGCCACACATAAATTCTAATCTGTGTTCTAACGACCAGTTGGGAGGAAAACAATGAGAGAATTGATGCAGCCATGCTTGTGGATGAATGTCGTTGGCAGAATTCTTAAACGTTTTCAATTTACGTGTAGTATGAACAGCTTATAGTCAAAATCATCATGTCGGCGAGTCGCATGTCGGTCATTGTTACGTCGTGTCGGCGGTTCCATCTCAAAATTCGATGCACCTTGCCAATTTCTTTCATAATTTCCGAAATGCCCTGTGTTATTATTTTGTGGCTTTTCCGTATTTCTAAGTTCCTCTTTCCGTGTTGGAGCGCGAGTGTCCTCTGAAATATGTAATTCTTGTATTACCTGTGTCAACTGATCTTGTACTTTCCGGATTTCTCTTTTGTACTGTGTATTGATTTGATTTTGATTTTGTTTGAATTTTCTAATTTGTTCATACTCTTCTGTGTCAGTGAAGGCTACAGGTCTTGTGTCATTCAGATCATCATCTACCTTTGTAGATAAGTTAGTGACCTGATCCGAAAGTTCGGCTACTTTCTCTGATAGTGAACACATTTCCTCAGTGTGTTTCTCTGAACCAAGTTTCAGAGTGTCCATTTGTGTTGAAATCGAATTTACTGTGTCCTTCAAGATTTCCTGAGTTTTTGCAAGTTGCGTAACCGAATGGTTAGATGCAACTGAATCAATTTTAGCCCACAAGGTCTCATGATTTTCATGAACAATGGTTTGCAGTTCTTTTATGGCTGCTTCGTGATTCTGTAATGCATTTTCATGCCGCGAAAAAATAGGTTGAAAATGCTCACAAATTTGTGTTTTTACGTCATTACAGACTTTTTGACATTCCGATTCAATTTTATGTAACTCAGTAGTTTAATCTTCACGTGTTTCTTCAAGTGTGGTGTCTAACTTTTGAAGATTTTGTTCCATTGTGTCTAACTTTTTAAGATTTTGTTCCATTGTGTCTAACTTTTTGAGATTTTGTTCCACTGTGTCTACCTGTTGCTGTGTTTGTCTCTGGTGCTGTTCCATTGTGTCTAACTTTTGAAGATTTTGTTCCATTGTGTCTAATTTTTGTAGCCTTTGTCCCATTTGTTGCATTAACTGTAATAACAATGCACTGGTGTCTGAAACATGTTCCTCAGTGCTTTTCGGCAGTGAAGTTGCACCGGCAACATTCACATTTTGACAAGCAAAAAAAGTTTCTTGACTCATTTGAGAAAACGGTGAGAACCCAAAACCTGAGTCTACAGTATTTGCAATATGGTGTTCTGTCATTCCCGATTCCTGAGGCGAGTTGTTGCCGACCGATCGATCGATAATGCTTCCCTGTTCACTACCTGTTTCACTGTCTACACCATTATTTGACGCCCGCTCCATTTCCCTATGCACAGTTACCAAATTACTACTTTGAATGTCTGTTAATTCATTACACAGCGGTGCTGGTAAGCTACACTCGTCGTCACTATTATTTCTCAGTTTACTTTGGAGCCTAGTGTTACGTTTTTCACACGCCATTATTGTCACAATATTTCACACGATAACACAGAAAAACACAATTCGAAGAGCAACAATAAGAGAACACATTAACATAGCACTGAAAATAATATCTAGTTAATTGCAAGCGCAGCTGCAAAATACTCGGTGCAAATCTACATGCATGCCTAGCTACACTAATTACACAAACTACAAGGAAAAAATCAGAAGATTCCAGTGAGGTATCCTCGGCTAAGGGTCGACATATGAAACGTCCCCTTAGAACAATTTATACAAGACTGAGCTTAAACTGACACACAATATTTTTTAGCGCAACGCCATCTGACTTTCAAAAATCCCTACAAAAGAATGGCCCTGACTAACATTAACCTATACCTTTCACAAATCACTTACCTCACAAAAATCTTCGTTACTCTAGCTACAACAATACAGCGAGCGCCACTACTGCCAGCGAAATAAAAGATTCAAACTACCGAAGGCACTAACTACTGATATGCATAGTTAGCAAATGAAAGGTTTTGATAGAGAACAAACATTGCATTTACCATAATAGTCATAATATATATAGCAGTTCATGACAAATTTCAAAACTCCGCCATCTCTCTCCCCACATCCACCACTGCTGGCGGCTCACCTCCAACTGCCGCTGCCCAACACTACAATGGCAGACAACAATGCAAATCAGCCACAGACTGCACACAGCACAGCCAGTGATTTTTATACAGAGGTGGCGTTACCAATAAAAAAACCTAAACAGCCTACTTACAGAGTGACCGGCTAAGGAGTGCAGCGGGGAGTGCATAAATAAAATTAACCCGATGGACATAATTTCAGGGAAGGTGAAGAGAGCTGATTACATGTTAATACAAGAAACCTAATTGGAATCGGCGATTTGGTACAAATTTGCTTAATTTTTTCATGGCAAGGAGAAAATCAAATTAAAGTGGCTGATTTTGCGTATAAAAATTTATGTCTACAGATAAAGTTGCGAATTCGGTTTGACATTTTACTTATCTGCACAGACACTGGCCATTAGAATATGTAGCTAGTTTTGGGATTGCTTCTGCTCTTTGAAGATGACACAGATAAAGCTGTTCGTGTGCATGTCGTCACGTGAATATAAAATGTTTGCCCTCTCTCTGTATTCGATAGCGTCGAATGGTTCAAGCTCTTCGAAATGCCCCAAAAGATAGTTGTAAGCAATGCAGAAGAAGATGTAATAAGTAGAAGAACGAACAGGGAATAATAAGAATGCAAGATGAAGACTGGAATGCTCGTATTAAAAGGGCTGTGAAATAAGGATATATTCCTCGCTGGCATTCAGTCTCTGTTCCGAAGAAGCAAAGTTGCAGAGGTTGGATTAAAATTCAGAGTGAAAGAATTTCAATGATAAGATTCGCTAGTGACAATCCTCTTCATAGTGAAAATGAGTAATAACTGAAGAACCTGTTGAGCAGAGTGATCGAGTGAAGTGGAGCAGTGGTTAGCACACTGGCTTCGCATTCGGGAGGACGACGGTTCAGATTCTCGTCCGACCATCCAGATACAGGTTTCCCGTCGCTCCCGACAAATGCGGGGATGGTTGTTTTGAAATGGCACGGCCGATTTCCTCCCCCAACCTTGACACAATCGGAGTCTCTGCTCCGCCTCTAGTGACCTCGTTGACGACGAGATCCTCAATCCTAAGCCTCCTCCCTCTTTTGAATGGAATGAACAGTATAATGACCACACACACTATTGTTTTAGAGTAGCCCGGAGAACGATGAAACTAATGGGGACCTTCAGAAAAAGATTAACGATAAACTTAAGATCAAAATTGGTGACCACGAATTGGACGAAACAAGGAGGACATTAAAAACAGGGCATTCCTGGCCAAAAGATATTTACTAGTATCCAACAACGTCCTTAATCTGAGGAAGAGATTTCTGAAAGTCTGCTTATGGACATGAATCATGGACGACGGGGAAAGCGACACAGAAGCGTTTGAGATGTGGTGTTGTGCAACGATGCTAAAAATTAGGTGGACTGAAAACAAAGGTTGAAGTTCTCCGCAGAATCCGACAAGACGTGAAAGAAATATGAGGAAAACACTGACAAGAAGAGAGGACAGTAAGATAAAACATGTGTTAAGACATCAGTGAGTAACATGCAGCTGTAGAGGATAAAAGCAGTACGAGAAGTCGGAGGTACGATTACACACGACAAATCATTTGAGGACGTTGCACACAAGTGCTACTCTGAGATGAAGAGGTTGACATAGGAAAGGAATTCATGGTGGTTCGTATCAAACCAGTCAGAAGACTGATAACTAAAAAAAAATTAAAAAATCCCAGACAGAGCGGAAAGGCGGAATTCTGTACCACTATTTCAAGAACAGCCACTACTAAAAACCGGTAAAACATTTCGTTCTGGAGTCAAGCTATTTCTCCAGTAACTACTTGTACTCGGAAGGGACGTGGTTTTAATCCCTTTTCGGAAATTCTTTTTTGGTTTATCATGGTGTGTGAGAAGCATTTCAGGCCAACAGTAGAATGGTTCCTATAGTAAGGCTCTCTTGCATAGCTGTCCAGTTGATCAAGACCAGGACGCAATAGCCCTACTTTTCTTTCTTCGTTTACTACAATCATCTCTGCAGGAACCAATATGATACTACATACTCACAATATCATAGCGATATCCTCTGTATAACAAAACAGGTGGAAGGTGACCTCACGTCTGAATGAATTATAAGCGTGGCAGGTGTCACAAAAATATTAGTATACCCTCCAAAATAGTGAAAGGGAAAACTTACGACTACTAAATCAGACATAAATCAATGATTCATTTCGAGAAAATTATTCACAAAATAAGTGATATGCAGTGACAAGATTAATATTATAAGGTTTTAGCATATTTGGGGGCCAAAGGCACTAATAATCGTGCGTGTGAATTAACTGCAGTCACAAAGTGCCCAATGATATTTGTGCTGTTAACTGAAAACAGATAGCACTCCAGAAGGGAATAAAGTACATGTGTGGTACGCGTTGCAGGTGGAACCCATGCATCGATTTCAACAAAACGTGTCACAGAAACAGCAGGTCTCACGAGAAACAGCACTGTAGGGTTTATGTCCTCCTAGTTCCAGTAGGAGCGGAAACAATAAAAACGTGTTCTTCCCGCCCCCTGGCATGTAGGCTGCTCTATGTGATTGACATAGTGTGGGAAGAATCCGGCCTGCTGAAGCAACCTGATTTGCAGGTCAACTTACAGTCGGTTTCAAACTCAAGTTTCTATCCTGCCCTACATGATAGCATGTTGTGGGTATGATATCAGCCTGCTTTGTTGAACTGAGTTACAGGTGTTAAATGTGCTGATGAGTATGGCATGGAGAAGGTTAAGATTGATAGCGAAAATGAAAAAACTGAGGGGCCAGGAGAAATGGACAGATGGTGGTGGTGGTGGTTAGTGTTTAACGTCCCGTCGACAACGAGGTCATTAGAGACGGAGCGCAAGCTCGGGTTAGGGAAGGATTGGGAAGGAAATCGGCCGTGCCCTTTCAAAGGAACCATCTCGGCATTCGCCTGAAACGATTTAGGGAAATCACGGAAAACCTAAATCAGGATGGCCGGAGACGGGATTGAACCGTCGTCCTCCCGAAATGGACAGAGACAGGGGGCGAGGGGAAGATAAATGAAGCAGATGGAATGTGTAGAGGGATGATGGCAGGTGGAAAAGGAAGTGGGGGGGGGGTGGAGTTGGAAGTAAAGAGGGGGAGGAGGCTATGGTCAGAGGGAGGGGAGGAAGGCATGAACAGAGACAGATGTTGGAGGAAATGCAGAAAGAGAGGGGAAGGAGATGAGGAGACAGAGGGAGTGGGGAGGAGGAGATAGAGCTGGCGGGATGAGGTGGACGGGTGGAGGATGAGGTGGGCACAGAGAAATTGCGTTCAATATAAGTGTCGGAAGCGTACGTGGAACAGGAAGCGGGGAAACGACTAGCAGATAAGTAATTTGGCGCCTCGGCTACAGCCAAGACGTCAGAGACATTGAACCAGTTCAGATGGACAGAAATGAAGCATGAAATCGCCTGTTGCATCTTGAAGGAACTAACCTGTAATTCGCTATCACTCATTTCAGGGAAACAGCCCGAGACGTAATTTATGAAGTAAAAGTAGGCATATTTTCTGCGAGAGATGCACATACTGAGTAACAACTAATTACTTGTTACAATTAAAGCTGCGAGAAAGTAAATGCGATCCTACCTAGTTTCACCGATTTAAAGTATTCTTCAGATCGTGACTGGCTGATTACAGTACAACACGTCATGTCTCTCGCCGTGGCTGTCTGCACTGACATTCAAACAGTCAGGGTTAAACAAGATATTTTGACAATGGTTTGAAAGGCATATCATGCCCATGTATTAATCTTAAATACCAATAGTTTAGGAATGGAGCAAAGAATCAACTTCCTCTATCTGTTTAACCGTTCCGGCTTCCACCAACAAATAAGTAGAAAATCACGTAACTTCAAAACCAGAATGTTGAAGTCAGTCATTTGAGAAGCTGATTAGCAGCTACACGTTCAGGAGCAGAAGAATAGTGAATGCGACATCGCCAGATGGATCAAGGGTGGCGATGGACGTAGGTATATGAATTGGTAGGCACTACCGAAACTGGTAATAGCTGTAAAGGTTGTTTGTGATTGTGACTGAAATTGAAATTTTGGGCAAGTTGAAATCTGTTTCCCTAGAGAATGACTTCTACGTGTCTCGAAGCATCACAACAGAATAATTTATAAGCGACCACTAACTGTAGCAAATCATTTGAGTCCGCTGCCATTTTCATGTGTAAGGAATCCTGCATTGAGTAAACTTTCGAAAATTTGCTTCCCGAAAATATTTGTACACCTGAGAAGGTGTTTAATATAATACAATCTAAATATAAGAATGTTACCTCCAGCCAGTGAACTTATGACTGTGGTCAAGAAGAATATCTCACCGAATATCAACCCAGATCTGTGACTGGATACAGGACTTACCGTCAGACAGAGCGCAAGATGTTGTTAACCAGACGAAATCGACGTATGTACAGGTAATTACAGGGTCACCTCAAATGCCGTTAGGTAGCCGTTACTGTTTAGAATTTGCATACATTTAGTGGCATAATGTTGGAAACTCCACGACGCACTTCCCACACGATTCAGTTGTTTTTATGAGGATTCCAACGCCAAGACTACATGACGAGGATCGGTGATTGGAACATGGCCTGATAGCTGACACTGAAAGTAAATTATCGTAACCACATGAAATCGAAGTGACCCATTACTTTGAGATCGTGCTACTGGCGATAAATCACTGGAAACGATAACCAGCGACAAGTACCTAGCAGTAACCGCTCTGTGCGAACGCAGTTGAATGACCACATAAAATTAACGATAGGGAAAGCAATGCTGAGATTCATGGGGAGCATCTTCAGGAACCGTAATCAACGAAAAAGGTTACTTCCAAAACACTGGTTCGATTTATTCGTGAATATCTCTCATTGGTCTGGGATCCTTACCATGTTGGATTAATGTAGAGATGGAGATCCAACGACAGCGCAACGTTTCGTCGCGAGTTTGGTTACAGCCAGAATACCCCACCGCCGATTCTTTAAAAAATTGAATGCCCTTGTATATATGCATATCTCCCGAAATATGAGTCTTGTAATGATGTAATTTGGTCAGTACATTCGGTGCTCTATTTGGATATTGCCACCAAAACGTTTTATGAATAGAGTTAGTGGTACAGAAGTAACAAATTAAAAAGTCATACCTGAAGCTGGAGCTTTACTGTATGAACAACGAAAATTTAGTAAGCTGTGAACTTTACTCCTATCCTCATTTTGTGATGGATGTAAATGTTTGATATTGTGCGTAAAGTTTGTCTAAAATCGATAAGTGCTCTCATTTTTAAATGCTGAATATGTTAATCTATCTGGATAATTTTCGCACCGTGAATTACGCTGCCTCAGTACAAATACACACTTTCTAAGTATAGTACTTCGCGTGTTGTGTAAAACCATTAACGTAAGAGTGAGTATAGCTCTTAATGAGTAGGTTATGAAAGTATTTAAAATTTTTAAATTACGCCAGTAACTGCATGAAAAAGTGCAAACGAAATTTTTGTTTCCCCTGGAAGTTGTTAAATAGGAACCTGAAGCTGGGACTGTGTCCCAGGTTAACTATTTAGTAACATACACCGCAGCGTAAAACTTGAAGACGAAAGTAACTATCCCGTCACATGTCACTACCATGCTACAAAGCTCGATGAAACGTGGACCATACATATAAAGAACTGCTACATTATAGTACAGAAGGTAATTGTAAGAAATACGCAATGAGAGGAACAGAAAAGACACTTTTTTTTAAAGCCATTTTGACTATTTTTCGACCGTGACTGTCTCAAGAAACATATAAAAGTTTTTTTAAATTACCGCTACCAGACACAAACTTTGTCAACTATTACATTACTTATTTATTTAGCGACATGTTTCGAGGGTTAAACCTCATCTTCAGGCTAAATGGCACTACAAAAACAACTTTACAATAAGGTCATACTGATATTACATAGTCTTTTCGTAAATGCTGTGGTCATCTTTGTTCTTCTGGCGTGGCAGTCTCGTTGTGATGTGTTGCGGTGTATCCATTTCCGTGGCTCTCTTGGTCACTTTACGTATTAAAAAAAAACTTTACATAAACGACACTTTTATTCAAAGAAATAATTAAACTGATGTAACTGCTATATGTGACGCTCCCTTGGACATTACAAAAGGCGGGGTAGGCTCCTTAATATGCTCCTGCAACGTGGTTCCACGATGGCCACAAAGCTACTAAGGAGTTCTTGTGGTATGGCGATCCCTACCTCCACCAGTGCGGTTGACATCTGCTAGTTGCAAAATGGGATTTTCACTCTGCAGCGGAGTGTGCGCTGATATGAAACTTCCTGTCAGAATAAAACTAGCACTAGTTCTGTAAGGTTCGCAGGAGAGCTTCTGTGAAGTTTGGAAGGTAGGAGACGAGGTATTGACTGAATTAAAGCTGTGGGGACGGGTCGTGAGTCGTGCTTGGGTAGCTCAGTTGGTAGAGCACTTGCGCGCGAAAGGCAAAGGTCCCGAGTTCGAGTCTCGGTCAGGCAGGCAGTTTTAATCTGCGAGGAAGTTTTAGCTGCTGGTTGGTTGTTGGTGAATGTGGCCATGCTACAGTACATCTCTACAATGCATCCCACACGTGCTCGATGACAGTTAAGTCGAAGCAACGGAAAAGGCCAGTCCATTCGGCGAATATCATCTCGTTCCACGAGCTCCTCTGCGTCTGCTGTTCGATGTGGCCACGCAGTGTAATCCTGAAATGTGCCGAATGCTTCCCTGAAATGACGTACCTGGGAAAGAAAGTGTCAAAATAGCGTTGGCCGATGACTATTTCACGTCCAGTGTATTCGAGGTCAGTACGCCCATGCAAACCTTTGACTCCGCACACCATAATATCTGGACCTTCACACGATCATGTTCGACAGTGCTGGACGTATTCCCATATGGGGAGAGGTGGAAACACGTAATTCTTCTAGGAAAAGTGTCGAACGTCATCGTTTTGGCAACTCATTTATTATGGTGTGGATAGGCATATAGTTGCATGGGCATACTGTCCTTCAAATCTTTGAATATGGTACACTCACCTCTCAACGTTATTGTGACAGTGCACTCCTTCCTCACGTGCCTCTTTTCAGGAATATATCCGGCCCTGACTTCATTTTTGTGGATGAAAATGCGCGACCTGTATCGAACAGTGCAGATGGAGGAGTTCTTGGAAAGAGGTTATTCGGGCAATAGACTAGCCTGCCAGTTTTATTTTCGTTCCTCTTAATGCGTATTTCTTTCAGTTCCCTTCTGTACTATACTGTAGCACTTCTTTCTACGTACAGGCCACGTATCAACCATCTATGTTATTTGGCAGTGACGTATCACGCGAATGTTGCTTTCCTCCTTAAGTTTTGTACAACAGTGTAGATTCGCGAGATCGCCGTTGGGAGGCTCAACAAACTCCAGTGGTAAAAGCTACAGGAGAGGTGTTGTGCATCTCAAATGGGTTTACTGTTGAAATTCCAATAGTGTGCGTTTCACTAGGAGAATAAAAGCACTCCGTCTTCAGACCACAAGTGGCCATCGGGACCATCCGACCGCGGTGTCATCCTGGGATGAGGATGTGGACAGGAGTTTCTCTAAAGTGTTTCGAGAAAAGGAAGTCGCCATCCTCCATCGATTCCTATTTGAGTACACGAATCATCTTCGTAATACTCGCGTGTTGATCGAGCCTACCGGTAACAAATTTAACAGCACCCCTCTGAGCTGCTTTGATGTCTTCCTTTCATCCGACCTGGCGAGGATCCCGAACATTCACGCAGTACTCAAGAATGGGGCGCAGTACTGTTTTATACGCGGTCTCCTTTATAGATGATCTACACATTCCCAAAATTCTCCCAATAAACGGACCATTCGCCTTCCCTATTACCATCCTTAGATGCTCGTTAAATGTCATATCGTTTTGCAGATATTTATTGGATGTGACTGTGTCTAGCACGACATCACTAATACTGTATTCGAACATAACAGAGTTGTTTTTCCTACTAGTCTATATTAACTTACGTTTTGCTACATTTAGGACAACCTGCGATTCATCATACCGAATAGAAAAAATTCCGTCCAAGTCATCGTGTAACCTTCCACAGTCAGTCGACGACGATACAGTCCTATGTACCACTGCGTCATCAGCAAAAAATCACAGATTGCTCCTTACCCCAGCCATCAAACACTTTATGTAGTAGACTACGAGGGCGGTCCTATCACACTTGTCTAGGGTACACCTGATGATACTCTGATGAACATGCGCCAGCGAGGACTAAGTACTGTATTCTGTTACTTCAGAAGTCTTCGAATTGTTCACATATCTGGGAACCAGTCCCGTATGCTCGTACCTTCGCTAACAATCTGCAGTGAGGCAAGGTGTCAAACGATTTCCTGAAATCTAGAAACGTGGGACATCCATTTATGGTTCGCAGCATATCTTGGGATCAAGCTGAAATTGGCTCGAGCGGTGTTTTTTAAATATGTGCTGTTCGGGGACAGTAACTTTTCTGTAATTAGGAAATTCGTTATTTTCAAACTTGAGTATGTTCAAGAAGTCCGCAACAAATTAAATTTGAGGTACTGGTACGTACTCCTGTGGACTCGTTCTTTTTAGCTCTCAAGTGTTACGTACCATCAATCAATGAAACAGTGTGGAGAATCTAGGGTCTTAACACAGGATAAAAATTGTTACCCTGGTGTTTGGAAGTATACACCACCTGTAACCCTACTCGTTTCATTCATACACCGGTGATGCGATGGTGATATTGGCATTTCTGTTGGAGTACACTACCCTCCATAAGTTTTGAAAAACCACATTTATTATAACGGAGCAAGATGGGAGTGATCTATGTGAGTTATTGGTTATAATACAGAACTGTATGCTCCAACAACGATCGACAGTGACACTTACAGTATTGTACAGATAACTATTATTGGCTTTACTCAGTTTCATATAAACTGACTTTATCTGTCCAAGCACTTTTACTAAACGCGCCAGTCGCCACCAGTAGACGGCACGATTGTGTAGAGATAGGTTGTTCACAGTTCTGTTCAGTTGTACTTCCGTTTGTACGAAAGTGGGACACCCCACGAAACTAGGTAGTACACGTAATGAAAGTAATATCAAAGAAGTTGAGGATTTCCTTCAGCGGAGCTGTCAAGACCATACACTGACATCGAGATACAAACACACTATGATAATCGTCCTCGCTCAGGAGCACCCAGGAAAAAGTATTCGGCACTGACCAGTACACGGAATAGTTGCGAAACTGTCTGTGATTTGACTGCTCAACTAAACACAACAAGGGCTACACAAAGGAGAGTCAATAGTGAGACGGCACCTACCGAGAAACGACCTCTAGTGTTGTGCAGCAGCCAGAAAACCGTTGCTGCGTCTTGTTAACAAAAAGAAAAGGCGTCAGTGGACTACGACATACCAACGATGACAGCAGGGGTTTGGGAAAGGGACTCATTCACTGATGAATCCAAGTTCGAAAAATTTAGAAGTAGACGCCGTCAGTTCGTACTCCGTTTACCCCATGCATTCTTGAATCCTCAATATGTAATTCCAACAGTTAATGATGGATGGGGTTCTGCGATGGTATGGGAATATTTTGGAGGGAATAAAGTCAGACATTGGGTGAAAGTAGTTGGAAAAAGGAACCACAAGGCTTACAATGCTATTCTCCAGCGACTTGCGAAGACATCTTGTTTGCCACTGATTGGGAAAGGGTTTGTATTGCGCAAGGCAACGACCTGAAACAGTGAGGATAGAAAAGAAATGAGAGAACATACTAGAGTGGAAGACATATACTGCCTGAAAAAAAACAGAAGCATCTAGAAGACATAATCAAAGTAACTTCTACATCTACATTAATACTTTGCAAATGTTGTTTGTGTCAGGGCGATGCGAAGCCTCTAGAGGTTCAGAAAATTTTGCTAAACATGGAATAGCCTCCCAAGTCCCCTGATTGTAACCCAATCAACATACTGTGGGGTGAGTAGAAGAGGAGGATCCGAAATTGAGGAATCACAAGTGGGACACACTTGTGGGATTTTCTGCAGAAGTTACTCATCACACGCCGGTAGTATGCAAGGGAGTGAGCAAAGCAAATGGTGGCTATTCAGAGGAAGCATAAATTTAATAGTTGCAGTTACCTATGTATTTTTGAGCGTAATAAACGTTTAGGAAACAACAGAATACAACTTTATGGCATACACTGAAGAGCCAAAGAAACTGGTACACCTGCCTAATATCGTGTAGGGCCCCCGCGAACACGCAGAAGTGCCGCAGCAGTCGTGGCATGTACTCGACTAATGTCTGAAGAAGTGCTCGAGGGGATTGACACCATTACTCCTGCAGTGTTGTCCATAAATCCGTAATAGTACGAGGGAGTGGAGATCTCTTCTGAATAGCAAGTTGCAACGCATCCAAAATATGCTCCGTAATGTTCATGTCTGCGGAGTTTGGTGGCCAGAGGAAGTGTTTAAACTCAGAAGAGTATTCCTAGAGCCACTCTGTATCAATTGTAATTGTGTGGGATGTCGCATTGTCCTGCTGGAATTAACCTAGTCCGTCGTAATGCACAATGGACATGAATGGAAGCAGGTGATGATACAGGACCCTTACATACGTGTAATCTGTCAGGGTCGTATCTAGACATGTCAGGGGTCCCATACCACTCCCAACTGCACACGCTTCACACCATTATAGAGCATCTACCAGTTTGAACAGTCCCTTGATGACATGCAGGGGGATTCATGAGATTGTCTCCATACCCATACAAGTCCATCCACTCGATAGAACTTGAAACGAGACTCGTCCGACCAGTGAACATATTTTCAGTTATCAACAGTCCAATGCCGGTGTTGATCGGCCCAGGCGAGGCGTAAAGCTTTGTGTCGTGCAGTCACGCCCCCTGACACTTGTTGATTGACCAGCATTGAAATCTGCGCAATTTGCGGAAGGGTTCACTTCTGTCACGTTGAGCGATTCTCTTCCGTAGTCGTTGATCCCATTCTTGCAGGATCTTTTTCCGGCTGCAGCGATGTCGGAGATTTCAAGTTTTAGCCGATTTCTGATATTCACGGTAAACTCATGAAATGGTAGTACGGGAAAATCCTCAGTTCATCGCTACCTCGGAGATGCTGTGACCCATCGCTTGTGAGCCGACAATAGCATCAAGTTCAGAGTAACTTAAATGTTGATAACCTGCCATTCTAGTAGCAATAACCGATCGAACAACTGCGCCATACACTTTTTGACTTATATAGGCGCTGCTGACCGCAGCGCCATATACTACCTGCTTACGTACAATCGCACCAAAAAGTATTGGCACACCTGCAACCTTCCGGTACACAGCCCATGTACGTGCTGCCTCACATACCAGACATTACAATTCTGCCCACAGTGCCTACCATCAGAAAAGAAACGCAGTGTTAGGGCAAACATGTATCCCCTCTGCACACAAAACGTATTGACACAGAGTGTGGCTTCTTGGTATATTGCTGGGTTTTCAGGTATCGGGACACAATCTGCTGACGCAATAGACACTGCGTGTTGTTGACGGCCCAGTCGCTAGTATGTTGCTGTATTGCACGGGGCCGAAGAAGAAGGGACATTCAGTGGCGTTGCGTGAGAGAGTGGTACTGCTCTATTCACTACGGAGAAGCTATCGACAAATCGGAGCAGAGGAGCCTGTTAGCTACACCACGGTACGAGCCATCATTCATAAATATAAAGAGACTGGAACAACAGTGAAGAAGTGTCGTCCTGGACGTCCAAAAGTCCTTACAACCCGAAAGTGTCGCCATATCATCGCACTTGCTCGGAAGGAACCTGCTACAAGTGCAGCAACTATTGTTGAGGTTGTTCAGACAACGTCCGACAAGACGGTTAGTGTTCAAACTATATGAAATGTGTTGAATGAGGCTGACATGCATGGACGTCCTCCCAAGAAGAATCCATACATATCGGAAATTAACCGGCAGAAACGCCTGCAGTTTACCAAGGACTACATCAGCAAGCCCATGGAGTTTTGGGACACTGTGATATTTAGCGACGAATCGAAGTTCAGATTTGATGCAAGAAAGAAAGTTTGGCGCAAGCTGAACACGAACCTCGACATCAAACACACGCATCCCACAGTAAAACACGCTGGGGGCGGTATCACGGTCTGGGGCTGTATGGCGGCCTCCGGCGTTGGAAATCTAGCTGTAATCCACGCTAGTGCACAGACACTGGGCCTTACTGGGGTGTTTCATTTCCAGCAAGACAACGACCCAAAACATACCGCCATGAAAACCCGGGAGTGGTTACTGTGCAATGCCCCAAGAAGGATTCTAACCCCACCTCAGAGCCCTGATTTGAACCCCGTTGAGAACCTGTGGGTTCAACTTGACACAGAAGTCAAAAAAGGAGTCCGTCCGGTAAAAAAACTTTGAGAAAGTGCTCCTGGAGAAATGGTCGAAAATTACCCCTGATATCACCCGGAATTTAGTACAAAGCATTCCTAGGCTTCTATTCTCTTCTAGTCCAAACTATTTATCGTCCATGTTTCACTTCCATACATGGCTACACTCCATACAAATACTTTCAGAAACGACTTCCTGACACTTAAATCTATACTAGATGTTAACAAATTTCTCTTCTTGAGAAACGCTTTCCTTGCCATTGACAGTCTACATTTTATATCCTCTCTACTTCGACCATCATCAGTTATTTTGCTCCCCAAATAGCAAAACTCCTTTACTACTTTAAGTGTCTCATTTCCTAATCTAATTCCCTCAGCATCACCCGACATAATTCGACTACATTCCAATATCCTCGTTTTGCTTTTGTTGATGTTCATCTTATATCGTCCTTTCAAGACACTGTCCATTCCGTTCAACTGCTCTTCCAAGTCCTTTGCTGTCTCTAACAGAATTACAATGACATCGGCGAACCTCGAAGTTTTTATTTCTTCTCCATGTGTAACCTCCCCCTCACTTATCGACCATAATGACAGTGAAAAATTAAACCGCGCGTACCTAATGGAAATTTGGGAAAAGCAATCGTCACCGAAGTTAATCTGTCAGTAAAGAGGGAGGAAAGGGTTACATCTAAATGAAAGGAAAAATGCAAATGAAATTGGTGGAAATTAATTTTGAGAAAAGGGTAAAATTCATAAAGAAAGTAAATGTGCGGTCGTCACGTTAACAATTAATTGGTGTTAATTAGATATTTGCGATTTGGGGAAAATTACAGTCGCCAGTCCTATGGACAGCTACTATAATAACTGAAAAAGAAAGGTTATTGCACATATAATCAGCACTAAAAGCGTGGCAACTGCAGGTTGACACGTGTTGTGTGAAAACTGAAAGTTTTTCAGAAGTAATAAATTTCGCTACACTCTGACTTAATTTAGCAAAAGAATTAATAAAACCGGAAAATTGAAAGTTAATTTAGTGACTGAAATTAATAGTGAGATTTGTTTCTGAAGCACTACGAAATTCAGTAAAATAAGGTTAGTCTTGGGCTACCTCAACAATCATTTCAAAAGCTACTTGAATATACGCAATTTAGAAATAAGAGATTTAACTTTGAACTTGAATTAAATGATTCTGAACAATTAACAACAGTAACATTTAGTACGTACCAAGCTGAGCTGCAGTCACAGGTAAGCTAAAATATGCTAACAAAACTCGCACTCTTAATTTGTGCTTGTGTAATCTAAATATTGTAGCCAGCTATGAATACCTTAACTGAACTTTGAAATTAAAGCAGTGAAATGGAATGATATTACTTTAATGCTGGCGTCTGAATTTCAACGGCACTCGGGTTATTTCGGAAAAGGAAGGGACCCTGCTTGGTAATGGAATTGGGACAATGAGCAACAAAGGTTCATGCTAAGTTGCCGTACCTTTGTGATGCAACAATTTTAAAAGCTGAGGTCTGCCGTACAATTCTAAAAGTTTACGTGCTTCCAGTCTTCCTTGTTAGTTGATTGAAAGTTTGAAGTCGTCGGTCGAGGAGGTGGCGACAGTCACTCCTTGTCGGCCGTCGCTGTTGCAGAAGCTGGATGTTGGCGCGCCTTCTTCTCGACACTGTCACCAGGCGAAACGGGCTCTTGATGTGCGCCAACTAATGCTTCCCGTCCGCAACACAGTGTCAGAAACTATCATAGCAAGTCGAGCGCAATTACATGCTGCCAAACCCCGAAAGCGCGGCAACTCGCGGGAGCGTCACACAACACACCTGCTCAACCGCACGCACTGCTCCAGCCAGACTCTCTCTGCCCGCGCTCCACGAGGCAGAGTTAGCACTACCAAAGATTCTAAACACTTTGGTTCTCCACACGACCTATCGATGTATTCGTTCGATAGCATAGTTTTCCCTAGGCAAGACCCAGCGTAAAAATACAAATAACATTTACAAAACAAACCAATTATACATCGACACACACATATATATATATATATATATATATATATATATATATATATATATATATATATATAGTAAAACAATTACAGTATATAAAGACACAGAAATGTCATATCTTCAGGTAACAAATAAAGGAAAAGGATTTATAGTACAATAGATGGAAATAGGGGGATATGCATTTCCGGCGTTACACGTGCCCCACATTGTCTGAGGATGTTCGTGTAACCTAAACAGACTCAGAAAATGTCCCAAAAAGGAAAAAAAAGCAGCGGAAACGCATATGCTCAAAATATCAAGAAAATTTAGCATTAGGCTAATTAACCATAAACCAATTTTTAGACCATAGTAATTGAGTGGAGACCCTCCTAACCTTATTCCGCTCTGTCATCTTACACAAAAGAAAACAGGTTGACAATGTATTAAAACTCATAGATAACATAGAAAATGGTATAGCTATTCTAGAATCAGTAAAATTCCTGACGGTATCAAGAAACGGAATACTATTTACAGAATTAATCAGAGTACATGGTCATAAAAAAAGGTTGATTAAAATACGCAAATTAATAATTAATTACATAGAATGCACATTTTATACAATCTTTTGATAATTAATATTCTTGTCATGAGAGTCCACTTAACGCTAAACAAGAAAATAATACACAGCAGATCGAAAAAAACATAAATATTGACAGCAGAATTCTTTCACACCAGCTGTCCGGGAAGAAAAACAACTCCGCCTTCCGTACCCGCAAGTACAAAGAATGCCGAGAGCGGCACAAGAGCCGACAGCGGCACAAGAGCCGACAGCGACTCCGCCTCGCCAGTATTGTTGCGCCCGCCTGTGCGGCACGCTTGATCTCACTCGCCCTTGTAATGGCATTTCCAGAACGTCCGTTTCACTGAATTCTTTCGGAAAAACTCACTCCCGAGTAATCTCAAGGAGTCCATTAACGCTATCACAGTGGATAGCTCAACACTGTCCATCATCACACGCCTGAAACTTAAAACAGCGTCTAAGTACATCGGCAATGACTAGTAAATCACATATTTATGAAACCTTACAGCTAGTTACAAAATCATATTTACATTCCTTAATCTACTCTGACTCAGCTGAAAACTTAAACTAGCAGCTTGGATTTTTCAATTGATTAATAATCAGTTACTCTTAAATCATTTAGTCAAAATTATTTACATATTAATTACAACTTATTTAATGTCCTCTTGGTCAGGCAAAAGCATGGCAATTTAGCAAATTGTTAAATATTACACTCTATATTTACATACTGAACAAATTACCCATTGTTTGGTATTAATCAATCCTAGGTTGGTACAATTTCAAATCTACAATGGTCCGTATGCCTAATAGTTTTCCAGAGCTTGGATACTCTAAGCAATAAGCATTTGTGTGAGGTATACCAATGACTTTATATGGTCCATTATAAACAAACTTAAATTTAGAGATTTCATTGTGTATCTCGCTCGATTTCTCATGAGCTTTTACAAGTACTAAGTCTTCGATTGCAAATTTAGCAAAACGCGCTTTAGCGTCATGACGACGTATGCGAGCATCGGCTTTTAGCTTCATTATTTCTCGCAAACGATCTTTTTTCACACCAATACTAATGTCAATCCGTGGAGGGAATTTGATTATCTCTTCCACTAAACTTTTACTTCTGTCATCTAGCAGAATTTTCTCTGGAGAAAATCCCGTAGACTCATGTCTCAAAGTGTTCATAATTCTCTCAAATTCTGCAACATTTTGCCCCATGCCCTATGGTTGTGGTGGCAATAGGTACGGCAAAGTCGGCCTAGCTCGCGCATATACCTTCCAGCGGGATTTCCAGCCGGACAGTAAGCTGAAATATGGATCACCTCGACCCCATTACTTTCCATGCCTTCATTCCACAACTTAGAAGTAAATTGTGCCCCATTGTGTGATAGAATCGCATTGGGCTTACCAATATGAACAAAATAACCGTTCACAAGCTTGCTATAAACCGCTTTGGATGTAGCTTTCCTAATCGGGTATAGTTTGATGAACTTGGAAAAAGCTTCTAGCACTACTAAAATGTAGGCAAAGTTTCCTGATGGCATGGGCAAAGGTCCGTACAAGGCCACGCACAGTAATTTAAAGGTGTCGTTAGGCCTTATACTTTGCATAGGACCATGACTCGTACAGTTGGTAACCTTCACCTTCTGACATAAATCGCAGGTTTTCACTCTGTCAGTAACGCGTTTTAACATGTTGTTAAAATGCACTACTTCACTCAGCTTTTCCGCACATTTCTTTGGTCCACAGTGACCATACGCCAAATGGTAGTAGTCTATTATTTCTGTGACGTATTTGGTGGGCCAGCATACCCACCAAATATTACTATCTTCACCCTTACGTATGTACAAGATATGATCGTATATCTTGTAATACTTCCTTAATTTCTCTCCTTCTGGACTCCTTTCGTCATATCGGGTTTTCACCATATTTAAACAACCGTCCTCGTTCTGATGACGACGTAGATCCTTACAGATGTTCACTATTAATTTACGTCCCTAAACTTCTTTAAAACAGTATAATTTGACCACTCCATCTGACTCATCTTTCAATACATCTTGATTAGACTCGGGCAACCGCGATAACGCATCCGCTACGCAATTGTCGGTCCCTTTTACGTAACAGATGTCATAGTTAAATTGCTGTAAATACAGTGACCACCTAGTCAGTCTATCCTTCAGATAAGTGAGCGCCTTATGGCCCGTATGAATAATCACCTTACGGTCCCATAGGTAACCCTTGAACTTCTTGAATCCCCACACGATAGCGAGACACTCTTTCTCAGAAATCGTGTAGTTTCGCTCACTTTTTGATAAAGTCCGACTCGCGAACGCTATCGTCCGGTGTTCCTTATCCTCTCCTTCACCAACTTCTTGGAACAGTTCTACCCCCACCCCGTAATTCGACGAATCCGTCCCCAGATGGAAGGGTAGCGATAAATCAGGATGAAATAGTATGTTAGATCTTAACAACTCGTCTTTTAATCTCTCGAAAGCGGCCTGACATCAGTCAGTCCACACAAACGGAACATTTTTGCGTAAGAGGTTATTCAAATTTTCATCATTAAACACTTGTCCTTTTACAAATTTACGGTAAAATCCTGTGAGCCCTAGAAAACGTTTTAACTGTTTCCTAGACTTGGGTGGAGGACAATTCCTTATTGCCTCTAGTTTCTCTGGGTCTTTCGTAATACCAGCAGTGGTAATTACATGCCCTAAAAATTTCAGTTCCTGCTTCACAAATTCGCATTTCTTTAGCTTTAGAGTCATTCGTCACGGCGCAATGCTCTAAAAACTGCATCTAACAGGTCACAATGGTCATGCCAAGTGGCATTGGCCAACAATAGGTCTTGAACTCAAAGTCGGCCCTAGCACTTTATCTAGGGCCCTGATGAATACGGACACAGATATATTAAGTCCAAACGGCAGTACTCTATACTGACAACACCTGCCCTCAAACAAGAAGGCGGTGTATGACCTAGATTCTTCGTCGAGTTCTATTTGCCAGTAACTAGCCGTCAGATCGAGGCTAGTCATGAACTTAACGTCATGAAAACGTTGCAAAATCTCCTCCACACTCTCTGGTCTGTCTGTTTCGCGTTGAATGACCCTATTCAGAGTGCGTGCGTCAATCACAATACGCACACTACCATCCCGTTTTGCTACAATGACCAAACCGTTATTGTATGGACTTGTACTTCTTTCAATCACTCCCCATTCGATCATTTTATCTATCTTCCGTTGCACTGCTTCCTTTTTGGACAGCGGCATAGCATACGGTCTCACGAAGAACGGTTCGTGCGTAATTACATACAGCTTGCATTTATATCCTACCACGAGTCCCGGTTTGTCTGGAAACACACTCTTATTCCTCATTATTACTTCATACAGGGCTCGTCTTTGTTCGTGTGTTACGTTTGACACACCGTCTACAATACTTTCCAATTCACTTTCTGCACTATTGCCAATGCCGAGATTCCTCACATTACAGTAGTTCAAATTCATACCTACGTCAATACCATCCGGCCAGTTAACAATGTGTATAGGCTGGTATTGCCTATGCACACCGTCGCCTGTCTCGTCAAAACTAACTACTATTGTTTTATCTTGTGACGTACATGTCAAAGTTTTGCTTTCGCAATTAATCACTGCACGGTACTTTAATAGCCAGTCCAACCCGATAATTCCTTCCGTAGTTAAGTCTGGCACGACGACAAACTCTTGTTCAAATCGTGCCCCACTTATCTCGAAGTTGACAAAAATCTGTATTGTGACCGGTTTACTGGCCTTCCCAGTAGCACCGATAATTTTCACTCCTGTTACTGGCATAACTTCGATACCAAGTCTGTCTTTGAGTAACTCAAATACTTTCACAGATACAGCACTCAATTCTGTACCAGTGTCAATCAACACGTTTAGTTGTAGGTCGTGCATATTAACAGACACTACTATCTGTCTACACTTATACTCGACTGTTTCTTTATTTTCCCACAGTAAATCCTCGTCTATATCCTGGTCATTCCAGAAAAAAAACATCCGGCTTTGATCCTAAATCCGGCTTATCCTGGCGGCTTTTTCAGCCTCTGTTCACATACAGTTTTAATTTCAACACGTTTGTCCTGAGGCTTAGTCTGTAGCTTCGCCTCCAATACCGAAACCTTTTCCTGTAACTCGTCAACGAGTGAGTGTTGCTTTGCTATCAATTCACTAATTGTCACCTTCGTTGATTCCTCTTTGGTCAGATTGATCTCATCTGCCAATCTACCTGGAGGAATGTGCCCAGTAGTATCTGCAATTACTTCCTCTGGATCTGCGCAACCCACACTGCTACCGTCTGACCGTATAACGTCAGCTCTAACCTCATACAGGCTGCAATCTACATGCTTTTCTACCAGTCGTGTCCGGCTATCACTAAAATTTTTGTAATCTTTCTCCTTAATACTCTCGGAATGTTTAAACCGGAGGTTTGCGTCGGATGGGTCGGCTACTTCTACCACTATAACTTTCGGTAAGGTCTGCCGGTTAGGGCCAGAACTTTCCGTTACTACTTCAACATCCAACTCCTGCGGGACGAAACACGACGAATCTTGCTCGTGCTCCCCATTAACATCAACTATTTCTGGTAAAATCTGCCGGTTAGCGCCAGAACTTTCTATCACTTCACAAATACTATCTTCCTGTGGGACGAGACGCGGCAAATCCTGCCCGCGCTCCCCATAGACACTTCTCCCGTACAGGCCCCTATAATCTCTTAGTTCCTCGTATAAGCAACCGAACTGCCTTAACCAGACCTCATCCCTCTCTGCATCCCCTCGCTCGATGACGGACGTTTTATCCGACATCTGATCTTCTCTCAGCAATTGCGAATCATTCTTACTCTCAATCTCCAGTTCCGCTGTGGGTGTTACAGCTGCCACTTTATAACCGATTTCCGGAACACTACTTACATTGTTCTCACTGACAGTGAATGTATTTTCTGCTGCCGTGTCTACAGCTGATCTACTATTTGTGGGCGCACTCCTTTCTCTTAACACTGGCACACTCTCCCGCCGTTGATTATTCCATACGGAATTTTCATAACGACGACACCTAGGTTTTCTCTTGTTATTGGGCCACCAAAATTTCTCCACGCCCGGTCGGCCCCTCACCGGCGCGGCTATTGGTTTCACTGTGTCGTCCCAGCAGATCTGCTCCCCGGATCCTGCTGAGGCGGCTGATCACACCCTCTGGCGTTATTACTATTCTGCGAAGCCCGTATCACGCTAGTATGATACTGGTTTCCGTCATTCCTGTTATTATTTGCATTGTACCGATTGTCATTACGGCCCGTACCACTATTGTTATTGCTGCCAAGATTGCGGTATGCATAATTCCCATAGTTATCATTGTTGTAGTTGCTGTGGTACCCGTTGTTGTTACCATGGCCTCTACCACTGTCGCGATTATTGCGCCAATTGTCCTCGTCTTCAACTCTTTCCAGGAAATCATTGATTGTCCTGTCATTGCTTCCTATGTAGCGTTTGGTATCATATGGAAGCTTCTTGTAGAGTTCCCAGACTATTTCGGATTCCGTGCGGCGATCACGCAAATATTCCAACTTGCGGATCTAGCCCTCACAAAACTCCTTCATCGAGCCGCGCTAATTCGCATCGAAAGGCCTCGATACGACAAATTCACGCCAGACACTCTGTTGTTTTTGCTCTGACCAGTATTCAGCCAGAAACAAATTTTTAAACTCGTCAAAAGTCAGGTTCGTGATGTTGAGGTTTAAGCCCCAACGCTTGGCATCACCAGCCAACACGTCAATAACCGCATTAATTTTTCTCTCATTAGTCCATGATCTGGGTAAAACTCTTCCACAATTTTTAATGAAATCCGTCGCGTGTATACCGCCTTTTTTCAAGGGATCGAACCGCTCCTCTTTCGTCAACAATTCCGAACTATGTGCACAGATTGGCACATAGCTCTGTTTTTCGTTAAGTTTCCTTTCTAATTCCGACACTCTCTTAATTACTTGCCAAGTGGTTGTCGCAAGCGTTTCCACTTCCCTCTTTTTCTCTTCGCAGGTATTAACCTGCTTCCTCACTTTGGTATCTTCTTCGGATACTAAAGCCTTTAAAGTTTCCACCTTCTTTTGATCCTCTTTTTTCACTAATTGAATTTGTCCCGTCACCTTATTCTCGATGATCGGAGCAACTGCTTCTCCTACACTTTTCTCGATTCTGCTAATTTCGGAATAAAAACGAGTATTCGCAATTTCCGCCTGAACGCCTATCATTTCATGTTTAAGAATACCGATTTCGGTATTAATCACAACAATATCTTCTTTGATTTTATCAACTTTTGTGTTAACAACTCCAACATTGTTGTTAACAACATTAATAGCTTTGTTCTGATTGTCTAGCTTCCGTTCAATTTTTTCAGACTGAGCTTCTTGCTTGGCAGACTGAGCTTCTTGCTTGGCAGCCTGAGCTTTAATTTCTGCCGTTTGAGTTTCTATCTTGATAGACTGAGCATTGATTTCGTTAATCAAACCATTCAATAAATTAGCTAAATTCCCGGAAACTAGAGGTTTTGCTTCCGTAGCGGGTGCCTCTTTAATTGTCCTCCCGTATTCGTCATCAAGGGATTCAGATTTGATTTTCACTTCCGATTCCGAAACATTATCTAAAGTTTGGAATTCCATTTCTGCTCTTTGTTGCGGTTCGGCGGCCGCGTCTTTCATGGTAGCCGCCTGCCCCTGAACAATGGGTTCCGCGGTGCGCGTTTCCCACTGTTCGACCGATTGATCCGTATCCACGTCTACCCAATTTTGGTAATTGTTGCCTTCACTCATTTTAATAATTTTCAATATAAATGCCAGATCTCAAATCTAATTAGGATTCCTCCCACTACTTATTCTCGCTGACGTAACTACCTGTTCGTAACCAGTACTTTGTTACGAGATTTGCACAATGCAAAATACGTGTCCAGAACAACTTCAAATCCGAAAATTGTCCTGTCACCAGGTCGCCACGTGTAACCTCCCCCTCACTTATCGACCTTAATGACAGTGAAAAATTAAGCCGCGTGTACCTAATGGAAATTTGGGAAAAGCAATCGTCACCGAAGTTAATCTGTCAGTAAAGAGGGAGGAAAGGGTTACATCTAAATGAAAGGAAAAATGCAAATGAAATTGGTGGAAATTAATTTTGAGAAAAGGGTAAAATTAATAAAGAAAGTAAATGTGTGGTCGTCAGGTTAACAATTAATTGGCGTTAATTACATATTTGTGATTTGGGGAAAATTACAGTCGCCAGTCCTATGGACAACTATTATAATAACTGAAAAAGAAAGGTTATTGCACATATAATTAGCACTAAAAGCGTGGAAACTGAAGGTTGACAAGTGTTGTGTGAAAACTGAAAGTTTTTCAGAAGTAATAAATTTCGCTACACTCTGACTTAATTTAGCAAAAGAATTAATAAAACCGGAAAACAAAATTGAAAGTTAATTTAGCGACTGAAATTAAAAGTGAGATTTGTTTCTGAAGCACTACGAAATTCAGTTAAATAAGGTTAGTCTTGGGCTACCTCAACAATCATTTCAAAAGCTACTTGAATATACGCAATTTAGAAATAAGAGATTTAACTTTGAACTTGAATTAAATGATTCTGAACAATTAACAATAGTAACATTTAGTACGTACCAAGCTGAGCTGCAGTCACAGGTAAGCTAAAATATGCTAACAAAACTCGAACTCTTAATTTGTGCTTGTGTAATCTAAATATTGTAGCCAGCTATGAATACCTTAACTGAACTTTGAAATTAAAGCAGTGAAATGGAATGATATTATTTTAATGCTGGCGTCTGAATTTCAACGGCACTCGGGTAATTTCGGAAAAGGAAGGGACCCTGCTTGGTAATGGAATTGGGACAATGAGCAACAAAGGTTCATGCTAAGTTGCTGTACTCTTGTGATGCAACAATTTTAAAAGCTGAGGTCTGCCATACAGTTATAAAACTTTACGTGCTCCCAGTCTTCCTTGTTGGTTGATTGAAGGTTTGAAGCCGTCGATCGAGGAGGTGGCGACAGTCACTCATTGTCGGCCGTCGCTGTTGCAGAAGCTGGATGTTGGCGCGCCTTCTTCTCGACACTGTCACCAGGCGAAACGGGCTCTTGATGTGCGCCAGCTAATGCTTCCCGTCCGCGACACCGTGTCAGAAACTTTCATAGCAAGTCGAGCGCAATTGCATGCTGCCAAACCCCGAAAGCGCGGCAACTCGCGGGAGCGTCACACAACACACCTGCTCAACCGCACTGCTCCAGCCAGACTCTCTCTGCCCGCGCTCCACGAGGCAGAGTTAACACTACCAAAGATCCTAAACACTTTGGTTCTCCACACGACCTATCGATGTAGTCGTTCGATAGCATAGTTTCCCTAGGCAAGACCCAGTGCAAAAATACAAATAATATTTACAAAACAAACCAATTATACATCGACATAAATGCATAAATATATATATACAAATAGTGAAAATGGCTCTGAGCACTATGGGACTTAACATCTATGGTCATCAGTCCCCTAGAACTTATAACTACTTAAACCTAACTAACCTAAGGACAGCACACAACACCCAGCCATCACGAGGCAGAGAAAATCCCTGACCCCGCCGGGAATCGAACCCGGGAACCCGGGCGTGGGAAGCGAGAACGCTACCGCACGACCACGAGATGCGGGCGTATATATACAAATAGTAAAACAATTACAGTATATAAAGACACAGAAATATCATATCTTCAGGTAACAAATAAAGGAAGAAATTTATAGTACAATAGATGGCAATAGGAGGATATGCATTTCCGGCGTTACACATGGATTTTAATACCTACTGCGAATGATTCTTTTGTTTTCTTTACTGCTTGCTCAATATACAGATTGAATAACATCGGGGAGAGGCAACAACCCTGTCTCACTCCCTTCCCAACCACTGCTTCCCTTACGTCTCCCTCGACTCTTATAACTGTATTTGAATGCGCATGGCTATACCAGTTTCTTTGGCGCTTCAGTGCATTACCTTTCTATTATCCATAATCACTTGGGGTTTCCAGTCTTACGGAGGGTTAGCGCATATCTGACGTCAGATCACCTTTAACACGAGTAGGCAGCTCCCAGTGATGTGTGACGGCGTGGTGGAGCCAAAGGCGCTCTACAAGCATTTAGACACTCCAGCTCTCTCGCGGCGATACCCGATACGTGGTGCGGCCGTCTCTCACGCCGGTCTCCGCATGCCGGCTGGCGGCGCCGTCTGGAAGCTATTAGCTGCCCTCGTGTGTGCGTGTGCGTGCGTGTGTAGTGGGAGGTAAGCGGGACGGCGGAAGGCGCGCAGCAACAGCACGCCGCAGTCCTAAAAACAAAGTTTACGGCCGCCCAGCTGATAGACATCTACATTGGTAATAGCGCGCGTCTGCCGACCCACAAAGACGACCACTGCGGCATAACGGATACTGCTGCCAAATTAATTTATAGAAGCAGCCGACGCACTTTCACTGGCTCGGGGCCGCCGCAGGGTCGCAAAGACGTCAACACCCCACGCTTTCGCGCTCGGACGAGGAGCGCAATCTCTGTCAGTCTGCAACCACGCCCGTCGTGCCGTCGCTGACTTATTCTTCCCGCCGTTCCCCTCTCCGTTCTCTTCTTTTTGTGCGTTCCTCCCTTCTATCCCCTCCCCCCTCCGTCCCCCAGACGTGCTAGTCTCTCCTTTTCGGAATCGTGTCTATATAAATAAGCATCGGCCCGGCGCCCGGAAAAGAAACATGTGTTATTTGTGCAGTGGTGTCTCGTCCGTATAAATTCCTCGCCGGAGTCCACACACACGCGCGGAGCATTTTATCGGGCACACAAATCTCCAAGACAAAGAGAAAAAGATGGAGGGAGGGAACATCTGAGAGAGAAACAGAGATGGAGAAGGGAAGGAGCATGAATAGAGGAGGGAAAAAAACAAACATCTGTTTACTTTATGATATTGCCGCTAAACCTATTAAAAGCCCTGTGGCCGAGCGATAAGTACCGCCTTTAAATCTCTAATTTACTAAGAGATAAAGCCCGCTGGGAAATAATTCCTAGGGCATGTTGGCTATAAAATCTTTATTTAGCTGTAGGCTCACGGCTTTCCGCGGAGCTGGCTACGAGTGTCTGCATATCGGACAATGGCGGTTCCTTATTTAGGTATTGCAGTCTGCGGCGATACGATGCAACGGAATCGACACACATAGCCCCGGTCATAAAGTGAGTACGATACTAGCCGCATGGCGGCTTTACTGTAGGCCGTGGCTAGGTATCGCTGAATATATGCAGTCTACTACACAGTGGGAGTGGGCTGTGGGGAAAGGAGGTGAGAATTGTGAAAAGTTTCTCGTGATCGTTTGTTAACACATTCTTCTCCCTAGCCTAGGGAGCTAATGCAGACGAGCACAGTGCCGTTCAACCAGGAGAAAGCGGCTTCGAATCCTGAGGGTGGATGAAATATTCACCACTAGCGTATGGTTGATAATTGGAAGGAATATGTGGTGTTTACTTCAGGATAGTCATACTATAGCCCATTTTCCTGGGTTAAGATCCTAACATCTCCACAGTGTTCGACTGGGTGATGGTTGTTAGCATTTATGAGATACTCTGTCTGATCAAAATAGTGTCTTTTATGGTAACAAATTGTGTTGGTACCTTTATCAAGGCTTTCCAGCTGGAGGTTCTTAGTTTGTAGTTGAGTGGTTGACCTTTTACCTTATCAAAAAATGGTTCAAATGGCTCTGAGCACTGTGGGACTCAACTGCTGAGGTCATTAGTCCCCTAGAACTTAGAACTAGTTAAACCTGACTAACCTAAGGACATCACAAACATCCATGCCCGAGGCAGGATTCGAACCTGCGACCGTTGCGGTCTTGCGGTTCCAGGCTGCAGCGCCTTTAACCGCACGGCCACTTCGGCCGGCTTTACCTGATCCATCAACCATTTGTTTTACTCTAGTCAACTATTTGCTCTGCTCCTTTTAAGTGTCCTCTATTTTGTGTTACTGCGGTGTTCCTTTTAGCTCTGTACCCCTTGGTGTTCCCTCCCTCTGAGTGCAGAGGTTACGCTTTTACTGTATAGGCCTTTTACAAGTATGTCTGTTTGGAACTGGGGACTGATGACCTCGATGTTTAGCACCCCATCAAACCCCTAAACCAACGAACGAAATAAATCTGTGAAATTTTTCTGACGAGCGTGGGCTCAATTGCTTACCGCTACCTGCATCCTCAAATCATTTCAGTGAACCACACTCTGCTACCGTTGAAATGGTTTAAGGATGTGGGGATCCAGGAGTGCTAAGCGAATGAGCCCACTCTCAGAGGAAAAATTTCACAAATTTGTTTAACACAAAAGATTAACATAAGACACACTAGTGATACATTCATTCACATTTGGTCCAATTACATAGTACAGCAGATGGGAGCTCACCATTAACTTCTATTGTATGATGATAGTAACTGCCACAATATTCCCACAGCAGGTACACTTAAATAAAATAGTTTCACGATGGAATTCTGCATGGAAATGCTCCAAAACAACAATGTAAATGCCATGAAACTTAATATGAGGCAACCAATTAAACAGCCACCTACAAGAAGGAAAACCTAGCGCCTTGCTAATTTAGCTCTCGTCTCTGTTATGGGCAACCTTCACTTGCTCACACCTGCTGGGCGGACTCTCCATGACGAGTGCACTCAAATCGTTAAAATGGCTCTAAGCACTATAGGACTTAACATCTGAGGTCATCAGTCTCCTAGAACTTAGAACTACTTAAACCTAACTAACCTAAGGACATCACACACATCCATGCCCGAGGCAGCATTAGAACCTGCGACCGTAGCGGTCGCGCGGCTCCAGACTATAGCGCCTAGAACTGCTCGGCCACTCCGGCCGGCCGGGAGACATTAAGGAGGTGGTGAGTGCTGAGTTTTAGAGAATAAGTAGCAGCAGAAGGGGTTGGTCGAGAGAGCTGGACTTCGAATGTCGACTAGTCACTGGATGCCACCTGAGTAACAAATTCACCGTGGACATTTAAACGCTTCTAAAGCTGGCTAAATCGACTGTTGATATTGTGATTATGAAGTGTAAATGCGAAGGAACAGTCACAGATAAACCAACGCCAAGCGACCTCATGCAGTGACTGATAGGGACCGTAGAGCACCGCGGAGGGCTGTTATAAATAGTCACAAGCAATCACCGGAAGGAATCACTCGTGACTTCCGAAGCGACACCAGCAGTCCGGCTATTGGAGTGACTGTGCACACGAAGTTAAAAAGAATACGCGACGATGGTTGAACTGTTCCTTATAAGCCGCATATTTCTTTAGTCGAGGCCAAACAACGCTTGAGGTATTGTAGAGAGAAACTTGTAAAGAGCAACACCAGAGGACAGTGGATGGCTGGAAACGAGTGATGTAGGTTGAGGAATTACGCTGTGCACCGTGGCAATCCGACTGAAGTGGCTGGTTTCGTGAACGTCTGGAGAACGTTACCTGACATCATGTGTAGCGCCAACAGTGAATTGCAGAGGACGTGAAGTACAGAGCGGGTGGTGTTATGATATAGGGAAAAACGCTAAATTCGGAAGGACACGAATTGACGTTACACTGCTGTGTACCGCGTACAGTAAAGAAACAAATCAGAGACAATGATTGTATCACCTTCACAATCCACTCGGTGGTAAAGTAGCATGTCTGAGGCAGTTGTTTGTGGACAATAACATTCCTGAAATGGACTTGCCTGCTCAGAGTTTCGACCTGAACCCAACTGAACACTTTTAGGATGAGTTGGAACGTCGACTTCACTCCACACACCTGTGTACCGCATCTCAAACGCTTCGATTCTCCTTTGTGCCAATACTACACAAAGCTGTGCTCCAAACGCACATTCTCAGAAATTTCTTCCCCATATTAAAGCCTATGTTTGAAACTAGTAGACTTCTCTTGGATAAGAATGGCATTTTACCTGTGATAACATGTTGCTTTTTTATATCCTCCTTGCTTCGTCCGTGAGAGGCTATTTTCGTTCCATCGTAGCAATTCTGATGTTCTCATTTGTGCTACATTTTATTCCTCCTGTGTATTTCCAGTTTCCTCTCAATCCATAATCGATACTCATCAAACTGTTCATTCTATCCAACAGATCCTGCAGTTCTTTACCTTCACTGAAAATGGCAATGCAATCAATGCAATCATTGATATTGTTTCATCTTGAATTTTAAATCCACTATTGAACCTTTCTTTTACTTCCGTCATTGCTTGTTCGTTGTTTAGACTGACCATAAGGGACGAAAGCCTGCATACCGTCTTGCACCCTTTTTAATCCGAGTCTTACTGTTCCCTCTCGTTTCTTGCACATACTGTATATTATCCGTCTTTCCCTATGGCTTTCTCATATTCTTCCCAGAATTTCGAACACCTTGCACCATTTTACACTGCTGAATGTTTTTTCTACGTATACGAATCCTGTGAGTGCGTCTTGATTTTTCTTCTGCCTTGCTTCCATTATCAAGCGCAACCTGAGAACCGCCTTTTCGGTGCCTTTACCTTTCTAAAGCTAAACTGATTGCTATCTAACAGTCCCCCTATTTTGTGTTCCATTCTTCAGTGTATTATTTTTGTCACCAGTTTGGATGCATGGCCTGTTAAACTGACTGTGCGACAGTTTTTGCACTTACCTGCCCATGCTACCTTCGGAATTATGTGGATGACTCTTTTCCTGATGGTACCTCTCTTCTGATGGTACGTTGCCACTGTAATACATTTACACACCGTCTTAAATAGTCGTTCGGTTGCCACTTCCCCCCAATAATTTTAGGAACTCCGACTGAATGCTATCTATACCTTCTGCCTTAGTTGACCTCAGCTCTTGCAGAGCTCTTTTAAATTCTGACTGTCTTGATCCCTGTGTTACCCATATCGACTCAAGTTTCTTCTTCTACCACGTCATCAGGCGTGTCGTACCCCTCACTGAGGCCTTTATTGTACTCTTTCCATCTACCAGATCTCCTGCGTTTAACAATGGAATTCCCATTGCACTCTTAATGTTACCACTCTTGCTCTTAATTTCACCGAAGGTTGTTTCAAGTTTTCTAATGCTACAGGCTTTGCCTTTTTTTTTACAGCATGTAAATAGGAAAAGTGATCAGTTACTTCCCGAATGGCGATAAAACATGAAGTCGTATGTCACAGTGGGCTGGGAGACATTTAAAGAGATTGAACGTTGCAGGCAGCTCATTACTTGTTCTCGGATAGCAGGCGAAGATAGGAAAAGGGTTGTGCTTGATGCAGAATGCGGCGGTCCTCTCTTTCTAGTGGTCAGACACGGTCGATCGGAACTTGGTCGACGAGTGTGCCACCTGTCACGTTCCCATGCAGTCAGATCTCTGCACAGAGTCACATCCAAATAACCCAAACACCTCGATACTGTACGATTCTACCAGTTTTCCAAATGGTGACTCACAAACTCTGTCAGGTGCTGATAAAGTTGTTGTTGTTTCACGCGAGTGCTTCACAGTGAACATTCAATAGCTGACACAGTTCAAGTCCTTATACAGATTGTCTCAGAAAAGTTGCAACGAACTTCGAAGGGTTGTGTTTGATGTCTTGAGGAAAAAATGGAGGACAGGAACCCATGCCAGAAACGTCATCCAACGAAGCCACAGAGCGTAGAACTTATAGGTGCCTGCACCTGCCGGTAGGCTACCCCATCGGCAGCTAACGTGACTTTGTACACTAATTGACCGTAGGCGGAAAGTTGCGCTACCTTGTTTGTCATTCAGGCGCTATCTTGTTTGTCATTCACTGATCGCCAGTCGTCGACACTATCGTCAGTGGAGAAGACGGTTCTAGCTGCTGCATAAACAAGCCTTGTCTCCTATGAAAACGGTACTCCGGTGCCTCGGTAGACGACGGCTTTATTCACGGCTTTCTAACTGCAGTTTATTTTTCTGTTGGAAACATCCAAAATCTCCAGCGTTTATCGCTGTACAGGGGAAAAACTGCAGATGGAAATTTGTATCCGAAACTTCCATCCACGAAGGTAACAGAGCATCGAATTCATAGGGGAAAAGGTCTGTCTATGCATCTCCATCTCCTCCGCTGCTGATCGTGGCGGTCAGCTGGATGTTCCGCCTATGAGCCGTCAGCGTACAATGTCACGTTTGCCACCGAAGGGATGGCCGAGCCTCAGGCGAAGGCGCCTATTGCTTTTTCGCTGTGTAGTGTCGTTAGATGACGTTTTCTGACACGGGTTCCTGTCCTCTATTTGTCCCTCAAAATATCCTCTACGAGAACACACACTATTTCAATTGAGAATAGCTGGAGGTTCTATCAAGACCTTCTCAGCTGAAATAGGTAGAAATAGGCTATTTTCAACCAACAAGCTTGTCAGACTACATTACACATCTAAATGTAGCATATCACCTCCCTCTACATATTGTAACTTATTTCTAGAACATTTATTGTATTACATTTTTTAATGTTTGCATTACATAAATTATATTCTTCTCAACTAGCCAGAAACAGATTATATAGAACCACTTTAACAGTCGTAAAACTTCGAATTCTCTGTAACCTGAGGGAAAATTTTATGTACAGTATTACGTTCTTTATATTATTTAAAATAACATTAACAACTGCATACCAGTAACACTGTAACAATAAGACGTCTCTGTTATTAGATTTAGCAGCATCCGCCCCACATTGCATTTCAAGGTGGTGTGAAGCTCTTGTCAGAACATTTCTGGGAGAAACTGTATACCCTACCAGACCAGTTAACAACAATAAACACGAACAACACTAAAGTAACCATGGTGGCCGCTCTACCTTAATGTAAATTGACACTTCAAGCACTTTCATGCCTGCCTCTGGTGTGTACGTGTACGATGATCGGGCTAACGGGGTTCATTAAAGAAACTCAAAGAAGGGCAGCTCCTTTTGTATTATCGAGAAATACGGGAGAGAGTGTCGTGGACGTGGCAGAGGATTCATTAAAACAAAAGTGTTTGTCTTTGCGACGTGACCTACTCATGAAATTTCAATCACGAACTTTCTCCTCTTAACGTGAAAATATTTCATTGACGCCGACGTACATACGGGGAAACGATCATCATAATAAAATAAGTCAGAGCTCGCATGGAAAGATATAGGTGTTCTTTTTCCCCACATGCTGTTCAAGAATGGAATAATAAAGAATTATTGTGAAGGTGGTTCCATGAATACTCCGCCAAGCATTTAAGCGTCATCTGCAAAGTATTGATGTAGGTGTAGAAGGTACTTTGGCTATGTCTGCTAGATGCTTCTGTTTTTTTCTCAAGCAGTATATGTCTTCCACTCCAGTATGTTCCCTCATTCCTTTTCTTCTCTCACAGTAAATCCTAGAATGGGTCGTTCCAATGCTCGTCCAGCAGCCCTCAATGTCTCACTGGCGACAGTAAAACCTGGTATTACACATAAACGGTAAACCTTTTCTCAGATTCACCGAAAGGACATTTTTTTAAAAATCTTATTTGATTTACTGGAATCGCTCTACCCCATTTATTTATTTTCCTAGCCACCCACTCGTTGTCTTCAACTACCCCATGTACAAGAATCAGCAACTAGTTCTATAACTTCATTGTCAGTCTGTATTGTTCTGTTTTCAATGTGCTGACGATACATCACTATAGTCGTTCTTAATAAATTTTCAATTATTTTTATTATTATTACCGTATTGTCTCAGCCTTAAAATTGGTAGTTACGGTTTTGGATTGAATGGGCTAATAAAACAGGTTATCCATAAATTATCTTTACATCTTAAGACTTCAGTAACTTTAAAACTGTACTAGATATTAATAAATGGCTTCCACCATGTGAAAAGGTAACAAAAGGTTTTTTTAACTTCCACGTGACCCTATTTGGATGTGAAAACTGATTTTGTAAACCTGGGTGCCTCAGAAGAAAGCTCAGTGCGTGGCCTGGTTCATACAGACGATGGCCGCCACGATCCCCTGACCTCTCGTCACTAGACTTCTTCCTGTGTTGTTTTGTAAAGGATCCGGTGTACGTCTCCATCCTGTTGGACTAAGAGATACAGACACACACACATGTGGGGAAATCGGCACAGCGAAACAAATCACTGTACATTGTGACATGTGTAGACACATACGAACATAACAGCACGACAATGACGTACGACAAAGGATGATAAGACAGCCGGATGACTCTTTAGTACCAAACACCATCATAGACAAAATCTCAAAGGCACTCCACACACCTTACAGACAGGAACAACCGTTCATGATACAGAGACTAGGGAATCACCCTACAACTCAAAACAACACTCCGATATCGACACTACCGCTGACTCGGGTGACGCAACAAACTCGGAACAAAACAACATGGAGACACAGGATAATGTAGAAGTAAATAATAGCACAATGATAAAATAAAAGTATATATACAAACCCCAGCCAAATATGTAAGGACTGTTACTATAGCTAAGTAATAGTAAATAATTGCTAAGTTTAACTTCAAACAGAACTACACTGAGCTAAGACTTCATGGAGACGCGAGGTTCGACGAACGTCCGAGTCTCCCATCCCATAGAAAAGCCATGACATTGCCAGTAATAATTCAAGAATGTCACACTACTGTCCAATGCCTCTAAGCTGGAAATTTTCTATAACAAATCATTTTCCGTTATGTAGTACAAGAAATCTCACCTAACAGTAAAACTAATATGAGAAATGTATACTAACTTATTACACTTAATGAAAAATTGGTAAACAACGTAATTAAATACAATTTGCAGTTAGATCAAAGCAGATTGCTGCTCCATCTGGGACTGGCTCGAAGTTGTTCTGATGACCTCCCGCCTGGAACAGCCAGGCAGTGGAACACCTTTTTCTATTAAAAAAACTCTTCTATCATCTTGTTACATCAATAAAATGTTTCTGCTTGCTGTTCCTCAAATTAATAGTGTTAACTCATTATTATTAATATTGTTTTATAGCTCAAAAATTTTTGTTAAAAATATGGAACAATGTACTGTAACAAGCGCAATTGTAAAATGCACGACCTGCTTAAAAAGCAGCAGTTTTTTAAATAGGCAATAAATGAAATGAAATGTACCGAACCAAGGTTATAGACCTATAGCAACTGAAGACACGCATTCGCAATGCATTTAAACATGTCACGGTGGAGATCTTCAATCGTACGCGGGGAAGAATAGAATTCCGACTAGACATTATTCGTGCCATTGAGGGTGCACACATTGATGAGTATGAATGTGAAAATAAAACTTTATTATGAGTTTTATTAACTGATTTGTTAATATCTAGTATAGTTTTAAAGGTATTAAAGTTTGAAGTTATAAAGATAATTCAAAGACACTCTGTACTTCTTCCTGAAAGATAGTCGTAAAACTAATGAACACATTTCTACGATAGCAGGTCTAGGTAATCGTTTGCATTAGTTGGTTTCCAAAGGCGGAAGAAAGGTACATATCACACAAGTGGGATGTAAAACAAAATTGTCCGTTTTGTTTCCTGTAAATCTAAAGTTAATGTGGTTTCTACGGTGCAGTTATGCAACTAGTCGATGCCTACCTACGAAAGTGATGAAGTAGTACTTACTGTCACCACCTTCGTCACAGAAACGGAGAAAATTTTCTCTCGGTCCAATGCGAAAAAATTCTCTTTTCCTCTTTCATTACCTTTTTTCACTATTCTCCAAGCCTTTTCATGTATCTTTTGAAGTCACTCAGTTTCCTTCTCGAGATTTCTTCTTCACATGAGATATTCATTCTTTTATGCAACTATTTTGTTTCTGTTAGGCCTTACAACCCGTACTGTGGCCAAATTTCGTCGCATCCAAAGGCAGATTTCTCCATGATTTAATTTACAAGAACGGGTGTTTGTCGAAGCGCGAAAGTATGTTAATGATCGGCACGGAACAGAATTATTTTTAGACTTATCATGTGATCAGATAAGTCCCGAATGTGCGAAAGCTAATATGGACTATAAAACACTATAGTATATTAGAATAGTTGGAAAAATGTTAAAGACCGAAGGAAGTGTGACGGTATACCACAAGAAGGGAGCCAGTGGTTCCAAGAAAAAGACGTGTTTACCCTGCAGTACATACGTGTGTGATGGAGCGGATGATCCCCGTCTGACGAGAAGCGGCTGCGTTGATAGAGCCGGTATCCGTCGGTGCGGCGTGCCGCGTCACACATTGAAAATAGCACCGCTGCTGTATTTTCGCGGTTTTCCTGTCGCCCGGAGTCTAATTTACAGCGCACTAAACTCGTTTACTGGCGGAGGTTTATTGACGTCAAGATGCTGATAGGTCCGTTAAATAAGCCTTAAATTTTCGACCCGCCCCATCCCAAGGAGAACACCAGAAAATCGCTATAATTCTGAACCCACGCCGTTATTTTCGGGGAGCCATTGCAGATTCTCCTTATAAATAAAGCCATTGATTAACGTGGGCTGTGCCAGGATAGCTACCCGATGTTGACGTCATGTCTGGGAATGTGTAAAGGAGTGTAGGATGTGGGCGTTTGTCGAGACGTTGTCTGCCAAGCAGCTCAACTGACGTATCAACTGAACTCAGGGCGGCAAACGATGGTATTTATCAATGAGTTTGTCACCTGTTGAATTAGAAAACAAAACAATGCCACGGTCAGTTAGATGGCTTTTATGGAAGAATGGCACCGGACTTTAGAGGAGAATGCTAGAAAGCCCATCCATTGCCAACGCTGCTGCTAACAAACAAGAAGGCCATTTTGTTATTTTCGTTTCTGAGATTTCAAGAATACAATCTGAAGGAAGACCATGTTTCGGAATTCATTTAGGCATAAAGGAAGAACAGAGGGGAACCATCGACAAAGAAATGGTTAGAGATGGCTTATAGGTTCAGACGGGCCAAAGTACTGTGACTTTTTTGAATAATTTGGTCACTTAGGCTTGGAGTGTTGGAGCCGAAGTTTTCGCGGACATCATGGTTGACGTCTGCGGGGGGGATGCATACCCACGGTATGGTGTGCAGTTGACACCAGTGCATCACGGTCTCCGGCGCAGTCAGTCTGGACGGTCGCTGGGAATCATAGAAGTCCAATATTTCACTGAATATCTCCGTTCACAGCGGCGTAACCTGTTGGCATTCGAAGACGAGCGATCTCTGACGAGTACGAGGCATCTCCGTGTTCTTCACAATGATCACTGCATTTCGGCAACTGTTCGGGCTTCTTATACAGGGTCTCTCCGAAATGTAGTAACAAACTTTAAGTGACTGTAGAGGCTGTTGTAGCGTGCGGTTACGATTGCGATATTTTACGAATCGTGGGCAGGACTACAACAAAACCAATTACTTCTTACTGCCGTAGCATGAGGTTTCATTTAATCGCTGCCTCTCCCGGCTAGAGATAACTATCCTGTTAAAGAAATCTCCACCTGAAAACGTGTACCAATGTAGTCTGTCAAGCAGTGTAAATGGCACTAAATTTGTTTCACAAGAGTGATCTCACACCATTTGGTGAACTATTATTCAAGGTGGCAACACTTTTTGTTAAACAAAATGAACAACTTTTTACACACAATACCACACGCGCACGACACTAATGTATTCTTTCCTGTCAAAAAATGTTTCCTAAGAGTTCTTAAGATATAATCAGGGTTCATACATTAGCAGAGAACAATTTCACCGTGTAAGGTGTCATCTGCACCATAATTAAAGATTATTCATAACCTAAGTCGAATTTATGATTTCTGAGTGGGTTCTGGGCCACCAATACACAATTACGAGGTTTGGAACTTAAATAGTGGAAACTAATTATTCACAAACGGTACAAAGGAGTTACATGTTTGCACCTGTTACTGTCCTTGAAAGTAGTCACCAGCGTTGTGTATAACCCGTTTCCAGAGATGTGGAAGACCTGGTATACCGTTAGCAGAGTCTGTTCTGTTGATGGTGCGAATGGAGCGGTCTACTGCATGTCGAATCTCTGGAACAGTTCTGAAGCGAATACCACGAAGTGGTTCCTTCATCTTCGGAATCAAATCAAAGTCACAAAAAATGGCTCTGAGGACTATGGGACTCAACTGCTGAGGTCATTAGTCCCTTAGAACTTAGAACTAGTTGAACCTAACTAACCTAAGGACATCACAAACATCCATGCCCGAGGCAGAATTCGAACCTGCGACCGTAGCGGTCTTGCGGGTCCAGACTGCAGCCCCTTTAACCGCACGGCCACTTCGGCCGGCTCAAAGTCACAAGGACTAAGTCCAGGGAGTATGGTGGATGGAACAGTACTACCCACTCCCATGGACCGAACAGAGCAGCCACAGCTTGCGCTGCATACGCCCGCGCATTGTCGTGCAAAATGATAGTTGGATTGTGCAGAAACTGTCGCCGCTTCTTTCGCAAAGCTGGTCGCAGGTGATGTTCCAAAAACGAACAGTAATACTGTGCGTTTTCGATCTGCCGTGAAGGAACGTAATGCGTTAGAATAACACCATCACAGTCGTACACGAGAATCACCATAACTTTCACCATACGGGGGCTCTGACTCACTTTCGACTGTTGCGGGGACACATAATGACGCGATTCGTTGGATTGGCGTTTCAATTTTGGCTCGTAAGATGTGGCCCATGTCTCATCTAGTGTTACGATACGGCGTAAGAAAGCCTCTCCTTCACGCTCATAGCGCTCCAAGTGCGTCTGAGCGGCGTCGTAACGCATCCATTTCTGCATTTCCCTCAAGCCATGCGGAACCCATAGTGATGCAATTTTTCGCATGCCCAGGCGTTCCTTCAGGATGCGAAGCACAGTCGCATGCTCTAATCCGGTTTCGTGGGCGACCTCACCAATCGTACGGCGTCGATCACTGTCCACTAACGCGGCAACAGCATGCACTTCTTCAGGGACGCTAGGACGACCTGCCTGATGCATGGCTGCCACAGTTTGCCGACCGTCGATGAAAACTTTTACCCAACGTGCAAATGTTCTGTACGGCAATGTCAACTCCCAGCACGCCCCTTGAAGACCTTGATAACACTGTCGTGCTGTAAGACCTCTGGCACATTCAGTGTTGATCCAGTTCCGTTGTTCCTGTTTCAAAAATATAGTGACACCGTTACGTTAGACCGGTCGCTCACGCTTGACTGTGTTTCCCTCGATTGTGCGCACGCCGGTGACATGGGACGGGCGAGTCCATTTGCTCGGAGGTAAGGTAGGTATGTCAACAACGTGTTCTACCAGCGACAATAGTAGGTTCCATAGCATAGTTTCTCCACAGCAGTGTTGCCACTATTTAAGTTCGAACCTACGTATCATCGTGAAAAGTGACCATCAAGATTCATGTGTCCTTAATAGTTTGATTTAAAACTGACGCTGCAATATTTCACTAAAATGGCGCCTACCATAAGACAATCACTTACCAAATCTGGTTCAGGAGTTGTTTTACTCTCAACAAATAATGAATGTAAAAGCTTTTCTGAATCTTAACTATATGCATTAACATTTAAAAGTATTTCTCCATGTTAATCACTCATTATTCAGCATTTTACCAATAATTCGGGCTGTAGATAAATAGCCTTAATGGCTGCACTCCACTGTAACTGAACAGAAAACTTAACATTTATATAGGACGAGAATCATATTAAAATAAAAACTCAAAGACACATATTGATTTCAGTGATATAGAAAATCTATTATTTCAAATTTTACTTAACAACATAATACAGTTTTTTACCGACCTCAGTGCTACAAGACATCAATCGCGTCCGATCATTACAACAGTTCGAACAAGAAGAAGAATTATTCAAGAACAATCGTAGATAACAAAAGATGAAGATTTCCGTTAATTTTTTCCATGAGTATTGTCTGAGATGTTTTTCACAGAAAATTATATTGTGTCTCTGACAATAATTATTTAGTATTATTTTAGTGTCAAATGGTTCAAATGGTTCTGAGCACTACGGGACTTAACATCTTAGGTCATCATTCCCCTAGAACTACTTAAACCTAACTAAACTAAGGACATCACACACGTCCATGCCCCAGGCAGGACTCGAGCCTGCGACCATAGCGATCAGGCGGTTCCAGACTGAAGCGCCTAGAACCGCTCGCCTCAACGGACGGCTATTTTAGTATCGATGAAGTCCTTTTTTATTAATATCACAAGAATGTTTGCTCAAATTCCATACACAATGCTGTCGTGAATATTGTTCTGACAATAGTCGTGGATAGTATTGTGTACTGAACAAAACGCAGATGGGAGCCCAGGGCCGGAAACGTAATCCAGTGACGCTACAAACGCTACGTTGACGGACCATAGGTGGGACTTCTCGCAATGTCGTTGATTTACAGTGACCGCGGCTGATTGCCACAAGAGGCGGTGGGGAAGATGTAACTACTGGCCATTAAAATTGCTACACCAAGAAGAAATGCAGATGATAAACGGGTATTCATTGGAAAAATATATTATACTAGAACTGACATGTGATTATGTTCTTACGCAATTTGGGTGCATAGATCCTGAGAAATCAGTACCCAGAACAACCACCTCTGGCCGTAATAACGGCCTTGATACGCCTGGCCATTGAGTCAAACAGAGCTTGGATGGCGTGTAATGGTACAGCTGCCCATGCAGCTTCAACACGATACCATAGTTCATCAAGAGTAGTGACTGGCGTATTGTGACGAGCCAGTTGCTCGGCCACCATTGACCAGACGTTTTCAATTGGTGAGAGATCAGGAGAATGTGCTGGCCAGGGCAGCAGTCGAATATTTTCTATATCCAGAAAGGCCCGTACAGGACCTTCAACATGCGGTCGTGCATTATCCTGCTGAAATGTAGGGTTTCGCAGGGATCGAATGAAGGGTAGAGCCAAGGGTCGTAACACATCTGAAATGTAAAGTCCACTGTTCAAAGTGCCGTCAATGCGAACAAGATGTCACCGAGACGTGTAACCAATGGCACCTCACACCATCACGCCGGGTGATACGCCAGTATGGCGATGACAAATACACGCTTCCAATGTGCGTTCACCGCGATGTCGCCAAAGACGGATGCAATCATCATGATGCTGTAAACAGAACCTGGATTCATCCAAAAAAAATGACATTTTGCCAATCGTGCATCCATGTTCGTCGTTGAATACACAATCGCAGGCACTCCTGTCTGTGATGTAGCGTCAAGGGTAGCCGCAGCCATGGTCCCCGAGCGGATAGTCCATGCTGCTGCAAACGTCGTCGAACTGTTCGTGTAGATGGTTGTTGTCTTGCAAACGTCCCCATCTGTTGACTCAGGGATCGAGACGCGGCTGTACGATCGGTTACAGCCATGCGGATTAGATGACTGTTATCTCGACTGCTAGTGATACGAGGCCGTTGGGGTCCAGCACGGCGTTCCGTATTACTCTCCTGAACCCACCGATTTCATATTCTGCTAACAGTCATTGGATCTCGACCAACGCTAGCAACAATGTCGCGATACGATAAACCGCAATCACGATAGGCTACAATCCGACCTTTATGAAAGTCGGAAACGTGATGGTACGCATTTCTCCTCCTTACACGAGGCATCACAACAACATTTCACCAGGTAACGCCAGTCAACTGCTGTTTGTGTATGTGAAACCGGTTGGAAACTTTCCTCGTGTCAGCACGTTGTAGATGTCGCCACCGGCGCCAGCCTTGTGTGAATGCTCTGAAAAGCTAATAATTTGCATATCACAGCATCTTCTTCCTGTTGGTTAAATTTCGCGTCTTTAGCACGTCATCTTCGTGGTGTAGCAATTTTAATGGCCAGTAGTGTAACTAGCTGCTGCTGTGATTATGCTCCGTGGGCTTCGTGGATTACAATTTCTGACTCGTGTTTCCATCTGCGGTTTATTTTTCTCCAGATGGGAACCCACGTGCGAGACCTTCATCCACCGAGGCAACCGCGGACTGCCTTCATGGGAGACAAGGCATTTTTATACAGCCGCCAACTCCATCTTGTCCACTGGCAAACGTAGCACTGGTGATCACTGAATAACAAACAATATTGCCAGACGTTCCGCCAGTGGTCCGTTATCGCACAAAATACGGTTTTGCTGCCGAAGTAGTGGCATAGTGGCAGGAGCCGATGCCTTTAACACTGACGCTCTGTAGCGTTGTTGGATGAAGTTTCCAGACATGGGTTCTGTCCACAATTTGTCATTCAAGATACCCTTTATAATCCTCAAAGTTTGTCGCAACACTTTATATACATTAACTTAGACTGAAGCACCAAAGAAACTGGTATACATATGCGTATTCAAATACAGAGGCATGTAAATAGACAGAATAGGGCACTGTGGTCGGCAACGACTATGTAAGACAACAAGTGTCTGGCGCAGTTGTTATATCGATTACTGCTGCTACAATGGCAAGTTAATAGGATATGAGTTTGAACATGGCGTTACAGTTGGCGCACGAGCGATGGGACATGGAATCTCCGAGGTAGCGATGAAGTGGGGATCTTCCTGTCTGACCATTTCACGATTACCGAGCGAGGTGGCGCTGTGGTTAGACACTGGACTCGCATTTGGGAGGACGACGGTTCAATCCCGCGTCCGCCCATCCTGATTTAGGTTTTCCGTGATTTCCCTAAATCGCTCCAGGCAAGTGCCGGGATGGTTCCTTTGAAAGGGCACGGCCGACTTCGTTCCCCATCCTTCCCTAATCCAATGAGACCGATGACCTCGCTGTCTGGTCTCCTTCCCCAAACAACCCAACCCATTTCACGATTCTGCCGTGGATATCAAGAATGCAAGAACGGGACCAACGACGACTGAAGAGAATAGTTCAACGTGACAGAAGTGCACCCTTCAGCAAATTGCTGCAGATTTCAGTGCTGGGTCATCAACAAGAGTCAGAGAGCGAACCAGTCAATGAAACTTAATCGATATGGGCCTTCGGAGTCGCCGAGCGGTTCTAGGCGCTTCAGTCTGGAACCGTGCGACCGCTACGGTCGTAGGTTCGAATCCTACCTCGGGCATGGATGTGTGTGATGTCCTTAGGTTAGTTAGGTTTAAGTAGTTCTAAGTTCTAGAGGACTGATGACCTCAGATGTTAAGTCTCATAGTGCTCAGAGCCATTTGAACCATTTTTTTTTTTAGTCGAAGGCCCACTCGTGTACCCTTGATGACACCACGAGACAAAACTTTAGCCTCGCCTGGGCCCGTCACCGACACTGGACTGTTGATGAGTGAAAACATGCGTCGGACGAGTCTCGTTTCAAATTGTATCGAGCGGATGGACGCGTACGGGTATGGAGACAACCTTATAAATCCAAGGACCCTCCATGTCAGCAGGGGACTTTTCAATCTGGTGGAGGCTCTGTAATGGAGCGGGACGTGAGCAGTTGGAGTGATACGGGACCCCTGATACGCCTAGATACGACTCTGGCAGGAGACACGTACGTAAGCATCCTGCCTCATCACCTGAATGCATTCATGTCCATTGTGCATTCCGACGGACTTCGCCAGTTCCAGCAGGACAATGCGACACCCCACAAGGCCAGAATTGCTACAGAGAGGCTCCAGGAACACTCTTCTGAGTTTAAGCACTTCCGCTACTCACCAAACTGCCCAGACACGACTCTTACTGAGCATATCTGGGATACATTGCAATGTGCTGTTGAGAAGAGATCTCCACCCCCTCGTACTCTTACGGGTTTGTGGACAGTCCTGGAGGATTCATGGTGTCAGTTCCCTCCAGCACCACTTCAGACATATGTCGTGTCCACGCCACGTCGTGCTGGAACACTACTGCGTTCTCGCGGGCGCCCTGCGTGATATTAGGCAGGTCTACCAGTTTCTCTGGATCTTCAGTATACAGCAGTCCGCCCCTGGTAGCTGAGTGGTCAGCGCGACAGACTGTCAATCCTAAGGGCCTGGGTTCGATTCCCGGCTGGGTCAGAGATTCTTCACCGCTCAGGGACTGGGTGTTGTTTTGTCCTAATCATCATCATTTCATCCCCTTCGACGTGCAAGCCGCCGAAGTGGCGTCAAATCAAAAGACTTGCACCAGGCGAGCAGTCTACCCGAGGGGAGGCCCTCGTCACACGCCATTACTTTTATTATTAGTATACAAGAACGACACTAACGCATTCCATCAGCCCTTCCGCCAGTCACAGAGAGCTGTACTTCGAATCAGCTCCATACCCTCCATTGGCGTGTACGTCTAAGACGTTACATGACATCCGGACTTGTTTTTTGGGTGCTTCAGTTCGTCCTCATAAAGAGTATGCAGATGTAGATTAAAAATAAGAAGCCAAAGGAGAAATGAGACCGTAGAAAACCGACGACAAGACGGGAGCTGTGACCAATTAAACACAAACTGAATTACATCATCATGTCAGGCGGTTAGTGTATCTTTCACGATTGCAGGCAGAACTCCCGTACGCCACGTACAGAGGTTACGCAACACTTTGCGAGTCACTTTCCTCCACAACTTACCTCCGACCAGCTGTCGCACACCTGTTTGCAGGATTCCAGTGCCGCAGCACGGTCCGTACTTGCAGACCACCCTATGGCCGTCAGCGCTCAGAATTCCTCTCCCAGCGTCTCCGCGTCTCCCGGCCGGAAATCCGTAACGTCAATTGGGAATTCCAATAACGGAATGGGAGTTTATACGCTACCTTGTGAGGAATGCAGGCCGCATGCATCTCGGCCGCTTCTTTCCCCTTTTCGTTTCCGTCTCAGGCGGGCCCTTCTCTTTCTCCTCCCCCAGGGCCAGCGATGCGATTCCTCGGCTGGACCGGACACTGCCGCCGAGTGGACATCGCATTCCCCGAGGGGCCGCCCGGATTCCAGCGGCGGACGCGTCGAAACTGTTTTATTTTCCGTCCCGGCGGCGACGTCTGACCTCCGGACTCGGTTCTATTACATTTCTTGGAAGACATCGATGCCGGTTGCGATGTTGTGTTTGCGAGACCTTGCGGCACGCTCCACAAGGCTTTTAACGAGGCGGCGGAAATGGCTTGGGTTACAGGGGCTACACGATGTGGCGCACGTAGTGGTCGCAATGGGACTTCCATTTCTATTTATCCATTATCAGAACTACGTAACACAAGCTAACATGAGTAATGAACGAAACCTTAGTGACTCATTATTTCGCAAAAATGTTGTTCTCGCAGTCAGATTTTCAAAGGTATCTCGTCGTTCCTCATTCTGCGCCTGCATCTACAGTCCACTTTTTAATTCGAAGCCCAAGGAATCTCAGAGAAAGTTCGAATAGTTAAGGTGTTGAGAGCATGAGTGGAACAACTGCTTTGCCGGCCGCGGTGGTCAAGCGGTTCTGGCGCTGCAGTCCAGAACCGCGGGACTGCTACGGTCGCAGGTTCGAATCCTGCCTCGGGCATGGGTGTGTGTGATGTCCTTAGGTTAGTTAGGTTTAAGTAGTTCTAAGTTCTAGGGGACTTATGACCTAAGATGTTGAGTCCCATAGTGCTCAGAGCCATTTGAACCATTTTTGAACAACTGCTTTATTAAGTGTAGTGAGAAAACGACTGTCAATGTTAGTTAATAACTTTTTTTCTATTGGTCAGCAGTCTGTGCGTAGTTGAAAGTACGGTTACAGATGGTAGTGACACTGCATTATACAACAGGCGATCAAAAAGTTTTCTTCTGAGGGTGCTGCTGCAGCGTGTATGCAACGCAGCGCGGCTCTGATGCTGGTATATAAGCACCGACGTGTAGGCAAGGGATTAGTATGACATTCGCGCCTTCCCGACGTTCGTGCAGCAAATACGAAGACGTGAACTAGGCGAAGTTGTTACCAGATAGTCCGAAGAGGACGTAGTTGAAGGACAAACACCGGTAGACAATCATCGTAGAATGCCTGTATGTGGGGCAGCACGTCTCTCGAAAGCCACCATTGTGGAATGGTGAATGGAAATGAGCGTTTGGCGTCATTGGCCGGGAGGCCCCTTACGGGGCAGGTCCGGCCGCCCTGGTGCAGGTCTTTTTACATTCGACGTCACATTGGGCGACCTGCGCACTTGATGGGGATGAAATGGCGATGAAGACAACACAACACCCAGTTCCTCAGCGGAGGAAATCCGCGACCCAACTGGGAATCGAACCCGGGCCCGTAGGACGGCAGTCCGTCACGCTGACCATTCAGCTGTCGGGCGAGCTGTGGAATGATGAGCCAAGTAGTGCTGTTGCTTCAAGACAACGTATCTCCCCGTGCTGCAAATGCCGTAACGCGGAAGTTACGCTAACTCATGCGCCCGCTCTATAGTTCTGATCCCTTGATTTCCCTAAACAGCTTAGGGCAAATGCAGGGATGGTTCTTTTGGAATGACATGGCCGATTTCCTACCACTATCAACTACTGTATTTTTCTTTTATTTCCGGGTACTTAAAAATAGTCGTGCCGAAAAAATGACATATGTCGCACGATTTAATAGCAGTTTTGGCTCGTAAAAGATTAATATTGTGATGGGTGATATCACTGCCGAGATTATTATAATTTTAGTCGGGTGTTTTTTAAGTCTCGCACCGTGCCTTGCGTACTGGTTTTGTTGTGTCTAGGCAAGACAGCCTAGACACAATGCGAGGAAGCCGAAAGGCACGCGCTTAAACTCACGCAGAATGGCGTGTGGTCTGAAACAGGATACGTAATGAATGCTATAAAGAAAAGTACGTAGCTTCTGGAATACTTAACTTTAATCCATCATTTGTATACATCGTTCTTGACGATACAAGGGAGACTCTGTAGATACATGCAATGTTACTAATGGCGCCTTGCTAGGTCGTAGCCATTGTCTTAGCTGAAGGCTATTCTACCTGCTCTGCAAATGAGCGAGGCTTCGTCAGTGTGCATCGCTAGCTACGTCATCCGTACAACTAGGGCGAGTGCTACTCCGTCTCTCAAGACCTGCCGTGTGGTGGCGCTCGGTCTGCGATCACTGACAGTGGCGACACGCGGGTCCGACATGTACTAATGGACCGCGGCCGATTTAAAGCTACCACCTAGCAAGTGTGGTGTCTGGTGGTGACACCACAGGTTTAATCTTGGGAATCAGTTCGTTTTTTTTTTCTTGGAATAAGCTGATTGCAATGAGCTCTTATATCCATGATTAAAAAAAAACTTCAAACCAATCACCAACTATATATTCTTTTTTTTTTTTGAGGATACGAAAGATTATACTTTTTTAACTTCTTTAGAACTAAAAAGCAGTGTCGAATACAGTTCTTTAATACGCTGCGACCTGTCCTAGCAGTATCTCTGCTTCAAAGATATCAATGGACAGACAATGGTACGAGAGAAATAATTTCATCATGCTTTCTAAAACATGTAAAAAAACTTCAACTGTTATTTTAACTGACTCACGTTTGACTTCCAGTTATAACTGATTAGCTAATATTATTTAAATGTTATTGTTGTTTTCATGGAAGTAAGTTGACTTTAAAATTGGAAAATAGTGGCAAGAGAAATGAATTCTTCTAGTTACAATTACGAAATAACTGTAGCTAGACAAGTGGAGCTTAATGCTCCATAGTCTGTATATTCGTTGAAGTAGTGTTCAGTCAAAATGTGCGTATAGCTATGCTTACTTTTTTGATGAAAAAACATTACTCTTCAGGCATTGCCATCAAACTATTCTCAAACACCTTCGTAGATGATGTTATCCAAGATTCTTTTAATCCTACTCAGACGCTGAGGAGTTCCGCAAACCGTCTAACACATCATACACGAGATAAAAAATCGTATGGGCCATTTTTTTCTACAGATTAAGGAGCGTATTTTAACTCTTCACGATCGTTATACGAATTACAGCTGTCGTCGTTTCCGAGCCAGAGTTCTTGTGTTTGATATTTTTGACTCGTCGCAGCTGTGAGTAGGCTGTTTAGGTTTTTATGCTGGTAACGCCACGTAGCGCTCTGTATGAAAATCACTGGCAGTGCTGTGTGCAGTCTGTGGCTGGTTGGCATTGTTGTAACATTCGCTATTGTAGTGTTGGGCAGTCGGATGTGAACAGCGCGTAGCGATGCGCAGTTGGAGGTGAGCCGCCAGCAGTGGTGGATGTGGGGAGAGAGATGGCAGAATTTTAAGAGCGGGCGATCTGGACGTGTGTCCGCCAGAAAGAGTAAATTGTAATACTGAATTTCATGAATTGATATATATATATATATATATATATATATATATATATATATATATATATATAATGACATTTGGACACTATTAAGGTAAATACATTGTTTGTTCTCTATCAAAATATTTCATTTGCTAACTATGCCTATCAGTAGTTAGTGCCTTCAGTAGTTAGAATCTTTTATTTAGCTGGCAGTAGTGGAGCTCGCTGTATTGCAGTAGTTCAAGTAACAAAGAGTTTTGTGAGGTAAGTGATTCATGAAAGGCATAGGTTATTGTAAGTCAGGGCCATTCTTTTGTAAGGATTTTTGAAAGTCAGATTGCGTTGCGCTAAAAATATTGTGTGTCAGTTTAGTGTTGATCAGAAGAGAGTGATGTCTGAGTACTTTCAGTTTTGCTCAGCTGTGTGAAAATCAAATAACGTAGAGGTTTATCAGCACAGTAATTCATTAATTTTGCTAAGGGTCCACGTTCCGTTTGGTAGGTCGCTCTGCTATCGCTACATTTAGTTCAGGTGTCATACGATACATGGAACAAAATAATTGCAACTACAATTAATATACATAAAATATAAATGCATTCCCTTTTTTAAGTATTCGAAAAAAAAAAAATTATTTGGTGGCTCGACATTCTGAGTGGTGGAAATTTGCTAATAATACTCACAGATATTTATACCACTCCTTACCCAATGCGAGCTTGTGCTCCGTCTCTAACGATCTTATAATCGGCGGTAGGTTAAACCATGATCACTGAGTGTCTGATACCCGCTAACTTCACCTCTTAAGTGTCTGGCGGCGGTATCTCATGGCAATCATCTCTCTGCGTTGTCAAGCAAACCGAAACACATACTGTAACACATACATCGATTAGTAGCAGGTTTATATAAGGTAACTGTGTACCTAAAATTATATAGAGTGAGTTCTTTGTTAGTTAACGTCATTCATTTGTGACAGGAAATTTAAAGTTTGTGATGTTTATATGCAAAAAGATAAATGATTGCTTAAAGTAATGAAATTTTATAATATGTATATATTTATAAGAAAAACAATGTATATTGGAAGCTGGTTCATGTTTAGTGCACTTGTATTGTAAAATGTAGGGAAGTCCCTCCATAACGAAAGTGGCTGGGCGCGATGTTAAAGGTGGTTTTGGCGGTCGAACTGGGCGGCTACTTGCTGGGGACGGTAAGCAGTCAGTGGCTAGCGGTTGCACAGTACACATCGACGGTGCCAAGGGAGGCAACTAGAAGCCGCTTTGAAAGGACTTTTGCCTCGGATGTGGATTTTGCTATTGCCTGGTGTTCTCGACAAAAAGGAATGGCTCTAATACATTAAAAATCCATCTCCAAGAAGAAATTTTATAGAGCATTCAAACATCAAGAGCCGTGAGTACAAGTAGTCGCCATGTCGCTTGCCACCACAACTTCGACACTACTCCAGTAACTTCATGCATACAGATATGTATCACAGAATGGACCAGTTAATTTGTGTGAGAGATTTCCACGAGCGTCCAGTCAGTAGTCCACACCACAAAAGCCTGAAGGAGGTCGCAGCGAGGGGGTTGAAACCTTCACTGACAACGACAACGAAAGCCTGTAAACTTACATGAAGGTGATATATTGACTAGAATTCCTCTTTTGGTTTGACCAATAACTTAATCAGTATTTGAGATGGAAGTGTTCTGTGTACGGGAACAACCTTCGGAAACCACACCTGACCAGAACAAGCAGCTGCACTCCAGTTTCCGAACAAACTGCTGCGACCGGCCGAAGTGGCCGTGCGGTTAAAGGCGCTGCAGTCTGGAACCGCAGGACCGCTACGGTCGCAGGTTCGAATCCTGCCTCGGGCATGGATGTTTGTGATGTCCTTAGGTTAGTTAGGTTTAACTAGTTCTAAGTTCTAGGGGACTAATGACCTCAGCAGTTGAGTCCCATAGTGCTCAGAGCCATTTGAACCAAACTGCTGCGTGGGAAACTTCCTGGTTCGTCTTGACAATACGCGATGGGTACATACGAGGGAAAGCACTCAGTATCGCTCACTGCCAGCCAAGCCAGGAAGAAGTGAGTTATTCCCCAAGTCGTGACCCTCTTTCGCTTCGTTCCCTACGAAATCTTACAGGAATTTTGCACAACAGCACTTCGCTTAGTCGAAACAGCGCCATGAAATCCTTATTCATCATGACATATACATTAGTTACGTTTATATTCCTCCAACCTGTCGTTTATCAGCTACAGCACAGTATTTGTAGATCAGTTAATATTCGTCCGTAGTAGACACCTATTATGATATGCATTAACGAGTGCATCGACAAGAATTTGTCTGTGTCAAAGACCATATAGCCATTTGTCCGTCTGTTGCAGTGCCTTATCTCTGGTTCTCAAGCAAGTCGCTTAAACCCTGAGGTGAGGCGTGCAATAGAACAGGGTGACGATTAGAATAGATTATCGAGGGTCACATGGCTAGTAGCTCATACTACTGTGAACACTGTCTGCTCTTCTGTCTGATGCCGCGAAGTTGTGGTGGTCTGTTTAGTATCGACGCTTTGTCCTGTGATACAGAAATAAGCGACATCGTTCTGGATTACGGTGAGATGATAGTTTGCTTGTGCTGCCTTTGAGTAATTATACTTTACAGTATATCAGATTGATTTATGCAAAGTAGTTTGCAGTCGTATGCAATGCCGACAATATTTGTTCTTAGTTTGAGTTCACTGATTCGTTAGAACACATCAGAGTCAACATCCAATTTCTGTTCAATCATCTAGGTGTGGAAGCTGTTTATCCCACTGTTTTTCCAATCATTAAATCGGTCCGTGCGCGGTACCAATAGGTTCCAAAAGTCACGCACGAAAATGCGATTTTTCAGGCGGTCGTATCTTTGGATCACAGCAGTAAAGGGTCAAATTTTTTTGGGTAGCCCTTGGCCTAGCGAACATTTTTATCCCTATCGGAAGAACGGGCATACTGCAACTGTCGTACAGTACAGGGTAAGAACTTAAACTTTATACACTTCCTGCAGCCCAGGAAAATTGAGAAAATGTGCTGGTTCTTTTGCATTAGATGTGCTCTAGGTGGGCCTTTCATGGTTTATAAAAGCTCCATTTATTCATGTGCGGTTCCGGGGAAAACACTGAAAAACTATAATATTTGGTTTCCAAAAGTACCAAATGTGGAGCGCCACATCTATAATTTCTGTTCATGGACAATCGTCGAAACTTTTACCATATGTTTGTAAAATGTTTTTTTCGGGGAACTTCTAAAATTTTATCGATATCATTAGCCACTACCAAGCTCCATGGTTCAAATTGTAAGGTGGCAGAATAAATGGTCAGATTCGCACCTTACGTGAGAGCTTTATACATCACAACGAGAAGGTGAATATAACACCTAACGTAATTCGGCGGTTATGAGAACATTTGCCTATCAGTATGTAATGCAAAAAGGGGTGACAGTCAATCGACGGTAATTAACACATCGTTCCTATACAATGCATGTTTTTGAGTGGAAGGTGGAACAGGCAACACGCATCGTTTTTAGTTTGCAAAGCCAGGTGGACAACGGCATAGCGAAGGCGCGCTGCAGGGGTTACGACGGAAACTACTTAAAGGGGTGGCAGGAGGAAGGTGAGCGACCCCGACCAGGTGATTGAGGAGGGAGGACCGCGTGTAGCGGCACATCTGTACAAGGGACAGAGGAAAAGCTTTAGAAAGTTGCATTTTGGAATTCCAATGGGACACGAACAAAAACTAGTAACTCAATTCGATCATGTGTCCAGCGAGTGCAACACATGGAAAGGTCAATGTACTTTAGACGTCTAGAACGGGCAGAAAACGTCCGACTGGCGGAAACGCACTAGGAAGGAGAAAAATACTGAAGTTTCGACTCAGTTTGATAGAAGGGACATTGCGATTGGTAGAGAGAGTTTCCACAAAATAAGAGGAACGCTCCTATTGGTCGACAAAGGCCATGATGTGAAGAACGAATGAACCCAAATGGGGGAGGAGGCTCTGCCAGGAATAAAACAAGAGTGAAATTTTCGAGGACTCTTCTCTGAACTGGTACGAAGTGAAGAACAGAGCGCTTAATGCTCTGTATGACGCAGAGAAGAAATTTGTGTGGACACTGCATTCACAGCGGCTGCAATCCAGCTAGAGATTAGCTGTAGAAATGTTTAGCTCCAACTGTGGAGAAACGAACCAGCCAAATTAGTTACACACTAAGACTAGGGTTGAGTATATGTTTTCTCGCATAAAAAGAAACATAGGGAAAGTTTTTTCCGTAAAGATCAGCAAAGGCCAGATTAGTTTTGTAGAAATTTCAGTGGGAGGGAGCAGCCTTGCAGTCGGCAGCTCGTCAAAGCTTAAGGTAAATACCGCGTGCAGAGGCGTGAACTTCATTGGTTCACCAGCTTGCGTCCAGTGTAAACTCAGGCGGCCTTGGGTAATCTTGCGCTCAAATTTTTCATATAACTAACAATCCACTGTAGATTTTATTGTCATCCTAAATAGAACCGAACTTTGAACCAGAATCGGACGATTTTCGTAGTACTGACCAACATCATCACGTATGTGTAGGAGCAATTTTGTAAAGAAATTTCCAATTAAACTTTCATATTATTGTGCTTAGGATTAATGCTCTTTCAGAGAGTTACTATTTAATAGTGTTGTGTATAGGATTATTTCACTTTTTGATGTTGGCGAGATGCGTTACCCATTGCACTGTTTTTATGTTGTCGAGTTCAAAACTGTGTAAAAGCTGTAACTTTTGTGCTAAAATTGGCGACATTAAACTTGTCATATGAACTTAAGCAGTTGTTCTCATTTCTAGAATAAGCACCCACTTTACAAAGTTATGTACTTAGTAGAAAATCGCAAAAACCGGTTTTTAGCTGTTCTTTCCACCGTTGGCCGCAATTATCATAATAACTAACCATATAGCATGGCTCAGACTTTAATTGTACACTCTCCATACCTTTATCCAGGAACAACATTTTCTCGCCTTCGAAAATCTTTGTCCGTTATCAAGATATACCTGACAGACCACGATTTTTGGGTACCAAAAGTACCTATTGAGGGGATGGCCACTTATATAATGTTTGTTCACGGCAAATCGTCGAAATTTTTACCATATGTTCTTAAAACGGTGATCTCGGGGAACTTGCAAAATTTTGTCCGTATCAGTACTCGATTCAGAGACTCAGACGTTCAGAGTTACGGTACTTACTGTACTGTCGGGTACTGTGGGAGTCAGTACTGACACAAAAAAGGAAGGAGAGAAGTTGAGATGGCCGGTGGAAGGAATCCAAAATGATTTGTGCGCAACACTTGCACATTAATAGAACACTTTATTTAGAAAATGGAAATAAATGTAACTTCTCATATGAGGTAGCTTGACGTGCTACCTGCGCCTCCTACATGCAATTACTTTTACATACTACTACAATTCGCAGAATACAAGCCAGGTATCGTCTTCTTACTACTCAATACCCATGCTCTCTCAAGTCTACTACCGAACTGCGCCCGACCAGCGACGGGCGGCTGCTTAAGGCAGCGTTGACAGGGGGAGGTGTGGCGCTGCCCGCTCTTTCCGTTGGCGCGCGGGTCAGCGCCTTCTTGAACGCGTTTCGAGGCTCTGCGCTGGTCGGAGTGCAGCCGATACGCTTGGACTGCACATTTATACAAGTGAAAATATGCACGTAATATCCGAACTGAGGCGTAAATCTATTTGTAACTGACGTAGTGAACACTTGGCAAGGGTTCAGGGGTCATCACAAGAGTTCTGAGGCCAGCAAAACATGTTTTAGTCAACATTTTTTCACCAATAAAACCTCAGGCCACGCTGTCTCACCACAACGTACACTTCACGACTAAACAGGCTATCTTGACCTGGAAGTTATTCCATATTGCCACTTGGAAGTGTAAGTGCCATATAAAAAATTATATTGGCATGCGAATGCCTTTGTACTTGCATATGAAAACCGCATTTCTTTTTTTTATATACTGTAGGTATATCCTAAAAATACTCTGAATTTTTGTGTAAAATAGTGAAAAGCCAACTTGCTTTGGACGGAAGACAGTTTTGTGTAACCTTATACCACGCACACTTACTTGTTGTTTACATGTGTGAAATTGTTTTATTGTGTCAAAGTATAAAAATAAACTGTGAAAACCTTACTGACATGCCAAATTCGTTCTGTCTAAGCAACACACACCACCGTAAAAGTCAAAGTGGGGAACCAGTGGAAAAATGCTCCTGTCGAAGTACGAAAAAGGCGAATATGCTCCTCATAAAAAGACTTAAAGGAAAGTGGCGAACCTTCTGCCATCTGCCTCACCAAAAATTCTGGCATGCAAACACGTGAGTCAGTAAAAGATAAACAGAAATTAATGGAGATAGTGGCAGTGGGAGTGGATGTTCCGTGATGAGAAACGTATCTCAAAAGAAAAAGGAAACAGTGAAAATTAAAGAGAGAGAGGATTGGAGACGCAGGCTTGGGTGTCTGGAGCCCCCTCTGCCTACCCCTGACCGGCGAACTTCAATACTCTCCCCCATCACTACAACCACGGGCGTTTATGTGAATACAGCCTAATTTCCCCTTGTCTTACGTAAATGTACTCCCAGGTTTGGTCATAAGCTCCACTGACGGGCACTTTTCGAGAGGAATGAGAATAAACTACCCTCGGCAGTAATGATACACATTTATTTTTAAATGAATTTTTCAGCCAGGTAAGATCGTGTTGCAGTGGAACTTAGAGGCTTGTGTTTTCAATGGTGGACACTTCAATATTTTGGTCTCACATTAGCTCATATTTTTCAGCGTAGTAGGTGTTGTAGGATACAGAACGTAAACATATTTGTATTACATGCATTTGCGTCTGTAAGATGTAGTTCACATATACGTGTAGTGAGTAGTTGCATTGTAAGTCTGTTGAAAGGATTGTAGTTTTTTTAATTCTCAATATAGCTCATGTTAAGCCCCCTTTTCAGTATTTCGTTACTCTAAGACGAAGATCCTTGTTACTATGAAATTGAAAATAAAGTCAGTCAGATTTCATTTGTTGACTTACGGGTCTTGGTTCAAATGGCTCTGAGCATTTTGGGACTTAACTTTTGCGGTCATCAGTCCCCTAGAAATTAGAACTACTTAAACCTAACTAACCTAAGGACATCACACACATCCATGCCCGAGGCAGGATTCGAACCTGCGACCGTAGCGGTCGCGCTGTTCCAGACTGTAGCGCCTAGAACCGCTCGGTCACTCTGGCCGGCACTTACGGGTGTATTTCACATAAAGAGGTAAAGGTCCAGGGCCGTGAAGACTGGGGTCAAAGCCCCTTTTGAAATATAACTTAAAGTTTAAAGTGGTGAGAGGTTTACACTGTATACAATAATTTGTATGAAATGTATTGCATCACCTTATCAGTTCCTTTCAGAATTATCTGTACATCATCTGGTTTTCTGCACACTGCACACTGCACGCTAGAGTCACCCTATAAACGGTGGAAAACAGTGCCGTACTTTGTATTACAAGTTTTTTGAGCAGGCGTCTGCAATGCTTTCTTTAGTTCAAATCGCAAATAATTCGTATTACAAGATTTTGAACTTGGATTAAGAGATACACAAAAATTCGTCCTTTATGATACTGTGATACTGAAAGTAAGCCTTTTTATCTGTATATCACCGATGTGTTTCAACTTCCGTAGTTCTAATTAAGATTTGTTCAAAACCTTGAACATTCCATGTTATGTCTTTCCAGCTGAATTTATTTCCAACTTCTAATTCGACGAATTTAATATTTTCAGTAGCTTCCATCTGCTTCTTATCAAAGTTTTGGACATACGCCGTGAAGAAACCTCCGACACTTCGGGTATCTATCCAAAGTTTAATAACAAAGAATTGGCAAGGACTTACTAGTGTATCATGTCGACACAGAACAAGTTCGGCATCTGATACTGCTACTGATGAAAGGTCATCAAGAACAAGTAAATGCCCTAAGATGGAACGTTGTAAGACATCACATGTAACTAGTTCCAATTGGACAATGATTGATAGCTTAATACAGGACGGACAAATTGCGTGACTAACACACTCTATGTCTACTTCAGATATTAAAAACCTGTCATGCCATCATAATCGAAAGACGAGTTCACTCTTATTTGGTATCCTAACTGTGCCCACTCACAAAACCAAAACTTTTGCAAACTCCTTCTCAGTCGCCGCTGTCCGCCTCTGGAACAAACTGCCCCTTACCGTGCGCAAAATTCAATCTCCTGCTGCTTTTAAGAAGTTGAAGCATTTCCTACTATCATCCTCATAACGTTCTCCACAAAATTAATGTACAAGGCCCATCCTCTCATCTGTCAAATAGCAAAGCCAGCGCCTCCTGAGATGGCATCCTCTTCATCTATCTCTATCAGCCACGCAATCTTCTTTTCCTTTATATTTCCTTTATTCTGTTTCATCAAATCTCTATTCGTCTCCCTCCTTCACCATCAGCCTCCCTCATAATCCCTGCTGCTAGCACTCCTATCTAAAATCTATCTCTTCAATAATGTCTAATTATAACATTACTTATGATCTACGAATATAAACTCTATATGTATGTATTTTTCCAGGTGTGCCTCTATAATTGTTATTTTCACTTTTTGTACTAGATGTAGTTTAACATGCCTACTAAAACATATGAATATAAAATAAGTAGAATGCCTGGTTAGATGTAAGAGAGGGCCTGATGGTCCTAATCTTGCCAGGTTAAATAAATCAATAAATAAATAAAAATAAATTACCCATTACGTGTCCTGTAAGGTATACGATCCTCCTCCCCCCATGAACCATGGACCTTGCCGTTGGTGGGGAGGCTTGCGTGCCTCAGCGATACAGATAGCCGTACCGTAGGTGCAACCACAACGGAGCGGTATCTGTTGAGAGGCCAGACAAACGTGTGTTTCCTGAAGAGGGGCAGCAGCCTTTTCAGTTGTTGCAGGGGCAACAGTCTGGATGATTGACTGATCCGGCCTTGTAGCACTAACCAAAACGGCCTTGCTGTGCTGGTGCTGCGAACGGCTGAAAGCAAGGGGAAACTACGGCCGTAATTTTTCCCGAGGGCATGCAGCTTTACTGTATGGTTAAATGATGATGGCGTCCTCTTAGGTAAAATATTCCGGAGGTAAAATAGTCCCACATTCGGATCTCCGGGCGGGGACTACTCAAGAGGATGTCGTTATCAGGAGAAAGAAAACTGGCGTTCTATGGATCGGAGCGTGGAATGTCAGATCCCTTAATCGGGCAGGGAGGTTAGAAAATTTGAAAAGCGAAATGGATAGGTTAAAGTTAGATATAGTGGGTATTAGTGAAGTTCGGTGGCAGGAGGAACAAGACTTCTGGTCAGGTGACTACAGGGTTATAAACACAAAATGAAATAGGGGTAATGCAGGAGTAGGTTTAATAATGAATAGGAAAATAGGAATGCGGGTAAGCTACTACAAACAGCATAGTGAACGCATTATTGTGGCCAAGATAGATACGAAGCCCACGCCTACTGCAGTAGTACAAGTTTATATGCCAAATAGCTCTGCAGATGACGAAGAAATTGAAGAAATGTATGATGAAATAAAAGAAATTATTCAGATAGTGAAGGGGGACGAAAATTTAATAGTCATGGGTGACTGGAATTCGGTAGTACTAAAAGGGAGAGAAGGAAACGTAGTAGGTGAATATGGATTGGGGCTAAGAAATGAAAGAGGAAGCCGCCTGGTAGAATTTTGCACAGAGCACAACTTAATCATAGCTAACACTTCGTTCAAGAATCATAAAAGAAGGCTGTATACATGGAAGAAGCCTGGAGATACTGACAGGTTTCAGATAGATTATCTAATGGTAAGACAGAGATTTAGGAACCAGGTATTAAATTGTAAGACATTTCCAGGGGCAGATGTGGACTCTGACCACAATCTATTGGTTATGACCTGTAGATTAAAACTGAAGAAACTGCAAAAAGGAGGGATTTAAGGAGATGGGACCTGGATAAACTGAAAGAACCAGAGGTAGTACAGAGTTTCAGGGAGAGCATAAGGGAACAATTGACAGGAATGGGGGAAAGAAGTACAGTAGAAGAAGAATCGGTAGCTTTGAGGCATGAAGTAGTGAAGGCAGCGGAGGATCAAGGAGGTAAAAAGACGAGGGCTAGTAGAAATCCTTGGATAACAGAAGAGATACTGAATTTAATTGATGAAATGAGAAAATACAAAAATGCAATAAATGAAGCAGGCAAAAAGGAATACAAACGTCTCAAAAATGAGATCGACAGCAAGTGCAAAATGGCTAAGCAGGGCTGGCTAGAGGACAAATGTAAGGATGTAGAGGCTGATATCACTAGGGGTAAGATAGATACTGCCTACAGGAAAATAAAAGAGACCTTTGGAGAAAAGAGAACCACTTGCATGAACATCAAGAGCTCAGATGGAAACCCAGTTCTAAGCAAAGAAGGGAAAGCAGAAAGGTGAAAGGAGTATATAGAAGGTCTATACAAAGGCGATGTACTTGAGGACAATATTATGGAAAAGGAGGAGGAGGTAGATGAAGATAAAATGGGAGATACGATACTGCGTGAAGAGTTTGACAGAGCATTGAAAGACCTGAGTCGAAACAAGGCCCCCGGAGTAGACAACATTCCATTGGAACTACTGACGGCCTTGGGAGAGCCAGTCCTGACAAAACTCTACCATCTGGTGAGCAAGATGTAAGAAACAGGCGAAATACCCTCAGACTTCAAGAAGACTATAATATTTCCAATCCCAAAGAAAGCAGGTGTTGACAGATGTGAAAATTACCGAACTATCAGTTTAATACGTCACAGCTGCAAAATACTTCTTTACAGAAGAATGGAAAAACTAGTAGGTGCCGACCTCGGTGAAGATCAGTTTGGATTCCGTAGAAATGTTGGATCACGAGTGGCAATACTGACCCTACGACTCATCTTAGAAGCTAGATTAAGAAAGGGCAAACCTACGTTTCTAGCATTTGTAGACTTAGAGAAAGCTTTTGACAATGTTGACTGGAATACTCTCTTTCAAATTCTGAAGGTGGCTGGGGTAAAATACAGGGAGCGAAAGGCTATTTACAATTTGTACAGAAACCAGATGGCATAAGAGTCGAGGGGCACGAAAGGGAAGCAATGGTTGGAAGGGAGTGAGACAGGGCTGTAGCCTATCCCCGATGTTATTCAATCTGTATATTGAGCAAGCAGTGAAGGAAACTAAAGAAAAATTCGGAGTAGGCATTAAAATCCATGGAGAAGAAATAAAAACTTTGAGGTTTGCCGATGACATTGTAATTCTGTCAGAGACAGCAAAGGACTTGGAAGAGCAGTTGAACGGAATGGATAGTGTTTTGAAGGGGGGATATAGGATGAGCATCAACAAAGGCAAAACAATGATAATGGAATGTAGTCGAATTAAGTTGGGTGATGCTGAGGGAATTAGATTAGGAAATGAGACACTTAAAGTAGTAAAAGAGTTTTGCTATTTGGGGAGCAAAATAACTGATGATGGTCGAAGTAGAGAGGATATCAAATGTAGACTTGCAATGGCAAGGAAAGCGTTTCTGAAGAAGAAAAATTTGTTAACATCGAGTATAGATTTAAGTGTCAGGAAGTCGTTTCTGAAAGAATTTGTATGGAGTGTAGCCATGTATGGAAGTGAAACATGGACGATAAATAGTTTGGACAAGAAGAGAATAGAAGCTTTTGAAATGTGGTGCTACAGAAGAATGCTGAAGATTAGATTGGTAGGTCACATAACTAATGAGGAAGTGTTGAATAGGACTGAGGAGAAGAGAAGTTTGTGGCACAACTTGACTAGAAGAAGGGATCGGTTGGTAGGACGTGTTCTGCGGCATCAAGGGATCACCAATTTAGTATTGGAGGGCGGTGTGGAGGGTAAAAATCGTAGAGGGAGAACAAGAGATGAACACACTAAGCAGATTCAGAAGTATATACGTGGCGGTAGGTACTGAGAGATGAAGAGGCTTGTACAGGATAGAGTAGCATGGAGAGCTGCACCAAACCAGTCTCAGGACTGAAGACCACAACAACAACAACAACAAGGTATACGATTTGAACTATTTGCAGCGTTTCCTGGTACACTTCCAATTGCAGTCAAACGCCTTCACAGAATATTCAAGTAGCCTGTAATTTGTTTGGTAATGAACTAAATACACTTTAGGTAAACGTGTAAATAACCTTCTCAGTACAGGAACCCTCTAGAAATTCAACATGGGTCGGATGACTTAAGCAACATGGAAATGGAAATGTCGTGTGGCTAGGGCCTCCCGTCGGGTAGACCGTTCGCCTGGTGCAGGTCTTTCGATTTGACGCCACTTCGGCGACCTGCGCGTCGATGGGGATGAAATGATGATGATTAGGACAACACAACACCCAGTCCCTGAGCGGAGAAAATTTCCGACCCAGCCGGGAATCGAACCCGGGCTCTTAGGATTGACAGTCTGTCACGCTGACCACTCAGCTACCGGGGCGGACATTAAGCAACATGACAATGAGGAACTGGAAATGGGGAATCACTGTGACTTGCGAGGGGAGTAGATGCGCTTCGGTGCTGCAGAAGCAGACGGCTGCTGAAGCAGCAGTGGCAGCAGAAAGCTCTGAGTACGCTCTCGTCTCGCCGGCCGGTCTGCCGCGGACAGCAGCGGCACGGGGGGTTCTGTTATCGCCCTGCGGGGATCCACCGCTAAGGTAATGCAAGCGGCCGGTAGCGTCGGCCTCGGCTGTAGGCGGTGCGTGGCGCAGCTACACCAGCCCCGTCTGACACGGCGCGTCTTAGCAGCTGACAGGATTTGGCTGGCTGCTGGATGGCTGCCGCGCGCCGCCAGATGAACACTGGCAGATCACGCCGGCGCGCGTCTTGCGCCGACAAAGGCCTGGCGGGAGCAAGTTGCGCGCGGGGCCATTGTAGCGGCACAGTGGACGGCCGATGCCAGTCGCTATCGGGACGCCGTCCCTTCCTCCCGCAGGCGTACACAGCCAGCCACGGGCGGGGATCGATACGATACGGCACGCGGACCAGCCGAGGAGAGGAGGGGCCGTCGCTGTCAACATCAGCCGAACCACCGAGGCGTAGCAGTCTCTCTGTTTAGAGATTCTCCGAAGGCTGGTCATGTGGAGCAAGTTCTCGTCCTCCCTCTCTCCTACACCTTCAGTTCTTAGTAACATACGTCATTCCTACACCACACATCTTGAGTTCTTGGTAAGATAAGCTTCTTCAGATCGATACGTGCACCAGACGGTCACTGGTTTAGTTTTGGGTGGGTAACATACCATTTCCTAGCCGTCAATGAGTGCTGGCAATGACCACTACTGTATCCACCTGCACCGGTATTCTTTTGCAGGGGAAGGGTATTTTCCTTGAGGTTGGAGCTGTCTTTCCCCAATTCTGTTGTGGCGGAGCCTACATGGCTTGCCTACAGGGAGAGTAATTTCTCGATGACTACCAGCGTTTCCAACATTTCTCGAAGTCCTGACAGAAATAAGCACCATACAGAAGAGAAGCCTGCAAGCAAGGGCAGAAAACAGCCCATCAGAATGCCTATATTCTGTTCCGAATTCTGAGTGGCTGGAAGGCCTACAGGTAAACAATTTCGTACAGTGGTTTCGGAACTCGCGAAATCGAGGAGTCAGCCCTCGCGGGGTTGTGTGGTAATTTGTGGCCCCCCAGAGGCGGAGTTTGTATTTTGAAGTGCGTAACAGTGTCGGTAGCTGGGTGTGTTGGATGGGCCCTAGGCAGCACCGGAGAAAAAGTCTGCCAATACTTAATACTCTTTATTAATGCATTTGGCCGCAGACCTGAAAGGATAGTGGTCACTTGGCCGTGGAATTCTGCTGCCTTGGATCTTGTTGACGCCCAGGGCTGCTCATGGAGCGTGGCGTCGGTCAGCCTTGGCCTTCGTTACTCATCGTTCTCCACCAAAAGCGTTTCTTCGTGCTCAGCGGCCTCTGTGAGACCCGTCGTGCAGGTGTCAAACGGTCCAGGTACGATTCTCCGTGGGGTCAGGTATATTCACCTGCATGGAGATGACACGGTGTTCGTGTTGTGCTTATCACTTCATCATCATTCATGAAAGTGACGTGATTGGACTGAGCAAAGATTGGGCATTTGTACGGGCGCTCATAAGCTCGCAGTTGAGCGCCCCGCAAACCAAACATCATCATCATCATCATCATCGTGCAGGTGGTGGTGCGATCCTCGCCCCACCTCTCCACGGTGTTTGGCTCAGGGTGATGCGGCAGGCAGGGGCCCACTGCCCCCGTGCTGGTGGCTGCAACTGCTACCCTGGGCTGGCGTTGGCTTGCTGCTGCAGCGGCTCCAGAACCGAAGAACGTCATTCCAAACGAATTGCAGTTTTTGATGAGCATCCCATATGGTGTCTGGCCGACATAGCCTCCACGGGGGTATGGTTGTTGTACTGTCAGAAGTGATTTTAGTGCAAATGTAACCACTGTACGATACCTCTTCGCCGTCACGGTGCCCTACAAGAGCTCCACTGGACCCTTGGACGTCCACGTGAATGTTCCCCAGAGCATAATGGAGCCGCCGCCAGCTTGTCTCCGTCCCACAGTACAGCTGTCAAGGAGCTGCTCCCCCAGAAGACGACGGATTCGTGGCGTCCCAACAGCAGGATGAAGAACGTCTCTAAATTCATCAGATCATGCAACACCTGGCCACTGCGCCGCATCTAGTAGTGCCGATGCTCACGTACCCACTTTAGTCGAAGTTGCCGATGCCCTGATTCAACATTTCTCCATGCATGGCTCGTCCGCTGCGGAGTCCCATCGTTAAGAGTGTTTGATGCTCTACGCATTTAGACAAACTTGGCTCTACACAGCGTTATAGTCCTGTGTCAGTTCCGCCATAGACAGATCACGCGCCTTCCCCATTCTAGACACGGACAGCACACTTACTGATGTTATATGCTCCGTACGTGTGTCTCACTAACAGACATTCCTCGCCAGGTGACATTGCTGTCGCCAGCAATGCTTTATTTCAATGGTAGGTCGGTGGTCACAATGTGCTGGCTGATCAGTGTATTCTCGGCCGTTCTGTATGTGTTTGGCCTGTGCCACGCCATTTTGCATGTACATTAAACACTTTGGCGGCTGCTGGTGTTTCCACACTCCTAACGATGGGACTCCGCAGCAGTCGACCCATGCATCGCATCGGCAACTTCGACTAAAATTGGCAAGTGACCATCGGCATTGGACGTCGGCGCAGTGGCGAAGTGTTGCATGGTCTGATGAATCTCGAGACGCCCCAAGAGGGGCGCTGCAGGTGATGCTGTTCTGTTAGCAAAGGCACATTATTATAGCCAATAAACGCCAAATTTCGATGCACTGTCCTATCAGATGCGCCCATTGCACGCCCCACACTGATTTCTGCCGTTATTTCAAGCAGTGTTGCTTGTCTAATAGCATTGACAACTCTACGCAAACGCCGCTGCTCGGTCGTTAAGAGAAGGCTGTCCGCCAATGCGTTGCCCGTTGTAAGAGGTAATGCCTGAAGTTCGGTATTCCGGGCACACTCTTGACATTGTGAATCTCTCTAATTTTACATTTGTGATCTCCTCGCGAGGTATAAGTTGGGGGAAGCAATATATTCGATACCTCATCCAGAAACGCACCCTCTCGAAACCTGTACAGCAAGCTACACCGCGATGCAGAGCGCCTCTCTTGCAGAGTCTGCCACTTGAGTTAGCTAAACATCTCCGTAACGCTATCACGCTTACCAAATAACCCTGTGACGAAACACGCCGCTCTTCTTTGGATCTTCTCTATCTCCTCTGTCAACCCGATCTGGTTCGGATCCCATACTGATGAGCAATACTCAAGTATAGGTTGAACGAGTGTTTTGTAAGCCACCTCCTTTGTTGATGGACTACATTTTCTAAGCACTCTCCCAATGAATCTCAACCTGGTACCCGCCTTACCAACAATTAATTTTATATGATGATTCCACTTCAAATCGTTCCGCACGCATACTCCCAGATATTTTACAGAAGTAACTGCTACCAGTGTTTGTTCCGCTATCATATAATCATACAATAAAGGATCCTTCTTTCTATGTATTCGCAATACATTACATTTGTCTATGTTAAGGGTCAGTTGCCACTCCCTGCACCAAGTGCCTATCCGCTGCAGATCTTCCTGCATTTCGCTACAATTTTCTAATGCTGCAACTTCTCTGTGTACTACAGCATCATCCTCGAAAAGCCGCATGGAACTTCCGACACTATCTACTAGGTCATTTATATATATTGTGAAAAGCAATGGTCCCATAACACTCCCCTGTGGCACGCCAGAGGTTACTTTAACGTCTGTAGACGTCTCTCCATTGATAACAACATGCTGTGTTCTGTTTGCTAAAAACTCTTCAATCCAGCCACACAGCTGGTCTGATATTCCGTAGGCTCTTACTTTGTTTATCAGGCGACAGTGCGGAACTGTATCGAACGCCTTCCGGAAGTCAAGAAAAATAGCATCTACCTGGGAGCCTGTATGTAATATTTTCTGGGTCTCATGAACAAATAAGGCGAGTTGGGTCTCACACGATCGCTGTTTCCGGAATCCATGTTGATTCCTACATATTAGATTCTGGGTTTCCAAAAACGACATGATACTCGAGCAAAAAACATGTTCTAAAATTCTACAACAGATCGACGTCAGAGATATAGGTCTATAGCTTTGCGCATCTGCTCGATGACCCTTCTTGACGACTGTTTCCACACATTATCAGGCTTGCCCACCTCGAAACACTGCTATGGCTATGTTATATTTCGCAAAGCACAACAACTGCTCTCACCTGCAGCTGGCACCGCTGAAGCCCTCTTTCTAACTTTGCACATGTATGACCATATATTGTTGATGCGCTCCAAGCTGTTATCATTTTCCAAGTCTGGAGTTCGTTGCTTTTCCAGTACAGAAACCCTACAACGCATTCGAAAGTGTATCCTAGTGCACGTGCGCGGAATTTTGCCTAGACACTCTCCTGGTTTTCTCAGCGAGTGATGCGGATTAGTAAACGTTACCGGTGAACAGAGAGACCTTAGACCACAACGTGTAGCCATTAGCTAGCTGGAGGTGGGGTTGGATGAATGTAACGGACTTGGTAAGGCTTAATTCATGCCAGAAAATTTCATAAGTTTCCATTCAAATTTGAGACTGATTTTCCTGTGAGACTGTTTCACTACTGACTTCGAATTGTATTCCTGCTCTTTCCTGGAAGGCAAGAATTCCTAGTCACCTGTTGGAGGCGGTGCATTGCAGTGTTGCCGGTAAAAATATTGCTGTTTCGATTGGTGTAAGTCAGAAATAGATTTCTCTGTGTAAAGCATTTCATTCGCAACTGAGCTCTATAATACTATTCAATGAATACTTTGCCCTTTCGACGGTTTCATGAATATTTGGTAAGTCTTCGTCATAGTGACTTACAGAAAAAACATGGTTCATGTAACGTTATGTTCTTTCATGTAAAATGACTATATCTTTAGCTTACAATAATTAACAATTCATATGAAATCTTCGTATATTTACGATATTACGATGCAATGTTCTTTCGGACATGCATCCATGTCCGAAGGAACTTTGCATCGTAATTCGTATTTATTCGCCTTACACCGGGCAAGCGACTTTCAAGGAAAATGACTCCTCTTTACGGGAATACACACAATGGATGTACGAGTACAGCTTGTGGACACATGGTTGACGGGATATGGAAGTTTTGGTCTGGCCGTGAGTCGTGCTCGGATAGCGAAGTGGTATGGTGACCACTCGTGACAAGCGGGAAATACGGGTTCGAGTCCGGTCGGGCACAAATTTTCACTGTCGTCATTCTATTATAAACCTGATGGCAGCCTATATTCGCAACTGCGACTACATTTCATGTACCTCCTACATTTGTTCATGCACCATCCCACCATTAAAAAGAGAGTATTTGTATAATATTTCTTTCAAGATGCCATTTCATAATGGTCTTAAAAATTATTCAGTAATGTGGATCCAAGTTGAGCCGTGCCGGCTCGTATCGATTGATCAATCGGGTCGGCTTGGTGTGATCTTTGGGCTCGGCCGTTTGACGTGGCTTTTGGCCGCGACGGGCGTGGGGGCTAGAAAGGGGACAGCCGGAGAGCTGCGCGGCGCGTGAGGATCGGAGGCGAGCGTGGTTGAGCAGGCCGGGGCACGACGCAGAGGCTGTGGTGTGTTTGACACGTTTGCAAGACCGAACCTGGCATGTAGTGTGGGAACTGGACTCGGCCACATTACCCGAATCGAGTCGTGCGGCCCTGATTTGGATCTGTAAAGAATTTCATAAAAGATTTGGTGAGCTTTGCCTGTCATGTCTTTGGTGCACATTTTGTACTGATCCTTGCTTACCAAGTATCTTCACCATGACTGGAAACTGTTGTCTTGCCAACCAAAAGGTCCCCTCTATTTGGTGCTGTTTAAGTAAACACGTGTTATTGTGTTTGGTTAAAGGTCTATCTGGACTTTGTGATGTGATACAGTCCGAGCAAGCGAGGTGTATTAATTTGTACTACTGCTGTTCGGAGTGACGGACGGCATAAGCCAGTATGGTGAAACTGTAATATTTGTCCCGGTACAGTGAGCTGTCTGGATGTTGTTATAGTTGGTTCAAAGCACAGGCTTAACATTGAATCTGTATGTTCTGTGTTATCTAATTGCATTACTTGTTCACTCGTAAACAGTGAAATGGTAGCCTTCGAAAAATGGTTCAAATGGCTCTGAGCACTATGGGATTTAACTTGTAAAGTCATCAGTCCCCTAGAACTTAGAACTCTTTAAACGTAACTAACCTAAGGACATCACAGACATCCATGTCCGAGGCAGGATTCGAACCTGCGACCGTAGCGGTAGCTCGGTTCCAGACTGTAGCACCTGGAACCGCTCGACCACCCAGGCCGGCAAATGGTAGCCTTACTTGACTGTTTAAGTTTATCAGTACCCTGTTAAGGGGTAATTTAAGTGAGCTGCCCAGTATCAGTGAGCATATGTCAACCTACTAGTGTAGTTTAAATTTCTAAGTTGACTTGGTATTATGCCATTGCCGGCCGAAGTGGCCGTACGGTTAAAGGCGCTGCAGTCTGGAACCGCAAGACCGCTACGGTCGCAGGTTCGAATCCTGCCTCGCGCATGGATGTTTGTGATGTCCTTAGGTTAGTTAGGTTTAACTAGTTCTAAGTTCTAGGGGACTAATGACCTCAGCAGTTGAGTCCGATAGTGCTCAGAGCCATTTTATTATGCCATTCGCCCTCGTCCTTTAAGGTTACGTCAAGGGCATTAGTTATTGATTCAACCTTGACAATTTTATTTTAATGTTCGTGAAATAGGCTATCATTTTATACATTGTAGATATATTACCGTTTTCTCCCCCCCCCCCCCCTCCCCCATTTCTCTGAAATTGTATAGTAACACGGGCTCCAAGACTTTTTTTTTCCCCCTCAGTGTGTTACAGTGCACTGTGTGCGGCACCCTGTCCAGCTCGCCCGCTTGCTGTTGGTTCTGGGTCTAGACGCATCTCCTACTACTTGTAAAGCTTTAAAAGGTCACAAAACTATTCTTTTGTTTGGGAGCTTTGTCATTAGAATAAATTAAACATTCTTTATGCTTAATTCAACAGCTACGTGAAGTTAGTGGCCCCGTGTTAACTTCTTCAAGAAATGACGTCAGATCGCGTTATAACTGTACTTTAATGGGTCAATATTCACAGACCCAAAAAGGACATTTCATGAAGGCAATTTTCTGTAGGTATTTCTTCGTGCAGCCAGAGTTAATATAACACACAGGCTGCTTTCACAGTAACAGGCGAGACGTAGAAAATCTGTTAACTTGGAAGGAAAATAGCGTACGACGGCTGAAGCAAGCATGACATGAAAAACAACGACGCCAAAATAATACCTCTAGTATTAAACGTAGTCCAAAAGTAAAGAATTTTTGAGAAGGTACGTTTGGGACACGGCATTCTATGGAAATGACTGGCTGTGGAAAAACTAGTAGAAAAGAAAATCGAACGGTTGGAGAAGAAAAGAAAATGGAACGGCTGGAGAAATGTTGGTACGTAAGGGTACTATAAATAGAATGAAGTGATAATAAACGTAAGAACTCAGGAGAACTCACATGTTTTGTTGTGAGACATTTCAGTGGTCCGTCACGCGTCACACACTGTAACAGAATGTGCTGCCTGTCAGTTACGAGTTGCTACTGTAGTAATGCGTAATTCACACCATAGGCACACACTACTGAGCAGTTACAAAGATAATACTCAATTAGGTACCTGGTTTTAACATGGTGGTCCATCGTCGAAGGGATTACACGTTTCATCATTAGTAGCAATTGTAACATTTGATATTTGAAAATACCTTACCACAGTCCGGTTTATTTCATAGATATAGTAACTAACAGACATTAACTTCATGCGATCCCGGAGCAGTTTTCTAGCTTTGATCCTTTAGCATACAATTGGGCGATTGAACAGTGGAAAAACGTTGTGTGGAGTGATGACTCACAGTACACAATGTGGCGATCCGATGGCCGGGTGTGGGTATGGCGAATGCCCGGTGAAAGTCATCTGCCAGCGTGTATAGTTCCAACATTGAAATTCGAAGGCGGTGGTGTTATGGTGTGGTCGTGTTATTCACGGAGGTGGCTTGCAACCCTTGTTTTGCTTGGCACTATCACAGCACAGGCCTACATTTATGTTTTATGGACCTTCTTGCTTCCCACTGTTGAAGAGCAATTCGGGGATGGCGATTGTATCTTTCAACACGATCCAGTGCCTGTTCATAACGCACGCCCTGTGGCGGAGTGGTTACACGACAATAGCATCCCTGTAATGGACTTACCTGAATCCTATAGAACACCTTTGGGATTGTTTGGAACGCTGACTTCTTGCCACGCCTCACCGACCGACACCGATACCTTTCCTCAGTACAGCACTCCGTGAAGAATGGGCTGCCATTCCCCAAGAAACCTTCCAGCACCTGACTGAACATATGCTTGCGAAAATGTAACCTGTCATCAAGGCTTATGGTGGGTCAACACCGTATTGAATTCCAGCATTAGCGATGAAGCGCTTCACGAACTTGTAAGTCATTTTCAGCCAGGTGTCCGGATACTTTTGATGAGATAGTGTAAGTGCCACGAATGTTGCTCGGTCGATTTTCCCGCTGCAACACTCTGCCGCTAGAGGCCCCATAACTGTAGCGCGAAGCATACGGATGTGCAAAGTAGCTGTGTCGGCGAGTGAGAAACAACGTGTTGTAACAAATTTTCCAACAGCAGTAAGCTCCATCCACACATGGAGCACTCTCTCCTTCAGTATGACAATGCTAGACCAGACATGGGCGCTGCGACAACAACACGACGCCTTGGGTTCACTGTCATCGATCTTACTCCACACAATCCCGCGACCTGGCCTCACCCGATTTTCATCTGTTTGCAAAACATTCAACACTGCTATCTGCTGGATCTCAAGCGGACAATCATCCTCCATGATAGTCTGTTACGCTACCGTAACATCTGTTGGGACAAACGACACATGCTCTCGACAGTCTGTGCGAACGGTCATTTGCTCCCCCTCATTGTAACCCTGCGTCCGTTACGCATTACGATTTTATAGCACGAGTTCAAATTTAATATTATTTGCGTAATGATGAGAGCCGTGACACTGAGAAAACACATACTACTACTGATTATACGTTAAACGTTTTTCTCTTCAACAGATGGTAGCTACCATGTTGCATCACGAACAAGAATGGGACAATGAAGTCAGATCCATTGCTGACTTGAAAGAGGTCCGTTTATTTGCGTAAACCTTTCATTAGAATATAACGTCTCAAGTAGCTACGGTATTTTGTAATTTTCTTATGTCATCTTTATCGTTTTCTGCTTGAACCAACGCTTGTAGGAAGTGACCTGTGGGGTATGTGTTTTATTTAATCCTGGCTTTCCCTTTATGATCAGCAGTCGCTGTTTCATGAACACTCACTGTCTTGCATGAAATCCAGTCTCTCAGTTTGGCTGTGGGCTAAGGAGAATTTTTTACTCTCTCCAAACTCAGAAACTGAGGGCTGAGCCGTTGTATGAAATCCATTCTCTCAGTTTGGATGTGAGTAGTAAGAATTTTCTGTTCTTTTAAATTTAGAAACGGAGGGCTGAACCGTTGGAATGAACAGGACAGTAGCAGGGGCAGGAATCGGATAAAAAGGAGAGAAGAGGTGGCAGAGGACACTCTCTGTCTTGGCGTACGTGGCTTGGGGCACATAGGTGTAACGATTTTTCCCGCCGACTTCGCGGGAGTGAGTTTCCAGTGGTTGCTGAAATTTCACGCTAGAAGTTACGAGCCCTTTCGAGAGGGTTTATCCGCTGAAACGGGAGAACAAGGAATCCATAGGTCGCACTTTGGACGCGAGCCGACTGGGCTCTCGTGATGCATATGCACCCGCAAGCTAGAGCTAAGATTGGCCAGACGGTGCACCAAAACTTGCGCCCTCTCGAGACAGTAAAGGAGATGAATGTGAGCAATTCAAGATGGGACGCGCTAGAGGCTGGACGAGTTGGAGATACTGCGAGCCAGTAGGGACACGCTGTACAGGTCTACCACTAGACAGTGTTGGTGAGACCCAATGCTGATCTCCTTACTGGTGCTACTTTGTGATCATCGCCGATTAGTAGTAGCATTTCTTTGTACCAAACTCTTTCCAAATTGTTGAACTCTTTGCCACGTGTGTCATAAGCTAAATCCTTGACACTGCCCTGTTTTAATTTGAACAGAGTGTGTAATGAGACATCCTCTTCTAGTATTACTTTGCTTCGGCAGTACTTGTCGATACCAGTATTATCTTTTTTTCGAATTTTGGACAGGTCAGTATTATCTGAGTTACCTTCCTGAAACCTTTCATATAATTTTATACACAATGTGTTATATTGGCGCTGAAATTTATTAAAAGGAATTATTTTATAAAATATTTTAATTTCGATGTTATAATCTATACGTACTATTTCTGAAAGTACAGTTAAAATTATTTTTTTAGAAACATTTAAAAGTATGAACTATTTTCACACACAAAATTTCTATTATTAATCACGCAATCCTGTGCTGTTTACTATGTTTATTTCTGGATTCATTTATGAAATAATAATCGAAATTAATAAAGTAACGAAAACTAGTGGCAATTCATTTGTTAAGAAAAATTGTAAACCCATTGAAATATTGTTATTTCCGCAGAGTGTGAGAGTTGTAAGCTTGCCTCTGATGTGATCGGACGTATTTTTGTATAATACGTGCGAACAATGTAGTTTCTGCTTTGTTAGTGCGAAAAATCAAAATACTGTATGATATACTAAAATCTGAGAAAATCAGTGGAAAATATATTTACGTCCAAAAATTCTGCATCAACAATCTTCCAATTTATTTAGTTCAAACCAACCGTGACGACCTGATATTAGATTTCCAGCTTCAAGAAATCAGACCTCTAGACAAGAACTGGGGCCATCTCAAAATGACGAGCTAAGTAAACTTGAAAGTTTATTGTAAGCTTCGCACCTCTCAAATTTTCATAAAAGACTTTGCTTATTAATTACTTGGACTGGGCATTTTTCAATGCGGACGATAGGTGGAAGAAGGAAGGAGGGGGGGGGGAGGCGGGAGAGATTACAATTGTTTGTTCTGTTGTTTCAGTGACTGTACATCACATCAATTTTTGTCTCGTTCTGCTCTTGTTCCGTATAAATCTGTTAACGAAATATTAAGTTTATCAGCATGACGAATTGCTGTGAATGAGCGTTAACAACTTCCTGTCTTTTTCTTTGCCCTCAGAATGCTTATCTCTGTTGTATCAGGTTGTATCGCACATAAGCTTGTGAGATCCTTCCTATTGTTCCCATAGAGGCATCCCCCTACGCTGATCGCTTGGCCAAGCCTGTATTTCGTAAGGGGCAGTAGCATTAAAGAACATTGTTTGTTACGCAGTTAAACATCCTTCGTGTACAAGTAAATGTAATAAATGAAAAGGTTTAACTTTTCTTCTTCTTTTTTTTTGCCCAAGCCTGCCAGATCATTTTCAGATGTACCAGGAAAAATTAGGTGAGGTACTGCTAAACACTGGTTTCGTCTCCATAAGACCATACTGTGGAGCTTGTTTCCGTTGCTCCGTTGCGTCAGGGTAAAGAAACTGTTTTATTTGTTTTCTGGACGGAAGTTCCTCCTACATTAACAGGGTGTCCACGTGGACAAGAAAAAAAAATTCCCGGATTTTTCCCGGATTTCCCGGTTAAAAACACGATTTCTCCCGGATGAAATTACGTATAAAGCGGGTGAAAATACATCCGTGTTAAGCAACAGTATACTTTCCCTGGGAGCTGTAATACCTATCAGTCCTTTGAATCGTAAAGGTCTTATACTGGCAGAGGACGTCCCAGCACTTTAGAAAACGAAATACGGGAAAAACAATAACGTTTGGAAAGATGTTTGATGCAAGAGAATATGCACAGAGTTTATTTTCGTATTGCGAAAGTATACACACAAATTCCACAAACTGCAGCACGGTAGCTTCGGAAACTCTAAAATAGAGATTGCGTTGAGCGATGCACTTTTGTCAGCCAGTCATAGCTCATGTCACGTGATCTCGCTAGCGAATGACGGCAGTTATCCAGAGCACGAGGCCTACGAGAAAGACGGGCCGCGGCGCGTACGTTACGAAGGTAGGCAGAGCTCGCTCAACTCAGCAAAGTGCGTTTCTACAGCGGTTAACTCGCACGTAGATGTGTATGTACGAACGAGAATTGCATCGTCTATTGGCATCCACTGTTATTAGTCCTACAACGATAGGAAGCCCGTAGGCCTACTAACAGGCTCTAATTTGGCAATTAAAATCGTGCCAAAATGATTATCAGTTGCGTAGAAAAGTCGAGGTGTTCTGGCATGAAAAGACTTGTGACATTACTCAGTAACACATTATGCACATTTTTTTGAAGGTCAATTACACTTTTTGCCATCGATCGCATAATTTTTTATCTATGTAAAAACAACATGAAATATGAAAACTAACTTGAAGCTCTGTCTTTTCTTAGCGTGTGTTACACGTTAAATCATATGAAATACAAATGTGCCGGTAAAATTTTAAATAGTGGCATAAATGACATCTTCTGAGCCCGACATTTTTCAAATGGCTGATCCTCAAAGTGTTACGTTTTGAATGAGAGTTATAACGCCCTGTGATTTAAGAAATTCACTGCACATTCTCACACGTAACATAAATCATCTTGCGTGGAAATTTCCTTTGAAAGTAACGCATCTCAAGCCACTATTCGTAATATTTACTGGTGATCTGTTAGAAATGTAAACAATTGTGACGTCACGCACATTGAGTGCACGTTAGTTGTTACGGACGTACTGCATAATCTTCGACCTAAAGTCTTTGACACTTTACGGTGTCGGCAAACTGGTCTGTCCATTGTGTAAATTACCCATTTTCTATGCAACTAAACTTTTATTTTGGTGTTATTCCCTGATTTATGTTTCATTGCTGCAGTATTATTCAGCAGTAGTGGACTAAAGTTCTTTGTCAGAGTATCAGATCTTACACGTCAAACCTACAAAACTTTAACTGAAATCTAAAACAATGAAAAATCCCGGAATTCTAAGAAATTCCCGGGTTTTTCCCGGATTTGTCCCGGATGAAAAAATTCCCGGGTTTTTCCCGGATGTCCCGGGCCGTATACACCCTGATTAATTAGCCACCGTGTGGTCATTGCGCTTACGGGGTGTCACACAATCATGAGTGAATGTGGTTAAAATAGCGGTAGGGATTAATAACTGTAAAAACATTGTTGTAAATTTACAGCGATCTGATTGATACGTAAAACAGCAATCAGAGTTGTTCGCAAGGATTTATTAAACACTGAAAGTCACATGTCAGATGGTAACCGGTTACGATTTTATAAAAAATTGTAGTGAGACTGTAACACTATCGTGTATGTCACTCTTCACTAATAACCGAACCTTTAGTCCTGTCACGGGAAAAGCCACATATAACACTAACGTGCCGTGAAACACGCTAATGTTAAGCTCTGAGAGGATTTCAAATTTTGACGGCGCGTTTGTCTAATGGACAAAGGTATCGGACTATGGTTTTGAATATGGTGAAATTAAAAGAAAACTAAACGGGCTTTAACCTTGGGAGTTAATGTAAGTGGTAAAATCATAACTGAATGAGAAAAATGAAAGGTCGTCAACCCAATTAGACATATTAATTTGGAAATATATGTTTAAGAAAATTGAATATTGGTTATTGAAGTTAATTTCGTTGATATTGCCCTTTGAATAGCACACAGGATACAAACAGACGCAGAGCACTCTGAACCGTGTGTAGCAGCAGTCACCAATAATGCACACACCAGTCAATTATAGGAGGCAAATTTGCACCAAGCTAATACTAATGAAAGCTACCCTCAAGTTCATTACTTAATGAATACTTAAATGTTACTACATGAAGTGCAGAACTAAATTTGAACATGAGGGGTTTTATCTTAACTGACATGAAAAAGCAAATACAGATGAAGAATATCTTAAATACACTGTTTAAACTCCCCTACATATATCAGATTTCCATAGCCACAGTAATACTTCAATTTTTTTTTCTAATAGGTAGAGAATGTGATGGGGACCATAAACTAGTATAGTTTCTCTGGTCAACGCTTTCTGATTATTGCAGTAGAAAAGACTAATTCAATAAGCTAATCATTCACTTCACTTGGAGCAGTTCATAATTTACTTTGCAAGGCAATAAAATACAACACTGGGCTTAATTAACTTCAAAATAGGAACCATTCATGATAGAAACCAAGACCACACTGTCTTTGGCTTTTTATCATCTGTGAAGCAGGTATTCTAGACAACAATATTTACACAATCTCGCACTGAAATCCTGTAAAACATTTTGTAATAAACTAAGGATACTTTGGCAAAAGCCTATCCAACTACACTTTTGTGGTTTTAACTTGAACTTTTACTACTCCTTTTATATTACACAAAAAATCGCTTTTAAACTCTTGAATGCAAGAATTGTTTATTCAAATTAGGATACTCGGTTTTAGTAGCACTTAAGTGAGGACCCTGCATAGGTTCGTGATCAGGATAGAAAATATGCTTCCGTACACGGATTTATAATGTTGTGATTATTATTATTATTAAAACCACAGGAAAATTAACTGGTTGCTTCAAGTGGCTCTGAGCACTATGGGACTTAACTGCTGAGGTCATGAGTCCCCTAGAACTTAGAACTACTTAAGCCCAACTAACCTAAGGACATCACACACATCCATGCCCGAGGCAGGATTCGAACCTGCGACCGTAGCAGCAGCACGGTTGCGGACTGACACAATTGAACACTTCATCTAAATAGTAAACATTGACAGACAGACTTAAAAATGTTTGTACACCCTCAGGCGGCGAGCAGAGACGACGGCGGAGCATTGTTATGTGTTGGAGGACACCTTTGGTAACTGCTAAATAGCGTCAAAACGCTCCGACCCTCTACTGCTGCATCACATTATTGAGAGCGAACTGGACACACGATTGTAACATACATAAAACATAAAAAAATCTATCTCGGTGTAGATAATATACAATATTACGGATAATCTGATCGTCATTTATCGATCCTTGTCTACACGTGCACCAACGGCGTCATTCTAACGTTACATCTGTGGTGCACCATATTCCTCGCCATCGATACTACGTATCGAGGGGTTCCAAGCTACCTCTTCACGGCAGCTTGTTTCAATACATCAGTTTGAACTTCCATGCAACGTCCGTAGATGGTGATTTAGGGTTCTTACCTCCATTTCTGTTGTTCATTTATGTATGTTCGTAACTATTTTTGCCAGTGTAAAATTATTACTGCTTTATCTTGCTTACTTTATATTATCCTTAATATTGTACTTTATCTACATCTAGATCGATGTTTAACGTATGTCACTGTCGTATGTTAAGCCCTATTGGGTCTCAATAATGTGATGCACCGGGCGCGGGGCGTGAAACATCCCCTTAGAAAAATTATTAAATGACAGTGCTGGAAAAACTCTTACGTTATTAGATTTTCAAACAGCTGAGCAAAATTCAACGTACTCAGACAGTTTTTCTTTACTTATTCTGATGGTCACTAAACTGACACACAATATTTTTAGGGCAACGCAATCTGACTTTCAATAATCCCTACAAAATAATGGCCCTGACTAACAATAACCTATACCTTTCATGGATCACTTACCTCACAAAAATCTTCGTTACTCGAACTACTGCAATATAGCGAGCGCCAATACTGCCAGCTAAATAAAAGATTCTAATTACTGAAGTCACTAACTACTGATAGGCATAGTTAGCAAATGAAAGATTCTGATAAAGAACAAACAGTGTGTTTACCTTAGTAGTATTCAAAAGTGATAATATATATATCAGTTCATGACATCCAGTCTTACAAATTCACTCTCATGGACACACGTCGAGATTATCCGCTCTCAAAACTCTGCCATCTCTCTCCCCACATCCACCACTGCTGGCGTCTCAGCTGCAACTGCACAACGCTACGCTCTGTTCACAACCGACTGCCCAACACTACAATGGCCATTATTCCAACAATGCAAACCAGCCACAGACTGCACACAGCACAGTCAGTGATTTTCATACAGAGCGCTACGTGGCGTTACCAACATAAAAACCTAAACAGCCTACTTACAGCTTCCTCTTTATAATGTGTAGCGTATTGACGCTATTTGACACTTACCAGTGGTGTCCTCCGATACTTAACAACGCTCCGCCGTCGACTCTGCCCACCGCCGGATGGCATACAAGCCATTTATTGCGTTACGTATGTCTACCAATGTTTATCATGCAAATGATGTGTGTAAATTTGACGCCCATTTCCCCTTCAAAATATTAATGTGTAACGTTTTAGAGACGTCGGCTAAAGATGATTTTTGATAAAATAAAAACCGGTTACTAACTGACTTGCGATTTTTAGTTTCTAATAAATCTTTGCGAAAAAACTGACTAGTATTTCAGATGTTCAGATGTATGTGAAATCTTATCGGACTTAACTTTTAAGGTCATCAGTCCCTAAACTTACTCACTACGTAACCTAAATTATCCTAAGGACAAACACACACACCCATGCCCGAGGGAGGACTCGAACCTCCGCCGGGACCAGCTGCACAGTCTAGTATTTCAGTAGCGATTAGTGTGGTGTCACCGCCAGACACCACACTTGCTAGGTGGTAGCTTTAAATCGGCCGCGGTCCATTAGTACATGTCGGAACCGCGTGTCGCCACTGTGTGATCGCAGACCGAGCGCCACCACAAGGCAGGTCTCGAGATACGGCATAGCACTCGCCCCAGTTGTACGGACGACATTGCTAGCGACTACACTGACGAGGCCTTTCTCTCATTTGCCGAGAGACAGTTAGAATAGCCTTCAGCTAAGTCAATGGCTACGACCTAGCAAAGCGCCATTAACCATTTTAAGATAGAGTCTCACTTGTATCATCAAGGAATGCTGTATTCAAATGAAGGATTAAAAGTTAAGTATTATAGCAGCTACGTACTTTTCTTGCTACCATTCATTACGTATCCTGTTTCAGACCTCTATCTAGCCTACGTGAGATTACGCGTGCCTTTTCGGCTACTTCAGTGTGGCGTAGCTGTCTTGTTACGCCACAACAATTAGTACTTAGATATATTCACGTCTTATTTTTTTCGATTTTTAACCAGAAACAAAGATTCACTAGATTTTCGTCATACCACACTTTAAAACACAGCCGGTACCTTATACACTGAGGAAACTGAAGTAGTTTGAAGGAGAGGAACATGTGCGAATAAAATGAAATGGTGAATGTGTAAGAATCTTTAAAGCGCCCACCCTTCGCTTCGTTTATTACAAAACAGGAGAGGAATATGTGCGAATAAAATGAAAGAGTGAATGTGTAAGAATCTTTAAAGCGCCCACCTTCGCTTCGTTTATTACAAAATGTAAGTGATTCCATCGCGCGGTTCTTGTAAAGCGACGCGGGAAGAACACCTTCTCTCCCGCGGACGGCGAACTGGCGCAGTTCTCTGTGGCAGACGGTCTGAGCTGCGAGAGCTACAGCGGAAGCAGCCATTGACACGGGAGGGCAGTTTGGGGGCAGAGGGTGCGCGGCAAACGTAGCGCGAGCGGCGCCGGCGCAAGGCGGGGGCGCCCTAAACAATTGATGTGAGTTGTGTTGCGGCCTCCTCGAGATGGGTGGCCGGCCGGCCTAACTCGCGGCCTGCGGTCAATCGCAGACGCCGGCCCTCCTTCACTGCGGCCTGCGGTCGCCCACCGCCGGCACCGCCCACGTCTTGCGCAGGGAAGGGCGGCAGACCCCAGCAGCCCAAGACACAGCCAACCACCCTGAACGGGCCGACACCGCAGCGCCGTACCGACGCTGGCACTGGAGCGCAGCCGAATTACGACGGCGAGAAAACAATCCCTCCTACAGGAGTTGGACAAAAATACCGAAATGCCACGAGAAATGCACGGTTGAGCATAACTGCAAATGCTAGCTAAGCTTGCAGGTTCCTATTCAATATCGTCAAAACACTAAAAGTGTAAGTCGTGGTCAGAACAGTGTTCTAAGCACACAAAAGTTACGGGATAGTAGTGGAGAGAAGTCTTCCGAAGTAAGAGTGATTTCAGGTGTGCCGCAGGGGAGTGTCATAGGACCGTTGCTATTCACAATATACATAAATGGCCTTGTGGATGACATCGGAAGTTCACTGAGACTTTTTGCAGATGATGCTGTGGTGTATCGAGAGGTTGTAACAATGTAAAATTGTACTGAAATGCAGAAGGATCTGCAGCGAATTGACGCATGGTGCAGGGAATGGCAATTGAATCTCAATGTAGACAAGTGTAATGTGCTGCGAATACACAGAAAGATAGATCCGTTATCATTTAGCTACAAAATAGCAGGTCAGCAACTGGAAGCAGTTAATACCATAAATTATCTGGGAGTACGCATTACGAGTGATTTAAAATGGAATGATCATATAATGTTGATCGTCGGTAAAGCAGATGCCAGACTGAGATTCATTGGAAGAATCCTAAGGAAATGCAATCCGAAAACAAAGGAAGTAGGTTACAGTACGCTTGTTCGCCCACTGCTTGAATACTGCTCAGCAGTGTGGGATCCGTACCAGATAGGGTTGATAGAAGATATAGAGAAGATCCAACGGAGAGCAGCGCGCTTCGTTACAGGATCATTTAGTAATCGCGAAAGCGTTACGGAGATGATAAACTCCAGTGGAAGACTCTGCAGGAGAGACGCTCAGTAGCTCGGTACGGGCTTTTGTTAATGTTTCGAGAACATACCTTCACCGAAGAGTCAAGCAGTATATTGCTCCCTCCTACGTATATCTCGCGAAGAGACCATGAGGATAAAATCAGAGAGATTCGAGCCCACACAGAGGCATACCGACAATCCTTCTTTCCACGAACAATACGAGACTGGAATAGAAGGGAGAACCGATAGAGGTACTCAAAGTACCCTCCGCCACACACCGTCAGGTGGCTTGCGGAGTATGGATGTGGATGTGGATGTAGATAGACTGTGGAAGTAAGTTCCTTTTAATTTACGTCTATGGACACAATCCTCTTTGTTTAACAGATTACCGGTTTCGGTCTTTAATGACCATCATCAAATCTGTTTCATAAAAACAAAGTCCTAACATTTGACGATGCCACTATGGCTGCAGTACATGTCGTATGGGATAAATAAAGTAACCAGCAGCAGGAAAAGACACTTTCATTTACAAAACAAGTATTTATATGCTTGCTGCGGAGGATGGCCACAAAAACAAACTTGTCATATGATTTTTGTTCCCTATAGCTATTAGTCTGCAAATGACGTAAATATTGATGTAATGTCGTTCAGCAAACCATCCTCAGTCACCAACAGAAATATCTGCACTTCTACCCGTTACTCCCTGTATCTCTTTCGTTTAAATTTTACGTTATTTTATTCCACATAATGGCTGATGTAACCATCACTTAATGTTTTACATCACAATCGTTTGTTTAATCACTCATTCACCGATGTATCTTTTTAACGATGACACAGCCCTTCTGTCGAACATAACAATAGAAAGTTTAACAAGAATAATAAATAATTGTCAGCACTCGACTGAAATTATCCACTTTAGTTATTTGATTATCCCAAAGGTTCAGTGACAACACAATATTTTGCAATCCCTTTATTCATTGCTCACGGTCATTCCGTGTGAGCTCATATACTGTTGGTGGCCGTGTTGTATACAATTACTTCATAATTATTTGCGTAAAGAGTTACTCGCCGTTTTATATGGTAACATCGATGTAACCTCGTGTTAAGGCCATAAAATTATTTTTTCCTCGATTACATTTAGTACTTCCCCATTGATTATTCGATCTATCCATCCAGTCTTGAGCATTCTTCTGTAGACCAGATTTCAAAATTTTCTATCCTCTTCTTACCTGAACTTTCACGTCATTCTACTCTCAACTGCAGTATTTTGAATAAGCTTCCGCTCCCTGTACTTTATCCCTGTTAGGTTCAGGATTTCAAAGTATATTATCAAGTCAACATTCTCAGCTTTTCCTAAATGTAAATATGTTATAAACATAAATAAAGACTTCTTGGGAAATCATTAGAGATGTGGCCTCGTGTTATCCCAGAGTCTCGTCGTCCGAAGACAACGAAACCCTGTACTTTATCCCTGTTAGGTTCAGGATTTCAAAGTATATTATCAAGTCAACATTCTCAGCTTTATCTAAATGTAAATATGTTATAAACAGAAATAAAGACTTCTTGGGAAATCATTAGAGATGTGGCCTCGTGTTATCCCAGAGTCTCGTCGTCCGAAGAAAACGAAACTCGTCGAAACGTTGCGACAACACAATATGACGGTCAGGCTGATAACCCAAGAAGACTTCTTCAATGAAGTGCACCGACGGAGACTGTTTTTCCGTTATAAACGTAGTTTTGCCTTAATTTACCCTATATTCTACACTAAAATGAAGTGTATAAGAAAATTGTTTAATCTCGTATCTTGCGGTTGTGGAAATCGTTGTCCCTTTGAAACTGATTTCTATTATTAGCTTCCTTTAGAAAGGATGCGTCATGGAAGTGAGAGTAAGTTTCCAGTAACCTTAAGGAGGTCCCCGCAAGGTGCTGCAGAACGAGTCTACCACCTGCGACATATATTACGCATAAGGATCACGAAAATAAAGACTTCCTGGGTAATCATTCGAGTTGTGGCCTCGTGTTATCCCAGAGTTTCTTCGTCTGAAGATGACGAATAGGAAACTTGTCGAAACGTTGAGACAACACAATATCACGGTCAGGCTGGTAGCCCAAGAAGAATTCATCACTGAAATGCACCGACGGAGGCTGTTTTTCCGTTATAAACGTAGTTTTGCCTTAATTTACCCTATCTTCTACATTACAATGAAGTGCACAAGAAAACTGTTTATTCTCGTAACTTGCGCATGTGTAGATTGTTGTCTCTTTGAAACTGATTTCTGCTATTGGCTTCCTTTAGAAATTGAGCGTCAAGGAAGCGAGGGTAAGATTTCCAACATCCTTAAGGAGGTCCCCGCAAGGTGCTGCAGAACGAGTCTACCACCTGCGACATATATTACGCATAAGGATCACGAAAATAAAGACTTCCTGGGTAATCATTCGAGTTGTGGCCTCGTGTTATCCCAGAGTTTCTTCGTCTGAAGATGACGAATAGGAAACTTGTCGAAACGTTGAGACAACACAATATCACGGTCAGGCTGGTAGCCCAAGAAGAATTCATCACTGAAATGCACCGACGGAGGCTGTTTTTCCGTTATAAACGTAGTTTTGCCTTAATTTACCCTATCTTCTACATTACAATGAAGTGCACAAGAAAACTGTTTATTCTCGTAACTTGCGCATGTGTAGATTGTTGTCTCTTTGAAACTGATTTCTGCTATTGGCTTCCTTTAGAAATTGAGCGTCAAGGAAGCGAGGGTAAGATTTCCAACATCCTTAAGGAGGTCCCCGCAAGGTGCTGCAGAACGAGTCTACCACCTGCGACATATATTACGCATAAGGATCACGAAAATAAAGACTTCCTGGGTAATCATTCGAGTTGTGGCCTCGTGTTATCCCAGAGTTTCTTCGTCTGAAGATGACGAATAGGAAACTTGTCGAAACGTTGAGACAACACAATATCACGGTCAGGCTGGTAGCCCAAGAAGAATTCATCACTGAAATGCACCGACGGAGGCTGTTTTTCCGTTATAAACGTAGTTTTGCCTTAATTTACCCTATCTTCTACATTACAATGAAGTGCACAAGAAAACTGTTTATTCTCGTAACTTGCGCATGTGTAGATTGTTGTCTCTTTGAAACTGATTTCTGCTATTGGCTTCCTTTAGAAATTGAGCGTCAAGGAAGCGAGGGTAAGATTTCCAACATCCTTAAGGAGGTCCCCGCAAGGTGCTGCAGAACGAGTCTACCACCTGCGACATATATTACGCATAAGGATCACGAAAATAAAGACTTCCTGGGTAATCATTCGAGTTGTGGCCTCGTGTTATCCCAGAGTTTCTTCGTCTGAAGATGACGAATAGGAAACTTGTCGAAACGTTGAGACAACACAATATCACGGTCAGGCTGGTAGCCCAAGAAGAATTCATCACTGAAATGCACCGACGGAGGCTGTTTTTCCGTTATAAACGTAGTTTTGCCTTAATTTACCCTATCTTCTACATTACAATGAAGTGCACAAGAAAACTGTTTATTCTCGTAACTTGCGCATGTGTAGATTGTTGTCTCTTTGAAACTGATTTCTGCTATTGGCTTCCTTTAGAAATTGAGCGTCAAGGAAGCGAGGGTAAGATTTCCAACATCCTTAAGGAGGTCCCCGCAAGGTGCTGCAGAACGAGTCTACCACCTGCGACATATATTACGCATAAGGATCACGAAAATAAAGACTTCCTGGGTAATCATTCGAGTTGTGGCCTCGTGTTATCCCAGAGTTTCTTCGTCTGAAGATGACGAATAGGAAACTTGTCGAAACGTTGAGACAACACAATATCACGGTCAGGCTGGTAGCCCAAGAAGAATTCATCACTGAAATGCACCGACGGAGGCTGTTTTTCCGTTATAAACGTAGTTTTGCCTTAATTTACCCTATCTTCTACATTACAATGAAGTGCACAAGAAAACTGTTTATTCTCGTAACTTGCGCATGTGTAGATTGTTGTCTCTTTGAAACTGATTTCTGCTATTGGCTTCCTTTAGAAATTGAGCGTCAAGGAAGCGAGGGTAAGATTTCCAACATCCTTAAGGAGGTCCCCGCAAGGTGCTGCAGAACGAGTCTACCACCTGCGACATATATTACGCATAAGGATCACGAAAATAAAGACTTCCTGGGTAATCATTCGAGTTGTGGCCTCGTGTTATCCCAGAGTTTCTTTGTCTGAAGATGACGAATAGGAAACTTGTCGAAACGTTGAGACAACACAATATCACGGTCAGGCTGGTAGCCCAAGAAGAATTCATCACTGAAATGCACCGACGGAGGCTGTTTTTCCGTTATAAACGTAGTTTTGCCTTAATTTACCCTATCTTCTACATTACAATGAAGTGCACAAGAAAACTGTTTATTCTCGTAACTTGCGCATGTGTAGATTGTTGTCTCTTTGAAACTGATTTCTGCTATTGGCTTCCTTTAGAAATTGAGCGTCAAGGAAGCGAGGGTAAGATTTCCAACATCCTTAAGGAGGTCCCCGCAAGGTGCTGCAGAACGAGTCTACCACCTGCGACATATATTACGCATAAGGATCACGAAAATAAAGACTTCCTGGGTAATCATTCGAGTTGTGGCCTCGTGTTATCCCAGAGTTTCTTCGTCTGAAGATGACGAATAGGAAACTTGTCGAAACGTTGAGACAACACAATATCACGGTCAGGCTGGTAGCCCAAGAAGAATTCATCACTGAAATGCACCGACGGAGGCTGTTTTTCCGTTATAAACGTAGTTTTGCCTTAATTTACCCTATCTTCTACATTACAATGAAGTGCACAAGAAAACTGTTTATTCTCGTAACTTGCGCATGTGTAGATTGTTGTCTCTTTGAAACTGATTTCTGCTATTGGCTTCCTTTAGAAATTGAGCGTCAAGGAAGCGAGGGTAAGATTTCCAACATCCTTAAGGAGGTCCCCGCAAGGTGCTGCAGATCGAGTCTACCACCTGCGACATATATTACGCATAAGGATCACGAAAATAAAGACTTCCTGGGTAATCATTCGAGTTGTGGCCTCGTGTTATCCCAGAGTTTCTTCGTCTGAAGATGACGAATAGGAAACTTGTCGAAACGTTGAGACAACACAATATCACGGTCAGGCTGGTAGCCCAAGAAGAATTCATCACTGAAATGCACCGACGGAGGCTGTTTTTCCGTTATAAACGTAGTTTTGCCTTAATTTACCCTATCTTCTACATTACAATGAAGTGCACAAGAAAACTGTTTATTCTCGTAACTTGCGCATGTGTAGATTGTTGTCTCTTTGAAACTGATTTCTGCTATTGGCTTCCTTTAGAAATTGAGCGTCAAGGAAGCGAGGGTAAGATTTCCAACATCCTTAAGGAGGTCCCCGCAAGGTGCTGCAGAACGAGTCTACCACCTGCGACATATATTACGCATAAGGATCACGAAAATAAAGACTTCCTGGGTAATCATTCGAGTTGTGGCCTCGTGTTATCCCAGAGTTTCTTCGTCTGAAGATGACGAATAGGAAACTTGTCGAAACGTTGAGACAACACAATATCACGGTCAGGCTGGTAGCCCAAGAAGAATTCATCACTGAAATGCACCGACGGAGGCTGTTTTTCCGTTATAAACGTAGTTTTGCCTTAATTTACCCTATCTTCTACATTACAATGAAGTGCACAAGAAAACTGTTTATTCTCGTAACTTGCGCATGTGTAGATTGTTGTCTCTTTGAAACTGATTTCTGCTATTGGCTTCCTTTAGAAATTGAGCGTCAAGGAAGCGAGGGTAAGATTTCCAACATCCTTAAGGAGGTCCCCGCAAGGTGCTGCAGAACGAGTCTACCACCTGCGACATATATTACGCATAAGGATCACGAAAATAAAGACTTCCTGGGTAATCATTCGAGTTGTGGCCTCGTGTTATCCCAGAGTTTCTTCGTCTGAAGATGACGAATAGGAAACTTGTCGAAACGTTGAGACAACACAATATCACGGTCAGGCTGGTAGCCCAAGAAGAATTCATCACTGAAATGCACCGACGGAGGCTGTTTTTCCGTTATAAACGTAGTTTTGCCTTAATTTACCCTATCTTCTACATTACAATGAAGTGCACAAGAAAACTGTTTATTCTCGTAACTTGCGCATGTGTAGATTGTTGTCTCTTTGAAACTGATTTCTGCTATTGGCTTCCTTTAGAAATTGAGCGTCAAGGAAGCGAGGGTAAGATTTCCAACATCCTTAAGGAGGTCCCCGCAAGGTGCTGCAGAACGAGTCTACCACCTGCGACATATATTACGCATAAGGATCACGAAAATAAAGACTTCCTGGGTAATCATTCGAGTTGTGGCCTCGTGTTATCCCAGAGTTTCTTCGTCTGAAGATGACGAATAGGAAACTTGTCGAAACGTTGAGACAACACAATATCACGGTCAGGCTGGTAGCCCAAGAAGAATTCATCACTGAAATGCACCGACGGAGGCTGTTTTTCCGTTATAAACGTAGTTTTGCCTTAATTTACCCTATCTTCTACATTACAATGAAGTGCACAAGAAAACTGTTTATTCTCGTAACTTGCGCATGTGTAGATTGTTGTCTCTTTGAAACTGATTTCTGCTATTGGCTTCCTTTAGAAATTGAGCGTCAAGGAAGCGAGGGTAAGATTTCCAACATCCTTAAGGAGGTCCCCGCAAGGTGCTGCAGAACGAGTCTACCACCTGCGACATATATTACGCATAAGGATCACGAAAATAAAGACTTCCTGGGTAATCATTCGAGTTGTGGCCTCGTGTTATCCCAGAGTTTCTTCGTCTGAAGATGACGAATAGGAAACTTGTCGAAACGTTGAGACAACACAATATCACGGTCAGGCTGGTAGCCCAAGAAGAATTCATCACTGAAATGCACCGACGGAGGCTGTTTTTCCGTTATAAACGTAGTTTTGCCTTAATTTACCCTATCTTCTACATTACAATGAAGTGCACAAGAAAACTGTTTATTCTCGTAACTTGCGCATGTGTAGATTGTTGTCTCTTTGAAACTGATTTCTGCTATTGGCTTCCTTTAGAAATTGAGCGTCAAGGAAGCGAGGGTAAGATTTCCAACATCCTTAAGGAGGTCCCCGCAAGGTGCTGCAGAACGAGTCTACCACCTGCGACATATATTACGCATAAGGATCACGAAAATAAAGACTTCCTGGGTAATCATTCGAGTTGTGGCCTCGTGTTATCCCAGAGTTTCTTCGTCTGAAGATGACGAATAGGAAACTTGTCGAAACGTTGAGACAACACAATATCACGGTCAGGCTGGTAGCCCAAGAAGAATTCATCACTGAAATGCACCGACGGAGGCTGTTTTTCCGTTATAAACGTAGTTTTGCCTTAATTTACCCTATCTTCTACATTACAATGAAGTGCACAAGAAAACTGTTTATTTTCGTAACTTGCGCATGTGTAGATTGTTGTCTCTTTGAAACTGATTTCTGCTATTGGCTTCCTTTAGAAATTGAGCGTCAAGGAAGCGAGGGTAAGATTTCCAACATCCTTAAGGAGGTCCCCGCAAGGTGCTGCAGAACGAGTCTACCACCTGCGACATATATTACGCATAAGGATCACGAAAATAAAGACTTCCTGGGTAATCATTCGAGTTGTGGCCTCGTGTTATCCCAGAGTTTCTTCGTCTGAAGATGACGAATAGGAAACTTGTCGAAACGTTGAGACAACACAATATCACGGTCAGGCTGGTAGCCCAAGAAGAATTCATCACTGAAATGCACCGACGGAGGCTGTTTTTCCGTTATAAACGTAGTTTTGCCTTAATTTACCCTATCTTCTACATTACAATGAAGTGCACAAGAAAACTGTTTATTCTCGTAACTTGCGCATGTGTAGATTGTTGTCTCTTTGAAACTGATTTCTGCTATTGGCTTCCTTTAGAAATTGAGCGTCAAGGAAGCGAGGGTAAGATTTCCAACATCCTTAAGGAGGTCCCCGCAAGGTGCTGCAGAACGAGTCTACCACCTGCGACATATATTACGCATAAGGATCACGAAAATAAAGACTTCCTGGGTAATCATTCGAGTTGTGGCCTCGTGTTATCCCAGAGTTTCTTCGTCTGAAGATGACGAATAGGAAACTTGTCGAAACGTTGAGACAACACAATATCACGGTCAGGCTGGTAGCCCAAGAAGAATTCATCACTGAAATGCACCGACGGAGGCTGTTTTTCCGTTATAAACGTAGTTTTGCCTTAATTTACCCTATCTTCTACATTACAATGAAGTGCACAAGAAAACTGTTTATTCTCGTAACTTGCGCATGTGTAGATTGTTGTCTCTTTGAAACTGATTTCTGCTATTGGCTTCCTTTAGAAATTGAGCGTCAAGGAAGCGAGGGTAAGATTTCCAACATCCTTAAGGAGGTCCCCGCAAGGTGCTGCAGAACGAGTCTACCACCTGCGACATATATTACGCATAAGGATCACGAAAATAAAGACTTCCTGGGTAATCATTCGAGTTGTGGCCTCGTGTTATCCCAGAGTTTCTTCGTCTGAAGATGACGAATAGGAAACTTGTCGAAACGTTGAGACAACACAATATCACGGTCAGGCTGGTAGCCCAAGAAGAATTCATCACTGAAATGCACCGACGGAGGCTGTTTTTCCGTTATAAACGTAGTTTTGCCTTAATTTACCCTATCTTCTACATTACAATGAAGTGCACAAGAAAACTGTTTATTCTCGTAACTTGCGCATGTGTAGATTGTTGTCTCTTTGAAACTGATTTCTGCTATTGGCTTCCTTTAGAAATTGAGCGTCAAGGAAGCGAGGGTAAGATTTCCAACATCCTTAAGGAGGTCCCCGCAAGGTGCTGCAGAACGAGTCTACCACCTGCGACATATATTACGCATAAGGATCACGAAAATAAAGACTTCCTGGGTAATCATTCGAGTTGTGGCCTCGTGTTATCCCAGAGTTTCTTTGTCTGAAGATGACGAATAGGAAACTTGTCGAAACGTTGAGACAACACAATATCACGGTCAGGCTGGTAGCCCAAGAAGAATTCATCACTGAAATGCACCGACGGAGGCTGTTTTTCCGTTATAAACGTAGTTTTGCCTTAATTTACCCTATCTTCTACATTACAATGAAGTGCACAAGAAAACTGTTTATTCTCGTAACTTGCGCATGTGTAGATTGTTGTCTCTTTGAAACTGATTTCTGCTATTGGCTTCCTTTAGAAATTGAGCGTCAAGGAAGCGAGGGTAAGATTTCCAACATCCTTAAGGAGGTCCCCGCAAGGTGCTGCAGAACGAGTCTACCACCTGCGACATATATTACGCATAAGGATCACGAAAATAAAGACTTCCTGGGTAATCATTCGAGTTGTGGCCTCGTGTTATCCCAGAGTTTCTTCGTCTGAAGATGACGAATAGGAAACTTGTCGAAACGTTGAGACAACACAATATCACGGTCAGGCTGGTAGCCCAAGAAGAATTCATCACTGAAATGCACCGACGGAGGCTGTTTTTCCGTTATAAACGTAGTTTTGCCTTAATTTACCCTATCTTCTACATTACAATGAAGTGCACAAGAAAACTGTTTATTCTCGTAACTTGCGCATGTGTAGATTGTTGTCTCTTTGAAACTGATTTCTGCTATTGGCTTCCTTTAGAAATTGAGCGTCAAGGAAGCGAGGGTAAGATTTCCAACATCCTTAAGGAGGTCCCCGCAAGGTGCTGCAGAACGAGTCTACCACCTGCGACATATATTACGCATAAGGATCACGAAAATAAAGACTTCCTGGGTAATCATTCGAGTTGTGGCCTCGTGTTATCCCAGAGTTTCTTCGTCTGAAGATGACGAATAGGAAACTTGTCGAAACGTTGAGACAACACAATATCACGGTCAGGCTGGTAGCCCAAGAAGAATTCATCACTGAAATGCACCGACGGAGGCTGTTTTTCCGTTATAAACGTAGTTTTGCCTTAATTTACCCTATCTTCTACATTACAATGAAGTGCACAAGAAAACTGTTTATTCTCGTAACTTGCGCATGTGTAGATTGTTGTCTCTTTGAAACTGATTTCTGCTATTGGCTTCCTTTAGAAATTGAGCGTCAAGGAAGCGAGGGTAAGATTTCCAACATCCTTAAGGAGGTCCCTGCAAGGTGCTGCAGATCGAGTCTACCACCTGCGACATATATTACGCATAAGGATCACGAAAATAAAGACTTCCTGGGTAATCATTCGAGTTGTGGCCTCGTGTTATCCCAGAGTTTCTTCATCTGAAGATGACGAATAGGAAACTTGTCGAAACGTTGAGACAACACAATATCACGGTCAGGCTGGTAGCCCAAGAAGAATTCATCACTGAAATGCACCGACGGAGGCTGTTTTTCCGTTATAAACGTAGTTTTGCCTTAATTTACCCTATCTTCTACATTACAATGAAGTGCACAAGAAAACTGTTTATTCTCGTAACTTGCGCATGTGTAGATTGTTGTCTCTTTGAAACTGATTTCTGCTATTGGCTTCCTTTAGAAATTGAGCGTCAAGGAAGCGAGGGTAAGATTTCCAACATCCTTAAGGAGGTCCCCGCAAGGTGCTGCAGAACGAGTCTACCACCTGCGACATATATTACGCATAAGGATCACGAAAATAAAGACTTCCTGGGTAATCATTCGAGTTGTGGCCTCGTGTTATCCCAGAGTTTCTTCGTCTGAAGATGACGAATAGGAAACTTGTCGAAACGTTGAGACAACACAATATCACGGTCAGGCTGGTAGCCCAAGAAGAATTCATCACTGAAATGCACCGACGGAGGCTGTTTTTCCGTTATAAACGTAGTTTTGCCTTAATTTACCCTATCTTCTACATTACAATGAAGTGCACAAGAAAACTGTTTATTCTCGTAACTTGCGCATGTGTAGATTGTTGTCTCTTTGAAACTGATTTCTGCTATTGGCTTCCTTTAGAAATTGAGCGTCAAGGAAGCGAGGGTAAGATTTCCAACATCCTTAAGGAGGTCCCCGCAAGGTGCTGCAGAACGAGTCTACCACCTGCGACATATATTACGCATAAGGATCACGAAAATAAAGACTTCCTGGGTAATCATTCGAGTTGTGGCCTCGTGTTATCCCAGAGTTTCTTCGTCTGAAGATGACGAATAGGAAACTTGTCGAAACGTTGAGACAACACAATATCACGGTCAGGCTGGTAGCCCAAGAAGAATTCATCACTGAAATGCACCGACGGAGGCTGTTTTTCCGTTATAAACGTAGTTTTGCCTTAATTTACCCTATCTTCTACATTACAATGAAGTGCACAAGAAAACTGTTTATTCTCGTAACTTGCGCATGTGTAGATTGTTGTCTCTTTGAAACTGATTTCTGCTATTGGCTTCCTTTAGAAATTGAGCGTCAAGGAAGCGAGGGTAAGATTTCCAACATCCTTAAGGAGGTCCCCGCAAGGTGCTGCAGAACGAGTCTACCACCTGCGACATATATTACGCATAAGGATCACGAAAATAAAGACTTCCTGGGTAATCATTCGAGTTGTGGCCTCGTGTTATCCCAGAGTTTCTTCGTCTGAAGATGACGAATAGGAAACTTGTCGAAACGTTGAGACAACACAATATCACGGTCAGGCTGGTAGCCCAAGAAGAATTCATCACTGAAATGCACCGACGGAGGCTGTTTTTCCGTTATAAACGTAGTTTTGCCTTAATTTACCCTATCTTCTACATTACAATGAAGTGCACAAGAAAACTGTTTATTCTCGTAACTTGCGCATGTGTAGATTGTTGTCTCTTTGAAACTGATTTCTGCTATTGGCTTCCTTTAGAAATTGAGCGTCAAGGAAGCGAGGGTAAGATTTCCAACATCCTTAAGGAGGTCCCCGCAAGGTGCTGCAGAACGAGTCTACCACCTGCGACATATATTACGCATAAGGATCACGAAAATAAAGACTTCCTGGGTAATCATTCGAGTTGTGGCCTCGTGTTATCCCAGAGTTTCTTCGTCTGAAGATGACGAATAGGAAACTTGTCGAAACGTTGAGACAACACAATATCACGGTCAGGCTGGTAGCCCAAGAAGAATTCATCACTGAAATGCACCGACGGAGGCTGTTTTTCCGTTATAAACGTAGTTTTGCCTTAATTTACCCTATCTTCTACATTACAATGAAGTGCACAAGAAAACTGTTTATTCTCGTAACTTGCGCATGTGTAGATTGTTGTCTCTTTGAAACTGATTTCTGCTATTGGCTTCCTTTAGAAATTGAGCGTCAAGGAAGCGAGGGTAAGATTTCCAACATCCTTAAGGAGGTCCCCGCAAGGTGCTGCAGAACGAGTCTACCACCTGCGACATATATTACGCATAAGGATCACGAAAATAAAGACTTCCTGGGTAATCATTCGAGTTGTGGCCTCGTGTTATCCCAGAGTTTCTTCGTCTGAAGATGACGAATAGGAAACTTGTCGAAACGTTGAGACAACACAATATCACGGTCAGGCTGGTAGCCCAAGAAGAATTCATCACTGAAATGCACCGACGGAGGCTGTTTTTCCGTTATAAACGTAGTTTTGCCTTAATTTACCCTATCTTCTACATTACAATGAAGTGCACAAGAAAACTGTTTATTCTCGTAACTTGCGCATGTGTAGATTGTTGTCTCTTTGAAACTGATTTCTGCTATTGGCTTCCTTTAGAAATTGAGCGTCAAGGAAGCGAGGGTAAGATTTCCAACATCCTTAAGGAGGTCCCCGCAAGGTGCTGCAGAACGAGTCTACCACCTGCGACATATATTACGCATAAGGATCACGAAAATAAAGACTTCCTGGGTAATCATTCGAGTTGTGGCCTCGTGTTATCCCAGAGTTTCTTCGTCTGAAGATGACGAATAGGAAACTTGTCGAAACGTTGAGACAACACAATATCACGGTCAGGCTGGTAGCCCAAGAAGAATTCATCACTGAAATGCACCGACGGAGGCTGTTTTTCCGTTATAAACGTAGTTTTGCCTTAATTTACCCTATCTTCTACATTACAATGAAGTGCACAAGAAAACTGTTTATTCTCGTAACTTGCGCATGTGTAGATTGTTGTCTCTTTGAAACTGATTTCTGCTATTGGCTTCCTTTAGAAATTGAGCGTCAAGGAAGCGAGGGTAAGATTTCCAACATCCTTAAGGAGGTCCCCGCAAGGTGCTGCAGAACGAGTCTACCACCTGCGACATATATTACGCATAAGGATCACGAAAATAAAGACTTCCTGGGTAATCATTCGAGTTGTGGCCTCGTGTTATCCCAGAGTTTCTTCGTCTGAAGATGACGAATAGGAAACTTGTCGAAACGTTGAGACAACACAATATCACGGTCAGGCTGGTAGCCCAAGAAGAATTCATCACTGAAATGCACCGACGGAGGCTGTTTTTCCGTTATAAACGTAGTTTTGCCTTAATTTACCCTATCTTCTACATTACAATGAAGTGCACAAGAAAACTGTTTATTCTCGTAACTTGCGCATGCGTAGATTGTTGTCTCTTTGAAACTGATTTCTGCTATTGGCTTCCTTTAGAAATTGAGCGTCAAGGAAGCGAGGGTAAGATTTCCAACATCCTTAAGGAGGTCCCCGCAAGGTGCTGCAGAACGAGTCTACCACCTGCGACATATATTACGCATAAGGATCACGAAAATAAAGACTTCCTGGGTAATCATTCGAGTTGTGGCCTCGTGTTATCCCAGAGTTTCTTCGTCTGAAGATGACGAATAGGAAACTTGTCGAAACGTTGAGACAACACAATATCACGGTCAGGCTGGTAGCCCAAGAAGAATTCATCACTGAAATGCACCGACGGAGGCTGTTTTTCCGTTATAAACGTAGTTTTGCCTTAATTTACCCTATCTTCTACATTACAATGAAGTGCACAAGAAAACTGTTTATTCTCGTAACTTGCGCATGTGTAGATTGTTGTCTCTTTGAAACTGATTTCTGCTATTGGCTTCCTTTAGAAATTGAGCGTCAAGGAAGCGAGGGTAAGATTTCCAACATCCTTAAGGAGGTCCCCGCAAGGTGCTGCAGAACGAGTCTACCACCTGCGACATATATTACGCATAAGGATCACGAAAATAAAGACTTCCTGGGTAATCATTCGAGTTGTGGCCTCGTGTTATCCCAGAGTTTCTTCGTCTGAAGATGACGAATAGGAAACTTGTCGAAACGTTGAGACAACACAATATCACGGTCAGGCTGGTAGCCCAAGAAGAATTCATCATTGAAATGCACCGACGGAGGCTGTTTTTCCGTTATAAACGTAGTTTTGCCTTAATTTACCCTATCTTCTACATTACAATGAAGTGCACAAGAAAACTGTTTATTCTCGTAACTTGCGCATGTGTAGATTGTTGTCTCTTTGAAACTGATTTCTGCTATTGGCTTCCTTTAGAAATTGAGCGTCAAGGAAGCGAGGGTAAGATTTCCAACATCCTTAAGGAGGTCCCCGCAAGGTGCTGCAGAACGAGTCTACCACCTGCGACATATATTACGCATAAGGATCACGAAAATAAAGACTTCCTGGGTAATCATTCGAGTTGTGGCCTCGTGTTATCCCAGAGTTTCTTCGTCTGAAGATGACGAATAGGAAACTTGTCGAAACGTAGAGACAACACAATATCACGGTCAGGCTGATGACCCAAGAATACTTCATCAATGAAGTTCAGCGAGGCTGTTTTTCCGTTATAAACGTAGTTTGACTTTAATTTACCCTATCTTCTACACTAAAATGGAGTGTATAAGAAAATTGTTTAATCTCGGATCTTGCGGTTGTGGAAATCGTTGTCCTTTTGAAACTAATTTCTATTATTAGCTTCCTTTAGAAAGGATGCGTCATGGAAGTGAGGGTAAGAATTCCAATAACCTTAAGGAGGCCCCCACAAGGTGCTGCAGAACGATTCTACCACTAGCAACATATACTACTCATAAGGACCAAGAAGATAAGATACGAGAAATTAGGGTTCATACGGAGGCATAAAGACAGTCTTCTTCCCTCTCTCTGTTTGCGAGTGGAACGGGACGGGAAATGACTATCACTTGTACACGTGCCGTGGATTACGGAATATCTTTGTAGATGTAAGTATAGGTATGCTGTTATCTATTGGACAATATATTGTTAATGCTTGCCTTTATTGAATAAATACTCCGTCTACTATAGATGCATCGCCACAGACCGAAAAACAACACGGAGTGAAAATATACAAAAGAAGCCAATATCGGGGTCTAACATTGTTAAAGTCATTTGGTTACAGTATTAAAAAATTGCTTCAAACTGGATATTTCCAGTGCATTATGAGACCCGCAGTATGATCAGTCGTGTTTGAATACGTCCGCATTAATAACACACATATACACAGCCGCTAGCGTAATCAGGTGACTTGCGCGAGCGCTGAGTGTCTCTGCTATTCGTGGTAATCCGTCCCGGGCGGCGCTGCAGGACTAGTTCGCGATTAATTTCTTCGGCCTGTGTTCCCGCTCCGCCGCGCTGCATTTGTCTCTCTTAGAGCGAGGCCGTATTTATCACGCGGCAGGACAATCGAGATTTACATAACTATATGGTAATGCCTTTTCCAGTAAATCCATCTTTATGTGTTTCTGCTTATGTGTTTCCTCGGGACCACAAGAAAACGTAATCCCATACACTCCTAGGGAGCTGTTCTTCATTAATATGCATTACACTGAATTAGAATTGCGGCAATCATCTGGTGCGCTACGTAAATGTTGGTTACCGCGGTGATACCTGAGAGGTTGGGGCACTGAGTTTTATTACGGGGAATATTGCCGGATACGAGAGTGGTACTGCGACGGCGTACGAAAGCTTTGCGCGGGGTTCAAAGCCAGGTTTAGCGTTCCCTCGTTTACCGCGGAGCGCGCGAGGATGATGGACGGTGCGTCGGTGTGTTCGCCTTGCTGGTCGTTTTACACAAGGAATGCTGGCGCCAAGTTGCTTCACTCCCACGAGTCAACGATTTGAATAAGGGCGACATTCGACTGATGCGAGCTTCAGCCGCGCAAGGTTAATACTTGACGCGGCTACCCCTGCCCTGCGCCTAACGAATACCAAAACGCATTTGAAAAAAGTCGTGTTGAAACTACCGACAGCTGCTAAAATTACTCACTTTATTGTAAATTACGATCCTCGGACACAGAAATCATCAATGTAGCATACCTATTCGTACAAAATCATGGTGCTATAGTTACGTGTCGAAAAATTTCAGGGGTTCAGAGCAAAAGTGGAGTTAGCACATATTTCACTCTATCGACAAAAACTGATATAAAGTTAAAGTAACATATTTAATTGCAGATGAAAAATTAAACATTAATTTTGTTACAGTCAAAAAGAACAACTACAACCTTATGTATGATAAAATATACACAGACATTTCCATTTAAATCAAAGTTTCTTTTCTTTTTTCAGTTTATTTTCAATTTACTTCACATGATTCACTATGTAAGTAGGCTGTTCATGTTTTTATGTTGGTAACGCCACGTAGCGCTCTGTATGAAAATCACTGGCTGTGCTGTGTGAAGTCTGTGGCTGGTTTGCATTGTTGGAATTTGCTATTGTAGTGTTGGGCAGTTGGCTGTTAACAGCGCGTAGCGTTGCGCAGTTGGGGGTGAGCCGCCAGCAGTGGTGGATGTGGGGAGAGAGATGGAGGACTTTTGAGAGCAGATGATCTGGACGTGTGTCCATCAGAAACAGTAAATTTGTAAGACTGGATGTCATGAACTGATATATATATTATCACTTTTGAATACTATTAAGGTAAACACACTGTTTGTTCTTTATCAGATTCTTTCATTTGCTAACTATGCCTATCAGTAGTTAGTGACTTTAGTAGTTAGAATCTTTTATTTAGTTGGCAGTATTGGCGCTCGCTGTATATAATGAAGATTTTTGTGAGGTAAGTGATTCATGAAAGGTATAGGTTATTGTTAGTCAGGGCCATTCTTTTGTAGGGATTATTGAAAGTCAGATTGCCTTGCGCTAAAAATATTGTGTGTCAGTTTAGTGATGATCAGAATAAGTAAAGAGAGAAATGTCTGAGTACGTTCAGTTTTGGGGTTTATCAGCACAGTAATTCATTGATTTTTCTAAGGGAACGTTTCAACTAATGCACTTAAAAATTTCTGATCTTGCTTCAAGTATAATTAACTTTGTTTCTCTGTTTCTTGCCCTATTTTATGTCTTTTCTTAAATTATTTTTCTTCTGATTAATTATTAAAACTGCAAGCCTACAGGCAAGATCACTTAATATTGCTTCTTCTTCTTCTTCTTGTTCTTCTTCTGTTCACACAGACACCATTTTACCACCGCTTACTGAAACATCGTGTTCACGAAAATCTTGTTGGCAGTTTTGTGATCTTCCTCTTGTAGCACTAACAGCAGTTACGAGGAGCATTCGTAAAGTAAGGTCCGATTCGGCGCGAGATGGAAACCAGTGTGAAAAAACGATGGAACATTGCACAGATGTGTTGGGCCGTGTCTTTAGTGTGCCTGTCGATCGCTTCAGGTAGCTCTTTTCAGTTCAGGGTGCAAAGTTATCACATAGTAATTCCTAAAACAGCAGTGTCTCCCCCCAAGTATATGGATCTAGCAAGAGATTTCGCCTGAAGCTATGCAGCCCACATAACTTAAAAGTCATGCATTTCTTTCAAGACAATGCTCAACCGCATTATACAGGGCAATGAAGACGCTCCTGCAGCGTTTTCGATAGGAAGTGTTTGATAACCCTTAATTGGCTCCCTCCGATGTTCATCTCTGCGCACATGAAACCTTGGCTACTAACAAGGGAACCGCCCCATCGCACCCCCCTCAGATTTAGTTATAAGCTGGCACAGTGGATAGGCCTTGAAAAACTGAACACAGATCAATTGAGAAAACAGGAAGAAGTTGTGTAGAACTGTGAAAAAATAAGCAAAATATACAAACTGAGTAGTTCATGGGAAGATAAGCAACATCAAGGAGTCTGGTAACGCAGGAGCGCCGTGGTCTCGTGGTAACGTCAGCAGCAGTGGAGTGAAAGGTCCTTGGTTCAAATCTTCTATCGAGTGAAAAGTTTAATTTTTTATTTTCAGTTTATGTGACAAACTCTTATGTTTTCATCACTTTCTTGGGGGTGATTATCACATCCACAAGAAAACCTAAATCGGGCAAGGTAGAAGAATCTTTTTACCCATTCGCCAAGTGTACAAGTTAGGTGGGTCGACAATATATTCCTGTCATGTGACGCACATGCCGTCACCAGTGTCGTATAGAATATATCAGATGTGTTTTCCTGTGGAGGAATCGGTTGACCTATGACCTTGCGATCAAATGTTTCGGTTCCCATTGGAGAGGCACGTCCTTTCGTCCACTAATCGCACGGTTTTGCTATGCGGTCGCAAAACACAGACACTAAACTTATTACAGTGAACAGAGACGTCAATGAACGAACGGACAGATAATAACTATGCAAAAATAAAGAAAGTAAAATTATCAGTCGAGAGAAGACTTGAATCAAGGACCTCCCGTTCGGCAACTGCTCACGCTACCACGGGACCACGGCGCTCCTGTGTTCATATGGACCGTGATGTTGCCTATGTGGCCCATGGACTACTTAGTTTGTATATTTTGCTTATTTTTTCACAGTTCCACACAACTTCTTCCTGTTTTCTCAATTGATCTGTGTTCAGTTTATCAAGGCCTATCCACTGTGCCATCTTATAACTAAATATGAGGGGAGTGCGATGGGGAGGTTCCCTTGTAAGACAACATTTTGGCACAAACAACTTAACGCAGACCGACGTAGAGAATTGTCGGAAAGCATGGGCGGTTGCTTTCTGTGACGACGATACTGGCAAGTCTGTACAACCCTAAGACAAATATCCAGGTTGGAGCCACGACTATTTAGAGAGGCAGTTGGAAGGTGTGGCTAACTGTTGCGAATAAAAAAAATTTCATTTTCACTGTGGTTTCCATTTCGCGATCGATCGAACCTTACTTTCCGAACATCCCTCGAAGTATGTATGATGTAGTGGTGTAATGGACACCAGTAAATCAAGAGTATCCCTCTTCTTTTCGTTTGTGACTGACCTCTGATTCTTGTAAAGCTCTTACTGATGGACAATGGGTAGTGAATCTAGTTTATTTTGTTCTTCTTTATTACATTTATCTCAATCAATTCCAACAAATTGCTTAGTCTCCTTAAACGTCGTTATAAAGGGTATGCCTCTTTCATAGCTTAAGCACTAAATTTTTAACCAATTTATATGTTGTTGTTGTGGTGGTCTTCAGTTCTGCGACTTGTTTGATGCAGCTCTCCATGCTACTCTATCCTGTGCATGCTTCTTCATCTCCCAGTACCTACTGCAATCTACATCCTTCTGAATGTGCTTGGCGTATTTTTCTCTTGGTCTCCCTCTGCGATTTTTACCCTCCACGCTGCCCTCCAATACTAAATTGGTGATCCCTTGATGCCTCAGAACATGTCCTACCAACCGATCCCTTCTTCTAGTCAAGTTGTGCCACAAACTTCTCTTCTCCCCAATCCTATTCAACACCTCCTCATTGCACAATGGACATCAATGGAAGCAGGTGATCAGATAGGACCTGTCAGAGTCGTATCTAGCCGTATCAGCGTTCCCATATCACTCCACATGCCCCACAGCATTACAGAGCGTCCACCAGTTTGAATATTCCGTTGCTGACATGCGGGATCCATGGATTCAAGAGGTTGCCTCCATACCTGTAAACGTCCATCCACTCGATACAATTTGAAACGAGACTCGCTCGACCAGGCAATATGTTTCCAGTCATCAACAGTCCAATATCGATGTTGACGGGGCCAGACGAGGCGTAAAGCTTTGTGTCGTGCAGTCATCAAGGGTACACGAGTGGGCCTTCGGCTGCGAAAGCCCGTATCGATGATGTTTCGTCGAATGGTTCGCACGCTGACACTTGTTGATGGCGCAGCATTGAAATCTGCAGCAATTTGCGGAAGGGTTGCACTTCTGTCACGATGAACGATTCTCTTCCGTCGTCGTTGGTCCCATTCTTGCAGGATCTTTTTTGGACCGCAGCGATGTCGGAGATTTGATGTTTTACCGTAGTCCTGATATTCACGGTACACTCGTGAAATGGTCGTACAGTAAAATCCCCACTTCATCGGCACCTGGGAGATTCTGTGTCCCATCGTTCGTGCGTCGACTACAAACCACGTTAAAATCCACTTAAATGTTGATAACCTGCCATTGTAGCAGCAGTAACCGATCTAACAACTGCGCCAGACAGTTGTTGTCTTATATAGGCGTTGCCGACCGCAGCACCGTATTCTCCCTGTTTACCTGTCTATGTATTTGAATAAGCATCCCTATGCCAGTTTCTCTGACGCTTCAGTGCAATTTCACGACAGATCCGATCTTGAAAAAAAGAAAAAAAGGTTCCTCTCATATATTGTTGGAATCACCACTTAAAAGACAGTTCCTGAAACTTTGAAATAGGCTTGCTTGGAATAGTTTACGTCTGTCTTCATACTCTGCCGGTTCAGTTTCTGCAGGGTGCCCTGTTAGTTCTATATCGTAGGAGTCCTATACACTTGAGAAATATTCTAGGATTGGTCGCAGGAACGTTTTGTAAGCAGTCTCCTTTGTGAAACGCATTTTCCTAGTATTCTGCTGTCTTCATACTCTGCCAGTTCAGTTTCTGCAGCGTGCGCTGTTAGTTCTATATCGTAGGAGTCCCATACACTTGAGAAATATTCTAGGATTGGTCGCAGGAACGTTTTGTAAGCAGTCTCCTTTGTGAAACGCATTTTCCTAGTATTCTGCTGTCTTCATACTCTGCCAGTTCAGTTTCTGCAGCGTGCCCTGTTAGTTCTATATCGTAGGAGTCCCATACACTTGAGAAATATTCTAGGATTGGTCGCAGGAACGTTTTGTAAGCAGTCTCCTCTGTGAAACGCATTTTCCTAGTATTCGGCGAATGAACCGAAACCTGCCTCCTGCTCTACATGCGACTGAGCCTACGTGATCGTTGCATATCCATACAAACTGTTTCACTACCCAGCTGTTTTTCTGACATATCGGTTCCAAACATGTAGTCTTAGGATACGTTTTTTCGTTTTCTGAAGGACGCAGTTTACATTTTTGAACTTTTAAAGTAAGTTAGCAAATTTCGCAACAATTTCCAATCTTGTCAGTATCATACTAAATATTGGTGCAGCTCTTCCCAGACAGATAGATAAACGCATCTGCGAAAGTCTGATGTTGCTATTAATTCGCAGCGTGAGTCATAAAGGAGCGACGTTTAATAAATGGTATATAGTTCTTCAAAAAATTTTATTTAAAAATAATTCTCAAAAGATGTTGCCAGGTGAGGGCTGTTTTCATCAGTCCACTTCTCAAGCTGCTGTCGGATGTTGGCTTCCTCTCTGTCCAACATCGCTCTGTCAATTTGAAGACTTCCATACCGACTACTTTCTTCAGTTCTTCAAGTGTACGTTGTTTATTCTCGTATACACGTGACTTGAGGTAACCTCACAAAAAGTAGTCGCACATGGACAGGTCTGTGGAACGAGGAGGTCAACCAGCGCCACCAAACCGGGAAATGACGCGCCTCGAAAAAGAATCCGAATAGCTTCCATTGACATCCTTGCTGTGTGAGATGTGGCGACGTCCTGCTGCAACTAAACTCTCCAGATAGGCATTTGTTACCTCCTTTGTTCAGGCAGGAAAAATTCTCTGATCACCTGTCTGTAATGTTCCGAGGGTACAGTTACAGTGTTCCCGTTATCATCTTGGAAAAAGTATGGAGCAGTAACATCTGCACCGGTTACACCACACGGAACAGTGACCTCTGGAATATATAACAGTCTCTCATGCAATATTTTTGCATTTTCACTGACCCAATAACGACAGTTCTGTTGATTTACCATGCCATTCAAATGAAAATGAACGTCACCAAGCATAAACAATATAATGTTGTCATTTTTCTCATGTATGGCCTCCATTCCTCGAGCAAAATTCAGCCGCTGTAGATAGCCTAGGGTTCAATTGTTCCGCCACGGCCATTTTGTAGGGATGAAATCCTAGCTCAATATGCAAAATACGCCTTGATGAACGATTACTGGGACCCAGTTCAACATAATGTCCTCTAGCATATCGACCTTAACTACAGCGTATGGTTTGCCGAACTCTTTCAACATTTTCTGCAGCGCGTAATGAGCGAGAAACCCCTGGAGGTTTTCTATTCATCACTCTTCTTCGTAAAATGGTGTTACGAGTAGGAACACTATCATGTTTCGCAAGAATGAAATGGTAACGAAACTCACGCTGAACTGCGATAGACTCATTATTACGTACGTAACTATCGTAAGCGAACACACGATGCTGCACAGTTCACGGTTCTATGGCGTCGACTAAACAACATGCCTGGAGCTACCAAACATTTGACCACATCAATTCCCCCACTCCAACTACCTGAGCCTGAATAGTATCTGTTCTAATGTCTTCCGTCCTCTCTGCCTCACCCTGTATAACTACAATTAGTCCAGTACAGCTGAAGATATGTTTTGCGGGTCTCGACCGATTCATGCACCGGATCAAGGCGCCTGAAGATCAGTTTCTCTGGATTCGAAATCAGTAGCCTGCAAAGATAACACCGATAAACACAGCTCAAGAAACAAAACAAAACAAAAAAATTAGTCGGATAAGAGGACTCGCACTCTTAGGGTTCCATACAAACTTATTTATGCATACAGACAGTTCATCCATCGGAGGGAATGGAAGATCTCGACGATTTTGCCTGTTATCACCTTGATACTGGCAACATATCGGTCCTGGGAACTCAAAGACTTGCGAAAATGTTTTAATTTGAAATTTGAAGTCAGTTGACAAAAAATATTTTTTCATGTAATATAATTAGAAAATTAACACTCCTCGGATTTCTTCCGTTAATTGTACTGTTAAACATAGTTACCGCCAAATTTCGTGAGTCTAGGTCAACGGGACGTAGATTTTTGGACAACATGGTTGTGGTGAGAAGCAGAGATTAGTATGATCAATCAATAATTCAAGAGCAGTCTTAATCGCATTTATTTTTATTATTATACCGCCAACTGGTTTCAACCCGACGTAGGGGTCATCTGCGCGTCTACACTAGTTTCCTGCCGTTATGGAGACAGGAGTGACACCACCAGCAGCCGATCAATGGTGTAAACGCCCAGAAGATGACCCCTACGTCGGGTTGAAACCGGTTGGCGGTATAATAATAAAAATAAATGCGATTAAGCCTGTTCTTGAATTATTGACAACGGGACGTGTCATGTAGGTTTTAATGAGTGAGTTTGCGAGCATCGACCTACGCGGCGTAAATAACCGTATCTCTTGATTCATTGAATTACAAACGTAACATTTATTAAGCCACCAAGGGACTACAGACCTCAGTACGTGACATAAATTTCAACTTCATACAGCCACCCATTCGTGAAAAAAAAGGGATCAATTCCAATCTGAAAGAAAGCAGATGTTGCCAGGTGTGAAAATTACCGAACTATCAGTTTAATAAGTCACGGCTGCAAAATACTAACACGAATTGTTTACAGACGAATGGAAAAACTGGTAGAAGCCGACCTCGGGGAGGATCAGTTTGGATTCCGTAGAAATGTTGGAACACGAGAGGCAATACTGACCCTACGACTTATACGACCTTAGAAAATAGATTAAGAAAAGGCAAACCTACATTTCTAGCATTTGTAGACTAAGAGAAAGCTTTTGACAAAGTTGACTGGAATACTCTCTTTCATATTCTGAAGGTGGCAGGGGTAAAATAAAGGGAGCGAAAGGCTATTTACAACTTGTACAGAAACCAGATGGCAGTTATAAGAGTCGAGGGACACGAAAGGGAAGCAGTGGTTGAGAAGGGAGTGAAGCAAGTTTGTAGCCTATCCCTGATGTAATTCAGTCTGTATGCTGAGCAAGCAGTAAAGGAAACAAAATAAAAAATTGGAGTAGGAATTAAAATCCATGGAGCAGAAATAAAAACTTTGCCGTTTGCCGATGATACTGTAATTCTGTCAGAGACAGCAAAGGACCTGGATGAGCTGTTAAACGGAATGAACGGTGTCTTCAAAGGAGGGTATGAGATGAACATCGACAAAAACAAAACGAGGATAGCGGAATTTAGTCCAATTAAATCAGCTGATGCTGAGGGAATTAGATTAGGAAATGAGACACTTGAAGTAGTAGATGAGTTTTGCTATTTGGGGGCGAAATAACTGATGATGGTCGAAATAGATAGGATATAAAATGAAGACTGGTAATGACAAGCAAAGCGTTTCTGAAGAAGAGAAATTTGTTACCATCGAGTACAGAAGAAGAGAAATTTGTTAACATCAAGTGTAGATTTTAAGCGTCAGAAAGTCATTTCTGAAAGTATTTGTGTGGAATGTAGGCATGTATGGAAGTGAAACATGGAAGATAACTAGTAAAGACAAGAAGAGAAGAAGCTTTCGAAATGTGGTGCTACAGAAGAATGCTGAAGATTATATGGGTAGATCATGTAACTAATGTGGGGGTACTGAGTAGAATTGGGGACAAGAGGAATTTGTGGCACAACTTGACTAGAAGAAGGGATCGGTTGGTAGGACACGTTCTGAGGCATCAAGAAATCAACAATTTAGTACTGGAGGCCAGCGCGGAGGGTAAAAACCATAGACGGAGACGATGAGGTAAATACACCAAGCAGATTCAGAAGGATGTATGTTGCATCAGATTCAGAAGGATGTATGTTGCGGTTGTTACTTGGAGATGAAGAAGCTTGCACAGGATAGAGTATCATGGAGGGCAGCGTCAAACCAATCTCTGGATTGAAGACCGCAGCAACAGCACAGTGGGGACAAACAGTCGGGTAACAAATGACAAATATTTCTTTTCCTGTGATATAATTACAAATTAACAATTTTCAGATTTTTTCTTTGGTTATACCGTGAAACTTGGCTTCTTGTCAAGTCTCATGACTCTACGTCAACAGGAAGTACCCTGTGGGTCTAAGCCCGCCCGGTTAGCCGAGCGGTCTGACGCACGCACGGCTTTCCGGAGTGGCAAGGAGCGCCTGGTCTCCGGCACGAATCCGCCCGGCGGACTTGTGTTGACGTCCGCTGAGGCGGCCAGTCTGGATGGTTTTTAGGCGGTTTTCCATTTGCCTCGGCGAATGCGGGCTGGTTCCCCATATTCCGCCTCACCTACGCTATGTCGGCTATTACTGCGCAAACAAGTTCTCCACGTACGCGTACACCACCATTACTCAACCACGCAAACATAGGGTTACACTCGTCTGGAGTGTGACATTCCGGGGGGGGGGGGTTCCACCGGGGGCCGAACCGCACAATAAACCTGAGTTCGGTATGGGGCGGCGAAAGGGTGAAGTGGACTGCGGTAGTCGTCGTGGGGTTGTGGACCACTGCGGCTGCAGCGGGGATTGAGTCTTTCCGTCGTTTCTAGGCCCCTGGTTAACATACAATACAGTACATTACTAACGGTCTACTTGTTACATAGATACATTATAGTATATCACTGGAGGCTTGAATGTTAAAATTATTTTTTATCAGGTTACATTAATGGCCATTTATGGGGTTGTGGACCACTGCGGCTGCGGCAGGGACAGAGCCTCTCCATCGTTTCTAGGTCCCCGGTTAATGGTTCAAATGGCTCTGAGCACTATGGGACTTAACTTCTGAGGTCATCAGTTCCCTATAACCAACACACACATCCATGCCCGAGGCAGAATTCGAACCTGCGACCGTAGCGATCGCGCTGTTCCGGACTGAAGCGCCTCGAACCGCTCGGTCACAACGGCCGGCGTCCTCGGTTAACATACATACATACCCCGTAGGGCTTAATGAGTGAATTTGAGAGCATCAACTATGTGCATAAATGGCCGTCTCGTTTGATTCTACTGATGTAGAAGCTTCAGTTTTTTACACAGCCAAGGGACCGTAGACCTTCGTAAGTGAAGTTTCTACTTGATGTGTCTACCTGTTTGCGAGGAAAATAGTTATTACAGTCGGACGGAGAGACAGACAGATGGGCAAGAAAGTGATCCCATAAGAGTTCCGTTTTTATCGACTAAAATATGGAACCCCAAAATACTTTCCTCAGTAACGAGCAGTTGATATCTCTCGTACCTTCCACCAACAAGGGAAAGAGACGAAGATTGATAGGCTCCAGACGAAAGGTCACAACCCACGATGTGAGAAACGTGCTGCCCCGCCGACTTTGCGGGCTCCACAATGCGCTGACAACGCGCAACTGGATTATTGTCTGGAGGCGAAGGGCGCGACGCATTGTTAGGAGCCCGTTACTGCACCGGCGGCGGCGCTGTCGGCAGCTGCACAGATGATTACGTTGGAAAATTAGAACTTTATAGAAACGTTAATGTACCGTTTTGCCGACGAGCTCGGGCGCCCGGAGTTTCGGTAGTTCGGCCGGCTGGGAGGTATTCTGGAGGGGCGGCGTGAGGAAGGGAGAGGCGAGGAGGTAAGCCATTCTGAACCGCCGCCCCCTTTTCGCGTCGCGCTCCGGTAGGCATTGCGTTCAACCCTTCCGGAATAATTACATTTTCCTTTCCGGCAAATTACAAATAATTAAGATTCATTCAATGACGAAGATCTAATTAGTAATGTAAACAAAATTTATTTGACGGTAAAGCATGTTGAAAAGAAAATACACTCAAGTCGCTGCCACTGGGGGCTAGACCCTAGCACAATGGCTGGAGTATGTGTTAAGCGACTCGACTGAAAGGGTTGACGGGAGGTGATGGTGGCGTGGGAGACGCGAATGGGTAGAAGGGGGTGGGGGGAAGAGCTAAAGTCGGAGAAAATGAGTAGGAGTAACATGGCTGGCGAAGGAGGACGCTATGGGGGGGGGGGGGGGGAGAAGGGAAGAGGGGGAGCTGCTAGAATTGGATTTCACGTGGAAAATGTGTTAGTAGTTATGTGCGGTTGGCTAAAGGGGTTTGTTATAGCCGTGCGCTGAGGGGTGTTTGGCGCTGTGTCCCCCCTCCCCCCTCGCCCCGCCCACCACTTTCCCCCTATTTCTCGCTTCCCACCCCACAGCTACCAGAGGTCAGGCCACCGAAAACAGAAGCCAGACGCCGCTGCCTGTGTATTAAGGGGGTGATTCACTTGCAAGAATTGAGTTTTGCGGGGAAGATGACTTCTTGCAATGAACTTTGCGGAAAGCGTTCGCCCGCGAGGCAGTCTGTGCTCGGAGACTCGTGTATGTGAGGAATGTGTGTGAACGCGGAGGGAATAGGGGGGGGGGGGGAGGAGGAACGCGTGTGAAAGCGGGAGGTAGAGTGGGAGTGGGCGAGACCGCAGCCACGCACTGTGCTCGACATGGCTGTATCTGGGAACCGAATCGGAGTCGATGGTCGTAAACGGCAATGGCCGCAGGAGCCCGCAGTAGAAACTGTAGAGCTGTGTGTGTGTGTGTGTGTGTGTGTGTGTATGAGTGTGTGTGTTCGAATATTAGAGGGCGCAACGGCCCTCGGACACACTACGCCTCTCTCGGGAGTACCTAACATTCCAGTAGGACAACAAGACAACGAGACAGTGGTCTGAAGACTCGCACGGTGGCATTATTCGGTCCAGAAGGCAATATTACCTTGATTTCTCTATTCTAACCAATCCGCGGCATTGTTACCACTTCAAGTTATTTCCTACAATCGTCAATATTATCGTCGATTACTGTCTGGGCGCTGATGACCACGCTGTTTAGCGCCCGAAAACCTCAAACCACACACAATACTGTCGTAGTCTTGAGTCTGAACACTGGTTCAAGTTTCACTATAGGCTTTCCTGTGCAAACCTCTCCACTTCTGCATTCCAATAGACAACCGGTCTACTTTTCTCTAAGTAGTATACTGAAATATCACAAAATGTTTCAGACATCTAGTACAAACATTTTTGTGCGTAAAATAAACATCTCAGACAATTTAACTCTTGGGAAATTCAGTTCATAAATATACTCATCCAGCTGGATAATATTCGTTGTTTACGCGTTCTTCGTCTTCTCTCTTCCTCTTCTTGTTTCTCTTTGTTGCCATGGCCTCTTTAGTTGCCTCAAGGCCCCACTTTACAATTTTGGCCACTCTCAGGGAGTCAGTTGCCAGCAGCGATCATATCATATTGAACCCAGAATATATTCCAAGCAAATCTACAACTTCACACCTGCTTGCAGCGCACTAAATAACTTTCCAGACAGGTTACCATCCACATTGACAGTCGGCCTCATCACTAAAACAAATAATATCCAACATACCTAATATCATAGTTTAGAAATCAAAATTTTTTGGCTGGCGTTGCAATATAAAATCCTTGAGACATTCTCTCACAAGTTGCAGCTTTCCTCGTAAGCACAGCAACAATAGCTTACTATCATTTATGTCCCTGTGTAAGGGATTAATTGTTCCTTAAACTGCAAATAGCAGGAAGTGATGGCCAACATAAACTTCACCAGTTGCATCACTTGTTGGAGTCCACCTAACATCTAGTCGATTCATAGATGTACTTCCTGGCGAAATAACACGAGTGCTGTAAAACACAGATTTCTTTTCCCTTACCAAAATACTTTTAGGAGGCATAATAACTTTCGAGCATGACTAAACAGCAGCAAGTCAGACAATAGGGAAGTTTATAAGCAAAACAACACTCCAAACCATAAGGGAAAACATATGAGCATCACAAAGCGTATCCTCTAACATGGATGACAACTCGAAAAACAGCTGAATAACGTATCTTTCGCGAGTAGGAGTCTAATGACATTTCACATATCAAAGCAGCGGAAACATGGGTGTGGCTACATATCGAGAGATCCTTAAGTTTGTTTTTAAATAGCTTCTCGATATTTACTTCAATTCTTTGAACTACAATTTTGTTTCGACAATGCCAAAAATCGATTTAAGATTAAAAACAAAAACAATTGATTTGTTTCAGCGGATTCACAAGCAAGTGACCTTAAAATGCTTATTGGAAAGGTTTGATATCCAACTGATGTCTGAGGCATACAACATCACGTGATCGCCTCTTGTCCTTTTGGCAGCTAAAAATTGGTGGATAAATTTTCTTCCACCTCCTTGAATCGAGCCTACCACTTCTCTACCGAGCGTCTCTTACCAGCGTTCTTTAGCAATGTAAGTTACAAAGACGGGAAGTAACTTTAGCCATCGGAATCAATCCCCGGTTGATGTCTTATGAACACTATCTGTTTTTTACTGTTTTCAAAAAATGGTTCAAATGGGTCTAAGCACTATGGGACTTAACATTGGAGGTCATCAGTCCCTTAGACTCAGAACTACATAAACCTAACTAACCTAAGGACATCACACACATCCATGCCCGAGGCAGGATTCGAACCTGCGACCGTAGCAGCAGCACGGTTCCGGACTGAAGCGCCTAGAACAGCTCGGTCACAGTGGCCGGCTTCACTGTTTTCAATTTTGGAATTTCTACCTGATTTTTTTCTTTTATACCCACTTCAAAGTCTACACTGCACTCAGCCCGAAGGTTGGTTTGAACATCGCAGTCTTAACCGGCCAGATATAGGGGGGCAGGATGTTAATAATGGGCTCCATACCACGGTGCAGCTCGTCATTTTTCTCACACACAAATCACTGTCGAACGTGTGAGAAGCGTAACCTTCTTCATAAGCAAATACAATTAGGACAGCCGGCCGTGGTGGCCGTGCGGTTCTAGGCGCTCCAGTCAGGAGCCGCGCTGTTGCTACGGTCGCAGGTTCGAATCCTGCCTCGGGCATGGGTGTATGTGATTTCCTTAGGTTAGTTAGGTTTAAGTAGTTCTAAGTTCTAGGGGACTGATAACCACAGCAGTTGAGTCCCATAGTGCTAAGAGCCATTTGAACCATTTGAACAATTAGGACAGTTTCAAATACTCGTTCGCACGCCCTTAAGCCCAATCTTTGAGTAAGTTCTGGAATCAGTGAGAACCTCAGTAGGTGAATAGGGAGTAATTGACAGTGAAGCTGCCTCCTGCCAAGAAACACGATGGGAAAAAAACTGACAAAAAATTATTTCGAGAGAGAAAATATTACGCGGATTTGCTTTCGTCTCTCATCTGGCGAGATGGTGCTCGATCTGTGGGACTAGGAGAATTACTCGTCTATTTCTGCCACTTAGGAACGAACCGGAGGCTCGCCCGTAAAAAAGGGGCGTGACAAAGGAGCCGGAATAAAAACTGAGATATTGCCAGAATTACAGACGAAAGAAACAGGAAGATGATGCAGGTCTCTGTGTAGAACCTACCCAAATGAAAGCCATAAATTCCTCGCCTTATTTTATTTCGGTGCTCTCTGCCTCCGCCCTCATTTTTTCCCTCCGCCCTCCGCCCCGACGCCTCCTTTATACCAAATGAAAGCGAAACTTGCGCAGTAGGTTGGGGCGAAGGCGTCTGTCGACCAGGGGTGGCAGCGAGGAAGGAGCGGCGTGGCCCGGTGTCGTATCAATGCCATCTTGCGGCGCCGACCACCGCCGCCCGCTCCGGCATTCCCCGCGGCGCACCGAGGCGTCTTCCGGATGCGCAGTCTGACATAATTTCGTAATCAACTGTTGGTCCAAAGTCAATCACGACACGTAACAGCAAACTCTTAGAAAATAGCCGAAAATTTGATACCCTGTGCATTCCTTGTTTTGTACATTAAACATATTTATGACAAAAATGCAGCGCAGGGTGTTCCAAAAAGGTTGCCTGCATTTTGAGCAAGTGTTACTGAAAAGCTGTTCATCTGAAGATACATTAACTGAATTCTGCTTCCCGTGAAATGCGCAAAACAGTTTCGCACAGGCATGCCACCACTTTGACTGACATACGATGTTGATGGTGCAACTGAAGCCACATTGTGTTCCTTGGTAAGCTGAGCTCAAATGAATTGCTAGGATGCAACGCCCTCAGCGGAGAAAATCTCCGACCCAGCCGGGAATCGAACCCGGGCCCTTAGGATTGACAGTCTGTCACGCTGACCACTCAGCTACCGGAGCGGACAGCGCTACAGAAGAACTGATCAAGATAATGAATCGCCGGCCGGGGTGGCCGAGCGGTTCTAGGCTCTACAGTACGGAACCGCGCGACCGCTACGGCCGCAGGTTCGAATCCTGCCTCGGGCATGGATGTGTGTGGTGTCCTTAGGTTAGTTAGGTTTAATTAGTTCTGAGTTCTCGGGGACTGATGACCTCAGAAGTTAAGTCCCGTAGTGCTCAGAGCCATTTTTTTGATAATGAAACGATTTGAAGGTCCAATTGAAGCGAGAAAACTAAGTTTTTTTAATACATTAATAAGTTCTCATGTGAGCTCCACTTGTTGCTATGCAGACATATTCGATTTCACTTCATGTCTTTTTGTAGTACCTATGGTGTTACAGTCGTGAAGGCTGCCGAAATTCGCTCCAGCAAACGTCTCAGATTTAATTTTTTTTTGCATAGACCATGTTTTAGTATTTCATCCATCCTGAGCAACTGTAGTTTTATATATGTCGAAATAATAAGCAACTAGAATGAGATTTTCACTCTGCAGCCGAGTGTGCGCTGATATGAAACTTCCTGGCAGATTAAAACTGTGTGCCCGACCGAGACTCGAACTCGGGACCTTTGCCTTTCGCGGGCAAGTGCTCTACCATCGAAGCAGGCAAAGGTCCCGAGTTCGAGTCTCGGTCGGGCACACACTTTTAATCTACCAGGAAGTTTAATAAGCAACTAGTTGCGTAAAAGAAATTTGACTTCCTTAACCGGTTTCAGGCACTTCTGATGAAGGGCACTAACTGTCAGAAACCGGTTAAGGAAATAAAACCTCTTTACGCAACTGGTTGCGGATTATTTCGATACAAACAATCACAAGACTTTGAAGAAGGTGTATTGGGAAAAATGCTGTTGATCGCATACCATTAGTCGTTGGATAGACAGACTATCTGCTGAATGTGGGAACCGCCCGTATTTAGTACTGCGCAGGCTCCTTACAATGTGGATCGTTATCACAGTCTAATTTCGGCTGATAAACGCGTAAAGTGAACTAATTGTCGGTCCGAGCGGGCACAGGAGAAGCGAAAGTGTTCAGAGTATTGAGACGAAGGCTAAAAACAGTTTGCGCCACGTGGGTTCAGATGATGTTGACGGACGTCCACAAGGAAATACGGAGGACAACGTGCAGTGAACTTTCTGACGCTTCGAGAATTCTCGAAATCGCTTCATTGCAAGAACTGTGGTAGGAAATAATATTGGGTGCATCACTTTGAATCGATGGAATGGCATCACGCAAACTCATTGAAGAAAAGGAAAAAGTCCAAAACTACACCTTCAGCAGAACTGTTTCTTGTGTTCATCATGTCACATGGAACCACTATCAATTCTAGGGCATATGTGCAGACCATTAAAAAACTTCATTTTCGAATGTGTCGGCAAAAACACGATGGTTTGCTGCTGATTTGTAACGGCCTGCCACAGGTCAGTGAGAAAATCACCATCAAGATCTCAAAGCTGGAGTGGACACTCTGTAGCGCCCGCGCCACAGCCCTCATATGGCACCGTGTGGTTACCCCCTCTTCCATAAATTGAAGGAAAATCTTCACGGAACGATATTTCAAGGTGATGACTCCACTGGGAAGGTTCGTAAACAATGGCACAAGTGTGATGGTCTTGACTCCTGCCGTGCAGGTAAACAACCCTTAGTTCCACGGTGGCGTAAGGCAACTCAGAGTGATGAAGATTATGTGCAAAAATGACATTTTACCTCTCAAGAATGTATCACACACTGAAAAAAATATCAAAGGTATCTGAGACAAATCCACTGTTTAAAAAAACTGGGAATTTCTTTTGGAGCGAACCTCTACAAGCCTTTCGAAATTATCTTTTACGGTTCTTTTAAGAAATCAATATTTCGAATGTTGAAACCAATTTAATAAGTTACCCCAATTTTGCTACCATGAACTGAGGATCCCTACCAACTGAAGACCACAGTATGACAATAGGTTTCGAGGGAGACCAACACATTTGACTATATCCAAAACACTATCGCTTATGAACAAAGCAAGCTCTTGCGTAATATTGACAATCACTTAAAATATTGTTTTGAAAAGTAATGTTTATTCAGCAGATACTGGAGGACGAAAGATCATGATTTATGCACACTACTATGATCGAAACGCATCAGCTGAGTTAATATCATAAAAAAATCGGAATGTTAGAGCCTCCAAGACTTCGAAAATATTACAGAATTGCAAAATCTAACAGCAGTTTTGGAATCAGCACGAAAGTTCCTCCAAGATGAGATAATTTATACGTAAATTATAAGTCCTTTCAAATTTTTTACAGATGGGGGGAGTGATGTCTCTGACTACATTTTGTGTAAACACCAACGAGCCGTTCTAGGTGCTTCAGTCTGGAACCGCGAGACCGCTACGGTCGCAGGTTCGAATCCTGCCTCGGCCTGGATGTGTGCGATGTCCTTAGGTTTGTTAGGTTTAAGTAGTTCTAAGTTCGAGAGAACTGATGACCTCAGATGTTAAGTCCCATAGTGCTCACAGCCATTTGAACCATTTTGTAAACGCCAAACGTCACGCAAGAGTCAGTTAATGCTATGATCTACAGTCCTTTCATTTTTGTGAAATGCAGACAGATTTAGGTTGGCATGAGTGTATAAACGTGTCGGGTGACATGTCATGTTCACTGCGAGTTCAGAAAACAGATGCTATACTGTGAAGGCATATTTTGTTTAGCAATACTGACCACGCATGTAGATATAAAATCTGGAAGCAGAAGTGAACTTTCGGACCAGAGTCCCAGATTCAGCTGCAGCCATCACATAATTTCGATGACATCCACATGTTTTATTGCTGGATTAAATTGCAAGTCATTCCGTCCAGTAGCTGTCGGTATACAACTCTCTGAATAAGGCAGAGTGCATGAATCCTCAGAAAAGGAAAAATTTATGCGAGGCTATGAAAGTGACCGAGACGATCCACGTGAAGAAGTGAAAGGAAGTGCAACCACAGCGGAAATCGTCGAAAAAGTACTCAATATGATATCAGAAGATTGGCGTACTAAGGTACGTGACATTTCCCAAGATTGTAGGCATTTTAAACCAACGTGACGTCTACATTTTTCATGAACAACTGCACACGAGAAAGCTTTACGCATGGTAGGTGTCACGGCTGCTCACAACGGACTATAAATAAATTCCGAACAGCAGTTGGCACGTTTTGGGAGTAAAAGTAAAGGTGAATTTCTGTTTGTTTTATGGGGAAATGGCTGAAACATAGATTCTTCATTCTAAACCTGAATCAAAGCAACAATCGAAACAGCGGACAAAAACAGGTTCTTCATCTCCAAAGAAGGCGAAGAAAGAAAAAAAAAATCATCTTTCATCAAGACAGTGGACTTGCCCAAAAAATTCCTTCACAGTGGGTAAACTGGCGGACATGTGCTGTCGAGTGTTGTCTAATCTACCCTGTTTCCCAAATTTTGATCCCTCAGACTTTTATTTCCTCTCAAAACTCGAATTCTTTCTTGCTGATAAGCGGATTCTTTCAAGCCAAGAAGTGACTGCAGTACTTTGAGAAGAATACAAGGCAGATGGAGTAATATCACAGGAAACCCCGCTAGATGAGTTCCCTGTTGCTGGTAAAGGAGATTATATTGAAAAGTGAAAAGTCGGGACGATAACTTTTAAGACCAACCTCGTACAAACATGTTTTCCTTTATATAGAGTAGCCATACAGCCATACAAAACATATAGTACCTCAAAAGACGGAACAAACTATTCACACATGCACTACTACGAAAAAGTATAAAGTATGCTAACAGTTAATTACATGTTCCACAGATTATTTGCACAGTTTATATCGAAATGATCTGGAGTGAGTCAGTTTACAGGCAACCTACAGGCTACGCTGACTGCCTGAACTACGTACACAGATTACGAAATAGCTCAGTAGCTTAAATTTACCAAAAATCAACATTATACTGTAGGAAATACTGCAACCAGCCACAAGTTTTCTGAAATGATTTTGTCGTATCTTGCTGCTGGTTGCAGTATTTCCTACTGTGTAATTTCTGAAAACAGCTGCGGTGTTCCCTTAGTATAATTGATAAAAAAAGCAACATTTTATTATTTTTCGCAGCTCATGTGACAAGCGAAGATGTACTAAAGAAGGAACTAAAACATGCTACACTGCTCAATTAAATAGTCCTCTACAGTACAGAAACAGTCGTTCAACTGTAATGATTTTAGGTAAGATTTAAAATTTACGTTGTCACCCGTACAGTACTTTATGTCATTCGGCGAATTACCAAAGTTTTTTGTGGCTACATATTAAATTGTCTTTAAAGCCATTGACAGCCTTAACAGTAAGTAGAGTAGGGCAGTTCTTTCCTGTAGTGTTATCACTGTGGACATTACTGTAATTTTCTAATTTTTATGAGTTAGGTATGCCGAATTTCATTAACAAATATTTTTAGAAAGTGCAGCTAAAATACAAAACTCAAGGTCCAAGGCTAGACTTTGGCTGAACACCATACATTAATTGTATGATGGTAATAACCGTCATATTCTATCCGATAAAACTAGTCGGATACGAAAGGTGTAAAGCATGATTAGAATTACACACAAGGAACACATTTTTCTTCGTCCTTTTTTAATTTTTCATTTCTCCAAACTCCTTTTGTCGATTGAAAGCAAACTTCAAAAGAGAAAAGTAAAGAAACTTCAGTTAAAACGTTGGGATCTGCTCGAAACAGAAAATAGGAGCTCAGCCAAGTAGTGAACTGGTGAAATGTTTTTCGAAATTTTAATTTTCTTCCAAATTTTTATGTTACACTAGATCTCACCGACAGAATCGACTAGGTTCTCCTCCAGGTGTTTCTAATAAAGAATCAAAGAATCAAATTAATTTCGAGTTCGATATTTCGTATCTGATTCCAGTAACTACTGGAATCTGTGAATTTTCAGCAAAATAATGCTCCTTGTATGCATATCGTCCACATACAAACAAAGTAAAACGGTAGTGCATCTTTGCGACCACCTTGCTCTTCTGTTCATTGTTTGAGCCCTGAACATTACGGGGGAATACGTGACACCCTGTAACGAATGTTGGTAGCATTAAGGAACGACTGGAAAGAAATTCTACAAGTGGTTGGAAAATAAAGCGAACTAATATCTTAGGGCAGTGGTTCTCAGACTCCGGGAGCGGAGGTAAAAGGAGCGGGGCGGCGGAATTAAACTTTCAGAGAGGCAAAAATGATTTAGTCAAAATCCAAGGTTATTTTAAAAGTTATCTCTAACATTAATGTTTTGTTACATTGATATTTCTTAGGCCATCATCTTTATGTTATTATAATAACATAATCATCAGTTATTTGACTTCTGCCGTCTCTTCTAGACTACAGTTTCCAGTGATACACATGCATGTTTTCCAACGTGATTTACGAACTTTCCAATAGATTATAGTCTTAAATATTCCTTATTACTTCGAATGCAGTAAAGAACTTAGTTCCATCTACCATCCATTCGCCTGGCTTCACGTCCCGTCCACCTCCACGGGATTTTCATTATGGTGCTAATCACATCTTCCACTCCAAGATGTTCCTTAATCTATTTACTCTCCTCTCTCTCCTAGAAATTTTCTTTATGCTTCTCCCCATTCCTCACCGAGTAGCCCTCAGTTCTGAATGATTCCCACACGTACAGTCCATGACTCACTGTCGGTGGAACACATTGACATTCAATTTTCAGTTTCAGACGCACTGGATGCTTTACCCGTAAAACTTTGCATTTTAGCAAAGTCACTCAAACCATTTTCATTTTTTTGTTTAATTCTTTTGCTATCCATCTCCAGTCTTATCAGTCAGAATCTTCCACACAGTAATAAGTTCCATTACCAACTGCTTCCCTGCTTTGGCGAATCGACAAGTAAATGTCTGGGTTCTAACACAAGACCATTTTCAGTGAATGAAGGAACATTGTCAGATAGTTTAAACTGAGTCAAACTACAATTCTTTGGATTCCGTAAAGGAAATTTTGTGGAACGCTCGGTGCCGTGTATCCATTATTGTCGGTAAAAGCATGTTAAATAATTCTTTCGCCGCTTGTTAGTAGAACAGCTTCATAATTGTAAATGAAAAGCACAAAATCGAGTGTGTTCTGCCCTATTAACGTATTTTAACTGACTATCGTCACCGAAGAGTGTACAATATTAGTAAACAACACTCGAAAGATGTTACACATGGAGAGTAAAGTACGAACACAGAATAAATGTCATTCTTGACAGTGCACTTGTAACACAATTGAGAAATGTTAAACAGTAAATGAATACAAACGGAACAAACGAAATTCGAAAAATATAGTGCCTATATAATAATTTAATTTAATTAACATTCGCAATAAAGTAAAGTTATTATATGACAAAAATACTGAAGAACAACTTGAAGAGGTATTGCATGTGAATTGTGATGCAGAAACAGAATAAAATGTAGAACTGGCAAGTACGACAACAGAACATATGGAGTTCATAGAAAATCACAGTATAAGAAATAAATACTACAAGAATGGGGTGGAGACCATACTGAAACAGACTGGAGCATACAATGTCGAAATCATCGAAAACGCTGAGTATTACGTGAAGTTTAAAAGAGGGAAAGCCTTTAGCTGTGTTTATTTATCGAATACTGAAATAAGACTGTGGGCCAGACTTTTTTGCTTTGCAGGACTCCCAACAGATTAAGTTTTTGGCATTTGCTTGCTAAGCGAGGACATGGTACTGTGGGTGTTAGCTGTGACCTGCACTCAGCACACGCTCTGCAAATGTGGGGTCATAATTTCGCAGCTACCTGCTGCGTTCATGTTCAGCGTACCTAATTCCTGTTTCACTGTCTGATTTACCAGTACAAAGCTTATCACAATCATGACAAATAGTCTTGTACAACCAACTGTTGGCTGATAATTGAGTCTTACCGTTCCTACCGAAAGTACACTGGGTTGTAATGTTTCTCACATAGTAGGAAATCCTATAGTAACAAGATTTCAGTGTTTTGGCTACATTCTATGATACTTGTCCTAAGTATGAGACTGTACACCACTTCTTGCAAACATTAGGAGGGACAACAAAGTGAGCATGGAGGATGAGTATAATTCTCAATTTTTGGTTCCTATGCAAGGTGTAATAAATCAGGACAGGTTTATAACCATTGGTTTAGGCAATAAACTAATTGCCCAGTTCTGCTGTGAAATCTGCCTTGGACATGGGAACAAATACGAGACGGCGCATCTTTGAGTAGAGAGCTGCAAATTCGTATGATGCTGGATGTTGTGGCAATGTCAATAGCTGCAGTTTTCCTATAAATTTTGAAACAATGCATCTAATTGCAGAAGCATTACACTGTTAATAATGGTATTTACTCTGCGTTCGTACCTCACTCTCGATGTAAGAGCGCTTTCAATGCTGTGCACCAATACTGTACGATCTTTGACGACGGTAGTCAAAGTCTGATAACGGCATTGAAAGCCGAAAACTGGTTAAAAAAGTAAATGAATACCGTAGCGTATACTCAGTATTGTGTTATCCGTTGATAATTAATCGGTGGAAGCTTTAATATAGTGACTTTCCTTCGCAGCAGCCCGTAAATAAATCTTTAGACTGTGATAATAACGTAGATAAAAGGAAGCTAGCAAACAAACTTGTACCATAAATTGAAACTTGCGCTGAATCACACCAAACCGAACATAAAATGTTTGTTAGAACAGCAAGCACCAAAACTCTCATCGACGCATTATTCTTGGTTTAACATGAAAAAAAAATGCAAAAATACACTAGTGTTATTTCTTTGAACTTTAATTAAATGTTACTTATTTTTCGTCACTTTCAAAAATTTATCAGTTTAATAAGTCACAGCTGCAAAATACTAACGCGAATTCTTTACAGACGAATGGAAAAACTGATAGAAGCCGACCTCGGGGAAGATCAGTTTGGATTCCGTAGAAATGTTGGAACACGTGAGGCAATACTGAGCCTACGACTTATCTTAGAAGAAAGATTAAGGAAAGGCAAACCGACGTTTCTAACATTTGTAGACTAAGAGAAAGCTTTTGACAATGTTGATTGGAATACTCTCTTTCAAATTCTGAAGGTGGCAGGGGTAAAATACAGGGAGCGAAAGGCTATTTACAATTTGTACAGAAACCAGATGGCAGTTACAAGAGTCGAGGGGCATGAAAGGGAAGCAGTGGTTGGGAAAGGAGTGAGACAGGGTTGTAGCCTCTCCCCGATGTTATTCAATCTGTATATTGAGCAAGCAGTAAAGGAAACAAAAGAAAAATTCGGAATAGGTATTAAAATTCATGGAGAAGAAGTAAAAACTTTGAGGTTCGCCGATGACATTGTAATTCTGTCAGAGACAGCAAAGGACTTGGAAGAGCAGTTGAACGGAATGGACAGTGTCTTGAAAGGAGGATATAAGATGAACATCAACAAAAGCAAAACGAGGATAATGGAATGTAGTCAAATTAAAATGGGTGATGCTGAGGGAATTAGATTAGGAAATGAGACACTTAAAGTAATAAAGGAGTTTTGCTATTTAGGGAGTAAAATAACTGATGATGGTCGAAGTAGAGAGGATGTAAAATGTAGACTGGCAATGGCAAGGAAAGCGTTTCTGAAGAAGAGAAATTTGTTAACATCGAGTATAGATTTAAGTGTCAGGAAGTCGTTCCTGAAAGTATTTGTATGGAGCGTAGCCATGTATCGAAGTGAGACATGGACGATTAATAGTTTAGACAAGAAGAGAATAGAAGCTTTCGAAATGTGGTGCTACAGAAGAATGCTGAAGATTAGATGGGTAGATCACATAACTAATGAGGAGATATTGAATAGGATTGGGGAGAAGAGAAGTTTGTGGCACAACTTGACTAGAAGAAGGGATCGGTTGGTAGGACATGTTTTGAGGCATCAAGGGATCACAAATTTAGCATTGGAGGGCAGCGTGGAGGGTAAAAATCGTAGAGGGAGACCAAGAGATGAATACACTAAGCAGATTCAGAAGGATGTAGGTTGTAGTAGGTACAGGGAGATGAAGCAGCTTGCACAGGATAGAGTAGCATGGAGAGCTGCATCAAACCAGTCTCAGGACTGAAGACCACAACAACAACAACAACAATGTGTTATTTCCCGCCCACCTCTCATACTCCCTCTCCCGCCCCCCGCTTCCTATAAAGCCTATGTCCGTGCTAAATTTTGTACAGGTTAGTGGATGGTCTCCTTGACGGTTAGTGGTTTCAGAAAGATTGGGAGTCTCTATTTTAGAGAAAGTGGAAATATATGTTACGTAAAGGGAGGAGACAGACAAACTATTCAGCGACCACAATTAATTTACACGTTACGTTCATTTCAACATTCTTGGCGATCTCTGCATTGGATGTTGACTGCATCTAGTGGATGCTGACGTCTGCAGCTCGCTCAGTTTTCCCGTCCAGACCGCATCCACTCTCCTTGGCTTATGTAAACACCTCGCTATCGGAAGATGCGTCATCACTCCATCAGTACTTTAAAATTTCAGAATGCACTAATTCACGGAATAATGTAGACAGAGAGGTAAAAATTGACACACATGCCTGACATGACATGAGATTTTGTTGAAATCCAAAATTAGGAATGCTTAAAACAGCAGTTTCTCACCATATCTCCTGATGTGCTGTACAGTGCTGTTCACAACATTGTCCCTCGACTACAGGTGTTGTTGATGGATCACGGCCGTCAAGCTGCGCATTTCTTGTCAGCTGTTATGCTAAATATTGCTTTTGTATCATATGATGCGCCATATGTCGTTCGTTTTGTTCCCTTTTTTCGGTTTCAGTAAGACCCCATGTTTACCTGTATTATTCCGTGAAGTATTTAATTTCCAATTTTAATGGTCTTTTGGGTCACCCTGTAAATCACACTGAAGTTTACAAAAATTATATTAGGCACAAACTAAGGGATAGCGCAAATGCATTTTAAAAATATTTTTCGCTTCAACCATTAACTGTACCTTTGCTATAAGTATTTGTTCACATTTAAAGTTCTTCCAGATTCTAAATTGGCTAGAATAGATGTTCATATATATCCACTGTTTTTTCCATTGATTTGATATAATAACACAAGATCTATACACTTCATTGATCCTATGATTTATACTTTTATTTTTCGGCAACTGAAAGAGCGTCAAAGGACACTGTTTATAAATTTTCCGTATTTTTCTCTTTTACCATATAGTTCCCGAAAATGGAAAGTGTATGGTCACATTTGGAAGCACGTTGCTGCAAATGTGCATACAAGAAATAAAACCAGTGGTATGGTAAATAACAACTGCTTCTATTCATTGTTCCTGGGGCGAATGGAGGCTACTCTAGAGACGAACGAGCTGTCAGAAGAGCGTGAGTAGGTGTGGAGGTTCAAATGTGTGTGAAATCTTATGGGACTTAACTGCTAATGTCATCAGTCCCTAAGTATACACACTACTTAACCTAAATTATCCTAAGGACAAACACACACACCCGTACCCGAGGGAGGACTCGAAACTCCTCCGGGACCAGCCGCACAGTCAACGACTGCAGCGCCTCAGACCGCTCGGCAAATCCCGCGCGGCTGTGGGCAGGTGGCGAAGCTGTCCCAGTCCTCGCTGTAGGGAAAGCGGAAAAGAAGAGAATCGAAGCATCTGATATGTGGTGTTAGCGAAAGATGCTGGAAGTTGGACTGATAAATAACAAATTAAGGTTTTCCGCAGAATTGGCGAAGAACGGAGTATGTTTGTTAGTTAATCAGTTGTTTGCATGTTCTGTGGGTCATATTTACGACTTCTCGCTGTGATATGTAACGAGTCAGCAGCGTTACAGTTGTATCTTCTCAGCAAACATGAGAACCGTTCACTGAATTTATTAACAGTACTTAGCTATGTTTAATGTCTCCCTTTCCCTCTCTTAACTCACTCACAATGTCTCTCTCTCACACATAGACACCCATACACACGGCATTCACACATGCACGCACAATCATATTACCATACATCCAAAATTCTTCTAGGTGGTTGGTTGGCTTGGGGGGAGAGGACCAAACAACGTGGTCATCGCTCCCATCGGATTAGGGAAGGATGAGGAACGCAATCGGCTGTGCCCTTTCAAAGGACCCATCCCGGCACTTGCCTGAAGTGATTTAGGGAAATCACGGAAAACCTAAATCAGAATGACCGGATATGTGTTTGAAGCGTCGTCCTCCCGAATGCGAGTCCACAGTGCTAATCACTGCGACACCTCGCCCCGATAGCTGAGTGCTGCCGGCACGGTAGCTCAAGAGTGTTCGGTCAGAGGGTTACCCGCGCTCTGTAATAAAAAAAAAAAAACTGAGTTAATGGAACATCCGAACCGAGCAAGTGGAACAAACAATCACGAACAAAATGAGATCAAGGAGAAAAAAAAAAGTGGTCAGAGCGACGGACTGTCATGCCTTGGGTCCCGGGTTCGATTCCCGGCTGGGTCGGAGATTCTCCGCTCAGGGACTGGGTGTTGTGTTGTCTTTATCATCTCATCCCCATCGACAAGCAAATCGCCGAAGTGGCGTCAACCCACAAGACTTGCACCAGGCGGCTGGTCTACCGTCGGCCCTAGCCACACGACATTTCCATTTCCATCTCCGCGGACGGCAATACATGCTCTTCCACGTGCTCCCATGCTGGCTACAAGACTGATAAGTAGTTGTTGTGGTTGGATGTTCCGTTCCTCCACCATCGCCATTCACAACTGCTGGATGGTCTTGCATTTTTACCTCGCTCGGTAATTCTTCTAGGGAGCAGAAGGAGTTGTCAGGCAGATATGATCTTGTGTCTGAAGTTCATTTTATTATGTATTAAATGCTTTACATCATTGGGTAGATGGTCGAAGACTTTTATGGTTGAATACCTCATACCTTTCTGTGTCACACTAAGGCCCACTGACGGAGTATGTAAATCAGATTAGATTAGATTAGATTAGTACTTGTTCCATAGATCATGAATACGACAGTTCGTAATGACGTGGAACGTGTCAAGTTAATAAAAGGTGTCTGGGGAAATTACCCACTTACTATATCAAAAAATTCATCTAATGAGTAGAAGGAGTTGCCATTAAGAAATTCTTTTAATTTCCTTTTAAATGCTATATGGCTATCTGTCACACTTTTGATGCTATTAGGTAAGTGACCAAAGACTTTTGTGGCAGCATAATTTACCCCCTTCTGAGCCAAAGTTAGATTCAACCTTGAGTAGTGAAGATCATCCTTTCTCCTAGTTTTGTAACCATGTACACTGCTATTACTTTTGAATTCGATCGGATTGTTCATAAAAAATTTCATAAGTGAATATATATATTGTGAGGCTACAGTGAAGATCCCTAGCTCTTTAAATAAGTGTCTGCAGGATGATCTTGGGTGAGCTCCAGCAATTATTCTGATTACACGTTTTTGTGCAATGAACACTCTTTTACTCAATGATGAGTTACCCCAGAATATGATGCCATACGAAAGCAGAGAATGAAGATAGGCCTGATCCGCTAATTTACTCAGATGTATATCGCCAAAATTTGCAATGATCCTGATAGCATAAGTAGCAGAACTCAAACGTTTCAGCAGATCCTCAGTGTGTTTTATCCAGTTCAACCCCTCATCAATGCATACACCTAGAAATATTGAATATTATACCTTAGCTACCGATTTCTGATCGAAGTCTATATTTATTAATGGTGTCATTCCATTTACTGTGTGGAAGTGAATATACTGTGTTTTGTCAAAGTTTAATGAGAGCCCATTTGCAGAGAACCACTTAATGATTTTCTAAAAAACATCGTTTACCAATTCACCAGTTAATTCTTGTCTGTTGGGTGTGATTGCTATACTTGTATCATCGGCAAAAAGTTCCAGCTTTGCATCTTCGTGAATATAGAATGGCAAGTCATTAATATATATTAAGAACAGCAGAGGACCCAAGACCGAACCTTGCGGCACCCCATTCTTGATTGTTCCCCAGTTTGAGATATCACCAGTTTTTTGTATATTATGTGAACTGCTTATTTCAACTTTCTGCACTCTTCCAGTTAGGTATGATTTAAACCATTTGAGCACTGTCCCATTCATACCACAGTACTTGAGCTTATCTAGAACTATTATACGAGTACTTACGAATATCACTGTTGTTACCGAATCATCACTGTTCACAGACTGCATAGGATAGTAAATCCACTAAACAGTGAGGCAGTTGTTAGTATGCCTAAATGGTTAAAAGAGGTCTGTAAGAGGTTTTAAAGTGGATTCCAATCATTATCCTCTTTACTGGCTTCTGAGCTAAGACAGTTCTTCCCTCAATGATGATTTATCCCATAATATTCGGAAAACAATAACTAAAAGAAGGAACACGATGATAAAGAGATGTATTAGGTGAGACAATAGCTTTTATGGAACTAGAGAGGATCGTAGACGCCAACATTTTAGGGGAGGACGGGGATTAGAATATACACTTATGTCGATTAGAAGTAGGTTTATATTATGTAACTGTGTATCTGCAATTTATGAAGTGTGTATTCTGTGTAGTTAAAACTCCTTGATCTATGGCAAGAGAGTTAGAGTTTTGTAATGCATATATGAAAAAAGTAAAAGAATATGTTGTAATGGTAAATTATTATAATATGAATATGTTTATAAAAAGAAAATGTTTGTTAAAAGCTGGTGCATGCTTAGGGCACTTGTATTTTTAACGTGTAAACGCTGTAAGAAAGTCCCTCCGCAACGGAAGTGGCATGGCGCGATGTAAAATGTGGGGTTGGCGGTCGAGCTGAGCGGCTCCTTTGTGTGAACGACACGCAGTATGTGGCTGGCCTCAGCACGGTACACCTCGACGGTGCTAAGAGAGACACCTGGAAGCTGCACTAGAAGGGATTTTGCTCGGATGTGGATCTGGCTATTATTTGGTATTCGCGGAATAATGGAATAGCTCTGATATGTTTAAATTTCGACGCCAAGAAGAAAATTTGTAGAGGATTCGCACATCAAGAGCCGTGAGTGCAGTTAGCCGCCATTGTGCCTACCACAAATCTTCGCCACTGCTTCACAAACTTCATACATTCAGTTAAGTAATGTACATGGGCATGGATCAGTTAATTTGTGTTTTGTTTGAATAATAATAACATAAAACGTAAATTCGTGTCCGGAACCATATTTTCAATCCTGATCACGACCCTACGCAGGGTCCTCACCTATGTGCTACTAAAACAGAGTATCCTGATTGAAACGAACAATTCTTGCATTCATGTCCTTAAAAGTGACCTTTTGTCTCAAGTAAAAGGAGCAGTAAAAGTTAAAGCTGAACCCACAGAAGTGTAGTTGGGTAGGCTTTTGCTAAAGTCTACTTAGTTTATTATAAAATACAGTTTTGTAGAAATACAGTGCAAGATTGTGTAAATTTTACTACAAAGAATATCTGCTTCACAGGCAATTAAAGTTCAAGTACATATAAATCTTTAATGAATGGATTTACGATGGTATTGTTAGAAGCAAAATTATGCACAATTTTAAACAAGGTGTATTTTTGGTATCCATCATGGAAGGTTCCTTTTTCGAAGTTTATTAAACCCAGTGTTGTATTTTATTGTCTTGCAATGTAATTTATGAGCTACTCCAAGTGAAGTGAATGATTAGCTTTTAGAGTTAGTCCTTACTACTGCAATGATCAAAGAGATTTGACTACAGAAACTATATTAGTTTATGGGTTCCCATCATATTCCCCACTTACTAAGAAAAAATTTAACTATTACTGTTACTAAGGAAAGCTGCTACTTAAACAGTGAATTTATGATGTTATCCATCTTCATTTGTGTTTTTCATGTCAGCTAAGATAGAAGCCCCTCAATTCCAAATTTAGTTCTGCACCTCTTGCAGTGACATTTCAGTATTTGATTAAGTAAAGCTCTCGAGTGTGGCTGTCATTAGTATGGGCTTGGTGCAAATTTGCTCCCCATAATTTACTGGTGCTACATGCAGTACAGAGTGCAGTGTGTCAGCTTGTATCCTGCTTGCTATTCAAAGGGAAATCTAAAAAAAAAAGTGATTTCAGTAGCCAATATTCAATTTTCTCAAATACATATTTCCAAATTGATGTGCCTAATTGGGCTGGCGACCGTTCATTTTTTCGTTCATTTACGATTTTACCACTTTCGTTGACTCTCAATATCAAAGCCCGTTTGGTTTTACTGTTATTTCACCAAATTCCAAAGTATAGTCTGATATCCTTGTCCATTAGACACACGCGCGGTCAAACTACGAAATCCTCTCAGAGGGTAACATTAGCGCGTTTCACGGCACGTTAGTCTTATACACCAATGGTTCAAAAGCAATGGAATAACCTCATTTCACGAGAGACGCACACGGCAGTACAAAAGGAGTCGAGGAGGATTGAGTTGCCATTGGGGATGAAGAAACAGCAGGATGGGCCGGTCAGAGTAAGTCACTGGATGTCTCCTGGATAACAGATCCACTAGGGAAATTCAACCCTTCTAAGGCTGCCCAAACCGACTACTCATGACGTGATTGTGGACATGTGAAGGAAAAGCACAGATTAATCAAAACCAGGCAGACATCATGTGCCTACAGAAACTAAGCTTCGAGCTTGCGGGGGATGGTGGTTGTAGAAAATCACATGAAATCGGTGGAAGTGGTACCAGCAGTCCAACTAGCACAGTGACTGTGGGCAAGAAATGAAACCTAATGGGGTACAACGGTGGAGCAGTCCCTCATCATTTCTGTAGGCAGTGATAAGAGATGCTGGAGGTGGTGTGCGGAGCGACATCACTGGACATTGGCCGGACGACTGGACACGAGTAATTTTGGATGAAGCACGCAATACCCTGCACGCAATCCGATGGAAGGCTCTGCGTTGAGCGAATTCCTGGAGAACCTACCGTCATGTCTACGACCAACAGTGAAGTACGGAGGAGGTGGAGTTAAGGTGTGAAGGTGTTTTCTGTATTTGAGTTGTGGTCCCCATATTGCCCTCTAGAAAACGTTAAATGCGGACTGGCACGAATGCATTGTACAGCGTTATGTACTGCGTACGGAAACAGTGTGGAGACGGTGATGGTATATGACAATGCACCGTATTATAAAGCAGTATATGTTAGGTGATGGTATGTGGACAATAACATTGCTGAAATGGACTGGCCTCTCCACTGTCTCGACCTGAACCAAATGGAACACCTTTGGGATAAGTTAGAACGTTGACATTGCTCCAGACTCCAGCCTCCAACATCACCAACTTGTCTGGTTTCGGCTCTTGGGGAAGAATGGGATGTCATTCCCCTCCCGCAGATATTCACACACCTCTTTGTCCCCAGAAGAGTTCTAGTGTAGACGCACTCCATATTATTGTCCACCTATACGTGTCCTGATACTTTTGATCAGAAAATGTATGTATTAAATAATCAGACGAAGGCGTTGGTAAGGGAGAAGATAACAATGGCTGGCTGTAGTCAGCCAGTCAGAAGACTAATGACTAAAACCAAAAGTGCTAAATCTTTCGGTACAGTTTTATTCGAGCCACTTGTACGCTTCAGCCAACTCGTAATAGACGTCGCCAAATTAGCCAGCCTGCCGCGGCCAGCATGTGGCACGCGCCGAACTGCTGACGGTGTAGCGGCGACCTGTAAGCACGCGCCGACCCTACTCAGTCACCCCGGCCGCGTGCGTGACGCCAAAGCCCGCCAACGCGCCGCGTAAAATATTAGACGCGGCTTTCGCCCTTTAAATATTTTTTTCGCGACCCTCGCGGCCACTAAGCTCACAGCTCACGAAAATCTCTTCACATTAATCCACCTGTATCACCCCATAAATCCCCCTTCGAACAACGCCGGCACATTTTTATTTTTATCAACCGGGAGCACACACGCCAACTTTCACCAGGCCCGGCCGGGCTCGGACCTAAAACACTTTTGTTTGCTCAGCACGGCGGTCGTGGCACAGTGCTGCCAACTTACACGCCGCTTATCCTGCGACGCGTCCGCCAACGCCACCGAACCCCCTTTATTACCACACACTCGCGACGTCACACACACACACACACACACACACACACACACACCGAGTGTGAGAGACGGACGAAAGGGCAGGGGGATGGTCCCCGTTTTCCACCAATAAAAAACATCGGTGTTTTCACGCCGGCCGAAATATTGCGGCGAGAGGTGACTCTTCAGTCGTACGTCGTTGCCGCCGGGCGCTCTTCCCTTCCCTCGCCAGTCTCCCGAGCCGGGGGATCCCCCTCCCTCTATCTCTGCTCCGCTCCGCCCAGTGCTGCCAGCCCTTTAACCTCAATTTACGCCAACTCCCGAACACGCGCGCCGAGCCACAGCCCGGGCTGATAAGACCCTAGCCGCGCATCAATTATTTTCCGCACTGCTCCATCATTTGTCTGGTCAGTGATAGGTAATCTGCCTGGAGTCTCTGCGCTGAAAATAAAACAAAAAAAAATGCTAAATGGATCATCGAGCGCGGCCGGTACTTGTTCTCTCCACCCCCAGGCCTCGCGCCGTGTACATAAGCTCCCGTAGTCTCACCGACGGCGGCAGCGTATGAAAAAAGGGGAAAAAGTAGTTTGACGTAATATATTGTGACCGAGGTGTATACTGACATGTACAGTCATTCTGCACCACAAGTGCGACGACTAAGGACAGAAGTTTAGCCTGGCGTAAATCGATGATCGTGCAGTGAGACGAAAATGCTGATGCATTTTATATGGGCTTATATACTGGTGGAAATGACGGACGATTAATGATGTGTATCAAGAATTCATAACAGCCGTTGATGTTCCTCCTTTTTTCTCTCTGGGAGAGAAGATTTAAAAGATTGCAGATGGCAGAATTATTAAGAATCAAATTCAAAAGAAAAAGTTATTTCCAGCAACATACGGGCTCATATTTAACCGCTGGCTTAGAGAGATGGCTCTTAAACTTATGAGAACTTGCTTTTTTAAGACATTTGTTGGAAATGTTACATTAATCCCTTTATATAAACCATCATCTTTTCATTGACTATCCTTATTATTGGAAACGAAAGTGCTTAGCTTCTACATCATCATTTATTCTGCGAAGACCACCTTACGTATGAGACGGCCGATATACGGTATGGCAAAAACAGTGAACCACCCAGAAGACACGGCCAGACGTCTTTGTAACTACGTATAAAATCGGAGGATATTTAGTGATTGGAGTTGCAGTTCTGTGTGACAGGTAGAACGACCATCAAACTGCACTAGGGTTTTTTGTGCTTACAAGGGAACCTCCCCATCGCACCCCCCTCAGATTTAGTTATAAGTTGGCACAGTGGATAGGCCTTGAAAAACTGAACACAGATCAATCGAGACAAAACGAAGAAGTTGTGTGGAACTATGAAAAAATAAGCAAAATATACAAACTGAGTAGTCCATCCGAAAGATATGCAACATCAAGGATAATGTACCCAGGAGCGCCGCGGTCCTGTGGTTGGCGTGAGCAGCTGCGCAAGGGGAGGTCTTTGGTTCAAGTCTTCCCTCGAGTGAAAAGTTTGATTTTTTATTTTTAGTTTATGTGAGAAACTCTTATGTTTTCATCACTTTTTTGGGATTGATTATCACATCCACAAGAAAACCTAAATCGGGCAAGGTAGAAGAATCTTTTTACCCATTCGCCAAGTGTACAAGTTAGGTGGGTGGACTACATATTCCTGTCATGTGACGCACATGCTGTCACCAGTGTCGTATAGAATATATCAGACGTGTTTTCCTGTGGAGGAATCGGTTGACCTATGACCTTGCGATCAAATGTTTTCGATTCCCCACTGGAGAGGCATGTCCTTTCGTCTACTAATCGCACGGTTTTGCGGTGCGGTCGCAAAACACAGGCACTAAACTTATTACAGTGAACAGAGACGTCAATGAACGAACGGACAGATCATAACTTAGCGAAAATAAAGAAAGTAAATTTTTCACTCGAGGGAAGATTTGAACCAAGGACCGTTCGTTGCGCAGCTGCTCACGCTAACCACGGGACCACGGCGCTCCTAATCTTACACTATCCTTGACATTGCCTATCTTGCGCATGGACTACTCAGTTTGTATATATTTTTTTATTTTTTCATAGTTCCACACAACTTCTTCCTGTTTTCTCGATTTGTCCGCAGCTCCTGGTCGTGCGGTAGCGTTCTCGCTTCCCACGCCGGGGTTCCCGGGTTCGATTCCCGGCGGGGTCAGGGATTTTCTCTGCCTCGTGATGACTGGGTGTTGTGTGCTGTCCTTAGGTTAGTTAGGTTTAAGTAGTTCTAAGTTCTAGGGGACTGATGACCATAGATGTTAAGTCCCGTAGTGCTCAGAGCCATTTGAACCATTTTTCTCGATTGATCTGTGTTCAGTTTTTCAAGGCCTATCCACTGTGCCAACTTATAACTAAATGTGAGGGGGGTGCGATGGGGAGGTTCCCTTGTTAGTATTATCACCACGCATGGTAGGATATATAAGGGGCGTGAACAGCGTCAGATCTGAGTGATTACTATGGTGGAGTCGGAGATGTCGAGTACTCGTGTGTGACAGCGTTAGCAGCACCTGACAGTATTTGAAAGGCGGTTCACTGTGGGTCTCCATGAGGCCGACGGGTCACATCGTGCAAATACAAATTTTTCGTGCATTCCGATGTGACAGTGGTCCAATGTCCGGCTGCCACTGCAACGAGAGGCCACGTCTGATCACCACAATGGACGATCATCGTGCTCTACACCAAACACACTGTAAACCTTTCACATCTGCGTCTGTATTCCGAGAACATGTAAGGGACGCCCAGCAACATTCCGTGTCAACCTGCAGCACTAACCGGGGGACTGGCAGCAGACAGTCTAGGGAGATGCCATTCTTCCAATTTTTTGGAGAGGCACAGCGGTGTATTCCTTGCCTCATGGTGAGAGGAGCTGTCGGGTAGGATTTCAGGTTACGGCTAGTACTTATTGAGGGAGCTCTAGTTACTTAACTCCTGTGCCAACGTATCCATCTTAGAGTGGAACTGGCACCCAACGTCATCAATTACTTTCTGAATAGATTCCAATCTCTGTCTTCCACTACAGATTTTACCCTATACGTGCCTCTCTAATATCTCAGAAGTTAATCTCTGATTACTGAATGCATGGGCTACCTTTCTTCCCCCTCTTCTTGCCAGTATTTTACACACAATCCTTTCCTCAGCGCTTCCACGATTTTTTTTTATATTATCGATTTGTTTCTCAACACTCTTTCGTAGCACCACATCACTTCGATTCCCTTCTTCTTGATATTCGTTTCCATACAATGCCGTGATCCAGTGTCATAAATTTCTTACTGAAAAATTAAAGCCTCTGTTTCACACTAGCAGACTTTCTTTATCGAGAAACGTCCTCTTTGCCAGGGCAAAACATAGCTGTGCACTATCAATAGAGTCACAGGGGAGTGGTTTTCTACGATGTCTAATAAATGCATAGATAAGTTTGTGGCAATGCAAAGTTATCTTCAGGTGTATATTGACTGGGCAGCCCACCATAACTTTCATTTACAACTTAATGCAAAATTCGTGAAAAGATACGTGCACATACTAAACCGTGTAAGAACAGCTGTAGGCAACTCCTGTTATAAAAATGGTTATGAGACTTACTTTCGGAGGCAGAGAGACACAGGCAGTGATTTCGAAATTGGATTTTGAGCAAGATTTTAGGCTGCAAAACATTTCCAAGGACACGTGTAGACTCTGATCATAATTTATAGGTTACGAACGGTAGACTGCAACTGAAAAAAACTGGAAAAAGTAGGAATTTAAGGAGATGGGACCTGGATAAATCAAAAGAACCTCTGGCTGAGGAGAATTCTAAAGATAGCGTTACGCAAGGATTGATTGAAACAGGGGAAAAGAATACAGTAAAAGATGAATGGGTAGCTTTGGGAGACGAAATACTGATGACTTTAGAATATCAAATAATCAAAAAGACAGGTTCCAGCAAAAATCCTTGAATATCGAAAGAAATATTGAATCTCTTATGGTGAAAGGAGAAAATATAAAAATGTAGCACATAAAGCATGCAAAACGGAAGGCATAACTATAGAAATGAGGTGGCCAGATGTGTGTAAAATGGCGAAGTAGGAATGGCTGGACTAGAAATGCAAGGCTGTAGAAGCGTACATAATTGGGGGAAAGATAAAAGTGTATCTAGGTAAATTAAAGAGAGCTTTGGAGAAAAAAGAAATACATTTGTGAATTCCAAGACCTCGAATGGCAAGCGTGTACTAAGCAAAGGCTGAAACGTTGACGGAATAGATAGATGGGTTATACGAGGAAAAAACTTGAAGCCAACGTTACAGAAAGATAAGAGTAAGTAGATGAATATGATATGGCGATACGATACTAAGAGCAGAATCTGACACAGCAGTGAAAAATCTAAGTGTTAAAAAGACTCCTAGAGTAGACAACATTCCCTCAGATTTATAGAGAACTTAGTGAGGCTCATCCATGACAAAACGCTTCCACATCTTGTGCAAGATATGACTCCGGCTAAATACCCTCACACTTCAAGAAGAATGTAAAAATTCCAATTTCAAAGACGGGAATGGTACCGATAGCAGACTTACCAGATAAGACACCAACACTGAGAACCCAGCTGCTGCGATCGATGGACTATGGGTCTTTCGCCTGCTCACGGCATAGTCTTGGCATACATATTTCAATATGACTGTTATGGCGTAAAGTGCCTCATGTGTTATGCGACACAATCACAGTTCCTTCACAATGATCACTACGTAGGTCACGATGCGTCGCTATCATGACCACCTCGAACGGTGGATCTCAGTTTCATATTTCGCTATGGGTCACACAAGATCTTTGCTTAATGTTATAGTAGTGGACAGCTTGGATCATGTACGATGACAGGCCATTCACCAATGTGTTTGGATTGCTGCTAACATTAAGGCGGTCAACGCAGCACTGTTGTGAGGCTTGAAGTGAAGGATGTTAAGCGTATGCCGAGCAGGCACTTGACAGTGATGAGCTTTCTGTTTTAGCCTTACACAAACTAGGTAGTCACAAAGTGTGTGGAAACCGAGATCGACGCTAGGTCGATGGTCGAAAATACGGAAGACAGAAAAGCTACGATTTCTAGTAACGTTAATGTGAATCAGTATAAGGCCGGTATTTGATATTAGTAGACTTCTCTTGACCAGAAATGCCTTTTTTGCCATAGCGAGTCTGCTTTTGATGTCCTCCTTGCTCCGTCCTTCATTGGTTATTTTACTGCCTAGGTAGCAGAATTCCTTAACTTCATTGACTTCGTGACCATCAATCCTGATGTTAAGTTTCTCGCTGTTCTCATTTCTACTACTTCTCATTACCTTCGTCTTTCTCCGATTTACTCTCAAACCATACTGTGTACTCATTAGACTGTTCATTCCGTTCAGCAGATCTTTTAATTCTTCTTCACTTTCACTCAGGATAGCAATGTCATCAGCGAATCGTATCATTTATATCCTTTCACCTTGTATTTTAATTCCACTCCTGAACCTTTCTTTTATTTCCATCAATGCTTCCTCGATGTACAGATGGAAGAGTAGGGGCGAAAGGCTACAGCCTTGTCTTATACCCTTCTTAATACGAGCACTTCGTTATTGATCGTCCACTCTTATTATTCCCTCTTGGTTGTTGTACATATTGTATATGACCCGTCTCTCCCTATAGCTTACCCCTACTTTTTCAGAATCTCGAACAGCTTGCACCATTTTATATTGTCGAACGCTTTTTCCAGGTCGACAAATCCTATGAAAGTGTCTTGATTTTTCTTTAGCCTTGCTTCCATTATTAGCCGTGTAAGTAGGCTGTTTAAGTTTTTATATTGGTAACGCCATGTAGCGCTCGGTATGTGCTGTGTGCAGTCTGTGGCTGGTTTGCATTGTTGTTGGAATATCTGCCATTGTAGTGTTGGGCAGCTGGATGTTAACAGCGCGTAGCGTTGTGCAGTGGTGGATGTGGGGAGAGAGATGGCGGAGTTTTGAAATTTGTAACACTGGATATCATGAACTGCTATATACATTATGACTTTTGAAGACTATTAAGGTAAATACATTGTTTGTTCTCTATTAAATTCTTTCATTTGCTATCTATGCCTATCAGTAGTTAGTGCCTTCCGTAGTTTGAATCTTTTATTTAGCTGGCAGTAGTGGCGCTCGCTGTATAGCAGTAGTTTGAGTAACGAAGATTTTTGTGAGGTGAGTGATTTGTGAAAGGTATAGGTTAATGTTAGTCAGGGCCATTCTTTTGTAGGGATTATTGAAAGTCAGATTGCGTTGCGCTAAAAAATATTGTGTGTCAGTTTAAGCACAGTCATGTATAATTGTTCAAAGGGGACGTTTCAGCCGTAACGTCAGAATTGCCTCTCTCGTCCCTTTACTTTTCCTAAAGTCGAACTGATCGTCACCTAGCACATTCTCAATTTTCTTTTCCATTCTTCTGTATATTATTCTTGTAAGCAGCTTCGATGCATGAGCTGTTAAGCTGATTGTGCGATAATTCTCGCACTTGTCAGCTCTTGCCGTCTTCGGAATTGTGTGGATGATGCTTTTCCGAAAGTCAGATGGTATATCGCCAGACTCATATACTCTACACACCAACGTGAATAGTCGTTTTGTTGCCACTTCCCCCAATGATTTTAGAAATTCTGATGGAATGTTATCTACCCCTTCTGCCTTATTTGACCGTAAGTCCTCCAAAGCTCTTTTAAATTCCGATTCTAATACTGGATCCCCTATCTCTTCTAAGTCGACTCCTGTTTCTTCTTCTATCACATCAGACAAATCTTCACCCTCATAGAGGCTTTCAATGTATTCTTTCCACCTATCTGCTCTCTCCTCTGCATTTAACAGTGGAATTCCCGTTGCACTCTTAATGTTACCACCGTTGCTTTTAATGTCACCAAAGGTTGTTTTGACTTTCCTGTATGCTGAGTCTGTCCTTCCGACAATCATATCTTTTTCGATGTCTTCACATTTTTCCTGCAGCCATTTCGTCTTAGCTTCCCTGCACTTCCTATTTTTCATTCCTCAGCGACTTGTATTTCTGTATTCCTGATTTTCCCGGAACATGTTTGTACTTCCTCCTTTCATCAGTCAACTGAATTATTTCTTCCGTTACCCATGGTTTCTTCGCAGCTACCTTCTTTGTACCTATGTTTTCCTTCCCAACTTCTGTGATGGCTCTTTTTAGAGATGTCCATGCCTCTTCAACTGTACTGCCTACTGCTCTATTCCTTATTGCTGTATCTATAGCGTTATAGAACTTCAAACGTATCTCGTCATTCCTTAGTACTTCCGTATCCCACTTCTTTGCGTATTGATTCTTCCTGACTAATGTCTTGAACTTCAGCCTACTCTTCATCACTACTATATTGTGATCTGAGTCTATATCTGCTCCTGGGTACGCCTTACAATCCAGTATCTGATTTCGGAATCTCTCTCTGACCATGATGTAATCTAATTGAAATCTTCCCGTATCTCCCGGCCTTTTCCAAGTATACCTTCTCCTCTTGTGATTATTGAACAGGGTATTCGCTATTACTAGCTGAAACTTGTTACAGAACTCAATTAGTCTTTCTCCTCTTTCATTCCTTGTCCCAAGCCCATATTCTCCTGTAACCTTTTCTTCTACTCCTTCCCCTACAACTGCATTCCAGTCGCCCATGACTACTAAATTTTCGTCCCCCTTTACATACTGCACTACCCTTTCAATATCCTCATACACTTTCTCTATCTGTTCATCTTCAGCTTGCGACGTCGGCATGTATACCTGAACTATCGTTGTCGGTGTTGGTCTGCTGTCGATTCTGATTAGAACAACCCGGTCACACACCCTCTGCCCTACCTCCCTATTCATAACGAATCCTACACCTGTTATACCATTTTCTGCTGCTGTTGATGTTACCTGATACTCATCTGACCAGAAATCCTTGTCTTCCTTCCACTTCACTTCACTGACCTCTGCTATACCTAGATTGAGCCTTTGCATTTCCCTTTTCAGATTTTCTAGTTTCCCTACCACGTTCAAGCTTCTGACATTCCACGCCCCGACTCGTAGAACGTTATCCTTTCGTTGATTATTCAATCTTTGTCTCATGGTAACCTCGCAGTTGGTAGTCCCCTCCCGGAGATCATCATGACACTTCTTCAAATACAGGCCACATGTCCCGTGGATACACGTTACGTGACTTTAATGCAGTGGTTTCCATTGCTTTCTGCATCCTCATGTCGTTGATCATTGCTGATTCTTCCGCCTTTAGGGGCAATTTCCCACCCCTAGGACAAGAGAGTGCCCTGAACCTCTATCCGCTCCTCCGCCCTCTTTGACAAGGCCATTGGCAGATTGAGGCTGACTTCTTATGCCGGAAGTCTTCGGCCGCCAATGCTGATTATTTATCAAAATTTAGGCAGTGGCGGGGATCGAACCCGGGACCGAAGACGTTTTTGATTATCAATCAAAGACCACGAGACCTCCCGCCCGGAGACCATGGCTGCGGTTAACCTTGACGCTGCAACACAGACCGGTGCACCTGCGATGGTGTACTCAACGACGAACCTGGGTGCACGAGGATTTCGGATGAATCCAGGTTCTGTTTACAGCATCATGATGGTCGCATCCGTGTTTGGCGACATCGCGGTGAACTCACATTGGAAGCGTGTATTCGTCGTCGCCATATTGGAGTATCACCCGGCATGATGGTATGGGGTGCCATTGGTTACACATCTCGGTCACCTCTTGTTCGCATTGACGGCACTTTGAATAGGGGACGTTACATTTCAGATGTGTTACCACCCTTGGCTCTACCCTTCATTCGATACCTGCGAAACCCTACATTTAAGCAGGATAATGCACGACTGCATGTTGCAGGTCCTGTACGGGCCTTTCTGGATACAGAAAGATGTTCGACTGCTGGCCTGGCCAGCACATTCTCCAGATCTCTCACCAATTGAAAACGTCTGGTCAATGGTGGCCGAGCAGCTGGCTCGTCACAATACGCCAGTCACTACTCTTGATGAACTGTGGTATCGTGTTGAAGCTGCATGGGCAGCTGTACCTGTACACGCCATCCAAGCTGTGCTTGACTCAATGGCCAGGCGTATCAAGGCCCTTATTACGGCCAGAGGTGGTTGTTCGGGGTACTGATTTCTCAGGATCTATGCACCCAAATTGTGTGAAAATGTAATCACATGTCAGTTCTAGTGTAATATATTTGTCCAATGAATACCCGTTTTCATCTGCATTTCTTCTTGGTATAGCAATTTTAATGGCCAGTATTGTAACCTGATAACAAATAATTTTCACATCCAAGCCTGTAAATCATATGCTATAATGTAATTATATAAATTTATGTAACAAGTAGACCGTTAGTAGTGTATTGTATTGGATGTTAACCGGAGGCCTAGAAACGACGGAGAGGCTCCGTCCCCGACGCAGCCGCACTGGTCCACAACCCCACGACGACTACCGCAGTCCACTTCACCCCTCCATCGCCCAACACCGTACCCAGTGTTATTGTGCGGTTCAGCCCCCGGTGGGCCCCCCAGGGAACGTCTCACGCCAGGCGAGTAAAACCCCTATGTTTGCATGGTAGATTAATGGTGCTGTAGGCGTACATGGAGAACTTGTTTGCACAGCAAATCGCCTACATAGTGTAGCTGAGGCGGAATAGGGGTTGCCGGCCGCGGTGGTCTAGGGGTTCAGGCGCTCAGTCTGGAACCGCGCGACTGCTACGGTCGCAGGTGCGAATCCTGCCTCGGGTATGGATGTGTGTGATGTCCTTCAGTTAGTTAGGTTTAAGTAGTTGTAAGTTCTAGGGGACTGATGACCACAGATGTTAAGTCCCATAGTGCTCAGAGCCATTTGAACCATTTGAATAAGGGCAACCAGCCCGCATTCGCCGAGGCAGACGGAAAAACGCCTAAAAATCAACCACAGACAGGCCGGCTCACCGGACCTCGACACAAGTCCGCCGGGTGGAATCGTGCCGTGGACCAGGCGCTCCTTCCCAATCCAAGAAGTCTTGAGTTAGACCACACGGCTGTTAGTAACGTAAGTTTATGTTACTTGAATACAGACTACCATAGTAAGCATACATGTTGCTTCTCTTTTAGATACTGTACCGCCCTTAACTACTAAATTACTGAACAGATGACCTAGCGATCTCTACATACGTGTAGTATGTAGTACACATTCTGATTGGCCACCATCGTGTTTTGTCGAATTTCCACTGTCAGTTGCTTAAAAATATGTTTTCTGCAAGACAACTTCTCTTGTAGTGTTTAAATTACATGTTCACCCATATGGAAGGAGTATTGTTTCCATTATTAAGTATCTCCTGCACTTACTCTTTCTGTACATTAGGTAGTTGAGATTATAAGCTCCTCCCCTATTATCCTCTCGCTGTATATTATACTGGTCTTAGTCATCAACATGGGGGCTCAATATGGAGCTAGCTGGCTAACTTTGTTGGTAGGATCCCTTACTGCCACGTTCAGGAAAGGTCTGTGACGGTCGTAAATACAGAACAATAACTATGTTTATTTAATCGGTTTCACAAAACGGTCAACGCGAAAATTATTAGTTTCTCCAATGGCTATGTGCCACTGCCATACTGACAGCCCTTCTTGACCGTTCACGACGAGTGCGGGCTGCTATATAAGCGCCCACGCAACGACTTCCCCTCACGCACACTGCACTAGTGCACCAGTCTCGCTGCAAGCTGGCACGCGTCAAATCAGGACCATTGTGGAGATTGAATACAAAGAGCCGTGCATTCCTACATTCACACAACAGTATAATTATAATTCAGAAAACCGATGAAAAAGATACACACTTCATTCAGTAAATTGGCACCAAACTGTTACACCTGAGGTACATATATGTGTATATCTCACATGGTTTTCGCTTGTTCGGAAATGAGTGAGATCTACTTCTAACCAACAATCTTTGCTTTATAAACGAAAACATCACGTGCAAAGCACATGTCTAAAGCTGCAACTGATATGAAGAATTATGTCAAGTGTTTATGTGCTCCAGTTATTTGTAAGATATACGTGTGTGCACTCTCCCAGAGGAAAACGAGACGGAACGAATTCCACTAGAGCAAATGGGAATGCATATGACTAATTCCCCTTATGTTACCAACCGCAGCACATCAGAATTTTTTTCTGTATCACTGAAGGTATCCACACAGACAAAGCGTATAAAGTGTCATTAATAATGAAAATATCCTTATGCGCTGCACTAGCAGACGACAAGCTGCTGATGAATATAGTACTGTGTAGTCATCTTAAGATGGGTGTAACATCCCTAACAGATAACTGCAGTAAAATAAAGTGTTTTCAAAAATATTTATGACTGGTTGTGCGGTCCCTCAACAGTTCTTAAACAAACAAGGATAGTCAGTGCGTATTTTCCAGTGTGATAACTGTTTCGACTGTGTTATGAGGTATGAACAACTTAATTTACAAGAGTGATGTACGAACTGTCGGTAGTTTAGGATTGTGGAATGATACACTATTTCAATCTACGGCGGTCGATATCAGACACGGACTAACCTCTATAGCATGGAAAATGAAATTCAAGATCGTGAAAAAATACAGAAGCAGTGAAATCAGGTGTCTCAGAGTGAAAAGTGTCGAATCTGCTTGTGGGATAAATTCAAGAATCGGCAGTCATGAGAACGAACTTTTTACCGGAACTTCAGTTAATGGCTATAATGAACCTGTGTCTCAGATCTGTAATTTTTATGGAGCGATGATTTGTAGAGGATAACGGTATGCTGAACAACCTCCAGAAGGAGATTTACTTCTAAACCAGTAATTGTCACCATTTATAAATTCAGAAGTTTTGTCACCAATACTGTGTTAAGACACTAAACGGATGATAGTTATCGGCACTATTTGCCTCCTGTTTCTAATATTCGAATGGCATTATAATATAATAAATAACAATCTTCAAAGTCATTTTCTACGGGAGTTTCCGTTCGTTTCGGGCAACTGACAATTCGTTACGAACTTGTTTATTTCTTTCCTGTGAATTCTCAACGTGTCCCCAACACCGGGAACAGTGGAGAGAGAGTGTTGACACAGCCAGACATTAGTTTGGGAAAAGAATAAGCTGCATTTTTCAGAAGTGGTTTTTTGAACTAGAAATCACCAATGGCCACCTTTGATTTTTGAGTTTCCTCTTATTCAAATAGTGATGAATCAATGTGCAACTTCGTCCAGTGTAAGACAGCTTCAGCACACACGAGAATATATCGTGTGTATCCACTAATCACAGAATTTCTAACTCCAACAACGATTAGTGGGCATGTTTCCTTTCAGTTAAAAAGTTCCTTTCTGTTCACTACGGTTGGGAAATAAAGGTATGCATCCGTCTCTTTTTTCATTCTACATAAATTAGCAGAACTTCCGAAAATATAGACTGTTACCGAATTATTTCTAGAATCAGTAAAACAGAACACTCAGTGAAATATCTTATATATCGTGCATGTCATCATTTTTTGTAGTTTATCATTTATTCTTTGTTATTCCATAAATTACTCGACAAACGTTCAAAATGGACGAATGAACGTACCACACCTGAAACAATTAACGGTATTAAAACGTTTTTATGAACTATGATATTTTAATGAAAGGGAGATGGAATTGAAGCGATTTTCTTTCCTTAGTTTACAACTGCGTGCACAAAGATTTTTATCGTGCTTTTATTTGCTAAATGTTACTTTCCTCATTTGAGAAGAGGCATAAAATTGTTGAGAGGCAGACAAATTTTGCAGAGCACGAAATCAATAGGCGCGCAGTTCGATCGGTAACTACACAACGGAATCGATTATGTCGACAGAAGTATGCAAATGGTCTAACTATCAAGCGCGGGAATATTTAATGAGTCTCTTCCAATAGTCGCTCATAGTGTTGTTCCAGGACCCACGAAGTCCACCACAAGCATACAGTTTTGTTTCTGTAACAGGTTTGCAACAGTTTTCCTTTGCGACTAGCTGTTGTAAGATGTTCAGAATTTCTGGTGATCTGAAAGTGTTGTTCCCCTTTAAAATAATCCCAGAAATTTCGTGCAAGTTTAGCGAATCATGAAGCGACTGTGATTTTTTTTTTCACAAGTACAGCGAGAAAGTTTGTATCTTTGTTTCACACTGCGGTACATTCATATATTTTATATGATGGGTTGTGAATCTGAGCGGTTGGTATCGTCTTACAGAGAGAATCACTATTAGTAATTGGACTGCAAATCTCACTAGATTAATCTTTCCAGCGACAACGCTAGGTCGCTGAAAATAATGTAATTTGGTATCAGTATGGTGTATAACTGTCTATTCAATGAACTAAGAAAGTATGACCCACCCAGTTCTAATGATCAGGTTACTGAAGTGTAATGTAACTCCGAATTCCTCCTTATGCGCTACATTCAGCAGAATGTTACGAAAGGTAATAACGTCAATTAATTCGATTTAACAAAATGAGCTGTCTTTAAGTATCACGGCCAGATTTAGATGTACGTAAGTATAAGTCCTTGAGCAATGTGGTCACGAAAAGCAATCACGTACGTGATCAGATCAGGGAAATCGTAAGGACATTAAAAAGCAACCTGTGTCCGTGTAATGTCTTTAAGAAACTTCCAATGATATTTGTTCTGCTTGATTAAACCACCTAATTTCATTATCCCGTGAAAGTAATTGAGGAAACGAACTGATTTACCGATTCAATTACGATACGACTGTCTCGCTCTTATAGAAACCAGTCACCTCATTTCAAAGCGTCAGAGGTGACGTAATCCAACGTACGTTCCCTCCTACACACGCACGTAAGTGAGATAAGACCCGTGGAACGTGTATGCGCTCTGAAACGTTCCTTTGTGCTGATCCAATATCCGGTGAGACACAGTGGACACTCATTTCCATAAGCCGTGATTCAGAGCGTGATACTGCGCACCAAGGGAACAAACCACGGATGCTGGAATCGTTTTCCAGAAACCTATACTGAGACGAAACATTTCTGCTGCACAGATGCTACACACAGTTTTAAATAAATTTTCAACGTATGCTGGCGCCAAAGCAAGTATTACTCTATGAGCACCTTGAACGAACGATACCCAACTGACATTTCTGTACAGGACTCTTGTAAATGATTCGTTCGTTTTCAAAGCTACATATTTTACAAATATTACATTTACAAATATGACTGATCCATGATTACAAACGTAAACTCACCAAATTTTTCTGTGGTTGCGTCTCTAGTCACACGTCACACGTTCGAGCGGTAGTCATGTTCGTTTCATAACATACACAGCAAAATCCTGTCAATGGCCGAAACAACAGCATTGATGCGTTCTCTGTGCTGTTCCAGTGTTCTTGGCAGTGGAGCTACGTAAACACCAAATTAAACAATAAGTTTACTTTTACCAGTCACTGTTTACTTATCTCCATGACGTATTTCAAAGGTTTAAATCTCTATCATCAGGTGATTTACATTTGTTAGTATGACACGTGTGTGTGTGTGTGTGTGTGTGTGTGTGTGTGTGTTTTACTACTTTTTGTGGGAAACTTACGGCACTGTCTAGTGGAAAAACAAAACACTATTTCAGAACACAGTTTCGGTCGTTTTTTTGACAAAAATTGAATGTGTATCGAACGGTAAAAATAAAATAAGTATAATAGAGTAGCTCCAGTGGTCACAGGTTCCTTTTACTGTCGTAACACATAACGTGTATACCGCGATATTTTGTAAACAAATATGGCGTCTGGGAACTATTAGGTGCAAGGATCATATAGCAGAAGAGAGACATTATCAGAAAGTACAAGGAATATACACCACGACATCATTATTACTGGATAAGTTTTAAAGCATTTTGGAGATCTTTGTTTTGAGGAGTTGAATAGAAGCGCTGGAATAAATATTTCAAGTGGTATATAAATCCGATTTTGTTAAGTTCATATAGCTTAAACTTCGTACTCGTTTATATAATCAGGTGACGTGTTGCATACTTTAATTAAAATAATTATGTTGTCTACAGTGGTAAAATTATACATAAATAGAAATTTTGTTTGGGATTCACAGTTATGAATGGAAGGCTGGACGCAGAGGGAGAGGAAGGGGAAGAGAAAGAGAGAGGGATAGAGAGGGTGGGAGGAGTGATTGGATGAGAGCAAACTTTCAAAAGCAGGGGGATCTCAAGATTATATCTGTTACATGTAATAACTGCCTAAAATTGGTGTAATACATTGGTTAATGCATTAAAATATGCAGAATGTACAATTTGTGCCATTAGTTGATGTACATATAGATCCTTAATCTAGCATCAAAAGAGAAAGTCACAAAGTCACGACCGGCGGAGGTGGGGGGGGGGGGGGGGGGGGGGGATGGAGGCTAAAGACTAGACACACCTTATCTTCACCACTGCGCCGTATTCGACAACGCATAAGTGTCCCACACTCTCACATTGTGGCGACTATCGTTCCCAGATAAATGGTAGGTTGTTCTGTCTCTGATTTTACGCTTGACGGCGAACTGTTCATTCTGAAGTGCTTCCTGTACTGTGGTGCAAAATTCAAGGCGTCGGCCATAATCTTCCGATTTTAATTGTCGCACGCACTGTAGACAGCACTGTTTGAAATGTACCCGCTGTCCCAAAAGCTTCCACCCAGTTTGCTGCGGTATTCCTAGATCGTAACGTGCGCGAACCGTTGATTTTTTCTTCGGACTGCTTAGGAAACTTTCCCGCACCCCCTCCATGGTTGTATGTTGGTCAACCGGCGTTTTCCTGTTTACAGAGACGCATTTACCGACGCAAAATGCTCTATTTAGTGACGGTTCAGTCCATAATTCATTCTGAAACCACGTGCCCTGTTGTAACAGGTAAACACCTCACGTGTTTTTGCTTTGTCGCTGTTTCGTCAAAGCACTGCACACTGCACTCGTAATGTCAATTGGTAAGCACAATGCAAATTTGGTGAGTTTATATCTAATACTTCGTAAAATATAAAACTCTTATCTGAAAAAGAATGAATCATTTGCAGCAGCCATGTATTTCCATTCCAGTGGAATATGTTGATTCATTATCCCCATGCGAGCTTATTTCCAGTACAGGAAAAGGCATTCCCACAGATGATAATGAGTACGTGATGGCTCTTTGGTTTGTCTAATGTTACAGTAATTTTTCAGGTACAGGTGGCAACATTCTGTGCTCACCGGCCGTGTACGTGCAACTCTTCGCTACCTTCCGGATTTAGGGAAAGATCGTCTCAGTTGTATGAGAGACATGCAAGCATCACATCGACTGATCGCATTGACAGTTGGCCTGCAGAGAAAGTGATAACGAGATTCCCTGTGGACGACAGTGTGAAAAGAAAAGAAGACAAGGCACAGGTGATTCCAGAAAGACTACATCAAGAGCAGATTGTAAGACTGAGTGGCACTTGCGACCTAACACCCCAAAGATGTTCGGGCTCACATGCGGTTCCTCTTCGTCGAAGTGTCTTGGCTCACACTCGTCTAGGGGTTGAACCGCACGTGTCGCATTACACGCCCTAAATTAGACACTTGTGACCCCATGCTTAAATCGTCTGGCTGATGGTAAATTTGCGAAACTGTATAAAACGAAGTTAATGTAACATATAACAACAGTAAAAATAATATCGGGAACTAAATTAACGACCTATAAAAGACGTAGGCCACACAGTTGCGATTTGGTTAGAATAATGTTTATTCAGGAAGAAAACTAATAGCGGAAGTTGTCGTATGTAGAATTAATATTACACTCGAGCGCATATCCATTTGGCGCAGTTCAGTCACTCACAATCTCATCATGAAACACAGGTCCAATACTCCACCTCGATATTTACACTAAAAGTTAAAATTCACACCAGGTGTGTGGCTGTTCACCGCTCAGAGACTAAGTAGCGCGATATTACACAAAGCGAAATTTTCTAAGTCGTTTCACTTCCTAGCTGTCTAAAGACCGACTGTCCGCTTTCGCGTCTCAATCCGAACTGTCCACTTTGGTGTCTCCACCTGAACTGTCCGCTTTCGCGTCTGCACCAGCTCTGTCCCTCTGATGGTTCCCGGCCGCGTTTCACGCCGGCCGAATATCCTCGCCCAACTGACTAGGGCAGTTCCCTTTCCTGAAGCCGTTCATCTGATTGGCTACAGCTTATTCAACATTATTTTACATTTTATCATATTTAAATCATCAAAGCTTGAGCACTTTCACGTTCTAAATAAAGCAACAATAAAATCCATTACATAATAAACGTTAAACTCTTTTACACAAAACCAATACATTAGACCCAGAAGAAGGCCGCTGCAATCGTGGCCGAAACGTTGGCTTTTCTATAGCAGCAGTAGTTTTTACATTATGACGCGGTACCAAACCCAGAAAACTTTTTTGTCAATACAATTTCCTTCTTAACTATGCCACGGCCAGAAGCCTTGCACCAATGTGCATTCTGATAAATAAATAAAGAACAAAAGTAACTATTATGCAGTAAACTCTACAACAAATATTCTATTACCTAAAGATTCAATAAGGTGACATGCTGTCATCGTTCAATGTGTTTTGTGTGGAGGAAATTGTGATCTTAAAGCTTAACTGAAAATACTGATAACTTAAATTTACTATATCTTTTAAACAAATATCGTTATAGAGTTGATTTTTACGATGTCTGTCACTTTAATTATGCGCTTGTATACGAAATGTCGATCGTTAAGATCGTCCAAAGCGTTCAGATTTTAGCATTCAGATCTTTGTTACAAAATTTGTTAATTTCACTTTAACAGTAAATCCTAAACTGTTATAGATATAATCAATATTCAAGTTCTATTGGGATCACCATGAAAATTTATGGAGGATGGTGGATTAAAATTACTATGGCTTCTTTCCCTGCATTACTACAGAATTAAATAGTTTTCATAAATGTTTCCCTTTATGGCCAGTCTTAGGTCCGCCATATTTAACACTGTTGCGTCTCTCTGGTCACAAACGACTTCTACAAGGTTTCCCTATGACGTAGGTTCACGTCTGTCTCACTCGCACACTTCTGCACAATAGACGCCTGTGAATTTCCCCATCTGGTGGCGAATTTGCTCATGGTCCTCGACGACAGGGTTCGTTTCACAGTTCCTGAAGGTTGACTCTTTCGAGCACATACTTAAATGAGATCAAAATGCTCGTTAGCTCACAAACTGTCGAATAGATGACTGACAATAGTTGAAGTCCAGGCAGAGATGACCGGCAGATTGTCATCACGAATTGTCGAGAAACCAGTACTGGAAGCTGGGTTCAAATCTAGACTTTCCACGAGTCGTTTAATGGTGACATCGTTCCACAGACAACAGACGCATTAATGGTGTAGAGCCAGAGATACCTAAGTCAGTGACTGTCATTTTCTTGGGAGTTTCACTTCTGTTCGTGGCGGTCAGATCAACGGCAGTGTATTGATAGACGGTCCGTGAAATGTTATAGGAGGAAACGATTCTCGACAGTCGTATCTCATCAGCTTCCCGAATCATTGTGTAGACAGCAACTGAATGCGACAAGTGCCCTGTTAGGGTAATTGTCAGAATAAGTATGAGTGACGTCAATAGGATACCCCAAGACGCCACACCGCAATTCACACCATCGACGCATTGAGGAAAAATTACCCATTTCTAGAATGGTGTGGTCTTTGATTTGTCTCACGTAGAGCGGATGCAACGAAAAGACGTATACTTTCGTACCAGCCTCCATTGCGCATAAACTAACATAGCACGTGTGTCGAGCAAGACAAGATAACACTCGGAGGCTGGATGCTTCCTTGCCACAAAGCATACACGACTATATTATTGTTTTTGAAGCTCACATCTCATAGCGACGATAGTGATGGAAATTTGTTCCGAATACAACGGACGTTTTACCATCTGAAACCCGATTTGTGGCAGGCATTTATGAATATTGGACCAGCGGAACTCTTTTCCCTGCCCGTCAGTATATCTTCCAAATTCGAGAAGGTGCTTTGAGATACTACGGTAGTGCCACGACGTAATGGCTTCTTAAGCATAGAACAAATTCAGCCAAGTCTGCTGATATTAGTTCGAATTCAAAGCCGCTCTGCTACTATCGGTATTACCAATGCTCGTATAGATAGATAGAAACATGTGGACTTTCAGTAAGCCATAGATACAGTTCCTGACCGTTATCTAAAATAAAATATGCACGAAAGGAATTTTATAAGTGCTACACCATTGGTTTGGATAGTTAGTATCAGGCACGGCTCTGTACGTTGTCTTTAGTGTGAAAAATTAGAAACGAAAGGTGTGTCCGCAGAGCCTCAAAGAAGTGCGATGGGATCGTAACTGCTGGCGGTATGCTCGTATACACTGCTCTGCAAAGCCTCAGGACGAGATATATAAAGTCACAAAAAATACTAACTACCCGGTGGAAGTGAATGAAAGTGCGGACTGCCGCAGGTCTCCCAGTCGTGTACAGAGAGCTGGACTTGAAGAGGCCCGAGGCCAGCGTGGCGATAGGTCAGTGCACAATTCTTCATTGCTTGTTCAGAGACAACGTTTGGATGAGAGTACTCGGGGAAGATAATCGGTGACAAGCGTAACCCAGCAGTTCGGTGATGCTCACAGAATTGTTTCACGTGCATGGGAACCTTCCAAAACCATAGGCACTGCTGCCCGAAGGAGAGAGGATGCTCGGCTACGGTCAACTGTACCAGCAGATGACGGCTACATTGTGCAACGAGCGAGAACGGATCAACGTTAACCATCGGGTTGAGCTGCAACCACTTTCAAAAGGACTGGAGTTCACGCGATCTCACGCTCCATAAAGACACAGCAACTGCGTGAGCTGGTCTCTTTGCCCAACGACCAATAGCTTGTGTTCCGTTGCACCTGCGTAGAGGATAGGGACTGGCCCAACGAGGAGTGAGATCGCTTGCTCTTCTCAGGCACGAGGCCTGTTCAATAAAGAATGATCATCATTTTTTATAGTCATAATTTCGCGCGCTAAAATTTAATCTTATGATATTGTTAGCTTAATGTGCAACAAACACGCCGTAGTAGTTTCATTGTTGTGACTCCTGGTTCCCGCCTTTTGAGAGGCAGACAAGATCAGACATGTTCAGTATCGCCTACCGTTGCAATGGAGGTAACACGCGAGGAACAATATGTGACTTTGAAATTCTGCTTTCATCTCAACAAATCTTCAGCTGTGGCCTATACAATGTTACAGGAGGCCTGTGGAAAGCCTGTCCTTCCCTACAGCAGAGCTCGAAGGTCGTTTAAAATGTTTAAAGATGAGAGACAATCAATTTCAAAGGAAGGTGGACCCGGTGCTCCAGTTACTCCTCTTACGGAAGAAAACATCAACACTGCTGCTGTCGTTGTGAGGGAGGATAGACGAGTTACCTTAAGATCACTCTCTGAAATACTGAACATTTCATTGGGTGCCACCCACACGTTGGTGACAGAAAAATTACACATGACACGTGTTTGTGCTAGATAGGTTCAAAGATTGTTGATTCCTGAATAAAAGGACATTCGTGTGCCAGTCTGCATCATTTAAAGTTGATGTTAAAGGAAGATCCGGAGTTTGTTTCAAATGTAATCACTGCTGATGAAACTTGGCTACATCATTTTCATCCTGAGAGCGAACAGCAAAGCTCAGTGTGGAAATCTCCTTCATGACCAACCCCCAGAAAAGCAGAAGTGGTTGCTTTTGCTTGAAAAGTTATGGTCATCTCATTCTTTGATATTCATGGAATATCAGCGTGTTGTACCTGCACACACATCAGTAACTGGTCAGTACTGAAGGGATGCCCTGAAAACATTGCAAGTCCATATCAGGTGCAAAAGACCATATTTCCGTGAAGCAGGCTAGATGCTGCACCACGATAACGTGCTGCCGCATACTGCCAATGTTGTAGCTGAATATGTTGCAAAAATCAACGTGAAGTGCATCCCTCGGCCTCCCTATAGTTCGAATTTAGCACCATGTGACTTTTTTCTATTCCCTAATATGAAGAAACGGCTTCGTGGGAGGCATTATCATCAGAAGCAATCGTGAAGGCTGCAGAGGCAATTTTGAAGGACCTCTCAAAAAATGGTGTCCAGCATGTATTTGAAGACTGGCAGAAACGCTGGGACAAGTGCATCGCAGTCGTGGGAGACTACTTCGAGAAGGACCATCAAAATTATGAGGATGGGTAAAGATAAACTACTGGCCATTAAAATAGCTACACCACGAAGATGACGAGCTACAGACGCGAAATTTAACCGACAGGAAGAAGATGCTGTGATATGCAAATGATTAGCTTCTCAGAGCATTCACACAAGGTTGGCGCCGGTGGCGACACCTACAACGTGCTGACATGAGGAAAGTTTCCAACCGATTTCTCATACACAAACAGCAGTTGGCCGGCGTTCCCTGGTGAAATGTTGTTGTGATGCCTAGTGTAAGGAGGAGAAATGCGTACCATCACGTTCCCGACTTTGATAAAGGTCGGATTGTAGCCTATCGCGATTGCGGTTTATCGTATCGCGACGCTGCTGCTCGCGTTGGTCGACATCCAATGACTGTTAGCAGAATATGGAATCGGTGGGTTCAGGAGGGTAATACGGAACGCCGTGCTGGATTCCAACGGCCTCGTATCACTAGCGGTCGAGATGACAGGCATCTTATCCGCATGGCTGTAACGGGTCGTGTAGCCACGTCTCGATCCCTGAGTCAACAGATGGGGACAGATGGGGACAACCAACTGCACGAACAGTTCGACGACGTTTGCAGCGCATCGACTATCAGCTCGGAGACCATGGCTGCAGTTACCCTTGACGCTGCATCACAGACAGGAGCGCCTGCGATGGTGTACTCAACGACGAACCTGGATACACGATTGGCAAAACGTCATTTTTTCGGATGAATCCAGGTTCTGTTTACTATCATGATGGTCGCATCCGTGTTTGGTGACATTGCGGTGAACGGACATTGGAAGCGTGTATTCGTCATCGCCATACTGACGTATGACCCGGCGTGATGGTATAGGATGCCATTGGTTACGCGTCTCGGTCACCTCTTGTTCGCCCTGACGGCACTTTGAACAGTGGACGTTACATTTCAGATGTGTTACGACTCGTGGCTCTACTCTTCATTCGATACCTGCGAAACCCTACATTTCAGCAGGATAATGCACGACCGCATATTGCATGTCCTTTCTGGATACAGAAAATGTTCGACTGCTGCCCTGGCCAGCACATTCTCCAGATCTCTCACCAATTGAAAACGTCTGCTCAATGGTGACCGAGCAACTGGCTCGTCACAATACGCCAGTCACTACTCTTGATGAACTGTGGTATCGTGTTGAAGCTGCATGGGCAGCTGTACCTGTACAGGGCATCCAAGCTCTGTTTGACTCAGTGCCCAGGTGTATCAAGGCCGTTATTACGGCCAGAGGTGGTTGTTCTGGGTACTGTTTTCTCAGGATCTATACACCCAAATTGCGTGAAAATGTAATCGCATGTCAGTTCTAGTATAATATATTTGTCCAATGAATACCCGTGTATCATCTGAATTTCTTCTTGGTGTAGCAATTTTAATGGCCAGTAGTGTATGTTGTCAAAAAATATTAATCATTCTTTATTGATCAGCCCTCCTAGAATTAGTCTGGGTTGTGACTGTGGACGTAGCCTTATACGACGAGTGTGGGAAAACCTGTTGCATACAGGAACATTGTCGGACATGATTATTTTGACGGTCCAGGTGTTACGGTGTGCAGAGGCATAATGTCGCATAGGCGTACAGCTCTTCAAATCATCGGTCAACATTTTTGCGATACTGTACTCCATTCACATGTGGATCACTTCACGGGTGCATTCCGCTCTGACTTCATTATTATGGATGACAACGTGCCATCGCATCGAACAGCCCCGATGAAGAAAACGTTGGATCGAGAGAATATTTGTTGATTGCACTTGTCTACTCGTTCTCACGACTTGAATCTGGTCGAGCACGTGTAGCATGTATTGGAGAGACGGACAGCAGCACGTCCACACGCACCATAGACCGTCCAGTAGTTTTCACCGCGCTGGTGGAGGAGCAGCACGCCTTACCACAAGAGGTCCTTCCAACCTCGTGGCCAGCATGGCAGCACGTTGCAGAGCATGCATTGCTCTCCGTGGTGATCCCAAACCATATGAAGAACCACGTGCCGCCTTTTAAAATGCCCATCGTACTTCACTGCAATTACACTGAGGTGAGGACAGTAATGGGATAGCGATATGCACTTATACACATGGCTGTATTATCGCGAACACAAGGTATACGAGGGCAGTGCATTCTCGAAACTGTCATTTATACTCATGTGATTCACGTGTAAAGCTACCCGCCACGATAGCCGAGAGCACTAATGCGCTCCTTCCTGGACTCGGGTAGGCGCGCCGGCCCCAGGTCGAATCCGTCTGGCGGATTAACGACGATGGCCAGTGTGCCGGCCAGCATGGAAGTGGTTTTTAGGCGGTTTTCCACATCCTACAAGGTGAATACCGGGCTGGTCCCCACGTGCCACCTCAGTTACACGACTCGCAGACATTTGAAACGCATTCATATTATTTCACGATTTACACTAGACGCAGACAGCTAGGGTACACTCTTTCCGTCCTGCGGGTTATGGGGTGGCGGCAGGAAGGGCATCCGGCCACGCCTTAAAAAATTAAACATTCCAACTGCGTACTTAACCCTGCTGACCCTGTCCACAATGCGGGATAGAGGCAGCAGCAAAACAAAGAAAGAAAGAATTCATGTGTAAAGCTGTCCAATGTAATTTTGGCGGCACGGTGGGAATTAACAGATTCTAAAAGTGGAGTGATACTTGGAGATAGACGCATGTGACGTTACATTTCGGAATTCGTTAGGGAATTCCAAGGTCCGAGATCCACAGTGTCAAGAATGTTCGATAGTACCTAATTTCATGCATTCCCTCTCACCACGGACAACTCAGTGGCCGACGAACTACACTTAACGACCGAGAGCACCGACGTTTGCGTAGAGTTGTCAATACTAACAGACAAGCAACTGGGTGCAATAACCGCAGAAATCAATGTCGGACGTACGATCAACGTATCCATTAGGACAGAGTTGTTAAATTTGACGTTAATGGGCTATGACAGCAGTAGCCCAACGCGATTGCCTTTGCTAACAGTACGACATCACCTGCAGCACCTCACGTGCCCGCGTGACCAAATCGGTTGAACCCTAGACAACTGTAAAACTATGGTTTGATCAGATAAGGCACGATTTCTCTGGTAAGAATTCATATTAGGGTTTGAGTGTGGTGCAGCCCGCACGAAGCGATGGACCCACGTTGTCAGAAAGGTACTGTGCGAGCTGGTGGTGGCTCTATAATGGTGTGTTTACAACGAATGGACTTAGTCCTCTGGCCCAACTGAACCGATCATTGACTGGATATGGGTGAGGTCGGCTACCTGAAGACCATTTTCAACTATTCTGAACTTCAGTTTCCCATGACAATGCGCCATATAATCAGGGCACAATTCTATGCGATTACTTAGAACATTCTGGACAATTCGAGTGAATGATTTGCCCACCCAGGTCTCCCAACATGAATCCCATCGAACATTTACAGGATACATTCGAGAGGTCGGTTAGTGCACAAAATTCTGGACCGGCAACACTTCCGCAATTATGGACGGTTATAGACACAGCATTGCTCAATATTTCTGCATTTAAACTTCGAACAACTTATCGGAAATCTTGCCGAGAGCGAGGCTTTAATTTATATTCTTATCGTGGAAAAACTACCACACTCCTATATTCAGTGCACTTTTTTCCGTAATTGAAGTGTTTCCAAATTACACGACTCACAAGAAACTTTAAAGTAGAATTAACGTAACTGGAGGAAACAATTCGTTGACATGCGATACAAGCAAGAGTCTCAGTGAGTAATCAGTAACGGAATAAACTAAAACACACTCGAAAACCACTGAACGGCTGCGCACCGCGGAAAGGTTTATCAACATGACAACGCTCCTAGCGGACATCGTGCGAACTTAGTGACGCGTAGTAAGCAATCATCTGATCGCGTAATGGCTGCGCGACCACCTGTCGTCATAGACTTGTTGAGTCCATACAACGTCGGGTTGCTGCACCATGTCGCGCAAAAGGATGGACGACTCAATATTAGCAGGTATCTCAAGACTTTTGTCGCCTTATTCTTCAAATAAAAGTGTGATTTCTGCTCGCTTCATTTCGTATTTTTTTCAGTTGCGTTCTGTGTTATACTGTAGCAGTTCTTTCTATGTCTCGAGTGTAACAGAGCTAAGTTTCATGGTGGTGACCCATCATGTGAAAGCTACTTTCATCCTAAAGTTCTGCACGCCTTTGTATAAATGATCTGGAATATAGTGGTTTTTGCTCTCTGAGGCTGTTCGCAGTAAAAAATTTTAAGCACAGTAAGATCACGTATTTAGAGAACGTGAAACGTATGAAGAATTTTAGACCAGCGGAAAGAGACAACTGATCCTCTACGTAAATGAATGTATTTTAACGTAATATACAAAGATAGACAAAAATGCACGATGACGTTTGATTAAACAATCTGGGACATGACCCTGCTATCAGTCCCAACCATTAAACGCCTGGGAATATCTGTCGTGAGGGACTTAAGGATTAATAACCTCATATATCTAGACGTAGGGAAGGCAGACGCGAAACTGATATTTGTTGGAACAATCCTAAGAAATTGTAATTCATCCACAAGGAAGATCACTTAAGAGCCCTCTTTCCCCAATCAACTAATTCCATTGTGAAATACTATTATATAGGCGTTGCACTTCGCAGGAAACTCTTTCTCAAACTTGCGAGAGCTTACGTTCCAATTTCAAAGAAGAAAAACCTATTTCGTCGAAAATACACCTCGATTAGCGACCACCAAGTAAAAATTTAATTCTGTTTTACACAAAGAGGTATCATTAACGCAGTCCTACGAAAAATGTGTTTTAATTGCTTTTTGTTGGATAATGGCGTAGTTCCATTCTTATTTTAGACACTGAATCCATATCAGAACTCGATTATTTTCTGTCGCTCAGTAACAGCAAGGTCGAAAGGAGTGTATTGAAGGATATTAAGGGTACTGTGGATAGACAAAAATCCCAAACAGCGGCAGAATTGCATATGACAAAGCAAAGATTTTATTGACATCCCTTCTTATTTGAAAGAAATAGCTAAACTGACACTGTTTGCTGATGATACAAGCATCATTATTAATCCAGTAAAAGAAACTCCAATAGAAAATGATACAAATAATGTATTTGGGAAAATTATTGATGGGTTTTCTGAGAATAGGTTTGCTCTGAACTTTGAAAAAAACACAGGGCATCCAGTTTTCCGCTGCAAGGGGTACAGTTCCTTCAATAAATATAACACATCAACAGAAATCAGTAGCAAGGGTAGAGCATACTAAATTTTTGAGTGTACATATGGATGAGAATCTTAATTGGAAAATTCATATTTTGGATCTCCTAAAGCGAGTAGGTTCAACAACTTTTGCAATCAGAATAATTACTAATTTTGAGGATATACAAATTAGCAAGCTAACATACCTTGCATACGTTTGCTCTCTGACGTCATACAGAATAATATTTTGGGGTAACTCAACACTTAGGCAAAAAGTACTCACTGCTCGAACGGAAGGGATTAGAATAATGTGTGGGGCTCGTAGTTGCACATCTTGTACGCATCTTTTTAAAAAGTTAGGAATTATTACGACAGATTCACAGTGCTTTTACTCAGTAATAAAATTTGTTCTCAAAAACATAGACAAGTTTAAAAACGACAGTGACATTCATGGTCATAATACCAGAAGAAAGAAAGACTTACACTATCCTCTACCTAACCTATCTTTGACACAGAAAGGGGTAAAATATGCTGCTGAAAAAAAATTAACAGATAAATTAACAGATGATATAAAATGTCTGACAGACAGCAGTAACAGTTTAAAAAATAAACTGAAATCATATCTCCTTGACAACTCCTTCTATACCATAGATGAATTCTTGGATAGGAATAAATAAATCTATAGGTATAACATATGCATTTTGTGCCATTTAAGGAAAGGGGGAGGCAATAAAAGTTGTAAGCTTAAAAAAAGGCATTTCTTATGCACTTGACACGTTCACATCAGCAGGTTTCCGTGAGACTGATCAGTGGGGCGCGTAACTAACTAACTTAGATTCGGAAACGAGACACTAAAAGTAGTACATACGCGTGTGTGCTTTTTGGGCAGCAAAATTACTGATGATGGCCGAAGTAGAAAAAAAATGGTTCAAATGGCTCTGAGCACTATGGGACTCAACTGCGGTGGTCATAAGTCCCCTAGAACTTAGAACTACTTAAACCTAACTAACCTAAAGACATCACACACATCCATGCCCGAGGCAGGATTCGAACCTGCGACCGTAGCGGTCGTGCGGTTCCAGACTGTAGCGCCTTTAACCGCTCGGCCACTCCGGCCGGCGGCCGAAGTAGAGGGGATATAAAATGCAGAATCGCAATGGCAAAAGAAGAGAAATTTATTAATATTGATTATGGACTGAAGTGTTAGGAAGTCTTTTCTGAAGATATTTTTCTGGAATGTAGCCATGTATGGAAGCTAAACATGATCGATAAGCTGGCCGGAGTGGCCGAGCGGTTCTAGGCGCTACAGTCTGGAACCGCGCGACCGCTACGGTCTCAGGTTCGAAACCTGCCTCTGGCACGGATGTGTATGATGTCCTTAGGTTAGTTAGGTTTAAGTAGTTCTAAGTTCTAGGGGACTGATGACCTCAGATGTTAAGTCCCATAGTGCTCAGAGCCATTTGAACCATTTTTGGACTGCAAGTATTCAATAAAATATTTATATATGCCTTACTTTTTATGTTAAGACAACCAAAACTTCACCCTTGCCATGCATCTACGAAATGGTGCAGTGGCATGAAGGTAGACAAATAATCAGGAAGACGAGGTTTTAAGATCCCGTTCCGACCATGCTGATTTAGGTATTCTGAGATTTCCCTAACTCACTTACGACGTATTCGGGTCTGATCTCTTTGACAAAAAGGCCCGACCGAATTCCTTCCCTCCTCCTTCGCCAGACAAATTACGCGACGTATGATTCCACACATTACTCGGAAACGTTGATTGGTTGATCCAGATTAACATTCAGAGAACTCTTAAATCAATCTAGACAATGGTTACAAGCCTCGAGTTGACACGAGAGACAGAATGAAACTCATCACCAAAGACAATGAATGAAGCATGTGTGATGTCCGCGCTCCTATCACAGCTACGTGACAGACGGCACATTTAAATCTATCGATAGCTCGCCGTGATATTAGCTCGCTCTTCCATCGCTCGCTGTCTCCGACGGGCATATACGCCACCATAGAGCGCTGAATTCACGTGCTTGCGTCTCTGACTGGTTGATGCGTATTTTTACGCAGCAGCACTGAGTGTTTTGCCCCAGACTCAGCGAATCTACAGATTCGTCAGCCTTGATGCGGAAGACTGCAGTGAGACATTACACTGACGTAGCACGATGCAACTGAGCATTGTGCAACTGAGCATTGTTTGTTACCAGTGACTTACCAGATCGTATCGTATTCGAGACTATTTGTTTCTATGAAGGACATTACAGTGTGTATAACTCAGCGTCATAGAAAGACCTACAGAACATCAAATTATTAATTGTACATATCGTAAATAAAGTTATTGATGTCTCATCTTTTATCAGATAGCTGACTGTCTGTATTCATCACCTCAACCACCGACACGTCAACAGCTTTCAGACTATTTTCAGGACGGTTCCACGATACGATTACTGGATTGGAAAACGTACAACGCTAATGCATCAATCATCGCCTCTTGCTCCTATGAAAAGATCTGCCAATAATCTCCACAAGGAAAAAAAGGGCAGGATAATAACTCAGATTAAATAGGTAAGAGTTGCACAGCTAACAACACTTGAAGTTACTACAGAAACCAACGTATCTTACTATCTTCGTTTACGTAAAAGCCCACCAACGCTACCAGGAAATGGTATGTTACAACTGTGTACTCCAGGCATGTACAGGGCTCTATAAAATCTCCTCGATGTTCAAACCGTGTTACTGCATTTTATTCGCAATGACACGGCTTGGATAGCAAGCATATTTGATTGTCATGCCGCCGCGAAAGAGTTTGAGAGGACGCGAATGTTGAGCTGAGATCTAATTTTGGTGGCACAGAATTTATGCTTGCTTTCACAGTCACTAAGTTTTGTTTCTGTCCTCAAACTGTAATTTGATCACGACATTTTCCCAAGAGCTGACTATGCAGCCTTGTCAATATGTGCAGTAGCTTCAAAAACCTAAAGTTGATCAGCAACTGTAACTACGAATGCACCAGCAAAGCAGACACAGAAAATCACCCATTAAGAGTTAGTAAAGTTGAGAGTGGAACAGTACAACTCACATAACGATACCTCAGACATCTGCAAAGATATTTATTTGACCCGATCTTAGTAGGGACTTCAGCCCAGTCTTACATCACTTCCGAATTTTACGTATTGAAGGCCTTCTTTCATTTGAGATATCAGAAGAGTTGCGCTCTAACAAAACTACGTTTCTCTTGTTTCGGTACAGTAGATAAATGACGCAATAAATGGTAGTATTACCGGTATTATTGGTGGCATTGCTAGGGAAAAGAAACATTAATGAACGTGTGAGAGAGGAACTGGGAGCCGACGACTTCTCTTGGTTGTTTGCTTGTTTTGCATATAATTAGATAAGCACATCGTTCAGTGTTAGTCCATTGTGTATTTTGTATCCTCACAAAATACAAATGATATTTTATAAGTAAAAATAATTAGCTGCTCGCGAAACTACTGCATTTTTATGTAACGAAAACTATTACTTTTGATGCAAGAACAGCTTACATGCACAGACACATCAAAATCTATGTAACTACTGTTGTAATTTAGTATTCAACAGAACGTTCTCCATTATGATCTAACTCAAGAGTTCCGTGCTATAATTGGTAAGCGCGAAAGTCGCTTAGCAGTAACAGGAACATGTTTATATAGGCTTGACGAAGTACTGAAGCGATATTTGACATGTTTTTGTTTTGCATTTCTTTTTAATTTAACCTTTTTACAGGAATTTGTGTTTTCTAGCGCTATTATATAAATTTGTATTTTTTAAATATTTTAATTGTCTCATCGATCTGCTTTACGCTACAAACCAACAATTTTCGAATAAAACCTGAATTAAACAATGATAGTTTCAATTTTGCTGTAAATATTGCTTATTTTTAAGTAATTAAGATGAGGATAACTATGTACGACAAAAAAGTTCTCTAGGTTACAGAGCCTACTATATGTGCACACTTAGTTTCTATACGGTTCGCCGATTCGGGTTTCTGAAAGAATCGAGTAAGACACTGATCGCATATTTAAACAAAGCGACCGAAATGAAGTAAGGGCAATTCATATGCGACACACCTAACGTACAGGTAACGTGGTTGCGATCCTGACTGACCAAAGCTACGAAGAAAACTACCGTAATGTTGGCAGTCTGCAGTAGCGTATGGTAGTTTTACAGTTCAAGTCGTCAGTATTGTGACTGGCTTGATGCGGCCCGCCACGAATTCGTCTCCTGTGCCAATCTTCTCATCTCAGAGTAGCACTTGCAGCCTACATCATCTACTATTTGCTGGATGTATTCCAACCTCTGTCTGCCAACACAGCTTTTACCTTCTACAGCTTCCTCTAGTCCCATAGAAGCAAGGCATTTTACATCAGGTTAAATAAACAGTGGTAATACTGTAAATAGTAATAATAAGGTTGTAACAGAAATGAAAGAAGATTTCTATGTAACCAAAGGTCACTGGTAATAGCAGTACTCACTAAGGACTAATATCATTACTACTGCTAAGACTAATGTTTCAGCAGAAGACGCAGATGTGTTCAAGTGTGTAAAAAAAGACTGAGATATTATGAAATAGCGACTTTTATGTGGGAGGATTGTCGATAGACTGTCCCTGCTTAGGACACTGGGAAGTCAGAAAGGTTTGTTGGGAAAGGAAAGTATTTGGTTGTTATGATGTGTAGTGTGCCTTGAGAAATAAGAGCAGCCATTGTTTAGACATTGTTGTAGTTTTAGTTGACACCTCACTAACTGTCTTCTCAAGCTGAAGAGGTGAGATGGTTCTCTAACATGGTGAGGGAGATCGTTTGTGTTGGGTTCCTGCTACCGAAAAAGATTTGGAAACGGTGGTTGTGTGATCGAGACGGTGATTTGCGTATGATATCAGGGAACACATTTCCTGAAACGAAAGGTTGGTACGAGAGTGTGAACAATATTTTGTGCAACTTCTATACCACTGTCAATAGAGCAAAAGAAAATGCCACGTTTCTAATTTGTCAAACTGAACAGCTGTGTAATATTAGTGAAGTCAACAGTAAATCGCAGAGGCTATACTGTGATAACGCCTAGCTGTAACCTTTTTTTTTTTTTTTGTATGTCCGAACACTGGTTCTCTCTTTGTTTTTCGTTCTGCCTTTATCTCTCTTTGCTCCTTCCCGGCTGTGATGGGGCTTGGCTACCGGCCAATAGCGTGGGAGGCGTGTCTGGACAGATACGCGCCCGCGAAGCCCTGTGCATTCAGGTAGTACACAGCACGCGGGGCAGCGTTTTACGCTTCTCATAAACAGTTACAAATGTCTGCGCTCACAAGAGCGTTTTGCGCCCGTTTGACGGTCGAGCTAAAGTCTCGTGAAATTATGGCCTCAAAAAAATTCCAGAGCGTTCGCCACAGTTAATACACATCCCCCACTCCAACCGTCTCCCCCCCCCCCCCCCTCCAAAAAAAGTATATATTTACATATCTGTAAAATTTTATGCCGGTGCATAATCGTATACGAAATGAATGAGTCTTACTCATTTTTGCCGCAAAAATGGCACTGGAGCACTGTGTCTGCAACGCAGCGAAATGAGATTCAGAAATAAATCGGGACGATGGCGCAGAAGCAGTGGATGCCCTGACGGGAGTTAATAAATAAGTCGGCGCTTACTGCTCTCCTAGTATTTGCTCATAAAAGAGAGGAAAAAAACAACTGCTTCGCTTTACGTGCGGCTTGACTTACAAACAGGTCCCGTCTTTAACGAATCCTGTCGTCCGCTATCACAGGTGCTGTTTCCCCAGTATTAAATCGCGTAATATTCCTTCCGCGGAAAACAGCAACTAACAGTTATTTATGAAGTTAGCAAAATATCGCTCGCGGTGATACTTTCGACCGTTGAGCATAACATCTGTAACGCTTTATGTAACAGTTCAGGTTTCATGAAATATTTAGCATAGTTACGGTCTTTTATCGCTATTTTCACATCCCTCCTTTAAAAATGCTTCACGTACAACCTGTCGTAAGCACAAATGTATGTCGTTCGCTCTGAAGAAAGCACATACAAGCATCTGTCGGGAACCACAAGCTTACTGCGAGCTACAATGGTGGTAGTAAGTTCCTATGGGACCAAACTGCTGAGGTCATCGCTCCCTAGGCATATACAATACTGAATCTAACTTACGCAAAAGACAACATACACACCCATGCCCGAAGGAGGACTCGAACCTCCAACGGGGCCCTAGACCTTGTGGCTACCCCGCGCGGCTGTATGATGGGGGGCGGGGGGGAGGTGGAATGACAGAAACATCTCTTAAAGATTCAACTCACGTGTCACGAATTTTTCTTTTTGTATTAGAACATAAAAACATATAAGAGATCTAATTAACGAAAACTAACCAAAGGTTTCTGGTAAGAGCACTGTCAGTTTCTCATTGTTGTTGTTGTGGACTTCAGTCCTGAGACTGGTTTGATGCAGCTCTCCATGCTACTCTATCCTGTGCAAGCTTCTTCATCTCCCAGTACCTACTGCAGCCTACATCCTTCTGAATCTCCTTAGTGTATTGATCTCTTGGTCTCCCTCTACTATTTTTACACTCCACACTGCCCTCCAATGCTAAATTTGTGATCCCCTGATGCCTCAGCACATGTCCTACCAACCGGTCCCTTCTTCTTGTCAAGTTGTGCCACAAAATCCTCTTCTCCCCAATTCTATTCAATACCTCCTCATTAGTTATGTGATCTACCCATCGAATCTTCAGCATTCTTCTGTAGCACCATATTTCGAAAGCTTCTATTCTCTTCTTGTCCAAACTATTTATCGTCCATGTTTCACTTCCATACATGGCTACACTCCATACAAATACTTTCAGAAACGACTTCCTGACACTTAAATCTATACTCGATGTTAACAAATTTCTCTTCTTCAGAAACGCTTTCCTTGCCATTGCCAGTATACATTTTATAACCTCTCTACTTCGACCATCATCAGTTATTTTGCTCCCCAAATAGCAGAACTCGTTTACTACTTTAAGTGTCTCATTTCCTAATCTAATTCCCTCAGCATCACGCGACTTAATTCGACTACATTACATTATCCTCGTTTTGCTTTTGTTGATGTTCATCTTATACCCTCCTTTCAAGACACTGTCCATTCCGTTCAACTACTCTTCCAAGTCCTTTGCTGTCTCTGACAGAATTACAATGTCATGGGCAAACCTCAAAGTTTTTATTTCTTCTCCATGGATTTTAATACCTACACCAAATGTTTCTTTTGTTTCCTTTACTGCTTGCTCAATATACAGATTGAATAACATCGAGGAGAGGCTACAACCCTGTCTCACTCCCTTCCAAACCACTGCTTCCCACGAAAAGGGAAGCAGTTTCTCATATGCGATCACATTCATTAAAATATAAACGGCACCGTCTCTTTGCAGGAAATAATTGTTCTGATGGAAAACTTACAAGTGTGCAAACATCAGTAAAACTGCGACACGCCTTGTCCTTTCTTATGTACTGATCTTCACCAATTAACACAAGTTACTTATTTTTCACAAATAACTATTTAAAAAATACATAAAGAATTGAGGAAAATATTTGGCGGGATTCAAGATAAAAACACAGCGCCCGAACACGGCAGACTGGAGAATATTAGCAAACAAAACGAATTTTTTTATACTGCGTTCAGCTTATTTATTAGTCGACTAGTGTTCGTTAACAGCCCACCATTTGACAGAGGAAACAACAGACTAAATACGATGTTTATTATCACTGTTATCACATCAGACACAAAAAGCGAATCATGAAAGTAAACGCAACTTACACTGACACAAGCCATATCCAAGGTGTCCTCATGTACACCGCACTGGCGCGAGAGTCGTTTTACATTTAGACTGTCACTGTAAACAGATATTCCAATTTCTGATTGACAAAATAACCGCTGACAGTTGCTAGGCACTATAATGACGCCAATTTGGAAGTGATTTTTTTCACTTTTGTTACATGAGGTGACAACTGTAATTATAACCACCTAATTTTCTTTATGATATACTCTTTCAGTTTACTAACGATGCACGAGCGCCGAACGTCAGTCGATTAATAACCAAATTATGGGCAACTTAATGGTTGCATTTGTACAGTTATTAGCAATTATTATCGGTCCTATTCTATTTGAAATAGAGAACGTGCAACAAACGACTGCGTATGCTCGGTATGCGCTCTAATTTCTCATAATCTTGTTTTCCTTAAAGGAAATATACAACTGAGGCAGTAGAACTGCCACGCATCAATACTCATCGCTTATCTGATCTCTAAATTTACCCAACAGATGGTCCCTGTTACACTTTCGAATGACACGTACCGACGCGTCACGATCCCTGTAGCGTGTCTGAATTCGCCACCGGTTTGCGAGAGCAGCAACCATTTCAACTTCACGGCGATATTTCCCCGCAGACAGCCGGACACATACACAATTGGACTACCTTTCATTAACCTTCCCACTGGTTTGATGAGGAGGGGTATGATTATACTAAACTTATTTGAATATTTGTTGTGTACAGGGTGTCTCAAATCTTTTGGATGAAACTAAAACAGGTGACAGTGGATTCTCAACCGATTATACTGAGATAGGAAACCAAGTTCTGGAAATGTGTATACATTGTGTTATGTCCTTAACACAGTGTACACCGCATGACAACAACGTATATCATAGCAACCGTTCCACGACCACGTCTCAATGCATGCATGGCAACGACGCGTGAAGTTTTGCCACACTCTGTCAGAGATCCCTGGCCTCTGTTGAACACTGTAACAGCCGGCGGGTGATGAACGCGCACACCTACGTCCACCAAAGAGACATACTGTCCACAACTTAGCCCACAGCACGTGTCATGTGGTGACCGCATGCGTCGCACCAGCGCATTAACCTGTGCCGCAAGCACACCACCATCCCTGGGTCTATTTATCTTCAAGATCCTTCTGTAACACTACGCTTCACACGCTTCGATTCTATTCTTTACCAGGTTTTCCATAGTCATTGTTTCACTTCCATACACTTACTCGTTCTACACGTGCATTCTCGGAAATTTCTTTCTGATCTTAAGGCGTGTGTTTGATACTATATACAGTAGTCTTCCTTTAGCGAGAAATATTCTCTTCGCCTGTATTAGATTACATTTTAATGTCTTTGCCTCATTCGCCAGTCGTTATTTTGCTTCCATACAGCTGATTTCTTTCATGAATCTGCTACGTCGCCCTCAATTATGATATGACTTTATCGTTAATCTCGTATCTGCTACGCGTCAATGCTTTTGTGTTTATTTAGTTTACCCCTCCCACCCCCCAAACCCAATTTCTGTGCTCAAGACCTTGTTCATTCCATTCAACAGGTTGTGTAATTCTTCCTCACTTTCACAGAGGATATCGGCATGTTCAGCAATACTTGACATTCACATCTTTAAACCATGAATGTTAATCTAACTCAACCTCTCTTTTATTTGCTTCATTGCTTTTTCGATGAACTGACTGAATAATGCAGAAGGATTGGGTCCCTGCTTCATGCCCTTTCTAATATGAGTTCTTCTCACTTAGTGTTCCAGTCTTAATGCCCTCTCTTGTTCCTTGTATATACTATGCACTACCCGTCTTCCTCTATAGCGTATAGCGATTTTGATGAAGATTTCTAACATCTTGCACGGCTTAATATTGCGTGATGCTCTTTCTAGGTCGAGGAATTACATGAAAGCTCCTTAATTTCTGTCAGATCTTACTTTTACTGTCAAGCCGAACTCGAGAAATACTTCTCTGGAGCCTTTACCTTTCCTAAAACTAAACTGAAACTCATACTGGTGTTTAACATGTGTTGGTACGTATAGCGTGGCTATTACGACTGTATTTCTGGATCTCTGAAAGTTTGGTTTTCGTGTTAAGACTGTGCTTGGAACAGAAATTTCCTTTAAAATCTAGGCTACAAACGTTTTCTTACTTTAGAATAATAAAAACGTACTGTATTTTTTGGTTCATTAAATTGTTGGAAGAATAAAGATGATTCACTTTAATCTGTTCTATGTATAGAATTATACTTTTTGGGAATACTTTTTGCCACGTTCTCAGGGATTTTCTTTAAGGTCGTTCATCTGCGTATCCCCTTTAACAAAATTTTTATTCAGAATTAAATTCCTATACTTTTTAGACTTGTTCCGCAAAGGGCTATTTTTCATTAGAAGGATTAATTTCATTTTAACAGGGCCATTGTATGTAAATAGTCTATATTCTGAATGCAACACCGCTTATATATATATATATATATATATATATATATATATATATATATATATATATATATAGCTTCCGTTTTTGCGTATGACTGATAAGGATGTGAACTATTTCATCATGATATATATGGCCTGACTGCCATTCAGTTATTTATTTTAATTTTTATAAATGAAATTTAATTAACGCAATGGAATCAAAGGTCTGCAACAGAGGGATTTTCTTGTACTTGCAGGCGGCCGCAGGCAGAAAGCACACAACTGCTGCATTAACGGTACTGCCATGGGAATTCTGCGTCGCTTGTTCGTGCTATATGAAACAGAAATAAAAAAGCATTCATTAAAAATAAGTTTCATATAATACCATATCAAATAAATAAAATAATTTGAACACCCATTAGGCTGTTCTAACATGCATTATTGCAACACTTCTAGCACTTGCAACCATGATTACTTCATTGCCAATCAAAGCATCCTATAGGGCATGCTGTAGCAGGCAGCTCTGAAATTCTTGAGTGTGTACACTGCCATGTAGTGCCATGTTGTCGTTTGCCCACTTCCTCAGAATCTGGTGCGCATCTCTGTTTAGCTGACACAGCAGCAGCAGTCGCACCCTTTGGCTCTGGGGTGTTCCGATGCAAGCCGAAATTTATAATTTCGTTACTTATTGTCTGTCAAATGAAACGTGATATAGGAATTTGTATAAGTATAAAGCGTCTCTCATCGATGTAGTTATTAGGAAGTACTAATGAAAATATCGTGACAGTGACTTTTCAAACGTAAGAAGAGTTGTGAACATCCTGAATTATTTCGTGCACTGTTGCCTTGTTACAAACGATGCCCCACGAGAGTGAACCATGTTGGCAGTTACTAGAGTTTAAGTCTCACTGGCAACATGTACAGTACAGGTATGCTACGCAGCTGGAGTGCAGATTAGATCGGCAGCCTGTGGAACTGTATTTCACACCAGGAGTCTGCGAGAAATTAAGACCAGTTAAATACTAGGAAAGTTTTTCATCCATTGTTCATTAGTGTTGTTGTTGTTGTGGTCTTTCGTCCAGGGACTGGTTTGATGCATCTCTCTCTGCTATTCTACCCTGTGCAAGCTTCTTCATCTCCGAGTAACTACTGCAGCCTACATCCCTCTGAATCTGCTTACTGTGCTTACTGCATTCATCTCTTGACTCCCGCTACGATTTTTAACCTTCACTCTTCTCCCCAGTATTAAATTGGTGATCCCTTGATGTCTCAGTAAGTGTCCAACCAACCGATCCCTTCTTCTAGTCACGTTGTGCCACAAACCCCTTCTATCCAAATCTATTCAGTACTTCTTCATTAGTTATGTGATCTACCCATCTAATCTTCAGCATTCTTCTCTAGCACCACAGTTCGGAATCTTCTATTCTGTTGTTGTCGAAACTATTTATCGTCCATGTTTCACTTCCATACATGGCTACACTCCATAGAAATACATTCAGAAAATACTTCCTGACACTTAAAGCTATTCTCGACGTTAACAAATTTCTCCTCTTCAGAAACACTTTCCTTGCCATTTGTCAGTCTACATTTTATATCCTCTCTACTTCGACCGTCATTAGTTATTTTGCTGCCCAATAGCAAAACTAATCTACAACTATAAGTGTTTCATTTCCCAATCTAATTCTCTCAGAATCACCTTATTTAATTCAACTACATTCCATTATCCTCGTTTTTCTTTTGTTGATGTTCGTCTTACATCCTTCATTGAAGACACTACCCATTCACTTCAGCTGCTCTTCCAGCTTCTTTGCTCTCTCTGACAGATGTACAATGTCACTGGTACACCTCCAAGTTTTTATTTCTTCTCCATGGGTTTTATTTCTAATCCTAATTTTTCTTTTATTTCCTTTGCTGCTTGTTCAATATAAAGATTGAACTACATCGGAGACAGGCTACAACCCTGTCTCATTCCCTTCTCAACCACTGCTTCCATTTCATGCCCCTCGACTCTTTACATCTGCCATCTGGTTTCCGTACAAACTGTAAATAGCCTTTCGCTCCCTTTATTTTATCCCTGCCACCTTCAAGATTTCAGAGTGTATTCCAGTCAATACTGTCAAGTGCTATAAACGTAGGTTTGCCTTTCCTGTCTTCTAAGATAAGTCGTAGGGTCAGAACTGCCCCGCCTGTTCCAACATTTCTACGGAATCCAAACTGATCTTCCCCGATGTCGGATTCTACCAGTTTTTCCATTCGTCTGTAAAGAATTCATGTTAGTATTTTGCAGCCGTAACTTATTAAACTGACAGTTCGGTAATTTTCACACCCGTCAACATCTGCTTACTTTGGAACTGGAATTATTATATTCTTCTTGAAGTCTGAGGGTATTTCGCGTGTCTCATACATCCTGCTCACCAGTCGTTAGAGCTTTGTCACTGTTGGCTCTCCCAAGGCCGGCAGTAGCTCTAATGGAATGTTGTCTACTCCCGGAGCCTTGTTTTGACTTCAGTCTTTCACGGCTCTGTCAAATTCTTCACGCAGTATCATATCTCCCATTTCATCTTCATCTACGTCCTCTTCCATCTCCATAACTTTGCCCTCAAGCACATCACCCTTGTATAGACTCTCTATATACTCCTTCCACCTTTCCGCTTTCCATTCTTTGCTTGGAACTGGTTTTCCGTCTGATCTCTTGATATTCATACGGGTGGTTCTCTTTTATCCCAAGATCTCTTTCATTTTCATTGTACACTAATTTTCATTAACATGTCCGCAACTCGTGGTCTTGCGGTAGTGCCCTTGCTTCACGCGCACGGTGTCCCGGGTTCGATTCACGGCGGGGTGAGGGATTTTTCTTTAGCTCGAGATGACTGGGTGTTGTGTCACTTCTATCATCATTAACTCGCAAGTCGCGGAAGTGGCGTCAAGTAAAAAGGACTTCCAATACGGAGGCAGAATTCCCCCGCATGGGGCCTCCCGGCCAACAACACCATACAAGCATTCCTTCTTTGTCCATTAGTGTATGAAAACCATAATTATTACATTTGTGGATTATTTTGCTTGTGCACTCGTCGAATGTCACGGCCACAATGTTACATGGCCCGCATATCTCGTTGGCTCTGGCTTGGCAATGGTGATTTTTTGTAGGTATATCTGTGCACAGCTGTTCACCTGGTAGAGCAATGCTCTGCGCCGTAGTTTTTATGTTTACATATGTACGCCACAACGGCAATAACGTTATTTTAAAGCGTTGGTAAATATGGGACCTTCTTCTCACTTGTGTTTACTACATCAGCGGTTATCTATTAAAATGGCTGATACGCAATTGTGTAATCCCATAAAGAAGACATGATAAATTTATGGCTACAAATATACGAACTTGAAAATGGCGAAGAGTCGGAACCAGCTGATCGTGGTATCAATAATAGTTATTGCGTAACAGCCAGGGCAGAAGATGATATTGTCTTTTGCCTACATCACTCAATAGGTTTGCTGAGCCTAAATATCTGGGTCATATATAGTAGAAATCCAGCTTACTCATCAGTACCTAATAAAGAACCGAAGCTGCGCTTTTCTCTGACCAGAGACAAGTAGAACAATCTGGAGCGAAGGCAGGAGGTAAGTGAAATTTAAAGATGCTTTGCTGTCTTTTCCGTCGTGTTTATATTCAACTGTGACCTCCATGTATATTGGAGTTTCTGTACCAATGAGGCCAGTGCCGTGGGCACAGGCGTAACAGTTGTAGGCGGGAGGTTACAATATCATTTAAAATAAAACAGTTGTACCCCACCGACTCAAAAATAAGTGAAGTACCCAGATGGGGAGGATGAAACGAAATTTTAAAGACTGAGACAGTTAGTGATGCTACTTAAGTAATTAAAAAATCTAGTCGACTTTGCAAAAACCGAGCAATATAAACACACTTTCCGGTATGACATCACACTCCTTCTGGCTTGGATGTACTCGCTGATTCCGTTGTGAAGGGTGTCAGAAAGTTGTTGTATCCTCTCCAATAGCAAAGTGGCTCAGAACTATCGTAACTCGTCCTTCATATCCTGGATACTGGGACAGAGTTGACGTCTGTAATGATCCCACACATGTTCCATTGTGGACAGATCTGGGGATCTTAATGGCCACGGTAGTATCTCAACACCAAGAAAACAATTCATAGTCACACGTGCCATTTGTGGAAGAGCATTACCCTGTACATCAACATCACGCAAACAATTCATAGATACACGTGCCATTTGTGGTCGAGCGTTGTCCTGTTGAAAAATGGCACCACGATACTGTCTCATGAGGGCTAACACGTGAGGACAAAGGATGTCTGCGACGTGCCGCTGCGCTGTCAGAGATCCGTCCATCCCTAGCGGCCATGACTTGAAGTCATACCCAATGGTTTTCCACATCATGGCCCCATAAGTAACGCCACTGTGTCTCTTTAAAACTTTGGAAGAATGCTGCGTCTTCCCAGGTCGTTACTGTACTCTCCGCCGTACCCCTCCAGGGTAGTACAGAATCAGAATTCATCGCTGATCACAGTGCGATGCTACTCATCAACGATCCAAACGAAAACACTTGTAGTGTTATCTGCAGCCTATGCGCCGAACGGCAATTGCCTACTCCAGCTGCTGCTACTGTCCGACCAATGATGTTGCTGACAGCGAGTCTGTTACCAGTTCCCGGATGGCAGGCATACACGTGAATGGATTATAATGTGCTTGTTGCACGATACGGCGACCTTCCCTTGTGGAGGTCAGACCTTGATGTCGAATTATCGTTGCCCTCACGTTCCCATGTAGTCTATCGTTTCACCATTGTCACATCTGAACGCTCCACAAATCTGGATATTTGACAATTTGATTATCCAGCCAAATCGAGACTTTCAATAAGGCACCTAGCAAATTTTCTCACGTACTGATAATATTGTCTCTCAAGAGTGTGTAGAGAGTCTGATAACCCATAGTGATCTCCCAGCGTCTGCCGGCCGCTGTGACCGAGCGATTCTAGGCGCTACAGTCCGGAACCTACGGTAGCAGGTTCGACTCCTGCTTCGGGCATGGATGTGTGTGATGTCCTTAGGTTAGTTAGTTCTCAGTCTAGGGGCCCGATGACCTCAGATGTTAAGTCCCATAGTGTTTAGAGCCATTTGAACCAGGTTTTTCACCTAACGTCTGACGTAGTTCACACTCTTAAGCATGCCTTTTAACAACAGTAAACATGAACAACAGCAATGCATAAATCGGCTCCAGTTGTACTTGACAAATCCTTAATTTGGATTACATCTTACACAGGACCAGGGTTTCAGGATATAAATCCCATCTTCACGACTTCCTCGTAAGCAATCGAAGACCTGAAGATGGAATTTACGTCCTGAAACCCGGGTCGTGTGTACGACTTTGTCCAAATAAAGGATTCGTCATGTATAACTGAAGCGGATTTATTCATCATGAAACATTTCAGCAACAGTTGTGGATGTTCCGCAAAGAACATATCATAACCGTAATGCAGTCTGGTGGAAGTTTTACCTGCCACAGGGAATTGCATCTTTAATCAGTTACATACCAGCTGAAGGTTTGTACGTGAGTGGATTTATACTGACATCCAACCATGCTTTCTGGGTGTTTACCTTTCTTGTCTGGCAGTGTACTTGGACTGCTTTTTGACCATCATTCCCACTGGTTTGAAGAGGATTATTTGTTGTCAATCGCAACCCGCAGAATTTCCTTTGGAGGCAATAAATCCACTTCGGCGGCTGCTGCACCACCCACTTACACCCAGCGCCAGCGCGTTGCGGCAGGGCGGCCGCGCCTTGTGCAGCAGGTGGTGCGTGGGTGGCAGGCAAGTTAAATTAGCGTCCCCACCGCCGCTGTCCTCGCGACGCCTCATAGCCTACTGGTCTGGTCGACTGGCGCAGCGGGGGACCGCGGTCGAGACCTGCAGTCGATACGGAGAAGGAATGGGGTCGCGCTGCGAATTGGAAACGCCTACGCTACGTTGCTGTGCATTTTACGGCGACCTGAGTTAAGTCGGACGGCAGTCCGCTACACGAGAATAAAGAGTGGCAGAGAACGTGCGAGCAGCGCGAAAGCTCGTTAATTTTTCACTTTCCGTTCGATACAAAGCATTGGAGTGCAACTTATCACGGAGCTGAAATAGGGGTGTTATTTATCGTGCGGGTTCACCTGTAGGCAAAAGGGAATTCTGGCAGCAAATCACGAGCTACTGTCCAGCCACAACCGCAGGTTTGTAAATCACTCGTAAGTGGAGTTCATGCTATGAAACGATGTGACATGAATGTAAATCAGTATCGCATTATCGTCTAGTGGAAATGGCAGTGGAACATTCTCCGTACATGCTTCCGGAAGTAGAAGGAGTGATAAATTTTAGTATAAAATCAGAAAATTTCATCTACATCAATTGAAGAGACAGTCTGTAAAAGTGTCTGCAATGATGTTTGTACAGGTCCGTCTTGATCACATAAATTGTACAATTCACAATTACTGGTTTCGGCTATTGCCTTCTTCAGATATATTACAAATGAAAAAACAGCTACTCAACAAATTAAGTTCAGTGAACGAATGGGTATAAGAACCGTGATGTATAGAAGCGTTATAGCTAACTAAAGTATAAAACACGCGACAAGAAGAAGACAACAGATCCAGAAGGCAAGAAGTTTGTTACTATGCCACAGGGTGCATTTTCCGACAGAACTGAACAAGCCTTCAGAAGAGAGTAAAAATTGGATTTCAAACTTTAGTTACGGATGGTTCTAGGGTCCATCACAAAGTTGGCGACGTCAGATGATTCAAATGGCTCTGAGCACTATGGGACTTAACATCTGGGGTCATCAGTTCCCTAGGCTGAGAACTACTTAAACCTAACTAACCTAAGGACATCACACACATCCATGCCCGAGGCAGGATTCGAACCTGCGACCGTAGTGGTCGCGCGGTTCCTGACTGTAGCGCCTAGAACCACTCGGCCACCTCGGCCGGCGGCAACATCAACAACAAGCATTTAGCATCTGATCTCTACAAGATCAACTGCCAAAATTGAACAGTTTTACTCATCCAAATGGCAAGGAGTTTCAAGATTCAATTTAGAGAGCACACATGTAGCCAAAATAAGAGCGCATTCGGTACACATTTGGATAAAGAAAAGAATGTGAAGGTATCGTACAGGATAATGAGGAAGTGTTGCATAAGGCACCAAAAACAGTTACTATTGGGAGAAGCGAAGATTTACATACACAGAAAACTGGAACAGAATAAGTTTAACCTGAATGTTTATTTCGAAGTATTCAGAAAACTAACTTGTTTGAGCAGCGTCGAGCACCGCCACAGTTAGACGTGCGCTCGCGTGCGTCGGTCCACAGCGGCGACGAGGGTCGGCAAGAACTTCCTACAGAGAAGCTAAGAGGCGCCACCACTGAGATTCCATTCCACATCTGTCATCGACTATCGAGATTTTAATTAATAGTGACGGTTTTGTTAATTATCTTGCATTTAGAGATATGTTTACTTGTTTTGTCTTGCTGAAAGGTTTTGATTTATAGATATGATGTAACTTTTAATGTTTTCATTTTGGCTTTTACGCAATTATGTGTTGCTTACTTTGGTTGTTGGGTATTTTCTTTTGTTACCCTGTTAACATTTTATGCTAAGGATTTTAACAATTGATTTAATTCCACATATTGTATGTCAGTTCAAGTTTTATTGTCAGACGCTCAATTTGCCATATGAAGTAATTTTAATTAATGGCCATGCATACTGCACTTCAACTATCGATTTTACAATGCTTGTTACTCCTGAATCCTAGCTACAGTATATGCTACTGGCCTCAGTTATTTGTTTAAATACTGTATGCATCGAGTCCGTCACCGGCACTCACTATGTATATACACTCCTGGAAATGGAAAAAAGAACACATTGACACCGGTGTGTCAGACCCACCATACTTGCTCCGGACACTGCGAGAGGGCTGTACAAGCAATGATCACACGCACGGCACAGCGGACACACCAGGAACCGCGGTGTTGGCCGTCGAATGGCGCTAGCTGCGCAGCATTTGTGCACCGCCGCCGTCAGTGTCAGCCAGTTTGCCGTGGCATACGGAGCTCCATCGTAGTCTTTAACACTGGTAGCATGCCGCGACAGCGTGGACGTGAACCGTATGTGCAGTTGACGGACTTTGAGCGAGGGCGTATAGTGGGCATGCGGGAGGCCGGGTGGACGTACCGCCGAATTGCTCAACACGTGGGGCGTGAGGTCTCCACAGTATATCCATGTTGTCGCCAGTGGTCGGCGGAAGGTGCACGTGCCCGTTGACCTGGGACCGGTCCGCAGCGACGCACGGATGCACGCCAAGACCGTTGGATCCTACGCAGTGCCGTAGGGGACCGCACCGCCACTTCACAGCAAATTAGGGACACTGTTGCTCCTGGGGTATCGGCGAGGACCATTCGCAACCGTCTCCATGAAGCTGGGCTACGGTCCAGCACACCGTTAGGCCGTCTTCCGCTCACGCCCCAACATCGTGCAGCCCACCTCCAGTGGTGTCGCGACAGGCGTGAATGAAGGGACGAATGGAGACGTGTCGTCTTCAGCGATGAGAGTCGCTTCTGCCTTGGTGCCAATGATGGTCGTATGCGTGTTTGGCGCCGTGCAGGTGAGCGCCACCATCAGGACTGCATACGACCGAGGCACACAGGGCCAACACCCGGCATCATGGTGTGGGGAGCGATCTCCTACACTGGCCATACACCACTGGTGATCGTCGAGGGGACACTGAATAGTGCACGGTGCATCCAAACCGCCATCGAACCCATCGTTCTACCATTCCTAGACCGGCAAGGGAACTTGCTGTTCCAACAGGACAATGCACGTCCGCATGTATCCCGTGCCACCCAACGTGCTCTAGAAGGTGTAAGTCAACTACCCTGGCCAGCAAGATCTCCGGATCTGTCCCCCATTGAGCATGTTTGGGACTGGATGAAGCGTCGTCTCACGCGGTCTGCACGTCCAGCACGAACGCTGGTCCAACTGAGGCGCCAGGTGGAAATGGCATGGCAAGCCGTTCCACAGGACTACATCCAGCATCTCTACGATCGTCTCCATGGGAGAATAGCAGCCTGCATTGCTGCGAAAGGTGGATATACACTGTACTAGTGCCGACATTGTGCATGCTCTGTTGCCTGTGTCTATGTGCCTGTGGTTCTGTCAGTGTGATGATGTGATGTATCTGACCCCAGGAATGTGTCAATAAAGTTTCCCCTTCCTGGGACAATGAATTCACGGTATTCTTATTTCAATTTCCAGGAGTGTATATAGATTTGTCCTATATCATAAAATTTTCAAGGCATGTATGACTAGTGTGCATCACTGTTAAGCAAGTTAATATTCACTTTCCTTAGGTATCACTAGGCCTGTTACAGATTTCAATACAGGTAACTGAACTGCCGGCCGGTGTGGCCGAGCGGTTCTAGGCGCTTCAGTCTGGAACCGCGTGACAGCTACGGTCGCAGGTTTGAATTCTGCCTCGGGCTGGATGTGTGTGATGTCCTTAGGTTAGTGAGGTTTAAGTAGTTCTAAGTTCTAGGGGATTGATGACCTCAGATGTTAAGTCCCATAGTGCTCAGTGCCATTTGAACCATTTGTAATTGAATTTATTTTATTAGACCACTGTTTCTGTATTTGTAACAGATTTGAAGATGCCAACAGCCGAAACTGTTAATTGTGAATTGTACAATTTATAAAATCAAAACGGATCTTTACAAATAAAATTTCAATTAACTGGAGTTTCTGACCCTTTATGTTGTCAGTGCTTTTTCCTCCTGACTAGAATACTACAGATTAACACACAGGAGACGGGCGGTTTTTAAATAAAGAATACTCGGTACGCTGAAAATGCATATACGTTTACTGGTAACAAATCAAAGCTTATTACTTCTCATTTAATGTTGGGCAGAGTTATCTGTGAAAAATTATGACGTCAAGGTGATGTCCATCATTTCAAATGCACGATCAAGTCTCTTCTCCAAATATCCCGTCACAGGGATCAATGTGTCTGCAGGGATGGCACTGTGTGTGTCTAAGCCGTTTTGCCACGCAAAGTCACGTCATGGTTCGAGGCGCCACGTCACGGATTGCGCGGGCCCTCGCGCCGGAGGTTCGAGTCTTCCGTCTGACATGGGTGTGTGCGTGTGTGTGTTGCTGTTAGCATACGTTAGTTTAAGCAGTGTGTAAGTCTAGGGACTGATGACCTCAGCAGTTTGGTCCCTTAGGAATACACACACTTTTGAACAACATTTGTAATCCCTTTATTCCCTTGTGTCTTAATTTCTTGAAAGGTTGCGTTCTTCAATTGCTCCAGATTTCCCAGTCTGAGGTCATAAGCGTAGCTCTTGAGGTACTTGTAAAGAAGAAAGTTAGACACTGATAAGTTCGGAGATTTTGGAGGCCAAGGAACATTACCAAAATGTGAGAACGTTTGTCTAGGAAACATCTGTCCACCCCGAACTGCCACTGAAGCGTTCGCGGTGTGTGATGTAGGGTCACCCTGCTGGACGCAAATTCCTTTTAAGGGATTCTTCGTCTACTCAGTTCTATTTCAAGAATGTTTCTAGCATATGAACGTAACGAGCCGATTTAACAGTAACTTTGGCCCGATTTTCTTCGAAAAAATACAATCCAGTAATGCCGAAAGAACCAAGAGCGCACCTGACAGTGACTTTTCAGAGGGTAAAGGACGCTATTGGATAAGGTGTGGAAGCTCAGGAGCCCAATAACGCCGGATTTGTTCATTTACGGTCCCGTTTAAATGAAAATGAGCTTCATCGCTCATCAATAAAATAAAGTTTCACTCAAAATCACTTGCACTGCGAAGAAAAGTCTTCGCGTATAGCAAAATCGGTTGGCTTCAGTTGATGTACAATAAGGAATTTGTACAGATGGAATTTTAACGTATGCGAAATTCATCTAGGCGATTCATGATTGATTGCTAGCACACTAGCACGACGTCTAACTGATCGTCCTGGCTTCTGACTACCGCTTCTGTTACTCTTGCAACCTTTTCTGGCGTCGCTGCAGTGCGTCTCGAGCCTGTACGCTTCTCATACATTGTGTTCCCAGTTGATCGAAGGTGTTCCATCCATCTTAGGATTTTGTTGCGACTTCGAACCACTCGGTGTCGACAGAGATTTAATGTTTCGCTTTGTATCTGTAACAGGCTGGCCACATCTAACGAAACTATCATAGACGAACAAATGATTTTGTAAGTCCTATTGCACCACTATAACTGAAATGTCGTCTTGTGTGGAGAAGAACTACCTCCCCCCCCCTCTCCATGATCTCCTCCCACCACCCAGTTCTTAGTACTACGCAGTTCAGAAGCGTCCATCTTCCGTGTGTCAGCCTGTATAAACAAAATTTTTCTGGCACGAGAATTTGAAGGAAATGCTCTTTTAACTCCATTGACTAACGCTCCAAGAGAGACGATGTGCATCACGCAGAAGCTTACTGTTGCAACTGATAGAGATGTCAGAGCTCATATAGAGAACTACACACAGTCGATCCACCCATACACTACACAAGTGTGGAAGAGGAAAGAGGGCCATGACGGTGGCACCACAAGTAAGCCCCACTAACCGCCCAAACGGTGGATAGGGGGTAAATCAAGACAAAGTAACAAAGTCGTATGGCAGTGTCGTCTGTTCGCAGGGCAGGTTCTGTCCCCTAGTTGGAAAGGTTTTTCTGTCGTTCACGCAAAATGACACGTTCCGAAGGGAAAGAGTTACAGGTTTCTGATAAGTGCAGGTGACTATAGTGGGTGTGTGCAGTGCAGTGTCATGTATATGTTGAATGATGATGAGAGAAAGAATAGGATGAAACTTCCAGAATGAGGTTTTCACTCTGCAGCGGAGTGTGCGCTGATATGAAACTTCCAGGATGAAACTTGTTGCCAGCATATATCCTGCTCCTCTCAAGTAGTACTGCTAACTTTAACGTCCCCATTCGACGGCAAGATCACCATCAACAGTTTCACATACCATTACTTCATGACATACAGAGAAGGGATTTGGAATTTCCAACAGACTTTGGCACAAAAGCCTGGTGATCAGGAACTTTACGCCGTAAAGCCATCCAAGTATCAGCCACACCCGGAGTCGGTGATCTGACGAGAACAGGTATACTCTACTTGGCAAGGCCGTTGGCTGGTTGAGGATTATATATGAAGATATAGACGCCTGCGCTTCTATACTGCTCTAACAGCGTCCGGTACGCCTGTGTCTTCGCTCTGACAAGGGGAAGAAGGCCTCAGACACGGCCAACCGATTCGGCTCAAATTTGGCAGGTCGCTTGTGTACGACCTAAAACGAAGGACTCTAAGGTATTTTGGGTCAACACCCCCGCAATTTTGAGAAAATCACCCCTAAGGGTTATGAAGAGCAATCAAAATTGGAGGGATCGATAGATAATTGTGAATAGAGCATTTTTCATCATCATGTATGTAGTCCGCAAATGCAAACTCTTCCAGAAATTGAGGAAAGAAACTTTTACAGCTGTCGCTTCTGTACCCACATGGTAAAAACTTTTCGCCGACAGCGCCGATAGCACGGTAGCTCAGCGTGTTCGGTCAGAGGGCTGTGTGCTCTCTGTAATAAATAAATAAATTAATTAATTAAAAAAACTGAGTCAAGGAATCCACGATGTAGTTTAACAGATGTCTTGGACGTCCGCCAAGACCTAAACACAACGAACCACACAGAAAAAAAAAAAGCGCAATGACCAAGGTAACTGGCTGGGAATCGGAGAACCCGGATTCGAATCTCAAAAGAAACCTAGCGGATGTTATTGTTTTCTTTTGTATTTTTCCATATCTCAATTGATAGGGATAGGAGGCTTAATAAGGTAAGTAAATCAATAAGGAATGGTAATAATAAGGTGGGCAAACCAACTTCCCAAACGCCGTGAGTTAGTAAAGTATTAAACTTGTAAGCCTTGTCACATGAAAACCGAATAATTCCTCGGGAATTCCTCACGAGGGATCACAGACAGCCAAACGCGCGACGATTGTTTACAGCGAGGCACGGGACAGAATGCACGCGGGGAGAGTTATGTTGTCCCGGTTGCCTCTTCGTCATATCATAGTTGTGAACCTGGAAGAGTGAAGGTGTTGAGCACGAGCCTTATGGAAGTCAGTCGGAAAGAGTTGTTTTTCGTCAACTGGCTGCCGCGAACCTCGCGGATACATGTAGTGATTTTTCATCGTTAATGCGCCGAATGAAATACGTTTTGTGAATGAATACAGTGTTCTTCCGTAAGTAACATATGACGAGTAGTGTATGTAGTTTGTAGTAATTAGGTCGTCTGTTTATGCCGTAGTAACTAGTTATTGTTTGTTGTGTCATATCTTTCAAGTGCTTAATCTGAATAATGGAGGATGTACACCCTTCGGCTAGCGCTGTAATATATAGTTGGGAGCCTGTCACAGACGATGGCAAGCGGGAAGTTACCGACGCTGTGTTTTGGTTTGTAGAAGTGTTGAAAGACAGATGCAGTATCAATGCACTACCGAAAGCAGGCAGTTCTGTTTCTCGGCATTCCAGATTGATAGGAGCGGCTATAGTCGAGCGATTTTTGGAGCTAACGAACGAAATGACTGTTGTTGATACTGAAGTACTATACCATGCAGACGAAGCAGGAGGTGATTCACTGAAAGATATCCCGACTAGTGAATCGCAAAATGGTCATAACACTTTGGAAATCTGCACATCACTGGGAATATGTGCTTCATCTGTTCCCGATGAGTATTACGAAACGGTTACTAAACGATTGAACTACGGCGTTATAGCTCTTGAAGTAAAAGTAAAGGCGGTAGCGCTAGCCAGGAATCATCCAAACTGGAACTTAAAACACTGCAAAAGAATGGAGCAACAACAGCCCTGAAAAGGAAGAAAGATTTGAAATTGTGGGAAAGTGATATCACTAAAGGAGGGACAAGATACGACAAATACCAGGCCATAAATAAGTGGACGTACGGCCGATTTGTCGAATCTCGTTGTCGTAACGAGAATGTAACAACGAGATTACTTCAGGAGTGGGCTGCAGGTGCAGCGCTTCAATATACGGCCAACAAGGATTTTACGTTTGCTGCATCATTATCTTGGGCAAGAAATTTCAAATCGGAGTATAGCTTCGTCAACGGCACGTCACTAAATACGTCTCTCACAAGGAGGCACAAAATATAGAAGATATATAGAAAGTGGCGGCTCTTTTCAGCACGCAAAAGGCGTCACTTATGGCCGGTTTTAATCGTGGTTACGTGATCAACACTTATCAAACAGGATGACAGTATCGGGTGAACACTCGAAGCCCGTTATCGCATAAGGGAGAAAAACGAACCCTTGTCGCAGTTGGTAGTAAAAACAAATTAACACATTCGTACAGGGCGCAATATGCCACCACAGCCTCTGGAAAAGTGTTGTCTAAGGTTTTCCTGTGTTTTCAAGAAACGAATGTTCCTTTTGTTTCTCGGGTTATAGAAGAGGTCAATCGTTTAACCGACTCGTTGAAAAATGTTTACGTTACCTGCTCCAAATCCGGGAAACTGACGAATGTGTTTTGCAGAACATTTCTTGAGAATGTTTTAAAACCATACATTTCTGATTACGAGTTTTGTCTAATATTGGATTCCTGGAGTGGACAAATTAATGCTAAAATATATGACACAACTTTTATCGATGGCGAGGGTCAGCTGGCGTGCACAGTAAAAGTAATACCGCCAAACTGCACATCTGTGTGCCAGCCGTGTGATGTTTATTTCTATCGCCAGGTTAAAAAACTTATTTCCAGGCTTCAGAATTGCAGTGTCATTCTGGAAACCCAGCGGGAATTCCACAACCGCACTGATGCAATAACTATCCACAGCATAATTCATAACCAACTTCCAGCACCGATTTTTCAGGCAATGATATCGTATGCGTGGTACGCATCAAAACTAATTCCCGAAAAAGACATATTTTTAAATGTAAACCAAGTTTGTTTTCCGCCGACTCTTCGGAAGGAACAGTGTAGATGTCGAAAGACTGCATTCATTAGATGTTCTTGGAGCCGTGAGCATATTTGTTTCGAATGTTTATATGACAAGTACCATCCATCTAGTTGTTCGAAGAAAAGTGAGGTCACGTAACAGTAACTGGAAGAGCCATTGTAAAGTGAGCTGGAATAACATTTTAGTTGTTTACTATCCCAAGAGGTTGATTTACTTACATTATTAACCCTCCTATCCCTGATAATTGAGATATGGAAAAATACAAACGAAAAGAACATCTGATAGATTTCCTCGAGATTCAAACCCGGGTTCTCCGAGTCCCAGCCAGTTACCTTGGCCGTTTCGCTATCAGTGCTGTCGGCGAAAAGCGTTTACCATGTGGATACAGAATAGTCAGTTCTAAAAGATTCATACCTCGATTTCTGGAAAAATATGCGTTTTAGGACCCCATACCTGCTGATGAAAAATGATCTATTTACAATTATCTATTGATCCCTTCTATTTTAAGTCGATTGCTCGTCATAACCTTTAGGGGTGATATTCTCAAAAACGCGGGGGTGTTGACCCAAAATATCTTAGATTCCTTCGTTTTAGGTTTACACAAGCGACCTGCCAAATTTGAGCGGAATCGGTTGGCCGTGTCTGAGGCCTTCCCCTTGTGAGCCGATACACTCACTTTCAGTACCGCGCTAACAACAGAGCAACACTGAAAAGAAGAAGAAAAAGAAGAAGAAAGTAAGAAGATTCGAACCTGTGACCGTAGCTGTTAAAAAGTGTTTGAGCTACAATTATAAAGACGAAAATATCAGCAACAACAAGCAGAGTAGGAAGTAAGTACACCGAACCAGTAAAATACAGCAAATATAGAACTGGCGGATTATAGAAGCAAAACAGAACTGTTAATTTGCATACGCCAGCCGTTGCTTCTAAATTGCTGTAGGTGTTTTAACCATGAGCAACTGAAAACTGAATTTGTATGACATTTCAACGTGGGTTAAAGCACGGCACGCTTATTGCCATAAATCAAATCACACAAAAAAGTGGCTGTTTCTCGAAATAATATAATCCAAAGATGCGGAGCTCAACATCCCATAAAATGGATTAATTATAGTGTGTGTCTCCCCAATCTGTCACGCGAGTTCGCACCAACGAACACTGCACTGTAGACCGAGAGATTTGTTTCTGCTACGGCCACTGCAGACATTCGTATATCGTGACCCAGAACTTTTTACCGTGGCTGATTCGCACCTGTGGACCACGCGATTTCTTCCCGCCGACAAGTGGCCCACCTGTGTGGCAACCCGCCCTGGCGAACGGCCGCTCCAGATCGCGTGAGGCGTTGCAGCGACCGCCCAAGTGGTGGGGCCCTGTTCCACTTGCATCGGCCACAGAGTGTGTCCCGTCGCGCGTATAACCCTTCCGCCAGCTCGCCCTGTTTAAACACATATTGACAATATTTATGTCCGCATCTTAGCGGCGTGACGTGTAGTAATGACAGAGGCGCGGGATTTGCATACGATTAAAACACTCCTTTTTTTATTTCTGCGTCGCCGTCGCGCTGCTCACAGCGTCCCCACTTCCACCGCCCCTTCCTCCCCCCCCCCCCCCCCCAGCCAACGTTTGCTTGTCCTCGTCCGCGTCGCTTCTATTTCTCCTCCGGCGCCTTCCCCCCCTCCGCCGGTTCGCGGAATGAGTTGGCTGGCAGAGTGATGACCGCCGCACAGTGTTTTCGAGAGCTCGCCCGGCGCCGACCGGGCGTGAGTGCTCTGCGCGACCTTTTACGGGCTAACGGGCCTAAGAGCCTCTTTTATACGAGACACGTCGGGCTCCAGGGCCGTGTTCCCTTTTTCGAGCACGTCCCGAGAAACTGGTGTTAATCAAACCACTCGATAACTTCCGCATGTCCGGACAGCGTCAGCGCCGCATACTAAATAATGCAAATGCTGGAACTGCCATCTGTGGTAAAAACTCGAGGAACTGTGAATCCACGTGCTTGTTGCTTGACATTCGCAACTGTTCAAATGTTCAAATGTGTGTGAAATCTTATCGGACTTAAGTGCTAAGGTCATCAGTCCCTAAGATTACACACTACTTAATCTAATTATCCTAAGAACAAACACACACACCCATGCCCGAGGGAGGACTCGAACCTCCGCCGGGACCAGCTCGCAACAGTTGTTTCAGTTCAGATTTTGAACTAATTTTGATAACCACTGCAACAGAATAGTTTAATGCGCAGTGAGCTGGCTTTCGAGACACGGAAGTCATCCAGATCCGGATCGAAACCGAAGGGTGAATGAACTGCCAATGACCTGGTTCACCGGACAGAATGAGTGTGGTTTTTAGGCGGTTTTCCACGCTTTTCAAGAAAAAACTGACCTCGTTCCTAATTCGCACCTTAGAAAAAACGGTGCACTAACAAGAGAGAGTGTACATGCTTCCCCTCCCTTACACGGCCCTCTAAATAGTGAAACAATTTCTCTGACTACACCAGTTTATCAGATTGCTTGGCAGTGTGCATCTTTGTGTTAACGTGTCTGTCAAACACAGACTGTGTTTAACTGACAGCCGATTTGGCAAGATGTAGGACGCAGTTTGTGTTGATGTTTCGTCGTGCATGTTTAGCGAGAGACATTTTTTTCTCACTGTATAGCTAGTTTCACACAACTGTAAGAGTATGTGGATAAAAACAACAGACCACTGGCAAGTACCAAAATGATAGAAATGTTGCATCTATATACAGGGTGTTACGAAAAGGTACGGCCAAACTTTCAGGAAACATTCTTCACACACAAAGAAAGAAAATATGTTATGTGGACATGTGTCCGGAAACGCTTACGTTCCATGTTAGAGCTCATTTTATTATTTCTCTTCAAATCACATTAATCATGGAATGGAAACACACAGCAACAGAACGCACCAGCGTGACTTCAAACACTTTGTTACAGGAAATGTTCAAAATGTCCTCCGTTATCGAGGATACATGCATCCACCCTCCGTCGCATGGAATCCCTGATGCGCTGCTGCAGCCCTGGAGAATGGCGTATTGTATCACAACCGTCCACAATACGAGCACGAAGAGTCTCTACATTTGGTACCGTGGTTGCGTAGACAAGAGCTTTCAAATGCCCCCATAAATGAAAGTCAAGAGGGTTCAGGTCAGGAGAGCGTGGAGGCCATGGAATTGGTCCGCCTCTACCAATCCATCGGTCACCGAATCTGTTGTTGAGAAGCGTACGAACACTTCGACTGAAATGTGCAGGAGCTCCATCGTGCATGAACCACATGTTGTGTCATACTCGTAAAGGCACATGTTCTAGCAGCACAGGTAGAGTATCCCGTATTAAATCATGATAACGTGCTCCATTGAGCGTAGGTGGAAGAACATGGGGCCCAAACAAGACATCACCAACAATGCCTGCCCAAACGTTAACAGGAGATCTGTGTTGATGACGTGATTGCACAATTGCGTGCGGATTCTCGTCAGCCCACACATGCTGATTGTGAAAATTTACTATTTGATCACATACTGACGAAACTAAAATGAGCTCTAACATGGAAATTAAGCGTTTCCGGACACATGTCCACATAACATCTTTTCTTTATTTGTGAGGAATGTTTCCTGAAAGTTTGGCCGTAACTTTTTGTAGCACCCTGCATATACGAGGGTAATCCCAAAAGGAAGGTCTCCTATGTGTTTATAATTACATAGTCCTGTTTATTTCTACAATGGTTCACATCAGTCTACAGCTTGAACATTTAGCTCTTTTTCGACGTAACCACCATTTCTGTCGATGCATTTTTGTAGACGCTGTGACAGTTTTTGTATGCCCATGTCATACCAGCTCGTCGCCATGCTGTTCAGAAAGTTATGAACCTCTTCTTTTACCTCATCGTCGGAGCTGAATCGCTGGGACCGCAATTAACGCTGACAGGTACAGTGAGACTCTGAAAAAACTCAAACGGGCAATTCAGAACCGGAGTAGAGGAATGTTGAGCAAGGGCGTACACATTCTCCATGACAACGCTCGCCCACGTGTCGCTCGGCAAACCGTTGCTCTCCTGCAACAGTCTCAGTGGAACATAATCACCCACCCACCCTATAGTCCTGACTTGACGCCCAGTGACTATAACCTGTTCCCTAGGTTAAAAGAACATTTTGCCGGAAAGCGATTCAGCTCCGACGACGAGGTGAAAGATGAGATTCATAACTTTCTGAACAGCATGGTGGCGAGCTGGTATGACATGGGCATACAAAAACTGTCACAGCGTCTACAAAAATGCATCCACAGAAATGGTGGTTACGTCGAAAAATAGCTAAATGTTCAAGCTGTAAACTGATGTGAACCATTGTAGAAATAAACAGGTCTATGTACTTATAAAATAATAGGAGACCTTACTTTTGGGATTACCCTCGTGTTACGCAGGAAGACGTTAACAAAAAATTTCTACGAGCAGCATGCCCTGTTCATAGACATTAATGTGAGCACCAGTAAAAGCCTGAATAACTACCTGTTGCAGCGCAAACCGCTGTGAGAGGTGCAGAAGAGAGTCAACGATGATCTGGAAGGAACCAACAGGTCTGTGGAACCACGCTGGCTCCAATGCCGTTGGCCAGCTGTCCGAGGTATCTCGCCTGGGGATCCATGGCTGCGAACAGCTCGATAGAGGTGGTCCCACAGATCTCGATTGAGTTTAAATGAAGGGAGTTTGGTACGCTCCGAATACGGTAAACTCATCCACGTGCTCTTCGAAGCACGCACGTACACTGCGAGGTGTTGTCCTGCCGGTAGAAGCCATCGTGCCGAGGAAAAACAACCTGTGTGTACGGATCAAAACGATCTTCAAAGACAGATACATAGGTTTGTTGAGCAAGTGTGCCTTTCAGAATGACGAGATCACCTGGAGAACGCCACATAAGTATTCCTCACTCCCCCCGGCTTACTCCCCTCCGATACTGCTGCAAAGCGTTTGCTTTCACCGTGTCACGCCCTACACAATAGCGGCCAACTGTCCGACGGAGCATAAAATATGATCCGCCTAAAAAGGCCACTGGCGGTATTGGCGTGCTAGTCCCAGCCTTCGTCACTGACGAACAGCAGTCAGTATGGGGGCATGAACGAGGCGCCTCCTGTGGAGGCCAACACACCGAAACGTTCGCTGAACGGTCGCTGGGGAGATACGCAGGTAGCCCCGTGCTTCACCTGGGCGGTCAGCTGCCCAACAGTTGCAAGTCTATTCGCCCGCGCACGCCACCGCAGCCGCCGGTCACCCCTGTCGTGTATTGGCCATGGTGGACCACAGTTGCCTCGGCGCTGGTTTTGGATAGCGCCATTCTGCCACGCACGGTATACTTTAACCACAGCAGCTCGCGAAGGGTTTACAAACTCAGATATTGCTGAAAGGTTTCCCCTGGATTCCTTTCACGTTAATTTCTTAAATCTGTTGTCATTTACGGCATAAATTCTACTTCTAAATTTACTGTGGTGATTCTGACTCTATCTGGGAGGAGACTGAGCAGTGGAACGTGTTACTTATACACATAATCAAGAAAGATCTGTCACACTACTACACTTTAAAACACAGTTTATATGTAATTCATGTCACACAGTCTCATACGGAACCTATATCCACTTTCTTTTATATACTGTATATGATAAGATACTGTCATCCTCCTTCCCTTCTGTGTGAAAGGATGAATGAGCAAATGTATTTCTAGTTGCATGCTCGATGGTAGCAGACAAGCCGGTCTGCTAGAGAACAGTAGGACTGTGGTGTCACCGCCAGACACCACACTTGCTAGGTGGTAGCTTAAATCGGCCGCGGTCCATTTAGTACATGTCGGACCCGCGTGTCGCCACTGTGTGATCGCAGACCGAGCGCCACCACAAGGCAGGTCGCGAGATACGGGGTAGCACTCGACCCCAGTTGTACGACGACTTTGCTAGCGACTACACGGACGAAGCATCGCTCATTAGCCGAGCAGACAGTTAGAATAGCCTTCAGCTAAGTCCATGACTACGACCTAGCAAGGCGCCATTAACCGTATCTGAAGATAGTCTTATTTGTATTATCAAGAGCGATGTACCACAAGGATGGAATAAAGATAAGTATTCGAGGAGCTGCATACTTTTCTTATTAGAATTCACTATTTATCCTGTTCCAGAATTCACGCCCGTCTGCGTTAGATAGCGTGCATTTCGGCCTCCTCTATCTACAAGGTGTTGGCACATTTCCCAACACATCATTGGCGATGAGACAACGGAAAGGGTCTTGTTCTTTCTAATTGCTTACATTTACTTGTGTCATGGCTTCGCCGCATTCGCCAGATGTACTGTCCGAATTTTATCGCTTGCAGAATCAGCAGACGCAAGCGTTTTTGGATGCCCTTGGACAGCTCGTCCAGGGTCAACGTGCCATTCAAACCGATGCGGCAGCTGCCGCTTCACCGCTACCGCAGCCACAACTTGCAGTTGCACCGCAGTTTCGCAATTTTGATGCGGCGCACGAATCCTAGACGGAATGGTCACGCCAGTTTGGATTTCATCTCGCCGCCTACAGAATTCAAGGTAACGAGCGGCAGCCTCACTTATTGTCTTGTGTCGGCGTGCAAACGTACCGTGTGATAGTGAAATTGTTTCCCCGACGCGACGTAGCAACTCTGTCCTACGAAGAAATTTTGTCGGCATTGGACGCCTATTTCAAAGAAACAGTTAATGTAGTTGCAAAAAGGTATACGTTCTTTCGTACAAAATGTACGGCCGGTCAAACTAATAGGGAGTGGGTTGCAACATTGCAAGGCCTTACTAGGGATTGTGCGTTTCAATGTGACTGTGGCCTTCCTTATTCAGATACTATGGTGCGTGATGCAATTGCACAGAACGTTTCTGATGTTCGTATCCGGGAGCAAATTTTGAAACTAGTTAATCCCTCCCTTCAACAAGTGATAGACCTATTGGATAGACAGGACACGCTTGACTTTTCTCAGGAATCATTTGCGACTTCGCCAGCCGTGTGTAACATTAACCGGCCGGTCGGGCGCGCTGCGCGGCCCGGTAAACTGCCCTCGCGCACGTCTGTGCAGCTGCCGCCACGCTATAAACCAGGTGTGCCGCGCCAGCACACAAATGCAGTGAAATCATGCCCGCGGTGTGCTACTAGACATTCGCGTGAAAATTGCCCGTCACGCCAAGCTACACTCCTGGAAATGGAAAAAAGAACACATTGACACCGGTGTGTCAGACCCGCCATACTTGCTCCGGACACTGCGAGAGGGCTGTACAAGCAATGATCACACGCACGGCACAGCGGACACACCAGGAACCGCGGTGTTGGCCGTCGAATGGCGCTAGCTGCGCAGCATTTGTGCACCGCCGCCGTCAGTGTCAGCCAGTTTGCCGTGGCATACGGAGCTCCGTCGCAGTCCTTAACACTGGTAGCATGCCGCAACAGCGTGGACGTGAACCGTATGTGCAGTTGACAGACTTTGAGCGAGGGCGTATAGTGGGCATGCGGGAGGCCGGGTGGACGTACCGCCGAATTGCTCAACACGTGGGGCGTGAGGTCTCCACAGTACATTGATGTTGTCGCCAGTGGTCGGCGGAAGGTGCACGTGCCCGTCGACCTGGGACCGGACCGCAGCGACGCACGGATGCACTCCAAGACCGTAGGATCCTACACAGTGCCGTAGGGGACCGCACCGCCACTTCCCAGCAAATTAGGGACACTGTTGCTCCTGGGGTATCGGCGAGGACCATTCGCAACCGTCTCCATGAAGCTGGGCTACGGTCCCGCACACCGTTAGGCCGTCTTCCGCTCACGCCCCAACATCGTGCAGCCCGCCTCCAGTGGTGTCGCGACAGGCGTGAATGGAGGGACGAATGGAGACGTGTCGTCTTCAGCGATGAGAGTCGCTTCTGCCTTGGTGCCAATCAATGATGGTCGTATGCGTGTTTGGCGCCGTGCAGGTGAGCGCCACAATCAGGACCGCATACGACCGAGGTACACAGGGCCAACACCCAGCATCATGGTGTGGGGAGCGATCTCCTACACTGGCCGTACACCACTGGTGATCGTCGAGGGGACACTGAATAGTGCATGGTACATCCAAACCGTCATCGAACCCATCGTTCTACCATTCCAAGACCGGCAAGGGAACTTGCTGTTCCAACAGGACAATGCACGTCCGCATGTATCCCGTGCCACCCAACGTGCTCTAGAAGGTGTAAGTCAACTACCCTGGCCAGCAAGATCTCTGGATCTGTCCCCCATTGAGCATGTTTGGGACTGGATGAAGTGTCGTCTCACGCGGTCTGCACGTCCAGCACGAACGCTGGTCCAACTGAGGCGCCAGGTGGAAATGGCATGGCAAGCCGTTCCACAGGACTACATCAGGCATCTCTACGATCGTCTCCATGGGAGAATAGCAGCCTGCATTGCTGCGAAAGATGGATATACACTGTACTAGTGCCGACATTGTGCATGTTCTGTTGCCTGTGTCTATGTGCCTGTGGTTCTGTCAGTGTGATCATGTGATGTATCTGACCCTAGGAATGTGTCAATAAAGTTTCCCCTTCCTGGGACAATGAATTCACGATGTTCTTATTTCAATTTCCAGGAGTGTATTTGCTTTTTCTGTAATAAGAAAGGACATGTTCAAAGTGTTTGCCAGAAAAAGCTCCGATCAGACGATCACAATCAGTCCAGGCCCTTTGCTTCGCGCCGGAATCTAACCAAGGACACTCAGGCTCGTGGACCTTCGCCCATGGACATTCATGTCGTTAATTCCGCTTCGTCCAGTGCCACTTTCTCTAACAGTGACTGTGTGCGTCCCACAAATACTGTGCGTCGACGTCGCCGGAAATCACGTCAATTAGCAAGTGATGCTGTACCTGTATCAGTTCAAAGTGCACGAGACAGTCGCTCTTGTCGTCAGCAGGACAATAAACTTTTTGTAGATTTGGACTTTAATGGCAAGGTCATACGATTCCAGCTCGATACCGGAGCTGCAGTTTCATTGCTCAATCACGACACGTACAAACAACTGGGCAAACCTCCGTTGCGTTCCGCAAATATTAAGCTAACTACATATTCCGGACAGAAAATTCCTGTGTTAGGACAGTGCAGCCTTCTTGCAACATACAAGGGACAAACAAAACTTGTGTCATTTTACGTTCTTCGTTCTTCTACTGCAGTGAACTTGTTTGGTTTAGATTTATTTCAATTGTTTAACTTGTCTGTAGTAAATCAGGTCCTATCAGTGAACCAGACTGTGCCTTCAGACAGTGTTTCTTGTCTGTGTGAAGAATTTGCAGACATTTTTGCACCGGGCTTAGGTTGCACTAAAAACTATGAAGCACATTTGGAACTGAAAGTAAACGCGCAACCGAAATTTTTCCGAGCGCGCAATGTTCCCCACGCATTGCGAGATGAGGTCGCAAGAACATTAAACGATTTAGAATCACAAGGTGTAATTGAACGTGTGCAAGCTTCTCTCTGGGCCTCATCCTTAGTAATTTTGCCAAAACCTTCCGGAAAACTGAGACTTTGTGTGGACTTCCAGGCAACAGTGAATCCACAACTCGTGATTGCTACTTTTCCCTTACCCCGCCCGGAAGATCTTTTTGATAAACTGTGCCCGGGTAATTACTTTTCCAAGTTGGACCTAGCAGATGCGTACTTGCAAATCCCAGTGGACGCCGAATCCGAGACTTTGACAAAGGCCATTGCGTAGCAACAAAACGCAAAACGGTAGCAAGGACCAGGTCAGCAGCTGTGGCTGTAGCTACACGACGAAAATCAATCGGAAACGATTCGACCACGTCATCGGTTTCCGAATCAATGAACATGCAAGCAAGTTCGGAAGAATCGAATGGTTTATCCTCAGCAAGTGGTTAACACGCATCTTGGTTTGTACCGCTTCAAAAGACTGCCATTCGGGTGTGCATCCGCCCCTGCATTGTTTCAGCAATATTTACAAACTATTTGTGCGTCGGTCCCTACTGCTGCGAACTATCTGGACGATATTGTGATCTCCGGAAAGACGGCAGACGAGCATTTAGCACACCTACGAACATTATTTCAGGTATTGCGCGCCAACATGGTCTTCGCTTGCGGAAGGACAAATGTGTGTTTTTTGCTCGTGACTTACCATACCTGGGCCATGTCATAAATGCCCAAGGCATACATACATCCGAGTCCAGAGCACCTCCGTGCCATACGAGATTTGCCTTCGCCACAGAATATGAAACAGCTACAGAGTGTGTTGGGTAAAATTAACTATTATCATCGCTTTCTGCGCAATGCCTCTTCTATTTCAGCTCCGCTTCATAGCTTACGCCGTAAGGGTGTTCCGTTCGTCTGGACGACGGAATGCGAACGCGCCTTTCGCCAGTTGAAATCGGCGTTGCTTTCTAATACTTGCCTTACGCCATTCGATCCCCAGAAACCCCTTTTGTTGATGGTAGATGCATCGGAATTCGGGATCGGTGCTGTGCTTGCGCACAAAGTTGGCTCGCATGATCGCCCTATTGCCTTTGCGTCCAAATTGCTCTCATCTGCGCAACGAAATTATTCCCAGATAGAGAAAGAAGCTTTGGCTCTCGTATTTGGTGTTACTAAGTTCCATGATTTCTTGTATGGTCGTCACTGTACCATCATCACAGACCACAAACCTTTGACATCGCTTTTTCATCCGAACGAGCCTGTACCTCCGCGTACAGCGCAGAAATTCATTCGCTGGTCTATTTTCCTCTAGCAGTACCGCTACGATATCTTGTATCGGTCCACTGCTAAGCACGGAAACGCCGATGCGTTGTCCCGCTTGCCTGTTGCTGAGGATAAACCATTCGATTCTTCCGAACTTGCTTGCATGTTCATTGATTCGGAAACCGATGACGTGGTCGAATCGTTTCCGATTGATTTTCGTCGTGTAGCTACAGCCACAGCTGCTGACCCGGTCCTTGCTACTGTTTTGCGTTTTGTTGCTACGCAATGGCCTTTGTCAAAGTCTCGGATCGAGGATCCGTTGGTTCGCCGATTTTTTGCTCACAAGGAGAGACATTTTGTACGACGTGGTGTTTTGTTGTTGCGTTCTGATAATGATCAGTCCAGAGTCGTGGTCCCACGTTCGTTACAGTCCTCTGTTTTACGGCTTCTTCACCAAGGACATTGGGGTATAGTGCGAACGAACCAACTTGCTCGTCAGCACTGTACTTGGTTCGGAATCGATGCTGCGATTACGAATATGTGTTCTTCTTGCATGGCGTGTGCCGAACAACAATCCGCACCGCCGCGGAAAGTCTTTGCATGGTCAAAAGCCACTTCCCCTTGGCAACGCTTACACATCGATTTTGCTGGTCCATTCTGGAATGCTCGATGGTTGGTTGTGGTCGATTCTTTCAGTAATTTTCCTTTTGTTGTCCGGATGTCTTCCACGACGTCCTCTGCCACCATCCAAGCGTTGTCTGCTATCTTTTGCATTGAAGGTCTTCGCAGACTATTGTTTCCGACAATGGCCCACAATTCATGTCCGCAGAATTTCAGTCATTCTGCCAGGCCAATGGTATTCAACATCTGACATCCGCGCCGTTTTTGCCTCAGTCAAACGGTGCCGCTGAACAATTGGTCCGGACTTTCAAGTCACAGATGTTGAAGTTGAAAGAGTCGCATTCTCAGGAGGACGCGTTGTTGCTCTTTTTGTCATCGTATCGCTCTCAGCCCCGAGATGGGCGCTCGCCGGCTGAGTTGCTCCACGGTCGTCCTCATCGAACCTTGATGTCTTTGCTGCATCCGCCGCATCAGGTTCCTGTGCAGCGGCCGACTCCTGCTTTTGTTCCAGGCGACGTTGTATTCTATCGCAACTTTCGCGGTTCACGGCGTTGGCTCGCAGGGCGCATTCTTCGCTGCCTCGGCCACGCGATGTATTTGATTTTGGGGGCCTCTGGTGAGGTGCGTCGGCATCTCAATCAGCTGCGCCTCTGTCGTCGCACAGGTTCTGCCGCTCCCCGTCTGCTTTCAGCGACGGTGCCGTCCGGTCAGCGCCCTGGGGACCCATCTACTGGCTCGCCTCATCCCCAGGTGTTACCGACGATGCCTTCCAATTTGCCCCATGGCGACGCGCCGCCGCAGCCGCCGCTGCCGCCGCCTGTTCTCCCGCCGGCGCCGCCCGCAGTGGACGCTTCGCTGCAGCCGCCAAGCGCCTCCCTTGGTCACGCGCCGCCGATCGCTTTCCGGGACCAGCTGTCCTCCGCCGTGGAACTCTTGCCCGCTCCGGACCACATGACGTCATCGCGCGTCGGGTACTCCGACGCAATGGAGGTCGACCCTTCGGCCCCTCCTGTCTCTTTACGGGCGCATACACCGCATGTTGACGTGCACCCTGGAGTACGTTTTCAGGCGTTTCCTAGCTCCCCTCGGACCGAATGGCCGGGTGCGGGTGGCACAGCCTCGCCTGTTGTTAGGCTCCCCACCTCATCGCATACGTCAACATGGGGTCCTCCCCACGGCGGGCGGAAGCCTTATCACACGACCGTTCGCCGATTTGCGGGGGAGGAATGTGGTGTCACCGCCAGACACCACACTTGCTAGGTGGTAGCTTAAATCGGCCGCGGTCCATTTAGTACATGTCGGACACGCGTGTCGCCACTGTGTGATCGCAGACCGAGCGCCACCACAAGGCAGGTCGCGAGATACGGGGTAGCACTCGACCCCAGTTGTACGACGACTTTGCTAGCGACTACACGGACGAAGCATCGCCCATTAGCCGAGCAGACAGAATAGCCTTCAGCTAAGTCCATGACTACGACCTAGCAAGGCGCCATTAACCGTATCTGAAGATAGTCTTATTTGTATGATCAAGAGCGATGTACCACAAGGATGGAATAAAGATAAGTATGCGAGGAGCTGCATACTTTTATTATTAGAATTCACTACTTATCCTGTTCCAGAATTCACGCCCGTCTGCGTTAGATAGCGTGCATTTCGGCCTCCTCTATCTACAAGGTGTTGGCACATTTGCCAACACATCAAGGACCAATATCGGAACACGTAGCTATGCTTTCTAAAAGCAAAGAGATTTCTATTCTTGGTATGGTCCTGTCCATCCCTTGTCATGTTGGTATAGGAAGCTGCCTCTCTGGTCACTTCCGTTTGTATCTGTGAAGCACCCTCGGTAGGGGCCCACGGCAGTCTGTCCGCGGCGAGCGTCCGAAGTGGTAAGATCTCCGGCTAAGCGCGTGTCTGCTAAGTCTGTAGGACAATGGATTTCTTAAGTTCAGCCTAACTGAAAATTTAATCTCCTTTATTTCAGATTTGGATCTAAAATATCTAATGTTATCTTAAATTGCAACGCAGTGTAATTTGAGTGTGAAGTTCAGAATATCTTCCAGTAGTTGCTTTGTCACTACTTTGTGAGTAAAGTGGAATCACGTGTTGATGATCCGTAACTCTAACTAAGATCATCAATGTTACATGTGTATGTGTGTGAAATTATAACGTCTCGTCTTGACAATATTTGTCAATATAGCAACTTTTCTTTATGTTCAACCCACGTGGGGTGTACTTTGTGACACCAGTACCATGTGCTCATACAATTGTTTGACCCATCAGGTTAATAGTAAGATGATAGTAACCAGTTCGAGGTTTTTCTTTTGCAAATTGCGTTTCGATGTAATTTATTTTAATTATCAAACTTATTGTGGAGTTACACTCTTCGTGACCACGTGAAGCATGTGGTGTAATCATCAAAGTAGCCCTCAGTTATTCTTTTCGGGAAGATTTCACAGAGAGTTAGTATGAATTTAGTATACCAGTGTGTGGTAATTTCATGACGGACAGGAGTGCGCTACGAACGTAACTTTTTGGGTGAAAATTGAATCGGTTGGTTGTGGTTAATTTCCTCTTGCATATGTTTCAACGTTCTTCGTGTGTTATTTTATGAATGCAGTGTTGTATGCAGTCTCCCAATCTTGGCTCCATATTTGATGTGTTCCGTAAGATCACAAACTCACATTTTCACAATCCTAAATAAGGTTCAAAAATGGCTCTGAGCACTATGGGACTCAACATCTTAGGTCATCAGTCCCCTAGAACTTAGAACTACTTAAACCTAACTAACCTAAGGACATAACACACATCCATGCCCGAGGCGGGATTCGAACCTGCGACCATAACAGTCCCGCGGTTCTGGACTGCAGCGCCTAGAACCGCAAGACCACCGCGGCCGGCCCTAAATAAGGCACCAGTTTAGTTATGAATCAAGTTTAATATGCTGAAATTTTAACGGTACAATGATCAATGTTAAAATAAAAGTCCAAATATAAACTGATTTATTTCTTTTTATTTAAATTCTCTTTATATATATATATATATATATATATATATAATCACCGGTTGTCGTAAGATGACTATTAAAAGATTATGATTAATGTTAGTCTGGTTGGGAATTTGGTAAACTAGACTGGATACCTGGAGAAACAGTTGCTCAGTAATGCAAGGTTAACTTCCCCAGATAGCTCGCAGCTTTTAACCCGCTTTTATTGTCTTGAATACCAGCACCGCTTTCAGAACCACTTAATGCATCAACATTACAACGCTTCCACCATTGGCACGAAAGCCAGTAATCATACCCTTTAGGACGTCAGATAAATCACTCTCTTTCCATATTACGCCAACGACTTCACTGCTTCCCCCCACCCCCTCCCCCGACACGCTTTATATACCCTCCACTGCCAGTGTTGCCACCTACCCCACGTGAGGGTTTACTGCAATTTGACGTCGAACGAAGACAGTTATCACGTTAATGTAACTCGATCGTGTACAAAATATCAAAGCTTTCCGGTTCTTCCAAGCATGATGAATGTGTTCCCACTTTGTGGTTTTTTTATGAAGTTTCACTAGATTTCCGTGGTTGTATTTATCACTCAGTTTCAACCATTCCTGGATCAGCATCTTGTTGTCTTTTTCTACTTGGAATATTGAACTCTCTACCGATTTCCGAAATAGAACGTCCCGTGCTTCTACCTTGAAACGTCCCCTTAGAAAAATTAATGAATTACTGTGCTGATAAACCTCTTACAGTATTTGATTTTCAAACAGCTCAGAAGAACTGAACGTACACAGACATTTCTCTCTTTACCTATTCTGATCAACACTAAACTGACACACAATATTTTTTGCGCAACGCAGTCTGACTTTCAATAATCCCTACAAAAGAATGACCCTGACTAACAATAACCTATACCTTTCATGAATCACTTACCTCACAAAAATCTTCGTTACTCGAACTACTGCAATACACCGAGCGCCACTACTACCAGCTAAATAAAAGATTCAAACTACTGAAGGCACTAACTACTGATAGCCATAGTTAGCAAATGAAAGATTTTGATAGAGAACAAACAATGTATTTACCTTAATAGTGTTCAAAAGTCATAATATATATAACAGTTCATGACATCCAGTCTTACAAATTTGCTGTCCTTGATGGACACACGTCCAGATCATCAGCCCTCAAAACTCCGCCATTTCTCTCCCCACATCCTCCACTGCTGGCGGCTCACCTCCAACTGCACAACGCTACGCGCTGTTAACAGCCAACCACCCAAAACTACAATAGCGAATTCCAACTATGCAAACCAGCCACAGACTGCGCACAGCACAGTCAGTGATTTTCATATAGAGCGCAACATGGTGTTACCAACATAAAAACCTAAACAGCCTACTTACAACCTCATCTACCATTCCGCTTTCAAAGTCTGTTAATTTCCATCAAGCTGCCATAATCACGTCGAAAACCTTTTCAAATAAATCACTTGAGTGCAAATTACAGCTCAGTCAATGCCCTGCCCTTTTGTATCCTGTGCAGGCAAAACTACCGCCGTCCGTTTTATGCATATAGGTACCCCGAGGCTTTCGTCATCTCAAAAAAATGGTTCAAATGGCTCTGAGCACTATGGGACTTAACTTCTGAGGTCATCAGTCCCCTAGAACTTAGAACTACTTAAACCTAACTAATCTAAGGACATCACACACATACATGCCCGAGGCGAGATTCGAACCTGCGATTGTAGCGGTCGCCGCATTTTGTCATCTCACTTTATTTCGTTATCCACAGGAGATGGAGTTCTGCAAACGGCGCAGGCTGCAAAGCGGTCTAACCAGGCCGGATGATTACGTGATTAGTGATGAAACGTCGTAAGCGGAGGAAAATTTTTGACAGTGTTGGTAAAAGTCTGATTGGTTTTTAGTTGGCGGATCGCAACGCTCGCAGCAACGCGCTTCCTATTCCTTGGCGGCTCCCAGCGTCGGAGTTTCGAGTCGTCTCTCGGGCATGGGACGACGCACACACGTTCGTCCTTAGCGTAAGTTAAAGTTAGATTAAGTAGTGTGTAAGCTTAGGGACCGATGACCTCAGTAGTTTGGTCCCATAAGACCTTACCACACATTTCCATTTCCTATTCCTTGGCCTGCAGAACGCGCCCGTGCTATCGGTAATTGGCTGTTTGGCGACACGGCGCCCCCTGTCAGCCCACTCGGTCACTGTTAGCTCGCCGCGACGCGGAGTCAGCCGATGGATTGGGCCGATACGTTACGGGCAGGCGACTCGCGGGCGGCGCCGTCGGCACAATACGCCTCATTAGGCGGTGACGAGCGTTCGGCCGCCTGCGGTCGCCGTACAAATTAAAGGCCATCCATCGCTCAGCAATGCCGACGCGCCGCGCCTCGCTGGGCTGCGAGGCTCGTATCGGCGCAGCGTGAGTCGCCATTGGAGTGTAGTCTTCGCAGTGGACGCCGATTGTATAACTAAAAAAGAAGCATTTCCTTTGTACAGCATTTCTCACGGTCACAACAGCAATGCCACGCCATTTCCGAGCATCTGTGCGCGGTGTGACGTCTCATTTGACGTTACAGGAGGCACCAATGCATTTTCAGATTGCTCAGCATTAGGCGTTTCTTCTGACCATTTCGAACCGAACATCACAGGGGCAACGAAGTGACTGAGGTAGCTTCCTATTTTTTCTGTGCATCTTTTCCATTATAAGATCCATCAGATAGACCCTCCCTCTCCCACCTCCAATTCTTTAAATGATCAAGATCCTATGTATAAAAGAGCTTCATACATACAGGGTTATCACAAATGAATGAAGCGATTTCACAGCTCTACAATAACTTTATTATTTGAGATATTTTCACAATGCTTTGCACACACATACAAAAACTCAAAAAGTTTTTTTAGGCATTCACAAATGTTCGATATGTGCCCCTTTAGTGATTCGGCAGACATCAAGCCGATAATCAAGTTCCTCCCACACTCGGCGCAGCATGTCCCCATCAATGAGTTCGAAATCATCGTTGATGCGAGCTCGCAGTTCTGGCACGTTTCTTGGTAGAGGAGGTTTAAACACTGAATCTTTCACATAACCCCACAGAAGGAAATCGCATGGGGTTAAGTCGGGAGAGCGTGGAGGCCATGAAATGAATTGCTGATCATGATCTCCACCACGACCGATCCACCGGTTTTCCAATCTCCTGTTTAAGAAATGCCGAACATCATGATGGAAGTACGGTGGAGCACCATCCTGTTGAAAAGATGAAGTCGGCGCTGTCGGTCTCCAGTTGTGGCATGAGCCAATTTTCCAGCATATCCAGATACACGTGTCCTGTAACGTTTTTTTTCGCAGAAGAAAAAGGGGCCGTAAACTTTAAACCATGAGATTGCACAAAACACGTTAACTTTTGGTGAATTGCGAATTTGCTGCAAGAATGCGTGAGGATTCTCTACCGCCCAGATTCGCACATTGTGTCTGTTAACTTCACCATTAAGAAAAAATGTTGCTTCATCACTGAAAACAAGTTTCGCACTGAAAGCATCCTCTTCCATGAGCTGTTGTTGCAACCGCGCCGAAAATTCAAAGCGTTTGACTTTGTCATAGGGTGTCAGGGCTTGTAGCAATTGTAAACGGTAAGGCTTCTGCGTTAGCCTTTTCCGTAAGATTTTCCAAACCGTCGGCTGTGATACGTTTAGCTCCCTGCTTGCTTTATTCGTCGACTTCCGCGGACTACGCGTGAAACTTGCCCGCACGCGTTCAACCGTTTCTTCGCTCACTGCTGGCCGACCCGTTGATTTCCCCTTACAGAGGCATCCAGAAGGCTTAAACTGCGCATACCATCGCCGAATGGAGTTAGCAGTTGGTGGATCTTTGTTGAACTTCGTCCTGAAGTGTCGTTGCACTGTTATGATTGACTGGTGTGAGTGCATTTCAAGCACGACATACGCTTTCTCGGCTCCTGTCGCCATTTTGTCTCACTGCGCTCTCGAGCGCTCTGGCAGCAGAAACCTGAAGTGCGGCTTCAGCCGAACAAAACTTTATGAGTTTTTCTATGTATCTGTAGTGTGTCGTGACCATATGTCAATGAATGGAGCTACAGTGAATTTATGAAATCGCTTCAATCATTTGTAATAGACCTGTATTATCACTTTAGAAACGGTAATGGATTAAATACAAGAACCGTTCAATAACTAATACAAAATACTTTTTTCTGAAAGCAGGTCGGTTTTATTCATGATTCCAATACACCATATTATTCCCCACTCTTTTATCTACAAAACACTATTTTTCAACATAATCTCCGTTCAGTACGGCGAACTTACTAACTTCCTCAACGTTACTGGGAAAGCCCGTATTGCTGCATCAATAACCTCTATATCACCCGCGAACTACTTACCGCAGAGTGCATTCTTCATTGGACCAAACAGATGGAAGTCTGAAGATGCGAGATCCCAGCTATAAGGTGGATGATGACGAACAGTTCAGTGAAGTTTCGTGAACTCCTCTTGGGTGCGCAGACTTCTATGAGGATATGAGGAAGTTCGTTTGCATTTTTGCGGCGACGACAACGCTGTAGTAGTTTCTTTAGTTTCCTCAGGGCAGCACAATACACTTCAGAGCCGATTGTTCCACCATGAGGGAGGAAACGACCTTGTTGCGATGATGACGCAGGCCTCGCCCAACGACTCACCATGCTTTTGTTCACTTCCAGGTTTCCGTAGACATTCCGCAAGCGCCTATGAATATCTGCGATACCTTGGTTTTCCACTACACGTCACGCCGCTAAGATGCGGACATAAATATTGTCAATACGTGTTTAAACAGGGCGAACTGGCAGTGACAGTTCTCTGCTTGGAACGCACCTCCGTTACCGACGCCATTTTGAAGACTACGTGTAGTTCTGCCACCTATCGGGACTACGTGAAACTGTAAGGGCTGAAGATGGAATACGAGGTGCATTCAAGTTCTAAGGCCGCCGATTTTTTTTCTAATTAACTACTCATCCGAAATCGATTAAACTGGCGTTACTTCTCAATGTAATCGCCCTGCAGACGTACACATTTTTCACAACGCTGACGCCATGATTCCATGGCAGCGGCGAAGGCTTCTTTAGGAGTCTGTTTTGACCACTGGAAAATCACTGAGGCAATAGCAGCACGGCTGGTGAATGTGCGGCCACGGAGAGTGTCTTTCATTGTTGGAAAAAGCCAAAAGTCACTAGGAGCCAGGTCAGGTGAGTAGGGAGCATGACGAATCACTTCAAAGTTGTTATCACGAACAAACTGTTGCGTAACGTTAGCTCGATGTGCGGGTGCGTTGTCTTGGTGAAACAGCACACGCGCAGCCCTTTCCGGACGATTTTGTTGCAGTGTAGGAAGGAATTTGTTCTTCAAAACATTTTCGTAGGATGCACCTGTTACCGTAGTGCCCTTTGGAACCCCATTGGGTAAGGATTACGCCCTCGCTGTCCCAGAACATGGACACCATCATTTTTTCAGCACCGGCGGTTACCCGAATTTTTTTTGGTGGCGGTGAATCTGTGTGCTTCCATTGAGCTGACTGGCGCTTTGTTTCTGGATTGAAAAATGGCATCTACGTCTCATCCATTGTCACAACCGACGAAAAGAAAGTCCCATTCATGCTGTCGTTGTGCGTCAACATTGCTTGGCAATATGCCACACAGGCAGCCATGTGGTCGTCCGTCAGCATTCGTGGCACCCACCTGGATGACACTTTTCGCATTTTCAGGTCGTCATGCGGGATTGTATGCACAGAACCCACAGAAATGCCAACTCTGGAGGCGATCTGTTCAACAGTCATTCGGCGATCAGCCCAAAACAATTCTCTCCACTTTCTCGATCATGTCGTCAGACCGGCTTGTGCGAGCCCAAGGTTGTTTCGGTTTGTTGTCACACGATGTTCTGCCTTCATTAAACTGTCGCACCCACGAACGCACTTTCGACACATCCATAACTCCATCACCACATGTCTCCTTCAACTGTCGATGAATTTCAACTGGTTTCACACCACGCAAATTCAGAAAACGAATGATTGCACGCTGTTTAAGTAAGGAAAACGTCGCCGTTTTATGTATTTAAAACAGTTCTCATTCTCGCCGCTGGCGGTAAAATTCCATCTGCCGTATGGTGCTACCATATCTGGGACGTATTGACAATGAACGCAGCCTCATTTTAAAACAATGCGCATGTTTCTATCTCTTTCCAGTCCGGAGAAAAAAAATCGGAGGCCTTAGAACTTGAATTCACCTCGTATTTCACAACGTCCCACAAAATCTCATTTTTTTTTCAACCGAAATTATCTGAGAAAAAATGTGATGCATTACTCGTCCGACACCCCTCGTATATAATTTTCTTCTACACTACATCCCGTGCATTCCGCCTCCATAGACGACTGGAGCTGGCACAATAGCTCAGAGTGTTCGGTCAGGGGATTGCCCAACTTCTGTAATAAACAAATCTTCTTCTTCTGTAGTGGTCAATCCAAGGATTGGTTTGCAACAGCTACAATGGCAGCTTGTCACCATTCTGTGCGTCTTTCAGATTTTCTCTTGACTTCTTTATAGGTGTTACATCCCACATCTTTCACGATTTGATCCATGTACCTCAGCCGTGGTCTTCCTCTTGGTCTTTTTCCCTCGACATATCCCTCTATGATTGTGTTCAGGAGTCTTTTATGTCTTAATAGATGGCCTGTAAATTGCACTCTTCTTTTAACAATGAAACTCCAGAAGCTTCTCTTCTCACCTGCTCTTTCCAGAACCACTTCGTCTGTGACCTTCTAGGTACATTTTATTTTGAGCATGCGTCTATAGCACCACATTTCAAAAGAATTTAGCTTCTGGTCTTCCTCTGTCCCGAGAGTCCATGTTTCACACCCATAGCATGCCACACTCCACACATATGATTTAAAAAATCTTTTCCTGATTTCAAGGCTGATGCTCTTAGATGTTAAGACGTTTTTTCCTTGTTCAAAGCAGCCTTTGCTTGAGCAATTCTACATCTCACTTCTGCCTTGCTCATTCCATCCCTGGTAATATAACTGCCCAGATAAGTAAATTTATCAACTTGTTCAAGCAGTTCATTGCCTACATGAACTTGGACTTTAACTTGATCTTTTTGTCGCATGCCATTACTTACAAAAGTAATAAACAAACAGCTGGGCCAATTTGCGATCAGTGGAATTTCAGCGGTGTCATCCGACATCCGCACAGAAATGATGACGAAAAGTGACGAAGAGATAGATAGAGAGAGCGACAGGAAAGAAAAAAAAAAGATCAACGCGTCTGACTCTTATACGGACGACACGGGTTCAGTTCCCGGTTCTGTTCGGGACTTTTCCTTAGTGCGAGAACATGAGGGGAATGCACTCAGCCTTTTAATGCTGCCTGAATGTGGTGTTGCGGCTCCGAAATCTGGTAGTAGAGCGAGAGGCTGCCCTCATGGCCCTCCATACCGCATACGTGGCAGAGTCATACACGCCGGCTGGTCGATATTGAGTTCTGCTCAGGGCCTGATTGCAGGATTTTTGTTGTTGTTGTTGTTGTTGTACAATAACATAATTTTGTAACTATCTTCAGTGGCATATCCGGGTACTGTAGCGTAGCGTATAGAGTTAGTAGGAAAGAAAAACTAAATTAAAACGTCATGCTCGATGCTCGGTGAACTGCATGAACAACGAACACTTAGTAACCGTTTAACTGTTTTTCTTTCGTTACTTTGTAGGGTTGTAGTCGAGAAAGAGCTCGGAAAATTATTTAAATTGTTTTTAAAATTTGTTGGAAGTCTCTAGTGTTCTCATTATCAAACAGTGGGTGAGTATAGTGACAGTAATTAGTGTTCCTTTTTAAGAAAATATTATTTTTCACACGTCTCAATGTTCGTGACGTCATATCTCATGGCCTATGTGCAGTGCAACGAAATAAAATTACTAGTATATTCAGTGGTATTTTTAGATACTGTTCGCAAAATGTGTTACTTATATAGTTAGTAGGAAAAAAGTAGTAAATTGAAACGTCATGCTTGACACTGAAAATGTTCTGCATGAACAGCGAAAATGCAATTAAGCGAAAAAATTTTTCTCTTTCATCATTTTGTGGGGAATGTCAGAGAGAAAAATATTTTAAATGACAAAAGTTATATAGTTATCCACTTGCTATGGATGAAAGGATATCATGGAATTTTACGTAAAGAAGTAGTAGACTACCTAGAACAGAGGAGCTTTGCTGAAAAGCATCTACATCTACATCTACATTGATACTCCGCAAGCCACCCAACGGTGTGTGGCGGAGGGCACTTTACGTGCCACTGTCATTACCTCCCTTTCCTGTTCCAGTCGCGTATGGTTCGCGGGAAGAACGACTGTCTGAAAGCCTCCGTGCGCGCTCTAATCTCTCTAATTTTACATTCGTGATCTCCTCGGGAAGTATAAGTAGGGGGAAGCAATATATTCGATACCTCATCCAGAAACGCACCCTCTCGAAACCTGGCGAGCAAGCTACACCGCGATGCAGAGCGCCTCTCTTGCAGAGTCTGCCACTTGAGTTTATTAAACATCTCCGTAACGCTATCACGGTTACCAAATAACCCAGTGACGAAACGCGCCGCTCTTCTTTGGATCTTCTCTATCTCCTCCGTCAACCCGACCTGGTACGGATCCCACACTGATGAGCAATACTCAAGTGTAGGTCGAACGAGTGTTTTGTAAGCCACCTCCTTTGTTGATGGACTACATTTTCTAAGCACTCTCCCAATGAATCTCAACCTGGTACCCGCCTTACCAACAATTAATTTTATATGATCATTCCACTTCAAATCGTTCCGTACGCATACTCCCAGATATTTTACAGAAGTAACTGCTACCAGTGTTTGTTCCGCTATCATATAATCATACAATAAAGGATCCTTCTTTCTATGTATTCGCAATACATTACATTTGTCTATGTTAAGGGTCAATTGCCACTCCCTGCACCAAGTGCCTATCCGCTGCAGATCTTCCTGTATTTCGCTACAATTTTCTAATGCAGCAACTTCTCTGTATACTACAGCATCATCCGCGAAAAGCCGCATGGAACTTCCGACACTATCTACTAAGTCATTTATATATATTGTGAAAAGCAATGGTCCCATAACACTCCCCTGTGGCACGCCAGAGGTTACTTTAACGTCTGTAGACGTCTCTCCATTGATAACAACATGCTGTGTTCTGTTTGCTAAAAACTCTTCAATCCAGCCACACAGCTGGTCTGATATTCCGTAGGCTCTTACTTTGTTTATCAGGCGACAGTGCGGAACTGTATCGAACGCCTTCCGGAAGTCAAGAAAAATAGCATCTACCTGGGAGCCTGTATCTAATATTTTCTGGGTCTCATGAACAAATAAGGCGAGTTGGGTCTCACACGATCGCTGTTTCCGGAATCCATGTTGATTCCTACATAGTAGATTCTGGGTTTCCAGAAATGACATGATACGCGAGCAAAAAACATGTTCTAAAATTCTACAAGAGATCGACGTAAGAGATATAGGTCTATAGTTTTGCGCATCTGCTCGACGACCCTTCTTGAAGACTGGGACTATCTGTGCTCTTTTCCAATCATTTGGAACCCTCCGTTCCTCTAGAGACTTGCGGTACACGGCTGTTAGAAGGGGAGCAAGTTCTTTCGCGTACTCTGTGTAGAATCGAATTGGTATCCCGTCAGGTCCAGTGGACTTTCCTCTATTGAGTGATTCCAGTTGCTTTTCTATTCCTTGGACACTTATTTCGATGTCAGCCATTTTTTCGTTTGTGCGAAGATTTAGAGAAGGAACTGCAGTGCGGTCTTCCTCTGTGAAACAGCTTTGGAAAAAGGTGTTTAGTATTTCAGCTTTACGCGTGTCATCCTCTGTTTCAATGCCATCATCATCCCGTAGTGTCTGGATATGCTGTTTCGAGCCACTTACTGATTTAACTTAAGACCAGAACTTCCTAGGATTTTCTGTCAAGTCGGTACATAGAATTTTACTTTCGAATTCAATGAACGCTTCACGCATAGCCCTCCTTACGCTAACTTTGACATCGTTTAGCTTCTGTTTGTCTGAGAGGTTTTGGCTGCGTTTAAACTTGGAGTGGAGCTCTCTTTGCTTTCGCAGTAGTTTCCTAACTTTGTTGTTGTACCACGGTGGGTTTTTCCCGTCCCTCACAGTTTTACTCGGCACGTACCTGTCTAAAACGCATTTTACGATTGCCTTGAACTTTTTCCATAAACACTCAACATTGTCAGTGTCGGAACAGAAATTTTCGTTTTGATCTGTTAGGTATTCTGAAATCTGCCTTCTATTACTCTTGCTAAACAGATAAACCTTCCTCCCTTTTTTTATATTCCTATTAACTTCCATATTCAGGGATGCTGCAACGGCCTTATGATCACTGATTCCCTGTTCTGTACATACAGATTCGAAAAGTTCGGGTCTGTTTGTTATCAGTAGGTCCAATATGTTATCTCCACGAGTCGGTTCTCTGTTTAATTGTTCGAGGTAATTTTCGGATAGTGCACTCAGTATAATGTCACTCGATGCTCTGTCCCTACCACCCGTCCTAAACATCTGAGTGTCCCAGTCTATATCTGGTAAATTGAAATCTCCACCTAAGACTATAACATGCTGAGAAAATTTATGTGAAATGTATTCCAAATTTTCTCTCAGTTGTTCTGCCACTAATGCTGCTGAGTCGGGAGGTCGGTAAAAGGAGCCAATTATTAACCTAGTTCGGTTGTTTAGTGTAACCTCCACCCATAATAATTCACAGGAACTATCCACTTCTACTTCACTACAGGATAAACTACTACTAACAGCGATGAACACTCCACCACCGGTTGCATGCAATCTATCCTTTCTAAACACCGTCTGTACCTTTGTAAAAATTTCGGCAGAATTTATCTCTGGCTTAAGCCATCATACACCAGTCCGTCATACTGATGTGAAACCTTCATTCACGAAAACTGCTTCCCACACAGCTGACTATCGCATGTAGCTCCGAAACATATGAGCAGACTCACAGCGGCTGAACAAACGGACACCTCTCCTCGACAGTAGTTCGACTGTGTGAAGCTAACTAAACGTCTTATGACATCCATCGTTCGTATGAGGCTGGGGCACGGATGTTACCATCCATTGAATAAAATTTCTAGTTTGTGCATGTTGCGACAAGGTATAAACTGACATGGCCAATCTTAATCATGTCATATAGTAACGCACTAAGACAAGTAAAGCAGAAGATGTACTGTACAGGAAATTGGTTGCAAGGGTTTTCCCCTAACCTACAAGTTATAAATCGTTAAGAGTGCAGATGCGATGAAAATAAGTACAATTTAACAGCGAAATTCTTAAAAGAAGCTGATATACAGATATAAACTTGGTACTTTAAGTCCATGAGAGTGAACTAATCTCATGGAGACAGCCCGGTTAAAATAGTGTGTTGTACCTTTGGTATACACGTAGAGGGTGCCCCAGGAGGAATGGTAAACATTTAGGGCTGTGATAGGAACGATGATTCAAAGTAAAAGTCTAGTAAACATGGCCTGTAAAATGCGTAGTACCACAAAAGCTGTGGATAAAAGAGGATCATGGAATTTTACATAACGAAACAGTCGACCACCTAGCAAAGAGCTTTATTGAAAGGCAGTCAAAAGCCAGTCCCTCATACTGATTCGTAATCTTCAATCAAGAAATGTAATCGAAGTAATGAAGAGTAGCAGAAATCAGATCAGCGAGAAACATTTTTATGATTTACTTTTGAATGCATTATGGGAACAGCAGTGATCAATGTCTTATAAATAATTACTATTAAAAACAGTCTTGACCACAATTTATTTAATAAGGTGACCGGTTTCGACCACTACTGTGGTCATCTTCAGACCATTGAGTAGGAACCTCTTTGTTGGAGAATCACTACTACAAAGAGGTTCCTACTCAATGGTCTGAAGATGACCACAGTAGTGGTCGAAACCGGTCACCTTATTAAATAAATTGTGGTCAAGACTGTTTTTAATAGTAATTATTTTTATGATTGGTGGCCCCGAAGTGGATGAATTTAAGGAATTCGTCTATGTAGGGAGCAAAATAACCCGTGATGGACAGAGCACGAACACAAAAAGCAGACTGGCACTGGAAAGAAAGCCATTTCTGGCCAAGTGAATTCTGCTAGTGCAAACACAGATCTGAATTTGAGGAAGAAGTGTCCGAGAATGTATGTTTGGAGCGCAGCGTTGTATGGTAGTGAAACATGGGCTGTGGAAAAACCGGAACAGAAGAGAATCGAAGTATTTGAGATGTGGTACTACAGGAGAAGGAAGAAAACCACATTGACCGATAAGGTAAGGAATGTGATGGTTCTCCGCACAATCGGCGAAGAAAGAGATATACGGAAAACACTGACAAGAAGAAGGGACAGGATCATAGGACCTCTCTTAAGGCAGGGAATAACTTCCGTGGCACTAAAGGGAGCTGTCGAGGATAACTACTAAAGAGGACAGATATATGAATACATTCAGTAAGTAGTTAAGGATTTAGATTGCAAGTGCTACTCTCTGAGATGAAAGAGGAATTCGCGGTGAGCCGCATCAAAACAGTCAGAAGACTCGATTTAAAGAAAAAAATTAAAAATAGTAGTTTGGAGCAAAACAAGAAGAAAGGTCCAGTAAACATCGGCACTATAGTGAATACATTAAGAATTATGCACACTTGTTTATCTTCATGTCGTGAAACACATCTCTTTTAGAGACCATGTTTACTAACAATTTCTTCTTGTTTTGGTCAATGCTATCTCCTCCTAAAATGTAGAAAGCATAGATCTTTCATTAGAGGAAATTTGTTTCGCAATATAGAAGATGAAGAAGTGCTCATAGGTATTAAGTAATGTATGCATTTTAGAGCCCGCGTTTATTGGACTTTTTTGCTTCGAATGCTCGCTCCTGTCAAATCCCTGAATACTGATATTCCTTCCTGGGATATATGTATACATACGCAACTTGTGTTCCTTTATATACATTTTAAAATACGAACTTTTATGTGTAAATGTAGGCTGCAACTATCTTGAACGAGATACTCCATGTAAAACCATTGTAAGAATATTCTTGTGAGTAATGTAATCACCTTAGTATCCATAAAACTAAGCGTCCGATTCCACACGTCTGCTTTCACCCGTGACGTAATGGTGGTGTGGTGTGTGACGTCACTACGGCGCGGAGTTTTTGAGCTGGTTGTGTTTGTAGATGTCGTGGTGTTGTATTTGATGGTCCCCTCTGGTGGAGGAAGTGGAGTGCTGAGTGTAACGTGTGGTATTCGGTTCATTTGAATTTTGGTTGACATGTACTAATGTAATTTTGTGCTTAGGTAGTTGGCACGGTAATGTGGACTGTGGAAGTGCTTTCATTGAGTGACTAAGGATTTTTTGTTTGTTTGTGTGTTTGGAGTTTTTTTAGGTCTGAATAGTTTGGTGTTTGTTCTACGTACAGAAGTATAAATTTTTTTATTGCTAATTTGTTAGGTATGGATGTGACAGTGAAGTTCACAAGTGTACCATTACGTTCTGAGATGAGTGATGATACGACATCTGTCATACAGTTTCTGCAGATGTTCTGTCTAATTGTTAAATATATTAGGTGTCACGTTAGTGGCAACAACATGAGGTTCAAGAGAGTGCCAGCCGCTTGGACTAGGGGCATATATACACTACTGGCCATTAAAATTACTACACCAAGAGGAAATGCAGATGATAAACAGGTATTCATTGGACAGATATATTAAACTAGAACTGACATGTGATTACATTTTCACGCAATTTTGGTGCATAGATCCTGAGAAAACAGTACCCAGAACAATCACCTCTGACCGTAATCACGGCCTTGATACGCCTGGGCATTGAGTCAAACAGAGCTTGGATGGCGTGTACAGGTACAACTACCCATGCAGCTTCAACACGATACCACAGTTCATCAAGAGTAGTGACTGGCGTATTGTGACGAGCCAGCTGCTCGGCCACCATTGACCAGACGTTTTCAATTGGTGAGAGATCTGGAGAATGTGCTGGCCAGGGCAGCAGTCGAACATCTTTCTGTATCCAGAAAGGCCCGTACAGGACCTGCAACATGCAGTCGTGCATTATCCTTCTGAAATGTAGGGTTTCGCAGGGATCGAATGAAGGGGAGAGCCACGGATCGTTACACATCTGAAATGTAACGTCCACTGTTCAAAGTGCCGTCAATGCGAACAAGCGGTGACCGAGACGTGTAACCAATGGCACCCCATACCATCACGCCGGGTGATACGCCAGTATGGCGATGACGAATACACGCATCCAAAGTGCGTTCACCGCGATGTCGCCAAACACAGATGCGACCATCATGATGCTGTAAACGGAACCTGGATTCATCCGAAAAAAAATGACGTTTTGCGATTCGTGCACCCAGGTTCGTCGTTGAGTACACCATCGCAGGCGCTCCTGTCTGTGATGCAACGTCAAGGGTAACCGCAGCCATTGTCTCCGAGCTGATAGCCCATGCTGAAGCAAACGTCGTCGAACTGTTCGTGCAGATGATTGTTGTCCTACAAACGTCCCCATCTGTTGACTCAGGGATCGAGACGTGCCTGCTCGATCCGTTACAGCCATGCGGATAAGATGCCTGTCATCTCGACTGCTAGTGATACGAGGCTGTTGGGATCCAGCACGGCGTTCCGTATTATCCTCCCGAACCCACCGATTCCATATTCTGCTAACAGTCATTGTATCTCGACTAACGCGAGCAGCAATGCCGCGATACGATAAACCGAAATCGCGATAGGCTACAATCCTACCTTTATCAAAGTCGGAAGCGTGATGGTACGCATTTCTCCTCCTTAAACGAGGCATCACGACAACGTTTCACTAGGCAACGCCGGTCAACTGCTGTTTGCGTATGAGAAATCGGTTGGAAACTTTCCTCATGTCAGCATGCCACCGGCGCCAAACTTGTGTGAATGCTCTGAAAAGCTAATCATTTGCATATCACAGAATATTCTTCCTGTCGGTTAAGTTTCTGGTCTGTAGAACGTCATCTTCGTGGTGTAGCAGTTTTAATGGCCAGTAGTGTATGGGCCGTTGTCGGTGTTAGTGCGTATGCTTATGTGTGTGTGTGTGTGTGTGTGTGTGTGTGTGTGTGTGTGTGTGTGTTTGTGTGCATGCGCGTGGTGGCCAACCTAGATGGTATTGCCGTAGGCTTTTTTCGGTAAGTAATTTTTATTTTTTGGTTTTGTTCAATAGTAATTGTGTTGTTTGTTGTTATTCATGGTACGTCGGTTGTGCTTTAACTGACGTGGGTATGAGGTATCTGGGTTTTTCAGTTGTTGGGGTTTCGGCTCCACTTTTCGGCGTTGTGGGTGTTGGCTTTTTGGTATCGGCAACTGCGGTTGACGTGAAATGTCCGATTCCACTTTTTGCTGTTATACATTTTTTTGCCTTGGTAGCTGCGGTTGAGCTATATAGTTAAAGGGAAATATCCGATTCCTGTGTTTTTTTGGTGTAGCCGAATTCTGTAATTTAATTTTTTTTTATATACTATTTGTTTTGGGATGGTGCGATTGTTGTATATTTATCTTTTCCCGTCTTAAACCCCAATTTTTTATTGTTCTATGTTTAGCTTTTCACCCCCTAAACCCCCAATTACCCCGTTGGTTTAATTTTGTTTGTGGGTTGAGGTGTTATTGTGTCATTATTATTTTTGTTTTCATTTGTTGGTGTCTGTATGTAGTGACGTCGTTCTCATGTTTTAAAGACGCTGAAAATAGCTGTTTCTGCCATGCTAATGACGTTATGGGTCAAAGTAGACGAGTGGAACCGAACACTTCTGTAATGCCATTTTACTTTAACTCAAATTTTCATGTTGACTCTGTACAGTTATGACTATTACTGGCTGTATGGTCAACGTTACTGTACGCCGAAATAAATTAACTAGCAAATAAATAAGAATTTTCTAACAACCGGTACACTTCTCTGAAAACCTGCTCGCCTGGAAAAAGACTGCAAGTTGATGACGCCGTTTAAACTATAAAGATATCTCGCGGGGGGGGGGGGGGGGGTATTTGTGTGTGCGTCGCCGTGTCGCAGCGCCGAGTAGCCGTTTCCGCCATGCTGATGACGTCATGGGTCAAAGTAGACGAGTGGAATCGAACGCTTCTGTAATGCCATTTTACTTTAACTCAAATTTTCATTTTGACTCTGTACAGTTATAACTATTACTGGCTGTATGGTCAAGGTTACCGTACGCCTAAATAAGTTAACTAATAAATAAATAAAAATTTTCTAACAACCGGTACACTTCTCTGAAAACCTGCTCGCATGTTAAAAGACTGCAAGTTGATGACGTCGTTTGAACTATAAAGACATCTCCCGGGTATTTGTGTGTGCGTCGCTGTGTCGCAGCGCCGAGTAGCCGTTTCCGCCATGCTGATGACGTCATGGGTCAAAGTAGACGAGTGGAATCGAATGCTTCTGTAATGCCATTTTACTTTAACTCAAATTTTCATTTTGACTCTGTACAGTTATTACTGGCTGTATGGTCAAGGTTATCGTACGTCTAAATAAGTTAACTAATAACTAAATAAAAATTTTCTAACAACCGGTACACTTCTCTGAAAATCTGCTCGCCTGGAAAAAGACTGCAACTTGATGACGCCGTTTAAACTATAAAGATATCTCGCGGGTATTTGTGTGTGCGTCGCTGTGTCGCAGCGACGGGCTCATGCGCCACGCGGCCGGCAGAAACGGATCGCAGCAGGGGTCGGGTTGCCGCGGCGCCACTTGATCAGCCGGTTTCCTGGCAGCGGGGCCAGGCGCGGCGGATATAGGAAAGAGAGCCCCCCTCCCCATCACCCTCTGCGTGGGCCACCAATTGTAGCCAATCAGGGGCCCAATATCCTGGCCGGGTATTGCCCGCGTCTTGCGGCCTCCCGACCCCGGATATGGGCTGTTAGGCGATATACTGGCGCTGCGGCCCACCGACCGCAGCCAGCTACTGCTGCTGCTACTGCTGCCGCTCGATGGTTGCCCGGGTCCAGGGAGCAGGCGTCTCTCACCGGCAGGTGGCTGGCCTGCATCTCGAGATGTCTGGTCTTTTCTTATTGTTGTTGCTACAATTAACCCTTTATTACGCCGCTTTGCGCATCTGCAAAGCTGGGTTTAAACAGGAATTCCCTGCTGTCAGTCACAGTTCAACACTGCCGTTTCCTTGCTTATATGAACTGAGGTGGTTTTAAACGGGTACTGGTAAACGTGACAACATACACGTAGTTTTGACAATATGCAAAGCTACTAAAAAAATTTTCAAAAATACGGAAGTGAAACATTTTTTCTCTATTCTTTGACCAATTCCACAGACGAAAATAGATACCAATGTCAGTTTATAAGAAGTGCAGGATGAATGGTCAAGTTAATTGCCTAAGTTACGAAGGAAACGAGGAAATACTTGAAAAGTGAGAAGGAATAAATAATTGGAAGGAGTATCAGCATTGGTCGTATTTTTTTGTTGTATTATCCGCGAAATCGATTTTCGGTCACTTAGTGACCATCCTCAGTGCTGTAATATACAATTGGCTCTGAGCACTATGGGACTCAACTGCGGAGGTCATTAGTCCCCTAGAACTTAGAACTAGTTAAACCTAACTAACCTAAGGACATCACACACATCCATGCCCGAGGCAGGATTCGAACCTGCGACTGTAGCGGTCTCGCGGTTCCAGACTGCAGCGCCAGAACCGCGCGGCCACTGCGGCCGGCGTGTAATATACAATTAAAATTGGTAGGAAATGGTATCAACAAGCTAAGAGCAATCATTTTAATTGTATATTGCAGCACTGAGGATGGTCACTAAGTGACCGAAAATCGATTTCGCGGATAATAAAACAAAAAAATACGACCAATGCCGATTCTCCTTCCAATTCTATCCACAATTTGGTCGTGGTGCACAGAACACTCCATGGAGTCGCCAATGAATAAATAACTGTTATCCTGTCAGAGACGGCAAATCCTGAAGAGCAGTTGGACGGAAAGGATAGTTTCTTGAAAAGAGGGTTAAAGGGGAATGAACATCAACAAAGTAAAACAAGGGTAATGAAATGTAGTCGAACTAAATCAGGCGATGCTGAGAGAATTACATTCCGAAAAGAGCCACTGGAACTAGTCGATGACTACAATTATTTGGGCAGCATCACAACTGACGATGGTCGAAGGATATAAAACACGGACTAGCAATAGACATAAAAGTATTTCTATCTATTGCTTGCGCCTTTGGCCCGCATTTTGCGCGGGGTTGGCGTGGTTAAATCGGATTTGGCATGTTAATTTGAAGGGGTGGCCAGATGCCATTCCTTCCGCCACGGAATCAAAGTACCCCATCTGTCTGCGTCTAGTGTAAATCGTGGAAAAGTGCGGATGTGTGTCAAATGTCAGTGAGTCGTGTAACTGAGGCGGGACGTGGGGACCAGCCCGGTATTCACCTAGAAGGATGTGGAAAACCGCCTAAAAACCATATCCAGGCTGGCCGGCACACCGGCCATCGTCGTTAATCCGGCGGACGCATTCGAACCGGGGCCGGCGCGCCTACCGGAGTGCAGGAAGTAGCGCATTAGCGCTCTCGGCTAACCTGGCGGGTTGCATAAAAGTATTTCTGTAAACGTTAATTTCGTTAACATCGATTGTAAACTTGAATTCAAACTACTGCAACATACATTCACTTCAAGTTGCGTATCGTATTTGAACCTTGGTCTCTCACCACACTTCGTCCCAAAAACAAATGACGACTCCTTCACGCCGCAGGATGTGTGCAATGGTGCATCATAACCGATAGCCCTAACTGACAGGGATGTGAATACCACAATAAAAGCCAAAACGCTTCAGTTAGCATGAGTCTGGAGTCGCCCCGTTTGCGAGATACGTCATGTGGTCAAAAGTATCCGGACACCCCCAAAAACATAAGCTTTTCGTTTTAGGTGCATTATGCTGCGACCTACTGCCAGGTACTCCATATCAGCGAGCTCAGTAGTCGTTAGGATACCGTGTCCCTAATATCCACCCACGACTGCCACGTACTTGACCTAGGTGAGCCAAGTCATATTTTGCAACGAAAGTGTGTCCAGCGAGTGTTAATGAAGAAAAACAGGTTGCTAAGTCCCTCGAGCTTAAGTGAGCATTTTAATCTTAAGTATACTGTTTATTTCAGTCAATGCTCACATAAACTGTTTAGTGGCAACACCTATTACGACTGACTAATCATTATCAATAGCCCATATACAACTTCCTGGCAGATTAAAACTGTGTGCCCGACCGAGACTCGAACTCGGGACCTTTGCCTTTCGCGGGCAAGTGCTCTACCAACTGAGCTACCGAAGCACGACTCACACCCGGTACTCACAGCTGGGCGTGAGTCGTGCTTCAGTAGCTCAGTTGGTAGAGCACTTGCCCGCGAAAGGCAAAGGTCCCGAGTTCGAGTCTCGGTCGGGCACACAGTTTTAATCTGCCAGGAAGTTTCATATCAGCGCACACTCCGCTGCAGAGTGAAAATCTCATTCTGGAGCCCATATACACTTCTTTGCCAATCACTGCGTCACACCTTGCTAAGGGGAAACTTTTCCATAAAGCTGCTGCCGGCCTGCTGTAATAGCAACTCTGGCAGTGAAAGTAGGAAAAATCTGTTATTCTGAACTTAACTTACCAGTTCTATAGGGATACAAAGAGGAGATTTTATTTTTCCTTAATGTCGCGGTCATGGCTGTGAAAAGAGTAAAAGTAGTTACGTGGGTAGTGCTTGTAGAAATGACAGAAAAAGTAAGTCTATATTACTCAGACTATGGAAATGGAAATGATCGTATGGCATTGTTGAACAGGAGGCCCCATTCGGGGGAGTTCGGCCGCCATATTGCAAGTCCTTTTTAGGTGACACCACATCGGCGACTTGCGAGTCAACGATGATGAAAATGATGATGAAGGACACAGAACACCCAGTGCCCTACCGGGAATTGAAAACGGATCCCCCTATGGTACTCTGACACAGACAACGAATGGACCAGATAAGAATATCACTCCAGATACAGAAATTTTTAGTGCGGAAGAAACTTAAATGAAGGGGCAGAAAATACAAGAAACAGATATTTAAAACGGAAAGCCTTTGAGATCTGAAATGTTTTAAACCTGCACCAAGGACACAAACCTTAGGAACAGAAAAGACGATAACGCTAAGTCAGAAAATGAAAATTTGCTGGCCTAGTATCAAGTGCGAGAGAGCTGGTTCGAATATTTCTGGGTACAGGCAGGCGAAACGAAAGGAGGCAAAACTTATCAGTGTGTTGGTGATAATTATAAAAAAATGTTAAACTTGTACGATATCATTAGAGCCAAAGGTTACTGATCGACTCTATATCTGTGCTCAATTTTCCCTCGCTAGGGAGTTTAATTTTGTGACTTGTCCGATGGAATGGAAATGTGTGACAATCCAAGCACCGAAAATGTCTTTTATACTTATTTGAAAAGTAAAGTCCATTTTGTCACACTACATTCATTAGAAAAGGTTTTAAGGCTCCTCTAATTTCCTAATAAAATCTGCTTGATCCCTTCTTGACAACGACAGTACTGCCTTCGTCATTATGTTCAACCATCGTCTACCTACCTATTATTTCAAGTGCTACAGGAGATAATAGTTGCGGATTGCGATGTAGGGGCTGCAAGGTGGGTGGTCGAAATGTTTCTAGCGGAAATACTTATCCTAGGTAACCACCTTGCACATGATTTCCCATGTCAGATCTTTTCATTTTGTCATACTATATTCGTTAGGAAAGCTTTTAAGGCTCCTCTAATTTCCTAAAAAAATCTGCTTGATCGCTTCTTGACAACAACAGTACTGCCTTCCTCATTATGTTCAACCGTTTTCTATAATGATCGTGCAAATATTAGCACGTCCAAATGAGGAAACTAGAAATGCGCTAGAACACGAGTCGTCAACTGTCCTTCAGATCACTGTTCCCTGTACTCTTGTTGCACGACTCCATTGGTCTGTATACTGGGTCTGCTCCGCTCCTCCTTATTATGTACATTTTTATGTTCATTTTTATGGCTCGATCCAGTAGCCTTAACTTGGCGTTATTCATCATCCTACTTTAGCTCCATAAACTCGGTACCAATCCTGATGAATCTGAGCAAAAGTAGATCATTGCAGATATAAAAATCGAACTACAGCACACACTTCGCAGCTGGCACGAGCAGCTACTTTCGAAACTACTGTCGTTTAGTTCCACCCTCACTTAACCGGTTACTGAATTAGATTAATGACTCATGTGACTACATGATCAATCAATAAATGGTGACAGCTTTTTGCAACTTCGTACTGAGCTGCCGACACTTAAATAACTGTGAAAATCCTTACTTTACAAATGCGTCTTGTATCCACCACAGCGCATCTCATTTTCGTCTGGTAATTGAGTCACACAATATCCTGGCAGCTTGCATGAGCGCTCTTCGAACATTTGCTGCGATCCAATGCCAGTATGTTATACATCTTACTATAAAAAATGTTCGCGTTTAAGATAAGTTATTTCGCAGTTTCATTTTTTCGCTGAAAAAGACCGCTAAGAATTGTAGTATGTAACGACTACAAGTCAAGAATCAGTATTTACATTCAGTCAGATAAATCGGCTGACACAACGCTTTTGGGCCCTTTCAGAACACTCGCTGTTGAGCGCAGCCTAGTTTCTGAAACTTGCGATCACACTTTGAGTTCTATTACTGTCGCAAATATGGTTTAAAATTGCCAAGAAGTCTTACTTAGTATAATCGCACACCCTCCAAAAGTAGAAAAAAAGAATATATTATTTGTACCTTTCGCTAATCATTTCAGTTTTGTATCTGCAGACTACTGTCACTGCTAGCAACGCACATTCCACATTGCACTGCATCTACATCATTCTCCGCAAGCCACCCAGTGGTCTCCATTCGAGAAGCAGCGCTGGAATAAAAATAGCATAGATGACACTCTGCATGCCGTAATTGGTCTAATCTTGTTTTTATGACACTATGGGAGTGTTACGTAGAGGTTGTACTATCTTAGATTCCTCATTTCATACTGTTTTGAGTAGGCCATCGCGAGATAATTGGCATCTATCCGGAAGCGTCCTCCATTTCATGTTGTCAGGCATCACAGTGATGTCAACCAGAGCGACAAAGAAGCCTGTGCCCATACACACAGCGGGGAAAAAAATGGTTCAAATGGCTCTGACCACTATGGGACTTAACTTCTGAGGTCATCAGTCCCCTAGAACTTAGAACTACTTAAACCTAACTAACCTAAGGACATCACACACATCCATGCCCGTGGCAGGATTCGAACCTGCGACGATAGCGGTCACGCGGTTCCAGACTGTAGCGCCTAGAACCGCTCGGCCACCCCGGCCGGCGAAGGTTGAATCGGGTGCGCAACGAAACAATACTGTGTGCGTTGCTGAAGTGGGGCACGTCACAGGCGGTACCGCGGCTGTGTGAGAACGGAAACGGCAACCACACGACAGTCATCACCTGACAGCGGTCGAGGATCACTCACTCATCCGAAAGCTCACAGGTGCTGGAAAATTTGACGGGGCTGGAATCTCGAGCAAATTTTATTAGTTCTTTCGCGTGTTTCATTGTATTGACACTTCAAGGACGGACTTTAAAAATATGAGGTAACGGGGTGGGAGTAACGCAGAGAGCTGCAGTGGCGCGCGGCCCCGAGACGCGGGTCGCGGCTGGCGGCTGGCGGGGTCACCGCGACCAGCTGAGAGCCAGCGAGGCCGTGACATGGCCATCGCACAGCCGCCGCCGAACGGCTGTTGACCCTCGCCGCTAATCGACGTGCCGCTGTCCCCTGCCAGCATCGGCGTCTCCCAGACGCCATTATTCTCGCTCCCGCGTAAATCACACCGGTTTTCGCGCTGCTGCACACCGTTCGCTTCCTCCTCTGCGTAGTTACGTAGGTTCGATTCTGAAAAGTAATTACCAGATAGATAAACAACAGAGGACTGAAATTATCGAACAAATGCTAAAAATAAAAAATGAACTAATGTATTTCAAATGATTTTATATATGAAAACTCAGTTCCAAGCAAAGAAGTGAAAGCAGAGAGGTGGAAGGAATATAGACGGTCTATACAGGGGCGATGTGCTTGAGGGCAATATTATGGAAATGGAAGAGGATGTAAGATGAAGATAAAATGGGATATATGATACTGCGTGAAGAGTTTGACAGAGCTCTGAAAGACCTAACTCGAAATAAGGCCCCGGGAGTAGACAACATTCCATTAGAACGACTGACAGCCTTGGGAGAGCCAGTCCTGACAAAACTCTACCATCCGGTGAGCAAGATGTACGAGACAGGCGAAATTCCCTCAGACTTCAAGAAGAATATAATAATTCCAATCCCAAAGAAAGCAGGTGTTGACAGATGTGAAAATTACCGAACTATCAGTTTAATAAGTCACAGCTGCAAAATACTAACGCGAATTCCTTACAGACGAATGGAAAAACTGGTAGAAGCCGACCTCGGGGAAGATCAGTTTGGATTCCGTAGAAATGTTGGAACACGTGAGGCAATACTGACCCTACGACTTATCTTAGAAGAAAGATTATGGAAAGGCAAACCTACGTTTCTAGCATTTGTAGACTTAGAGAAAGCTTTTGACAATGTTGACTGGAATACACTCTATCAAATTCTGAAGGTGGCAGGGGTAAAGTACAGGGAGCGAAAGGCTGTTAACAATTTGTACAGAAAGCAGATGGCAGTTATAAGAGTCGAGGGACGTGAAAGGGAAGCATTGGTTGGGAAGGGAGTGAGACAGGGTTGTAGGCTCTCCCCGATGTTATTCAATCTCTGTATTGAGCAAGCAGTAAAGGAAATAAAAGAAAAGTTTGGAGTAGGCATTAAAATCAATGGAGAAGAAATAAAAACTTTGAGAATCACCGATGACATTGTAATTCTGTCAGAGACAGCAAAGGACTTGGACGAGCAGTTGAACGGAATGGACAGTGTCTTGAAAGGAGGGTATAAGATGAACATCAACAAAAGCAAAACGAGGATAATGGAATGTAGTCGAATTAAGTCGGGTGATGCTGAGGGAATTAGATTAGGAAATGAGACACTTAAAGTAGTAAAGGAGTTTTGCTATTTGGGGAGCAAAATAATTGGTGATGGTCGAAGTAGACAGGATATAAAATGCAGACTGGCAATGGCAAGGAATGCGTTTCTGAAGAAGAGAAATTGGTTAACATCGAGTATAGATTTAAGTGTCAGGAAGTCGTTTCTGAAAGTATTTGTATGGAAGTGAAACGTGGACGATAAATAGTTTAGACAAGAAGAGAATAGAAGCTTTCGAAATGTGGTACTAGAGAAGAATGCTGAACATTAGATGGGTAGATCAAATAACTAATGAGGAGGTACTGAATAAGATTGGGGAGAAGAGGAGTTTGTGGCACAACTTGACTAGAAGAAGGGATCGGTTGGTAGGACGTGTTCTGAGGTATCAAGGGATCACCAATTTAGTAATGGACGGCAGCGTGGAGGGTAAAAATCGTAGAGGGAGACCAAGAGATGAATACACTAAGGAGATTCAGAAGGATGTAGGCCGCAGTAGGTACTGGGAGATAAAGAAGCTTGCACAGGATAGAGTAGCACGGAGAGCTGCATCAAACCAGTCTCAGGACTGAAGACCACAACAACAACATGATTTTATTTATTCATTTATCCATAAAGAACATCTCTGGAACGGATTCTACGATCACTGATACTGTTTTCTGAAATAAGAGCCTATGCCACTTTTGTCTCCCTGTGGTACCAGTTGCTACGATGCCACGGCGTAGGTGCAATTTCGGAGGTTGGCCCTACGACACAGACACAGGCGACAGCGCACTCTAGCCGGCTCTGTGCAGCTCTACGAAGGCCGCCCCAGATTCAGCCTATTTTGATGCCGAGCAGACGACAGAGCTACTTTGTTCCCATTTTCATAGTGGGCTAGCCGCTACAGAGTTTGCCTGTGTAACTTCTGTGAACTTAAAACATCCGACTTCGCACCCAGTGCAAAGTTAAGTATCTCACTGACTACTATTCTTTATTAAATGTTCAGTAAAATTAAACGCAGTACTGAAGCATTTCACCTTTTCCTGCTCCTACTCCCCACGTGCTTTGCTCCATTACTGCATCACCTGATGTGTTAGTTGAATGTTTTCCTGTAATTTGTAGTTTTGTTTTGTAACATTGATCTCGATAGATGTTGTTGATGTTGCGGTGTTCAATCCGAAGACTGGTTTGATGCAGCTCTCCATGCTACTATACCCTGTGCAACCCTCATCATCTGCGAATAACTACTGCAACTTACATCCTTCTCAGTCTGCTCATTGTATTCACCTCCTACTCTCCATAAGCGATTTTTACCTTCCACGCTCCAATACTAAACTTGTGATCGCTTGATGTCTCAGAATGTGTCCTATCAACCGATGCCGTCTTTTAATCAAGGCCGGCCGTAGTGGCTGAGCGGTTCTAGGCGCTTCAGTCTGGAACAGCGCGACCGCTACGGTCGCAGGTTCGAATCCTGCCTCGGGCATGGATGTATGTGATGTCCTTAGGTTCGTTAGGTTTAACTAGTTCTAAGTTCTAGGGGACTGATGACCTCAGATGTTTAGCCCCATAGTGCTCAGAGCCATTTGAACCATTTTTTTTTTTAATCAAGTTGTGTCACAAATTTCTTTCTCCCCAGTTATTTTCAGCAACTCCCCATTATTTACGTGATCTACCCGTTTATTCCTCTTCATTCTTTTGTAGCACCAAATTTCAAAAGGTTCTACTCTCTCTTTACCTTAACTGTTTATCGCTCACGTTTCAATTCCAAACATGAATACATTTTCAGAGAAGACTTGCTGACACTTAAATCTATATTCGACGTTCAGGATTTCTCTAATTCAGAAGCGCTTTTCTTGTCACTACAAATCTACATGTTGTATCGTGTCTATTTTAGCCGTCATCAAGTTATTTTGTTGCCTCATCTACTACTTTCAGTGTCTTGTTTCCTCATGTAATTCCCTCAGCATCACCTCATTTAATTCGACTTCATTCCAATTTCCTTGTATTGCTTTTGTTGATGTTCCTCTTATATCCTCCTTTCAAGACACTGTCCATTCCGTTCAACTGCTCTTCCAAGTCATTTGCTGTCTCCGACAGAATCACAATGACATCTGCTAAATTTAAAATTTTTATCTCTTCTGCGTGAAGTTTAATGCCTAAACTTCTGTTTCATTGCTTTCTTGCTTGCTCAAAGTAAGATTGAATTACATCGGCGATCGGCAATAACCCTGCCTCACTCCTTTCTCAACCACTACTCCCGTTTCGTACCCCTCGACTGTTATAACTGCCGTCTGGTTGTTATACAAGTTGTAAACAGCCTTTCGCTGCCTGTACTTCATCCCTGCAGCCTTCACATTTTCAAAGACAGTATTCCAGTCAACATTTCCAAAATATTTCTGTACGTATACAAATGCTACAACGTCAGCTTGCCTTTCCTTAACCTGTCTTCTAAGATACGTCGTAAGGTCAGTATTGGCTCGTGAGTTCCTACATTTCACCGCAATCCAAACTGATCTTCTCCAAGGTCGACTTTTACCAGGTTTTCCACTCTTCTGTAGGGAATTCGTGTTAGTATTTTGCGCCGGCCGAAGTGGCTGTGCGGTTAAAGGCGCTGCAGTCTGGAACCGCAAGACCGCTACGGTCGCAGGTTCGAATCCTGCCTCGGGCATGGATGTTTGTGATGTCCTTAGGTTAGTTAGGTTTAACTAGTTCTAAGTTCTAGGGGACTAATGACCTCAGCAGTTGAGTCCCATAGTGCTCAGAGCCATTTGAACCATTTAGTATTTTGCAGCCATGACTTATAAAGCTGATATTTCGGTAATTTTTACACCTGTCAGCAACTGCTTTCCTTGGAATTAGTACCTTCTTCTTGAAGTCTGAAGGTATTTCGCGTGTCTCATACATCCTGTACACCAGGTGGATCAGTTTTGACGTGGCTGGCTCTCTCAAGACTATTAGTAGTTCTGACGAAATATAATCTACCCCCGGGGCCTTGTTTTGACTTACGTCTTTCAGTGCTCTATCAAATTCCTCTCGCAGTATCGTATCTCCCACCTCGTTTCAATCTACGTCCTCTTTCATTTGACATATGTCGTGTAACTGACGTCGTTTTGGACATACTGATTATGTGACGAATGTTATATAAGTTGCCTGAAGAAAACAGAGAAGCGCCTAGAAGACATGGTCGGAAGTCAGTGTTATTTTTACACGTACGCACCATGGGCGAGTATATAATGATTTGAGCTGCATTTCCCTGTGACTGGTAGTACGGCTATCAGAGCACGTTAGTTTTTAGTGTTGTTAAGAGGGCTAGTAAGGTCTAAGGAGAGTAAAAGCGTCAATGTTGAGTAGTCACAGTGAAGGACGTGGAGATGTGACCTACTTACGACAGACAACATTATCACCAACGCACATACTTTTGAAGGGGCCTAATTGTTGGACGTTGTTTGAGCGGCTGGTAGAATCGTGCAGTATCCAGATTTTCGGCGTATTCAGATTGACAGTGACCGTATGTCAAACTGCGTGAGAACATGAGGGCAGGAACGCACGTCGTCAAGCTTCCCGTCGACCACGCCTGAACGCCACAAGGGATGAGCGCCGTATCGCGCACCAAACACATCGCGCCAGCTACCCGAGAGTAAGTAATGGAAGCCCTAAAACATTATGTGTCAACCCCGAAATTGGTTGGTGACTAGCAGCATCCGGGTAAGGAAATTACCGTTGTTGTGGTCTTCAGTCCGGTTTGATGCATCTCTCCATGCTATTCTATCCTGTGCAAGCTTCTTCATCTCCCAGTACCTACTACAGCCTACATCCTTCTGAATCTGCTTAGTGTATTCATCTCTTGGTCTCCCTCTACGATTTTTACCCTCCACGCTACCCTCCAATACTAAATTGGTGATCCCTCGATGTCTCAGAACATGTCCCTTCTTCTAGTCAAGTTGTGCCACAAGCCCCTCTTCTCCCCAATTCTATTCAATACCTCCTCATTAGTTATGTGATCTACCCATCTAATCTTCAGCATTCCTCTGTAGCACCACATTTCGAAAGCTTCTATTCTCTTCTTGTCTAAACTATTTATCGTCCACGTTTCACTTCCATACATGGCTACGCTCCATAAAAATACTTTCAGAAACGACTCCCTGACATTTAAATCTATACTCGATATTAACAAATTTTTCTTCTTCAGAAATGCTTTCCTTGCCGCTGCCAGTCTACATTTTATATCCTCTCTTCTTTGACGATCGTCAGTTATTTTGCTCCCTAAATAGCAAAGCTCCTTTACAACTTTAAGTGTTTCATTTCCTAATCTAATTCCCTCAGCTTCACCCGACTTAGTTCAACTACATTCCATTATCCTCGTTTTGCTTTTGTTGATGTTCATCTTATACCCTCCTTTCAAGACACTGTCCATTCCGTTCAACTGCTCTTCCAAGTACTATGCTGTCTCTGACAGAATTACAATGTTTTTATTTCTTCTCCATGGATTGTAATACCTACTCCGAACTTTTCTTTTGTTTCCTTTATTGCTTGCTCAATATACAGATTGAATAACATCGGGGATAGCCTACAACCCTGTCTTACTCTCTTCCCAACCACTGCTTCCCTTTCATGCCCCTCGACTCTTATAACTGCCATCTGCTTTCTGTACAAATTGTAAATAGTCTTTCTCTCCCTGTATTTTACCTCTGCCACCTTCAGAATTTGAAAGAGAGTATTCCAATCAACATTGTCAAAAGCTTTCTCTAAGTCTACAAATGCTAGAAACGTAGGTTTGCCTTTCCTTAATCTTTCTTCTAAGATAAGTCGTAGGTTCAGTATTGCCTCACGTGTTCCAACATTTCTACGGAATCCAAACTGATCTTCGCCGAGGTCGGCTTCTATTAGTTTTTCCATTCGTCTGTAAAGAATTCGCGTTAGTATTTTCCAGCCGTGACTTATTAAACTGATAGTTCGGTTATTTTCACAACTGTCAACACCTGCTTTCTTTGGGATTGAAATTATATATTTCTTGAAGTCTGAGGGTATTCCGCCTGTCTCATACATCTTGCTCACCAGATGGTAGAGTTTTGTCAGCTCTCCCAAGGCTGTCAATAGTACTAATGGAATGTTGTCTACTGCGGGGCCCTTCTTTCGACTCAGGTCTATCAGTGCTCTGTCAAAATCTTTGCGCAGTATCATATCTCCCATTTCATCTTCATCTACATCCTCTTCCATTTCCATAATATTGTCGTAAAGTACGTCGCCCTTGTATAGACCCTTTATATACTCCTTCCACCTTTCTGCTTTCCCTTCTTTGCTTAGAACTGGGTTTCCATCAAAGCTCTTGATATTCATGCAAGTGGTTGTCCTTTCTCCAAAGGTCTCTTTAATTTTCCTGTAAGCAGTATCTATTTTACCCCTAGTGAGATAAGCCTCTACATCCTTACACTTGTCCTCTAGCCATCCCTGCTTAGCCATTTTGCACTTTCTGTCTATTTCATTTTTGAGACGTTTGTATTCCTTTTTGCCTGTTTCATTTAATGCATTTTTATATTTTCTCCTTTCATCAATTAAATTCAATATTTCTTCTCTTACCCAAGGGTTTCTACTAGCCCTCGTCTTTTTACCTATTTGATCCTCTGCAGCCTTCACTATTTCATCCCTCAAAGCTACCCATTCTTCTTCTACTGTATTTCTTTCCCCCATTCCTGTCAATTGTTCCCGTATGCTCTCCCTGAAACTCTGTACAACCTCTGGTTCTTTCACTTTATCCAGGTCCCATCTCCTTAAATTCCCACCTTTTTGCAGTTTCTTCAGTTTTAATCTACAGTTCATAACCAATAGATTGTGGTCAGAGTCCACATCTACCCCTGGAAATGTCTTAGAATTTAAAACCTGGTTCCAAAATCTCTGTCTTACCATTATATAATCTATCTGATATCTTTTAGTATCTCCAGGGTTCTTCCATGTATACAACCTTCTTTCATGATTCTTGAACCAAGTGTTAGCTTTGATTAAGTTATGCTCTGTGCAAAATTCTACCAGACGGCTTCCTCTTTCATTTCTTAGCCCCAGTCCATATTCACCTATGTTCCCTTCTCTCCCTTTTCCTACTGACGAATTCCAGTCTCCCATGACTATTAAATTTTCGTCTCCATTCACTACCTGAATAATTTCTTTTATCTCATCATACATTTCATCAATTTCTTCATCATCTGCAGAGCTAGTTGGCATATAAACTTGTACTACTGTAGTAGGCGTGGGCTTTGTGTCTATCTTGGCCACAATAATGCGTTCACTATGCTGTTTGTAGTAGCTTACCCGCACTCCTATTTTTTATTCATTATTAAACCTACACGTGCATTACCGTATTTGCTTTTGTATTTATAACCCTGTATTCACCTGACCAAATGTCTTGTTCCTCCTGCCACCGAACTTCACTAATTCCCACTATATCTAACTTTAACCTATCCATTTCGCTTTTTAAATTTTCTAATCTACCTGCCCGATTAAGGGATCTGACAATCCACGCTCCGATCCGTAGAACGCCAGTTTTCTTTCTCCTGATAACGACGTCCTCTTGAGTAGTCCTCGCCCGGAGATCCGAATGGGGGACTATTTTACCTCCGGAATATTTTACCCAAGAGGACACCATCATCATTTAATCATACAGTAAAGCTGCATGCCCTCGGGAAAAATTACGGCTGTAGTTTCCCCTTGCTTTCAGCCGTTCGCAGTACCACAACAGCAAGGCCGTTTTGGTTAGTGTTACAAGGCCAGATCAGTCAATCATCCAGACTGTTGCCCCTGCAACTACTGAAAAGGCTGCTGCCCCTCTTCAGGAACCACACGTTTGTCTGGCCTCTAAACAGATACCCCTCCGTTGTGGTTGCACCTACGGTACGGCTATCTGTATCGTTGAGGCACACAAGCCTCCCCACCAACGGCAAGGTCCATGGTTCATGTTTTACATATTAGGTGTATTGTGCTGCCACCTACTGCGAGTAACTCCATATCAGCAACCTCAGTAGTAGTTAGACATCGTGAGAGAGCAAAATGGTGCCATTCGCTGAATCAAGGACTTCAAACGTGGTCAGGTGATTGGGTGTCGCCGGCCGAAGTGGCCGTGCGGTTCTAGGCGCTGCAGTCTGGAACCGCGAGACCGCTGCGGTCGCATGTTCGAATCCTGCCTAGGGCATGGATATGTGTGATGTCCTTAGGTTAGTTAGGTTTAACTAGTTCTAAGTTCTAGAGGACTAACGACCTCAGAAGTTGAGTCCCATAGTGCTCAGAGCCATTGGAACCATTTTTTTTTTTTTTTTTTTGATTTTGTGTCACTTGTGTCATACTTCTGTACGCGAGATTTTCACACTCCTAAACATCCCTAGGTCCACTGTTTCCGATGTGAAAGTGAAGTGGAAACGTGAAGGGACACGTACAACACAAAATTGTACAGGCCGACCTCGTCTGTTGACTGACAGCGACCGCTGACAGTTAAACAGGGGCGTAAGTGTAATAGGCACACATCTATCCAGACCATCACACAGGAATTCCAAACTGCTTCAGGATCCACTGCAAGTACTATGACATTTAGGCGGGAATTTAAAAAACTTGGATTTCATGTTCGAGCGGCTGCTCATAAGCCACACATCACGCCGCTAAATGCCGAACGACACCTCGCTTGGTGTAAGGAGCGTAAACATGGGACGAATGAACACTGGAAAAACATTGTGTGGAGTGACGAATCTCTGTACACAAGGTGGCGATCCGATGCCACGTAGTGGGTATGGAGAATGCCTGGTGAACCTAGTCTGCCAGCGTTTGTAGTGCCAACAGAAAATTTGCAGGCGGTGGTGTTACGATGTGGTTTTGTTTCTCATGGAGGGGGCTTGCACCCCTTGTTGTTTTGCGTGGCACTATCACAGCGCAGGTCTACATTTATGTTTTAAGCACCTTCTTGCTTTCCACTGTTGAAGAGCAATTCGGAGATGGCGATTGCATCTTTGAACATGATCGAGCACATGTTCATAATGCACGGCCTGTGGCGGAGTGCTTACACGATAATAGCATTCCTGTAATAGAGTGGCCTGCACAGAGTCCTCACCTTAATCCTACAGAAAACCTTTCGGATGTTTTGGAACTCAGACTTCGTGCCAGGCCTCACCGACCGGCATCGATACCTCTCCTCAGTGCAGCAGCCCTTGAAGAATCGGTTCCCATTCACCAAGAAACCTTCCAGCACCTGACTGAACGTATGCCTGCGAGAGACAAAGCCGTCATCAAGGCTAAAGGTGGGCCTACATCAAGGCTAAAGGTGGGCCTACACGCTATTGAATTCCAGCATGACCGATGGAGGGCGCCACGAACATGCAAGTCATTTTCAGCCGGGTGTCCGGATGCTTTTGACCTTTTAGTACAGCTAACGTACAGTACTGCTCAAGTACCAGAGGTAGCCAGTTCGAGTCCTGCTAGTGGCAGAAACTTTCACCAGTACAGGCGCCTATGATTCGTCTGCCATACGACTGGATAAATAATGTCTATCGCCCTCTACTCTAAGCGCCTAAACGAAAAGGTTTTTGGTGGACTTCTGGAGAACATCTTAAAAATGTTCAGGGTCACTACTAGGATGTGATGTGAACTGCGTTTAACCCATCTGCAAAAGGCAAGGTACTAGTGCTGCTAATTCTAAAACACTGTTCCATCGTTTGAAATCCTTACCACGTTGGCATGATAGCAGCCGTCGAAAGTAGTTCACAGAGTCGATGTCAGGTTCGTAACAAAAGCGGTGTAGCACACTAGAAAGTGTAACCAATTGTTCTGGCAAATTAAACGAAAATCGATGGAAGAAAGACGACTCAGTTTTTATGAAAACCTGTCAGGTAACTATATAGAACCTCTATTGGAAGAGGACTGAGCAATCATGCTGTTTCCACTATCGTGTTTCTTGTGCATCAGTTATGACAATAAGGAATGCGAATTTAGAGCTATAGAGGCCGAACTGACTTGCTTCCGCAGCCTCCTGCATTATCCGTAAAGGGAGTCTCAATTTTACACATCCGTGCCCAGTAAATATTTTCTTCACGCCACACCCAAAGAAACAGGATATAATATCACTATTACTTGCACAAAGTGCCTGCCTCTGCGGATTGTACAACGGCTAGTGAAATATACTCGGTGTCCATTTGAAACGTCCATGATTTGCAAATGCAGTAAGATAAAACTATGAGCCTTAGATACTTGACGTTCATGGCATCATGTTAAGTACTTGTAACTCAAGTTTTGCACAAATGAGTAATGCATTACTACACAGAGACCTTTCGTAACTATGCTGTCTTTCACCAGCGCACATCGCATACTCGCCTTTTCGCTGTCTCTGATAAGTTCCCGAAAGCTGTAGGGGTTCCTCGAATCCCATATGCGAACGTTGTGCCGATTAATCTTCCCATTTGTGGGAGGTTACTTCATCAGAGAAAACGAAATTTCCTATATAGCAGTGGTGTTGTCCTGTGCTGTCCAATATCCCAATAGCAAAAATATCTCTATAGCAAACTGGAGGCGAAGCAGCAAGTCGTTTTGCTTTGATGGTTGCTGAGTTTGAATTTTGTGAGCGTGCAAGCAAAATCGATTATGCAGCATCTTGTGTAGTGCTGAGCGAGGGATGTGTTAACTCTCGTTGTCAACAAATCAAATGAAACAACAAGTTTACTGTTACCAGTCACCTTTTTATTTTTTCCACGACGCGTTTCGAAGGTTTAAACCTCCATCATCGGGTGGATTTATATTAGTTAGTATTACATATGTGTGTATGTTGTGTTACGGCTTTGGAGGAACTTGTGGCACTGCCTAGTGGAGAAACAAGACACTATTTCAGAATATGGTTTTGGATAACTTTTGACAAAAAATTAAACTGATACCTAATGGTAAACTTTAATGAGTAAACTAGAGTACCTCGAGTGATCACAGGTTCCTTTTTCTGTCGTAACACTTCACATGTATACTGCCACATTTGTAAACAAATATGGTGTCTGGAATCAGCTGGGTGCAAGGTTCATACAGCAGAAGAGAGGACATAATCGCAAAGTGCAAAGAAAATACATCGTAACAATATTATTACAGAATAATCGTTTAAATCATTTGGAGGTGTTTGTTTTGAGGTGTCAAATATATGTGTGTGTACTTCAGGTGGTATATAAATCCAATTTTGAAAGGTTAAAACAGTACACACCTGAAGTTCAAAATTGAATTTATATACCACCTGAAATACACACACATATATTTGACACCTCAAAACAAACACCTCCAAATGATTTAAACGATTATTCTGTAATAATGTTGTTACGATGTATTTTCTTTGCACTTTGCGATTATGTCTTCTCTTCTGCTGTATGAACCTTGCACCCAGCTGATTCTAGACGCCATATTTATTTACAAATGTGGCAGTATACATGTGAAGTGTTATGACAGAAAAAGGAACCTGTGACCTCTGGAGGTACTCTAGTTTACTTATTAAAGTTTACCATTAGATATCAGTTTAATTTTTTGTCAAAAGTTATCCAAAACCATATTCTGAAATAGTGTCTTGTTTCTCCACTAGGCAGTGCCACAAGTTCCTCCAAAGCCGTAACACAACATACACACATATGTAATACTAACTAATGTAAATCCACCCGATGATGGAGGTTTAAACCTTCGAAACGCGCCGTGGAAAAAATAAAACGGTGACTGGTAACAGTAAACTTGTTGTTTCATTTAATGTCAGTAACAGTCACGGTAAAGCCTAACCTAAAAATGTTCGCATTTAAACTCTCGTTGCGCTCGGCGAATTGACTTTGATGGCCTTATTTGGAAGGTTTTTATTATCTCCTTTCCTATTACGTCAGATGTGCGTTCTCTGCCAGAACCTGACTTCCCGTTTATACTCAAGGTGGCTAGGAACATGTCACACCGACCCTTAATCGTCTTAACATCTGACGGCTCCCTGTGCAGTTCATTTCAGCAATTTCTTTGGGCAGCAATGAATGATTTCGTTTCCGAATCGTTGATACATTTGGTGCCATGACACAGTAACGACTCAGAATAGAAGTAATGAAATTTCAGTTCCACACATACACACACACACACACACACACACAGTATGGCTGTAAATTTCCTGATAATTACATTATGGGACGCTCTGAAATAATTTGTTGAGCCTGATTACATGGAACTCATCAGAAGATCTGAGTCACAAAAGGGATAGCAGGAAAAGCCACAACCCCGTTATACTTCAGATGCTATTATGGCTTTCCACATCTGCCGGAGCCATTAAAAGCAAAACCCACAACGTAAATTTCTCCCCAGTTCCGAGCGGCAATCTAAAATTTGATTGCCCAAGGTAATAAATCGGAAAACGGCATCGGCTAGCGGAGGAAGTAATTACTCTTTAGTCGGAGGATTCGCCGGCCAGACCTGAGCTGGCCGATAACAGGCGAAGGCGGCTTAAAGTAGATGGCCCATAGATATTCCCACGACGACAGCTGTCACATCAGCCGGCGAATGAGAGGGAATAATTGCGCGGCGAATGGGCTCCACAAACGGATTGCTCAGACTCAGTGCGTCCCGTAATCAAAACCCTTCATCCAGACAACTCAATTACGTTGGCGCCTTGACTGCATGTCACATTTAAAAACTGTTTCCATCTACCAGCCCTGAGACATAAACACGCTCCTTTACACCGGGCAATCGGCGCTGACGAATAGGCGTGTTGGAAAAATTTAATTAAGTACGCTGCGAGAAAATATCGATGGGTGTAAAGAAACGGTAATGTGGTCTCATGGGGCAACCCATCTAATAACGAATACAGAGTATCAGAAAAGTTATTACTTTAATCACTATGAACACGGTTACCAAGCGGTATTCGAGCAGGGATCTACTGGAACGTCCTGAATTATATTTCTAGTGCTTTCCTTGCCGGGTTCCATTGGTATACATATGTGACAAGCTAGTGTCCCGAGCATAATGATGATGATGTTGATAGCATATTAAAATGTAAACCTTCTTTCTTCGAGAACCACTCGATTTTTAGCAGACTCGGAGCTCGGAGGATGATCTCTAACGGCTGCGGCATATACTTACGGTAGCATCTCAGATGTGTATAATTCGAGCACGTCTAGGACAAGGAACTTTCGGAGGAAATCAGCCAATCTACTTCAAAATACATTTTTAAAAACAAAACGGTAGAGCAGGGTAACAAGTTGTTATATCTTGACTGTGACACTACCTATACTTCACATCATACCACTTTAAAGTTACCAAAATTTCAGTTTCTGTGTAGCACAGTAAAGAGTAACTTTCGACATAGCAGTCGAGGACACATCTAGAATTCCACAAAGTAACAGCAGTGTCAGAATTCCCTTATGGAAGTAAATGCTGTACAACAGTGAAATAACACACCGTTATAGAATTTCCGATACATCCCTTGATTTGGGGTAAGGTCCCATCTGGAAATAACTACTGCTCACACCCATCTACAAAAAAAAAAAAAAAAAAATAGAACTCATCCACAGAACCAGCGTACTGTATCACTCACATTTTTTTTTTTTTTTTTTTTTTTTTTTGCAGCAGAATCCAAGAATATTTTCCAGAGTCGAGCATTATGACCTACCAAGAATAAAATAACCTATTCCGTGAAAATTTACGCGCGTTCCGAAAACATCGATCATACGAAACTCAACTCGTGAGCATCACACGTGATATCTCCAGAGTCACAGATGGTGTAGATCAGGCTGAGTTCCTAGATTTTCAGAAATATTCTAATGCAGTATCACATTGATAGTTATTAAAGAAATTAAATAAGTAATAAGGTTTCACGGCCACATGTAGTGGAAAGCGGGTTGAGTTTCAGGATTTTCGAAAAATCTATCGATTCAGTACCACATAGACAACTACTAAAGAACGTATGTTCACACAGTATATGTATTCCTGCGTGCAACTCAATCGAAATGTACCTGACAGGCAGGAGAAGTTTAGAGCATTGAAAACGACGGGATAATCCAGAAATTTGCCTAAAGACAAATATATTGTTTAACGCCTTTCCCTGTCCTAACGATTCCTCTAACATGCAGTAACGTGAAGATAAGTTATAATACGTAATTTTCCTTTGATAAAAGTGAAAAATGTCTAGGCATAAAACAAGGACAACTAGATTTGTAGTCTAGTTGACAAAGAGAAAAAACAGCATCTGTAAATAAAAGAAAAGATAATGTTAAATTTTTTTGATGTTATTTTGTAAAAACGTATATACACTGAATAAAAGATAAATAAATGTAGAAGAATTGTTTGTAGCCACGGGAGCGATCTGTGCTTGGTTACGGTGCTTATCTAGACAACGTCGCCTTGCTTACCAACAGATCGTTTACCATCGACTCTCAATGAAAATCCCTGTTCCGCTACTGTTTCTTGATCTGGTCGAAGTACGTGTTCACATCATCGTACACGGCTTCCCCTCATTTTTTCGACGAGAGATTCCACTCCCTGTTCGCGTTGGGGGAGACTGTAATCCCTAGAGGACGTATTCTCAGGTATCGGATAGGAGGCCCCTTCCAGTTAAGGTTGACTGGAGGGTAAGGAAATACGTCCGGTGGATCAACAGACAAGCTATTGTCCTGCAGCTGGATGTTGGATCGTCAACGACTAGGTTCGCAACATAGAACATATGATTGGTGACAGACCCGTGTGAAACGCCGGGTGATTAATCGCTTTGTCAATTCAGGATGGCTCGACTTAAAAATTTGGAATCGCACAGCAACACTGAGAAGAAACCTAGTAAAAGAAGACACGAAAGAGTACAATCATAAAGTTTTCATCAACTTTGTTGTTTTACTTCTTACGAGAGAATGAAGGTTACAAACAGGAAAGTATAAGCGCAGAAATGAAGTTTTGTTAACAGGCCTCTATGCCAGACAGAGAAACACTGTTATTAGGAAAAACTTCTTAGTAAAAAGAAAACAAAAAACCAAAAGATATGCGTTCTAAGGCAGACGCACCCACTTGAAGATGGAGATGAATGATTTTTGACAGTGAACCAGGTAAGTAGTTCCCCAGGATGGAGTAAGCCAGACGGCCTCTGCGACATTCTCCACCACAATTGCCCCTATCCGTATCACGTACAACACGCACAGGTCATGGTGCTGAGATTTCTGTCATCCAGCGTGTACAGAGATGCTACCTTTACGATGTGTGATATTGTCAACCATCACAACATTCAGCTGTGGACCATGCAGAACCTTGTTAACAAAAATTTTCTGGGTCTGTGACTGCATAGTCAATGTGTAAAGCTTCCGACGTTTCGGCCAATACTGCAATTTACCACCTGCAACAGTGGTCGAAACGTCGGAAATTTTACACAATGGCAATGTAGTCACGAACCCAGAAGAACTTTATTGGCTGTGACAACGAAATCAGAAGCCTAAGCTTACATACGGAGGATCGTCATAGTATGGTGGCACCTAACCGTTAGCAGCGGTTCAACCTCAGTGTGTGAGCATGTGTTATTGGTGACTGCCTCGTGAGACCAGTCATCCTTCCATAACGCCTCACAGGTGAGGCATACCTACACTTCCTGTGGGTGGCCCTGCTTCCTCTTCTGGAAGAAGTTGTGCTTTTAGTGATACAGAGGGTAGTGTGGCTACTGGATGACGGTGGTCCAGTTCACAGCACTCCGAGTGTGATGTTAAAGCACTAGTACAGACAGAACATTCGCACTTACCTGGTGTGTTCTTATGTCCACTGATCAGCCAGTACATTATGACCACCGACTTACTATCCATACAGGGTGTTACAAAAAGTTACGGCCAAACTTTCAGGAAACATTCCTCACACACAAAGAAAGAAAAGATGTTATGTGGACACGTGTCCGGAAACGCTTACTTTCCATGTTAGAGCTCATTTTATTACTTCTCTTCAAATCACATTAATCATGGAATGGAAACACACAGCAACAGAACGTACCAGCGTGACTTCAAACACTTTGTTACAAGAACTGTTCAAAATGTCCTCCGTTAGCGAGGATACATGCATCCACCCTCCGTCGCAGGGATTTCCTGATGCGCCGATGCAGCCCTAGAGAATGGCGCATTGTATCACAGCCGTCCACAATATGAGCACGAAAGGTCTCTACATTTGGTACCGGGCTTGCGTAGACAAGAGCTTTCAAATGCCCCCATAAATGAAAGTCAAGAGGGTTGAGGTCAGGAGAGCGTGGAGGCCATGGAATTGGTCCGCCTCTACCAATCCATCGGCCACCGAATCTGTTGTTGAGAAGCGTACGCACTTCGGCTGAAATGTGCAGGAGCTCCATCGTGCATGAACCACATGTTGTGTCGTACTTGTAAAGGCACGTGTTCTAGCAGCACAGGTAGAGTATCCCGTATGATATCATGATAACGTGCTCCATTGGGCGTAGGTGGAAGAACATGGGGCCCAATCAAAACATCACCAACAATGCCTGCCCAAACGTTCACAGAAAATCTGTGTTGATGACGTGATTGCACAATCACGTGCGGATTCTCGTCAGCCCACACATGTTGAATGTGAAAATTTACAATTTGATCACGTTGGAATGATGCCTCATCCGTAAAGAGAACATTTGCAGTGAAATGAGGATTGACACATTGTTGGACGAACCATTCGCAGAAGTGTACCCGTGGAGGCCAATCAGCTGCTGATAGTGCCTGCACACGCTGTACATGGTACGGAAACAACTGGTTCTCCCGTACCACTCTCCATACAGTGACGTGATCAACGTTACCTTGTACTTCTCTGACGCTGACATTAGGGTTATCGTCAACTGCACGATGAATTGCCTCGCCCACTGCAGGTGTCCTCGTCGTTCTAAGTCTTCCCCAATTGCGAGTCATAGGCTGGAATGTTCCGTGCTCCCTAAGACGCCGATCAATTGCTTCGAACGTCTTCCTGTCGGGACACCTTCGTTTTGGAAATCTGTCTCGACACAAACGTACCGCGCCACGGCTATTGCCCCGTGCTAATCCATACATCAAATGGGCATCTGCCAACTCCGCATTTGTAAACATTGCACTGACTGCAAAACCACGTTCGTGATGAACACTAACCTGTTGATGCTACATCCTGATGTGCTTGATGCTAGTACTGTAGAGCAATGAGTCGCATATCAACACAAGCACCGAAGTCAACATTACCTTCCTTCAATTGGGCCAACTGGCGGTGAATCGAGGAAGTACAGTACATACTGATGAAACTAAAATGAGCTCTAACGTGGAAATTAAGCGTTTCCGGACACATGTCCACATAACATCTTTTCTTTATTTGTGTGTGAGGAATGTTTCCTGAAAGTTTGGCCGTACCTTTTTGTAACACCCTATATAAATAAGTCCAGGCGATAGCAGCGTCACCTGGCGAGGAATGACTGCTAGTAACACACACACACACACACACACACACACACACACACACACGCTTCATTCTGTATCAGGGAGTCGTTGTGTAGAATGGGGAAGGCGCGCGATTTATCTGAGTTTGACAGTGGGCAGATTGTGATGCATCGGAGGCTCGGTACGAACATTTCGGAACCTGCCCGATTTGCCGGATGTTCGAGGAATGCTGTGGTGAGAGTATTCAACACATGGCGTCCTGACGTCATGGCGTTAGGCAGCCACCGCTCATTACAGATATTGGACGTCGTAGGCTGGGCGGACTGGTAAAACAGGATAAACGGCGAACGGTGCTGGCCCTAACACAGGCTCTAATACTGGGCAGAATATCTGAACACCTGCTGCTCCAAACACTCCTAACGATGGGCATCCGCAGCCGATGACCTATGCTTGTGCCAATGTAAACACCACGACATCGGGAACTACTGCTGAAATGGGCACGTGACCATCGCACTGAACGTTTGTGCAGCGGCAGAGCGTTACATGGTCCCGATACCTTCTTCATCATGCCGACGGGGAGCGGAACCTGTGTCTTCCTGGGCGACAGCTCCTTGACACCTGTACTGGGGGATGGAGACAATTGGTGGCGGCTCCATTATGCTCTACGGGACATTCACGTGGGCATCCTTGGTTCCAGTGTAGCTTGTGCAAGGCACCATGACGGCCAAAGAGGATCCTACATTCGTTGCATCACGATTATGTTTCCCGACGGCAGCGGCATTTTTCAGCATGATAATGGGCCATGTCACGAGGCCAAGAATGTGATGGAGGGATGGAGGAAGATAGTGGCGAGCTACAATTGATATGCTGGCCTCCAACTTGCCAGATCTGTACCGGATTGAACATATCTTTGATGTAATTGAACATGGCGTCAGACCTAACGCCCTCCTCCCTGGAATTTACGGGAAATAGGTACTAGTGTTCACAGATGTGGTTCCATTTCCCTCCAGCAACCTACCAAGCCCTTGCAGCTTCCATGCCACGACGTGTCGCCGCTGTCGTCCGTCTCTAAGGTGGACAGACTGGCTATTAGGTAGGTGTTCATTATGTTCTGGATGATCAGCGGACCGTAATGCAATTGTCTGGCCATAACTGTGGTTGCTCGAGGAGATGGTGCATAGCTACTAAAACACATGAAATATTCGTTCAACTTATTACATAAATGATGAAAAGATTTACTTAACTTGATACAATCCATAGCCAGAGGAATGCTTGATAATTTACAACTTTCGCGGATTATTAAAGCATCATTTGATGCGCTAATTAAGACACTCTTCTCTTCAACTACAGTGCTCAACGTTTAAAAACATACACATGTTGTTGGGGCGACCTTATGTTGTAATCTGTAATATTAGAAGCCAAGATCGCTTGATGTGAAATAATTTATTTCTTGACCAGTTTCGGCAATAACTAGCTGTCATCTTCAAAGTCGCCGATCTCCCAGAAATATAACTACCCATCAGTCTCGTCGACTTGCTGAGAACATACTCCAGTTACAATAATACTTCTTCACACTGGTTTGTCTAATATACATTTAGCAAGTTTTACATATTTGACAAATCAGTTTGGAGCTTTATTACTCCAACTAGAGCATGTTCTCAATATATGTACTTATATTTCTGGGACATTTGAGAATCTGAAGATGACAGCTGTTTGCTGTCGAAACTGGTCATAAAACAAACTGTTACACATCAGTTGATCTTGGCTTCTAATATTACAATCTAGAAAGACACATTTGGATCTGAGACTTGAATAATTCTGTAGTTCTACTAAACGATGTGGACTTCTTCGGCTGCCGGCCAAGGTGGCCGAGCGGTTCTAGGCGCTACAGACTGGAACTGCGCGACCGCTACGGTCGCAGGTTCGAATCCTGCCTCGGGCATGGATGTGTGTGATGTCCTTAGGTTAGTTAGGTTTAAGTAGTTCTAAGTTCTAGGGGACTGATGACCTCAGAAGTTAAGTCCCATAGTGCTCAGAGCCATTTGAACCATTTTGAACTTCTTCGGCTGAGGTCACAAACTGGGATGGAGCATTTCCACGCTCAGCTCTATATTGACCTCCGTGTGAGGGTGTCGCTGTGCTGAGACAGAGGTTGTCTTCTTCAGCCTCCCCAATTCTTCACAGCGGATTGCTGTGAGACACCGCTATTGTCTGTGGCATCAATGTGCGTTGCCAACTTTGATGTGACACCACGATCTCTGAACGATACCACACTTACAGTCATTGAAACCTACACTGACTGAGATTTTTCATCTTCACCTTCAAATGGGATACCTGCCTTGTGTGACCGCACAATGTCATTCAATACTATCACGACGACACCACTCGATCAACGTTAGCACTCGTGGTGTCACTCGCCTTCATACATGGCAGTGGACGTTTGAAAATTCGCGGCGCTATCTTAGAAGAAAGATTAAGAAAAGGCAAACCTACGTTTCTAGCATTTGTAGACTTAGAGAAAGCTTTTGACAACGTTAACTGGAATACTCTCTTTCAAATTCTGAAGGTGGCAGGGGTAAAATACAGGGAGCGAAAGGCTATTTACAATTTGTACAGAAACCAGATGGCAGTTATAAGAGTCGAGGGGCATGAAAGGGAAGCAGTGGTTGGGAAAGGAGTAAGACAGGGTTGTAGCTTCTCCCCGATGTTATTCAATCTGTATATTGAGCAAGCAGTAAAGGAAACAAAAGAAAAATTCGGAGTAGGTATTAAAATTCATGGAGAAGAAGTAAAAACTTTGAGGTTCGCCGATGACATTGTAATTCTGTCAGAGACAGCAAAAGACTTGGAAGAGCAGTTGAACGGAATGGACAGTGTCTTGAAAGGAGGATATAAGATGAACATCAACAAAAGCAAAACCAGGCTAATGGAATGTAGTCAAATTAAATCGGGTGATGCTGAGGAGATTAGATTAGGAAATGAGACACTTAAAGTAGTAAAGGAGTTTTGCTATTTGGGGAGCAAAATAACTGACGATCGTCAAAGTAGAGAGGATATAAAATGTAGACTGGCAACGGCAAGGAAAGCATTTCTGAAGAAGAAAAATTTTTTAATATCGAGTATAGATTTAAGTGTCAGGAAGTCGTTTCTGAAAGTATTTGTATGGAGTGTAGCCATGTATGGAAGTGAAACATGGACGATAACCAGTTTGGACAAGAAGAGAATAGAAGCTTTCGAAATGTGGTGCTACAGAAGAATGCTGAAGATAAGGTGGGTAGATCACGTAACTAATGAGGAGGTATTGAACAGGATTGGGGAGAAGAGAAGTTTGTGGCACAACTTGACTAGAAGAAGGGATCGGTTGGTAGGACATGTTTTGAGGCATCAAGGGATCAGAAATTTAGCATTGGAGGGCAGCGTGGAGGGTAAAAATCGTAGAGGGAGACTAAGAGGTGAATACACTAAGCAGATTCAGAAGGATGTAGGTTGCAGTAGGTACTGGGAGATGAAGAAGCTTGCGCAGGATAGAGTAGCATGGAGAGCTGCATCAAACCAGTCTCAGGACTGAAGACCACAACAACAACAACAACAACAACAGCTCAATGGTCGTCAATTGATTTAAATGCTATTCCCGGCTGACTCTTAATTCAATTACTGCCACGGGGGTGAGGAGAAAGAGCACATCCTGGTGATACCAGCATTATGCGTATTTAGCTGTTCGATTAATCTGAATGGTTTGCAATGTTCCAGCGATTCTATTCGAACTCTATGCTGATGTACCGACAGGGACCATTTCCGCAGATAAACACGGAAGTACGTAATGGATGTTCAGTTTCTCAATATAGTTCGTCGCACTCACACATTATACATCCGCTGTAAGAACAATTTCATGCATTTATATTTTTTGTGTCCCACAATATTGGTTGGCTAAATATTATGACGATACGTTGTATACAACACCCGCAGATACTGTTTATCATGTAGTCAAGATTACGTAATGATGCCAAAATCGTGGATAAAATTGAAATGTAGTTTGTTTATTAACACTTTTCTTTTCACTAACTAAATATAAAATATGAATCGGGATTGGAGGTGATGATCCTATCCTTCTTTTCAGTATTAGAATGGTCGATATCGTGTTCTGAATAACGCGTGTCGTATAATGTCCAAATATCGACACGGCGCAGGCTCTCAATTCCGCACTTAAATGCCTATTCTTCGCTCTCGAAATGTTCGATGTGATTGTCCTTCACACGCAGGGATCAAATTAACTGTGTATGCACTGTTTTTAGTATTTTAGGTCCACGTTAATTAATATCTGGTAGTTAATAAGCGAACTATTTTTATGCTGGCGCGTTGTTTGTATCAGCTACCCCCGCAACCATCCAAGGATAATATTCTCTTAGTGTTCCGTTCCGCGCACACGTGTTTCACAATTTCATAAAATGCAGAATTACATAAACTATAGCTTTCCGTTGCGTACAACTTTCGTGGGTTCCACAACCATAATAGTTTCCCAAGAGTATTTTTTCCAGCTAACACAAAGTTCCAATTATGTTGTCAGAATCATTTTCACTTCACCCGACAATAAACGTCTCTGATCACTTCGTCACACGTAATGTATTTTAAACGTGCTTGAAGAGTCTTTAAATAATCTCCTTAACGAATTTCGAAGTCACGTACCAATTTTTCATTGACTAGCCCGATCGCGATAACTGAAGGTAGGAAGCTCAATAATGTGTTACATGTTCTTTTATATGTACTAAAAAACAAACGCGCCCCTATATCTTTCTGTCCCGCTTGGTCTTTGCTACTTTGCTTTTTATTACTTTTCATTATATTGCTTCTTACAAGGGAACCTCCCCATCGCACCCCCCTCAGATTTAGTTATAAGTTGGCACTGTGGATAGGCCTTGAAAAACTGAACACAGATCAATAGAGAAAACGAGAAGAAGTTGTGTGGAACTATGAAAAAAATAAGCAAAATATACAAACTGAGTAGTCCATGCGCAAGATAGGCAACATCAAGGACAGTGCGAACCCAAGAGTGCCGTGGTCCCGTGGTTAGCGTGAGCAGCTGTGGAACGAAACATCCTTGGTTCAAGTCTTCCCTCGAGTGAACATTTCAATTTTTTATTTTCAGAAAATTATTATCTGTCCGTCCAAAGTCAACTGCCAGCCAGTGAGCCTCGTTAGCTGGAATACTCTCTCTTCCGTGCTCTGCAGTCGACTGACGTCGTGTCTTTCGATGTTTGTTTAGGTGTAGCGTCCCCATACTACGGCGCAGTTACCTCGCATCGGACGGACGGACAGATAACAATTGTCTGAAAATAAAAAATTACACTTCTCACTCGAGGGAAGACTAGAACCAAGGACCTCTCGTTCCGCAGCTGCTCACGCTAACAACGGGACCACGGCGCTCCTGAGTTCACACTATCATTGATGTTGCCTATCTTGCTCATGGACTACTCAGTTTGTATATTTTGCTTACTTTTTTTATAGTTCCACACAACTTCTTCTCGTTTTCTCGATTGATCTGTGTTCAGTTTTTCAAGGCCTATCCACTGTGCCAACTTATAACTTAATCTGAGGGGGGTGCGATGGGAAGGTTCCCTTGTTAGTAATACTGTACAGTTATTAAAGTTTCGTATTACATTCCCCTGTTTAATTCTTCCAAAATGAAGTCTATTTATCCCAGATTTTAATTAATATGATGCTAATTGACACGCCTGCCCGCAAAGTACCGTTATACTTGGAACGAATTCATGGACATCTGTCCTATGACCTTTTTCCTCCTCATTCTCTCAGGCATGGCTTCCTGCAGTTTGCTGCCATTTACCAAAATCAGAATGTAGATCACTAGAACGCTTGTGAGATGCGTTCCGAAAGGAAAATGGAATAAACAAAGTCTTAGGAAGAGACGGTCAAGGGAATACCCGGAGGGAAGCAGAGGTTAAAGATGTTCCTTCATTGGGCGTCATATGTTAACGACAAATTTAAATTTGAAAGCAACGATGTAATAACAGATCTCTGCTGCCGCCCATCGGTATCTGTCTGAAGCACTGGTGGCATCCGGTGTCGCTGACGGTACTGGTCGCTGGATGACCTCTCGGGTTGCCGGTAAATGCTTGATATATCGTAACGCACGCTACGAGCGGAGCACAAAAAGGAACGAATTCCTCGACACATATATCAAAGTTTCCCACGAATGACTTGTGAGTGTGTGTGTGTGTTTTTATCCGGGCAATTTTTACTTCTTAGGGCGCCGCGAATAAATATTGACTTTTGACTCGGAGGCAGCGCCGGTGTAGGGCCGGTAAGCGGCGCACGCTTTTCACGCCGTTAATTTGTTAGCCGGGCACTGATTAATGGCCTGGGGCGAGCAGCTCCTCCAGTTCCGAATGCCACCCGCGCCACGACCATTCCGATAGCCGCGGAGAACCTACCGTCTTGCGGCCGGGCCTGCGGGTCATTAATAAGGGGTCCGCGTGACGCCAGAGACTAAGTATTACAGGTAGCCATTATTATAAGCCGCACCGGGAGTCGCTCCTCCGGATTCATCGTTCTCTTTCACGCGCCCAGCACACGGGCACGCACACACGAACCTCCAGCAACCCTCCATGCCCCTCATCCTCCCGGGGCACAGTGGCTGTTTATGGACACCTGCTGCTTCAGCCTGTAACCATTGACTCTCGAAAATTTTCCCACCATATACAGTGCGCGAAGGAAACGTTAGCGACAGCCCCGGACATTTGCACAAACCCCGCCCATTTACCCCCCTCCACACCTACCCCCCGCCACACAATCCAAGAGCGCATCAATATGATCTTTGGTAGTCCTCGACGCTGTCGTGTTCGTCGTTTTTTGTTTTACCGCGGTTGTTGTGCTGTTAGTACTTATTAGCAGCTCGTGGTCGTGCGGAAGCGTTCTCGCTTCCCGCGCCCGGGTTCCCGGGTGCGATTCCCGGCGGGGTCGGGGATTTTCTCTGCGTCGTGATGACTGGGTGTTTTGTGATGTCCTTAGGTTGGTAAGGTTTATGTAGTTCTAAGTTCTAGGGGACTGATGACCTCAGATGTTAAGTCCCATAGTGCTCAGAGCCATTTGAACCATTTTTTATACTGTCAAAATGAAACATAGATATGCGCTCTCAATAAAGTTATCATACACAAGGTACCTAATCTTGACTGTTGTGGCCAACTGCTGTCAAAACTGATATCTAACAGACATTAAAGTACGATAAGATGTGTTGGAATGACACTGACGAAATTATGTACATATGTTTAACAATAAGCAGCTCTAAAGCTCTCAAACACTGATGAAGAACTCAAAGTAATCTCGTGTCTGCTATAAGCAAGCAGTCATAAGAGTTCACAAGTAAAAATTCACCCATTACACAGGCAAATATTAATGAAGAATGTCACTGTATAAATATATGACTGCTTGCATTACGCATTACGCATTACGCTTCACCAGGGAGGCGTCCTGGGACCTCTGTTGTTGGTGATCCATACAAATGACGTGGGTGACAATCTGAGCAGTTTTCTTAGGTTGTTCACAGATGATGCTGTAATTTACCGTCTAGAAAGGTCATCCGAAGACCAGCATCAGTTGCAAAGCGATTTAGAAAAGATTGCTGTATGGTGTGGCAGGTGGCAGTTGACGCTAAATAACGAAAAGTGTGAGGTGATTCACATGAGTTCCAAAAGAAATCCGTTGGAATTCGATTACTCGATAATTAGTACAATTCTCAAGGCTGTCAATTCAACTAAGTACCTGGGTGTTAAAATTACGAACAACTTCAGTTGGAAAGACCACATAGATAATATTGTGGGGAACGCGAGCCAAAGGTTGCGTTTCATTGGCGGGACACTTAGAAGATGCAACAAGTCCACTAGAGAGACAGCTTACACTACACTCGTTCGTCCTCTGTTAGAATACTGGTGAGCGGTGTGGGATCCTTACCAGGTGGGATTGACGGAGGACATCGAAAGGGTGCAAAAAAGAGCAGCTCGTTTTGTATTTATCAGGTAATAGGGGAGAGAGTGTGGCAGATATGATACGCGAGTTGGGATGGAAGTCATTAAAGCAAAGACGTTTTTCGTCGCGGCATCTATTTACCAAATTTCAATCACCAACTTTCTCTTCCGAATGCGAAAATATTTTGTTGAGCCCAACCTACATAGGTAGGAATTATCATCAAAATAAAATAAGAGAAATCAGATCTCGAACAGAAAGGTTTAGGTGTTCGTTTTTCCCGCGCGCTGTTCGGGAGTGGAATGGTAGAGAGATACTATGATTGTGGTTCGATGAACCCTCTGCCAAACACTTAAATGTGAATTGCAGAGTAGTCATGTATATGTAGATGTAGATCCCACTCTTGTATTCTTTAGTCTTAAAGAGGTAATCAGAAACAAACCAAGACATCGACTTTGCCTTGTTTATGCACAACATTGACTTTAGACAATCGAGATAATGGACAGCATCCTTGGCGATACTACCAATTAATATTTCCCAACAGAATTTCTTACACTACGCTAGGTGACGGAAATTTGCGCTCACTGCAGTTAACAAATATCACATTCTTTGATATAGTGCAGATGAAAGCTCATGAAATAAAAAAGACAGTGTGGATACCATTTTCATTTTTCATTCTTATTGATGATTTTTCAACTCGCATATTCAATGAACATGTTTCTAATCCTTTTCACGATGGTACCTGAAAAACTGTATTTCGTACTAACTACTGATTTTCTCCCTTCTTATGACTGGCATATCTGTGATACGAACAACTTTGATGTTGGAACATGCGGCAGACCATGGGCGGAGCTTAGGATACGGATTGGTGTGGAGGGGGGTGATTGGGCGGGACTTGTGCGCCGTCCGGGGTCTGTCGCTAACGTTACGTGTGCGCGATCGTTCGTCCCGTATCATCTTCGTAAAACGGACCCCCTACTGTCTACGACCGAGACCATCTGTATTTCACAGAAAAAAATTATTGCGTCTCTTTTTACTCTTTTTTTTCTTAACGTCAGATGCCCAGTAAACAAATCCAAATCTCAGATTATATGAGAGCCGCTCGGATAACGGAGAACCTAACGCACCGCTTCTGGGATTCGGGGAGGTGTCCTAGTCAGTGACAGAATCCGTCCGACGTATTAACGACGGGGATCGATTGTAAGTAGGCTGTTTAGGTTTTTATGTTGGTAACACCACGTAGCGCTCTATATGAAAATCACTGGCTGTGCTGTGCGCAGTCTGTGGCTGGTTGGCATTGTTGGGACATTCGCTATTGTAGTGTTGGGCAGTTAGATGTGAACAGCGCGTAGCGTTGGGCAGTTGGAGGTGAGCCGCCAGCAGTGGTGGATGTGGGCAGAGAGATAGCAAAATTTTGAGAGCGAACGATCTGGACGTGTGTCCATCAGAAAGAGTAAATTTGTAACAATGGATATCATGAACTGATATATATATATATATATATATATATATATATATATATATATATATATATATATATATGAGACTTTGGAACATTATTCAGGTAAATACATTGTTTGTTCTCTATCAAAATCTTTCATTTGCTAACTATGCCTATCAGTAGTTAGCGCCTTCAGTAGTTTGAATCTTTTATTTAGCTGGCAGTATTGGCGCTCGCTGTATTGCAGTAGTTCCAGTAATGAAGCTTTTTGTGAGGTAAGTGATTCATGAAAGGTATAGGTTATTGTTAGTCAGGGCCATTCTTTTGTAGGGATTTTTGAAAGTCAGATTGCGTTGCGCTAAAAATATTGTTTGTCGGTTTAGTGTTGATCAGAATAAGCAAAGAGAGAAATGTCTGAGTACGTTCAGTTTTGCTCAGCTGTTTGAAAATTAAATAACGTGGAGGTTTACCAGCACTGTCATTCATTAATTTTTCTAAGGGGACGTTTCACGATGTATGGACCAGCCTGGATGCGATTTCCCACATCCAACTAGGTAAATAAGTGCTTTACTCGACACGAAGTCAGTTACTCCGTTCCAAATACTGGTAGTGGCGTCAGGAGGGGCATCCGCCTACCCACTGTCACTAACACTGTTTCAAGTAATATAACAATGCCGAACCCGTAATCGAACAAAAGAAGCACGACGAATATACATGATGAATAAAAAATCGCGAACTCGAACTTCGCAGCACGGTACCTCACATGCAACACAAAAAACATCTCTCATAAAATTTTCTCCTACACATATTTCTGACAATAAAAGGGCGTTAAAACTGGCAATCTGGCGACACTGTAATCACATGTACGGTAACTCTGTCAGCAAAATAGAGTAGCGCTGTACAGTTGGTGCGGTGGTGAAGCATTTTGGGTCAGCGTGCAGGACATCGTGGCATATTTGTTTTTACTTGCTAAATAAAGTCTACGTGGTACGGATTTGGTGCCTTGCAGTGATTACAGTGAATCTTCCACAAAATATTTGCAGTTGTCCATGGTCAGCTTTTAAAGAAGCCTTTTGCACGTCGTGGATGCGAATTGTTTCACACCACTGCGTCTACCAGAGTCTAAATCTGTTTTCTATATACCCTCCCCCAATGGTCCTATCGTTTAGTACACCACTACTATTCTTGCCACGTTCATGTCCATTACATTTCGTTAGGGCCTCACGCCATCAGTAGGGCCAGTAATGTACTTTGGAAAAAAATGGTTCAAATGGCTCTGAGCACTATGGGACTTAACATCTGAGGTCACCAGTCCCCTAGAACTTAGAACTACTTAAACCCAACCAACCTAAGGATATCACATACATCCATGCCCGAGGCAGGATTCGAACCTGCGACGGTAGAGGTCGCGCGGTTCCAGACTGAAGCGCCTAGAAACGCTCGGCCATAGCGGACGGCTGTACTTTGGAAATAATTCCCAAACTCGGTTACCATTTGTATGTATTATTACCATGGAACCACTGATTATGTCTTTCAACATTTAGTCTGATAAGCGCATGCTGCTTAGAAAGCATCTCTATGCGTTACCATCATTATTACTATCATTATTATTATTGGTGGAAATGTGGAAACTTCACGTCCACTACCGTTCGGTAAAGACTGAAATTCGAAAACGCACATTTCATAACAAATAATGTCGGGATGAATCGCGCAGAACAAAAGCTGTAAGAGGGGTGATGCGCGTTAGGTAGAGTTGCCCGCTGCGACTAATGACGAGTTAATAGTTCATATGCACTGTTCACCAGATAGGGGCTAGTTGCTAGCGGAGTAACGCGCCCGTGACAGACACCATGTACATTCGCACATATATCGTGTTCTGTTCTTGTGTTATTCGAAAACAGTTTGACAGGAGTATGGAATACACAAACGATGATCTGCATATGCTTCTGGTCCTTGGTGCCTCTGATAAATGGGTTGGTGTTGCCGCTCGTGAATACGCTGCTAGATATTCTAGTCGACGTCATCCACATACAAATTTGTTTCTTCGTCTGGAGTTTCGCCTTTGGGAGAGACGTTCTCTCCTTCCACCAGCGAGTGACAGTAGTCGTCCACGGACTCGCCGAACTCCATCTAATGAGGAAACTATTGTGGAGGTCATACACCACATCATAAACATTGTAATACGGTCGGATGAAGAAGCGTTCACTCATGAAGGTGTCTTCAATGCGCACTATGCCTACCACTGGTGTGAAGTTAACCCGCACGTCACCCGCATCCGTGGATTTCAAGTTTCCTTTGGCATCAGCGTCTAGGCTGAAATATTGGTAGACAGGAGTTTGGGTCCCTACTTCTTGCCTGACAGGCTGACTGCACGAAGGTATCATGCATCCCTCTCAAAGCATTTGCCTGACGCAGTGGAAGATGTTCCACTTCATGTTCGACAGAGGTTATGGTTCCATCATGGTAGTGCACCTCCACTCTTTGGAATTAGTGTGCGGCGGTATAGCCTCCATGTTCGCCTGACCTAAATCCCGTGATTTCTTCCTGTGGGGCCACATCATAGAGTACATGTATTCTACTCCGTCGACACATGTAGAAGAACTGATAGCGCGTGTTCGTGCTGCTCTTCTATGTGTGGATGCAGCCACGTTGCGGAGAGTCCAGACCTGTTATGATCCAGCGGGTAGCGCAATGTTCGCACGTGAAGGGAGGTCGCTTTGAGCTTCTGCTCTGAGGACAACGTGTTCTTTCGTAAACATTATGCACTCATTAATATGGAAACTGTTGTTGTCTCTGGTTGGTAATATGTTACGTCTGAGCGGACGTACTGCATGTAGTATAAATTACTACTAGGCATTGAGTTATTTAACTGTGCAATCAGCTATCTTTAGCATCTCTAAATCGATACTGTTTTTGTAGTTATTCTGCTCTATGACAGGTCATCTACTTCCTGTCTATTTTTGACTTGTCTGACCACGTTTTTGCTCTGTTCGCCGTTAGAAAACACTGTAATATATAAATGTCAGATGCGTATGGATTAAGAAATGGTGTGTGTTATAGTATTATATGGCCGATTCACATTGGCAAATACAAACAAATACGTCTCCACCCAGAGTCTAACCCTGACCTACTGCACCCTAACCGAAAGCGCTATCAATTGCACCAAATGCATGGCGCTAGTCATTTATGTTGACAGAGGTAGTTACCGTACATGTGATTACACTGTTGGCAGATTAACTGCCGGAAATATAATCAGGACGAAATTTTGTGACAGACATTTTGGTACTGCTAGTACGAGAGGAATTCCACTGCGAAGTCTGAGTGCACCAATTTTTCTTCAAACTGTATATACAGGGTGGCCCAGGAGGAATGGTCAGTATTCGGGATACGACAGGAAATATCATTCGAAGTAAAAATATCTACTAAACATCGTAACCATAAAATTCACACCTTAAGAGATACGAGAACTTCCTCAACTATCATACTGAGGAAGAAACCTCTTCTCCTGCAAACTTCCTGCTTAACACATTTTGAGAGGTGTTAGTATAGACCAAAACAAACAAAAGTTCCAGTAAAGATAGGTTCTAAAGTGCATACCTTAAGAACTATGAGCACTTGTTCACCTTTGTTACTGTAAAACACATCTTTTCTACTGAATAAGTGTCCACAGCTCTGAACGTATGCGTTTTAGAACCCATTTACCACACTTTTCTTTACTTCGAATGTTTGTTCCTGTCATAATCCACAATTTGCCCATTCCTCCTGGGACACCCTGTAAATAGCTTGCTGCTACTCGAGAGAAGTAGGCCAAGTTCGGGCACCGCGTTTCATCATCTCCCATCTCTCATCATCACCATATCATCATAAAACACACGTTTAAGAAATCTTTAACGCAACAGGATCGTACAAACATACGGTCGTTTGACCGTCGTTCAGACTCACGCATGGAGGACCTAGAAACTGGCATCCGTGCGGTAGAGAAGCAACTGAAAGAGCTGCAAACGAGCAAGCCATGCATGGGGACCTAAACCATATGCTCGGACCTTCGTCAACAATCTAGAGTGTGGCACCGAGTCAAATGCTTTCCGGAAATCTACGTATATGGAATCTGCCTGTAGCCCTCCGTCCATGGTTTGTAGGATATCATGTGAGAAAAAAGCAAGCTTTTTCGCACGGGCGATGCTTTATAAATTCGTGCTAATGTATAGGCAGAAGAAGAAGTAAGTAAACAGATGCAATCCCAATTTGGTTTTACGCAGAGTATTCTGCGGCCTTGGTCCCTTACGTGGCCTGCATTTATGGCGAACCTTTCGCCCAGCGAAAAGTCCGAAGTGAATGGATAAAACCCTAGGTAACTCCAGTATACAGATATAAGAACTGACCCACATAATTACAGACCAATATCCTTAACATTGGTTTGCTGCAGAGGTATTGAAATCAATCTGGGTTCGAATATAATAAATTTTCTTGAGACAAAAAGGTCTACAAATCAGTACGCGAAACAGCTTGCCCTTTTCTTACCTGATGTCCTACAAACCACGGATGGCGAGGAACAGGCTATCCGGAAAGCATTTGACACGGTCCCCTACTCCTGACTGTTGACCAAGGACCGAGCATACGGTCTAGGTTCCCAGATGTGTGAGTGAATGGCTCGAAGACTTTTTAAGTAATAGATTCCAGTACGTGGCTCCCGACGGCGAGTGTTCATCAGAGAGAAGGTATCGCCAGGAGAGTCTGTGGGACGCGTAATTGGGCCGCTTTTACTCTTTACATACATAAATGACCTGACAGGTTGAAGAGCAGTTTATGGCTGCTGGTGGCACTGTGGTGTACGGCGAGTGTCGGCGTTGAGTGAACGGTAGGAATATACAAGATAACTCAAACAAAGTTTCTAGTTGGTGTGATGAATGACCTCTTGGTCTAGATGAAAAATGTAAGTTAATGCGGATGAGCAAGAAAAACAGTTCCGTAGCATTAGTGGAGTGGAGCTCGACACAGGCACTTTGATTAAACATCTAGGCTTAACATTGCAAAATGATATGAAATGGAATGGAATGAGCACGTTAGGTTGGTAGTAGAGAAGGCGAATGTTCGACTTCGTTTTATTTGGAGAATTTTGGGAAAATGTAGCTCTTACATGTAGCAGACCGCGTATAGATCGCTAGTGAAACCAATTCCCGAGTACCGTTCGATAGTTTGGGATCCCGACCAGGTAGAATTAAAGGAAGACAACGAAGCATTTCAGAAATGGACTGCTAGATTTGTTTGCGGTAGGTTCGATCAGCACGCAATTATTATGGATATGCTTCCTGAACTGAAATGGGAAACAGTGGAGGGAAGACGATCCGCCGGCCTGTGTGGCCGTGCGGTTCTAGGCGCTTCAGTCTGGAACCGCGTGACCGCTACGGTCGCAGGCTCGAATCCTGCCCCGGGCATGGATGTGTGTGCTGTCCTTAGGACAGTTAGATTTAAGTAGTTCTAAGTTCTAGGGGACTGATGACCACAGATGTTAAGTCCCATAGTGCTCAGAGCCATTTGAACCATTATTTTTGAAGACGATCCCTTTTCGCAAGGCACTGTTGCGCACATTTACAGAACCGGCATTTGACGCCAGCGCAGGGCGATTCTACTGCCGCCAACGTACATTTCGCGTAAGGACCATGAGGATAAGACGCGAGAAATCAGGGATCGAACGGAGCGATTTAGACAGTCGCTTTTCCCTCGCTCTATTTCCGCACGGAACAGGAGCGGGAATGACTAGTAATAGTAGAAGATACCCTCCGCCACGTACTGTACAGTGGCTTATGGAGTACGAAAAGTTGGAAATCCATTGGCACATAATATACTGAGAGGTCTGAATCGAGCAAAGGAGCTGCGTCAATTGATTTATCTGCAATGTACCAGCAGAAAAATGCTCCTATCGGGGCACAAAAAAGGCGATTACGTTCCTGTTTAAACTCAAAAGTGGATACCAGCTGCCTCATTCTACTCTTTACAAGTTTTCCCAAAAACTTTTGCATATGAACATATCTGCGTTCATTTTAACATTCAGCTCACCTCTGACTCCCACAAGCTCCCCTCACTGTAACTCGCTCAGACGTACTACGACTCCGTCGCTGCAATTCGCTCATACCCATCCACTCTCATATGCCCATTCTCACTCACTCATTCAACCGAACTCATTCTGTTCGCTTTCGCTTTGATCCTGTGCCCATTACACGTGTTGTACAAATGGAGATGATATTTTCATTACTGACGACGCCTTTTGGCATAATTGTTTTATTATTCTCCAGTGCATGATGTAATTTTAGAAGTTTTACTTCTGATGAAGGTATATTTATATGTACCGAAACCTTGGTCAAGAATTTTAATAAAAAAAAATTCCATCCTCCAACTGTTTTTGGCTGTCATCCTTTATTGTGACGAACTCATTCTCATTATCTTTTTGTGTCTGTCTAACTGTCACTCTCTCCTGTCCCACAACCACAGTCTCCTTTGTTCTGTCCTACTGCTACTGTCTTCTTTCTCTATCAATGTCTCCCTCTTGCTCTCTCTATCTGCTGCTGTCTGTTCTCTCTGTCATCTATCTCCCTCTTCCTCTTTGTCGTTGTCATCGGCTCTGTCTCTCATTAACACCCTCTCCCACCTACTTCCACTTTTTCCTTCTCTTGACCGCTTTTCCAGCGGCACTATCTCCTTCACCCTTTTCCTGGCGCTGTTCCGTACTGTCAACTATGTTCCACTTCCACTGAGTCACTCTCTTTCTCTCACATTGCCATTGTTTCTTTCGATGTTTGTATGTCACAGCCAGTGTGTACTATATTCCAGGATTTATTACCTTTCATTGTCTTTCCCATTGCCACGGTCTCCCTCTCTCTCTCAGAATAAAAAAGCGCGAATATGTTCGCATACCAAAATTTTTTGGGAAAGCTTTTAAACGTGGCGAGGAAGGTAGAACGAGGCATCTAGTACCCCACTTTTGAGTCAGAGACTTTTAAACAGTAATATAGTTGCCTTTCTTGTTCTCTGAAAGGAGCATTTTTCCGCAATGTCACTCATATGAAAAGATCTTTACGGTACAGTAAAATTTTGATAATTTACTTAAGTGAAATTGAAATAATGCAAAATAAATTTTACAACTCAGGCCGTATTTTAAATGCACCACAATTATCATGTGCTTCAGTACTGAAATGGAGTTCCCACAATCATTCTGGTGTTAAGAATGAAATTTCACAGAATATTTCTCCACTGCGTCAATTTATAAACTAAGTCTTCGCATCACACGTGATTTTGCTTGCGTGTTTTATGCATATAGGTACAGTAACTTTGAACATTTGTATCTCAAAAACGGATAAAGATATCAAGAAAATTTTTAAGGTTGTTTAAGATCGGGATCTTAGCAATAGACCGTAGAAATTCCAGCTATTGGCTGCAGAAAGCTGTCTTCGTGGCTCGGTTTCGGTATTCAAAAACCATGTTTTTGGAGTGTTTCTTAATAAGGGATAAATATTTTTGAAAATGGGAAGATGTCACTTCTAGGTAAATGCTTAGAGAATATATCGGTAAAATTTGTGCAATTCTCTGCTGTTAGTTGTTTAGATACCAGCTGCCGATAGCGAAAACGTGGTGAAAAACGCTTTTTTCGGAGAACCGGACATGAACTAAATCGAGCCTCCGTATGCTTCTTAATGCGTATGGTATACCACTTCTAATGCAAAAAGAACAAACCAGTTCACCCCATTTTCCTAACCAGGAGGAAGTGTGTAATATTCAAACTTTGACCCTGCACTGCAGGATACTCACAGTAAGCCCAGGGGATATCCAAAAACTTGATCCTGCCTTTAGATCAAGAACAGATTCCGAGGTGTGAGACCCCGAAAAATTCCCAATTTTTCCCGCTCCGTTTTGGAACGTATTGTTAGCATGTGCTGTGGCATGCTTACCGATACCAGAATATGTTGGTAGTATGGGCAACGAACGTGCAGACCAACTGGCGACAATGGTGCACCATCTACTTCCCACCGACACACACTAACCACACAGCGATTTTCATACCACGCAAAAAAGTGGGACTAAGTATCAAATACAGAAGACGTAGGACAATTCAACAACAGATTTCACCTCGTCGTTGGTTTCTCAACTCAGCGTTCTCGAGAAAAGTAATTGTTATTGTTAACAGGCTAAGAGCAGATCATGCGAAAATTAATGAAGCGAGACTTTTGTTAAAACTAATATCCTCCTGAAACTGTGATTCCTGCCTCATTGTAGAGTACGCTGCACATATACTAACAGAATGCGACAAACACCATCATCCAAGAACAGTTACACTGTACAATATTTTAAGAATTAAAGATTACTATTCTCTTAGAGTAGATCTTCGTTCCATAAAAATATTTGACATTTCATCTGTGTTTGAAAACGGTTTGCTTTTATAGATATAAAAGCTGACGAAGTCATAATAATAAACTTTGGAGGTGCACGTATGGTTTGGTTTAGCGACGAAGCCAAATTTCATTTGGATGGGTTCGTCAGTGAGCAAATTAGCGCATTTGGGAGACTGAGAAGCCGCATTTTGCGAACGAGAAGTCTCTTCACCCTGAACGGGTGACTGTGTGGTCTGCAGTGTCCTATCACAGAATAATCGGTGCGATATTCCTTGGTGGCACGGTGACTATCGAATGGTAAGTCAAGGTTTTGGACGATGATTTCATCCCTATTATCCAAAGTGGCCCAGATTTCGACAAGATGTGGTTCATGCAAGACGACGCTCGACCCCATCGAAGCAGTAGAGTGATGTCCTGGAGGAGGACTCTGGGGACCGCATCCTGGCTCGGGGATACCCAGAGGCCACTGGCATGGGCCTCGATTGGCCGCCATATTCCCCGGATCTGAAGACATGCCACTCTCTTTTGTGAGGCTGTATTAAAGACAAGGTGTACATCAATAACTCCAAAACCATTGCTCAGCTGAAAACCGCCATTCACGAGATCACCGACAGCATCGACGTTCCAACACTTGAGTTTGTCATACAGAATCTCGCTATTCGTGTGGCGCTACATCATCGCCAATTATGGCAGGCTTATCGAACATGTCATACCGAATATCTGTAGTGAAGTTTGCATGTTGAATAAAGTGTGTGCACGCCGTAATTTGTAACTAATCTACGTTTTTGTTTCATATAGTTCAATAATTGTCACATGGTGCAGTCATACTAATGTACGGCGGCGTCTAATTATTTCGCAGTTACGTTTTCTGTTTTATAATGAAGTCCGTCAAATATCCTGTTGTTTGAGATAATAGTGTGACTGGTGACATTGCCTTTGCCTGAAAGCACCAAAAAACTTAAAAAATCACGTAACACGATTCTGTGTCAGTGGTAACGCCCGAGTGCTGCTACCACTGTACAAAAATGGTTCAAATGGCTCTGAGCGCTATGGGACTTAACATCTGTGGTCATCAGTCCCCTAGAACTTAGAACTACTTAAACCTAACTAACCTAAGGACATCACAAACATCCATGCCCGAGGCAGGATTCGAACCTGCGACCGTAGCAGTCGCGCGGTTCCGGACTGAGCGCCTAGAACCGCTAGACCACCGCGGCCGGCAACACTGTACAGATGACTATTATCTTCCTTCGGTGTCTCCAGCAGCCTGTTACGGTTCACATTTGGAAGCTGGAAAAAGTGGTGGGAGCTGTCATACTTTTACTTCTCCATACTAAGTACAGCTAGTGGTATCCTCTCATTCTGAAGTTATGTAGCGTCAACTTCCAACATTGTGGATCAGTCCATGCACGACAATTGTACTGATGGGCGTCTGTATCCTACTGGCGCTCCCGCTAACTGTAAAAACGAGGTATGCTGATGCATCAGTTGTTTCCCCAGAACATATTCGTATTTCTATGTTGCCTTTTCATTCCGCCTTTCATAATTCACCATTTACCTAGAGCGCCGATAACACTGCGTCCTTCTAGAGTTATCATACCAGCAAGTATGGAAGTTCAAAACAGCATAAGCCGGACAATTAATAAGCATTGTTTTTCGAATTTCCTGAAATCTGAGCTACAAACTTACGTGGCAAACTTACGATGGCAACGACAGGTATGCTTTAGGTTCCATGATGTAAGTCCATGTATTGGGACGTGCGACATGTTATGTAGGCCAGGCGAGGACGGCGTGACTGTGACGCCTGCGGCAAGCGGCCAGGTGGCCCTACCGGTGTCGGGGTCATCGGCGGCCTCTCGCCGTCCCAGAGGCTGTCGCCGCTGCGGTCTAACGGCTACTCGCTCTCGCCTTTGACGGGTGACCATTGACACCCGTTACGGGGTCACTGACACTGCAATACCTCCGCGTAAGTTTCGCCTCTGCGTAGCTGCAGACTACACTTCCAATGAAGCTAATCAATCGGTTCAACTGCAAACGACACGACCAATGAAGATAGTCAGTCGGTTCTCATATAATTCCTTTCATACTTTCACGGTTAGTACAACCACTTATGCACGAGATTGACAAAAACCACTATGCACAAGGTCGATAAAAGATTGCATCATGCAAAATTGCACGTAGCAGATCGTCGACCTGCGGCGCCAACGTTTACGAGTGTGGAAACATTGTCTATACAATACTGAAGATTCATCCTATATACTTTCGACCGCAAATACCCGAAATCTTGTGAAACCTCAAATGGGCCTTGCAATTTTTCCTACACCATTCTCAAAGACCCGGAGTGTTTTCTTCTCACGTAATCTTATTCGTTTGGGTCTATTTCTTCCACAAAAAATGTAATAATATCATTTCTATAGTACTTTGAGTGTTATAAATTTCTGTTATTCTCATTCTACGGGATGGTCAATATAGGGGACACAGCGAGAAAATTTACATTATTAAAACTGCTGCTATGCGGGAGTACAGGGTGGTACTAGAAAACTTCACGCATCCTAAGACAGGCAACCCAGCTTACATCATCCACAACTCTGGCAGGTGTTATAAATTAGGTTGCCTATTTAAAGGTGCATAAAATCATATTTTTCTCACGCTAGTAATAGAGCAACAAGGACGTCGGCGCATTTTGTTAGTGAGGGTTGCTTACAGAAGGGGCAGGTATGCACTCAGGGGACTGCCTATAGTTCTCCTTTGATTGACAGATACTTAACCTACTATTCTCCTTTGATTGACAGGACCTTAACGTATTGTTCTGTTAAGTGGTTTTGCATGTCACTGCACTTAACCTATTGAACACCTCACCCAATCCCGCTTCTCCAACCCCCTCCCCCCTCGCTGCTAAAGGAACACTTTCAGGTCTGAGTTATTGGAATAAGCCCCCCCCCCCCCCTCTGACTCTTATCAATTTTATTGACTACTTAATTAAATTGATCAATTAATTAACTTCACTGGTGGGAAAGTGCCATGCCCTGCTGATGGGAAGTTCAAACTGCATCAGGACAATGCAACCTCTACTAACCTAAGAAAATGGCGGGAAGATAGGTCACTAACCTAAGTCATCCGACCGCCACCTCTTCCTAGGAAATGGTGAGAAGAGGACACGACATGTGCTGAACATAAGTCTTTATTCTGCAAGATTGGACTGTGTTAAAATTCGACTGTGTACAAATTGGGTCTCTGTACGGGTGCTAATGACCGCGCAGTTGAGCGCCCCATAAACCAAACACATCACTGCAAACTCTGATCCCGGTGCAAACGGACGCCACGACCGACAAGAGCAAAAATGTGTTTACAGCTGTTACTAATTCTGACAGAATGGAAACTACTGCTGACCTTCCACATTCGTCAACAAAATGTTTCTGCTGTCTCATGGTGTAAGGGTGTGCTCGTATTGAAGGTGATCTGCCCGTTGAATGGAGACGTTAAGCTTAGCGGCCCCTTTGATTTGTTCGAGAATAATGGATGTGTGCTGACACCCGGTTTCGACCTACCCCTTTTTCTATAATCGACAACATGCTAAATAAAACAGAGCACTTAGCACGTACTCCAGACAGTCCTCCATATTCAAGACAAAATGCTGACCAAGAAAGCCTCCCTGATTTACGCGGCTAAACATTTGGCAGGGTCCCGCCGAACAGTGCCATACCGAAGTTACACCCAGAAAATCCCGAAGACCCTAGGAGAGAGTCACCGATTTTTGCCGAAAAGGATCTTGGTTGAATTAGTATTAGCATAGACATTGTTACGGATATCAGATTCACAAATAGTAACCAGAAACATTTTGTCTACTTTGTACCCCAAAAATCCACCCAGTAAGATTTACTTTTTTTTTTAATTTCACCCTTTTCATGTCAGTATTTGCTTTATATTTCTGCTTTACAATACTTGTTGACATGACGCGTTGCGTTAGCATGCCACGTCTTCGTGTTCTACATGTTATTATTACAATCATATATTTAGTACTGTACGCCTTCCTGCCACAAACAGCTGTTTTTCTAAGAGTGACAGGTAATGAAAGGTGATGGTCTTTCGTCTCTAATCGAATGGAAATTACTTTGCATCATAATCATTAAACACATGATTTATAAACTATGTGAGATAAACTAAAAGTTACGCTTGTGGCAGTTTTCAGCACGTGTTTGGCACAATGAACCCATGCAGGCAAATATAAACATCGCATCACAATACGTACAGAGTTGTTTGCGCTCGAGTGGGTAGAAATAGTCAAAGATTGTAACTGCCAAGCTGTTGTTCTGCGGATGTAGATGTTATTAAACACAACAATCCTTGATATTTTTGCAGACATTTCAATTAATGATGTATGACAATATTACAAAGTATTCTATAAGAGTGGAATATACTACAGACCGCGGAAAAATTTTGGAATAAATTTAGAGTGTTTACTCTGAACTCTGTTGTTCAACAAATTACTGCCATATGCAAATGCTACTTATGAATATTCCAAAATCTTTATGCAAATCTATTTAAGGTCCCTTCACATCTTGTGTAATGATGGATGTCTTTTTAATTGCTACGTGGAATGGATGACGAGTTTCCTTCATGTGTATGGTTATGGCTATCGAAATTATTGCAAGTTTCATTCGCACTTCTGACGATATCCATTATTTTCAACAACCATTTTCGCAACGGAGGAAGGAAGCGAGACCAAGGTTTAACGTCTTGTTCAAGACTAGATCGCTAGAGACGGAGCACAATATCGGCTCGAGAAAATGATGGCGTAGGTAACCAGCTGTGTCGTTTTGAAAGTAACCATTCATTCCGTTGCCTTCGGGCATTTCGGAAAACCACAGAAAACTTAAATCTGGAAGGTTTTCCTGGCAAATGTGAGTTAATTCATCAGTTTATTTAAATTATTTTGCATAAAACTGTTAGTTGCTACTTGCGCAACCAAGGATGAGGAAACATGTATTCACAGTGGTTACATGACTGCGTTTTATGATTCATATGTATGTGTCCGAATGCAGTAAGGGTGTGGTGAAACGTTTCTATGAGTCATTGCGGCTCTAGTTTTTCCATTCGATGCTTTCGTGGCTATATGACTTGGTTGGATTGTGTGAGCTGACTACATTGGCATTGCGCACCGTATTGGAGATCTTAGCACTTCACTATTTTTAATTTTGTGCCAAAGGGTTTTTCAGTATTCCTCAATTAATTCACACATGTTCTCGAGGGGGAGTTCTTTCATGTTTCAGATATTGCATTCCTTCACAGTGTTTTAACACCTTTTGTAGATCATCCACGTTCCTCTCCTGCATTTTATAATTATTTTTTTGAATTTCAGTAAGGAGCCGCCATATGTTACTCATTAGTATTTTTCGTGTTAAGGCAAACACTGTAACTTTGCAGAAAAAATCCGTTTTGGTCACAGTGGTGTAGCACTCTTGCTAACTTTTTTAAGATTCTGCTGGTTGATTTTATCACGATATGCTACCTGCGTCCTGTGGTCATTTCATCAGTGCGACATTTTTTGATGCAAGTGAATTATGAGTTGGTTGCACCACATGATGTAAACCGAAATTATCTATGTATGCAAAAATGCTCCAACGTATCCGTGTAGCGTCTGGAGCAATATCAAACAACATTTCATGAGTAGGGGACAGTTCGCATTTGAGTGGGGGGGGGGGGGGTGAAGGGGGGGAGAGGGGGGGGAGGGGGGGGGAATTAGACACGTCTAGTACTTTAGTACCGTTAGAGCTGGAGTGCGTATGTCAATGAAGAGATACGGAAAACGATCGATATTAGTGTCGAATACATATTTTAGGATTTTCTAGGCTGATTGATGACAGTCCTGATGGAGTGGGTATGGGAAAGAGAGAAATATTGTACGTAATCAAGTTCAGCGTTAAATCAGCATCAGAATAAATTCTTTTAAAGACGTTTTCTCGCTACAGACAGAGTTCATTACTTTTCCAGAATAATATAATATTATATACCTGATAATATTATCAGAGAATGGTGACGAGAAATGGAAAGAGTAGGTGGAACACGAGTGGTTTTCAATAAGAAAGGAATGCAGACAGATCATCTGTAATCGGCAAACCACCGATGTTGTGGTAGTGACGGAATCATTGGGAGAGGCGTTCAGTTCCAGAGACAAGCAGCTACAGGAGGTTTACAGATCTCAGTCAAAAAGATAGTGTGTATAACGAACATTAAGACAGCTCCTAGGTGAATCACGTTGGGATGGGAATAGAATTAAAAGTTAGAGGGATTTAAATATCAAGGAGAATGAACACAAATTATTATGATATAAAAGGGAAGTTACCGTAGTACCAATACACAAGATGAATTAAGCATAAGAACTCACTATGAAAATAACTGCAATAAGAAGAATTTTTCTGTTAATGCAAAAGTAGCACATTACCAGACTGTTACCCGTTCTGAGGATCTGTACGCAGCATTAAATTTGAATCTTCTACTAATATGATTGGTGAGGGGAGTACGGAAGACGAGAAAACAAAAAGCCATATACTCAGATAGCGATTATTTAGAATACCTCCAGGGAAACGAAGACTACGTTCTTCGGACACATCCTTAGAAAGAAACTGGTACATCAGATGACGCAGTTTCGTATGCACCCCACAACCAAAGTACACTATATCAAAGATGTACAAAGGCATCAGGTAGGAAATTTAGGCTATCAGGGATTCCCATCATAGAAGTAAACCAAGGACAAAAACATCATATACGGCAAAGTGTGACAATGAAGAAATGGTGGACGAGGATAACTATTAGAAGAAACGGAGCTGATCCGAACTGACGTGGGCTTCAGACAGCCAAATAGAAAAGAAGATAAGACTGAATTAAATAGGTAATCCACCAAAGCCAGATAGTCAGCTAGGAAGTCTAGTGAAGTTATGGTTGAGCAGCTGCTTTAAATAATCGACCCAAGTGTCAGGAGAAGATAAATACACTTCTATTGTTCAGTTCAGATGCATTTTCATAGAAGTTGCACCTACCTTGTTGAAGATTCCGTTGTGAGAGCAATATCGATAAGCGCCGTAGGAATGGAACCCATGCTGTTTTCCTGGAACAGTAGCACTTGTTACAGGGCAGAGGCATTCGTGTCTGCGCTCGCAGAAGTCACGCTGGGTCGAGTTTCAGCCGCCATAAAACGCAGTCGTGAAGATAAGTGTGACGCCGCGACGCAATGGGAAAGGCATGTTCCCATTAGCACAGAAGCTAGCTTTCTCGGTCGTTAATCCGCTGTACAAATCCGCAAAGCCAATAAATATGCACAGTATTTTTGTCTGGCGAAGTATTCAGCAATAACAGGCTTACCACCAGCGCGATGTGTGTTTGGAGAAGGTTTATTTATGGCGTAAGCTCTCCAATAGTAACGAAGTGCCGTTTTCCTGTTAAGATGAAACGCGTGTTGTATCGCTACCCGGAAGGGAAGGAGAAAAAGTTGGGACGTAATTCTTACGGCTGTGAGACAGCTTGTTTGGAGAAACTAGCGGTTCGGCTTTGACGCCAATCCTGAACGCAAGCGCCGTCAGCTCTCGACGATTAAATCGCCCTTCACTCTCCTCGTTATCGAACTGTACGCTACCGTGCGCAAAGAGCTGCTTAATTGACCATAAAAGGTGAACCAACTGCCAGAGTGGGAGATAAAATTAAACCCACGTGCCTGTCTAGAGAAGATTTCACGTTTTAGTGAAAGCCGTTACAGGAGGAGAATTTTTTGTTCACATTAAGAAAATTCAGGGGCATGGATGTATGTCTGAGCGAACACAAGTGTCGTCTGGTATCCCTTTTCCTTTGAGATATTAGTGTTCCGTCAAAACACGAAGCTTAAAGTATCACCAGAATCATAATCCCACAAGGTGTTAAATGTTCACGGTATTGATTATAGTTCATCTCAAACTTCTCTGCCAAATGCTCTTTTACTGAACCACTCCAAAGTAAACGTTTCTCCTCTAAAAACGTAATAACGTTTCGTAAAATGGTTTTCTGGTTTATTCTGAGAAAGTTCTGATGAATCCGAACGGGTCTCTTAGACATCAAGTCCACAGTTCCTCGTTTTTTTTCCTTTTTAAATTGCTATTGACAGCTGGTGTCCTTCACCCGGATATAAATATTAAAAAAAAAAAAAAAAAAAAAGAAATCAGCTGCGCAATGATTTTCTTGGAGTTACATGACCTCATGTTCCTCTGTCTGCTACGGTCGCAGATTCGAATCCTGCCTCGGGCATGGATGTTAGTGACGTCCATAGGTTAGTTAGGTTTAAGTAGTTCTAAGTTCTAGGGGACTGATGAGCTCAGATGTTAAGTCCCATACTGCTCAGAGCCATTTGAACCATTTTGTTCTTCTGTCGCAATTGCTCTACTGTTCCCTGATTCTTATTTGAAGTGTTTAAGCGCTAACAGTTCCCCATTCTATAGTCTTCTCCGCTGCCTTTCACTTATTCTCTACATTCCTTCCAACAGCCCTCTTGTGCTCATACCAAATAACACCAGCTTACATTCCAACATTTCTGTCATCTCCGATTTCGATAACAGACATCTGATAATCATCCAGAAAGTCTCCTAGGAATGCCAAAACGTTATCTGTAACTTTCATTGTAACCTGCTCTCACAACTTAAGTGATCAACACAATGTTTGATCTCAAATAATGGCAAGCCTGAGTGTGTTATTAGGAGGATTTCCACAAAGCAATGGTCTAGGAAAGATGTTATGTAAGCGATGAACACACTGAGTAACTTCATACAAATAGCATAAATAGGAAAATAGATAGATTCCGTCTTCCTAGGCGTACGGTGTTGTATCACCCTCTAGACAGATAACTGGTGGTTTAAAGAAGTTATAACAGGTGGAACAGAGTACTTTAAACTGATTGACGGATATTCAGCAGTACAGCAATAATATCTGGTGTGTCCAGAGAAAGTGTAACAGTGCCGCGCATGTTCCAGATACAGATAAACAACATGTTATATAGGGTAAGGATTACTCTCCAATAACCAAAGATCGTTTTTGAATACAGTCAAGTACATCACGCTGAGAGAAAAAAGAGCACGTTGAACGACTAGAGATAGGACGTTCATAGTCACTGGTGATGTACATTAGTATGTTCTGCAGAAATGATTACCATTTCAGTCACCTCGAAAACATGGTTAAAATGGCTCTGAGCACTATGGGACTTAACATCTGGGGTCATCAGTCCCCTAGAACTTAGAACTACTGAAACCTAACTAACCTAAGGACATCACACACATCCATGTCCGAGGCAGGATTCGAACCTGCGACCGTAGCAGTCGCGCGGTTCCGGACTGAAGCTCGGCTATCAGTCACCACGGTTCAGCATGTTTCCTGTTGCTTAGAGGGCACGGTGTTCACCACTGGCCCCGATAATTTGTTCTATGCATGATGGCATCGACGCGTATTAGGCGCGAATGACGTCCTGTGGTTTAACTATCTATGCTGCATTCAACTGGTTCCAGAGTGCATCTGTGATGGTTGGCATTGGGTCACAGCGCTTCACCCGTCGTTTCACGATATCCCAATCATTTTCGATTGACGACAGGTCTGGTGAGTTGGCGGGTCACTGCAAAAGGCTGACAACCTGTGACACCAAGAGGGCACGTGTTCGTGCAACAATATGTGGCCGTCATTGTCTTGCTGAAAAATGTCGTCTGCGGTGTTGTGCAGAAAGGGTACGGCTACGGGTCGCAGGATGCCATTCACGTAGATGACAATGGTCACAGTGGCCTGGGCACGCACCACTTGTTGTTTATGGTTGTCCCCAATAGCACCAAACTCCATAAGGCCTTGAGTTGGCGCTGTATGTCTTGAGCGAATGCAGTCACTGTGATACCGCTCCCCCTATCTGCGGCGAACCAACATGCGGCCATCACATAAAAAGAACCTGGTTTCGTGCGAAAACACTATCTGATGCCATTCCTGTCCACAGTGACGTCGTTCCATACACCATTGCCTTCTAGCATGTTTCTGCACATTTGTGTCCGCAGCTCGTGGTCGTGCGGTAGCGTTCTCGCTTCCCACGCCCGGGTTCCCGGGTTCGATTCCCGGCGGGGTCAGGGATTTTCTCTGCCTCGTGATGATTGGGTGTTGTGTGCTGTCCTTAGGTTAGTTAGGTTTAAGTAGTTCTAAGTTCTAGGGGACTGATGACCATAGATTTTAAGTTCCATAGTGCTCAGAGCCATTTGAAACATTTTTTTGCACATTCGTCAAAGGTAGGCGGAGAAGTAAACAACGCGCACGTAACCCATACCGTAATAGACAGCGACGAACTTTCACCCCTTATAGTGTACGATGTGTTACACTATTCCACTGTTGCGCCAGAGCCGAGAAGGACGTAGATCTGTCCTGCAATGTCATCTGGATGAGGTGTCGATGTTCTCTGGGGTAGTCTGGATGGTACGACCTGACCCAACTCGTCGTGTTCTATGGCCTTCCGTGAACCATTCGGCACACACCGGTTGCACTGCCGAACTACTTCGTCTCACACGATCAACAGTTTCCCGGATGTATACATCACATTCTAGCATGCCAATAATGCACCCTCTTCCATACTCACAGATTTTACTGTACGGTTCACGCATACGTCTGCGAGGCATCCTACACGTATGCTCAAGTCACACTGATCCATTACCTTCGGTTTATAGCGACAACGGGAGCCGCAGGCACATTTTACCGGTTCAAAATGGTTCAAATGGCTCTAAGCACTATGGGACTTAACATCTGAGGTCATCAGTCCCGGACTTAGAACTACTTAAACCTAACAAACCGTAGGACATCACACACATCCATGCCCGAGGCAGGATTCGAACCTGCGACCATAGCAGCAGCGCGGTTCCGGACTGAAGCGCCTAGAACCGCTCGGCGACAGCTGTCGGCCATTTTACCGGAATGTAGTGTTGTGCCGCGATGTCGATTTTGATCTTGAACCCGCGGGCGACATTGTTCAGTGCTAATCATTTCTGTGGAACATACTAATGTACATGTCTTGTGAATATGAACGTCCTAGTTCTTGTCGTTCAAGGTGTTCTTTTTTTTCTCAATATGAGGGTATTTTCGCTTTATACATCACGAATTACAGATTAATTAAGTTGTTGTTCTCTTTAAATGTGGGCACATGCTAGGTGATACCCACAGAGAAGAGTAAGAGCTCAGTAGTGTCCATTTACAAGACTAGTGATAAACTTGTAGAGGCAGTAACATAATTTAAATACTGTGTTACTTACAGATATCTACAACGTTCAGTCTACTAGTCGCGGGGCGTTTACAACAATTTTTTATAAAAGAGTTTACGTCACGATAATTCAGTTTAACACAAAGTCCAGGTCGGAGACTGTTACGAAGAATCCGTCTCGGAAAATCGAGTTTGTGATATATTAAAAATTGGACAACATTACATACCAGGTCCGGAACAAAGTCGTTTCCAAGTTAGCGAAGAAATTGTGACATACTTCACCGTATCTAACCATACATAGTCTAACATTTTCGTTAACCAGTGGATGGAGGTGCCCTGTATTGAGGCCTTTTATCATACATACGAAATGTTTAGAACTTTTAGTAGTGTCAGGCAAACATCTCAGGAGTTTCCTATTGACAAAGAAGTGATAGTGAGCCCACCTCTCCCGTGTTGTTCTCTGCTAGTGTCAAAATCGAGCTGGAAGAAAAAGTAATTAGACTCAGTTATGAAACTAAATAAGTCACAATTATGTGGCAGTCTGAGCGACGATAATCTGCTAAATTGTTCGTATCCGTTTGTATGCAGAGGTTTTGTAACAGATAAAAATGCAGTGCGCCAAAAATACCTAAATATTACTGAATTTTTTTGGTGATCTCTGTTGTTAAGAAATATGAAACCAAGCCACATGCGAGCCATTCAGAGTTCATTGTGGGACTGCATTGCCTTCTAAATATGGTGCGTTAGCAGCTGCCCCCTGTCCTCCTCCTCCTGTTCAGGCAGTGTAGAATAGTGGCAGGGGAGTTTGCAGGCAGGCAACGTAGAGCACCGCACGTGTGCAAAATCCTTGGCCTCCCCTCAGTTACATGGTCTGATTTATTGACATTCTGTCTGTTTACTAGATATTATTGTGCCGTTAAATTGTATGTTCATTTGAACCGTCTTATTGTAACGCTGATTGATTCTACTAGGGCGGGTTAATTGATAGTGCTTTATCTGTATTAGTTCGTGCATCTTACTTTTTCTGAGTTCAGAGTCCTTTGCTCGTTGCTTATACTGCATGTGATCTGGATTGCTTGTACCTATTAACAAACTGAATTACATTTGCGTAAGATGTTAGTAAGCACAACCTGCAAACACTTAGTATTCCCCATAGTTCAGGCACCACAGTTCATCACGGTTTTCGGTACCACACTTAGACATATCCGTCTGTGGAAAGGTCAGTGCTAGGGTTGTTATCATCAGAATCGGCAGAAAACCAACACCAACAACGATAGTTCAGGCAGCCGACGTCGCAAGCTGCACAGAGAGAGGAAGTATACGAGGATATTGAATGGGTAGTTAAATATGTAAAGGAAGATGATAATCAAATGGTCATATGCCATTGGAATGCGATTGTAGGGAAGGGAGCACAAGAAAGGGTTGTGGGAAGATATGGGCGTGGTACTAGGAATGAGACAGGAGAAAGCCTAATTGAGTTCTGCAACAGATTTCAGCTAGTAATAGTGAATAGCGAGTACCCTGTTTAAGAATCACAAGAGGAGACGGTATACTTGGAAAGGGCTGGCAGATACGACAAGAGTTTAGTTGTATTACATCATGGTCACATAGAGATTCCTAAATTAGATACTGGATTGTAAGGCGTACCCAGGAGTAGATATAGACTCAGATCATAATGTAGTAGTGATGAAGATTAGACTGAAGTTTAAGGACACTTGTCATAAAGAATCAATGTGTAAAGAAGTGGGATACGGAAGTACTGCCAGTCGGAGTGGCCGAGCGGTTCTAGGCGCTACAGTCTGGAACCGCGTGACCGCTACGGTCGCAGGTTCGAATCCTGCCTCGGGCATGGCTGTGTGTGATGTCCTTAGGTTAGTTAGGTTTACGTAGTTCTAAGTTCTAGGGGACTGATGACCTCAGAAGTTAAGTCCCTTAGTGCTCAGAGCCATTTTGAACGGAAGTACTAAGAAATGAAGAGATATTCTTGAAATTCTTTGAGACAATAGATACTGCGATAACGAATAGCTGAGTAGGAAGTTCAGTTGAAGAGGAATGGACATCTCTAAAAAGGGCAATCACGAAAGCTGGAAAAAACATAGGAAAAAAGAAAGTAATAGCGAAGAAACCATTGGTAGCAGAAGAAAAACTTCCATTAATCATTGGGGGAAGGAAGTACAAAAACGTTCAGGGAAATTCATGAATACAGAAACATAAGTCACTTAGGAATGAAATAAATAGGAAGAGCAGGGAAGGTAAGGCGGAGTAGGTGCATGGAAAAGTGAAGAAATCGGAAAAGAAATGATTGTCGGAAGGAATGACTCAGCATATAGAACAGTAAAAGCAGTATTCGGTGAAATTAAAAGCAACGGTGATAACATTAAGAGTGCAATGGAAATTCTATTGTTAATTGCGGAGGAGAGAACGGATAGGTGGAAACAGTACACTGAAGGCCTCAATAAGGAGGAAGACTTGCCTAATGGTGTGACAGAAGAAGAAACAAGAGTCGATACAGAAGAGATACGGGATCCGGCACTAGAATCAGAATTTAAAAGAGCTTTGGGAGACATAATATCGAGTAAGGCAGAAGGTATTGACACCACTCCATCAGAATTTCTAAAATCATTGGGGGAAGGGGCAACGCAACGAAAATTGGATCAAACTGCTAAGGTCATAGGTCCCTAGGCTTACACACTACTTAACTCTAACTGAAACTAAGTTATGCTAAGGAGAACACTCACATCCATTCCCGAGGGAGGACTCGAACCTCCGACGGGGGTAGCCGCACGAACCGTGGCAAGGCGCCTGAGACCGCACGGCTACCCCGAGCGGCTGCGCAACGCAACGATTACTCACGTTGGTGTGTAGGATGTATAAGTTTAGGGACATATCAAGACTTTGGGAAAAAGCTCATCCACATAATTTCGAAGGTTGCAAGTGCGAGAATTATCGTAGACACCTTAACGGCTCATTCATCCAACCTGATAACAAAAACAATACACAGAAGAATGGAAAATAAAATTGAGGAGGTGTTAGATGACGATAATTTTGGTTCTAGGAAAGATAAAGGCACCAGAGACAGTTCATACACTGGGATTGGCAATGGAAGAAAGACTGAAGAAAACACAAGACATGTTCGTAGAATTCGTCGATATGGTAAATGCGTTTTACAATGTGAAATGCTGCTTCGAAATCCTGAGAATAATAGGGGTAAGCTATAGGGAACGACGAGTAATATACAAAATGTACAAGGTCAAGAGGGAACAACCAGAGTGGAAGACAAAGAACGAATTTCTCGATTTAAAAAGGGTGTAAGACAGGCACGTAATGTTTCCCTCCCTACTGTTCAGTCTGTACATCGAACAATCAATGACGGAAATAAAAGGAAGGTTCAAGAATGGAATTAAAATTTAATGTAGAAGGATGTCAATTATAAGATTCGCTAATGACTTTGCTATTCCAGATTGGAATGAACAGTCCAATGAGTACAGAATATGGACAGAGAGTAAATCGAAGGAAGGCAGAAGTAATGAAAAGTAGCAGAAATGAAAACAGATAGAAGCTTAACAACAAAATTGGTGCCCACGAAGTACAGGAAGTTAAGGAATTCTGCTGTCTAGGGAAGAAAATACACAACGGCGGACGGAGCACGGAGGACATCTACATCTACATCTACATCTACATCCATACTCCGAAAGCCACCTGATGGTGTGTGGCGGAGGGTACGTTGAGTACCTCTATCGGTTCCCCTTCTATTCCAGTCTCGTATTGTTCGTGGAAAGAAGGATTGTCGGTATGCCTTTGTGTGGGCTCTAATGTCTCTGATTTTATTCTCATGGTCTCTTCGCGAGATATACGTAGGAGGGAGCAATATACTGCTTGACTCTTCGGTGAAGGTATGTTCTCGAAACTTCAACAAAAGCCCGTACCTAGCTACTGACATCGAAAGCAGGCTATCGCTGGCAAAAAGGGTATTCCTGGCCAAGAGAAGCCTACTAGTATCAAACATATGCCTTAATTTGAGGAAGAAATTTCTGAGAATGTACGTTTGGAGAACTGCATTGTATGGCGTTGAAACGTGGACAGTGGGAAAACCGGAACAGAACAGAATCGAAGCATTTGGGATGTGTTGCTACAGAAGAATGTTGAAAATTAGGTGGACTGATAAGGAAAGCAATGAGGTGGTTTGCTGCAGAATCGGCGAGGAAAGGAATAGATAAGCAGAAAATGTGTTACGACACCATGGAAAAACCTCCATGGTACTAGAGGGAACTGTAGAGGGTAAAAGTTATAGAAGAAGGCAGAGATTGAAATACAACGAGCAAATAACTGGGGACGTAGGTCGCAATTGCTGCTTTGGGATGGAAAGGTATGCAGAAGAGAGGAACTCGTGGCGAGCCCCATCAAACCAGTCAGAAGACTGATGTCTGAGAGGAAAAAAAATCTATTCCCCACAGTTTACATTATCGTGTGTTGCAGAGGGCTCATTTGCCGTCTTGCGTGTTCTATTCGCGAAGTGTGCGTGAGAATAACTGCTGCCAGAAATATATGGGAAGACGCATTATACCGGGTGATCAAAAAGTCAGTATAAATTTGAAAACTGAATAAATCACGGAATAATGTAGGTAGAGAGGTACAAATTGACACATGTGTGGAATGACATGGGGTTTTATTAGAACCAAAAAAATACAAAAGTTCAAAAAATGTCCGACAGATGGCGCTTCATCTGATCAGAATAACAATAATTAGAATAACAAAGTAAGACAAAGCAAAGATGATGTTCTTTACAGGAAGTGCTCAATATGTCCACCATCATTCCTCAACAATAGCTGTAGTCGAGGAATAATGTTGTGAACAGCACTGTAAAGCATGTCCGGAGTTATGGTGAGGCATTGGCGTCGGATGTTGTGTTTCAGCATCCCTAGAGATGTCGGTCGATCACGATACACTTGCGACTTCAGGTAACCCCAAAGCCAATAATCGCACGGACTGAAGTCTGGGGCCTGGGAGGCCAAGCATGACGAAAGTGGTGGCTGAGCACACGATCATCACCAATCGTCGCGCGCAAGAGATCTTTCACGCGTCTAGCAATATGGAGTGGAGCGCCATCCTGCATTTTGGTTCTAATAAAATCCCATGTCATTCCAAGCATTTGTGTCAATTTTTATCTCTCTATCAACATTATTCCGTGGTTTATTAAGTTTTCAAATTTATACTGACTTTTTGATCACCCGGTACTTCCCAACTCGTGTAGGAACTTACCCCTTGCAGTTTTAACATTAGGTGTTTCTGTGATACACAACTCTTGCGTAACGCTTTCTAGCTTAATCATCGAAGGCGTCAAGAACTGTGCCATGCTTCTCTCTCTCTCCTCTGTTAGTATAATCTGGTAAAATTCCAATACTGACGAGCAATACTCATGTAATTGCCGAACGAGTTTTTTGTAGGCCACTTCTTTCGTGGACGAAGTAAATCTCTTTGAGATTCTTCAAATCAAACTCTCTTCTCTTATTATTAGTTTCATACCACTTTAATTGCACCGGACGATTGGTCCTGCGTCATTTACGGGTTGGACTGTTTCCAGTGATTTGTCATACGTCCACGCTCAACTCGTCAGTCTCTGATCCTCTGCAAATCTTGCTACATTTCACTACAATCTTTCTGAATTTGCAACATCACTACAGACCACAGCACCATCCGCGTACGCTCTCATGTACCTTCCGCCGTTATCCTATAAAGGTTGTGGACTCAAACGTGCAAATACTATACTATGCTTAACACGGTCTGGAAGTCTTCGGCATTCAAAACAGCTTCCAGTCATCGCGGAATCGATAAATACAAGTCACGCATCGTTTTCAAGGGAATTTTATACCAATCTTCCAGAGAAACAATGGCAAGATCAGGTAACAATGATGGAAGTGGTATGTGACCACGCACCCTTCTCTCCAAAGTGTACCATAGTGGCTCATTAATAGTGAGATCTCGTGACTGCGACAGTTCATCCTAATAGTCACAAAACCAGACCTGCACGATACAAGCTGTGTGAACATTGGCCCTGTCGTATTCGAACAAAGCATCGCCATGTACCACGGTATGGAACTGATCAACGAAAATGGTGACATAATCCTCGGCAGTAGAGAGACTTGTAGAGTTAACAATAGGGTCGTTGTAACACCACGATGTGGTAGCTCAAATCGTCACCGAACCCCCACCACATTTCACTCTTGGGGCGTAAACTTGGCCAGAAGTTGGAAACAATGTGGATCAAGATTCATTCAACCAAATGACTTTTCCACTGCTCCCTATCCAGGTTTTATATCTTCGGCACCACATTTCCCTCTTACGAGTATCACTGATGACTGGAATTCGGATTACAGCTCGCCCTCCAATTCCCAGCTTAGACAGCTCCCATGGTGTTGTTTCGGCGCTGACAGGGTTTGCGAGTGCAGTGACACTTATGGCTATCATCCTCTTATTTTTCGTCCTTTTTAATGAATATGTCACGATCACTCACCACAGACTTTCATCCATGTTGTGACTTAACTCATATTTTTCCGTTCTTTAGATTAGATCAGATTAGTACTTGTTCCATAGATCATGAATATGACACTTCGTAATGATGTGGAACGTGTCAGGTTAATAAAAGGTGTCTATACAAGATATTACATTAGACAAAATATTACATGACACTCAATAACTTTTTTTTTGTGGAGGTTGGTTCAAAAATGGTTCAAATGGCTTTGAGCACTATGGGACTCAACTTCTGAGGTCATTAGTCCCCTAGAACTTAGAACTAGCTAAACCTAACTAACCTAAGGACATCACACACATTCATGCCCGATGCAGGATTCGAACCTGCGACCGTAGCGGTCTCGCGATTCCAGACTGCGGCGCCTAGAACCGCACGGCCACTTCGGCTGGCTGTGGAGGTTGGGATATTACCCACTTACTATATCCAAAAATTCATCTAATGAGTAGAAGGAGTTGCCATCAAGAAATTCTTTTAATTTCCTTTATAATGCTATGTGGCTATCTGTCAGACTTTTGACGCTATTAGGTAAGTGACCAAAGACTTTTGTGGCAGCATAATTTACCCCCTTCTGAGCAAAAGTTAGATTAAACCTTGAGTAGTGAAGATCATCCTTTCTCCTACTGTTGTAACCATGTACACTGCTATTACTTTTGAATTCGATCGGATTGTTAATAACAAATTTCATAAGTGAATATATACATTGTGAGGCTACAGTGAAGATTTCTAGCTCTTTAAATAAGTGTCTGCAGGATGATCTTGGATGAGCTCCAGCAATTATTCTGATTACACGCTTTTGTGCAATGAACACTCTTTTACTCAATGATGAGTTACCCAGAATATGATGCCATACGAAAGCAGAGAATGAAGATAGGCGTGATCAGCTAATTTACTCAGATGTATATCGCCAAAATTTGCAATGACCCTAATAGCATAAGTAGCTGAACTCAAACGTTTCAGCAGATCCTCAGTGTGTTTTTTCCAGTTCAACCCCTCATCAATGCATACACCTAGAAATTTTGAATATTCTACCTTAGCTACCGATATCTGATCGTATATTTATTAATGGGGTCATTCGATTTACTGTGTGGAACTGTATATACTGTGTTTTGTCAAAGTTTAATGAGAGCCCATTTGCAAAGAACCACTTAATGATTTTCTGAAAAACATCGTTTACAATTTCACCAGTTAATTCTTGTCTGTTGGGTGTGATAGCTATAGTTGTATCATCGGCAAAAAGTACCAGCTTTGCATCTTCGTGAATATAGAATGGCAAGTCATTAATATATATTAAGAACAGCAGAGGACCCAAGACCGAACCTTGCGGCACCCCATTCTTGATTGTTCCCCAGTTTGAGAAATCACCAGTTTTTTGCATGCGATACACATCCTCGATGCGGTGACTTCTGAAACACCAAACGCTTCGACTCCCTTGTCTGGGAAGCACACACCATACGAACACAAACAATTTGCCCACGTTAGAATTCCCTTAGGCCGCGGGCGGTAGCCTCGCGGTCCAAGGCGTCTTGTTACGGTCCGCGCGGCTTCCCCCGTCGGAGGTTCGAGTCCTCCCTCGGCCATGGGTGTGTGTGTTGTCGTTAGCGTAACTTAGTTTAAGTTAGATTAAGTAGTGCGTCAGCTTAGGGACCGATGACCTCCGCAGTTTCGTCCCATAATACCTTACCACAAATTTCCAAAAATTCAGTTAGCTTCTACTTAATGCCCTCATAACTACAAAGAACACTATCGTGACCAAGACTGATACTTGGAACGTATTCAGGACAGCGCACAAGTGCTGTTCGTGGGCAAATACAACAGCGTAAATTGCAGGCTAGCACCTGAATTTTTGTTCGAGCATGCATTTCCCATGGTGTTTCCATATTTCTGTCCATCTACTGTAGATTATTTAAGTACAACAATAACGATCTGTTCCGATTTTGCACGGGTAGCACTAGGTATCGGACGATTTTCTGGCGTAGTGGTTATAAACTGTATACAAAACTCTTCCTCATATATCAGTATGTCTTTTACTGTATCAGAATCCCTAGAACAGTTCCTTCCATTAGTCTTCATATGTAGACAGAAAAGCGTGGCACGGGGCTTTAATTTATAGTATGTATAAATAGATAAAGATCCTGGTCAAAATTCGTTCCTCTGTGGAGTCGTGGCGGCATTTTATTCTACTGCTTTCCCAACAGGTACAGCCTGTCTGTAGATCATCAGCTCATAGCTCTCATCATTGCCACTAGACGTCACTTCAAACGCCAATTAAATGTGGAACAGGAAACAATACATATATTGCATATTCATCATAACTATAATTACAAATTATGTACATGAACCACATGCATGAATATCAAGAGCTCAGAAGGAAACCTAGTTCTAAGCAAAGAAGGAAAAGCAGAAAGGTGGAAGGAGTATAGAGAGGGTCTATATAAGGGCGATGTTCTTGAGGACAATATCATGGAAATGGTAGAGGATATAGATGAAGATGAAATGGGAGATATGATACTGCGTGAAGAGTTTGACAGAGCACTGAAAGACCTAAGTCGAAACAAAGCCCCGGGAGTAGACAACATTCCATTAGAACTACTGACAGCCTTGGGAGAGCCAGTCCCGACAAAACTCTACCATCTGGTGAGCAAGATGTATGAGACAGGCGAAATTCCCTCAGACTTCAAGAAGAATATAATAATTCCAATCTCAAAGAAAGCAGGTGTTGACAGATGTTAAAAATTACCGAACTATCAGTTTAATAAGTCACAGCTGCAAAATACTAACACGAATTCTTTACAGACGAATGGAAAAACTGATAGAAGCCGACCTCGGGAAGATCAGTTTGGATTCCGTAGAAATGTTGGAACACGTGAGGCAATACTGACCCTACGAGTTATCTTAGAAGAAAGATTAAGGAAAGGCAAAACTACGTTTCTAGCATTTGTAGACTTAGAGAAAGCTTTTGACAATGCTGACTGGAATACTCTCTTTCAAATTCTGAAGGTGGCAGGGGTAAAATATAGGGTGCGAAAGGCTATTTACAATTTCTACAGAAACCAGATGGCAGTTATAAGAGTCGAGGGACATGAAAGGGAAGCACTTGTTGGGAAAGGAGTGAGACAGGGTTGTAGCCTCTCTCCGATGCTATTCAATCTGTATACTGAGCAAGCAGTAAAGGAAACAAAAGAAAAATTCGGAGTAGGTATTAAAATCCATGGAGAAGAAATAAAAACTTTGAGGTTCGCCGACGACATTGTAATTCTGTCAAAAACAGCAAAGGACTTGGAAGAGCAGTTTAATGGAATGGACAGTGTCTTGAAAGGAGGATATAAAATGAACATCAACAAAAGCAAAACGAGTATAATGGAATGTAGTCGAATTAAGTCGGGTGATGCTGAGGGAATTAGATTACGAAATGAGACACTTAAAGTAGTAAAGGAGTTTTACTATTAGGGGAGCAAAATAACTGATGATGTTCGAAGCAGAGAGGATATAAAATGTAGACTGGCAATGGCAAGGAAAGCGTTTCTGAAGAAGAGAAATTTGTTAACATCGAGTATTAATTTAAGTGTTAGGAAGTCGTTTCTGAAAGTATTTGTATGGAGTGTAGCCATGTATGGAAGTGAAACGTGGACGATAAATAGTTTGAACAAGAAGAGAATAGAAGCTTTTGAAATGTGGTGCTACAGAAGTATGCTGAAGATTAAATGGGTAGATCACATAACTAATGAGGAGGTATTGAATAGGATTGGGGAGAAGAGGAGTTTGTAGCACAACTTGACAAGAAGAAGGGATCGGTTGGTAGGACATGTTCTGAGGCATCAACGGATCACCAATTCAGTATTGGAGGACAGCGTGGAGGGTAAAAATCGTAGAGGGAGACCAAGAGATGAATACACTAAACAGATTCAGAAGGGTGTAGGCTGCAGTACGTACTGGGAGATGAAGAAGCTTGCACAGCGTAGAGTAGCACGGAGAACTGCATCAAACCAGTCTCAGGACTGAAGACCACAACAACAACATACATGAACAGTCTATCTATTAGTGAACAGCGTATCAAAATTCCTATAGTAGTTTCTGGCATTAGTTATAATATAAACGTACAGACAGAAAAAGACAGCGTGGTAGATACTGCAAAAAGTAACAGCACGACAACATTAAATTCCCGAAATTACCTGTACGTCCGCCGATTTCGCCACCTTTAGAACAAATGTAATTCTGTCTACTAGGATGCATAGAATAGAGTCACAGATTTGGTCCAATACTCGGCAGCTCGTATATTGTTCACCAAACTATAGAGCGGAACTGTATCTAAGGAGTTCCGGTGATGACTTCAAAAACGAAATTCCTGATAACGGCTATGGTCCTATGATTAATAAGATGAGATCTCGTCGTTTAGGACTGAGAGATTAAAAACGCAAAGTCTTACGATTCTCAGTGAATGGAAAGAGAATTACATAACGCGGCAGTCAATAGCTGGCCGAGGTTCGCATGGTTGACGTACAACTTCAGTGACTGTAATTAATCGGACGGGAAGACCGAAAGTACCAGCGGAGTGGGCGAGACCCGAAGGTAAGGGGCCCGTGCGGCGAGCCAACCTATTATCGAGTTCGGCTGCAGTTCTGGCCGACTACGGAAGCGGCGCCCAGGGACCGCACCTGTCTGCCGCTGACGGCTACACCAATGGCTGGTCGCCGCACGCTGTCTTCCACCCGCGTCTCAAGTTCCGAGAGACCTCGCCGTGGACTCGTGGTAGAACTGTAGCTTACGTTACACTGATGAGACAAAAAATTATGACCACCTATTTAACAACATGTTGATCCATATGTTGGACACAGTACGGCAACATTGCTGCGTGGCAAGTTTCGACAAGCCCTTAGTTCCCAGAATGAGATTTTTCGCTCTGCAGCGGAGTGTGCACTGATATGAAACATCCTGGCAGATTAAAACTGTGTGCCGGACCGAGACTCGAACTCGGGACCTTTGCCTTTCGCGGGCAAGTGCTCTACCAACTGAGCTACCCATGCAGGACTCACGCCCCGTCCTCACAGCTTTACTTCTGCGAGTTTCGAGCCCTTAGTTGGTTTCCCGAGCTATGTGGCACCAGATGTGTACGCAATGTATTTCCCACACATTATGGGTGAGTGGTTTGTGGTCTCGGAGCTGACGCACGATACCTTTCCAGAAGTGTCCCAGTAGGTTCAGATAAGACGAATCTGGTGGCCAATATATGAACATGAATTCACTATACTACTGTTCAGACCGCTATAGCACGATTCTGTACTTGTGACGCCAACAGTTATCCTGTTCGAAAATGTTATGGTCTTCGGGGAGGACATCAAGCATGAAGGGAAGTTGGTGGTCAGCACTAATGATTACGTAGTCCATAGCTGTCACGGTGACTTCAACTACCGCGCCAGGAGCCTCGTAAGCCCAGGCGAGTGTCCAATGGTTCAAATGGCTCTGAGCACTATGGGACTTAACAGCTGAGGCCATCAGTCACCTAGAACATAGAACTACTTAAACCTAACTAACCTAAGGACATCACACACATCCATGCCCGAGGCAGGATTCGAACCTGCGACCGTAGCGGTCGCGCGGTTCCAGACTGAAGCGCCTAGAACCGCTCGGCCACTCGGGCCGGCGCGAGTGTCACCTATACCAAATTACTGCTCCCACCGGTGGCACGGTGCATGTCTGGAGCAGTCGTTTACCTAAACTATGGGGTACCCGGAATTCACCATAGTATTGGTGCAACAAGAAACGTGATTTATCTCACCAGGAATCATGTTTCTATTGATCCACTGACCAATCTCGATGATTACGTGCCTACTGAGATCGTCACTGAGTGAATAAGGGATACTTAGTGGTGTCAGCTGCAGAGTCCCATTTTCAACAATGTGTTCTGAACGGTATGCTTCGAGACCTTTGTGCCTGCCCTACATATTGATGTGTCACAATTCGCAAACTGTCTTATTTTACAGAGTGGACAAGCCTCCGAGTTCCACATCCTGTAGTGACGCGTGAACGTTGCACACTTTGTCACCTATTAGTGTTTTACGTCTTTAAACTAGTTTCCATAAATGTTCCCTACAGTACCTCGCGAAAAGTTCAACAGCTTCACGGTTTCCGAGATGTTACACGGCCCAGTCACAATTTTACCACCGCCTGTGTTAGAAGTCAATATCAGTAACCACTCACAGACCGCAGGTGGCAGCATCAGCAGTGGAGGGTACATAAAACCTGTCGGGAGGACGCGGAAAACACTGCAGTCGTTGTAATGAGGAAACGGATTTATTTGTATGACCTCCAAAAGGGAACGGTCATTGACCTTCGGGCCAAGGCTGGAACCATTTCCGAAACGGCTAATACTATAAACTGTTAGTGTGCCACCGTGATTAAAGTATACCGTGCATGGGAAAAATGCGCTATCCAAAACCGGAGTCGTGGAAACTACGGTTCAAAAAAATGGTTCAAATGGCTCTGAGCACTATGGGACTCAACTGCTGAGGTCATTAGTCCCCTAGAACTTAGAACTAGTTAAACCTAACTAACCCAAGGACATCACAAACATCCATGCCCGAGGCAGGATTCGAACCTGCGACCGTAGCGGTCTTGCGGTTCCAGACTGCAGCGCCTTTAACCGCACGGCCACTTCGGCCGGCAACTATGGTTCCCCAAGGGCCATAGACGATAGTGGTGAATGACAACAGTGGAGATTTGTGCGGACTACTAGACGTGCAGCTGTCGAACGAGTGATCGCCCAGATGAACTAAGGAGGTATCAACAGTGTCTTCTCAAAGACCGTTCAGTGAACGTTGCACCGTATGAGCGTCTGCAGCAGGTAACTAATTCAAGCAGCCGTACTGTCTGCTGTTCAACGGCGATGGAGGCTGGAATTTGCAGAGTAGTAACGCAGGTGGACGTTCACTGAGAGGCGACAGGTGGCCTTTTCAGATGAACCACGTTTTATGCTCCAACGGACAGATGGCCACTGGTGTGTACGGCGTGAAACGTCTAGAAGTGAATACCTTGCGACAATCGCCGTTACGTTCAAGGCAGGAGGAGGAAGCGTTACGGTCTGGGAAATGTTTTCTTGGCATTCCCTGGGTGATCTCGTCATTCTGGGAGGCAGAATGGATCAACGCAAATGTGTGAAAAGCTATGGGACTTAACTGCTAAGGCCATCAGTCCCTAAGCTTACGAACTACTTCCTTAGACCGCTCGGCTAATCACGCGCGGCGGATCAACGTAAGTATGCATCTATCCTCGGGGACCATATTCAGACTTTTGACCATGTCGTCACACTAATGAGACTGAACAGCGTAGTTCTATGGCACCGGGCCAGTTGCCTGTTGACAACATCGATTAAGTCAGCGGATTTCCCAATTTGCGGCCAAATCGCCGCTGGAATAATTCCCCATTAGGCTCTGCTCCTCTTATACATTTTTCTTATCGCGTCAAGCACCAGTAACGTCACCAATGGGTGGCATTCAGTCCCGCTGTAGACAGCGGTCAAAATGTTCTGGCTCATCAGTCATCAGCTGATGGACTTTATAGGATTATCATTCGTTTAGTGTATATAATTGCATAAAAAGTAAAAGCATATCTCTGTGTTCTTCAGCTGCATACTTTAGTCTTCAGTCCAAAGACTGCCATGACAAAGCTCTCTACGCTAGTCTGTTTTGAGCATGTCTCTTTATCTCTGCACCGAAACCTCCATCCACTTGAACCTGTTTACTTTGGTGAACTACATGCTCTTACTCAACAATGTTTACCGCTCATAATTCCCTCGATTACTAAGTTAACTACGTACTTCTTGAAGTATCCGGATGACTGCTTTCCTTTAGCTGGATTGTGTTATTATTTTTCCTCCTTGATTCAAATGAGTAACTCTTCAATCGCTATCCTAATATTGAGAAGTCTTGCTCTAATTTCACATCTGAAAACTTTCTAAATTTATATTATTTATTTTTGTAAAAGTTTCCTTACTATCAGCAGTCTGAATTTTTCTACGTACTTCTGCTTTCTACCCAAACAACAAAACTCACCAACTAGTCATTTCTTTATGGAACATCGCATCCACATTGTTAAAGGGGCACCCCTGATACTGTTGCATCTACATGATGTGGTTGCTAACATAGGCTGTTCGCAGATTATGGTGTTCTATACATGGAATTCGCAGTGCCAGCAGATTTTACGAAATGCTCAAAGACCTGCATAAAAGATTTTACACGGTAATGCTTTTAAACATTGTTTGGTTTATAAAAAAAAGCAATTATTTTGCGAAGAACTAACTGTAAACAAAGTTCAGCATGCCTTGCAATAAACAAGATCTACCTGGATAGTGCTTTCACTTTCTCGGCGATTTATTTTTGGTGCTAATTCATGCTCTAAGCGTACAGTTGCTGATTTGTAAAGAGAAGTTCGCAGGATCGAGTTCCACTGTAAATGGCTATCCTGGTGGCTTGTTTACGGGTCCTGTATCTTTATAATTGTGGTTTGATGATATCCTCTTTCTAGGTTTATGCAAAGCATGTGTTGTTTAGGCAGTACCACATGTGCGGCAATGCTTTTATTTTTAGTTATCCATAATTTACATTTGGTTGGTTGCGTTCAGAATGCCGCTCTTCAACGCTTATTTCACAAAATTAAAATAATGTGATGATAAATTTTAATAGAACAGTAATGGTTTAAATGACATACTCAGGCGGTGAGAGGTCTACTCTGTGGGCATGGTGGTTTTGTGGGCTCTTGAAAAGTGTGGGAATTTGGATGAAAAAGGTATGGAATAAAAAGTAGTATGAAATATGGTGTTTTTTAAAATTTAATCGTATGGCTATGGCTATGGCTATGATGATGGCTATGATGATGGTCGAAGTAGAGAGGATATAAAATGTAGACTGGCAATGGCAAGGAAAGCGCTTCTGAAGAAGAGAAATTTGTTAACATCGAGTATAGATTTAAGTGTCAGGAAGTCGTTTCTGAAAGTATTTGTATGGAGTGCAGCCATGTGTGGAAGTGAAACATGGACGATAAATAGTTCGGATAAGAAGAGAATAGAAGCTTTCGAAATGTGGTGCTACAGAAGAATGCTGTAGATTAAATGGGTAGATCACATAACTAATGAGGAGGTATTGAATAGGACTGGGGAGAAGAGAAGTTTGTGGCACAACTTGACTGGAAGAAGGGATCGGTTGGTAGTACATGTTCTGAGGCATCAAGGGATCACCAATTTAGTACTAGAGGGCAGCGTGGAAGGTAAAAATCGTAGAGGGAGACCAAGGGATGAATACACTAAGCAGATTCAGAAGGATGTAGGCTGCAGTAGGTACTGGGAGATGAAACAGCTTGCACAGGATAGAGTAGCATGGAGAGCTGCATCAAACCAGTCTCAGGACTGAAGACCACAATAACAACACAGAGGCAGCATAGCTCAGTATTTCTGCTGGGAACTACCAATGTTGAGTCCACGCCACGATGAGTTTTGCACTACTGGGAGGAATCCCGTGACTGTTGTCACCTCAGTGTGGGCCGTCATGAAGCGCACGGCTATGCACGCAAACGAGTTTTACTGCATCTCTGTAGCAGCAGCTAGGTCGTGAGGAGACGCACGTGTAATGTGTCGGCATTAAGCGGCGGCGCGCTTGTAACGAGCACACATTGAGCCGGTAGCGGCGCGTCACCTCGCGCTCAGCTGCGACCAACGCCGCCTTCCGCTGCAGCTGGCGCTGTCTTCATCCCTGGCAATTAGCCACTTCCTGTAGGCTACAGGCGCCGCCGCTCTTACTGCCTCCGTGCAGTGAGTGTCCTGCGCTTTGTGTCGTCATTCTTTCCACTTCCTTCAAGTCGACACAACAACAACAAAGTTTACGTCACGAAGCCTTACGCTTTAGCATCCTTGTTCTAACGATGTCCATTGTGAATTAACGCTGACGTTTTGACGACTATCTCCATCCGCTTCCTGCCTATCTTACTAAAAATACACTGAGATGGCAGAAGTCGAGGGATAGTGATATGCACGTAGATGGCGGTAGTGCCGCTTACACAAAATACACTCCTGGTAACTGAAATAAGAACACCGTGAATTCATTGTCCCAGGAAGGGGAAACTTTATTGACACATTCCTGCGGTCAGATACATCACATGATCACACTGACAGAACCACAGGCACATAGACACAGGCAACAGAGCATGCACAATGTCGGCACTAGTACAGTGTATATCCACCTTTCGCAGCAATGCAGGCTGCTATTCTCCCATGGAGACGATCGTAGAGATGCTGGATGTAGTCCTGTGGAACGGCTTGCCATGCCATTTCCACCTGGCGCCTCAGTTGGACCAGCGTTCGTGCTGGACGTGCAGACCGCGTGAGATGACGCTTCATCCAGTTCCAAACATGCTCAATGGGGGACAGATCCGGAGATCTTGCTGGCCAGGGTAGTTGACTTACACCTTCTAGAGCACGTTGGGTGGCACGGGATACATGCGGACGTGCATTGTCCTGTTGGAACAGCAAGTTCCCTTGCCGGTCTAGGAATGGTAGAACGATGGGTTCGATGACGGTTTGGGTGTACCGTGCACTATTCAGTGTCCCCTCGACGATCACCAGTGGTGTACGGCCAGTGTAGGAGATCGCTCCCCACACCATGATGCCGGGTGTTGGCCCTGTGTGCCTCGGTCGTATGCAGTCCTGATTGTGGCGCTCACCTGCACGGCGCCAAACACGCATACGACCATCATTGGCACCAAGGCAGAAGCGACTCTCATCGCTGAAGACGACACGTCTGCATTCGTCCCTCCATTCACGCCTGTCGCGACACCACTGGAGGCGGGCTGCACGATGTTGGGGCGTGAGCGGAAGACGGCCTAACGGTGTGCGGGACCGTAGCCCAGCTTCATGGAGACGGTTGCGAATGGTCCTCGCCGATACCCCAGGAGCAACAGTGTCCCTAATTTGCTGGGAAGTGGCGGTGCGGTCCCCTACGGCACTGCGTAGGATCCTACGGTCTTGGCGTGCATCCGTGCGTCGCTGCGGTCCGGTCCCAGGTCGACGGGCACGTGCACCTTCCGCCGACCACTGGCGACAACAATGATGTACTGTGGAGACCTCACGCCCCACGTGTTGAGCAATTCGGCGGTACGTCCACCCGGCCTCCCGCATGCCCACTATACGCCCTCGCTCAAAGTCCATCAACTGCACATACGGTTCACGTCCACGCTGTCGCGGCATGCTACCAGTGTTAAAGACTGCGATGGAGCTCCGTATGCTACGGCAAACTGGCTGACACTGACGGCGGCGGTGCACAAATGCTGCGCAGCTAGCGCCATTCGACGGCCAACACCGCGGTTCCTGGTGTGTCCGCTGTGCCGTGCGTGTGATCATTGCTTGTACAGCCCTCTCGCAGTGTCCGGAGCAAGTATGGTGGGTCTGACACACCGGTGTCAATGTGTTCTTTTTTCCATTTCCGGGAGTGTATAAAAGAGCAGTACATCGTCAGAGCCGTTATTTGCCCTCGTGTGATTCATGCGAAAGGGATTCCTATGTGATTGCGCCCGCACGAGGGGAATTAACAGACTATGAACGCGGGATAGTAGTTGGAGCTAGAAGCACGAGTTATTCCATTTCGTAAATCACCATTCCGAAATCCACAGTCTCAAGAGCGTGCCGAAAAAAATAAATTTCAGGCATTACCTCTGACCGCGGACAATGAAGTGGCCGGACGGCCTTCTCTTAAGACCGATAGCAGTGGCGTTTGCGTAGTCAAAGCTAACAGACAAGCAATACTGCGTGAAATAACTAGAGACATCAATATGGAGCGTACCAAGAACCTATCTGTTAGGACAATGTGGCAAAATTTGGCGTTAATGGGTTATGACAGCAGACGACCGACGCGAGTGGCTTCGATAACGACACGACGTCTCCCGCACGGCCTCTCCTGGGTTCGTGACCATATCGATTGGACCCTACAGAACTGGAAAGGTGTGGCCTGGTCGGGTGAGACCCGATTTCAGCTGGTAAGAGCTGGTGGTAGGGTTTGAGCGCAGCACAGACCCTACGAAGCCATGGACTCAGCCGGCCGGAGTGGCCGAGCGGTTCCAGGCGCTACAGTCTGGAACCGCGCGACTGCTACGGTCGCAGGTTCGAATCGTGCCTCGGGCATGGGTGCGTGTGATGTCCTTAGGTTAGTTAGGTTTAAGTAGTTCTAAGTCCTAGGGGACTGATGACCTCAGAAGTTGAGTCCCATAGTGCTCAGAGCCATTTTGAACCATGGACTCAAGTTGTCAACAAGGCACTGTGCATGCTGGTGGTGGCTCCATAACGGTTTGGGCTGTGTTTACGTGGAATGGAACCGATCATGGAAATGGTTATAATGGTTACGTTTGGCCATTTGGAGACCATTTTCAGCCATTCATGGACATTATATTCCCGAACAGGATGGAATTTTTATGGATGACACCGCGCCATACCACCGGACACTCTTGTTCACCATTGGTGTGCAGAACATTCTGAACAGTTCGAGCGAATGATCTGGTCACGCAGATCACCCGACATGAATCCCATCGGACATCTATGCAACGTAACTGAAAGAACAGTTCCTGCACAAAATCCTGCACCTGCAACACTTTCGCAATTCGGACGCCTATGGAGGCAACATGGCTCAACATTTCTTCATAGGACTTCCAGCGACTTGTTGAACCCTTGCCATGTCGGGTAGCTACCGGGCAAAATGAGATCCTACGCGATATTACGAGGTATCCCATGACTTTCTTCACCACAGTGTAATGAATCGATCTTCCTCGTACACAATTATTCGCAGCAATGAAAACCATTATTAGTGCCGTACAAAATCACTGATCATACGAAACTGAAATGAGCTTCACCATCCAAAAACCAAACCTTTTATATGAAATAGTCTTTCAGTGTTACTGAAAGCTACCCAACTACATCAAGCATTCAGATCGATCATCATTTTTGTCAATTATGTCTCAGCCCCTTATCACCAAATGAGTGGCCTTCTTAACGGTGAGTCTGAAGAAAGGTCGTCGTGAGAAACAGATACTGAATACAAACACGGCGGTGATGAAAATCATACATTGTCTTGTCGCTTTAGTGTGACCATCTGTCAAAAGCCTCAATAACCACCTTTAACAGCACGTAGCGCTGCGAGATTTGCAGAAAGAGTCAGTGAGGTTCTGGAAGTTACCAACAGGTAGGTGGATCCATGCCGATTGTAGTGCAGTGGTCAGCTGCGACAGGTTTCTCGATTGAGAACCATAGAGCGAACAGCCTTATGAAGGTGGTCCCACAGATACTCCATTGCGTTTAAATCTTGAGCGTATGGTGGTCAGTGAAGAACGGCTAAAGGGGTAGGACGTGAAACGGACCGACTTGGAGCAGGAGAGGTATCACAGGACATTTTAATTAGCACTGTCTATACTTTTACAAATAAATTCATAAAACTTTCTCAGCATGACCAGGAAGGATTCAGGATTCACACTCATAGCAGAGAAAGTTCAAGAACATAAGAAAACTATTTTTTTTTTACATGTGAAATTTCATCATTTTTTCACTTGGTACTGGCTGCATTTGTTGCTGCAGGTAAACTTTTCTTCATAAGTAAGTGAGATTCTTCGGTGAATTTTGCACAGCATACAAACAATACTTACAGGTGTATGAAACTCTAGAATTTCCCAAATCTGTTAAAAACTGTGGTAAAAATTGAAATAATTAACTATAAAATTCGAGTTTTCTCTAAACACGAAGTTTAAAACGTAACAGCCCATTCATTTTTCCATAGATTAAATAAATTCTAGAGTTTCATACATCTGTAAGTATGATTTGTAAACTGTGCAAAATTCATCGAAGAATCTCTCTTACTTATGAATAAAAGTGTACCTATAGCAACAAATGCAGCCAACAGTAAGTGAAAAAAAATTATGAAATTTCACATTTCAAAAATATTATTTTTTCTTGTTTTTGAACTTCTACTGCTATGAGTGTGAATCCTGAATCCTTCCTGGTCATGCTGACAAAGTTTTATTAATTTATTTGTAAAAGTATAGACAGTGCAAATTGAAATGTCCTGTGGTGCCTCTCCTTCTCGAAGTCGGCCCGTTTGACGTCCTACCCCCCTTAACTCATCTTTGTACTTTTCGAACCACGCACTTACATTGCGATCTATATGACACGTTGCATTGCACTGCTTGTAGGTGCCGTAGTGCCGAGGACAAACAAACGGCGTATAACACGAGAACAGTTCCTGAACACAACGAGGCAAAATTGCTTTTTATACAAAAAAAACTATGTCTAGTATTAACTGTCATGTTGGAATTGAACAATGGGTGTCATACATATCACAGAGGCCTCCTACACGTTCAAATTTCAGTATCTATTATCTCTCTAAAACCCATCTTCCAAAAATTGTGCATCGGAGTAGGTCAGAGTTCCAAGGTTGTCAGAGTTCCTTAATTCCCGGACAACATATTGCTTCCACTCTCTCAACGAAATGCCAAGATTCTAAATGGAGATGGACCTTAATAGAAGGAGCACTTTCACAGAAGTCGAACTTGAGCGAGAAAACTACGTTTCCATACGCGTGACTTGTAAATAGAGGGAGTAATTAAGTCCGTCCAGAGTGGACTTTTTCGCTTGTTACTCTGGAGAAGAGGGCCGCTGTGAGGCAGCACTTGGAGAGTATCAGTTACCGGCAGATACGCATGCGCACTCCGCTTCGGCGGCGAGACTATCAACAGCAGTGGATCGCTCGTGGTCGCTAAAAGAGCAGAAAAAACTGGGACCGCACACAGTTACGGCTTCTGCAGCCTATCGGACAGCGAACGGCGATTCGGGCTTGGTGTGTGGTCTATGCCACACGAGACGCACCACGTTTCTAGAGTCGACACACCCGAAGTCTGGAGGGGCAGAAAAGCATTGCTGTTCTATCTCTACTGGAAGTGCGCTGAGGTTATACAAGTCATGCCATAGCAGTATGCACGTATACATATGGCGGTAGTACTGCGTAAAGGGGTACAAAAGAACAGCGCACTGCCGGAGCTGTCATTTGTTCTTAGGAGATTCATATGAAAATTTTTCCACGTGATTACGGCCGCACGACGGGATTTAACAGTTTCAATGCCGAATATCTATAATGGTAAGACAGAGATTTAGGAACCAGGTTTTAAATTGTAAGACATTTCCAGGGGCAGGTGTGGACTCTGACCACAATCTATTGGTTATGAACTGTAGATTAAAACTGAAGAAACTGCAAAAATGTGGAAATTTAAGGAGATGGGACCTGGATAAACTGAAAGAACCAGAGGTTGTACAGAGTTTCAGGGAGAGCATAAGCGAACAATTGACAGGACTGGGGGAAAGAAATACAGTAGAAGAAGAATGGGTAGCTTTGAGGAATGAAATAGTGTAGGCAGCAGAGGATGAAGCAGGTAAAAAGACGAGGGCTAGTAGAAACCCTTGGGTGACAGAAGAGATACTGAATTTAATTGATGAAAGGAGAACATATAAAAATGCAGTAAATGAAGCAGGCAAAAAGGAATACAAACGTCTCAAAAATGAGATCGACAGGAAGTGAAAAATGGCTAAGAAGGCATGGCTGGAGGACAAATGTAAGGATGTAGAGGCTTATATCACTAGCAGTGAGATAGGTACTGCCTAAAGGAAAATTAAAGAGACCTTTGGAGAAAAGAGAACCACTTGTATGAATATCAAGAGCTTTGATGAAAACCCAGTTCTAAGCAAAGAAGGGAAAGCAGAAAGGTGGAAGGAGTATAGAGAGGGTCTATACAAGGGCGATGTACTTGAGGACAATATTATGGAAATGGAAGAGGATGTAAATGAAGATGAAATGGGAGATACGATACTGCGTGAAGAGTTTGACAGAGCACTGAAAGACCTGAGTCCAAACAAGGCCCCGGGAGTAGACAACATTCCATCAGAACTACTGACAGCCTTGGGAAAGCCAGTCCTGACAAAACTCTACCATCTGGTGAGCAAGATGTATGAGACAGGCGAAATTCCCTCAGACTTCAAGAAGAATATAATAAGTCCAATCCCAAAGAAAGCAGGTGTCGACAGATGTGAAAATTACCGGACTATCAGTTTAGCAAAATACTAACGCGAATTCTTTACAGACGAATGGAAAAACTGATAGAAGCCGACCTCAGGAAAGATCGGTTTGGATTCCGTAGAAATGTTGGAACACGTGAGGAAATACTGACCCTACGACTTACCTTAGAAGAAAGATTAAGGAAAGGCAAACCTACGTTTCTAACATTTGTAGACTTAGAGAAAGCTTTTGACAATGTTGATTGGAATACTCTCTTTCAAATTCTGAAGGTGGTAGGGGTAAAATACAGGGAGCGAAAGGCTATTTACAATTTGTACAGAAACGAGATTGCAGTTATAAGAGTCGAGGGGCATGAAAGGGAAGCACTTGTTGGGAAGGGAGTGAGACACGGTTGTGGCCTATCCCCGATGTTATTCAATCTGTATATTGAGCAAGCAATAAAGAAAACAAAAGAAAAGTTGGGAGTAGGTATTAAAATCCATGGAGAAGAAATAAAAACTTTGAGGTTCGCCGATGACAATGTAATTCTGTCAGAGACAGCAAAGGACTTGGAAGAGCAGTTGAACGGAATGGACAGTGTCTTGAAAGGAGGGTATAAGATGAACATCAACAAAAGCAAAACGAAGATAATGGAATTTAGTCGCATTAGGTCGGGTGATGGTGAGGGAATTAGATTAGGAAATGAGATACTTAAAGTAATGAAGGTGTTTTGCTATTTGGGGAGCAAAATAACTGATGATGGTCGAAGAAGAGAGGATATAAAATGTAGACTGGCAATGTCAAGAAAAGCGTTTCTGAAGAAGAGAAATTGGTTAACATCGAGTGCAGATTTAAGTGTCAGGAAGTCGTTTCTTAAAGTATTTGTATGGAGCGTGGCCATGTACGGAAGTGAAACGTGGACGATAAATAGTTTAGACAAGAAGACAATAGAAGTTTTCGAAATGTGGTGTTACAGAAGAATGCTGAAGATTAGATGGGTAGATCACATAACTAATGAGGAGGTATTGAATAAGATTGGAGAGAAAAGAAGTTTGTGGCACAGCTTGACTAGAAAAGGGATCGGTTGGTAGGACGTGTTCTGAGGTATCAATGGATCACCAATTTAGTATTGGAGGGCATTGTGGAGGGTAAAAATCGTAGAGGGAGACCAAGAGGTGAATACGCTAAGCAGATTCAGAAGGATGTAGGCTGCAGTAGGTACTGGGAGATGAAGAGGGTTGCACAGGATAGAGTAGCATGGAGAGCTGCATCAAACCAGTCTCAGGACTGAAGACCACAATACCGAATGGTAACGGGAGCTGGACGTACAAGACATTCCAGTTTGGAAACCGTTAAGGAATTCAGTATTCCGAGATCCATAGGGTCAAGAGTGTGCCGAGAATACCAAATTTCAGGCATTACCTCTCGCCACGGACAACGCAGTGGCTGACGGCCTGCGCACTACGACCGAGAGCAGCGGCGTTCGATTTGAGTTGTCTGTGCTAACAGACAAGCAACACTGCGTGAAATAACCACAGAAGCCAATGTCGGATGCACGACGAACGTATCCACTACGACAGTGCATGGGCTGTGGCAGCAGACGACCCATGGCAGCGCATTTCCTAACAGCACGACATTGCCTGCTGAGCCTGTCCTGGGCTCGTGATCATATCGGTTGGACCCTAGGTGACTCAAACCCCATGGCCTGGGTAGATAAGTCCCGAACTTAAGTGGTAAGAGCTGATGTTAGGGTTCGAGTGTGGTGCAGATCCCACGAAGCGATGGACTCAAGTTGTCAACAACGCGATGTGCAAGCTGGTGGTGATCCCCTAACGACGTGGGCTGTGTATGCATGGAACGGACTGTGTCCTCTTGTCTAACTGAACCGATGACTGACTGGAAATGGTTATGTTCCGCTACTTAGATACCAGCCGCTGCCATTCATGGGCTTCATGTTCCCAAACAACGATATGCCATGTCATGTGCCCATAATCGTTAGCGACTGGTTTGAAGAACATTCTGGACTACTCGAGAGAATGATTTGGTCACCCAGATTGCCCGACATGAATTCAGTCGAACATTTATGGGACCTAACAAAGAGGTCAGTTCGTGCACAAACACCTGCACCGGGAAAACTTTCGCATTTTGGACGTCTGTAGAGATAGTATGGATTAACATTTTGCATTGGGAACTCAACGACTTGTTAAGTCCATGCCACGTCGATCGACTGTACTACGTCGGGAGAAAGGAAGTCTGACGCGATGTTAGAAGTCGTCCTATGCCTTCCGTCACCTCAGTGTTGTTGAGTATTTCTTTCTATGACGACAGTGTTGCCTTCAGTGGTACTGCATTTTCTTTCAAAATAGCTACTACAGTCATTTTCAGACTTAGGTGCTCTTCGCCTGATACCACAGGGTAGCCAATACAATACAGGCCCAGAAAATAATTATAAAACTGACGTGCATATGACACATGTTAACGAACAGGAGAACTGCCCATCACAGAATTTGCTGGAAACCGTGATTTCGATACACGAATAGGTTACTGTCACATGCATGGGCACGTGCATCTTCCGCATGCTGTCTCCCGAGAACTTCACTGTGTCATTACGTTTGCGTGTGTGAACGGAGCAGATCTGTTTAGTCACTAGCTGATTGCGCCACGACATGGTAGTCATGATAAACCAGATCGTATTTATTGTCGAGTATTAATCAGACACAGTTCGTCGAAAAATGATTGTTTGCGCAAGAGTTTCAAACTCGAACAAAGTGCTTTGGCAATACTTCCAGCTAAGTCTGCAACTCTTAAACATAGTGGCAAAATGACGCGAAAGAGGCTCTGTAGCGAATAAAGAGGGTAACTATCTGAAAAGACAGTTACTTTACTAGAGCGAAGGAAAACATGGAACGAAGTCCAGCAAAATGGCAGCACCATTAACCTGTGCAGATGGGAATCAAGAGATTGCCGTGTCTAAACACTATGAAAAAAGACTACATCTGTATCGCTACAAATTTACTGTTCTAGCTGAGTCAAAGCGCCCAGATGAACTTTCGATTTTAAAGTTCTGACGGTGGTTTCTGAGTAAAGTGGAATCAGAACCTTTCTATTCTCAGTACTCATTTCTTCAGGTGAGGCCTGGTTCAGGGAATGTGAGTCACAGAACATGAGCCGTTATGCATCAGAAAATCAGCATGTGTACTTCGAAGAGCCAATGCATAATCTCGTTATTGATATTTGGTACGCAGTGTCTGGTATTTCGTATCGTTAGACGAATCTGTCACCAAAATGTTATTGGTAGCCTATCTGTACAGACACTGTTTACTCCACATGTGGATCAGCTCATAGAAGATGAATGACTATACGGATATTTACACCAAGACGCAGCAACAGCAGACACTGCCTTGATAACTTCGTCACGAGTGGGTGAGGGGTTCGGTGAGAAGAAGACAATCAGCAGAAGTAGAGCAGTCTCCTGGCCACCTCGACTCTCTGATCTCTCTCCCTGTGATTTTTACTTGTATGGAAAATTGAGAGCGCATGTGTTCTCAAATAATCGTCACACTGGAAGAAGTACAGGAAAACGCTCATCCAGAAATGGCTCTGAGCACTATGGGACTTAACATTTGAGGTCATCAGTCCCGCCGGCCGAGGTGGCCGAGCGGTTCTAGGCGCTACAATCTGGAACCGCGCGACCGCTACGGCCGTAGGTTCGAATCCTGCCTCGGGCATGGATGTGTGTGATGTCCTTACGTTGGTTGGGTTTAAGTATTTCGAAGTTCTGGGGACTGATGACCTCAGAAGTCCCATAGTGCTCAGAGCCATTTGAACCATCATCAGTCCCCTAGAACCTGCGACCGTAGCAGGCGCGCGGTTCCGGACTGAAGCGCCTAGAACCGTTCGTCCACCGCGGCCAGCAACGCTTATCCCTCAGACAGAGCTGTTACGTGTGTCTCACAGTATGATGAATCGAGCACTGTGTTGGATCACCGTCAACGGAAGCCACTCCCAGCATTCTCTGTGATTTTCTTTAAGATGGGTCAATCCCACGTCAGTCGTATTGTATGACCCAGGCCAGTTTTATATTGCCCATCCCGTACATCACAGTTCCTCGCTTACTAAGCCCTTTCATTTTGATTAAAACGAGGGAGTCCCCGTCGACGACGAAGTAATCAGAGAAATGTAGGGGTATAATACACTGAAGAGCCAAAGAAACTGATACACCGGCGCTGCAGTTATGGACTGTGAGGGTGGTCCCGGCGGAGGTTCGAGTCCTCCCTCGGGCATGGATGTGTGTGTTTGTCCTTAAGGTAATTTAGGTTAAGTAGTGTGTAAGCTTAGGGACTGATGACCTTAGCAGTTAAGTCCCATGAGATTTCACACACATTTGAACATTTTTGTACACATGCCTAATATCGTGTAGCGCCCCAGGGAGCATGCAGAAGTGCCGCAAGATGGCGTGGCATGGACTCGATTAATGTCTGAAATAATGAATCTTGCAGGCCTGTCCATAAATCCGTAAGAGTACGAGAGGCTGGAGATCTCTTCTGAACAGCACCTTGCGAAGCATCCCAGATATGCTCAATAATGTTTATGTCAGGGGAGCCTGGTGGCTAGCGGGGGACTGTTATACACTCAGAAGAATGTTCCTGGAGCCACTCGGTAGCAATTCGGGACTGTGGGGTGTCGCATTGTCCTGCTGGAATTGTCCAAGTCCGTCGGGATACACAATGAACATGAATGGATGCAGTTGATCAGACAGGATGCTTACGTACGTGTCACCTGTCACAGTCGTATCTAAACCTATCAGGGGTCCCATATCACTCCAACCGCACACTCCCCACATCATTACAGAGCCTCCACCAGCTTGAAAAGTCCCTGCTGACACGCAGGGCCCATGGATTCATGAGGTTGTCTCCATACCCGTACACGTACATCCACTCGATACAATTTGAAACGAGACTCGTCCGATGAGACAACATGTTTCCAGTCATCAACAGCCCAATGTCGGCGCTAACGGACCCAGGCGAGGCGTAAAGCTTTGTGTCGTGCATTCTTCAAGGCTACACGAGTGGGCCTTAGGCTCCGAAAGCCCATATCGATGATGTTTCGTTGAATGGTTCGCACGCTACACTTGTTTATGGCCCAGCATTGAAATCTGCAGTAATTTGCGAGAAGGTTGCACATCTGTCACGTTGAACGATTCCCTTCAGTTGTCGTTGGTCCCATTCTAGCAGGATGTTTTACCGGCCCCAGAGATGTCGGCGACTTTATGTTTTACCGGATCCCTGATATTCACGGTACACTCGTGAAATGGTCGCACGGGAATATCCCCACATCATCGCTACCTCGGAGATGCTGTGTCCCACTGCTCGTACGCCGACTGTAACACCACGTTCAAACTCATTTAAACCTGCCATTGCAGCAGCAATAACCGATGTAACATCTGTCTTATACAGGTGTTGCCTATCGCAACGCGGTATTCTGCCTGTTTACATGTCTCAAATACGCATACCTGTACCAGTTTGATTGGCGCTTCAGTGCATTAGGTTTTGTGTCCCGCTGACGACAAGGCTTTGAACGGGGAAGCCGAAGGAGAGAGGTTGCCTGTGTCCTTTCCAGGAGAATCGTCCGGCATTTGTTTTATGTGATTTATGGAAACCACGTAATACCTAAAGCCGTATGGCCTGCCATTGGTATGATCTGTAGTCCTTCCAGTGTCCATTGTCTTCACCATTGCATCGCGAACGTTAGAAGAGAAGTAAATGCTCATAGAGCGGGAGGTTGAGGTTTCGGTGGCGTTTAGTCCGAATACCATTTGTAGCTTACATCCAGCTGAACCTGCTTAGCGTAGTGAGGCCCTGGTCACCTCTAGTCCCCAGCCCCCCCCCCCCCCCCCCCCCCCAAATGCCGTCGGTAATCAAATAAACGATTCCGTTCGGTCAGCAGATGTCGAATTTTGATTACCTTCGAAGGCAAAATGACCCACAGTTAGCTGACATAAAGAAAGTGAACGTATATGTGGAACAGTTTACAGAAAGTAAAATAATTTAACAATTTTGGTGAAATGACGACAACAGTGGCACAGTCATGGATCGAGACAAAGGTAGCGTGAAATATGGAGACAACAGAAATTACGGTATGTGAAATAAAATTCCTTGGATCTAAAAATTCCCACTAGTAATAAATATGGATGTTTCAATACGCCAGAAAGTTTCTGTTATGTATACATGCGTCCCTTAACTACCGCCTGTCCAAGGCAGTCATTGCTTTCATGTTCTCCTCCTTCTTCCTCGTTTTCGTCTTTCCAAACGGACTCAACTCCGTATTTCCTCAGGCTGCTTTTCTTCCCCCATTCTTCTAAAGTTTCTATATGACAAACTCCTGTTTCGGTTTATCTTGTTTCTAATACCCTCTGTCATCTGCCATTTTACTCCCACGCGATATAATGCTTGAGTTTAACTTAGCTAATTATGACGTATTTCTACTCAACAGAACTCATTTTTACTCCACCTGGCGACAACGAACATGATTCGGGGTTGTAATTTTTTTATAATGAGTTTGCTCTGTGTTCGGGTTTAACACTTAATACACTTGGAAATTACTCGTAAGTCAGTCGACACCGACCGTGTGAATATGACTAAACAATAACAGTACGTATGGGTTCAATACGCTTTCATTTGTTGCTGTATTTGTCACGTGGTCCGACCGTGATGCACTGCAATACCTTTTCGTTACTGACATCTTCAGATTTCGTAATTTCGCCTCTTCTTTGTTGATGAAGTCTCATACTTAGGGCTATAGAACGTAGGCTATATCTCTCAATAACAATTTAATAAATGTGTTATGGTTGCCTTCACAGCTGTTGTTTATTTCTCGAAAGACGACATTTGGCTTCGTGAGTCTGCCCTTTTTCTTATTGTTAAATATATGGTCCCATTTCATTAGCGATTATCTGATTTCATCACTTTACGCTCTGTCAACGGACTTGATATAAAAAGTTCACTTTTGACTTTTGTAATAGAACTATAGAAATATAAAGAACTGGGGTAGTACGACTCTCTTACAGGAGATAATGACATCTTTATTCGAGCAAATTAGGTGCAGCTTTTTAAATTGTTTATTGTGGAACATATTTTTTTTTATTTCTTCAGACAGAAAACTGTAATTGTCTCCTGTTAAAGTGTGCAAATTGAACTTATACCCTTCTGCTAAAGTAAGAGCGATTTGCGTTATGGTTACTGCACGTTCTGATCACATGTCAGTGTGAAAATAATAGCGTGTAACGACACCCATATCAAGAGAGAACAGCTGGCGCAAGTGGTAAGCTGCACATGCGGGATGAAAACAGATGCAAGTAGCACGTTTTGTAAGAAGTGCTGTAAGAATAATTTAATTTTAATGTAGTGTCCCAAAAAAGCGAAAATATTTAATCACTACTGGAATGAAATAAAGTGTTTTTTAAATAAAAATAAAATAAAGAGACATACTGCCGGAACAAAAATCTTGTACCAAGGAATCTTATATCCTTTCCTTAATATCATTTCTTCCGTATTTGGTCCACCATTCCATTTACCTGTAAAGACACATCGACTGCCAAAATTTTATCAGTAAACTGTCGAAGTATTAAAGTTCGCGAATTCACTGCCCTCCAGGAAAGTTCTTGCGCTCAAATTATTCTTGGGACCAAGAGCTGGCTGACAGCAAAGTGGGAAGCTCTGCGAAATTTGGCGAGTTCAAAATGGTTCAAATGGCTCTGAGCACTATGGGACTTAACATCTATGGTCATCAGTCCCCTAGAACTTAGAACTACTTAAACCTAACTAACCTAAGGACATCACACAACACCCAGTCATCACGAGGCAGAGAAAATCCCTGACCCCGCCGGGAATCGAACCCGGGAACCCGGGCGTGGGAAGCGAGAACGCTACCGCACGACCACGAGCTGCGGACATTTGGCGAGTCGTGGAATGTATATCGGAAAAACAAATTAGTGTGCAGAGGAAGAGAAGTGTTCATTGCAGTTGACAAACGTATTTTCTCTGTTGATGTCGAAGTTGAGTGTGGCCGTGAAGTTTGTAACGCCGGAAATGCATATCCTCCTAGTCGCTTTTAACAGGTGTATGTGAAACCACGTTAATTGTTGGATGTTTTTACCGGCCGCTCGATTCCGCTAAGACAGTTCTAGAGTCATTCAAAGATAGTCTGCAGTCGGTAGCACGTAAATGCCCAGGTCATGCAATACTGGTTGGAGGAGACTTTTTACCCACCGAGTATAGACTGGGATGCTTATGGATTCATTGAGCCGGGTACAGACAGACAGTCGTGCGAAATACTTTCGAACGCATTTTCTGAAAACTGTCTTGAGCATCTAGCTCGGCAGCCCACACGCAATGGAAATATTTTAGACCTAGTAGCTACGAATAGATCGGACCTTATCGACAGTGTGAATATAGAAATAGGGATTACCGATTATAATGTCATTATAGCAACAAAAGAGAACCCACAAATGACGATGAGCAAAGTTTAGTAGAGCTTCATGCGTCTGTGAAAAGATCTATGCTCGAAGCATACAACAACTAACACTGTCATAGCAAAAGATCTGGTAGAGAACCCAAGAAAATTGTGGTCGTACGTAAAATCGCTAAGCGGGTCTAAGGCTTCTATTCAGACCCAGGTGGAGCAGTCTGGTGTTGTAGTTGAAGATAGCAAAACGAAAGCCGAAGTTTTAAATCTCACGTTCAAGAAATCGTTCCCGCAGGAGAATCGAACAGACATACCGTCACTTCACCATCGGACAGACTCCCGTTTGGTCGTATCCCTGGCATAGAGAAATAGCTGAAAGATTTGAAAGTAAATAAGTCGGCATGTCCGGACGGAATCCCAGTTCGGTTTTACAAAGGGTACTCTAAAGCATTAGCTCCTTACCTAGCTCGCATTTATTGTGAATCTCTCGTCCAGCACAAAGATCCAATCGACTGGAAAAAAAACCTAGTGACTCCTGTATATATGAAGGGTAAAAGAACGGACCCACAAAGTTACAGACCAATGCCCCTAACTTCGGTTTTCTGCAGAATTCTTGAACGTATTCTCAGTTCGAGTATAATAAACCTTCTACAGACTGGGAAGCTTATGTCCACGAATTAGTATGGTTTTAGAAAGCATCGCTCGTGCGAAACTAAGCTTGCCCTTTTCTCACATGGTAGACAGCGAACTATGGATGAAGGGAACAGACTGATTCCATACTTCTTTATTTCTGGAGAACAATTGGCATGGTCTTAAGAAGTAATAGAAAAAATGGTTCAAATGGCTCTGAGCACTATGGGATTCAACATCTGAGGTCATCAGTCCCCTAGAACTTAGAACTACTTAAACCTAACTAACCTAAGGACATCAGACACATCCATGCCCGAGGCAGGATTCGAACCTGCGACCGTAGCAGTCACGCGGTTCCGGACTGAAGTGCCTAGAACCGCACGGCCACCGCGGCCGGCTAAGTAATAGAACCCATTATGTTGACCTCGAAGGCGAGCGTTCATCAGAGACAAGGGTATAGTCAGGAGTGGCCCCGGGAAGTGTGATAGGACCGCTGTTGACCTCCATATAAATAAATGATTTGGGGGACATGGTGGGCAGCAATCTATATTTTGTGTGATGAATGGCAGCTAGCTCTGAATGTGGCAAAATGGAAGTCGATGCGGATGGGCAGGAAGAACAATCCTGTAATGTTCGGAAACAGTATTAGTAGTGAAGTAGTTTAAATATTTGGGCATTACGTTGCAAACCGTTACGAAATGGAACAAACATGGAGAACTGTGGTAGGGAAGGCGATTGGTTGACTTCGGTTTACTGGGAGAATTTTAGGAAAATGCGGTTCACATCTAAAGAAAAAAATGGTTCAAATGGCTCTGAGCACTATGGGACTTGACATCTATGGTCATCAGTCCCCAAGAACTTAGAACTACTTAAACCTAACTAACCTAAGGACATCACACAACACCCAGCTATCACGAGGCAGAGAAAATCCCTGCCCCGCCGGGAATCGAACCCAGGAACCCGGGCGTGGGAAGCGAGAACGCTACCGCACGACCACGAGATGCGGGCTCACATCTAAAGAAGATTGCGTATAGGACGCTGGTGTGACCTATTCTTGAGTACTGCTCGAGTGTTTGGGATGTGTACCTAGTCGGGCTGAAGGATGATATCGAAGCAGTTCAGAGTCGGGCAGCTAGATTTGTTACCAATGGGTTCGAACAACTCGTAAGTGTTAAGGAGATGCTTTGGGAAGTCAAATTGGAATGCCTGAAGGGAAGTTGACGTTCTTTTCGAGGAAAATTTAGAGAACCGTCATTTGAAGCTGACAGCCGAATCATTATACTGCCACCAGTATGCACTGCTCGCACGGACCGCGAAGATACGGGAAATTAGGGCTCATACGGAGGCATGCAGACAGTCGTTTTTCCCTCGCTCTATTTGCGAGTGGAACAGGGAAGAGAACGACTAGTAGTGGCAGATGGTACCCTCCGCCGCGCACCGTACGGTGGCTTGTGGAGTAGCTATGTAGATATAGAGGTAGATATATGGGCTCCCTACGATAAAATGAACAGCTAATACAATTAAAGACAAAATAAAAGGGTATAGGATGGATGAATTCCACCTGATATGCGGATTATCTTCTTAAAACGACCGCATGCGCCGCTAGGGAACTGAAATATATCACCCCACCTGGCTGATGCGACCGATAGCCCACTTTCGAAGGCAATCATAACGCGACTGAATCACGAAGGCGCCGAGCGTGGCGACCCCAGACATCAGTCTCGGGGAGCCGTCCATCCACTCCGCTTTAAATACACACATTTAGAGGCAAATACCTGTCATTACCGTCCGGTGCCCGGGCACAACCGCCTCCTCTCCCGTCTCGAATCTCCTTGGCCCCCTTCGGACGCAGGTCTGCCTCGGGCGTCTAAATATAGCTTCCGAGAATGGCGCCACCGTCGCTATAATGGATCGTCTTTTGATAGCCTGGCTATTAGAGCAATGACATTCGGGAATATTTCGTCCGTTCGGTCTGAGCCGCTGGGGTGAGGCGATCGTTGGGGCAGAAGCGGCGGGCAACGGGAGAGGCGAGCGGGGCGGCAGTTATCGGAAAGCACGAATGCCGTACTTTTAAACGATCGAACGTTTCGACATCGTCTGGTACCAGCCGGTGTAAGGATCTCGTCTCCCGTCTGATGAATTATTGTAATGACCGGCGTGACTCGCGACGGCTTGCTCCTCTTGCCCCCGTGGCTGAACGTCCCCCTCCGCACAACTCCATTGCAACGCCGCCAGCTGGCGCTAGTCACGAAAAGGAATCGTTCCGAGCGTCAATCAGCCGCAGGTAGTCGTCACTTTGGAAATTTTTGCGTTGCGAGTGCGTAGGACTGAGGAGTACCGCTACGTTGAGATGCCGCTCGGTGACGAATTCAGACGGACGGAGTAATGCAGGAGGGGGGCTAGTATGAGAATGAGGAAGAGGGAGAGACGGACAGAGAGCAAGAGAGAGACTCGTAGGGAGGGACGAGAGGAAGAGGAAGGAAGGCGGCTGCCGTGCTCGCAGCTGTACTTCCTATGGCTGACCCAGCGGTCGTTAAACAAATTGGAATCAATGTGGAAAGTTGACGACGTTCGTGGTTCTGAGATGTTAACATGCAAATTGCATTCCGCTCGTATTTGGCCCGACTGCCGGCCTTCCTCCCCCCCCCCCCCCCCCCTTCCACCCCGAGCCCTTTCCACACGGGCGGCGGTGACCGCCGTCTGCGTTGACGACCATCGATAATAATCGTCGTCCAGCTTTCGCTCAGAGGACCCTCACGGTTTCCCGTCTTTTGTCATGGTAATCTCCCGTCTGGCACCTTACCGAATAATGCGACGGACTGTCGCTTTGATCGTGTTATCTATCTCTCCCTTCGGTTTTCTTCAGTAAATAGTACTTTCGAAGTTATACTGCTACTGGGTCAAAAATTGACAGTGAGAAACCGTGGCTGCGTGAAAATACAGGCTAATTTTACAACACAGTGAAAACAGCAATCACACACTGTCGATAACGCCGTTTCACTAGAACAAAGAGGCAAGTTACTGGTTTCGAACAGACAGGTACATCATCAGCCGGCTATTCACTTTCAAAATTACATGCGGCTTACGCTGTACATAGCGACGTGAGCTTATTTTCGTATTGCCATAAGATCCTCGGCGTTGTGGTGCGTTGAATACCTACACTTCGCTAGTCTGCAGACAGCCAAGTTCTTATATATGCACTATCTGAAAGAGGACTTCTTGACTGTACCTGGACCGAATAATGAATTAAAATAACTGAGTGGCGTTGATAAAATGAAACGATATGATTTCAGGCAGGATCCTCTGTTTCGTTCGATGCTGAGGTGCGATTCCAAATTCCAATACAGTTCGATGGCCTCTGTAATGGAATTCCATTTCATGGGGAAAAGCAAGTGGGTTGAGGCTGAAATTGGAATTTGGATTGTAAAGAGAGACTTAGGGTAGTCGGTGCAGTTGTGCAAAGCTAATGTGTGGGAGTGGCGTAGTAATTTAACACATCTGCCTAGTGAGCAGGCCTTGGCATAAATCTTCGATCGTCGCATCAGTCTGCGTAAATACATCATGAATGGTGTTAGTTTTGTGTTACTTCCATTGAAAATACGTCGCCATTTACAGCACTGTTGACTGATTTCTGTGTCGGAATTGTGTATGTTTGTGTGCTCCAAATTGCTAACGGCGCTAATGCAATACGCAGTCTGGAAAATGGCAGGAGAGCAACAAGTATTCTGCACAAAATGTTACTTAACACCATCAGGTTGCCTCCATGCAGGGCAAACATATATTGTCATCACGCCCCTCCTCTCTTACGAGAATCCCTCCCATCTACTCACTCCCCTCACACTACACCATTTTCTATTTAATTCCTTGGAAATAGACTAACCAGAGAGCATCTAAGTCAATTAGGAAATGTGTGAGAGAAGTAATGAGACTGTCTTTTTGTCTATCAAAGTTTTTATTTTTTTAAAAAAACTACACTCCTGGAAATGGAAAAAAGAACACATTGACACCGGTGTGTCAGACCCACCATACTTGCTCCGGACACTGCGAGAGGGCTGTACAAGCAATGATCACACGCACGGCACAGCGGACACACCAGGAACCGCGGTGTTGGCCGTCGAATGGCGCTAGCTGCGCAGCATTTGTGCACCGCCGCCGTCAGTGTCAGTCAGTTTGCCGTGGCATACGGAGCTCCATCGCAGTCTTTAACACTGGTAGCATGCCGCGACAGCGTGGACGTGAACCGTATGTGCAGTTGACGGACTTTGAGCGAGGGCGTATAGTGGGCATGCGGGATGCCGGGTGGACGTACCGCCGAATTGCTCAACACGTGGGGCGTGAGGTCTCCACAGTACATCGATGTTGTCGCCAGTGGTCGGCGGAAGGTGCACGAGCCCGTCGACCTGGGACCGGACCGCAGCGACGCACGGATGCACGCCAAGACCGTAGGATCCTACGCAGTGCCGTAGGGGACCGCACCGCCACTTCCCAGCAAATTAGGGACACTGTTGCTCCTGGGGTATCGGCGAGGACCATTCGCAACCGTCTCCATGAAGCTGGGCTACGGTCCCGCACACCGTTAGGCCGTCTTCCGCTCACGCCCCAACATCGTGCAGCCCGCCTCCAGTGGTGTCGCGACAGGCGTGAATGGAGGGACGAATGGAGACGTGTCGTCTTCAGCGATGAGAGTCGCTTCTGCCTTGGTGCCAATGATGGTCGTATGCGTGTTTGGCGCCGTGCAGGTGAGCGCCACAATCAGGACTGCATATGACCGAGGCACACAGGGCCAACACCCGGCATCATGGTGTGGGGAGCGATCTCCTACATTGGCCGTACACCACTGGTGATCGTCGAGGGGACACTGAATAGTGCACGGTACATCCAAACCGTCATCGAACCCATCGTTCTACCATTCCTAGACCGGCAAGGTAACTTGCTGTTCCAACAGGACAATGCACGTCCGCATGTATTCCGTGCCACCCAACGTGCTCTAGAAGGTGTAAGTCAACTACCCTGGCCAGCAAGATATCCGGATCCGTCCCCCATTTGTTTGGGACTAGATGAAGCGTCGTCTCACGCGGTCTGCACGTCCAGCACGAACGCTGGTCCAACTGAGGCGCCAGGTGGAAATGGCATGGCAAGCCGTTCCACAGGACTACATCCAGCATCTCTACGATCGTCTCCATGGGAGAATAGCAGCCTGCATTGCTGCGAAAGGTGGATATACACTGTACTAGTGCCGACATTGTGAATGCTCTGTTGCCTGTGTCTATGTGCCTGTGGTTCTGTCAGTGTGATCATGTGATGTATCTGACCCCAGGAATGTGTCAATAAAGTTTCCCCTTCCTGGGACAATGAATTCACGGTGTTCTTATTTCAATTTCCAGGAGTGTATATTGTTGACTTCAAAGTAGTTCCCTTCGGCAACTGTTCACCGGTGGAGTCGTTGTCCCCAGTATTGGTGCAGCGCTGGAAGCCTTCAGCTGGTAGGGCCATTAACATGTCGATCACGCTCCCTCGAATGTTCTCCAGATTCGCAAAATTATGTCCGTTTAAGGCATTTTTGAATTTCGAGAAAAGAGAAGTTACAAAGACTCAGATACGGTGAACAAGGGGCTGTGGGACAACAGGAACGCCTTTTGAGGTCACGAATTCCGCGATGGGAGTGGCCGTGTGACATGGGGCGTTGTCATGATGCCGCACCCACTTGTCTGCAATGTCCGGTCTCACTGGATTCACACTTTTCCTGTGACTTACAAGGACATCTTTGTGAAACACTTAGCCGATAGTTTATCCTGGAAGAAGAAATTCTTTGTGCACGATACCCCTACTGTCAAAATAGCAAATCGTCTTTGTTTTCGTCGTTGATTTGCTCATTCGGGCTCTTCGTCGGTAGGGGAGGTGTCTCAGTCTCTCACTCCTCACTTTGCTGCTTTGTCTCAAATTTCGCACTCAAACACCCACGATTCATCAACTGTGATCAACGACTGATCCATTCGTCGTTACTGGCTGTCCTCTCAAGAACATAAACGCGCACGTACCTTCGATTTTCCTTCTCCTTAGCTGTGAAGTTTTTCGGCACCATTTTCGCACAAAACATTTGCATGTACAAAATTTCGGTCAAAATTTGACGTACGGTGAAAGTTGTTGCACTTTCGTATCGCACAACAAATACAGAACTTCACTGGTGGCGCACTCAAAAATCACATGATGGCTGTACGGAGCTTACACACCCCGTGTGTTACACACCCAGTGGTGATAGGAAATGCGTAACATTTGCATATGATCGTTTGCCATACAACCACTTGGTTAGTCTGTACGCAGCCAATCCTTACACATCCACACTCTGAAAGGTATCACGGGATGCAATCAAGGCAACCATATACACTGAAGCGCCAAAGAAACAGGTACAGGCATGCGTATTCAAATATTTAAACAGGCAGAAGGTGGCGCCGCGGTCGGCAACGCCTCTATAAGACAACAAGTCTCTGGCGTAGTTGTTACACCGGTTACTGTTGCTACAATGGCAGGTTATCAAGATTGAAGTGAGTTTCAACGTGCTGTTGTAGTCGGCGCACGTTCAATGGGACCCAGCATCTCCGTTTCACGAGAGTACCTTGAATATCAGGAATCCAGTAAAACATCAAATCTCCGACATCGCTGAGGACGGAAAAAAGATCCTGCAAGAATGGGACCAACGAAGACTGAAGAGAATCGTTCAACGCGACAGAAGTGCGACCCTTCCGCAAACTGCTACAGATTTAAGTGTTGGGCAATCAACAAGTGTCAGCATGCGAACCATTCAACGAAACATTATCGGTGTGAAAACGAGATTTCCATTCTGCAGCGGAGTGTGCACTGATAAGAAACTTCCTGGCAGATTAAAACTTTGTGCCGGACTGAGATTCGGACTCGGGACCTTCTCCTTTACCGGACAAGTGCTCTACCATCTGAGCTACCCAAGCACGATTCCCGAACCGGACCGACAGCTTTAATTCTGCCTGTACCTCGTCTCCTACCTTCCAAACTTACAGAAGCTCTCCTGCTGAGTCGTGCTTTGATAGCTCAGATGGTAGAGAACTTGCCCGCGAAAGGCAAAGATCCCGAGTTCGAATCTCGGTCCGGCACACAGTTTTAATCTGGCAAGAAGTTTCGTCTTTGATATGAGTTATCGGATCAGCAGGATCACTCGTGTACCTTTGATGACTGCATGACACAAAGTTTTCCGCCTCGCCTGCGCCCGTCAACATCGACGCTGGACTGTTGATGATTGGAAACATGTTGCCTAGTCGGACGAGTCTCGTTTCAGATTGTATCGATCGGATGGACGTGTACGAGTATGGAGACAACCTCGTGAATCCGGAGACCACACATGTCAGCAGGTAACTGTTCAGGCTGGTGGAGATTCTGTAATGGTGTGGGGCGTGTGCAGTTGGAGTGATATGGGATTGCAGATACGTCTAGATACGACTCTGGCAGGTGACACGTACGTAAGCATCCTTCTGATAACCTGCATCCGTTCTTGTCCATCGTGCATTCCGTCAGACTAGGGCAATTCCAGCTGGACACCCCAAACATCCGAATTGCTACAGAGTGGCACCAGGAACACTCTTCTGAGTTTAAACGCTTCCGCTGGCCACCTGACTCCCCAGATACGAACATTGCTGAACATACGTGGGATGCCTTGCAACATGCTGTTCAGAGGAGATCTCCATCCCATTGTACTCTTACATATTTATAGACAGCCCTGAAAGATTCATGGTCCAATTCCCTCCAACACTACTTCAGACATTAATCGAGTCCATACCACGTCGTGTTGCGGAACTTCAGCGTGCTTGCGCGGTCCCTACATGATATCAGGCAGGTGTACCAGTTTCTTTGGCTCTTCACTGTACTTTCATGAAGGAAATGGATACTCCAACTGCCAGACAGATATGTCGTTGAATGTATTATGAAACATTACACTGTCATAAAAAATCTATAACCAGTGTGTTAGAATTTCAGTTTCATAATAGAGGAGAATGTTGTACCTCGATACAAAAAATGGTTCAAATGGCTCTGAGCACTATGCGACTTAACTTCTGAGGTCATCAGTCGCCTAGAACTTAGAACTAATTAAACCTAACTAACCTAAGGACATCACACACATCCATGCCCGAGGCAGGATTCGAACCTGCGACCGTAGCGGTCGCGCGGTTCCGGACTGAGCGCCTAGAACCGTACCTCGATACAGTTTTCAGACTGTCGTCTCTAGCCAGCCCCGTAATAGATTCTTATTGCATTTTTAAATGATGGCACTCACTTTATATGTGCTGCAGTCTTTTTCTGAAATCACAAATACGAGGGGGCAGGTGATGCTCCAAAAACGAACAGTAATACTGTGCATTGACGGTCTGCCGAGGATGAACGTAATGCGTTAGGATAACACCATCACAGCCGTACGCGATAATCACCGTAACTTTAGACCGCACCATTCGCACCATCAACAGAACAGGCTCTGCTAACGGTATACTACGCCTTCCACATCGCTGGCAACGGGTTCTACTCAACGCTGCTGACTACTTTTAAGGACAGTAACAGGTGAAAACATGTAACTCTGTTGTATCGGTTGTGAATAAATAGTTGCCACTATTTAAGTTCCAAACCTCGTATTTCGCCGGAAAATTAACGTTTTCCCAAAGGTGAAAACATGTTGCAAAGTGCAACATTGTCATGTACGTAGCAACAAATATTCGACTGATATCTAAAAGCATTTAAATCGTGAAAATCTTGTTAATTTTGTATTTAATAGAGTATGTGCTACATTATTACTCTTACGTACACTCATAATTAGTAAGTGAAATCAGATTAAGCAGAAGTATTATGAAAAATGCTTTACAAATTAAATACAGTTTGAAACTGAAGCTGTTGGTAACTGACACAAATTTCCATTTCCTAGAGAGGTAACATTCTTTAGTCATTAACGAAGCTCAGTTAATTATCAAATATGACATGTTGCGTGATAAAAGGCCTTCTTCCGTTTCAAGGTAAAGGTGCTCAATGACCGACGACTTACGGGTTAAACGTTCATACGTTATATAATTAGTTTTAAAAATATATAGAATTTTGCTTGCCATAAAATTCTGTTACAGAAGAATTACCAATATATTCAAAATAGCTAAAATATATTATACAGCACTTAAGTACGTAGAACTCGTATTTACAAATGCTGTACAATATTACAATATATTATACAGCACTTAAATACGTAGAACTCATATTTACAAATGCTGTACAAAACTCAAGCTGCTCTGTAATAACAACAAAAACTTTAGAAAATGGCTGAAACTGCTAACGGCGGGCTCTAGTGCGCATTGCATCATGTTATTCTAAAATCAGTCACTAGACTGAAGTACCCACCAAAACACAATGTGTGTTCCTACGTGCGCTGTCCTCTAGGTACAACACTCAACCTTACGTCTACAACGTGTAGGTAACAATTTCAGTTTATATCTTTTCTGTACTACAACACACATGTCACAATGTCAGTGTATTACATCGACTACTGGTGGGGTACAATTACAATACATTTCATTCACAACTAGAACTTTACTGTTAAATCATCAGCTGTTGCTCTTGTTAACGATCAGCTGTCTCCTCGAAAATGTTCCCACACTAAAGGGTTCACTTTTTCAGCGAGTATGAAGCACTTCTCATCTTTTGCTAATAACACAAATTTACACTGCTATACAGTGGAATCTGTATGCTGGATCGAATTATACCGGGGGGGGGGGGGGGGGAGGGGGTATTGTAACCTTTAATTACCACCCTTAAAAGTAAAATTTGAGAGTTTGTGTACATTTGTTTTTGTCAAGTCTTCTTTACTTAGTCGTCATCCAGATCCATACATTTTTCAAGGAGTTCCTTGAGCTTCCGTATGTCTGAATTGTAGAAGTCAGTAGATTTTGCCATAAACTACTCTTCCATCTGTGTTGTTAAATCGGCGACCATGTAACGGATACTTCGTGTATGGGGCCGTAAAAGTCACTTGGTGCAAGGTAGGGAGTGTGAGGCAGAAGCTGCAAGATCTCAAAGCCACATTCCCTCGTTTTGTCAAATGAATCTTCACATGAATGCGCCAGTACACTGTCAGCCAGAAGACGAAAGCCTCTGTGAAGCATATCACAGCGTTTCTTAATCAGATCTTCTCGTAACTTGTCCGGAAGATCGCTTCAGTATCTGACAGTGATGGTCTCATTCTTGGCAAGGTAATTCGTGAGGATGATTCAACAACAGCCCCAAAAACTGAAAGCCTGAACATCCCACCTGACTTTATCATTTTGCTGGTCTGTCATGGACACGTGATCCACCTCACAATAGTATCATAAGATTAGAAATCACTTTTGCAAACAGACGATATCTCATCAGGTATTTTCCAGGTACTGTCATCCTTCACATGCAGGAACTGTACTGCACTACGAACCTCAGTTTTCTTCATCTTTCACCTCAGTCACATTTGGCACCTCGTGTAAAATAAAAAAAAATAAAAAAAAAGACACAATTAGCTGAAGTTTTTCAATATCATACGCGGAGTGGCCGATGATGGCACTGACAAAATTTCATCAATATAATAAACTCTGGGTGATAATTAGAACTTTAGTGGCCGTGCGGTTCTAGGTGCTACAGTCTGGAACCGAGCGACCGCTACGGTCGCAGGTTCGAATCCTGCCTCGATCATGGATGTGTGTGATGTCCTTAGGTTAGTTAGGTTTAATTAGTTCTAAGTTTTAGGCGACTGATGACCTCAGAAGTTGAGTCGCATAGTGCTCAGAGCCATTTGAACCAGCCATTTGATAATTAGAACTTTACGATATCCCTCGTGTACTGCACTGTACGTGCGATGGTTCATATGGCTCTGAGCACTATGGGACTTAACTTCTGAGGTGATCAGTCCCCTAGAACTTAGAACTGCTTAAACCTAACTAACCTAAGGACTCCACACACATCCATGCCCGATGCAGGATTCGAACCTGCGACCGTAGCGGTCGTGCGGTTCCGGACTGTAGCGCCTAGAACCACTCGGCCACTCAGGCCGGCTACTTGCGATGTATCAATATTATTTAATAAGCATTGTCAGTATTCTTCAGTGCTTCATTCCTAGCTGATGAACGTTTCAGATCTTTTGCTGTACACATTACGTACTGAGATTAACTATCGACAGTGTAGATTCAGTCCTACAGTAATTCATCTTTCATTAAACCACTTTCTTTTATCAAACCACTTTCTTTTATCAACGCCTGAACACTATAAATGTTATTATCGGGGTAACCCGAAGTGTCAGACCACATATCCACATCACTTTTAATAACATCATAAATATTTGAGGTAGTCACATTACATATTAAGCTATGCGTGTCTATTGTACATTTTAACATTTTGCTTAAGTGTCTTAAAAATATTTTAAACTAGCATTTCCAGGTCTGTGAATTTGTCGAAAACAGTGGTACGTCTTATTAATTCAAGGGCAACTAATTTGTTTTGTAAAATACGAGACCGCTCTTGCAATTTCGTGCAACGATCAGATCAGCAACTCCATATTTGCCTTCCAAACGTTCTATCAGCTTCAAATAACTAATTTCTCACATATTCACATTTTTTTTTTGCCAAAAACACTGTATGACCGTCTGCCTAATTATTGCATGTTCTTACACTGTCTATCTACCTTCAGACACTCCCAATAAGAAGCTCGGTCCCAGTGAGACCATTCCCAGTATGAGCTTAAAATAAAACCCCTGTGAATGTGTGATGGTTATTTAAAATGATGGTGCTGAGTAATGTGTTCTGTATCTGACTGCACGAAATTAAAGTTCGTTCCTGTTCATGATCTGCAAAAATTCCAGTTATCTAAAAAATTCTACAGCTATAGTTTTCAAGGAGTAACGATTTACACAGTTCGTAATTTTCTTCAATTGAAATTAAACTGTTCGGCCTGCAAAACTTCAAAATCAACAATCACACTGAAATAACTTAATAGTTCAAAACTGTTCGGCCTGCAAAACTTCAAAATCAACAATCACACTGAAATAAATTAATAGTTCAATACAGTTTGCCTACAAATTAGAACCAAAATATATCACCTGTAACGTATTGGCTTGTAGAAGGTGACAATTACTGAACTACATGAAAAAATGTAAATTAATTACACACTTTATTCAACATGTAAACATCACTACAGATATTCGTATTTAGGTTATGACGTGTTCGATATGCCTGTCGTCATTGCCGATAATGTGGCTGAGACGAATAGCGAAATTCTACATGACTCACTAAAGCGTCAGGACGTCGATGCTGTGAGTGACCTCCTGAATGACTGTTTTCATCTCAGCAATGGTTTTGGAGTTATTGCTGTACACCTTGTCTACGATGTAGCCCGTTCAGAGCCAGCCGGAGTGGTCGAGAGGTTCCAGGCGCTACAGTCTGGAACTGCGCGACCGCTACGGTTGCAGGTTCGAATCCTGCCTCGGGCATGGATGTGTGATGTCCTTAGGTTAGTTAGGTTTAAGTAGTTCTAAGTTCTAGAGGGCTGATGACCTCAGCAGTTAAGTCCCATAGTGCTCAGAGCCATTTGAACCATTTGTGTTCAGATTAAGAGAATATGGCGGTCAATCGAGGCCCATGCCAGTAGCCTCTGGGTATCACAGAGGCAGAATGCGGTGCCTGAAGTGCTCCTCCAGGACATCAAACACTGTCCTGCTTCGATGGGGTCGAGCTCTGTCTGGAATGAACCACATCTTGTAGAAATCATTTCACTTTGGATAATGGGGGCGAAATCATCTTCCAAAAGCTTCACATACCGTTCGGTAGTCACCGTGCCATCAAGGAATATCGCAGCAATTATTCCGTGACTGGACGTTGCACACCACGCAGTCACCCGTTGAGGGTGAAGAGACTTCTCGATCGCGAAATGCGGATTCTCAGTCCCTCAATGCGCCAATTTTGCTAATTTACGGACCCACGCAAATAAAAGTGGGATTCGTCGCAAAAACCAAACCATAAACATAACATTAATTCCCAGCATGCCCCGCGGCCAGCCGCGCAGTTTTAACGTCCTAACGCAAACAGTTCAGAACTTATGACTATTATATTTCATATAGTTAAATAATTGCCACTCCATATATTCTGAAAGCACGATTTACACTTAATGCGCTGTTAATTCCTGCACTATCTTGAAATATTACAAAGTAGTATTAATTCAACGTTAATCCGCTAAAAGACCGGTCTGCTGCAAAATATAGTATTATGGCAGCCGATTACGAATACATAGCAAGACTAACAATATTAATATCATTTGCATGTTATGCGGCAGTGGTGTTCGCGGAGTTAATTCAGAGGTTCATTGTAAAAATGTTTATTCACTGTTGTTGTTGTTCTGGACTTCAGTCCTGAGACTGATATGATGCAGCTCTCCATGCTACTCTATCCTGTGCAAGCTTCTTCATTTCCCAGTACCTACTGCAGCCTACATCCTTCTGAATCTGCTTAGTGTATTCATCTCTTGGTCTCCCTCTACGATTTTTACCCTCCACGCTGCCCACCAGTACTAAATTGGTGATCCCTTGATGCCTCAGAACATGTCTTACCAACCGATCCCTTCTTCTAGTCAAGTTGTGCCACAAACTCCTCTTCTCCCCAATTCTATTCAATACCTCATCATTAGTTATGTGATCTACCCACCTAATCTTCAGCATTCTTCTGTAGCACCACATTTCGAAAGCTTCTATTCTCTTCTAGACTAAACTATTTATCGTCCATGTTTCACTTCCATACATGGCTACACTCCATACAAATACTTTCAGAAACGACTTCCTGACACTTAAATCAATACTCGATGTTAACAAATTTCTCATCTTCAGAAACGCTTTCCTTACCATTGCTAGTCTACATTTATATCCTCTCTACTTCGACCATCATCAGTTATTTTGCTACTCCGAACTTTTCTTTTGTTTCCTTTACTGCTTGCTCAATATACAGATTGAATAGCATCGGGGAGAGGCTACAACCCTGTCTCACACCATTCCCAACCACTGCTTCCCTTCCACGTCCCTCGACTCTTATAACTGCCATCTGCTTTCTGTACAAATTGTAAATAGCCTTTCGCTTCCTGTATTTTACCACTGCCACCTTCCGAATTTGAAAGAGAGTATTCCAGTCAACATTGTCAAAAGCTTTATCTAAGTCTACAACTGCTAGAAACATCGGTTTACCTTTCCTTAATCTTTCTTGTAAAGCAAGTCGTAGGGTCCTCACGTGTTCCAACATTTCTACGGAATCCAAACTGATCTTCCCCGAGGTCCGCTTCTACCAGTTTTTCCATTCGCCTGTAAAGAATTCGCGTTAGTATTTTGCAGCTGTGACTTATTAAACTGATAGTTCGGTAATTTTCACATCTACCAACACCTGTTTTCCTTGGGATTGGAATTATTATATTCTTCCTAAAGTCTGAGGGAACTGCGCCTGTCTCATACATCTTGCTCACCAGATGGTAGAGTTTTGTCAGGACTGGCTTTTCCAAGGCTGTCAGTAGTTCTAATGGAATGTTGTCTATTCCCGGGACCTTGTTTCGACTTAGGTCTTTCAGTGCTCTGTCAAACTCTTCACGCGGTCTCATATCTCCCATTTCAACTTCATCTACATCCTCTTCCATTTCCATAATATTGTCCTCAAGAGCAACGCCCCTGTATAGACCCTCTATATACTCCTTCCACCTTTCTGCTTTCCCTTCTTTGCTTAGAACTGGGTTTCCATCTGACCTCTTGATATTTACACAAGTGGTTCTCTTTTCTCCAAAAGTCTCTTTAATTTTCCTGTAGGCAGTATCTATCTTACCCCTCGTGGGATAAGCCTCTACATCCTTACATTTCTCCTCTAGCTATGCCTGTTTAGCCATTTTGCACTTCCTGTCGATCTCATTTTTGAGACGTTTGTATTCCTTTTTGCCTGCTTCACTTACTGCATTTTTGTAGTTTCTCATTTCATCAATTATATTCAGTATTTTTTCTGTTATCCAAGGATTTCTACTAGCCCTCCTCTTTTTACCTACTTGATCCTCTGCTGCCTTCACTATTTCATTCCTCACAGCTACCCGTTGTTCTTCTACCGTATTTCTTTCCCCCGTTCCTGTCAATTGTTCCCTTATGCTCTCCCTGAAACTCTGCACAACCTCTGGTTTTTTCAGTTTATCCAGGTCCCATCTCCTTAAATTCCCACCTTTTTGCAGTTTCTTCAGTTTTAATCTACAGTTCATAACCAATAGATTGTGGTCAGAGTCCACATCTGCCCCTGGAAATGTCTTACAATTTAAAATCTGGTTCCTAAATCTCTGTCTTACCATTATATAATCTATCTGAAACCTTTTAGTATCTCCAGGGTTCTTCCATGTATACAACCTTCATTCATGATTCTTGAACCAGGTGTTAGCTATGATTAAGTTATGCTCTGTGAAAAATTCTACCAGGCGGCTTCCTCTTTCATTTCTGAGCCCCAATCCACATCCACCTACTACGTTTCCTTCTCTTCCTTTTCGTACTATCGAATTCCAGTCACCCATGACTATTAAATTTTCGTCTCCCTTCACTACCTGAATAATTTCTTTTATCTCATCATACATTTCATCAATTTCTTCATCATCTGCAGAGCTAGTTGGCATATAAACTTGAACTACTGTAGTAGGCGTGGGCTTCGTGTCTATCTGGGCCACAACAATGCGTTCACTATGCTGTTTGTAGTAGCTTACCCGCATTCCTATTTTTTATTCATTATTAAACCTACTCCTGCATTACCCGTATTTGATTTTGTATTTATGACCCTGTATTCTCCTGACCAAAAGTCTTGTTCCTCCTGCCACCGAACTTTACTAATTCCCACTATATCTAACTTTAACCTATCCATTTCCCTTTTTAAATTTTCTAACCTACCTATCCGATTAAGGGATCTGACATTCCACGCTCCGATCCGTAGAAAGCCAGTTTTCTTTCTCCTGATAACGACGTCCTCCTGAGTAGTCCCCGCCCGGAGATCCGAATGGGGGATTATTTTACCTCCGGAATATTTTACCCAAGAGAACACCATCATCATTTAATCATACAGTAAAGCTGCATGCCCCCGGGAAAAATTATGGCTGTAGTTTCCCATTGCTTTCAGCCGTTCGCAGTACCACAACAGCAAGGCCGTTTTGGTTGGTGTTACAAGACCAGATCAGTCAACCATCCAGACTGTTGCCCCTGCAACTACTGAAAAGGCTGCTGCCCCTCTTCAGGAAACTCACGTTTGTCTGGCTTCTCAACAGATACCCCTCCGTTGTGGTTCCACCTACGGTACTGCTATCTGTGCCGTTGAGGCACGCAAGCCTCCCCACCGACGGCAAGGTCCATGGTTCACTGTGAAGTATTAACTTTTGTAGTTTCAAAGACATTGAAAGATTGTTGTGTCACTAGGTGGGCCTCAATTTTCTCAGATCCCAGATGTATTCGGATTCGCTTTAATGTGAAACTGCGAGTTATTGTGGAAGTTCAGGGAGCTGTAACTCAGTCACCTTGAAGATTGTCTAACACATTTTGAACTAACAACATTTATATGCGATTTCAGCATATGATATCTCAGTTGATAGCATTGCACTATAGCTATCATCGCTGAAGGTACTTATCTGTACCTATTTTATTTCTTGATTTATTTCGTTTTTAACACATTTTCACTATGCAAATGTTTGTCAGAATATCGCATCGTTCACAATTATACAGCAAACAAATTCTGCATGAATACTTTCATATGAATAGCTCACTGTTTTGCCAGTAGCTTTATTTAAATGCTGACTGAAAGTGCTATTAAAATTTTTACTGATTTAAGAGTGGTCAGTAGAATGTGTTAGCGGATACCACAACTGAAAAGAGAATCAAAAGACGTTTCTGTCTTTCTGGTTAAACATTATTTAACGACATTCTGTTGTTGAGCACACTTTCGCAACAGTGCTGGCGTATCTCTTCGTGAACCAACTATTACTTACTTTAATTGTAAATGATCTGAGTGTAAATGAATGATTATGAATTTATTTATTTAAATAGTGTTATAATATACTGGTTTAATCAGAGAAATGGTCAACTTGGAACAACGATGTAATTAATGTTTCAGAGGATGTTAACAGTCTTAAGTGTGATAAAGTTTGCTGTGATTCGCCGGAAATAAGTGAGGATTTGTTTAAGTGACAAGAGGTTATAACTTTTGTGGTTAATTGTGAGACTTGCAGTTACTGACATCGTTACTTTAAAGGAAGGGAACAGTAATTTGATGCTTACGAGGATGATAATGCGATGGATCTTGAGGGTGATTTAAAGCGTAGAGATGATATAGAGATGGATCGGGAGAATGTAGAAGTGGATAATGGTGAAGTAATTGTTTAGGAGATGATTTTAGTGCTGAATGCTACGTCAAGGGGGAACGTGACTACTCTATGTAAAATTGGAAATTGGATGGAAAAATATTGAAGTCATTACTGTCTCATTGGCGGGCACAAGAAAAATTTAAAGCAAAAAGAGATATGAAGGGAGGAAGTGTTTAATGAATTGTTTAATGCTGATAATGACACTGAGGATTTGTTTGATATTATAATATGTACCATAGATATGGAGGAGAAAGGAACGATAACGAAAATAATCTTTTGAAGGAACAATGTTCAGAGAGGGGAGAAACTAAAAAGGTGCAGATTGCAAGTGAAATAAACGATGTTAATGAAGAAAGAAAGCGTCTACTTCTCGAGTCTAAAAACGGTGTTCCCGTGATGGCCACAAATTTTGTTTGTAAGCATAAGAGTCAGTTCGTGAAAAAGAAAAGAGGGCTCGCATTTGAATAGGTGACTAAGCGGAAAAAAGCGAGACTCACAACATACTGACACTGGCGAGACACTGTAAACGCAATAAGAGGCAACAGCGACAGAGTTGCACATTGTGAATGAAGAATGTATGTGTAAATGTGTGTATTTATGTGTATCTTGTGTGTAGTTTTTAACAATTTGGGGGTTATTTCTCTTTTGTACAAGGGGCGACTTGCTGAATTTAAGATGTATGTAAGATGTGTGGAGGCAAAACTTTTTTTCAAGGAGAGTGTCACGATTGTTGGGGCATGGATTTGGGAGGATATTTCAAGGAGTTATATATTTAAATAACTTGTAGTATTTTGGAAGGATATCTCGTGTAATACGGGGTGACAATTATTCAACTATATCAAATAAAATCGTCATAACTTGTAAACGGTTTGCGGTAGGACGTTAAAACTGCAAGGCTGGCAGCGGGGCATGATGGGAATTAATATTCATTGTGATGTGTTGGCAAATGTGCCAACACCTTGTAGATAGAGGAGGCCGAAATGCATGCTATCTAACGCAGACGGGCGTGAATTCTGGAACAGGATAAGTAGTGAATGGTAGCAAGAAAAGTACGTTGCTTTGGGAATACTTAACTTTTATATAGTCCTTTGGTTTACAATGTTCTTGATGAGACATTTCATACGATAACTATCAAACTATGTAAGGCTAATGGCGCCTTGCTAGGTCGTAGCCATGGACTTAGCTGAAGGCTATTCTAACTGTCTCTCGGCAAATGAGAGAAAGGCTTCGTCAGTGTAGTCGCTAGCAAAGTCGTCGTACAACTGGGGCGAGTGCTATCCCGTGTCTCGAGACCTGCCTTGTGGTGGCGCTCGGTCTGCGATTACACAGTGGCGACACGCGGGTCCGACATGTACTAAATGGACCGCGGCCGATTTAAGCTACCACCTAGCAAGTGTGGTGTCTGGCGGTGACACCACACATTGCATGGTTTGGTTAAGCGACGAAGCCGACTATCATTTGGATTGGTTCGTCAATAAGCGAAACTGACGCATTCGGAGGACTGAGAATCCGCATTTGGCGATCGAAAAGTCTCTTCAGCCTCAACGGGTGACTGTGTGGTGTGCAATTTCCAGTTGCGGTATAATCGGTGCGATATTCTTTGATGGCACAGTGACTACCGAATGGTATGTGAAGGTTTTGGAAGATGATTTCATCCTGATTATCCAAAGTGACCCAGATTTCGGCAAGATGTGGTTCTTGCAAGACGTCGCTCGACCCCATCGAAGTAGGAGAGTGTTTGAAGCACCGGTGGAGCACTTTGGGAGCCGCAATCTGGCTCTGCATTATCCAGAGGCCATCTATCATGGACCTCGATTGGCCGCCATATTCTCTGTATCTGAACACATAGGACTCCTCTTTGTGGGGTTATATTAAAGACAAGATGTACAGCAATAACCCCAGAACCACTGCTGAGCTGAGGTCATCCGCAGCATCAAAGTTCCCACACTTCAGCGGGTCATGCAGAATTTCGCTTTTCGTCTGCGCCACATCACCGCTAATGATAGCAGGAATAACGAACATGTCAAAACCTAAATCCGGATACCTGTAGTGATGTTTACGTGGTGAACGAAGTGTATGTAGCCGTAGTTTGTAACTAAATTATGTTTCCTTTCATACAGTTCGATGTTTATCAGCCTGTATGTATAGTTCGTCCTAATTTTTCTTCGGACAATCTTTGGTGTACGGAGGTCATTAATTGTATGTGGGAGGAACACATGTAGTTATTTGCTAAGTTTAAGCTATGTTTCAGGGGATATAATATACGTTATTTTGGATGAGTTTTGAATAGATTTATGAATGTAAGTTTCTGGCGATATATGATAATTTTGTGCAATGTGTGACGGGAGATTTTCTGAATATATGAGACAGCTATCGACTGCATTTAAAGGAAAGGTTTTCTGCACAGGGTAGCATCAGTTTCAAAGTTTATAATTAGGTACAATTGTAAAGAAACGATAAAATGTTGGATGACTTATGGCGTCAAACAAATTACATAGCATGAAACACGTTTTTCTTGTGAGGGGGGGGGGGGGGGGGCGGGAATATGGGTAGCTGAATCAAGTGTTTTGTCTGTGCTATAAATCAGTTTTTTCTTTCTTGCTATCCTGTTTGTGAATGTGTCGATTCAACTGCGAAGGACATTCAGTGCCTGATGTATGGCGACTAGGGAAGTCATGCGATTAATGGTAACTATAATACAGTCGTATTTCTTTAGCAGACTGTGCACTATCTGAATTCGACTCTAAAACACCGATCGTGAGGTGTGTCGGTGATGGTGAATTGCTACGATGTGGTCAATCCAGAAGGTGCTATCAAATGAGTGCAAAAGGACTAAATACCTTTGAAAAGAACGAGCTGACTCGAGAGTTTACTTAAACTTACGTCTACATTAGTCATTTAATTAGTATGTTGCACTTTCATAATACACAACTGGCCATTAAAATTGCTACACCAAGAAGAAATGCAGATTATTACGGGTATTCATTGGACAAATGTGTTATACTAGAACTGACATGTGATTACATTTTCACGCAATTTGGGTGCAAAGATCCTGAGAAATCAGTACCCAAAACAACTACCTCTGGCCGTAATAACGGCCTTGATACACCTGGACATAGAGTCACACAGAGCTTGGATGGCGTGCGCAGGTACAGCTGCCCATGTAGCTTCAACACGATACCACAGTTCATCAAGAGTACTGACTAGCGTATTGTGACGAGCCAGTTGCTCGACCACCATTAACCAGACGTTTTCAATTAGTGTGAGAGATCTGGAGAATGTGCTGGCCAGGGCAGCAGTCGAACATTTTCTGTATCCAGAAAGGACCTGCAACATGTGGGCGTGCATTCCTGCTGAAATGTAGGGTTTTGCAGGGATCGAAGAAGGGTAGAGCCACGGGTCGAAACACATCTGAAATGTAACGTCCACTGTTCAAAGTGCCGTCAATACGAACAAGAGGTGACCGAGACTTGTAAACAATGGCACCCCATGCCATCACGCCGGGTGATACGACAGTATGGCGATGACGAATACACGCTTCCAATGTGTGTTCACCGCGATGTCACCGAACATGGATGCGACCATCATGATGCTGTAAACAGAACCTGGATTCATCCGAAAAAAAAAGGACATTCTGCCATTCGTGCACCCCCGTGTCATCTCGATTTGTAGTGATACGAGGCCGTTGGGATCCAGCACGGCGTTCCGTATTACGCTCCTGAACCCACCGATTCCATATTCTGCCAACAGTCTTTGGATCTCGACCAATGCGAGTAGCAATGTCACGATACGATAAGACGCAATCGCGATAGGCTACAATCCGACATTTATCCAAGCTGGAAACGTGGTGGCACGCATTTCTCCTCCCATACACGAGGCATCACAACAACGTTTCACCAGGCAACGCCGGTCAACTGCTGTTTGTGTATGAGAAATCGGTTGGAAACTTTCCTCTTGTCAGCACGTTGTAGGTGTCGCCACCGGCGCCAACCTTGTCTGAACGTTCTGAAAAGCTAATCATTTGCATATACAGCATCTTCTTCCTGTCGGTTAAATTTCGCGTCTGTAGCACGTCATCTTCGTGGTGTAGCAATTTTAATGGCCAGTAGCGCATGTGTTGCATTTATAAAATTTATGTCGATAATATGACATGTCCTAGGAGGTACATACTGTTTCATACACAACAAAAAGGTACATATGCTATTGCTCTGAGATACAAGAAAGGTATCCTATTTACTGTGTTATATATGTATGTATTATGTTACGTACCTTAAATCTGGCCCAACTTGCAGTTCCAAATTAGCGTACTAATGTGCCACATTAAGGGGAGGCGTAGAACGGTACGAGTATGCAGGCGAGTTATTCGTCCACCCAGTAACTTGTATTGAGGAGAGCTGAATTTGCTTGCTGGAGTGGGTGCGAGTCAGCTGGACGAGTACGACAAGTAGCCACCCCGGGCTGTCCAGGTGCAGAGAGACATGCAGCACCACCGCAAATGGGTAAATCCAAATGCTGGAAACTCGGACGGCTGTCGCTCACATTGCCCTTGTGCGAGGCGCAATGCTCCAAGAAATGGCGCAGTGTTAGACATTCTTTAAGGATCGCTACGTTACAGCTCCCTGAACTTCGACGATAAGTCATCTGCATACTGAAGCGAATCTGAATAAATCTGCAATGTGTGAAAAATGAGATACACCAACGACACAACAAGATTTCAGTATGTTTAAAACAACAAAAATTAATATTTCACAGTGAATAAACATTTTCATAATGAACCTCTGAATTAACCACATTTATACACTTCAAGCGATCTCAGCATATGATAACTCATATGAGAGCACTGCACTAGAGCTGTCGTCTCTGAAAGCTACTTATCTGTATCTGTTTTCTTCACCTATTATGTTTTTTATACTTTTTCATTGTGTAAGTGTCTGTCATCCTTCACAATTACACAGCAAACGAATTCTGCATGAATACCTCATATTCTGTCACACTTGCGTATTTCTTTAATCAACAGTTTACATTTTGCCGGTAACTTTATTTAAATGCTGACTGAAAGTGCTATTAAAACTTTTACTACTTTAAAAGTGGTCAATCATATGTGTTAGCGGACACCACAACTGAAAAGAGAATCAAAAGATAGTTCTGTCAAGAAGGAATAAATAACTGAAAAAATGGCTCTGAGCACTATGGGACTTAACATCTGTGGTCATCAGTCGCCTAGAACTTAGAACTAGTTAAACCTAACTAACCTAAGGACATCACACACATCCATGCCCGAGGCAGGATTCGAACCTGCGACCGTAGCAGTCGCGCGGTTCCGGACGGAGCGCCTTAACCGCGAGACCACCGCGGCCGGCAAATAACTGAATAAACGTTATTTAACGACAGGCTGTTGTCATTTATTGTGAGCACACAGCGGCAATTGTGCTGTCTTTCTTGTTCATGGACCAATTATTACTTATATTTATTGTAAATGATCTGATGTAACCGAATGAGTATGACATTTATTTATTTATTTACGTATTATTTATTATTATTATTATTTATTTATTTAAATCGTGTTGTAATATACTAGTTTATTCTGGCAAGTGGTCAACTTGAAACTGATTATGTCTGTAAAGCTTAATGACGATGTATTTCCGGTGAGGATGGCCTTGAGCCAAAGGAAAAGCAGACAGTAGCAAACCACTACATTAGTGGAGACTCTTGCCTCTGGTAACGAGTGGCACATTTATACATTTGCTAACCATCTCCCCATGGCTTCACCCATGCATATGCTCGACGCATATTCTGAACACACCTCCTGCTCTACCTCTCTGTGTCACCGGCCGGAGTAGCCGTGCGGTTCTAGGCGCTACAGTCTGGAACCGAGCGACCGCTACGGTCGCAGGTTCGAATCCTGCCTCGGGAATGGATGTGTGTGATGTCCTTAGGTTAGTTAGGTTTTAATTAGTTCTAAGTTCTAGGCGACTGATGACCTCAGAAGTTAAGTCGCACAGTGCTCAGAGCCATTTGAACCATTTGAACCTCTCTGTGTCCACCTGTGCATCTCACGCTCCCACCTCTATCTTTCTCCTCTTCCCATCTCTTTGTGCATTTCCTCCATACATTCTTGTTGACAATATCTTCCTCCTCCCTTCCTCTGACCATCCCTCCTCTCCTCCTTCTGACAATGTCCTCCTCCCCCTCTTTCTTCCACATGCCTGCTATCCCCCTATACGTTCCACCAGTCTCATGCATTGTCCCTCCTCCCCTTTCTCGTTCATTTCGTCTTCCCCCTCACTCTGTCAATACCCTCCTCTATCCTTCTCAGTCTGTCCCTAGCCCTCCTCAATGGCACATGTGCACCCTGTAAAGCAGTTCAGTAAAGCAGTACAATACTACTCCCACAACATACATGTCATCATGCACATCAGGTGCTTGAAAAATCATTTATTTCCCTGATGTGCGGAACTCCGAAACAACACATGTCATGCAGGGCAGCATACATATTGGGGCCCAGAAAACCGTCTGTTTCCATGCTATGCCAACCAAGTTGGTATGGCAAGCCAATACTGTTCCCACACAGCATACCTGTCCTGAAGAGCAGCCTATACGACAGGGATTGGAAAAATACATTTTTGGCCCTATCTCTCTGCTCCTATTGGAGCTAGGGGGTTATGAACCCCTCACTGCTGGTACTCATGAGGCCTGCCGTTTCTGTTCCAAATTTGGATGAAATCGATCCAGATGTTTGGGAGGAGATCCCAGTCAAACACATGTACATGGATAAACTCTACTTATATATATAACAGATTTTTCTCCCTAAATCCTCTCTTCAATGTCTTTGCGTAACGAATTATCTATTTCTGGTTCCTCAAAGCCAGCCACTCAGTTTGTTCAACAGACCAGCCCAGCGTTATTCGCGCCACTCAATTGAAAATCCGCAAACAATAAGCGGCGGCAGTGTTTGCAAAGCAGTCTCCCGGCCTGGCGGCGTTCATCTGCCTCTGTTTAGCCGTACCCGCCGCGGCCGGTACCTGCGCCGTAATTAGCAGGCGTGGGTGGCTGGCGACCCGCGCTAACAGTCAATTTCGTCAGCGGCCGCAGCCGCAGCTGTCGCTCTCCCACGCTGGCATCCTTCCACCCCTTACCCCCCCACCCCCCCCCCCTCACCGCTCTCTCCCGACTCGTACGCCTGCGCTGATAGCAAAGCCGGCGTAATGCTGCTGGGGCAGGCGATATCCACCTGTCATCAGACGTACCGAAATTATACCCGAGTTTTATTGAATGCAAATTGCGTGGTGAGCGTTAATTAAGCAAGTCGTCTTGTTTTAGCTGCATGAAGTCTGAAATGTAGGTAAGTAAAACAAGAGACGCCTCTTCAGCAGTATAGTGACTGCCACTTGCAGGTATCAGATTTGATTTCTAGCAAAACAAAACAGCTTTTTTCTCGCTTGTTAAAAACCGAAATGGACTCATTTTAACTTCATTATGCCAAATGTCGTTCTGAAGGTTGTTGTTGTGGTCTTCAGTCCTGAGACTGGTTTGATGCAGCTCTCCATACCACTCTATCCTGTGCAAGCTTCTTCATCTCCCGGTACCTACTGCAGGCAACATCCTTCTGAATGTGCTTAGTGTATTCATCTCTTGGTCTCCCTCTTCGATTTTTACCCTCCGCGCTGCCCTCCAGTACTAAATTGGTGATTCCTCGATGTCTCAGAACATGTCCTACCAACCGATCCCTTCTTCTAGTCAAGTTTTGCCACAAGCTCCTCTTCTCCCCAATTCTATTTAATACCTCCTTATTAGTTATGTGATGTACCCATCTAATCTTCAGCATTCTTCTGTAGCACCACATTTCGAAAGCTTCTATTCTCTTCCTGTCTAAACTATTTATCGTCCACGTTTCACTTCCATACATGGCTACACTCCATACAAATAATTTCTGAAACGACTTCCTGACATTTAAATCTATACACGATGTTAACAAATTTTTCCTCTTCAGAAACGCTTTCCTTGCCATTGCCAGTCTACATTTTATATCCTCTCTACTTCGACCATCATCAGTTATTTTGCTCCCCAAATAGCAAACATCCTCTACTACATTAAGTGTCTCATTTCATAATCTAATTCCCTCAGCATCACCCGACTTAATTCGACTACATTCCATTATCCTCGTTTTGCTTTTGTTGACGTTCATCTTATACCCTCCTTTCAAGACACTGTCCATTCCGTTCAACTGCTCTTCCAAGTCCTTTGCTGTCTCTGACAGAATTACAATGTCATTGGCGAACCTCAAATTTTTTATTTTTTCTCCATGAATTTTAATACCTACTCCGAATTTTTCTTTTGTTTCCTTTACTGCTTGCTCAATATACAGATTGAATAACATCGGGAATAGGCTACAACAGTGTCTCAGTCCTTTCCCAACCACTGCTTCCCTTTCATACCCCTCGACTCTTATAACTGCCATCTGGTTTCTGTACAAATTGTAAATAGCCTTTCGCTCCCTGTATTCTGAAGGTAGCAGGGGTAAAACACTCGGTGTGAAAGGCTACTTACTGCCTGTACAGAAACCAGAGGCCAGTTATGAGTCGAGAGGCATGAAGGGAAAGCAGTGCTTGAGAAGGGAGAGAGATAGCGTTGTAGCATATCCACGACGCTATTCAGTCTATACACTGAACAAGCAATGAAGGAAACCAAAGAAACATTCTGAAGTAAGAATTATAGTAAAGGGAGAAGAAGTAAGAGCTTTGCGGTTTGTCGATGACACTGGAATTCGGTCAGAGACAGTAAACGACGTTGAAGAGCAGTTGAACAGAATGGACGGTGTCTTGAAAGAAGGAAAAAAGATGAACTTCTATAAAAGCAAAACAAAAGTAATGCAATGAAATCGAATTAAATCAAGTGATGCTGAGGGTATTACATTAGGAAACAAGACACTTAAAGCAGTATACGAGTTTTACTATTTGGGGAGCAAAATAATTGATGATGGCCGAAGTAGAGAGGATGTAAAATGTAGACTGACAACGGCGAGAGAAGCGTTTCTGAAGAAGAGAAATGATGCGAAACACAGATTTAAATGTTAGGAAATCTTTTCCGAAAGAATTTGTATGGACTGCAGCTGTGTATCGAAGTGAAACATGAATGATAAGCAGTTAATACAGGAAGAGAACAGAAGTTACTGCTCCGGAAGAATGGTAAAACGGGCAGATCACGTAACTAATGAGGTGGTATTGAAGGGAATAGGGAAGTAAAGAAATCTGAGGCACAACCTGACTAGGAGGAGGGATTGGTTGTTAGGATACATTTTGAGACATCAAAGGGTCACCAGTTTCGTATTAGAGGGATGTGCTGGGAATCAAAATCGTCAAGGGAAACCAAGAGATTAATACAGTAAACGGATTCGGAAGACTGTATGTTTCAGTAGTTATTCGGAATTCAAGGCGCTTGCGCAGGAGAGAGTAGCATGGAGAGTGCCATCAAACCAGTCTTTAGACTGAAGACCACAACACCAACGCCAAATAAGATGTTTCTTTTATAAACAGGAAACGAACATTTTAGAGACTTCCTGGCTGATTCAAGGTGTGTGATCAGTACTCGAACGGTGAATCTTGCTCCTTGTATCACTCGGGGGAAGGAAGATTAGGTTTTAACGTCCCGTCGACAGTGCAGTCATTGGAAAGTAGCATAACCACGGATTACAAAAAGATGGGGAAGGAAATCGGCTTCTCAAAGGAACCATCTCGCCATTGGCCTGGAGCTATTGAGAGAAATTACGGAAAATCAAAATCTGGATGGCCAGGCGGGAATCTGAGCAGCCGTTCTCCCGAGTGCAAGCCTAGTCTACTAACCACTGCGCTTGGTCGCTGTCTAAGAATGGAAAATACTTTATGCTGTTCCGCATCATCAACAACTTTCTCGTAGTCTATGAGAGCAACTTATGTTCCTTTTCCTTCCTAAATTTGCCATCTATTATAAATCGTTTCTCAAGTGACTTTGCCTCTTCTTGAACCAATATGCTCCTCTCCTAATCTGTTCTCACTTTTCACGTCTTTTCTTCGATAAGACATTCTTGTGAGTATCTTTTATACATGAGATGGTAAACTAATGGCGCGGTAATTGTCACACCTATCCCGGTTTGCGATCTTCGAAAGTATAGTAATCACCAGAGTATTATTTTCAAAAGTACAGATGATACAGAAAACACAGTGTCTTCCTCTTCGCTAACTAAATTGAAAACTTTGGTCCGATTGTCACCAGAAGATCTAAAATATTATCCACGTAAGTCGATTCTCTAATTGTTCAGAAAAGAGGTTTTGAAATCGTGTACATAAGCCTATCCGCCGTAATTATTCTAGACACATCAGACATAAAAGGTGAAAGTTTCCCTTTTACTACCACACGATCAGGAAACTAACGTCCGGAATACTTCAAATTTTATACGAAGCCTTCTACCACTACGGCTCCTAAAGAAGGTCGTCTTTCACAATGCGCAGTTGCGATGTGTGTCATATCTGACACCTATCTTTGACGCATATCATTTCTCTTGTAGTATCTATAATAGGTCGAGGGATATCACACAAGTAACGTGACAGCGTGTCTAACTGAACAGTGACAACCACAATTGTTAATGTTACAATACATATTTTCCATCCAGTCGAGCGAAATTGAAGGGCACTCTTGCGTTTAACTATATTTTTATAAACGACTATCACTCATTCAAAAGCTTATGGCCAAAAAGTGGTAATATGTCCCGTAATTAGAGACTTTTGCTACACATGGGAGCCGCAAAGAGAAAGTGATTGTTAAAGATTAATATTGCTTTCTTTTTCTTGTCGTATCGGCCATTTGCGAAGCGCTCTACTTCAGCTGCACTGTTCTTTTTCCTTGGGCCTGGGATTTATAGCACAGTGTTCCGCATTCGTTTCCTATGCTGTTCATCCGCTTTCAGTATTTAGTTTTAACTTTTCTTGGAAACCAAGGTACTCTTTGTCTTTTTTCTTGAGCGTTTCCAGATATGCTGCTGTGTTACGTCACACAGGTCGTCTTCTACCTCGGTACACAACATCTATTTGGTTTTCTTGTTCAGAAAATAGTGAAAGATGCGGCATTTCAACCTTGTGGGGCTCTTACGAGCAATGTGGCTGTAAACATCAATCCTCCTCCTGCGAATGGTTATCTTTTCTACATGTGTAAATAGTTCATGGTTCTTTCGCCTCCCGAAACCAATATTGTGTTTGTCTGGACATAAAGTTTACAATTTATGTACTCCCTACATTGGTATACTTCTTGTTAAGCATGGATGATGAGGGGCAGAGGTTGCAGGCTGGGTCCGCATTTGGCAGGAGATGGTTTCGGAACCTCTTTCGACCACCCAGATATTGGTTCCCAGTCGTGCCTCTAAATCAATACAAGTGAATTCCGAGATGGCTGTTTTTAAAAAGACACGTTGGATTTGGTTTCCCAATCTCCCAGGTGGAACTCAGATAACGTTGCCAATGTGCGATTAAAACCCTAACCTTCCTTTCCTTTCATGGGAGTCAGCCGGTATTCAGATACAAACATTGCTTCTAGCGTGTCAGTTCTTGGCACAAAAGATGCTTCCAACGCAAGTACATTCATTTGCTACTGAGGCCATGATACCAAATTTGTCCACGACCAGCTAGCGATAAATACTCTCTTTTCCAGCACTTCATACTTCTCGCCGCGTTTCAGAACTCCTAATGTTATTACAATCGCCATCCTCAAATATTAATCAGTCGTCGTCCTGCAGTCAGCTTCAAATTTTCTTAAAAGAACGGTGCCGCCACTCCAGGGATTCCCATTTCATTTCTCGAAGCAGCTCTGTAATACTTGAGTGCTGTTTGAGCCTAGCTGTAACAAATCTAGCAGCCCGCCTCTGAATTGCCTCGATGTGTTCCTTTAATCTAAACTGGTACGCATTTCAAACACTCAACAGTAGATGCCACTAGTGTCCCATACACAGTTTCCTTCACAAATGGACCACACTGTCCCAAAATTCTCGCACTAAGCCGAAGTTGACCATTCGCCTGCCCTACTACAATCCTTCCATGCTCTTATCGTTTCATATCGCTTTGCATTATTACGTCTAGATGTTTAATTAAGTGTCAAGCAACACACTACTAATATTGTATCCGAACATTATGGATTCGTTTTTCCTACTCATCTACAGTAACTTACATTTTTCTACATTTAGAGGCATCTGCCTTTCATCACAGAAACTAGAGGTTTTGTGTAAGTCATCTTGTATCTTTCTACAGTCACTCAAAGCTGACACATTCCCCTACACCACAGCATCATCAACAAACAGCCGCATAGTGATGTCTGTAGCGGTCCTATCACACTTCCCTGGGGAACTCCTGACAGTATCCTTGAGTTTGATGAACATTCGCCAGTGAGGACAAAATACAAGGTAATGCTACTTGAGTAGTCTTCGAGCCCCCCAGATATCTGGGAACCTGTTCCGTATACCCATACCTTCGTTAACGGCTTGCAGTGGGGCATCGCGTCAAGTGTTTTTCGATAATGCACGGATATGGAATCTGCCTGTTGCCCTTCACATCCATGGTTCACGGGATATCATGTGATGGAAGGACAACTTGAGGGTCGCACGAGCGATGCTTTCTACACTGATGAGTCAAAGCATTATAACCACCTGCTTAATAGCTTGAGTGTCCGTCTTCGGAAAGGAATACATCACTGATATCGCGTATCAGGGATCCGACAGTTTGTTGGTAGTTTTGCGGAGGTATCTGGCATTAGAAGTCTACACACGGGTCACGTAATTCGCGTAAATTACGGGCCGCTGATTTGCTACACGGTGATGGCACCAGATAGCGACCCAGATGGGCCCCATAGCATTTACATCACGCGAATTTCGTCGCCGGGACATCAACGTAAGTTCACCATAATGCTCCTCAAACCACTGTAGCACGGTCCTGCTTCCGAGACACGGACAATTATACCGCTGAACGCTGAGATCGCTGTCGGGAAATGCATCAAGCATGAAGGGATGGAGGTGGTTTGCAGCTGTCAGCGTGCCTTCGATTACTACCACAGATGATCACGTAGGGGTCGCCTGCTGCGAAGCCCCTTGTGCGTGCACCAGTATTGAGCTCTTCGGCAAAGCTGCCACATATCGCCACCTATCCTACTTTACAGAGCGCTTTCTATGAAGAGTCGTGGACGTCTAAACATTTAACGCCTTGGTAGTTTCACTGTCCATCTACCTCTTTCCGTAGATGCTGACGACTGTAGCACGTAAACAGTCGACCAGCCTCACCGTTTACGAGATACTCGTTCATAGGCTCTGCATAATAATAATCTGCCCTTTGTCAAGCTCGCTTAAGTCGATGGATTTCCCCATTTGCAGCCCACATCTTCGCTAGAGTGATTCCCCGTCCGTATCTGCTCCTCTTACATACCTTTTTGTTACCACGTGACGTGCCCATAACACCAGAGGACAGAAGCTTTTCCGTCTCAAGGTAATTTATTGTATTTGAACTGAAAATATTTTCGTAATTTTCCGGTTCCGGTGTTTTAGTCTGCTTATATACAGGAGTCTCCTGCGCTTTTTTCCAGTCAATTGGGACTGGCATTTGCCTGGAGCAACATGACTCGGTTTTATACAGAGAGGTTATGACAGTTTTAGTTCCTGCGTGCCATAGGCGATTGGCAAAGTAATTAGGGAAGGGAAATATTTTATTGGTGTGCTATGTATTCTACGCCAGGTATGCTCCGGTGATTTGTCGAATACACATGTAGATGGAAACCACAGTCCAGTATACAGTTCGCTGTTTGCACTAGGACACAGACTAGAGGTTTTTGATTTAACCTAGGATTGTGAAGTGATCTGGAACTGTGCCACCATGACTTCTTCCCTCACTGGTCCAATATTTGTGAGGTAAATTTCTCCCTCCACCTCGAATAAACCAGGGAGATGCGTTATGATCCTAAAAGTTTCTGGGGACATTGAGGCTGTTCACGAGGGGATTTTAAACCACAATTCAAGATTTAAGAAGACTTGTAAAATTATTTTTACTTCCAGTTCTCAGTTAGTCTTGCCTGTCACAGGAGTCAGTTAACGTGATTCACTAACTCTCTAACCCTCCACGTATACAGAGGTGACAAAACTAATGGGATAGCGATATGCACATACACAGATGGTGGTAGCATCGCGTACACAAGGCATAGTAGGGCAAGGCATTAGCGGAGCTGTTATTTATGATCAGGTGATTCATGCGAAGAGGTTTCCGACGTGTTTATGGGCGCATAAAGGGAATTACCATTTTGAACGCAGAGTGGTAGTTGGAGCTAGACGCATGGGACATTCCATTTCTGAAGTTGTTACGAAATTCAATATTCCGAGACCCACAGTGTCAAGAGTGTTCTGAGAATACCAAATTTCAGCAATTACCTCCCACCACGGACAACGCAGTACATAACGGACTTATTTAACGACCGAAAGCAGCGGTGTTTGCGTAGAGTTGTCAGTGCTAACAGACAAGTAACACTTCGTGAAATAGCAACTAAAATAAATGTGGGACGGACAATGAACGTATCTGTTAGGACAGGGTGGCGGAAAGTGGCGTTAATGGGCTATGTCAGTAGACAAACGATGTGAATGCCTTTGCTAACAGCACGACATTGCCTGCAGCGCCACTCCTGGGATCGACTCGCAGACCTCACGAAGCAGTGGACCCAAGTAGTCAACAAAGCACTGTGCAAGCTGGTGGTGGCTCTATAACGCTGTGGGCAGAGTTTACGTGGAATAGATTGGGTCCTCTGGTCCAACTGAACCGATCATTAACTGGAAACGGCTATGTTCTGGTACCTAGAGACCGTTTTCAGCCATTTATGTACTTCAAGATCCCAAACAACGCTGGAGTTCTTTAAAATAACAATGGGCCATCTCGTCGCGCAGCAGTTTTTCGCGATTGCTTTGAAACACATTTTCGAAAATTTGAGCTAATCCAAATCGCCCTACACGAGACATAATCGAGAGGTCAGTTCGTACACAAAAACCTGCACCGGGTACACTTTTGCAATTTTGGGCAGTTATAGAGTAAGCATGGGTTAATATTTTTATAGGAAAATTCCAGCGACTTGATGAGTTTGTAACACGGTCGAACTGTTGCACTACGCCGAGGTTAAGAGACGTCCAATACGATATCATGGGGTGCCTCATGGCTTTTGGCACCTAAATTTGTACTCCATTTATGAGGTCTGCTGCTGAGAATATTGACTCATTCAGAAGAAAATGCAACATTCATTCAGCGAACACTAGCAGGTAAAACGCTTTCCACTTGCATAAAACCTCTTGCATAGATATGTGTGCATGATTCAGGAGGTTTCATTTTAAATAGGATTGAAGTGATAAGCCCAAGTGGAAAGATGTCGATTGGAATACACTCTTTCAAATTCTCAAGATGGCAGGGGTAAAATACAGGGAGCGAAAGGCTATTTACAATTTGTACAGAAACCAGATGGCAGTTATAAGAGTTGAGGGGCATGAAAGAGAAGCAGTGGTTGGGAAGAGGGTGAGACAGGGTTGTAGCCTATCCCCGATGTTATTCAAATTGTATATTGAGCAAGCAGTAAAGGAAACAAAAGAAAAATTCGGAGTAGGAATTAAAACCCATGGAAAAGATATAAAAACTTTTCGAGGATCGCCGATGACATTGTAATTCTGTTATAGACAGCAAAGGACCTGGAAGAGGAGCTGAACGGAATGGACAGTGTCATGAAAGAAGGATATAAGATGAACATCGACAAAAGCAAAATGAGGATAATGGAATGTAGTCGAATTAAATCGGGTGGTGCTGCGGGAATTAGATTAGGAAATGAGACGCTTAACGTAGTAAATGAGTTTTGCTATTTGAGGAGCAAAGTAACTCATGATGGTCGAAGTAGAGAGGATATAAAATGTAGACTGGCAATGGCAAGGAAAATGTTTCTGAAGAAGAGAAATTTGTTAACATCGAGTATAGATTTAAGTGTCAGGAAGTCGTTCCTGAAAGTATTTGTATGGAGTGCAGCCATGTATGGAAGTGAAACGTGGACGATAAATAGTCTAGACAAGAAGAGAATAGAAGCTTTCGAAATGTGGTGCTACAGAAGAATGCTGAAGATTAGATGGGTAGATCACATGACTAATGAGGAGCTATTGAATAGAATAGGGGAGAAGAGAAATTTGTGGCACAACTTGACTAGAAGAAAGGACCGGTTGGTAGGACATATTCTGAGGCATCAAAGGATCGCCAATTTAGTATTGGAGGGCAGCGGGAGGATAAGAGACCAAGAGATGAGTACACTAAACAGATTCAGATGGATGTAGTTTGCAGTAGGTACTGGATGATAAAGAAGCTTGCACAGGATAGAGTAGCATGGAGAGCTGCATCAAACCAGTCTCAAGACTGAAGACCACAACAACAAGCCCAAGTGTTCTATTCTAAATTAAAGGTTGCCTTGTGACACACAGGTGGTGGGTTCCTCGATGTAGCCAAGATTGCTTTGATATGTGTTTTCTACTCGTATACTCTCACCTTTTTTGTGTTTTCTTTAAAGTCCTTTGTTCCTGATCAACGTTCTGCAAGTCATGCTCTGATTCGTTCCATGACCTAACTGTTTTAGTTCGTATGGCTCCTAGCAACCAGATACATATAAATTAATAGATAAATAAATTTCTGTCATCTCAAGTCTTCCTCGCTGTAGCTGAGGCGTCACAAATAAACGGCACTTCCTGTCGGTCAGTGTAATTGCCAGATGAATCATCACTCCAATTTAATACAGAAGTTAAATTAAGATAGTCACTTAATAATTACCTTTCCAGACACGACTAACGTTGTACGCATAAGTAAAAGGAGCCTTTTCATTAAAAGAAATGCAAATATCTGGATCGCCCCCGCGATGCAACAGTTGCCTATCGGCGAGACGGACGAGGAGCCCCGTAATGAAAAAGCGGAGACCCCCACGGCACGTCTTTTCCGCCTCCTTAGCTCCCTCCCCTCATCTCCGGTGAAGGACGCGTAGCACGTCTCATTTGGCGTGGTCCCTTCTTTTTCTGCGTCTCGGGCCTCCTTAATTGAAATCGTGAATTAGATTTCGCGAGCTATCCGTGATACAAAATGAGGGAAGAAGGCCCGAGGGTATGTAGAGAAGGAGGCTCAAGCACCAGTACTGAATGCCAGAGACTGTAGATACTTGTAGCCCTGAGGAACGAGCTATGATGAGCACTGCATGAGATGATACTTCGATCGAGGGCACGCGAAGCATAAAAGTGAAGATGCTGTCCTTATTATCAGCAACATCGGAAACATTACAAATTTCCTTCGTATACATTTGAGACAAGGACTCACATCAGGCTCGAAAATTTCCAACTGAAGGTACTTTACGACACTAGAATGTTGCTGAACAGATCAAAAAGGTAAAGAGACAGTCCACACAAATTAAAAATGCATGAATATATTCCTCACGCACATCAAATTTTTAACAACCGCCTTTTTGAATATAATCTACATCTTATAACTTGTGTTTATTCAACTGGGTCTCGTTGACTGCTTTAGAGATAATCACAGCGGCCTAGCTCGAAACGAAAATATTATGTGCGTAACAACTTATCTATCTGTAATACCCTTTTATAAAATCAGCCACGACGTAAAAACACATGGATTTCTGCTAGGGACAGGTTTAGAAATCAGACTGACTTCATTTTGGTGAGACGTATTTCGGTCCTGGTTTGCAAGGTCCATCCTAGTGCAGACTGTGGCACGATCACATCGCGCTATGTGGATAAAACTGAATTTGATCAACAAGGCGAGGTTAGGAAAGGTTCGTACTAAATACAAAAATAGCCTCAAAGAGTTTGGAGAAAGAATGAGACTCAAACTCCAGCAGCTAACGGAAGAAGGAGTAGCCTCCCAAACACGAGAGAAAATGAAGGAAAGAACCAGTTCGTCTCCTCTTGAGCAGATTTTTTTATATCCGTCAAGCGAAGCCTCCCTGGATTTTGGACACTGCTCTACTACTGAATAAACATGGCACACAAACTGCTGAAGATGAAGAAGCATAAAAAATACTTAGCTCCAAAACACAGCGCAGGTGCCGAACTGACAAGATACAAGCACCGAAAGCTAAATCAAACGCATGACCTCTTCAGTGGATAAAAACAATTACCCGAGAGCTCAAGTCGTGCCCGCGGGTGATGTAAATGGCAACCTTATTACAGGCAAGAAAGAAGAAACAGTTCAAACAACACTTGAAACCCTGTATTTCAAAGGAAATAACATCGAGACACAGAACGTTTGCATGGAATGTGACACGGAACCTGATATTCTATACCGTGAAATCGAGAATGGCACCAAACATCTGAAAAACAACAAAGACCCCGGTACACACGGTATTTTCAGGGAAATGCTGACTGTGGAGAACTGGTGAATGGCCTAAAAAACGATCAGTTAGGGACGGCTCCAATTATCGCATTATATCATTAATACCGCATGCCAACAGAGTTCCCCTGCACGTAATGATTCAACGCCTAAAGAATTTCTTCCTGCAGTCTCAGACATCTGTAGAACAAACAGGTTTTGTGACAAGTACCGGTACTACAGAAGCAAGCCTAACTTTTGAGGCAGCTCGAAAAATGTCGTGACCTCATGGTCCTTCCCTTCATTTGTTTCTTCAATTACGAAAAAGTCATTGATTGTGTCGTGTGGGAAAAGTTGTGGCATGTGCTCATTGAATTGTGGGTTCCAGCACATTTATTATGATTTCTAAAGGGTTTTTACAACAGTCATACTGCCACCATAAAGGTGAATGATGAATACTCGGAGTTTCCCGATGTGACAAATGGAGCCAGACGATTTTGTATACTGTCACGTCAGCTCTATAACATCTATGCAGAATACGTCATCAGGGAGCACGCTGGATGACTGGGATGGTGAAATTTCAAACGGCGGCAGGAAAATAAACAATCTACTTTCTGCGGATGATACCATCTTCATTGCAGGAAGTGAGGAAGAACTTACGGATCTTTTCTGCAGAGTTTAAGTTTAGATCGAGAGATAAACATGAAAAAGACCAAACTAATGGTTATTAACAGACCCAGTTTAAATCAAATCCTACTTACAGGTTGCTTAAAGGATCTGGATGTAGTGAATGATAGTGTAGGATCTCTGATAAATCACACAGGTAAGTGTGACATAGAAATAAAACGACGAATCGCCCTTGGCCGGGTATCAATGGTTAAAGTAAATTATAGACGAACTGGGCCGATCCAAAACAACGAAGATGAGCTATGTCGAATCACTGGTGTGCCCCGTGTTCTCGTACGGCTGTGAGATGTGGCCCTTGAAAGCCGATGGCAAGAGCCGAAATGATCTCTTCGATATATGATGTTGACAGAAGATGACATTTGTAACATAGACAAAAGAAAAATCAATGCTTCCCTTCTGAAAAAACTTAGCATCACAAGAAATTTATCTTCCTTTTCAGCCAAGAACAACCAATAGATGGCTAGATCAAGCGAAGAAGATTACCGGACAACTACTTCTTATTACATTAAAAACAGCTGAATATCGCCGTGAATGGAGATGTTTAGTCGAAGACTGAGTTATTTAAGAAGTGAATGAAGAAATTAGGTCATGACATTGAGAATTTAGGAGACAAAAAGCCATTGTAACCATAAGGCAATTATAGAAAAAATCATTGCTAAAGTACAAAGGGCAGATAAAACAAATTGGAAGATTTACGTGTTCAGTAAGCCAAACAAAGAGACAGCCATGTCACATCTCAAAGACGAACGCAAAATACTTACCTCTAGGCAAGAGCATAAAGAAGAACTGTGGCTTAAGTTTTAGAAGAATAGCTGATTATGCGCTTGATAGATATAGAGTATACTCGTACGCAGTAGAGTACTTCACAGTATACAGCAACTGTAAGGGAATTTCTAAATGAAAAGCAGCTGCTGCATAATACGTGTACAACAAAGTATAAGGCAATAGATAGAGATATGCTACATGAAACGCGACTGGTTTTCGAGAGGGGAATGTGTCAAGCTTTCAGTGACAACCGCAGCAGAGTCTTATGGAAGTACCTCTCGCAGAACACAAAGATTATAGTCATAGGTAAAAGCTATCAGTGGGACCAAGTTTGCGTCCAGAGACACTCATGGACTGCAGAGAAACAGAAACTGGAGGTAGCAAAGCATAGGTAGAAATTCTGAAATCTGTTTTAATATCTTGCTTTTAAGGAAGATACAGAGTTTTCGAAGTTTAGTTTTCGCACCAATGAACAGATGTGTGGTATAACAATTCCATACAGAACTGTCAGCTGAGTTAGCATCCATTTAATAGCTATGTACTGTAGATCACTCGGAAAAAAAGTTGTGCGCAATGATTGGAAGGAAGTACAAGACACACTCCTCTACTACGACGGTAGAACCCTGTGATCCGTAACACTACCATTCCACTCTCATTAACATCTACATGTTAAAGAATTCTAGAATACGTTTTTAGCTCTAATGTAATTATTTCTAACTGAGTGATCTCCTCCATGCCAATCTGTAAGTACTCTGAAAACATTGATCACGTGAAATCTAACTTCCACCTTTCTCACGTGGTGCCGAAAGCCATGGATCAAGACCATCAAATGGACGTCGTACTTACCGACTTCCCAGTAGTATTTGACTAGGTACCACACCTACATTTATGAACAAGAGTGCGATTGCATAGGGTATCAAGTATCTCATTTTGGATGGAAATTCATTGACAGAAGTAGATCTGGCTTGCCTCAGCTAAACGTGCTGCAAACACTGTTGCCCATTCATGTAAATGTAAACGCCGTCTACAGTCCCTGCCAGAATCTATCGTAGATACAATAAGGAAGAGGAAATTAAGGTTTTACGGTCATATTTACAGAGAGTGACAGTAGCTTAACAAACAAAATTTTTAATTTGATTTCCAAATTAAAGAACGGGATCGCTGGACAAGAAGGGATTTGAGAAAACTTAACATCACAGAAGACACCATACAGCACAGCGAAAATTCCAGGCTACTGATGAATACTGCAATATTTCCTGTACAAAAACCACAACCTAGGAGGGACATGTCAAATTAACAGAGACAGGCCATAAGCCAAAGCATGAAAAAGTAAGCCCTGGGAAGAAACAAAAAAAGATTCTGTCTTAGGCTTAAGTTCTAAGCAGTCTGTAATGGGACAAATTCTGCAATTTATATAAATAAGTGAGTAGTATTGTCATCAAGTTCATTTCCTTGTGTTGACCTTATTGTATTTCTTTTCCTATAGGTTTGTTTGGAAAAATTCTGCTATCAGTCATGATTTTACCTTTTGCACTACGCGTTTCGGGTAATGATTCCCATTTTCCAGTGCGTTTTTCGTGTATTATGCCATTTGTACGTGATGCTGTCGATGTGAAGGTGCTGCAGAGTTCTGCCAGTCCGTACGACCGATCGCCGTGTTATCCTCTGCCAATGGCGTCATTAGATATGGTGTGAAGAGACGCTGGGTCAAGAAGCTCGAGGCTGAGTGTATCCTGTTCCAGTCCTCTCACTAAGAAAATGCCTGTCAATCCCGGGGATCGAACCTAGGTTAACGACCCTGACTTAGCTATGATTCAGCTATAGAGGCGGACCCTTATTGTCACGTGATATATTATTGACCTGACAGGAAACGTTATGATCACCTAAGACTTTTTGCAGACGATGCAGTTATACCTAATGAAGTACTCCCCGCAAAAAGCTGCGCAAATATCAATCAGATCTTGATATGATTTCAAAGAAGTTCTAAGGCTCCAAATTGTATAAGTACTCAGAAATGTAAAATTTTGCACTTCGGAAAACACAGAAAGGTAGAATCCTAATATTGCAGTCTCAACGATTCACGGTTGCAATCAGACAACTCATTCAAAAACGTGGTTGTAATAGGCTCACTCGTAGGTAAGGCAAGGTAAGGCATGTGGTAGACTTGGCAGGAAGCTGCGAAAATGCAGTCAAGTCTACATAGAAGACTGCTTCCAAAACAATAGTGCGGTTCAATCTAAAGTACTATACACGAGTAGTAAATAGAGCTAACACGTGGTACTAAAGTATAAAACGAAGGGCGGCGTGCGTCAACATCGTACTGGTTCAAATGGCTCTGAGCACTATGGGACTTAACATCTGATGTCATCAGTCCCCTAGAACTTGGAACTACGTAAACCTAACAAACCTAAGGACATCACACACATCCATGCCCGAGGCAGGATTCGAACCGCCGACCGTAGCGGTCGCGCAGTTCCAGACTGAAGCGCCTAGAACCGCTCGGCCACACTGGCCGGCGAGTATCGTACTGTGTTCTCACAAGATAGCATCACAAAAGTGCTGAAAGAATTGATTGGCAGACGATTGAAGATCACCACATTTATCCCGTAAATGCTAATTTACAACGTTTCAAGAAGCAGAATAAAGTGAAGAATCTAGAAATATTCTTTACCCACCTAGGTATCGCTTTCGGTAGACACCGCGATTAAAGTAATTACGCCATGAACTGAGGCATTTAAGCAGTCATTCATTCGCGCTCCATACGCCATTGCTGAGAGAAGGAACCGTATCGTGTGGTAGCAAGCTGAGTATCGTTTGATAAGCACTATACATTGGTTTACAGTACATGTATGTAGATACTACTGTACGTTGGTTTACAATGTATGTATGTAGATATTGCTGTAGATAGCAGTTTGAAGCGCCGTACGTAGAGGAATCATTGCGCATTGGCGCCTCTGTTAAACACATGCGTTTCTATGGTGGTCAGTGGTGAAGTTCCTCTAGGGTGATTGGTTTTTCAATGCACGCATTTCACCTACAAACTGATGAAAACACTGGAGCCTTGTATTGTATAGGAATTTCACCATGGGCCACCAGTGAAGCAGAGTCTCGCCATATCTAGGAGCGACTGCTTCACCAGGTTATGAGGAAAATCCTAATGATGTTGCTTTCGCTCCAAAATGGATCTGAGCACTATGGGACTTAACTTCTGAGGTCATCAGTCCCCTAGAACTTAGAACTACTTAAACCTAACCAACCTAAGAACAGCACACACATCCATGCCCGAGGCAGGATTCGAACCTGCGACAGTAGCGGTCGCGCGGTTCCAGACTGTAGCGCCTAGAACTGCTCGGCCACCCCGGCCGGCCTTTCGCTCCAAAATAGCAGTGTGAAATAAAATACATTTTCTGTTTCCGTGTGCTACGAGGGACAATTAAGGATCTGTTTCCAAAAATTTTGAAAATCAACTATTTTCCCATGTCCCCTGGAGACTGTTATCCCTCTTGGTTTAGTCTATAAATTCTGGCCTATGATGCATTGCTCGTTTCCACATGGATCGCACCTAATTACGCATGACCACGACAGCAAAAATAGTGAATTTTGAGATTAATATAGAGGCATACCGAAAAACGATTCTTCCGGCATAAAATCAGTGATTGAAAACAGCACTGGCATCCACCGCCACAAAATGTAAAGCGGATTGCAGAGCATGTGTCTCGTGTGGATTAAGACTTAGATGTAGAGATAACTTGGAAAAAAAATCATTTCCATCCAGTTCCACTACAAGTTAACTTCGCATTGTGATGTGGAAAGGCATCGACTGTTTTTGTTAACGACTCGGTCTTCCCGACAGACGGAGCTGACTCGAGTAACTTCTTCCTCTGCCTGTAGAGTGAGGCATCTCGACGAATGACATAATTCTTTATCCCGGCTCCCATGTCGTCCCAGTAACGCTACTTCTGTTTTATTAACTTTATGTGCAGTACCTGAAAGACAGCAGGCGGAATTGAAGGTGACAAGCGGGAAATAACATTGGCCCGTTTCCGTTTTAAGCACGACCGCCGGCTCCGTTGGTGCACTATTTCTTTTTTTCCCTTCTTTTTTTTTGGCTGCAGCAGGCAGAGGATGACGGAGACAGGAAGGGCGGAGGAAGGAGGGAGGGAGGGGAGGGATTTTCCTATTAAGATGGTGATTAGCCTGCTCGCCGCCTGCGCGGATCCCGCGGCCGCCATCGCCGCGTCAGCTCTTAATAAACAAATTTCGAGGTCGACTTTGGTGCGGCGGCTGGCTCTGTCTCCGCCGCTGCCGCCGTTCGTCAGATGTCTGAACGCTGAAAGTAAGATGCAGATTACCGCGCCGACCGCATCACTGTCAAAGAGACAAGGCCCATCAAAAATGCATTTCGACCTCAGCGCGAGGGACAGGCAGCTCATCGCTGACTGGCAGAAGGCAATATCGCTGTCGTGCGGCTACAAGCCAACAAAAACAAGGCTGGCAAACCGCACAGGTCCGTCAGCGACAGGCATTTTGTTTCTTATACATCTGGGAAACTCCAGTTAATCTCAGCACCAAATAGTGCCTTTTTCACAATTTAAAGGAAGGGATTCTTAATCAGTAGTAAACTTGTGTGGTGGTTCCTCTTTCATCCCGTCTTGTATTTGCTTCGGGAATAGTTGTTCTGTCCGACCTCCGACCTATATGCAACATGAGGCTTCTAGCTGTAACTCCTCGGAGGGAACCTACACAATCTGAGGTTAAACTACAAAAATGTAATCCTCTGCATATAAAAGATTTCTTACTTACAGGGTGTAGAAAAATATCCGCTACCAGTCACAATAAAAGATTTATTTGTCACACGACCGGTTTCCGGCTTGCACCCACCCTCAGGTGTTTATACTTTCATGTACATGTTTATACTGTTGGAGATCACTGTATAAATATAAAATAATTATATGCTGGTGACTACATAGATACAAGTGGGACAATTGTAAGTGGTAAGGCAGCATTTGACGAAAATATATCTATACTTACATGAAGATGAAGCACCCATTATTACAGTTATGCTGTGGTGATAGTTTTGCCACTTAGTTACACACTTACTGTCATTGTCACGTCCATATTTCAGTTTTACCAAGTATAGCTTCATATTCCACTATTTTTCTACACCCTATATAGGAACAGTCAAGGAGTTTGAGAGCATCCACTATGGATAAAATTCATTTCTTGCTTATCATGAACAGGTCCCTGACAACTCTGACCAATCAGACGAAGTCGAGTGTAGTACGATACTAAATTAACAAAATATGTGAGAAAGAAGGCACAAAAGTCTAGGAATAACTCAGCTTCTCAGTATAACTAATTCATTTACGATGAAGCACCAAAGACACTGGTACAGCCATGTGAACTGAAATACAGAGATATGTAAACATGGAGAATACGGCACTGCGGTCGGCAGCGCCAAGACAAGTGTCTGGCGCAGTTGTTAGATCCGTTACTGCTGCTACAATGGCATATTATCAAGATTTAAGTGAGTTTTAACGTGGTGTTATAGTCAGCGCACGGCCGATGGGACACAGCACCTCCGAGGTAGCGATGAAGTAGCGATTTTGTAGTAAGACCATTTCACAAGTGTATCGTGAATATCAGGAATCCGGAAAACATCAAATCTCCGACATCGCTGCGGCCGGAAAAAGATCCTGCAAGAACGGGACCAACGACAACTGAAGAGAATAGGTGAAAGTGACAGAAGTGCGAACCTCCCGCAAATTGCTGCAGATATCAATGCTTGACCACAACAAGTGTCAGCGTGAGAACCATTCAACGAACCATCATCGATACGAGATTTCGGAGTCGAGACCCCCACGCGTGTACCCTTCATGACAGCACGAAGCAAACCTTTAGGACTCGCCTGGGCCCGTCGACAACGACATTTGACTGGTCGGACGAGTCTCGTTTCAAATTGTGTCGAGTGGATGAACGTCTGTTGATTTGGGGACAACCTCATGAATCCATGGACTCTTCATGTCAGCAGGGGACTGTTAAGTTGGTGGACGCTGTGTAATGGTGTGGGACGTGTGCAGTTGGTGTGATATGGGATCCCTGATACGTCTAGATACGTCTCTGACAGTTGACACGTACGTAAGCATTTTGTCTGATCACCTGCATCCATTCATGTCCACTGTGCTTTTCAATGGACTAGGGCAATTCCAGCACAGCAATGCGACTCCCCACACGCCCAGATTTGCTACAGAGTGGCTCCAGGAACACTCTTCTGAGTTTAAACACTTCCGCTGGCGACCAAACGCCCCAGACATGAACTTTATTGAGCATATCAGGGATACCTTGCAATGTGCTGTTCAGAAGAGACCTCCACCCCCTCATACTCTTACGGATTTATGGACAGGCGCCGGCGGCTGTGACCGAGCGGTTCTAGGCGCCTCAGTCCGGAACCGCGCTGCTGCTACGACCGCAGGTTCGAATCGTGCCTCGGGCCTGGATGTGTGTGATGTCCTTAGGTTAGTTAGGTTTAAGTAGTTAAAAAGCAGGTCTAGGGGACTGATGACCTGAGATGTTAAGTCCCATAGTGCTTAGAGCTATTTGGACCATTATGGACAGGCCTGCAGGATTCGTGGTGTTAATTCCCTCCAGCACTATTTCCGACATTAGTCGAGTCCATGCCACGTCGCGTTCCGGCACTTCTGCATGATTGCAGGGACCCGACACTATATTAGGCAAGTGTACCAGTTTCTTTTGGATCTTTAGTGTGTATGTACATTGAGGGGGGGGGGGGGGGGAACCACTGCTGTAAGCTGCAGCATAACATGAAGCAGAATCCGTGGCGACGAGCGAAAATGTGTACCGGACCGGGATTCTAACCCGGGATCTCTTGCTGACTAGAGAGGTGCGGTAACCACTGCGCCATCTGGGACACAGCGCTAAGGCAACTGCACAGACCATCTCGTTACGCCTCACGGTCGATCCACACTGAAGCTGACAGCAGTGGTCCCTCTTCAGTTTACATACAGTGTTTCACAGCTGCAGGATCTGCGTGATGTCTGTTCTTTCGAAGGAACAGACAGCGCATATTCAAATAATTCATTTATCATAGGTAAATTCCTTAGAATTACACTGAAAAAACCTTACGTAATATATCAAGCAACTCAGTCACATCAGTATGGTGTACACTAATAAAATATGTTCAACAGCTATTCATAACAACACAGTTACATTTCCACATAGTCGTACAAGTACGCAGTCAAATCCCTAACTATTTTAAAGTCCCTTAAGATCAATCAAAATTCTGTTAAAGAAAACTCGGCAGTCTTCGATCATTATCATGAATATGACGAAACAGAACTGTCCGTCTTCTTTTTATGTTTATATTCATTTACAGCGGTGGACGACGATAATCTTTTTATTTGGCGTCGATAACAGCCTTCGCCATTGGTCGATTTTACGCCGCCAGTGGCAAGGTACTCAGAACACTGGTTGTTCCTGAGAGCGTTGTCCACAAGTATCCCACCATTCTGTAACGTATTTCTTCACGTGAACCAAGTATGTGAATTATTATTTTCAAAAAGAAAGTTTTCTCTATTTTGTATGACGCTCTTTAGTTGTAATTGAAAAATAAATTTTGATAAGAGGAAATTAACTAGAGTGCCTTTAATTAAAAGAAGCAGCTAAGTACAAAAAAGTTTAAATTATCACACGGCACAGATAGATTTTCCACTAAGAGAGAGAAAATTAATAATTCAAGATTTTGTCCAACCTCCTTTGATACCGTGGAGTGGCCTGCACACATCGTTTGTTGGCCGTATGCCGATCATTAATATTACGCGTTTTGCACGCAAGTACTCAACGGAAACTGCGTTTACAGACCGGCTCAACATTTCTCATGGCCAGCCACGGTGGCCGAGCGATTCTAGGCGCCTCTGTCCGGAACCGCGCGACTGCTACGGTCGCAGGTTCGAATCCTGCCTCGGGCATGCACGTGTATGATGTCCTTAGGTTACTTAGGTTTAAGTAGTTCTAAGTTCTAGGGGACTGATGACCTCAGATGTCAAGTCCCATAGTGCTCAGAGCCATTTCTCATGCGTCGGCAGTCTTGCAGTTCCCCTGCTGAAACATAGAAAAGTTTCCAGGCAAGGTTAATGTTGTTGAAATGAAACACTGGTAAACAACTACAATTATTTATATATTGAAGATACTTTCAGATAGATAAATACTTTACACACCTTGAAAATATGTTTCAAGTACAACTGCCTGTTACAAAATCATTCGAGAGAGCGATAATTGAGAGAGGGCGATCGACAAGAACGGAGACATCAATAGATAGCGGGCCTCAGAAGAGAGAGAGAGAGAGAGAGAGAGAGAGAGAGAGATAGAGACCGCTCGTATTTATATAGAAGTAGATAACTAAAGGAAACTTTAATGTCATTTTTCCTCAGTCTGTTCCTATTCTGGAGGCCTCTCGTGGAAAAATGTTCGATGAGACTTTGCTTCGCTCCTTTCCGGCGCGGCTGATTGCATAAAATTTGATTGTTGTCGCCGCTTACTCTGCGTCTGATGCATTATTTGCCAATTAAAAAATACAATTGCTCTTTTTCGCTAATTTTCACATCTGTATGCTCTCTCACACTTGAGAATGAACTACAATTTTACATTATAAGACAATTTAAAGACGATACACGAAATTAATACAAAATACAGCGTTTGTTTTGTAGGTTTACGTAAATTACTTTAGATTTGGGGCTTAAATTTATTTACACATCAAAAGAAACGTTTCATATGTATTCTCATCTGTCAATTTGCACTCATCTCATTCAACAGATTTCTTCAGTATTGTATTGGGTGAAACGTAAAAATACCTCGGCAATAGGCGGACCCATACTCGTATTTACTGTTAAGAGACTGATAATGACGTGACCTGCAAGAGGAATATATAAACGCCTGTTCCATTCATATCTAATGCACTGGTCGTGAGAAAACTGAAAGAAACTTATTAAATAATATAAACTCACCGAACTACATATCAAGTCACCCCCTAAAAGACCATTGTGGTCTCTTTGGAGTGCTACTCATGGAGCAAAAGCGTACAAAATGGATTTCCCAAAACAGATTTATAGCAAGCCTTGCTAGTTGCATTTGTACATTATTCTGCCCAAAATAGTTCCTAGAATTCCTTCGAAGTAAAATTAAGAGTGTACGTGATTAGTGATATGGATATTTCTTCGGGTTTTTGTCTATATAGATGCAGTCTCAACGAAACGGTGGTGGTGCCGTATGTGTAATCGCAAAGGAGGTTTATCTACAAGGAGGCTACACATACCCGCGGTGCCTGAAGAGGGGCAGCAGCCTTTTGAGTAGTTGCAGGAACACCAGTCTGCATGACTGAATTATCTGGCATTGTAATATGAGAAGACTATAGTACAAGTGGTGTTAAGTCCAAAAAAATTGTATTTTGAGAACGGATTTATAGTACACTCTGTATTATGGAATCTTTGCGCAGACTATTGAATGAAGTTGCCACCAAAAGACACATGCAATTTCTCTGATGAAATTAAGATGAAGACTTCTGTGCAAGAGAATGAAGCTACATTGCTGTCCATGACGCAGGAAAGAGATGTGCACTTAAGAAATGCTGTTCAGACTATGGAGAACATGAAATCAGATGCAGAAAGTATTTCATATGACTTGTACATACTGACATTTGATCCACAGAACGTACTTCCCTTTCCAAAACTGCACACATCAGCGGCATACTAGAAGAGGAATCCGTGCGTGTACAACTTTGAAATACACTCGGTTAATGAAATATTGATTTGATGTACATGGATGAAATGGAAGGGGAAAGTGTATCACAAGACCATTCAACGTGCCTAGTGAAGCATCTGAAGGAACATTCAGAACACTGCAAACATGTGATTTTATATTCCGACAGCTGTACAGGACAAAATCGGAACGTAAAAAGAGTATTTGCTTTGAAGAAACTATTGTAAGAACCTGGTATGGAAACAGAAACCATAGACCATAAATTTCTTTTTTCAGGGCCTTTGTACCTACCACATCATGCCAACTTTCGCTTGACTGGAACAAAGGTTAGAAAAACAATCCATATTTATTCGTGAGATGGAATTGTGAAAGAATCCAAGAAGAAAAATCCGTTTAAAATAGTTCACATTATGCATAGCAACTTGTGGAGTCGCAACTAGTGCGCGATCGCCCATTTGTCTATTAAAAGCTTTACTTCAGAATGTAATAACCTGAGGAACGTCATATTTGATGTACATCCTTCTGTTGTGAAAACAAACAATATGCCGAAGTCTGAGATCAAAAATAGTTGTATTTAGGAAGTTAGTAAAATTCTATAAAAAAAGTAATTTTCCGACAGTCAAGAATTAATAGTTCACCTTCAGTGACTATGTACGATGATCTGATAACACTTTGTGTTCATATACAAATTTGGAAGGTTTTTAGTTTCAGGAAACCTCTGTGACTTCTCTATAATAATAATTTCAAGAATTGTAAGTAAATCTGTGTATTGAGTGTTAGGGTGTGTGTGAATGAGAATGCGTGCGCGAGAGTATGTGGGACGTTCGGCATTATTAAAAATCATTCATGAAATTCTCTACAGCAAGTGGCAAGTGTTCCAACTCTGTATCGTGGGAATGAATCCGCTGACAGCCAATGAGAAGCGAGACGGTTGGCCGCCTAGCGAGAGAATATAGTTTTGAGTGTGGGAGAGTGAGAGTCGCGAGCTAGCTTTGATTGGATGCGGTTATGCTGGATGTGACTTTCCGCATTATGTGTAAGATGAAGTCTTGGGATGACTTCCGCGTTATGGTCCAGTGTTAATGGTATCTGGTAGTGACCAGAAACTGTTTATGAAAACTTTAGAGTGTTGTGATAATTCGTTCCGACGAAAATCGCGAGTGAACTTTGAATTATATAGCATGGCGGTACTGAGTATATTCTTACTGAGTATTTATGGCGAGCATAAACTTTTACTAAAGACAACCACTGAATATCGTGTGCAGAAGTAATTGGCCGATCATTGACTGTGTTACAAGTAATTGGGTTCGGAATTTGGGAAGGTAAAAGTTCTGGTTGTTTTAGGTATGGTGATAACTGTGAGCATAAACTTTAGTAATTTTCGTAAATGTGGGCTGATGATCTTGCTTAACGGCAATAAAGATCTACTGAAGGTTTAAATTTGAACTTCATGTTTAAAGTACGAGTGACATCCCCTTTCCGAATCACTTCTTTAAAGTACATAGAAAATTTTCAGCAAATTTTACTCATAGCGGCCTCCGGCGTGTAGCTATGAGGTTACAGTTTCCTCAACACTGCTTTTCTGTGATCTCGTAAGTAGCTGCAGGCAGGAGTTTACGTGCGATCTATCGCTGTAAAGAGGTAGGTGAACAAAAAAATTATAAAAGAAATTGCATTGCAGCAGCAACGTATAATCCGTCGCAATTGGAGCATGGCAGACGCACGCATGTAAAAAAAAAAACGTCGCAAACTGTTCATCCACAAAGAAATTGGAAGCAGCCATTGTAAATTGGAAGAAAGCAATTGATGGCCACAAAATGAAATCATTAAAATTCAGTGGTTGGGGCTACGGGAAAGGATGTGCATATTCACTAAAACACAAAAACAGCCTCGATTATGACATACAGTCCCATGAAATTAATTTGGCAAAGAAACGTAAAGGAAGACCAGCACGTAAGCTACCAGAACAAGACAGTACTGTATCTAGAAGCAGCGACGTGCAGTTACGAACGCAGAAGAGAAATGTATGTTGGATTTGCTGCCTGTTAGTCCTCCCATTCATCACCGTTTCTTCAAGCATATTCCCTGCATTGCAAACACAGGTCAGGAACTGTTTGTTGAAAATTGTGTGTCTGAAGCAAATGATGAAGTGTACTATGTGTGAATACGTAGGTAAATGTAGTCAATGCAGGAACGAATATGCAAATATTAAACATAGTATTATTGTATTGTATACTACCTTGTTTGCAATTATTTTCAGGAGACTCCTGAAGCAAGCCCATATTTTTCGCTTCAAACTTTGTTACAGTCTCCAATATTTCTTCTATGTATTCCATTTTGCGTGGAACAAATTAAGCAAAACTGTCTGTTTCATAATAAAATAAACCTACGTTTCTAAAGTTTGTGCCGATTTTTATCACCATAAATCTTTATCCTCCGATATCTCAAACATTTTCTCTGGACTTGCTCCACTTGCATTCTGAATGCCTCACATTTAGTCAACATGATCTTGCTTCACTGGTATTGTGAATGCCTGGAAGCAAGAGAAAGTAGAACCGTTATTTTTCGAAAAATGGCTCTGAGCACTAGGGGACTCAACATCTGAGGTCATCAGTCCCTTATAACTTTTTTGTTTTTTTGGTCATCAGTCTACTGACAGGTTTGATGCGGCCCGCCACGAATTCCTTTCCTGTGCTAACCTCTTCATCTCAGAGTAGCACTTGCAACCTACGTCCTAGAACTTAGAACTACTCAAACCTAACTAACCTTAGGACATCACACACGTCCATGCCCGAGGCAGGATTCGAACCTGCGACCGCAGCGGTCGCGCGTTTCCAGACTGAAGCACCTAGAACCGCTCGGCCACCCAGGCCGGCCGTTATATTTCCCGAGAACATGCAGTTCTACTGTATGCCTGAATGATGATGGTATCTTACTCAGTAAAGTATTCCGTAGATAAAATAATCTACCATGCGGATGTCCAGGTCAACTCAGGAGAATGTCGTCATTATGAAAATCAAACCTGGCCTTCTACGGGTTGGAACATTGAATTTCAGATGCCCAATTTGGGTAGACAGGTAAGAACATTTAAAAAGGCAAATGTTTACGTGGATTCTGTATGTAGTGCCAGTATAGTGAATTGCAGAGAAATGAAGAACAGGCCTTGGGACCGGCTGAATACAGGTTTATAAACACAAAATCAAATTGGGGTGAATCAGAAGCAGGCCTAATAGTGAATCATAAAATAAGAACAGGTAGGCTACTATCAAGATGATAATGAACGCATTAACGTAGCAAAGGTAAACACTAAGTTAACACCCGTTACAGTAGCACAAATTTATATAAATTCTAGCTCTGCAGTTGATGGAGAGATTGAAACAATATAAGGTGGGATAAAACCAATTATCATGTAGCTGAGAGAGGCGAAAATTTTATTGTGATGGGAGACTGGAAATAAATAGTACGCAAAGGAAGAGAAGGAAACATGAACTGGTAGAATTTTGCACAGAGCATAACTTAATCATTGCTAACAAAATCATCAACGAAGGTTTCTCGTGGAAGGGACATGGAGACACCGGAACATTTTAAATACGTTACGTGATAATAAGACAGAGATTTCGAAACCAGATTTAAAACTGCACAACGTTTTTTGATGATGATCAGGACTCTGAGCATGATTTATTGATTGTGGGCTGCAAATTAAAATTGAAGAAATTGCAGAACGGTAGGAAATTAACGAGATGGTACCTGGATAAATTTGTAGAGCTAGAATTTGTTGAGACGTTCAAAAGGAGCATTAGACAATGATCTACTGAAACAGGGGAAAGAAATGACATGACTGGGTAGCTTTGAGGGATGAAATAGTGAAGACAACAGAGAATTTAACCGGCAGAAAGACGAGGCCTATTAGAAATCCTTGGCTAACACACGACATATTGAATTTACCTGACAAACGCAGAAAACACAAAAATTCACGACATGGAGCAGGTGAAAGACGGTGAGGTACGCATTACTAAGGGAAAGATAAAAGCGGCCCACAGGAAAATTAAAGAGACCTTTGGAGAAAACAGAAGCAGCTCTACGAGTATCAAGAGCACAAGATGGCAAGCCGTATTAAACAAAAAATGGAAAGGCGAAAGGGATTCTATTTTAGTCATTAGAAATAGTTGGCAAGAGCCTGCGATTGTTAAAACAAAGGGTCTGTTTATCATAAAAAATTTGCTGTCAGTTGAGATTTTCTTTTTAATTATCTTTTGCACAACGTTGTTTTGTGAAATGATTACAATTTTCAAGTGCGTTTTTCATGGATTTGGCCATTTCTCCGTGATGCTTTTGTTGTGGTAGGTCCGGAAAAAGAACTCTGCAGCAGCTTCACATCGACAGCATCACGTACAAATGGCATAATACACGAAAAACGCACTGGAAAATGGGAATCATTACCCGAAACGCGTAGTGCAAAAGGTAAAATCATGACTGATAGCAGAATTTTTCCAAACAAACCTATAGCAAAAGAAATGCAATAAGGTCAACACAAGGAAATGAACTTGATGACAATAATACTCACTTATTTATATGAATTGCAGAATTTGTCCCATTACAGACTGCTTAGAACCTAAGCCTAAGACAGAATCTTTTTTTGTTTCTTCCCAGGGCTTACTTTTTCATGCTTTGGCTTATGGCCTGTCTCTGTTAATTTGACATGTCCCTCCTAGGTTGTGGTTTTTGTACAGGAAATATTGCAGTATTCATCAGTAGCCTGGAATTTTCGCTGTGCTGTATGGTGTCTCCTGTGATGTTAAGTTTTCTCAAATCCCTTCTTGTCTCGTCCAGCAATCCCGTTTTTTAATTTGGAAATCAAATTAAAAATTTTCTTTGTTAAGCTACTGTCACTATCTGTAAATATGACCGTAAAACCTTAATTTCCTCTTCCTTATTGTATCTACGATAGATTCTGTGTTTCTGCATATATCTTCATTTCATCTTTTCGTCCAGCTATAATTTTTGTTCTTCTGTGGTCCTAAAATTTTCTCAGTATATTCCTTTATTTCTTTTCCAGTTCTTCGTGTTCACCTCTTATTTTCGGTGTTAGGCATTCAGATCCGTAAAGTACTTCCAGTTTAATTACTGTTGTGTAATATTCAATTTTTGACTGGAATTATACTGATCATTTATTATATCGGTTTTGGTTGAGTTTGTATGCTAATTCCATTTTCTTCGATTTTGCTTTACTTGTGCTCTTATTTAAACCATCTGATTTTATTCCTTCTCCCAAACACCTAAACTCGTCAACTATTTTGATGTTTCCGTGTTGTGTTTTACACATATTTATTTCCGTTGTTTTTATATTCAATGTATTCTTTTTTCTCATACGGTATTTGTAATTCGCCTTTAACTGCAATTTCGTGAAATGTTTCTATCATTGCCTTTGGATCTGTTTTGTCCTTAGAAAGTACTGCAATATAGTCAGTAAATGCGAGACATTTCATCTCAGATCTTCTTCTTCCTTGTTCTAGATGGATTCCTCCGATAGTTCTCTTGTAGTTCTTTATCCCACTCTTTCATGACACTGTCTACAGCCAGATTGAAGAGAATCGGTGGGAGCTCATCGCCTTGCCGAACAACCGTGTTAATTCTGAAGGATTAAGAAACTTACCCAAGGAATCGAACGATAACAGGATGAGAAGAGAATATAAACGAAAAAGAGATGGGAGATACGATACTGGGAGAAGAATTTGGCAGAACACTGAAATGCCAATATCGAAACAAGGCTCCTAGATTAGACCTTATTCCCTCACAATTATTAAGATGCTTGAAAGAGCTAGCCGTGACAAAACTATTCCACGAGGTGTGGAACGTATGTGAGACATGCGAAATATCTTCAGACTTCAGCCGGCCGCTGTGGCCGAGCGGTTCTAGGCGCTTCAGTCCGGAACCGCGCTGCTACCACGGTCGCAGGTTAGAATCCTGCCTCGGGCATGGATGTGTGTGATGTCCGTAGGTTAGTTAGGTTTAACTAGTTCTAAGTGCTAGGGGACTGATAACCTCAGAAGTTAAGTCCCATAGTGCTTAGAGCCATCTCAACCATCATCAGACTTCCACAAGAATGAAATAATTCCAAATCCATAAAAGTAGCTGCTAGCGAGAGTGAATATAATAGAAATATGAGTTAAGCTGTGACTGCGAAGTACTGATGTTAGAGAAGAACTGGTAAAAGTTGACCTTGGGGAAGATCAGTTTTGGTTCCGGAGAAGTATTGCACCACGCGAGGCAGTACTGAGCCTACGACTAATCTTAGAAGTTAGGTTAATGAAACACAAAATTATGTTTATAGTATTTCTAGATTTAAAGGAAGTTCTTGATAACTTTGACAGGTCTAGACCTTTCGCGATTAGGAAGACAGCAGGGACGAAATACAGGGAACTTGGGGTATCTATAGTTTGCTCAGGAATTAACTGCAGTTACACAATCGAATCAAAAGTATTCGGACACTCACGTGTAATACGGAATCGATCATTAAATGTCACGAGAGGCCAGTATAAAAGGTAGGCCGTGGTCGATACCCGGCAGTTTTAAGTGATGTCAGTACCGGTCGCGAAAGCTTACATTGTGTGACCAAACGTCTTCTAAAGTAGTTCCACTGTTGAAGAGTGGGGAAGCGACGGAACAACTGCGGCTCAGTGGAGACCAGACAAGCCTCCTGTACTGATGGACGGGGGCAGTCGCGTATTGTGAAGGGTGATTCTTAAAAATCACATGAAATCTACGGAAGGAATCAGCTATCAGTTCCAAATGCTACCAACAGTTCACCTTGCACAACTGTGCATCGAGAGTTCAGAAGAATGGCGTTCAATGGTGTCATAAGCCAGGGTGTTTCGATGGTCTTTTCTAGGCAAGGGTCCCGACCTCAACTCAGTGAAATATCTTTGGGAAGAGTTGGCTCGTCTAGTGTACTGGTTTCGGCTCTTGAGGAAGAATGGGCTACCATTCCCAACATACATTCAGACGCCTCATTGATGCTGTTTCCAGCAGAGTTTAAGCCGTCATAAAGGAGAAAGGTTGGCAAACCTAACATTAATGTCCACTGAAAGGCGTCCGGATACTTTTAATCAGGTAGTGCATGAGAGTCGAAGAACATGAAATGGAAGCAGTAGCTGAGAACGGAGTGGGACACGGTAGTTGTCAATCACCGTTATTATTCAGTACACTGAGTAAGCAAAGAAGAGGAGGGGAAATTTGAAAGGGGTATTAAAGTTCATCTCACACTGAGCTGAAGAGACTGGTACAACTGCATCAAACCAGTATTCGAGCAACAGCGTTGTGGTCTGTGTTCTTTTGCAGCTACTGTTTTAGCTTGTTCCATACAGTAAAATTTTACTGCAAGGTGAAGGTTTAATTATAGAGATCCTGTCTTTCCCAACTATTTGTGTAATACACGGGTTAGTTGTTTTGCTGCAGACGCGTATAAGCCGGATTTCGGAAGAGCGAGAGCGTAAGCAAAACGTTCACATTTATTGTATTAATGGAAACAGGTAACGTATTTGCCTCTGCAGTGTGTAGCTTACGAGCTGCACAGCCGTGCTCTGCCGTTCACTTCGCGGACGACCTCAAACTAAAGCTACTTCCAGCTGGCCGCACAGTGGAATGCGGTTCCAGACACACAATGTCGCACTTGTTCATGGCTGTCACTCCCTCGTGTGGGTAGCAGTAGCGGTTACCGCCAGACTGTATACATAACGTGCTGAAATGGGCCAGTGGAACAAGGTATCGCTACTGCACCGTGGGTAACCATTACATGATAATGACGACGACAGTAACGGAAACCGCACCAGAATCTATTACCTATTACAGCCGATTCATTTTTAAGTTGAAATGAGCCTGTTTTACTGTTTTCATCGTGTTTCATCATTAGCATACAGATTTAATAAGATTATTATCTCTCGTTCTCTAAGCTACATCGCGCAGAATTATAAAAATAATATTCCATCAGCCATTATTCTTATAGCTTTTTCCTTAGGCCACTGGTTCTGACTCGTCAATACAGTCATCTTAGAGCCCTGTAGCACGCATGGCAAAAAGCATACAGTCGTGCATGTATATAACAAGGAAAGAACATTTGCACCTGGTTACCGTACAAAACTTCACGATCAATATGTGCTCCCTATACATGTAACACTTGTTGCTGCATGTTATATACAAAAACGACTGCATGCTTTTTTGTCATACAGGGCCTCAAGATGACTGCTGGGAAGTCTAAACTGGTAGCCTAAATAAAGAGCTATAAATATAACGGCTGCTGGAAAAATATTTTTATAATTAATCGACCAGTCACAGTCCCACACTCCACAACTGCACGATGGAGTTACGTTTACCTTTGTATTAGGTTGTGTCAATATCGACTGTATTCGGTAAGGTCTTTGAGGGACTATATAAATCACCCTGTGACAAAGTGGTTGCCAGCGAGTTAACGAGACTCACGTGGTCGATTAGCACTCTTCTGTGTTTTATATATCGAGATTGATCTGGCAGTTGAACAAGTCAGGATGGTGCGTCGAGTTGGAAAATATCCAGCAGACTGTAAGTGTAAGCAGTTCACTTATCTCTTTCTGATGCTTCTTGTTTTTATTTTTTGAACTTATCTATAGTAATAATCATATATTTATTATGGTTAATTGGTATTAGTCTATTTGTATATGAATGTTACTGTAACTTCTGGCATGGGTCAATATCACATGTAAATGCTTCGTGTGTTGAACGCTTTGTCTTTTGGTAAACATGTGTATGGTTCATAGATTAAATTTCTTTTGCGGATCGTGATTGGTTTTCCGGTTAGTTTCCCCTCTGTAACTGGTTCCATAACCTTATTTATGGATTATTCCGTCGCTTCTTGATAGAACGATTCCATATTGAGGGTTGAATGACACTTAGACGGTTTTTTGTTCTGCTGATTTTTGTCTGTATTAACTAGTTTTCGGCTTATTAGGCCTTCTTCAGATAAATACTGGCTATTGTTCACAAGGAGCTTGTGTTCTTACGAACCAAAGATTCTGGACTAAGATACAACGCACTTACATACGCTCATTAGTTGTGGTATTGTCTTTGGAATTGTCAAACGGGTCTTTCGACTTTTTGTTCTGTAAAACTGTTCTTTAACTTAATAAATCACATTTTGTGGTTTGTCGGTACCATGTATGACAACAATTATAATTATTTAGAATACACATTATTACAAAATTATAATTTTTTGGTATTTGTTGTGAACAGTTGCACTGGACACTAATTGTTGGTTGTACTACAGCGATGTTTTCTTTCGGGGTTACATTTTGTTATTAGAAAAATTGTGTATTAATACATACCAAATATTACATTGTTACAGCTGAGTTACAGTTATGAATGTAAACACGTAAGGGATATTACATTATACTGGGGTGGGAATTTGTTTACTATTGGGACACTTTGTGGTTAGTAGCAGGTTTACTTTATTGTGTAAAGCTTAAGAGTAGTGATGTGCTCAGCTGCAATTGGTCATTTAGAACCAGATGGGGATTTAGGGCTAAATGTTTGTTAATTTCAAGTGCTTCTAGTAGGCTACGTTTTCTGCCTTTGTTGGCTATATGTAGCACTTCTACGTGTGTTAGATAGTTGTGTCCTGCAGCAAAGGTGGTGTAGATTTATTTAATCTCCAGCTGCGTTCATGTTCAGTCAGCCTTGTTGATATGGTCCGGCCCGTTTGAACGATGTACAATTTATTGCAATCAGGGCAGGTTATTTTGTAGACCCCACTATTGCTTAATTTATCTGTTTTGTCCTTGCTGTTGAATGGGAGATTGGCTGTCTGATAGCTTACCTAGATATGGAATAGTACACCAGATGGTTTTTGGTGTGGTTGTTATTGTAGAGGGGGCAACACCACCAATCGCTTCACCACATGGTTCATTGTATGCGGCCGAAAGATTTTGTCTGTTACCTTCACCGCGCCTGGGCCTATAATGTTGGTGTATGCATATCATACGTGAGACTACACACTTTAAAGCCCTTTGCTGCAAAATTATAGGCACTGTACTTTGCTTGTGCTACTCAGGTATGTTGCCAAAGCTAAGGATTAGGCCCAACTCAGTTCCTGTAATGTATTCTAGACATTTGCACTAGCCCTTCTGAAAAGTTTATCCCCTTTTTTAATAGTCAGGTTCCCGTCAACATGTGTGTAATTTTTCAACTCGGTCTGATCCGTGTTCCAGGCACATGGCTCCATTATGTTTTATAGGCCTTAGTAATCTGGAATAAATGATCAACATGTGTTAAGCATTTAACGGTGCTCTTTACCAGCCGCCTCAATTCTAACATCATATCCTCCTTGCCGCCTTATCATAATATTCCAGTGCTGGATCAAAATATGGAAACGCCAAAAACACGACGAATTACCATACCTAACACCGTGTAGGAATACAGTTCGCATATATAAAAGCTTCCAGTCCACAATGAGATTTTCACTCTGCTGCGGAGTGTGCGCTGATATGGAACCTCCTGGCAGATTAAAACTGTGTGCCGGACCGAGACTCGAACTCGGGACCTTTGCCTTTCGCGGGCAAGTGCTCTACCAATTCTTTTTTTTTTTAATCTCATTTCGTTCGTTCGTTGCAGTTGTTCATGGCGGACGTCCCCTGACGCCTGTTGAAGTTCATTATTGATCCACTCACTCATTTTTTTACTACAGAGGGCAGCTAACCCTCTGACCGAACACGCTGAGCTACCGTGCCGGCAACCAACTGAGCTACCCAAGCACGACTCACGCCCAGTCCTCACAGCTTTACTTCTGCCAGTACCTAGTCTCCTACCTTCCAAACTTTACAGAAGCTCTCCTTGGTAGAGCACTTGCCCGCGAAAGGCAAAGGTCCCGAGTTCGAGTCTCGGTCCGGCACACAGTTTTAATCTGCCAGGAAGTTTCAAGCTTCCAGTCGTCTCTGAATGGATAAATACAGCCCCTGTACAGATTTCAACAGAATGTTACACCTTCTTCCTGCAAAATAACGGCAAGTTCATGTAAAGACCATTGAACTGGATGGCGATCATGCACCCTTCTCTCCGAGGTAGACCATAAAGGCTAAATAATACTTTGACCTGGTTCAGGTAGTGACCAGGGAAGATGGACATTTCCTCCTCGTGCTCACAAAACCAGTCCTGGGCAATGCGAGTTGTGTGAGCAGGTGCCCTGTCGCCTTGAAACCTTCGACCATAAATATAATAGACTGGCCCTGACGTCGTTTTCGTGGCTCCAACATCTCTGGGCTGAAGTCACGTGAATGTTGGCAAAACATGGTTGTTTCGTGTTGCGCTTATGGCTGTACTCAGTGTTTTGTCGGGGGAAATGGCATTACATTTCACGTGTAAGTGTTTCTATGATAGTGCAGATGCGTTTATCGAAATCTGCTGAAGTGACTTTTATATGCTTTTTACACTTGAAATAGAGTATCACGTAAATTAAAGTGTTGAAAGTGATGCCTGTAAAGTCAGACTCATATTACATTTTGGAAAGTATCTGTGATAATTCGGTTACAGAAGTAAGTATAACTGTTTCTCGCACTTACTCATAGGTTCCCTAAGGATGAAAAAAACCGAAGGCAGCTTTGGATACAGGCCCTGAAACGGAAAAACTTCAAAGTCTCTCCTTTTATCTATAGTATCATTTTTTTAAAACTGATAGTTTACACTTTTGTAAAAATAGTAGGAACTGAACCTTTGAGGTGCACCTAAAATTGACACTCTAAAATGGACATGTTCCTAAAGTCGACAATTTTTGCACCTATGGTTGACATAATTCCCATATCTCATTTTCTTTTGTAAGTGACTAGAGCTCAAAATGCGGAGAATCCAATGTTTAAAGTCTTGACACGAGCCCACTCTTACTGCTTAAAAGAATTTTAACGACATTTTACTTTAATTGATCGTTTATAGTAATTTCGTTCCACTGCCCACCAGAGTGGCGTTCGATGTATTTGTTAGATTTTATAAATGGTTCTGTGAACAAATCCAGTTCAAATGTAGTTCTGGCATAATTTTTCACAAATAAAAAAGTAATTTTTGTTGGAAGCGTTTGGCAGTCAATTGAGAAATGTGGAGAAAATACTATACAAACATAGGATGGCAGACCGCTGATTTGAAATCCCGCCACGTTTTGCCAACAGTCACGTGGTTTATGTTGGAGTCACACCAGCCCTATAGCTTCTGCACAGCAAGGCCAGTCTACTAGTATGTATGGTCGAAGCTCGAAACACAGCATTGCCTTTGGGGAGCAAGCACTGTACCATGGGATGGACCCGATAAGCCAAAACGATCCCATAATCTTTGACAGTAATGTGACATTGTACGGTAACCATGAGGCCATGGAACACCTCGATAAGGCTCCTTAAATGATCCCCGAAACCCCACTATGTTTCACTTTTGGGATGTAAACTCGGCCAGAAATTGGAACAGTGTAAAACAAGACGCATCCAATCAAATGTCTCTCTTCCATTGTTTCATAGTTCAGGTTTTATGGCTTCGCGACCATGTTTTCCTGTTATGAGCATTCGCATCACTGATGAGTGCTTTTGTAATTTCGGCTCGCCCTGCCTTTCCAGCTTAAGGCGCTCCTGTGTGTATGTTTTTGTGTGACAGGTTTCGCGCGTACGACACTCAGCTCTACAATGACTTTTGCAGCAGTAGTCTTCTTAATTTTCATCACAATCCTCTAAAATGACCATCTGTCACGATCACTCGACAGACGCTTTTGTCCACATTGTGACTTAGAGGATGTGGTTTTTCCGCTTTCTCTGAATGCGGTATAAATTTTCGACACGGCGTCTCTTTAGGCACCAAACACTTCTTCTCCACTGGTTACGGAAACTCCCACGATATGATCACCAACATTTTTGCCCACCTTCTAATGAACTTAGCGCTGATACAGTGCTCTCACTAATAGAACACTGTTTTGACCACGACTGACACTTCTAACATACACTTTCATACAATCCCTGTAAGCAGCATATAATGTCTGATCAGAAAATAAGTAAAGAAAGGCATACGGAGCTACATTGAAAAGAAAAGTAAGAAAACAAAAGAGAGCATAAATGTTTTTTTGAATAAGCTTAGTCCCAAAAAGCAGTAAGAACCCAAGAGCAGCAATGTTTGTAAATCCCCTTACGTAATTAACTATTATAATAGCTATTTCGTGGAACTGTTTCAGCGTCACGATCGGCCTTATCTTAATACAGCCGTCAGGCGGTATAACATGAGACTTGGGGGTGCGCTGATGGCAGAAGGCATGAGTCACATTTCAGTGGTGTCGGTGGAGTCTATCAGTAGGACGGGTTTCACTAGACATGGCCTGCACCTCAACAGGTATGGGAAGGGGAGGTTGGCAAAACTTATAGGTGACAGCATAGGTGGGGGTGGTGGGATCACTCATGGGAAAATTCCGGTAGTTGTGGGTGTTAGAGCTGTACCTTTTTTAGATTGAAGTCAGTTGATAGGCATTCCTGCTTAAGGGAAGTCTCTCTAACAAAGAAACCACTTTCTACAAAGCTTGGGTATCCGATTAATGAGAGAATTAGTATATTTCATCAAAATATACAAGGTATTAGAGATAAAGTTAGTGAACTGCTTATAGATGTTGACTCTGAAATTATTGGTATATCTGAACACTTCTTAAATAAATTGCTTCTTGCTAAAGCTAGAGGAGGTTCTTGGTTCACTTTATAGGAAATACAAAAAGTTAGTTATATGTGGTGACTTCAATATTAATTGTATAAGTGATTGTGCAAGGAAAAGGATGCTGGTAGACCTCCTTAATTCATATAATCTTATGCAAACCGTATTCTTTCCAACGAGAGTGCAAGGGAACAGTAGAACAACCATAGACAATATTTTTGTTCATTCGTCATTATTAGAAGGGCATTCTGTTAGCAAAAAGGTGAATGGCCTTTCAGATCATGATGCACAAATTTTAAGTCTAAAAGTTTTTTGTGCTGCAACACATGTTAAATATAGTTACCAACGTTTTAGGAAAGCTGATCCAGTTGCTGTACAGACTTTTGTAAACCTTATTAAGGAACAAGAGTGGCAAGATGTTTATAGTGCTGATACAGTAGACGATAAATATAATGCTTTCCTCAAGACTTTTCTCGTGCTCTTTGAAAGTTGCTTTCCGTTAGAACGTTCAAAACAGGGTACTAGCACAAACAGGCAGCCTGGGTGGCTAACTAAAGGGATAAGAATATCTTGTAGAACAAAGTGGCAATTATATCAAAACGTTAGAATCAGTCAAAATCTAAATGCAGCAGCCCATTACAAACAGTATTGTAAGGTGCTTAAAAAAGTTATTAGGAAGGCAAAAAGTATGTGGTATGCAGATAGAATAGCTAAGTCTCAGGATAAAATTAAAACCATATGGTCAGTCGTAAAGGAAGTGGCTGGTCTGCAGAGACAGGTCGAGAATATAGAATCAGTGCGTAGTGGGGATGTCCGTGTTACTGATAAGTCGCATATATGTACAGTATTTAATAATCACTTTCTGAATATAGCAGGTGAACTAAATAGAAACCTAGTCCCAACAGGGAATCATATAGCGCTCGTAGAAAAAAGTGTTCCGAGACTGTTACCTGAAATGCTCCTCCATGATACTGACAAGAGGGAGATTGAGTTAATAATTAAATCACTAAAGACCAAGAACTCTCATGGATATGACGGGGTATCTAGCAGAATACTGAAGTATTGTTCCACGTATGTTAGCTCAGTACTTAGCCATATCTGTAACTTTTCCTTTAGGAGTGGTCGGTTTCCTGACCGATTAAAGTACTCGGTAGTGAAGCCACTTTATAAAAAGGGAGACAGGGATAATGTTGACAATTATAGACCTATTTCTATGCCATCGGTGTTTGCTAAAGTTATTGAGAGGGTTGTATATACAAGGTTACTGCAGCATTTAAATTCACATAATTTGCTGTCAAATGTACAGTTTGGTTTTAGAAATGGCTTAACAACTGAAAATGCTATAGTCTCTTTTCTCTGTGAGGTTTTGGACGGATTAAATAAAAGGTTGCGAACGTTAGGTGTTTTCTTTGATTTAACGAAGGCTTTTGACTGTGTTGACCACAAAATATTACTGCAGAAGTTGGAACATTATGGAGTAGGGGGAGTAGCTTACAATTGGTTCGCCTCCTACTTTAAGAACAGAAAGCAGAAGGTAATCCTCCGCAATATTGAGAGTGGTAATGATGTTCAGTCCCAATGGGGCACTGTTAAATGGGGCGTTCCCCAAGGGTCGGTGCTGGGGCCACTGCTGTTCCTTATTTATGCAAATGATATGCCTTCTAGTATTACAGGTGATTCAAAAATATTTCTGTTTGCTGATGACACCACCTTGGTAGTGAAGGATCTTGTGTGTAATATTGAAACATTATCAAATAATGTAGTTCATGATATAAGTTCGTGGCTTGTGGAAAATAATTTGATGCTAAATCACAGTAAGACTCAGTTTTTACAGTTTCTAACCCACAATTCAACAAGAACTGACATTTTAATCAGACAGGATGGGCATGTTATAAGCGAGACGGAACAGTTCAAGTTCCTAGGCGTACAGATAGATAGTAAGCTGTTGTGGAAAGCCCATGTTCAGGATCTTGTTCAGAAACTAAATGCCGCTTTATTTACCATTAGAACAGTATCTGAAATAAGTGACATTTCAACACGAAAAGTAGTATACTTCGCATATTTTCATACGCTTATGTCATATGGTATTATTTTTTGGGGTAATTCTTCTGATTCAAAAAGGGTATTTTTGGCTCAAAAACGGGCTGTTCGAGCTATGTATGGTGTAAGTTCGAAAACCTCTTGTCGACCCCTATTCAATAGTCTGGGAATTTTGACATTGCCCTCACAGTATGTATTTTCTTTAATGTCGTTTGTTGTTAGCAATATTAGCTTATTCTCAAGAGTTAGCAGCTTTCACTCAGTTAATACTAGGCAGAAATCAAATCTGCATGTGGAATGCACTTCCTTGACTCTTGTGCAGAAAGGAGTGCAGTATTCTGCTGCATCCATTTTCAATAAGCTACCACAAGAACTCAAAAATCTTAGCAGTAGCCCAAACACTTTTAAGTCTAAACTGAAGAGTTTCCTCATGGCTCACTCCTTCTATTCTGTAGAGGAGCTCCTGGAAGAGATACAAAATTAAGCAAATTCCAGTGTACATTTTTGATTTTCTTTATTTAAACTAACGACTTGTCGCCTGAATATGTTTCTTATATTTCATTTTATCTGTTTCTACAATCGTGTTATAATTTCATGTATTGACTCGTTCCATGACCATGGAGACTTCTCCTAAATGTGGTCCCACGGAACAATAAATAAATAAATAAAAAATAAATAAATAAGTAAGCCAAATAGAGTACCACAGTAAGGGCACTGCAACTTATTAATCGGTGCATATCAATATATTTATTTTATTTTCTGTTGAATTTCTGCGTACCTTCCGTACACATAAAAATTAGCGAATGTGTGCAGACTTTTCCGACACCTCTGTGGGACGCCTAGGCCAATTCTCACAAAACTTGATGCAGATACAACTTGTCAGATGGAAAAGAATACTGCTGATGTAAGACATTCGCACTACTCCAATGGGTAGTTGTGAGACCTATGGAAGATCTGTAGTAGTTTGGAAAAAATTCGATACACAGATGTCTTGTTGTTAAAAAAAGTTATTATTGGGTTTACGAGCAACTAGCAGTCCTATTTCTGGACGTGGGGATGGGAAACGGAGTGGGGATCATAAGTGAAATAGACGTAAAGCTTAAACGCCTCGAGCAATTTCAACCAAGTTTTGACACATACGAGCTGCTATCAGAAAAAATGTGGATGTAAGACCTCCAAGTCTTACCCGAGAAGTGTCCTGTCATTGGCAAGAAATAACTTCCTAAAGTAATTTAAAAAATCGATGTAGCGTTGAATTCACAGTTTTCTGTGCTGCTGGGGTGCTTCTAACAGTCTCGATGATGGCTACGAAGGCTTTCCCGGCGTAATAATTGATAATATTCTTCTCGGGTATGCAGCCGGATCATAACGTCTTCATGACACAATATTTCCGCGGTCCATCTGGCCGCCATCTTCAGGTGAGAGTGCTGGTGCACGAACTCGCCGGAACTGACTTCCTAGCGCCAGCTGCGGCCCCTATATAGGCCAGCCGAAGACCCACAACGCGTGCGCGAGAAGGTCCCGTAACTGCCCTCTAGCGCAGTAAACATACCGCGCCGCCAGTGGTGGAAATAGGCGAAATCGAGATATCGCTGTCAAAAATTAAAAAACTTTTTATTCCGACGATCGAAACACAGACCGTTGTTTTTTAATGTCAGATAACACCGGGTCCCAAGTCTTACTTAAAAGATAGCCCTTGTCTCTATTAAGAAGATTGTCAGATAAACGAATCTCTATGGATTCTTTTAAAACACAGTCCCAATAGCGAGATGCAGGGGCAACCATTTGTGTCTTGTCATAGAGCATTCTGTGTCCTTCGGTGAGACAGTGCTCCGCCACTGCAGACTTCTCAGGTTGAAGCAGCCGTGTGTGCCGCTGATGCTCAACACATCGGTCCTGAATGGTCCGGATTGTCTGCCCAATATAAGCCTTCCCACAATGGCAAGGGATCTTGTACACGCCGGGCTTCCTCAAACCCAAGTCATCCTTTACAGAGCCAAGGAGCGCTCTAATCTTGGCTGGCGGACGAAAAATACTTTTGATGTGGTATCTTTTCAGAATTCTTCCTATCTTCGAGGAAATGCTCCCAGCAAAAGGCAAAAAGGCCACCGATTTGCAGGTATCTTCTGGTGGTTCAGGTGAAGGTCCATACTGGAAAGCACGACGGATCTGTTTATCTGTATAGCCATTCTGCTTGAACACAACCTTAAGATGGTCCAATTCTTGTGTCAAGCTTTCTCCATCTGAAATGGCATAAGCTCTTCTCGCCAACGTCCGCAGGACCCCTGTACGCTGGAACGATGGATGACAGCTAGAAGCATGCAGGTAACGGTCCGTGTGCGTAGGCTTTCGATAAACACTGTGTCCCAGTGTCCCATCATCCTTTCTGTACACCAGAACATCCAGAAACGGAAGCTTCCCATCACTTTCCACCTCCATGGTAAACTTGATGCTAGGATGCAGGGAATTAAAATGATCTAGGAGGCGGTCAAGAGCTTCTCTCCCATGAGGCCACACCATAAACGTATCGTCAACGTACCTCCAAAAACAAGTTGGTTTTAAGGACGCCGTCTTCAGCGCCATGTCCTCAAAATCTTCCATAAAAAGATTGGCGACTATTGGGGACAATGGGCTCCCCATAGCCACTCCGTCAGTCTGTTCAAAATATTTGTCATTAAATAAGAAGTACGTCGACGTCAGCACGTGGTGACAAAGCCTGGTTGTTTCCTCATCCAGTTTCTCACCAATTAATTGCAAGGATTCTTCCAGAGGAACCCGGGTAAAAAGCGACACGACATCAAAGCTCACAAGTAAATCCGAGGGACTAAGAGACAAGGACTTCAATCTCTGAATAAACACCATAGAATTGGAAATGTGATGTTCGCATTTACCGACGTGAGGGCCAAGAACACATGCCAAATACTTGGCTAGATTGTAGGTAGGAGCACCCTGCGGTCCGGTCCCAGATCGACGGGCACTTGCACCTTCCGCCGACCACTGGCGACAACATCGATGTACTGTGGAGACCTCACGCCCCACGTGTTGAGCAATTCGGCGGTACGTCCACCCGGCCTCCCGCATGCCCACTATACGCCCTCGCTCAAAGTCCGTCAACTGCACATACGGTTCACGTCCACGCTGTCGCGGCATGCTACCAGTGTTAAAGACTGCGATGGAGCTCCGTATGCCACGGCAAACTGGCTGACACTGACGGCGGCGGTGCACAAATGCTGCGCAGCTAGCGCCATTCGACGGCCAACACCGCGGTTCCTGGTGTGTCCGCTGTGCCGTGCGTGTGATCATTGCTTGTACAGCCCTCTCGCAGTGTCCGGAGCAAGTATGGTGGGTCTGACACACCGGTGTCTATGTGTTCTTTTTTCCATTTCCAGGAGTGTAGTTCCAGCTGTGATTATTTACAAAAATGCATCAGGCTAGAATCTCGCAACAGCTTAGAGATGGTAGGTTTAACACAATCCAACGTGCTTCCATCGTGTTTGGGTCCGAAAAAATCAAGTTGAGCGCTAACCAAATGGTGGACTTTTCGTTCCTCTTAGAGTATAGATCGTCCCAGTAAGCCTCCCACTTAAGAGTGGAATAAGTGTTTGGCTGGTACCGTTTGTCCAGTACGTCATAACAACTGCTCAGAAGTCTTCGAGTGGTCATATGATGTTTTAGAGGAAGTAAGGAAATGTTATGTCAAGCGCTGTCAAAAAAGCTTCAGTAAATATTTCTTCATGTTTCATGTGCGACGGTTTCGTGTGTAGGCCGTTATATCTTTAAAACATACATATTTACAGTGCTGCAATAAATTTATAATGACGCATGCACTTAAAGATACTGAAAAGTTGCTCGTAAGGAATTCATCACTTGAATGTTAAATCGCTTGGCTGAAGATAAAAGCTTATTACAAATATAGCAATAATAAATGAGTCGACTTCTGACTTACATGGAAAAGTGAATATAAACCAGCTGTCAGATAGAGGGCTGTAAAAATCTGCTACGTTATTCGCACCAGAGTACTGGCAACCTAAAACATGATGCCTTATGTGACTTTAAGAAAAGTTAAGTTTTAAATCAGATCATTCTTTTTTTAAGAGATAACTAGATTAGTTAGTGAAAATTCGTATGTTGAAGATCTTTTAATTGAATAGACTGGTGAAGACGATGAAGAATGACATATATTCTCCCAACGAGACAGCATACCGCCACAGCCTAGTGATAGATTTCCAAGTCACTGTACCGATCGAGCTAGCCCTACTCAACTGCCACTTGGTTCGCCTCTTGGTTTATACTTCTGGGATACATCAAAGAGGTAGTTTGAACAGCAATGAGATCGGGTACACTCGATGTGCTTAGAACAATAATCTCCGTCACAGCTGAACAAGCTACACCTGACACTATACAGCTGATTGGCTATCGACCCTTAACTAGTTGGGATGTCCTGTTAGTTTTCAATGGAACTTAACACTGTATATCAAAAACACTTAATGTATATTGTAAAAGAGTAATTTCATAAACATCTCTGTGAATCTGCATTAAACTCGTACATGTCTGCGAAGCTGTAGGGACATTACTGAAGAAACTTGCACATTTAAACATACAAGGTGCAGCCAACTAAGTAACGCACTATGATACACGACAGTCACTGCCTTCGTGGAAAAATGTTTGCAGTTGCCTGCAGAACCATGATTGTGCCAAGGCGTACACCTCTTTGTCTGAAGCAAACCGACAGACACGAATGCCTTTTTTCATTGTTCCAAAAATATGGAAATCACATGCGGAAAGATTGTGACTGGATGGAGGATGTGTAAGAGTTTGGTTACGTGGCGAGTAAGGTCAAACCAGTAACGCTGCACAAAAACTGCTAGGAATATTAAATTCTGCCAACGATAGCATTTCTGATGAGTTCTGTGTCTTTTTTCCTCTTGGTACGTTAAGAGAGATTTGTAATTACGGCAGCCTAGGGGCTTTTAGCTGGCTTGTGAAAGGGAACTTTTACTTTGGGGAACAAATTGTTGTAAAGCTATTTTCTAGTGAAAGCCCTATTCCGCACAGGTATAGAGTACAAGAGGACAGTCTACTATCCCAGCCTAGCAGGAGCATGGAGTGAGCATGGGCAGTGTGCCATAAAACTCCATTGTGCGAAAAGTGGAAGGAATCTTTCTGTCTAAGACAAGAATCTGAAAGGCAGGGGAGAACACGGGGCAGCCGTTACGGCCAGTGGAGGCACCTGGGATGTTTGTTCAGATGTCAGTAATGAGTTCTCTGATTGACACATAATTTTTTCAGTAGCGGTGGCGAGCTCCCACACGTGTGTACAAGGACGTCATTTGGTTGGCCATGACTGAAAATCTGTCACGTAGTGGGAGAGATTTTCTGCCTCCTTCTCCACGCCATGGAAGAAATATACTTTATTGGTTAACCAAGACAAAATCTGCAAGAGTAGCAGATAGTTGCTTGTTTGTTATATTCTCACTGTCTCAACCCGCAAGGTGTGTTGCAGCTGGCTGGCGAGACGGCAATGGCAGGTAGAATCAGCTAAGTTTTGTAGAGGGAAGGTAGAAAACAATTCCTTGAGATAGACTGAAAGTAAGACAATTCTCTTTAGGCAGCCGCAAATGTCACTTGTTCCAGGCTTGCGGCAGTTCACTGTTTGTTGGAGATGCAGAGCGAGTACTCTCCGACAAAGTGTACAATGCTGTAGCCGTGCTGAATTTTGAATTTTCAGCCATCACTGCAGCCGTCTTCTGTTCTCGCACATCGTTGAGAGCGATAAGTATGTGTTACGATTGCAGCTACTAAGACGAGGCAAGTGTGATGTCAGTTAATTTGCATCAGGGTTTCTTTTTGCAGATTTAATTTTCACAGTTAGCTAGTTGCCCCGTCATGTACTCAGGCGAAGAGTGCTGGTGTTCGTTCATGCTTTTCTGGGACTTTTCTTTCAATCAATAACATTTTCGGCGGTTTATATCTTGTGTTTTATGTACCCACCCGCATCTGCCAAGATTATAGTTCGCATTTTCAATCCCTAGGACTCGTAACGTTTGTATTTTGATTCAGTTGGTAAATAATTTTCGATGACTTTGGCAATAAATCAGACAGTTATACTGATCATTAGTTTCCATTCGTAGTTTGATGGATCCCATTATCAACATGTCTGTGTGAGGTGTGGAGCCATACTTTCATGCTTTGTTGGGCCACCCCTAGCAATTTTCACTTAATTAGCTGCTATCCGTTGCGCCATCTCTTTTAAATTTGAATGATCTTATGGGGAGCTTTCCATCTCTGTAGACCCTTGGAGACAGCATATCACAAGTACGATAAGCAGTTCCACCAACATCTCACCGTTTCCCAGGGAAACTTCTGCAGATTCGCTTTGGCAACATGTGGGCGGGACCACATGCTGCCAACGTTGTTCAAACTACGCCCCAAAAGTTTTTCTGTGAAGCCCTTACACGGCCTCCATTAAATCCCGATCTCTCCCATGGGATTTCAATATTTTTGAAGCCCTGAAGAAAGTGATTCGTGACTGCCAGTTTGCTTCAGACAAGAGGTGCACGCCTTACGATCATGGTCCTATAGACTAGCGCAAACATTTTTCCGTGAGGGCACTGGACTGTCTTATCTCACAAGGCACTGGACCGTCTTGTCTCGAAGTGCGATAAATGTATTAACATCTATGGCGACTGCTTTTGAGTTAATAAACAGTTTAATTACTTTTCTCTATCGGTCTCATTTTCACTTGACTGCCCCTTATACATTAAGCGTTACTAAAATAGATGACAATCAGCTGGAATTCCTAGATTTGTGTTTATGTAAGTTAGATTAGATAATATATATTTTTCGTACTGTGTAGCCATACTGAGAGATTCTACGCGGTGTGCAACATGTCAGAGTAACAGAACCGCGTAATACATATTTACAAATTTAATATTTACATTGGGAGCAAAATGACATTTCCACCTGAAGATGTAGAACGAACATTTGAAATATGCGAAGAGATGAACTAATGTAGTGTCATTTGTGAAAAATCTTAGTGTTTATAACAAGCAGAGTGTAATAGGATGGACGACTAACACTCCCCGTTACAATTTATTGTCCGTATTTCTCGTCAGAGTTCAGAATATGACCTACTAATGCACTACTGATGCGATTCCTGTTAGCGCCGTTGCGCTGCCTGCAGTTTGAACCAGTCAAAGAGTAACTAAATACTCAAACGCGCGGAGAGACCAGGCGCAGGTAGAATTCAAAGCGCGCACGCGCACTAGTAGCCTATGAGCCGGCACACGGATCGTGTTAATGCCCGGTGTTAACTCCGAAATTAGGCCATAAAGCTGTTATTTGGCTTGCGGCTCGGCTGTTCAGCGCCAAAGCAGTGCGAAATTTGTCGCGCGACATTTAAGTCCCAAGGAAAACACACATTTCATTAACTGCAGGGCACCCCTATTGTACGTCTTGTATCTGTAGTTGTGCAAAGAGCGGGCGCGCAAATATCTCCTGTGGTTCTTGTAAGCCGCGTTCGTTAATATTTGTTTTGAAAGACATCCGTCGAGTAGAGTTAGCACAAAATCTCTTACCGGGCGAAATTTCCTTTAATACGCTGACAAATATTTGACAGTATTCGAGAATACCACTACAATGCAGGGCTCAATTTTCAAAAGTAGATCTAACTGTGTATTTCTTGCTGTTGGAAACAAAAAGAAAAAAATTATTCATCAGTCGTTGTTGGATAAAGCAACAGCACGTTCATAAATGAATCGACAAAAACATGGCTGTTGTGTAGTATTTATTTATTTAGTTACACGGTTTTCGGCTTACAAGGCCATTATCAGAATATAGTTGACTGTCGTCATCAAAGAGGATGCACAACTTCGAAGCAGGTACCACACAAAGAAAGTAAGGTGCAAAAGCCGAGTAAATCATCTCTGACAGCGTAATTTTAGCATAAAGGAAAATATTTAAGCGTAGTGGTAAACAAATGTAAAGGGAACTTTCCCAGGACACATTAAGACTAAAGGACAATACAAGTAAAACGAAATCATACTACATCGAGATTAGTGAGAAAATGAAAAATATCTTCTCCTGCTAATCCACAACATACTCGCAATCACATTTCACCCCTAGAGATAAGAATGGGTATGATTGTAGGAAGAGGATAACAAGTAAAAATAATCGAAAACAAACGAAACTTTTCTGTCTTTCTGAGCTTATTGGTGACTATTCAGATGATATTTAATTCCAAGACCAATCCGATGAAGCTCTAAGCTTCTCGAGATTTTTAGAAACTTTTTTTTTTCAAAGTTTTCATGTTTATAGAAATCATTAGCTTCACATACATACACATGCATTTATGTATATTTTTTGGAGGTTTTACTAGAAAGCGAGGGCTGCTGTCAGGTGGCATTCTTGGTTCTTCCAGTTGTTGCAGATTTACATGTAAACACAATCATTCATTCATGCTTGTACATCCAAGAATATATTTAGTCTGCCCCCAGGTGGGGAGACCTAAAATGTTTTGTGTTTAATTAATAGTGGTAAGTTTGCATAAGATTTCATTTTATAATCTGCACACTCTAAAAAAACACGTAAAAAAGCTATTTTGAGTTTTACACTGCAGATACATTTTATTCCTTCTCCTCCCCGATAGAAAACTGAGGTCACCAAATAATTTGCGGTAATCACCTAGTATTTCACTGGAAACTACAAGTACTACCCAGGTAGCCGATAACTCGTTTGTAATATTTTTATTCTATCAGAAAAGTCTGGAAAACCTTACTACATAACGATTCAGAATAAATACAGTGATTACAAATGGCTATAACTACTTAATGCATAGCGATGCGTTAATGAGAATTGCGGATAATGTAAATGAAAGTTTAAAATTTCGATCGTTGTGTAAATGAACTGAATCGGAATTCCAGACCGCTGGATCAGTCGTACTGGACAGGACGATAGTGTATTCTGCTCTTTACCACGTAGATCTCTGGAAATGATACCCACTGATTTCTTTTTAAGATGTTATGTGGAAATTGTATGCCTCCTTTGCCCAAAACAGATCCAGAGCTCGAAATGCACATTTCTAATGTGCTTGCGTCGTTAACTTCACATAAGCTTCATAATGTATAGCGTGAAATATTTCATCACTTACATATTGTCCGTGTGGAACACCTACACAGAATCTAAAAGAAACTTCCACATTCTTTTAAATTTTCAGCAATTGTTATGGATGTACCACCACGCGCTGAATAGTTATAGCAGTTTGTAATTGCTGTATTCGTTTTGAATTCCCTTGTATTCATTAAGATCTGAATATATTACAACAATTAAAAGGAGATTAAAAAACTAAAGGCCTCTTAGCCTTGTACTGATAAAGGTATAAATGTATTACGCGAACTGAAGAGGCATGAAAAATCTAAAACCATCTTGGCGTACAAAAAGCTAGATTATAAATGCCTGGCATTAAATAAAAATTCTTTCGGCGGGAAGAACTGATGGTGTGGCGAAAAAACAAGCTTAATGATGACACCATGAGGTGCTAAACACAGTTGTTCTATTAGCGGATGCTTTGAGGTAATACTCCAAAGAGCCACTTAGTGTTTTTGAAACACGCCCCACATAAATACGAAATGTCCGCATACAGGATCAACACACTGAAAAACGCGATACTCACCAAGATTCATTTCTCTGAAAAAAGCCTGCTCCCTCACTAACTTTTTTGGCGCAAGGCATATTTGTATCTGTAGTCTCTAGGTAGATATATTAAATCTCCTGTAATAAGTACAAACGTACCATATTTTCTGACGCACAATTTGGAGAAAAGCCCAGCATTTGCCTAAACGAGTAAGGGTAGTCGCCTAAAAACCACAAGCAAGCTGATCGATATGTTGGTCCATGGTCGTTAATCCTCTTCGCAGATTCGATCCGTGTCTGGATCACCTCCACGAAGAAAAGAAGGAAGTTTAAGGTGTAATGCCCTATCGACGTCGAGTCATTAGAGACAGTAAACAAACTCGTATTATTTCAAGGGTGGGAAAGGAAATCGGCCGCGCCCTTTCAAAGGAAACATCCCGACATTTGCTTGGAGTGATTTAGAGAAAATCAAGGGAAACCTAAATCTAGGTGACCAGACGCAGGTTTGGACCGTCTTCCACCAGAATGCGATTCCAGGTAGTAACCACTACATCATGTCGCTCGGTCACCTCCCTGACTAGCAAGCTAGTGCGCTGCGCGTTACGATATATAAACAGGTCTAATAGAATAATTCTTCCAAATTATCTTATCCTAAATGGACGTTTAGCCTGCGATTGCAGTTAAAATAGCGGATGCTTTGAAGTAACAATGCAGCCAATCGCTTTATAGTCTTTTTGAAAACAAAAATTATTGTTTCATTAAATAGCTTTCGAACCACTGAAGATTCCTCTGAGGTGGTGAAAATAATTCGAAGTATTATATATTGCCATTTTGTACACGTAAATAAAAATTACGGTGTCATTTTGTTACTTATATGTCTGCAATGCCAGGCAGTAAGAATAGCACTTTAAATCGATCCGTTATTTACCTACTCCACGGTTTCGAGATCTCTTCTCGCGTTGTGATGGTTTTGGTTCGGCCCCGCTATTTTATCTCCTCGTTACGCGCTATATCTAGTGAGCATTTCCCTGTATGCCAGCTGGGTAAGTGCCAGATGGGAGACTAGTTGAGGAATAAACAGTTCAACAAATAACAGTGTTTAAAAATCTAGGGTGCAGTTCTAAATATACCGAGTCAGATGACGTCGAGCTAAAATTTGGCAAATTCAAACATTTCTGTGGAATCACACAACGTACATTAGTCAAACATAACGTAAGGAAAGAAACATGCATAAAGCTGTATAATGTATAGACTTTGCTTGTGTGAGATAGCGAAAGTGGGCCCGTAGCATCTGATCAGTTGTGACGAATCGAATCATCAGAGATGAAGTTCCTTTTTCATTCTCGAAGTTTTTCACCTACTATTCTAGTTTAATACATTCTGACACATGCTATGTATCTGTCTTTTCCCTCATTTTTTAGTCGTTACTTTTGCCTTGCGTAATTTTATCCACCTTCTCTTCCACAATTTTATCGAATTTTTTCTTCAATCAGCTTGGACCATAGTAAGAGTAATGTACAATATAACTTGAAGCAGCCATTTCATTTTAACAGTTGTTAATAACGGGGATACAGAGTCCTAACGATATTATCTGCATCTGTCACATCACAGTACATGTAACGTTTTATCCGGTGTAAGACGTTCAGTAAGTGCAAACACAGAGTTGTCCCGCAAATGGCGGCATCGGTATGGGAACGATATATTCCGCCATTCAGAGGTGTAGTTATTTTCAGTAAGTCTATGGAGTATCTGGCCAAAAAGATCACAAAATAAAATTCACCTAATCCTGGAAAAGCAGACGCCATACTACAGGGTGGCAATTATTGAACTATATGAAAAAAAAAACGTAAATTAGGTAAGAACTACGGTGTGCACACACTTCATTCAACACGTAAGCGTCACTACTGATATTCGGGTTTAGGTAATGACGTTCGATCTGCCTGCCATCATTGGCGACGATGTGGCGCAGACGAATAGCGAACTCTGCATGATTCGTCAAAGTGTCGGAACGTCGATGCTGTCGATTACCTTCTGAATGGCTGTTTTTAACTCAACAATGGTTTTGGGGTGATTGCTGTACACCTTGTATTTAACATAGCCCCACAAAAAGGACTCGCATGTGTTCAGATCCGGAGAATACGGTGGCTAATCGAGGACCATGTCAGTGGCCTCTGGACACCACAGAGCTAGAATGCGGACCCCAAAGTGCTCCTCCAGGACATCAAACTCCTGCTTCGATGGGTCGAACTCCGTCTTGCATGGACCACACATTGTCGAAATAAGGGTCATTTTGGATAATGGGGATGAAATCCTCTTCCAAAACCTTCATCAAGGAATATCGCACCGATTATTCAGTGTCAGGACATTGAACACCACACAGTCATCCGTTGAATGTGGCAAGACTTCTCGATCGCGAAATGCGAATTCTCAGCCCCCAAATGCGCCAATTTTGCTTATTGAAGAACCCATCCAAATGAAAGTGGGCTTCGTCGCTAAACCATACAGTTCACATGATGCCCTGCGGCCAAACTTACAGGTTGAACGTCCTAATGCAAGCCGTTCAGAAGTTGTGAGGATTTTATTTCGTATAGTTCAATAATTGTCATCCTGTATATAGGACAAACGTTAGGGAGAAGAAATAAAGGAGAAAGTAGAATGCCAGCCGGAGTGGCCGTTCGGTTCTAGGCGCTACAGTCTGGAGCCGAGCGACCGCTACGATCGCAGGTTCGAATCCTGCCTCGGGCATGGATGTGTGTGATGTCCTTAGGTTGGTTATGTTTAATTAGTTCTAAATTCTAGGCGATTGATGACCTCAGAAGTTAAGTCGCATAGTACTCAGAGCCATTTGAACCATTTTTTGAAAGTAGAATACTGAAACTTCCTGGCAGATTAAAACTGTGCGCCGGACCAAGACTCGAACTCGGGACCTTTGCCTCTCGCGGGCAAGTGCTCTACCAAGGAGAGCTTCTGTAAAGTTTGGAAGTTTGGAAAAGAGGTGTACTGGCAGAAGTAAAGCTGTGAGGACGGGGATTGAGTCGTGCTTGTGTAGCTCAGATGCCCGCGAAAGGCAAAGTCTCGAGTTCGAGTCTCGGTACGGCACACAGTATTAATCTAACAGGTAGTTTCATATCAGCGTACACTCCGCTGCAGAGTGAAAATCTCAATCAAGCAGAATACCGTTTTACAAGCAGGACAAGGGCTCTACGTCTACAGTACGGTGTGCTGGGAATGCTGACGCGGCAGAGCGAGACGGGAGTAGAGTAGGGTAGAGGCAGAGGCTGGATAGCCCGCAGATGCGCTCGCGAGCCCCGGTCAGCTGTTTGGACGTGGCGGCGGGCGCGCCTGCTCGCGCTCCGTCGCACACCCCTGGCTGCTGCTGCTTTGTCGGCGGGTGCAACGGAAGCGGCAGCGACGCCGGTCAGTTTGCGTCCGCGGCCCCAAACGACGCCAGACATCAGAAGCGCCTCTGCCGTGCGGCGGAAGAGCACATGCGTGAAGCTGCGGTCCGCGCGCACGTGCGTCTAGCTGCCGGTGAGGCGCGACCCGGCGCACAAAGGACGCGGAGCCAACATAAATAAACCGCAGGCGGCGGTGCGCCGCCACTGCAGTCTGAGGCCGCGGCAGCGTCAACACGCCGCGCTGCCGTGTGCTCTGCTGCCCCAGCACACCTCTGCCACCTGGCCTCGGCTAAACAAGCCGCACGGAACAGTCAGTGCGACCCACCGTCAGCGGCACCCGACAAGAGCCAGTAAGGAACGGGATTCGATCACGTACCTTCGCCATTTCTTAGGGCAGAGCAAAGTGCGTAACAAGGCTACCTCAGCGTGCCATGGGTGACGTTTCAGTGGGGGCTTAAATAGTGGAAAAAGAAATGGGGAAGCGCAAGAGTAAAGGGGGAATGGGAAGGTCAAAGTAGGGAGATCGAAGTAAGAGACGCAACAAGTAAAAGAAGATGTTAACTTTTTTTTTTAATTTGAGAGACACCAAACCCTTCTGGCTTGTTTTCTCTTGTTTAAACGTAAAATGGCGTTACTTTGTGACAGTTTTTAAGGTTTTGCTAGCATGAACCGGACAGTATAAATTATGATGTTAATAAGTAACACCAAGAAGATGCTGAAACCTTCCACTATGTGGCGATATGTTATACAAATAAATATGTTCAACAGGAAACCATTATACAACTTTTACAAGTTGTCACAAAGTTACCCCACTGGGTGGGGCTACTATGTGACAAGCTTTGTTTTTGCTTTGAAATGCATGGAAAATAAACATTGACACAAAGTTACCCCATTAAATGTTTATTTAAAGTAATATACAAAACATTGATTTATTGCTTGATAACATAAAGAATTTACAAAGGTACCTACTTAATCTAAAAATAAATCTTTAATATCAAAAAGACCTCGCTTTCCTACTGGTATTGGAGGTGCTATTTTATACAGAACTTCCTCCAGTGAATAATAAATGCAATCATCTCGTTCTGGCCACTTCCAGTACATTTTTGACCTTTCCATGACGCTTACCATGTAACCTCCTGGTTTGATATCAGTCATTCTTCCGGGGATCATTTCCCCTTCGAAGTTCACTACCACAAAGTCATCAAGTTTGAATGCGCATTCAGGGGTCGTCTTAGTGGCCCTTTTCAAGTGGTGGACGTGTCTTGTGTCTCGATATAACTTACCAGTAGTCGAAGGTGCATCTCTATCTGATGGCTCATCTGATGAACTGTCACTAAGTAACACCTTAACATGCTGATTTTATGGTTGTATAATTATACTGCTTACATAAACATTACAATTAACGTCAAATCACGCCATAATGTAGTCAACATATTAGCAATCAGGCGTACATACCTGTTTTCTGCAGTTCTATCACATGAACGGCTTCAGCACACAAAGTTTACAACAATTCAAACAATGGCCCCAAAGCAGGTTTCAATACGAACGCACTGCTGTCGAATAAAATAAGCGCGGGAAATTCAGCCGACTGCTGGAAGATGGTGCAGCACTACAGGCAAGCCGCTGGCGCTAATCTTTGGTTTTTAGACATCTTGGACGCAGCGGGAGACTCGAAATAAGCGAAAACGAACGTATGTCACAAAGTAGCCCCTACAGTCACAAAGTAATCCCATTTTACAGAATGTCCAGAGGACTGCTACAAAACTTTGTGACTTCAATGTCAGCAGTGTTTTTGAATAAAAGAGTCATTTCCGTTCGTTTGATTGCGTATTTCTTTCAATTTTATTCTGTACTGTAACGTTTATTCCTACACTACTAGCCACTAAAATTGCTGCACCACGAAGATGACGTGCTACAGACGCGAAATTTAACCGACAGGAAGACGATGCTGTGATTTGCAAATGATTAGCTTTTCAGAGCATTCACACAAGGTTAGCGCCGTTGGCGACACCTACAACGTGCTGACATGAGGAAAGTTTCCAATCAAAAATGGTTCAAATGGCTCTGAGCACTATGGGACTTATCATCTCAGGTCATCAGTCCCCTAGAGCTTAGAACTACTTAAACCTAACTAACCTAAGGATATCACACACATCCATGCCCGAGGCAGGATTCGAACCTGCAACCGTAGCGGTCGCGTAGTTACAGACTGAAGCGCCTAGAACCGCTCGGCCACCAGCGACCGGATGTTAGTTTCCAATCGATTTCTCATACACAAACAGCAGTTGACCGGCAGTGCCTGTGTGATGCCTCGTGTAAGGAGGAGAAATGCGTACCATCACGTTTCCGACTTCGATAAACGTCGGATTGTAGCCTATCGCGATTGCGGTTTATCGTATCGCTACATTGCTGCTCGCGTTGGTCGAGATCCAATGACTGCTAGCAGAATATAGAATCCGTGGGTTCAGGAGGGTAATATGGAACGCCGTGCTGGATCCCAACGGCCTCGTATTACTAGCAGTCGAGATGACAGACATCTTATCCGCATGCCTGTAACGGATCGTGCAGCCACGTTTCGATCCCTGAGGCAACAGATGGGGACCTTTGCAAGACGACAACCATCTGCACGAACAGTTCGACGACGTTTGCTTCAGCATTGACTATCAGCTCGGAGACCATGGCTGCGGTTACCCTTGATGCTGCATCACAGACAGGAGCGCCTGCGATGGTGTACTCAACAACGAACCTGGGTGCACGAATGGCAAAACATCATTTTTTTCGGATGAATCCAGATTCTGTTTACAGCATCATGATCGTCGCATCCGTGTTTGGCGACATCGCGGTGAACGCACATTGGAAGCGTTTATTCGTCATCGCCATACTGGCGTATCACCCGGCGTGATGGTATGGGATGCGATTGGTTACACGTCTCGGTCACCTCTTGTTCGCATTGACGGCACTTTGAACGGTGGACGTTATATTCCAGATGTGTTGCTACCCGTGGCTCTACCCTTCATTCGATCCCTGCGAAACCCCACATTTCAGCAGGATAATGCACGACCGCCCGTTGCAGGTCCTGTACGGGCCTTTCTGGATACAGAAAATGTTCGACTGCTGTCCTGGCCAGCACATTTTCCAGATCTATCACCGACTGAAAACGTCTGGTCAATGGTGGCCGACCAACTGGCTCGTCACAAAACGCCAGTCACCACTCTTGATGAACTGTGGTATCATGTTGAATCTGCATGGCCAGCTGTACCTGTACACGCCATCCAAGCTCTGTTTGACTCAATGGCCAGGCGTATCATGGCCGTTATTACGGCCAGAAGTGGTTGTTCTGGTTACTGATTTCTCAGAATCTATGCACCCAAATTGCGTGAAAATGTAATCACATGTCAGTTCTAGTATAATATATTTTTCCAATGAATACCCGTTTATCATCTGCATTTCTTATTGGTGTAGCAATTTTAATGGCCAGTAGAGTATCTCTGGTCCACGTTTCATCGAGCTATATTACTTTTCGGTGACACGTCATGTCAAAATTTTTTTCGTCCCCAAGTTTTGCACATCAGTGCATATTAGAAGTTTATCACAGTTGTCATCCCTCCTTTTCGTACCTTATTACGCCAGAAAAAAAGTGTCTAAGAGTTCGGGGAATGGTCTTGTAAAATACAAAAAACAAGAGTTACTGATCTTCAAAATAATCACCATTAGCTACAACTAACTACTGCTAGGGGTTACAAGCTGATCGAATGTGTCAGCTTATGCTTCTTGTGGATTCGCTCGAAGCACAGTGGTCACGCGTTTTTTGATACATGCAACTTCTACGAATGTTCGTGTTTGCTTACACAGTCTTTGCTTATCTCCAACTCTGCCCTCTCGGGAGATGACGATAGGAAGGTCATCGAGTATCCAGTTCTTCAATCTCTTTGTTCAAATTAAATCAGGTGACGCGTCTTACTCCATTTGCTATATTTTTCAAGATCTGTTGGTGGACGTTCTATGTGGAAGGGGCACTCAGGACGGGCGAGTTGTGTGCGGACCCATGCGCCAGGTTCCCGGAAGGTCAGGTCCAGGTGACAACAGTGGTGGCCAGAGGCGCTCTCTAAGGCACCCTAGGCTTTCTCTCGGCCGGAGGGAAGGCAAGGAAGATTGCATGGAATCTGCCAGCGTGATGCTGTGGCGCCTGGGAAGGGCGGTCGGACTTTTTATCGTTGCATTCTCCCGCTCGGTAACAGCAGGGTATCCAGCAAGCCGGCTCCCCAAATAGGTACTCTACTTTGCAATGTCAGTTAGTCCTCCCACGCCACTCTCTTCCTGGGTGCGCCTGAAAAGAGCAAGCTGATTGGCGAACGGTTGGTGACGCTTGCGAACTGTTGGTGACGCTTACTGACGTAACAAGGCACGGCTAGTTTTTGGCAGCAATTCTCTCAACTGGAATAGGATTGTTCGTGGAATTTTGGAGTGGTTGTGTGTGGCGATTAGTAGACTTGTGACTGGCGCTAAAATCCGCAACCGGCCACTTTTGCAGACATGCGGCTTGGAGTACTCTTAATTTATTTTTTTAAGTTTGTGGAGAGAACGGAATTTCTCCGGGGACTCTATTCTGGAACGCTGGAGAGAGAGAGAAAACATGAATTAGTGACCAGAGACTGGTAGAGTTAAGTGTAGTCACTGTCTCGGTAGCCAAGGCAGAGTTTGTGTAATTGCTGATTCAGAACACCAGTCATCATAACTCGGGGTCGATATCGTGACTTGTTGGACAATCATTTACAGCAGCAGCTCGTCAGGGTGGTCAGTAGTCCAGGTTGCAGCCTGCATTGCAGCCTATCGCTGACTGCTGACTCCACGTGAATCGAGCACGGTGTTGGGTAAAGTACTTGGCAAATCTGGTGAAGCAGAGAGTCTTTCAGTTATGTGACGCCGGCCAGTGTGGCCGGGCGGTTCTAGGCGCTTCAGTCTGGAACCGCGCGACCGCTACGGTCGCAGGTTCGAATTCTGCCTCGGGCATGGATGTGTGTGATGTCCTTAGGTTAGTTAGGTTTAAGTAGTTCTAAGTTCTAGGGGACTGATGACCTCAGAAGTCAAAAAAGTCCCATAGTGCTCAGAGTCATTTGAACCTTTTGAACTGCCAGAAATACAATGACTACAATATTTGCTCAGAACCTCTGCTTTTCCCCATTCAGCCTCCACAGTGTGTCTGTCCTAAGGGTACTTGGGCTTGATCAAAATATTAAAATATCGACACAAAGAGTTCAACGGTCTGCGATTATGAAGGACCCCGTTGAAAGTAAATATGACGTCTACTGGTCATGAAAATATTAATGGATACGGTATCACGAAACTTTATGCCTCTCTTAGTAATGAAACTACTTAATACTTGATTATGTCAGAGTGGGGGAGGACCTCAGAGTCAGCCATAATATCGAAAACAACCTTCTTTTTCGTTAAGATCAAGCAAGAATGACAGCAGAGAAGATATCTTGTCAACGCGCAGAGCAACGACGATTGCGTATTGTCAGCAGTATCAATTAACGCCTGGTACAGCATCTCCTAAAGAAGGAGTCATTCAGGGTTACTCAAAATGGCCGCATGAGAGTTCCTATGTTGATGAGTTCTGTTGTTAAGCGTCAACAAAAATTATGTACAGAGAGTGTTTCAAAGTCTGTGGACCAAGCGTCTAGGCGTGGTAGTTCACACCATGGGGAACAAATTTTGTTAAGGACAAAACTTTCGCTGACACTTTCCGGTGGCACTTATACAGCCCCTCTTTGTATCAGTTATCCCCCTGAGAGATAGTAGGGCTTAAGCCCTCTGCAGCGTGTACAAGCCTTGTGTGTTGTCTACAATCCAATCTTCGGCTGCGTGTGAAAGGGGCAAGAACGAACAAATTGAAAGTTCCTGATTCGCTTCTGAAATATATTTCTCTGCTTAAGGATACTCATTCTTACGATTTTGTTGTTGAAGCTCACTCTATCAATTTACTGGCGCAGGTAGTATGCAGCACAGCTGGTTATCAGATTCTACTAGTTCGGTGAAAACACGTCATCCGAAGACTGGGGAATATTTAAGAACGTCTAGTATCGTCGGAAAGTGTCAGTGAACAGTTTGTCTACCACAAAAGTTGATCCCAAAGACATGATTCAACGAAATTTGATCCCAAAGACATGATCTATCACCTCTAAATGTTTCATGCAAAGACTCTGTATATGTCAGTTCCTACTCTACTTCTTAATGGGGCAGATAGTATGTGCAGTAAAAGTGTGTCAGTCGTAGATGTTAATCTGAAAGACAGTTATTTAATGGTAATCCATTATCTACGAATATTACTCCACCTTTAGCTCTGACACATTCAACTGAGTGCTAGTAACTTGATATAAGCAGCCTTCCCAATAATAATTTGCTTATTATGTAGTTTGGTTTTCAGTGTTTTCTCCTAAAAATAAAGTTTCCATGAATCAAATTTACCGTTGGATCCACTTTTTCAGGACTTCTTTTCTAATGCTGATTCTTTCAGCGTCTCTTTTGTCTGACTCTACGCTTGCCAATTTCATCATTATTTCAGAGATGGTATAGTACGCTACCTCTCCAGGGGACACCACCTTGACGCAGCACTGTCCGTTTAGGTGGAGAGGCTTGTGTGTTCGCGTGTCCGGGTGTGGGAACCTATGGTCGGTAAGGTCTTGAATGATGGACCAGAATAAGTGTGGCCCACAACGACCTGTCATCCCACAGCCAAGGTGTGATGCGATGCCGAGGGGTGAGTGGCACATGGGAAGATATGTCATGAACGGAATGTCAGGGATACCTGGGGACCCCCCTGAGTAATTAGCCTTGCACCACGTGGAATTTCCGTGATGTGGACTCCAACTCTTGTGGAACCAAAATGGACAGAAAAGAAAATAGCAATACTGAGAGGCAAGTTGAGACCTCCGGCACCCAAACATCGGGGCTGGCACCGCTGGAAAACATCCCCTCAGCTGAACAGGGGGACAGACATGTTCAAGAAGTGGAATTGGTTACTAAGAAGTTGGACCAGATTAAGAACAAAGACTTCTCTGGGCCTCAGAGGAGTAGTCCGCATCTCGTGGTCGTGCGGTAGCGTTCTCGCTTCCCACGCCCGGGTTCGATTCCCGGCGGGGTCAGGGATTTTCTCTGCCTCGTGATGGTATTGTGTGATGTCCTTAGGTTAGTTAGGTTTAAGTAGTTCTAAGTTCTAGGGGACTGATGACCATAGATGTTAAGTCTCATAGTGCTCAGAGCCATTTGAACCATTTTTTTGCTCAGAGGAGTAAACTTCTTAGAGAACAAAAGCTAAAGGAAGGAAAAGAGTGGCTTACTAAACAGTAGCGGCCGGAACTAAAAGGGCTTGTGCCAAAGACCTCTTATAAAAAACTGCCCCAGGGCGACAGAGGTGTGTAAACCCCTTCTACATTGAGAGCAGGCAGTAAGAGAACAAGGGAGGAATCTAAGACTTCCACTTCTCAGGATAAGCGTATCCAGAAAAAGCTGACGTAAGATATAAGGAAACAGACCTATAGTACTACAGCCTCGGTTTTTAGGATGGCGGTTATCCAGCAAGGCTATCGACTGGTCAAGATGACCTCACAGCAGGAGGAGTTCGTGCAAATGGCTCTCTTTGAGAAGATTTGGGGGACGCTGGTCCAGAACCAAAAATTCAATGGAGTCTATCTGGATCATGGCGCTCTTATCTTTATCTGTGAGGCGGTGGGTACACTGGACTGGCTCAAGGAAAAGGTGCCCCTAATATCACCATGGGAGGACACGAAGCTGCTGGTAAAGACAGCGGATGAGCTCTTCAAGACGGCAAAGATATTAATCTGGGTGCCAAAACTCCTTAACGATACCTCTCCAGAGACTCTGATTATGAAAATAGCTTCAAAAACCCGAAAAGTAATCAACCAGAAGGTTGCACCAAACGGCCAAACCCTAGTAGAGACTCTGATTGTGAAAATAGCGTCAAAAACCCGAAAAGTAATCAACCAGAAGGTTGCAGCAAACGGCCAAACCCTAGTGATGGAAGTCGGAGAGAAGTCCCCGAAGGCAATGCTGGAACAGGACGTGAGACTATTCTTGGGGTTCTTACAGGTTGCCGTCAGGGTAATCAAAGACATCAAAAGCGACAATGGAGGCAAGATGGGGACTGAATGTGCTCCATATAAATTTGCAACACAGTAAAGGGGCCACTCCTGCCTTGAGTCGTCTTCTGGGAAGAAAAGAAGTGGATGTGGCCCTGATTCAGGAACCCTTTTTATATAAAGGGGGTGTATCGGGCCTCGGTGGCACTGAAAGTAAACTGGTTTATGCTAGAAATATAACAAACTCCAGAACGTGCAGTTAGGCAAAAAAATGGAATCCTTTCATGCCGATGGCGGACTTTTGCTCTAGGGACTTAGTGCCCATCACGATTCGGCATCGTGAGGAAGGTACGCGAGGAGTTTGTAATGGCCTCGGCATACCTTCCTTACGAGAGCACTGCTCCTCCTTCTCAGGAGGTGAGGAGACTGACGGAAACCTGTGCACAACAGGGCGACCATCTACTGGTTGAATGCGATGCCAACAGTAGAGGTGAGAACCTTCTAGAATTTATTTTAGCTAATAACTTAGAGATTCGCAATAGGGGTAAGGAACCTACATTCAGGAATATAAGAAAGGAAGATGTAATTGACGTAACCTTTGGTCCCACTTTGATGGATAGTTACGTCAAGCAATGGCATGTGGCTTTAGAGCATCCTCATAAGACCACATGTATATTAAGTTCGAGGTTGAAATGGGCATCAAACAGACCATGTCATATAGGAATCCTAGGAAAACGGACTGGGAGGCGTATAGGGCGGACCTTGACTCAAGCCTGTCGGAAGTCAGTACCTCTATAAGGAATCCAGCAGATATTGAGGAGGTAGCAGAGGCAGTGACCTCTGACATACCATGACAACTGCTCAATCACCAAGAAGCGCACAAATAGGAATGTATGTCGGTGGAACAACAACCTGGAGTCACAGAGGAAATAGGTATGAAGACTGTTTAACCTTGCGAGAAGGAAAGGACAATGGGCAGAATATCAGGAGGCCCTTGTCAAGTACAATCTTGTAACCAAGCAAGCAAAACAGGCGTCCTGGAAGGTACCCTGTGAGGAGGTAGAGAGTACGGCTGTTCAGGCCTGCCGGCCAAGTGGCTGTGCGGTTCTAAGCGCTGCAGTCTGGAACCGCGAGACCGCGACGGTCGCAGGTTCGAAACCTGCCTCGGGCATGGATGTGTGAGATGTCCTTAGGTTTGATAGGTTTAACTAATTCTAAATTCTAGGGGACTAATGACCTCAGAAGTTGAGTTCCATAGTGCTCAGAGCCATTTTTTTGTTCAGACCTGACTTCACAAAATCCTCACTAGGATACCAACTAATCCAAGAGGAACTTTAAGGAAAGAGGATGGGGAGTGTAGAAGGACAGCACATGAAACGCTGGAACTACTCCTCAAGACTTATTTTCCTCAGGACCAGGAGTGATCCCTGTGAGATAACGGTTATCGGGTATTCGAAGACAGAGAAAGTGTTGACCTGGCCCAAATGTAATTTTTCCAGCGCTCCTGCAACAAGCAGGAATGAACTTAATAAGACTCCTATGCAGGTTATTTAGGGTTAGCCTAGCAGTAGGAAGCATTCCTAACGTCTGGAGGGCAGTGAAGTTTGTGTTCATTCCAAAGCCAGGACGAACTGATCATACCAAGGCCAAGAATATGATACCAATCAGTCTGACCTCCTTTCTTCTTAAAACATTAGAAAAACTGCTCGACGTGCATGTTAGGGGGAGGAGGTTAACTAGGGTCCCTCTACACATAAACCAACATGCATACCAACCAGGAAAATCATGTGGAACTGCACTCCACCAACTTGTTGGGAAGGTGGAGAAAGCACTACACTTTCATGAAATAGCCCTCTGTATCTTCTTGGACATTGAAGGAGCTTTTAGCAACATGAACTTCGAGTTCTTGGTTAAGGCAGCAGAGCTGCATGGCTTGGAGACCACCATTTGCAGGTGGATTAAAGCCATGCTAAGTTTTAGAAAGGTAGAAGCCACCATGATGGAAGAAGAAATGGTAGCCAACACCACCAGAGGCTGTCCACAAGGAGAAGTTCTGTCCCCTCTACTGTGGAACCTTGTGGTGAATGAACTCATTGCAGAATTAAACTCTAGCCAGTCAGTACTTCTGCCAGGGATATGCAGACAATCTTGTCATAGTAATACTTGACAAATTTTCAAGTACAGTCAGAGCTATGGTACACGGAGCATTCAACATTGTGTAAAATTGGTGCAGGAAACTGCACTGTTGTAGTACCATTTACGAGGAAGCAGATCCAACACACATGTTGGAATCTCAAGCCTCTCGATGAAACTCTACAAGTGAAGGGGATAGTGAAATATCTAGGGATAACCCTGGATGATAAACTATTTCGGACCCCTCACATAAGGAGCACCTGTTCCAACGCGAAGGTACTCTAATAGGTACCAGGAGAGCTTGTGGTAAAAACTGGTGCTTGTAGAACAGCAGGTAGTTGCTAAGGAGCTTGCTAAGGCGCAGAGATTGGCCTGCTTAGCCATTATAGGTGGAATTAGCAGCACACCCACGGCTGGGATGGGAACCATGCTGGACATGCCGCCATTACACATGTGGGTAAAGATGGAGGCAGCGGCTCGAGCATTGGAAAAAACTGGAACTGACTTGGATATCCAGAATCTCATATTAAAATACTGAGTGAGATAGGTATAGGTATGGTTGGAGAATACCGGCGCACTATATAATAACTCCCAGCAGCTTCAATAAGCCTTTCAATGTAGTAATTGTAAGAAGAGATCTCAGGGAGAACAAATTTTGACACCATACTGGAGGCCTAGTATGGTTCACTGGCAGTTCGAAAACAGACTAAGGTATTGGGGCTAGAGTATAGGGAGTGCAGCCAGTGCTGGAGAGTGCAATCTCTCGAGGGAAGATGGCCACTGTGTTTCAAGCAGAAATCTCTGCTATCAGGGTGTGCATGGAGGAGAATTTGTGGAGGTGCTACAGAGGTCGCAGCATTTTCGTTTATTCAGACAGCCAAGCAGCCCTGAAATCACTGGCAGCCTCTACAACAAAATCAAAGAGCGTGACAGAACGTTACAAAGTCCTTGTGGAGCTAGGGGAAAGCAATAAGGTAAACTTATTATGGGTCCCTGGTCACTCAGGGATTAGTGGTAGCGAGCAAGGCGATAGGTTGGCCAGGATAGAGGCGGTGACACCATTTATTGGACCGGAACCTGTCCTGACAATCACCAAGGCGATGATCAAAATAACACCACCAGACTGGACAAGGATACAGCTTGTAGAATATTGGCTAAGGTACAAAAGCAAAAACATGGCAAGGTAGTGATGCCGAAGCCATGTTCAAAGACAAGTCTCTCAGTTCTGAGCTTCAACAGGAGAGAGATGAAACTCATGGCTGGGCTATTGACGCCATGTTAATTTAAAAAAAAAAAAAAAAAAAAAAAAACACCTACATGCCATGGGGATAATAGGTGGAGACCCCAAACGTAGGATGTGTGATGTGGACGAGGAAAGCGCATCACACTTAATCTTCGAATGCAAGGCATTGGAGATTAATGGAGATTAAAAGACACAGAATACTCGGATCAACGAGACCTGAAGAAATTGTCTCCATAGCAAAGCACTGGTAAAGGATCACCTTGCACTGTTCAAGGGGATGGGTCCAGGGAACGATACCACACAATAAACTCTGTTTCGGTGCGGGCAGCAGCGGGCTTGACCAATGTTGCTGATCCCTGATAAAACCAAATCAAATCTATAGAACACTAGCCCAATTTAGCGACTAAAAAAGCCAAATAGGTCGGTATCAATATTCCTATTCATAGTCGCAGTCGCACACGGAAAGCGTCCATGAGCAGAGCTACTGCCCATTTGTCTGTGCTAGCAAGTGTAAACACCCGGACAGTTCAGACCATATTCCATATTTCTACTTGTTTATAATCTTCAAACCAACAGTCTCAGTAGTGAGAAAAGAAGACGGACAAATGTCCCCCCCCCCCCCACCCACCCACCAAAATTAAATGATAGCGGACGAATCACAACATGTTACGCTGAACTCTCTAGCGTGTATAGTGATGGTATCCCTGTAAATCAAACTACCAACCAGGCTGCCCATAATTTATAAATCAAGAAACATGTACGGAAGAAAGTAACCCAATATTTACTTCCATTACACCAGATGCAGACCGAACCAGAAGCCTCGCGACAGGTCGTCACAGAGAGAGCACGGGTAAACATGGCTAAAAATAGCCTTGAGCATCACTCCGACAAGGGTCCGTATATTGTTTAGAATGAGAGTAAATACCAAAAAAAAAAAAAAAAGTTCAAATGGCTCTGAGCACTATGGGACTTAACATCTGAGGTCATCAGTCCCCTAGAACTTATAACTACTTAAACCTAACTAACCTAAGGACATCACACACACATCCATGCCTGAGGAAGGATTTGAACCTGCGACCGTAGCGGGAGCGCGGCTCCAGACAGAAGCGCCTAGAACCGCTCGGCCACACCGGCAGGCCAATAACTCCCAATTTGAGGGAAAAACCCCTCATTTCGCTGTAGGCAAACTCTTATTTGCTGAAAGAAACGAATGGAAAATTTGGTGTCACATACACTCTGTCGACAATGATACGGTAAATGCCAAACGACGTCTCGCTTGGTGTAAGGAGCGTTATCATTGGACGGTTGAACAGTGGTAAAACGTTGTGTGGAGCGACGAATCATGGTACAAAATGTGGCAGTCCGACGGCAGGGTGTGGGTATGGCGAATATCCGGTGAACGTCATCTGCCTGCGTGTATGGTGCCAACAGTAAAATTCGGATGCGGTGGTATTATGGTGTGGTCGTGTTTTTCATGGAGGGAGCTTGCACCCCTTCTTGTTTTGCGTGGTACTATCACAGCACAGGCCTACATTGGTGTTTTAAGCACCTTCTTGCTTCCCACTGTTGAAGAGAAATCAAGGTATGGCGGTTCCATCTTTCAATGTGATCGAGCACCTGTTCATAATGTAAGGCCTGTGACGGAGTGGTTACAAGACAATAACATCCCTGTAATGGACTGGCCTGCACAGAGTACTGACCTCAATCCCATAGAACACCTTTGGAATGTTTTGGAACGCCGATTTCGTGCCAGGCCTCACCTCCCGACATCGATACGTCTCTTCAATGCAGGACTGCGTAAAGAATGGTCTACCATTCCCAAAGAAACCTTCCAGCACCTGATTAAACGTATGCCTGCAAGAGTGGAAGCTGTCATCAAGGCTAAGGGTGGGCCAATACCTTATCGAATTCCAGCATTACCGATGGAGGGCGCCACGAACTTGTAAGTCATTTTCAGCTAGGTGTCTGGATACTTTTGATCACATAGTATACTTGAATATTAAAGAACAGTTTGCTACTGTTGATCGCTCTTCATATAAACCAATATGGTAATGAATTTTTTTTGTTAATATGAGAGCATTATACATGAAAATATTGTAAATTAGTAAATCTTCATACTAAAGCCGCTTAAGTACCTCGGTACAGAACGTTAATAACATAAGAGGTTAAAGAGATACCAAAATATACTCTGGTCGCAGGAAGATGGTGAAGCGATGCTTCTTTGTAGCTCCACGAGGTTTCTTTTGGGTGCTTGTTTGCAGTGTCAGACATAGGTACTTCAAGAGCGTAGCCGACTCCGGAACTACTTACTTCGACGTTTGAAGGGGAGCGCGAGTACTGGCAAACACCAGATCTGCTGTGGCTTCTCACAGATCATTCAAAAAATGTATAACTATGAGCTGGACGCACTGAACACTCGCACGCGTAGCGAATAACAGCAAAAGGAAATTTTCATTTTTGGTAGCGCAGAAACAGGGATGGAAGTGGCCCATTGACTGGCTCTTAATAGAGGTCATTTATATGAAGTTCTTTGTCTCCATATATAAGCACCACACTATTTTTAAGTAACATTTTTGTTCGTAGGTATACAGTGTTCAGGTACTAATGATAATATTTTCGGGTGACACACCTTGCGTGCCAAGGAGTAAGAAAGACGGAAGGTTAATAAGCAATGGATAACACATTTTTCCAGATTATGAGTTAAGAATAAGAACGCTAAGACGAAAGTGACTGACTACCATCAAAATCTGGAGCAGCCAATAATGGAAGAGATGAAAAACTTATCCTGTCGAATAAGTAACGTCACACTGGATGTCTGCGACAAGGAAGAGGTTAGCAGTACACTAACATGTGTATAGGAAGCTTTATCCAACACAAAAACTCTAGTGTTGTGAAGTATTGGCCACGATTGTAGGAACAAGCCCCTGAAACATTACGCCAGAGTTAGTACTGTGTTGAAGTGAAATGTGGGCCACGGCAAATACGGAGAAAAAAGGTATATGTAACTTTCTTACAGAAGGTTTAATAGGCAGATGAAGTTCGAAGTGCTAGAAAGAATAAGGGAAGAAAAGTAATACCAGAAGCAAGGATTTGTTCGCGAGAAAATTTTACGTCCGAGACATTCTCCGAGGGAAAGGGCATTTGACCGGAAAAACGTCAGTAGAGATAAAATGGCTCTGAGCACTATGTGACTTAACTCCTAAGGTCATCAGTCGCCTAGAACTTAGAACTAATTAAACCTAACTAACCTAAGGACGTCACACACATCCATGCCCCAGGCATGATTCCAACCTGTGACCGTAGCGGTCACGCGGCTCCAGACTGAAGCGCCTAGAACCGCACGGCCACACCGGCCGGCCTCAGTAGAGATAAAATGGTTCAAATGGCTCTGAGCACCATGGGACTTAACTTCTGAGGTCATCAGTCCCCTAGAACTTAGAACTACTTAAACCTAACTAACCTAAGGACATCACACACATCCATGCCCGAGGCAGGATTCGAACCTGCCACCGTAGCTGTCGCGCTGTTCCAGACTGAAGTGCCTAGACCCGCGGCCGGCGTCAGTAGAGACAATTCAGCTTCATAGTTCCAGTAACAGCCATAGATTTTACCATATGGACACATTTCCATAATCGCGCTAATACTCATCATTCCTATTTAACCAATTTCTATGAGAGATGCGTCCCAAGGCTGATTATAATTGCAGCTATAGTTAGCAAGAACGATTCGAAGCATCCTGACATAGAGTGCGTCTGTAACATAAGACATTCACACGGTTGTGATTCACCTAGTTTCCCAGCAGTATTGAGAACAAAAAGCCGTCATCTACGTCTCTCTTTGACAGCACTTCTTCTATTCTGAAGTGCTTCATTGTTATTCAGTTAAATTATCCTAACAGTCTTGTGGCGAAAGGGTTATCGACGGCGAATATACTGTAAATGCCACTTGTATTAAAGACACGGGCGAATACCATCCTGTGCGTACCAAAGGAGGCCTGTAGCGGAAAAGAACAAAATGTACAGTGTGGTTCTCAATGTGTAGACAGTGAGGGGTCTTCTCTGTTTTGTAAGAAACCAAGATTCTGTTCTAGATGAGTACAATATTATTTGCAATGCACTTATCTGCTTTTCCTTTTTTTAATTCCGTGTAGTCAGATAATTAAAGTAATGTAATTTACTTTTGAAACGTTAATTTATTAACATGTAAGGGAAATATAAAGCATGTCACACCAGAGGTGTAAGATCAGGAGAACGGGCTGGCCAATTTATGCGTCCTCCACATCCTATGAAACGCCCGTCGAACATCCTGGGTCAGCCTAGTGTTAATTGCGGAATGTGCAGGTGCACCATCATGCTGATACCACATACGTCGACGCGTTTCCAGTGGGACATTTTCGAGCAACGTTGGCAGATCATTCTGTAGAAACGCGATGTATGTTGCAGCTGTTTGTTACAACACGCAACTGAACGTCGGAGGTTTCTAGCGTAAACTTTAGGTTACAATATCTCCGGATGTAATTAACATTTTACAATGCAACTTGATTCCACTCGCGTGGGTTACTAACACTGAGATTGCGTATCTAAGCTTACAGCTCAGAATTTAACATTCTGTACAGACAAGGAAAAATTCCATTATCAGCACAGAAAGCTAAAAATTTGTAGTTCTGCCGTTAAAGCCATTTCCTGCATTTGTTCTTTTCTATACGTCGTGGGAATCCCTGCTGCGAGTCTCAAGCCGTTGTGATAATAATTTACAAACGTCAAGGCGACACATTTCAGAAAACTGACGGTCTGCGGATAACCTAGAATGGCATATCAGCAGAAACACTGTTGCCTGTCTACAGCCATGTGAAGGCTGTAAAAGTTTAAAGAAATCTTTAATGAAACGGAACATTTATCTCTAACATAAATGGGTTACTATTTCCTGTGATACTTTCAAATTCTAAAAACAACTTCAAGAGACGTTCTCACAAGTATTGGGAAACGTGATTCCATTTTACAGAGTTGACCGTCACTCACTGCATTAAGATAGCAAAGTTTTCGCATCACATCTATACAGCAGTTGTTGTTGCCGTATGTTTCACAGCTCTAAACTACGTTCTCTTTATGAAACACAATTATATATACTTTGCATCTATACTCTACAACCACTGTGAAGTGTTTGGCATATGGCAGCGGTTCTCAACCTTTCTAGCCGTGCGGGCGACCTATATTTTATAAAAAGAAGCTTAGAGGCCTAGTAACTAAATCTAGAAGTACATAATGCACACACACACACCCACACACATACACACACGTGCACATATGTCAGTAGGTCTACTTAGTAAACATCTGTACAAAACTACCTTTCCATGATACACGGAATTTACCGTTGGTGGAGTGGCTTGTGTGTATCAGCGATATACACTCCTGGAAATTGAAATAAGAACACCGTGAATTCATTGTCCCAGGAAGGGGAAACTTTATTGACACATTCCTGGGGTCAGATACATCACATGATCACACTGACAGAACCACAGGCACATAGACACAGGCAACAGAGCATGCACAATGTCGGCACTAGTACAGTGTATATCCACCTTTCGCAGCAATGCAGGCTGCTATTCTCCCATGGAGACGATCGTAGAGATGCTGGATGTAGTCCTGTGGAACGGCTTGCCATGCCATTTCCACCTGGCGCCTCAGTTGGACCAGCGTTCGTGCTGGACGTGCAGACCGCGTGAGACGACGCTTCATCCAGTCCCAAACATGCTCAATAGGGGACAGATCCGGAGATCTTGCTGGCCAGGGTAGTTGACTTACACCTTCTAGAGCACGTTGGGTGGCACGGGATACATGCGGACGTGCATTGTCCTGTTGGAACAGCAAGTTTCCTTGCCGGTCTAGGAATGGTAGAACGATGGGTTCGATGACGGTTTGGATGTACCGTGCACTATTCAGTGTCCCCTCGACGATCACCAGTGGTGTACGGCCAGTGTAGGAGATCGCTCCCCACACCATGATGCCGGGTGTTGGCCCTGTGTGCCTCGGTCGTATGCAGTCCTGATTGTGGCGCTCACCTGCACGGCGCCAAACACGCATACGACCATCATTGGCACCAAGGCAGAAGCGACTCTCATCGCTGAAGACGACACGTCTCCATTCGTCCCTCCATTCACGCCTGTCGCGACACCACTGGAGGCGGGCTGCACGATGTTGGGGCGTGAGCGGAAGACGGCCTAACGGTGTGCGGGACCGTAGCCCAGCTTCATGGAGACGGTTGCGAATGGTCCTCGCCGATACCCCAGGAGCAACAGTGTCCCTAATTTCCTGGGAAGTGGCGGTGCGGTCCCCTACGGCACTGCGTAGGATCCTACGGTCTTGGCGTGCATCCGTGCGTCGCTGCGGTCCGGCCCCAGGTCGACGGGCACGTGCACCTTCCGCCGACCACTGGCGACAACATCGATGTGCTGTGGAAACCTCACGCCCCACGTGTTGAGCAATTCGGCGGTACGTCCACCCGGCCTCCCGCATGCCCACTATACGCCCTCGCTCAAAGTCCGTCAACTGCACATACGGTTCACGTCCACGCTGCCGCGGCATGCTACCAGTGTTAAAGACTGCGATGGAGCTCCGTATGCCACGGCAAACTGGCTGACACTGACGGCGGCGGTGCACAAATGCTGCGCAGCTAGCGCCATTCGACGGCCAACACCGCGGTTCCTGGTGTGTCCGCTGTGCCGTGCGTGTGATCATTGCTTGTACAGCCCTCTCTCAGTGTCCGGAGCAAGTATGGTGGGTCTGACACACCGGTGTCAATGTGTTCTTTTTTCCATTTCCAGGAGTGTATGTTCTCTTTATGAAACACAATTATATATACATTTGCATCTATACTCTACAACCACTGTGAAGTGTTTGGCATATGGCAGCGGTTCTCAACCTTTCTAGCCGTGCGGGCGAGCTACATTTTATAAAAAGAAGCTTAGAGGCCCAGTAACTAAATCTAGAAGCACATAATGCACACACACACCCATACACACACGTGCACATTTGTCAGTAGGTCTACTTAGTAAACATCTGTACAAAACTACCTTTCCATGATACACGGAATTTACCGTTGGTGGAGTGGCTTGCGTGTATCAGCGATATAGATAGCCAGCCGTACTATAGGTGCATCCACAACAGAGGTGAGAGGCCAGACAAACGCTTCGTTCCTGAAGGGGGGCAGCAGTCTTTTCACTAACTGCAGGGGCAACAGTATGAAAGATTAACTCATCTGGCCTTGTAACAACCAAAATGCTCCTGCTACGCTGGTACTACGAACGGCTGAAAGCGACAGGAAAGTATAAATGATGATACCATCCTCTTGGGTAAAATTTTCCGGAGGTGAAATAATCCCCCATTCCGATCTCCAGACTTGGACTGCTCAGGAGGATGTGGTCATCATGAGAAACGAAACTGGCGTCCTGCGGATCTGGGCGTGGAATGTTAAATCCCTTAATCACGCAGGAATGTTAGAAAATTTAGAAAGGGAAATGGGCATGCTGAAATTAGCTGTAGTGGGAATTAGTGACGTTCGGTGGCAGGAGGAACAGTATTTCTGGTCAGGTCGATACAGCATGATAAATACAAAATCAAACTGGGGTAATGAAGGAGTAGATTTAATAATGTAGAAGAAGGTAGGGTTGCAGGTAAGCTACTGTGAACAACTCCATAAACGCATTACCATAGCCAAGATAGACACTGAACCAATACCCACCGTTGTAGTAAAAGATTATACGCCAACCAGCTCATCAGACGATGAAGAGATCGATGATATGTATGATCAAAGAAAATAAATTTTCAGGTAGTTGTGGGACACGAAAATTTAATTGTGACAGGGGACTGAAAATAAATAGTAGGCAAGAGAAAGAAAAGGGACTGGGGGAAAGGGATGAAAGGGTGGAATTCAGCAGAAAGTATTCATCGCTAACGCTTGGCTTAAGAATCATGAAATAAGGTTGTATTCGTATAAGAGACCTATATTAAGACAGGAATTAAAAACTGTAAAACAGTTCTATGGACAGATGTGGACTCAGACCCCAATGTATTCGATATGAGCTGCAGATTAAAATTGACGGAACTGCTAAAAGCTAGGAAATTAACGAAATGGTATCTGGATAAGGTGAAACGAGATTTTGTTGCGAGTTTCAGTTGGAGCATTAGGTATCGATTGACTAGAACAGGGGGAACGAACAAAGTAGAAGACGAATGGGTAGCTTTACCAGATGAAGTAGCGAAGGTAACAGGGTATCAAATAGGTAAAAAGGGAAGGCCTATTAGAAATCCTTGGCCATCAAACGGGATACTGAATTTAATTGACGAAATGAGAAAATATAAAAAGGCAGCAGATGAAGCAGGCGAAAAGGAAAACATACGTGTGAAAAAGAAGCCTGACAGGAAGTGCAAAACGGCTAAGCAGGAATGGCTAAAGGACAGATGTAAAGATTTAAAAGTACACTTGACTAAGGAAAAAACAGATACCGCCTATATGAAAGGTAAACAGGCCCGTGCAGAAAAGAGAAAGCAGGTGCAAGAACACCAAGAGCTCAGATGAGAAACCAGTAGGCAAAGAAGGGAAATCTGAAAGACGGAAGTAGTGTATAGAGGATCTATACAAGGGAGATGAACTTGAAGACAATATTATAGAAACGGAAGAGGACATAGATAAAGATCAGATTATAACGTCCCCAACTTTTACACGAAATTTGCCCAAAGTATTGAAACTATGCCAGACATCTCTGGATAATATATTGATAATCGTACAAAGAGTGTAATGTCTAATTAGTATAAATAGTAGTGAAACAAGGGCAGCTCTTTATTTTTTAATCTGCTCTTTTGCTCTTCTCTTTTTGTCATTGTGCTTGTTGCTCTCTGTTAGCTTGATACATGTTACGCAATTGATTGTGCGGATTCGATGAAATCGTCAAGTACATCTTTCTTGGAATGTTGCTTAATTATTTCAACTCGAACTGTTATTAGAAAAAAGGTTACCAAGCGCGTACATTTGAACATCACGCGTTTCATTTAGAGGTTATTTTGTTTTAAATATTATCTGTGCGGAATAGAGTAATTTGGCTTTCATTTCTTAAAAATATACTGTTAAAGTTTAACCGTACTTGGCTTACAAACCCGTCCTTCCTTTGCAGATTCTTAATTTTGTGTGCTTTCTTAGATACGGAAGCATTGCTTTTGGTTACTATAGTTTAAGTGCGTCATTTCATGCCCTGTAGTCTTTTGTTTGTGAAATACATAGAAGCTGCAAATCATTTTAATATTACGGAGCCAGATAATTAGGTTAATACTAATTTCTGCAAGGAAACACATTGAAATTGACGGTCAGTAACAAATTTTACCAACAGATATGTTCTCGACACCAAAACTGTTCGCCGTTGCTACTTTCAGAAGAAAGTGGATCGACTTTCGTAAAAGGTCAGAATTAAGTCAGTCATTTAATGAAAGAGGCCTCAGTTTCTTCTAACGTTGCCGCCATTGCTTTTCATTTTGCTATAAAAATAGTTCAGAATCCCAAATTGCTTTACATATTAACTGCAAATAAAATAATTAAATCCCAATTAACGGGCGATGACGTCTAATTGGCGACCTCAGACGAGGACTTCCACGTAACAAATAATAAATGAATTTTTATTGTATACATAATTGTTACAATTTCATGTTTGTAATTAAATGTATTTTCTGTTCCATGTATGCAACACGTAAGTAATATCTTCAGTTGAGAAACATCAAGACAGTGAATCAAGAAAAGGAATAATAAAAGCAATAAGGAGATAATAAACCGGTAAGGTAAGGGGAAACAGTTCAAGGGCAAATCTTGTACTTCGAGTTAGAAAACAGATGGGCCTAAATTCCTTTCCTGTGCGAATTTATAAAATTATTTCGTGTGACTTAGATATTTTTGTATGAAAGTTAAGTGCCACAAGATGACGGAATTTATTAGTGGATTCGCTTAACGGCTAGGCGTGGTTAGATTGTTCAGCTTCGTTGGTAATTATTAATCTCAAATAAATTTCTAGATTAGGATATGTGTTTGTAGGAGAGTGTATTTTTCGTGTTTAGAATTTTGGTCTATATAACTAATGGATATGGGGGAAAGAGCAAAGAATGCGACAGTTGAGGATGAGGGGAATTTACACGATTCCGAATTAAATACCGACGATCGGCGTATTGCCGATACTAAACCAGAAGCTACAAGTTCTACTGCAAGCACTGCTGATATCCCGACAGAATCAGAAGCCAAGATTGAGTTAACATCTCCTACATCTGGTCCTTACGCCGAATTGTATAAGGGAGTAGCAGATTTTATACAGCAAAATTTCGAACAACTTGCGAAAATAACAAACCGCGCAAATGAATGAAAATTCCATATACCTTGCGCGAGAGCGGACCGTACAAATTAGTACGCTTATTCAGGGTAAAATGAACGAAAATTTTAAGCAATTTGAAAATCGACATAAGGGACAAATAAGCGGAGAAATATAACACCACATGAATGTTAATTTCGAACGCTTAGAGGAAAACTTAAGTGCAGATTTTCGACGGCTAGCCTTAGAGCGGTGAGCTGAAATACGAAAAATAATTTCGAAGACAGAAACTGTTACTCATATAAATTTTCTGAGTCGGTAAGGCAGTTGAACTCGGAAGTGAAAGAACTAAAAGAAACGCAATGTGAATTGCAAAATACTGTACATGCTCTGTATCGTTACAATTTTAGTATATGTACCGCCGATGCGAGTACGCAGAATACTGTACACAGATCACTTGCAAAGTGGCTTGTGGAATGACTAATTTGTTACCTAGCTGCATGACAAAGACAAACAGCTTACCAACTGCTTAACAGCACAAAGCGACAGAATTAATAGCGACTTCGTGAACTGGTTGCATCATAGAGATTCTCCGTTCAACGATGCGCTTACGGCTGATTGCATACCGTAATTCTAGGGTCATCTCAGCACAACAAGAGTGATACTGATGTAAAGACAGAATTAGAAGAAATTGAAACGACGCTAAAACTTGATCATACTATGTGCAAGCATGACGTGGAAGAACACGTGGGCAGATTGCACCATTGAGTTGTCAGCTGCGCGCAAAAATATAGGCGGAAACCCAGTAGGAGCGGCAGCAAACAAGCCGCATATGCATTTACCGTCTCCACAGTCGGATGTATTATACAGAGAAACACCGTACAACACTTACACGAATGAGGGGTGTTCATCGTGAGAGTCGGGGGAGGCAAATGCTTTGACGAACATACTGTTGCACGACAGTTTGCTCAAACATCCTCCATTTGAAACGTACATCCTAGACAAGAAAGGGGGTGAACACCCCATTTCATAAAGAGTTACAGAGGGGTACTAACCAGATCCTGAGCAGACAGCCAAAGAATACAATTTGTTACCTCACATCTACAAGACGAAGGTGAGCGGTGGGCATCAAAAATTATAGAGAAATGTGAAACATGTGACCAATTCGCAGCATTTTTATCAAAGTACTGGTCTCCAGGTCAGCAAGAGAGATTAAGAAAAGAGGGGTACTCACCTGAAGTTGACAGCAGTAAACAAGGTACTCTACGCAAGAACTTCGAGAAATATATCAATAAGACAAGATACTGAGATGATTCCATATCAGTAAAATATGGTATTTCAATTTTAAAGGCAAAATTATCTTTAAATTTAAGAGAAAAGCTACTGCATGCTCCTGAAAATGACATTGAGCAGTTCATATCTTTTGTTTATTCGATAGACTCGTTAATGATGACACAGCGCCGTGGAGTCAAGGCAACGGGCATGCTAATTCTAAGGACAATGCGTACCACAATAACAGTGGATTTGCAACATCAACCGAAACCAAATCGGTAACGGTGATGGTAACGGAAATGGAAATAACCGAAATGCACCCCAATAAGGTTACAGAAATATCCATGCACAGGAAGGTAGCAACCGACAGCACTTCGGAAAGAGAAGAAGGTATGATAATCGGTGTAATCCCGGTTATTGGAATGACAACCACAGGAATAATCCGGATAACAACATAATGCCACTAACATGGCCAAACAACGAGCAAGCGAACTGGTAATCGAATACAGGACCACGAAACAGTTGGCAGCAGCACTCGATACAGAATAAGAACCCAAACCAAAGTAATCAGAATAACAGTAATCATACTGTGAACTGGCGGGTACGAAACCAATCCGTGAGGCTAACTGAAGTGATTGAAAGTAATGAACCTTCAAATAGCCTGCTAAAAAACTAATTTCAATCACATCGTGCCCACGGATAGTGTTTGGGAATAGCGTACAGGTCAGTACGCAAAAACGGAGTAATCTGATCCGTTATAATAACGGTGTTGATATGCGTGAGGAATCGTTCTCTGAGGAAAATTCCTGCAGAGCGGAAAACAATACAGCGGCACAGGCAGCATTTGAAACTGAAGTAGGTAAAGTACCTACAGTAGTAATAACTGACATCGGTGCATCGGCGAATATTGTAATTTGTTTAAACAAATATGTGAGAAAGGTACACCCTCCTTCATTGCCAGTCCAGAAGTGCAGAATTATTGGTGTGATAGGCACCAGGTCGAAGAATATTAGTTGACAGACTCAGCTGGAAATACTGACCGGAAATGGGGCATTTTAATGCACATTCCTGGTGGTTGAGAATTTGTCAGCCAACTGTATTATTAGTGTAGGATTTCTGCAAGAGAAGGACGCAAAAATGGACTTCTCGGCAGAAAATGCTATATTACAGTTCATGAAAAAATACAGTTCTGGATTTGCTCAAAACAAAAGCTCGCCATTGCAAATTCTGCCAGCGAGTGAAAATCACATTTGTAGGTATTGAACCTCCATTGACAGTTCAATTGCTGTAGCTCATGTACCCAAGTGTGCTAATGTTGACTACAGCAAGCAAGATCTCGAGGTAATGTTACCAGGCAAAATTTAGGATCCGATTACATAAGTGAACAGCAGGGAAATGGGCTATGCAATCTCTTGTGTGGATATCTACAATTCTTTGCAGAAACATCGCTTATAATAAAAAGGGTACGTAAGTCTCATGCAAGTTAAACCTCATGAAACGTCTTGTCACACAACCTATTCGATTCCCTCGACGAAGAAGGAGGCCGTAAACAAAGAAATCAAGAAAATGCTATAATGGGAATTAGTAGTAACATCCTTATCTCCATACAGTAGTCCTCTATTACCAGTAGCCAAGCCAGCAGGTAGTTTACGCTTAATGCTGAATGCACATGCGATCAATAAGATTTTCATATCTGTCAGAACAAGGCCATAAAACCTAGAACAGAAACTGCGTGGGAGGAAAAATTAAAACGCGCTGAAGTTTTGTTAGCTCACCAAGCACAACTTAGAAATCTTAAATGTGATAAAACATTGGGTAAGGTACAGAGGTACCGAATTTGGAGCAGAATGTTGCTAAAAACTATTTTTAAACCCTCCTTGTTGAAACAGAAGAATAAGAAGTGGGAGCTGAAGTACACTTGTCCATACAAAATTGTGGTCATTACTCACGAAGGAAGCTATTTACTATCAGATATCCTACCAAATAAAATTTGGTGTTTATACCCACACAAATATCTCAAGAAATTTATTTCATAATTATAACATTTGTATTGTATATACGTGCGTCAATATTTCATTCACATTTTCATGTACCCAGTAGAGTTAATTGTGAGAACAAAAGTCTCAAGGCAATTATACGGATATTGTAAACAGAAGTTGAAATGCTTTTAAAGGACACTAAAAAATGACTTAAGCAAAACTCCATTTTACATGTAATACCACAAGTGTCTTATAAAGACATCTCGAGTAATAAATTGTAAATAGGAGTATAGTTTTCTGAATATAATTTGTACACAGTGTATTAGTTTTAAGATTATTAATTTATACTCTGGCTCCAAAATACACTATGTGATCAAAAGTATCCGGACACCCACAAAAACATACGTTTTACATATTAGCTGCATTGTGCTGCCACCTACTCCATATCAGCGACCTTAGTAGTCATTAAACATCGTGAGAGAGCAGAATGGGGCGCTCTGCGGAATTCACGGACTTCGAACTTGGTCAGGTGATTGGGTGTCACTTGTGTCATCCGTCTGTTCCCGAGATTTCGACACTCCTAAACATCCCTAGGTAACCTGTTTCCGTTGTGATAGTGAAGTGGAAACGTGAAGGGGCACGTACACCACAAAAGCGTACATACCGACCTCATCTGTTGACTGATAGATACTGCCGACAGTTTAAGAGGGTGGTAATGTGTAATAGGCAGACATCTATCCCGACCATCACACAGGAATTCCAAACTGCATCAGGATCCACTGCAAGTACTATGACAGTTAGGCGGGAAGTGAGAAAACATGGATTTCATGGTCGAGCGGCTGCTCATAAGCCACAGATCACGCCCGTAAATGCCAAACGACGCCTCGCTTGGTGAAAAGAGCGTAAACACAGGACGATTGAACAGTGGAAAAACGTTGCGTGGAGCGACGAATCACGGTACGCAATGTGGCTATCCGACGACAGGGTGTGGGCATGGTGAATGCCCGGTGAACATCATCTGCCAGTGTGTGTTGTGCCAACAGTAAAATTCGGTGCGGTGCTGTTATGGTGTGGTCGTATGTTTCATGGAGGGGGCCTGCACCTCTTGTTTTGCGTGGTACTATCACAGCACAGGCCTACATTGGTGTTTTAAGCACCTTCTTGCTTCCCACTGTTGAAGAGAAATCAAGGAATGGCGATTCCATCTTTCAATGTGATCGAGCACCTGTTCATAATGTAAGGCCTATGACGGAGTGGTTACAAGACAATAACATCCCCGTAATGGACTGGCCTGCACAGAGTACTGACCTGAATCCTATAGAACACCTTTGGAAAGTTTTGTAACGCCGACTTCATGCCAGGCTTCACCGACCGACATCGATACCTCTCCTCAGTGCAGCACTCCGTGAAAAATGGGCTCCAATTCCCTAAGAAACCTTCCAGCAGCTGATTGAAAGTATGCCTGCGAGAGTGTAAGCTGTCTTCAAGGCTAAGGGTGGGCCAACACCATACTGAATTCCAACATTACCGATGGAAGGCACCATGAACTTGTAAGTCATTTTCAGCCAAGTGTCCGGATACTTTTGATCACACAGTGTATGTGATTAATTGTTAATAACTGTGCACTATTCATGTCAAAAGTACATGGCCCACAAGCTCAAGATAAAAATTTTGCAGAATTTTGAACAATAATACTAAAGGACGTATTTTCTATATGATGATGTACCGTGTCAGTGCTTTAGCCAGCTGGCAGTTCCAGGTCATCTATCTTGCAGTTAAACTGTGTGCTTATTTTGGTACTTAGTGAGTCTTCGGAAATTAGTTTTGAAGTTTAGAATTATTTTTATGCATGCTTTCTTATCGGTATGGTACAATATTGGCCCTTACACTGGATTTTCCTTGTATTACAGAAATAAGCTGGGTGCCATAAATGAACGAAACACATAAATGCAAAGCACAGCCGCACAAAACATAAAATAATGGCCAAACGTAGTTCGCATTGCGAATTTTCAAAGATATTGCAAAACTGATATAATTACTGTTCATGTACTGCCACGTTCCCCTGCAATTATTAAACAAGTGGTGTAAAGTGATGCATCAAACGATTCTCCACACAGAAAACAAACAAGCCATTTTCTACGTTAAATGAAACGCATAGCTTCAGTATCAGCGTAATTTGACTCAAGAACGCAAAACTCACTGTAATTAAAAACTTGGTGTGCAAATAAACAAAACTATGCAACAGAAATAGTCTGTGAGAACAGTGCATAATAGCCGGCCGCGGTGGCCGAGCGGTTCTAGGCGCTTCAGTCTGGAACCATGCGACTACTACGGTCGCAGGTTCGAATCCTGCCTCGGGCATAGATGTGTGTGATGTCGTTAGGTTAGTTAGGTTTAAGTAGTTCTAAGTTCTAAGGGACTGATGACCTCAGATGTTAAGTCCCATAGTGCTCAGAGCCATTTGAACCATTTGAACAGTGCATAATAAGGTTGACGTTTACCTTCAGTGAAGTGTTGAATCAGGTGTGAAGATGCAGCATCCCGTGTAGAAACTCTTAGGTAAAGCGGATGTAGCCGTTCTGTGGATCTCGCACTGCTACAAACCGAGTGTACATATCGTGCAACGTAAACCGCACCTTGACAATGTCCGCGCGCAGCCCTGAATTTTTGCGGTGGAATGCGAGCCACGTGATGGCCCAGTACTCGCAGCATTTCAAACTGCAGAGACTTGTCATCACTAAGACATGAACGCTCTTGTAGTTCAAATAGTGAAATCGTAATATGCCAATAAATAAACTGCAATGCTCGTTGCAAACAAACAACAATGATGATTCAATCAGAAAGAAACGACAATGTGGAGAACAGTACAGGGAACAAACCTTCACTGCGGCAAACAAAAGAAATAAACGGACAGAACGAAATGAAAACTATCACGATGAACAAAATTTACAATCACTATATGCATCCACAGGGCAACACATGTACTAATATACCCTCTTTCAGTCAAACCGCGTAATTGTATGTACAATAATGCTTCATCGTATGTCTGTACTATAATGCTTAATCGATTGTATTCCATATACCCCATGCCCGAGAAGCCTGTCCTGCCGAAGAGCAAGACCTACCCACCTTATCCAGTAACCAGCTACAACTCCTGACATGCCTACCATGGTCCTGTCCACACCAGAGGGTCCTGGCATCGACTACCATCTACCAGCAACAAACCGCGTTTCTGCAATCTGTCGCAAGATCTATCATCGCATCTACAAATCATTTTATTCAACTTTGTAAAACTGGGAGAAAATTCTTAATCGAACTCACTTTTGTAAAGACTTACAAATTTGATTTGTGAGATAGAACGTTTATGACAAATTAACATAAGGAGACCTTTAAATGAAAAATGATTTTGTGATAACATACTCTTACGCAAAGGCCTGTTTAAAAACAGGACTTTTATGTAATATTGGTGTTTGACATGTGTTGCCATGACTGTGCGCCCATCCCTTGATTTTTTTACCCCGATTTGCTTGGGACCGCGCCTGAATAGGTGGACGAGTAATTACAGTCGGGGTACAAGTTAGAAGACACGCCTCAGTCAAATAACAAGGGCAACAGTAAAGTGAAAAAGGAAAAATAAATGTTCTTAAATAATCGCCCCTTTTCTGAAATCAAAGAAGAGGTATCCATGTAACATGTAAAACTGTGAACTTCTGGCCATGAACTATGAATACAACAAACTGACTTTTGATAAATGTTAATATCCAACAGTTAAAACAGTATGATCTCAACACATATAGGGGGCGTTTTATAACACACACAACTTCTACCCAAAGTAATGTAACTATGACACCTCTGGAAAATATATCGATAATCAGACAAAGATCGTAATGTTAATTAGTATAAATAGTAGTGAAACAAGAGCAGCTCCTTTTTTCTGCTCTGCTCTTTTGCTCTTCTCTTTTTGCCATTGTGCTTGTCCCTCAGTTAGCTTGATTCATGTTACGCAATTAATTCAGTCCATTCGATGACATTTTCATAGGAGATATTTCTTGAACTGTTACTTAATTATTTGCAACTAGAACTGTGATTATAAATCAGAATACCAAGCGCGTGCATTTGAATATCGCTCGTTTCATATAGAGTGTCTTTTGTTTTAAATATTAGACTGTGTGGAATAGTGTAAGTTGACTTTTATTTCCTTAAAATAGGCTGTTGAAGTTCAACCTTATTTCTTTTACAAACCTGTGCTTCCTTTACAGATTCATAATTTTTTGTGCTTTCTTAAATACAGAAGCATTTCTTTTGGTTACTATAGTTTAAGTGCGCCATTTCATGCGACGTAGTGAAATAAGATAGAACCTGCAATCATTTTAATATTTCAAAGTGAGATAATCAGTTTAATACTAATTTTTCGCAAGGAAAGATATTGAAATTCGCAGTCAGCAACAAGTTTTACCAAACTATTTGTTCTCGAAGCCGAAACTGTGCGCCGTTGCTACTTTGAGAATAAATTGCATTAATATTAACAGAATCTTCCGTCGGTTCTTGGTAGAACAACATTATAATAAATGAAAAGCACCAGTTTGAAAGTTCGGAATTAAGTCAGTCATTGAATGAAAGATGCCCCAGTTTCTTTTAGCGTTGTCGACATTGCTTTTCATTTTAATATAAAAATAGTTTAAAACCCGAAATTGCCTTCCGTATTAATTGCAAGTAACATAATAAAATCCCAATTAAAGGGCGGCGACATTAAAATATGGGAGGTGTGATACTGCGAGAATTTGACAGAACAGTGAAAGACTTTAAGTCGAAACAAGGCCCCCGGAGTGGTCGACACTCCGTAAGAACTGTTGGATCCTTGCTAATGTCAGCCATGACCAAATTACTTTACCTATTGTGCTAGAAGTTTGACAAAGGTGAAATACTTTCAGACTTCAAGAAGGATGTAAAAATTCCAGTTCCAAGGAGAGCAGGTGCTGACAGGTGTGAAATTACTAAACTATTGGTTTAATAAATCATGCTTTCAAAATACTAATATGAGTTGCTTACAGAATAATGGAAAAATTGGTAGATGCCGGCCTCGGGGTTAGGATCGCGGAGAAATGTAGGAATATGCGGGGCAACACTGACCCCCTACAACTTCTCTGAAAAGATAGGTAAGAAGGGCAAACCTACATTTATGGCATTTATAGACTTAGAGAAATCTTTTGACAACGTTGACTGGAACGCTCTCTTTAAAATTCTGAGGGTAGCAAGGATAAAATACAAGGAGTGAAAGGCTATTTACAACTTGTACAGAAACCAGATGGCAGTTATACAAGTAGTGGGGCATTAAAGGGTAGCGGGGGCTGAGAAGAAAGTGAGACAGCAAAGGACTTGGAAGAACTGATGAACGCAATGGACAACATCTTGAAAAGAGGATAAGATGACAATCAACAAAAGCAAAGCAAGAACAGTGGAATGTAGTCGAATTAAATCAAGTGATGCTGAGGCGATTGGATTAGGAAACGAGACACAAAAGTTAGATGAGTTTTGTTGTTAGAGCAGCAAAATAAAGGATGATCGCCGAAGAAGACAGGATATAAAATGTACATTGGCAATGGAAAGAAAAGCGTTTCTGAGGAAGAGAAATTTGTTTACATCGAATATAGATTTAAGTGTCAGCAGATGTTTTTACGTACAAGATGAACAGTTCAGACAAGAAGAGAGTAGAAACTTGTAAAATGTGGTGCTACAAATAATGCTGTTCTAAGACATCAAGGGCTCACCGATTTAATATTGAAGGGGAGTGCGGTGGGGGAGCATCGTTCACGGAGATCAAGAGTTGAACACAGTGTGCAGATTTGGAAGGGTGAAGTTTGCAATAACTGTTTGAAGATGACTCAGGATAGAGTAGCTTGGAGATCTGCCTCAAACCAGTGTTCAGATTAAAGACCACCACAACAACAACAGCTGTACAAAAGGCTTGGAAAACACATACCCCACAGATCACTTCCTATAAGCAAGAGTCCGAGTAGAAAATAATGACAAATGAAAACCATAAAATACTGTATCTAATTTACAGGCTGGACTCTAATACAAAACACACTCAAATTAACAGATTTCTTTCAATATAGCCGGCCGCGGTGGTCTCGCGGTTCTAGGCGCTCAGTCCGGAACCGCGCGACTGCTGCGGTCGCAGGTTCGAATCCTGCCTCGGGCATGGATGTGTGTGATGTCCTTAGGTTAGTTAGGTTTAAGTAGTTCTAAGTTCTAGGGGACTGATGACCACAGATGTTAAGTCCCATAGTGCTCAGAGCCATTTGAACCATTTTTTTTTTTCAATATAAATAACTTGGCCTTCTCTTCGAATTCTACGATATTGCCAAAATATGCTAAAAGAAGTGGTGCGGAGTGAGGGAAAAGTCTTGGTTTGTTAGCGCCATTTGGAGGCTGCTGCGTAGAGTGTGTGTGTGAGAGAGAGAGACATTATGCGAATGGTTGTGCTTGTGTGGTGGCTGCCCCTCGCGATGTTTGTTGTATACCTCTTGCTTGGTACATAACAGAGACCTTCTACAGCATCGAGCAATTCTTGAATGGAAATTTCTTTTTTGAGTCATCATTCTTCTGATTGGTTTGATGAGCCCGCCACGAATTCCTCTCCTGTGCCAACCTCTTCATCTCAGAGTAGCACTTGCAACCTACGTCCTCAGTTATTTGTTGGATATATTCCAATATCTGTCTTCCTCTACAGTTTTTACCTTCTACAGTTGCTTCTAGTACTATGGAAGACATTCCCTCATATCTTAACAGATGTCCTCTCATCCTGTCCCTTCTCCTTGTCAGTGTTTTCCACACATTCCTTTCCTTTCCGATTCTGCCCAGAACTTCCTCATTACTTACCTTATCAGTCCACCTAATTTTCAACATTCGTCTGTAAAACCACATCTCAAATGGTTTGATTCTCTTCTGTTCCGGTTTTCCCACAATCCATGTTTCACTACCACACGATGCTGTGCTCCAGACGTATATTCCCAGTCACTTAGAAATCAATAAATGGCTAGAATATAGCCACATAAATTTTTATTCGTCTATGCTCTCATCTATTCAACTGGTAAGTCCCACAGCGTAACACTTACCGTTAATACGATCTATGAAACATGGAACCAAGGCTTTCAGACCCTCTAGCTACAATTGTGTACACTAACTTTTCTTGTGTGCTAGGTGCAACAGAAGTATTTTTCCCACTGGAAACCTGACGTACACATTTGGGACTGTTCAGTCTTTTTATCATGCGCTAGTCCTGCCAGCAGTGGGATATAACTACGAAAATATCAATAGTCATTGTAGCAGTGCACACTGATTGTGAGCCCCCAGAATGCACGGATGCGGTTGGTTCGCTATATTGCACTTTATAACTGAATATTGTTATTGTTATTTTGCATGGTAATTACTGAATGGTCGCTTTACTATTTATTACAACAGAGAATGTATCGCAATTAGTCCATAAAATAAAACCAACTATACAACGTAAGTTTTGAAAAAGAAAACTTTTCCCTCCTGCAGAAAAAAATTCAATTCCGAAAGCATTACGGCACGAGCGCCAAGCTGAGCCGGCCACCAGGTGCAACCAAGCGCTAGATTTGTGTACAGTGTGTATCACAATTAATAGTGGAAATCGGCACGGGTGAATGCGTACGAGTGGGCCGGGAGAGCGCACCGAATGGCAAGACTCTTGTGTGGAAAAATGTTCTCGAACCCGCGTTGACATGGAAATAATACTTTTTCACCATTTTTCAGTTACATAGGTCTTCGAGAGTCCTGTTCCAACATGCAGAAAACAGTCAAATCCCTTTTGTAACCCTGCATGCGCAACACTAACTGCGCTTACAATTAAAATTCAAACTAAAAATCCTCACTGAAAGTAAATAATAATTTTAAAACTAATTCGATTTATTTTTACTCTGTTTTCCACAGAAATACAAATGACATAATGTTTAGAAACATATCCCTCTCCAATCACACGTTCGTATGTACACTATTCACAACTTGTCAGTTGCCTCGAAGGAATACGGATACTTATCCGAGTATATTAGAAACGCCGCACGTACAGACATTAAAACTGTAGGCCACATCACAATGTTAGTGCAGTGTACAGCTTTCCTCGCGTAACCAGTAGAGCAACCCCATACAACTGAAACGAGACGGCAAGAAGCTACGGCGAAGCAGGACGATTTCTCGCGGGGCTGGGCGTGAGATAGCAGTAGTCCCCCGCACAGGAATTACTAGTAAGCGCCTGGCGTTTCTCAGGCTGCGCGGAAGAGGTGCTCCTAGCAACGAACTGCCACACGGTAAACATCTGAATGAATGAAACAGGACTGAGCCGGCGTAAACGCTAAAAGGAAGAACGGGGAATGGACGTCGCTTTGCGAGAGCCCGTCCACGACACAGCTAAAAGTCGCCAAGACGAGCTTCGATTATTTAAAGCGCACTCGGTTGACGCCTTACGCTCTACATAAAAACGCCAACGACTTGGACGGATGCGGTGAAATACCGGTTGTGGTCTAGCTTTACGTGCGTCCACATACGGGGTTTTTATTTTAGACGGTAAACGCAGGAGAAGTCTGACCATCTGAGGTGAGGCTCCAATTCTCAGTTCAGAGAGAAGCTGATAATTTATTTCATATCTACAAGACGATTTTGTTGTTATCTTGCGCACGGTGAAGGATTACGATATAGCATGTTATAACTTTGGAGCAAATTGTTCTCATAAAATAAGAAACAATACCGTACAAAGTTGTGAACAGTATGTAACCAGATACAACGTTGCAGAGAGAAGATAACGGAAAGAATAATGAGATCTCCTGCGTCGCTGTTTCTGACAGAATTACAACGTCATCGGCGAACCTCAAAGTTTTTATTTCTTCTCCATGGATTTTAATACCTACTCCGAACTTTTCTTTTGTTTCCTTTACTGCTTGCTCAATATATAGATTGAATAGCATTGGGGAGAGCCTACAACCCTGTCTCACTCCCTTCCCAACCACTGCTTCCCTTTCATGTCCCTCGATTCTTATAACTGCCATCTGTTTTCTACACAAATTGTAAATAACTTTTCGCTCCCTGTATTTTACCCCTGCCACCTTAAGAATTTGAAAGAGAGTATTCTAGTCAACATTGTCAAAAGCTTTCTCTAAGTCTACAAATGCTAGAAACGTAGGTTTGCCCTTCCTTAATCTAGCTTCTAAGATGAGTCGTAGGGTCAGTATTGCCTCTCGTGTTCCAACATTTCTACGGAATCCAAACTGATCTTCCCCGTGGTCGGCTTCTTCCAGTTTTTCCATTCGTCTGTAAAGAATTCGCGTTAGTATTTTGCAGCTGTGACTTATTAAACTGATAGTTCGGTAATTTTCACATCTGTCAACACCTGCTTTCCTTGGGATTAGAATTATTATATTCTTCTTGAAGTTTTAGGGAATTTCGCCTGAAAAATTGAAAATGAGGGACTTAATTACACCCAAAAGCTTCAACGCGACTAAGAAATTCTATTTGAACGTTTTAGCCACGAATTACGTGAGCGAGACTACACACACCAGTCGTCACGCCTGCACAGAACCCGAGGATGAATTGTGTCTTCTGGAACAGTGAATCGAGATCCTTGAAACAGTGCAGCCTTTGGAAACGTAGGAGCTGAGTGCCCGATCTCGGCGCTCGATAAGCCGGTGCATCTCGCAGGCGGATCCGGGGCGCGGCACAGACCGTTTCTTTATTTTCTGGAAACATCGCATCATCGGTAATGACGCGTGTTTATAGCCGAGCTACGAAATGATGTGGGAGGCCGGCCGGCGCTTGTGTACGCTGCGGCTTCTCGGAAGCGCTCCGAAAGAACTTTAATATTAAGCCAGGCTGCATAAGCAATTAAGGTCCTGCTCTCTTGCAGAGTAAATACACTGTGCCAGCGCTGCGGACACATCACCGCCAGAAAACTGAGCCGGGACGTTCGACGGAAACGTAATGCAACAGACAAGTGATTCAGCAGAACGGCAATTAGGCGAATTAAACCAGCACTTCTCGTCTGACTAAGGCGTCAACGAACTCTGAATCATCGTTTCCGTCGCCGTAGTCCGGGTTTTTCGTGGTTAGTATCTGTAGTTAGGTTGTCTGAATCCTTTGTCCCACTAGAGGCACCGGGATGCTCAACCAGTTCCAGTGACACACTGCGCAAGAGACGCGTTCGGTGTAGTTTTTCTTTTCTTTTCTTTTGAAAAAAAAAGAAAAAAAATCTTTATTCATCAAAACCAATATTATACATCATAACCGACCACCTGAATACGTTAGTGGGTCGAAATTACATACAAGGTTACATTTCAGCAGCATTTACCAAAACTCTATTTTCTATTATTAGTATCAACTACAGGACTACAGGATAGGAAGTTAGTTCTATGGGTATCTAAATGATCTACTGCTAGTCTACCATCCTATCTACTCAATCCTACTCTACTAGCAATTACATCCTGCATCGTTACAGGTGTGCCAGTAAGAAGATATAAACCTACTATCTCTTGGCCATGCCCACCGAGCTAATCCCAGTGGGCGTGCCCCTGGCACTGGGCTGGCCTTAACGCAAATGGCTGCAGGTCTTTAAAAAGTATCCTACTACCTATTTCCCACAGGTAATTCTATCTACTGGGTCATAATGAGTGTGCTTTGACTATGATCGGTGTGTTCGCACCCTCCCCCTAGTCCTGGATGCGGCGGATCCCGATCGTCACGGCGGTCGGCCAGTACGCATCCTGGCGGAATGGGATGGTGCGTGATGTCACATATTGGTTCTCTCACTACTCAATCTCCCTACGATATTCTCTCAGGACCTCGGCGGATACCTCGCTGGCCAATTTATCAATGATAGTGAAGGTGATTGGGTCCATAATAAGATGGAATGTGTCTGTATTTTGCAATGAGTTTCTTAACTCAGCAGCAACGTCGTCGAAAAGAGGACACTCATAGACCACGTGATCCGGTGTGCCCGTTCGGGCACCACAGTCACACGAGGGTGTCGCTCCTTTCCCGAAACGGCAAAGACGCACAGGCCATGCCCAGTGAGGAAGTGCAGCATTCCCTTGCTTGGCTGAAAATGCTTCATTCTCTAAGGCGCCATGTCATCGTGGACTGCGCGGCCGCTCCCGTCGGAGGCTCGAGCCCCCCCTCGGGCATCTTTCTTGAACGTTTGGTAAAAGTTGGCATGTTCTTCTCCCTGTATCATCTCCATCCCAGATTTCTTGCCAAAGTTCCATTCCCCTTCATTTAGTTGATATTTTATCCGCCACTCTGACCCCTATAATATCCCCAGTTTTTTCAATCTGCCCCTTTTTTACCCAATACCATGCGGCCTGCTCCCTGATTTTTACATCTAGGGGGCACAACTCCATGAGTATCAATAATGCTCCCCCTGGTGATGTACGATATGCCCCGACTGAGCGTAGTAGCATGTTCCTCTGCGCTCTCCTCACAGCCATAGCAGGAACGACCCTCGTGAGCCTGTGAGCCCAAACCCCGGACCCGTAGCCCACGATGGAGACAAGGATTGTGTTATGATAGAGTCTGATGAGGTTTGGCGGGAGATTAAATCGCCTATGGCCTGTAGTGATAAGGTTATTTAATACTTCTAGCGACCTATGTGTTGTTACTTCAATGTGCCGGGCAAAGCTCCAGTTTTCGTCTAGTACTACTAAGTATCTTGCTTCCCGACGACGTATTACTGGTGTGCCATCCATCCTAACTGTAGGGTTTCTGACCAATTGGCCTTTTAAGAGTAGGTAGGTGGATTTATTTGGTGCGACTTTCTGTTTAGTTCTGTGGCACCACTGTGATAGTAATGTCATGGTCCTAACTATTTTCGGCTCTAATTCGTCTCGGCTACGGCCGCCAACCAACAGGAGGAGGTCATCAGCTGCAGTTTCTTTTTAAAGTTCCAAGTGCATACGTTTCTACAAGAATCAACCAACATACTGCCTCATTCTACGCACAAGGGTTGTTCGAAACGATCAGTCGCGAATTGTTAAGCACAGCGAAAATCAGATGAATCTATGCACAAATGTGTTGGGTTGTGTCTCCTGTATGCCCGTCACGTCGCTTTTCTCTGTTCTGAGAGCACAAAGAGTGCGTCAAGATGCCTAGAAAAGAGAGTCTCCCGTCAGGTATGGCTGCCTGTCGAGATATTTCGCCTGTTTTCATACAACCCCACATAATGCAGCTCCTTCTTCCTGACAGGTCTCGGCCGCACAATGCTGGGGCAATGAGGACGCTGCTTGGAATGTGTTCGATAGGAAATGTCTGATCACTCACCATGTAGCCCAGACCTGGTTTCCTCTGATTTTCATCTCTGCTCGAATGGACTGCTGGCAACGAAGACAGCATTTTGCCACATACAAAGACCTGCAGTCCAGCGTAAAGAAGTGGCGGAAGGAACGGGCGGCTGCTTTCTATGACGAGCGTATTGGAACTATACGACAGATTTCTAAGTCAGAGCAGGACTATGTAGCGAAGTGACTGGAAGGTATAGCTCAAAAATGGTTCAAATGGCTCTCAGCACTATTCGACTTAACTTCTGAGGTCATCAGTCGCATAGAACTTAGAACTAATTAAACCTAACTAACCTAAAGACATCACAGACAGCCATGCCCGAGGCAGGATTCGAACCTGCGACCGTAGCGGTCACGCGGATCCAGACTGAAGCGCCTAGAACCGCACGGCCACACCGGCCGGCGAAGGTATAGCTAACTGTAGAAAATAAAATAGCTTTGATTTTCACTGTGGTTTCCATTTCGCGACATATCGCTCCTTACTTTCCGAATAGTGCTCGCACATCTCGCAAAAACTGGAATACTCTCTTTCAAATTCTGAAGGTGGCAGGTGTAAAATACAGGGAGCGAAAGGCTATTTACAATTTGTACAGTAACCAGATGGCTGTTATAAGAGTCGAGAGGCATGAAAGGGAAGCAGTGGTTGGGAAGCGAGTGAGACAGGGTTGTAGCCTATCCCCGATGTTATTTAATCTGTATACTGAGCAAGCAGTAAAGGAAACAAAATCAAAATTCGGAGTAGAAATTAAAATCCATGGAGAAGAAATAAAAATCTTTGAGGTTAGCCGATGACATCGTAATTCTGTCAGAGACAGCAAAGGACCTGGAAGAGCAGCTGAACAGAATGGACAGTGTCTTGAAAGGAGAATATAAGATGAACATCAACAAAAGCAAAACGATGATAATACAATGTAGTCGGATGAAATCGGGTGATGCTGAGGGAATTAGATTAGGAAATGAGACGCTTAAAGTAGTAATTGAGTTCTGCTATTTTGGGAGCAAAATAACTCATGATGGTCGAAGTAGGGAGGATATAAAATGTAGACTGGCAATGGCAAAGAAATTTGTGAACACAGAGTATAGATTTAAAAGTCAGGAAGTCGTTTCTGAAAGTATTTGTACGGAGTGTAGCCATGTATGGAAGTGAAGCGTGGACGATAAATAGTTTAGCCAAGAAGAGAATAGAAGCTTTCGAAATGTGGTGCTACAGAATCATGCTGAAGATTAGATGGGTAGATCACATAACTAATGAGGGAGTATTGAATAGAATTCGGGAGAAGAGAGATTTGTGGCACAACTTGACCAGAAGAAGGGATCGCTTGGTAGGACATATTCTGAGGGATCACCAATTTAGTATTGGAGGGCAGCGTGGAGGTTAAAAATCGTAGAGGGAGACCAAGAGATGAATACACTAAGCAGGCTCAGAAGGATGTAGGTTGCAGTACGTAGTGGGAGATGAAGAAGCTTGCACGGGATAGAGTAGCATGGAGAGCTGCATCAAACCAGTCTCTGGACTGAAGACCACAACAATAACATCTCCCAAAAAGGCTAAGAGCGTAACATTAGAGAGGTTTGAGCTCGCACAGAAGCTTATCAGCTATCTCTTCCAGAAACCTTTCGCCAGTGGTACACGAAAAGTGGGAAGCTACAGTTGTACACAAAGTACCCTCCGCCAAACACCGTAAGGTGGGTTCCGTATGTAGATGTAGACGTAGATATCAGACTGAACGAGGTGGTGTAATAGCAAGACTTTGGACTCTCATCCGGGTGTATCGTGGTTCGAATTCCCTTCCTGCTGTTGTGTTTTAGGTATCTCGCAGATCTCTTAAATCGCTTAAATCAATGGAAAACGGTTCAGAAGATTTCTTTTACCCATTAAGCCATTGTGAAGTCGAACGAAAAGCTGCTGCAATAAAGAAACAGCGGCATCACCAGGATTCAGCCACTGGCAATAACGGCTCAAGGATGGGAAGATGCTTATCATACGTCCCACAATCATAAATCGCTCCTCGTACTGCCTTCTAGGCAGCACTCAGCCAGTCGGAACAGGCATACGGCATAATCCGTGAGTGTTGTGAATCCCTCTCAAAACCAGCGCCCCGTCTTTAGTGGACTAGCCGCCAACGGGACGTTCAGTCCAACTCTTCCTTACTTTCTTTTCTAAACTCTTACCAAATTACATTGCATTACTCAAATTGTAGCTACGGTGGGTTCTCCTCATCTCACTAGTATACAATTATATTAGGCACCATTACATTAGGTACAAGAGAAAAGATTCCAAACAAGAGGAAGGAAGATTACGATTATCGTCTATTCAACGTCTAGGCCATTAAAGACAGAGCCCAGGCTCTGTGCAAGGACGGGAAAGGAAATCGGCAATGGCTTTTTTTAAAGCATCCACCCGGCACTTGCCTCAAACGAGCTAGAGGAACCACGGAAAGCCAATCTGTATGACCTGACGCGGATTCGAACCGTCACCCACCAGAAACTGAATCCAGTCTCTTACCACTGAGCCACCTCGTTCAGTTTATGGGGCCCTCACACCCACAATACTTATTATGCAATACTAAATACTGCGTAATAAATATTGTTCCATCCAACTGTTGCAGGCTGCTATAGAAACCAGTTTAGTATTATTTCAGAATAAAAACAGTCGTGGTTGCGAAATTATTTAATATTCAGGACGCGTTTCACGTTTTTTGGATCATCATCGGTTGCTGTTGCGTCCATTTTCCATTTTATACGGTTTTATGACGGACGAGTTACATACCCAGCTACTTTTACACAATATGATGATGCCCCAAAAGGGTGAAACGTATCATTGATACTAAATAATTTCGCAACTAAGACTGTTTTTACTCTGACATTACCGCGCAATAACAATGAGCGTCTGAGATCAATATTGGCTGGTTGCGTACTGCATTGTATTTGGAATGCTCCTCATTTCCTGCAGAGACCGAGAAATTTCATTCGCTTCGAACGAATTTCCGCAAAGGACTGAAAAATGTAAATGACAGAAGATCAGGAAGTGGTCTGGAAGACGTATATGAAAGTATCGTGAGGAAAATTGTAGAAGAGAAGTTCCTCTTTGATCAGGCAACACCAGTCACCTCGTTGTCCACAATATGAGAGGAAACTGAAGATCATGGTGTAGTGGCAGTAACCAGAAATGCTTACAGTTCTCAGAGTTGGCAAATAAGATCATGACAGCTGTCCAGTGGATGTACGTGTTTATTTGACTTGAAACTGTCATCACAAAATGGTTCAAATGGCTCTGAACTTAGAACTACTTAAACCTAACTAACCTAAGGACATCACACACATCCATGCCCGAGGCAGGATTCGAACCTGCGACCATAGCGGTCGCGTGGTTCCAGACTGTAGCGCCTAGAACCGCTCGGCCACAACCGCCGGCCTGTCGTTACAGAACAGACGTAAGATCTCATAGGCTTTCATCAACTTAATTGCTTATTTTCTTTGCAACTGTTCTTACACTATAGAACTACCTAGAAAACAGCACACCTGCACTATAAGTTAGACAGTTCACTAGCTTAATTTGCAGTTAGTTATTATGGTTTACGAATCTATGCTGCCAATAAAGTTTCCCTGGTCCATTTAAATGTTAACAGAAAATTTCTTGGACTTCTTTTGCCCGTTATGAGTAATTTCTAGCTGTGTTCTGTAAGGCGAGAAACTTAGCTGAAACGGATTCGCCCCGGACGTGTGCAGTATATTGGCACAATAATTATTATGTCAATAATACTGATCGTGTGAGGGCAACTTGGGACTCAAACAGTAAAGGTAGCCCATTTGTGGTCAAGCTACTGCTAACGATTTTGTTTAATGGGTGCAATAATTGTATATCCCGAAATAAATTTCTTTCCGCATTAATGTTCTTCAGAGTTTGTCCACATGTAGCTACATTTGGAAATTATTTTTAGTTCAATTCTGAAGTCAGATGCCCCCCCCCCCCCCCCTGCTGCCTATCCGAACACAGTTTAAAATAACGTAGGAAAATCACGTGGACCAAATACCTGTGAATCATGAACACGTCGATCTATGCACATTCGTGTTTTATCAGTTCCTGTATTTTGTTCCGGAGGTATAGTGTGAAAATCGGCGCGTCTTTCCTCCAGACCACACAAGTAAAGTAAAACGATTAAAATTCAGACTAAGGCTATACAGGAAACGGATTCGGCCCATCTGTGGTTCATCTCCCCGTCTCGTAATCGACAGCAGAGTTCGTGGCGGTTTTCGAGCTGCTCAGGGGCTTAGTTTTCTTAGGTCATCCATATTCCGACTGTGATAATATTTTCACTTATATATACCTACTTTATCCAAAAATCTCTGTAATCTGTTTTGTACATTATAGTTCTTGTCGGTCCCCACCTTCTTCCCCCTCCATTTCTCCTTACAGGTCATAGTTAACGGTCCTGCACTGTCGCTACCGACCGCGTCATTGACGGGACGTTAAACACAAATCTTTCTTCGTTGTAACTATTCCTGACTGCCGTGGCGGATTCCTTACTGTTGCCTTCCTCCGACCTGTTACAAAATGTCAAGTGTGTATCTGTGTGGAGTAGATGACTCCAATGAGTAGAGTGAAGTGTTGGCTTTCTGTTGTTGCGGGTGAAGGGAAGGGAAAGGGCGAAATCCGGTGCTGGCACATATCTACTGCTGTCGAGAAGCATCACGGAAGCAGCCTAGCACAAAGTCCTACTCCGACGGACGGATGACCATCGACAGTGCAACACATCCTCACTTCAGGACACGATGGGGGATATTTGAGGTTTAATCCAGGACGTTGTTGCAAAGTCTGGTCAAGACGAACCTTACGCCACCACCTCTCTTCCCCTTGCCGGCCAATTAACGGCAGTGAAAATTTTCCATCACCAGGATTCGAACTTGCTTACCCCCGAGTCGGGCGTCGCCACATAAGCGTACGTTAGCGACACCGTACGGAGGCGGGTCATTCCATAGCATCAGATTTCAAATATTTCAGTTTCTTCTTGCTGGATTTCCAGTACTTCACGTTTCATTTCCATAGAATTCTATGCTCCAGAGTACAGAAGCTTCTTCATGGCTTAAGAGCAATTTGTTCTCCAGTTCCAAATCAATATTTGATAACAGTAATGTTTGTTTTACTGTCGAATACTTTCTTTGCCTTTCCTACCCTACTTGTGGTAGTCACTTCGACCATCCTGTCTCTTCTCGCTTACTACATAAGTTAATTTGCTTACTTGTTCCTGTTCTTGATGTCAGAAAAATCTCTGTTGTCCTTGATGCTACTAATATCAACGTTGTCTTTGCTTTGCTTATCCAGCAACCATTTTCAGAATTAAGCATGCTGTTCGTTCCTCTCAGAAAGTCCTCAAGTCTTCCTTGTTTCGAACAGAAGAGCTGTGCTGTCTGCGAACTACGGCAGTGTTATCACTCTTTGCATCTTCATTCCTCTTTATAATATTTTGCCTCTTCCTTCATTGGTACTTCGATGTACAAGCTGAACAAGAGTGGTGGTAAGCTAACGCCTTGCCTTACATAATTCTTAACACTATCTTGTCTTTTCCGACCTCCTATTCTAATACTTTAGTGTTTTACGGGTGTCGATTAATCTAATCCAGAGTATCTTAACCGGAAGAATTACATGATTACTCGTTACAACTATCCTATTAACAGGTAAAATTCAAAGGGTTGTTACATGATCTGAGTTTAGAGGAGGGCCACTTGTCATCTGACTGATTCACCATATCGAGATTTAGAGTTTCTACAGTTTCTCAAAATCTGTTCAGGAGTGTGAAGGGTCGCCCTTTAAAAATATCTATAGCCTGTGCTTGTCTTGAATATAACGACGTCACTGTTAGCATGGCGCTAAGTACTAATCTTTACTACTTCGTCAGCTTCAGTACTGCGGAATGACCGGGTTCGCCTCAAAGTTTACGGAACCTGCAAGGTTAGCAGCAGGGACACACCACTCTCTAAACTGAACTAACATGTATTGCTTCGTTTACCTATCAGATCCATATTACACCGTTACTGGAAGTATTGCACTTTCCTCGGCTTTGGCGAACTTCAAGTGCAACATTTATTCTCTTGATACTTTCGCAGCTTTATGCGTCACGCCCAAGCGTCGCGTTCAGCTCTCCGCTGAATAAAATTCCATAAATAATGGATAGTTACAAACTGACTCAAAGAAACAGGCACTGATGTTACGTTTATAACAACCTTGAACATAAAAATTACTGACTCTTAAAAACATAACGTCTAGAGACATACAGTGGAAAACGTGCTCTGTAACATAGTAACCAATTAAATTCATTTTTAAAAGTGTAGATAAAGATCGAACTGTTAAATTCAGTTTGTTTCACCTATTACGTATGTTGTTTGTCTTTAGAGGCCAGAAAGTTTTATAATTCTTTAAGAATTTCGATTTTCATAAGCTATGCAGATATTACAGACTATTATCCAATCACGAATTTAACTACGGTCTCTGTTTTCATAGAGAACGTTTTATGTATTTATTTACCCAATAAACAATACAGTACATCAGTTTTTCCTATTCATGAGGATATTCTTTTTGTCCGACTCAGCGTCATTAAGGCGTTCGTAACTTCAAAACGTTTTCGGGAATTCATTCTTTCATCGTGTTCTGGATCTTTAGGGTTGAGTAACCAGTGGACATATACAACAGTAACATGAAGCTAATGCTAGAAACTACATGAGTAATTACATACTGTGAATCTGCTGTAAATTGCGTATGTTGGGAAAGGGCAAAATTAATAAACGTATTTACTCACCCCATCGCCGACTTCGGCCTGTTTTGATATTTTCGAGTTACAGCTCCCTATTATAGGTGCCAACGCATCGCTACTTTTAAGAGGACACTGTTCATACGTCAACCATGGTCCCCCTCTTAAAAGGGACGATGCATTGACGAACTTTAACAGAATTATCACTTGAAAACTGAAAAACAGGCCAAAATCGTAGTTGTGTGTGTGTGTGTGTATGTTTACTACAACTAAATTTATCACTGAAAAATTAACAAGATAAATAATACTCCGCTATCTCCTACTGCTAGATTAATAATTACATGACCGAACTGGTGTTCATCATAACAGCATGCTGAACGAATAGAGACGTGTTTGTCATGAACACCGCTGCTTATTATGCAACTGAGAGGAATTTTCAGTCCTTGAAATATAGGTAATGTATGGTCAATAAGTTATGTTTGTACGTTACATTTGTGTCCAAGAATGGTTCTAAGAAATGTATTTTAATCGTTAATACAGAGATAACATTGCACTCAGTGAACAGACTGATAGATAACAACTGTCTCAGTTCGCTTGTCAATGCACGGTTCGGAACATTATTACTTTTTATACATTTGAGGATATACAAACAATGAGCGATGTCTTACGTATCCTTGACTGGTATTTTACTGGCCGGTAATAAACGGGATGCTAATACTCTACAATGTATCGGCTAAGTTGTTTACAAGCAGAAATAGACGATGATATGTCTGCTTGCCCCTCTGTTGACTTAGCGTGAAGCAAAACAATTTTTGAAAAAAATAGCGAATTTGCAGGCTTCAGTTATCGCTAAGATTAATATGTGTGTAAACCGTATCAATTAATAGCCCTTCCACATAGGAGCCCAAATGCATTACACATTATAAATCCTAGCAATGATAACTGCTGACCTTCAACAGAAAAATTATTTAAAGTACTCAAAAGTAATTTCATTCTGTGAAAGGATGAAAGACTGGAGTATCGCAGAAAGTTAGAACATTTTGTTATAACAACACAACACAAGTACCTTCATGCTGACTGCAAAGATAAACAACAAATACGTAACGGGGATTAAAAATGGTCAGTATCAAAAGACCACAAAGATTTTAAATAGCGCGGGTACTATCACTTCTAGAATGCTATAAGGTCGCTGACAAAGATAGTATACATTGCTAATCAAGATATAATGATACGATATATTACCGCGAGGAAGAAGGTATTATAGCGTATCGAGAAGTAAAGTCGTGCATTGCAACAGCGTCAGTGCGCAGATTCTCACTACACATTGTCGTTAGAAGCAAATACTCTGGTTCCGAACAATACGTTTGGAAGAATCCGATGGTTGCCTGAAAAAAAAAAAGACACGTATCCCATTGAAATCACATTTCAGTATGTTTCTTAAATTTGGGGAGTACTCACCCAAGGGATTTTACACTCTGACGCAGTTAACATTTGCTGGGTGATCAGTAAATGAATCAGATCTTACAACTGTAGGAGAGAGTAGCGATATTTTAAAAAAAAGTAAGAGCCACGAATGTAAATGCGACATCAGTGTACATGAGAAGCACATAAATGGCCACCAGCATCTTTAGAACAACAAGATTATTCAATGAAGACGGCGAATGGCTTTCTGAAACACAATGTATGTAAAATGAATACGTTTTTTGTTATACAAAATATGTGAATGTGACATACGGTTTGAAGCAGACGCAGGTTTCAAGAAAAATGACTATGCTATTCAATTACATAGAAAAATGACTATGCTATTCAATTACATAACTGTAGGATGATATTTTGAGTGTATAAACTTTACAGACAGTTTTTTGTTGTAGGCAGTGATTTCTGTTAAAAACTTTTTTACGTGGGGCTATATGGCTTAGAGATGTCCACAATACCTTCCGTTCTGAAAAAAAACTGTTCGGAAAACTATTTCATATTAACCACTATTTTAAGGAAAAAATATATCAAATGAATGGTTTTCATTAACTTAACAGTATTGCGAAGAGGAGTTTATCTGTGAGATTAGCTTACGTTTTTCTGTAAATGTTCCTGCCCATAAAACTTTCTTTTAGGCGAAACACTTAAGTTTATCTGACACACACACACACAGTCGCGCGCAATGTAGGTAGCCGAGAGACGTGGAGGGGAGGGGAGATTGAAAAGGGGGAGGGGGTATAAAGAACGGAGGTTGACGGGTATAATAACAGGATGGTATTTCTGTATAGGCATAGGCATGCAACAGAGTCGCAGTTGTGTTCTGAATAGATCAGACATAACTAGAAAATCACTTCTGACACTGAACTTGCCACTTGCCAAGATATGAAAATAAGTTCTTTTGTAAATAATTCCTCGTATCGTTCTTCGGAGTTCATGCAAATTTGGTTCATTGCTAGGTTGGGCGATTACTGGTTGGATTACTGTAATGTTACTGATTAGTAACAGATGTTAAATAACTAAACACTGCTTAATAACAGTGATCGAGGTATAATCTATTTATCTCTTTTTTTATACTGCGTTGACAACTGAATATATATCTGATTTATTTGTATAGTTTAAATACAATAAATTACCTTTCTGCTGGTAAGGTGTTAAATGTTAGTGTAAAAGAAATTATGTGCATGTTTCGGTATTGATAAACGAAAGCATTCAATAAACAACACCGGTGTCTTATTATGACAACTAAATACTTAGCTTTTACACAATGAAAAATATGACTGCTAACAGATCAGTTTATATGATCATTATTTAAGAAACGCGACACTGGTTTTTAGCAATTTTCCTTCAACCCAACTAGCAACTGACATTTGGCGTTTTCGGCCCCTGAAAACAGGTATGAACATCTAACTCACATTAGCAAATGACAAAAAATTACTAGTAAATCTAGTTATTCCACGACGTAGAATTCATATAACTTAAAATCGGTGTTTAGTTTCAGTTAAATCTATCTGTAAAAGTAATCTGGTCCGCTGACTGGTGAAAGTTTTGAAAATGTAAATTATCTTTACTAACGTACATCATACACTGCGAAAAACCAATGGATCAACAAATATGCACAAGAAGAAATTAGAAGTCTTCAGTTGAACATCCTCCACTAAACCATTATAATCCGTAGGAACATAAACAGGTGAATGCACTGCATTTTTGAGCTGATTTTATCGTGAGTGTTACTGCTTGGATATTTTAGATATCACCCTCTCGTCTATATTACAGGCAGATGCAGTTTTGTGCCCATAAGTGTTACATTATCATCTTTTTTCGTTTTATACGTCAGCTCTTCAGTCCTCTAGCTGCAAAATTTAAATTATTACAGGCGAAGGAAAGAAAGCAACACCATACACCCAAGAGATAGCAACAACCAGTACACTTTCATCACTAATATGTGATAATATTCATCTTCTGGAACGCCGTTTACGAGATTTCTCAACATTATCGCGAAGAAGATATCCGCGTAGACTACTAAACAGAAGATAATATTTATATTGTCCGTAATTATATTTAAACAGTTTCTCCCACTAACATACAACAATTTAACAACTTCTGGAAGTGAAATTCGTGCGGATGTTTTGAATCTGAAAAATATTCGGCATATGAAATCCGAGACTTTCTTTACGACATAACAGTGAAGAAATAAGCAAGTAGATAGAGTAATTATTCTTATAAAAAAGATCTCGGATTCCAAACTCCATTGTCTCAGAGGACGGGAAGGGATTTAACGCTGTCTATGTATATATAACAATAAGAAGTTTTTAGTGTAAACGTACAAGCAATGTAATTATTTTGGTGTTTATAGATCATGAATGGCACTCAGCTATTTTGCAGTCGCGGCCTTTTATAATCATTTTCTTATCACAGGAGCACGGCAAGGAAAAAAATATGTATATAACAGACGGTGAGTGTTAGGGTAATGTGCCAATCTGTAGATGAACAGATTTTTCGGAGCTGAAAACGACAAAAAAAAAAAAACAGCACTTGGATTTACATTTCCTATCGCTTTAGTGGCTGGTAGCTGCTACTAAAACGCTGTCACTTTTTAAAACATGGAATGAGTATTATGCCTTTCCTTACAAATCATTTAAATTAGGTCGTATTATAGCCTATGTGCGCAGGTTAATTTGCCATTGTTCTAAATTATTTCGTCATCAAAAGAACCTGTAAGTCCTATAAGCTTACTAATAAAGACGGCATAATGGTGCCACAAACCTCAGGAAATATTTGGGGACTCAAAATCCAAAGGACATTTTCATAAAAACGACGATTTTTGATTGAAAATTTATGTTTTCCCTGTCATAATTTGCGTATGTTACTCCGTCATGGCCCAGTACGAACCACAGTGTGTAAAAGAAGCTTCTTTTTGGCTGGAGGCGATGAGTAGAGCTTTAGTGAATAGTATTTTGATGCAGAAAAAAAGTTTGTTGGCTATCTCAGAAAGTATTGGCAAACCTGTGTTACGCACTGTAGGAACGGAGCAGTATAATGCTGCCGACTAGCCAGCAGCAATCAACAAGTTCGAAGAGTAGGCGCGTGGCAGTCGGCCTTGCACCGCGCTGCCTTACCGACGCTGCGGAGTAGTGCGCGCGCGGCCACCAGAGACCGCCAGCGGGCGGGAGGCGGCGCCGAGAGGGGCTGCGCGGCGCAGCCGGGAGGGGGTTCGACTCCCGCCCACCGCGGCCCCCGTCAGGAGGGCGGGCCGTCGGGGGCGGCGCCACGACCCGCCCACCGCCCCCGGGCGCGCGAGCACATGGTCAGCCGCGTACCTGGGCGCAGCGCACACGTGGAGGCTGCGGCGCATGTGCGGATGCGGCTGCCTCCCCGCGCTCGCTACGTACTCCGCTGTTACGCGACAATGAGCAAATTCGCGAGTTCCTTAGGCCGCAAGGCGGAACACTTGTTGACGGAGAGCAGCAATGTTTGGAGACAGTTCACTGGGAGGGCTGAATTTTCTCCAACATATTTAAAAAAAAAAAAAAAAAAGAAAAAAAAAAGGTAGATTCACGGTAGTGGTCGTCAAATCGAGTAGTGTGTGATAGATGCGACTTGCGTATGTGTCAACTAGGTTGCATGTGCAGGGTGGGCCGTGTAAGGCGTCAACGGTTCAAGATTTCGAAATCACGTTTTCGGTGAATCTAGTACGTGTATGTAGACGACATGTAATTTTTCTCCGTGTTTAATCCTCATGACTATTTTGATTTCGAAATCACGTTTTCGGTGAATCTAGTACGTGTATACAGACGACATGTAATTTTTTTCCGTGTTTAATCCTCATGACTATTGTATCGACCGAGATACTGAAGCAAAAACAATGTTTTTAATGCTTTCAGTACCATCGGGTCTTACGTGTCCCACCATAGGTTATCAGAGAACCAGTGGGCATCTTTTGCTTGTTATTGCTTTGTACAAAAACTACTCTTTCACACCGTATCGCAAGTAGATGGATCAATGTGATTCCACATGATTCGTGTGTAATCATAAATAACCATTCTTTCGAAATTACTTACCGGAATGTCTAATATTTTTAATCATAAATACGATCTAAGTGATTTTCTGACTCTGGATGATCTTAAATTTCAGTATCAGTGGGTCACGTACATCTGACGTGAAAACGTCAGTGGGACACCTTATGTTCCATCTTGCCCAGTGTTAGAAAACGAAACGGCGGAAAATATATTTTTCATACTGTTACTTCTAACGACGATATTAATTGAAATACCCTACGTACCAATCATCCACTTCCAAAAGAAGTTAGTAGTGAAAGGATTAACTGTGAGTTTAATTTGTAATGGCATCCGGTAGCTCCAGAAGTGACGAATATCGTGATATGATGCACGTTACTGTTTGTGATTGAAACTTTTCGCAGAAATATTCGAGAACTGTGTGTGCATTTAACGGCGCGAATTGGCTATGTCGGTGTAAACAAGGACAGGTGTGGCTCTCATGTAAGCGTCCGTCGTTATAATCAGCAAAAAGATAGGTTTACGCTGTTAAGACAAAACATGTCTGAATCGTACATTTTTAAAGGGAATTAGTCCGCAGTTTAGTCGATTTTTCCATTGCTATTGCTTCAGATGCTACATTTATAACTGTAAACACTGACATTCAAGGGGTATCCCTCCGTTAGTTAGCGTACTTTCTATATGAGTCTGAAAGAAACGCTGTTTTTGTGCGGACATCAGTAAATGACTTAAGCCGTTTTAAAAGCAAATAGGCATCATACTTCACTGAATATGAAGCTTACGTAAAAGCAGTGATAATGCTGCATACCATGTAACTCTTTCTACTCGCACCCCAGGAGAGCATTATCAGTAGTGTTCACAAGAAAACAATACGCTAAAATTATGTCGACTGTTGTATTTAATAACAAAAGGAGGGTCGCATTGATCGCTGAAGTACAAAACCTTATTTCCGTTGTAAATCACTTCCAATCATTGAGTGAACGCCGTTAGTGTTATAGCCCTGTGGTTTCATAAATACAAGCAGTAAAATTGCATTATCTGCACATGTCAATGAAGGGTACTTATCAGACCTATGGTACAAATGTCTTTGATATCCAAGCGGTTAAACATGAATGCATTACAAATTGGCACTAGTGTTTACTGATTATCTGTAATGCAATAAGTGTTTGTAAGGGTATACCACTAGAATACGCCTAACTTCGTGTATTCTCAGACATATGCCCAGCAGATTTATGCTGTACCTAACTGACTATGGGAAAACTCGACATTAATTTCCAGTGAGAGGACTCCTTTTTACGCTGCGATAGAGATTTGGCACTACAAGGAGGAAACTAAGGAAACAGGGCAGATAGTTTAATCTGCATGACCTCCCAGAGGTGACTACTACACGAACAGAATCTGGTAACATCAGAGAGGCTACCGATACTGAAACATCAAACTTGAAGTCATAGTGGTAGCCGTACTGCAGGAAGCCAAGAATTTCTGAAGAGACTGAAAAGAACTGGAAGACAAGGGAAGGTGACATTCTTTATCAGCACTTCTCCACATTTTGTTTTTGATGACACACTACACCGTTGTATTACTGCTTCCACGACGATCAACGGGGGCTTGGTCACACTTGTCGCTTGGGCCTCCAACGCGATCCGCTGACTGCGCCAGAAAAACTGGCTTATCCATCAGGAAAGGCTCAGTTTAGTCTAATACGCGCAAGAACTTGGAAAAACTCAAGATGTTATATGGCTGAAGAACACAGGAATTTCTGAGAAGATATTTTGAAGGGGCCTGTAAGTAACAACACCTAATTAACCAATGAATAAACTCTCTTACACTATTATTGATGTGGAACGAAGCAGTAATATTGAAAAATGCAAAAATGTACGTATTATAATGTACGTAGCCAAAATAATGTTAATGTGAATACAAAGGAGAGTGCGATTTGTCTCCTTTACATGTATTTTCTTTTTTTTTCTAAAAAAGGCATCTATTTCAAGTTTCTGATGATTATTACATTACCAAAATAAAGCATTACAAATTCAAGCTCTTGTCTGACAATCTAATTTGCATCATATAAGTTAAGAATGCCAATAAAGATGCCTATATAAAATTATTATACAAATTAAATAATTCTTTCAATTTTCCACAAAAGTGTTTCGGTTGACTTAATGCCCTTCAAAATGCACTATTCATTACTTCTTGGCACAGTACCTACAATTTTTGTAACTGGAACGATATGTAGCTAACTCTCAGCGTATCAGAAGGCGCTTTGGAAAAGTATTTCAAATCTGTGTACGTACCCATATTTAAGGGACCAACTTCTATGGAACCAGGTATACAATCGAAACACCTGAGGCTGGCAAGTCACCATTAACGAGCGTTATATCACTATACACACATCTTTGCCGAGAGCTTCCGAACCTTGTTAAAACGTATACAGTCCTCTTTAAAAAATCGTCGTTGCTTCATTATCTCGGGTGATACAATAGTTAAGAGGATTAAACATACAACAAAAGAACGTGCCCATTTTTTGGACTATCACTGCGAAAACGTCGTTCAGTATCTTAGACCGTCCACGAAATAATACAGCTGTTACGTCCCATGCGGCTTCCCCTGCATAAAAAGACGAATATTTTAGAATAACATCCAGTACAGCGAACGATTCTGTAAGGAAAACGCTGTGGTATACACAAAAACACGCTATTCTCAGTGGCTTGCGAGCTAAAGCTATCTGAATCCGTGAGAACAATGTACGGTGCATTTGACAGCACATTAACACATCGTAAACTGTTTTGTATTATTGTCGGCTAAAAAAACGCCACCATCTAAGCTGTCGTTAACATGCACTTTTAAAGAGAGCTCAAGTGATTAAACTCGAGTAGTCAATCGCTACCTTTTTGTCACTTTCGGATTCAAGAATTCTGGCTAGAGTAACATAGTGAATAAAAGATCGGAAGATGCGTGGTTTCAAGTATCTAACATGGAAAACGCCGTTTATTGTCTCACAAACTCTCGACATTAGAGTGTAGGATCACATTATTTTTCCTCTTCACAATATTCCGTATTATAGTACTTCAGCGCATGTTTATTGAATGGAAGTCAGCAGTTTTCAGTTATGCCTTCAACAATCATAAATTACGCACAATAACACGCCCATTCGGAAGTTACTTCTGTGCCTCCACCGGAAGCTTTCGGAAAGCAACCCTTTACACGTATGCGTTTCCTCCTAACTGACCCTGTATGTTAATAAACTTGCATAAGCACGTTCACGTACTCACAGCTTCCTAAACCAAATTATCACAGCAATGTACAGCCTATGACAATCAGTCTAAAATAATTTCCCCTCAATTTTCGTAGATCCTCAGCATATTTGCGTAATTCACTTCCTTTGCAGTATAATCAAACTCTCACTAATTCATCTACTGGAGAAATTAAATTCGAAAGTGTAGGAAATATGTTCAAATGATGCCGCTGGAACGAGAATCTTGTTGTGATGCTTCTGTTTAAGGCTGAAAACTCCACTACTTTTCTGTATTTGTTGGTATTTCCTCTTCTTCTGCTTATGATCATGACTGTGATTACCACTGTACAGTGACGACACTTTAGGACGCGCTTCCCACAGACACCTTTCTGGTGAATTATTGTTTTTACGTAAGCAAAAGTTTTATTACACTGACATTAAAAATACCAGTTTCGCAATAGTCATCAGGCAGCTAATAGAGATTATTTCCCTTTTTTGAATTTGCGGTAAGTTTGTTACTTGGCGAATCTCTCTTAAACACGCTTCTACTGGTATTGTCGATTACCATCATTACAGTTCCCCTTTATTTTCCACCCAGTGTGTAGCTTTTAGACGAAAAGACTTAACGAAGAATATAGAACAAAGCACACAGAAGAAACACATCAGCGTGAGAGCCTCCAAATGTTATAGAATATTTATTTAAATACGAACATTTTTCGTAAGTTTTTCACTGAAAATGTATTTAATCTGTTTTCCGACAACCCTCACACATGCATATGCATTTTTCGCTGTTGATGCAACTTTAGTGGGTCATTAGATAACTTGATTACTAAATGGGTTTCGTCAGTAACAGATAAAAGTGAACTAAACATTGCTTAAATAACAGTGGTGTGGATAACACCTGATTCAGCTCTTTTTTACAATGCGCTGACAATGAAATATATTTATAATTCATTTGCAGACTTTAATTACAATAAAACAAATTTTCGCTAGAAAGGCTTTAAAATACTGGACGTGTTTATGGTATCGATATTGAAAAAGGAAAGTGTGCACTAAACAACTTGGGCGTCATATTACAGAAACAAAGTACTTTGATTTTACACAAGGAGCTATGTCGTTAATAAGCGATCAATATATACAATCACGATTTAACGTGCGCAGCACTGCTGTTTAGCTGTTTTCATTTCGTTCAAATAGCAATATCAGTAGCCAGAAGATTATGTTACATGAAGCCGGAGATTATGTAAATAGATTGCTATTTCTAGACTTCGTTTATTTAACTACGAAGTTCAACGTGTTACGATCACTGAGTAAATTAATAATACACGAGACGATTTAAGTGGTCAGTTGTTCTAACTACAGAGACATGACATAGCTGTGGCAACGCTTAATTAGTACAGCCTGCGTTTAAGACACCTGTCTCGAATGAGACAACGGTAGAAGTATGCTTGTGGAGTTTTAGCTGTGCGACTGGACAAGAAACCACGTTTCGAGATCTTTTTTATCCTTGGGCTACAAAACTATCATTAGCGACACACAAGAAATATCTTTACCACCAAATCAAAATGAAACATTTCTGTGGAGACTGGCATCACAAACTGATTTTCTTATTATAAGATAAGCTTATAATGTATTAAGACACCATAATTTGTGCAACCTGTTTTAGCAGTGTTATGGATTTAACCGCCACTTGCGGAGTTGGGACTAGATGGCACCAAATAAGGTAACACGACGACCCCTAAAATATTACGATTTACAGAAAATGCACAATAACAAGCGAGGTTTCTTTAAAATTATGCTGGTCGATGTACAATTTGAAAAGGTGCATATATCGCATTTAATTTAATACTGTTTGTAGATGAACATTTCACACATTAAATAGAGCACGTCTTCAGCACACGCTACTGATTAGTTCATACACCAACTTTGAGGGGGGTGGCCGAGCGGTTCTAGGCGCTACTGTCTGGAACCATGCGACCGCTACGGTCGCAGGTTCGAATCCTGCCTCGGCCATGGATGTGCGTGATGTCCTTAGGTTGGTTAGGTTTAAGTCGTTCTAAGTTCTAGGGGTCTGATGACCATAGAAGTTAAGTCCCATAGTGCACAGAGCCATTTGAACCATCTGAACCAACTTTGTGGTTTTTGCCTCATTTATGTACTTCCACAATTTACACTGTTTACTATAGTCGTTTCAGTTGTATGGTCCTTCTCTACAACACAAGGCGCAAACGTAGTCGGTTCTTACCAACTGACACAATCTGACATTTTAAATCGTAACCCACAACTTTCAATTAATTTTAACATATTTGCTAGTCTCATAAAGAAATATTACCTTGCGTCATAAATCAATATCCGTTAACAGTCACCAGCAGTCGTATTTTTTCCCGTCTTGGCAAAATGCAAACTACATCAAAGTACTAGCAGCACTTAAGGCGAGTTTTGTTTACTGGGCAGCTTGATGCACGTTGGAAATATACTCTCTCGGATCTGCATTCATCACCATCCATCAGACAATGTATCGCTTCACTCATATTACGCTTACATGGAGCTGCCTAATCCAGTTTTCGTAAACAAATTTCCCAATTCCGATGTTCCTTGTTCGTGTAAACACTCAAGTATCGATTGTGGAAATGCAGTTCCGGCTGCCGGTTTTCATCTTGCACAATCGGCTTTCGGCTTCTGTAAACGCGCAACCATATTTGAGTTGTTTGGGTTGTCATACTGCTTCGTGCTTTTAAAAGCATCAGTTAACGTGGGAAAAGGGATTTTATGTGGAGTGGAAGAAAAACAGAATATTCGAATGATCAGGAAGTTAACAATTTCCTTACTTTAACTGGCGATCGGCATATTTTCTTTTTTCCTTTGTGATATTGTAGCATATACACAAATACCAGTATATATGGCAACTACCTCATACCCTGCATAGCCGACAAATCTATAAATTGCTGTACACTCTCCAGCGTTTAGTGTCAAGAGCTCTCGTACAGAACCAGTGTCTAGTAACAAAATATAAGATAATTCTGTGTACGGGATTAACAAAGAATACGTCGTCGGTCTTTAGGAAGTTTTTTGTCCTTCCAAATGGGCCCTATAACAAAATTTTAAGTGCAAAAGTGTTCGAAATGTAAGACCTTCAGACTTTTTTCCACAACGTGCGTCGCGTTAGTGAATGTAATGCAACAGTACCGAGTGCCTCGCGTAACATCAATAAAATTTTGAAACATGCGTCCTTGAAGATTTTTAAGCTTTTTCATCGACAAACTCCTCCTCTTCCTCCTTAAGTGTTCACTTGCATTCATAAGGAACTCCCTCTTTGTCAAAAATATTTCGAATGTACCGATAACTGTACTTGATCGCACTGACCAAATCGAAACAGCTGATCTAGGCTCGTGAAAAACAACCGACGCTTGGAAAGCCAATATTTGATCGGCATGAGAAAATCAGTTATCTTCTTACTTGTAAAGAAGACAGCAGAAATCTGTTATTGAAATATGCCGGCCGAAGTGGCCGTGCGGTTAAAGGCGCTGCAGTCTGGAACCGCAAGACCGTTACGGTCGCAGGTTCGAATCCTGCCTCGGGCATGGATGTTTGTGATGTCCTTAGGTTAGTTAGGTTTAACTAGTTCTAAGTTCTAGGGGACTAATGACCTCAGAAGTTGAGTCCCATAGTGCTCAGAGCCATTTTTGAAATATGGTTTTCGTCTTCCTAAACTTTTTTTTTTTTTTTTTTTTTGCATGTGCGCGTGATGTCAGGCTGATGTCAAGACATTTTACAAAAGGAACATGTATTGACCATTCACTGCGACAATCGACTCTTATTAATTGGGAAAGCCATATTTATATATCTACACAAACCACGCCATTACACAAAAGCTACAAATCCGTTACTGCAACACGATAGTAGCTGGTTACTGCAACACAATAGTAGCTGAAATGAAGTCTAATTTTCTACATTACGCGCATACTCCTTTGGCGTCACGTAATATCAGGTCCATTCAGAAGGGACGAGCCTTCATTTATTTTAAGCAAGTTAAATTTTCGCGGGAGCGGTAGCTACCCGGTCTCTAGAGATGTAATTACATATTTATATAGCACTGGGCGCTTATTAATCTTCCGACAACCAATAATAACACGCGATTTTTACGAAAACTGATGCATGCGCTGGTAATTAAACAAAGGTAAACACAACGTGCTTGCAAAATGTTTGCTGCACGTTTAACGGACACGTTTGACCAACATGTTAATTAGCCTCTGGAAATTTAGGAATGCTCGGTGCGAATATTACATCAACAGGGAAGAGAGCGCGTTAAATGATGCGCCTACTGCAGCCGCGCCGACGTCCTGACATTGTTCCCACGCTCTTCAGCGGTGCGACTTGGATACACCGCAGTCGGAATGAAAATGTCGAACATGTGGCGATACCTCTCTACAAGACCACGGGAGCGCAAATGAACATCTCAACAAATACTTGTGAACAAACAGCACCCTCCCTTATTCATACGAAAATATAATTAAAATATTTCAAACACTGTTTCAAATCCGAACACTCTCAGTAACAGAGGCTCTAAAAACAAACTATATCATTTCCAAATAGAGTCAACTAAAGTAAAAAAAATAAGTTCCTGTTGGTTTGTTGCGCTATTACAACGGCAGTTCTGCGGTGTTCAGTCACCTATCGCTTTATACTACCACAAATACGTCCCGTTGCTACGTAATGGCCGATAGAATAGCGAAGAGCAATATGCTTTTAACAAAAAGGTCATTAAACTGGAAAACGAAGCGCTAAGCTCTAAAGACCAAAACCGATTGTCAACACTAACAAAATTTATGTGGGAGGAAACCAACCTATAAAGACATTCAACACCTCTGACTACACGTTCGGATGAATAATTGATAAGAACAACCGTAATCTCTTATTTGCAGTAGTAAGAGTGAAAATCTTCGATCGCACACTTTTACTTGGCCCCTGAGCCAAGGGTGCTGGGGTCAGAAGCTTGCGATCGGCTTGTACCACATCGGCTGGTGAGACAAACCGGTCAATTTCCCAGAGAACCTAGCTTATAGTGTAAAGAAACGGACATGTAAAGAATTAATGCATCGCAGAAGTGGCACGGTAGTTTATGACGAGTCACTAGGGGGAATAGGTACAGCCTCCTCGCTCATTTTTGTAAGTAATATTAACAATCACTACACACAACAATGCACACTTATCAACACTATATTCACAACGGCTACTTATTGTTACGGCGCGCACAGTACTGTTACGTAGCTAAGTTCGTAATTATTACGGAGTGACACGAACGCAGCCGACTTTCAAAGAGGGGACAAGTAAAAGTGTGCTGCCAGTACTAATTTCAAACAACGTTTGTTGAACAAGCGTACTGATGCGACACATTTACAATTCTTACGACACTCAAAGAGACAGATATTTTTAATATAAAAATAATCACGAAAATAATCAACTCTGGAAATCGATGAGCACTGGAAGTATTTGCTGAAGGCTGGTATCTACTCTATAAATCCTGTGGATGAAAGGACTGATAGATCAGGAGCCGCTGCCAGCGAAATTTCTTATATAAGTTCTACTTTTAGAAGATTTAACCTCACTACTGCAATTTAACGTAATGAGACAAATCTTACTAGCAGTATTTATCTAAATTTAGTTGCATATAAATGCGATGGGCCACACAGGGTGTTTCTGATTAGATCACGTAAGATGCTGTCTTAAATGCTGGAAAACTACATTCGCGTCTCAGCTGAAAAATTTTCACCAGTCTAAGTTTGAAGAAAACATTTTTCACAATCTAGCTTACAAGCTCACAATCCACTACAACAATCTCAGAAACGAAGATGATTCAACACCATTCTGTTGCGTATGAAGACTATACAACCGAAGTGAGTATATCTATAGTTCACTAACTTATATCGCAACAAAACAAATAAAACATTTAGGACACAATATCAAAGCTAAGGGGTTACTACATGTACATGGATATCGTGACGTGGCGCTATGAAGTTGTGGAATAATGGGACGATGACCAAAACGTTCATAGATGGATATGAATCTGGTTATGTCATGCGATCGTAGCGGACACGCGTAAGCATGTTGTGCGGAACGAAGACTACGTAAAACTGTTTCAATGCTACACTTTCTTTAGTATAAGACTACGTCGTACTTCAAACGTACGGTATTTCGTGAGTGAAGTTTCGGATATTGGATGACTAATTTTCATTCTCTGCCTTCTAAAATTACTTCCAAAATGTCGACATACTGCATGAGTTTAGAAACAGTGAACTGGTTTTCCTCCGCTTTTATGCCATGTACGACATAACGAACGGCACAATATACTAACGATATCGTAAATATGAACGAGATATGTACATAAATTTATGGTAGTATTTTGTCCTGTTCTCTTTATAATTTTATGTGTTATTGTTTAATAGCTTTTTAGCAACAGGATGAGAACGAATGGGATTCACTACTGTTAATTAAACTACTTTTTGTGTCCAACAGCTGTCAAAAATTACGTTAAAGAATGAAGTGAATCTTACAAACATGAAGTAAACAATGTATGACGGTAACACGCATGGTGACCTGGGTTTCTCTTCGAATTGATTCGGTTGGTTCTTGAAATCAAAAATAAAATATCGTGGTCACTACGTAACATTCTCACACTTTGTAACGTTTAATGGCAAAACAATCATTAGCGAAGAAGAAGGAAAAGCCAAATATAACTTTAAAGAAATTGCAGAAAAAAGTGTGTTACCTTAAGAGCCTGAAACTTCAAAGTGAATCTGTTGTCGAGCACTTGACACAGAATGACCAATGGATTAAAACCCCAGATAATAGGGGAAAATCAGGAGAGATAGTACATCTGCTTCATTTATGTATTCCTGATAAACTAACGGCTGTAATTCACTCATGTCAACAATGAATTTATCGTGCTAATAATGATAAATACTGCACTAATAATAAATTTACAAATCGAGAAGTAGACACACGGAAAAAGTGATGTTGTTCCCTGATTACCGAAAAAACACTTTATACGGCCTAACAAATGTGACGCTAGGGTTACTCGAAAAACATTCATATCAGGAATTTAGCGTCCTCAAGCGAAGATACTACACTTCGAGCTCGTAATTCAATAGTGAATTTTTCTCCAATGGATCTGCATTCTCATTAAGATTGCAGCAAAAGTAACTCCAGAAACTGTACTCGAGGAAAATGCCCTACCTTCTAATTCCTTAAGTAAGCCAATAACGGCGTAGTCACTCCTCGACGTATGTGTTTCAATGGCTAGTGAATTCCTGGTATAACGACGCTCTCTGACTTTGCGATCGATATGGCTTCCTACGCAACGGAAGCAGTTTAATCTCTTTGTTAGGTGTGTTGGCTTCAGCAGTTTACTGTCAGTAACAATAAACAGAAAACTAATCTTTGCAATCTGTTTCCTTATTTGTCACTGAATTATAATCAAATTCTAATATTAAAAAATAAGGAGGCAACAGGGTATTCTTATTGCGAGACATCAGTAATGCCAGCTCACATTTCGTTAATATTAATTTTATCGATTTAATGCAGAACTCATTCCTTTCTTCAGCTCTACAGCGTATAATGTATTAGTTATCTGCACGCTCCATTGAGCACGTTCGTGTTCAAATAAATGCAAATCAATGATACACTTCTTCTGAAAGCGCATCCACATGCTAATAATTTACAAGAGTTTCTTTTCTGGTTATATAATGAATAACCAACGTTTATACTAATTTAATGAAACACACTGAAACTGGGGTGGTTGTTGTGGTCTTCACACTGAATACTGGTTTGATCCAGCTCTCTACTCTGCTTCCATTTGAATCTGCTTACTACCGGGTGTTCATAATTAAAGTGCACCTACTCTTCGAGGTCCGTTGTGGGCTGTAATTATCGTATGGCAGTGAAACTTGGTAGATATGCTAACGCGTTAGTACGGAACCGAGCTATGGTGGGAAAAAGCAGTTTCAGTTTTGGCCACCAGGTGCAAATTGGCGCTGTACAGCATCTCATCGACGCCACCGGTGCCCGTATTGAACAAACTGTGTAAGCGTCGTTCAGTAATATAAATCAAGATTACACCTTTCCAAATTGTTTGACCTTCTCTTCCACGTCCTGTTGCTAATCAGTTACATACGAAAACATTTGTAAACGTATTGCATGCATACGCAGCGCCAAACTTGCTGCTGGTGGCCAAAACTGGAACTTTTTTCGGCGCAAATCTGTTCTGCGTTAACACATTAGAATATGTACCAAGTTTCACTGCCACACGGTAATTACAGCCCTCAACAGTACACATTTCGAAAGTTTCTCTTGTCTGAACTTCTAGTCGTCCTAGTTTTATTTCCGCACAAGGCTACATTCCAGACAAATACCTTGGAAAAACACTCTTCTTAACACTTAAATTTATATCAGATATTAACTCCTCGTTTTCAAAAATGATTTCCCTGCTATTGGTAGTCTGCAATTTGTACCTTCTCTGCTTCGGCCATCGTCAGCTATTTCGCTAGACAAATAACAAAACTGGCGATGTACTCTTTGTGTCTCATTTCCTAATCTAATTTCCTCAGCATTGCCTGATTTAATTCGACGACATTCCATTACTATTGTTTTACTTCTGTTGAAGTTCATCTTATAATCTCTTTACAAAACACTATCCATTCCGTTCAACCACTTTACCAAGTCCTTAACTATTTTTGACACTATTACAATGTCATAGGCAAACCTCAAGGCAATTATTTCTTCTGTCTGAACATTAATTCCCTTTCCAAATTTCTCGTTGGTTTTCTTTACTACTTGCTCAGTGTACAGGTTCAGTAACATCGGTGATACACTACAACCCCGTCTCACTCCGTTCTCAACCACTCTCTCCCTTTCATGTCCTTCGAGTGCTATAAAAGTTATAAATAAACTTTCACTCCCTGTATTTTAATCCTACTGCCTTCAGAATTTCAAAGAGTGCAGTTAAGTAACCATTGTCAAAAGCTTTCTTTAAATCACCAAATGCTTTAAATGCAGGTCTGTCTTTCTTCACCCTGTCTTCTAAGATAAGAAGTAAGATCAGCACTGACTCGCGTTTTCCAACATTTATCCGGAACCCAAACTGATGTTCCCCGAAATCAGCTTTTACCAGTTTTTCCATACTTCTGTAAATAACGTGTATCAATATTTTGCAGCCATATCTTGTTAAACTGATGGTTAGGTAGTAGAAGGCCAGTTTTGTTTTATGTGATGACGATATACCTCCGAGTAGTCCCCAGCTAGATATCCGAATAGGGGCTTATTTTGCCTCTGGAATATATTACCCAGAAGGATGCCATGATAATTAAGCCATACAGCAGAGCTGCATACGTTTGGGAAAAATAAATGCCTATAGTTTCGTCTTGCTTTTTTCCGTTCGCAATATCAGCTCAGCGAGGTCATGTTGGCTAATGTTACAACGCCAGATCTGTCGATCATCCAGACCGTTGCCCCAGCAACTACTGAAAAGGATAATGTCCCCTCTTCAGGAGCCACGGTTTAGACCCGCCAATCCACAGATATCCCTTCGTTGTGGTTGCATCTACACCTATGGTACGGCTGTCCGTATCGTTGAGGCATGCAAGCCACCCCACCTCTGCTGGGTCCATGGTTCACGACTTTTTCTTTTTTTGGGTCATCAGTCTTCTGACTGGTTTGATGCGGCCCCCCACAAATTCCTCTCCTGTGCCAACCTCTTCACCTCAGAGTAGCACGTGCAATCTATTTCCTCAATTATTTGCTGGATGTTTTCCCGTCTCTATTTTCCTCTACAGTTTTTACCCTCTACAGCTCCCTCCAGTACCATGGAAGTCATTCCCTGATGTCTTAAAAGATGTCCTATCATCCCGACCCTTCTCGTTATCAGTGTTTTCCACATATACCTTTCGTCTCCGATTCTGAGTAGTACCTTCTCATTCCTACCTTATCAGACCACCAAATTTTCAACATTCGTCTGTAGCACTACATCTCAAATGCTTAGATTCTCTTCTGCTCCGGTTTACCCACAGTTCATGTTTCACTACCATACAATGCTGTATTCTAGACGTTTATTCTCAGAAATTTGCCGGCCGGTGTGGCCGTGCGGTTCTAGGCGCTTCAGTCTGGAACCGCGTGACCGCTACGGTTGCAGGTTCGAATCCTGCCTCGGGCATGGATGTGTGTGATGTCTTTAGGTTAGTTAGGTTTAAGTAGTTCTAAGTTCTAGGGGACTGATGACCTGAGATGTTAAATCCCATAGTGCTCAGAGCCATTTGAACCATTTTGAACTCTGAAATTTCTTCCTCACATTAAGGCCTATGCTTGATACTAGTAGAATTCTCTTGGCCAGGAATGTCCTTTTTGTCATTGCTAGTTTGCTTTTGACGTCCTCCTTGCCCCGTCCGTCATTGGTTATTTTACCACCTAGATAGCAGAATTCCTTAACTTCATCTACCTTGTGATCATAAATCCTGATGTTAAAGTTTCTCGCTGTTCTCATTTCTGCTGCATCTCATTACTTTCGCCTTTCTTCGATTTACTCTCAGTCCGCATTCTGTACTCATTAGATTGTTCATTCCATTCAGCACATGTAATTCTTCTTCTTTTTCACTCAGGATAGCAATGTCTTCAGCGAATCGTATTACTGATATCCTTTCACCTTGCATTTTAATTCCACTCCTAAACCTTCCTTATTTCCATCATTGCTTCTTCGATGTATAGACTGAATAGTAAGGAAAAACTACATCCCTGTCCTACACCTATTGTATTCCGAGCACTTCGTTCTTGGTCTTCCACTCCTATTATTCGCTCTTGGCTCTTGTACATATTGTATATTACCTGTTCCTCCCTGTAGCTTATCCCTACCTTTCTCAGAATTTCGAACATGTTGCACCATTTTACCCTGTCGAACTTTTTTCCAGGTCGACAAATCCCATGAACGTGTCTTGATTTTTCTTTAGTCTTGCTTCCATTATCAACCACAACATCAGAATAGACTCTCTCCTGCCTTTGCCTTTCCAAATCCAAACTGATCGTCATCTAGCACATCCTCAATTTTTTCCTTTCTTCTATACACTATTCTTGTCAGCAAATTGGACGCATGAGCTGTTAAGCTGATTGTGCGATATTTCTCGCATTTGTCACAGTTTTCGGAATTGTGTGGATGATATTTTTCCGAAAGTCAGATAGTATGTCCACAGACTCCTACATTCTACACACCAACCCCAATACCCGTTTTGTTGCCACTTCCGCGAATGATTTCAGAAATTCTGATAGAATGTTATTTCTCTCTTCTGCCTTATTTGATCTTAAGTCTCCAGAGCTCTTTTAAAATATGATTCTAACACTGGATCCCCTTTCTCTTCCAAATCGACTTCTGTTTCTTTTTCCATCACATCAACAAATCTTCCCACTCATTGAGGCTTTCAATGTATTCTTTCCACATATCTGCTGTCTCCTCTGCATTTAACAATGGAATTCCTGTTGCACTCTTAATGTTACCACCTTTGCTATTAATGCCACTGAAGGTTGTTTTTAATTTCCTGTATGGTGAGTCTGTCCTTCCGACAATCATTTTTTTCGATTTCTTCACATTTTTCATGGAGCCATTTCTTCTTAGCTTCCCTGAACTTCCTATTTATTTCATTACTCAGTGACTTGTATTTCTGTATTCCTGAATTTCCCGGAACGTTTTTGTACTTCCTCCTTCCATCGATGAATTTCTTCTGTTACCCATGGTTTCTTCGCAGTTACCTTCTTTGTGCCTATGTTTTTCCTTCCAACTTCTGTAATGGCACTTTTTAGAGGTCCATTCCTCTTCATCTGTACTGGCCTACTGAGCTATTCCTTATTGCTGTATCTATGGCCTTAGAGAACTTCAAGCGTATCTCGGCATTCCTTAGTACATCCGTTTACCAATTATTTGCGTATTTATTCTTCTTGGTTAATGTCTTAAATTTCGACCTACTCTTCATGACTACTACATTGTAATCTGAGTCTATATCTGCTCCTGGATCCGCCATACAATCCAGCATCTGACTGCGGAATCTCTGTCTGACCATGATGTAACGTAACTGAAATTTTCCCATATCAACAGGCCTTTTCCAAGCATACCTCCTCCGCTTGTGATTCTTGAACAGAGTATTCGCTGCTACTAGCTGAAATTTATTACAGAATTCAATTAGTCTTTCTTCTCTCTCATTTCTTGTCCCAAGCCCATATTGTCCTGTAACCTTTTCTTCTACTCCCTCCCCTACAACTGCGTTCCAGTTCCCCATGAGTATTAGATTTTCATCTCACTTTACGTACTGTGGTACCCATTCAATATCCTCATATACTTTCTCTCTCTCTTCATCTTCAGCTTGCGACGCCGGCTTGTATACCTGAACTATCGATGTCGGTGTCGGTCTTCTGTCGAGTCATAAGAACAACCCTGTCACTGAACTGTTCACAGTAACACACTCTCTGCCCTACCTTCCTGTTCATAACGAATTCTACTCCCGTTATACCATTTTCTGTTCCTGTTGATGTTACCCTTTACTCATCTGACCAGAAATACTTGTCTTCTTTCCATTTCACTTCACTGTCACCTACTATATCTAGATTGAGCCTTTGCATTTCCCTTTTCAGATTTTCTGGTTTCCCCACCACGTTCAAACTTCTGACTTTCCGCGCCCCGATTCGTAGATCGTTACCCTTTCGTTGATTATTCAGTCTTTTTTCTCATAGTCACTTCCCCCTTGGCAGTCTTCTCCTGGAGATTCGAATGGGGGACAATCCCGGAATAATAGGTTGATGATAAGTGCCCGAAAATTCTTATTCAAACTTTATTTTGTAATTTATAAGGAATTATCAACCAACAACGATTTTATCTTTTAAAAAAATTGATATTATTGTTTACTGGTATAATTAAATGGTTGCCGGCCGGGGTGGCCTTAGGCACTACAGTCTGGAACCGAACGACCGCTACGGTCGCAGGTTCGAATCCTGCCTCGGGCATGGTGTGTGTGATGTCCTTAGTTTAGTTAGGTTTAAGTAGTTCTAAGTTCTAGGCGACTGATGACCTCAGAAGTTAAGTCGCATAGTGCTCACAGCCATTTGAACCATTTGAAAGCTGTAAACGACAACCGTTCTGACACCTCCGACAGTGAAGCAGTGAACCTCTTCAATTGCAAGCTCTTTGTTTTCCATATATTGGGAGGAGGTAACATGAACCAAAACAAGAAAAAAAGTACCTAGTAAACATGGGCTCCAAAAGGCGCACCTTAAGAGCTATGAGAACTTGTTCAGTAGAAGAGATGTGTTTCACTGCGACAAAGATGAACACGTATTCGTATCTCTTAAGGTATGCACTTTAGAGCCCATGTTTACTGAACATTTTTTGTTGTTTTGATCTATACTGTCACATCTCCAATATGGAAAGCAAAGAGTTTGTAGTAGAAGAGGGAAACTGTTAAAGGTATCAGAACGATTTTCGTTTATAACTTTAGATTCGGTCGTTTCTGCTCCAAGGCGCCTTACCTCAAAAGATACATATACCCTTCACTACCGTCCCTGAAATTTTGTAACATCATCACGAAATCAATCAATACATGAGATTTACCAGGTGCGACGTACACCTTACTATCACAAGAAGCTTCCAGAAAAGTCTTCGATGAAACTGAAGATATTAATCATATCGAGTTTTACATATTTTCCTAAGAAATGTGAATTAGCACAGAGTGTGTATGTATCTTAGTCTGTACATTGCCTTACTACTCGACGGAACAGAATAACTATTAGTATATACATCATATACGATATCAGCGCGCTGTTGAAGGGAAAGTTCAACAGTGTTTACTTCCACTAAAATTAGAAACCAGCTTGCTAAATACCACATAGAATAGAGACAAATATTAAGTAACTCAGCTGAATAAGTACTAGACACTCACTTTCATAACTTCGGTAGTGTTCAATTATACTGACGCAACAACGCTGTAAAATAATATTAAAAAACGGGTGTGAAATAAATTTAAAAAATGACGTCTTATAAACACGGTACCTGGAAAAAAATGCAAACAAGCCTGTAATTTTTATCTTATTTCGCCTTACGCTCTTTTCTTGTATGGCCGGCCGGAATGGTCGTGCGGTTCTAGGCGCTACAGTCTGGAACCGAGCGACCGCTACGGTCGTAGGTTCGAATCCTGCCTCGGGCATGGATGTGTGTGATGCCCTTAGGTTAGTTAGGTTTAATTAGTTCTAAGTTCTAGGCGACTGCTGACCTCAGAAGTTAAGTCGCATAGTGCTCAGAGCCATTTGAACCATTTTTTTCTTTCATGCAAGGGCAATCTTTTGTACTTTCGTGTCGTCTATAAGACTAATTTTATTTTAGTTGAACAGCTTTGATGAACTAAGAACTAGTAACTTATTACACGAGCATTAAATCTATTTTATAAAATGGCATGTGACCATTCTTAAGAGTAATGAATGGAGATTAGCTTTATTTTTTAGGCTGTTTAGACTTTAAGACTCCAGGCTCCATCATACAGCCAGTTTTAGACATATGTTACATCTGTTATACAGACACTAAATCGAGTAACACCACCAAATCACATAACAGACCTAAGTTCATGCTGTCGGCTTAAACATCTGTTCTAGGGGTGCACCACACCCCATTTTACAAGGAAATTTCCCAGTCATCTCTATCTCTGTTAAATAGCCTTTTCGGTTGCGAATCTAAATTTGTATGTAGACCTCTGTTAAGAATTTAGCAATATAATTAGCCTTACGTCAATCCTAACTACACAATAGAGCAATGACATTTATAAAAGAAGTCATCCCCCTTAAAACTACATACCTACAGCCCTAGCTCGAGGTTACTTATATCTTGCCTACGAAAGTAATTATGGTAGCTGGCAGGAAAAAAAAATGTATCCGGAGGTGTACGTTATTACCGATTAGGACGCATTCCATTAGAAAGGACAGTGTGCTTCACTTTTGTCCAGTACTGAATACTTACAGGTTACATTAATTGAAGGTCTGCGATGCGATACAAATATTTGTATGTTTCGTCCTCCGACTTTCGATTTTTAATAAACTTGTCAGTAGTTTGTCACTCACCCACAAATCCACCTAGCCATTTACCCATCCACGCGCACACACACACACACACACGCACACACACACACACACACACACACACACACACACACACACACACACACACACACACATGCGCGCGCGCGCGCGCGCATACAAAAAGGGACGGACAGAGGAGACGGTGGGAGAGTGCTTGCTCGTGCTCGTTCGTATCGTATTTTACCACTAAACTCCATGCCAGACAAAAACTACTGAACCGCCCTTGTCAGACGTGTATAGAAATCGCTCACACCAAAATGCGAACATACCAAACTGTTGATTTACTGGACTTACACTTTTTGCTTTCTTTGGAGCACCGCTGGAAAAATAGAAATGAAGTGGTGAAATGATTTGGCCACAGACCAAAGGTTGTTTCCACAATGCCTCTATCACTCTGTAACGCAGCGTGCTCCGTTTTGAAACTTCCCTGCGGGAATATAACTGTGACTCGAACCCAGAAGCTTACGTTCCACTGGCACTTGCTCTTACCAAGTGAGCTATCCAGACGCGATCCACAATCCACCCTCACAGCCTCAGTTTTTCCAGACTGTCCACAGAAGCTCTCTTGCAGAACTTTCGTGTTCAAAGATACAGGGCCTGTAGAGAATGCGCGTCGTGCAATGTAAGACTACGATAGTCTCTGTGCATCTGAAACAGAGCTCTTCTGTATGTTTCGAAATACACTGGCGATAGTGTGAAAAACGAACTGTTACCTTCACGTCCTCAGAAATTTTGCAAACTGATAAGTAAAAAGAAGAGGAACAAGGAGGAGAAGAAGAAGGAGCATAATTAATTCTGTTGAATCAAGTCATTTTTTAGTTTTTTAAATTTCAATTCGATACTCAAATTAAAATAAAGAGATGTGAAAGTGAAATAAATATCTACGCACTTTTGTATTAAGGTGACCAATACAATAAAGTGGATGTACTACACCCATGAGCAGCCGACAGAATCCTGGCGGTGGAAGAATGTTTCACGATCCATGTAGGCCAGACGTAAAAGCAGCGGTCAACCACGAGAAATGCTTACTCTCCTGACGCTTATCGAAGGACGGAGGCAACCGAACACAACACTATCCTTCTTTTAAGAAATTTTCGCCATTTCTTTATTTACTTTACACAATCATAATTTCGGCTTTAAAGCCATTGTGAAGAGCATTTTGAAATGTTAAAATATGTCTGATCTGTCTCTGACATGTCATCGTCTATATGACTTCGGTCTCCGACAAAGGATAGATCATTAGCAGCAATCTACACTTTTGCATCAAATTCTCATTTCAACAAGGGATTCACTTTCGTTACATATTTTAAAACTCTGGTCCTTCACAAATTCTTCCCCAGCTGTGGTTTTCATTGTAAGCACGTAAAGAGCAATCCTGACGGAACGCTCTACATCTGTTTTTTTTTCTATCTTGCGTTTAGTCGGACCTTGAAATTTAATGTGATTTGCAGTTATGGTAAACAGCTGAGTAAACCTCCAAGTATCTTGCATTAAGGAGAAAATAAAGAACGGTTGCAATGGTGTGCACAGGTCTTAGAAGGGTTATCTCCTTCTGTGGTCTATATTGCATGCATCGAGCCACGTAGATAAAATATTTTAATGTGGAGCTCATGAATAATCAAAACTTCCACTTTGTTTTCTTTATCTATAACATCCCGAAGGGTGTCAGTCTGCATCAGAATACGAAATATCGGTATTCCAAGATCAGACGTGGTGTATTCTGCTGAAGTCGAAACAGTGCATTTCATGAACCGCATGTCACAGATTTCGCGGAATGGGGACTCTGGGTTATGGAAAGGAGTTAAGGTTCAAATGGTTCAAATGGCTCTGAGCACTATGGGACTTAACATCTGTGGTCATCAGTCCCCTGGAACTTAGAACTACTTAAACCTAACTAACCTAAGTACATCACACACAGCCATGCCCGAGGCAGGATTCGAGCCTGCGACCGTAGCAGTCGCGCGGTTCCGGACTGAGCGCCTAGAACCGCTAGACCACCGCGGCCGGCAGGAGTTAAGGATGCACATTTAAGTACACTACAATGGACTTACTTAATAATATGAAATATTGTTCTATTACAGTGCTAATATGAACTATAATATTACCTTAATCGTTAATTGTGTTTCTTTGATGATATTATTCGCTGGACTAGAGGCAGTTGTCCAACAGAAATTTCATTCATCCATTCTTAAAATCACATTACCTATCAAATCATTTAATGTGCTCTGATAGCTTGTTCAATACACGCGTCTGACTACTTCTGTGCTAATCTTAAGTCCATGAAGTTTTTGCAGAGGTTGTTTTGGTGTTTCCTGTATTTTCTTGAGAAAAGATAAATTTGGAAGGCAAATCGCATGAATAGATACACTCCTGGAAATGGAAAAAAGAACACATTGACACCGGTGTGTCAGACCCACCATACTTGCTCCGGACACTGCGAGAGGGCTGTACAAGCAATGATCACACGCACGGCACAGCGGACACACCGGGAACCACGGTGTTGGCCGTCGAATGGCGCTAGCTGCGCAGCATTTGTGCACCGCCGCCGTCAGTGTCAGTCAGTTTGCCGTGGCATACGGGGCTCCATTGCAGTCTTTAACACTGGTAGCATGCCGCGACAGCGTGGACGTGAACCGTATGTGCAGTTGACGGACTTTGAGCGAGGGCGTATAGTGGGCATGCGGGAGGCCGGGTGGACGTACCGCCGAATTGCTCAACACGTGAGGCGTGAGGTCTCCACAGTACATCGATGTTGTCGCCAGTGGTCGGCGGAAGGTGCACGTGCCCGTCGACCTGGGACCGGACCGCAGCGACGCACGGATGCACGCCAAGACCGTAGGATCCTACGCAGTGCCGTAGGGGACCGCACCGCCACTTCCCAGCAAATTAGGGACACTGTTGCTCCTGGGGTATCGGCGAGGACCATTCGCAACCGTCTCCATGAAGCTGGGCTACGGTCCCGCACACCGTTAGGCCGTCTTCCGCTCACGCCCCAACATCGTGCAGCCCGCCTCCAGTGGTGTCGCGACAGGCGTGAATGGAGGGACGAATGGAGACGTGTCGTCTTCAGCGATGAGAGTCGCTTCTGCCTTGGTGCCAATGATGGTAGTATGCGTGTTTGGCGCCGTGCAGGTGAGCGCCACAATCAGGACTGCATACGACCGAGGCACACAGGGCCAACACCCGGCATCATGGTGTGGGGAGCGATCTCCTACACTGGCCGTACACCACTGGTGATCGTCGAGGGGACACTGAATAGTGCACGGTACATCCAAACCGTCATCGAACCCATAGTTCTACCATTCCTAGACCGGCAAGGGAACTTGCTGTTCCAACAGGACAATGCACGTCCACATGTATCCCGTGCCACCCAACGTGCTCTAGAAGGTGTAAGTCAACTACCCTGGCCAGCAAGATCTCCGGATCTGTCCCCCATTGAGCATGTTTGGGACTGGATGAAGCGTCGTCTCACGCGGTCTGCACGTCCAGCACGAACGCTGGTCCAACTGAGGCGCCAGGTGGAAATGGCATGGCAAGCCGTTCCACAGGACTACATTCAGCATCTCTACGATCGTCTCCATGGGAGAATAGCAGCCTGCATTGCTGCGAAAGGTGGATATACACTGTACTAGTGCTGACATTGTGCATGCTCTGTTGCCTGTTTCTATGTGCCTGTGGTTCTGTCAGTGTGATCATGTGATGTATCTGACCCCAGGAATGTGTCAATAAAGTTTCCCCTTCCTGGGACAATGAATTCACGGTGTTCTTATTTCAATTTCCAGGAGTGTATATTTACTGTGAACCAGGTGTTTCCTGTATTTTTTTGAGAAAAGATAATTTTGGAATCGACAAGTCGCATGAATAGATATATTTACTGTGAATCATTTGTCAAAGAATCAAGTTGTATCTCTAGAGCGAAGAAGAAGTAGAGTTTAGACTGTATAAATTCGGCGCTTTGTATGTCTCAGTTATCACATGTATGAGCCATTGACACACTCACCAACGTATGTCTTGGTATCCAAAAACCTTTAGTTAAAAAAATAATTGCCAACTACCATGAAACCCATTTCTCTGTAACGATCAATATAGAATCAAAATTGTGTATTGAACGAAGCGGTGACCATGCGCTGACTACTATGACGGCGAGGGATATCGTACGAAGATTTGGGCTTGGTGCTGATAACGAATTTTGCGAGATGTGCCCGACGTACGTTTGTCCTCCTGCGTCATGCCATATGAACTACAGAAGTCTTCAACCAGGCTCACTCACATACTCACATGCCCTTGACGTTAATGTCATATGGAGTAATTTTAGAGGATGTTCACAACCAAGCTGAAAATCTCTAAGGTGTACCGTAGTGTGTGTGTGTGTGTGTGTGTGTGTGTGTGTGTGTGTGCGCGCGGGCGCCACATTCATGCAGGCGAACTTACGCAGGCATCCCTAGCAGCTAGACGGTAACCTGTGAGGGGCTCTTTAATGATGAAGCAACAACATCGCCCTCTTCCAGGCTCAGTTGTGCTCGACTATCAATCAGTTTGTTATTCAGATCCAGAAATACACTGACGAACTAAAACATCATGGTCACCTGCTTAAGTGCGGATTTGTCTACCTCTGGAATGCAATAAGGCAGCAATTCTGTGTGAGATCTGTTTGCAAAGGTTACAGGAAGTGCGCGGTACCACACACAGCTCACTCAATTCCCGTTAACTACATGCCAGTGGTTTGTGGCCGTGGAGCTAGCGAGCTAGCGCCAAATGTCTGCATCTGTAAACATACTCAGCAAGCCACGGTTCGATAGCGGAGGATACACTGTACCACTACTAGTCATTCCCCTTCTGTTCCACTCGGAAATAGAGCCAGGGCAAAACGACTGCCTGTATGCCTCCTTATGAACACTAATTTCTCTTATCTTCGCCATTATTAAGCGAAATGTACGTTACGGGAGCAGAGTCATTCTGCAGTAAATTTCAAATGCCTTCTATCTAAAGTTTCTCAATAGTGTTCCTCGTACAGAACGGCGTCTTCCCTCGAGGGATTCCTATTTGAGTTCCCTAAGTATCTCTGTAATACTTACGTGTTGTTCTAACCTTCTGATAACAAATCTAGCAGCCCGCCTGTGAATTACCACGATGTCTTCCTGAAATCCGACCTGGTCGCGCATCCCATAGATTCGAACAGTACTCAAGAATAAGTCGCACTACGCCAGCCCGGCTAGCTGCGCAGTTTAACGCGCTGCTTCCCGAGAGGGAAGGCGTGCCGGTCGCCTTCACGTGTGCCAGCCAGCCTGTGGATGGTTTTTAAGGCGGTTTTCCATCTGCCTCGGCGCATGTGGGCTGGTTCCTCTTATTCCGCCTGAGTTACACTATGTCGGCAGTTGGTGCGCAAACACTGTCTCCACGACGCGTACACCGTAATTACGCTACCACGCGAACATTTGGGGCTACACTCGTCTGGTATGTGGGGGGCGGGGTGGGGGGTGGGGGGTGGGGGGTGGGGGGGGGGGGGTGATCCACTGGGGGCCGAACCGCACAATAACCTTGGGTCCTGTGTGGGCGGCGGTGGGGTGGGTGGACTGCTGTGGCCTGTTGTGGGGTGGTGAACCACTGAGGGCTACGGCGGAACGAAGCCTCTCCGTCGTTTCTAGGTGCCCGGTTTAATACACACAACACACATAATAGATCGTACTACTGTCCTATATGCGGTCTTCCTTACAGATAACCCACTGTTCTAAAATTCTCCCAATAAACTGAAGTCGACCATTCACCTTCCCTTCTATATTCCGTACTCGCTCGTTTCATTTCCTTTGCAACGTTACTCCCAGACATTAAACGACGTGACTCGGTCTAGCAGCAGACCACTAACGGTATATTCGAACATAATGGCTTTGTTTTCCTACGCATCCGCATTACCTTACATATTTCTACATTTAGAGCCACATGTCATTCACTACACCATCTAGGTGCCTACGTCATCTTGTATCCTCTTGAAGTCGCTCAACAACGACGCTCTCTCGTACACCAAACCGTCATCAGCAAAGAGACGCCGACTGCCGCTCATCTTGTCTGCCGGCACATTTGTGTACAAAGAAAATGACAGCCGTCTTATCACACATTCCTGGGGCACTCCTGACGATACCGTCGTCTCTGATGAACACCCGCCGTCGAGGAAAACGTACTCGATTCTATTACTAAAGAAGTCTTCGATCCACTCACCTATCTGGGAACCTACTCCGTGTGCTCGTGCCTTCGTCTGTAGTGGAGCACGGAGTCCAATGCTTTTCGGAAGTCTAGGAATATGGAATCCGCCTGTCATCCATAGTCGGCAGGATATCAAGTGAGTAAAGAGCAAGCCGCGTTTCGCATGAGCGATGGTTTCCAAAACCATGCTGATTCGTGGACATAAACATTTTTCTGTCTCAAGGACTTTTTTATATTCGAACTGAGGATATGTTCAAAAATTCTGCATCAAAGCAATGTTAATGATATTGGTCTGTAATTTTGCATGTCCCTTCTTTTGCGCTTTTTATATACTGGAGTCACATGCACTTTTTTCCACTCGCTTGGACATAACACTAGGCAAGAGATTCGCGATAAATGCAAGCTAAGTAAGGGACCAATGCTGTAGAGTACTCTTTGTAAAACCGAAATGGGATTTCATTCGAACCTGGCAACTTTTGTTTTCAATTCTTTAATTTGGTTCTCTACGCCAGCGATACCTATTACCATGTCCTCCCTATGGGAGTTTGTGCCATGGTCAAGCGACGGTATGTTCGCACGATCTCCTGCCTGAACGATTTCTTAAATGCGAAATTTAAAACTTGGGCTTTACTTTTGCTATCTCCTACTGCCATAGCAGACTGGTCAACGAGCGACTGAATGAAAGCCTTAGACCTGCTTAGTAATTGTACATAGACCCGGAATTTTCTCCGTTCTCGGTAAGATCTTTTACTGAGGTACAGTGGTGGTAGTTGTTGTATTCTTCGCGGATCAATCTTTTTACAGACGCACAAATCCCTACTGACTTTAGCCTGTCGTCATATGAGCGTCCCAGATGTTGGCCAAGAGCAAGACATCGACGTGAGTTCACTGTAATGCTCATCAGTGGAGCATGTCTCGCCCTGTGGCACAGTTATCCTTCTGGAAGATGCTTTGGGCGTCGGGGAAAACATCACATCGAGCCGTGCATGTAGCCTGCAGTAATGTGCACGTGGTTTGCAGCTGTCATGGTGCATTCGAGTACTATCACAGACCCCTCGGAAGCCCAGATGAATGTCTCGTATAGCAAACTATTTCTCCCACCGGTTTGCCTACTTGGTGCGGTACGTGTTTCGAGGGGCCGTTTACCTGGACGACGGCATATCCGAACTCAATCATCGATCTGGCGTAACAATAAAACTGTTTCATCCGACCGCGTGATACTTTTCCACCGATCCGTGGTCCAACCTCGACGATTCCGTGACCAATGTAGTCGTAATTGTGACGTCGTTGAGTACAAGGCGTAGGGGTAGGCCGATGCGGACACCCATGTCCACCAACTTTCGCTGGACGGTGAGCTCCGAAACACAAGTGGCAGCATGAGCACTGTTCTGTCGTCAGGTCTGCAATAGATCAGCGTCTATCCTGCTTTATAGAGATGTAAGGTTTTCCCCTCTCTCTCCACGCTAACTGGTGGCCAGAATCGCTTGCCACAGAGAAGCGGGATTGTCAGAGAACATCACAGTCGACCACTGTTGCTGTCTCCAACTAACATGCTCCCTACACTAACGAACTCCTTCCTGAAGATGGTGTGATTGAGCTGGGATGCATTTAACGGGCTACCGAACGTGAAACCAGAATGATTTCAACTCTGAGAAGTGGCTCTGACAGAGATACGTGTACCGGTAGCGGTTGCAGAGTTTTCAGTGATCTGCTTAAGAGTTCGATGTCGGTCCGCTTTTGCCGCTAGGGCTACGTATGGATCCTCTTTCGGTGTGGTGGTCCGTCTACGACCACAGCATGCTTCTGCATAGCACTTACACCTTCAGCGGCCTTTTTAATCCAGAGATGACAATTTTGGTGACACCCATTAGTGTGGCCACACTAATGACGCTCTGACTAGCTTCGAGCCGTCCAACTACTCGCCCACGATCGAAAGCACTCAAATGATGTCTTTCTGCATGTTGCCGTACCATACAGAATGTCACGCTAACCAGTTCCACAACAACCTTCGTCAGACGGATAAATGTCGAATGTTTGCAGGGCAGTCTGAGTGCACAGACCTCGCTGCAGTTAACACGTCCCGTCCTCTACATTACCTTCTAGTATTACTGGTCAGGTTTTCCGTCGCATTTGTCGGTTGTCCTCTAGAAATTAGCAGTTGTTGATTAGTAAGTGTCAGTTGTTCATTAGTAATTATCAATCAGTGCATGTCTTTGCAAGTCTCTTCATACAGTGCCGAAAAAAAACAATAGTACACAGAGGTTTCCAAATCACTCAAGATTTATTGTTGCAACAATGCACATGGAGTGCATGAAACGATTACATTTGCAGATCAATAGGACAAGCGGTACTGAGGTAACAGTTATCGACCCACGCTGCAACACCCATGTTAGTACGCGGCGTAGCTTCTGCGGGCTGCAATGCAAGCGCTGACTCTGGCATCCAGTCAATCGTATACAGGGTGTTAGAAAAAGGTACGGGCAAACTTTCAGGAAACATTCCTCACACACAAATAAAGGAAAGATGTTATGTGGACATGTGTCCGGAAACGCTTACTTTCCATGTTAGAGCTCATTTTATTACTTCTCTTCAAATCACATTAATCATGGAATGGAAACACACAGCAACAGAACGTACCAGCGTGACTTCAAACACTTTGTTACAGGAACTGTTCAAAATGTCCTCCGTTAGTGAGGATACACGCATCCACCCTCCGTCGCATGGAATCCCTGATGCGCTAATGCAGCCCTGGAGAATGGCGTATTGTATCACAGCCGTCCACAATACGAGCACGAAGAGTCTCTACATTTGGTACTGGGGTTGCGTAGACAAGAGCTTTCAAATGCCCCCATAAATGAAAGTCAAGAGAACTGAGGTCAGGAGAGCGTGGAGGCCATGGAATTGGCCCGCCTCTACCAATCCATCGGTCACCGAATCTGTTGTTGAGAAGCGTACGAACACTTCGACTGAAATGTGCAGGAGCTCCATCGTGCACGAAGCACATGTTGTATCGTACTTGTAAAGGCACATGTTCTAGCAGCACAGGTAGAGTATCCCGTATGAAATCATGATAACGTGCTCCATTAAGCGTAGGTGAAAGAACATTGAGCCCAATCGAGGCATCACCAACAATGCCTGCCCAAACGATCACAGAAAATCTGTGTTGATGACATGATTGCACAATTGCATGCGGATTCTCGTCAGCCCACACATGTTGATTGTGAAAATTTACAATTTGATCACGTTGGAATGAAGCCTCATCCGTAAAGAGAACATTTGCACTGAAATGAGGATTGACACATTGTTGGATGAACCATTCGCAGAAGTGTACCCGTGGAGGCCAATCAGCTGATGATAGTGCCTGCACACGCTGTACATGGTACGGAAACAACTGGTTCTCCCGTAGCACTCTCCATACAAGACGTGGTCAACGTTACCTTGTACAGCAGCAACTTCTCTGACGCTGACATTAGGGTTATCGTCAACTGCACGAAGAATTGCCTCGTCCATTGTAGGTGTCCTCGTCGTTCTAGGTCTTCCCCAGTCGCGAGTCATAGGCTGGAATGTTCCGTGCTCCCTAAGCCGCCGATCAATTGCTTCGAAAGTCTTCCTGTCGGGACACCTTCGTTCTGGAAATCTGTCTCGATACAAACGTACCGCGCCACGGCTATTGCCCCGTGCTAATCCATACATCAAATGGGCATCTGCCAACTCCGCATTTGTAAACATTGCACTGACTGCAAAACCACGTTCGTGATGAACACTAACCTTTTGATGCTACGTACTGGGCCAACTGGTGGTGAATCGAGGAAGTACAGTACATACTGACGAAACTAAAATGAGCTCTAACATGAATATTTAAGCGTTTCCGGACACATGTGCACATAACATCTTTTCTTTATTTGTGTGTGAGGAATGTTTCCTGAAAGTTTGGCCGTATCTTTTTGTAACACCCTGTATGTGGCGAATACTTCCTGGGATACGCTATACCATGCCTTCTCGACCTGGTCGCAAAGTTCTGTGAGATTTGTCGGTTAACGAATCGTACAAGTCGCTTCTCGTTCCATCATATCCCACACGGCCGGCTGCTGTGACCGAGCGGTTCTAGGTTCGAATCCTGCCTCGGCTATGGATTTGTGTGGTGTCCTTGGGTAAGTTAGGTTTAAGTAGTACAAAGTCTACCGGACTAATGACCTCAGATGTTAAGTCCCATAGTGCTTAGAGCCATTTGAACCATATCCCACACGTACTCGATTGGAGACAGGTCCAGAGATCGTACTGGCCAGAGCAGGTGCTGCACTTCCTGGAGAGCTCGTTGAGTTCCAGGGGCAGTGTGGGCGTGCTTGGTCCTGTTGCAATTATACTTCACCTTCTTGTTGCAAGAAAGGCAAAACAACGGGTCTAACAACACTCTGAACATACTGAGAGCTGTTTAACCCCACGTCCAGAAATGCCAAAGGTGGACGAGAGTTCTGGCTTATCGCACCCCAGATCATAATACCTGCGGTAGCGACAGCGTGTCTTGGACGAATACCCTCTACGAGGCACGGTTTACCAGGTGTAGGTCATATGCGCAAACGACCATCACTTTCTTGCAGCATGTAATGGTACTTGAATTACGTAACCATTACGGCACCTCACCTCAACCTCTCGATACCAGCAATATTCTACTGTGTTTCTGTAAAATAGTTAACATATTTCTGTGCCAACTTTCAGATTTGATTTCATTAAAGTAGAGGTACTTCGATACATCGACATGTATATGTTGCAATGATATTATTCTTATATGTATTCTTTCTTTTGTCACTATGATCATTGACGTACTTGTAACTCTGACTTTTGGGCGCGTAAGCGGTTGTTATAGAGTCAAGCTTTGGTCGTCATGTTAAAAAGACGCAAACTGTAGTCAGTTTATGAAATGTGAACTTTAACAATGAGGAAGATATTTTCAACTATGTTTTATATTGTGAAGTGATGTTTTGGAAATAGTTACGTGATATTGCAACAAAAGTAATAAAAAAGAAGTGTAACTTAAATTCCGAGTGCTGATTACTTTTTTACATCACCATTGTCCTAACTTGCAAAAGTTTAATCTTCAAGAATGGTTTATGAAACACATCTATAAAACTTTTGAATATCGCAGAATAACTCCTAGGCCTCTTTTCATCCGAGCTTGGAATCTTCACTACCTAGATTTTCGACGATTGAGCCATGAGTTCACAACGAGACCAGCGTGGGAAACACGAAAAGATGAGTGCCTAGTTTATCCATTATTTCAAGAAATGACTTTATTAACTGTGCTCCAATGACACCTGCCACATAATATAACTTTGTTGTTGCCCGAAAATGCAATATTTAGCAGCGTGAGCAACACTACAATCATAATTAATTTTTGATCTTTGTCGTGGTAGGGTTGTTAGAAGCAAACACAACTTTCATCACAGGACGCCATTCCATCTTCCAAGTGATCATCTAACAGCACCAAAGTCATGCACGTCGACTCTGGCATGAGTGGAAGACGGGCTAGAGGTGTGGGTTCCCGTAGTTCCACTGCCAATAACCGGTTCGCAATATCGTGTTGACACATCTGAGCTCACAAGCCCTCTTATCTGTGATGTGGCAGCTGTACGATCGGCCTGTGCTGCCCTTACAATACGACGATCCTGGCGGGCATCTGTGCTGCGAGGACGTCGAGAATCTCGTCCACAGGTGTGAGAATGTTGACGCGACTGTTGATACCAGCATTGTTGTACAACTGACGCAGCATGTTCAAATTAAGTGACAAATCTCCGAAAGGACCATCCCACCACTCGGGACGCCAGAATTTGATCTCCTTTAAACTGGTTCAGTTGGTTGTAGGAAGCGCGAGTGCCTCTTGGTTGCTTCACACACTTGCACCAAACTGAGCCTACTGGCTCTGAGCGTTCCCTCTAGAAGGACAGACACAGATGGCGCTCTGGTAGCTATGCCACTATGCCATCCGTTGGCAGACGACGTTGAAATCCTTATCAGTACATCTAGTATGCCCCAGGTGGCATATGCCGTCGTCGAACCTATGTACGTATGTTAACCGGGCACCTAGAAACGACGGAGAGGCTCCGCCTCCGCCACAGCTGCAGTGGTCCACAACCCCACGACGACTACCGCAGTCCACTTCACCCCTCCGCCGCCCCACACCGAACCCAGGGTTATTGTGCGGTTCGGCCCCAGGTGGACCCCCCTGGGAACGTCTCACACCAGACGAGTGTAGAGTGCGTGGTAGACTAATGGTGGTGAACTTGTTTGCGCAGCAATCGCCGACATAGTGTAATTGAGGCGGAGTAAGGGGAACCAGCCCGCATTCGCCGAGGCAGATGGAAAACCGTCCACAGACTGGCCGGTTCACTGGACCTCGACACAGATCCGCCTGGCGGATTCGTGCCGGGGACCAGGCGCTCCTTCCCGCCCGCAAAGCCGTGCGTTAGACCGCACGGCCAACCGGTCGTGCCGTCGGACCTAATGGACGTCGTCTTCCCAGGTGTTTAAAAAATTTTTCCGGCAATCAGGAACGTTTCCTGACGGAAAGAATAGTGTGTATTTCTGATGTGTCACCTGCTGGTTTACTTCGCAACTACCTCGCCGTGCACTGCAGACACCTCTCGGGGAGCCGCCTCGGCGCTGCCTCCCGCCCCTCCGCCCCCGCGCGGCGCTCGCGAGCCGGCGGGCGGCGGGCTGCGTGCCTGCGCCTCGAGCTGTCACTCTTAAGCCGTCGTCTCTTGTCGCAACCCTTCCTCGGCTGCGCCTTATCAAAGCGCCACCTGCTCCTCCTTACCGAAACAACGGAGATTTAATGACGTGCGTGCCCCGGCGCCTCTGGCGGCTAAAAGCCACCCCCGCCCCCTTTCCCCGCAGCCGCGCGGCTCACCTCTCGTCCCCTCATTTGTCGTTTTCTTCTCGCGAGAGGTGGGGGACTTCCCCTCCCTCCTCCTGGCCCGTGCCCCGCCCCCTACCTCTCCCCCGCCCACGCTCGTGGCGAGCGCCCTCAAGCAGCTAAGGGGCGACGCGTCGGAGCGTCGACCCGCTCTCCTTGTCGCCAGTTCTTACCCGTTCCTTAGGGGGGCGCCAGCCGGGCTCAGAGATGAATCGTATTCGTAATATCTTCCGGCGACAGAGGGAAGGGGTTAGCAAAAAGAATAACAAACAAGGGGAATTGTTGTGGCCGGCCGAACCTCCTTCTGAGACGCAATACTTCAGTGCTCGTTATTTTTCTTGTGTTCTTTTATTTCTGCGTTTGCAGAGCGCTCTGTCTCGCTCCACCGGCCTACATCCCTCCCAGGGCTGCTCCCTTACCTCTTTGATTTACTTACCTTACAACGCCAGTCGACGGCGACTTGCGGAAGCCTTACGCAGTAACAACGATGTCGCCCTCCGAGGGACAAAAATAAAGAAAATAATAATAAAAAAAAAGAAATGCTCTCTGTAGGGGGAACCTTTCAGCTATGAGCGGAAACAGAAAAGTCAATTGCGTCCACTGCGCCTTATTCTGTTTAGCTTGAGAGTTCCATTGTACTCTAGTCGGGGCAACTTCTGTTGCGAGAGCATTGTTTTTAAAGAACAAAATGAAATGTTAAGTCTGCCTCATATTTCGCGGCACCTTTGTGGAGAGCGGCGTCTTGGTTGCGTTGCTATGACGACGCCGTTGCGCCGCCGGGCACGGCTTAATTAGTCAGAAAGACGCCCGGCCATACGTCAGCCGCTGGACATACACTCACAGCGACACGGCTTTCGTAACTAGACCAGGTAGCCTCGGAACCTTGGAGGGAAGCCAGTGGCAGATGAAGGTTTCTTCGTATGCCCCACTGCGTTAAGATCGACTCACGCAGGGACGTGACTTAATCGCTGTTATTGGTTCAAATGGCTCTGAGCACTATGGGACTTCACATCTGTGGTCATAAGCCCCTAGAACTTAGAACTACTTAAACCTAACTAACCTAAGGACATCACACACATCCATGCCCGAGGCAGGATTCGAACCTGCGACCGTAGTGGCCTCGCGGTTCCAGACTGAAGCTGTTATTGCTGAGGATATCGGGGCATAATACGAGGGTCACTCCAAAAGAAATGCACACTATTTTTTAAAAACTCCCTCTTTTATTCTAAATGTTTGAAAGTTTTACAGTGTGTACATACATCCTTTAGGAACAATATTTTCATTTGGTTCAAATGGCTCTGAGCACTATGGGACTTCACATCTGTGGTCATCAGTCCCCTAGAACTTAGAACTACGTAAATCTAACTAACCTAAGGACATCACACACATCCATGCCCGAGGCAGGATTCGAACCTGCGACCGTAGTGGCCTCGCGGTTCCAGACTGAAGCTGTTATTGCTGAGGATATCGGGGCATAATACGAGGGTCACTCCAAAAGAAATGCACACTATTTTTTAAAAACTCCCTCTTTTATTCTAAATGTTTGAAAGTTTTACAGTGTGTACATACATCCTTTAGGAACAATATTTTCATTTGGTTCAAATGGCTCTGAGCACTATGGGACTTAACATCTGTGGTCATCAGTCTCCTAGAACTTAGAACTACTTAAACCTAACTAACCTAAGGACATCACACACATCCATGCCCGAGACAGGATTCGAACCTGCGACCGTAGCGGTCACGCGGTTCCAAACTGAAGCGCTTAGAACCACGCGGCCACAAGGGCCGACAATATTTTCATTTCTCCACATAATTTTCTATCCCTCTCAACTGCTTTACGCCATCTTGGAACCAGCGCCTGTATATCCGGCAGGGTAAAATTCTGGACCAACCTGTTGGAGCCACTGTTTGGCAGCTTGCACAAGGGAGCCGTCATCTTCAAACCTTGTTCCACGAAGAGAGTCTTTCAGTTTCCCATAGAGATGATAGTCGCATGGAGCCAGGCCAGGACTGTAAGGCGGGTGTTTCAATATTGTCCATCCGAGTTTTGTAATCGCTTCCATGGTTTTTGGCTGACATGTGGCCGTGCATTGTCGTGCAACAGCAAAACATCGAGCTTTTGCCGATGTTGTCTAATACGACTCAGTCGAGCTTGAAGTTTCTTCAGTGTCGTCTCATATGCATCAGAATTTATGGTGGTTCTGCTTGGCATGATGACCACAAGCAAGAGTCCTTCGCAATCGAAAAACACCGTAGCCATAACATTTCCAGAATAAGATGAGGTTTTGAATTTTTTTTCTTGGGTGAATTTGAATGATGTCAGTCCATTGATTGCGTATTCGTCTCTGGTGAAAAATGATGGAGCCATGTCACAATTCTTCCAAGAAATTCATCTCCACCATTCTCGTACTGTTCCAAAAGTTCGCTGCATACCGTTTTTCTTGTTTCTTTGTGAGCCACTGTCAACATCCTGGGAACCCACCTGGCACAAACCTTTTTTAACGACCTTTCAGTATTCTGCAAACACTTCCTTCCCCTATCCCAACGTAGCGTGACAATTCGTTCACTGTGATGCGTCTGCAAGCAGTCACCAATTCGTTAACTCTCTGCACATTGTCTGGAGTGTGTGCAGTACGAGACCTTCCGCTGCGAGGACAATCCTCAATTTTGCCGTGCCCGCTTTCATCATGTAACCTGCTTGCCCATCGACTAACTGTACTGCGACCGACAGCAGCATCTCCATACACCTTTTTCAACCTCTTGCGGATGTTTCCCACTGTCTCATTTTCACAGCACAGGAATTCAATGACAGCACGTTGCTTCTGACGAACGTCAAGCGTAGCAGCCATCTTGAAGACATGCTGTGACGGCGCCACTCACGGTTGAACTAAGTTTGAAAACAAGCGGGAAGGATGTATCTACACACTGTAAAACTTTCACACATGCAGAATGAAAACTGTATTTTTAGAAAAATAGTGTGCATTTCTTTTGGAGTGACCTTCGTACAAGAGAAATGATTACGGTGTTCTTGCTATTTCAGAGCATGCTCTAGTGAACTCTTACCTTACGAAACCAACCCCACGTTATTGTAGCTGACGAGAAAATTACAGGGCACATTTTCTTTGGCGTTTCGATTATACTTGTGATTTACTTTTTGCAATGCATAGCTGCAGTCAGCCCACACAAATGCTTGACATCACGTCTTTCATGCGATGCTCAGCGTCGACGGGTTCTATCCTCTTTAAAAAAAGGCTAGTTAGCCTAGTGCAATATTCATTTTATCGATTTGTCTTAACACGGACAATAGAGCGCAAGGAATAACCGGTACTGCAACAGCGATTGAGCAGTGCGCACGGGTCAGAGCCGCGTTGCCACTGCTGGTGTACTGGTTTACTTCGAGTTTTACTGTCCCTGTTAATAAATACTGATAGTCGGATACAGATAGTGGCGATAACATTCCATCGGAATTTCTAAAACCATTGGAGGATGCGGTGATAAAAATGATTATTCACATCGGTGTCCAGAATGTATGAGATTGGCGACATTTCGTCAGATTTTTCGAAAAACATGATCCACATAGTTCCGAAAATAGCAAGAGCCGACAGTTGCGAGAAATATCACACAATCAGCTTAATAGCTAACGCATCCAAGTTGCTAACTAGAACAACATACAGAAGAATAAAAAAAACTGTGGTCTGCTAGGTGGCCATTAGTTCGGCTTTAGGAGAGGTAAATGCATCAGAGAAGCAGTCCTAACGCTGCGGTTGATCATCGAAGCAAGATTGAAGAAAAATCAGGGCACGTTCATAGGATTTTTCGACCTAGAGAAAATGTTCGACAACGTAAAATGGTGCAAGATGTTCGAAATTCGGAGAAAAATAGGGTCAAGCTATAGGAAAGGACCATCTACAAGGACCAAGAGGGAACAATAAAACTGGAAGACCAAGAACGAAGTACTTGGATTAAAAAGTGTGTAAGACAGTATTGTAGTCTTTCGCCCCTATCATTCTATCTATACAACGAAGGACCAATGACGTAATTAAAAGAAGCGTTCAAGATCCGGATTGAAATTCAAGGTGACAGGATATCAACAATAAGATTCACTGATGACATTGCTATCCTTTCGATGAAAATGAAGCAGAATTACAGAATGTGTTGAATGGAATGAACAGCATAATGAGTACAGAATACGGATTAAGAGTAAATAGGAGAAACACGAAACTAATGATAAGTAGAAGTAAGGAGAACAGCGAGAAACATCAGAACTAGTAATCACAAGGTAGAAGTTAAGGAATTCTGCTACCTTGGCAGCACAATAACCCACGACGGACAAAGCAAGGAGCACATATAAAGCAGACTAGCACTGGCAAAAAGACAATCCTGGCCAAGAGAAATATGCTAGTATCAAACATAGACCTTAATTTGACGAGGAAATTTTTGAGATAGTACGTTTGCAGCACAGCATTGTATGATACTGAAACACGGACTTTGGGAAAACGGAAACGGAAGGGAATCGAAGCATTTGAGATGTGGTGCTACCGAAGAATGTTGAAAATTAGGTGGACTGATAAGGCAAGGAATGGGGAGGTTCTCCGCTGGATAGACGAGCAAAGGAATATACGGAAAACACTGACAAGATGACGGGACATGCGTTAAAAAATCAGGGAATAACTTCCATGATACTAGAGGCAGCTGTAGAGGGTAAAATTTGTAGGGGAAGACAGAGATTGAAATACATTCAGCAAATAATTGGTTGCAAGTGCTACTCTGAGATGAAGCGTTTGGCAGAGGAGAGGCCGGCCGCGGTGGCCGAGCGGTTCTAGGCGCTTCAGTCCGGAACCGCGCTGCTGCTACGGTCGCAGGTTCGAATCCTGCCTCGGGCATGGATGTGTGTGATGTCCAAAAGTTAGTTAGGTTTAAGTAGTTCTTAGTTCTAGGAGACTGATGACCTCAGATATTAAGTCCCATAGTGCTTAGACCCATTTGAACCATTTTTGAGCAGAGGAGAGGAATTCGTGGCGGGACGCATCACCAGTCAGAAGACTGATGACACACGCAAAAAAAAAAACAAAAAAAAAAAAAAAAAAAAACGATATCGCACTAGACTAATTTGGGACGCCCTAGCCTCGTGATGACTGGGTGTTGTGTGATGTCCTTGGGTTGGTTAGGTGTAAGTAGCTCTAAGTTCCAGAACGCATGTATACATAGTTTTAGAAACCTGCATACTATTTAACTACTAAAAGTATGTCAGTAAAATACACGATACAAATAAGTGTAACTGATAAATTCTTAAGGCTTTGTCGACACTTTTATTGTCTGTTGTCTTTAGTTTCAAGATCTTCCGCCGACGTTTGTTTCGTGATTTTCTTACTTTTCGTCAGCATTGTAGTTTTAAGAAGAAAGAAGATTTCCCCTTTTAACTCTTTATACTCCAACGGCAAGTGGCGCAACACTGCGAATTTGTGGATATTTTACTTTGGCTTTGTCGCTGGTGTGGTGCGATCGCATATGAGTGTGCTACATTTTTCTACAATTTTCTCGAGACTGGTGTCAGACAGATACCTCCACCACGGTCTAAAGAAAAAATTTTTGTGTTACCTAAATATCATACGCAGCAACATATTATGTCATGTGCAGCAAATACAAAATCATAACGATCCCTATCACAAACTTTTTCGAACTTCGCGCAGTGTCTTACTTCCATGTAAATTTCACAACATTAACGAAATGATGGGCACATTATCACGAGCCTGACATATAAAGCTATAAGTAATGCAAAAATGAAATTTGTTAACGAATCGTTAATGCAACATCGTTTGAGAAAGATCGCAGGGCGTGCGCTTCGATTCTGTCAACACTGTCCTGCCGAAAGCTGGCAGACACGGTCGGCCTCCCCTTCCGAACAAACGAATGAACTTTCCCAGCGCTTTGGACGGAAATTGGTCACTGAGTATTGGCGAACGAATCCTGCGTTGACTTCCACTGCCATCAGTGCCGCGTAGTATTGCCATCTAGGGGAGCCTGTGTTAACTTGGTGTCAACTTGTAGCAGTAGTGTTGAGAAAACCAAATTGATTATTGCGGTAAAGTCAGTAAGCACGAAACGGCTAGTTCTTCAAGCACAATCCTATCTGAGGAACAGATTGTAGAGCTTTTAGAGGAATGTCTAAGTCGAATCGAGGGTGACAATGATTTTGATGATAATGATTTTGACGATGACAGTGATTCATTCCTAAGCAATTCGAGTGAAATGACGATAGAAACAGTCCACCCTGCACAATTTCAAAAAATATCTCACAATGAAGAGCTTTGTAATGTCACGCTTATTTAAATATACACTACTAGCCATAAAAATTGCTACAACAAGAAGAAATGCAGATGGTAAACGGGTATTCATTGGACAACTATACTAGAACTGACATGTGATTACATTTTCACGAAATTTGGGTGCATAGATCCTGAGAAATCAGTACCCAGAACGACCACCTCTGGCCGTAATAACGGCCTTGATACGCCTGGCCATTAAGGCAAACAGAGCTTGGATGGCGTGTACAGGTACACCTGCCCATGCAGCTTCAACACGATACCACAGTTCATCAAGAATAGTGACTGGCGTATTGTGACGAGCCAGGTGCTCGGCCACCATTGACCAGACGTATTCAATTGGTGAGAGATCTGGAGAATGTGCTGGCTACGGCAGCAGTCAACATTTTCTGTGTCCAGAAAGGCCCGTACAGGACCTGAAACATGCGGTCGTGCATTATCCTGCTGAAATGTAGGGTTTCGCAGGGATCGAATGAAGGGTAGAGCCACGGGTCGTGACACATCTGAACTGTAACGTCCACTGTTCAAAGTGCCGTCAATGCGAACAAGAGGTACCGAGAGGTGTGACCAATGGCACCCCATACCATCACGCCGGGTGATACGCCACTATGGCGATGACGAATACACGTTTCCAATGTGCGTTCACCCCGATGTCGCCAAATACGGATGCGACCATCATGATGCTCTAAACAGAACCTGGATTCATCCGAAAAGCCGGCCGGAGTGGCTGAGCGGTTCTAGGCGCTACAGTCTGGAACCGCGCGACCGCTACGGTTGCAGGTTCGAATTCTGCCTCGGGCATGGAAGTGATGTCCTTAGATTAGTTAGGTTTAAGTAGTTCTAAGTTCTAGGGGACTGATGACCTCAGCAATTAAGTCCCATAGTGCTCTGAGCCATTTGAACCACTTTCATCCGAAAAAATGACGTTTTGCCTTTCGTGCACCCAGGTTCGTCGTTGAGTACACCATCGCAGGCGCTCCCGTCTGTGATGCAGCGTCAAGGGTAACCGCAGCCATGGTCTCCGAGCTGATACTCCATGCTGCTGCATACGTCGAACTGTTCGTGCAGATGGTTGTTGCCTTGCAAACGTCCCCATCTGTTGACTCGGGGATCGAGACGTGGCTTCACGATCCATTACAGCCATGCGGATAAGATGCCTGTCATCTCTACTGCTAGTGATACGAGGCCGTTTGGATCCAGCACGGCGTTCCGTATTACCCTCCTGAACCCACCGATTCCATATTCTTCTAACAGTCATTGGATCTCGACCAACACGAGCAGCAATGTCGCGATACGATAAACCGCAATCGCGATAGGCCACAATCCGACCTTTATCAAAGTCGGAAACGTGATGGTACGTATTTCTCCTCCTTACACGAGGCATCACAACTACGTTTTACGAGGCAACGCCGGCCTACTGCTATTTGTGTATTAGAAATCGGTTGGAAACTTTCCTCATGTCAGCACGTCGTAAGTGTCGCCACCGGCGCCAACCTTGTGTCAATGCTCTGAAAAGCTAATCATTTACATATCACAGCATCTTGTTCCTGTCGGTTAAATTTCGCGTCTGTGGCACGTCATATTCATGCTGTAGCAATTTTAATGGCCAGTAGCGTATATCTGAATGAAAGCGCATTTTTTCCTATAATGCATACCCTCATTGTTGTCCAGTGGCCTCATTGTCTCCAGAAAGACTCGCCCAAGGGCGGCGATTTAAATAAGAGTACCCGAGACGCACTGTGTCTACATAAAGGAGTGCAAAGGCTTAATACCTTATTTATACGTTACAAAATGTTCTGTGATCTTGTGTTGTCGACAAAGAAGTCTAGCTGAGTAAATTTTAGAAACTGATGAAACAAATAAAAATGACTACCGGTACCTGAAAAGCAGACTACTGTTTCTGCAGACAAGTGTCGCAAAACGGAAAACGTCCTAGCGACCTTCGGTTCGTTGAACACGCATATCTGCACAGTGGTACAGAAACCAAGCGCCTTCTTGCGTCACGAACTGAAGAAGATCAGGGCGCTAGACAAGCTCTGCTACAATCCTCGGCCGCGTTCACGCTTTTTACAGAGCGGACATAAGACAATAGAGAAACTAGTATCGCTTGCACGCGCTTTCCTTTCGTATGGCGCAGTTCTCCCCCGGGCCGTGTTGTCCAGATCGCTCGCTGTGATAGCGATAGTGGAGAACACGGTACGGCAGTGGCATGGTGTGTGAGTCTTGAGTGTGTGCGTGTGGAGCTGCTGCCAGCGATCCAGGAGAGGCGGCCGGAGCGAGTGTCTGCGACAACTCTGACCTACAAGCGGGGGCAATGTATGCAGACCTCCCACGGCGGAGTCTGCTGTGTCCCAGTGCTGTATGCGGCTCTACTGCGGCAGCAGAGGAGAGGAGGGCATTCCCATGGAAGCCAGGTGTCTTATCAGTCGTGTTCATCCATGAAATGCGATATAAATAATGGTAAACAAATGTAACCGGCCCATTGGTTAAAACTAACTATGTCGGAGCTTATTTTTTCTTTAAATGCTGCCACCGCTACCTACGGTTTAATGCTGTAATGTTAGTCAGTTAGTTGTAGGTTGGGGGAGGGATTCACACAGTGAGATTCACAATTATCTGATAGAGATGCAAGGATATTCTACTAGCATAACACAGTAAATGGGGCTGCACTGTTCAAAATTGACTGCATCGCAAAATCGACATAATCTTTAATTGCCACTTCAGTCGCCATGTCTGTCTGAAGTACTGGGTTGTTATAAATAACATGAACGTCCAGCGCTGGTCGCTGAGTTGTCAGCACGATAGAATGTCATACCTAACGGCCCAGGTTCGATTCCCGGCTAGGTCGGAGGTTTTCTCCGCTCAGGGACTGGGTGTGGTGTTGTCCTTATCATCATCATTTCATCTCCATCGACACGCAAGTCGCCGAAGTGGTGTCAACTCGAAAGACTTGCACCAGGCGAACAGTCTGCCTGACAGGAGGCCCTAGCCTTTAGAGTGCTGGCTGGCCTCTATAATAAAAAAACCGAGTGAAAAGATCAACAACGAACTTCAACGGATGTCATGTGATGTTCGCTAGGACGAAATACAACGAACCATAACGAAGAAAATGAAAAAAAAAGAAGCCACACGGCATTTCCATTTCCATTAAACTGAACGAGTTTAGAGTGATGCAGTGCGGGCTATATACATCGCAGGGGGCTGAAACATCGCAGATTTGTTCATTAATCGGTACTTTCTACCACCAGGTGAAAATATGGTGGTGTAATAAGTCAGGGTGTTGTAAGGCTGCTGGAAAAGGGGAGGAACGATCAAACACATGAAAACGGTGGTTCTGGCACGTTTACTAGGATATGGTTAAGGTTACAACACGGGTTCTTAATGGTCTCCCGATTCAGTAACATGCTGCATCCGTAACACAGGACAGTCGGCACTTGCTCACACCATACCCGATGCAATCAGAAAGAGATATCGTCGTATGCTATCCTGCAAATCAAAAAGAGTCCGCATACATTACTGACAGACACGATCTTTCAGATATTCCCCACAACCAGAAAGCGCATGGATTTAGGTCGGTGGATATGAACGGCCACACATCCTCAAATTGCCTACAGATGATGTGGTCGTTACCGAAGATTTCTTGAAGCAAATCTTTCACCTGGCTAGCGGCATGTGGTGTCGCCCCATCTAGCACGGAAATAGTGGTGTTGGCACAGTTGTGTTCTTGCAAAACTGGAATTATGTGATTCACGAAGAGGTTCTTACAACGTGCAGATGTCACTAGTCACTATAGACCTAACAGGCCCTGGTAGCAAAAAAATAATTAAAAAAAAAACACGGACCCCTAATGGAGCAGCTTGTGATACCACACCACACAGTCACATAAGCTGTGGATAGTGGATGTTCCTGCACAACGTATGGCGGAGTAAAATGTGGCTAGTTCGTCCATAGAATAATGCCCCGGCACATGTCCTCCATTCTAGTGCGTGCCAAAAAACGAATGGCAAAGTGAAGACGTTGAAGCCTATCTTGGCGCATCATTTGGTGCAGCCGGCCGGAGTGGCCGAGCGGTTCTAGGCGCTTCAGTCTGGAACCGCGGGACCGCTACGGTCGCAGGTTCGAATCCTGCCTCGGGCATGGCTGTGTGTGATGTCCTTAGGTTAGTTAGGTTTAAGTAGTTCTAAGTTCTAGGGGACTGATGACCTCAGATATTAAGTCCCATAGTGCTCAGAGCCACTTGAACCATCATTTGGTGCACATTATCAGTCTTGTACGCATACCAGGGTAAAATGCGCCGAAAATCTTCTGAGCTGTTGACCCGGTGAGAGAAAACCATGACATAGCTCGAGCACTAGTTTCAGAATTTGAGAAATTTGCTGCATGGCTGGTTGTAGCTACAGCAACTTCATCAACAGCTGCCATGGGAATGGACCACCTCGTTCTTTCTGTTGCACCACCTATTTCTTGAAATTTTTTGATCATAACCTAGCCCATTTATTAACATGGGACCCTTCGAGGATGTTTCTATCGATATTTCCGCAATGCAGCGCTACTGTTGCTGCCGTTCTCATAAAACAACGTCACAAGCAGTACACGTTTTTTCATCACAGAATCCATTGCGTTTCGTACGAAAAATTTCAACTTTTTCAGTCTTTTACATCATCAGTAATTTTACAAATTAAATCAACACATGTCACCAAGCGACAAATAGCACACTAATAACAAAAGAGGAGACACTGCGCTGCCTGACTGCTTATAGCGCCATGTTTTCACCTGGTGGGAGAAATTGGAACTATTAATTTTTCAGTTACTCCGCGAGCGCACCGATTAACGAACATACCTAGGATGATTTGGTGCCCTGCGAAGTATACAGCTCTCACTGCAGCGCCCGAAACAACGTCAGTTTAATTAGAACCACTAGGTACAATGAAATCTATTGTTGTTCTGTTTAGTCATCCAGTTCGACTACCAGCACCACAATCACCATAATTTACTGTTTGGATACTTCGCTCTACTTTTGAAAATTTGTCAAGCGGCACAGTTCTCGAAGTTAACATTACTGCATCCTACCGGTGCCGCGGATGATTTTCACGAGTATGCGAGTGGTCGTTCGCACCACTGTTTACAGCTGATCTCGTGACACGATGTGCGAACAAAAGTTACTCCACTCATTAATTTTAGGCACGCAAATTAGAAGTTTATCTCAGTTAAAAGCATCAGTGAATCACTATCAGATCCACTTTAATCGGTCCCGTTATCGTCATGAAGCGGCTTATTGTTGATATCTCGACACGACATACAAATACGGAAATTTCACTGACACTAAAAGTGTTGATCTGACGCAAGACACACAGATAGAGTTGCGAAGGCCTTAACGACCTCCACCACAGTACGCCAATTTTCGTTTTTAAGAGCACGATGCCGACACTGCACACGACTCACACCATGAAAGCTGCCGAGCGGTTCTAGGCGCTACAGTCTGGAACCGCTACGATTGCAGGTTCGAATCCTGCCCCGGGCATGGATGTGTGTGATGTTCTTAGGTTAGTTAGGCTTAAGTAGTTATACGTTCTAGGGGACTGATGACCTCAGAAGTTAAGTCCCATAGTGCTCAGAGCCATTTGAACCGTTTTGAACACCATGAAGGCTAATCCACGACTCTAACAATTGCTCTCCCAAACAGGGCGACTATCGATAGTGCGGTGAGGTAGCCAGCGATACTGGAGTATGCTTACACGTAGCAGCTATAGCAGAAAAAAGTGTTCTTCAAAAGTAGAACATCGAAGGGAAATTACAGGCAGGTAGATTCGAACTGATTACACTGGCGGGGGGAGTAGGGCAGGGAGAGAAAGGGCAACATGGTAGAACACAAGTATTAAAGACATTGGGAAAGAAACTGGCTCACTGAGAAACGAGGACACAATGAAGCACGTATGCAGGTATTGGCTCTACAGTTGTTTTGTATGTAGTCTCTTCTCCTGCAGTTTCAGAGTGTACTTGATCTCCCACTGAATCGGGGTGTGGCATTTGCTTTACCCGTGCCTATGTGGTTGTTCCACTTGTACCTCTAGACTCTGTTAGTCCCTAACACTTGCGTGGTATTGTAAGCGTACTGCAAATTGCTGCCTACCCAGCCTTAGTACTGATAGTCGCCTCTTTCTAGAACATAGGTCTAAATTGTTAGAGCCTTATGCGTTACCTTGCATGGTAGACAACACACTCAGTGCCGGACTCGCGGCAGGCAAAACTGTCGTATTTGATGAAAATGCTTAAAGAGTTCACCACAAAAGTTGCGTGTCTTGCGTCATTTACATCAGTTTCAGTATCAGTGCGTTATTGTGAAAAGTGAAATTTCAGCATTCGTGTGCCTTGTCACGAAATCAATCACTGGTCCGTCGCGACGGTTGTGGAACCAACAAACATGGGTTTGATCGGAATTCAGAGATAACTGCAACTGAGAGACGTACACTGATCAGCCAGAAAGTTATGGCCACCTACCTGATAGCCGAAATGTCCACCTTTGGCACGGATAACAGCGGGGACGCGTCGTGGCACGGAAGCAATGAAGCCTTGGTAGGTCGCCGGAGGGAGCTGGCACGATATTTGTACACCCATGTCACGTAACTCTTGTAAATTCCGGGGAAGGATGCGATGAGCTCTGACGCCACCTTCAATCACATCGAAGATGGGTCCAATCGGGTTCAGATTTGGCAAGTTGAGGGGCCAGCACATCAACTGGAACTCGCCACTATTTTCCTCGAACAACTGCATCACACTCCTGACCTTGAGACATGCCGCATTATCTCGTTGGAAAATGCCACTGCTGTTGGGAAACTTGACCAACATGAAGGGGTGTACGTGCTCTGCAACCAGTGTACGACAGTTCTTGGCCGGCATGGTGCGTTGCACGAGCTCCACTGCACCCGTTGATGTCTAAGTGAATGTTCCCAGAATATCATTGAGCCACCGCCAGCTGGTCTCTGTCCCGCAGTACAGGTGTCTAGGAGCTGTTCCCCAGGAAGACGACGGAGTGGTAACCTCCCGTTGGCTTTATGAAGAAGGCACTGGGATTCATCAGACCATGCAACGCTCTTCCACTGCGCCATCGTCCAGTGCCTAAGGTCACGTGACCATTTCAATCATAGTTGCCGATATTATGGTGTTAACATTGGCACATACATGAGTCACCGTCTGCGATGGCCTATCGTTAGGAATGTTCGATGCAGTGTGTGTTCAGACACACTTCTGCTCTGCCCAGCCTTAAAGTCTGATGTTAGCTCCGCCACAGTTCGCTGCTTGTCCTATTTTACCAGTCTACCCATCCTACAACGTCCGACAGCTGTTATGATGGGTGACCGCCCAACATTACGACGTCTGGACGTGGTTTCACCTTGATTTCGTCACGTATTGAAGACACTCACTACAGCACTCCTCGAACACCCTGCAAGTTCTGCATTTTCCGAAATGCTCCTGCCTAGCCTCTGGGCAATCACTATCTGCCCTCGGTCAAACTCCCCATTCTACACACGACCAGCTCGCTCACTGATACTACATGCAGCGTGCGTCAGTCTGACTAGATATCTTTCTTCGCCAGGTGACGCTGCTATCACCCGGACGGGTTTATATCGAAAGTAGGTCGATGGTCATAATGTTCTGGCTGATCAGTGTACAATATATGCGACTAGAATTCACCAACGGAGGTACTTTCGTTCGCACATCGTGTCACGGGATCAACTGTCAGCTGCGTCGCTACTGTCACGCGGACTCTAGTGAACATCATTGGCAGAATCGCTAAGATGAGTTAATATGTTATTGTGAGAAGTGTGCCGACTGTAGAACCCGAAGAGAGGTCTTTACATGACTGCGGTGCTAATAATCGAACTAAATGGCACGACAATAGATTTCGTTGTACTCCAGACTGATGATGTGATTAAAGTACCAGTAAATATTTATGTCGACTGTGTGATCAAATCAGTTGTGAAGAGTGGAACCCGTATTATCTAACCGGCAGAATATACTTTAATCCTTACCAGATACTTTGGAAGGTTACAAGCCGTCTAGCTTGCATCCTTTCATTTGTGTGCTAAATTTATCTGTCCCTTGTCACGACTGGCGACAGGCAGTACACTTTAATTTCCTCATGCTAAAAGTCACATGACGTTATTTAATGCTGGTGTGTGTATTTCATAAAACTGCAATGGCTGTTGGCCGAGGCTTGCAGTTCAGTTCTAACAACGCGTGAGAACCGCTCAGTTCGCACAGAATTGTGAGAGCGACAGGGGGGACCATACGGCCTTCAGAGGCTTTGTTCGACTTGCGCTTGCCAAGGAGCCACCTGACAGGGCCCACTGAACTACCCTGTCAATCAAGCTGACACGGGGTTCCCGATATTCGTCACGATTCGGCTCTGTAGAAGGCTGAGAGCAGTAGTCTCGAATGCTGGATGCCAGCTAATAATTTATGGAGAGATATAAAAAGTCTTGGAATTTCCTGGCCTGCACGTTGGGAGGAGATGCCTAGCGGAGTTCCCGCCACGTTGGTTAGCCTTCCAGAAATTCAGAAATGTATAAACAATGCGCTGATTCACGGATCACCTAGTGACGTCAGACGGGAATTTCAAGAGCAAACTAGCAAGAGAAGTGTGCTGTGATTGGCCCGCGTCTGGAGACAATGTGTGGTTGGAATTTATAAAACGTGGCAGTTTTCACGGTGTTGGCGAAAACAGTAACGCATTTCCTGATTGGCGGTTGTGGCTGGCACAGCGCAACCAGCAGAGTGGGGAGCAGGCACAGGTGAGTTCGGACACTCTTTTGTTTTGAATATGGAAGGTGAAAGGTGGCAGGCTTTAGAGGTCTAGGACTTTTGAGTTCAGACGCTGGATGGGACTTCACGGGTTCAGTGGCCAGACGAGCGAGATATGGTTCTTCGCATGCGAGCAAGCAGGGCCGACTTATCGCCACAGCAGATTCGTGAGAGTATGCATGAGGACCGGCTAAAGTCGGATGTTGATGTTTGCCCAAGTACCTTTAATCTGATGTTAGTATCGTTTCCATCCATTAGTTAATCAACCACTGGAGTAACTAAAACATTTGATGGGTTGCATTAGTATTGTAGATTGAATGTGCAGCTAGGATACGGTAATGCTGCCCACAACTACGCCATACCTTGTTTTGAATTTCCTTTTTTAACAGTCATGTCATTGATTCTTATGCTGTTGCTTTGAATGTAACAAAACATCAGTTTAGTTTTCATTTGCATTTCATTTCAAGTGACTTGTAGTTGCCTTCAGCTAATTACTATTCATATTATGTACCGTCTTTTTTATTGCAGGGCCTATTTGTATGTGAAAGTTTTCTTGGAATATCAGAAAGCTCCTGACATCGCACGAAAACTTTCACATACAAAGCTCTTGCATAGAAAGAGGAGGTACTTAATGATCAAATGCATATAAGCAATAACTCTCTGATCAGGTTGGCCACTAAAACTATAACAAATAGAGAAATGAAACACAACCTGAATAAATAATGAATCTCCCTCTCACCCCTCCCTTCTCTCTCTTTCCCTCTCTTTCTCTTCCCTCTCTCTCTCTTTTCCCTCTCTCTCTCTCTCTCTTCCCTCTCTCTCTCTCTTTCCTCTCTCTCTCTCTCTCTCTCTTCCCTCTCTCTCTCTCTCTTCCTCTCCCTCTCCCTCTCCCTCCCCCCCCCCCCCCTCTCTCTCTCTCTCTCTCTCTCTCTCTCTCTCTCTCTCTCTCTCTCTCACACACACACACACACACACACACACACACACACGGAAGCACACACTAAGCAAATGAAAAATGTCAAACTACACACATATAACACAAAAGACGAAAGATAAACACACAGTGACAGTTGTCAACACTGCACACCGCAAACACACACATGTTGAACACAAAAGTTAAATTGCAAGTGATGTAATCAATGTTTTAAAAGAGATGTGAGCGAAAGAAACCCGAAAATCGGTCAACTGGGGCCTGGAGACGAATGCACACACCCCCAAGACCACACCCAAGGGCTAACAGCCCTGGAAATCGTAACACCGAACAATAATTTAACATCAGGAAATTTGTGCTACGAAAGTTCATTCTAACAAGAAAAACAAGAGGAAAATATGAGAAAACGTAACACAGTAACATATTGTAACTACCACGTATACACTTACACTCCTGGAAATGGAAAAAAGAACACATTGACACCGGTGTGTCAGACCCACCATACTTGCTCCGGACACTGCGAGAGGGCTGTACAAGCAATGATCACACGCACGGCACAGTGGACACACCAGGAACCGCGGTGTTGGCCGTCGAATGGCGCTAGCTGCGCAGCATTTGTGCACCGCCGCCGTCAGTGTCAGCCAGTTTGCCGTGGCACACGGAGCTCCATCGCAGTCTTTAACACTGGTAGCATGCCGCGACAGCGTGGACGTGAACCGTATGTGCAGTTGACGGACTTTGAGCGAGGGCGTATAGTGGGCATGCGGGAGGCCGGGTGGACGTACCGCCGAATTGCTCAACACGTGGGGCGTGAGGTCTCCACAGTACATCGATGTTGTCGCCAGTGGTCAGCGGAAGGTGCACGTGCCCGTCGACCTGCGACCGGACCGCAGCGACGCACGGATGCACGCCAAGACCGTAGGATCCTACGCAGTGCCGTAGGGGACCGCACCGCCACTTCCCAGCAAATTAGGGACACTGTTGCTCCTGGGGTATCGGCGAGGACCATTCGCAACCGTCTCCATGAAGCTGGGCTACGGTCCCGCACACCGTTAGGCCGTCTTCCGCTCACGCCCCAACATCGTGCAGCCCGCCTCCAGTGGTGTCGCGACAGGCGTGAATGGAGGGACGAATGGAGACGTGTCGTCTTCAGCGATGAGAGTCGCTTCTGCCTTGGTGCCAATGATGGTCGTATGCGTGTTTGGCGCCGTGCAGGTGAGCGCCACAATCAGGACTGCCTACGACCGAGGCACACAGGGCCAACACCCGGCATCATGGTGTGGGTAGCGATCTCCTACACTGGCCGTACACCACTGGTGATCGTCGAGGGGACACTGAATAGTGCACGGTACATCCAAACCGTCATCGAACCCATCGTTGTACCATTCCTAGACCGGCAAGGGAACTTGCTGTTCCAACAGGACAATGCACGTCCGCATGTATCCCGTGCCACCCAACGTGCTCTAGAAGGTGTAAGTCAACTACCCTGGCCAGCAAGATCTCCGGATCTGTCCCCCATTGAGCATGTTTGGGACTGGACGAAGCGTCGTCTCACGCGGTCTGCACGTCCAGCACGAACGCTGGTCCAGCTGAGGCGCCAGGTAGAAATGGCATGGCAAGCCGTTCCACAGGACTACATCCAGCATCTCTACGATCGTCTCCATGGGAGAATAGCAGCCTGCATTGCTGCGAAAGGTGGATATACACTGTACTAGTGCCGACATTGTGCATGCTCTGTTGCCTGTGTCTATGTGCCTGTGGTTCTGTCAGTGTGATCATGTGATGTATCTGACCCCAGGAATGTGTCAATAAAGTTTCCCCTTCCTGGGACAATGAATTCACGGTGTTCTTATTTCAATTTCCAGGAGTGTATTACATGTACAAAATGGAACGTGTATTACAGTCCACTGAGGATGCTTCACAAATAAAAGAAATGAAACGCCTTTGGTAATAAACGAACTGCCTTCAATTAGTTGCATAGACGGCACGTACCTCTATGAATTTAGAAGCAGCTAAGGAACGGCGCGAAACATGTAACACTCACTGAAGTGCCAAAGTAACTGGTATAGGCATACGTATTCAAGTACAGAGATATGTAAATAGGCAAAATACGCCGCTGCGGTCACCAGCGCTTATATAAGACAACTGTCTTGCGCAGTTATTAGATAGGTTACTGCTGCTACAATGGCTGCTCATAAAGATTTAAATGTGTTTGAACGTGGTGTTATAGTCGGCGCACGAGCGATGGAACACAGCATCTCCGAGGTATCGATGAAGTGGGAATTTTACCGAACGACCATTTCACGAGTATACCGTGAATATCAGAAACCCGGTAAAACATCAAATCTCCGACATCGCTGCGGCCAGAAAAAAGATCATGCAAGATCGGGAGCAACGATGACTGAAGAGAATCGTTCAATGCGGCTGAAGTGCAACCCTTCCGCAAATTGTTGCAGATTTCAATGCTCGGCCATCAACAAGGGTTAGCGTGCGAACCATTCAACGAAGCATCATCGATATGGGCTTTCGGTGTCGAAGGCCCACTCGTGTACCTTTGATGACTGCACGGCACAAAGCTTTACGCCTCTCCTGGGACCGTCAACAGTGACGATGGACTGCTGATGACTGGAAACATGTTGTCTGGTTGGACAAGTATCATTTCAAATTGTATCGAGCGGATGGACGTGTACTGGTATAAATCCATGGACCGTTCATGTCAGCAGGGGACTGTTAAAGGTAGTGGGGGCTCTGTAATGGTGTGAGGCGTGTGCAGTTTGAGTTATGTGGGACCCCTGATATGTCTAGATACGACTCTGACAGGTGACACCTCCGTAAGCATCCTGTCTGATTACCTGCATCCGTTCATGTCCACTGTGCATTTCGACGGACTCGGGTAATTCCCGCAGGACAATGCGACAACCCACACGTGCAGAATAGCTGCAGAGGGACTTTCGGAACACTCTGCTGATTTTAAACACTTCCACTGCCAACCAAACTCCCCATACAAGAACATTATTGAGCTTAACTGGGATGTCTTGCAATGTGCTATTCAGAAGAGATCTCTACCCTCTCGTACTCTTACGGATTTATGGATGTCCCTGCAGGGTTCATGGTGTCAATTTCCTCCAGCATTATTTGAGACATTAGTCGTGTTGCGGCACTTCTGCGTGCTCGCGGTGGGCCTACACGATAATAGGCAGGTGTAACAGTTTCTTCACCTCTTTAGTGTTTATACGCATATGAACTGTCGCTATACCACCACACCCGACAATAGGCGACGAACTACAGTAAAAATTATCTTTCGAAAAAACAACATAAAAGACGAAAGTGTGAGCCAATCAAAGATTAATGAACACCAAATACAAATATTAATGACGTTGATAAACAGAAAATCAATTCTGTCTCTTAGCTAGGCAACAACCACCTTCACCCTCTGCCTGTCGGTCTGCACTCACGCGAACTCTGCGTTGCCGGACTCTAAACATAAAGAGCTACTGTTATGAGTGGCTATGGATTTCACTGGTGCGTTACTCTTCCGTAATATTATTCCTGCGAAACATTAAAAAAGCGTACAGCAACGAAGAAGTAACGAAAACAATAAATAAATACACTCCTGGAAATGGAAAAAAGAACACATTGACACCGGTGTGTCAGACCCACCATACTTGCTCCGGACACTGCGAGAGGGCTGTACAAGCAATGATCACACGCACGGCACAGCGGACACAACAGGAACCGCGGTGTTGGCCGTCGAATGGCACTAGCTGCGCACCATTTGTGCACTGCTGCCGTCAGTGTCAGCCAGTTTGCCGTGGCATACGGAGCTCCATCGCAGTCTTTAACACTGGTAGCATGCCGTGACAGCGTGGACGTGAACCGTATGTGCAGTTGACAGACTTTGAGCGAGGGCGTATAGTGGGCATGCGGGAGGCCGGGTGGACGTACCGCCGAATTGCTCAACACGTGGGGCGTGAGGTCTCCACAGTACATCGATGTTGTCGCCAGTGGTCGGCGGAAGGTGCACGTGCCCGTCGACCTGTGACTCGACCGCAGCGACGCACGGATGCACGCCAAGACCGTAGGATCCTACGCAGTGCCGTAGGGGACCGCACCGCCACTTCCCAGCAAATTAGGGACCCTGTTGCTCCTGGGGTATCGGCGAGGACCATTCGCAACCATCTCCATGAAGCTGGGCTACGGTCCCGCACACCATTAGGCCGTCTTCCGTTCACGCCCCAACATCGTGCAGCCCGCCTCCAGTGGTGTCGCGACAGGCGTGAATGGAGGGACGAATGGAGACGTGTCGTCTTCAGCGATGAGAGTCGCTTCTGCCTTGGTGCCAATGATGGTCGTATGCGTGTTTGGCGCCGTGCAGGTGAGCGCCACAATCAGGACTGCATACGACCAAGGCACACAGGGCCAACACCCGGCATCATGGTGTGGGGAGCGATCTCCTACACTGGCCGTACACCACTGGTGATCGTCGAGGGGACACTGAATAGTGCACGGTACATCCAAACCGTCATCGAACCCATCGTTCTACCATTCCTAGACCGGCAAGGGAACTTGCTGTTCCAACAGGACAATGCACGTCCGCATGTATCCCGTGCCACCTAACGTGCTCTAGAAGGTGTAAGTCAACTACCCTGGCCAGCAAGATCTCCGGATCTGTCCCCCATTGAGCATGTTTGGGACTGGATGAAGCGTCGTCTCACGCGGTCTGCACGTCCAGCACGAACGCTGGTCCAACTGAGGCGCCAGGTGGAAATGGCATGGCAAGCCGTTCCACAGGACTACATCCAGCATCTCTAGGATCGTCTCCATGGGAGAATAGCAGCCTGCATTGCTGCGAAAGGTGGATATACACTGTACTAGTGCCGACATTGTGCATGCTCTGTTGCCTGTGTCTATGTGCCTGTGATTCTGTCAGTGTGATCATGTGATGTATCTGACCCCAGGAATGTGTCAATAAAGTTTCCCCTTCCTGGGACAATGAATTCACGGTGTTCTTATTTCAATTTCCAGGAGTGTATTATAGTGAGCATGGTATCTCACGCTCACTACTACTTATTAATACGTCATGCGTGTTTGCTCTGTGCAACTCTACCATAGCTAACGACTCAATGGTTACACTATTCCTCGATTTTCCTTTGTGATCGAACATTTCAAGTCAGAATTCAACATCTGTGCTTCTGTCTTGTTACATTCTGTTTCCATTCCTGTGTCGTCCCCAAGTGAGTGGACACTTGACATTTGTGCCACTGACAAGCTTAACAAATGACACGATTCACCTTGGACTTTGAGACAGGTCCTTCGATAGCTTTTTGTTGCACTATTTATTGAAGGTTCCACGAATTGGCCTTTTGTTAGTTGAAAGCATTTAAAGTAACATCTGCCCGTCTGCCGTTTTATGCTTTCTGAAATGACATCCAGTTATGGTACATTGATAATTTTTACTTATGAACCGACTGACAGCAACTGAATAAAACACAATTTTAGTGCCATACGCGTTTCGCCTTTATTTTCTGCAAGGCATCATCAGTGGCCTGGAATATGTACATATGTTAGCTATTTTATTTACATTTTTGTCATTGTGCCTATAGGTTATAAACAGTTCTGGTGGTTGGTATTTCCTATTAAGTAGTAATGTTTTGAACTGTACTTACAGGTTGCGTGGACAATTTCTTACTTATTACGCTCCTGTTGCGTTTTTGGTGTTGTTCTTCTTCTTATGAACGCCAATTTGCGGTTTTTTTCCACATTCCACAGCACTATGCACTGAACGCTTGTTTTAAAGCAATGTTTTGGTTTCTGTTACCGACTGTCAAATGTTTTTGCCAAAGATCGAATGTTATTGCCAAACTTATGAGTGTAACTATTGAAGTATCTGTGGTCTGTTAGTGTATGCATTTGTGTGTGTGTGTGTTTTTATTTTGGTGTGATATATATTTTTTGTGCTGTGTGTGTGTGTGTGTGTGTGTATTTTGGTGTCATATAATTTTTTTTTTTTTTTTTTTTTTTGTGGCCGTGTACGTGTGTGTGTCTCCAGATGGTGTGGGAAAGAGTAATTTTTTATGTTATCATTTCCTTTATTAAGTGTAGTAGGGAGCCTGTGCTGATTTGTGTTTGTTCATTTGTCACATGTTTGTTTTCTGCTATAGCTTTCTGGATGTGGAAGTTTTCTTGCATTTGTATAAGATGTTTGTCATGGTTGCTTATTCTCATTATTTTCATTTCTTGTTCCATGTTTGTAGGATGATGGTTGTAGTGTTTTAAATGCTCTGCAAATGTGGAATGGTTTGTTTCATACTTCCAACATCTAATATGTTCTTTGTATCTTGTTTCAAAATTCCTGCATGTCATGCCTATGTATACTGCATCACAACTTTGACATTCAAGTTTATATATTCCTGATTGTTGGAATTTGTCCCTCTTGGTAGCTGGCTGGCTTAGGTGTGATTGAAGGGTTTTCCCAGGCTTATATGCTATTTTGAAGCCCTGTCTCTTTAGGATGTTTGCAACTCTGTGTGTTAGTTTATGTGTGTAGGTCATGGTGTACCATCTGGTTCTTTTCTGTGTGGTGTTGTCATTGTGTGTGTTTGTTGAGTGTGTTTGTAAGTTTTCAGCTTGTGAGTTCTTTTGTATTGTGGAACTGTTGTGTTTGTTTTTTATTTGTGTTTTTATTTTTTGATTGAGCTTGTGTACCACATGTGTGTCATACCCGTTGTTCCTAGCTATTTGTACGATTGTACTCATTTCTTGTTCATAGTTTCTCTTGCTGAGTGGGATTCTGTTTAATCTATGTAACATGTGTCTTAGTGCTGCAAGTTTCTGGCTGTGGGGGTGGTTGGATGTGGAATGTATTATTGTGTCTGTGGCTGTTGATTTTCTAAAGATGTTAAATGTATGTTTACCATTTTCTTTTTTAATTGTAACGTCAAGAAAATTTATTTGATTTTCTTTTTCTTTTTCAAGTGTGAATTTTATGTTCTGATGAGCTTTGTTTATTTCTGAATGGAGTTCATCTATTTTTTCACTTGGCTCATCTACCAGACAAATAATGTCATCCACGTATCTGTACCAATATATAATTTTGAAAGTTTCATTTGTGGTTATCTTATCAAATATCTGATTTTCTAGGTGACTGATGAAAATGTTTGCTAGTGTTCCTGATATTGGGGATCCCATGGGCAGTCCATCAGTTTGTAGATAATATTCTTTCTCAAACTGAAAGTAGTTTTGTTCAGTTGTCAGTCTGAGCATATCTGTAATTTCTTTGAAGATGACATCCAGTTACGTTGCTGGGTATTGGTTAGGTGGCGTCCCTGCTGAGTGACGTGGGACTAAATAAGTAAACATTATTCAGGACGCTGCTAGGGGCTTATGAAAACGTGAGACGTGAGTTTCCTCTCTAAGCAGCGGGTAGGCAGGCAGGCAGGTGGCTGCATCCTGGCGGCAGGTGAGGTGCGCAGTGCCACCCAGGCGCCGGAAGCGGCGCCCTGCTGTTACGAAGCACCGTGGGGGATGCGCCTGCGTGTCCCCGCTCCCCTGTTTGTTTTGCCGAGAAATCATTGACTCACAGGCGTGCGGGTGGCACTGCAAAAATCTGAAACTGCGATCTGTAATCATACAATGAAGGTTTTCACGACCGGATGGTACTGTTGTTGATAATTCTTCCGGGTTATATGGCCGTGGTCCATGGAATACTTCTATTCCTAACGTTTCGTCCAATACTACGTTGGACATCCTTAGAGGTATGGCTGGTCCTGTTGAGAAAATTCAAGGTCTAACCTTGGCTGCTGAAGACTTTTTCGTCAGTTTTGGTATTGTATCTCTGTTTACTATGATTCCGGTCAATGAAGTTATGGTTTACATAAGGGAAGTTTTCCCTGAAGATTTGACCGTTCTGTTTAGACACTGTCTCACATCTAGTCAGTTTCAGTGGGATGAGGAGTTTTATGAGCAAGTGGATGGTGTTGCCATGGTAACCTGTTGAGCCCTGCGATTGCCAGTTTTTACATGGAGAGATTTGAACAATTAGCGTTGAATAAAGCAAATAAGAAACCATGTTGTTGGTATCGTTATGTAGACGACATTTTCGTGGTTTGAACACAAGGTAAAAAAGCCTTAGACGAATTTTTTTATTATCTTAATAGCATAAACCCTAAAATTCAGTTTACTATTGAAGTGGAAAAAGACCAGGCTATTTCGTTTCTCGACGTGTTAGTCATGAGACAGACCGATGGCAGTCTAAAACAAAGTGTTTCGGAAGAGCACACATACTGATAGATACTTACATAAGAACTCCAATCATCACCCACAACAAAAAAGAGGTGTAACCAAAAGTTTAGTGGACAGTGCAAAACGGATTTGTACGCCGGAACATCTGGACACGGAACTGAATCATCTGAAACAGGCCTTGGAAAAGAATGGAAAGTGAAACCGGTATTCAAATCTACCAGAAAAATAGGACAAGTACTTCGTTCTGTTAAAGATAGAAGGCCACCATTATCATCTAGCGGTGTGTATAAAATTCCGTGTACCTGTGGCAAGGTCTATATTGGTACTACGAAAAGAAGTGTGAATAGGAGGGTAAAGGAGCATAAAGGTTTTCCCGACTGGGTAAAACAGATAAATCGGCCGTTGCGGAACATGCACTTCAGTCCAGTGATCATGTAGTTAAGTTTTCTGAGACTACAGTTTTAAGTGCTACCACGAACTGTTATCCACGACTGTATAGGGAGGCTATTGAAATTTATAAACATGAAGATAATTTTAATAGAAAAGAACAGGCCTTGAAATTAAGCGAGATATGGACAGTGGCGTTACAGAATCGATAAGTGATTTTTATCTATGGCGGTCTATTATCAATAGTTACATTTTATCTTTGACTAGTTTTCTCTCTGCTACTACGTGCAAGCTAGACCACGCCCACTTACCTCAGTATTTAGGCCGCTCTCCGACGCCCGACTCGTCAGTCGGCAGGACTAAACAGGACCAACCATACCTCTGAGGATGTCCAACGCAGTATTGGACGAAACGTTAGGAATAGAAGTATTCCATGAACCACGGCCATATAACCCGGAAGAATTATCAACAACTGCGATCTGTAAACCAACTGACACCGTATTGTTTTGATGGAATACCTCTCAATGCAGAACAAGCATTATGCGGGTGCAGCATGGCAGAACAATCGTGCAACCATGTGATGGATCGCCCATAGCAACCGTCATGATTCTTTTATTTTGTTTAATACTTAGTTTCCAGGTGTTTTTTAATAACAGCCAGTGTGGAGATTTTCTGTGTGGTAAATGGCTTAAAAATGTTTCAGAATGTTGTAATCACGGAAGCTACACTGCACTTATAGTGACCGGAGAGCTGAGTAGCCGGCTATTATCAGTGAGCCGGCCTCTGTGGCCGAGCGGTTCTAGGCGCTTCAGTCTGGAACCGCGCGACCGCTACGGTCGCAGGTTCGAATCCTGCCTCGGGCATGGATGTGTGTGATGTCCTTGGGTTAGTTAGGTTTAAGTTCAAATAACTTACGGGTTTGCTGCCAGGTGACGTCGTCGAACACCGCCGATATTTCGACAGGAGCACACCCTGCCATTCTCAAGGCACAAATGCAAGGAAGAAATAATGTGCAAGCAAATTTAATACCTCGGTTCACAGAGGAGAAACAAGGGAGACACCACACACACAGAACAAGTGTCAACACAACCAAAGATAACCAACATCAGAAATATCGATAGTTACTATTAATCAACAGGTGAGGCAGCACTAATTCTGTCCCTCTGTTTTTTGATGAGAGACAGAGCCGGATTCCAAGCAGCATTTAAACAAAGTCCACCATCTCTGTTAATAAGGTTGCTCGATAGTCTGATTTCAACAGCTTCCTTAATAACACTATCCCAATAGCTGGACGTGCAAGCCAAAATCTCCGTGTTGTTGTATTCCATAGGATGACCGGTGTCAAGGCAATGTTCTGCAATAGCGGATTTGCTCGGCTGTTGTAAGCGTGTGTGACGCTTATGTTCAATACACCGGACTTCCACAGTCCTGATTGTCTGACCAATATACGACATGCCATAACTGCAAGGAATACGATGGACCCCAGCCTTACGCAAACCAAGATCATCTTTTACGGACGCCAATAGGGCCTTAATCTTAGAAGGTAGTCGAAGAACACATTTCACATCATATTTCCGCAAAATACGACCAATCCTGTTGGAAATGCTTCCTGCGTAAGGCAAAAAGGCCGTAGACTTAGGTGCCACTTCGTTGCTATCGTCACCCACCCGTTGCACAAAAGGCTGATGGCGCAACGCACGTTTGATCTGCCTCTCACTGTAACCATTGTATTGCAGAACATTGCCTTGACACCGGTCATCCTATGGAATACAACAACACGGAGATTCTGGCTTGTACGTCCAGCTATTGAGATAGTGTTATTAAGGAAGCTGTTGAAATCAGACTATCAAGCAACCTTATTAACAGAGATGGTGGATTTTGTTTAATGCTGCTTGGAATCCGGCTCTGTCTCTCATCAAAAAACAGAGGGACAGAATTATTGCTGCCTCACCTGTTGATTAATAGTAACTATAGATATTTCTGATGTTGGTTATCTTTGGTTTGTCACTCGATACAAGACTTTCCCCAAGGTTGAACTGGTAACAGCTGCTTGTTTTGGAAAAGGTTAATGCTCCTCTCCTTGCGGCGAATGGAACAATCTGGCGCCGGCCGCGGTGGCCGTGCGGTTCTAGGCGCTTCAGTCCGGAACCGCGTGACTGCTACTGTCGCAGGTTCGAATCCTGCCTCGGGCATGGATGTGTGTGATGTGCTTAGGTTAGTTAGGTTTAAGTAGTTCTAAGTTCTAGGGGACTGATGACCTCAGATGTTAAGTCCCATAGTGCTCAGAGCTATTTTTTTTAACAATCTGGCGTTGGCACAGATAGTAGCGGACGACTGAATGACAGGAGTTCGCAAGTGGGCAAGACATTAAATCTGTGCTTATTAAAGTGCGATTAGATCACGAGGTCAGATTATAATGTGACAACGTAGTTTGCCTATTAAAACTTTGGTTCATTTTCAGCCGACTCTGCTGTTCCCCTCGACAGCATAACGGCACCTAGGAGGGTATCGCAGAGTGTTCGCTCAGGGCACTGGCCATCGTGTGTAATGCACAACTGAGTGAAGTTCAGAGCGATGGAATATGAGAGATTTCGAGCGAAATACGTACAGATCCACTGATGGTAAACTAAGATGAAAGATATCAGAAGAAAGCAGATAAAAATGTGGCCAGCGCTTCTGACTGTCACGTGAAAGACCCAGGTTCAATTCCCGGTTCTGGCAGGGACTTTTTCTTGGCGGCAGGACTGGAAAGGGGTCCATCGAGCTTCGTGATGCAAACTGAGGACTTGCTTGAATGGAGACAAGCACTGGAAAGCCGGCAGCGGCCGGGAGAGCTTAGATGTGCTTATGAAAAACATTTCGGAACATCCTCACAAAGTAGCCAGGAGCTACGCCATCTGCATTCTGTATATTAGGAAAGAGGACGCAGCTTGTTACATATGCAGTAAACGCATTTGAATGTTGGTCGTTTGTGATAAGATCGCGTTTGCCTACTGTAAGAAAGAGAAACGGTTACCAGCAAGTGTCAAATTCGATAGTGGCAGGATAGTGGTTTATCGAGATCATGATCTACTTTTCATCGATGTTGCTGCTCGTGTTGATCGGGATTCCATGACCGTCGCGAGACTATAGCATCGACGGTTGCAGGAGCATCATACTTTACGCCACGCAGCACATCAACGGTCCCACGCGACTAGAGCTCGACCATTCAGGACAGTACAGCCTCGCCACGTAGGTTGATTTGGGAAATGTGTTTTTTTGCAGCAAGACAAGTATGCACACTGACAGTGCGACGATGTCTGGGGCACTACCAACTGTCAGCACAGTGATCGTTGTTGCGGCTTTCTTTGACGGATATGTGTGCACCGACACCACTCGACAACGTCGGCTCTTCAGTCGAGCTTTGGTTCTGCATACAGAATAATGGTGGTCATATCCGTGTGTATAGATTCAGAGGAGAACGAACGTTGGCAGATTTACATTCGTCATAGTCATACAGCCCTAGTACCTGGTATGATGGTGTGACGTGTTGTTGTTGTGGTCTTCAGTCCAGAGACTAGTTTGATGCAGCTCTCCATGACATGCTGTTGGGCACAAAAAGCGATTGCCTCTGGTTCGCATTGCCGGTAATTACGATAGTAGCCATAAAATTTCTGAGCTGTTACGTCTGATGTCGGTGCCCTATGTTCGTGGGCACTGTGACATTATCTTTCAGTAAGATAAGGCAAGTTCTCATGTTTCGTACTGTTGTGACCCACCTCGATACAGATGGTGTCGACTGTTCTCTGGGTCGACACATCCTCTAGGTCTCTCACCCGCTGAAAACATTTGATCATGAGTTGCCGAGAAACTAGCCCGCCACCACTCGTCAGGCACTTCATGCCTCTGGCACAGTCTGAAGCAGCTTGAAGCGATGCAGCCATATCTGTCATACAGGATCCTCTCAACTCTGTGCTCAGCCGTGTTGATGCCATTGTTGCTGCCAGGTTTCAAAATGGTTCAAATGGCTCTGAGCACTATGGGACTCAACTTCTGTGGTCATCAGTCCCCTAGAACTTGGAACTACTTAAACCTAACTAACCTAAGGACATCATACACATCCATGCCCGAGGCAGGATTCGAACCTACGACCGTAGCAGTCCCGCGGTTCCGGATTTTGCTGCCAGGGGAGGTACCTCTATTTATTAAATCTCACATCTTGTAACCCACAAATTACCTACAAACATAATGATGTATTCTTCATATGATACTGTACGCGCGCAAAAATTACTATTTCGTCGTATGCCATCGTTCTTGGTGATGCAGTTCTACGTGTACTTAATTAGGTAGTAGGTATAACTAAAATCGTAAACGTTGTATTGCGTTGAAAAATAAAAATAATTACAAACGTTGTTGTAAATATCGCTGGGACTGTTGTGAGCTAATGGTCTTTAAAAATATTTTGGAAGAAAGTCGGGCATAGGTATTGTTTAACGCTCGCGCCAGAAGTGACAACGTGCATGAGTAAGCAGGTTCGTAGCATAGCTATTTTGATTACGTAGTGGCTACCAACAGCTGATCAAAACTGGTATGCGAATTTCATGCGAGACTAATTCGCCTGATTTACTCATGCCCTACAACTTTGTTAGGTGCTCAATAACAGCGCATACATGTGGTGATGTGTGTGGCTATATTTTAATCTCTCCTATACTCTTGATTGTACGTTATTATTTTACTCAGCTCTCACAAGGGAATATGACAATACGCTTTTGTTTACAAGACGTTTTCATATTTGCACCTCTCATTTTAAATGCCAAAACTGATATTTTCCTACGTTTTGTGACATAAATAAACTTTTTGTGGTGGACTTCAGTCCGAAGACTAGTTTGATGCAGCTCTTCATGCTACGCTATCCAGTGCAAGTCATTTCATCTCCGAATAACTACACCAACCTGCATTCTTTTGAACGAGCTTTCTGTATTCCTCTCTTGTTCTCCCTATACAATTTTTGCCGCCCACACTTTCCTGCAGTACTAAACCGGTGGTCTTTTTATGTCTGAGAATGTGTCCCATCAGCCGATCCCTTCTTTTAGTCAAGTCGTTCTCCCTAATTCTAGATTGAAATTTCCACTCTGCAGTGGAGTGTGGGCTGATATGAAACTTTCTGGCACATTAAAACTGTGTGCCGGACCGAGACTCGAATCTCCGAGTTCGAGTCTCGGTCCGGCACACGGTTTTAATCTCCCTCATTCTATGCAGTACCTCCTCATTCTTCTGTAGCATCACATTTCAAAAGCTTATATTCTCTTCGTGCCTCAACTGTCCATCGTCCACGTTTCACTTTCATACAAGGGTGCACTCCAGAAAGATACCTTCAGAAAAGGCTTCCTAATACTTAAATCCGTATTCGATGTAACTAAATTTCTTAAGAAACCTTTTCCTCCCATTGCCAGACTACATTTTGCGTCCTCTCCACTTCGGACATGATCAATTATTTTACTGCAGAAATAGCAGAAATCATGTATTATTTTTAGTGTTTCATTTTCTAATCTAATTCCCTCAGCATCACCTGAGTTAATTCAACTGCAGTCCATTACCCTTGGTTTCCTTTTGGTGATATTGTTCTTATATCCTCCTTTCAAGACACTGTACACTCCATTCAACTGCTATTCTAAGCACGTTGCTGGCACTGAAAAATATATAATGTCATCCGCAAAACTTAAAGTTCTTATTTATTCTCCCTGAACTTTGATTTTTTCGCAAATTTATCTTTCATTTTCTTTACTGCTAGCTGAAGGTGCAGAGTGCATAACATCAGTGATAGACTCTGACCCTTTCTCACACCCACTGCTTTCTTTTGATGGCCCTCGTCTCCTTATATCCGCCGTCTTGTTTCTGTACAAGTTATATATAACCTTTCGCTCCCTGTATTTTATCCCTGCTACCTTCAAAATTTCGAAGAGGGTACCCCAGTCAACATTGTCAAAAGCTTTCTCTAAATCTATAAATGACATAAACGTAGGTTTGCCTTTCCTCAACCTACCTTCTAAGAGAAGCAGCAGGCGTCAGTCCTGCCTCGCGTGTTCCTGGATTTCTCCGGAATCCAAATTCATTTTCCCCGAGTTCGGCGTCTACCAGATTTTCGATTCATCTTTGAAGAATTCGCATTTGTATTTTGCAGTCATTACTCATTAAACTAGAAATTTGATGATATTCACGCCTGTCAGCAACTGTTTCCTTTGCAATTTGAATTATTACATTTTTCCTGAAGTCTGAGGGTACTTCGCCTATCTCATGTATCTTACACAGCAAATGGAAGAGTTTTGTCATGGTTGGCTCTCCCAAGGCTATAAGTTATTCTGACGGAATGTCGTCTACTCCCAGGGCATGTTTTTGGCAAAGGTCTCTCAGTGCTCTGGCAAATTATTCTAGCAGTGTCATATCTCACATCTCATCTTCATTTACGCCCTCTTCCCTTTCTATCACGTTCCATTGAATTTCATTTATCTTCTATAGCCTCTCTACGTACTCCTTCCATGTTTCAGCCTTCCCTTGATTGGTTAGTACTGGTTTTCCATCTAAGTCCTTGATATTCATACCGCTGCTTTTCTTTCTTCCGACTTCTTTAGTTTTCCTGTAGGTGGTATCTATTTTTTTACCTGCAGTTTGCCGTCCAGCCATTCCTGTTTAGCAATTTTGCACTTCCTTTTCTGTTAAAGTTATGAAATCTCTTAAGTCATCAAATAAGTAAGAGATAAGCATATCCCAGTAATTTCGAAAAGTTTTTTCTATCTTAAGACGGTTTACACGTTCATTTAAATGCAAAGATTGTCTGATCTGTATGTGAAATATTTTTTGTATAATTTGGTTGGAAATTTAAATTGCGCGTTTCTCCGTGAAGATTACCACCGAGAGAGCAAGGAAAAGTATGAGGAATCCCGGGGAAGTGAGTATCGTTTTGGAAAAAAGATAGTAAAACAATTTTTCAAACCAAAATTTATTTTTATGCGAAAGAGCATTTCTTAAACTATATTTTTTTCTTAAACTATTTTTTTCCCCACTGTTCAGACATTTATCATAGCAGGAAACACAACTTTTCTGTATGGTCTTCATAGAAAGATGCCGCCAGTGAGTCAGTGTCTCAACAAGCAGAATGTCCTGTCCGTTCCAGAACACAATGCATATCACTTTTTGTGCTGACGACGTAGTTTTGTATTTTTGTATTTTGGAGAATCGTGAGTGCCTCCTCTCCATGGACTGTTACTTCGATGTTGGAGTGACATGACAAACTTACGTTTTGTCACCGATCACAATTCATCTCCCTCAACACTGTATCGGGTAAGAAATTTCAAAGCACTGCCAAGTCTCTTCGTTTTGCAGACATCCATAAGCGTTTTAGGAACCCAAGGGGAACACAATTTGTGAAAATTGAAGCGATTTGTAACACTCTCACGAGAAACAGTTTTGGAAATTTGTGAAAACTCAACACAAAGCATTCTTATTTTGAGCCGTCAGTTTTCAAGATGTTTCTCGTTTACTTTCCCAACGAAACCATCATCGACAACAGAAGGCAAAGCACTCAATACTTTATCATGAACAATGGTTCGTCCGTCATTGAACTGCTTCATCACTTCTTCACCATTCTGCCAGTCATTACATTTGGACCATAAAATTGTACAAGTTGACGACAAATTCAGGCGGCTTAAAATTCTTTGCGTTCAAAAATACGAGGCGGAGTCAAATGAAAACCATAAATATTTTTTTAAGTACTATTTATTGAGCAGAAGAAGTACAAAGCTGTATCACTTTTCAACATAATCTCTCCCACGTTCAATGCAAGTCCTCCAGCGCTTACAAAGTGCATAAATTCCTTTAGAAAAAAATTCTTTTGGTAGTCCGCGCAACTACTCATGCTCCGCGTGGCGTACTTCTTCATCAGAAAGGAACTTCTTTCCTCCTATTGCATCTTTGACTGTTACAAATATATGGAAATCACTTGGGGCAAGGTCTGGTGAGTATGGTGTATGAGGAAGACACTCCAAATGCAGGTCTGTGATTGTTGCAACTGTTATATGGACAGTGTGGGGCCTTGCATTGCCATGTTGCAAAAGTACACCTGCTGACAACAATCCACGTCGCTTTGATTTGATTTCAGGCCGCAGATAATTTTTTTGGGGGTCTATGTATGATGCACTGGTGACATTGGTCCCTCTAGTCATGTAATGCTCCAAATTGACGCCTTTTTTGTCCCAAAAGGGAGTCAGCATAACCTTCCCTGCTGATGGTTCTGTTCGAAACTTGTTTGGTTTTGGTGATGAGAAATGGCGTCATTCCTCGCTCGCTCTCTTCGTTTCCGGTTGGTGGAAGTGAGCCCAGGTTTCGTCCCCAGTAACGATTCTTGCAAGGAAGCCATCACCATCCCGTTGAAGGCGCCGAAGAAGTTCTTCACATGCATCAACATGTCGTTCTCTCATTTCAGGAGCCAGCTGCCGTGGCACCCATCTTGCAGACACTTTGTGAAACTGGAGCACATCATGCAGATCGTGGTGTGCTGACCCATGACTAATCTGTAAACATGCTGCAATGTCATTCAGTGTCACTCGGCGGTTTTCCTTCACTGTGGCTTTAACTGCTGCAATGTTCCGTGGAGTCACAACTCGTTGTGTCTGATCTGGACGAGGAGCATCTCCCACTGGAGTCTCACCATTCTGAACTTCCTACTCCATTCGTAGAGTTGCTGCTGTGACAAACATGCATCACCGTACTGAACCTTCATTCGTTGATGAATTTCAATAGGTTTCACACCTTCACTACGCAGAAACCGAATAACAGAACGCTGTTCTTCCCTGGTGCACGTCGCAAGTGGGGCGGCCATCTTTATACTGCTACTGCGACGGTATGTGTGCATCTGCACTATGCTGCCACCTACAGGTCATTCTGCACGCTGTTTGTAGCACGCTTACCAACTTACAGGATAATGGCGCGAAATTTCGATTTGTTATTACAAATTCAAGGTTTTCATTTGGCTCACCCTCGTAGTAGTAGAAAACAGAAATCACCGTCGACGGTTTAAAAGATTGTGTTAAACATTTTTAATGATCGCTAACAAACTGAAACACAACACAATCCAGCTGTAATGGCTTCTGTGGAAAGACAATGAACTTGAGAGACGAGTGGGAATGTGCGCAACTGCGACCCTAGTGCTGCGGTGCCGGTAGAGCGAAATAGTAATTACTTTCCGAACACCCCTCTTATGTTATTTAGGGTGAGCACAAAATCTGGGCACATAGGGATTTGTAATAAATTCTAGTAAATATTCTATGTTCTATAAATATTAATAAACAAATAAATAATAATAAAATAAATTCTAATATTTTTTTTTCAGATTGGATGACGGCTCTTTCTAAAGAAGAACAAGTGAGTTGGGTCTCTTAAGTGGACGAAAAGGACGGTCGTACAGCAAAATTGCGGAAGAATTTAATCTTCGACACCTTTATCATCAAGCTATGTGTTTTACTGCCATCGGGAAATTAATCACTAAGTTTAAAGAAACAGGCAGTGTATTTGGACAGATCCCGTTCCTCACGACCAACGACTTCAGACAAAACGGAACAGGCTGCCTTGGTCAAGGTTTATGCTAGCCCAAAGAAATCGCTTCGTTGGACGTCCGCAGAGTTGGGTGTTCCAAAATCAACCATCCACAAAATCCTGGCAGAGGAGATGTTTGATGCCTAGAAGTTACAGGTGTTGCATCTCCTTAATGATGATGACCTCACTAGACTCATGCAGTTGCGTGAATGGTTTGGACATAAATTGGATGAAAATGTCAGTTTTACTAAAGGCTGTTTGTTGTTCAATGATGAATCTGTGTTTAACGTCAATGGCGAAGTCAACAGACAAAATCTTCGATTCTGATCTCAAGGCAATCCGCGTCGATTATTTTGGAGGAGATATGAAGCGACCTAATAACGCAGACAATTTTAACTTCAGTGGTCTGGTGTGGTTTGTGGAAAGCTCATGTGCTAGGACTTTACTTCCTTGATGAACATATAAAGTGTCAAACATATCTGAATGCTGAGAGACCAATTAACGTCTCAAACTGAGCGTTTGGGTGATGGACTTCCAGACTGATTTCAGCAGGATTTTGCTACAGCTGTTGGAGATTGGTTGAATGACAATTTTCCTCACTGGATAGGTGGAAGAGATCATGTGGAGTGGTTCTCTCGTCCGTCAGACCTTTCCTCCCATGATTTCTTTTTCTTGAGTATGCTGAAAGAGAAAGTTTACTCGATGAAGATCAGAAATTTGAACCACCTGACAGAACACATCATCACTCAGTGTGCTAAAATCGACGGCAATTCAGACCTCTTTCACCGAGTTCACTTAAATCTTGCAAAGCGCATCAAATTATAAACTGAAAATCATGTGAATCATGTTGAAAATATTACCTATTAACATTAATGCGACTAAAATGTTCTTTATTGTTATTTAGTAGAATTCCCAGACTTTATGGACACCGTGTATAGGTATTCGCAAAGAAAATATATTGTCAGTTGATGGACGATCTTATTGCTATGAGAACTTAACTTTTCGTTTCATTCAACAAACGAAGATCAGTACATACTTGATAATTATTTGTGTACAACGCAATGATTTTTCGCGAGCCGGTGCACAGATGTGCTGGGTGCAGTGCTTGATTCAGAATGTGGCAGCGCCTTCCCCTGTGAGGACGCGCGTGTGAGCGGCGAAACGACGCACTGCGGAATCCCGACTTGTGTGCCCAGTACCTGCAATTAATTTCTCCTCGGTCGGTGGAGCGCTTCCTCACTTAGACTGGGATTCTTGCCCGAAAGACTTATTGTTGCGCTCACAATAGAACAGAAACGTAATTGACGTCCTGTCGACGGTCCGCGGTATCCAGAAAGGAAGGCGCGCGGGCGGCCGTTACTTCCCGGGCAGTTGCCTCTTTCGGGAAACAACATTGTCGTGAAACGGAATTAGTGGGCGTGCGGCAGACAACATCCGAGAGCGGCAGTAAACGGAAGGTAAAGACTGTCATTACGCGTGAGGTGGTGCGCAGCAAGGAGCTGTCGATACAACGGCTGCCGGCCCGGGCCGTATAATTTACCGACTGGGCCGAACCCGGTCACATGAGCCGCGCCGCATTACCGGGGGCAAACTCTCGTGACGAATTGCAAGGTTCCTACGGTACAGTGCCCAGCGTTCTTAGGAAGCTCTTAATTGCGGCATGGAAATAAATCATTGTCAGGGAACCGATGACACGCTCCCCTTTCGAAGCAGGCTTTGCTTGAGCGAAGTAATGACAGAGCGGAGGCCGTAGTACTGCTCGCTGCCTCCGGTAGCGCCAACAGCACCAAAGTATGCCGCCACCTGCTGCACGTCTGCTCAGTCGGGAACTGAGAGAAAGAGCACAAAGTCTCGTAACTTCGAGTAGCATTCCCTCTGTCTCTGTCCACCTACACCACTCCCACCCCCTCTCTGTCCACTTTCTCCCCCCCTCCCCTTTCGCTGTCCACCTCACCCCCCTATGTCTGTCTCTCTTTTCCTCACCCCTCTATCTATCTGCTCCTATCCCCTCCCTCTTTCTCTGTGCAATCCTCCTGTTTCCTTTGTGTGTCGCTCCTGATATCACCTCTCTTTGTCCATCTCATCTTTCCTTTCTCCGTCCACCACCTCATCTCTTCTGTTTCTCCTCCTACTCCTCTCTGCCGATCCCCTCATCCCCCCATCTCTACCTACATCTCTGTTCATCTCGTCGTCCTCCATTCTCTCTCCACGTTATCACACTCTCCTCATTAGGAGACAGTGCTTCTTACCCCTGCAGTATTTCTATCCAGACTGTAACTAATATGTGCACAACGTTTGACTGAAATCGTTCCAGGGAGTTAGGATGAGCTTTTTGCCCGTGTCTTCGCTCGCATACGCACATGTCAAATGTATGTTACGCATATGTAACAAGTATCACCCGTATTTGTACAGATATTTCACTTGTATATCTAACGAATTTCGCCCTGTAGTTTCATATTGAGGCAGCTTAATGTTTATGACGTCGTGTGCTGTACAATGATATGTTGTCGCGGTACATCCAGGGGTGTATTTTATTATTACATTTAGTGTTAAGGAAGTAAAAAATTTAAACGTCATGCATGATGCGGCAGTTGTTCACGCATCTCAGTGTTTGTAAGGTCATATCTCCTGAACTATGAGTTGGCTAAATGGTTCAAATGGCTCTGAGCACTATGGGACTTAACTTCTGAGGTCATCAGTCCCCTAGAACTTGAACTACTTAAACCTAACTAACCTAAGGACATCACACACATCCATGCCCGAGGCAGGATTCGAACCTGCGACCGTAGCGGTCGCGCGGTTCCAGACTGTAGCCCCTAGAACCGCTCGGCCACTCTGGCTGGCGAACTATGAGTTGTACAGTGATGTATTTGTCTACGTACATTCGACGGCAAATGTGGATACTGTCTGCGAAAAGTGTTGCGAACACGGTTTGCTGCAACAAAGTAATAAATTTAGACGTCTGGCGTGATGCAGTAGCTTTTCATGCATTCTGTATTTTTGACATGGTATCTCCTGAATTAACTTTCACACAGTACTGTAATTTTTCTTGTATATTCAGTAATATATGTGACCACCGAATGAAAAATATGTCACGAATACAGTTAGCAGCAAAGGCGTAGTAAATTAAACCGCCGTGCTTCATGCGCCAGTCTTACTGCATGAACTGCGAAAATGTAGTAAACGGCAAACTTCTTTCCTTTCATCACATCATTTTGTGGTGGGTCATCAGCGAGAAAGCGTTATGTTAAGATTTGAAATTATGCGCAAGGTTTGTTACAAGACTCTAAGTGCTCCCATTCTAAAACAGTGGACTGGATTACTGAAGTACGGTTATTCTCGTGTCGTGAGCTACACTGCATCTTTACACTCTCTGCCCATCCTCGTTTGATAGGTGGGTTGTTCTAGCGCCCACAGTGATACCACCAAGTATGATTGAAATCGGTCCATTGGTTTAGGAGGAAATGTGGAACATGCATAGACACATATATACATACATACGCACATCCATTTTTATAATTTGTATGGATCATTCACGATCATTGAGAGTATTAATACTGAGTACTGAAATTATGTCGTCTGCGGAAAGCCTCATGGAGCTTCTGACGTTGTCCACTAGATCGTATGTAGGTTGTAACAGGCTATAAATGCAGATGTTTTTATGTGTGGTACCTTAATATGTATGCACATCAGGGAGCTGGTTGTTTTTCCAACAAATAAATCACGAACTTTACGACCTGTAAAGTACGCTCGTAATTGCGTAAAGTACGTCTGTCAGTATAGACTAACCGTTTCTCGCATGCTCTTTCACAGTTCAACATCTGACTTGCAACCCAGGAGAAAATAAGCAATAACCTTCCTGCATCAACATAGAATATCAGGACACATGTCACAAGGCCGTGTCGTATACGACACTTGGTTAAAAACAACTGTTTCTCCCTTATACATCAGATTAATCTGATTTACATACATAACACACACTAACGCCGTTTCCCACGCAAACGAAAAATAAACAAGACGTGTCGGATTCGGCACCGCCTTGTGGTAGGAAGGTTAATGGCTTTCTCTTGCCGCCTGCAGTTGGAGATACTGCCCAGCCTAAAAACATACGACTTACAATAGCTATAATTATTAGTCTGCAAATGATGTAGGTGCGCTCCTGTATGGTTGTGCACTATACAGATTCTTACATTTACTTTGACTGAGTGCCCTTCTGCAAATGCATGTTAACCCTAGCACACCAATGAATTTTCCATAACACATGTTACCAAAAGTTTATACCCATGCAAAAAAAAGGAAAATTATTATTGACTTGTACTAGGAATATAATTTCTAAAGAGATATTAATGTGTCAGTAGAGTCCAAAACCTTAAAATACCTTTTAGCACACACTTAGCAATACCACCGCATTTTCAATAACGTGTACTATGAAGCACCTTACGAAGAACCTTATGACCACCACAAAAAATTAAAAAATAGAAGTTTCGTTATCTGTTGTTGCCTTTTACTCACAACACAGTTCTTGAAGAGATACTGATGTGCAAGTACGGTCCTGAACCTGAAAATATTGAATATAATATTCATTATGGAAAGTGACATCTACTGCTAAGACTTACCTTCTTGGGTTAAGTTTAACTGAAAATTTTAAAACGTTCGTGGACGCTGGTGGAAGAATGAATTAAAAACAATGAAAAAATTTTGAGAACTTCAAAATAATTAGTAACTGAGTGCATTACAATATTTTCAAAAGCTGGGCAAAGAGTACATATACACCCCCTTCCTATTGCGAGGGTAGAGATAAGTGGATGCTAATCAACTCCTTACGTTTCGTAGCACTGAATCCAGTTCGATCATTATAAATATTCTATGTCTAGTCTTCCGGAGGCCTTCGTTGCGTGAATGATCGTTACATTCTTGTTGTTAAGATATTAATTGTCTGTACCTCTATCATTCCCCATGAGCTGGTATTTTGTAGGAGATCAAATATACATACAGTACTCGCATCGTGACGCAGCTGTCGCTTCAAGGCATCACTGGCTCAGTATGGGAGAGATGTGTGACCTGGAACTCGCCGGCAGAGAACAGTAAGACACACCGCCACTACGAAGTTCCGCTGTCTTCGCCTGTTCTCACGTAACAAGTTTTGTCCCTGGATGGCCTCTTCGGCCACTGCCTGATTGCCTTTTTTATGTTCCTTCTGGAAAGGCGAAGAAAAATGAACAAACGTTAATGATGACAAAGATCATCAGAAACGCATTACCATGACACGTATCCAGGGCGGATACCGGTCCAACAGACAGGCGGTACGGGTGAAGAAGCTGGCCCACTAGAGGAGGACGGGTGTTGGAGGTATGGGGAGGGGGGGGGGGAGGAGGAGAAGAGGTAGGTTAGTTCCTCGAGGAGGGTAATCGCTCGGAAAACTGCCGCCTTGCACTGGACAAGCTCGCTGATGGCTCTAGAAACACACGGTCTAGGAGATGACAAATGATGCATTGGTTTCACATTAAATTACGCGATTTACAGAGAATAATTTAGGTTTATATAATGGTTAATTTTAGTTTATGTAATTGCAATGTACGACGCCTGCCTGATGTAAGTACCCAAGGGTTGGTGGAGAAATATTTTACTGATTAGCCTCTCTGTAGTCAGGCACTTGTGACACTGTTGTGGTACGGGTCAGCAGAATCATTGTGATCCATAAGACAACGTGTCAGCACCTGACTGGTGACGTAGGTACACAGTATTCATTGGGGTTGCCACTACTGCGCATTATACGAGGGTGAGTCAAATGAAAAACTTAAATGTGTAATAACAAATCGAAATTTCGCTCCGCTATCCTGTAAGTTGGTAAGCGTGCTACAAACAGCGTGCAGAATGTCCTGTAGGTGGCAGCATAGTGCAGATGCACACATACTGTCGCATTATCAGTATAAAGATGGGCGCCGCACTTACGACTTGCACCAGGGAAGAACAGCGTTCTGTTATTCGGTTTTTGGGAAGTGAAGGTGTGAAACCTATTGAAATTCATCGACGAATGAAGGTTCAGTACGGTGATGCATGTTTGTCACAGCAGCAAGTCTACGAATGGAATAGGAAGTTCGCAAATGGTGTGACTTCAGTGGAAGATGCTCCTCGTCTAGGTCAGGCACAATGAGTTGTGACTCCACAGAACACTGCAGCAGTTGAAGTCATAGTGAAGGAAAACCGCTGAGTGACACTGAATGACATTGCAGCATGTTTACAGATTAATTCAAAAAATGTTCAAACGTGTGTGAAATTTTATGGGACTTAACTGCTGAGGTCATCAGTCCCTAAGCTTACACACTACTTAACCTAAATTATCCTAAGGACAAACACACACACACCCATGTTCGCGGGAGGACTCGAACCTCCGCCGAGACCAGCCGCACAGTCCATGACTGCAGCGCATTAGACCGCTCGGCTAGTCCCGCGCCGCTACAGATTAGACATGGGTCAGCGCACCACATTGTGCATGATGTGCTCCAGTTTCACATAGTGTCTGCAAGATGGGTGCCACGGCAGCTGACTCCTGAAATGAGAGAACGACGTGTTGATGCTTGTGAAGAACTTCTTCGGCGCCTTCAACGGGAAGGTGATGGCTTCCTTGCAAGAATCGTTACTGGAGACGAAACCTGGGTTCACTTCCACCAACCGGAAACGAGAGAGCGAGCAAGGAATGGCGCCATTTCTCATCACCAAAACCGAAGAAGTTGCGAACAGAACCATCAGCAGGGAAGGTTATGCTGAGTCTCTTTTGGGACGAAAAATGCGTCATTTTGGAGCATTACATGCCTAGAGGGACCACAGTCACCAGTGCATCATACACAGATCTCGTAAAAAATCATCTGCGGCCTGCAATCAAATCAGAGCGACGTGGATTGCTGTCAGCAGATATCATTTTGCAACATGACAATGCAAGGCCCCACAGTGCCCGTACAACAGTTGCAACAGTCACAGACCTGCATTTTGAGTGTTTTCCTCATCCGCCATACTCACCAGACCTTGCCCCAAGTGATTTCCATATGTTTGGACCACTCAAAGACGCAATAGGAGGAAAGAAGTTCCGTTCTGATGAAGAGGTATGCCACGCGGTGTTGAGTAGTTGCGCGGACTACTAAAAGAATATTTTTCTAAAGGATTTTATGAACTTTGTAAGCGCTGGAGGACTTGCTTTGAGTGCGGGGGAGATTATGTTGAAAAGTGATACAGCTTTGTACCACTTCCGCACAATAAATAATATTTAAAAAAAATATTTAAGGTTTTTCATTTGAATCACCCTCGTATACGGACCGGTCCTATGTGTTCTTAATGCAAAACGGCAACTCGAGAAGCAACTGATGTCAGTCATTCACTTTTGCGAAAAACACAGGCTATAATCATTGTCCGCACTGTAAGGGGACGTAACCGAATGTGCTAATTAGATAATGAGTAAGATTAAATGCGAATATAAACTGAGGTGACATAACATCTTGTCGGACTTTCTTTAGTCTGGCACAGTGCAGCAGCTCCACGCGGCATGGTCTCAACAAGTCGCTGGGAGTTCCCTGCAGAAATATTGAGACATGCTGCCTCTATACGCGTCCATAACAGCGAAAGTGTTGTCAGGTCCAGGATTTTTTACACGCACAGACCTCTCGATTATGCACCATGAATGTTCGATGGGATTCATGTCACACGATTTGGGTAGCGGAGTCATTCGGTCGTATTTCCCGCAATGGTCTTCAAACAAATCGCGAACAGTTGTGGCCCGGTAAAATGGCGCATAGTCACCCATAAACATTCCCTTGTTGTTTAGGGACTTGAATTCCATGAATGGCTGCTAATGGTCTCCAAGTAACCGAACATAACCATTGCCTGTTAATGACTTGTTCACTTGGGCCAGAGGACCCAGTCCATTCCTTGTAAACACAGCGCACACCATTGTGGAGCCACCGCCAGCTTGCACAGTATCTTGTTGGCATCTTGAGTACATGCCTTCGTGGGGCCTGCATGCCACACGAACACTACCATCAGCTGTTACCAACAGAAATTATGACTCTCATGTGATCCGGTCACGGTTTTCTAGTCGTCTAGGGTCGAACTGGCATGTTCATAAGCCCAGGGGAAGCGCTTCTATTAGCAAAGGCACTCGCGCCGGTCATCTGCTACCACAGTCCATTAAGGTCAAATTTACCGTACTGTCCTAACGAATACATTCGCCGTACGTCCCACATTGATTTCTGCAGTTTTATCACGCAGTGGTGCTTGTCTTTCAGCAATGACAACTCTACGCAAACAGTGCCGTTCTCGGTTGTTATGTGAAGGTCATCAGCCACTGCGTTGACAGTGGTGAGAGGCAACGCCAGAATATTTGGCGTTCTCAACACATTCTTGACACTGTGGATCTCGGAATATTGAAGTTTCTATGTAGCTCCGAAATGGAATGTCCCATGCGACAAGCTCCGAATGCAATTCCGCTTTCAAAGTACGTCGTGAGGCCATGAATCACCTGAATAGAAATGACAACTCCGCCAATGCACTGCCCTTTTATACCCTTCCCCCATGAACCATGGACCTTGCCGTTGGTGGGGAGGCTTGCGTGCCTCAGCGATACAGATGGCCGTACTGTAGGCGCAACCACAACGGAGGGGTATCTGTTGAGAGGCCAGACAAACATGTGGTTCCTGAAGAGGGGCAGCAGCCTTTTCAGTAGTTGCAGGGGCAACAGTCTGGATGATTGACTGATCTGGCCTTGTAACATTAACCAAAACGGCCTTGCTGTGCTGGTACTGCGAACGGCTGAAAGCAAGGGGAAACTACAGCCGTAATTTTTCCCGAGGACATGCAGCTTTACTGTATGATTAAATGATGATGGCGTCCTCTTGGGTAAAATATTCCGGAGGTAAAATAGTCCCCCATTCGGATCTCCGGGCGGGAACTACTCAAGAGGACGTCGTTATCAGGAGAAAGAAAACTGGCATTCTACGGATCGGAGCGTGGAATGTCAGATCCCTTAATCGGGCAGGTAGGTTAGAAAATTTAAAAAGGGAAATGGATAGGTTAAAGTTAGATATAGTGGGAATTAGTGAAGTTCGGTGGCAGGAGGAGCAAGACTTTTGGTCAGGTGATTACAGGGTTATAAATACAAAATCAAATAGGGGTAATGCAGGAGTAGGTTTAATAATGAATAAAAAAATAGGAGTGCGGGTTAGCTACTACAAACAGCATAGTGAACGCATTATTGTGGCCAAGATAGACACAAAGCCCATGCCTACTACAGTAGTACAAGTTTATATGCCAACTAGCTCTGCAGATGATGAAGAAATTGATGAAATGTATGACGAGATAAAAGAAATTATTCAGGTAGTGAAGGGAGACGAAAATTTAATAGTCATGGGTGACTGGAATTCGTCAGTAGGAAAAGGGAGAGAAGGAAACATAGTAGGTGAATATGGATTGTGGGGAAGAAATGAAAGAGGAAGCCGCCTTGTAGAATTTTGCACAGAGCATAACTTAATCATAGCTAACACTTGGTTCAAGAATCATAAAAGAAGGTTGTATACCTGGAAGAATCCTGGAGATACTAATAGGTACCAGATAGATTATATAATGGTAAGACAGAGATTTAGGAACCAGGTTTTAAATTGTAAGACATTTCCAGGGGCAGATGTGGATTCTGACCACAATCTATTGGTTATGAACTGCAGATTGAAACTGAAGAAACTGCAAAAAGGTGGGAATTTAAGGAGATGGGACCTGGATATACTGAAAGAACCAGAGGTTGTAGAGAGTTTCAGGGAGAGCATAAGGGAACAATTGACAGGAATGGGGGAAAGAAATACAGTAGAAGAAGAATGGGTAGCTCTGAGGGATGAAGTAGTGAAGGCAGCAGAGGATCAAGTAGGTAAAAAGACGAGGGCTAGTAGAAATCCTTGGGTAACAGAAGACATATTGAATTTAATTGATGAAAGGAGAAAATATAAAAATGCAGTAAATGAAGCAGGCAAAAGGGAATACAAACGTCTCAAAAATGAGATCGACAGAAAGTGCAAAATGGCTAAGCAGGGATGGCTAGAGGACAAATGTAAGGATGTAGAGGCTTGTCTCACTAGGGGTAAGATAGATACTGCCTACAGGAAAATTAAAGAGACCTTTGGAGAGAAGAGAACCACTTGTATGAATATCAAGAGCTCAGATGGCAACCCAGTTCTAAGCAAAGAAGGGAAGGCAGAAAGGTGGAAGGAGTATATAGAGGGTTTATACAAGGGCGATGTACTTGAGGACAGTATTATGGAAATGGAAGAGGATGTAGATGAAGATGAAATGGGAGATAAGATACTGCGTGAAGAGTTTGACAGAGCACTGAAAGACCTGAGTCGAAACAAGGCCCCGGGAGTAGACAACATTCCATTAGAACTACTGATGGCCTTGGGAGTGCCAGTCATGACAAAACTCTACCATCTGGTGAGCAAGATGTATGAGACAGGCGAAATACCCACAGACTTCAAGAAGAATATAATAATTCCAATACCAAAGAAAGCAGGTGTTGACAGATGTGAAAATTACCGAACTATCAGTTTAATAAGTCACAGCTGCAAAATACTAACGCGAATTCTTTACAGACGAATGGAAAAACTGGTAGAAGCGGACCTCGGGGAAGATCAGTTTGGATTCCGTAGAAATGTTGGAACACGTGAGGCAATACTAACCTTACGACTTATCTTAGAAGAAAGATTAAGAAAAGGCAAACCTACGTTTCTAGCATTTGTAGACTTAGAGAAAGCTTTTGACAACGTTAACTGGAATACTCTCTTTCAAAATCTGAAGGTGGCAGGGGTAAAATACAGGGAGCGAAAGGCTATTTACAATTTGTACAGAAACCAGATGGCAGTTATAAGAGTCGAGGGGCATGAAAGGGAAGCAGTGGTTGGGAAGGGAGTGAGACAGGGTTGTAGCCTCTCCCCGATGTTATTCAATCTGTATATTGAGCAAGCAGTAAAGGAAACAAAAGAAAAATTCGGAGTAGGTATTAAAATTCATGGAGAAGAAGTAAAAACTTTGAGGTTCGCCGATGACATTGTAATTCTGTCAGAGACAGCAAAGGACTTGGAAGAGCAGTTGAATGGAATGGACAGTGTCTTGAAAGGAGGATATAAGATGAACATCAACAAAAGCAAAACGAGGATAATGGAATGTAGTCAAATTAAATCGGGTGATGCTGAGGGGATTAGATTAGGAAATGAGACACTTAAAGTGGTAAAGGAGTTTTGCTATTTAGGGAGTAAAATAACTGATGATGGTCGAAGTAGAGAGGATATAAAATGTAGACTGGCAATGGCAAGGAAATCGTTTCTGAAGAAGAGAAATTTGTTAACATCGAGTATAGATTTAAGTGTCAGGAAGTCGTTTCTGAAAGTATTTGTATGGAGTGTAGCCATGTATGGAAGTGAAACATGGACGATAACCAGTTTGGACAAGAAGAGAATAGAAGCTTTCGAAATGTGGTGCTACAGAAGAATGCTGAAGATAAGGTGGGTAGATCACGTAACTAATGAGGAGGTATTGAACAGGATTGGGGAGAAGAGAAGTTTGTGGCACAACTTGACTAGAAGAAGGGATCGGTTGGTAGGACATGTTTTGAGGCATCAAGGGATCACAAATTTAGCATTGGAGGGCAGTGTGGAGGGTAAAAATCGTAGAGGGAGACCAAGAGATCAGTACACTAAGCAGATTCAGAAGGATGTAGGTTGCAGTAGGTACTGGGAGATGAAGAAGCTTGCACAGGATAGAGTAGCATGGAGAGCTGCATCAAACCAGTCTCAGGACTGAAGACCACAACAACAACAACAACTATCGCCGTCTGTATACGTGCATATCGCTATCCCATGACTTTCGTGACTGTATTTGGGTAGGATTTTATGTGGCTGCCATTGAAACCGAGTGAAAGGTCAAATTTATTGTTAATAATCACAGTTTTTTTTATTTTCCGCAACACTTTTAGAAGGTCTAAACCTCTATTTTTGGGTGTTTTTTGTGTGTTAATATGGCATGTTTGTGTTTTGCTGCGACTCTGCATTTTCTTGTGGTCACAGGCTCCTTTATTTGTCGTGATAGATCACAAAATGGTTCAAATGGCTCCGAGCACTATGGGACTTAACAACTGAGGTCATCAGTCCCCTAGAACTTAGAACTACTTAAACCTAACTAACCTAAGGACATCACACACATCCATGCCCCAGGCCGGATTCGAACCTGCGACCGTAGCGGTCGCGCGGTTCCGGACTGAGCGCCTAGAACCGCTAGACCACCGCGGCCGGCGATAGATCACATACATCATCACATATTGCTGTGAAAAAAGAAAAACGTCACTGGTATCAGTAAACTCGTTATTTTATCCGAAGCAGTATTTTGATTTTTCAGTTACTTTCAGTCCGTTCAGAAACACAGTCGAGTACATTCTGTCACTGATTCAGAAATTAAAGGCTAGTACTGATTATTCACTGTCGAAAATACACATTTTCTTTACGATATGGTACCGAAATAAAGTTTGTAAATACTGGATGTGTGCTGTCAGTTAACGCATATTCATGGCAGACATAAATTTCAGTCTGGTAACAGGACTGGAGTTAATAATAGCGTTACACATACGAGTAGATAGATGACAATGTCCATATTATCACTGCAGGCGATGCTAAGTAGGGATCTATTGTATCAGCGTAATCTGAAAGGAACCTAATCGGAATACAATCTGGACCTGAAGACTTGCCCGTATCAAGCGATTTGAGTTGCTTCGCAACCCCTAAGGTATCTCCTTCTAAGAAACTCATGCTAGCAGCTGTTCGTGTTTCAAATTCTGGAGTATTCCATTCGTCTTCCCTGGTGAAGGAATTTCGGAAAACTGCGTTCAATAACTCCGCTTTAGCGGCACAGTCGTCGGTAACAGTACCATCGGCACTGCGCAGCGAAGGTATTGACTGCGTCTTGCCGCATGTGTACTTTACATACGACCAGAATTTCTTCGGATTTTCTACCAAGTATCGAGACAATGTTTCGTTGTGGAACCTATTAAAGGCATCTCGCATTGAAGTCCGTGCCAAATTTCGCGCGTCTGTAAATTTTAGCCAACCTTCGGGATTTCGCGTTCTTCTGAACTTCGCATGCTTTTTCCGTTGCCTCTGCAACAGCGCTCGGACCTGTTTTGTGTACCATGGGGGATCAGTTCCATCTCTTACCAATTTATGAGGTATGAATCTCTCAATTGCTGTTGTTACTATATCTTTGAATTTGAGCCACATCTCGTCTACATTTGCATAGTCAGTTCGGAAGGAATCGAGTTTGTCTCTCAGGAAGGCTTCTAGTGACACTTTATCCGCTTTTTGAAACAAAATTATTTTGCGTTTGTTTCTGGTGGATTTGGAAGAAACGGTATTGAGCCTAGCTACAACGACCTTGTGATCACTAATCCCTGTATCAGTCATGATGCTCTCTATTAGCTCTGGATTGTTTGTGGCTAAGAACTCAAGTGTGTTTTCGCAACCATTTACAATTCGCGTGGGTTCGTGGACTAACTGCTCGAAATAATTTTCGGAGAAAACATTTAGGACAATCTCGGAAGATGTTTTCTGCCTACCACCGGTTTTGAACAAGTATTTTTGCCAACATATCGAGGGAAGGTAGAAGTCCCCACCAACTATAACCGTATGATTGGGGTATTTATTTGTTACGAGGCTCAAATTTTCTCTGAACTGTTCAGCAACTATATCGTCGGAGTCTGGAGGTCGGTAGAAGGATCCAATTATTAACTTAGTTCGCACGAAGTACCTAACTTCGACTTCACTACAAGATAAACCACTACTGACAGACACAAACACTCCACCACCAATTCTGCCTAATCTATCTTTCCTGAACACCGTCTGAGACTTCATAAAAATTTCTGCAGAAGTTATTTTAGTCTTTAGCCAGCTTTCTGTACCTATAACGATTTCAGCTGATTGCAGCCCACCCCGTACTTTCCCGAGGCCTTCTAACCTAAAAACCGCCCAGTCCACGCCACACAGCCTCCGCTACCCGTGTAGCCGCCAGCTGAGTGTAGTGAACACCTGACCTATTCAGTGGAACCCGAAACCCCACCACCCTATAGCGCAAGTCAAGGAATCTGCAGCCAACACGGTCGCAAAACCGTCTGAGCCTCTGATTCAGACCCTCCACCCGGCTCTGCACCAAAGGTCCACAGTCGGTTCTGTCAACGATGATGCGGATGGTGAGCTCTGCTTTCATCTCGTATGCAAGACTGGCAGCCTTCACCAAATCAGATAGCCGCTGGAATCCAGAGAGAATTTCCTTAGATCCAAAGCGACACACGTCATTAGTGCCGACATGTGCCACCACCTGCAGCTGGCTGCACCCTGTGCTCTTCATGGCATCCGGAAGGACCCTTTCCACATCAGGAATGACTCCACCCGGAATGCATACGGAGTGCACACTGGATTTCTTCCCCTCCTTAGCCGCCATATCCCTAAGTGGCCCCATTACACGACTAACATTGGAGCTCCCAACTACCAATAAGCCCACCCTCTGCGATTGCCCGGATCTTGAAGGCTGAGAATCATCCTCTGAAACCGGGCAGGCAGCTGCATCTGGCTCAGCCAGAGACAGTACCTGAAACCTGTTTGTTAGACGCACCGGGGAGGCTTTCTGATCAGCCTCCGGGGACGTCTTTCGCTGCCTGCCACGCCTTGGAGGGTTCAGCCCCACTGCGGGTAGCAACCGGGGCAACCACAGCGGCAGACCGGTCTGGGGACAGACGGGACGAGGTTGACATCCCCATGATACCCAAGTCCGGCTTCCCACAGTGGTGCCCATTTGCAACAGCCTCAAGCTGCGCGACCGAAGTCAGCGTCGCCTGCAGCTGTGAGTGAAGGGATGCCAACTCAGGCCTCATCCTAACACAGCAATCATAGTCACTGTCCATTCTAATCGATGTTGAACAACAGTTACTGAAACACGAGTGCGTGCCTAGGTAACACAAGGGAAACACGCAAAGAATGTATGAACTAACCTGTACAAATGCCTAACGACTGCGCTACAATCTGCCTGAATTTACGGTTACAGGAACTAAAACTCGAAATTACACCTCCTATACGAAACTGACACGCAATTTAAGTAAGAATTTAGGAAGTAAACACAGAAAAGAAGCTGTATACGTATCTTTTGTAAGTAGGCTGTTTATGTTTTCTCAGGCTGTTTATGTTTTCTCTATGTAAGTAGGCTGTTTATGTTTTCTTATTGGCAACGTTACGTAGCGCTCAATATGAAAATCACTGGCTGTGCTGTGTGCAGTCTGTGGCTAGTTTGCATTGTTGTCTGCCATTGTAGTGTTGGGCAGCGGCAGCTGGATGTGAACAGCGCGTAGCATTGCGCAGTTGGAGGTGAGCCGCCAGCAGTGGTGGATGTGGGGAGAGAGATGGCGGAGGTTTGTAATTTGTCATGAACTGATATATATATTATGATTTGTGATGATATTAAGGTAAATACATTGTTTGCTCTCTATTAATATCTTTCATTTGCTAACTACCCCTATCAGTAGTTAGTGCCTTCAGTAGTTTGAATCTTTTATTTAGCTGGCAGTAGTGGCGCTCGCTGTATTGCAGTAGCTTGAGCAGCGAAGATTTTTGTGAGGTAAGTGATTTGTGAAAGGTATAGTTTAATGTTTGTCAGGGCCATTCTTTAGTAGGGAGTTTTGAAAGTCAGATTGCGTTGCGCTAAAAATATTGTATGTCAGTTTAAGGACAGTCCTGTATAATCGTATTAAAGGGACGTTTCATATGGCGACCCTGCCAGGATTCTTAAATGTTTTGAATTTACGTGTAGTAATGAACAGCTTATAGTCAAAATCATCATGTCGGCGAGTCGCATATCGGTCATTGTTAGGTCGTGTCGGCCGTTCCATCTCAAAATTCGGTGCACATTCCCAATTTCTTTCATTACTTCCGAAATGCCCTGTGTTATTATTTTGCAGCTTTTCCGTGTTTCTAAGTCCCTCTTCCCGTGTTGGAGCGCGAGTGTTCTCTGAAATACGTAATTCTTGTATTACCTGTGTCAGCTGATCTTGTACTTCCCGGATTTCTCTTTGGTGTTGTGTATTAATTCGATTCTGATTTTGTTTGAATTTCCTAATTTGTTCATACTCTTCTGTGTCAGTGAAGGCTACAGGTGTTGTGTCATTCAGATCATCATCTACCTTTGTAGATAAGTTAGTGAACTGATCTGAAAGTTCGGCTACTTTATCCGATAGTGTACTTATTTCCTCAGTGTGTTTTTCTGAACCAAGTTTCAGAGTGTCCATTTGTGTTGAAATCGTATCTACTGTGTCTTTTAAGTTTTCTTGACTTTTTGCAAGTTGCGTAACCGAATCGGTAGATGCAACTGCGTCAATTTTAGCTTGCAAGGTGTTGTGATTTTCATGAACAATAGTTTGCAGTTCTTTTATGGCTGCTTCGTGATTCTGTAATGCATTTTCATGACGCGAAAAAATAGGTTGAAAATGCTCACAAATTTGAGTTTTTACGTCGTTACAGACTTTTTGACATTTCGATTCAATGTTATGTAACTCAGCAGTTAAATCCTCACGTGTTTGTTCGAGAGTTTGTTCCAATGAGTCTAACTTTTTGAGATTTTGTTCCACTGTGTCTAACTGTTGCTGTGTTTGTCTCTGGTGTTGTTCCATTGTGTCTAACTTTTTAAGATTTTGTTCCACTGTGTCTAACTTTTGAAGCTTTTGCTGTGTCTGTCCCATTTGTTGTATTAATTGTAATAACAATGCATTAGTGTCTGGAATCTGTTCCTCTACTCTTTTCGGCAGTGCATTTGCACCGGCAACATTCACATTTTGACAAGCTGAAAATGTGTCTTGACTTATTTGAGAAAACGGTGAGGATCCAAAACCTGAATCTACAGTATTTGCGAGATCGTGTCGTGTCATTTCGGCTTCCTGAGGCGAGCTATTGCCGACCGGTCGATCGATAATGCTTCCCTCTTCACTAATTGTTTCACTGTCCACGCCATTGTTTGACGCCCGCTCCATTTCCCTGTGCACAGTTACCAAATTACTACTTTGAACATTAGTAAATTCATTACTCGGCGGCGCTGATAAGCTATGCTCGTCATCACTATTATTTCTCAGTTTAGTTTGGAGCCTAGTGTTACGTTTTTCACACGCCATTATTGTCACAGTATTTCACACGACAACACAGAAAAACACAATTTGAATAATATCTAGTTAATTGCAAGCGCAGCTGCGAAATACTTGGTGCAAATCTACATGCATGCCACAGCTGTTTTACTATACAACAATGAAAGACTGCAACTACAAAGGAAATTCTCTCTACAATTACGCGCTAGCAATAAACAAAAGCTACACTAAATACACAAACTACAAGAAAAAATCAGAAGATTCCAGTGAGGTATCCTAGGCTAAGGGTCGACATATGCAATAAGCATTATAACTACGATATCTATACGCAAAGCATTTCACTTTTGTTTATCATGAGGTAAGTACATTGGCTTCTGCAGAACTTAGCTTTCGGAGGACGATAACTACGACACTTCCACACAGATTATGTTGCAACAAGACGCACATTTAGCGCTACAGTACACGTATTTGAGTGATTAATTTTGTACTTGAAACATTTATTTTTAAAGATTTTTTAATTACAAAGAAAGTTTTCCGTGATACATTTCATTCCATTGCTGTAATTTGTAACACCTGAGGGCATAATTACATTTATCCTCAGGGGGGTACACGCTCACTTTGTGTACCATGTGTGTGGCAACCACAAGGAACCCTAGCTAATATGGTATTTGCTTATACAACTTTACACATCGGTACCATATTTCTCTAACACAAATTACACAGCTATCTGATCATTTAAATGAGAGAGACAAACTTTTTTATTACGTCAGTGACAGATGTTTACGTAATTACACCGTTGTATAACTTCACACGTACGAAATTGTATTTTGTCTGTACTTTGTGAACTGTTCAGATTTTTTCGGAATCATTGTGATACTATGAGCGCTTTGAATGATGTATTTGGTATGGATTCATGATTTTTAAAGTACGTTTGAGGCAGATGACACTTTTGACATGAGCAGAGAATTTTTTTGGGTTTTGAAATTATTGGAGGAAGCTACGACGATTTTGAGAGTTGACTGAGGTGTTATGATGTTATTATTACGATGACTATGTGTATTATGCTGTTGAGGTATGTTTATGATCAATAAGCTGATGCTATATGAGGAATTTGGTTATGCTATGTATTTATTATGATGAAATATTGAAGTGCTGTCGCAAGATTGACGTGTCGACGAATATATATATGTGTAATAAGGTAAGGAGTAATGAATAGTGATTAGGGACTCTGACTTATGGAAAAGGATGTTGGAAACCAAGAATCATACTTTAGAATTATGAAATATGTGTACATGTGTGAATCATGTGTGAATGTATCACAATGCCACTGAAAATTTTTTTTGGACACTGTTATATTCATAGGATTTTGTTTCTACAGATTTGCAACGCTAATTCTTGACCTGTGAAATATTTTTATGTGAGACTGTCACTGTAGCGGAAACTGCTGTCGTAAATATTTCCGTAAGAAAGTTAAGTGACCACCTGCACGTAATGCGTTGTGGGCACGCAGCTGTGTCTAACACCTGGAGAACAAGCCATTAGGGTGTGCCTTTCCGGAAGCACAGGTAGAAAAAAAAAAAAAAAAAAGAAAAAAGGCAGGCCTTTATCCTCGCCATTAACATTCCTTTAGAGAAAATATTGCAAATGCGACACCCTCATTACTTCCATTAACCTTACTATTGACATTCCTTTGTAGAAAGCATCGCAAATATTACACGCTCATTACCTGAAAACATATGATTACTCGTACTTTGTGCTAATTACTGAAATGCTTATGAATTGATGGGAAATATTCGTACATCTGCACACCTGATTATGACAAGTGTCTTTCTATGAGAGTTGAGAGCTACTGACTTACGAAATGCCACATGACTATTGAATGATATTTTTATGCTTTGGTTTGCGTAATTGCTTATTTCATTTGACATCTGTTTTCCAGCTGTGTTGCAGCATTGCTTTTAGAAAATGAAATGCCTTTGCTAATGTGAACACTTTCTGTCAACAGATCTATTAAATAATTATTTTATGATCCACATTCTTTAAAAAAGGAGCACTTGGAAAGGAAAGAACAATAAGAAGGAACTAGTAACAGTAACACATAATTTTCTTTTCAAGTACATGGTAATATTTTTTTTACAATAAGTTGTTGTGGTGCACCACTTTAATTACTTAGACATTAAGATGTGATTATACATTTCCCTTATCTGCATTGTTATCTTTAGTGTACTATTTTTTCTGCTTGAGCTTTGTCATGTTTAGGTATAAGTTCTTTCATTTTCTGTTGTTGGTTGCCAGGCATAGTGCCACTGAACTTTTATTTGTGTTACTCTGCTAAGCCAGATTTATTTTTTTGTGTGCTGCGCATTGCCTCATATTAGTTGTAATGTTGAATTGCTTGGTAATTTAGATTTACTGTAGCTTGCTTTGCGATTTTCCATTTTTTTCATTGCTGTTTATATTAATTGTTTTATGTGCTGCTGCATTGCCTCGTCTCTTAGTTTAGCATCTGAGCTCAGTAGATTTAAGTTAGCTTAAGAGGGGGTAGACTATATAAGAAACTAACTATTATAAATTTATAAGAAATAGGATACTGTACAGTGGAAAAAACTATTATTGACAGAGGATGTGAACAAAATACAGAAAGCAGGTATAGATAGGACTTTTTGGGAATAATGATGAACAAAGGGAGATCTCAATGCAAAATACTGCAGTAAAACAAACCCTGTCCTTTCCCTTTTGTGTTATCCTACTATATGTTTGTGTACCCTTGTGTATTTGTTTTCTTCCTGTCTCCGTGTAGTTTCATAGAATTTTTTTTTCTTTTAATATTAAGCTACATTCACTATGATGAGGAATACTGTTATCCTCAAATATAATTGGCATTAATAATATGTTATTTACTTTGTAAAGATATTAGACATTATTCATTCTGTTTAAATGCTCATGTGTGAAGTTGATGTTTCGCAAGTTATTCTGATCTTCTATGTATGTACTCATGTCATAATTCCTGTAACACTGATGTATATGTCTATTTCTATTCTTTTGTAAAGCCTGTACTACAAATGTTATCTATATTGTTATGTTTTTAATTATGTATTTTGTACCTTTGTTATTGTATTCTTATGTTATAAAATTGTAATTGTCACCAGTTCATGATATTATTAACTTGTTAGTTACATTTCACTGCACACGTTTCTGTTGGTCATAGTATATGGACAATATGTGAGAAGTAGGGACTGATAGTGTTTGCACGTGTGTTGGTAATTCAGCAAGGGACTGGATAACAGCATTGCTGGTTCTAAGGACAATTAAAAGAAAAACTTTCTGAGTGCACAAGTGGTGGTTTATGGACTTGCTATATTCTCTGCAAGAATCTTCGATGGTGATTGTGCACCTGCACAGTCGCAACGGATGGCTGCTGGCCGTCTATACCAGGACTACAGTGGGTCTGCACCTCTGGTGGCCCACCAATACCATTATCTCTACAAGGACTACAGTGGGTCTGCATCTATGATGACCTACCAATACCATTATTTCTACAAGGACTGCAGTGGGTCTGCACCTCTGGTGGCCCACCAATACCGTAATCTCTACCAGGACTACAGTGGGTCTGTTCTGTGATGACCTACCTACCAATATTCTTCCAAACTACGACTGACTCTGCTGTGGGTTTGCTCTGTTGTGGCCCATTACCTGTATGCATGTCAAGAGTCAGCACTGTCTTTCCGTTGGGAGGACAACACTGCTTCTTCAAGACTCCATGGAAATCCACTACTTCCGTGTGCATTTTCTTTTACTGCTCAGACTTTGAGAAAAACACTGCTATTCTCCTGTTATGTACGATTAGGACTGTCTTTATGGACTGTGAGACAATTTTAGCTTTTGACCAACATTGTATCAATAAGTGTGTGCATTTGATTTCTTTGTTATTGTAATTATGAAAAGAAAAATTTTTGTCAAATCTGTATTGGCCAGTGCCCAACACCATTTGTAAAAATTTTTTGTGGGGAGCATGGGGGCTATGTAAGTAGGCTGTTTATGTTTTCTCAGGCTGTTTATGTTTTCTCTATGTAAGTAGGCTGTTTATGTTTTCTTATTGGCAACGTTACGTAGCGCTCAATATGAAAATCACTGGCTGTGCTGTGTGCAGTCTGTGGCTAGTTTGCATTGTTGTCTGCCATTGTAGTGTTGGGCAGCGGCAGCTGGATGTGAACAGCGCGTAGCGTTGCGCAGTTGGAGGTGAGCCGCCAGCAGTGGTGGATGTGGGGACAGAGATGGCGGAGGTTTGTAATTTGACATGAACTGATATATATATTATGATTTGTGATGATATTAAGGTAAATACATTGTTTGCTCTCTATTAATATCTTTCATTTGCTAACTACCCCTATCAGTAGTTAGTGCCTTCAGTAGTTTGAATCTTTTATTTAGCTGGCAGTAGTGGCGCTCGCTGTATTGCAGTAGCTTGAGCAGCGAAGATTTTTGTGAGGTAAGTGATTTGTGAAAGGTATAGTTTAATGTTTGTCAGGGCCATTCTTTAGTAGGGAGTTTTGAAAGTCAGATTGCGTTGCGCTAAAAATATTGTATGTCAGTTTAAGGACAGTCCTGTATAATCGTATTAAGGGGACGTTTCACTTTCTGCACTGTGGATTATTATTATTCAACAATTACCGGGTTTAGTGTCCTATTACAAAAATAGTTAACTCGATGACACCACAGATTTTACTTTCAAAACTCCAATAGCAATAAAATTTGCGATATTAAAGGAAACTGTATGAAAGATTTCAAGAGGATTTTATAATTCGATTTGTGATGATCCACATAACACTTTTTCCATTTCGATCCGGCACTGCCTTGTTACAGACGCAGACTCTTAACTGAAGTGATTGACAACAAAGATATGTTTTGATAATAAAGCCTCAGCAGAAAACTAGCGCTAGTGCGTCATATTAACTGTCGAACTACTGCGCAAGGTGGGATGACTCTACGCTGAGAAACTTAAAAGGCCACAATTTCTGCACCATTAGTTTGAAATCAGTAGATAGCCGACTTCCGTTGGAATTGGTGGTCAAAGCACTGGACCGGAAAATTTACGCACTACTGTCTCCGTTGAACCTTTCAGATGGTTCGTTGAGTTGTCGTGGGAAGAGTAAAACCGTGGGATAATAGTTAAACAGTATGAGCACTACAGAGCACACGTAAATAAACACTTTAGTTTACACAGCAGCCCTTTACTTCCACTACCGTAGTGATAATCACAACCATGGCCTTAGCTATTGGCCGGGCGCTGTGGCGCAAATGGTTCAAATGGCTCTGAGCACTATGCGACTTAACTTCTGAGGTCATCAGTCGCCTAGAACTTAGAACTAATTAAACCTAACTAACCGAAGGACATCACAAACATCCATGCCCGAGGCAGGATTCGAACCTGCGACCGTAGCGGTCTCGCGGTTCCAGACTGTAGCGCCTAGAACCGCTCGGCCACCCCGGCCGGCCGCCGTGGCCATGCCTCGGGCATAGATGTATTTGATGTCCTTGGGTTAGTTAGGTTTAAGTGGCTCTAATTTCTAGGGGACTGATGACCTCAGATGTCATAGTCCCATAGTGCTCAGAGCCATTTGATTTGAACCATTCCTATTTTCAAGAAGGCTCTTGGGACAGACGAACATGACTAAAGCTCCATATCTCTGACGTCGGTCTATTGTAGGATTTTGGAATATGTCTTTTACTCGAGTATTACGACACTTCTGGAGTCCCAAAACCCCCCTCTGTAGGAATCAACGTGGGTCCGAAATCAACGATCGTGTGAAACGCAGCAAGCTCTTTCGTTCATGAAACCCAGAAAGCAGTAGCGACCGGCGCCCACATTGGAGCTGTGTTCCTTGACTTCCGAAATGCTTTCGACACAGTTCCACGCTGCGGCCTAAGATTGAAAATACGATCTTACGGAATGTCAGACCAACTGTACAACTGGACTTAAGAGCTACAGTAAACAGAACACAGCCATTCTCAACAGAAAAAAATCGGAAGGCAGTGTTATAGGACCAGTACTTTCCAAAATACGTATGTATGAACTTCTGGATAACTTCGGATATGTCATGAGGTTTTTCGTGGACGAAGCTGTTGTATACAGAGAAGTCGCAACGCTAGACAATTTTAGCTAAATGCAGGAAGACATGCAGTGGATCGACGCTTGGTGCAAAGAGTAGAAACTGTCCCTCAAGATTAGCAAATGTAACGTGCTGCGCATAAATAGGCAGAAAGCCCCATTACTGTATGATTAACGAGTGCAGAACAATCACTGGAAGCAACCACAGCCATAAAATATCTAGGATAAAGAGGATGGGGTGATTTAAAGTGAAACGATCACCTGAAACTAACCGCAAGTGAAGCAGGCGCCAGACTGAGATTTACTGGAACAATTCTCAAGAAATGTAGGCCACCCCAAAGGAGGTAGCTTACAACACTCTTGTTCCACTGACACTTGAATATTGCTCGTCAGTCTGGGACACGTACGAGATAGAACTGATCGTTAAATAGAGAAGATCCGAAGAAAAGTAGCTCGTTTCAGCACAGGTTCATTCAGTAAGCACAAAAACATTACGCAGATGCTCAATCATCTACGGTAAGGGATGCTACACGATAGGGGTGCAGCATCACAGTGTTGTTTGCTCTTAATTTTCCGGCTGCATACGGTCCTACAAGAGTGAACCAATACAATGCCGCCTCTTACCCCTACAAGGACTTTGTTTTAACGTGAGGCAGCTAAATATCTCTAAAACGACACACCGTACGGGAAAATGTTCTGGTTGAAAAGGTCTGTGCAACACCACATCCTAACCACCGGTCCTGCTTTGGGCGGGGTCAACATTTTAATCTCACACACGAACCCCCCACTTTTATTACATATTCAAGTTCACAGGAAAAAAATACACACTGCTTAGTCAGATCATTGTTTTGTATTCGTAGTAGATGGTCCTGTAAGAACAAATATCAAGTGTGATACTTTTGCGCCGGCCGCAGTGGCCGAGCGTCTCTAGGCACTTCGGTCTGGTACCGCGCGACCGCTAAGGTCGCAGGTTCGAATCCTGCCTCGGGCATGGATGTGTGGGATGTCCTTAGGTTAGTTAGGTTTAAGTAGTTATAAGTTCTAGGGGACTGATGACCTCAGCCTGTTCAATATGGTTCATATGGCTCTGAGCACTATAGGACTTGACCTCAGCTGTTAAGTCCCATAGTGCTCAGAGCATTTGAACCATTTTTTGATGCTTTTACAATTAGGAATCGACGCGTTTGATTCTATATTTCGCTTATGATGTAAATGTGAAGTTTTGTGCTGTAACTGTTGATGTTTATGTTCTAAATTCAGTTTAGTGTTGCAAATTTGACTGTACAGAGCAATACTGTTAGCTGTTTCAGTGTCAGCTTAGAAACTACGTTTAGCGTGATCTTAAAAGAACGACGTGGATGCAATGGTCTTCTTTGTCCATCGGCATGCTTGGTATAGGTGAATCCCTTTCCCTCTCATCATCGGGGAGCGTGATTGTACTATCAATGCCAGGAGCGCCTGTCACTAATATTTCACGGACATTTTACCTCATTACAACGGTTGTCGTTTTGTATTCCGCTGGTAGCTGCGTAGCGCCAGTGCGAGAGTTCCGGGCGTTAGATGGAAACACTCACCGCAATCAGTTATACTGATGGTTGGGTTCGAGGGCGTCCTTCGATATCGAGGATTCCGATGGTTTGGAGACTCACGACAATCAACGCCGTCGGGAACAGAAATCTACTCTTATATGTGAGAATTGTCAAAGTCTAGTCATATTGTTTGTGCTGTACAGTCATATTTGCAAGACGCAAGTGACGTTTGAACATCAGTGTCAACCGTTAGAACATAAAGGTAAATGAAATGTAGAATCAGATGCGTCGATTCTTAAATGTACAAAGAGGCACACTTGATATCTGTCGATTACAGCCCCATCCACCACAAATGGGAAACAAAGTTTGCGTAAACCGTAAGTACTTTTTTGCACAGAAGCCAATATGCAATAAAGAAGGGGGACTCCCATTTGAAAATACAAAGATGATCCGGCGTACGCAGCACTGATTAGGAGGCGGTCAGTTCTAGCTTAATCAAAAATGCACTCGCTAATATTAACTTTTCACCTCAAACATTTTTTTCGTTTGATGCGTCGTTTTCGAGGTCGTTAACTGTCTCAAGTTAAAATAAATACCCTGCATGTCGGTAAAAGACCATGATTGTGGAATTAGATTTGAGCTGACACGGAAGCATGTCAACAACTGTTCTCTGCCGGCCGAAGTGGCCGTGCGGTTAAAGGCGCTGCAGTCTGGAACCGCAAGACCGCTACGGTCGCAGGTTCGAATCCTGCCTCGGGCATGGATGTGTGTGATGTCCTTAGGTTAGTTTGGATTAAGTAGTTCTCAGTTCTAAGGGACTGATGACCTCAGAAGTAAAGTCCCACAGTGCCTCAGAGCCATTTGAAAAAAAAAAAAAAATAAATAAAAGGTACAGAGCACTATGGGACTTAACTTCTGAGGTCATCAGTCCCCTAGAACTTAGAACTACTTAAACTTAACTAACATAAGGACATCACACACATTCATGCCCGAGGTAGGATTCGAACCTGCGACCGTAGTGGTCGCGCGGTTCCCGACTGAAGCTCCTAGAACCGCTCGGCCACCACGGCCGGCGGTAGCCATCTGAATCATTTGAACTGTTCTCTCCGCGGACAATTCGTCGTCGGAACCCTGCAGGCAGGAAGTAACAGGTGTAAACAAAGTATTCTCCGCCACACACTGTAAGGTCGCTTGCAGGGTATCGAGGTAGTTGTAGATGTGGAGGGAAAAAATGTTCAAATGCGTGTGAAATCTTATGGGACTTAACTGCTAAGGTCATCAGTCCCTAAGCTTACACACTGCTTAACCTAAATTATCCTAAGGACTAACACGCACACCCATGCCCGAGGGAGGACTCGAACCTCCGCCGGGACCAGTCCCACAGTGATGTGGAGGAGTACTTATCGCTGTGCAGTATTTATTGATGGACTGGATACTTCCTGCTAAGGACCTTATCGAAATTATTTTGTCTATGTCGGTGATAAGAAAATTACCGCCATGTTGCTATTTTATCACGCGCCATGCTTAACGAACGTATAAAACAGTCTCCTGTTTGATATATGAATCGGAAACTTCCCAGACGTCGCAGGTTCAGAAACGACATGCTGCGTTGGGCACAGTTCGCAGAAGCGGTTTCCTGCCGGCCCCTCACCTGGCGGGGCTACCGCTGTGTCCGCGGGCTCCAGCAGCGTCCAGTGGCGCAGGCGCCATCAGCGGAGGCTCCAGAGGACCCGGCCGGGCCGCCACCTCGCTACAATAAACAGAACGGCGGTAACAACATCCGTTACCGTGATGGATCTAGCAATATCTGCAGCGGCGCCGCTTGCTTTCTCATTACGGGCGGTCGCATTTCACGGCGGTGCGGCCCACACCCCGCCACAACACGCTAATATCAGCCCTTCCGGCGCGGCGCGCCCGCCGGCGCCAGAACGCGATTTAGAGGAGCAGGTAGGCCGGCCGCTTGCAGCCGCTGATGGCCGCTGCTAATGAACGACGCGCCCGAAAATAATGGGAAACCGGCGGCCTTCGTCCGACCTCATAAATATCTTAGGCGGCGCAGCGCGCATGCCGAGTCCCCCCAGCGCCGCGGCTTACGTCACTCCCCGTCTGCCGCTCAACTTGACGCTCCTCGTCGCCTACTCCTACTTCCGGGATTCAGTTAATATTTCCGGCGCAGCAGGTATGTGCTCGCCATACCGTTAATTTTCAAACGCCGTACATCATCTTCTCAGAAAGTACCCGCACGTGCACTGTCGGACTGTACAAGGGACCATTACGTACAGCTTAATATAGCGCTCCGAGTTCCACTTCGTACTATCCTACGCCCCTTCCTTCCTTTCCACTTGCTCGTTTCGCCATCGTCGCTCACTCCCTAATGATAGCTATCACTATTCTGCTTCCACGTAGCAAGTATATACCGAGTGATCAAACAGTCAGTATAAATTTGAAAACTGAATAAATCACAGAATAATGTATATAGAGAGGTACAAATTGACACACATGCTTGGTATGATATGGGGTTTTATTAGAACCAAAAAACACAAAAGTTCAAAAAATATTCAACAGATGGCGCTTCATCTGATCAGAATAGCAATAATTAGCATAACAAAGTAAGACAAAACGAAGATGATGTTCTTTACATGAAATGCTCAATATGTCCAGCATCATTCATGAACAATAGCTGTAGTCGAGGAATAATGTTGTGAACAGCACTGTAAAGCATGTCCGGAGCTATGGTGAGGCATTGGCGTCGGATGTTGTCTTTCAGCATCCCTAGAGATGTCGGTCGATCACGATACACTTGCGACTTCAGGTGACCCCAAAGCCAATAATCGCACGGACTGAGGTCTGGGGACCTGGGAGGCCAACCATGACGAAAGTGGCGGCTGAGCACACGATAATCACCAAACGACGCGCGCAAGAGATCTTTCACGCGTCTAGCAATACTTTTTTTTGTTCTAATAAAACCCCATGTCATTCCAAGCATGTGTGTTAATGTTTACCTCTCTATCTACATTATTCCGTGGTTTATTAAGTTTTCAAATTTATACTGACTTTTTGATCACCCGGTATTTAGCTAATATTGTTATACTGACCTTCTGACCGAAGATCGGTTTGATGCAGGTGTTCACGCTGTTCTATCCTGTGCAAGCTTCTATCTCTTCATAACTGTTTCTACCTACAGCACCTGAATCTGCCTGGTAGTCAAGCCTTGGTCTCATTCTACAATTATTACTCCTACATTATTCCTCAACCATCCACACAAACACACACACATACACACAACCCCCCCCCCCACACACACGCACACACACACACACACACACACACACCTACCCCACTATCTCTTCTTCCTTCTTCTTCGGCGGCGGTTCCACTTACGGAATTGATGGTGGTAAATTCTTACGCGACCAAACTGCTGAGGTCATCGGTCCCTAGGCTAACACATTACTTAATCTAACTTACGCTATGGACAATAGACACACCCATGCGCGAGGGACTCGAACCTCCACTTACGAGTTAGCCATTTTCGACCTACGTGGTCTCCTTCGTTCAATTCATCCGTTCTCATATTTCAGTGTTCATTTGCTTCCTTTATGTATATTTCCCATCTTAGTCGCCCTTCTTCTTTCAGCCGGCTCCCAGTTTAAAATTTTCCTACGCCACTAACGGATCGACAATCTCTTTAACTTCTCCACCACATCAGCGCTCTATTCTGCAAAGTGTTTGTTATGGAGCATGTTATCTCCATTCGCCTCTGTACCTCCTCATGCCGTACCCTCTCTTGCCTCGTTAAATGCACATATCTTCTTATAAAGCCCATTTCCACTGTTCTAATTTTCTCTCTAACTTTCCTTGTTTGAGACCACTTCACAGCATCATATAGAAGTATTTGCTCCACTAAACTGTGAAATATTCTTTCCTTATCGTCCTGCTGAATATGAATCTTGTTATTCCGTATTATTCCATGAAAAACAGTATCAGCTCTCTTCGCCATTGCTATTTTGCAACTAATATCCTTGTCACATGTACCGGAGTTACCTATTACTGTTCTCAAATACTTTCAGCTTCTGCTGGATTTTAGTTCTCTTTCTACTGTGTCAGTTTTCACCAAATCATCTCCTATACACGTACATTCCGACTTGTCGGGATTTCTTTCCAAACTTTCCCAAACACCGTCTCCTACTCTCAGCCGGCCGGAGTAGACGAGCGATTCTAGGCGCTTCAGTCGGGAACCGCGCGACCGCTAAGGACGCAGGTTCGAATCCTGCCTCGGGCATGGATGTGTGTGATGTCCTTAGGTTAGTTAGGTTTAAGTAGTTCGAAGTTCTAGGGGACTGATGATCTCAGATGTTAAATCCCATAGTGCTCAGAGCCATTTGAACCATTTTTCCTACTTTCAGATTTAAGCTTTTGTCAGCGCGCGCGCGCGCGTGTGTGTGTGTGTGTGTGTGTGTGTGTGTGTGTGTGTGTGTATGTTTGTGTTTGTGTGTGTGTATCTTTTATTACTCATAAAAACGTCTTCGTTCCCGCGTTGGAACCCTTACGGCTTAAATTATGAATAAAAATCATCAGCAATGGCGGCCGAAGATTTCCGGGATAAGAAATCATCCTCATTCTGACAAATTCCTTGTCAAAGAGGGTGGAGGAGCGGACAAAGTATGAAACGTCCCCTTAAAAAAATTATAAATGACTGTGCTTAAACTGACACACAATATTTTTTTAGCGCAACGCAATCTGACTTTCAATAATCCCTACAAAAGAATGGCCCTGACTAACATTAACCTATACCTTTCACAAATCACTTACCTCACAAAAATCTTCGTTACTCGAACTACTGCGATACAGCGAGCGCCACTACTGCCAGCTAAATAAAAGATTCAAACTTCTGAAGGCACTAACTACTGATAGGCATAGTTAGCAAATGAAAGATTTTGATAGAGAACAAACAATGTATTTACCTTAATAGTGTTCAAAAGTCATAATATATATATAGCAGTTCATCCAGTCTTACAAATTTACTGTCTCTGATGGACACACGTCCAGATCATCCGCTCTCAAAACTCCTGCATGTCTCTCCCCACATCCACCACTGTTGGCGGCTCACCTCCAACTGCGCAACGCTACGCGCTGTTAACAGCCAACTGCCCAACACTACAATAGCAAATTCCAACAATGCCACCCAGCCACAGACTGCACACAGCACAGCCAGTGATTTTCATACAGAGCGCTACGTGGCGGTGGCGTTACCAATATAAGAACCTAAACAGCCTACTTACAAAAGGCACAGGGCAGTCCCCTGTCCTTGGTGTGGGAAACTGCCGCTAAAGGCCGCAAAATCAGCAGTAATCAAGGCTTGAGATGCAGAAGGCAATGGAAACCACTGTGTATCTACGGGACACGTGGCCTATAATTGTCGGGGCGTGGAATGCCAAGTTTGATCGTGGTAGGGAAGCTAGAAAATCTGAAAAGAGAAACGCTAAGACTCAGTGTAGATACAGTAGGGGTCAGTGAAGTGAAATGGAAGTAAGATAAGGACTTCTGGTCAGACGAGTATAGGGTAGTATCAACAGCAGCAGAAAATGGTATAACCAGACTACGACTGGTTATGAATAGGAAGATAGGGCAGAGAGTGATTTGCTGAAAACCTTTGAGTGACAGGGTTGTTCTCACCAGAATCGATGCAAACCAACACCGACAAGAACAGTTCAGGTATGCCGATGTCGCAAGCCGAAGGTGAAGAGATAGAGAAAGTATGTGAGGATATTGAACGACTAGTCCAGTACGCAAAGGGAGATGAAAATCTAATATTCACGGGGAATTGGAATGCGGCTGTAGGGGAAAGAGTAGAAGAAAGGATTACGGGGGGTATGGGCTCGGTATTAGGAATGAGATAGGAGAAAGACTGAGATCTACAATAAAGTTCAGCTAGTAATAGCGGCTGCCCTATTCAAGAATCGCAAGAGGAGAAGGTACACTTGGAAAAGGGCGGGAGACACGGGAATATTTCAGTTAGATTACACCATGATCAGGCAGAGGTAATGACATCGGAAACGCGGTTGTAAGGTGCACCCAGGAGTAGAAAAATACTCAGATCACAATTTAGTAATGATGAAGAGTAGGCCTAAGTTTAAGAGATTCGTAAAAAAATTCAATGCGAAAAGAAATGGGGTAGGGAAGTACTACGGAATGAAGAGATAAGCTTGAAGTTCTCTAAGGCTATAGTTACTGCTATAAGGAATAGGTCATTAGGCACAGACATCTCAAAAAAACGATAATCACAGAAGTTGGAAAGAAAAACATAGGTACAAGATACCATGGGTAAGCAAGAAATATTTCAGTTGATCGATGAAAGAAGGAAGTACAAAAATGTTGAGGGAAATTCGGGAATACAGAAATACAAGTCACTTCGGTGAAATTAAAAGAAACTGTAGTAACATTAATAGTATAACAGGAACTCCAGATACGTGGGAAGAGTACTCGTACATTGAAGGTCCCTATGACGGCGATGAGTTGTCTGATGACGTGATAGGAGAGGAAACATCAGTAGATGTAGCAGAGATAGGAGATCCAGTATTAGAATCAGAATTCAAAAGAGCTTTGGAAGACTTAAGATCGAATAAGGCAGAGGGGATGGACAACATTAAATCAGAATTTCTAAAGTGAATGAAGGGAATGCCAACATAACGGCTATTCAGATGGAATGTATGAGTCTGGCGATATACCATCTGACTATCGGAAAAAAATCATCCACACAATTCCGAAGACTGCAAGAGCCAACAAGTGCGAGAACTGTCGCACAATCAGCTTAACAGCTCATGTATCGAAGTTGGTGACCAGAATAATATACAGGAGAATGGAGAAGACAATGGAGGAAGTGTTAGATGACGATCAGTTTGGCATTTGGAAAGGTAAAGCCACCAAAGAGGTGATTATGAAGTAAGCCTGAAGTAAGACTGAAGAAAAATCGAGACACACTCACAGGATTTGTCGACCTGGAAAATCTTTCGACAACGGCAGATGGTGCAAGATGTTTGAATTTCTGAGAAGAACAAGGGTAAGCTATAGGGAAATATGGTTAATATGCAATATATACAAGAACCAAGAGGGAAAAACACGAGTGAAAGACGAAGAACGAAGCGTTCGGATTAAAAAGGGTTTAAGACAGGAATGTAGTCTTTCGCACCTACTGTTCAGTCTATACAGCAAATAAACAATTACAGAAATAAAATAGGTTCCAAGAGTGGAATTAAAATTCAAGGTGAAACGATTTCAATGATAAGTTTCTCTGATGACATTGTTATCCTCAGTGGAAGTGAAACAGGATTACAGGATCTGCTTAATGGAGCGAATAGCCTTATGAATTCAGAATATGTATTGAGAGTAAATCGAAGAAAGACGAAAGTAATGGGAAGTAGCAGATATGAGAACAGTGAGAAAGTTTACACCACGTTTGGTGATCACGAAACAGATGAAGTCAGGAATTCTGTTACCTAGACAGCAAAGTAACCCATGACGATCGGGGAAAGGAGGGCATCAAAAGCAGAATAGCACTGGCAAAATGGGCATTCCTGGCCATGAGAAGTCTACTACTGTCGAACATAGGCCTTAATTTGAGGAAGAAATTTCTGAGAATGTACGTTTGGTGCACAGTATTGTATGGTAGTGAAATAAAGACTGTGGGAAAATCGGAAGAATCGAAGCATTTGAGATGTGGTCTTACAAAAGAAAGTTTAAAATTAGGTGGACTCATAAGGCAAGGAAGAAGGAGGTTCTCCGAGGAATCGGTGAAGATAGGAATACATGGAAACTGTGACAAGAAGAAGGGACTGGATTGTACGACATCTGTTAAGACACAACGGAATAACTTTCGTGGTACTAGAGGGAGCTGTAGACGATAAAAACTGTAGAGGAAGACAGACATTGGAATATATCCAGCAAATAACTGAGAACATAGGTTGGAAGTGCTATTTTGGAATTGGAGAGGAATTAATGGCGGGCAGCATCAAACCAGTCTGAAGACTAATGACTAAAAAAAAGAAAAATCATATCCGCTTCATTTTGAGAGAGTATTATACAGTCATTCGGAAATAAAACAAAGGTAAGAGTATCGACACCAGTTTTTACTCCCTCGACTGCGCATATCCTATGCCGGGCATTCATCGCCTGTTCCAAATAAATATTAAACACAGTAGGTGACTTCGAACAACCTTGTATTAGATGTTTGTCAACGAAAGCGGCTAGTCCTCTCTGGACTTATTACAAGAGAGCGTCGACCATCACCACGTGCAGAAACACTTCCGCTTTCCTCTATGCCATTTAAAAGTTTCGAAACGCATTTCCACAGTGTGCCAAACGTAAACTCGTGAAATCACTCGTTCTACCGAACATATATTCATGTGGCACTAGTAGTGAGAACACTACAAGGCTTCAAATAACCATGAATGTCCTTTTCTTTTTCGTTACGTCCAGTATGTTGCGTTGCGCCCAGTTACGTTGGTTCAGCCACATAAGTTACGTAACTATCACACGCTTTGTTTCCTTCAGCCGCTTCTCAATACAAGTGCTACGTAGCTCGTTACCTAAGAGACTGAGTTACTGTCACCTCACCATAATCTAAACACAATGTTTCGATTACCTAGTATCCTGGCTGTGTCCATCCATAACACAAGAACGTCAGCAAACTCTTCCCCTGTCGCTGTAGTCCGCCTCTGCTACATGCAACCCTGCACGCTTCTCCCACATAAGCGTGTTACTCTATTCGTTTTTGAATCAGTCAAGTCAATTTCTTTTCCCCAGTATTCATTAACTGCGTTTTATCACGTTTCTCTTTATCTCCTTCTTCCACCCACTTCCTCACGACCATTGCTGCTGGCATGAGTCTGTTGTTGAGCTGTCAGCATACCCCTTGTCACCCAACTGTTTTTACCAGACTGTCTCATAACTTATGCAAAACCTTTAAGAATGAGACAAATGAAATTGGAATAAATTAATTTCCACCGGATAATGTAATGTGATGCAAGGCCATAGAACTTCAGGGAATCATCCCCCATTCCTATTTTCAAAGTCGCCACTTGCTCCCCATGTGATGGGAAACGCCAGGCAGGTGTAACATCGGGGCGGGCTGTGTTTTGTGGAACGAGAGGGAGAAAGAAAGCCACTCTCACACCAAGTGTCTGAAGCCAGGCAATGCAGACTACATCTCCAGCATGTGCTGGACAAGAGAGTGTGTTTTTATGTATTCCTGACATTGTCAGTCTTGGGACGATCTGCAAAGTATGGTAACTGAAGGACTTGTCACAACCCAAGATCACTAAAACAAGAACTTTATTGGATTACCGGTTTCGACAGAGCTGTGCTGTCATCATCAGATGATCTGCTTTTGAAACTTCAAAGGCATGATATCCGACGATAACAGTATAGATCTGTCTAAACCGGTCATCCAATAAAATGCTTTTTTAGCGGTCTTGGCTTGTGAAGACTTCTTCAATGATCATAGAGAATTTTGTTCATAAGCTATGTGACCAGTGGAAGCATGCCACTTTACGACAGAGTCCCAGAAGAACTGCCACTAGCTGGTAACAGCGGACAGCCAAATTTCGCCAAACAACACAGGCTCTTAAGATAACATCATAGAAAGTGAATCGGGAACAGAAAATTTGGAGCTTCTCTGAAGATCGTGGGAAACCCATATCCTGCCAATTAGCTCCAAAGCCACGTGTTTAAAGTAATGTAAAGATGGTTGGCAAAGCTTCATATAAATAATTTAGAAGTGACGGTATGGTGTGTGACTGTGCTTACAGAGATTCTATCATACTGGTGAGCTCAGGAAAGTACGCAGAGGGGACGTAAGTCAAATACATTTTGGAACAGCAAGAACAATTTTTTTTCACTGGTTAACCATCTGAAATACGAGTAAGGGAGGAAGACCAGAAACTTGTAAGACCATTTCGTACTCATGTGGGTTAATATTCAGCAAATCCAAATACGTTGGCACCGAAAAACGCAAGGCACAAAGTTTTCCTGTTAGAAGGTCTCTGCAAATAGTTATTCGCAGGCTGGCATCTTCTAAGGCAGACGTCTTCTTACTTCTCCCGAGGCAAACTTTTCACGGGCAGACTTCACGTCTAGATCACTTACAGGCTGGTCTGGGACAGGAAGCTACCACGAAGTTGAGTTGAACTTAAACACAGATAGTGAGGAGTACTTCGTACCGAGTGAGTGACTGATTTTGGGGTCACTTCAGCCACGACTTGTAGTTATATGTGTGGTGAGATCCAGCCGCAACAGCAAGGCGGACTGCAAAGGAACGCGAATCTTTTGTAATGAAGTCCAGTAATTTCAGACTTCACTCTGTAGGCTTGTTTGGAGTCGTATGTTCGGTCAACGTACCTTCACTTCTGCTAATAGATTCACGCGCGCACCCTTCTGTAGCATTTTCTGTCTCTACTGATTAACCTTCGGTTTATCGTATCGCGACATTGCTGCTCGCGTTGGTCGAGATCCAATAACAGTTAGCAGAATATGGAATTGGTGGGTTCAGGAGGGTAATACGGAATGCAGTGCTGGATCCCAACGGCCTCGTATCACTAGCAGTCGAGATGACAGGCATCTTCTCTGCATGGCTGTAACGGATCGAGCAGCCACGTCTCGATCCCTGAGTCAACAGATGGGCACGTTTTCAAGACAACAACCATCTACACGAACAGTTCCACGACGTTTGCAACAGAATGGACTATCAGCTCGGAGACCATGGCTGCGGTTACCCTTGACGCTGCATCACAGACAGGAGCGCCTGCGATGGTGTACTCAACGACGAACCTGGGTGCACGAATGGCCAAACGTCATTTTTTCGGATGAATCCAGGTTCTGTTTACAGCATCACGATGATCGCATCCGTGTTTGGCGACATCGCGGTGAACACACATTGGAAGCGTGTATTCGTCACCGCCATACTGGCGCATCACCCGGCGTGATGGTATGGGGTGCCATTGGTTACACTTCTCGCTCACCTTTGTTGGCATTGACGGCACTTCGAACAGTGGTCGTTACATTTGAGATGTGTTACGACCCGTGGCTCTACCCTCTATTCGATCCCTATATATATGTTTACAGTTTGGAAGAGCTATTTCCTCTTTCACTTTTGAATTTTATCATATTTGTGAAAATGTTTTTCTGGTTGCTGTGTTCTACTCGTATGTTATAACGTTTCGGCGTATTGAAGTAACTCTGTTGTTATATTTGCGCTACTACCCTGCTGAACAGATTCGTAAAATTTGGAGTGGAGATTGCTTGAACTCAGATGCAGAACATAGGCCATTTTAAAAAGAATAAAATCAAAGCGACCTCTTTGAAGGTGAAGTAGGAAACGGGATATCTCGTTTTTCCATCATGAACATAAAACATGTCAAAAAGTTCTTAAATTTCGTTGCACAAGGTACACTTTGTTATGTATAGCTACTTCAGTAGCACCATGCAGCTATGCGTGCTCCTGTCCACGTCCCTTTGCATGCACTGCTCGGCAGCAATGTGCATGTGCCAAGTCGTTGTCCATTGGGACAGTTGGGTAAGCGGGGAGGGGGGCGCACACCACGAACTGTCCTTACCCATACAGGCAGATGCGTGAGGGCAGTTACTGCACATACAGTAGATTACTTACTTACCACAGCCCATCGTAACAGAACTGCTGATACGCGAGCGCAGCTGTGGGTAACAGCTAGTTCTGAATCATGAATGCAAATGATCTGACGATTCAAATGATTCACATGGCTATAAGCACTATGGGGCTTAACAACTGAGGTCGTCAGTCCCCTAGATTGAGAATTACATGAACATAACTAACCTAAGGACATCACACACATCCGTGCCCGAGGCAGGATTCGAACCTGCGACCGTAGCAGCAGCGCAGTTCCGGATTGAAGCTCCTAGAACCGCTCGGCCACAGCGGCCGGCTGATCTGACAATTAATAGCATCAGTAACAACATGAAAGGCTTCATATCAGCTTAGAATCAGATTGACGATTACCCTACGGCTTTCGGGTACTGGTGATTCAAGTAAAAGTTTTATGTAACTCATGAAAGTGCATTTCTCAGCGGTATGCCTCTTGGCGTCAGTCTTTTGTTATGCTTTGATATTCAAGGAAATCTCTAAGGTATCTTGGAATGACACTCAAATGTTTATTTAAAATTTCGTGTGTTTCACCAATCCAGTGTGAGAACAATGAACTTCATAAGAATGTATCTTCAACCAGACTTATGGGAGGTGAAGGATAGTGTACACAAAGATCGAAAAAAAAATTAAAAAAGCAGCTAGTTAGCAAAGTAGGTTCCCAAGAAGATGGTAACAAACGTTATGAAGCTTCAAAAGAGTTAAGATGCCTTAAGAACCTATGTAGGTTACAGTTAAGACTCATTGTTGCAGATCTTCTACTGTGACGGTAGTAGCGAGAACAAACTTGTGACGGCACACGAGTCGGCTTGTCTGCCACCTTCAGTACGGAACCGCGCGACTGCTATGGTCGCAGGTTCGAATCCTGCCTCGGGCATGGATGTGTGTGATGTCCTTAGGTTGGTTAGCTTTAAGTAGTTCGAAGTTCTAGGGGACTGATGACCTCAGATGTTAAGTCCCATAGTGCTCAGAGCCATTTGAACCATTTTGTCCGCCACACCTCACGAGCCCTCAGCTCCGTGCAGGGCCCAGGCGAGGGCAATATTTAATTGAACTGGTACTCACTGCAGGTCTTAGTTTTGTCGTGTGCTATTCAGAACTTGCATGCATTTTAAAATTATTAAGCTCGTCTGAAATAGTTAATCGTTCCCCAGCGGAGACGGTTGGTGGCACTCGTAAGGCCTCCAGTGTCATGTGCTGTGACGTATGCGCCACGGCCTGTCTTTATCGTGGGCCTCGCGAGAACGACCTTTCCGCGTTTGTGGTCTTTGCATATTTATTACTATGTTCGTTAGCTCTAGCCATGCAGGAACGTGTCACATTTATGAAACCCACAGTTGTCTCTTCACTCACTTCTAAATTCTTGTAGACAAAAAAGAAGTCCAGTGGCTTTAGATATTCGAACTGAAGCAAAGTAACATTATTTCACTGCCCAGATCACGTGACTATCACTGCAGCGCTGTCGGCATGTGAATGAGGAAACAAGGCAGGGAGTAACAGGGAACTTTATACAGAGTAACACAGAGACACACACTATGTGATCAAAAGTATCCGGACACCTGGCTGAAAATGACTTACAAGTTCGTGGCGCCATCGGTAATGCTGAAATTCAGTATGATGTTGGCCCACTCTTAGCCTTGATGACAACTTCCACTCTCTTAGGCATACGTTCAAGCAGGTGCTGGAAGGTTTCTTGCGGAATGGCAGCCCATTCTTCAAAGAGTGCTGCACTGAGGAGAGGTATCGATGTCGGTCGGTGAGCCCTGGCACGAAGTCGGCGTTCCAAAACATCCCAAAGCTTTTCTGTAGGGTTCAGGTCAGAACTCTGCGTAACCCATTCCATTACAGGGATGTTATTGTCGTGTAATCACTCCGGCACAGGCCGTGAATTACGAACAGGTGTTCGATCGTTCTGAATGATGAAGTGGGAAGTAAGAAGGTGCTTAAAACATCAATGTAGGCCTGTGCTGTGGTAGTGCCACGCAAAACAACAAGGTGTGCAAGCCCCCTCCATGAAAAACACGACCATACCATAATACCAGCGCCTCCGAATTTTACTGTTGGCACTACATACGCTGGCAGCTGACGTTTACCGGGTATTCGCCATACCCACACCCAGCCATCCGATCGCCACATTGTGTACTGCGATTCGTCACTCTACACAACGTTTTTCCACTGTTCAATCGTTCAATGTTTACGCTCCTTACACCAAGCGAGGCGTCGTTTGGCATTTACCGGCGTGGCTTATGAGCAGCTGCTCGCCCATGAAATCCAAGTTTTCTCACCTCCCGCCTAACTGTCATAGTACCTGCAGTGGATCCTGATGCAGTTTGAAATTCCTGTGTGATGTCTGGGTAGACGTCTGCCTATTACACATTACGACCCTCCTCAGCTGTCGACGGTCTCTGTCAGTCAACAGACGAGGTCGGCCTGTACGCTTTTGTGCTTCACGTGTCCCTTCACGTTTCCATTTCACTATCACATCGGAAACAGTGGACCTAGATATGTTTAGGAAGTTGGAAATCTCGCATACAGACGTTTGACACAAGTTGACCACGTTCGAAGTCCGTGAGTTCCACGGAGCTTCCCATTCTGCTCTCTCACGATGTCTAATGACTCCTGAGGTCGCTGACATGGGGTACCTGGCAGTAGGTGGCAGTACAATCCACCTAATATGATAAAGTATGTTTTTGGGTGTGCCCGGATACTTTTGATCACGTAGTGTATATGGCCCAGCCATACGAAATATTTTTGCTGGACAACGTTGGCAACACCCCAGCTATATGTATGACCCAGCCATACGAAATATTTTTGCTGAACAACGTTGGCAACACCTCGATCATTCCATGGTAACTACCTGCAACAACCTACACCATCGGCAGTATGTCGAACCATACCACAATATTGCCGAACCACACCGCGATATTGCCGTGTATGGTAGCCACATGGCGTTGACGGCATCACTATTGCAGACAGACATTGCCGTTAAATGTATCCTGCGTAAACATGTATTTATGAACGCATTTTTCCATCAATCTGGCGCAATGATTAAAACAGCGAACTTACATTCTAGCTCTCATCCGAGAAAGGTCATCCTAATTTAAATGTCTTCCGATAAATTTAGACGTTTTCCGATAATCAGACTAGGTGAAATACGGAGAGAGAATCTCTTCACACTCACGATCTCCTCCTGAAATGCCTACGTTCCCGAAGTAGGAGCTACTATTCAAAAAATAAAATAGTTTCTTCTCTATGGTCCATCAGATACCACGCAGAAAGGTCAAAATGCATTAGAAAACAGAGACTCGGACAATGTTACCAACTGCTGTAGAAATCTGCTGCTGTCAATGTAATTAGTAGAAGACAAGTTGTGCTACAATCATGGCGGAGCAGGCGCTCCCGGGTGTTGGGACAACCAGCGCACGACTATAGATTGGTACCTGCGGGGCAAATTTGCAATCAATGTTTTCGTTAGAATCCGCCACGCAAACATTTGTTTCGGCTGCGAAGTAGATTCCGCCCGGCTAAAATAGGGGAGCCGATGGGGAGAGCGCACAGCGCAATGACCGGAACTAATTGGATGGCTAATTAACTCATAGTATTTCATAACAGCCCGTAGCGTTCGTTTGTTTGCCTACCCAATGAGCAAATGCCCCGACGCGGTGTCGAACCGCGGACATGTGATCTGTGCAGCGAGCAGCCAGAATAATACGAGTCCCCTCCAGCGGCGACGCATCTTCGCGGGACAGTAAATCGTGGGGGAGGCAATCGCGTTGCGGCATAGAGCTTCCTTTCCGTTCGGTCAACATTGGTCTCAACGAGTACCCGGAACAAATTTAGTGGCGTTTCACTTTAGAAAGGCGACACTTGCCAGCTAGTTTCATCTTACACGCTAGCAATCGCTTATAAGAGGATATGACGTGATCAATCTCGTCAGAACGTATTAGCTTAGCTGACAGCAATGAGTATTCATCAAACGTTTGGACTCGGAGACCACGCACTGGCCTTGCATCAAATTTCTCCATAAATGGGTCATCAAGGAGAGTACCTTTGATAATAAGATATGACGTTTCAGAGGCGTTCGTGTTTCGTACAGGAGAGAACTCAGCAATGTTGACCGGGATAGCGATGCATTTCCTCTATAAAAGAAAGAATTTCAGCAACTTGGTACTTCCCTCTCTCTCTCTCTAGGAATATCGAGATTTGAGTAAATGTGCTTCAGCCGTAGGGTAGAAGAGAAATTACACATTCTATTGTTATACGGAAGGGGGCTGGGATGTTTTACAATTGTTAAATTAGTGGTTTAAGTAAACACAGTGAATAGTTGTTCAGCACGATGTAACGCCACAGTCGATGGCGCAATGTCACCATTAATGACCTCCAATGTATGACATCATGAAGATGGTGGTGGACGGGAAATTTAAAAATAAAGCATGGTACTGGCTAGAAATGAAAAAAAAATACAATGCTGGAGGCTGGGAACTTTTCATTAATGTCATGATCAAAAGTATCCAGTTATACAACAGTATTACCAACAGAAAAAGAATGCTAGGTAGCACTCAAAAGAAACTTTGAAAATGCTGGATGGCACTGACACGAAATTTCTATCATTCGTTAAAATGAAACACCAACTGCAGCGCAGTATATTTTCTTCCAAAGCCTACCTTGCTCAAAAGTATCTATTTACGTACAGTGCTTAAAAAGATGCAGTATGGTGGTGATGGGAAAAACTTTTACAGCCAGTGATACCGCAGTATATATTTTTTGCCAAAGCCCACCATATTCAAACGTAATCAGAGTACTTAAAAACATCACTATTTATAAAAGAAGAAAAAGAATTTCTTAAAGACACACACACCTGAATTTTGAGGTCTGTTCACAACTATGTTAGGTAACAGTATTTCTGTCAGAAAGAACTGTAAGGGAAAAATCAAACAAAAATAATCAGTATACAAATTTTATCATAAAAATATTACATTAGAAAGAAAGTTAAGCGCACACTTGGTTGATTTCGCACTTTCACATACACTATACAGCATTATAGCTGTGATAAGGGATATTCAATGTTTAAATTGTACAATATTTTAACATTTAATGTTTTTGCATTTTTTCACGCTCTCTGATCAATTACGATGGACATTCCTTGATCACAAACATACATCTTTTACTGAGAAGTATACACCATACCTGAAATCAGATGAACTTAAGATAATAAGGAGTACACGCTGTATTTCCATTAACTGTTTTGAACTTCTCATATATTTGATGTTACCACATTTCCTGGCAATGAAAAAATACTCTACATATAAAAAACGGTAACATTCCACAGAAAATTAGATATGCACTTGATTAACTGCACGCACTGACATATATCATTCAGCATACGCTGTTACATACATTATAGCTACAAAAAGGGACAGTCAAAGTTTAAATTATACAATATTCACTATCAGAGCAACACCATGAACAAACTAAAGTAGACAAAGTTTCGATTTTACTGAAAGGTATGCATTATATTTGGAATCAGATAAATGTAAAATAATGAGAACATATCTTCCAGGACGTAGTAAGTCAGAAGGAAGTATGTGAATTCAAAAAGTTTAAAGGTGATAGTGAACACCAGGTACAATTTGTAGTTACAAATACAAGTTAGAATTACAGTTTACATTTCTCTCTCCATCTCTCTCCCACACACAAACATACCCATGTACATAAACAAACACATTATTTTTTTATATTATTCAACAATTTACATTATTTACATTTTCCAGATATTTTCATTGTTCACACAAAATCAGCCATCATCATTTTTCATACAATTATGGCCCCAAGCTAACATATTTCCCTTGTCGGGAATTGTGTAATGTTTATCATACTATGCAGATAAACCAAGTTTATGTTGGTTAATCGTAGAAACAATATGTTGATTTCATTGAATTATGTACTACACAGTTCTTTTTATCTTCAAATCCAGCATACATTGCCTGTAATCTTCAATGGTCAATCTATTAACAGAAGACTGATTTGTAACCTTCGCTGTGAGCATTATGAGCCCAGACTCTGTCTCAGCTTCATAAATTTTTGTTTGTTAACAAACAAATCCTGTAACAGGTTCACGATCGAGCTTGTCTTACGTTAATCCAATTTCTTTCTTTTTTATAGATGGAATGTCATATTCGTTATTCACAGGAAGACCCAAAGTATCAAGCTTGTATGGACATCACCCGTGATAGCCTCATACAATTTGCACATGAAATGTGCTAGACTAAATTATTAGTTTCTGTGTATCACATTTTAAATGTGTTCGAAACTTGTTTTATATGTATACATAATGAAAGTTGCAAACAAGGGTTTTTGAAACATCCAAAATTGTCATTCATACTGCAGTGGGTTTATCAAAGACTGCATTAATTCTGCTCAGTTGCGATTGAGCTTTATAAAGAATAACACTCTTGATTTCACAGGATGTTGCTAGTCTCCAGTACCACATCAGTTTCAAATTTTGCAAGCTTCTCCCAAACACAGTAGTATTCAACAATTCGAAACAATTCTTCTCGAAATCATTCCTTGCAGTCATGTGTTTTTTTACACTAATCTCAGTATATAGCTTCATCCAGTGAGCTTGTCCAAATGAGAAAATTCGAAGAATATTTTTTAAAAAGAGTTTTATTTGCAAACCCTTTATCACACTTTTGCAATGAATAACCTAGTTTTTTTCGTCATAGAAGATCGAAAGTAATTTCTTTGGTTCTTACCATCGAATGGTGGTGACATTTTTTCTGGACATATGACGTATGGATAGATCTGAATACGAACTGTGAGTACGCTTGGGGTATTTGAGATAACTTCTAAAATGTACTGTAAGCTGGAATCCTCTGGTAAGTTTTCCACCTGAAAAGTTTCAGTGCTCTTTGGAGAAAGCCGTATAGTAAATTGGAAACTGGAAGAAACTGCATTATTTCCATCAAGATATATGATTTAAGATTTGTCCATTTTGTCGTCATAGTTGGCTATGATTCTGCTGGTGGCCGCTGTACTTCTGCAAGAACAGTGGACTGTACCAAATGTAACGCCTCTTTAGAGAAACTGGATTCCTTCTGTCAGCAAAGCATCCCACGCCAGGGCAGGTGATGTAATGTAAACAGCGGGATCCTATTAGTAAGTTTTAAGACCGTAAAAGTTTAACAAGATATCAGTAATGGGTAGCAAGTCAATTTTTAAATATAAATCGGAATGGTCACTTGACTTCTGTTGCCATTCCACCTGTTAATGAACTTTTAAACTTTTGGTTGAGTGCAGGTGATCGTCCACTAAAATCGATTAATTGCTCACATACTCATATGGAAAATTTCCCTTTTGCTCAGTTAAACCAACATTTCAGTCATGAGGAAAATATATTCTCCCTACCTTAAGTTCATCTGGTTTCAGGTAAGATGCATACTTTTCGAGTGAGCATATCAAGAAATTTAGCGAATCGATAATTTGGAAATTTATGTTGCAGTGCCTCTCTTGGTGCAATATAGCAATACTTTTTATAGGATATTTATATTTTTTCATATATGATGGAAGAAGACTCGGATTCAATTTAATGTTTTCGTCGCTGTCTGTTGTCTTTTGTTTGCAAATGTTCATGATCAAGAAGTGCCCGTCGTAATTGCTCAGATAGTGGGTTACAATGGGGACCGTGTAGTGAGGTCTGTGCTTCACGCTGCAACCGGCACGTGCTGCGTCTTTGTACACAACAGTGAAACGACTGCGGTTTCTGTGTTTCATATCACCACCCTCAAATGGTTCCCGGGATATATGGCAGACATTTGCAGAACAAAATGCTAATTCTTCTTCAGCGCTTATTCCCAACTTCTTTATTCGAACTTTCACGATAGCATAGAGTTGTTCAGTAAACCATTCCATGGAATTGCTGCCTCTGTACAATTTAAACTGAGAGTAGTGCTCGACATAACCACACTGTATGTAGTAGGACTTCTGAATGGTGTATGCAAATGTACCTGAATGGAATACGAACCGGAGCTACTGCTACAACTGCAACTAGCAACTAATTCTAAAGCGCATTTCACATCAGGATACATTACAAGAGGTAGTTTCAGTTGGTTGTTAAACTTCGTAAATTTTACAAAATCGTTCTTACCATTGGGCATTATACTATTACCCTGTTTAAACTGTGAACAGTCAACTAAATGTTTATATAACTTTCCTTTGGAAAGAGAATAGCATAGACAACGTTCACGTAGTACCAGTGAGCGGTGAAAAGCAATAAGCTACGACGTGCTACCAAATACAAGCTTTTTATGAAATGGAAATGACATCAACAGATTAAAACTTTCTTCTGACGAAGTCTTGTGATATGTAGCGGTGCAACTCAAAATTCTTTGTCATCTCTCCTGTTATCTACGACCTCCATTCATAACGTGAATACTGGATGCTATAGAAGTTTACGGAGAAGTCTGTGAACATGTTTCAGCTGTGGAGGGAACGGTATGTTGGCTAAGTTTAATTTGTTTGCATAGAGAATATATTTAGATATATAGAGTGAATCCATATTTGCAGAATATGAACATGCTACAATCGACCATTTGAAACGTCACTGTTGTTACTGCCTGTTTATTTGCTATCACTTTGGGTATCTTTGGATACAGTCCTGCACAAAACGCTTTATTTTCCTTTACATTAATATGCAGGCGAACTACTTCCTTCAACAAACAGCCGAAATCTCTCTCTGGAGAAGTCTCATGTTTCTTCAACAGTTTATCAGTAACATTTGTTGAATATCAGCCATCACGAACTCTGGATGGCATTATATTTGCAGTCTTTGACATAAGTACATACGTTTCTCTTCACCTGACTTGGGTATGAGAAAATTGCGCATTAGCAAAAAATTTATGTTAATAGGTTAGTTAATCAGACAAACTGTTATCAAAAACGTAATAACAGGTACCCAAGAAATGTCTAAGCTCTTTAAATCCAGTCCTGTTAGTTATCACACCTGTACATATTTGACTTCTAAATGCCGACTCGTCAGCAACCCATTCAGTATCATTGATTGCAATTAATGTAATGTGTTTTGGTACCATTTCATAATTTATTACTAACTTGACACAAATATGTACTATAATTGTCTCAAAGTGGGCAACTAAAAAAGTTCAGGATGTTCAGCTTAACAACAGAATTGTCCGTTGGCGGTCTTCTTCTTCAGCCGAATAGTACCTGCTCCACTTCTTTGTCCAATGTACGACTGGAAAGTGCTTTGTAGATTCTCTGTTGCTTGATCAGGTTCCTATACGGCAGCTGCTTGCAGAGTTTGCGGTACCGAAAGAAAAGCATGCCTGGCTTAAAGCCAGTGGGTGAATTTGAGTGCAGTCATACATATGAAAAGGAATGCAATACAGAAACATAACAAATCCTTGAACGGTAGACTACGAATAACCTTCATGAGTAGAGACATTTCAGGAACAAGTAGAACCCATGGGTGGGAGATGTACGACTTACATTTTTTTTTAAAGAGTTACCACCCGCGTCCGAAGGTTCTGAATTTCGTTACTATTGGATACTAGATTATAGTCATTGTTATCTCGTCTACTTGGAGCCTGTCGATTATACAACACGGAATGGCAAAAACATGACTGATTTATAGCAAGTAATCAGCAGGTGAAAAGATGTGAGACTGTTAATAGTAATCACATTTCTGGAGATCTGCTTAAGTGTTTCAAGATGAAGAAAGTGTCGAACACCTTTGATGGTTCAGTATCAATAATTTGTCTCCTACTTTTACAACCGCTTTCGAACGGAGTTAGCAACTGCCGATGTCTGCACATGCGCAATGATGTTATTTTCCAGCACATCATATTGCACGGCTCAGGAAGTCCAGACACGCTGAAGCTTGTTTCAATAAGCAAAATGCATAGTCAGCGGGTTCAGACTTGCTGACGCCTAATCGGCATTCACGTCATTACACGGAGTCGAGAGACAAATGCATTAGATGTCACACCAAGACAAGTCTTGTCGGAAGAATCAAAGTGCTCAGTGAGCTTATTCAGTCTTTCCGATGGCTGTTTGCTTGCCTTGTGGCAATTGACGCGCCCATAGAACAATTTACATATGAAAAAATAATTAATTCGATACTTCGTTGTGTCTTACACAATTTATGGTACGGAAATCAAACTTTTCACGTGCACTAGTGATGTTTTTACATAGTTTTTTTAGATAAATACATGTGTAGATGGTGCAAAAAATACATTCAGAAACTTTTGAACAAAAATACTAAAGTTTTCTTCTTTACGTATTTTTGGATGAATATTTTTGTGAAGCAAAAAATTTCAATGTTAGAGTATTTTGAGCGCCTTGTAAAGTATTTTCAGACGTAAAAAATGCGGCAAGGTACACCTTTTATGTACATATACTTATGAATAAGGAAAAAAGATTCAGAACTTGTCGACACTTTTTAGAACTGGCAAAAATACTCAAATTACATCTTGTAAAACATTTTTCGAATTAATGCTTTTGAATATGGCACAAAAAAGTTCAGAGTGTTGGATACTTTTGAACACCCTGTAAAGTACTGTTTGATGTAGAAACATTGCAGTGTATCATCATTCAGTAGAATAGGTTTAAACATTTCACTGCCCAAAGTTCTTGCTAATAGACTGACATTATACAAGATATAGTTAGTAAGAAAGAAATGTAAACCTGTGCAGCTTCATGTTTCCCCTGCGGAATGATTGCGCCATTAAATTTCAAATGTCCTGAAGCATAGACTGCACTTCTTCTTCTGATATTTCGCTTGTGTACCGTTCAGCCATCTTCAGAGTGAACCGGACGACTGACGCCCGAGCACTGGCTTCGTCCTTTTAAACTGTCTGACCGCGCCACTACGCATGCGGCCATAGATAACCGAATTTCAGTTGCTTGGCATCGTTGTATCTGGAACACAGGCAACCCACTGTAACAATTGCACTATTCAAGCTCAAGTGGCCACCGTCTTGTTTTGTGACGTCAGTGGTTTCGCATACTAAATCACCTCGTTTAAGTGCAAGGTGAACCAGGATCCTCATACATATACTACTTGCAACACTAACGAACGTCCGTTCGTACATATTATGTTGATATATGTTTGTACAGCTTAACGACATGTGTATTTTGTTCGTGTAGTGTATAAGATAAAACACCATTGTTCGCCGACTTTGATCTATTGTTCGTATTAACATTTAATTGGAATAAATTAGCACCAAGTTAAGCCTTATTCCATTTGGCAACATACTTCATTTTTTGTGCCCAGAATTTCCTCATTCTGTGCGCGTGGTTCTGTTCAGTTTCTCTGACCAAGAAGCATCTCAGCTCCTTGTACGTTATTCACGTTCAGTTTTTCGGTTGGTCGCTTTCTTTACGTAAAAACTGTGTTGAAAACTACAAAGAACATTACACAGTAATAGACACTCGAAACCCCACGAAGCGTTGTAAATTTAGAGTGACCGGATTGTCTCACGCAAGTCACTAAGTTCGATTACGGTGTCTGTACTCATAGCACCTGCGCCATACTGAAGATCGAATGGTAAGGGCCGGCCGGAGTGACCGAGCGGTTCTAGGCGCTACAGTCTGGAACCACGCGACTGCTACGGTCGCTGGTTCGAATCCTGCCTCAGGCATGGACGTGTGTGATTTTCTTAGGTTAGTTAGGTTTAAGTAGTTCTAAGTTGTAGGGGACTGATGACCTCAGAAGTTAAGTCCCATAGTGCTCAGAACAATTTGAACCATTTTTCAATGGTAAAGACAATAAAAGGAATGTTACTTCTATCCAACTAAGTAAATTTAGATGAACGACCTTCAGTGTGAAATTAATAAGGAATTCGATAGTAATTCGAACATGTACACCCACGTCACTTGGCGCCTTTGTAAGTCATCTTGTTGATGGTAGCTTCATGTCCACCCAGTCATCACCGGTCTTTCTTTTGAAAAAGTTAATGGTGAGAATGCTAATATAATCAGTTGCAAGTTTCAATGCGTAGCGTTTCACATGCTACCTGTTACTCTCAGATTATGGTGACTGATTTACGTACCACATATCCGAAGGGCGACTGGCTAATCATAACGGATCATATGGATGTAATTAAAAGAAAAAAGAAAAACAGAAATTTTGCCATCAACTCATAGTCAGTCATGTGCGTGTGTGTGCGTGTGTGCGCTAGTGCGAATGTGTGTGGTGTGTGCATGCGTGTGTGTGTGTGTGTGTGTGTGAGTGTGTGTGTGTGTGTGTGTCTGTGTAGTTCATCCACGACGCAACCGACAACTTAATTCAGGCGATTTTGACAACGAAGGGAGATTTTAAAAAAGTAGAATTGCTGGTTTTTTCAAGTACTCGTAGAATCTTCAGTTATCTTAAAGGATCAATCCTCCGAACCATGTAGGGTACTTCTTACTTGGGAGGTAGTGTCGACAGCGTGTCTGGTAACAAGGGCATGTGAGCGCCCCAGACACCTGCACAGCGTGGTGGCCGGCAGGTGCTCACCAAGGCGGGCAGCAACTTCCGGGTTTCGCTAGCGGAACACCTTGCACTTCTGCCTATCTTGGCGGAACACTGCTCCCCGTCCACTGTGGAACTCGAAGAGTGCCCAGTGTTAACAGCACTAATTGCTAGACCGAGTGAGGTGGCGCGGTGGTTAGCACACTGGACTCGCATTCGGGAGGACGACGGTTCAATCCCGCGTCCGACCATCCTGATTTAGGTTTTCCGTGATTTCCCTAAATCGCTCCAGGCAAATGCCGGGATGGTTGCTTTGAAAGGGCAGGGCCGACTTCCTTCCCCGTCCTTCCCTAATCCGATGAGAGCGATGACCTCGCTGTCTGGTTTCCTCCCCCACAACAACCGAACCCCAACTCTAATTGCTAGGTGCGGGACGTCGAATAATCCCGTCAGTCCTTTAACTTTGTCTTTCGCCTTAACGGGAGATGGTATGTTTATTTCTGCGGCCTATGCAACGAAACAGCTCACTTGTGCCGGAACCTGCATTTGTAAAGTTAGAGATCCATCTCTACGGTTTTTGTTATTCTGTAACTCGCGTTACATCAATACGTTTAGGACCTAATATCATCAGTAAGCGAGCGGTCTAAGGCGCTGTAGTCATGGACTGTGCAGCTGGTCCCGGCGGAGGTTCGAGTCCTCCCTCGGGCATGGGTTTGTGTGCTTGTCCTTAGGATAATTTAGGTTAAGTAGTATGTAAGCTTAGGGTTCAAATGGTTCAAATGGCTCTGAGCACTGTGGGACTCAACTGCTGTGGTCATCAGTCTCCTAGAACTTAGAACTAATTATACCTAACTAACCGAAGGACATCACACACAGCCATGCCCGAGGCAGGATTCGAACCTGCGACCGTAGCAGCAGCGCGGCACCGGACTGGAGCGCCTAGAACCGCACGACCACCGCGGCCGGCTAAGCTTAGGGACTGATGAACTTAGCAGTTAAGTCCCACAAGATTTCACACACATCACATTCGTCAGTAATGTTCGTCTGGTATCTATATCTACATACAAAATCCACAATCACTATACAACGTGTGGTGGACGATACATCGTAGCAGTAGTTGAAATTCTCCTTGCTCCTAACATCCGCGTACTGTTTAGTGCTTCTGAACCAGCCATAATCTCTCCTGTCTTATTTTCACCTTCCATACGCGAAATATGCTCTAAGGGAACAAAGAAAAAAAGATAAAAACGACGCACTACGAAGGAATTATCCGAATGGGACGGAGATAGGTTGGTGTGATGTATCAGTACAGACAAACAAGAAATTATAACAGCGGAAAAATTCGATGATTTATTCAAGAGAAACTGTTTCACAAGTTGAGCAAGTCAATAATGCGTTGCTCAAGCTCTTGCCCTTGTGCAAACAGTTATTTGGCTTGACATTGACTGAGAGAGTTTTTGGGTATTTTTGCAAAAACAGACATAATGTCTTATGGGATAACAGCTATCAGTGATTTTATAATGTTACTTAAAATCCGTCTTGATTGCGAATTTTTTATTCATATGACTGGTTTCGGTTCATTCAGAACCATCTTCAGATCTGATATTTCAGTTACAGGAGCAACCCATTGGACGGGTTACTCCTGTAACTGAAATATCAGTTCTGAAGATGGTTCTGAATGAACCGAAACCGGTCATATGAATAAAAAAAATTTGCAATCAAGACGGATTTTAAGTAACATTTTTGGATATTCTCCTGAGGGATATCGTGACAAATTCTGTCCAACCGACACGTTATATCGTCAAAATCCCGAGCTGCTTGAAGGGCCCTGCTCATAATGCTCTACACGTCCGCAATTGAGGAGAAATCCTGTGACCCTGCTGGCGCAGGCACTGTTTAGCAAGAACAAAGATAACTAGTAGAAACTCTCGCCGTATGCGGACGGGCATTATCTTGCTGAAATGTAAGCATACACATACCGCGTCTACAACACCGGTCTTCTGTAAGGCTGCCGCGGACAACAACCAAAGTGGTCCTGCTACAAAAGGAGACCCAGTCCATCATTCCTGGTTGTCGGACCTTACGGCGGGCGACAGTCAGGGCGGCATCCCAGCGCTGGTCAGGGCGTCCCCAGATACGTCTTGGCTGGTCATTGGGGCTCAGTTCGAAGCGGGACTCATCACTGAAGACAACAAGATTCGAAATCGAATATGACCGATGCCACTGCCAACAGGTTTGTTGATGCACAGAGGTCACTGGCAATCGGCGCAAGGGTCGCCGTTAGCTCAGGCCCCTTTCTGTGAGTCGCCTGTTGATGATTCTTGTGATTAGTGAAGTACCAATTGCATGCTGTGTGTGTGTGTGGTTTGGGAACGTATGGGCGCCCAACGGAGAGGTTATCAGCGCCCTGACAGTGATGAAAACAAACAAAGGTGGATAAGAACGAAAGCTGTCGTACACCCATGCACACGAAACGAACACACAATGACTATCGCACAGGCACAAACCAATGAGCAGGCAAGATAGCTAATCAAGAAAGTAAATGAGGGAAAGCAAACCACAAAAGAGCTAAAAGAACAGCACAGGGAAATGAGACTGGCTGACAACTTACGAAAAAATTTGGGTGAGCCACCCACCCTGTTGACGCATTAAAAATATCTCCCCAACATCTTGTTAAAAATGTGGAACTGGTTCAATGATAATAATGAATCCGGGCTCTGAGTGCCTCTCTAACGACTGCTCAGTCCTCATGTTTTGACGTCTCTCTAGATCGGCCGCTTCTTTCTTGATTCTGTGTTCGGCCATGTCGACATCGACGAATAGTGTTGCCGCTCCTATCAAGTGTCTAGGGATTCGCCGATTACTTCAGTCTGCTTCTTTAAGATCAACTACACGTGCTCTCTCTAATACTGACTGACATCAGCGTATGTTGTTCACACACCTATCTGCAAGGTATAGTTACCCTCCAAATGGGTACACGGAATGAAATGCGCAGCCACTTTACGCCCTTGTATCGATGTGTTCCTAGCCAGCCACGCAGTAAAATTGCGCTGCAGCGTCACACGTTCATTTACCGTCCCGCCAAAATTTACAGACTTGCATATTCCGTCGATACCTGTATGAATATCAGGTAGAGATATCCGACCACACGTTTAACTTTCTGACCTTCGTGTCATTCATTTCCGAGTCTCCCTTGTTTCAGAATGGTACACTTTCACCATCCCCCAGGACAGTTTTTTACCCAATGCGCACCTCACCACTCACAGTAATATCCCAGTTGTAAATGTTTTCGAATCTGACGAGCGATGACCGATGTATCGGTTACGAATCGCCTCGTACACTTATCGTCTCGAGGAAGTTTTCTGTGTTTTGAACACTGACACTTCAAGCACAGGATTCAGTGATGGCAGGGGCCCCTGTCCCTTTATTTCTGGCTCGTAGCCGGAATTATCTAGGTCCAGGGTGCGTTCATAGACCGCAGCCGTCATTAACTGAAGGTTTTGGACGTTAAACGATTGATTATGTAATGTTTCTATCAGAGATGTTTAGAGCGCGTGACGAAGTTTCAGTGGCTGTCCAGTCATGTTCCATTACAAAGAGAGAGTGGTAAATAAAATTATTACCCCCTTTCCAATCACAGAAACGGACTACTGACGCAATTTTCAGTTCAGTTGTAGGAGACGGGAATAAATTAATTAAAAATCAGTGCTTTTCTTCTGCTTACTTACACATTAGAAGTAATTCTCTCTAGGCAACTGGAACTACCGATAACTTTATTTTGTCGAAAGTCGACATGTTGAGAAACGTGGCTGTTGTACTTAAGGTTTATAATTTATATAAAAAACAGCTACCAGCCACATGTATGGTTTAAAAAGGTTTATTCTCTTCAGACCATGACCGGTTTCGGATTTTTCTTTACAAATCCATCTTCAGATGGCAGATTACAAGCATTCTTGGTTGGACCTAGTTTTGTTTGTGTTATTCGTTTGCTGCAGAGCTGTGTAGTTCGGCCTGACGAAATATTCGTGCGTTTCTGTTTTCGATCGCCAGCTTAATACACTTTTCAATATGCACTATGTAAGTGCTGTTCCAGTCAATGGACGTCACTTTCAACCTCATCATCTTAATTACACACGCAGCACACACGAATAACGTTATTCGTGTGTGCTGCGTGTGTAATTAAGATGATGAGGTTGAAAGTGACGTCCATTGACTGGAACAGCACTTACATAGTGCATATTGAAAAGTGTATTAAGCTGGCGATCGAAAACAGAAACGCACTTATTCGTGTGTGCTGCGTGTGTAATTAAGATGATGAGGTTGAAAGTGACGTCCATTGACTGGAACAGCACTTACATAGTGCATATTGAAAAGTGTATTAAGCTGGCGATCGAAAACAGAAACGCACTTATTCGTGTGTGCTGCGTGTGTAATTAAGATGATGAGGTTGAAAGTGACGTCCATTGACTGGAACAGCACTTACATAGTGCATATTGAAAAGACTATTAAGCTGGCGATCGAAAACAGAAACGCACGAATATTTCGTCAGGCAGAACTACACAGCTCTGCAGCAAACGAATAACACAAACAAAACTATGTCCAACCAAGAATGCTTGTAATCTGCCATCTGAAGATGGATTTGTAAAGAAAAATCCGAAACCGGTCATGGTCTGAAGAGAATAAACCTTTTTAAACCATACATGTGGCTGGTAGCTGTTTTTTATATAAATTATAAACCTTACCGATAACTTGCCGAAGTAGAGGGTTATTGAGTGGTTGGGTTGGAGAAATTTCAATGATCAAAAATCATTAATCTTAAGCCACATAAGACTGCATAAACCTGCACGCCGTTAATTTAAAACCAAAGCCACGCCAAACCTATACCATCACTGGCTCCTCACGCGGTCAGCGAACTGGCACCGCCCCAGCACCGCCAACGTGCACACTAGGTGAGCCGAAATGCCCTCTGCAGAAGCCATAGCAATCATCTGCATTGGCACTCCGAGTCAAGATGGCTACAGGGACCTTTTTCTGTCGGAGAAACCACACTGATGTGCGTCGTCCGAGGAAACAAAACTGAGGGTCGCTCCCTCATTCTCAGTTCGTTGCGTTTCGTGGTAGGCATCACCTCGAGACTAGCAATAGTATGGCACTTGCCGCCTTTCTCGCGATTGCTCCCCCTAGTAAGAAACTATACAGTGATCGCAATTCGGAGAGGCTATCAACTTTAGCAGACGCTTCATTTTGTTGGCAGCCACGTGGCCTGTTCTTTAAGTATTAGAGGTAACTATCTCCTTCCACTTACGACCAGAAATAAGTGGCTTTGGGCTACAAGGTATTACTGCTGGATGGCACAATGCAATTTCCTTTGATGTTAATGTACTCATTACACGGCGTTGAGCATTCCGCCTTTTCCGCAGATGCATTCAGTAAATGCAGTACTCATAAACGTGTTGTTGGAGAACGTTAATCTTCGCAGAGAGACAACGAGTGTGGTATATACACTATGGAGCACCAGTCCGTTTTCTGCGGCTCATACGGCAGTAGCTAGCACTTACTATAGGCGAACGATGTATTGAAGAGGAAGTCCAGTGACATGGCCTCTCCCTTCACCTGTCCTTAATCTCATGTATTTTTGGCGTTGGTGGCATTCCACACCCATTTACAATATGCACATTGTACAGGGGCATTTATCCAATGTATGACCAATGCGATTCCTTAAAAAGGAGGACTGAAGACTGTGTAAGAATGAGTCGTAACAACATTGAGTAATTCCTAAACATATGGGTGAAAGAAGAAGGAATAGCGTTTAACGGCCTGTCAACAGCGCGGTCATTGGAGACAGAAGCTTCTTGATGCATATGTTCATAGGCCGTTTTTTCTGCTTTACCTGTGCTATTTACCATAAAAGTAGCTGCCACGTTTTTAAATATCCTGTTGTTTATTGAATGTTGTGTAGATTTTCTCGCAAACAAAAAACAAAAAAAAAGAAACCTTTCCGCCAATGCTACGTTAAAGATGCGTCGCTGCCTTAGAATATGCTCTACCAATCCACTTCTCTAGTAAGTACGTCCATGCTCAGTACAAGCCTACCATCCGATTTACTAACTACACTGTCCACTCACATAAACGTGACCACCTGTCAAAAGCCTGAATAACCATCTTTCGTAGCGCACACCACTACGAGACTCGCAGGAAGAGAGTCAACGGGGATCTGGCAGGTACCGACAGGGGTGTGGAGCCTTGCCACGTCCACTGCCGTGGCCAGCTGTCCAATGAAGTATCAAACGTGATTCATCTGAAAAGGCCAACTGTCCCCACTCTGTGGACGTACCGTTCCGGTATTGGCGTGCAAAGTGGTTTCTCGGTTGAGGATCTGTGCCACGAACATCCGGGGAGTCTGGTGCCCAGAGGAGTACGTTAAACTCAACCGGGTGCTCTTCGCACCACGCAAGCGCACTGCGAGCTGTGTGACACGTTGCGTTAACCTGCTGGTAGATGTCACCGTGCCGAGGGAATAACAGACTGCAGGTGCATACTTGTGTTGATCCATTACATCTTCCAGAAAGGCGAAATCAGTAGGGAATGTCACTAAAACATTCTCCAGACCGTACCGCATGTGGGCTGTGTGCTTCCTGACATTTACGCTGGACACGCCAACCGAACACACCAACGGGCATCTGTACAATGGAAAATCAAATGTGATTCATCTGTAAAGGCCAACGGTCCCCACTCAGTGGACGTCCCGTTTCGGTATTGTCGTGCAAATTTCACCCTTCGTCGCCGATGAGCAACAGTGGTCAATGATACGTGAACCAGGCGCCAACTGCGGAGGCCCATACGCAACAACGCTCGCTTAACGTTTGTTGAGGAGACTTTGTTGGTAGCCCCTTGGTTCACCTGGGCGGTCATTAGCTCAACAATTGCACGTCTATTCGCCTCTACACATCTCCTCAGCCGTCGTTCACCCCAGACATCTATGGTCCGTTGTGCATCACAGTTGCCTCAGTACCGGTTTCGGATAGCGAAATTTTTCCGTGCATGATATATCTTGACCACAGGGGTACGCGAACAGATTACAAACTTGGCCATTTCGGAGATGCTTCCACCCTTGGCTGGAAAGCCAATTACACTACTGGCCATTAAAATTGCTACACCAAGAAGAAATGCAGATGATAAACGGGTATTCATTGGACAAATACATTGTACTAGAACTGACATGTGATTATATTTTCACGCAATTTGGGTGCATAGATCCTGAGAAATCAGTACCCAGAACAACCACCTCTGGCCGTAATAACGGCCTTGATACGCCTGGGCATTGAGTCGAACAGACCTTGGATGGCGTGTACAGGTACAGCTGCCCATGCAGCTTCAGCACGATACCACAGTTCATCAAGAGTAGTGACTGGCGTATTGTGACAGGCCAGTTGCTCACCACCATTGACCAGACGTTTTCAATTGATGAGTGATCTGGAGAATGCGCTGGACAGGGCAGCAGTCGAAAATTTTCTGTGTCCAGAAAGGCCCGTACAGGACCTGCAATATGTGGTCGCGAGTTATCCTACTGAAATGTAGGGTTTCGCAGGGATCGAATGAAGGGTAGAGCCTCGGGTAGTAACACATTTGAAATGTAACGTCCACTGTTCAAAGTGCCGTCAATGCGAACAACAGGTGACCGAGACGTGTAACCAATGGCACCCCATACCATCACGACCGGTGATACGCCAGTATGGTGATGACGAATACACGCTTCCAATGTGCGTTCACCGCGATGTCGCCAAACACGGATGCGACCATCATGATGCTGTAAACAGAACCTGGATTCATCCGAAAAAATGACGTTTTGCCATTCGTGCACCCAGGTTCGTCGTTGAGTACACCATGGCAGGCGCTCCTGTCTGTGATGCAGCGACAAGGGTAACCGCAGTCATGGTCTCCGAGCTGATAGTCCATGCTGCTGCAAACGTCGTCGAACTGTTCGTGCGGATTGTTGTTGTATTCCAAATGTCCCCTTCTGTTGACTCAGGGATCGAGACGTGGCTGAACGATCCGTTACAGCCATGTGGATAAGATGGCTGTCATCTCGACTGCTGGTGATACGAGGCCGCTGGGATCCAGCACCATCCTGAACCCACCGATTCCATATTCTGCTAACAGTCATTGGATGTCGACCAACGCGAGCAGCAATGTCGTGATACGATAAACCGCAATCGCGATAGGCTATAATCGGACCTTCATCAAAGTAGGAAACGTGATGGTGCGCATTTCTCCTCCTTACACGAGGCATCACAACAAAGTTTTACCAGGCAACGCGTGTTAACTGCTGTTTATGTATGAGAAATCGGTTGGATACTTCCCTCATGTCATCACGTTGTAGATGTCGCCACCGACGCCAACCTTGTGTGAATGCTCTGAAAAGCTAATTATTTGCATATCGCAGCATCTTCTTCCTGTCGGTTAAATTTCGCGTCTGTATTAGTCTACCACAGTTGCTGACGGGGCTGCAATGTGATAAAAATTCTTAGAACAATTATTAGTGGAACAAATCCATAGGCACGATGTCATTCGACCTGTTCATTGAGCAAGCCGTGAAGGAAAGCAAGGAGACATTTGGAAAGAGATCGAAGGTGCAGGGAGAAGAAAAAATGAAAACACAGAGGAGTGTCGAACAAACCGTAACTATGTCAAAGACGGTAAAGGAATTGCAAGAGCTAGTCAGCAGCACTGACGGTGTCTTGAAAAGAAGTTGTTAGATGAACATCAATAGTAGCAAAACAAAAGTAATGAAATAGACACAAATTAAAACTGGTTACCGTGAATGAATGAGAGTGGGAAATGAGATACTACAAGTAACATATAGGTTTTATTATCTGAGCAGCGAAATAAGTCGCAGAGTAAGAGGATGCAAAAGGTGAAAGCATTTCTGGAAAAGAAAAATTTGTTTACATCAAATTTGTATTTGATTGACAGGAAGCCTTTCGTGGAGGTATTCGTCTGGAGTCTAGTCTCGTACGGAAGTGAAATACGGACGATTTGCTGTTGAGATCAACAGAGAATATAAGATGAAATCTGGTGCTACAAACGAATGCTGACTGTTAGATGGGTAGCTCGCATAAATAATGAGTAGGCACTGAGTCACTCTGAAGAAAAATAAATTTAAGGCACAGCTTAACTAAAGAAAAGTGATTAGCTGATACTTCTTCGTGTACCAAGGAATAGGCAGACTGGCAGCAGACGGAATAGGTTCCCAGATATATGAGTGGCTCGAAGCCTTCTTACGTAACAAAACCCACTAAGTTGTTCCCGACGGCGACTGTTCGTCAGAGACAACAGTATTGTTAGGAATGCCCCAGGGAACTGTGATGGGACCGCTGGTATTTTCTTTATACATTATGTGATCAAAAGTACCCGGACACCCTCAAAAACATACGTTTTTCATATTAGGTGCATTGTGCTGTCACCTACTTCCAGGTACTTCATATCAGCGACCTCAGTAGTCATTAGACGTCGTGAGAGAGCAGAATGGGGTGCTCCGCGGAACTCACGGACATCGAATGTGGTCAGGTGACTGGCTGTCGTACGTCTGTAGTTGAGATTTCCACACTCTTAAACATCCCTAGGTCCACTGTTTCCGATGTGATAGTACAGCACAAACGTGTATAGCCCGATCCCGTCTGTTGACTGAAAGAGACCGCCGACTATTCAAGAGGGTCGTAATGTGTAACAGGCAGACATCTATCCAGACCATCACATAGGAATTCTAAAATGCGTCAGGATCAACTGCAAGTACTGTGACAGTTTGGCAGGAGGTGTGAACACGGATTTCATGGTCGAGCGGTTGCTCATAAGCCACACATCACGTCGGTAAATGCCAAACGACAACTCGCTTGGTGTAAGGAGCGTAAACATTGGACGATTGAACAGTGGAAAAACGTTGTGCGTAGCGACGAATCACGGTACGCAATGTGGCGATCCGTTGACAGGGTGTGGGTATGGCGAATGCACAGTGAACGTCATCTGCCAGAGTGTGAAGTGTCAACAGTAAAATTCGAAGGCGGTGGCGTTATGATGTGGTCGTGTTTTCCACGGAGGGGCTTGCACTCCTTGTTGTTTTGCACTATCACAGCATAGGCCTACATTGATATTTTAAGCACTCTCTTGCTTCGCACTGTTGAAGACCAATTCGGGGATTGCGATTACATTTCAACACGATCTAGCACCTGTTTATAATGCACGGCCTGTGGCGGAGTGGTTACACGACAATAATATCCCTGTAATACACTGGGCTCTACAGAATCCTGACCTAAATACTGTAGAGAACCTTTGGGATGTTGTGGAACGCCGACTTTGTGCCAGGCCTCACCGACCGACATCGATACCTCTCCTCAGTACAGCATTCCGTGAACAATGGGCTGCCATTCCCCAAGAAACCTTCCAGCACCTGATTGAACGTATGCCTGCGAGAGTGGAAGCTGTCATCAAGGCTAAGGGTGGGCCAACACCTTATTGAATTCCAGCATTATCGATGGAGGGGCCACCAACTTGTAAATCATTTTCATACAGATGACCGGATACTTCTGAACACATGGTGTACATAACTGATCTGGCCAACAGGGTGAGCAACAAACAACTGTTTGCTGATTATGCTGTGATGTGCGGGAAGTGTCGTGGAGTAACTGTAGGAGTACACAAGATGAACAGATGTAAGTTCTAGTTGGTGTGGTGAATGAGAGCTAGCTACATTTGGAAGAAATTTAAGTTAATGAGGATGAGTAGGGAACACAAACCCTTAATGTTAGAATACAACATCTGTAGCGTGCTGCCTGACACAATCTCGTCCATTAGCTGCGTGGAGTGGCCGCGCGGTTAGAGGCGCCATGTCACGGATTATGTGGCCCCTCCCACCGGAGGTTCGAGTCCTCCCTAGGGGAAGGTGTGTGTGTGTGTGTGTGTGTGTGTGTGTGTGTGTGTGTGTGTGTATGTTGTTCTTAGCATAAGTTAGTTTAAGTAGTGTGTAAGTCTAGGGACCGATGACCTCAGCAGTTTGGTTCTTTAAGAATGCACACACACACACACACACACACACACACACACACACACACACACACACTTACATTGAATGGCTAGGGGTAATGCTGCAAAGTGGTATAAAATGGAACGGGCATATACGGATTGTATTAGCGAAGGCGAATGGCTGGCTTCAGTTTATTGGGAGAGTTTTAGGAGAAGTGTGTTTCATCTGTGAGGGAGAACGCATAAAAATGCTAGTGCGACCCATTATTGAGTACTGCTCGAGTATTTGGGACCCGTCCCAGAAAGATATCGATGCAGTTCAGCGAGCTGCTAGATTTGCTATCCGTAGCTTCGAATAAGACACAAGTATTACGTGTGTGTGTGTGTGTGTGTGTGTGTGTGTGTGTATGTGAAATCTTATGGGACTTAACTGTTAAGGTCATCAGTCCCTAAGCTTACACACTACTTAACCTAAATTTTCCTAAGGACAAACACACACACTCATGCCCGAGGGAGGACTCGAACCTCCGCCGGGACCAGCCGCACAGTCCATGACTGCAGCGCCTTTGACCACTCGGCTATTCCCACGCGGCACAAGTATTACGGAGATGCTTCGTGATCTCAAATGGGAATTCCTGGAGGAAAGGAGTCGTTTTTTTTTCGAGAAATACTGTCGAGAAAATTTAGAGAACCAGCATTTAAAGCTGACTGCAGAATCATTCTACTCCTGTCAACATACATTTCGCAATGACAAGGAAGGTAAGGTGAGAGATACTTGGACGCGCCGTACGGTGAGTTGCAGAGTATATATATATATATATATATATATATATATATATATATATATATATGTGTGTGTGTGTGTGTGTGGGTTTGGCGGAGGGATGAGTGGGGGGGGGGGGGGCGGAATTGTAGAGCGAGACCAAGACCTGAGAAAGCTCATTGAAATAGGTGTAGCTTTAGTAGTCATGGAGAAATGAAGTGAGCTGCATAGCATGGACTACCATCGAGGGTTGCTTCAAAGTAGTCTTCGGGCTGAATACTACATCACCATCAGTGTAACGAAACACAATTTGTGTGTTTCTCTAAATGCGAAATTTCTCCATAAAGAAGCAAAGGGATAATGTATTAACGTGACATATGTCACATTTTTTACGATAATGTGCTTAGGAGTTACGTGAAGACTTAAGCATAAAACAGAATCTACTCAATTTGGGGGGGGGGCATAAGTCACTAATGATTTAGGCTTCTTATATATAGCGATCTATCAAGACTTACGTCGTATGACGTCGACGAAACTTTGGACGTTTCGACATAATAATTGTTGCTCATCTTGAAGGTGACATCGCCCATTTACGAGTCAACATCTACAGTTGTTGAATAAGTGCTCGTCGAAATGTCGCATGACATCATCTGACGCATCGTCTGATTGTCTCATCAACGAGATGTACGATTACTTGAAAGAGAAAGAATGCGAAACGCCTTTTCACACACTTCCACCAACGTGAACAGAGTTCACGACTGGAGTCAACGGAGCTGGTGGTCTCCTCGATATAAATAACAGCGGAATCAGTATGGAGAGTGGGTGTATCGCTGACTTCTTCGTTTTTTTTCCCCTCTTTCCTACTTGTTCCTCAGTTGAGCCGTGTGCCACAAAGGCAGAAGAAAGGAACACTATATTTTGTCCCTTTCATTGAACGCTTGTTATGGGTTATTAGTCAGTACTTTGTATGTCATTTGTTTCCATTTAAGGCGGTTGACAAGCGGAAACGTTCGCCTGTCCGGGAAATGGGAGCGGCGCGGTTTTGTCGCTGCGGCAGTAAAAGGGGGAAAGGGGGAGAGGAGATGTCAGTCTACAAGGGATAGCCGCCGCCGCCCCTAAACACAATTGGACGAAATAATAATAAAATATATTGTCTCGGCGGCGACGTCCGGAAGGCAGCCGCCAAGGCTGCTCCAGAACGTCTTCCCCTCCCCGTTCGGAAGGCTCAATAAAACGTCCCTGGCGGTCAGCGGCGTGGGAACGGAATAAAAAACAGCCGGTCGGTCGGCGTGTAACGCTAGCACACACAATCGGTCGAGCAACAGGTACTTTACCGCCGATTGGCGGCCGCCGCGCCTTTGTCCGTGCACCTGCGATTTCTGTGAGACCGTCGACTGATGGACGGCGCCGGGGGTCACCGACCGGGCGACAGGTGGTTCCTGGGCGCTGCTCACCAGGCCGGGAGGGGTGTCCGCCTCTTCTTTTCTTGTCTTGTCTTTGGCAGAGCGTCATTTGTGTGCGCAGGTAAGTGACTCGGCGGGGCCAGGTGGGAGCAAGAGCAACAGGAGGTAGCGCACGCCGGAGTAATTACCGACTCGGCACGGTATTGTGCCTCCGGGAGTCGGCAATTTGCGGTCTCCGTACTTCGCGTGCGCCCGTCAGACAGTGCTCGAGCGAAAACTTCCCACATACGGAATACTTGTACGGACAGGAAAGGCTGGCGAACTGGCACGACGGAACACTGTCTTGAGTACTCTCTGAAAGACTAGTTGGTGGTATCTACATGCTTCATTTCAGGTACAGATACAGCTTTCAGTTCTGAGAGGAAGGGTGACGGGGAGGGGGAGGGGTCACAGTTTTGTTACTGTCTATTTCACCCCTCTCCCCACCCAAAACACAAGGCGTATTCTGGAAGTACGGTCGGATTTGGCGCGAAATGGAAACCACTGTGAAAATCCGATGGATGTGTTGGGCAGTGTCTTTAGTGTACCTATCGATCGATTCACGTCACTCTTTTCAGTTCAGAGCGCAAAGTCATCATGTAGAAATGGCTGAAGCAACAGTTCAAATGGCTCTGAGCACTATGGGACTTAACATCTGTGGTCATCAGTCCCCTAGAACTTAGAACTACTTAAACCAAACTAACCTAAGGACATCACACACATCCATGCCCGAGGCAGGATTCCAAACTACGACCGTAGCGGTCGCGCGGTTCCAGACTGTAGCGCCTAAAACCACTCGGCCACCTCGGCCGGCGGCTAAAAGAACAGTGTCTTCCGCCAAGTATGTGGATCTTTTGAGAGATTTAGCCCGAAGGTATCGAGCCTACATAACATAAATGTCTTCACAACAATTCTCAGCTGCATCCTGTAGAGGCAATGAAGACGCTCCTACAACGTTTTCGGTGGGAAGTGTTTGATCACCCATGATACAGCCCTTAATTGGCTCCCTCCGTTGTTCATCTCTGCTCACGTGAACCGCTGGCTGTGAAGACAACATTTTGGCACAGGCAAAGAAAGGCAGACCAGCTTAGAGAACTGGTGGAAAGCACAGGCGGCTGCTTTCTGTGATGAGGGTACTGGAAAGTTTGTACAACGCTACGATAAATTTCCACCTCGGAGCGGCGACTATTTAGGAAGGTAGCTGGAAGGCGTAGCTAACTGTTGCGAATAAAAAAGTTTTGATTTTCACGGTGGTTTCCATTTGGCGACCGATCGGACCTCACTTTCCGAATCGCCCTCGTAAGTTTCCGTTCGCCACGTTTAATATGCCACAAAAATGCTTCCGATTTTACTAATAAAACTGGCGCCAGGAACTAGAAACAGCATATCCTCTACTAGGAATGTGATTTGAGTTTATACCGTTAGGATGCTGCAGCGACTAAGCAATGAGTCTTGTGACAATCTACTCATGTAACAGCATGCCCTGGCCCCTCCTACTCCCACTTTCGGCAGACTGAGGGAGATGGAGCATAACGTGGCACTCGGAAATGCTCCAACTGCACTAAGTGCTCATCGTGTTTCCAGATGCCACGACGGGTATTTTTCTGGCCGTTAAATCGCCAAATTTGGTTACGGGTGTAGCTTTGTTACAAGCTGTAGAGCGTAGAGGGTCAGAACTAATGGAAAAGCCTGTGAGCGAAAAGAGGCGAAGTACTGAGGCGTTGCGCCTTCGCATCGCTCCTGTCACTTGTTAGGACGATATCGTTGTAGGCATGAGTCATCGACAGATGTCACCAGCTGACATGGACCTGAGTTACAGAGCTGCACGTAGTTGCACTAGTAGGCGGCAGAGGTCAGCAGTTGACGGACAGTGTTAGCAGTCGTAGTCAAAACAATGTTGTAAAGTTATGTCTGGCTAATATTTAATGTATTTGCATAATTATAATTGTTTTATATGTGTAGTAATTAGCAGTGTGAGTGTTGTATGAGTGAAGAAGAAAAGAAGTAAATGAAAATTGTTTTGTTATTTCACGAAGTACCAGTTAAACTATACAGGGGATTTACTATAATTAAATGTGCAGTCAGTTTATGGTACTAATAAATCGTGAGTAGAACACAAATTAATCGGTAATTTCAGGAGTAATTTTATATTTGATACTTTTCTAAATATATTTATTTAGCAATTACCATAGAAAGAAATATTTTACTATGATTGGTCATTGAAGTAAATCGCGGGTTAGCGCGGGATAATACTGCAACCTGATTTGCTGTTTGTGATATCAGCCAATCAGAAAAATGCAGGCTCGCGCCAATCTATGCTGGGAGCAAAGCCTTTGGTGTGATCTAGGTAAGTCGGGGCTGCGGGTTCGAACTAGTAACATCTTATTGAAAGCAGCTCCGACGAAGGTACTGTAAAATCGCGGAAAAATGCTAATTACGAGTTCGCGAAGTAGTACAAAGCGTATTTAAGTGAACGGTATAGTGGAAGTCGTGTGGAATTTCGAACGGAATATCAAAATTATTGCTTTTGACTGTTAGTTGAAACCGCGTGGCGTGTTGTGCAATCTAAGACTGGAACAGGTATTACGTGTAGAGCAGAGTGCACAACATGTGAGCGAGCATTTTCATAACTAAACGACCCGGTGGACTCTATTAACTTCGGTAACGGGTGTAAATACCATAAACTGCCTACGTGTGTGATTGCGGTGTGCGTGGGTTCAAATGGCTCTGAGCACTATGGGAGGTCATCAGTTCCCTAGAACTTAGAACTACTTAAACCTAACCAACCTAAGGACATCACACACATCCATGCCCGAGGCAGGATTGAACCTGCGACCGTAGCGGTCGCGCGGTTCCAGACTGTAGCGCCTAGAACCGCTCGGTCACTCCGGCCGGCATGTGCGTGGAAACTTTACATTGTGTAGACACTTAGTACGGACTTGGCAGTATTAACTGTGATCTTTATCGTAAAAATACACCTGAAAATTTACATTGCCAAGTTAAAACTTTTATTTCAGTAGCTAGCCACATCCCGTTTACCGGACAATTCTATGTATGTTGCGACCTGCAGTAGACAGTAGTGGTCTAGTATTATCTACTACAGCTTTTAGCTAGACAAATGAACATTGCTGGACACTGGCAGGGCGGTAAAAAGTAACGTGCCACGCCACAGTACCCTGTAGCTACATCTTACATTTCTAAATACTTAACAAGTTTCTAAAGTGACTAAACTCACTAAATCAGCGAATCGATCTCAGACCTTTGTGGAAGGAAGAAGGCAGATTCAGTGAGATGCTTATGTGGTACGTAATCCGCAGTTCCGAAGATGTTATATTAGTACAGGATCGTGTTACTTCACGGCAGTAGCTTTTGCTGTAATTATAGAGGATCGCCAGTTTTGTTACACTACCGGTCAAGAGTTTCCAATCGCCCATAATAAAAATTACATACTTTATTTCAGGGCACAAATGCAGAGTGCATAATAAATAGACCAACAAAATAAATATTTTCTCTCTGTATCATAAAGTATAAAACAAAATGGTTTAGGCTTCAGCGTGTTCAAAGTACCCACCCTTCGCCCTCATAGCAGCTGAGCAAACTCTTTGCCTTCTGGAAATAAGATTTTGCAGTGTTTTTGCAGATACTGCAGTCCAGCGTGTCTGTAAATTATTTCATAGCTCTTCATCATTAGATGACCTCAGTTTTCTGATTTCCCTGTGAAGTTCCTCCCTTAAGAGTTCAACGGGATTTAAGTCAGGTGACTGTCTTGGCCAAATCATATTCTTCAGTTCCCCACACTTCTCTTTTCTATTGACATAGCTCGGCACAAGTAATAAGCATGTTTGCGGCCATTGCTCAGAATAAACCCAGGGCGAATAAGTCTCTTCGCACATGGAACTACATTGCTGATCTCTACCTTGTGATTTCCTTCCTTCTTTAATGTTCCATTAATTCTCATTGGATCACCAACTTTATCACGCGCAAAACATCCCGACATCATGACCGACACTCCACCATGCTTCACCGTTGGCGTCATGCACTGGCTCTTCTCCACGAAGACGACGAAGATTCGTTCGATGGTGGGTCCTAAATACTTCAGATTTAAATTAGTTCATAAATAACACCTTGAACCAGTGCTGGACGCTCTAGTTTTTATATTGCTGTGCCTACTGAAATCTTTTCACCTTACTTTGTTTGCGTAATAAAGATTTTTTATCTGCTGTGCAGCCCTTTAAACTCTGTTCACACCGACGGCATTGGTCTGTTGAGACAGAGATTGATGCAGCCACCATACTGTTTATTTCCTCGCGAAAACAGGTGTAGTGCGAGACCTCTGACGTTTGATCTGTACATATATGAACTGATCTTCCCTGTATGATGTTGCTCTGGGTGTTACAGATCGCGAAACACTTGGACTGGCACCAATTTGCTTGACCCGCTGCAACCTAAGCACCACAGCAGATTGGGCTACGCCAACGGTTGTTGCTATGTCGTACAAGAATAACGTTCCTGGTGCAGAGCTGCGATTACAGTCCTTTTTTCAATTCCAATCTCCTACTTCCACCCCGTTAGGATGTAATATCGTTCAAACCTCATCAGGTATACAAACACTCTGTTAATGCACACAATCTACTGTTAGCGAATGCGAACTGATACCTGCACAGACAACTGAAGAAATGGGGTCTATTCGAATGGAACCGACTTAGGTAAAAGTACGTCAATGTTACTGTGTTTACTGATCAGCGTCCCTCTATGCGAACAACCAGTTAAATACAGAACAGAGGCGCCTAGTTTTTACACGTTTATTCTTGTTTTATTATCAGAACGGAGATACGATAAAATATTGAGAACAAAATCCCTATTTTACCACGAATCCATAGCTGCGGTAAATAATCAGGACTTAGCGTAAGTCTATAGCGATTCAACCAAGTCTTCCGTGAAAGTTCAGTGTTGGATCAGGAAACGGTTACCTGGCGAAAATTCTGGTCGGCGAAATGGAAGCGAGCGATTGACTACGATCCATATGTCGTATACTGAAAAACTGGAGTTTTTCCACATAGCAGATTGTATGCAAAACATTTACACGTCACGTACCTGAATATCTGCAAAAGTGTTTTGGACCCATGTGAAGTGGGGTTGATAGTGGATCGAGGGTGTATAAAGAACGGCGATGCCAATGGTATCAGGTTGCCACTGAAAAGAAGATCCCGAATCCAGAATGAATTTACAGTCTGCAGCTGAGTGTACGCTGACGTGAAACTTCCTGTCAGATTAAAACTGCGCGATGGACCGACACTTGTACTCGAGACCTATGCCTTGTCTGTACTGACTGAGCTACCCAAGCGCGACTCATGACTCCTCTTCACGGCATTCGTCTCCTACCTTCCAAACTTCAGAGAAGCCCTCCTGTGAAACTTCCAAGACTAGCACTACTGCCATGTCTCCGCAATATCGCTTCTTCCTGGAGTGCTAGTCTGGCAAGTTTCGCAGGAGAGCTTCTGTGAAGTTTGGGAGGTACGAGACGAGATATTGGCTGAAGTAAAGCTGTGAGGACAAGTCGTAGGTCGTGCTTGGGTAGCCCATTTGGTAGAGCGCTTGCCCCCGAAGGTTCTCGACATATGAGTCCCGTAGAGATGATGCATACAAAATTAGACGAGTAGCAGCCGTGACAGAGGTGCCATAATTCCCACATTCCACCCGTGAATGCAACGGGAAGAAATCTTAATACGTGGCAAAGTACAGAACAGCTCTGAAACTTACTGGCAGATCGAAACTATGTACCAGACCAGTACTCGAACCCGGGAAGGCTGTATTTCACGGGCAGCTGAGCTATCCAAGAATGACTCAGGACCGGTAGTGACAGCCAGTACCTTGTCTCCCAAGTTCCAAAATTCACAGTAATTCTCCTGCGAAACTTGCGGTACCAGCGTTCACTGAAGAAAGCATATTGCGGAGACATGGTTTAGCCACAGCCTGGGGGATTGTCTCTCGAATGAATTTTTCACTTTGCAGCGGAGTGCGTGCTGATATGTAACTTTCTGACGTATTAAAACTGAGTGCCGGACTGGGACTCGAACCTGGGAACGCTGCCTTTCGCGGGAAAGTGCTCATCAGCTGAGCTCAGCTGACGAGCACTCACGATTGACGAGGTTCTGCCGGAATTAAAGCTCTGAGGACGAGTCGTAAGTAGTATTTAGGTAGCTCAGTTTGTAGAAAAATGGTTCAAATGGCTCTAAGCACTATGGGACTTAACATCTGAGGTCATCAGTCCCCTAGACTGAGAACTACTTTAACCTAACTAACCTAAGGACATCACACACATCCATGCCCGAGGCAGGATTCGAACCTGCTATCGTAGCAGCAGCGCGGTTCCGGACTGAAGCACCTAGGACCGCTTGGCCATAGCGGCCGGCGCTCAGTTGGTAGAGCACTTGCCCGCAAAAGGCAAAGTTTCCAGGTTCGAGTCGCAATCCGGCATACAGTTTTAATCTGCCAGAATGTTTCATAGATGAAGGGAGCTAAGTACAGTGGACGCCATGCAGCAGTCTAGCAATTTTTCTGAATATTGGGCCAATAGATAGTAGATGAGGGATTTCTGACTTCTCCTTGTCCTAGTTTGGACCTTTTTCTCAGGCGTTCTTGATTTTGACTTCATCGCCTGTTCAGTTTGACGTCCTCAGTACCCTTTCCTTTGAAAATATCCCGATAGGTGTGCCGTAGACCTTCTGTGCAGTTTGGAAAGTAGGACAAATGTAGTAGTGGAGGTAAAACAGCAAGGTCGTGCCTGTATAGTTGACAAGGGAACATACCAACTTGATCTCATACGTCAAAAGGAAAAAAAGCACGCTTACAAAGGGGGCAGACCCAGCAATCGATTCCGGGCGAAAATTTGTGTTATAATACTGATAGTTCGCAGTTACGACCTTCTGAATGTACAGCTTTTAAAATTGTGCGAGTCCCAGTCCAGTGTGTTTCATCACTCGCTCTGCTCCACTGCAGCCACTTACTGACCGTGCACGAAGTGCTGTGAGTAAGAGGTTTGTGTAACACTGCTGTGACGGTATAACATGATTCGCTCAGTATGTCAAAGTGCGCGGTGTCTGACGTACAGCTTGTATCGCTGATCTATTTCCTTTGAGCGTTTTAATTTTGCGATTCACAGGTGTTGTGTAAATGAATGAAACGAATGAGTGTGGTATTAAAGAAATCGCGGAGCGCTATTTCATTATTAACACCACTATTGCGAGTTATTTCCTTTAGATTTAAAAGCTCACTATGTTAAAGTGAAGTACATTTGCAGGAGACGCGCTGTTCTTCTACGTAATTGACATGTTTAAACTGTAAATCGAAATTCATTAACTTTACTTCATAATAGTATTTCAGTCGCTTAGATTTACTCATTTTGATTTTGAGGTTTATATATAGCTGTAGAAAATTAGCACGAGAATATCGTCAAATAATAGCAAATGTATATGTGCGTGAGGCTGATACATACGTACTCACATTTGCAGGAGATTCGCTGTTCTACGTAATTAAAATGTTTAAACTGTAAATCGAAATTCATTAACTTCACTTCATAATAGTATTTGACTCGCTTAGATCTACTCATTTTGATTTTGAGGATTGTATATAATATTAGCACGAGAATATTTTTAAATAATGGTAAATATGTGCATGAGTCTGGCACATACGTACTCACGTTACAATACTTCCCCATTTTTCTCGTAGAATACCATGTGGCCGGCCGGAGTGGCCGAGCGGTTCTAGGCGCTACAGTCTGGTACCGCGAGACCGCTACGGTCGCAGGTTTGAATCCTGCCTCGGGCATGGCTGTGTGTGATGTCCTTAGGTTAGTTAGGTTTAAGTAGTTCTAAGTTCTAGAGGACTGATGACCTCCGATGTTAAGTCCCATAGTGAAAAAAAAACGTGTTTCCGAACAAAATTTCGTAACACGTTGGCAGAAGTGTCCATCTATCCCTCTTCTTCCTTCATCTTCCCTAATATTCGGTGAACAGGAGGGCTCTGATTGTCTCTCCGCTGTAGGGATGGCGGTTATCGTTGAAACAACCGGTTTTCGGTTATATGAGTTTCTTCAATGCCAGTTTAACCGGACTGTTAAAACCGCTCAAAATAACGGGCTCCTGAAATAACTGATTTTGTTTTTTTTTATTCCTGTTATTTCGAGTAATAAACGTAGAAATCAAACAAAGACTGATAAAAGGTAGGAGACGAGGTACTGGCAGAAGTAAAGCTGTGAGTGCCGGGCGTGAGTCGTGCTTCGGTAGCTCAGATGGTAGAGCACTTGCGCGCGAAATGCAAAGGTCCCGAGTTCGAGTCTCGGTCGGGCACACAGTTTTAATCTGCCAGGAAGTTTCATATCAGCGCACACTCCGCTGCAGAGTGAAAATATCATTCTGGAAAGACTGATAAATTTAGACATTAAATTAAGGAGGCAAATAAAAGCAAACAGTCCGTCCACAGTTCGGTACCCTTCTCGAAAGTGACAGGTGGTTGACTACTACTAAAAATCTCCACGACTTTCCTGTTGATTCTAATTTTTTGAAACTCTGCTCAAAAATCAGGGCTCATGCCACCATTTGGACATTACGATTAGTCAGTACTAAAGGATGCAAACTGAAGCTGAAAATCATTTTCCTGGCTAATCTGTTCGCCTTGGGCTAAAAGCAGAAGAATATTGTGTAGACACAGGCAGCCGATCAGCTATTTTCTATTTTCATTTTAAGTATGAATGAACTGTTAAGTTTTCTCCTTATGCTATGTCACAAATTTGTTGTGACTTCTCCGGCTTTTATCTTCTAAGGCAAATGGAGCGTTGTACTTCACTGATACTTCTAGACTAGGGGCAGTGCCATTCTGTAATACAGCTAATGTCCGACAGCAACACTGATTATCATATAGACCAGGTGGGGGAAGTCTTGCACGTTGCGTGTACACGTGTACCATCTAATAGCCAGACCCCACGGTAACAGGTACGTAATTGTCTCAGCGATGCAGTACCAATCCGTATGCCACGTGTTTATTGCTCGTTTCTGTCGGCATCGTAATTAAAATCTCACTGACTTTTCTCACTGTCGATTATAAATTTTAACACAACGTAAATTTTGCAAACAAAAACTACTCGTTTATTTAAAAGAAAAACAGTTATTTAACAACCAAAAAGTTTAGCATGGATAATTCATATTTTGGTTTTCTACCCTTCTGTTAGAAGAAAATAAAAACGCCTGTTGTAACTGAGACCAAACGAAAATACAATTTATTAAGAATACGCTTGCCTATACCACTTTCTTTGGCGTGTAAGTGTAACTCCCACTCCTTTGGCTACCTATTTTTCAACATAGTCTCCGTTGAAGGCGATGGCCTTATGCCATTTTACTGGGAAGCCCTGTATGTCCGGATGGTACTACTCTACTGGTCGACATCGGAGCCAACACCTTGTTGTAACAGTATCCCCATCCCCATCGTCCCCATCATCAGTGCTCTGCTTCTCCAGGAGTTCATTCTTCATTAGGTCAACAGATGGAAGTCGGAAGGTGGGATATCTGAGCTATAGGGTGAATGAGGAAGAACAGTCCAATTGCGTTCTGTGAATTAGTCTCGGGTGGGCACACTTGTGAGAGACAAACCACCTATGAATGTCTGCGATGCTCTGGTTGTCCAGCAAAAGAAAATGACAGCTGTCTGTTTGGCACTCACAAATTGATATTAGTCTTCACCGCTTTATTCACTAATGTTGTACTACCTTACACGTTTCGGCATTAGGCCGTTCTCAAAGACTCAAATATGTATAACATATTCTTAGCTAAAACGAAAGTGAATTTGTCAAACATGGATAAAAAGTATCTGATGACATCTGGATATACAATCTCTGCTTGGAACGTACCTCCGTTGCAGACGCCATTTTGAAGACAACGACTATGGGGGACGAAGTGGGGATGCTGCACCATGTTGCACAACAAATTCCGAATTTTCAAACGGAAACTGACACAGAAAAAAATTTGTTGCATTTCTTATTGAACGCCCCTCTTATGTCGCATTCTTCCGCAGAGCAGGATCTTTATCGCTAAGAAACAGGACAACAAAGTAAGACATGGTAATTATTTTCATGTTGTTTAATGCATATTACAGCACCTGTAGATTTGAAAAAAGCTTTTGATATTGTTTATTGGGTTATACCATTTGAAATTCTAACCGTAGCAGGGATAAAATTCATGGTGTGGAATGTTATACAAAACTCGTACAGAAACGGAGGGCTGAAGAACGTAAAAGGGAAGTAGTGCTCGAGTATTAGGTGACTACATTGAGCAGCGGACGGTGGGGCATGAGTGGGTGGGGAGGGGGAGGGGGGTACAGGGAGAAACAACCGGTGCGCGCGAAATTTAAAAGCTGTACATTCAGTGAGTCATATCTGCTTACTGCCATAATAATGACCCAGATTTTCGCTTTGTTGGGGCTGATATCTTGCAAGTGCGCTTTCTTCTCCTCAAAATATTAGGTCAAGTTGCCAATATTTCCTTGTCAGTCGGCCAGAGTCCCGGGTCGGCACACAGTTTTAATTGTCAGGAAGTGCCCTGGTAAGAGTTCGTTGCGCTATGTAAAACTACGAAGACTACACACTGGTAGACCGGCCGGCTAGCCGCGCGGTCTAACGCGCTGCTTCCGGAGCGGGAAGACGTGCCGGTCTCCGGCACGAAACCACCCGATGGATCTGTGTCGAAGTCGGGTGTGCCGGCCAGCCTGTGGATGGTTTTTATGGCGGTTTTCCATCTGCCTCAGTGAATGAGGGCTGGTTCCGCTTATTCCGCCCCAGTTACACCGTGTTGGCAATTGCTATGTACGCATACACCGTCATTACTCTACCACTCAGACATTTGGGGTTACACTCGTTTGGTATGAGACGTTCCCGGGGGGGGGGGGGGGGGGTCCACTTGGGGGGCCGATCCATACAATAACCCTGGGTTCGGTGTGGGGCGGTGGGGGATGGCGGTGGACTGCTGTGGCCTGTTTTGGGGTTGTGGACCACTGTAGGCTACAGTGGGACGAAGCCTCTCCGTCGTTTCTAGGTCCCCAGTTCAATATACACATACAAACGCACCCTGGAATCCTGAACGTCTGTGAATTTATCAGTGACCGTTACACCACGTGCAGGAGCGCACAGGCTGTGAGAGCGATGTAAGACCACTTCCACCGCCTCCCTGGGGAGGGGCGCTTAATCCACCGCTAGAGTGCTGTGCTGTGAGCGCAAGAAATCCCGGATTCTCTATCGGCGAGGAATTAACATAAAAGGGCCTGTCCGCGAGCCCTCTTTCGAATGCTAAGATTTTTAATCTCGACTGGCCGCAGACTCAGGGCAGCCAGTCCGGATAAAGCGCAATCCGTGGATGCTGCAGACGTCGAGGGGCGGCTGGTGGTCGCGAACGGTGTGTGTGTGTGTGTGTGTGTGTGTGTGAGCGAGTGAGTGACCCTCTCGCAGTGTCGCTGGTTCGGCAGCGGTGCTAAACCAATCGGGCGAAGAGTGGCAACTTTTAAAACAAACAGTTCTCCGCTCCCAGGGTGGGCCCGTCCGACTGGATAGATGAAGGAACGGGCGAGGACCGAGCGTCATGAATATTCAAGAGTAAACACACTGAAAGGCTTCCCCCTTCGGGCGCGGTCTGCGCCGACGGTCTCGTCCTTCTTAACCGAAAGCGAGAGCCGGCGGCCTCAGTCCCGGACGGCTTTTTAGACTCACGCCTCTCTGCCTCTATCGTTTACTGCCTCTCCGTTTCTTATTTATTTACACCGAGATTCTGATGCAACTGCGGTCTTCGACTGCATGAAGCAGACTTCAGGTATTTAAAGGTTACAGCTTTTCCTGTAGATGTACAATGCACGATGTTGCATCCTATTTGACAAGACTCTCTTCTACACGACTTTAGATAGAAACGTAAGGTAAATTTTAACTGATGGAATAACAATGGCGTCGGTAAACCTCTTTGGTTTCATAACTTCCCATTAAACTTTAGTTCCCTTCGTAAATTTCTTCTTGGTTTCCTTTATCGCTTGGTCACAATACAAACTGCATAACGACTGGAAAAGTCCACAGCCCTGCACGATATTCGGCAGGTCTACCAGTTTCTTTGGCTCTTCAGTGTATATGAGGTAAAAAAAATCAATCTGCTCTCAGAAAAAATAACGTGTTGCATGGCTTACGTCCTTCATAGTTTCGCGACATTCTGTTATTCCTCCAGTTGTAATACGTTGAGCAAGTCTTCATAAATTAACCCGTAATTAATCTCAGATCTTTTCTAAGTATCTTTTGCGTCTATACCGAATATTCAACTTAGTGAATAGCCCAATACTCCAGAATTAATGGGACGAAAGATTTATAAGCAACTTCTTTAGCTAGTAAACTGTGCTTCATCGTAGTTCTTTGAATCAGTATTACGTCAGTGTGGCAACTCTTTTTCCACAGGTCTATATTTCTTGTCATCATCCTGCCTCTCTCGGTGTGGATGTCTCTAGAAATTTAACGTGTACGCCGGAAACGGTGGCCGAGCGGTTCTAGGCGCTACAGTCCGGAACCGCGCGACTGCTACGGTCGCAGGTTCGAATCCTGCCTCGGGCATGGATGTGTGTGATGTCCTTAGGTTAGTTAGGTTTAAGTAGATCTAAGTTTTAGGGGGCTGATGACCTCAGATGTTAAGTCCCATACTGCTCAGAGCCATTTAACGTGTAAATAATCGACGTTTATTTTTAGTTGTATTCTTTGATAGTCGGTTCTTTCTCATTGCAGCCAAATTTTATTGCTCATGTACAGAGCGACATTCTTTTCACACGAACTGTAGATTATCTGTGACTCCAGTGGAAGCAGAAGTTGTGGCAAGAAACGTCGCTGCTATTGTGTCGTCACTTATGTGTATTCTCCTGAAGCTTTTATTAGAGAAAATATTTTTGTAAGTCATTATTTCGATAAGATTACAATAACTGTACCATTTCATCAGATTGTCTAACCAACGATCTTCATATCACCTGACTGCCTGCCATGGAAGTATACTAACCAATTATTACATGACCAAACACATGATACGTCAAAACAGAACCAAATCACGGCGGACGCCTTCATCGCGATAAAACGTTACAAATCAGTCATTACCAATACGTGTACTAAGGTTTCCCCTCTTCTATTTCTGTGTCGAGTTTAGGAAGAAAGATTTCTTTTACTCCTCACTGTGACTGTCTCGCTTATTATATGTATAAATTCATCTTCATTATCTCTAACGGAATTGATGGCGAGGGCAGAGAGATGTGAACATTTGTATCCGCTCTAAAAAGCGGCACTTGAAATCTTTTAAGCAGGTTTTTACAGAGTATGAGACAGGGTTATGAGATACCACGGCTGGCCTGTTAGGATTTTGAGGACCATTTTCAATAAACTGCTGAATGCGTGAGACAGGTGACAAAAGTAATGGGGCAGCGATGTGCAGTTACGCAGTTGGCGGAACTATCGAGAACACAAGGTGTAAAAGGGCAGTGAACTGGCGGTGCTGTCATTTGTACTCAGGTGATTCACGTAAAAAGGTTTCTGACTTGATTATGGCCACACGATGGGAACTAACAGACTTTGAACGCACAATGGTAGGTGGAGCTAGACGCATAGGACATTCCATTTTGGAAATCGTTAGGGAATTCAACATTCCGAGATTCACAGGGTCAAGAGTGTGACGCGGATACCTAATTTCAGGCATTAACTCTCACCCCGGACAATGCAGTTAACGACTGACAGCAGCGATAGTTGCGTACAGTTGTTAGTGCTAACAGACAGACAACACTGCGTGAAATACCGGTGGAAATCAATGTGTGCCGGTCGGAGTGGCCGAGCGGTTCTTGGTGCTTCAGTCTGGAACCGCGCGACCGCTACGGTCGCAGGTTCGAATCCTGCCTCGGGCATGGGTGTGTGTGATGTCCTTAGGTTAGTCTGGTTTAAGTAGTTCCAAGTTCTAGGGGACTGATGACCTTCGCTATTAAGTCCCATAGTGCTCAGAGGCAAAATCAATGTGAGACGTACGACGCACGTATCCTATAGGACAGTGCGGTGAAATCTGGAACTAATGAGCTATGGCGCAGACGACCGATACGAGTGCCTTTTCTAACAGCACGACACCGCCGGCAGCGCCTCTCCTGGGCTCATGACCATACCGGTTGGGCTCCAGACCACTGGAAAAGCCGGCCGGGGTGGCCGAGCGGTTCTAGGCGCTACAATCTGGAACCGCGCGACCGCTACGGTCGCAGGTTTGAATCCTGCCTCGGGCATGGATGTGTGTGATGTCCTTAGGTTAGTCTGGTTTAAGTAGTTCTAAGTTCTAGGGGACTGATGACCTCAGAAGTTATGTCCCACAGTGCTCAGAGCCATTTGAACCATTTTGAACCACTGGAAAACCGTGGCGTGGTCAGATGAGTTTCGATTTCAGTTGGCAAGAGTTGATGGTAGACTTCGAGTGTGACGGAGACCCCATGAAGTCACGGAATCAAGTTGTCAACAAGGCACTATGCAAGCTGGTGGTCGCTCCATGATGGTGTGGGCTGTATTTACATGGAACAGACTGGGTCCTCTGGTCCAAATAAACCGAATATTGACAGGAAATGGTTTTGCTCGGCTACTTGGAGACCGTTTGCAGCAAACAACGATTGGTTTGATGTATAACAGTGAGATATGTCAGCGGGCTACAGTTGTTCGCGATTGGATTGAAGAACTTTCTGGACACTTTGAGCGAATGATTTGGTGACTCAAATCGTCCGATATTAACCCTATCTAACATTCATTGGACATAATCGAGATGTCAGTTCGTGCACAACATCCTGCACCGGCAACAGTTTCGCAGTTATGGACGATCTATAGAGGCAGCATGGTTCAATATTTCTCCAGGGGACTTCCAGCAACATGTCGAGTCCTTTTCACGTCGGCTGCTGCAATACGCCGGGCGAAAGCAGGTCTCAGACGAGCTTAGGCGGTATCCCATGACACGTGTCACTTCAGATTTTCCAGCATTCTGCCTCAGAACTGGCGCTTTGCGATCATATCACTCCATATCTTCATACATTTTTGCTGGCTGTCTTGTTTCAAACCTCGGACTCCATTTTTAATTGTCAAGTGATATAGTAAAGGCTAATATATTATTACGTGTCCTAAAGATCATAACTTCATCATTTCGCTAGATGAAGGTGAAGTGCCAATCTTTCTCGCCAGAATAACATTCTGTCAAGATCTTACAGGATCATTATCATCAATATCATCACCTGAAACACATCCTAGACTTTTTAACTCGTTCCGTCTGTTTACAATTAGTCTCGCAGCATCCTCTTTTGTCTTCCCTATAATCTTTTACCTTTTGTACATACTGAGCTCTTGTCCTACTTATTCTCGATTTTGTCATTCGATCTATTTGCTCTTCCTGTTGCCTCTGAAATTGGCTTCCTATTTGGATAATATTCTGATTTTTTAATTACCATGAGTACATCTACATCTTTTCCTTATCCATTAATTTGCATCTGGTTATGTACATCCTATATCTTATTTTACTAGCTACTGTTCTTCGTAATTTTCCCCTCAAAACCCAATTCCTACAGCCATATGGTTTATAAATGATAATATAATTTTATAAAGCTTTAGATGGAATCCTCTGTGAACTTTTCTTCACAATATTTGTTGTAGATTTCAGTAGAACTTATTGAAAACGTTCACTTTATTCTCTTTGTGTCCATATGTGATGCTTTGTTGGTTCAAAAATGGTTCAAATGGTTCTGAGCACTATGGGACTTAACATCTATGGTCATCAGTCTCCTAGAACTTAGAACTACTTAAACCTAACTAACCTACGGACATCACACAACACCCAGTCATCAGGAGGCAGAGAAAATCCCTGACCCCGCCGGTAATAGAACCCGGGAACCCGGGCGTGGGAAGCGAGAACGCTACCGCACGACCACGAGCTGCGGACTGTGTGATGCTTTGTGATCTCATTATCTCATTAGTCATTTCAGTTTTAATCTTAAGTTAAGGTCCTGAAAGAAGACAGTCTTTGTCTCAGCAACAGGATTATTCACAATGAACTCAACAGACATTTAGCTAAATTAGAAAATTGCTTTATATGGACAATCACAGCTTTTGTTGACGCGTGAGGATATTATTATTTTTAAAATATTTTCTGCCTTGGCGTCAGTTGTACAGAAAAAAACAAAACAAAACGGAGTTGGAAAATATTGTATGTCCCTTAAGACAGACAACCCAACGAACATCACCCAGCACAATGCAAATGAGGTAAGCTGGGTTGCCTATCTTCAAGTGAGTGAAATATTTTGCGGGACAGTTTTATTTTACCAATGCTGTATTTCTATAATTTCATAAAGCCATGCATTGGTTCAGGGTGACTACGATGTCATTACCGATGGTGGATCGCTACGCTATGCAGAAGTGCTGACATTGGCCCGTGCGCTGGACAAATATCTGGAAAGGCGCACCTTAGGCTCAGCGCTTAGCCTCCGCTCAGTCTCGGAGTTCCACAGCCGTAATTACGATTCTGGCAGACGGCATATCGCGGTTCTCTTGCTTCATCCCTCTCTCTTTTAAAATATATATATATTTTTACCGCTGTCTGAAATAATTAGGCTTGCCTTGAGAACCAAAAGGTACGGCTCTGGGGAAAAAAAAGAGGTAGGCCAGAGAAGATAGCAGAGGACCAGCAGAATTTTTACATACGTACGCGCATATCATATATATATGCGGCTGCTCCGTGGGGATGATTCCTTTTATCTGCTTAAACCTTGTGATTGCGCGCCTGTGAACAACCGCCCAGGGACTCGGGGTGGAAGAGGGAGCGACAGCGGCCCGAGCCAAACCTACCTTTACTCTTCCCTCTCCAGCGCCCGCCGCCTCGTACTGGACCTCCCCGGACGCTCTGCTCGTCCCTTTTTTTTCCTAAGCTCTTTTTCCTCCCACAGCGCTGCCAGCGTCTGACGAGATCCCCCTGTGCAAAAGGGTTGTTCCGAATGTGCATTCGGCGGGGGCGTTTGTGAGGTACGACTGGTTAAACCTGGCATTCCGCTGCGATCCTCGCAGTTCTTCTCGCCGAGGCTGAGGATTCCAGTGTCCGACTGAAAGGTCCCGGTGACATTGAGATCATTGAAGATGGTCCACGTTCGGACAGTGGTAAAATGCGACAATTTCTAATTCCGGAAATGGTAGACAGTGAATACGATGGGCAGTAAGGGAACTGGGCTCAAAACCATGACACCTACTTCCAGTAGCGTCTGTCGATTTATGCTGTCGAAATATCAGATTCATTTCGCCAGAAAGGAGGGAAGAAACAAACGAGCGAATCAAGGCTAGTGCTTGTTAATCCCACCGATCATTACTTAGATGTGTTTACGATACATCCGGATTAGCCCAGGCAGTCCTGGTTTTTACTGCTGTCTAGGGTAATGTCTGGAGTTGCAAAAATGTCTGTAACTTGAGAATTTTATGACTAACGAGCACTATTTTCCTTACGCGTACATGGGATGGACAAAATAATACGAATTCCCGATCTATACACAATATTTGTCTTTGAGAACAACTGTATTTCTTTGCGGAATGGATTTTTAGAGCGTCTGAATACTTTCCAACGTAATTTTCTCTCATTATTTTACCAAAACATTCGCCATTTGCTTCAACGATGTTTGAACTGGAAATCTGCTCCTCACTCCCTGCTCTAAAACTGCCAGTAACTGTTCAATGATGGTGAAGTCAGGAGATTTTACTGGCCGGGAAAGACTTTTGATGATGGCCTGATGCTCCACAAACGACGTCTGAACCTGTGTGTATGGACGTATTATCATCTTGGAATTTAGCAGGGTTTGGCAGCAATATGCTAGTCGTAGTAAACAGTCTCGAGTATGTCGAGGTATTCATTCGCACCTTTCCGACCAGTGACAGTAATGATAAGTCCAGCTGAATAGTATAATGTAGCCTCCCAGCTCGTAAGGGAACCTCCCCCATGTTTGACTGTAGGAAGTAGGTAGGCCGTATTGTGTGCTACTTTTGGAGTTCTCGATACATAAATCCAGCCGTTTGTTGGAAACAATGTACACGATGGTTCAACGGACCATACCACTTACTTGCAGTCACCAACTGTCCAGGTTTTATGATCATGGCACCATTTCTTCCGCAGTTTGGCGTTACCTACCGTTGTGGTTCAAATGGCTCTGAGCACTATGGGACTCAACTGCTGAGGTCATTAGTCCCCTAGAGCTTAGAACTAGTTAAACCTAACTAACCTAAGGACATCACAAACATCCATGCCCGAGGCAGGATTCGAACCTGCGACCGTAGCGGTCTTGCGGTTCCAGACTGCAGCGCCTTTAACCGCACGGCCACTTCGGCCGGCCCTACCGTTGTTAAGCTGTTCCATGGATGTTAGTCTTGTGACGCTCCCGCAGATTTGTTCTTGTCGCCATAGTATTACCCAAGTGAAAGATCTGTTCTGCAGTCACTTTTTCCGTGGTAGTTTTATGCTCTCTGGCCACAATCCTTTTTAATGCTCGTAGATTTCTGTCAGTTAATTTCGGCTTTCGCCCAACATTCCGCCTCGCCGATGATGTTTGACCGCGCTGTTATTGCCTTGGACACTGTCCTATTGAAACATTAAACAGTTCAGCCGTTTTCGTCACAGATGCTATAGCTAAGCACGCACCAAAGAGTTGCCAGTTTTGAAGTCTGAGAGATCTCACATTTTACCGATCACTTGTGTTAGTCGTCGCAAAAAGAAGAATGTAATACAGTGGAAGATAACCTTCAAGACTTGGTATGTTGACTGTGCACTGCAGCCCCGTCGCAGTATGTACTCGTACTCGGTGGTGCCATTTTGCAACAACAGTTGCTATCTTGCACAGTGATAATATCATTTTGTCAACCCCTTGTACACGCTCGGCGTCGGGTTTTGAAACAGTCTCGTACGGCTGCGTCTCTCTCAGTCGACCTTGCAGCATACATGGACGTCGAGGGAAAGCGTGACTACCAATTTCACCTCGCCATTTCACTTAATGTTCATTTGACAACACAACAGGAGCAACGTGTTGTTCTCGTATGTGAAGTACCGAAACTCGTCTGCACGTTTTTCATAATTTTGTCATTATCCATTTTTTGTTGCAACGCTTAGCAACGGGCAATATAAAGTGTGTGTTTACAGTTAACGTAGAACAGGAATATACATGTTGGAAATTGTGTAATGGCAGTAACAATTAACGTGTTTATTGCATACCATGTACTGGAGAATTTTCTGTTGCACATAAAGGAAAGGATGATATTAAAGACCCAGTAAAAATAGTTAAACCTACAAGCCTGTTTAATGCTACTGCTTTATCAAACAAATGTGTTTTTTAGGAAATTGTGATCTGCAGTGTGCTGCTGAACAGATTACATTTTCATATCACAATGCCAGGTACGAACTCAGTGTAGAAATATCAGAGTGAGCATCCATGCTGGTTAAAAAGTGATATGACCCAAAATTTTCATCCGCTGGAACCAAAACCGACGCAGTTATTATTAACGTTGTTTCGCGATTTGTATCTGATAATGCATTGAGATCTTTGGAAAACATTAGATAGGTAATATGCGGCGATAACTGATTAGAGAGTATCACGAAATGTAACTGTTTCATTCGAGACAGCACTTCCTCGAACCTCGACTGGGACAGAACCGGCCGTCTTCGACTACTCGGTCTGACAACACTCCCATCCGTCTCCCCTAAACTTAACACGTCCGGAAATTTTAACTGGAACCAGGAAGACTCTACTCTTCTTAAAACAGGTTGAACATTACATTCACACATGCAAGTAATTACCCAAATACTATAACATCACAAATGATCACCCATTAGCTCAAATCAAACAGATAACCACTGATAAAACGTTCTCCTGAACAAACTGAACAACTCGTAATCTGTTTCTACCTAATAACGCAATGGCGGATAATGCACAGTGCGCAAAATCCATCGGCAGAGCACAGTAATTGGTGAGATATGCGATCAAACGTGAAACAGTAAAACATGCAAATGGAAATAAGCACTTTCAAAATATACGAACAAAGAAGCACTGGCAATTAAAATCAAATGAAAGGGGATAAAACTGCTTAACTTTTACCTCGTCAGTATTGATAGCAATTGTTTACATAATACGGACTATGTCGTAAGTCAATGAGTTTGCAAAATTAAAATGATTATGGAAAGAAATAAGTTAATAGACGAAACCAGATTTTAACTATTATTCTGAACGTTATTAGTAAAAAGAAACCAGAGCGGCATCGGATTATGACAATTTACAATTACGTAAAACTAATCTCCATAGCATGTTACTCTTGCTTATGGATATTGAGCTTTTACATAACTCATTAGAACAACATAGTTCGCAGTGTATCTTAGTCAGTATTTCTTCAAAACAGTTTCCACTTAGCTGATACTATCGGCGAGTTGTCGACGTTCGCCTGGTTAGTCCATGATCCTTGAGCGTGTAATCCAGTAACTGTCATCATTGTCTTGCTGAACTTTGATCGGGGGCGCCTATCATGAACATAACATCAACGCTCGATGTTTGCAGAATTAATTACGCTCTTCGTATCTGCATATAACGACGAAAATAAAACAGGCTTCCTTCCATTAACGCGTGACGTAACCTGACGTCGTAATGTTTATTACACACTTTAGCCACAGTTTTCAGATTTATGGTTTACGAGCGCGGCGCGGTTTTTTCCCAGTATATCCGTCCTCACTAAGAAAGTAAATCAAGTCAGTTGTACTGTAAATAATTAGTCCTTGGTCTAAACAGAACAATAAGCGCCGTGCGCAATTGCCGTCGCTGTTACTTCGATCTAGCGACGATTAGCACGGTATACATTCACAGTTAAAGTTCTTCGTATCAACATACGACACGAAAATGCGTTACCATATTTCCTGTTTCATTCCACAGTCCGTGTTATGCACTAAACACTTTTTGCTATCTGCAATGGCAAACAGTACCTTTACGGAGTGCACATAGCTTACTGGTCTCAAATTAAAGTTCTATGCTTAATGAGTCAAAACGCAGTTCCAGCAAATGAGCAGCGCGACAAGTAAAGTCACTAGTTCTTTAATCGCGGTTCACACCTAGATCATAAATGTAACACTGACCAAAGAACGGTATTTTTCACCGGCCATGACCACAACGTTTAACAGTACACACACGGCCGACGATCGCCCCACTCTCCTCGTTGCTCACAACTCTGTTTTGGTGCCTTCTCTTTCGACCTATCGATATGTTTCTACGTCAGTCATACATCTCGTTTCTCATAATATTTTCGAAGACTCTGATTACACCGATTTACAGTTTTATACAAAATCAAAGTTCCATATCACTCTGTCCCTAAAATAAGAATTCAAATAACATAACTATAAGAAAGTAAGCAACATCAGAATGAGTGAAAATTGCAATCACATTCAAAACAATTACAAAATGTACAGAGAAACGTATGTACACCAAGAACAAAATTTACAAAACTCATTCTGAAATAACTTTTTCAATGGATGATGAAGAGAAGAATAAAAAGAAAATGTAATAAAAGCGAAAAAATTGAATATTAGCCTGTAGCGTTATCTTCACAAACAGTAACAATGGACTGCTCAAACAGAAGTGATTCCGATTGTTAAAAATTTCAGCCTGGAGGAGGGAATTCAAGTTAAACCTTTAAATTTCGAAGTAGTATTAGGAGAAAAAAAAATTTCGATGTAGTGTCAGGAGAAACTGGTCAATTTTGATTCACCATTTTTGTCAGTGTGTGAAAAAAACAAACTTGAAGACAAGTTGGGCTGTTATACTGCTGACAACGCTAACAACAATTTTGGTGGTGTGAAGGGGGATGGTAATGTAAATGTGTTCAGAATAGTTCAAAGGTAGAAGTATTTTAGGAGTCTGTTGTTCAGCCCACAATGTATGGAAACCATTTCTGAAAAAAGTAAAGTCTAGCGAAAAATACAAGTGAGTAGATGTGGTTGCTGTGGTGGTCTTCAGTCCAGAGACTGGTTTGATGCAGCTCTCCATGCTACTCTATCCTGTGCAAGCTTCTTCATCTCCCATTACCTACAGCAACCTACATCCTTCTGAATCTGCTTAGTGTATTCATCTCTTGGTCTCCCTCTGCGATTTTTACTCTCCACGCTGCCCTCCAATACTAAACTGGTGATCCTTGATGCCTCAGAATATGCCCTACCAACCGATCCCTTCTTCTAGTCAAGTTGTGTCACAAATTTGTCTTCTCTCCAATTCTATTCAATACCTCCTCATTACTTATGTGATCTACCCATTTAATCTTCAGCATTCTTCTGGATCACCACATTTCGAAAGCTTATATTCTCTTCTTGTCCAAACTATTTATCGTCCATGTTTCACTTCCATACAAATACTTTCAGAAACGACTTCCTGACACTTAAATCTATGCTCGATGTTAACAAATTTCTCTTCTTCAGAAACGCTTTCCTTGCCATTGCCAGTCTACATTTTATATCCTATCTACTTCAACCATCATCAGTTATTTGCTCCCCAAATAGCAAAACTCGTTTACTACTTTAAGCGTCTCATTTCCTAATCTAATTCCCTCAGCATCACCCGACTTAATTCGATTATATTCCATTATCTTCGTTTTGCTTTTGTTGATGTTCATCTTATATCCGCCTTTCAAGAAACTGTCCCTTCCGTTCAGCTGCTCTTCGAGGTCCTTTGCTGTCTCTGGCAGAATTACAGTGTCATCGGCGAACCTCAAAGTTTGTATTTCTACTCCCTGGATTTTAATTTCTACTCCGAATTTTTCTTTTGTTTCCTTTACTGCTTGCTCAATATGCAGATTGAAAAACATCGGGGAGAGGCTACAATCCTGTCTCACTCCCTTCCCAATCACTGCTTCCCTTTGATGTCCCTCGACTCTTATAACTGCCATCTGGCTTCTGTAAAAATTGTAAATAGCCTTTTGATCCCTGTATTTTACCCTGCCACCTTCAGAATTTGAAAGAGAGTATTCCAGTCAACATTGTGAAAAGCTTTCTCTAAGTCTGCAGATGCTAGAAACGTAGGTTTGCCTTTCCTTAATCTATTTTCTAAGATAATTCGTAGGGTCAGTATTCCCTCACGTGTTCCAACATTTCTACGGAATCCAAACTGATCTTCCCCGAGGTCGGCTTCTACCAGTTTTTCCATTCGTCTGTAAAGAATTCGTGTTAGTATTTTGTAGCAGTGACTTATTAAACTGATAGTTCGATAATTTTCACATCTGTCAACACCTACTTTCTTTGGGACTGGAATTATTATATTCTTCTTGACGTCTGAGGGTATTTCGCCTGTCTCATACATCTTGCTCACCAGATGCTAGTTTAGTTAGTCCTGGCTCTCCCAAGGTTGTCAGTAGTTCCAATGGAATGTTGTCTACTCCCGGGGCCTTGTTTCGACTTAGGTCTTTCAGTGCTCTGTCAGACTCTTCATGCAGTATCATATCTCCCATTTTATCTTCATCTACATTCTCTTCCATTCCTATAATATTGTCCTCAAGAACATCGCCCTAGTATAGACCCTCTACATACTCCTTCCACCTTTCTGCTTTCTCTTCTTTGTTTGGAACTGGGTTTCCATCTGAGCTCTTGATGTTCATGCAAGTGGTTCTCTTTTCTCCAAATGTCTCTTTAATTTTCCTGTAGGCAGTATCTATCTTACCCCTAGAGAGATAAGCCTCTACATCCTTACATTTGTCCTCTAGCCATCCCTGCTTAGCTATTTTGCACTTCCTGTCGATCTCATTTCTGAGACGTTTGTATTCGTTTTTGCTTGCTTCATTTACTGCATTTTTATTGTTTCTCCTTCATCAATTAAATTCGTAATTTCCTCTGTCACCCAAGGATTTCTACTAGCCCTCGTCTTTTTACCTACTTCATCCTCTGCTACCTTCACTATTTCGTCTCTCAAAGCTACCCATTCTTCTTCTACTGTATTTCTTTCCCCCATTCTTATCAATCGTTCCCTAATGCTCTCCCTGAAGCTCTCTACAACCTCTGGTTCTTTCAGTTTATCCTGGTCTTATCTCCTCAAATTCCCACCTTTTTGCAGTTTCTTCAGTTTTAATCAACAGTTGATAACCAATAGATTGTGGTCAGAGTCCACATCTGCCCCTGGAAAAGTCTTACAATTTAAAACCTGGTTCCTAAGTCTCTGTCTTACCATTATATAATCGACATGAAACCAAAACGTTGCATCAAAACAAGTGTCAAGTTCATAGTGCTGTGAAATGTGGGAAAAAAACGCAAAGTGGCATTTAGAAGAAGAACAACAACACCAAAAATGCAACAGGAGCGTAATATTTAGGAAATCGTCCACGCAACCTACGACTGAAGATGCCTTGCACAAAATAAAGGCGAAACGCGTATGGCAGTAATAACTGTGTTTCATTCAGTTGCTGTCAGGCGGTCCATAAAGTAAAAATTTCCAGTGTACCGTAATCTGTGGAATTGGTTTAGAAACTGAAGGAATGTCTGTATACTTTACAGATGGACGAATTTTGCAGGAAAATCCGGTGACATTTGCCAAACAGAAATAACAATCTGTGGTGCGGTTGATTTATTCACGCCATATCGTAGATACTCAGAATGCCAGATGGTTTTTCTTCTTCGCCTTCCTTATCCAACCGTGCAAGTTGCATTCGCATGTCAGACAGATGTACTGTGCTCCGATTTACCTGAATTCATCTCTGAATCGAAGTGCAGTTCCTATTCTTTCTACAGGAACAGCGTAAAATCTTCCATTGCGATTTGTCTCTTAGATAGTCGCACACGTAGCGAAACAAATCTGGTGAATTTCTGCAACCTCTAAACGTCATGACATCACCTTAAAATAAAAATAAAAAATAAAGAAATGAAAGACAAGTAATCCGGAATCAAAAATGTATTACCTTAAATATAACTATTCTCAAGATGTCGAAATTACTGCATGGCGTTGCATAACAAATTACTATAAACGAGGATGTGAAAAAAATTGGTAATCGTTATTCAATGAAAATTAATGTTTGACTTTGTCTTGAAAACCTGACGTGAAAGGGCAAAACAGTTTTTAGATTTGAAATCAGCATAAAAAAATGCATTAGAAAAATAGCGGGTATCGGAGGCTAGCTTGTTTGTATGTACTGGCTGTTATAGGCTTTGTTTGTACTGAAATTTGAAATGGAATGCACGTGACGCTAGGACCTCCCTTCCGATGGACAGATCGCCGGGTGTAAGTCTGTTTAGTTGACACCAATTCGGCAAATTGCGTGTCGGTGAGGATAAAATGATGATGAAGGCAACTCAATACACAGTAAACGAACGGACAAAATCTCCGATCCGGCAAGGAATCATACCCCGGTCTCTCACATGGCATTCTGCCGCAGTGACCACACATCTATGGAGGCGGACGTCAGCGTATTGAGAATCGGTATTGTTAGTTGTTGTTTTCTATTGTGATATCTATGTAGTGTATTTTCTTCTATGTTTCTTCAAGTGTGAAGTCGATGTTTGGGTGGGCTGTACTGACGTTTCTGTCTATCTGTAGTATCTGGTCATGTGTGACTTAGGACACCATATGATTGAAGTTAGCGAACAGTCCTCTTTTGCAGTTTGACCTGAGAAGTAATTGTGCGATGCTGGTACGTGCCACACGCTAAACATCTATCATTCTCCAAGCAAATGGCTCAAATGGCTCCGAACACTATGGGACTTAACATCTCAGGTCATCACTCCCCTAGAACGTAGAACTACTTAAACCTAACCTAAGGACGTCGCACACATCCATGCCCGAGGCAGGATTCGAATATGCGACCGTAGCTGTCGCACGGTTCCAGACTGAAGCGCCTAGAACCGCTAGCTCACAGCGGCCGGCAACTAGCATTCTCAAATAATCAAATGGTTCAAATGGCTCTGAGCACTATGGGACTTAACATCTATGGTCATCAGTCCCCTAGAACTTTGAACTAACTAACTAACCTAAGGACAGCACACAACACCCAGCCATCACGAGGCAGAGAAAATCCCTGACCCCGCCGGGAATCGAACCCGGGAACCCGGGCGTGGGAAGCGAGAACGCTACCGCACGACCACGAGATGCGGGCTAGTATTCTCACATGAAGCTCTATTTTCAGAGCCTTTTGTCATGTTTCCGTTGCATGTTTTATTATCACTGTCTCGTTTACCTACAAATAAAAGAAAAAAATATAACTTTATTTTTCCGACACTGCAACAAGATTATATGTCAAGTTGAAAGGACTGTTTTACATCCCTTAAACTTTTTCACAGTTACAGATAATGAATTTATGTGACTATGGTTCCTGTTTCTATTCCCCGAGAAAGATACAAGCAGGTTTTAGCAGTTCGTTAATGTCGAGGTTACGTTAGCGGACCGCCATGTACTAAGGTGAAGAAAGTCAAGGGGTATCTCCTAACATCTTGTAGGACCTCCTCTGACCGGCGCAATGCTGCACCTCGACGTGGCATGGACTCAAAAACTCGTTGGAAGTCCGCTGCAGAAAAATTGAGCCATGTTGCTTCTACAGTCGTCCATGATTGCGAAAGCGTTGCCGTTGCAGGATTTTGTGCACAAACTGGCCTCTCGATTACCCTCACAAATATTCGATGGGATTCATGTCGGGCGATCTGAGTGGCCGAATAATTCTCCAGAATTGTCCAGAATGTCCATCAAAACAATCGCGAACTATTGTGGCTCAATGACATAGCACATTGTCATCCATAAAAATTCCGTCGTTGTTTGGTAACATGAAGTCAACGAATGGCTGCAAATGGTCTCCAAGTAGCCGACGATAACCGGGACCCAGTCAACACACCATGTAAACTCAGTGTACACCACTGTGGAGCCACCATCAGCTTGCACAGTGCCTTGTTGTCAACTTCGGTCCATGGCTTTGTGGGGTCTGAGCCACACTAGAATCTTATCATCAGCTCTTACCAACTGAAACTGGGACTCATCTGACCAGGTCACTGTTTTACAGTCATGTAGGGTCAAACCAATATGGTCAAGAGCCCAGGAGAGTTGCAGCAGGCGAAATCGTGCAGTTAGCAAAAGCATTCGCGTCAGCCGCCTGTTGCCACTGCATATTAACGCCAAGTTTCGCCGCTCTGTCCTAAAGTATACGTTCTCGTACGTCCTACATTGATTTCTGCGGTTATTTCATGCAGTGTTGCTGGTATGTTAGCACTGACAGCTCTAGAAAAATGTCGCGGCTCTCGGTCGTTAAGTGAAAGCCACCGACTACTGCGTTGTCCGTAATGCCTCAAATGTGTTATTCTCGGCACCCTCTTGACACTGTGGTTCTCCGAATAATGAATTTCCTAACGATTTCCAGAATGGAATTTTCTACGCGTCTAGCGCCAACTTCCAAGTCTGTTAATTCCCGTCATGGGGCCATAATCACCTCGGAAACCTTTGCACACGAATCACCTAACTACAAATGACAGCACCTCCAATGCCCTGCCCTTTTTTATACATTATGTACGCTATACTACTGCCATCTGTGTTTGTGCATATCGCTATCCCATGACCTTTGTCACCTCAATGTCAATATTACTGGTGCAATTATTGAACTATATGAAAAAAAGTAAACTAGTTACGAACTACGGCGTGCACACACTATATTCAACATGTAAATGTCAGTAGAGAGCCGCGCAGAGTGGCCGCGTGGTCTGAGGCGACGTGTCACGGATTGCGCGGCCTCTCCCGCCTGAGGTTCGAGTCCTCCCTCGGGCATGGGTGTGTTTGTTGTTCTTAGCATAAGTTAGTTTACGTTAGTTTTGTAGTGTGCAAGTCTAGGGACCGATGACCTCAGCAGTTTGGTCCTTTAGGAATTCACACGTATTTGAACATTTGTCACTAGAGATATTCGGATTTAGGTTATGACATGTTCGGTGAGCCTTCCATCATTAGCGACGATGTGGTGCAGACGAATAGCGAAATTCTGCAGTATCCTATGAAGTGTCGGAACATCGATGCTGTCGATCTCCTCCTGAGTGGCTGTTTTCAGCTGAGCAATGGTTTTGGGGTTATTGCTGTACACCTTGTCTTTAATATAGCCCCACAAAAAGGAGTCGCGTGTGTTCAGATCTGGAGAATATGGCGGCCAATCGAGGCACATGCCAGTGGCTTCTGGGTAACGCAGAGCCAGAATGCGGTCCCCAAAGTGTTCCTCCCGGACGTAAAATACCCTCCTCCTTCGATGGGGGATGAAATCACCTTCCAAAACCTTCACGTATCGTTCGGTAGTCATCGTACCACTAAGGAATATCGCACCGATTATTGTGTTACTGGACATTGCATACCACACAGTCACCCGTTGAAGGTGAAGAGACCTCTCGATCGCGAAATTTCGGTTCTCATTCTCCCAAATGCGCCAATTTTGTTCATTGAGGAACCCATCTAAATGAAAGTAGTATTCTTCGCTAAACCAAACCATACTAATTCCCATCATGCCCCGTGGCCAGCCGTGCAGTTTGAACGTCATAGCGCTAACCGTTCAGAAGTTATGACGATTTCATTTCATGTTGTTGTTGCTGTGGTCTTCAGTCCTGAGACTGGTTTGATGCAGCTCTCCATGCTACTCTATCCTGTGCAAGCTTCTTCATCTCCCACTACCTACTGCAACCTACATCCTACTGAATCTGCTTAGTGTATTCATCTCTTGGTCTCCCTCTACGATTTTTACCCTCCACGCTGCCCTCCAATACTAAATTGGTGATCCTTTGATGCCTCAGAACATGTCCTACCAACCGGTCCCTTCTTCTTGTCAAGTTGTGCCACAAACTCCTCTTCTCCCCAATTCTATTCAACACCTCCTCATTAGTTATGTGTTCTACCCATCTAATCTTCAGCATTCTTCTGTAGCACCACATTTCGAATGCTTCTATTCTCTTCTTGTCCTAACTATTTATCGTCCATGTATCACTTCCATACATGGCTACACTCCATACAAATACTTTCAGAAACGCTTTCCTTGCCATTGCTAGTCTTCATTTTAAATCCTCTCTACTTCGACCATCATCAGTTATTTTGCTCCCCAAATAGTAAAACTCCTTTACTACTTTAAGTGTCTCATTTCCTAATCTAATTCCCTCAGCATCACCAGACTTAATTCGATTATATTCCATTATCTTCGTTTTGGTTTTGTTGATGTTCATCTTATATCCGCCTTTCAAGACTCTGTCCATTCCGTTCAACTGCTCTTCCAAGTCCTTTGCTGTCTCTGACACAATTACAATGTCATCGGCGAACCTCAAAGTTTTTATTTCTTCTCCATGGATTTTAATACCTACTCCGAATTTTTCTTTTGTTTCCTTTACTGCTTGCTCAATACACAGATTGAATAGCAACGGGGAGAGACTGCAACCCTGTGTCACTCCCTTCCCAACCACTTCTTTCCTTTCATGTCCCTCGACTCTTATAAATGCCATCTGCGTTCTGTACAAATTGTAAATACCCTTTCGCTCCCTGTATTTTACCCCTGCCACCTTTAGAATTTGAAAGTATTCTAGTCAACAATGTCAAAAGCTTTCTCTAAGTCTACAAATGCTAGAAACGTAAGTTTGCCTTTCCTTAATCTTTCTTCTAAGATAAGTCGTAAGGTCAGTATTGCATCACGTGTTCCAACATTTCTACGGAATCATTTCATATAGTTCAGTAATTGACGACCCGCCGGGTTAGCCCAGAGCGCTAATGCGCTGCTTCCTGGACTCGGGTAGGCGCGCTGGCACCGGACCGAATCCGCCCGGCGGATTATCGACGTGGGCCGGTGTGTCAGCTAGCTTGGATGTGGTTTTTAGGCGGTTTTCCACATCCTGCTAGATGAATACCGGGCTGGTCCCCACATACCGCCTCAGTTACACGACACACAGACATTGTAACACTTCCGCACTATTTCGTGGTTTACACTAGACGCAATTGGGGGTGTGGTGTGGCGGCAGGAAGGACATCCGGCCACCTCTTTAAATTAACCTTGCCAAATCCGTTGTAACCACGCCGACGCTGCGAACATTGCTGGACGAAGGCGCAAGTGATAGAAAGAAAGAAAGTTTAGTAATTGACACTCTATAAGTTGCTTACAGTACATGGGAAACTGAGTGTTCCTTTGAAAGGCAAACCGACTCGCCTCAATTGATTGTCGGCCGACGTGCAAGTGGCTTTTGTCGCACCCGGTGGTTGGGACTGCGCTCTCGCTATAATGATTTCGCAGCCGAGAGTCGCTGGATGTAAAATAAACAGCTGCTCGCAGTCCGTCAATCAGGCCCGGAGGCAGCTGCTGTTCTGTGCCGTGGTGCGGTGAAGCGCGGTGGCTTTCGCAGGGTTTCCACGGGCGGTCGGTCGGCCGCACGCGGCCATACCGGCGACAATCGCTTCGCGCCACCGCCGCCTGCCGACCACCGCAAAGTGATTTATCGTCGCGCCACGGCCGTCAGCTCGAAAATCCGCCGAGCATTACGCTGCACTCCTCTGCGCCGCCCGCTTTCGATTGAATCCGCGAACGGAACTCCACCCACCGCCGGACAAATTAGTACAGCTTCGGATGACGGACTGTGCGGTTTGCTCTGGCCTCCTGACAATCGTGGAACTGCTGTGAACAAATCACTGGTTGCTTGTCGTTTAGCTTCAGGACTTTCAACACAGAGTTTACTAGCACCCAGAGTTTTCACCAGGGCGAGTGAGCTTCAAAACTGATAAAACCTTGCCTCTGAAGATGTTACACAGCAATAAAAGGTGAAATATTTCTCTACAAAAAAACCAATAATAAGAGAAAATAATGTACAATTGTGTCTACTTAGCCACCAGTAATAATATTACAATTGTTTCTACTTAGCCACCAGTAATAATAATAATAATAATAATAATAATAGGATACAGACAAAAAATAGGAATAGACAATACAAATATTAAAGAAGAACTAAAAGAAAAATATAGACAAAGACTAACAAAAATACTGAAAACAGAATTGACAGCAAGAAACAAGACAAAAGCTATAAATACCTACGCTATACCAATATTGACCTACTCATTTGGAGTAGCGAAATGGAGTAACACAGACCTAGAAGCACTCAATACACTTACACGTTCACAATGCCACAAATATAGAATACATCACATACATTCAGCAACAGAAAGATTCACATTAAGCAGAAAGGAAGGAGGAAGGGGATTCATCGACATAAAAAACCTACATTATGGACAGGTAGACAATTTAAGAAAATTCTTTCTAGAACGAGCAGAAACTAGCAAAATACACAAAGCAATCACTCATATAAATACATCGGCTACACCACTGCAATTTCATAACCACTTCTACAACCCTTTAGATCACATAACATCAACAGATACGAAGAAAGTAAATTGGAAAAGAAAACACTACATGGCAAGCACCCGTATCATCTAACACAGCCACACATCGATCAAGACGCATCCAACACATGGCTAAGAAAAGGCAATATATACAGTGAGACGGAAGGATTCACGATTGCAATACAGGATCAAACAATAAACACCACATATTACAGCAAGCATATAATTAAAGATCCCAATACCACAACAGATAAATGCAGACTTTGCAAACAACAAATAGAAACGGTAGATCACATCACAAGTGGATGTACAATACTAGCAAATACAGGATACCCCAGAAGACATGACAATGTAGCAAAAATAATACATCAACAGCTTGCCTTACAACATAAACTTATAAAACAACACGGTCCCACATACAAGTATGCACCACAAAATGTACTGGAGAATGATGAATACAAATTATACTGGAACAGAGCCATTATAACAGATACAACAACACCACATAACAAACCTGACATCATACTCACCAATAAAAAGAAGAAATTAACACAACTAATCGAAATATCCATACCCAATACAACAAATATACAAAAGAAAACAGGAGAAAAAATTGAAAAATACATCCAACTGGCTGAGGAAGTCAAGGACATGTGGCATCAGGATAAAGTTGACATTATACCAATTATACTATCAACTACAGGAGTCATACCACACAATATCCACCAGTACATCAATGCAATACAGCTACATCCAAACTTATATATACAATTACAGAAATCCGTAATTATTGATACATGTTCAATTACCCGAAAGTTCCTAAATGCAATATAACATATACCGTACAGTTAAAAGGAAGTGACGCTTGATCAAGGTCCGCGTCACTTTCCATTTTTAACCAGACTTAACGTCTGAGAAAGTAAAGAAATAATAATAATAATAATATTAATCTACATCTACATTCATGTTCCGCAAGCCACCTGACGGTGTGTGGTGGAGGGTACCTTGAGTGCCTCTATCGGTTCTCCCTTCTATTCCAGTCTCGTTTTGTTCGCGGAAAGAAAAATTATCGGTATGCCTCTGTGTAGGCTCTAATCTCTCTGATTTTATCCTCATGGTCTCACGGCGAGATATACGTAGGAGGGAGCAATATACTGCTTGACTCCTCGGTGAAGGTATGTTCTCGGAACTTCAACAAAAGCCCGTTCCGAGCGTCTCTCTCGCAGAGTCGTCCACTGGAGTTTATTTATCATCTCCGTAACGCTTTCGCGATTACTAAATGATCCTGTAACGAAGCGCGCTACTCTCCGTTGGAACTTCTCTATCTCTTCTATCAACCCTATCTGGTACGGATCCCACACCGGCGAGCAGTATTCAAGCAGTGGGCGAACAAGTGTACCGTAACCTACTTCCTTTGCTTTCGGACTGCATTTACTTAGGATTCTTCCAATGAATCTCTGTCTGGCATCTGCTTTACCGATGATTAATTTTATGTGGTCATTACATTTTAAATCACTCCTAATGCCAACTCTCAGATAATTTATGGAATTAACTGCTTCCAGTTGCTGACCTGCTATATTGTAGCTAAATTATAAAGGATCTTTCTTTCTTTGTTTTCGCAGCACATTACACTTGTCTACTTGAGGTTCAATTGCCATTCCCTGCACCATGCGTCAATTCGTTGCAGATCCTCCTGCATTTCAGTACAATTTTCCATTGTTACAACCTCTCGATATACTACAGCATCATCCCCAAAAACCTTAGTGAACTTCCGATGTTATCCACAAGGTCATTTATATATATTGTGAATAGCAACGGTCCTACGACACTCCCCTGCGGCACACCTGAAATCACTCTTACTTCGGAAGACTTCTCTCCATCGAGAATGACATGCTGTGTTCTGTCATCTAGGAACTCACCAATCCCATCACACAATTGGTCTGATAGTCCATATGCTCTTACTTCGTTCATTAAACGACTGTGGGGAACTGTATCAAACGCCTTGCGGAAGTCAAGAAACATGGCATCTACCTGGGAACCCGTGTCTATGGCCCTCTGAGTCTCGTGGACGAATAGCGCGAGCTGGGTTTCATACGATCGTATTTTTCGAAACCCATGCTGATTCCTACAGAGTAGATTTCCAGTCTTCAGAAAAGTCATTATACTCGAACGTAATACGTGTTCCAAAATTCTACAACTGATCGACGTTATAGGTATATGTCTATAGTTCTGCACAGCTTTTCGACGTCCCTTCTTGAAAACAGGGATGACATGTGTCCTTTTCCAATCTTTTGGAACGCTACGCTCCTCTAAAGACCTACGGTACACCGCTGCAATAAGGGGAGCATGTAATAATAAAGTATGCAATTGCGACTTTACCTGTAGTTACTTGAACTTTTGGTAACTGGGTTATACACAGCTGTGTTTGTAAAGGATGGCACGATAAAGTAGCGGGGTCGGGCTGTACACGTCTACTTTCATGCTGCTAAACTCGCTACATTTAATAACCTGTACCAGTGATCCATCAGTCAAATATTCTATGCATTGGCTAAAATTGCAAATTGATAAAATAGGCAGAGATATTAAACAAAACATAAATGAATAATTAAAAAAGGGTACTAGTATAACGTCTGACACTTGTGTAGGGCACGCTAGAGAATTACGTTGAACGATCATAGAACGCAGGCTTTCACGGCCGGCTTTTCCTTCAGTTAAAACGTCCGGGCTCAGAGGCTGTTGTCGATGTATAAAACTGCTTCGTGACGTTTCGTCTCAATCTGCGGGAGACATCTTCTTAGGTAAAACGAAAGGTATCTCCCGCAGTTGGAGATGAAACCTCAGGAAGCAGTTTCATACATCGACCACGGCCTCTCAGTCCAAAAGTTTGAACTATGTTGAATATTTTCATTCAAGTAAGCCACTTCAAAATAGTTCAAATGGCTCTGAGCACTGTGGTCATCAGTCTCCTAGAACTTAGAACTACTTAAAACTAACTAACCTAAGGACATCACACACATCTATGCCCGAGGCAGGATTCGAACCTGCGTCCGTAGTAGTCACGCGGTTCCGGACTGAAGCGTTTAGAACCGCTCGGCCACACTGGCCGGCTAAGCCACTTCAAACAAACGGAAAGTGGTCCTACACTTTCTAGTTATAATACAGAAGAAAGATAACCTTATAAAAATGCAATGAAGTTCCATTAAGTGCATTACAAGAATGGTAGCAGAATCCCAAAGGTAAATAACAATCAGCCAAAACATGTGAAAAACTAAGTCCATTTTGTGATCACAACACACAAGATATTCGTCAGATCAAAAAATGCAGAGTTCAGCATGACGATTTAGAGTTTAATACATGAGAGATTATGAGCAGGAACTCATAATCTGTCTGGGCTCAGTTTCCAAGTGGAAAAGTTAAAGTCCTGTGGAACATATTCAAACTTCATGGAAGTAAAAGTTCCATCAGTAATTGTATGCTACATTTATTTGCTGTGGTATTATGGAGGTTACGATGTTCTGACAAGCATTTGCCTAATGAAGAGGATATAAAAACATAATAAATAAAAAAATAGATACTGTTGTAGCTTTGAAGGATGATAGCTATAGTGCTACGCTATCATCTGAGATTTTGTGTTTTGAAACTGCATGACGCATTTAAGAGTTGTTAGTTTCAAGGTTTACTGTGAATGTATCTGGTCACTTTAAATTATTAACTTTTGTTTTCCTGTGATACTGAAAATATTGTTGTTTTACTAGATGTACCTTGTTTTTCTGAGATCACAGGTGTATTCATATTTGCTGTATTCTGGAACTATGATTAATTACTGAATTTCTAAGAGTTGTAAGTAGCCATATTACAGACTGCCTTAAACTCCGCCATTTCTGGAGCACTTCCTGCACCATAGCCACTCAAGTAACTACCGTCGACATTCCCTTGTCTGGGATTACCCATTGCCGACTCCACTCTACCCACTTTTTACCTGGGCTGATCCATAGCGGTCGCTTTGGTCAGTCTCGGCATGCAACCCCATAAACCCTGAGCCCACCGGCTAGTGTTCAGCCACACAAACGGTTTTATATTGATTCATACCATTTCTAGGTGGCCGACATGTTTGCCTTCAAACATGTAATGTTACAGGATAAAACTACCTACCATCTAGAAAGCTAGATTAGTGTTCAACGCCCCATCGACAACATCCCTGAGGCTCGGATTTCAGGAAAGGAAATAGGCCCCGATCTTTTGAAGTAGCCATTGTTGACATATGTCTTAAGCGACAATGACAATAATTGAAACATCCCTATAAGTTTCCGAATTAATCTTTCACTCAGCGGGGAAGTGTGCAACCTTTTGAAACATCCTGGCAAGGTAGTACAGAATGAATGACAATGGGTTGCAATGAAAGAGTGTCCACTTCCTCATTTCTGTTACCACAGACAACATGTAACTGTTGCCATTTGTACTAGAAATGCAGGACACGGGTGGGCCTATATGCACTCTGCCACATCCATAATGTTTCACTCATCTCATGTCTTCTAAGGATGTCCTTGCCCCTGCACAGACATAGCATCAGGTCGCGAGCCTGTTGTTCTTGAGGCGAGGCTGTAAGAAATTAGTGAGGTGACTAAGGCTGTTAACGCTACGAAATAATCACTCAGAATTAAAACCGCGACAGCAGAGGCCTTTTTAATTACCAGACGAATCATGTGTCAGTCTGCTGACACTGTATTTTACAATCGTGTACCCATGAAGTATCATAGTTCGTGTTAGTAACACTTATATTCCTCGTACACTCAGCACACTGGAGAAATTACGTTCACAGAATAACTTACACATCTTGTACTCTGTTCTCTTCTGCTTTGCATGTAGCGTCGTGATTATGTAAGATCAGTCTATATGGCGCACAACTCAGATCTTAATTGTGCAGCACAAAACACAAACTCTACTGTACAGCCACTTTCAGTCGACTGACGTAGCTTGAATCACTTCTCACGGCTCCTATTTTTTGGCGGGAGCAGATTACGCACGAAATACTTCATCTGAAATATATTATTTTAACGTTAATGAAAATTATTGTAAAAGCGGCTTCTGAAGTAAATGAACGATAGATTACTAGTGAGAGAGTAATTGGTATGATAGACAATTAGATCTGAGCTGTACTTTTCCAGACCGGAGCCGCGCTGCTGCTACGCTCGCAGGTTCGAATCCTGCCTCGGGCATGGATGTGTGTGATGTCCTTAGATTAGTTAGGTTTAAGTAGTTCTAAGTTCTAGGGGACTGATGACCACAGCAGTTGAGTCCCATAGTGCTCAGAGCCATTTGAACCATTTGAGCTGTACTTTATAAAATATCAATAAGTAAATGACGCAGTGGCATCCAATCAGAATACGATCCTACTAGATTTGCCCAGTTTCCCACGCAAATGAATCCACTGTACCATCTGTTGTCTGTCTCTCAATTCTCTTCTTACTTCATTCGTAGCTAAAGCAGACTCATCCAAACTTCGAAATGAAGCTTTGGGTAGGATATTATGGCTTCAAAAGCCAGAAATGTCACACTGGTAGATGAAAACTATATGCCAGTTTGGGACTCGAAACAGGAACTTCGCCCATAGCTGGCAACGCTTTACCACCTGAGCCATCCACGCACTTCTGATATGTCATAATCACCAGCTCACTCACTCAGAGATACGTCCTCGTTTTCCAAAATTCAGTAATAGTCATAACGCGAAATATTTAAAGTGGCAAGGAATACGAAAAGAATCATGAAAATTTCGTAGGCTTTTTAGACTTAATGGTTCAAATGGTTCAAATGGCTCTGAGCACTATGGGACTTAACTTCTGAGGTCATAAGTCCCCTAGAACTTAGAACTAGTTAAACTTAACTAACCTAAGGACATCACACACATCCATGCCCGACGCAGGATTCGAACCTGCGGTCATCAGTCCCCTAGAACTTAGAACTAGTTAAACTTAACTAACCTAAGGACATCACACAGATCCATGCCCGAGGCAGGATTCGAACCTGCGGCCGTAGCGGTCGTGCGTCGACTTAATGATGCTTCTGATGTTCTCGGCTAAAACAGGTAATGTGGACAATATATGACTTTTCCTACAGCCACTGTCACGATATTTTTATTTGCAATGATCAAGAATTTAAATTTAATCTTAAAATGTTTCGGGTATCATTTTATCATATAGACCCTAACCAACAAACAGACATCAGAAAGAAATGCAATGCAGCTGAACGTGCTGCTTTTGAACTGCCTGTGGGTTTCACTGGCATATTTCATAAAACAATGGAATAACTCATAAAATGCCGGCCGGTGTGGCCGAGCGGTTCTAGGGGCTACAGTCTGGAACCGCGCGACCGCTACGGTCGCAGGTTCGAATCCTGCCTCGGGCATGGATGTGTGTGATGTGCTTAGGTTAGTTAGGTTTAAGTAGTTCTAAGTTCTAGGGGACTGATGACCTTAGAAGTTAAGTCGCATAGTGCTCAGAGCCATTTGAACCATTTTTTGGACTCATAAAATAACATGTTCAGTCCAATTGTATCAGTTTCACGTCTAATTTTTTACTGCACGACATAAAACAGAATACCCAGAACGACTAGAGATAGGACGTTCATATTCACAGGACATGTACATCAGTACGTTCTACAGAAATAATTAGCATTTGAACCATGTCGGTCAGCGGGTTCGTGGTCATCATCGATATCGCAGCGCAACACCATCTACCGGTAATATGTGTCTATGGCTCTCGTTTTCGCTATAAACCGAAAGTAATGGTGCAGCGTGACTTGAAAAGACGCGCAGGATGCCTCGCAGATGTATGAACGAACCGTACCTTGAAATCAGTAAGTTTGAAACAGGGCCCGTTATTTGCATGAAAGAATGTGATGCGACCATCCGAGAACTGGTGCTTGTGTGGAACGAAGTGTTTCGGTAGTGCAACGGGTGTGTGCAGAATGGTTCAAGGAAGGCTGTAGAACACGGCGAGATGGGCTAGGCCGCACCACCCAGACCACCCCCGAGTGAATCAACTGTATCAATACCCCATCTGAATGGCATTGCAGGACAGGTCTGTGTCATCCTCAGCTCTGGCGCAACGGTGTAACATGTCTTACACTATCACGGGTGACAATTCGTCGCCGTTTATTACGCCATGGGTTACGTGCGTGTCGTCCACTTGTCCGCCTACCTTTGACGAATGTGCAGAAACATACTAGGTGGCAATGGTGTGTGGAACGATGTTACTGGAATGAAATCAGACAATGTTTTCGGGGGAGATGGTGGAATGTCGCACCGCCTGTGTTCTGCAGACTCACTAGAGAACGCCTTGTCCTTAAAAAGAAGCGGTGAACATGGCACAGCTTCCGTTTGCTTAAGACAACAACATCCCACTGGATGAGGGGACGCCAGAAGACTCTGCTCGATAAAAATTGTGATTCTTAGGAACGCGGTGGCAGAGAAGTCAGGACAGGTAATATCTTCTCAAGAGTCTCGTGAAAGAAAAGAGCACTTAACGTTAATGTTTGGTTGTTGACTAGCATTCCTGTGGGGGGCGGTCGACGTCAGTGTGGGAAGCTAGAATGTTGAGGTTATCTGCTTCTGATGCGAGTGTGTTCGACTGGTTCCTCTGTGCTGACTACGCTAGTGGGAGTTAACTGTTATTGCCTGTTCCTTTGACTGGGAGCTGTGTCTCGCGTCTGCTTTGCTATGGGTAGTGGAAGCAGATAAAGCGAACTGCTCGGAGTTCAGGTGGCACGTGATGGAGAGCGAATCTCCTTGGCGTGAATCACTCGGTTTTGGGTCGTGACTGAAGTCATCCATCCTACAGTCGGCGGTGGAGCTGACTACGTCATCTGCGCGATGACTTAGGGAGGCACACTTCGATAGCAGCGTATCTCCATATGTTCCTCGTGAACGAAGCAAGGGAGAGACTTGTAGCAGCATTAGGTCACTTGCAGCCATAGTCATCGAGCCATCCGAGGCAAGAACCCCGCGCAATTCTAGGTTTAGAATCAGCAACGAATGGTTGGACGGTTAGATTTGTAATATGTCACCTTTCTTCCCCAGTGTGGTTTTTGTTATTTTAAATTTTGTCACGAGTATAAAATGCCATCGCAGAAACAAAACATTAGATTGCCGATAAGAAAAGAGAACATAAAATTAGGAAAAAGTAGTCGTTAGTTTATTATTTTTCTTTACCACCTCAGAGACTAGTTTCATTCTCGTGGGACAGTTCGCTCCAGGCCAAGAAGAAATTTACATTTACATTTACATTTACATTTATACTCCGCAAGCCACCCAACGGTGTGTGGCGGAGGGCACTTTACGTGCCACTGTCATTATCTCCCTTTCCTGTTCCAGTCGCGTATGGTTCGCGGGAAGAACGACTGTCTGAAAGCCTCCGTGCGCGCTCTAATCTCTCTAATTTTACATTCGTGATCTCCTCGGGACGTATAAGTAGGGGGAAGCAATATATTCGATACCTCATCCAGAAACGCACCCTCTCGAAACCTGGTGAGCAATCTACACCGCGACGCAGAGCGCCTCTCTTGCAGAATCTGCCACTTGAGTTTATTAAACATCTCCGTAACGCTATCACGGTTACCAAATAACCCTGTGACGAAACGCGCCGCTCTTCTTTGGATCTTCTCTATCTCCTCCGTCAAACCGATCTGGTACGGATACCACACTGATGAGCAATACTCAAGTATAGGTCGAACGAGTGTTTTGTAAGCCACCTCCTTTGTTGATGGACTACATTTCCTAAGGACTCTCCCAATGAATCTCAACCTGGTACCCACCTTACCAACAATTAATTTTATATGATCATTCCACTTCAAATCGTTCCGCACGCATACTCCCAGATATTTTACAGAAGTAACTGCTACCAGTGTTTGTTCCGCTATCATATAATCATACAATAAAGGATCCTTCTTTCTATGTATTCGCAACGCATTACATTTGTCTATGTTAAGGGTCAGTTGCCACTCCCTGCACCAAGTGCCTATCCGCTGCAGATCTTCCTGCATTTCGCTACAATTTTCTAATGCTGCAACGTCTCTGTATACTACAGCATCATCCGCGAAAAGCCGCATGGAACTTCTGACACTATCTACTAGGTCATTTATATATAATGTGAAAAGCAATGGTCCCATAACACTCCCCTGTGGCACGCCAGAGGTTACTTTAACGTCTGTAGACGTCTCTCCATTGATAACAACATGATGTGTTCTGTTTGCTAAAAACTCTTCAATCCAGCCACACAGCTGGTCTGATATTCCGTAGGCTCTTACTTTGTTTATCAGGCGACAGTGCGGAGCTGTATCGAACGCCTTCCGGAAGTCAAGAAAAATAGCATCTACCTGGGAGCCTGTATCTAATATTTTCTGGGTCTCATGAACGAATAAAGCGAGTTGGGTCTCACACGATCGCTGTTTCCGGAATCCATGTTGATTCCTACCGAGTAGATTCTGGGTTTCCACAAACGACATGATACTCGAGCAAAAAACATGTTCTGAAATTCTACAACAGATCGACGTCAGAGATATAGGTCTATAGTTTTGCGCATCTGCTCGACGACCCTTCTTGAAGACTGGGACTACCTGTGCTCTTTTCCAATCATTTGGAACCCTCCGTTCCTCTAGAGACTGGCGGTACACTGCTGTTAGAAGGGGGGCAAGTTCTTTCGCGTACTCTGTGTAGAATCGAATTGGTATCCCGTCAGGTCCAGTGGACTTTCCTCTATTGAGTGATTCCAGTTGCTTTTCTATTCCTTGGACACTTATTTCGATCTCAGCCATTTTTTCGTTTGTGCGAGGATTTAGAGAAGGAACTGCAGTGCGGTCTTCCTCTGTGAAACAGCTTTGGAAAAAGGTGTTTAGTATTTCAGCTTTACGCGTGTCATCCTCTGTTTCAATGCCATCATCATCCCGGAGTGTCTGGATATGCTATTTCGAGCCACTTACTGATTTAACGTAAGACCAGAACTTCCTAGGATTTTCTGTCAAGTCGGTACATAGAATTTTACTTTCGAATTCACTGAACGCTTCACGCATAGCCCTACTTACGCTAACTTTGACATCGTTTAGCTTCTGTTTGTCTGAGAGGTTTTGGCTGCGTTTAAACTTGGAGTGAAGCTCTCTTTGCTTTCGCAGTAGTTTCCTAACTTTGTTGTTGTACCACGGTGGGTTTTTCCCGTCCCTCACAGTTTTACTCGGAACGTACCTATCTAAAACGCATTATACGATTGCCTTGAACTTTTTCCATAAACACTCAACATTGTCAGTGTCGGAACAGAAATATTCGTTTTGATCTGTTAGGTAGTCTGAAATCTGCCTTCTATTACTCTTGCTAAACAGATAAACCTTCCTCCCTTTTTTTATATTCCTATTAACTTCCATATTCAGGGATGCTGCAACGGCCTTATGATCACTGACTCCCTGTTCTGCACTTAAAGAGTCGAAAAGTTCGGGTCTGTTTGTTATCAATAGGTCCAAGATGTTATCTCCACGAGTCGGTTCTCTGTTTAATTGCTCGAGGTAATTTTCGGATAGTGCACTCAGTATAATGTCACTCGATGCTCTGTCCCTACCACCCGTCCTAAACATCTGAGTGTCCCAGTCTGTATCTGGTAAATTGAAATCTCCACCTAAGACTATAACATGCTGAGAAAATTTATGTGAAATGTATTCCAAATTTTCTCTCAGTTGTTCTGCCACTAATGCTGCTGAGTCGGGAGGTCAGTAAAAGGAGCCAATTATTAACCTAGCTCGGTTGTTGGGTGTAACCTCCACCCATAATTATTCACAGGAACTATCCACTTCTACTTCACTACAGGATAAACTACTACTAACAGCGACGAACACTCCACCACCGGTTGTATGCAATCTATCCTTTCTAAACACCGTCTGTATCTTTGTAAAAATTTCGGCAGAATTTATCTCTGGCTTAAGCCAGCTTTCTGTACCTATAACGATTTCAGCTTCGGTGCTTTCTATCAGCGCTTGAAGTTCTGGTACTTTACCAACGCAGCTTCGACAGTTGACAATTACAATACCGATTGCTGCTTGGTCCCCGCATGTCCTGACCTTGCCCTGCACCCATTGAGGCTGTTGTCCTTTCTGTACTTGCCCAAGGCCATCTAACCTAAAAAACCGCCCAGCCCACGCCACACAACCCCTGCTACCCGCGTAGCCGCTTGTTGCGTGTAGTGGACTCCTGACCTATCCAGCGGAACCCGAAACCCCACCACCCTATGGCGCAAGTAGAGGAATCTGCAGCCCACACGGTCGCAGAACCGCTTCAGCCTCTGATTCAGACCCTCCACTCGGCTCTGTACCAAAGGTCCGCAGTCAGTCCTGTCGACGATGCTGCAGATGGTGAGCTCTGCTTTCATCCCGCTAGCGAGACTGGCAGTCTTCACCAAATCAGATAGCCGCCAGAGAGGATTTCCTCCGATCCATAGCGACACACATCATTGGTGCCGACATGAGCGACCACCTGCAGATGGGTGCACCCTGTACCCTTCATGGCATCCGGAAGGACCCTTTCCACATCTGGAATGACTCCCCCCGGTATGCACACGGAGTGCACATTGGTTTTCTTCCCCTCTCTTGCTGCCATTTCCCTAAGGGGCCCCATTACGCGCCTGACGTTGGAGCTCCCAACTACCAGTAAGCCCACCCTCTGCGACCGCCCGGATCTTGCAGACTGAGGGGCAACCTCTGGAACAGGACAAGCAGCCATGTCAGGCCGAAGATCAGTATCAGCCTGACACAGAGCCTGAAACCGGTTCGTCAGACAAACTGGAGAGGCCTTCCGTTCAGCCCTCCAGAATGTCTTTCGCCCCCTGCCACACCTTGAGACGATCTCCCACTCTACCACAGGTGAGGGATCAGCCTCAATGCGGGCAGTATCCCGGGCAACCACAGTCGTAGTCCGATCGGGGGATGCGTGGGACGAGCTGGCCGTCCCCGACAAACCCCCATCCGGACCCCCACAGTGATGCCCATTGGCAACAGCCTCAAGCTGTGTAACCGAAGCCAACACTGCCTGAAGCTGGGAGCGAAGGGATGCCAACTCAGCCTGCATCCGAACACAGCAGTTGCAGTCCCTATCCATGCTAAAAACTGTTTTGCAAAGAACGTCTGAACTAATCTACAGAGAGCGCAAACAAATCGACAAAATTTAAACGGTTATTAAAATACAAGATTGCCTAGTAAGTGCAGTAATGCTGCTACTTGCGCACTGCTGACACTGCTCGGCGGCGGAAGGAGACTACGCCAATTTACACTATTCAGGTACTAAAACGCGATGCTACAACTCTCAAATTCTATAATACGCCCGAAATTTATGAATTAAACAATGCAAGTACCAAAAAGACGCAAAGAAATTAAGAATTAAACTATGTAACAAATGAGTGAGCTAGGAGTATACGACTTGCTGCTGCAGCTGCTTGTCCAACGGCGGCAGGGAGCACACTGTGACCAACCGACACTGGCCGTTCAAAACAGAAACAGAAGACAAACGACTACGCGAATTTACACTATTCAGGTACTAAAACGCGATGCTACAACTCTCAAATACTATAATATGCCCGAAATTTATGAATTAAACAATGCAATTACCAAAAACACGCAAAGAAATTAAGAATTAAACTATGTAACAAATGAGTGAGCTAGGAGTATACGACTGGAATGCAGTGAGCTTGGTGACCAGAAACCGTGTTGTTGTTAATTGTCTATGCAAAGAAAAAGTTTTCATAATAATAATATGATTCCGTCTAAAAGCAATAACTGCAGGTTCGATTTACAAACGTTGACATGGGAAGACGATAAAGCGATTAAGGCACGCGAACGTCGCCTCACCAAATTGACTGCTACCAAGTAATTTAAAAGACCAGAAAATATACAAAAAGGTTCATCAGAAGAGGAATGCAGGGCTACGCACTATACTAGAAAATAAAGTGGAAATAATTCAAATAGCATTATTATTTTACAACAGAATTCAAGGCACAGGAATAATACAACTGTGTAGCAGAAAAGAAAAAAGAAATCACTATGTTCTATTATTTTAACATAATGATCAGAATTAATGTCACAGACATAATGTATACAAAGACGACGTTTATCAACAACGATTTAGCCCTCTTTTCATAATCTGATTCTATCTGGTTTAGATAGGATAGCTGCTTGAAATAAAATGATTTGCTAGAGATTTCAGGTGAAGCAACAGTAAGATTAGTTTGTGTGTAACACGAAGATGTCGATAGTGATTTTTAGCTTTTTCCTTCTTGCATTTTTTGAGTCTAGTAATCACTCATCTTCATAGCTAAAGTCGTGGGAACGAGTGTCGTAGACCCATGAGAAAAATAACTGCACATATTTCTTGAACATAAATCATCTCGGTCTTTCCCCCACACATTCCAGATAAATGTTAGGTTACGTGTTAAGTTTTTACTGACGCTCTGTAATTTCAGTGAGTAGAGTAACCTTGTTGATTATTGTATGCAAACCCACCACAATAAATCTGTTGTTGCGCCAATCTAATTACTGATTACTTTTCAAGTAGGGGTTAAAAACGTGTCCTCGTGCACAGCAGTTCTGTAACCACTGGATCATGGAGGTTCCCTGCGGCACTAGCCCCAGCGTGTCAGGGAACAGAACCAACTTTGCTTCGTCATCGCTGGGGGTCTCGCAAACTGTTACTGTTGGCTACATGCTCTGAATGGTGTGCAGCGCACTCAAGAACTCAGAGCAGATGAACTCCAAAGGCTTAATAGATCTCAATTCATGCGTTGTCCTCAAGATCGAACGTGTCTCTACATCATCGACGATGAATTAATTTTTTTAATGTGTGTTGTGACACTATCGGTATAAATCGCAGAGCAACAGCCGTTTTTTCCCTGTTTAGTCCCATTTCGTGCAGACTATCGTACAGCTTCGACGATGCTTCATGATGTTAAATAACATTGTTTTAAAAGTCTAGCCTGAAAACTGCCTCTCTTGAAACTAAAATAATATTGGGCCTTTATAGCAGCCAGTACGGGTGACAACTCCACTTTGGGGTACGGGTAAAAATTATTATTTGATACACACCAAGTGCTGCTAAGTCTTTTTTGACTTGGGTCCCAAATGGCTTTGTCGCTCTTGGGAAATTGGGAAATTTCCACTGGTAGTCCCTCAACCAAGTGGTCGGTCGCTCAGCCAAATATTATGCTTTTTTTTTTTTTTGAGTCCTCAATTACTGACTTTGATGCAGCTCGACACGACTTCCACCCCTGTGCGAACCTCTTCATCCCAGAGTAGCACATGCAACGTACCTCCTCAATTATTTGCTGGATGTAGTCCAATCATCCTGTCCCTTCTCCGTGTCAGTGTTGTAGACATATTCCTTTCCTCACCTCAGACGGCCGATGTGGCCGAGCGGTTCTAGGCGCTTCAGTCTGGAAACGCGCGACCGATACGGTCGCAGGTTCGAATGCTGCCTCGGGCATGGCTGTGTGTGATGTCCTTAGGTTAGTTAGGTTTAAGTAGTTCTAAGTCCTAGGGGACTGATGACCTCAGATGTTAAGTCCCATAGTGCTCAGAGCCATTTGAATCATTTTTCTCACCTCATTCCTCACCTTATCAGTCCACCTAATATTCAATATTCGTCTAAAGCACCACATCTCAAAGCTTCGATTCTCTTCTGTTCCGGTTTTACAACAGTCCATGTTTCACTACCATATAATGCTGTGCTCCAAACGCACATTCTCAGATATTTCCTCCTCTGCGTAAGGCGTATGTTTGATACTAGTAGACTTCTCTTGAGCAGGAATGCCCTTTTTGCTTCTGATGTTCTTCTTGCTCCATCCGTCATACAATAGTTTGCTGCCTCGATAGAAGAATTCCTTAACTTCATCTACTTCGTGACCGTCAATCTTGATGTTAAGTTTCTCGCTGTTCTCGTTTCTGCTTCGATTTACTCTCAGTCCAAACCATTCCATTCAGCAGGTCATGTATTTCTTCCTCACTTGATATTCTTTCACCTTGAATTTCAGTTCCACTCCTGAATCTTTCTTTTATTTCAATCATTGCTTCTTCGATGTATAGATTAAACAGTAGGGGCTAAGGACTACATCCCTGCCTTTCACCCTTTTTAATCCGAGCACTTTGCTCTTGGTCATCCACTCTTATTATTCCGCCTTGGCTCTTGTACGTATTGTATATTACCCGTCTCTCCCTATAGCTTACCCCTATTCTTTCCAAATTTCTTACATGTTGCACCATTTTACATTGTCGAATGCTTTTTCCTGGTTGACAAATCCTATGAACGTGACTTGATTTTTCTTTAATCTTGCTTCCACTATCAACGGCAATGTCAGAATTGCCTATCTGGTGCCTTTACCTTTCCTAAAGACAAACTGATAATCTAACACATCTTCAATTTTCTTTTCAATTCTTCTGTCTATTGTTTTTGTACCCAGCTTGAATGCCTGAGCTGTTAAGCTGATTGTGCGATAATTCACGCAATTTTCAGTTTTTGCAGTCTTCGGAATTGTGTGGATGATACTTTCCCATAAGTGAGATGCTATGTCGCCAGACTCATACATTCTACACAGCATAGTTTTTTGGTTGCCACTTACTCCAACTATTTTAGAAATTCTGATGGAATGTTTTCTATCCTTTCTACCTTAAATTCTGACACTGGATCCCCTACCTCTTCTTCTATATCGACTCCTGTTCCTTCTTCTGTGACATCAGACAAATCTTCCCCTCATAGAGGCCTTCAATGTACTCTTTCCAGCTATCCGCTCTCTCCTCTGCATTTAAGGGGAGTTAGAGTGAAAAAAAACTTTTTTCACATTTTAGATTTTTATCTCACCATAAAAATCTGCAATTTTCCGAATAAAATAGCCATTTGAACCATTTTTGAAGATTTGCCCCCACTTGTGGAGAGAGTCTGAACATCTTCCACGCTCTTTCGGATGCGGTTCAGAGTAGCCCAAATTGCTCGAGGTGGGTCTAACCCAGCTAAAATATCCCATACGGTTCGAAACAACAATTTTCATTATTAAACTCGAATCATGTGTCACATATTTCATTGAACTACCAATAAAATGATACAAGGTGCATTAGACATAAAAAAAACTTTTCTTTCTGCCAACAAAATAGCGACGCTGAAGACCTATGTCTACCGTACTGTTTGTGTTATCTCAAAATGATCATTACCCTTGTTGTTTACCACACGCTCTGCATATTAGCTGTTAGTTCCACCCACGTATATTGAATTTTCAACCGTCACTGTATTATTGTATGTAAAGAACTACATATTTTATTTTATTTATTTGTCTAAACTAGCACGATTTTGACCATAAGACCCTGTCATAGATCTGACGAAGCATTCTACACATTTTACATTATGCACATTACAATAAGAATATGACACCGTCAAAAGCGTACACTGCGTACAATCACCGCAAGGTTTGATAGAGATAAAAGAACAAGACTGTGACGACATTTCGTCGGAAACATTACAATTGGTACGATGCTCTGTTAAACAACGTTCTGACGATACATTGTGGCTCAAGGTGGCAGTTTTTTTTAAAAAGTGTAAGGCTTCAAGGTACATGACACAACAAAAATTGCAAAGTATTTTTCTTAGAGATTCCTTGACCCTGTTGTACTTAATCGGTGTTTTCGCCAGTGGATAAATAATGTATGAGTTTATTCTACTTCCATTTCTTCTTTAGTGCGTTCGAAGATTTTTTTAACCAGTTTTGGAAACCTCTATTTTTCACATCCACATTCAATCCTGGCAGGACACTTTATGAAGTTCGTTACATCAACAGACCTCTGCAGCTGTTTGCCAAAGTTCCGTGAGTTTATCCCAGAACCAGACAGTGGAAGAGATGTACTCCAGGATCGCGATTAAAGATTAATTTATCACGCGGCAGCTTGTATGGCGACCCGAAGAGAGAATCGAGACACGCCTCGTCACCCGCGACAAATAGCAATATTGTATAAATGGAAACCTGATGACGAAGCCGTTCCGTCGCACAATGGAGGTGGCAACAGAGGCGGTTGACGCCCGCCGGCAGGCCTCGCCGTGCACTGTGCAGGGCGAACCACCTCGGCGCCGGGCCGCGCAGCGTCGCGTGACACGTCAGCGCACTTGTTAAGGCAGCTGACGTCCGTCCGACCGCCCCATTAGACCGCATGACTGTCCATAAAACGGCGGTTGTCGCCGCTCGTGTCAGATGCGGTCCCGTCTCCGTCCCATCGCGCTCCTTTTGTGCCCTGCGCTGTGGATTTCAGTTGTTCCACCTGTCGAGCAGCAACGAGTACGAAAATCTCCGCCAACCGCCTTGTGGCCATAGAGAGCAACTTCATCCCCCGCTGGCCACTAAAACTGCAACGGAAAATTGGAAATTTGCGGTAATGTCTTATGGGATCAAACTGCTGAGGTCATCACTCCCTAAGCTTGTTGTTGTTGTTGTTGTGGTCTTCAGTCCTGAGACTGGTTTGATGCAGCTCTCCATGCTACTCTATCCTGTGCAAGCTTCTTCATCTCCCAGTACTTACTGCACGCTACATCCTTCTGAATCTGCTTAGTGTATTCATCTCTTGGTCTCCTTCTACGATTTTTACCCTCCACGCTGCCCTCCAAAGCTAAATTTGTGATCCCTTGATGCCTCAGAATATGTCCTATCAACCGGTCCCTTCTTCTTGTCAAGTTGTGCCACAAATTCCTCTTCTCCCCAATTTTATTCGATACCTCCTCATTAGTTATGTGTTCCACCCATCTAATCTTCAGCATTCTTTTGTAGCACCACATTTCGAAAGCTTCTATTCTCTTCTTGTCCAAACTACTTGTCGTCCGTGTTTCACTTCCATACATGGCTACACTGCATACAAATACTTTCAGAAACGACTTCCTGACACTTAAATCTATACTCGATGTTAACAAATTGCTCTTCTTCAGAAACGCTTTCCTTGCCATTGCCAGTCTACATTTTATATCCTCTCTACTTCGACCATCATCACTTATTTTGCTCCCCAAATAGCAAAACTCCTTTACTACTTTAAGTGTCTCATTTCCTAATCTAATTCCCTCAGCATCACCCGACTTAATTCGACTACATTGCATTATCCTCGTTTTGTGTTTGTTGATGTTCATCTTATATCCTCCTTTCAAGACACTGTCCATTCCGTTCAACTGCTCTTCCAAATCCTTTGCTGTCTCTCACAGAATTACAATGTCATCGGCGTACCTCAAAGTTTTTATTTCTTCTCCATGGATTTTAATACCTACTCCGAATTTTTCTTTTGTTTCCTTTACTGCTTGCTCAATATACAGATTAAATAACATCAGGGAGAGGCTACAACCCTGTCTCACTCCCTTCCCAAACACTGATTCCCTTTCATGTCCCTCGACTCTTATAACTGCCATCTGCTTTCTGTAAAAATTGTAAATAGCCTTTCGCTCCCTGTACTTTAACCCTGCCACCTTCCCTAAGAGTACCCACTACTTAACGCTAACTTAGCTAAGGACGTCACACACACCAATTTCCGAGGGAGGACTCGAACCTCCGACGCCGGGAGCCGCACGGAGCGTAACAAAGCGCCTCAGACCGGTGGATACCTCGCGCGGCTAAAACTGCAACACTGGGGAGGACAGTAAACAGAGAAATTTTACTTATTGTGCGTAGTGCGTAGTGTATGACGAAATTTGTACATATGCTGAAGGGGCTAAGGTTCGATTTGCGATCCGGTCGGGGATTTTCTCCGCTCGGGGACTGCGTGTTGTAATCTTCGCATCGTCATAACTGAGACAAAAGTCGCCTCAATGGCCTATGTCTCAGCCTACGTAACTTCGTACCAGGGTACGGCTTCACCCTATTGGATATTCTGATTGTCGAAGAACACTGTTGAGGTGGCTGTACGGACGCAGTCATCAGTCTTCTGACTGGTTTGATGCGGCCCGCCACGAATCCCTCTCCTGTGCCAATATTTTCATCTCAGAGTAGCACTTGCAAACTACGTCCCTAGTTATTTGCTGGATGTATCCAAATCTCTGTCTACCTCTACAGTTTTTATCGTCTACAGATCCTTCTAGTACCATGGAAGTTACTCCCTGATCTCTTAGCACATGTCTTATCATCCTGTCTCTTCTTCTTGTCAGTGTTTTCCAAACACTCCTTTCCTCACCGATTCTGCGGAGAACCTCCTCATCCTTAACTTATCAGTCCACCTAATCTATAGCGGCCGCTGTGGCCGAGCGGTTATAGGCGTTTTAGTCCGACCAGAGTTATTGAATATCTTTTCTTTTCCATCCCATAAGAATAGATAACTGTTTATTTCCGTGAATGAAGAACGTTCAGTTTATCTTGACTTACGTTAGGAAAAATACTGAGCAATTAAGAAGACTTGCTATCATAAATGCCAAATTATAAGGTCGTTTACTGATTGCTGTTTAGCTCATGGATGTTTTAGGATGATCTCGGAAAAAACTGTCTGTAATTGAGTATTTATAAACTATTTAAAATACCCTAGTGACTTTATTTTTATTTACATCTACAAAATGGCTCTGAGCACTATGGGACTTAACATCTGAGGTCATCAGTCCCCTAGAACTTAGAACTACTTAAACCTAACTAACCTAAGGACATTACACACATCCATGCCCGAGGCAGGATTCGAACCTGCTACCGTAGCGGCAGCGCGGTTCCAGACTGTAGCGCCTAAAACCTCTCGGCCACACCGGCCGGCTTATATCTACATCTACAAGGATATTCTGCAGATTGGTAATCTGGCTTTCAGGGCAAAATGTCCGGCTTCATATAACGCCGAGTTTGTCTCTTCTGTTTTTGGACCTGTCAACGCCAAGTCCAACGCCCCATTTACGGACGTAGGTCACAGGCTCATGGATAACACGCGACCTTCCATTGTCTAGTTGTAATTTAACGTCACAGCAATCGCACTTAACACATCTGAAATGTAACGGCTACACGAACCAAAGGTTATTGTATTGTGTACATATGGTCACTTAAACCATGGAGAGACACACAGGGGTGTATTACATCCCCTGCATATTTCTCCTCTCAATTACGCACATTATTTTTACATTCAAATATTTTGGTCAGTGTGTAAGCTACGTTGATATTATTACCCCAAGCAGCTAATAGTTTTCTTCGTCAGTTCTGCTCTGCCTGGGCAGTCATATTGATAAATAGGTAATGTGGGGTTCGAAGCACCCCAGCGTGTCTTCCACGTATCAGACCGAGCGAGATGACAAGCAGGATGTAAAGCAGATGTAGCTTCTGCCAATCTGTACCAACAGCTGTGACATAGAAACAGGGAACGTCTACATTTTATGTAAGCAAATTTTATTATCGCTGTAATACTTCACTTTCTCTATCTCAACTTTAATGTTGCATGTCCAAAAAAGTGATAATCTTTGTCTCTTTGTATGTGTCTTTTCATCCTTTCACTAATATTAAGGCAAAAATATTTTCTTGTTAAAATAACAATGGAGAATTTAAACTTTCACTAACTTATAGTTGAACTGCAAGCAAACGACAGTCAATACTTTTAAGAAATTAATATATAATGGGATAAGAACCCCTGTGTGTGATTTACACTGTCTGTTTATAAGAGGGGCGTTCAATAAGTAAACCAACACATTTCTTTCTCTGCCAATTTCGTTTGAAAAAAAAAATACAGAATTTGTTGTGGACAATCGTGGAACATTCTCACTTCAGCCCCTATAGTTTCATGAAGTTCCGATAGGTGGCATCGCTATACGTAGCCTTCAAAATAGCGTTTGTAAGGGAGGTGCATTCCAACCACAGAGGTGACACTGAGTTCCTTTTGGCGGAAAACTAAAGCATCGCGCGCGGAGTGTCTACGGAGACCTAGCAGTGAACAAAAGCACGATGAGTCGTTGGGCAAGGAGTCTGTCATCATCGCAACAAGGAAGCGCAAAACCGTCAGATCTCCCGCACGCCTGTCGCACACGGTTTTGACTCCTGCATTGTTGAAACGTGCGGACGCCCTAGTTCGAGGATCGCACCGAAGTTCCTCGTTGCTCAACTGCAAGTCTCTGTTAGCAGTGCTGAGACACTCGTCCTCCAAAGGTGCGGCGCTGCCTGAACGTCATAAAGAGCTTCCATCTGTTTGGTCCAATGAAGGATGCTCTCCGAAGGAAGCGGTACGTGGATGATGGGGAGGAAGCGCGTCGTCGACCAGTAGATGGTACCAAGCGGGCGCACAAGCCCATCCAGTAAGGTGGCGTAAAGCCGACGAAATGATCTGAAATTGTGATGAAAAACAGGAGTTCGTAGCCAAAAGTGTGGGGAATAATGTGGTATGTTGGAATCCTGAGCGGAACCAACTTCCATTCAGAGAAAAAGGCGTTGCATTACTTATCGAATGCTTCTCGTATTTCGTCGAACGTGATCGTAAAATCGCTGACGTAACCGGATTAAGCCGACCACCAGGCAACGCTAGTCGCACATGAGTTGTTGTGCTCGACTCACTCCCGAGCAGCTGCCAAGGTCACGAGTAACGAGCGAGATTCACGCGCGCACTGAGCTCCTCAAGTAGAAAGTAAAAACAGAAACCGTTTGTTTTATCCGAGGAACAACGCTGCGAAAAGCCCACCTGTGGCGACCTGCCTCTGGAGCCAGATACGGAGGGGGATGGGTGGCACTGGCTGGCGTCTCGGCGGCAGGCGGCCCGGGCATACCTCTGGACAAAAGGCCGACACGACGGAGCACAGACACCGCACCGCACGGCACAGCCCCTGCCGATCAGGCCGGCCAGATTGGAAACCGAAGCCTGCAGCCATCCCGCCCACGCCATTCGGCCGGCGCGCGATCCCCCGAGAGAAACGGAACCGGCCGCCTCCGATAAAAAGATTCCCCTGAATACGCCGCGAGCCGCGGGAATTAGAATAAGCAGGATTTTCATATTCAAACAAGAAGCCCCCTCCCCCACCCCGTCCCCACTACCTCCTCTCTGTCTCTGTCTCTCTGCGGCCGGTCGCCGAGCTACACAAAAGGAGCGAGCGAGTTCGGGGGCGGGAATGGAAAGGGTTATAAGGATTATTGTGCCGGCCGCATTGAAGTGCAGGCCGCTGGAAATAATAGCGGGAGACCAAACCTATTCAGCAACGGTCGTGGGAGGGAAGAGTGAGGAACTTTTTTTTATTCTCTTCGTATTATTCCTTTCTGGTAAACGTCCTTTGACGGTTCGATTCGTCGAATGGGCCGCTCGAAGACATTCCAGCACCTGCGACTGATCCCGGCATTTGTCCTCGCTTCTCCGTCGCGCGGCTGATAGCCGCTCCCATCCGGCCTTCCTTACCGTTAATAGCCAATATCGAATGAAGCCCGACCTTCAGCGGCGGGCGGTGCAGCAACCCTTTGCTTCCTCTCGCGGCCCTGTAACCCGACCTGTGACGGGTGATCCAAGTGGGTGGGTCTGTGTTCCACGTTCCCCACCGCACGGGGGTTGCTGGCACCTGACAACCGCCCCGACAGAGTCTGCAATGAAAGTACGCACCCTATCATTGCTTACGAGGTTGACATGGAGAACTGCTGGTCAAGATACGAGTGTATGCTCAAGGCAGAGAAATGAAAACTTGCTTTCCTGCTATTCAAAAATGGCTCTGAGCACTATGGGACTTAACTTCAGTCCCCTAGAACTTAGATCTGTTGTTGTTGTTGTTGTTGTGGTCTTCAGTCCTGGGACTGGTTTGATGCAGCTCTCCATACTACTCTATCCTGTGCAAGCTTCTTCAACTCCCAGTACTTACTGCAACCTACATCCTTCTGAATCTGCTTAGTGAATTCATCTCTTGGTGTCCCTCTACGATTTTTACCCTCCACGCTTCCCTCCAATACTAAATTGGTGATCCCTTGATGCCTCAGAACGTGTCCTACCAACAGGTCCCTTCTTCTTGTCAAGTTGTGCCACAAACTCCTCTTCTCTCCAGTTCTATTCAATACCTCCTTATTAGTTATGTGATCTACCCACCTAATCTTCAGCATTCTTCTGTAGCACCACATTACGAAAGCTTCTATTCTATTCTTGTATAAACTATTAGCGTCCATGTTTCACTTGCAAACACGGCTACATTCCATACAAATACTTTCAGAAACGACTTCCTGACACTTAAATCTATACTCGATGTTAACAAATTCCTCTTCTTCAGAAACGCTTTCCTTGCCATTGCCAGTTTACATTTTATATCCTCTCTACTTCGACCATCATCAGTTATTTTGCTCCTCAAATAGCAAAACACATTTACTACTTTAAGCGTCTCATTTCCTAATCTAATTTCCTCAGCATCACCCGTCTTAATTCGACTACATTCCATGATCCTCGTTTTGCTTTTGTTGATGTTCGTCTTATATGCTCCTTTCAAAACACTGTCCATTCCGATCAACTGCTCTTCCATGTCCTTTGCTGTCTCTGACAGAATTACAATGTCGTCGGCGAACCTCAAAGTTTTTATTTTTTCTCGATGGATTTTAATACCTACTCTGAATTTTTCTTTTGTTTCCTTTACTGCTTGCTCAGCTAGAACTACTTAAACCTATCTAACCCCAGGACATCACACACATCCATGCCCGAGGCAGGATTCGAACCAGCGACCGTAGCGGTCGCGCGGTTCCAGATTGTAGCGCCTAGAACCATTCGGTCACCCCGGCCGGCTCCTGCTATTCATTTTGTTCTTACCGAACGAGTGGTTAGCACACTGGACTTGCATTCGGGAGGACGACGGTTGAAACCCGCGTCCGGCCATCCTGATTTAGGTTTCCCGTGATTTCTCTAAGTCGCTTCAGGCAAATGTCGGGATGGTTCCTTTCAAATGGCCGACTTCAAAATGGTTCAAATGGCTCTGAGCACTATGGGACTTAACTGCTGTGGTCATCAGTCCCCTAGAACTTAGAACTACTTAAACCTAACTAACCTAAGGACATCACACACATCCATGCCCGAGGCAGGATTCGAACCTGCGAACGTAGCAGTCGCACGGCTTCAGACTAGCACCTATAACCGCTCGGCCACTCCGGCCGGCTCGCCCACTTCCTTCTCCACCCTCCCCTCATCCGCGTCCGCAGCTCGTAGTCGTGTGGTAGCGTTCTCGCTTCCCGCGCCCGGGTTCCCGGGTTCGATTCCCGGCGGGGTCAGGGATTTTCTCTGCCTCGTGATGACTGGGTGTTGTGTGATGTCCTTAGGTTAGTTATGTTTAAGTAGTTCTAAGTTCTAGGGGTCTGATGACCATAGATTTTAAGTCCCATAGCGCTCAGAGCCATTTGAACCATTTGAACCCTCATCCGATGGACCGATGACATCGCTGTTTGGTCCCCTCCCCCAAATAAACCAGCCAACCTACCATTTTGTCCTTCTACTTGCATAAAAATTTGGTTGACAGCACATCCGGAACCGAGCGTCGTGGAATGAGCTAATTAACCGCTTCGGTTCTAAAAGTTTTATTTGTTCAATCACGACCGGTTTCGAGCGATTATCAGCCCATTTTCACGTGAAACAAGACTGCAACACGAACATGGAGAAACTATAATAAAATATAGTGCACCACCTAACACTTGGTTAGCATTTGGTTAGTTATAATAAGAGAAATGCACTGCCCAGCTGTAAATATGAAGCTGATACGTTCGCGTTAGTGAGAATGGAACACGGGATACGCGTCACATAATCAACAAAATTACTTACAGATATGGGCGGTCATAGGTAGAAAACTAGGAGGATATCAACTGACAAGATAAGAGTACTTGCACGATGAAACACGCGGCCGCCGTGCACTGGACAACAGGGTGTGAGCAGGTGACAGCACACGCGAAGGCGGTAGGCGGCAGCCGCCCACCAAACCTGGCAACCATCGTATTGCAGAGGAAAGTAAAGCCACCTAGCGGTGCCGCGCGGGATGAGCCGAGCGGTCTCAGGCGCTGCAGTGATGGACTGTGCGGCTGGTCCCGGCGGAGGTTCGAGTCCTCCCTCGGGCAGGGGTGTGTGTGTTTGTTCTTAGGATAATTTAGGTTAAGTTGTGTGTAAGCTTAGGGACGGATGACCTTAGCAGTTAAGTCCCATAGGATTCCACCACCTAGCGGTAAATAGCGTCAGAACTGACTAGCCCGATCGGTAACAAAGATGGAAACATACTGTGTAACTGATCAAAAAATGGTTGGATATACACAGTCAAAATATATCAGAAATGTTAAAATTATGTACTTGAGCAAAAATAGTGAGAGTGCCCAGCCATCTGTTAAAATGATTTAAAAGTTGGATTAGATTGGATTGGATTAGTACTTGTTCCATAGATCATGAATACGACACCTCGTAAAGATGTGAACGAGTCAGGTTAATAAAAGGCGTCTATACAAGATACATTAGACAAAATATTACATGACACTCAATAATTTTTTATTTTATATTTATTTATTTTTGGAGGTTGGGAAATTACCCACATACTATATCCAAAAATTCATCTAATGAGTAGAAGGAGTTACCATTAAGAAATTTATTTAATTTCCTTCTAAATGATATATGGCTATCTGTCAGACTTTTGATGCTATTAGGTAAGTGACCAAAGACTTTTGTGGCAGCGTAATTTACCCCCTTCTTAGCCAAAGTTAGATTTAACCTTGAGTAGTGAAGATCATCCTTTCTCCTAGTGTTGTAGCCATGTACACTGCTATTACTTTTGAATTCGTTCGGACTCTTAATAACAAATTTCATAAGAGAATATATATATTGTGAGGCTGCAGTGAAGATTTCTAACTCTTTAAATAAGTCTCTGCAGGATGATCTTGGATGAGCTCCAGCAATTATTCTGATTACACGCTTTTGTGCAATGAACACTGTTTTACTCAATGATGAGTAACCTCAGAATATGATGCCATACGAAAGCAGAGAATGAAAATAGGCGTGGTAAGCTAATTTACTCAGATGTATATCGCTAAAATTTGCAATGAAATTAACAGAATAAGTAGCTGAAGTCAAACGTTACAGCAGATCCTCAGTGTGCTTTTTCCAGTTCAACCCCTCATCAATGCATACACCTAGAAATTTTGAATATTCTATCTTAGCTACCGATTTCTGATCGAAGTCTACATTTATTAAGGGGGTTATTGCATTTACTGTGTGGAACTGTATATACTGTGTTTTGTCAAAGATTAATGAGAGCCCATTTGCAGAGAACCACTTAATAATTTTATGAACAACATCGTTTACAATTTCACCAGTTAATTCTTGTCTGTCGGGTGTGATAACTATACTTGTATCATTGGCAAAAAGTACCAGCTTTGCATCTTTGTGAATATAGAATGGCAAGTCATTAATATATATTACGAACAGCAGAGGACCCAAGACCGAACCTTGCGGCACCCCATTCTTGATTGTTCCCCAGTTTGAGAAATCACCAGTTTTTTGAATATTATGTGAACTGTTTATTTCAACTTTCTGCACTCTTCCAGCTAGGTATGATTTAAACCATTTGAGCACCATCCTATTCATACCACAATACTTGAGCTTATCTAGAATTCATATTCAAGAAACTCACAAACAGGCCAACAATGTCAAGATGAATATAAATAAACTTAATATACTGACAACTGAGTATCCACAAGGAGAAGGAGCACCAGTTGCCGATTAAAATGAAAGGGCTGAACAGAAAATTACAATCCTTGTAACTAAACAAGGTTGAGCTGTTTACGATCTTTTATTATAGTTTCTCCACGCTCCTACTGCAGTCTTGTTTCACCTAAAGGTGGACTTATAATCGCCAGAAAGCGGCTGTGATTGTATTTACAAATATTTTACAGCTGAAGTGGTTTATTATCCACTACTTCTACGTGCCTTTTGCAAGATCTTATGATGTCTGTATGGTGAATCATGGTGTACAGGCTGTAAAAAACTACGCATATAAAATTTTTAAATGTTTCCAGCGGACAAAAGAGAGACACTTTTTATGCGACAAAAATATTATAGGTGCACCGCTTCCCTGTTACGTGTGCATGAAGATTTCGACGCTAGTCATGTTCTGAGGCAGTGTTCAGACCGCCGTGTATTGAGTATTATGTTAGACATTCTGCTGAAAGTATCCTCTGTTTACAATAGTATACAATGCCATCTGCGTGCTACTGATTATCTAACACGCACAATAACCAGGTTTCTGGCAGATAATGGCTGCAGCTTCACCCAAACCGACAAGCAGTTCTGTTTATCTATCGTCGTCTCGTACACTAAACGCTTTATCTCCACTCGCAAAACAAATTCCGTAGGAAAATTCAGCAACAACTCTAAAACAATATTCTTCACACTATAGGTTGTCTCTGAATATCAGTAGTGCTTATCCTGAAGCAACTTATAGAACATAGGGCCTTAAAAATCAAAAAGACAGTAATAACCTTCGTGGACTTCACAAAAGCATCTGACTCCATCGACAGACAGACTCCTGTTAGGATCCTGAAGAACAGAGGACTTGATGGAACTACACAAGAACTCATAAAAGAAATTCTGACAGACACAAAAGCGAGGTTGAGATTCAGAGGAGCACTGTCAGAAGAATTTGAGATCAAGACTGGTGTTAAATAGGGAGATGGATTGTCACCATTGTTGTTCAATATAGCACTGGACGAAGTGATCAGGCAGTGGAGAGCAATAAATGAGGAAATGGGAATACCAAAGACCCATGTGGGGGACAAAAAGGACAACAGGGCTCAAGTGGACTGCCTAGCCTTTGCAGATGACATAGCAATTGTAAGTGAGACGGAAGAAGACGCAAAGACACAACTCGACAACTTAAGTAAGGCAGCCAGAAAAGTGGGACTGAGGATCGCCTATAACACGACAAAAACATTAAACACCACTGCAAACTGGGAAACACCGGAAGGCACTGTGCAAATGGTGGACAAATTTAAATACCTGGGAGAATTTATAACAGGAAGGAACAGGAGCAAGGAGGGAATAACAGAGAGGATAAAGAAGATGCCTTCTGCGTGACGAGAGAGGTATACAATAAAAAGAATGTATCCACAGAGGCAAAGATAAGCCACTACAAGGCAACAGTGAGGAATGCAGTATTACATGCTGCTGAGACGATGACACTAGGAAGAAATGGGGCAGAGCAACTAGAGAAAGAAGAGAGGAAAATACTGAGAAAAATACTAGGTCCCAAAAGAGGTGGAGAGAGGTGGATGCGAAGACCTAGGGAAGAATTGTACCGGAACATGAGAACAATATCCGGGGAAATCGGACTCAAAAGGGCAAGGTTTGTTGGGCATGCAGTTAGGATGAGTATGGACAGAATGACGAAGAGAATGTGGGAAACAACAGGGAGGACAAGGGGAAAGACAGGAAGCAAGTGGATTGTTGAACTTCGGAAGGACTGGTTGGAATTGGGGATCAAGGTCGAAGGGAAGGAAAATTGGAGGAACAAATATACACCAAAAAATATGCCGGAGATCAATGACAGAGAAGAATACAGGAAAAGATTAGAATGTCACCAGTGGAGCCGCCAGGAGAAACAGAAACTGAAGATCTCGGAAGAAGAGCGGGAGAGGAGAAGAGAAAGAATGAAGAGGTTCTGGGAGAAGAAGAGGAAAATGCAGTCCACGAAGGGGTTACCCGTGGTCCTACAGAGGCCGTAACGCAAGAAGAAGAAGAAGAAGAAGAAGTAGTGCCAAAACCTTCTTGGAATCCCTAGCGGAGAAACGGCACGTCTGTGAAGTTTTTACCATATAAAAAAGTTTTTCTCTTTATCTTCTTTGAACACTGTAAAATTTAGTATAGTTAGTTTTTTTACACCCTCTGTTGTCAATACCGTTTGATGGGGTGACTGTCGTAGAATACTGGGCCATCACGAATCAAAGAGTGGAGCGATTGATTGAACTTATATGTACTCACGCCTCAAACAAGTATAAATTTAAGAACAAGCCATAATTAGTTAAAAGACATATGCCTTCACTTACATGCATTACTTAAGAAAACAGTTCAGCAAATAACCTCTCATCAAAACAGCCTTAGCCAAAATGTCTTTCAATTTTTGAAACAGGTTTGCCAACAGCAGTGAATTCAGAACGTTACAAATAGAAGGGCTGGCACTTGATGCAAAAGTCAAAACTTCTTATCTGAAGAAAGAATTATGTTCCTGAGGAAAAGATACTTCAGTTAAAACAGACCGGCTAGTGCGGCTTAATTGTAAAAGATTAAATGAGGCAGTACACACATACAACCATAATCACCGAAGGAAATTCTTGATCATATGGTTTTCTTCGGGACATTATCATGCAATCACAGGAAATGAACCTCAGAGACTGTCGCAGCAAATCATAAGGAAAATTAACTTTCAGAAAATCCGGCTAAATTAGATTATTGCTACTACAATAATACAGTACACTCGTGGTAATGTAAGGGATAGACAACGTTAGATTCTTTAAAAAAATAAACCACCATTTGACTATGTATTATTACATTTATCCAGGTCTCAGCTTTTATGCCATTATCAAGTACAACCTTAAAGGTTGCTATTTCATTATTAAAGTAGTCCAAAGCAGGTAAACAAGGCTAAGACATGTCTTACATCTTAAAGATGCTTTGGATTGCCTTAACAAATACGACTTAACAATGTGCGGCGGCGCGGTTCCTTCCGTCCCTTTACGACGAACCTGCACCTACCTGTGAACATTGTCTCAGAAGATCATCAGTAGGGAAGCCGAGCGAAACCTACTGTACTTCGACGTGAACCAAGTTGCAGTCAAAGTCACTAATCTACGTTTCGAGATAAAGTTTTCACATGAAATGGAAGGTTGGAAATTTTATCCTTAATTAATATATTCTGAAACTTAGGTGAACAAGTATCACTGCCAAGCCTGTGCTAGTCTCTACACAGTCACTCACAATCACTTTCACCCACGTTAGCAAATTTATTGTGTTGCATTTCCCGAAAACGTAATAGCTACAAAAATACGGATTGTTTTTGATTGAGAATGCCCGCCAAGTATTATGTCTGTCGGTACCAAATGCAGTCACAGTTTTTAGCCACCGACCTGCCCAATACGCCACGCGGAATATATGTCTTTTCTCGTCACAAAATTCACTTAAAAATTCCGAAATTTCTACACACACATCGGAATAATTATGCCATCACTTTCCAACACTTTTGATGTATGGAACACTGCTAGATCCGGCGACTTATCATTTCCATCGGAACTACACTCCTGGAAATTGAAATAAGAACACCGTGAATTCATTGTCCCAGGAAGGGGAAACTTTATTGACACATTCCTGAGGTCAGATACATCACATGATCACACTGACAGAACCACAGGCACATAGACACAGGCAACAGAGCATGCACAATGTCGGCACTAGTACAGTGTATATCCACCTTTCGCAGCAATGCAGGCTGCTATTCTCCCATGGAGACGATCGTAGAGATGCTGGATGTAGTCCTGTGGAAAGTCTTGCCATGCCATTTCCACCTGGCGCCTCAGTTGGACCAGCGTTCGTGCTGGACGTGCAGACCGCGTGAGACGACGCTTCATCCAGTCCCAAACATGCTCAATGGGGGACAGATCCGGAGATCTTGCTGGCCAGGGTGGTTGACTTACACCTTCTAGAGCACGTTGAGTGGCACGGGATACATGCGGACGTGCATTGTCCTGTTGGAACAGCAAGTTCCCTTGCCGGTCTAGGAATGGTAGAACGATGGGTTCGATGACGGTTTGGATGTACCGTGCACTATTCAGTGTCCCCTCGACGATCACCAGTGGTGTACGGCCAGTGTAGGAGATCGCTCCCCACACCATGATGCCGGGTGTTGGCCCTGTGTGCCTCGGTCGTATGCAGTCCTGATTGTGGCGCTCACCTGCACGGCGCCAAGCACGCATACGACCATCATTGGCACCAAGGCAGAAGCGACTCTCATCGCTGAAGACGACACGTCTCCATTCGTCCCTCCATTCACGCCTGTCGCGACACCACTGGAGGCGGGCTGCACGATGTTGGGGCGTGAGCGGAAGACGGCCTAACGGTGTGCGGGACCGTAGCCCAGCTTCATGGAGACGGTTGCGAATGGTCCTCGCCGATACCCCAGGAGCAACAGTGTCCCTAATTTGCTGGGAAGTGGCGGTGCGGTCCCCTACGGCACTGCGTAGGATCCTACGGTCTTGGCGTGCATCCGTGCGTCGCTGCGGTCCGGTCCCAGGTCGACGGGCACGTGCACCTTCCGCCGACCACTGGCGACAACATCGATGTACTGTGGAGACCTCACGCCTCACGTGTTGAGCAATTCGGCGGTACGTCCACCCGGCGTCCCGCATGCCCACTATACGCCCTCGCTCAAAGTCCGTCAACTGCACATACGGTTCACGTCCACGCTGTCGCGGCATGCTACCAGTGTTAAAGACTGCGATGGAGCTCCGTATGCCACGGCAAACTGGCTGACACTGACGGCGGCGGTGCACAAATGCTGCGCAGCTAGCGCCATTCGACGGCCAACACCGCGGTTCCTGGTGTGTCCGCTGTGCCGTGCGTGTGATCATTGCTTGTACAGCCCTCTCGCAGTGTCCGGAGCAAGTATGGTGGGTCTGACACACCGGTGTCAATGTGTTCTTTTTTCCATTTCCAGGAGTGTACTACTACACACGTCCGAACTGTTTAATGGCTAGCCTCCGATTCCTCTCTAGAATACTCCAAGTCTTCTTGGATAATTATACTGTAAAATATTTAACTCTTGATTGAACATTGGCTTTTATAATGAGTTATTTGTTTTGTTCATGCATTAGCCTGTCTTTCTCTCACCACAGAAGTCACACTTACTGCCAAATGTTGAACGACATTCATGCAACCATCGTGAATGGCAAACACACTCAATCTAGTCGTCATTTTTATAGTTTAGTAATAGATTTCCAAACACCCGACGCTTACATCGTCATCCCATTCATCAAAATTATTTCCATAATCTTCTACGATGTCTGCATCTGATGAGCATGGTGAGCTACTTGCAGTCTTCTTCCTTTTTAACTTTTTCAGTCAACCTTTTTTCACTAGCATTTCCCTTTGGTGATCTTTTTTTATTTTTCGTTCCTCTCCTATTTCCACTTTTCCTCCACGTTTCCAATATTTTCAGCAGGGTTTAGCTAACTGGATACAGTTGCTGCCTCCCTGGCCGTATCAATAGAAAGAAGATGTGACATTTCTTCCAAAAAAATTCAAATGGCACTGAGCACTATGGGACTTAACATCTGAGGTCATCAATCCCCTAGAACTTAGAACTACTTAAACCTAACTAACCTAAGAACAACACACACATCCATTCCCGAGGCTGGATTCGAACTTGCGACTGTAGCGGTCGCACGGTTCCAGACTGAAGCGCCTAGAACTGCTCGGCCGCTCAGGCCGGCTTTCTTCCAAAGTTTTGTCTGTGTTGGCATAGCAGTAGTCAGTTCTGAGGTGGCAATTTGGAAGTTTTAGATTTAGTAGACGCATCAGTGAAGGAATTTGACTTGCGCAGATAACTCTGCTCGTTTGATATGCTTGGGATCAGTAGGTCTTTTGATGAGCTTTGAAGTGGTTGGTTGGCCAGTATGGTGTTGATCAGGATTGTCAGGAAGAGGAGATCACATATGATATCCATAAACATGAACTTCTCAAGAACGAACATGGAACAAACCAGCGTTTTCAAGAAAAGCTGGAGAGACCAGGACTGGAGAAAGTAAGTAGGTTCACAAAACGGGAGAATACCGGGTATAAGTGGAAGCTCAAAGAAAGACACTGTTGGAATAGCGTGGTTCAAAGAAAGAGAAGACCAGAGGTGAAAGAGAAAGATAGAGGAAACTAGAATCCCAGCAGTACCGCTTAATACATCGCATTGAACTTGCGTGATTTGCGAGATTTTTCATCTCTGTTAGCGAGGTGCTAGGCGCGCGGGAAATTTAAAAATCTCTATCGTCTTTCTATTCCGCTCTTTGATCATACGAAATTATAAAGCAATGTACGGCAATTTTTAAATTTCATTTTGTCTCTGTTCTTCTCATGGCTGATAAGGTATTGTACTTAACTGATATAGTGAACAGTTGTTTGTCATTATAACTAATCCCGAATATTGACGATTACTGTTCAGAATAATTTTAAATTTACTAAAACCGATTTAGTAATTTAATGAAACAGCGTTTAGTACAAATTGAATACTATAGCGTCTTGTGCATTCAAGTTCCCATCTGCCGCAAGATCAGATAACTGAGCCAGTATATGTTCTCTTTTCTAACGGTGAAAATTGGAACCTACGTCTTTGTGGCGTACTTCAAAGATCAAACTTATTCATTGATTACAGTAAAAGGCTTAACTCCTTGCGCCACCAGAAAGAACAAGAAAATGTGCTACCGTACCTTCTGCTTGTAAATGAGTCACACGTTACGCTGCATAACGTTTCTCGCTATGTCGCAAGAAATCTCTATCGAGAGGAAGGCGGCCTGTCTTCACCCTCAGAATTTATAATGACACTGGTTACAAACTATAGGACTCGTTCTTGTTGACTTCCATAATCGATTATAATATCACAGATTCTCTACTTCGCTAGTCAAATTACGCTTTGATCAGACCCACTATTTTTGCTGGTGCTGTCCTCTCCGAGCTAGGAAGTAAGCCGTATTGCTTATTGTGTTTTAATGACTTATTTGATTTTGATCGCGGCTCTGAAGAACAGGCAAAAACGTGACAGGGTCCCTCTCTCGCCATATCCATAGCCTATAAGCTCCTCTAACGATTCGTTCTTTCTAATGAGAAAATAAGTGACCGAAATTGCTGGAGATGTTTTTCGTCTCCAAGTCCGCGAAGGGTGGCTTTGCGGAAGAGGGTATGGGGGAGGGGGAGGGGTGAGATTACGTCTCGGCCCTGTTGGACCGCTTTCAAAATGAAATTTTGTGAAGATCTTTAGGGACTGTACGGCGGTTAAGAGATGCTCCTGCCCGAGAGACCGTTAAAAATGACGAAGTGTGTTTCGTTGGGAAGTGATTAAGCTCGCTAGAAAAAGCTGAGTTATGCGTTTCCGATGGCTTATTAATTGTCGTTTGATAGCCCTGGAAGACAAAACGCCGCTGGGAATCCCGTTTCTGATGTTACGTCCGTCCCTTTAATTCGATACCGATAGGAGGCGGTTTCTCGCCTCCCAGCCAACATCATTAACCTTGACACTAACGCGCACAAAGCGAATTATCATTTAATTTAGTTTTAACCATAACGATTTAGATGTGTTCTCGTTAGAAACCAATTGTAATCTATTAAAGCGTTATGTAGCATTTCGTCATGTAACGTGCGAGGAAGATTGGAATTGTTATATAATTACACGGTGTACGAAACAACTCTTCTCCCCCATTCTAATTTAACACACGAAAAAGTCCCGAGAGTAACAGTGTAGGAACAGCACTGTCTTGTAACTTTAACTAGTTGGATTAAAAGACAATGCTGTTCTTTAGCAACTGGCTTGTTACTACATGCTAGTAAAGTAGTGGGCTACCTCCGGCTAGCTTGCTTGAGTCCTGATAGTGGTAGGAAATTGTGCAGACACTATTTTGCCAGCGACAGAAGAACAGACGGAGGCGTACGATAAACCATGGACAAATGTCCTGAATTAAATAGCAAACCTGTCAACGATACCTCAGAGTGTGAGGGCATATAACATTGTTGATGGTGACTGACCCGATGAATGGGGATATTAAACTGGATGGATTCCTCAATGGAAGAGTTACACCCTCTTCCATCGCCACTGACGAGACAACCAGTTTAATATCTGCCATAATGGTCTATAAGGCGAGAACTCTAAGGGGAACAGAAGAATGGAGCAAATATTAGTGTTTAATGTCTCGTTCACGTAGAGGAACCATTTAAGGGAGGTGTTTTACGAAAACCAAAGGAAATATAAAAGAGGACGGCATGCAGGTATTTAAACACAGATTCTTTAGAAATAAATATCCGAACGACTGTAGACTGTGGTGTCAGAAGTCCGTGGATAACGATATGGCCATATACACACGGCGGAAATATTACTTACGTAGGATAGAAATGGCAGAGTATTGACAGAGCTGTCGTTTGTACTCGGGTGGTTCATGTGAAAAGGTTTCCCAAGTGATTATGGCTGCACGATGGGAACTAACAGACTTCGAAGGCGAAATGGTAGTGGGAGTTAGAAGCATGGGACATTCCATTTCGTAAATCGGTAGGGAATTCAATATTCCGAGATCCACAGTATCAAGAGTGGGACGAGACTGAGAAATTTCGGGAATTACCTCACAATGGACAACGCAGTGTCCGACGGCCTTCACTTAACAACCGACAGCAGCGGCGTTTGAGTAGTCAGTGCTGACAGACAAGCAACACTGCCTGAACTATCTGCGGAAATCAATGTGTGTTTTAATGGAGTCTGAACTGTCTCAAGTATGCTGCACTAGGTGACTCAGTCGCTGTTCACAATGTCGGACGTCTCTCCTCCATGCGGAAGTGTAGTGGAGTGAGCACTTTGTCTTCAGTTTCAGAGATGGGCTTTGGGTTCAGGGTGGCTTCATTATTTACGAGTACAGTCTACAGCCCTTCCTTGTACATAATTGGCAGTCAGAGTACTTTTCGGAGACATATTCAGGTTGAGCCGACCATTCTCTCCCAGAAACCTCCGCATCAAGCAGCTCGCGGAGCTATAAAGTTATGTCTTGTTGAGAGAGGTATGGTGTTTCTTATGAGCAGAGATGGCTGTCGATAGTTCCGCTACTTCTTTGTTGCCTGTGTGGTACGGTGGGGCATTGTCTCTGTAGACGGTGTGTGGAATGTCACGTCTGCCAATAAATGTTTGTAGTCCAATAAGAATCGATTCACTGATGCCTTGTGGACTAGCTGTAGCGAATGACTCTAGTCACAATGCCTTGCAATATCAACGCCTCTTTCATGGAAGGATCTGTACGGTGTTACTCGCTCGGCTAGTAGCTGATCTTCTATTTCTTGACCGGTGACACGGCGCAATATTTTCCTCGCTTACCGCACGACAGGCGTGTAGTGTCCTTAAGCCGAAACAAAGCTGTGAGAGCACTATTCTAACTTCAAGGTGATGTAATCGGATTTAAGTACGTAGGATTGAAAGCGTCATGAATAGGTGGCTTCTGTCCAGGGTAAGTGGCCGGTGTGGCTGAGCGGTTCTGAGCGCTTCAGTCTGGAACCGCGCGACCGCTACGGTCGCAGGTTCGAATCCTGCCTCGGGCATGGATGTGTGTGATGTCCTTAGGTTAGTTAAGTTTAAGTAGTTCTAAGTTCTATGGGACTGATGACCTCAGAAGTTAAGTCGCATAGTGCTCAGAGCCATTTGAACCAGGGTAAGTGGATGTCGTTCTTCTGTAGTTAATCTAGCATAATGCAGACGACAACCTAGACGCAGCAAAATCCTCATGCAAAAAGGGATAGAGGGTCTTTATTTTCGATCTATTGTAAAAGGGCGTGTTTTGTTTCAGAGTCTCGATTTCGTCAAAAAAGTATAGTTGTTGAACAACCTTGATGCAATAATGTCTACTTACAGCCATTTCTTCAGTCGTAAATTCACCGAGCTTATTCACTTCGTCTATGAGTTTTCTTTTCAGTCTGAGACAGACGATCCACAAGTTTGTCCCTACTTGGATAATGCCCCCACTGTGATGGCGAGGTGTACCTTTGAATTTCCGTGACTCGGTTGCATATAAATGTTTTCCAAGTATTGGGATTACCCTCTAGCCAAGCAGGTGTCACCATGGAGTCAATCCATAGAGTTGCTCTAATGACGTCTGAGTTGGTAACCTTGAAACAGTATCGTAGAAGTCACATCCCCATTGATGCTGCCGGCAGCTGGAGTCGTGGCAGTGTAGCCCTCTTCACAGTTGCTAGTTTGCTTTTGCTGTACGTCAGCTGGACCTGACACACAGGATAGCACGATGTGCACGTACCTGAAGCATCACAACAAAACATGGTGCAAGTGCTTCCCTCTTCGAAGTTTTTGATCCGTCTTGGTACCTAAACATGTGCCAGGCTTGGAAAAGTTGTCATCTAAGTGTGCCACCGAGCGGCGAGATCCTGAGGCAGAATTTATCGCACCCTAGTCCAACTATCGACGTATCTTGAAACAAATTTTCCCTTTTGTGGATGTTGCGGCTACTAACCGCAAGGGGAAATAAAAACTAGCGGTCGTATGTAGTAAACTACTTTACGTCGTTGGTGCTTCTGATATTTTACCGACGGCTTCATGCTGATCCACACGAAATGTATCATCTACTGTATCCCACCGAACTCCCAATACATGCGAAGTTCTCTGATCTTTCTTCCTCCTGATCAGTTGCTGGGAGCTCGTCGTCCATTTCGAGATCGGCAGCCTATTTGAGTCACGAATGAGGTGAGTTCATAGTACAGGGTTATCGCTCCATTTTCGCCTTCAGCACCTGCTGCAAAGTGACTCATGTAAGTATCAAGGTGTAATAAGGCTGTAGGAAACTGCAATTGGTACGTGCCTCCCAATTCCATCAGTGCAGCTGGAAGTCGTTTAAATCGCTAAGCAGCTTTTCTTCACGTGTTGCTCGCCTCATTTTGTACGTGATTATGGTCGCTATACAAGAAAAAATCTCGCCAGATCTCTGTCGTCTGTATGGATAACTAATTGCAAAAAGGTATGGGTAATATCTGAGAAGATAGCAAAATGTTGCATTCGAAAACGCATGAATACTGCTGTTGCTTCGGGAAGAATGTTAGGCCCTGTTTCCTTGACATCATTACGTGAGAAGACGCTTCGAATACGTTTCGCTACTCGCCCCTTCAATGTGTTCTTCTCGTCATAATTGGATGAGGTAAATGAAGGGTGTCGGCTGAATTATGTGGTGGCGCCAGTTCGGATGTAATTTGACATCTATGTCTTTCATGCGTCACTGAGGACGTCGTTCCTTTCCAGACACCTCAGCGAAACTGAGGAAGAGTTTTTCAGCATTATTGATGTCATTTGAAAGAACGGATTAAGATTTTCATGGGAGTCGGACTACTCTTTGCTGATCCTCAATAGACAAGGATGTGTGTAATTTCTGAAATTTCTCATGAAGTGCTGAATCATTGGTACTCATTGATCGGTCCTGAATATCACGTATTCCTATTATCTCTAAATCCCAGATGTTCCGGAATGCGTTGTCAAGTGCTTGGGTAAATAGGAGGTTAATGTGGTGAACGACGGCTTAACTTATGGAAATCCTTGGGCGGCTTCCGCTACGGATATATATGAGTTCCGAAGATAGTAAAGCTAGTAATGGGGATACGTTTATAAGTGCAGTGCCTTTTCCAACAGTGATTGGCTCCAATTAGTAGTTCGATGGGAAGATCACCGTATCCCCGTTGATCGGAGAGTTGTTAGTTGCTAATGTCTTGCCTTCTGAACTCTTGAGGTACTGATGGCTGTCTCGAAAGTGAGTGAAAACTCTCGAATGCGGTATATGAAGCGCCAGCTTTGTTCCATTCGCTTCTCAGTGTCAAGCGGATCGGGCGACAAATTCAAATGGCTCTGAGCACTATGGGACTTAACATCTGAGGTCATCAGTCCCCTAGAACTTAGAACTAGTTCAACGTAAATAACCTAAGGACATCACACACATCCACGCCCGAGACAGGATTCGAACCTGCAACCGTAGCAGCAGTGCGGTTCTGGACTGAAGCTCCTGGAACAGGCCGCGGCACGTACGTCGCGAAGGTAGGCCAAGCTCGCTCAACTCAGCAGACAAACTGCTGTATACTCGTAACTAGTGTCTATGTACAATCGGGAATTGAATCTACTACTGGAGTCCACTATTATATCTTTCTTTTATTAATCCTACAATGATAGGGAGTCCATAGGCCTACTAATAATTTGTTGCGTCTGTACTGGGTTACAATACAATTAAAATCATACCAAAATGATTATCAGTTGCATAAGACACCACATCATCTATGAAATGAGGACTGTTACGCAGAAGATACTAAATGCTATAAACAAACCGTTTGCCATTCATGTCGAGAACTGGTTTTAAATCTTGTTGTACGACTAGTAATCAGTAAGACTTCATAATAGCAGATTCCAGTAGAAGATGCAATTCACATTAGTACGTACACACCCAGCTGCGAAGTAACAGGTGTAGAAACGCATTTTGCCCGTTGAGTTAAGCGAGCGAGCGAGCGAGCTCAGGCCTACCTCCGTGACGTACGTGCCGCAGTCTGTCTTTCTCGTGGACCTCGGGCGTCAGGAGTGTGACGTAATGGAGACTCGAAGCCCACGTGAAAGACAGGCCGTCGCTTGTACGTGACAGTACGCGACACTGCAGGTCTTACGAGTGCCAGCAACCATTTCCAGCGGGGAGCAGTAATTACTGAAAGCTCACTTGCATGCATGCAAGCTATCGATAGCGTACGACAAAGTTAAGGCCTCTAGTGGGTACCGTTTCATTTACATACTGATTTTCTGTGGGCCGTGCACGGAGCTGAGCCTTCGCGAAGTGTGGCCGACAAACCGACTGGTGTGTCGTCACAAGTTCGTTGAATGTTTCTCATGGGCCCCGTGAAGACTGTCAGTGGGAAATTCGCAACAACTTCCCATTTTAAATTGTCGATCAGAGATCTATTGATGAAGCTAGATTGGCTACCACTACATAAAACGCACTGAGTATACTTACGCCTATGAGCCCCGTTATATACACACAGGCCATTTGGAGGTAAGTAAAACCTAAACATCTGCATTCACATTTGATGCTGAACTGTGGTCAATTGGACTAACCGAAGAAGCAAAATGTTTCGAATTCCTGCTGACTGACTGTTGATGGCGTTTCTTGCAAAAGAAACAGAATGCTTTTCTTTTCTTTCTACAGTCTTTAAGTATGTGCCCCTGGTTGAAGGAAAGTAAGCATCTTGAACCGTGATTTATTTTCAAAGAATATTCTTAAGAATTTATTTTATTTACTAGCGATTCATCAAGAACATTAACACATTTAATCACACTATGTAAGCATGGAAGTAGTTGCCAGGGAGTAACCGATGAAATCATAACCAAATTCCTTTTAACAAATGGGAATTTTATTCACTTTAATGGTGCCTGAAAGCATTTTTTAAAGAAATAGATTTAAAATTATAATCAGAAAGCACCCTTAAATATCAAAGTCACAAATTATTGAGAAGCAGAAAGAAACAAGTTTTGACTGTAAAGCCCATGAAATGCAATCTTATATAAAATTCTACAAGGTTGGCCAAACAGTAGTTAAGATGGTCTACAGTAGACAGAGACCGCCTCTCAAGATCATAGGCAATAATATCAAAGTTTCCAAAGATCAAAACATATTTCAGGTATTAGGCCGTTACACTCCAAGCAATAAATTCGTTAACACACCAAATCCGACAAACATGGCAGAGGCAGCTACTAACGTACTGTAGATTGATAGGGAGATTACCGAACAACCCGAACCGCAGGTTGCTCTAACCCGCCCCTACTCCACAAGGGAAAAATGGACCACCAAATTTGTAAACAATCACCTTCCCACGGGTGGGCAAACGGAGAAGAATGGTGGGACGACTCCAAAGCAAAACGGCTGCTGACCTCACCAAGAATACAAGTATAATTTAACAAGAATAAATCAAACAAGATATCACCAATGACTTAACTTCTAATAAACTGTGATTTCTCGAGAAGACCTGGAGCAGCACCCCCAAATTGCTCTCCCAAACCGTCCGCTGCCAGCCGCTTCAACGGACGCAGGAAGGGGCGCCGATCTCCCGTCTCACGGCGTCGCAGCTCGCACCGGCCAGACTGATGTCGTGGGTTGACTCCTGTTGCTCTCGTGTCGACCGCGAAGCCACTACCACTCACTATACGCCGCGGCCCACTGGACTCACGTGGCGACCTCACATGCGCCGACGCTGAAGACGGACAAGCCATCTTGTGTCTTAGTGCGCGACCGACCAACCGATCGATCCAACCGCCAATGACCATTGCCTGAGCAAACTCGAGCAGACTGGCTGCCTAACGCGCAGACTCAAATGCAGGAACTAAGCCCCGTCCGGGCGACCTCTCTTACTGGAGGAGTGGGAAGACTCTCATTTTGCCGGCTTTAAAGGTTGATCCGAACGTCAGACAGACACTAACTGCCTAACAAATGCGGACGAGAGACAGACTAGCAAGCTGGGGACGGAGACTGACTCAGACTGACCGACTGCCGAACTCATAGCTCCCCTTAAATGCACGTGAACAGTCAACCTCTCCCCTTTCCCACCAGAGGGAGACACCAAAGCTGCGATTGCTACAGCGGCGCCACCGCCTGAAACGGAGGGCGACTGCCTCACACTATGTGCTGCGGCGTGCTCTTCAAAAACATCAGTTTTTACCACGGCTCACATCTATTGCTGGATATCAAAATCTTGAGGTGGTCGTGAACATTTACCTTCTGGCAGTCTTGTGCCCAGTGAGCACGCTATTCACAGGACACAAATTAGTTTTCCTTGTTCTGTACGGACTTCCGCGCTGTACGTCCTGACTTAGACCGAACATGGTGGGTTGCTGTAGACGGTACAACGTTAGTTAATCTTCAAGTTTCCCTACGAATCTTTTGAGGTAATGTCCCATCTACCTCGTCTGACAAGAATTCCATCAGTTTAAGTATGTTCCCTTCTGACAATTTTACGCTCTACGTGGAGATTATTCAGCACCAACAAATCTCTTCGGGGAAAGCGCGAAATATATCTAGAACTAAAACTCGACCAATAGCTTCTAATTTCCTTCTAGCGTCTGTAGAGCCTGAATGTGATTATTACATTCAATAAATGTTAAGAGACTCAGAGTGTCAGATGTTGCAGATGTGACGTCTTCCAGGCAGTTGAGATTGGTTAATTCTATTTCCATCGCCATAATGTGTACCTAACATTTTCTTCGTTTGTTCACAAGCAGCTGCAGTTAGAGCAACGCCTTGCACCAAACTCTTAGGTCCCCACTCCAGGTAGCCTCGAAGAAATATGTCTTTATTGCTAACTGACACGTTCGCATCTACATCGATAGAAGATTCCGACTGTACCCAGAAACGAGAAAATTGCTCAGTGTCACCGGAAAATGGTTGTAACTTGATCGGTAGTAGCAGAACACTGTTACTGCACGCGTTCTTAGAAATACCATTAATCTTTCCGTGGCGTCTGAAAGTGTCCCGCAAATACTGCCTTCAGGATTGCCAGCTTCAGCAGAGTTTATATGGTCTTGACATGCTAAAACGTCGGATATCTGTTCTGTGTCGTCAAGGAACTCTCGGATAGCGTGGTCCAAGGTCATTAAACTAGCCAAAGTTTCCTACAATCGACTGCCAAAGTATTCTATCTCATTTTTTGGTCTGGAGTCGTCAAACGAATTTATTTGATTAATGAAGCGTTTAGCTTTGGAACCCTGAGTTCCTCGTTTACAACTTAGAAAGACAGTCGATTATTTCAGTATAAATAAACTGAAAGCCATATTGTGTAAAAGACTTAGCTCGTCGCGTGCGTTATACATTAAGCGTGAAGAAATTTAGCTGTGCAGTCGCTCGGAAACGATGTGTGAAGCCCTCAGGAACTGTCGCAGGCATCCGAGAGATTTCCTAACATCCCGTCCGTGCTGTCTTTTCCCGTGCTTCGGCAACGTAAAATATATGGGAACAATTGTAAAGTATTTTGACATCAAGTAATATACCACTTTTATTTGTACAGAACGTATCTTGGAAGTTGCATAATATGTGACATTAGCAAAGTAGAGCTGCAGTACAATTCAGAAACGTCGATTATCGTTTCTCCACGCTTGATCTGCCAACAATCCTAAGCCATTATGTGGAGTGCAGTGTAAGTTCTAACAGCAGATCGTCGCTATTGCGTGTTCACGGGTGTGGTCAACAAAAGGCTTCCCACTCTCTTTGCGGTCTTCAAAAAATAATAATAATAATAAAACAAATAAATAAATAAATAAAAGTCGAACTCGAAGTCTGTGCCATTAGCGGGAAACTACTCTGCCGGTCTTTTTTTATCTCATTTCATTCGTTATTGTTCTTTGCATTTGTTCGGGAGGACGTCCTACGGGCCGGCTGATGTGGCCGAGCGGTTCTAGGCTCTTCAGTTCGGAACCGAGCGACCACTACGGTCGCAGGTTCGAATCCTGCCTCGGGCATGGATGTGTGTGATGTCCTTAGGTTAATTAGGTTTAAGTAGTTCTATGTCCTAAGGGACTGATGACCTCAGATGTTAAGTCCCACAGTGCTCAGAGCCATTTGAACCATTTTGAACGCCATACGGCATCTACATCTACATGATTACGCTGCAATTCACATTTAAGTGCTTGGCAGAGGGTTCATCGAACCACAGCGCGCGGGAAAAACGAACACCTAAACCTTTCTGTTCGAGCTCTGATTTCTCTTATTTTGTTTTGATGATCATTCCTACCTATGTAGGTTGGGCTCAACAAAATATTTTCGCATTCGGAAGAGAAAGTTGGTGACTGAAATTTCGTAAATAGATCTCGCCGCGGCGAAAAACGTCTTTGCTTTAATGACTTCCATCCCAACTCGCGTATCATATCTTCCACACTCTCTCCCCTATTACGTGATAATACAAAACGAGCTGCCCTTTTTTGCACCCTTTCGATGTCCTCCGTCACACGTTGAAGTTGATTGTTGATTCATTCATTAATTTATTTTTTATTGCGGCAGCTAACCCTCTAACCGAACGTGCCAAGCTACCGTGTCGGCCACTTACTGAGCTACCCAAGCACGCCTCATGACCTGTTCTCACAGCTTTACTTCTGCCAGTACCTCGTCTCTTACCTTCCAAACTTCAGGACTTTCTGCGGAACTTGCAGTTCTACCACTCCCGGAAGAAAAGATATTGCTGAGATATGGCCTTGCCAAAGCCTCGGGGATGTTTCCAGAGCGAATTTTTTACTCTGCAGCGGAGTGTGCACTTACACTGCTTATAATCAAGATTGAGGAAACTTATAACAGCCTTACACAAAAAATGTTGAGAGGTGTCGTGAAGCCTAACGTCCAGGAGAACAAAAAAATATTTCCTCTGTTAGGAGACTCGTGTGGAGGAGCAAATAACGCACAATTATGTGTCGAGTTTTTCAAGATGATGAAGGATTGCTATTGTGCAGTAATAAAGAAATTTCTTCTAAACGCACTCCACTAGTGGAATCTTCTGAAGTCTGTTTTTGTCGTCAGGCAAAGAATTTGATCAAAAAGCTTCAAAACTGCTCTTGTCTCATCGAGAAAGAAAGGAAATCGGATCCCAAGACTACTGCATCAAAATAAACTCCAATATAATATCACCAGCTTTCCTCGCCAGAGTTAGGCGAAATTATGCGATATCCGTGGTTTGCTGCCAAACTGTGAGATGAGAAAGAACCTTTTACGAATGTAGACTAATTTTGTTTTTTATAGAAACTTTGAAACAACTTTTTACTTGTAAAAAATTCGGTGTGTATAATGTGTACCAAATTAGTGTTACCCCTTTTTTACGAGGAATATTACCCCAACATTTGCAGATCATCGATTGAAGTAATAGAAGAAATTCGATACGTTGCGCTGTTTCCGAGTTAATTAACACTGAAATTAGCCAAACAGGAAATTGCGCTTGCAAATTCAAGTGGTTCGCCAGAGATGGTGTCGCCAAACTTGCTCTTCATTTTGTTTCGTGTAACTGAACAAGAGAGGAATACAAAAATTGGACATGAAACCACGGTAAGGATCGAACCCAAGGCCAACGCTGAGTAGTCTCGTACACTATCATCAACGCTATGAGAACAACTAACACTAACAGTATCCGGCGGGCTGCTTGAATTTTCACGCGCAACGGCGAACTTCATTGCTAATTAATTCGGGAAAAGCACAACTTATCGAATTTTGTTCTAAAGAGTTATTTCGCAGCACAGCCTACCGTCTGACATCTTTAAAAGTTTTTTAGACTGTTTCTCCCCACCCCATGTATTGAGCATTTCGTTATCTTCACAGCCAGCGGTTCAGGTGAGCAGCGATGAACATCAGAGGAAACCCAGCCCCCCTGTGCAGAAGAGAATTGTCATGAAGAAGGAAATGTGTAACACGTACATTATGGGTGGTTTCATGAAATCGGGCGAAACCTCACAACGGGCATTCATACTTTGTGGGAGACACCATTGTTCTACGCATCTTTACATGCTCACTGTGTGCTCAGAACTGAAAAGAGCGATGTGATGCGATCGACGGGCATACAAGAGACACTGACTAACACATCTGTGAAAAGCTTCACCTGATTTTCACTGTTATTTCAATTTCGCGTCCGAACGGATCTTATTTTCCGAATATCTGTAGTATCCGGTGCCTCATCTGTATTAGCATGCTCAGCTTCAATACTAATTAATCTGAAAAATGTGTAAAGTATCGAATCTTTTTCATAACAATTATTCCTCAACCCAACCTACCCTGCAGCACCATTACATTTGAGCATTGTATCGGTTGATACGCATGCTAATGAAATTATAGGAAAAAATGTTTATCGCATATGGCTCAACACCGTGGCCGTCAGATTACCGTTCTCTACTTCATTGCTGTGCCAACCGCTCCGTGGAATTCGCGCTGATATAAAATGCTCATGGCTCGTTCAAATGGTTCAAATGGCTCTGAGCACTAAGGGACTTAACTTCTGAGGTCATTAGTCCCCTAGAACTTAGAACTACTTAAACCTAACTAACCTAAGGACATCACACACATCCATGCCCGAGGTAGGATTCGAACCTGCGACCGAAGCGGTCGCGCCGCTCTAGACTGTAGCGCGTAGAACGGCTCAGCCACCCTGGCCCCACTCATGGCTCGTCCGATCCACGCGAAGACTCCTATTTTTCTAAATGCTTCACCATCTGGAGCTCTCAGATCTTGCGAGCTAGCTTCCCAAAGATGTTTGGGCTCACATGCGGTTCCCCTTCATCGAAATGCCTTGGCTCAAACGTTTAGGGGTTGAACAGCACGTGTTGCATTGCACGCCCTAAATTAGACTCTTGTGACCCTTTGGTTAAACTGCCTGGCTGATGACAAGTTCGTGAAATACAAAGTTAACATAACATATATTAACAGTAACAATAATATCGGGAACTAAATTAACGACCCATAAATTATGTAGGCCACACAGTTGCGGTTTGGTTAGAATAATGGTTATTCAGAAAGCAAACTAATAGCGAAAGTTGTCATATGTAGAGTTTCTGTTACACTCGGGTGCATATTCATTTGACACAGTTCAATCATTCACAATCTCACAGCGAAATACAAGTTATCTAAGCGATAAGTTAGAATTCACACCAGGCGCGCGGCTGCTCACTGCTCAGAGACTAAGTCCCGCTATACCACTCAAGTCGTTTCACTTCCTAGCTGCCTAAAGACCGACTGTCCGCTTTCGCGTCTCAATCCGAACTGTCCACTTTGGTGTCTGCAGCCGAACTGTCCGCTTTCGCGTCTGCACCAGCACTGTCCCTCTGGCCGTCCCCGGCCTCGTTTCCCGCCCGCCGAATATCCTCACCCAACTGACTGGGGCAGTTCCCTTTCCTGAAGCCGTCCATCTGATTGGCTGCAGCTTATTCTACATTATTTTACATTTTAACATATTTGAATAATCAAAGCTTGACCACTTTCTCATTCTAAATAAAGTAAGAATAATATCCATTGTTAAATTCTTTTATATAAAACCAATACAATTTCGTTCTTAACTTTGAATGTCACGGCCAGTAGCCTTGCATCAATGTGCTTTCCGATAAATAAATAAAGAACAAAAGTAACTATTATGCGCTAAACTTTACAACTAGTATTTTATTACCTAATGATTCAATAAGGTGTCATGCTGTCATCGTTCAGTGGTTTTGTGTGGAGGAAATGATGATCTGATGCTTAACTGAAAATACTGATAATTTAAATTTACTATATCTTTTAAACAAATAAAGTTACAGAGTTGATATTTACAACATTTGTCATTTTAATTATGCGCTTCTATAGGAAATGTCGATCGTTAAGATCGACTAAAGCGTTCAGATTTTTACGTTCAGGTCTTTGTTATTCATGAATTTCACTTTAACGGTAAATCCTAAATATAACAGATGTGATCAATTTTCAAATTTTATTGGGATCACCATGAAAATTTATGGCGGATGGCAGATTAAAATGACAGTGGCTTCATTCCCTGCATTACTACAGAATTAAATAGTTTTCACAAGTATTTCCCTTTATGACTGATCTTAGGTCCGCCATGCTTAACACTGCTATGTCTCCTTAGCCACAAACGGCTTCTACTGTGTTTCCCTATGACATAGGTTCTCGTCTGCCTCCCTCTCACACTAAGTCCCTTGTTGTTGTTGTGGTCTTCAGTCCTGGGACTGGTTTGATGCAGCTCTCCATGCTACTCTATCCTGTGCAAGCTTCTTCGTCTCCCAGTACCTATTGCAGCCTACATCCTTCTGAATCTCCTTAGTGTATTCATCTCTTGGTCTCCCTCTACGATTTTTACCCTCCTCCACGCTGCCCTCCAATACTAAATTTGTGATCCCTCGATGTCTCAGAACATGTCCTACCAACCGATCCCTTCTTCTGGTCAAGTTGTGCCACAAGCTCCTCTTCTCCCCAAATCTATTCAATACCTCCTCATTAGTTACGTGATCTACCCATCTAAACTTCAGAATTCTTCTGTAGCACCACATTTCGAAAGCTTCTATTCTCTTCTTGTCCGAACTATCTATCGTCCATGTTACACTTCCATACATGGCTACACTCCATACAAATACTTTCAGAAACGACTTCCTGACACTTAAATCTATACTCGATGTTAACAAATTTTACTTCTTCAGAAACGCTTTCCTTGCCATTGCCAGTCTACATTTTATATCCTCTCTACTTCGACCATCATCAGTTATTTTGCTCCCCAAATAGCAAAACTCATTTACTACTTTAAGTGTCTCATCTCCTAATCTAATTCCCTCAGCATCACCCGACTTAATTCGACTACATTCCATTATTCTCGTTTTGCTTTTGTTGATGTTCATCCTATATTCTCCTTTCAAGACACTGTCCATTCCGTTCAACTGCTCTTCCAAGTCCTTTGCTGTCTCCGACAGAATTACAATGTCATCGCCGAAACTCAAAGTTTTTATTTCTTCTCCATGGATTTTAATACCTACTCCGAACTTTTGTTTCCTTTATTGCTTGGTCAATATACAGATTGAATAACATTGGGGATAGGCTACAACCCTGTCTCACTCCCTTCCCAACCACTGCTTCCCTTTCATACCCCTCGACTCTTATAACTTCCATCTGGTTTCTGTACAAATTGTAAAAAGCCTTTCGCTCTCTGTATTTTACCCTTGCCACCTTTAGAATTTGAAAGAGAGTATTCCAATCAACATTGTCAAAAGCTTTCTCTAAGTCTGCAAACGCTAGAAACGTAGGTTTGTCTTTCCTTAATCTTTCTTCTAAGATAAGTCGTAGGGCCAGTATTGCCTCACGTGTTCCAACATTTCTACGGGATCCAAACTGATCTTCCCCGAGGTCGGCTTCTATCAGTTTTTCCATTCTTCTGTAAAGAATTCGCGTTAGTATTTTGCAGCTTTGACTTATTAAACTGACAGTTCGGTAATTTTCACATGTCAACACCTGCTTTCTTTGGGATTTAGGCCTCAGTAGACAACAGACATCTGCGAGTTTCTCCATCCCGTGGTGAATCTGCGCCATTTGTGGCACCCGGTCCTGGGCGACAGGGTTCTTTTGACAATTCCTGAAGACTGACTCTTTCGGTCATACACTTAAATCAGAGCGAAATGCTCGTTAACTCACAAAATTGCCGCATTCATTTCTGGCTGGGCCCTGCATTTACTATAAAAGTGGACGAAACTGATGACAAGAATGCACAGACCTTTTGTAAGCCGAAAGTGTTGTACACATCTTTGTACACAATGGTAAGGAGAGCTGGGCTACAGAGTGGGGCAGCAACTGTCATCGTAGGAAAGTTGGACAGGAGAAGAAATTATTAGCTAACAACTTAACAAAACAAACAGAAGATTTACTTAACTCGTATTTCTCCAAGTGAACGAAGGCTCATTACAAATAATAGAGCAAGAAACGAGTACAGCCATCACAACGGGGTATCGTCTCAGTTGTGCGACTGGATTCGTGATTTCCTGTCAGGAAGATCGCAGTTCGTAGTAATAGACGGCAAATCTTGGAGTAAAACGGAAGTGATATCAGGTATTCCCCAGGGAAGCGTCCTGGGACCTCTGCTGTTCCTGATCTGTATAAATGACCTGGGTGACAATCTGAGCAGTTCTTTTAAGTTGTTCGCAGATGATGCTGTAATTTACAGTCTAGTAAGGTCATCCGAAGACCAGTATCAGTTGCAAAGCGATATAGAAAAGATTGCTGTATGGTGTGGCAGATGGCAGTTGACGCTAAATAACGAAAAGTGTGAGGTGATTCACATGAGTTCCAAAAGAAATCCGTTGGAATTCGATTACTCGATAAATAGTACAGTTCTCAAGACTGTCAATTCAACTAAGTACCTGGGTGTTAAAATTACGAACAACTTCAGTTGGAAAGACCACATAGATAATATTGTGGGGAAGGCGAGTCAAAGGTTGCGTTTCATTGGCAGGACACTTAGAAGATGCAACAAGTCCACTAAAGAGACAGCTTACACTACACTCGTTTGTCCTCTGTTAGAATATTGCTGGGCGGTGTGGGACCCTTACCAGGTGGGATTGACGGAGGACATCGAAAGGGTGCAAAAAAGGGCAGCTCGTTTTGTATTATCACGTAATAGGGGAGAGAGTGTGGCAGATATGACACGCGAATTGGATGGAAGTCATTAAAGCAAATACGTTTTTCGTCGCGGCGAGATCTATTTACGAAATTTCAGTCAAGTACTTTCTCTTCCGAATGCGAAAATATTTTGTTGAGCCCAACCTACATAGGTAGGAATGATCATCAAAATAAAATAAGAGAAATCAGAGCTCGAACAGAAAGGTTTAGGTGTTTGTTTCTCCCGCGCGCTGTTCGGGAGTGGAATGGTAGAGAGATAGTATGATTGTGGTTCGATGAACCCCCCGCCAAGCACTTAAATGTGAATTGCAGAGTAATCATGTATATGTAGATGTAGAAAGTAGGGTATGAGGCTCACTGTACTGAGCACGAATGAGGTGTCATAGTGAAGAGGCTCCAAGTGTGAGTGGATGAGCGGCTGCCGCCGGCCGTCCCATATCGCGGTGACATTGGGCGCTCGTGGTACGGAGCCAGTGTAGGTGTCGCTCAGCGGGCGCGCACCATTGGGTCCGCCAGATCCCACGTGACCGCTTTTGGCGTCTGACGGAAACTTGCAGCTCTGTTGGAAACTTCACGACGCCTGTAGGATGGTATTGACACGTGATGTCACACAAAAAGTCCATGTTATAACGTCATTCCATGAATAAATTCATAAAACTAGTAATTTATTAACGAAAGTGAATGTATTCAGTATGCCATTATTCAGTATGTCTTTACAATTACAATGTCCAAAAGTGTCTGTTTACTTTTTAAAGATGACATCGGAAAGATGTGCTCCCATTCGGCGTTCACACTCTAACAGCCTGTTATGAAAACTCTGGAATGCGCGGTGTAGCAAATCTTGGGGAATGGCAGTGATTTCGTTTTCAATGTTCTCCTTCAGTTCATGGATTGTTGCAGGACGTGTACGGTACACCTTGCCTTTAAGATATCCCCACAGGAAGAAGTCGCACACACTAAGATCAGGGGATCTCGCAGGCCATACAATGTCACCGTTACGTGAAATAATGCGTCTTCCAAACAATTGACCAACTGCTGCCATCGATTGTCGTGCAGTGTGTGACGTGGCTCCGTCCTGCTGAAACCACATGTTTTCGACGTTAAGATTAAGCTCGTACAGTCTCGGTGTAAAGAATGTTTGAAGGATTTCAACATATCGAGCGGATGTTACTGTCACTGCACTACCATCTTCACGTTCAAAAAAATAAGGGCCGATAACACCATGACATGATACAGCACACCATATTGTGACAGTGGCGCTATGTAGTGGTCGCTGTTGAAACTCAGAAGGATTGTCCTGTGCCCAGTAACGAAAATTCTGTTTGTTCACGAATCCGTTCAGGTGGAAATGGGCTTCGTCTGATATCCATAAGTTACCAAGGAAATTCGCGTCCTCGTTGATTTTAGCCAATATCTGGCTACTAAACTCCATACGTGACGCTGGGTCTCGTTCATGTAAGTGTTGCACAATCTGCAACTTATAGGGATGGAAGTCTAATTCGTGCAGTAATCTTTGTAAGCTTCGTCGCTTAATCCCTAGCGAAGATGCATGCTGTCGAACGGAGCGGCGAGGACTTTTCTCGATTGCAGCTCTAACAGCTGCAATGTTCTCTGGGGTACGTGCCGCTGGAATGCCACCTGGAGGTTTCTTTTTCAAGGCAGATCCTGTTTCTTCAAAATTACGCGCCCACGTTGTAATCGCATGCGCAGATGGGACACGTCCATGACGTCCAAGCTGGTAATGCTGTCGAAATGTTCTCTGCGCGGCAGTCGCACTATCACCATTTTTGTAAAACGCTCTCACAGCTACTGCACGTTCCGCACCAGTCCAATTCTCCATGATTACTGAATGGCAATGCGTTCACATCACTTGTGCAACGTTTCGAACATCTGCCGGCGCTACAGTGCAGGCAACGTTCAAAATTTCCCGTTCCCCTGCGCCACCCTGTACTTTTCCTAGATTGAACCCAGCTTTTTTTTTTTTTTTTTTTTTTTTTTTTTTTTGCGTTCTACATACATTGGGACTCTTATGAGAGCCGGCCAGTGTGGCCGAGCGGTTCTAGACGCTTCAGTCTGGAACCGCGCGACCGCTACGCTCGCAGGTTCGAATCCTGCCTCGGGCATGGATGTGTGTGATGTCCTTAGGTTAGCTAGGTTTAAGTAGTTTTAAGTTCTAGGGGACTGATGACCTCAGATGTTAAGCCCCATAGCGCTCAGAGCCATTTGAACCATTTGAACTCTTATGAGAGATGACGAACTGACATTTCATAGCAACCGAATAACGAAATCAGTCAAAAAAGGTATCAGTAGTCATTTATGACTTGACACTCTAACCATGCTGCCAAAACTTTGTGGGGTGGCCAAAGAGCTGTCATTCCGTCTTTATTGATTTAATCGTCGACCGGACTTCAGACCTCCACTTCTTGTCGAGGATCACCTCTGACCGCAAAGTGCTGCACTGTTCGAACCTGCCTAAGCGGCAAACGCAGCCGTGTGAGCCTGCGAGGCCGTCTCGAGGCCCCGTCCACTGCCTCGAAAGGTGTTCATTAACGGCTCGGCGGCGCCCGAGATGGATGCAGATCCTCCGGCTGCCGCCCACCACCCGTTCGAGCCGGCTGTCTGTCGAACGTCTCTCGCCGCCCACATTTATTTACAGATGGGCAGCGGGCGTGGCGCAGTGGAGCTCGGAGAGCGGGAGGAGAGACAGGGAAGAGGGAAGGGAAGGGGAGGCAGCCACTTCAATATAATTACGGCGGCCGGCGCTGATAGGCTTCCAGCGCGAGACGTGAAGCCGCGAGCGCTCGTGTAGGTGCGGGCGCTTCGTTAATTCCTGCAGTTGTTCCGTGCGCGCGCACTGATCGGAGCCGGCTAATTACAGGCAGCGCTCTGTTGTGACGTGTTGCGCCGGCTGAGTGGCAGCTCGCCGGCCGGGCACGCCTCGCGGCTGATGACGAGCGCCGGGGATGGGGATGGGGATGGGTCGGCTGATAGCCTGCCGGCCCCGCCCAAAGAAGCCGAGCGGACGTCAGCAGCGCTCTCGCCGCCCCAGTCTTTTGTTCCGACCGGAAAAAGACTCTCGGTGGACGATGGTTTTCCATTCTGCTTTTACTTGACATAGTCAACGGGAGATACGCAGTCCCTAACTGTTTACATCTACATCTACATTTATACTCCGCAAGTCACCCAACGGTGAGTGGCGGAGGGCACTTTACGTGCCACTGTCATTACCTCCCTTTTCTGTTCCAGTCGCGTATGGTTCGCGGGAAGAACGACTTGTCTGAAAGCCTCCGTGCGCGCTCGAATCTCTCTAATTTTACATTTGTGATCTCCTCGGGAGGTATAAGTAGGGGGAAGCAATATATTCGATACCTCATCCAGAAACGCACCCTCTCGAAACCTGGCGAGCAAGCTACACCGCGATGCAGAGCGCCTCTCTTGCAGAGTCTGCCACTTGAGTTTGCGAAACATCTCCGTAACGCTATCACGGTTACCAAATGACCCTGTGACGAAACGCGCCGCTCTTCTTTGGATATTTTCTATCTCCTCCGTCAACCCGATCTGGTACGGATCCCACACTGATGAGCAATACTCAAGTATAGGTCGAACGAGTGTTTTGTAAGCCACCTCCTTTGTTGATGGACTACATTTTCCAAGGACTCTCCCAATGAATCTCAACCTGGCACCCGCCTTACCAACAATTAATTTTATATGATCATTCCACTTCAAATCGTTCCGCACGCATACTCCCAGATATTTTACAGAAGTAACTGCTACCAGTGTTTGTTCCGCTATCATATAATCATACAATAAAGGATCCTCCTTTCTATGGATTCGCAATACATTACATTTGTCTATGTTAAGAGTCAGTTGCCACCATTACATTTGTCTATGTTAAGAGTCAGTTGCCACTCCCTGCACCAAGTGCCTATCCGCTGCAGATCTTCCTGCATTTCGCTACAATTTTCTAATGCTGCAACTTCTCTGTATACTACAGCATCATCCGCGAAAAGCTGCATGGAACTTCCGACACTAACTACTAGGTCATTTATATATACTGTGAAAAGCAATGGTCCCATAACACTCCCCTGTGGCACCCCAGAGGTTACCTTAACGTCTGTAGACGTCTCTCCGTTGATAACAACATGCTGTGTTCTGTTTGCTAAAAACTCTTCAATCCAGCCACATAGCTGGTCTGATATTCCGTAGGCTCTTACTTTGTTTATCAGGCGACAGTGCGGAACTGTATCGAACGCATGTATTGCCTATAAAAGACATAAAATCGCTGTGGGAGTCAACGAGCATTATAGCTACAGTCTGATTAAAATTACTTGATTGTTGACACTTCACGCCTTGGAGCTGGCTCCCTCCAGTCAGAGCGCTCAAAGTCGTGCCTGAAACGTCCGCTGTTGCCGAGCTGCGACAGTAAATGGTCAGTTCCCTTCGGTCTTCTTATCCGGCTTTATTTCTTGATTTGTTTGGACCCCGAGTCCTGGATCTGGCCTTTGAATTTCGTATTTCATCACACATGACAACGTCACCAAACTCAACGCGCACACATTCACACACACACACACACACACACACACACACACACACAACTATGCTAACGACATAGACACATTTCATAGACAGCGCTAACCAAACACTGCTGGATCGTTCAGCACAAGTCGCGATTCATCATCACATACACGGTTACCACAATTACAGAGATTAGCTTTGTAGTATCACTGATCGATTACACCCTACAGGTAAGGTGAATGTGGCAACGGAATTGCATGCTTCCGTTAGACATCGATAGCGGTCGCACGGGATCTGTCAGACCCAACGATGCGCTCGCGCTGAGCCAAGCCTCCAATGATTTCGTGCCTCGAGCGCGCTCTGCTGCCACAAAATAGGATGGCTGGCAGCAGATGCTCTCTTGCACTCGGAGCCTCATCGCCGCAATACCGTTGTTCCTGCTTAATTCAGAGATCCTGAACCTAGCTGCTGTTTCCAGAATGAGACGTTCACTCTGCAGCGGAGTGTGCGCTGATATGAAACTTTCTGGCAGATTAAAACTGTGTGCCCGACCGAGACTAGAACTCGGGATCTTTGCCTTTAGCGGGCAAGTGCTCTACCATCTGAGCTACCGAAGCACGACTCACGCCCGGTTCTCACAGCTTTTTACTTCTGCCAGTATCTCGTCTCCTACCTTCCAAACTTTACAGAAGCTCTCCTGCGAACCTTGCAGATTTGCCAGGAAGTTTCATATCAGCGCACACTCCGCTGCAGAGTGAAAATCTCATTCTGGAAACATCCCGCAGGTTGTGGCTAAGCCATGTGTCCCAAGTATCCTTTCTTTCAGGAGTGCTGGTTCTGCAAGGTTCGCAGGAGAGCTTCTGTAAAGTTTGGAAGGTAGGAGACGAGATACTGGCAGAAGTAAAGCTGTGAGTACCGGGCGTGAGTCGTGCTTTGGTAGCTCAGATGGTAGAGCACTTGCCCGCGAAAGGCAAAGGTCCCGAGTTCGAGTCTCGGTGGGGCACGCCGGCCGAAGTGGCCGTGCGGTTATAGGCGCTGCAGTCTGGAACCGCGGGGCCGCTACGGTCGCAGGTTCGAATCCTGCCTCGGCCATGGATGTGTGTGATGTCCTTAGGTTAGTTAGGTTTAACTAGTTCTAAGTTCTAGGGGACTAATGACCTCAGAAGTTGAGTCCCATAGTGCTCGGAGCCATTTGAACCATTTTTCGGTCGGGCACACAATTTTAATCTGCCAGGAAGTTTCGTTTCTAGCTGCTGTTGTTCGAACTGGGCTCTATTTCTTGCTGAAGTATTTGTAGTGAGCTTTCATACACTTGGAAACGTACAAGTAAACCTAGTGTTCGCTTTCTTAACTTGGTCGCCCATCATTTCTGCTCCTGTGCAGCTTTCCTACAACGACAGTTGCAGCACCACTCTTTACCCCACCTCTCCTTACCGTTGGGTATGGAGCCATATACAACAGGCTTATATTAAAAAGCTGCACATGACATTCCATGAAGTCGAATTTAGTGGGCTGCAGACCATTGTTCCGACTGTGTCACCAGTCATTAATACGAGTACTACACCTTCACCAACTGCAGTGACGTAGTGCAGTGGTGAGCATATCAACCTACCATGTAAAAGAGTGTAGGTTTGAAGCTCATCAAATAAACCAACTTTTTTTAAATTCCTAAACCTAATCAGAAGACTTTGAATCATCATCATCATCATATTTATTGCATTAACGGGCCTTTGAGGCCTACAGCAGAAGAACAAGAGGAAAAAATGATTACAAAGACAAAAACACCAATAAAAGGAATGTCTGTCAATCACAGGAGAGGAGGTATTTGCTGCAGATGGCACTCCATCTTTTTCGGTCTCTAGCATCGTTCTCCACTGCCGCCGGTTCCACTTCTTGAAGGGTCATCGTCAGTCGATCCTTCCATTGCGTTCTTAAACGTCCTCTCGGGCATTTCTCCGTCGGTGGAGAGTGGAGTACTCTCTCAGGAAGGGATCCGTCCGCTCGTAAGATGTGGGCAAAGCATTTAAGTCGCCTCTGTCCCAATATTCGTCCAATGTGCGGCTTTCCAAACCTCTGGTACAGGTCTTCTTTCTTTCTTTTTTCCCATTTACCTTCCATTGTATTCTAGACGGATTCACAGATCTTCCAAACGCACATATTGAATCTTCTGTCGTTGCTGATGTCGCCCAAGTTTCACAACCGTATAAGAGTACTGGCCTCACCAGTGTCGTATCTAAGACTTTGAATATTATTTTTATTTAATTAACTGGTTTCATTGTAGTTTTCCTATTTATTTTACTTTGCCCTGTCATTTTCGTAATGGTAGTGACTTTTTTATTTGCTCTTATTTCTCTTCCTATCATTGTTTTCGTTCGGAACTACCTGTGTCGCCTGTAATCTGCAACGAAGTACCCCTAGTAAGACGGCAGCTCGTGTAGCTACTGTGAGGTTAGTTTCAGGTAAGCAATGATAGCGAGACATTATAATCTGCTTTTAGCGCTGAAACTGAAATTTATCTGTCTTTAGTTTCCTCTAAGAGGTACACTTTAATAGCTGTCAGCAAAGCTATCGTGATTTTAGTTCTGCTGCGGATAACCGACAGACGTTTTCTCAGATACATTGCACATTACGAGATTGTGATTAGGTCAGGTTAGGACACGAGTTTAAATTCAGAGCTGCAAAACGAGTCGTCTACCGTAGTTTCCTCATTTGTCACTTAAAATTAGCTGTCGACAGAGCATCTCGCATTTCCGTCTTACCCCGCGGCAGCCGTTTCCAACATTGCTCCGCTTTACACACTAACAGTATTTGTGAACTGAACCTTCATGTTGTGTGACGCCTATAACCGAGCGCCGCGCGGGATTAGCCGAGCGGTCAGGCGCTGCAGTCATGGACTGTGCGGCTGGTCCCGGCGGAGGTTCGAGTCCTCCCTCGGGCACTGGTGTGTGTGTTTGTCCGTAGGATAATTTAGGTTAAGTAGTGTGTAAGCTTAGGGACTGATGACCTTAGCAGTTAAGTCCCATAAGATTTCACACACTATAACCGAGCGGAAGCCGGCAGCCGTGTAGCAACACTGCAGCAGCGAGTGGCAGATGGCAGACGTTAACTGTTGAGTAGTTTTAATCAGACTATAGTCAGTTGTTTGCCCATCTTGATCGCTGTTACATCTTTATTTTTTTAAGTACACCTCAATGCTTTTTGGCCACAGCCATCATCAGAATCTCATTTGAAGCACGGTACAATGTATCTCACAATTCACACATACAACTGTGCGTGTAAACTGCCGAAATACAGTACATCAAGATTTTTTAATGTGATTCTGATGACGACTGTGGCCGAAATGAGTTAAAGTGTATTTTTAAAGAAATAAAGATCTAATAGCGATCAAGGCGAACAATCATACTTATGCATTGAGGGAATAACATTTATTGCCCAAGATCGCAATTTCTTCTTTTTGTTGCTCGCTAGTTTCAGCTAAACTTCTTAGGCATCTTCAAATCATAGGATAATTTTTTTCTGTGTTCAGACACCAACTGGTAGGTCACATCGTCATAAATTTTATGTAAGCTGTATAGTTCGATCTTATTATACAGCTACGTGAAACATTAACGTAAAATTACCCAAGACCAAGAGATCGTCACATCTTTTGTGTAATACTCGGTATCCCAGAAGTCTTTCCCTCATCACAAACATTCAAAAGGTATAATGTATGTCACATAGACAAATAATTTTTATCTTGAATTGAATGTGATGTATTCAAATTTCTGTTACATACATACTTATTGTTACTTTGTTTGTTACTGGGGCCAGTTACGTAAGAAAGGCGGAATCGCACACCATTTGTAAACAACATGTACTCAGGAGAAAGCCCGGTGTGCCCTTATGTATCACTAGACGTAGTCACCAAAGACAGTCGAGACAAAATTTCAGACGGCGTATCATGGAGAGCCACCAGCATCAAGATGTGGTATGCGAAGGTAAGGAAATAGGGAGCGCCTATGATCTCCGAGAACAGGCAGTGCTTAAGCAACTAAGATAGACATATCATCGTGAGAAATCGCAAGATGTCACTCTGCGCAGTCTCTCGTGAGTTCCAGATTCCAAAGACGTCAGTCACCGCATTCTACATAAACACCTTCTTTTCCGTGCGTACAAAGTCCAGGTGATGCAGTCCCTCCAACTAGCGGATTACAGTGCTCGTTACGATTTTGATGTTGCCACGACGGCTGAGATTGAGGAATATGATGACTATCTGAAATGTACCCTTTTCTCAGATGAGGCCGCAAGCCATTTGAAGGATGTTGACAACCGACATAAATCTTCGATCTTATGCACAGTAAAATAATAGGATCACTTTCTTCTATGACACGGCAGTCAAAGCTCATAACTATCTAGATAAGTTGCAGTTATCTATTGTGTCACAGATTCAGAACATTCCGGACTTAACCCTTCAAGAAGATGGTGCACCCCTTCATTGTGGATTAGACACTAGTGCCTATTTGAATGTAACATTTCCAGAAAGATGTATCGGGCGTTGTGGTCCCATAAAATGGCCTCAGCAGGCACCGAACGTAACAGAACTGGATTTCTTCCTGTGATGTTATGTCAAGGACCAGGTTTACCAAACACCAGTGAGCGACATCGCAGCATTACGCAGAAGAATTAGTGACATCATAACATCTATCCCTTACGAAATATTGCCCAACACATAGGCGGAGTCGGAATACCGCCTGGATATCCTTTGGGAAACGAAACGAGCACACGTCTAAATTTATGTACGCAAAAACCTGAATATGTTATCTGCAGTTCAAAATGAAAGATACGTGTCGTATTTTCTGACTTAGTAATAAGGGAAAGACTTCTGGGACACACTGTATTAGAGCTCATTATATGCACGTATGCAGAGTGAGATGACAATTAACATACTACGTTATTCTAAGGATATAAAACAAGAAATTTCACTCATACCCGTATAACTGTGGAATAATGTTATTATACAGTCGATGCGACGATCTCTTAGTCGTGGGCTATGTTACATTAATTTTCAAATATAAAATGTGGGAAATCCAAACTAAGTTTACATCCATTTGTGCTATGCTTAAGAAATTCCGCCATCCTCTGCCACGGAGTTTCAACGCCTTCAAATGTTATAAAAGACTCGGATTTCCTAAATCTATACGAAATGTCGTACATTAAAACAAAGAGAAATGCAATTAGTTGGATAAAAGTACAGATATTATACTACATTTCAAAACAAAGGAACAAAGTAAGGAAGAATGTTCAATATATCTTAATACCGGAAAAATGTAAACTAGTAAAGAACAAAAGGCACAACAAAAACCATGCGAACTATCCAAAGAACACAAGCAGATGGAAAGCTCTGTAGAGAAATATGAAAAATAAGAAAAAAGTGAATGGAAGAGAAGGAGAAGAAGAATGTTTCTGCAACGTTAAAACCTAAAAAAAGCTAATTAATTAATTATTTATATACTGGAAATGATGTAACGAAGACATTATGAAGAATGATTTGTTTTATGTGGAAAATGTGTAATGTCAAATAAATAATAATTGTTATGAAGAAAGGATGTTTTCACTAATGAAGGATTAAAGTTGTTTTTTAAGAGGAAAAGTTAAGAATATTTTCAGATTTCATCTTCCTTTATTATAGACACACTAATAGCGGAAAACCCAAACCGACAATGAAACCGTTGGCGTGAAGTCAAGCCTGTAAGTACAATGTGGAAGCCTCAAATGAAAATAAAAAGGGCAACGTTTGCAAATTTGAAAAATCTCAATTGGCCACGTTGTTTGGAGTCCACAGTGAACTGTACATCCCCCCTATAAATAGATTGGTAAGTCAATTCAAATGTTGGATGAACGCTAAGGCACCCACTTTTACAACGTCTAGTGAAGCACTGTCGTACTGAAACCAACCTTCGGGTTCGTGACAGCTTTACTTACTTATGCGACTGTATTGAAGAGACCTTGAAAAATATTCAGGTAACGTCGGAAGTGGAAGTATCACCCTCTGCGATCATGGATCTTTGGCTGAACTATTACTATTCACAGTATCTGTTAATGGCATTCCGATAGCTATGTCATGGTTTCTGCAAGAGTATATTTCTATGCAGATGTCACGTCACAGACTATTGTTGAGAGATACTGGACGGTTTGTGTAAGGACTGACAACTGAACGTCCAACAATAGCAAATGTAATGCGACTTAACGGGTAATAAAATAAAACTACCGGTTACGTCCTCACCGTTCACTGGAATCGATCACAACCACCAAAAATACATAGGTATCCATCTGGAGCACAAGGGAAGTCGAGTCATGGGGCAAGTAAGATCAATAATTGAAAGAATCGTAAAGAGCAAAAAGAGAGGGAAGAGCAATAGAGAGAAGCACATTCACTATTTAGAAATAGCACACTCTTCATGAATATCAGTAGTCAACAGTTACGTTTAACAACTGGAAGATCGCTTTTTTTTTTTTTTTCACCAGTCTAGTTTGATGTCGTCCTTCATCCCCTGTTCTTAGTTTGCTATCATATCCTCCATGATACTGTGTCTGTCCATAGAGTTGTCTCCCTTTCACAACCCCATATTATTAAGGCAGACGAAAGAACAGTAAGGAATATAGCTGACCTTCAGCGGTTTTATGGTGTAATTTTATAAATATACATATGTGACACATCGAATTCACCAACAGCTGTTCCCGACTGAGCAGATACGAACATACGTAAAGCAAAAAAAGAGAAGGTAATGTTGTTAAGAAGATGATTGCGGTTACGTGAATTAAAACAGGGCTTAAGTGTGGAATGAGGATTTTATACTAGAGTTGAACATTTTCATTAAGTAGTAGTATCGCCCAGGAAGCGTAGCTCAGATTTGGTAGTGAGTGGAAGAATAATCTGTATCAGTAGGTGTGAAATTAGCAGTAGAAATACCATTACTACTTGTAATTGGAATCTGTTTGTCCTTTGTTAAAGGCCTCACAGTAAGTACCGAAGTCTACAAACAAGATGACGAGTAACACACACGGCTACCTAATTTGGATACTCCCACTTCTCGGGCTGAAACAGGTCTTCCGGAGGAAATACAAAACTAAAGATACGTGCGATGAGACAAAGAAAAACAAAACAAGGCTTTTCTGCCAGAGGATACCCCACATTGCGACAACCAGCAGCCGGCCGCTGTGGCCGAGCGGTTCTAGGCACTTCATTCTGGTACCTCGCGACCGCTACGGTCGCAGGTTCGAATCCTGCCTCGGGCATGGATGTGTGTGATGTTCTTAGGTTAGTTAGGTTTAAGTAGTTCTAAGTTCTAGGTGACTGATGACCTCAAATGTTAAGTCCCATAGTGCTCAGAGCCGTGTGAACCATTTGACAATCAGCAAGCAACTAATCTCTCATGATGTACCTGTACCGTAAAGAAACTTCATTTTGTGCCACTATTTCGTGGTTATTTTGTTGAGAGTACTGCATTTTCTTTCAAGCTGCCTTATCACTACTAAGGTCTACAATGTTATCACTTTGTGCAGTTCGTAGTGCTCCACACAGACTTCTTAGCCAGTACTCATGGCCACCATCATGCAGCGAAATTGTGCTATGCAGTCGAGGCCACCTCCACTGCTGCCGATGTACCAACACGTGGAGGTCGGGCTGTGTGGAGCTCTTTTCTCTGCACTTTAGTGTGAACTTTTATTTACTGACAGTAATTACACTTTATTTAAAGAAAAATACTGCGATTTGGATGTAGGAAATTATAAAATTATGGTACAATTTCAGAAGAGAATAAAAGATGACAGGAAAGAGTAGATACAGATATTGGAAGCGGTAACGACCGTAAAATACTTAGGAGTTACTATCCGGAGCGATCTGAAGTGGAATGATCACATAAAACAAATAGTGGGAAAAGCAGGCGCCAGGTTGAGATTCATAGGAAGAATTCTAAGAAAATGTGACTAATCGACGAAAGAAGTAGCTTACAAAACGCTTGTTCGTCCGATTCTTGAGTATTGCTCATCAGTATGGGACCCTTACCAGGTTGGATTAATAGAAGAGATAGACATGATCCAGCGAAAAGCAGCGCGATTCGTCATGGGGACATTTAGTCAGCGCGAGAGCGTTACGGAGATGCTGAACAAGCTCCAGTGGCGGACACTTCAAGAAAGGCGTTACGCAATACGGAGAGGTTTATTATCGAAATTACGAGAGAGCACATTCCGGGAAGAGATGGGCAACATATTACTACCGCCCACATATATCTCGCGTAATGATCACAACGAAAAGATCCGAGAAATTAGAGCAAATACGGAGACTTACAAGCAGTCGTTCTTCCCACGCACAATTCGTGAATGGAACAGGGAAGGGGGGATCAGATAGTGGTACAATAAGTACCCTCCGCCACACACCGTAAGGTGGCTCGCGGAGTATAGATGTAGATGTAGATGTAGATGTAGATATCCCTTCAGCAACACCACCTGGGGAAGGGGGCTTGATATTAAAACAGTCCAGCGTCCACATTTCATTTTAGTATTAACCACATGAGCATCCCTCTTCGAGAAAACCCGATTTGTTCTGTCCATGCGGATCTAATATATGTCGGCGTTGTTTCTTAGAGTGCTGTGTGAGTTGATGTTTCTTAAATTACATAACAACAACTACTACTATGTTAGTTACTGAATAAATGCTGCGTGACTTTGAAACAATAACCTGCCTTAATGTAATCTAATTAGGTTATATACTGTTCCTAGGTAGCTGTAGAAGAAATAACAAGCCACCAGGAACCTATTATTAATCTTGTAAAAACACCTTTGTAGAATAAAACTGGACTTTTTTGAGTAGTGGACCCATTAATTTTGTGTAATTGCGTAACATGTACTATCTTTTTCTGCTGAGTATTTACACTGTTGGATTTTGCTCGCTTACTTCATATTAAATTTGTATGACGTTCATGTTATTACATTTACAATGATGTGTTCATTTATGTAACTACCGTATTTAACAGTGTTGGGTACAAGTTTAACATGGATTCTAGAACAACAGCTACCCACGGACTATTCTAATTACTTCTACTTTTAATTTGATTCATTGATAACAAGATATAAATTCCAAACTTTGATTAATGTTAACGGGAGTAGTTGCGCATCTTTTACGTGTTTAGTGTTATGTATGTTTTGTGTCTGTATGTTATGTCAGTTTTGTCATTGTTACTTGTTTCATCGTCAGTACTGGAGCTATTCGAGCTATCTATGTCAGCCTATCTTCGTCTTCTGCGTTTTCTGTATTGATGAGTCTCTTTGTATGTATCATGTTCTGCTTTTGAGATGTTGGCGATTTCGTCCAACTGCGTCCACGTACCTGGGTTTCTCAGTGCATCGTATAGTGTTGTTTCCGTTATGTTTTCCATGTTATTACGTATGTGCCCGTATCTAATGCATTTCAAAAGGAAGCGTCCTGCGTAACCAATTTCTCCAGATGTGCACCAATTGCTGTCTGAAAGCGAAGTGCGTGGGATAAGGGCCATGTCCAATCGCAAATTGAACCATGCCCCAGCCGGGGTTGACATAGTGCAACCGTAACCGCTTCCTGAAATTGGGGAAAATTTTCTACACTGGGTGTGTTTACTTAGCAGGAAAGTTTAGGGTATTTTTCGCTGGGGAGGTGCGCTACCAATCGGTGTGGGTCTCAAGTTCCTGCTTGTCGTCAGATGGCGTACAGTGAGACTGAATGACAGGGGCGACCGTCCCCAGTGGAGTCGAGCAGTTTCGAAGAAGCGGAGTTGCAGCCTGTTTTGTACTGTTATTGACCCTGGGGGCGAGGACCACCGTGCTACTGCTGCTGTCCGCAAAGTATAACTGGGCATGATATTTTGTCTGTTCTATACGGACGTCAAAGGACAGGCCGCCATGACGCCACCCGATGTCCCTGAGACAATCGGTTGCTTTCGGTCCAAAATTTTGCATACCCAATCCAGTGAGTCGCTTCCGCAATCGTTCTTGGCTGGCCAACATGTGGAACACTGCTCTATGCCAGCACAAACCCCTTGTTTGTTAATGTGCGTTTTGCAAGCCTAGATTGGGAAGTTTCTGCTGAATTCCCCTGTTCTTAAGTGAAGTAAGCGATATTCTCGTTCTTCACATTAGCAACAGTATTGAATCGCGACCTCCTTGCGGAACTTCTCCGAGTGATCGGCAATTGATGATTGTGAACGGAGATTCGGGGTCATTCGTCTTCTGGCCACAGTCTGCTGCTGATTTTAGTAGGATAGCTGATAGCTGATATGAGGGAATGTGTCACAGTTTCGGTAGCGAGATCCATAGTGTTAGCAGGTCGCTACTTGTTCTGTTGAAAATATTCAAATGTGTTTTAATTCCTAAGGGACCAAACTACTGAAGTCATTGATCCCTAGACTTAGACACTACTTAAACTAACTTACGCTAAGAACAACACACACACACACACACACAAACCCATGCGCGAGGGAGGACTCGACCCTCTGGCGTGAGGGGCCGCGCAATCCGTGACATGGCGCCTCTAACCACGCGGCTTACTAGTTCTGCCAGACAACTTCTGTTGCCGATTTTATCATAATTTATTTGGTTCTTTGTCTCGTTCGTTAAGTTTGATTTCGTGAGTTGCCCAGATGAGAAAACAGTGTTGCCTTTTCTCCACACAGTCTTCTGTATTACTATGTACCCCCCCCCCCCCAACTGTAATTTCAGTTGAAATAAAAATCTATCTACCTACGTTTCTAGCATAGACTTAGAGAAAGCTTTTGACAATGTTGATTGGAATACTCTCTTTAAAATTCCGAAGGTGGCAGGGGTAAAATACAGGGAGCGAAAGGCTATTTACATTTTGAACAGAAGACAGATGGCAGTTATAAGAGTCGAGGGGTATGAAAGGGAAGCAGTGGTTGGGAAGGGAGTTAGACAGGGTTGTAGCCTATCCCCGATGTTATTAAATTTGTATAATGAGCAAGCAATAAAGAAATAAAGGAAACAAAAGAAAAGTTCGGAGATGGTATTAAAATCCATGGAGAAGAAATAAAAACTTTGAGGTTCGCCGATGACATTGTAATTCTGTCAGAGACAGCAAAGGACCTGGAAGAGCAGCTGAACGGAATGGACAGTGTCTTGAAAGGAGGATGTAAGATGAACATCAACAAAAGCAAAACGAGGATAATGGAATGTAGTCGAATTAAGTCGGGTGATGCTGAGGGAATTAGATTAGGAAATGAGACACTTAAAGTAGTAAAGGAGTTTTGCTATTTGGGGAGCAAAATAACTGATGATGATCGAAGTAGAGAGGATATAAAACGTAGACTGACAATGGCAAGGAAAACGTTTCTGAAGAAGAAAAATTTGTTAACAACGTGTATAGGTTTAAATGTCAGGAAGTCGTTTCTGAAAGTATTTGTACGGAGCGTAGCCATGTATGGAAGTGAAACGTGGACGATAAATAGTTTAGACACGAAGAGAATAGAAGCTTTCGAAATGTGGTGCTACAGAAGAATGCTGAAGATTAGATGGGTAGATCACATAACTAATGAGGAGGTATTGAATAGAATAGGGGAGAAGAGGAGCTTGTGGCACAACTTGACTAGAAGAAGGGATCGGTTGGTAGGACATGTTCTGAGACATCGAAGGATCACCAATTTAGTATTGGAGGGCAGCGTGGAGGGTAAAAATCTTAGAGGGAGACCAGGAGATGAATACACTAAGGAGATTCAGAAGGATGTAGGCTGCAGTAGGTACTGGGAGATGAAGAAACATGCACAGCATAGAGTAGCATGGAGAGCTGCATCAAACCAGTCTCAGGACTGAAGACAGCAACGACAACAACTATTCAGCAGAGCAAATAAAAATTGGTTGCACTCAGCCTTGACTTAGATTTCTAAATCCCTTAATTATCCTTCATCATTCCTATGATTAGGCTACCCACAAATGACAAATATAACCTGGTACGTACCGCAGTAATACATACCTTACTAACCCGAGACGTACTTCAGTTGTGTTTCTCAATGTAACGATGTATCCATTGTGGACAGTCCCAAATACAACAACCAGTTACTTAAGGTTCAGAGAAGGTAACGAGCACTGCACTCGCTCTCCTATTATGACAATAACTTTGTTTATTAAGCGGCGAGAGATATTACAGTGGACCCTAGGTCTGAATCTTTGCTTTGTGTTTCTTCGTAAATGTTTTAGGTAATGACGTTGCACAGTTCAGATCTAACAGAAAGCAAGATTTCATAGAAATATTTTGTCGTAACTCAGGTCAAGTACGTAATGTTCGCTTGAGTCAGATTTATAACCACAGCGAAAGCAAAAATACTTCGTTTCATTTCAATTGTTTCCTTGCTGTAACTACATTCCGTATCTTTAACACGACCTCTTACATTCCTTTCTCGATTGTTCTGGGGTAAAACTTCAAATACGTTTGCCAAAAGGGCAACTCTAAAGCAACGCGCTGGGATAGACTTATGACTGAACGGCGACCTCGACCACCACATGCGTGAAAAATGGCTCTCCGTACCTTATACCCTGTAATTATTTGAATGATAGGGAGTTAATGAAAATTGATGAGCGCTGTCTAAACGCACAATTTTTTTTCTGGTATACCGAATAAATGATTCCAATGCTTCTTTTCAAGGGTGCCTTAAGCACTCTCATATGTAATGTTGTTTCTGGCTTTTAGCCCTGGGGACACTCGCAGCAGGCATACCAAACACACGCACATATACACACACCACACACACACACACACACACACACACACACACACACACACACACGACGCTGTGAAGACGAAGCCACAAGCGCGCGCGTAATTCATCACTACAAATACAGTGCGGCTACATCCATCTCACGCCAGATGTTAATGAGCACCTTTCACGACCGGCTTCGGAAGGGAGAACAGTGACCGCTGCGAGCAGACCAGGGAAAGGCATCGCTTCGAGATTCCTAGCAACTGAGCAGACGTTTAGGCAACACATGCAGCAGCAGGTCTATTCGAGGAACGCACCCATCCAACATCACCGGTTTTTCCGAGTTACGCGACTTTGAGATACCTTAGGTAGTAAATTTTCACTGAGTTATAAAAAAAAGGAGAAAAGTGTTTCTTCGTGTCTTCGTGCTTTGGCTATGTAGCACCGTTGCAGACAAATACACTCTGTGTACGGTCCACAATGAAAGGTGGCGGCAAGCTGGTTTCGAACGTGGAACACAAGTGGAGTAAAGGGGTCACCTCACGTGTTCACGCGAGCTGTTGGTTCAGTATTTGTTCACAATACTGCGACAACCTGTGACGCTGCAACTGAAGCCCGAGCTGGCCTATGATGAGGCACATACGAGGGGAGTTCATTAGCTAATGCGACACATTTTTTTCGGCGGCTAATTTCAGTTGAAAAACGTGGAATTTCAGCGCCTGAAGTTTCATGAAGTTCTGGTAGGTGACGGCGCTATGCATAACCTTCCAAATGACACCAGTAACGGAGGTGCATTCCAAGCAGGGAGCTGTCATTCAATTTATTTTGGTGGAAAATCAAAGCACCGCAGATACTCATAGGCGCTTGCAGAATGTCTATGGAAACCTGGCAGTGAACAAAAGTACGGTAAGTCGTTGGACAAGGTGTCTGCCACCGTCGGGAAAAGGTGGCGCATACCTGACCGATCTCCGATTTGCCATCTGGCCGCAACCAGCTGTACTCCTGCAATGTTGGAACGTGCGGACACTCTCATTCGAGGTGACTGACGGATCACGATGAAACATCAAGCTGGTCAATTGGACGTCTCTGTCGGTAGTGCTGACCAGCTCGTCCATCAGTTGGGATACACACCTTTGTGTGCCCACTGGTTTCCTTACCGCCTACTCACCTTCCGACTTCCCTGTGTTTAGCCCGATGAAGAATGCACTCCGCGGGAAGCAGCACGTGGATGATGGGGAGGTTACTCGTGCAGCAGGACACTGGTTCCACGTCGACCAATAGAGTGGTACGAAGCGGCCCTACAAGCCCTCCCTATAAGATGGCGTAAAGTCCGTCGCATTGAACGGAGATATTGCTGAAAAATAGGATTTTGTAGCCAGAAGAGAGGGGAATAATATTATGTATTTGAATACTGAATTAAACCTACCTCCTTTCAGAAAAAAAATGTGCTGCGTTGCTTATTGAACGCCCCGATTACATATTCTCTCGCATGAGGTGAAATAGCATTTAATTAAAATCAGATTTACGTTCCTACTGAAATTTGATCTCGTTACAACCAACCCTTTCACGCACTTCTTTTTTTTTTTATAAGTTATTTTACTTGGCGCCTGCTTAACTTAACATTCAGATTCCCCCGCAAAAAATAAATAAATAAATAAAATAAAAGGGAGAGAGAGAGAGAGAGATAAGAAAATAAGAAAAATCGTAGAGCACGCAGCCACACAGTCGTAACTAGATTCCTCACATATGCTAATAGCAACCCAGAATATAATCTACTATACTATCATCGCGAGGGAACTTACAAATTTCTCCAAATCGGCGACACTGTTAGAATCCACTGAAAATTTTAACGGAGGGTTGCTGAGCACTGGTCACGTCGAGTTATCTGACACCCATTCCCCTCGCTTGCACATCAGCGCGGTTGCCGCCAAACGTTCATGGCATGCGAGGGCATTTACCACCTGGAAGCTTGTTAGATGTTTGCTGTTCATTACCTTGGTCAGAGAGAAGCATAACGATTCCCATTATAAAGCGCTATCGTTTGAACTCAGGCGACTAACTGTTTCGGGCAGGAGTGTTGACGTTGTCTGCGGGCTGCAGCAAGCTAACGTCGACATCGCCATGTCGTAAGAAGTTATCACAACATATCCCTCCGTCACCTCGACCGCACTCTAATAAGTGCAGTGATTCCTCCGGTTTACCTCGAAAACTTTCCCCTAACAATAACTGCGGCACAGAGGTTAATCTTCTGGGTTAACGGATCATTGACTGCCACTCCGTAACTTTTACTTTTTTAGTGATTTACTGTCCCTGTATAAGTTTCAGTGTTTTCCTGATTATTTTTTGAAGGGAATTTTTGGTTGTGCGCTCCTTGTGTGGTGACTGTTGCCGGCAATGTGAAAGCTCCTAGTTATAATAGGGCCTACATGAATATTTTAGTGACTCTTCCACATTGTGCGTTGTAATCTCTGTCCACCTCCTCAGTTCCTTAATCAGTTTGTAACTCCCTGCAAAAAGGGACGAATTCGATCGCGGTCAAGACTGAGACCGGAATTCATAATTAATTTTCCCACGGAACAGAGCACGGGGCGGAGACACTTACCTTGTCTCACTTGAATGAAGGGGCCCTACGCCAAGTAAGACGCTATCCAACAACTACAGAGAAACCCCGTCGTATTCTTCAGATGCTGCCAACTGTATTTTTATTTTTACTCACTCGCTGCTTGGACTCCAAGGAGACTGTGAAGCATTGTTACTGCCGCGCCGCTGTTCATAGGCGAGTTCAAATCCCGGCGCATAATAACACAGCTAGCTGCATCTGAAGATTACGACTGGATTGGACGTCCCTTGATGAAATAGTGTTCAGTTACTAATTCCCAGACTGTCCATCAATTGTTGAGTGTGAGCCGTGGTAAAAAATTGCTGTTTTGAAGAACGCGCCGGAGCGCGTAGTGTGAAGCAGTCGCCCTCCGTTTCTGGCGGTGGCGCCGCTGTGGCAATCGCAGCTTTGGTGTCTCCCTCTGGTGGGAAAGGTTGCCTGTTCACGTGCATTTAAGGGGCGCTATGAGCACGCCAGTCGGTCAGTCTGGGTCAGTCTCTCGTCCGCAGCTTGCTAGTCTGTCTCTCGTCCGCATTTGTTAGGCAGTTAGTGTCTGTCTGACGTTCGGATCAATCTTTAAAGCCGGCAAAATGAGAGTCTTCCCACTCCTCCAGTAAGAGAACTCAGCGAGTGGTGGCCCGGTCGGGGCTTAGTTCCTGCATCTGAGTCTGCGCGTTAGGCCGCCAGTCTGCTCGAGTTTGCTCAGGCAATGGTCATTGGCGGTTGGATCGATCGGTTGGTCGGTCGCGCACTAAGACACAAGATGACTTGTCCGTCTTGAGCGTCGGCGCATGTGAGGTCGCCACGTGAGTCCAGTGGGCCGCGGCGTACAGCGAGGGTTAGTGACTTCGCGGTCGACACGAGAGCAACAGGAGTCAACCCACGACATCAGTCTGGCCGGTGCGAGCTGCGACGCCGTGAGACGGGAGATCGGCGCGCCTTCCTACGTCCGTTGAAGCGGCTGGCAGCGGACGGTTTGGGAGAGCGATTAGGGGGTGCTGCTCCAGGTCTTCTCGAGAAATCGCACTTTATTAGAAGTCATTGGTGATATCTTGTTTGATTTACTCTTGTTAAATTCTACTTGTTTTCTTGGTGAGGTCACCAGCCGTTTTGCTTTGGGGTCGTCCCACCATTCTTCTCCGTTTGCCCACCCGTGGGAAGGTGGTTGTTTATAAATTTGGTGGTCCGTTTTTCCCTTATGGAGTAGTGGCGGGTTAGAGCAACCTGCGGTTCGGGTTGTTCGGTAATCTCCCTATCAATCTACAGTACGTTAGTAGCTGCCTCTGCCATGTTTGTCGGATTTGGTGTGTTAACGAATTTGTTGCTGGGAGTGTAACGGCCTAATACCTGAAATATGTTTTGATCTTTGGAAACTTTGATATTATTGCCTATGATCTTGAGAGGTAGTATCTGTGTACTGTAGAGAATCTTAACTATTGTTTGGCCAACCTTGTAGATTTTTATATAAGATTGCATTTCTTGGGCTTTTATTTAAATGATCATTTTAGTATATAAAGTTGCCACCCTTTCACCGTAAGACTGTTCTTAGAAGTTAAAATCAAGTTGCACCATTGGTGGCAAGGTTAATATTTTAATTGTTTGTGTTTTGTACCATTTCTATCCCTCCTGCGGGGAGTGCATAGTTTTTGTGCTTGTGTAAATTGTTAAACCTCTTAGTTTAAAGTTATCTGGTGTGTTGCAGATTTGCACCAGTGTAGTCTTTCAGAGGCTGTTGTGAGCGGTCGTAACTACAGCCGTGTCAAAAGGGAGCGGTAAGGTTCTCTGCTCGAAAGCTCATACAGTCAAAACTTGTTTCTTTCTGCCTCTGAATAAATTGTAACTTTGATAGTTAGAGGGTGCTTTCTGATTTTAATTTTAAATCTGTTTCTTTTAAAAAAATGCTTTTAGGCAAAATTATAGTGAATAAAATTCCCATTTTTTAAAGGGAATGTCGTTATGATTTCATCAGTTACTCCCTGTCAACTACTTCCATGCTTACATAGTGTAATTAAATGTGTTAATGTTCTTGACGAATCGCTGATAAATAAAATAAATTGTTAAGAATAAATAAATCCCGATTCAGAGTGAAATCCGAAAACGAGGTGCCGTGTCCCCAGGAGTCTCATGACCCTTTGTCAGCGTTAATCCGGGTTGTTTTCTGGAGGACTGGACTACATACTGGTACCAGCTCACTCCCTGCTCCCATCCGCCCCTTTCAAGCGTCGTCTCCACCGCTATCTCAGTTTCTCTCTTTCTCTCTCTATCTCTCTTCTCTTTCATCTTCGACAACAACGTACCTGCCATTATAAGCCAAAGTACAAACTTCACCTCTCTTTCAGTACCGTCAAAATTCTGTCAATAATATTCTCACACCCTCGACTACTTTTGGGGTGAGTATCTCGAACGAGTGTGAACTAGCTGCTTCGAGAATGAAAAATGAGCTATGGTAGTGATTACAAAATTCTGAATCTGTCAAACGAGATGACGGGTTCAGGGCACGGAGCACCGATTCCGATTCTGAATTTGCTTGGTTTCGCTTCAGACCAGTACTATGTTACCGCTTTTAAAACGACTAGGGCGTTTGCTTCACCACTGGCCATTTTATTGAGCCACAACTCTACTGCGATGACACTGCTACCTACAGAATAATACGAGCAGCAGGCTTGAAATTTTGAATATCACCTCTAAAAAATAAAGTTACGAAATCACTTTATGGTTCCTTTGCACATATACGGCGGCAGTTCTGTTATTCACTGAAATACTGGCAATAGGCCGTTAGAGGGACTGTAACAATATGGCGTAGCCCATTGATCCCTATAGAGGCGAACTGCGGGGATTTCATAGAATACCAGAAGTAGTGAGGATATCAAATGTAGACTGGCAATGGCAAGGAAAGCGTTTCTGAAGAAGAAAAATTTGTTATCATCGAGAATAGATTTAAGCGTCAGGAAGTCGTTTCTGAAAGTATTTGTATGGAGCGTACCCATGTATGGAAGTGAAACATGGACGATAACTTGTTTGGACAAGAAGAGAATGGAAGCTTTCGAAATGTGGTGATACAGAAGAATTCTGAAGATTAGATGGGTAGATCATATAACTAATGAGGAGGTATTGAATAGGATTGGGGAGAAGAGAAGTTTGTGGCACAACTTGACTAGAAGAAGGGATAGGTTGGTAGGACATGTTCTGAGACATCAAGGGATCACAAATTTAGCATTGGAGGGCAGTGTGGAGGGTAAAAATCATAGAGGGAGACCAAGAGATGAATACACTAAACAGATTCAGAAGGATGTAGGTTGCAGTAGGTACTGGGAGACGAAGAAGCTTGCACAGGATAGAGTAGCATGGAGAGCTGCACCAAACCAGTCTCAGGACTGAAGACCACAACAACACCAGAACTGCACGCATCTACCCGCAAAGGAACAAAAAAATGATTTAGTAACTTAATTTTTTCGTGCTAGTAGTTAAAATTTTATGGTTACCCTCGTAAGAAGGGTTTAAAAAAACTGAATTCTGCTTGAGGATAAATAAAAGAAGGACAAACATGATGCTGACAAGCAGAAGCTAGATCACACATAACGGACAAGGTAAGGAAGACATGATGTGGCACTTCATTAAACTTATACACAGCCATAGCTTCTAGTCCCCTGTCACCGACTGCTTTATGGAAGGACAGAAGAGGATATTTTTATTTTTACGAGGGAATCTCCGGTATAGTTCTATCTCTCTCGCCACATAGACTGTTGTTGGTACACGACATGCAGAGGTTACTGAGAATTTCTTCGCTTCTTCTATCAGCGGACGGCCGCTCGTTGCTCTTCCACACCTGTGTCATCTGCAATGTTGCGAAACCTGATCCGGCCAATAAGGAGCATGGCAGCTGTAAGGCTTCTATGAAAGGCATTTTGGAATCACGAATTGTGGAAGACGTTTGTAAGGCCCCGTTTCCCTACGTTAGCTTCATAAGCGGTAATGTCACCTCACATTTTCGGTTTGGCAATAAGGTACGCAAAGAAGTACTGTGTAGAGCAAAGGATCCTAACTTCTCTTTACTTTCTCCTTTGTTGAGTACAGACAAGAATGTAGGCTGACACTGTATTGAAACCCTGTTCGTTTCTCTTTTCTTTCATGTGACGTGGAGTCACATAAGAGAGAAATAGGCCAACCGAAATAGGCGGTAGAGATGTGATGCAATGAGACTCTGCACCATGAAAAATGGTTCAAATGGCTCTGAGCACTATGGGACTTAACATCTGAGGTCATTAGTCCCCTAGAACTTAGAACTACTTAAACCTAACTAACCTAAGGACATCACACACATTCATGCCCGATGCAGGATTCGAACCTGCGACCGTAGCGGTCGCGCGGTTCCAGGCTGAAGCGCCTTGAACCGCTCGGCCACACTGGCCGGCCTTGCACCACGAAGCCACGTTAATTCTGTGTATGGGCAACAGATAATTCCATTGTTTCTACCCGTTTCTACTATTTAACGGAATCGCTCTCATTCAAACAAAAGAACAATGTTTAAATATAGAATTTCAGCTAATGTAAAAAAATTGTTTTACTGTGAAAAAATTTACATTCAGAATTAGTTCTAATGAAACGAAGCTCACATATTTTAGCTGTAAAGAAAGATATCTATGATAATGGCCTCTTTCGATTGTCGCAGTGAAATTTAGCGTGCACTTCACTCATTGCCCAGAGACCGGCCAGAAATAACATGGTAGTCTGTGTTAGAAATCATATAGCTCATTTTTTACTAAACAGTTTCTTAATACATTTCGGTCAGGCAGAAGAAGGCGGTGCAAACTAATACCTCTTTTAGTCTGTGAGAGAAGTACTTGTACTGTGAAGCGGATGATTATTATTTGTCTGTGGACTTTTCCTTCAGAAATAGCACCGTATTTTGGTCAGCATAGGAAAATGAGAATCAATTCGAGGAGACCAATTACTATTTGCTTTCACGGTTGCAGAAAAATCAATGGAAGCAGTCACTTCTATAAAAATCTAGGCGTGTGCATGAAGAGCGATTTGATGTGAAATGACCACGTATGATTAATTACGGGTAAAGCAGATGCTAGACTGATATTCTTAGTAAGTATCGTCGGGAGGTGTAGTCCGCTAACGAAAGGGGCAGCCTACGAACTGTTCATTCGACCAGTAATTGAATATTGTTCGCCGGCCTGGTATCTGTACCAGATGAGATTGACAGAGGAAATAGAGAAGGTCCAAAGAAGGGCAGCGCTATTTCCTATAGATTCGTGCAGTAAGCGCTAAAGCGTCACCGATATCCTCAGCCATCTACAGTGAGTGCCAAGCGCTGCAAAGAGATTTGTTCTGCATCACTATGTGGGTTAAAGTCCCATGTGCGTACGTTCCTAGTGGAGTGAACCAATGTGTCGTATGCTCCTACGTATATCTCGCGAAAACGCCACGAAGGCAAAATTATGGAGATTGAGGCTCACCCAGAGGCTTACCAATAATTATTCTTCCCGAGGACCATTCGCAACTGGAACTGGGAGGGAAGCGACATTGGTGCGCGAAGTTTCCTCCGCCAGACACCGTAAGGAGGCTTATGCAGTGTGGATGTCGTAGATGAAACAGTCACAGAATATTGTGGGAGACGGTGTCAGTAGAGAAACATTTAAAAGCAGGTCCATCTGAGAACGTCATGACAGCAGATATTTTTATTCATCTCTGACTTTCGTACAGACGTCTGCTACACAGGCGAAGTGGTACATTCAGACTATTGTAATTAATTTTACTACTATATGTATTTATTACTGGGTGAACGGTTAACTGGAAAGTGTTTTAGAAACAGAATTGGGGGAAGTGAGCCAATGTGAAACTCTTGTAGTCTACTGTAAGTTCCGTGTGCCACAAAATTCTGCTGGGTTCCACCAAATTTAATTAAAATCGGAAAAATTTAATACAAAAACTGAATTAATTGCCGAGTTGGTAAACATTACTAATGAGTTAACATTAATCAAAGATCCAAATGAATAGATGGAATGAACCACAAGGGAACAATTTTAGTATACATGATAAATCAAATAATTCAGATCAAGCATGAACTTTAGACTCAACAAAAATCTCGCAATATTAAGAACTGCCATTTGCGCTTCAGAAACGCCAGATCGGGTGTATTAAAATCCTCTTACAGAACGGGAGTGTTTTTTTGAGAAACAGCCATCACATTACAAAACAGTTTATTGAAATAAAACATCATATTAAGTATTTACAAATTAATTTTGAGCTATTATTTGCCGTCGCCTTTTATTTAATTATTTAACTCACTTATACTATTATTATACTGAATGCTGGGGTATAATGCGGTGATAAGTAAAAAAGACATCTTAGGCGCCCATGGTAAAAGTGTGGTGTCGTAAGCGCAGCACGCACTACCAGGCAGCACAACATGCGTCGATAGTCGACAACCCACTCCAAAGACGGCGTGCAGCCCAGCGAATGGCGCAACAGGAAGTTGCAGCTGTGGTGTCCCCAGAACTGTGATACGCGCCGCCACAGCGGAGCGGGCAGTTCCAAGTCAGCTCGACTACCGAGAAGACCGCCACCTACTTGTGTACTTCGGGCCGCATCGTCTGGTTTGAGCGAGTCCACAGCAGTCCGTCTTCAGTGAACATTCTAGTGGGACGAGAACTGTGTACCCTCTACACATAGCTTCTCGAACAGTAGTTGGACTTCAGGATCTACTGCCTGAGTCGATGCCAAGCACCTCACGATGATTTGCAGAGCGTAGATGTATATGTAGATGTAAATACAACTGGGGAAGAAAGAAGTCTATGGATGACCCTTAATGATAGATTGGAAAGATTAGTTGGACATCCGCTACATCATCCTGGAATTGTTAAGTTGGCGCTGGAAGATACGTATTGTTGTTGTGGTCTTCAGTCCGAATACTGGTTTGATGGAGCTTCCCTTGCTACTCTCTCCTGTGCAAGCCTCTTCCAATACTACTGTATCCTCTGCAAGCCTCTCTATCTCCGAGTAACTACTACAGACTACATATTTCTGAATTTGCTCTTCGTCTCCCTCTACAATTTTTACCCTCCATTCTTCCCTCCAGTACTAAACTGGTGACACCTTGATGTCTCAGGATACGGCCTACCGATGGATCCCTTCTTCCAATCAGGTTGTGCCACACATTTCTTTGCTCCCCAATTCTACTCAGTACTTCCTCATTACTCATATGATCTACCATCTTCAGCATTTTTCTCTAGCACCACATTTCAAAACCTTTCATTCTCTTCTTGTCTAAACTGTTTTTCGTCCTTTCTTACTTCTTTACATGCTTATACTCCTTACAAGTATTTCCAGAAAAGACTTCCTGACACTTGCATACATGGCTACCACGCTCCAAACGAATACTTTCAGAAAGGACTTCCTGATGCTGAAATTAATACTCGATATTAACAAATTTCTCTCCTTCAGAAATACTTTTCTTGTCATTGCCGGTTTACATTTTATGTCGTCTCTCCTTCATCTATCATCAGTTATTTTACTCCCAAAATAGCAACACGTATCTACTACTTTAAGTGTCTCATTTCCTAATCCAATTCCCTCATCATCACCTCATTGAATTCAACCATAGTCCATTATCCTTTTATTATTTTCGTTGATGTTCATCTTGTATCATCCCTGTCCATTCCATTCAACTGTTCTTACAAGTCCTTTTCCGTCTCTGACAGAAATCCGTTGTCATCGGGAAACTTCAAAGCTTTTATCTTCTTAACTCTGAACTTTAATTCCTACTTCCTACTCCAAATTTTTTCCTTTGTTTCCCGTACCGCTTGCTCAATGTACAGACTGAACAATATTGGGGATGCACTACAACCCCCCGTCTCACTCCCTTCTCAGCCACTACTTCCCTTTCGTGTCCCCCCCCCCCTCCCCCCCGAATCTTATAACTGTCGTCAGGTTTCTGTACAAGTTGTAAATAACCTAAGAATTTTTAGCATATTGCAGCCCCGTCAGCAACTGTGATAGACTAAGATATTGCAAGATCCACCCCAGTTGCGCAAATTTTCTGGTCTTTACTCAGGTTTCGGCTAGAATAATGTAGCCTTCTTCAGAAGCAAAAAATTTTATGCTTCTGAAGAAGGCTAGATTATTCTAGCCGAAACCTGGATAAAGACCAGAAAATTTGCGCAACTGGGGCGGATCTTGCAATATCTTTGTAAATAACCTTTCGCTCCCTGTATTTTAGCCCTGATACCCTCAGAATTTCAAAGATAGTATTCCAATCAACATTGTTAAAAGCTTTCGCAAAGCGTACAACTGCTAAAAACTTAGGTTTAACTTTCCCTAACCTATGTTCTATGGTAATTCGCAGGGTCAATAATGCCTCGCGTTTTCCGGAATCCAAACTGACCTTCCATGGCTTCTAACTTCTCCTGTTCTTTTGTAAGGAATCCATGTTAAGAAATTCATGTTAACATTTTGCAACTATGACTTGTTAAACTAATAGTTCGGTAATATTCACACCTGTTAGCCCTTACTTTTCTCGGAAATAAATTTCTATATTTTCTTGAAATCTGACAGCATTTCGTCTTGCTCGTATATGTTGCACACCAGATAGAAGAACTTTGCGTGGCCGGCTCTTCCTCTAAGCTGTCAGTAGTCCTGACGGAATGTCGCCTACTCCCGGGGTCTTGTTTCGACTTAGATCTTTTAGAGCTCTGTCAAATTCTTCTCGCAGTATCGCATCTCCCATCGCATTTTCATTTACGTCCTCTTCTGTTTCTATAACACTGCCAGAAGGTCATCTCGCTTATACAGACCCCCTAGATACTCCTTCCAACTTTCAACTTTCCTTTTTTGTTTAGGGCTGGTTTCCCACCTGAGCTCTTGATATTCATATAGATGTTTCTTTTTTCTCCAAAGCAAGGTACTGATGGCAGACAAAGACTTCAAAGAGACTGAGGATGTTGGACGTAGTAGTTGTGTAGAGAAGAAGACTAATTGAAAACAGGAAAAGATAAACGATAGGTTATTTGACTGCTCGATGCAGATAGGTGGCACTCGATGGGATTGAGGATCGGCCGTGGGGCGTATCGAGATAGCTCGTACAGCTGCGACAACGCTGTGTCCCGGATGGCGCAGTGGTTTCCGCACCAGCCTAGTAAACAGGGGGTCTCGGGTTCGAATCTCGGTCCGGTACACATTTACGTTCGTCACCGCTGATTCCGCTTGATGTTCCACCGCAGCTGATAGCAGTGGTCCCCCTTCAATTTACATATAAATGATAGGATCAAAGTCGCCTGCAGACTGAGAACTTAAAAAAATAAAAGAATCTAAAACCTGCAGTGGCATTGTCTCTACTATTGCGTCACAAACTGAAAGCAACTGATCCGACCCTTCTTTTGAAAACAGTTTAATGCGATGCACTCTGTGCAGCTGTGTATGACCAAACCTGGATAAGTGACAACACTCTGTGAGACTCATCGTCGTGTTGACCTTTTAAGTCCTCTCTGAGACGGAGGGAGCCCTATAATTGAGATTCGTTTCTCGTGTCCTTTATTATCAACGGTGGAGGTCATTTCCTACCGCACGGAATTTCATCATACGTTTTAAAATGTTTTTTCTTGCAAACATTCTGAGCCTAAAATAAAGGTGTTTCTTTGCATAAAATATCCTTGGAGAACATGATTTCCAGTAAGCGAAGTTACTATCCAGAACTGATTAAGGAAAGCTAGAGTTAGGACGACTAAGATTTTGAGCGCGAATACAATGATTTAGAAGTTCGGCCTACCAATGAAGAATGGGTCATACTTGTTTCTCGTGACACAAGCAAGCCAGTGACCACATTCAAATACCACACAGGGAGTGGCAACGGTTTGACGATTGTCGGATAATACACGGGTGAGGGGATAGTTGAGGGTCATTGCAACACATCCAAATATAGAAATGGTAGCGATGATGAAAACGAAAACTCAGACAACTGTACTGCTCGTTTCCAAGAAATTAAGAAGGTTAAAATTCAGTAAAGGTTGTCTACAGATGTGTTGAATGTGCAACAGATATTGATCAGTCAAGCTTTGTAGACATGTTCAGAGTACCACAACCGAAAAATATCCGAGTCTTACAGATCGCTGTAAGTAAGCAAATAAAAAGGAAACGAATTTGAAGACAATACTACGGATAGGAATGAGGAACAGAGTGAAGATGAGATGAGACACATGATACTGTAAGAAGAAGACAGAAGTCGAGGCAAGGTACATGTTGTAGATGACATTCCTGCAGTGGTATTACAAAATAGTTAGTTTTTGTTTGCGAAATATTGAAACGAATTATTTAGAGGAGAATGGAAAGACCTCGGGGAAGATCAGTTTCGATATCACAGAAATTTAGGAACATACGAGGAAATACTGACCCTACAACTCATCTAACAGGCAGGCCGAACAAAAGCAGCGTAAGGGCACATGTCGGTGGGGGGAGGGGGGGGCGGACGATCCCTTGGAGGGGTGGGACGACCCCCCCCCCCCTAATGTTTGGAGCTAGTTTTTGTGGTCTCAGTGATGAAAAAAAAAATTTTAGAAAAATTACGAACCGTTTATTCAAACATATTTGTTATACGTTTTGCAAATGAGGGTAACATAAAATATTTATATTGTTATATTAACGAACTAAAAAGTGCCTGTAAATCCGCTCCTTCCCGTTTTTTTAAATTCCTTCAATGACACATCCCACAGATAAGCTGGGCTTCATAGTACTCACGATCTATATCAGTACACGACTTACGAGCCTGCTTCTGACATGCAATCCGACCCTCAGCTGAAGTGTAATATAATTCCTTGCAATATAGGCATGCCGCATATTCGTCATCTTCGGATGCTTCATTTTCTGTAGAGCAGATTTCTTTTTCATGGTCTTCGTCTTCTTTGATTGAAGGCCTTTGGCTTTCACTTTGTTATTCTCGAGCTGGCAGCCTGATCTTTGCTCTATTCTCTTTAGCTTCTTTAGTTTCCTGAAATTTTTGACGTCTTTCTGTAGCAGGCTCTCGCGGGGAGATAACGTGCGAATAACTGTTGTACCTCTCTTTCTTGTCACTCGTTCCCGCCCAGACGTAACTCTCGGTATTGGTGTAACATTTTCCGGGTTAAAAGTAGGAAAGCTTGACTCAGTGGAGTTATTGGTTGATGCATGTTCTTCGTGGACCAGTTTTGTCTCTCCGTTTTCCGTACATAATGACATACCACCATTAAATGAGAAAGACAAATCATACAGCCAAACGAAGAATAAAAGACGTTGGGGAGCAACGGACAATACCAGTAGACAATTCCACCTCAAGTGGATATCTATGGAGAAGACATTCAGTAACCAAAGTAAAAAAATTTTTTCCAACTACATTGAACTCAAAGATAGCTAAGAACATGCTGATTTAGGTGGACGAAAAGTTTATTATGAAGAAAAAACGATGACAGACTTACGTTAGTTGGAAACTGTCCGGTAAGTTACAATGAAACAGCGAATTCGCTCACTTTTATAAGCAGACTACGTTGCTAGCGCGCGACAACAGTAGCAACCTTACTAAACCATAACATACCTTGGTTTGGCAAACGTTTATCAGTCTGAACTCACTCCAGCGCCTCTAAATGAAATTAGACTACCGAGACCGTTCTGTCCCTGTTGTCCATTCGGCCACGGTCTCCTACGTTTGTAGTATTTGTAGATTTAGAGAAAGCTTTTGACAGAGTAAGTGAAGCTAAAGTAATGGAATGTACTTGAATTTGATAAAGCGATGCCGTGGAAATTGAGCTTGGTAGTGAGACACTAAAAACAGCGGGTGAGTTTTCTTACTTGAGTAGCAAAATAACTTGTGGTGGTCAAAGTAGAGCGAACACAAGATACATACTGGTAACAGCATCATTTCTGATAAAGAGAAATTAGTTTACTTGTAATATATACTTAAATGTTGGGGAGCCTTTCTTGAATATAGATGTTTGGAGTGTAGTCATGTACTGAAATGAATGAAACGTGGACAATCAACAATTGTGGCTCTGAGCACTATGGGACTTAACATCTGAGGTCATCAGTCCCCTAGAACTTAGAACTACTTAAACCTAACTAACCTAAGGACATGACACACATCCATGCCAGAGGCAGGATTCGAACCTGCGACCGTAGCGGTCACGCGGTTCCAGACTGAAGCGCCCAGAACCGCTCGGCCACACCGGCCGGCCAACAATTGTGGCGAAAAGAGAACAGAAGATTTTGAATTGTGGTGTTGTAGAAGACTGTTGAAAACCAGCTGGGTGGACCGGATGGCTGATGTGGAGGTAGTGAACCGAATTAGAGCAAAAATAAATTTATGGCACAACTTGATTAAAAGAAGGCACCAGTTGAAAGGACGCATTCTCTGTATGTGACGGGGGTGGAGGAGAGGGTAGGGGTAAGTTGCACAGGCTTAACTGCAGTAAGCATGTTGAAGTGGTTGTAGATTGTCGTAGTTACGCGAAGATGAATAGGCTTGTACAGGATACACTAGTATAGAGAGCATATCAAACCATTCTTTGGAGTGGAGATCATAACAACAACTGGCTCGATAAAATGTTGACTGAGGCGATTTTCAGCACAGTGAAAGATTCGATGCGTGCACGCATCGTGTGTGGCTTCCGCCATCGGAGACGACGACGCTGGAGCCGCTATAACACGATCAGCGGCTGTCGGCTGGTTAATTGACCGCCTGTCTCAGCCGGTCTCTGCGCTATCCGTGTCCGAGATGCACCCGGGCCGCGATACCTGCTGTCCGCCCCTACGCGATCCTGCCCATCTGTCGCGAGTGGTTTGCCCTTCACGACCCTAGCCGTCACTGCCTTAATTTAAAACGATGATTGCAGTGGTGGCCTGAAGCGATGAATTGTAAAACACTCTTACACGAACTCAACTGTATGACGAGTTGATAGTACAGTCATATTTAGCTTCAGATATAAGAAGCAATGGACAGGGGCCTGAAGCTTCTATCGTCATTCCTGACGATTGTGAGGAATTGCTAGTTCGTATTACGGCGTTTCTAGCATTTGTAGACTTAGAGAAAGCTTTTGACAATGTTAACTGGAATACTCTCTTTCAAATTCTGAAGGTGGCAGGGGTAAAATACAGGGAGCGAAAGGCTATTTACAATTTGTACAGGAACCAGATGGCATTTATAAGAGTCGAGGGGCATGAAAGGGAAGCAGTGGTTGGGAAAGGAGTGAGACAGGGTTGTAGCCTCTCCCCGATGTTGTTCAATCTGTATATTGAGCAAGCAGTAAAGGAAACAAAAGAAAAATTCGGAGTAGGTATTAAAATTAATGGAAAAGAAGTAAAAACTTTGAGGTTCGCCGATGACATTGTAATTCTGTCAGAGACAGCAAAGGACTTGGAAGAGCAGTTGAATGGAATGGACAGTGTCTTGAAAGGAGGATATAAGATGAACATCAACAAAAGCAAAACGAGGATAATGGAATGTAGTCAAATTAAAGCGGGTGATGCTGAGGGAATTAGATTAGGAAATGAGACACTTAAAGTAGTAAAGGAGTTTTGCTATTTAGGGAGTAAAATAACTGATGATGGCCGATATAGAGAGGATATTAAATGTAGACTGGCAATGGCAAGGAAATCGTTTCTGAAGAAGAAAAATTTGTTAACATCGAATATAGATTTAAGTGTCAGGAAGTCGTTTCTGAAATTATTTGTATGGAGTGTAGCCATGTATGGAAGTGAAACATGGACGATAAATAGTTCGGACAGGAGGAGGATAGAAGCTTTCGAAATGTGGTGCTACAGAAGAATGCTGAAGATTAGATGGGTAGATCACATAACTAATGAGGAGGTATTGAATAGAATTGGGGAGAAGAGGAGTTTGTGGCACAACTTGACGAGAAGAAGGGACCGGTTGGTAGGACATGTTCTGAGGCATCAAGGGATCACAAATTTAGCATTGGAGGGCAGCGTGGAGGGTAAAAATCGTAGAGGGAGACCAGGGGATGAATACACTAAGCAGATTCAGAAGGATGTAGGTTGCAGTAGGTACTGGGAGATGAAGAAGCTTGCACAGGATGGAGTAGCATGGAGAGCTGCATCAAACCAGTCTCAGGACTGAAGACCACAACATCAAGGTGTTGGGAGATTATAGCTACAACTACGCAGATGACAAGATCTTGGCTCTGTACAGACGCTGATCTCCTCCACCAAAGGACCATCGATATGTGCTACAATGGCCTGAGGAGCATATACAAACTCAGGCTGATGACTTGGACACCAAATTCGCCTTCTCCGAACAATATATAATATATCTGCGGCTCAACGTGGCTCCATCTTCGCGCCAAGAAACCAGCGGTACGTAATTAGCGAAAAAGGAATAGAACTACTTAGAAAAATACGAGGCGTATTCCGTAAGTAAGGTCCGATCGGTCGCGGAATGGAAACGACAGTGAAAATCAGACAAAGCTTTGCGTAAGTGTGTTGGACGGTGTCTCTAGTATGCCCTTTGAGCGCGTCACGTTGCTCCTTTCAGTTCTGAGCGCACAGTGAGCGCGTAAAGATGCCTAGAAAACAGTGCCTCCCGCCAAGTATGAGTGGCCGTGAGAGATTTCACCTCATTTGATGCAGTCATACATTTTCTTCTTCATAACTTCTCGGTCGCACCCTGTAGGGGCCATGAGGAGGCCGCTCCGGTGTTTTCGATGGGAAGTGTTTGATCGCCCTCCATGCAGCCCGGATTTTGCTCCGTCTGTTTTTCATATCTGCTGACACTAGCCGCTGGCTATTAAGTAAGTGTTTTGGCACAGACAACAAACTGAAAATCAGCATAGAGAATCGGCGGAAAGTGCAGGCGCTGCCTTCTATGTCGAGGGTATTGGAAAATTGGTACAACGCTACGACAAATGTCTCAGACGGGGTAGCAACTATGTAGAGACGTTGCTGAAAAGTGTGACCAGCTATTGCAAATAAAACACTTTTGATTTTCACTGTGGTTTCCACTTCGCGACCGATCGGACATAACTTTTGGAATACGCCTCGTATAACCATATCAGTACTTGATAACTTATCAAAAACATGAGGTGGATCCAATATCTCATGTTAGCTTCAATAGAAGACCAATTGTTCTGAAACCAAGAGATCTGACGCTTTATGGTGTTGCACATACTGCAACTACTGTAGACTCTCATGCACAGCATTGTGGAACACATTGCTTCCGTAATACGATTTTCAACACTACCGTCAGCTGTAATTTCATTATCATCACAAGCTGCGACATTGTCGCGAAAAAACTGTGACCCGTATATGTAATAAGTTTCCTTTAATTTACGTTGGCTCTGAGCACTACGGGACTTAACTACTGAGGTCATCAGTCCCCTAGAACTTAGAACTACTTAAACCTAACTAACCTAAGGGCATCACACGCATCCATGCCCGAGGCAGGATTCGAACCTGCGACCGTAGCGGTCACGCGGTTCCAAACTGACGCGCTTAGAACCGCACGGCCACACCGGCCGGCTACTTAATTTACGTCTATGCTCACAAACTTTTTGTTAACAGATTGCCGGTTTCGGTCTTTAATCACCGTCATCAGATCTGCGGCAAAAATGGGAAAAACATAAATACACTCGCAAACTGTCTACAGCTTAAGAACAATACATAGACCATAATGAAAAGTAGTTCTGACAAAATTTACATTTGTGTGCTATAAATATGAAGAGGCATGCCTGTTTCATAAAAACAAAGTCCTAATATACTGCAGCCATAATGGCAACGTCAAATGTTAAATACGGAATCAACACCAGCATCGTCAAATACATATAAATAACATCATATGCAGAGTCATGTTGTCAGTAGCACTACTGTTTAAAACAAGTTGCCGTACAGTAGCCACAAGATGTTTGTGTTGTAAGTTCACCAGATGTCGCTAATGTCGGCATACATTAATTTTCAATAATTAATTGAAACAGCGAAAATAAAGGAGGATATAATAGTTGAAATCTGTAATAAGCTTATAACGTATATAAGGTATTACAGTAATAAACGGCAATAAAAAGTACACGAAAACAGTAAGATTGTTAAAAAGAGGAACAGTTAAGAAACGGTGGTTGACATGTGCTCTAGAGCCAATGTTATAGATAATGACATTAATATTATAAGCTTATTGCAGACTTCAACTATTGTATCCCCCTTTAGTGTGACCATAGACGTAAATTAAAGGAAAATTATTTCATTATCAGTCAGTTGGCTGCTGTATGGGAGATCATGCCCAAGTTTAGTGGATATGAATTTGTGCGATGGGAAATTACAACTGACGGTAGTGTTTAAACTTTTAATATTGCTATCGGCTGTCGTCATTTCCTCCTATTTAACAAGTATGGGCGTGTCTTTGCTTCCTTTGTCCACTGGTTTCCTGAAAACAGGGTCTTGTCATAAGCTGACGGTGCGGTTGCGACGCATGTTCAACGCGTGCTTCCAGGAACTCTGTCAACCCTTACCGCGGAGCATTGGAAAGGAATATAGCGGAGCATTAGAACGGAACATCCGCCATTATCTGTTATATACAGGGTATGGACAAAAATACGGAAGCAGCATAAACCCTTTGCATTCAAAACAGCTTCCAGTCGTCTCAGAACGGCTAAACGCAGACCTTGTATGGATTTCAACCGAACCTGATACAAACTGAGCCGTGTATCGAGTCGTGCTACACCTTGTGTTTAAATTGCATTGGTTTCCTTTTCTTCCCCTGACGTGTTTGTTTGAAATGTTGTCTGTCATTAAGTGGCTGCTTGGTTGTCTTTTCTCTCTCTGCTATCGATATCTGCGTTTTGCTTCCGGGAAACTCCTATGGAGGAAGTGAGATCTTTGACCGGTGGTAACTTCATATATGAACAGCAACTACTCGTGGGGCGATTCTGTATACAACCAACCCGCGGGGAGCTCTTCCGTCAACTCAACCCGCTCGTTACACACAACCGACATACATCACGTGGCGCCTCGGTACAACCGGCCACGCCCGGTCCGCGCTGGCGAGCCACACTCCCTCCCGTGTCCACCAGTCTCTCTGAGCGCACGCCCCTACTTCCGCGCCACCACACAAGGTTGCCTCTGCAGGGGTGGGTCCAACTTTTTTTCTTTTTTTTTAGAACATATCAAACAAACATGTCAGCGGAAGAAAAGGAAAAGCAATGCAATTTAAACACAAGGTGTAGCACGAGTCGATACACGGCTCACCAAGCTTCCGGCGAACAGTGGCACTTGCAGGTATCGATGATGGAAGTCGATAGCGATCAGGCACCCTTCTGTCCAAAGTTGACCAGAAAGACTCAATAGTATTGAACAGAGTCAGTCTTCGACGATGCAAGCTCTGTGAACCGGGGCCGTGTCGTCTTGGAACACAGCATCAGTATTGAGGAACGAACACTGTGCAGCATGATAGACACGAGCAGCCAAAATAGTTACATAATTACTGGTAGTAACGTGACCTTCCAGGGTAATCATGGGGACCATGGAATACCATGACACCGTTGCCCAAACCATCACCGAACTCCCGCCATGTTTCACCCTTAGAACGGGAACCCAACCAGGAGCTGGAAACATGGTGAAATCAGACTCATTCTTCCATTGTTCCACAGTTCACGTCTTACGAATTCGCTACCACGATTTCTGGTTACGGGCGTTTGCGTCACTGAGCAGCAGTTTTGCAATTCCAAGTCGCCCTGCATTTCCCTGCGTTGTGGCTTAGCGGATGATGCTTTTCTGCGCTCCTGTATACGGTATCAATGTTTGAGACGGTGGCTCTTGAGGCACCAAACACTTCGCCTACCTTGGTTATGGGAGCACCCAAAATACCAGCACCAACAATCTGCCCACGTTCGAAAACATTTAGCTCCTACATAATGTTGTATGTTAACCGGGCACCTAGAAACGACGGAGAGGCTCCGTCCCCGCCGCAGCCGCAGTGGTCCACAACCTCACGGCGACTACCACAGTCCACTTCCCCCTCTGCCGCCTCACACCGAACCCAGGGTTATTGTGCGGTTCGGGCGGTTCGGGCCCCGGTGGACCCCCCCCCCCCCCCCCCCCCCCCCCCGGGAACGTACGTTTGCGTGGAAGAGTAATGGTGGCGTACGCGTACGTGGAGAACTTGTTTGCGCAGCAATCGTCGACGTAGTGTAGCTGAGGCGTAATTAGGGGAATCAGCCCGCATTCGCCGAGGCGGATGGAAAACCGCCTAAAAACCATCCACAGACTCGCCGGACCTCGACACAAGTCCGCCGGGTGGATTCGTGCCGGGGACCAGGCGCTCCTTCCCGCTCCGGAAAGCCGTGCTTTAGACCGATAGGCTACCCGAGCGGGCTTCCAACTTAATGTACTCACAGACAGAAAACACTGTTCTGACCGCGACTGACACTTGAAACGTGTTGAGGACACAGCACCAGTGCAGTCCGGGGGTGAAATACAGGCATGCCTAGCATCTGCATTGTGATCAAGCATGAGTATCTCGTTGTGTTTCCATATTTTTTCCCAGCCCCTTTACCTCTGTTTAAACCCGCCAGTTTTTTTCCCTCAATGGCTTCCGCTAATACCGTGGAATTATTCTCTGATGTCTTAACACGTGTGCCAATATGCTGTCTTTTGTTCTACGTAACGCTTTGCACGTACTCCTTTGTTTGACGATTTTTTGGATAACCTCTTCATTTATTAGGCTACCACTCTGTTTAATTTTCAGCACCTCTCCTTAACACTGCACCTCAGCGCTTCAATTATCTGCCTACGAGGTTTTCTAGTAGTTCATGATTCACTTCTATACAAAGGTGCGACCTAGACGTACGTTCTTACAACTTCCGTTTTCACATTACGTTGATTCTGTTACACTTCCTTCGGTGAGAACCGTATCTTCGCTTTCACTAATCTGCTTCTTTTGCCCACCCACCTTTGTCCGTCCGGAGTTATTTTGCATTTAAGGTAACAGAACTCCCGTAATTCGTGTACTGCGTGTACGCTAATTTTGATGTTCAGCGGCCGCAGGTTCTAAAACTGCCTCGCGCATGGATGTGTGTGATGTCCTTAGGTTAGTTAGGTGTAAGTAGTTCTACGTTCTAGGGGATTGATGACCTCAGATATTAAGTCCAATAGTGCTCAGAGCCATTTGAACCATTTGATGTTCAGCTTTTAGCTGTTCTTATTTCTGGTGCTCCTCAATACATTGGATTTTGTTCGGTTTACTTTGAGTCCTTACTATTTGTTTGGCACACCGTTCCGTCCATTCAGAAAATCGTATTATTCCTCCTCATTTCACAGAGGACAGCAATGTCGTCACTAAATATTATCATTGAAATCCTGAATTCCCAACTATGAATATTTCTTTCATTTGTTTGATTCCATTCTAAACGTAGAGAATGAACAGTATCATGGGAGGTCTACACCCCTGGCTTACGTATACACTCCTGGAAATGGAAAAAAGAACACATTGACACCGGTGTGTCAGACCCACCATACTTGCTCCGGACACTGCGAGAGGACTGTACAAGCAATGATCACACGCACGGCACAGCGAACACACCAGGATCCGCGGTGTTGGCCGTCGAATGGCGCTAGCTGCGCAGCATTTGTGCACCGCCGCCGTCAGTGTCAGCCAGTTTGCCGTGGCATACGGAGCTCCATCGCAGTCTTTAACACTGGTAGCATGCCGCGACAGCGTGGACGTGAACCGCATGTGCAGTTGACGGACTTTGAGCGAGGGCGTATAGTGGGCATGCGGGAGGCCGGGTGGACGTACCGCCGAATTGCTCAACACGTGGGGCGTGATGTCTCCACAGTACATCGATGTTGTCGCCAGTGGTCGGCGGAAGGGGCACGTGCCCGTCGACCTGGGACCGGACCGCAGCGACGCACGGATGCACGCCAAGACCGTAGGATCCTACGCAGTGCCGTAGGGGACCGCACCGCCACTTCCCAGCAAATTAGGGACACTGTTGCTCCTGGGGTATCGGCGAGGACCATTCGCAACCGTCTCCATGAAGCTGGGCTACGGTCCCACACACCGTTAGGCCGTCTTCCGCTCACGCCCCAACATCGTGCAGCCCGCCTCCAGTGGTGTCGCGACAGACGTGAATGGAGGGACGAATGGAGACGTGTCGTCTTCAGCGATGAGAGTCGCTTCTGCCTTGGTGCCAATGATGGTCGTATGCGTGTTTGGCGCCGTGCAGGTGAGTGCCACAATCAGGACTGCATACGACCGAGGCACACAGGGCCAACACCCGGCATCATGGTGTGGGGAGCGATCTCCTACACTGGCCGTACACCACTGGTGATCGTCGAGGGGACACTGAATAGTGCACGGTACATCCAAACCGTCATCGAACCCATCGTTCTACCATTCCTAGACCGGCAAGGGAACTTGCTGTTCCAACAGGACAATGCACGTCCGCATGTATCCCGTGCCACCCAACGTGCTCTAGAAGGTGTAAGTCAACTACCCTGGCCAGCAAGATCTCCGGATCTGTCCCCCATTGAGCATGTTTGGGACTGGATGAAGCGTCGTCTCGCGCGGTCTGCACGTCCAGCACGAACGCTGGTCCAACTGAGGCGCCAGGTGGAAATGGCATGGCAAGCCGTTCCACAGGACTAGATCCAGCATCTCTACGATCGTCTCCATGGGAGAATAGCAGCCTGCATTGCTGCGAAAGGTGGATATACACTGTACTAGTGCCGACATTGTGCATGCTCTGTTGCCTGTGTCTATGTGCCTGTGGTTCTGTCAGTGTGATCATGTGATGTATCTGACCCCAGGAATGTGTCAATAAAGTATCCCCTTCCTGGGACAATGAATTCACGGTGTTCTTATTTCAATTTCCAGGAGTGTATTTTAGTCCGAGCGCTTATAGCCCTCCATAGTATTGTTTCCTCTTAGTCGTGTACAGCTATTTCTCTGATGATTTTAAATGTATTGCATCACTTCACACTGTCGACCGCATTTTCTAGGCCGACAGATCTTGTTGAAGTATCATCATTGTTACTGTCTTGGATTCATTGGCTAGCGTAAAGACGGAGTTGCCTCTGTGCTCCCTTTACGGTCTACCTTTAACAGATCATGTTTTTTTCCATTCCATAGTATACTCTTCTGGGCAGCAACTTACAAGGGAACCTTCCCATCGCACCCTTCTCAGATTTAGTTATACGTTAGCGCAGTGGATAGGCCTTGAAAAACTGAACACGGATCAATCGAGAAAACAGGAAGAAGTTGTGTGGAACTATGAAAAAAATAAGCAAAATATTCAAACTGAGTAGTGCATGCAAAAGATATCCAACATCAAGGATCGTTTAAGCTCAGGAGCGCCGTGGCCCCGCGGGTAGCGTGAGCAGGTGCGGAACGAGAGGTCCTTGGTTCAAGTATTCACTCGAGTGAAAAATTTTATTTTTTATTTTCAGACAATTATTATCTCCTTGACAGCTATACAGGACAGAAGGATCAAGCATTGTACAATTTTAGTGTGGGAGAAGACGTGATTACCATTCTTCCAGGTTGTTCACCTCTTGTGCAACCCTTAGATGTGTTTGGTTTTCGGCAAGTGAAATACTTTATGAAAAGATTCTATGATTTTGCGAAGCTGCACAGGTACACAGAGCAGTATTGTTTACATGATCGTGTGTCAATTATCAAAGTTCATGCACTCACACATAATCAACTTCGCTCTCCAAAATTCCAGGACATGTTCAGATTTGCTTGGACATATGCAGGATTTGACGGTCTACACACGGAAAAATTTGAAAAAGTTAAAAACATATGTTTTGACAGAGCACAGGGAAAACTGAGCGACTGTGAACTGTTGCATTCATTTGTTGCAGTTTATGTGACAAACTCTTATGTTTTCATCACTTTTTTGGGAGTGATTATCTCATCCACAAGAAAACCTAAGTCGGGCAAGGTAGAAGAATCTTTTTACCCATTCGTCAAGTGTACAAGTTAGGTGTGTCGACAACATATTCCGGTCATGTGACGCACATGCCGTCACCAGTGTCCTATAGACTTGTTTTCCTGTGGAGGAATCGGTTGACCTATGACCTTGCGATCAAATGTTTTCGGTTCCCATTGAAGAGGCACGTCCTTTCGTCTACTAATCGCACGGTTTAGCGGTGCGGTCGCAAAACACAGACACTAAACTTATTACAGTGAACAGAGACGTCAATGAACGAAAGGACAGATCATAACTTTATTCAAATAAAGAAAGTAAAATTTTTACTCGTGGGAAAACTTGAACCTAGGACCTCTCGCTCCACAACTGCTGACGCTAACCACTTTTTTTTTCCAAACGCTCCCTCCATCCTTTTTTTGTCTTTTTTTATTACCACTTTTTTTGCGGACGCTCTATCCATCTTTATTTCCAGCAATCCAATTTTTTTTACCACTTTTATTTTTTATTTGTTATTTATTTATTTTTTTTATTTTTAGGATGGTCAGGGCGTGGTACACGCCGCACTAGCAGTGGGGTCTCTTCACGGCACTGCCAGTGCGTCGAGGCCCAAACCCCTCCCCACCCCTTTTTCATGTTCCCTGTTGGGTCATAGCACTAAGTGTGCAGAAATTTTAACACAAAATTCCCATTCTCCGATGTAAGAAAGACAAAGAAACCTCTTCTCTGAGTAGAAACGGAACACTGATGAAAACGTAACAATTCTTCTTGAATCACACAAATACTTTGGAAGTCGAACACGTGTAATTCTGAACTAAACGCTTTGAAAAAAAAAAAAACTTTTCGTGTAACATAGAAGTTCCGGAAGCAAGGTAATAGTAAATAATAATAAGAAACCAAGTGTCTTTTAATTTTCTTCTGTTCGTTCTCGTTCAAGGTGTTGTAGTGGTTCCACATATTTAACCAACACCCATTTTTTCAAAAATGATCTTCAGCATGTTGCCGTAGTGCTCCTTGCTGATTTTTGCATATTCACACTTCATGTAAACGCGGAATTCTATCTCGTTGTCCGACCCAAGTTTGTGGATGACATAACTAACATATTTTCCCAGTAACCAGCTAATGGCGTTGGCTTTTAATTTTGGAAAGTATGTCATGTCTGGTCTCAGGAGGAGCGATGGCGTTATATATTCCGTAGAGGATCTGATGAGAAAGGCGATTTGTTGCCTGGCCCAATTCCAGTTATGCATATTGCCACCACAGGTGAATCTGTGGATGAGTGTATCCACCAGATTGCATTTTCCACAAAGGTGTGTCTGGTTTAAACCGATCCCATATAGTCTCTCGTTGGTGCTGATGACATTGTTAACTGTTTTGTACCATGCGGAAATAGCGTCTGTAGATAGCCCGGCATAGTTGATGTTCCGCCGTACAGCTTTCCAGTCACAATTTGGGAATTTCGTTTCAATTTTGTTTCTGTCCTCATTTAACTTCCTTTCAAGTATGATGTCGCGCGCTGTGATACATGTGTTGCTTCTGATTTCGTCACTAACATAACTTGCTGCGAGGAAAAAGTTCCTCACATACTGCAGACGGGCATTAATCCTTCGCACATCAATCGGTGGCTATGGGGTGTCACAGCCTCAAAGAGCTTTGCCGTTATAGATTGTGGAAGTTCTCTGAGTTTGAGGAACAGAGCAGACTCTTTATTGCGAATATCCACCAAACCGAGGCCCCCGTTTCTGACATCCAGTATAACGGTAGTCGCACCAACCCTGAATATGTCTCCTCGCCATAAATAATTGGTAACAGTGGACATGATCCCTTTCGCTACTAGTTTAGGGATTGGAAATACCTGCGCAGTGAAATACGCTTTAGACAAAACGCAGGAGTTGATGGCGGGACCACGGCGCTCCTGAACTTATGCTATCCATGATGTTGCCTATCTTGCACATGGACTACTCAGTTTCTATATTTTGCTTATTTTTTTCATTGTTCCACACAACTTCTTCCTGTTTTCTCGATTGATCTGTGTTCAGTTTTTCAAGGCCTATCCACTGTGACAACTTATAACTAAATCTGAGGAGGGTGCGATGGGGAAGTTCCCTTGTTAGATGCACGTAACGTAGAGACTTGCCCTGCTGGAAGATGTCATCGCTGTCAAGCATGAAGGGATATAAGGCGACTACAATAACGCTCACCTACTCCACAGCAGTCACGGTTCCTTCCATTACTGCCACGGGTCTAATAGAAGCCCAGATCTCCACAGCGTAATAATACTGCCACCCCTAGCCCGTGCCTGTTACGAGCAACCAATCGCCTGCATGACGGCATATTCGGGCTCGACAATCGACAGGGTGTAACAACAAACATCATATACCCGACTAGGCGGCACATTTCCATTGAACCACTGTCCAATGTTGATGATTCCGCTTCCGCTGGTATCATAATTTTTTAGGTGGTCTGGCGTGAATCCCCATGTCAACAAAGTAAGTTGAACGGTGTGGTGTTTCAGATCACACCATTGCGCTTGCTCCAGTACTGCACTCAGTCGGGAGACCTGGTACAGGTCGCTCTCTATCCTACTTTAAAGATAAGGCAAACGTCCGTCCGCCACTTACTGAGATGAGGTGTGGTGGTCCAACACGTTGTCGCCTGCACGTTGACCGATTTCCAGACGCGGGGCAATAGCAATCTGTCCTTCGTCAGTCTATATTCCCATTTGCGGCCCGTATCGTGGCTAGAATGATTCCTTTGTGGTGTCTGATGCGCTTACATTCCTTCCTTAGCGTGTCACGTGCCCCTCACGCCAACAAGCCGCATTCAGTCTTTCGGTTTGCAGTAGACATAATATTTTGGATCACAAGTTTACATTTACGGAAAACGTCTCGCAGTGGACTTTAAGAAACTGTCAAATTTGTGACATAGGAGAGGATGTGGCGGTAAATTTCAATTGAGTGACGCCTGAAGCCACGAGTACAAAAGGCAGGAGGGACTGGCTGTTTGGCCTCCCCAGGCAGCTCTGTTGACATGTCCGCGAGCTAATTTACTTTTAATTAAGCGATGAGTCGGTGAGCCGATCCACGCGGCGGCCACTGGGGCGCTCCCACGAGCTGCTGGGTGCGTGGGGCTTCGTGTGGGTGCGTGGGGATGCGTGTGGCCGCGTAAGGTTGTGTGTCGGTGCGTGCTCACATGCCGGGGGGCACCAGCGCTGAGCTACAGCTACTGTCCGGCTACCCGCCTGCGGTGCCGGTGGGTATCAGGGAAATCTCCCTGCTGCATACTACCAGAGTGAAGGGAAAGTAGTGTTTACCTTCCTGGTTAAAGACGCAGAGGCACACACAAAACGACGACGCAAACCTGTAGGCTGCCATTATAAGTCTACAATTCGGAGGAAAGCGGATACTGAAGCATGTAAATACGACCGAACCATCAGTCTAATATTAAAATTTTCCACACTATCGTCGGCACCTTCAGTTAAAACTTTCCGGCTGAGAGGCTGTGACCGATGTACACTACTAGCCAATAAAATTGCTACACCACGAGGATGACGTGCTACAGAAGCGAAATTTAACAGACAGGAAGAAGATGCTGTGATATGCAAATGATTAGCTTTTGAGAGCATTCACACAAGGTTGGTGCCGGTGGCGAGACCTACAACGTGCTGGCATGAGAAAAGTTTCCAACCGATTTCTCATACACAAACAGCAGTTGACCGGCGTTGCCTGGTGAAACGTTGTTGCGATGCCTCGTGTAAGGAAGAGAAATGCGTACCATCACGTTTCCGATTTTGTTAAAGATCGGATTGAAGCCTATCACGATTGCGGTTTATCGTATCGCGACATTGCTGCTCGCGTTACTCGAGATCCAATGACTGTTAGCAGAATATGGAATCGATGGGTTCAGGAGGGTAATACGGAACGCCGTGCTGGATCCCAACGGCATCGTATCACCAGCATCGAGATTACAGACATCTTACCCGCATGGCTGTAACGGATCGTGCAGCCACGTCTCGATCCCTGAGTCAACAGATGGGGACGTTTGCAAGACAACAACCATCTGCACGAACAGTTCGACGACGTTTGCAGCAGCATGGACTATCAGATCGGAGACCATGGCTGCGGTTACCCTTGACGCTACATCACAGAGAGGAGCGCCAGCAATGGTGTACTCAACGACGAACCTGGTCGCACGAATGGCAAAACGTCACATTTTCAGATGAATCCAGGTTCTGTTTACAGCATCATGATGGACGCATCCGTGTTTGGCAACATCGCGGTGAATGCACATTGGAAGTGTGTATTCGTCATCGCCATACTGGCGTATAACCCGGCGTGATGGTATGGGGTGCCATTGGTTAGACGTCTCGGTCACTTTTGTTCGCATTGGCGGCACTTTGAACAGTGGGCGTTACATTTCAGATGTGTTACGACCCGTGGCTCTACCCTTCATTCGATCCCTGCGAAACCCTACATTTCAGCAGGATAATGCACGACCGCATGTTGCAGGTCCTGTACGGGCCTTTCTGGATACAGAAAATGTTCGACTGTTGTCCTGTCCAGCCCATTCTCCAGATCTCTCACCAACTGAAAACGTCTGGTCAATGGTGGCCGAGCAACTGGCTGGTCAGAATACGCCAGTCACTACTCTTGATGAACTGTGGTATCGTGTTGAAGCTGTGCCTGTACACGCCATGCAAGCTCTGTTTGACTCAATGCCCAGACGTATCAAGGCCGTTATTACGGACAGAGGTGGTTGTTCTGGGTACTGATTTCTCAGGATCTATGCACCCAAATTGCGTGAAAATGTAATCACATGTCAGTTCTAGTATAATATATTTGTCCAATGAATACCCGTTTATCATCTGCATTTCTTCTTGGTGTAGCGATGTTAATGGCCAGTAGTGTATAAAACTGCTTCCTAACGTTTCGTCTCCAAGTGCAGGAGACATTTTCCGCGGTAAAACTGCTGCCTCGGAAGATGTCTCCCGCGCTTGGAGACGAAACGCTAGGAAGCAGTTTTGTACGTCGACGACGGCTTCTCAGCCCGGAAGTTTCAGCTGAAGAAGACGCCGTTCGTTAAAGCCTACACTGAATGGCTACCGTCAGCTGTTATTTCAGTATCAGTTTGTTGACGACCGGTTTCGAGGATGTACTTCATCAGGCCCTCTAAATATATAGCGACTGAATTTCTCCGAAAGCCATCAGTCAGAAAGTTATTCGTGAAAAGAACCGGTATCAGCACCAGCTCTTGCTGTAAACAACCATGCACAACGAGCCCGCTACTTCCGTTTGCGATCTCACCGGGTGTGGCTGTTTACTACAAGAGCTGATGCGAATACCGGTTATTTTCACGTAAGACTTTCTGAATGTTGGATTTCGGAAAAATTCAGTCGCTATATATTTAGAGGTCCTGATGATGACGAAGCGTATCGTCGAAACCAGTTGTCAATAAATTTATATTGAAATTACAGCTGACTGTAGAGTCGAAAATTGTAATATTCTTATCGGCTGTGGTCCTCTCCTCCTACTTAACAAGGACTGACATCACTTTAATAAGTCATGGTTGCTAAATACTGACACGAATTGCTTACAAAAGAGTAGAAAAATCCAACTTCGGGGAGATTAGTTTAGGTTGTAGAGAACAAGCGAGGCGTTACTGAGCCTACTACGTATCTTGATAGGTAGAAGAAAGGAAACCTAAGATTATACTAATAGTATCTTAGATTCAAAGCCGGCCACAGTTCTAGGCGCTTCAGTCCGGACTCTCGCGACTGCTACGGTCGCAGGTTCAAATCCTGCCTCGGGCACGGATGTGTGTGGTGTCCTTGGGTTGGTTGGGTTTGGGTAGTTCTAAGTTCTAGCGGACTGATGACCTCAGATGTTAAGTCCCATAGTGCTCAGAGCCATTTGAAGCATTTATTTGACGTGCGCGATCCACACTGACTCTACACCAGAAAACATGATTCGCTGTCCTACCAAATCAAGGTGACGTCTGTCGCACGCGACTGGCATATCACGTCTATCATGCGGACGAATACACCCACCTGGAACTGCACATGCACCCCTACCGAGTGTCTGTTGTTCACTGATTAAATCAGCAGATGCTCCTCAGCGCCTCCAGTTTTGTGAGTGGCTGTTCACTCAGATAACAGTGAATGGCTTGGACATGGATCTGTTCCATACGTCTGGTGTAGCCTGGTTTCAGCCGTGTGGTTATGTCACAGAATCACACGTTCTGGGCAGCGGAGAATCCGCATAAGTTTCACGAAACACCACTGCATGATCAGACGTTTGTGGTTTGGTGTGCAATGTCTGCAAGCCGCATTATTGGTCCCATCTTCTTTCGTCAGACACTGAATTAGGTGCGTTACATTGCCAAACATTTTGGAGCCATTTGTGGCAACATTAACGGAGGAGGAAAAGGTCTACAGTTACTTACAACAGGACGGAGCAACTGGCTTTATAACCGGCCGAACCTTGGAGCACATTTACACAATCTTTGCACTTGACAGAGTTGTCAGCAGAGGTCTGTCTGGTCAAGGCCCTAGGTGGCCAACCAGGCCACTTGATCTCTCAGTGCGAGATTTCTTCGTGCAGGAAGCCCTTAAGTCTAATGTGTATCGAAACAACCCTCATAGTCTTCAAGAATTGCGGCAAAACATTTCTTATGAGACAGCAGAAATTCCAGCAGTCTAGCCTTGATCTGCCTTCAACAACTTACTAGCCATGGGTCAAAAGTACCGACAGATGTATGGTGGTCACTTTCAACACCTGCTGTAGTCAGATTAGTATTGTATTTTCTTTCTTCTGATTTGTTTGTTTGTACCCTGGAAGTCTGTTCTCCAGGCCACTTTTATTCGCCCCACCCTGTGTAAACACATGTCGTGTGTACAAGATCAAAGAATTCTGTTGCTACAGTGAACACTGTGAATAGTGGAAAGGTAATCGACTTCAACATTCTAACAGACCATTGTTATAAGTGTTAATCAGGTAACCAAGCGGAACATATCTGTGATAGCAACTGTGAACGAAGAAGTGGTGGAATTAAGGCCTCCGCAGCAGATGAAATTTTCACTCGAAACTTGAATGAAAGTTGTGTTTGTTACACGAAGTTGTAGGTAAGTGGGATTCAAAAGTGTGTAGTAGCACCTCGGACTTACGATAGTAAAATTTCACAAACTGCAGTGTGACGAGCACTATACTGAGAAAGTTAAGTCCAAGTGAGAGATACAAGAAACTTTCTGATGGTAAAACATTAAGATATAGGCCGATAGACAACATTATTGATGAATTATGGATGGCCGTTAGGAATAACACTGACGATTTATTCAGAATGAGGCAGGCAGTGTAGGCTACCATCTTCCATAAAATGTCCACAGATGAAAAAGAAGTACATCAACTTTTCCCTCCCAGATGAGATGTATGGCTCAAGTACCGCAAGGCCCAATACTCAAAACAGTCAGTACGGCCACAAACATTACATACCAGCAGCACTCATGCAAGTCATAAGGCATATGTATAGAGACTTGCCTCATCCTCGTTTGTTGACCAAGTGTCTACATGGACATACTCAAATTTCAGGTGGGTCTGTCAACAGTCTCATATGGAGTAGCCACTTCAATAACAAGTTTCCTGAATTTTCTTTTGTTAAGAAATGAGAAGGTTCGGTCTGTTTTACTTGGTGAAAAACTTTCTGTAGCCAAGATCGCATAAATACTTCTTTATTTTCGACAGCCGGTTTAGACAGGCTTTGCTGTCATCTTCTGGGCTTAAAAATTTTTTGTTACAGAACGTGTTCATTACGTTTCGTAACAAAGGAGTTTGAACCCAGAAGATGGCAGTAAAGTCTCTGGAAACTGATTGTCGAAAATAAAGAAATATTTTTGCGATCTTGGCTATAGAATGTTTTTTACCAATAAAAATATTTTTGTTGGGAGGAAGACCCTAAAATGGTAGAATGGTGGCGGGGGCGGGGGGGGGGGGAGGGTATATGATGCTGTTATTGCTTTTAATGATCGTACATTGATAGCGTGAGTGTTTTAATGTATGGGAATTAATCCTGGAATAAACTGCATCAGAGAACTTCAACAGAAAGGACAAAGTTCGTGTCAATGAAGCACAGTGTACGGCAGTAACGGCTACTAAGAAGTCCATAAGGAGGAAGGGAAACGACCAAGGGGATGATACACAGTATGGTGCGGGGTTCTTGTGTGTGAGTCAACGTAAACAATACACATTTTTTAGCTATAGCAGAGAGTAGTAGTTGTTCCTGAAATTTTAAATTTGCAACTGCATATTTCCCTGAATTTCAGGAACCGCTTGCAGTAGAGTATTGAAATTTTCAGGCAGCTGCAGCATATACATTATACACAGAATATACTATAGTAACGTTGAATACAAATGAAACTATTTTTGGGAAACTACAAAACATTATACTAAATTTTAATCGTATAGTTAAAAAAACAGAGACTGAAATCTAATGATTTTAGTAGCTACAATACACTAAGGACCTAACAAGTAGCATACATTAAAAGTTTCATTTCCTTTGCTACAGTGGTTACTGAAGGACGGGAAAGTCAATTAACAAAAGTTAACATTGCCAATTTAGGGCATTCCAACTCCTCTTAAACACCTTAAAACAAAACTTCCTGGCAGATTAAATCTGTGTGCCCGACCGAGGCTCGAACTCGGGACCTTTGCCTTTCGAGTCTCGGTCGTGCACACAGTTTTAATCTGCCAGGAAGTTTCATATCAGCGCACACTCCGCTGCAGAGTGAAAATCTCATTCTGGACCTTAAAACAACTTCTCCGCTTCAGATGGCACACGACTTACCCCCTGCACCTGTGGGGACTATTGGCTAAATCTTCAATTTCTCGAGCTCCCAGAAACTCCTTAAGACAATTTTAACATTCAGGCTTTTCGAGTAATCAACTGCAGGAAAATAGTTCAAGTATTTGCAGTGGTCATTTCCTGTTCTCACTGAAAGTACTCCTCCATGAAGTTCTGCCAGGATTTTTCATGAATAGAAATGCAACAAGTACTCAAAAACTTCTGCCTTCACAGTAAAATCAGTGGTTATTAAGACAAGCAAGTACAGGCCATGGACACAAATATGAAAGCACCATGCCTAATGCAATCCAGGAAAACCGTTGGCATTCAAGACTGCTGCTAGTCGTCTCCGAATGAATAAATACAGTCCTGTATTTCTTACAGCAAAACTGCAAGTTCAGGTAACGACGATGGGGGTGGATCGTGATAACGCACCCTTTCCTGTAAAGTAGACCACAAAGACCCGACAGTATTGAGCTCTGATGACTGTGGTGAGCAGGGGAGATGCGACAATTCATCCTCGTGCTCACAAGAACAGGCCTGGACGATACAAGCTTTGCGAGCAGGGGCCCTGTCGTCTTGAAATGCAGCATCACCATTGGTGAACAAACATTGTACCATGGTATGGATCTTATCAGCCAAAATGGATACATATTCTTTGGCATTAATATGACTCTGCAAGACTAACCATGGGGCTCATGGGATACTACGATATAACTGCCCGAATCATCACCGTATGCCCGCCTTGTCTCACTGTTGGGACGAAAATTCGGCCAGAAGCTGAAAGCAGTTTGAAAGAAGACTCATCAGATCAAGTCACTTTCTTCTATTGCCTCATAGTTTAGATTTTATGGCTTCGGCACCACGTTTCCCTGTTACGGGCATTTGCACCAGTGATGTGAGTTTTGGGATTCCAGCTCACTCTGTAATGCCCACTGTATGGAGCTTTCTTCTTTATATTTTGGTACTGACAGGGATCGCAAGTGCTACATTCATTTCAGCAGCTGCCTTCCACATATTTTTCGTCACAGCTCTCTTCAGTCACCGCCGGTTCAAATGGTTCAAATGGCTGTGAGCACTATGGGACTCAACATTTGTGGTCATCAGTCCTCTAGAACTTAGAACTACTTAAACCTAACTAACATAAGGACAGCACACACATCCATGCCCGAGGCAGGATTTGAACCTGCGACCGTAGCGGTCACGCGGTTCCAGACTGAAGCGCCTAGAACCGCACGGCCACACCGGCCGGACTCACCGCCGGTCACGGTCACGCATTAGCGGATGACGTTTTTACGCTCTCCTTGTGTGAGGTGGAGGAAAGGTGCCTAATATGAGACACACTTTTGTAAACCCATTTGAAAGACCTAAAAGCAAATGCAATTGTATTTTTTATGATGGTAATAAGATCTTGCATTATTTAATTTTATCATACAATTATCGTATTTGCAATAATAAACAATCTTTCAGAGTAGTTATTAAATCTTCACAAACAAGGAATTTCGTAGAAATGAGATGAAGGTTTCCTAATATGAGACAGTAATAATATTTTGCTGTAATTATTTTATTACGTAATAATGACATATGAAAATAAAATTTTTACATATTCATTCATTTCTGTTATCCTTATTTCACACTACTTAGGTTTATATTTACGGCATCCGAGGCAAACAAAATTGTCTTCTGTGACACCGCAATCTTCGTGAGCCCAGCGATAACATTTCGTGCACTGTGCCCATGTCTCCTCGTGTTTGCCTTCAGAAAAGCGCCCAGTACAGAACAGACACTCTGCATCATCGTCATCACTGCTGTCTGAATCTCCACTGTCATCAAGATGGACATCGGATGCCGAGTCACTAGACGATTCTTCTACTTTAGGTCTACGATTGGAAGATTTTCCACTCTTCTCCCCAAATAACTTTCTCGCTGCTTTCTTAGCTTCAGCCTCTGTTTTCTTCTGTTTAGATTCTTGCACTTGCTTCACATAAGGATTTGAAGTTAGTAACGCAGCAGAGCACGAACGCGATGTTTGGCCTATTTGGCTATCTCCAGGTTGTTTTGCGATGTGTGGGAGAGGTCTGATGTCTGCCGGGCTGACAGCTTGACCATCACCATCAGTAGTTTCATTTTCGTTTTTGGCATCTCTTTCTTGATGAGCGTTAGCATGGCGATGAATTGAAAATTCATGTTCCCTAAAGGCGTTTCTGTTGCATGGGATGCGACCTGTTTTTCTGAAGGCATTCGCAGATGCTTCCATTGTTGCTGCTCGGTTGTAAGCTGCCCCAAATAACTTGGCTATTAATAATGAGGTGATAACACGACCTGGGTTACTTGCCTACCACGTTTCTGTCTCTTGGGCATAGTAGGTTTTCAAAGGCCCCATAAATCCGACGTCAAGTGGCTGCATTTTATGCGTTGAGTGAGGTGGAAAACATACAACATGAACATTGTTTTCACGTGCTTTATCTAACACATCGAGATTCTTTGTGTGGGAATAATGCCCATCAAGAATCAAAATGACAGGGTCATTTGAAGATGGCTTTACGTGACTCACAAAATGATCAAACCACTGAGTAAAAATGTGAGTTTGTATCCAGGCACTTGGATGACAATCTGATATTGATCTTGCAGGTGCATCATCCATCAAGTTCCAGAAAACATTCAAATTTCTGATCATAACACTAGTCAAAGTAATCCCTGTTTATCATAATTTAACCGAATTAAAATAAACGCGGAAAAACGCTCCGTCGTCCCTAACCGCGAAGAAGTTACAGGCTCCCAGGTAGATGCCATTTTCCTTGACTTCCGGAAGGCGTTCGATACATTTCCTCACTGTCGCCTGATAAACAATTTAAGAGCCTATGGAATATCAGACCAGCTGTGTGGCTGGATTGAAGAGTTTTTAGCAAACAGAACACAGCATTTTGTTCTCAATAGAGAGACGTCTACAGACGTTAAAGTAACCTCTGGCATGCCACAGGGGAGTGTTATGGGACCATTGATTTTCACAATATATATAAATGACCTAGTAGATAGTGTCGGAAGTTCCATGCGGCTTTTCGCGGATGATGCTGTAGTATACAGAGAAGTTGCAGCATTAGAAAATTGCAGCGAAATGCGCAGCAAGATCTGCAGCGGATAGGCACTTGGTGCAGGGAGTGGCAACTGACCCTTAACGTAGACAAATGTAATGTATTGCGAATACACAGAAAGAAGGATCCTTTACTGTATGATTATATGATAGCGGAACAAACACTGGGAGCAGTTACTTCTGTAAAATATCTGGGAGTATGCGTGCGGAACGATTTGAAGTGGAATGATCATATTAAATTAATTGTTCGTAAGGCGGGTACCAGGTTGAGATTCATTGGGAGAGTCCTTGGAAAATGTAGTCCATCAACAAAGGAGGTGGCTTACAAAACACTCGTTCGACCTATACTTGAGTATTGCTCATCAGTGTGGGATCCGTACCAGGTCGGGTTGACAGAGGAGATAGAGAAGATCCAAAGAAGAGCGGGGCGTTTCGTCACAGGGTTATTTGGGAAGCGTGATAGCGTTACGGAGATGTTTCGCAAACTCAAGTTGCAGACTCTGCAAGAGAGGCGCTCTGAATCGCGGTGTAGCTTGCTGTCCAGGTTTCCAGAGGGTGCGTTTCTGGATGAAGTATCGAATATATTGCTTCCCCCTACTTATACCTCTCGAGGAGATCACGAACGTAAAATTAGAGCGATTCGAGCGCGCACGGAGGCTTTCCGGCAGCCGTTCTTCCCGCGAACCATACGCGACTGGAACAGGTAAGGAAGATAATGACAGTGGCACGTTAAGTGCCCTCCGCCACACACCGTTGGGTGGCTTGTGGAGTATAAATGTAGATGTAGTTGTAGAAGTACAACCACGGCGTCACCGGCAATGATGTGTTTCGATCTCTATGTAAAGTAAATGTCTCGTTCAAACAGCCTTGATTACGGGAAGCTTAAGTGCTTCTTCTTAAACTGCTGCTAATGAACAGTTTTCAAAATCTCAAACTGCTTTGAGACTGTAAGATACTTCTTGACCTTGAAGTTATTTCCTTTCCCAGGTGTGGCAGCTGTGGAATCCTCACCGAGACACCGTAATGGTACCTCGCGTGTTTGCCGCCGATCAGCATCGCTTCTCGGCGATCGGAGAACCTCAAGCCGATGGTTTAATTGAACTCCGCAGCTGGCCGGCGCCTCCTTCCTGATTACACGTCTTGTAGCGATTCTCTCTATGTTTTTATACGCCTTCTCCCGAATAACCAGTCGACTATCGTGTTAAGTGTCTTGTGTAATCGCCGAACATTCTTAGAGTGTAGAAATTTTCAAGCATTCTTTGTAGCTTTATGTTTCGATTCTCTTTGCATTAAACTTACAACAGTTATTGTTTCTGATGTTTTCTTTAAAGAAATGTTCTAGGAAATTAACTGTAAACATTTAGTGAAAATATAAATCGGGGAGTCTCATTTCAGTTTTGTGCCAATGACCTTTGGTTGTCACTGTTCAGATATTGTGCAACTATTGTTTCTAAATTGTAATTTTCTAGTGTTAATACAGTAGGCAATTCTATAATTCGTCGATAACTTTACTTCCCGTTAGCATTTAAACAAAAAGATTTGTGAATAAATGGAAATCCTGTGTGAAGGTTTTAATTTGATGTTTTTTTTTTCGATTCTCGTGAAGCCTCACTCAAGAACGATGGCTCGAATAGTTTTGTTCAACTGCCGGTAATAAATTGTATTTATTTTATTTTATTTATTGATTCATTCACCCAGGCAAGGTTGCAGCAATGAGGTCCTCATTTACAGCTAACCAGGCATTTTATGTAATATACCTTACATATGTTACAATAAGCATGTTATATTACATTTAGAAATTAAAATATTACAACAATACAGATAAAAACTCACTAAGTTTATATTCGTTCATGATAAATAGAAATTACGTGGAGACAGGTTTTAATTATGAGCACTAGCAGCAATGTACTTGGGAGGAAGAAGTGGTCCTCGATCATTGTACTCCATTCCTTTAACTCCACACTCACAGCCATAGTGCTAGCTGGACTGTTGGTACTTGCGAGTGATTTTGTCCGCAAATTTTATGCAATTTGTTTCAACCAATCTCAAAAATCTTCGACGGTTTCCGTCCGTCAGTACCTCAGCTCTGCCTGGTCTTCGTTTAGCTGTACTTTTTCCGTCGTGTTTGCACTTCACAGTCACTCCACCAACTGTCGACTTGGGCTGCTATAGAGGGGCTGAAAAATCGCTGATGGGTTTATAATTCAGGTGACATCCAGTGAATAGAGTGAGTTCCCCTGACCGACCCATCCTGCTGTAGTGGCATCTCTACTGACTACACAACACGACCCTCCACTCCTCTTCCGCCCGGGGGTCTGCCTCTCGTGACATCTAGTGGTGAATTCCGCGTTGCAAAGGGGTGTCCGGAAAGTTATGATCAGATAGAGTAAGTGTACAAGTTTTATAAGGTTGAATACTTTGAAGGTAAATAAAACGACTGGTACCAAAAATAGCTTGTCTTTCGTTGTTTCAATAAAAACTGTAAAGGCGAAATTCCCAGCGTGCATCGTCTTGGCCTCGACTTTGAGAGGAGTGGCCTACCTCGGTCGATGAATAACTAACGTCTGGGAACACCATGTAAAAACGGTTTTCGTTTTTACTCTTACAGCAAAATGGCATACTTCCGCCAAACTAAATAATGTATACAATGTTGATCGCTCCTTGTAAGAGTTATGTGAACCATAATGGTTGCATCAATGACTACAAGTGTAATAAGAAATGCCAAGAAAGGAAGGAAAATATATTTGCTTAACAAGAGTGATAGGGCACAAATCGCAGAATATCTGAGTGAGCACCATCAAACGTTCATTTCTGAGGAAGAGGATGTGGAACAAAAATGGAAAAAATTCAGGAACATCGTCCAGTACGCCTTAGATAAGTTCGTACCGACTAAGGTCCAAAGCGAGGGGAAAGATCCACCATGGTATAACAATCATGTACGAAAGGTACTACGGAAACAAAGAAAGCTTCATCATAGGTTTAAGAGTAGTCGAATCATAGCTGATAAGGAAAAGCTGAACGAAGCGAAAAAGAGCGTAAAGAGAGCAATGAGAGAAGCATTCAACGAATTCGAACATAAAACATTGGCAAACAATCTAAACAAGAACCCTAAAAAGTTTTGGTCATATGTAAAATCGGTAAGCGGATCTAAATCCCCTATTCAGTCACTCGTTGACCACGATGGCACCGAAACAGAGGACGACCGAAGAAAGGCAGAAATACTGAATTCAGTGTTCCGAAACTGTTTCACTGCGGAAAATCGTAACACGGTCCCTGACTTCAGCCGTCGCACGGACGCCAAAATGGAAAATATTGAAATAAACGATATCGGAATTGAAAAACAACTGCTATCACTTAGTAGCGGAAAAGCATCCGGACCAGACGAGATACCCTTAAGATTCTACAGTGATTATGCTAAAGAACTTGCCCCCTTTCTATCAGCAATTTATCGTAGATCGCTGGAAGAACGTAAAGTACCTAGCGACTGGAAGAAAGCGCAGGTCGTTCCCATTTTCAAGAAGGGTCATAAATCAGATGCGAATAATTATAGGCCTATTTCGCTTACGTCAATCTGTTGTAGAATAATGGAACATGTTTTGTGTTCTCGTATTATGACGTTCTTAGATAATACAAATCTCCTTCATCATAACCAACATGGATTCCGCAAACAGAGATCATGTGAAACTCAGCTCGCCCTATTTGCCCAAGAAATTCACAGTGCCGTAGACACTGGCGAGCAGATTGATGCCGTATTCCTGGACTTCAGGAAGGCATTTGATACGGTTCCGCACTTACGTTTAGTGAAAAAAATACGAGCTTACGGAATATCGGACCAGGTTTGTGATTGGATTCAGGATTTCCTAGAAGAAAGAACACAACATGTCATTCTTAACGGTTCAAAATCTGCAGATGTAGAGGTAATTTCGGGAGTACCGCAGGGAAGCGTGATAGGACCTATATTGTTTACAATATACATAAATGACTTAGTTGACAACATAGGTAGCTCCGTGAGGCTATTTGCAGATGACACGGTTGTCTACAAGAAAGTAGCAACATCAGAAGACTCGTACGTACTCCAGGAGGACCTGCAGAGGATTAATGCATGGTGCGACAGCTGGCAGCTTTCGCTAAACGTGGATAAATGTAATATAATGCGCATACATAGGGGCAGAAATCCATTCCAGTACGATTATGCCATAGGTGGTAAATCATTGGAAGCGGTAACGACCGTAAAATACTTAGGAGTTACTATCCGGAGCGATCTGAAGTGGAATGATCACATAAAACAAATAGTGGGAAAAGCAGGCGCCAGGTTGAGATTCATAGGAAGAATTCTAAGAAAATGTGACTCATCGACGAAAGAAGTAGCTTACAAAACGCTTGTTCGTCCGATTCTTGAGTATTGCTCATCAGTATGGGACCCTTACCAGGTTGGATTAATAGAAGAGATAGACATGATCCAGCGAAAAGCAGCGCGATTCGTCATGGGGACATTTAGTCAGCGCGAGAGCGTTACGGAGATGCTGAACAAGCTCCAGTGGCGGACACTTCAAGAAAGGCGTTACGCAATACGGAGAGGTTTATTATCGAAATTACGAGAGAGCACATTCCGGGAAGAGATGGGCAACATATTACTACCGCCCACATATATCTCGCGTAATGATCACAACGAAAAGATCCGAGAAATTAGAGCAAATACGGAGACTTACAAGCAGTCGTTCTTCCCACGCACAATTCGTGAATGGAACAGGGAAGGGGGGATCAGATAGTGGTACAATAAGTACCCTCCGCCACACACCGTAAGGTGGCTCGCGGAGTATAGATGTAGATGTAGATGTAATATGAACTAGTTTTCCGAAATTACCACAGCCTGTCGTTTTTTTTTTAAATAGACAAGTTTCAGTAAATCATGATCGGTTTCAAGCTGCCTAACAGTTCATCATCAGATGATACATGTATACATTCAGTGCTTTTTTGTTGTAGCTTTATGAAGCTTGTGTATCTGTAGTAAGACAGAAAACGACAGGAAATAGGAGCTACATGTAGTACAGTTCAACGAAGTGTTTACTATATAAGTTCTACTTAGAGATGTTGCGTACAGTTAATAGATTCTACACATACATATTTGTTATATGAACCACTTTGGAAAAAGTTCTTCGCGTTTTCAAATTGTTTCCACACTACATTTAACAGACTTTGCACAGACACCAACTTCCACGATTTATAAATTGTAAACAAAACAAACACCGTGATTAAACTACAGTCCCGAAGATTTTATGTTGAACCAAAAACTTTGATGGTTAACACGCCATTGATGAAGGTTAGCCGGCCGCTGTGGCCGAGCGGTTCTAGGCGCTTCAGGTCCGGGACCGCGCTACTGCTACGGTCGCAGGTTCGAATCCGGCATCGGGGATGGATGGGTGTGTGCTGTCCTTAGGTTACTTATGTTTAAGTAGTTCTAAGTCTAAGGGACTAATAATCTCAGAGCCATTTTGATGAAGGTTATGTTTTACTTACAGGAAATATATATGTCAAAGTAACTTAAATTATAAATTATTTACACACTCATGAAGGTTTTGTCTATTTTACAGGTAATATAAATTCCAAATCAATTTAAATTAGTAAAAATTGAGCTGAAAATTAATATGTGCAATTTGCAAGATATATGAATCTAGATTTTTAGTTGGTATTTCTATTAGAAATAAGAGTGCTAGGGTTGGCACTATTTTTAACAGCTTTTTCCTGCTTGATACATTGGCTGAAGTGGGAATAAGACATTTGAGATTAGCAGGTTGGTGGTTAATTTAATGTCAATGAGTAATGTGGGCATTTGGTAGGGAGCTGTCAGGCTATGGAGGTAGTCACTGTGTCTTGTCGCCGGTATACCTTACTCGTAACCAGGACTTATTTTGATTTTCTGTCAGATTTAGAAACAGAGCTTCGTTGTGGTCACCTTTGTAAGCATCTCGTACTGAGGTCCGCGTCAAGTCTGTAGCATCTGAAACAGATACTAATATTCGAGACTTTACATCTGGAATGCTTTTTTAGTAGTTTCTACAGCAGTACTCTGACTTGTTTTGTGTTCCATGGGGGACATGTTTTGTCCCGTATTAATTTACTGAGTATAAAACTCTCAATGCCTTCAGCACTTTCCTATGAATTTGAGCCGCAGCTGGACAAAGCTTACATAGTACGGAATGAATGAGAACTGTGTTTTAGGAAGCCGTCACCAAATTTTTATCTGCTTTTTTAAATTAATTAAATAATTAATTTACTTAACCTGGCAAGATTAGGGCCGTCAGGTCTTGTCTCACCCCTAACCAGTCGTTCTACTTATTTTACTTTGTATATATTACAGTAAGAATGTCACACTAAACATAGAAAAATAAAAATAACAATAGTAGGGGTAAGAAAAACATACACACGGTTTATACTTGTACACGGTAAATACAACAATAATTAGGAGTTACAATAAGGTAGGTTTCTAATTATGAGTTCTAGCAGCAATGGGCATGGAGAAGGGGTTGAACGAGGAAGGAAAAGATAGTTTTGATAACACAGAGTGAAAGAATACAAGGTAGAAGAAGGTGATGTGATTCACAGAGGAAGGAAAAGGGGAAGAAGATAGGAGCACTGGCTCTTCTTTTGGACAGAGGGGAATTTGGCCATATACGTCAGTTTCGGAAAAACGCTACGAGGATGGCAGGAGGAATTTGTTGAACTTTTTCTTAAAAGTAGCAGGACTTCGAATAGCGCGAAGAGTGCAGGGCAGCTCGTTTCCGATGCTGACAACAGCGAGAACAGAAGTGTTTGTCAATGTTTTGCTTTGTGAATCGCCGCCGCTAGTATGCTAGATAGGTGAGACCTTGCGTTTATAGTATGATTTCATGAAGGATGTTTAATTCCTTAGGCGAGGTACTGATGTGCTTGCGCACTGGCGAGGTGGTGAGGTAGACATAGCGTGTGGTGATCTCGTAACCTGTTTGGCCGCAATACCGTTACTGGGTGTATGAAGCACTGATGTGGTCACATCGGTGGTGGTTGCGGATGAAACGCATACAAGTATCTATTGTTAGCATTAATGGTCTTGTGTTTTCAGTTCTTGTATCATTTAGAATTACATCACAGCACTGGAGCTTAGGCAGAACGAGTGATTGCAAGAGTTTGCGTTTCACGCCTTGTGGAAATACGTTCCGAAACTTTTTGGAGATATGCCGAAGTCTTCAAGCATATGGCGACAATATTCTTTGCCCAGTTTAACTTATAACACCACCGTCCGCTACTGTTATAACATAACCTCAGCACTGGAGACAAACTGTTTGACGAAATTATTGGTCAAAGCAATCATAGTATAAAGAAGCAGAGCAGTGTTACCCTCTGGAAGGAATTTTGTTATGTTGACCGTGCTGTACGTAACGGAAGTGGTTTATCGGAAGGAAAGTCAGAATTACGTAAATGTTTAAGCGGTAACAAACAAGATTTCCCTATCCACACTGTACAAATGACACAGAAAACGGTCGCCACCCTATTAGGCATAAGAATGAGTAACATTCCTATTCAAGAAAATGGATATGAGTAACTTTAACGGACAAATACAACCTATACTTTGCCACAAGAGAGTGCAATGAACTCTGGCACAAGCATATGTTAACGTTAAGGTTGGAGCTTATAGTGAGAGCAGAGCAAATTATTTGCCTAAGTACAATACATGCTGACACACGCTATTGTCTTCAGTGCTTAGTCAAACAGGGAGGTCTCAACAATATTACTATTAATATACACCATAGAATCATAAATTGGACCTAGGTTCTGTCTTAATTTTCAAACATTTTCCTATATAAAAAAATGTAAACATAGTTCGCTACAAAATTATGAATTGAGCATAGGTTAAGTCTCTCTCAGCTAAATATCTTTCTACTTAGAATAAAATTTAAATGAAATGCACTTTATCACTGATCTATGACTGAAAGCAGTTACTGTTATCATAACAAATGGTCTATCTATCAAATGTTTCCTACTAGTGAGCACAATAAACAAACTATAGGTCCTATTACACTAATGATATGCACTTTTCCATACACATGGGATCCTTACTTTAGCAAACATAACCATGAAACTTTCGTCAGTAATTTGACCTGTTAACATAAAACATCAAGCATTGACTCACTTGGTACAGTGGATAACAAGCTGCATTATTCATTTACTGAACAAAATTTTGTAGCCTCAGTATGAGTAAGTATTCTATTAGCTTTGAAATAACAGCAGATTGTTTTAAGACCTAATTGAATTTATCTGCTTCTATATTTTCGATAGTTCTTTTAAAACCCATAGCTTTTTAAGCAACAACTTTGACTGCAAAATTTACTTCTACAAACAGTTACCATAGCACATTCTTTATCCACATTAATTTTAACCAAAACTTTTAATTTTTTAAAGAGGCCTCTTAATATAACACAATGGGCTTTGATATTCTTTCAGTTACGATACTCGGTAAGCAGTTTAACATGGGAAGGATCCTATTGAATAAGTGACTGAGGATAAAAAATCAGGATAAGTACAAGAGTTCAGGTATAATTTACATTATATTTGAGCACACTGAAAAATCCAATGTGCTGATCCTTCACTGTACAATTCTACTATTTCCTGGTCCCTTTTCAGTGATAACGCACAATGGGGTGGCGAGATCATGTTGTTGGATGGAGATGCAGATAGACAAGCTGGACTCTGTCAATACTTGGTGGCGAAGGTAGATATTAATTTCAGAGTATTGCCAGCGTATTACTCCATTCATCCGAGGCTTCGACGCGTATGAAAACGGCACTAAAAGCCCCTCTCGGCACCAGCACAAATCACAACCTTTACATGAGCTGTTAGCAGCTCGTCTCCGACTGACTCTTTGTTCCACCTTTCTATCCATGCCAACCACATTTTGCGCACGCTACACAGTTCCGTTCCGAGGCGAACCACACCACCTTTTAGGTGCAAATTAATTAAGAACCCTAAGTGAGGATCAGCAATTACATAGCAGCAACCAAACATATGAAATAAAATAGATCAGTTACACGTATTGGTATTTCTACAAAAAAGTTATTCACACAGAAATTACAATTACTTACAGTAAGTTTTGTCCCCTCCAAATGAGGCAAAAAATTTAAATAATAAAGACAGTACATTACATATGATTAAACCAGGACATCAAAGTTTCTACAAAGAAAAAAGTACACATTTTTATACAGTACTAAATTAATCACAGAATAATTATAGAGGCTCAACGATGGTATGTTGAACAAAATAGAAAGCAAAATGAATCAACAAAAGCTATGTGGTGTCTAAGCTACGGTGTTACAAACTGTTCATCATAAATTACACCCAAGTTCTTCACTGCTTTCTGGTAGAGTATTGGGATGCTGTCAAACTGAATGGAAGGCAAGTGATCACAGAAATCTCGACTTATTAATTTCCTATGGAATACTAAGATTACTTGCAACATTTTTGCGTTTAATTTAAGCACCAGATTTTCTGCCTATGTTACCAGTGATTACGGACCATTATTCATCTGGGTAACTGCAGTATTTGTATCTTCATGTCTGGCACTTAGGTAGAGCTGGAGGTTGTCGGCAGAACCGATGAAACATCATTGACGCACACAAGTAAAAGAAAAGGGGCCTAACACTGATCTTTGTGGCACTGCTGAGAAAATGTTGCCAGGACGATTTTTTACTCCCACAGACCGCACTTTGCTGTCGTTTTCCAAATAACTTTCAAACCGCTTCAGGGAATTCTCTGTGAAATGTAGCTGTCGCATTTTTCAGAGCACTATGTCAAAGTTGACAGCTTTGCTGAAATCTAGTAGAGTCAATATTGTGCCCTCACGATTGCCAAGGGCGTTTTCAGGTCATCATTTACCTCGATTAGTGCAGTGTTTGTCCTACGGCGTTTAAGCAGATAATACGTGATATACTTTGGTATCATTGCATGTTCTGGTATTCAATCTCAGTACAATGATCTTGTGGTCATTGTACCTGTCATTACACTCTATATTTCTTCAGGACTGTTTGTCACTAAAGGGTCCCATATATTATCGCAACCATTTGCCCTCAGTGTTGGCTCCTGAACAAATTGCTCAAAATAATTTTATAACAAAGCACAGTATATTTTCAGCCGTACGACCGTCAGAAAGGTCACCGTTCGAAATAGCTAATAGAAGTCATATAGAGGAACTGGAGTATATCTGGGTTTCCGCTGCTGTTCTTGACCTACATAAAAGACTTAGGAAACAATCTGAGCAGCAATTAGTGGTTATTTGTAGGTGATTCCGTCGGCTACCCTCTAGTGAAGTTACTATAAGATCGAAACGAATTACGGAATTATTTACACAAGATATCTGCATCGTATAAAAAGTAGAAACTGATGCTGAACAATAAGGAATGTGAGTTAATCCACATGAGTATAATGAAAAATCTCGTTAAATATCTTCTACATATTAAGACTCGCAAATGTAACTGTTGCCGATTCATCTAAATATCTATGTATTTCAACTACGAACAACTTAAATTGGAGCCATCGCGTAGAAAGTGTGGAAAAGGCGAACCAGAAACTGAATTTTATTGGAAAAACGCTTAGAAAGTGCATCTAATCTACTACATCCAAATCTACAATATATCGAAGATACACTAAAGAGTCCACCGTCTCTAACTGTGCGACTCGGATAGGTGTTCGTGAAGAGACTCAAATTTCTCTTGAACCTTTCAGAAACTATATCAATTGAGTCGGTCGGTCGGTAAAAGGAACTATTTATTAATTTAATTCGGTTGTCGAGTATAATTTCCAACCATGCTAACACACAGCGACTCTCTAGTTCAACTCCACTATAAGACAAAATACTTTCAACAGCAGCAAACATGCCACCACCCACTGAATGTCGTCTACTGTTAGGTCTTTGGTGATAACTTCGGCTGCACTTCTCTGTGGCACAGACAATAGCTTGCACGTCCAACCAGTGGGATAGTGTTATTAAGGAAGCTGTTGAAATCAAGCTATCAAGCAACCTTATTAACAGAGATGGTGGATTTTGTTTAAATGCTGCTTGGAATGCGGCTCTGTCTCTCATCAAAAAACAGAGGGACAGAATTAGTGCTACCTCACCTGTTGATTAGTCACTATCGAAATTTCTGGTGTTGGTCATCTTTGTTTGTGTTGACACTTGTTCTGTGTGTGGTATCTTCCTTGTTTCTGCTCTGTGAACCGACGTATTAAATTTCTTTGCACATTTCTCCCTCCTTGCATTTGTGCCTTGAGAATGGCAGGATGTGCTCCTGTCGAAATATCGGCGGTGGTCGACGACATCACCCGGCAGCAAACACGTAAGTTCTTTGAACAGGTAAGACACTAACTGGTCTATCAACTTCATAAGAACGTGACTGACAGTTCATTGTTTTTATAGGAAACTACTACTGTGGCGGTAGGTTCCCAAATAGGAACCTTACGTATTGCACCGCTCGTCAGCACCTGCTTCTGAAATCGTAATGGAATCGTTACAGCACGTTTCTCATTACGGAATAGTCTGCTTGTCTTCGTGACGGGTAAGTCTCCCCGTTCCTGCTGCGGCCGTAATCTGCAATGCCGCAAAAGCCCGGGCAGTGGAGACCACGGGCGTATCGGCCCAGCCGGCCGCTGCCGCCACACGCCCGCAGAAATCCAGCAGGGGATTTCCGGCAGAGATTCTGACAAATCGCGGCCAACCACAAAAGAATCGCGTGGCGCCCCGTAATGGCGGCGCAGATCGCATTTTTTCCTTGCGAAAATTCTCCTCAGGCCCGACTTCAATCTCTCACTGCGCGCAGAGAGAAAGACTGCCCACCCTCCCCCCGCTCCTCGCCCCTCGACCAGCCTTCTTCCCTACTTTCTCTCTCTCTCTCTTCCTCCTCTTTTTTTGCCATCGCTTCCCTTCCACTGTTTCCCTATATATAACCGACCTGCGAGGTGGCTGCCTGAGGCGGACTGACACACATCCCGCCGCCCGCATTTCCAAGCGGCGCGGGGGCAGAACTCCAAGCCGATAAAATATGAACAGGTGAGTCTTGCGGGGAACCGCCGCCACTGAAGAGATCTGCGAAAGGTGCGCCGTATATATATACACCTATATATATAGTACAAAAAAAGGAAGGGAGGAGGCAAAGCAAGAAAAATCTCCCTTCACGAGATTTTTTCCGCCGCCTCATCCCCCCGCTCTCGCGTGCCGAGCACTGTCCGTTCCAGGCTGGAGTCCTGAGCCTTTCTCTTCGCCGTATCAATTCCTCCTTTCACACTTCGAACCCCTTTCATCCGGGCTTTATCCACGGGGACTCGGCACCGCGCTGTATGAGAGCGCCCTCTCTGCGTGCGTGGGTGTGGCAGAGACTCTGCCGTCTTTCACCGCCGCGAGGCCGCCGGCAGTTGTCACCATAAATCAAGGTGGCTGCTGCCTCGACGGGTGCGACTGCTGCCGTCCTGCCACCCCCCCCCCCCTCTCCCCTATGCCCACCCCCTCAACCGTACTCCACCCCGCTGCGCGTGGGAGTAGGCAGGGATGTGTGTTCGGGAGGGTCCGTACGCTTGTCCGCATGCGATGCCAGCAACAGACAGCCTCTTCCTGAAAGGTCCGACTCCACCCAGCTGCCTCTGCTGACCCAGCAACAGCCCGACTGAAAGACAAACAGATCGAATTTAGTTTACTTATTTGCACGTCCTATAGATAGTAACTCGCTAAGTTGAGGAACGAACTACTTTCTCAATTTTAGTACACGTCGGGGAAGATCATGTACTAATGTGTGAGGCAATACTGACCCTACGTTTTATCTTAGAAGACAGACAAAGGAAAGGCAAGCCAACGTTTATAGCATTTGTAGACTTAGAGAAAGCCGTTGACCTTGTTGACTGAAATACTGTTTTTGAAATTGTGATGGTAGCAGGGACAAAAATCAGGGAGCGAAAGGATATTTATAACTTGTAGCGAAACCACACGAATGCCGGACATTTGCCACGCCGCACATTTGCCACGCCGGACATTTGCCACACTTGCCCCTTCGCCAGGTAGCTTGAGTAGCGATCCCTCAGGTAAGGGACGCCCTTCCCCGCACTACCTCTGTCCGCTTTCAAACCGCCGACTCCACATATTACTCGATACAACCAATACGTAAGGGACCTCCTTCTTCGACATCTTGGCCAAATAAAGAGCTTCTTTTCCGAAATCGAAATATTTATAACTTTTGGGAAACGAAAGCAATACCGACGATTATGGCAGTATGTAATTAGTTCTTCCAAGTATAAATATAGATTCCTCTGTCTGTACGGTAGCTTCCTTTCACGCTTACTGACTCCGATAGAAACAGTCCATCGCTATGAGAGCAACAAGAAAGGAAAGATGTTAAAGAGAATGCTAACGTACGCTAATCATTTCTTTTTGATCACTGCATTTGTGCCTACTTTAATTTTACAACTGCATACCCAAAAGACAATAGGGAAAGGATAAATGGGTATGTGAATGTTTGAAAAGAAGAACGACATACTCCATATTAATTTACTCTCTAAAAACATTAAGTAAAAAAATGTATGTTCAAAACATAACTGAAAACACGTTCACTAAATAGAGATAAGAACATCTATGATTGACATGTCATCTAAAGTCGACTTACAATTTTAAAATGTTAGAAATATGGAAATGAAGTAATACAGAATGCTACACTTGTAACGTACGTTGTTGTTCTACATTGTTTAGCTCTGGTATTTACAGGATAATTGTAATTATCTGCACTACAACAGAAACAAGGACAACTTAAGGAAAAATAATGTAAGCTCACAATCGACTTTGAAGTAGATAGTTCCTGTGGCTTAGTATGGGCAGATGTTATATTCGACAACCGGAATAAATTAATAACTGGCTTCGTTTACCGACCCCATGTCTCAGATGAAACAGTTGCTGAACAGAATGACATTTTCACTCTGCAGCGGAGTGTGCGCTGATATGAAACTTCCTGGCAGATTAAAACTGTGTGCTCGACCGAGACTCGAACTCGGGACCATTGCCTTTCGCGGAAAGTGCTCTACCATTTTTTTTTTTCAACGAAGACGCACGGGCGGTTTACGACGATAGAGGAGAGAGCCATGTGGTTAGATGTTGAACACCATAGGCGACACCATTTTAGAGTTTTTTATATTTTGACGACTATGTGGAGATGCACCTTGGAAGACACGGCTGCAATAAGGGAAGTAGCCACGGTGTTTTAATTTTATTATCAGTTTTATTGTGCCTGGTGCATGTTCCATGTTAGCGAGTTTTAACAGGTTCTTTTACTTTTTATTACTCAGATGATGGAAGCTTGACTTCCGAAAGGCGTCAGTCTTAGGGTATTACACTATAAACAAGTGAAATGATAATTAAATGGACACCCTAGCTGCAAACAGGCTTTTATGTACTTCATTGGGGACATGTTGAAAATGTGTGCCCCGACCGGGACTCGAACCCGGGATCTCCTGCTTGCATGGCAGACGCTCTATCCATCTTTTTTTTCCCCAATGTTAGGCTTACCACCTTTGCCGACATACATTTTGTTGTACTACCGCATAAATAGTGTCTACAATGTCCATATGTTGACAATAGTGCCTAATTAGAAAATTAAGTAATTAAGGAAATCAATAAAACTGAAAATGCCGAAATGAAAGACATGAAGACATTGTGGATAGCAAAAATGCAAAAGAAACATGCTCCTGTAGCAATGAAATGAAATTCGTGTCGGGGGCGACACCTGCTGACGACCCGACGTTCGATAGAGCAAGAGAGCCATCTATCGACTCGTTCTCCAGACGTTGGTGTAAGACTGGGTCGTCTTCTCGAAATTAACTAAGAGTCCGTAAGTGTGATCGATGTCTATCTCGGCTTCTTCGTCTATCTCATCTCTCACCCTCACACCCCATCTGGCCGGCGGGTCGGTAAATGTAAGTCGCAAGTAATTAGCGAAGTCTTGCCCATATTTCTTATGCTGTTGCAGCTTCGTGTGTCCATCCAGGAGAAAATGCCAAAAATCAGTTTTGTCCTTTTCCGATTCGTTATACACGTAGCCCCACCACCAATCCCCGTACCCATGTCACTGCAATGGTTTTTTGGGCCGGAAAATAAGATTCTTGGGGGAACAAAAGTGTGTCTGATGAAATTGTGTGAGGGGCGGAGCGTAACAGGGACGCCAATATCTGTTGTGCCAAGTGCCACACTGGAGCCGTCCCACTACATGCTAAACGATGTCCATCAGTGTCCACTGTTGCGCAGCCTAAACATAGTGGAGTATCTGCCAAATGAATCGCGTGCCGCCGTTGATTCGTTGAGAACTTCCTATTTACCACCACATACCATGTTGAGCGTACCGACGTTGGGATGTAAACGTTCCGTATAACGCGCCATATCTGTCGCCAGTTCTTGTCTGGGTACTTCTTTTCGAGGGTATTCCTGGGACACCGGCGCAGTAAGAGTTGGTAAACATCTCGCGTCGTCGGTAGTCGTGTTGTTGGGAAGGAATCTCTGACACAGCTAAGCTCCAAAAAAAAAAGACGTGAAATGTGACAGCTTCGGTGAAATATGGTGCACATTGACTGGGGGCAGCATTGAAGTGGGCGCTAGTACATCGGCCGACGCACCCGAGATATTGCGAAATTGACCGCGCCACTGTCGGAAAATCGTACTGACGAATAACGCCCGTGCCTTTTCATATACGTTCACTAGACCAAGTCCACCCTCTCCAGGTGGTAGCGTAAGCGTCGTGTATTGGATCTTAAGCAGGTGTCCCACACTCACGTAGGTTCCGAAAGTTGCTTGTACCCGTGATGCCATTGTGCGCGGTAAAGGCAGGACATGCGCTACGTGAGTGAGTCTCGGTGCTAGGTATACGTTAACATAGGTCACCCTCTGAATCATATCCAACGCTCTTAATTTCTGTAACAGCACCATTGTCCGCATCAGCTTCAATATGCGTCGGTAGTTATCCGCTGCTGTCCGCTGCACATCCGTGTGGAACGTAAAACCTAGGCATTTTATGGTCTTAACTAACATGAGCGGGCCTTCCTCCCCCGGTTGTAATCCTCGACCGACATTCATGCAGCGTGATTTTTGTAGATTAAGCACGCTTCCTGCCGCCATCCCGTATCGCTGTATCCATGCCAACGCCGTACGTACTTCTTCGCCTGTCCGTGCCACCAGCATCACATCGTCAGCATAAGCGCGGCAATGAAAGGTCAGTTGTGGCAACGGCACTCCCTCCAACCGTCTTCGGAGACCATATAGACAGGGTTCCAAAGCCATTGCATACAAAAATATCGAAAAGGGGCAACCTTGACGAACTGACCTTGAAATAACAATGTAGCCAGTGCCCCGTCCATTCACCGAGACCTTTGATCGCACGCCGTGTAACAGTCGCATGATCACTAGAATGAAGGCCTGTGGGATTCCCAATCTGCCCATCACCGCATACAAAAAGGTATGATCCACTCTGTCAAACGCATGATCGAAGTCAATAGCGACGAGTGCCCCACGCACTCGGCATGCCGCTGCTAATGCGATGATATCTCGGTAGTCACCTAGCGCCGTATGTACGTTACTCTTACCGCCGAGGCAAGTTTGATCAATGAGGAGCCTGTCAGAAATTAAAGACCGCAGGCGAGCCCCAAGGATGCGCGTGAAAATCTTATAGTCGCAGTTCAAGAGAGTGAGTGGCCTATAATCTCCTGGATTTCTGCCACCGCGTGGTTTGGGTATTGGGATGATGATACCCTCCGTGAATTCGGCAGGTATCTCAGTCTGCGGTAACAGGAGTCCGTCCCATGAGTTATGCAAAGGCGCGGTAAAATTCAATTGGGAAGCCGTCCTGTCCTGGGGACTTGTTCGGAGCCCCCCTGGCAATTGCATCCGTCAGCTCGTCCTCTGTTATCGCTGTGATGAAAGTCTCTGCATCCAGTGGTGGTCCTCTATCAGGCATTTCCGAGATGACATCGTGTAGTGTCTCGTGGTTCACTTGTACAGGTCCATATAACTGGTGGAAATAGTCGGTAAACACATGCGCAATATCACGCTGGTGCACAACTTGCTGGCCAGTTTCAGAGATTAGTTCCCTGATCAATGTCCTGCGTCGTCGTTGGCGTTCACGTACCACGTGGTGCATGGAGGGCGTTTCGGCAGCAACTGTGTCCGCCAATCTCGCCCGGACCATTATACCTTCCATCCTTAGTCTCGTCAGCTGTAATAACTTGGCTTTTATCCTGCGGATGGCCGTGTGCCTTTCCGGCGATGGTTGTTGGGTCATCAGCTCCCTCAGGGCTGTAAAATAAAAATCAGCCGTCGTGCGGTTCCACTGCGATTTGTCCTGCCCGTATAGTATCAACGTTCTCCGTAACGTTGGTTTTGCGCATTTAATCCACCACTGGAGAATCGAGGTGTATGTCCGTTGGCGGCGAACGCAGGTCTCCCAGGCAGCCTCTATCGTCCACGACATTCAGTGTCACGTAAAAGTGCACAATTCATTTTTCAGTGACCCTTACTCCGCCATATCTTCTGACGCGTTAGTGAAATCGTACAGACGTACGCCATATGATCCGTAAAAGCTGCTGGCCAGATTTCGGCATCCAGTATCGCCGTCCGTAGAGCTCGTGTCACATAAATTCTATCAAGTCTACTCGCCGAATGTCCCGTTAGAAACGTATAACCCGGTCTGTCGCCATGCTGCAGTTCCCAGGTATCCAGAAGCGCTATTTCGGTAATCAACGCACGCAGTTCCATGCATGGCACATAATGAGGTACTTGGTCCTTTTTGTCGACGACACAATTAAAGTCGCCGCCCACTATATACACTCCTGGAAATGGAAAAAAGAACACATTGACACCGGTGTGTCAGACCCACCATACTTGCTCCGGACACTGCGAGAGGGCTGTACAAGCAATGATCACACGCACGGCACAGCGGACACACCAGGATCCGCGGTGTTGGCCGTCGAATGGCGCCAGCTGCGCAGCATTTGTGCACCGCCGCCGTCAGTGTCAGCCAGTTTGCAGTGGCATACGGAGCTCCATCGCAGTCTTTAACACTGGTAGCATGCCGCGACAGCGTGGACGTGAACCGTATGTGCAGTTGACGGACTTTGAGCGAGGGCGTATAGTGGGCATACGGGAGGCCTGGTGGACGTACCGCCGAATTGCTCAACGCGTGGGGCGTTAGGTCTCCACAGTACATCGATGTTGTCGCCAGTGGTCGGCGGAAGGTGCACGTGCCCGTCGACCTGGGACCGGACCGCAGCGACGCACGGATGCACGCCAAGACCGTAGGATCCTACGCAGTGCCGTAGGGGACCGCACCGCCACTTCCCAGCAAATTGTTGCTCCTGGGGTATCGGCGAGGACCATTCGCAACCGTCTCCATGAAGCTGGGCTACGGTCCCGCACACCGTTAGGCCGTCTTCCGCTCACGCCCCAACATCGTGCAGCCCGCCTCCAGTGGTGTCGCGACAGGCGTGAATGGAGGGACGAATGGAGACGTGTCGTCTTCAGCGATGAGAGTCGCTTCTGCCTTGGTGCCAATGATGGTCGTATGCGTGTTTAGCGCCGTGCAAGTGAGCGCCACAATCAGGACTGCATACGACCGAGGCACACAGGGCCAACACCCGGCATCATGGTGTGGGGATCGATCTCCTACACTGGCCGTACACCACTGGTGATCGTCGAGGGGACACTGAATAGTGCACGGTACATCCAAACCGTCATCGAACCCATCGTTCTACCATTCCTAGGCCGGCAAGGGAACTTGCTGTTCCAACAGGACAATGCACGTCCGCATGTATCCCGTGCCACCCAACGTGATCTAGAAGGTGTAAGTCAACTACCCTGGCCAGCAAGATCTCCGGATCTGTCCCCCATTGAGCATGTTTCGGACTGGATGAAGCGTCGTCTCACGCGACCTGCACGTCCAGCACGAACGCTGGTCCAACTGAGGCGCCAGGTGGAAATGGCATGGCAAGCCGTTCTACAGGACTACATCCAGCATCTCTACGATCGTCTCCATGGGAGAATAGCAGCCTGCATTGCTGCGAAAGGTGGATATACACTGTACTAGTGCCGACATTGTGCATGCTCTGTTGCCTGTGTCCATGTGCCTGTGGTTCTGTCAGTGTGATCATGTGATGTATCTGACCCCAGGAATGTGTCAATAAAGTTTCCCCTTCCTGGGACAATGAATTCACGGTGTTCTTATTTCAATTTCCAGGAGTGTGGTTACCATAGCGTCCAGCGAACAACGGTGCTATCTCTTCGGTGTAAAAGGTCGCCCTTTCTCTTCGTTTTGTGGAGCCAGATGGTGCGTATAAATTGATGAAACGAACGGCGTCGACAGTGATCGCTATGCCACGTGCCGAAGGGAGAGACATGACGTCCTCCACTCCTATTCCTTCCCTGGTGAGAATCGCCACACCGCATCCACTTTCATCGTGCACTGAATAATGTGCCTGGTAACCGTAGAACTCTGGCGGCGATGTGAAACGCACTTCTTGTAGGAGTACAATATCCACGTCCGCAGCGCGTAACATATCTTTCAGCATTTGAATTTTAAGCGGTGTCCGAATGCCAGTAATGTTTATCGTGGCAATGCGGTACGCCTGGCGTGTGTTCATCAGTTGTAGGGCGGTGTCATTAAGCATCTATCTGCACCCCCGGCGCTCCTCACCACACTAAGTTGTTCAACATTTATCTGAGCTACCGAAGCACGACTCACGCCCGGTCCTCACAGCTTTACTTCTGCCAGTATCTCGTCTCCTACCTTCCAAATTTTACAGAAGCTCTTCTGCTAATCTTGCAGAACTGGCACTCCTGAAAGAAAGGATATTGCGGAGACGTGGCTTAGCCACAGCCTTGGGGACGTTTCCAGACGTTTTGGTAGAGCACTTGCCCGCGAAAGGCAAAGGTCCCGAGTTCGAGCCTCGGTCGGGCACACAGTTTTAATCTGCCAGGAAGTTTCATATCAGCGCACACTCCGCTGCAGAGTGAAAATCTCATTGTGGAAACGCCCCCAAGGCTGTGGCTAAGCCATGTCTCCGCAATATCCTTTCTTTCAGGAGTGCTAGTTCTACAAGATTCGCAGAAGAGCTTCTGTAAAATTTGGAAGGTAGGAGACGAGATACTGGCAGAAGTAAAGCTGTGAGTACCGGGCGTGAGTCGTGCATCGGTAGCTCAGATGGTAGAGCACTTGCCCGCGAAAGGCAAAGGTCCCGAGTTCGAGTCTCGGTCGGGCACACAGTTTTAATCTGCCAGGAAGTACAGTTGCTGAACAGTTCGAAGAAAACTTGAGTCTCATCACAAATAGGTACCCCACTCATACAATTATAGTTGGCAGTTACTTCAATCTACCTTCGTGGCAAATGTCTGGTGTGGCAACTGTCCGGACACCAAACCATACGGCGGTGCAGTTACAAGTGTCGAGGGCCATAAAGGGAAGCAGTGGTTGAGAAGGGAGTGAGACAGGATTGTAGCCTACCGCCGATGTTATTCAGTCTGTACATGGAGCAAGGAGTGAAAGGAACCAAAGAAATTTGGAGTAGGAATTAAAGTTCAGCGAAAAGAAAAAAAAATACCTTTGAGATTTTCCGGTGACAGTGTAATTCTATTGGAGACCTCAAAGGACTTGGAAGAGTAGTGGAACGGAACAGACAGTGTATTGAAAGGAGGATACAAGTTGAGAGTCAACACAAGAAAAACGAGGATAACGGAATGTAGTCGAATTAAATCAGGTGTGACTGACGGAATTAGATTAGGAAACGAGATGTTTAATGCAGCAGATGAGTTTTGTTATTTAGACATAAAAATGACTGAAACTTCCTGGCAGATTAAAACTGTGTGCCCGACCGAGACTCGAACTCGGGACCTTTGCCTTTCGCGGGCAAGTGCTCTACCAACTGAGCTACCGAAGCACGACTCACGCACGGTACTCACAGCCTTACTTCTGCCAGTACCTCGTCTCCTACCTTCCAAACTTTACAGAAGCTCTCCTGCGAACCTTGCAGAACTAGCACTCCTGAAAGGATATCCTTTCTTTCAGGAGTGCTAGTTCTGCAAGGTTCGCAGGAGAGCTTCTATAAAGCTGGCACCACAGTGACACAGTGACACATCGAACTGTTAAACATCGGTTACTTCAATGACAGCACCGAGCCAGTCGTTCAGGGGCATACATTCCACTGATACGAAATGTCGTGTGGCTAGGGCCTCTCGCCGGATAGACCGGTCGCCTGGTGCAGGTCTTTTTAGCTGACTCCACTTCGGCGAGTTGGCGTCGATGGGAATGACATGATGATGATGAAGACAACGCAACACTCAGTCCCTGAGAGGAAAAAATTTCCGACCCAGCCGGGAATCGACCCGGGCCCCTTGACATGACAGTCCCTCGCGCTGATCACTTTTATATCTCATTTTGTTCGTTCTGTTTGTTCGGGGCGGACGCTTGTTCAAGTTTATGTTTGGTCCATTCACTCAAAATGGTTCAAATGGTTCTAAGCACTATGGGACTTGACATCTGAGGTCATCAGTCCCCTAGACTTAGAACTACTTAAACCTAACTAACCTAAGGACATCACACACATCCATGCCCGAGGCAGGATTCGAACCTGCGACCGTAGCAGCAGCGCGGTTCCGGACTGAAGCGCCTAGAACCGCTCGGCCACAAGGCCGGCTCCATTAACTCAGTTTTTTATTATAGAGGGCAGCTAACCCTCTAGCCGAACACGCTGAGCGACCGCGTGGGCAGCCACTCAGCAATGGAGGCAAGCATTCCACTGACTCTAGACCACCGCTACTTCAGTGTGTAAAGCGAGAGCTCATTATAGGGAAGAGTGGAGGTCTGTTATGCCTCGGAGCCAGTGATGGCAGTGTGTTGATAGGACACCTGGAACTGTGGTCTGGGGTGTGATTTCGTGACATTAGGAACATTCTTGTGGTTATCCCACACACCCTGACTCCAAATCTGTACGTCCATCTGATGATTCGACCTGTTGTGCAGCCATTCACGATCAGCATTCCAGGAGGTTTTTTCCAACAGCATAACGCTTGCCCACATACCGCCATGTTGCCTTCGCCTGCTCGGTCACTAGATCCCTCTCCTGTAGAATACGTATGGGACATCATCAGAAAACAATTCCAGAGTCATCCAGAAACACCAGTAACCCTCCTTGTAATGACTGAACAAGTGCAGCAGGCGTAAGACTCCATCCCACAAATTGACAACCGGCACCTGTTCAATACAATGCACGCACGTTTGCATTCAGCATTCTGGCGGCAACAACGGTTATTAATGTACCATCATTTCGCATTTGCAATGCTGTTATCTTGCAGTGTTAATGACTTAAATATGTTACCTCGACAGACGTATTCCCGAAATTTCATTAGCCTACTTTAATTAATATTTTGGTGTTGCAATCGTTTTCTGATTGTGTAAGTCTGTCGGTATAATTCTGCTTAGGTAAACCAATACTTTTAAGGGACTTGCCTAAAAATCTCCACATTACGAGGACCAAAAATAAGCATGTGACTGTGTAATGTTAGTATTCCACCTGTTCAAGTGCCTTCCAAAAAACGAACAAATTAATCGTTGGAATTCCAATGAATAAACAACTGACCTAGCATGTAACAGTCAGTTAAGATTTTTCTCCTTAAGTCTAACAAATCAAGCTAAGGCATCCATAAAGATTTAAAACAAACTTTCCCATGTGTTCACTCGCTCTCTTTTGAATACAAATGCTGATCGAAGCTAAACAGTTGGTTTATTCAGCACAACTACAAACACTGCGTCTCCTTCTATTACCTCACCAAATCTTTTATCAGACTATCAAGTGATAAATCAATATGATCACAGCCAGACGGAACAAAAGTCGTCACTAGCGTTATTGTATATAGTATTGTGCTAAAATTACAATAAATATACAAATTTCACACATTCTCGTGTTTCAAGATATTCTTAAAAGCTATATTTAGTTGCGCATAAGAAAATGTAATTATTCTATTCTGCTGATAGACCAAAATTCCCCACAATGTGTGGCGCATGGATACAAAAACGCTCACAATACTAAGAGCTACGAATGTCCGGTGGAGACAACGAACATAGTCAACTAACATCTTTGAAATCTTCATAGTAATAGTAGTAGTAGTGGTAGTAGAGGTTGTGGTTTTATTCATCTGTAAATCTCATTTACAATGATATTCGACATATTTTGGTGTTACGGTTTAAAACCAACAAAAATTGAGTAATTCATATGTACACACACTTACATACCTAGAGGTGTAGTTTGAAAAGGATAGGACAAGAAGTCGGCCACAGCCTTGTAGTAGCAACCAAATCGGCATTTACCTGAAGTAATTTAGGAAAACCACAGGGAACCTAAATCAGGTTGGCCAGATGTAAGCTGTAGCCTTCAACAGCCCAAATACAAGGACACTCTGTTTAAGACATTGCTACCTCATTCAGTTTAGCCTAGTTATACAAAAAATTTATATAATAACTTAAAAGGTTTGTACTACACTGTTCTCTCATTTATAACCTCCAGTTATCGAACACGCTACTCACACTATACACACATTGTCTCATAGTATAACACTACGCACATCAGTCGATGTCAGGAGGACACTGATGATGTTTGTTTCCATTTTGCGTATCTTAGCTTACTATTTGCTAGCCTGGATAAATGAGTCAGCATCTCTGTAAACTGAGAGATGTCGAGCTCTGAAAGAGAATGACGTGTTAGTACTATACAATGAAAGGAAAAAACTTAGGGTGAAAGCGTTATGTGAAATGATCGTTCTTTGATTACCATTATTTTTATACATTTGTATTACAATTTTCACCGAACTCGTACTCTGTGTTATCTAAGTAATCCTTCGCCATGAATGTATGGGTAACAGGTACTTTTTAACTGGCTTTTTAAATGACTTTGAGTTAATTATGCCTTTAATCTTCATAGACAATTAATTGTACAGATGTAGTTAAAAATCCATTCCAGAATGAAATTTTCGCTATGCAGCGGAGTGTGTGCTGATTAAAAGTGCGTTGTATTCTGATCTTTCCATTTTGATCGACTACTGTTTTTGGTTATTATACTTATGGCCCTTCTCTGTAGTTTGATAATTATGTTCAGTTCTTAAGTGTCTGTTCCACAGAAAATAATTCCTTCTTTAAGACTGGAGTGTACACATGAATAGTAACTGGCTGTCGTGCTCTCATGACGTGACTCTAAGGATATAAAAAGGTGACCGAGAAATTTTGTATTTGTTATGCAGTCTATAGCTGCGTCACCTACATTTAATCTAGAGTGGTCGCTTTCCATCAGCAAAACAAAATACCTGTCACTTGCTTTCGTTATGTTGAATGTTTCTCTGTTGCATATTAACTAATTATGAACTCCCTAGAGGATTTTATTTGCTGTCTCTGTAAGGAGTTCCCTTGTTTTTTTTATTGATTATAATATTGCTATCATCAGCAAAGATAATTTTTTCCCCGTGACTAAAGCTATTTGGAAAGTCAGTGATATATATAAGGCATAGTATTGGTACTAAAGTGCTGCCCAGAGGAACATTAATATAATTGTAGCCATACCTCTTATTTCTGATACATCTAGCTTATTTAGTAGAAACTTATGGTCAAAAGTATCTAGGAGTGCTGTATCCTAGAATTTAATTATTTCACTAAAATGTTGTACACATTAAGGAATTCTTCTATGAAGCAGAAGAAGTAGTCAAGTAGATATGATTTCATTTTGTTTTTGAAGATAATTTCATTTTAAATTAAAAACTTTACATTATTTTTGTAGCTGAAAACGGCAGAACTTACTACGTTTTCTGACGATGAGTAATTTCTTGTTCTGATACGACATTTATGAATGTTACTCTTGTTTTCGAATTGCGTTTGATCGTTAAATAAAAGCTTCATAAGGGAGCAAATGAACTATTCCCACAGTCTAAATCGACTCTCCATGTGGGATAGACGGGGAGCATCCCTACAGGGTCCTTCACACGTCCAAAGTTTACTAGTTTTCCAAATCAATATACTGAAGCGACCCCCCCCCCCCTACCATCAGTAACACTGTGAACATTATCAAATGGCAACGCGATTATGGAAGGTTAAGATATCAGACACCCAAAAGAAAGCGTGTGCGCCTTATTACAGTCAATATAGCTGACGAAGAAGCAACAGAAAACTACAAAAAAGAGGAAATGTGTCGCTCAATGGTTGAAAAAAAGGAGTGAATACATGTTAATTGACTGACGGAAAGCATAACCACGGACCCGAAAGATCTCATAAACTCTTTTCGTTTGAGTCCTGCACTGAAGAATAAATTATGATGAAATAAAGAAGCGAATACGTTAATGAGAGAGTCAAAAAGAGTCGACGAGAGGTCAGGAGTAACTTTGACATTTCTGATGACAGGCAGGTTATTCAAATGGCTGAAGTTTGGTGCTGTAATACCAGCAAACACATCTAGCAAAATTGTTATGGAAACCTGTGAAGCAATTACATCTGACATGCAAAGATATATTCAGGTAATTAATGCAAATCGTTTTTTATCTCTTACGATAATTTGGTGAGAACGACGCACATTTCGCGTTTTTCCACACAGATCTGTAATTGAACACTATGTTATCAACTTCATAAACAAAATAATGTCACAGTGAATCCTCCGCTGGTCAACCTAAAACGGCTGATACAATAATTACCCCTGCATATCCCTGTTAAAAGTGTTTTATATAAAAAAGAAAATTGAAAAACTGAAACTGAGTCTCAATGCATAAAGACAAACTGAAACATAAACAGTGCAGACTAATGCCATGTGGTTAGTTCATGAAACTCCGTCAACATCTGAATGACGAATATTGTGGAACCGTCAATACTTGTCCTCATAGGCTGAATGTTTATTGACAACTCCGAGAATATTTTGGGGCCAAGAATACTGCTTGATAATATTTTTAGTATTGACAATATCTGAATACGCGCCCTCAGATAGTCAATATACTGGCGATCTGACAATTGCAAAATTCATGAGCGCTTCTTAAGGGATTCTGTTTATTCCACAACTTACAGCACCCCTGCAGGGAGTGTCAAGTAAGGCTGTCGAATGGTATGGCACTGTTGTCAGTATGCCCAACAATTATAAGAGCTTTCTACCAGAGGTTTCAGAATATTATGCTTACTATACGCTTTCGTGGGCGAACACGTTCTTCCTTCTTACTTCCTGATGTGCTGGAAAGTAATGTTTCCGAAATTTTTATTCTCTTCTCAATGTCAGTTGAGGTACTACTTGTCATGCAAATTACTCTATCGACTTTCCCACTTCGCTGACGCAAGTTGCAAGATTTTGCCTCTAGAGGTATCCGAATAGTTGAGTCTAACATGACGATGTGTAACATAGCTATGTTGGTGTGTGAGAAACAGAATGCTGTAATCAAGTTTCTAACTGAGAAATCAGTACCGAGAACGACCACCTCTGGCCGTAATAACGGCGTTGATACGCCTGGGCATTGAGTCAAAGAGAGCTTGGATAGCGTGTACAGGTAAAGCTGCCCATGCAGCTTCAACACGATACCACAGTTCATCAAGAGTAGTGACTGGCGTATTCTGACGAGCCAGTTGCTCGTCCACCATTGACCAGACGTTTTCAATTGGCGAGAGATCTGGAGAATGTGCTGGCCAGGGCAGCAATCGAACATTTTCTGTATCCAGAAAGGCCCGTACAGGACCTCCAACATGCGGCCGTGCATTATCCTGCTGAAATGTAGGGTTTCGCGGAATTGAATGAAGGGTAGAGCCACGGGTCGTAACACATCTGAATTGTAACGTCCACTGTTCAAAGTGCCGTCAATGCGATAAGAGGTGACCGAGACGTGTAACCAATGGCACCCCGTACCATCACGCCGGGTGATATGCCAGTATGGCGATGACGAATACACGCTTCCAATGTGCGTTCACCGCGATGTCGCCAAACACGGACGCGACCATCGTGATGCTCTAAACAGAACCTTTTTTCATCCGAAAAAATGACGTTTTGCATTCGTGCACCCAGGTTCGTCGTTGAGTACACCATCGCAGGCGCTCCTGTCTGTGATGCAGCGTCAAGGGTAAACGTAGCCATGGTCTCAGCGCTGATAGTCCATGCTGCTGCAAACGTCGTCGAACAGTTCGTGCAGATGGTTATTGTCTCGCAAACGTCCCCATCTCTTGACTCAGGGATCGAGACGTGGCTGCATGATCCGTTACAGCCATGCGGATAAGATGGCTGTCATCTCGACTGCTAGTGATACGAGGCCGTTGGGATCCAGCACGGCGATCCGTATTACCCTCCTGAACCCATCGATTCCATATTCTGCTAACAGTCATTGGATCTCGAACAACGCGAGCAGCAATGTCGCGATACGATAAACCGCAATCGCGATAGGCTACAATCCGACCTTTATCAAAGTGGGAAACGTGATGGTACGCATTTCTCCTCCTTACACGAAGCATCACAACAACGTTTCAGCAGGCAACGCCGGTCAACTGCTGTTTGTGTATGAGAAATCGGTTGGAAACTTTCCTCATGTCAGCACGTCGTAGGTGTCGCCAGCGGCGCCAACCTTGTGTGAATGCTCCGAAAAGCTAATCATTTGCATATCACAGCATCTTCTTCCTGTCGGTTAAATTTCCCGTTTGTAGCACGTCATCTTCGTGGTGTAGAAATTTTAATGTACAGTAGTGACATTATTTAAACCAACAGTATAAAAATCAGTTTAATCAATTTTCTATCAGTTTGAGTTAAGGAGTTAGAAATGCTCGAAGTCCAACTGCTAGATGCATGCTGTACATGATGGACAGTATTCAGGTGTATCTTCTGGTGACGGAAGTGTTCAAGCGAATGTCCATTGTCCTGGATGGACAACTTAATGAGGCCTCTAAACGAGATATGAACGAGATGTAGTTGCTCGATGGATGGTCAATAAGAGACATTTTCTCCAAATGTATTCTGAGGCGATATTTTTATGAAATTTTTCATCTCTCGTATGTATCACGGTTCGTGAGCAATAAACGCCGATAGAAGCGACCTGCCACTCACACCTATCAACGTTCGTAACTTCACATTTCAGGTCTGTGCCCTGACGGGACGTAGGATTTCGGAAAGAGAAGTGTCAGCTGGCGTGGCGGTTGCTCAGCTTTGGAGTGGATGCGCGTCTCGACACGTCTGGTGAGTTTGAAGGCGCGCTCTTTTATGCCCGTCACACAGTGGCAGCGTCCCTACAATGGCTCGTTCCCCGCGCCTCGGTCCCCCTACTGTCGAGAAAAACCGAAGAATGTTTGGAAGCGGCGTCTCGCTTTCATCGCTGACAGGATCGAGTTAAGGGCCGGGACTACGCGATCGGTTTCTCGAGGAGGGTGGCTCCTCCCACGCACACATCACGTCTCCGATTCTCACCCGACTTCAACAGTGACATCTTGAGGCGGGCGACCGGCAGAGCAGTCGGGAGGAGAGTAAAGACGAAGACGAGGATAAAAAAAAGGGGAGTCCTCCTTAGGAGCTAAATCTTTCCCTCCGAGTTTCGTCGAAGGTTACCGTTCCTTTCAAAAATGCGTCTCCGCGCGCGGCCCAATGAAAGATATATAGTGAGCTACGCGCGGGAGGGATTCCCATAACGATTTTTATACGTGTCTTTTAAAAAAAGATTTACGGCCGGGTGGTGGGACGAGGGGAGATCCCCGTACAGACACCCATATATAACCTGCTGCAAGGGGGATGGCGTCCATGTTTCTTGTTATGTCTCCGATGAAGGCGGCCGATACTGCGCGGCCCATTGTGATCGATAGCATTAGGCCAGGTGCCTTTCGGGACGGGGCAGCGGAAAAGAGGGCTTACCGAGGCGAAGGCCGCACTTGTTAAAGAGCGTGGGCGACTTAGACGCTGCTGCGGAAGCCCACAGCCCGGCGTGCTAATCCTTAATTCGAGCTGTCTTATTTATAGCGCGAGGGCGCTCTGAAAGGAAATATCTCTTAAAGAGAAAATATGACCCGTTTTATCTGATGTAACTTTAACTGGATATTGGCGCGGCCGTCGGCGCCGGCTTTTGTCGCGCGCTGGGCCGATGTCCATCCAACCTGCTGCCGGCCGGACAATGCCCGCGGCCGCGCAGCTGGCGCTCCGCCGCTATTGTGTTCCACAAGTCTCGCTACTTGTACCACCGCTAGCCCCCCCCCCCCCCCCCATCCAGCCCCCCACCCACTCTCTGGCCCAGCGGCAGCAACTGGCATCGATGACGTTATCAAGCGCGGACGCAGCTCAAGTTGGCCGCCGTCACCGCTCTGTCTGCTGCCACTGAAGCCCCTCTCACGTTGTCCACAGCATCGCTCCGACAGTGAAGATTACACAACTTTTCCTGTGATAAATTTCTCCTTCCTTCGTTTCTCTTTATTTGCCACGACCTGAAACTCTTCTTTGGACTGTAAGGGACTGTGAAGAGTAGGGGAGAGCGGGGCACTCTGAACCATGGGGCACAATGAATCAGGTAGCATAATTTCAGTATAAGGTGGTAAATTATTTTTTCCTCTGTGCATATGTTGTCAGTACTGCTCTACCAACTGCCACTTGCTTTCTGCAGGATCTAGTTTCCGCCAGTAGTGTTGTACTGGTGGTATGTTAGTTTCGCGACAGTGAAGTAGTTTTTGGGGACATAGATTGAATTTTTTTCAATCCTTTGTCACCAAATTTTAGAGAAAGTAAGTCATTATAACAATATCAATACTGCATTTTCAGGATATAGGTATTCAAATATTAACAATGTTCATACATAACCTCACATGAGCTTTGTTTGAAATATGTACTGTTGGGGCACATTGAACCAAGCTCTCCTGGGGCACAATGAGCCATGGTTCATTGTGCCCCAGGAATCTGTTAATACAAGCACTCTGTAATTTGTTTCCTTAGCATGGGTAAAGCATATGTGCAGGAATTTGAGGCTTTTACATCACAGACGTACAGCAGCCCTGTTTTATATTGTCAGGTTTGAAGATGGTTCTTTAATACCGCATGAAGACGGTCAGAGGTAAAACTGACCATTACGTTATGCAAGGAGCTGTACAGTGTGTTCTTAATAAGGGCATGGCAGTTCACCAAGCAGCTAAATTTCATTTAGTACCTTACCCAACTCTTCATTGATATGTTCAAGACTTTAAATGTGGTCCCAGGGAAAGATTGACATCAAACTATGACAATCGTAAGGCATTTTCTGTGGAGCAGGATAAAGAATTAGGTAAAGGATGAAGCTTTTGTTCCAGATAGCAACATACTTTATGTGCTCCCACGACCTGGTACTGATGGTGTGACAAAGAGACAAAAATCATATTTCAAATTTGGAATCAACTTCGAGTCCACTGATGTTCGGTAATTCCAAAATAAGTAACATGATTGTGTGCCTACAGATTTAATTATATGATTCAAACATGGAATATATATACACATTATGTTTAAAGTATATTTACACTTACTTTGTATGCTAAATAGGTTCTTTCAATGAACCTGTTTAAAGTGGTTCATTGTACCTCAGGCCTGCAGTTAAAAAACTATTAATGACAATGCAATCATATAAGGCCATTTGATACTTGAATGATTAAACTGTAACATCTGTAAATCACAACTCGGTAATAAAATTATTGGATGAGTAACACGAAGAAATATTTTTTGTGGTTCAATGTGCCCCACTCTCCCCTATTTGCAGTAGGGGTTAAGAACATATACTGTATTCGAACATTATGAAGTGCCTCGAAGAAAACTATTTATTGACATATAGTCAGATTCAGAAAATATCGTTCTTGTGAAACACAACTAGCTCTTTTTACTCACGAAGTAAAAATGGTTCAAATGGCTCTGAGCACTATGGGACTTAACATCTATGGTCATCAGTCCCCTAGAACTTAGAACTACTTAAACCTAACTAACCTAAGGACCACACACAACACCCAGCCACTCATGAAGTAATAAGTGCTATCGACAGGGGATGTCAAATTGATTCCATATTTTTAGATTTCCAGAAAGCTGTCGACACCGATGCTCACAAGCGTCATCTAACCAAACTGCGTGCTTACGGAGTATCGCCTCAGTTGTGGGACTGGATTCGTGATTTTCTCTCAGAAAAGTTCGTAGTAATAGACAGAAAGTCATCGAGTAAAACAGAACTAATATCCGGTGTTCCCCAAGTAAGTGTTAAAGGCCCTCTATTGTTCCTCATCTATATTAACGGCATAGGAGACAATCTGAGTCATGGACTGTGCAGCTGGTCCCGGTGGAGGTTCGAGTCCTCCCTCGGGCATGGGTGTGTGTGTTTGTCCTTAGGATGATTTAGGTTAAGTAGTGTGTAAGCTTAGGGACTGATGACCTTAGCCGTTAAGTCCCAAAAGATTTCGCACACATTGTTTGGACAATCTGAGTAGACGTCTTAGAGAGTTTGCAGATGATGCTGTCATTTACCGTCTTATAAAGCTATCAGATGATCCAAACGACTTGCAAAATGATTTAGATAAGATATCTGTATGGTGCGAAAAGTGGCAATTGACCCTGAATAAAGAAAAGTGTGAAGTTATTCACATGAGTACTAAAAGAAATCAGCTAAATTTCGATTACGCGATAAGTCACACAAATCTGAGGGCTGTAAATTCAACTAAATACTTAGGGATTACAATTACTAATAACCTAAATTGGAACGATCACATAGATAATATTGTGGGTAGAGCAAACCAAAGACTGCGATTCGTTGGCAGAACACTTAGAAGCTGCAACAGGTCGACCAAAGAGACTGCTTACACCACGCTTGTCCGCCCTGTTCCGGGGTATTGCTGTGCGGTGTGGGATCCGCATCAGGTGGGACTGACGGATGACATCGAAAAAGTACAAAGAAGGGCAGCTCGTTTTGTATTATCGTGAAATAGGGGAGATAGTGTCACAGACATGATACATGAATTGGAATGGCAATCAATGAAACAAAGGCGTTTTTCGTTGCGACGGAATCTTCTCATGAAATTTCAATCACCAGTTCTGTCCTCCGATTGCGAAAACATTCTGTTGGCACCCACCTACATAGGGAGAAATGATCATCACGATAAAATAAGAGAAATCAGGGCTCGCACAGAAAAAATTAAGTGCTCGCTTTTCCCGCGTGCCGTTCGAGAGTGGAACGGTAGAGAGACAGCTTGAAGGTGGTTCATTCAACCCTCTGCCCGGCACTTTATTGTGAGTAGCAGAGTAATCCCGTAGATGTAGATGTAGATGTAGATGTAGATGTAGATGTGATTTCAGTTTGTGTCCGAAGTTAGTCAAGTACTGCACGATTATGCTACTGGCGACAATTCAATGGAAACAGTAACCTCAGTAAAATAACCTTATATCGTCCGTGCCCGACTGTGTTTAGGAGCCTACGATTGTTATGACAATAAAACATGAACTAATACAATTATCTCTATTATGAAATGGATTCGTATTCGGTGAATCTGGGTTGACGTCAGCTGTTTGCCTGCACATTTCGTGATTCCCGCACAGCGAGGGACAAATACTTTATCATCACTTTAATATTGTCTCTCCCTGTGCAGGAATCACTGAAGTGTTTCAGGTTGGTTTGAGCTGCGTGGTGGCTTGTTATGTTTCATTTCACGCACCAGACAGTTAAGTTGCCACCTGAACACTCCTTCTATGTATAATAAATGTTGGTTGCTGAATATTCTGTCACCTTTACGTATTATTAATCAGGGTCCAGCTAGCCCATACCCTGAATCCGTGTGAGTTCTTCATCCAACTTGGTTCAAATGGCTCTGAGCACTATGGGATTTAACATCTGAGGTCATAAGTCCCATAGAACGTCGAACCACTTAAACCTAACTAACCTAAGGACATCACACACATCCATGCCCGAGGCAGGATTCGAACCTGTGACCGTAGGAGTCGCGCGGTTCCGGACTGAAGCGCCTAGAACCGCTCGGCCAGCGTGGCCGGTCCTCCAACTTGACTCAGACTTAGCCTCCTTATAGGCTGCAGATAAAACTACTCAAAATTAACGTCTCCTCCTTATTCACTCTACCACATAAATAAGAAGTGAGATTCAATTCAACTTCTTATATTGCCTTCGAAGTTACAGCTCTATACATGATAAATGAGGACAGCAACCGAATGGTATACTGCCTCTCTGTGCTACGTTCGTAACAGATCTGACAGTCAATGTGACAATTGACAGTTACAGTACATTTATTATGTTTGACGTTCCGCGTTCTTATATTTCAGGGAGCTCTTTCTTCCGCACCTCCCTCCCCATGAAACTCGCAACTCCACCTCAGCAGGTAGGGTCGTCCGACCGCTACCCACTTCTGTACAGTCACTGGATCGTTATCTCTGGTATCAGCAGCTACGATATAAAACACCTCCCAAGAATGGGTTGCTCTCCACTTACTGACTACTGTTGGTCACGGATATCTTTTCTCGGAGATATGACGCGATACCTCTCATTGATAGAATGGGATGTATCACTACGTCAGGAAATGTACATAAGGACTGTGGACTTCACGACATCTGAAAATTTGGGTCGGTCCTGCACGCGTGCTCGGATAGCCGAAGTTGTTAAGGGGATAGCTCGCGATAAGCGGGAAATCCGGGTTCGAGCGGGTTCGAGTCCCAGTCCGGTACCAGTGTTCATTTGTCACAAACAATATGCTAATTTGTTTCGTAATAATTATCACAGATGCAACTATCAGAACAGTATCTGTTCCTCCAGACATGCAAGCACGCTGACGATTACAGCTGAGGTAATTATTACGAAATGGATTCGCTGTTTGAGAATCTGGATTGTCGTCAGCTGTTTGTGACAAATTAAACTTGATGCCGGGCCGGCACATGCATGTCTAAAGTACATTGCAATGTACAGGCACTGTATAAACACAAGCATGGGAACCATCAACAGTTATCTGTTATTTACTGTCACGACGCTTTTTGAGGGCAGCAGATAGTCTCCAAACTACGCTCTTAGACGAAATGTCTAAGAAATTTAGGAAAGGAACAGATAGAAATAAAAATAAGAGCAACAATCAACAGACATCAGAACAGTATGCATTCAATACTTTTAAGCCGTTTCACACAAAATTGCTAATGTATTTACATCATATAACGCGAGAGTTGCGTTTTCCACTAACAATGAGTTATGTAACAAGTTGCCACACAACAGAAAATTCAACAAAAACAAATTTTCCAACCCACTGCAATGAAGGGACAGAACAGTATGTGGGTCAGACTGGACGAAGCATTAGAAGTAGATTTAAAGAACATGGATGTGCATTTAAATATGCCATAGCTGCTCACATTAAATGTGTAAAGCACACTCCGTCTCCAGGCCGCAAGTGGCCCATCGGGATCATCCGACCGCCGTGTCATCGCTGAGGTTGCGCATAGGGGGGCGTGTCGTCAGCACATTGCTCTCCCGGTCGTTATGATGGTTTTCTTTGACCGGAGCCGCTACTATTCGGTCGAGTAGCTCCTCAATTGGCATCACGAAGCTGAATTCACCCCGAAAAATGAGAATAGCCCAAGGCGGCCTGGATGGTCACCCATCCAAGCGCCGGCCAGGTCCGACAGCGCTTAAATGCCGTGATCTGACGGGAACCGGCGTATCCACTGCAGCAAGGCCATTGGCGCATTAGATGTGTTTCAACATTTTGTTGATGTAGGACTAGCAACCATTTTATTTCATGAGGAGTTTATTACAAGTCTGTCACAGTTGCACTACATACACTTTGGCGGATAATTTCGAACCGAGTGGTTAATTCTCAAGCCTGACGCTCTGGGGCTGCACGGAAAGTGACTGGTCTTAATAACAACCATATTAACTTGGCGATACAGGCATCACACTATGATGGTAGATAAAAGTCACAAAATACAAACGCTCACTGTACAAGTCAGAAGCTAACCACGCTTCTGCTTCTAACTTAGCTTCTATAATGAGCATATGTGTGTTGTGACATTCATCTACCGTCACAACGTGATGCATGTGCTGCCAAGTTCAGATGTTTGTCATTAAGACCAGTCACTTTCAGTGCAGTCTCAGCGCGTCGAACTGAGAGCTAACCAGTCGATTCGAAACTATCCTCCAAAGTACATATACTACAATTGTGATAGATCTGTAATAAACTCTCCACTCACAAGAATTATACAGAACATGCTTTTGACGACCTAAATAATGACCTAACAATACTTCACAAAACAAACAAAGGCAAGAAACTGATCCTCTACGAGAAACCTCACATTTTTATTCGCAGCAGAAAACACGAGCAGAACATAATGGAAAAGCTGACAGAGTGTCAATGAACTTTCTTAGAATCTTCTCAAGCATACTAGACGAGGCACTATCTGTTTCTGAGTGAGCTAAATAACAAAACAACTCTAGAATCACCAAATACCCGCCAGGGTAGCCGAGAGCAGCCGGCATAGTAGCTCAGCGTGTTCGGTCGGAGGGTTAGCAGCCTACTGGAGAAAAAAAAAAAAAAAAAAAAAAAAAAAAACTGAGTGAATGTATCAACAACGAACTTCAACGGGTGTCACGGGACGTCAGCTCCTACCAAACGCAACGAACATTACCGAAAAGAATGAGATAAAAAAATAAAATAAAGAAGAGCGCTAATGCGCTGCTTCGTGGACTTGGGTAGGCGCACCAGCCCCGAATCGAATCCTTCTGGCGGATTAACGACGAGGTCCGGTACGCTAGCCAGCCATGATGTGATTTTAGGCGGTTTTTCCACATCCCACTATGTGAATACTGGGCTGGTCTCCACGTTCCGTCTCACTTACGTGACTCACAGACACCTGAAAACGTTCGCACTATTTAATGGCTTACACTAAACGCAGACAACTGGGGTACACTAATTCGATCCTGGGGGGTTCAGGGTGGTGGCAGGAAGGGCATCCGGCCACCCCCTGCAACTACCACTGCCAAATCCGTTATAACACAGCCGAGCCCGCGTGAAGCAGGACAAAGGCCGACAGGAAAGAAGAAGAAGAAGAAGAATCACCAAATCGTGACATTAAAAAATAAATATGCGGAAATATAGGGTTATAAGTTTTTCATTTATAATATTTTTATTTTTTGTAGTGATGATATTCTTAAACAAAAAGGATGTAAAAAGTTAAGCAATTTTATATTTGTTACCTGCATCTCTCATTAACAATGCAAGCTAGTAATAAAATCTCTTTGACTTGCAAGGCCCAGTATTTCTACATCTGTACAACCTCTGGAGTGTTTATGTTTTTGTTTCGCGTTTATGACGATCCTCAGGGTTCTTTCTCCTGCAACACACTGTGCGTCGACTCATTATTGTTTAAAATTAATAATCCTAGCGCTGTATTATGTTACCAAGTGCTGACTGAGCCTTCTTTGTAGCGAAATAAAACTCAGAGCAGACAACTGGCAACATCCAGCAAACAAAAATGTAATCCGCCTGAAGATGAGGGCGTAAGCATTCGAAACGCTTCGTAGGAGAAAATAAAAAACTATTGCCACAAATAAAAGCGTTAATTCACCTTTCATTACTGTGCCTGGAAGTAATCAACATGAACAATATAAAGCAGAATGACCACTTAAAACAAATAGTAGGGAGAAGCAGTTGTCAGTCTGAGATTCAAAGGAGGAGTCTGAAGGAAACGCAATTCATCCATAAAAAAGTGGCGTACAGAACATTTTTTCTGCTAATTATCGAGTGCTGCTCATCAGTCTGGAAGCCTCATCCGGTTTGATCAATGGAAGAGACAGACATGGTGCATTTCATCATGGGATCGTTTTAGTAGGCGCGAGAGCGTTAGAGAGATGCTCCACGTACTTGAGTGGCGGCTGCTACGAGAGAGAAGTTTACTGTTGAAATTCCGAGATATGAGTTCCGGGAAGAGTCGGACAACTTGATAATTCCTCCCACATACGTCTCGCGAAATGACCGCAAGGAGAAAATCCGAGAAGTTAGGGCTTATACGGAGATTTACCGACACTCACTTATCCCACGCCCCATTCACGAGTGCAACAGGAAAGTTATAGCAATCTGCAAAAATAAATCTGGATGCTTCTCCTGAACACGCACAGTTTTCACCTGAAAGCTCCCTGCCATACAGCGTAAGATGCCACGGGTTTTATAGATGCAGATGTAGTGGACATATATTAGCATATTTTTCAACCTCTTATTGTCTGTTGATAACGAACTTAATTCAGGAGTAAACGTGCTCTGAGTCTGTTGTTAGTTCGCCCAAGAGTTAATAGAGCTCTCTAACTCAAGTTTTAGACTAGACATGACAGAGATATCGTATAGCATCCTCATTCTGTGCAAGAAACAGCTTTTTTTCTCAGTGGCGAGTCACCCCAGTATATGACGCTATTAGAAACTTGCGTATGAAAATAGGATAAGTAAGTTAACATTTGGTCATTCTCGTCTCCAGGCCCTTATATTACCTTGTTGAAGAGCTTAGGAATTGAAGAGGTCTGTAAGATATCAACTCATCTTCTTATCAACATAAACACTTAATTTAGATCATTCTCTTTCATTCGTAGATTAACCGTCATGCGTTATCTCTATTGTAATGATAAGGACTTGTGCAGTACTGAACTACGTGTATTGTGTTCACCTAATTTCCATGACACATTATTTGTGAGGAAAATTTTATTTATATTTTCAAACGCTGAAGTTGCTCTATGGGGCGTGAGTGTAATACTTGCATCATTATATGATTCACAAATTGAAAGGCTTCAGTGTAGCTCACTCCTTTCGTTCTGTACAGGAACTTTTCCAATTTAGCGCCTTCCGCAATTTGTTTGCTTTAACTATAGCGAATACATTGTTACCGTGATCTCAAAATATTTTTAGCTGTTTAATTTCTTATTTTTATTCGTATTTGATGAAATATGTAGTGACTCGTTACATGAGTACTAGCTTTGCTTTACGTTGTTCACCAATTTGAGAGAAAAAACGTAAATAATAGCCCTGATCAGTTGAAATATTCTCTTCTGGCTCTCAGTTTCTGTTTTGATGGAAGAACTCACACAAATGCTTCCAGGTGAAAACTGTGCTTGTTCAGGAGAAGCATCCAGATTTATTTTTGCAGATTGCTATAAGACATTTCCTCGTAGTTCATATTTCAATTTCCATCTTATCCTCAGGCGTTTGTGTAAGGTAGCCTAATTTTGCTAATACATAATTCCTCTTAAGGTAACGTTATGACATCACTTTTAAGAGCATGATGCAATCTCCTATATGGACCTACGACAATTAGTATACGGCTTTGCCTCGGTGGTAACACCGGGTCCCGTAAGATTACCAAAGTTAAGCGCTCTCGGGCTTGGCTAGCACTTGGATGGGTAACCGTCGGGATCTTCCGAGCGCTATTGGCAAGCGGGGTGAACTCAGCCCTTGTGAGCCCAATTGAGGAGCTCCTTGATTGAGAAGTAGCCGCACCGATCACGAAAACTGACATACGGCCGGGAGAGAGATATGCTGACCACATGCCCATCCATATCCGCACCCAGTGGCGTCTATCGGCTAGGGATGACGGGGTTCAGTTACCATACGAACTGATAACACCTATACAGTTAGTGTGTCGACTGATGTGCATCTGCGAACGAGCTACGAGAATAAGACAACTGCCCGCATCTCGTGGTCGTGCGGTAGCGTTCTCGCTTCCCACGCCCGGGTTCCCGGGTTCGATTCCCGGCGGGGTGAGGGATTTTCTCTGCCTCGTGATGGCTGGGTGTTGTGTGATGTCCTTAGGTTAGTTAGGTTTAAGTAGTTCTAAGTTCTAGGGTACTGATGACCATAGATGTTAAGTCCCATAGTGCTCAGAGCCAGCCAATAAGACAACTCTTGTACAGTTCGTTGAAGGGTCCACGAAATGCAATTCAAGTGCAGAATTGAAGGGGAAAGAAGGAATCTTTGAAATCAGAGAAGTCAGGTGTTTAGACACTGTTTCATTACGCTTCCCCAGTCCTTTGATAGAGGAACAGCAAACTAGATGTAGTCTCTTGGAATGGATAAGAATAAGACGAATGAGGCTAGAATTAAAGCTCTTTTTGTTGAAGAATAAGTACGAAAACTATAAAATGAGGCCAATTATACCATAGTGTATTTTTGGTGGCACAGTGACAACGCCTGAGATCTTATGGGGAGGGACAGTGTAACTCAAGATGAATGGAATATTGTACACCGTGACTGTGGACAACCAATCAGGTTCCAGGAAGTCCGAGTTCTGGCGAAAGAATCGTGGATGCGAGAGCGCAAAATACGGGAGGTAATCGAAATTATTAAGCAGCCTGACAACATCAATAGAAAAGATGGCTACAAACGCCCGGCGTCCTGGCTGCCGGCCATCCCAGTCCAACGGGCCGCGAGCGGTCGCGGGGCAGACGCTACACGGGACACGGACGTATGTGCACAAACAGCTGTAGAGCAGCTGTCAGTCCACTTCTGCGCACACCAGGAGGAAAACTTGCCGACCAGAAGCCGAACGCTGGTAGGCGGACAGCTAACAATCGTTGACGACATGGACATCCACGAACAGCCTCTTTCCTTCCATCTTCCCCTACGTCATGACTAGCCAGTCATATTAGAGGGCCAATTAAAAGTTTTACAACAGTGACGTCAGACATCGATAGTCTGTAACAAATAGAAGCACCTATCCCCATGCAAAACTAGTCGTGCCCTGAGGAAGGCCGCGCACTTCGGCCGAAACGTCGGTTTTAGTTTATTATTGTTGTTGGTTTTTAGCAATGACGCGGCATAATGCCCACAAGAATTTTAATCACTATTGTACATTGTTTGTGTAGTCTGGAGAAAGAAGCAAATTTGCCGACCGCGGTGGCCATGCGGTTCTGGCGCTGCAGTCCGGAACCGCGGGACTGCTACGGTCGCATGTTCGAATCCTGCCTCGGTCATGGGTGTGTGTGATGTCCTTAGGTTAGTTATGTTTAAGTAGTTCTAAGATCTAGGGGACTTATGACCTAAGATGTTGAGTCCCATAGTGCTCAGAGCCATTTGAACCATTTGAATTATTTGAAAGAAGCAAATTTATTATGTTAATTTCTATTCGACTCACTGCTACTTATTTAATGAATTGTTTATGGGGAGAGATATCATAGAAATAATTTACCATCTTCGTCGTCAACAGGAAAAAGACGAAAGTGTGCTACTGTAATCTCAACGTGTGATGCACCATTATGTTTCACGAGGTTTTCCAAAATCCGTTGAGTGCCCATAAGCTCCAAACACACACACGTTTCTCAATATCACTTCAAGTTGCATGGTCGATTCTTTCAGTTTTTAGTGGAAAATAAAAAAGGTCGTTCCTGCCATCTTCCCATCTGTTGAAGCCTCTGTGTTACTGACTTCATTCTATGACCGACTGTTAGAGCAGTAACCGTGCTCTCAGACACAAGTACATTTTCCAGTTATTGTAAGAAAATGGAACGCCTACAACCGTCCTTACGATCTTATTTATCACGTAGCCACCAGTTTGGCGCTTCAGTGCGCCATCTTCAGGCCGTAGTTGATGCCTGAAGGGATTAATACGATCCATATATACACCGCATCAGTGGCCAACACAGATGGCAGTTGATGGTTGGAATGCTGACACAAAAGTTTACAGATAGTCTCCGTAAACCAGTTACGTTGGTCACTGACGTGGTGTATATATGGATCGTGTTAACCCCTTCAGCATTAACTACGGCCTGAAGATGGAACATTGAGGCGCCGAAACTGGTGGCTACACAATCAATAAGATCTTAAGGACGGCTGCAGGTGTTTCATTTTCTTACAATAGTAAACGACCATGGTCCCAAGACTTCCAATCAAAAATGACTTTGAACACTATGGGACTTAACACTGAGGTCATCAGTCCCCTAGACTTAGAACTACGTAAACCTGAATAACCTAAGGACATCATACTCATCCATGCCCGAGGCAGGATTCGAACCTGCGACCGCAGCAGCAGCGCGGTTCCGGACTGAAGCGCTTACAACCGCTCGGCCACAGCGGCCGGCTGACCTCCAGTCAAAAGGATAGACATACAAATACTTTATTTTTCAATTACGTGGCGTTATAGTGTGCCTGTGAATTGTGTGCTGGGATCGAACTAGAATCGGTTCGAATCTCGATAGTGAAAGAAATTTTTGTAATACACTACTGGCCATTAGAATTGCTGCACCAAGAAGAAATGCAGGTAATAAACGGGTATTCATGGACAAATACATTATACTAGAACTGACATGTGATTACATTTTCACACAATTTGGGTGCATAGATCTTGACAAATCAGTACCCAGAACAATGACCTCTGGCCGTAATAACGGCCTTGATTCACCTGGGTATTGAGTCAAACAGAGCTTGGATGGCGTGTACATGTACAGCTGCCCATGCAGCTTCAACACGATACCACAGTTCATCAAGAGTAGTGACTGGTGCATTGTGACGAGCCAGTTGCTCGGCCAACATAGACCATTCGTTTTCAATTGGTGAGAGATCTGGAGAATGTGCTGGCCAGGGCAGCAGTCGAACATTTTCTGTATCCAGAAAGGCCCGTACAGGACCTGCAACATGCGGTCGTGCATTATCCTGCTGAAATGTATGGTTTCGCAGGGATCGAATGAAGGGTAGAGCCACGGGTCGTAACACATCTGAAATGTAACGTCCACTGTTCAAAGTGCCGTCAATGAGAACAAGAGGTGACCAAGACTTGTAACCAATGGCACCACATACCATCACGCCGTGTGATACGCCAGTATGGCTATGGCGAATACACGCTTCCAGTGTGCGTTCACCGCGATGACGCCAAACACGGATGCGTCCATCATGATGCTGTAAACAGAATCTGGATTCATTCGAAAAAATGACGTTTTGCTATTCGTGCACCCAGGTTCGTAGTTGAGTAGACCATCGCAGGCACTCCTATCTGTGATGCAGCGTCAAGGGTAACCGCAGCCATGGTCTCCGAGCTCATACTCCATGCTGCTGCAAACGTCGAACTGTTCGTGCAGATGGTTGTTGTCTTGCAAACGCCCCCATCTGTTGACTCCGGGATCGACACGTGGCTGCACGATCCGTTACAGCCATGCGGATAAGATGCCTGTCATCTCGACTGCTAGTGATACGAGGCCGTTGGGATGAGCACGGCGTTCCGTATTACCCTCCTGAACCCATCGATTCCATATTCTGCCAACAGTCATTGGATCTCGACCAACGCGAGCAGCAATGTCCCGATACAATAAACCGCAATCGCGATAGGATACAATACGACCTTTATCAAAGTCGTAAACGTGATGGTATGCATTTCTCCTCCTTACACGAGGTATCACAATAACGTTTCAACAGGCAACGCCGGTCAACTGCTGTTTGTGTATGAGAAATCGGTTGGAAACTTTCGTCATGTCAGCACGTTGTAGGTGTCGCCCGCGGCGCCAACCTTTTGTGAATGCTCTGAAAAGCTAATCATTTGCATATCACAGCATCTTCTTCCTGTCGGTTAAATTTCGCGTCTGTAGCACGTCATCTTCGTGGTGTAGCAATTTCAATGGCCAGTAATGTATATAGTTGGTTGGTCAGTAAGAACAGCATCGGCGGAGACGGAAGGCTTGTTATCATGAAAGTGTGTTCCTGTCTCCGGGATTGGGTTTGCAGTCTGTCTCAAGTGTATTGCAGTAGGAGCCTCGTGGAAATGTTGACTGCTAGCATGCTCTGACGCAGGCATCCGCTAAGAAATAATGTTGATAATGAGTAGTCAGTGAGTGCTGTTATAGCTCTCAAATAGTTGATATCAGGACTGAGTTAAATGGATTTTGAGAGAAGGCGTTCATGGTTACACTAAGCTCGGCCGCGCTATTGGTGCTGCCTCGAGAGAAGCTTGCTACACTATGTGATCAAAAGTATCCGGACACCTGGCTGAAAATGACTTACAAGTTCGTGGCGCCCTCCATCGGTAATGCTGGAATTCAATATGGTGTCGGCTCACCCTTAGCCTTGATGACAGCTTCCACTCTAGCAGGCATACGTTCAATCAGTTGCTGGAAGGTTTCTTGCGGAATGGCAGCCCATTGTTCACAGAGTGCTGCACAGAGGAGAGGTATCGATGTCGGTTGGTGAGGCCTGGCACGAAGTTGGCGTTCCAAAACATCCCAAAGGTGCTCTATAGAGTTCAGGTCAGGACTCTGTGAAGGCCAGTCCATTACAGGGATGTTATTGACCTGTAAGCACTCCGCTACAGGCCGTGCATTATGAACAGGTGTTCGATTGTGTTGAAAGATGCACTCGCCATCCCCGAATTGCTGTTCAACAGTGGGGAGCAAGAAGGTGCTTCAGACATCAATGTAGACCCGTTGGTGTGATAGTGCCACGCAAAATAACAAGGGATTAAAACCCCCTCCATGAAAACACGACCGCACCATAACACCACAGCCTCCGAATTTTACTGTCAGCACTACACACGCTGGCAGATGACGTTCACCGAGAATTCGCCATGCCGACACCCCGCCATCGGATCGCCACATTGTGTACCACAATTCGTGACTCCACACAACGTTTTTCCACTGTTTAATAGTCCAATGTTTACGCTCCTGACACTAAGCGAGGCGTCGTTTGGCATTTACTGGAGTGTTGTGGGCCTTATGAGCAGACGCTCGGCCGTGAAATCAAAGTTTTCTCACTTCCCACGTAACTGTCAAAGTACTTGCAGTGGATCCTGATGCAGTTTGGAATCCCTGTGTGATGATCTGGGTAGATGTGTGCCTATTACACATTACGACCCTCTTCAAATGTCTGCCGTCACTGTCAGTCAACTGACTCTATGCTTTTGTGCTGTACGTGTCCCTTGACGTTTTCACTTTACTATCATATCCGCAAAAGTGGACCTAGGGACGTTTAGGAGTGTGGAAATCTCGCGTACAGACGTATGGCAAAAGTGACCCCAATCGCCTGACCACGTTCGAAGTCCTTGAGTCCCACGGAGCGCCCCATTTTGCTCTGCCACGATGCCCGACTGCTGAGGCCACTGAAGTGGAGTACCTGGCAGTAGGTTGCAGCATAATGCACCCAATACGTAAAACTTTTGTTTTTAAGGGTGTCCGGATACTTTTGATCACATAGTGTATATCCAAGAACTGCGCGTCGTCTTCTTACTTCCATTGCACAACCATTCATTACAGTCGTTCTCACAGCACAGTTACGTACTTGACACACACAAACACCGAGCGGTTAAGCCACTTGGCTCGTATCGCAAGAGGAGCAGGGGGAGGGGGGCATACTGATTCAAGTTAGGCCATAGATGTTCCGGTTCTGCTTAGTTAACACGTATAGATGGTTGGATGGTTTCTTTGATAAAGAAGCTCTTGTTCACTATTCCTTAGCCTAACCGAACCTGAGGTCTGAAGCTAAAGAGAGTTGACGGTACTTTAACCCCAATTCTTCCTTCCCTTATCTTGTCCACAGTGCTGGTGTTCAGTTCATAGTGACTTTATGATCATTTTTCATAATGGGCCAAGGACTGGCGTATCTGCAGGCAGTATTGCAATTTCTAGAAGGACATCAAGCTTTTATCTTGTAAATAGACTTGTAATATGGGATTCCCTCTTTTCTCGGGATTAACTGAGGTCTGCTACTCCTATATAAGCACGCCAGACAGAAAATTTAATCTCTCCCAGGACATACAGGCCATATCGCCTAAAACCATCTCTAGCCTTAATCAAGGCTCTTTGTCGAGAAATAGGAGCCACAAGTTTCTTCAGTTACGTCATATTCAGCTGAAGCCACTGGTTGATAATTGTATCCCGGAGCTGTTGATTGCTCCATCTCACCGGCTCTTCCAAGTACTCATAGACAATTTCTATGGGCTATTTTGTCGAAAGTCGACATGTTAAGAAACGTGGCTGTTGTACTTAAGGTTTATAATTTATATAAGAAACAGCTACCAGCCACATGTATGGTTTAAAAAGGTTTATTATCTTCAGACCATGACCGGTTTCGGTTTTTTCTTTACAAATCCATCTTCAGATGGCAGATTACAAGCATTCCTAGTTGGACCTAGTTTTGTTTGTGTTATTCGTTTGCTGCACTGGGAAAGAAAAGAAATATTTTTGTTGTCATATCGGTAATGGTATTATTACGAAAGATTTACTTCTTTTACAAAATCTAATTGCTCATGAGTAGCTGGGCCAAGTTTTGTAAACGTTATTCGTGTGTGCTGCGTGTGTAATTAAGATGATGAGGTTGAAAGTGACGTCCATTGACTGGAACAGCACTCACATAGTGCATATTGAAAAGTGTGTTAAGCTTGCGTTCGAAAACATAAACGCACGAATATTTCGTCAGGCAGAACTACACAGCTCGTAAGTACACTAACCTGCAAGTTTACTAATGTTTATAAAAACTATCTCATGAGCAATTAGATATTGTAAAAGAAGTAAATCTTTCGTAAAAATACCATTACCGATATGACAACAAAAATATTTCTTTTCTTTCCCAGTGCAGCAAACGAATAACACAAACAAAACTAGGTCCAACTAAGAATGCTTGTAATCTGCCATCTGAAGATGGATTTGTAAAGAAAAATCCGAAACCGGTCATGGTCTGAAGATAATAAACCTTTTTAAACCATACATGTGGCTGGTAGCTGTTTTTTATATAAATTATAAACCTTAATTTCTATGGGTTTAAGATAGGCCACTCGATGCGCAGTAGAGCGCTTGAGTGTTTTCGCTCCAGGAACGTATATATGCAGCCGGGTGGACACGGCTGTTGTCGTGTTGGAAGATTGGAGTGTGCACAGCACACTCATGGAGTTGCAGAAGAAACGGCAACACTCGCGCACCGAGGATGCTGGAATAAAAATACTAGCTCTTGTGCAAAGTAGCTCGAATGACTGCGCCCAAGTCATAGTACCAGAAACACTGCGAAAAGAAAAACATAGAATCGATTACGGGCTGAGCTACATCCACCACACAGTACAGGTTAAATGCATCACTGAACCGCCGATGCACTTGACGGGTCGCATCGTTTGAAAAGAGACAGAATCGCGACTCGGGTCACACTACACGCCTTCACTTAGCCGCTGTCCACTTTCTGTATCGTTTGATCCATCGAAGACATGCAACTCACTGTACTGCTGCGAGATAACCAACTCCAAATATCTATTGGATGCAGTTCCCTTCGCATTGTCAGCTCGTAGAAACGGTGGAGATGGACCGTTGTTCTCTGACAGAAGCAAGTCCTGTCAGTTTCGAAATCAACTGTCTTTCACAAGACGCGGCACTCATCTGCTGTCCCTGATGTGATGATCTTCTTAATACCAAAATTCTTACACAGTGTAACACTGCTGCGATAGGTACACCATTCCCCGTAGACACCGTCTTGAGACACTAAAAAGTCGAGCTACTTTATTCAGGGAGTGGTAATTTGCACGTCTGAACAAGGCGGTATCTTGCTGCTATTGTTTCACGTCTCCACGTCGAGTCATCTCACCGCACTGATTCCATACAACCTGCTCGCACAGACACCACATACCGCCTCATTTCTGTCACTTTTTGTAAGTGGTGGAGGCCCACATCAGGCCTGGCACCGATCCTACACCATCTACAGCACTTCTAAGTGACCTGTGTGTGTGTGTGTGTGTGTGTGTGTGTGTGTGTGTGTGTGTGTGTATGTGTGTGTGTGCTAAAGAGTCGCAAGTATTTTGTTCTGTGAGCTTAAGCGGGACGTTCATGAAAAACACACACTATTTAAAACATGCACGAAATTCACTATGTTGAAGATACAACAAAGAAATTTCTACCGAGCTTTACACGAAAGTAACACGTTTACTGTTAAGTTCCTAAGATTATATATATTTAACCTTTTTTCCTGAATTCAAAAAATTTTATTTTCAAGAAATAACATGGACCTTTTTCACAGAAACTACTCAAGAGATTTCTACGATTTTTTTCCGCGTAATCTCTTTGCATATAGTAAACTTCTCCCATGAGAGTTGTTGAGTATATCGAATACGAGAATTTTAATAATTTTTAATTATAATTCTGTAAGTGTAATGTAAAGTTCATGCAAAATTCCAAGCTCTTTGTCCCATACCTCAGCTTACACTCAGTATTTCAAAATTTGCTATTGAGCTAACATTCATTAAGTTCATAGAAATAAGTGCACAAAATTTCGTAACTGTAGTCTTCATAGACACAGTTTAAAAACATAATTCTCAGTAAACGCAATTTAATGTTCAACTTAACGTTTTTTCTTATGTCATTTCTTCAGAAAGCCCACTACTTATACTCAGCGTCCTCTTTCCTTTCAGGGCTTCTTTTCTGGTTTCTTGCTTCGAACCTTCTCGCCTTTACAAATCTTCAACTGATTGTTCAGCTGCAGATAAGCGCCGCAAGTCTATTTTTCTCATGATGTCTTAAGTGAAATTAAACGCAATTTAATGTTCAACTTAACGTTTTTTCTTATGTCATTTCTTCAGAAAGCCCACTACTTATACTCAGCGTCCTCTTTCCTTTCAGGGCTTCTTTTCTGGTTTCTTGCTTCGAACCTTCTCGCCTTTACAAATCTTCAACTGATTGTTCAGCTGCAGATAAGCGCCGCAAGTCTATTTTTCTCATGATGTCTTAAGTGAAATTTCCTATCTTAAAAGCCATTCTCTGTAATTCTTTCATCCTCCCCACTTTCCCATCATTAAATAGAAGATGACGAAAGACCCGAACACTTGCGTGAATCTCCTTCAGTAGCCAAAGACCACACAAGAATTGCTTCTTCATAAACAAAGCAGCTGGTTAGTTATTGTTGCTAAGATATGGAACAGAGTCACAGATGATGTGTAAAAGCAAGGCGTATATATCACAGTCTCCTAGATGTGCCATGTGCAAGATTGCTTGAAAGTAATCCACAGAATTGTTGTTCAGCGAGCTAATAGTGAACTGTTGCTTCAAAAAATGGCCGTGGCAGCAAGGTCGCATCATAATTAATTATTTTTCAGGCACTTCTGATGCGATTTCATCATAGAAACTTATTGTTCGTGAGTTCTACTAATAAATAAAAAATAAATTGAAACTTGTCATTTTCGATCAATTTCATGAATGTTCCCCCTTCCCTCTCCCCACTGTCCCCCGCCCCGCCCAAGGAAATTACTGGGATGCTTCCTTCGAAAAGGACAGTATGGATTTCTAACAACACTCCCGTCTAATCCGATCTAATACTCGGCCTCTGACTGGCCTTGGAAACAAAGTGATATTTGTGCTTAAGCTGGACTTGTCCAGTAACTTCTTAGTTTTTATATTAATAATAATTAATTACTGCGAACTCATTGAAGGCTTCCAGCCAGTACATGCACAAAATATGGAGACATCTAGAGAAAATTAGTTAACAGTCTTGAATTTTTGGAATTAAAGCTTAGTAATCAATTCAGCTGGGAGGACACTACACAAATCTTTATTTTAAATGTGGATGTTGTCGGACATAAGAGATGTAAAAATAAAACAGCTGGCATGCTTTCGTTACTTTAATTCTAGATTGTCATATGGTATCATACTGTGCTGTAATACTTCATGTTAAATGAAGTTTCTCGTGTCCAGAAGCATACAGTACGAATTATTTCTGCTAAGAATTTGAGACCTACCGGCAGGGGCCTGTTCAGTGAACTGGATACACGAACTACTACTTGCCATTAGTAAGTCATTTCTCTTTCAAACAAGCGTTTCAGTTCATGTAATAAGTTCTATGTACAAGAACAATATTGAGAAAGAGTTAAAGTCACTCACTTTTGTCATCAGTTGATTATTGGAGACCATACATTTTCAGTAACTTGCTAAAAACCTTAAAACGTTTAATTATAAAGTGCTGTTTGAGACGAACCTGTAGAATTTACTGATGGGCAACTCTTTCAGCTCCACTGATGAATCCCTTATTAGAAAAAAGATATGTATACATACTAATGTGATTTGTACAAGGAAGCCTAGAAAAGTACTATTGTTTTGACGATTTCTGGGTTCACTAGCCTACAAAGTAGCTTACGTACTTTAACATGCATACAGTTAGCTTCTGCGTAAATAAAAGTAAAGAGTTAGCGATATATCCCAGAATCTTCACTTGATGTAAATGGATGGAACAAAGCGTTTTCATGCTTTCGTAAATATGTATTATGTACTTTTACTTTCTCTGATATATTCCGTATCCTCGTGGTTCTCCTCACATCTAATCTAATTCGACGAATAGAATTATTTGAATGAAGACAACTTCTATATCCTCAGTAGATAGTATGTAGTAATTCACTTTTCAGTTTTTCCTTACAACCTTCTTCTTACTTCTGGTTGCAGCTAAGTGAAATTCTGTTCCGCCCTTGCAAGTCTTCATTACTTCCGGCTAGAAAGTCTGTTGTCACCGAGTATTAAAAATGGTATCTTTTATCCTCACACCCTTGGAGAAGTAATATAAATTAACTGTTCCCGTAAGGATTTACCATTTTCTCATCGGTTATAGATTGTCAGACTGTTTAGAGTAAAGCAGCCAGAGAAATAAAAGGCATTCGAGAGCAAATGAAGGATGCGACTAACTGAAACTGGATGTTTTCAGACAACAGGCAATAATAAAAGACTTGCTGAAAATTTTTACGAATTAGCACGAGACATCGCCAACAACCAAAACTCGTGTCACGAGAACTCATGAATTTGTGAAAGAATGAACAAATCTGATAAGCGAATAAAAGAAGAGATTTGTTTTATTGACACAAATGAGATGACGTAATGAAATGGTTCTTTCAAACAAGAGTTATAAACGTAGCTGCCACAGTTTATTTTTCGGATGTGGAGCAGGTGAAATTACTTATGCATATGATATGGCATTGAGCAAATAGGCTGCACGAAATATCATTCCAAGAAAAATCCCGGATACGAAAAGGCAGTGACGGAGTACTGCTTGATCTTGCTCTCCTCCGATATCCGACTATTTTTTTCAGAATGAGCAATTCCTTTAAAAATACTCATCACAGTGAAGATAGGAGGGGGGTGTCGCAGCTGATGCATGTGTGGGTATTAATATATGAAGGGAGGCCCGCCAGACACGCCCTCTGGGACGCACAAACCAGATAACGCGACTCGATATACATAATGCAAACACCGCCTAATTGATATATCCTATTAATCTGGGACTCCTGTTTAACTGACGGCAGTAGTTTGCTGTCGAGGTGTCAAAGATTAAGGGGAGGGAGGCGTGAGGGAGAGGAACAGGATGTTTCGGTTTCTTAAAAGTATTCAGTACGTAGTGACTCGGCTAACAGAAGAATACAGAATTTCATTGTGAAATACTCACCCTTAATTCGCATGGACTAAATTATACAGCAGGCCGAATTTTTCATGCTGCAGAAACTTGGAATATCAACACCGAAAGTAATTCGACATTATTTCTTACCATTTTCCGACTACCCCTTGTATTCGCCAGATATAGCACCCAGTGAGTGCCCACTGTTTCCTTGTATGGAGAAACCATTACGTGACAGACATTTCCGGGAGGACAAATGGCTCTGAGCACGATAGGACTTAACTACTGAGGTCATCAGTCCTCTAGAACTTAGAACTACTTAAACCTAACTAAACCTAAGGACATCACACACATCCATACCCGAGGCAGGATTCGAACCTGCGACGGTAGCGGTCGCGCGGCTCCAGACTGTAGCGCCTAGAGCCGCTCGGCCACTCCGGCCGGCTCCGGGAGGACAATGAGGTGATTTTCGATGAGGAGATTTGAAGTAGATTAGTGTTTAATGTCCCGTCGACAACGAGGTCATTAGAGGCGGAGCACAAGCTCGGATTGCGGGAGAAGGAAACCAGCCGTGTCCTTTCAAAGGATCTATCCCGGCATTTGCCTTAAGCGATCTAGGGCAATCATTGGAAACCTAAATCTGGATGGCGGGACGCGAGTTCGAACTGTCGTCCTCCCGAATACGAGTCCAGGCTGCTAACCACTGTGCTACCTCGCTCTGTGGGATTTTCGAGATAAGAAAGGTTCCTCAACAGCCAAAACACAACCCAGGTCACCGAAAAATTTGTCGCACTGAAGAGTAAATTTCTAGAGAAAAACTCATCAGCTTCCAGACACGAGCGGGCCTGTGTGGCCGAGCGGTTCTAGGCGCTTCAGTCTGGAACCGCGCGACCGCTACGGTCGCAGGTTCGAATCCTGCCTCGGATATGGATGTGTGTGATGTCCTTGGGTTAGTTAGGTTTAAGTAGTTCTAAGTTCTAGGGGACTGATGACCTCAGATGTTAAGCCCCATAGTGCTCAGAGCCATTTGAACCATTTTTTTTTCAGACCCGAAACTTGAATTCTGAAGTTGCAATTAAAACTCTATGACTACTCCTCGTATCGGGAGCTTTACCACTGATTAACCTACTCATATTCTCTGACATACTGCCACGGGTTTAATCAATGCTATACAATTCGCCCATTCATTCTCAGATGTCACAGAATCTATCAGTGGTACCTACAGAGATAGAAAATTCCCCGTAACATCATACGGATTAAAACAAAACAAAGTTACAGACTGGACAATGGCTTTCCTGATGAAATTTTCAGGAGTAGTCCACTGGAGCACGAAAATATACGTACCATCCCTCACACTAGTATACCACTAACGGGGTCCATGAACTACGAAAGGAAACTATGGGGTACTATAGTAGTATGATTTATTGATAAAGGACATCAAAATGTTTAATTCACTAAATCAAGTATACAATCAATTATTAAGCAAACGAGGGACTGAAAACATGTACTAAGGCCTTTGCACAAATGTATGGATACATGCAAAAACGATTTAAAAATGGAAAAAGGAATTACTTAAAGACAAATCTTGAAAAGCATGAACAAATCCCAGAACTCTCGCCTAAGTGCGTAGTGGGTGCTACTAGCTCAATGTGCAAACTAGATCACAAAACACAGCTCTGTGTAAGGGGAGTAGCTTACAATTGGTCCGCCTCTTACTTTAAGAACAGAAAGCAGAAGGTAATTCTCCGCAATATTGAGAGTGGTAGTGATGTTCAGTCCCAATGGGGCACTGTTAAGTGGGGCGTTCCCCAAGGGTCGGTGCTGGGGCCACTGCTGTTTCTTATTTATATAAATGTATGCCTTCTAGTATTAGGTAATTCAAAAATATTTCTGTTTGCTGATGACACCAGTTTGATTGTGAAGGATCTTGTGTGTAATATTGAAACAGTATCAAATAATGTAGTTCATGAAATAAGTTCGTGGCTTGTGGAAAATAATTTGACGCTAAATCACAGTAAGACTCAGTTTTTACAGTTTCTAACTCACAATTCAACAAGAACCGATATTTTGATCAGACAGAATGGGCATATTATAAGCGAGACGGAACAGTTCAAGTTCCTAGGCGTTCGGATAGATAGTAAGCTGTTGTGGAAGGCCCCTGTCCAGGGTCTTGTTCAGAAAATAAATGCTGCTTTATTTACCATTAGAACAGTATCTGAAATAAGTGACACTTCAACACGAAAAGTAGTCTACTTCGCATATTTTCATACGGTTATGTCGTATGGTATTATTTTTTGGGGTAATTCTTCTGATTCAAAAAGGGTATTTTTGGCTCAAAAACGGGCTGTTCGAGCTATATGTGGTATAAGTTCGAGAACCTCTTGTCGACCCCTGTTCAATAGTCTGGGAAGTCTGACATTGCCCTCACAGTATATATTTTCTTTAATGTTGTTTGTTGTTAGCAATATTAGCCTATTCCCAAGAGTTAGCAGATTTCACTCAGTTAATACTAGGCAGAAAATACAATCTGCATGTGGAATGCACCTCCTTGACTCTTGTGCGGAAAGGAGTGCAGTATTCTGCTGCATCCATTTTCAATAAGCTACCACAAGAACTCAAAAATCTTAGCAGTAGCCCAAACTCTTTTAAGTCTAAACTGAAGAGTTTCCTCATGGCTCACTCCTTCTATTCTGTCGAGGACCTCCTGGAAGAGCTAAAAAATTAAGCAAATTCCAGTGTTAGATGGTTGATTTTCTTTATTTAAAGTTACGACTTGTCACCTGAATATGTTTTTTTATATTTCATTTTATCTGTTTCTAATATCGTGTTATAATTGCATGTATTGACTCATTCGATGACCATAGAGACTTCTCCTTAATTTGGTCCCACGGAACAATAAATAAATAAATAAATAAAATCATTTTACTAAGTTTTGAACAAACATCCTGTTTTCTCCTGTGCTTCAGACCTTAGCTAAAACGAATCCTTCTCACTTTGCAAAAATATTAAACTTTAGGACAATCTGGCCACCCCCACTAGTCGCTCACGCTGTGTTCAGCTGGTCGGTTGCCCTTCCCTGTGTGTACCTACCACAGATTTTGCAGCAGAAAATCTTTTATTACAGGTGCTGGTCCCATAGTGACTCTTGCCTATTGTCGGCCAGCTAAAAGCCACTGGTTGCAGTACATTACAAGTCTCCTTCACCGTACCCAATTGAAAACAGATAAGAAAAAATGGTTCAAATGGCTCTGAGCACTATGGGACTTAAATTCTGAGGTCATCAGTCCCCTACAACTTAGAACTACTTAAACCTAACTAACCTAAGGACATCACACACATCCATGCCCGAGACAGGATTCGAACCTGCGACCGTTGTGGTCGCGCGGTTCCAGACTGTAGCGCCTAGAACAGCTCGGCCACTCCTGCCGGCGAAAACAGATAAGACATATGTAGAATTTCAATAAGCGGCATTTTTTATTATTGTTTGGAGGTTTCATGCAGCATTCGTGATTTCATTTCATTTACTAGTCGAGTATGCATACTGGAGTGTTAAACATGTTACGGGATAGTTCTGGAAAAAACTGCATCGTAACACTTTCCATGAATTTTCCTCAATGTTTCTGCTTAATATCTGACTTCCAATTTAAACGACCTTGGTCTCGGGTTCGAAACTCGCCACTAATTTAGTTTGGAATAAAAATCATCAGCAATGGTGGCCAAAGGCTTCTGACATAAGACGTCACCATCATTCTGCCGACGGCGTTGATAGAGATTGCGGAGGAGCGGACCGAGGTTCAGGGCACTGGGTTGGGAAACTGCCACTATAAGGGGAAATAATCAGCAAATATCAATGGAATGAGAATGGAGAAAGCAGTGAATACGGCTGTATTAAAGACACGTAACGTGTAAGTACATGACAAGTCTCTGAAATTGAAGAAGTGTCATGACACTCTCTTCATTGGCAAAAGATCCCGCACTAGTCCGCGATTCGGATCTTCGGGAGGGGACTACCAAGAGAGAAAGAGATTGAGTAACCGACGAAAGGATGATATTCTACCAGTCGGGGCGTGGAATATGAGAAGTTTGAATGTGGTAGGGAAGCTAGAAAATCTAAAAAGGGAATTATACAGGCTCAATCTAGATACAATGGGGGTCAGTAAAGTTAAATGGAAAGACGAGAAGGATTTCGGGTCAGATGAGTCTAAGGTAATACTGACAGTAGCAGATAATGGTATAACGAGAGTAGGATTCTTTATGAATAGGAGGGTAGGCCAGAGACTAAGTTACTATGAACAGTTTGATAATAGGCTGGCACTCAGAATCGACAGCAAACCAACACCGCCAACGACAGTTCAGCCGGAGAGGCCGAGCGGTTCTAGGCGCTACAGTCTGGAACCGCGCGACCGCTACGGTCGCAGGTTCGAATCCTGCCTCGGGCATGGATGTGTGTGATGTCCTTAGGTTAGTTAGGTTTAAGTAGTTCTAAGTTCTAGGGGACTGATGACCACAGCAGACAAGTCCCATAGTGCTCAGAGCCATTTGAACCATTTGATAATTCAGATGTAGATGCCAACGTCGCAAACCGAAGATGGAGGGACAGAGAAAATATATGAGGATATCGAACGGGCATTTCAGTATCTAAAGGGAGCTGAAAATCTAATAGTCATGGGAGACTGGAATGCAGCTATTGGGGAAGGAGTAGAAGATAGGGTTATAGAAGAATATGGACTTGGTACTAGGAATGAGAGGGAAGATTTATTGAGTTCTACAATAAATTCCAACTGGTAATGGTGAATACTCTGTTCAAGAATCATAAGAGGAGGAGATATACTTCGAAAAGACCGGGAGGTACGAGAAAATTCCAGTTAGAGTACATCTTGGTCAGGCAGAGATTCCGAATTCAGATATTGGATTATAAAGCGTACACAGAAACAGACAGAGACTCAGATCACAGATGAAGAGACAGATCAGATGAAGAGTCGGCTGAAGCTTAAGAGACTAGGCTGGAAGAATCCATGCGCAAAGACGTGGGATACGAAAATGCTCGGGAATTAAGCGTTACGCTTGAAGTTTTGTGAGGTTGTAGACACTGAGAAAATATGTATCTCAGAAGGCAATTCAGCTAGAGAGGAATGGACATCTCTGAAGAGAGCCATCACAGAAGTGGAAAATAAAAACATACTGAAACGTACTAAACATCTCGCAGCCCACGAACTGTAAATATTTAACCTCGTTTCTAGTGCCCCACCAGCTAAATAACAAGTATTAATCAATTTCGGAAGAAAACGAGAGACAATAATGTTTTGGCAATACGATCAGACAAAGGAAATGCTGTTGTCTTTATGAACAAATGTGATTATGTTAACAAAGTGGAACGTATCCTAAACCCCACCAACTTCCATCACGTACAGAAAGACCTCACACAATAAAGAATTTAAAAGTCTTATCGATCTGTGTAAATTCATACTATTAGACTCTGATGCCTACTTCCTCACCAACATGAATCCTATAGCTCCCAAACTTTATGGCTTCCCTAAACTCCATAAAGATAATATCTCTATCCATCCTTTGGTGTCTTCAGCTCCATGTTGCAAATTTGACAGCACTTTAAATGACCCGATGAAGATCAGAATCAAGTTTAAATCTAGTCATGGTATCCTTATTCAGTTGACTTAAAGAACATGTTATAAGACCTGCACGTCCCCTCTAGGATCAAGTCAGTTTGTTTTGATGTTAGAGACGTATTCACTTATATAACCGTTCATGAGTGGCTTAACAGTATCACAGACTTACTAGGTAAATCAGAAGTTAGTCCAATTGACACAGAAGACGTAGGTTTAGCTACAAAAACTTGTCTAACACAAAATTATTTCTCTTTCAGTGGCAGGATGTATAAGCAGCTGGATGGTCTGGCTATGGGTCCACCCTCAGTCCAGTCCTTGAAATCATAACGGATAATTTTGAAACAGAGTTTTTGGAAAATTATCCACTCTCTTCCGAGATTGAGTACTGGTTTAGGTAAGCTGATGGTGTGTTGTGCTTATGTGCAGGTCCTATCAGTCAACTTCAAAAATTCCTTAAACAAGTAAATTCTAAAAACAATAATATAAACTTCATTATGGATTTATGGGCAACTGCATGAATTATTTACATCTAACCATAGACACCAGTGACCACATTCATACTTTCAGGACTTATAGGAAACCTACCACCACAGATATTGTAATACCTGCCGATTCTCAACACCCAGTCACCCATAAATATGTTGCCTTTCATTCATCCCCATGAGACAAGACAACTTCCAAACGGAGTTAAATGAAATCAAACAAATAGTATCAAACTATGGCTACCCTCCTACCTTAATGGACCCGATAATGCACAAAAAGCAGAAGCAACAGGTGCAATCTCCTTTTTACCCTGTTTTTGGCCCACCACCTAAAGAAGACAATAAATGATACAGAATGTCACAGTTAGGAAAAAATCTGACTGAATGTAGCCTGAAAGCTTAAATCCAGGTACGTAAAATCATATTTTATGTTCACAACGATGATGGACACTTTTTGTCCAATGCTAAAGACTGTACTCCTGCTTTGGCAAAAGTGGAATATATAAAATTACTAGTAATTGTGGAAAATTTTATATACGTCAGTCTGGCCAGGCTTTGCGTACCCACTTGAAGGGACACCATAGCAGTTGGAAACTTACAAAAGAAGACAACTTTTCTAGACCACCTGCTTAAAGAAGGCCATAGTTACAAGGTGAAACATGAAGTATTACATCAGATACATAAAGGGAGGAAGATGAACTATTTCGAAATAACGGAAATAAATAAACACATGTCCATCAGCCCAAGCTTAGTAATGAATGACCAGACTCACTTCTCTGATTCGCCACTTCTATTTGCATATACTACTCATAATCCCATCCCGGCGACATTGTAAATTACCCCTCTTACTCACATGCCATATTTTCCTTCATTTCAGTTACTATAACTTTTCACGTTGTGTTACAAAATTTTACTATGTATAATCACAGCTGCTTCACTCACCGGCTTAATATCAGTGTTATATCTTACCTGTTTGTAGTACGTCACCAAACTTTATTGCTCACTTTGTTTTCTTCTATGAACAACTTTAATTGTTGTAATTTGTATATAGTTCGATAGTTAATGTTATATTATCTCAGTTAAATAATCTTACATCGCATTTACCCTGAAATAATCCCTCTTGTTTTATTCTTAAATCTAATATATTTCATCTCGGGCAATGGAGATAGTCTGTAGATGCACTAGTTCAAAATCTTTGATGCAACGAAATTTCTGTGCACCTCATACTTATGTTTGTACGTGATGATGGCTTAATAGGTGAAAACCAGTCTGTGAAATAAACAATAAATATTGCAGAATATTACGCCAGTGTCCTGTGTTAACATTCATGATGTTCTTCAGTCGATCGATGAAAGAAGGCAGTACAAAAATGTTCTGGAAAATTCAGGATTACTGAAACACATGTCACTTACAAATGAAATAAATATGAAGTATGTGGGAGCTAAGGCGTAATAGCTACAAGAAAAATTTGAAGAAATCGGAAAAGAAATGATCGTCAGGAGTACTGACTCAGAATTCAGAAAAAGTCAAAGAGAACTCCGGTGAAATTAAAAGCAAGGGCGGTAAAATTAAGAGTGCAAATTCCAATGTCAAATGCGGAGGAGAGAGCGGAAATATGGAAAGAGTACACTGAAGTGCTCTGTGAGGGGGAGGAGTTGTATGATGACGTGATATAAAAAGGATCACAAGTCGATATAGAAGACATAGGGGATCCAATATTAGAAACAGAATTTAAGACAACTTTGGATGCCTTCTGATGAAATAAGAAGGGATAGATGACATTCCATCAGAATTTCTAAAATCATCAGGAGAAGCAGCAACAAAATGACTACTGAAGTTCGTGCCTATAATATAGGAGACTGACGATATACCATCAGACTTCGAAAAAAAAAAAGAAAAACATCATCCGCACAATTCCAAAGATTCCGAGAATAGACATGTACGAGAATCATTGCGCAATCAGCTTAACAGCTCATGCATCAAAGTTGGCAGGAATAATATACAGAAAAATGGATAAGAAAATTGAGGTACTGTTAGATGACGATCAGTTTCGCTTTAGGAAAGGTAATGGCACTAGAGAGACTGCGGTTGCTAAGGGAAGCTGGACTGAAGAAAAATAAAGACAGGTTAATAGGATTTGTCGACCTGGAAAAAGAGGTATGCAGTGTAAAATAGAGTAGGATGTTCAAAATTCTGAGAAAAACAGCGGTAAGCTATAGAGAAAGATGAGTAATACATAGATGTACAAAAACCGGTCGGGAACAATGAGACTGGAAGACCAAGAACGAAGTGCTCGGATTAGAAAGGGTTACGAATGTACTCTTTCGCCCCTGCTATTCAACCTATACACCGAAGAAACAATGATGGAAATATGATTAAGTTTCAAGAGAGGGATTGAAATTCAAAGTGAAAGGATGTCAATGATAAGACTCGCAGGTGATGTTGCTATTCTCAATGGAAGGGAAGAAGAACTGTGTTGAACGGAATGGACAACATAAATAGTAGGATAAGCAGGAAGGACAAGACTAGCTTAGGGCATCTGAAATATGCGTAAGATTGTCTGCGGAAACTGTTGAAGGAGTTGTTGTGTTGTTATGGCCTTCTTCAGTCCGAAGATAGGTTTCACACAGCTCTTCACGCTTGTGTACCCCATGAAACTTTCAGCATTTCCAAACACTACTGAAATTTACATTCATTTGAATATGTTTATTGTATTCATTCCATGGCCTTCCTTTACAGTTTTTCCCCCTCCCCACACACTTCCCTCCTCACCATACTGACGATTCTTTCATGCTCCAGGATGTATCCTATTAATCGATTCCTTCTTTTGGTGAAATTGGACCTGAACTTCCATTTTCCCCCAAACAGAATTGGTACTACAACAATAGTTGCACGATTAACGCTTCTAATTTTCTGTGTCCTTCTGTACCACCACATTTCAAAGTCTGCTACTGTCTTCCACACTGAACTTCTTATCCGTCTCGTTTCACTTCTGTACAAGGCCGCACTCCACACAAATACCATCGCAGAGGACTCTCAAGCACTTAACTTCATATTAGATGTTTATTAATTCCTCTTTTTCAAGAATGCCACTCCCAGTCTGCATTTTATATCCTCTCTACTTTTAAATTCGTTATTTAATTTGCTGCTGTAATTGCAGAACTCAAGTACTACTTTTAGTGTCTCATTTCGTACTCTGATTCCCTCATAACTCAGGATGGAACTCGACTGCATGCCGTTACCCATGTTTTACTTCTGTTTTTTTCTTATAATATGTTTTCGAGACAGTATCCATTCCATTCAACTGCTCTTCCGAGTCCAAAGAATTACAATGTCCAGTGTCATCGGTGAACCTCAAAGCTTACATTTCTTCTCCTTGAAATTCTATTCGGTTTACAAATTTCTTCTTTGATTCCTTTACACCTTGTTCTATGTACAGACTGGCAACGACCTTGCCACAGTGGATACACCGGTTCCCGTGAGATCACCGAAGTTAAGCGCTGTCACGTGTGGCCAGCACTTGGATGGGTAACCATCCAGACCGCCATGCGCTGTTGCCATTTTCGGGGTGCACTCACCCTCGTGATGCCAATTGAGGAGCTACTCGACCGAATAGTAGCAGCTCCGGTCACAGAAAACTTTCATAACGACTGGGAGAGCGGTGTGCTGACCACACGCCACTCCTATGCTCATCCTCAACTGAGGATGACACGGCCGGCCGTAGTGGCCAAGCGGTTCTATGCGCTACTGTCCGGAACCGCGCGACCGCTACGGTCGTGGGTTCGAATCCTGCCTCGGGCATGGATGTGTGCGATGTCCTTAGGTTAGTTAGGTTTAAGTAGTTCTAAGTTCTAGGGGACTTATGACCTCAGCAGTTGAGTCCCATAGTGCTCAGAGCCATTTGAACCATTTTCGAGGATGACACGGTGATCGAATGGTCCCGATGGTCCACTTTTGGCCATGCTGACGGAGTGCTGATATGTACAGACTGAATAACACTGGGGATAGGCTACAGCCCTGCCTCACTCTCTTTTCGGCTATGGCTTTCCTTTCATGCTCTCATACTCTTATAACTGCAGTCTGGTTTCTGAGGAAGTTTTAGATTACCTTTGTCCCTATATTATATACCTGCTGCCATCAAAATTTCAGAAGCTTTCTCTAAATCTAGAGAAGTTATAAATGCAGGTATGCGTTTCTTAAAACCGATTTTCTAAGATATCACGTTGGGTCAGTATCATCTTGCAGTATCCTACTTTTCTCTGGAATCAAAACGGAGCTTTCCCGAGCTCGGCTTCTACTATTATCTGCTTTGTTCTATAAATACGCTAGTATTTTTCGTCTATGACATAATAAACTGATGGGTGGGTATTATTCATGCCTATCAGGAACAGTGTTCTTTGGAAATGGAATTGTTACTTTCTTCTCGATTTTGAAGGTGAGTAGTTTGAAAGGTAATTAGTACTTGGTATCAGTTGAAGGGATGGGTGCAATAACCATGTAAGTCACGTTTACATAATTTGTAGTAAGATATAAAAATATCCACAGACTGGAAAAAATTTAATCGTTCTTGTCTTTTCCCAGGTTTTATTTAGGCTATCAGCTCACTGTAATAGTCTGTTGCATAATCAAAGAAAGATCTCTTATGATATTTATTGATTTAAAAATATTGAGACCGAGAGAGAAGGCACTGGTCTATCTTTCAGGAGGAGGACTCAAATCTGCCTCTGACCATTCTGATTTAGATCCTCCTAAGTTCCCTAAATTGCTCCAGGCAAATGCCTGGATGGTTCCTTTGAAGAGATATGGATGAGTTTCTTTCCCACTACTGTAACAATTGGAGCTTGTGCTCCGTTTCTAGTGACCTCGATGTCGATGGGAGGTTAAACCCTAATCATCCCTTCCTTTAGAAAATTGGAGCTGTCTCTCTCTTGCACCAAACAAATTCGTTTTTTGAATAAATTGGTTGAATCAGATTAATACTTGTTCCATAGCTCATGCGTACGACACTTCGTAATGATGTGGAATGTGTCAGTTTAACAAAAAGTTTCCTTACATGGCATAATTAAAGTACATTTATTTTGTTAGTTATGAGATTAGTAATTAATACTTAAAAGTCCATCTGCTGCATAGGAGGAGTTGCCATTCAGGAATTCTTTGAATTAGTTTTTAAATGTCGGTTGGATATCTGTGAGATTTGGATGGTATTTGGTAAGTGATGAAAGATTTTTGTGGCAGCATAAATCACCCCTTTCAGTGCGAAGATTGGATTTATCCCAAAATACTGAAGATCAGCCTTTCTCCTAGTGTTGAAGCTATGCACATCGCTATTGCTTTGAACTGGGGTGGGTTATTTATAACAAATGTCATAAGTGAATGTACACATATTGAGAAGCTACTGTGAATATCCCTAGTTCCTTAAATAAATATCTGCAACATGATCCTGGCTGATCTAACGTTATTCTTCTGATTGGGCACTTTTATGCAATGAATATTTTTTTTCCTTAGTGATGAAATACCCCAAAATATGAAGTCATACATAAGCAGTGAATGGAAATAGGCATAGTAAGCTAATTTACTTAGATGTTTATTGGTAAAATTTTCAAGAACACTAACAGCATAAGTAATTGGTCTCAAACGCTACAGCAGATCATCAATGTGTTCCTCTCAATTCAATCTCTCATAGATGCACACATAAAAAAAATTGGAATATTCTGCCTTAGCAACAGACTTACATTCAAACTCAAAATTTATTAACGGTGTCTTGCCATTTACAGCACTGAACTAAATATACTGTGTTCTATCAAAATGTAATGAGAGTCCATTTGCAGGGAACCACTTGATAATTTGCTGAAAGATGTTATTCACAATATCCTAACGAAATAATTGTTGAGTATGATTACTACACTTGTGTTATCGGTAAAAAGAACCAGCATCTCATCTTCATAAATACAGAGTGGCAAGTCGTTAACATATACTAAGAACAATAAAGGATGCACGACTGAACCTAGTGAGACCCCATTCTTGATACTTTCCCAATTTGAGGAATCTGTTGATTTTCGCGAATTATGTGAACTGTTTATTTCAGCTTTCTGTACTCTTCCAGTTAAACTCGCATTAAAACATTTGTGCATTGTCACACTCACTCCACATTACTTAAGTTTATCTAGAAGAATTTCATGATTTACATAATCAAAAACCTTTCAGTGTTTAGAAGATCCCAATTGGTAATGGTGAGTTATTGAGAGCATTTAATATTTGGTCAGTCAAAATGTATGTAGCATTTTCTGTTGGAAAGCCTTTCTGAGAATCAAACTGGCATTTCGTTAGTACATTATTTTTACAAATATGTGAAGCTACTCTTCAATAATTACTTTTTCTAGAATTTTGGACAAAGTTGTCAGGAGTGAGATTGGCTGGTAGTTGTTGACATCATACCTATCCCCCTTTCTATGCAAAAGTTTAAAAATAGTGTATTACAGTTTGTTAGGAAAAATGCCCTGTGCCAGTGAACTATTACATATGTGGCTGAGAATCCTACTTATCTGTTAGTAGTAAGCTCTTAATATTTTTTGGAGATGCCATCGATTCCATGCAAGTTTCCAGTGAGTTTATTATTTTAATAACTTCAGAGGGAGAGGTGGTTAGAATTTCAGTCTTATCAAATTTCATGGGTATTACCCATCCATGTATAGCTTTGCCTTTTCCAATGAACATCTGTATCCTTTTGTCTTTATGACACTTAAGAAATGATTATTTAACATATTTTCAGCCTCTGACTGCTTGTTAATAATCTTTTCATTCACTTTGATGGTAATACAGTCTTTCAATGCTCTTGGTTGCCTTGTTTCCCTTCTGGCAATATTCCAGATTGTTTTAGTTTTATTACCAGAGTTGCTAATGTCAGATATAATACATATACTTCTGAACCTTTTAATAACTTTCCTTAATATAGTACAGTACTTTTTATAATATTTGACTGTTTCTGGGTCATTACTCATTCTTGTTGTTAGATATATTTCTCTTTCCTGGTTTTTCCCTTTAGTAAACTATGGTTTTTACAAGGTTTCTTACAATTATATTTCACTGTTTACTTAGACAAATTGTTTTCTAAAAATACAGACAATCCATGAATTAAGTTATATTTTAAATTTGAATCAGGTTCCTGGTACATCTCATCGCAGTCAACTGCTGCAAGCTTTCCCCATAAAACTTGCAATCAAATCGTTGATTGAAGCTCCAGTTTGGAGGACTGTTTTGCATTACTGTATGAATCTATGCCATATACTGTATCTAGCTGTGCATCATGACAAGAAAAATCATTCTTAGCAGAATAAATGTTTATTTGATTAAATTTGTCTTGGTCTGTGAAAATATTATCTATCAGTGTGCTGTATTCCTGTACTTGCCAAATACGAAAATCTGTAACTGATGTCAACTTGTAAGAACAGATTAATATGTCATGTTCATTTTTCCTGTCAGACACTATCAGAAAATCTACATTGAAATCCCCAAGAACAGTAACTTGCTTTCCTCTGTCTGACAAGTAGCCAACAAAGAATTATAATTTTTCAGAAATAGTTGAAAATTTCCTGATATATATATATATATATATATATATATATATATATATATATATATATATATATATATATATATATATATATATATTCGCTACAGCTGCATTTGTCAATGGATCTTTACCCATTTAAATCCCCTTCCTATGGCGATAGGATCAGAATGCTGAACTAGCACATTCCCCATTCTGATAATATAGCTTCACTAAAAGTGCCTTTTCAGGTAACGTCAACATTCCACGACTGCTGGCCCATCTGATTCTCTCTCTCATTACAACTCCTTTTATACACAATTGTCATGGGCAGTCACTGACGTTTTGCTGTCCAACGCCATCTGTCGGACGTTTTGTGAACTTTGTTTCTTTTTTGTTCTAATAACACCCCATGTCATTCCAAGCATGTGTGTCAATTTTTACCTCTGCATCCACATTATTCCGTGGTTTATTAAGTTTTCAAATTCATACTGACTTTTTGATCACACATTATATATATATATATATATATATATATATATATATATATATATATACACAGTTAAAGCTACAAAATTACCATTATTTATTTATTTTAAGCGCACAGCAACACACTTTTGTTTGTTGGTCCACACAAAATTTCTTATATATATTTATATATATATCAGGAAGTTTTCAACTGTTTCTGAAAGATTAGGATTCCTTGTTGGCTATTTGTCAGACAGAGGGCAGCAAGTTATATATATATACTGAGTGATCAAAAAGTCAGTATAAATTTGAAAACTGAATAAATCACAGAATAATGTAGATAGAGAGATACAAACTGACACTCATGCTTGGAATGACATAGGGCTTTATTAGAACCAAAAAAATACGTAAGTTCAAAAAATGTCAGACAGATGCCACTTCATCTGAGCAGAATACCAATAATTAGCATAACAAAGTAAGACAAAGAAAAGATGATGTTCTGTACAGGAAATGCTCAATATGTCCACCATCATTCTTCAACAATAGCTGTAATCGAGGAATAATGTTGTGAACAGCACTTTAAAGCATGTCCAGAGTTATGGTGATATATATTTATACATATATTGCCTGAATCAACTTGAGTTCCAACATGATGTTAAAGATGTTGGGACAGTTTCAATGTCCTCACATAAAACCAGATGGTGGGGTGGCACAGTGCATCTAATGCTTACACAGAAATTCAGCTATGCTCTTTGTAACACTGTGTAAGCCACAGAACAAGCAGGTATGCAAACATGAAATGTTCTATTAAAATACATAACCTTTCACTTATTCAACGCCCAAGAGAGATATCAATAACTATCGACATAATTCAGTGTTGACATCATTTTGTAAAAATTTTTGAGAGGGTGATGTAATATAGAATAATATCTCACCTGAGCAATGATTAATATCTTCAGCAGATCACACTTTGGAATTCACAAGCGGTGCTCTTTAGAGAATAGCAAGTATGTGTTCACTCGCCAGAATTACATTTAATTAATAAAATAGCCCAGACTGGTATTTTTTGCGATCTATCTATGGCTTTTAATTGTATGAATCACAGTATTGTTCTAGATATACTAAAGTTTTATGGGATTGATGGTGTAGCCAGTTAACGGATAACGTCATATCTAACCAATAGATTGTAAAGCTGTACTTAATAATTCAACTTACTTAGTCTGGGGACATTATTCTGACTGGAGAGGTGTAGGGTCCAGAAGGTTCCACCTTAGATTCACTACCATTCCTCATTACACAAATGATGTTCTGTCTAATATACAAAACGAGAATTAATTCTTTTTGCAGATCAATCCAAACAAAAACACTGTGAATCATTCAAAATTTTGAGGAGAGACTATTCATTAAGTTGATATATTTTGCATTTTTCATTCCATGTCATATAAAATAATGTTCTGGGGTAATTCAGCTTCTCGTCGCCCAAAAAATGTGCTGTAAGAATTGTATGTGGTGCTCAGCCACTATCATCTTGTAGAAATCTCTTTGAGGAGTCCACATTATATTTATTCTTTCATGAAGTTCATTATAAATAATCCATTGCAGTTTAAAAGGGACAATGGTGAATGTGAATCCAATATGACAAGGGAAAATGACATTCATTATGGCATATTAAAGTTGTCTTTAGCACAAAAAGATGTGCACAATACTGCAAACAAAAGTTTGGTAACTTACCCACTGACATAATATGCCCGACAAACGGCAAAGTAATATTTGAAAACAAACTTAGAAAGGTTTCCTTGACAACTTTTTCTGTTCTGTAGAAGAATTTCTATTATTATAACATGTGAAAGGTGGGTAGAAATTACTAACTCACATCTGTATATTTAAAAATAAATAAATAAAAAACCTTATGAATGTTGAGCATATAGCCACATTTACAAATTATTTTGTGATGTAAATGTAAAGCGACTCGTTCCACATCGTTACAATTTATCGTGGAAATGACTCATCGAACACGAAACTGTCTAACAAAGGATGGAAGTGGAATATTGTTTGTGAAGTGCTATATTACGTAAATTTAATAAAATAAATAAATGTTTTTTATTTAAGTATGATATTCTGTAAATAGAATAGTCATTGGAGAAATGTCTGTGTTGTTCTACTCCTTTAAAATACCCGAATCGGACTACAGTTCCGTACAGAAACAAGTCCCAAACTTGTCTGATTATTCACCCGAACAATCAAGGTATTTTAAATCCATTGCCTGCGTTACTCTGAATTGGTCCCTCAGGTAACTCTCACTATTGTACTATATGATCCAGGAATAGTCATACTAGACAACTGCAAAAACTTATTTTCGGGCAGAAGTGAACATATCATATTATTGCACTAAATGTACCATGAGATAAAAGAAATTATTCAGATACTGAAAGGAGACGAAAACTGAACAGTCATATGGGACTGGAATTCGATAGTAGGGAAAGGAAGAGAAGGAAACGTAGTAGGTGAATATGGAATAGGGGTAAGGTACGAAAGAGGAATCAGATAGATTACATAATGGTAAGACAGAGATTTAGGAGCCATGTTTTAAACTGTAAGACATTTCCAGGGGCACATGTGGACTCTGTAGATTAAAACTGAAGAAACCACAAAAAAGTGGGAATTGAAGGAGATGGGACTTGTATAAACTGAAAGAACCAGAGGGGTATAGAGTTTCAGAGAGAGCATTCGGGAACAATTGACAAATATGGTGGAAGGAAATACAGTAGAAGAAGAATGGGTAGCTTTGAGAGACGAAATAGTGAAGGCAGCAGAGAATCAAGTGGGTGAAAAGACGAGGGCTAGTAGAAATCTTTGGGTAACAGAAGAGATACTGAATTGAATTGATGAAAGGAGAAAATATAAAAATGCAGTAAATGAAATAGGCAAAAAGGAGTACAAACGTCCCAAAAATGAGATCGACGGGAAGTGCAAAATGGTTAACTGGGGATGGCTAGAGGACAAATGTAAGGATTTAGAGGCATACATCACTAGATACTGCCTACAGGAAAATTAACGAGACCTTTGGCGAAAAGAAAACCACCTGTATGAATATTAAGAGCTCAGAAGGAAAATCAGTTCTAAGCAAAGAAGGGAAAGCAGAACTGAAGGAATATATAGAGGGTTTATATAAGGGCGATGTGCTTGAGGGCAATATGATGGAAATGGAAGAGGACGTAGATGAAGATGAAATGGTAAACATGATACTGCGTGAAGAGTTTGACAGAGCACTAGAGACCTAAGTCGAAACAAGGGCCCGGCAATAGACAACATTCCGTTAGAGCTACTGCTAGCATTGGGAGAGCCAGCCATGACAGACGTCTTCCACCTGGTGAGCAAGATGTACGAGACAGGCGAAATACCTTCAGACTTTAAGAAGAATATAATAATTCCAATCGGAAAGATAGGAGGTGTTGACAGGTGTGAAAAATACCGAACTATAAGTTTAATAAGTCGCGGCTGAAAAATACTTACACGAATTCCTTACAGCGAATGGAAAAACTGTTAGAAGCCGACCTCGGCGAAGATGAGTTTGGATACCGTAGAGATGTTGGAACACGTGAGGCAATACTCACCCTACGACTTATCTTAGAAGATAGATTAAGGAAAGGTAAAGCTACGTTTCTAGCATTTATAGACTTAGAGAAAACTTTTGACAATGTTGACTGAAATACTCTCTTTCAAATTCTAAAGGTGGCAGGGGTAAAATGCAGGGAGCGAAAGGCTACTTAGAATTCGTACAGAAATCAGATGGCAGTTATACGAGTCGAAGAGTAAGATAGACAAGCAGTGGTTGGGAAGGGAGTGAGACAGGGTTGTAGCCTAACCCCAATGTTATTCAATCTGTATATTCAGCAAGCAGTAAAGTGAACAAATGGAAAATTTGGAGTAGAAATTAAAAGCCATGGATAAGAAATAAAAACTTTGAAGTTTGCCAACGACATTGTAATTCTGTCAGAGACAGCAAAAGACCTCGAACAGCAGTTGAACGGAATGGACAGTGTCTTGAAAGGAGAATAAAAGATGAACGTCAACAAAAGCAAAATAAGGATAATGGAATGTGGTCGAATTAAATTGGGTAATGCTGTGGGAATTAGATTAGGAAATAAGACACTTAAAGTAGTAGAGGAGTGTTGCTGTTTGGGGAGGAAAATAACTGATGATGGTCGAAGTAGAGAGGATATAAAATGTAGACTGGCAATGGCAAGAAAAGTATTTCTGAAGAAGAGAAATTCGTTAACATCGAGAATAGCATTAAGCGTCAGGAAGTTTTTTCTGAAAGTATTTGTATGGAGTGTAGCCATGCATGGAAGTGAAACGTGGACGATAAATAGTTTAGACAAGAAGAGAATAGAAGCTTTCCAAATGTGGTGCTACAGAAGAATGCTGAAGATTAGATGGGTAGATCACACAACTAATGAGAAGGGACCGAACAGAATTCTGGAGAAGAGGTTTGTGGCACGACTTGACTAGAAGAAGGATTCGGTTGATGGGACATGTTCCCAGGCATCAAGGGATCACCATTTTAGTATTGGAGGGTAGTGTAGGCTAAAAATCGTAGAGGGAGACCCTGAGATGAATACACTAAGCAGATTCAGAAGGATATAGGTTGCAGTAGGTACTTGGAGATGACGAAGCTTGCACAGGATAGAGTAACACGGAGAGCTGCATCAAACCAGCCTCAGGACTGAAGACCACAACAACATGTACCTTCAATAGCAGAGGGAGACCAGTGGTTGGTCTACAGTACGCAGGTTCAAGTGGATGTGAGCTGCTGTGGTTGAGCTGTGCTGAAGAGAGTTTCACAGAATAGAGAATATCAAACCAATAAAAACATTCTATTTTCGCTAGGAAACGGGAAGGGGCAGCATCCTTTCCGAAACGTCGCCCACATTATCTCATGCGTCAAGAAATCCGTGAATATTTTATTGCCCTGTCACGGCGCGAAAACCTTTGTAGACATAAACCAATTTAAATCAGTTTTCGGAGTGAAGACGGTACCAAGGCAACTACTTCGCACTGACACTGAGAAAGGACAAGAGCTCGTCCATGAGGAGAGATTCTATATGAGAGGACAAATTCAGCAGTTACGTTACTAATGAATAAGACGCGAAGCTCAGCAGAAATGGTAGAGCGACGGAGGGCAAGGTGGTCCGTTAGACGCGTGGCAGCTCCTTGCGTGCATCAGGTGCCGGGGATAATGGTCCGGCCCACGTCCACGGCAGCTGGTGGCATTATCGCTCAACGCGAATGGGGGCGTACTTCAGCCGCACTGCAGCATTATCGTTGAGTTAAGATGCAATCACATCCGGAAATGATTTATCGCGGAGAGCGTCCACCATAGAGGGTATCACGTGACCCTATCTTAATTATAAGCAGAGCGCAGGGTGGCGGGCCGCGCATGCGCATTGCACTGACGGAACGCTGATGCATGATGGGTAGCGGCGCACCTGCAGCCGGCGCCGCCGCCGACGCCGCCTCGACGTCGCCGACGCCGACGCTGCACTCACGATTTATGACGTCATTCTGGTGCGCACAGATGGATGGCGGCCGAGATAGGAGCGGAGGAGCGGCGCGTTGGCCGCTGACTGGCCCTGATTGAAATTATTCGCGCCCCTGCCCGCCGGCGCGTGTAATTGGCGCGCCGAACGGCGGGGAGTGAGCGCGCGGCCTGCGGTGCGCGGAATTGCGCTCTGCTCGTGAGCATCGAAGGGCCGACTGCACTAATAGCGGGCACGTCAGATACTGTAATAAATTATTCACTACGCCTGATACAGGACGATAACAAGGACCAGAAGTCATCTTTCACTCTGCGGCGGAGTATGCACTGTTATTGTAACTTCCTGACGGGTTAAAGCTGTGTGCTCCACCGGGACTGGAACACTGAACCTCGCCTTACGCAGGAAATGCTACCCAGGCACAACTCATAGTTTGGCCTCCACCAGCACCTCTCTTCTGTACTCCAAACTAGTGGAAACAATTCAGTTGTCTGTGGCTGCGCCATTTCTCTGCAATGTCCTGCTTTGCATGAATCGTAGTCCTAGTCTTGAGAGGTATGCAGTGTAGCTCGTCTGAACTTCGGAACGTAGGAAGAAGGCGCTAGGGGATATGTGAGGGCAGGTCGTGGGTCGTGCTTAGGAAGCTCAGTGCATAAGATCATTGCCCCCAGAAAGGCAGAACTTCGGATTCGACTCTTGGTCCAGTACACTTTTTAAAATTATCAGGAAGTTCCGATAACATCCACACGATCACGTTCTAGTCTTCATAGTGCAACATTTCAGTGTCCAAGGCTGCAGTGTCATAGATGATGTGATCGGACCGGAATGGAGTGCAACTTAAACATTTACGCATGGGCACTATCAGATCAAAAAATACCCCAACAACAGTTACTGGACATTAATAAAGAGTGTATCCACCCTTCACCTTTATCACAGTTTGTACACTGCTGGGAACACTTTCAACTACATGAATGAATGTCTGCGGAAAAATCGCAGTCCATTCTTCTTCAGGGGCGCTGGGGTTTGGAGTTGGATGCAACGCATTCCGAAAGGTGCTCCGTTTGCCTCAAGTCGATATTCTCGGCAGGTCGGGCCATCTCATGAATGCTATTGTCCACGAACCATTGGCCAACAGATGCTGCTTTATGACAGGGTGCAATGTCTTGCTGATACGACCATCGTCACCAAACTGTTTTTCTACTGTACACAATACACGACGCTGTAAAAGGTGTTCGTATCCTTTAGCATACAGAGTTTTCTTAAGCAGAAAGTGGGGACCACAACCTAATCACGAAAAATACTTTGGTACAGTAACATCGCCTCCTGCCTAATCTACACATGATGACAGACAACGTTCTCGATGAATTCGCCAAACAAAAGCACTTCTGTCGGACTGCTACAGGACGTTTCGTCATTTCTCACTCAGAATGACTTCCTTCCAGTAGTCCACGGTCTTGCGGCGTCTCTCTTTAAACAATCTCAATCGTCGCTTAGCATTGACTAGCTTGTGAGGAACTGGTTGACCATTGTAGCCTATGAAACTTCCTGGCAGATCAAAACTGTGTGCCGGACCGAGACTCGAACTCGGGACCTTTGCCTTTAGCGAGCAAGTGCTCTACCAACTGAGCTAGCCAAGCACGATTCACGCCCCGTCCTAACAGCTTTACTTCCACCAATACCTCGCCTCCTACCTTCCAAACTTTACAGAAGCTCTCCTGCGAACCTTGCAGAACTAGCCCTCCTGAAAGAAAGGATATTGCGGAGACATGGCTTAGCCACAGCCCAGGGGATGTTTCCAGAATGAGAGCCGGCCGGTTTGGCCGTGCGGTTCTAGGCGCTTCAGTCTCGAACCGCGTGACTGCTACGGTCGCAGGTTCGAATTCTGCCTCGGGCTTGGATGTGTGTGATGTCCTTAGGTTAGTTAGGTTTAAGTAGTTCTAAGTCTAGGGGACTGATGACCACAGATGTTAAGTCGCATAGTGCTCAGAGCCATTTGAACCATTTGAACCAGAATGAGATTTTCACTCTGCAGCGGTGTGTGCGCTGATATGAAACTTTCTGGCAGATTAAAACTGTGTGCTGGCCGAGACTCGAACTCGGGACCTTTGCCTTTCGCGGGAAAGTGCTCTGCCACTGAGCTACCACTCACGCCCCATTCTCACAGCCTTACTTCTGCCAGTACCTCGCCTTCTACCTTCCAAACTTTACAGAAGCTCTCCTGCGAACCTGTACCCTATTTCTTTAAGCTTCCTACGCAAAGTCACTGCCCTAGCTGGACTGCTAGGAGCACGTATGATTGCTCCCGGTGATTTCGTGCTATTTCTTACAAACATCTTCCGCATTGTGCCACGTTACTCGCCAGTCTGTACTGGTCTTGGTGTAGCTCTGGTTGTTCCTTTGTTTTCAGCTTCACAGCCACATCGCCAACAGTGAACATGGAACGCTTTAGCAGGGTTGAAACGTCCCTGAAGGATCTGTTGCTCGGCTGACGACCACTGACTAGTCCAGGTTCGAATTCACTGCACTCTGCTAACCGACCCATCCTGCCGTTACTGCTCCTCTACTGACAATAAAGTACTCCCCACCTCCTTTTACACTGTTGGGTGTGCCTCTCGTGCTGTCAAGTAGTCGATTTCACATTACATACAGCTGTCGATATACTTTTGGTAAGCCGCGCGGGATTAGCCGAGTGGTCTGGGCGCTGCAGTCATGGACTGCGCGGCTGGTCCCGGCGGAGGTTCGAGTCCTCCCTCGGGCCTGGGTGTGTGTGTTTGTCCTTAGGATAATTTAGGTTAAGTAGTGTGTAAGCTTAGGGACTGATGACCTTAGCAGTTAAGTCCCATAAGATTTCACACACATTTGAACATTCTTGAACATACTTTTGCTAAGATAGCGTAAACTGTAAATATAAATATTGTAAAATGCATGGAGGGGGTTCATAGGAGTAATAGCGGCTTGTATGCGGCTGAGCGAGCTTTATTGACTACTTAATATTTCCATAACTTTTAATGGAGTGATATAAATGGGGACGCAAAGTGAGGGGACTAGATGCGGCGTGCGGCGGGAGTGTAGACACGATGCCTGAAAAGTCTGTTGCAGGCAGGTGTGTAGAGAAAATGGCAGCACGTCGCGAGTTAGCCGATTTATATTGTGATACGATAATGAGCGCAAGATTCATGGACATTACTCGAGAATTCGAGTTTCCGAGGTGAACAGTGATTGCACTTCAGATATGGTAGGGACAGTGTTTACGCACACGTAACCGACTCAGAGGTCGACCACAGGTGTTTGACGAACTGACCTCACGTCGACTCCGCAATGCCATACGGTGCGGTCGAGGATCTACAGTGAGCCAGATTGCCGCCGGTTGGAATGCTGGGGGTCAGAAACTCATTTCCGATAAGGCTATCCGCATTCGCTTTGCAGCGACTGTCGGTATCAGATCCAGTGCCTCCCTGTGTCGTTTGACAACTGACAGGGCGAAACCAAGACACTGCGGTCAAGGATTAACTTCTAACTTTGTACACCTTCAGTAGGCCATTAAAAGAACATAATGCCAAGCGGAAAGATGGACTACTCTAGCAATTCCTAGAAAATCGTGAGGGAAGATTTACGCGTCTATTATGAAACGGATGTATCTGTACGTACATGTTGGAAGTAGGCATTAGGAGTGATTTAAAATGGAATGACCATATATAATTAATCGTCGGTAAAGCAGATGTCAGACAGATTAATTGGAAGAATCCTAAGGAAATGCAGTCCGAAAACAAAGGAAGTAGGTTACAGTACACTTGTTCGCCCACTGCTCACCAGTGTGGGATCCGTACCAGATAGGGTTGAGAGAAGAGATACAGAAGATCCAACGGAGAGCAGGGCGCATCATTATAGGATCATTTAGTAATCTCGAAAGCGTTACGGAGATGTTAGATAAACTCCAGTGGAAGACTCTGAAAGAGAGACGCTCAGTAGCTCGGTACGGGCTTTTGTTGAAGTTTGGAGAACATACCTTCACCGAGGAGTCAAGCAGGATATTGCTCCCTCCTACGTATATCTCGCGAAGAGACCATGAGGATAAAATCAGAGAGATTAGAGCCCACACAGAGACGTACCGACAATCTTTCTTTCCACGAACAATACGAGACTGGAATAGAAGGGAGAACCGATAGAGGTACTCAAGGTACCCCCCGCCACACAGAGTCAGGTGGCTTGCGGAGTATGGATGTGGATGTAGATGTAGATGTCTGAGTTCATGGTAGTCAAGTGGTGCAAGTTGGCACGGTTCCTCAGCGTGTTCGGCATCTACGAACGGACCCATCGGTTACATAATACACGAGTAAAACTTCTCTTGCGATTTTCTCGGAATTACCAGGATAGAGCAAATGGCTCTGAGCACTATGGGACTTAACAGCTGTGGTCATCAGTCCCCTAGAACTTAGAACTACTTAAACCTAACTAACCTAAGGACATCACACACATCCATGGCCGAGGCAGGATTCGAACCTGCGACCGTAGCAGTCGCGCGGTTCCGGACTGAGCGCCTAGAACCGCTCGGCCACTACGGCCGGCCCAGGATAGTGCACCTTGCTACTTGCGTATTATATTGTTTTAAAGGCGTAGTTTGAAGTAGAGGGTTTGAAGTAGAGTTGTGTTCCCAACGTCGTGGTCTCCCCTTGTGAGTGGTGTGTAAAAGCATAAGAATATTTTTCCCCTTCGAATACTCTTTGTCGTCTGCTTTATTATAATTCCGGTCTTGGATCAAAATGTTTATTTGTAACCAGGTAATTATTTCCTGTCAGCGATGAGCATCTTCTAATCTAGAAAAATATATGCACTTCGGGATAACCTAACTTACAAAAGCACTCCTAAATACACAAACGTAAAGCAGAAAACAGTATAAACAACTATACAATACATCCATACGTAAGTAGAAACGTATTGCATTATATGTATCAGATCATTACATGTGTTGGTGCAGCGAAAAATCATGACCCATTTCTGTTTCGTCAAACAATTGGAATTGTGGTACGTAAAGCGAACGTACTGCTCGTGCAGGAACACACAGTTAAACCTCCATGCAGCGGCAAGAAACATGCTTCTAACCAAGTCCGCCGGATGTTGCCGCTGCACGGCAGTTTACATGATTTCAAATCAGTACAGTCCTTATATTCAAGTATATAAAAACTTAGTTCTCATTTTATAAAACTATATGTAGAAGATAAAAGAGAAATGTTTTACTTTCACATCATATAATAATCATTCAATGGAAAAGTATTGTTTAGTAAACATTTGAAATGTCACGAGCAGTAATGTTGCACAGTGGCTTTGGAGTCTGATTCGATGTATGCGTTACAATATCTTTGTAGACTATGTATTTTATAGCATCTGTTTCAACATATTGATACTTAATAATTTGACTGTTCTTATCGATGATGTGTGGCAGTGATGCTACGGTGTTCAGTGACATTTTCATTTCATTTTACAGTTATGCCTGTGGTTTATTGCGACCTCTCGTCTGGCAAGCGTGTTGGGTGTGCGCATTGCCCACATTTGATAATATTTTAACAAGTGGGCTGTAACTTTGTGTAATTAAATTGTTTCGAGTGTATAAAGAGACTAAGTAATATTTTAACATAGGTGTACGTTTCGATCAAGCATACTTTCCCATTAAATTACATAAAACAATTTTATTTGATGAAGCCGAAATGGTTAATACGTTTCGACTGCACCATCACATGTAATGGCGTGATACGTATGACACAATACGTTTCTACTCAGATGTGGATGTGTTGTACAGTTGTTTATGCTGTTTTCTGCTGTACATTTGTATAGTTAGGAGTGCGTTTGTAAGTTAGGCTGCCCCTAAGTGCTTATATTTTGTTTACATCTGAAGATAGTATCACCGACAGAAATTAATTACCTGATAACAAATAAACGTTTTGATCCGAGACAGGAATTACAATAAAGCAAATATTTTCATGAATTATTGAAAACTTGTAAGCATGTCACAACTTGAAAACTCTTTGTCATAACTTTCGCGAGATAGTAGCTCTGTTTAATCGAGTGTTTGGCGGTGTTCTGTTTTATCATTATTCCAACATATTTAAAGCACATGGAAGTCGTATTCAAAACTAGAACTTACAAGGTTTTTAAGGGGGTAGGACGTCAAACGGGCCAACTTGGAGCAGGAGAGAAACAACAGGACATTTTTAGTTTCCACTGTTTATGCTTTTTCAAATAAATTCATAAATCTTTGTCAGCATGACCAGGATTCACACTCATAGCAGTGGAAGTTCAAAAACATAACAAAATACTTTTTTTTTTTACATGTGAAAATTCATCATTTTTGGACTTACTGTTGGATACATTTGTTGCTATAGGTACACTTTTCTTCATAAATAAGAGAGGTTATACGATGAGTATTGCACAGCATACAAACCATACTTACAGGTGTATGAAATCCTAGAATTTATTGTCCGCAGCTCGTGGTCGTGCGGTATCGTTCTCGCTTCCCACGCCCGGGTTCCCGGGTTCGATTCCCGGCGGGTCAGTGATTTTCTCTGGTTCGTGATGACTGGGTGTTGTGTGCTGTCCTTAGGTTAGTTAGGTTTAAGTAGTTCTAAGTTCTAGGGGACTGATGACCATAGATGTTAAGTCCCATAGTGCTCAGAGCCATTTGAACCATTTTGAACCTAGAATTTATTTAATTTAAGAAAAACTGAATAAGCTGTTGCATTTTAAACTTCACGTTTAGGAAAAAACTCAAATTTTATAGTTAATTATCTGAATTTTTACCATTTTTACAGATTTGGAAACTTCTATAGTTTCATACACCTGTAAGTATGGTTTGTATGCTGTGCAAAATTCATCGAAGAATCTATCTTACTTATTAAGAAAAGTGTACCTATAGCAACAAATGTAAGTGAAAAAATGATGAAATTTCATATGTAAAAAAATTATTTTGTTACGTTTTTGAACTTCGACTGCTATGAGTATGAAACCTGTATCCTTCGCGATCATGCTGACAAAATTTTATGAATTTATTTGTAAAAGTATAGACTGTGGAAATTAAAATGTCCTGTGGTGCCTCTTCTGCTCCAAGTCGGTCCGATTGATATCCTACCCCCTTTAATTATCTGCTTCGTAGAGGATATTCGGATTCAAACAGTCCCGGCAGTAAACTGAAACTTGGCATCCCTTTTCCTACAACTAAGCTCATGTCAACGTTCGACATATAAATCCCACGTTTACTTAACCGGATCCGGCACACAATTTTAATGTGCCAGGAAGTTTCAAATCAGCAGACACTTCGTTGCAGAGTGAAAATTCTTTGTAGAGACACTCTTTACTCCCCAGTACTCTTGTGGCCAATATTTCAGCAACACCAACTCTGCTCTGAACTTCAGGCGAACGCTATGCGTAGACGGCAGAGTAGTGCTGTGCAGATTGGCCAAGCTAGGAGGGTGGGCGACAGGATAGGCTCTGCATTTAGGGGCAATAAGACGGGGGTACTTGACGAGAAATTGGTTTATTGGAAATAGGAAACAGAGACGCTACAAAGATGTGATGACGAGAGGAGGGGGGGGGGAGGGAAGGAAACTAGAGTATCTTAGGATCGGACCGGCCCGTGTTGATGCCAGGAACAGCCCCATATGCCCGCTGTAGCTAATGCTCTCACAATCTCATTGGGGAAGCTCATTGGTCGCCTGGAAAGTGCAGCATCATCAGCACTAACACCGCAGCGTCAGCAGAAGCGATACGGCACGTGAGATCTTTTTCCCACCCCCGACTTCAGTTGGAGGATTGAAACTGCCGGGACTGTTACAATAGGTAGTAATAATTATTCGTTGTACAGTGCACTGGCAAAACGATAAGGGCCGTAATTGGTTCACTCTATTTAACTGGAGTACAGCCTATTGACATCGTAGTGTTGGTCGCATTCCAGCTTAAGAAATTGAATTTCCGAATAACCCAGGTACATGAAACAGGATTCATTAACAAAATTCACTTGAAACAATGAAGGACGGATAAGTGTCTTAGTCGGTGGCTCGTAGTGGATGATGATCAAAGAGCATACTCCCAAAATTCAGTTGCCGGCCGCGGTGGTCTAGCGGTTCTAGGCGCGCGGTCCGGAACCGCGCGACTGCTACGGTCGCAGGTTCGAATCCTGCCTCGGGCATGGATGTGTGTGATGTCCTTAGGTTAGTTAGGTTTAAGTAGTTCTAAGTTCGGGGGGACTGATGACCACAGATGTTAAGTCCCATAGTGCTCAGTGCCAGTTGAACCATTTGAACCCAAAATTCAGCTAAGGTTACGTATGCATCGTGATATACCCAGTTGGGGTGCAGTAGACTAGTTAACAGTTCATAGCCTTAATGTGACACGCACGCATGCATCCAAGCGTGCACACACACACACACACACACACACACACACACACACACACACACACACACACACACACAAATACACAGGTGACGCTGTAAGCGAAGTATGCAGTGTGAAAAAAATGGTTCAAATGGCTCTGAGCACTATGGGACTTAACATCTGAGGTCATCAATCCCCTAGATCTTAGAACTACTGAAACCCAACTAATCTAAGGACATCACACACATCCATGCCCGACGGAGGATTCGAACCTGAGACCGTAGCGGTCGCGCGGTTCCAGACTGAAGCGCCTAGAACCGCTCGGCCACACCGGCCGGCTATGCAGTGTGAAAAGGATACAAGTACAGTTCTATCTGTTGGTGACTGACGACGATGTACTGAATAACATTACATCAATATTTACGTCATCTGTAGACTAACAATTACAGCTATTACAAGTTGTATGTTTTTATGTTAGTTAGTACTTTCAAGTAAGTGTGTCAAGAGCATGCCATTGCCGCGTGGAGTGGCGGCATGTCACGGATAGCACGGCCCCTCCCATCGGAGGTACGAGTCCTCCCTCGGGCATGGTTGTGTATGTTGTTCTTAGCATAAGTTACTTTAAGTTAGTTTAAGTAGTGTCTAAGTCTAGGGATCGATGACCTCAGCAGTTTGGTCCCTTAGGAATTCACACACATTTGAACATGTGAGCATGCCATTAATGTTTATTTTCCTCTGGTCAGCAGGTCAGGCGTTCACGTTTGAAGGCAAGACCGGTTGTCTATACTGACAGGTATAGTACCCTTAGCGGTGTAGTACCAGCATGCAGAAAACATCTCGTCATAGTGTTTTGTCCGCAGCTCGTGGTCTCGCGGTAGCGTTCTCGCTTCCCGAGCACGGGGTCCCGAGTTCGATTCCGGGCGGGGTCAGGGATTTTTACCTGCCTCGAGATGACTGGGTGTTGTTGTGTCGTCTTCATCGTCATCATTCATCCCCATTACGGTCGGAGGAAGCCCATTGCAAACCACCTCCACTAGGACCTTGCCTAGTACGGCGGTGCGGGTCTCCCGCATCGTTCCCCTACGCTCTGTCAAGGAGTATGGGACTTCATCATCATAGTGTTTGTGGAAATTTGGAAGTTTGTGGTATGGGAGGACTAGAACCTCCACAGGGGCGAGCCCCGCGAACCATGACGAGGCGCCTCAGACCGCACGGCTACCCCGCGCTGCTACGTGTTTATGGGATGAGTGTTCGACACAGAGAAGAAACAATCAACAGACTAATGTGTGTTCGTATTAATTTATCACATGTAAATATATTTGCACTTACAACCGTTACACACTGTGTAAGTGGAGCAGAGACGAATGTGTTATCATTCTAACTACGTCACTGTCCGCAAACAGAGAAATGCATTGAGAAAAGCAACTCTTTGACAAAGGCTGTATTATTATGCTGTGTTGCCTGGAAACGAGCTTGCCGGAAACGGCGAAGCTGGTCGGTTGTTCGTGTGCTACTGTCGTGAGTGACTATGGAAAGTCGTTGAAGAATGGTGAAACAGTGCCAGCGTGACAGACTGTTGGTCGTCAGTGTCTCACAATAGAACGTGTGGAGGTCCGAAACTTGTGTACTCTGAAAACCGGAACAGATGGCGACCTGTGCCAGATCTGACGACACAGGACGATGCTGATGCAGGCAGTAGTGTTTGGGAGCAAATCGTTCAGCACGCATTGTTGACCATGACTCTCCTCAGCAGGCGAGCCCTAGACGTTTACATGTTGACCAACGACATTGTGAATTACAATTCTAGTGTGCGCAGGACCATCGATAATGGATCGTGGATAAATGCAAAAGTGTCATCTGTCCGGATAAATCACGCTTCTCGTTAAGCCACGTTAATAGTAGTTTCCGTATACACCGTTATCCAGGCGATGGGCTGCTTGAAATATGCATCGCCCCATGGACGCTGGGCTGTGGAAAGAGTATTATGCTACATTCAGTTAGGCTTCGTCGGGATGTGTGGTGGTAATGATAGGGAACTCATGTTGATGTTCTGTACATCAAATTTGCCTTATGTGAACGCGATGGAAGACATCTGGGACAATATCGGGCGCCTGTTCCACGCCCACAAACCATTTGACGGGAACCTACGCGTAGATCTCGAGAGACACACACCTCCAGAACTCTACCAGAATCGCTGCTGCATCACGTTCTCAGGGTGCAACGACACGCTGTTAAATAGGAGGTCATAAAGTTTTGGGTCATCAGTGTAAGAACAAAATGAAAAATTAACATTTCTCTTAAAAGGTACAGCAATATCCAAATAACGAAGGAAACATTTTAAAAAACTCATTAAAAATAACCAATTATAACATTGCTTGCACCTCTCTAATAGATTACGTTTATTAGGCTTTTGTATTGCGCTAGAAACAAATTGACGAAGGACGTCCATTAAGTAATGCAACACATTTTCTTCTTAACCAATTTCGGTTAAAACTTTCGGAATTTGTTGTGGGACATGGTAAATATTCCCGCTTCTGCTACTATAGTTTCGTGAAATTCCGATCGGTAGCAGTGCTATACGTAGCCTTCAAAATGGCGTCTGTAACGGAGCTGGGTTCCATAGAGTTGTCACTGGGTTTCACCTGTGCACCGCTGTTATTTATAGGCCCTTGAAGACTGGCTAAGGACACCTGGCAGTGAACAAAACCACGGTGAGTCATTGGGCGAGGCATCTGTCACGAAAGCAAAGTCTTGCAAACCCGTTCCATCTGCCGTGTGCCGGCCGGCCGCACACATGTGCAGCTCGTGCAACGTTGGAGCGTGGGTACACGGATGACGGAGAGGCAGGAAGATGTTAGCTTCAACGTAGACCAGTAGAGCGGTACCATGTGCTCATACAGGCCCTCCCAGTAAGGTGGCGTAAGGCCGTGGCATTTAATGGAGATTACGTTGAAAAATAGAGTTCTGTAGCCGAAACTGCGGGCAATAATATGGTGTACTGGAATCTTGAATTAAATCAACCTGCTTTCAGGAAAAATTGCGTTGTGGTGTGCTGATATACCGCAGGAGAAGAGTTTGCGACAGTTGGTAGCAGAGGTACCATGGACGTCCGTCAGCAGCAGACTTATCGCTGCGCTCAAACTGATCGCGCTGCCAGAATCATTCCCCCTGGGGCAGCACCAACACCAGGAAGAGAAGCTATCACGAGATGATATGCACGAGCAGACGTTGGGAGTTGCAAGTTGTCAATCAGTATGAGTCTTGCTACGGAGCTCTAGCAGAACGTTCATCGTGTCTTCAAGTCTTCAAATCGTCGAGTGAGGTAGAAACTGTGGTGTCACCGCCAGACACCACACTTGCTAGGTGGTAGCTTTTAAATCGGCCGCGGTCCGCTAGTATACGACGGACCCGCGTGTCGCCACTGCCAGTGATTGCAGACCGAGCGCCGCCACACGGCAGGTCTAGAGAGACTTACTAGCACTCGCCCCAGTTGTACAGCCGACTTTGCTAGCGACGCCACACTGGCAAATACGCTCTCATTTGCCGAGACGATAATTAGCATAGCCTTCAGCTAAGTCAATTGCTACGACCTAGCAAGGCGCCATCACCAAGTTATATTGAGATGATAATACTGTATCAACAAGACCAATGTTCACCAATTGTGGATTAAAGTTAAGTATTCCAGCAGCTACGTACTTTTCTTTATAGCATTCATTACGTATCCTGTTTCAGACCTCACGCCAGCCTGCGTGAGCTTAAGCGCGTGCCTTTCGGCTACCCGTCACTGTGGATTGGCTGTCTTGCCAGTCCACAACAGAAACAGTGGCGGATAGACAGACAGCGGTTAGTCTTTAGTGGAAACAGAACACGGAACAGAAATGTGGAGTATGGACAGACACCTCCTCCCTAGGGATTTAACTAAGGACTGTTAGTTTGAAATTGTTCTTGGATTAGTATTTCAACACAGAAGATCAATTTTCTTTCAACTTTAGTTCATAGAACGTTGTTTAGTTTGTGTTCATGGACTGCAGTCAACGAAGGACAGGTAGATTAGACCAGCATTCTACAATTGCGTTGTTTTAAGAGTTCTCTGTTTCGGTGGGCGAATTTTTACTTTTGTCAATTGGTAATGTGTTGGTATGCAAGTTTAATCTTAAAAACAGATCTGATGTACGCAGTAGCTGAAACGTCGTTATAAACGAAAGTGCAATGAGCTATCTAGACAACATAATACACAAAAAAAGTTATGCTGGTCGAGGACTCGAAGTAGTTTATGCCTATATTAATTAATATAACCTGGAGAAATTACTGATGCACACAGCATTTCGACGACCGAACACGCGTCTGCTTTAGGTGCTGTGAGTTTTGCTGTTATGTGTACTCTCTGGCCGTGCTCCAAGCAGACAGCGTGTGCACCTAACAGAAAAACTCAAGCCAAGGAAACATGAGAGATGGCATTCCGGAGAAATTATTTTGATAAAAACCAAGGCGCACTTTGTTAGAGCTAAGCAGCAGCCCATCGTGTAGGTCAGTGATTCCCAGACTTTCTGAGACCATAACCCCTGAGTGGTATCAGATGACAGGTACTCCGCTTCCCCTCTCCCTTATGTGATCAACACTAGCACATAACTAAATTTTAAAACGTTAACGAACGTTCTTTGAACGTTTTCATTTTCAGAAATATGATAAAACAGTCTATGCCGTATAAAATGTTTATTTTAAAAAACGGTGATGGTTTTCCAGCGACATCTGATCATCCTCAGGCTGTTACACACCCCTTGCTGACTGCTGTTACTGGTGGCGTAGAGCACTGATTGCTCTTGGCTGGTATGAAGAGCAACTGCAGTATGTGCTCCGTGCCACCAGCTTGAGCAACCAGCAAGAACTATATAATGATCTGAAGATGATGAGGTATGGGTCGAAACCAGTGCCAAGCGCTTGACTGTTTTTATTGTATTTTAATACTATTTTATAACGCTGACATATTATGAAACCGTGTTTCAAAAACTTTAATTTTTAAAATGACGAAGTAGTAATTAGTTCTTTTAGTTTATTGAATCATGAACTAATACGACTATGAGACAACTGGTACGGCTTATTCGTATCAAACGTCTTTTTTTAGAACGATGAATCTATTCTCAGCACATTGCGTTACCTTACCTATAATTCCCCCTCAGAATAGAAAGCAAACTATTCATGTTTACGGTAGACACTTATTACAGAACATGATCCTATTTCAGCACAACTGTTGCTAGCGACATTTACTTAACCTAGGTAGTGCATCTTCATTTACAATCACCCAAGCTGAAATGTGTGCTGAAATCGCTGAAATAGGAAGACATCATGCTGCCAATGCTTTATGTGTGACTATTGCCATTAATAATAATAATAATAATAATAATAATAGTAATAATAATACCCCGTGGAGGCCCGGGAAAAGAATAGGCCTCCGGTATGTTCTGCCAGTCGTAAAAGGCGACGAAAAGAACAAACCACTAATAGGGCTAACCCCCCTTTTAGTGTGATTAGTTGATCAAGGACAGAACTAATGAAGCCTCGGACAAGCGCTGTCATGGTCGGGGACGACGCTTGAACCCTATGCCCGTCCACAATGGTAATGACACTGCTAGCCACACGGAAAATGATTTAAATCCAAATAGAGGTGTTTTGCAGGATATGCTTCCTGCGACCACTCTAGAAGGAAAACAAAGACAGAGAATGAGATGGTCAGATGAAGTTAACCGACATCTCATGTTCTATTATTACCAAGCAACAAACTTAGGAACCAACACAACTAGATACAGATCACAAGTATACACAACATTTATTACCAGATACCCAGAATTAAAATTTTTAACAGAACAACGACTAGCTGATCAGATCCGTGTAATAATAAAAAATAACAGGATACCCCAGTCAGAATTAGAAAACATCAAACAACAAGTACAACAAATACTGGAACAAAATGACATGCAATCAGAAGATGAAGAAAATACGGTAATGGCCTCAAACATCCCAGAGCAAACAAACAAAGAACAACACACATCAGTTAAACAATCAGAGGAAAACGAACTCTTAAGACACCCACCAGAACAAGAACAAGTAGAACACGAAGTGACACACATGTTAGATATAGAAGAAATATTTCAGCTGAGATATATAGAATACAAAGACAGAAATACAGACATTAGACCATTATTACATGGACCACCAAATAACCCACATGTCGAAACAACAATAACAACTATCAACACAATCGTACACAACAAAATAAATGAAAATACAACTATGGAAGAGTTACAACTACTGGTTTATATAGGAACACTCACTACGCTAAATATACACACTAGGCGGAGATCAGAACCAACCAACACACATAAGAACCTCACAAATCCAGCATGGCAACACAGGCTACAGATCAGAATAGAAAAACTGAGAAAAGACATTGGACAGCTAACACAATTTATAAGAAATGAAATAGCAGACAAAAAACGAAAAAGGTTAGGTAAAATCGCACAACAAGAAGCGATAGAGCAATTAGATGAAAAGAAGCAGAAATTACATGCATTGGCCAAACGACTTAGAAGACACAAAAAAAATGAAAATAGAAGGAAACAAAACCAAACATTCAACACAAACCAAAAGAAATTTTACCAGACAATAGATAACACACACATTAAAATAGACAATCCACCAAACAAAACAGACATGGAACACTTCTGGAGCAACATATGGTCAAACCCAGTACAACATAACAGGCACGCGCGGTGGATACAAGCAGAAACAGACACATACAAGATGATACCACAAATGCCTGAAGTGCTAATTTTGCAACATGAAGTCACCCGAGCAATGAATTCTACTCACAATTGGAAAGCCACAGGAAAAGATAAAATAGCAAATTTCTGGCTACAGAAGTTCACCTCAACACATTCACATCTAACTAAATTATTTAACAGCAACATTGCAGACCCATACACATTTCCTGATACACTTACACATGGAATAACTTATCTGAAACCTAAAGATCAAGCAGACACAGGAAACCCAGCTAAATATCGTCCCAAAACATGCCTACCAACAATATACAAAATATTAACTTCAGTCATTACACAGAAATTAATGACAAATACAACACAGAACAAAATTATAAATGAAGAACAAAAAGGCTGTTGCAAAGGAGCATGGGGATGTAAAGAGCAACTGATAATAGATGCAGAGGTGACATATCAAGCTAAAACTAAACAAAGGTCGCTACACTACGCATGAATTGATTACCAAAAAGCTTTCGATAGTGTACCCCACTCATGGTTACTACAAATATTGGAAATATACAAAGTAGATCCTAAATTGATACAGTTCCTAAACATGGTAATGAAAAATTGGAAAACCACTCTTAATATCCAAACAAATTCAAATAATATCACATCACAGCCAATACAGATTAAGCGTGGAATATACCAAGGAGACTCATTAAGTCCTTTCTGGTTCTGCCTTGCTCTGAACCCACTATCTAACATGCTAAATAATACAAATTATGGATACAATATTACTGGAACATACCAACACAAAATCACACATTTGCTATACATGGATGATCTAAAACTACTGGCAGCAACAAATCAACAACTCAACCAATTACTAAAGATAACAAAAGTATTCAGCAAAGATATAAATATGGCTTTTGGAACAGGCAAATGTAAGAAGAATAGCATAGTCAAGGGAAAACAAGAAGATTAAATATTGGATAACCACAGCGATTGCATAGAAGAGATGGGAAAATATCTAAGATACAGACAAAAAATAGGAATAGATAATACAAATATTAAAGAAGAACTAAAAGAAAAATATAGACAAAGACTAACAAAAATACTGAAAACAGAATTGACAGCAAGAAACAAGACAAAAGCTATAAATACTTACGCTATACCAATATTGACCAGCTCATTTGGAGTAGTGAAATGGAGTAACACAGACCTAGATGCACTCAATACACTTACACGATCACAATGCCACAAATATAGAATACATCACATACATTCAGCAACAGAAAGATTCACATTAAGCAGAAAGGAAGGAGGAAGGGGATTTATCGACATAAAAAACCTACTTTATGGACAGGTAGACAATTTAAGAAAATTCTTTATAGAACGAGCAGAAACTAGCAAAATACACAAAGCAATCACTCAAATAAATACGTCGGCTACACCACTGCAATTTCATAACCACTTCTACAACCCTTTAGATCACATAACATCAACAGATACGAAGAAAGTAAATTGGAAAAAAAAACACTACATGGCAAGCACCCGTATCATCTAACACAGCCACACATGGATCAAGACGCATCCAACACATGGCTAAGAAAAGGCAATATATATACAGTGAGATGGAAGGATTCATGATTGCAATACAGGATCAAACAATAAACACCAGATATTACAGCAAGCATATTATTAAAGATCCCAATACCACAACAAATAAGTGCAGACTTTGCAAACAACAAATAGAAACAGTAGATCACATAGAAACAGTAGATCACATCACAAGCGGATGTACAATACTAGCAAGTACAGAATACCCCAGAAGACATGACAATGTAGCAAAAATAATACATCAACAACTTGCCATACAACATAAACTAATAAAACAACATGTTCCCACATACAAGTATGCACCACAAAATGTACTGGAGAATGATGAATACAAATTATACTGGAACAGAACCATTATAACAGATAAAACAACACCACATAACAAACCTTACATCATACTCACCAATAAAAAGAAGAAATTAACACAAATAATCAAAATATCCATACCCAATACAACAAATATACAAAAGAAAACAGGAGAAAAAATTGAAAAATACATCCAACTGGCTGAGGAAGTCAAGGACATATGGCATCAGGATAAAGTTGACATTATAGCAATTATACTATCAACTACAGGAGTCATACCACACAATATCCACCAGTACATCAATGCAATACAGCTATATCCAAACTTATATATACAACTACAGAAATCTGTAATTATTGTTAGATGTTCAATTACCTGAAAGTTCCTAAATGCAATGTAGCATATACCGTACAGTTAAAAGGAAGTCACGCTTGATCAAGGTCTGCGTCACTTTCCATTTTTAACCAGACATAACGTCTGAGAAAGGAAAGAAATAATAATAGTACAATTTAGGGCCTACAGCAGTGTAGTAGCCATTACATAGTTACTGTTGTGCTCAGTTCATATTTTGTTGCGAATGAATAATGAACCAGATTCTTATTACAGCAAATAAATCTAAGCTAAACTAAACTCCGTCCGAACAGGCCTCAAAAGGCTCAACGATACTGGCGTCACTGGATGCGGGTATGGAACGCCATATGATTGGCACACCATTCTCCCGTAGTTTTCCTGTCAGTTTTCGAGACCAGAGCTACCACTTTTCAATCACGTAGTTCCTCAATTTGCCTCACAGGGGCTGAGTGCACCCCGCTTGGCGATAGCGCTCGGCAGACCGCACGGACAACCATCCAAGTGCTAGCCTAGCTAGGTTCTGATGGGAACCGATGTCACCACTGTGGCAAGGCCGTTGGCTATTACACCAACTACTCGCAGAAATCCGATCAGCGACGCTGTAGAGTAACAGAGAGGCCTACGGAATGTTACGACTCGCTGCCCAGACCATAGTCACGTTTCGCTCGTGGGGTGTAAACTCGGCCAGAAGTTAAAATTATAAGATGGCAAGAACTATGCCCCTTACATGAAGTCATTAAAGATCAGCTAACTCACGTTGAGCGAACAGTAGGGCTGAACAAAAATGACTGACAAGGCACAATGCATCTTGCAGAGGGTATAGTATGGACGTATTGGAATAATTAATGTCGGGTGATGGTTTTAAAGTAATTCACATAACATGAAAACTTTGTGCAAAAGCATCGATTTACTGGAGGCTAGTTTATCCCAGGGAAGTATTCGAACTGACCGTGGCCGGCTGGGGAGCGGTGAAGGGAAGCGACAATAGGCAGCTTAGGGTGGCTCAAGCTCTGAGAAAGCGGTAACAGGGCGCAGCCTCCAGCTGCCTTAAGATGAGTGACAGTGAGTGGGTGGTAGACCCCATGCTGGTGTACCGGGAAGCTGAATGAAAACTTGTACGCCTGTTGATAAATGTCCGTCATCCTGTTTTCAGTGAAACATGCGAGAAAGCCGAACAAAGCTACGGTGGAGCGGTCAACAGAGGCCAAAATATGCGTGTTCGTGACTATAGCAGCTTCACGCTGAATTCACGGTCCACAGAGTCTGAAGTAAATCAGTTGAAGAGCGACAGAATGAAATACGCCGGCCTCCGATGGGAATGTAGGACTAACGAATTTGAAGTACTCTCCTGGGAGTCAGAATTCCGGAAAAATTGGTGTTTTGTGCAGACGCTAACCTTGATGGGTGGCCTGGGAGGAGCTAAAAAATGGCTCTTTGCACTATGGGACTTAACATCTATGGTCATCAGTCCCCTAGAACTTAGAGCTACTTAAACCTAACTAACATAAGGACAACACACAACACCCAGTCATCACGAGGCAGAGAAAGTCCCTGACCCTGCCGGGAATCGAACCCGGGAACCCGGGCGTGGGAAGCGAGAACGCTACCGCAAGACCACGAGCTGCGGTCAGGGAGGAGCTAAATAGCAGAAGTTGACAGGAAGGGAAATTTTGTGGGAATTTGTTCACTTCCGAGAGCAGGCATTGGTCGGCACTGGGAAGCGACGCATAATTAACGCGACTTGCGCTGCAATTGGCGTAAGTGATTTTGCTGGAGGGGAAACCGAAGCGAAGAGCGGACTGGGAGAAGTCTCCGTAGAGGTCTTCCATTCCCAGCTTGCCTAGAGTGCGGACGTGGCGTTCTTTACTCAGCTTGCCTGAGAGAGAGCGAGCATCTCTGCGGTTTAGGACTTAGCAAACGGAACGATTGAGCTTGGAGATAGAAAGTTTTGGTTCAGCTATGTTCTGAGCAAGATAGCTAGGAGTGAACAGACGAGTGCAGCCTTGCAGCACCACGAGGTCGGCCGACGTCCGCATAACGACGACGCCCCGCCACGCTGAATTCGGTGATATTGCGCCCGCTCCGGCCACTGATTAATTTGTTGGATCACGTTGGCAAAGTTTCCGGGTTTCATGGGCCGTGTATTGTAGAATTCTTCTCGCACTTCGCATTACACCTAGGTCAGTCGATAGGAATTACTTTTGATTTATCGCGCTTTACTCCACGCAAAAGCAATTTATTACCACTGCCTGTTAGGAGACTCATGTAATGTGATGATTGAAGGCCGTAAGTTAAAATAAATCTGTGCTAATCGACTGCATCTGTTTTCAATCAAGTTGTTGAAATCCCAAGTCACTTTCTTAATTAATTTCATGTTCAACATTTGCATCTGGTGTTCAATAGCTGAATATAACATCAATGTGCACCCCTTTTTAATTAAAAGGTATCAATTCTGAATCAATTAATGTCAACACTGCCACCGCAGTTCAATCAGGAGTCCCAGGGCCTTATTACTTTCTTTGCGTTATCCGACATTGCGGCAGTTTTGCACTCCCTGTTGATCTGTTAGTTAATTACCTGGGGTGAACACACACCAAAACCAGATAAGTGACGGGTGGGATGTTACAAAATCAGCGTGAAACAACACTCTCCCGACCAAAAGACATTCTTCCACTGCTTTATAGCCCAGCCTTTATGGATGTGACACTACGTTTTCTTGTTACGAGCTTTTGGACAACTGATGAGTGGCTATGGAAGACCATCTCATCCAGCAATTCCTTGCTCCCTTTTGTGTTGGCGGGTTTCTCGAGTACGACATTCAGTTCTACAGTGACTTTTGCAGCTGTCGACCCCTTATTGTTCATGACAATCCTCCTCAGTGACCATCTGTCACGGCCGGCCGGAGTGGCCGTGCGGTTCTAGGAGCTGCAGTCTGGAACCGAGCGCCCGCTACGGTCGCAGGTTCGAATCCTGCCTCGTGCATGGATGTGTGTGGTGTCCTTAGGTTAGTTAGGTTTAATTAGCTCTAAGTTCTAGGCGACTGATGACCTCAGAAGTTAAGTCGCATAGTGCTCAGAGCCATTTGAACCCATCTGTCACGATCACTCAACTTGCCGCGCGGGATTAGCCGAGCGGTCTGCGGCGCTGCAGTCATGAATTGTGCGGCTGGTCCCGGAGGAGGTTCGAGTCCTCCCTAGGGCATGGGTGCGTGTGTTTATCCTTAGGATAATTTAGATTAAGTAGTGTGTAAACTTAGGGACTGATGACCTTAGCAGTTAAGTCCAATAAGATTTCACACACATTTGAACTTTTTTTTTTTTGATCACTCAACAAACAATCTCGTCCGCTTTGTAACTTAACGGATGATGTTTCTCGTGTTTCCCTGTATGCGGTATAAATCAGCCACTTCGACTACTTCAGTTACGGAGGAACACACCTTGCGGGTGCCAACACATTTTCCAAGTTCCAATTCACTTAGCTCTGATACAATGCACTCACAACTACACAGGACGCTGTTCTGACTGCGACAGCCACTTGCAACGTGCTGAGGACGTTTCGTGGCTGTAGGGTTGTCCAACGTCTGCATTTGTGATCAAAGAAATATTTCCCGCAGTGTTTCCATACTTTTATCCAATCCCTGTATGTAATCACTATCACAGGCTCGCGAAACAACGATAATGGCACTGGTATTTTAAAAATAATTTAGTTTCGTGACCGAAACATAACTGAACCCTTTTGTTTTTAGCTCTCAGAAAATAATATATTACCCCTCAGATGATGCAGTGCTTAAGTACGTTACTACGCCAGTCAAAAAGCACATGAAACAGTCTAGAATCACGAACGTTATGTAGTTCTGTTTTTTTGATATATCATTAGGATCAGTTACACTGGTGTAAATTCAAGTTTGTAGACTCGAAGAACCTCTGCTTCCTGAGTAATATGCGAAAAACTCCAAAATTTTTGGACTTTTTCTAGTTGTTTCACGATATTAGTCGTTGACAACATTTTAAAGGACATTAAATATGCAACAATTTACGTCCAAACCCAGCTCTTTATGTCCAGTAGTTTCCGGGATACGGAACTTCAAATTTTGGCCGTTTTCACCAAAAACGAAAATTGTAAGTTAAGCTCTTGTTTTGGGCTGGATATCGAGATAACCGCCCATCTTGCGAGAAAAGTCATGAGAATTAAGTTATAGTAATTTTATTTGAATTCATGTAAGCATAAAATGTCAGAGAAACAAAACGTCAGAAAATTGACCTCTTGAAGAAACGGGCCTGAACACTCTCAATAACAAATTGTAGGCAGTCAACGAGAAGAAAACGCATAACATCATGTTCAAAGGTTGGCCTGTATGTTTACATGAATTGCGTCTACAAAAATTGAAATTCCTTGCATAGGCAAATAAAGCAAGTCATCGCTTCTTTATACTGTTGTAAAGTTTCCCTGTTTATCGTAAATGGTGTACATGATAAACCTTTTAAGAGTGAAATGGTTTTGGAAAATTTCTTCCAGAATATCGAAGAACACTTCGACATGAGGCCACCACAAATCATACTGACGTGAGGAAACTTTATAAATGTTTCGGTATCCTTCCTCCATTTCCCTCTACATACAGAATACTATCGAACATCAGTGGAATCGTGGGAGGTACTGAAATAAATTGCCACCTAGCTCAAGAAAAGGGCACTGAAAAGTTAATAAAAAGAGTAACTGGCAGCTCGTTTTGGAAGATAACTTTCAAAAGACGACGAACTAACTTTGGCTACAGTCACCAGCTCCATCAAAGTGCATTTCAACCCTGTTGACGTTTATCCACTCGCCATGTTTCAAAGGATATGCATCGCTAGGCGGTCGGACAGTGAACTGACAGAGCATTTTAAGTTCGAACTGTCCCCTTATCCATTCGCACTGTTATGCGAAGTGGGGATGCTTAGGGGGGGAAAGTCCGCTTGCTACGCCTGCTTCATTACGGCTTACTAAGGTATTCTTCTTGGAGTGAGAACTTTTGTCGGGGTGGATGGTGGATGCCATCAACACCAGGCCATCTGCCACCGAAACGATTCGATCAGGGCAATCGTTGCTGCCTTCATCACCTACACGTTAACCAGATTCGGAAGGAACCTCTCAGTGGTGTTTGATCGATACTTTGAGGGGTGTTAAAAATGAGGAACCACTGCGGCGTTACTCCTTTTTTGCAACGATATTGTGTTTAGCCAACGATCCTGATAAAAGAAGCCTCATTGACCAGCTGTGCTGTGCGGTTGGATACGAGGGCACTGAAATTAAGATAGCAACAGATCAAACGAAAACGTGATCATGGTGGTAGAGGATTTGTACTTACTCGTTCTCCTCTGTGGCTTGGGCCCGGCCGTCTAAAATAAAACGGCAGGGGGGAGTCAAGCGGCATTGTTTTCCACCGCTTCTTTCGGTAATGGGAAACGGGATTCCCCCCGGATCTGAACTTCCCCTTCTCACATTCAGTGGATGCGACACCACTTCCGCCATTTTCTGGCAATGAAAAACAAAACTGCGAAGTGTTTCCAAAGGAACAGGTTCCTGACTGACCTGGCTACCGTAATTCTCTTCCCGGGTGCGAGTCCCGTAATTATAGCCGAGACTGCAGAGAAGTTTGTGGTCGCTGTGTACGGAGGGGTGCACATCCATTGATTCCGCCCCTTCGTCAAATCAGCAGGCAGTGCGAAGGTGGACCTGGCACGTTTACCCCAACGAAAGAAGTTGCTTCCGTCCATTGTTCTCACTCATACCACCAAGTAAAAAATGGATTGGTGTGGTGAAGGACTGCACAGTGTGAGGTTCATCGAAGAGCTCCCTTGGTCTACTATCCATGACAACATTATGTGAACCAGCCCCACTTGTCAGATCACTCTCATGTAAGTGGAAGATGGAATGCAGGAGGTTTTGCAACTGCTGGAGTCCTTCGTGCATTCACTACTCTGGCACGACTTGCCACAACGTCGTTACGAGTCTGATTTACGACGATAAGGACGACGTCGACGATCTGACGACCCTGATGATCTTACTCCTTCGGACGAGCAGCCCGAAATGGACACAATGCCCCAGAAACTTCCTTCTCTCCTGGAATACAATTGCGGACAACTAGGACCCTCGAGGAAACAAAACATCGAGAGTTTCCAGTTATAGAACTGCGTGAGCGTTTGATAACATAGGGCTAAATGCAGTTCAATATACGGCTGCGTTCGATAAGTAATGCAACACATTTTATCTAGGCCAGTATCGACTGAAAAAACACGAAATTTGCTGTGGGACATACTGGAATTTTCCTGATTCAGCCACTATAGTTTCATGAAGTTCCAACAAGTGTCAGCGCTATACTTAGCCATCAAAACGGAGTGTCTGACGGAGGAAGGTTGCAAACAGAGGGCTCTCACTGAGTATCTTTTGGCGGGAAAGATGAGCATCGCACATATTTGTAGGCTACTGCAGGATGTCTGCTGATTCCTAGAAGTGAACAACAGCACGGTGAGTCGCTAGGGGAGGCGTCTATCATCATGACAACAACGTTGCGCAAACCTACCCAATCTCCCGCGTACCGACCGGTGGCGCACAGCTGTGGCCCCTGCAGTGTTGGAACGTGCGGACACTCTCATTCGCCGCCACAAAAATACTAACGAACTGCTCCTTCTGCATGACAACGCAAGGCACCACATAAGCCTGCGCACCGGACAGGAGCGCACAAAGCATCATTGGTATGTTCTTCCTCGTCCAACCTACAACCCGGATGTCGCCACACCCCACTTCCATCTGTTTGGCCCAGTGAAGCATGCACTCCGCGAGAAGCAGTACGTGGATGATGGGGAGGTTACTGACGCAGAAAGACGTTGGCTCCGACGTCGACCAGTACAGTGGTACCACTTGCACATACAGGCCCTTCCAGTAAAGTAGCGTAAGGCTGCCGCATTGAACGGAGATTATATTGAAAAATGAGTTTTTGTAGCCAGAACAGTGGGGAATAATTTTGTGTGTTGGAATCCTGAATAAAACCAACTTGCTGCTACAAAAAGCGAGTTCCATAACATACTGAATGTCCCTTGTACTTTTATACCTTTAAACAAGACGGTATGACTTTTTCTTTCGCTGAATGCCCACAGTTTACTGTATTGTTAGTTAGTGCTTAGGCTCATATCTTCTAGAATTCAGTTATCTGAAATTTTGATTTTGAACAGTCTCAAGAGAACTAATGCGCTTGGAGAATTCACTTTGTACTTAAAAAAAATCACTAAAAATTACTACATCTTCAATTCTCATGACTTTTCCCGATGGATGAGGGATTATAACGACGTCCAGCCAGAAACAAGAGCCAAATAGAAAATGTTCATTTTTGGAAAAAAATTGGCGATTTTTGAAGTGCCACACCTCGAAAACTACTGGCTGTGTACAGCTGTGGTTGGATTTACATGATTGCAAATTTAATATGCTTCAAAATTTTAGTATCCGCTAATCTCGGAAAATCCATAGTTTATGAGTTACATCGCAAAAACTAAGTAAGGTCCAAAAATTTCGCAGTTTTTCACGCAGGAGGCACAGGCTATTCGAAGCAGCAAACTTGGGTTCACATCACCCTTACTGATTCTAACAATATACAGGGTGACTGTTATTGAACTATGTGAAAAAAAAGTAAATCAGTTACGAACTTCGACGTGCAAATACTTTATTCAACAAGTAAACGTCACTATAGATACTCGGATTTCGGTTATGACTTGCTCGTATGTCTGCCATCCTTGGCGAAGATGTGGCGCAGACGAATAGCGGTATTCAATCACCCGCTGAAGTGTCAGAACAGCGATGCTGTCGATGACCTGAAAAGTTGTTTTCAGCTCAGCAATGGTTTTGGGGTTATTGATGTACGCCTTGTCTTTAATATAGCCCCAACAAAACGGAGTCGCATGCGTTCAGATACACAGAATATGGCGACCAATCGAGGAAGTCCATACCAGTGGCCTCTGGGTACCCTAGACCTAGAATCCGGTCCCCACAGTGCTCCTCCAGGACAACAAAACTCTCCTGCTTCGATGGGGTCGATCTGTCTTGCATGAACCACATCTTGTCGAAATCAGGTCACTTTGGATAAAGGGGATGAAATCATCTTCCAAAGCCTTCACGTACCGTTCGTTGGTCACCGTGCCATCAAGGAATATCACACCGATTATTGTGTGACTGGACATTGCACGCCACACACTTTGAGGATGAAGAGACTTCTCGACCACGAAATGAGGATTCTCAGTACCCCAGGTGCACCAATTTTGCTTATTGACCAACTCATCCAAATGAAAGTAGGCTTCGTACAGGGTGTTTCAAAAATGACCGGTATATTTGAAACGGCATTAAAAAATAAACGAGCAGCGATAGAAATACACCGTTTGTTGCAATATGCTCGGGACAACAGTACATTTTCAGGCAGACAAACTTTCGAAATTACAGTAGTTACAATTTTCAACAACAGATGGCGCTGCGGTCTGGGAAACTCTATAGTACGATATTTTCCACATATCCTAGCAATAACATGACGTAGTCTCTGAATGAAATTACCCGAAACCTTTGACAACGTGTCTGGCGGCATGGCTTCACATGCAGATGCGATGTACTGCTTCAGCTGTTCAATTGTTTCTGGATTCTGGCGGTACACCTGGTCTTTCAAGTGTCCCCACAGAAAGAAGTCACAGGGGTTCATGTCTGGCGAATAGGGAGGCCAATCCACGCCGCCTCCTGTATGTTTCGGATAGCCCAAAGCAATCACACGATCATCGAAATATTCATTCAGGAAATTAAAGACGTCGGCCGTGCGATGTGGCCTGGCACCATCTTGCATAAACCACGAGGTGTTCGCAGTGTCGTCTAAGGCAGTTTGTACCGCCACAAATTCACGAAGAATGTCCAGATAGCGTGATGCAGTAATCGTTTCGGATCTGTAAAATGGGCCAATGATTCCTTTGGAAGAAATGGCGGCCCAGACCAGTACTTTTTGAGGATGCAGGGACGATGGGACTGCAACATGGGGCTTTTCGGTTCCCCATATGCGCCAGTTCTGTTTATTGACGAAGCTGTCCAGGTAAAAATAAGCTTCGTCAGTAAACCAAATGCTGCCCACATGCATATCGCCGTCATCAATCCTGTGCACTATATCGTTAGCGAATGTCTCTCGTGCAGCAATGGTAGCGGCGCTGAGGGGTTGCCGCGTTTGAATTTTGTATGGATAGAGGTGTAAACTCTGGCGCATGAGACGATACGTGGACGTTGGCGTCATTTGGACCGCAGCTGCAACACGGCGAACGGAAACCCGAGGCCGCTGTTGGATCACCTGCTGCACTAGCTGCGCGTTGCCCTCTGTGGTTGCCATACGCGGTCGCCCTACCTTTCCAGCACGTTCATCCGTCACGTTCCCAGTCCATTGAAATTTTTCAAACAGATCCTTTATTGTATCGCTTTTCGGTCCTTTGGTTACATTAAACCTCCGTTGATAACTTCGTCTTGTTGCAACAACACTGTGTTCTAGGCGGTGGAATTCCAACACCAGAAAAATCCTCTGTTCTAAGGAATAAACCATGTTGTCTACAGCACACTTGCACGTTGTGAACAGCACACGCTTACAGCAGAAAGACGACGTACAGAATGGCGCACCCACAGACTGCGTTGTCTTCTACACTCCTGGAAATTGAAATAAGAACACCGTGAATTCATTGTCCCAGGAAGGGGAAACTTTATTGACACATTCCTGGGGTCAGATACATCACATGATCACACTGACAGAACCACAGGCACATAGACACAGGCAACAGAGCATGCACAATGTCGGCACTAGTACAGTGTATATCCACCTTTCGCAGCAATGCAGGCTGCTATTCTCCCATGGAGACGATCGTAGAGATGCTGGATGTAGTCCTGTGGAACGGCTAGCCATGCCATTTCCACCTGGCGCCTCAGTTGGACCAGCGTTCGTGCTGGACGTGCAGACCGCGTGAGACGACGCTTCATCCAGTCCCAAACATGCTCAATGGGGGACAGATCCGGAGATCTTGCTGGCCAGGGTAGTTGACTTACACCTTCTAGAGCACGTTGGGTGGTACGGGATACATGCGGACGTGCATTGTCCTGTTGGAACAGCAAGTTCCCTTGCCGGTCTAGGAATGGTAAAACGATGGGTTCGATGACGGTTTGGATGTACCGTGCACTATTCAGTGTCCCCTCGACGATCACCAGTGGTGTACGGCCAGTGTAGGAGATCGCTCCCCACACCATGATGCCGGGTGTTGGCCCTGTGTGCCTCGGTCGTATGCAGTCCTGATTGTGGCGCTCACCTGCACGGCGCCAAACACGCATACGACCATCATTGGCACCAAGGCAGAAGCGACTCTCATCGCTGAAGACGACACGTCTCCATTCGTCCCTCCATTCACGCCTGTCGCGACACCACTGGAGGCGGGCTGCACGATGTTGGGGCGTGAGCGGAAGACGGCCTAACGGTGTGCGGGACCGTAGCCCAGCTTCATGGAGACGGTTGCGAATGGTCCTCGCCGATACCCCAGGAGCAACAGTGTCCCTAATTTGCTGGGAAGTGGCGGTGCGGTCCCCTGCGGCACTGCGTAGGATCCTACGGTCTTGGCGTGCATCCGTGCGTCGCTGCGGTCCGGTCCCAGGTCGACGGGCACGTGCACCTTCCGCCGACCACTGGCGACAACATCGATGTACTGTGGAGACCTCACGCCCCACGTGTTGAGCAATTCGGCGGTACGTCCACCCGGCCTCCCGCATGCCCACTATACGCCCTCGCTCAAAGTCCGTCAACTGCACATACGGTTCACGTCCACGCTGTCGCGGCATGCTACCAGTGTTAAAGACTGCGATGGAGCTCGGTATGCCACGGCAAACTGGCTGACACTGACGGCGGCGGTGCACAAATGCTGCGCAGCTAGCGCCATTCGACGGCCAACACCGCGGTTCCTGGTGTGTCCGCTGTGCCGTGCGTGTGATCATTGCTTGTACAGCCCTCTCGCAGTGTCCGGAGCAAGTATGGTGGGTCTGACACACCGGTGTCAATGTGTTCTTTTTTCCATTTCCAGGAGTGTATATCTTTCACATCACTTGCAGCGCCATCTGTTGTTGAAAATTGTAACTACTGTAATTTCGAAAGTTTGTCCGCCTGAAAATGTACTGTTGTCCCAAGCATATTGCAACAAACGGTGTATTTCTATCGCTGCTCGTTTAGTTTTTATTGCCGTTTCAAATATACCGGTCATTTTTGAAACACCCTGTAGCTAAACCAAACCATATTAATTCCCATCATGTCCCACGGCCAACTGTGCAGTTTGAACGTTCTAACGCAAACGGTTCAGAAGTTGATTTTATGCAATATACTTCAATAATTGTCTCCCTCGATAAAAAAATAACAAGATCTACGTCACGCTTCGCGATTTTAATGTTTAATTCGACTGGCCTAGACAAGAAAAGCAGCACGGCTTAATAACGAAAAGCGATCGTTTATGTTAACGCATTCAGTGTCGGCTGTCCCTGAGAGAAAGCGTGACGTGAGGGAAGCGGGACTTGGGTTCACAGTGCACGCGGAGCCGCAGACGTCACCACCGATCACTGTGGAGCTTATTCCGGGCCCGCGACTGGCCCTGTCGCTTCCTGCCCCGCCCTTTCATTTAGCGATTTTTTCCCCCTCTCATCCCTGTACTTTTTTCTCCCGTTGGCCACAGCGCTCCCCGCGATCTGCCTCAGCCGGGAGGGCTGTTTTCCTTTGTTTTTCCCGCCGGTGACATCTGTATTTGGGCTGTCTGGCGCGGCCTTTGATGTATAGGACGAGCCGCGCACAGTAGATACGGCCCGCGAGATGCCGGCGAGCAACCGCACGCAGATAAACACGGAAAAAAGAGGAGGAAACAGCGGGGATGAGCGTGTGTCTGTAAGGGTGGCGTGGGTGTGAAGGGGTGCACGACGGAAGGAAAGGATAAGTGTATATATATACGTAGTTAGAAAAAAAAGGGAAAAGACAGCAACACGAGGTAGGAGAGCGAAACAATAAAGGACCCAGCCCAAGTGCAGATAAGGCAAAGGAGCAGTCCCGTGGCGTGTCCGCTATTATTTTCGTGTTTTTGTAAATACGGCACCCTCACCTTTATCCTGGGAGCTCGGTTTCCATCTCGCGGGACGCCCGTCACGATTTACATAAAAATAAAGACGCGGCGCGATGTGACGCCACTGTGGCGCGGCGCTAGATTCCGCGGTCTGGGGTGCGCGACGTGGGCAGCGGGGGTGGTGGGCGGCCGGGAAGGGGTTGCCTGTTGGCGCTAGTTTATTGCTGCGACGGGGCTGACATTCTTCCCCTGATTTACAGAGTCCTCAGCTGACCTTCCTCCAGCCCCTCCCTTTCGCTTTTCTTTCGCCTCTCGGGTGACCACTGTCTTCCATTATAGATTTTTATTTCTTTATTGACGTTTAGCTGAGCAGGTAAGAGCTAAAAAGTGCTAACGACAACTGCAGGCATTAAATGATCTTCAGAATGGAGTGCAACTTATGGACGGTTCGACTCTACTAGCGCAACTTTAGAACTTCATCTCCCGCATGCAAGTGTCAGGTAGCAAGTATTTAAATACCACAAGCATAATTTTTTTTAAAAAAAAGGGGAAATAATACAAGGAGAGTAGGAACGACAATTAACGTACAAGTATAGAAGCTAACTGCTCCCCGGAGGCCATGGGTTTCACAAACTGACATTATACTGTAATTAAAGATTTACAACAAAAAATCAAAATATTATGCAACTGAAATCAGTATACACATTAACCACAAGCGGTTACATAACATCGACAGCGGCCACCCCTTGTGCAGGTAGCATTGGAACAGAATGAAATTCCAGCGGAGTGTGCACTGTTAAGTCTTTGCAATATCCTTTCTTCCAGAAGTGTTAGTCTTGCAAGATTTACAGGAGAGCTTCTGTGAAGTCTGGAAGGCAGGAGACGATGCACTGGCGGAAGTGAAGCTGTGAAGACGGGTCGTGAGTCGTGCTTGGGTAGCTCAGTTGGTGCCGGCAGGGTAGCTCAGTGTGTTCGATCAGAAGGTCAGTTGTCCCCTGTAATAAAAAAACTGAGTAAACGGGCCAATGATGAACTTGAACAGTGTCATGGGACGTCTCTCCCGAACAGATGCTACGAATAATAATCAACAAAATGAAATCAGGTAAAATAGTTGGTAGAGCACTTGCCCTCGAAAGGGAAAGGTCCCGAGTTCGAGTGGTCCGGCACAGAGTTTTTATCTGCCGGGAAGTTTTAACATTGGAGCAATGTTAAAACAGCAATTAGTCTAAAACAGAAATGAGATACCATTTACACTCGTGCACACACAAAAATTACTTAAATGGAGTTAACTCTCTAGTGAACTTTATGACTCTTATTTTATTTTACCAACTGATTCAAAACTAAAAAAAAGAGGGTAAACTACTTTGACCAGTGTTTATTAAAATAACTGAAGTACGTAACTGACACAAAGTTCAAAAGAGACAACTGTACTCTTAAAGATGAACATATAGAAAAATTTCGCTTAAAACTTTAAATACGGAATAATAGATCTGAAATTTCATAGCTGAATATTACAGTGCTTTTGCTTTAAGGCAATTTACAGGAACACAGAGAACGCCTCCTTAAGAAGTGCAGTAAAATTACAAAATTAAGTTCTCGCTATTTAACCAATCGGCGCTGAAGGTGCCGCTATAAGTTATTAGTAAACAGACATCATTCATTCCTTCCCGGGAGATTACAAGAAAGAACGCTCACCATAAAATCGAGTTATGTAAGAACTCCTTGGTTTTGGTTCGTACCTAACTCTCCACCCAGCACGAAGCCAGGTGGAAATTTTGAACAGAGGATCAGCACTCTTTCCGTGTCACGGCGATCATGTGTTCCAACAACTCTTTACCAAGCCGCACCCATCCGTCTCGAATATAATGTTTAGTTCCACGCTCCACCCAAGCTCTGATGCACGCTTCGAGCCAACGCAGAAGTCTGCTTTACTGCGAAGAGCACACAGCAACAAGTCCATGTTATTTCACCGCAGCAACAAGTCCATGTTATTTCACCGGCATGACTCTTATATTGTTGGTTATATCGGAAGCTCTTCTTACACGGTGAGCTGACAGTCAAAGATCCGACTGCCGACGCAATTCCTGCAACATGCGAGCGGAAAGCCAGCTGATACGAGAAAGCCTCTTCCACCGCTCTTGAAAGCTTCACGCAGCCCCTCCCGCCACCAAACGGAGAAGCAGAAGGCAAGCGACAGTGGTAAGCTCTCTGGAATCGGTAGAGATCGTCTCAACTTGTAGAATGCCACAATGATCGGTACCTGAACCACTCTTATTTCTGACATACATAAATGATCTTCGAATGGCGTAAAACGGCAGTTCCAAAGTGTAATGTTTGCTGATGACTCATGGGCATAATAGCCAAGGTTCCAAACTCAGCCCTAGCAGATACTGCTCCGGTGCTAGCTGGACAGGCCAACGAGTTTTGAACAACTAACCCTTCAAGTATTATCTCAGAAACACTCATATTTATGCGATTTCAGACAAGCGATAATGACCTTTCAGCAACAGAAGGTAGGCATCAGTGGTCATACATTGAATGCACAATGTGTAAAATTCCTTGGGATCCAGCTGGATAACAAATTAAAATGGTGTCAACGTATGCATAAACCGATCAGGAAGCTCACGTTATGCCCTTAGAAGCATTATTGTGCTAACTTTATAACACTAACGGCTATTATTAAATTAGCAGCTCCGCGGTAAGTTTACTCCTGTGCAAGGATCTTAATGTAACCGTGATCGTGCTTGTAACGGTTAAGGTATCGAAATGTTTTCGTTTCTCTATAGATTTCTAATGAAGGAAGCAGTAGCAGAACCAACAGGAATCGAAACAAGGCTCTGTTAGTAATCAGGTAAGCTGTAATAACGCAAAAGTAACCGGTCGGCAGCATGGTTAGCCGAAGTAGTATTGAGTACTAGAACGGTTAATAAAGGAAGTTAACTATTGGGATTGACATTACTTGATACAGAAATTTTGTTTTCTTATAAGATATCAAGGAGTAGCGCAATTCATGAATCGGAATAACAGTAGTCTGGTATGAACAATACAGGAGGAACACTAAATGCTTTTACAAACAACTGGCCCTAGGTAACACTTATAAATATGTATTAAAGCAGAAAGCTGATGATTACTATAGATAAGTAATTACAAATGGTGGAGCAATGTTAACTTGGACAAAAGGTTCTTTTTTCAGTTTAATTAGTGGAAAAGACTGTCCTTGAAGTGGCTCTCAGGTAATTACAAAATGGTTCAAATGGCTCTGAGCACTTTGGGACTTTAACAGCTGAGGTCATCAATCCCCTAGAATTTAGAACTACTTAAACCTAACTTACCTATGGACATCACACACATACATGCCCGAGGCAGGATTCGAACCTGCGACCTTAGCAGTCGCGCGATTCCGGACTGAAGTGCCTAGAACCGCTCGGCCACCGTGGAAAACAGGTAATTACATTCTCTTTTCTTATTATTATTTATGTTCTCAAGGATCATTCACATCTTCATACTATTTAGCTCAAATGGAACATGTACTACCTACATCCAGTATACTTTGAACAGTTGTAACCAGTTGCTTACTATTGCACACAAAAGTTAGATAGCTGGCAAGTGCACTTTACCACTTTATTAATGCTGTAACAGTAACATGAAATTTAAATCTGGTTAACATGGACACCCAGAAAGTAATCTATCGGTAGACGAATCAAGGCTGAACATTTTAGTCACAATACAACATGAGAGAAATTATCAACTATATACACAAGAAGTTATAAACACTGCTGCTTCCAAACTTGCACAATACTTAATTCTTATGGTGGCCCTTCATGGTCTACTAGCCAGTAACAAATAATCACAGTATTTGCAGGTAACTGTAATAAAGTGCTGAGATCCCAATAACAACATTCTTTAAGCTGAATACTTTAAATCTTCTCTTGGCAATTGTACTTTGGTGAAACTTCAATTATACTTTCTGGAAAAATACGTGGAATACTTAAAAACTTAGGCTCATTGAGTAATTATGAAATTTATTACTGCACAAACATTATTAACTGCAGTGAAAGTTTACTGGAATGACTTTTCAGATCAATAAAATAGGATTCTAGGAAATAGTTTTGCTCTTAGGATAGGATCCTGTCTAGGTAAATGACTAAGGATAAGATACGAGTGCTCAACACAAAGTTTACATAACTTATTATTGAAACAGAAATTGCATAACTGGTCTATGCAATTAAACAAGACTCAACTGATAATTTGAGATGAATTTGGCGGCAGTGTTAAACTCCTGTGGCCATTAAAAAAAGGCGGCAAAAGTATCCACGGCTCTTGCTGTGTAAAACACTCTGAAAATTCTCTTCTTAGAGTCGGATTTTCGTAGTATAGAGCTGACCAGTGTCTGCCAAGAACAATGCCAAATTATTTCCACTTCCGAGGCTACGTTATACAATCTTCCTGTTCTCCCTGCCTCGTTCACTCCACCAGATGCGAACACCTTGCCTGTTAGCCACCGACTGACTCTTGCCCCAGTGGAGCCTTAAGAGTTCGACCGCCAGATCCACCTTATCTATTCCCGCCTAGCCAGTTTCGTCACGGTTCAAATAGGTTCAAATGGCTCTGAGCACTATGAGACTTAACTTCTGAGGTCATCAGTCCCCTAGAACTTAGAACTACTTAAACCTGACTAACCTAAGGACGTCACACACATCCATGCCCGAAGCAGGATTCGAACCTGTGACCGTAGTGGCCGCGCGGCTCCAGACTGTAGCGCCTAGAACCGCTCGACCAATTGGACTGGCTTTCGTCACGGAGCGCCTTCAAGTTTTACGCGATTACAAATATTTTTTCCCAATGCATGGATCAGTACTGCAAGTAATGGCTTTATATTTCCATTCTTTTGCAGTGCATTACTTATGAAATTACATCGGTAGATTAATTAATGTATAATATCATAAATAATGAATAAAACATTTACCCGAGAAGTAAGGTAAGACAATTATAGGTAGTATCGATAATAGCTCTACAGTCTGAAGACGGGGGTGTTGGATTAATCTGCACTGTTACGCTCCCTGCTAGCTCCTGGAATTATCATTTGCGGCAGTGCACAAGAAAAAACAATTTTTTTGGGAGAAGCCAGTAGCAGCAACACTGTGTAAAGTAGATAACAGTGCATCTTGTAACTTCCAGGCAGATTGCTACTGTGTGCCGAAGCAGGACTCGGACCGGGAAGCTCTGCCTTTTAGGGGCAAGTGCTCTACCGCCTGACATATGTCGACGTGTCCTACGACTCGCCTTCATAGTTTTACATCCGCAGCACCTCATTCCATACCTTTCAAACTCCACAGAAGTTCTCCTGCAGAACTTATGGACGTAGCACTCCTGGAAGAGCATTTCCGCCCAAAGGCAAAGATTTCACGTTCGAGTCCCGGTCTGGCGCACAGTTTTAATGTGCCAGGAATTTTGAAATCGGTACTAACTCCACTGCAGACTGAAAATTCATTCTGGGAACACTCCCTTAGGCTGCATGGCTAAGCCATACCTGAGCAATATTCTTTCTTCCAGTAGTGCTAGTCCCGCAAGGTATGCAGAAGAACGTCCGTGAAGGCAGTAAATGAGGTACAGCTAGAAATAGAACTTTGAACAAAGGTCGTGAGTCGTGCCTGTGGAGCTCAGCATGTAGAGACTTTGCCGGCGAAATGCAAAGGTTCCAGGTTCGAGGCCAGGCGTGGCAGAAAGTTTAAGATCAGTGCTCACTCGCTTGCAGAGGAAAAATGCATCCTGGACCTGTACGTCTTAAAGAATCGCTTTTAAGGATCTTAGAATTCTTACAATCACTTCCCAGTACATTTACTCCTTAGTAGTTTTTGTCAAAATTTGTGTCAACGGTCACAACACCAGACACAAGAAAACTGCCATGTGGTTTTTCCTCCCTTTTCCATGGTTCATTATGGAGCTACGTACTCTGGTCGTAAGATATTCAACAAGTACCCAGCTAACATACAGCAAGAGCCCCTAAATTCCTACAATTTCAAAAGAAAATTAAAAACGTACCTTATCAGCCGTTCTTTCTACAAATTATGATATCTAAATACAAGGATTGAATACTTCTTTTAGCTACGCAACAAGCAGAAGTGTTATCACAAATCTTTTCATCGAGCTATGTTAGTTGGCAGAGGCAGACCATGCGAAACTTACTTTCGTCCTTAATTTTTGCACACAAATGGAGTCTCAATTGTATTCGAACTTTCGTTGAGTGCAGTTTACAGGTACAGTTTAAAATATAATGTCACAAAAAGCTTGCTGGTGAGACAAATAGATACGTCTGCCTCATGAGACGCAGCTTTCCCAACAAGATAGTTTAGTGTGGCGTCATGTTTATGTTGTATGATGACGCGAGCAAGGAGAGGTCAAAACACAATGTCGCCTGACGGCCTACTGCTCCTGAAATGCACCAACAAGACCACTTGGCTTGACGTCAACAGAAGTAAATGCTCTCACTTTGTTAGTTACTGCGGAGAGATTCGGATTTATATCCATATCACTGTCGCAACGTCTAGTGATCAGGAACTTTAGACAGCCATTTCTTCTCCCCTTGCCAGCCAGATACTGATGGTGAAAATATTTACATCATCAGGATTCAAACAAGCGTGCGTTAGCGACCTCTGCTACGGAGGCCGTCACTCTAGTCGAAAATTTGTCTAGAGGTAATGTGGTAATAGGTACAATCACAGGAATATCATGGAAAGAAATTAGCATGATAGCGTTAGGGATGGGTAGGATTGGTAGGAACCATAAGTATGGAGCTACTAGATTGAGATATTGGTAATACCTGCTCGCCTATCGCTGCACCAGTGGACGAATTTCTCACAGGTGAAGGTTTCCACGGCATGGACTGCCAACGAAATTTCCGGCTCTGAACCTACGGAGATTGTTAGGGGTCCTTTGAGGTTATGAGCTGCAACTTACTAGATGCCATGGATATTCCAAGCTAGACCAATTCGTAGTACAAGTACTAGAGTCCCAAGAAATGTTCAAAGCGTCTCACCACTTGCTCAGCAATCTGAATCGATGCAAGTACTTTTGATAAGCGACCTCATAGAGAATACTTCAAGCTGGAGTTAAGCACGTGTGGCAAACACGTTAGTAACCATGTGTCTTATTAACTGTTCTATTGTTGATCTTCTTTTGTTGTGGAAGAGAAAGTGCGATTTTGATTATTTGTTGTTTATATCGTTTTATTTACAACTGGACTTCTGATTGGTGTCCTCGTCAGCCCCTGATATGGAAGAATTCGCACCTATTGTCGCACCGCTGTGTGCAGGACGTGGACACACGTGTGCGCCAACAGACACACACACACACACACACACACACACACACACACACACACACACACACACACACAAAATATATGTATCGTTTATTTTTCAGTATCAATTGCACAATTTTTATACTGTGGCTAGTTTCGATCTTTTTGGACCTTTTTCGAATCTAAAACCAAGTTAAAACTAAATACGTAGAGGTAAATGGTGGACGGAAGGGTAGGGGACGAAAGGGTGAAGATGGGGGCCGGGAATAAATTACATTGATGGGGATCGTTAAGTACCGTTCGAATCTTTGCGATCCACAACACGTCGGATTAAAGGAAGACATCGAAGCAATTCAGAGACGGCCCGCTAGATTTGTTGCCAGTAGGTTCGAATAAAGAGCAAGTATTACGGAAATGCTTCGAGAACTGAAATGGGAATCACTGGGTGGAAGGCGACGCTTATTTCGAGGAGCACTGTTGAGAAAACTTAGAGGACCGATACTCGAGGCTGACTACAGAGCGACTGATGCCGCCGACATACAATATTATGGCTCCTGTAGAGGTATATAGACAGTCAATTTTCCTTCAGTCTGTTTGCGAGTGCAGCAAAAAAGAAAATGACTATTAGTGGTACAGGATTCCTCCCCCCCCCCCCAGCCCCCCTCCCGCCCCCTCGGCACACAATATTTGGTGGCTTCCGGTGTTTGTGTGTATGCAGACGAAATAAGTCTGGCAAAGAAAGCACTTGGATGTATGAGTGTAATGAATTTACATTGGGTATAAAATTAAGATAAAAAGAGAGACTACTACGTTAAAGTTGTAAAAAATAAAATTGGTATGACGTAAAATTATTATACAGGGTGTCCGAAAAGTCTTTCCCTGATTACATAAATTGATAACTCAGGCTAGAAGTAAGATACAAATATGAAACTGGTGTCTAATTGTTTACAAACTATCAAAGTTTTTTTCACACATCAGTAACCTTCCACTTCCATTGTTTCCCAATGACAGTACACGTCGATATGACTTTGCGGTCGAAATGCTACCACGTATTGAGGACTACGATGGTTATCTCAGACGAATTGCCTTTTCCGACGAAGCGACCTTTTTTGTCAGTGGAGTAGCGAATCGCCATAATGTGCGCATTTTGGGTTCAAAACACCCTGGCGAGGTCATGGAGTGCACCAGAGGCAGTCCAAAGGTGAATGTCTGGTGCGCGCTATTGCACGATCGAATTATCGAGCCATTTTTCTTCGCTGAGGCTACCATCACATCTGTAGTGTATCTGGACTTGTTGCAACTGTATGCTGTTCCTCAGCTGCTTCAGTATCACCCCGATGTCTTGTTTCAGCAAGGCGGTGCACCGCCTCATTGGGGTTTGGACGTCCGTGCCTATCTCGATATGACCTTTCCTGGGCGATGGATTGGTCGTGATGGGCCAACGGTTTGGCCTCCACGCTCTGCAGACATAATACCATTAGACTTCTTTTTATGGGGCTATGTCAAGGACGAGGTCTACCGAACACGTGTACCAGATCTTGAAACCCTGCGGCAACGGTTAATCACAGCCGTTGAATCGATCCCTCCAGTGATGTTGGCTATTGTGTGGACGGAAATTGAATATCGCCTAGATGTGCTACGTGCTACCAAGGATGCTCATGTGGAAGTTTACTAATGTGTAAAAAAAAAAGAACTTTGATAGTTTGTAAATAATTAGGCACCAGTTTCATATTTGTATCTTACTTCTAGCCTGAGTTATCAGTTTATGTAATCATGGAAAGACTTTTCGGACACCCTGTATTACTGTTATTAAAATGAAAATTAAAACTATAAAAAATTATCATTTAAATATTAAGAGTGTATGACAGTGAAATAGTAAATTGTAAAAGTGGAATTACGTCAACTAAAGAAAACTGAATTAAGTGTCTCAAAATATTAAAATGGTGAAACTAGGGAAATGTACAATGTAATAGGTATAAAGTAGAAAACTTATAAAAATGAAACTATGTGAAGCATCTAAAATTCTTGTGAACAATATTTGACAGATATGGTTAATTGCATTTGGTTCTGCTTGGTGGAGTTGAACAGTGTGCAGGTTTTACGGTGCATACGGAAGCCAATCTGCGCGCCGGCCTGTTGGTAGGACGGTGTGAGAGCTGATGCACGCCGCCGTCTGTTGTTAGTGAGCGGGACTGTCGCTCATATGGGCGTCGTGTCTAGGTGGACACTTCGAAGAGGCCTTCGAAGTTTGTAGAAAAAGCGTCGTTAATAAAATCGTCCTGGTGATTTAATGACTTCTGAAGCTCGTGTAAGAAAATCTCAATTTCTTCCAACACTGTCGGGAGGTGTTCCTTTGAGTCATAGAGTAGTATTTCCAAATGCGTGTCGATGGTTGCAGCGAATGCTTCGATGTTAGACGTGCACAAAACGCTGTTTGAGTATTGTGCACTGAAGCGCGCTCTACTTTTTCTACCCTCTTCCCCCTCGCCCCTCAATCCACAAACACCCCTCTCATGCACAGACCACAGTTGCATATCACAGTATTCAGATGTGTAGTTCTGATAGAAAAACCAGGGTTTGCCGACGCAAATGGTTCAAATGGCTCTGAGCACTATGGGACTTATCATTGTAACCTCCCCACAAAATTAAATTGAAATTAAAAATGAGTATTATGGATAGCGATTCTAATTTTCTGTGTGACCTCAGAACAAAATTGGTTCCCATTTATAATCTCCGTGCACAAATGCATTCACATTTAATGTACCCACAAAATTCTTTTCTCATTTAATGTAAGCACGAAACAGAAAAATTCTTAAACCTCATAATAAAAAAATAAATTCAGTAATCTGGTAAAATTTGGACGACAGCAGAGCTGCGTCGTGGCCCTGTAAGATCATTCTGAATAAAAAGCAAAAATTCTTACCTCAATAAAAAAACGGCGAATATATCTGCTCTTACCTCAAAATTTTTTCGGCACAGCTCCGTGCAATGCTGGCTTATAGATTTGTGATTTGTGAAAGAAAGCAACTGATTTTTTTTAAATGAATGCTTTTTTTTAAAAAAATTACTTTATATTAGCAAAATTATTATTAGGACATTTTTAAAACATTTGGATGACAGTTCAGATACATTACTAGATATGCGCGACGCTGCTTCTTTACCTGATACAATAATACTCCATCTCCAGATTTCCGACCAGAGCAGACTGCAGACAAGCGCAGACAAGCTCAGACAAGCGACTAGCCACAACTAACTGCTACAGTTACACAGTTTGTACTGCAGTCAACACTGCTCTCTGGTCAGCGATTCTATATCGCAGGCAGGGCATACCTGTTACAACATCTGAGGTCATAAGTCCCCTAGACTTAGAACTACTTAAACTTACTAACCTAATGACATCACACACATCCATACGCGAGGCAGGATTCGAACCTGCGACCGTAGCAGCAGCGCGGTTACAGACTGAAGCGCCTAGAACCGTTCGGCCACAACGGCCGGCTGCCGACGCAACTACACAGACAAATTCAACGGTTATGTACAATAGTTTTCTACATTTTATATAACAATAGGCGATGCACATTCAGTTTAATTTTGTTTTTAGATCTGAAGATGGCCCAGCGATATGGAAACTAGTCAAACATTAAAACTTGAGCATCTGGGATTAACAAGAAGCGTTAGGCTTACATAAATTTTTTAATAAAATTAGCTCTGATCTCCCTTTTCCGACAAAGGTTTTTGGGAGGTTTCCCACGGTTATCAAGTCCATGCTCGAACTGGATATCTCCTCCCAAATATTTTCAGTCGGGTGCCCCTATGTATCACTCACAGTCTGCCGGGATATCTACTCTCAGGAGTAAGTAATGGAAGGTGAGCGAAAATTATATTTACAAGAACAGAAAATTGATCAGATGTTGTTGAGTTGGCAGAAGAGCCAACACCGCGTTACCAATGGAGGCCGAAATGCATACGTTTTAGCTCACGCAGGCTGGCGTGAGGAGGGAAGGACTCTACTGACGTGAGGTCTGGAACATGGTAGGGAATTAAAAGTCAGAAAGCGGACGTAATTAGTTTGATACTTAACTTTAATCCATTAATGAGGAACGTCGCTCTTGACGGTACATGATTCATAATTTTATCTCTTCAGAATACATTCTTGAGGAATATGGCGCCTTGCTAGGTCGTAGCAAATGACGTAGCTGAAGGCTATGCTAAACTGTCGTCTCGGCAAATGAGAGCGTCTGTAAACAGTGAACCATCGCTAGCAAAGTCGGCTGTACAAACGGGGCGAGTGTTAGTGAGTCTCTCTAGACTAGACCTGCCGTGTGGCTGCGCTCGGTCTGCAATCATTGATAGTGGCGACACGCGGGTCCAACGTATACTAACGGACTGCGGCCGATTTAAAGGTTACCACCTAGCAAGTGTGGTGTCTGGCGGTGACACCACAATGTCAGTCAAAAACAAGGAAGGAGAAATGCTGGCGTTTAACGTACAGAACTTGATGGAGAAAGAGCAGACGTTCTGACTCGCAAAGGATGAAGAGTGAAACTGACCGGGTCGTTTCAAATGAACCATCCAAGCATTTCCATTAGCGATTTAGTGAAATCATGGGAAAGCTCTGAACGGCCGTCCTTCCAGATACAACTCGAATGTCTTGTCACTGCGTCACCTACCTCGGTGAGAAAAACTTGGAACCTAGGACTGATCCTCACGGGACTTTTGGCAGAACATACTTCCAAGACGACTGTTTTCTTTTTTTTTTTCTCCACAGTCAACACGCTGCTTTTGTTCTCTCATGTTGCTTCCAAATCACTTCAGTACACTATCTTAAAATTTAAGTCGTCGCATTATTGTGAACAGTATGTCAAAGCTGACGCTATGAAATTCTTTACTGAAGCCTTGAGTCAGTTTGCTTGCCTTATGATTGTCTATATCAAAGCCGGTACGGCAAATTTCTGGTCATCATTTGGCCTCATTAGAGTAGTGTTTGTGCTGTGGTGATTACGGATACCCGACTGATACGCTGAAAGAAAAAAGTCGCAACCCCAAGAAAGAGTTGTGCGAGATAAACGGAACTTGGATGGTGTGTGCCTACATCTGAAAGATGATGTCTGTTCAAATTTATCACCAGTCCCGTAAGTGAGGCTCCAGTAGAGGCACTATGAGGATGAAAATCAGGTTTGCTTTAAATACACCCTCTAACGGTCGTAAGAGTTGGTTACCTTTGAGATTGGACGAGGTATTTTGATGTTAGCCAAGAATGCTTTTAAGGTGACAAAGACGTCATTATGAACACCTCACTGAGTTTGAACGAGGTCATGTAGTACGGATATGAGAAGCTGGAATTCCATTCTACGACAATGCAGAAAATCTTGACACGAATGTAGCCACTGTACAGTGGTCACAGGAATGTACGGTCTCAATAAGAACCGGTCTCCGGACGGCCGTATGGCACTACGGAGAAGGAAGGCCATCGTGTGCGGCATATGGCTTTGGCGCATCGCACTTCATCTGCGGCAGTAGTTGGTACCACAGTGACACAACAAACTGTTACAAATCGGTTACTTCAAGGACAGCTCCGAACCACACGCCCTGTAGCGTGGAATCGGCCAACCCCAATGTACCGCGATTTGCCTCTTCAACTGGTGTCAAGCGAGAGCTTATTGAAGGGCAAGTTAGAAATCTGTTGTGTTTTCTGATGAAAGCTAACTTTCCCTCGGTGCCAGCGATGGCCGTGAATAAAAGGACGCCAGCTAAGATCCTGCAAACAGCCTGTCGACGTGCTAGACACACTAATCTTACACCCAAAACTATGGCCTGGGGTCGATTTCGTGTGACAGCAGGAGCACTGTCATGGTTATCCCACGCACCCAGACTGTAAATTTATGCGTCAGATCTGGTGATTCGAATGCCATTGATGAAGAGCATTCCAGGTGGTGTTTTCCAACAGAATAACGCTCGCCCATGTACCCCTGTTGTAACCCAACATGCTCTACAGAGTGATGTAGCCTTGGCCTGCTCGTTCACTAGATCTGTCTCCAATCGAGCACATATAGGACATCATCGGACGAAAGCTCCCGCGGCATCATCCGCAAACAGTATCAAGCGCTCTTGTAGTGGCTCTGAGCACTATGGGACTTAACTTTTGAGGTCATCAGTCCCCTAGAACTTAGAACTACTTAAACCTAACTAACCTAAGGGCATCACACACATCCAAGCCCGAGGCAGGATTCGAACCTGCGACCGTAGCGGTCGCGCGGTTCCAGACTGTAGGGCCGCTGTTGTAGTGACCGACCAACTGCAACAGTTATGGACCTTCTAACAACCCCACCACAACAAACGTCAAAAATTAATCATGATTGTAGTGTTGCTCACGCTTCTAAATATTGCACAATATTAGAGCACAGTTAATAAAGTCATTTCTTGAAGTAATGGATAAACTAGGCACTCATCTTTTCGTGTTTCCCACGCTGGTCTCGTTGTGAACTCACGGCTCAATCGTCGAAAATCTAGGCAGTGATGATTCCAAGCTCGGGTGCAAAGATACCTAGGTGTTATTCTGCGATGTTCAAAAATTTTATAGATATGTCTCATAAACCATTCTTGAAGATTAAACTTTAGCAAGTTAGGACAATGGTGATGTAAAAAAGTAATCAGTACTCCGAATTTAAGTTACACTTCTTTTTTATTACTTTTGTTGCAATATCACGTAACTCGTTCCAAAACATCACTTCACAATATAAAACATACTTGAAAATATCTTCCTCACTGTTAAAGTTCACATTTCATAAATTGACTACAATTTGCGTCTTTTTAACATGACGACCAAAGCTTGACTCTCTAATAACCGCTTACGCGCCCAAAAATCGGAGGTACAAGTACGTCAAAGATCATATTGATAAAGAATACACATAAGAATAATATCATTGCGATATATACATACCGATGTATCGAAGTACCTCTACAGTAATGAAATCAAATCTGACTGTTGTCACAGAAATATGTTAACTATTTTACAGAAACACAATAGAATATTGCTGGGATCGAGAGGTTGAGGTGAGGTGCCTCCATCCCACAAACTGACACCCAGCACACGTGCGACACAATGCATGCACATTTTCACGCTTGCATTCAACATTCTGGCGGTTACATCAGTTATTAATTCCACAGCAGTTCACATTTGCAGTATCTTATTTCGAGCTTACATTAACCAGTGATCTGGCAGTGCTAGTCAGTGAAATGTGCTACCTACAAAGACGTACTCATGTAATTTCATTACTCTACATTAATTATTTGTTGGTGATGCGATTTTTTTCTCTCATTCAGGAAACGGCCTTGCCACACTGGATACACCGGTTCCCGTGAGATCACCGAAGTTAAGCGCTGTCGGGCGTGGTCGGCACTTGGATGGGTGACCATCCAGGCTGCCATGCGCTGTTGCCATTTTTCGGGACGCACTCAGCCTCGTGATGCCAATTGAGGAGCTACTCGACCGAATAGCAGCGCCTTTGGTCAAGAATACCATCATAACGACCGGGAGAGTGGTGTGCTGACCCCACGCCCCTCCCATCGGCAACCTCCACAGAGGATGACACGACGGTCGGATGGTGCCAGTAGGCCACTAGTGGCCTGGAGACGGAATGATATCTGTCATATAAAATCAATTTCAGCAATTCAGTTTGCAATGTAATGGACATTTGAGAGGTGGCATGAGCCCCCTCTCATATTTCTATCTTACTCTGAGTAATTCGATTTTCCTCTCTAATATCATGCGGTGAAAAGTTGCTATTCCTTCACACGCGGACTTCCCACGCAGCGTCTCTCGTCACCTGGGTGGTCCGGTGACAGGCGAGTTCTGCTGAGCTTGAAAGGGTTAAGCCGACGGGTGTGAGGGACTCTAGTGGATGCTTTCCAGACGTCGACATTGTCATAAGAGCGGGAGCGACACGCCTACAGGGGCCTGACGGAGTGGCTGGGCTAGAGATTCCGTTACTTCACAGAAACTTAATGAATACACTTCTGGAAATGGAAAAAAGAACACATTGACACCGGTGTGTCAGACCCACCATACTTGATCCGGACACTGCGAGAGGGCTGTACAAGCAATGATCACACGCACGGCACAGCGGACACACCAGGAACCGCGGTGTTGGCCGTCGAATGGCGCTAGCTGCGCAGCATTTGTGCACCGCCGCCGTCAGTGTTAGCCAGTTTACCGTGGCATACGGAGCTCCATCGCAGTCTTTAACACTGGTAGCATGCCGCGACAGCGTGGACGTGAACCGTATGTGCAGTTGACGGACTTTGAGCGAGGACATATAGTGGGCATGCGGGAGGCCGGGTGGACGTACCGCCGAATTGCTCAACACGTGGGACGTGAGGTCTCCACAGTACATCGATGTTGTCGCCAGTGGTCGGCGGTAGGTGCACGTGCCCGTCGACCTGGGACTGGACCGCAGCGACGCACGGATGCACGCCAAGACCGTAGGATCCTACGCAGTGCCGTAGGGGACCGCACCGCCACTTCCCAGCAAATTAGGGACACTGTTGCTCCTGGGGTATCGGCGAGGACCATTCGCAACCGTCTCCATGAAGCTGGGCTACGGTCCCGCACACCGTTAGGCCGTCTTCTGCTCACGCCCCAACATCGTGCAGCCCGCCTCCAGTGGTGTCGCGACAGGCGTGAATGGAGGGACGAATGGAGACGTGTCGTCTTCAGCGATGAGAGTCGCTTCTGCCTTGGTGCCAATGATGGTCGTATGCGTGTTTGGCGCCGTGCAGGTGAGCGCCACAATCAGGACTGCATACGACCGAGGCACACAGGGCCAACACCCGGCATCATGGTGTGGGGAGCGATCTCCTACACTGGCCGTACACCACTGGTGATCGTCGAGGGGATACTGAATAGTGCACGGTACATCCAAACCGTCATAGAACCCATCGTTCTACCATTCCTAGACCGGCAAGGGAACTTGCTGTTCCAACAGGACAATGCACGTCCGCATGTATGCCGTGCCACCCAACGTGCTCTAGAAGGTGTAAGTCAACTACCCTGGCCAGCAAGATCTCCGGATCTGTCCCCCATTGAGCATGTTTGGGACTGGATGAAGCGTCGTCTCACGCGGTCTGCACGTCCAGTACGAACGCTGGTCCAACTGAGGCGCCAGGTGGAAATGGCATGGCAAGCCGTTCCACAGGACTACATCCAGCATCTCTACGATCGTCTCCATGGGAGAATAGCAGCCTGCATTGCTGCGAAAGGTGTATATACACTGTACTAGTGCCGACATTGTGCATGCTCTGTTGCCTGTGTCTATGTGCCTGTGGTTCTGTCAGTGTGATCATGTGATGTATCTGACCCCAGGAATGTGTCAATAGAGTTTCCCCTTCCTGGGACAATGAATTCACGGTGTTCTTATTTCAATTTCCAGGAGTGTACATTTCCTAGCGGGCTACCAGCGAGGCGTGGGAATGACTTGTGTTCCCAGGCAGTCATGTCGGGCAAATTCCCGCGTTTTCTGCATAATCGTAACTGTGATTGGCTTGCTCAGGGCATAGCTCCGTGACGCAGCAAAATCGGCGCAGAAATTGGCGCCAAGAATCTTCATTGGTGGAATGGTAGTGCTTCGGCAATAGAGTGGAATTTTCACCGGTTTTTGAGTTGCTGATTGGAACGCTTAACCACAGCCACTGTCGTGGGGGCGGGAATGTTTGGTGTTCGGTTTGTACGGGTGCTCTTGAGGGAGTCGGCTCTCGGCTTTCCGTCGGGGTAGGTTACAAGACTGAGCTGTCGCTGCTCTGGACACCCTGCCTTCCGTTGGCTGTCTAATATGCTTTCATTTGATTGTAACTGTTTGACAAAGTTGCTGAAGTTTCGACTTCAAAGTAACTTTCCGAGTACAGTTGGCAATTGAGCGTTCTGCGTACAAGCGGCCTACGTTGTCCGTCTTGAGCAGTTTTGGCTAAAGTTGACTGTACCGGAGTTAGTGTGTGACTTCTCTTGTTAAAATCAATCACTGTACCGTCAGTGATTGTGTAGCGAGCCTTCTTCGTCTCCCTCAGAGGCGTATTTGTGTTGCTAGGAAGTCTTTAGTCTGGAACAACGAGACCAGGAGAATTTGTTTCGAGCTATACTCACGACATTATCATCACCACGACGGGACGTCGAAGCAACCAGCCATCGCCTCCGGTACGCTAGATCGTGTCCTTGCAGTTAAGAAGACAGCTTGGTAATGTACGTTCGCAGCACCGGCAAATCAGTGAATTTTGCTAGGTGATAATCAGAGCTCAGCAGAACGCGCCTGTTCGTCTTTTCTAACTTTGTTCTGTCTTGGGTGTTCATTGTCTGATTTATCACTACTGTAGCAGCAATTATTGTTGGGTTGGCTGGGTGTTTCTCTTATGATTTGAATTGCAAGGAATTGGCTCCACATACCACTTGGTCATAAACGTCACAAGCTAGTTTACGGACAACTTCAGCTTCACAGCATTAATTTGAGTATCCGATTTGACGTATTGTAAATGTTTCATGTGTTTTTGTTTATTATTTTGAGATTAGTCATAGTAAATCAAATTGTTATTTTGGACAGAACTTTCTGTTAATCGGTAGAGCAACCCTTTCATTTCTACTACGTTAATGAAACTTTCCTTTACCTAATTAATTTCTATGCAATTAAATTATTGCAGGTGCCAAACTTTTTTCTACTCCACTTGCAGGGTCAATTACAGTCAGTTCGCGTTTCTTCTGAATCCATGAAGTCGGAGTTAGAAAAGGGGGGGGGGGGCTTAGAGCATCATTTTCATATGAAGATTCTAGAAGAATTTAGTGTTAAATACACTGCTAGCCCCGACACCTCGCACATTTCAATGCTTGGACACAGCAGGTAAAACGGCGGTCGGGCGTAGACGGTCCGAACACGTACTCGAGACATGCTGCAGAGTTGTTAAGAAATATCCAGTAGGTTTTTAAAGCCATGTTGCTCAGAGCGTTGCCGAAGCAGCGGAATTTCGGGTTCTAATTCGCAGCCGCTTTTAGGCATCGCCTCTCCACAGCCCAGCAAGTCGAGCGACCCGATGGGAACTGCTGCGGCTGGCGACCTCCTCGTTTTAATGAAGCGCGCTGTGTGGGTGATGTGGGGGGGGGGGGGGGGGGAGGAGTCCAGTTCGCCATAACGCGCCTCAATAAAGCCGTCGTTTTTCCAGCGGCGCCCCTCGCCGCAGTCCCGGTCCACCCCCGTGACCGGCCGTGCGTGGCCGACCCGCTTTCAACTAATACGCCCTCAAGGGGGCGGGAGCTTACGGCCGTTTGGCTAACGGCACCGGCGTGCGAATGACCTCCCAAGGAATGGTTAATATTCTCAAAAATACTTCGGATTCCTGACCCGAACCTCCCCGCCAGATATATCGCCATAATTCCGCCGACCAGTGCTTCCCTCGGCACCCGGCCTCCCGTTTCGCCCCCGGCACACACAGCCTCCGGCGCTTCGACCGCACATATAAATACGTCCATTTGCGCCGTTATTCACACACTAAAACGCGACACCGCAGTTGATGAGAATCGAGAGAGGACGGGTGTTGCGGGGAGGGGGGGGGGGGGGGGGACGGAGAAAGGGAAGAAGGGGTGTGAGGAGGGCGGAAGGACGAGGACGGCAAAGGGCTGCGCGCCGAAGGAAAGACGAGGAGCGAGAGCGCTCTGAACTGCGCGCAGTCTTCAGATGAAAATATGGAAATGAAGTTTTAAGCCCGTGGCAATAGCGCGGTGCCCAGCTATGCGCCTATAGCGGCCGCCCGGAGCCAGTAACGGCCCTGCGCCCTTGTCGGCCGCTATATTGCATTCTCCTCCAGATATATCACTCCGCGCGCACAGCGACGCAACTGTCCAATTCCGTTCGTCTGGGCGCCGGCCAACTGCGGTCCGATGCGTCCCTACACTGAAGGAGACATCGCGACTGTTCTCGTGGCATTAGATCCCTCCTTGTCAACACGCGTCGATAGTGCTCTTCGTTTTTAAAGAAGAGCTACTTCTTCTTCCAGAAGCAGTGTAACGTAGGTCGCTGCAGGAGCAAAGCGTTCCTAGCGCCAGGAAAAAAAATTCACACCATTTTCGTTTTCCAGAAAGGTCTTAAAATAGATCCACAGAACTATAGGCCGATATCGCTGTTTTCAGTATGTTGTGGAATTCTTGAACACGTCTTACGCCTGTATAATGACATTACTCGAGATCGGAAACCTCCTTTGTAGAAACTAACAGGGATTCCGCAAACGACAGTCGTTTTGAACCCAGATCACTCTGTCTGATAATTATGACATCATTGCATATCATGGTTTTACCCTACAAACAGGGTTGTGGTTGTTGAGGTCTTCAGTCCTGAGAGTGGTTTGATGCAGCTCTCCATGCTACTCTATCCTGTGCAAGACTCTTCATCTCCCAGTACCTACTGCAGCCTACATCCTTCTGAATCTACTTAGTGTATTCATCTCTTGGTCTCCCTCTATGATTTTTATCCTCCATGCTGCCCTCCAGTACTAAATTGGTGATCCCTTGATGCCTCAGAACATGTCCTACCAACCGATCCCTTCTTCTAGTCAAGTTGTGTCACAAACTCCTCTTCACCCCAATCCTATTCAATACTTCCTCATTAGTTATGTGATCTACCCATCTAATCTTCAGCATTCTTCTGTAGCACCACATTTCGAAAGCTTCTATTCTCTTCTTGACTAAACTATTTATCGTCCACGTTTCACTTCCATTCATGGCTACACTCCATACAAATACTTTCAGAAACGACTTCCTGACACTTAAATCAATACCCAATGTTAACAAATTTCTCTTCTTCAGAAACGCTTTCCTTGCCATTGCCAGTCTACATTTTATATCCTCTCTACTTCGACCATCATCAGTTATTTTGCTCCCAAATAGCATAACTCCTTTACTACTTTAAGTGTCTCATTTCCTAATCTAATTCCCGCAGCATCACCCGACTTAATTCGACTACATTCCATTATCCTCGTTTTGCTTTTGTTGATGTTCATCTTAAACCCTCATTTCAAGACACTGTACATTCCGTTCAACTGCTCTTCCAAGTCCTTTGCTGTCTCTGACAGAATTACAATGTCATCGGCGAACCTCAAAGTTTTTATTTCTTCTCCATAGATTTTAATACCTACTCCGAACTTTTCTTTCGTTTCCTTTACTGCTTGCTGAATATACAGATTGAATAGCATTGGGGAGAGGGTAAAATGACCCAATAAGTGGGATAAATTGGAGCAAGGAATGGTATAAGTTTTTTAATTTTGAACGTCTTCTAGTCCGAGAATGACGCAAAATACAGTCATTGAATATCATGTTCATTAAACAAAAGAAAAAATAACATTGTTTACAAAAAGGAAATAGCGAAATTATCAGTTAAGTTATCTACGTAATAGATACAAAACAATAATAATAGTTTTCCTATCATATAGGGACAAAACGAAGAAGAGGACTCGAATATATAAATGTATTCAGTAATTAGTCTCTTGCATATCTGTAAAACAACTAACGCTTTCAGACAAGAGTTACAGTTATAGTTGTCAGCAGTGTCCCAATCATTGCATTCAGAATGACACCAAAGAAATACACCGGTACTATTTATCGCTATCTTTGTCGAATTCAACACATATTACGAACAGATATTTGCCCCCGGTATGTTGCGCTGGATGGGGCTCTGTCTAGCAGAAATGCCATTATGAACACCAGTGACGTCATTTCTTAATTCACCCGCCGCCCAAGACGTTATCTGGGTTTTATGGGTGTACGTCACTAGGATCTGAAAGGAGGAACCAATTCTTACAAAAATGATGCGTTATGTTACTTTGACTTTGATTAAATATGTTAACGTATTGGGGTAAAAAATGCAGTCGGCCTATGTGCGTCAAAGTACACCATCAAACATGGCTTATATAAAACTATACTTCTACACTCTCACTTTGCTTGAGAGAAATAATACTTATGTAATCGTGAGTGTTAATGTACAGAGACAGGCAAAACAACAAAAACTTGTAATTTGACATAATATGAAACGTCTTACCTCTTAAAAACTAGACATCAAATATTAGAACAAACAAAAGATAAAACACACCCTTGCTTCTTGCGCGACAACAGTCAAGTAAATCGGTTCCCACATTCTGTATGCTTCCTTGTATAAATGAGCATCAGGTGGCGTCACCGATAAATTAAGACTAGCTGTCACAGTTAAATACATATTGTCGTGCGTCATTTAACTCGCTGCGCCAAATTCCCCCACTCTCCCCTATCGAATGACAGACTGCTCTGTGCCTGGAGATTTCCTAGCAAACAAAACACAGTACCTCATTCCTAACGGAGAAAAACCGTCTGACTTAAAATAACATCGGGCGTACTCCAAGGGACCTTCATAGTTTACAAACTGAGTATGGTCAGAAACAGTCTGGAAAGTTAGTAGGCGTATTGGAGGGAATGTTGCTCTGAGAAGTAATTGTTAAGAAAAATTCGATACGTTATGCATTTTCCATATTACTGAAGTTAGCTAATCAGGTCGCTGTGCGAACAAATTTAAGCGATCCGCTAGATGCAGTTAGTGACAGTTGTTCTCGTAGCGTAGATGGTAGCACAGGAAACTGCTCAGCCTTTAGGTCGGGTTCGGCCTTCACTAACTCACTAACGCTCCGTGTCCAACATTACTATCGATATCTTGTTCGATTGTAGCAAAGCAAACGACGAACACGTTTGGCGACACCGTCCCTGGCGGGCTGAATTGAATTTGAACTCGCAACCGATTCACTGGATAACTTCAATACTAATTAACTCGGAAACGGAGAAACGTATCCTTTTTTTTCCCTTAACAATTATTTCTCAGCATAATCTACCCTCCAGCAACATTACAAGCTTTTCACGCTGTTTCTGACTATCATGTATGTAAATAACCTAGTGAATAACGCTGGAAGCTCCGTGAGACTTTTCGCGGAACTGGTGTTGTAAGTATGGAAGTCTCAGCTCTAGTTAATTGTAGTGACATAAAGGAGGACATACAGAGGATAGACGCATGATATTGTGTTTGAAAGTTGACCTTCCACGTAGACAACTGTAAAGTATTACTTATAAATAAGTAGAAGACCCGTTACTGTATAATTACACGGTTTCATAATGCTCACTGGATGCAGTCACATCCATTTAAACGTCTCCTTAGAAAAATTATACATGACTGTGTTTAAACTGACACACAATATTTTTTTTAGCGCAACGCAATCTGACTTTCAATAATCCCTGCAAAAGAATGGCCCTGACTAACATTAACCTATACCTTTCACAAATCACTTACCTCACAAAAATCATCGTTACTGGAACTACTGCAATTCAGCGAGTGCCACTCATGCCAGCTAAATAAAAGATTCAAACTACGGAAGGCACTAACTATTGATAGGCGTAGATAGCAAATGAAAGATTTTAATAGAGAACAAACAATGTATTTACCTTAATATTCATAATATATATAGCAGTTCATGACATCCAGTCTTACAAATTTCAAAACTCCGGCATTCCTCTCCCCACATCCACCACTGCTGGCGTCTCACCTCCAACTGCGCAACGCTACGCACTGTTCACATCCAGCTGCCCAACACTACAATGGCAGACAACAATGCAAACTAGCCACAGACTGCACGCAGCACAGCCAGTGATTTTCATACAGAGCGCTACGTAATGTTGCCAATAAGAAAACATAAACAGCCTACTTACATAGCCCCCATGCTCCCCACAAAAAATTTTACAAATTGTTTTGGGCACTGGCCAATACACATTTAAAAAAAAATTTTTCATAATTACAGTAAGAAAGATATCAAATGTACACACTTATTAATACAATGTTGGTCAAAAGCTAAAATTTTCTCACAGTCCATAAAGACAGTCCTGATCATTCATCACATTAAAACTGCCGTTTCTTTTCTCAAAGTCTGAGCAGTAAAAGACAATGCACACAGAAGTAGTGGATTTCCATGCAATCTTGAAGAAGTAGTGTTGTCCTTCCAACAGAAAGACAATGCTGACTCTTGACATGCAGACAGGTAATGGGTCGCAACAGAGCAAACCCACAGCAGAGTCAGTCGAAGTTTTGAAAGATATTGGTAGGTAGGTCATCACAGAACAGACCACTGTAGTCCTGTTAGAGATTACGGTATTGGTGGGCCACCAGATGTGCAGACCCACTGCAGTCCTTGTAGAAATAATGGTATTGATGGATCATCAAAGGTGTAGACCCACTGTAGTCCTTGTAGAGATGGCCAGCAGCCATCTGCTGCGACTGTGCAGGTGCACAATCACCATCGAAGAGTCTTGCGGAGAATATAGCAAGTCCATAAACCACCACTTGTGCACTCACACAGTTTTTGGAATTGTCCTTAGAACCAGCAATGCTGTTATCCAGTCCCTTGCTGAATTATTAACACACGTGCAAACACTAACAGTCCCTACTTCTCACATATTGTCCATATACTATGACCAACAGAAACGTGTGCAGTGAAATGTAAGTTACAAATTACTTAATTTGATGAACTGGTGTCAGTTACAATTTTATAACATAAGAATACAATTACAAAGGTACATAATACATCATTAAGGAACATAGCAATACAGATAACATTCGTAGTACAGGCTTTACAAAAGAATCGAAATAACATATACATCAGTGTTACAGGAATTATGACATAAGTACATGCATATAGATCAGAATAACTTTTGAAACATCAACTTCACATATGGGCAACAAAACAGAACAGATAAATAATGTCTAAACATCATTACAAAGTAAATAACATAGTATTAGAAAAATTCTACAACGTAACTCATATCAGCTAAACACATAAAGACAGGAAAAACACAAATATACAAGAGTACACAAACACATAGCAGAATAACACAAGAGGAAAGGGCAGGGTTTGTTTTCAGTGTAACATTTGGTACTGCAGTCCAACCTAAAACTTCATTCCATAGATATTCCGTCTTATTTCAACATTTGTTTCCACCAAAAAAATCCTATCCAAGCATGCTTTCTGTATTTATATGTTCACATATTTCTTACCTCATTTTTTATTTTCCATTATCTTACCTCATCATTTATTTCCAAGAAAATCCTACATAAACCTGTTGTCCCTAAACCCTACTTTTTTGCTCATATCCTCTTTCAAAATACTTTATTACATGGTGGCGCTAACACACTACTTTCGTCTTCACTGTCATTTCTCGGTTTACTTTGGAGCCTAGTATTACGTTTTTCACCCGCCATTATTGTCACAATATTTCACACGATAACACAGAAAAGCACAATTTGAAGAGCAAAAATAAGAGAACACGTTAACATAGCACTGAAAAAAATATCTAGTTAATTGCAGGCGCAGCTGCGAAATACTTGGTGCAAATTCACATGCGTGCTACACCTGTTTTACTGTACAACAATGAAAGACTGCAACTACAAAGGAGATTCTCTCTACAATTACGCGCTAGCAATAAACTAAAGCTGCACTAGTTACACAAACTACAAGAAAAAATTAGAAGCTTTCAGTGAGGTATCCTCGGCTAAGGGTCGACGTATGGAACGTCCCCTTTGAACAATTAAACATGACTGTGTTTAAACTGACACACAATATTTTTTTTAGCGCAACGCAATCTGACTTTCAATAATCCCTGCAAAAGAATGGCCCTGACTAACGTTAACCTATACCTGTCACAAATCACTTACCTCACAAAAATCTTCGTTACTCGAACTACTGCAATACAGCGAGCGCCACTACTGCCAGCTAAATAAAAGATTCAAACTACAGAAGGCACTAACTACTGATAGGCATAGATAGCAAATGAAAGATTTTAATAGAGAACAAACAATGTATTTACCTTAATAGTCATAATATATATAGCAGTTCATGACATCCAGTCTTACAAATTTCAAAAAAATGGTTCAAATGGCTCGGAGCACTATGGGACTCAACTGCTGAGGTCATTAGTTCCCTAGAACTTAGAACTAGTTAAACCTAACTAACCTAAGGACATCACAAACATCCATGCCCGGGGCAGGATTCGAACCTGCGACCGTAGCGGTCTTGCGGTTCCAGACTGCAGCGCCTTTAACCGCACGGCCACTTCGGCCGGCACAAATTTCAAAACTCCGGCATCTCTCTCCCCACATCCACCACTGCTGGCGGCTCACCTCCAACTGCGCAACGCTACGCGCTGTTCACGTCCAGCTGCCCAACACTACAATGGCAGACAACAATGCAAACTAGCCACAGACTGCACACAGCACAGCCAGTGATTTTCATATAGAGCGCTACGTAACGTTGCCAATAAGAAAACATAAACAGCCTACTTACACCATTAAATACCTGCGAGTGAGCGTACAGAGTGATCTGAAGTGCAGCGACCACACGATACTAACCAGAGGTGAGGCTGATACGTGACAGAGACTCGTTGAAAGTATCATCAGAAAGAGTAATTCATCCAAAAAGCAGGCAACTTATAAAACCGTCGTTTGACCAGTACTCGAATATTGCTTGTCAATTTTACCAGATGGGATTGGTAGCGGAAATTTAGAGAGTCCGCTGAAGAGGAACTAGTTTCCGAACAGATTCTGTCAGCGAGCACGAAAGCGTGATCAATATCCTTGCCGGTGAACTATCTAGCAGCAGTCGTTAGCTGGCGACCCTTAGCTTCTAGAGCTTCCTACAGTTTCTTGCCTTTTGTGGCGGAGAGGGTCGTGCGACACTACTGCCAAGACGTTTCTAAAAAGTCGCTTAAAAGACCATAGAGTCAAACTGTCAAAGTATTCACAATACCTCATTTTACTCTATGGTACTCGAAGTAATTATTGCCCTTTTAATTCGCAGGTGACTGATTGCAGAGAAGCGGAAATAAAGTGGCATGTTTTCTCAGTTAGCTCATAATGCGAGAACATTCCCAGAGCTGTGGTAGAGGATTTGCTGATGCTCCAGCCTGCTTAGTCTATTGGCTTAGGTAGGCCCGGAGGATTTACTGCGGAAACAGGTCGGCTGAAAATTGCTATAACAGGAGAACTTTCTCACTGGTGCGTAAAACATATGGTTGAGAGGAACTGAAAAAGTGCATGCCCCAAGGTTAGTATCCACGAAGTTCTTGATTCAACGTGCAGACGAACCTTGGAAGATTTTTACCAGCAAGTTAAAGACTGCCAATAGCCTCTTCCCGCGGTGGGGAGTGGGACCGTGTGGTTCTGAAGTAGGGGAAAAAGGATATGGGGAAAAGAGAGACACTTGAACGGTGTAGCGCTGCATTGTGTTCGTGAGCGGCTAGCGAATGATGATGGCGCGGACACAGCTATGGATGGCAACTGGCTCGAGCAATGAACAGCCGTCCGACCAATGAAACGATAAGGCACTGAACCATTTCATCTGTATTAAATGAGGGTGTCCGAGTGGAGAGCACAAATATTTCTGATGCAGTTGTGAATAAAATAAAGAGGAAACGAATTGAAAAGTGTAGTGGAAGTACCTTGCAGAGAGGAAACTGAAGTACAGTTTCAAAATTAATACCTTTCCAATGTGGGGTAGATTATGTAAGTTAAGCGAAAATTTAATCAAGTATATTTTTGCAACTGGATACGAAGCAGTTACATTAAATCAGGTGTTACTGATTAAGTTACGTTAGAAAGTGAGACAATAAAAGTAGTAGATCGGTTTTGATATTTAAACAGCAGAATGACTGATGCTGGGCGAAGTAGAGGGGACAGTAATCGCAGACTGCCAATATCAAGAAAAGAATTTAAGAAGGATTTTTCAACACAAAAATATAAGTTTAAGTGTCAGGAAGTCTTTTCTGAAGGTATTCATATGAACTGTTGGACTGTAGGCCTGTTTGTGAAAGTGAGACAATAAAAGTGGTAGATCGGTTTTGATATTTAAACAGCAGAATGACTGATGCTGGGCGAAGTAGAGGGGACAGTAAACGCAGACTGCCAATATCAAGAAAAGATTTTAAGAAGGATTTTTTAACACAAAAATATAAGTTTAAGTGTCAGGAAGTCTTTTCTGATGGTATTCATATGAACTGTTGTACTGTAGGCCTGTTTCTAAGTGAAACGTTAGCGATAAACAAGAGGAGTATAGAAGTTTAGGAAATGTGGTGCTGGAGAAGAATGTTGAAGATTAAATGGGTAGATCGAATAACGAATGAAAAGGTTGTGACTTGAATGTGGGGAAAAAATAAATTTATGGCACAACCGAACTAAAAGATGGAATCGGTTGATAAGAGACATACTGAATAGTCAAGGAAACGTCAGTTAGGTAATGGAAGGAAGCGAGCGGATGAAAAAAAATTAGAGGGACACCAAGGCTCGACAACAGTACGCATGTTGAAACGGATGTAGGTTGCAGTACTTTTCATAGATAAAGAGGCGAGCGCTTGCGCAGCATACACCACCATGGAGAGGCGGATCAAACCAGTCTTCGAACTGAAGGCCGTATGACCATGGAATCCATTTAACTGATCAGAATAAATCATGTTTATGATAATCCCCTCTCAGTAGGTACTTTATGCATGTGACTGCTTTAGGCGTTTATATGTAGTCTTTCAGTACCAAATTCAAATCTCCCTGCATACCTGATACTATGAATGAATATAAGGTCTTCTAGACTGAACAGCCTATTAATGAGGTTAATACCTCTTGTTCCACAGAGGTCTGAATGTTGAGTTCGGTTACTGAATAACTTGAGTGGCAGAAAGTCACGGGAAGGACAGTCTCGTTTGTAGAAGTGCGGTATATGACGTCAAAATCATGCACCTTATAGTCTGTGTACAGTCACGATATCTGAGCCGTCTGTTATACACTGAAGCGCCAAAGAAACTGATAAAGGCATGTGTATTCAAATACAGAGATATGTAAACAGGCAGAATACGGCGCTGTGGTTAGCAACGCCTGTATAAAATAACAAGTGCCTGGCGGCAGTTGCTAGATCGGTTACTGCTGCAATGGCAGGGTATCAAGGTTTAAGCTAGCTTGAACGTATAGTCGGCGCACGAGCGCTGGAACGCAGCATCTCCGAGGCAGCGATGAAGAAGGGATTTTCTCGTACGACAATTCCACGAGTGTACCGTGAATATCAGGAATCTCGTGATGCATCAAATCTCGGACATCGCTGAGGCCAGAAAAAGATCCTGCATGGATGGGACCAACGACAACTGAAGAGAATCGTTCGACCCGACGGAAGTGCTGCCCTTCCGCAAATTGCTGTGGATTTCAGTGCTGGGCCATCAACAATTGTCAACGTGTGAACCATTCAACTAAACATCAATGGCATGGGCTTCCGGAGCCGAAGACCTACTCGTGTGCCCTTGATGACTTCACGAGACAAAGCTTTATGTCTCGACTGGGCCTGTCAACATCGACATTGGACTGTTGATGACTGGAAACATGTTGCCTGGTCGGACGAGTCTCGTTTCAAATTACACGATAAATCAGTCAAGTCTAAAGGCCGTAAATTCAAGTAAATACCCAGGATTTACAATTACGAACAACTTAAATTGGAAGGAACACACAGAAAATGTTGTGGGGAAGGCTAACCAAAGACTGCGTTTTAGTGGCAGGACACTTATAAAATGTAACAGATCTACTAAGGAGATTGCCTACACTACGCTTGTCCGTCCTCTTTTAGAATACTGCTGCACGGTGTGGGATCCTTTCCAGATAGGACTGACGGAGTACATCGAAAAAGTTCAGAGAAGGGCAGCACGTTTTCTATTATCGCGAAATATGGGAGAGAGTGTCACAGAAATGATACAGGATTTGGGCTGGGCATCATTAAGAGAAAGGTGTTTTACGTTGCGAAGGAATCTTTTCACTAAATTCCAATCACCAACTTTCTCCTCAGAACGCTAAAATATTTTGTTGACACCGACCTGCATAGGGAGAAACGATCACCACAATAAAATAAGGAAAGTCAGAGCACGTACGGAAAGATGTAGGTGTTCATTCTTTCCGCGTGCTATACGAGATTGGAAATTAGAGAATTCTGAAGGTGGTTCGATGAACCCTCTGCCAGGCACCTAAATGTGATTTGCAGAGTATCCATGTAGTTGTAGATTTAGATTTGTATCGAGCGGATGGACGTGTACGGGTATGGAGCCAACCTCATGAATCCGTAGATCCTGCATGTCAGCAGGGAACTCTTCAAGCTGGTGGAAGCTCTGTAAAGGTTTGTGACGTGTGCAGTTGGAGGGATATGAGCCCCGTGATACGTCTAGATACGACACTGTGTGTGTGTGTGTGGGGGGGGGGGGGGGTGACACGTACGTAAGCATCCTGTCTGATCAGCTACATCCACTCATGTCCATTGTGCATTCCGACGCAATTGGTCAATTCCAGCAGGACAGTGCGACGCCTCACATGTCCAGAATTGCTACAGAGTGGCTCCAGGAACACTCTTCTGAGTTTAAATACTTCCGCTGGTCACCAAACTCCCCAAACATGAACATTATTGAGCATATCTGGGATGCCTCTGCACGTGCTGCAGGATTCATGGTGTCAATGCCCTCCAGCACTACTTCAGACATTAGTCGAATCCATGCCAAGTCGTGTTGTGGTAATTCTGCGTGCTCACGGAGGTGCTACACGACATTTGGCAGGTGTACCAGTTTCTTTGGCTGTAGAGGGTAGATACAGTAGGTGTGTGATAAACATGGCAGCACGTTGCGAGTTTCCAGACAAGAGGGTAAATGCTTTTGAGATGTAATGTTACAGAGCTGATGGTTAGTTGGCACATCGGATGGCAGAAGAGATACTGAATGGAATAGAGGAAACAACGGCTTTGTGGTCCAATGTAACTAGAATAAAGGACGGGGATATAGTATTCAATCTCTGGCAGCGACTTTCCGGAGGGAGGTAAGACTCTAAAGGGATGCCAACACATCAGTACAGCAAGCAGGCCCAAATGGATGTAGGCTGTAGCACTTTTGTTGAGATAAAGAAACTTGTACTGCTTAGACTAGTCTAGTAAGCTGTACCGTAACGGTCTTGCAAATGAGGACTACCACAGTAACAATAACTATAACATGGAAAGCTGTTATAAAGTGTAGATGTTGAACTTTCCTGTTCCTGAACGTTTAAGCGTTGATTTTTAAATGTTTATTTGCGCAACGAACTTTTTTTCCTGATAATATCTAACTGTTGTGAAATGTTAGCGAATCTCCGACATGCCAACTTTAATAGTGGTAGTTGAAACATCTGAGTCTTTATCTTGATAAAGAGTTCCGATGTGTCTTCGCACTGAAGAAGCTATCTGCTACATATGCGTATGATACGCGCTGTGTTATATTGTGATGATAGTGAACTCTGCTTTAGTACATCGATATTTTCTTGATGTTGAATCGCAGGTAAATGATTAAACGAAGTAAGAGACTTAAAATATAACTATCTATTTCCACCCAGTTTTCCGGCACTAACTGTTACCGTATGGTATTACTACTGATTGCACCAAATTTATCACTATCTCAACATTTTGTTACAAATAATACTTGTTCGACAATTTTCTTATTCATTCGTCACACCTGTCTGTGCCTTTTGGCCACTCAGTATAGAATCTATGCAGTGAATTAAAAAGAGCCTAATAAATTGCTTATGTTAAGTAGAAACGATATTGTAATGAAATATGAATCCAAAGAACATACTTATTGAACTGGGTGTACGTTGTTGTGCGTCCTTACACATAAGTTTAGCTCTGTAAAAGTTTTCCTTTGACTTTAACTTTTCGACTGAATGGCAGTTAATCTTCCTATTGTTTGCGAAAATTGCATTACCGAGAAGAAGACATATGGTTACAATTGAATTTATTCCACAGATTAGTGAGATGATTATATGTAAACGGTCAGAATTACAAAACTGAAACTTGAAACGATAGAATTCAGTACTTTGGGAAGCTGCCACGTGCTGCAGTTAGAGCCTGTAGACGTCGTAGCGTGGAATTACAGACAACAAGGACATGCCGCCGGAGAACACATTGCCACACCGTTTGTAGGCGCGTCCATAAACCGTCGACAGTGCTTGCAGAAGGACCAGAACGAGCAATCACGTTCGGTAAGCGGCACATCAGAAATACGTGCAGCCCGGGGAAGCAATAGTGTCCTTTGTTCCTCCAAAAAGGCTTGTACGTTCCTCGCCATATGTGGTCGAGCATCGTTCAGATGGTTCAAATGGCTCTGAGCACTATGGGACTTAACTTCTGAGGTCATCAGTCCCCTAGAACTTAGAACTACTTACACCTAACCAACCTAAGGACATCACACACATCCATCCATGCCCGAGGCAGCATTCGAACCTGCGACAGCGGTGGTCGCGCGGTTCCAGACTGTAGCGCCTAGAACCGCTCGGCCACTCCGGCCGGCTCGAGCATTGTTCTGCTGAAATAAGATATGTGAGCTGCCTGCTTGAGGGTCATTGTCTAAGACTAGGTGTTATTTGGATTGCCCTCGTTATTTAAGAGGTCACACTGCACTCTGTGTCCAGTGACGTCGCAAACCATAACCCTGGACATTTGTCCGCTCTGCCGCTAAAGAATGCGGTCTGCCCGATTTCGTTCGGAACATTACCGTATAACACAAGTGCAGTCATCACTGCAGAGAAGTCAAAGTTATACTCGTGGGAAAACACAACATTTTATCACTCAGCACGCCAATAACAGCGTTCATGTGTCTATTCACACGTCATGGAACGTTGGCAGCTCCTTGCCAGCGGAAACCAACGCAATGGCTAGTGTGCCGCGAATACAGCTCTTAGCAGACGGTGTCGAAGCCTCAACATGGACATGTTCACACCGGTTGCAGTGTCAATACTGGGGACGAAACTGTTCTGTCGGTAACGGACTTGCGGAAAACTTGGTGGTCGTCCTCCGCTGTGGTCACTTTGCGAGGTCCAGTATCCACTCGTCGCTGTGTATAAACCTCTTCTATCTACTGGTTCTACACATGCATCACTGTCGTAGTAGTAGCACTTCAGGACCCGTAAAGTCGCGACACGACAATCCTGTTCCCCAGAGACCAATCAATCTGCCCCATTAGCTCACACTGGCATACTGATATTACATCCTTCGACGTAAAGGGAGCATAGCGGCAATTACTTGCACGTTTCCACATCATTTGAAGGCTCTGCACGACTTAACGCGAACCGGCCGGTGTTGCCGTGCGGTTCTAGGCGCTTCAGTCTGGAACCGCGTGACCGCTACGGTCGCAGGTTCCAATCCTGCCTCGGACATGGATGTGTGTGATGTCCTTAGGTTAGTTAGGTTTAAGTAGTTCTAAGTTCTAGGGGACTGATGACCTCAGAAGTTAAGTCCCATAGTGCTCAGAGCCATTTGAAGCATTTTCTTTTTTTGTTTTTTGACCTAACACTGATCTCCCAGTCACAAAAGAGAGGGCGCTACTGGGCCAACCTCCCTGAAATCTTCATCACTTATTTGGTTCTACTGTTATACGAGTACATATCCTCTGATTTTAGACTGGTTCAGATAGATTCCTTCTGAGTGTTACAATTTTCACCAGCGGCCTTGCCGCACTGGAAACACCGATACTCATCATGTCACCAAACTTAAGCACTGTCATTCTTAGCGAGCACATCGATGGGTGACCGTCCGGGAGTACTGAGCGCTGTTTGAAATGGGGTGCACTCAACCCTTGTGAGGTCAATTGAGGAGCTACTTGACTGAGAACTAGTGACTCCGCTCACTAAAGCTGACAACGGCTGGGACAGTGGAGAGCTGACGACATGCCTCCGTATGCAGTGACGCCTATCGCCTGAGGATGACACGGCAGTCCACCGGCACCGTTGGGCCCCCGGAAACCTGTTCCGATGGAGTTTAGTTTAGTTTAGTTGCAATTTTCACAAACGGTACTGTGATTAATAAACTGTTGAGAGAAAATAATTCATACACGTTTCTATGCAGCGCAGATTGACGTGAAATTGTAGCTGCGCGCGGAATTATTGTAGCGACCTGCCCGCCTGATTAATGGGTGGCGTGCAGGAAGGGCGGTCTTCACAATGGCGCGACATATTGTCGTCCTCCCCGGACGTGCCCCACGCTGAGTTGCGGCCGGTCGTGCTGTGACGTACGAGCGGCCAAATCGGAGCGCGCGCTATTGGACTGCGCACAGTTGATTTGCCAGCGACAGTTATTGGGGCCGACTGCGAGGAGCGCCGCGGTCAGAAATTGACAGGAAACAAGTTGGTTCGGCGTGCCGTGCCCGCCCGCTGATGACGTAGCACTCGCGGAAAGCTTAATGTGGCGGGAAATTTGTGCTCGGTCGGTCCGTCATCCGCGTCCACTCCTCGCACGCTGATTGTCCCCGTTGACGGTTGCGAACGCCTTTTTCTGGGCGGAACTGATGCAGTGTGTATGCTCACTGGACGAGGGTAGTTTGAAAATTTTCCGGAATGAAATAGAAAGAAACGGGTTACCCCAGTGAAACGTTTTAATTGTTCAGTGTAGTCTCTATGGCAACCAGTCCACGAATTTTTTACCATGACAACGCCTCTTATGTATGGGCGCGCATTCTCGTGATGAAAAATGACTTTCGTCCATGCCATACCTGGTCTTCTCTCGTGTATCTTTTTCTGTATTTGGTTCTGGATGTTAGCGTAGTATTGTCCTGTGGCCGCGGTGGCCGAGCGGTTCTAGGAGCTTCAGTCAGGAACCGCGTGATTGCTACGGTCGCAGGTTCGAATCCTGCCTTGGGCATGGATGTGAGTGATGTCCTTAGGTTAGTTAGGTTTAAGTAGTTAGAAGTTCTAGGGGACTGATGACCTCAGATGTTAAGTCCCATAATGCTCACAGCCATTTGAACCATTTTTTGTAATTGTTTGACCAGTGGGTACATAATGTGTCAGCAGAATCCCTTTCTGATCCCAGAAGACTTACGCCTTGACCGTATTGCATTTGCTATCTTTGGTTGTGATTCAGTTCGTTTCCACTGCTTTGACTGTTTCTTTGTTTTTCTTTTTTCTCAGGTTATAGCAGTGGACGAAAGTTTCATCTGTGATTACAAACCGGAGAAAAGAATTTTGTTGGTTACTCTGCAAATGAGTCAAATATTGTTGGGACATTTCCAGTCTGATGCGTTTTTGATCCTGTATTAAGAGTCGCACCCAGCCAACAGATAATTTTCTCATGTCCAGTTTCCACCGTTACAATGCGAAATACCCACTCAGATGACGTACCTACAACTTCAGCAATTTCTCGCACTTGCAGTTGTCGACAATCTGCGACCGTTTATGCATTTTTTGCAATAGTTTCTGGAGTGGTGACACTTTCTTCCATGTCAAACCTATCCATTTTTTCGCTTACCTTTAGGCATAGTTGGCCCTGGCCGAACACTAAGTAGATCAGCTATACCGATGAAATTTAAACTAGTTTGTCCACTTGTCAACAGATGAATAAAAAATGGTTCAAATGGCTCTGAGCACTATGGGACTTAACATCTATGGTCATCAGTCCCCTAGAACTTAGAACTACTTAAACGTAACTAACCTAAGGACATCACACAACACCCAGTCATCACTAGGCAGAGAAAATCCCTGACCCCGCCGGGAAACGAACCCGGGAACCCGGGAGTGGGAAGCGAGAACGCTACCGCACGACCACGAGCTGCGGACACAGATAAATATGAAGGAGCAGAATCCTCCAGCGTGTTCTGAAAACTGGCATGAATTTTCTTCGCTTTAATATCTTTCTGTACGGATCACTTAATCACTACTCTAATCTCTATTTTTTCCATTTTCACAAATCACTGTAAGTGAACATCAACAGAGAGACATCCATACCATAGATCTCTCGTCTCGTGGTTACTAATAAAGAATGAACAATTATTACGCATGTACCTCGTTGGGTTAGTGCTGAAGTCTGGTGGCAATTCTGCGGAATTTTCGAAGTGTTCTAATAACTCTCACGAAGCGTCATGGTCAGGTTGCTGCTGTTCGTGTATTACTTTTAAGTGAGGTCGCAAATTTAATCACGAGTATCGAATTTATTTTGATAGAAGTGGGTCGGTGGCACAGTAGGAAAGCGGCAGACTACGGATCCAATAGACCTGAATTCGATCTGCGATCTGTCTTAGGAATACAATCTCTACTTATTTCATTTCCGGCAATATTTTCTAACGTGGACAACACCGAGTTGCTTTGCGGTTCGTGGACCAAGTTAAACTGTAAGTGCCCCTATAACTGGGTGGATAAGTCAGCTCAAAGGTCGGAGGAAGGTAATAGCGAACTACCTCCAATAGAATCAAGTCTATTGAAGCACTGTGCTGTCAAGTTATGATAAGCTGTAATGGTATGTTTACCACCAATCTCAAGTTCCTGTTTCGTTCTATTGATATACAGGGTGACTGAATAATCCGTTAACATTTGATAATCCCTTAGTTTACGGAATAATGCAGGTAGAGAGCGAAAATTTGACACACATGCCTAAAATGAAATGAGGTTTCATTGAAACAAGAAATTAGTGCAAAAACTGCCAGCAGATGGCTCCGGACAGGAACAGATCAGTGACGCCTCATGAGAATCGTCTAAAAACGCGGCTGTGGCTAGAGAGGCGGGAGATGCGCCAGAAACTGCGGTACGTTGACTTACGAGGGGCGACAATAAAGCAATGAGACTGATGTGAAAAAAATGTTGCTTACCGTTTTAGACAAGTTTAGTGTTGTCTCCTTCAAAGTGGTTCCCTTCTGATTGCACACAATTTTTCCAGCGCTTCTGCCATTGATGGTAACACTTCCGGAACTCATTTCTGTAATATCCTCCAAGACACTCGTCACAGCTTTTTGGACATCTTGTGTTGTCTGAAAATGGTGTCCCTTGACCGCCGTTTTGACTCTTGGAAACAGAAAAAAGTCGCACGGAGCGATATCTGGTGAATAAGGTGACTGTGATAGTGCTGAAATTTGTTTTGAGGTTAGAAATTGCTGTACTGAGCAGTATGGGATGGCGCATTATCGTGATGCAGAATCCAATCTTTCTCATAACAAGATCTTCAGTTATTATTAGATGAACCGTTTCTCGATTGATGTTCAGTTCTTCTGCAATCATTTGCACGGATAATCTTCGGTCAGATCACACGAGTTCATGCACCCTGGCCAAGTTGACATCCGTCTATGAGGTTGATGGTCGTCCACTGCCGTCTTCATCTGCAGCATTCGTTCTGCCTTCACTAAACATTAGCCGGCCGCGGTGGTCTAATGGTTCTAGGCGCACAGTCCGGAACCGCGGGGCTGCTACGGTCGCAGGTTCGAATCCTGCCTCGGGCATGGATGTGTGTGATGTCCTTAGGTTAGTTAGGTTTAAGTAGTTCTAAGTTCTAGGGGACTGATGACCACAGAAGTTAAGTCCCATAGTGCTCAGAGCCATTTGAACCACTAAACATTATATGCCAATGAAAAACTTGGTCTCTTGACATAACCTCCTCTCCAAAAGCCTTCTGAAGCCTACCGGAAGTTGTCGTCGTGTTTTCGCCCAAATTAACGCAAAAAGAAAAGGTATACTGTTGCACAATATTTTGTGGTTCCATTTCCGTGACGAGAGACACAAACACGTGTTAACTCATTACAGCACAACTCACGACTGAGCAGTTGCATCGATGTGCCGCTTGGACTAGAAGCAGCTTATGGGTCAAGGTCAAAGATATTGTGCCTACGCAAGCCTGCAGGGTTGCCACATCTTGCAAAGAAAATCCGTCTCATTACTTTATTGTCGCACCTCGTAATCAGAAAAGACATTGCTGGTGATGCTTTACAATCGGAATGGAGAATCTGCTACTGCAGCTTTACTATCCTGTCGCCATAAGAAGCGTATTCGAATGTGTTAAGGTCCTTGACAAGTGTCACTGTGAAGAAAATGATCACAAAGTTTTTCTTGTCTTCACTACTAACTCTGCAAGTTTGTCGGGAGAGCTCTGATTCATCCTGTATTTGATAATTCATAGGGAAGTACTTACAATTTCAGGGTGCGTAAAATCATATGTCACAAATTTTAGAGATTTGTTGTTAGTAACAAAACATTACCAAAACTTCAAATGAACGTAGGTCCAAAAATCCTTTGTAAGGGAGATATCAAAGGAGTTATTATTCATGACACAGAAATGACACAATTAGAAAACCACTTAATTTACAAAAGTTGCTCGAAGAGACACCTCTTGCTTTCATGCATCCACTGAGTCTCCATTCCATATATTGTGGAGAAATGATAATGTTTTCTGTAAAATTTCGTTTATGATACGCTCCATCAGAACATCCACATTGGGTTGGATGTCGAATACACCAAGGATTTTAAATGTTTCCAAAAACAAAAATCCATTGGATTCAAATCTCGCCATCGGGCAGGGCATGAAAAGGGCCCCCCTCCCTCCCCCCCCCCCCCCCCCCCACCGATCAATTCATCTGCCCAGAAATTAATCGAGATACTGACGAAATGTCAATACAAAGTGTGGTGGAGCACCACAGTGTGTAAACCATTTTCAATTGGTGACATCTACAGGTACATCATGAAGTAAATATTGTAATTCATTTCTGAGAAACTCAGGTTACATTGTCCAGTAAGATGTTGTGGAAAGAAGTAGTGGGCAATGAGATGGTCATAAATGATTACATCCCACACGCTGAGGCTGAACCACTGTTGATTTCAGACTTGTCGCACTTCATGAGGGTTTTCATAAGTCCAGATATGACTGTTAAGATAGTTGAAGATCCGTTACGTGAAAAGTCAGCCTTATTAGTGAATAAGATGGTACATGCTTTGAACTGCAGAAACATAGAACATTGCCCTAACATGCATTGACAGAAAGTTATTCTTGGCTCAAAATCTACCTCATTTAATCCTTTCACCCGTTGAAGGTGGTACAGGTACAGATGATTTTCATGCAGAATGCTCCAGAACTTCATTTGATTAACTTCTTACATTCTCGGAGTTATTCTTCTCACAGCCGACAGAGTTCCATTCATAACAGAAGAATCCATTTTTCAAGCTCTGGTGTTCGTAAATTGCGTGGTCTTCAGCATCCGGAACTCTATCCTTGACCCTTTGTCTCACAAGCGTTGGTGGGGTTGCACAGACGTTCCCGCTCAAGGTAACTGTCTTCCACGGCAATGTTCAGCATAAAGATGTGCTGCGTCCGCATTCCGAACTGCTGGGCCGTGTAAATGGTGCATATCCGTCATTTCAGACGCTGGATACATCGTTGTGATGGTAACTATTCTAAAACACAACAAACGACAATCAGATAAAACAAAAGCCATGATTAACTGTAAACAAGAAATTGAATAAAAGTGCACATCTGAGATAAATTTCACAACCGGTAATCGCTACAGAGAATTCATCTCACTCTTCCGCAACGAAGACTTTCGGCTCTATGTTAACGTGGATCTTTTCGTAATTTTTTGATCTTAAGAACAAATCCTCAAAGTTTTTAACATTTTCTTTTATACACTCTGCCTAGTCACTGTCTATTAGATAACAAATTCATCCAAAAAATACTTCTGTTCGCATTCATGCTCATTGTGACTTTAGAAAACGAATTGTACTGTACTTAGTGTCGTTCTGCAACATCCTGCGTCCATCAGCGTCATTGAAGAAGCTGCTCAACAGCTCGCCACGGATTCCGCAAATGAAATAAGACGTGAAACTTGCCGAGTTTTCATGAAATCTCACCCACAAAGGAACAATATATCTGTACCACAGAGGCGACACTACGTAAGACACCCAGATGATGGCTCTTCCAGCTGATAAAAATAATGCTGCTGCTTTAATGTCCCATTACGACTCTCAAGATAAAATGTGCAGTTTGCTGACTGATACCACATACGGGGAGATTAGTAAAGACTTCATTATCCAGGTATTAAGAACGACTGCTTCGTTTCTGAAGGCGCCCCGCTTTCCGCCAGAAGTTGTGCGAAGATTGAAACCAAGGGGTGCAGTTCCTTATGTGCCCAACAATGAGTAACGTTAGCTCTCCAAACTATGTGTCTAGTTATTCAAAAAGATTTCGGGCTTGCAGCCGGTCGTCGTTAGCTTCCATCCACGATATTTCGACTGGACAACTATAAGCCCTCCGTTGCGTAATATATAGCGTGCAGCGAGTATTCCGCAATGGCGTCAAAATCATATGGACAGACGAACCACACCGCCTGCCAGCAGCGCCCTCGCTGGTGGAACTGCAGAACTCAGCTGTCTTCGGCGTTGTCAATTGCCGCGGCCATCGGAGTACTCTGACGTCTTCGTCTGGAGCATATCTTAGAGATGACGGCGTTCCACGCATTATCTAGCTGGTAGCCATTGTCACGGTTGATAAGATTGTCTGTCGTGCGAATTTCCACTGATTCTTTTATGACGGAGTCCCAAAAGGATGTTGCTGTGGCCAAAATTGTTGTCTTGTCATACTCCATTGAGTGTCCAGTGGAAATGCAGTGCTCAGCAGTTGCAGACTTGCTAGGTTGCAAAAGGCGAGTACAGCGCTGATGTTCAGTGCGACGTTCTTCTACTGTTCGCAATTTTATAAATTCCCGCCTTCCGCAATACCAGATCGTCTTTCACTGATCCTAGCAGGTCGGAAATCTTAGATGGTGGACGGAAAATTACTTTCACTTTGAAACCGTGGAGGATTCTTGCAATTTTGAATGAAATGTTGCCAACAAAGGGAAGAAAAGCTTAAGATTTAGTAGGCGTGCTCTCTTCTTTCTCCACTCCCTGTTTCTTTGGCTTAATTGTAAGTGCCTTGCTAATTTGCCGGGTAGAATAACCAATCTCTTTGAAAACCCTCTTCAGATGGGCAAGCTCTTCAGGCAAACTATCTGCATCTGACACTACATGAGCTCTGTGTACAAGTGTTTTAAGTACACTCATTGTTTGCGGTGAGTGATGGCAGCTGGACGAATTTAAATACATATCAGTATGTGTGGGCTTTCGATAAACCGAATGCCATCACTCTTCCGTCTAACTAGCACATCCAAGGAAGGGAGGCAACCATTTTTCTCTAATTCCATGGTAAACCGAATGTTCTAATGAATGGAGTTGAGGTGATCTAAAAACTCCCTTAATTTTTCTTCTCCATGAGGCCACACTACGAAAGTGTCATCCACGTACCTCCAAAAAACAGTTGGTTTGAGGGATGCTGATTCAAGTGCTCTCTCCTCAAAATCCTCCATAAAAAGGTTGGCCACCAAGGGAGACAAGGGGCTACCCATGGCGACGCTGTCAATCTGTTCAAAATATTCTTGGTCGAACATAAAATGTGTTGAGGAGAGAGCGTGGCGAAATAAAGCAGTGATTCCCACCTGAAACTTATTGCCAATCAGTTTCAAGGAGTCTGCAAGAGGTACATTTGTAAAAAGAGACACCACGTCAAAACTAACTAAAAGATCAGAAGTACTTAGGCGGAGAGCCCCCAGTCTATTGATAAAATCGGCCGAGTTATGTATGTGATGTGGACATTTTCCCACAAATGGCCTCAGCAAGGATGCAAGATGTTTGGCTAAACCGTAAGAGGGGGCCACAGTATTGCTCACTATTGGCCGTAAGGGTAGTCCGTCTTTATGTACCTTGGGAAGGCCATACAGTCTTGGAGGTACGCTGCCATATTTCACATATGTGTCTAGTATTTGGCATCGTTATTAAGCCCTCTGGTAGGAAAATGTGCTCATCACATACGCAACTCCGCGGACTTCAGTGGCAAGCTAAAATCATTGAAACTGAACAGTTCTGACCTTTTAGTCAGCTTCGATGAGGTGACTTTATTCACAAAGGATTCGCTTTCAAAATCCTTATCACTTACTGGTAGAAGGTTTGATAAAGATATATATGTTTGACACTCTGTCAATTGTTGGGGGCAATCTGAAGTTATATTACTTGTAAAAACCGGTTCGTCAATATCGCTTGTAAATCTTTTTATTGATTATCCATTTCGACAGATCTGTACTATCATCATAGGATCTTGTAACATGTTAACACAATGTCATGATCTTTACAAACTTGCAAGTCACATAGTGACGTTTGTAAAATGACACAACAGCACTATGTGGTTCACAAATTTGTAAAGATCATGAACTTCTGTTAATATGTTACAAGATGCCATTATGCCAGCACAGGTCTGTCAAAACATGTAATCAATTAAATGATTTACAAGCGATCTTGGGGAACCTGGTTTTTACGAACAGTGTTTTGTTAAAGAGATTTTAGCTTTATTAAAATGTATAAAGACCTCAACATACTTTTTATTTTAGACGGATTTTTTGAAGAGGCTGATGGTGTCGCCATGGGTATTTCATTGTCGTCCTTGGTGGCCAATTTATTTTTTGAGGACTTCGAGAAAAAGGCGCTGGAACCTGCTTTATTGTGAAAGTATGTTGACGACAAGTTTTTAGTGCGGCCCCAAGGGAAAGCTCAACTACAAGAGTGTTTAAACCATTTGTACTCCATCCATACACAAATACACTTTGCAGTGGAAATGGAAATAGAGGGATACCTTCCATTTTTGGATGTTTTGGTTCGACGCAAAGATGATGGCACCTTGGAACATATACTATATCGGAAACCGACGTTCACAGATACACTTACGTGCAAATAGCTGCCACCGTCCTTCGCAGACAATGAGTGTCCTCAGAACTTTAGTTCACAGATCACAGATCTTTTCAAGACGAAAGCAGTCTACAGGACGATCTACTACACTTAAAGAGTGTTTTAGAAGACAATGGATTTGGTTCACAGAAAACACGTAAGGCGCTACGAAGGAAACTAAAGGTGGCGATAAGGAATGCAGAACAGGACACGAAAAGTTTTAAATCCATGACTTTCCTGCCATATATGGGAATCCGATTCTCAAAAACAGGACGGATTCTCAGCAAGCACAAAGTGACTTATTGTCCTCCAACGAAGACACAGCATTTTTGGGTTCCGTTAAGGATGATTTGATGTAGCGGAAGGCCGGGATTTCCAAGATCCCCAGCGAGTGTGGCCTCTCATATATCGGACAGATGATTCGTACATCCATGAAAGATGTACAGAACAACGTAGTTACATCAGCCTCTTACAGCCAAAGAAATCGGCTGGGGCAGAACACTGTAGTGATACTCGTCACACTACATTTTAGCGTGTACATAGTCTTCCTGGGACTCGGTCGTGAAAGAGGCAACTGAAATTCTCTTGGCGACGAATTTAGTTAATAGAGATAGCTGCTTCGCCTTGGGTAAGTCATGGAATCCGGCGCTTTCTGTAAGAAACATACGAAGATGTCGGACAGCGCAGCTCAGAGTGACACATCAACATCCCAGCCTTGATCGACTGCCCAGCCACAGATATAATTCATGCGCAATGTAGCAATGTACTTCTTAGCCGCTGATGAACATCTCTGGCGCCCTGTGTATCTATGGCCGCACACACAGTGCGCAGTCCGCGAGTGTAATATAATGCAGTGAGTGCTGGAGCGTCAGTCTTTCGGCTCACTCTGAAGATAGTTCAGTTACATGCAGCCGAAATATTAGAAGAATCAGCTTAATTCATGCGGCTGCACACCCGAAATTTAGTGGAGCACTTTTTAAACAGTAATCTTTTCAGGTCACGCGAGCACCGTTGTTAGTCTAAAACACTTGAGCCATTATATTTCCAAAAGTAACTGCCTTAATAGTTTGTTAATACCCTTCCCAACGAATTCATTAATTAATAAACTTCATATTATCGCTCTTCCACTTCGGTTAGTGTGTGGTATGAGACCTTTCCTGAAATCTTGGTTATAGGCACAGTGTAGGGTAGCCCGAGAACATGGTTAGAGTGGAAGATGATAGTTTGGGTGGTGAGTTCGCGAAGCAATCGAATTTGAATGCTAAGCAATGGTTGGGGTAACAGATTGACTTGTTCCTTAGCCCAACCTATACGTTCGCGATATATTTAAGGCAAGTTTCATCAAAAAATTAAAACCGCAAAGTAAATTCAGAACACCTATATTTTGATGCAAAATTTGACATGTATCGTACATAAACTACGAAAAGTGGAAGGGAGGGCCCTCTACGTAGCTTTTACCTCCGCTTCTTACCTTTCGTAGAACCTTACTTTTACCGAATCGAGAAAACGATACAACAGCAGGTAGGTATTACAGTAGCTTACAAGAAGCCGACTAGAGCTAACAAACTTTTCGGTTGTTTCTGTCAAAAAAATGTGTGTGTAATCTTATGGGACTTATCTGCTAAGGTCATCAGTCCCTAAGCTTACACACTACTTAACCTAAATTATCCTAAGGATAAACACACACACCCATGCCCGAGGGAAGACTCGAACCTCCGCCGAGACCAGCCGCACAGTCTACATCTACATCTACATCTACATCCATACTCCGCAAGCCACCTGACAGTGTGTGGCGGAGGGTACCTGGAGTACCTCTATCGGTTCTCCCTTCTATTCCATTCTCGTATTGTTCGTGGAAAGAAGGATTGTTGGTATGCTTCTGTGTGGGCTCTAATCTCTCTGATTTTATCCTCATGGTCTCTTCGCGAGATATACGTAGGACGGAGCAATATACTGCTTGACTCTTCGGTGAAGGTATGTTCTCGTAACTTTAACAAAAGCCCGTACCGAGCTACTGAGCGTCTCTCCTGCAGAGTCTTCCACTGGAGTTTATCTGTCATCTCCGTAACGCTTTCGCGATTACTAAATGATCCTGTAACGAAGCGTGCTGCTCTCCGTTGGATCTTCTCTATATCTTCTTTCAACCCTATCTGGTACGGTTCCCACACTGCTGAGCAGTATTCAAGCAGTGGGCGAACAAGCGTACTGTAGCCTACTTCCTTTGTTTTCGGATTGCATTTCCTTAGGATTCTTCCAATGAATCTCAGTCTGGCATCTGCTTTACCGACGATCATTATTATATGATCGTTCCATTTTAAATGACTCGTAATGCGTACTCCCAGATAATTTATGGTATTAACTGCTTCCAGTTGCTGACCTGCTATTTTGTAGCTAAATGATAAGGGATCTTTCTTTCTATGTATTCGCAGCACATTACACTTGTCTACATTGAGATTCAATTGCCATTCCCTGCACCATGCGTCAATTCGCTGCAGATCCTCCTGCATTTGAGTACAATTTTCCATTGTTACAACCGCTCGAGATACCACAGCATCATCCGCAAAAAGTCTCAGTGAACATCCGATGTCATCCACAAGGTCACTTGTGTATGTTGTGAATAGCAACGGTCCTACGACACTCCCCTGCGGCACACCTGAAATCACTCTTACTTCGGAAGACTTCTCTCCATTGAGAATGACATGCTGCTTCCTGTTATCTAGGAACTCCTCAATCCAATCACACAATTGGTCTGATAGTCCATAGTCCACGACTGCAGCGGCCTAGACCGCTCGGCTAATCCCGCACAGCCGTTTCTGTCATCTGCTCCGAATGGACTGACTGGATGACAGAAATTACATCAGTTGTGCAACGGGTGCTAAAAAGGAAATGGCACACTTAAAAGACTTCTGCATGTCGGTTCTGCCAAAATCATTGGAAAATTAGTACTGGAGAAGGCTGAACTGATAATAGTTTTTCAGATTAACTCCGGTTTTGTTTGCTCTTTCTGAATACGCACAATAACAGGAAGCACACAGTAATGTGATTTACAAACACAAAACAAGAAACGCAAATGTAATCAGTGACATCAGGATGGTTTAATTGCGCCGTAAATCTAAACTACTGAACATTAAAATTGCTACACCAGGAAGAAGTGCAGATGATAAACGGGTATTCATTGGACAAATATATTATACTAGAACTAACATGTGATTACATTTTCACACAATGTGGGTGCATAGATCCTGAGAAATCAGTACCTCTGGCCGGAAATAACGGCCTTGATACGCCTGGGCATTGAGTCAAACAGAGCTTGGATGACATGTACAGGTACAGCTGCCCATGCCCAGGTCATCAAGAGTATAAAACTGGCGTATTGTGACGAGCCAGTTGCTCGGCCACCATTGACCAGACGTTTTCAATTAGTGAGAGATCTGGAGAATGTGGTGGCCAGGGCAGCAGTCGAACATTTTCTATATCCACAAAGGCCCGTACAGCACCTGCAACATGCGGTCGTGCATTATCCTTCTGAAATGTAGGGTTTCGCAAGGATCGAATGAAGGGTAGAGCAACGGGTCGTAACACATCTGAAATGTAACGTGGACTTTTCAATGTGCCATCAATGCGAACAAGAGGTGACCGACACGAGTAACCAATGGCACCCCATACCATCACTCCGAGAGATACGCCAGTATGGCGATGACGAATACACGCTTGCAATGTGCGTTCACCGCGATGTCGCCAAACACGGATGCGACCATCATGATGCTGTAAACAGAACCTGGATTCATCCGAAAAAATGACGTTTTGCCAATCGTGCACCCAGGTTCGTCGTTGAGTACACCGTCGCAGGCGCTCCTGTATGTGATGCAGCGTCAAGGGTAACCGCAGCCATGGTCTCCGAGCTGATAGTCCATGCTGCTGCAAAAGTCTTCGAACTGTTGGTGCAGATGGTTGTTGTCTTGCAAACGTCCACATCTGTTGACTCAGGGATAGAGACGTGGCTGCACGGTCCGCTACAGCCATGTGGATAAGATGCCTGTCATCTCGACTGCTAGTGATACGAGGCCGTTGGGATCCAGTACAGCGTTCCGTATTACCCTCCTGAATCCACCGACTCCATATTCTGTTAAGTCATTGGTTCTCGACCATGTGAGCAGCAATGTCGCGATACGATAAACAACATCGCGACAGGCTACAATCCGACTTTTATCAAAGTTGGGAACGTGATGGTACGCATTTCTCCTCCTTACATGAGGCATCACAACAACGTTTCACCAGGCAACGCCGGTCAACTGCTCTTTGTGTATGAGAAACCGGTTGGAAACTTTCCTCATGTCAGCAGTTGTAGGTGTCGCCACCGGCGCCAATCTTTTGTGAATGCTCTGAAAAGCTAATCTTTTGCGTACCACAGCATCTTCTTCCTGTCGGTTAAATGTCACGTCTGTAGCACGTCATCTCCGTGGTGTGGCAATTTTAATGGCCAGTAGTGTATGTGATGTTCACATTCAGATAACAAATGAGTGCGATTTCCAAAAATTCGATGATTTGTTCAAGAGAAAGCGGTTCACAAAATATACAAGTGTGTAGCACGTTGGTCCACTTATCGCCTTTATGCAAACAATTTTCCGGCTTGTCATTGATTGACAGAGTAGCTGCATGTCCTCCTGAGGGATATCGTGTCAGATTCTTCCAACTGGCGCGCTACATCCTGAAAATCCCGAGCTGCTTGCAGTGCCCTGCCCACAATACTCAGAGGGTTCTAAATTGGGGAGAGATCCGGCGATCCTGCTGTCCAAAGCAGGTTTGTCAAGCACAAAGACAAGCAGTAGAAATTCTAGATATGTGCGGGCGGGCATTACCTCGCTGAAATGTAAGCCCTGGATGCCTTGCAATGAAGGCAGCAAAACAGATCGTAAAACATCGTTGACCAACTGCTGTGCTGTAAGGGTGACACAGACGATAATAAAAGGGCTCCTTCTGTGAAAGACTAGCGAACAGGGGTCGACAAGAAGTTCGTGAACTTACACCACTTATTGCCCAAACCGCCCGTTTCTCCTTTTAGAATGGGAAGAGTTACCCCAAAATATAATACCACATTAGCAACGTAGATTAATTTTCATGTCGAATGACCACTCATTTCATATGCCGTTCAAATAGTAAAAATGATAGCATTAAGTCTTTGAACAAGATCCTGAACGTATGCTTTCCACGGCAATTTACTATCCATCTGAACACCTAGAAATTTGAACTGTTCAGATTCACTAATCATATGCCCATTCTGTGAAATCAAAACGTCAGGTTTTGTTGAATTGTGTGTTAGAAACCGTAAAAACTGAGTCCTACTGTGATTTAGCATTAGTTTATTTTCTACAAGCCGTGAAATTAGGTTATGAACTGCACTATTTGAAATCTAGCCAACGTTGCACACAACATCCTTTACTACCAAGCTAGTGTCATCAGCTAACGGAAATACTAGAGGGAATATCATTTATATAAATAAGGAACGGGAGTAGCCCCAACACTGATCCCGGGGGTACCCCCCACTTGACTGTACTCCACTCAGGCCCCACATCACAGCCATTCTCAACATTACGAGACCGTTTGCTGTCTGTTGCTAAGGTAAGAGGTGAAACAATTGTGAGCTACTCCCCATATTCCGTAATGGTCTAACTTCTGGAGCAATATTTTGTGATCAACACAATCAAATGTCTTAGTTAAGTAAAACAAAAAAAAAAAAAAAAAAAAAAAAAGCCTAGCGTTCGAAACCCATCCAGTACGTCCCAGAGAACAGAAAATATAGCATTTTCATTTGGTAAACGACTTCTAAAGCCGAATTGTACATTTGAGAGTAAATCGTGTGATATAAAACGATCAGTTATCCTTACATACACAGCCTTCTCAATAACTTTAGCAAACACTGATGGCACAGAAATAGGTCTAAAATTTTCTACATTATCCCTTACTCCCTTTTTATAAAGCGGCTTTACTACTGAGTACTTTAGTCACTCAGGAAACTAACCATTCCTAAAGCAAAAAGTACAAATATGGCTAAATACGGGGCTTACATGTGCAGCACAGTACTTTAATATTTTGCTAGGCACTCCATCGTAACCATGAGAGTCCTTAGTCTTCAGTGATTTAGTTATTGACTCAATATCCCTCTCGTCCGTATCACAGAGAAGTATATCAGACATCAATCTCGGAAAGGCATTTGCCAAGAAAGTTATATGATTCCCTGTAGAAACTAAATTTTTATTTAATTCACCAGTAATTCTCAATAAATAATTGTCAAATACTGTACGTATATCTGATTTATCAGTAACAGAAATATTTTTACTTCGAACTGAGTTTATATCGTCGACCTTGTGCTGTTGATGGGACACTTCCTTCACAACTGACCGTATGGTTTTAATTTTATCCTGTGAATTAGCATTTCTATTTGCATACCAAACCTCTCTTTTCCTTCCTAATAACTTTTCAAGCACCTTACAATACTGTTTGTAATGGGCTACTGTAGCTTGCCTGTGAGTACTTCTTATATTCTGATATAATTCCCGTTTTGTTCTACATGATATCCTGATCCCACTAGTCAGCCACCTGGGCTGCCTATTACTGATAGTACCACGTTTAGAACGTTCTAATGGAAAGCAGCTCTCAAAGACCATGAGAAATGTGTTAAGGAAAGCATTATATTCATCCTCTATATTTTCGACACTATAAAAATCCTGCCACTCTTGTTCCTTGACAAAGTTTAAAAAACTCTCTATTGCTGTTGGATTAACTTTCTTACATAGTTTATAATTAAATGTGACATTTGTTTGAGTACTAAAGCTTTTTAGTGTACTGTTCATTTGCCTACAGCCACTCTGGTACAAAAAATGGTTCAAATGGCAGTGAGCACTATGGGACTTAACATCTGAGGTCATCAGTCGCCTTGAACTTAGAACTACTTAAACCTAACTAACCTATGGACATTACACACATCCATGCCCGAGGCAGGATTCGAATCTGCGACCGTAGCGGTCGCGAGGTTCAAGACTGACGCGCCTAGAACCGCTCGGCCACAACGACCGGCTCACGCTGGTACACTGTGAAACACCTTACCTGGTGCTACTAACATTATGTGCAGTACATGGAAATTAATGATGCTCAAAGATCAAAGAGGATGTCCTGAAGAAAGGTAAAGGGGGTGGACGTAATGATGGGGGTCATAGCCGTCCTTGTGAATCGGAGATTGTGACATTATTTAAATACAATTTCTTGTTATTTCATAGGAACATAGAACGGTATTTTATAAGCCTCTCTAGCCAATGACAGAAATATACAGAGCGTTTCACAATCTGAGGCTGGCATCAAAGCATTTGATAGTCTCAAAAAAGAGCTGAACCCTCACGTTAACTAAGAACATGGACGCTGACAGATCGAAAGTAAACCTGAATATACCCTGGTGTGGAAACTAAAACACTTCCGCCTGTATTAGTAGTACAAGTGTGCATCCTACAATCTCACCTGATACTATATCTATAAAGATATCGCAATGCAGATAGGAAGCACAAACGATTTAAAGAGAGACAGCAGCCTCTCAGACTGTACCAAACTCTAAGATAGAACCGTCAGGATTATACACGATATCAACTGTAAGATAGTCTACCTGTCTAAGGTGCAGATCAAGGTAAACAAGAAAAGCGATGGGTATCACGTAACTACCAAGAAACGGGAATTACAACTCGCAATATTTTCAGTCGAACTTTGGTCACACAGCGAGTATAGCATGTAACGAAGTTTTACATCCTGTGCGTGCACTGTACAGCGGAATGAATGGATGATTAAATTGGAATGTTTTATGGTTTCATACAGAACTGCCACCTCTCCCTGCAACAATGGGTCGAACCCAGCTCGTATCCAAGCGAACTCAACTTGGGTGATAGTACAGACACGTCACTCCATATGTGATATGAGGCTTGCCCTGCGTATATGCTGTTTGAAGGGTTCTCGGGTGTCCAGCCGGAGCATCAGCACAACCTGATGATGACGGCCATTCGACGATCGTATCCGGCTGGACACCCGAGAACCCTTTAAACGTCATTCCATGTTACTTCAACAGTAAACTGTTTGAAACTCGATGTTGTCGAGACGTCGAAGATAGGACTCATCCACTGGTGTAGAGATGTGGGAAATGTAATGGGTGCTGTCCAAGTTACTGGATATGGGAACCAGAGATGATCCTGTTGTGAACCGAATGGCAAGCCACACCATCACGCCAAGGGGAGGACCTGTATGACAACGAAAAAGGCAATCTGACAACGTAAGTTATATTCGGAATCTTCACACGCGGATACGTCCATTATAATGCTGTAAGCTGAACGGGAACTTATCTGGAAAAAAAAGACGACTCGGTGCCACTCCTGTGAGGAGCGTGCCCTTAGCCTGGTCACAGTAAGCAGCCATTTGATGTCATTTTGAAGGACTCTATGTGAACCTCTTCATGAGATGTTATTTGTCTCTGGTGCCTCAATTTACGGCGCAGTCAATAAATTTACTTGGGTATAACAAGTGTGAGCAGCTGAGCGCGTTCATATCAGCCGCAGTTCACATAAACTGGAACAAAATAGTGTATCTGGAAAGACCAAGTCGATTTTGATCCGATGGCGGCATATGCCACACTGGGGGATAATAGATGTACTGATAAAGGTTTCAGCGTCGTCCGTCAACAGACAGCGTAGTGCCACAGCTACTAGGGCGTCATCTGTGTCAGCCCCTCAATAGGGAGTGCTCAGAACCAGAAGGTTCAATGTGGTGCAGAAGTGTGAAGCAAGCAGGCAACCATTCCATGCAGATGCACTAGTGCTTCCTACAGCCAACGGAGCGAGCTTGAAAGGGGTCAAAGTGTGGCTTTTCGAGTGGCGAGATGATCCTTTCCGAGAATTGCCAAGAAAGTTGGATGTGCTGCGTGAGATGTGCAACGATATTGATATCAGTCGTCACTTGAACATTCTCACACGTGTAGACGACGTTCTGTACGTCCACGCAGCACAGACGCCCGCTAGGATCGTGTAATGTAAGGGTAGCAGTGGCAAATCGTACAGCTACCACAGCTCAGATAAGGGGGCACACGTGTAGCCCGTTTTCCACTAACGGCACAGTATCGACACGCACGGCTTGACTGGTGCCGTCAGAGCGTCACATGGTAGATGTAATGGCGGACCGTGGTCTTCAGTGATGAAAGCAGATTGTGCCTGTATGCAAGTGAAGTGTGTTTGCTCTCACGACGTAGCCCTGGTGACTCATAGGGTGCCTTCGTCCAAGACACGCTGGCCTTATGATCTGTACACCTTCGGTGTTTCTGGAAGGTCGCCAACCAGCGCTCGGTACGTTCAGAATGTTGTTAGGCCCTTTCTTTTGCCGTCCTTGCAACAGGAAGGTGATGTGTTGTTCCAATAGGATAATGCTCGCCCAGATACAGCCCGTGAAACTCAACGAGCGCTGCAAGACGTGCAACTTCCCTGGCCCGCACTCTCTGCGGACCTGTCTCTAGTCGAGCACGTGTGGTATATGATGGGACTGGAAGTGGCTCGTGCGACTCTTGAAGCAGAAACACTTACAGAAGTGCTTGATCACATCGAGTAGGCGTGGCATAACGTATCCCAGGACGGTATTCTTCACCTGTACTATCGACTGTATGCCAGAGTCAGCGCCTAGTACGTCTGCCAGTGGAGGCTACACCATATACCAATATGCAGCATTATCGATACCTGGTACATTAGAACCGCTTGTGCTATTGATCTGTAAATTTTCATATACTACATATGCACTGATGCAACAGTACATCTTGAATGAATTGGAACCCGCTAAAAGGGGTGTGTACATTTTGTTCCGGGAGTGTATTTTTCATATTTACAGGTAAACTTCTCTGCCAACTGTCTAATTCAGTTCCACTTGTGGGAACTGTTAAGTTTGGCGACTTCTCTGAGTCCCACACTCATGTTTACAGTGCCTCAGTGCCGTATTTCACTGTACCTGACCGTTCTTTTCCCTCCTGGAAGAATAAATTAAGTGAATGTGTGTGTGCAGTTAGGAATTCTATGTGCATAACCCTGGAAGTTTGAGTAGTCTGATACTGTGACTGTATTGTCAGTGCAGCAGATACTTTATGGACAACAAAGAAGTTTCTGTTTGTTTTGGACCAAACGTTTGTGTAGGTTCACACAATACAGTAGGCCTGCTCTCTGGTCACTTCCATTGGAAGGATAAACCCCGGTTTTGTATGGCTAGCTCGTCACTGTCGGCTGGGTGTTTGTTAAGATCAATTCCTCGTAAGGGTTTCTCCTCGATAGTTTACCTAATGTTTGAATTGTGTAATTTTCAGTCTACCTGAAGCCGTAACGCCTTTCTCCTGCACCTTTACAGTCTGTTAATTCGTATGAGGAATTTTATTTTAAAGTCGCGAGTGTAGAACGCTTTGAAGTTTACGTGATTTCGTAGGCTACTGTTTGATTGATCTAGTCACTTGAAGATGTGGAGATATGCTGAATTGGCAATGTTTCACTGCGATCAGCTTCTGATCTTTCTAACCGCGAGTGTGGGTGTATTACATGCTATCAATATCATTTTGCCACAGATTTTTCAATATGTTTGACCGTTTCTTTCTGTACATCCATTTGTTCGGTACTTGCGTTGTTCATTACTACCATGTGTTAGTGCTCATGTTTAAGAGCTTTCAGGTTTCACATCTTGTTGTTCAGTACTTACCTTTGATCGAAAGAAACCACCACGTTTACATGTACTGGTTTAAAAGCCTTTTTTGCTGTAGCTTCCGTGAACTTCCTCTTGCACTGTATATTTAAAATAAATTAGTTTCTCAGTTCATGTTTTGATCTTTGTTCGTGTGTTTCAACGGTAACTTTACATACCCATTCCGCGTGTTAAAATCGAGGGAGCAGCCTCTCTTTGCTAGCCATGTGTGGCCATCGTGGAGAGCCTTGTTCTTTTCTTTTCTCCTATATGTAAACCTATGTAACTGCATTTTGGTGTAGCGTTAAACCATCCTTCGATTTTTTCCGCTCCATAAACCACGAGCTTAGTAGCGGACTCAGACCCAAGGTTTACAATTTATCAAGTGCGGACCTTAATTTGTATTAGCCACAAACAATCCTGAGATTAGGTTCATAAGTGTTTTTATTTAATTTATGCTCACTTTTCTCCGTAATTACATTCAGGCTTTCCATAAGTGGGGAATTCATTCCACGCACGATCCTCCTTTGATCCAGGGCATATCCCACAGCACTTCCTTGCGCAATAATTGCATACGTGCCATTGTCTTTCATGGATTGTGAATTATGTAAAGTAGCCCAAGGTTAAATCGGTTGGGTCTTACATTACTGAATCGACAGCCTTAACTACCAAACCAGAGCGAAGGCTATTCGGGTTGCAGGCACAGCTTTATGTAATATTGCAACCTTCTACACATAGCATTGCAACTGTTCAGTGTCCTCAAAACCACAACTCTATCATTGCCAACATGTGCAGTTAAAAATAATGTCATCTAAATGTACTACTTTTCTTATCAATATTATTGTGACTGACTTTTTTGCGCTAGTTCGCAACTAATATCCCTATATGTGCTAAATTCAGTTTATACTAAGTAGATATGGTGTAAATACAACCTGAAAACGAATCTGTATTCATTGAAAGATATTTACATTTAAATTACAGTTCTCATATGCTATAAGAGCATGTACATAAATTTGGACCTTATACTGAAACAGTTTATTGTCTTCTGCTGTCAGACAGTGTCAGGTTTCCCACAGGTTGCCAAATTTCGCCTTGGTTACCTTCACAGCTTGCTCGATGTGGAGCTTGAATAGCTTCAATGATAAGCTGCAACAACCACTCTTTCCTTTCCATGTTGTTCGCCTGCTATAACTACTGTCTGGTTTCTGGACAAGCTGTAAATAATCTTTCTCTGCTTGTTTTTTTTTATCCCTGCTCCCGTCAGAATTTCAAAGAGTGTTCTCAGGTCAATACGGTCAAAAGTTTTTCACTAAATCTGCAGATGCTCCGAATGTAGGTTTGGCGTTCTTCATTGTGCCTTCTACAATAAATCGTGGAGTCAATATTGCCTCACGTGTTCTTGTATTTCTCTGGAACCGAAGCTGATCCACCCCGAGGTCGCCTTGTACCGGTTTCTCTAATCTTCCGTATCTAATTATTGTCAGTATTTTGTAACCACGGCATTAAACTGATAGATAGGTGCTGACAACAGCCTTCTGGGTTTCATACAAACACGTATAAGCGCATCATGTGGTAAAAGAGTTGTTTGTAGATTTTAACATTATTTAAATTTTTTGAGTAGATATTTTATTTGGATCTTTTCTCCTTAAACACCATAATGCTTAATTATACTAACATGTTCGAAATCCTATTACAAGATTATGTGCTATATTTATACATACCAATTCAAGTGCAACATCTGCTCTGTTCTTGTATCTAGATGACAGACTAAAAGGAAGCAGCAAGTAAATAAGTAAACAATAAATAAGCATCATCAATCCGAAGGTTGGTTTGAGCAGCACAGTTGCTGGTCATGGGTCAGTTACGATTGGCATGGCTTATCCAGCCATTAGTGGGACCTACGGTTTAATGAGGATTGCCCACAATAGAGCTACTTTGCGTTTTTTGCGTTAACAAACTGCTGTGTCCTCCAAAGAAACAAGACAAGATGGTAGAAAGGTGTGGCAATCTTCCACAAAAAAGACTATAAATTCTTATTGTTTTATTTTCTTTGAGTATTTATTTACCCTTATCATATTAAGGCTTTCAGGCCCTCTCTTATACCGGGCCACGGTTTTACATATAGAGCAAGTGTCTTCATTTTAGTTATTTCTTGACCACAGTATTATTGCACCAGAGAGTGAGTGCGCATCTGTCAGCCATCGAGATTCAGTACGCAATCGGGGTTGACAGTATACGCACAATTTCCCTTAAAGCATTGAGAATGGAATGAGTTTTCCTCAGTCATCGCTGTACTTATGTCCTGTAACGTCACTGCCTGTTTCGAAAACGATCAAGTGCAATAATATCTTTGTTGTGTAGTGCTTAAGTAATGGCAAAAATTAAATATGATAAATAATAATGAAACAATATTAAGAGAATTAAAAATTATTTGAAAGAGGATATGAATGTATCTAATGGTAATGTGAATGACAGTACTGACTAAGAGTTAATAACACTAATAGTGGCGGTGTAACTACTATTGCTATTGCCACTGCTAATACTAATGATAGTAATTAGTATATTTATAGGTAAATAGAAATGATTTTTTCTGACACAACGAGTTCTGAGAGGCAGAAATTTGGGTGCACTACTCCATCTAAGGGCACTGGGAAACGAATATCTTCTGGTTGGGAAGAAAAGTGCTCAGTTGTAATGGGGTGAAGGGTGCGTGCAGGGACAAGAGCCCTGTTACGACTCCAAGAAGGAGAGCATGAGAAGGGTGATTCCAGAGATGTGCAGAAATTAATTGCACTTCTTCGACGTGGGTGGTCACGCATTCTACAACTTCCAAAAGGTCGATGAAGGGTCCACTAGTTCCCCTACCTCAGCGGTTCCAAAACTGCCAATTTTTGTCGGTTTAGAAGTAAGGAGTCCAGCACCCAAGTGCTGCACAAATTTATATCTGTCGAAACTATGGCAACTGTTTGGCTGTTATTTTCCAGTCCTTTCAAGTTCCTACGTGCACCGTTGCTGAAACGCAGCCATTTTTAAAATGTTGTTTTTAAGCTAACAGAACAATTCAAGCTTGGTACACTCTTCCATATCTGCCATATCTTAGCTTACATATTTTGTCACGCACAGTTTTGCTGTAGATGCATAGTTGCCTTTGGTTTTCTCGTCAGTTTTTGGTGCTTAGCTGAATCCAAATGAAGAGTTAAAACTCTTTGCAAGGGAAACAGATTCATAGAATGACATATTGACAAAAATGGATGGCGGAGTCGAAAGGCTCCTGCCTAGTGCAATGAGCATGTCAGTCACAAATATCAACAGTTAAAATGTATAATTAAGAGTAGTAACCAATATTGTAGGGCTTTGTCGTAAGACTTTTAAAATAAAAGACACGTGACGGATTCGGCTGACATTTATTATGGCACATACGTGGCTAGCGACGTGCGCCAATTCCAGTTATTATTATTAATATGAATCGTATGGAAATATACACGTCACTTCAGAAGCAAAAATAAGACATGTACATAATTTACGGATTTAAAGACATAATATTTCTATTACTAATGACATCTGCTTTAGTGCCCAAGAAGCCCGAGGTGCTTCCAGGACACTCTTCGAAAACAGGTCTGACTGTCTTGAAAAGCCACAGGTGAGCTCCGCACTGGTAACCTTTCTCCAGCTACGTAACAGGTCATCGCATCTCCCACCATCATTTCGGTTCGTACTGGTGTAATCCACGTTTTGCGTGGCTTAGAAAATTACCGTGATTTTATGTTAACTAGGAGAAAGATATGCATCTATGGTGGAGTGTTATAATAACATCATTTTTGGGTCAAAGTTTCAGGGAGATTGAAATTAGGAATAGCAGGTATATCCTCAATTTACAGCTGCTGGGTGTTACACATTTTCTTATACTCACTCAGAAGGATATAAAAAAATGGTTTAAAGGTCTCTGAGCACTATGGGACTTAACATCTGAGGTCATCAGTCCCCTGAAACTTAGAATACTTGAACCTAACTAACCTAAGGACATCACACACATCCATGCCCGAGGCAGTATTCGAACCGGCGACCGTAGCTGTCACGCGGTTCGAGACTGAAGGGCCTTGAGCCACTCGGCCATAGCGGCCAGCTAAGCATATCCTTTCTTCCGTTGTGGTTCAGAGCACGTTACCAGATTAGTGGCCGGCTGGAGTGGCCGAGCGGTGCTGGGCGCAACAGTCTGCAACCGCGCGACCGCTACGATCGCAGGTTCGAATCCTGCCTCAGGCATGGATGTGTGTGATGTCCTTAGGTTAGTTAGGTTTAAGTAGTTCTAAGTTCTAGGCGACTGATGCCCTCAGATGTTAAGTCCCATAGTGCTCAGAGCCATTTGAACCATTTTGAACCAGATTACTGTAGTGGAATCCATTGTACCAGTGACAAGCCGTACTGTTTCGGTTACTAGCTTCGTGTGGCTACTGTTTATCCAGACAGGGGAGCAATATTCTGTTGGTGAATAGCCAAAGCCAAAGAACGATGATCTTAATGTCGAAGCAGCAGAACACGATGCTAAACCACGTAAATTTTGCAGAATATTATTTCTTGATCTCAATTTAGCTGCAGTCTTTGTTAGAAGCAGTTTAAATAACAGAGTTGCGTCACGCATAACCCCAACGTACCGTGAACCAGGCCATCAACTTCGGAATCAGTTCACGGTAGGCAAGGATACTTCTCAGATGAAATGTGACATGATCAATTTTGTAAGGGTTCGTTTGAAGTACGCATTTACTGAAATATTGTCCCATTAGACAGCCATAAAAATGCAACACCCTCAAGGACAAGGTCATTGATAAGTCAGGTGACAGGTAGGTTGAAGTGTATGATAACAGATTCAGATCACATGAAACACACATGTCACGGGGTGCTTAAACAGCCGCATTGGTACATCTGGCCGCAACGCAGGCGTGTATTCTGACATGTGAACGATCATAAATATGTCGAATGGGGTCCTGCGATACACTGTCCCAAGCATCTTGCGCCTTTGGTTGCAATTCGGCAATGGTTTTTGTAAGCCCTGGAGGAAGAGTAAGTTTCCGCTATATCATATCCCTTATGTGTTCTATTTCCGAGAGATCTGGTGATCTTGCTGGCCAGGGTAGTTGTTGCGTCGCAGCTGCCGTATGTGGACATGCATTGTCCTGCTGAAAAAGCACATCATGTTCCTGCCGAAGAAATGACAGTAGCACGGGGATAACAACCTATGCAATGTAGAGGGAAATGGTTTCTTTACCCTGCAGAAACATAAAATGTGATTGTGAGTTGTAAATGATGCCACACTCCCTTCCCCCCTCAAGCACATACATGAAGCCTAGGATGGAACTTGTTTATCCTAGCAAATGCACTCTAGAATGGCAGCTCACAAAGACGTACGGATGTATGTCCATCGCTCACATACAGACAGAACTTGCTCTCGTTGCTGAATACGACAAAGTGTCATTAAACACTCTAGACAATTCTTTCACGACACCAAAGTAGCCATGGTTTTCGGTGTTCTAGTATAAGTTGTAGACTGACCAGAGGTACAGGTGATCTCAACAGGGCTGCACGCAGGCGGTTCCCAGTGGTTCCTGGTGACACAGCAGGTGCCTGAATTTCGTCCCTGGATGATGTGCTGTTGGCCATCACTGCTTGCACAATGCGTCTATAACGACATGCTGAGAGCATGGTCTGTAGGTGTGGGAATATTTCACAGACCAATGTTGAAAGCAACGACACAATAGTGATACACTGTGCCCAACTTGGGCAGCAGTCGTTCGATACGCTCATGCAGCTTCCCGAAGGCCTCACTGCGCTCCCTTCAAATGGGTGAAGCTGTTCAACTTGTTGGTGGGAGGTAGTTGTATCCACAGGGAATACTGCAAACATTTTTCACCTTTAAACTCAGCACAGCTGCTACCTGTAGAGTCAAAACAGATGGTGTTCAAAAATGGTTCAAATGGTTCTGAGCACTATGGGACTCAACTGCTGAGGTCATTAGTCCCCTAGAACTTAGAACTAGTTAAACCTAACTAACCTAAGGACATCACAAACATCCATGCCCGAGGCAGGATTCGAACCGGCGACCGCAGCGGTCTTGCGGTTCCAGACTGCAGCGCCTTTAACCGCACAGCCACTTCGGCCGGCAGATGGCGTACTGACGAGTCTCCTCATCACTATGTGATAGTCGATTACCATGACAAATGAAGCACTAACATTACAACCCTTCAGTGTGCATATATTATAAACCTTGGCGCCACAGAAAGCAGGCCCTGATCATGTCACATTTTTTCTGGAATTTACACTGGTGCCTTATTAGTATATCTTTATTGATCTCGAGTTGTTTGCGCTGTATTTCTGTCACCCACTCATCAGCATTGCCAAAATTCCAAGACTGAGTGTCTGGCTTATCTGCAATAAGAACCTAAATATTAGCGGAGCTAGGACTGAGCCTTGAGGTAGGTCGTTGTTAATGGTCTTTTGGTCACGAATGACATTGCCAATGATTACCTCAAGTCTTCAGCCTGTGCTATTCTTATACATCCTATTACTGCGAGTAACTGCTAAATAACATCTTTCCTCCACACTTCTACGATACGGCTTACTGACATATTGCGGGAAGTGGCCAAGATAAAATCATAGATCTGCTACTGCTTGCGCAGCTCGTTTATTGGCGGCAAGCACAGTTTTGACAAATTGCGGTGTTCCGGCTTTGAGGACAAGTTCCACGCTGTATAAAGATGTATTAGCCATCACAGCTGCAAAGGAGGTAATCCGAGAACTGGAGCGTCATACAGCGTTCGCATATGCTCACACACACACACACACACACACACACACACACACACACAAACTGAAAAGCCAAAACTTTATGACCGCTGCCTATCGTGAAGTTGGATGCCGCCTGTTGGCTTTGTGGGCACGTGACGCGGTAACAAAAGTATGTGAGCGGAGCAGACACGTACGGGGGATCACCCTAGCGAAGATATGAGCTGCAAATGGGAAAATCAATTCTGATAAGTGACTTTATTATTATTAAGTAGAGCCTATGAACGAGTATTTCGAAAACGGCGAAGCTGCTCGAATGTTCACGTGCTACTATCGTGAGCATATACGGAAAGAGAAAGAAGGACAGTGAAACTACCACTAGCCGCTAAAAGGTAGGATGCCCACGATTCCTCACAGAACGTGTGGTTCGGAGTCTTATATGCTCTGTAAAATAGGATAGATAGTCATCTGTGGCATATCTGCCGAAAGGGCACATTGATGGAGCACGCATACAAGTTACGGAGCACACCGTACATCGTACGTTGTTGGACATGGAGCTCCACAGCAGAGCACCTCTACGAGTTCACATGTTGTAATGGGGCGGTAAAAATAAAGAAGAAGTGCGGTTGAAGCGTGTTCTCACGAAATGTGCATATAAAAATGTTGGTTAAAAATGTTATTGCAAAATTTTGGCTCTCACGTAAGTCTCAGGGGATGATTTCCACACTTGGTGCATTAGTTATACTGTTCCACACCCGTGCATATGTTATAGTTTTTCAAGTAATTATTCACTCAGACATAAGTACAGTTTATGCTAGGGAACAAGAATTAGGCGATTATTATACTAAAATCAATTTTTCACGACACAGTTCAATCACTATTTATTGGCCTTGTTCTTTTATTTCACGCAAAGCAATTAGCACTGGTGAGACGGTTTACAGCTTTTCTTTGATAATAATTTGACTCCGAGCCCCCAATAGTAGTAATGTAGGCTGCTATAATCGAAACTTATTCAACTAATTCGAACAGAACCACAAGTCCCACTGTCCTCTTTGTCCTAACAGTTTTGGCGCGAAATCACAGTTCGCCACATGTTCACTTACGATGATGTATACCTCGTAAATCATACTCACACAATTAATCATAGCACTTCCAGTTCACCAAATATATGCTTGCACACTTGCACTATTAAACAATACTCTTTCTCGAAATAAATCGGCGTGAAAAAGAATTCTCAAACGGCCACATGGGCCTCCCCCAAGTGGGCTTGCTCGCCACCCACCCTCCAAAACGACTGACCAACGACTGACCCCTGGCCAAGATGGCCGCTCCCTTATATAGGCTCGGATATCCACCCGCCTGGTTATTTAAGTACCAATCTCACCAGTTAAGGTTACAAATTTTGATACATACATCCCTCGACAGAAATAAGTACACCATCGGAACCGCGCTAAAAAGTACATCTCATTTACCATGTTATATTAATTTCTGGGGTTATTCTATCGCCCGTAAATCAAGGTTTAGTTTTTGCAAAATTTCGCCACTTAGCGCAGATTTGTTTGTTGACATCTGTGCTGCATAGTTTTAACATAGAACTGCATGTAGCACCGTTTTTAGACGTAATCTATAGCTGCTCAAAATCTTCATATCTATAATGATGAATTAATTATGGGCGATAAATGTTAATAATAATTTGCAAACAATGAAAACTATTGCAAGTTACATGTATAGTATAACTTAATTAGTTTAAAATACGTGTGACGCCACCCAAAATATTATATAGTGCCGTTCTTTAAGTCGTGAATTGTCTATTGAATTTTATTAACAATTTTCCCTCAAACTTTATTTATTGCTTTTTACGGGCTTAATTATACATGAATCTTAACGTATGACTACGGCACTCGATCCGCTATGACGAAACGTTTTTAATGAGTGCTCGCTCATCCCTGTAAGTTGTTATTCACTATTTTTATTAATCTTTCAGTATTCGTGATATTAACCGATTTTTAGGTTACTATAACTTTTGCGTCTCGTGACTTGAAATAAAGACCGATCTTTGAGAAGGTGCATATTGCTGACCACAATCCACTGCCGCATCACTCTTCACCGTAAGTTACATAGTTTTCGCGTAATGCGCGAAAAACCAAACAATGCCCCAAGCTGCGGACCACGTGGCCGCCCGGCGACCGTTGCAAAATCTCGCGCGGGCGCGCCTAACGCTTCCGCGAATCGCTCACCATGTAGCGCGTTCGATCTCCAGAAAGCAGGCCTTGCATACTAGAAATATTCATCTAGTAACAGGGGTTTGTACGGTCACAATGTTGACTCAACGACATTGTCAGTTTCGACTGCAGTGGGCACGGGATCATCGAGATTCGACCGTCGATCAGTGGAAACGTGTCGATTCTTCGGGTGAATTGTATTATTGCTACACTAGGGCGATGGTCGTCCTCACAAACGCCGTCATCAAGGTAAAGGCAACTTGAAATTCGCTGCGCGCCACAGACTCAGGCTAGTGGGAGCAGTATTATTCTATGGCAGACGTTCTCCTACCCTTGCTTGGGACCTGTGGCCTACTCGACGGCGATGTCATCTTTTGGCAGTATAACTGTCTGTGTCTCGGAGCCAGATCCGTGCTACAGTTGTTTGAGGAGCATCATAGTGAACTGACGTTGATGTCTCGACGACCAAATTCGCCTGATGTACATCCTATGGAATCCATATGAGTCGCTATCGGGCACCATCACAGCATACACAAATAAGTGTCCCGTTCTTTACGGGAGTTACGTGATCTGTGGGTAGACGTCTAATGCCACGTACCTCCACAAACCTACCAACAAACTGTCGGATCTCTTATGAGCAGAATCAGTGATTTATTTCGTTCCAAAGATGGACAAAGAAGCTATTAAGGACTCGGTCATAATGTTTTGGCTCATCGGTGCATATGCACACAGAGTGCGATAAGAAATTAATACTGCGGTACAAAGCGAAAGCCAACTAGCACGGCCATATCTGATGACGTCACTCGTGGAGCGCAGCAAGAGGCGACCCCGTCTCAGGGAGGGTCAGAGGCGGGGCCTTTTTAATCTGAGCCTTCCGATACAGCAGCGACCGGGGGAGCAGCGCATAATTACGGCGACGTCGATGGCGCTCGGAGCACCGCGGATGAGCCGAGCGGCCGATGATCACCGCTGAGCCGCGGGGGAGCGCGCCGCCACTTGCTGACAACTGACGACGAAGAAGCGATTCGACATCGGCAGATTGCCCCGTCGGCGTGCCATTAGTGGCCCCCCTCCCCCGCGTGTGTGTCTGCGCGCACGCCGGCCGCGTATTGTAGCGATCTGTCGCGCAACCAATCCGCATTGAATCGCAGTGGGAGGGACCGTCCCGCTCGGCTGATAGCGCCGGCGTGCAGTGCCGCGCCGCGCCACGGCGACGCGTCCCGTATTGATGAAATGTTTTGCCCGCCGCAGCCGTCGCTAGATTGCTGCCGCCGCCGCCGCCGCTGCTGCTACTGCTCGCGGAGCGTGCTGCTCCGGGGGACAGGTGTTTAGTAATCTCCGGTTGTTTATGCCATTGTCTGCGCCAATCAGCTTCAACGTCGCCGGTTTTTATGTATTTTTCTGTAATTCCTTGCCTGAATGGAAACTTCAAAAAGGCCTTTTGTTTTTAGGGAATTCTCATCTTTCAAAACGCATGACGTGCAGTTCAAAATAATTATTTCCGGGACTCCCTCTCGCTCTCCATCCCTGTCCCTCCACGTCGTCCTGTCTCACTGCCTCACTCTCTAGCGTACCACCCTGTGCCATCTCCTCTCTCTCTCTTTCTCTCTAACCCACTCCTTGCCCTCCTTCTTCCCCACCACTCTTTCCCTCTCGCTCTTCCTCTACTGTTTTTCCTCTTTCTTTTTTTTTTCATCCCTCCAGTGAGCGGAGCAGAGGAGTCCCAAGTACTGTGTGCAATAACGTTTTTGCAATCGCGGGTGCCTGACGGAACAAACGGTTCAGCGGGAATTTATAGGGCAACGCTATCGCTAATGAGAAAGTAACTCTCGGGGTATGTTCAATAATACACGGCGGGCCCTGTGTGCGGCGCGCAATCATCGGGGAAGGAAGGTATGCGCCGCTAAAATCCACCGGTGCCTCGCTTCGCGCTCGCGGCGTAGTGGAGCCGGCCTTCCGCAGCGCCCCGTGGGTGTCCGACGCACAACTCGAGGGCGCGCTTCACCCCTTGGTCATCCGAGGCACCAGGACACGCTCTGAAACAATGAATGCTCTCGATCACAATCATTATTTAATTTTTTTGTTCAGCGGGAAAGGAGAACCTCAGACTAGCAATATTGTAATGTAGGTGCTGAGAGATTCTTAATTAGCCGGCTGGAGTGGCCGAGCGGTTCTAAGCGCTACAGTCTGGAACCGCGCGACCGCTACGGTCGCAGGTTCGAATCCTGTCTCGGGCATGGATGTGTGTAATGTCCTTAGGTTTAAGTAGTTCGAAGTTCTAGGGCACTGATGACATCAGAAGTTAAGACCCATAGTGCTCAGAGCCATTTTTAGATTCTTAACTAATGGCACTGTGGCTCGCTCGTAACGTCTAACTACAGATCTGAAAGTATCTGTCACTTTTCGTTTATTTCACCTCTGGCAACGTTTGTGTTATGTTCGTCAAGCAGGTCTGAAAGATAAGTAGGTGGTTGGAAGAGAGCTCCTTACTATTGAAGGTAGTTGCTTCTACGAGGTGGTTTTATTGCATGCAGCAATTACACAGCCTCGTTACAGGGTCAAAGAGAGTTAGCTGGGAGACCAAAAATATACAGGGTGATTCAGTTGCCCCTACCGAGGTCTTTACATGCAACCCGCACTGCATCTGTATCAGGAACGGTGTCCAGACAGGCGACAGACTCTTAATCGATGGGCTACCGTTAGCAAATGGAATCATACTGTAAAAAATACAAATGAGGACTGGCGGTGAGTTACACAGTATTTTTGGACCAAGATATATCTTACTCTTGCCATACTCATCCACATGTCTCCAATCTTACAAAATCATGATCATATAGGTTTTGGAAGTCTCTGTAAGTTTGTTCCGCAAATGGGTCAAAAACGTTGCCTTATAAAGAGTGTGTAACGATCGGAAACAACGAAATCCACAAGAGATATCAAAATGGGAACTAAGGAATTAACAACTTCCCAGCACATCGTCCAATGAAAATATTAATATATGACTCGCCACATCATTGTGCTAAAGCAGCTTCATAAACAAAATTTGTACGATAGGTCTAAGATGTCTTTGTATACTTTCCCAGTTATTCTGCTGAAGTTTGACAATGTGCTCCACATCACCAGACTCCAGAGCGAACTGGCCACCAACATAGTTCTGTCATGTGGGGTTGCATACAATGACATTGGCAAGGGGAGCTGAATCACAATATGTTTGGAGGGTGTCTCAGGGAATGAAAGGAATGAACATTCCAAGCAAAAAGGTCTGGTAAACATAGGTTCTGATGTGTGGTACCGACCAAAGATGGTGGTGCCACACCACAGTCGGCAATGCGCATTAATGCCACACACGTTACTGATGTCTCGCTGCAGACCGCAACGACAATGGCAGATGCTGATGAAGACACACCCACTCTCTCAGCACAGCAGTGCCCTCACACAGAGGTCAATATAGGCTCAAAATGGCTCTGAGTACTACGGGACTTAACTTCTGAGGTCATCAGTCCCCTAGAACTTAGAACTATTTAAACCTATCTAACAGGATTCGAACCTGCGACCGTAGCTGTCTCGCGGATCCAGACTGTAGCGCCTAGAACCGCTCGGCCACACCGGCCGACGGTCAATATAGGGCCGAGCTTGGAAGCAAGCTGACCAGTTCATCACGTCAGTTGAAGCATTCAACGACATCGAGTAATACTCGCGTGTCAGTAAAGTCTCAGACTGAAATGTATTCCGTTAATGTTAATTACGTCTGAAAAATCCTAGTTTTGTCTGGTTAAAATTCTTCCTCAAATTAAGGCTTGTTTATGACACCAGCAAACTTCTTTTAGTGACGATCTGCGCTGTGCTGTCGTGCATGGTACCAATATCTTACAAAAAGACGCTTTCGAAAGAGCGATTTTTGAGGGGGTCATACTTTGATCACAGAGATAACGGCTGAAGTGTTTTGGACAGCCATTGGCCAGCGACCATTTGTATACCTATCGGAAGAACCGGTTTACCGTAGCTATTCTACAATATGTGGTTAACATTTAAACATTACACACCTCCTCCAGCCCAGGAAAACTGAGCAAATCGGTTGGTTCTTTTGCATTAGGTGTGGTCTAGGGTGGGCCTTAAGCAGCTTATAAAAGCACCATTTGTTCATGGGCGAATCCTGGCTCAAATGGCTCTGAGCACTATGGGACTCAACTGCTGTGGTCATAAGTCCCCTAGAACTTAGAACTACTTAAACCTAACTAACCTAAGGACAGCACACAACACCCAGCCATCACGAGGCAGAGAAAATCCCTGACCCCGCCGGGAATCGAACCCGGGAACCCGGGCGTGGGAAGCGAGAATGCTACCGCACGACCACGAGATGCGGGCAGGCGAATCCTGAGAAAACTCTGAAAAATCATAATTTTTCAGTACCAAAAGTACCAACTGTGGGAGTGGCCACATCAATCATTTTTGTCCACGACAAATCGTCGAAATTTTTACGATATGTTTTTAAGAAAATGTTCTCCGTGAATCTTCAAAGTTTTTTCTATATCATGAGCCCTTACCGAGATCCAGAGTTTCAAAGTTTTCCATATTTATGCACTTAAAAATGCACATAATCTCCGGTCTGAGGTGTAAATGTAGTTTTAAGAAACTTACAAACACATGACAGGGGTTCTAGAGTCATCGCATGTATTCAGAGATTACCTAGCTATGTTTTTAGTCGCCATTTTTCACCGATGAAACTTTATGACGCGGTATTTCTGTACATCGAACAGTTCACGCCTATGCAGGCTGTCTTGACCTGGAAATTATTGAATGGTGCCACCTGGCGGTGTAAGAACCTTACCAAAAACTTTTATGCTATACGAAAGTCTTTGCACTTACAAGTCAGACATCGCATTTTCTTCGTATAATGTAAGTGTAGCTCTAAAATGTTGGGTACTTTTATATAAAATAGTGCAAAGTGATTTTGCGTTGGATGGGAGGCGATTTTGTGATAACCTCATGTTTTGCGTACTTTATCTTTGTTTATGTGTATCAAAATGTGTAAATGTGTCGAAGCATATAAAGAAACCGTTACAGATTTATTGTCCTACAGAATTGTTTATATGTACAGGTAAACAGCACACAGTAGTAAAACAGGAAAAGAACCGAGCCAGCTGTCAGGGCACAAAATAGGCCAACATGGTCCTCTTTAAATACTCTGATAGAAAAGTTGGGAGCCAACTGCCTCAATCTTCAATCCGATTTCCTCACCAAAAATTTTGACATTCGAACGTATTCTCGCTTTATGTGCTGAAAGAGATTAGCAGAGAGACAGTGATTGTGGAAGACGGACGAGACACTGTCAGTGCGGAAGAAAGAGAGACGTAAAAGTTATGGTGGGAGAGAGAATGTGGCAGTGAAAGAGAAAGAGAGGTGGATGAAGATAACAGCAGCGAGAATCAAAGAGAGAGGAAATGGTGATAGTCAGCGACAGACATTGTCAGTAAAAGAAAGATGGATGGAAAATAGTAGCAGTGGGAGAATGACAAGAAGAGATGGTGGAAATGAAACAGGGAGATGAGTGGTGACCATACGCAGACTTGTGGGTCTATTCCACACCCCAGATCAGTGAATCTGAACACGAAAAAATTTGATCACTTTCCTGTGTACATACGTGTTCAAAATTTCCTGTATAGAGGTGTAAACACCGAGCAAACCATGCCCAAGAACATGTTTGGGGAGGAGGCATTGGTGGTTAAAGAGAAAGACAGCAGTGCCAGCGAAAGAGAAAGAGACAGTGGCGTTGGGAGTGAAAAAAATGGGACAGAGACAATAACAGCGAGACAGAGAAACAGTGAAAGTGAGAGAGAAGGAGACAATGGTAAGGAAGAGCTAGAGAAAGGGATGATGACAGTGACAGATATGAGAAATTTCCAATGGGAGAAAAAGGAGAGTGTTGTAGACAGTGACAGTGACAGGGAAATGCTGAGTATGAAGGCTTCACAAAGAGAGGCGAGGGTAAACGGATTTAGAATGTTCTGTGTTACAATGTTCGCATGCCAAGATTTTTGGTGAGGTAGAAGAAATGAGGTTTGAAGCAGCTGGTTCCACAGTTTTCTGCCAATCTTCTATAGAGCAGCATATTCGCCTCTTTTGTGCTCCAACAGGACCATTATTCAGTTGGTACTCTTATATGTGTGTAGTCAAACATTATATTGCAGCGAAAGTAGTGTAGTTCCTTCGTCTCGTTTATTTAGAACGTAAATATATTCAGAATATTCAAAAAGCAAGTACAACACACATGTCACTTCACTCACAACTTGATTTCTAGCTCTAGAGTGGAACCTATAAGGAATTTTAATTTCATTTCTTTATTTACTCTACATTATAGTCTGTTGCCTAGTTTTCTACAGTAGGCTGAATGTCCTGTCTAGAATAATATTTCTACATTCATTTTGAGTTAAATAATAGCAACGGTACGGTTAAAAATACATCTAAATATTACTAATGCTCTTACTACCCATCCTACCATATATATTACAATTAAAACATCTGCTTATGTCTCCCTACAATATCATTATTTCAACTGCTATTAGGAAGTATGAACACAGAAAAAGTGTATCTACTTAATCATGTTATTAACAGAAGTTGTTTACAGTTACTCGGTAGCATACAAGTGCGCAATTCTATAAAGAATTGGTAAGAAACCACTTAGACAATGAATCAACTTCGAATAAATCTTTCCATCCTACATTGTTGTCGAATTCCTCCAAGCCAGCAAACAGTTTTCAAAACACGAGGGATAACCTTGAAAGGAATTTTTTACTGTATACAACGCAAAATGAATTGGTGTGCTGATAAGGCAAATTCCTAGCATTACGCAGACAATGTTTTTGACACGACCGGCAAGATTAAAATTCCTCAGCTGAACAAGATACCCCCTAATTTACACGCCTTGGGTTTTCACGGCGACACACCCTTTCTTCGAGACATCCTCTCTCTCTGCCTCCCCCCCTCCCCCCAGCCTCTGTCATCTCTTGACCCTTTCCACACGGCGTTCACGCCGTGGCGAAACACTTATTTATTATGTCTTATAAATCTGCCACCTCCCCTCCCAATATTAGTTTACAATGTCGTCGTGCCGCCTGGGGGCATAATTAAGGCGATAGCAAGCTGGCGAATCCAGAGCGGGTGACGAGCGAATGGGGGGAAGTGGAGGAGGGGGGGGGGGGTGCAGTCTTTCACGTGGCCCAGTCCTGAAGGCGGACGCCTCCCGCAAGTTTTGGGGTTAATTGCAACAGGAGCCCGCTTCGCTCGCCAGCCCTTCTTTTCAAGGTAGCGGAGTGCCGGAAGACTTCGGGCGACAAACTATGTCAGCACGTGGAGCGAGAATTCAAATAATATGTTCTCACGCTGCGCGCTGAAAGTAGGTAGTTATAAAACTTGAAAAAGTTTTATATAGAATAACAGACTTACTTCAAAGTATGATAAACTTCTAAAAATTCTGTTTAACGGGATTACTGTTAGTGAGCGCGATTCTTCTAACGGTTTTGATCAAACTTTTAGTCATATATATTAGAAATGCGTCTTAACAGCTTCCTGATCATCCAGTGCGTCAGATGTACCAGAATTTCGATAATCTTCCTTCCCACCCCTTGCTTTCAGTGTCAAGTGCTCCCTCTAAGTAGATACACCTGTTTTTCGCAAATCGCCATTTGGAAAAATTTTTTCGAAATTGTACAAATTTTCCTCAAAGCGCGAAATTATTCACCTTTAATCAAAATCGGGAAATAATCGACGAAATAATTTAGAATCACACCATTTGAAGATAAAGACGGAAATTCTATTCCAGTTATGGCAATCGATTCTACAACACTTCTATATACTGTACATCGATATCCTATATCGCATCGAGTATTGCCAACTTCATGTCCTGCACCAGGAAGTAAGGCATTCAACAATGTCTGGCGCGTTCTTCGATCTGGCCGCTTATTCCGTGATGGAAATTATTGCTAATTGCCAGTACATTCAGTCTGTTTTTGTGCTGCAGTTTATTAATATGGTAGTGACAGTTTTTGCTCGAGAAAAAGAATTTCAATGAGAAGGTTTTCATGTGTTTGACAAACTAGAAATATACTCATGTGCAAATACTGCAGTCTGCGAATTGAGTGGCAGAGAAAGGACATACGCCTAAACCGTATTAATAACAGTTCTTCCCATGAGAAGAACAAGGCGAAGGCGGTAACGATGACAGGTGTGAAGAGGCAAGTTACTCTCAGAGACCTCAGTGCAGCGTTAAAACGGGCGAAAACCGATAAGGAGGAATTCATTTTATCAATAATGCAAATTTTCATAATACCTAATATGCCACTGGAAAAAGTTGATCATCGGAAGCTGATAAAGTGGATTAATAAATACATATCACGTTTGTGTAACATTTTACATTTTTCAGTTGAATAAATATAAGTTTAACTTGTATTGGTGCCGATCTGACTGCGGGACTTCTGAGCATTAGTTCTCCTATTGTTATTAAAGATACACACATGTGGTTTTATGTAACGAAATGCAGCTGGCAGCGAAGCTAATGCCTCCATACTTGCCTAGAATCCACAATCCCGTCTCAAAAACTATTCTTACTTTTCAGGTAAGACTCAAACTGAGACCTTTTGAATCAGCAAAATTTGCAGTCACGCGGCAACAATTTTAAAATATGGAGACAGAGTGACCCACCCAACCTAGCCAAATTGTCACGTCCCACAATTTTATAATGTTTACAGCATAAAGTCGTAGGATGTTGTATTGAAGGTGGGAACCCTCTAGTTACGACGACGTGCGATCTCTATGTTGGCAGTCAGAAGCCTCGCAATCGAACCAATTCTCATGTTTTTTCGTGTATCACTTACTAAATTTAAATGGGGATTAGAATCGAATTCTATACGCTTTCCTAAACAGTAAGTTAATTATTATTCTGCTATTAGGGATCGCAAAATATGAAGACTAGTGACCTGAAACTATTGAAGACAATGCAATCGCAGGCGCAAAACATGCGGCACAAATGACGATCTAATATCCACAGGAACGTTTTCAAATCTATCTCAGTACACCATGAAAAATTAGTACCTGCGTAATTCGCTTATGCAATGTTATTTAGGCTGAGGGAATTCATGCTGGATCAGAAATTCATATCAAAGAAAAATAAATTAATAACTTAATTTCTTAAACTGTGTTAAATAGTCCTCTTATATTAGGTCCATTGACATTTTTAAGGTCCTGGAGACTTGCACTCAGGTGTAAGACTATAGGAAGGTTCTGTATCTCGAATCATCAAAGAGAAGGAAGATTCCTTGTGACGAAATGACGGACACAAATAATGGCAGTGTGTGTTCATGGTTCTGATAAAAATACTTAGCTATAGCGATGGTACAGTTCGGAAGTTGTTCGTTTGGGAGTGAAAGTTGCTGCAAATATAAATGCTACAGAATGTTCACAAGCAATTATGAATGCGATTCAGACACTTGAAATTCAGTACCGAAATGTAGTTCCGATTCAGCACGTTGCATGGGAAAGTGTATAAATGCAATTAGGGTTTTAGTTTCACAAAGTTTATTACACTCGCCGTGATGGGCTCATAAATTAAGTTTGGTGGGTAGTGTGTGCCATGGAACTCGTTGATTGTGTTGTCCAGGCAAAACGCGTCTTTCTTAATACCCGAAAAAGTAAGCACCACACATTCAACTTTTAAATCAGAAACATGAAAGTGAAGCCACATAAGCTAAACTTTTTCTATTCCCTTCATCATCAGGAGGAGCTCATGGTTTAAAAATGTCGAGTACCTTGGAGAATACCTAAGTGATAAAGTACCATTCACTGAAACTGTTGAAGATGAGAACGTTGCTGTGATTAGATTAGATTAGATTCAGTTTTCGTTCCATAGACCCAAAAAATGAGTATGAGTGATTCTCGTGGGTGTGGAACATGTCAGAAAGTATAACATAAAAACATAAAACATTTGAATATAATACTTACTACCCTGGTCATTTGTCAGGAGATCATTGAAATAGGTGAAGACAATGTGGTAAACTAGAACAGTTAATATTTACAGAATTAACACGCTGTCAGAATGAAACATTGTTATGCACTATTAATAAATTTGCCACACAAAAATACCTAACATGGACTGTTGTGACCAAGTGCTGTCAAAACTGAAATCTAACAGACATTTTCACTTGAGCTTGGTTATTAGTCTCTGTTAAGATATTCATCTATAGAGTAGAAGGAGTTCCTATCAAAAAGTCATTCACAACCTGTTTAAACTGTGATTTATCTGAAACCAAGTTTTTAATGGTTGCTGGCAATTTATTGAAAAAGTGTGTTCGTGAATATTGGACCCCTTTTTGGATCAAGGTAGGTGGTTTTAGGTCTTTATCTACATTGTTTTTATTTCTAGTATTGATAGTATGCATTGAGCTATTGGTTGGAAATAAAGATATATTACTTGCAACAAATTTCATAAAGGAATAAATATACTGAGAAGTAGTGGTTAGAATACCAAGTTCGTTGAATTTACACCACAAGTGGTTCTTATCACAACCTTTTGCATCCTAAAAACTTTTGTGGCTTGATGAGTTACCCTAGAATATGATCCCATATGACATAATGGAAAGAAGGTAAGCCAAGTACGCAAGTTTTTTTATATTTATATCTCCTACATTTGACATCATTCTCACTGTGAATATAAACTTGTTTAGGGGCCTAAGCAGTTCTGTGGTATGCCCCTCCCAACTGAATTTATTATCGAGTTGTAATCCCAGAAATTCATCACTGTCAAGCTCTTCGATCTGCATGTCTTCATATGTTATATACATGCTGGAAGAAAATTTCTTACAGGTTCTGAACTGCATAATGTGGGTCCTCTCAAAGCTTAACGGCAGCGAATTAGCTTTAACCCATTTGTTAATGTCAGTGAAAATTTGATTATCAGCTATTTCTAAATCTATAGTTGACTTGCTACTTATTGCAAAGCTTGTATCATCTGCAAACAAAACAAACTTACCATCTGGCAATGTAACAGCTGAGAGTTAATTAATGTACACAAGAAAAAGCCATGGACCCAAGATGGAACCTTGAGGAACACCACATGTAATTAATTTCCAATTAGATGAAGACTGACTGCTTACTGCACATGTATTTTGCAACGCCACCTTTGTTTCCTGTTAGATAGATAAGGCTCAAACCATGTTACAGCATTGCCACTGATGCCTTAATATTCTAATTTACTTAAGAGAATGCAGTGGTTCACACAGTCAAAGGCTTTTGACAGGGCACAGAAAATGCCAGTAGCCTGTAATTTATTATCTAATGAATTAAGTACCTTCTCACTGTAAGTGTAAATAACTTTCTCTGTATCATAACCCATCAGAAACCCAAACTGTGACTTGTACAATATATTACTTGCAGTCAGATGCAGACACTTGAATACAACCTTATCAAATATTTTTGGCAAAGCCAGCAAAAGTGAAACTCGTTGATAGTTTGATGGCATTTCTTTATCCCCTTTCTTGTAAAGAGGCTTAACTTCAGCATATTTTAACCAGTCTGGAAATGTTCCGCTGAAAAGAGAGTAATTACACAAATAACTTAAGATAAAACTCAACTCGCATGAGGTCTCTTTGATTAACTTAGTTCATATGTTATCACACCCACTGGGATATTTAGATTTTAAGGATTTTATGATGGATGCAGTAAGTGAAGCAGGCAAAAAGGAATACAAATGTCTCAAAAATGAGATCGACAGGAAGTGCAAAATGGCTAAGCAGGGATGGCTAGAGGACAAATGTAAGGATGTAGAGGCTTACCTCACGAGGGGTAAGATAGATACTGCCTACAGGAAAATTAAAGAGACCTTTGGAGAAAAGAGAACCACTTGCATGAATATCAAGAGGTCAGATGGAAACCCAGTTCTAAGCAAAGAAGGGAAAGCAGAAAGGTGGAAGGAGTATATAGAGGGTCTATACAGGGGCGATGTTCTTGAGGACAATAATATGGAAACGGAAGAGGAGGTAGATGAAGATGAAATGGGAGATACGATACTGCGTGAAGAGTTTGACAGAGCTCTGAAAGACCTGAGTCGAAACAAGGCCCCGGGAGTAGACAACATTCCATTAGAACTTCTGACAGCCTTGGGAGGGAGAGCCAGTCCTGACAAAACTCCACCTTGTGGCGAGCAAGATGTATGAGACAGGCAAAATTCCCTAAGACTTCATGAAGAATATAATAATTCCAATTCCAAAGAAAGCAGGTGTTGACACATCTGAAAATTATCGAACTATCAGTTTAATAAGTCACAGCTGCAAAATACTAACGCGAATTCTTTACAGACAAATGGAAAAACTGGTTGTGCAGTGACTGAATTACAATTGGATAAACCCAATTTTCCTGTAAATTTTTTAGTATCTCTAGTTTCAATCTAGTTTCATTCAAATTCTCGCATCGACCTGTTCCCATATTTAAGTGTTGGCCCGTTCAGAAACTCATTTTGGAGTCGCATTTGCTTCGCTTCACTCCAGAACTTGTTCAGGAAACTGCTTTCAAATATTTCGTAGGTAGTGATCTTATCTTGTGTATATTCAACCATGATTGCAACTCACCTTCTAAATGTCTTTTCAGGAATTTTATCTTCGCCTCGTCGGGCATTCCCATTATAAAATCATCCCTGCATGCTACTAGAAAATTTACTGGATGTTTTTTCCCATCGTCTCCAAAACATTTAACCGTTCCCGAGTTCATCAACGGAACACTGACACTGTGGAGGTTTGATGTGCAGCTAAAGAATTCAACTCGCTTTTTATTTCATTTATTTTCTATTTAACTTCATCATTTTCAATTTTAACGCCAGATTCTACTTGTTCCTTTATTTTGTCTACTTCTTTCTCCCCTTTCCCTTCTCGATCGGGTAAGTTGCCAATAGCCTCTGTCGTGTTATCCATTAGAGCATCATGGCTACTAATACAATTTCTTACGTAGCCTCCCAGAGCGGCCTGCAAATTCTTCCCCTTATCACTGAAATTTTTCTCCACATGATCTACCTTAGACTCAAGTATACCAACTTCTTCAGAAATTTTGCCCATTTCATCCCGAATGGTTTTTAATTTTCCGTATATCAATTCCTTGATTCCACTAGCAATTTTACCTACTTTGTCTTTCACAACCAAATCAATTTTTGACTTTACGTCACTCATATCGGTTTTACGAGAATCAATTTTGATCTCAATCCTCTTATCATCTGCATTAATTGCGACATCATGTCTCCTCCAAACTCATCTCCATAGCCTAAATTCACCACCTATTACGCTCTCCCGCTCCAACTTCGGGCTAAGCGACTCTCTGGTATTTTCGGACCCACACAAACTGGCCGACTGCTTAATGTTAGCGACGTCTGTTATTGGCGACTGAACTACAGAATCATACGTAATTTCGAGATCAGCGCAGATACTTAGCTTTGTCGTGCTGGATTCTTCTGCCATGGTATTACTGCCTATGTTTCAGTTGAAGCCGACGCTTAAGGTCTCCTAGCCCCTTCTGTGGTACTGCAACAGCCGCTGCGCGATGAATCGCCGTTGCAGATGCCGCTGCTGGCTAGAACCACGTGCTTTCGATTTTGCCTCTTCTTCCGAATTACCTTTTTTATCACTCCTTAGCACTGCTGAGACTCGGTGCACACAACTGTTGCAAAATTCATAGCTCAGAGCCCCCACTCAAACTGCTTAAACTGCCACAGACGTGGGACCTAGATCACAGAATGTCGTTAACTGTAATAATTACAACTGTAATTTCATAACTATTAAAGAAACCTAATATTCAGTTCTGAACCGATCTAACATTTAACTTTTGCGAGAAGTCCTGTTTACCGAAGTTCAGAGAATACTTTTGGAAACACTTTACAGAATTCAAATCCAATTCTAAACTTTCCAGATATCATATTCCGCAACTAACACTTTCCAAAATCCAATTCTGTTCCAACACTTCGCAAGATTATTATCTCACAAGTAACACTTTCCAAATTCCTATCCCGAACGGGCCCCTAATTGCGAGCTAACATCCTGAAGATGTGCGGGCTAACATGAGGTTTCCCTTCATCGAAATGTCTTGGCTAAAACTCGTCTAGGGATTGAACCGCACGTGTCACATTACCTGCCCTAAATTAGACACTTGTGCCCCTTTCGTTAAATTGTCTAGCAGATGGCAAGTTTGCAAAATACAAAGTTAATGTAACATACAATAACAGTAATAATAATATCGGGAACTAAATTAACGACCCATAAATTATGTAGGGCACTCAGTTGCGATTTGGTTAGAATAATGTTTAATCAGAAAGCAAACTGGTAGCGACAGTGGTCGTATTTAGAGTTACTGTTACACTCGCGCGCATATCCATTTGACACAGTTCGATCATTCACAGTCTCATCGTGAATTATAAGTTCAATACTCCACCTCGTTAATACGAGAGTGAACTACGCGAGTTCACACCAAGCGGGCGGCTGCTCACCCCTCAGAGACTAAGTCCTACGATACCACACAACGAGAAATTTTCTAAGTCGTTTCTCTTCCTAGCTCCCTAAAGACCGACTGTCCGCTTTCGCGTCTCAGTCCGAACTGTTCCCTTTTGGTGTCTCCGGCCGAACTGCCCGCTTTCGCGTCTGCACCAGCACTGTCCCTCTGCCAGTCCCCGGCCGCGTTTCACGCGCGCCGAACATCCTCGCTCGACTGACTAGGGCAGTTCCCTTCCCTGAAGCCGTCCATCTGATTGGCTACAGCTTATTTAACATTATTTTACATTTTAACATATTTAAATAGTCAAAGCTTGACCACTTTCACGTTCTAAATAAAGCAACAATAATTACAATTTCCTTCTTTTTTTTTTTAATGTCACAGCCAGTAGCCTTGCACCAATGTGCTTTCTGATAAATAAATAAAGAACAAAAGTAACTATTATGCACTAAACTTTCCAACAAATATTCTATTACCTAATGATTCAGTAAGGTGTCATGCTGTCACCGTTCAATGTATTTTGTGTGGAGGAAATGATGATCTGATGCTTAACTGTAAATACTGATAATTGAAATTTACTATATCTTTTTAACTAATGAAGTTACAGAGTTGATATTTACAACGTTTGTTATTTTAATGGTGAGCTTCTATATGAAATGTCGATCGTTAGATCGACCAAAGCGTTCAGAATTAAGCATTCAGGTCTTTGTCACAAAACTTGTTAATTTCACTGTAACAGTAAATCCTAAACTATTATAGATATGATAAATATTCAAGTTTTATTGGCATCACCATGAAAATTTATGGAGAATGGCAGATTAAAATTACTGTGGCTCGATTCCCTGCATTACCACAGAATTAAATAATTTTCATAACTGTTTCCCTTTGTGGCCGATCTTTGGTCGGACATATTTAACACTGCTACGTCTCCGTGGCCACAAACGGCTTCTACTGGGTTTCTCTATGACGTAGGTTTTCGTCTGTCTCACTCACACAATACAGTGCTTAGTTCTCAATAGACAATAGGCGTCTGTGAGTTTCCCCATCTCGTGGTGAATCTGCGCCATTTGTGGCACCCGGTCCTGGACAACAGGTTTCGTTTCACAATTCCTGAAGGCTGACTCTTTCGGCCATATACTGAAATGAGAGCGAAATGCTCCTTAACTCACAACTTACAGTGTAGTACACCATAATGTAATCAAATCGTAGTCCAAAACTCGCGCTTATGAATTGTTTTCTTTTTCCAGAAAATAAGCAAAAAAGTGAAACCTTCAGTTGATATCTTACAATAGGTATTAATTTACTGATTTGTGGCGTAATAATGCCTTAATTAATTGTTATTACTTAATTAAACACTTATATTTACAGGAGCTTTGTATGTTCACCACTCATCATCCAAAGATGCTAGTATGCCAGTATGCTATTTTAAAGCCTTGTCCTCCAAAAAAGTAAAAAACAATTCAGTGCCTAACTATTTTTCTTGCTGAGCGTTGCTCAAAATATTGAAATTTACGGCTGACATTAAAGAGCTCCAAGACACCATTAATTCATGTTCTAGAATCGAAGCTTAGTGACCTTTGAAAGAGCTTTAAAGTACTACAGGATGCATATTTTTTTTTCGAGACAACCTCGGATAAACTTTATAAACTTCTGGAGCAAATGCAATTGCATTTAACTTCTCTGTTGCAATCTGTAGGTATAGGAAACCTGATAAAAGTGAACCACTTAATTGAGTGTGACAAAGGGGAGCTGGTCATTTCTTCTATTGGTAAATTATTTGGTTGAAGAAACGTAATGTAAGATGATTTAGACAGTTTTTAAATCTCTCAGCTAATGAAGCAAATTGTAATAGGCCTACTACAAGAACTTCCATCATCGGAATATCTTGAACCGTACATAGAGTTTAGGGATTTAGTTGCTAGTTCTTGTACAGAAGGTTACATGTTGATGTGATTGCTGTTCTTCTTTCCCTGAAATCAGAGTATGGGCATTTTGTGGAAGCTGCAATAAAGGCTTTGTGGATCCCAGTCAGTAATGTTGGTAGTGAAAGGAGATTTTCAGCTTCTCGTAATACAATATCTGATAGGAGAACGGTTTTGAGTCCCAGTAATATGGAAGTAATAGTAACCCTGTCTTCCTTAAACATGCTTGTAGATTATGCACACGGGCTAGGCCCAACTTTTAAAAGTGGCAGGATAAGTGTTTTCCATGCATTCGTGCATTAATATTTGTGGTTTCATCAGAAGTATAATTTGTATGAGTTCAGGGTTCATGTAAGAATAAAAGGCGTAACACTGCTAATATGCTATCAATGATTTTTGCGTTAGCTCTTATTGCCGAAAGGTGGAAATAAAATTTATTTAAGTTGTAAGTAGGCTGTTTATGTTTTCTCTATGTAAGTAGGCTGTTTATGTTTTCTTATTGGCAACGTTACGTAGCGCTCAATATGAAAATCACTGGCTGTGCTGTGTGCAGTCTGTGGCTGCTTTGCATTGTTGTAATTCTCGCCATTGTAGTGTTAGGCAGCTGGATGTGAACAGCGCGTAGCGTTGCGCAGTTGGAGGTGAGCCGCCAGCAGTGGTGGATGTGGGGAGGGAGATGGCGGAGGTTTGTAATTTGTCATGAACTGATATATATATTATGACTTGTGATGATATTAAGGTAAATACATTGTTTGTTCTCTATTAATATCTTTCATTTGCTAACTATCCCTATCAGTAGTTAGTGCCTTCCATAGTTTGAATCTTTTATTTAGCTGGCAGTAGTGGCGCTCGCTGTATTGCAGTAGCTTGAGCAGCGAAGATTTTTGTGAGGTAAGTGATTTGTGAAAGGTATAGTTTAATGTTAGTCAGGGCCATTCTTTTGCAGGGAATTTTGAAAGTCAGATTGCGTTGCGCTAACAAAATATTGTGTGTCAGGTAAAGCACAGTCCTGTAAAATTGTTCAAAGGGGACGTTTCAAAGTTATTGACGAGATGACAAAAACATAACGAAAAATATACCGAAATAGAATTTTAAAAATGACGAAATCAGGCAAAAATTTTCACCACAAGCATGTGCCTTTACGTATAAATGAAACATGAACTATTAGCAGCATTTTGAGGACAACGCGCAAAAGCAGTGCCGAGATGCGATTATAATATTCCACGACCGGTCGAAAGTGACTTATCAACCACCTGTTTGTAGCGCCTTATTGGGTCTGCTGATACTGAAGAAGGACAACCGTACCTCCTTCTTGTACACGTCAGAGATTCCCGTCGTCTCAGGCAGGTGAACGAGCGAAGTGGTGCACTAGTAGGTGACCGCCTACTACTCATAAGATCGGCAGTTCCAATCCCGTCCGGCGATCCGGATCTCTTTAGGGAGATGTTAAAAGAAACGCATTTGAAGTGACGTCTTCAGTGTTAACCCTAGCAGAATCTTGCCGAATCACTTCTCATAGCATTTGAAAGGAATGAAATTTTGTGATATATAAACTCTACAACAGTCTGGATTATAAGTTAAGCTTAAGGTGACAACGACTGCTTCACTAACTGTAGGCTAAGGCGCTGCAGTCATGGACTGCGCGGCTGGTCCCGGCAGAGGTTCGAGTCCTCCCTCGGGCATGGGTGTGTGTGTTTGTCCTTAGGATAATTTAGGTTAAGTAGCGTGTAAGCTTAGGGCCTGATGACCTTAGCAGTTAAGTCCCACAAGATTTCACGCACATTTGAACATTTGAACTAACTGTAGGCACTGCGCTATCAATCAATTACATTGTGACACGATCTTGTACCATATTTCGTCAGTCTCAAACTATACCATCGGTGACTGTTTGGTAACGTCTGCTTCCTTTCTGCTTCCTTATTAGGTCCTTCACAAAGTGAGCGATCTTGGGAGGTAATGACCGTTCATTGGTTCCTGGACACGTTGAAGTTTATTGTGGCCAATGCTCAGTCTAGTTCTATGGTAGTAATTCGTACTTCGATAACAGTGGACGTTGATTCGCAATGGTGTTCGTACGCCTGGATCGTTCGCTGGCAGAGCAGGGGTGACTTCTCGGTATGTTCCTTGTCGTGCACGGACGGCGTTTTTTTAGGCGCTAAGCACGCTTTAGCCGTTTGCGCCCAGTCCGCGGCATTTGAAAACTTTACACCAATTAGTACAGCAGTGAGGGAGTCTTACACCTGTAGTGAATTAAAAAATGATTTTGCCACTCGTAACACACTTGCCTACAGATCGGATGCCTAATGACTCACCATCGTCGCGAAATTTCGTCGTCTTCTCCCTTCAAACTTTTATTAGCGGCAGTTAACTGATGTAATAGGTGTTCCTTCTCAGCAGGCTTATGAGCTCTGCAGATTTTACACTCTGATGACATTTCTTCTGAAAATATGGCCCATGAAACTGAACTTCAGATAGAAAGGTCGTGAGATTATTGAGACAATAGGGACCTCCTAAAAGCACATGCACAATCTACAGAGTAGATGATGAGCAGAGAGTTTGTAGTCTCTAAAACAAAAACACTAGAACAAAGACATTTGACTGATGATTTTTGAAGATAAAAGTGGGAAAAAGTATATCACAAGCTGAAGTACTTGTGGCATCTTTTTTTCTGCAGACAAGGGATGGACAGCCTTTTCCTATTTTGGGTCCAGTGTCACTGATCCTGTCTGTCTGGTGTATCGCTAGGCAAGCCATACTCAAAATATGAACTAGGCTTCAAAATCTGAATCAGACATCTGAGTGACACATTGCATAATATTCTCCATTTTTTCAGAATTATGTAAAACTGCAATTTACCTTTCCTGCACACAAGCACTTTATTAATGAGGCCGTACCCTTGAAATTAATTGTGAGTAAATAAAGAAAGAAATGAATCTGAGCTGTGGAAGAGTTGTTTCTCGTTATTATAGTGCAGTTGTCTGAAAATTCCTATTGTGTGGCACGCCCATGCACGTAATTGCATATACTAGAACTAACTTTATCCTGGTCCTTTCATAAAGTATACAGATTAATGCTCAAAATATACAGGATATTCAGTTGCACTGTGGAATTCTGAAATGGTTAGTTTTTGGCTGTATTCTCTACGAAACATCTGAGTACGGATTTAGAACACCGAAATAGGTCACTTGTATGTAAATAACCTAGCTGTGGCTATTCTCTATCTAGTTTCACTGTGTGTGCAACAAAATAACGCAAGATGATCGAAGTAGAAAGGACATAAAATGATGACTGGCAAGCAATGTTTTTCTGGACCAGAGAAACCTGTTAATAGCTAATAAAAATATAAATGTTACGGACTCTTTTCTGATTATATTTGTCCGGAGTGTAGCACTGTACACAAGTGAAACATGGACGGCAGACAATTCACAAAGTAAGAGATCGAAATGTGGTGCTGCAAGAGAATGACCTTGATTAGATGCGCTGATCGAATAACTAATGAAGATTTACTGAACCGAAGTGAGGAGAAAGTATTTGTGGGACAGCTGGACTAAAATTAGGGATAGGTCCACGGAATAGGTCCTGGGGCGCTGAGGAACATCTAGGATGGTTATGAAGGGAGGTGTAGCGGGTAACAGAGAGCGAGAGCAGAGGTTAAAGAGGTTAATTACAGTAAACAGGGCAGAGAGTGGCAGTAAATAGCAATGGCTACCGTTAATTGTGGATCAATAATGTCAACAGAGACAGAAAACGCACTTCACTGAAATTACATTTACTTCTAAGGAAAGAAAATAGTGAGAAAAGCTTGTGACAAAAATGAAGGAAATTACTTTTGAAACTACAAGAAATGCTTTCAGTCTTTGCAGGGGAATAGCGCTTTGCATTGCACCTTAGCTTTTTGTAAGCCATACGTTGTGACGTCAGAAATTATAATCTGGTAGACAGGAGAAATCTGCGGAGGTTACTAAAGGGATGGGTACCCTAACAAGCAAAGACCTAATACTTGAAGTGCAGAAGAAGAGGATCGCTGCTTCTAAGAGCCATCAAATGTTATCAGTAGTACATCGAATTACTCCTTATAGTCCTTAGTATTTGTAGTTTGGCTGCAAGTGTGTGTGTCTTAGTGTGTCTTTGGTTTACATCTCGCATTCCGTTTTACACACACACACACACACACAGACACACACACACACACACACACACACACACACACACAACACAGCCGGAGAGGGAGAGATGAGCTACTGACTTCCTTCGCCTGCCACCTCGCCACTGCGCCTTGTACATATAATATGGAGAAACTCAGTTGGCGCCGAAGTTTGGTATCCTCCTGTTTCTACAAATTAGCACTGAAAACTGTTGAAGCGTGCCAACGCGCTCCGGAAGGCAGCAGCTTCGGCAGCGGGGCAGGGTAGCCGAGAAGTCCGCAGCCCGCGCCGAGATCTGCTCTCTCCCCACCCTACAAATCTCCTCTTCTCTACCAAAGATTATTGATGATCCAAGCGGCGAGTCGCTGGGAAATGCTTTCGCCCAGGTGCGAGAGCAATGTGGAAGGTAACAAGCGAGGAGCGCCGACTCGTCTTCCGCGCCTCTGGCGGCGGCTCCGGTAACAACTCGCGGAACCGCGCGCTCTCCCCAGCCGCATTGTTTGATTTCCCTTTAAGAAGAGGCGCTGGATGGAACTGAACTGGAGTCTTCCTCGCTCCTCCCTCCCCGCTTCACCGCCGCTTCCTCGCAACTGCCTCCACTACATCGCCGCCTTGTTTGATTCGCGATTCGCCTTAACGATCTTCCTTAAACCGTAGTAGACATCTTAATTAACGCCCGAATGATTTAATTACTCCCCGGTTTCCCTTACTTGCCGCTGCCTTCCTCTCGCGAGCCGGCGAGTAGGCAGCCAAGTTGGCTGTTATGTATACAGCGCTCTCGGCTGCTCACACACCCACACACCCACCCACACACACACACACACTAGCATACTTGCGCTCTCTAACACAGCCCGGCGTGAATCGCTCAAACTCTGGCGACTACGAGAATCGACTTGAGTCTAACGACTGCGTGGCGAGCATTAGCCAGCGACGGGTGCATTGTTCTCCTCGTCAGACAGGTGTCTCCCCGTCTGATTGTATAGCAAACAAGTTAAATCAGCGGACAGAGAAAAGTACACTACTGGCCATTAAAATTGCTACACCACGAAGATGACGTGCTACAGACGCGAAATGTAACCGACAGGATATGCAAATGATTAGCTTTTCAGAGCATTCACACAAGGTTGGCGCAAGTGGCGACACCTACAACGTGCTGACATGAGGAATGTTTCCAACCGATTTCTCATACACAAACACCAGTTGACCGGCGTTGCCTGATGAAACGTTGTTGTGATGCCTAGTGTAAGGAGGAGAATGCGTACCATCACGTTTCCGACTTTGATAAACGTCGGATTGTAGCCTATCGCGATTGCGGTTTATCGTATCGCGACATTGCTACTCGCGTTGGTCGAGATCCAATGACTGTTAGCAGAATATGGAATCGGTGGGTTCAGGAGGGTAATACGGAACGCCGTGCTGGATCCCAACGGCCTCGTATCACTAGCAGTCGACATGACAGGTATCTTATCCGCATGGCTGTAACGGATCGTGCAGCCACGTCTCGATCCCTGAGTCAACAGATGGGGACATTTGCAAGACAACCATCTGCACGAACAATTCTACGACGTTTGCACCAGCATGGACTGTCAGCTCGGAGACCATGGATGCAGTTACTATTGACGCTGCATCACAGACAGGAGCGCTTGCGATGGTGTGCTCGACGACGAAGCTGGGTGCACGAATGGCAAAACGGCATTTTTCCGGATGAATCCAGGTTCTGTTTACAGCATCATGAAGGTCGCATCTGTGTTTGGCGATATCGCGGTGAACACACATTGGAAGCGTGTATTCGTCATCGCCATACTGGCGTATCACCCGGCATGATGGTATGGGGTGCCATTGGTTACACGTGTCGGTCACCTGTTGTTCGCATTGACGGCACTGTGAACAGTGGACATTACATTTCAGATGTGTTACGACCCGTGGCTGTGCGGTTCAATAGATCCCTGCGAAACCCTACATTTAAGCAGGATAATGCACGACCGCATGTTGCAGGTCCTGTACTAGCCTTTCTGGATACGGAAAATGTTCGACTACTGCCCTGGCCAGCACATTCTCCAGATCTCTGACCAACTGAAAACGTCTGGTCAACGGTGGCCGAGCAACTGGCTCGTCACAATACGCCAGTCACTACTCCTGATGAACTGTGGTATCGTGTTGAAGCTGCATGGGCAGTTGTACCTGTACACGCCATCCAAGCTCTGTTTGACTCAATGCCCAGGAGTATCAAGGCCGTTATTACGGCCAGACGTGGTTGTTCAGGGTACTGATTTCTCAGGATCTATGCACCCAAATTGCGTGAAAATGTAATCGCATGTCATTTCTAGTATAATATATTTGTCCAATGAATACCCGTTTATCATCTGCATTTCTTCTTGGTGTAGCAATTTTAATGGCCACTAGTCTAGTATATAATTAGCAATTATCTTTTAGCGTCCAAAGTCGGAAGTGTCTAAAACTTGTAGCTAATTCCCTTACAGAGATACTGAAGTAACGATTCTTTTTTGTATATCACGGTTTAACACGGTACGAGGAACATGAACAGATCTAAACTTTGCAGTGAATATAAGAACCCTATTTTTCCTCCCTGTTTCCTAAATCTCGTACGCTGCTGCACCTACGTCTACACGTTACACCAACCCTGTCTTACACATACTGCATAATCATTCCAAACGGAACTTGAGCCGTCTCCGTCTCCCAAACAACGGACTCCATGTTACCTGAGTGATCTTGTTACTGTAACATAAATTATGTTGTAAACGAAGTGCTCTGTAGCATTAAATTTTTAAATATGCCTAAATCAATTACATAGCTGTTTTATGACAATATTATGGTGGTTAAAATACGTGATCAAGTGGACTGCCAAGAACAATTAGAGAAGGGACGTTCTGCGCCGTGAGTTCTCCAAGTTCATCTCTGCGAGACGAGGTATCAAAACGGAACTACCGTATCTCCCACATGGGAACGAGAATGTGGTAGCGAAAGGAATGCTGGGAAAAAATCGGTAAGAAAGTAGTGGAAAACATTTAGAGGAAGTACAAAAATCCTTTGCTGTACTGTATAATGGGGAATTAGCTGTACTAATGGATGAGCTGCCTGGAATATTGTAGCAGACTATTTACATATGGATCTGGATATAACGCAAGATTTTACTGGAATTTTTAAGAAAATGGGTATTTGTGATTATTTAACATGAAACCATGGCTTCTTTGTGCAAGAAGACCACCAAGGAAACAGCAATGATATCGGGAAATATGATAAGGCGTTTGGAATAAACAGTGTAACGTTGTTTAGCGCTACCTGTAGAATTACAGCATCTAACAAATTTATGTGCCGAATCATAGTCCACGATGGAACAAAGATATTGGTAACCATCTTATCGATTCCATAAAGTTGCCTCATACGTGTCTAAGAGAACTTTTAAATTGTCCTTGGCTTAAGAACATGGTACCATTTGTTTCTACAGACTAGGTGCGGTGTTTGATCCTGTGGAAGAATGTCAACGTGTACTAAACACCAAAGACCGTTTTTACAATGCACTCCACTGCACTCTGTAACAGTCACTTCTGTGTGATGTAAAATATCAGATAACTTGAAGAACAGTTACTGTGTAGTGTTCAAAAGTGCTTTAGGAATTGTCTACTGGAGAAAAAAGAATACACAAAAGTTGACTGGTGTACAAGTAAACCTTCCAGACAATCAAGACAGAGAGAATATAATAAACTATGTTCTGCGTCCTTATTGTTTTAATTAATTATCTGTAAACTACGTGCAAATTGTTAACAGAGACTGCCACAAACATGGCATAATTATCAGATATACGTGTTATGTATAAAACTGGGGAAACATATTTTGTCAATCTATGACATAGTCCTCCGCAAGAATATCAAATACAGAGTTAGGTGAGTAAGCATACATTCCGATGATAATGTTATTCTGCGTACCATAAGAAAAAGAATAAATCTGTCAGACTTAAAACAGTTAAGTGCAATTAATTCATTAGGTGTATGGAAAATAATACTCGATTGGATGAGGTTGAAGTTAAAAAAGCGAGCTGAAAAATTTAGTCGAAACAGTATTTTCTGCTACTGGAAAAAGAACGAGACATTGCAGATATACAAACAAGGTTTACAAATTACTTTACGTGCCATATATTGAAAAACGGGTAACACTGGTGAACGCAAGATATTAGCATTTACTGCGAATGTCACTGGAAGTGATTACAAGTTGGAGGATTCACAGAAAATGATGGATTTGAAGATGTCAACTACACTAAAGGACATATAAAAAATCTCTTCATAAACCTACATTCCTAGCTGGATCTGCATAAAAAGGATTATTACTTTGTATTTTAATGTGATGGGGTGTGGACATCGTGCAGCTAGCAACAGAAAAGCCGCTTCCAGAGTTTAAGAGAGACAGAATAATTACATATAACAGCTAAAGCTGTAAACTTGAGGTTCTACATGGAAATTCCGAAAGAATGTGTAGGGGAAGATTTGGCAACATACACCCAGGAGGATGTGGCTATAAGCAGTGTGTTTTACATTGACACAAGCACTGTATACGTCATTGTGCTGATTCCAGTGATAGAGGGGGGGGGGGGGGGGGGCAGACTCCAATTGGTGCACACGCGGCGCTGTGATCATCAGACTCTGGACGCGAGTGTAGCACAGAATGAACACTGCCACTGTTTCCAATATTGCGCAGATTGCAGTACCGGGAAGGGTGGTCTCCAGCCGCGGCATATGCTGCATCACGGACACTGGACTCTAGCAAGCAGTGTATCGGTTTAAGCCGAACTAAGAGTTTTTGGCAAATAATACAGACAGTGTAGACTTGGATATAATACTGTGTCGCTTAATTTAAGTATCAATGGGCATATCACAAGTGAGTACAAAGATGACTTTGGCTTCAAGTGTACCTTAAGCCTTAAGTTACACCAGTAATGGCAATAAATGAGTAAATGTGTTTTGTGCTGCTATAGAACGAACCTTTCCGTGTTTCGATATGTAATGGAGACAGTTTATGGTTTCTTTAAAGTGATATTTTACTTTTGGTACAAAAGTCGTATTTTGGTGTCAAGTGTACGTTAACCTGTAAGCTGAACAAGTAATGCCAATAACTGAACAAAGTGTTTTTTGTACTGTCGTAGAAAAATCTCTACGTATTTTTGATAGACAATACAGACAATTTATATGCGGAAGTAACGTTTGACATTTAATTTGCGTATCCATTGTGACCTGCATCAAGTGGGAACTAATATCGAATCAAATGGTTCAAATGGCTCTAAGCACTATGGGACTTAACATCTGAGGTCATCAGTCCCCTAGACTTAGAACTAATTAAACCTAACTAACTTAAGGACATGACACACATCCATGCCGAGGCAGGATTCGAACCTGCGACCGTAGCAGCAGCGCGGTTCCGGACTGAAGCGCCTACAACCGCTCGGGCACCACGGCCGGCAATATCGAATCACAGTGGGGTTTTGACACCATGGTAAAATACTAGGTAGCGATTGTAAGAGATAATATGTGTAAGTGTTAGCTTAGAACTTCTCTGATTGGCGTATTTCGGGTACAGTGATCGAACTAACAGAGAAAATTGAGACAATGGGTACATACTGACTGGCTGAAAATTTTTTAATTTTCTTTGAGCCATCAGTCTTCTGCTGGTGTGTTGAGGCCCGCCACGAATTCCTCTCCTGTGCCAACCTTTTCATCTCAGTGAAGCAAATACTACCTACATCCACAATTATTTACTGGATATATTCCAATCTCTGTCTCGCTCTACAGTCGCTACCCCCGTGCATATTCTGTATTCATTAGACTGTTCATTCCATACGACAGATCCTGTGATTCTTGTTCGCTTTCACTGAGGATAGCAATATCATCAGCAAATCTTATCGTTGATATGTTGTGACCTTGAATTCCAGTGTCACTCTTGAATCATTTTTTTATTTCCATCATTGCTTCTTCGAGTGGGCAGTAGGAGCGAAAGACCACGTCCATGTCCTATTTCGTTTTTCGTACGAGCAGTTTTAGTGTCCCTTCTTGGTCAAAATGGATCAAATGGCTCTAAGCACTATGGGACTTAACATCTGAGGTCATCAGTCCCCTAGACTTAGAACTACTTAAACCTAACTAATCTAAGGACATCACACACATCGATGCCCAAGGCAAGATTCGAACCTGCGACTGTAGCAGCAGCGCGGTTCCTGACTGAAGCGCCTAGAACCGCTCGGCCACAGCGGCTGGCTCCCTTCTTGGTTCTTGTACGAGGGGCGTCCAATAAGTAATGCAACAAATTTTTGTTGTGAAATCACGTTGGTTTTATTCAGGATGTAACTCTTTTGGCTACAAAACACTATTTTTCAAGCCATTCTCCAATGCACTCCACCTTACTGGGAGGACCTCTACACCCACATGGTAGCATTCTACTGGTAGATGTCGGAGCTAAAGTCCTGCACCAATAACCGACCTGCTGTCCACCTACTGCTTCCTACGGAATTCATCCTTCATTGGGCCAAACAGACAAAAGTCGGAAGGTCGGAGGTCCGGGATGTCGAGTGCATGAGGAAGAACAACGATCAGTCAAAAAATTCTTCTGGGTTTGGGACCGCATTGAAAACTATAAAATTTGAACGTTTCGGCGACTATTGCAAGACACCTCCCTTGCGTTGTCATGGAGAAGGAGAAGTTCGTTCGTATTTTTGTGGCACCCAACGCGCTGAAGTCGTTCCTTCAGTCTCCGGAGGGTAGCACAATACACTTCAGAGTTTATCGTTGCATCAAACAGAATAACCCTTTCAGAGACCCGTAAGACCGTCGCCATGACGGCTGAGAGTGCGCCTTTGAACTTTCTCTTCGGAGAAGAGGCGGTGTGGTGCCTCCCCATGGAATGGTGCTTTGTTTTCGGTGCGAAGTGTTGAAGTCATGGATCATCGTCTGTGAAAACATTCGACAAAAAAATTGTCACGAACAGCCTCGTAACGCGCAAGCCATTCCGCACAGATGGTCCGTCGTTGCTCCTTATGGTCTTTAGTTAGGTGGCGAGGAACCTAGGGGGCACACACATATGAGTACACCAAATGTGTCAGCACTGTCAACAGAGACCTCCGGTAGTGCCGTGTGGTGTTTGACTGCGATCCGTCGATCGCTTCGATAGTGTCCGCGCGTCCCAACGCTGCAGAAGCGACGGCTGTGTGCGGCCGGCCGGTACGCGGGAGAAGGGACAAGTTCGCACGACCTTGCTGCGACAATGACAGACGCCTCACCCAGCGATCCATCGAGCTTTTGTCTTCTGCAAGGTATCCGTAGACACTCTGTAAGCGAAAATGAATATCTGCAATGCTCTTTTTTTTCTCCTAAAGAAACTAAATGACAGTTCTCTGGTTGGAACGGACCTCCGTTACAGACGCCATTTTGTAGGCTACCTACAGCTGTGTCACGCCTCGAAAGGTCATTAAAATATAGGAGATAAAACGGGCGTATTCCACGATGTTGCACGACAAATTCGGCATTTTTTCCAACCGAAACTGGCCGAGAAAAAAAGTTTTGTATTAATTATTGAACGCTTGTCGTAAATGTTGTATCGGCAGTAAAATACTTATCTGTGACTGCGCAGGGTGGGGGAAGGGGAAGGCAGAGAGTAAAACATGCGTGTGTTGCCTTAGAAGCGTTCAGATTGGCCTGAATGCACCGGGTGATCAAAAAGTCAGTAAAAGTTTGAAAACATAATAAACCACGGAATAATGTAGATAGAGAGGTAAAAATTGACACGCATGCTTGGAATGACATGGGGTTTTATTAGAACAAAAAAAAATAAAGTTCACAAAATGTCCGACAGATGGCGCTGGACAGCTTAACGTCAGTGACTGCGCATGACAATCGTGTATAAAAGGAGCTGTAATGAGAGAGAGAATCAGTGAAACTGTATTATCAGAATGGGGAATTTGCTGGTTCAGCGTTACGATCCTATCGCCATAGGAAGGGGATTCGAACGGGTAAAAGTCCGTTGACAAATGCAGCTGTGGCGAGAATGATTTCGAAGTTCGAAGCCACGGGTTGTTTAGCCGATAGACACCGTAGTGGCCGACCTAGCACAGGGCGTAATGCTGCCGAGACAGTTCAGGAAGAAATGGAGACTGTAGCGGTTTCGTCTATGCACGGGGAAGTCAGCGCTCGTGCCGTCGCACGTCGCACCAGCATTCCATACACTACTGTTTAAATGGCACTGAGGCGTACCAGAAATGGTTCAAATGGCTCTGAGCACTATGGGACTTAACATCTATGGTCATCAGTCCCCTAGAACTTAGAACTACTTAAACCTAACTAACCTAAGGACATCACACAACACCCAGTCATCACGAGGCAGAGAAAATCCCTGACCCCGCCGGGAATCGAACCCGGGCGTGGGAAGCGAGAACGCTACCGCACGACCATGAGCTGCGGACTCTGAGGCGCACCCTCTGATGCTATCCGTACAAAATCCATCGGTATCATGAACTGTTACCTGGCGATTTAGTGAGGCGGAGGGCATTTGCGGTGTGGGCGTTTCAAAAGATGGCGGAAGATGACGATTGGTTGAGTAACGTGTTGTGGACCGACGAAGCTCATTTCACGCTCCGAGGGTCTGTCAATGGCCACAACTGCAGAATTTGGGCTACTGAAAATCCTACAACTGTCGTGGAAACTCCATTGCACGACGAGAAAGTCACGGTATGGGTTGAATTTACCACATCTACCATTATCGGGCCTTTTTTCTTCGTGATTCCGGTTTTGTAACTGCTACCACGACGGGTGAGAGTTACGCCGAAATGTTACAGAATCGCATCATCCCCAGCCTTGCTGATAAACACCTGCTGGAACTTACGATGTTTATGCAGGATGGCGTTCCACCCCATATTGCTAGACGTGTGAAAGATCTCTTGCGCGCGTCGTTTGGTGATGATCGTGTGCTCAGCCGCCACTTTCGTCGTGCTTGGCCTCCCAGGTCCCCAGACCTCAGTCCGTGCGATTATTGGCTTTGGGGTTACCTGAAGTCGCAAGTGTATCGTGATCGACCGACATCTCTAGGGATGCTGAAAGACAACATCCGACGCCAATGCCTAACCATAATTCCGGTCATGCTTTACACTGCTGTTCACAACATTATTCCTTGACTACAGCTATTGTTGAGGAATGATGGTGGACATATTGAACATTTCCTGTAAAGAACATCATCTTTCCTTTGTCTTACTTTGTTAAAGTAATTATTGCTGTTCTGATTAGATGAAGCGCCACCTGTCGGACATTTATTAAACTTTTGTATTTTTTTTTTTGTTCTAATAAAACCTCATGTCCATCCAAGCATATGTGTCAACTTGTACCTCTCTATCTACATTATTCCGTGATTTATTCAGTTTTCAAATTTATACTGACTTTTTGATTACCCGGTATATAACCCGTGCGTCTGATGTCGCGAGGATGATACTAAGACTGGCACGGCACTAGGCTTATAAACCTTGGACGAGAAGCCCCAGAGATAAGACACTTTTGTACGATTTAACTGATTGCAGTCGAGTCCCGTTGATTTTGTAGTTATAGGATACCGGTTTTCTACTTTTCGTGAAGTACACAGTTTTCCATTTCTGTACATTTAAGGCAGTTGGTAGCATTTGCAGCACTCTGAAATTTCACTGAGCTCTGGCTGCATAATTGTGTAGTTTTCTTCAGACAGCTGATCATTTTTCAAATGTTTGTGAAATCTTATGGGTCTTAACTGCTAAGGTCATCAGTCCCTAAGCTTACACACTACTTAACCTAAATTATCCTAAGGACAAACACATACACCCATGCCCGAGGGAGGACTCGTACCTCCGCCGGGATCAGCCGCTCAGTCCATGACTGCAGCGCCTTAGAGTTGATCACTGTAGATACAGGGTGTTTCAAAAATGACCGGTATATTTGAAACGGCAATAAAAACTAAACGAGCAGCGATAGAAATACACCGTTTGTTGCAATATGCTTGGGACAACAGTACATTTTCAGGCGGACAAACTTTCGAAATTACAGTAGTTACAATTTTCGACAACAGATGGCGCTGCGGTCTGGGAAACTCTATAGTACGATATTTTCCACATATCCACCATGCGTAGCAATAATATGGCGTAATCTCTGAATGAAATTACCCGAAACCTTTGACAACGTGTCTGGCTTAATGGCTTCACATGCAGATGAGATGTACTGCTTCAGCTGTTCAATTGTTTCTGGATTCTGGCGGTACACCTGGTCTTTCAAGTGTCCCCACAGAAAGAAGTCACAGGGGTTCATGTCTGGCGAATAGGGAGGCCAATCCACGCCACCTCCTGTATGTTTCGGATAGCCCAAAGCAATCACACGATCATCGAAATATTCATTCAGGAAATTAAAGACGTCGGCCGTGCGATGTGGCCGGGCACCATCTTGCATAAACCACGAGGTGTTTGCAGTGTCGTCTAAGGCAGTTTGTACCGCCACAAATTCACGAAGAATGTCCAGATAGCGTGATGCAGTAATCGTTTCGGATCTGAAAAATGGGCCAATGATTCCTTTGGAAGAAATGGCGGCCCAGACCAGTACTTTTTGAGGATGCAGGGACGATGGGACTGCAACATGGGGCTTTTCGGTTCCCCATATGCGCCAGTTCTGTTTATTGACGAAGCCGTCCAGGTAAAAATAAGCTTCGTCAGTAAACCAAATGCTGCCCACATGCATGTCGCCGTCATCAATCCTGTGCTCTATATCGTTAGCGAATGTCTCTCTTGCAGCAATGGTAGCGGCGCTGAGGGGTTGCCGCGTTTGAATTTTGTATGGATAGAGGTGTAAGCTCTGGCGCATGAGACGATACGTGGACGTTGGCGTCATTTGGACCACAGCTGCAACACGGCGAACGGAAACCCGAGCCTGCTGTTGGATCACCTGCTGCACTAGCTGTGCGTTGCCCTCTGTGGTTGCCGTACGCGGTCGCCCTACCTTTCCAGCACGTTCATCCGTCACATTCCCCGTCCGTTGAAATTTTTCAAACAGATCCTTTATTGTATCGCTTTTCGGTCCTTTGGTTGCATTAAACCTCCGTTGAAAACTTCGTCTTGTTGCAACAACACTGTGTTCTAGGCGGTGGAATTCCAACACCAGAAAAATCCTCTGTTCTAAGGAATAAACCATGTTGTCTACAGCACACTTGCACGTTGTGAACAGCACACGCTTACAGCAGAAAGACGACGTACAGAATGGCGCACCCACAGACTGCGTCGTCTTCTATATCTTTCACATCACAGGCAGCGCCATCTGTTGTTGAAAATTGTAACTACTGTAATTTCGAAAGTTTGTCCGCCTGAAAATGTACTGTTGTCCCAAGCATATTGCAACAAACGGTGTATTTCTATCGCTGCTCGTTTAGTTTTTATTGCCGTTTCAAATATACCGGTCATTTTTGAAACACCCTGTAGCTACATCGTCTGCATGAAATCTGAGGTTGCTCCTGGTATTATCTTGCAAAACATGATCTCGAACATTAAGAGGAACTATTGTGTTGTCGCGTACGGATCTTATGTTTTTCACTATAATTTCTGTAAACGGCGTGAACGATAGGTGTATTAGTACTTAAGCTTGTAGGACCCAGTAAAAACGAAGAGGAAAGGAAATAAAAGAAATGGTCCCCTTGACGGCTGTCGTCAGCGTCCTGGGACCCGCGGCAGCCAGTCGGCGCTCAGAAGCCGCAGTGGTTCGCGCGCCGCAGCAGCAGCAGCAGCCATAAGCAGTCATAAAACTAACAGGACGGCCCGCCCTGCAGCTGCCCCGCCCAGCCTTATCTCGGCTACCTGCTGGCTCCCGCCTGCCCTGTCTGAGTGCCAGACACGGATGCAGCACCCGCGGCTGGCTTCAGGCTTCTAAGTGGGCACCAGGCGGTAATGACGTTATTCCTCCATTGACGCGTTCTCATTAAGACCACACGAAAGTACTCTAACTGGCACTGCGTCTGGATCACGGTTTCCTGCGTTCGATTCCCGGCCAGGACGGAGAACTTTCTCCTGTCGGGGAGTGGGTGTTTGTATTGTTCACATCGTATCATCATCGTTCAGAAAATGGCGGGACTGGACAGTGGCCGGCCGCAGTGGCCGAGCGGTTCTAGATGCTTTAGTCCGAAACCACGCAGCTGCTACCGTCGCAGGTTCGAATCCCGCCTCGGGCATCGATATGTGTGATGTCCTTAGGTTAGTTAGGTTTAAGTAGTTCTAAGTCTAGGGGACCGATGACCTCAATGTTAAGTCCCATAGTGCTTAGAGGCATTTGCACCATTTTAAACTGGACAGTGTAAAGATTGGGCATTTGTACAGGCGCTGATAACCACGCCATTGAGCGCCCTGCTAACCAGAACTTGAAAGGAAGATTAAGGAAAGGCAAACCTATGTTTCTAGCATTTGTACACTTAGAGAAAGCTTTTGACAATGTTGATTGGAATACTCTCTTTCAAATTCTGAAGGTGGCAGGGGTAAAATACAGGGAGCGAAAGGCTATTTACAATTTGTACAGAAACCAGATGGCAGTTATAAGAGTCGAGCGGCATGAAAGGGAAGCAGAAGTTGGGAAGGGAGTGAGACAGGGTTGTAGCCTCTCCCCGATGTTATTCAATCTGTATATTGAGCAAGCAGTAAAGGAAACGAAAGAAAAGTTCGGAGTAGGTATTAAAATCCATGGAGAAGAAATAAAACCTTTGAGGTTCGCCGATGACATTGTAATTCTGTCAGAGACAGCAAAGGGCTTGGAAGAGCAGTTGAACGGAATGGACAGTGCCTTGAAAGGAGGGTATAAGATGAACATCAACAAAAGCAAAACAAGGATAATGGAATGCAGTCGAATTAAGTCGGATGATGCTGAGGGAATAAGATTAGGAAATGAGACACTTAAAGTAGTAAAGGAGTATTGCTATTTGGGGAGCAAAATAACTGATGATGGTCGAAGCAGAGAGGATATAATATGTAGACTGGCAATGGCAAGGGAAGCGTTTCTGAAGAAGAGAAATTTGTTAACATCGAATATAGATTTAAGTGTCAGGAAGTCGTTTCTGAAAGTATTTGTATGGAGTGTAGCCATGTATGGAAGTGAAAGATGGACGATAAATAGTTTAGACAAGAGAGAATAGAAACTTTCGAAATGTGGTGCTACAGAAGAATGCTCAAGATTAGATGGGTAGATCACATAACTAATGAGGAGGTATTGAATAGAATTGGGGAGAAGAGGAGTTTGTGGCACAACTTGACCAGAAGAAGGGATCGGTAGGTAGGACATGTTCTGAGGCATCAAGGGATCACCAATGTAGTATTGGAGGGCAGCGTGGAGGGTAAAAATCGTAGAGGGAGACCAAGAGATGAATACACTAAGCAGATTCAGAAGGATGTAGGCTGCAGTAGGTACTGGGAGATGAAGAGGCTTGCACAGGATAGAGTAGCATGGAGAGCTGCATCAAACCAGTCTCAGGACTGAAGACCACAACAGCAACAACAACAAACCATCGTCATCATCATCATCATCATCATCATCATCATCATCATGTACCTAGCAAAGACACGATCTGAAAACGATTACCGTAGAATTTTCGGGGTAACGGATAACTACTGAATAAGAAAATTGAATTTTCTCATTTTGAGGATCTGCTACAGTTTATCCGCAAACATGAGAACTTGGTGGGATTTGTAATTCATTATGAACATGTTTTATAACAAAAGGTTTGTATATGTACAGTTCCATTTCCGTTTCTTGTAATGCCAAGCGCCTGCCGCGGTGGCCGTGCGGTTCTAGGCGCTTCAGTCTGGAACCGCGAGACTGCTACGGTCGCAGGTTCGAATCCTGCCTCGGGCATGGATGTGTATGATGTCAAAATGGTTCAAATGGCTCTGAGCACTATGGGACTCAACTGTTGTGGTCATAAGTCCCCTAGAACTTAGAACTACTTAAACCTAACTAACCTAAGGACATCACACACTTCCATGCCCGAGGCAGGATTCTAACCTGCGACCGTAGCGGTCGTGCGGTTCCAGACTATAGCGCCTTTAACCGCTCGGCGACTGCGGCCGGCTGTGTGATGTCCTTAGGTTAGTTGGGTTTAAGTAGTTCTAAGTTCTAGGGGACTGATGACCTCAGATGTTAAGTCCTATAGTGCTCAGAGCCATTTGAACCATTTGCAATGCCAACAGAAATCTTTTATCTCAAATATTGCGTCGTAACTCATGATAAGAGATATATTCCATGTATGGCACTTATAAGTTGCCTGTTTATGTGTTTGTATGTTGGCAGCGCTCTAGACTGCATTAATATCACTGACAGCGGTGTGTGCCCTCTGTAAGACACTCTGTGGTTGGTCGGACTCGCAGTTAGCAGTGATGGAAGTTTGCAGCGTTAGCGCGAGCTGATGATTTGGACATGTTTCCTTCGTGGAGATTTAGTATTGGTTCGACACGGATTGCAAAATGATGATTGATATATTTGCTAATGCTTGGATAATGGAATTATTGACAGTTATCTAATTTAGGGAACTGAATGTCACATGAATAAGGTAAAATCTGCTAAATACAGGGTGTCCTACTCAAATCCCCTGATTTCAAGGACCCAGGAGAGATAAACCACAGTAGATACGACAGTGAAAAATGCACTATATTGCAGAGCATCGCAAGGAATTTATACTCCAGCGTTAGAAGTGCCAAAAATCGTCGCCAGTGTGCAGCATAGTTGCATTAAGTTATAATGGCGACTCCACAGCGGCGCGCGCAAGCATTAGTGTGGTTTGCAGAAACAAAATCGCCGATTACTGTGCAAAGAAAGTATCGTCGTGTATATGAATGTGATCCACCTGATGTGAAAACAATTAAGGAATGGCATAGGAAGTTTCTGGCAACAGGAAGTGTTCTGAATCGTTCTGGCGATGCACGTTACGGAGTTTCAGAAGAGAAAGATGGGGACATCAGATAAACGTTTCTCAGAAGCCCACGTTAAGTCAATTCGTCAAGCATTTAGGCAACTTGATGTACCTCGATCAACTGCATCGTGTAGTTCACCAGCGTCTTCGTATGTGTGCTTACAAAGTGCAAATTCTGCAACATCTGACGTCGAACGACAAGCCACGCTGACAACAATTTGCTGCGGAAATGCTGCAGCGTATTGATATGGACGCCAGCATCCTGGAAAGATGTTTATTCTCAGATGAGGCAATCTATCTGGAAGGGTTAATAGGCATAATGTTCGGATGAACAGTGTGACAATCATGGCGTGTGAAAAGCGTAATACTAGGCTTCGAAGTAAATTGAGAAATGACAGTGAAGACAAGCGTAGCATGTTAGAACCACCTTGTAACGAAGTGACAAATATTGCAGACAATAATTTGATAAATGTGCATAGGCACATGGACCAGGCAGTACATAACGTTGTAGAAAGGGAAACAATTAGTGAACAGGGAACTATTTTTGATGGATTGGTCGGTAACTGTTCGCCTCAGGTATGCGAAATAACAGAACCAAATCTTGCAAAGATTCAGATTTTGTGTCATTACATATTTCGCAGTTAAGTCCAGACACACTCTCTGCTTTTCAAAATACGAATATTTGCGATGAAAATGTACTGACGAAAATCACAAAGGAACATGTTTCAGTTGCTAATGCATTGTTTTGCAATTAATTCAAAATATGGAACAAAATCAGAAACAAACACAGCAACAGCTTCAAAAGCTAGACTCAATGGAACATCATCTTCAAAAGTTAGACACAATGGAACAAAATCTTCAAAACTTAGACACAACGCTTGAACAAACGCGAAGATTTAACTGCTGAGCTACTTAAAATCGAATCGAAATATCAAAAGATTTCTGAAGATGTAAAAACACGTATTTGTGAGCATTTTGAGTCTATGAAAACGCATTACAGAATCATGAAGCAGCCATAAAAGAACTGCAGATTATTGTGCACGAAAATCATGACACCTTTCAGGCTAAAACTGACTCAGTTGCATCTACCGATACAGTTACGCAACTTGTAAAAAATCAGGAAAACTTAAAGGACACAGTAAATACGATTTAGACACAAGTAGATACTCTAAAATTTGTTTCAGAAAAACACACGGTGGAAATCAGCACGTTGTCGTAAAAAGTAGCCTAGCTTTCGGATCAGTTGATAAATTTATCTACGAAAGTAGATGATGATTTGAATGATACAAGACCAGTAGCCTTTACTGACACAGAAGAGTACGAGGAAATCAGAAAATTCAAACAGAGTCAGAGACAAATTAGTACGCAATACAAAAGAGAAATGCGGGAAGTACAAAATCAGTTGGCACACGTGATACAAGGATTACATATTTCTGAGGATATTCGCGCTCCGATGCGGGAAGAGGAATTCTGAAATACGGAAAAGTCACAAAGTAATAACACTGGGTATTTCGGGGATTATGAAAGGAGTTGGCAAGGGCCAGCGAGCCTTGAGAGGAAACCGCCGACACGACGTAACAATGACCTTACTGCTACTCGCCGTCACGATGATTTTGACTATAAACTCTTCCTCATAACTCGTAAATTCAAATCATTCAAGAATTCTGGTAATGACATACATCCACAAGCTTGGATTCATTAATTTTCTCATTGTTTTCCTCCTAAATGGTCATTAGAGCATAGGTTAGAATTCATGTGTGGCTATCTAGAAAATGAACCAGCTGTAAGAATGCGATCGGTTATTCGTGACTGTCACAGCGAAGGAGATTTTTATCATGCCTTCCTTTCTGCATATTGGACTCAGGGTACTCAACACGACGTTTCATGGACTCGACTAATGTCTGAAGTAGTGCTGGAGGGAACTGACACCATGAATCCTGCAGGGCTGTCGATTAATCTGTAGGAGTACGAGGGAGTGGAGATCTCTTCTGAATATCACGTTGCAAGGCATCCCAGACATGATCAAAAATGTTGGGAGTTCGATGGCCAGCGCAAGTGTTTAAACTCAGAAGTGTAGCAGTTGTGACACTAAATGTAACATTTCTGTCAGTAAATGTAACTGGGTTTTCTCTTTTGATGCTGTCAATTGTCAGGATGAGCGTTCTAAAGCATTCTGTCAGGGTGAAAATATTAAATAAATTAACGTTTCTCTCTTAACAACATGTGGGCAGGGTGGGTTTTTCCTTGGCTCGGGTATGAGGTAGAATGAAACAGCATTTTTACATAAGATAACTTTTATAGAAAGTTTCGTGCAACTGTATCTTACTGGATGTTCTGGTTCGGAGAACGGCAGCTGTGTCGTTTGCGTAGCCTTCTGCTGCGGCAGCGGCGGCGGCGGCGGCGGCGGCGGCGGTGTCTGATTACGCGTAGTGGTGTGTATCTCTTGTCGCCGTCTCGCCCAGCTGACTGGAGACGCGCAGCGCGAGGTGGCCCGTTTAATTATTGCGAGCGAAGTCGTGCATCGGATGATACGTTGGGTGTGGCGTCCCAGTGTTTCTCTTCTCTAAGCGGCCGCGTGTGTTGTGCGTCGGCCAGCGGAGCGGCGCGGCGAAGGAAGGCCAGTGTCCCGGACTCGAACAGCGGACTCCCGGTTGCCAGTCTTCGGCTGTCAGATCTTCATCCCAGCTCACAGGTGAGGCCGTCTCCTTCCCGTCCTTACGAGTCACCCGGGCACGTAAAAATCAGACTTCAAATACCTTTTAACTTCTGTCTTCTGGCGCCGAGGCTGCTGCTTGCTATTCCATTACAGCGGCGGACTTGGTGCGTCTGTGCATAATGCAGTCTCTTCTTGCATGACGGTCTTCAGCACCGAAACTGGCTGAAAACTACTGCTACTCTTCTCTTCTTCTTTCTTCGTCTCTCGTCTCGTCTCCGTCTCCGACCTCGTCGTCGTCTGTCGGGTCCACTGCGTCTCGCGTATTTATTCACTTCAGTTTACTGGAGGTGAACGACTTCACGGTCATTGCCTCTTCTGTCACGTTGAAAAGTTTCTCGAAGAATCTTCTTAACGTCGGTCGTTGGCTCTTGGAATGTAGACGAGGGCCTTTACTCACATGTGACAACTGAGAAATACGTGAGCCAGTCATTGCCTCTTCTGTCACGTTGAAAAGCTTCTCGAAGAATCTTCTTAACGTCGGTCATTGGCTCTTGGGATGTAGGCGAGGGCCTTTGCTCACATGCGACAACTGAGAAACACGTGAGCCGGTCGGGCGATGCCCTGGAGGCTGAATCGACAGCGCCCGCTTATGTGGAACTTGCTGACTTCACGGTCATTGTCTCTTCTGTTCTGCTGTTCTGCCCGCTGAACGCCAGTATGTAACTCTCTAAACTAAACCAAGTTTTTCATTTATAATCTAATTTCTAGTTCACTTTGATTTCACTAATTTATTTACTTAAGTACCACTCAACAGAAGAGTGTTCCTGGAGCAACTCTGTACTGTGGGAACTGCCCAAGTCCGTCGGAATGCATAATGGACATGAATGGACGCAGGTGATCAGACGAGATACTTACGTAGTGCCACCTGTCAGAGTCGTATCTAGTCGTATCGTATCACTCCGACTGCATACGCCCCACACCACTACAGAGCCTCCACCAGCTTGAAAAGTCCCCAGATGATGTGCAGGGTCCATGGATTCATGAGGTTGTCTCCATACAACACACGTCCATCCGCTCGATACAATTTGAAACGAGAATCGTCCAACCAGGCAACACGCTTCCAGTGTTGACGGGCCCAGGCCAGGTGTAAGGTTTTGAGTCGTGCAGTCATCAAGGGCACACGAAAGCCCATATCTACGCCTTTTTGTTGGACGGTTGGCACGCTGACTCTTGTTGATGGCCCAGAATTGAGATCTTCAGCAGTTTGCAGAAGGGTTGCACTTCAGTCACGTTGAACGACTGTAGAGTCGTCGTTGGCCCCTTCTTGCAGGATCTTTTTGCGGGCGCAGCCATGTCGGAGATTTGATGTTATACCGGATTCGTGATATTCACGGTGCACTCGTGAAATGGTCGTGCGGGAAAATCCTCACTTCATCGCTACATCGAAGATGCTGTGTGCCATCGCTCGTTCAGACTCTCTTAAATCCTGATCACCTACCACTGTAGCAGCACTAACCGGTCTAACAACTGCGCTAGACACTTGTCTTATATAGGCGTTGCCGGCCGCAGCGCCTATTCTGCCTGTTTACATATCTCGGTATTTGAATACGCATGCCCAGACCAGTTTCTTTGGCGCTTCAGTATTATTTCCGTGACAACGAGACGCTAAACACTTATTCTCCTTGTCCTTCGTCCTTTAAGTCATACCACAAAACTAAACTTCTTTCGAGAGCGTCCAGGAGGAGAATTACTGCATTTTGAGCACATGTAAGACATTTATTACTCATCCATTTATTTCACCGTAGAATCTCGGTCATCGCATTCTTGTTTCGGCGGACGGCCGTGGCGACCACTTGGATATTGTATCCATCGACGTGACAAACCCGCCCAGCGAGAAGTACACAGTCCTATCACGTCTCCAGACAGCCCCATATATTGCGGAATTACCCATTAGATGTCACGAGCGGCGGACCCATCATCATGAAAGGAGGCGAGGAATGCTGTCAGTAGGCAAGCAGTAACAGCAGAACGTGTCGATCAGCAGAGCTCAAAGACTTCGATGATGATGATGATGATGTTTGGTTCATGGGTCGCTCAACTGTGCGGTCATCAGCGCTCGTACAAAGTCCCAATTTTTACACAATCCATCAAAGACTTCGAACGTGTACTTCTCATCGCATGTAACCTATACCACAAGTCCATCAGGGACGTATCAGCCTTTCTAAAACCGCCCATGTCGACTGTTGGTGATCTGGTTGTGAGTTGGAAACGCAAGGAACAACCACTGTTACATCAAGACCAGGCGAATCTCACGTACTGACTGAAAGGGACCGTCGAGAATTGCAGAGGGTGATTTAAAAAAACCGCGTGAGGTCCACACTGCTACCTGCTGTCCAGCTAGGACAATGGCGCTGTGTAGGAAATTAAAAATGATGGGTTAAAGTGGTCGAGCATCTCCCCATAATCCACACATCTCTGTAGTCACTTCCAAGCGACACTTCAGGTGGTGCCAAGAGCAACTCATTGGACAGTGGATGACTGGAAACGAATGATATGGAGTGATGAACCAAGCTATACCATGTGGCAATCCATGAAAGGGTTTGGGTTTGGCGACTGCGTTGAGAACGTTAACTGCAATCTTGTGTAGTTGCAAGAGTGAGGTACATACGATGTGGCGTTAGGGTTGTTGTTGTTGTTGTGGTCTTCAGTCCTGAGACTGGTTTGATGCAGCTCTCCATGCTACTCTATCCTGTGCAAGCTTTTTCATCTCCCAGTACCTACTGCAACCAACATCCTTCTGAATCTGCTTAGTGTATTCATCTCTTGGTCTCCCTCTACGATTTTTACCCTACACGCTACCCTCCAATACTAAATTGGTGATCTCTTGATGCCTCAGAACATGTCCTACCAACCGATCCCTTCTTCTGGTCAAGTTGTGCCACAAACTTCTCTTCTCCCCAATCCTATTCAATACTTCCTCATTAGTTATGTGATCTACCCATCTAATCTTCAGCATTCTTCTGTAGCACCACGGGAATACTTTCAGAAATGACTTCCTGACACTTAAATCAATACTCGATGTTAACAAATTTCTTTTCTTCAGAAACGCTTTCCTTGCCATTGCCAGCCTACATTTTATATCCTCTCTACTTCGACCATCATCAGTTATTTTGCTCCCTAAATAGCAAAACTCCTTTACTACTTTAAGTGCCTCATTTCCTAATCTGATTCCCTCAGCATCACCCGACTTAATTAGACTACATTACATTATCCTGGTTTTGCTTTTGTTGATGTTCATCTTATATCCTACTTTCAAGACACTGTCTATTCCATTCAACTGCTCTTCCAAGTCCTTTGCTGTCTCTGACAGAATTACAATGTCATCGGCGAACCTCAAAGTTTTTATTCCTTCTCCATGAATTTTAATACCTACTCCGAACTTTTCTTTTGTTTCCTTTACTGCTTGCTCAATATACAGATTGAACAACATCGGGGAGAGGCTACAACCCTGTCTTACTCCCTTCCCAACCACTGCTTCCCCTTCATGTCCCTCGACTCTTATAACTGCCATCTGGTTTCTGTACAAATTGTAAATAGCCTTTCGCTCCCTGTATTTTACCCCTGCCACCTTCAGAATTTGAAAGAGAGTATTCCAGTCAACATTGTCAAAAGCTTTCTCTAAGTCTACAAATGCTAGAAATGTAGGTTTGCCTTTTCTTAATCTTTCTTCTAAGATAAGTCGTAAGGTCAGTATTGCCTCACGTGTTCCAGTGTTTCTACGGAATCCAAACTGATATTCCCTGAGGTTGGCTTCTACTAGTTTTTCCATTCGTCTGTAAAGAATTCGTGTTAGTATTTTGCAGCTGTGACTTAGGGTATGAGAATGTTTATCGTGGTTATGGAAAAATTTGTGGAAATTTGTGGTAAGGTCTTATGCGACCAAACTAATGAGGTCATCACTCCCTAAGCCTACCCACTACTTAATCTAACTTAAACTAACTTACGCTAAGGACAACACACACACCCATGTCCGAGATTGGACTCGAACCTCCGACAGGGAGACAGCCACGCGGACCGTCACAAGGCGCGTCAGACCGCGCGGCCGTGGTTATGGCGTCGTCCCGTTACTGCGCTTAAGAAAACCATAAATGCGGAAACGTGTAAACACATTTTAAATCATTGTTCATTGCATACAGCAGAGGAGTAGTTTGGAGACCATCACTGCATCAGAATGACAATGCACCCTGCCATAAAGCATCATCCGTGAGGCAATGGTTTGTGGATAATAACAAACAAACACTGTCCGAACAGGCCTTGAAGGCTCAACGGTATCGACCTGCCGCCATGTCATCCTCAGGACTGAGGTGTCACCAGATGTGGATACAGAGGGGCATGAGGTCAGCACCCTCTCCTCCCAGTCGTTGTCAGTTTTCGTGACTGGTGCCGCTACTTCTCAATCAAATACCTCCTCAATTGACCTCATAAGGGCTGAGTGCAGCCTACCGCACTCGCCAGACCCGGACGGTGAGCCATCCAAGTGCTAGCCAAGCCCGGCAGTACTTAACTTTGGTGTTGTGAACATTCCTGCAGTGGACTGGACAGCCCGGAGTCATTATATGAGTTCAGTTGAGCACCTACAGGATGCGTTAGAATGCCAACTTTTCGAGATCCCAACACCTCACCGGAAGTGTTTCCAGCAGAGCTTACTCCTCAAAAAGGTGAAGGCTGGACGCACCCTATATTAATGTCCGTTAAAAGCTATCGGGGTAGTTTTTATCAGATACTGTATAGTATTCAACGCTCACCACATCTCCAAGACGTAAATGTAAGGCCGGCCGCGGTGGTCTAGCGGTTCTAGGCGCTCAGTCCGGAACCGCGCGACTGCTACGGTCGCAGGTTCGAATCCTGCCTCGGGCATGGATGTGTGTGATGTCCTTAGGTTAGTTAGGTTTAAGTAGTTCTAAGTTCGAGGGGACTTATGACCACAGCAAGGCTGTCAATTCAACTAAGTACCTGGGTGTTAGCCGGCCGGAGTGGCCGAGCGGTTAAAGGCGCTACAGTCTGGAACCGCACAACCGCTACGGTCGCAGGTTCGAATCCTGCCTCGGGCATGGATGTGAGTGATGTCCTTAGGTTAGTTAGGTTTAAGTAGTTTTAGGTTCTAGGGGACTGATGATCACAGATGTTCAGTCCCATAGTGCTCAGAGCCATTTGAGCCATTTTTTGTAAATGTAAGAAGTAAAAGCAAACAAAACAGTTTGTAGTTTCCGTTAAACAAAATGTTATTATAATACACTAATTAGATTAACTATTTATCATAAATCGTCTAGGAAGCAAAGTTCACTGAGTTACTGTGCAACTTACGTATTCCTACAACCTAGGAGTTGTACAATGTTGCAGTTGTTATAAGAAAAAAGAAAACAGTGTGTTGTAACTTTTGTCAAAACCTCTACTGAAATTCATGAAACATATGGCAACTTGATGAGCATCACTCACTCTTCAGGAGCGAATATGTCGCTTGGAAGCGAAGTAGTGCGATGTTTTGCAGATTCCAGGCAGGTAACAATAATTGTGTGCCATAACCCTATTTTCACGACTATTCTGTTATCAACGAACTAACCACGGGGGGTCTGGCAAGCAGTTTTAATCTCTCAAGATTTTTAAGCACTCATTACTGACTACTCACAAGCTTAAGATCAGTTCCTAATACTTTAAAAAAAAGTTCCGGTAGGTGTTATCATACAATCATACATTTAAAGTTATGGTTTAAAAATGGATGCTATGGTCCGAAACTAATCCCCGAAAAGGAATGACTGTAATCGCAACCTTGAAGGACATTCTAAAATAAATAAAAAAATATCATACCCAAGGTGCTTATCCTATCCTCCACTATGTTGCGACTACATACACCTGACACTTTCCCCACACATCCAGATACTACAGTAACCATAGTGGGTGTATTATGGAATTTGTGCATTAGGGTCTTAAATCGGTACTTTCAGTCACAGAAGAGAAGTTCCGGAGTACGTACTGTGATTATAAATCTAGATCTGACCTCTAGTGAAAGCTTATGCTGTTCCTTGGAAAGCCATCTTTAGACCATACCTCAAAAACACCGCCATCATTGAGGTTGGGTGTAAGTAACGCACCTCGTATCTCCATAAATCAAAATCACCTTGACCAAAGAAAGATACTGAATGGCCAAGTCCGCGCTAGGGGAATACAACGTGGCACAGAGCTGCGAGAAACATCGTCCTCAGTTTAAGGTATGTTGTTGTGATCTCCAGTCCGAAGACTGGTTTGATGCAGCTTACCGTGCTACTCTGTCCTATGCTAGTCTTTTCATCTGTGCACCACGACTATAAACCTATATCCAGCTGACCCTGCTCACTACAGTTAAGTCTTGGTCTCCCTTTACACTTTTTACACCCCTACAGTTCAGTACACTACCAAACTGATTACTCCTTCATGCCTCAGAGTGTGTTTTATCAACCGATCCCATCTTTCAACCGAGTTATTCGATAAATTCATTTTCTTCGTAGCTGAAATCAGTAGCTCTTCAATATTAATCCGAGCTACCTAGCTACACTGGACTCGCATTCGGAAGGACGACGGTTCAATCCCGCGTCCGGCCATCTTGATTTAGGTTTTCCGTGATTTCCCTAAATCAATCCAGGCAAATGCCGGGATGGTTCCTCTGAAAGAGCACGCCCGACTTCCTTCCCCATCCTTCCCTAATCCGATGAGATCGATGACCACGCTGTCTGGTCTCCTTCCCCAAACCAACCAACCGAGCTACCTAGCTAATATTCAACATTCTTCGGTATCGCATTTCAAAAGCTTCTTTTCTCCTTTTGCCTGAACTGTTCATCGACCACGTTTCACACCACGTAAGGCTACAGTACAGACAAAGACATCGATGAAACTCTTCCTAACGTTTAAATTTATATTCAATGTCATCGAATTTCTTTGTTTCATAGCCAGTCAGCTTTTTGTAACCTCCCTACTTCAGTCATCGTCAATTATTTTGTGCCCAAAGAACAAAACTCACTGACTGCTTTTAGTGTCCCATTTTTTTATCTAATTCCATCAGCGTCATCTGATGTAATTCTACTACATTACATTACCCTCGTTTCATTTTTGATTATTATAACCTATCTTCTAGGCGCTAACCACTCCGTTCAACAGCTCTTCCCAAGTCCATTGCCATATCTGACAGGATTAGAAAGTAATCACAAACTGAAACGTTTTTATTTCTTCTTCCGTTTTCTTGTTTTCCTAAGGTTCCGCTTCTACTTGCTCAATATGTTGTGTACCACTTTCTACTCAACGGTAAGGAGCGGTGCGCTACAGGGTGGTGTGGAACTGTCATAATAGGAAAGCTGGACAGGAGCAGAAATAATCAGAGACCAAGTTAACACAGCAAACAGAAGTTTTACTTAACAAGTATGTCTCTAAGCGTGCAAAGACCCACTACAAATAACAGAGGGCCGCGCGGGGTAGCCGAGCGGTCTGGGGCGCCTTGTCACGGTCCGCTCGGCTCCCCCCGTCGGAGGTTCCAGTCCTCCCTCGGGCATGGGTGTGTGTGTTGTTCTTAGAGTAAGTTAATTTAAGTTAGATTAAGTAGTGTGTAAGCTTAGGGACCGATGACCTCAGTAGTTTGGTCCCATTAGACCTTACCACAAATTTCCAAATACACTGCTGGCACTTGGTGTGTATCAAATATTAATTTTTACGTGTAACCCAAAGTGGAGCTGTCACCCGTCCTGGCTGCTATAAAGTCCCAATATTACACGACTGGCCATTAAAATTGCTACACCAAGAAGAAATGCAGATAATAAACGGATATTCATTGGACAAATATATTATACTAGATCTGACATGTGATTACATTTTCACGCAATTTCGGTGCATAGAGCCTGAGATATCAGTACCCATAAGAACCACCTCTGGCCGTAACAACGGCCTTGATACGCCTGGGCATTGAGTCAAAAAGAGCTTGCATGGCATGTACAGGTACAGCTGCCCATGCAATTTCAAGACGATACCACAGTTCATCAAGAGTAGTGACTGGCATATTGTGACGAGCCAGATGCTCGGCCACCACTGACCAGACGTTTTCAATTGGTGAGAATGTGCGGGCCAGGGTAGCAGTTGAACATTTTCTGTATCCAGAAAGGCCCGTACACGAACTGCAACATGCGATCGTGCCTTATCCTGCTGAAATGTATGGTTTCGCAGGGATCGAATGAAGGGTAGAGTCATGGGTCGTAACACATCTGAAATGTAACGTCCACTGTTCAAAGTGTCATCAATGCGAACAAGAGGTGATCGAGACGTGTAACCAATGGCACCCCATACCATCACGTCGGGTGATACGCCAGTATGGCGATGACGAATACACGCTTCCAATGTGCGTTCACCGCGATGTCGCCAAACACGGACGCGACCATCATAATGCTGTAAACAGAACCTGGATTCATCCGAAAAAATGAAGTTTTGCCATTCGTGCACCCAGGTTCGTCGTTGAGTACACCATCGCAGGCGCTCTCGTCTGTGATGCAGCGTCAAGGGTAACCGCAGCCATGGTCTCCGAGCTGATAGTCCATGCTGGTGCAAACGTCGTCGAGCTGTTCGTGCAGATGTTTGTTGTCTTGCAAACGTCCCCATCTGTTGACTCAGGGATCGAGACGTGGCTGCACGATCCGTTACGGCCATGCGGATAAGATGCCTGTCATCTCAACTGCTAGTGATACGAGGCCGTTGGGATCCAGCACGGCATTCCGTATTACCCTCCTGAACCCACCGATTCCATATTCTGCTAACAGTCATTGGATCTCGACCAACGCGAGCAGGAATGTCGCGATACGATAAACTGCAATTACGATAGGCTACAATCGACTTTTATCAAAGTCGGGAACGTGATGGTACGCATTTCTCCTCCTTACACGAGGCATCACAACAACGTTTCACCAGGCAACGCCGGTCAACTGCTGTTTGTGTATGAGAAATCGGTTGGAAACTTTCCTCATGTCAGCAAGTTGTAGTTGTCGCCACAGGCGCCAACCTTGTATGAATGCTCTGAAAAGCTAATCATTTGCATATCACTGTATCTTCTTCCTGTCGGTTAAATTTCGCTTCTGTAGCACGTCATCTTCGTGGTGTAGCAATTTTAATGGCCAGTAGTGTAACACAGCAACTAACGAAGTCCAGCTCTCATTGTCAATAAGGATGCGGCTCTCTTAACTAAAGCATGATTGATGGTGTGGGAGCCACGTTTAGGCGGTTTCTGTGTAGCACCATGTAGCGAATTTGCTCCAAATCTTTGTGGCTCATGTGGCTGCCACCATCTGTCGTATATCGTGGCAGCAGAGGGCGCTCATGTATCGGAGCTACTGCAGGTGTGGCTCAGCAGGCGTGCACCATTGGGCCCACCAGGTCCCGTGCTACCACTGTCGGTGTATGATGGAAATTTTTTAATTCTGTTAGTAGGTTGGTACATATATGTGATACCACACAATGCACATATTCAGAGACATTTAGGACAAGCTAAAATCCTGTTACATTCTTCAGCTACGGTTACTGTTTGATGTACTTTAACTCTTACAACTGAGGAAAACCTTAAGCTCCAAGAACTTATCTCTCCTACTTTTAGAATTCCAAAGAGTGATTTCCAATCGACATTGACAAAACCTGTCTCTGAATCTACAAATGTCAAATATGTAGATTTACCTTTTTTCAATCAGTCTTCCAAGATAACTCATAAACTCGCTATCACATTTCGTGTTACTACATTTCTCTGTAAAACAAACTGATCTTCGTTGAGGTCAGCCTCTTCAGATATTCCATTCTGCTATAAATAATTCGTTCTAGTATTTTGCTACCATAACTTATTAAGAGGACAGTTCGGTAAAACTCACGTCAATACCTGAGTTTCTGGAATCAGAATCATTCTTCTTGAAATGTGAGAGTATTTTTCCTCACTCTTGTTCGAGTATATCGCACATGAAATGGAATAGTTCTATCATGGACGACGTTCCCAAGGATCTCAATAATTGTGAAGGGATGTGTTATTACCATTCAGGTCTTTCAGTGGTCTGTCAAATTCTTCTTGTAGTATCGTGCTTAATATCTTATCATCTACTTAGAGTTCCCTTTATATAACATTTTCTTTTAGTTCGTTCTCTTTACGTAATCCCTTTGAATATTAATTCTACCTTTCAACTTACCTTCTTTACTTAATACTGAATTGCCATCTAAGCTCTTAACATTCAATCAGATGCTTTTCGTTTTGCAATGGGCTCTTCCATTTTGCTACAGGCAGTATCTACTTATCCCGTATTCATGCATATTTCTACAACTTCATTTTTCTTCTTTAACATTTACTGTTCTCCCATTTTCCTTTTCACACAATCTCATTTTTAGACATATGTATTCTCTTCTAAATGATTGGTTTATAACGTTTGTTTCCCCTTCGTCAGTTACATCGTGTGTTGTTTCAGACAGTCGTCTGCATACTTCAGATTGCAAATGTTTTCTCTTTCAACAAGACATCAGAATCTGATATTAGTGAGGGTCAAGATCGCATCTAAATATGTGTAGTTTCCTTTCAGGCTCAAGACAGCGAAATAGCAACTGTCATAAGTAAGAAATTCCCTAGACTGAGATGAATAACCAACAAAAGCATCCAGAATTTACAGATCAGGTTCATGTTTAGATCCTTTATCCTCTGTTTTCAGGAAAGTGACAGTGCTATTGGTATGTTCTGACCAGTGAAAATTTCCCTCGAAGTAGATAGTTTTTATTGTTTCTGATAATTAAAAAATGAGCAATCAAGATACTTCATTTGTATTATGCCTGTCTCGAAAGTGCTACAGGGGAAGATGAAGGTTTTTGGCCCATGGTTTAGGGAAGATGTTAGATGAAACTGTAAAGATGGTTTTAAGATTCTGCCCTGGTAAAATTTCAGTTTCTGTTTTTTTTTCCTTCACCCATACATATTTCGATGATGTTTCACCATGATCATTAGGTTCCTCTTTATTTTACATGTTGAATCGTAAGTAAATACAAAGTCTAATGGGTGTAAGTGAAGACATTTCTATTGATTACTGAGCATGGTGTAATGAACAACATTACATCAGTATTTATGCCATTTTCAGACTAATAATTATAGATTTTTACAAATCGTATGTTTTTAGGTTTGGTAGTACCTCCAACTGTACGTGGCAAGAGCAAGTGATTAATCGTTATTTTCTTCTGGGCAGAAGGTCAGTTGTTGAAGTGTGGATCCAGAACGCAAAGTGGTTAGTCTGTTCTGATAGCCGTAACCCACTTAGTAGTGCAGTTATGCCCAAGCACAAAACATCAGGTCGTAAAGTTCGTGACGTGTTTGTAGTAAGACTATTGGACGCAGGCAAAAAACAACCAACACAGTGATATGTATTAAGATACAACACGTAGAAGTGTCAGCAATTATATCCGTTATACCCTGTAGCAGATGATCATCACATTCAAAATATTTAACAAAAATAAGCAATTCGGACCAGATACCAGTTGTACCCAGGAGACATCATCGCCTTTAGCCCTGATACTACTCTCAATACGGCGACAAGGAGGATACACAAGTTTATTCAAGTATTCCACATCCAGCTGAAGCCATACATCGATGATAAGATCACGTAGAGACACCGAAAGCAAAACAGAAAAAGACAGACGCAATGAGATGTACCTGCAATGATAATGGAGAGAAACTTAACATTAAAACTGGGGATCACGAAGTGAAAAAAATTAAGCAATTCTGCTACCTTTGAAGCAAAATTGTCCATGACGGACGAAGCAAGGGGAAGATGAAAGGCAGACTAGCATGGCCAAAGAGGGCACTGCTGGTCAAGAGATCTTTACTGGCATCAAACACAGACCTTAAGTTGAGATATAAATTTCTGAGAATGTACTTTTGGGACACGGCATTGTATCGTAGTGAATCACGGAGAGGACATTAGGAAAACCGGAACAGAAGACAATCGAAACTTTTGAGATGTGACGTTACAAAAGAATGTTGAAAAATCAGGTTGATTGACAAGATGAGGAATGAGTAGTTTCTCTGCATAATCGGCGAAGGAAAAAAAAAAATTGGAAAAACTGACAAGAAGGAGGGACAGGATGATAGGACATGTGTTAAACCATCAGGGAATAACCTCCATGATATTGGAAGGAATTGTAGAGCGTAAAAGCTATAGAGAAATATAGAGATTTGAACACATCCAGCAAATAAGTGCGCAAGTATCAGTCAGAAGAGTGGGGGGAAAGAAAAGGACGATTGCGTGGGTGGTGACTACTACGTTTCATTCTCTGTCCTAAATAGTTCCAGGCACTTTCTGCAGGATTAATATCGAGTGACTTAGGGTCAGTCGAACTGCAATAGGGCTCCTGAGTTTTCGTCAGACAAGGAACAAATCGATGCAGCTCTGCGAATATGACTGTTGTCATCTTGGAAGCGAGGAGCACTCACAGCAGTATGAGTTGTAGAAGAAAAGATAGCACTTGGTCCCGAAAATGTTGAAATAGGTACTCCAGTTCACGTTCACGGTAACCTGGGTCCAAGTCCTGCTTCATAAAACACTACTGAAACATCACAGACTCATCTCCGGCCTGAAAAGAAGCAAAATTGTGACTGTCTGGACAACATTACAAGCCTCTCGCCAGCTACTGTCCAATTTATGTATCATTTGACCCACTGGAGCAATGGCACTTCTGCGAGGTTCCCTCTCCAAATGTATCTCCAGTCCTCTTCGCGATGTCCGCTCCGTAAATGATTTGAGGTAAAACAACATTCACTGACACGAGCAACTAGTGTCGTACTTGAAACCTATTCTCATAGACAAGAGGTGAGTCATCTCCATCCCTGTAGCTCAGTACTTTTTACGAGCATTGCTGTTATTACATGTAACATGGCTTCGAGTTGTACAGTCCGCTTTCATAACCCAATAAAGTGGGCACCATGATTCATGGTGTTGCTACGGTCATGACCAAACACATCTCCCTAACCATTCTGCAACGTCTTTATCTCAGCCCATATTACGAGGTGCATTCAAGTTCTAAGGCCTCCGATTTTTTTTCTAATTAACTACTCACCCGAAATCGATGAAACTGGCGTTACTTCTCGACGTAATCGCCCTGCAGACGTACACATTTTTCACAACGCTGACGCCATGATTTCATTGCAGCGGCGAAGGCTTCTTTAGGAGTCTGTTTTGACCACTGGAAAACCGCTGAGGCAATAGCAGCACTGCTGGTGAATGTGCGGCCACGGAGAGTGTCTTTCATTGTTGGAAAAAGCCAAAAGTCACTAGAAGCCAGGTCAGGTGAGTAGGGAGCATGAGGAATCACTTCAAAGTTGTTATCACGAAGAAACTGTTGCGTAACGTTAGCTCGATGTGCGGGTGCGTTGTCTTGGTGAAACAGCACACGCGCAGCCCTTCCCGGACGTTTTTGTTGCAGTGCAGGAAGGAATTTGTTCTTCAAAACATTTTCGTAGGATGCACCTGTTACCGTAGTGCTCTTTGGAACGCAATGGGTAAGGATTACGCCCTCGCTGTCCCAGAACATGGACACCATCATTTTTTCAGCACTGGCGGTTACCCGAAATTTTTTTGGTGGCGGTGAATCTGTGTGCTTCCATTAAGCTGATTGGCGCTTTGTTTCTGGATTGAAAAATGGCATCCACGTCTCATCCATTGTCACAACCGACGAAAAGAAAGCCCCAATCATGCTGTCATTGCGCGTCAACATTGCTTGGCAACATGCCACACGGGCAGCCATGTGGTCGTCCGTCAGCATTCGTGGCACCCACCTGGATGACACTTTTCGCATTTTCAGGTCGTCATGCAGGATTGTGTGCACAGAACCCACAGAAATGTCAACTCTGGAGGCGATCTGTTCAACAGTCATTCAGCGATCCGCCAAAACAATTGTCTCCACTTTGTCGATCATGTCGTCAGACCGGCTTGTGCGAGCCCGAGGTTGTTTCAGTTTGTTGTCACACGATGTTCTACCTTCATTAAACTGTCGCACCCACGAACGCACTTTCGACACATCCATAACTCCATCACCACATGTCTCCTTCAACTGTCGATGAATTTCAATTGGTTTCACACCACGCAAATTCAGAAAACGCATGATTGCACGCTGTTCAAGTTAGGAAAACGTCGCCATTTTAAGTATTTAAAACAGTTCTCATTCTCGCCGCTGGCGGTAAAATTCCATCTGCCGTACGGTGCTGCCATCTGTGAGACGTATTGACTATGAACGCGGCCTCATTTTAAAACAATGCGCATGTTTCTATCTCTTTCCAGTCCGGAGAAAAAAAATCGGAGGCCTTAGAACTGGAATGCACCTCGTACAATGCTGATCCCATTCAACAGATTTGGTACATGCACGCAAGTACACGGTCCAGTAATATTAACCTGAGCACCGCCTATGCTCGACGTCAACGTCCAATAACCACTCATAGACAGTGACAGCACTAGCAGTGAAGAGCTCGTAAGGCTCGTCGGGGGGGCGACGAGGAGAATGGTGCAATTGTTGTCGTAATGCGAAAGGGAGCGATTTTTTCTGACGTTCGAAGGGCATCATCATTGGCGTTTGGGCCAGGGATGGAAGCGTTTTCGAAGCAGGTGTGACTATAGACTGTCCTTGCACCACCGTGTTTAAAGTATTGCGTGCACTGAGAAATAGTGCTATTTATAAAAACTACACCGAGGCTACTGTGGTGTACCACATGCCACAAATGACAGGGGTGAAAGACGGCTGCGGAGATGTGTACGGACGAATAGACGTACAGTTGTTGAGCAACTGACCGCGTAGATGAACAAAGGGGCTATCAACAGTGTCTCCTCAACGATCGTTCAGCCTATGGGCCTCCACAGCAGGTCCTTGGTTCATGCACCCTTGCTGCCTGCTGTCCATCGGCGGCGAAGGTTGGTATTGGCACGCCAGCGCTGCGGCTGGACGTCGACTGAATGGCGACAGATGTTCCAACGGACAGATGGCCGTTGGCGTGTATCGAGTGAAATGTCTGAAAACAAACACCCTACAGCGATCGTCGGGAGGGTCGAGGCAGGAGGGCATTCCATGAGTGATCCCGTCATTCTGGAAGACACCCGGGATCAACAAAACTATGCATCTACCCTCAGGGACCGTGTCCCCCCCTATATGCAGTTTGTTTCTCCTCAGCACTATGGAATTTAGCAGCAGGACAATGCACCGTGTCACACGGGTCGCATTATACGTGCGTGGTTCGAAGAGCGCAAAAATGGGTCTACCGTAGTTCCCTGGCCACAAGACTCTCCGGATTTAGACGCATCTCGATCGGACTGTTCGCCCCATGGACTCTCAACCGATAAACCTAGCGCAGCAACAGCGTTCGAAACGGCATGGCTCCACATCCCTGTCGGTACCTGCCATAACCTCACTGACACTCTCGCTGCGCTTATCGCACTGGTCAGCGCTGCAAAATGTGGTCACTCAGGCACAGGTTGTCACATTAATGTGACTCGACAGTGCACACTGCCATGACGTACGTCAGCGGTGGGCCACGACATGACGCCATGAGCGCCTGGTACAATTTCTACAACTTGCTACAGCATTCCGAAGCGACTAGTGTGCACTTCTACTGTGGTGACTAACGTCTGGTGCGGTGAGCTTATTTATGCATCAAAATCTTCCATGTATATTATTTCCTCCTTACTCCTCGTGAATCTATCGTTGTAAGTTCTATTCTGAGACGAAGATGATGGCATAGAAGAGGAATTCTCCGCATTAAACCAGTCACAAACTGAGGATTCTACGTGTCTCCCTCCCCCTCCCCCCTCCTCCTAGACCTCTAAAAAATGTCTCTTCCCTCTTCTTACAGTTGACGGTGACTTTATTTCCTGTACACAGCATTGGCGGCCGAAGACTTCCGGCATAAGAAGTCAGCCTCATTCTGCCAACGGCCTTGTCAAAGAGGGCGGAGGAGCGGATAGAGGTTCAGGGCACTCTATTGTCCTAGGGGTGGGAAATTGCCCCTAAAGGCGGAAGAATCAGCAATGATCAACGACATGAGGATGCAGAAGGCAATGGAAACCACTGCTTTAAAGACACGTAACGTGTATCCACAGGACATGTGGCCTGTATTTCAAGAAGTGTCATGATGATCTCTCCATTGGCAAAAGATTCCGGAGGGAGGGGACTGCCAAGGGGCAGGTTACCATGAGAAAAAGATTGAATAATCAACGAAAGGATAACGTTCTACGGGTAGGGGCATGGAATGTCAGAAGCTTGAACGTGGTAGGGAAACTAGAAAATCTGAAAAGGGAAATGCGAAGGCTCAGTCTAGATATAGTAGGGGTCAGTGAAGTGAAGTGGAAGGAAGACAAGGATTTCTGATCAGATGAGTATCGGGTAATACCAACAGCAGCAGAAAATGGTATAACAGGTGTAGGATTCGTTATGAATAGGAAGGTAGGGCAGAGGGTGTGTTACTGTGAACAGTTCAGTGACCGGATTGTTCTAATCAGAATCGACAGCAGACCAACACCGACAACGATAGTTCAGGTATACATGCCGACGTCGCAAGCTGAAGATGAACAGATAGAGAAAGTGTATGAGGATATTGAAAGGGTAATGCAGTATGTAAAGGTGGACGAAAATCTAATAGTCATGGACGACTGGAATGCAGTTGTAGGGGAAGGAGTAGAAGAAAAGGTTACAGGAGAATATGGGCTTGGGACAAGGAATGGAAGAGGAGAAAGACTAATTGAGTTCTGTAACAAGTTTCAGCTAGTAACAGCGAATACCCTGTTCAAGAATCACAAGAGAAGGAGGTATACTTGGAAAAGGCCGGGAGATACGCGAAGATTTCAATTAGATTACATCAGGGTCAGAGATTCCGAAATCAGATACTGGATTGTAAGGCGTATCCAGGAGCAGATATAGACTCAGATCACAATATAGTAGTGATGAAGAGTAGGCTGAAGTTCAAGACATTAGTCAAGAAGAATCAATACGCAAAGAAGTGGGATACGGAAGCACTAAGGAATGACGAGATACGTTTGAAGTTCTCTAACGCTATAGATACAGCAATAAGGAATAGCGCAGTAGGCAGTACAGTTGAAGAGGAATGGACATCTCTAAAAAGGGCCATCACAGAAGTTGGGAAGGAAAACATAGGTACAAAGAAGGTAGCTGCGAAGAAACCATGGGTAACAGAAGGAATACTTCAGTTGATTGATGAAAGGAGGAAGTACAAACATGTTCCGGGAAAATCAGGAATACAGAAATACAAGTCACTGAGGAATGAAATAAATAGGAAGTGCAGGAAGCTAAGACGAAATGGCTGCAGGAAAAATGTGAAGACATCGAAAAAGATATGACTGTCGGAAGGACAGACTCAGCATACAGGAAAGTCGAAACAACCTTTGGTGACATTAAAAGCAACGGTGGTAACATTAAGAGTGCAACGGGAATTCTACTGTTAAATGCAGAGGAGAGAGCAGATAGGTGGAAAGAATACATTGAAAGCCTCTATGAGGGTGAAGATTTGTCTGATGTAATAGAAGAAGAAACAGGAGTCGATTTAGAAGAGGTAGGGGATCCAGTATTAGAATCGGAATTTAAAAGAGCTTTCGAGGACTTACGGTCAAATAAGGCAGAAGGGATAAATAACATTCCATCAGAATTTCTAAAATCATTGGGGGAAGTGGCAACAAAACGACTATTCACGTTGGTGTGTAGAATACATGAGTCTGGCGATATACCATCTGACTTTCGGAAAAGCATCATCCACACAATTCCGAAGACGGCAAGAGCTGACAAGTGCGAGAATTATCGCACAATTAGCTTAACAGCTCATGCGTCGAAGCTGTTACAATATGGAAAAGAAAATTGAGAATGCGCTAGGTGACGATCAGTTTGGCTTTAGGAAATATAAAGGGACGATAGAGGCAATTCTGACGTTACGGCTAATACTGGAAGCAAGGCTAAAGAAAAATCAAGACACTTTCATAGGATTTGTCGACCTGGAAAAAGCGTTCGACAATATAAAATGGTGCAAGCTGTTCGAGACTCTGAAAAAAGTAGGGATAAGCTATAGGGAGTGACGGGTCATATACAATATGTACAACTACCAAGAGGGAATAATAAGAGTGGACGATCAAAAACGAAGTGCTCGTATTAAGAAGGGTGTAAGAGAAGTAGCCTTTCGCCCCTACTCTTCAATCTGTACATCGAGGAAGCAATGATGGAAATAAAAGAAAGGTTCAGGAGTGGAATTAAAATACAAGGTGAAAGGATATCAATGATACGATTCGCTGATGACTTTGCTATCCTGAGTGAAAGTGAAGAAGAATTAAATGATCTGCTGAACGGAATGAACAGTCTAATCAGTACACAGTATGGTTTGAGAGTAAATCGGAGAAAGACGAAGGTAATGAGAAGTAGTAGAAATGAGAACAGCGAGAAACTTAACATCAGGATTGATAGTCACGAAGTCAATGAAGTTAAGGAATTCTGCTACCTAGGCAGTAAAATAACCAATGACGGACGGAGCAAGGAGGACATCAAAAGCAGACTCGCTATGGCAAAAAAGGCATTTCTGGCCTAGAGAAGTCTACTAATATCAAATACCGGCCTTAATTTGAGGAATAAATTTCTGAGGATGTACGTCTGGAGTACAGCATTGTATGGTAGCGAAACATGGACTGTGGGAAAACCGGAACAGAAGAGAATCGAAGCATTTGAGATGTGGTGCTATAGACGAATGTTGAAAGTTAGGTGGACTGATAAGGTAAGGAATGAGGAGGTTCTACGCAGAATCGGAGAGGAAAGGAATATGTGGAAAACACTGATAGGAGAAGGGACAGGATGAGAGGACATCTGCTAAGACATGAGGGAATGACATCCATGGTACTAGAGGGAGCTGAGAGGGCAAAAACTGTAGAGGAAGACAGAGATTGGAATACGTCAAGCAAATAATTGAGGACGTAGGTTGCTATTCTGAGATGAAGAGGTAAGCACAGGAACGGAATTCGGGGCGGGCCGCATCAAACCAGTCAGTAGACTGATGACAAAAAAAAAAAAAAAAAAAAAAAAAAAAAAAAAAAAAAAAAAAAAAAAAAAAAACCACCACAATTGTTGCCGTGTAAAATCTGTGCCGTGTGCTCCTGCGATTTGATTGTTCCGGTGTTGTGTGGTCGATCTCTTTCGATTCACTTTGCGTTGCTCGTGTTGGTGCGCCCTCCGGGATTCCGTGCGGGAAGCCGAAAGGGAATCTTGGGCAGAGAGAGAGACGAGTGGGCCTGGGCGGAGCGACGCCGGAAGATCGCGGAAGTCGCGTCGGCTAGTGGTGTGTGTGTGGCAGCTGCATTGGGGCCGGCCGAGCAGCCGAACTGGAGGTGCTGCTGTGACTCGCTGTCGTTCGTTCTGTTTACGAGTCCGACCTTCCTCACGCTGTGGCTATGGGCTGGTGTTATTCTGGCCATTACCTTATTAACGGCATTAGGATTAGTATTGTTAAAGGTGAGCTGTTAGTTTGGTGCACATTCATCTGGTGGAGTTACAGCAAGACTTCTTTCTGTCGTATTCTGGCTTACGCTGCTGAGCAGTGAGTGTTCCCACGTCGCGTGTCGAAATACTGACTTGTGCCCTGGTTGATTTACGTACGAACTGGAGTGCCTATGTGGGCGTGTTTGCTTGAATTGTTGATGAAGTTTTTCACAATGCCCCACACTTGAGTCTCTTTAAATTACATTTCAGTTTGTTACTGAACTTATGTCAGTTAAGGGACGCCCAAAATGTCACGCTAGTCAAGTAAGTCTACTGTGACACCGCCGGCCGTGGTGGCCTTGCGGTTACAGGCACTACAGTCTGGAACCGCGCTGCTGCTACGGTCGCAGGTTCGAATCCTGCCTCGGGCATGGATGTGTGTGATGTCCTTAGGTTAGTTAGGTTTAAGTAGTTCTAAGTCTAGGGGACTGATGACCTCAGATGTTAGGTCCCATAGTGCTCAGAGCCATTTGAAGCATTTTTTACTGTGACACCACTGTTTACCTGTTGGATTAAAATTAATTCAATCTTAAACGCAGCTATGAATAATTCAAGGCTAATTGTAAGGGCCGTGTGTGCTTGTTTTTTGTCCTTTTCTCTTACTCACTACTGTTGAGTTTTAACCTGTTTTGGAAGCCCCTTTGACGTCATTTCACAGCGTGGTTTTGGAAAGAGTTCTGTGGGTACTGCTGTTAACGGCTCCTGTTGCAACGGGGTTTCTGGCCCACACATCTTTCGCACGGCAACAGTGCGGTAACTTGTTATCAATCCTTTTCTAATTACCGTCTGGCCTACTACTATTGATGGATTTATGTGGTAAAATTCAAATGGAGGCACTGTCTTGTTAGCTTGTCTGAACTGAATGTGCTTGCCTTGTAAAACAGTTCATTACTGATTCTGAGTAGTTTAATCAGTGGTAAGGCACTCGTTATTCTGGACCAGACTGTACTTGGCATTAATTGCATTGTCTTGGTAAATTGGTGTGCTACGTAACATTATAACGCAAGCGCTATTCTGAGTAATATTTACAATTTTACTATATGAGTTGGTTCTGTGAATCATTGTGACACACAAGGTCACGTAAGTCAGTGCTGTAGTGGCCAGATATTGCTATCCGTTTGTGATATTATTTCCTGTAAGCCATTGTGCCCATTAGGTTATATAAAGCTTAAATACAGTGACCAGTTTGGTAATTTTCTGTGTTTCGTATTAACATTTTACAACCATTAAAAGTTTGGGAAAGGTTTAAATCTCTTATCTGCAGATTGTTTGATGTTAGATAACTCGTCGATGATTCATGTTAAATCAGCTGATGTACTTTTAAACTGAACAAGTTATTTGTCAATATGTAATTACCAGTACCTTGCATGAACTTTTTTGCGTAATAAATTAAATTTTATATTCTATCCTCAATTTGTTGCTCAGCCTTCCACTCCAGCAGCCCATGTATCCTGCTCGCAACCTTATCAAAATCCTTTTTTGTAAGTGGATTCTTCAATATCCTTACCATAACATTTATAAAGCAGTTAGTCTTAAACAGCTTTTCCCCACGACGAGCCACTAAATACGTAGCCGGATAACGGAGATGGTGTGGAGCGCTGTAGCAAGCCGTGCTCGTGGACTGAAGCGGCGGCGTTTTGCCTGTGGCAGCGCCCGGTCCGATATCTGCATGATCGGCGGCCGCCGCCGCGGGAGGTCTGGGGTTCGCTTCCCCGCGCGGGCAGCGGCCGCCGCATTACTCGTGTCGTTATCGTGGGCGTGCCTGGTCGCTACACCGGCAAGCTACCGCGCCGCTGCCCGCCGTACGTCCCGTCGTGCGATCAATACTGACCGTATTCTACCAGCAGGAAACGGCACCAGCCGAGCATAACTTCTCCGAAGATAATTCGGATGCGGGTAGACTAGTGCCCTCCTCTTTTAAAATGTTAACATATTTATTGTACCGTTCTTCGTTCTCCCTCCCTAATTTTTTTTTAATAACAGCAGCTATCTGCTACAAACCACAGCTACTCATGAATGTCCTGAATTTAAGGTTCAGCTTACACGTCGACATTTCAGAACCCCCCTGCCATTGTGGGAGTTTGTCCATTACCAACAAACATATTTACGTTCTGTCAGCCTGGAGAGGAATTAAACTGATAAATGTTTTGAAGCTTATACCACATGGCCTACTTTAGGAGCTTGTCATTTGACTAGAAATCTAAAAAAAAATTCGATTTTTTCCTTTCTTGATATGTTATCTCCTGTAAAAATCTCTAGTTTTGATAAAAAATTGGAACAGTTCAATCCGTACATATTACAGACGTTTGTGTGTGTGTTTGTGTGTGTGTGTGTGTGTGTGTGTGTGTGTGCGTGCGTGTATACCACATCTTCTCCTAAAACACTGGACTGATTTAAACCGAACTGGGTACAGCTGACATCAATAGCCTCTTCCCTTCTTTCCTCCCCCTTCCATCTTGCATTTACGTATTATGTGGATACTGTCTTTAAAGAAGTAATGAATTCAAACGTCATGCACAATGCGGCACTTTGCGCGCGGTGCAATGTTTATGACGTCATATCTCCTGAACTGTGATAGGTCTTTTTTACTCCTACAGCGATTTTTGGCTGTGTGTGTGTGTGTGTGTGTGTTTATGAACGAGAGGGGGAGAGTAAGCATCATTAATTATTTATTTTGGTTGCGTTTCACATTCCTGTTTGTTATTGTTTTTGTGGGTAACATGTTCAGTAAGTCACTGTTGTATTCATTTGGTCATTAATTAATTTCTTTTTCATTGCAAGGGCTCTTTGTATAAAACTATCATGTACAAAGAGCCCTTGCAATGATAAAGAAAGTAATCAATGACCAGATCAGTGTATGTAGTAATTCACTGATGATGTTAGCCACAGAAACAGCAACAAACAGGAATGTGAAACAGAAACAGAATAAATAATTAATGAAGCTTCCTCTTCCCCCTCTTCTCTCTCTCCCACCCACCCACCCACTCACCCACACGCACCCACCCACCCACCCAAACACACACACACACACACACACACACAAACGCGGGCGCGCGCACACACAAAAAATATTCTATCACATAAAGAATAACACATACACAATAAAAAAATCACTCTCACAACGAATGACACATTCACACAAATCAAAATATACACATGCAGACACACAAAACAAATGAAAAATTTCAAACCACACACACTAAACAGACTAAAGACGGAAGATTAACATACAGCCACATTTGGCAGCATTACACACTGTAAGGACACACATGTTTCCACGCAGCGAAAAGTCCAAGTGATGTGCTGTAACAAACGTGAGTGAAAAACAGCGGAAATCGGCCAGCTGGAGTATGGAGACCAACTGAACACATCTCCAGGGCCCCACACATGGACTAGCAACACTGGAAATCGTTAAGTAACACCTGACGATAATTTAACCTCACGAAACTTATGCTACAAAAGTTGTTTCTAATCTGGAGAACAAAGAAAAACACAAGAAAACGTAACACACTAACATATTTGTAACCACTAAATAATGAATTTATTATATAAAAACAAACATGAACCACAGGCTACTGAAGATGCTGCATAAATAGAAGAAGCGAAACACGCATGGCAAAAAGCAAACTGCCTTTCTGTTAGTTGCAAAGACGGAAAATATTTCCATTAATGGTTCAAATGGTTCTGAGCACTATAGGACTTCTGAGGTCATCAGTCCTCTAGAACTTACAACTAGCTGAACCTAACCTAAGGACATCACACACATCCATGCCCGAGGCAGGATTCGAACCTGCGACTCTAGCGGTCGCGCGGTTCCAGACTGTAGTGCCTAGAACCGCTCGGTCACTGCGGACGGCTTTCCATTAAGCCCTGTAACTCCTTACTACATGACCACGGCATTTTTCTGCATGCATCTATTTAACGACACTCGCATATAATGCAGTGGGTATAACCTTATGAAGGTCCCAGTCAGGAACATTGCCTTAATCTGCCAGGAAGGTTCAAGTTAGCGGACACTCTGTTGCAGAGTGAAAGTTCATTACATTATAAACATTTATTATTTACTTAGGATGGGAGATAATATCCGCATTCGACCATCCAGATTTAGGTATTACGAGGCATCCATACTCGCTTAAGGCAAAAGCTGGAATAGCTCCTTTGAAAAGAACACTGCCGATATCCCCAGTCAGAACTATAGTCACTTTGTTGTCCACAAGTCACAAGTTAAACACTAATGTTTCTTCTGTCCTGCTTAATTATTTGCACAATGTCCCCTCAAGAAACATCAGAAATGAACTAGAGCTTTAACTTAACGCACTCCAGACCACAAGGCTTGGGGTGAGTCAATGTGTCTTGGACGAATGCACTCTATGCGACTCCTACACGAAAACGACCTTCACTTACGTGGAGGAAGAACTGCTTTTATCGCCGAAGTCCACGGTGGGCCATTCCATCTTCCAAGTGATCCTCTCACGGCACCATTAGAGCTGTGCAGGTCGATGCTATTGCGTGAATGGAAGACAGGCTAGAGATTCGCGTACCCGTAGTCCTGCTGCTAACAAACGATTCGCAACCGTTCGTGTTGACATGCCTATGCTCGTAAGCCCTCTTACCTTTGGTGTGGTAGCCGTACGACCTGCCACGCTGTCCTGAAATTACGACGATCCTGGAAGGTGTCTCTGCTGCATGGACGCGCAGAAACTCGTCTGTGCGTCTAGGAATTTTCTCTTGACAACTGATACTAGTATCGTTGCACAACTGACGCGGCATGTCCAAGTTGTGTAGCTATTCTCGGAAAGGACCAAACCGCCAGTTGGCAGGCTACAATTAGAACCTTTTCAAACTCTCTCATTTGGCTGAGCTAAGCACGAGTGCGTCTCCGTAGCACTGTTACTTTCTTGCTCCACACGCCTACACCACACTGAGCCTTCTGGTTGTGAGTATTTCCTATTATAGGGCACAAACAGATGGTGATCTGGTAGCTATGCCACTACGCTGTCTGTCGGTGGCCGATGCTGAAACCATTATCAGAGCATCTGCTATCTCCCAGATGACGTCGTCTTTCCAGGTGTACTAATTTTTCTCCGGCAGTGTGGATGCAGACATATTCTGTGGGACTGAGATCGGTTGCTGTAGAGTACCTTGAAAGGTGGCTACACTGAGCCACAGCGCCAGAGATTGCGCCAAAGAGTATTATTCCGCCGCCTCCACTGGCAGTGCTTATTGAGAAGTAGCAGTAGGCAGTGCTTATTGAGAAGTAGCAGTAGCGAGTCGTAGTTGAGAAGTTGCGGTAGTGAGTGCTTGTTTAGAACTTGTAGTATTGTTTTGATGGGCTAGACACCAGATGTTGTTGGATTGGGCCAACCGGTTACAAGACTTCGTAATCGGACAGTCAACTACTAAAAATTTAAAAAATATTTGCATTATATATAATAATTAACCCCCCAGCAACTATGAAAGCTACGAAACAACAAGCCAGAAGTGTCGCTGTTCTGTGTGTGGAAGTGTGATTCAACGTACACATCTGGCACGGTTCTTCCTCAATACGACAAGATATTTTAAATACCATTTATACTGAAGTAATTAAAAAAATAAACAGAAATACTATAATTGCACATAGAAACAAGAAATACAGTCTAATACAAGAACACGAGCCAGATGCTTTGTTGACTGAACCTGTGACCAAGAGGCATTATTGTTTAAGACATTGAAATAATGAAAAAAAGAGGAATTTTCTACCTTCATATATATTGACGAAAAGCACACTCTGATCATTACAGCATCCCCAATGCAACAACATCTGGTGTCTAGCCCATCAAAACAATACTACAAGTTCTGAACAAGCACTCACTACCGCAACTTCTCAACTACGACTCGCTACTGCAACATCTCAACAAGCACTGCCTACTGCTACTTCTCAATAAGCACTGCCAGTGGAGGCGGCGGAATAATGCTCTTTGGCGCAATCTCTGGCGCTGTGGCTCAGTGTAGCCATCTTTCAGCCTGGGTGTTGGTCCAAGCAAGAGTGTATGCCAACAGCCCTATGAACATGGCGGCTGTCACGCTGAAAGACGAGAGTAGCAACACCATTCAAGCAGAGACAGTAGAAGACATGGAAACACCTGCTCAGCGATGATACGTACATACACATTATAAAAATGTATGCATGTGCATTTCCTCCGAAACCACTTGTATTCAACGGAACCATGTACACATGTCACTTACTACATGGACAGAAACACTATGGAGGTAAGAACCACCTACCTGTCATGTGGAGTGGCGGGATGAAAAAGTAGTGTGAACTGCGACGTACAAATAAATAGAATTTATACATTCCGTATCTGAGAATCAGAACACTTGGTGATTTGCAACAAACTTTGCAAGTAATTTTAAACCTCTTCCTCCCCCTGCCCCCACACACAGATTGATGGAAGGGAAAAAAACTTATTTGCTTACTACATTTTCTCTGTTCATGCAGTGAACCTACTGCAACAAGCATGACGTTTTAATCTAACACTTCTTTATCACTATAATTATTCGCGACGCATTTTGCAGAAAGTATTCGCACTACCACTGAGTGTACCTACTAAATTACGAGGACGTGCTGAAAATTAATGCCTAGGGATTTTTAATGTGAAAACTCTTAAAGCTTTTTCAATAAGACAAACTTTATCAATATTCTACATCTTTGTTCTTCATGTCTACATATGTATTGCTCAATATAGTCACTCTGGCGACGAATGCATTGCTTCAACGAGAGACCAGTTTGTTTATACTGTCACTGTAGAACGTCTGACTTTGTTAACGGAGTCACAACCTCACTTCTGCATGCAGATCTTCACCACTATCAAAGTGAAATCGTAGAAGACGTTCTTTAAGTTTTGGAAACAGGTGAAAATCGGGAAAATCGGGACTGTAGGGAGAATGATCGATGGTGGTGAATCCATTGTCTTGCTGAAGGGGAGGATGCTTCATGTATCGACGAAGTTTTCTGTGCTTAGAAACTCGTTTCGGCACGCTATTTCCCAAGCACCCACATAGTTACGTTACACGTCGCCATGTTAACCGCTACAGTTCCGAGCTCTTTAACAGCATGACATGTAATACCTTAGCCGATATTGAGAACAGAATGTAGAATTCGGCGTCATTAATTTTCAGAACGCCCTCCTGTATCATTGTACGACACTTAGTACACGAGATATAAAGTCATAAAAACTGAGATGCGTGAAAAAATGCCACATCATGAATGACGTTATAATTTATTACTTCTCGAGTACTAACTCTTTTCGCAACACACTTTGCAGAGAGTATCCGCATATACCGCTGAATGTGCTTGCAACATTATCACTGTACACATGTATTTCAGGAGATTTGAAATCGTAAACATCGAGACGCATGAAAAACTGCATCATGCATGACATTTTAGTTTATTACTTATTTGTTTCTCTCTTCAAATCACTGTACAGAATTCACATTTCACGTTGAAGATATCTGAAAAATTATAACATTATAAGACACATAATTTAGGAGATTTGGCTTCATAAATATTGACCTATGTGTGAAGGAAACTGCTGGCAGAAATTCGCTAGAGATACAGGTGAAATACATGTAGAAACACATGGGCGGAGAGAGGGTGGAGGAAATTATGGGCATAGGGAGAGGAGAGGAGGAGATGGACAGGTAAAAGGAGTAGATGGGTAGGTGTGGGGGAGATGGGCACAGAGCGGCGGGGGAAGTATGAGATGAACATAGGAAGGATGGGAGGAGGATATGAACAAAGACGGGAGGAGGAGTTAGAGAGGTTCAGATGCAGATGGAAGGTGGATGTGGAGAAGAACAAACATAAGATTGGATAAATACGTACCTGGGCAATGCCAGCTACTCAACTGGTACATGTACATCTATGTACATACTCCGCAATCCACGGTACGGTGCGTGGCAGAGAGTACCCTGTACCACTACTAGCCATTCAATTTTTCCTGTTCCACTCTTAAATAGAGCGAGAAAAACGACAGTCTATACGCCTCTGAAGGAGTACTAATTTCTCGTATCTTCGTGGTCCTTAGGCGAAATACACTATGTGATCAAAAGTATCCGGACACCTGGCTGAAACTGACGTGGCGCCCTCCATCAGTGATGATGGAATTCAGTATGGTATTGGCCCACCCTTAGCCTTTATGACAGCTTTCACTCTGATAGGCATAGACACGTTCAATCAGGTGCTGGAAGGTTTCTTGGGGAATTGATGACCATTGTTCACAGAGTGCTCCACTGAGGAGAGGTATCGATGACACTCGGTGAGGCCTGGCACGAAGTCGGCGTTCCGAAACATTGGAAAGGTGTTCTATAGGATTCAGGTGAGGACTCTGTGCAGGCCAGTCCATTACAGGGATGTTATTGTCGTGTAACCACTACGCCACAGGCCATGCATTATGAACGGGTGCTCATTCGTGTTGTAAGATGCAATCGCCATCACCGATTGCTCTTCAACAGTGGGAAGCAAGAAGGTCCTTAAACATCAATGTAGGCCTGTGCTGTGATAGTGCCACGCAAAACAACAAGGGGTGCAAGCCCCCTACATAAAAAACACGAGCACACTATAACACCACTGCCTCCGAATTTTACTGTTGGCACTACACAAGCTGGTAGATGACGTTCACCGGGCATTCGCCATACTCACACCCTGCCATCGGATCGCCACATTGTGTACCGTGATTCGTCACTCCACATAACGTTTTTCCACCGTTCAATCGTCCAATGTTTACTGTCTTTACAACAATGAAGCGTCGTTTGGCATTTACCGGCGTGATGTGTGGCTTATGAGCAGCCGCTCGACCAAGAAATCCCAGTTTTCTCATCTCCCGCCTAACTGCCATAGTACTTGCAGTGGATCCTGATGCAGTTTGGAATTCCTGTGTGATGGTCTGGATAGATGTCTGCCTACTAAGCATTACGACCCTCTTCAACTGTCGGCGGTCTCTATCAGTCAACAGACAAGGTCGGCCTGTAAGCTTTTGTGCTATGCATGTCCCTTCACGTCTCCACTTCACTATCGCATCGGAAACATTGGATCTAGGGATGTTCAGGAGTGTGGAAATCTAGCGTACAGACGTATGACGGAAGTGATACCTGACCATGTTCAAAGTTCGTGAGTTCCGCGGAGCGCTCCATTTTGGTCTCTCACGATGTCCAATGACTACTGAGGTCGCTGATATGTAGTACCTGGCAGTAAGTGGCATCACAATGCACCTAATGTGAAAAACATATGTTTTTGGGGGTGTCCGGACACTTTTGATCACATAGTGTATTTGTTGGTGGCAGCAGAATGGTTCTGAAATCAACTTCAGATGCCGGTTATCTAAATTTTCTCAGTTATGTTCCTCGAGTGGAACGTCGCCTTCCCTCAAGGGCTTCCAATTTCAGTTCCCGAAGAATCTCTGCAATACATGCATGTTGTTCGATCTTAACCGTAGCAAATCTAACATCCTCCTCTGAATTGCTTTGAAGTCTTCCTTTAATCCGACCTGGTGTGGTTCCCAAACAATCGAGCAGTACCCAAGAATAGGTCTCACTAGCGTTCTATATGCAGTTTGGTTTACCGATGTACCATTCCTAAAATTCTCCTAGTAAAATGAAGTCGACCACTCATATTCCCTACCACAAACATAACACGCTCGTTACATTTCGTATAGCTTTGCGACGATACGCAAAGGTATTTAAACGACGTGATTGTATCAAACAGGACACTGCTGATTCTGTATCGAAAAATTGTGGGTCTGTTTTCCTACTCATCCGCATTAACTAATGTTTTTCTACATTTAGAGCCACTCTCCAATCAACACATTAATTAAAAATTTTGTCTGAGTCATCTTGTATCTTACTGAAATCACTCAATGAGGAAACCTTCCCTTGCACCACAGCATCATCAGCAAACAACCTCTGATTGATATCTTTCAAAAAATGGCTCTGATCACTATGGGACTCAACATCTTAGGTCATAAGTCCACTAGAACTTAGAACTACTTAAACCTAACTAACCTAAGGACATCACACACACCCATGCCCGAGGCAGGATTCGAACCTGCGACCGTAGCAGTCCCGCGGCTCCGGACTGCAGCGCCAGAACCGCACGGCCACCGCGGCCGGCGATTGCTATCTTTCCTGTCCGCCACATCATTTTTATACAGAGAACAGTAATGATCCTGCCGCACTTCCCTGGAGCACCCCTGACGATACTCTTCTCTCTGATGAACATTCGCCGTCGTGGACAACATACTGGGTTCTTTTACGTAAGAAGTCTTTTAGCCACTAACATATCTGGGAACTATTCCAGCTGCTCGTATCTTCGTTAAAAGTCTTCGGTGGGGCGCAGTGTCAAACGCTTTCCGGAAATCTAGAAATACGGAATCTAGAAATACGGAATACGGAATTCATCCACAGGGCAAGCTCAGTTTCGCACGAACGATGCTTTCTAAAACGGTGAGTATGTTCAAGAATTACGCAGCAAACGATTGTTAAAGATGTTGGTCTGTAACTTTATGGGTCCGTTCTTTTACCTTTCTTCTTTATGTGAGTCACCTACGCTTTTTTCCAGTCGCTTGGGAATTTGCCCTGGATGAGGGATTCGCGATAAGAACACTGAAGTAATCATTCTGGTACGCGACCACGATAACCAAAATGAGAGGGTCCAAACCGTGTTGCGAGAAACACCCACAAAACATCACGTCCAGCCTGAACTGCACCATAGAAGAACTTGCAGGATAAACACCACTTGAGCTGTCGGTGCCCCTGACACTTAATTTAAAAAAAAGGCAATATCCCTTCTCAATGGACCGCATTACATTGTAAGTAGCGTGGATAAATGGACGCTATGTGCAAGAAGCATGAAGCGTCCTTTGAATGTATCCTGATAGCTAAAAGAGCCACGCGCACTTTGAATAAGAAAATGCTACTTGACACTGAAATCAATATAAAAGATAGGGTCACCACCAACTCTAGCCACACGACAAAGAAGAGGTAGCACTGAGTCGGAAAATTACTTAATTTATTAATAAGAAAACCTCACAAAAGAACATTCATTGTAAAGTCATTGATAAAGAATGGGATGTAGTTATTAATATGATCCAGGCATTCTTCCCGTAAATCAAATATTGAGTAAAGTAAAGAGGGCGTGAACACCATGCGTAAGTGCAGCCTGCAGCAAGATTCGTGAAAACACGATCTATTCCAGAGCATTTGTTTCAGATAAAAAAAGGGACACTAATCACTACACCTGTGCACATGGAAACGCTATAGGTGGGCCAACAAGGAAAGCTACAAGGTAAATGGCGAAGGTAACGGCGACGTAACATCGGTACACAAGATAAGATTGAAGGCAAAATTATTTATTCCTTAAAACATTGATGTAGTGCATCTATAGACTGCTGTTGCATGCTAACTATGTACAACTGCTTGTGAAATACTACACGTTTCATAACAGACTCGCGTGCCCACTCGGTCCGCGGAGACAATTTCTATGGACCGTGGCCAAATTTTAATCACATGAGACAAAGAAAATTCACAAATACACAAAAATCACCAAGATCCGGAAAAGATTAGAAGCATACACACACAGTTGTAGGCACATAAACACTCACACTGAACCGAGGGCACTTCAACATATGCAACTCCCTTGTGCTGCGTTCCTCTCACGGATCAAAGTCAAGACTGCATTGGGAATCAAACTGAAAGTCTACAAAAGGCTTGCATTCCCTGCTGCAACCCAGCAAGTAAATCTTTATAAGACGAAATTCGAGACCAAAAGGTAAAAGCTCCCCTCTCTATGTGACAACGCGCCACGCGGTCAGTCCAACTCACCCTTCTTCAACTGGAGCACAGCTGTGTACGCTTCCCGTACCGGCGGCAGACTGCCTCCCGCTTCTCCAGCCTCTTCCACGCTCCGCGTGGACCGGAAAACCCCAGGATGCCATTTCCGCCACCAACCTAACGCAGGTGGATTTCTCCCAAGTAGCGGAAACCTCTTTGCCGACTTGACCACTACGAGAGTTGGCAATGAAAGGTGGCTACAGGACCCTTTCAACATCTCTCCAGGCAATTGCAGTCCACTGTCGATGTTGCTTGGCCCCGTGAAGACGGGGAACTTTATTTGCCGCTGTGGGCAGTGGCCTTTCTTCAAAGTACCCTGCACCAAACGTCTTGGAACTGCTTCTTGAGTTTTCCTGAGGTTTTTTGCTTCTTAAACATTTTTATGAAGATGCTGTGTCGAATTATGTGCCCAGTTTATTTAGCTTTCCCTCTTAGTATTATGTTAATAAATGGCACATTAACTCTTTTTAGGATCAGTTCATTGGATTACATTTCAACCTACGATGTTTTTGTGGCTCTACTCCACATACACATGTTTATTACGTGTAATTTTTCCTTTTCTTGTACTTCAGACCCCATTCTTCACAACCATTCTCCAAATAAATGTCTTGATGAATACCTTTCTTTCTTCCTTTCATTTCGGTTTTATTAATTAAGGTTGTTGTAGTTATTAAATTACTCTATTGCTGAAGGTTTATTTAGTCATTGCAATTCGTAATATCTGTTTTATTTCTGTTACAAATAATGTAATTAAACGGGGAAGGAAGGCGCTCGGATATTATCAAGTCAGTTATAAAAAATGCCACCAGAGACATGTTAGGAATGCGGAATTCGGAACCGAAAACTTTGGATGATCATAGAAATATTGGATCACACAGAAAAGAAGGAGCAGACTAAAAGAAAAAAGCCCTCATTGATGTAAAGTAAACAGAAACAAGATAACAACAGTGTAACATTTAAAGAAAGAAAAATATCGGGAGAAATTAGCAAAGAAACAGAAATTAATTTTTGATATGGGAAGCAGGATGAAGTTCACGCAAAGATTAAACTGTTTGCAACTAAGGCAGAGAACCAAGAGGAACACAGTGACAGATAAAAATGGGAAGTTACAATTTGACGTGGAAGATGTATATGGCAGACGGAAAGACATTATAGGAGATCTGTACAGAGGTGCTGAAACTGAAAGTTTAGGTGAGTATATTGAACACGCGAAACTAATTGACGAAAACAATAACTGACTGCCAGTAGCAAAAGAAGAGTTCTGCTTTGCATTAAATATATTAAAATCATGCAAAGGGACGTTTAGAGATGAGATCCCTGCAGAGCTCCTAAAAATCAGTAGAGCGATAACATAAAAAATAAATAGTTTACTGTTTTATCCAAATGTTATGATGAGGGTACCATACCACCCGATTTCACAAAATGAAGAGGTACTGCATTATCCAAGAGGGCATAAGCCAAGGACTGTACAAATGATATAAGTACATCACTTGCTCTCCTGTCATATGCGTCAAAAAACTGCTGTCAGTAGTCAAAGGGGGAAATGAAGAGCAAAACTAGCAAATCGTCAATTTGGCTCCAGATGAAGAAAAGGAACGAGAGTAGCAGTATTGGCACTACGTCTAATATTAGAAACATATTATAAATAAACAGCACAATCTGTTTATAAAACTGTTTGGTATGGTTGATTGGATGTAACTATTTAAAGCATTGCCCAAACACAACTTGGGCAGGAGATTGGGTATATACAAAAGTTAAAATATTGAACTGGATATTGGTTGTAGTAAGAAATAAGCAAAAATGAGAGGGGGAGTAATTCAGGACTGCCGTTTGCCATCTTGTTTATGTAGTTTGATTATCGGGGAGGAAAAACAACACAGAAATAATGACTGGAATTGAAGTTAATGGTATTCATATTCACTTTGTTTGCCGATGACATTGCGATAGTCGAAGACTCAGCGAAAGGAATAAATAAAATTCTTAGGTCTCAAATGTAGAGATACCAAAATTAAAAAAAAAAAAAAGAAGTCTGAAGTCATAGTTATACACAAAGAAGGAGTTTAAGGTGGTTGTTGTGGTCTTTAGTACGAAGAACGGTTTGATGCAACTCTCCCAGCTACTCTATCCTGTGCAAACCTCTTCTTCTCTGAGTAACTACTGCCACTTACATCCTTTTGAATCTGCTTACGGTTTTCATCTCTCGGTCTCCCTCTACTATTTTAACCGTCCATATTCCTCCCCAGTGCTAAATTCGTAATCCCTTGATTTCTCAGAATGTGCCCTATCATCCTGTTCCTTCTTTTAGTGAATATGTGAGACAAATTTCTTTTCTTCCCTGTTCTATTCAGTACCTCCTCATTAGTTACGTGATCCACAAATCTAATCTTCAACATTTCTTCTGCAGCAATTATCTTCTTGTCTAAACTGTTTATAGTTCATTTCCATACATGGCTACACTCCATACAAATACTTTTATGAATAGCTAATCCTTCGATCTACTTTCGATGGTAGCAAATTTCTCTTCTTCTGATACTCTTTTCTCACCGTTGGCAGTCTACATTTTATATCCTCTTTCCTTCGTAAAGTAATTTTACTGCCCAAATAGCAAAATTCATCCACTACATCAAGTGTCTTGTTTCCCAGTCTAATTAGCTCAGCATCACCTGATTTAATTCGACTACATCAGAGTTTCAAAGAAAGTATTCTCTGAGTCTACAAATACTATACACGAAGGCTTGCCTTTCCTTAACCCACGTTCTAAGATAAGTCGTATGGTCTCGCTTGTACCCACATTTCTCCGGAATCCAAACTGTTCTTACCCGACATCGCCATTCCTGTAAGGGTTTCGTGTTAATATTTTGCAATCATGATTTATTAAGCTGATGGTTCGGTAATATTCACATCTGCCAGTAACTGCCTTCTTTGGAACCGGAATGATTACATTCTTCTTGAAGTCTGAGGGAATTTCGTCTGTCTTATAAACCTTGTGTACCAGATGGAGGAGTTCTGTCATCTCTGCCTGTTCCGAGATTATCAGTACGTCTGACGGAGTGTCGTCTACTCCCGGGGCTTTGATTCGACTTAGGTCTTTCAGTGAGCTATCAAATTCTTGTTGATGTGTCATGTCTCCCATCTCATCTTCATCAACGTCTTGTTCCTGTGCCTTCAATATCATCTCCGTCGTAAAGAACCTTTGTATATTTCTTCCACCTTTCAGCTTTCCCTTCTTTGTTTAGAACTGGTTTTCCATATGAGTCATTGATATTCATACAGCTGCTTCTGTTTTTTCCAAAGGCCTCTTTAATTTTCCTATAGGCAGTATTTATCTTTTCCTTCGTGATACATGTTTCTAAATCCTTACATTTATCCTCTATCCACTCCAGATTAGCCATTTGTAATTCCTATCAATCTCATTTTTTAGACATTTGTATTCTTATCGCCTGTTTCATTTGCTGCATTTTTAATGTTTTCTCCTTTCATCAATTAAATTTAGTATCTCCTGCGTCATCCACGGATTTCCCCTATGTCTTGTCTTTCTACTTGTTTGATCCTCATGTGCCTCCACTAGTCCATAACTGAAAGGTGGAGGTAGGACTGTCACAAACATAGTCAGTGACCAGCCCGAGGATGTAATAGAATTTCAGTGGTATTCCGGTAATATGGTGAAGGAAAACCATACATGTTTCACGGAAATTAGAGAAGAGAGGCACTGCTTTCCAAAATAAAGATGAACCTTTTACTGAATAACGACATCAGTTTTGGCACTTAGAAAAAATCTGTAAGAACCTTTATGTTGTTTCGCTTGACATACAGTTGTTAAACCTGAACATTAGCAAATCAAGAGGTAGTTAGCCTCGAAGCTGCGGAAAGAGAAGAGAATTACTAGAACTATGTGGACTGGCGGAAAAGTGAAAGATATACTCGTAGTTCTACAGGAAATAGGAGAGAAAAAGTAACTACTGAAAGTTATTAGTCAACACAAAGAAAAACTCACTAGGCAATTAATTAGAAATGAGATTCTTTTAAAAAACACTTACGACGTCATGAATGGGGAAACGAAGGAACGACAGAGAAAATCCTAGAACGAGATTTTCACTCTGCAGCGGAGTGTGCGCTGATATGAAACTTCCTGGCAGATTAAAACTGTGTGCCGGACCGATACTCGAACTCGGGACCTTTGCCTTTCGGAGGCAAGTGCTCTACCACCTGAGCTACCAAAGCACGACTCACGGCCCATCCTCACAGCTTCATTTCTGCCAGGTCTCGAGTTCGAGTCTCGGTCCGGCACATAGTTTTAATCTGCCAGGAAGTTTCAGAAAAAAATCATATTAAAAAAAAAATATGGTCATTGAGGTGGGATGATCTTCATATACGGAGATAAGAGAACTGCTGTAGGGACGAAGCTGTGGATGGAGGGACAAGGCTCAGCCTTTGAAGGAAGAAGACTTCTCTGTAGTCATCTATTATTGTACTTCTTGTTCGTGCCAATCCACTTACCTGTAGAAATCGGATCTTGAAAGGAAGATGCTAGGATTCTATGTACTATTATAAATAGTACAATCACCAATAAATTTAAGTTTCATAGCATTACCCATACCATGCACGGAGTCCTCTTTTGACAATTTATACATATACGTCTAGTGCGAACACACATTGGTTTATCAATTAACAGATCGTCGTTTGGTCGGCCCTCGTGGAAGCCCATGACTGGTTTATCACGAAAGTGCAATATGCAGTTACATCCCTGGGTAGGAAATTCTACAGACTAGTGGCCAGTGAACGTAGCACTGAATCAACTGGAACAATGGCGTCAGAAAGCCATGCTTCGCCGACGTCAACAGAAACATCCATAAGTGCAAAACCGACACGTCCACCACGGGGAATTGATAGCCCACGTAGAACATCGATTGTTTTGGCGGGATGAACATTCATATTACAATCGGTATCAACGACTAGAACTGTTCCGTAGATCGTAGGGCGCCAGCGATAGCCGGCCGTTGTGGCCGAGCGGTTCTACGCGCATCAGTCCGGAACCGCGCTGCTGCTACGGCCGCAGGTTCGAATGCTGCCTCGGGCATGGATGCGTGTTATGTCCTTAGGTTAGTTAGGTTTAAGTAGCTCTAAGTCTAGGGGACTGATGACCTCAGATGTTAAGTCTCATAGTGCTCTGAGCCATTTGAACCATCTGAACGCCAGCGATAAACACGATGCGTTCAGCGAGAGGCATCTTGCAGACTGACTGACGTCTTACCAGGATCATCACTTATATAGCAATGAAGAAATAAGATGACGTCAGACACTGATAACGGACTTAGATGACTCTGTATCAATATTTATACGAGGTATTGCTATGAAACTTAAATTAATAGGTGATTGTCCAGAATGAGATTTTCACTCTGCAGCGGAGTGTGCGCTGATATGAAACTTCCTGGCAGATTAAAACTGTGTGCCCGATCGAGACTCGAACTCGGGACCTTTGCCTTTCGCGGGCAAGTGCTCTACCAACTGAGCTACCGAAGCACGACTCACGTCCGGTACTCGCAGCTTTACTTCTGCCAGGCACTTGCCCGCGAAAGGCAAAGGTCCCGAGTTCGAGTCTCGGTCGGGCACACAGTTTTAATCTGCCAGGAAGTTTCAATAGGTGATTGTACTATTTATAATAGTATACAGAACGCTAGTGTCAGACGAGTTCAGTTCGCGTAATTAGCGACGCAGCTGCTCAAGGCTGCAACAGTTTTTTTCCTGAAACAAGGATCCCGTGTTTGTTTATAAGAGTTTTTGACCCGGAGCGATTATCTGTGTTGCGTAAAATCGTGTTCACGTGTGAGCCTGTGGGAATGCGGTCCACATGCCCGCAACAGCGGAAGGAGACAAGGTGTATCGGCCACGGATCGGCGACGGCGGACCGGGTGTTCGAACAACTTTTTTGCCTCCAGATAAGCATCGGGCTGTTCGGTGGCTTATACATCTCGGCGGGAGTGTAGTCTGTAAGTTTTCCCCGGGAGAGAGGAGGCAGGAAGGCGGAGGAGGAGGGGGGGGGGGGCAGGAGTGGCGTCGTAACAGGAACGAATATCGCGGTGCCACGGTACAGCTCAGCTCCCGAACCCAGAAAGGCCTCGCAGCAGGGCGCCAATTACAAGGGGGGGAATCTGGCGGTCGTGCAGACAGCATCAGATATCCGCGGTGGGATATCGTTCGGGAACGCGGCAGCCGAACGGGACATCGGAATGGCGATCGTGGCACAAAGCGCGCGGCGAGGTGAGGAAAGCCGGCGGCGTCACAACACAGTGGCCGGCCGGGGGCAGCGCCGCGCGACGCGAGGCAGGTCGCGTCCGGCGGGCTGCGCCCGGGCCCGTATCGGCTCCGTGACCTGTAATTAAACAGGCGATGCGATCCCCTCTCTCCTGGAGCCGGCGACAGGCGTCGCTGGAGCTTCCAGGAGGAGGCGCGGGCCGGACGGACAGACGAACCGACAGCGGAAAAAGAACCGCGCAGACCGCTCTGCTGCGGGGAGAACTTATTTTCCATTTGAAATGAGTTAGAAGATGGTAAAGAATCCTTCCTTTATTATTAAGTTCTTGTCCTCTTTTTTCCCAACTGCCTGTCCCTCCTTCCTCGGCGCCATTCCTGCTCGCGTCCGACTTTGCCCCTTCATCTCGGGGCACGGTGGCGGAGCAGGCGTATCCGAGGAGGCGGCGGCGGGGTATATAATACACATTTTCGAATGCGTTTCGTTTGACAGGTTGACAGCGGCCGGGTGTGCGGCAGGTGGGAGTGCTGGTGTTTCACAGTCGTCCCGATTGCTCCCCCGCAGCGAACCCGTGAGTTGCGCCCGTTGTCTCGGCTGTGGGGGGCGGGGGGATAAATTGAAGCGGCGGCGGGACCGCCTCCTTGCCCGTCCGCTGTGACAGCCGCCGCGCCGGCCGGGATCAATTTCACGGCGCTGATCGCACGCTGCAGATAGCCGCCGCCGGCCGCGCTCTGCAGGACTTGCGGTGGCGGCGCTGCCTCTGGCCGCCGGGGCGGGGTCGGGGTCGGGCGTCCGCCGGAATTCCAATGGCCGCGCCACCACTCCTGCTTCCAGCCTATTGCCCTGCAAGTTTCTATATATTTTTTTAATAGAGAACGAGAGCTGTTCTACACGTTGTTGTTGTGGTCTTGAGTCCTGAGACTGGTTTGATGCAGCTCTCCATGCTACTCTATCCTGCGCAAGCGTCTTCATCTCCCAGTAACTACTGCAACCTACATCCTTCTGAATCTGCTTAGTGTATTCATCTCTTGGTCTCCGTCTACGATTATTACCCTCCACTATGCCCTCCAGTACTATATTGGTGATTCCTTGATGCCTCAGAACATGTCCAACCAACCGATCCCTTCTTCTAGTCAAGTTGTGCCACAAATTTCTCTTCTCCCTAATTCTATTCAATACCTCCTCATTAGTTATGTGATCTACCCATCTAATCTTCAGCAATCTTCTGTAAGACCACATTTCGAAAGCTACTATTCTCTTTTTCTCCAAACTATTTATCGTCCACGTTTCACTTCCATACATTGGCACACTCCATTCAAATACTTTCAGGAACGACTTCCTGACAGTTAAATCTATACTCGATGATAACAAATTTCTCTTCTTCAGAAACGCTTTCCTTGCCATTGCCAGTCTACATTTTATAACCTCTCTACTTCGACCATCATCAGTTATTTTGCTCCCCAAATAGCAAAACTCATTTACTATTTGTAGCGTCTCATTTCCTAATCTAATACTCTCAGCATCACTAGATTTAATTCGACTACATTCCATTATCCTCCTTTTGCTTTTATTGATGTTCATCTTATACTCTCCTTTCAAGACACTGTCCATTCCGTTCAGCTGCTCTTCCAAGTCCTTTGCTGTCTCCGACAGTTTAACAATGTCATCGGCGAACCTCAAAGTTTTTATTTCTTCTCCATGGATTTTAATACCTACTCCAAATTTTTTTTTGTTTCCTTTACTGCTTGCTCAATATACAGATTGAATAGCATCGGGGAGAGGCTACAACCCTGTCTCACACCCTTCCCAACCACTACTTCCCTTTCATGTCCCTCGACTCTTATAACTGCCATCTTGTTTCTGTACTAATTTTAAATAGCCTTTCAGTCCCTGTATTTTACCCCTGCCTCCTTCAGAGTTTGAAAGAGAATATCCCAGTCAACATGGTCAAAAGCTTTCTCTAAGTCTGCAAATTCTAGAAATATATGTCTGCCTTTCCTTAATCTATTTTCTAAGATAAGTCGTAGGGTCAGTATTGCCTCACGTGTTCCAGCATTTCTACGCAATCCAAACTGATCTTCCCCGCGGTCGGCTTCTACCAGATTTTCCATTCGTCTGTAAAGAATTCGTGTTAGTATTTTGCAGCCGTGGCTTATTAAACTGATGGTTCGGTAATTATCAAATCAGTCAAAACCTGCTTTCCTTGGGGTTGGAATTATTATATTCTTCTTGTAGTCTGAGGGTACTTCGCCTGTCTCATACATCTTGCTCATCATATGGTTGCGTTTTGTCAGGGCTGGCTCTTCCAAGGCTATCAGTAGTTCTAATGGAATGTTGTCTACTCCCGGGGCCTTCTTTCGGCTTAGGTCTTTCACGCAGTATCATATTTCCCATTTCATCTTCATCTACATCGTCTTCCATTTCCATAATATGGTCCTCAAGTAGATCACCCTTGTACATACCCCCTATATACTCCTTCCACCTTTCTGCTTTCCCTTCTTTCCTTAGAACTGGGTTTCCAACTGAGCTCTTGATATTCATACAAGTGGTTCTCTTTTCTCCAAAAGTCTCTTTAATTTTCCTGTAGGCAGTATCTATCTTACCCCTAGTGAGATAGGCCTCTACATCCTTACATTTGTCCTCTAGCCATCCCTGCTTAACCATTTTGCCCTTCTGTCGATCTCATTTTTGAGACGTTTGTATTCCTTTTTGCTGCTTCGTTTACTGCATTTTTATATTTTCTCCATTCATCAGTTAAATTCAGTATCTCTTCTGTTACCCAAGGATTTCTACTGGCCCTCGTCTTTTTACCTACTTGACCCTCTGCTGACTTCACTATTTCATCCCTCAAAACTACCCATTCTTCTTCTACTGTATTTCTTCCCCAAACTCTTCTCAATTGTTCCCTAATGCACTCCCTGAAACTCTCTACAACCTCTGGTTCTGTCGGTTTAATCAGGTCCCATCTCCTTAAATTCCCACCTTTTTGCAGTTTCTCCAGTTTTAATCTACAGTTCATAACCAATAGATTGTGGTCAGAGTCTACATCTGCCCCTGGAAATGTCTTACAATCTAAAACCTGGTTCCTAAATCTCTGTCTTTCCATTGTATAATCTATCTAAAACCTTAGAGTACCTCCAGGCCTCTTCCATGTATACAGCCTTCTTTTATGATTCTTGAACCAAGTGTTAGCCACGATTAAGTTATGTTCTGTGCAAAATTCTGCCAGGCAGCTTCCTCTTTCATTACTTAGCCCCATTCCATGTGCACATACTACGTTCCCTTCTCTTCCTTTTCCTACTATCGAATTCCAGTCACCCATGACTATTAAATTTTCGTCTCCCTTCACTATCTGAATAATTTCTTTTTATCTCATCATACATTTCATCAATCTCTTCCTCATCTGCGGAGCTAGTTGGCATATAAACTTTTAGTAGGGGTGGGCTTCGTTGGCCACAATAATACGTTCACTATGCTGTTGGTAGCAGCTTATCCGCAATCCTATTTTTTTATTCATTATTATACCTACTCCTGCATTACCCCTGTTTGATCTTGTTTTTATAACCCTGTATTCGCCTGACCAGAAGTCGTGTTCCTCCTGCCACCGAACTTCACTAATTCCCACTATATCTAACTTTAACCCATCCATTTCGATTTTTAAATTTTCTAACCTACCTGCCAGATTAAGGGATCTGACACTCCACGCTCCGATCCATAGAACGCCAGTTTTCTTTCTCCTGATAACGATGTCCTCCTGGTATACATGGTGAATTGATGTGCGGTTTGCACAGAATGGATTGATCCTACTGTTAGCCAATCAACAAATTGTAATACAAAGGGCGTTCAAAAAGTTTTACACGGTCGTCTCTGATTTTTTTATTTTTTGCAGTAGGAGAATGAAATTTTTTGTAAACATACTTAGAATGTTTAGCTATACATTGAGCCTAATCAATGTGGTCTCCATCAGCTGTGACGCATCTGGCTCAACGTTCTTTCCATTATGTAAATGTTCTTTTGTAAAGTTCTGGGGATTGACTTTTACACCATCGCTTGGCACACGAAATAAGGTCTTTCTATCAAATGTTTTACCGCTCAGGTGGGCTTTCAGACGACCAAACAATAAAAAATCAGACGGAGCCAAGTCCGGACTGTAGGGAGGATGAGGAACCATTTTCCAACCCAATTTCCTGATTTTCTCCTGCCTCATAAAGGCTGTATGGGGTTTGGCATTGTCATGGTTTAGTCTGATGAGCTGACGCTGAAGCTGTGGTCTGTGGGTCTTGAAGGCACGTCGCAGCTTGTCCAGTGTGTCGTCGCACATCTGTCATTTTAGATGATTTGATCAATGGTCTCCATATTGACACCACTCACTGCCGTCGATGGTCTACCGCATCATGGATTGTCCAGTAGAGAGAAATCACCTTCTTTAAACCTCTGCAACCACCGCTGGATACTGCTGTGATCCACTGTGTCTTACCCATAAACAGGGAACAACTTCCTGTAAATCGATGTGGCAGAGTCATCGCCGGTCTTGAAGAGGAACTCCATCACCGACCGTTGTCGCAATCTGACATCTACTTCACGGTACATTATGGCTCACCTGTAAATAAAAGAAAATACATTTATATACCAACTTACAGCTAAACGTTCAAGTATATTCACAAAAAATTGCGAGTTAGTTAATGTGAGGATCAACTCCAACAGCAGCAAGAACGTTAGTTTCCCTCTCTTCTGCTGCCACATGTTTCCTTCTGTTAAGTAGGGTTTACTACCACTTTCACCAGACTGATTCAAGAGGCTGATAAATAACTGGCGAGATGGTTAACTTCTATTGGGATATCTTGTCGCATACGCCTCACAAGAGAGAATTGCATTCTTCTTGCACATTCAATACACCATGCGTATGTCAGTTTTTTCAGCATTGGTAAGTCCCATCGTCCAGTCACCTACTACTTGGACTATCACACACTAACTGAATAGCAAGCTACAGTGCACGAAAGTACCACATAAGTGCACTGTAAGCAAAGCAACGTACCCGTGGTCTAGAGGTGGCGTCTTTGAGTCATAATCATAACGCCTTCGGTCCCGGGTTCGATCCCCACCACAGCCTAAATTTTGATAAATAATCAGCATTGGCGGCCGAAGACTTCCGGCATAAGAAGTCAGCTCATTATGCCAACGGCCTTGTCAAAGATGGCGGAGGAGCGGATAGAGGTTCAGCGCACTCTCTTGTCCTAGGGGTGGGAAATTGCCCCTAAAGGCGGAAGAATCAGCAATGATCAACGACATGAGGCATAAGGCAATGGAAACCACTGCATTACAGACACGTAACGTATATCCACAGGACATGTGGCCTGTATTTGAAGAAGTGTCATGATGATCTCTCCATTGGCAAAAGATTCCGGAATAGTCCCCCATTCGGATCTCCGGGAGGGGACTGCCAAGGGGGAGGTTACCATGAGAAAAAAATTGAATAATCAACGAAAGGATAACGTTCTACGAGTCGGGGCGTGGAATGTCAGAAGCTTGAACGTGGTAGGGAAACTAGCAAATCTGAAAAGGGAAATGCAAAGGCTCAATCTAGATATAGTAAGGGTCAGTGAAGTGAAGTGGAAGGAAGACAAGGATTTCTGGTCAGATGAGTATCGGGTAATATCAACAGCAGCAGAAAACGGGATAACAGGTGTAGGATTCGTTATGAATAGGAAGGGGAAGGTGGGGCAGAGGGTGTGTTACTGTGAACAGTTCAGTGACCAGATTGTTCTAATCAGAATCGACAGCAGACCAACACCGACAACGATAGTCGCAAACTGAAGATGAACAGATAGAGAAAGTGTATGAGTATATTGAAAGGGTAATGCAGTATGTAAAGGGGGACGAAAATCTAATAGTCATGGGCGACTGGAATGCAGTTGTAGGGGAAGGAGTAGAAGAAAAGGTTACAGGAGAATATGGGCTTGGGACAAGTAATGAAAGAGGAGAAAGACTAATTGAGTTCTGCAACAAGTTTCAGATAGTAATAGCGAATACCCTGTTCAAGAATCACAAGAGGAGGAGGTATACTTGGAAAAGGCAGGGAGATACGGGAAGATTTCAGTTAGATTACATCATGGTCAGACAGAGATTCCTAAATCAGATACTGGATTGTAAGGCGTACCCAGGAGCAGATATAGACTCAGATCACAATATAGTAGTGATGAAGAGTAGGCTGAAGTTCAAGACATTAGTCAGGAAGAATCAATACGCAAATAAGTGGCATACGGAAGTACTAAGGAATGACGAGATACGTTTGAATTTCTCTAACGCTATAGATACAGCAATAAAGAATAGCGCAGTAGGCAGTACAGTTGAAGAGGAATGGACATCTCTAAAAAGGGCCATCACAGAAGTTCGGAAGGAAAACATAGGTACAAAGAGGGTAGCTGCGAAGAAACCATGGGTAACAGAAGAAATACTTCAGTTGATTGATGAAAGGAGGAAGTACAAACATGTTCCGGAAAATCAGGAATACAGAAATACAAGTCGCTGAGGAATGAAATAAATAGGAAGTGCAGGGAAGCTAAGACGAAATGGCTGCAGGAAAAATGTGAAGACATCGAAAAAGATATGATTGTCGGAAGGACAGACTAAGCATACAGGAAAGTCAAAACAACCTTTGGTGACATTAAAAGCAACGGTGGTAACATTAAGAGTGCAAAGGGAATTCCACTGTTAAATGCAGAGGAGAGAGCAGATAGGTGGAAAGAATACATTGAAAGCCTCTATGAGGGTGAAGATTTGTCTGATATGATACAAGAAGAAACAGGAGTCGATTTAGAAGAGATAGGGGATCCAGTATTAGAATCGGAATTTAAAAGAGCTTTGGAGGACTTACGGTCAAATAAGGCAGAAGGGATAAATAACATTCCATCAGAATTTCTAAAATCATTTGGGGAAGTGGCAACAAAACGACTATTCTCGTTGCTGTGTAGAATATATGAGTCTGGCGATATACCATCTGACTTTCGGATAAGCACCATCCACACAATTCCGAAGACGGCAAGAGCTGACAAGTGCGAGAACTATCGCACAATCAGCTTAACAGCTCATGCATCGAAGCTGCTTACAAGAATAATGTACAGAAGAATGGAAAAGAAATTTGAGAATGCGCTAGGTGACGATCAGTTTGGCTTTAGGAAAGGTAAAGGGACGAGAGAGGCAATTCTGACGTTACGGCTAATACTGGAAGCAAGGCTAAAGAAAAATCAAGACACTTTCATAGGATTTGTCGACTTGGAAAAAGCGTTTGACAATATAAAATGGTGCAAGCTGTTCGAGATTCTGAAAAAAGTAAGGCTAAGCAATAGGGAGAGACGGGTCATATACAATATGTACAACAACCAAGTGGGAATAATAAGAGTGGACGATCAAGAACGAAGTGCTCGTATTAAGAAGGGTGTAAGACAAAGTTGTAGCCTTTCGCCCCTACTCTTCAATCTCTACATCGAGGAAGCAATGATGGAAATAAAAGAAAGGTTCAGGAGTGGAATTAAAATACAAGGTGAAAGGATATCAATGATACGATTCGCTGATGACATTGCTATCCTGAGTGAAAGTGAAGAAGAATTAAATGATATGCTGAACGGAATCAACAGTCTAATGAGTACACAGTATGGTTTGAGGGTAAATCGGAGAAAGACGAAGGTAATGAGAAGTAGTAGAAATGAGAACAGCGAGAAACTTAACATCAGGATTGATGGTCACGAAGTCAATGAAGTTAAGGAGTCTGCTACCTAGGCAGTAAAATAACCAATGACGGACGGAGCAAGGAGGACATCAAAAGCGTACTCGCTATGGCAAAAAAGGCATTTCTGGCCGAGAGAAGTCTACTAATATCAAATATCGGCCTTAATTTGAGGAAGAAATGTCTGAGGATGTACGTCTGGAGTACAGCATTGTATGGTAGTGAAACATGGACTGTGGAAAAACTGGAACAGAAGAGAATCGAAGCATTTGAGATGTGGTGCTATAGACGAATGTTGAAAATTAAGTGGTCTGATAAGGTAAGGAATGAGGAGGTTCTACGCAGAATCGGAGAGGAAAGGAATATGTGGAAAACACTGATAAGGAGAAGGGACAGGATAATAGGACATCTGCTAAGACATGAGGGAATGACTTCCATCGTACTAGAGGGAACTGTAGAGGGCAAAAACTATAGAGGAAGACAGAGATTGGAATACGTCAAGCAAATAATTGAGGACGTAGGTTGCAGGTGCTACTCTGAGATGAAGAGGTTAGCACAGGAAAGGAATTCGTGGCGGGCCGCATCAAACCAGTCAGCAGACTGATGACCAAAAAAAAAAAAAAAAAAAGACAACGGCGTCCCTAGCAAATATGCACGTTGAATGGCAGGAAGAAGCGTAAGTGTGGAAACTTTAGGAAACACCTTATCTCGTAAATAACTCTCACTGTTATACTTCTACAAACACAGCAGACATTCTAGTTTACCGTACGTTTTGGTTGATATGTCAAAAAGACGCTTTCTAAGTGTTACTACAATCACTTGATTGCTTAACAATATGAGCCCCTGACTACAAACCATTTTGTCGAAGTCACACACCAATAGAACTTTCCATTTCCGCAATATTCGCGGTGCAAAGTTTACGTGATTTACGTTGTATAGTAAGCCTTAAAACATATACGTAGCTTCTTGCTCTTCGCACGCAATCGTCACGCTTAAATACCAAGCAGATGCGTTAAATACTAAACGAGAAGCTCATTTTTGGGCTTTAAATAGACGCAAATTGCTGGCAACAGTGGTAAGAGCACTCCCTATGAATAGATTGAGTTTTATTTATTATTATTATTATTATTATTATTATTACCTCTTGTAAGAAAGTCACAGTGTTAATTATATCTTAAAATAACAGTTAATAGAGACGTTCACAAATGGATATAAGATTTCCTGGATACACTTTCGATCCACAATTTACTGACTTGGTTTTTAAGGTCAATCCTTCCCACCACCCCCAACCCCCTCCATCCCCCAACATGACATCCACATCTACATCATACTCCGCAAGCCACCTAATGGTGTGTGGTGGAGAGTACTTTCGGTATCACTACCTGATCCCTCCAACCCTGTTCCACTCGCTAATAGTGCGTCGGAAGAATGTCGGTAAGCCTCTGTATTGGCTCTAATTTCTCGAATTTTCGCCTCTTTGTCAATAAGCGAAATACGCGAGATGTATGTGGGGGGGGGGGGGGGGGGAGTAATTTGTTGTCTGACTCCTCCTGAACAGTGCTGTCCCGAAATTTCAATAGCAAACCTCTCAATGATGCACAGCGCCTCTCCTGTAACGACTGCCAGTGGAGTTTGTTTAGCATCTCCGTAAGGTTCTCTAGCCAGCTAAACGATCCAGTGGCGAAATGCGCCGCTCTTCGTTGGATCTTTTCTATCTCCTCTATCAGTCCTACCTGATAGGGATCCTAGACAGATGTACAGTACTCAAGAATCGGGCGAACAAGCGCCTTATAAGACACTTATTTCGTGGATGAGTTACATTTCCTTGAGATTCTTCCGATGAATCGGAGTATGCTGTCTGCTTCTCCCCCCCCCCCCCCCTTCTGTTGTACATGGTCATTCCACTTAGGGTCGCTCTGGATAGTAACGCCTAGATATTTTGCGGCAGACGCTGTCTGCTGTTGTGTGTCATCAATAATGGTTCAAATGGTTCTGAGCACTATGGGACTTAACTTCTGAGGTCATCAGTCCCCTAGAACTACTTAAACCTAACTAACCTAAGGACATCACACACATCCATGCCCGAGGCAGGATTCGAACCTGCGACCATAGCGGTCGCGCGGCTCCAGACTGTAGCGCCTAGAGCCGCTCGGTCACTCCGGCCGGCTTGTCATCAATAGTGTAGCTATACAGTAATGTATTTCTTTTCCTATTTACGCGCAGTATGTTACATTCATTTACGTTCAGGGTCAACTGCCAGAGCCTACACCATTCATCAATTCTCTGCAGGTAGTTCTGCAAATTCTTACGATCTTCTGGCGTTGCTACGTTGGTATAGACAACTGTATCATCTGCGAATAGCCTTAAAGAGCATCCGACGCTTTCTACCAGATCGTTTATGTATATTGTAAACCCCAACGTCATATCACACTTCCCTGTGGTACTCCGGATATTACCTTTACATCTGTCAATTTATTTCCGTTAAGAGCGACTTATTGAAAGCTATCTGCAAGGAATCCGATCGCAGGTCTGCTCCGATACTCTGTAAGCTCTTTTTTTTTTTCATTAAAAGACAAAGCGGGACGGTGTCAAATGCCTCACTGAAATCAAGGAACACGGCATCAAACTGAACGCCGTTGTCCACTGCGCTGTGGATCTCATGGAGGAACAGAGCGAGCCGAGTTTCGCAGGAATCCATGTTGATTTTTATACAGGAGATGTTCATTTTTCCAAAAACGTCATAATTCTAACTCTACAACAGACTGACGTCAACGATATAGGTCTATAACTGTGTGGATCTGTATTACGGCCTCTCTTAAAAACGGTAATGACCTGCACTTTTTTCCAGTCGTTAGGTACCTTTCATTGGTCAAGCGATTTACGATAAATTACTGCTAGAAGAGGAGCAAATTCTTCCGCATAATCTTTATAGAATCTTAAAGGTATCTCATCTGGACCTGAGAAGTTTCCACTACTAAGCGATTGTCCTGCTTTTCAATTCCGCGATCGGTTATCTCAATATCTGCCATTTCGATGTTCGTACGACGATTGAAAGGAGGGACAGTGTTACGATCTTCCTTTTGACTTATCTCTTCTGCCCTTTCCCAAACATGACCCCCACTTTCCCCCCGAACTCCGTCCTAACAGGCCTCGGAAGGCACAGAGGAACCGACCGACCGCCGTATCATCCTCAGCGGATAGGCGTCACTGGATGAGGGTTGTAGGGGCATGTGTTCAGCATATCGCTCTCCTGACCGTTGTCAGTTTTCGTAATCAAAAGTGCTTGTGCGCACCCCGTCCTTATGATACATCCGGTTTTATATTACTTTGTGCAAATGTATGTATACTATGTTTTAAGCAGTTAACGAAAATATTGATTTTTAAGATAGTAGGGGCCCTAGCACCACGGCATTTTAATGCATTTAGCTTACTTTTTTAATTTGTGGATACACAAAGTAGCTGTGGATTTGAAATCCTCTCGTTCCCTACAGAAAGGGAACACGGCCAGATTCAAAACACAATAGGGTTATGTTCATAGTACAACACGTTTGTCTGTGATCCTCTAGGGTCGCCTAATATCAAAGCCCATCGATAGAGACCCTGACAACAGCACGTTACCAACGCGGGGTGGTTACCGCGGCCGTGGCTGGTCGATGAGCAGCGACACGACGTGCAGAATGCACGTTGCAGCTGAGAGTCCCAGAGTACACGTCGACACTGCTCGGACAACATGAAACCGGAGGTGAGGCCAAATATCGTCAGCTGACGGTTGAAAAGTAATACGCAGAAAAAGTATGTCACGTGGCTCTGAGCACTATGGGACTTAACAGCTATGGTCATCAGTCCCCCAGAACTTAGAACTACTTAAACCCAACTAACCTAAAGACATCGCACAACACCCAGTCATCACGAGGCAGAGAAAATCCCTGACCCCGCCGGGAATCTAACCCGGGAACCCGGGCGTGGGAAACGAGAACGCTACCGCACGACCACGAGCTGCGGACAAGTATGTCACTATTCTCTCTGAAACTTGACTTTTTTTTCAATAAGAATTAATTTTGCAGTTTGTTTTATGTAACGCTGTTTGTACGACGACACTTGCTCATTTTAAAGATTCATGGTCAGATCGATGTTTTTAGTGGTATAAACTGCATATAAGGGTAAAATGCAAACTTGGCTCAACACATTTGCGATTTGTTAGTGTTGCTACATTTTTATGTAGACCCCTATTTTCAAATTTGATGCTAATTTTAGATATCTTTTACACAGTGACTTTTTTAATAGGTGAAAAAAAGATAGTAATAAGTAAAATAAACTCTCTACATATGGGACACTCTTATCACTCTTGGCCGCAATTTACAACTGTTTAAAGCTGACTAGTGACCTTTTCTTTTAGTACTTGACACACCTGCCGGGGAACGAACCGTGACGAATGAGTGCCTGGGGTAAGAGGCCACCTATACATTTTAAAGGTCACTATATATCTTGCGTTTGCTGTCTTAAAGGATATTTTTGTAAACCGCCCTTGCACTACTGTTCTAGCTACATAATGGAATTTTCTTGACCATAGGCTGAACTGAGGATGGTACGGTGCACCGAAACCGGTAGCTGGTAAGCAAAATAAAAAAACTGTGACTGTAGACACAAACATACATTTTTTCAAAGACTGTTCTGACGTATTTCCTGTTGGCTTCTGTCTCGCAACATTCAGCCGACGTTTGTTTACCGATTTTTCTCATGCAACTTTTATGGATGTCAATGCGCCATGTTTCGGGGACACAGTTGTTCGCGATTGGTTCGAAGAACATTCTGGACAATTCGAGCTAATGATTTGGCCACCCAGATCGCCGCACATAAATCCCAACGAACATTTGAACATTTATGGGAAATAATCGAGAGCTCAACTTCGTACAGAAGGTCCTGCACCGGCAACACTTTCGCAATTATGGACGGCTATAGAGGCAGCATGGATCAATATTTGTGCAGGGGACTTTCAACGTCTTGTTGAATCCGTGCCATATCGATCTAATCAAGTACGCCAGGCAAAAGACATCCGACAGACTATTAGGAGGTATACCATGTCTTCCGACACATCAGTGTACTTCGGTTGTCAGGTTTCCACCGACGCTACATTCTATGATGCCATTCGACAGTTACTAGTAAAGATTGCTATACGAGGGTTGCCCAGAGGGTGATGCACAGCCTTCTTTATCTCAGCCGAAAACAATGCTACGAATGTATTACTTGAAGTCCTCTGAGTGAGCGCGCCAAGTTTCCGTCACTTCCGACAGATAGCGTAGCTGCAGGACAGTTTCAGAATGGTGTCTTTAGGAGATGTACGCTAGAAGCAACGTGCCGTCATTGAATTTCTCACTGCAGAGAAAGAAACTGTGGCGAATATTCACAAAAGCTTGTGCAAAGTCTGTGGAGCATCTGCTGTCGACAGAAACAGCGGGGGGTGAGGTCATCAGAAGGCTGTCCGGCGGAGCTCTACGATTTGCAGCGGTCCGGGAGACCATTCACGGCTGTCACACCTGACGTTTTGCAGCGAACTGATGTTGTCATTTGCGTGGACAGACGCATTAAGACTCGCCAGCTGGCGCTGTATCTATTAGTCAGCAAAGGAAGTTCATACAGTGAAACACTGGCTCCGCCACCATGACAAGGATTGGTACCGACAGGGTATACACACTCTTGTTTCACGCTTAAGAAAGGCCATGGAACGAGATGGAGATTACGTGGAAAAATAGGGTGTGTAGATAAAACACAGTTCTTTCCTGTGTGTAATTCTCATTGTGTTCAATGAACAATTGTCGAAGAAAAAATATGTGGTGCATTACTTTCTGAGCAACCCTTGCAGAAGGATGCGTCTGTGTTGTCTAGGCGACTCCGGTAGGTGACTGATAGGCAGGAGCGAATAGGCAGCTTTTTCTAGGAGCAGTTTCTTCCACTGTGTTCACCAAACAGCAGCTCCACATGGCTCTGATTCGACAGAATAAGGAACCGGCGACAAGTTCAAAATGATTCAAATGGCTCTGAGCACTATGGGACTTAACTTGTAAGGCCATCAACCCCCTAGAACGTTGAACTACTTAAACCTAACCCAAGGACATCACACACATCCATGCCCCGGAGACAGGAATTCGAACCTGCGACGGCAGCGGTCGCTCGGCTCCAGACTGTAGCGCCTAGAACCGCACGCCACTCCGGCCGGCCGGCGACAAGTGGACTACCGTTCGTCATCAACCCAGGTCTACCACCAGGTACCAGTTTTCGTTTCGCTACGTCTACCGATAACCGCCAGAGTAGCACAGGCAGTAAAATATCGTTCAGTCGCCCGTGTCTAGCATCTTTACTTCGAAAGCGACCTCAGAATGCGACATCGACAGCCACCTGACAACCGAAATAAGGCAGTATGCAGAGGAACGCTATCATAAGAATCTAGCAGCTAGGCGCCCTGAAGAGGAGAGCTGAAAAAGTCGATCGAAAATTCAGCATTTTAGTTCTTTCGGTGTTTTGTAGCGACGCGGCCTAACACCCAGAAAGATTTTATTCAGTCAGAAAAATATTAAACGAACAACGGTCTACGTTTGTTTAACAAGAGACTACAAAAGGCAACACGTCAGCAAGTGGTCTCAAAAGTCTCAACAATTTTTTTAAAGACTATTCACTCACTATTTTGACCCAAATGAGCTGCGTTTATTAATCCTTTTCTAGATGATATCCATTTCGAAGTCTAAGGCACGCACTGCCGCTTACTAATAGATATCGTATAGCACCGCAAGTTTATGCGGCAATTATGACCCAGTATCCACAGGTCTGGTTACTATGCTGGGCGACGTGTTTTTTACAGTCACTGTTGAATTCATAGTTGGTACTGGTGTCAACATCATCTGTCCTCGAATATCAGACACCAATCATCAATCACTTACTACAGGACCAGACGGCATACGTGCAGCATTTCAGTTGTACTTTCGCGTAACACCAAATCTTTACCTATCTCCTTCTTCATTTCAGCCATACGATTGTGGAACAAATTATACTGTAATCTACGTCTTATCCACAATCACTTTGCATTCAAAAGGAAATTACATCTTTACTGTTAACACCAGAGTAGCATCTCTCCTGGCACATCACAGCTGTTTTCTGTCTGTCCAATAGGAACCAGCATCTCTGTGATATTCTACCTCTTCTTTTTGATGGACATTGTAGTCACACAAACCCTCAACGGAAGCCAGTCGGCTGAAAGGCCGGTGTGCATTTTCTATTGTTTACTGTCAACTTCAACAAGTGGACGAGTTAAATTGCCCTGGTACTTGTAATGCATGTTAATACTGGAGAGTAGAAGACAATTTCGTGTTACGTTTTTAATAACGTCTTGCCTCCGTGAATGGTACTCTATAATACGGTTAGCAACACGTCTTGAGAAGGGGAAGTTGATTACCGAGTTAAAAATACTGTTTTTTTTTTTTTTAAAAAGAAAAGGCTCGTAATGCCGGTCACATCTTCGTAACCACTAAGGTTACAAGAAATAAATCATGCTCGAGAATGTCCATCCGGCGGTTAAACAACGTTTTCTTGGTATATTTTTTGTTTTTTGTCTGGTCGATATGTTATTTGGGGTGATGAAAATAAATAGGACATCCGGTATATGGGAAGATTACGGAGCGTACATCTCATTCAGAAATGAATGTTGGTTGCTTCTAACAAGATCGTGTTATGCATCGTGCAAGAAGGAGAGACATCTACCACCAAATGTCGCAATTCAGAGATGATGTTCCTGCTTGCTTTAGTGGGGATCCCGCGACCTTCAGGCCAATATGTAAGTCGCTGGCTTCAGGACGGCGATTCTCTGTTCCATAGAGGGTCTGAACGACACCACGCAACTAATGTCCGAAAGGAAACAAAAATGTCACGGATGCCAGTGTAACTAAACCAGTGTTACTGAACTCGGTTTTCCGAAATTCCTTCACCAAAGAAGACGAAGTAAATATCCTAAAGTTCGAATCAAGGGCAGCTGCCAACATGAGTAACTTAGAAATAGATATCCTCGGTTAGCGAAGCAGCTTAACTCGCTTCATAAAGGCAAGGCCTCCACTGAAGACTGTATACCGCTTAGGTTCGTTTTATAGTACGCTGAAACAATAGCTCCATACTTATCAATCATCTATCACTGCTTGCTCGTTGAAAGATCCGTACCCAGAGACGAGAATGTTGCACATGTCACACCAACACTCAAGAAAGGAAATATAAATAATCCGCTGAAATATGGACATACAACACTAACGTCGATTTACATTAGGATATTGGAGCATATACTGTGTTCGAACATAATGAATTACTTCGAAGATAACTATTTATTGGCAAATAGCCAACATGGATTGCGAAAATATAGTTCTTGACAAATACCAAGGCTCTATTTGCGCACGAGTAATGGGTGCCTTCGACAGTGGGCGTGAAATCGATTCCATATTTTTATATTTCCAGAAACATTCTGACACCATGCCTCACAAGCGACTTCTAATTAAACTGTGCGCCTACGGAGTATCGGGTTACCTGTGTGACTGAATTCACACTTTCCTGTCAGAAAGGTCGCAATTCACAGAAACTGACGGAAAGTCACTGACTAAAATAGAAGTGATATCTGGCGTTCACAAAGGAAGTGCTACAGAACCTGTATTGTTCCGAATCTACATGAACGATTTAGATAGAAATCTGAGGAGCCCTTTTCGATTCTTAGAAGATGATGCTATCATTTACTGTCTTGAAAGGTCACCAAATCTTCGAAATCAATAGCAAAATTATTTCGACAAGAAATCTATAGGGTCCGAAAAGTGGTAGCCGATTATAAAAAATCAAAAGTGTAAGGTCAATCAAATGGTTCAAACGGCTCTGAGCACTATGGAACTTAAGATCTGAGATCATCAGTCCCCTAGAACTTAGAACTACTTAAACCTAACTAACGTCACACACATCCATGCCCGAGGCAGGATTCGACCCTGCGACCGTAGCAGTCGCACGGTTACGGACTCAAGCGGCTAGAACCTCTCGGCCACCAAGGCCGGCCGTAAATTAAGTGCTCTACCAACTCAGCTACCCACGCTGTGGGGACAGGTCGTGAGTCGTACTTGGGTAGCTCAGTCGGTAGAGCACTTTCCCGCGAAAGACAAAGGTCCCGAGTTCGAGTCTCGGTCCGGCACACAGTTAAAATCTGTCAGGAAGTTTCATATTAGCGCACACTCCGCTGTAAAGTGAAAATTTCATTCTAGAAACATCCCCCAGGCTATGTCTAAGCCATGTCTCCGCAATATCCTTTCTTCCAGTAGTGCTAGTTCTGCAAGGTACGCTGGAGAGCTTCTGTGAAGTTTGGAAGGTAGGAGACGAGTTAATGGCGGAATTAAAGCTGTGAGGACGGGTCGTGAGTCGTGGTTGCGTAGCTCAGTTGGTAGAGCACTTGCCTGCGAAAGGCAAAGTTCCCGAGTTCGAGTCTCGGTCTGGCACACAGTTTTAACCTGCCAGGAAGTTTTACAGAAATATGATTTCTGAAAATCACTATTTGATATCTTTACAACTATTTTGTTGAAATAAACCTTATCCACCTGTATTAATGTGCTTCTGGTCTATGTCTTAAACCTTTCCTTCGGTTGTGTAATTCCGGTTAGCAAGGGCTTATTTTCAGAAGATTGTAATTCAGTTCTACTATGTGCTATTCTTGTCACAGTATGAACACATAAAAACACAACATAGATGGAACGAGTGTGTGGTTGGGTTACTGACACACAAAAAATATTTTACAAAAGGTAGCCAAAATTTTGTCGTTACAGGTGCCATTGTTTTGTAATATTATCGGATTATTAAACGGTGGACTTAGCAGACTCCAGACTGATCACATAACGAGCAAGCGTCAAAATTAAGTAACTGAATGTTTACTGAGTGTAGTAACAGCCACATTCTAAACAAGTGCCACGTTAAGGGGCACTGTACGTTCTTGCTTTCGTTCTTGAACGCCAACTGTCACATCTGCGTATGCGGGAAGCAGATACAGCAGAAGTGCCGCAGTTTGAATCAACGCGTCCGTAGATCGATAAATGTGTCATAGACACGGCGTAATATGTGTTATTAAGGGCAAATGTTAGATGGTCGTAATTTTAATAAACAGACCCAGTACCAAATTTGTGCGAAAGAAGTAAATCCATCTCCAGAGAGGCGAGAAATCCAGGAAAATGAGAAAGGAAATCTTTATAGCATTTTTGAGGTAAAATAATTGGGAATATCACTCTGCCAGTAAAACAGTCTGAAGTCTTACTTACCCAGCACACTTGATGATTTCTCTTATGTGCTTTACTGTTTTTCCCCTGTAGCTTAAGCAGAAGAGAGGTAAGTATCTCCGGATGACTTAATACTTGTTCCTCTAATTTGCTCCTTCTTCCAATGAAAACTTTCCAATGACTTGTGTCACCAACACTTGTTTGTAGTATGTGAGCTGCACTTTCTACCGTAGGGTAGTCTTCAGACTGAAGACCGCAATAACAAACTACCAAACCTAAGGAAAGACAAACATTTCGAGACGCCTTTGCATGTGTTAGTCGAGGAAGCTTTGGTTTCGAGTCAGTGCCGCATTTATTTTTTTATCGAGGACGGCACCCGAAAGGCAGAAGAATTGGAGGAAAGAATGAGGTAGGTTTATCTAGGAACACGTTGCGTGACACTCTAATACGCATTTCCTTCATTATTTTACTTTTTCCCTATAAATATTGGAGTAATATGTGACGAATATGGAGACTTTTCACTAACAGATTTCGACCATCGAGAGAAGTTATCAGGATAACCGAAATCAGCATATGCTGGTCAGTCGTTAAGGATACTGCACAGTCGAAATATAAATGACAGGCCCGGAGAAAACCAGGACGATGTGGGTGCACTCTTTATATCGCTCAAATACTGAAAGATAATTTTTTGACTGCACTCAAGGAATAACAACCACGATATTTACAGAACGCGAACCAGTTCGACAATTTGTAGGTCGTTTTCGAACATAGCAAGCTCAAACAGACGAAGGGTGGATAATTTCATTAAAGATGCAAACATTTGTTGGTAATTTAACAGAGGTGCTGAATATACAATGTAACTTTACGCAACTCATTAGAAAGTTATAACTTTGAGTAGATACACACGATCATTAACAAACCGCGAACAACTGTGAATATAAATGTTTCAGTGCTGGTGTGCCCAGGTTAACAGGTTACTTGAAAAAGACTCCAATAAATAAAACAATAATTGATTCAATTGCTCTTATAATGTCGGACAAAAGTTAAAAGATAAAATCATAAAATAAAGAACAACGTAAAATAAAACCTAAAAAATAAAGGCAACGTGGGTTTTCATTTCTTGACGTCAAAGTACGGTCGTTACCATACAGCCTTAGATAAATAATTTTATGTCACATGATGACATTCGATTGCCTGAAACTGCAGTCAATAAAGGTTTATTTTATCAGCGACTCTTAATGTTCTTAAAAACCAGGTATAATGCAATGCTTTCTTAGATTCGTTAGTTTAGATTAGTACTTGCGAAATTAATAGAGACTAAGATAGAAACACTGTAGATAAATCAAAGATTGAAATACTTATCGGAAACGAAGAAAGATATAAAATAAAACACTAGCTGTACGAGAAATATGTAACCTCTGCAGAGTAAAATTCCGAGGTAACAAACACTGTGATTTAAGACATCACTGTTTCAATAAACTGAACAGTTCAGCGATAAGAAAAAAAAAACATTAGATGAGACTTTCGTACTCTGAATACTCAACAGTATAGAGTAAACAATTCTGAGATGTATTTCGTAGGTTTTAATTGCCGACCTTAACTAATAGCCCAAAGAAGCGGTTTCTGTTCTGTTCACGAAGGGTAGACTGTTTTCTATCGTAGGGAAAAACATGACAACTGTGTCAATAATGAAATTCTATTTACCACTCTGCCAACGCAAAGACAATCCAAGTATTACAATTTTCTGACAACAAAGAATCAAGTTCAGAAGCGGTTCCCTTCACCTGTGGAAGCTGCTTAGCTCCTAAATCGAAGAATTAATTTATAGCAAGGACAGATGTGACTGCCAAATAAAAACCCGTTTTCCCTCTCGTGTACGTGCGTTTTCAGTCTATCACATCTCTAGAACCGGGCAATACTAAAAAATATGATATACTGAACAGATATCGATGAATCATTGTTATTAAATGTAGAAAAAGGGAGAAATAAACTAAGTGGAGCTTAATAAAAAAATAGGTTACTTCTTTCTACTTTTCTTGTATTGTACATTTAATGGGCAAGGAAGTTGCATCAGTCAATTATAAAGCACATGGGATGATGAGAGAAGACATATTACATCAGGGCTATTCGAGAAGTAAGTTCCGACCAGTCGTGAAATGGAAACTACTTTGAGAACCAAAAATGATTTATTTGCAACAGTTACTACTCTACACAGTCGCCATTCCGACATAAACAATTGACGTAGCTTTGTACCACTTTTCCAATTCCCTCCTCATAGAAGGCAGCTGCTTGTACCTTCCGCCAGTTCTCTGCGCTGATGTACAGCTCGTGGTCCGTGCCAAAATGGCATCTTCATAGCCATCGGTCTATGTGTGCAGTGACGAAACTCAGAATGAGCCAATTACCGGCTTTCCATCGAAAATACTGCTGGAGCATCTTCATCGCCCCTGTAGAGTGTGGTCAGGAATTGTCATGAAGAAGGAAACGTATGACATTTATGTTGTGCGGGCTGCGTGAGATCAGGTGAAATCTCACACCAGGCCCTCAAAGGTGCGGCCGAAACTATTTTCTAGCCAATTTACGTGCTCACTGTGAACTGAAAAGAACGACGTGGCCCAATCGACGGGCCTGCTAGAGACACTGCCGAAAATATCGGCGCAAAATTTCATAAGATTTTCACTGTGGTTTCCATTTCGCACCCAGTCACACCTTCCTTTCCTTGCCCAACAAATATTGCAGTACTTCCTCGCCGTTCATAATTTCATCTGTCACCGCAGTTGGTACCGAACCCCGCAGCTGTGGTACACGTAAATATACTGTCAGATATGGTGCGAAAATATTGTACTACCTTCGCGTCATAACATAACCCAGCGAATCGAGACTTCTTTAATTCGTAACAGAGGAAACGGCAGTACATTCACTGTACCGAAACATTCTTATCGCATTACAGCATTTCGCCCTTTCGTAACTTCGTTAAGAGGCATCCTTTGGCAATTCTTTATTCATGCGCGCCTAACGCGTAACACGATAACCCCGGGTGACTCCCTTTTATTTCTGTCGTAGTCTTCTCGCTCTCCTACCCACATTGCCTTATTTAATTTCGGCCACAGACCGCCTGCTACAAGTATACGTGACGCAAAATTGTAACTACAAATTTAATTCGATTTCTTGCACCTCTTTGAGTCGGAGCTAGCCTTTCAGTTTGAATATCGCAGCGCGCTCGCATTTCCTCTCATTTTGTCCACGGCGCCGGGGCATTCTCTTTAATTCAATTTGGAGTATCCAAGACGGATTATTTTTCAGAACTGCGTGTCAGCTCCCTGGGCCTGACAGATGCTGAGTTTTTGCGTGTGTGTGCACGTGTGTGCGTGTGTTTTGGGGGAGGTGGGGGAGGCGAGGGGATTCCTGCGGCCTCCACACGTATATTTTTCTCTTGTAGTGCGGAGAATATTGTAGTGGCTTGGCCCCGTGTTCCTCTTGCCCTGTCACATACTCACACACAAAGGCGCCAGCGGTCGACATACGCACCGCGCATGTTTCAAGCCGTCGGGACGTCGCATTTACTTGTGCCACCCCGAGCTATTCGTCAGCATTAATTAGTCATTAGGGCCCTCTCGCAGCGGACGACCCAAAATGCAAAAGACTAAAGGCACCTGGGAATAACTATAATTATAATTATAATGAAATCTTGTACATCATATCTCCTCTTTCGCCATCCATCTGCAGCCTCTCGCTCTATTTTCGTTCCTCAAACAAACTCGCAATTTTTTGGTCTCCTCTCATTTTAGCTACTATTTATTGCGTCATTTTCACCTGCTTCCTCTTGACGAAGGAGAGCTTCTGTCAGTTCTTTCCACCGATGTTATTGACACCATCACTTAGATGCTATTTCTTTGGTACTTAGGTTATGACGTACTGAAATATATCTATAGTTACGTGGGGACATATGGGTTGGGAGGAAGGAGATCTATGTGGACATAGCACAATGGAGGCTAAATGAAACATGTCTGTGTAATGTGGGGAGGGAGCGGGGCAGAATGAGTCAAATGAAACAAGATTGTCAGAAGTAGGGTTCGCCAGTTATGCAAAACACCGTTTTTTCGAGTTCCCAAACACGTTTCAGCACCTCTGTGCCATCATCAGTGGGTTTCTGTTTTATTTCAGCATTCTCATGAGGTGTTGTGAAGCACACTTAAATATAACACATACACTATGTGGCCAAAAGTATATGTTTTTCATATTACGTGGAGTGTGCTGCCACTTACTGCCAGGTACTCCATATCAGCGACCTCAGTAGTCATTGGACATCGAGAGAGAGCCGAATAGGCCTCTGTGTGGAACTCGCGGACTTCGAACGTAGTCAGGTGATTGAGATTTCCACACTCCTAAACATCCATAGGTCCATTGTTTCCGATGTGATAGTGAAGTGGAAACGTGAAGGGACACGTACAGCACTAAAGCGTAAAGGGCGACCTCGTCTGTTGACTGGCAGAGACCACTTACAGTTGAAGAGGGTCGTAATGTGTAATAGGCTGACATCTATCCAGACCTTCACACAGGAATTCCAGACTGCATCAGGGTCCACTGCAAGTGCTATTACAATTGGCGGGAGGTGAGAAAACTTGGATTTCATGATCGAGCGCCTGCTGATAAGCCACACATCACGTGGGTAAATGCCAAACGACGCCTCGCTTGGTGTGAGGAACGTAAACATTGGATGATTTAACAGTGGAAAAACGTTGTGTAGGCTGACGAATCACGGTACACAATGTGGCCATCCAATGGCAGGGGGTGGGTATGGCGAAGGCCTGGTGAATGTGATCTGCCAGCATGTGTAGTGCCAATAGTAAAATTCGGAGGCGGTGGTGTTATGGTGTGTTCGTGTTTTTCATGGAAGGGGCTTGCACCTGCTGTTGTTTTGCGTGGCACTATCACAGCACAGGCCTACATTGATGTTGTAAGCACCTTCTTCCTTCCTACTGTTGAGGAGCAATCGGTGATGGCGATTGCATCTTTCAACACGATCGAGCACCTGTTCATAATGCACGGTCTGCGGTGGAGTGGGTGTACTACAGTAACATCCCTGTAATGGACTGGCCTGCACAGAGACCTGAACTGAATCCTATAGAACACTTTTGGGATGTTTTGGAAGGCCGACTTCGTGCCAGGCCTCACAGAGTGACGTCGATACCTCTCCTCAGTGCAGCACTCTGTGAACAATGGTCTGCAATTCCCCAAGAAACCTTCAAGCACCTGACTGAACGTTTGCCTGCAAGAGTAGAAGCTGTCATCAAGGGTAAGAGTGGGCCAACACCATACTGAATTCCAGGATTACCGATGGAGGGCGCCACGAACGTGTAAGTCATTTTCTGTCAGGTGTTACTTTTGGTCACATAGTATTTTTACAAATATGTATACGTAGGACAGACATGTAGAAACTTCAGAACAAGATATTCGGAACATCACAGTGCTTTAAAAAGCAACGGCTCCCATAGTATATATGCTGATCACCTAACAGCCTACAGTCACCACTGAACTACAATAGAAACAAAATTAAGAATGCTAAAACCCAGCCACAGCCTATACAACAAACGGACCACTGAAGAAAACTTCCGCATAAAGAAGTTAATAGCGGAAGGAAAACAGATCATAAATGAACACACTGACATGATCAAGGAAGGAAACGAAAAATTGTCTATGCGAATTTCTCTTACCTGTGTCACCGCTAAAGGTGGTCACTTATCTTGCAAACAGAAATGAATTATACATGCTTTCGAGACGCGATGGATAGTCAGATGCGGAAACGGCAAGTACTCTGAACTGTTTATGGAAATATCATGGTGTACTCCGGCTTCCACAAAGAATAACCTCTGAGGAAGCTGCGAAGCTTCACGGGCCTCTGAAGTACTGTGTGAATCTAGAGTCTCAACCCTCGCCTAGCACTGAGTACAAAAATGCGTGGCTTATGAGGACAGCTCAACCATTGTACCCTGCCTCCTCCGACCCCCCCCCCCCCCCAACCTCCCTACGCACAGTAGCTGTTCTAGCTGCACTGCTGGTAAAGCTTTGGAACTCACGAGTGATTTTTTCCGCAGATTTCACGCAACTTTATACCAACACCCTCCGTCGGTGCATGAGATCTGGCCGGTCTTGGTTTAGCTGTGATTGTTCCTTCACGTCTCCAGAATCACAATACTAACAGTCGACATAGGCAGCTTTAGCAGGGTTGAAATATCTCCGATTTATTAACGAGGTGATATCCAGTAACTAGTCCACGTTCGAAGTTACACTACTGGCCATTAAAATTGCTACACCAGCAAGATGACGTGCTACAGACGCGAAATTTAACCGACAGGAAGAAGATGCTGTGATATGCAAATGATTAGCTTTTCAGAGCATTCACACAGGGTTGGAGCCGGTGGCGACACCTGCAACATGCTGACATGAGGAAAGTTTCGAACCGATTTTTCATACACAAACAGCAGTTGACCGGCGTTGCCTGGCGAAACGTTGCTGCGATGCCTCGTGTAAGGAGGAGAAATGCATACCATCACGTTCCCGACTTTGATAACGTCGGATTGTAGCCTATCTGGATTGCGGTTTATCGTATCGTGACATTGCTGCTCGCGTTTTGCATTGCACAGGGGAGTCCGAATTCCTTTGATTAGATAGTGCATAAGCACTTGTGATTTAGTTGCTTGTAGTTCATTTCAATTGATAAAAACCGCAACATCAATGGAAATACAACACAACTACAGTTGCCTCTTGTACCAAGTGGTTTGTTTCCAGTTCGTTTAGTTACTGTGGCTGCTGAAAACGATGATTACTGTGGGAACTAGAAAAATGTCATCATCATGTTCATCAGCAATATGATATCTGTAACTGGGTAAAGGTCTCTGATATGCTTTTCAAAGCGTTACTGACCTTAGCAATACGTTTTCTAATGTCATCCACCCACCCACCAATGAATCACACTTTGGAATTTTCTCATCGTTTGGTATCCAGAGAAGAACTTCCTTGGCTCATCTGCCGTGCAATTCTTTGGCTACATATGCAGCCTACATATTCTTCACTTTCATTACGTTTGTAACCATGCTCCCCACTCAAGCATTTTCGAAGCACGATGTTACTTTTGTTGTCTTATCTCTCCTTATATCTTTTAGATACTCCTTTAGAAATCCTAAGTTTTCAAATTTTTTTCTGATAGGAATCCCGGTCTCACTGCTATGTGTCTGAACTGATAATACACATCGGTTATAAGCTTTCCTTTTCAACCACTTTTTAAACTTAGTTTTTTATTTGTTTTTACTCAAGGCAGCCACACCAGTTTTCCTCGTATTTACTTTTTGTCTGTCACTCCTGTAGTTGCATTCTACAGCCATAAATACAAAAATTAAGCGTCTGGTTCTACGACTTCGTTTTTTCATTAGTGTAATCTTCTATTCACTGTGTTGACTATAAGTTATTTTAGTCACTTTAATTAACATAGTGGCTTGTTTTCAAACCATTGGCTCCCTCTGATAGTTGTGGAAGTTCATCTGTACTATTGGCAACCAGTAAAACGTTGTCAAAAACGCCGAAGATTGTTAGCACGTGTTAGTGCTCCGTTTCCCCAGTTCAGGGAGTTGAGAGCGCCCTCTTGCTCTTGAAGTTGTTTGCAATACTTTTGGTGACAGGGAATCTCTTTACCTGCCTCCTCTTTGTATTCAGAATTCTGCATTACGCTGACTGTAGGTAACATTGCCGTATATATTTTTCAATAGACACTTTGATTCAATGACTTGTTTCTCGGGGTTCAGTGTAGATTTTATTAAATCGGAGGCAGAAGCTTTTTCGAAGCCTAGGTCTTCAGCTTCCTTTGGATGAAAACAAAGTTTTTCCCGAGGCTACAGAGAAATTATTGCGAGCACCACCTGCGTTGTGACACTCCGGTATGGTCACCTGGAACATGACGACAGGTTGTTGTTCCTGACGAATGCTGTGGACATAATCATCGAAAGCTTGAATATTTATACGAACTTGACGCTGATGTTAGTAGCTTCCAAGTGGAGCATTTTTCTCACCAACTTCTAAGGTAAATTTGATCCTTTGCTTCACTGAACACTTTTTTTCTTTTTGCCTTGCTGGTGACAGTTTCAGTGAATATGTTGTAGATCATGGAACTGAAGCTGACAGGGATGTAGAACTCCTTTTAGCCTACTTCACAAGAAACAAATAAAATATTTGACCTCTTTCCAGTGCAATAACTCTCCTTTCAATGCAATATCAGATTTTCTTTTACATCTGCTTTCGTTTTGAAAGGAACTGAACAAGGTAACTGGAACGTAAAACAGTAATGTGCGTTGTATGGCAATTAATAGCGAAACTGACAAGTCGTACTATAATCGAGTAAATGAAAAAATATTCCAGTAAACAATGACCCCGCTAACGAGCTGTTTGCGAGAAAATTAGGTTTCGTAGTTATGGCCCATCACATAAAATACTGTTCTAGTCAGAACAAATGTATTTGGAATATAAACCTTTTCATTAAATCACCATGCAATTGGGCTCAGATTTCACCTATGAATGTGATGTATCGGGACATTTTGCCGCTGATGTAAGACGACATCTAGCGAGCCATTACGGTCCAAGATGGATAGGTAGCTTGCCCACCGAGGACACTCGAACCCAGTTTTCTAGGTTCATCTCGTAAATGAAGTGTAGAGCACTTTCACTGCTACGAATGAAGAACTGACGTTGAGAATTGTTTGTGAAGATTTAGGGAATGATCAGGAGGTGTTTGAAAGAATTAGTAACTCACAACAGAGACGAGTGTAGTAGTACTATGTCCAAATGTGAGGGCGGCACTTGAAACATCTTCAGTAACTGCTTCTAAAGTTCGGAAAATCGTAACACGTAGCTTGCTGAAATAGTATTTCTTGTTAATGCAGGCAACGGACGAAATGAGCCCAATCAAATTCCGAATTAATAGTTTCCAGGCCTGATTTTTAATAGTTAGGACAATATTTGATATTTGATACTGAAGTCAGTGGAGGCTGGCAACCAGATAGTAGCATTTATATCGCAAACAGCTCAATGGCAAACCAACATATACAGGGAAGATTTTACTTCTAACACTTGTACAATTTGGCCTGTATCATTTCTGGTAATGAATTATGACATACAATGTATAAGCACGTGAGGAGGAGCTGTGCATCTCACTCTGTCTGACAGATGTGCTATTTCGGTAACATAGCGCGGATTTTTTATTTTTCCCAGAGATGCCAGATATTGTAGAAAGGAAGCAAATTGCCACATCGCAGCCAGAGCTACGAGGGTAATTGCATTACCTAACCGGAGGACAAGAGTGTTTCCGCGGCCCTTCCCCTCATTCGATCTCCACACAAGAGCGCGTGTGTGTGTACGGTAAGTGATATGCGGGCATAGGGGGAGCTTGCGGCAGACCACTGGAGTCCGGCTAACCAACGATGACGCCTCCCCGCCCCCAGGGAACCGCAGCCGTTCATTAGAACGGAAAGAGAGCAGATCTGTACCCGGAGCACACGCCGCAGCGTCGCTGGAGCCTCCAGCTGGCTGGGGAGGCGCGCCACACACGAGCAGATGCGTCCGCCGGCGCCGGACACTCGTAATTTGGAGGCGGCACGTCTCCCCGAGTTTCCCACCTGCCACGCCGAGCTTCCCGCAGGGGCCAGGCACCCCCTGGACAGCCTGCCAACGAGGCAGACAAAAAGTCGCCAGTCCTCCTAATGTTTTACGGCGGCAGTAAACTTACCGGAGGCTTCAATATCAGTCCCAGCTGAATGACAAACACGAACCTCCCACGTAGGGGAAAATAAACGCAAGGACCTGTCCGCTAAGCAGAGGCAAACGGGAAACATTATCCTGCTGGTAGAATCTGTGACCTTCCAAAACTAACCACAAAATTCTAGTTGTTAAACCTACACGGCCTGACAAAGAAAAAAAATGTTAAACACGCAGAGGAGGAGAAGGGAATGGGGTGACACTTCACTGGTTGAGAGGCTACATGATGTTATTTCCGGGATCACAAAATCTGATCAAATTTACGAAGAAGTTGGCACTAAGAGCCCACTTACTAAATAGCCCACCTAGCCTGGATGCTTGCACTGATTTCGGCGAGAAGAGCGTCATTAAAGTATTAGTACGGTCTCCTGAGGCAAGCTGGCCCACAACTGTGTTATCTGGTCCTTGATATCCTGGGAGTTCCACACACATGTGTGAAAAAGCGTTGTCCTGTTGAAGACATGGGACTGCTATACTATTACAACGGAGGTAACACTCGAGGTAGCAATACGTTCGTGACGCACCGTCAGTTAGTTTCCATACGTTCCATGGATCATTTTCCACGATAAATCATAATGATGTGGAACGAGCCATTATACATTTACACCGCAATTAATTTCATCATATGGTTGCATTCTTAACATTTCTTTTTACAAAAAGAAAAGACGGTATACAAACGTGAATTAGTGATTCCTGCCCACCGTCTTTTACACTGTGTAACTGTAGACATTCTTCTACTGAATGTAAGGAGTTGGCAAGGATATACTTCCTCAGTTTGTTTTCAAATTTTACTTTGTCTTCTGTCAGATATTTTACATCACTGGGTAAGTGATTAAAAATTTTTGTTCCCGGCTTTTGCATCCCTCTTTCTTGCTAAGAACAGCCTTAATGTGGAGTAATAAATGTAGTTTTTTCTTCTGTTATGATAATTATGAACATCATTAGTGGATTATTTGCAAAAAACTTTATGAGAAAATAAATATACCGCGAAACAATAGTCAGAATACCCTATTCCTTAAACAGGTGTTTGCAATGTGATTGTGGATGAGCATCACATATTATTCTCACTGCACGTTTTTGAGAAACGAAGACTTACTTCATATGGTGTTATTGAATCAAAATTTGCAAAATATGCCAACATTACGATTTATTTCTCCCCAAGATTTGCAATGATTCTAAATGGAAATAAGGCTGAACGAAGTTGCTTCAGAAGTTCCAGAATGTACTTTTTCCAGTTTAAATTCCCATCGATGTGGATTCCTAAAAATTTTAAAGTTTCACCCTATTTATTATTTAGGGTTTTGGAACATATACTGTATTTGAACATTATCGAAGGAAACGATTTATTGAGACGTAGTCAGCACGGATTCAGAAAATATCGTTCTTGCGAAACACAACTAGCCCTTTATACTCATGAACTAATGAGTGCTATGGACAGGGGATGTCAAATTGATTCCATATTTTTAGATTTCCAGAAGGCTTTCGACACTGCTCCTCAAAAGCGTCATCTAACCAAACTGCGTGCCTATGGAATATAGCCTCAGTTGTGCGACTGGATTCTTGATTTCCTGTCAGAAAGGTCACAGTTCGTAGTAATAGACGGAAATTCATTGAATAAAACAGAAATAATATCCGGCGCTCCCCAAGGAAGTGTTACAGGCCCTCTATTGTTCCTGATCTATATTAACGACATAGGAGACAATCGCAGTAGCCGTCTTAGATTGTTTGCAGATGATGCTTTCATTTACCGTCTTATAAAGTCATCTTATGACCAAAACGAATTGCAAAATGATTTAGATAAGATATTTGTATGGTGCGAAAAGTGGCAGTTGACCCTGAATAAACAGAAGGGTGAAGTTATTCACATGAGTAATAATAGAAATCAGCTGCATTTCGATTACGCGATAAGTCACACAAATCTTAAGGCTGTAAATTCAACTAAATACTTAGGGATTACAATTATAAATTCCCTAAATTGGAACGATCACATAGATAATGTTGTGGGTAGAGCCAACCAATGATTGCGATTCATTGGCAGAACACTTATAAGGTGTAACAGTTCTACTAAAGAGACTGCTTACACCACGCTTGTCAGCCCTATTCTGGAGTACTAATGTGCGGTGTAGGATCCGCATCAGATGGGACTGACGGACGACATCGAGAAAGTAGAAAGAAGGGCAGCTTGCTTTCTATTATCACGAAATAGGGGAGAGAGTGCCACAGATATGATACGTGAATGGGAGCGGCAATCATTAAATCAAAGGCGTTTTTCGTTGGGTCGGGATCTTCTCATGAAATGTCAATCACAAATTTTCTCCTCCGATTGTGAAAAAATTCTGTTGGCACCCACCTACATAGCGAGCAATGATCATCACGATAAAATAAGAGAAATCAGGGCTCGCACAGAGAGACAGCTTGAAGGTGGTTCATTGAACCCTCTGCCAGGCACTTTATTGTGAGTAGCAGAGTAATCACGTAAATGTAGATGTAGATGTTCTCATCATGTGTTACACTTATCACTGATGTAATGTGCAAAGCTGAATAAAACTCAGGATGGGACAATTCGTTGAAAACCTGTCAATGATACTTTTAAGAACTTTGTTTACCATTTCTCCTGTTTCTGTATGTATGCCTGGCTTGATTCCAAAAGTATTGTCATCTGAAGTAAAGGACTAATTCTGATTGTTGTTGTTTGACGGAAGATCGTTTAAATATTAGAGGTATAGTAGGAGAGCTAAGGTTGAGCCTTACGCAACCTCATATGTGATTCCTCTTCAGTCAGAATTGAGTCATTCCTTTGGTTATCTACATCTACATCTACATCTACATTTATACTCCGCAAGCCACCCAACGGTGTGTGGCGGAGGGCACTTTACGTGCCACTGTCATAACCTCCCTTTCCTGTTCCAGTCGCGTATGGTTCGCGGGAAGAACGACTGTCTGAAAGCCTCCGTGCGCGTTCTAATCTCTCTAATTATACATTCGAGATCTCCTTGGGAGGTATAAGTAGGGGGAAGCAATATATTCGATACCTCATCCAGAAACGCACCCTCTCGAAACCTGGCGAGCAATCTACACCGCGATGCAGAGCGCCTCTCTTGCAGAGTCTGCCACTTGAGTTTATTAAACATCTCCGTAACGCTATCACGGTTACCAAATAACCCTGTGACGAAACGCGCCGCTCTTCTTTGGATCTTCTCTATTTCCTCCGTCAAACCGATCTGGTACGGATCGCACACTGATGAGCAATACTCAAGTATAGGTCGAACGAGTGTTTTGTAAGCCACCTCCTTTGTTGATGGACAACATTTTCTAAGCACTCTCCCAATGAATCTCAACCTGGTACCCGCCTTACCAACAATTAATTTTATATGATCATTCCACTTCAAATCGTTCCGCACGCATACTCCCAGATATTTTACAGAAGTAACTGCCACCAGTGTTTGTTCCGCTATCATATAATCATACAGCAAAGGATCCTTCTTTCTATGTATTCGCAATACATTACATTTGTCTATGTTAAGGGACAGTTGCCACTCCCTGCACCAAGTGCCTATCCGCTGCAGATCTTCCTGCATTTCGCTACAATTTTCTAATGCTGCAACTTCTCTGTATACTACAGCATCATCCGCGAAAAGCCGCATGGAACTTCCGACACTATCTACTAGTGATGCCGAGTATGCCTGTCCTCATATTATATTCCTATGCAGTTCAAGGTCGGGCCACTGTCAGATCCAAACGCGTCACAACCCTGGATAACGCAGGCCAGTGGGTGACATATCCGCATTCTTCACAGTGGACACTCTTGCATTACTTATACGATATCGGGCCCGATAATAACAGTAAACACGAACGGCACTGACAAACACTGGCACAGACTATTGAAAGTCTAATCATTCACATACCTGGCTGTGGCTCCACTGACATCCGACCTCGCCTTCTGCGAGCTTCAATTTTCATGTGAGGCAGCGCAAAACGTAACAGCATTAATGACGTCCCTCTTTTGTGGGAGGAGTCTTACCTTCACAACAGAAAGCAGAAGATCTGTTTGCCAAACTTTCTCACAGGCATGAAAATAATCTCAGAATGGGAGGTCCTTCAAAAATCGATAATAGATCCGCTGTTGTTCTTAATTTAGATAAATAATCGTCGAATAACTTGAAAGGAGAGTTCAAGAAAAACATTAAATGTTTGCTAATGGTACAACGAAACTAATAAATGGTCCACACTTACCCTAAGGAGACATATTTCAGATGACATTTGAACTGACCTACAATGAGCAAAACGTGTGTGCGTGTCAATATTTATTGAGAGTGACTGTTATGAACACTGTTATTCAGACCTCTTAAGCCGTTGAAGAAATACCTCCATGACAAAACTGAAAACCTTAATGGAACTTTAAATTCAACCGTCCGAATTGGACGGCCTGAAAATATGCTTGCGACGCTTGACAGAACAGTTTAAGAACGTGAATTCCCAATGAAAGAACTGAGAAAGGTATTTACACATTTCATTCGTATTTATGTCGGTTGTGCGTGGACAGAAAGTACAAAGTATATCTATGTACGTCTGTATTCAATTTCTAATCCATTTTAAAATGTTTTCCTCACTGTCGAGTTTGTTAAAATCTCTGTTGGTAAAACGAGGACCGTTCTACAAGCATGCAAAGAAGTCAATGTCTGGTGAGGTACTCAATTGTAAACTACACGTTGCAACAGACGAAACGACGTTGATTTAATTTATTGAATTGGTGGATGAGGTCTTTTGGAACAACACGTGAATTAACATCAAGGACTCAAGTTTATACATTCTCACTTTCACGATATATTTACCTACTATCTGTTTATGGTTAAAAATATATTTCGGGTGTCAGAAAAAGAAGAGGGGTTCACTGAATCTATAAAAGTCAGTATCAGTCGTTCCAAACCTTGTGTTGCAATTTCCAAGGTAAAGCAATACTTATTTGTACTTAAATAACGTAGTATTATGCAGTGTGGTCTTGGACTCATCACAAGTGTTTGGTGATCTGCTACGTTTTCTCAAGAGACTACCTACTCCTTGCAAACTGATCTTCCAAGTCCTTCGCCTCCTCGAACAGAGTGACAATATCATCGGCAATATTTAAAATTTTCAGATACTTCTCCCTCAACTTTAATTTCTTTTCCCAGTTCTCGCTTCATTCAAATAAGTATATAGGTGGAAATAGTATCGTAATCGAAGACTTTGCAAAACTTCTCTGTTGTTGTTATAGGATCAAAGTCGAATGAATGTGCTTCTAAGGAAAGCAAAATGTTGCAGTAAGATTACAGTCGCCTAGTAGAATGGTTTACGAGGTGAAAAAAGATGTCAGAACTGATTCTCTCAAGGTTGAACAGAGTGAGCTCATATAAAGGACTTACAAACGGGTATGTTTCCCAAAGCTGCAGAAAAAGGTTTTATTTATCAGCCATTATGAAGTATTAGATAAAAGCTAAATTATTTACTCGATTGTTCAGTAGAACTTGTTAAATGTAATATGGTTGAAGAACCCACTTTCAGAAATGTTATGCATTTGGTGTCGAGAAATCCTGAGATAAATACTCTCTATCTACTTTGACATTTACAAACCTTTATTCAACTGTGGAAAATAAACATTTATTTCAGTGCCCCATATTCCACTTCCGAAGTCTTGCGTTTTGGGAAATAAAAGTATCTAAACTACCGGTAAACAAATTTGGAGTAAAAGCTAGTTCAAGTATAAACAACTCTGGAGCTCACATTAATTCAGTCTAGCTGTAAATTTATCACGATCACAATCAGTTAATACTTCGTTCCATCTTGAATTTGACCTTTTCAACTGCCTGTCTCCAGTAGCTACATAGGGAATTGTGATCTCAGTTTTCTGAAGTGGTACTCTGCAGGAAAAAAATTTAGTATCTCACATCTCATAAGTTCATTTTCCGGCAGTCCTTTTTGGACAGTTAGATTTAAAGTTCTGTAAAGATTATGAGTTGTGCTATGGATGTATTTCTTCGACGGTTTGAGAGATCTGAATAATATTGTCCATAACAGGCACTGCCCATAAATATTCACAGTCACATACATGTTCGAAATGCTAACATCAAATGAAAATACTAAGATCACAAAGGTGTTCTACGGCAGTTGTCTGTACAGTAAATGGGCGTTGAAAACCCTGCTGTTCTACGTCCAGAAAATCTCTAAACGTCATAATCATCATCGTCGTTATATCATCAGTATGTACTATTGCACACCTTGCTGCTAGCGTCTCCCTAGTAATCGACGTAGCTCACATTCCTTAAAAATACCTTCATTATACATCATACAGCATGGTGAGAACTCAACGGCATATACTATTGTTGTTGTTGTGGTCTTCAGTCCTGAGACTGGTTTGATGCAGCTCTCCATGCTAATCTATCCTGTGCAAACTCCTTCATCTCCCAGTACCTACTGCAACCTACATCCTTCTGAATCTGCTTAGTGTATTCATCTCTTGGTCTCCCTCTACGATTTTTACCCTCCACGCTGCCCTCCAATGCTAACTTTGTGATCCCTTGATGCCTCAGGACATGTCCTACCAACCGATCCCTTCTTCTAGTCAAGTTGTGCCACAAACTTCTCTTCTCCCCAATCCTATTCAATACCTCCTCGTTAGTTGCGTGATCTACCCACCTAATCTTCAACATTCTTCTGTAGCACCACATTTCGAAAGCTTCTATTCTCTTCTTGTCCAAACTATTTATTGTCCATGTTTCACTTCCATACAAAGCTACACTCCATACAAATACTTTCAGAAACGACTTCCTGGCAAATCTATACTCGATGTTAACAAATTTCTCTTCTTCAGAAACGCTTTCCTTGCCATTGCCAGTCTACGTTTTATATCCTCTCTACTTCGACCATCATCAGTTATTTTGCTCCCCAAATAGAAAAACTCCTTTACAACTTTAAGTGTCTCATTTCCTAATCTGATTCCCTCAGCATCACCCGACTTAATTCGACTACATTCCAATATCCTTGTTTTGCTTTTGTTGATGTTCATCTTATATCCTCCTTTCAAGACACTGTCCATTCCGTTCAACTGCTCTTCCAAGTCCTTTGCTGTCTCTGACAGAATTACAATGTCATCGGCGAACCTCAAAGTTTTTATTTCTTCTCCCTGGATTTTAATATCTACTCCGAATTTTTCTTTTGTTTCCTTTATTGCTTGCTCAATATACAGAGTGAACAACATCGGGGAGAGGCTACAGCCCTGTCTCACTCCCTTCCCAACCACTGCTTCCCTTTCATGCCCCGCGACTCTTATAAATGCCATCTGGTTTCTGTACAAATTGTAAATAGCCTTTCGCTCCAAGTATTTTACCCCTGCAACCTTTAGAGTTTGAAAGAGAGTATTCCAGTCAACGTTGTCAAAAGCTTTCTCTAAGTCTACAAATGCTAGAAACGTAGGTTTGCCTTTCCTTAGCCTTTCTTCTAAGATAAGTCGTAAGGTCAGTATTGCCTCACGTGTTCCAACATTTCTACGGAATCCAAACTGATCTTCCCCGAGGTCGGCTTCTACCAGTTTTTCCATTCGTCTGTAAAGAATTCGTGTTAGAATTTTGCAGCTGTGACTTATTAAACTGTTAGTTCGGTAATTTTCACATCTGTCAACACCTGCTTTCTTTGGGATTGGAATTATTATATTCTTCTTGAAGTTTGAGGGTATTTCGCCTGTCTCATACATCCTGCTCACCAGATGGTAGTGTTTTGTCAGGACTGGCTCTCCCAAGGCCGTCAGTAGTTCTAATGGAATGTTGTCTACTCCCGGGGCCTTGTTTCGACTCAGGTCTTTCAGTGCTCTGTCAAACTCTTCACGCAGTATCGTATCTCCCATTTCATCTTCATCTACATCGTCTTCCATTTCCATAATATTGTCCTCAAGTACATCGCCCTTGTATAGACCCTCTATATACTCCTTCCACCATTCTGCTTTCCCTTCTTTGCTTAGAACTGGGTTTCCATCTGAGCTCTCGATATTCATACAAGTCGTTCTCTTATCTCCAAAGGTCTCTTTAATTTTCCTGTAGGCAGTATCTATCTTACCCCTAGTGAGATAGGCCTCTACATCCTTACATTTGTCCTCTAGCCATCCCTGCTTAGCCGTTTTGCACTTCCTCTCGATCTCATTTTTGAGACGTTTGTATTCCATTTTGCCTGCTTCATTTACTGCATTTTTATATGTTCTCCTTTCATCAATTAAATTCAATATTTCTTGTGTTACCCAAGGATTTCTACTAGCCCTCGTCTTTTTACCTACTTGATCCTCTGTTGCCTTCACTACTGCATCCCTCAGAGCTACCCATTCTTCTTCTACTGTATTAACAATAAATAAAACAGCGTCAGGCTGCAATTATAGTGTTACAATATTTGTCGCATGATAGATTTCGAGAGTTCCCGTCTCATCTTCAGGTGTATCTTAATACGCATCCGAAGATGAGAAATGAAGTCTCGAAATTGTTCATATAATTATACTTGTAACAAAATAAATGTAACGTGAGGCAATTTCGTTTATTGTTATTACTTTTTAAAAACAACCAACACTACAGACGGCTAAGTATCACCAGTGTTCCCTTCAGAGACCCTGACCGGTAGTACGAAATTAATGTGTGAATATTACTGGAAGATGTAAAAGAAAAGGATAAGAACTTGCTGATGATTTAAATATCTGTACTAAGTAAAACGTAATTTTTATAATCGTAGAGAGACAATGAAATGCTTGCTTTACTGTCAGTTATCACAAAGAGTGCGGAAAACATGAAAGAAAAAGAAAACCTAGACAATACGTTAATCCTACATACCGCAAAATTTCAATTTTGCAGAAGCGAGCGTGGCATTTGCAGTACACGCTATTATAAAAATATTAGATATTTATCGTCTGTAGATAGCATCTACGTTGGATAAAAATCGAACTGAGAAGAAAGAATCTGTAGAAACAGACTTTTTAAAACCTAATTCCACACTTTGTGCCTTTATTTTTAGGAACAGATGAGTAGAAAGGAATCATACATTAACAGGTACCAGGCATGGCTCTGATGTACTAGGAGATTCGGATATCAAGAAAGAAACTAGCCACGATAAGTCACCTGGCTATGACACCCGGACAGCTGAGCTTCTTACGTGTGGTGGAGAATATCTAGTGAGATGCATGTAAGACCTGATCTCCAATACATGTGCGGAAAAGTCATCCCAGATGACTGGAATATTGACGTACAAGAAAGGGGAAGTCCTGGAATACACAAACCATAAGGGAATTACATTATTCAATACCCCACATAAAATATTCTCCTCCCTGCTTTGTACCTGCGAAAAATGTTTTGGAGAAAAATCAATTAGGAGCTGTTACGCAGGCTTTAGATATGGCAAATCAGCTAGTGACCATATCCACCCTGGGTCAGATATTGCAAGAAACAACGGAATACAATACAGAAACACATGATATATTTGTTGATTTTAGAGCAGCATATGACACCATAAAAAGAAATAAGCTTATCGAAGCCAATGAATGCAGTTGGTAGGCCACAACATTTAATGAGCTTCATGAGTTTGACTATGGGAAAATTAGTATGTAAATTATGCATGGAAGGAAATTTAACACCAAGTTTTGAAACTAATGGTGGACTGAGGCAAGTAGTTGCACTCTCATGTATGCTTTTTAACATAGCTCTAAAGAAGGTAATAAGGATAGCTCAAATCAACACAACAGACACAAAATACAATAGAATGGTGCAGGTTCTGCCTTATGCAGATGATATAGATATTATTGCAAGAACAGAACTAGCTGATAAAGAAACATGTAGGGCACTGATGGCTGCAGCAGTAGAAATGGGACTGGAAGTGTAAATCAATAAACCCAGATACATGCGAATAATACGACCAGAACTAAATACAACGTTAAAAATGGACCAGGTGCAAATAGAACCTGTTAACGAATTTGTCTATCTGAGAACATCACTGAATGATATTAGTATGGAAATATAGCGGCACAGCTATTATGAGCTGAACTCACAAAGTAAATCCAGAAATCTGTCCACAAGAACAAAGTGTCAATTGTACAAAACCTTAATACGTCCAGTATTAGCATTTGATTCAGAAACCTGGACACTGACACAACAATGTGCAGAACTTAATAGGCTGTTTTGAACTAAAGGTGTTAAGCAAAACTGTGGGGCGACTAATGAAAACGGAGCGAGGTGTAGACAATGCAGTTTATAGCTTTACGGATTATATAAAGACCTTGAAATCATGAAGTTCACTAAAAGAAACGGCCTGAAACGAGTCGGCCATGTTTTTTCATGGAACATCAGACCCAAACTAAAATAGCACTTCTGAAAAGTAGACTGCCACGAAGAAACAGGGCAAGACCATGATTTCGGTATTTGGATGATATACAAAAAGATTTAAAAGTTATTGGTGTAAGTGGACGGAGACGCAAGACGCTGGACAGCGATGAACGAAGTGATGTCCTAGAGGAGTCCAAAGCTCATCAAGAGCTGTGGATGCAGGAAGAACAAGAGAAAAAAAGGAAGAGCCCCTATCGTAGAATGAAAAATTATCATGTCAGTAAAGTTTCCATATTGCAAGAAGAATTTGTCATGTAAAAGTCTTTGATGGAGTACTGAAAGCAAGCTATGGGTTGACATTGATAACAGAGGAAGCTGAAAACGTGTTGGATACTGAAAAAACTTTCATGATAATATCGACATTAGTCTCAAATATAGTTGACAGAAAATTATTGCAGTATCTGTTACACAGGTATCCGACCACCAATTTTATCCGCTATTATACACGAAAGACAACATCTGCGAATGGTCGAGATCACTTGCACAGTTCCATGTGCAACAATGAAGTAACAGTTTTCGGATGTGCGTTATAGCGACCTGTTTGTGAGGTACAGGTGGTAATGGATGGGAATAATTTTCAGTTCGAGTCGAGTCTACGGGTTTTTGTGTTCTTTCATTGTACCGTTGCTAATTGATTGTTAATGAACACGTTAAATAATTTTTCAAGTTCGCCCTCGTCACTTGAAGAGTTTATTGAACACAAATTCGAGATATTTGACAGAAATACATAGAATGAAGAAAAGTTATGAAGGATACAAGGCTGAAAGTTTGAAAATCTATGGTCGTACCGAACCATGGATCGTTATTATAAAGGACGAAATTAGAATAGAGATCAGGAAAGGCGCTTTCTACAATCGGTTTATGTGTAATAGGAAAGGCAGAATGTAAAACCAACCATTCAGCATCTATAGGCTAAATAATGAAATTGTCTAGTAGCATCGGAGTTTTCATGTAGAACTGATGATTGATACATATTTCGGAAGATTAACGCTCAGTCAACAGTCCAGAAGGTTCAGAGAAGTGAATAGATCGAAGTTCTGTGAACGACCAACGGTGAATGAAGACTGAAGCTTATAACAGCTCGAGAAAACGAATACTGAAATAAATGGTGATTACGGCACAGCTTAGGATTGAACTTCAGTCAATTTACAGCAACAATGTGCCACCAGAAACCAGACTGTTGACATCATCTGAGGCAACTAGTCATTTTTTGCGGAAGGTTCCCATAAGACAACTTTACAGACATTTGAGCGTGCAAACGCAGTCAGTGACAGCCCAGGGAGCCTATGTGAATCGTACGATTATTCCAGAGCACTGTAAAAATGGTATCGCTTGTTGGCATCTGCATATTGCTCATATATTTATGAATAGCTAGTTAGTTAGTTATTTAATTTCATGTTCCATGGGTCAAATTGCGCAGTAAATGACAGTGATGTGGAACGAGTCATTTACACATGGCAGCTTAATGTTTAAATATGGCTACATGCTGAACATTTATGAAGTTCCTTTTTTGTCTCTACAGATGTGTGTTTGTAATTTATGCCCACCACCTATTGATCGTACATTACTGGACATTCTTCTATAGAATGGAGTTGCCAAGGAAAAACTGTTTTAATTCGTTTTCTAATTTTATTTTGCTAGGTGTCGTGTATTTTACGTCACTGGCTAAGTTATCAAAAATTTATGTTGCAGCATTTAGCGGCAAAAGGAACCCCTATGTGAATTAATGTATGTCATTTTTGTTCCTGGTATTGTAATTACGTACACGATTGTTCGTGTTGAACTGCAGTAGATTATTTTCAACGACCTTCATGAGGGAATACATATGCTATGAAGCAGCAGTCAGAATGCACCAAATATTGCTCTAATACCACTTTTCTGTGCAATGAATACATTTTTTCTTAAAAATGAGTTACCCCATAACATTATTCCATATGACATTATCGAATGAAAATCTACAAAATTGTCAGTGTACTAATTTGTCTCTTCCCAAGCTTGGAATGATCGTAAGCGCCAATGTGGCTGAACGAGGTTGTTTTAGGAGTTAAAAGGTGCGCATTTTCTAGTTTAAATTCTTATCAGTATCGGTATATAAGAATTAAATATTTATGTTGTAAAAATCTATTAATTTCTCTTCTCCATGGACCACAATGTGAAAATGTCAGCAATATACCTGCAAAACGAGCAGATTTTATGGCTGCTGATGTAAGGAGTCTTTCTTCAGAGTCCTCTATGAATATCTTGGCAACTATTTCCTTTCCTGAGAATATTCAATTAACAACGGAAACTGTGCCCCATGTCTGGAGGGTCTGATAGTATGGAAAAATGGAGGCTACCTTAGGCCACCTTTTGTTTGCAACCTCATTCCCATCAATCATCTCCACATTACCCGAGGAGAATCCAGCAAGTCAGGTAAAAGATAATACCACACCGAGAGGTTCAGCGGGATTCTCATATGCCGAGTAAGATATGCTCGACAATCATATGTTGGCCCACAAGTGCTAGGTCGAAAATTGGTAGGTTTTAAACCACTTGACGCAGCTGGAAGTCTGACGGAACTTTATCAGTAAATCTGAAATTCCAATCGATAGTAATCTCAGTCACGGTAAAGCCTTACCTAAAATGTAAAAAATCTGTGTTGGTCAACTCTTCCACCGATATTAATAGTTCTGAGACAGTGTCGTCTAGTCCAGGTGCCTTACTGGCATAGGTCTTTCAGTTTTCACAGAACTGAAAATTTTGAAAATTCGAAATTGATTGCAGATATATTGATAACCATGTACGACATAGTGTTTCACTGTGGATGAATTGCTCATTTCAACATGTGTACTTTATTTTTACATTTTGAAACGCTCGATTAATGTATATAAGATTTCTGTTGCTAAGGTAACACTGTTTTTGCATGCAGGGCAGTCATAGGGGTAATTACGAAGAAATAGGAAATTATATATCAAAATAAATTTATATCTTTATTTTTTTATTATTTTACTCAGTTGAAAAACAGATTTCCAGAAGACCGTCGTTATAACATTACCGGCTTCGGATGCGGCTTTGAATTACAGGGTGATTCAAAAAGAATACCACAACTTTAGGAATTTAAAACTCTGCAACGACAAAAGGCAGAGCTAAGCACTATCTGTCGGCGAATTAAGGGAGCTATAAAGTTTCATTTAGTTGTACATTTGTTCGCCATTTCAGCCAATAAAGTTTTTGGTCCCTTTTTCTTCGAAGGTGCTACTGTAACTGGACTACAGTATCTGGAGATGTTAGAGAATTGGCTGTTCCCTCAGCTCGAACAAGAAGCACAACAATTCATATTTCAGCAGGATGGAGCGCCACCACATTGGCACTTATCTGCCCGTAACTACCTGAACGTCAACTACCCGAGGCGATGGATCGGCCGCCAGGCAGCCCGTGACAGAGCACTTCATCACTGGCCTCCAAGAAGCCCTGATCTTACCCCCTGCGATTTTTTCTTATGGGGGTATGTTAAGGATATGGTGTTTCGGCCACCTCTCCCAGCCACCATTGATGATTTGAAACGAGAAATAACAGCAGCTATCCAAATTGTTACGCCTGATATGCTACAGAGAGTGTGGAACGAGTTGGAGTATCGGGTTGATATTGCTCGTGTGTCTGGAGGGGGCCATATTGAACATCTCTGAACTTGTTTTTGAGTGAAAAAAAAACCTTTTTAAATACTCTTTGTAATGACGTATAACAGAAGGTTATATTATGTTTCTTTCATTAAATACACATTTTTAAAGTTGTGGTATTTTTTTGAATCACCCTGTATTTCTTTTTAGGAGACGTCGTGTGACGCTGCTCCACGGATTGCCGTTTCGTGTCCGGTTCGAAGTGATGAACTCGTGTTTCATCGCCTGTGACGATTTTCGACAAAAAAATTGTCGTGATCTGCCTTGTAACGTGCAAGCAATTCTGCACTGATGGTCCTTCGTTACTCTGCATGGTGAAGAAACCAGCGGGCACATACCTTTGAGTGCCCCTTCTGGTGTACGAATGCGTCAGCAATAGAAAAAGAGGCGTCGTGTTGAGCAGCGAGGTGTTCGACTGTGATCCGTCGATCACCTGAATGAGAGTGTCCGCACGTTCCAACACTACAGGAGACGCAGCTGTATGCGGGCGGCTGGCACGGGGGAGATCTGGCAGGTTTTCACAACATTGCTGCGCTAATTACAGATGCCTTGCCAACAGGCCCACGGTGCTTTAGTTCGCTGACTGGTTTCCGTAGACATTCTGCAAAAGTCTATGAACATATCCGATGGTAAACGGTAAACTTACAGTTTCAGTAGATGTTAATCACATTCATGGTACTATTTGTAACCTTATAGGTCAGGCAGCCATAGCTAAAGAAAATGGTTCAAATGGCTCTGAGCACTATGAGACTTAACTTCTGAGGTCATCAGTCCCCTAGAACTTAGGACTACTTAAACCTAACTAAGGACATCACACACATCCATGCCCGAGGCCGGATTCGAACCTGGCACCGTAGCGGTCGCGCGGCTCCATACTGTAGCGCCTAGAACCGCACGCCCACTCCGGCCGGACAGCTAAAGAACTTGGGCTTAATGTGAAGGACAATCAAACAGTTTAAAATTAGAGATAATAAAGCAATCTATGCTAAACTGAGTGACAGTCGAAATCCGCAGTAGCTGTTTATTGTATTTGCACTGCGTGATACTCCGGAGGTATATTTACATAACATCAAACATTATTGTATATACTTATGTTAAACCGAATAAAAACGGGAATGTTAGGAAAAAAAGTTTGGTAGAGTCAATACGCGAACCACAGTCCCAACAAACAAGTCAATACAGATCAGTGACGCTACGCATTACACCGAACCAGCAATACATCCATTATATCTATTCATAGTATATTAGCCCTTGCTGAAAACCTTAATCGTAGATATGTTACTAATTGCAATATAATTATAACAAATTGTACCAAGAGCAATGGGTTTTGGGTGGATCTTCTGCGTGTCGTTGCCTTCAAATAGCCTACTTTAATAATAATTCTTTTGCCACGAATATGATGTTTCCAATTATTGTATTGGAACGAATTACACAGTTAACAACGGGTTTTCCAGTGATTCTCAATTTGCTGGTGCTCAGAAACGGCATATATACATATTGACTTGAAATGTATGCCAATACGGCGCCTCACAACTCTGTACTGAAGAGAGACGGTGTGCGTGTGACGTAGGTGGCGTTGTGCCATCTCATTGGTCAACGCTCCGATGCACGCTCAGAATATCTGACATGCTAGATATTGCTCTGCACCTTCGAAAGGACTCCCGAACGTGCTCTTCCACGCGGTTGTTGTTGTGGTGTTCAGTCCTGAGACTGGTTTGATGCAGCTCTCCATGCTACCCTACCCGGTGCAAGTTTCTTCATCTCCCAGTACCTACTGCAACCTACATCCTTCTGAATCTGCTTAGTGTATACATCTCTTGGTCTCCCTATACGATGTTTACCCACCACGCTGCCCTCCAGTACTAAATTGGTGATCCCCTGATGCCTCAGAGCATGTCTTACCAACCGATGCCTTCCTCTAGTCACGTTGTGCCACAAACTCCTCTTCTCGCCAATTATATTCAATACCTCCTCGTTAGTTATGTGGTCTACCCATTTAATCTTCAGCATTCTTTTGTAGCACCACATTTCGAAAGCTTCTATTCTCTTCTTGTCTAAACTATTTTTCGTCCACGTTTGACTTCCATACATGGCTTCACTCCAAATACTTTCAGAAACGACTTCCTGACACTTACATCAATACTCGATGTTAACAAATTTCTCTTCTTCAGAAACGCTTTCCTTGCCATTGCCAGTCTACATTTTATATCCTCTCTACTTCGGCCATCATCAGTTATTTTACTCCCCAAATAGCAAAACTCCTTTACAACTTTAAGTGTCTCATTTCCTAATCTAATTCCCTCAACATCACCCGACTTAATTCGACTGCGTTCCACTATCGTCGTTTTGCTTTTGTTGATGTTCATCTTATATCCTGCTTTCAAGACACTGTCCATTCCGTTCAACTGCTCTTCCAAGTCCTTTGCTGTCTCTGACAGAATTACAATGTCATTTTTATTTCTTCTCCATGGATTTTAACTCCTACTCCGAATTTTTCTCTTGTTTCCTTTACTGCTTGTTCAATATACAGAGTGAATAACATCGGGGAGAGGCTAAAACCCTGTTTCACTCCCTTCCCAACCACTGCTTCCCTCTCATGCCCCTCGACTCTTATAACTGCCATCTGGTTTCTGTACAAATTGTAAATAGCCTTTCGCTCCCTGTATTTTATCCCTTTAGAATTTGAAAGAGGGTATTCCAGTCAACATTGTCAGAAGCTTTCTCTAAGTCTACAAATGCTAGAAACGTAGGTTTGCCTTTCCTTAGTCTTTCTTCTAAGATAAGTCGTAAGGTCAGTATTGCCTCACGTATTCCAATAGTTCTACGGAATCCAAACTGATCTTCCCCGAGGTCGGCTTCTACCAGTTTTTCCATTCGTCTGTAAAGAATTCGCATTAGTATTTTGCAGCCGTGACTTATTAAACTGATAGTTCGGTAATTTTCACATCTGTCAACACCTGATTTCTTTGGGATTGGAATTATTATTTTCTTCTAGAAGTCTGAGGGTATTTCGCCTGTCTCATACATCTTGCTCACCAGATGGTAGAGTTTTGTCAGGACTGGCTCTCCCAAGGCCGTCAGTAGTTCCAATGGAATGTTGACTACTCCCAGGGCCTTGTTTGGACTTAAGTCTTTTAGTGCTCTGTCAAACTCTTCACGCAGTAACGTATCTCCCAATTCATCTTCATCTACATCCTCTTCCATTTCCATAATATTGTCCTCAAGAACATCGCCCCTGTATAGACCCTCTATATAGTCCTTCCACCATTCTGCTTTCCCTTCTTTGCTTAGACCTGGCATTCCATCTGAGCTCTTGATATTCATGCAAGTGGTTCTCTTTTCTCCAAAGGTCTGTTTAATTTTCCTGTAGGCAGTGTCTATCCTACCCCTCATGAGATAAGCCTCTACGTCCTTACATTTGTCCTCTAGCCATCCCTGCTTCTCCATTTTGCAGTTACTGTCGATCTCATTTTTGAGTCGTTTGTATTCCTTTTTTCCTGCTCCACTTGCTGCAGTTTTGTATTTTCTCCTTTCATCAATTAAATTCCGTATCTCTTCTGTTACCCAAGGATTTCTACTAGCCCTCGTCTTTTTACCTACTTGATCCTCTGCTGCCTTCACTATTTCATTCCTCAAAGCTACCCATTCTTCTTCTACTGTATTTCTTTCCCCCATTCCTGTCAATTGTTCCCTTATGTTCTCCCTGAAACTCTGTACAACCTCTGATTCTTTCAGTTTGTCCCGGTCCCATCTCTTTAAATTCCCACCTATGAGCATATCCGATTCTAAACGGTAAACGTATAGTTTCAGTAGATGTTACTCACATTCATGGTACAATATGTAACCTTATAGGTCAGGCAGCCACAGCTAAAGAATTTGTGCTTAACGTGAAGGACAATCAAAATGTTTAAAATTAGAGATGATAAAACAATCTATGCTAAACTGAGTGACAGTCCAAATCCGCAGTAGCTGTTTATTGTATTTGCACTGCATGATACTCCGGAGGTATATTTGCAGGTCATATAAAACTAACACTTCATGTGGCACGATTTCCAAGGAACAAGTGCGCATAAAAACATGTCACTGCTCGGTATAACCTTGGTTGAAACGGCAGATGGGCATCCGATCCAAATCATGCATGTTAATAAAAGATCTCTAAAAATTTGCCAAAGACGAGTCCGGACAGCACATGACAACCACGTATGATCGGACGAAACCATCGTGAAAATCCTCCGGGGAAGAAAACAAATTAAAAGATACACTACCCTTGGGAGGCGTCAACATATTAAAATATATTGGCAGGCCCCAAAAAGAACTGCGCGTTACAGTAGTTTAGTACGTTAACGACTCCCAAGGATTGTGTGTCTTTTAATTATTTGTTTCCCTTACGGATTTTGACGATGGCTTCATCACATCAGGCGTGGACTGTCATGTGCGGTCCGGGCTCATTTTCTGACAGTGTTTTGCAGATGTGTTACTGACCATGCATGGTTGGAATCGGATCCCCACCTGCCTTTTCATCGAAGGTTTTACCAAGGAGTGACACTTTTTTATGCGCTCTTGGTCCTTGGAAATAGTTAAACATGTAGTGTTGGTTTTCTATGATGTACCTAACATATACCTACAGCGTATGAAACCGGTCGTCATACAGTACAAACACAATAAACAGATATTGCGGATTTGGACTGTCAGTATAATATAGACTGTTTTACCATCTCTTATTTTAAATTTTTCGAGTGTCCTTTGTACACATTCTCGGTACAGGCTAACAAAAAATGTAGCATTCAAAGTACATTTAAAGTACATCTACATCTACATTTACATGATTACTCTGCTATTCACAATAAAGTGCCTGGCAGAGGGTTCAATGAACCACCTTCAAGCTGTCTCTCTATCGCTCCTCTCTCGAAAGGCGCGCGGAAAAGAACGAACGCTTAAATTTTTCTGTGCGAGCTCTGATTTCTCTTATTTTATCGTGATGATCATTGCTCCCTATGTAGGTGGGTTCCAACAGAATCGTTTCGGAATCAGAGGAGAAAACTGGCGATTTAAGGGGATTACACCCTGCCTATCTAACCCATGTTAATTTACGCAAGTATTTGACCCATTTCTGAAAAAAACTATTTGATGCAGGACCTTAATATTTTTACTGTATGTTACATGATGGTAATAGAGTCAACTGTACCAAAATCTACTTTATCCATTTTATAGTTTTTAAGAAATATTTTTTTTAAATTTATTAACAAAAAATATTAACTTTTTTCTGCAGAAATATTTTTTTGTGAACTTCCTAATGGGGGAATATTAATGAATGTAGTACCAGAGATGGCTTTTCACGTTATGCAGAGTCTCTGAAAATTTCATTTATTTATCTGTGATAGTTTCTGATATAATGTAGCATATGTGCAGAAAATTTTAGGTTGCGGGTAATTGACGTTAAAGAAAACCTTTTGAAAAACCTTTGTTACTTACAGTTAATTAAAACTGTCCTGCTGCATATGCTGGCCCTTCTTTGGCATCTATCAGGTCTTCCAGCATCTTTTTCGCCTTCCTGGATGTTTGTCTTGCTTTCTTGGCCATATTAGATTCAGACCTGTCTGCATCGGCTATCCTCATTTTATCGCAATGTTGCAGCCCAGTGATCATATTTTCACCAGGATTAATTCCCAGATTTTTCAGTGCCCAACGCTTTCCAACATTACCACAATTGAATGTAATAACAGCGTCATGAACTCCTAGTTTCATTGTATGCATGCCTACAAATACAGTTTTAGGAAGGCGGTTCCAACTTATGCTGTTGAAACATTCATTTGGGTTATGTGTCTGCCAATGTAGACATTTTCTTAGAAAGTCAGGATGCGCCAAGTCTCTGAAAATAGGTTTAATTGCTGTAATAACAGCAGCAGGAAGAGAATGCTGGTAAGAATAACATTCTCCAGTTGTATTTGTACCACGAATTTTCTCCTGATGGGCACAATCCATGACATGGCGTATCATCAGTAGAAGACTTATGGAATAATATGGCCCAAACATCTCTCTTCATTACCTCCAGATTTTCTTTATTTCTCCTTATTGCCTGCCAATTATACCTGGAAGTTTTCAATCAAACTTGAAAGAAACTAACCACGTGTTTGAAAGCGTATTGTTTACAAACAGCAGAAACAAAAGAATACCGACCGTTGCATTCCATGGATAGCCAACACACTCGGGAGTAGAAAACAAAATCCCTAACGTGCAATGTAGGGGATATAAAGATCTAAAATATATGCAGAAAAGTGGGTGACAGAAAAGTGGGCGTGACACATAAACACACGTGGTAGAAAAATGCTCTTTAAATGCTCGAAAAAAAATTTTCAGCAAAATCCTTTTCAGAGTAGTTAGATAAAATCTTAATCTATCTAAATATGATGAAAACCAAAAATCGATTTTTTTCGACCTGAACCACTGTGTGGTCCCCTCAAATTTCATGAGAAAATCCCGTCGCAACGAAATAAGCCTTTGTTTTAATGACTGCCACTCCAAGTCACGTATCGTGTCTGTGGCACCATCTCCCCTATTTCGCGATATTACAAAAAGAGCTGCCCTTCTTTGTACTTTTTCGATGTTATCCGTCAGTCCCACCTGATGCAGATCCCACACCGCACAGCAATACTCCAGAATAGGGCGGACAAGCGTGGTGTAAGCGGTGTCTTTAATAGACCTGTTGTACCTTCTAAGTGTCCTGCCAATGAATCACAGTCTTTGATTTGCTCTACCCAGTAAATTTAATGTTGCCACGCATCAGGACGGTACGTCACACTCCCGATAATAATGACAGTAACGAAAGTGTTTCGTAGCGGCGGAGTCACATTGGTGGACGATGCCGTTCACAACTCGGATGGCGACGGGAGCCAAGTTAATCGGCTACCTCAACGGCCACTCCCTCCCTCCACCTCTTCTCCGAATAAGTCGTCACCGAGTTGTCCCTCCCCCTCGCGCCGAGTTAACGGCCGGTGCGCTCCGCGGAGACGCGGCCGCGTGCCCCGCCGTACGTCTTTGCAGCGTCGGCTCGGCTGCGTATCGGCATCGGGATCTCCCACCGGCGTTCCGTCGCGGCGGCAAAGAATTGCCTGACGCGCGCGCGCCCGGTCCCCGCCGTCCGTCAGCGCACGCGAGGAAAATATGAAGGAACGGCCGGCCGGGCCGCCGTCTCCGCTTCCCTTCCCTTTCCTATCCGCCTGCCACTCCCCAGGTGTGCGCTCGTTGCGCGCCGTTCGCGGCCGCCGCGTATGAAGGATGGCGGCGGCTCGGAGGCGCGTACGCCCGCGCTCGGGTATCAGGTCGGGCTGCAGTTAACAACGTCATATTCGGCCCGCGCGGCGGCTGATGGCCGCAGTAAATACCGGCCGCTGATTCCATCAGGGCGGCGCGGTGCGGCCAGCTCGCGGACGCTCGTAAAAACGTCGCCGGTGTAATTGTCGGCACCGCGGCGCGCGCGTGACGGAGGGCAGCCTGCTGCTCCTCCCAGAGGGAGGCCGGCAGTGGCGGCGTGGGCTACCGTCCGTGAACTCGCGGCTTTCATCGCCCCACCTGCCATCGGCAGTGTTTGCAGCCGACGGCAGCAGGTCGTGATTGAACCGACCGTAGCTCTTGCCCAATATTTTGGCAGTATGTGGTCCTTTCCCGTCAATATTCAGCCATTCGGAATTTTTGGAAGATAAAGGCCGTCTCCTCTTTATGGTTTACAGTCTGAAACGGAGAAGTGGTGAGAGGAACAGGAGAAATAACAATTATCTCGAGAAGTATCCAGAGCAGATGTTAGATCAAGAGCTCTGGTCAGCAGTCGACGGCTTAATGGACAGTTCGAAGGCTGTGACCGTCATAAACACTTGGTGAAGGGACGTTCTTCCACAATCACCTTTGCCGGCCCGAATGGCCGAGCGGTTCTAGGCGCTACAGTCTGGAAACGAGCGACCGCTACGGTCGCAGGTTCGAATCCTGGCTCGGGCATGGATGTGTCTGATGTCCTTAGGTTGGTTAGGTTTAAGTAGTTCTAAGCTCTAGGGGACTGATGACCTCAGCAGTTAAGTCCCATAGTGCTCACAGCCATTTGAACCACAATCACCTTTCCTAACTTCTGTTATTATTCTTCCTAAATTATGGTTATGGTTTATATCTCGAGTTTTCAAAATTGTGTTAATTTCTTAAATGTGTGTGAAATGTTATGGGACTCAAAATTTCATAAATGTTTACCACCTTTCGTTTCCCTATCTTAAATACAAGAATCTTGTTTATTTTAGAAAAAAAAATTGTCTAATTTATAATAAGTCTTCATAAATTCGTATCTTCTGCTCATAAATCGGTAATTATAAGATTTTCTTTTCTTAATTACTTTTATGTATTTCAAGACCCAGTGTTACTAAACCTTATTAAAAGTAGGAAATAAGAAGTAAGTTTCATATTCTGTACATATACAATTTCGTATTGTGAGAGTAGGACATTTTCTTAGTAACAAGGTGGCAGGTCATTTGTAAATGGCAGAAAATAAATAAATAACAATAATAAGTATCAACCTGGTTAGCAACCTACTGCTATACAGCCCATTTGACAGCTCCCACTGAAGATGTAACACAAAGGACGAACGACCAACGTATTCAGGGATGGTAGATACGAGGGCATCAAGAACCTAGCCCACCAACTTTCGGGATGATGGGAAATAGAACTATTTGGAGCTGTATGCTTTGTAATGAAATACGCCATGTACTGGATACTTCAGTGCACTTTGATACGCTCAAATGTCGCCAGATAAAACCTGCCAGATAAACACTTCAGATCACTATATAACTAAGCTCTTAGAGTTACACAGGGTAGTCAGCCACCGATAGGTTTTATGCAACTCGCAGTGCCTACAAAAACCATACACAATACACTATGTGATCAAAATTATCCGGACACCTGTCTGAAAATGACTTACAAAATCGTGGCGCCCTCCATCGGTAATGCTGGAATTCATAATGGTATTGGCCGACCCTTAGCCTTGATCACAGCTTCCACTCTCGCAGGCGTACGTTCAGTCATGTGCTGGAGGGTTTCTTGGGGAATGGCAGCCCATTCTTCACGGAGTGCTGCATTGAGGAGAGTTATCGTTGTTGGTCGGTGAGGCCGGGCACGAAGTCGGTGTTCCAAAACATCCTAAAGGTGTTCTATAGGATTCAGGTCAGAACTCTGTGCAGGCCAGTCTACTGCAGGGATGTTACTGTCGTGTAACCACAGTCCGTACATTATGAACAGGTGGTCGATCGTTTTGAAATATGCAATCGCCATCCCCGAATTGTTCTTGAACAGTGGGAAGCAAGAAAGTGCTTAAAACATCAATGTAGGCCTGTACTGTGATAGTGCCATGCGAAACAACAAAGGGTGCAAGCCCCCTCCATGGAACACATGAGCACACCATTAACACCACCGTATCCGAATTTTAGTGTTTTCACTACACACGCTGGCAGATGACGCTGGCATTCGCCATACCGGAACCCTGCCACCGGATCACCAGATTGTGTACCGTAATTTGTCACTCCACACAACGTTATTTCACTGTTCAATCGTCCAATGTTTACGCTCCTTACACAAAGCGAGGCATCATCTGGCATTTACCAGCGTGATGTGTGGCTTATGAGCAGCCGCTCTACCGTGAAATCCAAGTTTTCTCACCTCCCGCCTAACTGTCACAGTACTTGCTGTGGATTCTGATGCAGTTTGGAATTCCTATGTGATGGTCTGTATAGACGTCTGCCTATTACACATTACGACCCTCTTCAACTGTCGGCGGTCTCTGTCAGTCAACAGACGAGGTCGGCCTGGACGCTTTTGTGCTTCACGTTTCCCTTCAAGTTTCCACATCTCTATCATATCGGAAACAGTGACGTAGGGAAGTTTAGGAGTGTGGAAATCTCACTTACAGACGCGTGACACAAGTGACACCCAATTACCTGACACGTTCGAAGACCGTGAGTTCCGCGGAAAGCCCCATTCTGCTCTCACATGTGTAATAACTACTCAGGTCGCTGATATGGAGTACCTGGCAGTAGGTGGCAGCACAATGCACCTAATATGAAGAACGTACGTTTTTGGGGGTGTCCGGATACTTTTGATCACATAGTGTATTTTCACATTTTCTTGCGTGCTACATACAAACTTTTAGTTCTACAGCAAAAATAAGCATGATCTTTATGTGGTAAATTTAATGTAAGTCGATTCTGTCATAAGTTTTTGCTGCTTTTCGAGTTATTCCAGAGAGATTACCGTATTTGAAGGCATTACGGTTTGCATAAGACCAATCATTATTCGCAGCTGAATGACATTGTGTAATCGTTATCCGCCCCGATACCCGTGTGTGTTATAGCGCCGCTTCCGGAACAGGGAGATGCATTGGCCGCAGATCGAATACGCCCAACGGATTAACGACGATGCTCGGTCTGTTGGCCAGCCTGGACGTGAGTTTTAGGCGGTTTGTCGTATCCGATTAGGTGAATACCGCACTGTTATCCAAGTCCCGTTTCAGTTACACGATTCACAAACATTAAGAAAACTTCTGCTTATTTTCACACGAATAACAATACTCACGCCGGGCACTGTGGCCGAGCGGTTCTGGGCGATTCAGTCCGGAACCGCGCTACTGATACGGTCGCAGGTTCAAATCCTGCCTCGGGCACGGATGTGTGTGACGTCCTTAGGTTAGTTATGTTTAAGTAGTTGTAACTCTAGGGGACTGATGACCTCAGATTTTAAATCCCATAGTGCTTAGAGCCATTTTATGAACACTAATCACAGACAGTTGGGATAAACATATTCCATCAACGGTGTTAACAGTTGGTGACAGAAAGGGCATCCTGCCATCCCTTAAATTAACTATGTTATATCCATTCATAACCATGCCGAACCTACGCCTATGTAGGACATACGGACAAGGAAAAAAGAAAGAGAGGTTCCTGACAGGTAGTAATTACAACCATGTTTGAGGCCACCTAATTACATAAGTATAATATCTTGAGAAGCAAGTTAACTGTAAATAATACTTGATTTACGTGCATGAGGCTGAGGGATAAGATGTGCTGTGGAGGAAGCTGATGGGTCGATAGCGGCATAGCGATTGACTAACTGAAAGAAGAGAATTACTTCTAAAAAGAAATTAACTTCTCTTCGGACTCCAAACCGAGTTTCAAAATCGGGATGTCCGCCAATAAGTTGTGGGCTTGACTTCAGATCTCTGAGATTCCTTTGAAAGTGATAATTGAACACGAGTACATTCCCCACTAAACTGAAAAATGGCGTAGTTGAAAGTGCAAGTTCCCTGCAGTAACGTTATCATTCTGACATGAAATCACAAGTTACGAATTAATCAGATAATAACCCGTTAAGTGTGATGGGTGAGTTTAATGTTACAGTGTCCCACAATGTCTATGTCACATTGTGCAGTGTATTTTCAAGTCTCCCAGGAAGTATTATTAATCTGGCATATAGACAACAGAGTAGTGGAAGTGCATATTCATTTCACACACAGGTATCAATCAGATCAATTTTATATGATGTATCCTGTACCAAAAAAATCACAAAATTAGAAGCAAAATTAATGTGTTGTTAGTGAACTACACCGCTCAGCCAAAACATTATGACCACCCTTTAAATAGCATTCTGTCCCACTCTTCAGACAGATTCCGCTTGGCATGCGTTCTACATCTCCTTGATAGGATTCCAGAAGTGTGTGGTACCAGATGTCTACGCACAGGTCAAGCAGTTCCCGCAGATATTGGGATGGTGGTTTACGGGTACGCAGCTGGTGTCTGATATGTGTTCCAGAGGATACAGATCGGGCGCATATGCTGGCCAAGACATCAGTGTGAATTCACTATAAGCCCATAAAACAACTGGAGGACGATTCTGACCTAGAAAAACGGACGACTGCTCTCTCGAAATTTCGATAGTAAACCTCTCCATGATATCCAACGCCTGCAGGATTCATGGTGTCAGTTCCCTCCAGCACTACGTCAGACATTAGTCGAGCCCATGCCACGTCGTGTTGCGGCACATTTGCGTGTTCGCAGGGTCCTACACGATTAAAGACCTTCCCACGCTTTCTACTAGATCATTTATGTGCGTTGTAAACAGTAGTGGCCCTGTCATACATCTGGGTATTACATTTACATCTGTCGATTTTGTTCAGTTAAGAGTGACTTGTTGAGTTCTGTCAACAACGAAGTCTTGAATCCAGCCGGAAATCTGGTCCGATACTGAGTAAGCTCGTATGTTTTTAGGCATATCTACTAGTTTCCTTGGCTCTTCAGTGTAGATGTAAACAATCTGGAAAACAGTAATGCTAGACAAACCGTTCGACTAGTTTACTTCCACATCTGCTCAAGCTGGCTTCTCCCACCCCAGGTTCTCTACCTCAAATTCTTCAGTGGAGCATTCTCTATGACCTGTTACATTTCTACATCTACATCCAAACTCCGCAAGCCACCTGACGGTGTGTGGCGGAGAGTACCCTGAGTATCGGTTCTCCTTTCTATTCCAGTCTCGTATTGTTCATGGAAAGAAGGATTGCCGGTATGCTTCTGTGTGGGCTATAATCTCTCTTATTTTATCCTCATGGTCTCTTCGCGAGACATACGTAGGAGGGAGCAATATACTGCTTGACTCTTCGGTGAAAGTATGTTCTCGAAACTTTAACAAAAGCCCGTACCGAGCTAGTGAGCGTCTCTCCTGCAGAGTCTTCCACTGGAGTTTATCTATCATCTTCGTAACGCTTCGCGATTACTAAATGATCCTGTAACGAAGCGCGCTGCTCTCCGTTGGATCTTCTCTATCTCTTCTAACAACCCTATCTGGTACGGATCCCACACTGCTGAGCAGTATTCAAGCAGTGGGCGAACAAGCCTACTGTAACCTACTTCCTTTGTTTTCGGATTGCATTTCCTTATGATTCTTCCAATGAATCTCAGACTGGCATGTGCTTTACCGACGGTCAACTAACTTTATATGATCATTCCATACTCCTAATGCGTACTCCCAGATAATTTATGGAATTAACTGCTTCCAGTTGCTGACCCGCTATTTTGTAGCTAAATGATAAGAGATCTATCTTTCTATGTATTCGCAGCACATTACACTTGTCTACATTGAGATTGAATTGCCATTCCCTGCACCATGCGTCAATTCGCTGCAGATGCTCCTGCATTTCAGTACAATTTTCCATTGTTACAACCTCTCGATACACCACAGCATCATCTGCAAAAAGCCTCAGTGAATTTCCGATGTCATCCACAAGATCATTTATGTATATTGTGAATAGCAACGGTCCTATGACACTCCCCTGCGGCACACCTGAAATCACTCTTACTTCGGAAGACTTCTCTCCATTGAGAATGACATGCTGCGTTCTGTTATCCAGGAACTCTTCAATCCAATCACACAATTGGTCTGATAGTCCATATACTCTTAATTTGTTCATTAAACGACTGTGGGGAACTGTATCGAACGCCTTGCGAAAGTCAAGAAACATGGCATCTACCTGTGAAACCGTGTCTATGGCCCTCTGAGTCTCGTGGACGAATAGCGCGAACTGGGTTTCACACGACCGTCTTTTTCGAAACCCATGCTGATTCCTACAGAGTAGATTTCTAGTCTCCAGAAAAGTCATTATACTCGAACATAATACGTGTTCCAAAATTCTACAACTGATCGACGCTAGAGATATAGGTCTATAGTTCTGCACATCTGTTCGACGTCCCTTCTTGAAAACGGGGATGACCTGTGCCCTTTTCCAATCCTTTGGAACGCTACGCTCTTCTAGAGACCTACGGTACACCGCTGCAAGAAGGGGGGCAAATTCCTTCGCGTACTCTATGTAAAATCGAACTGGTATCCCATCAGGTCCAGCGGCCTTTCCTCTTTTGAGCGATTTTAATTGTTTCTCTATCCCTCTGTCGTCTATTTCGATATCTACCATTTTGTCATCTGTGCGACAATCTAGAGAAGGAACTACAGTGAAGTCTTCCTCTGTGAAACAGCTTTGGAAAAAGACATTTAGTATTTCGGCCTTTAGTCTGTCATCCTCTGTTTCAGTACCATTTTGGTCACAGAGTGCCTGGACAATTTGTTTTGATCCACCTACCGCTTTGACGTAAGACCAAAATTTCTTAGGATTTTCTGCCAAGTCAGTACATAGAACTTTACTTTCGAATTCATTGAACGCCTCTCGCATAGCCCTCCTCACACTACATTTCGCTTCGCGTAATTTTTGTTTGTCTGCAAGGCTTTGGCTATGTTTATGTTTGCTGTGAAGTTCCCTTTGTTTCCGCAGCAGTTTTCTAACTCGGTTGTTGTACCACGGTGGCTCTTTTCCATCTCTTACGATCTTGCTTGGCACATACTCATCTAACGCATATTGTACGATGGTTTTGAACTTTGTCCACTGATCCTCAACACTATCTGTACTTGACATAAAACTTTTGTGTTGAGCCGTCAGGTACTCTGTAATCTGCTTTTTGTCACTTTTGCTGAACAGAAAAATCTTCCTACCTTTTTTAATATTTCTATGTACTGCTGAAATCATCGATGCACACCCTTTCGGAAACACCCTGTAGATGGTTGCAGAACGAAGAAGTATATGAATTAATGTAACAATCGAACGTTGTCGAGCAAAAGAGGTGTAAAAAAAACCTTAAATGAGAGGTTTTGTGCTTAGTTACAAACAGCAAGTACTCATAAAAATTGACCACATTTGGCTATTGGATGACAGAGAGATAATGCGTGCTTGTGCAAAGATTTCACGGAGAAAAGGTTTTGAAAGATTTCGTCAGAAATGCGGAAAGCGAGCCGAGTCTGCCAGAGTCTCGCGGACAGCGGCGCTCAGTCATTGGAATAACAGATGCAGGCGGCGGGCAGACATATGGCGGCGGCCGGAGCTGCGGTCTGCCGTCTGCCGGTATCTCCCCTGGACGGGGCGGCCATATTTATGGGCGCCGAGGCCGACATCTCCGCATCGCCGACACTCGGAGAAAATCGTGTGTGGAATTAAATATTCGGGCCTGTTCGGGGCGAACGTAACGAGGAGTACACTTCTGTGAGGGGGAAGGGGGGGGGCAGTTGTTGTGTGACGACTGTCCAGCGATGATGCACACGTCGGGTCGCGGAAAATAATAAAGGGGTAAGGGACGGCGATGTTGTAGGCTGGGAGCAGCCAGGACGCTCGTAAAGCGGCGTCCTGCCGTCCGGATTGATATCAAAGAGCGACCGCCGACAGCGGAATCTGACTGCCGTCATCGCAGCGCGCGTCAGCTCGGGCCGGCACACGGCTTTGCAATGCCAACTAAGATACGATTTTCTTGCGCCTCTTTCTTTCGGTGTTCTCCTTTTCCCTCCATCGTCTGCCTTTATTATCCGCTGCCTCCTTGTTCTCTCAGAGGGCAGTTCCCGGAACTGGCCTTGTGTGCGGCGTTACTCGCGAAACAGGTACGTCGCTCTGAGAGCAGTATTCCCCGTGGATGATAATCTCGAGCGTGAGCCACCAATCAAGAGGTCGTCTTCTGTGCTGGGGCCAGATCAATATCTCTTAGCTGCCCACACGGCGCTGTACGGACAGCCAGCTTGTGTGCTAAAAGCGCAGCTTAGTTAGCTCTCAAGAGGCCTTCTCTCATCAACTTATGTTTCATCTTCAAACACTTCTCACTTAGTTTATTTTATTGATTGATTTATTTAACCTGGCAAGATTAAGGACCTCACGTCCTCTCTTACATCTAACCATCGTTCTATGTGTTTTACATTGCATACACTACAGTAAGCATGTTATACTGAATTTAGAAAGTAAAAGTTACAATAACACAGACAAAAAACTTACATACAACTTATATTCGTACATGTTAAATGCAAACAATAATCAGTCAAGACACTAAGGAAGGTTTATAATTACGAATGGTAGCAGCTATGGGCCTGGATAGGTGGGGGGAGGGGGGGGGGGGAGAGGAGAAGATGAATGTAATGAAACAACAGTTAAAGAATATGAGAAGAAATAAGATGGTGTGACTCATAGAGAAAGCAAAAGAGAAAGAAGCATAACTGGGAGAAGACAGCAGCATTGGCTTCGCTGTTTGATGAGGGGTGATTGGCCATAATCATTAATTTTCAGGAAGAGTTATGATGATGACTGAAGGAAGTGCTCCAAGATTTACTTAAAAGCAACACGGCACTCAATTGTGCGAAAAAGGCAGGGAAGCTTCTTCCAGTGGCGGCAGCAACGACAGCAAAAAAAATGAAATGGCTCTGAGCACTATGGGACTCAACTGCTGAGGTCATTAGTCCCCTAGAACTTAGAACTAGTTAAACCTAACTAACCTAAGGACGTCACAAACATCCATGCCCGAGGCAGGATTCGAACCTGCGACCGTAGCGGTCTTGCGGTTCCAGACTGCAGCGCCTTTAACCGCACGGCCAACGACAGCAAAAACGTTGGCAAATGTTTTGCTGCTCGTTTATGGATAGCCACAGATAGGATACTAGGTAGGTGATTGGTTGGTTGGTTGATTTGGTGGGAGTGGGCCGAACAGCGAGGTCATCGGTCCCCTAGGTAGGTGAGGCTTCGTGTTTATATTACGATGGCACGAAAGATATTTAAACTCTGAAGCGCGGTTCTGGTGTGCTTGCGCACGGGGAGCCGATGCAGCTGACGTAGCGTGTGGTAGTTCCGTAACTTGTCTGGACGGAACCACCCTAACTGCGAGTATGAGGCACTGACATGGTCATATCAACTAACGTTGCACACGTAACGCGCACAAGCATTCGTGGTTAGCTGTGGCCACTGCGTGTTTTCGCTATTTGTACCATTTGGAATTACATAGCAGTAGTTGAACTTAGGTAGAACGGGTGATCGCACATGTTTACGTTTCACACCCTGTGGTGAGATGTTCTGAAATTTGTTGGGTTCGCAGAGGCAAGCGGAAGTATTCCGGCATACGGAGACAGTATTCTCTGCCCAGTTTACATACTCATCCAAAGTTACTCCTAAGTTGTGACTTTTCATGCTTTCCCGACGGATCTGTTGCAAATACGCTTCTCGGGTTTGCCGCCGGATCGTATTGTGCTCTGTCAAAGACGATCTTGGCCTCAGAAAACGTGGCGTGTACAAAATCCCATGCCAATGTGGAAAATCTTATATTGGACAGACATGCCGAACCGTGCAAGAACGCTGCATCGAACATCATCGTCATACACGCCTGGGGCAACCTGATAAATCAGCGGTAGCGGAACATTGCCTGGACACGGGACATCGTATGCTTTACGAACAGACGGAAATTTTACCCCCAGCGTCATCTTTCTGGGACTGTGTTATTAAGGAGGCTATATATATTCGCACGGCGGACAATCTTATCAACAGGGATGCAGGTTTTCAACTGAGCGCCGCCTGGAATCCAGCACTGGCTGCCATTAAATCAAAAACAGGGAAAATAAGAACTTCCGTTTCCTCAAGTGACTCAACGCGTAGCTGAGATTTAGTTCAAATTTTATCCGCAGGGGCGTCCGGCAGCACAGTTATTGCCCAAAGCGCACGCGTGGATGGCCTTTCTGCAGCTCCCAGTAGGGGGCACCAGGAGCGCCGCTTTCTCCAACTATGAGCGTCTTCTCGCGCACGCGTATTGCCTGCTCCCGTCATGATAAATTCCGACGCCGCCGCGCGATTATCATCAGTCGCGCCTTGTAGCAGTGACAGCAGCAGCTACCACCACCTGATGATGCCGAGCAGTTGCATCGAAGAAATATTGTACGATTTACACAATACGATCCGGCGGAAAACCCGGGAAGCGTATTTACTCCTACGTTCTTCACTGCTTTCTGATATGGTATTGGGATGCCGTCAAGTTGAATGGGAATCAACTGACGGTGGAATTCTGGACTTGTTAATTTCTGATGGGATACTAAGATTACTTGGAAATTTTTTTGCCTTCTGTTTAAGCCTCATGTTCAAATATGTGTGAATTGCTAAGGGACCAAACTGCTGAGGTCATCGGTCCCTAGACTCACACACTATTTAAACTAACTTACCCTAAGAACAACACACACCCATGCCCGACGGAAGACTCGAACCTCCGGCGGGAGGGACCGCGCAGTCATTGTGACATGGTATCTGTAACAGCGCGGCCACTCCGCGCGGCAAGCCCCATGTTTTCCACTGTTCACTGTTCACTGAACACAAATCGTCATTCATCTGTGTAATCGCAATATTTATATCTTCTGGTGTGGCACGTAGGTAGACTTTGAAATCGTCGGCATAGAAATTATATTTACAGGAAGACAAAACCGATGAAATCTCATTGACATACAGTGGAAACAAAAACGGGCTTAAGGTGGACCCTTGTGGCACTCCTGAGAGTACATGTTTCCAGGAGGTTTTTTCATTTCCAGCAAACATGTTGCCGTGCGTTCTTCAAGTAGGTTCCAAATCACTTCAACGCACTATCTGAGAAATTTAGCTGTCACTTTTTTCTGAGCAGTATGTCAAAGCTAACAGCACCGAAAGCTTTTTTCGGTGTCTAATGGTATCAAAAATGTGGCCTCCCGTCAGTCCTGGGCATAGTTCGGCTTATTGGTTACCCTAATTAGTGTACTGTTTGTACTATGGTGTTTACGATATCTTGTCAAAGAAGTTGAATTCGCACGAGCTTTCAATAATTTGGTTGTAAACAAAATATTCTGGGGCTTTGAAAACAGCAGGTAATATGCTGATTCGTCGGTAATCACACAGCGATTGCGAGTTTTCGGTTTTAGGGAATGAATTGGAGTGTATTCCATTCACGAAAGAGAAATTAAATTCATCTACATCTGCACCTACATACATACTCCGCAAACTACCGTACGGTGTGTGGTGGAGGGTATACTTTACCGCAACTAGTCGTTTTCTTTCCTGTTCCACTCGAAGACAGAGCGAGGGAAAAACGACTGTCTATAGGACTCCGTATGTGCCCTAATTTCTCGTATCTTACATTCCTGGTTCCTACGCGAAACGTATGTTGTTGGCAGTAGGTTCGTTCTGCAAGTCTGTTAAGAAGGTATTGAGCTATCGACGACATTGTTTATCGTGGTTACGCTAATACTGTCATTGACAGTCGCCTTGGAAAAGATTCTCACTATTATTTTGATGTTGTATTTTTACGTGTTTTGTGTGGAAAATGTCGTGCTTAGGTTTGTACATTAGGAATTCTTGTGGGCGGCAGTTCCTTGCCGCACAGGAGATGACTGAGCTGGGAGAAATTCTTTCATTTCATCGTCTGAGACCTGAAAAGCAGTTTCTGATTTTGTTTTTCCAACAACGAAGCTACAGAGCTTCTTCCACAGCTTCGTAGGTGACGTATTGCTTCATTTTGTAAGTTTTGTACTCTTCGTAACGTTCGGGTTTAAGATTCACTTTGAATCATGTATGAGCAGTATGCCTATTGTTCATAATTTCACGTAATTCTGTTGTCAGCATGGAGCAGGAGGCTTTCTTACACGGATTCTACACGAATGGCGTTTTTTTGGTCTAGAATAACGTATTATCAAATATAAGTTTGTTGTTTATCCATTGCAGTCTTAGAAGAGGAATGGAAACTGTCTCTATTCCATGTTTTCAGATGTACTAATTATTTCTGTGTAATCTCTTTCCCATCCCTACTCTGGTACAACAAATAGTAAAACGTCATCAGAACGGTCACTGACAAGAACGGCGACCGGAGAAACAGCTAATTTGGATCTAATAACAATTCATTTCCATTATTTTTACGATTACCTCCAATTCCAATTCTACTGGCACTCCCAGGGGTGAAATGACACTGAGATGTCTCCAACCGGCCTCAAAAAGGAGAAAAGTATAGATTAGACACTAACTTAGGTAGTTTTCGATTGTACAGGAGGTTAATGTTTTAACTATCATAGCGAAAGATCAGGCTCTAACCAAGAAACTTGGAGACTATATTTTCGCCGTCCAGAAAACTATCCCCTTCGAAAATCACCTCGTCGTCGTTCTGAAAATACCTGTCACGAAATGGTTTGTTCATCCGAGGAGAGAGGAAGGAGTCGCTGGATGTCCTGTCAGCAGAATAAAGGTTTTGTGGCAAAGTTTGATGGTCCAAAGAAACAGCATAAGTTGCTGTGTCGTGTCCCGTGCAGAATGAGCAGAGCTGTTATCGTGGAACGAAAACACTCCAGAGGACGGTCCCTCCTTTTACTTAAAAACATACGCTCCCTCCTTTGTGCCATAGTACGAACGCCGAAATCGCAGACGTTGAGATAATCAATCGCGGAATACGAAAGCAACTACAGTCGCTTAGTAGTGAAAGGCATCAGGACCGGATGAGATACTTACAAGATTCTAAAAAGCAGTTTATCATAGATCACTGGAGCAACGAAAGGTACCTATCGACTGAGAAAAAGTGCGGGTCATTCCCGTTTCCCAGGAGAATGGACAGATGCGCATAATTGTAGGCCTACATCGATGACGTCAATCTGTTGGATAATTATGGAACAAGTTTTATCCTCAATAATTATGACGTTTATGGACAACTAAAATCCCCCCTATAAAAATCAACATGGATTCCACTCTGTTCCTCCACGAAGTCCAGCACTGAAGACAATGACGCTCAGATTTGATGCTTATTTCCTTGACTTCAGGATAGCGTTTGACACCGTCCTGCATTGCCATTTACTTAAAAACATACGAGCTTTGTCAGTATCGGACCAGATTTCCGGCTGGATTCAAGAATTAGTTGCTGACAGAACTCAACATGTCGCTCTTAACTGAACAAAATCGACAGATATAAATGTAATTCCCAGATGTATGACAGGGCCTTTACTGTTTACAACGCACTTAAATGATCTAGTAGAAAGCGTGGGAAGGTCTTTAATCGTGTAGGGCCCCGCGAACACTCAAATGTGCCTCAACACGACGTGGCATGGGCTCGACTAATGTCTGACGTAGTGCTGGAGGGAACTGACACCATGAATCTTGCAGGCCTGTCCAGAAATCCGTAAGAGTACGAGGGGTGGAGACCTGTTCTGAACAGCACGTTGCAAGGTATCCCAGATATGCTCAATAATGTTCATCTCTGGAGACTTTGGTGGCCATCGGAAGTGTTTATACTCTCAGAAGAGTGTTCATTGAGATATTCTGTAGTTGTTCTGGACGTGCGGCGTGTCGCACTGTTCTGCTCGAATTGCCCAAGCCAGTCGGAATGCACAATGGACACGAATGGAGGCAGGTGATTAGACAGGATGTTTATGTACGTGTCACTTGTCAGAGTCGTATCTAAACAGACCAGGGGTCCCATATCGTTCCAGCTGCACAGGCCCCACACTATTACAGAGTCTCCACCAACTTGAACAGTCCACTGTTGACATGCAGGGTCCATGGATTCATGTGGTTGTCTCCACACCCGTACACGTTCATCCGCTCGAAAGCATTTGAAACGAGTCTCGTCCGACCAGGCAACATGTTTCCAGTCATGAACAGTCCAATGCCGATGCTGATGGGCCCCGTCGAAGTGTAGAGCTTTGTGTCGCGCAGTCATCAAGGGTACACGAGTGGGACTTCGGTTCAGAAAGCCTATATGGAAGTTGTTTCGTTGAATGGTTCGCGCGCTCAGACTTGTTGACGGCCCAGCAGTGAAATCTGCAGCAAACTGCAGAAGAATTGCACTTCTGTCACGTTGAACGATTGTCTTCAGTCATCGTTGGTCCCGTTCCTGCAGGATGTTTTTCCGCCCGCAACGATGCCAAAGATTTGATATTTTACCTGATTCCTGGTATTCAAGGTATACTCGTGAAATGGTCGTATTGGAAAATCCCCACTTTATCGCTACCTCGGAGACGCTGTTATAACACCACATCTCTGTGGATGATCATACATGTTCTACGTGTTTTGCGAAGTTTATTTTATTGGTTGTGCTGAATATTATTCTTGTAAATATGATCTCAAGTTACAAATGCTATTTGTTATTTAAGAAAGAGGATATGCATGGAACTTTAACATTTTGTAATTAGACATGCTCCCTTGTCAGGGAAAAGATACTGTCAAAGGCTGTAATGAAATGTAAATGCAGTATCGCTGGGCGTGCGAGCGCGCCAAAAAGTAGCAGTTCGGAGACACGAGGAGACGATTGGTGTCGTTGGTTGTGTGTGTTTGCCGGTGTGGCTATGCAAAAGTGCGGAGCTAAAAAGTCTGTTTCCGAAGTGCGGAACAGTGAAAACTGAAATGGTTGGTTTGGCGGATGTTTAATATCGACAAGCTATGGCATTTATTGGGCAAAAATGGAGCAAGAGCAATTCACATAACATCAGGAGTACTGTGGTTGTAACGCCGGAAATGCATATACTCCTATTTCCATCTATTGTACTATTATTTTTTTTCCTTGTTTTGTTACCTCAAGATATGACATTTCTGTCTCTTTATATATTGTAATTGTTTTACTGTTTGTATATATATATTTATGCACTCATGTCGATGTATAATTGGTTTGTTTCGTAAATATTATTTGTATTTTTACGCTGGGTCTTGCCTAGGGAAAACTGCTATCGAACGATTACGTCGATAGGTCGTGTGACGAATCAAAGTGTGTAGGATCTTTGGTAGTGTGAACTCTGCCGCGTGGAGCGCGGGCAGAGAGTGAGAGTCTGGCGGGAGTAGCGAGTGGAGCAGGTGTGTTGTGTGACGCTCCCGCGAGTTGCCGCGCTTTCGGGGTTTGGCAGCATGTAATTGCGCTCGACTCGCGATGATAGTTTCTGACATGGTGTCGCGGACGGGAAGCATTAGCTGGCGCACATCAAGAGCCCGTTTCGCCTGGTGACCGTGTCGAGAAGAAGGCGCGCCAACATCCAGCTTCTGCAACAGCGACGGCCGACAATGAGTGACTGTCGCCACCTCCTCGATCGACGGCTTCAAACCTTCAATCAACCAACAAGGAAGACTAAAAGCACGTAAAGTTTCAGAACTGTATGGCAGACCTCAGCTTTTCAAATTGTTCCATTTGCCTCGCAAAATTACAGCAACTTAGCATGAACCTTTGTTGCTCATTGTCCCAATTGCATTGCCAAGCAGGGTCCCTTCCTTTTCCGAAATGAACCCGAGTGTCGTTGAAATTCAAACGCCAGCATTAAAATAATATAATTAGATTTCACTGCTTTAATTTCAAAGTTCAGTAGCTGGCTACAATATTTAGGTTACACGAGCACAAATTTAGAGTGCGAGTTTTGTTAGCATATTTTAGCTTACCTGTGACTGCAGCTCAGCTTGGTACGTACTAAATTTTACTATTGTTACTAGTTCAGAATCATTTAATTCAAGTTCAAAGTTAAATCTCTTGTTTCTAAATTGCGTAGAGTCAAGTTGCTTTTGAAATGATTGTTGAGGTAGTCCAAGACTAACCGTATTTTACTGGATTTCGATGTGCTTCAGAAAGAAAGCTCACTATTAACTTCAGTCACTAAATTAACTTTCGATTTTCCTGTTTTATTAATTCTTTTGCTAAATTAAGTCAGAGTGTAGCGAAATTTATTACTTCTGACAAACTTTCAGTTTTCACACTACACGTGTCAACCTTCAGTTGCCACGCTTCTAGTGTTAATTATATGTGTAATAACCTTTCTTTTTCAGTTACTATAGTAATTGTCCTTAGGACTGGCGACCGTGATTTCCCCCAAATCTCAAGTATCTAATTACCGCTAGTTAATTGTTAACGTAACGGCCGCACATTTACTTTCTTTATTAACTTTACCCCTTTTCAAAATTAATTTCCACCAGTTTCATTTGCGTTTTTCCTTTCATTTAGATGTAACCCTTTCCTCCCTCTTTACCGATAGATTAACTTCGATGACGATTGCTTTTCCCAAATTTCCATTAGGTACACGCGGTTTAATTTTTCACTGTCATTAAGGTCGATAAGTGAGGGGGGAGGTTACATGGTCCCTTCTTATTGGTAGTGTTATGGCAAGAAGATCAGCCTGTCCCCTATTTTACCTCTAAAGAAGCCACTCGACAAACCAACGGCATCATAAAGTAAAGTAAGATCTAGACTTTTTCTAACTAGAAGTGTAATAGGCTGACTAGCGTAGATGGAGTTTTGTTGCTTAAATAACATTATTTTCGTGCATATTGTCACGTAAATAAGTTTCCTAAGTCACCATCCAAGTAGTATCCGTCCTATCCCTTTGTATGAACCGGGATAATCAGAAAATGAACTGAAAATGAAGTGAGCATTAACTTACTAGATTATCACAACTTTTGGACAATTACGTAATAATGAAATCTTTGGCTGTAGTATGAATAACGGCAGAAATAGAATAATGCAAAAGCCAGTATTGATTCAGTTACTAAAAATAGAGTAACTTTCATAATAAATAATTGGTAGTAAAGCTTTACGTAACTTGGACACTGCATTTCATTGTCAAAGCGCAGTTCTAATTTATAGATTGTGGCATATTCTGCCTGCTTCCACACCTCTGTATTTGAATAAGCACGCCTATACCATTTTCTTTGGCGCTTCAGTGTAACATGCGTACAAGTTTACCCGAACTTTGCTGTTTATTTAACTTTTAGTACAAGAAATATCAGAGTAACTGCTAGGTAAATGACAGTCCTTACCAATGAGTAAATTCAAACAATCCTTCTGCTTGCTGCAATTACGATAGTTAGTATTACGGCGAGTAACACAACAAAAAGTTTCTGTCTTCGGCTAGTAAACAATTTTACCTTAGCTGATCTTTGAAAATTAATATAAAACGTTGTATATGTTTGCTATTGGATTATTATTTGACTACCGTGATATGTGTGGCATGAAGTACTTGAAAGTGTGCGCCAAGTTTTGTTCCTACGTTATCACGCCAGTAACTGTTCTTACGTAAGATTGCTTACGAGTATTATTCTTGTTCCGGTGAGGAAACGGGGACCGTTGGTTCTTTCATTAATCAAAGCTTTGAAAACATTTTTTTTGTAAATTTTCCGCTAACTACTGTTAATTAAAAACTAATTTACGTAATAAAAGTATATAAAGTTAACCGAACTTCGTTTCAAATTGTCATTGCTAAAGTACTGAGCAGTGGCGATTCGGTTATAAGTTCATCAACTTCAATCGGTTTTGCATTATTCTTCGGAGTAGATGCATTTTACCGACAGATTAGGGACTTTAGGTACACGGTTATACAGAAATTAGCCGGAGAGGTAGGAGGGTTACACTGTGCCCCTCTCTGGTGCGCCGATTATAACACCACGTTCAGACTCACTTAAATATTGGTAACCTGACATTGTAGTAGCGGTACGCCTTATTCTGCCCGTTTCCGTACCTCTGTAGTTGAATACGCACGCGTACACCCGTCTCTTTGGCGCTTCAGTGTAACACGAGTACAAGTTTACGCGTACATTGCTGTTTATTTACATGTAGATTCTTTATTTCCTGTGAGGGAACGAGGAGGACGATCCTGATTGCTATGAAGTTATGATGCAGGTATTGCTTAATTTACTTGCCCATAAGGTGGCTCTGATTTATCGTATTTACACTGTCCCATGATGACAGACCTAATCAAATGGTTCAAACGGCTCTAAGCACTATGGGACTTAACATCTGAGGTCATCCGTCGACCAGACTTAGAATTACTTATACCTAACTAACCTAAGGGCATCACATACATCCTTGCCTGACACAGGATTCGAACCTGCGATCGTAGCAGCAGCGCGGTTCCAGACTGAAGCGCCTAGAACCGCTCGGCTACAGTGACCGGCACAGACCTAATCATTACTCAGTCCTATTCAGAGACGTACAGTACAATCGATGGAGCAGTACCGGTACAGTATTTCATGGTCGCTGGATTGGAAGGGGAGGTCCTATTCCATGGCCTGCCAGGTTAAAAAATGGTTCAAATGGCTCTGAGCACCATGGGACTCAATTTCTGAGGTCATCAATCCCCTAGAACGTTGAACTGTTTAAACCTAACTAACCTAAGGACATCACACACATCGATGCCCGAGGCAGGATTCGAACCTGCGACCGTAACTGTCGCGCGGTTCCAGACTGTAGCGCCTAGAACCGTTCGGTCACTCCGGCCGGCGCCTGCAAGTTCACCTGACCTGAATCCCTCTTGATCATTGCCTATGTGATACCTAAAATCACTTGTGTCTGAGACCCGTACCTGTGGTCGAGGGGTAGCGTCTTTGATTCATAATCAAAACGTCTTCGGTCCCGGGTTCCATCCCCGCCACTGCCTAAAGTTTGATAAATAATCAGCATTGGCGGCCGAAGACTTCCGGCATAAGAAGTCAGACTATTCTGCCAACGGCCTTGTCAAAGAGGGCGGAGGAGCGGATAGAGGTTCAGGGCATTCTCTTGTCCTAGGGGTGGGAATCAGCAATGATCAACGACATGAGGATGCAGAAGGCAATGGAAACCACTGCATTAAAGACACGTAATGTGTATCCACAGGACATGTGGCCTGTATTTGAAGAAGTGTCATGATGATCTCTCCATTGGCAAAAGATTCCGGAATAGTCCCCCATTCGGATCTCCGGGAGGGGACTGCCAAGGGGGAGGTTACCATGAGAAAAAGATTGAATAATCAACGAAAGGATAATGTTCTACGAGTCGGGGCGTGGAATGTCAGAAGCTTGAACGTGGTAGGGAAACTAGAAAATCTGAAAAGGGAAATGCAAAGGCTCAATCTAGATATAGTAGGGGTCAGTGAAGTGAAGTGGAAGGAAGACAAGGATTTCTGGTCAGATGAGTATCGGGTAATATCAACAGCAGCAGAAAATGGTATAACAGGTGTAGGATTCGTTATGAATAGGAAGGTAGGGCAGAGGGTGTGTTACTGTGAACAGTTCAGTGACCAGATTGTCCTAATCAGAATCGACAGCAGACCAACACCGACAACGATAGTTCAGGTATACATGCCGACGTCGCAAGCTGAAGATGAACAGATAGAGAAAGTGTATGAGGATATTGAAAGGGTAATGCAGTATGTAAAGGGGGACGAAAATATAATAGTCATGGGCGACTGGAATGCAGTTGTAGGGGAAGGAGTAGAAGAAAAGGTTACAGGAGAATATGGGCTTGGGATAAGGAATGGAAGAGGAGAAAGACTAATTGAGTTCTGTAACAAGTTTCAGCTAGTAATAGCGAATACCCTGTTCAAGAATCACAAGAGGAAGAAGTATACTTGGAAAAGGCCGGGAGATACGCGAAGATTTCAATTAGATTACATCATGGTCAGAGATTCCGAAATCAGATACTGGATTGTAAGGCGTACCCAGGAGCAGATATAGACTCAGATCACAATATAGTAGTGATGAAGAGTAGGCTGAAGTTCAAGACATTACTCAGGAAGAATCAATACGCAAAGAAGTGGGATACGAAAGTACTAAGGAATGACGAGATACGTTTGAACTTCTCTAACGCTATAGATACAGCAATAAGGAATAGCGCGGTAGGCAGTACAGTTGAAGAGGAATGGACATCTCTAAAAAGGGCCATCACAGAAGTTGGGAAGGAAAACATAGGTACAAAGAAGGTAGCTGCGAAGAAACCATGGGTAACAGAAGATATACTTCAGTTGATTGATGAAAGGAGGAAGTACAAACATGTTCCGGGAAAATCAGGCATACTGAAATACAAGTCGCTGAGGAATGAAATAAATAGAAAGTGCAGGGAAGCTAAGACGAAATGGCTGCAGGAAAAATGTGAAAACATCGAAAAAGATATGATAATCGGAAGGACAGACTCAGCATACAGGAAAGTCAAAACAACCTTTGGTGACATTAAAAGCAACGGTGGTAACATTAAGAGTGCAACGGGAATTCCACTGTTAAATGCAGAGGAGAGAGTAGATACACTCCTGGAAATGGAAAAAACAACACATTGACACCGGTGTGTCAGACCCACCATACTTGCTCCGGACACTGCGAGAGGGCTGTACAAGCAATGATCACACGCACGGCACAGCGGACACACCAGGAACCGCGGTGTTGGCCGTCGAATGGCGCTAGCTGCGCAGCATTTGTGCACCGCCGCCGTCAGTGTCAGCCAGTTTGCCGTGGCATACGGAACTCCATCGCAGTCTTTAACACTGGTAGCATGCCGCGACAGCGTGGACGTGAACCGTATGTGCAGTTGACGGACTTTGAGCGAGGGCGTATAGTGGGCATGCGGGAGACCGGGTGGACGTACCGCCGAATTGCTCAACACGTGGGGCGTGAGGTCTCCACAGTACATCGATGTTGTCGCCAGTGGTCGGCGGAAGGTGCACGTGCCCGTCGACCTGGGACCGGACCGCAGCGACGCACGGATGCACGCCAAGACCGTAGGATCCTACGCAGTGCCATAGGGGACCGCACCGCCACTTCCCAGCAAATTAGGGACACTGTTGCTCCTGGGGTATCGGCGAGAACCATTCGCAACCGTCTCCATGAATCTGGGCTACGGTCCCGCACACCGTTAGGCCGTCTCCCGCTCACGCCCCAACATCGTGCAGCCCGCCTCCAGTGGTGTCGCGACAGGCGTGAATGGAGGGACGAATGGAGACGTGTCGTCTTCAGCGATGAGAGTCGCTTCTGCCTTGGTGCCAATGATGGTCGTATGCGTGTTTGGCGCCGTGCAGGTGAGCGCCACAATCAGGACTGCATACGACCGAGGCACACAGGGCCAACACCCGGCATCATGGTGCGGGGAGCGATCTCCTACACTGGCCGTATACCACTGGTGATCGTCGAGGGGACACTGAATAGTGCACGGTACATCCAAACCGTCATCGAACCCATCGTTCTACCATTCCTAGACCGGCAAGGGAACTTGCTGTTCCAACAGGACAATGCACGTCCGCATGTATCCCGTGCCACCCAACGTGCTCTAGAAGGTGTAAGTCAACTACCCTGGCCAGCAAGATCTCCGGATCTGTCCCCCATTGAGCATGTTTCGGACTGGATGAAGCGTCGTCTCACGCGGTCTGCACGTCCAGCACGAACGCTGGTCCAACTGAGGCGCCAGGTGGAAATGGCATGGCAAGCCGTTCCACAGGACTACATCCAGCATCTCTACGATCGTCTCCATGGGAGAATAGCAGCCTGCATTGCTGCGAAAGTTGGATATACACTGTACTAGTGTCGACATTGTGCATGCTCTGTTGCCTGTGTCTATGTGCCTGTGGTTCTGTCAGTGTGATCATGTGATGTATCTGACCCCAGGAATGTGTCAATAAAGTTTCCCCTTCCTGGGACAATGAATTCACGGTGTTCTTATTTCAATTTCCAGGAGTGTAGATGGAAAGAATACATTGAAAGCCTCTATGAGGGTGAAGATTTGTCTGATGTGATAGAAGAAGAAACAGGAGTCGATTTAGAAGAGATAGGGGATCCAGTATTAGAATCGGAATTTAAAAGAACTTTGTAGGACTTACGGTCAAATAAGGCAGAAGGGATAGATAACATTCCATCAGAATTTCTAAAATCGTTGGGGAAGTGGCAACAAAACGACTATTCACGTTGGTGTGTAGAATATATGAGTCTGGCGATATACCATCTGACTTTCGGAAAAGCATCATCCACACAATTCCGAAGACGGCAAGGGCTGACAAGTGCGAGAATTATCGCACAATCAGCTTAACAGCTCATGCATCGAAGCTGCTTACAAGAATAATATACAGAGGAATGGAAAAGAAAATTGAGAATGCGCTAGGTGACGATCAGTTTGGCTTCAGGAAAAGTAAAGGGACGAGAGAGGCAATTCTGACGTTACGGCTAATGATGGAAGCAAGGCTAAAGAAAAATCAAGACACTTTCATAGGATTTGTCGACCTGGAAAAAGCGTTCGTCAATATAAAATGGTGCAAGCTGTTCGAGATTCTGAAAAAAGTAGGGGTAAGCTATAGGGAGAGACTTGTCATACACAATATGTACAACAACCAAGAGGGAATAATCAAGAACGAAGTGCTCGTATTAAGAAGGGTGTAAGACAAGGCTGTAGCCTTTCGTCTCCACTCTTCAGTCTGTACATCCAGGAAGCAATGATGGAAATAAAAGAAAGGTTCAGGAGTAGAATTAAAATACAAGGTGAAAGGATATCAATGATACGATTCGCTAATGACATTGCTATCCTGAGTGAAAGTGAAGAAGAATTAAATGATCTGCTGAACAGAATGAACAGTCTAATGAGTACACAGTATGGTTTGAGAGTAAATCGGAGAAAGACGAAGGTAATGAGAAGTAGTAGAAACGAGAACAGCGAGAAACTTAACATCAGGATTGATGGTCACGAAGTCAATGAAGTTAAGGAATTCTGCTACCTAGGCAGTAAAATAACCAATGACGGACGGAGCAAGGAGGACATCAAAAGCACACTCGCTATGGAAAAAAAGGCATTTCTGGCCAAGAGAAGTCTACTAATATCAAATACCGGCCTTAATTTGAGGAAGAAATTTCTGAGGATGTACGTCTGGAGTACAGCATTGTATGGTAGTGAAACATGGACTGTGGGAAAATCGGAACAGAAGAGAATCGAAGCATTTGAGATGTGGTGCTATAGACGAATGTTGAAAGTTAGGTGGACTGATAAGGTAAGGAATGAGGAGGTTCTACGCAGAATCGGAGAGGAAAAGAATATGTGGAAAACACTGATAAGGAGAAGGGACAGGATGATAGGACATCTGCTAAGACATGAGGGAATGACTTCCATGGTACTAGAGGGAGCTGTAGAGGGCAAAAACTGTAGATGAAGACAGAGATTGGAATACGTCAAGCAAGTAATTGAGGACGTAGGTTGCAAGTGCTACTCTGAGATGAAGAGGTTAGCACAGGAAATGAGACCCCATTGGATACGGAGATGGAATTAGTTGCCAGAACTGTAGCTGCCTACGATGTGATTCGAAACGCATCAGGGATATTTGCCAGGGTGCGTCAGAAAAAAATGGCTATGTGCACTATGGGACTTAACATCTGTGGTCATCAGTCTCCTAGAACTTAGAACTACTTAAACCTAACTAACCTAAGGACATCACACACATCCATGCCCGAGGTAGCATTCGAACCTGCGATCGTAGCAGCAGCGCGGTTCCAGGCTGAAGCGCCTAGAACCGCACGGCCACACCGGCCGGCGATGCGTCAGAATTTTGTCATGCTTGCAGTGAGATTGATGGCCGTCAGTTTCAGCACATTTTTTAAGATACAGTACATATGGTCTGTTTATTGTGTCAGTGATGGTATTTTTCAGTTAACTAATGTAAACAAAAACGTAAGCAGTAATGTGATTTTATTCCTATTATCTCCTTAAGCTGGTTTCTCCGACCCCGGGTTCCCTACCTCAAACTGTTCAGTCTCTGTGTCCTGTTGTCCACCCCGATAGCTGAGTGGATGCCGGCACGATAGCTCAGCGTGTTCGGCCGGAGAGCTTGCTGGCCTCTGTAATAAAAAAACTGAGTGGAAAGATCAACAACGTACTTCAACGGATGTCATGTGCCGTCCGCTACGACGAAATACAACAAATCATAACGAACAAGATAAATAAAAAAGTGGTCAGCGTGACGGATTGCCGTCCTACGGGCCCGGGTTCGAATCCTGGCTGGGTCGGAGATTTTCTCCGCTCAGGGACTGGATGTTGTGTTGTCTTCATCATCATTTCTTCTCCATCTCGCGCGCAGGTCGCTCGATGTGTCGTCGAATGTAATAATACCTGCACCAAGGTGGCCGGACCTGCCCCGGAAGGGGCTTCCCGGCCAATGACGCCAAACGCTCGTTTCCATTTTATGTCCTGTTAAATTTTTGCATGCTCTTACGGCAACACCCTGTGTATCAAAATGGATGAAAGACGCTACACGCCATAAGTTTCGGTTTCCAAGTTTATTTTCTACGTCTTCTATATAACGAAGAACCTACAAACTAGAACCACTTAGTTGCCATTAACAACGTCGCCCAAGAAATTAAGTGATAATTTGAGGTAGTTTCAAACAAGTACGACTCATACAACTATACTTGGTGGTGGCTTCAGTCTACCATTGATATGTTGACGAAAATACATGTTTAAAGTCGGTGCTAGACATAAAACATTGTCCGAAATCCTACTAAATGACTTCTGCGAAAATTATTGTGAACAGTTAGCTTAGATGCTCACTCGAACTGCAAATAGTTGCGAAAACATACAAGACCTGTTAGTAACAAATAATTCCGAGCAAAGAGGGAGCATTGATTGGGTCGTTGATTTGGGAGAGGGGATCAAACAGCGAGGTCATCGGTACCTTAGGGGAAGGATTGGAAGGAAATCGGCCGTGCCCTCTGAAAGGAGCCGTCCAGGAATTTCACTGAAGCGATTTAGGAAAATCACGGGAAACCTAAACCGGGATGGCGTCCTCCCTCAGTGTGCTGACCACTGCGCAACCTCTCTCTGTTAGGGAACATTATGACGGATACCGGGATTAGTGACCACAATGTTGTTGAAGCGGGACTGATACCGTAACATATAAACCCACGAAGAATAATTGCGAAATATCCGGAATGAATTTTCACTCTGCAGCGGAGTGTGCGCTGATATGAAACTTCCTGGCAGATTAAAACTGTGTGCCCGACCGAGACTCGAACTCGGGACCTTTGCCTTTCGCGGGCAAGTGCTCTACCATTTGAGCTACCGAAGTACGACTGACGCCCCGTCCTCACAGCTTCACTTCTGCCAGTACCTCGCCTCCTACCTTCCAAACTTTACAGAAGCTCTCCTGCGAGCCTTGCAGAACTAGCACTCCTGAAAGAAAGGATATTGCGGATATACGGCTTAGCCACAGCCTGGGGGATGTTTCCAGAATGAGATTTTCACTCTGCAGCGGAGTGTGCACTGATATGAAATTTCCTGGCAGATTAAAACTGTGTGCCCGACCGAGACTCGAACTCGGGACCTTTGCCTTTCGCGGGCAAGTGCTCTGCCATCTGAGCTATCCAAGCACGACTCACGCCCGGTCCTCACAGCTTTACTTCTGCCAGTATCTCGTCTCCTACCTTCCAAACTTTACAGAAGCTCTCCTGCGAACCTGCAGAACTAGCACTCCTGAAAGAAAGGATATTGCGCAGACATGGCTTAGCCGCAGCCTGGGGGATGTTTCCAGAATGAGCTTGGGTAGCTCAGTTGGTAGAGCACTTGCCCGCGAAAGGCAAAGGTCCCGAGTTCGAGTCTCGGTCGGGCATACAGTTTTAATCTGCCAGGAAGTTTCAAATGCGAAATATATCTGTTTAACAAACCAGATATGAATTCCTAAGACACACCCTTCATTCCTTCCGAACTAACTGCGTAAGCGTAGATTCAAAGAAGTAATACCAGCCGACCTGGGTGGCCGAGCGGTTCTAGGTGCTACAGTCTGGAACAGCGCGACCGCTACGGACGCAGGTTTAAGTCCAGCCTCGGGCATGGATGTGTGTGATGTCCTTAGGTTAGTTAGGTTTAAGTAGTTCTAAGTTCTAGGGGACTGATGACATAAGATGTTAAGTCCCATAGTGCTCAGAGCCATTTGAACCAAATAATACCAACAGCTGGAAAGATCTATACAAAAAAATTAATAAGAGCCCGGAACTGACACTCCCTGTTGCAGAAGTCCCGAGAAAACCATATAAAATTTGAAGGAACCCAAAATCATCAGAGTTGACGAAGATTTACAGGAACTGAAATTTAGTGAGAACTTCTGTGCTAGGTGCTTTTAATAGTTTCCATAACAAAACTATGCATTGAAATCTGCCAGAAATCAAGAGAGACTCTGGTTGTATATGAAGCGTTATGTTAGTACACCAGCGAAAACACAAAATTAGTATGTTCACTGCACGATAGAGATTGTAACTTACCAATGACAGTGCTATTAAAGTCGAGTTATGAAAGATGGTTTTCCGAAATTCTTTCAAGAAAGAAGATGAAGTAAATATTCAAGAATTCGGGTCAAGAACATTTGCCAACATCAGTAACTTAGAAGCAGATATCCTCGGTGTAACAAAGCAGATTAACGTACTTAGTAAAAGCAAATCTTGTGGTCCAGATTGTATGCGAATTACATTCTTTCCAGAGCATGCTGATATAATAGCTCCTTACTTAACGATCATGTACATACGCCCGCTGAACAGAAAATCTGTACCTTAACGTTGGAAACTTGCACAGACTCCATACTCAAGAAAGGAAGTGGGAGTAATTCTTTGAATTACAGACCCATGTCACTAACGCAGATTTGCTGTAGGATTCTGAAACTCATACCGTGTTCGATCATTATGAACTACTTCGAGGAAAACGATCTGTTGCGAAATATAATTAGCTGTCTTTATTCTCACTAAGTAAGAACTGCTGTCGACAGGACATATCTAACTGATTCCATATTGATACGTGTCCAAAAGACTTTTGATGCAGTTCCTCACCAGCAGCGTCTAATAAAACTTCCTGTTGAGTATCGTCTCAGTTGTGTGACTTGAATCGTGCTTTCCTGTCAGAAAGGTTACCGTTCGTAATAATTGGCGGAAAGACATCGAGTAAAACGGAAGCTATATCTGGCGTTCTCGAAGGAAGTGTTATAGGTCCCCTGCAGTTTCTAATCTATAAAAAGGATTTAGGAGAACACCAAAATGAAAATCTCCGCTCGAAACAACCTAATTCGCAAACTAGCGGGGACACAGTGGGGATCACATCCACAAACTATTCGCTGTTCTGCAATGGCAGTGTGCTTTTCTACTGCTGAATTTGCTTCTCCAGTCTGGTACAGGTCATCTCATGCCAGACAAGTAGACATTGCTCTCAACGAAACCTGCAGGTTTCTCACAGGTTGCTTAAGACCTACCCCAACTGATAAGCTCTACTGCCTGGCTGCAATAGCGCCACCATGGATACGCTGAACAGTGGCTGCCAACAAGGAGAGACTGAAAGTGGGACAGGACAGTGCCCATCCACTGCATGGACATAATCCAGCACAGCAATGGCTGAGATCGCGAAAGAGCTTCCTGAGAACATCGGAGAAGCTCACCATTTCACCAGAGAAGGCAAGGCTGGAGTTATGGAAGAAGTGGACGCCTCACCTGCAGACGCCAGAAGCTGAAGAACTACCACCTGGACACAACGAGAGCTGGCTGGTGTGGAAATCTTTAAACATATTACGATCAGGAGTTGGACGATCCAGAGACAACCTGAAGAGATTGGGCTTCATAACAGAAGATACGTCCTGTGATTGTGGACAAGAACAAACCACAAGCCACATGCTCCAGTGCCTTTTGTGCCCTACATCCTGCACGAAGATTGATCTCCTGCAAGCCACTCCAAGCGCCTTGGAGGTTGCAAAGTACTGGGCACATGTAATATAAATACAATTTGTGTATATATATGTACATATTTATTGATGTGTATGGCTACTGTAAATTTGTATGTTTCTGATTCGAGAATAAAAAAAAATTAGGAGAATGTGAACAGCCATCTCGCATTTTTTGCACATGATGCTGTCATTTATCTAGTAAAGTAATCGGAAGATCAAAACCAATTGCAAAGTGTCTTAGACAAGATATCTGTATGGTGTGGAAAGCGACAGTTGAACCTTAGCACGGAAAAGTATGAGGTTGTCGACATGAATACTATAAGCAACGCATTAAATTTCTATTTCACGATAAATCACACAAATATAAAGGCTGTCAATGCAACTAAACACCTACAAATTATCATTATGAACAATTTCAATTGGAACGATCACATATATATTCTTGTGGGAAAGGCGAACGGAAGACAGTGATTTTTTGGAAGATCACTCAGAAGATGCAGCACATCTACTGAACAGTCGGCCAGAACTACGCATTCCTTCCTCTGCTAGAAGAATGCTATGCGTTATGGGATCCTTACTAGATGGGGCTGGCGTAGGACATCGAAAAAGTTCAAGGAAGGGTAGTTCGTTTCCTATGAAATAGGGGGAGAGTGTCACAGGTATGATATGAGAGTTGAAAGGGGGCCGTTTTTCGTTGCGGTGAGATATTTTTACGAAATTTCAAGTTTGAGAGTTCTCCTCCGAATCCGAAAATATACTGTCGCGTCCACCTGCGTAGGAACAGGTGGTAATTGTAGCAAAATAAGAGAAATCGCATCTCTCATGAAAAAATTTACTTGTCAGTTTTTCCCGCGCGTCTTTCGAGAGTGGAATAGCAGAGAAATATTGTGAACGTGATTCGAAGAACCCTGTGGCAGATACTTAAGTGTGAACTGAAACGTCATCATGTAGATGTAGCTGTAGGTGAGATGTGTAATATGAAACTTCCTTTTTCCTTTTTATCAGTCTTCGATGGGGTCCTCGACGAATTCCTCTTTGGTACCAGACTCTTCAACTCAGAGTGCCACCTACACTTTTATTACTGACAAAATATTATTTTCTCACAACACTACACTTACGTGGGGTACTATTTGCTATACACTAGGAATTAAGATTGCTTCAGTAATTCTCATTATTCTTAAGGACGACATTTTGGTAAAAATCAGATAGCTTTAGAGGGTACCGTGTGCAACGGGGGAGAGGAAGTCAAGTAGGTTTTCCCTTGTTCTGAATATGTGCAGATGCGGTGAGAAAGCTAAATGTATTAGGCCATTCAGTAACAATTTTGGATTACTTTTCTGATCTAGTTTTTAAGTTTTTAATATTTTAAGCCGCCTTTTAAGTCCGATCTGTTCTCAGTGCAGTATTTCAGTATCTATCGATTGTATCTGGTTAGTTTCTCAACAATGCTGTGCAAAAGTGGAGACTGTATTCTTGCAAGTTCTAGTATCTATGATGTGCCTTCAGTTTTGTTCATACAGACGTCCCTGTTTTATTATGAAGTTATTATGTGCCATATCAGAACCTTTGGTTTTCTTGTTCCTTCATAGTGAAGGTGGGCTGGTAATCACTGTTTGGAGCTACTGTTCTGATAAGACATAGTTAGTCCCTCACCAAAAATATGGCCATGGAGTCTGACAGCAAAATGATACGCACAAAGTGAAATGCAGTGAGTTTATGTGGAACTTGATGCTCTGAGATAAGTGGCATGAAGAACTCTTTTTTTAGAATTTTTACACTGGTAGTTTCCAATCTGTAAGTATCCCAACGTTCGGCAAGTTGATGGCCACAACCCCCGTTTTCATTCTCATTCATAATACCTCCAAGCATAGCGGAAATATCAGTAACAGGTGGCTGTCTGCATACTGTACTGTATCATCTTTGCATCGACTTGCAAAAAGAAATCAGTCGTGCCATTCTCACTATGTAGAGTACATTCCTCACGAAATATGGAGTCTGATTAAGCAGTGCACGATGATGATGATAATGTTTGGTTTGTGGGGCGCTGAACTGCACTGTTATCAGCGCCCGTATAAATTCCCAGTTTCTACACAGTCCAATCTAGCCGCTTTCACGAATGATGATGGAATGATGAGGACAACACAAACACCTAATCGTCGGGCAAAGAAAATCCCCCATCCGGCTGGGAATCGAACCCGGGAGCTCGTCATCCAGAGGTAGCAACACTAGCGACTAGACCACGAGCTGCGGTCGCAGAGCGCGAAGATCTTGTAATTGTGTCAGTACACTCTGCTGCTGACCGTGAGCTGCGCAACATTACAAATGTAACCAATGAAACGCAAACGAGATAGGTGGAAAAGTAAGTGAACCGTTATTTCAAAGTACTCGCCATATTAAACATTCATCCCACTGCGAGACAAGATGGTCAATGCCGTCATGTTAAAATGATTTTACGGTTGCCATCTGAACCATGGTTGTACCCAGGACTGCACCTACTCGTCCAGAGCAAGCAGCAGGCCACGAGTGTCTTTCTTCAGGGTTTCGAAAATTTGCAAATTGCATGGTGTGATCATTTTGAGCTGGAGAGCAAGCATCAGATCTAACAATAGAAGCATGTGGATGTACCCCCACCGAAACAATCTAAAACCGGGTACACCTGCTTCGAGCAACTCATGATGACATTTTTCTTTGATTACAAGGGCCCGCTGCTCATAGACTTTCTGGAATTCGGCGCCACAATTAACGCACAGTACTACGTGGACACTTTGCAAAAAATTAAGCGCGCCATCAAGTCCAAATGCCGAGGAATGTTGACGGACGACATCATTCTGTTACCTTATAATCGCCACCCACAGTTGCCAAGATTGCTTCAAGCATGGGGCAGAGGGTTTCCTGGGAAACAATCATGTTTCCGTTGCCAGTCGCAAACATTTTTCCATGAAGGCATTGGCCATCTTCTCTCACAATGGTATAAATGTAGTAACAGTTACGGTGGTTATTTTGAAATAATGAAGAGTTTACTTACCTTTTTTCCATCTAGTTCGCTTTTTTTAATGGACCTTGTAAAATTCCTTCCGCGAATGCAGACAAAAAGAATATTTCACAGTCACATGTTTATGACACAGTCATAACCGGTTTCAGCCATACAGTGACCATCTTCAGATTCTAAAGGCGGCATACACTGAACTCAGGTTCATGCGTTGTCAAACGCATGAACCTGTGTTCAGTGTATGCCGCCTTTACAATCTGAAGATGGTCATTGGCACCCTACACGAGACCAGTGGGTAAGATCCCACGCTAACTACTGCGCCACCTCGTCGATATATATCCATATGATGTTTGTTGCTCTTTAACTTCTCAGGAGAGCTTCCTACAGATTTTCTCCATTTGACAAAATCACTCTGCTTATCCACATTCAACTCGTGCACTTTGTTTGTTACGATCGTTTGGAATGCAAAAATTTTAATTTTATTTTTGAGGTTGAGACTGGAGGCTGAGGCTGCGGCTGTTCCGCTCAGTGTGTTTATGAATCCAGCTGTTTGTGTCTGCCCATGTATCTGTTAATTTGGTACTGACTTTTTGTAGAAAGGGAAACACGGATGCTGCAAATCAGACTTTATATAGTCGCAAAACGTAACGCAACCCCCATATTACATGTACAGTTCTGCGTCTACATGACTACTCTGCAATTCACACTTAATTTATACATGCAAACTGAAACGATGAATGAAGATTTGTACCAAGGCCAGGAATCGAACCCGGATGTCCTGTTCACCAGGCAGATGCGCTAGACACTACGCCTTGGTTTGATCATACTTAGTTACTTGAAGACAGTTTATGGAAATACCTTCAGATTATTCCACAAAAAAAAAAAAAGTTCAAATGTGTGTGAAATCTTATGGGACCTAACTGCTAAGGTAATCAGGCCCTAAGTTTACACACTACTTAACCTAAATTATCCTAAGGACAAACACACACACCCATGCCCGAGGGAGGACTCGAACCTCCGCCGGGATCAGCCGCACAGTCCATGACTGCAGCGCCCCAAACCGCTCGGCTAATCCCGCGCGGCGTTTCACTACCGTTCCACTCTCGAACAGTGAGCGTGAAGACAGAACACTTAAATCTTTTGGTGAGAGCTCTGATTTATTTTATCACGATGGTCATTTCTCCCGATGTGAATGGGCTTCAAAAAAATTTTTTTTTCCGTTTGCGAAGGAGCAAGTTTCTGACTGAAATTTCGTTAAAATATCCCGTGGCAATAAAAAACATATTTTTTTAAAAGTTACCACCCCGGCTTGCGTGTCGTACCCGTAACGCTTTCTCCCCTATTTCGCGACAGCTGCCATTCTTTAAAATTTTTCGGTGTCCTGCGAGAGTCCTATCTGGAAAAGATCGCGCAGCACTCATCCAACTGAGAACGGAACGGACAAGCGTAGTGTACGCAGTCTCTTCAGTAGACCTGTTGCATCTTCCGTGTGTTCTACTTATAAGAAGTGGACTTTAGTTTGCCTTTCTCACAACACTTCGGTGTGATTAGTCCATTTAAGTTGTTCGTGATCGTAACCCCTAGGTATTTGGTTGAACTGACAGCCTTAAATTTGTGAGATATATCGTGTTAAAGAAATTTGACGCATTACTTTAGTATTCACTTGGATGATATCACACCATTTATTGCTTACAGTCAATTGCAACTTTTCGCATGTCCGCTTCGGTAACTACACGGCCACCCTAGCCGATATCCCACTTTCGATTCCCGGCTGGCTCGCAGATTTTCACCGCACGGGGACTAGGTCTTTTATTGTACTTACATTCGTAGAGTCAAAAATGTTTTTTGCACCGTACATATATCACGCCTAATTTCGCAATGTTTTGATATTTTAATGAATGTACTAGACGAATGGTTCCCAACCCGCTGTGGAGGAAAAAGAAATTTTCTAAGGGATAAGCACTAAACTATTCGATTCTGTTTCAGTCACAAAACTAAATTATTTTCAAAAGATAATTACTATTATTAAAATGTTTAAGACTCTGATATCGATTACATAAGTTATCAGTACCTAATTTTTCTCAATTAGTAGCATTAATGCGTTGAGGTTCTAGGTTCCTCACACAGTCCACCCACCACACACATGTGTTTTGCTTTGACCCGGATTTCGCTGATGATAAAAGTGAGACATATTCGTAACAAATGCTAAATATCTCAAGAAATGTCTTCTCCAAGTTGTAGATAGTACCTGCGGTAGTCCATAAATTGCTTAATTCAAATGGCTCAAATGGTTCTGAGCACTATGGGACTTAACTTCAGAGGTCATCAGTCCCCTAGAACTTAGAACTACTTAAACCTAAGTAACCTAAGGACATCACAAATATCCACGCCCCAGGAAGGATTCAAACCTGCGACCGTAACGGTCGCTCGGTTCCAGACTGTAACGCCTAGAACCGTTCGGCCACCCCGGCCGGCAATTGCTTAATTACTCGCTTCGAAACAGATAAGTGAGTTAATTGACAGCACGATACAGCAGTAACTACATAAGAGCTACTCTTTGCTGTACACCGTCTTCCTCTTATTATTAATGTTATTACTACTAGTGGCTGCAGTCAGACACGAAGCATTAGCAGCGTGAAGTCTTCCAATTTTTTGCAAGTTCAGAAGTAAGGAGTGCAGCAATCATGTTATTTACGAATAGTAAGAATAGTGCACACATGACTACGATTTTAGATGGGAATTCAGGATGCAAGTCAAGCAAGTGCCGCAATGGAGAGGTCTAATGCAGTGGAAGTATGTTTGTAACAAGTTCCTACCCTCACTATGGATAGTTAGGGTGGTGTCACCGCCAGACACCACACTTGCTAGGTGTAGCCTTTAAATCGGCCGCGGTCCGTTAGTATACGTCGGACCCGCGTGTCGCCACTATCAGTGATTGCAGACCGAGCGCCGCCACACAGCAGGTCTAGTGTATAGAGACTCCCTAGTACTCGCCCCAGTTGTACAGCCGACTTTGCTAGCGATGGTTCACTGGCTACATACGCTCTCATTTGCAGAGACGACAGTTTAGCATAGCCTTCAGCTACGTCATTTGCTACGACCTAGCAAGGCGAAATATTCAGTTATTATTGATATTGATATTGTGAATCATGTACCGTCAAGAGCGAGGTTCATCATTAATCGATTACAGTTAAGTATCAAACTAAGTACGTCCGCTTTCTGAATTCTAGTTCCTTGTCATGTTCCAGACCTCACGTCAGTATAGTTCTTTCCTCCTCACGCCAGCCTGCGTGAACTAAATCGGCGTGCATTTCGGCCTCCTCTCGTAACACGGTGTTGGCTCTTGTGCCAACGCTATAGTTAGCTTTGTTATCTGAAAAGGACTTGTGGATAGCACTTGCGATTCACCACGAACTCCTCCGCTATTCATTCTAACACCCCCCACCCCTTCTCCCATACACAAGGACACACACACACACACACACACACACACACACGCACAGATACACACACACACACACACACACACACACACACACACACAAACTAAATGCTATTCATCTTTCATCCTTTAAAAAGTGAAAGTGTTCGAAGAAAAGTTTTTCTTTCTGCAATGGCTCAAAATGGTTCAAATGGCTCTGAGCACTATGGGACTTAACATCTGAGGTCATCAGTCCCCTAGAACTTAGAACTACTTAAACCTAACTAACCTAAGGACATCACACAACACCCAGTCATCACGAGGCAGAGAAAATCCCTGACCCCGCCGGGAATCGAACCCGGGAATTTCTGCTTTTGGTTATTATATAGGAGAGTGGGGTGAACAGACCGGGGGGGGGGGGGGCTACTAGCTAATGTCTGACTGCACTCAGGAGTAATGGTCTAAGAAAGATTGGGAACCACTGTACTAGAGGGTAGACGACGCAACATCTTCAAACAGTGTAAGAGGACTATACCGATTGCCCCCTAAATAGTTTACTTTGCTTTGAGTTTCCCGGTACTCGCAAGAAAATCGCACAGGGAAATCACTTGAACAAGTAGCTCACTAAATGCGGCCGCAGCAGGTGGGATGGGAGACTCTTGTTAGTCACGCAGGGGCGAAGCCTGCAGCTCGCGGCAGCGGCGTATCGCTCCATCTCCGGCCAGCGCGGCTGCCGCTGTGTGTGCTACCTGCGCGCCGGCCGCTGCCGATATGCAAATGCCGACCAACTCGCCGGCCCGATACCCGATGACTGACGAGCAAGCAGCCGCGTCCCGTAAAGGGTAGCTAGCCACCGGCTCTTTGTAGCCGCACTGCAATCCACTCTAGTGTACCGCCTCAGGCGGAAAACGATGCTCTCGTGCATACGGCTGCGTGTACTCCATGACCTTGCCTCGGTATCTGGGACAGTGGAGTGCTTAAAGCCGAAGAGCCACCAACACGGTATCAGCGGTCGAATGTGCGGAGGGGGAAGGTTACGTAGTATCGGACAGCGTACTGCATCGGACGTGACAAGTTTCTACATTCTACATCTACATCTACATTTATACTCCGCAAGCCACCCAACAGTATGTGGCGGAGGGCACTTTACGTGTCACTGTCATTACCTCCCTTTCCTGCTCCACTCGCGTATGGTTCGCGGGAAGAACGACTGCCGGAAAGCCTCCGTGCGCGCTCGAATCTCTCTAATTTTGCATTTGTGATCTCCTCGGGAGGTATAGGTAGGGGGAAGCAATATAGTCGATACCTCATCCAGAAACGCACTCTCTCGAAACCTGGACAGCAAGTTACACCGCGATGCAGAGCGCCTCTCTTGCAGAGTCTGCCACTTGAGTTTGCTAAACATATCCGTAACGCTATCACGCTTACCAAATAACCCTGTGACGAAACGTGCCGCTCTTCTTTGGATCTTCTCTATCTCCTCCTTCAACCCGACCTGGTACAGATCTCACACTGATGAGCAATACTCAAGTATAGGTCGAACGAGTTTTTGTAAGCCACCTCCTTTGTTGATGGACTACATTTTCTAAGGACTCTCCCAATGAATCTCAACCTGGTAGCCGCCTTACCAACAATTACTTTTATATGATCATTCCACTTCAAATCGTTCCGCACGCACACTCCCAGATATTTTACAGAAGTAACTCCAACCAGTATTTGTTCCGCTATCATATAACCATACAATAAAGGATCCTTCTTTCTATGTATTCGCAATACATTACATTTGTCTATGTTAAGGGTCAGTTGCCACTCCCTGCACCAAGTGCCTATCCGCTGCAGATCTTCCTGCATTTCACTGCAATTTTCTAATGCTGCAACTTCTCAGTATACTACAGCATCATCCTCGAAAAGCCGCATGGTTTAGCTGCATTTTGACTACATCGTAAGGTACAAAATATACTCTACCGCTAGTGACAGCACCTGTACCGCCGCTGCAGAGTGAACTATGGAGCAACAGGACCGCTCACGCGATCTTGAATCAAAACAACAGTGAATATCAGTGTGACCAGTTATCTGTTCTAGTAATTTTTTTGTTTCACTTTGAAGATAAGACCGCTTCAGCGGCAAGCGCTTTATTTATAGAAAAGTTCGCGTTGAGCTGAATTTTGGCTACATCGTACGGTACAAAATGTACAAATTAATGGAAAAAATTATTGTTGTATATCTTTGTTTAGAAGTTCTAATACCTACTACGCTGAACTATTTTACAATCACTCACGTGCTGCTTTTCCATGGACACATTGGCCCAAATAACAAAAGTTTCTACAAATTTACGTCGTCGGCCGCTGTGGACAAGCGGTTCCAGGCTCTTCCGTCTGGAACCGTGCGACAGCTACGGTCGCAGATTCGAATCCTGCCTCGGGCATGGATGTGTGTGACGTCCTTAGGTTAGTTAGGTTTAAGTAGTTCTTAAGTTCAAGTGGCTGATGACCTCAGATGTAAAGTTCCATAGCGCTCAGAGCCATTTTGAACAAATTTACGTCAGTTGTAACATATTGTAAGGTACTACCCAGTTTTTTCAACAGACCAGCCATTGGTTTACATGTCTAGTTATCAGCGAATGCGCATGTGCACGAACGTTCTCTGCATGTCGCTATATGGCATTTCGTCAGTTCCGTCTGGACACGCCCCCTATTAGTACACATCCTGTGCGCGCGCTTGTGGTGCAGCCATTTGCCATCTGGTTTCGTAATCCGATGCTTTCTGTCGACTGAGCTTTTTTGGTATGACACGATACTAAGCCTTGTTTCACCTCATCTCATTTTCGTGCTACGCTTAAAAATAGTTTTGTATTTCGCGTTTTTAGGGGACGACAGTTTAAGACTGGGTAACTGGGGTTTTTACTAGTACGTTTTACTATCTGTTTTAGGTAAATGAGGAACCGTGGGCTGCTTAATTTTACATTACCCCATAGATGCTCGTATACGGTCGATTTTTAACATTTTTTTGGTACATGGGGACCCGTTAGCTCAGCAGATACTGTTGTCATAGTGAGTGAAATTTATTAACATTTTACCTGTCTGAAAGATTTTTTAATTAGAAATTTCTTCTTTTTATCTTTCGTCATTTATAGATATCACGGGAGCATATCACAGGAGCGTTCAATGTCATTTTTTGCTTTTTTGTGTTTCATGTCCGCTACTTAGAGAAAAACTGCTGATATGGACGATGTGTTGTCTGTTTCTCTTTTGTCAATAGGAACATGACTTGATTATGTTTGCATGTTCATCACGTACAGCTTTTCATTTCAGTTAGCTTTTCTTGCCTTTTTGTATATTACCTCGTATAGTCTGCACCTGATGATGTAGCTAAGACGCTGTGAAAACATTGTGCCTATAAATGAAGAGCTCACAGCTGAAGCCGCCTTAATTTCAAAATGATATATCCAGGGGGTGGCTGCCCTGGTTACAAAATGCATGTTCCTAGTGAGGTTTCCGGTGTACTTAATTAACTTTCGATTGCTATCATTCCTTTGGGAATAAGTTTAAAAATGGCTCTGAGCACTATGCGGCTTAACTTCTGAGGTCGTCAGTCGCCTAGAACTTAGAACTAATTAAACCTAACTAACCTAAGGACATCACACACATCCATGCCCGAGGCAGGATTCGAACCTGCGACCGTAGCAGTCTCGCGGTTCCGGACTGCGCGCCTAGAACCGCTAGACCACCGCGGCCGGCGTTGTGAATTCTCTGCTGCAGTTGCTGAGGTACTCATTTATTCAGCAATAATAACATGAAACAATATGTGAAAGGAAGGATACAAATAGGGTATAGTATCGGCTTTTCAGATTTGAATGTATTTTAAAACTCTTTAATTAAAAGTTTAATAAAGATGTATTATTTCGATATGTGACCGTGAATCACGTGAAACGGCCATTATGTATTACGGGAGCTTATACAAGCTAAGGGTATAACCAGTTCATCAAATGAAGGAAAGTCGATTGGTTAGAAAAGGGGTTTTCAACCTTCTTTACCCACCTTTGTATGTCTGTTAGCAGTAAAATTGTCTAACTACCCGAATCCAAAGACGTCTAACAGTAAGAACTTGGAAAGTCAATGAAGGTCAAAAAGGTGGCATGAAAATCCATTTACAGAAGGTATTCGAAGTGATGACCATTTGTATCAATGCAGTGCTACAATCTTCTTATCATGGGTTGAGTGGTATTGCTTATCACATCGACACTTATCGAAACACACGCTCTGACAATTCTCTCTCGCATATCTTCAGGTGTAGTTGGAACGTCCTTATAAACAATATCTTTTACGAATCTCCACAAGAAAAACTCCAGAGGCGTCAAGTCCGTCGAACGAGCCGGCCACGGCATATCTCCTCGGCGTCCAATCCAACGATTTGGGAATTGTCTCTGCAACTCATTTCTAGCCATCAGCGAAAAATGTGCCGGACACCCATCGTGTTGATACCACATTCTGTTCCTTGTTCCTAAAGGTATTTCTTCCAATGACAGACCTAATGTTCCTTGCAGGAATGTGGTGTACTCCCTACCATTAAGATTTCCTTCGATGAATAGGGGCCTATAATTCTGTCATCCAGAATCCCACATCATACATTCACCGACCACAGTTTTTGATGTGCAACTTGACGCAGCCAAAATGGATTTTCAGTTGCCCAATAATGCATGTTATGCAAATTAAAATTTTCATGGTTCGTGAATGTAGCATCGTCAGCAAATAAAATCAAATTAATAAATGTGTCATCCCTCTAAATCTGAAGTTGAGACCACCGGCAGAATTCAATGCGTCGCATACAATCCGTACCAGTTATTTCTTGGCTCAAAAATGGTTCAAGTGGCTCTGAGCACTATGCGACTTAACTTCTGAGGTCACCAGTCGCCTAGAACTTAGAACTAATTAAACCTAACTAACCTAAGGACATTACACACATCCATGCCCGAGGCAGGATTCGAACCTGCGACCGTAGCGGACGCGCGTTTCCAGACTGCAGCGCCTAGAACCGCACGGCCACTCCGGCCGGCAAATTTCTTGGTGGAGACTAATATGGTAAGTATGATGTTTATGGCGATGCAGAACACGAAGAACACTACTCTGGCTCATGCCAGATTCCCTTGCGATCTGACGCGAACTAACACAGGGATTCCGAACCACGGAGGAAAGAATACGGGCCGGCCGGTGTGGCCGTGCGGTTCTAGGCGCTTCAGTCTGGAACCGCGTGACCGCTACGGTCGCAGGTTCGAATCCTGCCTCGGGCATGGATGTGTGTGATGGCCTTAGGTTAGTTAGGTTTAAGTAGTTCTAAGTTCTAGGGGACTGATGACCACAGATGTTAAGTCCCATAGTGCTCAGAACCATTTGAACCATTTTTTTTTTAAAGAATACGAATTTCCGTTTCCTCGTTAGTAACTTTCCTTTTCTGGATATGCTTCCCATGCGTTAAAGATCCAATTGTTCTCAACTTATCATACACATGTTTAAATGTACGACGTGTAGGGTGAGTACGTTGAGGATATCAGCGTTTAAGTCTGTAGCTCTCACTGAATTTCGATGGCATTCTCCGTAAATGAGAAGCATATCGACTTGTGCTTCGAAGGGATACATCATTTACATTCGCTTGATTCGACGATACTAGTCTTACCATTTCCATTAGTGCTGTACGGTCGAATGGTGTTTACTTGGCAGTGGCAATGCCGATGTGATAAGGAATACCACTCAATCCATGACAAGAGGATTGCAGCACTGCACTGATACCAATGGTCATCACTTCGAACACCTTCTGTAAATGGGCGTTCATGCCACCTTTTTGACCTTCGTTGACTTTCAAAGATCTTACTGGTACACATCATTGGATTCGTCTCGATAGCCGCTATCAGAAAATAAGTGCCAAACTATAGTATCCCATTAAAAAAAAATTGACCTTCATATCTCTGAAGCAACCCCCCCCCCCCCCCCTAGCAACAAAGAACCAACTTCACATTATTGTCCCCGTTGTCCCATGCAACTTTTGTCCCACAAACTTTTCAGCTCCTATCATACTTTCAGAGTTATTCTTGGTGGCAACAGATAGTGACTCACCCTGTACATTGCTATAGTGACTACCATATAATGCGCGCTGTACCATGCAGCTGAGGTTACATTATGCATGGTTTCCTCCGAGAGTGTGGTACTGTTCCTCATACATCATGCCCCAGCGCCCTCTCATACCTTAGTAATTAGTAATGTTGTGTCCGATTCACTTCTCTTGCTGCCTCACCTTGTAATGGATTGATACAGCGTTGTACACAATGGCTCTGTATTCGAATTGAGACCTTGCTGAAATGCAAATGGCAAAGGCTGGCTGACAGCAAGGTTGTACTAGGAGACTTATCCCCGAGGACAACAACCACTGCATTCAATGTTTGCAACAGTGTTTCGCTGTTTGTCTGAGACAGGATCGATTCAGGAAGCAGGAAATCATGAAGGACATACCCGAAATGTTCGGACACCAGACCTATGGGAAAATATGATTAACACTGCGGAAGGCGACCGCCGTGTCAGTACCAGACAGTTGGCCCGCCAGTAGAGGGCAAGCCAGACGACAGTGTGGAACATTCTCCATGACAATTGTTAATACACTTATCAGTTTCAGGGTGTGCAGGGCTTATTAGCGACAGGATTTCTACTTCGAGAGCAGTTTTGCCACTGGTTTCTTCACCAGGCAGGCACGGTACCGGGATTTGTGTCACCCATCCCACTCACAGATCAGGCTACCTTTACGCGAAGTGACGTCTTCAACTTTCATAACAGTCGTCTGTGAGACAGTATACAGAACCCCCATGTTATAGTGACAGAGAATCATTAGCATTTGTGCAGCCGGAATGTGTGGGCCGGGACAACTGGCGACCTATTTTGGGACCAGTCTTCCTTCCACGTCGCCTAACAGGCCGGAACTACCGGCGTTTCTTGTGGGTGACTTTGCCTCCACTGCAGGAAGAAGTGCCATTGATGATTCTAAGGGTTATGTGGCTGCTACATGATGGTGCTCCAGCCCACTTCGCCGTTAACGGCGGACACATCTCGGTCGTGTCTTCCCTGCCCGATAGATCGGACGACGGAGTCCAGTTGCATAGCCTGGTCTTTCACCGAATCTCATCCGGTGCGGTTTCTGGTTATGGGGCCATCTCAAAAGTATCGTGTGTGCAGAGCCGTTCCAGATGTGGACACACTGGAGGTTTGTATTCATGCTACCTTTGACAATGTTCGGATGCAGCATGGCCGACGGAGCGTGTGGGACAGAACATGCCACGGTGCGTACACACATACGTTGAGGCACATCGAAACTATTTTCAGCAGATACTGAACTTTGGCTGCATGGTACAGCGCGTATTAGACCGCAGTCTCTGTAACAAAATATGATTGAATAAATGGTCTCGCAAGGAAACGATGTGTCTCTGGACACACACACACACACACACACATATATATATATATATATATATATATATATATATATATATATATATATATATATATATATATAGGGTGTTACAAAAAGGTACGGCCAAACTTTCATTCCTCACACACGAACAAAGAAAAGATGTTATGTGAACATGTGTCCGGAAACGCTTAATTTCCATGTTAGAGCTCATTTTAGTTTGTTCCACCTGCGCTCAATGGAGCACGTTATCATGATTTCATACGAGATACTCTGTCTGTGCTGCTAGAACATGTGGCTTTAAAAGTACGACACAACATGTGGTTCATGCACGATGGAGCTCCTGCGCATTTCAGTGGAAGTGTTCGTACGCTTCTCAACAACAGATTCGGTGACCGATGTATTGGTAGAGGCGGACCAATTCCATGGCATCCACGCTCTCCTGACCTCAACCCTCTTGACTTTCATTTATGGGGGCATTTGAAAGCATTTGAAAGCTCTTGTCTACGCAACCCCGGTACCAAATGTAGAGACTCTTCGTGCTCGTATTGTGGACGGCTGTGATACAATACGCCATTCTCCAGGGCTGCATCAGCGCATCAGGGATTCCATGCGACGGAGGGTGGGTGCATCGTCGCTAACGGAGGACATTTTGGACATTCCCTGTAACAAAGTATTTAAAGTCACGCTGGTACGTTCTGTTGCTGTGTGTTTCCATTCCATGATTAATGTGATTTGAAGAGAAGTAATAAAATGAGCTCTAACATGGAAATTAAGCGTTTCCGGACATATGTCCACATAACATATTTTCTTTCTTTGTGTGTGAGGAATGTTTCCTGAAAGTTTGGCCGTACCTTTTTGTAACACCCTGTATATAAAATTCAATATGAAAATGTTTTTAGTTCATTACTTTCTTACTGGATCTCAGAATTCAACCGTTTTTTGTGAGAGCACAAGTATTAACAGCATATCTATCGCTTCAATTTACCTTTCCCATCCCTTCCAGATTCATACAGTCAATGCAAATGAAACTAATAGGTCTCTTCCTAGACAAGACACAGAGTCAGTAACCCTCTTGTAGCCTATTCAGAGCGTGAGCATCTCCCTGTAATTATTAATTATTCATGGTATGTACAGATTTCCTACACTGTAGAGCTTAGTTCATAATGTAGATTTTTGTAATCCCATGTCTCAGATGTGATGAAGTGCCTGGGATTATTAACGGCTTGAATTCAAAAGAAATCGAGAAACAAGTTTTGTATCTATTTACCGATATCTATAAATGCAAGTGTAATTAGGGTACTTGTTATTAACGACTCAGAATGTAACGATAAAAATATGCGCTACTGTCAGAAGTGTATGTTCTGTATCGTGACAACAGTGTTACAGTGTAAGGTAAATACTTTAACTAAAATGATCCGTTACGTAGGACTCGCCCGCTCATGGACTTTATCCACAGTGTGATGTTTATCTAAGGCGCTGCAGTCATGGACTGTGCGGCTGGTCCCAGCGGAGGTTTGAGTCCTCCCTCGGGCATGGGTGTGTGTGTTTGTACTTAGGATAATTTAGGTAAAGTACTGTGTAAGCTTATGGACTGATGACCTTAACAGTTAAGTCTGATAAGATTTCACACACATTTGAACATTTTGAATCTGATGTTTAAGCATGACAGATAATCCCAAAAGTACTTCACAGTGGGCAGTGTAAGGACCAAGCTTTGAAAGATGAGAAACCTAAGATGGAGAAAGGAATATAAAGACGGAGATGCTGGACAGCAACTTACTGAGCTGGAAAATCCTGTCAGTCGCTGTTGCGCGAGACGAAAGTTATAGGCATGTGCTTTTGCCATATTCCTCGTAAACTACGAAATAAGTTACTCAACAGTCATCAGTATTAGGTTCCATTAGATGCTTTGGGAAAGTCAATATCATTAAAGACTGGGGATCTCAAGCTGACTTCTTATTTCCAGACTTCCAAAAGCCTTCGAACACTGTCCTTCGCAAGAAGCTTCTAATTAAACTGTGAATATGAAGTGTCGTATCATAAGTGCTATTGAATCCTTGATGGCGTCTCAGAAAGCTCACAGTAGATAGTAACTGACGGGAAGTCATTAGTGAAATAGAAGTGATACGTTAGAAGTTCCCAGTTTCTTATCTACGTATACGATGTACACTATGTGATCAAAAGTATCCGGACACCCCGTAAAACATACGTTTTTCATATCAGCTGAATTTTGGTGCCACCTACTGCCAGGTACTCCATATCAGAGACCTCAGTAGTCATTAGACATCGTGAGAGAGCTGAATGGGGCGCTCCGCGGAACTCACGGACTTGGAACGTGGTCAGGTGATTGCGTGTCACTTGTGTCATACGTCTGTACGCGAGATTTCCACACTCCTAAACATCCCTAGGTCACTGTTTCCGATATGATGGAGATGTGGAAACGTGAAGGGACACGTGAAGCACAAAAGCGTACAGGCCGACCTCGTCTGTTGACTGGCAGAGACCGCCGATAGTTGAAGAGGGTCGTATTGTGTTATAGGCAGACATCTATCCAGACCATCACACAGGAATTCCAAACTGCATCAGGATCCACTGCAAGTACTATGACAGTTAGGCGGGAGGTGAGAAAACTTGGATTTCACGGTGATGCTGTTGCTCATAAGCCACACATCACGCCGGTAAATGCCAAACGACGTCTCGCTTGGTCTAAGAAGCGCAAACATTGGGCGATTGAACAGTGGAAATACGTTGTGTGGAGTGACGAATCACGGTACACAATGTGGCGATCCGATGGCAGGGTGTGGATATGGCGAATGCCCGGTGAACGTCATCTGCCAGCGTGTAGTGCCAACAGTAAAATTCGGAGGAGGTGGTGTTACGGTGTGGTCGTGTTTTTGATGGAGGGGCTTGGACCCCTTGTTGGTTTGGGTGGCACTATCACAGCACAAGCCTACATTGATGTTTTACGTACCTTCTTACTTCCCACTGTTGAAGAGCAATTTGGGGATGGCGACTGCATCTTTCAACACGATCGAGCTCCTGTTCATAATGCACGGCCTCTGGATTATAGGTTACATGACAATAACATCCCTTTAATGGAGTGGCCTGCACAAAGTCCTGACCGGAATCCTATAGAACACCTTATGTTTTGGAACGCCGATTTCGTGCCAGGCCTCACCGACCGACATCGACACCTCTCCTCATAGCTGCACTCCGTGAAGAAAGGGCTGCAATTCCCAAGAATCCTTCCAGCACCTGGCTGAACGTATGCCAGCGAGAGTAGAAGCTCTCATCAAGGCTAAGCGCGAGCCGAGACCATACTGAATTCCAGCATTACCGATGGAGGGCGCCACGAAGTTGTAAGTCATTTTCAGCCAGGTGTCCGGACACTTTTGATCACATAATATAAATCCGAGCAGCCTTCTTAGATAATTTGCAGATGACACTGCCGTTCCCTGTCTAGTAAATTCAAAAGATAAAAACCAACTGCAAAATGATTTTGCCATCTGTTCGATTAAAAAGAGACAAGTAACCCAGAGAATAAAAAGTGTGCAGCCCTCCGCATGACTATTGCAAAAAATGCTTTAAATTTCGGCTACACGATAAATCACATAAATTTAAAGGTTTTTGATTCAACTAAATACCTATGCATTACAATTTAGAACGATTATTTGAAACATTTTGTGGGGAAGGTGAAGCAAAGCCTGCGTTTTGTTTGCATGACGGAAAATTCAACAAATCTAGTAAGAAAACTGCCTACACTATGTTTGTTGTTCCTCTTCTGGAGTGTTGCTGTGCAGTATGGGATTCATACTATATAGGATATACGGAGAACATCGAAAAAGTTCAGGAACGGCAGGACCGTTTGTATTACCACTAAACAGTGATACAGTGATGAGAATGTCACCGCCACGATATGTGAGTTGGGATGGTAATCATTAAAGCAAAGACGTTATTCGTTGCGGCGACATCTTTTCATAACATTCAAGTCGTCATCTTTCTCCTACGAATGCGAAAATATTCTTTTTTACTTCCACCTAATGAATCGTTTGAAATTGGTTCTATGATTCCTCTGCCAAGCATGTTAGTGTGAAGTACATATTAGTATATACACTTTGTGGCTTTTTGCAAGGATATCCAGTGTCAAAAAATCTTATTTGTAGGAATTGAGCGCTGAATTTTAGAAAAACATTTGAATGTCATTAATGCTGTTAATACTTTATTCTGCCGTCTCTTATTGGGCCCTAATAAATATGGTTGTAAATGCTGTTATTCTTGATATCTAAAAGTTCTCTAGCAATTTTTTTAATTGGAATGTTCCGACTTTGGTTGTTTTTGAATTGAATTAGTTTATGTAACTATTAGAAGTTGGTTGTTTCGATGACATGTTTTAAATTACGAAATGTGCCTTGCTTTAGGCAATACAATAAAATCAGGTACTTATATAATTACAATCCATGAACGCTCTACATTTCACTCTTATCCTGGTATGTTAGTACAAAGAGAAATTCAATCAGATAATGCTGTATGTTACAATATTCAGAAGCGTTCTCCATATGGAAACATCACTGTGTGAACCACTCATTACTAAAGAAAGATAAAACATTTATCGCTCTGGTCATGTCCGACTGTAGATAACGGTGGTTTCCTGTTAACTAATCCCTAGGAGTATCAAATTTTACAGTTGAATTCTCTTTTGCTTTTTCGTCAGCTGCTTGAATGGTGTCTGTCTCCATGTAGGCGTGACCAGGTTCAAGGAAATGGATTAATAACCCTCAACTTACTATTGCAGTTCATTTCCTTATATATTCAAGAGGAAGACTTGGAAATTATTATTCTTTTTCTGGCCACTGCAGGTGTCACTAAACATATTGATCTCAACGGCAGTACCTGTTCCAACAGCGAAAGTATGGAATATTCTTCACGAATGTGTACACTGATTATTTTTGCATGAGTACTGACTCGTTGATAACATGATATTGGTTTCGCGGACGAAATATTCTGTCGTTACAGTTAGACTTCGGTTACTCTAATATATAAAGCTAGGCAACTTACTTAACTGATTAAGTAACGTATCTCAAATCAATGAAAAACTGACATTGGTTGTAGGTTGCATTGAGCCATAGTTTAATCAAACCTATGTGGACACCCGTATGTAAAGCGAAATTAGCCACTAGCTGTCACAAAAGACGGACCTGCCGACGTAAAAGTAGGTGAGGAGTATTGTGCTGTCAGTAGAGAAGCTGTAACAGCGAAATGGGTTTGTCAGGATAACACAGTGACTCCAAAAGTGGCCCAGTCATTCGATTTCACCTTAGTAACAAATCCACGAGGGACATTTCTAACATTCCAAAGCTGCCCAAATCGACAGTTTGTGATGTGAATGTGAAATCGAAACGCAAAGGAACATTCAAAACCAAACTAGTCTGTTTGTAAAAAATCACATGAAATCAACGAATCACCTGCGAGTTCCCGAATGCTACCAGCAAGCTGACTAGCACTGTGATAGGGGGCAGCGAGTTAAAAAGGATGAGTATAGTGATCGAGCAGCTCCTCGTAGGCCACACAACGTTGCAGTCAATTCTAAGCGACTCTTGAGGTGGTGTAAAGTGAAGAGCGATGACAATGGACTGTGGTTGTCTAGGAACGAGGATCTGGAGAGATGAACTAAGCTATACTCTGTGGCAATCAGATGGAAGCTTTTAGCTTTGGCAAATGCATGTAGTACATTACCTCCCATCACGTATAGCACCAACTGGGAAGTATGGAGGTGATGGAGTTACGATAACGGGAAGTTTCTCGTTGTTATGGTGCGATCCCTTACTGCGCCTCAGAAAATTCTACATGAGGAAGGATATGGACATACTTCACTGCAGTTGTATACTGTGTGCGGTAGAATAACAGTTCAAAGACGATGACTGTACCAGCATAGCCGGCCGAAGTGGCCGTGCGGTTAAAGGCGCTGCAGTCTGGAACCGCAAGACCGCTACGGTCGCAGGTTCGAATCCTGCCTCGGGCATGGATGTTTGTGATGTCCTTAGGTTAGTTAGGTTTAACTAGTTCTAAGTTCTAGGGGACTAATGACCTCAGCAGTTGAGTCCCATAGTGCTCAGAGGCATTTGAACCATTTTTGTACCAGCATGACAATGGACTCTTCATAAGGTAACACATGTGAGGCAATCGTCTGTAGAAAATATCATTCTTCAAATGGAGAGGCCTGAACCCAACTGAACATATTTGGGATGAGTTAGAATGTCAGCTTCGCCCCAGATGGCAGTGTCCAATACCATAGTCTTCGCTGGTATCGGCTCTTGAGGAAACATTCAGATATGTCATTCAAAGTGTTACTGCAGATCACCAGCTGTCTCAAAGGCGAATGGTTCAAATGGCTCTGAGCACCATGGGGCTTAACATCTGAGGTCATCAGTCCTCTAGAACTTAGAACTACTTAAACCTAACTAACCTAAGGACATCACACACATCCACATCCGAAGCATGATTCGAACTTGCGACCGTAGCGGTCGCGCGGTTCCCGACTGAAGCGCCTAGAACCGCTCTCACAAAGGCGAAGGACCGACAGATAGCACATTAATGTTCACTTAAAAGTGATAAGTGTCCAGACACTTTTGATCAGATAGTGTAGATGTAGATTTAATCACGCAGAATTTAGGAGACTACACTACTTTTTTACATGATATGTGGAGGGGGTGGTCCTTACGGATTAGCCACACCCCAGTGCACACGCCCCAATTCGCAGGGAGCTGGCTAGGAAGGCAGAGACCCTCGTGATTGATGCAGCCGTTGCTCACGCTACACGGTGGTCCCTTCCACGCGGCGCGCCGCACCCTATACCGAACAAATGCGCTGCCACCACAATACCCGTAACTGCTCTACAAGACGCTATTGTCTCAGCATGCACGTAACAAAGCATCGGTGTTCCTCGAATGACAGAGGTTATTCTAATGAGCCCAATATATAACTGCTGCCGACGCACGTGAGCCCGCCAGCGCGGCACAAGAGAACGCACGCAACCCCGCGCCCAGATGGCGACCGCGACAGGATGGGCGCATTAATCTGCCACTCTGCGCCCACCCCACTGTGTACCTCTTATTGGCCGCAATTATTAATTTCGAAATCGCTGCTTCTCTTTTAAAGGGCCACGCCCATAGACGAGAGGGGAAAGTCGGTTGGGCCGTGCCCACGCTGTACAATGGCGTCGTGCTCGATTGTAGCATGGGCTTAAAAAAAAAAGACAGATATGGGTATCTCCGTAGCTCATTCTTTTTGCAATAGAAACAATGTGTAAGATAAACAGCGACGGAGTATGAAAGGGGCTGGGCAGGGAAGATAGGGTGAAGCGGCGGGTGATCAGGTAGAGTGCCCCCCCACATGCCGCGTATTAATCCGGTAGCGGCCCCCCGGAGTGGCCCCGTATTAATGGCCGGTGCGGCTCCAGAGGTGAGCGATGGGGCGCGATCTCGGCGCAGACGCTAAACACTCCATAACTCCGGCCGACAGCGGCGGCTGCGGCGCAAGAGGCGACCCATGGCGCATCGCCACCGTGCTGGGAACCCGGGGTCTCCGCGAGGACTTTGGTCTTTCCCAACAGGAATACCTAGCCTACAGGTAAAACACCATCGATAAGCGATTTATATTTAACCCGGAAATTGAAATAAGAACACCGTGAATTCATTGTCCCAAGAAGGGGAAACTTTATTGACACATTCCTGGGGTCAGATACATCACATGATCACACTGACAGAACCACAGGCACATAGACACAGGCAACAGAGCATGCACAATGTCGGCACTAGTACAGTGTATATCCACCTTTCGCAGCAATGCAGGCTGCTATTCTCCCATGGAGACGATCGTAGAGATGCTGGATGTAGTCCTGTGGAACGGCTTGCCATGCCATTTCCACCTGGCGCCTCAGTGGGACCAGCGTTCGTGCTGGACGTGCAGACTGCGTGAGACGACGCTTCATCCAGTCCCAAACATGCTCAATGGGGGACAGATCCGGAGATCTTGCTGGCCAGGGTAGTTGACTTACACCTTCTAGAGCACGTTGGGTGGCACGGGATACATGCGGACGTGCATTGTCCTGTTGGAACAGCAAGTTCCCTTGCCGGTCTAGGAATGGTAGAACGATGGGTTCGATGACGGTTTGGATGTACCGTGCACTATTCAGTGTCCCCTCGACGATCACCAGCGGTGTACGGCCAGTGTAGGAGATCGCTCCCCACACCATGATGCCGGGTGTTGGCCCTGTGTGCATCGGTCGTATGCAGTCCTGATTGTGGCGCTCACCTGCACGGCGCCAAACACGCATACGACCATCATTGGCACCAAGGCAGAAGCGACTCTCATCGCTGAAGACGACACGTCTCCATTCGTCCCTCCATTCACGCCTGTCGGGACACCACTGGAGGCGGGCTGCACGATGCTGGGGCGTGAGCGGAAGACGGCCTAACGGTGTGCGGGACCGTAGCCCAGTTTCATGGAGACGGTTGCGAATGGTCCTCGCCGATACCCCAGGAGCAACAGTGTCCCTAATTTGCTGGGAAGTGGCGGTGCGGTCCCCTACGGCACTGCGTAGGATCCTACGGTCTTGGCGTGCATCCGTGCGTCGCTGCGGTCCGGTCCCAGGTCGACGGGCACGTGCACCTTCCGCCGACCACTGGCGACAACATCGATGTACTGTGGAGACCTCACGCCCCACGTGTTGAGCAATTCGGCGGTACGTCCACCCGGCCTCCCGCATGCCCACTATACGCCCTCGCTCAAAGTCCGTCAACTGCACATACGGTTCACGCCCACGCTGTCGCGGCATGCTACCAGTGTTAAAGACTGCGATGGAGCTCCGTATGCCACGGCAAACTGGCTGACACTGACGGCGGCGGTGCACAAATGCTGCGCAGCTAGCGCCATTCGACGGCCAACACCGCGGTTCCTGGTGTGTCCGCTGTGCCGTGCATGTGATCATTGCTTGTACAGCCCTCTCGCAGTGTCCGGAGCAAGTATGGTGGGACTGACACACCGGTGTCAATGTGTTCTTTTTTCCATTTCCAGGAGTGTATTTAACCCGGAAATTGATGATACAGGGTGACAATTATTGAACAGTATAAAATAAAATTGTCATAACTTTTGAACCATTTACATTAGGACGTTCAGACTACACGGTTGGCCGCGGGGCATGATGGAAATCGGTATGCGCTGTGTGGCGTGGTTCAGCGACGAAGCCCACTTTCATTTGGATGGGTTCGTCAATAAGCAAAATTGGCTTATTTGGGGGACTGAGAACCGGCATTTCGCGATCGATAAATCTCTTCACCCTGAACGGGTGACTGTGTGGTGTGCAGTGTCCAGTGACGGAATAATCGGTGCGACATTCTTTGATGGCACGGTGATTAACGAACGATACGTGAAGGTTTTGGAAGACGATTTCATCCCCATTATCCAAAGAGACCCTCATCTCGATAAGATGTAGTTCATGCAAGACGGAGCTCGACCCCATCGAAGCTAGAGAGTGTTTGATGTCCTGGAGTAGCACTTTGAGGACAGCATTTCCGCTCTGGGGTACCCAGAGGTCACTGCCATGGGCCTCGATTGGCCACCATCTGAAAAATGCGATTCCTTTTTGTGCGGCCATATTGAAAACAAGGTGTACAGCAGAAACCCCGAGAACCACTGTTGAGCTGAAAACAATTCCGGAGGTCATCGACAGTATCGATGTTCCGACACTTCAGCGGGCCGTGAAGAATTTCGCTATTCATCTGCGCCATATCATGGCCAATGATGACAGGTATATCGAACGTGTCGTAACCTAAAACCGACTATCTGTAGTGACGTTTACATGTTGAATAAAGTGTATGCACGCCGTAGTTTGTAACTAATTTACGTCTCTTTTCGTGTATTTCGGTAATTGTCACCCTGTAGATTTATGAGCCAGCAAAGTTTCTGCTCTAAATGTTTTTGGAAATTGATGTTCCAAGGCTGTAATACATTAGATTAAAGACATATTTGTGTAGATACGCTGCAGTATACACCCTTACCTTATCGTTATCCATCTCCTACTGACAACGAGGATATATGAGATAATACACGAGTACATATAAGCCAATATAACTTTTACTGCTTGAGTGATAATTGAGCCAAATATTGCACATGTTATGATTATGTTATTGACTATTTTTTGGCTTTTTTTCGATTTTCTTTGTCAAATAATTTGAACAGGACGATGCTGGATTGTTTTAGAACACTTACTATCACGCGAGGAACGTTTTCTGAAAGGTTGTTGTGGTTATCACTTTCAAAATACGGTAAGTTATTCTTAGTATTCAGATAAACAAATCCGTGTGTCAGGTTTTTAATATCAGTCTTAGAACACACTTCACAACTTTTTAAATTTATGTGTAGGATGCATAGCATTTTTTCACAAATATTTAAATAAGTATGACATAACATACTTTCAAAAATTTTGTACCACAGGAAGCTGTGATATGGTATTTATAAAGTCTGTACCAAATTTCACATTTTCATCTGCAATGGAAAAATGAAAGTTGTGAAACACAAAGCAAAAAGATTTTATTACCATTTATGCCAGAAACAAGTACCTTAATTTTGGCCATAATCATAATTTGGTCCTTCTGCTCCGTATATAGCTGATTTATTCTAGTCTGATCTTCTGGCGTTCTCTTTTGGCAATATCCTTTACTCAGAACTAGGAACACGCATATCAGGAATCTCTTTCAATACGTTTTCAGTGAAGCAACCTGCATCAGATCTTAATCCTCTAAGGGTTCTGATTCTTCCAGTGTTACCATAATTCAATCACTGAACACCATCGAAGCAACATATGGGGAAATTTTAACAGTAGCAGATGATCAAACGGTTATCTTTGGGCGTCTCTTCTAAATGTGGATATTTTAGTTTTCGTTCAGCTTTTTTGTTTCAAGATATGTGCATTTCGTTAATAAGTCGTAATTAATCGCATCGTAAGTGAACTCACTGGTTATTATAACTCTTCAGTTGTCGTCTCTGGTGGCAGGAAATAATAGAATATCGCAAACAAGGATAGAGTGGTACATAAAAAGGACGTGGCACTGCGCATAGGTTGAAACAAGATGGCCTTTACGTCATTTGTGGCACGAATCTAACTCTGAAAATTAGGAACAGTATTTCTAACATGCTGCACAACTATCTGATGGCAAAACAGACGTTAACATTTTGATCAATTTTACATATGTACCCCTTTAAATAACTACGTGTTATTTTGATTTTTCCAGTGTTTCTTCAGTAGATCAGGGTGCCGTTGTTTCCGAATATCTTACCAGCATGTTCTAGTTTTTTGTTTTCATTTTCTTTGGAGATTGGAATCTCAAAATTTCTTTCGGAACCTTGTCTCTCTTTAAAATTTTGTATTCTCCCATTATCATCTATTTCAAATCACTTACGACTTCTTGAATCCACCTGCACCAGGGAGACATTTATTTTTGGTTGACATATTCAAACATTCTCTTTCTTACATCCGAACTAGATGACCGTAAAACAAAATCTCATCTTTAAATTTCGTTGTTCAATTTTTCTTGCGTACATCTTCAGTACTGTCGTCCCTCTATTCACCGTTGTGTTTTAATGGCACCAATATTTTACTAATTATTGTCCTTTTTTTCTGCTCCATGTTATCTGTTTCTTCTGTGTTAACCAAATCCACGCGTGTGGTTGCGTGTAAGACTTGCGGTTTTATTATTATAAAATTGTGCTTAAACTTAGCTTGAGAAGATATAGATTTTTCACAGTGCACGTTTTTATCCAACGCAAAATCCATTTCTATCTTCACTACCCTGAAACTATTAGCTTCACCTTCACCGCTGATCTCGTTTATTTTCTCCCCAAGAAATTTAAATTTATTGATTGTTTTAATTTTTCTGTAGTCTCTGTTCATGAAATCAGTCTCTTTTATATATCTGATAAGTTTTGTTTCTGACTACAATCTTGACCTATTCATCTGCAACTCTTTTCAAAATGTTGATTTTCTGTTGCCATTGTTGTATCTACAAATAGTATTGCTAGACAGTCGGCAATAGCTGAACAATAAATTATGATATTCTTGTTTGTATTGGCCAGTTGCAATTTTATCATTTACTTCCCACTTTTTGGGTTCTGCTCCCCGCTATCCGGTCGCCTTTTCCAGGACATAACATTATTTCGGTCTGTACGGACCGAACTGGTACTGGTACCGGTCAAAAATACGTTATAACACTTCGCTTCTGATGTCTTAGTGTTAATATACTCATAACATGATACACTGAGGGGGGAAAAAATCGCAACAACAAGAGGGAGTTCTGCTACATAAACGAAAGTTGGTAGGCGTGTTTCTACATCTGGAAGACGATGTCTATTCAAATTTCGCAGCAGTCATATACGAGTAAGAGTGGCACTCGTAACGTCTTTATGAGGGGAGCAAGTCAGGTTTGCTTTAAACACACGCTGTAACGGTCGTGAGTGTTACTTACATTTGAGATTGGAAGTGGTGAGTTGATGTCAGTCGAGAATATCTTTAAGGCGACACAGGTGCCATTATCAACAGCTCACTGATTAGATTAGATTAGATTAGATTAATACTAGTTCCATGGATCATGAATACGATATTTCGTAATGATGTGGAACGAGTCGAATTTTCCAATACATGACATAATTAGGTTAATTTAACAACATACTTAAGTTAATATAACTACTTTTTTTGTGTTTTTTTATTTTTATCTTTTTATTTTTTTTATTTTTTTAATATTTTTTTTCTTAATTTATATCTAAAAATTCCTCTATGGAGTAGAAGGAGTTGTCATTCAGAAATTCTTTTAATTTCTTCTTAAATACTTGTTGGTTATCTGTCAGACTTTTGATACTATTTGGTAAGTGACCAAAGACTTTAGTGCCAGTATAATTCACCCCTTTCTGTGCCAAAGTTAGATTTAATCTTGAATAGTGAAGATCGTCCTTTCTCCTAGTATTGTAGTTATGCACACTGCTATTACTTTTGAATTGGGTTTGGTTGTTAATAACAAATTTCATAAGAGAGTATATATACTGAGAAGCTACTGTGAATATCCTTAGATCCTTAAATAAATGTCTGCAGGATGATCTTGGGTGGACTCCAGCTATTATTCTGATTACACGCTTCTGTGCAATAAATACTTTATTCCTCAGTGATGAATTACCCCAAAATATGATGCCATATGAAAGCAATGAGTGAAAATATGCGTAGTAAGCTAATTTACTAAGATGTTTATCACCAAAATTTGCAATGACCCTTATTGCATAAGTAGCTGAACTCAAACGTTTCAGCAGATCATCAATGTGTTTCTTCCAATTTAATCTCTCATCAATGGACATACCTAAAAATTTGGAATATTCTACCTTAGCTATATGCTTCTGATTAAGGTCTATATTTATTAATGGCGTCATACCATTCACTGTACGGAACTGTATGTACTGTGTCTTATCAAAATTCAGTGAGAGTCCGTTTACAAGGAACCACTTAGTAATTTTCTGAAAGACAGTATTGACAATTTCATCAGTTAATTGAGTTTGCATGTGGTCGTGTATAGGGCTTCGAGAATCTGGATGGTGTCTCTGCGATATTTCAGAAGGTCTTATGAGGAATACAGCCACGGTACATGACTTCTGGCAGCGGTGTTCACGAGAATGCACGGTCGCATAAAAGTCCGGGCTCCGGACGGATACATGGCACTACGTAGAGGGAACACCATCGTGTTTGTGTCTCTAGCATCCAGTACTGCACCTGCATCAGCAATTCGAGCAGGAGTTCTCACCACAGTGACAGAACAGACAGTTACAAATCAGTTACTTCAAACACAGGTCCGAGCCAGTATCCCTGTAACAAGCGTTCCACTAACCTCAAACCACCGCCACTTGCAACTTCAGTTGTGCCAAGCGAGAGCTCACAGGAGGGTTGGGTGGAGGTGTGTGCTTTTTCTGATGAAAGCTGGTTCTGCCACGGTGACAGTGAAGGCCATGTATTGGTTAGAAATCCAGTTGAGGGCATCCAACCAACGTGTCTGTGCGCTAGACACATTGGACCGACACCTGGAGTTATGGGCTGGGGTTCGATTTCATACTACAGCAGCAGCACTGTCGTGAGTATCCCACATACAGTGTCTCTGGTTTTTATGTCAGTTAGGTGTACAACACAATGCACGTTTACGTGCTTGCATTCAAAATTCAGCCGGTTCCACGTGTTATTAATGTACAGTTCTGACATCGTCAGCCTGGGGGAAATCTATTGTATTATGAGCAGTGACAAAACTCTACCATCCGGTGAGCAAGATGTATGAGACAGGCGAAATTCCCTCAGACTTCAAGAAGAATATAATAATTCCAATCCTAAAGAAAGTAGGTGTTGACAGATGTGAAAATTACCGAACTATCAGTTTAATAAGTCACAGCTGCAAAATACTAACGTGAATTCTTTACAGACGAATGGGAAAACTGGTAGAAACCGACCTCGGGGAAGATCAGTTTGGATTCCGCAGAAATTTTGGGACACGTGAGGTAATACTGACCCTACGACTTATCTTAGAAGAAAGATTAAGGAATGGCAAACCTACGTTTCTAGCATTTGTAGACTTGGAGAAAGCTTTTGACAATGTTACTGGAATACTCTCTTTCAAATTCTGAAGGTGGCAGGGGTAAGATACAGGGAGCGAAAGGCTATTTACAATTTTCACAGAAAGCAGATGGCAGTTACAAGGGTCGATGGACATGAAAGGGAAGCAGTGGTTGGGAAGGGAGTGAGACAGGGTTGTAGCCTCTGCCCGATGCTATTCATTCTGTATACTGAGTAAGCAGAAAGGAAACAAAAATAAAAAAAATTGGAGTAGGTATTAAAATCCGTGGAGAAGAAATAAAAACTTTGAGGTTCGCCGGTGACATTATAATTCTGTCAGAGACAGCAAAGGACTTGGAAGAGCAGTTGAACGGAATTGACAGTGTCTTGAAAGGAGGGTATAAGATGAACATCAACAAAAGCAAAACGAGGATAATGGAATGTAGTCGAATTAAGACGGGTGATGCTGAGAAAATTAGATTAGGAAATGAGACACTTAAAGTAGTAAAGGAGTTTTGCTATTTGGGGAGCAAAATAACTGATGATGGTCGAAGTACAGAAGATATAAAATGTAGACTGGCAATGGCAAGGAAGGCGTTTCTGAGGAAGAGAAATTTGTTAACATCGAGTATAGATTTAAGTGTCAGGAAGTCGTTTCTGAAAGTATTTGTATGAAGTGTAGCCATGTATGGAAGTGAAACGTGGACGATAAATAGTTTGGACAAGAAGAGAATAGAAGCTTTCGAAATGTGGAGCTACAGAAGAATGCTGAAGATTAGATGGGTAGATCACATAACTAATGAGGAGGTATTGAATATAATTGGCGAGAAGAGGCGTTTGTGGCACAACCTGACTAGATGAAGGCATCGGTTGGTAGGACATGTTCTGAGCCATCAGGGGATCACCAATTTAGTACTGGAGGGCAGCGTGGTGGGTAAAAATCGTAGGGGGAAACCAAGAGATGAATACACCAAGCAGATTCGGAAGGATGTAGGTTGCAGTAGGTACTGGGAGATGAAGAAGCTTGCACAGGATGGAGTAGCATGGAGAGCTGCATCAAACCAGTCTCAGAACTGAAGACCACAACAACAACAACATGAGCAGTGAATAAAGTTTCAATCTCCAGGGTCGCTAAAATCACTTATTCGTATAGATGACTTGTTTCGGCAGTTCTATTGTCATCTTCGTATCTACAAAAGATGGGACTGAAAATGCTAAGATATAGCAACTAACATAACAGCAACATTATATCCAATATTTGCAATAGATGGAATAGCTTACACCATTGCATAATCTTCTCCATCAGCACAGTAAGTGGGCTGTACAATGTACGTCCATGTTTGTATAGTGAGCGATAGTAGATGCCAGCATGTCACCTATAAAAAAAAGAGAGGTATGTACACACATATTATTTCACCGATTACAAGTGCTCTCATTCATCACTACTTTGCAACTGACGGAGTCCAGTGTAAACACTATTAGTGATACATAAGTACATGAGAAGGCGCAGTGGTAGCAGAGATCGAATATTTCACGTTACGTTAAGGTGCGGATCTACACTGAAGCGCCAAAGAAACTGGTATAGACATGCGTATTCAAACACACAGAGATGTAAATAGGCAGGATACGGCGCTGCGGTTGGAGACACCTGTATAAGACACCAAGTGTCTGGCGCACTTGTTAGATCGGCTACTGCTGCTGCAATGGCATGTTATCAAGATTCAAGTGAGTCTGAACGTCCTGTTATAGTCGGCGCATGAGCGGTGAGACACAGCATCTCCAAGGTAGCGATGAAGTGGGGATTTTCCCGTACGAACATTTCACGAGTGTACTATGAATGTAAGGAATCCGGTAAAACATCAAATCTCCGACATCGCTGCGACCGGAAAAAGATTCTGCAAGAACTGGATCAATGACGACTGAAGACTGTTGTTGAACGTGACAGAAGTGCAACCCTTGCTCAAATTACTGCAGATTTCAATGCTGGGCCATCAAAAAGTGTCAGCGTGCGAACCATTCAACGAAAGATCATCGATATGGGGTTTCGGAGGCGAAGGCCCACTCGTGTACACTTAAGGCTGCACGTCACAAAGCTTAATGCTGCCCCTGGGCCCGTCGACACTGACATTGGACTGTTGATGACTGGACACATGTTGCCTGCTCGGAAGGGTCTCGTTTCAGATTGTATCGAGCGGATGGACGTGTACGGGTGTGGAGACAACCTCGTGACTGTTCAAGTGGTGGAAGCTCTATAATGGTGCGGGGTTTGATACACCTAGATACGACTTTGACAGGTGACACGTACGTAGGCATCGTGTCTGATCATCTGTGTCCATTCATGTCTATTGAGCATTCCGGCGGACGTGGGAAATTCCAGCATGGCAGTGCGACACCCCACACGTCCAGAATTGCTGCAGAGTGGCTCCAGGAACACTCTTCTGAGTTTAAACACCTCCACTGGCTACCAAACTCCCCAGACATGAACATTATTGAGCATATGTGGGATGCCTTTCAACGTGCTGTTCAGAAGGATCCATGGAATCAGTTCCCTCCAGCACTACTTCGGACGTTAGTCGAGTCCATGACATGTGTTGCGGCCCTACAAGGTATTAGGCAGGTGTACCATTTTCTTTGGCTCTTCAGTGTACTATTCAGTACGATTACGTATTCCTCAATTATTATCTTACCATATAAGACAAGTCTACTCTGTAACAAAAAGTCTATATAGTCGTTTGCAACATTCATAAACGTAATTTGTACGTTCACCATTGTATATCACTTAAGGAAATTTTGAAAAACATTTTGTAAATTATTATTAATGTGCCAGTATTTCACATCTGCAATGGCACTTGCAATGACTTACATTCACCTGTTCTCTTGCAATGTTAATCACTTAAATATGTTACCTAGATAAATTTATTTCCAAAATTTCATTGTTTTACATTAATTGTTCTTTGGCGTTAAGATCTTTTCCGTCGGTGTATGATAGTCGGGTTTGCTTGTTTAAGATACTATTAGAGCAACTACCGTATGCTTGATACTTAAGTAAGAAAAATACTGAAACGATTTTATGTCCAGTGCCAGAAGATGATCCATATAGACTGAAACTAGCATGAAATGGTAATTTCCTTTCCTTTCTGTTCTTACATCTTCAGTTTACGTAATATGAATCACCGCTGAAGATCACATGTGGTGTCTGTTCTCTCGGACATGTCGGAAAGAATGGGCAACACGTATTCATGGAACTAAAATAGTATGACTGTACCTTGTACTAAGAGTTTAGGAAATAGGAGGGACTACAGCGGTTTAAGCCATTTTAGAAAGAAATCTACAGAAAGTGCAAGAACCCTAAAGCGAAATGAATCCGTGAAAAATGTGAAAAGGAAACAAAAAAAATAGTTATATGAAACGACAAATTAAGCAGACAGAAAAGTCAAAACAACATTCTAAGAAATTAAAAGTAAAGATGCTAAAATTGAGAAAACAAAAAGGCATTCGGTTGGTTCAAATGGTTCAAATGGCTCTGAGCACTATGGGACTTAACATCTTAGGTCATTAGTCCCCTAGAACTTAGAACTACTTAAACCTAACTAACCTAAGGACATCACACACATCCATGCCCGAGGCAGGATTCGAACCTGCGACCGTAGCAGTCTCGCGGTTCCGGACTGCAGCGCCTAGAACCGCACGACCACCCGGCTGGCGGCATTCGGTTGCTAAACCCCCTAAGAGAGGGGGGAATCATCTAATAACCGAAGGTGAAATGCTTGCCGATGTGAACAACGTACAAGATCCGGTAATTATCATACATTGATAGAGGTACAGAAGACTTGTGTTCAAACAAAGCAGAAGAAACAGATAATATTCATTCGGAACTCTCAAAGTCATTGAGGGAAGTGGTAACAAAATGATTATTCATATTACTGCAAAGAATCTCATCCTCTTTATTTCGAAAATATCGGAGCGGGGGGAGGGGGGATTAGATAGATTTGAAAACTGGCAATAAAATAGCTAGATTTTTAACTAGAGAAATATAGGAGACAACGAAAAATACAGCTGTGGGTGTGTTAAATGATGATGAGTTTGGGTCCAAAAAGGCGATGGTACTAACAAAACAGTTCCGGTCTAAATCATCAACTGTGGTGAAACGTGAAAAGATGAAAATCGAATGTGATGTGGCGTTACAGAAGGATGCTGAAAAATAAGGTGAGTGAAGAGGTAAGAAATGCAGAGCTTCTACACAGAGCAAAAGTATATATGGGAAAACGCTAACAAAAATAGAGTGCAGGTTGATAGGACATATAGCACCAGTACATCAGATTACGACTGAAGTTACTCAATGGGGCCGAAGAGGGTCAAACTGTATGAGAAAAGAACTTGAATATATATAACAAACAAGAAAGGACGTTGGGTGTAAGTGCTATTCTGAGATGAAGAGATTGGCACAGGCGAGGAATCCGTAGTGATTGTCATCTAACCTCTCAGAAGACTCAGGACACGAAGGAAAAAATGAGCATTTAAAAATAACTGTGAATGAAACCATATATAAATTGAAAAGTAACTTCTGGTGTTCGCCCATGGTACAAACGTGCAGTGCATTTTTTTTAAGGACACTAGCTTTCCATTATTGACTGTAATATTTTATTTTTAATACGCGATTGTGATTTCGATACTTAGGCTATTGTCCAGTGCTCAAAGCCCGCCAGAGTGGCCGAGCGGTTAAAGGCGCTACAGTCTGGAACCGCACGACCGCTACGGTCGCAGGTTCGAATCCTGCCTCGGGCATGGATGTGTGTGATATCCTTAGGTTAGTTAGGTTTAAGTAGTTCTAAGTTCTAGGGGACTTATGACCAAAGCAGTTGAGTCCCATAGTGCTCAGAACCATTTGAACCATCCAGTGCTCAAACAGTGCCTCAACGTGAGGTGAAATTCTTCAGCCATTATACAGTCACCGAGACATACGCGGCCGTTGTCAGGAAAACTTAAGGACATCAAAATCTGATAGTTAAACAAACTTGTCAAACAGGTTGTGGGGGCTATTACCATGATGATATGTATGTATGTATTAAACCTCACCATAGGCCACTGCAGTCCACCCACCCCCTCGCAGTCCCACACCGAACCCAGGGTTATTGTGCGGTTCGTCCCCCAGTGATGAAACCATCCCCCTCCCCCCCACCTCCCCCGGAACGTCTCATACCATGACATAATGGTTGTGCAGTACTTTTCGAATAGATGTACTCTAAATTTACCCAACAGTAAACAGCGAGAGCTACATCATCATTCTTCATAATTACTATTACTATTTCGTTTGGGCTGTACCAACTTGTTACGACGCAAATGGTGCGTCTGTGAACTCCTTCCAGTTAGTATGCATACCTGCTTGGTAAGCTCTACTGATGTAGAAATAATAGTCTAATTTTTTTAATTTTATTTATTTATCTCCTTTCGTGCGATCATGCGGTCCACAGCTAACTGGTCACGGAACGAGTCCGTATCTTGTTTATAGAAGAATGATTAGAAAATCTGTAAACGAAAAAAATGATAAAAGTCGTGTATACGAATAAACAACGTATTATACAGAAAATTCTCGTTGCTGCGAGGAATTCGTGTACAGATTAGAAGGCGTGTATCGCAAGAGGATAGTCACTGAATGCTTTCAGTTGTGCTGGAAGCCTCTTGAAAATGAAACCTGCTGAATAGTACACACCGTTCTGCATGGTGCTTAATGAAATGATGTCCAAGTACGCATTGTTTTTCCATTTAGTGTTCACTGAATGAATGTTTTAGTTTCATCTGAATGAATTTACATTTCCAAAAACCAGTTCCATCATGAAATATACCTATAAGGACGCCAGAGTTAGAACTCAAAGATACCTGAACAGCGGTCTACATGAAGTTCTCGAACTGATATGGCAAATCAGTCTGACTCCCCATTTCTGAGCTAAGGATAATCTTGGTGAATGCACAGATTTGCCTCAAAATAATAACACCATTCGAGATAATAGAGTGAAAGTAAACAAGGTACATAGGCTTCTGTGCTTCAGTGTTGGAGACAAAGGAGATCTTTCCTATAGCCAAGACAGTAGCGTTCCATTTCTGCACAGGATCTTGACCGTAATACTTCCAAAAAAGCCTTCCATCTACTCTCAGCCCTAAGAATTAAAGTGGATGACTCCACTGACTAATTTGGAACAGTAAAATTTCGCTTTCACAACAGATGCGTACCAGAAGCTGTATGCACTGAGTTTTGTTGGAATTAAGCATTAACATGTTGTCTGAAAGTCACTTAGTGATGTTACTGATTTCCATATCGAATACATCATTGTATTACATTCCGTTTCTTTCAATATAACATTTGCATCACCTTCAAAGAGTGACTTATTTTCAGTTCTCTGTCATTTTTATTGTTTATGGGTAACATCAAGACCGACGGACCCACAACAGAAACCTATTGCAACCCCAATTTATATGTCCCTATTAGATTCGAAGTTTTCCCTGTTTGTTGACATTTGTTGGCAATCTTCTGCTTCCTGTCTTCCAGATATCAAGAAAGCCGCTGTTAAACTTTCTCCAAATTCCACAAGGTTCTAACTTATGAGGAAGTATTGCATAGTCCCACGCAATCCAATGTCTTCGGTAAAGCAAAGAAAATATCTACTGTCCCCAAACTTTCAGCTCTCGTAGCGCCTAATGTCCAAAGGAATACAACGAATTTTCTTTGGATACCCCCTTCGTGAAGCTAAACTGCGATTCTAATAGCAAATTATGTGTGCTGAGATGTGCTTCTACTCTCCTGCCGGCAGATCAGTCCCACTAACGTTTTGCACGCGATTTTCTTTACAGTTGCCCTAAGAACAGATCTTTCATTTGTTTTCCTTAGTACTGAATTTACGTAGTCGTCCCATTTCACTTAACTTCGCTTCGTATTACACTACTAGCCATTAAAATTGCTACACCACGAAGATGACGTGCTACAGACGCGAAGTTTAACCGACAGGAAGAAGATTCTGTGATATGCAAATGATTAGCTTCTCAGAGCATTCACACTAGGTTGGCGCCGGTGGCGACACCTACAACGTGCAGACATGAGGAAAGTTTCCAACCGATTTCTCATACACAGACAGCAGTTGTTGTGATGCCTCGTATAAGGCTGAGAAATGCGTACCATCACGTTTCCGACTTTGATAAAGGTCGGAATGTAGCCTATCGCGATTGCGGTTTATCGTATCGCGACATTGCTGCTCGCGATGGTCGAGATCCAATGACTGTTAGCAGAATATGGAATCGGTGGGTTCAGGAGGGTAATACGGAACGCCGTGCTGGATCCCAACGGCCTCGAATCACTAGCAGTCGAGATGACGGGCATCTTATCACCATGGCTGTAACGGATCGTGCAGCCACGTCTCGATCCCTGAGTCAACAGATGGGGACGTTTGCAAGACAACAACCATCTGCACGAACAGTTCGACGACGTTTGCAGCATCATGGACTATCAGCTCGGGGACCGTGGCTGCGGTTACCCTTGACGCTGCATCACAGACAGGAGCGCCTGCGATGGTGTACTCAACGACGAACCTGGGTGCACGAATGGCAAAACGTCATTTTTTCGGATGAATCCTGGTTCTGTTTACAGCATCATGATGGTCGCATGCGTGTTTGGCGTCATCGCGGTGAACGCACATTGGTAGCGTGTATTCGTCATCGCCATACTGGCGTATCACCCGGCGTGATAGTATGGGGTGCCATTGGTTACACGTCTCGGTCACCTCTTGTTCGCATTCACGGCACTTTGAACAGTGGACGTTACATTTCAGATGTGTTACGACCCGTGGCTCTACCCTTCATTCGATCCCTGCAAAACCCTACATTTCAGCATGATAATGCACAGGTCCTGTACGGGCCGTTCTGGATACAGAAAATGTTCGACTGCTGCCCTGGCCAGCACATTCTCCAGATCTCTCACCAACTGAAAACGTCTGTACAATGGTGGCCGAGCAACTGGCTCGTCGCATTACGCCAATCACTACTCTTGATGAACTTTGGTATCGTGTCGAAGCTGCATGGGCAGCTGTACCTGTACACGCCATCCAAGCTCTATTTGACTCAATGCCCAGGCGTATCAAGGCCGTTATTACGGCCAGAGGTGGTTGTTCTGGATACTGATTTCTCAGGATCTATGCACCGAAATTGCGTTACAATGTAATCGCATGTCAGTTCTAGTATAGTATATTTGTCCAATGAATACCCGCTTATCATCTGCATTTCTTCTTGGTGTAGCAATTTTAATAGCCAGTTGTGTATTAGCTCTGAATCACTACGCAATTTCACCCGCTTTAGGCGTCCAACGCTAATGTGGTAATCGTGGCCTCTTACGCTGAAGAGAGGCCTACATACAAGCAAGTCAGCGTCGAGCCTTTCCCAGCGCGAGGGACAGTGACAGATCGGCGCGTGGCAGCGCCGCCGAGGCCTGGGCTAGGTGTGCGGGCCACCGGGGCGTCGGAGCGCCGCAGCGTCCAGCTGCTATCGGCGATCGCCGGTGCCCGGTAGCCGCGCGCACCGTACACTGCCTGACGGATGGCCGCCTCACCGGCCGCCGCTTATCCCGGCATCGCCGGCCGAACAGCCGCGCCCCGCGCATCCATCAGCGGCGGACGGGGATTCGCTTTCACCGACACACCTGGCCGTCCGCCGCCTCCTCCGGGGGCGTGGTCCAGCGGGGGCCCCCACTTCCACCCATAACCACACCTCCTGATCGGACTCTCTGAATAGCTTCAATAAAACAGGCAAAAACAATGCATACCTGGTAGCTGGATCGTTTCCTTGTACTGCAACTTCTGTTGGAGTGTTCCTAAAGCCTATTAACCACACATGTTCCTTCATCATCGTCACAAGTCATCGCTCTGATTGCTAAGCGTCATGACCCGTGAACCAAGAGTCCCCATCCTGGACGGCTACGAGCTTCTCTTAGAATATACCGAAGAGGTACACAATCTCCTTGTCTTCGTCCATCAACTTGTTCTCTGCTCTTCTCCTCGGTCTCCTGCGCTCAAAAAAATGGTTCAAATGGCTCTGAGCACTATGCGAATTATCTTCTCAGGTCATCAGTCGCCTAGAACTTAGAAATAATTAAACCTAACAAATCTAAGGACACCACACACATCCATGCCCGAGATAGGGTTCGAACCTGCGACCGTACCGCTCGCTCGGCTCCAGACTGTAGCGCCTAGAACCGCAGGGACACTGCGGCGGGTTCTCCTGCCCTCGATCTTCACTTCCGTGACAATATTCCCTACGTTTTCTCCATCACTTCTCATAATGTGGCCAAAGAACTAGAGAATTTTTTGGATGGGGTGGAAAGAAAGGTTCGTAGAGATACTTGAAACATCCCCATAGAAAATTTTATGAACTACTTTGCTGATAAACCTCTTACGTTATTTGATTTTCAAACAGCTGAGCAGAACTGAACGTATTCAGACATTCCTCTCTTTACTTATTCTGATCAACACTAAACTGACACACAATATTTTTAGCGCAACGCAATCTGACTTTCAATAATCCCTACAAAAGAATGGCCCTGACTAACATTAACCTATACCTTTCACAAATCACTTACCTCACAAAAATATTCGTTACTCGAAATACTGCAATACAGCGAGCGCCATTACTGCCAGCTAAATAAAAGATAAAAGATTCTAACTACTGAAGGCACTAACTACTGATAGGCATAGTTGGCAAATGAAAGATTTTGATGGAGAACAAACAATGTATTTATCTTATATATATATATATATATATATATATATATATCACATATATATATATATATATATATATATATATATATATATATATATATATATATATCAGTTCATGATATCCAGTATTACAAATTTACTTTTTCCGGCGGACACACGTCCAGATCGTTCGCTCTTAAAATTCTGCCATCTCTCTCCCCACATCCACCACTGCTGGCGGCTCACCTCCAACTGCGCAACGCTATGCGCTGTTGACACTCAACTGCCCAACACTACAATATTTCAAATTGGTTCAAATGGCTCGGAGCACTATAGGACTTAACATCTGAGGTCATCAGTCCTTAACTACTTAAACCTAACTAACCTAAGGACATCACACACATCCATGCCCGAGGCAAGATTCGAAGCTGCGAACGTAGCAGCAGCGCTGTTCCGGACTGCAGCGCCTAGAACCACGTGGCCACAGCAGTCGGCCAATATTCCAACAATGCAAACCAGCCACAGACTGCAGACAGCACAGTCAGTGATTTTGATACAGACCACTACGTTGCGTTACCAACATAAAAACCTAAACAGCCTACTAACGTACTGAGATGCTGAATAATGGACACAGTCCACTTTAAGCACAGTATCTGCGCCAGGAGTAAAGCACAAATGCATAGATGCGCAGTTTTTCTCTTGCTCTAAGGTTCCATGTCTTGCATCCGTAAAAGAAGACGGATACTAGTGTTTCAACAAGCCGGACCCTTCTAATGTTTGTCATTGCTCTGCTCTGCCAGATCTTGGTGAGATTCATAATGGCCACCCTCCCTAGCTTGATTGATCCGTCTCTAATCTCATCTTCATAGCATCCCGTTTCACTGATGGTTGACCCAAGATAGGTGAAAGAGCGCACGGCAATACATACAGGGTTATTACAAATGATTGAAGCGATTTCACAGCTCTACAATAACTTTATTATTTGAGATATTTTCACAATGCTTTGCACCCACATACAAAAACTCAAAAAGTTTTTTTAGGCATCCACAAATGTTCGATATGTGCCCCTTTAGTGATTCGGGAGACATCAAGCCGATAATCAAGTTCCTCCCACACTGGGCGCAGCATGTCCCCATTAATGAGTTCGAAAGCATCGTTGATGCGAGCTCGCACTTCTGGCACGCTTCTTGGTAGAGGAGGTTTAAACACTGACTCTTTCACATAATCCCACAGAAAGAAATCGCATGGGGTTAAGTCGGGAGAGCGTGGAGGCCATGACATGAATTGCTGATCATGATCTCCACCACGACCGATCCATCGGTTTTCCAATCTCCTGTTTAAGAAATGCCGAACATCATGATGGAAGTGCGATGGAGCACCATCCTGTTGAAAGATGAAGTCGGCGCTGTCGGCCTCCAGTTGTGGCATGAGCCAATTTTCCAGCATGTCCAGATAAACGTGTCCTGTAACGTTTTTTTCGCACAAGAAAAAGGGGCCGTAAACTTTAAACCGTGAGATTGCACAAAACACGTTAACTTTTGGTGAATCGCGAATTTGCTGCACGAATGCGTGAGGATTCTCTACCATCCAGATTCGCACATTGTGTCTGTTCACTTCACCATTGAGAAAAAATGTTGTTTCATCACTGAAAACAAGTTTCGCACTGAACGCATCCTCTTCCATGAGCTGTTGCAACCGCACCGAAAATTCAAAGCGTTTGACTTTGTCACCGGGTTTCAGGGCTTGTAGCAATTGTAAACTGCGCATACCATCGCCGAATCGAGTTAGCAGTTGGTGGATCTTTGTTGAACTTCGTCTTGAAGTGTCGTTGCACTGTTATGACTGACTGATGTGAGTGCATTTCAAGCACGACATACGCTTTCTCGGCTCCCGTCGCCATTTTGTCTCACTGCGCTCTCGAGCGCTCTGGCGGCAGAAACCTGAAGTGCGGCTTCAGCCGAACAAAACTTTATGAGTTTTTCTACGTATCTGTAGTGTGTCGTGACCATATGTCAATGAATGGAGCTACAGTGAATTTATGATATCGCTTCAATCATTTGTAATAGCCCTGTATAATAGACAAATGTCTTTTATCTTAGGTAATAGCACAGAAAGTTCATCTTCGCCTCTGGCTGAAAGGAGGAGGAGGAGATTGGTGTTTAACGTCTGTGACTGTGCAAACACCCGTTCCTAGATGAATAGGTCTAGTATGCAAGGATTGTTTTGTGGAGAGCGAGCGCGCGACATGGTGCGCGATTCGCGGAAGCGCGTGGTGCGTCCGGGCGAGATTTGCAGCGGTCGGGCGGCCACGTGGTCCGCAGCTTGGGGCATTGTTTGGTTTTTTGCGCATTACGCGAAAACTATGTACTTACGATGAAGAGCGATGCGGCAGTGGATTGTGGTCAGCAATATGCACCTTCTGAAAGATTGGTCTTTATTTCAAGTCTAGAGACGCGAAATTTATAGTAACCTCAAAATCGGTTAATATCACGAATACTGAAAGATTAATAAAAATAGTAAACAGCAATTTAAATGGATGAGCGAGCACTCATTAAAAACATTTCGTTATAGCGCATCGAGTGCCGTAGTCATATGTTAAGATTCATAAATAATTAAGCCCGTAAAGAGCAATAAACAAAGTTTGAACGAACATTGTTAATAAAATTCAATAGAAAATTCATGACGTAAGGAACGGCACTATATAACATTTTGGGTGGCATCACACTTATTTTAAACTAGTTAAGTTACACTATACACTTAACTTGCAATAGTTTTCATTGTTTGCAAATTGTTATTAACTGTAATCGCCCATAGTTAATTAATTATTTTAGATATGAAGATTTTGAGCAGCGCAATGTGTAGATCGCTATAGATTACGTCTAATAACTGTGCTATATGCAGTTCTATGTTGAAACTTTGCAGCACAGATGTAAACAAACAAATTTGCGCTCAGTGGCGAAATTTTGCAAAAACTAAAACTTTATTTACGGGTGATAGAATAACCCTAGAAGTTAATGTAAGATAGTTAATGAGATGTACTTGTTAGCGCGGTTCCGATGGTGTACTTATTTCTGTCGAGGGATCTATGTATGAAAATTTGTAACCGTAACTGGTGAGATTGGTACTTCCATAACCAGGGGGTGGACATCGGAGCCTAAATAAGCGAGCGGCCATCTTGGCCATGGGTCAATCGTTGGTCAGTCGTTTTGGAGGGTAGGTGGCCCATGTGGTAGTTTGAGAATTCTTTTTCGCGCCGATTTATTTCGACAAAGAGTATTGTTTAATAGTGCATGTGTGCAAGCATATATACGGTGAACTGGAAGTGCTACGATTATCTGTGTGAGTACAATTTACGAGGTATACATCGTCGTAAGTGAACATGTGGCGAACTGTGATTTCGCGCGAAAACTGTTAGAACAAAGAGGACAGAGGGACTCGTGGTTCTATTCGAATTGAGTGAGTAATTTTCGTTTATAGCAGCCCACATTACTGCTATTGGGGGCTCGGAGTCAAATTATAATTAAAGTAAAACTGTAAACCGTCTCACCAGTGCCAATTTCATTGTGTGAAAGAAAATGACAACGCCAATATATAGTGATTAAACTGTGTCGTGAGAAACTGACTCTGCTATAATAATCGCCTAATTTATGTTCCCTAGCATAAACTGTACGCATGTCTGAGTGAATAATTAGTTCAAAAACTATAACAAATGCGCGGGTGTGGAACAGTGTACTAATGCACCAAGTGTGGAAATCATCCCCTGAGACTTACATGAGAGCCAAAATTTGCAGTAACATTTTTTAACCAACATTTGTATATGCACATTCGCTTGTGAACGCTGCAACCGCACTTCTTTATTTACCGCCCCGTCTCACGTCCCATAGACTTCTCGTCCCGAAGATAAATTTAAGCCTTTTGACTTAAAAGTCAAATTCAAAAATTTATTAAAAAACATTTGATTTCTCGTCAAGCCACTAATTCCAACCATTAATAAAGAGCCTAATGGTTATGCTGCGGCCAAAATATCGCATCTCCTTTTTTTTTTTTTTTTTAAAAAAAAAAAAAAAGACCTCAGTGAGCAAGGTCATTAGAGACGAAGAAGAAGCTCGGATTAGCGAAGGAAATTGGCCGTGCCCTTTCACAGGTATCATCCCGACATTTGCCTGAAGCGGCTTAGGGCAGTCACTGGAAACGAATATCAGGACGACCGGACGCGAGTTTGAACCGTCGTCCTCCCGAATGCGAGTCCAGTGTACTACCTACTGCGCCATCTTGCTCGGTACGGCAAAAGGACGGTGTTATTAGAAAATCTGAGAGTGGTAATAGTTCTACCGCCAACTGAGATGCTTTTAGTCCAATCATCATGAGCATCCCTAATGACATATTCTGCATACATGTTGTACAGTTGGGGGGAAGCCCAAAAAGAGCTCTGGCGCAGATCCCTGTTTTCCTAATTTCAACTGAATGAACTCCACAGAAGATAACAGGAAAAACACTGAAAGGGGGTTGGCGAAAGGTGTCTTCTGGCGAATTAGCCAGTGTTCTGTACTGTACCAATATTAACTCGGCTTAAAAAGCGCGACTGAGATTGATTAGCGACGAACGCCACGTCGCCGTCCAGAGTGTAGACAAATGCAGCCGTCCACACAAATTAGGATTATTTTCAGGACAATGATGGGATGGGGGAATTACGCTAGATGTTGATTTTTGTTAGTGCTGAAATATAATTCAGTATCACGGTGGCGCCGGCCGCGGTGGTCTAGCGGTTCTAGGCGCTCAGTCCGGAACCGCGCGACTGCTACGGTCGCAGGTTCAAATCCTGCCTCGGGCATGGATGTGTGTGATGTCCTTAGGTTAGTTAGGCTTACGTAGTTCTACGTTCTAGGGGACTGATGACCACAGATGTTAAGTCCAATAGTGCTCAGAGCCAGCCATCACGGTGGCGCATATCACCGTCATCATCTCCAACTGTTAGGTCATACGGCCTGTTCCATCTTAAGAGCCCACTTCTTTACTTCTTTCCAGGCTGTTTCTCCCCGGGTGATGTGGGTTGTAGGGGAGGGTTGTAGCTTATCCATTCTCGGCATATTTCCGAACTATTCATCTCTGGATTAATCATTTTTTGCTCCTAGAAAATAAATGATTACCTTTTATTTCTTAGATCAGTATTGAAATGGAAACGAGCGTTTGGCGTCATTGGCCGGGAGGCCCCTTGCGGGGCAGGTCCGGCAGCCTTGATGCAGGTCTTATTACATTCGACGCCACATTGGGCGACCTGCGCACTTGATGGGGATGAAATGGCGATGAAGACAACACAACACCCAATCCCTGAGCGGAGAAAATCCCCGACCCAGTCGTTATCGAACCCGGGCCCGTAGAACGGCAATCCGTCTCGCTGACCACTCAGCTATAGGGGCGGACAAGGAACATGCATGCGATTTTTCATGAAATTTATTTAGTAGTAAGTTATTATTGGTAGTATACATTTAATGAGTACTGGTCTTTTCATGCACCTGAGGTCAAATATAGAGAGATTTATTTTGGATTTTTCACTTTTCATATTATTTTTAACAATAATTGTTAGTGCTCTTTGAATAACAGAACTTCACACTGGTGATGGACTACGGTTGTTGACGTGATGAATTATTGAGTTACTGTGAACCGAAATGTGACCTTTTTGGTAGTAGCAATAACATCATGGGCGACAATAGTTCAATTGGTGTGTTACGGATCACATATAAACCTGGAAGTGACGCTGAAATCTTTCTAACTGAAAGCATTCTAGATGTAACGGTCAGGAAAGTTATTTATTGGTGTGCTAGCTGCACGTTCCTCTCATGAACATACATTTAATTCCATACTAGTATGGACGCTACCGACCAAAGGTTATCAATACATTTAAGAACGCACGCGATTACGAAGACTCTCAAACCTAGGACCACTTAACGAGGTAACACACGTATAGAGATAACGCAGGTCAGTAAAGAGATATTGCTACCAGCGACATTAGCTTCCTTAAAAACAGCGCTACGGTACGGAGTTGGCTCAAGAGCAGCAAGATCACGCTGCTCATCGAATTTATAGGGAAAGTTAGTTACTTGGAGTCGGGGGTTTTATTTAATGTGTAAGGTCAGGAAAATTAGTATTAGACAGGTAAAAGCCAGGGCCGCGGGTTGGCACCACCGTTACGTATCATGTTTCTTGAAGATGCAATAAAGGAAGTGAAACCATATTCCAGGAGAGTAATGAAAGTGCTTGAAGAGCAAACATCAAACTGAGGTAGCCCTTTTGATCTACAGTAAGAGATTCTTACAACCGTTGGATGGAGTGGACATCAAGCGGAGTGCGCACTGGTTAGTACCCTGAACTCCCATTCGGGAGGACGGTGGTTGAAAACCGCGTCCGACCATCCTGATTTAAGTTGTCCGTTATTCCCCTAAATCACTTCAGGCAAATACCGGGATATTCCTTGGAAAGGGCACGGCCGATTGCCTTCCCCGTCCTTCCCTAATCGGATGGGACCGATGATCTCGCTGTTTGGTTCCCTCCTCCACACTACTAATTTATTTAATATCGACACTCCAGATCTCAGAGACGTATACAGTCTATGACAGAACAAAGAAGAATTCTTGTACTTGTTGACACTAGGTAAAACATAGGGTGCAATGTTTCCGTAGGATTCTACCGATCTTTCTCACAGCGTAGTGCGCACCTGGAGTCGAAATCGGCTACAACTAGCGGCGTGAGACCAACGGAAGTTGACCGTCTCGTTGCAGTTAAGGCAGCGAGTACACATACATTATGTGATCAGAAGTATCCGAATACCCCCAGAAAAATACGTTTTTGATATTAGGTGCATTGAGCTGCCCTCTACTGCCAGATACTCCATATCAGAAACCTCAGTAGTCATTAGAAATCGTGAGAGAGCAGAATGGGGCGCTCCAAGGAACTCACGGACTTTTAACGTGGTCAGGTGATTGGGTGTCACTTGTGTCATACGTCTGCACGCGATATTTCCACACTACTAAACGTCCCTAGGTCCAATGTTTCCGATGTGATAGTGAAGTGGAAACGTGAAGGGACACGTACAACACAAAAGCGTGCAGCCCGACTTCATCTGTCGACTAACAGAGCCCACCGGCTGTTGACGAGGGTCGTATTGTGTTATAGGCAGACATCTATCCAGACCATCACACAGGAATTCCAAACTGCATCGGGATCCACTGCAAGTATTTTGACAGTTAGGGTGGAGGTGAGAAAACTTGGATTTCATAGTCGAATGGCTTCTCGTAAGCCACGCATCACGCCGGTAAATGCCAAACGACGCCAAAGGAGCGTAAACATTGGACGATTGAACAGTGGAGAAACAGTGTGTGGAGTGACGAGTCACGGTGCACAATGTGGCGATCCGATGGCAGGGTGTGGGTATGGCGAATGCCCTGTGAACGACATCTGCCAGCGTGTGTAGTGCCAACAGTAAAATAAGGAGGAGTTGGTGTTACGGTGTGGTCGTTTTTTCACTGAGGGGCTTGCACCCATGGTTGTTTTGCGTGGCACTATCACGGCACGGGCCTACATTGATGTTTTAAGCACTTTCTTGTTTCCGAATGTTGAAGAGCAATTCGTGGATAGCGACTGCATCCTTCAAGACGGTCGAGCATCTGTTTATAACGCACGGCCTGTGGCGGAGTGGCCCACGCAGTAATGGACTGGCCCACGCAGAGTCCTGACCTGTATCTTACAGAACACCTTTGGGATATTTTGGAACGCCGACGTCGTGCCCAGGCCTCACCGACCGACATTGATACGTCACCTCAGTGCAGAACTCTGTGAAGAATGGGCTGCTTTTGCCAAGAAACCTTCCAGCACATGATTGAACGTATGTGTGCGAGAGTGGAAACTGTTACCAAGGCTAAGGGTGGGACAACACCATACCGAATTCCAATATTACCGATCGAGAGCGCGACGAACTTATAAGTCTTTTCAGGCAGGTGTCCGGATACTTTCGATCACATAGTGTATCAGCACAGGTCGCATCACCTGGAGAAGATGACTGAGTCGGCCGTCTCAGTGTTGTGCACAAAATGGAAACAGCTTTGCAGAACAAAAGGGTGTACACCATTAATGGGGCACGCAGAGATAGCCTGAGAGACCATAGTCTCGCTTCTATGTATGAGGCGATCAGACGACAGCAACGTGTCGGTGGACGCCAAGGTGATACTCATAGGTTCCGACAATAATCGAGAGCCATAGATCTCCAAATCCTAGAATAATGTGGTGGAGAACTGGATACGACAACAGGAGTCTTTTGGTAATTTTTTTCCAATATGGGATGATAGTCATGTCTTTATGGCGACTACTTTCGGACAATCAATCCCATTTTCAAACCGTAGCCTGAAGAAGTGGTGTGGTTGGATTTGTAAGAAGCGGTAAGGTTCCGGGCTAACATTGTTACAGACGTGGTTTTCAAACAAATTTATCAACAAGAAACTTGTACTCGACATTTACGAAAAGCACATTTTGCCCAGCCACCTTTTCTTAAATATTAACCATTACAATACCCTTGATTAAATATTAACGCTGATCCAATACTGATATCGAATAGTGGTGATACAATGATGTCAAATTGAAGCTAGAGACAATTACAACGATATTATTTAAAAGCTTCAGCTGAAACTAAGTAACTATTTGACACTGAAATTTAAATCTCCAAACCTATCTTAAAATGCATTTAGTAAACGCTTAAATTGATAGTGATAAACTGATATCAGTTCAAACAATCTGTAGATAAAATCAATTTAGCAATAGAATTTAAAAGTACACAATGGCATTTACAGTGGGACACCTCTTCACAAGTTTTACTCGCCAGTTTGACTCCAGGCACAATTTACGATTTCTGCAAGTATTTTGCGGAAGCATCATACAATTTCAAAACACGCTTAGGCGCAGAGCGCCATACGATTAACGCCAAATCAGGAGACGCGAACTGTTCAATTACAAAAGGTGACTGCTTAACTGAAAGATTGATGTATCATTAGAATTCATCCACCGATACCTCAGTGGGTTTCCAGATCTTAAGCTTGCAATCATATTTTATTTCACGCTTCAGTCCTGCCTACACTACTTGGCAATACATGATACATCATTAAAATGGCATGATAAAACCTGAAACATAAATCAGTTACTACCGACCCCACGCATACACCCAACGCAAATGGCGCCCACAATGGCAAACTCAGTGACAACGTATACAACATGAACTGATAAAATAACCAGATTAGCCGCTATTGAACAGCGGAACTATTCAGTTTCGCATGTTGCGAACCAGTACTCGTCCATTAATGCAACCAGAGAACAGCGTCATCGTAGTGAAGACTGTACAAACCTTCCAGTTTTGCTTTCCCCGAGAATCTCTTCCGGACAACGGATACAGGACCCGAATGCGTACACCGTTCACTGTCAACGCGCGAACGGACACCAGTACAGTAGCACAAGCGAACACTTGAACCCAGAAAAGATGGTTCTTCAAAGAAACGCCGCTCGACCACCATGAGATGGCGAAATCACTCCAGGCCCAGTAAGACGTTTTCCGACACAAACACGGACCTGTTCCCAGCACCGGCCCAGCTCGTCCCCTTCCTCGTGCTGCTGCTAACCCAAACCCTCTTCGCTGATCCGCACGCGCCACATAACGGATCACATTCACGCGACAAGTTACCCTCTGGCAAAGACAATCTATACAGCCACCGACTCCACCAGAGGGGCAAAAAGACCAGAAAATGCAAAATAATTTTCGGGAGGGATCCGCTCACGGCACATAAAGATTTTATCGTTTGAATATGGACGTTATGGTCCGAAACTATTCGCCACAAAGGAAAGACTATTATCACAACTGTGACGGATATTGGAAAAAAAAAATTTCGTATCTAAGTGGCTGGTCCGATCCTCCATTATACTGGAACTTCATATCTTTTGATAATTGTTTCAGAAAGCTTAAGTACTCCCCAGTGTAAGTCCCAGTGGTTCATGACCAGGGCACGAAACGGCTTGTACGGCAGCAAAATGCGAAGCCCCACACTTTAGTTCACACAACAAACGGTTTGAAGAGTATCCATCGTCCTCGGATCTGAAACTCACGTATCACCTCTGGAAAGCGGTTTGAAGACCAGCGTCCAGTCACCAGTCCTGATGAAGTGATACAACGTGTGTTTCAGACATTGCAGGAAGCTGCTCCAGGGGACATTTGGTGGTCGTTTGCTTCCATGCCACAACTTATGTGAGTATTATCGTTCGTGATGATCACACCTCCTTCTGACGTTGATGATGGACATCATTTTCGAATGGAATGAAAGTTTAGCGAACAAAATCCAGACTGCTGCTATAGTAGTTTAATGGCGTATATGGTTCTACTTCGCCTAGATTGCCATCTTCAGACCATCGGCATTTTTTATTTTATTATAATGCTGGTTAATCATATATTCTCATACACAAATTTGGTTCTTACGTCCATATATCGTCAGTGGTCGCTGTCACTCTGTATTGTATACTGACATGTTGTATATTTAGGATCCTTATGCCATAAGCTGTTTTGTAATTTGCATCTGTTGCTAATAGCCCGTTTTCGTAATTTGACTTTTATCATCAAGTTTGACAGACTGGCAGTTGTGACAGTAGCCCAAAGATGCTATACGGTTTCAGTTGCTCGGGTGCATTAGCTCTGCTTTGGTGCATTAGCTCTGCTTTGTGGTTATAATATTTAGCAATGAAAAAAGTTTTATACATAGTACCTAGAGATTTAACTGTGAGTGCGCTTTAAGAGACAGAGACACACACAATAAAATGTCGTAAGGCCGGTTTGAAACATGAAGATTTCATGCAAAATGTTACTGACTTCCTAACCAAAGTTAACGTATTGACACAAATAACTACCCACAGACTCATCGACTACAAAGATCCTGCATACATCCCGAAATGATAACATCACACCATAGCAGCTGTAAGCTGATAGCATCTTTGGTCAACTGTTACAACTATCAGTATGTCAGATCTGACTATAAAACTAGAAATTGTAGTAAGGGTAAGAAAGGGCCATGAATAACAGGAGCAAACCAGAAAACTCCTTGTAGTATAATCCTACACCACGTTGAACGGATAATAGAGTAGAGACCGACAGCGACCACTGACGATATGTGGATGTATGTGCCAAATTTATACATGAGAAAATACGATTAACCAACACTTTAATAAAATAAATAATGTTGTGTAACTTTCTCAAATGATCTGAAGATGGCAATCTAGCTGAAATGGATCCATCACAATAACTACATCATTAAACCACTCCGGCAGCAATCTGGACGTTATTATTTACTGTCTCTAGGAGATATCTTCTATGCTGTGGGCTGACGGGAGCATAAGTTATTGAGGAATGGAGGTTTAATCACTTAGGACTTGTTGTGTGGTTAACATCTCATCCAAGTTCGATACATACGACACTGCTTCACGTATTAGAGTCAATGTAGTGGCTATTACCAAAAAATGAAAAACAGCTAGTAAATTATCTACATGCTATCACATACCATTTGTATATCAGCGTCGTGGGGCAGCGGTTTATAGATGAAAGAGAGAGTCTATGATGTGATTTAAGAGGCTGTGACCAAGTTAAGATCATGACTTCCAGGAGTTTAAATTAATATACGCATTTATTAAAGGAGATACACGATCGCTCGTCTCCAACGTCGGCCATGTCAGCAAACGTGAGAAGTAAAAGAAGATCAGCTAAGTTTCACGAGAAGGAAGAATCTTCAGATTACCAGCGGGTGGTAAGCGCCCAACCCTCACATATTGTTAGACGCGTGAGCTCCTCCACACATTCCAGCGGCACTCGCTCCCGGATCTTGACCTGTAGGAAATTTGGGGGTCTTCCAGGAACGCTTCGTCACAAGCAGAAATGGAGATATCCCAACGGCGACTTTTACTGCCGTTCTTGTAGCTTACGGGTTCTTATCGCTTATATCAAGGTTCCTCCCTCCCCGAGGGTCCAGTGATGTAATCATCGCGAGTAACGTCTCAGACGGAAAGACATTTTAAAAGACGACTGTTTTGCTTCATCTGTCAACGAATGTAGTCACGTTCACATTCAACTGTTACGCTTGGAGCACGAATACAAAGCACTTCTGCCACCGGTAGAGAAAGGTTCACCTTCACACATGTACAAAAACGTTTTGATATCATCTACAGAGCAACTCCACACTATTTTCTCCTTGTTATGGCCGGCCTCCATCAGCGACACGATATGTTCGTAGATATCAAATACTCACTATACTGCCACAAATACACATAAATTTCATACAGTCGCCGAATACTACCCACTGCAATAGTTTCCTCCCCATTGGAAGTACTACATCATCCGTGTTGCTGATGTTTAACTAATCTAAACTGTACGAGGGCCACATCGCCACGCTGTCTCTCCTAGCAAGTGTGTCCTCCTCGGCCTACAGCATCACCACAGTTTTGCCTTTTAAAGCTGCCATGGTTGCGTCTTCTTGAAGTGGCTTCTTAGTTATCTTCAAGAGTTTCTCTGCACCCGATTTCACTTCTCCCTCCAAATGAAAATCGTTAGCTGTAAGTCGCAATCGAACACATGTCATTTGTTTGTCAGTCGTACTAAGCGAGCAATGAGGTCCTGAGGCGGCACAGCTTAACAGTAAAGGATGTGAGGGTTAATACTAAGTACGCTGTTGGGCAGTAAAGTCGCAACATTTCCAAGAATAGCAAATAACGAGATATTAGTTATTGTACTAATGCAATATAGTAGAAAAATATATGATTACATAAGTTGGTGTTTTTCGGGTAGACAGCGGGCGAAATTCAGTTCACATAAGTGCAATCTTTGGCTGCAACAATCTTTAATGTTCCAAATGTGTGAGCAGTACCGTCCTTATTTTCCACTCGAATGACATCAGGTAAGCCGTAATGGTTCAAATGGCTCTAAGCCCTATGGGACTTAACATCTGAGGTCATCAGTCCCCCTAGACTTAGAACTACTTAAACCTAACTAACCTAAGGACATCAGACACATCCATGCCCGAGGCAGGAGTCGAACCTGCGACTGTAGCAGCACCGGGGTTCCAGACTGAAGCACCTAGAACAGCTCGGTCACAGCGGCCAGATAAGCCGTAATAGTACGAGGGGCATTCAATGAGTACTGCAACACATTTTTTCTTGGACAGTTTCGGATGAAAAAACTGCGGAATTTGTTGTGGGCATCGTAGAATATTCTCGCTTCAGTTCCTACGGTTTCATGAAGTTCCGATAGATGGCGGAGCTATACGTAGCCTTCAAAATGGCGTCTATAACGGAGGTGCTTCCCAACCAGAGAGCTGTCAATTAGTTTGTTTTGGCGGTAGACCAGAGTATCGCAGATGTTCATTAAGCGCTTGCAGAATAATGTCTACGGTGACCTGGCAGTTAAAATAAGCACAGTGAGTGACTGGGAAATGCGTTTGTCATTATTACAAAAAGGTTGCTGAAATGTTATTATGTATAAACATTGTTTGTGTGTGTGTAAATGTGAATGAATGATCTGTGCGTAGCGAAACTATAACGTGTTGTTTGAAACTGTCTTTTAAACAGATAATGCTAAATGTTTTTATCACAGATCTTCTTGCAATCATTTAAACTGTAAAAATGTTAACACACATATATTACACCCAACACTTCGGTGTGCTAAATGACTGATTATAATTATCTCCTTTCACTGAAGTTACATTATCGTGCAGGTAAGTTATTGCTCACCAAAGCAAAAACAACATAGGAACATGATCTTGTTTAGTTCAAATGGCTCTGAGCACTATGGGACTTAACATCTGAGGTCATTAGTCCCCTAGAACTTAGAACTTCTTAAACCCAACTAACCTAGGGACACCACACACATCCATGCCCGAGGCAGGATTCGAACCTGCGACCGTAGCGGTCGTGCGGTTCCATATTGAAACGCCTAGCACCGCTCGGCCACTGCGGACGGCCGTTTAGTCAATGAAATTCTTCTGGGTTTGAGGCCGCAGTATCAACTACGAAATTCCGACGTTTCGGAGACTATTGCAAGACGCCTTCCTCTGGGTGTAATGCTAATTGCTGAATGAGCACTAGTTTGGTTACTTCTATACTATGGAGGAGTCCTGTCATTGGATATGAGGGTGAGGAGGAAGGGTATTAGGTGTTCTTTTATTGGTCTTTGCATCGCGTGTTGTTATTGGCGGAAAGAGGCGTTTTCCATTGGAATTTCCTTTAGTGCTTGACATTGGTGGAAATCGGCGAGTAGGAAACTGAGCGGCGACTGCATCGTAGCGCTGTTTTCAAACTGCCTAGTATCGACTAGGACGCGTCAGCTCTCTGTGTACCCTCCGCCCCTGTTACCTACCGCGCCCCTGTTGGTTTGCGAAAGCTGTCCTCCGCAAAGCTGCCATTCCTGCCAGCCGAGACGCAGGAAGACGGTACCCGTCTTCTCTGATCATGTTGTCGGGACGCTTGGGTATTTCTCTATCTTCCTACTCAAACTAAACGGCTGTTTCACCCGTACGCGGGGCTCTCGGAATTCGATCTTCATCCTGCACTACTCCTGGTGTTCTGCCACCGCTGATTTGTTGTATTGTTCGAGACGGATATATCTCTCGTGTTCGGATAATCTTGTGCTTATTGGACGCCCAGTAGCACCTACATACACCAGTCCAGATTCGCTGTACACCCTGGGGAAGGCGTCTTGGAATAGTCGCCGAAACCTCGAATTTTGAAGTTGGCAATGTGGCTTCAAACCCAGAAGAATTTTATTGACTGTGACAACGGCCGCGGAAGCCTGCGTTTACATGACATCATTTAGTCACAGGGGTTGAAACTTTTGGGTTCATATATAGGTATACATTTTAGTAGCACCTTGGTTTGTTAATTTTAACTGCATGAGGCATATTTAGTTATAGCTTTATCTGTGATGACGCCGATGTGAAAAATGACGTATTTGATACCTGTGGCCCAGTAACGCAAAATTTGCATCATAAAATGAAAATAATGACGGAGATGCTTTACTACTTTCATAAATGTATAAAATGAGTAAGTATTCCCCATAATATCTGGGCTAGAAGAGATGTAATTACCAAAAACAAGTTGTACCCACCATAGTGGCGGACAATAGCGTGAGATCGTAACGAATAAAACTTTTAATAACTGCAGAAAAGGACACAATTCTTCTATAAGCAAAAGATGGTTTCCACACAAATGAAAATTAACACAGTACATATTGTCTTCTTCACGCATAGACTACACAGATAATAAATCATGCTTACTGTCTTTCTCCTTTTCACTCGATGCACTTCACTGAAAGAATATCAGCGGTTTTCACAAATTACAGAAAAATATTAAGTCCTTTTTTTCAAGTGCATTCGCAAGGAAAAATACGCCAGGAGATAGTACGTTGTGCAAACTTGTCCAATCTCCCGCGTGAATGCGGGCCGCACACAGCTGTAATTCGTGCAATGTTAGAACGTGCGGTATGAAACGCCCCCTTAGAAAAATTTATGAATTACAGTGCTGATAAACCTCTTACGTCGTTTGATTTTCAAACAGCTGAGCAGAACTGAACGTACTCAGACATTTATCTCTTTACTTATTCTGATCAACACTAAACTGACACGCAATATTTTTAGCGCAACGCAATCTGACTTTCAATGATCCCTACAAAACAATGGCCCTGACTAACAATAACCTATACCTTTCATGAATCACTTACCTCACAAAAATCTTCTTAACTCGAACTACTGCAATACAGCGAGCGCCAATACTGCCAGCTAAATAAAAGATTCTAACTACTGAAGGCACTAACTACTGATAGGCATAGTTAGCTAATGAAAGATTTTGATAGAGAACAAACAATGTATTTGCCTTAATAATATTCAAAAGTCATCATATATATATATATATATATATATATATATATATATATATATCAGTTCATGATATACAGTACAAATTAACTCTTTCTGGTGGAAATCGACCGCTCTCAAAATTCTGCCATCTCTCTCCCCATATCCACCACTGTTGGCGGCTCACCTCCAACTGCGCAACGCTACGTGCTGTTCACATCCAACTGCCCAACACTACAATAGCGAATATTCCAACAATGCCACCCAGCCACAGACTGCACACAGCACAGCCAGTGATTTTCATACAGGGCGCTACGTGACATTACCAACACAAAAACTAAACAGCCTACTTACAACTTGATGATGTTAAACAGCCTACTTACAGCGGATACTCTCATTCGAAGTAATCGACGGATCACGATCAAACACTTTCTGCGCAAATGGACGTCTTTGTTGGCACTGCTGACACACTCGTGCTCCAGTTGGTGTACTCAGAGGGTGTTCAAAGGGCTCTGAGCACTATGGGACTTAACATTTTAGGTCATCAGTCCCCTAGAACTTAGAACTACTTAAACCTAACCAACCTAAGGACATCACACACATCCATGCCCAAGGCAGGATTCGAACCTGCGACCGTAGCGGTCGTGTGGTTCCAGACTGAAGCACGTAGTCCCGCTCGGCCACACAGGCCGGCTCAGAGGTGTGTGTCCGATGGGTTCCTCGCAGCCTTACAGAAGACGATAAAGAGCAACGAAGGACCATCTGCGCGTAGTTGCTTGCGCGTTGCGAGGCTGATCATGACAATTTTTACTGACCATCGCCACCAAGCTAATAAACACGGGTTGATGTCTTCGAACGGGAAACAGAATGACAATTCATCAACTGGCGCTATACCAATTCTCCTCCAAAGGAAAAGTTCCAAGTCGCACTCTCATCCAGTAAAGTCATGACGACTGTCTTCTGGGACTCCAGAGGGGTTATTCTATTTGTATCCTCCGTCATGGAAAGGCTTGGACGTGTATTCTACTATCCCCAGGAAATTGAAGAAATAACTTTAGCACGTTCGTCGCCACACAAATGCAAACGAACTTCTCCTTCTCCACAATAACGCTAAGTTTCACAGACGTCTGCGCACCCGAGAGCAGCTCACGAAACTTCACTGGACTGTTCTTCCTCATCACCTCACAGGCCTGGATCTCGCACCTTCTTGACATCCTTCTGTTTGGCTCAATGAAGGATGCACTCTGGGTGGTGTGGAGATTATTGATGCTGCAAGATGTTGGCTCATACATCGCCCAGTGGGGTTTAAAATAGGGTTTTGTAGCCAAAAGAGTGGGGAATAGTATCGTACATTGTAATCCTCAATAAAACCACCTGATTTCAGAAAAAAAGGTGTGATATTGAGAGATAGCACGCACTCTCATTTCTGATTCGGTGTTATGCCACTTCATGTTCAGAGGGAATTTGATCTTTACTGCGATTTGACTTCATACATTATGATGAAATGATGGGCAGTAGTTAATGATCTTGTTTGAGTGCTCTAGGGAAGGAAATACGGTAAGCTTTACCTGCGTTCAAAGGAATAGGGTGCCGACTTAAATGACTGCAGTAAAAGCACGGCATTGGTGGGCCGACAAAGAGCGTTTTTCTGGGGAACAGTGAGGAGTCATTTCCAGACAGCCTCATGCCGTGATCGCATTGTGCAAAACACATGAAGTTGGCGCCGGATGGGAGGCAGACGTCCAGGTATAAGGGCCAGCGCCGTGAAGTCGCAAACAGCGCGTTGTAGGCTGGGAATAAAGCAGAGGATGGGCCCTTGTTAGGGAGCAAGCCTCCAAAAGAAATGTAAACGTTCTACGAATTTCCGTGGGACAGGAAAACTGGCGTCAACACGTCCAGACTCTGTTTCAAAACGTGTTTGTGAAATCACAGAACTTTTGGCGAGCTTATGGCCGTTCTTTGGAAACTTTAAAATAGACGTAACAGGTGAGATAACAAGCTGTTTATGGAGAGCTGTGCTTCCACCCTATATTTTGTTAGCAAAAGACATGGCAAACGCGTGGGAAAGAGGCCGTGAAACTGAATCTCTTTTCCGTTTTCTGCCAATTAACTTTAAAGTCTCTGATTGGTCAAATCGGTTTGCAGTGCAAAGATCATTCTCTGAGCTTAGAATGCTGGGCTCCTGCTTGTGATTGGCTTCTACGAAACTGGGCGAAGTCAAAAAAGAGAAATGTGCTTTTGGAACCAAGCTGAGGAGGTTGGCTCTGAGCACTATGGGACTCAATTGCTGAGGTCATTAGTCCCCTAGATCTTAGAACTAGTTAAACCTAACTAACCTAAGGACATCACAAACATCCATGCCCGAGGCAGGATTCGAACCTGCGACCGTAGCGGTCTTGCGGTTCCAGACTGCAGCACCTTTAACCGCACGGCCACTTCGGCCAAGCTGAGGAGGAAATGGTTAGAAAGGAAGAAGCATCTATCTTGTACAAGTCTCTTGTACTGGCGCTTCATTAGTAAAGAACTACAGGTCTCTACCTAAGCGGTGAGACTTGTGTTCTTTGCTAGTGTGCAACTTACAGCCTGTGCCAGTCACCTTCTGAACCATCAGAGTTACTGCTTATATCATCACAGTCACAATGAGTGACGCGTGGGTGTACTTATTTGTCTTGAGTCGGCCGTCTAAACATTTGACATATTCCGACACGCACAGTCGTGGCACGGAGTCAAATTGGTTTGGCAGACCAGCAAACGGGTCCACCTGCACATTGGAATCCATTAAGGTTTCAGAGGCTCATAGGGAAGTACCTGCATTCTGAATTAACCAAACGTGAGACCGCGTGCTTGCATTTTTCGGGAATGCGCATTTAATAACAGATTGCCGCCGTCCATGACTTCAGTCGCCGGACGCATCTTGGTGTGCCGCCTTGACCAGCAGGAGGGTAAAGTTTTCGCTGCTGCGACGTATGGCTATAATATATATTTCTCAGCACCCTGTTCTTTCGAACCATATTTTTCTTTTTTTTTTTTTTTGTATGGTAGAATATAGATGCTTGGTGGTGGAGCAGTTTGGTTCCATAACCTGGGTTCACGTGTATGAAGTCAGATAGAGTGGTTAGTGTTCTGGTTAGCGACGTGTGTCGATCCCCAGCAGATCACTTTGTCCACCATAGATCACATGTTAGTATGGCATTTGTTAAATAAAAATGTTTGTGTGGTGTTTGTGTAATAATTTTTGTGTCTTGTCATGTTTCAGATGAATAAATCGAGTGTAATTAGACCACATCTTCTCCCTGTGTTCTAATTAACAGCTCCTTCCCATTTTATTATTGCAGTCTAGATCTGATACATAAGGAATATCTTTTCACTTGGTGTCCATTGCGTGAATCTTTTACTTCGCTAACGAAAACCAGTTTTCAGTATTACTAACTGAACGCGCCTTTTCTATGTTTTAAATATGTAAATTCACGTGTGCGATTTGTGCACTAAAATCTTGTTGTTTTCTGTTTGCTTAATGCTGCACGGAGGAGAGCATGAGAAGTGACAGTCCGCGGCAGCAAGAACATCGCGACACCAATGTCAGCATTTCCTCTGCGCTTTGTAAAAAAATTGCTGTTAGAGAGGAATATGGCCTTGAACTTGTAGGACCATTGTATGTTATCAACGTAGTAACTGTGCCAAAGAAACTTACTAGAGTTGGATTTCTTACAAGAAAATTCTAAAAGGTCACTGACTGATACTTTTCGAAAACAGAGCTCGTCTGTTTGGATCTGATGGTGACTGATGCAACGAAAGTTGAATGTTTTGATGGACAAGATAAGTTTAGCAAGTTACTGCTCGACGAGGTGTATAGTGAAGGATTTTCCTAGTAGTGAAAATTGCCAGAATATTACATCACTGGAAAGCAGTAACTTTCTCTAAAGTAACAAACTATGAACAGTGAGAGAAATAGTTGTATTTGATTGCTTGACTTACAATGTGATCTTGCTGGTGATATAAGTAGTCGATATCGCTACACGAACTGTACCCTTGCACTGAAATCTCTGGGGCTTGCTGATCAACATTTAAGATTAAAGAGACCTTCGACGGGTAAGTGAACATAGTAACTCTTACGAATTGTTGTTATGACAGCTTCTTATCAGTTAATGAACAGTACCTATGAAGAAAGTTATTGGAAGTGATATATTTTGATGTTATGCAGCAGGATTGTTCAAATGGTTCAAATGACTAAGAGCACTATGGGACTTAACATCTGAGGTCATCAGTCCCCTAGAACTTAGAACTGCTTAAACCTAACTAACCTAAGGACATCACACACATCCAGGCCGGTGGCAGGATTCGAACCTGCGACCGTAGAGGTCGTGCGGTTCCAGACTGAAGCGCCTAGAACCGCTCGGCCACACCGGCCGGCGCAGCAGGACTGTCAAATGATATCCATGGTCAAGTGATTTTTATCAAGCCAATGTGTCACTGCTTTAGCGCAGCGAAAGGCTATTCTCATATGACGAAGAAAATTTATTAAAATCTAAAAGACAGTCCTTTCTTATCTAGGCAGATAAAACGAACCTGACATACATATATTTAACGTAAAGTGGAATACACACTCTAAAACACACAAAAAACTGACGCACCACAGAGGAATTATCCGCCTGGGACGAAAGTCAGTAGATGTGATGTACATGTACAGAGAAATAAATGATTATGATTTCAGAAAAATTGGATCATTTATTCAAGAGAAAGAGCTCCCAAACTGAGCAAGTCAGCCGGCCGTGGTGGCCGTGCGGTTCTAGGCGCTCCAGTCCGGAGCCGCGTTGCTGCTACGGTCGCAGGTTCGAATCCTGCCTCGGGCATGGGTGTCTGTTTCGTCCTTAGGTTAGTTAGGTTTAAGTAGTTCTAAGTTCTAGAGGACTGATGACCACAGCAGTTGAGAGTCCCATAGTGCTCAGAGCCATTTTTTTTGAGCAAGTCAATAACGCGTCGTTGCGCGTCTGTAAATTATGCAGTTATTAGGCTTGGCATTGATTGACAGAGTTGTTGAAAGTCCTCCAAAGGGACATCATACCAAATTCTGTCCCAATGGTGCGTTGGGTTCTCAAAATTCCGAGCTAGTTGGAGGGCCCAGCCCATAATTCTCCAAACTTTCTCAGCGGGAGAGATCCTGCTATCTGGTTGGCCAAGGTATGGACACACTAGCTGTGTGCGGACATTCATTATCTTGCTAAAATGTAAGCTCGGGACGACTTGCCATGAAGGACGACGAAACAGGGCTTAGAATATCGTCGACGTATCTCTGTGCTGTAAGGATGTCACTGACGACAACCAAAGTATCCTGCTATGAACTGAAATGACAACACAGATCATCACTCCAGGCTGTCAGGCCATGTGGCGTGCGGCAGTCAGTTTGCTATCCCATCTATGTCCGGGGCATCTCCGGACATATCGTCTCTGGTCATCGGAGCTCAGTTCGGGGCGTGACTCATAAATGAAGGAAGTTTTATTGCAGTCAGTGAGATTCCAGGCCTAATGTACCCGACACGACTGCAAACGGGATTGTTGGTGTACGGAGGTCAATGGTGGTCCGTGCTAGAGGCGCCGCGAGTTCAGCCCCCTATCTGTGAGCCTCCTGTTAATGGTTCTTGCGGTTACTGAAGTACCAGTTGCACGTCGGATCGATGATAATGATGAATCCATGGTTCTGAGTGACACTCTGACTGTTGCTCGGTCCTCACATTCTGCCGTCTCTGTTCGTCGACCGCTTCCTTCTTGACGCTGTGTTCGGCCATGATTTATCCATTCCTGCCAACTAGTCGGCTCGCTCCTATTCAAATGTCGAGCGAATCGCCAATTACTCCAACCGGCCGGCTCTTTGAGCTCAACTACACATCCTCTCTCAAATACTGACATCTGCTTATATAGCTCACGACCCTGTCAGAGGCATAGTTACTGTCCATCTGATTATGCGGAGTGAGATTCGTGAAGGTTTCATGCCGTGATATCAACATATCCCCCACTTACCATCTTTGACAGATGCGCTGTGAAACTTCGCTGCAGCGTCACACATTCATCCATTCATCAATACCTGTATGAATATCAGCTCGTGACCAACTGCATAACTCGTTCATGGTGCGTCGTTTTTTCTTTGTCTCAGCGTGTATATTAACACTCCGTTACAATACCCCAGCAACTACCTCTACATCTGCAGATTCCGTACCGTTGAGACTATGGTATTGAGTTCTACTCCTTAGAATCTCCTGAATCGATCCGCAAATCTGGTTGGTAAGCGCGTATTTTGTTCACTAAGCAACAATGACGAACTGAAGCGGATATCTTCCGGAAGTCAAGGAACACAGTACTCACCTGGGCGCCTTGTCTGTGGCGCTATGACTGTCGTTGACGACCACAGCGAGCTGCATTTCGCGAGATGTCTGCTTACGGAATTCTTCTTGACTTTTATAGAGGATATTTTCGTACTAAAGAAACGTTACGAAGCGTGACCGCGGGACATGTTCCATTATTCTACAACAGATCGACATCAGTGGTAAGGGTCAATAATTATCTGCATCACCTCGAAGACCCTTCGTGAAGCTGGGAAAGACCGGTGCTTTGTTTACTAGTCGCTTCGTATCCTTCATTGTACCAGCGAACAAAAGCGTTGTTTCCGCTCCTAGGGCCGCGCGGGGTAGCCGTGCGGTCGAGGAGCTTTGTCACGGTCCGTGCGGCTCCTCGCGTTCGGAGGTTCGAGTCCTCCCTCGGGCATGGGTGTGTGTGTTTGTCCTTAGCTTAAGTTGGTTTAAGTTAGATTAAGTAGATGCCGTGTTTCTTGACTTCCGCAAGGCGTTCGATACAGTTCCCCACAGTCGTTTAATGAACAAAGTAAGAGTATATGGACTATCAGATCAATTGTGTGATTGGATTGAAGAGTTCCTAGATAACAGAACGCAGCATGTCATTCTCAATGGAGAGAAGTCTTCCGAAGTAAGAGTGATTTCAGGTGTGCCGCAGGGGAGTGTCGTGGGACCGTTGCTATTCACAATATACATAAATGACCTTGTGGATGACATCGGAATTTCACTGAGGCTTTTTGCGGATGATGCTGTGGTATATCGAGAGGTTATAACAATGGAAAAGTGTACTGAAATGCAGGAGGATCTGCAGCGAATTGACGCATGGTGCAGGGAATGGCAATAAAATTTCAATGTAGAGAAGTGTAATGTGCTGCGAATACATAGAAATAAAGATCCCTTATCATTTAGCTACAATATAGCAGGTCAGCAACTGGAAGCAGTTAATTCCATAAATTATCTGGGAGTATGCATTAGGAGTAATTTAAAATGGAATGCTCATATAAAGTTGATCGTTGGTAAATCAGATGCCAGACAGATTCATTGGAAGAATCCTAAGGAAATGCAATCCGAAAACAAAGGAAGTAGGTTACAGTACGCTTGATCGTCCACTGCTTGAATACTGCTCAGCAGTGTGGGATCCGTACCGGATAGGGTTGATAGAAGAGATAGAGAAGATCCAACGGAGAGCAACGCGCTTCGTTACAGGATCATTTAGTAATCGCGAAGCGTTACGGAGATGATAGATAAACTCCAGTGGAAGACTGCAGGAGAGACGCTCAATAGCTCGGTACGGGCTTTTCTTGAAGTTTCGAGAACATACCTTCACCGAAGAGTCAAGCAGTATATTGCTCCCTCCTACGTATATCTCGCGAAAAGACCATGAGGATAAAATCAGAGAGATTAGAGCCCACACAGAAGCATACCGACAATCCTTCTTTCCACGAACAACACGAGACTGGAATAGAAGGGAGAACCGATAGAGGTACTCAAGGTACCCTCCGCCACACACCGTAAGGTGGCTTGCGGAGTATGGATGTAGATGTAGATGTAGATGAAGTGCGTAAGCTTAGGGACCGATGACCTCAGCAGTTTGGTCCCACAAGAGCTTACCACAGATTTCCAAATTTTGTGCTGCTGGGTGTGGGACAAGTTCTTACGCCCAATATATATGGAATCAGACAGATATTTGAAGCTGTGCAGATGGCTTTCCTCTTTTGAGCGATTTTTCTTGAATTTATATTCCGTGATCACTTCGCTGTTTTGTGCTACGATGCCTTCAGTGCCTCCAGAGACTGCGGCGGATAGAGACGGCAAGGTCGTGCTGGTCTCCGCGGATTACGGCAGCGGCGGCTTCGGCTGCAGGGCGGGGCGTGGAGCAAAGGGCGCATTGCCGCCAGCGAGCGCCGGCGTCTTCGGAAGGGCCGGATGAGCTGCTAAGACAACAGCCGGTTTTAAGTCCATCAACAACAAACTTGCCGTAATCTTCAGCTCATTAGAATGCCCTAAGCCCAAACTAACACGCGGCAGGCGTGTGTATAATCTGTTAAGATGTTTTTACCTACGCAGCCTGTCTTCGCCCAAGGCGCTACTTAGGAAGACGGCCTCTGCTCTGACCTAAGTGCGGCGGCCCTTCATTTGCAAAATGATTGCACACACACACACACACACACACACACACACACACACACACAGACATACATGCATGCACACGCTGGTAGAGCAAATTCTGCAAGCCCCTCTGGCGGTAAACAAACTTCTCGACTCATTAACGCGTTGGACAATCAAGGGTTATGAACACAGCCTTCAAAAGAGCTAGGGTGGAAATTCGTATTCTCCCTCAACTGAAGCTGTATCATGAATACAGAAAAACTTTGTTTTTGGAGCTGTAAGTTGTTCTCGTGTTAACAGTACACTCTGTTGATCTAATGTAATTGCATTTTCCTGGAAACGTATTGAATCTCAAGCTTATCTTCGATAAGGATAGGAACTGGAGTAAATAATTAAAATATGTGCCAAGACCAGGACTTAACCCGGGTTTGCTGCCTGCATGGCAGATGTGCTATCCACTACGCCACTTGTGGTATAGTGGATAGTACATCTGCCGGTAAGTAGGAGACCTGGGTGCAAGTCCTGGCATAGTTTCAAATTTCAATTCATCACTTCAGCTTCTATCCTTATAGGAAAAAGGGTTCAAATGGCTCTGAGCACTATGGGACTTAACATCTGAGGTCATCAGTCCCCTAGAACTACTTAAACCTAACTAACCTAAGGACATCACACACATCCATGCCCGAGGCAGGATTCGAACCTACGACACATAGTAGCAGCGCGGTTCCGGACTGAAGCGCCTAGAACCGCTTGGCCTATTATTATAGAAGAATTCTACCATGTATACTGTGTGACAAAAACTTTTTGCTAAATCCAACAAAATAGCTAAAATCCGACAAATTTACTCTTTTTTCATATAATTAATCATTGGAACATGCCTAAAGCACCATAAAATTGCTAAAAATCGAATATTTTATTGTTATATATCGGATGATGACAACTTGCGTTCGAAGACACAGTAAAACAAAGTATTAATCTGTAATTAATATTTGAATCTACATCGGTAGGTATTCTGTTCTGTATCTTTTCACTGCATCCAAAAACTAATTGATCGAGTAAGGAGGCAAAGTAGTTACTGCACTTAAGACAGATTTGATAGTCTGTCAGGCCATACAAATTATCTATTCCCGTGGTTTCCTTCACACAGGTAAGATATAAGTCAAGATGATTCATTTAAAATGGAAGGTGGCTTTTACTCCCATTCTGTAACGACCTCACGTCGACAAGGTGTACAGTCTTTTTTTTTTTTTTTTTTGCGACAAATACAAAAGGAACTCCAGCAACTTCGTGGACGCTGCTTGGGACAGATCTCCATGTGCATGTGGTCGTGAAACCTCATTGTAGCTTGTGACACCTCCGTTTTTATCCCGACCTGGTCTGATCGAATCAGCCCAATATTTATTATTAACATGGCCGTGAATGTGAACGTAATGGGGCTGGTAATCGGAATTGACTGCTACGGAAGTTGTTACTTTCCAGTTCGTCCTGTTCAATACTATAATACTGAATGTATGGTAATAAGGACCACCTACACAGTTTTACTAATTACGAACTTATATTCTTCTCAAAACACAAAAAGGAGACAGCCACTGCCTTCGTCATACATATCTAATTACGGCTAATCTCAGCACAGGCTTTCTTCATTTGCCATTATCGTCACACGCCAATCCATCACAGCATACAACACTGCAATCCAAGATCAGGCCGGCGCGGTAGACGCGAAACTAAATATCGGCACTAGTAACGTCACTGATGACTTTTATAAAGGTACTTCATCACTTTCCCGGTATTTATTTATTATTTAGGGGTCTAACCACGGCTATGGTGACACCCTTCTCGGTTAAAAACCCTGTATTCTAATAATGGCCTCCACACACACACCATTCCCGCCAACCACTCTGGCGCATCTCGACACTCGCTCTCGCAACACGTCACAATCGATTGTTCGCCCTATCGACCTGCCCAGTGCAAAGTTAAAGGGCCTACGGACCCTTTGCAAGCTCTAATTTATTTTACACAGCTATAGAGGTTTCAGAAGAAAGGTACTTGACACTTATCGACCGGGTTCACAGGCATCCCAGTTTTCCTGTTAGTACTCGTCTCCCAATTAAATTTTTTGTGGAGGCGTAAAGATCCCGATTACAGAAAAATAGGTAAAATTTCACACAGAGCTATGAGTTCCCTACCCGAATGTTTAAATTTATAACTGATATTAAAAATTCACTGTTTACTCTGATAAGAAATAAGAATTGCAAACCCTTACTCATCGCCTTTGCATTGAACTTACTTGCCCTTGGTCGTGAGTCAAAAGGAGACCAAAACAGTAGGTTTGTGTTATTGTGCCTTTTACATTCAGTGAAGCATTTTTACAAACGTATTTCTCGTCATACAGCACCAACGAAGTGCCTGTACCGAAAAAGACACGTAATCAGAAATCAGAAACTGAATGTAATGGTGAATGGTGCTAAGTTTACTCTAAGGAAAGGTAAATATGATTATCATCCACAATGTGCTACATGCACCTCATATTTTAGTGTATCTCAAGGAAACAATTTCTAGATTCATGAGGAAGTCATGTATTGTACTGTTCTACACTGTAGCACTAAGTATAGTCCAAGTTCGTCGAGCTATGTTACTTGGTAGTGATAAACCACGGGAGACTTACTTTCGCCCTTAAGATTTGCCCACAAGAGTAGAAACAGGTGGAAATCCAAGTAAGCCGAATGCCAGAAGGAAGACTGACGGAACAATCATTGAGGTACACTCTGGGAGGAGGGAGAAACCTTGGTAGGCTTAAAATAAGAAGCGCTCAAAAATCACATTTGAAAACGGAACAGACAGTTAACCTAAACACTGGAACTAAAGAAGATAATGATTATGATTTATTAATTGTCCGGATTTTCGATAATCCAAACGGCCGACGTAATCCGTATAACCCAGGAACCACTCAGTGTACTGCAGACATCCTAAAATGGAATTTGACGAACAGATTCAGTAACGAATGTCTTTGTCGTTCAGTTCGATGCAGTTGTAGCTACACAGATTTCAAAACAAATTGGCGTTCGGGGAGCGACGGGCTAAGCTATGAGTTTATTTTACAGACCGTAAAGATTTTTCCTGCAGATGACTATAGGGATTTTATTCTTTCTATGGCTTGGTGACTTTCACTGGTCTCGAAAGCTGCATTTATGCTGAGAGGATTTCAACTGATAGCTTATTACATCCAATGTTGGTGGAAATCAAGTAGTATTTATTAACATATATCTTGTCTTCCTCGTACAAACACTCCGAAATTACATATTCGTTACGAATATCGTACGCCACTAAATAACATGCGAAACAATTTTTCCTCAGATCTGCAGTCAGACGCGAACTATCTTTTGTTTTCCAAGTCTGTTACTAAACATGTTAGCATCAAAGACTTCAGCAGGTGCGAAACACGCTAGAATACTGAATCCTTACAAGACTATATCTTAACAAAACTTTTAGTAACCTAAAGCTAGGCTAGTGTCTTTTTGGGCAAAAACAGACATTTTTACCGTATTTTTTCTTACACCTAGCTAAGAACGTCCAGAGAATATTTAATTGAACTGATGCGAAATACCAAGAATGATCTGCTTCATTTTTTCCGTTCCAGTCTTCATTAGGAGGCATGTTAATTTTATACTAGCCTCTCGACAGCAAGATCATTATTTACTTTTTCTAGGACCAAACGTGGAGATTTTACTGTTAAAAAATAAATAAATTATAGATTTACACAGATTTTATGATTTTAGAATGTGATGGTATCGACACGTTGTTGGCAGGAATTTAGAATAAAAGCCGCGATTTATAGAATGCGTTCTCATTCTTAAGTTGTGTGTTACGATATAATATGGTACGCGAATGATATTTTGACGATTTTCCTCGGTATGGTATATCCTTCAGGAGCCCTGTAATCACGCAATGAAGATATATATTATCAGATTATGGGAAAGCAAAAACTGATATATTAAACTATAGTATGCGATAAACCTGTGTCTCGGACTGATACAATGAATAGGAAAAGCAAAAACATTTTCCGGTGCAAAATGTTTTATTGTTTCTCAGAATATTCGCGTAAAATGTATGCAGGGTGAACATGGACGCCACCAACAAAGTTTCGAAACTTGTGCTAGGATTTTTTCTGAGTATTTTTGTATGAGAGGCTCGTTGTCGTCAATGGATCGTTGCAGAGTAATAACGTAGGAATGAACTTCGAAAAGTCAGGAAAAAAATTGGAAATCTGTGGTAAGGTCCTATGGGACCAAACTGCTGAGGTCATCGGTCACTGAGCTTACTCACTACTTTATCTAACTTACCCTAAGGACAACACATACACCCAAGCCCGAGGAAGGACTCGAAGCTCCGACGGGGGAGCCGTACGGACTGCAACAAGACGCCTCGGACCGCTCGGCTATCCCGCGCGGTGAAAAGCCAGGAGCACACTGTTATCGCCAGTCGGGTAACTTTTACTCTACGCAAGGACCAGAACTTTCTGCCAATCGTTCATTTTCTCAACGATAGGAAGCCGCTGCTTAGTGACGGAGGGAATCGAGAACAGCCATGTGAACGTTGTTTCTTCGGATAATCTCTTCCCCCAATATGTACCTTCCGCTTCCCTAAAAGATAGAAATCGCACGGAGCAAGTCGAGGACTTCCGGATCAGTATCAAACAGGCCTCCGCTGCCTTTGTGAAGTTGTTGTCACCATTTCGATACGGCACGACACTACAAATTGTATACCGCCAGAATTTCGCGGTGAATAACCCTTTTGGTCACGAAAATCGGGGTGTCCCGCGTACTTCAGCTTTGGAGTAGGTTTCCAGTTGCCGCATCCATTTCAGTCGCACTCTTCGATGCAACTGTTTTCCGTACCGCAACAGAACTGTGTCTGCAGGAAACCTGGAGCACGTACTCTCTCCTGACAAAGTGCCATTCTTGTTGCGCGATTGTCTTATCGTAGGACGACACGTGTAACTTTGATTCTGAACTCCTCACGTAAACGGTTTATACCCCGGCTACCTTTCTGTCTGTGAAAATACCTTCACACCGGCGAAAAAGCCCGTAATAAACTATTAAACTATTACCAGTACGTACAACAGAGAGCATAGACTAAAGCAAATCCCTTCTGACAGATGCAGAAGGCACTGTGATACGGTTTCCGTCGCTGCTGGAGCGGTTCAGTGTAGCATCATTGTGCAGCTCCTCCATGGCATTCAGTGAGCCCACAGTCAAGATGTATACTGGCCGACTCTTCCTCAGTAAACCTATCCACTACTAACTTGTATCCAGCACTATTGACACTGTTGTAAAAGCAAACCAGAGATAGTCGAAAAAAAAGGAAGATTAGGATTTAACATCCCCTTAAGGTCATTAGAGATGAACATAAGCTCAGAATGTTTTCGAGGATGAGGAAGGAAATCGGCTGTACTCTTTGAAAGGAACCATCACAGCATTCGCCTGGAGCGACTTAGGGAAATAGCGGAAAACGTAAATACTGGTGGCCGGACGGGGGCTCGAACCGTTGACCTCTCGAATGACGGTCCAGTGCGCTAACTTTTGCGCCACCTCCCTCGGTGAAGCAGTCGAAAGGTACTGAATAAGAGATGGGCTGAAGACTAATGTCCTTACCGTTGTCAACAGCAAGTATCGTTAGTGAGTGGAAAAAGGCTGTCTCCAAACAAGACGCATAGCGCATACAGTTGACATTTACGCTGTTGTGCAGATATTTTCATTGTAATATGGATACAGTGTCTTGAAAGGAGGATATAAGATGAACATCAACAAAAACACAACGAGAATAACGGAATGTAGTCGAATTAAGTCGGGTGACACTGAGGGAATTAGATTAGGAAATGAGACGCTTAAAGTAGTAAATGAGTTTTGCTATTTGGGGAGCAAAATAGCTGATGACGGTCGAGTAGAGAGGATATAAAATGTAGACTGGCAATGGCAAGGATAGCGTTTATGAAGAAAAGAAATTTGTTAACATCGAGTATAGATTTAGGAAGTCGTTTCTGGAAGTATTTGTATGGAGTGTAGCCATGTATGGAAGTGAAACATGGACGATAAATAGTTTGAACAAGAAGAGAATAGAAGCTTTAGAAATGTGCTACAGAAGAATGCTGCATATTAGATAGGTAGATCACATATCTAATGAGGAGGTATTGAATAGAATTGGGGAGAAGAGAAATTTGTGGCACAGCTTGACTAGAAGAAGGGATCGGTTAGTAGGACATGGTTCAAATGGCTCTGAGCACTATGGGACTTAACATCCGAGGTCATCAGTCCCCTAGAACTTAGAACTACTTAAACCTAACTAACCTAAGGACATCACACACATCCATGCCCGAGGCAGGATTCGATCCTGCGACCGTGGCGGCCATGGTTCCAGACTGTAGCGCCTAGAACCACTCGGCCTACCCGGCCGGCAGTAGGACATGTTCTGAGGCATTAAGGGATCACCAGTTTAGTATTGGAGGGCAGCGTGGAGCGTAAAAATTGTAGAGGGAGACCAAGAGATGAATACACAAAGCAGATTCAGAAGGATGTAGGTTGCAGTAGGTATTGGGAGATGAAAGAGCTTGCACAGGGTAGAGTGTCATGGAGAGCTGCATCAAATCAGTCTGCCTATTATTGAACTATATGAAATAAAATCGTTATAACTTCTGAATGGTTTCCGTTAGGACGATCAGACTACGCGGTTGGTCGATGGGCATCATGGGAATTATTATGCGCATGCGACGACGAAGCCCATTTTCTTTCGGAACGGTTCGTGAATAAGCAAAACTGGGGCATCTGTGGGACCAGGAATCCGCGTTTCGCCATCGAGAAGTCTCTTCATCCTCAACGGATGACTATGTGGTGTGCAATATCCAGTCAGGGAATAATCGGTGCGACATTCCTTTGTGGCACGGTGACTACCAAACGGTACGTGATGGTTTTGGAAGATGATTACGTCCGCATTATCAAAAGTGACCCTGATTTCGGAAATATGTGGTTCATGCAGGACGGAGCTCGATCCCATCGAAGCTGGAGAGTCTTTGGTGTCCTGGAGAAGTACTTTGGGCACCGCATTCAAGCTCTGGTGAACCTAGAGGCCACTGACATGAGCTTCGATTGGCCGCCATATTCTCTAAATCTGAACACACGCCACTCATTTTTATGGGGCTACATTAAAGAAAAAGTGTACAGCAACATCCTCATAACCATTGCTGAGCTAAAAACAGCCATTCATGAGGTCATCGACAGCGTCGATGTTCCTACACTTCAACGGGTCATGCAGAATTTCGCTATTCATCTGCGCCAATCATCGTCAATGGTTTCAGGCATATCGAACGTGTCATAACTTAAATCCGAGTTTATGCAGTGACGTTTACATGTTGAATAAAGTGTGTACGCCGTAGTTTGTAACTAATGTTTCAATAACTGTCACCCTGTACAAAGAGAATGGGAGTAAGAAATGAAACGAATACCAATTGCTTTGTAACGAGCCACCAGAGACCAAGGGTCACTTGTATCAGAAGGCTGATAGCTTAGTTACATCTGAACAGACGGGTTTCAGAACACAAAGTAACTACACAGCACAAATATCTCATCTAATGCAGCACATAGATAATGGGTTCGAAAAGAGGAAAGACAAATGGTGTGGCATTTATCGATCTTTCATTGGATTATGATAGAGTCCAACACCCCATAATGTTTCACAAGTTCTACGTTTTAACCCAAGACTGTTGTTGTTGTGGTCTTCAGTCCTGGGACTGGTCTGATGCAGCTCTTCATCTCCAAGTAATTACTGCAACCTACATCCTTCTAAATCTGCTTACCGTATTTATGCCTTGGTCTCTCTCTACGGCTTTTACCCCCCACACTCCCTTTCAGTACCAAACTGGAGATCGACTGATGCCTCAGAATCTGTCCTTTCAATCGATCCCTTCTTTTGGTCAAACTGTGCCATAAATTTCTTATCTCCCCAGTTCTGTTTATACCTCCTTACTGGATACATGACCTACCCAGCTTACCTTCAACATTCTTCAGTAGCACCACATTTCAGAAACTTCTATCTCTTCTTTTTTAAATTGTTTGTCGTCCATGTTTCACTTCCGTACATGGCTATACTATATATAAATACGTTAAAAAAATTCTCCCTGACGCTTAAATCCATATTCAATGTTAAGAAATTTCTCTTCTTCAGAAATACTTTTCTTGCCATTGCCAGTCTACATCTTATATCCTCTCTACTTCGGCCATCATGAGTTATTGTGCTACCCAGACAGCAAAATCCATCTACTAATTTAAGTATTTCGTTTCTCAACCTTGGTTTAATTCAACTACTTTCCATTGCTCTTGCTTTGCTTTAATTCGTGTTCATCTTCCATCCCCCTTTCAAGGCACTGTTCAATCCGTTCAACTCCTCTTCCAAGTCCTTTGCTGTCTCTGACAGAACTGCAATGTCATCGGAAAACCTGAAAGTATTTATTTCTTTTCTCCCAACTTTAATTCCTACTACAAATTTTTCTTTGTTTATTTTTTTTCACTGCTTGTTAAGTGTACAGATTCAGTAACATCGGTAATAGATACAAACCCCGTCTCACTCTCTTCTCAATCACTGCTGTCCTTTCATGCGCTTCAAGTCTCATAACTGGCCTCTGGATTCTGTATAAACAGCCTATCTCTCCCTGTATTTTACCCGTGCTAACTTCAGAATTTCAAAGAAGTATTGCAGTCAACATTATCAAAAGCCCTATCCAAATCTACAAATGCTATCAACGTAGGTTTGCCTTTCCTTAACCTATTTTCTAAGGTAAGTCGTATAATTAGTATTGCCACGCTTGTTCCTACATTTATCCGGAATCCAAACTGATCTTTCCCGACATCAGCTTCTACCAGTTTTTCCATTCTTCTGTAAAGAATACGTGTTAGCATTTAGCAGCCATGACGAATGAAACTGATAGTCCGATAATGCTTTCTTTGGATTTAGAATTACTACATTCTTCTTGAAATATGAGGGTATTTCGCTTGACTTACATATCTTATACACCAAATGGAAGAGTTTTGTCATGGCTCGCTCTCCCAAGGCTATCAGTAGTTCTGACGGAAATCATCTACTCCCGCGGCCGTGTTTCAACTTAGATCTTTCTAAGCCCTGTCAAATTCTTCTCGTAGTATCAAATCTCCTACCTCATCTTCATCTACGGCACTTGCCTTTCTATAGTATTGCCTTCAAGGACATCTCCCTTGTATAGACCCTCTATATACTCCTTCCACCTTTGCGCTTTCCCTTCTTTGCTTAGGATTGGTTTTTCATATGAGCTGTTGATATTCACATCGCTGCGTCTGTTTTCTCCAAAGGGCTCTTTAATTTTCCTGTAGGTCGTATCTCTCTCTTCCCTAGTGAAATATGCTTATAAGTCGATACATTTGTCCTTTATCCAATGCTGTTTAGTCATTTTTAATATCCTGTAAATCTCATTTTTTAAACGTTTGTTTTCCCGTTCGCTCGTTTCCCTTGCAGTATTTTTATATTTTCTTCTTTCATCAGTTAAATTCAGTATTGCTTTTGTTATCCAAGGATTTCTACTTGGTTCATAATCAATAAATTGTGGTCAGAGATCACATCTGGCCTTGGAAATGTGTTACAGTTTAAAGTCTTGATTCCTAAATTTCTGGCTTACCATTATACAATCAATCTGAAATCTTCTGGTGTCTCCAGGTATCTTCCACGTATAAATCCGTATTTTATGATTGTTGATACAAGTGGTAGCGATGATCAAACTATGCTCTGTGCAAAACTCTACCAGGTTTCAGTAAAAGAAAAGTCACTCTACTGCACAATCGAAGATTCTGTGTCGAATTCCAAGGAAGACACAGCCTTTCGAGGAACCGAAGAAATGGCGTACTTCCAGAGAGTTTATTGCCTCCAACATTTACACAAATGACCAGCCAGGACGCGAACGTTTCTTATATGCTGACGACATTGCTTTGACAGTACAGATACACGATTCTGAAGAAGGAGAAGAGACGTAACAAGAGCTCTGGGAATGTTTTCTGATTACTATAACTAGAACCACCTGAAAATAAAAGCACGCAAAACTCAGATCTGCGCTTTATACCTACAAAACAGAAAGGCAGGAAGGAAACTGGAAGTGTTTCGGGAAGCCATTAAGCTGGAGCAGTGTTTTAGATCCAGATGCTTGGTGGTACACAGTTCACTCACTTATCGGCGACTGTGCCTCAATACTAAACATAAGGTGTCGGAGGGAAATAATATCATCCGGAAATTTGTTGGGGGTATTATTAGGGGCTGTCAAATGAAAGCGAAACAGTAAGGGAAAAAGTAAGTGAATTAGTATTTCAAAAGCAATCGGTGTAACTGTTAATACATGAATCCCACTGTGAATGCAGGTGGTCTCTGCCTTCATGGAAAAGTGTTTCCGTTTACTTACGCAGCCGTGATTGTACATAAGCGTGCATCTCTTCGTCCGAAGCAAATCGACGACCACAAATGTTTTTGTCAGAGCTGCCAAAATGTGGAAATCGCATGGGGAGAGACTGAGGCTATATGGAAGATGTGTAAGGGTTTTCCAGCCAAACTTTTGTAGTGTAGTCGAAACAACCTTGGCAGAAGTTTCGCTGGTAAATCCTTACACATCCTCGATACAGTTCCTATCTTTCCCCATGCGATTTCCAAATTTTTGGAGCCCCGAAGAAATACATTCGTGGCCGTCAATCTGCTTCGCACGAAGAGCTCCACATCTGGGTACAATCACGGTTCCGTAGGCAATCGCAAACTTTTTTCCAAGAAGGCACTGACCACCTTCGCTCACAGTGGGATACATGTGTTAATAGTTATGGCGATGACTTTTGAAATAATAAACAATTTTCCTACTTTTTTCCATCTGTCTTGCTTTCCTTTGACTGCTCATTATAGATGGGATGCATAAAATCATTTGGCCCATACTTCTTTTGTGGCACTCTGTTTCTCGGCTGGTGTGTGTATGCCTGCCCAGTGTGGTGCGAGTCCGCTCACACGAAAGGAGTAGCAGCCCTCAATGAAACTGCAAGGCTAATTACTGGATGTCTGCAACCAACTCCTGTTGATAAACGTTACTACGTGACAAACACCGCTCCGACATACTCTGGAAAGCAGCAGCAAATGCCGTAAAGGAGACGGTCAAAAAAATTTGTCACACCCACTGCATTGATATACCTAGCTTTAAGTCTAGGAAGAGCTTTTTGTAGTTCAGGTTTGCAGTAAATACATCAGAGAAGAAAGCCGCAAAAAACTGTGGGCAGCTAAACTAGTTCACTTCCAAGCTGCCGTAAAGATAGCGGAATGCTTACCTACTGCACCCAACTTGGACTGTATCACACGGGTATCGGTGAACAGGTTAAGAACGGGCTTTGGCAAATCTAAGGACAAACTAGTAGAATATGGATACTTTGTGAATATGGGGAATTACAGACAGCGAAACATTTGTGCTATAATTTTATTTTTCCCTGATTCGTGCAAGGGGGAAGCACAAGAACGTACTTTAGTGTGCGTTCCTGGACAAAGACTGATTTCAGTGTTGTATGTGTGTATATGTATAAACTCCTATTTCCTTACCTGAAATTGTAATTTTATAGAATAAGTGTATGCTCATGACTTGAGTGAATATATAAATTCAAAATAGTCAGAAAATATTCCATAACAACCCCCTAATTTTTATCGGTAGAGTTCGGGTTCACACCATATGCTTTTGTACGCTTTCCAAAATATTCTGGAAACATATTTTTCTGCTTGACGTTGACCCCTCTAAAGTATTGGTTGAAAGAACTCAACAGCCTCTCTTGTTCTTTATGCTACCCATGGTTTTTTTTTATGAGGGAACAAAACTACGTCGTTAAGGGTATAAATCAGGGGAACGCTGTCAACAAGACATGCTGTGTGGGAGCTGACATTATCACGACGAAGAATTCTGCAACGCTTTAGTTTTTTCCTTATTTTATCCATGACCTGCAGCAAATAAATGGACGTAAACCATTCAGTATTAACTGTTATTCGAAATCTTTAAAGTACAGGTTGCAACATGTCTTGCGTAATCAAAGAAAAACGCGATAATTTTCTTCGTGCAACAATCTTACGTCCTCAGATGCATTGATTATTTTACCTATTTCGGTCGCTATCTCTCATTTTAAGTTTCGTTACTTATAATCAAGATATTTGGGATCCCATGATTTTTCTTAGCTGAGCCTTCTTCCCTCCTTATCGGCGAGCAAACGAACGGACGAAGGCATGGAAATAAGTAGTTCATTAACACATATTTTCGATATCATTTTCCTCGGTAAATGCTATGGATAGTGTCTGAATGTCCGGACGAAAAGGAGCAAATCTGGTTACAACCAAGGTTCCGCAGACAATCGTAAACATCTTTTCAAGATGGCATTGGGCGCCTTGTCTCACAGTGGGATAAATTTGGTATAATTCATCACATGTCAAACAGGTAGACGTCAACGTCACCTGCAGAATTATAACAGGTGTTTGAAATCGACTCCTTTAGAGTGGATTTACCATAGTGCAGGAATAGCACCCCCTCCCATTCGAAGAGAAATTGCGGCCTATAGGGAACGAAAGAAAGTGGAACAAGAACAACCCCATCCCCTGAGTGGGCATAAACAGCATTCTCAGTGACTGAAGTCAGTGAGGAGTTTTCGTAGAACACCAAAGGCGCGTACTATCACTGCTAAAGATGCCAGGGTGAGAATTTGGAGGGGTAAGACTTCTCTTCCGTCTTGATGGAAAAGTGTTTCTGAAACTCTGTCTCCAGGATACGACGACAAATGGATGACCTGGAAGTCTTTGGATAGGCTGAGATCAGGAGTGGGTAGATCAAGGTTTAATCTGGAAAGATGGGGATACAGTTCAGAAAACAAAATAATGTGTCATTGTGGAGAAATCCAGACTGACCAGCACATGCTCTAGCGTCAACTAAGTCTCGCCTAATGTATTGCCGAAGACCTCCACTAAGCGACAGAAAGTGGACTGGAAGTGGCCAAATTTTGGTCAAAGACTCTGTGACATCTTAACTGTTCACCTACGTGTGTTCTCGAGAATAATAATAGCAATACATATTAACGATAAACAGTGTTGATGTTCCACATTAATATTCATCTACGTGCATTATGTGTTGCCACTTCTCAGCATGTGGGGGTAAGTACAGCACTCAGGAATAGTGTTGAATATGATCGTTTTGATGGACCAGATGTTACGGTATGAGGACACATAATACCGCATGGGCATACTGACAGCGAAGTCTTTGGACGGGTCACATTCACTGGTGAATGTTATTGTTAGACTGTACTCCTTCCGCATGTGCATTCGCGACTGACTTCGTTTTCACAGGTAACAATGTGCGATCACATCGAATTGCCCAAGTGGAAGAGCTCTTGGAACCAGAGGATGTTTTGCGAACGAACTAATCTACCGTTCCCCAGACTTAAATGCCTTCGAGGACGATTGATATGCGTTGGGGAGGCGTACTGCAGCCCGCCCACAAGCACCAATAACAATGTCGCAGTTGTCAACCTTGGTGGTCGAGCGGTTCTATGCGCTTCAGTCCGGAACCGCGCTGCTTCTACGGTCGCAGGCTCGAATCCTGCCTCGGGCATGGATGTGTGTGATGTCTTTAGGTTAGTTAGGTTTAAGTACTTTTAGGTGTAGGGGACTGATGACCTCAGGTGGTAGGTCCCATAGTGCTTAGAGCCATTAGAACCATCTGTCAACCTCACTTGTGGAAGAGTGGAACGCCGTACCACAAGAACTCCTTGCCAACTCCGTGACCAGCACGGGTGCACGTCAGCAGAAAATGCGCTGCTGTATATGGTGGTCACACACCCTATTAAGAATCATGTCCCGCCTTTTATATTGTCGAGGAGAGCATTATAAATCACCGTGAATTCGGTGTAGTTAAGCCGAAATTGATGAACCGTGTTGTTCATATTTCCATTACGTTAGTAACTTATTTCGTTACGTAAACAGTGAACACTGTGAACTTGTACAGCTATTATCATATTAATAACAATTTTTGATCTGATCAGCTCCACTCAGTGTAGTTCCCTCACATTCGTTTAATTAGTTGAGATTTCCCTACTGTATTCTTTGTCCATCACGAGCAAATTATGTATGGCACATCGTAATTTATTTTCATCGTCAAATGCAACGAACGGATAGTCTGTAAAACGGCAAGTGTTTAACGTTCCATACTGTGATACCTTGAAATGTACAAAAAATTGAAATGATACGGTTTAAATGCCATGAACGCACACGAATTGTACATGACTTCCACATAGATTTTGATTAGATACTGAAACATAACACTGTGTTTTATACGCTGAAATAAATAGGTTTCTTTTGAGCCAGATTCGTACCCTATTTATGTTCTACACGATCGCTCAGGTGCTTCACCAGCATTATTTCGATCGAAGTTATATCTGCCTGGCGTTTCAGATAAACCATTATTTTGTCCAAATGCATTCTTGAGTCCTTAAGTAAGTGTCTTCAGTATGAGCGTCAACTTTGTCAGGTAAACCATCATCACTATCGTCGAGGACTGCAGGCGAAGAAACGGCGATAATTTCGGAAGAAATCATCAGTTTAAAATCGGAGTCCTCAGTTTCTTTTACGGTTGTCCCATTCCATTCCGCTGAAGTGCTATATTCGGTAGCTATGTTTTTCAATAGTTCTACTCAGACAATGTAACTTTTTGCCCCTGGACAATAGTAACCTCGTTCCCTACGATGTCACTTTACACTTGCAATAAACACGGGCAGTTCAATAGCGCACAACTCAACGTCAACTTGTTAGCTGATTCAGGGACAGGATATAAGTGTAGGTGTTGACAGAATTGAAACGTCCCCTTTTTGAAGAATTATACAAGACTGTGCTTTAACTGACACACAATACTTTTTAGCGCAACGCAATCTGACTTTCAATAATCCCTACAAAAGAATGGCTCTGTCTAATATTAACCTATACGTTTCACAAATCACTTACCTCACAAAAATCCTCGTTACTCGAACTACTGCAATACAGCGAGCGCCACTACTGCCAGCTAAATAAAAGATTCAAACTAAGAAAGGCACTGACTACTGATAGGCATAGTTAGCAGATGAAAGATTTTAATAGAGAACAAACACTGTATTTACCTTAATAGTCATATTATATATAGCAGTTCACGACAGTCTTACAAATTTCAAAACTCCGCCATCTCTCTCCCCACATCCATCACTGCTGGCGGCTCACCTCCAACTGCGCAACGCTACGCGCTGTTCACATCCAGCTGCCGCTGCCCAACACTACAATGGCAGACAACAATGCAAACTACCCACAGACTGCACACAGCACAGCCAGTGATTTTTCATATAGAGCGGTACGTGGCGTTACCAATAAGAAAACATAAACAGCCTACTTACAGAATCTAAATTTAACAGTAATTGTCGTCGTCCATTATTGCTACTAATTTTTACGGATGGTCATATACTGTGTAGCTCAAGTGGTTAAATTGGCTCTGAGCACTATAGGACTTAACATCTGAGCTCATCAGTCCCATAGACTTAGAACTACTTAAACCTAACTAATCTAAGGACAAATGGTTCAAATGGCTCTGAGCACTATGGGACTCAATTGCTGTGGTCATCAGTCCCCTAGAACTTAGAACTACTTAAACCTAACTAACCTAAGGACATCACACACATCCATGCCCGAGGCAGGATTCGAACCTGCGACAGTAGCGGCCGCGCGGTTCCAGATTGAAGAGCCTAGAACCGCACGGCCACTCCTAAAAGACTTTTCACTGGACCTAACGTACTTCTGAGACCCCACATATAATTTCACAGTAGACATTGCGTTCTCTTCTATCACTCACGTCCAGAAACAAGAATAACCTGTGGTTAAAATTATTACTCTAAGTGCATTTCCCAATTGCAAAGGTCACGAAACATGAAATAAATATAATTTCATACCACACTGCCCGTTTTCCAACGCCCCGATTTATACCTTTAACTGTAGTAAAATGGTGATCACTAGGTGCTGCTTTCCTATTTCGTCTTTAGGAAATTACTCTGTGCGTGTTTACAACACATAATACGAAAGAAGAAATGAAAGATGGTTTATTGTTTCATTCTGCAGCAATGTAGGTGATAGCGAAGATCGCATTATACGTAATTCAGTTCTCTCTGTATCCGTACGTCTTTGTCTCTCAGTCTGTGGATTCCTAGGCGGGCGTTTTCCCACAGTGGAGGGCCATGTATATATATGACATCAGCCAATTCAGATGTTAACGGGGGCCCCTTGTCTATACGACGTACGGCGGCCCGGCGCAGTCCCCCTACCCTTCCCTGTCGCGCTGTCGCATAAAACAAAGTGGACCTCCTACCTGCGAGAACCAATTCAACCGGGCCATCCGACCCCCGTCCTGCTCCATAATTTACCACCCTCGCTTATTCATCCCCCCATTGTGGCCCTCGGCGCTCCTACTGTGCGCGGGCAGTATCGGAAGACAATTGTTTGACAAAGACTGTCCCCGCGAATCGGAGACAAATATCATCATTGGACCTCGCTCGCGCCATCCGCTGTGTATGGGCTCTGAAGGAATGTGCAAGTCAGCCGTATGTGGAAATGGGAGCCGCACCTCAGAAAGCGCGAGAATAGAACGGTGGGGGGGGGGGGGGGGGGGGGAGGTGGAGGGGGGAGGGGGTTATACGGCAGGCCACCGGCCGAGCCTCGCTCTCTGGACGGCCCGATAACGTAATTTGCTCTCATTTGTATCCAAAGATTTCCATACGCGCAGCGCGGTATTCATCAGGCTGTGCGCTCCTGCGGTGGCGGCAGCGGCTAGCGGACAAATGACAGTCGGCATACCGGAGGGCCATACCGCGTCTGGGAGGGCCGAAGCGAGAAGGAACGGGATACGGAGCGCCGCTGATGCGTAATCTGAGCCAGCCGATAGCAGCGGCAGCGCGGGGGCGGAGGCGCGCAGTGGAATACCAGGGGTGTGAAACAAAGGCTCTGCCGTCTGTCTTACGTCCTCAGCCCAAGACAGCGCCGGGGACCGAATCGACGTGGCGCATCTTGGAAGATGCTGCTGCTGCGGTAGACTAACAAGGGAACCTCCCCATCGCACCCCCCTCAGATTTAGTTATAAGTTGGCACAGTGGATAGGCCTTGAAAAACTGAACACAGATCAATCGAGAAAACAGGAAGAAGTTGTGTGGAACTATGAAAAAAATAAGCAAAATATACAAACCGAGTAGTCCATGCGCAAGAAAGGCAACATTTGTATTTTGGGACGGGGTAACATGGACCGAAACAAAAAACATATCCAGTACACATGGGCTCTAAAATGCACACCTCAATAGCTAAAAGCACTTTCAGAATGAGATTTTCACTCTGCAGCGGAGTGTGCGCTGATATGAAACTTGCTGGCAGATTAAAACTGTGTGCCGGGCCAAGAGTCGAACTCAGGACCTTTGCCTTTCACGGGCAAGTGCTCTACCGGTGGAGCACTTGACCGCGAAAGGCAAAGTTCCCCAGTTCGAGCCACGGTCCGGCACACAGTTTTAATCTGTTAGGAAGTTTCTAAAAGCACTTGTTCATCGTCACTACCTTGGAACACATCTATTAATCAACTGCTCATAGCACATGTTTACTGGAATTTTTTTCTTATTTTCGGCCTTGTTACCTCCTCCCTTAACACAAAAAGCAAAGAGCTTTGAAGAAGAAGAGATGTTTTATAATAGCAAAGATGAACAAGTGCATATCGCTCTTGAGGTACGCATTTTAGAGCCCCTGTTTACTAGACTTTTTTCTTGTTTTGGTGTAAGGGACCTGTCATCAACGTATAAAGGAAATTGAGTTACACCATGTATCCTATTGCTGTTGTGCCGAAAGGTCCTTAGAAGATGACATAATATGAGTAGTAACAGTAATCGGAATACTGCCCCACAAACTACCATCCTGACGCCGGGAGGAGACGTACTACAAACGCCTTCCATATTGTATCATATGTGAGCAATGACAGAACTCAATTACAATAAATGAAAAATGCTAGTTTGCTTTTGTTCTACGGTACACTAGAGCTTTTCATTTATTATAATGTTATTCTAGCAATAATCGACTGAAGATTCAGTTAACATGACTCAATTGCGGTTTTTACTGTCTGTCACATCAAGAGCTTGAAACGTCTAACTAGAACACTGACAGGTGACATATAGTGATGCCAGACAGACAATATTGTGCGTGGATCTTCAGCTAAAATTGTCGTACTACAGGCCCTTGGTATTAGGCATTTTATGTAGCTGAGAGTCGTATGTATTTCGTCGGGATCTCTTGTTTCAATTTTTCCCACAGACGAAGATCCAATGTGAGCTAAGTTCAGCATGCAGACCCTTTTTTTTTTCTCCGAACGACCGATCCAACGGTCTCCAAGCGTCCTGTTAAGAGGCTCCATGACAGTCTGCGCAGAATAGGCACGGTATGCGTCACATTGATACCATACGTATTGCCTTTTTTCCTGTGGAATGTATTTGACAGTGTATCTATTAAGAGCTGTAGTACCTGTGACTGTTTAGAATGCCACCAATGAAACAGGGACCAATGACGCAGTTCTTGAAAAGACCACACCACAAACTGTCAGACCGAAGTTGTTGTTTATTTAATTCTCTCAGCGACTGTTTTCATACTGTTTTTCGAGGACAGATCTTGAGGACATGGCACGATTAGGACATGTTCCATCACAAAACCAAATCATTTCTCTAACTGTTTGGGGACATTCGTCTCTAACGAAAACCGTTTTCTCTTTCTCGACTTCCTTTCGTACGGTCAAAGCTCGAATAGCTTCATGAATAAGCTACCTGATCACTGCAGCAGCAGAGCACAGCTCGGTAAGCTCCAAGCGCACATGTAAACACACGGAGTAACGTGTCTGCTCACACTTGGAACACCGGCACGTCTGTGGAACCTACTCTTCAGTCGGCGGATAGCGTTTCGCGGCGCTGTCGCCTTGTCACTGTCTGATGAAGTGCCATACGTGTTGTATCGATGAAGTCCTCAATGAGAGCTATTTCTAGTGCTACAGAAAAAAGTATACAGTTCCATGACACTGAAAAAAAACTTTGGTGGAAAATTGGGCATGTACAAAAAAAGCGATAAATCATACGTCAGAAAATTCGCAATGAAATTCATAAATACATTGTGTCTCAAGTTGACGGGATGGAACGCGAGCACACTGATAAAGATATCTTTTTGAAATTTGGCTGAATTTGTCCTCGGGTATGTCGGCAAGGAGTAATATGCGGTTTTTTATTTTAATTTATTCTTCGGTTATCGTGACCGAAACCTCCTAACAAAACTGCATCTTCGTTTCTAATGTCCACCATTTTATTATTTCGTCGAATTAAAAAAAAAAAAAACTATGCTATTACTCCGTTTGCTATATCCTATAGATTAAGAAAATTGTTTGTTATTCATTTCGGATAAGATTTGCAGTTTGCAACACTTCCATCACGAACGCACCTCGTCTTCGGTATCGCAACTTTAATACATCAGATGGGAGGCTTAATGACCACTGACTTTCTTTCAAAAAAGAATCAGAAAATTCTATCCAAACTTTACATTGATTACTTCGACGGTTTTCAAAAAATATAGCAAAAATCGCTTGTGTTATAGGCTGGCTGAAGAGAATGGAACCTTAACTTTCGTTAAAATATAGTTTCAGCAAAATTAATTCTCAAGTGTCGATGTGTGAATTTTATTAGCCTTTCAGAGTGCATAACTTTCGTTACCTTAACGGCTATAGGTCATGGAAAGGTCACACGAACTAGCGAAGTTACCAATACTTTGAGGAAATGCAAATTAGGATCGTTGCAAATGACCGTCGACTTCTGTTGCCTCCTCTCCGTCTGTACGGAAGGTCGATTTAGAAGGCAGGCAGCATGCTGATGTGAAGTTGAATGCCACGAGAAATCCTTCTTATAAGGGAACCTCCCCATCGCACCCCCCTCAGATTTAGTTATAAGTTGGCACAGTGGATAGGCCTTGAAAAACTGAACACAGATCAATCGAGAAAACAGGAAGAAGTTGTGTGGAACTATGAAAAAAAAAAGCAAAATATACAAACCGAGTAGTCCATGCGCAAGATAGGCAACATCAAGGAGAGTGCGAGCGCAGGAGCGCCGTGGTCCCGTGGTTAGCGTGAGCAGCTGCGGAACGAGGGGTCCTTGGCTCAAGTCTTCCCTTGAGTGAAAAGTTTACTTTCTTTATTTTCGCAAAGTTATGATCTGTCCGTTCGTTCATTGACGTCTCTGTTCACTGTAATAAGTTTAGTGTCTGTGTTTTGCGACCGCACCGCAAACTTACAGTTCGGAAAATATTCATTGACCTTGTTATTGAAGTCGCGAGCTATATTTGCTGGATTCATATTACCCACGGAATACATCTCACGTATTTAATGCACTCTCGTCCAAAGTAGCGAACAGTCAACTGCCAGCCGAGGAGCCTCGTCAGCAGGAATACCCTCTCTTCCGTGAGCTGTAGTCGACTGACGTCGTGTGTTTCGATGTTTGTTTAGGTGCAGCACCACCATACAACGGCGCAGTTATCTCGCATCGGACGGACGGACGGACATATAATAATTGTCTGAAAATAATAAATTCAACTTTTCACTCGAGGGAAGACTTGAACCAAAGACCTCTCGTTCCGCAGCTGCTCACGCTAACCACGGGACCACGGCGCTCCTAAGGTCACACTCTCCTTGATGTTGCCTATCTTGCGCATGGACTACTCAGTTTGTATATTTTGCTTATTTTTTTCATAGTTCCACACAACTTCTTCCTGTTTTCTCGATTGATCTGTGTTCAGTTTTTCAAGGCATATCCACTGTGCCATATTATAACTAAATCTGAGGGGGGTGCGATGGGGAGGTTCCCTCGTAAGAAGGATTTCTCGTGGCATTCAACTTCACGTCAGCATGCTGCCTGCCTTCTAAATCGACCTTCCGTACAGACGGAGCGGAGGCAGCAGAGGTCGAAGGCCACTTGCAACGATCCTACTTTGTATTTCCTCAGAATATCGCGAACTTTTATTGGTGACTTCGCTAGTCTGTATGACCTTTCCATGACCCGTAGCCGTTAAGGTAACTAAAGATATGCAGTCTGAAAGCCTAATACAATTCACCCATCGACACTTGAGAATTAATTTTACTGAAACTAAACTTTAACGATAGTTAAGGGTCCATTCTCTTCAGTCATCCTATAATATAAGCCAATTTTATGATATTTTTGGAAAACTATCGAAGTAATCAATGTAAATTTTGGACAGACTGTGTTCCCAGGTCTGCAAGCAAACCGTAATGACGTCATGGAAGCCGAGAGATATCGTCATACTATAGGCAAAGCAGTGTTTCGTAAATAAGGCTAGGTTTAACACAACAATAACTATTCAGTTGTAAAGCCAGCAGAAAAGACCGTGTGAAAGGTGATGCTGGGAAAGTCTGAAGTCACTAGGAGAGTTGACAGCGAGAGAAAACAAATGACTGATTGCTCCATGCTGATTGCCAACTGCTCAGTGCATAATCTCAGTTTTTGTGGCAACTGCTGCTATCCGGGGAGAGGGAGGGAGACTATGCAAGTCAGCCCTTGGTATGCTTAGCTGTCTCTGATCATCTATGGAACTATTACTGGGATGCAGCTGCTGCACTGCCAACTTCAGATGCCGCACTGATGGTACACAGAGGCCAACACCCCGTAGGTCTGCTGGAGGCTTGACCTGCGTGGCCCACCTTTCAGTGGGTGGGCGTCACTGCTGCTCATCCCATTCCTGTGACAGACACCGATGCTTCTGGTTGCTGTTTACTAAACTGGGGCTGAGAGCCGATCCCTGCGAGCCAGCGAGTAGTTCAGGTGGACCTGGAGTTAGACTCGTGAGTGCAAATCTTCGACCCCCATAGGAGCACTTTGGAGATCAATAAGCAGAGCTGGAGGCATCCAGATTCTGTGGTCGACGGCTGCTCGTGGCGTAGCAGCTTCCACCCCATTCTTCGCTGTGCTCGTGATATTGTAATATGAGTGCCAGCTGGGTTTCCGCTCCTGGCCTTGATTTGTTAAGGCACTTTGGAAGACAACCCCTTCTTACTGCCCAATGGTTCAGAATGGTTCAAATGGCTCTGAGCACTATCTGAGGTCATCAGCCCCCTAGAACTTAGAACTACTTAAATCTAACTAACCTAAGGACATCACACACATCCATGCCCAAAGTAGGATTCGAACCTGCGACCGTAGCGGTCGCGCAGTTCCAGACTGAACCGCCTAGAACTGCTCGGCCACAACTGCCAGCTACTGCCCAATAAATGAGTTACTGTCAATTATGTTTTCCTGGTGCTTTCATGTGTAATTAGCATCTCACCACTGAATGCCATCCATCTCTCTCCTGACGACTGCAGATAAACTACAAGAACTCAACAGATTGGTTCAAATGGCTCTGAGCACTATGGGACTTAACTTCTGTGGTAATCAGTCCCCTAGAACTTAGAACTACTTAAACCTAACTAACCGAAGGACATCACACACATCCATGCCCGAGGCAGGATTCGAACCTGCGACCGAACTCAACAGACTTCAGCTGATAGTTCACAATAGTGGTTAGACGTTAGCCACATTGAACAACCTTACAGGAAAATTCAGAAGAAATACAGTAACAAAATTTTTTCCATGTCTACAACAAACAGAACTTTATCACATGTACTTACGTTCCACAACTCTGTGAAAAATGACTGCCTAATTATCGTTCATTGGTAAAGCGCAATAACAAATTGCAAATTTGATTTTGCTCAAAATCGCCATTTTAATTTCTCCACAAACAATAAAAATAAAGATAAACTTATTCATAACTTAGATTTAAAAAAGTGAGGCATACAACAAATCTAGAATTTCTAAAAAGAAATTGTACCACGTACCACAAATTTTATGACTGCCAAACTCATACGAATTTCAGTACAACCTAAAGAGAATACATGGACGCACGCAAACCAAACAACCTAGAAAAATAAACTTTTCTGTTTACAAACATTTCATAATACTAGCACAAACACCAATGTGTCTCAAGTTTTGCGGATAGAAATGAATTTAAACGCCACTACCGACCACCAAGATGGCTTACCATTTTTTTTTTTTCAGACCGCCAAGCCTAAGTGAGAAGTTCGCACGTCTCCTAGGGAAGTGAGTGAGAACCCAGGACACGTAGCACATTGTGCTAGGTCAGCGCCACTTACGAGGTACTTTTGTTATTACTTTTCAATATTTTCTTAGAGTAATATCTGGTTTTCTTGTCTCAGTTACACTTGCCTCTGTCTTCAGTTACTATTTCTCTCGGCTAAACATTAGTTTAAAAAAAATTATTTTTTGAGTCATCAGTCTTCTGATCAGTTTGACGAGGCCCGCTAGGAATTCATCTCCTGTAAGAACCTCTTCTTATAAGAGTAGCACTTGCATCCTACGTCCTCTTGTTATTTGCTAGTTGTAATGTAGTCTCTGTCTTCCCCTACATTTTTTGCCCTCTACAACTCCATCTGGTACAAAAAATTCGTTCGAATGGCTCTGAGCACTGTGGGACTTAACATCTGTGGTCATCAGTTCCCTAGAACTTAGAACTACTTAAACCTAATTAACCTAAGGACATCACACACATCCATGCCCGAGACAGGATTTGAACCTGCGGCCGTAGCGGTCACGCGGTTCCAGGCTGAAGCGCCTAGAACCGCACGGCCACACCGGCCGGCTCCATCTGGTACCGTGGAGGTTAACCCCTGATGCCTTAAAATATGTGTTGTGATCTTGTCCCTTCTTCTTGTCAGTGTTTTTCTTCTCCGATTCAGCGGAAAACCTCCTAATTCGTTATCTCACCAGCCAATCCGGTTTTCAACATTCTTCTCTAGCACGCATCTGAAACATTTTGATTCTCTTCTGTTCCGATTTCTCTGGTGTCCATGATTCACTACTATAAAACGCTGTGCTCTATACGTACACGCCCAGAAATTTCTTTCCAAAATGAAGGCGAATGTTTGACACCGGTAGACTTCTTTTGACCAGTAATGCCCTCTTTGCCTGTGCTAGTTTGCCTTTCATGTTCTTGTTTCGTCCGTCATTGGTTATCTTGCTTTCAAGGTAGCAGACTTACTTAAATTCGTCTACTTCGGATCACAAATTTTGATGTTAGGCTTCTCGCTATTCTCATTCCTGCTGCATCTGATTACCTTTGTCTCCTCCTGGCTTGTTCTCAGTCCATATTCTCTACTCATTAGACTGTGGATTACTTTAAACAGATCGTGCAATTCTTCTTCACATTCACTGACGATAACAATGTCGTCAGTGGATCTTATCATTGATATCCTTTCACCTTGAATTTTAATTCCACTTTTGAACCTTTCTTTTATTTCCGTAATTTCTTCTTCGATGTATAGGCTGAATGGCAGTGGTGAAAGACTGAATCCCTGACTTACATCCTTTTTAATTCTAGCACTTCATTCTCGCTCTTCCAGTCTTAACGTTCTTTCTTGCTTCTTGTAAATATTGTACTTTATCCTTCTTTCCCTACAGCTTACTTCCATTTTTCTCTCAATTTCGACCATTTTCCATTTTTACGCACTGTCGAACGCTTTTTCTATATGGACAAACCCGATGAGAGTATCTTGATTTGTAGCAGTCTTGCTTCCATTATCAGGCGCAAAGTCATAACTGTCTCGCTGGAGCCTTTACTTTTCGCAAAGCTAAACTGCTCTTCAACTGATATACCCGAAACTTTCTTTTCCATTCTTCTATACATTATTCCTGCCAGTCGCTTGATACTTTTATCATGTGTTTGTCCGAGCTATTGTTTTTATTGTTGGTATGTTTTTCTTGTGATGGTAGATGGGAATGGTGGTGCCTGATTGAGATATGTGTGCAAAAATATTTAAGAATTTTTTTTTTTTATATTTCAGTCCAGTAGAATGCATTTAAAACCAATGCCAGTCAAGAGAAGAAACCCCAGTAAACTTTGCAGTTTTATTACCACAATGTATAACAACCCCAGTGGACAATAATTTAAAGCAGACACTAGACAACAACACTTACGTGGTTTCTTGAGAAATTTACAAGGATTTAAACTCACAATTTGCACAGTAGAATTAAAAGAAATAGCACTGAGATCGTGGTTTTTTTTTTTTTTTTTTTTTTTTTTTTTTTTTTTTTTTTTTTTTTTTTTTTTTTTAAAGTATATCAGCATCCAAACCTCTCACGATTTCAGATAGACGTTGACAGTTACACAAATCCAGCTTCAAATCATAATCAACTGAAATGTGAGGAAACACTTTAGTTTATATGGGGCCTACGAATTACACAATACACAGTACAAGAACCAGGAAAAAACGTAAGGGATAATTAAATCGTTCTCGAAAGAACTGGATAGGAAAGGTTTGTACCAGAAAAATTGACTTCTACTTTGGAGAAAACGAAGTTAATCAGACTTCCGCAAATCAGTGCATCTTGGCCCGCAACAGATATTTGGTGAGCCAGAAAACCCATATAATTGAAAGCCAGACGGATCGACCACACCTCTAAATGATTCACCACCAGGAAAATCTTTTGCCGTGTCCCATTATGGCCAGGTCGAGACAAGCAACAGACTGTGTCCACCCAGCACGGATTGTTCGTCAGATGTTTCCCTGTTGATCGCTAGACAGGAACTGAGGCCGCCACTGGAAGCAGCTCCGTCGAAGGAGGCCGTGGAGCGCCCCTTCATCAGCTGCGACCGCGCCGGAGTCGCAGGGCTGGTACTCAAAGTGGCTCGCAGAAGTAACGGAACTGAAACATCACAGTTCTAATGAACTCTGTTCTGTGATTTGCTGAGACAGTACTCGGTGCGTTGTCTTTGGTAACCACCTCATGGGACGACCATAAGGCGTCCTCGCAGCTCACGGAAACTCACCTGTACCAATGACCTCGCCTTCTGGGTGGTCACTTCCGAGACTTTACGGTGTATCTGATCAGTGGGGAGGCGCACTGTTTCTTGGCTACTCAAAACGTCTAAATATGGTTTTTAATTCTTTGGAGGGATGATCTTGTACCGTATAACGGGGACTTTCCGTAGTCGTGAGGTTCCTATGGAAAAAATACTATTCTTAACATGAGGACACTGAAATTCCATCATAAGCCACAATCGGTCATTGAAATAAATTCTGTGGCGACGGGTACAACTTTATGCTTGACCATGACTCAAATTCGGATTTTCCTCTTTACGTGAGCAGATGCATTAAGTACTTCTCGGCCAACCCAAATTTCCAACTTGTCGCACAATACACTTGTAGCTTCCCCTGTCCATTGCCCCCATTGCTCTCCGCTTCTCGCTGATTCCCTCAAGAGGTAGGGCGAAGAGTGCATCTACACTGAATGATCATTGATTTCCGTCAGGTCGCATATATTTGTAAGTGTGGTGCCCGTTCTTTCAAACATGTTCAAGAGAACTGACACCACTAATGTATACATAAAAACAGTGCGTAATATTCTCTACCTTGCCCCGAATGTCAAATCATCTGAAGTCCCCCAAATGTTAACTGGCTTAAGATCTAGCTCTTGTCCACCCTTCCACCCCTCCCCCCCCCCGAAAAAAAAATCTAACTACTGGAGCAGACCGACAGATCAGAGATAAATGCTGCCTAGTAATTCTCTCTTCCAGCGTAAAAAAAATGGTTCAAATGGCTCTGAGCACTATGGGACTTAACTGCTGAGGTCATCAGTCCCCTAGAACTTAGATCTACTTAAACCTAACTTACCTAAGGACATCACGCACATTCATGCCCGAGGCAGGATTCGAACCTGCGACCGTAGCGGTCGCGCGGTTCCAGACTGAAGCGCCTAGAACCGCTCGGCCACATCGCCGGCTCTTCCAGCGTACATAAAGTCAGTGATCACATGAAAAAATGATGCCGTCTACGAATGCACACTGGGGAAAAACTTACGAACTATATTGACACTCAAAGGACATTTATCTACAGATTGCGGGGTACTGTAGAACTGCATTAAACTTGAAACATGTATAAAAGTCCTAACACTATTTCTCCATTAGAGAAAACTACGAGCGGCGTTCAATAACTAATGCAACACATGTTTTTTCTTCGGCTAGATTCGGTTGAAAAAGTGTGGAATTTGCTGTGGTACATCGTGGAATATTCTCGATTGAACAATATACAGGGTGATTCGAAAAGAATACCACAACTTTAAAAATGTGTATTTAATGAAAGAAACATAATATAACCTTCTGCTATACATCATTACAAAGAGTATTTAAAAAGGTTTTTTTTCACTGAAAAACAAGTTCAGAGATGTTCAATATGGCCCCCTCCAGACACACGAGCAATATCAACCCGATACTCCAACTCGTTCCACACTCTCTGTAGCATATCAGGCGTAACAGTTTGGATAGCTGCTGTTATTTCTCGTTTCAAATCATCAATGGTGGCTGGGAGAGGTGGCCGAAACACCATATCCTTAACATACTCCCATAAGAAAAAATCGCAGGGGGTAAGATCAGGGCTTCTTGGAGGCCAGTGATGAAGTGCTCTGTCACGGGCTGCCTGGCGGCCGATCCATCGCCTCGGATAGTTGACGTTCAGGTAGTTACGGACAGATAAGTGCCAATGTGGTGGCGCTCCATCCTGCTGAAATATGAATTGTTGTGCTTCTTGTTCGAGCTGAGGGAACAGCCAATTCTCTAACATCTCCAGATACTGTAGTCCAGTTACAGTAGCACCTTCGAAGAAAAAGGGACCAAAAACTTTATTGGCTGAAATGGCGAACAAATGTACAACTAAATGAAACTTTATAGCTCCCTTAATTCGCCGACAGATCGTGCTTAGCTCTGCCTTTTGTCGTTGCAGAGTTTTAAATTCCTAAAGTTGTGGTATTCTTTTTGAATCACCCTGTATTTCCACGAAGTTCCGTTAGGTGGAGGCGCTATATGAAGCTTTCCGTCTCTAACGGATGAGCAAGCAGAGAGCTGTCACTGAGTTTCTTTTGGCGAGAAGTCAGAGCATTTCAGATATTCAAAGACACTTGGAGAATGACTACGGAGACCTGACAGTGAACAAAAGCACGGTGAGCTGTGGGGCGAGACGTCTGGCATGAAACAACAAGGTCGCATAGACCTGTCCGATATCTTGTGTGTCGGCAGGTCGCACACAGCTGTGACTCAAGCAACATTGGAACGTGAGGACACTCCCCATGAACAAGGAAGGATCTCTCCACTGGAAGCGTTACGTGTATGGTGGGGAGATTATTGACGCAACAAGACTTTATCTCCGACGTCAGTAGAGTGGTACCATGTGGGCATGCAGGTCCTTTCAGTAAGGTGGTGTAAGGCCACAAAATTTAACGGAGATTATGATGACAAATAGTGTTTTGTAACCGAAAGAGTGAGGAATAATATGGTGTTTCGGAATCCTCAATAACATTACCCTGATTTCAGAAAAAAATATGATGCTATGGAACGTCTCCTTAGAAAAATTATAAATGACTGTGCTTAAACTGACATACAATATTTTTAGCGCAACGCAATCTGACATTCAAAAATCCCACAAAAGAATGGCCCTGACTAACAATAACCTACACCTTTCATGAATCACTCACCTCACAAAAATATTCGTTACTCAAATACAGCGTGCGCCAATACTGCCAGCTGAATAAAAAATTCTAACTACTGAAGGCACTAACTACTGATTGGCATAGTTAGCAAATGAAAGATTTTGACAGAGAACAAACAATGTATTTACCTTAATAGTGCTCGAAAGTCATAATATTTACAAATTTACTCTTTCTGGCGGACACACGTCCAGATCGCCCGCTCTTAAAAGTCTGCCATCTCTCTCCCCACATCCACCACTGCTGGCGGCTCACCTCCAACTGCGCAACGCTATGCGCTGTTCACATCCAACTGCACACCACTACAATAGCGAATATTTCAACAATTCCGGCCAGCCACAGACTGCAGACAGCACATCAGTGATTTTCATACAGAGCGCTACGTGGCTTTACCAACATAAAAACCTAAACAGCCTATTTACAATGCATTACTTATTGAATGCCCGTCGTACATGAATCATTAGTAGTTAGTTTGGACTGGCAGAGTCAGGGGATGTAGCATGAACGCACATACGCTCATGAGCAAAGTCTCAGACGTTCGCAGAATTACGGAAGATAATATTCTACGCTTTTTCGCAAATGTTGAATCGTCAAAGCTGGATTGTGCATCGTAGCGAAAAGAAAACATGAAACGTAATTAGATACATGATACATGAAGTGAATAGAGGTAAAGAGCAAGTTCTGCCCCATATGAATGGTAGCAAAAGTATCACTCACAGGAACCCCATTGTAATTGTAACAAATGGCTTTGACGTTATGCAGTGTTCCGTACTACAAAACTGTGAACTAATTCCCACCCAAAATCAGCTCTTAAGTGCGCACAGAAGTGACACATAATACTGACCAGCAAAGCGATTCGTATGCCACACGACTCTTCCATGACACTGTAACTTCTGCCCAAAATCCAACCTGCCCAGCCACCAGGCACACGTACCAAAGAGCATGGAGTGTATGAACGAGCCAATCATCATCATCATCATCATCATCATTTAAGACTGATTATGCTTTTCAGCGTTCAGTCTGGAGCATAGCCCTCCTTATACAGTTCCTCCATGATCCCCTATTCAGTGCTTACATTGGTGCCTCTTTTGATGTTAAACCTATTACTTCAAAATCATCCTTAACCGAATCCAGGTACCTTCTCCTCGGTCTGCCCCGACTCCTCCTACCCTCTACTGCTGAATCCATGAGTCTCTTGGGTAACCTTGCTTCTCCCATGCGTGTAACATGACCCCGCCATCTCAGCCTGTTCGCCCTGACTGCTACATCTATAGAGCCAATCAATAAGACGAATTCTTTGGTGGTACATTTCCTCCAGTCAGAAGAGAGAAGAGGCGTCACCTGTTTACTAGTTCTCAAATATTTTCCATCGGTTGACGAGTGAAATTTGAACGAACGCGGCCCTCGCTCATTGCTCCAAGAGAGCCAAACGCACTCGCGCCTGTTACGAAATCGCGCCCGGATAACGACCCGACACGCTAACTGACTGTCGGAGCAAGCTAGTATTGAAAATTGAATTCATCTGTTGTTTGCAGTCCTCTGCCGCAAAGCCACACCAAGAATGTCCACCTGAATTCACCGATTAGCGTGCGTTTGCGATTACGCCTACATACATTTTATTCGGCAATCACCCATGTTTAGGACGGGTTGTTGGTTCAAATGGCTCTGAGCACTATGGGACTTAACTGATGAGGTCATCAGTCCCCTAGAACTTAGAACTACTTAAACCTAACTAACCTAAGAACGTCACACACATCCATGCCCGAGGCAGGATTCGAACCTGCGACCGTAGTGGTCACGCGGTTCCAGACTGAAGCGCCTTAGGACTGGTGGCTGCACGAAGTGCTCAAAATCAAATGTAAAATAAATGAAAATAAAATACACTCATCTTCGGTTCCCAGCGTGATCATCCTGTGTGCCATGGACAAATATGACAAAATACAGGCAGAGAATACATTATAACGACAAAGTTATATGAAAAATGGATTGGCTACCACCTTTCGTATCGTTGCGCAAAGCATGTTGTAGCTGACTTTCAATAACTATCCTTCAGTACATTCACATTCCTTTCCTGTTAAATCACACTCAGACTGTGTTACAAATCATTTCTTAGGTCTAAAGTTCATGTATAAGGGACAGCAGAATGAAAAGGGCACACTGGTAAACCGTAGGTGAAGTATTTATTATTTCAAAAGTAACCGCCGTAACTGTTTACACATTTATCTCACTCTGAGACGAGGTGGTCAGTGACATTATGGGAAAATGTTAGCTCGTCCGTTGTGGTACGCTACGTAGTACGCACCAACCATATGAATGTACTCACTCTAGGTGTATCTCTCCATTAGTAAACAGAGACAATGCACTACTACACTGGTGGACAGCAGTTGCTTACAACTGAAGAGCGTAATACGCCCTCTAAAACCTGAAGATCGTAATACGGCCTCTAACAACTGAAGATCGTAACACGGCCTCTACCAGTTTAAATAATCCTCACAGGAAAAAATGACATTAGGGAAAAATATTTGTTTATATGTCCCTTACAATCTCCCAGAGTTTGTCGGTTTAAATACTTTTCACCCTGTATTTAACCGATTAACACTGCAATATCACAGGTTAATGTAAACTGCTGAAAATTTGAAATGCTGGTACATTACGAACAGGGCTAACCGCCAGAAGCTGAATGCAAGCATTAGAACGGCCATATATTGCGTTGTACAGGTGCCCTACGTTTGTGGGATGGAGATTCATGGCTGTTGCACTTGGCCGGTCAATACAGGGACGCTTGCTGCTGCTCTTAGATGATGCTGGAGTTGTCGCTCGAAAATGTCCGCTATGTCTTCGGTTGGAGACGCATCTGGTTATCGAACAGGAAAAGGCAACATCTCGACACTATGTACATCATGTTCAGTTACAACAGCAGTAGTATGTCGACAAGTGTTGTCCTGTTGGAAAACGCCCCCTGGAATGCTGTTTATGATTGGCAGCACAACAGTCCGAATCGTCAGATTGACGTATAAATTTGCGGTTAGGGTGCGTGAGATAACCACGAGAGTGTCCCTGCTGTCATAAGAAATCACACCCCAGACCACAACTGCAGGTATATGTCCAGCGCGTCTCGCCCTAAGACAGGTTGTCTGTAAGCCGTCAACTGGTGTCCTTCTAACAAACACTGGCCCCGAAGCAGAACCTGCTTTTATCAGAGAACATACAGACCTCCACCCTGTCCTCTCATGAGCTGTCGCTTGACACAACTGAAGTAGCAAATGGCGGGTCAGTGGGGTCAGTGGAATGCACGCTACAGAGCTTGTGTCCGGGAGCTGTCCTTGACGCAACCGATTTGTAACAGTTCGTTGTGTCACCTTGGTGTCAACTGCTTCTCAAATGCCTGCTGCAGGTTACTATGATACTCCAGAACCGTACAGTGATCAAGATGGTCTTTCCTCTCGGTAGTTCGACCTAGCCGTCCGGGGGTCCGGTCTTTTTGTGACCGTACTTTCTTGTGACCAACGCTGCTAGCACTCGTATACAGCGGCTACATTCCCGCCAAGTCTTTCTGAAGTATCGCAGAAGGAACATTCAGCTTCTAGTAATCTTATTACGTCTCGTAATCTTACTACACGAACTCGACCAAACTCAGTGAAGTGTTTGTCGCCTTAAAGACATTCTTGACTAATATCAGATCACCACGTCCGTTCTCAAATGCGACTAACGCTCGCAATCATTACATCTAGTATTTAAAGAAAACGTGATTTACATCCTCATAGAGGCGCTACTAGCGCCACTCTTAGGTGTCTGGCGCAAAATGTGACTAGATATCGTCTTTCGGATGTAAAAGCACGCGTATCAACTTTCGTTTATGTCACACAACTGCTTCTTGGCGCTGCGATTTGTGTCCCGTTAGTATATTTCATGTACTCCAAATACGAACAGATGGATATGCTTCTTACAAGCCGCCCAGATAAGTATAGTTTGTTCATTTGGTTTATTGACCGATATGTTTACTGACAAGGGGAGGCCGCCAATTGTGAAATTCAGATTCGATTCATACTGCGAATAATAAAACCTCATGGCCAGAGGTGTAATGTGGCAAAGCACCAAGATGCACTTCTCAGCCGTTGTTGAGAAAATCGACAGTTAAAAGAAACCGTTGCGGTGAAATACTCTCTACGATTAATAATTTTCTACAGCGTCGTGGTGCATCGGTAAGCGCTCGGGTTCGTAATCCGAAGGTCGCCGCATCGAATCCCGCGCCATGCAACTTTTTTTCATTATTAGTTTTTTGCAATTCAAATATATATATAAACTATTAGTAAATTGCTTATGCATGTTGGTGAAGGCGGATCGTTCTCCAATTGTACCGCCTCCATTTTTCCGTTTGTTTAACAGGGTGTACCAAAACTCTCACGTCCGCACTGATTTTCGACAATGTTATAAGTTGTGCTAGGGACCGCATCTACCTTCTTTCGAAGTTAGCAGGCAACTACGCTGTTATGCGGCGGCTCGTTTCGGTCCATTCAACATCTGTCCATCAAGTGCAACGAGCGAGTAACGGAGTTTATATTTCATACCTGCCACAGAAAATTTGTGTTCGTGGGGTCTCTATTCTAATTCGAACGTTTGACTTACGCTATACGTATTCGTTTCGGAATATCGTTTCTACGTCTTCCGTTAACTATACGTGGTAAACATTATGAAGACAATTAATAACATTTGTGAAATACAACTTTATTTGCGGAAAATATAATGATGTTCGAAGTCGCCAGTTTTTCCACGACAAACGACTTTCAACAACTTATTATATGCATAATTGTTGCAACTGATTGCCGGGCGTGAGATTCGACCCGGCGACCTTCGGATTACAAACCCGAGCGCTTACCGTTGCGCCACGACGCTGTAGAAAATTATTAATCGTCGAGAGTATTTCACCGCAACGGTTGAGCGCTCAGCTACGATCTACTCTCTTCTACAAGAGGGAAGTCAGTACCAAGTCTAAGTTATCTGTGCACCGTTCAATCTTTCGACCAACTTTGTTGCATGGGAGCGAAAGCTGGATGGATTCAGGTTACCTTATCAACAAGGTTGAGGTTACGGGTATGAAAGCAGCTAGGATGATTGCAGGTACTAGTAGATGGGAACAATGGCAGGAGGGTGTCCACAATGAGGAAATCAAAGAAAAACTGGGAATGAACTGTATGGATGTAGCAGTCAGGGCGAACAGGCTTAGATGGTGGGGTCATGTTACACGCATGGGAGAAGCAAGGTTACCCAAGAGACTCATGGATTCAGCAGTAGAGGGTAGGAGGAGTCGGGGCAGACCGAGGAGAAGGTACCTGGATTCGGTTAAGAATGATTTTGAAGTAATAGGCTTAACATCAGAAGAGGCCCCAATGTTAGCACTGAATAGGGGATCATGGAGGAACTGTGTAAGGGGGGCTATGCTCCAGAATTAACGCTGAAAGGCATAATCAGTCTTAAATGATGATGATGATGATAATGGTTTCTTTTAACTGTCGGTTTTCTCGACAACGGCTGAGAAGTGCATCTTGGTGCTTTGCCACATTACACCTCTGGCCATGAGCTTTTATTATGCGAATCTGAATTTCACAATTGGCGGTCTCCCCTTGTGAGTGTAGCATAGAGGTACTGTAGATCTGTAGATGATCAACACTGGATCAAACCGGCCATCGAAAATTAATACTGTGATCGAAAGTGTGTTCTCAGACAATCTTTGGTATCCATAACTGCAGAGAGAAATATAGATGGCCTGCGACATCGGATTAATTAAAAGTTTTTCATGATTCGGGACATGCTGGCAATGTCTACCACAAAGAGTAAGGCAGTCCGTGTAACTATTATTTTCAGTATGTGAAAGATTGTAGATGTCCTCAAATTACACTTTACTGATGTTGGTTACTCATACAACATACGTAATCGATATCGGAATGCACATTCCATTCGCACAACATGCATGATCGAACTTGTATCCTGAAACCAATGTTGTATGTTTTATGAACAAGCATCAGTAAAGTGCAGGCTGAGAAAATCTGTAGACTTGCAGGTAATAAGATAAATTGTGGCAGAATAGCCCCGAATATGTTGTCAACAACGACTGTAAGATTAAAATCACTATTTTCCACCGAGCGAGGTGGCGCAGTGGTTAGCACACTGGACTCCCATTCGGGAGGACGACGGTTCAATCCCGTGTCCGGCCATCCTGATTTAGGTTTCCCGTGGTTTCCCTAAATCGCTCCAGGCAAATGCCGGGATGGTTCGTTTGAAAGGGCACGGCAAACTTCCTTCTCCATCCTTCCCTAATCAGATGAGACCGATAACCTCGCTGTCTGGTCTCCTCCCCCACAACAACCCAACCTCCACTATTTTACTGTAAGGAGACTTGTATGTAAAAATGTGAAAATGAAGTCAAACAGTAAGTCAGAAGAGGCGAACATGAAAAAGTAGTCAAGAGCTATTATTCATAAACTGACAGGTTCTGGGACACACTATTATACACATCCTGTGGATCGTCGTAAGTTCTTCGTTTCATTTTCTACGGACTGAGCGACGGTACCACCCTGCAACGTTGCATGAACTATGGACTGGTCGCGAACGTCCGTGAGCGTGGCCTTCCCTTTCACAGGACCTCAATCCGTTGTATTTGTGGCTGTGGGGGCATTTAAAGGGCTTGGTGCCTACCCATACCATTAATAAGATGCAATCGTTACAGGATAGAAATGAAGCGAAACAACTACAGAGACGGGGCGTGAGTCGTGCTTGGGTAGCTCAGTTGTTGCCAGCACGGTAGCTCAGCGTGTTCGGTCAGAGAGCTGGTTGGCCTCTGTAATAAAAAAACTGAGTGGAAGGATCAACATACGAACCTGACCGGATGTCATGTGACGTCCGCAACGACCAAAAACAACGATCAATTACGAACAAAATGGAAAAAAAGTTGGTAGAGCACTTACCCGCGAAAAGCAAAGGTCCCGAGTTCGAGTCTCTGTGCGGCACACAGTTTTAATCTGCCAGGAAGTTTCATGTCAGCGCACACTCCACTACAGAGTGAAAATCTCATTCTGGAAACAACTACAGAGACCTTACTGGTCTCATGCAGATATGATTTTATGTTCGTGTGTAAGGGGGAATTTAAAATAGACTGGGGTGGCAGTGAGAATTTGGATGCAGAAGGGAGACATGCCAGGGTAATCCATGTAGCTATGTGAACCGCTGTGGCAAGGTGGCTTAGTGAACGGGTTACAAACTGAGTGACGAATAGCGGATGTCCCGGGTTCGATTCCCGGTTTTAGTAGAGATTTTAACTCGGCGCTTTGGTCTGTATACATTAAAAGTTGCAGGATAATATTACCAGTTCATGTGACACATTCTGAATGGAACCAAGTGTATTTGAAAGAATGCACGTTTCACTGCGAAGAAATGATGAAGGAGGTGTTAGGATTAGAGTTGTTCAAACTACCGTAGGGTACATAGACTAACATAGGTAACTGTAGACTGCAGTACTTTTCCTAGTAGCGTTGGCGAATTAAGGTTGTACGTGCGTTACCTGTTTGTTCGGTGTGTTGCGTAGCTATTGGGTGTTACCTCCTAAGGATAATTTTCTTCACATATGTAACTGGTGTCTTACTAGATTCCCCTAACAGCCGGGAGGAGTGAACTGTTTAGAAACTGAGTGAGGTTGTATAAAGGACTGGTTAACCTAAGAAACATTTTTGCTGTACATATTTATCGTTCTGTCTGTTGCTTGAAAGTAATCAGTATTTACAGTACAACTGAAACTGTCACGGCTTAACTCAGATTTCATTCGAAAATTGTTGATGTGGAATGCAAAATCGATAGTTGTTGCAGTAAAAATAAACAAGACACATTTGTGATTTAATGCTATAAAACACAGTTTCATCAACAAAAAGACAAAATAAAAAACTTCAAAACAAAAAATATCAAAAATCGCTTCAGTACTTCGTTAACTTAAATAAAATACGTTTCTGTTGTTCACGAACGTCTTTCTCATTTATCAATAATAAAGGAAACTTTCTATAGAGTACAAAATGAAAACAATAATTATATGTAATTATGCGATCATCTAATTTTTATTACTTATAAAATGCATTTTATATTCCGAAAGGAAATAAAATACACAATGGACTAACTGACTAACACTGAATGATGTGCAATTCTAATTACTTGCAGAACAAGCAAAAAAAGAAAGAGAAGTCGTCAGCCCCCAGTTTCTCTCTTACACACCCATTGTGTTTCTTTCTTTATCACTGACAGAATGCTACCAATATTACTGGCAATTCTATCATTTACCATGTCATTTATATATTGTACCAAAAATACCGAACAATACACTTGGTAGGGCACAACGCTAATCAGGATGTATGGTAACCACTGGAGCACTTCCTACAGTATCAACTTCTACATAATAGACAAATAAGAATTAAAAAACAGATTGGCTGAGATATGTCAAAACGTACTATTTCCGGACATATCATTATAAGAATGATTCTTCCAGTTTTTGCCAATAGTGCCTCCCGTATTCTGAAAATGTGACACTTTCTTGTAGACGCCACATATCTTTGCAGCAGATGGTGCATGTAGCAGCTAGAATTGCAACACTGTAGGCTTACAGTTCACTGAACTGCCAACATATCGTTGTCGTACCCTTCCGCGCCAAATTCGACTGCCTCTCGAAATTTAATGTCGCATTCGTCCGCCACTTAAAGACTACACTTGGACTCCGATTCCGTTATGCGCTCCGGACGAAATTTACAAAACATAAACCAAAAGTTATCCCCCGTATCCGTTGTCTCATTTTTTTCTCTTGTTGTTCCTCATCCCGAAGGCGGTTGATTTACTCTCAAAGATCGAACAAAGGTATTTGAAGGATAGCGTCCATTTACTATTTATAACATATAGCTTTCAATCAGCGGCGAACGGCGGCGGTAAGCCGGGGGGAAAGGAATGTCTCTGAGATTTATGCGGGTGCTGTGGCTGCGGTTTGATTTATCTGGCGCGGCTAGCATAAAGCATCTGCCGTCCGCGCTCGACCGGACCGCCTAGGCTCGCTGCAGTGGCCTCGTCTCCGCCAGTGTGTGGCGCCTCACCAGATACTGTGCAGAGGAACTGCCGGCAGCCACCGAAGCCCTCTCCTCCTACACCTGCAGTTGCACCCCACCCAACACTGTACAACGAGTCAAGGGAGCGTACATTGTACTGCTCCCTCCCTCCTACATCTACATGGTGATCGAACGGAAAGTGATCAGGAAAATATATGATGCTCCTTAAGACAGGCGACCCAACCTACATCATCCATCCAGGATGGAGACGTAGGTCTTAACAGTTGCATACCAATGCTGTACGTTGCACTGGCCAACGCCAATGGGAGGGGTCAACGACTGACCCCAAAACCATCACACATTCTCTATCTAGGATAAATCACATTACTTATGTATTTCCATAATTTTGGTAGATTAGAAGATTGAAATACTGATTATTATTAATGGGAAAGGGTTTATGGGACATTTTAGCAAAAAATAAATAGTTTTTTTTTACATTTATTTGTATTAATTTCACAATTACAAGGATTACTCAGATTCACATTCAGAACACTTTGCAGTACGAACTACTTCTTCTTTCTTGGTGTGTGCAGGGCAGATATACTTCCTGCAGGAAGTGCAAGCCTTCATGTACTTATCTTATTTGCTTCTGGCGCATAAGTAATAGCGTCCTTTCTTTGGAAGATAATGCACAGCTGCACGTGTTACTTTCCGTCGCGGCTCCGTGACGTTGTTTACTCTGCTCACAGCACCTTGATTTTGATTACACTCATACCCAAAAGTTGATAACGCTGTAGTGTATTTTTAGTGGAGGCCTACAGCATTTTGAGCGCATCGTTTCATGTTGTGGTCACAAAATTCACGAGTAAGATCTTTCAGGTACTTCTTTCTTCCAGAACTCTTTGTCGGGTAATTCTTTGTCCATTCCTTATGTGTATCTTGAAATACAACATATGAATTGTATGCTGCAATGTCAATCAAGTTGAAAAACACCACCATTGACCATCGACGCGTTGCTCGACTGCAGCTGTACGTTCTTACACACTTATCGAATGTATCCACTCCTGACTTTGTACAATTGTAGAATAGGATGATGCCTGGCTTCTCTTCCGTCACATTCATATCATGATGTTGGGTTGGTAATACTGTAACAACCTTTCCTTTCTTAGGCATGTAACTGACTAAAGTGGCATCATCACTAAAGGCAAATCGTATTGTTCCCGGTGAAGCTTTTTTTAGAGAAACAGGACGGAGTTCTTTAGGAACATCGCGTTTGTCACTTCGAATAGTACCAACTGTAGTTATTTTCTCTTTCAAAAGATCAGATGCGAGTGGAACGGTAGTGAACTTTCTGTCCATGGTAACATTTCTTCCAGGTTGTTTCTAGTTAGACATTTCAATCACTCTTCTAACTATTTCAGGGTCACTGTTATGGTTCTTCTCATTAGCGTGCTTTCCAGCCTAGGGACCCGCAGCGAAGCACTATTTCGTATCTGAATCATACAACAAGTTCACCTCTATTTCATATTTTTCTGGTTTTGTTGGAATATATAGCCTGAATGGGCATCGCCCATGGAAGGTCACAAGTTCTTCATCCACTGTGACTGTCTCACTAGAATTACAAAACTCAGGAAATTTACTAACTATCATGTTCCATATATCCCTGATAGGAACAAATTTGTCGGTCTGTTTTCTAGCTGCTCGAGTTAGAGCATCATCAAAACGCAAGCACTTCTGTAAGAGCCTCAGTCTATGCTCCGAAAATGAAGCTCGGTACATCAGAAAGTTTTCTTTACTAAATATACCACGTAAACTGTCTTTGTTCTCTCTATGGACTCCACAGTTGAATAGAATTCCAATTGCTGACATAATTTCTTCCCTTTAAAATGCTTTCGAATTTTTTATGAAAATATCTTCAGATGATTCCCTAAGATTTCCAAGCTTTTGATTGGTACACATCAAAATGTTATCCAGGATGTTATCATTGAAGTACATGAGAAAAGCTTTACCTGGTGTATCAGGTTTTATCCCTGGCTTAGTTCCTTTCGGAGTTCTCATTACGTTAGCACCAGACCTTCTCCTTTGATTTACGTAAGGGCTTCTCTTCCATATAATACTTGACGGAGCCACCATGTCTTTTTCAAGTTGATCAATTTGTGCTTTCGGCCTCGGTCGTCTTCTTGTTGGCTGAATATCTATAAAAATATGAAAACAGAATCATCACTAGCAAACTAAGCACTCTACCGAGACACACATCCTAATATACTCCAAAATATCTGCAAAAAGTAATAAAAATCAATACTTACCCTGTTCATTTTCATCCAACTCGCTGCTGTCAGAAACTACTTGATCTGGAATTTCCATGACTACATCTTCAGATTCACTGCATGAGCTTTCGGGTAGTTAAACACTAAATTCATTGTCTGAAGTCTCAAGCAAATTTCTAATTTCGTCATCTGTCAATTTCATCTTCTTGTACATTATGTCAAATGCCACAAAGGTATTACCCTCCACTCGACACACTGTTTACCGGTTGACTGCGAGTGGTGATTGTTGACCTGCTACACTTTCAGGTATAACAATTGCTCTAACTCAACAATGAGTGTAAACCAAAAGCTGTTCTTATTGTCGATTGTAGCAATTATAATTACGATAAATATCATGTATTTATTAAATAAACTACTGAACACGACAGGACTTTTAGCCTAAAAACTTCGTTGGGGTCAGTTACTGACCCCCCCTCCCCCCGCCCCACAATTGGTATGCAACTGTTAAGGAGCATCAAATATTTGATGTTCCTTAATCCAGGCTACCCAACGTACGTCGTCTGTCTGGGATCTAGATGTAGGTTGGGATCCCTGTCTTAAGGATAATCAAATATTTTACCGACCAGATACATACTGAGGCGACAAAAGCTACGGGATACCTCCTAACGCCATGTTGGTCCTGCTGTTGCTCGGCCTAGTGCAGCAACTTGGGTTGTGTCCTGGACTTAGCAAGTCAGACGTTCTTTGCACAACAGTTTTTAGCATGGATAGGGACTGCAACTGCTGTGTTCGGATGCAGGCTGAGTTGGCATCCCTTCGCTTCCAGCTTCAGGCAATGTTGGCTTCGGTCACACAGCTTGAGGCTGTTGCCAATGGGCATCACTGTGGGGGTCCGGATGGGGGTTTGTCGGGGACGGCCAGCTCATCCCACGCATCCCCCGATCGGACTACGACTGTGGCTGCCCGGGATACTGCCCACATTGAGGCTGATCCTTCCTCAGTGGTAGAGTGGGAGGTCGTCTCGAGGTGTGGCAGGGGGCGAAAGACATTCCGGAGGGCTGAACGAAAGGCCTCTCCAGTTTGTCTGACGAACCGGTTTCAGGCTCTGTCTCCGGCTGATACTGATCTTCGGCCGGAGATGGCTGCTTGTCCTTTTCCAGAGGTTGCCCCTCAGTCTGCAAGATCCGGGCAGTCGCAGAGGGTGGGCTTGCTGGTAGTTGGGAGCTCCAACGTCAGGCGCGTAATGGGGCCCCTTAGGGATATGGCAGCAAGAGAGGGGAAGAAAACCAATGTGCACTCCATGTGCATACCGGGGGGAGTGATTCCAGATGTGGAAAGGGTCCTTCCAGATGCCACGAAGGGTACAGTGTGCACCCATCTGCAGGTGGTCGCTCATGTCGGCACCAATGATGTGTGTCGCTATGGATCGGATAAAATCCTCTCTGGCTTCCAGCGGCTATCTGATTTGGTGAAGACTGCCAGTCTCGCTAGCGGGATGAAAGCAGAGCTCACCATCTGCAGCATCGTCGACAGGACTGACTGCGGACCTTTGGTACAGAGCCGAGTGGAGGGTCTGAATCAGAGGTTGAGACGGTTCTGCGACCGTGTGGGCTGCAGATTCCTCGACTTGCGCCATAGGGTGGTGGGGTTTCGGGTTCCGCTGGATAGGTCAGGAGTCCACTACACACAGCAAGCGGCTACACGGGTAGCAGGGTTTGTGTGGCGTGGACTGGGCGGTTTTTTAGTTTAGATGGCCTCGGGCAAGTACAGAAAGGGCAACAGGCTCAAAGGGTGCGGGGCAAAGTCAGGACACGCGGGGACCAAGCAGCAATCGATATTGTAATTGTAAACTGTCGAAGCTGCATTGGTAAAGTACCGGAACTTCAAGCGCTGATAGAAAGCACCGAAGCTGAAATCGTTATAGGTACAGAAAGCTGGCTGAGGCCAGAGATAAAATCAGCCGAAATTTTTAAAAAGGCACAGGTGGTGTTTAGAAGGAATAGATTGCATGCAACTGGTGGTGGCGTGTTTGTCGCTATTAGTATTAGTTTATTCTGTAGTGAAGTAGAAGTGGATAGTTCCTGTGAAATATTATGAGTGGAGGTTACACTCAACAACCGAGCTAGGTTAATAATTGGCTCCTTTTACCGACCTCCCGACTCAGCAGCATTAGTGGCAGAACAACTGAGAGAAAATTTGGAATACATTTCACATAAATTTTCTCAGCATATTATAGTCTTAGGTGGAGATTTCAACTTACCAGATATAGACTGGGACACTCAGATGTTTAGGACGGGTGGTAGGGACAGAGCATCGAGTGACATTATACTGAGTGCACTATCCGAAAATTACCCCGAGCAATTAAACAGAGAACCGACTCGTGGAGATAACATCCTGGACCTACTGGTAACAAACAGACCCGAACTTTTCGACTCTGTAAGTGCAGAACAGGGAATCAGTGATCATAAGGCCGTTGCAGCATCCCTGATTATCGAAGTTAATAGGAATATAAAAAAAGGGAGGAAGGTTTATCTGTTTAGCATGAGTAATAGAAGGCAGATTTCAGACTACCTAACAGATCAAAACGAAAATTTCTGTTCCGACACTGACAATGTCGAGTGTTTATGGAAAAAGTTTAAGGCAATTGTAAAATACATTTTAGATAGGTACGTGCCGAGTAAAACTGTGAGGGACGGGAAAAACCCACCGTGGTTCAACAACAAATTTAGGAAACTACTGCGAAAGCAAAGAGAGCTTCACTCTAAGTTTAAACGCAGCCAAAACCTCTCAGACAAACAGAACCTAAACGATGTTAAAGTTAGCGTAAGGAGGGCTATGCGTGAAGCGTTCAGTGAATTCGAACGTAAAATTCTATGTACCGACTTGACAGAAAATCCTAGGAAGTTCTGGTCTTACGTTAAATCAGTAAGTGGCTCGAAACAGCATATGCAGACACTCCGGGATGATGATGGCATTGAAACAGAGGATGAAACGCGTAAAGCTGAAATACTAAACACCTTTTTCCAAAGCTGTTTACAGAGGAAGACAGCACTGCAGTTCCTTCTCTAAATCCTCGCACAAACGAACAAATGGCTGACATCGAAATAAGTGTCCAAGGAATAGAAAAGCAACTGGAATCACTCAACAGAGGAAAGTCCACTGGACCTGACGGGATACCAATTCGATTCTACACAGAGTACGCGAAAGAACTTGCACCCAATCTAACAGCCCTGTACCGCAAGTCTCTAGAGGAACGTGTAAGTAGGCTGTTTAGGTTTTTTTTATTGGTAACGCCACCTCTGTATGAAAATCACTGGCTGTGCTGTGTGCAGTCTGTGGCTGCTTTGCATTGTTGTAATACTCGCCATTGTAGTGTTGGGCAGCGGCAGCTGGATGTGAACAGCGCGTAGCGTTGCGCAGTTGGAGGTGAGCCGCCAGCAGTGCTGGATGTGGGGAGAGAGATGGCGGAGTTTTGAAATTTGTCATGAACTGCTATATTTATATATGATGATATCAAGGTAAATACATTGTTTGTTCTCTATTAATATCTTTCATTTGCTAACTATCCCTATCAGTAGTTAGTGCCTTCCATAGTTTGAATCTTTTATTTAGCTGGCAGTAGTGGCGCTCGCTGTATTGCGGTAGCTTGAGCAGCGAAGATTTTTGTGAGGTAAGTGATTTGTGAAAGGTATAGTTTAATGTTAGTCAGGGCCATTCTTTTGTAGGGAATTTTGAAAGTCAGATTGCGTTGCGCTAACAAAATATTGTGTGTCAGTTTAAGCACAGTCATGTAGAATTGTTCAAAGGGGACGTTTCATATGGCGATCCTTAGCCGAGGATACCTCACTGGAATCTTCTGATTTTTTTCTTGTAGTTTGTGTAATTAGTGTAGCTATTGTTTATTGCTAGCGCGTAATTGTAGAGAAAATCTACTTTGTAGTTGCAGTCTTTCATTGCTGTACAGTGAAACAGTTGTCGCATGCATGTAGATTTGCACCAAGTATTTCGCAGCTGCAATTAACTAGATATTATTTTCAGTGCTATGTTAATGTGTTCTCTTATTTTTGATCTTCAAATTGTGTTTTTCTGTGTTGTCGTGTGAAATACTGTGACAATAATGGCGTGTGAAAAACGTAATACTAGGCTCCAAAGTAAACTGAGAAATGACAGTGAAAATGAAAGCAGTGTGTTAGCGCCACCGAGTAATGAATTAACTGATGTTCAAAGTAGTAATCTGGTAATTGTGCATAGGGAAATGGAGCGGGCTGCAAACAATGGTGTAGACAGTGAAACAGGTAGTGAACAGGGAAGCATTATCGATCGATCGGTCGGCAACAGCTCGCCTCAGGAATCCGAAATGACAGGACACAATTTCGCAAATACTGTAGATTCAGGTTTTGGGTCATCACCGTTTTCTCAAATAAGTCAAGACACATTTTCTGCTTGTCAAAATGTGAATGTTGCCGGTGCAAATGCACTGCCGAAAAGCGTAGAGAAACAGATTCCAGACACTAATACATTATTATTGCAATTAATGCAACAAATGGAACAAAATCAGAGACAAACACAGCAAAAGCTTCAAAAGTTAGACACAATGGAACAAAATCTTAAAAAGTTAGACTCATTGGAACAAACTCTTGAACAAACACGTGAAGATTTAACTACTGAGTTACATAACATTGAATCAAAATGTCAAAAAGTCTGTAATGACGTAAAAACACAAATTTGTGGGCATTTTCAACCTATTTTTTCGCGGCATGAAAATGCATTACAGAATCACGAAGCAGCCATAAAAGAACTGCAAACCATTCTTCATGAAAATCATGAGACCTTGTGGGCTAAAATTGACTCATTTGCATCTATCGATTCGGTTACGCAACTTGCAAAAACTCAGGAAAGCTTAAAGGACACAGTAGATTCGATTTCAACACAAATGGACACTCTGAAACTTGGTTCAGAAAAACACACTGAGGAAATGTGTTCACTATCGGAGAAAGTAGCCGAACTTTCGGATCAGGTCACTAACTTATCTACAAAGGTAGACGATGATCTGAATGACACAAGACCTGTAGCCTTCGCTGACACAGAAGAGTATGAACAAATTAGAAAATTCAAACAGAATCAAAATCAAATAAATACACAGTACAAAAGAAAAATCCGGGAAGTACAAGATCAGCTGACACAGGTAATACAAGAATTACGTATTTCAGAGGATACTCGCGCCCCAATACGGGAAGAGGGACACAGAAATACGGAACAGCCACAAAATAATAACACAGGGCATTTCGGAAGTTATGAAAGAAATTGGCAAGGTACACCGAATTTTGAGATGGAACCGCCGAAACGACGTAACAATGACCGACATGCAACTCGCCGACATGATGATTTTGATTATAAGCTGTTCATTACTACACGTAAATTCAAAACATTTAAGAATTCTGGCAACGACATTCACCCACAAGCATGGCTCCATCAATTCTTTCATTGTTTTCCTCCCAACTGGTCGTTAGAACACAGATTAGAATTTATGTGTGGCTACTTGGAGAATGAACCAGCTGTAAGAATGCGATCGGTAATTCACGATTGCCACAGTGAAGGAGAGTTTTACCATGCCTTCCTCTCAGCATATTGGTCTCAAGCCACACAAGACCGAGTAAAACATAGCATCATAATCCTCAGGGGGGTACACGCTTACTTTGTGTACCATGTGTGTGGCAACCACAAGGAACCCTAGCTAATATGGTATTTGCTTATACAACTTTACACATCGGTACCATATTTCTCTAACACACAAATTACACAGCTATCTGATGATGTAACTGAGAGATAAACATTTTTTTTACTACGTCAGTGACAGATGTTTACGTAATTACACAGTTGGGTAACTTCACACTTAAGAAATGGTATTTTGTCTGTACTTTGTGAACTGTTCATATTTTTTCAGAACCATTGTGAGACTATGAGAGCTTTGAATGATGTATTTGGTATGGATTCATGATTTTTGAAGTACGTTTGAGGCAGATGACACTTTTGACATGAGCAGAGAATTTTTTTAATTATTGGAGGAAGCTACGACTATTTTGAGATTTGACTGAGGTGTTATGATGTTATTTTTACGACGACGATGTGTATTATGCTGCTGAGGTATGTTTATGATTAATAGGCTGAGGCTATATGAGTTATTTGATTATGCTTCATATTTATAATGACGAAATATTGACGAGTGTCGATGGATACGTATATGTGTAATAAGGTAAGGAGTAATGAATAGTGGGTAGGGACTCTTGACTTGTGAAACAGGATGTTGGAAACCAAGAATCGTACTTTAAGAGTTATGAAATGTGTGTAAATGCGTGAATGTATCACAATGCCAGCGAAAATTTTTTTTGGACACTTATATTTATAGGATTTTGTTTCTACAGATTTGCAACGCTAATTCTTGACCTGTGAAATATTTTTATGTGAGACTGTCACTGTAGCGGAAACTGCTGTCGTAAATATTTCCGTAAGAAAGTTAAGTGACCACCTGCACGTAATGCGTCGCGGGCACCCACCTGGGCGACAGCCGCCCGAAAAAAAGCCATTAGCCTTTCAGCGGCACAGGTAGAAAAAAAAGGGAGGCCATTATCCTGGCTATTGACGTTCCTTTGTAGAAAGCATCGCAAATATTACACGCTCATTACCTGAAAACATATGGTTACTCGTACTTTGTGCTAATTACTGAAATGCTTATGAATTGATGGGAAATATTCGTACATCTGTACACCTGATTATGACAAGTGTCTTTCTACGAGAGTTGAGAGCTACTGACTTACGAAATGCCACATGACTATTGAATGATATTTTTATGATTTGGTTTGCATAATTGCTTATTTCATTTGACATCTGTTTTCCAGCTGTGTTGCAGCATTGGTGTCATAAAATAAAATTAAATGCATTTGCTAATGTGAACACTTTCTGTCAACAGATCTGTTAAATAATAATTTTGTGATCCACATTCTTCAAAAAAGGAGCACTTGGAAAGGAAAGAACAATAAGAAGGGACTAGTAACAGTAGCTGCATACATAATATTCTTTTCAAGTACAGGGTAATATTTCTTTTACAATAAGTTGTTGTGGTGCACCACTTTAATTACATAGATATTAAGATGTGAATATACATTTCCCTTATCTGCATTGTTGTTTTTACTGTAATATTTTTTCTGCTTGAGCTATGTCATGTTTAGGTATAAGTTACTGCTGTTTGCCAGGCGTAGTGTTACTGAATTTGACTTTGTGTTACTCTGCTAAGCCAGTTTTACTACTCATTTATTTTTCTCGTTGCTGCACATTGGCTCATATTAGTTGTAATGTTGCATTGCTTGGTAATTTAGATTCACTGTAGCTTGCTTTGCAAATTTCCATTTTTTTGTCATTGCTGTTTGTGTTTATTGTTTTGTGCTGCGGCATTGCTTCGTCCCTTAGTTTAATATCTGAGCTTAGTAGATTTAAGTTAGCTTAAGAGAGGGTAGACTATATAAGAACCTAACTATGGAGAATAGGGAAAGAATACTTTTAAAGTTATATGAAAACGATTTGGGCCTAAATGAGTATTGTACAATGAGCCATATTTCTTTTGAAAGAAATATGGTTAGAATACAGAAAAGAGGTACAGATAGGACTTTTTGGGAATAATGATGAACGAAGGGAGATCTCCAAGAACAAAAAAGGTTTTGTTCGCAAAATACTGCAGTACCAAAAGTTACACTGAAAACGAACCCTGTCCTTTCCATTGTGTTATCCCCCTATGTGTTTGTGTACCCTTGTGTATTTGTTTTCTTCCTGTCTCTGTGTACTGTTTCATAGAACTTTTTTCTCTTCTAATACTAAGTTACATTCACTATGATGAGGAATACTGTTATCCTCAAATACAATTGGCATTAATAATGTGTTATTTACTTTGTAAAGATGTTTAGACATTATTTATTGTTTTGTGTTAATGCTCATGTGTGAAGTTGATGTTTCGAAAGTTATTCTGATCTACTATGTATGTACTCATGTCATAATTCCTGTAACACTGATGTATATGTCTATTTCTATTCTTCTGTAAAGCCTGTTTTACTACAAATGTTATCTGTATTGTTATGTTCTTTAATGATGTATTCTGTACCTTTGTTATTGTATTCTCATGTTATAAAATTGTAATTGACACCAGTTTATCAAACTAAGTAACTTGTAAGCATTCATTTCACTGCACACATTTCCGTTGGTCATAGTATATGGACAATATGTGAGAAGTAGGGACTGATAGTGTTTGCATGTGTGTTAATGATTCAGCAAGGGACTGGATAACAGCATTGTTGGTTCTAAGGACAATTCCAAAAACTTTGTGAGTGCACAAGTGGTGGTTATGGACTTGCTATATTATCCGCAAGACTCTTCAATGGTGATTGTGCACCTGCACAGTCGCAACAGATGGCTGCTGGCCGTCTCTACATGGACTACAGTGGGTCTGCACCTTCGGTGGCGCACCAATACCATTATTTCTACAAGGACTACAATGGGTCTGCATCTTTGATGGCCCACCAATACCATTATTTCTACAAGGACTACAGTGGGTCTGCGCCTCTGATGGCCCACCAATACCGTAATCTCTACAAGGACTACAGTGGGTCTACTCTGTGATGACCTACCTACCAATATTCTTCCAAACTTTGACTGACTCTGCTGTGGGTTTGCTCTGTTGTGGCCCATTACCTGTCTGCATGTCGAGAGTCAGCACTGTCTTTCCATTGGAAGGACAACACTACTTCTTCAAGACTGCATGGAAATCCACTACTTCCGTGTGCATTTTCTTTTACTGCTCAGACTTTGAGAAAAACACTGCTATTCTCCTGTTATGTACGATTAGGACTGTCTTTATGGACTGTGAGACAATTTTAGCTTTTGACCAACATTGTATCAATAAGTGTGTGCATTTGATTTCTTTGTTATTGTAATTATGAAAAATTTTTTTCAAATCTGTATTGGCCACTGCCCAATCCAATTTGTAAAATTTTTTGTGGGGAGCATGGGGGCTATGTAAGTAGGCTGTTTAGGTTTTTTTATTGGTAACGCCACCTCTGTATGAAAATCACTGGCTGTGCTGTGTGCAGTCTGTGGCTGCTTTGCATTGTTGTAATACTCGCCATTGTAGTGTTGGGCAGCGGCAGCTGGATGTGAACAGCGCGTAGCGTTGCGCAGTTGGAGGTGAGCCGCCAGCAGTGGTGGATGTGGGGAGAGAGATGGCGGAGTTTTGAAATTTGTCATGAACTGCTATATTTATATATGATGATATCAAGGTAAATACATTGTTTGTTCTCTATTAATATCTTTCATTTGCTAACTATCCCTATCAGTAGTTAGTGCCTTCCATAGTTTGAATCTTTTATTTAGCTGGCAGTAGTGGCGCTCGCTGTATTGCAGTAGCTTGAGCAGCGAAGATTTTTGTGAGGTAAGTGATTTGTGAAAGGTATAGTTTAATGTTAGTCAGGGCCATTCTTTTGTAGGGAATTTTGAAAGTCAGATTGCGTTGCGCTAACAAAATATGGGACGTTTCAAACGGAAGGTTCCAAATGATTGGAAAAGAGCACAGGTAGTCCCAGTCTTCAAGAAGGGTCGTCGAGAAGATGCGCAAAACTATAGACCTTTATCTCTGACGTCGCTCTGTTGTAGAACTTTATAACATGTTTTTTGCTCGAGTATCATGTCGTTTTTGGAAACCCAGAATCTACTTTGTAGGAATCAACATGGATTCCGGAAACAGCGATCGTGTGAGACCCAACTCGCTTTATTTGATCATGAGACCCAGAAAATATTAGTTACAGACTCCCAGGTAGATGCTATTTTCCTTGACTTCCGGAAGGCGTTCGATACAGTTCCGCACTGTGGCCTGATAAAGTAAGAGTCTACGTAATATCAGACCAGCTGTGTGGCTGGATTGACGAGGTTTTAGCAAACAGAACACAGCATGTTGTTATCAATGGAGAGACGTCTACAGACGTTAAAGTAATCTCTGGCGTGCCACAGGGGAGTGTTATGGGACCATTGCTTTTCACAATATATATAAATGACCTAGTAGATAGTGTCGGAAGTTCCATGCGGCTTTTCGCGGTTGATGCTGTAGTATACAGAGAAGTTGCAGCATTAGAAAATTGTAGCGAAATGCAGGAAGATCTGCAGTGGATAGGCACTTGGTGCAGGGAGTGGCAACTGACCCTTAACATAGACAAATGTAATGCATTGCGAATACATAGAAAGTAGGATCCTTTATTGTATGATTATATGATAGCGGAACAAACACTGGTAGCAGTTACTTCTGTAAAATATCTGGGAGTATGCGTGCGGAACGAGTTGAAGTGGAATGATCATATAAAATTAATTGTTGGTAAGGTGGGTACCAGGTTGAGATTCATTGGGAGAGTCCTCAGGAAATGTAGTCCATCAACAAAGGAGGTGGCTTACAAAATACGTTCGACCTATACTTGAGTATTGCTCATCAGTGTGGGATCCGTACCAGATCGGGTTGACGGAGGAGATAGAGAAGATCCAAAGAAGAGCGGCGTTTTTCGTCACAGGGCTATTTGGTAACCGTTATAGCGTTACGGAGATGTTTAGCAAATTCAAGTGGCAGACTCTGCAAGAGAGGCGCTCTGCATCGCGGTGTAGCTTGCTGTCCAGGTTTCGAGAGGGTGCGTTTCTGGATGAGGTATCGAATATATTGCTTCCCCCTACTTATACCTCCCGAGGAGATCACGAATGTAAAATTAGAGAGATTCGAGCGCGCACGGAGGCTTTCAGACAGTCGTTCTTCCCGCGAACCATACGCGACTGGAACAGAAAAGGGTGGTAATGACAGTGGCACGTAAAGTGCCCTCCGCCACACACCGTTGGGTGGCTTGCGGAGTATAACTGTAGATGTAGATGTAGAAGTCGTTGGAAGTCCCTCCAGTAATATTAAGCCACGCTGCCTCTTCAGCCGTTTGTATTTGCGAAAGTATTTCCGTTTCAGGAATTTGTGTATGAACTGACCTCTCTATTATGTCACATGGGATTCCTGTCGACCGATATGCGTGGCCAACTATTCTCTCGAACTGTCCACGATGTTCTTCAAACCAATCGCCAACAACTGAGCTCCAGTGTCGTGGTGCATTGTCATCTACAAAAAATTCATCGTTGTTTGGGAACTTGAATTCCACGAATGGCTGCAAATGGTCTCCAAGTAGCTGTACTCAACTGGGACCCAATAGGGAGCCTACATCATTGTGAACCTATCACCAGCTTGCACTGTGCCTCGGATCCATGGCTTCGTGCACTCTACGCCACACTCGAATCGATACTACTGCCATATGATATGTGCATATTACTGTCCCATGACTTCTACCATCCATTGTATCCTGGACTGGTAAACGTGAAGACGAAATTAACTTTCGCATTATGTTTTAGTGCCAAGTAACATAACTTAATGAGTCTTGGACCGTGCATAGAAAGAATTGCTACAGTTTAGTACAGTAGGTAACTGAAAGAAGTAAGCAATGAAACTTACATAAATTGAAATTTTGTACAAATAAGATAATTACACTAACTCACCGCCCTCTGAGCGTTACAAAAGATGGAACATAATTCTTAGTAGGATGTGTAGTGTCGCGGAATAGTAAATAGTTGGAAATGTGGAATATTGTCAAAGTTTCGTTGCCTATGCCGAGAGCCAGAGGCAGTAGGTTATCCAAGAGTTAAGAGGATTGCGCATGTATCAGAATGTGTCGTTACGCAGGGGCAATGGCCTGGTTACACACAACAGGCGAGATATAATTGCTTAACACGTGTGTTTGTGTTAGACGGAGACTTTCGTAGAGTGTAAGACAGAGGTATAGCGTCAGCTGTACTGCATTTCACAACTTCGCGTAAGTCTGCCATAACAACACGTAACTCTGTCGCAAGAATACCTAAGGGGCGAGTACGACAGATGAATCACCAGTATAAGTGGAATGAATGCGTTCATTACAAACGAGCATGACGTCAGGATGTCGCTCGTGCTTCCTTTAAATACGCCAGATTTGATAGCAACAAGGCACTCGCAGTTAGACTTGCCGTTAGATGTGTACTGGGTCGCTGCGTAGCGCTCAGCTCAGTGATCGACATTTTAATCTTTATTACGGGGATATTGCAGTAAGGGCGGCCCATCCAGCAGCAGACGTGAGGGGACAGTACCAGCTCTGGTCCTCTCTGCTGCCGCTGTCAATCATCAACCCGGGATTAGCAGACATCGCGGCAGACTCGCTCGCCGCCAATGCTGACCACATCAGTGAGCCGTCGTCGAGATCGTGCGGGGCCTAGGCCCTGTGCATCCACCGTCACAACCGGGTGAGCCGACGACGCTGGGGGACTGCAGCCCGTTCCGCCCGTCCACCGCTGACGAGCCACCAGGAGGGGCAGGGAAGAAGACGGGGTGGGATAGAGTACACTCCGGACTACAAGAACGCCTCTCGTGCCGACAGCGCCGGGACTCCAACCCGAAGCCTCCTACGTGGAGCGGCTTGCTGTCTGCCGCCGAGCCGGCCGGCCAGCCGGGCGCCACCAGCCACGCACGGCCGAAGTAAGGGCATTCCACGCTACGTCACAGCACGCGGTGCTGCGCTAGCAGGACTGGTACGGCCCGGAGCTGGTGTCATCGCTACGAGTCAGCGAGGACTCGGGGAAGGTCGTTGATATCACCAAGCTCAGCCAGTTTGTGTTACGCAGGCCACATTGTACTCGGCAGGAATAAAGGTGTTATGAATTAATAATGTTTCTTTGGTGTTTCTGACGCGTCCACAGTCATTACCTAGCATCCTGACAACTGGAGAGGTCAGCGCTCGGCCTCCAGTCCACCGTAGGCGACCGGGACCAAATTGGACGGCAATATGCTCTCTGAAGCGGGGTCCCACGCTGGCCATAAGGTTGATAAGGAATCCTTGTGGTGCAGCGTTCCATTCCTCCACCAGCTCAGTTGACAACTGCTGTACTATCAGTAGTGCACGTGAACGCGCAGCAGTACGCCCCCCCCCCCCCAGTGCATCCCATAGATGCTCGATAAGACTTTTATCGAGGGAAAGGGCAGGCCCGTCCAGTCGCCGAAAATCCTCTCTTTTTAAAGGCTCCTGCAACTTCGCTGTTGGCTGTAGTCACTTTTTGTAATATTAAAAGTGAAGTTACTGCCGAACGCACACCAAATAATCAAACGTGTGGAGGTGCAGTGTCAAAATAACGTTGACTCCTGAGTTTACTTTTTTCAAAGATTTTTATGTCAGATCACCGGCAGAACTTCATGCCTCCCATACCATAACGAATCCTCGCTAGCCGCCTTTACGTCGTCTCGTTGTCTGTACCATGGGAAGCAAGGAGAGGATGTTGGTTGGTGGTGGGTATCCTCGTTCTATAAACAAACTGCACACAATTAGTAACTGGGTTCTATATTCATAAAAAAAGAGCTACTTTACTTAAGCTGCCATGTGCTGTGGTACAAGCTGTCTGTTAGTACACTGCTGTTGAAGTACGAAGTCCGCTACGAACACCATTTTGTTCGCTATGTGCTGTCTGTCTCTGTGCTAGAGGCTAACACTGCGGCTGCATCTCAGTGACACATAGGGACTCCACGGCGTACATACTCGAACTAACTGGCGTAACAGGCTGGATCTAACTGAAATAACTAACTGGCCCTCCGATCGGCAGCGGCGATCCTAAATACTGGCATGCGAGAGGGCGTTGGCGGCGCGTTTACAGCGAACCTATCGTTGGCCTGTATTGATACTCCCATACGCCAGCACAGTAATAACTGGATCACCCAAACGGTTCGACAGATTTCGTGGGTGCATTACCATGGCTCCCTCTTCTCGCCACATGAGGATGTCTCCGTCACTGTTGAACGTGATCATTTTGGTGATACAGGTTTTATTGTGCGCATATGCATAATGTTGCATGGACGTATTGAGCTACAAATCTTTGAACACGATACACTCACTGGTCAACGATAAAGTGACTCTGTGTTCCTTCCTCATGTGCTTGAAATCGACCCTGATTTTATGTTTGTGTATGACAATGCGCGAACTCTGCAGTTGGAGATGGTCTTGGAATGAGAGGATATTCGGCGAATGGACCGGCCTTCCGAATCCCGCAACTTAAATCCAACTGAGCACGTGTGGGATGCACTGGAGAGATGTAAGCAGCAAAGCACGCACCAACGATCGTCCAGCAGTTGTTAGCCATGCTGGTGGACGAGTGGCCAGTCCAATCTCAAGAACTGCTTACCTGTCTCGCGGCCAGCGTGGGAGCACGTTGCAGAGCATCCAGTGTCACTCGTAGTGATCACACACCCTATTAAGAACCATGTCCCGCCTTTAGTAACACCCAGAGGTTCATTACAAATCGCGCGGCTTCAGTCCAATACGGAATAGATTCGCAGATACCGTACCCGATGAAAAGGCAGTATCTAAGTTGCCTGCTACCTCTCATTGTTGTGTACAGTATTTAGGCGTGCACTTTTGAGTGACCTAGGAACAAGTCACCTCAATGACAATATAGATCGCAACAGCAGAGGCAAGTGGCAATGGCTAGTTTGAGGATGACGACGATTAATAATTTTCTTTTATTTACAGCCGCACGGCAGTTATATGAATTCGTCTGAAGCTACGATCCACGCAATCGATCAGTTGAGCAAATTTAACCTGGGACATACATGTTCTCTGTACGCCCTCAGCTGTGAGAAGCGTAAAGTCCGACTCGATCGCTTGCATATGGTACGCTTTAGCATTTCCCATTTTTCCTGGATTTCTCTTAGGCTCATGAGATAATGGTGAACATGTATATCGTAGCTAGAATATTTCGTGTGATGGTATCACTCTGCAGCTACACGGACGTTATAAATGAGTTACCTGTTATGAAAAGAACCACTCTTCCTGGTGTCTTACGACACTTTTTCACAACTTTAGACACCATCTTTTTTAATTAGCAGCGTTCGTGCAAAACAAGATCAGGTTTCTTTATATTCTCTGCGTCACCATTACTCTGGATGTGGCTCATTTTCATCAATTGTCGTGGACTGTACTGAAATGCAGACGTATCCAATTTCTTCCTGTCCTTGTCATAGGTGCCTTACTCACATTAAGTGTTCTTGATTCTCCGATACATTCCTTTCGACTTAGAAAAAAGTGATCTCCAGATATTTTTCTAAATATATGGGACTGGCTGTTGAAAGAAGTTAATTACTGGAGCTTCTATTAGGAAATATATTAAAAAAGCTTTCCATCTACAAGGAGTTTACTATACTTGCAGATGAAGAACAGAAATTGCTATTTAAATGCATTCAGTGAAAAGTAAAATTATGTAGCGGACCTATGGTTTGGAGTGTTGGCGCTAGGTTGAGAAGTGTGAACAAACTGAGAAAAAAAAGCATTTACTGAAATTTAGAAATGCAGTTGACAGTGCCACGCCCCAAGCGGTGTATTCCCATTTCCCATTCAAAATCAAATAAATCATTTAAGGGAATATAAGGTGCAGTCAACCCACATTTAAAACACGGGGACGACTTTACCAAATACACCTTCGAATTATTCTCGCTTCTCAACCTTCAGCTTGAACAACTATCTCAAGTATAACAGATTTACTTTGAAAAAAAAAAATCGTCACTCCCTGAACTACCTTAAAAACAAGCTCAAGTCATTCACTTAGAACAATCAAACATCACGCTCACGCGCGTGGCCACTAGAACCACCAGCACAAAATACAAAAAACCGTCAAATCCTTTTCACACCGTAATAATTATTAGCAGTCAAAGACAAGTGTCCGAAAATATACAATAACTAACATCAGCGTTATTCCCGTTAGCAATAGCGCAATGAACAGTTTACAGAAATAACATACATTTGAATAAATCTTATGCACAATGGCAAGCAGCGAATTGAACACAGTTGCATAAATTTTGTGAGCCCTACCTCACGGTGAGTTAAAAGAATTTATACAAATTCCAAGTCGCCGATTGTCACCGAAATAACCATCATCACAAACAAAGGAAAACATCGGGACCTACTACACACAAGAGCTCTCTCGTTGACAAAGTCCTCCTTCGCACAAACTTGAACCGATTGGTACCGACACCGAACGGTCTGTAGGCGGTAAGTCGAGCCATTGGTCCAACTCGCGGCGGCTCGGCACGTGGCACTGTTGTCACTCCAGTCGATCCCTACTGGTTGCCTTCCGAACCAAAAGGAGACTTTCACGTGCCGCATCCATCGATGGCCGCCAGCCGGCGAAGTAAACTTTTGTTCACAATACTCCGTGCGGCCGTCAGACGCTTTATCGAAGAATAAAACAGCTGTGTACCTGCTTACGTGATCGTTCGGTTCACAAGACATGAGGGGTTTATAACATTCAAAGCAGTGACATTCACCTCAAGTAGAGACAACTGGATGTTACGCCTTTTCTTTACAGTGATGTACTGTAACCCGGAAATCACGTATTTTATCAGTGTTTTAAGTCCTGCATTCATGTTGGTTGGGCTGTAGATAATGTATAGGTAAGAATTAACTCCTAAATTTTCTGAAAAAAATTGTACTAATAATATTTCCTAAGGCACCTTCATCAACCCCTGAAAGTGGATACTTTTTTTTAGAAACTGTAAAACTAGTTTCAGGAGTTGTTCTGTAGTCAGAAATGGTGGGTAGCCATTCTAGTAGACTAGTTAAAGCAGCACTTCATTTGCATTCTATCTAGTGAATAAATGCTGTTTCATGACAACAACATATGGAGGATATCTCGGAAAAGTGTTGGTATTGCTACAATCTGTTGTTAAAAATGACCAGAGGCGTAATTTTGTTGGTTAAAGATGTACTTCAATTAAAGACGTTTGTTTGGAAAAGAAGCAATTGTAACCTCCTCCACACTATCGACCTTAATGACAGTGAAAATTAAACCGCGTGTACCTAATGTATATTTGGGAAAAGCAATCGTCACCGAAGTTTAATCTGTCGGTAAAGAGGCAGGAAAGGATTACATCAGAATGAAAGGAAAAATGCAGATGCAACTGGTGGAAATTAATTTTGAAAAGGGTAACGTTAATGAAGAAACTAAATGTGCGGTTGTTACGTTAACAACTAACTGGGGTTAGTTAGATATATGAGATTTGGGGAAAATTACGGTCGCCAGTCCTATGGACAACTACTATAATAACTGAAAAAGAAAGGTTAATTCACATATAATTAGCACTAAAAGCGTGGCAACTGAAGGTTGACACTTGTTGTGTGAAAACTGAATGTTTGTCAGAAGTAATAAATTTCGCTACTCTCTGACGTAATTTAGCAAAACAATTAATAAAACCGGAAAATTAAAAGTTAATTTTGTGATTGAAATTTATTGTGAACTTTGCTTCTGAAGCACTTCAAAATTGAATGAAATAAGGTTAGTCTTGGGCTACTTCAACAATCATTTCAAAAGCCATTTGAATCTACGCAATTTAGAAATAAGAGATTTAACTTTGAACTTGAATTAAATGATTTTGAACAATTAACAATATTAAAATTTAGTACGTACCAAGCTGAGCTGCAGTCACAGGTAAGCTAAAATATGGTAACAAAACTCGCACTCTTAATTTGTGCTTGTGTAATCTAAATATTGTAGCCAGGTTGAATGCTTTAACTGAACTTTGAAATTAAAGCAGTGAAATGGAATGATATTGCTTTAATGCTGGCGTTTGAATTTCAACGGCACTCCGGTTCATTTCGGGAAAGGAAGGGACCCTGCTTGGTAATGCAATTGGGGCAATGAGCAACAAAGGTTCATGCTAAGTTGCTGTATTTTAGTGATGCAAATGGAACAGTTTGAAAAGCTGAGGTCTGCCATACAGTTCTAAAACTTTACGTGCTTTCAGTCTTCCTTGTTAGTTGATTGAAGGTTTGAATTCGTCGATAGAGGAGATGGCGACAATAACTTATTGTCGGCTGTAGCTGTTGCAGAAGCTGGATGTTGGTGCTCCTTCTTCTCGACACGGTCACCAGGCGAAACGGGCTCTTGATGTGTGCCAGCTAATGTTTCCCGTACGCGACACCGTGCTAGAAACTATCACAGCAAGTCGAGCGCAATTACATGCTGCCAAACCCCGAAAGTGCGGCAACTCGCGGGAGCGTCACACAACACACCTGCTCCACCGCCCTACTTCCACCAGACTCCGCTCTGCCCGCGCTCCACGCGGCAGAGTTAACACTACCCAAGATCCTAAACACTCTGGTTCTCCACACGACCTATCGATGTAATCGTTCGATAGCATAGTTTTCCCTAGGCCAGACCGAGAGTAAAAATACAAATAATATTTACAAAACAAACCAATTATACATTCACATAAATGCATAAATAAATAAATAAATAAATAAATATAAATATATATATATATATATATATATATATATATATATATATATATATATATACAAATTGTAAAACAATTACAATATATAAAGACACAGAAATGTCATATCTTCAGGTAACAAAATAGGGAAAAAATTTACAGTACAATAGATGGAAATAGGATGATATGCATTTCCGGCGTTACAAAGTCTAAAACAAATAGTTTGTAAATTGTGTTTCATGCTTTACAGTTGGCTGAAATTAAGTTACCAGTATATCGATTGCAATTGCGTCAGTCTTTTCTGTGCTTTTTTCTGAGTGGTAGTTTGTTTTACCAGACGACAAACATTTTTGAATATTTATTCGCATTTGCGTGTTTCATGCTTAATTTGTTAGTTAATGACAATGACAGCTCACTTCTGAGAGAGAGAGAGAGCTCGTACATGTATGTAACATTGAATATTAGAAAACATACTTCTATTAAATTGATAAGGGAGTCCCAGAACCGTTTAGAGAAGGGATGGGAAAAAAATCTTACAGAGCGTGAACCAGCACCTTGGCTCCCTCAGTGCTTTGTAACTCCCAGCTTGTAAACATTACACCACGATGAACTAGCGAAATTTCGGCCTTTGTACGGTATCTTCAACATAATGAATGCTTTAACAATCGATAAGTCATTAAGTGACTTTTAATTATAACAAATCGTACGACGAGTGACGTGTTTCTATAAATCTTCATTTAGCCATTGCCTTGAAAATTTCGTAATACACGAGTTACGATAGGAAGTTAAGGAATCCAATGCCGAGTGACCTACATCGAACGCTAACGAAAGTCAATAGCAGCTCCTTCAGTCTTCAGATGCTATGTGTGAGGCCAAAATAACGTTGCTTTTATATGACTGTAGGTTACCACAGCCGGCTCCGTAAAGCCCCCTGCCTTTGCGGCGCTCCATGACTTTATACGCACAGGGCGCGGATCCTGCGCTGACAGCAGTAGAGGGAGTTTTGAATCCAGAGTGCATCACGATGGGATAGTACCGTCACATATTACGTCTGAGAACACTGACGAGTGTACGAGCGAACGATGCAATAATATGTTACAAAAGCCTATCCAAATCTACATGATAGATGTAGACTATACGTCGTATAGTATGAGCGGCAAATCATATTCTAATTGTTGCGAACCACAACCTCTTTCTTTGAATCCACGCCCAACGTTGAATACTGATAACGCTGATGAAAGTCATACTTTACATCCTTCTCTCCCCCCCATCCACCCTCGAATGTAATGAAAATTATGCGATGGTTTTCTGAGTTCGTCTCTCTACCTGGCGTTGAAATCTCCGACAGCGGCTCACCTTGACACATGAGACTAACAAGACGTACAACTTTCAGCACGGTAGTTATACATATTTAGATATAAGGACGGTGCTCTTCTCAAGCATTTATGACGTAGAGAGTTATTGGATATCACAAAGGAGCGCCAGCCATCGAGCAGCAGGGTTCAAAAAACCGGCTAATACGACAGATTAGAAGACGTTGTTAGTACTTTACTCAAGTCACGTTTCTAATAATCTTCCAAAAAACGCTGGTATTGTTACAACAAAACATTTTTTTGTAAAGAAACATTAGCAATCATGATAATCATAGTGGTACTCGACATCTGTTGCTCTCGTATGGTATTCAAGGACTTGTAAAGTTTTGAATTGCTTTATCTCGAAAAATCTTCGCAAGAACGTAGCAGTGGGTAGCTTTTGTTACATCTAAGTATACTATAAGACGAGAAACAAAGGAAAAAGAAAAAAAAACGATCCACCACGAAGGAAAAATCCGAATGGGAAGGGAATCGGTAGATTTGATGTAATGTACAGACAAACAACTTATTAAAATTTCGGAAAAAATGGATGATTTATTTAAAAGAGATAGCATCACTAGGTGTGATAGTCAATAACGCGTTGGTCCACTTCTGACACCATATTTCCAAAGCCTCTATTCACTTTTTGTTCGTGTCATTTATCGTTCACATTTTACTTCCGTATAAGGCTAAAGTCGAAACAAATGTTTTCATGAAAAACTTCATAACATTTTAGTTTATATCCGACGTTAAAAAAATCACTCTTTTTCACAGAGTCTTATTCTAACTAATGCAATCTGTAGGTTACGTTTACTTTACTTCTACCACTAGAAGTTACTTTGATGCCTAAAAAGCAAAAGCCACATATTAATTTTTGATCTCCATTCTCTAGAATTATGCGGAAGGATTTACACACTTTTTATTCTGCTGATGTTCATCTTACAATTTTTTTGGAAGACACTATCCATTTCATTCAACTAAACTTCTAAGTCATGTTCGGTCTGTGACCACAATTCAATGTGTTTGGTAAACGTTACTCATATGACTATTCACACTGAGAGTCATGTAAACTCCACTGAGGTGCAGAATGCAGCGAACTTTAAAAAAGTAAAAAAAAATGCAGATATATTTTATTCCATTTATCGTTGTAATATGTCAATAGCTGAGAAACAACTGTAGTACCAAATTCGTCACAACTGTTTTTAACAAAACATAACAAGTTCCCATGTAAAATAACAAGAGTCGACTGTCATATCTCTTTCCATCCATTCAGTTACTCACCGAATATTAACTCTAAGAACGTGTCAATTCATCTGCAGAAACTTCAGAGTAAAGCATTTTTCTTCACTGTTAACAGTTGTTAAGTTATTACGGCGGCTTCTTTTACCTGCGTAAGCGTAGGTAGTAGAACAACCAGTTTCACCTAGTGCCCCCTTCATATCTATTACACTAAACTGAATAGTTTGAAAATCAGCTTCAGTTCTGAACGACATAGCTTTTATTGCGCGACTAGCTTCGAAGATCTGTAGCTCCATCATCGGGTGCCACACAATGGCTTCAGTCATGGTTGTGGGACGGCTGGGCCAGTTACTCACAAAAGAGGTATATAGCGCCTGTACACCGTTTGAAAGTGTTGGGGCAACGTGAGGAGCAACTGTCTCAACAGAACACAAGAGGTTCTTGAAAAGGCGCGTGTGGGGAAGGAGTACAGCATCACGGTGACTTTGACCAGTGTTCAAAGATTTGGAGTCAGTACACTCATGTAATGTTATGCCTCCACTCTCCATAAAACCTATACCATCATAATGGTCATGTCTGACACTGTGGACATACCCTCACATGACGCGATGCACCCATGAACGCTGTCAAACATGGCCGTTTTGGTGATCCAGTAGCTATGGTGTCGGGATATATAATGTTCCACAGGTGTACTGATCTCCAAATCAAGCGCAAGGTAAACTCACTGGTCAACGATAATGTGAAACTTTACCTCCACTCGTGCGTCATTTAGATGTATCCATTGTTATGGATACTAATGCGCGGCCACATAGTACAGTGCAGGTGGAGGAGCTCTGGAAACCAGAGGATATTCGGCGAAATCCCATAGAGTACGCGTTGGATACACTGTGGGAATCGCATTGCTGCACGATCACATGCACCAGTGACCATCCAGCAGTTGCTCGACAAGACAAAAGATTGTTTAACAGTAACGAAACTTGCTCTCTCTCTGATGTGCACATCGATAATATACAAAAACCAAAACGACATGATCATCTTAAAAAAGAAGAGATGGAGGGACTGCAGGCATCTCCTGCTCCTCAATCTCTCAGTTCATTTCTTCGTGCCTCACACTTCTCTTCCCAACTCATCCTCCCAACTCTTTAGGTCCATCTCGTCCTCTCTTTGTCCATCTCATCTGCTCCTTCCCCCATCCCTTTATCCACATCTTCCTCCCCTCCGTGCGTCCACATCCTCCTGCCCTATTCCTTTTCCACCTGCCCACTACCCCATCCACCCCCTGCATCTCCTCCACTTCCTGCATATCTCTTCCTCTCCTTATCTCTGTCTGTCCCCACCTCACTTATCTCTCTGTTCATCCCCTCTATCCCACTCTCTTGACCAACTCTCTCATTTCTCTGCCCAGTTCATTCTCCCCCTCAGTCACTACCCATCTGCTCTATCCTTCCTCTCTTTGCTCAGCCAGCACATCTGCAGGCGTAGCCCCTGAAATGCATGCCAATGCTACCCACACATCATGCCTCCTCGCCCCCTCTCCCCTTCTCCTCCTGTCCACACTTCCTGTCTCTCTGTCAAACCCTTCCACCCTGGCCCTGTCCATCTCGTCCTCCTGTTATTCTCTGTCCACCTTTCTAATTATCCATCTGCCCACTCAGCCATGCCCAACCATACATGTAACTCCTGTAGGTCAGGCTGATTAAGCAGGCTGATGCTACCCTGACACAACTCCTTTATCTTAATCTTACAAGGCAGCATACACGTTTGGGGCTGGAAAACCGTTTCTTGCTTGTGATGTGTACGCTGCACTGCAAAGTAGGGCATTAAAGGAGGCCAATAATATTTCCATATAATCTGTATGTTGTGCAGGGCAGCCTAGATGCCCATGTACCAGGGACTGGAAAAAATGCGGTTCTGCCTGGTTTTTCACTGACTTTGTAGCCAGTATGTCATAAACTCCACAGAGATGACAGTCTAGACGCCAACAATTTCTGTACAAAATTGGGTTGAAATTCATCCAGGGGTTGGGGAGAAGATCACAGACATACATGCATACAATCTGCTTTAGATACAAATGTGGAGATATACGTGGATGTTAAAGAAATATCAGTGATCTGCAAAAGTAGTTGAGCTGTGACTGGCCCGTGTTATACTTTGCATTAAACCTTGGTCTATTCTGTGTTAGTCTCCCGCAGCTATCACGATTGTGCTATCCTCTCTCGCCGCGAGTCGCAGCAGCAGCGTGTATCGACATTCGCACCCTTGTACTATCTTTGGCCTCGCGCTTATAGTTTTACGGCTGTGCCATGTGCGGGCAGTTGGTCGGTTGGCGTGGAGCAGCGAGGAAGTCTGTGGCGCGTGTCTGGCCAGGGCCGCTGGCGGCGTCCACGCACAGTCGGAGTGTGAGAGGTCCGTGGCACACTGATTCTGGACACGAAAATTGAGCCTTTACTTAATCTACCAGCCAGCCCCAACTGTTCAAATTGTGTCGTTTGAATTTCGTTGTGGGCTGTTGGGACATTCCCACGAGCAAACAACGTGTGCTTTCAAGCTGGTGAAAATCCAGCTGCCCTCCTGTGGAGTTTAACTTAACTTGTTTATTTTTGAATTGAAGTGCACCAGCGGAATATTCTGCCTTGTGGCTGTTAACGTTCCGGTTACCTGCCTTGGCCGTTGACTTAAATTCAGGCAGTGTATTTTCCTCGTCGTGTTGTGGTTGTCCAGCACGGCGTGTAGTTTGACAGCTGAATGTGTAATTGGTTGTGGGCGCCCGTACCTTCTGCGTTGATCCGTTGAACTCGCTGTTGTGCTCCGGTCGGGTCGAGTTGAAGTTATTCTGTCGCTTGGTCCGTTGACAGTCTGTGGGTTTGGTTGCCGTCGGATTGAGAATTGTTCGGCCGACTGCCTGTCTCACCTAAGCGAGCGTTAGTGTTTGGATTCAAGGCCGACCCTTCTGAGCGCCGTTTGATGTGCTGCCTCTTCTCATTTGTCCTTGTTGTTTCTTTATGTATGGCTTCTACCCGAGTTTAAATTAAAGTTATGTTGCCCTTAAAGCGTGAGACTGGTTGGGCCCTCAGCCTGATTTAAAGAAATTTTAGGATGATGCCTTGTGCTTTTTAAAATTAAAATTCCTGATTAGAGCCTTAAGTTAATGGCCTTTAGCCGATTTTAAGTTAAAGTTCAAAAAAATGGTTCAAATGGCTCTGAGCACTATGGGACTTAACTTCTGTGGTCATCAGTCCCCTAGAACTTAGAACTACTTAAACCTAACTAGCCTAAGGACATCACACATATCCATGCCCGAGGGAGGATTCGAACCTGCGACCATAGGGGTCGCGCGGTTCCAGAATGTAGTACCTAGAACCGCTCGGCCACCCCTGTTGGCTTTAAGTTAAAGTTGTTTTACCCTTAGGGCGTGAGAGTGTTTGGGCCTTCAGCCTAATTTAGAGAAATGTTTTAAGATAAGGCGTTCTGCCTATTAAAATCTGTAAAAAGGGCAATCACAGAAGTTAGAAAGAAAAACATAGACCCAAAGAAGGCAACTGCGAGAAAACCATAGGTAACAGAAGAAATACACTCATGTTCATATACAATAGTATCTACATTAGTATCCATTAGTACCTCTTGTAGAAATGATTAGCATTTCAGTCACCTCGGTTCACCATGTGTTCTGTTGGCTAGCAGGCACAGGGTCCACCATGGACCCTGATAACCTGTTCCATGCGTGATGGTATCGATGCGTATAAAGCGCGAATGACGTCCTGTTCTGTAGCCATCAATGCTGCATTCATCTGATTGCATGGTTCATATGTGGCGGTTGGCATTGGGTCACAATGCAGCATCCGTCGTTTCATCATATTCCATAAATTTTCGATTGGCGATAAGTCTGCTAATCTGTACGACCAGAGCAAAACGCAGACATCCTGTGACACGAAGAAGGCATGTGTTCGTGTAGCAACTTTTGGTCATGCATTTTCTTGCTGAAAATAGCGTCTGGGGTGTTGTGCAGAGAACGTATGGCTACGGGTTGCAGGATGTCTTTCACATAGGTCCCACTGGTCACAGTGGCCTGGTCCATCAACTGTGATTTGTGGTTGTATCCAACAGCACCCAACACCATAAGGCCTCGGGATGGTGCTGTACGTCTTGTGCAAATGCAGTCAATGTGATGTCGCTCCCCCTGTATGCGGCGGACCAAAATGCGGTCATCGTTTTCAAACAAAAAGATGCTGGATTCATCTGTTGCCATTCCTGTCCCCAGTTATGTCGTTCCATACGTCACTCCTGTCTAGCATTTTTCTTCACATTCATCAAAGGTAGGCGGAGAAGTGGATAACACGCTCGTAACCCTACACGTAATAAACGGCTACGGATTGCCATCCCTGTTAGCGTACTATGTGTTACAATGTTCTGCTTTTGCGCCAGAGGCGAGGAGGTCGCAGATTTGTCCTGCACTGCTGTTTGGATGTCATGTTGATCTTCTAGGGGATGGTCTGGGTGGTGTGACCTGACCCATCTCGCTGTGTTCTACGGAATTCCGTGAATCATTCTGCACACACCCGTTGCACTGTCGAAATACTTCGTCCCAGAAGAGCACCAATTTCCCGGGTGGATGCATCACACTCTCCCATGCCAATATGCGCCCTCTTTCAAACTCACTGATTTGACGGTACGGTTCGCTCATACGTCTGCGAGGCAACCTAATATCTGCCCAAGTCACATTGATCCATTAACTTCGGTTTACAGAGACAACCAGATCCGCAGGCACATTTTACCAGGAGGTGATGTGCGGCGATGTCGATGTTGCCGGCCGCTGTGACCGAGCGGTTCTAGGATCTTCAGTCCGGAAGCGCGCTGTTTCTACGGTCGCAGGTTCGAATCCTGCCTCGGGCATGGATATGTGATCTCCTTAGGTTAGTTAGGTTTAAGTAGTTCTAAGTCTAGGGGACTGATGACCTCAGATAATAAGTCCCATAGTGCTTACAACTATTTTAACCATTTTCTGATACCGATGTTGACCTTGAACCTGCTGGCCGACATGGTTCAAATGCTAATCATGCCGATTCTGCTGAGAATCTCCTGGTTCCCCACCTAATTTTCAGCATTTTTATGTAGCACGACATCTCAAATGCTTCGATTGTCCTCACTTCCGGTTTCCCTACAGAACAAGTTTCACTACCACGCTATGTTGTGCTCCAAACGTGCGTTCTCAGAAATTAACGCCTATATTTGATACTAGCAGACTTCTCTTCGCCAGAAATAATATATTTGCCTGTGCTAGTCCGCTTCTTATGTCCTCCTTGCACCGTCCGCCATGGGTTATTTTGCATCTTAAATTGCAGAATTCCTTAACTTCGCCAAACTTGTGATAGCTGATTCTGACGTTAAGTTTCTCGCTGTTCTCTATTCTACTTTCCATTACTTTTTTTTTAGTAAAGACAGCCCACTGGTTGCAATGGATTTTATAGTCGAATTGACCATGGTTTAGACTATAAAATCCATTACAACCAGTGGGCTGTCTTTACTATAAAAAATATCTTCACAGTTGCTGCACACAGCTAAGTTTAAAGTTGTTCCATTACTTTCATCTTTCATCGATTTATGAAATTAAAGTGAAATGCAGACCATTAGCTGCTTACAGGGGTTGATAAATATCAGCGGGGACAATTGATAATGTCTCAGTCCGCAATCTGTACTCATTAGACTGTTCATTCTCTCCATTCCATTCAACAGATCCGGTAACCCTTCTTCACTTTTACTGGGGATAGCAATAGGATAAGCGATGCTTATCTCACATCCATTCACCTTGAATTGTAATCCCACTCTTGACACGTCTTCTATTTCTGTCATTGCTTCTTTCATGTATATATGGGGACGACATACCGCATTCCTGTCTTACAAACTTTTTAATCTCAACACTTTGTTCTTCGTCTCCCCCTTTTATGTTCCCTCTTGGTTCTTGTACGTATTGTATATTACACGTCTCTCCCTATAGCTGACCACTACATTCTCAGAATTTCGAACATCTTGCACCAATTTACATTGTCGAACGCTTTATCGATGCGACAAAACCGATGAATGTATCTTGATTTTTCTTCAGCCTTACTTCTGTTAACGAACGCGACGTAAAATTGCGTCTCAGGTGCCTTTACCTTTCGTAAAGCCAAACTGATACTCATCTAACAGTTCCTCATCTTTCTCTTGCTTTTTTCTGTGTATTATTCTTGTCAGCAACTTTGATGCATGAGCTGTTAAGCTGATTGTGCGATTGGAACTGTGTGGATAATGTTTGTACGAAAGTCTGATGGTATATCGCCAGTCTCATTCTTTCTGTACACAAAATGGACATTAGTTTTGTTGCTAGTTGCTCCAACGGTTATAGAATTACTTATGTAATTTTATCTGTACATTCTGGTTCATTCGATCTTAATCTTAGAAAGCTTTTTTTAAATTCTGATTCTGATATTAGGTCCCTTAGCTCTTCTCTGTCAACTCCTGTTTCCTCTTCTACCACGTCATCAGACAAGTCGTCCCGCTCATTGAGACCCTCAATGCTCTCTTTTTACCTGTTCGCACTTTCCTCTGCATTTAACAGCGGAATTACCATTCCACTCCTAATGTTACCGCCTTTGCTCATGATTTCACGTACGGTTGTTTTCAATTTTCTATATACTAAGTCAGTTCTTTCTCGATTTCTTCACATTTTTCGTACCGCCATTTCGCCATAGCTTTTCTGCACTTCCTCTCCATTTCATTTCTAAGGGACTTCTATTCCTGTATTCCTGAATTGTCCTGAACATTTTTGTACTTCTCTCTGCCGTCGATCAGCTGAAGTATACGCATATTCAGAAAAAAAACAGGATACCTTGAATGACTAATGATAGGACGTCCAAAAATGGCTTTGAGCACTATGGGACTCAACTGCTAAGGTCATTAGTCCCCTAGAACTTAGAACTAGTTAAACCTAACTAACCTAAGGACATCACAAACATCCATGCCCGAGGCAGGATTCGAACCTGCGACCGTAGCGGTCTTGCGGTTTCAGACTGCAGCGCCTTTAACCGCACGGCCACTTCGGCCGGCTAGGACGTCCATACTCACAGGAAATGTACAGGACAAAAAAAGGGACAGGATGACAGGACATCTGTTAAGAAATTACAGAATAACTCCCACAGTACTAGAGGGAAGTGTAGGCGGTAAAAGCTGTACAGGAGCACAGAGATGGGAATGCATCCAGCAAATAATTGAGGACGAAGATTGCTATTGTACGGCTGTCGATTTATTTTCTAATGTATTCGCAGTTGTTACATTTATTTACTTTTCCGGTCAACTGCCAGAGCCTGCACTTTCACCAGTCCGCGGGAGGCAAGTCTATACTGTTTTTTGGCATAACACTTCGTTATATGCAACCCTATCATCTGCCAACAATCTTAAAGACTTCCGACGTATTCTGCTAGGTCATTTATATACATTGTGAACAGTAACGCTCATATCACAATTCCTTGAGATACCGCGCTTTACATCTGTCGATTTTGTTCCGTTAAGAGCGACGTGCTGAATTCTCTGTGCAACGAAATCTTGAATCCAGTCGCAAACCTGGTCCGATACTCGGTAAACTAAATTTTTGTCACTAAATTTATTGTTCCCACGTTTATTTTTCTATTATTTCATCTTTCTGGAGCTTTACTGAAAAGTTACTTCGCTACTTTTTCTTTATGTCTTTGTTATACTTATGATATATTTTCAGTCACAGAGCTTATCCATATTTTGGACTCCTTTCTCTCTGGGAACAATTTTAGACTACTGTACAAAACCACACGAGAACATTTCCAGAAAAAAAATAATAAGTTGGGGAAGTAAAGAAAATACTAGGTCTAATGTTACAATTATTTTTATTTGAATTCTGTAGATGTTTTGGAAAGTATGCAGTGTTATGCAGTCGTAAAATGGAATAAGTTGTTACAAGAAAAATATCATACTTTATTATAAATTGTTCGACATAGTGATGATAACGAACAAAAAAAGTATAATACATTTTAAACCATTTTTTCCCATATTATGATTCGATTCGTTTCTCTTACTTGAGAGTATATTAAACTTAGAAAAAGGCATTTCATCGAGTTTATTAACGTGTTATTTGCAACGGTTGATTCAGTTATCACTGGGAATGAGTGCTGAAACTGAAACATTTGCAATTAAATTTTCACGCGCCAATAAAGCCGAGCTATGAAAACAGTTGTCATCAGGTTCCACCACGCTTACTTATATTTTACATACTGGCAACATGAGCTTTTCGTTTCAAAATAGTTTCTGATCGTTTGGACAAAACGTATGGAGCAGAGTCAATTATTTAGCAATATTCATAATAGGTTTATTGTAAGTCTACAAGCAAGCCGCTGCACTCGTCACTGGCTGACCTCACTGTAATACTTTGGTTTCTTTGTTTATTTTACGGTACTTCAGCACCACACGGCTTATAAATTACAATAACTTTTTATAGCCGGTCACCTGATCAGTTGAAATGAATAGTTTACTGCAATAAAAACTTAATGCAACTAATTGGCCATCTAATTTAATGAGACACTCGCTCTATCAAAGGGGCATGTTAACAGAAAGAGCTCTAAAGCAGCATGACCAAATTGTGTAACATTTGGGATGAAAGACCTGCGGAGAATCGAAAAGTAGGCCAGAAAAGGATAAAGGGTGGAAATCTGCTGCCAACTTAACTGCTGCCAATCAGTTTGTTGTCGATCACCACAGAAAAGAAGAAAAATCATTTACTTCTTGATACGACCACATTTATAATTTTACACTACCAGTTTCAGGTCTCTTAAATGACTGAAATGACAACAGTTCCACTGTCGGTTGTAATTACTGTTTATTTTCCGCTACTGTCCACTTTTGGATACTATGTCACTGTGAAGTTGCAGTTGATATGCTTGGGAACAGGTGACCAAAGCTGTCCAGCCGCTAGCATATGGCGGGCAACCATAAGACTTATGTAAAATGGTCATACACTTCAGCTAGCGCTTGACAATTGCGAACCGCCGAAACTGACACAAGTGGGAAATAAACAATAATTTTTGCTGTCTTCCACGTGCCTCCAGAATCGCCTGCTCCATGCCACCGTCCCCTGCTATCACCAAGGACTAAAAAAAAAAATCATGGAAATAATTGTGATAGTCGATGACGGTTGGCAGCCCCGTTGTGAACGACCACCACAGGGTAGGGGAGGTGCAGCTCGACAGCTGAAGTCAATGAACAAACATATATCCAACAATATAGAACTGTCGTATTGACAGTATGACCATTTTTCGACGTATGTAGGCGTTCAAAGTCAGTAATTTCTGACCAGAATACTGGAAAATAAATAGTCGCATACGTAATGGATCAACCAAAGTAAAACGGGCTGCCAGAAAGATATGTAATAATCAAATAATGATTTAAATAAAACTGAACTGTTGATACACCGCATTTCAAATCGAACGAAAATGTGTGAAATAACTTCTCATAGCCCATATGGCTTCCCAGCCCTATATAGAAATTCCTGAACATAGCTTAAGTACACTTGTGAGATTTAAAATGAGAAACATGGGGAACAGGCATCTGATATTGGTATGGCGATGAACTATTCATGCATCAGTTACATATTGCGCGTACCCCACGTTTTTGGTTTTGAATCAATATTTTTTAAGTATTTTTATATTAAAAGTTCTCAATTACAAATTTTGATGACTGTCTGTATGGGTTACGAATCTGTAGGTGGCTCGGAGATTTAATTTTGTACTTTTTTATCCGATTTAAAAAGTGGCGTATTAAAAAATAAATTTTTATTTAAATGGTTATTTTCTGCTTTTTACTTCACATCTACATCTACATGGCTACTCTGCAATTCACACTTAAGTGCCTGACAGAGGGATCATCGAACCATTTTCATACTACTTCTCTACCTCCACTCTGGAATGGCGCGTGGGAACAAGGAACACCTAATTCCTTCCGAACACCTAAATCCTTCCGTTCGTGCTCTGATTTCTCTTATTTTATGATCATGATCATTTCTCCCTACGTAGGTGGGTGTCAACAAAATATTTTCGCATTCGGAAGAGAAAGTTGGTAATTGAAATTTTTTAAGCAGATCTCGCCGCAAAGAAAACCTCCTTTGTTTCAGAGACTACCACCCTAACTCGTGTATCATATCAGTGACACTCTCACCCCTATTGCGTGATAACACGAAACGAGCTGCCCTTCTTTGCACTTTTTCGATGCCCTCCGTCAATCGACTGCTACGGTCGCAGGTTCTAATCCTGCCTCGGTCATGGATGTGTGTGTTTTGTCCTTAGGTTAGTTAGGTTTAAGTAGTTCTAAGTTCTAGGGCACTGATGACCTCAGATGTTAAGTCCCATAGTGCTCAGAGCCATTTGAACCATTTTGAACCTCCGTCAATCCTACATGATAAGGATCCCACACCGCGCAGCAATATTCCAGCAGAGGACTGACAAGTGTAATGTAGGCTGTCTCCTTAGTGGGTTTGTCGCATCTTCTAAGTGTTCCGCCAACAAAGCGCTGTTTTTGTTTCTCCTTTCCCATAATATTATCTATGTGGTCTGTCCAATTGAAGTTGCTCGTAATCGTAATTCCTAGGTATTTAGTCGAATTGACAGCCGTTAGATTTGTGCGATTTATCGTATACCCAAAATTTATTGGGTTTCTTTTGGTACCCATGTGGATGTCCTCTCACTTTTCTTTGTTTAGTGCCAATTGCCACTTTTAGCACTATACAGAAATTCTCTCTAGATCATCTTGTAATTGGAATTGATAGTCAGGTGATTTTACTAGACGGTAAATCACAGCGTCATCTGCAAACAATCGAAGGGGGCTGCTCAGATTATCACCCAGATCATTTACATGAATCAGTAACAGCAGGAGGCCTATGACACTACCTCGCGTAACACCAGGTATCACTTCTGTTCTACTCGATGATTTACCATCTATAACTACGAACTGTGACCTCTCTGAGAGGAAATCACGAATCCAGTCACACAACTGAGACGATACTACAAGTGCACGCAATTTGATTAACAGTCGTTTGTGAGGAACGGTATCAAAAACCTTCTGGAAATCTACGAATATGGAATCGATCTGACAAGGGGAAGCCGCCAATTGTGAAATTCAGATTCGATTCATACTGCGCATAATAACAGCTCATGGCCAGAGGTGTAATGTGGCAAAGCACCAAGATGCACTTCTCAGCCGTTGTCGAGAAAATAGACAGTTAAAAGATAAAAGAAACCGTTGCGGTGAAATACTCTCTACGATTAATAATTTCCAACAGCATCGTGGCGCAGCGGTAAGCGCTCGGGTTTGTAATCCGAAGGTGGCCGGATCGAATCTCACAGCATGCAAATTTTTTTATTATTTTTTTGTAATTCAAATATGTGTACACACACACATTCCCGGCCATCAGTTGCAACAATTATGCATATAATAAGTTTTTGAAAGTCGTTTGTCGTGGAAAAATAATACTTGAAATAAAACACAATACCACAAATAATATTCAAGTGGATACAATTTATTGAAAATTTCGGTATACACTCGCACATAATTAACAATTAGTGACCAGAAGTAGCTGGAGTATCGCACCAACCAGAGTGATAGTTATCGTAGAAACATGGAAAGCAGAAAACAGCACGTCATCGAGCACATCTGATAAACAATGGGTTTTTACAAGAACAATTGTTTTTTAAATTATCTGTTGGGAAACACACCTGATTGACATTCCGAAAAATTGTTCCATCGTTCGTCGGGTTTGATGCATACCACTCGTATCGTATCATATCGGCAAAAATCGGAGAAGACAATTGGTGGTGGACGATGGATTGGATTTTTATACAATCGTCTCTGGAGTTGATGTCACGGTTTCACTCGATTAAAAAAGCACAATTTTGAAGGCGCTTGATCAAATTTTTTACCTGCCGGTAAAAATACACGTCACACGGTTGGACGAGAGGAGTGCACTTTGGAGGAATGACTTTTATAGTGCACGTTGGTAACTTCTTATCGTCCTGGAACATCTCATCGTATAATGCTGGGTTCGTTTGCCCACCCCAAGAGTCGATCAGAAGGAGAAATACTTTCTTTTGTACGTATGGTTGCAAAGCATTACGCAAGAAGTCCATGAACAAACCCGTTGTTAGTTTACCGGATTTGGAGGATGTAATAACAACGTTGGTATACTTCTTGGCGTACTCGTCGACTGTCTTCTGTGCTCTGGGTCCAAACGTACCTGTGGACTCTTGGAGGCATACGAAAACAAGTGGCAAGACTCGTCCAGACATCGTGATTGAATATTGTGCCGTATACGAATGCGTCACCTTGTTCATGTCGTGTCGGGTTACCAGGACAGCCTTTTTGTGTGTGTGTGTGTGTGTGTGTGTGTGTGTGTGTGTGTGGGTGTGTGTACATTTGTATTACAAAAAACAAATAATAAAAAAAGTTGGATGGCGCGAGATTCGATCCGGCGACCTTCGGATTACGAACCCGACCGCTTAAGGCTGCGCCACGACGTTGTAGGAAATTATTAATCGTAGAGAGTATTTCACCGCAACGGTTTCTTTTAACTGTCTATTTTCTCGACAACGGCTGAGAAGTGCATCTTGGTGCTTTGCCACATTACACCTCTGGGCATGAGCTGTTATTGTGCGCAGTATGAATCGAATCTGAATTTCACAATTGGCGGCCTCCCCTTGTGAGATCCCTTGTCGGCAGCACTCATTACTTCGTGGGAATAAGGAGCTAGCTGTGTTGCACAATAACGATATTTTCTGAATCCGTGTTGGTTATGTATCAGTAAGTCATTTTCTTCAAGGTGATTCATAATGTTCGCGTACAGTATATACTCGAAAATCCTACTGCAACTTGAGGTCAGTGATATGGGTCTGTAATTCAGCGGGTTACTCCTATTTCCTTTCTTGAATATTGGTGTGACCTGTGTTACTTTCCAGCCTTTATGAATAGACCTTTCGTCAAGTGAGCGGTTGTATATGATTGCTACGAAAGGCGTTATTCAAAAATGTTTCAAATGGCTCTGAGCACTATGGGACTTAATATCTGTGGTCATCAGTCCCCGAGAACTTAGAACTACTTAAACCTAACTAACCTAAGGACATCACACACATCCATGCCCGAGGCAGGATTCGAACCTGCGACCGTAGCAGTCAAAAAGGCGTTATTGTGTCTGCATACTCTGAAAGGAACCTGATTGGTATACCATCTGGACTAGAAGACTTGTCTTTCTTAAGAGGTGTGAGTTGTTTCTCAACACCTAAGATATCTACTTTTATGTCACTCATACTAACAGCTTTTCTGGTTTCGATTTCTGGAATATTTACTTCGTCTTCTTTCGTGAAGGAATTACGGAAAACTGTATTTAGTATCACCGCTTTAGTGGCACCATCACCGGTAACATTTCCATCGCTATCGCGCAGTGATGGTATGTTTTAAATTTTTCATGCTATTTCAAACGTTTTTATGAGATTAGAAAAGAGACACGTGGTAAATTTCACATTTACTTCTGTTTGTCTTCGCATGACTAAATCGATATATTGCTTCTTTTTACATATATGTCGCCGGAAGGTCGCAAAGACAAAAATTAAGCGGTGCGGTGTGGCCGCACGGTTTGAGGTTCCATGTCACCGACTGCGCTGCCCCTCCCGCCGGAGGTTTGTGTCCTCCCCCGGGCATGGGTGTGTGCGTGTTGGCCTTAGCGTAAGTTAGTTTAAGTAGTGGATAAGTCTAGGTACCGATGACCTCAGTAGTTTGGTCGCTTAGGAATTCACACACATTAGAACATTTGAACAAAAATTAAATATTCTAGCTGACATAGAGGCTTACCAGAAATCGTTCTTCCAGTGTACGATTTACGACTGAAAGAGGCAAAGGGGGATATGGTAGTGGTACACATACTGCCAGACAAGAAAACTAGTTAACATTGCATTGTCATCCTGTTCTGAGCTATAGTCATAGTTTCATGTCTCTAGCTCATCGACAAATGACAGTGGTTAACAAACCACCCACCGCCACACACCAGCCAAGAAAGTGAGTTAATATTGTTTTGTCATCCGGTTCTGAGCAATTTTTAAAATATCAGTTCTCTAGCTCATTGGGAAGATAGATTAAAAGTTATCGCAAAGTAATTGCCATATGTGTTCCAAACAGACTGCCGGACAAGAAAGCGATATCCATCTCCTCTCTCTCCTCTCTCCTCTCTCTGCTCAGCCTGCCTATACACACGCGTACCACTCCAGCACTGCCCTCACATCACGCCAGTCATGCAGGGGAGCCTAGGTGTCTTTCACCCCACCTCTCGCTGCCACCTCATACTAATCAGATAACAACAATGAAGACTCCCAAAAGTGTTCAGGTTGACACGTGGCAGTATACGAATACAAAGGCGGTCGCCACTTTGGAACAATGGGTTGCAAACGCCCAGTGCTCACAACGAGAATGCGTTTCTACAACGGTGTCACATTATTTTCCTCGTGCTCTGTCTGCCTGGAGGACAATAATTTCAACCGTATCGACCATGTTCAAGCCTGTGTGCATCTTTGTCTTGCTGCATACTGACTTGAAGAAAGGCGTTTGGCGTTATTGAAACAGCTCATAAAAATATGTGCGTGTGCGTTAGATCAGAAAATGAATAAAATTTGAAACAAGTGTAGAACTCAACACGACTGTATATTATCATCATCATCTTCTTCTTCTTTTCAGGTCGTTGATCTTATGTTTTGCCTGTTTGGGGTACCACAGCCTTCCTTGTCTTCTTCAGCCAACTGGCTTATGTCTTCTTAAATAGAGAAGTAATCTCTCTGCATTCATTCTTTAGAGACGTTCGTTCCAGTTTTTCCGTTTCCATGTGTTTTATTGAGGATACTAAGTAGATTCAGTTCATCCCTAACTTATGAATTTCTAAATACCTTAATCTTTGTGCATCCTCTCACTGCTCCTGGAAATATTATCTCTGTTCGTCGTATGCAACTTTCATGGCTCATGATTCACTTCCGTGAAGAAGCATTTACACTTCCATTGCCTTACAGAGTTTCAATCTTTTTTCTTTCCTCGTCTTATTTTTGACAGATCTTTTTATTGTTCCTTATATACGCCCAAACTTTGCTAAATTCTTCTGAGTGTCTTCGTCGTACTTATATGTGACGTCGCAACCTAAACAGGTAAATTATTTAATCTTTTCCGTTGTCAGTTGTAATTTTTGTCCGAACAGGTAGTTTGCCTTTAAAAGACCCAGATTTTGTCTTCTTTTTTGATATCCTCAAGTGGTAGGGGAGGGGGTTGTACCTAGGTACCTAGGACTGTGTGCAGGGAAACACATGATTTTTCTTGCTCAGTGTTTCAGTTCACTGTATGATTTTAGAACCAGATAAAAAAGGTGACACTAGAGGCCGCAATAAGGTGTTTTTTTTTCTTTTTTGTGAAACGTGAGGCTGTATTTTGTGGAGTATTTGTAAATATTTTCAAGTCTACACTTTTAAATGTGTTGTTGTTGTTATTGTCGTCTTCAGTCCTGAGACTGGTTTGATGCAGGGCTCCATGCTACTTTATCCTGTGCAAGCTTCTTCATCTCCCAGTACCTACTGCAACCTACATCCTTCTGAATCTGCTTAGTGTACTCATCTCTTGGTCTCCCTCTACGATTTTTACCCTCCACGCTGCCCTCCAATGCTAAATTTGTGATCCCTTGATGCCTCAAAACATGTCCCACCAACCGATCCCTTCTTCTAGTCAAGCTGTGCCACAAACTTCTCTTCTCCCCAATGCTATTCAATACCTCCTCATTAGTTATGTGTTATAACTTATTAAAGCTATGTGGAAGATGTTGTTAACTCTTCAAGTACAGAATTTAATCGTGAGTAAAATTCGATGTAGTTTTGAAACTTATTATGTAACTTGTGGACGGTTAAGCCATACTTCGTCGATCATGCATCCTGTTTGTACCATGACACGGAAGAAGGTCTTCTACCATGCAAAATGTGATATTTGCAAATTAACTGAGTTTCTTTAATATCTTAACAATTTTACATCCTAAAAACGGAAAGTTGTGTTAGTTTACGGTATCTCGTGTTTCGACATTTACTTAACTTGTAAATGGATTTTGATAAGACTCAAATTTCATTTCACTTACTGCTGATTGCTGTGTAGTAAGGGAGAGGGCTGTACCTAGGATAACGTACATGGAGGTTCATGGTGTTTACTGTTCAGTATTTCAATCCAGTGAATGATTTCAGAATTAGATGACGAAAGATGCACACTAGAGGCCACAATAAGGTGTTTCTTTCATTTTTTTCCTTTTTGTGAAACATGAGGTTGTGTTTTGTGAAGTATTTGTAAACATTCTTGGGTACACACTTTTAAGTACGGTATAACTTATTAAAGCTATCTGGAAATACTGTTAGCTCTCCAGGTACAGAATTTTATACAGAGTAAAGTTCGATTCAATTTTAAAACCTATTATGTATCTTGTGGACGGTTAAGCCATGCTTCGTCAGTCATCCACTCCATCTTGTACAATGAAAAGAAAAGATCTTCTGCAATGCTGCTTGTTGTATTTGCTAATGGTATGAGTTTCTTTGATGTCTTAACAATTTTACCAGTCTTAAACATGGAAATTTGTAATAGTCTACAATAGCTTCTATTTTAGAACCTTTTTAGCTTGTAAATGGTTTTTGATTATATTTCGGTTTGATTCCACTTACTGATTATTGTTATGTAGTGGTGAGAGTTAAATACAGTAATGGCAATATTTTATATTTTATTATTTAATACATACTACTACACATTGATCTTGTCAAAAGCCGAGAAGCGATTCTTCTTCGTGTTTTAGCTCTCTGGGGCACTCTGGGATGCTCTCTGGGTCACTCTGGGATGCTCTCTCTATTATAAAATCATGTTTTTTTTACTTATTTAGCACTGTCAAATTCCAATAGAATATTTGTTCTTATATATATATATATATATATATATATATATATATATATATATATATATGACCATGCTTTACCTTGAAACATAGTTTCATATTTCGTAAATCTTTCGTTTTCCGGAGTAATTTGATAATTTCGCTATAGACCACAGCACGCAAAAATTGAATGGATGGTGTAATCTAAAACGGAATGAGAAAAAATATTAAAACTGCAGGGCTGGCTAGAGGCGTGAATAGGAAACGAAGTTCTCCTCTAGTTTTCACAAATGTTAACTAATAGACGTATACTGCTTTGTAGATCATGTGTATTCTAGGCCATCTTCATTATCCGCTAGCGTATAAAAAGCGATTCGTGCGGAAATTTGTGTTAATCTTCATTACCCCATTAAGCATCTCCTTCCATTTCCAGATTAAACCACGAAAATAAACGTTAAAAAGATTGGCTGTAATGCTGCGCCCTTGTATAACACCGACTCTAGTGTCATACAACAGAGGGAAAAGAAGTCGCAACACCAAGAAGGAGTTATGCGACATAAACGAAAGTTGGTAGATGTGTTTCTACATCTGCAAAATTATGTCTAGTCAAATTTCGCGCCAGTCGCATAGGAGTGACGCTGGTGGAGCCGCTATGAGGAGGCAAATCACGTTTGCTTTAAATACACGCTGTAAAGGTCGTGATCGTTAGTTACCTGTGAGACAGGACTTGGTGAGCTGACGTTACTCAAAAATGGCTTTAAGAAGACAAACTCACGTCACTAATAAGTTTCCTTCGTCTATGGTCACAAAGTTTTTGTTAACAGATCACCGGTTTCGGTCTTTCATGACCATCATCAGATCTGTTTCATAAAAAGAAAGTCCTAATATACTGTACCCATAGTGGCATCGTCAAATGTTAAATGCGGAATCAGCAATAGCATCGTCAAATACAGGGTTATTACAAATGATTGAAGCGATTTCACAGCTCTACAATTACATTATTATTTGAGATATTTTCACAATGCTTTGCACACACATACAAAAACTCAAAAAGTTTTTTTAGGCATTCACAAATATTCGATACGTGCCCCTTTAGTGATTCGGCAGACATCAAGCCGATAATCAAGTTCCTCCCACTCTCGGCGCAGCATGTCCCCATCAATGAGTTCGAAAGCATCGTTGATGCGAGCTCGCAGTTCTGGCACGTTTCTTGGTAGAGGAGGTTTAGACACTAAATCTTTCACATAACCCCACAAAAAGAAATCGCATGGGGCTATCTCGGGAGAGCGTGGAGGCCATGACATGAATTGCTGATCATGATCTCCACCACGACCGATCCATCGGTTTTCCAATCTTCTGTTTAAGAAATGCCGAACATCATGATGGAAGTGCGGTGAAGCACCATCGTGTTGAAAGATGAAGTCGGCGCTGTCGGTCTCCAGTTGTGGCATGAGCCAATTTTCCAGCATGTCCAGATACACGTGTCCTGTAACGTTTTTTTCGCAGAAGAAAAAGGGGCCGTAAACTTTAAACCGTGAGATTGCACAAAACACGTTAACTTTTGATGAATTGCGAATTTGCTGCACGAATGCGTGAGGATTCTCTACCGCCCAGATTCGCACATTGTGTCTGTTAACTTCACCATTAAGAAAAAAATGTTGCTTCATCACTGAAAACAAGTTTCGCACTGAACGCATCCTCTTCCATGAGCTGTTGTAACCGCGCCGAAAATTCAAAGCGTTTGACTTTGTCATCGGGTGTCAGGGCTTGTAGCAATTGTAAACGGTAAGGCTTCTGCTTTAGCCATTTCCGTAAGATTTTCCAAACCGTCGGCTGTGGTACGTTTAGCTCCCTGCTTGCTTTATTCGTCGACTTCCGCGGGCTACGCGTGAAACTTGCCCATAAGCGTTCAACCGTTTCTTCGCTCACTGCAGGCCGACCCGTCGATTTCCCCTTACAGAGGCATCCAGAAGCTTTAAACTGCGCATACCATCGCCGAATGGAGTTAGCAGTTGGTGGATCTTTGTTGAACTTCGTCCTGAAGGTCGTTGCACTGTTATGACTGACTGATGTGAGTGCGTTTCAAGCACGACATACGCTTTCTCGGCTCCTGTCGCCATTTTGTCTCACTGCGCTCTCGAGCGCTCTGGCGGCAGAAACCTGAAGTGCGGCTTCAGCCGAACAAAACTTTATGAGTTTTTCTACATATCTGTAGCGTGTCGTGACCATATGTCAATGAATGGAGCTACAGTGAATTTAGGAAATCACTTCAATCATTTATAATAGCCCTGTACATATAAACGTTGGTGCTGATTCCGCATTTAACATTTGCTGATGCCATTTATGGCTGCAGTACATTAGGACTTTGTTTTTATGAAACAGATCTGATGATGGTCATTGAAGACCGTAACCGGTAATCTGTTAACAAAAAGTTTGTGACCATAGACGTAAATTAAAGGAAACTTATTACACATACGGGTCACTGTTTTTTTCGCGACGATGTCGCAGCTTGTGTCTCTTCACTGAGTTTTAACGAAGTCGTATAATAGGGCTACGAGAAGCTGGATGATCTATCTGCGATGTTGCAGAACAACGTGTTAGGAATGTAGCCACTGTACATGATTGCTGGCAGCGGTGGTCTCAAGAATGTATTGTCGCAAAAAGACCGGGCTCCGGACGGCCATGAGGCACTACCGCCAGCGAAGAATATCGTGTTCAGCGTGTGACTCTGGCGCATCGTACTGCATCTGCAGCAACAATTTCAGCAGCAGTTGGTACCACAGTGGCATGGTGAGCGGTTACAGATCAGTTACTTCAAGGACGAGCCCGAGCCATACACCTGTGAGCGTGCACGCCATGTTCCCATACCACCATCATCTGCGACTTCATTAGCTCAAGCGAGACCTCAATGTTGGGCACGGTCGAGGTCTGTTGTTTTTTCTGATAAACTCGTTCTACCTCTGTGCCAGTGATGGCCGTGTGTTGGAAGCTCGTTCTGCCTCGGTGCAAGAGATGGCCGTGTGGGTTACGTCAGTTGACGGCCTACTACCAACCTGCCTATTTGTTAGACACTCTGGAGCTACACCTGTAGCTATGCCCTGGTATGTGATTTCGTATGGCAGCAGGAGCAGTCTCGTGGTTAACCCACGCGCCCTGACTGTACGTCAATTTGGTGATTCAGACTGTTGTGCTGCCAATCATAAACAGCATTCCACGGGTGTTTTCCAACAGGATAACACTCGTCCACTTACCGCTGCTGTTGTAATCGAACATGCTCTACATAATATCGAGATACTGCCTTTACTGCTCAATCGCCAGATGCGTCTCCCACCGAGCACATAGCGGACATAATCGATCGGCAACTCCAGCATCATCCACGAACAGCGGTAATCGTCGCTGTATTGACCCACCAGGTACAACAGGCAAGGAACTCCGCCCCACAAAATGACTTCCGGCACGTGGACAACACAATAAATGCACGTTTGTATGCTTGCATCCAACATCTTGGCGGTTATCACGATTATTTGTGTACCAGCATTTCACATTTGCAATGGCTTATCTCGCCCTTACATTAATTTGTGGTCTAGCAGTGTTAATCATTCAGATATTTTACCTAGAAAAAATGCATTTTAGAAATTTCATTACTCTACCTTCATTTTGTTTTGATGTTGTGATTTTTTCCGTAAGTTGTTGCTGTTGTTGTTGTTGTTGTTGTTGTTGTTGTTGTAGTTGTTGTTGTAGTCTTCCGTCCTGAAACTGGTTTGAAGCAGCTCTCCATGCTACTCTACCCTGTGCAAGCTTCTTCATCTCCCAGTACCTACTGCAGCCTACATTCTTCTGTATCTGCTTAGTGTATTCATCTCTTGGTGTCCCTGTACGATTTTTTACCCTCCACGCTGCCTCAGAACATGTCCTACCAACCGACCCCTTCTTCCAGTCGTGTCACAAACTCCTCTTCTCTCCAATTCTATTCAATACCTCCTCATTAGTTATGTGATCTACCTGTCTAATCCTCAGCATTCTTCTGTAGAACCACATTTTGAAAGCTTCTATTCTCTTCTTGTCCGAACTATTTATCGTCCATGTTTCACTTCCATACATGGCTACACTCCATACAAATATTTTCAGAAACGACTTCCTGACATTTAAATCTATACTGGATGTTAACAAATTTTTCTTCTTCAGAAACGCTTTCCTTGCCATTGCCAGTCTACATTTTATATCTTCTGTACTTCGACCATCATCAGTTATTTTGCTCCTCAAATAGCAAAACTCCTTTACTACTTTAAGTGTCTAACTTCCTAATCTAATTCCTCAGCATCATCGGACTTAATTCGGCTACATTCCATTATCCTTGTTTTGCTTTTGTTGATGTTCATCTTATACCCTCCTTTCAAGACACCGTCCATTCCGTTCAACTGCTCTTCCAAGTCCTTTACTGTCTCTGACAGAATTACAGTGTCATCGGCGAACGTCAAAGTTTTTGTTTCTTCTCCATGGATTTTCATAACTACTCCGAACTTTTCTTTTGTTTCCTTTACTGCTTGCTCAATATGCACATTGAATAGCATCAGGGAGAGGCTACAAGCCTGTCTCACTCCCTTCCCAACCACTGGTTCCCTTTCATGTCCTCGACTCTTATAACTGCCATCTGCTTTCTGTACGAATTGTAAATAGCCTTTCGCTCCCTGTATTTTACCCCTAACACCTTCAGAATTTTAAAGAGAGTATTCCAATCAACATTGTCAAAAGCTTTCTCTAACTCTACAAATGCTAGAAACGTAGGTTTGCCTTTCCTTAATCTTTCTTCTAAGATAAGTCGTAGGGTCAGTATTGCCTTTCGTGTTCCAATCTTTCTACGGAATCCAAACTGATCTTCCCCGAGGTCAGCTTCTATCAGTTTTTCCATTCGTCTGTAAAGAATTCGCGTTAGTATTTTGCAGCTGTGACTTATTGAACTGATAGTTCGGTAATTTTCACATTTCTCAACACCTGCTTTCTTTGGGATTGGAATTATTATATTCTTCTTGAAATCTGAGGGTATTTCGCCTGTCTGATACATCTTGCTCACCAGATGGTAGAGTTTTGTGACTGCTCATAACACAATAGATTTTCCCCAGGCTGACGATGTCAGGACTGGCTCTCCCAAGCCTGTCAGTAGTTCCAATGGAATGTTGTCTACTCCGGGGGCCTTGTTTCGACTCAGGTCTTTCAGTGCTCTGTCAAACTCTTCACGCAATATCATATCTCCCATTTCATCTTCATCTACATGCTCTTCCATTTCCATAATATTGTCCTCAAGTGTATCGCCCTTGTATAGACACTGTATATACTCCTTCCACCTTTCTGCTTTCCCTTCTTTGTTTAGAACTGGGTTTCCATCAAAGGTCTTGATGTTCATTATTTTGATATTGATGTTCTTGATATTTATTATTTCATTACTCTACCTTAATTATATTTTGGTGTTGTGCTTTTTTTCCGTAAATATATTTCATAAAATTAATCTGACAGGCAGTTTCTTCACAACATCATCGAATCACAGTCATAGATCTGAGTTGTTACGATACTAACTTCCCATTTTCAGTGTCGTAATGCTGGAGGGCTTGCTGCACAAGCTGTTCGCCGCTTGTCGCGTCACTTTGCATGTCCTACGATGGCAACGAGACATTCTGTGAAAATGGCGTCAGAAGGTGCGACGGCGGAGGTGATAAAACAGAGCGCGGCGCGACGTCACACATGATAACACAAAGGCGGCCGCCGCCGGCTGCACTTGGTGGTCGCGATCACGCCCCGAGCATTTCTCCAGCCTGTGCCGCGGGACACGGCGAAGCCGGGGGCGGAGAGCAGCCGCCGCGGAATTGAGGGCATAAGTCTGCGTCCGCCAGCGGTGTGTATTCCCATACAGAAAAGAGCAAAAGAAAAGGAGAAAAAAAACCTTTTGTGTTGTTCGCCCGCTGATGCTGATGCCGGCGAGATGGATGCGCCGCGCGCGGACTGGTAATGCAGAAGTAGACTTTTATAACGAGTGCGTATCACCCTATTCCATCACCGTGCGGAGGGAAGCACCGACGGACAGCCTCGCCCGGCTTGCGTACCCGTGTACATACGTACGACGGCGGGCCGCGCCAGATTATAGGATTACGTCTCCTGAGATGCGGGCGCGTTTCGTTACAATCTGGGGAAATGTATATGGAGGGCCGCATCCTCTTCCCAGGCAGGTCGGCGGCTGTCGCTGCCTTCAGATTTCGCGGCCGCCATCAAGGAGGGGCGGGAAAATACTCCCTCGCCGTCGCGAGGGGAAGGGGGAAACGACTGTCACTGCTTGCAGAGCTGGACAACACCGTATTCCCACGTCCATCTCGACCGCGCCGTGACGCACTGATCTCTTTATTCACCGGCAGCCCTTAGTCTCTGTTTCCACTCTCTCTCTCTCTCTCTCTCTCTCTGTGTGTGTGTTTCTCTCTCTCTGTCTCTCTCTCTCTCTGTCTCTCACTATCTTCCTCTCGCTCTCGGCAGAGCAGACCTTGTACTTGTTTCCTCCACTTCCACTGTTTCGTGTTCTTCACGTCTAAAATGTAGCCTGTACATCGATCGAATGCTGTCATATACCGGGTGATCAAAAAGTCAGTACAAATTTGAAAACTGAGGAAATCACGGAATAATGTAGATAGAGAGGTACAAACTGACACACATGATTGGAATGGCACGGGGTTTTATTAGAACCAAAAAAATACAAAAGTTCAAAAAATGTCCGACAGATGGCGCTTCATCTGTTTAGAATAGCAATAATTTTCATGACAAAGTAAGACAAAGCAAAGACGTTCTTTACAGGAAATGCTCAATATGTCCACCATTATTCCTCAACAATAGCTGTAGTCGAGGAATAACAGCACTGCAAAGCATGTCCGGAGTTATGGTGAGACATTAGCGTCGGATGTTGTCTTTTAGCATTCCTAGAGATGTAGGTCGATCACGATACACTTGCGACTTCAGGTAACCCCGAAGCCAATAATCGCACGGACTGAGGTCTGGGGGCCTGGGAGACCAAGCATGGTGAAAGTGGCGGCTGAGCACACGATCATCACCAAACGACGCGCGCAAGAGATCTTTCACGCGTCTAGCAATACGAGGTGGAGCGCCGTTTTGTATAAACATCGTACGTTCCAGCAGGTGTTTATCAGCCAGGCTGGGGATGATGCGATTCTGTAACATATTGGCGTACCTCTCGCCCCTCATGGTAGCAATTACAAAACCAGAATCACGCATTCCTCGAAGAAAAAACGCCCGATAACGGTAGATATGGTAAATCCAACCCATACCTTGACTTTCTCGTCGTGCAATGGAGTTTCCACGACAGTTCTAGGATTTTCGGTAGCCCAAATTCTGCAGTTGTGGGCGTTGGCAGACCCTGGGAGCGTGAAATGAGCTTCGTCGATCCACAACACGTTACTCAACCAATAGTCATCTTCCGCCATCTTTTGAAACACCCACACCGCATATGCCCTCCACTTCACTAAATCGCCAGGTAACAGTTCATGATGCCGATGGATTTTGTACGGATAACATCGGAGGGTACGCCTCAGTGCCAACCAAACAGTAGTGTATGGAATGCCGGTGCGACGTGCCACTGCACGAGCGCTGACTTCCCCGAGCATAGATGAACCCGCTACAGTCTCCATTTCTTCCTGAGCTGTCTCAGCAGCATTACGCCTTGTGCTCGGTCGGTCGCTACGGGGTCTATCGTCTAAACAACCCGTGGCTTCGAACTTCGAAATCATTCTCGCCACAACTGCATTTGTCAACGGACCTTTACCCGTTCGAGTCCCCTTCCTACGGCGATAGGATCGTAACGCTGAACTAGCACATTCACCGTTCTGATAATACAGCTTCACTAAAAGCGCCTTTTCAGGTAACGTCAACATGCTGCGACTGCTGGCGCATCTGATTCTCTCTCTCATTACAGCTCCTTTTATACACGTCATGCGCAGTCACTGACGGTTTGCTGTCCAGCGCCATCTGTCGGACTTTTGTGAACTTTGTTTTCTTTTGGTTGTAATAAAACCCCCAAGTCATTCCAAGCATGTGTGCAATTTTTACCTCTCTGTCTACATAATTCCGTGGTTTATTAAGTTTTCAAATATACGAGGGGCGTTCAGAAAGTAAGCTCCGATCGGTCGCGAAATGGAAACGAGTATGAAAATCCGATAAAGCTTTGCACAGATGTGTTGGGTAGTGTCTCTAGTATAACCCCAGTTAGCATCACGTCGCTCTTCTCATTTCTGAGCTCGCAGTGAGTGCGTAAAGATGTCTAGAAAATAGTGTCTGCCGCCAAGTACGAGGGCCTGGTGAGAAATTTCGCCCGAAGCTATGCAGCTAACATTACATAACTGTCGTGCTGTTTCTTCTTCAAGACAATTCTCAGCCGCATTCTGCAGGGGCAATGAAGATGCTCCAGCATCGTTTTCAAATGGAAATGTGAGATTACCCACAATACGGTCCGCAATTGTCTCCCCCTGAGTTTCATCTCTGGTCACATGAACCGCTGTCTTTGAAGACAACATTTTGACACAGACAACGAGGTGTAGGCCAGCGTGGAGAATTGGCGGAAAGCACTGGCGGCTGCCTTCTATGATGAGGCTATTGAAAAGTTGGTACAACGCTATGACAAAAGTCTAAGTCAGAACGGCGACTGCGTAGAGAAGTAGCTGAAAGGTGTAGCTAATTGTTACAAGTAAAACATTTCTAATGTTCACTGTGGTTTCAATTTGGCAATCAATCAGAGCTTACTTTCTGAACAGGCCTCGTATACTGACGTTTTGATCACCCGGTACTATTGTTTGCGGAAATTGCAACTCCAAGAAAGAAACGCACGAATTCAATTAATTTAGTAACTCAGGTTAGGTAAATGACAAGTAACAAATGATTACCTTTTCAAATCTGTATATGTTCTTCATCTCCTCCATCCCTTCCCCTCCCTCCCTTCTTCAGGTCTCCCTCATCTCCTAGCGCCTGGCAGATCCTCTGTATTGATCATCATCAGTGTGCCACATCAGTGTTGTCTAGTGCTGTTTCTCCTGTGCGTCAAGAGGTGTGATTTTAATTGTGTACTGCCTTGAGGTTCGCCGTCAGTGTTATGTTATGTGCTATGCCATCCGTCGATACCTTTATACTGTGCCTTGTGTTCTTTTCATCGTCGCAGTGTGTGGCTTTTTGTGTGTGCTACTTTTAAACAGTTTTTTATCTCCATTTTAGTCACCCCATTTTTTTGTCTATTGCCTTCCGTGTTGTTCCCCCTTTTTTATATCTATGTTCCCCTTATTCTCTCCTTTGCTGTTTTTAAATGTGTTCTATTGTTTTGTTCTATGTCTTTCGGCTGAAGAGCAGCGCATATGCTGCTGCCAGCCCGCCCCGATGGGGAATTGAAATACAATAAAGAAAAAAAAAATGTATATGTTCTTTGAGCCCTACTATTCAGTATATGTTGTGGCCAGCATGTGCTGGAACTAGAGCTGCTATACGCAGCGGCATTGAATGAATAACGTTCTGAATACGTTCCTGAGGGCTTTCCCTCCACGCAGTTTGTATCCGAGCCCTCAAATCCGTGACACCAGTTGCTGGAGGACCGTGACGCACCGGGTGCTGACCAACCATATCCCAGACGTGTTCGATGGGGGACACGTCTGGTGAAGTACAGGCCAGGGAAGCAATGGCACATGTCGCTGTTCGAAGAGGGCTTGTACATTCCTCTAAATATGTGGCCGGGCATTGTCCTGTTGAAATGTGACCTGTGGAGATGCCTGAAGCAGGAGGAGTACCTGAGGCTGCACGACCTCCGTTAGGTACCGGTTGCTGTTCAAAGTGCCCGCAATACGTACGACGTGAGATCGGTTGTTGTTACCAATGGCACCCTAAACCTGGTGTTTGTCCGCTACACCGCTCCACAATGCAGTCCTCCAGGTTACGCTCACCACAGTACCGCTAGACACGTATGCGGCCATCACTGTAGCACACACTGAAGCAGAATTCATCCGAAAAGATAAAATGTTGCCTTTCAGCACCCCAGTGACGGTGTACACGTGCCCATTGCAGTCGGAGGAGCTTGTGGTTTCTGGACAATGGAAGCCGACGTAATGGCATCCGTAGAACCAGTCCAACCTCCAGCAGACGGCGACAAACCGTCGATACAGACAAGTTCACACCTGTTGCAGTGCTCCGGCGACGAGCCGACACAGTGGATGACGCTGTACAGTCCGTAATCGCCATGCGGACAAGATGGCGGTCATCCCATGCTGTGGCCATGTTCCACGGTCCAGTTCCCGCTCGCCGCTGCGTACGACCTTCCACTATCCAGTGCCTCCACAAACGCATCGTTATCACAGCAGCATGCCCTGTGCGAGCCGAAATGTCACGATATGGCAATCCCGTTTCCCGGAGACCGATCATTCTGTCCCGCTCGAACTTGCTCACATGCTGAATATGGAATCGGTGGGTACAGGAGGGTAATACTGAACGCTGTGCTGGATCCCAACGACCTCGTATCACTAGCAGTCGAGATGACTTATCTGCATGGCTGTAACGGATCGTGCAGCCACGTCTCGATTCCTGAGTCAACAGATGGGGACGTTGACAAGACAACAACCATTTGCACGAACAGTTCGATGACGTTTGCAGCAGCATGGACTATCAGCTCGGAGACCACGGCTGCGGTTACCCTCGACGCTGCATCACAGACAGGAGCGCCTGCGATGGTGTACTTAACGACGAATCTGGGTACACGAATGGCAAAATGTCATTTTTTCGGATGAATCCAGGTTCTGTTTACAGCACCATGATGGTCCCATCCGTGTTTGGTGACATCGCGGTGAACGCACATTGGAAGCGTGTATTCGTCATCGCCATACTGTCGTATCACCCGGCGTGTTGGTATGGGTTGCCAGTGGTTACACGTCTCGGTCACCTCTTCTTCGCACTGACGGTACTTTGAACAGTGGACGTTACATTTCAGATGTGTTACGACCCGTGTCTCTACCCTTCATTCGATCCCTGCGAAACCCTACATTTCTGCAGGATAATGCATGACCGCATGTTGCAGGTCCTGTACGGGCCTTTCTGGATACAGAAAATGTTCGACTGCTGCCCTGGTCAGCACATTCTCCAGATCTCTCTCCAACTGAAAACGTGTGGTCAGTGGTGGCCCAGCAACTGGCTTGTCACAATACACCAGTCACTACTCTTGATGAACTGTGGCATCGTGTTGAAGCTGCATGGGTAGCTGTACTTGTACACGCCATCCAAGCTCTGTTTGACTCAATGCCCAGGCGTATCAAGGCCGTTATTACGGCCGGAGGTGGTTGATCTGGGTACTGATTTCTTGGGATGTATGCATCCAAATTGCGTGGAAACGTAATGAAATGTCAGTTCTAGTATAATATATTTGTCCAATTATCCGTTTATCATCTACATTTCTTCTTGGTGTAGCAATTTTAATGGCCAATAGTGTACATCAGAAAACTGTTGCACAATCCAGCATATATATGCGTGAAATGCTGAGTTGTGCAACAGTTTTCACGGTGGCACCTGCTACAGAGAACTGTTGCACAGTCCAGCATTTCGCGCTAGTGCGTCAATAGCATCTGCTCACAGAGCTGTGCCCTGACTGAAACTTCTGAAGTAAAGGTTTCACGACAAATGACCGACTTAGATACTGATACATCAACGTCTCCACATGATGCGGAGTGTAATGTGCAATTAGTGAAACACGAATTATTGTACCAATAACGCCAACATACCGTGCCTTCTGAAACGTACGTGAGCTTTTCCCCACTGACGCTACATTTATGTACACCTCTTCATTGTTACGCAACAGATTTCGGATTTTGAAGTTACGGTCTACAAAGACATCCTTACTCTGTTCGTCACATTTCAGTACTTGGTAACGATCCCATACTGCGCAGCTGTATTCCTGAAAAGGATGGACAAGAATAGTGTAGGCAGTCTCTTTAGTGGATTTTTTGCGTCTTTTAAGAGTTCTGCCTATAAAACGTAGTCTTTGGGGCGCCTTACACATAAAATTATCCACGTGATCGTTCCAAACTAAGTTCGATTCCATGGGAGTGATTGTGCCCCGTGACCATGATGTAATTCAGAATAGAAAGAAGGTCGGCATCACTAGTAATATCGGTCTCTTTCGTTGAAGATCTTGATATCAGCTAAGAATGCAGATATTATAAGTGCGTTAGATGTAGTCACTTGGTCTGAGCATAATTATAACAACGCACATTCCAATATAACTTATGCATGTTCAGGCATTAATCCAACTCTAACAGACTACTGTTTGCACAAGTCTCAGTTATATTGGAATATGTGTTATTATAATGACGCTCAGTCCACTTGAGTATCTCTAAAGCGTTCACAATAGCTGCAATCTTAGCTGAAATCTAGATCTGCAACTAAAGAGATAGATAATGTTACGACCGATACTGACCTACTTCCTGTCGAAATTAGTTTGTTCGTAATTGCAACCCCGAATATACTTAGCTGAACTGACAGCCTTTATATTTGTGCCATTTATAGTGTAACCGATATACAACGGATTCCTTTTAGTACTTTTGTGGATGACCTCATACTTTTCAGTATTTAGGGTCAATTGTTACTTTTCGCAATATACAGAAGTCGTGTATAAATAGTTTTACAACCCGTTTTGTTCTGCAGATGACTTTACTAGACAGTAAACGACAGCATCCTCTGCAAACAATCTAAGAGTACTTCTCAGACTCTCCTGAGTCGTTTATATCGATTAGGAGCAGCAGAGAACCTGTAACAATTCCTTAAAGTATGCCAGATATCACTTCTGTTTCACACGATGACTGTCAGTTACTACTAATTCCGATGTTTCATACAGGAAATCACTGAACGAGTGTTTACTGCCTGGGAAGCACACTAAATTACCGCAGCGAAACAGTAAAACAATGGTGTGAATATAACATAGGAAAAAGACAATGAAAATGACAGTGTAACCACACAATGTGCTTCCGTTGATTCTCGATGCCCTAAAGGTGAGAAAAATGTGCACTTGTATAATGCTGAATAAAGAATAAAGCTGAGGACAGACTAATAATTTCAAAGACGTACTGAGGTATAATGATTCATCGACCTTTATTTGCTTAAGTATACGCCATTAACAACAAATAAAAAAATTAAAAATTTAGATGACTAATATGTTCGGATGCAAGATTGAAATGTTCGAAAATTTAAAAGTGTCACTGAGAATATACCAGATATCAATAATCTCACCTGTTATTGTGGAATTGCAACTTTGGTCTTGAACAGCTGTTGGCAGTATGTGACCATAATCGTCCATTGACTCCTTCATGAGCCTAAGAATACATCGATGAAGTTTTAAACGACAGGAGAATTAGATTTCTTACAGAATTATCATTTCTTGCAGAGTTATCATTCTTGCAGAGTTATAATTTTTCCCTACCTTTGCGTGATGAAGAATTTGGAGCTTATACTTAATGTTTCAGGACGTTTCTTTCTTGTTTCTGAGATGCAGCATTAGGACTCTTGCACACATGTTACTTATGCATTCAACACTTGGCGAAGAAGGGCACCAAATAAATGCACTTTAAACTGAAAATGTCGCCATCATTCAAAGAAGTTATGGCAGTGTTAAGCACTATGAACGAAATGTACACTTCAGTTCAGTAAACAAAGGAAACGGTCAATTATTTCTCCCGTTTGAAAAGCGACGTGTTCGTAAAATTTCCCCTCCGGCAAAAAATATTTGCGGGAGCCCTTTCCGTGCGTAATATCATGCCGGAAGAAACATTTGGCAAATAAATAAAGCACGAAACAGGGGGCGGGAGATTAATCTTAAATATCCGCGCGGTCAGGGTGTCGGCTGTGCAGTGATTTAGAAGCGCCGATGTCGGCCGACGCCGAGGGGTGGCGGGTGGCTGGTGGCGGAGCAAGCAACCCCTTATCCGCCGAGCGCCGCCCCTAAATCTGCAGGCCTGCGGTCGCGGCCAGGGTCGACGCTCCGCTCGAGAGAGTGCCACGTGGGGCACACGTGGACGCGCGCGCCGTCTGCTGCCTCCACTACAACAAGCTCATTCAAAAGAGGCGGACCGAAAGTCGAGCTGATTTATTGTTTACTGAAACCGCCTACACAACCTAGAATAAATGGCCTTCGTATCTGGACACCGAAAATTACATGTTTGTCTACATACTTTACGTAGTCACTGTCGGAAGTGCTGTTGTCGTTCACGTGGATGGCCCGAGTAATGCAAGTTAATTCTTGGTGACACGAGAGATATCTGAAGTATAATCCACTTCTTACCGTCTGCATTTACACCTTCACTGGACGAATTACTACGGTGATACAACCAGACTTCCGCTATCGGAGGTGTGTAGACCGCTGTAATGGCTCACACGTAGTCAACAACTTTTGCCTGTCCAAAACACAAGCTCCGCAAATTTTTCCAGGTCAACACATGACCTTCCCGATTCGCCAAAACTGCCCTTACAACAAGTACGCAAAGTCTGGCCCGGCAGCAGACTTATGATTTTCTCTTCGCCACTCCCCAGTATACAACATATCACTCAGCCGCAATTTAGGAATATAGAAATGTTTAGTTAAAGTTACCGATACTATTGTGTTCATATTTATTGGATGCCTATTTAAAATTGCTAGTACGTAGCAAAGTTGCGCACTACTTGTAACATTCTTCAATACAACGTCCACCAATGACACGTAGTTACGAGGGCTATTCGCAAAGTAAGGAGCGATAGGTCGCGAAATGGAACTGTTTTATTTGCAACAGTTAGCTACAACTGCCAGCTACTTATCTCCATAGTCGCCGATCCGACTTAGACGTTTGTCTTAGCGTTGTACCAACTTTGGTGGTTCAAATGGTACTGAGCACTATGGGATTTAACATCTTAGGTCATCAGTCCCCTAGAACTTAGAACTACTTAAACCTAACTAACCTTAGGACATCACACACATCCATGCCCGAGGCAGGATTCGAACCTGCGACCGTAGTAGTCGCACGGTTCCGGAGTGAGCGCCTAGAACCGCGAGACCACCGCGGCCGGCGTACCAATACCCTCGTTATAGACGGCAGCCGCCAGTGATTTCCGCCAATTCTCTACACTAGCCTACAGCTCGTTGTCTGTCCCGACATGTTGTCTACATATCCAGCGGTTCATATGAGCAGAGATGAAACTCAGAGGGAGACAATTACGGGCTGTATTGTGGGTAACCAAACATTTCCAATTGAAAACGATGCAGTAGCATCTTCATTGCCCCTGCAGCATGCTGATAATTGTCTAGAAGAAGAAAACGCACGACAGTTATGTAATGTTGGCTGCATAGCTTAAGGCGATGTTTCTCACCAGGCCCTCGTACTTGGCAGGAGACACTATTGTTCTCGGTATCTTTATGTGTTCCCTGTATGCTCAGTACTAAGAAGAACGACGTAGCGCGATCGGCAGGCGTACTAGACACACTGCCCAACACACTTGTGCAAAACTTCACCGGATTTTCATTGCGGCTTTTATTTCGCAACAGATTGTTCCTTACGTTCCGAATAACCCTCGTACTTACCCAGCACCGATCGACATATGGAACACTAGGGCAGTTTATGTTGTTTCTCGTGCCTGTTGACACTTTCCACTTAAGCTGCAGAATCGCACTGTTTACTGTTACCCTCTGCGCGGCGTCTGTCTCGTGGGTTCATGACCTGTTGCGACTTTCCAACTGCGTATGAGAATGACTTTGGTTGGATAAGTGGGTTTTCTACCACACTTAGTATACAACACTTCTCTTTATATAACGCTTCAATCAGTCTTGTTTCTAGTGCTGAAGGTAGTTCGATAACGACGAACAATAACAATAGACGCAGAAGCGGCAGAATTACATCACTAAAATAACATATAATTTTTGGGCCTGGCTTACTGACACATGTATTTCGAACTGTCAGCATTAACCAGTTCAGTTAATGCTTACGCAATTAGTGGACGACCCAGATCGACACCTCTGGAGCCTGCCGCTGAACTGCCTTAGGACTGATACCGTTATGACTTTGAACTGAATTTCGTGCACCTTCGTAAGCTCCCGTGGGTGATCGGTTTCGCCACACCATTCCCACTTGTTATTCCTTAACTGTATTTGCTACGAATCTAAACAGGACTTAAGAAACCACTTACACGAAACTTTAGTGTATCTCCGTGAGATTAAGAAAGTCTTTTACGTAGCAAAAATGACACAGGTGCACCGTTTTCTCGCTGAGTATATATGATGGTTTTGGCCTTAAAGATATTCAGAGAAAGTGTTAAAAGTGCTGTCGGATGAATATTGTTTTAGAGAAGCTGCTAAAAACGCGCAACTGGTATCGGTGGGCTAATGGTAATCTAACAAGAATGGTAATCTAACAAGCTCAAAACAACCAGCTGTTTCACGATGTTCTTCAGCTTCAGCTAAAAGGGTAACCATCTCTTCTAGAGTGTCTGCCTGTGTCTCGTACACTAAAAGCTTCACCCCCCTCCCCTCACAAAAGGAACTTCACAGGGGCGAGGTCGAGAGAACTTGCTGGTCACGGTACTGGTGCACACCTCCCAGTACAACTGGTTGAAATGTGCGTATTACATAGAATGATTACAAGCATATGCTATGACCTTCTACCTATGATTTCAGCAATGTTTGTGTAAATGAAGATTGTCAGTAGTATATACTACAATGCACAAACGTAGACAAGATCATGCAGTTGTTTTCCTACTATTGTGGGGATGGAGGGCTGTATGGCGATGACCAAATTCAAACAATAAAAAGAAGTTTAGTTATATACTATTTTGAACGTGTCTCCATCTCTATAAAGACACAGTATGCGTATCAGACTAATTTTCAGCATAGATTAATGGCTCACAACGACACACACATCCAAAATGGTGTATGCAACACTCGTAAAATAGCACCTCCGCCGCAAAGGTCCCACAAACAGCTCCCTGCGATCGCGAAGGCTGCCAGGCTCGAGTTCCAAACCGCTCTAAGAAAAATTAGACTTTTCAGCCGCTGAACCTCAGAGGTAGAAATGCTGGCATTTCATTTATCAATGCCTTGTGCCGCTAGTAGTACTCCTGTGGAAGATGATGCTTAGTGCCAGAACTTCTTGAAAGTTTATTTCCAACAGGAGCTGAGCTAGTCACCAATTTGTAAGGATTGCAGAAATCCCGACCCACGGTAACAAGGCTGGGCAAAGCCTCTCCCCATGGATACCAGAAAATAGCTATGGCATTTACAGTTTCCAGGAGGAAAAACCCAAAGGCGTTGCCGGCAATGGTGCGTTACAGGCAGTTTCTTATTCTGGCGCCAGCTGACCGACGTGCAACTGCCTTCGAGTCAATGGAATAATGCAGTCACTATTGCCAAGTGTCTTCCCATCTTGGAAGTTTACAGCCAAGTATTCAGTTTATTAAAATATCTTATTATTTTGACACAGACTTTCATGAGCCCAGCGATGTTCGTAATAGATACAGTACAGGAAATTCCAGAGCAGTGATTGCATTATGGAGTTTAGCCTGCTGACTGGCGTAGCGTGAATAGACGGAGATTTATAAAACGTAACACTCGCACTCATTTAGTATCTGGAACACTGAACAAAATTTCAACTGCCAAGATCGCTAAAATCCTTTACTCACGTAGATGACCGATTTCGGCAGTTCTCTGTTGCCATCTTCGGATCTATGTTTTTCGTGTAAACGTAGATCTGAAGATGGCAACAGAGAACTGCCGAAACCGGTCATGTATATGAATAAATGATTTTAGCGATCTTGGCATTTGAAAATAATACTACAGGTTGACCATGACAGAAGTGTATAAGCATTTCCGGTCTAACTGTTGAAGTTGCATAAGAAATGTTTACACGTCTCCGTGAGTTGGATGCTTGTACTAGGTTCTCCGCAGGGGAAGAAGGTCCACAGAAGAAGCTCCAACTGTTTTTGAACTTGTTAACGACCTAGTGGGAATTGTATTGCAATTGGGCGGGTGACAGGAAAATTTGTTTCACGACCGTGGGCTGTACCAACTACCTGAAGCTTCAGCACAGGCTGCTCCTTGCTGTGCAGTTCTGTCGTCTGTAGATGTGGTGAAATGTTTCAATACAACATTAAGTTTGATACAGAGAGAAAAGGTGCTGTAATAAAGATAAATGTAAGATATTTCTCGTAAAGCAACTCTGTTCTGAAAATTGTGCCTTCTTACGACTGAGAATTTGCCATGGTATTCTCATTAATAAAAATGATTCACTTCCACGGTGAAACCGAACAACTTTACTGACTAATTTCTCATGACCATTATGACGATCTTCCTGATTTAGTCAACGCAGCGTGGCAGATGTACACTATCTGATGAAATGTGTAGCTACACCTACTAACGGATTTCGTCTTTATGACGAATCCTGCTGGAGAATCTTTCGACAAGGAATTGTTGCGAATTCTTCCTTAATAGGTAGTTATGTAGGGCGATGGCATCTGGAGAGAAGTCGACTTTCTAAGTGATCCCAAAGGTGTTCCCTTGCGTTCAGGTCGGGACTCTAGGGAGGTCAATCTATTTCAGGAACACTGTTAATCTACAAACCTTTGTCTCAGAAATGCTGCTATCTGGCAGGGTTCATTGCCGCACTGATAAACTCATCATCTTTTAACTGTTCCTCTATTGTGCGCAATACACAGTGTTGTCAAATGTGTTCATATTACTCGGCAATTAGCGTTTACTTAAGCGCAATTAACGGACCACAGCATAACGTCAAAAAAAGCCCTGTGCTATAAAACCATTCCCTCTCTACTTTACTGTTCGCACTATACATGGTAGCCAACGCTCTCCAGGCAGTAACCAAACCAACGCTTCCAGTGGATTGGGCTAGGGTATAGCGTGATTCATCAGATCAGTCGTTTCCAGTCAACCATTGTACAGTGGCGTTGCTGTTTGCACCACCACAGTCGCTTAGTACTGACTACAGAAATGTGTAACAAAATGGAACACCTACAGCCATTCTTATGATGCTATCTATAACATGGCAACCAGTTTTGGTGCTTCAGTGCACCATCTTCAGGCCTCAACTGACGCTGAGGGGGCTAACTCCAGTCACATACACGATTCATCAGAGCCATCATCTACGAACTGGTTTGGTAGTCAGTAGATGACGGTTGAAGACACGACGTCGATGTTGCAGGTAGTCGGCGAAAACTAGTCCATAGATGTTGGCCACTGGTGAACGTGGTTACGATTTAATTTAACCCCCTTAGCGTCAGTTAAGGCCTGAAGATGGTGCACTGAAGTACCGAAACTGGTAGCCACGTAATAAATAGCATCGCAAGGACGGCTGTAGGTGTTCCATTTTATTACATAAGTGAACGGCCAAAGGCCCTCAAACCACCAATAAGATGGATGGACAAACAAAAACAAAAATGTGTGGCTTATGAAAAGCTGCTCGACCTTGTACCTCATTCTTTTTAAGTCCCTGCGCTCATTACCTGTGCTAGTTGGACTTCTGATATCACTTTGGAACTCACGAGTTTCCGCTAACTTCATGCGATTTTTTACAATCACACAAAGAAATGTTCGACGATCTCTGCCTGTCAGTACATGAGGTCTTGATTTAGCTGTGGCTATGTCTTGGCATTCCCACTTCACAATTACCAACAGTCGACTTGAGCTGCTTTAGAACTGTTGAAATGTCTCTGATTAATTTGTTACACAGGTGACATCCAACGACTACTTCGAAGTCACTGAGCTCCTCTGATGACCCAGTCTCATGTTTCTGCTTTTCTGCTGACAATGCAGTACTCCCCGCATCCTCTTACACTGGCGGGTGCCAGTAGAGGTAGACAGATGCTGTTAGCCGGCCGGGGTGGCCGAGCGGTTCTAAGCGCTACAGTCTGGAACCGCGTCGCCGCTACGGTCACAGGTTCGCATCCTGCCTCGGGCATGGATGTGTGTGATGTCCTCAGGTTAGTTAGGTTTAAGTAGTTCTAAGTTCTAGGGGACTGATGACCTTAGAAGTTAAGTCCCATAGTGCTCAGAGCCATTTGAACCATTTGAATAGATGCTGTTGATCGCAAAGTGAAAACAACTACTGTAACAGGCTTGACTTGTGCACTGAAGGTATGATTTGCACTGTTTACAGCTAACACTTAGCGCTCAACTAAATAAAAACCTTTCAACATTCAGATAAACTTTTTAAGTTCACAAAATAACATATCAGTTAGTCTGAGCTTTCACGTGAGGCAACTAATAGAAAAGATTGGCGGCAGAAACAGTTTTTAAGCACGTGTAGCTGGCTGACAAAGGGGAACTCTTGACTGAACACTCTCTTCTTCCTCCTACTACCTTGAGGATGTGCTGAACTGTTCAGTAGAGACACCCTGTCTCCCGTTAATGAAATGAGCACACTGAAGCGATGTAGTCCTTGATTACAGTGAGGTGATTGCTGGCTTGCGTGCTTACACTGAATTTGCGTGATTATTACGTGGTTTTTCAAGTTAGGGGACATTAGGTTACTCTCCGCTATATATTTTGCAGTTGTGTTTCAGTTGGGAAATATTAGGTATTGGTTCGCGCTCAAAGCTTGTTTGAAGCACGTGGGAATAAATATTGAATGATTATTCAGTCATCCAATCTTTCAAGCTGCTTATCTCATTCGTTTTCCACTCGGCCAAAAATATTTCGATCGTTAATGTTAATACCTGATGGTTTTCCTTCTCTATTGCGTATGGATTGTCGTGTATAGTCACGTGGTCCTTTGAATTGGAGTTCTGTGTGAAAGATTAAGAGTTTTGTACTCAATTATACACTGAAGAGCCAAAAAAACTGGTACATCTGCCTAATATCGTGTAGGGCCTTCACGAGAACGCAGAAGTGCTGCAAAACGACGTGGCACAGACTCGACTAATGTTTGAAGTACTGCTGAAAGGAATTCACACCATGAATCCTCGAGGGTTGTCCATAAATCTGCGACAGTACGAGAGGGTGGAGATCTCTGCTGAACAGCACGTTGCAAGGCGTCCTAGATATGCTCAATAATGTTCATGTCTTGGGAGTTTGGTGGCCAGCGAAAGTGTTTACACTCAGAAGAGTGTTCCTGGAGCTATTCTGTAGTAATTCTGGACGTGTGGGGTGTCGCATTGTCCTGCAGGAATTGCTCAAGTCCGTCGGAATGCACAACGGACATGGATGGATGCAGGTGATGAGACAGGACACTTACTTACGAACCACCTGTCAGAGTCCTATCTAGACATATCAGGGGTCCCATATCACTCCAAGTGCACACGCTCCACACCATTACAGAGCCTCCACCAACTTGAACAGTCCCCTGCTGACATGCAGGTTCCATGGATTCATGAGGTTGCCTCCATACCTGCACATGTCCATCCGCTCGATACAATTTGAAACGAGACTCGTCCGACCAGGCAACATGTTTCCAGTCATCAACAGTCCAATGTTGGTGTTGACGGGGCCAGGTGAGGCGTAAAGCTTTGTCTCGTGCAGTCATCAAGGGTGTACGACTGGGCCTTCAAATGGTTCAAATTGCACTAAGCACTATGGGACTTAACATCAGTCCCCTAGACTTAGAACTGATTAAACCTAACTAACCTAAGGACAACACACACATCCATGCCCGAGGCAGGATTCGAACCTGAGACCGTAGCAGCAGCGCGGTTTCTGACTGAATCGCCTAGAATCTCTCGGCCACAACGGCTGGCGATGATGTTTCGTTGAATGGTCATTACACTGACGCTATTCGATGGTCCAGCCTTGAAATCTGCAGCAATTTGCAGAAGGCTTGCATTTCTGTCACGGTGAACGATTCTCTTTTGTCACCGTTGGTCCTGTTCTTACAGTATCTTTTTCCAGCTATAGCGATGTCGGAGATCAGATGTTTTACCTGATTCCTGATATTCACGGTACTCTCGTGAAATGATCGTACGGAAAATTCCCACTTTACCTCTACCTCGGAGATGCTGTGTCCCATTGCTCGCGCAGCGACTATAGCACCACGTTCAAACTCAGTTAAATCTTGATAACTTGCCATTGTAGCAGCAGTAACCGATCTAACAACTGCGCCAGACACTTGTTGTCTTATATACGCGTTGCCGGCCGCAGCGCCGTATTCTGCCCGTTTACATATCTCTGTATTTAAATACGAATGACTATACCAGTTTCTTTGGCGCTTCAGAGCAGCTCAGTATGTTAAGTGTGAACGTAATTTGAGATTCTTACAAACTTATTTCACTGACGTACTCTTTGTTTAAGTGAGCCCGGGGCGTGTTCCGTACCTGCAAATGTGCTCATTTACTCGCTTAATAACTACGTTCTCAGGTGTACTACATTCACTTCATTGCATTCAAAGCCGAGAGAAAAACGCTGGCCTCAGAAGTTAACACATTTTATTTAAATAAATTTTCTGCCTCGCAGGTAAACTCGCGTTTCTCCTTTATTCTTCAAAATATGTGTCTGCAAAGACGGAAACTTAGAAATAAATTTTTGCTATGATACCAGCTCAGCTCTTATCTGTTTACTAAAACACAGAGAGAAGAAACATTTAAGTGCCATGATTTACATCCATAAGATGTAAAGCTTACACACGTATAGATACTAGCTGTTTGGTGTTTATTGTAAAGATCTTCTCTTGGCAAAACTCTTTTAATTACGTAGTTGTACTTTTCGTAAGTTCTTGCCATTACGGAACTTAAAAAAAGTATCCTTGGGCCAAATTTCATAAAAAGGGCTATTGTCCCAGGGCTTTAAATACTAGGTCAAGGTCCCTTGTGGAATTCCACGTTGAAACTAAAATGAGAGGAATTCTTTCAATACCGTATTCTCTTAGCAATGAACGGTAGAGTTCTTCCAAAGTGCCGTCCTCTCGTCACCTGAAATACAGTATTTTTGTTCTGAAATGTCAGAGTTTGAGACCGACGTCCGACAAGTAGCCTCTGGGACGTTCCTGCGGAAACTGGTCCGACGCGTCCCTGTGGTCAGCTGCGGCGGCATTCGGTGGGCTGAAAGAGGAAGAGGGAAGAGGTAGAGGGAAGATGGCCGGTGGCGGCGCCTGAGCGGATTCCGCGGCCGCCAGCGGGTTTACATAAAGCCCCGCCCGCCTGCGTGCATCTTTCAGCAAGCAGCCGCTCCACCCCGTGGGGCGGCTTAGCGGAGAAGGTGAGTCGCGGTTACCTGCCGGCGGCCTGGGTGGACGCTGCCAGCGGCCACTGGGGTGCTGCGTGATAAAACCGCCCCCTGCCTGGAATAAGCTGGACCAGTTTAGCGTCACGGTTCATGGAAATGTAACATATAGGCGGAAAGACCTGTTATTGGTATGCATGCTGCAGCATGCGTGCTTAATATGTTCCACGCATAAAAACGGGATATTCTGGTGCTCATACACTACTGGCCATTAAAATTGCTACACCAGGAATAAATGCAGATGATAAACGGGTATTCATTGGACAAATGGATTATACTAGAACTGACACGTGAATACATTTTCACGCAATTTGGGTGCATAGATCCTCAGAAATCACTACCCGGAACAACCACCTCAGGCCGTAATAACGGCCTTGATACGCCTGGGCATTGAGTCAAACAGAGCTTGGATGGCGTGTACAGGTACACCTGCCCATGCAGCTTCAACACGATACCACAGTTCATCAAGAGTAGTGACTGGTGTATTGTGACGAGCCAGTTGCTCGGCCACCACTGACCACACGTTTTCAGTTGGTAAGAGATCTGGAGAATGTGCTGACCAGGGCAGCAGTCGAACATTTTCTGTATCCACAAATGCCCGTACAGGACCTGCAGCATGCGGTCATGCATTATCCTGCTGAAATGTAGGGTTTCACAGGGATCGAATGAAGGGTAGAGCCAAGGGTCGTAACACATCTGAAATGTAACGTCCAATGTTCAAAGTGCCGTCAGTGCGAACAAGAGGTGACCGAGAAGTGTAACCAATGGCACCCCATACCATCACGCCGGGTGATACGCCAGTATGGCGATGACGAATACACACTTCCAATGTGCGTTCACCGCGATGTCGCCAAACACGGATGCGACCATCATGCTGCTGTAAACAGATCCTGGATTCATCCGAAAAAATGTTTGGAGATTCGTGCACCCAGGTTCGTCGTTGAGTACACCCTCGCAAAGCGCTCCTGTCTGTGATGCAGTGTCAAGGGTAACCGCAGCCGTGGTCTCCAAGTTGATAGTCCATGCTGCTACAAACGTCGTCGATTTGTTCGTGCAGATGGTTGTTGTCTTGCAAACGTCCCCATCTGCTGACTCAGGGATCGAGACGTGGCTGCACGATCCGTTACAACCATGCGGATAAGATGCCTGTCATCTCGGCTGCTAGTGATACGAGGCCGTTGGGATGCAGCACGCCGTTCCGTATTACCCTCTTGAACCCACAGATTCCATATTCTGCTAACAGTCGTCGGATCTCGACCAACGTGAGCAGCATTGTCGCGATACGATAAACCGCAATCGCGATAGGCTACAATCCGACCTTTATCAAAGTCGGAAACGTGATGGTACGCATTTCTCCTTCTTAGCCGAAGCATCACAACAACGTTTCACCAGGCAACGCCGGTCAACTGCTGTTTGTGTATGAGAAATCGGTTGGAAACTCTCCTCATGTCAGCACGTTTTAGGTGTCGTCACCGGCGCCAACCCTGTGTGAATGCTCTGAAATGCTAATCATTTGCATATCACAGCATCTGCTTCCTGTCGGTTAAATTTCGCGTCTGTAGCACGTCATCTTCGTGGTGTAGCAATTTTAATGGCCAGTAGTGTACTTTGGGTGCTGTTGGCGATAAAAAGGCAGGATAATGTGTTCGATAGCCCTTGGGCTAGGGACCATTTGTATCCTAACTGGAGGATCGTCTTAGTGTCACAATCCTACTGTACAGGATTAAAGGATGCATAGACGGATGGAGCAATCGGAGGATCATTTTTGCATTTGATATAGTCTACGGTGGACTTGATGGGACTTAGGGAAGCGTCATTGCTTCATGGTTGGTTCCTCGGAAAATCCAGAAAAGGATTTTTTTTTTTGTACATACAATCTGGTATGAACTATTTAATTTCGACCGACCAGTAAATTTCTTTTGATGAGAGTTATATCAAAACATTTTCGGTCCTGGGTTCGAATCCCACCGCTGCTTAAATTTTGATAAATAATCGGTATTGGTGGCAGACGACTTCCCTCATAAAAAGTCGCCCTCATTCTGCCAACGGCCTTGACAAAGAGGGCAGAGGAGCGGACAGAGATTCAGGACACTTTCTTGTTCTAGGGGTGGGAAATTGCCCCTAAAGGTGGAAGAATCAGGAATGACCAACAGCATGAGGATACAGAAGGCAATGAAAGCGACTGAACTGCATTAAAGACACGTAACGTCTATCCACAGGACATGTGGCCTGAAACTGAAGAAGTATCATGATGATCTCACCATTGGCAAAATATTCCGGAATAGTCCCGCATTCGGATCTCCGGGAGAGAACTGCCAAGGGGGAGGTTACGTAGGGAAAAATACTGAATAATCAACGAAAGGATAACGTTCTATGAGTCGGGGCTTGGAATGTCAGAATCTTGGACGTGGAGGGAAACTAGAAAATCCGAAAAGGGAAATGCAAAGGCTCAATCTGGATATAGTAGGGTAAGTGAAGTAAAGTGGAAAGAAGACAAGGATTTCTGGTCAGATGAGTATAGCGTAATATAAACAGCAGCGGAAAATGGTGTAGAGGGAGAGGCTTCGTTATGAACAGGAAGGTAGGGCAGAAAGTGTGTCACTGTGAACAGTGCAATGACAGTGTTATTCTAATCTGAATCAACTGCAGACCAACACTGATATCGATAGTTCAGGTATACATGCCGAAGTCGCAAGCTGAGGATGAAGAGGTAGAGAAAGTCTATGAGGATACTGAAAGGGTAATACAGCATGTAAAGGGGAATGAAAATCTAATAGTCATGGGGGACTGGAATACAGTTGTAAGGGAAGGAGTAGAAGAAAAGGTTACACAAGAATACGGGCTTGGGACAAGGAATGAAAGAGGAGCAAGATTAATTGAGTTCTGAAACAAGTTTCAGCTAGTAATAGCAAACACTATGTTAAAGAATCACAAGAGGAGGAGGTATACTTGGAAAAGGCCGGGAGATACGGGAAGATTTCAGTTATATTACATCAGGGTCAGACAGAGATTCAGAAATAAGATACTGGATTGTAAGGTGTTCCCAGGAGCAGATATAGACTCAGATCACAATATAGTAGTGATGAAGCGTAGGCTGAAGTTCAAGACATTAGTCAGGAAGGATCAATACGCAAAGAAGTGGGATACGGAAGTACTAAGGAATGACGAGATACGTTTGAAGTTCTCTAATGCTATATATACAGCACTAAGGAATAGCGCAGTAGGCAGTACAGTTGAAGAGGAATGGACATCTCTAAAAAGGGCCACCACAGAAGTTGGGAAGGAAAACATAGGTACAAAGAAGGTAACTGCGAAGAAACCATGGGTAACAGAAGAAATACTTCACTTGATTGATGAAAGGAGGAAGTACAAACATGTTCCGGGAAACTCAGGAATAGAGAGGTACAAGTCGCTGAGGAATGAAATAAATAGCAAGTACACGGAAGTAAAGACGAACAGCTGTATGTTGTGCCACAGGTTGGCCCACTTTGCTCTTGGCCACAGTCTGGTGGTGGCTGTTCATCCTGGTGGATAGCTGGTTGGTAGTCATACCAATATAGAAAGCTGTGCAATGATTGCAGCAGAGCTGCTTTCACAGTTGGCCCGGCCTCTGATGGGGTAAGATAACCTTTGACAGGAAGTGCTGGGTGGGTGGATTAAGAAGAAGTAAGGGATTCAGTATTAGAATCAGAATTTAAAAGAGCTTTGGAGGACTTAAGATCAAATAAGGCAAAAGGGATTGATAACATTGCATCAGAATTTCTAAAATCATTGGGGGAAGTGGCAACAAAAGGACTATTCACGTTGGTGTGTAGAATGTATGAGGCTGGCGACATACTACCTAACTTTCGGAAACGCATCATCCACACAATTACGAAGATGGCAAGAGCTGACAAGTGCGAGAAATATCGCATAATCAGCTTAACAGCTCATGCACCCAAGCTGCTTACAAGAATAATATACAGAAGAATGGAATACAAAATTGAGGATGCGCTAGATGACTATCAGTTTGGCTTTAGGAAAGGTAAAGGCACAAGAGAGGCAATTCTGACGTTTCGGGTAATAATGGAGGCAAGACTAAAGAAAAATCTAGACATGTTCATAGGATTTGTCGACCTGGAAAAAGTGTTCGATAATGTAAAATGGTGCAAGGTGTTCGAAATTCTGAAAAAAGTAGGGATAAGCTATAGCTAAATGGTTCAAATGGCTCTGAGCACTATGGGACTTAATATCTTAGGTCATCAGTTCCCTAGAACTTAGAACTACTTAAACCTAACTAACCTAAACACATCACACACATCCATGAACGAGGCAGGATTCGAACCTGCGACCGTAGCAGTCACGCGGTTCCGGACTGAAGCGCCTAGAACTGCACGGCCACCGCGGCCGGCAGCTACAGCTAGAGACGGGTCATATACAGTTCGTACTACAACCAAGAGGGAATAATAAGAGTGGACGACCAGGTACGAAGTGCTCGTATTAAAAAGGGTGTTAGACGAAGATGTAGCCTTTCGCCCCTAATGTTCAATCTGTACATCGAGGAGGCAATGATGGAAATAAAAGAAAGGAGTGGAATTGAAATTCAAGGTGAAAGGATATCAATGATACGATTCGTTGATGACATTGCTATCTTGAGTGGAAGTGAAAAAGAATTACCTGATCTGCTGAACGGAATGAACAGTTTAATGAGTACACAGTATGGTTTGAGAGTAAATCGGAGAAAGACGAAGGTAATGAGAAGTAGTGGAAATGAGAAAAGCGAGAAACTTAACATCAATATTGATGGTCACGAAGTAGATGAAGTTAAGGAATTCTGCTACCTAGGCAGTAAAATAACCAATGGCGGATGGAGCAAGGAGGACATCAAAAGAAGACTAGAAATGGCAAAAAGGACATTCCTGGCCAAGAGAAGTCTACTAATATCAAATATTGGCCTTAATTTGAGGAAGAAATTTCTGAGAATGTACGTCTGAAGTACAATATTGTATGGTAGTGAAACATGGACTGTGGTAAAACCGGAACAGAAGAGAATCGAGGAATTTGAGATGTGGTGCCACAGATGAATGTTGAAAATTAGGTGGACTGATAAGGTGATGAATGAGGAGGTTCTGCGCAGAATCGGAGAGGAAAAAAAGAGGGACACAGTGGCAGTTGAATGTAGTTGACAGTGACAGAAGAGTGGTAGGAAGAAAATGAAGGAGGCAGTGCCAGAGGGGAAGGGGGAGAATAAAGAGAATGGGGAATTGGGTGAGAGCCAGTGGTAATGAGAGACAGAGTATATGACAATGACAACGTGAGAGATAGTGACAGTGAGAAGAGATGCAGCAGTAGGAAGGAAGGAATGATATACTAGCAGTAAGAGAGAGCAAGGGGGAGGTAGTGACGCTAAGAGGACACTGCTGTGGTGGGACAGAACGAAAGGGGATATGGCTGTGACAGAGAACACAATGACAGAGAGACACAAAAAGATAATGACAATCAGTTGAGCTGAATGACTGAGTGAAGAAGGGCATCTGGGAGCAGATGAGTATGATACACTTATGACGATGGACTAGTTGGTGTGAGTGAGTTACAGTTAGAGGAGCTAGTTGGAGTTTGAGGTGAGATGCACATAAAAAAAGCACGAATACGTTCGCATGCAATAATTTTCGAAAAATTTTAAAGGTGCTCAAGAAGGCAGAAAAAGGCAGACACTTTTAAATAAAAATTAATATTTTCGCATTTTTTGGTAACCTATAGAAGCATTCTTTGCGCTGGGTTTGTGATTATCCGATTGCAGACAGTCACTGAAAGCAGTCACATCCATTAAATATCCGGAAATACGCTGATTGAGGGATTTAAAGCGGAACGACCACATAAAACTTATGGTGCAAACGCAGATGCCGAGCTTAGGTTCACTGGAAGAAACCTCAGAAACCATAATCCGCCTACGAAGAAGACATACTGAAAAGCCTCATTTAACCAATAACTGATTATTGTTTGTGTGCCATCCTGTTTCAAAACGAATTGTGTTTCCATTGACGTATCAACTTTATACATACTCGTCATTTTTCTTGAAACTTAATGTAGTCACGTCTACGTTGATCAATTATAAATCTAATTCTTAATTGGTTCTATTTTGGGTTCTTTGTTTTCTTCAGAGTGTGATCGTTGTCTCGAGTTTTTCGTGTACAAAGAAATCTGGAACTTTCCAAAGTCATAACAGCTCGGTGGGTAATTTTGACTACTAAACAGTAAAAGTTCATTCATTCTAGCTTCTCTATTTTTTTAACAGTCAGACAAGTGGTTCAGAATAATCACTGAACCTCCTTAGCAATATAATTTCCAGTTGGTCACTAGAGCTACAAACATCCAACTGCTCCCTACAACTGCAAAAACATGTCTGTTTGTTGCATCGTCTCTTCCAGCCAAGCAAGCAGTGAATCTAATCATTTACAATGCTGGCAACCGACGTGTTTAACTTGACTTTACACGTATTTTTTTACCTCAATACAAGATAATTTAATGGAACATTGCTGTAAATAACTGCACAAAATTTACAGTTTATGTTTCCTGCTAATGAATTTCAAAATTGTTGCAGTCATATCGAACGAAACCAGTGGTTCACAAAGAGTATCTTTTACCTATAATCTACATCGATATCTGCATCCGCACACATACCTTGCGAACCTCAGTAGGTACTTTGTGGAGGGTACCTTGTACCACTACTAGATACATCGTTTCCTGTTCCACTCGCAAATAGTGCGAGGGAGAAACGACCGTCTATATTCCCTAACTTCTCTTATATTATCTTTATGGTTCTTACACGAAATGTACCTTGGCTGCAATAGAATGGTTCTAAAGTCAACTTCAAATGTCAATTCTCGAAATTTCCTCAGTAGTGTTTCGCTAAAAGAAGTCTTCTCCCTACAGGGATTCCCATTTCATTTCACGAAGCATCATTTCCCAACACACGCACGTTAATCGAACCTACCTATAACGAATATAGCAATACATCTCTGAATTGCTTCGATGTCTTCCTTTAATACCACCTCGTGCGAATCCCAGACACTCGAACAGCACTCAAGAATTGGTCGCACTAGCTTTCTATGTGCGGTTACCTTCATAGATCAGCTACACTTTCCTAAATTTCTCCCGGTAAATTCAAACTGAGTTTCATTTTGACTTTCTAAAAGGCACATGTGTATTGTGACAGTCATTCTCTGAACATTTTGTGAATTAAGTATTGCCATTTTAATGTTTATTAGTAACATCAGGATCTTTCAGAGTAGCCACAATAGAACAGTCTTGAAAATGAACAAATTGGTTAAAAACTAGTCGCCAAATATATGTACTGCAACAGTTGACAGATTCGTTAATAAACGCTTAATGTAACTTAACCCTCTCCCGACGAGGTCTGATTTCTCTTATTTTATTGTGATGATAGTTTCAACCTATATAGTGGACATCAACAAAATATTTTCGCATTCTGAGGAGAAACTGCATACTGAAATTTCCTGAAAAGATCTCGCGGCATCGAAAACGCCTTTATTTCAATTATTACCACAAAAATTCGAGTATCGTATCCGTGATACTCTTTCCTCTGTTCCACGATTGTACATTACGAGCTGCCGTTCTTTGTAGTTTTTCCATGTTCTCCGTCAAACTTTTCTTTTAAGGATGACATACCTCACATCCGTACTCCAGCAGAGGACGGACAAGCATATTGTAGGCGATCTTTTTACTGGATTTGTTCCGCCTTCTAATTGCTATGCAAACAGAACGCAGTTTATGGTTCCCTTTCTCCACAACATTACCTTTGTAATAGTTCCAGTTTAAATTATTCGTTATTGTAACCCCTAATTATTTAGTTACATTGACAGCCTTTAGAATTGTGTGATTTGTCTTGTAATCGAAATTTGGCGGATTCCTTTTAGTATTCATGTGGATAACCTCACACTTTTCGTTATTTAGAGTCAATTGCCGCTTTTCGTGCCATACAAATATCGTTCAAATGGTTCAAATGGCACTGAGCACTATGGGACTTAACATCTGAGGTAATCAGTCCCCTAGACTTAGAATTACTTAAACCTAACTAACCTAAGGACACCACACACATCCATGCCCGAGGCCGGATTCGAACCTACGACCGTAGCAGCAGCGCGGTTTCGAACGGAAGCGCCTAGAACCACTCGGCCACAATGGCCGGCACAAATATTGTCTGAATCATTTTATTGTTAGACTGTAAATGACAGTATCATCTACAAACAATCTGAGGGCTGCTCACATTGTCTCGCAAATCGTTTATGAAGATCAGCAACAGCAGAGGGCCTATAACACTTCCTTGGGGAAGTTTCACTCGATGACTTTCCGTCGTAACTGTGACGTTTCTGATATGAAATCACGAATCCGTTCGCAGTGTCATAACACCATTTGATTTGACCACAATATTTTATTGACTTTATTACACCTTATAAGTTTCACCGTTACGCTTTCTTCAAAGGATTCAGGAATATAACACATTGTTTTATCGATAACAAGAAGCATAATAAATCTATCCAATATAGATACACAGTTCTTGTCAGCCTTAATCTCATGACATGAAAGTGCTGCCGCACAATCGAGACGATACACCACAAGCACGCAGTTTGATTGGAGGTCACATGTAAGGAAAGGGGTCAAAAGCCATCCGGAAATCTAGCGGTATGGAGCCAGTTTGATACTGCCCATTGAGAGCACTCATTACTTACTGAGAATAGAGACCAAGTTGTGTTGCACAAGAACGATGTTTTATGAATCCATGCTGGCTATGTATCAACAGATCGTTTTCTTTGAGGTAGTTCATAATGTTCGAAAACAATATACGTTTAAAAACCACCATCATCATCACCACCATCCTTTCAACGATTAGGCTGTTGCCTGTTCCGAACTCACAAACAATCCCATCTTTTTCGGTCTTCCAAAACCTCTTTTCCCACTCGACTTGCAGCTCAGTATCTTCGGGGTAAATCTGTGACCTGGCATACTCGCGAAGAGTTGTTTCCAATCTTTACGATAGTTTTAAATTTTTTCGTTCATGTTTTTTTTCTTTTTTTTGTAACCCATAGAATAACACATAACACAGGAACCGCCATGATTTTGTAGAATATCATGATGGCATTTTATTTTCAGTATCAGAGTCAAAATAAAAGCTTATAGCACAACCTAAATAACAAATCTGAAGCATATATTCTAAAACCGACTTATCCAAAACCGTTGTTGATCTGACAGGCTACTTCCCTCGGAAAGCCATTATTTTCGTTATATTGATAGAAATTTAGAAGTTATACTAGTTGCAAATTTCGTTCTTCTGATGTACTGATATTTGGAAGTCTTCTTCATTCTTTTGAATAATGACGATGTCATCAGCAAACAAAAGTATATTAAGATATTTCTCATTCATTATCGTAATTCCTTTGTTTACATTTCCGTTTGTGAAGAATGAAAATATTAGAAAGGGTAGGTGATAGTCCACCCCCTTGTCCAACACCTTCGTTAATAATTATTTCTTCTAATCAACTTCTGTGTGAGTTTACTACAGTATGAGTAGTTTTTAAAGACTTTTCATCACCTCTGTTGGGTGATTACGTATCCACATTCAGAAATAATCTTCTATAGGCTGACACGGCCAGCACGCTCAGAAGCCTTCTCGAGGTCAATAAAGGATTTACGGGTTACTATGTTTTATTGACTTTATTACACCTTATCCGTTTCAGCATTAAGCTTTTTTCTGTGTTCTCCTATAATGTTTTTAATTACGAACGCATTGTTTGTGCGTAAACGACCTGATCTAAATCCATTTTGTTCTTCATAAATAACAGAGTGTGTGATATTCTTCATGCTGTTATGTATTATCTTTAAGTATAGTTTATATCCAGTGATTAGAAGATTGATACCACGATACCTTTTGCAGTCATCATGTTTTCCTTTGTTGAAAAGAGAGATTACTTCTTCTGGATACCAACGTACTAGGATCTCGCAGTTCGTCCAACATGCCTTCATTAATTATAAAAGTCTTTTAAGTAGTGGTAACACTCCGTATTTAATTAGTTTCACATTTTTTCCATCTCCTCCAGTAGTGCCTTTCAAAGCCTCGTTTAGTTCCTCCATGGTAACTGGATGTACTGTTTCATTGTGCGTACTTTCCCTAGTGTCATCTTCGGCCTTCTGTGTATATCACGAGTCTGTATAATGATTTATCCATTGTTCAATGGGTATGATGTTCAGGGAGCAGTGTCCTTTTCTTCCTTGTTCAGGGTTTTCATGATCTCGTATGCACATAGCTGTCTACCGTGCACATCGTGCTCTGAAGACGCTTATGAAAGAGACCCACGACTCTTGGTGTGCTCTGCGAACTATTTGTTTCGCAACTTTTCTTTATCTTTTGTAGGTTTCCCAGTTTCCTAAGGTTTTTGTTTGCAGAAACTTCAAATGAGCTATTTGTTTTTCTTCAATGGTTTCTTTAATTTCAGCGTTCCAGATTCTGAGCCTTTCTTTCCCATCCGTTTTGTTTCTCCTTCCTTCAAAACCTTACTGCAAATCGACGTCAGTGACATGGGTCTGTAACCCAGCGGACTACTGCTATTTCCTTTTTTTCTAGTATTTGTGTGGCCTGTGCAACTTTGAAGCCCTTGGGTTGAACTGTTACATCAGCATAATCTAACAGGCATCTAACTGATACACAATCTTGGCAGGAATGTCTGCCTTTATTAATTGATTTGAGCGGCGTCTCTACACTGAGAATATCTACTTCCTAAGTTTCTTACTTGATTCACATTCTGGAATACATTCTTCGACTTCTTAAGGAAGGAATTTAATAACTACTTTCTAGTGGCACTATCATCGGGTACATTACCACCACTACCGCGCAATTAAGGCATTGATTTTATCTTGCCGCTAGTATTCTACTGAATTTCTCTAAGATTTCGAGATAGAGTTTCAATGTAGAAACAATTGAAGGGATCTTGTATTGAAATCCGCACTAAATTTCGAGCTTCTCTGAAACTTTGACAACACTGGAGACTTCGCATTCTTTTAAATTTGGCATGATTTTCTGTTACTTATTTAACAATGTTCTGATCCGATCTGTGCCCATGGGGAATCTGTTCCGTCTCAGATATTGGATTCTCATGTATTCCAATCGACTATCATTTCTTCTGGAATTGCGTCCTCAGATAGTCCCTCCTCTCTGCAGAAGGACTCAGTTCAATATTTCCAATCATTTGGTTTCCATTCTGCGATCAACAGTGGATTTCTTTTAGCTTTCTTAATATTGTGTGCTTGCCTCTTTTAAATTTCACCGAAAGTTATCCCGCCGGAGGTTCGAGTTCCCCCTTGGGCATGGGTGTGTGTGTCGTTGTTAGTATAAGTTAGTTTAAGTAGTGTGTAAGTCTAGGGACCCATGACTAAGTAGTTTGGTCCCTTAGGAATTCACACACTTTTGAACATTTTTCTGGATCGGCCTGTTGTGGCTAGAACCAACTGCTCCTGAGCCAGCTCAACATTACTCATTCCGGCAAACAAATATCTGTGGTACATGTTTTAATTCTTAAGAACCATTCAAAAGGCAAACCACACAAAATATTTTTATTTCCAAGACCTAGCTGTCGTCTTCAGGTCTTAACCATTGTGTACCGTATTTGTATCATGTGACAAGTATCTGTGAGCAATATGTATATGGACATGGCCTTTTGGGTAAGGAACTGTGTGTTTTTAAATATTTTAGCAATGACAAACGTTTATGATGTGCTGTGTTTTATCCACTTGCAATCTTGTGCACGAGTTTCAGCGTAAAATGAACATGTTGTGCTATAAAAAATATCTAAGACCTGAAGATGACAACTAAGACTGTTGAAATCCGTTGTTTTGAATAAAAACTTTTTCTGCAATATTGGAATTTGAATGGTTTTTAACAATTAAAACAGATAGTCCTTCAATAGCATCATAACGGGAAAATTGAATCTTTTATTCTGTATTAATATTCTGAAGATTCTGCACAGTATTCCAGAACCGACGTGGACTGCCAAATTCAGATTACCTGAATGTAGCACGCACGCTTGCTGTAATTTTACTAACTGAAGCGGTGTTTGTCCTTTATTGTCCTGATCCATGTAGTTGCCTGGGCTATACTTGCCGTACTCCTCCTTAGGCCCTGCTTTTAATGTAACTGCATCGACAATGGATATTTGGAGTATTCGAGAAATTATTTTCTAATTTTCAGTTAGATATGTAAACATATCTTCTTCTTCTTCTCTCCTTCAGATCGAGATTTAAAGAATATACTTGTTCCGACATTACATTTTAAGATCTTATTTTTATCGGTCTTCCAGTGACTTTTGCTTAGTGCTTGTACTTATTTATAATGACTGAAATTCTGTCTTCTTCCATACGTTTAAGGAGATGTCTCCATTTCTTTCTATGTTATTCCACTTTTTCATGTAAGTTAAATATTTCCAGCCTGGATGTAGTTTTTAGCCGGTTTTCCACATCCCGCTAGGTTAATACCGGGCTGGTCCTCACATCCCGCATCAGTTACACGACACGCAGACATTTGTAACACTTCCGCACTATTTCATGGTTTACACTAGACGCAGACAGCTGGGGTACACTGATTCCGTCCTGGGGGGTATGGGGTGGCTGCAGGAAGGGCACCCGCCCACCCCTTTCAATTAACATTGCCAAATCTGTTGTAACCACGCCGACCCTGCGAACATTGCGGGACAAAGGCGAAAGTGAAAGAAAGTCTGACAACTCTATGCAAACTCTCGATCGTTAGTTGAAGGCCGTCAGCCACTGCGTTGTCCGTGGTGAGAAGTAATACCTGTCAATTTGGTTTTTCCGACTCACTCTTGACGCTGTGCAAATCGGAATATTAAATTCTCTACCGATTTACGAAGCGGAAAGTCCCATACGTTTAGTTCCAAGTACTATTCGGTGTTCACAATCTGTTAACTCCTGTCGTGCGGTAATAATAACGTCGGAAACCTTCTCGCACGTGTCACCTGAGTACAAATGACAGCTGCACCAGTACACTGCTCCGTTGTACATTGTGTATGCAGTACTACTGCCAGCTATATATGCGCAAATCGCTAACCTATGAGTTTTGTCAAGGCAGTCTAACGGGCTAGTCTGTAACAAGCTACATCTTAGTCTGATGCCTCTATTTATTATCTCTTCTGTTTTTGAGCTGCAAGTTTTTGTCATTATTTTCTAAATATTCTAAGTGATTATTGTAACAGAAAATTACCGTGAGTCTTTCGTGCCCATAGCAACAACAAATAAAGGCAAACGGCATGTAGCAAAGATCCAGGAGAGAATACTAAAATAAATCCTGAGATCAGGTTCTGTAGATTGTCAACCGATTTTGGTGTCATCCTCAGTCATTCATCACTGGGTGTGGTATGGAGAGGCATGGTGTCAGCAAATCGATCTCTTAGCCGTCGTCGACGCTCCGACCTTGGAGTCGCTACCTCTCAATCAGGTACTTCCTTTAAAACTTCCTGGCAGATTAAAACTGCCTTTCGCGGGCAAGTGCTCTACCAACTGAGCTACCCAAGCACGACTCACGCCCCGTCCGCACAGCTTTTCTTCTGCCAGTACCTCGTCTCCTACCTTCCGAACTTTACAGAAGCTCTCCTGCGAACCTTGCACAACTAGCACTCCTGAAAGAAAGGATACTGCGGAGATATGGCTTAGCCACGGCCTGGGGGATGTTTCCAGAATGAACTTGGGTAGCTCAGTTGGTAGAGCACTTTCCCGCTAAAGGCAAAGGTCCCGAGTTCGAGTCTCGGTCCGGCACACTGTTTATTCTGCCAGGAAGTTCCATATCAGCGCACACTCCGCTGCAGTGTGAAAATCTCATTCAGGTACTTCCTTTGTCGGAACCCTGTACGGCCCTGCCATCAAGGAAAATTACTGGCAGTACCTGTAATCGAACCAATGTCCCCCGCATGAGGCTCTGTCGCCCTGACCGCTCACTTAAGGAGACAGACAGAGCACTGAAATACACAAGTAAAAATTGTATCTCTTACCAAAGTAGCAGTTCACCAAACGCCAGCAAAAAAATCTTCTAAAGGTGGATTGGAGGGGGAGGGGCGGGGATAGGGTACTAAAGTTTGGGAGGGGAGAGTAAGAAATTTTGACTCCACATCCTACATTCAAATTGGAACTCATGATGCACATTGTAAGACGTCGTGGTCTCCTGACCCTCATTGCTTACATATTCCGCCCTCACAATCATATTCCGCACATCAAGACGCTTCATTCGAACCCAAACTCGATAAGATAAAGTCAATGTTGTATGAATTCATGTAAACGATATGCAAATAACAAGTGTACACTGGGGTTGAAATTCTCGAGGCTGGCGTACACACATACATTCCAGACACGACGGTCACAGGAGCTTTTAGTTCGAGAGAGGCAGACCGCACACCGGGAGGCCGGTCCCATCAGAGGACGAGTCAACCTCGGCTGCACGTGGAGCAGACAGCGTGTGCCCGAGTGAAAGGGGGAACGACCCTGTGTTCGGCTTAAAAGCAAATTCCGCTACATTGTGAGGGAGCGTCCAACCTACGCATTCTTTACACATAGCACGCAGAGATTTTCACAGGGAGACAGCAAACGCCAAACGCCGATACTACAGATTTCCGGATTGGTCGCCTTAAACGAAACGTCATTCTCCCGTTTTAGAAGAGCAATGCTGATTGGCAGACGATATTTCTGACGCCTTGAGCTAAAGGAGTAATGGAAGTGACCGAAAGATGACCCCTTCACGTCTAGCGTGGAGAGGCGCCGTTCCGTGTCGCTCTTGGAGTGAGGAACAAGTCTCTCCTCAGTACTTCACTGGGAGAGCACCTCTGTCGAGAGCGAATCGAAGTGCGACTCTATATTGAGTCCTTGCCATTAAGCGTCGTTCACTGTGTTGGATGACACACTTATTGTGCGGTGTGAACAGACAGAGGTATAGTTAAACGCCTGTGAGCGAATTTTTGAGTGGCATCGCGGTGGACTGGTTACCTGACCGGTGTACCACGCCAGTAGTTAGACTAGGGGTGAATAGGAATCCTTGACTTCATCAAGGCGTAGTGAGAGTTTGATTGGCGAAGGTCAATCCAGATAGAACGAGAGTTATCTTATTTGTCAGCAGCGAGCGGCGCAGACAGCAGTCATCGCAGCTTACGGTATTGTGCGCTACAGCTATTGCGAGCCCCATATTTCCTCCTCAACAGTACACTTCATTGCATTTCATATGCGACAGCCTCGACCGTACCCAGCAACATTCTAAAGGATAATTATTCAAGTTGAGTAGGCACGCCTCTCAGCCATTCTGCCAAGTCAATAACAATCTCAAGAGGTAACTTCACATTCCGGAAAGAACCCGGAAATAACTTGTTCAGTTAATAACTAAAAGTGCCATTGTGATTTCTGAGAATTTTTGCAAAAAACGTAATAATTTTCGTTAGTTTCATGTTTTTCTTGCACTAACTAGCATTACTCTAGTACCCAAGTATCCCACTAGTTACATAAGAAATTTGTGAATTTTAGTGTCATCTCCTTGCAGCGGACGACTGCAGAAGATATTTATTGCTGAAAGTTTTTCAGGCATTTCTCTTTAGAACGTTAGGAGCGTCTGTCTGACTTCTGTCCTAGTGTGGGGGTGGAAATTGCATCTTGCAGGAGCCACAGAGCAAAGAGTACATCTCAAATTAGTCCGTTGCGCAGAATAACAGAATAACAGATCAATCCCATGCTCACAACATATGGTATACACAGAGAGGAACATTTTTCTGGAGCTTCAATTCGTCCATCAGTGAAGGGTGTGAATGATGGTGAAAGCAAGAAAGTTCCGGCACTCTTCAAACTCTAGGTATAAATAGTGTCTTCTAAATCCCCGTATTGCTCACTGTAACTAAGATCAAATGGTGCAGTATCCTTATTGCAGCATGTGGCTGCCGGCCTGTGTCGGTGTGTACGGGCCGCCAGTGGCAGGCAGCCCAGAGGGCGGGGCACGAGCCGCCCTAAGGGAGGGCCCAGCAGGGCGGAGGAGGCGCCGGTGCCGGCGGCGAGGCCCTTCCCGAAGCATTTCCGGGCCCGGAAGCGCCGCTAAATGCGGCTCCACCGCTCCGCGGCGGAAAAAGGAGCATCAAACTATAAAACGCGGAAAAAACTAAATAAAGCCGTGCCGGACCGGAGAGGAGCTGGCCGCGGCCTCTGCAGCGACATTCTGGAAAGGGCCGGGGGTGGATGAGGGGTGGGGGGTGGGGGAGCATGCTAAATCACTGAGCGCCTCCCGTGCGCCTGCACGTCGGCAACCCCGCGGCCGCGCGACCACACGGAGCCTCCATGCTGGAGCTGACCGCGGAAACCGCAGCGCAGCTTCCTTTGCTGGCAACAGAACGGACGGACAGCACCCACCGGGGCGGTCATTTCTTGTCGAATTGTTCATTCTGTCCGTTGCTGGGAGAAATACTACACAACTGGTCATTAATATTGCTACAACAAAAAGAAAAACAGATGATAAACGGGTATTCATTGGACAAATATATTATACTAGAACTGACATGTGATTGCAGTTTCACCCAATTTGGGTGCATAGATCCTGAGAAATCAGTACCCAGAACAACCACCTCTGGCCATAATAACGGCCTTGATACGCCTGGGCATTGAGTCAAACAGAGCTTGTATGGCGTGTACAGGTACAGCTGCCCATGCAGCTTCTACAAGGTACCACAGTTCATCAAGAGTAGTGATTGGCGTATTGTGACGAGCCAGTTGCTCGGCCACCATTGACAAGACGTTTTCAATTGGTGAGAGATCTGGAGAATGTGCTGGCCAGGGCAGCAGTCGAACATTTTCTGTATCCAGAAAGACCCGTACAGGACATGCAACATGCGGTCGTGCATTATCCTGCTGAAATGTAGGGTTTCGCAGGGATCGAATGAAGGGTAGAGCCACGGCTCGCAACACATCTGAAATGTAACGTCCACTGCCCAAAGTACCGTCAATGTGAACAAGAGGTGACCGAGAAGTGTAACCAATGGCACGTCTTACCATCACGCTGGGTGATACGCCAGTATGTCGGTGACGAATACACGCTTCCAATGTGCGTTCACCGCAATGTCGCCAAACACGGATGCGAACATCATGATGCTGTAAACAGATCCTGAATTCATCCTAAAAATGACGTTTCACCATTTGTGCACCCAGGTTCGTCATTGAGTATACCATCGCAGGCGCTCTTGTCTGTGACGCAGCGTCAAGGGTAACCGTAGCCATGGTCTCCGAGCTGATAGTCCGTGCTGCTGGAAACGTCGTCGAACTGTTCGTGCAGATGGTTGTTGTCATGCAAACATCCCCATCAGTTGACTCAGGGATCGAGACGTGGCTGCACGATCCGTTACAGCCATGCGGATAAGATGCCTGTCATTTCGACTGCTAGTGATACGAGGCCGTTGGGATCCAGCACGGCGTTCCGTATTACCCTTCTGAACCCACCGATACCATATTCTGCTAACAGTCATTAGATCTCGACCAACGCGAACAGCAATGTGGCGATACGATAAACCGCAATCGCGATAGGCTACAATCCGACCTTTATCAAAGTCTGAAACGTGATGGTACACATTTCTCCTCCTTACACGAGACATCACAACAACGTTTCAACAGGTAAAAGTGTGAGCTAAGCTCGAGTGGAAGAGCCCATATAGGGAATTTAGTGAACAGTGGGTGAGTTGTTGAACATCAGGAATGGATTTTCCTGTACATCTATGTCATGTAAAATCTTTAAGAGGGAAGACCAAGAACAAACAAATATTCAACAGAAAATCTTAACCTACCATGGAACATTGGTACTGAATATTGTTGTTAAGAGGTTCAGAAACGTATAAAACAATAACACCATTATTTGAAGTCGGGTGTCCCGCACACATTCAGACTAACCATTCTTCACAGACAAAGAAGTCGTAAGGAAAGCAAAATCCAAACCGGGTTGAGAGAGAGCAGCATCGGTGGTCGAATACTTTCACAGAAAACTATTCCCAAATTTACAAAAAAAAGAAAAAATAATAATAAATAGACAAAAGAAAATGCGAGACTATAATCAAGGACAAAGTAGGAGCTACATCTTGTGTGTACTTCTTCCTAAATGTAGGAGCAACCGAAATCAGTAATATTCATGTGGCTATCCACTACAAAGCGAAAATTCACGACAAGAAAGTTTACGAAGTCAAACAACAAAACTCGAGAAGTTACTTTAGCAAGAGAACCGTTTAAATTGCTAACAAAGAATACTGAGGCACAATCTCATAAATAAAAGACGTGGTAACGGCTACCAACCATGCACAAAGAAAACACATTCAAATCTGCACAAGAAAGCAGTGGTCTTTTATTAATACGACTACCCAATGTTAAAACCATATGCACTGCTCACAATCAGTTACACGATTTATTCAGGAATCTACTCACATTCATAGAGCCACGTGGCGTCGTGCCTCACAATCCGTAAGTTACAGAGCACAAAGGAAACACTGCTTTAAATTCCAAAAATCGAGAAATTATTCTCAATTCTTGCCTATGCAAGGTATCCTGAGTTATTCTGTAATAGCTGAAACTTACTAAGTTATGAATTAAGGACTCAGTTAAGCTGAAACTTACATATTCACAAAATTACAAGACTAAGAACTAAAAACTAGTTGCTAGCTGTTCGACGATTTCTAGTGCAGTGAGACTGCTACTCAGCCACTGTCTCTACTGTAGACAGGAAGCCGGCGCACAGACAATATGAACTTTCTTCTTGTGCCACCTTAAACGCGACTGGTCATCGCTCGCCGATGGCTCTCCGATCCAGAATTTCCCTTTGCTACACACAGAAGTAGGCTAAGCTGTCCCTACATTCACAGAAACTTACCCTAGGTCCAAAGACATATAGACACTCCAGCAGACGACAATCAGGCTTCCAGACAGAAAACCAGAGGGATGGAGCAAGGAAAACATATGGTGGCAAAATATATTATGATTGCTTTTCTGTACCAAACTGAATTCTTAATATGAATCTGTCTAATGTGAAAAATGATTTAGATACAGGGTGGCGCACGAAATGTGTTAACAACTGTTTCTTTCACAATTTACGACGCACATTAGATATCCCGCTGGGATCTCTGCAGCAGTACCAGCAGAGCTTGGAAAAACAAGTGAGTTACGAAATGACGTGTGATTCACGATACAGCCGCTAGGAGACTAGTAAGCAGCAATGACTGACAATGGAAGACTGACGACACAGCAACGATCGGCAGTTGTGTTACTTTATCATGAAACGAAAAGCCTTGTTGTGACTCAGAGGCGTTTTCGACAACAGTTTGACACACGATTGGTCCCTTGCAAGAAGACCATCCACAGGCTGTACGATAAATCTGTACAGGAAGGAACAGTATTGGAAGCGAAGCGACCTCGGCCTAAGTCTGTTTGTTCGGCGGAGAATATTGAAGCGGTACGAGTTGCTGTACAGAGAAGTCCCGGGAAATCGTGTAGAAAGGCAGCAGTGCAACTGGGAATATCCAGACGCTCCGTTCAACGCATTCTTAAAAGTGACCTCCATATGTTCCCATACAAGATGACCTGTGCACAGAAGCTCACTGAAGAACACAAGCAGCAAAAACTACTGTTTGCTCAGTGTGCGGAGGATAGGGAAGAAACTCTCAACATCGTTTGGTTTTCAGACGAGGCGCATTTTTATTTAGACGGTGTGGTTAACAAACAGAATGTATGCTTTTGGGCCACTGAAAACCCACAAGTGCTTCATGAACGACAACATTATGCTCCGAGGATTACAGCGTGGGTAGCAATTTCCAGTCACGGACTTATTGGAGCCTTTTTCTTTGAAGAAACTGTGAACAGCGAGTGTTATTTGAGAATGCTTCGCAATAGCTCCATTCCACTGCGTATTCCTACTGCCTTGCCCTTCAACACGCAGTGGTTCATGGAAGATGGAGCAAGGCCACATACTGCAAACACTGTGTTGGAGTTTTCACACGAGCATTTCGACATGCGCATCATTTCACTCAGGTTTCCAGGTCGCTTCAATGACGGACAAAATTGGCCCCCCAATAGTCCAGACCTCAATCCATGTGACTTTTTTCTTTGGAGGTACCTAAAGGAACAAAATTTCCCGAAACGTCCACGTGATTTAATGGAGCTCATAAGACTTATTCTTCAAGCTTGCAGTGAAATTACGGAAGACATGTGTCGTATGATAATCACTAACTTCAGTGTTCGTTTGAAGGAAGTTAGGAAACGAAATGGTGGACATATTGAGCATGTGCTGAGTTAGAACAAATCTCCGTTGACGGCTCTTCATTGTAGTATATGTTCCTTTCAGATTGTATTGACAATAAAGTTTATATTCAAAAATAAAATGGTTACACATTTCGTGCGCCACCCTGTATGAAATTAAATTTGAATATGGTATTTTAATATTGAAATATCACTGTGGCTGCCTAATACATCACCCAGATTATTATCTTTCTTTCAGATTGAAATTATAGGAGCACCGACACGTCAGCGATGCTGTTCAGAAATAAAGTGGTATCGACTCTGAAAGTCGGTGAAGCGATTACACAGAGACGCTTCACTGTCAAGACAAAAAAGGAATCAGCGTTCGAACGCAAGTATATAAACAGTTGTTGCTCCCTCGCTCTTTATGCGGGAGGAAGAGGAAAGGGAATGGTAAGCCGTGGTACGAGAGCTGTCGACCATGCACCGTGTGGTGCCTGCATAGTATGTATGTGGCTGTAGAATATATTCTTCAAGAATGCTCTTTGTATCCTGTTTCCACTCACTGTATTTGTTCGATCCATTGTATTCTTTATCCAGCCTATTTCCTCGCTGATCTGCTTAACGGCAACGTTTCTTACCCGTACTGATCTTCAGCAGTCTGTAACACCATATTTCAAAAGCGTATTATCATTGTATTTAAATTTTCTTTTTGATCCGTATGTGCTATGCTCTCTACACACATTTATCAAGATTTATATTTTGGGTTGTTAGGAGTGTATGTAACAGGGTGTCACCCCTAAACGTTTCAGTGTGTATCTGGGCTCAGCCTATCCAGACATTGATTATCACGCCTATCATGGGACGTCCTGTGACGACGGAAACTGGAGATTTGTTTCCCGAGAGAAAAAAAAAAAAAAAAACTATGCTGCTCTGAAAATGTCTCGACATGGATTCCGCAAACAGAGATCATGTGAAACTCAGCTCGCCCTATTTGCCCAAGAAATTCACAGTGCCGTAGACACTGGCGAGCAGATTGATGCCGTATTCCTGGACTTCAGGAAGGCATTTGATACGGTTCCGCACTTACGTTTAGTGAAAAAAATACGAGCTTACGGAATATCGGACCAGGTTTGTGATTGGATTCAGGATTTCCTAGAAGAAAGAACACAACATGTCATTCTTAACGGTTCAAAATCTGCAGATGTAGAGGTAATTTCGGGAGTACCGCAGGGAAGCGTGATAGGACCTTTATTGTTTACAATATACATAAATGACTTAGTTGACAACATCGGTAGCTCCGTGAGGCTATTTGCAGATGACACGGTTGTCTACAAGAAAGTAGCAACATCAGAAGACTCGTACGTACTCCAGGAGGACCTGCAGAGGATTAATGCATGGTGCGACAGCTGGCAGCTTTCCCTAAACGTAGATAAATGTAATATAATGCGCATACATAGGGGCAGAAATCCATTCCAGTACGATTATGCCATAGGTGGTAAATCATTGGAAGCGGTAACGACCGTAAAATACTTAGGAGTTACTATCCGGAGCGATCTGAAGTGGAATGATCACATAAAACAAATAGTGGGAAAAGCAGGCGCCAGGTTGAGATTCATAGGAAGAATTCTAAGAAAATGTGACTCATCGACGAAAGAAGTAGCTTACAAAACGCTTGTTCGTCCGATTCTTGAGTATTGCTCATCAGTATGGGACCCTTACCAGGTTGGATTAATAGAAGAGATAGACATGATCCAGCGAAAAGCAGCGCGATTCGTCATGGGGACATTTAGTCAGCGCGAGAGCGTTACGGAGATGCTGAACAAGCTCCAGTGGCGGACACTTCAAGAAAGGCGTTACGCAATACGGAGAGGTTTATTATCGAAATTACGAGAGAGCACATTCCGGGAAGAGATGGGCAACATATTACTACCGCCCACATATATCTCGCGTAATGATCACAACGAAAAGATCCGAGAAATTAGAGCAAATACGGAGACTTACAAGCAGTCGTTCTTCCCACGCACAATTCGTGAATGGAACAGGGAAGGGGGGATCAGATAGTGGTACAATAAGTACCCTCCGCCACACACCGTAAGGTGGCTCGCGGAGTATAGATGTAGATGTAGATGTAGACAGTGTGCAGAAGTCGAAGTCGAGGGTATTCGCTGTATTCGCTGTGTGTCTCGCTTGGACACAAACGTACATAATGTTAGGAACGATAGTGCTGTAAACTTTGGATAGTCATTATGGTAACAGATCCGTCACTGTGATCTTGTTCCACTAGATGTGACTCCAATTGGTATTTTCTTCTTGAGGCATGTGAAGAGCCTGGTCTACGGTAATCCGGCCAGTATGCCCATGGATCTTACTGCCAGGATTATCAAAGCAGTTGAAGAATTACGCCAAACACCAGGCATTCTTGAGATTGTAAGACAGTGGACGTTGCTTGGTTGTACGCTCTTCCCTTGTCATGGTGGTCAGTATTTTGCAAGAGTTCAGAATTTGTTACGCGATGTACCATACACCGGCAGAACGGATTGAACACACTGTGATAGACGTGCACTTGTTTCGTATGCATATTCTTGTATTATTATATGTAATGAGTTGGACGGTTTGGTGATTGCTAACGTCTTTTCCTGTTGTGGAGGTATCTTCACAGAAACAAAAAATATTGTGTAGCAAACAAAGTAAATCGTAATGACATTATTAAACTGCAGTGAGCAGCCAGAAAATACCCCCGGTCACCCTTCAATATTATGCCGGTTCAGCTTCACCCTGTACAAAGTCTTTTTCCACTCTATCATTTCTTCTATGTTCCGACTTCATTTGGATAGTTTACTAGTTCAAAATTTATAAATTTTCATTTTTTGATGAGTACGTCTCTAAGTGGATCAGTGCACTGTTTACCGCGGGAAGGAAATCGGTTTGCACGACAACAAAGATCTGGAAACACACTTCTGTTTTCCGTTTTTTGCAGATAGGGAACTAGTCCGTGATATGTTGGTGGAAGGAAAAGAGGTGCTGAAGAGTGGTTGACGTGGTTGAGCTCATAAAAAATTTCTCAAACAAATATATCAAAATTTTGGATGCTCAAATGAAGGTAGTTTCTTTTTACGAGTACAATTCCTAACGTTCTATAAAAGAACATGCCTGAATGTTGATTCGTATGTTAAAATCGTACCTATAAACCTAAAAAGGGTTCTCACTATTTCAAAATACCATCAAATGACTTTTGCAGATAAAAATCTATTTGAAGATGGGAATCTGTAGTCTGAGAAAAGCTGTACAACCTTTGGAACTCTCTTCGAAGAAAGTCTACGTATCTGTACTGCTTATACATAACAACAAAAAGGATTAAATCAAGAAATCTTTAATCTTTGTCTTTTAATAGAAAACGCAGTTTTGGAATTCGGTAACATCATAGTCGACAACAATGGCATCTCTTGATGTAGATGAAGATAACTGAGCAATCTAACCACACAAAACGACTAATACTGTTTAGAATATATTACAATCCATCTGAATTACAAAAAAAGGCATTTATGTGCACCGATCGAGGTGGCACAGTGGTTAGCACACTAGACTCGCATTCGGGGGGGGGGGGGGGGGGGGGGACGGTTCAAGCCCCCGTCCAGTCATCCTGATTAAGGTTCTCTGTAACTTTCCTTAATCGGTTCAGGTAAATGCCGGGACGGTTCCGGTGAAATAACACGGCCGACTTCTTTTCCCATCCTTCCCTAAGCCGATGGGACCGATGACATCGCTGTTTGGTCCCCTCCCCCAAATCAACCAAGCAACCTTTTATATTCACAACTCTGTTTCAACACATGCTACTTAACGCTAAAGTTAATTAGAAAATCTAGTGTATTGCAGAAAGGGAACATGCCCAACACCAATACAGTCGTCCCCCACCATCATACTTGATTTTTGTATGTATACAACAAGCAAATAATCCTACAACAAGAAACCAGAGGAACATTTCGGGAGGTAAAGTGGATTAAAATGGTTGTATTCGGTTCTTTTGTCTCTACTGTGCCAGCCGCTGTGGCCGAGCGGTTCTAGGCTCTTCAGTATGGAACCGCGCGACCGCTACGGTCGCAGGTTCGAATCCTGCCTCGGGCATGGATGTGTGTGATATTCTTAGGTTAGTTAGGTTTAAGTAGTTCTAAGTCTAGGGGACTGACGACCTCAGATGTTAAGTCCCATAGTGCTCAGAGCCATTTGAAGCATTTCGTCTCTACTGTAAAACTGTAAAATGGGGACATGTTGCCTTTTCGCAGTACGCGGTTTATTTATTTTGCTTCTGAGACAGCAAAATTTGTCCGCCTCTGCAAGCGTTTAATGTTCAAGTTTAAGATTTAATCATCCATCGTCATAATCGTCCACCTTGTAATCCATGATCACTGACAGTGTCTGCGTTTTGGTTATGTTGTACAGTTTGTCAAGATGATATTTCGCATATCCTCCTGTTGCACTTAAAATGGTCAGGTCGTACACCAAACTTAGGTACGCTAATGGCTGTCAGCGCGTCATATCCTCTACTTCAGTTCTTGGCGCTACAACGGTACTTTTGCGGGCAGGCGTGTCAATTAGCATCATATTGATTAAAATGGGGGATAAATAGACTTTATTTTGGAAGAATTAAAAAGGGGAAAGTAATACGAAACTTTAATAACTGCACAGTATTACTAAGAAGCAATATAATGAAAAGTAATAACAAGCGAATAGGAAAGATCAAGCGAGACAGAAAGATATAGGGGCGCGTTTGTTTTTTGAATACATATTAAAGAACATGTAACACATTATTGAGCTCCTACCTTCAGTTATCGCGATCGGCCTAGTCGATGAAAAAGTGGTACACGACTGCGAAATTCGTTAAGGAGATCATTTAAAGACTCTTCAAGCACGTTTAAAATACATTACGTGTGACGAAGTCATCAGAGACGTTTCTTGTCGAGTGGAGTGAAAATGAATCCGACAACATAATTCGAACTTTGTGTTAGCTGGGAAAAATATTCTTGGGAAACTATTATGGTTGTGGAACCCACGAAATTTGTGCGCAACGGAAAGCTATAGTTTACGTAATTCTGCATTTTATAAAATGGTGTAACGCGTGTGCGCGGAACATTAATAGAATCTCATCCTTGGACGGTTGCGGGGGTAAACAACGCGCCAATATAAAAAATAGTTCGCGTGTTAACTACCAGATATTAATTAACGGGGACCTAAAATACTAAAAAAGAAGGATAGGATCATGACCTCGAATCCCGATTCATATTTAATTAGTGAAAAGAGAAGTGTTAATAAACAAACTACATTTCAATTTTATCCAGGATTTTGCTTCATTATGTAGTCTTGACTACATGATAAACAATATCTGTGGAAGTTGTATACAACGTATCGTCATAATATTTAGCCAACCAATATTGTGGGACACCAAAAATGTAAATGCATGAAATTGTTCTTACAGCGGATGTATAATGTGTGAGTACGACGAACTATATTGAGAAACTGAACATACATTACGTACTTGCATGTTTATGTACATCAGCATAGAGTTCGAATAGAATCGCTGGAACATTGCAAACCATTCAGATTAATCGAACATCTATATACGCATAATGCTGGTACCACCAGGATGTGTTCTTTCTCCTCACCCCCGTGGCACTAATTGAATTAAGAGTCAGCCGGGAGATATATTTAAATCAATTGACGACCATTGAGCTAGCGTCACGAATTTTCAAACGTCCACTGCCATGTATGAAGTCGAGTGACACCACGAGTGTTAACGTCGACCGAGGGATGTCGTCGTGATCGTATTGAATGACATTGAGCGGTTTCAGCGCGAAGTGTGAAGCGGACGGAGGAGTGTCGCTTTGTTTCGGTCTACATCGGACGCGTTATTTATTTTAAAAACATCGACATTTCCGCGGATCAGTGCGTCCTGAGGCAACACGGGTGCCTTGAATGGTCGAAGGCCGGATTAGCTGCCGGTGGCGGGCCCGTTCTGGACCCAGGGGTGGCTGAATGGGAAGCCACACTGGCTCTGGAGGGATGTTATTGAAACCCAGTCACAGGCGCGCCGGGGGTCTGCGGGCCTGAGGGTTTGCAAAGAGGCGGGGGCGGTGCAGTGGCGGGGGAGGCGGCAGTGGCAGTGACTGCGCGCCGGCTGCTGTTTGGGTTCCGTTCGCCGGCCTAAGCCGGCCCGATTCCGGCGGACAATGCCGTGACACTGGAATCAAGTGTATCGCCCGCGGGCGCGGGGGCGGCCGGAAAGGGCCTGGACAATGGCCGCCGCCCGCCCCCGCCCTCCAGTTCTTCGGCGCGGCCTGATATAGCGGGTCGGCATCTTGGCCTCTCCTCCCACAGAGGGCGCCTCGCGTGCAGAGATAGAAGGCCCGAGAAGGACGGCGGCGGGGCGCCGCAGCCGGCGCTGCTCTAAGCCTGATTTGAATCCAATCAGAATATCTATTCATTGTGTTTGTGTGTCTGCGCGCATGCATTTCAATAAGAGGCGTCGGTGGTGGTAGCGGAAGGGCGGGAGGGGGGAGAGAAGGCTCTGCTATGTATTTCGGGATGCCCTTCTCTGAGACAATAGGAGCTCGGCAACGGCATATTTCCATAATCCTGGAGCGAGTGAACGGAGGAAGGTCTGTTGGCAAAGGAGGCATCGAGACGTTTGCAGTTTATAGGTTCCACGGAAACGACAGTCACTCTCACTTAACCACTCCGTTTTCCACCTCCCTCTCCATCTCCATCTCTCTCACACCCTGCGTATATGTGTTTATGTTTCAGGAACCTATTTGTACCCCTTCCCCCCCTTCCCCTCCTCCTCCCTTACACCCGACTTGTCAGTAAATGATGTTGCGACTCATCCCTCAACCGAAATTTTCACCTCATCGGTATCGTTCAACTTGTATCGAAGAAGCAATGAAGGTAGTGAGAGAAAAAATCGACAGAGAAATAAGAACGCGGAAGGGACAGATAGCATCACCAAGGTTAGCAAACAGCGTAGCCTTCGTGGCAGAACGTTACTGAGACTTGGAACGCCGGTTGAAAGAAATGGCTGGTGTCCTAACAGAGAATGTGGAAGGATGATCAAGGCAAAGACAAATGTGATGTAGGACAGTAGGAATGAGATATGTGGATTGCCAAACGTGAATCTTGAGAACGAAACAGCAGTTATTGTCAGTTCATAAATATTCTGCAATCCACATTTTAGTACTGTAGTGCCTGACAGAGGTTAATCGATACTCTTTCTAATACTTAACAACAAATGGTTCAAATTGCTCTGATCACTATGCGACTTAACTTCTGAGGTCATTAGTCGTCTAGAACTGAGAACTAATTAAACCTAACTAACCTAAGGACATCACACACATCCATGCCCGAGGCAGGATTCGAACCTGCGACCGTAGTGGCTGCTCGGTTCCAGACTGTAGCGCCTAGAACCGCACGGCCACTCCGGCCGGCACTCAACAACAGCCAACCACTTCCGATGACTAATATACAGTTGGCTTCCTAGAGGATTCCAGGTGGGACAGTTCCGCCCCAGGAGTTCGAGAGTCACCTACTGGCCTTCATGAATTTGGGAGGTACTGAAGAGACGGTTAATTGAGTTAAGAGTGGCCGAAGGCGATAGGCCAGAGCTGGAGAAAGGTATTATCGTTAGGGGAATATTAGCTCTATTGAAATTATGAGAGGTGTCTTGAAAAATTATGGGAGGTGTCTTGAAAAATTATGTCTTGAACAGAGGACTCAATTATGTACACGTGGATGAAGTTTAGTGAATTTAGAAGCATAAGCAACAAAGGTGGATCATCAAATAATATGTGAGTGACAGTCATTGACGCGGCATGGCTATCTGAATATAGTGCAGTTGGCGGACGACATAAATGGATACCGGAAGAAATAATAAAATATGGCCAGGAAGCTTGGGGCACAAACCTTTCTGAACGTATGTTATGTAGTGAATTCTTCGTTATGGCTAGACAGAATTAATTATTTGAGACTGTGTGAGATTGCCAAGAGATCATATACTTGTTGCAAGGATATATAAGAAGTATTAGAATTGGGTGACTTTTATCAATCTAGTAGTGAAGCGCAGTTCGCTATATGCATAGGAAGAAGTGACTAGGTCGGCTTAGGCACACGGCAAAATTCAGTAGGAGCCTTTCAGTTGTCCGACTCCTGCTAAAATCTGAGATTAATAAAATACGCAGTCCATTCGCATTAATGCGACCACCGCATATGTTCCACGTCAGCATGAAATAACCAGTTACAGACTACAGGAGGTAGCATTGGCAGTGGAGGGTATATAAAGCATGTCGGGGGTGGGGCGGGAGGAGAGGAGGTGCAAAAAACGGAGTGGTTTACACAATGTGATCAAAAGTATTCGGACACCCCCCCAAAACATTGTGCTGCCATGTACTCCATATCAGCGACCTCAGTAGTCACTACATATCGTGAGAAAGCATAGTAGGGCGCTCCGCGAAACTCACTGACTTCGAATGTGATCAGGTGATTGATTGGATGTCACTTGTGTCATACGTCTGTAAGCGAGATTTCCACACTCCTAAACATTCATAGGTCCACTGTTTCCGATGTGATAGTGAAGTGGAAACGTGAAGGGACACGTACAGCACAAAAGCGTGCAGGCCGACCTCTTCTGTTGACTGACAGAGACCACCGACAGTTGAAGAGGGTCGTAATGCGGAATACGCAGACATTTGTCCAGATCACCACACAGGAATTCCAAGCTGTATCAGGATCCACTGCAAGTACTATGATAGTTAGGCTGGAGGTGAGAAAACTTGGATTTCATTGTCGAGCGGCTGCTCATAAGCCACACATCATGTCGGTAAATGCCAAACGACGCCTCGCTTGGTGTAAGGAGTGTAAACATTGAACACCTGAACAGTGGGAAAACATTATGTGGAGTGATAAATCACGGTACACAATGTGGCGATCCGATGGCAGGGAGTGGGTATGGCAAATGCCCTGTGAACGGTATCTGCCAGCGTGTGTGGTGACAACAGTAAAATTCGGAGGCGGTAGTGTTGTGATGTGGTCGTGTTTATCATGGAGGGGGCTTGAACTCCTCGTTTTATTGTGTGGCACTGTCACAGCACAGGCGAACATTGATGTTTTAAGCACCTTCTTGCTTCTCACTGTTGAAGAGCAATTCAGGTTTGGCGATTGCATCTTTCAACACGATCGAGCACGTGTTCGTAATGCACGGCCTGTGGCGGAGTGGTTACATTACAATAACATCTCTGTAATGGACTAGCCTGCACACAGTCCTGTCCTAAATTCTATATACGGCTTTCCACAGCCACATTGTTCACTAAGATATAGTGCAGCAAGTTGTAATGTTCCTTCCACGTAACGACGGCTGTGCTTCTCAAAGGCCGACGGCGAAGTGTTTCAGTGCGCTAGTCACAGTTTGCGACGATCAATCACGAAACTCTATAGGTAAAAAAAAGTGTAACCTGTTGACAGCGGTTGCGATGCTAGCGCTACAAGCGGGTGACATGTAGTAATAGAAGAATGGCATGATACAGACTGATAAATTCCTATTTCTAGCTGAGTTGCTTGCTTATTTTCCAGTCAATAATTGAGACGGCGATTTTTCCAATACGATTAGAACATGTAATTAAACTAATATTCCACCTCCTATATTAAAATATGAGTCAATGTAATATCGGAAAGCCTTTAAATAATTTGTAACTTGATATGTTTAAGTTCAAAAGGAACTGATAACGAGTATATCCGTGCGTTTGCCACGTCTTTTCTGATACTTTGCGCAGATTATAGTTCGTTTCGTGGGTTTCTTTCCGGATTTCAGATTGATTTTAATACTTTCACGACTAATCAAAATTATCAAATTGTTGGATATTAACCAGCATTTATTCGTATAAAAGAGGGAATTTATTCTTATAAAAGACCTTTTGGTCTTGTCCTTGCTTCTATGCCTTGCGGGTAACTATCATGTTTATCTATTTTGCTTCTCGGGTATAATTCTTCAAGATTCTCTTTCAAGGCTGTAACATGTTCCAGTAAGTTCACCTGAGACACTTTCTTCTGATTTATGTGCATATGCTAACCCAGAGCAAGCGCATATTCCATAATATATAGAACAAAACACAGTTACTGTTGATTTTCGGTTGCCACTGCTACATCATTAGTTTTACACCTACATGAACACTTTCCAGTTCATATTTAGTTGCGTGCAGAGGGTTCATCGAACCACCTTCAAGCTATTTCTCTGTGGTTGCACTCTCGAAGAACGTGCGGGAAAAAGCAACACCTAAATCTGTTTTCTCTTATTTTATAACAATGATCATTTCTCCCTATGAGAGGTACGAACCGACAAAATATTTTCACATTCGGAGAAATAAGTTGGTAATCGAAATTTCGTGAAAAGATTCTGCTGAAAGCAAAAACACTTTGTTTTAATGATTGCCACCCCAAGTTGCATGTCGTATCTGTGGTACTCTCTCCCCTCCTTCGGTATAATACAAAATGAGCAGCCCTTCCCTGAACTTTTCGATGTTCTCTGCCAATACTGTCTGATAACGATTCCACACCGAGCCCCTGTGCTTCAGAAAAGGAAGCATGAACGTAGTGTAGATAGACTCTTTTGCAGACTTGTTACATGTTCTAAGTTTTCTACCATTAATTCTCAGTCTTTGGTTCGCTTGCCTCACAACATTAACTACGAAATCGTCACAGTTCAACGTATTCGTAACTGTAATCGTTAAGTATTTAGGTGAACTGAGAGCCCTTTGGATTTCTGTGTGATTTATCGTTTAAGTGAAATTTAGTGGATTCCTGTCAATAATCATGTGAAAGATTTCACACTTTTCATTATTTAGAGTCAATTGCCGCGTTTTCAACTGTACTGATATTCTGCCTAAATCATCATGTAATTGATTTTGATCATCTGATGGCATTATGAGACGCTAAATGACAACATCATCAGCAAACAATCTAAGACAGCTGCTCAGATTGTCTGCTTAATCGTTCATTCAGATTGGGAACAACAGAGGGCTTATAATACTTCCTTGGTGAACGCCAGATATAATTTGTGTTTTACTCGATGACTTTCCGTCAGTCGCTACGAAAAGTAACCTTTAGAATCGCACAACTGAGACGATACTCCATAGCCATGCTATGTAACGAGAAGTCGCTTGTGACGAACGGTATCAAGAGCCTTCTGGAAATCTAGAAATATGGTATCAGTGTGAGATTTTCTTTCGACAGAGCCATTCAATTCGTTTGAATGAAGAGCTAATTGTGTTTCACAAGTTTGTTATTTTCTGAATCAGTGTTCGCTATTTGTCAATAAGCCGTTTTTTTTTCGGGGTAACTTATAATGTTCCAAAATCCGACTTCAAATCGACGTCAGTGGATTACTCCTATTTCTCTTCTTGACTGTTGATGTGACTTATGCAACTTTCCAGAATTTGGGTGCGTTCCTTCCGTCGAGCGAATGGTTGTCTATCATTGCTAATTATGGAGCTACTGTATCAGGATAGCGTGAAAATAAGCTAACTAATATACAGACTTGACCGGAAGCTTTGCCTTCATTACGTGGTTTAAACTTTTCGCTTCACTGAGGATGTTTACTAAGTTACTTACGAGGGCAGCTTTTCTTCATTCGAATTCTGGAATATTTGTTTTATCTTCTTCGTGAAAGAAATTTCGAAAAAACCTTGTACAGTACTTCAACTTTAGTGGTACCGTTTTGGTAACATTACGATTGCTATGGTGCTGAGAAGGTATTGCTTGTGTCTTGCTACTTATGTCCAGAATCTCTTTCGATTTTCTTCGAGATTTCGAAACAGTTATATCACTGAAGCCCGCGTTACATTTCGTGATTCAATAAAACGTTCTTAATCGAACTATGCTGATTTTCTGCCCTTGGCAAACAACAGTCCTTCCCTTATTCGCTTTTCAATGTGTAAATAAACAAATGAAGATCCTTAACTTACACCTTTCTGGTTTTGACTTCCTATACAAATCTGTCAGTGTAGATTATTCTAATGCGGTTTGAAGACTGAGAGTAGGTTTCTATTTATCTCTGTTATCCATACCACACAGCGTAAAAAAGTATTTTATTTCACCCCACAATTTTATTCGAAACACGACCTCATTTGCATTTTGAAAGTGTTTGTCCGCTCCAGATACATGACAAACCATTGTTTCACAGGGTGTTTATATGGTCTAGTTCCAGAATGTGCCTTTTACCGTTGTGCGTGGCAATCAGATATTTTTGAGTCGACACCGGCATATTTCCACCACTTGGTGAAAATTATGTTATGAAGACTGTTAGTGAACTTTAGAATATTTATTTAGAATGAAACATTTGGCGTAATAAACGTACCTGAAATGCAGTTGTGGTGGTTTTTGTTATCATGTATAAAGTGCCAAAATACAGTGTCCACCCTTAGGATAAGGGTGAAAATCACTGAAATTCACCGTAGAGCTTTAATAACAAAGTGACTGACGCAGGTTGCTTCGATTGGTCTTATACACTGTTGCAGATTTCAATCAATTTTCCTACATGGAGGAAATAAGGCGGTTCGAGTTGATACACGACCGTGCAGGGCAGGAGTACATCGGAAAGTACAGGGGTAGGACAAGGGTACGGAAACACCGAGAGAAATACATGCTTGAACATTCTGTAGATGCCAGCCAAGTCTGCAAACAGCTCTGTTGTATTTGGCCACGAACGACACCGATTCAACGTCCTCAGTACGTTGGAAAAGCCAGTCCTGATGATAACTGTGTTCTGTATAGTCGTGAGTGCATTATGTCGCAGCTAAGTGAATTCGATTGTGGGAAAATTGTTACTGCTCCTATGTTGGGTGCTTCCGTAACCCATGTAGTTGAAGAGCTTCGTGTTTCCAGAGGAACCATATCGAAGATTTGTACCACGTACAGGGAAAGCGGAAAAACATCATCTGCTAAGATACAACAGTCACAAAAGTGTGCGTTAAGTGATCGTACAGACAGTTACTGAAGAACATTGTGACAAAAATAAGAAGACGACAGCTGCGCACTGAAGAACTGAATCTCGCACTCCCGAACCCTGTCAGCACCAAAACATCACACAGAAAAACTAGTGCTGAAGCCCCAAAACCTGATCTAGGGAGCAATGGAACGAAGTAATTTGGTTGGACAGATACTGTTTCAAACTGTTTTCAACTTCCGGCCGACACGAAGACAGTTTGATGATGATTTGGACAGGCATACCGCGGTATTCCAAGGGCCCTTGGGTGCTCTGGAAGACCACATTACTACCAAGGATTAATTGACCACTTTGGCTAATCACCCCAATATTTATTCCTCAATGGTGATGCTGTGTTCCAAGATGTCTGGCCCCTGTTCATAGCTCCCATAATCCAGAACTGGTTTTGTGAGCATGAGGATGATTTGTCCAATTTTTCCTCACCAGCAGAGTCGCCACATCACAGTGTTCTTGAGCTTCTGTGGTCTCTTTTGGAGAGGATGGAGCGTGATCGCTATCCACCTATCATCGTTACACGGACTTACCACTATCTTGCAGGAAGAGTGGTAGAAGATTCCCTTGAAAAGCACACGGGGCTTTTATTTACCCAGTCCGAGACGACTGGAAGCTGTTTTTAATGCCAACTAACAGGTGTTTTTGGTGCTTCCACATTTTATTCGTTCTCTGTGCTTCAGACACAGAGTCCTGCTCATCATTCTGACAGGTATCTGAGGTATTTCCTTGAGGTGGATATTTATATGGGATGAAACAGAGGCTCTGATACATCTGACTTGTCCATCGGTGAAGAGTACTGGAATCAACTGCGTCATGCGCATCCGTTCTCTTGCCCACACCATCTGACGTTCGGCTTCATCAAGGTAATGCACCGCTCCCGAATTGCGCCAGAGTGGTTAAATGTACGCTTACCAGTATACGAGTCGTAACGTTACGACCACCCCACACCCAATTCACCAATCCCTTCCCCAGTTACCTGACCTCACACCTACTGCGCACACGTGTGATGTTATAGAGCGATATGGATACATCTTGGACGATAGATAAGGATAGATGAAGATGAGCTACAGCTAATCTTTATAATTCTTTGGAAAATAACAGTTCCACAGATACACCTTAATTTTTTTACATTTTCTTCTTCACTAGAGCTTCATGGTCTCGGTATTTAGATGCGTATCGCTAAGTGCAGCTGTCGATAGCCCACTGTTAGTGTAGCGTTTATTTCGTTGGTGAACGGTTAGTGTGGCTGCCACGTAAATCCAGAGTGTCAGAGTGTGTTTGGATCTCCTGAGAATGATGTAGAATGGGGACTCATTCGTCAGAACAACGGATGGCACATAAAGTTAAAAGTCTATTCAAGAGCTAGAACGCCAATTATTTGGTGCTGCGTGCACGTACGTACCGAATAATAGTGCAAAGATGCATTTCAGAGCACATTAAAGGACAATGTTGTGTAAAACATTCTCGAACTTCTTGCCGCATCAGTTCAGGATAAAGTCTCGAGCTTTCGACAATTGCCTCCATCGTCTTCGTCAACTGACTGCCCAAATTCCTACTGTGGTGGCCTTATGTAGCCCAAAGACGGCTTCAAAAAAATGGTTCAAATGGCTCTGAGCACTATGGGACTTAACTTCTGAGGTCATCAGTTCCCTAGAACTTAGAACTACTTAAACCGAACTAACCTAAGGACATCACACCCACCCATGCACGAGACAGGATTCGAACCTGCGACCGTAGCGGTCGCGCGGTTCCAGCCTGTAGCGCCTAGAACCGCTCGGCCACCCCGGCCAGCAAAAATGGCTTCTGATTACATCATCATATCATAGATGGCACCATGACTTAATTATCGACCAATCAGAAACCGTCTGTGGGCTATTTAATCCCACCACAGCAACACTTTCGACAGTCAGTTGCTCCTGACGAAGACGATTGAGGTAATGGTCGAATGTTCGTGGTTTTACCTGAACTGTCGCGGCAAGAAAACTGAGAATATTTTTTACAACATTGCCGTCACAATAGACTTTGTTCTCACTGGAAGACAATCCATGCGTCTTACGACGTATATTCGGACGCATATGCCTCGCCACAGTGATAGGGCCATTTGTTTGAACAGTGAACCCTGTCGTAAGAATCAACTGCCAAAATACCATACCATGTATTAGGCGCTGATTGTGAACGTATCTTGTGACATGTAGAAACGAATTAAGTGATTGTATCAATAGGAGGATTTTGATAATGTTTGCGACAATGCGCTCGATATACTTGTGCGATTTGGCCATGAAAGTGATTCCGATCGATGTATGAGAATGGCATGTAAACTGTACAGTCCTGTAAAAGAATAGTTTCAGAATAGTGACGAATTTACCACAACGGTGTTACTTTAATTGACACAGTAACGACCATCCCCCCCCTCCCCACACCCCACAACGTCGAACTTGTACACTGTGTTGGCAAATTTCTGCCTTCCTACAAACGACGGTGTCATGTAGGGAGGAGAAGTTCTTCGCAGAAAGTTGAGGTAGGAATTTAGATCACTGTCGTTAAACAAACTTTCCAGTCACCTACCTGAGATGTATGGACAGGGAAGAGATTGTAAAGGAGTAGCAACGGTTGAGACCTTACCAAATTTTCTTACAGCTGGGCCACCTACGGCGGCTCTATTCTGATGATTAATTTAACTGCGGGGATTGGTGATGTCAGGATGCAACTTGATAGCTTCGCCGATTTAATAAGAACGAGCGCTCAAGAATAGATCTTCAAAACGAGAGCTAGTCGTCGAGGAAGAAATAAAAAAAATAGAACTGTGGAACTGTTGTCCACAGAAAAGTATTTTACAATCTCCGGTCTCACACATAGAACTACCCTTATAAAATAATGGAGAAGATACCATTTCCAACATGTAATACCACATTGGAATGCAGCATGTTATACAAATAAACACCAACAACCATTATGACCTGTCGAAAATGTTTTCGGTGTCTCTGCAGTCCATGCCACCATCGTCATATCAAACTGAAAGAGGCTGCCCCACGTCAGATGGAGCGCTGTTTAATGCGATTTCTCGGAAGTGGAGGTATCACTATTCGCAGTCCAGGTCACTCTGATTCCGCAGTCCCTAAAAGATAGGACGGTGCTACCAGCGGACAGATGCTATAAATGCTGGTTGGTATCGACCAGTCTCCCCCGGACGGACCCGTTCTCCAGCTCGCAGACCGAAGGCGAACGATTCGGAAATCGGAAAACACTGGAACAAAGGAGGCAAATGGGCAAGAGTCCTGGAGAAAAAGGAAGAGGGGCAGTGAGAGGGGACCCATTATTTTAACGGCCGCCATTCCGTTAGTGATTTATCTGAGGCACCCACCCTGCCCGGTCGTAACCTATCAGATGTCCACTAATACGGTCACTTCCAAAGCAGCGCTGAGGCCAATGAAAGGTCCGCCGCGCGCCTTAACGAACGCCGTAAATAACGTTTATGGACACGCAAATTCGCTTTCTGAAGCTCCGCGCCCTTGGAGGCGCGTCTCCATCCGCCCGCCGTCCTCCTCGCCTTCCAGTCGGGCGCCATCCTTCTTTCCTCTCGCTTTCGGGTGAGCACCTGCTGTCGAAGCGCGGCATCGATCAGCTGCCGCGACCTGAAGACGAATCTCGGCGTTCCGTGACTCGGTGGCCGATCTCTGGCCATTCGATCACGCACGCAGGCGAGATCCGTATCTGACGCCGCTCGCGGATTACATTGGGCAAGCGTTTAAAATGGGATACGCTGCAGCTGGGGGCCTTCCCGCTGGCGACCGTCATTAAACTAGTGAACACAACTCAAACAAGGAGTGGTGTTAGTGAATCTGTCTCTTCAAGAACTCCAAGCTACCAGTCATGTTAATAAACTGAGTGACCGAAAATCACTGTAAGGTTTGTCCTATTTAGAAAGCTCTGCCGTGAAAGACGCACTGCTATTGCCGCTAGGAGTGTGGACATGCTATCCAGTAATAGTTTTGGCCGTCCATATACCACTCGTCATGGCATTACAGTTAAAAAACAACGAAAATAACACGTTCATGGGTTTACATCTTACATGACTAGTTGTAAAGAAACTGGTTCTCTACTTCTGAACAAAAAAACCTTTTAAATAACAAAACATGACCTACACAAGGAATCTGACTACCCCTGTTAGTCATGGACAAAAAAAATGGCGTATTCTTTGTCAGAACGTGCAGAATCTTATGTGGGGCCAATAAGACGTCAATTTTAATCTAAATATGGTATGCCAATGTTTACGTAATAAAAAAATAAATTAGATAATTCAGTACAATTTAACGGGGCCAAATGAACAATTAAAGTCAATATAATTCCAGTAAACCTGCAAAAGTAAAAAAAAAAAAAGTATTGTAGGGGCCTCATAGACATCGCGCGTCTGCAGGATGCCCATGAAATACGTAATTTTGTTTTGAAGCTGACAGCCAATGAGAAAATAGGTGCAAAAATACTATTGGCCAGTTTTCAAGCAGTAATGGCGGACAGAATCAGCTGGTAATATACGTAATTTTATGGTAGGTAATTTTACTGCAGGTATGGTAGGTAATTTTACTGCAGCACTGAAAGACCTGAGTCGAAACAAGGCCCCGGGAGAAGACAACATTCCTTTAGTACTAGTGACGGCCTTGGGAGAACCAGTCCTGACAAAACTCTGTCATCTGGTGAGAAAGATGTATGAGACAGGCGAAATACCTTCAGACTTCAAGAAGAATATAATAATTCCAATCCCAAAGAAAGCAGGTGTTGACAGGTGTGAAAATTACCGAACTATCAGTTTAATAAGCCACAGCTGCAAAATACTAATGCGAATTCTTTACAGACGAATAGAAAAACTAGTAGAAGCCAACCTTGGGGAAGATCAGTTTGGATTCCGTAGATATATTGGAACACGTGAGGCAATACTGACTTTACGACTTATCTTAGAAGAAAGATTAAGGAAAAGCAAACCTATGTTTCTAGCATTTGTAGACTTACAGAAAGCTTTTGACAATGTTGACTGGAATACTCTCTTTCAAATTCTGCAGGTGGCAGGGGTAAAATACAGGGAGCGAAAGGCTATTTACAATTTGTACAGAAAGCAGATGGCAGTTATAAGAGTGGAGGGGCATGAAAGGGAAGCAGTGGTTGGGAAGGGAGTGAGACAGGGTTGTAGCCTCTCCCCGATGTTATTCAATCTGTATATTAAGCAAGCAGTAAAGGAAACAAAAGAACAATTCGGAGTAGGTATTAAAATCCATGGAGAAGAAATAAAAACTTTGAGGTTCGCGGATGACATTGTAATTCTGTCAGAGACAGCAAAGGACTTGGAAGAGCAGTTGAATGGAATGGACAGTGTCTTGAAAGGAGGATATAAGATGAACATCAACAAAAGCAAAACGAGGATGATGGAATGTAGTCGAATTAAGTCGGGTGATGCTGAGGGCATTAGATTAGGAAATGAGACACTTAAAGTAGTAAAGGAGTTTTGCTATTTGGGGAGCAAAATAATTGATGATGGTCGAAGTAGAGAGGATATAAAATGTAGACTGGCAACGGCAAGGAAAGCGTTTCTGAAGAAGAGAAATTTGATAACATCAAGTATAGATTTAGGTGTCAGGAAGTCGTTTCTGAAAGTATTTGTATGGAGTGTAGCCATGTATGGAAGTGAAACATGGACGACAAATAGTTTGGACAAGAAGAGAATAGAAGCTTTCGAAATGTGGTGCTACAGAAGAATGCTGAAGATTAGATGGGTGTATCACATAACTAATGAGGAGGTATTGAATAGAATTGGGGAGAAGAGGAGTTTGTGGCACAACTTGACTAGAAGAAGGGATCGGTTGGTAGGACATGTTCTGAGGCATCAAGAGATCACAAATGTAGCATTGGAGGGCAGCGTGGAGGGTAAAAATCCTAGAGGGAGACCAAGAGATGAATACACTAAGCAGATTCAGAAGGATGTAGGTTGCAGTAAGTACTGGGAGATGAAGAAACTTGCACAGGATAGGGTAGCATGGTGAGCTGCATCAAACCAGTCGCAGGACTGAAGACAACACAACAACAATTCTACTGCACAAAAAATAAAGTATGTACACTCTCCAAAAGAAGTTACACAGAAACATTAAAATGAAATTATGATGAGCAACAAAATGTCTGAGAAGAATTTTGAAAGAAAATTATTAATTGAACTTTAATTTGGCGGGTTTTCAACACTGTCAACAAGACGAAATAATGGGAAGCATATTTGTTGGAACTAAACAAAATTGAACCCTGATGTTGTGACAGTATTTTTAAAACAGATAATTTAACTGCAATTGTCTTTAATTCTGAAAAGAGAGAGCGTAATAATTTTCTTTTAATGTCTTAACTGTTGCTGCAGGCTATGCGATGACTGACGTCAGCGGTGGTCCGCGCAGTCGATGTTTGAAGTTAATCCTGGTTCGTGTCGTGAAGATAATGATGGATCCTCCTGTTTCATTAATATTCCAGTTACGGCGGTGGTCCACGTCTCCGTTACAGTCGAATCAGCTGGCAGCACTGCTGCGATAATAATAGTTCCAGTGTGTGCGTTGTCGTTACGCGCGCGACGTTTTATTATCAAAAGTTTATTAACCACGCGGTGCGGGTAGGTCGGAATTATGCAATTTATTCAGTATTTACGATATATAGCCGGTTAATGCCAATACTTCGTGTTGCCACAGGAAAACAGTCACATGTGTTTATCACTATAACAGTCCGTTAAACACCAGTTCAATTTACGTCGTCGTCTTTATGACAGTTTGGATGATATAATAAATGTTTCTTGATCAATTCATAGCACTGTTCTTTTACCTTACATTTTGGTTTGTTCCACTTTCACGCAATTCTAACGGTTAGTGTCTCCACGCGACAATGGCGTCTGGTTCACGGCTAATTGTCACAAGCTCACACAGTATGTAAAATCGTCACCGCGAACACTCGATATACTTTTCAGGTTTTACTGTTCACTTAATAATGCACGATTTCCTATTAACACAGCGGACGCACTGTAATTAATTGTTCCTCCGCGTATCACCGTCTTTCATGCCGAACTTTGCAACGTTTCTACACCCACGAACGGGCCACGATACCACCACAACTCGCACGCTCTCTATCGATAATCGTTCGCTCTCTCTCTCTCTGACACAGTACTTCTCCTAGCCTAACCAAAGATTTACAAAGCGTATAAAACAAGAACATTCATATTCGTACAATTTAAAATATAAAACAGAAGCAAAATGAATGAAGAAACAATGTGACGTATTAACAGATAAAGAATAGTTGAAATAAATGATACATACGTACTATGACAAGGTAAGGCACTAAAGAGAAAAAATACTATCGACTTTCGGGGAAAGCAATGTCTTTACATAGTTTGACGAAGATGTGACAGGTAGTCAGCCGTGGTGTTTTGGTGGCAGCCGTCCCAGTATGTAACAGGAGTAATTAAAGGAAAATCGCGATAAAACATTAATCAGAATTGCCAGATGAAGGTTGGAACCTCCAGTTTCCACAGTACAAAATTGTTTAAAACGGTGCGAAGTCATTCTGTTCAATCCTAGTGTACAATAGTGTTTTGCAAACTCTGTCAGAACAGGTCTCGAAGGGCCCAACGGTACTGACCGACCGCTGTGTTATCTTCAGCATATACGCGCCACTGGATGCGGCGGATACGGATGGACACGTGGTCAATATACCGATCTCTTGGCCGTTGTCAATTTTCGTGACCGGAGCCGCCATTTATCAATCAAGCAGCTCCTCAATTTGCCTCATAAGGGCTGAGTGCACCCTGTTTGCCAACAGCGCTCGGCGAACCGGACGGTCACCCATCCAAGTATTAGTCAAAACCGACAGCGCTTGACTTCCTTGACCTGACGGGAAGCGGTGTTACCACTGTGGCAGCGCCAGTGGCAGTGTTTTGTAAATACGTTATTTATTGATGTAAAAGGCTAGTGCCACATTTTTCATTCTCTTCTCATTACCATTTACTGCACACATTACACACTATGTCATATTGTTATTCAAAACGCATTATGAGCTGACAACTGAAACACAGCTGCAGTGTTTGGTTTCCATTTCGTGTATCAATGCATTGCTAGCTTCAAAATTTGCGTTAGTATTCCTGTATGATGAGTGAAATGTTGAGCTCAGAAAGAGGATAATATTTTAGTAACACAAGTAGCGCAGTTTTTGGAGCAGGGTTTTCCAAAAAAGAAAAAAAAAATGAAAAAATAGCATGAACATGTTGTATGAATTGAAAGATGTTTCATTAACATTATTATTGTTATTATTATTTACTGTGTTACATTTTTATCAAACCTCTATGTTTCATAAGTAATCCTTCACTATATAGAATGTACTGCTTAAGGGGACCCTAAAAGCTATAGATTCATTTTCTTGAAACCTACTAAAGATATTATGATGAGTTTTTACAGGTTGTTAAACAGGCATTATACAGCATTTTAAAATGTTTTGAAAGCAATGGAATGTAATATCAAAAATTAATTTTTTTGTGAATACTAATATTTTAACAAAAAAAACCGCAAATAACACGTCATAAAATCGTGTAACATGAAATTCAGCGGAAATATAATAAACATACATACTACAACAGCCTGTGAATGTTTGAGCCCGGTAGGTATTGTAGTTTTAAAGAAAGCGGTACTTATAATTTAAAAAAATGTAAATTTGAGAAACGAAGCTTTAAAATCTGTTACGTGTTTAGAACATTCCAGCTTCATAGGATGGATTGTTAGGGTCTTCAATCTCATCTGAAATTTTCTTTTTACACTTTTTTCTGTTGAAGTCTGTACTCATAAGCGTTTCTCATTCTTTCAGAGTCTATCGTAGCCATGGATTTAATTGTGAAGCATCCTAGTTTTAGTGCCAGCCTCTTCAAAACTTCACACTTAATCACATTTCCTTTATTGCAAAGAGCTGCTGCATCGTAGACTCCAAAATGTAGAGTACTAATTCGAATATACACCCTTTTGGGGGTGCGACTCCATATACATTATTCACACTTTCACTGCGATTTTGTGTTTTTTCACGTAGATAGTTCTCCATTAATGTTCAGTTTCATAATTCTATAAATTCCTTCAATAACCGCTACAGGTGAATTGTTGTGGTCATAGATTTCTCCTATATTTTTCAACTTATTGTGCTTACACCATAAAGATGGACAAGGTGGATATAAAATGTGCTCAGGTTTTGCATTTGTCAACATCGTATGAAAAATAATTCCCAAACAGCCTTTCTCATGTCACACGTGTGGCATTTTTCCTTATACAAAGCCTGTAATATCTCTGTAGTCTATGACATCATCTGTCAGCCTGTTACTACCACCAATAGGCTTTCCATCAGCAGGTTGCTCTCTTCCTAAATTTGTTTTGAGCTGCCTCAGTCTTGACCCTATTCTCTTCTGAAATGGACCAGTCCATTCGAACTTTCTCGCTCGGATGTCGTTGACATAAGGTTTCAATTCTTCAATTGTTTTGAAACTTTTGCAATCGCCATCACTTGGTAAATTGAAGTATCTAGCTTTGTACCATAAGACAGATGTTTCAAAAATTTTCTTTACATCTTCAAGTTCCATATCACCATTGTTTCCACTATAATTAGCTTGACATATTTCAGAATGTTTATTTTTAACTTTCTCAGGCTATCTGCAATATTTTGATGAAATTACGACATTAGTCACCTTTGCAGTGTCTCCATCAGTGGCTGTTAACACATCAGTGAGTGACTAATGACGACTTTTTGGCCAGGAATCGTCCAAGCCTACAGGAAGGTCCTTTTTGTTGACACTATCATTGTCACTAACAGCTTCTTTAACTGCTTTCTGCATAGTTTCTTGTGCAATATCTTCCACTACAGACCTTAATGTTTTACAGTGAATACTAAATTTTGTGGGAGACTTTGGTAAGTTCGTAAAACCAGACATCATTTGTCCTGCGGTTGCACCTTTTCCAGTAGAGAGAAAGGCCTAAACCAGTCTCAGATTAACTTCAAATAGCTATCCTGACTTACTTTGCACAGAGTACAATACTTTGTAATCACACATATCACATGAAAGCGTTATTTGACATGCAAGGCCAGTAAGTCGCTTGACTTGAAGTTCAAGACCTTCCTGATTACAATTCTTACACCTGAAAATTTTTGTAAAAATGTCTGACTGTACACTTATGTCAAATAATGCATTTAAATTGTTTTGATCTGTTTCCTGAGAACTTTTATAGTAGATAGTATTCAGTTTCCTCGTGGATTCATTGCACTGGGACGCAGTAGCCTCACTATCTGCCTCAGACCTAATCTCTGTATCTCTTCCAAAACTGCCTCTTCCCTTTGTCTTTCCGCTTTTTAAATGTGTTATTACTCACTCACGGTATTTTTGCTCAAAAATGATATTCAAACAAGAATTCGCCCACTCTACCTACTCAACACACTTGAGAATAACACACTCAAAATCGTGCTCGAAAACAACACAACAACAAATTTCGTTGTACAACTCTCTTATTTTCTGCCAGAGCTGCCAACCTCTGAACAGAACCCACACAACGCGAAATCCTTATCCGTATCGGCGAAGAAAGTAGAGTGAAGTTCAAAATATCTTAAAATCTTTCGGCGACAAACAAACAAAAACACTTGTCAAACGCATCAGAATACGTCCACAAAGAGCAGCTTAGGCCCTTCTTATTTATTTATTTTTAGGTGCTTAGACTGAAGGTAGATAAGTGATTCTTGAAGCAAATTAGAAAACTCGATAACATTTTAGTATGCAAAAAATTCCATATATTTCACATTTTCACGGTCCGGGTGCCCTTGAAAGATAATTTTTAACAGCTTTTTAAAATAAGTTCCTGACAGCAGCCGGCCGTTGTGGCCTAGCGGTTGTAGGCGCTTCAGTCTGAAACCGCGCTGCTGCTACGGTCGCAGGTTCGAATCCTGCCTCGGTCATGGATGTGTGTGATGTCCTTAGGTTAGTTAGGTTTAAGTAGTTATAAGTTATAGGGGACTGATGACCTCAGATGTTAAGTCCCATAGTGCTGAGGGTCATTTGAGCCGATTCTTGACAGTAATCAGATCTACTTGGGAAATTCATTGCGCATTTTCACAGTCTGGTAGAAACTGCTGTTCTAAGATTTATGCTTATTTTTTTCTCGGTACATTTAGGTTCAGTCTAGATCTTTTTCCGTTCACCTCCATACCTCAGTGGACAGAACATTTCGCTGCTATTCCGCGGACCTTGTAACGCCGGAAATGCATATCCTCCTATTTCCATCTATTGTACTATAAATTTTGTGCTTTCTTGTTACCTGAAGATATGACATTTCTGTGTCTTTATATATTGTAGTTGTTTTACTATATATATATATATATATATATATATATATATATATATGTCGATGTATAATTGGTTTGTTTTGTAAATATTATTTGTATTTTTATGCTGGGTCTGGCCTAGGGAAAGCTATGCTATCGAACGATTACATCGATAGGTCGTGTGGAGAACCAAAGTGTTTAGGATCTTTGGTAGTGTTAACTCTGCCGCGTGGAGCGCGGGCAAGGCAGAGTCTGGCTGGAGTACGGCGGTGGAGCAGGTGTGTTGAGTGACGCTCCCGCGAGTTGCCGCGCTTTCGGGGTTTGGCAGCATGTAATTGCGCTCGACTTGCTGTGGTAGTTTCCGGCATGGTGTCACGTACGGGAAACATTAGCTGGCACACATCAAGAGCCGGTTTCGCCAGGTGACCGTGTCGAGAAGCAGGCGCGCCAACATCCAACTTCTGCAACAGTTACGGCCGACAATAAGTGATTGTCGCCACCTCCTCGATGGACGACTTCAAACCTTCAATCAACCAACAAGGAAGACTGCATGGCAGACCTCAGATTTTGAAACTGTTCCATTTGCATCACTAAAATATAGCAACTTAGCATGAACCTTTGTTGCTCATTGTCCCAATTGCATTACCAAACAGGGACCCTTCCTTTTCTGAAATGAACCCGAGTGTCATTTAAATTCAAACGCCAGCATTAAAGTAATATCATTCCACTTCACTGCTTTAATTTCAAAGTTCAGTTAAGGTATTCATAGCTGGCTACAATATTTAGATTACACAAGCACAAATTAAGAGCGCGAGTTTTGTTACCATATTTTAGCTTACCTGTGACTGCAGCTCAGCTTGGTTCGTACTAAATTTTACTATTGTTAATTGATCAGAATCATTTAATTCAAGTTCAAAGTTAAATCCCTTATTTCTAAATTGCGTAGATTCAAGTAGCTTTTTAAATGATTGTTGAGGTAGCCCAAGACTAACCTTATTTTATTGAATTTCGCAGTGCTTCAGAAACAAAGTTCACTATTAATTTCAGCCACTAAATTAACTTTCAATTTTCCGGTTTTATTAATTCTTTTGCCAAATTAAGTCAGAGTGTAGCGAAATTTATTACTTCTGACAAACATTCAGATTTCACACAACACGTGTCAATCTTCAGTTGCCACGCTTTTAGTGCTAATTACATGTGCAATAACCTTTCTTTTTCAGTTATTATAGTAGTTGTCCATAGGACTGGCTACCGTAATTTTCCCCAAATCTCAAATATCTAATTAACGCGAGTTAATTGTTAACGTAACGACCGCAAATTTACTTTCTTTATTAACTTTACCCCTTTTCAAAATTAATTCCCACCAGTTTTGTTTACATTTTGTCTTTCATTTAGGTGTAACCCTTTCCTCCCTCTTTACCGACAGATTATCTTCGGTGACGATTGCTTTTCCCAAACTTCTATTAGGTACACGCGGTTTAATTTTTACTGTCATTAAGGTCGGTAAGTGTGGGGAAGGTTACAGCCTGGGTGCCATTTTCGGTGCTGCCAAAGATTTTTCTTTAGCGGGACGACTGAACCTGGCTTCACGCTGTCCTGTCAGGCCAACTAAGGGCTACTTGAGCGAAAAATAGAAGCTCCAAGGTCTGCAACGTCGCCAAAATGCTGGGAGAGCAGTGTGGCGAGCCCAGGCCTGTCCATACCGCGTCCAGTGCCGCCTCTGTCGCAGGATGACACGGCGGGCGGTCACCAGGATTGGCCCATCAGAGCCAGTATGCGGAGATTTGTTTCCGATAGATCTTGCTGCAGGTGAAAGTCTACCATACCCTGAAAATTTTAAATCTGAGTGTTCCTTAAAAAGACTGAACATATCTTTCTTTGAAATTCATCCCAAAATTACTGAAAATAGTCCGCTGGAAACGCCATATGACTCAAATATTTCTAATGTGGCAGAACTTTTACATGAAGAGATTCTCACCAGAGAGAGTGAAAAAAAGAAAAGAAAAAGAAAAATAGACACAGAGGAAAGAGGGGGGGGGGGGATTTAGGAACACACACACACACACACACACACACACACACACACACACACACACAGAGAGAGAGAGAGAGAGAGAGAGAGAGAGAGAGAGAGAGAATTCTCCTTTCGAGTACTTTCAGCACTTCCGTCAAAGCTTTACTTTTCATCTGCAACTCAGCATCTAAGTCAAACATGTCTATCTCATTCAATACGTCTTATTAGGCTGTAGGGACGAAAGTCATGGGCTAGCGATGAGCACATATGTAGAGGGTGGTAATATAGACTCTATATTACAGAGTGCACAAGGAATAAAAGGGCAGTGCATTGGCGGAGCTGTCATTTGTACTCAAGTGAGTCATATGAAAAAAATTCAGCTTTGTTTACGGCCACGCAACGAGAATTAAGGGACTTAAACGCGGAATGGTAGTTGGAGCTAGGGACCTTGGGTATTCTACTTAGGAAATCGGCAGAGAATTCAATATTACCAGATACGTAGTGCCAAGAGCGTGCTCAGGATATCAAATTCAGGCATTACCTCTCACCCCAGACGATGCAATGGCCGACGTCTTTCACCTAATGACCGAGATCAGCGGCGTTTGCGTAGAGCTGTCAGTGCTAACATACAAGCAACACTGCGTCGAGTAATGGCACAGTGCTATGTGGGACGTACGACGAACGTATGCCTTCGCAGAGGGCGGCGAAATTTGTCGTTAACGGGCTATGGTAGCAGGCGACCGACGCGAGTGTCTCTGCTGACAGCACGACATCACCTGAAGCGCCTCTCCTGGACTCGTGGCCACTTCAGTTGGAAGCCAGTGGCCTGGTCAGATGAGTCCCGATTTCAGTTCGTAAGAGCTGATCATATGGTTCCAGTGTTGCACAGATACTACAAAGCCATGCACCCAAGTTGTCAACAAGGCACTGTGATACCCGGTGGTGGCTCCATAATGGTGTGGGATGTGTTTACTTGGAATATGCTGGTTCTCTAAGCCGACTTAGCCGATCTTTGTATGGGAATTATTCTGTTCGGCTACTGGGAGACCATTAGAAGTAATTCATGAACTACTTGTTCCCAAACAACGACGGAATTTTTGTGGATAACAATGCCCCATATTGTCGGGCTACAATAGTTCCCGACTGGCTTGAGGAACACTAGCCAGTTTGAGTGAATCGCTCGGTCATCCAGATCACCCTACATGCATCCCATCGAAATTCTGTGTGACATAATGGAGAGGTCAGTTCATGCACAAAATCACGTACCGGTAGCACATTAGCAATTATGGACGACTATAGAGGCGGCACGGCATAACATTTCTGTGTGGGACTTGCAATGACTTGTTGAGTCTGTGCCCCGTCAAGGTGCTGCACTACACCGGAGGCAAAATCGGCCCGACACGATATTAGGAGGTAACCTGTGACTTTTTTCACCTCAGTGTATAACAGACTCACGATTTAGGACGTTTTCTACTACGTATGAGAGGCCGTCAAATAACATTCAACAAAAATTATCAACAGTTGTATCTTAAAAGGAGTACATGTGCCGCACTGCGGCCTGCGTTGGTGCCGTTGCTAGGTTGACACCGTTTAGTTGGTATAGTGTAACACTGCGCTAATGCGCACGATACTCTTTAAAGCCTGTACTATGGTAAGTTGACGGGCTTCACCTTAAGAGAAAGGATTTTTGTATAGATTTTGACCGCGTGTACCTGAGTGGAGGCAAATCAGACGTACACCCACGCAGTAATAACAATGATACGTCAAGCAATTCCGGAGTGCAACCACACGTTAGGACGGACAAGAAACAACACAGCAGATGCTACCAAATTGTTAATAATACGGTCGCCAGCCTAATTAGGCATTAACTGAGTTTCTTCCCTGTACAAGTTGACGTACGTTCATACAAAACAACACGTAATAACACTGCATAATATGGTAAATTTTAGAACCAGAAAATCTACTGAACTAATAATTTCACTCTCTGTGCTAATATGGACAAGCCATAAATACACAACAATACACTATAATGTTTACTACAAACTTCGTTCTGTCTGATTAAAATCGGGCATAGGTTACCCTATAAATAGCACTTTCGAAACACACATACAATGTCAATTTTGAAAAAGGTAAAACACTGATAAATTTTGGTTTTATATTGACTTTAACTTTGCTGGTCAAATCAGTTCAGTATACTTCAGAATTCAAATGAATAGAAAAGAAAAGGGGGGGGGGGGACCCTGAAACTGTTATGATCACTGTATTGAAAATTTTGATTATTGAAATCATTAAGCACTCAAGATTTCCAATATATAAGTTACTACTCTTTTTAGCTTATTTCTTGCTCATTTAATTACCATTATATCTGCCTCAAAATAATTAAACTTCATTACTAAACCAATTTCAACATTATCTTCCAAATTTGTCAGACCTTTGTTATTTACCTATAGATTCATTAACAACAAAGTTCTTTAAACATCATTCTAACATAACTAGGTCTGCAGGTAATTATTATTAACATAAACTTTAAATCTTCATCTCGGGACACTCGGATTGCACAACATGTGGAAAGGACCCTGCCTAGGTTAGCTGTGAGGATAATTAAATGATAGTACAGTTCTGGTAAAATTTAAGTTGTTATTGAACAGTATGGAACAAAAATAACACTGGTCCACACGAATACAGTACTAAAAGTTTCAACCTGTTCGTATCGCTGCGGCGGTCGGCAGGCGGCGAGATGGCGAGGCACAGAGCACACATACAATCACAGCAATGGCTCTTGATGTATCGGCACTTTGCTTCTTCTTAGCGTCGCCATACTTTTCAGTTTAGTGCCTATGGAATATTGCCATGCTGTATAGGCGTCGTAAACGGAACATCCGAGGCTCAACGAAATCACGTTTTCCAGGAGAGTCTCCTCGATCTAGAACGTGTTTCTCAGACCGACGCCCAACTCCGACTACTACTGCTGAGCCCGTTATGCCATGCAGCGCCCGTGTGCATTTTCCCGCTCTCGCCTGCCATCCACCTTTTACCGCTCCCCTATAGACAGGGTACCCACCCGAGGTTTTCGTGCTACATATCCTAATACATTGCCTACGTATGGACCAGACACACAATTACAACTTTGACATCTTACAATAGTCCCAACGTTTCTTACATTTCATTTCTGTTATAATATTGCTTGAAATTTGACATAAACATTAATACTCACACCGAAAATTGTTTACAGCTTCTTTAACACAATGGCAAGAAAAGAAAAAGAAATGAAATCAGAACATCGATTACACTAATTTATCGAAAATCAGAAGAAAAAATTTACTATATGTACAATAGTATAGCGTTGGTGTTGTTACGTACAATAGTTACGGCTGTCTTCTTCTTGTGTTCATTGGCGCCACTCCATTTGAAAGCGTTGTCTGTCCACTAGTGGCAGCAGCGGTGGTTATCGACACCTAGTGACGGTGGTACTATCTTTGGGGTGACGTTGTGGTGTTTCCGTGTGGTGTGAGTAGGCATTTCGGATGGGGACAGACGAGCAGCCAGGTCCGCGCAGCTCAAGAACTGGCCGGGACCGCTGGTGGCACACGCATGCGCTGCCGGATGGAAGGGCTGCAGTTGCGAGGGGTGCAACCTCGTTGTCAACCGGACCCAGGAAGTTTGAGTTGAGTGGACCTTAATTCAAGCAGTGAAACCTCCACCATTGTGAGATCTCACCATTTGCTTGCGTGCTGCTGTTCGCAGTGTCACCGAGGCGAAGAACAGCGAGTGGAGCGTTTGGTGAAGGCGAACCTAATTATTAATTGTTGCATTCTATATGTTATTATTTGTGAAGTTCAAATAGAGGTATTTTCCTGCCTAGTGGCTAACGCCCCAGTTACCTGCCCTGGAGCTTATTGTACGTTACAGCAGTGAACTTTTCCTCGCCTTGCCGCTGCTGTCCGGTAAGGCGTGTAGTTCGACAGCTTCCTTGATTTGTGGGCCAGGTGGTGTGTGTGTGTTTTTTTTCCTACTCTGGTAACAATAATTCCTTTTTCCTTCCAGATGCTCTAAACACTGGAGTCTGAAGACGTAGTGGTGACCACCGGTTCCGGCTTGGGTGTGTTATTCCATCATTGGATTGTTCATCGGACGTTAGGTAGATTCAGCAAATGATTATTGGTCATGCGTTTAAACTGCCACTTGTCTGAGTTACCATCTCGTGAAGGTAATGCAACTCTTGAGTGCCTGTCTCAGCGCTTGCGAAGCTTCGAGGGACTTTCCCAGGTCGATCCTTGGAGCAACGTCTGTGCCACTCCCATAGTTTCTGTTTTTTCGGAGATATATCTCCAGTTGCTCTAACAGATTTAGGGTCTTACCATTGACTTCATTATGTAGCACTACCAAATTGGTTTCTTGACTGTTGATGACATGTTTCGTGTCCAACATATGTTGTGCAATGACTGATTTTTCTAAGTGGTATTAGACAAATTACACAGGTTCCGAAATCATCATGTACTTAATAAACACGAAAAGTTGTGACTGAAGGAATTTTATAATTCATATCTCCAGTATATTGTCCTATATTGTTTGTTATTATACGTTGCGTTTGGTCAAAGCGGACGTCACATAGACCCCCGTGCAAGTTCATTGTCTTTTTGTTTTTTTTTCTTCTTATTATTACAGAGAGCACGCTGAACTGAACGTTCTTCGGCTATCAGTGCACGCGTCCTAGACAGACCTAAAGTTCCCACTGTCTATATCCTATGCCACAGTCCCTTACATTCATAACTCGAGGCTCGCAGCACAAGGATATGGACAGTGCGAATCATGGAAGTTTGGATCGGTCTGGGAGACGTGCATGGATAGCCGAAGCCGTTAAGGCGACCTCTCGAGTAAAACGGAAAATCTGGGTTCGTGTCCCAGTCTGGCACAAATTTTCATTGTTGTCATTCCCTTATACAGCTGATCAGCTGATGTGTTAGTATTCGCAACTGTTAATACATTTCATGTAATACTTGAACTCTTGGGTAAAATACAAGTTACTCAGGCTGACTGCATAAAGTAATATATAAATACAACTTAGACAACGACGCCCACAAGGTTTCTTGTAAAATAAGAATATAAATTAATCTTGTATAAAGTTAAATCACGGAAGGACAGCACAAATACTGATAAATTAAAAGAACGGGGCTCAAATCCGCTAAAGAAGAATGATTGCAGTGATAAAACGAGAAATGCGGAGGCACTTCGCAGAGTCAGATAGGAAATAGGTGTATAGTGAACACTAACTTGAGAAAAGGAAAGGCTCATGAGACAAGTTAAGTCTTCGTAGTACATCTCGTGGTACTAAAGGTATCCATAGACAGCAAAAATCTGTAGAAGAAATATATATATATATATATATATATATATATATATATATATATATATATATATATGCTACTCTGAGATATTGGCAAAAGCGATGAAATAGTGGACTGTCGTATCATACTAGTTGTAAAACAGATTTTTTTAAAAAAAGGGGCATTTGTACCCAGGAAAAATTGAAGGTTGGTAGTATATCATTTGGCAGAGATTGTCATTTTGCATCTTAAACTGAAATATACTTTGGGGCCTACGTGTTATAGTAACAATTCTGATTGAATTATTTTCGCTTAATCAATGGCGGGACTATTTCAACGAAATAATAATGTTAACCAAATGATAAAGGACTTATTTTGAACTGGCGGTATTATTAATGAAATGTACTATGTCAGAGAAGAAATTTTATTTACTGCGTTTAGAATGTAGTCCTGAAGTTTGAATAATTCTCACAAAGATATTAAGCAGACCACTCACTAAATTTTATCTTATAGATGCTAGAGTTCAAGAATTTATTTGGGTTTAACCTTTCATGTTGTTTTCGCGAGACTACTGCATAGCTCATTATTGATAGAAAGCATTTGGTACTCGCTCTATTTAGAAATTGTTGTCGTAGACATCAGTCCAAAGACACTTTGATGTAGCTCTCCATCGTACTTTACCCGTTTCCTTAGCTACAGGAAGAATACTACGAGAGCTGTACGGCAATTCTTTGGCGTTAACATGTTTACCAACACCTATTTTACAAGCTTGGTTGGGGGGGGGGGGGGGGGGGGGCTTGATGGGTAAAAGTATTTCCGCGTTTCAGAAGACGCATGCTTATCACTTTTATCACTTCCGTCGGCATTCTGGCATAATTCATTGTTTAATATCTATGACAGCGCACCATTAGTTATAATAATATCCCAGAAGCATTTTTGACAATCTTACGAATTGGTTTGAGTGCTAACCTTATCTCTCTAAAATATAGCCAGAAAGAGCCTTGATCCCGAATCACTTTACTTTTTTCGTGCTTAATCAAATGAAGATTTCTTATTTTGTTCTATTGCTTGTCTTAATACATGTGACGCTGCTGTATTTCCTCTGATGGAATTCATTTGGTCTTGGCAGACTACACAACGTATAGGTCTTTAGTGACCAACTACAACTTCTTTTCACGACCGCGACTCCAACACGGTCGCGTGGTACGCGAGGTAAGTGCTCTTCCGCTTGAAAGACCAACTCAGAGTTTACTACCACGTCTGTCTCACACTATCCTGAGTAACCTATGTACAAATTAGGTTCAGCTTGGAGTTATGTTACCACTGTCTCAGGATCATTACTGAAATGTAATTCCGTAGCCCTTGTAGGGACAGCCACTGCGTTCGTCACGTTTATGGCAACTTGAAACTACGATACTCCACCGGTATTGTATGAGAGCCGCTCAAGACTGAGGAAATGAAAAAGAAAAGCAAACGGGGAATCTAAATATCGCATAGTTTTGTATCTAGGAGACAGTCGAAATAATGTGACTCAAAGAGTACTGAGACCTGGTACCAAGGAAGGCAGGATTGGGTTACGATTGTGGACGGGGCCGTAATCAATTGCTGTTGGTTAGTTTATTTTTCAATCGCGTACATTTTATTTGGAAACAACAAATAAAAGGTGACAATAAATTAAGAAGTGTTCCACGGCTGAAGGCCTTAATGACAACGAATTCAAAACTATTTCTCGTCTGAAGGCCCCAATAGTGATAATTTAAAACTGTTTCATGGCTGAAGGCCTGAATAGCAATCTTAAGAGCCAGTTAAACTACTTCAACCTGCAATTACAGTTATTAAAATATTTTTAAAAAGAACAGTCATCAAAACGTCACTGCTAAAATACAATTGTCTAATTAAAATTTTTAAGACAAGTAACACCCACGGCTGAGGGCCTCAATGACAGCAAATTCGAACTATTTCTCGGCTGAAGGCCCCAATTGTAATAATTTAAAAACTGTTTCACGGCTGAAGGCCTGAACAGCAATCTTTTAAGAAACAGTTAACTTCTTCAACTTGCAATTAGAGTTATTAAAATATTTTTAAAAGAACAATCATCAAAATCTCACCGCTATAATACAATTGTCTGATTAAAATTTTAAGACAAGTAACACTCAAGGCTGAAGGCCTTCATGACAACAAATTCAACTATTTCTCGGCTTGAATAGCAACCCTTTAAGAACCAGTTAAACATCTTCAAACTTAAAATTACAGTTATTTTTTTGAAGAAATAATCATCATATCTGACCAAATCAAGGAGATGTGGGGAAGGGGGGGGGAGGGCGCAGACTTTGCTCCAAGGATCGACCTGGGAAAGTCCCTCGAAGCTTCGCAAGCGATGAGACAGACGCAGCTCGTGGTCGTGCGGTAGCGTTCTCGCTTCCCGCGCCAGGGTTCCCGGGTTCGATGCCCGGCGGGGTTAGGGATTTTCTCTGCCTCGTGATAACTGGGTGTTGTGTGATGTCCATAGGCTAGTTAGGTTTAAGTAGTTCTAAGTTCTAGGGGACTGATGACCATAGCTGTTAAGTCCCATAGTGCTCAGAGCCTTTTTTTGATGATACAGATTTCGCAAGAGACAGTTATTTCAATAATTTTAAAGACAAATTCTGAAGTTATTTCCTGTATATGTCAATTTTTTGCTAATTATATCTTTAGTTCTACGAATAAATTCGTCTTTGGCCACACCATGTACAAAAACATCTGTGAAGTGTTTACAAACATGTGTAAGAAAGTGTCCCTCTTCAATTAAGCAATTAAGAGACGTGTACGAAACATATGGAGAAAAGAAAGTTTGCTTGTGCTAAAACGTTAAAGACCCCTTCCTTGAATTATGTGGTAAGTTTACGCTGTTCATATTTTCCACTATTTCGCACGTATTTTCAGCGTTTGACTTACGAAACTCAGAACCTAATATCAAACATTTTTGTGACAGGAATACGCATTACACCTCATTCAAGAGAAAAAATAAAGCATGTTTTAAGGCAAATTACACCTGTTGATCGACCCACAGGGTCCGAAATCATCGTGTACTTAATAAAATTTTGCAAAAACAGACATAATATCTTATGGGATAACAGCAATCAGTCATTTTATAATGTTACTTAAAATCCGTCTTGATTGCAAATTTTTTTATTATTCATATGACCGGTTTCGGTTCATTCAGAACCATCTTCAGATCTGATATTTCAGTTACAGGAGTAACCCATCCAAATCCAGCAACTTTCACACGCTACGTCACATGCTACGTAGCATGTGAAAGTTCCTGGATTTGGACGGGTTACTCCTGCAACTGAAATATCAGATCTGAAGATGGTTCTGAATGAACCGAAACCGGTCATATTAATAATAAAAAAATTTGCAATCAAGACGGATTTCAAGTAACATTACTTAATAAAACCCGAAAAGTTGTGACTGAAGGTGGTTTATAATTCATACCTCCAATGTACTGTACACAGTCACGTTTGAAGTAGCGAAATATGGATTGAATTAAAATAGAAAAACAGGAAAGAAAGGCTACCATTCGCAGCAAGTGGGAAATCCGGGTTCGAGCCCCGGACCGAAAAAATTTTCGTATGTCACTAATCGTTAGTATATTTATATGTAATGCAGGCGGTGCCCAGATATTCACACTCAGTGAATTTATTTCAAAATTATGGTTTCCCGTTGATTATTCGATTTGTTGGACTTACAGTGTAGACTATTGATGTATTTACTTTGGAGTACGTGTTAAATGAAAATTTTCTGTTTGATATAGTAATGGTCGAATTTTCATGCTGTGTCTCCTTGAAATGTTTTTGACAGCGGGTCGACGCAACACCACTCTTTCATATTTAACTGGAAATCTTTTAAATTTGATATGTTGAGGTTTCATTGGTAATTTTCTTTCATTTACTTGACTTTCTCCAGTTTCACAAATGGTTCTGAGCACTATGCGACTTAACTTCTGAGGTCATCAGTCGCCTATAACTTGGAACTAATTAAACCTAACTAATCTAAGGACATTACACACATCCATGCCCGAGGCAGGATTCGAACCTGCGATTGTAGCGGTCGCTCGGCTCCTGACTGTAGACTAGAACCGCACAGCCACTCCGGCCGGCTCCAGTTTCACACTCCAAAACGAAACTTACAAGAAGTTAGAAGAAAACTTGGCAAATTGTCTTACCTAGATGACATGTTACACTATTTGTGCCTTGTACTTTAACACTTCCATCTCCTCGCTAGCTACAGTATTTCACTACTGAGATATGGGCAGTTAAGCGTGTGACGAATGGATGTGATTCAATCTCAATGGAGCCAGGTCTATTTGAAAGGGTGCGGGATTTGCAGCGAAGAAGGGCTGCAGGTTGTGTCATGGTGCGGGGTAATCATATACAGTACTGTCCTTAGTGTCTAGACCGAGCGAGGTGGCGCAGTGGTTAGACACTGGACTCGCATTCGGGAGGACGACGGTTCAATACCGCGTCCGGCCATCCTGATTTAGGTTTTCCGTGATTTCCCTAAATCACTCCAGGCAAATGCCGGGATGGTTCCTCTGAAAGGGCACGGCCGACTTCCTTCCCCATCCTTCCCTAATCCGATGAGACCGATGACCTCGCTGTCTGGTCTCCTTCCCCAAAACAACCCAACCTAACCTTAGTGTCTACTGCGTCGCGCTCTATCAAAACTACGATTCGGTGCTTTTCGTACAGCACGTAAGGAACATGGCGAACTGTAGGATTACCGGTAGTACTGGTAACACTGTAAGGGTAACAAACATAAATGAATGTGTGAGAGCCGCGTGGGATTAGCGAGCGATCAGCCGGCACGGTAGCTCAGCGTGTTCGGTCAGAGAGCTGGTTGGCCTCTGTAATAAAAAACTGAGTGGAAGGATCAACAAACGAACTTTAATGGACGTCATGTGACGTCCGAAACGGCCAAACCCAACGACCAAAAAAAATTTCAAAAGAAAAAAAAAGCAGTCTAAGGCGCTGCAGTTATAGACTGTGCGGCTGGTCCCGGCGGAGGTTCGAGTCCTCCCTCGGGCATGGGTGTGTGTGTGTTTGTCCTTAGGATAATTTAGGTTAAATAGTGTGAAAGCTTAGGGACTGATGACCTTAGCAGTTATGTCCCATAAGATTTCACACACATCTGAATTTTTTTTTTTTTTTTTGAATGTGTGAGAGAGAAACAGGAAGCCGCCGACTTTCCTTTGTTTTTTGCTTGTTGTTTCTTTTGCACGTTGTTAGAACCGCACGTCGTACAGTGTTCGTCCACTGTGCTTTTTATGCTTATGTTTTGCTTTTATATAAGCAAAGCAATTGCTTTTCGTGCAAGTAGAGTTTTTATGGACTAACATAAGAAACCTGTGTAGTTATCATTGTTATTTTCTACTCGATGGAACGTTCTTCCATCACGATCGAAATAAAGGGCTTCCCTTTGTTATTGACAAGTTGCAAAACTTTCTTATGAGTAACAGAAACGTGTTTTATATAAGCTCGACGAAGTATTGAAGCGATGTTTGATAAGTTTTTGTTTTTCTTTTTTAAAATTTTGTATTTCTTTTGAGGAAATTACGTTTTCAGCGCTATACGATAAATCTGACCTCTTTTTATTTTTGCTATAACATCCCTCTGTTTCATGTCATAAATCAACAATTTTTTTTAATAAAATTTGAATTAAGCACCGAAAATTTCAATTTTGCTGTAAATACTATTTATTTTTAAGTAACAGACAGGAGAATAACTACGTAACAAAGACGTTTCGTAGTTATGCGGTCCTTTATATATCCTCACTCGGTTTCTAGAAAGTGACCGCTTACGATTTCTACGGGCGCCTAGAATACTATTTATTTTTAAGTAACAGACAGGAGAATTACTACGTAACAAAGGCGTTTCGTAAGTTATGCGGTCCTTTATATATCCTCACTCGGTTTCTAGAAAGTGACCGCTTACGATTTCTACGGGCGCCTAGCAAGACACTCAGCGAAGATGCAAACAAAGCAATCGAAATGAGGTAACGCCCTATATGTAAGCAACACACATAACGCACAGGTAACACGGTTACGATCTTAACTGACTGACAGCCTACTAGGAAAACTGCCGCCGCCTATGCTCACTTACGATAGTCTACAACTGCATCCTCTACACAACAGAGAGACGGGAATCAGAAGACAGTCTGACTCTTATCTCAACAGGTCTACATCTACATACATACTCCGCAATCCACCATAAGGTGCGTGGCGGAGGGTACCTCGTATCACAACTAGCATCTTCTCTCCCTGTTCCACTCCCAAACATAACGAGGGAGAAATTACTGCCTATATGCCTCTGTACGAGCCCTAATCTCTCTCATCTTATCTTTGTGATCTTTCCGCGAAATATAAGTTGGCGGCAGTAAAATTGTACTGCAGTCAGCCTCAGATGCTAGTTCTCTAAATTTCCTCAGTAGCGATTCACGAAAAGAACGCCTCCTTTCCTCCAGAGACTCTCAGTCGAGTTCCTGAAGCATTTCCGTAACACTCGCGTGATGATCAAACCTACCAGTAACAAATCTAGCAGCCCGCCTCTGAATTGATTCTATGTCCTCCCTCAATCCTACCTGACAGGGGTCCCAAACGCTCGAGCAGTACTCAAGAATAGGTCGTATTAGTGTTTTATAAGCGGTCTCCTTTACAGATGAACCACATCTTTCCGAAATTCTACCAATAAACTGAAGACGACTATCCGCCTTCCCCACAACTGCGATTACATGCTTGTCTCACTTCATATCGCTCTGCAATGTTACGCCTAAAAATTTAATCGACGTGACTGTGTCAAGCGCTACACTACTAATGGAGTATTCAAACATTACGGGATTCTTTTTCCTATTCATCTGCATTAATTTACATTTATCTATATTTAGAGTTAGCTGCCATTCTTTACACCACTCACAAATCCTGTCCAAGTCATCTTGTATCCTCCTACAGTCACTCAACTACGACACCTTCCCGTACACTACAGCATCATCAGCAAACAGCCGCACATTGCCATCCACCCTATCCAAAAGATCATTTATGTAGATGGAAAACAACATCGGACCTACCACACTTCCCTGGGGCACTCCAGATGATACCCTCACCTCCGATGGACACTCACCATCGAGGACAACGTACTGGGTTCTATTACTTAAGAAGTCTTCGAGCCACTAACATATTTGGGAACCAATCCCACGTGCTCGTACCTTAGTTAGGAGTCTGCAATGGGGCACCGAGTCAAACACTTTCCGGAAGTCAAGGAGTATGGCATCTGTCTGATACCCTTCATCCATGGTTCGCAAGATATCATGTGAGAAAAGGGCGAGTTGCGTTTCGCAGGAGCGATGCTTTCTAAAGCCGTGCTGATGCATGGACAGCAACTTCTCTGTCTCAAGGAAATTCATTATATTCGAACTGAGAATATCTTCGAGAATCCTGCAACAAACCGATGTTAAGGGTATTGGTCTGTAATTTTGAGGATCCGTCCTTCTACCCTTATTATATACAGGCGTCACCTGCGCTTTTTTCCAGTCGCTCAGGACTTTACGTTGGGCAAGAGATTCGCCATAAATGCAAGCTAAATAAGGAGCCAACGCAGTAGAGCAGTCTCTGTAAAACCGAATTGGAATACCATCAGGACCTGGCGATTTATTTATTTTCAACCCATTCAGCTGCTTCACAACCCCAGAGATGTCTATCACTACGTCCTTCATACGGGAATCTTTACGAGACTCAAACTACGGTATGTTTGTACGATCCTCCTTGCGTGGAAGATTTCTCAAGTGCCAAATTTAAAGGTATCCGGTATCCGGACATATCATTACAAGAACTTTTCGACTTTTGGCCAATGCTACTACTACCTGTAGGAATATGTGACCCGTTTTTTTAAACGCACATTCCTACTTGTTGTGGAGGAAAATAACTCGCTTCCCTACAGTGCGATGTGGCATCCCGCGCCTGTGGCGTGGACGCTCCGTTACCCTGCGGATGACTCGCAGTTCGACCACCGGCTAGAGGCACGTGCCTTCCCCGAGCAGAATCAGTGATTACCGCCAGCCATCACATAAATAAAGCGTTGCGGCCGCTATTGTATTAATTACTAATTACGTTGCACCATGCGCCGCCGTACAACGAATGTCCTATGAAGTGTAATTATCAAAATTGAATTGAATTAATGACACCGAATACTGTAATCAGGTGAGATTGCAGCGGTCGGCCGGCGATACCCTAATTAAAGCGTATTGCCGGCCGGGTCGCCCTAGCCTCGCCTGCGCCGCGGCTGTTGCTATTTGCTCGGATGGCAAGCACTGTGTGCCACCTCCCCCCCTCCCCCCCCAGTCCCCCTTTTCTGTCGCCCCCCCCCCCCAAACCCGCCCACACTGTAACTGACAGAGGGAGCAGTCGGAATCCCGTTCCGATCTCTCTAAGTATCGGTTCACAATCTGGCGGCTAGAGTAGCTGGCTGAGGCGGACTCTTGGAAGTCAGGTTATTAGCTCACAGCGTAGCGTGCACTGCTGGTAGGCACTCTCGTTGGCAAGTTGAACAACGTAGGTAGACAACGACGAGGGCAAATTCCTATTAAGGCCTTGGCTTCAATAGTGTCATAAACTTGCTACACCACGAAGATGACGTGCTACTGACGCGAAATGTAACCGACAGGAAGAAGATGCTGTGATATGCAAATGATTAGCTTTTCAGAGAATTCACACAAGGTTGGCGCTGGTGGCGACACCTACAACGTGCTGACATGAGGAAAGTTTCAAACCGATTTCTCATACACAAAAAGCAGTTGACCGGCGTTGCCTGGTGAAACGTTGTTGTGATGCCTCGTGTAAGGAGGAGAAATGCGTGCCATCACGTTTCCGACTTTGATAAAGGTCGCATTGTAGCCTATCGCGATTGCTGTGACATGGCGAACTGTCATCCATAAATATTCCATCTTTGTTTGGAAATATTAAGTCCGTGAATGCCCATTGTAGTGACTTGGCAATAGAGCCAAGCCACTCGGAGGTAGCCGAAAGGCACGCGTTAAGCTCACGCAGATTGGCGTGAGGTCTGGAACAGTTAAGGGAATTAATAGTAGCAAATAAAGTACGAAGATCTTGGAATACTTAACTTTAATCCACAATTGTAGAACATCTCTCGTTACTGTACAAGCTTCACAACATTAATTATCAAATGCTATGGCGCCTTGATAGGTCGTAGCAAATGACGTAGCTGAAGGCTATGCTAACTATCGTCTCGGCAAATGAGATCGTATTTGTCAGTGAACCATTGCTCGCAACGTCGGCTGTACAACTCGGCGAGTGCTAGTAAGTCTCTCTAGACCTGCCGTGTGGCGGCGCTCGGTCTGCAATCACTGACAGTGGCGACACGCGGGTCCGACGTATACTAATGGACCGCGGCCGATTTAAAGGCTACCACCTAGCAAGTGTGGTGTCTGGCGGTGACACCACACCCATATTGTCTCCAGGTAGCAGTACATACCGATCTCTAGCCAATGATGGGTTCATTTGGACCAGAGGATCCTGTCCATTCAATGTAAACACAGCCCACACCATTAGAGAGCTACCACCAGCTTGCACAATACCTTGTTGACAAGTTGGGTCCATGGCTACGTGGGGTCTGCGCCACGCCTAAACCCTACCATCTTACAAACTGAAATCGGGACTCATCTGACCATACCACAGTTTCCCAGTCGACTAGGGTCCCGAGCCCTAGAAATGAGCTGAAGACGATGTCATGCTGTTAGCAAAGGCACTCGCGTCAGTCGTCTGCTGCCATAGCCCACTGACGTCAAATTTCACCGCACTGTCCTAACGGATACATTCGTCGGACGCCCATATTGATTTCTGCTGTTATTTCACTCAGTGTTGCTTGTCTGTTAGCACTGACAACTCTACGCAAACGCCGCTGCTGTCGGTTGTCGAATGAAGGCTATCTGCCGCTGCGTTGTCCGTTGTGAGAGTTAATGCTTGAAATTTTGCATTCTTGGCATAATCTTGCCACTTAGAGTTTCTGAGTAGTGAATTCCTTGACGATTTCCGAAATGGAATGTCCCATGCGTCTAGCTCTACCACGTTGTTGATGTGATCTTCAGTCCAGAGACTGGTTTGATGCAGCCCTCCATGTTACTCTATCCTGCGTAAGCTTTTTCACCATCACGTAACTACTGCAACCTACATCCTCCTGAATCTGCTTAGTGTATTCATCCCTTGGTCTGCCTCTACGAATTTTCCTCCTCCACGCTGCCCTCCAATACTATATTGGTGATCCCTTGATGCCCCAGAATATGTCCTACCAACCGATCCCGCTTCTAGTCGAGTTGTGCCACAAATTCCTCTTCTCCCCAATTCTATTCACTACTCATTAGTTACGTGATCTCCCCAACTAATCTTCAGCATTCTTCTGTAGCACCACATTTCGAATGCTCCTATTCTTCTTGTGTACACTAGTTATCGTCCGTGTTTATTTTCCACACATAGCTGCACTCTTTACAAAGACCTTTAGAAAAGACTTACTGACACGTCTATTCTCGATGTTAACAAATTTCTCTTCTTCAGAAACGCTCTCCTTGCCATTGCCAGTCTACATTTTATGTCCTCTCTAATTCAGCCTTCATCAGTTATTTCGCTCCCCAAATAGCGAAACTCATCGACTACTTTAAGTGTCTCCTTTCCTAATCTAATTCACTAATCTAATTCCCCCTCTACCATACCGCGTTTAGAGTCTATTTATTCCTGTGATGCGGCCATAATCACATCGAAAACCTTTTCATATGGATCACCTGAGTATAAGAGACAGCTCCGCTACTGAACTTCCCTTTTATACATTGTGCACGCTATACTACCGCCATCTGCATAAATGCATATCGCTATCCCATGAGTTTTGTCACCTCAGTGCATGGCGCTTTCGATTTTATATCGAAACAGCACGTGGGTCAGAATTTGTGTGCAATACAGACGTTTTGTCTACAAGAATCGTACTGTCCTGGGTACTTCAGCTTTGGAGTATGTTTCCAGTTGCCCTACCATTTCAGTTACACACTGCGATGCACCTATTCTCCGTACCGCAACAGAACTGTGCCTTCAGGGTACTGGAAATCAGTACTGTCTTCTGACAATGTGACACTCTTGTTATCCAATGTCCTTAGCGTGGAATTACACGTGTCAGTTATTTTCTGAAGTCCCTGCGCAAATACAGTAGCTTCGTGGTGAGTGAGTCTGCCTCCAGAGCAGAATGTTGCGTCCATGTGAAACAAACTATTACAACGCACTATCCGCAAAACTTCTCTACTGAATAAGGAATACGTTTAATACAAGCAAAAGAGGACCATCACTACGTAACTATTAATGTTACAGTGATATGACCTTACAGTGATAATTTGCTGTTTTCGGATTCGCGTGGTTACTGAGTTGCAGTAAATGTCATGAGATGTGTAACAAAAGCAAATAAAACAGTGGGGTTTTCTACAGCTTGTGCAGACTGTATAATTGTCTATTAAACACTTACATCTTTATACGATGAACTATGAAGGGAAACAGATCTGATGCTTTTATGTAATTGTACTGGCGAAAAATTTAATTTCATATTTTAAATAAAGTTTTACGCTTTGACCAAAACGACAATATCCCATTGAGAACAAAGACATGGCCATGGACAGTTTGAAATTACATTTATCAGGTTTTTTAAAGCGTACAGTTTTGGAAACAAGCTATTTCCATAAATCCTTAGCTTATTTATTTTAATTTTGAAACCTGAGATCTAGTCGGACTCTAGAGACGTGGAAATCTCGGTTCTATTTGTAACATCTCTCACTCCTAAGGAGGACTCACGGAGCAGAGTGCAGTCTCGTCAGTGGACCAAGGAATGTTGTACCAACAGAGAGACAGTACAGTCGTGTATCATTAGGGGGTACAAGATGCTCAAGGCTTTCCTTGAGAGTGTCAGGCGTGTAGCCTGCAAATCTATCGAGTGAGTGAGTGCCTTCAGTGATTATGGAATTTCGTTACAGAGTTCCTCTGACCCTGTTCTTGTCGACTGAGAAACGAAGCTTAGCGAAGTTGTTAGTGCTAGCCCACATACATTAGGCACTTCTCTCATCTCTTTAAGCGACTGTCAACATTTCGTTTTCAGACTCGTTGGACCAATAGCCAAGTTGTGACTTTGGTAATCAGGGACTCAGTGACTGCAAAATTCTTGCTCTTCAGAAATAAATATAACTGTCAGAAAGAAATGTAAGGTGCAGAATTTGGTAGTCGCAGGCGTGTGCTTCTATTTTAACGAGGTGTGCGTTCGAACATTTTCTTGTACAGGGAGGGTCACATCGTGTATCTTTTGTTTCATGGAGCTCCACCATTTCCATAGAAGTGAGTGTGTTCGCTCTGGAACGGGATCCTTTTCCACTTTTTTTTTGGGGGGGGGGGGGGGGAGCGGTGGAAGAGGGGATATGGGAGTGGTATTGTCAGTCCTCAGACTGGTTTGATGCGGCTCGTCACAACTTTCTCTCCTGTGTCAAACTCTTCACGTCAGAGCTGCACTTATATTCAGTGTCTTTGGTTGTCTGTTGGATATTTTCCATCTGTCTTCCCGTAAAAGTACCACGGAAGTTATTCCTTGATGTCTAGGAAACAGCCTATGGTCCGTCCCTTGAAGACAGTGTTTTCCATATATTCCTAGACTGGTCAGTTTAAAATCTCATCACTCCAATATATTTTCACCATCGTTCTGTAATATCACATCTAAGATGCTTCGTATCTGTTTTTTTTCCAATTTTTCAGTCAATGATTCACTGCAACAGTGCTGGACACCAGATGTACGAAGCTGTTCGGAAAGCTAGGTCCAGTCGGTGGAGAAATGGGAACCACAGGGAAAACCAAGCTACACCTTCCACCTACTTCTGAACATATTCGTCTATCCAACTGAGACATTTGTCGTAGCTTTGTACCAAGCTTCCAATACCAGAGTCATAGCAGGCATCGCTTTCTGCCAATTCTTTGCGCTTACCTGAAGCTTGCTGTCTATGCCAAAATGTTGGCTCCATAGCAAGCGGTTCATGTGAGCAGAGATGGAAATCAGAATGAGCCAAGTCCGGGGAGTTTGGTGGGTGATCAAACACTTGCCATCGAAAATGCTGCAGGAACATCTACATTGCCCCTGCAGAATGCGCCCGAGAATTGCCAGGAAGAAGGAAATGCATGACAGTTGCGTTGCATGAAATCAGGCGCAATCTCTGACAGGCACTCGTACTTGGCGGGAGACACTGTTTTCTAGGCATCTTTACGTGCTCACTGTGCGCTCAAAACAAAAAGAAAGGGACATGACTCCATCGACGGGCACACTACAGAGACTGATCAATACACCTGCGCAAAGCTGCAAATTTTCACTGTGGTTTCCACTTCGCGACAAATCGGACCTTACCTCCCGAATAGCCCTCGCACATTCTCAGATATTTCTTTCATAAATTAAGGCCTATGTATCATTCTAGTAGACTTTTAGCGTGATATTCTCAAGTTGCCGGTATTTTACGGCGATTTACATATAAGAAATATGACGTCCATGGTCCTAAGACACAGACAGAAACCCACAATACTGTAGCATCTTTATTAAGGCCAGGTGCGGTGGCAAGGGGGAGGGGGGGCTATGGGGTCTATAGCCTCCTCCCCAATGGAGTGCCATCTTATTATGTAGCAAAAAATGTTTCAATGTGTTTCAAACACACTTTAACGGAGGAATAAGAGCGGCAAATAGCTTACTATCTAAACCAATAAACATCATTTAACTTAAAATGGGCGTCTTATTATTTATTCGTACACTTTTTTTACCCTGAATTCCAAAACAGTTATCAAAAACTACTTCAAACAACACCAAATTTTACCAGTTTGTCGGTGGAGGACCCCGACTCTCCTTTCGTTAAACGATCTTCCATTCCCCACACCCATTAGCCCCCCCCCCTTGACCTACTTCTAGAATGGACCATGATCAAGGCAATAGCAATGATTATGCACCGATTATTTTAGTATTTCAGTTGTTATTTTAAGAATTTTGTAAGCATATGAGTCAGTACACCCAGAAAGTATTTAATGGTAACGCCTGCTGCGTAATCTATTTGCTGTTAAAGACTAATGCTTTTTGAAGACAGTCGCGATTGAAAGGGTGTTAGTGTGACTATACATGGAAAAATGTTCAGCAAAGTTGAATGTATGTAATTCTTTTTATTTATTTTAGACTCGAACTGTTTGCTAGCAGCATTACACCTGTGGTGTTACGATTCATTTATTTATTTCATGCCGAATGTGAATTGGGGTTCTAGACTAATCGTGTTCTTGAACCCCCCATAAGTCATCTCATCCGCAAAGAAGTAGAATAATTCTTTTGTGTATGATCTCTGCTGACGACCAAGCTTGCTTCTCGTCAGCATGTAAATCACCGAATAAAAAATTAATTATCAAAAATGATTGCTGCAGGCGTCTTTTTGCCAATACGAGGCAGAAAAGTGGCTAGGAAAACAGCGGGAACGACATCAGTGATAGGGTTGGAACTTAAATAATGGCAACTATTTATTTACAGCTCGTACAAAATAGGTACGTGTTTCAGAGTTTTACTGACCTTCAAAGTAGTCACCAGCATTGTGTACAACCCGTTGCCAGCAATGTGGAAGTCGTAGGATAATCTTAGCAGTGCCAGTTGTGTTGACAGTTCGAGTGGCGCGATCTATTGCCCGACGAATTTGTAGCAGTTGCGAAGCGAATGTCGTGAAGTGTTTCCTCCAGTTTAGATATCGAGTTGAACTTATGAGGGCTTAAGTCAGGGGAGTGCAGTAGGTGGTATAGCACTTAGCAGCCCCATCAGTCAAACAAATCGGTAATAGTTTGCACTGTATGTGCTTGAGCATTGTCCTGCAAAATGGTGGTCCGGTCCTGCAGAAAGTGTCATCACTTCTGTCTCTAAGCTGGTCGTAGGTTGTGTTCCAAAAATGAACTGCTTAGTAAGTACAGAATATTGACTGAGAGTAAACCGAAGAAAGACGATAGTAATTAGAAGTAGCAGAAACGAGAACAGAGAGAAAAATAGCATCAAAATTGATTACGAGATAGACAAAGTTAAGGAGCTGTGCTACCTGGGAAGAAAAATAACTCGTGACAGACGAAGGATGGAGGGTATAAAAGACTACCACAGGCAAAAGAAGCATTCCTGGCCAAGAGAAGTCCACTAGAATCAAACACACTCTTAAGTTACTGGAAGAAATTCCTAAGAACTCACATAAGGGGGCACCGCGTTGTATAGTAGTGAATCATTGGCCGTAGTAAAATCGGAAGAGCTTTCGAGATGTGTTACAGAAAAACGCTGAAAACTAGGTGGACTGGTAAGATCATGGGGAGGTTCTGTGCAGAATCGGCAAAGAAAGGTACATATGGAAAACACTGACATTAAGTCAGGACAGGAAGACAGAACATGTGTGAACACATCAAGGTATAACTTTCATATTATTGGATGGAGCTGTGAAGTTCAAAACCTGTAAAGGAAGACAGGGAATACGCACAAAAAATAATTCGGGACGTAGGTTGCAAGTGCCGCTCTCATATGAAGATGTTGGCATAAGAGAGGATTTTAGGTTGGGCGCATCAATCCATTTGGAAGACTAATGGCTCAAAAAGGAACCGGGCAACTCCATCAAGAAACTTTCAGAGATTTTAGTGTGGACCAAAACAGGAAAAAATGTCCAGTAAGCAAGGCTCTAACGCATATTCTTAAGAGCAATGAGCATCTCTTCACCTGTGAAACAAATGTTTTTAGACGTGGTAGTACTGACTAAAACAAGACAAGTATGTCCCTTCAACAAGGGCTCTGAGGTACATATCTATAGAGCTACAAGCACTTGCTCCTTAGGTCAGAAGTACTTCACAGAAGTGAAGATTAACAAGTGCACATAGCCCGTAAGGAATGCGTTTTAGAGCCCATGTCTAGTAGACTCTTTTCTTGTTTTGGTTCATACCACCACGTGTGAAAGTTTTTCAGTGGAATTCTGGTTCACCCTATTTGTTATGTGGGACATGAAGTTTGAATCACCAGGCAGTAGTAGCCGACCGAGACAGACACAGTAACAGGGAAGTAACTGCTTTTGTGACATTTATGAGTTCCTAACCAGGAGCGAATTTTATTATATCATCTGTGTGCTTTAATAGTTTAGTTTTTTCTGAATGTGAATATAATATCTAAAAGCCACAGTTCTCTCGTTTTCATTTCCGTAAGAAAGTTAACCGATTTTGTGACATTACAAGTTCCAAATCAGGAGCGAATTATTTAGTTTCATTTGAGTGCTTCGGTTGTTAGATTTATGAATATCTGCGCATTATTAGACACAGTTCCTGCGTTTTTGTCAAGGTCTACAATAGAGTTGCGCAGCTCGTGCCGATGGTTCGTTTATCTGCATAGTTTAGTTTTTCACTGTCTTTAATATGGACAGGGACAGCGATAGTTGTGTGCGGATGCGAGCCGAGTTGGTGACACTTCGCTCTCAGTTTCAGGCTGTGATGGCTTCGGTTACACAGCTTGAGGCTGCAGTGGATGGGCACCACTGTTGTGGGCCGGCCGTGGGGATCCAACGGAGGTCCAGCACGTTCGAGTCCTCCGGTCCTCACCGGTGGCCAACCCAGTTACTGCTCCCACTCACCTGTGGTCGAGTGGGAGGTCGCCCCGGTGCGAAGTAGGCGGCGAAAGACTTCCCAGGCGGCCGCACATACGGCCTCCCAGGTTTGTCTGACAAACAGGTTCCAGGTGCTGTCTGTGTCTGACACTGTCGCTGAGCCAGATGCTGTCGCCTGTCCTGTTTCAGAGGAAACCACTCAGCCTGCAAGATCCGGGCAATAGCAGAAGGTGGGATTATTGGTTGCTGGGAGCGCCAACGTTAGGCGCAATATGGGGCCCCTTAGGGACTTGGCTGCCAAGAAGGAAAAGAAAACCAATGTGCACTCCGTGTACATACCAGGTGGAGCCATTCCAGATGTCGAAATTGTCCACCCGGATGCTACGAAAAGCACAGGGTGCAGCCAACTGCAGATGGGTGCTCACGTCGGTACCAATGATGTGTGTCACTTGGGACCAGAAGAGATTCTCTCTGGTTTCGAGCGGCTAACAGAAGTTCTAAAGGCTGCCAGTCTTGCTTGCAAGATGAAAGCAGAGCTGGCCGTTTGCAGCATAGTCGACAGGACTGATAGCGTACCTCTGGTACAAAGTCGAGTGGAGGGACTGAATCAGAGGCTCAGACGGTTTGCGACCGTGTAGGATGCAGATTACTCGACTTGCGCCAAAGGGTGGTTGGGTTTCGGGTTCTGCTGAATAGGTCAGGTGTCCACTATACGCAGGAGGTGGCTACACGGATAGCAGGGGCTGTGCGGCGTGAACTGGGCGGTTTTCTAGGTTACAGGGTCTCGGGAAAACACAAGAAGGGCTTCAGTCACAAAGGGTGCAGGCGAAACACAGGAAGAACGTAGATACAGAAACCATTGGTATAACAATTGAAAATTGTCGTAGCTGTGTTGGGAAAGTACCATAGCTCCAAGCGATAATAGAAAACACTGATGCTCTAAATCGTTATAGGCACTGAAAGCTGGCTAAAGCCGGATACAAGCTCAACCGAAATCTTTTCGAAGAACCTAAAGGTGTTCCGAAAGGATAGGCTAACCGGATGGAGTGGTCTTGCGGTTCTAGGCGCTACAGTCTGGAAACGAGCGACCGCTACTGTCGCATGTTCGAATCCTACCTCGGTCGTGGATGTGTGTGATGCCCTTAGGTTAGTTAGGTTTAATTAGTTCTAAGCTCTAGGGGACTGATGACCTCAGAAGTTAAGTCGCATAGTCCTCAGAGCCATTTGAGCCATTTGAAATGATAGGCTAAGCATGGTTGGCGGTGGCATAGTTTAACTTGTCATGAAATTGAAGTAGATACTTTCTGTGAGTTAGTATGGACAGAGGTCATTTTGGCAACCGGAATAAAATAATAATACGATCCTTTTACCGACCTCCAATTCAGATGATACGGTTGCTGAAAGGTTCAAAGAAAACTGGAGTATGATTTCAAGCACTTACCCTACTCATACGATAATAGTTGGTGGTGACTTTAATTTACCCTCGATATGTTGGCAAAAATACATGTTTAATTCCGGATGTACGTATAAAATATCACCGAAATAGTGCTAAACGCATTCTCTGGAAATTATTTCGACCGGTTAGTTCATGAGCCCATGCGTCAGTAAACGGTTGTGAAAACACACTTGACCTCTTAGCAACAAATAATCTTGGGTTAATAACGAGCATCAAAACCGATTCAGGGATTAGTGAACACAGGGTTGTCGTAGCGAGATTGAATATTGTAATCCTCAAATCCTCCAAAAATAAGCGAAAACTGTACCTGTTCAAAAAAGCAGATATAAATTCACTTTACGCCTTATTGAGAAACAATCTCCTCTCATTCCAAATTAATAATACAAGTGTAGACCAAATGTGGCAGGAATTCATAGAAATAATAGCGGCAGCAATTGAGAGATTTATACCAAATACATTAACAAACGACGGAACTGATCCTCGCTGGTACACAAAACGGGTTAGAACACTGTTGCAGAAACAACGAAACAAACATGCCCAATTTAAACAGACGCAAAATTCCGAAGATCGGCGATCTTGTACAGAAGCTCGAAATTTTGCGCGGACCTCAATGCGAGATGCTTATAACAGTTTCCACAACGAAACAGAACATCCAAAGAGACTTTGGTCGTATGTGAAGTATGTGAAGTATGACCAAATTGTAGAGGAAACGTACGATGAAATAGAGAGAATAATGGACGAAAATAAAAATGCTGCAAAATAGTAATGGGAGACTGGAACGCCATTGTGGGAGAAGGGAAAGAGGGAAACATAGTAGGCAGTCATGGTCTTGGAAATAGAAATGACAGAGGTGAATGGTTAATTGACTTCTGCAGGGAAAGGCAGCTGATAGTAGCAAACACACGGTTCAAGAACCACAAGAGAAGGCTTTACACTTGGAAATCACCAGGGGATAAATACAGAAACCAAATCGATTTTATAATGGTAGAAGAAATATACAGGAATGGAATCAAGAAGGTGCACACATTACCAGGTGCAGATATTAATAGTGACCACAACTTACTTATGGCAGAAATAGAAATAAGTATGAAAAAACTGAAGAAGGCGACCATGGTGAAGAAGTGGGATATAGAGAAGATAAGATCCAACAAAGAACAAATTACAGAAATGTTGTCTCGGGAGTTTCTAAACACATTACGAGACAAAGAACCACCTGATAATGCCAACGAGTACTGGAATGTGCTGAAAGAAGCAATCATTAAAGCAGGACAGCAAGATATAGGATATGTAAAAGGGAAAAGGTCAAAAAAACCATGGGTCACACAACAAATTATTTCCAAGATGGAGGAGAGAATAAAATTGAAAAACAAGAACACTGAAGATGCAAGAAAGATATGCCGAAGGTTAAATAATGAACTGCGAAGAGAAACAGAGCAGGCTAGGAAAAAATGGCTAAAAGACGAATGTGATGAAATTGAAGAACTGGACAGGAAGGGAAGATGCGACTTAATGTACAACAGAGTAAAGACTCTGACATGGGAACAAAACAGAGCAGGAAGTGCTACTATGGAAATTTTGAGCAAAGACGAAGAGGTAGTGTACAAAGATCGTGACGATGTCCTCCAGAGATGGGAAGAATATCTATAAGAGCTATATGACACAAACAGCAAACCAGAAACTCTGGAACTTGAATCACACAACAGTGTAAGTGATGACGAGAAAGGAGCAACCATCATAATGGAAGAAGTAAAGTCTGCCATAGCTGCAATGAAAAATGGCAAAGCGGTAGGTACAGATACGATACCGGGAGAAATACTAAAATGTTTGAACCAAGATGGAATAAGAGAAATATTGAGGTTATGTAATAAAATATATGACAGTGGTGAATGGCCTGAGGACTTTCTGACAACAGTAATGATTCCATTACCGAAAAACAAGGAACCAAGAAATGCAGCGAGCACAGGACAATCAGCCTCATTTCACATGCAGCCAAAGTGATGTTAAGAATAATTAATAAAAGACTTGAAAAAGTAATGGAGGAGAATCTCGGCGAGGAGCAGTTTGGCTTTAGACGGAATACGGGCACCAGAGATGCAATAGGGCTCCTACGAATCTTGGGGGAAAGGTTTATTGAAAAAGGAAGAGACCTATATATGTGCTTCATCGATCTAGAAAAGGCATTTGACAATGTGGATTGGGACAGGCTGGCGACTATAATGAGGGAAAAGAGAGTGGACTGGAAAACCAGAAGACTTATAAACTCATTATATCTGAATCAAAAAGTTTCAGTTAAAGTGAAAGGAGAAAGTACAAACTGGATCAAACTAGGAAAAGGAGTAAGACAAGGATGCTGTCTATCACCTACTCTTTTCAACCTCTACTTGGAAAATATGATTGACCAATGCTCAGTAGATGACAAAGGAGTAGAAATTGGAGGAAGAAGAGAGGGTTTTTGAGGTTTGCTGATGACATGGTCCTTCTAGCCACAGGGGAAAATGAATTACAGGATTTGGTGGACACCATTGCAACTAACGAAAAAAAAATATGGAATGAAAATTGACACAAATAAAACAAAAATATTGGCACTAGGAGGGAATAAGAAAATAAAAATTATGCTGAATGGAGAAATACCAGAACAGGTGCAAAATGTTAAGTATCTTGGAAGCAGGATAGACACCGACTGGAAGTGCACCACAGAAATTAAAACAAGGATAGCAATGGCAAAAGAGGCGTTTTATAAGAAAGGGGAATTTTCTGCAGTGGTCTGGACAGAGAACTCAGAAAGAGATTGATAAAATGTCTTGTATGGAGTGTTCTTCTATATGGCGCTGAAACATGGACTATGAGGAAAAAAGAAAGAGAAAGGCTGGAGGCTTTTGAGATCTGGACATAGCGGAGGATGGAAAGAATAAGTTGGATGGACAAAGTAAAAAATGAAGAGGTACTGAGAAGAGTGGGAGAGAAGACAGTTACTAGATGTAATAAAGATAAGAAAAAGAAATTGGTTTGTGCATATATTAAGAAAGAATTACGGACTGATAAAAACAGGTTTAGAAGGTTGTGTAGAAGGGAAAAGGAAGCGAGGAAGGAAGAGATTCCAGATACTGGATGACATGATGGACGGTACAACATACAGCAGCCTTAAGAAGGAAGCAATGGATCGCAGAAAATGGAGAGGCAAAGGACCTGCTAATATAGCAGATAACTGATGATGATGATGAAGTATGTTTTAGCGGCAACAAACAATCAATGACTTCTCTGCGCGATAGCAATGGAGATACAATGGAAGACAGTGCTGCCAAAGCAATGTTACTAAACAAAGCCTTCCGAAATGCCTTCACAATAGAAGACGAAGTAAGTATTCCGGAATTCGAATCGAGAACAGCTTCTAACATGAGTAACGTAGAAGTAAATATACTCGGAGTAGTGAAGCAACTTAAATCACTTAATAAAAGCAAATTTTCTGGTCCAGACTGTATACCAATTAGGTTTCTTTCGGTGTATGCCGATGCATTAGCTCCATACTTAACAATCATATACAATCGCTCGCTCGACGAAAGATCCGTACCAAAAGACTGGAAAGTTGCACAGGTCACACCAATATTCAAGAAAGGTAGTAGGGGTAATCCACTAAATTACAGGCACATATCGTTAACGTCGATATGCAGCAGGATTTTGGAACATGTATTGTGTTCAAACATTATGAATCACGTCGAAGAAACCTGTCTATTGACACACAATCAACATGGGTCTAGAAAACATCATTCCTGTGAAACACAACTAGCTCTTTATTCACATGAGGTGTTGAGTGCTATTGGCAAGGGGTTTCAGATCGATTCCATATTTCTGGATTTCCGAAAGGATTTTGACACTGTACCACACAAGCGGCTTGTAATGAAATTGCGTGCTTATGGAATATCGTCTCAGTTATTTGCCTGGAATTGTAATTTCGTGTCAGAGAGGTCACAGTTCGTAGTAACTGACGGAAAGTCATCGAGTGAAACGGAAGTGATTTCTGGCGTTCCCCAAGGTAGTGCTATAGGCCCTTTGCTGTTCCTTATCTATATAAACGATTTGGGAGACAATCTGAGCAGCCGTCTTAGGTTGTATGCAAAAGACGATGTCGTTTATCGACTAATGAAGTCATCAGAAGCTCAAAACAAACTGCAACATGATTTAGAAAAGATATCTGAATGGTGCGGAAATTGGCAGTTGACCCTAAATAACGCAAAGTGTGAGGTCATCCACATGAGTGCTAAAAGGAATTTGTTAAACTTTGGTTACACGATAAATCAGTTTAATCTAAAAACCGTAAATTCAACTAAATACCTAGGTATTACAGCTACGAACAACTTAGATTGGAAGGAACACATAGGAAATTTTGTGGGGAAGGCTAACCAAAGACAGCGTTTTATTGGCAGGACACTTTAAAAAATGTTGCAGATCTACTAAGGAGACTGCCTACACTACGCTTGTCCGTCCTCTTTTAGAATATTGCTGCGCGATGTAGGATTCTTACCAGATAGGACTGACGGAGTACATCGAAAACAAAGAAGGGCAGCGCGTTTTGTACTATCGTGAAATATGGGAGAAAGTGTCACAGAAATGATACAGGATTTGGGCTGGAAGTCATTAAAAGAAAAGCGTTTTTCGTTGCGACGGAATCTTCTCACGAAATTACAGTCACCAACTTTCTCCTCCGAATATTTTGTTGACACCGGAGAAACGATCACCATGATAAAATAAGGGAAATCAGAGCTCGTACGGAAAGATATAGATGTTCGTTCTTTCCGCGCGCTATACGAGATCGGAATAATAGAGAATTGTGAAGATTATTCGATAAACCCTCTGCCAGGCACTTAAGGGGAGTTGGACGTCAAACGGGCCGACTTGGAGCAGGAGAGACACCACAGGACATTTTAACTTCCACTGTCTATACTTTTACAAATAAACTCATAAAACTTTGTCAGCATGACCAGGAAGGATTAAGGATTCACAATCATAGCAATGCAAGTTCAAAAAAATTACAAAATAATTTTTTTTACATGTGAACGTTCATCATTTTTCACTTCTATTGAATGCGTTTGTTGCTATAGGTACATGTTTATTCATAAGTAGGAGAGATTCTTCGATGGATTTTGTACAGCATGCAAATCATATTTACAAGTGTATGAAACACTAGAAATTATTTAATTTATGAAAAAATGTATTATTTGTATGGAGTGTAGCCATGTATGGAAGTGAAACGTGGACGATAAACAGTTTAAACAAGAAGAGAATAGAAGCTTTCGAAACGTGGTGCTACAGAAGAATGCTGAAGATTAGATGGGTATATCACATAACTAATGAGGAGGTATTGAATAGAAATTGGGAGAAGAGGAGCTTGTGGCACAACTTGACTAGAAGAAGGGATCGGTTGGTTGGACATGTTCTGAGGCATCAAGGGATCACCAATTTAGTACTGGAGGGCAGCGTGGAGGGTAAAAATCATAGAGGGAGATCAAGAGATGAATACACTAAGCAGATTCAGAAGGATGTAGGCTGCAGTAGGTACTGGGAGATGAAGAAGCTTGCACAGGATAGAGTAGCAAAGAGAGCTGCATCAAACCAGTCTCAGGACTGAAGACCACAACAACAACAATAATACGTTCTTTACTATTTGTTATACATCGCGCAGAATACAAAGTCTTGAAATAATTTATAATTCACGCGTCTCATAACAAAAAGTTCATTTCCCTTTCTCCAAATGTCCAATTATGTGACGTACGGTCACACACTTAAATGTGATTTGCAGAGCACCCATGTAGATGTAGAAATGGTTCAAATGGCACCGAGCACTATGGGACTTAACATCTATGGTCATCAGTCCCCTAGAACTTAGAACTACTTAAACCTAACTAATCTAAGGACATCACACAACACCCAGTCATCACGAGGCAGAGAAAATCCCTGACCCCGCCGGGAATCGAACCCGGGAACCCGGACTGTAGATGTAGATGTATTCAGGGAGGGGGCGGTGACATGACAGTAACAAACTGTGACCTCATCCCGTTTCCGCCCAACTCCTTCTCCTTTCGAAGAAGTAATGTGAGGCTTGGCGCGCGGTTGGTTGTGTCCGCTGCCGGGACACTTGTTCTCGTACACTGGTCCGCGTGGGGACCGCCAGCTGCCACCTCCGTGGGTGAGCGCTCGCTTAGGCTGCCAAACCGGCCCCTCAATAATGGGCGCAGGCGACGATAAAGTCGAAGCCAAAGGACGCCGCCGCCGTCGCTGGCGTCCCAACCGCCGACTAATGGGGCGGGCACGACCGACTCGCAGCGACGCTAATTAGGGAACACCGATCGTTAATGGCTGCCGAACAGCTCGGCGGGCCGGCTCACCGACCCGATTTCAATTTCGAAACCAATTCGTTAAACAAGATTATGCTTACTGCTCAATTCCCCGAGCTACAGAAGGCGGCCAAAGCCGCCGGCTGAGTCCCGAGGTCTGTGTGTGTGTGTGTGTGTGTGTGTGTGTGTGTCTGATCGTAGGATGTGAGACCCGGGGGAAAAAAAAAAAAAGAATTAGACTGAGAGGTGCTTATGCGAGATTGTCGACGTGGCACGACCACTTTTTATCGTAATGGTTTCCGCTGAAGACATCAAAGGCAGCCGAAAGGCGAATGCAGTACAACAGCTGACAAACTGTCGCGTGTTGTTTGTTGCTTTGACACGAGGCCGTAAGATGTCTGTAGGAATTGAAAACGGTGAAATGTATGGTTTGGAACAGAAGAAATGTAAAATTGATACGATAGCAGCGAACCCGATCCCTCCTACAGTTCTATGTCGCATGTTGGTACCAATACGATATGCTACACAATTTATATTTTCTATCTATACTGAAATTTTTACTCGCGTATAATGTCATTTTTGGAAACCCAGAATCTGCTCTGTAGGAATCAACATGGATTCCGGAAACAGCGATCGTGTGAGACCCAACTCGCTTTATTTGTTCAGGAGCCCAGAAAATATTAGATACAGGCTCCCAGGTAGATGTCATTTTCCTTGACTTCCGGAAGGCTTTTGATACAGTTCCGCACTGTCGCCTGGTTCAAATGGCTCTGAGCACTATGCGACTCAACTTCTGAGGTCATCAGTCGCCTATAACTTAGAACTAATTAAACCTAACTAACCTAAGGACATCACACACATCCATGCCCGAGGCAGGATTCGAACCTGCGACCGTAGCGGTCACGCGGTTCCAGACTGAAGCGCCTTTAACCGCACTGCCACACCGGCCGGCCACTGTCGCCTGATAAACAAAGTAAGAGCCTACGGAATATCAGACCAGCTGTGTGGCTGGATTGAAGAGTTTTTAGCAAACAGAACACAGCATGTTGTTCTCAATGGAGAGACGTCTACAGACGTTAAAGTAACCTCTGGCGTACGACAGGGGAGTGTTACGGGGCCATTGCTTTTCACAATATATAAATGACCTACTAGATAGTGTCGGAAGTTCCATGCAGCTTTTCGCGGATGATGCTGTAGTATACAGAGAAGTTGCAGCATTAGAAAATTGCAGCGAAATGCAGGAAGATCTGCAGCGGATAGGCACTTGGTGCAGGGAGTGACAACTGACCATTAACATAGACAAATGTAATGTATTGTGAATGCACAGAAAGATGGATCCTTTATTGTATGATTATATGATAGCGGAACACACACTGGTAGCAGTTACTTCTGTAAAAAATCTGGGAGTATCGGTACGGAACGATTCGAAGTGGATTGATCATATAAAATTAATTGTTGGTAAGGCGGGTGCCAGGTTGAGATTCATTGGGAGAGTCGTTAGAAAATGTAGTCCATCAAAAACGGAAGTGTCTCACAAAACACTCGTTCGACCTATACTTGAGTATTGCTCGTCAGTGTGGGATCCGTACCAGGTAGGGTTGACAGAGGAGATAGAGAAGATCCAAAGAAGAGCGGCGCGTTTCGTCACAGGGTTATTTGGTAAGAGTGACAGCGTTACGGAGATGTTTAGCAAACTCAAGTGGCAGACTCTGCAAGAGAGGCGTTCTGCATCGCGGTGTAGCTTGCTGTCCAGATTTCGAGAGGGTGCGTTTCTGGATGAGGTATCGAATATATTGCTTCCCCCTACATATACCTCCCGAGGAGATAACGAATGTAAAATCAGAGAGATTCGAGCGCGCACGGAGGCTTTCCGGCAGTCGTTCTTCCCGCGAACCATACGCGACTAGAACAGGAAAGGGAGGTAATTACAGTGGCACGTAAAGTGCCCTCCGCCACACACCGTAGGTAGAAATGACGAGAGATACACCTCCCGTACACGGAACCGTTATGGTAGCCACTTCTTCTTAGCGTGTCAGAGACAACCATTTACAAGGCCTACTTGGAAAATAAGGTGCGATCGGTCGCAGAATGGAAACCACTGTTGAAAATAAGAAAGGTTTTATTTGCAACACTTTGCTACACCTCCAAGGTACTTCTTTACATAGTCACCACCGAGCGAGGTGGCGCAGTGGTTAGCACACTGGACTCGCATTCGGGAGGACGACGGTTCAATCCCGTCTCCGGCCATCCTGATTTAGGTTTTCCGTGATTTCCCTAAATCGTTTCAGGCAAATGCCGGGATGGTTCCTTTGAAAGGGCACGGCCGATTTCCTTCCCAATCCTTCACTAACCTGAGCTTGCGCTCCGTCTCTAATGACCTCGTTGTCGACGGGACGTTAAACACTAACCACCACCACCACATAGTCACCAATCCGATTTAGGCATCTTTCGTAGCGTTGTACCAATTTTCCAATCCGTTCGTCATAGAAGGCAATCGCTTGTGCTCCCTCCCAATTCACTACGTTGGTCTGCAGCTCGTTGTGTGTGCCAGAAGACTGTCTTCATAGCCAGCGGTTCATGTGAGCAGAGATGAAATTCAGGGAGAGTCAATTACGGGCTCTACTGTGGGTGATCAAACACTTACCGTCCAAGACGCTGCAGGAGCATCTTCATTGAACCTTCAGAGTGCGGCCAAGAATTGTCATGCACGAGGAAACGATGACAGCCATGTTATTTGTTCTTCATGACATCAGGCGAAATCTCACGCTAGGTCCTCATATTGTTCTAAGCATCTTTACGTGCTCACTGTGTGCTCAGAACTGAAAAGAGCGACGTGACGCGATCGACGGGTATTCTAGAGGCACTGCCCAACGCATCTCTGCAAAGCTTCATCGGATTTTCACTATGGTTTCCATTGCGCACTCCTTAGGACCTTACTTTCCGAGTAGCCCTCGTAAATGAAATATGGTACCTCGGCAAGGTGCACTACTTTTGGGCTTCCTGATGCCGGACTCTCTTGGGTCACAATGCCTGATGAAATCTAAACAGGTCATTGAGGAAGTGGATCATCTCCACTCAACACCACACTCACAAACACATCTCGGTTATCGCAGAGTTCCCATTTTAACATCATAGTTTTACTTCGGTCAATGTCCACACGAAGACGATTAAGTGATCTCCATGATGGTCATGACAGGCTAATCCCTGAGGGTAGTCTCTCTTTTGCTGGTCTGCAATCACATATAGCTCTTACCTCCAGCGTTGAAGCTTGTTCTGCTGCGGAGATGTCGAGCAGCAGGTTAATGCCCATGAGTTGGGTGTCTGCCATCTTTGTTGACATTACCCCTTGTCGATATCGGTGTTACTATCCGCCTGATACCCGTTGAAGCTATTCCGGCCAGAACCCGGATCCTCTCGACTGGGACTGTTGTCTAGCATCCTGTGCCTAGGTGGCGAGTTTGGTGAAGGGCAATGTCAACCACACCAACGTTGATCCATACAGAACCGTTGTGCACAGCGACTGTATATCATTGTTCTACTGTGAAAATTGTACTAATGTTAACTTGACACTGTTGTAACTACTGCTGGCTCTCTGGTGTACGTCTTTAAGTGGTTTCATTTCGCATTAAGAGACTATGTTTTACGGCAAGAAAGAATAATTAATTGATTGTTGGTGTTAATAACGATCATCCTTCTTTATCTCCTCTGCATTACTGCAGATGACGTGTCACTGAGCACATTTGTTCTGTGCATGCAGTACACGTGAGGCGTCTAGTTGTTTCCACTGCACTGTGTGGAATACGAAGGTTCTGTTATAGTTCACTAACCTGCTGTCATCAAGTTGATGTCCCCAGCGCAGAAAACAGCATGCAGGTCGTAGGTTCTGTATCTTGAAGCTGAAACTGACTTTTAGCGAGATTCTGTTTTGAAATAATGTATCACTTCTTTGGGATGCCACTTGCGTATTTTAATATAGGCACACGAGAAGACTACATGATCTTAATACAACACCTTCTGATACAGCAAAGTACGTGATCAAACACAATGTTTACGAATATGTATCTTTACACTATATATGCCTCATGACTACCGGAGTAAATCTTTTAATACTGAATACTGGCAAACACATCCTGCCACAGACAACATGACTGTACATCTCGACTGCCTAATCCAGAGTAACGAACAGGAACTTAAATAAAAATTGGAAACACATCCTAGGACAGACAACATGTCTGTTCGTCTCGACTGCCTAATCTAGAGTAACGAACAGGAAATTAAATAAAAATTGGAAACACATCCTACGACAGAGAATATGTCTGTTCTTCTCGACTGCCTAATCCAGAGTGACGAACAGCCCGAAACACTTCGCGCGCCATACCAGAAAAGGCGTGACCCGAACGCTTCCGAAGTGCTTCGTCTGCAATTTCGTCAGTCTTTTGTTTTTGTTTTAAATTGTTTTTAATAATTCTAAAATGACTGATTGATAGTCAGCTGTTGCGAGATATTTATATTAAAAACTGAAGTCATTCCAATGAGTAGTTTAACTAATAATAATAACTATACTTTCACGTTTTGGCGCCCGTACCTCACACCACATTTCGTCATCTATATACTTCATGCATCTCCACTGCTCTGGGAACAGCTTCTTGGAGCCTAATATGATGGCTGACTAAGCCAGAAATATTACAGTTTGTACACAGAATTTTTTTATTGTTCTTCTGTGGTCACTGTAATTATGTGTTCGTTGAACATCTTCATGTTGCCTAGGTGTGCTGAAGTCATGACATAAATGTTCTGGTTGTCGTGTGTATTGTTAAAGATGAATCCAAAAACACTGATCATAAACATTCTGCCCTCTGTGAGACACACCTTCTTCAGCTCCTCAAGCCACACGTACCAAATGATTTCACTGCCCCTTGAATCGTCTATATTCACGGCGGAGTTACTGACCATCAGGGAGGTTGTTAATTATGGCATGCAGACTTACCGGCTTCTATTGTCACGGACCCCTAGTGTGTGTTGCAGGAACGAGAACAGACTAATAGATAAGTACTGGATGTTCTGGAGGGCATAGTTGACGCGTGGACGTTAGGCATTGATTTCCGCCTGCTTTGGATAAAAGGGCATCAAGACAGTCTCCAAAATAAAACTGATGACCGCCTCGCTAAGAGAAGCATTACGGAAGGCAGTTCCGCACGACACCGAAGCCTTATAGCGATTTCAAGTTGACGGTCAGCTTGACCTAAAAGGACTGCCACGTGGCTACTGTACAACTGATCGTCTCTTAATGGCCATCATTCTATTGGTAAAGCTTAGCAGGCTTCATCCCACCCTTCTCACCTGCACGAGGCTGGTCCACAAGTACTACCGTGCCCACCTACACCGGTTGAAAATCACCTCTTTTGGGCACTGTGTTCTACGGTGGTGGCGGATTTGAACTACGTCATATTGGCGTGTACCAAGTACTCGGCAGCGCAGATAGTCTTGTACAAAAAATTGGTTGAGTGTGCTACCCCCTCAGTAAAAGTTTAACTGCTTTATTTCACCTCTTTGATTATTTATTACTTGCTCGAAAACTATTTAAAAGAAGCTGGTATCCGGCTTTGAACTGTAAGTTTTGTGGAACTTGTCCTCCCATGGCATCATCCCTTTTAGGAAACTGGTACGTTTGTTTGTGTTTTTACTTTGATTGAGAACTTATCCTTGTAAACGACACACTTGTCCATCTTTCAATTATAAGTTTCCGTGGATGTCATTCCCTTCTGAAACTGCCCCAGTTCGAAACTTGATTTGTAATTTTGCGTTTTTTTTTTAGTATTTACGTAGTGAAGTATTTGTATGGAGTGTAGCCATGTATGGAAGTGAAACATGGACGATTAATAGTTTGGACAAGAAGAGAATAGAAGCTTTCGAAATGTGGTGTTACAGAAGAATGCTGAAGATTAGATGGGTAGATCATATAACTAATGGGGAAGTATTGAATAGGATTGGGGAGAGGAGAAGTTTGTGGCACAACTTGACCAGAAGAAGGGATCGGTTGGTAGGACATGTTCTAAAGCATCAAGGGATCACCAATTTAGTATTGGAGGGCAGCGTGGAGGGCAAAAATCGTAGAGGGAGACCAGGAGATGAATACACTAAGCAGATACAGAAGGATGTAGGTTGCAGTAGGTACTGGGAGATGAAGAAGCTTGCACTGGATAGTGTAGCATGGAGAGCTGCATCAAACCAGTCTCAGGACTGAAGACCACATTAACAACAACACAACTTCTCTTTGTACTTAACGTCCCGCGTGACGTCCCACGTGTGCGATTTCAGGTTGTGAAACTTTTACAGTAGTACATAACTGGTCTAGGTATGTGTTGTGTGGAGAGTATTGCTTAGGCAACTGCTTCTTTATTATCTGATTAAGTCACTCTTTTTTTTTTTTTTTTTAAATGAGGTCACGGTTGTAACTCGTCTTCAGTCGACAGCAATAGTATGTCTTTGGCTGCTTTGGGTGATGAATGAGTTTGCGTTTCTGGCACTCTACCCACAGCTCAACTTCAAATCCATCGTTGTTACAAGCGCTATATCGCCAATCAGTGTGTTGGCTGTTAAAATCGCCGATAATGACTCTGCTTTTCTGGTTGTTGTGATTTTCTGGGGGTTGGAAAACAGAATTAGCGGCAGGGGGTTTGTACACAGAAGTTACAGTACACCTGTCGAGTTCCACATTTATAATTTTCATGTCGCCATCATATCTTAGACGAGGGGATTTTATCATTAGAGACAGTTTGCAGAAAACTGTACTTCCTTACTTTGAGTGATGTCACTCTATAGCTAGTCTCATGCCATCAATTCTTGGCGGCAGTAGTTCATACCACGGTTGGTATCTTGTACGCATAAAATATTACAGTCATGTTTTTGACATAGGTCAGATAATAAAAGTGATATGGTTGTTAAACGTCCCTCGATGTTGGCCGAGACTATCTTTAACGGTGTTCTTGAAACGGACCTAATCTGTAAATCTTGGTTTCCTCTGTGACGGGAGATTTGGCCAGGCCAATGGTACTTTTTCATAGTGAGAACACCACAAGTGGAGGCACCTCTTTTGACCCCCATGTTAGGGACTGAATCATTGTGATGAACTCGTCGCTCTTTTCGTATATTCGATCAAAACTAAGATCTAAAATGCTACATGACAGAAGTTAATTCTGAAGCAGCACAACAGGCGTTTTCGGCAACTACATAAAACGGCTTGAAATTTTCCTTCCACTTTCATATAGAGGTTTTTCCTTGTATTCAGTCAACCAGTTTAGTTCTGTGGTTATTGTTATCGTATTCGGTTTGTCCTTTAGAAATTATCCTCAGCTTTTCTAACATGTTCTGGAAGAACCATTGCTGACTCACAGTAACATACTAGGTTTTTGGGGGTATACCTTCCGCGAACTAATCCTGCCAAGCCTCAGAATCGTAATACAGCTTGTGGGGTGGCGGGTTAAATAATTTTGTTGGTTAGTTGTATTGTATTACGCCGTCTTATTCACGCTAGCCTGGCAACTAATTTTGTGGTCAGCCAGAAAGCGAAGGGAAACATACTGACCTTAGTTTCCAATCTGCACGGCCACAGTCTGGTCCAGCCCACTGAAAGAAATGTTTCTGTTCTCCTTCTACTTAGCTGGAGCAGGACTACGAATTATAAATAAAAGTATAAAATTGTAGTTAATAGATATATTGAGTAAAGTTTCTCACGTATAACACTTGATAATTCACTACGTTCAGTTGAAAGTAAAGCCTTCTACTCTAACAGCACAACTAGCAGTTCAGAGGCGACCTCTACGGTACGTTCCTATCAGATTGTCTTTCACCCTGACTAATAATACTCAATTGAATGTTCAAAATTAATGCTCACCACAAACGTGGAAATAATGGTCACCACTTGCCACGCGGATCTGTAATCCTCACAGACGGCACACTAACAGTTACTTTGGCGAATTCTAAGCGATCCAGGACCATGTGCAGTCCTCGCGAGCTTACTATCCGTTTTTACCGCGAGATTCGTCAACAGTCCGGCTCTGACGTCATCCGAGGCAGAGCGTGATCCGACGTTTAACAGACGTGGGTCTTACAGTGGCTGAGTGCGAAATGAAGCATTTTACTGCATCTCGAAAGGTATTTGTATGGGTGCCACAGCGGACGGGCCAGGGAACATCTGTTGTTATCTGTCTTCTGTAACTGGCAGCAGCCTCAGAACGACCGCTTTCTCGGACGCTTAATCTTTAATGACATATTTATGTCATTTATTTCTGAACCTTCTTAATTTTTGCATGTCTTCGGATAAGTTGTTTGAAAGCACAGAAAAAGTTTCAGCTTGCTCGAACAAAAATTTTGCCTTCTAGAATTTTTATAGTGGAACTAACGGTAGATCGTTACCTCGGAACCATTCATTTACTAGAACTTGTATTAGCTGTTATTAATACTACACCTCTCAAATTTGGTATAGTACTATTATTTGGTAGGTTTTATCATCTGCTTTAACCAAAATTCTCTACTCTTAAAAATACATGTACTTAATCTACTACAATTCGGTATATCTTAGCTACAAAATTTGTTTTTAATTAATTAATGAAAAACTATAAGAGATTTATTAAAGTGGTCTCTCAGTTATTTTTAGGGTGAAGTGAAGCATATATATATATATATATATATATATATATATATATATATTTACGTTTCGAAGTGTCATATTTATCGCCACTTATTTTCTCCTAAAAACGTGGATTGCGATCGTAATTTTCATTCTTTGGTTTAGAAACTTGCATCACTTATTAATGAGCTCTATAGGCACCTCCTGGCGATATTCTGACTTTATTATTTAGCGCCACTTATTTTTCTCTTAAAACTGCATTTTTACGGAAACTGTCAAGTCTAGTACTTGATATTTGAAACATTATTGTACTACACTATATTTTAAGAAAGTTTTAAACATAAATCTTGACTTTTAATTTCATACTTAATTGTGGTGCAATACTCGCGCGCTACGCGCAGACGCGTTAAGGTGACGTGGCGCTACTAGCGGTGAACTCGGGTAAGTTCAAAAATGGCTCTGAGCGCTATGGGACTTAACATCTGAGGTCATCAGTCCCCTAGAACTTAGAACCTAACTAACATAAAGAGATCACACACATCCATGCCCGAGGCAGGATTCGAACCTGCGACCGAAGCAGTGGCGTGGCTCCGGACTGAAGCGCCTAGAACCGCTCGGCCACCACGACCAGCACACTCGCTCCCTCTGTACCTCACACATGACACTGCGCTTGCTTTTCTTCATCACCCCCTATTTATTTTTGTGAAAAAAAATCTATTTTTGAACAAAGTTTGATATAAAAAAGGACAAGCGATATAATGATTTAGTTTACTTCTTCTAAATAAAATTGATTTTTAGAAAATTCCTTATTACAACACATACAATATAATCATGACATAAAAAATATATTATATAAGACTTTCACAAAATGCCTTATAAAACACTAACCAAATAGGGGCTGTTGATAATTATTATATTGAAATTGCATAATAGTTCTTTATCACGAAATTGCGTTCTGTTATTTACAATCAGTTATCTGCGAAAGTTACGTTACGCGTGGTAGAGCTCTGGGTACAGTATTGGCGAACCTCTGGACGATTTAAAATATGTTATTGACTTGACATTCAGTACTAATACTACAGAATATGCAGTTGACACATTCGATCAAGTTGCTTTTCTTCACTGTGCGTTTTGTAGTCACTCATATTGCTGTTAGCAGTTTACTGAAATTTCTTACTTGCATTTGTAGTTCAGATATCTGCACTGCATTTAGCTTCTACAATGGCATCCGCACGTAGACACTGGTGTCTAAAATTAAAGCAACAAACAGCTATTTCCCCGTCTTGTGTCTAGTTCACGATGTAATCATACAAACAGTTAACAGATGTCCGTACAGTCGTGTTCTGCACGGAAGGTGGCATTTCGGTCAATGGACAACTACGTCAACGATGACATTAGTGCACCTATCAAACGCGATAGTGTGTGCTGGGTAGTCCCATATCCACAATAGCTGTGTATGCAGTCACAGACGGGGCAGAATGGCACAAAGAAGACAGCTACCAGACTCTCTGCGGTGGAGGGCTATAAGAAGAATGGCCGGCCGCGGTGGTCTAGCGGTTCTAGGCGCTCAGTCCGGAACCGCGCGACTGCTACGGTCGCAGGTTCGAATCCTGCCTTGGGCATGGATGTGTGTGATGTCCTTAGGTTAGTTAGGTTTAAGTAGTTCTAAGTTCTAGGGGACTGATGACCACAGATGGTTAGTCCCATAGTGCTCAGAGCCATTTGAACCATTATAAGAAGAATGGAAGCAGGACAGTTGCAAACTGATGTTGCCCGATGGCTTAATATGAATCATTCTGTAGTTTCTCGGATGTGGCAAATTTATAGAGACCGAAACAATATCCAGAAGACTAGGGAAGGGATGACCACGTCTGGTATCAGAGAGAGAAGTGTTATTTGGCTGTAAGGGCACGACGGTACCAACTTAGTACTGCACTGGCATTTGACCTCGCAGCATCCACTGGACGTATCGTATCGAGACAAGTGGTGACAGAAGGCTCGGTAGAGTGGTCTTCATTGTCGTAGACCTGCTGTATGTGTATCTTTTATGCCTCTTCACAGAAGTGAACGTCTAGAGTGAAGTCGTCAACGTGCCACCTGGACGTCGAACAGATGGCCAATGTTCTCTTCACAGAAGAGTCCCGATTTGGTTTTCACAGTGATTTTCCAAGCTTTCGCATCTGGAAAGAATGTGGAACACGATTTCTGGAAAGAGACCGATATCGAGGAAGATACCTAATGGTGTGAATAGGGATTGTATGGATCATTCGAACACCTCTTCATGAATCGGAAAGTATTATCTGCTGTCAATTTGTTGTTGCTGTTGTGGTCTTCAATCCTGAGACTGGTTTGATGCAGCTCTCCATGCTACTCTATCCTGTACAAGCTTCTTCATCTCCCAGTACCTACTGCAATCTACATCTTTCTGAATCTGCTTAGTGTATTCATCTCTTGGTCTCCCTCTACGATTTTTACCCTCCACGCTGCCCTCCAGTACTAAATTGGTGATCCCTTGATGCCTCAGAACATGTCCTACCAACCGATCCATTCTTCTAGTCAAGTTGAGCCACAAACTTCTCTTCTCCCCAATCCTATTCAATACCTCCTCATTAGTTATGTGATACACCCATCTAATCTTTAGCATTCTTCTGTAGCACCACATTTCGAAAGCTTCTATTCTCTTCTTGTCCAAACTATTTATCGTCCATGTTTCACTTCCATACATGCCTACACTCCATACAAATACTTTAGAAACGACTTCCTGACTAAATCTACACTCAATGTTAACAAATTTCTCTTCTTGAGAAACGCTTTCCTTGCCATTGCTACTCTACATTTTATATCCTCCCTACTTCGACCATAGTCAGTTATTTTGCTCCCCAAATAGCAAAACTCCTTTACTACTTTAAGTGTCTCATTTCATAATCTAATTCCCTCAGCATCACCCGACTTAATTCGACTACATTCCATTATCCTCGTTTTGCTTTTGTTGATGTTCAAGACACTATCCATTCCGTTCATCTGCTCTTCCGAGTCCTTTGCTGTCTCTGACAGAATTACAGTGTCATCGGCGAACCTCAAAGTTTTTATTTCTTCTCCATGGATTTTAATACCTACTTAGAATTTTTCTTTTGTTTCCTTCACTGCTTGCTCAATATACAGATTGAATAACATTGGGAGAGGCTACAACCCTGTCTCACTCCCTTCCCAAACACTGCTTCCCTTTCATGTCCCTTGACCCTCATAACTGCCATCTGGTTTCTGTACAAATTGTAAATAGCCTTTCGCTCCCTGTATTTTACCCCTGCCTCCTTCACAATTTGAAAGAGAGAATTCTAGTCAACATCGTCAAAAGTTCTCACTAAGTCTACAAATGCTAGAAACGTAGGTTTGCCTTTCCTTAATCTAGCTTCTAAGATAAGTCGTAGGGTCAGTATTGCCTCACGTGTTCCGATATTTCTACGGAATCCTTCTGTCAGATACATCGACGAGATCTTAGAACGTCATGTGCGGTTGTTGCGAGGTGGTCTGGACCCAGACTTCGTACTGTTGGACGATAATGCTCGACCTCATAGAGAACGGTGCTCGATTTTTTCTTGGATACGGAAAATGTTGCACGCATGGCGTGATCTATCACTAACCCGATTTGAATGCCATAGAGCATATCTGGGATGCACTACGGAGACAGGTTGCCTCACGTCAGCATCCACCAACCGCTCTCGAAGACTTGAGAGCAGTTCTGCAGGAAGAATAGGCGTTATTGCCCCAACATGAGACTGATGACATCATTCACAGCATACCATGTCGTTGTCGAGCCTGTATTGCTGCCACAGGTGGCCACACCCCATACTGATCACATTAACCACGTTAACCTGGAAAAACCGAAGAATATTTTTGTCTACCATTATGCATACAGCCGCTATTTATGTTCTGTGGCCGGCCGCGGTGGCCGAGCGGTTCTAGGCGCTTCAGTCCGGAGCCGCGCGACTGCTACGGTCGCAGGTTCGAATCCTGCCTCGGGCATGGGTGTGTGTGATGTCCTTAGGTTAGTTAGGTTTAAGTAGTTCTAAGTTCTTGGGGACTGATGACCTCAGATGTTAAGTCCCATAGTGCCCAGAGCCATTTGAACCATTGATGTTCTTTAGCATTTATCTTGTTTCTACTTCACTATCACCTGTTTATACTCTTTCGTGGCAAAATAAACGCAAACATTCAACATTTCCGTTTGTTTCTTTAATTTTGGACACCCGTTTACTTTCCTTGTTGGTCGGGTAAATCTGCACAGCTGTACGCACGCAAACACGTTCGCTTACAAAAAGGATCAAATGTGTGTGAAACCTTATTGGACTTAACTGCTGAGGTCATCATTCCCTAAGCTTACACACTACTTAACCTAAATTATCCTAAGGACAAACACACACACCCATGCCCGAGGGAGGACTCGAACCTCCACCGAGACCAGCCGCCCAGTCCATGATTGCAGCGCCTGAGACCGCTCGGCTAATCCCGCGTGTTCGTTCACTCACATGACGAAGTTCTGTGCACTCGTTGATGATTGGCTTGTCGTTTCACGGCCGTAGATCCTCAACGGTGAATTTTCGACCATTGGTTAGCTGGAAATTTTTTCCCGATTAGATGCCAACTCTCCTGCTCTGACTTTATTATTAAGACATTTTTCTCTCGCCCCTCACCATGTATGTCTCTCGTCACGCAGAAGGGATCAATTTCGACTGGACGACCCGGTAGCTACGAAGATGGGTGGCGACGTCGGAGGCGCGGCAGGATGCGGTACGCTCGTGGCAGCCGGTCCGGGGTTCGAGATGCGGCGGCGATAGCGAGCGCGCGCGCGACCGTAAGTCAAGCTATCTGTTGCGGTCACTTGCGGCGTACGCCCTCGCGCCCACAGGCCATCTCTGTCACCATGTTTATTCGAGTGTCGGTTTTCCGAGGATAACAAAAGGACAAAGGGGCGAAGCGGGCGGGTTGCAAGTGATCGTGCGATTTGTTTGTCTGAACGGCTCCTAGCTGCGCCTCTCGCTCTTTATTGTTCTCCCTTCTTCCTTGCGCTCGCCGGCTCCCACCTCGGCGCACGACCCGGTACAGAGAGAAAGAGAGAGAGAGACAGAGAGAGAGAGAGAGGGAGAGAGCGAGACCGTGGCGCTGTCCCGATAGCGCGCGCTCTTTATGTGCCGGTGACACGGTGCGATTTGTTTCGCGAGTCGCTATCGATGGGCCTCGCCTTCTGCAGAGCTCGCAGGCGCGCCGCGGTCCGGAGCCAACCCTGCCGATGGCCGCGTTCCTCGCACGCCCGGCACCAGCTGGCTGAGATGCCGTCCCTCCGGCGTCCCTCCTTATCGGCGGCCGCTGCAATTGGAATTTCTAAAACGAGTCCGCGCCGGCGGTTCGGGCCCTCGGGGCAGCGCGATCTGCGCCGACACCGCCGCCACGGCCAGACCCGCGCACGCTGCAGCTGGCAGCGGAGGACACTTTGCTATTCAAATGCGCAGCGGCGGCTCGCGTACGGGTCGCCTCCCGATCGCAGAGGGCGCCGTCGCGCGGCGACGCTTCTCGCGATGCGTTTCGCACGGAATCGAATTAACCTCGCGGGTCAGCCGGACCTGAGTTACACCTCTGCTGGCCCGCTCTGTTCTTGCTGGCTACAGCGGTGCTGCGTCAACGTCTCCTAGTCTCTGCCACAAATCTCCTGAGATTATTTGTTGCATTCGAGGTTTACGTAGTCTGCAGTTTGCTGAACTGGACGCAGATGAAGGAATTACACAGCATAGAAAACCAGAAACCAGTATTCCTTCATTTTTCAGAAAGAAATGCTGTCGTCAGTCGCAAATATGTTTCTGTTGCTCAAAATATTGTTGTTGTTGTTGTTGTCTTCAGTCCTGAGACTGGTTTGATACAGCTCTCCATGATACTCTATCCTGTGCAAGCTTCTTCATCTCCCAGTACCTACTGCACCCTACATCCTTCTGAATCTGTTTAGTGTATTCATCTCTTGGTCTCCCTTTACGATTTAACCGTCCATGCTGCCCTCCAGTACTAAATTGGTGATACCTCGATGTCTCAGAACATGTCCTACCAACCGATCCCTTCTTCTTGTCAAGTTGTGCCAAAAGCTCCTCTTCTCCCAAATTCTATTCAATACCTCCTCATTAGTTATGTGATCTACCCATCTAATCTTCAGCATTCTTCTGTAGCACCACATTTCCAAAGCTTCTATTCTCTTCTTGTCCAAACTATTAATCGTCCACGTTTCACTTCCATACATGGCTACACTCCATACAAATACTTTCCGAAACGACTTCCTGACATTGAAACCTATACTCGATGTTAACAAATTTATCTTCTTCGGAAACGCTTTCCTTGCCGTTGCCATTCTACATTTTATATCCTCTGTAATTCGACCATCATCAGTTATTTTGCTCCCCAAATAGCAAAATTTCTTTACTACTGTAAGTGTCTCATTTCCTAATCTGATTCCCTCAGCACCACCCGACTCAATTCGACTGCATTCTATTATCCTCATTTTGCTTTTGTTGATGTTCATCTTATACCCACCTTTCAAGACACTGTCCATTCCGTTCAGCTGCTCTTCCAAGTCCTTTGCTGTCTCTGACAGAATTACAATGTCGTCGGCGAACCTCAAAGTTTTTCTTTCTTCTCCTTGGATTTTAATACTTACTCGGAATTTTTCTTTTGTTTCCTTTATTGCTTGCTCAATATACTGCCTCGTGTAAGGAGTAGAAATGCGTACCATCACGTTTCCGACTTTGATAAAGGTCGGATTGTAGCCTATCGAGACTGCAGTTTAGCGTATCGCGTAAATGCTGCTCGCGTTGGTCGAGATCCAACGACTATTGGCAGCATATGGAATCGGTGGGTTCAGGAGGGTAATACGGAACGCCGTGCTGGATCCCAACGGCCTCGTATTACAACAGTCGAGATGACAGGCATCTTATCCGCATGGCTGTAACGGATCGTGCGGCCACATCTCGATCCCTAAGTCAACAGATGAGGACGTTTGCAACACAACAACAATCTGCACGAACAGTTCGACGACGTTTTGCAGCAGCATGGACTATCAGCTCGGAGACCATGGCTGCGGTTACCCTTGACGCTGTATCACAGACAGGAGCGCCTGCGATGGTGTACTTAACGACGAACCTGGGTGCACGAATGGCAAAACGTCGTTTTTCCGGAGGAATCCAGGTTCTGTTTACAGCATCATGATGGTCACATACGTGTTTGGCGACATCGCGGTGAACACACATAGGAAGCGTGTATTCGTCATCGCCATACTGGCGTATCACCTTGCGTGATGGTATGGGGTGCCATTGGTTACACGTCTCGGTCACCTCTTGTTCGCATTGACGGCACTTTGAACAGTGGACGTTACATTTCAGATGTGTTACGACCCGTGGCTCTACCCTTCATTCGATCCCTGCGAAACCCTACATTTCAGCAGGATAATGCACGACCGCTTGTTGCAGGTCCTGTACGGGCCTTTCTGGATACAGAAAATGTTCGACTGCTGCTCTGGCCAGCACATTCTCCAGATCTCTCTCCAATTGAAAACGTCTGGCCAATGGTGGCCGAGCAAGTGGCTCGTCACAATACGCGAATCACTACTCTTGATGAACTGTGACCGCATTGTCAATGTGTAAAAACATCCAACGCTCTGGCCACTACTGCAAATGACCTACCTCAGAATGGTTTTGCTACCTCTAGCAAAAAACGCACTGACGAAAGCATTTGCAATAGTGACTGAAACGTCGGAAGTTTAACACATTGATAATACGGTCACATACCCTGTAGAATTTTTTTGATTGAGTAGTCATCATATTTATAATATTGATTCATGCCAATGTTTTGCAGTTTTTTCGAATACGACGTCGTGCAGGCGCGGCGTATTTGAAATGGCTTGTTTCTATAGAGGTCGTCTAGTTATTAGCGGTGGCTCACTTTGGTGATGAATGCTTGTGTTTGTGATGTGCTTTGTAGTACTTGTTTAGTTGAACGGGATATGTAGAATTTAGCTATTAGTTATTTATTTATTTCTGATATTTGAGCTGTTACTTTGATGGTTTTTTAGATTAAATGTTTGTGTTTGGAGTTGTACTTGCATATTTTGTTGTTAGCACTAAGGTGCGTGCGTGCGTGTGTGTGTGTGTGGGTTGGGGGGGGGGGGGGGGGTGCCGCGAATGTTTTCGGGTCAGCCTTGATTAACTTGGAGTTGTTTGTGATTCGTAAGATGCTTTTACTAGACTTTTCATTTATAGCGAGACTGTAGTTTGTTTGTGGAAGGGATGTCTCTTCAAAATGAGGATTTTCAAATTTGGTTAGTTTCATTTTGGAAGGGGGAGGTGTTTATCGCATTTCAGCTGTATAGGTCTAGTTAAAATTGCGATACTTGTTATTATAGCTGTGTGTGTGTGGGGGTGGGGGGGGGGGTAGGGGGGGGGGTATCGCTCTCTTCATTTGGGTCACGTAAATGAATCGTTTCCCACACTTTTTTTTATTGTGGAGGGCTGGTTTCGCTGTCTTCGCTTGAGCTATAAGGTCAAGTAAAACATTCGATTCCAGTTACGTGTTTTTGTTTGGTTTATTCTGGAGGAATTCATCTGCATGATTTTTCGGTTGCTTTGGAATGATCATAGTTTTACTGTCGCTTTTTTAGTTTATACCGGCTCAAAACCCTCTAGTTTCCGTGGTTGTCCCGTTAATTTTGTTACAGTAGCAGACTGAAATATTTAAAGTGTTTTATCTGTTTTCGACCGTAATCGTGTACTTTGTGGTCACCAGCTTCAGAAGAACAAGGAGTTACTTGTGTTAAGTATAGTGTTTACTCGAAGTATGACGTCATGTGTCAAAGCAGGAGGGTAGCCGTGCTCTGATACCCTTTGTTCAGTTCCTGCATTGTTGTTAATAGCTTACATTTAATCTCTCCACCTCTTTCTTGGGCTACCTATGAAATTCTCGCTAGTGGTCGATAGTTAATTACTAATTTAGGCGTTCGAATACATTCATTGTTGTGACAAGATCTTTCAGATTGTTTCTGTACTCCTTAACCTGTCCAATTATTCTTTTAAGTCCCATTTATTGTCAAATTGTTGTACACCTTATCGGATCGTATAGCCTACAGTCAGTCGCTTTTCATAAAGAAACTCATTTCTGCAGCTTGTATTCTTCGTTCATTTCCAGCTGTTATTATTCAATGAACACTCTGATGTACTTGTTATTAACCTTATTTTGTATGACTTTGTTATACTTTCTGTCGTCACCTTTTTATTCAGTATTCTGCTTATGATTTCATTATCGTAATTGAATCATTATTTTTTTCAATGTTTCATTTTCGTTGGTGAAGAGAATATTATTTCTCAAGAAGATGAATTCATTCAGCATCTCCCCTTTCTGATCCTTTATTACAGTACTGCTTAGGACTTGGTATTGATCTTAAAATTTCTCAGATGGTAATTTTAATTATAAATGGGTTCTGAAAGTGTTCTTGTCGTCAGCTACAAGAAGTTGGTCGCCAGTACCGAGAGTTGTCATTAGGCAATTTCGTTGGTTAAAATTATGGTTGTAAGACTGTTCCTTTTAGCTATTGTTTCAACATCTTCAAAGCAGGTATTGAAAAGTACGGGAGACAAAATGTACCCTTGACGTCGGCCTAATTTTTTTGTTAATTCAACATTCTACTTTCCGGTAATGGCAATTTTGGAGCCCTGTTACTTTGTTTGATTACTCTTAGTAAGTGGCGTGGTATGACTCTTCTGTCCATTATTTTTCACAACATTCTCCTCTATACGTCATTGTGTTGTTATCTTCGAATATTGGCTAACGGAAAAAGGATCGCAACAGCAGGAAGGAACTGTGCGACATAAACGAAAGTTGATAGGCGTTTTTCTACATCTGGAAGATGATATATTCTAAAATTTCGCGCAAGTCGGATAAGAGTGGTGCTAATACCTCCACTATGAGTATGCAAATCAGTTTTGCTTCAAATACAAGCCGCAACGGTCATGACCGTTGAGATTGGACGTGGTGAGTTGACGTTAGTCAACAATACCTTTAAGACGACAATTACGCCATTTTCGACACTTCACTGAGTTGAACTAGGTTTTTTAATAGGGCTTGAAGTTGGATGTTCCTTCTGTGGTGTTGGAGAAAAAGTTGGCGGTAACGTAGCCACTGTAAATGAATGCTGAAAGTGGTGGTCACGAGAATGTACTGTAGCAGGAAGACCGGGCTCTGGACGAGCACGTGGCCCTGGCGAGAGGGAAGACCATCACGTTCGGATTATGGCTCTGGCGCATCGTACTTCATCTGCAGCAGCAATCTGAGCAGCAGTCGGCACCACGGTGACACAACGAACTGTTACACATCGGTTACTTGGTAGTTCCAGTTTCCAAGATGGGTCGTCGATCAGATGCGCAGAACTATAGGCCTATATCTCTAACGTCGATCTGTTGTAGAATTTTAGAACATGTTTTTTGCTCGCGTATCATGTCATTTCTGGAAACCCAGAATCTACGCTGCAGGAATCAACATGGATTCCGGAAACAGCGATCGTGTGAGACCCAACTCGCTTTATTTGTTCATGAGACCCAGAAAATATTAGATACAGGCTCCCTGGTATACGCCATTTTCCTTGACTTCCGGAAGGCGTTCGACACATTTCCGCACTGTCGTCTGATAAACAAAGTAAGAGCCTACGGAATATCAGACCAGCTGTGTGGCTGGATTGAAGAGTTTTTAGCAAACAGAACACAGCGTGTTGTTCTCAATGGAGAGACGTTTACAGACGTTAAAGTAACCTCTGGCGTGCCACAGGGGAGTGTTATGGGACCATTGCTTTTCACAATATATATAAATGACCTAGTAGATAGTGTCGGAAGTTCCATGCGGCTTTTCGCGGACGTTGCTGTAGTATACAGAGAAGTTGCAGCATTAGAAAATTGAAGCGACATGCAGGAAGATCTGCAGCGGATAAGCACTTGGTGCAGGGAGTGGCAACTGACCCTTAACATAGACAAATGTAATGTATTGCGAATACACAGAAAGAAGCATCCTTTATTGTATGATTATATGATAGCGGAACAAACACTGGTAGCAGTTACTTCTGTAAAATATCTGGAAGTATGGGTACGGAACGATTTGAAGTGGAATGATCACATAAAATTAATTGTTGGCAAGGCAGGTGCCAGGTTGAGATTCATTGGGAGAGTCCTTAGAAAATGTAATCCATCAACAAACTCACAAAACACTCGTTCGACCTATACTTGAGTATTGCTCATCACTGTGGGATCCATACCAGGTCGGGTTGTTGTTCGCAGCTCGTGGTCGTGCGGTAGCGTTCTCGCTTCCCACGCCCGGGTTCGATTCCCGGCGGGGTCAGGGATTTTCTCTGCCTCGTGATGACTGGGTGTTGTGTGACGTCCTTAGGTTAGTTAGGTTTAAGTAGTTCTAAGTTCTAGGGGACTGATGACCATAGATGTTAAGTCCCATAGTGCTCAGAGCCATTTAAACCATTTGAACCAGGTCGGGTTGACGGAGGAGATAGAGAAGGTCCAAAGAAGAGCTGCGCGTTTCGCCACAGGGTCATTTGGTAACCGTGACAGCGTTACGGAGATGTTTAGCAAACTCAAATGGCGGACTCTGGAAGAGAGGCGCTCTGCATCGCGGTGTAGCTTGATGTCCAGGTTTCGAGAGGTTGCGCTTCTGGATGAGGTATCGAATATATTGCTTCCCCCTACTTATACCTCCTGAGGAGATCACGAATGTAAAATTAGAGAGATTCGAGCGCGCACGGAGGCTTTCCGGCAGTCGTTCTTCCCGCGAACCATACGCGACTGGAACAGGAAAGGGAGGTAACGACAGTGGCACGTAAAGTGCCCTGCGGGACACACCGTTGGGTGGCTTGCGGAGTATTAATGTAGATGTAGATGTTTGTGTACTTCAAGGACAGCTCAGAGCCAGATGCCCTGTAGTGGGAAATCCACTGACCCTAAACCACCACCATTTGTGACTCCAGTAGTGTCAAGCGAGAGCTCATTGAAAGGCAGGGTTGTGGTCTGTTGCATTTTATGATGAAAACCGGTTCTGCCTCCGTGCCAGTGATTCCCGTGTGTTGGTTAGAAGGCTGCCATTTGAGAGCCTGCAACCAAACTGTTGCGTGCCCGACACACTAGACCTATGGTCTGTGGTGCGATTTGGTATGACAGCTGGTGCACTTTCGTTGTTATTCCACCCACCCTAACTGAAAATCTGTACGTCAGTCTGCTCCCTCAACCTGCTGTGATGCCATTCATGAACAGCTTTCCGGGGCGTTTTTTCCAACAGGGTAACGTTCGTCCGCATATCTCTGTTGTAACCCAATATACTCTACAGAGTGTCTTCATGTTGTCTTGGCCTTGCCGATAACCAGATCTGTCTCCAATGGAGCACATGTGCAACGTCATCGGACGGAAACTCCAGCGTCATGCACATACAGCATTAACCGTCCCTTTATTTACCGACACAGTGCAAAATACATGGAAATCTATCCCACAGACTGGCAACCGGCTCCTGTACAACACAATGCATCAACAGTGTGGTAGGTACATCGGTTATTAATGTACCAGCGTTGCACATTTGCAGAGGCTTATCTCGCTCTTATATTAACCAGTGAGCTTGCAGTGTTAATCACTTAAAGACGTTAGCTAGGAAAATGTAGTCCCAAAATTTCATTACTCTACATTAATTATTTTTTCATGTTGCGATTTTTTCCGTCTGTTTATTTTAAGAAAAATGCTCCTACAGTTTCCAAGGTGTCTCCTATGTCCTTCCTTAAGTATAAGTGTTACTTGACTAATTTTCAGCTATTCGGAATCTCTCTCCCTGCCCAGTTTTTGTGATGAAGGGAAGGAAACTAGGTTTAATGACAGGAAGAACGTACTCGATTAATTCGGTGTTCATGTTGTCGCTTCCTGCTGTCTTCCTGTGTATCATTTTCGCAGCACGTCTCCCAAACCTGTCATCTGATTTATTGGTGTTACCTTACGCTCAACGTGCTAGCTTGCAAGATGTGGAAATGCTTAGACCCGGAGCGAATATGCAATGGGCTGGCACAGCGGCCAGGGTGTCTGTGTTTTTAGGCGGTTTCCTATTCTCGTTGAGGCAAATGACGCACTCGTCCCGAAACTCCGCCTCAGAGAATACGACAAAACGTTCACATACAGAACACACTTTACAACACTGGCAGACAGATGGCGCACACGGCTTCCCTTGGAGCTTATCTTGACGACTGGTGTTAAGAACAACACGGCGGCAACGTAGTTATTAAATAAAAAAAATAGCCAAATCCTAAAAAAAGAACCTTTTAGTAGACAGGATAAATGCTAGAGAAAGAAAGATGGAAGAAAGATCCCCGGATTCTGTGATTTCTATTTTGCACTTACTTCATCCTTCTCTTCAGGTGTTAAAACTTGTTCTTCTATGTTCTCACGTGCTTCAGATACTTTTGTTTGAAGCCCCTTAGAATTATCTAACAATCATAACTTACTTACCACTTCGATAAACATATTATCTGTTGTATCCGAATTCAAATACTCCATTATATAAGATTGTGAAAAAGGATTGTACTATTCGTATGGTACTACATAATTTTAAATTTTCTTTTGTTGCGGACTAGAGATGGCCACCAGACTTTTAAAGAGACAAGGAAATTAGCAGGTTGGATGCCAAATTTCCGCAATGGTTTCATACGAATCCTCCAAGCCGTTTAACTATCCATCGACTGCATGCGAAATTTGTGGGCCCCATGTCTGTGACCAATGACTGTAAAGGAAGAAGTAGACATTCAGGAAGCCCAGGCGAACGCAAGATAACATCATAAACGTTCAGGGCATAATAATTAGGAGCTCAGGAAAATCAAGTACGAGAATAGCACTTGAAACTTGAATCGCGAGGACAAGTGTGTTAGCAATTCTTCACCTCGTTAGGGATTGAAGTGGTACCGCATTAAAATGATGCGGGGCCCTCACTGACCCTGATAAAACTACTCGTGTACGAGCTACAGTAGTGTTTTTGTAAGTGACGCAATTCGACCCAAATGCTGTGTTGTTTATTTCGGATGAAGCCGTGTTTCATGTCAGCGTTAAAATGAATAAGCACAATCGCGTCTTTTGTAGTACAGACAAGCCCCATGAACTAAGGAAGCACACTCGATCCTCTCCGAAAATTAACGTATTCTGCGGTATTTTGAAGTTTGGAGTACTTAGTTCATATTTTCTTAATAATCAGACTATAACGGGAGATTCATACCTAGATATACCGCAGAATTTTATTGTTGATGATCTTCCCCACCGTATCGTAACGTCAGGTTGCTTCCAGCAAGATGGAGCACCACTCCATTGTTCCTTAAAAGGTTCGACATTACCTGGATGAAACATTTGGTGGACTCTGGTTTGGAAGAAGCCCACCTGTACCGTGGTCACCAAAGTTAACTGATTTGACTGCTCGTGATTTCTGGTTATCGTGAATGAAAGAATGTATGTATGCTCTAAGGCCGACTGACATTAATGACCTTAAAGAACACCTAACACAAGTTGTCCGCTTTATACCTACCGAAATGTGTGAAAGATTTGTGACCTGTATGGTGTCAAGACATTGCACCAACATTGAGAACCAATGAATGCAGCTCGGAGAACTACACTAACTCCATTTGGACCTGTATACATAGCGTATGTTTTGTATTAAAACAAATAAAATATAGTAAGAATAATACCATCGGAAAAATACTGCTATCTGAGCATACAAAATGTGAATATGTTCCAGTTTACTTAAAACACTCCCACTTTTCAGTCAGAGTCTTTTGAATAAACAGGGACATGTTTACATGTTTTGTGTGCCGATGGGAGAATTTTTCTTCGGGTTCCCTTCTTTTCTCTGCTGTAGCAGTGTATATTACTCATATGAAAAGAAATGTATTGGTCAGCAAGCCTCAGATAGTTAGATAGAACTGAAATAACGCAAAACTAATTTGCTTAGTCTGTTGCTAGTTTGTTGAAATAGTCGCGAATGAGGGAACTGTAATGCAGAAAAAACTAGAGGCCAGTATTGCTTTAATTATTAAACTATTTTTAAGCGTTTCGACCTTAGCCATCATCAGAACCCTATTTCAGATAAAAACTGGAGGATTACACAGTTACGTGGTTGACTTGCAAAGAACACGAGCAGACTGCAAGTTAACCATGTAACTACACTCCTGGAAATTGAAATAAGAACACCGTGAATTCATTGTCCCAGGAAGGGGAAACTTTATTGACACATTCCTGGGGTCAGATACATCACATGATCACACTGACAGAACCACAGGCACATAGACACAGGCAACAGAGCATGCACAATGTCGGCACTAGTACAGTGTATATCCACCTTTCGCAGCAATGCAGGCTGCTATTCTCCCATGGAGACGATCGTAGAGATGCTGGATGTAGTCCTGTGGAACGGCTTGCCATGCCATTTCCACCTGGCGCCTCAGTTGGACCAGCGTTCGTGCTGGACGTGCAGACCGCGTGAGACGACGCTTCATCCAGTCCCAAACATGCTCAATGGGGGACAGATCCGGAGATCTTGCTGGCCAAGGTAGTTGACTTACACCTTCTAGAGCACGTTGGGTGGCACGAGATACATGCGGACGTGCATTGTCCTGTTGGAACAGCAAGCTCCCTTGCCGGTCTAGGAATGGTAGAACGATGGGTTCGATGACGGTTTGGATGTACCGTGCACTATTCAGTGTCCCCTCGACGATCACCAGTGGTGTACGGCCAGTGTAGGAGATCGCTCCCCACACCATGATGCCGGGTGTTGGCCCTGTGTGCCTCGGTCGTATGCAGTCCTGATTGTGGCGCTCACCTGCACGGCGCCAAACACGCATACGACCATCATTGGCACCAAGGCAGAAGCGACTCTCATCGCTGAAGACGACACGTCTCCATTCGTCCCTCCATTCACGCCTGTCGCGACACCACTGGAGGCGGGCTGCACGATGTTGGGGCGTGAGCGGAAGACGGCCTAACGGTGTGCGGGACCGTAGCCCAGCTTCATGGAGACGGTTGCGAATGGTCCTCGCCGATACCCCAGGAGCAACAGTGTCCCTAATTTGCTGGGAAGTGGCGGTGCGGTTCCCTACGGCACTGCGTAGGATCCTACGGTCTTGGCGTGCATCCGTGCGTCGCTGCGGTCCGGTCCCAGGTCGACGGGCAGGTGCACCTTGCGTCGACCACTGGCGACAACACCGATGTACTGTGGAGACCTCACGCCCAACGTGTTGAGCAATTCGGCGGTACGTCCACCCGGCCTCCCGCATGCCCACTATACGCCCTCGCTCAAAGTCCGTCAACTGCACATACGGTTCACGTCCACGCTGTCGCGGCATGCTACCAGTGTTAAAGACTGCGATGGAGCTCCGTATGCCACGGCAAACTGGCTGACACTGACGGCGGCGGTGCACAAATGCTGCGCAGCTAGCGCCATTCGACGGCCAACACCGCGGTTCCTGGTGTGTCCGCTGTGCCGTGCGTGTGATCATTGCTTGTACAGCCCTCTCGCAGTGTCCGGAGCAAGTGTGGTGGGTCTGACACACCGGTGTCAATGTGTTCTTTTTTCCATTTCCAGGAGTGTATGTAATTCTCCGGTTTTCATCTGAACCAGGATTCTGATAATGGTTAACGCAGAAACGCGTAAGAATTAACTAATAAATGAAGGAATATTGGTTTCTACTTTCCTCAGCATTATAATTCCTTGAGCTACGACCAGTTCGCCAAACTGCAGTCTACACACTCACCATGGTCGCCTCCCTCCTGAGTGCCTCTACGACACACCTTTGTTAACGCAAAACTAATTTTACATCTCGGACCGGATTTTACAAGCAAAAATAAATTTGCATGCGCTTCAGTTCTACAACATGGTATTATATGGAGTTCCCAGATGATAACGAAAACACTTTACAACATATTTTTCCGTGCTACGTCACTTTATAAACTGCGTTTTAGCCTCACACCGGATTTTATGTGAAGTTCTGTATCTCGGAAACGGAAAAAGATAGGAAGAAAATTTTCAAGGTTCTTCGACATAAGGATCTTGCAAATATATTGCAAAGATTACACCCATTTGCTGTACATGGTTGTTTCGGAATCGGAGACTGGATTTTGGTGCCCCCCCCCCCCCAAAAAAAGGGGGTTTTTGAGGTGTTTCTCGATAACCGATAAAGACTTCTAAAAACGGGGATATGCTTTTTCTAGATAAAAATGCCTAGAGAATTTACCATTAAACTCGAGCAATTTGCTGCGGTTATTTTTTATTTGGATTTCGCATCATACCATATTCCGCGTTTAGAAATAGGGTAACTCAGAACCTCTGCACTTTGAAAATGGATAAATGTATCGAAAAAATTTCCAGTGTTGTTCGAGATAGACATCGTAGGAATATATCGTAATAATTTCAGCCATTTGTTGTGCTTAGCCGCCTTGGAATCCTCGGCTGTGTTTTGGTTCCCTGGCGATGGCAAAAATATGGTAAAAAAACCATTTGGTGGTATTTGGTTTGTAGATAAAAACACCTACTGTTGCTCCACGTATTTTATTTTCCCAGACATGATTCGCCTTTTTTCACTTCAAGCCGGTATCAGTAGGATCTATAATGATACAGTTACGATACACTTTTGTTTTGATACGCATTATGCGTAGATTATAAGACCACTTCTCGCTTTTTATGTAAATAAGTGATTAATTAGTTCTTCCTGTTTTTAGTTGGCAACGGTGCTTCCTCTCATCTGTTCGCGTGGAGGTAGCACTACCGCTCTATTTACGAATTATAAGCATGTTTTTGTGTTTGGAACATTTTGATTCCCACTCTTCAGTTTAAGAAATACAAAAACGTGCTTATGTTTCGTAAATAGAGCAGTAATGCAACCTCCATGTGACCAGAAAAGAGGAAACAGCGATACCAACTGAAAACAGGAAGAACCGCAAGTAATCACTTATTTATATAAAAAGCGAGAGGTGAACTGTTTAATAATCTACGAATAATACGTTTCAAAACAACAGTGTATCATAACTGTATCATTGCAAATCCCAGTGATGATGCCTCGAAGCGGAGAGAGGCGAAACGCGTCTGGGAAAATAAAATACAGTGCAGCAAGAGACAGCTTTTTTATTTACAGAAAAAAATATTTCTGTGCTTGCTGCGAACGATGGCCACGCAAACAAATTCGTAATTTTTGTGTTGTTTTCCTAGTAACCACCCATGGTGCCTCCGTAAGTCCCATCAAGCTCACCATAGACCACACCAAATGTAAGAAGATCGAACCGATCTGCTCCAATTACCAGGAGGAAAATATCTGTAATCTGACCCTGTACTTTAGCAAAACCCCCTAGGACGATCTTTCTATTGAGTGTACAAATGTTCCTTAGTCCAAGGGCTATCCGAAGCACTTGATCCTACCTTTTTATCACCAATAGAATCCGAGCTACGAGAGACCCGCCAAGGTAGCCGAGAGCGCTAACGCGTTGCTTCCTAGACTCGGGTAGGCGCGCCGGCCCCGGATCGAATCCGCCCGGCAAATTAACGACGAGGGCCGGTGTGCCGGCCAGCCTGGATGTGGTTTTTAGGCGGTTTTCCACATCCCGCTAGGTGAGTACCGGGCTGGTCCCTACGTTGCGCATCAGTTACACGCGTCCCAGACATTTGACACACGTTCGCACTCTTTCACGGTTTACACTAGATGCAGACAGCCGGGGTACACGGATTCCAGAGCTGGGTTCAAATGGCTCTGAGCACTATGGGACTCAACTGCTGAGGTCATTAGTCCCCTAGAACTTAGAACTAGTTAAACCTAACTAACCTAAGGACATCACAAACATCCATGCCCGAGGCAGGATTCGAACCTGCGACCGTAGCGGTCTTGCGGTTCCAGACTGCAGCGCCTTTAACCGCACGACCACTTCGGCCGGCTTCCATACCTGGGGGCACGGGGGGGCAGCAGGAAGGGCATCCGGCCACCCCTAAATATAACCTTGCCAAATCCATTCTAACCACGCCGACCCTGCGATCGCTGCTGGACTATGACGTAACCAAAAGAGAGAAAGAATCCGAAGTACGAGAGCTGGAAATTCCCGTTTCTATGCAGTCGCGTTTTAGAACATGTTATGTACGCATTCTGTGACATGCATGTCGATAATAAAACAAAAGAAGAGTGAAATCGTAATAAAAATAATAAAATAAATTAAGAGTCAATCCCTTATAAGTGGTAAAACCTTTTTTGACAACACTGCATTGCATTCGTGTTACTGTGTGCCATGAATACGTCGTAGTCAACAGTTTGTACAGAGCCCTACATCCTGGATTCCAAGCCGTGCACAGTAGTTATAGCGAGACGTGTTCCCTCTAGCCTAGAGCGCACAGTGCCGGCTGCTCTTCCCCCCTGACACCCAAGCGATGACAAAGCTGTCGCCCCGGCCAGGCTGGGCTGCGCTCGCCGCCTCCGGCGCGTTAATTCATTTCGCCGGCAGTGGCCGTGTGACGTCCGGCCCCCTTGCAGGCACGTAAGCCCGCCTTCGATGACGAATGTTCTTGTTTGCTTTTTACCTATTTAGAATTACAAACAGCTCGGCGGCGGCGGTGGAGGTGGCTGCGTGGTTTTAAATATTAACTGCGCCGGCTACGTGATAGATAGCTGCCCGAGATAAATTTCTCGTTCTCGAAACTACCACTCGTCCGGCGCCCTCTGCGGGCAACGTTTACTTGTAGACGGTCATGTTCCTCTCTCACTCGACTTGCCTCACCTCTTCAACTCCTTTCTACTCCTTTTTTACTTCCTTCTCTCTCCCCGACATTCCTCCTTCGTGTGGCCTCCGGTTTGCGCCGCGCGACGAACAGATATTTTAATTGCCTCGGTGCGTTAGTCTTGTTGTTCGAGCGAACAAGGTGGAGCAAAGAGAGAAGGAAGAGGCCAGAGAGAAGTATACCTCGCGCGCGAGAGCGAGGAGGGTGTATTTCATTTTTGGGTGATTTGCGAGGCGATGGCCGCGCGCAGATAGCCGGCCAGAAATAAGTCACGGGGACAGACAGGCCGGTGGTTGAGGGTTGGATAGGGGAAGGGGTGGCTGGCCGCATCTAGATGCTATCTGCCGGACCAGGTGCGCTGCGCGCGGCTCCGGAATATAGAATTTCAATTCCCTGCGCGGCTCCCTCGCTCATCGCCGTGATTCCGTGCGTCGGCGTCTGGTCCGTCTTCACAGTGGTCAGCGGCCGTGACGGCTGTATCCACTGACAGCGAGCCGGTCGGAAGCCGCGTAGCAAACCGGTTGCCTCCCAGCAGCCAGAGAGACCGGCCAGCCCCACCCGGTGTAGGGGCGTGCCGTGTATGAAGAGCCAACGGCACAGGCATAAAGTGGTTGTCACCACGATGCAGTACCTGTGTTCACCTTGATAATCGCGTATTTTCTGAAATACAACACAGCTGTCTTGTTGGTTCAAATGGCTCTGAGCACTATGCGACTTAAACTTCTGAGGTCATCAGTCGCCTAGAACTTAGAACTAATTAAACCTAACTAACCTAAGGATACGACACATATCCATGCCCGAGGCAGGATTTGAACCTGCGACCGTAGCAGTCGCTCGGCTCCAGACTGCAGCGCCTAGAACCGCACGGCCACTCCGGCACGCTGTCCTGTTGGAGAATGCCATAATCTTTTACCTGTGTATGTCCATTTGTTAGTTGGTTTGTTACTAATTCATTCAAATCTACAGTTTTATTCTGCTCTTGATGAAATTTTACACACTTTACCTTCAAGGCGAGATGAAGAGCGCTGTATACATAAGAATTTTAATCTAACTCGAAACATACACTGAAGAGCCAAAGAAACTGGTACACCTGCCTAATATCGTTTAGGGCCCCCGTGAAGGTGCAGAAGTCCCGCAAAACGAAGTGGCACGGACTCGAAGTCTGAAGTAGTGCTGGAGGGAATTGACACAACGAATCCTGCGGGCCTGTCCATAAATCTGTAAGAGAACGAGGATGTAGAGGCTTATCTCACTAGGGGTAAGATAGATACTGCCTACAGGAAGATTAAAGAGACCTTTGGAGATAAGAGAACCACTTGCATGAACATCAAGAGCTCAGATTGAAACCCATTTTCCTGTATTCATTAAGTTCTTTTATTTGTTGCAGTTGTCTCTGTATTCCACATAGTCTGTAGCTTCAATAGTTAAGGCTTTCTTTTAACTTGTACTTGTATTATTGTCCATGTTTAACTCCCCTTATAGTTGTCTCATCAAATACTGTTCATATTTTACTTTGCTCATTTATTTAGTGAAAACTGGTTCACAGCCACTGCTTTGATTACAATGTTAATGTTAAAATGCAGTACCACCACACTCTGAAACTGTAGGTTCCCTCAAACACCTCCATTTATTAATTTCTGTTTATCTTATTGATATTGCTTAAGTTCCTTATGTATTCTGTATTTACATTGACAACTGTCTCTTCTTTTTTAATTGGTTGTGTATCACTCTCCGTGTTTCAAACCTCCTGATGCAGTCTTGTCTAGTACTAATTTTATTTTATTTTTATTAGTTTTGTTTATTAACAGAAACTGTTATGTAGGCATGCTATTCCTATTTTGTGCTAAAAGTTTTCCTGCCAACTCCATTGTTTTTTATGTACTGTTCAGTTTTTACTGTATGTTTCTACTTTCAGACTAGACTTGTTACTTTCTTCCAATGTTGTCTTCTAACATTTAACTTCTTTGGTCATAATAGTCAGTAAATGTCTGAAGATGGCCTTGTAAACCGAAAACCAGTTAACTATAAAAGTAATATTGTAGAACAATAACAAACTGGTGCTTTTCATTTATCGTCCTAGATATGTTCCATAATGTTCATGCCTGGGAAGTTTGCTGACCGGCGGAAGTTCGTGAGCCCAGAAGAGTGTTCTTGGGGCTACTCTGTACTTATTCTGGACATTTTGGTAGTCGCATTGTACTGCTGGAATTCCCTAGTGTTCAATGTTCAATGTGTGTGAATTCCTAAGGGACCAATTTGCTAAGGTCATCGGTACCTAGACTTACACACTACTTAAACTAACCTAAACTAACATACGCTAAGGACAACACACACACCCATGCCGGAGGGAGGACTCGAACCTCCGGCGGGAGGGGCCGTGCAAATCGTGACAGGGCGCCTCTAACAATGTGGAGTTGCCCAAGTCCGTCGGATGCACAATGGACAAGAATGGATGCAGGCGGTCAGACAGGATGCTTAAATGTGTCACCTGTCAGAGTTATATCTAGACGTATCAGGGGTCCCATATTACTCCAATTACACACGCTCCACACCATTACAGAGCCTCCACCAGCTTGAACAGTCCCCTGTTGACATTCAGTGTCCATAGATTCATGAGGTTCTCTTCATATTGTAAACATCCATCCGCTCGATACAATTTGAAACGAGACTCGTCCGACCAGGCAACACGTTTCGACTCATAAACAGCTCAATGTCGGTGTTGACGGGTCCAGGCGAGGCGTAAGGCTTTGTGTCATGCAGGCATCAAGGGCACACGAGTGGCCCTTCGACTCCGAAAGCGCATGTCGATGACGTTTCGTTGAATGATTCGCACGCTGACACTTGTTGAAGACCCAGCACTGAAATCTGCAGCAGTTTGCCAAGTTCTCTTCAGTTGTCGTTGGTGGCGTCCTTGCAAGATCTTTTTTCCGATCGCAGTCCATAAAGACAGTCCTGATGGTTCATCACAGTAAAATAGCTGTGTTTTTCTCAAAGTCTGAGCAATAAAAGAAAATGCACACGGAAGTAGTGGATTTCCATGCCGTGTTGAAGAAGTAGTGTTGGTCCTTCCAACGGAAAGACAGTGCTGACTCTTGACATGCAGACAGGCAATGGGCTACAACAAAGGAAACCCACTGCAGAGTCAGTCGAAGTTTTGAAGAATATTGGTAGGTAGGTCATCACAAAGTAGACCCACTGTAGTCCTGGTGGAGATTACGATATTGGTGGGCTACCAGAGGTGCAGAACCACTGCAGTCCTTGTAGAAATAATGGTATTGGTGGGCCATCAAAGATGCAGACCCAGTGTAGTCCTTGTAGAGATGGCCAGCAGCCAGGCGCACAATCACAATCGAAGAGTCTTGCGGACAATATAGCAAGTCCATTAACCAACACTTGTACACTCACAATACTTTTTGGAATGTCCTTAGAACCAGCAATGCTGTTAACCAGTCCCTTGCTGAATTATTAACACACGTACAAACACCAACAGTCCCAACATGTCATATACTGTGCATATATTATGACCAACAGAAACGTGTGCAGTGAAATGAATGGTAACAAGTTACTTAATTTGATGAACTGGTGTCGATTACAATTTTATAACATGAGAATACAATAACAAAGGTACAAAATACATCATTAAAGAACATAACAATACAGATAACATTTGTATAGTACAGGTTTTACAAAAGAATAGAAATAAACAGATACATCAGTGTTACAGGAATTATGACAAAAGTAAATATATAAAATAATCAGAATAGTTTTCGAAACATTGATTTCACACATGAGCATTAAAACAAAACAGAATAAATAATGTCTAAACATCTTTACAAAGAAAATAACATATTATTAATGCAAATTATATTAGAGGATAACAGTATTCCTCCTCATAGTGAATGTAGCTTAGTACTAGAAAAATTCTACAACATAAATCGTATTAGCTAAACACATAAAGACAGGAAAAACTCAAATACACAAGAGTATACAAACACGTAGCGGAATGATACAAAAGGAAAGAAAGGGTTTGTTTTACTGCAGTATTTTGCAAACAAAACTTTCCTTACTTCTTGGAGATCTCCCTTCATTCATCATTATTCCCAAAAAGTCCTATTTATACCTCCTTTCTGTATTCTATTCATATTTCTTTCAAAATAATTACTTCTCATTGTTCAATACTCATTTTAGCCCAAATCTTTTTCATATAACTTCTCAATGAATTCTTTCCCTATTCTCCATAGTCAGTTTCTTATATAGTCTACCCCCTCTTAAGCTAACTTAAATCTACTGAGCTCAGATATATATACTAAGGGACGAGGGAATGCAGCAGCACAAAACAGTTAACACAAACAGCAATGACAAAAAAACGCAAAGTAGCAAAGCAAACAGCAGTATATCTAAATTAGCCGAGGAAATGCAACATTATCACTAATATGAGCCAATGTGCAGCAAAAAAAAAAATAAATCAGCAGTAAAACTGGCTTAACAGAGTAATATAAAATGAAATTGAGTAGCACTACGCCTGGCAAACAGCAGCAGCAAATGCAATAAATTATACCTAAATATGACATAGCTCAAGCAGAAAAAATAGTACACTAAAGACAACAATACAGATAAGGGAAATGTCTATTCACATCTTAATGTCTATGTAATTAAAGTGGTGCACCACAACTTATTCTACGAAAAATATTACCAAGTAGTTGAAAAGAAAATTCTGTATGCAATTCCTGTGAAGGGAAATGTCTTTTTGCGCTCCTTCGTTCTTTTTTTTTAAGTAGATTATAAAGTTATTATTTACTGTATCTGTAGGCATAAAATATTTGTATTAGTACATCTATAAAATTTTATTTTAACCAATGCTGCAGTGCAGCTAGAAACTAGATATTAAACAAAATAGGCAAAGCAAGGCATGAAACGTCATTCACTAGCCATATGGCATTTCATAATGCAGTAAACGATCTTACAACTAGCAAGGCAATAGACGTGAAATGTTTCTCATCATTTCATTTCAGTAAATATCACAAATTAAGAACTCTACAGTGTAATCATGTTTTCAAGTTTGAGCGTGGCGTATTTGCGATGCTTTCTACAAAGAACTGTCAATATCGAGGTTAATGGCCTCCTTTTTTCTCTACTTGTGCCTCTGAAAGGCACAAACTAATGGCTTTTTTTCCAGGTGACTGTCTCATAGCTTGGTGCCTACAACACATTACGTCATGGTCACTTACCTTTCTTACCGAAATTTACAACAGAAGTTTCCGCTACAGTGACAGTTTGATACAAATGAAATTTCACATTCGAAAAATTACAGATGGAATGTGTAGAAACAAAATCTCATATATAATAGTGTCCAAAAAGTTTTGTCAGCATTGTGATACATTCACGCATGTACATACATTTCATAACTCTTAAAGTACGATTCTTGGATTCCAACAACGTTTTTCGCAAGTCAGAGTCCACTGCTCATTATTCCTTACCTTATTACCCATATACATATTCATCGACACTTCTTCAATATTTCATCATAATAAATACGTAGCATAATCAAATTCCTCATATAGCATCAGCTTATTGATCATAAACATACCTCAACAGCATAATACACATTGTCGTCGTAATAATAACATCATAAAAACTCAGCAAAATCTCAAAAACGTCGTAGCTTTCTGCAATAATTTCAAAACCTAAAGAAAATTCTCTATTCATTTCACTACCTCAAACATACTTTAAAAATCATGATCCCATACCAAATACATCATTCAAAGCTCTCATGGTATCACAATGGTTCCGAAAAAATATGAACAGTTCACACAGTACAGACAAAATACAGTTTCATAAGTGTGAAGTTATTCAACTGTGTAATTTTGTAAACATGTCTCACTGATGTAGTAAAAAAATGTTTATCTCTCAGTTAAATGATCAGACAGCTGTGTAATTTATGTGTTAGAGAAATATGGTACCGAAGTGTAAAGTTGTATAAGCAAATACCATATTAGCTAGGGCTCCTTGCGCTTGACAGACACATGGTACACAAAGTAGGCGTGTACCCCCTGAGGATTAATGTAATTATAACCTCAGGGTTTATAGACTACAGCAATGGAATGAAATGTATCACGGAAAACCTTTGTATCATTGTAATTAAAAAATCTTTAAAAATAAATGTTTTAAGTACAAAATTAATCACTCAAATACGTGTCCTTTAGCGCTAAATGTGCGTCTTGCTATAAGATAATTCTGTGAAAGTGTCGTAGTTATCGCCCACCGAAAGTTAAGTTCTGCAGAAGTCAATGTACTTACCTCATGATAAACAAAAGTGAAATGCTATGCGTATAGATATCGTAGTTATTACGTACATTACCGTAATGAAGAAAGTACTATACTGTAACGTATTTTTGCGCTACGAATAAATTGTAGCTATACCACAAAAGTTACAACTAAGGCGTGTTTTACTTTCCAGAATAATAGATAAAAACTGTGTAGATATAAAACAGACACACCGCAAAAGCAACAATGTAAATTGTGTCACACGTTAGTAGCGTCGTGATATAATCGTGTAGCTGTCAAAGGAACCAAATACTAAGTCATCTTTAATCTCACAGAAAGTACTTCAAATAAAGAATGTCTTCAAATAAAGAATGTCTATGTTCTAAGTATGTGAGCCTTTTAGTCGTTACGTAATCGTGCAATTAAGAAGCAAGAATGTACACACACAGTAACATTGTGTCCTCTGTTCACTATCACAATGAAGCGGTAATTACTGGCTAAATATGCTCCGTAGGTTCTAGACTGAATAGTTAACTTCAAAACATTGTTGCATGATAACAGTTTCTAAGTGTGACAACGCGTACTAGTAGCGTGAAGTGAAAAATTTTATGGCAGAGACTAAATTAAAAAGCAGATTATCTCTCAATAAATGGTTTTAAATGTACTCAGAGATTGAACTTGAATGCAATTATCATGCTGTATACGTCGGTAAGGAATGCTAAAATTTTTCTCAAGGTTAGCTTCTATGTAATTTTTCTCTGAGCCAAGCCGGCGCACGTGGCTGCCTGCGATCCAAGTCATTGTCTGTCTCTTTGTTGGCGCGCGTCGATATCAGGATGAGGAGACCTAACTTCTACAAATTCGCCTTGACGAGAAGGCCCTGCCCTGTTTGAATCCCGCCAGTTCTGATGAAATTCGGGTCTGTCGTTATGATTATATCGTCTGTCGTCATGTCGGTAGATCCTGTAGTTTCTTTCTTGTCGGTTACGTGGTGGAGAATTTCTTCCTGAATCGTAACTGCGCTGTGGACCGTTGCGTCTGAAGTCATTCTGTCTCCTGTGATAATAATAGTTCTGGTTGCCATATTGTCTGTTTCTATGATTGTCTCTGTCATATTCATTACTACGAAAATGCGAACTTCCTCTGTAACTATTACTCTGCCAGTGGTTGTCATATGGGTGGTGACTATTTTGTTCACGATTTGAGTTGTAAGGATAGCCTTGTCGTGTCCAGTTATTGTTTCTTCCATCGCGGTATTGTGACGGATGTGACCTGTAATTGTTGTGTTCCTGTTTTCGCGTCCCGCAAATGTCAGTGTCGATTTCCAATTCTTGTAAGAGTCCCTGAAAAGCTTCAATGTCGTCTTTGCAACGTCCTGCCAGTAGCTCTGAGGGATGAAGTAGTGAAGGCAGCAGAGGATCAAGTAGGTAAATAGACGAGGGCTAGTAGAAATCCTTGGGTAACAGAAGAAATATTGAATTTAATTGATGAAAGGAGAAAATATAAAAACGCAGTAAATGAAGCAGGCAAAAGGGAATACAAACGTCTCAAAAATGAGATCGACAGCAAGTGCAAAATGGCTAAGCAGGGATGGCTAGAGGACAAATGTAAGGATGTAGAGGCTTATCTCACTAGGGGTAAGATAGATACTGCCTACAGGAAAATTAAAGACACCTTTGGAGAAAAGAGAGCCACTTGTATGAATGTCAAGAGCTCAGATGGAAATCCAGTTCTAAGCAAAGAAGGGAAAGCAGGAAGGTGGAAGGAGTATATAGAGAGTCTATACAACGACGATGTACTTGAGGACAATATTATGGAAATGGAAGAGGATGTAGATGAAGATGAAATGGGAGGTACGATACTGCGTGAAGCGTTTGACAGGGCACTGAAAGACCTGAGTCGAAATAAGGCCCCCGGAGTAGACAACATTCCATTGGAACCACTGACGGCCTTGGGAGAGCCAGTCCTGACAAAACTCTACCATCTGGTGAGCAAGATGTATGAAACAGGCGAAATACCCTCAGACATCAAGAAGATTATAATAATTCCAAACCAGAAGAAAGCAGGTGTTGACAGATGTGAAAATTACCGAACTATCAGTTTAACAAGTCACAGCTGCAAAACCAGATGGCAGTTATAAGAGTCAAGGGACATGAAAGGGAAGCAGTGGTTGGGAAGGAAGTGAAACAAGGTGGTTGTCTCTCCCCGATGTTATTCAATCTGCATATTGAGCAAGCAGTGAAGGAAACAAAAGAAAAATTCGGAGTAGGTATTAAAATCCGTGGAGAAGAAATAAAAACTTTGAGGTTCGCGTATGACATTGTAATTCTTTTAGAGACGGCAAAGGACTTGGAAGAGCAGTTGAACGGAATGGATAGTGTCTTGAAAGGAGGATATAAGATGAACATCAACAAAAGCAAAACGAGGATCATGGAATGTAGTCGAATTAAGTCGAGTGATGCTGAGGGAATTAGATTAGGAAATGAGACACTTAAAGTAGTAAAGGAGTTTTGCTACTTGGGGACCAAAATAACTGATGATGGTCGAAGTAGAGAGGATATAAAATGTAGACTGACAATGGCAAGGACAGCGATTCTGAAGAAGAGAAATTTGTTAACATCGAATATAGATTTAAGTGTCAGAAAGTCATTTCTGAAAGTATTTGTATGGAGTGTAGCGATGCATGGAAGTGAAACATGGACGATAATTAGTTTGGACAAGAAGAGAATAAAAGCTTTTGAAATGTGGTGCTACGGAAGAATGCTGAAGATTAGATGGGTAAATCACATAACTAATGAGGAAGTGTTGAATAGGATTGGGGAGAAGAGAAGTTTGTGACACAACTTGACCAGAAGAAGGGATCGGTTGGTAGGACATGTTCTGAGGCATCAAGAGATCACCACTTTGGTATTGGAGGGCAGCGTGGAGGGTAAAAATCGTAGAGGGAGACCAAGAGATGAATACACTAAGCAGATTCAGAAGGATGTAGGTTGCAGTAAGTACTGGGAGATGAAGAAGCTTGCAGGGATAGAATAGCATGGAGAGCTGCATCAAACCAGACTCAGGACTGAAGATCACAAAAACAACAACAACAACATCTTTTTTGTAGTTTTCTTTGGTTCTGATTTCTAGGTGCAACGTCTGACAAAGCAGAACAATAATTTGAGGTTCAAATATAAACAAAATTTTGTTGTTTTAAGAAGAATGTAAAATCATGATAGTACATCGGAGAGATAGAGCCATCACCGACTGTGACTGGTGGTGAGTATCTCGGAATGGTTTCTTCAAGCTATTGACCACCAGTCATAACAAAGTAGCTTATAGTTTGCGGCAGAGAAATGGTTTTGCTAATCCAGTGCATTAATATTTTGTTCTCATCCGTGTACAACACTGGGTGGTTGCTTGGCTAGATTTCCAGCACCCTGGAGTACATTTACTCTAGTATTCTCCATCCTTAACAATTATTTGGGTCATATGCACAGTTTGTCAGTGCTTTCTAGCATGTTATATCTGAGTCATAATTCAAAGTATCTTATTTACTGTTACATGTCATCTTCCTCCTCCTCCTCTGTCTTCAGTCTCTCTGTTTTCGCTGTCACTATGGGTGTCGCTTTCCACCCTCTGGAGGTTGTTGTTTGTTGAATACAGGCGTGTCCGTTAGTTCGTGTCCACAGACATTCTTCATGTGATCTTCTTTAAATACTGTTTGATCATGTATTAGTTGTGTCCATTATTCCTCGGCTCATATTGTTGTGTGTATACTACGTCTGTTTCTGCGTGTTCTAAGTGTAGTGTATGTCTGTTTGCATATTGCCCACAGGAGATGATTGTGTTCTTCCCCACATGTGCATGTAGGTGTCTGCCTCACACTTAATGTTGTGGGAAGCAAAGGATGGATTCAACAGTAAAGGAAGACCTTGTAATATCTGAATGGATCTTCAATTCATGTAGTAAGTTGAGCATCCTCTAGATCAGTAGTTCCCAACCTCGCTTAGGACATTACCCCTGAATGCAATCAGGCATCAGCTAGAACATCCCTCTCCCCCCCCCCCATCCCATCGCCATCTTTTGTTCCCCCTACCACCACATTATCACTAACCTCAACACCTAAGTAAACTGTGGAATGAAACACTTTTCTTGGAACACTTTTATTTTTAAAATGATGAAAGATAAATCATATTTAGGTTTTTTTTCTTGTCTCTGAGAGGCGTATGTGTGTTAGAATGATTGAAGAAGGAATTCGTGGTGCATTGCAACTGCCACTCAGAAAAGAAAGCTAACTATCCACCGTGAGGGCGCACATGTTACAGAATATGCTTCACCAGCGTTACTCCTCTCCACTGCGGCACTTGTTTGATCTACACGCTACGCCTTAAACAGTATCAGACGTGTGCACTGCACTTACTGTTTGTAAATATCTGGTTGTTGCACTCCTTATTTCTCAACTGGCAGAAATTGGACGACTTCAGGCTGTTAATGCTTTGTATCTAAACACTTTCATAATAATAATAATAAAATTGTGTACAGCGCTATAGTAGCCATTATGTAGTTTCTACTGTGTCGTGCTGTCAGTTCATTTATCTGTTTCGAAGCGATTAACGAAGGGATTTATGAACTACTTCAGGTACTATATACAGCTTGGAGACATTTACTTGCGTCCTGGGTGGCCGAGCGGTTCTAGGCGCGCAGTTCTGGAACCACGCGACCGCTACGGTCGCAGGCTCGAATCCTGCCTCGGGCATGGATGTGTGTGATGTCTTTAGGTTAGTTAGGTTTAAGTAGTTCTAAGTTCTAGGGGACTGATGACCTCAGAAGTTAAGTGCCATAGTACTCATAGCCATTTGAACCATTTTCTTGAGGTATTGAGCATTTGTTACATATATGTCTCACTTTTATCATCAGCGATGTACAGGACAAAGTACAATATACGTTGTAATGAGTAACTGTGTGAGGAACCTGTATCCTCCACTGTATTAATGCTACTAACTGAGAAAATTTATCTGACTAATTGTATTGTATTGTATGTTAACCGGGGACCTAGAAACGACAGAGAGGTTCCATCCCCGCCGCAACCGCAGTGGTCCACAACCCCACTACGACTACCGCAGTCCACTTCACCCCTCCACAGCCCCACACCGAACCCAGGGTTATTGTGCGGTTCGGCCCCCGGTGCCCCCCCCCCCCCCCCCCCCCCAGGGAACGTCTCACACCAGACGAGTGTTTGCGTGGTAGAGTAATGGTGGTGTACGCGTACGTGGAGAACTTGTTTGCACAGCAATCGCCGACATAGTGTAACTGAGTAACTCAGGCGGAGTATGGGGAACCAGCCCGCATTCGCCGAGGCAGAAGGAAAACCGTCTAAAAACCATCCACAAACTAGCTGGTTCACCGGACCTCGACACAAATCCGCCTGGCGGATTCTTGCCGGGGACCAGACGCTCCTTCCAGCCCGGAAAACCGTGCGTTAGACCGCACGGATCTGACCACTTACAGAATGAAGAAATGAGTTTTACAAAATTGTGATAATGCTAATGATCTTTTGAAAATAACTCAGTTTCGTGACTGGAACAGAATCGAATCATGTAGTTTTTACCCCTCAGAAAATTTCATTTTATCTCTTATAACATCCATGATATATGTATTTTTTTATTACGAGTGGAATATGAACGTGTGGATAATATTCATTCAATTATGTAATTATTTCTTAAAAAGATGATAATTATGTAAAACAGAGACAATATTTGTCTCACATTCTTTGTTAATCTATGTCAATCTTTTTTGTTTTGTACCCTTTTGTCGTCTTCTTCTGATGTACATCGCCGACGCAAGACGCGAATCGATTTGAGGTCTGTTAAATGAAAACATTTAATGTAAAATTATTGTGCTTTTATGTTCATTTGCTGATAAAAACAAATAGAGCCAAATGCGTTAAAACTATTTATGTTTATTTATTGAAAATTCACTTCCTCTTTTAATTATAATTTTGTATTAATTGTTTTATCATAGCCACAAGAAGCGCAGCCATTGTTAGTTGCGATTATATAGCAACTTCGTCTGTGCTTCTAGTTGAAAATAGCATGGGTTTGTGTTAAACTAATTTGCAAAAAAATTTAATAATTTTTTTTATTGGTGGCATCAATTTAAATGATTAACTATTTATTGCGAAAAGGAAAATCTTAATCAAAAAATAAATCCTCTATCTTTTGCTGGCCGCCATCTTAACTTCTATTGCAGCGGCAAATTTAAATTACTTGAAACTGCAAACAATATTACGATGTGTAAGAAATAAATGTGCACCGGTGGTACTGAATTGTATTTATAAAAGAAAAAAAATTAATCGAATCAGAGTGCGTTTTCTAAGAACAGTGCTGATAGTATTTATTGTTGAACAGGTTTTCATTGCTGATGTATGAGGCCAAAATTAAACTACGGACGAACCACGGAGAAAAATATTTTTTTGGTAGCATACGTCAATGTTGTGTGCGGGTGGTATTCTGTGGTTTCTTTTCATGAATAATTAAGAATAATGAAATCCATCGAAGACAAAAAAATTATAAACGCTCTGATGTACGATCTGTAATTTTAGTGATACGAACACCGCTTACAGTCAACATTATTACACTACGTCAGGTGGAATTCTTGTGTAATTTGAACAAAATAATTATCCGGGAGAAGTTGTAGTTTGAACAATGCATTATACATGTGTATAATATTGTCAGTATCATTTACAAAATCAAATCAGTGCAACTTGTTAAAAAAGAAAAAAAGAGTGAATTCAAACCTCAGAATACCATAGAGTATCGTATCGTCCATATTCATTGCACTTATCGATGTTGATGATACACAAAAACCGCCACACCCTCAGCTTGGGAACCACTGCTCTAAGGTCTGTATAATTTTTCCCTTCGGGGAGTGAGATTCCCTGTGTGTGTGTCTAGAAGTGTCCTACCGGTTCAACCTGTCGCGCTCCTTAGACAGTGAGGCGACGACTGCTCGGGGGCGACGTTTCGGCTGGCTGAGTTTCGGTGGAGCTCGGCGCCGGCATCCTCAGGAGGGCGTGCGCGCTCTGCTAGGGAGGTCGGCGGCAGCTGGCGCGGACGCGGCTGGGCGACACTGGGTCCGCGCCCGCACGGCTGCGTGTTTGGGCGGCGCTGCGTACACGGCGCTTTGTGGCTTGCAGACAGCCCGCCGCCTCTTCTGCAACAGCCGGCTGCTGGCCGCTGTCGCGCATCCAGCCGCCGCCGTCACCAGTGCTGGCCGACCCTTTGTGGGCGGCGAGCACACACGACGCGCGCGCCTAATGGAGTCGTTCCCACTGCACCTCACGTCGCCCACATCAAAGAGATGTGTTACCACGAAATAACATAAGCTTGTTAGTTTTTAGCCTTGTCCCGCCGCCGCGCATCTTGCATTCAAATCAGAGGGGACGGCAGAGAGAGAGAGAGAGAGAGAGAGAGAGAGAGCGAGAGAGAGATACAGGGCCGCCGCGGGAGGAAAAATACGGAAAAAAACAAAAACACGCTCGCGGGGAGGAGCGGCAGCACTAGGAGTTGGGAAAATAGTGCCGGCGGCGGATGGACGTCGGCCGGCTGGTGGGTGAGGCGGGGTCGTCGGCCCGGTGCGATATCGCGGGCGGGCGGCGTTTGAAACGCAGCCGCCTGATGGACGCGTCTTCCACTGCGGCATCCATCGTCGTCGTCCGCGAATTTATACGACGGCCAGTCTCTCCTCGGGTTGCGGCAGAGCTAACAAATAACCTGCCGCTAGGTGGCCTCTGGAGAGCGGGTGTGCGGCGTTGCGCCCGGCTTGCTGGACAAAGAGCACGCAGGAGTCGCACGCAAATATACGTACACCGGAAGAGACCTTACAGGGAGAGATAAATGTTTTCTACGCCTTAAAAATCGTTCTGGAAGAACCCAACTATGAACCTTCTACAAATTTACGTGGATAATAACGTACCTGTAGGCTCTACAGTAACTCTGTCTTCCTGCTACATTACTCAACTATAGTAACTCATCTTCTGGGTATTACCTCACGGGTCAGTTCTTGGTCCTCTGGGAATAGCGCTGTCTCGAAAAGACGGCTTATTTTAATAAATTATGTCAATGTGAACATTATATAAAACTGGTACAAACTGAAAATTTTCAAGAAACTCAAAAGTTGTTCATAATGTTTAAAAAATACACCTTATTTTAGAATTGTCTGTTTATTGATGGAAATATACTACAAAAAATGGTCAAATGTGTGTGAAATCCTATGGGACTTATCTGCTAAGGTCATCAGTCCCTAAGCTTACACACTGCTGAACCTAAATAATTATCCTAAGGACAAACACACACGCCCATGCCCGAGGGAGGATTTGAACCTCCGCCGGGACCAGCCGCACAGTCCATGACTGCAGCGCCTGAGACCGTTCGGCTAGTCCCGTGCAGCGAATATACTACAAATCCAGACAATTCTCATTTATTATTCCATCTCAGTTGCACATTTTTAATTAGATTACTTGTTCCGATCACACTGCGTCGTCTTCAGATCTAGAACAAAATAGAAATAAATATGCAGCATCTAAAATTTTACAAATAGTAGAAAAGACATGGTTTTTGCATAAACATAGGATTTACCTAAGTAGTTGCGTCAGCAACCCATCTTGTCTACTCAGAAACACGTATCAGAGTTCTGTGTTTTGCAGCTGCTTTAAATAGATGTATGTTGATGGTAGGGAGCGGGGGAAATGGAGTGAGGCTAATTGGGAGGGGAAAGCAAGCAGGTAACGGATTGTGGGGATGTCATGAGTTTAACAAGAAAGGTCGTACTAAAATTATAGAAAGCATAATTATGTAAAAATTTTCGGTGAAACACTAATAGAATAGATCAATGGGTATGTAAAATAGTGAAATTATGTAAAATAGTGAAATTATAAAGTGGAGTGAAGGGGGACTGCGAGAGACCAGCCACACGGAGTGGCCGCTCGGTTAGAGGCGCCTTGTCACGGATTACGCGGCGCTTCCTACCGGAGGTTCGAGTTCGGGCATGGGTGTGTGTGTGTCTGTGTTTGTGTGTGTGTGTGTGTGTGTGTGTGTGTGTGTGTGTAGTTCTTAGCATAAGTTGGTTTAAGAAGTGTGTAAGTGTAGCGACCGATGACCTCAGCAGTTTGGCTCTTTAGCAAGTCACACACATTTGAACATTTGAGAGAGACCAAAGAAGGCAAGGGGGTGGGGGGATAGAGGCAGGGATGATATGAGTTTCACAAGAAAGGGTCTGATTAGGTAAATTCAACGTTTATGTACAGCCCTTGTCTTCTCTGCTTATTGTACTTATGGTACATACTTAGTTTTACTTTGTTCTGGATCTGAAGGTGATCCAGAGTGATAGAAACACGTAATCTGATTAAAGATATACAACTACAAGGTGTACAACTTCGCTTCCTCCGGTTTTCCTCAACATTGGAGGCTTTAATGAAACAAATTAGTTACACATGAACCATTCAAAGTATTTTCCATCGCTGGCCACTACTTTCTCCCATCTTTCGGGCAGTGTACGAAACTATCGAAAAAATTGTTCATCTTTTGAAGCGACCCACGAATAGATCCAATTTGTGATGCGCCATTAACCTAAACAGGTGATAGTCAGAGGGAGAAATGTCTGGAGAATACGGCGGATGGGGAAGGACTTCTCATTTTAACGTTTCCAAGTACGTTCTGACCTCTTTTTGCAACATGGGGTCGAGCGTTCTCGAGCTGCAAAATCACTTTATCGTGCCTCTCGCTGTATTGCGGATGTTTGTCTTTCAATGCTCTACTCAGACGCAATTAATTGCGTTCGATAACGAGCACCCGTGATTGTTTCACTTGGTTTTAACACCTCATAGTACGCGACACCGAGCTGGTCCCACCAAATGCAGAGCATGATCGTGGAGCCGTGAATATTCTGTTTGGCTGTCGACGTGGAAGCATGGACGCAACATCTCCATCATTTTTTGCTCTTAGGGTTATCGTAATGAACCCATTTTTCGTCCCCGGTCACAATGCGATGAAGAAATACCTTCCGTTTTTGCCTCTGAAGCAACTGTTCACAAACACACAAACGCCGTTCAATGTCTCTTTGTTTCAGCTCACACGAGACCTAAGTTCTTTCTTTCTGAATCATGCCCATAGCCTTGAGACGTTTTTAAGTGACTTGCTGTGTCACTCCCACTAATCCTGCCATTTCTTATTGAGTGTGACACGAGTCTTCACTCAGAAATGTCTCCAATTCTGGATCTTCGAAAACATTCTCTCTTCTACCACTATGCCGGCCTACGACGTTAAAATCACCGTTCTTGAAGCGTTGAAACCACTCACGACACGTTCTTTCACTAACAGCGTCCTTACCATACGTACCTGACAGCATTCGATGAGACTCAGACGCTGTTTTCTTCATATTGAAACAAAACAGTAACACCTCGCGAAAATGAGGTGAATTACGCTCGTAAACTGACATTTTCAATCGGGAACAACTTTATGACGCAGACACAAATGGCTTAATGTTTGAATGAGGTTATGTTGACCGAGGCCCAAGCTAACTGCCTGACGTCTGCGATCTGTTTTTTTTTTCGACTGCTACTTACCGTTGTCGCCACCTGTCGGCAAACGGCGGAAGCAAAGTTGTACACCTTGTAAGATGGAACAAGAAATTACAGTTATCTTAATTATCTAGTTGCTCATAACCTGATATTAATAATTTGTTCATGTTATTGAAACCACGCAACAAAACCGAGGCACATCATAAAATACGTATAAAACCCACAAGTTTCACTAGAAGTTGAAACAAGACTGATCAAATTTTGAAAATTTCTTTTTCGATGGTAACAAACTAAGAATCGGTGGAAAATTGCCAACTACCCACAAGAATCTTAACTTTAAGTGGGTGTCTGTAAAATATTAACCTGGTTTTCCTAAATTCATAATTATTATTGATAGAAACACATAAAAAAACACGGACAAATTGGTAGATATCCACAAAACTCAAATATTTTGCATAGTGTTTAACAATGAATTGATTTTATTAAATTCAAAGCTATTAATGAGAAAATACTGTAAAACGGCATATTGCAAAATACCTACAAAACTAAAATGTTTTTCAGGGTACTTAGAAAAAAATGTGCTAATTTTAACGAATTTGTATTTATCGATGGAAACACATTGCAAAATACCCCCAAAACGTAAAAGTTTTACATATTGTTTCAAAAAGAATGACATTATTTTAACAATTTAAGCTAATTTATGCAACATGCAACGAAACTCCGACAAGTTGAAAAATACCCGAAAAGAAACAAAATATTTATACAGTGTTTCCAAAAGAAGTACCCTAATTTTAACAACTCTTTATTTACTGACAGAAAGATCTACAAAACTAGGACAAACTGCAAAATACCCACAAAACCCAAACCTTTATACGACGTTTCAAAAATAATGATCTGATATTTTAAAATGTATGTTAACGGAAACATACAACAAAGTGGGAACAAAATGCGAAATACCCAGACATTCGAAAGCTCTTTGTGTGGTAACACAGCTGCTTTATATGTCCACTACTAACCTCACAGACTAAAGATGGTAGCTAAATTCACCATACACTTCATGCAAAATGTCTCCATCGTGAGTTATCCTGTTTTTCGGCTCAATTATGTCATGAGCGAAAGCGGCAACAGAAAAAAATCAGGTGTCCGTCGTATGTCACCTTGTCCTGCAAGCCAAGGATGTTTGTTTGTGTCTCGGGATCATTGTTGGAGCAGTGTGTTGTTGAGAAACTGTCGTACGTTCTTATGTCTGTGTGATGGGGGTTACATCATGTTGTTATATCAAATTACCGAAGTTCTCCAGAAACTGAGGTAAAAAAAACACTTTTACAGCATTTCAAATAGCTACTCCTGGTACTGTTTTGTCCCAAAAAAATAATCCACCACAAATGTTTCCACAAGAAACGGAACAAAACATCTTCGCTAATCAACTAATATCTGAGGGTTCTGGAATCCATAAAGACGCTCATTATGCCGGTTAAATTTCCTGCTAACAAGCAATGTTGATTCCACACTGAAAATTAACCGCGATAGAAATCCGCTGTCTTGCACGTTTTCTAGGACAGCATTGCCGATGTCGACATGTTTCCTTTTGTCACCAGGACGAAAAGTTTGCACTAATTGTGGTCGGTATGGTTTGTAGACCAAGCATCACTTTCGACTAATTGTAGCACACACAGAGGCATGCTTCTCCACACTCGTCTGGTACGAGAAGAAACTCTAACAAGGTCTGTGGTATAAATAAGACCAGGTACATAAGAAGTCCAGTGGCCATCTGTGGAAACATTATGTAGGGGAACGTCAAGAGGGCAGCACCTACTTTATTATGAAGTAAATCAGGTCGCGTGATGAGAGGTTGTTCCTTTCATTTGCTGACGTGCTGTTTGGCAAACAGTTTATTGTAGTTTGTGTGGCAATGATTTCTGTATAAAGCACTGGTAATGGTTGGTTTATTTATATTGTTTATTTGTGATTTCAAAGCCACTAGCATCGTATCAGAAAGACTAATTTTTCTGTTCATCGTCACGGTGTTCAAGTTATACTGACCTTTTAGCAATCATAGCCTTTCTATATTGCGACCTTCTAAGAAACAAAATTAATAAAACGTCTCACTATTTAGAGACAGAAGCAGGAGCGCTTCAAAGCAAGCCTTGTGGAAAAGGGAGCAGATGGAGTTACCTTCAGCTGCTACTCACTATGACATCCCGGTGATGGAAGCGTCAAGAGCGTCTCTTATTCCGGAAAGGACACTCCGCAACCACATTATTTCCGGAATAGCTAAAAGGGATTTCGGACAGAGCAGGAGGAAGAAATATTTCGTAGAAATTTTTGTGTGGCAGATGTAGGACTGCTTGTCACAAGCAACATTCTCAGACGTACTGTATACACTCTCTGTGTAGAGAACAAAATTCCTAACCCTTTCAATGAAAATACGAATAAAGCAGGACGCTGTTATAAGGAACTGTTTCTAAAATTCCACCGAGAAATACCACGAAGCAGAACGCAAAACCTAAATCCCGGAAGGCCTCCCAAATCTGCTCGATTACTTTATCGGAGTAAAACAAGTAAGTGTAGCTGATAAACCTCATATGGCAAACGGTATACACTCCTGGAAATTGAAATAAGAACACCGTGAATTCATTGTCCCAGGAAGGGGAAACTTTATTGACACATTCCTGGGGTCTGATACATCACATGATCACACTGACAGAACCACAGGCACATAGACACAGGCAACAGAGCATGCACAATGTCGGCACTAGTACAGTGTATATCCACCTTTCGCAGCAATGCAGGCTGCTATTCTCCCATGGAGACGATCGTAGAGATGCTGGATATAGTCCTGTGGAACGGCTTGCCATGCCATTTCCACCTGGCGCCTCAGTTGGACCAGCGTTCGTGCTGGACGTGCGGACCGCGTGAGACGACGCTTCATCCAGTCCTAAACATGCTCAATGGGGGACAGATCCGGAGATCTTGCTGGCCAGGGTAGTTGACTTACACCTTCTAGAGCACGTTGGGTGGCACGGGATACATGCGGACGTGCATTGTCCTGTTGGAACAGCAAGTTCCCTTGCCGGTCTAGGAATGGTAGAACGATGGGTTCGATGACGATTTGGATGTACCGTGCACTATTCAGTGTCCCCTCGACGGTCACCAGTGGTGTACGGCCAGTGTAGGAGATCGCTCCCCACACCATGATGCCGGGTGTTGGCCCTGTGTGCCTCGGTCGCATGCAGTCCTGATTGTGGCGCTCACCTGCACGGCGCCAAACACGCATACGACCATCATTGGCACCAAGGCAGAAGCGACTCTCATCGCTGAAGACGACACGTCTCCATTCGTCCCTCCGTTCACGCCTGTCGCGACACCATTGGAGGCGGGCTGCACGATGTTGGGGCGTGAGCGGAAGACGGCCTAACGGTGTGCGGGACCGTAGCCCAGCTTCATGGAGACGGTTGCGAATGGTCCTCGCCGATACCCCAGGAGCAACAGTGTCCCTAATTTGCTGGGAGGTGGCGGTGCGGTCCCCTACGGCACTGCGTAGGATCCTACGGTCTTGGCGTGCATCCGTGCGTCGCTGCGGTCCGGTCCCAGGTCGACGGGCACGTGCACCTTCCGCCGACCACTGGCGACAACATCGATGTACTGTGGAGACCCCACGCCCCACGTGTTGAGCAATTCGGCGGTACGTCCACCCGGCCTCCCGCATGCCCACTATACGCCCTCGCTCAAAGTCCGTCAACTGCACATACGGTTCACGTCCACGCTGTCGCGGCATGCTACCAGTGTTAAAGACTGCGATGGAGCTCCGTATGCCACGGCAAACTGGCTGACACTGACGGCGGCGGTGCACAAATGCTGCGCAGCTAGCGCCATTCGACGGCCAACACGGCGGTTCCTGGTGTGTCCGCTGTGCCGTGCGTGTGATCATTGCTTGTACAGCCCTCTCGCAGTGTCCGGAGCAAGTATGGTGGGTCTGACACACCGGTGTCAATGTGTTCTTTTTTCCATTTCCAGGAGTGTAGATTAAAAAGCTGTAGAATTGCGTTGCACCACCAAGTGCCCAGGCGAAAAGGAGCTAAACGAGTTCACTCGGTAGCCCCAATACACGCTGAAAATACAACAAATATTACGTATGGAAACACTTTGTTCGAGGAGAAGAGACTGAAATATGAGTGAGAAGAGAGTGTTCCTCCTGACAACAAAATTTGTGATTACGACGAAGAGGAGCATGACCGCTGGAATTTTTTCGCAGTTGAACGACCATATCCCCTGTACAAGAAGAAATTTAACTAAAACATTACTTACTTTTGATAGGGCTTCTTCTCACCTTGCTGCTTGTATTGTTTCTGTAGCGGAAAGGTCAAATAGTACTGTTTTGTCTCCGGAGTAATTCCGCCCGCGAATTACAACCGCTACATAAATCAGTCTTTAAATCCTTCGAGCCGTATTGGGAGAATGAAGTGCGGAAGAGATCGGTGTATCACCCAGAAAGTAAAATAAACAAAGCTGCTTTTGGGAAAGTACTTTCTAGCGTTTGAGATAGATCCATAACTGCTGTGACTTGGTATCTGGATTCAAAGCAACGGGGGTATATCCATTTAATCGAGACTTCACTCCGGAAGTTGCATTCTCTCCTTCAGCTTTGTTTGAAACATTGCCGAACATTCCTGAGAATAAACCTTCGCCATCCACAGTTGTTGCACAGACACATCAGTTGCCGAATGCTAGCGTGGAGACTCCCCATTCTTCATATTCTTCTACTTCGAATGCTTTCCAACGTTCTTTCAGTTCAGTCGTAACCGCACCAAAAATGAAGCAGCAAAAGACATGCAGACATCAAGCCTTTGATTCCAGGGGGCTAGTAGTTATGAAGTCAACATTCACAAATAAAAAGCGCAAAAAAGATGTTGGTGGATAGTATGTCTATAATGAAGTCGATGGTGAGCAAGAAACAGAGTATAGCCTATTATCTTCATCAATCATGTGACGGTCTGTAAAATTCATCTGTGAGCAGGTACAGCATTTTTTGTGAAGAGGATCGTGTAGCTGATATGAGGTTTTGTGTTCAGTGCAACAGTTATGTTCATGAAGAGTGTGTTGGACTCACGAAAAACGATTCAGACTCCTTCATTTGTCCAAAGTGTGGAAATTAATTAATTTTCGAACTGGAATTTGACATGTGCTTTTCAATATCTTATAAGTATTACGCCAATACATCGTGTAGTTATCGTGTAGTATTAAATGAGTTAAACAACCTCCAAATCATTAGGTATAACTGATTATTTGAGTAACATGATGTGACCGTATTTGGGGCACCTTGTCGCTAATCAGCCCATTGCGCCGAATTATAGCTCATATTACATCAAAATTACATCATCCCTCCGTAAGTCACTTTAGGTTGAATAAAATAGTAATGTTTTATGCACATAAACTAAAATCCACGTTGTAGTATGAAATATTTATAATTGCAAGCCGTAGTATGGCCTTGTTGAGCCACATATCTTATGTATTACAATAGAAAGTTTCCTCTGACATGCCCTTCACGGTGGTTTACATCCATGTGGATGCAGATACAGAAAACGCAAAGTAAGCGCAATGAATAATTAACATTTGGTCATCTGGAGGACACAAAAAGCCTTCCGTCGAGGTAAGACTGTCCTCCTACGGAGTGAGTGGGGTTACAAACACGATCAATGCATACACTGGTACCTATAGACGTTCCTCAAAATCTGTAGGCGATTCGGTTTCTACGGACGCTCATTTTCTTCGCGAAATACTCATTTTGTCGTAATTTATATTTTATAATCGGGTCGTAGAGCAATTCCAGTAACATGGTATAAGACTAATTTCTTCAAGTATTTATCAGTTTATCCATATGTTATATCATTGGCTACCAATAAACACAAATCGCTAAAATCAGTTTATTATTTTAGAAATACACTGTAAACTCAAGAGATCCAAGCTCTACATTTCATAGAGGAAATCAAGCACAAAAATAGAACCGAAGGGAATTAGATCCGAAGAGTTCGCTTTTGTTAACTGTAAACTAACATAATGGCTAAAACGAATTAATTTTAAGAATGGGAAATCGTCAACTGGACGACAGTAGTACCCCAAATAGTTAGTAGTTACCCGAGATGGATTATGCTACGAACGTCATCTCCGAAACGACGCATATAAAGAGAGCGTCTGCAAGAATAATTCGTTTAATAAGAGTACCTTAGTATGCATAGCGGTAATCCTACGGTACTCAGTTTTATAGTAATCGACAGGAGAGTAGGCATGGAGACATCTCAAGTTAGAAACTCAGTACTGTGATACAACTAAATTGTGGTACAGTCTCTTCCAAGCCACTGGCTGTGTTAAGCCATGTTCTCTCACCACATGTTTAACGCAGAATTGTCCTTTTAAACTAATTTAACGCAGTAACGACCAATAAATCAATTTACCAGATTAACGAACCACTCTCAACTACGAATAAATGGGGCAGCCATTGTAAATACAAGCTTCCGCGTTCTGCCATATGTCAGAGGGATAAAACTTTGCAAAATGTGCTGTACGACCGAACATATTACAATTTTATTCCAAGCAAGGTGTTTGTCTTTATACTGCACAAAGTAATAAACCAAAGGAACGGTTATTTACATAGTAAACGTAAGAAACCTTATTCTCTCTGTGCAGTTATGAACGCAGTGCATTTAGTCATTTTCCGGAGTGTTACAGCAAAGAGAATATTTCTTAAACAGAATATTATTTTTACTATTGTGTAGCTGATATATTTAACCGGTCTGTCTGGAAATCAATTTAAATAAAATTTCTATCAGTTTTAATAAGAGAGTTAGAAACATTCAGATTTTTAGGGGCGGATGCAAAATGCTGAAACTTAACTGGCTGTGTTCAGATGGATGTTGTGGTGGCGGGCAGTTCATTTAAGCCAGGCGCTCAAATGGCTTCGTATTTTCCTGAATGCAGAGCATAACGCGCTTTCTAAACGAGCTGCAGACGAAATGTAAAATTTCTTGTGTCAGGGAGCGACCAGCTTCCTCTATGTGCTGCTTGAAGTCATGTTCGTTTAGACTACAGAATGTATCCTTACACTACCTTATACAAGACAGATCGGAATGCACAAACAAACATGGTTCGGTCTGCCTTGGATACTGACGTGAAATAAACATGGCATGCACGTCCAACGACTATGTGTATCGCTCAGGACTGCCTCGTAACGCGCTTTCGCCAGATCCCTGGAAGAAGCACATCAAACGGATTCTGAGTGATTGGAAAACATTGACGTCGATCTTTGATCTTTTTTCCATTTCTTATTTACGTGACTGTTTATAATTTCTAACCATTCACATCAGTGTCAGAAAAGTATACTTTCGAATATAGCTTCTAAGTTCAGAAATTGTAGACAATGTCTGTAGGAATTTTATGCTCACGCGATTTTTGTCGTTCTTTTTTTTTAGTTTTTTTAAATAAATATTATTCATTTACAATTTTAATCCTGTCAATATACTTTGAAAAAAGCATATTTGTGCCATCAGCTGTAGAATTGTATGTTTATTCACTACGGGTTTCAGTTATTACTGCCGTTTTCGCAGCAGAAGATGATTGCAATAAGTAAACCGGTAGAGAATAAACATACTTGATAAAAAAAAGGGTCAGCGTCGGTTGTTGAAGTAGAAATCTTCATTTCTGTTGCAAATAGATTACACTCACTGCGTGATCATCATCAGTGCCAGTGTTAAAACACTGAGAACTCATAAATACATGTAATAGCTGGACATGTCAATCAAAAGTACTTGTCAGACCGCACGTACAAATGCAACTGGGCTAGTTCTTCATTTTGTTAATACTGGTGTGGCGTTCGGGGTGCACGCAACTCCTGATAGAGTTCTCATTCGAATAAACGTACAATTGCACCACTGACTGCACATATGCTTTTTTCAAAATATTTGACAGCCGTAGAAAATGACCTGCGAAAAGTGTTACCGGTCAGTACAGAAAAATGGCAGTGAGTTTATATCGATAACATGGCCCATTGGCGTTCACATTTCGGAACTGCAGTATTTTTCATTGATCCTGTTGGCCCAACAATTAACTATAATGCTGTGGAAAAATTATTGTTTCATATTAAGAAAAATATTAACTTCATTATGGCACATTGTACAGGGTGATTCAAAAAGAATACCACAACTTTAAAAATGTGTATTTAACGAAAGAAACATAATATAACCTTCTGTTATACATCATTACAAAGAGTATTTAAAAAGATTTTTTTTCACTCAAAAACAAGTTCAGAGATGTTCAATATGGCCCCCTCCAGACACACGAGCAATATCAACCCGATACTCCAACTCGTTCCACACTCTCTGTAGCATATCAGGCGTAACAGTTTGGATAGCTGCTGTTATTTCTCGTTTCAAATCATCAATGGTGGCTGGGAGAGGTGGCCGAAACAGCATATCCATAACATACCCCCATAAGAAAAAATCACAGGGGGTAAGATCAGGGCTTCTTGGAGGCCAGTGATGAAGTTCTCTGTCACGGGCTGCCTGGCGGCCGATCCATCGCCTCGGGTAGTTGACGTTCAGGTAGTTACGGACAGATAAGTGCCAATGTGGTGGCGCTCCATCCTGCTGAAATATGAATTGTTGTGCTTCTTGTTCGAGCTGAGGGAACAGCCAATTCTCTAACATCTCCAGATACTGTAGTCCAGTTACAGTAGCACCTTCCAAGAAAAAGGGAGCAAAAACTTTATTGGCTGAAATGGTGAACAAATGTACAACTAAATGAAACTTTATAGCTCCCTTAATTCGCCGACAGATAGTGCTTAGCTCTGCCTTTTGTCGTTGCAGAGTTTTAAATTCCTAAAGTTGTGGTATTCTTTTTGAATCACCCTGTATTACAGTTTGTCAAACACATGAGTTTGAAAGTGGTACTGAATAAACTTAACCTTACTGTTTCAAATTAATAATAATATTAACTACACTGTGGCACATTGTATTATATTTGGTCAAACATGTAAGTTTTGAGGTTGAAAAAGTGTTACCCATTTGAAGAAACATGCGTTTTTCTCACGTCCTACAGTAAAAGAGAAATAAATAAATAATGGAGTCCAGAATACGAACAATGAGAAGAAAACAGACGGGGCAACAGGAGTTCGGCAACTTGTAATCCCTGTTGGTTCGAGTTGAGGATCCTTACTCTGAGGACATTCCAATTAGAGCTGTACACCTCTCCTCCAGAATATAGTAATGGTAATATCGGAAGTTTGTGACTGTCATTGTGAGTAGAGAGGCAGAAAGGTACTTTACCTCTGGACACCTGCGTTGTGTCGCGCGCATTTGTTGTTCATGCAGTGTGCACACTGAGGCCACCGTGCCGCATTTGAAACAATGTGGTTAAGCGGCCATGCAACAAGCGACCCCTCCAGTTGCTACCACCTGAGCAGACAAGTGTATTTTCACAAAGTGTGCACACTGCTTACAGCAAGGGTATTCAAACTTTTCTGGCAGACGGAAACCTTTTGAAATACTATATATTTCACAGACCCCTTGAGGAAGCAAACCTGGTTTTATATTCATTCTTTTATTAAAGTCATTTAATGAAAATCATACAAAAATAAGTATATTATACACTACTCACCTCTACAACAATACATAAAACAAAACAATATTGCAATACACAAAATAACACTGTTGTGATTCATTGTTTACTGATAAAATTGTTTTCATTTTAAGGGAGGTGTGAAGCTGATTTTTATTTACCACCAACTGATTAATGTCAGGCTTGAAAGGTGAGAGCTAAAGGTTCAGCGTTCACTGTTGCGGTATTTCTTCTTTGTAGTTGCATGTGCTGAGAATCCCATTTTACGCTAGTGTGTTGTTTGTAACGGGAAAACAACAATCATCCTGAAGGGCCATTCATCAAGAATCCTGCAACAAAAATCATAAAATGAAACTGTTTTGAATAACGATTCTACTCTCGAATCTGATGTCATTCGTAAAAAAGTTTCATAGGTTTCGTTTCACATGCCATGTGACCTCTACAAATTCGGTACACAAAGATTCTGAAGCCATGAATTAACTGTCAGTTCTGTTCTTCAGTCAAATACACCTCAAAATATGCGCACACATAATGAAGACAATTCTCCAAATACCTCATTTGGTAATTCTGCTGTCTCATCGACTAACGCATTCTGTATTAAAAAGCTGTCTACTTCTCTCCTGCTTAGCACAAACCATCGCATCATCAAATATTTTTGGAACGTGGTCATTTTGTTGTTAGTATTGAAAAATATGTCTGTTTCCCTTGTAAAGATAGGTTTAATTAATTAATTTTTCCGAATATATCCACCAAAAAAGATAATCTGAACAACCAAGTCACATCGCTCAAACGATCTTTTAATTTAAACAAAATGTCAGTCACAAAAGCTTTTACTTCAGCTCTTACTCCGTATAATCTTGAAGCAACAGTGTTTTATGTCTGCTGCCATAATCCTTACACAATAATGAAAACGATTGCCACTGAAGAAGGTGTGATTTAACGTAACTGATAGTTTTTAAAGCTTCATCAGTAACTAATTTCAGATTATGTGGCATGATCTTATCACAAGTGCTTGACAATGCGGGATATAATGGCTGGAACCGAAGTTTGACTTTCTCCTTTTTATTATTGATACCGCTCCTGCTACTTTACTAGCCAATGCCTTGGTTCCATCTGTACAAATATCGACGGAATCGTTCCAGTCGAGATAGTTTACTTAAAAGAAATTCTTTTCCAGCATTGTCAATTGGCAGCGATCCACACATAAGTAAATCTTCTTCGAATGAGTGTTTATACAGATATAGTACAGTTATTAGCTAGATGGCCTGTCCAGCAACATCAGTCGACTCCTCCATTTGCAAGACGAATTTGTTGTGTTGAAGGCGGCCAATGAATTTTTATCTGATGCAGCCTGCGAAGATCGTCGATTTGACGCGAAACAATGTCGTTTGAAAGAGTCACTACAGAAAAATGCTTTGCAGATTTTCATCGAGCATACATTGTGTTATGCCTGCCACACATGGATTTAATACCTTCTCATCAACATTGTGCCAGTGTGCTTTTCGCCCGTTTGTGCAGTATGATAGCTGACCAAATACGATACCTCAATGGCTTTTCCAGTCACAGTTTGTTTTGCATACTTCATAGTTTTGAACTTTATAATAATTGTTCTTTCTTTGGTATAAAAGATGATCATTTCTGTCTTTGCAATCAAGGTGTTTGGTTTCTTAATGTCTCTACATATTAGTAGTTAACGTTGAGACTGGCGTAAAATCTTCCAGGCGAACCACCTTTGAACTTTCGATGAAAGACACTGTTGCAACATCTTTAAGCCAACACTCCATTCTCATTAAGATCAACAGTTTAATTTTACAATATGATAAACACCGTATAATATTGCGGAAAAGTATTACATTTTACGATTGTAGTCACTACAAAACTGAATCGAATACACAGTGTCCCAAGAGCGGTGCGCTTGTTCCATATGCTGAACTAGACTGTGTATCTGTCACAATTGCAAACTCGAACAGGAAACGCACTTCAGACGAAGAAGCATAAATAACGAAGTATTAAAATGCTTTGAGGCAATACAAGGTGTTTGTAAATGAGAGAAGGATGAGGACAGTGTAGTGGAATGTTCGTAGTGTGTGTAAATGAGACAGCAGACAGACAGATAGAAAGAGAGAGAGAGAGAGAGAGTGAAACAGAGAGAGATTGGGAAAAGTGTCCACAAGACCGCGGCGTGTACTGTATGTGTAGTGACAAGTATCGGATCGCCGAATAATTACTCGTACAAGCATGGGTATGGTGCAGCCGTCTTACTGACATATTTTTGGTAAGAAAATGTCAGTTTGTTTGTAGCTTGGACTTAGTACCCGGACAATTAATCGTCGACTTTCCAAATCTAGAAAGCAGTTGTTAGCAGAATTTTTGGTACTGATAACAAGTGTGTCTACTAAGACTGCGCGAAGCAGCAAAAGAAATAAACAGAGTAATAATAGACAGGCATGCATTTGGTAAAGAATATAGAATTTTCCAAACAATACTTGCGATGTGCATGAAAGCGAGAGTTCACGATTAGCATCGCTTGTAGGAACGAAAAAAGAACTTTATTTCTATGATCACTCAACATTGAGCGATTATCAGTGGCCAAAGGACAGATGCATTATGGGAATTGCTAGGAGAGAGGAAACCAAATGGACTGATGAACAGACTAGAGTTGAAATAATTGTGGCTGTAATGAGAGAAATGAATCGGATATATGACCAGAAGAACGGATAGTAGATGGACCCGGAAAACGAATGCTGCTCTCCAAGAAAATGAAATAAAACTGTCATACTGCACTGTTGGCTAACACCTAATGCCTAATGCACAATGAATAATGCATAATTCCTTGCAGATAATGCCTCATTCCTAACACTTGACACAGAACACCTGATGGGTATTGTTTAGTGACTAACACATATTGCATAAAGCGTAGTGTCGAATACCTAATGGCTAATGACTAACAGACAATGGCTTATTCATAACACATTCAGGCAACATCAACATATAGGTTCTTCCCCTCCAGTGGGTCACATCCATCTGGGCTAGAATACTATGTAAGATCCAGTAACACCCAATACTTAACCCCTTAGCCATAACACAGTTTTTTATAGGATGTCCACCATTCCCCCTCTAAGTGTCTACCATTTCCCTTAGGTTTCCAACTAATAACACCTAAGGGCTAACAGGCAACAACGTCATAATATATTACAGAGAGAATATAGTTTTCCCTCCAGTAACGGCCATCCATAATTAGAATATTACTTAAGACTCAGTAACACCTAACACCTATAGCATAATCCTTAACGTTTAATGCTGAGCACCTCATGTCGTTTTGGGCTAATCTGAAAAATTTTTGGGTTACCTACATTCAGTCTGGGGGTGATTTTGATACGTTTTGAATGGTAGTTAGAAACGCTTTTGGGGTAGTTTGATATATTTTCGGGGTAATTTGATACAGTTTGGGGGAGTAACTTTATGCGGCTTATGTGTGAAGACCGTTTCCAAAAATTATGAAGATTTTCCTAGATCTGCCTCCTCATCATCATCTCTCTAATTCATACACGCTGAAGTTCATCTGGTGTTAGAATATTATTTAAGAGCCAGTAACACTTACTGCCTAATAATTAACACATAATGCATATTGCCTGCCACCAACAACATTACAGTATATTACAAAAGAAATACAGTTTATGTCCATGCAATAGCTGATAATCCCTGTCAGCTTTCGAGAGTGGTACATACTACTATAATACTGCTCATCAGCATTCAGTTGGTGTATGTGAACGATGTTTAGCTACTTTCTTTCTAAAGAGAAGTTTGCAGCACCATCCATCAGGCATTAGGCATTAGGCAGCAAGCGTTATGCATTGGGAATTATGTATTAGGAATTATGCGTTATGCCTTATGCATTAGGCATTTTGTTGACTTGTGAGCTTTATAAACAAAGCAGGTCGCCCTGCACTTGTTGTTGTTGTGGTCTTCAGTCCTGAGACTGGTTTGATGCAGCTCTCCATGCTACTCTATCCTGTGCAAGCTTTTTCATCTCCCAGTACCTACTGCAACCTACATCCTTCTGAATCTGCTTAGTGTATTCATCTCTTGGTCTCCCTCTACGATTTTTACCCTCCACGCTGCCCTCCAATACTAAATTGGTGATCCCTTGATGCCTCAGAACATGTCCTACCAACCGATCCCTTCTTCTGGTCAAGTTGTGCCACAAACTTCTCTTCTCCCCAATCCTATTCAATACTTCCTCATTAGTTACGTGATCTACCCATCTAATCTTCAGCATTCTTCTGTAGCACCACATTTCGAAAGCTTCTATTCTCTTCTTGTCCAAACTATTTATCGTCCATGTTTCACTTCCATACATGGCTACACTCCATACGAATACTTTCAGAAATGACTTCCTGACACTTAAATCAATACTGGATGTTAACAAATTTCTCTTCTTCAGAAACGCTTTCCTTGCCATTGCCAGCCTACATTTTATATCCTCTCTACTTCGACCATCATCAGTTATTTTGCTCCCCAAATAGCAAAACTCCTTTACTACTTTAAGCGCCTCATTTCCTAATCTAATTCCCTCAGCATCACCCGACTTAATTAGACTACATTCCATTATCCTTGTTTTGCTTTTGTTGATGTTCATCTTATATCCTCCTTTCAAGACACTGTCCATTCCATTCAACTGCTCTTCCAAGTCCTTTGCTGTCTCTGACAGAATTACAATGTCATCGTCGAACCTCAAAGTTTTTATTTCTTCTCCATGAATTTTAATACCTACTCCGAATTTTTCTTTTGTTTCCTTTACTGCTTGCTCAATATACAGATTGAACAACATCGGGGAGAGGCTACAACCCTGTCTTACTCCCTTCCCAACCACTGCTTCCCTTTCATGTCCCTCGACTCTTATAACTGCCATCTGGCTTCTGTACAAATTGTAAATAGCCTTTCGCTCCCTGTATTTTACCCCTGCCACCTTTAGAATTTGAAAGAGAGTATTCCAGTCAACATTGTCAAAAGCTTTCTCTAAGTCTACAAATGCTAGAAACGTAGGTTTGCCTTTCCTTAATCTTTCTTCTAAGATAAGTCGTAAGGTCAGTATTGCCTCACGTGTTCCAGTGTTTCTACGGAATCCAAACTGATCTTCCCCGAGGTTGGCTTCTACTAGTTTTTCCATTCGTCTGTAAAGAATTCGTGTTAGTATTTTGCAGCTGTGACTTATTAAGCTGATAGTTCGGTAATTTTCACATCTGTCAACACCTGCTTTCTTTGGGATTGGAATTATTATATTCTTCTTGAAGTCTGAGGGTATTTCGCCTGTTTCATACATCTTGCTCACCAGATGGTAGAGTTTTGTCAGGACTGGCTCTCCCACGGCCGTCAGTAGTTCCAATGGAATATTGTCTACTCCTGGGGCCTTGTTTCGACGTGATGTATTTAACAACGCACTTTGTTCCTTCCTAAAATCGACCTCAATATACCTTCCTTCCCTCCTAATGTGGTGTTTATTTGTCTTTTGGCTACATTAAATTTGTGTTTTCACATCGCATACTTTTTATTAAATGATGCTGTGACTTAATAATTGATTATAGGGTATACTGTCTACAAACTTTTAGCGAGCCTTGGCACAGTGATTCTGAATGCAAACTTTGTCGAAAGTTTTTATTGCACATAACCTCCAGTAGACCTGTGTCATTTGTAATAATAGCAATAAATGTCATCCTAAAATGGTTCATGAGGCACTTCAGATGTCGAAACATATAATTTGACGGTTTATTTGCCTTACATCAAGAATAAGCCCAATCAATTACTTTCAGGCTGTCAAAATGCTTTTGTGCCTGTGAGCTTAACGTAGTATTTTAAATATTGGTATTTTCTGCAGTTATAAGCCAGGTAAAGTTACTATAAATATATCGACACCCTTTAAGCTAACTTCTAATATCAACTATTATTTATAAGTATATAGGTATGGAACCACAACGGAGTTGACAATCATTTGACGACTAGGGTGTATTTGGAAATTAACATTATTACCCCTGGGTGACATTTGCACTTTTTTCACATTGCAGACGTATTTTTGTAGACATTTTAGGATATCATGACACTTGAGAAGCATCATAGATGTGGAAAACGGTAAACTATTACTTCTAAGCTTCTGGCATGGAAATAGCGTTGAAGTACTTGCTTTAGAATCGAAAATCAAGTTTTAGGTCTAATTTCACAACCATGTGTGCATGGGGAAATTGGTGTTATGAGCTATGGTACTTGATGTAAATATTGCACTTTGTTTTCGTTGAGGGCGTATTTTTGCAGCCATTTTACATTCAAAAAAATACTGTGACATTTGAGAAGCATAGCAGGTGTCGAAAACAATTATTTAAGTCACTGTTTTGTTTTAACCAAGCGTTGTACGAAGAACGAACATTTGACTTTTTACTAATGCAGACGTCTATTGATGACAGTGAGCAACTCTTAGTACAAAGAGCAAACACTGAACGATTTTTACACGTCAGCCATGTGTCGGTGACAGTAAGCAGCTGGGCAGTAAAACAGCAGTTGATTTCATTTCTTGTTTTTAAAAGTTTGCAGAATAGTATTTAAGGTAAAACTCACATTCAACAACTATGTATTAAAAATTCATTAATTACATTTTCTGAAAAATGCTGGTTTTTAATTAGTTGTAAAGAAGATGTAATACATTCAATCCTATATTCCGTAGTGAATAATACATAACTTTGAATGAAATTTACTGATGATACTGGTGAGCCAGTTCATAAACGATTTTTCGGACATCAATAATTCAAATATATTTAGTCATTTTTTACGCAATTTACATACTATGACGTATTTTTGATAAAAATTTCGGATATTTTTAATCATAGATAAGATGGTGCTACACTGTAATAGAATCTTTAATTTTAATGATGATGACGTGGGAAGGTCAATGACCTCAGTGCCCCAAGGTCTCCAGTGTAAACAAATTGGATCAAGTAGTATGTATCTATACTACTCTCGCAGGAAGCAGACACTTTTTCTGTAATGTCTGATTATACGTGTCGTATTGTTGTGTTATAAATACCGAATCGCTACAACGAAAATAAATGTTGGTAAGAAACAATTTTACGTGTCGGCTACATTACTGACATTATGTCCTTATTCCACCTACATACTACAACTTAATGCGACAGATAATTAATTTCAGTTTATGATCACCATCCTCAACACCTAACAAATGACAAGGAAGCATCATGCTGTTTTGGGTAAAATAATTCTGGATACCTGGCCGCGCCCCGAAGAGGACGTAATTACGTCGGAAGAAATGTCAGCTAGTAAAGAGTGGTCTCATAAAATGATAAAAGACGGATCCAGCTTTGCTTAACTATTAAATGTCTGATGTAACAAACAGATCCCATTGTGATATGACTCTGCCACTTTTTTCATAAATCTGACGTCGGCTGTGACTAATCGATTTATTCCTAATCGTATTCTTCAGATGGAAACCGTTTTTTTAAGCTGTAACCAAAAACTTTAAGTAGTAAATTTTGGTCCTGGTGTAACATAACATGCTTGTTCGAGAACTACCTAAAATTGCTTGTAATTATCTGTTCTTTTCTATTTGGGTCTCTTTACTTATGTTTCTTTGTAAGGCTTATTGATGTGCTTCAGGTTTTCGTTTTTGGTTTGTCTTTTAGAAATTGTCTCCAGCTTCATTAGTGTTGTGGCAAAGAATACTAAAAGGCAGAAATTCGAAAATTTTACTGAAACTTGTAACCTCCCCCTCACTTATCGACCTTAATGACAGTGAAAAATTAAACCGCGTGTACCTAATGGAAATTTGGGAAAAGCAATCGTCACCGAAGTCAACTCGTCGGTAAAGAGGGAGGAAACGGTTACATCTAAATGAAAGGAAAAATGCAAATGAAACTAGTGGAAATTAATTTTGAAAAAGGGTAAAGTTAATAAAGAAAGTAAATGTGCGGTCGTTACGTTAACAATTAACTAGCGGTAATTAGATATTTGAGATTTGGGGGAAATTACGGTCGCCAGTCCTAAGGACGATTACTATAGTAACTGAAAAAGAAAGGTTAGTACACATATAATTAGCACTAGAAGCGTGGCAACTGAAGGTTGACACGTGTAGTGTGAAAACTGAAAGTTTGTCAGAAGTAATAAATATCGCTACGCTCTGACTTAATTTAGTAAAATAATTAATAAAACCGGAAAATCGAAAGTTAATTTAGTGACTGTAGTTAATAGTGAGCTTTCTTTCTAAAGCACATCGAAATTCAGTAAAATACGGTTAGTCTTGGACTACCTTAACAATCATTTCAAAAGCTACTTGAATCTACGCAATTTAGAAATAAGAGATTCAATTGAATTAAATGATTCTGAACAATTAACAATAGTAAAATTTAGTACGCACCAAGCTGAGCTGCAGTCACAGAAAGCTAAAATACGGTAACAAAACTCGGACTCTTAATTTGTGCTTGTGCAATCTAAATACTGTAGCCAGCTATGAATACCTTAACTGAACTTTGAAATTAAAGCAGTGAAATCGAATGATGCTGGCGTTTGAATTTCAACGACACTCGGGCTCCTTCCGGAAAAGGAAGGGACCCTGCTTGGTAATGCTATTGGGACAATGAGCAACAAACGTTCATGCTAAGTTGCTGTAATTTTGTGATGCAACAACTTTAAAAGCTTGAAAAGCTGAGGTCTGCCATACAGTTCTAAAACTTTACGTGCTTCCAGTCTTCCTTGTTGGTTGATTGAAGGTTTGAAGCCGTCGATCGAGGAGGTGTCGACAGTCACTCATTGTCGGCCGTCGCTGTTGCGGAAGCTGGATGTTGGCGCGCCTTCTTCTCGACACTGTCTCCAGGCGAAACGGGCTCTTGATGTGCGCCAGCTAATGCTTCCCGTCCGCGACACCATGTCAGAAACTATCATCGCAAGTCGAGCGCAATTACATGCTGCCAAACCCCGAAAGCGCGGCAACTCGCGGGAGCTTCACACAACACACCTGCTCCACCGCACCACCCCAGCCAGACCCTCTCTGCTCTGCCAGCGCTCCACGCGGCAGAGTTAACACTACCAGAGATCCTAAACACTTTGGTTCTCCACACGACGAACTGAGCCTTACATTATAGGCTCGTGCCAGCTCCCTTTAAACACTCTAGCTCTCGTCGCGAGTTGATTATGAGGATCGATCGCGTTCAGAGTAATAGCAAATGATTCCAAGATTATGACACTATAGTGAGGCTATGCCCTAGACGCTCCACAGAGTGTAAGAACTAGCCGAAGATGTACTCAAAATGAAAGCTTTCACCTGAAGGACTCAGTGCTGCTCGCCTTCTGCCGACTGCTGATGGAGAAGCTGACTGTCTTCCGACAACTCCACATCACAGAGTGCTGCCGGCACAGAACTTGAGTGTGGAAGCAAAGAGAAAGGACCTTTTTGAATCCACATTCCTGTTCAACACTCAGACACCGCCATGTGCTGAAACCTCCCAGAGATAGGGATGAGAATAACCGAACACACGACTACAGAAACTAAGAATACCGTGGATGGGTCATAAAGGGTCATCGTAGGATTCAAAGTGGCACCGAGGGCACTCCAGCAGCCAGTGTGATCATCATTTCATGCTGTGCAATGGCCGCATCTGACAGCCAGCAACCCGCCGAGGGTTCAGGGTTTATAACATCTTCTCCTGCACGTGTAGACATTGAACTGACTCAATGAACGTCAGCTAGAATCTAGCTCACGGCTGAATGAGCAACAGACGAGACGCTTCACAGGATCCTAACAGCTATACTGATTTCATGTGTAGGTGTCTCCACTCGGCCCTATGCACTAACGTATACTGTACTCGCAACCTCTTCTCATTTACAGTCACCTAAGAAGTTTCTTAGGGAATGGCTTCTATCAACTAATCCTGCAGATCGTGATGTGACAAGACTGATCGTCTTAATTTTGACGCTCTTTTTACGCAAAGCCTATGAAATAAACTGATGTATTTCGGTCGAAGCAATAGGTCAAAAAACCTCGATTCTGTTAGGTTATTTATGATTTATTTGTCATACATTAACTGGAACACATAACGGTACATCAGTATCTCTTGTACTGCTTTACCTACGTAAAATCCAGTTTCAGTTTCGCAGTTCTCTGACCAAACGGAGTAGTCTGACATACATCTCACCAGCCCCGATAACTGTACGCATCAAAGCGCGCCTTCCGGGACACCGGGAGGCGCACCAGCCCCGGTTGAAATACTCCCAGCGCATTAGCGATAGGGCCTGGTGTGCCGGCCTGCCTGGATCTGATTTCAGGCGGTTTCCCACAACCCACTAACTGAATACTGGGCCGGTTCCCACATCCAGTCTCAGGTAAACGCTACTCTTGCACAAAGAATTTACTCTAGACGCAGGCGGATGGAGCACAGTGATTCTGTCAACAAAAAAAAAAATGTTCAAATGTGTGTGAAATCTTATGGGACTTAACTTCTAAGGTCATCAGTCCCTAAGCTTACACACTACTTAACCTAAATTATCCTAAGGACAAACACACACACCCATGCACAAGGGAGGATTCGAACCTTCGCAGGCACCAGTCGTAAAGTCCATGACTGCAGCACCTTAGACCGCTCGCCTAATCCCACGCGGCCTGATTCTGTCATAAGGGCTAAATAAGATACTGAATGCCTTAGATGTTTAGTCCCCTTAAACCCATAATCAATACCAACAGCATCAGATATACACCATTATAACATTGTGTTTGATTCTATATTTGATTTTTGTCTAGTAATTGTTGTTTTTTGTATGGCTTTAACCTTTTCCATCCGCTGTTAACTCGGTTCCATCAGCGTACTATAAACACGATGTGTGTGCGGAAACATCAGGCAGTTTCAACAGAATCGCAGTGACATTTGGACGCACTGAATTATCTGTGTACTTGGCCTCGAGTCTCCTTCTTTTCTGTTCTTTTTCTTGTGCCTTTGTCTCGCATCGGCGCCGGGTCGGTATGGTTATGATATGGATTTGACATAGTTAATTTATAGGGTGCCCCGATGCCCTTCCTGTTGCTACGCCGTTGCCCCCCAGGGACGTAATACGGGCACCCCGACTGTGTGCTTGTAGTGTTATTCATGTGAAAGTGAGCCAAAGTTTTCTAAATGTTTTCGAATCGTGCAACTGAGATAGTAATCGGGTACCAGCTCACTGCTTCCGAACACTGGGCTAGTTACTTCCAAACATGTGGCTCATTACCTCCAGAGGGGTAAAATGCAGTCCTCTGAGAGGTAAAAACGAAAGGATTCAACTGCGTTTCGGTCGCGAAAATAAATCATATATGAAAGATCATTTCTATTATCACCTATCTTCCTCACACTGGCCACCAACTGCACATACTTTGCACCTTGTACCATGCATGTATGACAGTAAAATTAAGACATATACATCACATATACTTAAATATCTCTTGAAAATGACTCCTCCGAGTTGTAGATAGCCCCCGAAAGAGACTAGAATTGCCTAATTATTCATTTCACAACAATAAATATACCAAATGACAGCACAACCTAACAATAACTATGTAATGGTTGCAGAATATTGTGGGTCCTACTCTACTGTAGGGCCAGTGGTAAGATTCACAGCACTGGCAGTCTGAATTATTCTAATTATTGCCACTTCACAAACAAGAAATGCAGCAGTCAAGTGATCTACAAGCAGTACACAAAGTAATTTGGTTGATTTTAGACAGGGGTGCAGGAAATGTGTGAGGTGAGTATCACTATGAAGAGAAGTGGTGCAGGTTTGGCCTGTTTTGTAACAGGTGTCTACACTCAGTACCTATAGTGGATTTTCTTTTCTGAGAAGTAGTTCTAGTTAGTACATAATATACACTGAAAATTGCTTCATCATTGTGTAAGAAATGATTATCAAAAAGTACCACCGCGTCATCAGCGTATCAGTCAGTGATTTAATACGACTCCTACAACAATAAAATGTCATTTATCTTTCATAATTTTAAAAATGAAAGTCTTCAAAGAAAACTGTTTTTCATTCTAAAGTTTTGTTACAAGCAGTGTTGGTGGTGGTGGGGTAACGATCTCAGAAATGCTGGGAGCCATTGAGCTATCGGGACGCGGCAAACTGCCTAAAAGCCACTTCCAGTCTGTTCCGCACGCTGATCCTCGAAACTGATCTGGCGGGTACATTCGACCAGGGACCGGCCACCTCCATGCCCCGAAAGCTGAGCCGTAACACGCGCGGCTACCGGTTCGCGTTATAATACTCTAATATATTATAGATTAAAATTACATTAAACTTAATGTGATTCATAGGCCTTATTTCGCGCCACAGAGCATTATGACACAAGTAGTAGCCACAGCTGGATATGGGCAGTTGTGGTGACGGTCTTGAGACGATATCGATAGGAGAAGCTGCAAACACTTTGACAACTACCGATGTGCACATATGGCGTTGTGATGTTCTTGCATAAGGTGAAAGGTGACAACATTGAGGCAGCGACACATTTCTATGCGTCTTAGTCTTGTTACGTTTTTCTGTAGTGAACAAATAACAATAGACAAAAATACCTCTAAGTGTTTATTTATTGCTTTAATGATGTTATACACGTAATGAAAGTATCGATCAAGAGCCCTGGATAGGCCTAACCAACGATCACAAGGTAAGTACACAATGATTATAATTAAAGTTTAACTTTCAAACCGCTGTAGAAGTAACACCACTACTCAGAACGATGTCAAATTGCAGCGCAATATTATAGGAGAGAGAGGAAAACGTATAGCAGAAGAAAAACAAATAGCTACAAAATGCAGCAATAGATAGCGCTGTAAGCATCATTAATTAATACTGGTCGACTACAAATGACAAATGAGACATACAAAAACGCCTAACGCTAAACAAACTGTATTACCCAGCGTGCATGGGTGTACAGGTGCGACAGTTACCTAAGCCTATCCATCCGCCAAGCCAAGGTCATATCACATCGGATGGGAAAAATAGGTTTTCAGTTATTCTGAATCCAAAAATCGCATAAAAAGCATCAATCAAAGTCAAATCGGATTATCAATTACCGTGTGACTGGCGCAAAACATATTCAAAATACTGTTATGTAACAAGTTGAAATACAGAAACAGCATGCCCCGCAAATGATTGAAGTGTTTCCGGGTCACATTCAGAATGTGTTGCGCAATGCGTGTCTTCAATGCTGCTAAGTTGGCAGTCGGAACACTGAACCCAACATCTTTCAGACAGCCCCACAGCCAGAAGTCACACATTATGATCAGGTGATCATATGGCGCCTGATAATTCTACCATTTCCTAAATGGCGCTCCAGCAGCTGCTTAACTGGATTTGGAATGTGCGGAAATGCGCCATGTTTCATAAAAATTATCCCATACACACTTCCACGCTGCTGGAGAGCTGGAATGACGTGGTTGTGCAAAAGACACTCATAGCGCTTGTAAGAGGTATGCGCTGTCTGCGATATGAGAATCGCTGACCAGAGAGCAGTGTTGACTGCAGTACGAACCGTGTAACTGTAGCAGTTAGTTGTTGCTAGTCGCTTGTCTGAGGTTGTCTGCGCTTGCCTGCAGTCTGCTCTGGTCGGGAATCTGGAGATGGAGTACATTTGTATAAGGTAAAGAAGCAGCGTCGCGCATATCTAGTAATGTATCTGAACTGTCATCCAAATGTTTTAAAAATGTCCTAATAATAATTTTGGTAATATAAAGTAATTTTTTTTAAAAGCATTCATTTGAAAAAAAATCAGTTGCTTCCTTTCACAAATCACAAATGTATAGGCCAGCACTGCACGAAGCTGTGCCGGAAAAATGTTAAGTAAGAGCAGATATATTCGCCGTTTTAATTGAGGTAAGAATTTTTGCTTTTTATTCAGAATGGTCTTACAGGGCCACGACGCAGCACTGCTGTCGTCCAAATTTTACCAGGTTACTGAATTTATTTTTATTATGAGGTTTAAGGACTTTTCTGTTTCGAGCTTACATTAAATGAGAAAAGAGTCTTGTGGGTACATTAAATGTGAATGCATTTGTGCACGGAGATTATAAATGGGAACCAATTTCGTTCTGAGGTCACACAAAAATGAGAATCGCTATCCGTAATAATTATTTTTAATTTCAGTTTATAAATTTTGTGGGGAGGTTATACTTGGCGACGTCCGGCCAGGATCGTATTTCTTTGTGAATCTCTGAGAAGTAGTCATATATCTGCTCTTATTTACTTAAATGTAGTTTGCATCTGGCGCAACGCATTTACTAATTTGTCACTTTTTCTTTCACAGATCATCGGCAATTTATTGTTCTTTGTTGTAATTGTGTTTGTTCCATTTTTGCTTTGTCTTTGTTTCATTTTTGTGCTTAATTTTGATTTGTGGAAAATGCCGCGAAAAACTGTTAACAGTACATCGCGACGTGTAATGAGTGATTTACCCAACTCGAATAATTTGACCGATAATACTTGCGACACTCAGTGTAATAATGATAATCCTCCATTTACAGACAATCAGTGCGTACCGATCACTAGTAATAATTTTAATGCTAATGATGAGCAAACAAATTCAACTACGTCCACCATAAATGTAACAATTGATGACGCGGCATGTTCCGATACAATGAACGCTGCGCAGTTTGACACACCCGGTTTGCAAAATTTGAATAGTGAACAGATAAATTTTTTTCACGACGATGAACAGTGTAGTCAAAATACGTCAGATTTATTTGATTCCGAGATAGTGACTAACAGTGCACATTCGATTGGCAAACCTTTTTGTGAATTACAGAATGACCAAATGGTTACAGAAAATGTGACAAATGCACGTACACCATTACACAGCATAGAAAATAGAGTCGCTAATTTTGGCTTGGATCAAGTTATGGCATTATTACTACAAAATAATGAAAATGTCAAACAAATTAATGAAAGTCTTAAACAGTCGAATGATAAGCAAGACAACCATGACAAACAACTTTTTCAAACAGTTGAATGAAAAACACGATCACCTAAATGAACAGAACAAACAACTTAATGAAAATTTCAAACAGTTGAATGAAAAACACGATCACCTAAATGAACAGAACAAACAACTTAGTGAACAGATTGCAGCCGTTGCCGCGCAATATCATGATACTAAAGAACAATTACGTGAGGAAATTAAGGCTTGTGCTAGGAACAATAGTGAAGAAATTAGATCTGTGGCTCAAGAATTAAGTAATACACATGCAGCCACAACTAAAATACTTAGAGACGAAATTAGTGCAGTCGCTAAACAATGCTCTGAAAACGCAACACAGTTACGCGACGAGTTTAAATTAATGTCAGCAGAACTTTCGCGCACACTGGATGCAAAAGTAGACGCGAAATTTGACCAACAGAACAGCCAAATTGACGAACGCTTTAATCACCACTTACAAAACAGTGAAACGCGTTACCGTAAATTTATACAGGAACAGAATAAAGTAAAGCGACAAGTCATGGAAACAATTACTGCACAGACACAGGAAGATAAACGTAAATTGTTTACGAAGGCAAAAACATACGTAGACAACAATATTGCTACAGTATCAGACGAAATTAATACTATCAAACAGTTGAACACCGAACTGCATGATGAAATCTCCGATCTTAAAGCAAAAACAGACACACACGCAATAGACTTTCGGACAGTGACCGACAGACTTGAACAATTAGAACTAATTCAGGATCCCGATGCCATCAAAGCAGACGTTAAAAAGTTGAACAAAACCACGCGTAAAATACAAGAACAAATTAATGCTTGCGAGACTAAAAACGATGATCAGGTAAAAATACTGACTGAAAAATATGATGAATTGGCCAGTCGTATTGATGTTATCGAAAATATAATGACACCAAATCGGACGATACTTCACCAGTTTCGTTTAATCAAACACCCGAATTCCAAAGTTTACAGCAAACAATCAGCCAGATAGGTTCGTCCAATAATACATTACGTAGAAAATTGTCATCCTTACAGCACGAAGTGACGGAAATGAAAAATATTTCAGCCTTTAACACATCACAGCAGACGCCACTTTGCGAACATTTATCAGACTCACACCGCCAGTATAATTTAGGTAATTTACAGAGAGTACGTGAGTTAGATTCCGAACAGTCACAGACAAATAGATTCTCATACATTCAGAAACCTGTTCAGACATTCAGAGACGATAACGTTGATTATAAGCAATTTTTATCCGTAAAAAAATTCTAAGGTATTTAATAATGACAGAACACAGATTCACGCTTTGGACTGGATACGACAATTTGTTTTTGTATTTTCATCAGCTTGGCCTGTAGTGCAGAAACCAGAATTGGATTGGGCCCAACAACTTGCTTTTGAAGTTTCATCGCCATTGCCTGTAACGCGGAAACTAAAATTTATTTGCAGCGCGTTATAGACCTCAGGGGATGAATATGTGCCGTAGCGTGCACAGGGCCCCAAGCCGTAGTAGTGGTATTTCATCATTAGTTTTCTGCACTGCTGCCTTCTCTTCTACTATCCTTTATATCTATCAAAACAGCTCTTCAACTATCGCTCTGTCTAGAATTAGGAATGAGTAAAGAAAATCTGATGTGACAAATTTTACCGAAAGTGACAGTTTTCATTAGACACTCGCGAAATAAAAAGAAATACCAGCATAATTTTAATAAGTGAAAATATTTTAATTATCAGTATCGTCAAAATTATCAGCAACAGCAAACGCATTTTAGTAACAATGGAGGTTTTTCCCAACAACAGCATCAAAGCCAGCCGGTTAGCATACCTAACCAACAATGTAATGTGCAAGGTCAACGAAGCTTTAATGTTTCGCCGCCTACACGTATAGCGTCAGCTCCAACAAATAGTAACGCACAGCAACAAGGGAATCAGTACGTACAGAAAACACACCATTTCAATTCCTATCGCAATGCACCGTATAGAAATGAGTATCATGACAGACGTAAAAGTAATGAGCACAATTTTCAGCGTACGTTTAATAACAGTCGGTCTTACCAGCAGCAGAATCATCCGCAACAACAAATTATCATGAATGAACCAGACAGTAGATATCATCCCGAACGTAATACGTCAGGAAGAAATAACAGAACAGTACAAATAGTGGAAATGCCACAATATCCTCCCGAAAATAATAGCACGTCAGATAGAATTTGACTAGATACAGCACAGGTTGCATCTTACAGTAACGCAAAGCAATACTTTTGACACAGAGAATCTTGTTCACAAAAATGTTATTACTTTTGACGACATCTGAGACATACTTTTACATGAAAAACTAATAGTCTGAATTAATCAATCTAAAACAAGCTTTGTTGAACGCACCACTTTTATCACATCCAGATCTTACTAGAAATTTTTCCATTGCCACCGACAGTTCTAACACCGCTTCAGGCGTACACATTTTTCAGGAAATTGAAGAAGATGGTACTACAGTAATTAAAAACATCGCCTTTGCAAGTCGCATTCTGTCACCTGCTGAACGCAATTATTCTGTTACAGAACTTGAAACACTATGTGTTGTTTGAGCATTTACGAGATTTCGGCATTTTCTTTACGGCAGACACACTACCGTTTACACAGATCATAGAGCTATACAGTTTTTACTTTCCGCTAAATTTACACACGACAGATTAAGCAGATGGAAACTTTTTTTACAGGAATTTAATTTTAGAATTGTTCACATTCTCAGCACACAAAATATTGTAGCAGACGCACTATCCCGTTCTCTCAGCAACAATCAGCAAGACATCGCAACCAACTTCTGCAAAGCAAATTTCAGCGTCATGTACATTCAATAAGTTGCAATTGAAAATTTCATTTCGTCGTCATTACAAGACATAGCACAAGAGCAGAGTAAAGACAACGTATGGAAAGAAATTAAACACCTTTGGCAAGATAGGAATAATATTACCATTAGAAACCATTACACTGTACGGAATAATATTCTGTTTCGCCGCTCTCACCCTGACAGCAACAATTGGTTATTATGTATTCCTGACGAGCTTGTTAACAAATTAATTTGGTATCCTCATTTAAGTTACGCACATTACGGAGCCAGAAAATGTTTTCTTATGCTGAGATAGAACTGTTATTTTACCAACATGGAGAAACGTATTCGACGAGTTTTAGCATCATGTAAAATCTGCCAGAAAGCTAAGTCAGATACGACTGCACATAGTCCTCCGTTACATCCCATTGTACCTGTTACATTGAGACACATGGCTGCTGTAGATATTCTTGGTCCGATTCCCAGAACTCATAGAGGTTTTTGCTACATCTTTGTCGCTGTCGAACTCACTTCAAAATTTGTTACCTTCACTCCGTTACGCAAAACTACTGCTAAAACTGTTTCGAAAGCATTTGTAAAACATTTTCTATTCCATGTAGGGCATGTATTGAAAGTAATTTCCGACAATAGATCACAGTTTCGATCTGCTATATGGACACGTATGTTACGAGCTAGAAACATTTCTCCGATCTATATATCCAGGTACCATGCTTCTTCGAACCCTTGTGAACGATTAATGAAAGAAACTGGTAAACTGTGTACAATATACTGCCATAAAAAATATTGATTGGGACACACACATACTCTCATTCCAGGAAGTAATTAATTCCATACCAAATGAATCTACTATGCTATCTCCGACTGTTATACTGAAAAAGTTGAACCACCTAACAAAATTAAAGAATTAGTAACCTTTCCTACATCTCGTCGACTACGACACCGTGAAATAATTGACATTGCGCTGAACAACATCAAACGTACCGCAGAGCGCCGGAGAAGACAGCAAAAACAGGTTTGTACACGCCGTGACTTTCACATTGGACAGAAGATTTTAGTAAGCACACATTATTTATCCAACAGAGGAAAGAATAGGTAGTAAATTTGAGCTTCTATATGCAGGTCCATATCGAATTCGCAGCATTCCTCACCCCAATGTAGTACACGTCGAAACTTTGAGAACCAGAAAAAGTAAAGGCAATCACCATGTCTCCAATATTAAACCCTTTACAGACAAACTTACATATTTTATGACTACTTATGCAATTATATTTATATGAACGCTTACTGATGATTATCGTATTTTTTCTTGGCAAGTGCCTGGCAAGATAAGGTTAGCAGGTCGCTTTTCTTGTCGTTAGACATCAGACCGTGCACATTTTTCCAGATAATCTTACATATTTTATGACCAATTATGCAATTCTATCTAGTGACATATTAATTTTATCAAATTATTTCTCCACTAAAGTATTCAACTCTCGCCTCTATCAACTACACAACATACAAGCTGAACAAAGAAAGGCATTTCTTGTCGTTACACATCAGACCGTGCACATTTTCCATTCTTCATGTATGTATGATCATTTTCCTGTTTTGTTTGTATGCACTATGAAATATTTTAATTATAACAAACACCAGTTGACTTTGACATTTTGCCTTATGATATCTCAACATCGTGACTATTTTACTTTTTTTTTTTTTTTTTTTTGCTGCTACATTGTGATACCCTGTGTACATTTTAGCGCCTGCACACTGTCTATGTTTTTGACATATTACGTTTTCTGTCATGCTATGCTGTATGCTCAATTATATCACTAGAAACCAGTTTTTATTTGATGGGTATATGATTTAAATGCAAGACATTAATCATTGTTCATCATTTTCAGAAAGCAATAACGTGTCAAAGAAATAAATTAAACAAACCACAGTGGATTGCTGTGAAATGGGAATTTCACCTTCGGAATGAACGGAAGAAGATGCAATACCTCGTCACGAAGAGTAAATGGATCACAATTAACAAGCATTAACGAGAATATACTATACACATCGTATGATAGCGGTCTTAACTAATTTTTTCTTTCAGAATACGAGGCGATTGATGAAGGCTGTCAGACAGAACTACACATCTTAGTTTTAGTGATGAAATATGCTAGAAATAAGGAACTCTATACTATGAATAGTTGTATGATGAAGTGTCTTTTTGCAGATGATAATGAATGGTGATGAATAGTGATGAAGAATATAGTAATATGAATAATGAAGTTTTTCTTTACAGTTGATGATAATAATGGAGTTATGGTGATATGAATAATGCTACCAGTTTAAAAGAGTTCTGAGTAATACTGAGTGATGTTTTTCTAATCACAGACCTTGAGTAATAGTTACAGTGTGTTACATTTTAAATATGTCATATGTCACTTGAATGATGAGTTCTGAGTAATAGTGAATGATATTTTGTAATAATGCATACATGCTCTACACTCTTTAACTCCTGTTTTGAAGGATGACTTCTGATGTTTTGTAAATGGCCAATGAGTGCCAATAATTATTTTAAATATGTCGTATGTCACTTGAATGATAAAAATATATTTTGTAATATTCAATACTTGCTATATGTTTAGTAACTGCCCAATGAATGCCACTGTTTCTTATATTTGTATTATCTCACTTACATGCTGTATATATGAATACTAGTAGCTTGATGCTACACTCTTTAACTCCTGTTTTGAAGGATGACTTCTGATGTTTTGTAACTGGCCAATGAGTGCCAATAATTATTTTAAATATGTCGTATGTCACTTGAACGATGAAAAATGTTTTGTAATATTCAATACTTACTATATGTTTAGTAACTGCCAATGAATGCCACTGTTTATTATATTTGTATTATGTCACTTACATGCTATATATATGAATACTAGTAGTTTGATGCTACACTAATTAGCTCCTGTTTTAAAGGATGACTTCTGATGGTTTGTAACTAGCCAATGAGTGCCAATGATTACTATAACCAGTTGAATTATGTAAATAGTATGCCATTGATTAACTTTTGTTGAATGATCACTTTTGAATAATGCATAAAATGGTTTGTGACTGGGCAATGAGTGCCAATGTTCACTATAATCAGATGACTTATGAACATTATTCTGTAATACTTCATACATAGTACTGAAAAGTTCAGTAACTAGGCGATGAGTGCCACCAATTACTCAAATCAGTTGATAGGCTAGTCTAATTCTCAATGATGACTGGTGTAAGACTTAATGTCCTTCACCTTCTAACCTAATTACCATGAATTACTGCAATATCCGTTTGTCCTGTCTATCCTCATGATCATGGAGCACTGTATTTGGTTTTTGCACTAATTCTACGTTGGTGTACCTTACAAGAACGTGGTGTTGACATGACATGCTGTCCACCACCTTGAGTGATGGAGATGTTATTGTGGCCCCACTGTTTGGTGTACCTAATGTACTACCAAAATGATAACATTGAATATTAATACTACATTTCAGTGTCTTGGCTACAATGATTAATTCTTCAGGGAAGAGAACTTCACATTGTCTCACTTGGTGTTGTGCTTCTGTAGAAAGATATGGACTTTCAGTGCAGCTACGTGCAACCTACTGTGCTACAACCATGATGCAATCCTTCCCTTTTCTATCCTAGTTCTTGTAAAATGGTAAAAAAGTAAATAAATACTACAGTGTGTGTGCACTTTATGTCGTTTGTTAATATGATTTGTTCTCGTTGCGTGTACATTTTGTGATTTCCTGATATGTTCTCTACTACAGTGCGTGTGCACTTTCTGTCATTTGTTAATATGTTTTGTACTCATTGCGTATACATTTTGTCATTGCTTGATATGTTCTGTACTCAGTGCATGTGCACTATATTTTATTTCATGTTCTGCACTTATATATATGTATATATTCTGTGACTGTAAACTTAGTTAATTAAGAAAATTTTTTTGCTCATGGCAAGACCAATTGACTCACCATCGCTGCCAAATTTTTGCCCCCCCCCCCCCCCCCCCCCCCAGTGGAGGGTTATGAAGAGGTATGCGCTGTCTGCGATATGAGAATCGCTAACCAGAGAGCAGTGTTGACTGCAGTACGAACTGTGTAACTGTAGCAGTTAGTTGCCGCTAGTCGCTTGTCTGAGGTTGTCCGCGCTTGTCTGCAGTCTGCCCTGGTCGGGAATCTGGAGATGGAGTGTTTTTGTATAAGGTAAAGAAGCAGCGTCGCGCATATCTAGTAATGTATCTGAACTGTCATCCAAATGTTTTAAAAAATGTCCTAATAATAATTTTGATAATATAAAGTAATTTTTTTTAAAAAAAAAGCATTCATTTAAAAAAAAGTCAGTTGCTTCCTTTCACAAATCACAAATGTATAGGCCAGCATTGCACGGAGCTGTGCCGGAAAAATGTTAAGTAAGAGCAGATATATTCGCCGTTTTTATTGAGGTAAGAATTTTTGCTTTTTATTCGGAATGATCTTACAGGGCCACGACGCAGCACTGCTGTCGTCCAAATTTTACCAGGTTACTGAATTTATTTTTATTATGAGGTTTAGGAATTTTTCTGTTTCGAGCTTACATTAAATGAGAAAAGAATCTTGTGGGTACATTAAATGTGAATGCATTTGTGCACGGAGATTATAAATGGGAACCAATTTTGTTCTGAGGTCACACAAAAATGAGGATTGCTATCCATAATAATTATTTTTAATTTCAATTTATAAATTTTGTGGGGAGGTTACACGCTTACCAGTGACGATACAGGTAACAGGACCGGAAGCACCTGTCTCTTCGAAAAAATATGGCCCTGTGATAAATGGCAAGACCGCTACGGTCGCAGGTTCGAATGCTGCCTCGGGCATGGATGTTTGTGATGTCCTTAGATTAGTTAGGTTTAACTAGTTCTGAGTTCTAGGGGACTAATGACCTCAGCAGTTGAGTCCCATAGTACTCAGTGGTACTGGCTGATTTGCGTCTGGCTTTTCCGTTGCCCATATTCGACAATTCTGTGTATTGACATATCCTGTCAGATGGAAGTCGGCTTCGTCTGTCCACAAAATCTTCCAAGGCAAATCATTGTCCACTTCCATGCGAGCAATAAATTCTAAACCAAAGGTCTCTGTTGCTTGCAGGTCAGCAGGAAGCAACTCGTGCACAGGGGTAATTTTGAATGGATAGCAAAGAAGACTATTTCGTAGGATTTTACGCACCGTGCTCACGTGTATGTAAAATGTCCTGGCAACTCTCCGTGCGCTACACGTTTGCACACCACCACTCGCCTCCTCCTACACTGCTGTGGCCACTGCTTCCACTGACGTCGAATCAATATTTTCCCTCCCTCTACCAGGTTGCACACTAAGAGAACCCGTCTTTTCGAATTTCCGAATCATTTTCTCCAGACCCACGGAAGTCATCGGACCAACGCCTTTTTTCAAAAGCTTCAGTGTCCGGAACTTTCGCAGAGCGCCTTGTGCACAGTCATCATTCCTGTAATACAGCTTTATAAGCAGAGCGCGATCCTGCATTCAGACAGTCATGGCGAACGTCGCAGACGCGAAAGGAGGAAAACCGGTGCAAACCGGAGTTTTCATACCAACTTCAATGGGTCGTGACCGTGACAGGTGTTTTCATTTACGTATTCTGACACATACAGTGCCATCTATTGGTCAATTTTTCACTCAATTTTTTTCTTTTCCCATACGTTTTCTCCCTTCTCCGATAATATTCCGTTTCAATTTGATGTCATTCTGACCAGTGGTGTTATTCCTACAACGATTTGAAAGTTTAACAGAAATTGTGTTTGAGAATTTGCTAATGGCGACTTGTATTTTGTAACCTAAAGTAGTAGCTAAACTCCGTCCGAACAGGCCTCAGAAGACTCAACGGTTCCGAGTGACCCCGATGTCATCCTCAGCCCGTTGGCGTCGCTGAATGCAGATAGGGGTGGTGAGGGTAGCGGGGCAGGGGGGGGGGGGGGGGTAGCATGCGGTCATCATAGCGCCCTTGTCACTTTTCGTGGACGGAGCCGCTACTTCTCAATCAAATAGCTTGTAAATTGACCTCACAAGGACTCAATGCATCTGACTTGTCGGCAGAGCACGGAAGACCCGGATGGTCACCCATCCGAGTTCAAGCCAACCCCGATAGCGCTTAGGCAGGTATTACATTACCAAATTTCTTTGTCAAAGATTTGATCAAAGATGTGATCAAATATTCCGTCAAATATATTTGACAAAGATCTTTGACGTAGCGCTAGAAGGGGTATTACACTGTCATCATACTTTTCGTTAAGTTCAAGATGGTTGACAACAACAACTTGTAATTAACCGCAGCAGTTGCATGTACCACAATTGCACTGTGTACATATGCGGAAGAGAAGCGGGGAAAAAAAATAAACAAACGTGGGTGAAGCCGTGGTTGTTACGACGACACGATAAAAGCATTCAACAAAACTTGTTACGTGAGCTTATAGTGGAGGACGTCAAGTCGTACATCAATTACTTGAGAATGGATGAGCATATGTTTCTGTATGTGTTCAGTGAAGTGTATCCTCATATCACAAAGCACAATATTCACTTAAGAACTGCTACCTCTGCAGAAGACAGGCTCACTGTAACACTCCGATTCCTTGCTACAGGAGAGGTTAGATTAGGTCAGGTCTCCAACCTTCGTAATCTATTTTCGTATTCAGCGTGCCTCACGTTGTAAAGCGCATCATCAGCTTCATACATCTCTATTAATTTTGTACTCGTCGGCACCAATTGCATTTACCCGCAATGTTTATAAAAACACTACAGACGACAGAATGCAGCGATGCTAGCGCTCCATGTGGTAACATCTCACATTGCAGTGAACAGAAGACAAGCGACTTCTTTGATCAAATCTACAGCGAGACCCTAGATTTGATCAAATATTGGACGACATTTGACAAAGTTCCCTATTATACCATCAAATATGTTTGACAAAGATATTGGACAAAGATATTTGACAAAGAAATTTGATAGTGTAATACCGGCCGTAACTACGGTATTAACACTGCGGGATGACCTAACTAAAAACGATTCTCACTGTCGGAAAACTGACCAATACGATGGTACTGATATTCAGTCAGGCCTGGCAGGTGAGAGAGTTGGAAGTAAAGGGGCAAATTCCAGAACGGCGGCCTCTGGGAGTGGAAAAACGGGTAGCTATTGGGCGGTGAGGAGAGGGGGGTCGGGGGGAGGGGGGGGGCTCCAAATGCAGGGCATGTTCTCCGGCAGACATCGGCGGCGGAATACACAAGAGAGGAGGCACCGACCGCCACCGACCACCGGCCAGCATAAATGCCGCCTCTGTGGCTACGGGACTAAGGCAGAGGCAGCCACGGGACACACTCGGTCGTCCGGGGAAGTCCCGCGGGCAGGGCGATCTCTGTGCAGAGATGCGAGCGCTCAGGTTTGCCCGTGGCGTCGCTGCACCCACGAGAAAATATTCAACAGTATAATTCCTGAAACTTCCTGGCAGATTAAAACTGTGTGCCGGGCTGAGACTCGAACTCGGGACCTTTGCCTTTCCCGGGCAAGTGCTCTACCAACTGAGCTACCCAAGCACGACTCACGCCCCGTTCTCACAGCTTTACTTCTGCCAGTACCTCGTCTCCTAACTTCCAAACGTTACAGAAGCTCTCCTGCGAACCTTGCAGAACTACCACTCCTGAAAGAAAGGATATTGTGGAGACATGGCTTAGCCACAGCCTGGAGGGATGTTTCCAGAATGAGATTTTCACTCTGCAGCGGAGTGTGCGCTGATATGAAACTTCCTGGCAGATTAAAACTGTGTGCCAGGCCAAGACTCGAACTCTTTCTTTAGTTTCCTATATTTGTTAGATTGACGTTCGCGTTAATGGTGAGTAGCTCCGAACGTACTTGCTTTGTGGTCATAGATGAAGTAAATTTATACACTGTCCGCCTATGTTCAACGCCAACGTACAATAATCACTCAGTGACGGCAGGTGGCAGCAGTAGCGGTGGAAGGCGTAAAAAGCGTGTCCGGGTGGGTGGGGAGGGGGTAGGACGGATGGGGAGGGGTGAGGGGAAAACAGTGCGTCATTGTGGCAAGTTTCTAAGGGACCAAACTGATGAGGTCATCGGTCCATAGGCTTACACACTACTTAAGCTAAGGACAGCACACACACACACACACACACACACACACACACACACATGCACCCTTCCCCGCTGCTGTCGTTGTCGTAATGCAAAAATGGAGCGATTTATCTGACGCCAGAAGGGCATGATCACTGGCTTTCTTGTTAACGGTGAAAGCATCCCCGAAAGAAGTTTGCTGAACTCGACTGAATAACAAACTCGTGCCATAGATAGGCATGCGCGAAACCTCACCCTTCTTGTAGTGCGGGGTACCAACATGTCAGTTGATATCGATTATACCACAGCAAAGATATGTTACGTTCGATTCGACATGTCAGGTACAGAATCTGTACGTGTACAATCGATATCTGGATCCTTATAACCCGCTACAAATTGTTCTCAAAATCCATTAGAAACAACGATTTTTTGGAAGAAAACGATAAATCCTAAAAATTAATGGAAACTTGTCAAGATTTTGAAAAACAGACAAAACGATCACAGAATCTAATATAAAGTACGCCAGAAATAGAAAGATAACCAATATTGCAATGTCGTCCTCTAATTCACATGAGTAGTCTGTATGCGTCAATAATTTAAAGAACGCTCTTATCAATCATCGATCCCTACTAAGAGAATACTTTCCAAAAGTTATTATTATTTAATATAAACAATTTAAGGAAAAGTGTTCAAATTACTTAGATTTTACAAGTATTTTGCTTTCGTCCATTTGAGCAATTTATGAAACACTATATTCAAATCTCATATCAAATCGTACATTCACACCTTTCCCCAGTTTCCATGAAAGCCGATAACAAATTAACAGATTTTACAATATTACCACATTATCTATGAATTGTAGTAATAGAAACGTGTTTTTGTATGTTGGTAAGGCTTTATTTAGTCTTTCGTATTAAAAGGAGTCTTATTTAGTATAACGACTTATAAATTAATTCAGCATGTGTGACAAATATTTTCAAAAAGAATAAAGCTGAATCTGTACAGCTGGTGGCAATAAAAATGCTTTTCTTCGAATATTTGACACCTGTAGACAGTTACCTATACAAAGTAACAGCAAATATTGACAATTAAAATATTAGAAAAATTAGTCTACTGAAAAGAAAGTGACTAAATGCCCAAATTTTTGAGCTTCAATAATTGCGTTCCTGTTATACGTCACTAGTTTGCTCCTTGCGTCGGAAAACCTCTTCATATCAGAGTACCATTTGGACCCCATGACCTCAGTTATTTCTTGGATGTATTGTAATCTCTGCCCTTACTGCTGCTTCTTTTAGTCAGTATGTTTCATATTTCTTAAGAGACATCATAGTCGCCGTTGACTATTTTTCATATGTTCCTTTCTTCACCGATTCTGAAGAGAACTTTCTCATTCTTTATCATATCAGTCCACCTGATTTTCAACATTCTTCTGCAGCACCACATCTCAAGCGCATCTGTTCTGGTTTGGTCACAATTCACGTCTAACTGTCATACAATTTTGTACTCCAAACGTACCCTCTCAGAAAATTCTTCCTGAAATTTATTCCTATGGTTGATACTAGTAGGATTCTCATCGCCAGGAACGCCCTCTTCGCAAGTCCTTTTTTCATGTCCTTGTTTCGTCCGTTGTGGGTTATTTCGCTTCCAAGGTATCACAACACTTTAACCTTGTGTACTTCATGATCGCCAATTTTGGTGTTAAGTTTTCCATTCTTCTCCTTTCAGCCGTATTCCATTGCCTTTGACAATTTTCTGTTTACTAACCGTCCACATTCTGCACTTATTAGACTTCGTACTCTCCAACAGACCCTGTAATTCATTATCATTTTCGCTGAGGATATCAATAACATCAGCGAATCTTACCATTTATATCCTTTCAGCATGAATTTTAATTCCACTCTTGAGCCTTTCAATTACTTCCGTCACTGCTTCTTTGATGTATAGATTGTAAGGTAGACTGCACTCCTGTCGTATATCCTTTCTAACCCGAACACTTCGTTCCATGTATGCCAGTCGTATTTTTCCCTATCCTTCCTGTACGAATTGAGTATGACAATCTTTCCCTATAGCTTATTGCTATTTTTCTCAGATTTTCGAACATCTTGCACGGTTGTACGTTGTCTAACTCATTTTATAGGTCGAAAAATCTTATGAGCTCATTTTTTTCTTCAGCTTTACTTCTATTATCAAGCGAGAAGTGAGAACTGCCTCTATGGTGTAGGGGTGGGAAAAACCGACCACTTAAAACTTACACCGGTATTTTAGTTCTGGAAAAAAATAAATAATTTTTTGGTCTCATTTATAACAAGCATTTTTTATTTTTTCCTGGTAACCGAATAAAAAACCAAAATAATTAGGCATAGCAGCAGTGCCAAAATTTTTCGTTTTTAAATAAATCTTTTTTTAAAAAAAGAATAATCTGTGTTCAAAGAAAGTGTATTTGTTTGAAATATTGCGTTGTTACAGTGAATGGGAAAAGCGATCAGTGTTATTCTAATAACAATGACGTCAAAAACGAGCAACAAACACACGGCGTAAGAATTGGTATAACGCTGCTGAGACAATAATGTACCTGCTGCTTCGTGTGGTGGCTTATGGTACACGAGTATGTGCAGTGTACAAGACTTGCTCACCTGGTCTATACAGTAGTGTCTCGCTGTCGTCTTTGTACGTCTGATGTATTATAGAATAGTACCAACTCTAGTCAGGAAATGTTTTTACAAAGTGACCTAGCAATGAAGTACAGTGCTTCATTTGCTTTATATTATTAAATATGTGTCCGCCGTTTCCGTTAAACAGTGGGAGAGAAAGGAAATTGTGGTAACAGTAATAAATTAAAAACTTAACAACAATTCATTCACAGTATACCACAAAAATAGGAAGGAGCTGATCTGCTGCCTGTATTTACAAGATATGCATTTACCAGACTGTAGCTCTTGAAAAGGAACAAATTAATACGATAAACAGTTCCTTAAGCTCAGTTTTCACTCTTAAGAATTGACTGTTCGTAACGCCGAAATAATGGTTTGATCCCCGATTACAACATGATTTCTGAGTAGAATTTCAAAAAATTAGATTCAGTAGGAGAATAATGGTGATTTTTTGTAGCATTCTACCATATATCAGTCTTTGAGCAAAGCAGCGAATGATGGACAGACTAAGATTTCTTTTATTTGCCTATTTGATTCTATGTTCTATGAAACTGAGAGGATCAAAAATTTTTCAATCTTCTTTCAATTTCTAGGTTTATTACAGGAAGATATAAGAATAAAAACAGAAAACATATTACTTCAGAAACTGGTTATTTCTCGCAGTTTTAACAGTCAGCTTAAACTGGCGTTGAAGAAACCCGATGAAACCGTAAACGTACTCTGGTGCCGTTATCTTTGCTAAAGCTACTTCTAGGTAGCATTATCATATGGACACCGCCGTCGTTTCAAAAGGTGAGACACAAACCTCGAACAGCTTAAACGCTGCTGCCAGACCAGTGTGATCAAGATGGCTTCTTCAAGACATTCAACGAATCCTCTCATGGGGTATCTGATGAGACATTTGCTTTTTCTTTGTTGTAATTGAATAAAATGACAATATGTGTTTCTCAACCGCCATTTATTGATGTCTTTTTGTTGATAATCCTACTCCAAAAATCAAACGCTTTTAATATCGATTGGAGCAAACTGACTGGAGCAAGTTGATGACCTCAGTAACTATCGAGCAAAGCTTATTTCAAAGTTGCTACAGTCGGTAATGCAGTTAATGGCCAATGACTGTGAGATCTGCCTTAATTGTCCCCTTCTGTTTAATGAGCATCATACGGCTGCCATGAAAACCGCAGATCGTGTTCTTGTCACGGGTTGTGACGAAACTGAAAATGCTCCAGTTCGGGCTACAGCTGCAGATAGCTCGAACTTTGAAGGAAAAAACGTGTGCCTGGTTTTTTTTTTATTTGGTCGTTGAAAAACACTAATCTAAAGCTATATCCGTTTTAACACAGTAAACTTTTAATGAAATACTGTTCGATAACAAATACACAGCAATGTTTAATTAAGTAACATACGTTTACCAATAACATAACTTGCATTAATATTATCAACTTGCCTCTTAGTTGAAATCTTTCCCCGGAACTGGCACAAAATGACACTTTTGTATTTGCTTTTGAAATTGACGAAATATGTGTGACTACTAAAATAAAAATTTATAGAACTACACACGATACAGTGGGAGGCCATTTGTTATTATGCTGAAAGAAAATTAATCTATCTGCACAGATGAATTTGTTAGAAATGGTTAACCACTATATCTCCTGTTTGATGCGGGTTTGCATTCGTATTGTGATAGTGTTGGGTCAGAGTCGACGTCAAGCTTTAAGCGTTCAAGGGTCAAGGGCGGGGGGGGGGGGGGGGGGAAGGTAGGGGTGCCTGCAAGCTTTTGGACTTGTAGTAACATTGCACTCCGGGTACACAAGATCAGAGGCATTAACTGAGGCTTCATTACCTTGTGAATCCGATGACTGATTTTCTTCTTGGCTGCTGTTCAGCAGCTGCGGTGTGTATTCTTTTCACCAAAATAAAAATGAGTCGTCAACTGAATATTTTTTAATATTTCAACAGATTACTCTTTCATCTTCATAGTCTTGTACAGAAATCATAATTAATTTGTCGTCAAACATGTACCAAACAATAAAGTCGTCTTTTTCTAAAGAACAATAAACTGTGTCACATCGCAAAAAACCTCTTAGTTGCTGTTCATCGCATATGTTACTTACTTTTTGAGATGTCACACAGTTTATTCTTCTTTAACGATGGTTGTATTTATCTTTTGATCCGTATTTTATGTCGGCTTACCTATGATTTAAATCTGCAACAAAGTTTGGAACATGGCGGATTAATTTGCTGAAACCGCAAAGGTAAAATTAAAAATTAAAAGGAATGTTCAGCCAATGACTAACTTTTATTGTTTGAAAACGTGATGTTTTCTCGGTATATATGAGATATGCGTAATGTGTGCCCTTACAAAAATTAGCGCCTGATATTTCTCATCACTAAGTCACAGCCTGAGGCGTACCGCATTGTATCACACCCATGTAAGTAGGAGAATACAGTGAGTGACGGTTACAGCATGACAGGTGCGCTCGAAGCCTGTAGCTAGCTGTAAATAGTTCCGGTTGTGGCCAAAAGGTGTCAGCGTCTTACGGATTGTAAAATTATCAAGCATTTAAAACTCTATATTTTTATTACAACTTCCAATAATTATTACTCATTTGTTAAATTAGTAATGTGAATGATGATGTGAATGCGAATTATTTAATAAATGAATATTGTTAGGATTGTTAACTGAGTATACGGATACTGCATGCAGAGAGAGTGATTCATATTCAGCGGATATTGTAAACTGGAAATAGCCAGTTTATGAGGATGAGATAATTTTGTTATTTGAAGAGGGTTTTATTACGATATTTGTGGATTTTATAAACTTGTTTTTTCGATAAATTGTTCATAAAAGCTCATAAATTGTGACTGATCAAAAGTAAAAGACGCAGGATTGCTCAGTTTAATACTAGGTCTACGACTTTGGTTCCGCCGTTTTTTCTCAAAGTTCGGGGCTTTATAGTGAAAAAGTTACAAAAAAATTATGATTCATAGTATTGCCCATCGCTGGCCACTACATTCTTTCGGATAGGATACGAATCCTGTGGCGGAAGAACTGGGCGTATTTTGTGGGGATCCGTGAATCTATTCAATTTTGCACTTGTTCATATGATCAGAAGTGCTGGTCGGCCTGACTGTATTCCACTGATCGAAAAAGGTGGTAGTCAGAGAGAGCAACGTATGGAGAATACGGCGGGAGGGATAGGACTTCTCATTTCAACGTTTCCATGTATATTTTGACGGGTTTTGAGACATAGAGTCGAGCACTGACCTGCTGCAAAATTACCTTTACGTGTCTATCGCTGTATTGTGGCCGTCTGTGTTTCAGTGCAGGGCTCGAACGCATCAATTGCTTTCGATAATGATGTCCTATGACTGTCTTCGTCTGTTTCAGTAGCTACCGCTATGCCGGTCTTCGACATCAAAATCACCGTTCCTAAAGCGTTGAAAGCGTTTTCTTCACTTTCTTCCACTAATAGTTCCCTCACCATTAGTATTACCCAGCATTTGAAGACCCACAGCCACAGATTTCTTCATGTTAAAGCAGAAAATTAAAACTTTCCGCAAATGGCTAGGAATGGGTACGTAAGTTAACGTACTTAAGCGAGAATAACTTTATGACGCAATCACAAATCGACTAATATTTTTATGGCATTATGTTTACAGATACCTAGGTTTATCGTGTTACACTTATGACCAACCACCCGAACCCTACTTGCCGCTACTGCCGTCTATTGCAAAACGGTGGAAGCAAAGATGTAGACCTAATACTAACATTGGACTGGTTACGTTGTATATCTGCCAATCAGAGAACAGTACGTCCGAGCGTATTTTGTGGGCTATGGGAATTGCTTTGTGAAGCCTAAGTTAGTCTTGATCGCAGACATAATCATGTTCGAACGTGGATACAAGGAGCTCCGAAGAGATGTGAAAATTTTACGGAATAATGACTGAAATCTGACCTTGGAGTGACACAAAGTGGAGGCGAACGTGAAATTCCGAATATGGTATGCAAACAGCGACTTTAGAATAACCAAAATTTGTGTGACGTGTTACACACTGCGCGACTGCGTACTGAAAATTCGTAGTAGTCAAATTGTATACTAGTTGAGCGAGCATTCTGTCATAGACAATGCGTTTGTTAATCCTTCTGGTAACGGGTTTGGTTAATTACCATGAGCTATTAGGAGTGAGTGTGACAGCGTGTGAATGACGAAACTGTGACTTAAGATTAGCACAGGTTAGGTGGTGTGTTGTATCAAACATGTCACAATACAATTGAAGTTTGTAGCTGCAAACGACGTATCAGTTAATTGCTCAGCTACCCTGATACTGAAAAACATTTTGATGCGACCTGTAGACATATGTAGTGTGGCTACTTTCCGATACAGCTCTTTCTAGCCGACGAACATTTTTCCAACGAGAAAGGAGTGTGGACATGACTTCAGAAGAAGAAATCACTGAAAGGTGAGTGGAACTGTTTCCTGTGGGGTGAACAAAAAATAAACGCGACGTCGCAGGGATAACTGAACCCTGAGGGCCATCGTCTGCTGGGGACGGCCAGCCGCTGTGACCGAGAGGTTCTAGGCGCTTCAGAACGGAACCACGCAGCTACTACGGCCGCAGGTTCGAATCCTACCTCGGGCATGGATGTGTGTGATGTCCTTAGGTTAGTTAGGTTTAAGTAGTTCTAAGTTCTAGGGGACTGATGACCACAGATGTTAAGTCCCATAGTTCTCAGAGCCATTTGAACCATTTACTGGGGACGGATCTCATTGAGTGAGTGATCTCGTGCACTCCGAATGTCCTCGTTCACCCGACTAAATCGTCACTTGCAGACTCACCTTCACTACGATGCTACGACTGTAAACATGGTAGTGTTCAATTCATGCTCCTTTGTGGTTTATGCGCTTTTAGGTTCCATATGGAAACGTCAGTGACTATTTGAGGCAGTCCAAGTGGCCACTATGTCACGAAGAGAATCGAAGACAACATACAGCCAAAGAATGCTTAAGACCGAAGATTGGAAATGCTTAGATCAAACAGTCATCAACAAGGAGCTTTATCTGGCACTCGCTCAGTAGTACATGAGGCTTTGGATCAGGCGAAGAAGAGTGCACAAGACATTACGTACCAGTTACGACTGTAAAAATTTTGGCACTGCAGTTCTTGTTCGAGCATCTCTTTGTAAGCAGTTGTTATAATGTAAAACTTGACGTACGAGTCCTCGACTCTTCTACCTACCGCGCAAGTCGCGGATTTGCTGGAGGGTTGGTGGACCTACCCTCGACTTTTTCGAGACGCAAATTTCAATGGCCGTGCGGAGTGGCCGTGCGGTTTGAGGTGCCATATCACGGATTGCCCGGCCCCTCCCGCTGGAGGTTCGAATCCTCCCTGGGGCATGAGTGTGTGTGTTGTTGCTAGCATAAGTTAGTTTAAGTAGTGTGTAAGTCTGTTTATTGTCCCTAAAGGGACCGATGACCTCGGCAGTTTGGTTCCTTAGGTATTCACACACATTTGAGCATTTTTGAAGTTTCAATGGGCGCAATGTACAGGGCACCGTTTTCTCGGAGCTACGGAGTAAGTATCCGCTTTAATTTGGACGAAGGGCGAACCACAGCGGTGAACCGCAGGCTGCCCCGGTCGCAGTGGGACGCGCCGGCGGTCGGACTGTTGGCCGCTTCAACATTCTGGGCGCGCGCGGCGCCGTCGACCGGCTCAGGTATACACATGCAGACGTGCGGCGCGTCCACAAGGCAGTGGCCGAGACGGCAGCGAGTGACTGGCGCGCCGTCCCGGATCCTGTCAGGCGTTTTGTTTTCGGGAGGTAAACGTTTCTCCCTCCACATTATGTTGGGCACGTATCGGTATCTGCAGCATCCACATCGAAAGTGTACTGGTAACAGTTGTTACATGTTTCTCCCACTCTTCGGATTTTATTTTTATTTCTGTCACAAAGTTCCGCATACAAGTGTGCCACTCTATCACCTCGCAGGTTCTGTTCCCATCGTATATTTGGACATCTTCTGAGCAGACGCTCCTTTGGTCTGCGTCACAGTACTAGGTTGGTTGGTTGGAAGCAAAGTAGTTCGCTCAGAGTGCTGTTATTCAGAAGTGACCAGGCCCGGAGCCAAAGGATGCAGCGCCTTGGGGGTTCATGACCCACCCCCAAAGTAAATTTGAATTTAAGTTGTGCAAGAGGAAGTGGGGGATGCTGCACTTGTCTCGTGTTTGAGAATGTCGACGTGATGCAAAGTATCCAGAGAACAGTTTAATTTGATCGTAACACGGTCTTTGAAAATGACGGAAAGCCGAAACGGGTAAGGCGTCTTTGAAAATAAAAAAAAGTGTGGTCAAGACATAAGAGAAGTTATTAAAGTGCATCCAAATAGCCGCTTCCTCTCACAGTATCTTCATGCGAACTGCAACGGATATTGTTTTTTGTCACTTAGAAGAAGTAGCAAGAGAATGGGTCGATCAGGACAGCTCAGGGATTTCGAACGTGGGGGAGTCACGGGATTTCACCTGAGTTATGGATCCATGACGGACATTTCGACCCTTATAGAGCGCCCAATCGACAGCCCAACCTAGATAAGGCAGACCTCGTGTAAGACGGACACGGACCGTCGAACAGTGCAGAGGATGGTTCTAGAAACCGCATGAAATCCGTGAAATCAAAGAATCACTCGTGGGTTCCAAAGTGCTACCAGCAGTCCAGCTTGCACAGTTTCCGTGCATAGGGAGTTAAATAGAGTGGACTATAATGGTGGAGGTGTTCCACATAAGCCACACATTTCAGTATTCACTCCTGAGCGACGCATTGGGTTGTGTAAAGAGAGACGCCACTGGCCAGTGGATGACTGGAAACGAGTGATATAGACTGATGAATTGCGCTACACAATCCGCTGGACGAATGACTGGACAATGCTCATTACCATCAGGTGTCGTGCCAACTGTGAATTTCAGAGGAGATGGTTTCACGATAGGGGGGATTTTTTCGAGATTATGTTGTACTTCCCGCATTACGTTTAAACAAACGCCAAATGCGGGATGATACGAACACATTTCACAACATTGCTTTCTGTGCACAGCAGAGGAACAGTTCGGGGACGATGGTTGTAACAGCACCGCAATGCGCCCTGTGATAAAGTAGCATCTGTGGACAATAGTTTGTGGACAATAAGATTCCTGAAATGCACTTGCCCGAACAGAGCCCTCACCTGCATCAAGTGGAACACTTTGTGATGAGTTAGAACTACTTCGCTTCAGATCCCAGCTTTCAGCATCACTATCTTCTCTGGTTTCTGGACTTGAATAATAGTGAGCTGCCATTCCTCGACAGACATTCAGACATCTCACTAAAAGGGTCTCCAACAGAGTTGAAGCTGCCATAAACGTGAGATGTGAACACATCCCACATTAATGTCCATTCAAAACTGTAAGCATGATTTTTGATCAAATAGCGTACTTAAACTTATACACTCCTGGAAATGGAAAAAAGAACACATTGACACCGGTGTGTCAGACCCACCATACTTGCTCCGGACACTGCGAGAGGGCTGTACAAGCAATGATCACACGCACGGCACAGCGGACACACCAGGAACCGCGGTGTTGGCCGTCGAATGGCGCTAGCCGCGCAGCATTTGTGCACCGCCGCCGTCAGTGTCAGCCAGTTTGCCGTGGCATACGGAGCTCCATCGCAGTCTTTAACACTGGTAGCATGCCGCGACAGCGTGGACCTGAACCGTATGTGCAGTTGACGGACTTTGAGCGAGGGCGTATAGTGGGCATGAGGGAGGCCGGGTGGACGTACCGCCGAATTGCTCAACACGTGGGGCGTGAGGTCTCCACAGTACATCGATGTTGTCGCCAGTGGTCGGCGGAAGGTGCACGTGCCCGTCGACCTGGGACCGGACCGCAGCGACGCACGGATGCACGCCAAGACCGTAGGATCCTACGCAGTGCCGTAGGGGACCGCACCGCCACTTCCCAGCAAATTAGGGACACTGTTGCTCCTGGGGTATCGGCGAGGACCATTCGCAACCGTCTCCATGAAGTTGGGCTACGGTCCCGCACACCGTTAGGCCGTCTTCCGCTCACGCCCCAACATCGTGCAGCCCGCCTCCAGTGGTGTCGCGACAGGCGTGAATGGAGGGACGAATGGAGACGTGTCGTCTTCAGCGATGAGAGTCGCTTCTGCCTTGGTGCCAATGATGGTCGTATGCGTGTTTGGCGCCGTGCAGGTGAGCGCCACAATCAGGACTGCATGCGACCGAGGCACACAGGGCCAACACCCGGCATCATGGTGTGGGGAGCGATCTCCTACACTGGCCGTACACCACTGGTGATCGTCGAGGGGACACTGAATAGTGCACGGTACATCCAAACCGTCATCGAACCCATCGTTCTACCATTCCTAGACCGGCAAGGGAACTTGCTGTTCCAACAGGACAATGCACGTCCGCATGTATCCCGTGCCACCCAACGTGCTCTAGAAGGTGTAAGTCAACTACCCTGGCCAGCAAGATCTCCGGATCTGTCCCCCATTGAGCATGTTTGGGACTGGATGAAGCGTCGTCTCACGCGGTATGCACGTCCAGCACGAACGCTGGTCCAACTGAGGCGCCAGGTGGAAATGGCATGGCAAGCCGTTCCACAGGACTACATCCAGCATCTCTACGATCGTCTCCATGGGAGAATAGCAGCCTGCATTGCTGCGAAAGGTGGATATACACTGTACTAGTGCCGACATTGTGCATGCTCTGTTGCCTGTGTCTATGTGCCTGTGGTTCTGTCAGTGTGATCATGTGATGTATCTGACCCCAGGAATGTGTCAATAAAGTTTCCCCTTCCTGGGACAATGAATTCACGGTGTTCTTATTTCAATTTCCAGGAGTGTATTTCTCGGACCGGCGCTTTTATAACTACGTACTCCTTTGAGTTGCAATTCCGTACATGTTATGCTAAACAAATTACTCGGTACTGATCTCGACAAATTGTTGTATTAAAACATTCTATATAATTTATTGTTCTTATAATTAAAGCCATAGACATCTGTGACATGTTAAAACTGGGGGATACTGGAAGTTAAAATTGCGGTGGGGAGCTAGTAACGAACAGTAACCCCCCCTCCAAGATCCGAGCCTCAGATCTGCTCCTGCAAGTCACGTATGTTAGTTCCTCCGCAGTTACGTTGAGCACTTATTATCTAACAGACACTCGATTTTTTTGTCAGCTGCTTCCTTCTCTAGATGGGCTCCAATCCCTCCCAACTGAGGATCCCCTCACCCACGCCTATAATCCCTCTTTAAAGTGTCATGAAGAGAATGTGAGATACACTGTCCACCCAAAAGTTTCCGTAGGTAATGGGGAGCTATTAGTCGCTGCAAAATCCAACGAAACGTAACATTGTGATGTTTCAGGTTTTCTTGCTGAAATCGATAACTTACATGGTTCTTAATTTGCAGCTATTTCCCTTTCACGGTGCTTCACTCCAGGGAAGTTGCTGAAGTGTCAAGGAACGAATATGTTAACATTCACACAATTGCAACTCCAGAGACTTGAAAATCATCAGATGTAAAATTGTAGTAAATTCCGAAATCCTTGAGTAATAAATATCTTGAATGTAACAGCATCTACTGAAGTAAAAAAAATTACGTTTCCAGTATAAGGAAAGCATTTATTATGTATGACTCAATAGCCTGGTGCAGGTCTCGCATTTGGACGCCATGTCAGCAACTTGGGTGTCCCCACTCCACTCGAATAGTGCTGCTGGGGAAAGACTAACTTCATTTTAAAGTGGACAGTGGACACCCACACACGGCCACCCACCCACCCACCCACCCACCCACACACACATATATATATATATATATATATATATATATATATATATATATATATATATATATGAGGGTTGTCCAGAAAGTAAGTTTCGATCGGTCACTAAATGGACACCACAGTAAAACCCGATGAAGCTTTGCACAGATGTGTCGGTCAGTGTCTCTAGTACGACCGTCGGTCGCATCAAGACGCTCTTTTCAGTTGTGAGCGCACTGTGAGCGAGTAAAGCTGCCTGGAACAACGATGTCTTCCGCCAAGTGGGAGGGCCTTCTGAGAGGCATCGCCTTAATGAATGCAGCCAACCTCACACAACTGGCACGCACTTCCTTCTTCATGGCAATTCTCAGTCGCAGTCTGCTGGGACATTGAAAACGGTCCTGCAGTCTTTTCGATGGGAAGTGTTCGATCACCCACAACACAGTCCTAATTGGTTCGTCCTGAGTATCATCTCTGTTCACATGAAACGCTGGATACGAAGACAACACTTGGGCACAGACTACGCGCTGTAGACCAGCGTAGAGAATTATCGGAAAACCCAGGCGGCTGCCTTCTATGACGATGGAAATTTGGTATAACACTTCGACAAATGTCTAAGTCGGAGCGGCGACTATGTAGAGAAATATCTGGAAAGTGTAGCTAACTCTTGCAAATAAAATGTTTCTGATTTTCACTGTGGTTTCCATTTAGCGACCGATCGGAATTCACTTTCTCGAAAACTCTCGTGTGTGTGTGTGTGTGTGTGTGTGTGTGTGTGTGTGTGTGTGTGTGTGTGTGTGCAGCATGGAAAAGAATGGAGACAGCGAATAATGCTCCTACCGGAGCCTTAAAAATACGAATATATTCCTGTTTGCTTAAAAGACTGACTGCAAAGTGGGGCACAAGCTGCCTCATTTTACCTCCCACAGCACCTTCAAAATTTTGTCAACAATTTTGGCACACGAACACATTCTCAGTTTTTTATTGTGAGAGAGAAAAAGACAGTGGCAGTGACAAAGAGACGGAAATGTAATAAATATTGGACTATAGTAGATAGTGGTTGTGTTACAGAAAGAGCGAAGGATATAATGACAGTGTGCGAGAAAGAGGACACAGTGCAGTGGAACATAAATGACAGTGACAAAATAGTGCTACGAAAAGAGTGAAGGAGACAGTTACACTGAAAAAGGAATGAAGTGAAGAAGAAAGTAGAAGTCGTTGAGAGCCATTGATCATGAGAGACAGAGTACATGACAATAACAACGAGGAAGAGGCAAATAGTAATAGTGAGAAGAGACAGCAGCTGTAGGAAGGAATGAATAAAGTTTAGGAGTAAGAGAGAGCAAGAAGGAAACAGTGACAGTGAGAGAAGACAGTAGTAGTAGGACAGAATGAAGGGGACTGTGACTGTGACACAGGAGACAGATAGAGACAAAGAGATAATGTCAGTTAGTTAGGCTGCGTGAGTGGACGGGTAGAGAGAGTTACATCGAAAGGCTAATGGGTGTGAGTGAGTTACAGTTAGAGGAGCTTATGGGAGTTTGGGGGAGTTGTATTTTAAACAAAGCGCGAATATGTTTGCATCTCAAAAAGTTTGGAAACTTTTTTGGAGGTTCTGAGCAATGTAGAATGAGGCAGCTGGTTCCCAGTTTTCAGACTCTTTTAAATAAACAAGAACGAATTTACATTTCTTGAGCACCGATAGGAGCATTGTTTCCGCAGGTTACTATTCGTTAAAGAAGTTTTAGCGATATCTTTTTGGAAGGGTATAATATTGCCGATCTTCGTGTTATGAGATCCTTACTTTTTAGTGGAGACAAAATTACAAAAAAAAAAATGAAATTTCCCTCGAATGTCTGCAAGGTAACCGAAGCTCCGTTGGTCGAATAAAAATGTGCGGAGATAAATTTCTGCAATCCGCTGGAGCGAATGATGAAGGCGCAGGCATCTGAATAATATTGGCAATACGTCAAAGCGAACGACAGGCGGAGCGTTCCCTGTTCAGGGACGGGCAGTTTACCTCGACGTCCGGCTTATTTTGGTCGACATGTAAATAAATAAGCAAAGTGAACAGATTCCGGTTTTCCCCTCCTTTTTTCTCTCCGACTCCCCCGTGCCGCTGGCTTTTGAGAGGCAGGGAATACGTTTATCCCGATGCGGTGATCGATAGGGGGCCCTCGTCCCGCAACGTGAATCGGATTTATAGAAACGGACGAGGAGGTCCCTCGCTGATTTATCTGTGACAGGCGGCGAGCCGTCACGGAGCGGTCTTTTGTGGCCGATATTTACTGGGCCGGCCGGCCGAACAAACAGGCGGCATGTCGGAGCTCCTTAATCGGGCGCCGAGCGCGCATTAGGCGCAATTCCCCGGACTGATTTGATTTACTGGGGGCAATTTGTATCAGTTGGGACGATTCTAAACAGTTTATTCCGACAGCTTATCGATGTAACATGACAAATAGACGCATAAATCAATAAAAGAGCGCGCCGTGCGCCCGCCGCAGAAGCGCAGCAACTGTGTGAGGGTGGGGAGGAAGGAAAATGTTATAATAGGAACGGGGCCATGACAGGTTAATAAGCAATTGAGTTGCATCGACCGGCTGCCATGTGGGCGGACCCAGCTGGCTGGGGCGCCGCTACTTCACTTCCTCATTCTCCTGTCGGAAAATTTACTTTGCACTTGTCTCGTTACTCGTCACTACTCCCTGTAACCTCTTTCCACCGCACTCCATCCATTTGAGCTCCAACCATTATAAACTCGAATACTCTAGCCAGAATCGTACAAAGCAGGTTTCCACGTCTGCCATTTTCATACGTGGTGATTTTGACACGACATGCTAAATATCAGAATATTTGTGTCAGATTATGGTCGGACGTGGCGTTTGATTTGCGTTCACCCTGGCAAACTGGCACGCTGGCCAAATGACCGTGCTTCTGAAGGGTGTATGGTAGGCGTGGCGGCTCACATTTATACCCCGGAAGCTACCTTACGGTGTGTGGCAGAGAGTACTTTTGCATCTCCTCCTCTTCCTGTTCCAATCGCAAACGATTGCTGGTAAGCCTCAATGTGGTCTTGAATCCTTCTAACTTAAGTTTCATGGTCTTTTCACGAGATATGCGTAAGAGGAAGCAATATGTTAGTTGACTCTTCTGGGAATGTACGCTCTCTAATATATATATATATATATATATATATATATATATATATATATATATATATATATATATATATTAGACTGCATTTTCTAAGAACAGTGCTGATGGTATTTATTGTTGAACAAGATTTCATCGCTGATGTATGAGGTCAAAATTAAAAACTACTCATGAATCACGGTGAAAAATATTTCTGGTAGCATACGTCAGTCTTGTGTTCGGGTGGTATTCTGTGGTTCCCTTTCATGATCAATTTCCTAAGAATAATTAAATCCATTAAAGACAAAAATTATAAAAGTTCTGATGTACGATCTGTAATTTTACTGATATGAACACAGCTTACAGTCAACATTATTACACTACGTCAGATGGAATTCTTGTGCAATTTGAACAAAATAATTATCCGGGAGAAGTTGTAGTATGAATAATGCATTATACATTTGTATTATATTGTCAGTATCATTTGCAAAATCAAATCAATGCAACTGCTAAAAAAAAACAGAGTGAATTCAAACCGCAGAATACCCTAGAGTATCGTATCATCCATATTCATTGCATTTGTCCATGTTGATATTACGCAAAAACCGCCACACTAAGAGTGGATCATAAGGTGATGCAGAATGCATCTCTTGCAGCGTCTGCCACTCGCGTTGTCTGACCATCTCTGTGACGCTTTCACGTTTACTAAATGAACCTATGACGAAACATGCTGCTCTTCTTTGGATCTCACGTACTAACTCTATCATTCCTATTTGGAATCGTAACGAGCAATATTCCAGTGTTGGTAGGATGAGTGTTTTGTAAGCTACTTCCTTTTTGTTGGTGGACTACATTTGCTGAGGATTCTGCAAATGATTCTCAGTCTGGCGTCTGCCTTACTGGCGACTTTATATTGTAGTTATCCACACTTCACATCATATCTATCCAGAGGTCAGCACAAGGGGATATACTGTACTGCACTCATTTGTGCATGTGCAACGCCACATCGACATGTCGTGTTGAAGAGGAGTAGAAAACGATTCTGTGGATATGTAGATACGCTTTGGAGATGATGAATGTAGCTAATTACAGCACCGAGAACATTTATTTAGTGTTGTTGTTGTTGTGGTCTTCAGTCCGGAGGCTGGTTTGATGCAGCTCTCCATTCTACTCTATTCTGTGCAGGATTCTTCATCTCCCAGTACTTACTGCAACTTGCATCCTTCTGAATCTGTTTAGTGTATTCATCTCTTGGTCTCCCTCTACGATTTTTACCCTCCATGCTGCCCTCCAATTCTAAATTGGTGATCCCTCGATATCTCAGAACATGTCCTACCAACCGATCACTTCTTCTTGTCAAGTTGTGCCACAAGCTCCTCTTCTCCCGAATTCTGTTCAATACCTCCTCATTAGTTATGTTATCTACCCATCTAATCTTCATCATTCTTCTGTAGCACCACATTTCGAAAGCTTCTATTCTCTTCTTGTCCAAACTAGTTATCGTCAACGTTTCACTTCCATACATGGCTACACTCCATACAAACACTTTCACAAACGATTTCCTGACACTTAAATCTATACTCGAGGTTAACAAATTTCTCTTCTTCAGAAACGCTTTCCTTGCCGTTGCCAGTCTACATTTTATATCCTCTCTACTTCGACCATCATCAGTTATTTTGCTCCCCAAATAGCAAAACTCCTTTACTACTTTAAGTGTCTCATTTCCTAATCTAATTCCCGCAGCATCACCCGATTTAATTAGACTACAGTCCATTATCCTCGTTTTGCTTTTGTTGATTTTCATCTTATATCCTCTTTAGTGTACAAATGCAAAATAACTTATAAGCAGTACAGTTTTCATTCCACAACAGAAATCACCCTATCAGTCTGTAGCGCTGGGTGACATACATCGACTTAGCTATCCACAGGTTTCACTACTTCATTAATTAGCCTGTGACAGACATTTTAGTTGAACTTTGACTAAAATCGGCATGTTTTGTAATTGGCAGATACGAGTACACACCACTTACAACATTTAGTTCATAAATTTTTTTTATTATTTTTCAATGAATTCTTTTTTATGCTTTAGATATGTGGTGTTCTTCGGACATGTACAACAGCAGAGAAACCACTATTCCTGATACAGTGACCATAAATATCAATATTACGAGGAAGGTAGCGATGTCAGCCGTAATTGGCACTGAAATAACTGAGTGGCACAAGGTGAAAATTTGTGCCACACCGAGACTCCAACTCAGTTTTCCCTGTTTACATGAGCCGTCAGCTTAACTGTTTTGGCTGTCAGATCACACTTTCTGTTCTACCCAAATTCTCACCATATCACTCACTTTAAAGTAGCGCCCCTTTGCGCCTTTTGTGTACGACATTTTAAACAACGGTAAGGAGTGGGGGGCTACGAATTTGTGCACCAACTACCGTCGTAGGAAAGTTCGACAGGAGCAGAGATGATAAGTGAACAGATTAACATAGCAAGCGGAAGATTTACTTCACTTATATTTCTCCAAGCAAACATAGAGCCAATACAAATAATGCAGCAAGAAACAGAGTCCAATTGTCACATTGTCAACGAAGATGAGACTCTTTGAAAAAAAGGACTAATTATGGTGTCAATGTCAAGTGTGTCTAAGTGCGAGTAGGCACTCCATCGGCACTCCATCGGCCGCCCTGTACTGCGGTGGTAGAGGAAGCTTGTGGTACGGAGCCACTGGAGGTGTGGCTTACTGGGTATGCACCATTGGTTCTGCCAAATGTTACCAGCTGTGGAACGCCAGTACCACAGTATCGATTTGTGATACCACACAATTACCTCATTTTTCTCACAGCGTTTCCTGTATTCCTGTAAGCTGTATGGATATATAATAGACTACTGGCCATTAAAATTGCTACACCACGAGCATGACGTGATACAGACGCGAAATTTAACCGACAGGAGGAAGATGCTGTGATATGCAAATGATTAGCGTTTCAGAGCATTCACACAACGTTGGCGCCCCTGGCGACACCTACAACGTGCTGACATGAGGAAAGTTTCCAACCGATTTCTCATACACAAACAACAGTTGACCGGCGTTGCCTGGTGAAACGTTGTTGTGATGCCTCGTGTAAGGAGGAGAAATGCGTACCATCACGTTTCAGACTTTGATAAAAGGTCGGATTGTAGCCTATCACGATTGCGGTTTATCGTATCGCGACATTGCTGCTCGCATTGGTCGAGATCCAATGACTCTTAGCAGAATGTGGAATCGGTGGGTTCAGGAGGGTAGTACGGAACGCCGTGCTGGATCCCAACGGCCTCGTATCACTAGCAGTCGGGATGACAGGCATCTTATCTGCATGGCTGTAACAGGTCGTGCAGCCACGTCTCGATCCGTGAGCCAACAGATGGGGACGTTTAAAAGACAACAACCATCTGCACGAACAGTTCGACGACGCTTGCAGCAGCATTGACTATCAGCTCGGAGACCACGGCTGCGGTTACCCTTGACGCTGCATCACAGACAGAATCGCCTGCGATGGTGTACTCAACGACGAACCTGGGTGCACGAATGGCAAAACGTCATTTTTTTTGATAAATCCAGGTTCTGTTTACAGCATCATGATGGTCGCATCAGTGTTTGGTGACATCGCGGTGAACGCACATTGGAAGCGTGTATTCGTCATCGCCATACTGGCGTATCGCCCGGCTTGATGGTATGGGGTGCCATTGGTTACACGTCTCGGTCACCTCTTGTTCGCATTGACGGCACTTTGATCAGTGGACGTTACATTTCAGATGTGTTACGACCCGTGGCTCTACCCTTCATTCTATCCCTGCAAAATCCTACATTTCAGCAGGATAATGCACGACCGCATGTTGCAGATTCTGTACGGGCCTTTCTGGATAGAGAAAATGTTCGACTGCTGCCCTGGCCAGCACATTCTCCAGATCTCTCACCAACTGAAAAGGTTTGGTCAATGGTGGCCGAGCACCTGGCTAGTCACAATACGCCAGTCACTAATCTTGATAAACTGTGGTATCGTGTTGAAGCTGCATGGGCAGCTGTACCTGTACACGCCGTCCAAGCTCTGTTTGACTCAATGCCCAGGTGTATCAAGGCCGTTATTACGGCCAGAGTTGGTTGTTCTGGGTACTGATTTCTCAGGATCTGTGCACCCAAATTGCGTGAAAATGTAATGACATGTAAGTTCTAGTATAATATATTTGTCCAATGAATACCCGTTTATCATCTGCATTTCTTCTTGGTGTAGCAGTTTTAATGGTCAGTAGTGAATATATGTGTGGTGTCTGTTCTACTGCCGCACCCGCCTCCTTCTGTGTTCAGTTTGAGGTTTCTAACTAATGGCTTCGAAGGTGAGCAAGAAATTAATTCTTGTACTTGTCCGTCACAATAGACACTACACATATGTAGTACTCGTATATGTGTAAGCTTGACTGCTATTATGTTCTCAGAGTGGTTGCACAACAGTGTCCATCCCTCTTGCGGGAATATGGGAAACACTGCGCGAAAAATCAGGTACATGGGCAGGGACACTACTTCGCAGTGTGCTATGAGCAGAGAATTTGGTTCGGACAGAAAGTGTTCTCAGGTAGCCGGATTAGTTAAGGTGACCACTCACTTAAAGCAGGAAATCCGGTTTCGAGGCCCCTTCGTGTCACAATTTTCAACTATCGACAAGGAATCAAATCACTGCCCATTGGCAGCTGATGTCGGTAACTTTGTAATTTTTTTTTATTAATTTGCTTAGTTTCCCCGTAATTCAAGAATCATAAAAGCTCTATTAATTCTGATTACAGCAGTGGAAAGAGAAGGGGAATTCCTATAGGACAGAGATGCCATACCTGTCTTTACAGTCACAAATGGAAGGTACAGATGTCATGAACTAATTTTGAACACTGTAACGAACATTTCTATTTTTTTAAACGTCAATTTGGGGAAACGTACTGAAAGTAAAATCATCCAAGATATATCAGATTTGCTTAGAATTTTAGTGGGAATCCAACGATGCATTCTGACTGTGCATCATATATAAAAATTTATAAGTTGTGATAGCTTGAAGTCATTAAGTGACGTACAGGCATGGATATTCCAGGTATCAGGGCCACCGAGGGCTAAAAGGGCGGCGCCCATATTGCTCATATGTACCGGCCTGGAAGGAGCTGGAGAGTCAAGACCTATGTCAATCTGAGTTGTGGTTTAGCTGTGCAGTTTAGTATTTAGATGTTTTTCAGTGACGCTGGTCACAGCACGTTAAAATGTTTCGCGAGTAGTCAAAAAATGGCTCTAAGCACTATGGGACTTAATATCTGAGGTCATCAGTCCCCTAGACTTACAACTACTTAAACCTAACTAACCTCAGGACATCACACACGTCTATGCCCGAGGCAGGATTCGAACTTGCAATCGTAGCAGCAGCGCGGTTCCGGACTGAAGCACCTAGAACTGCTCGGCCACAGGCGGGATAGTCAGTGGGGACTGCAGTCTGCAGTGAATCTGACTTCAGCTCAGTTTGTTAGTTATGACTTTGATTTACGTTCATCACTAATTGGCACTTATGATTATTACATCTTATGTCGACCAGACTTAAACTTATTTGTGTTAGGGCGGATTTAACTTTGAGCAACTTAGATGTGGGCTGTTTTACGATGCTGCTCTGAAAAGTGATGCCCCAGAATTTTTTATGTAAAGAGTCCTAAAGTTTTTTAAAATAAAACGTTATTATCATTCTACATCCTTAATCGTCATGTTTACATATTTATTTCTCGATATAGTCACCGTGGCGACGAACACTTTTCTCCCAACGAGAGAGCAGTTTGTGGACACTGTCACTATAAGTGTCTGACTTTGTTGAAGAGCCACAGCCTCATCTCTGCTTGCATCAGTGTTCATAACTATGAAAGCAAAGTCTTCGAAGATGTTCTTTGAGTTCTGAAAACAGGTGAAATTTGTATGGTGCCAAATTGGGACTGTACGAAGGACGCTGAATGACAGTGAATCCAAGGAGTCGGATTGTTGCAGGTAACACAGCGCTCATGTGTGATCCAGTACTGTCACGCTGAAGGATCGGGTGCTCCATGTGTGTCACGAACTTTTTGAATTCGTGCTTACAGGTTTCTGAGGGACTCGCAGCACCTAGCAGAGTTTGTGCTGGTATCTTTAAATCTTTAGGCATGAATTCCAAATGCACAACACCTTGTACATCTCAGAGCACCGCGTGCATGACATTGCCTGCTAAAAGTATGGTCTTGTACTGTTTTGACATCGGTGATCTTTTGTGTCGGAGATCTATTGCTGCCTTTGGGATTAGCACCACCGTTTCCTTCATTACGAGCATGAACAATCCAACATCGCGCTATATTGGTGTCAATACAAACATCAGAGTACACAGGTTTCATTCCTGTATGGACTTCAATAATAGGAACGTTTTCTGTGGTTATAAACTCAATTGCAGGACGCTGTTTCTCACGCAGCGACGTAGTTACTTTTCACCTCGTCAAGTTACACAGTAGGATTCGGAGCTCTCTAGCGGCAAGTGGTTGCACTTGAGTCAGAGAAGCGAAGAAGTCGACAGAGTAATATGGATGACATGTAATAGTTCAACCGATATTGAGAACAGAACAAAAAATTCGGATGCATTACTTTTCATCAAGTCCTCGTATTTTTATATACAGGGTGTTTCAAAAATGACCGGTATATTTGAAACGGCAATAAAACTAAACGAGCAGCGATAAAAATACACCGTTTGTTGCAATATGCTTGGGACAACAGTACATTTTCAGGCAGACAAACTTTCGAAATTACAGTAGTTACAATTTTCAACAACAGATGGCGCTGCGGTCTGGGAAACTCTATACTACGATATTTTCCACCTATCCACCATGCGTAGCAATAATGTGGCGTAGTCTCTGAATGAAATTACCCGAAACCTTTGACAACGTGTCTGGCGGAATGGCTTCACATGCAGATGAGATGTACTGCTTCAGCTGTTCAATTGATTCTGGATTCTGGCGGTACACCTGGTCTTTCAAGTGTCCCCACGGAAAGAAGTCACAGGGGTTCATGTCTGGCGAATAGGGAGGCCAATCCACGCCGCCTCCTGTATGTTTCGGATAGCCCAAAGCAATCACACGATCATCGAAATATTCATTCAGGAAATTAAAGACGTCGGCCGTGCGATGTGGCCGGGCACCATATTGCATAAACCACGAGGTGTCCGCAGTGTCGTCTAAGGCAGTTTGTACCGCCACAAATTCACGAAGAATGTCCAGATAGCGTGATGCAGTAATCGTTTCGGATCTGAAAAATGGGCCAATGATTCCTTTGGAAGAAATGGCGGCCCAGACCAGTACTTTTTGAGGATGCAGGGACGATGGGACTGCAACATGGGGCTTTTCGGTTCCCCATATGCGCCAGTTCTGTTTATTGACGAAGCCGTCCAGGTAAAAATAAGCTTCGTCAGTAAACCAAATGCTGCCCACATGCATATCGCCGTCATCAATCCTGTGCACTATATCGTTAGCGAATGTCTCTCGTGCAGCAATGGTAGCGGCGCTGAGGGGTTGCCGCGTTTGAATTTTATATGGATAGAGGTGTAAACTCTGGCGCATGAGACGATACGTGGACGTTGGCGTCATTTGGACCGCAACTGCAACACGGCGAACGGAAACCCGAGGCCGCTGTTGGATCACCTGCTGCACTAGCTGTGCGTTGCCCTCTGTGGTTGCCGTACGCGGTCGCCCTACCTTTCCAGCACGTTCATCCGTCGTGTTCCCAGCCCGTTGAAATTTTTCAAACAGATCCTTTATTGTATCGCTTTTCGGTCCTTTGGTTACATTAAACCTCCGTTGAAAACTTCGTCTTGTTGCAACAACACTGTGTTCTAGGCTGTGGAATTCCAACACCAGAAAAATCCTCTGTTCTAAGGAATAAACCATGTTGTCTACAGCACACTTGCAGGTTGTGAACAGCACACGCTTACAGCAGAAAGACGACGTACGGAATGGCGCACCCACAGACTGCGTTGTCTTCTATATCTTTCACATCACTTGCAGCGCCATCTGTTGTTGAAAATTGTAACTACTGTAATTTAGAAAGTTTGTCCGCCTGAAAATGTAGTGTTGTCCCAAGCATATTGCAACAAACGGTGTATTTCTATCGCTGCTCGTTTAGTTTTTATTGCCGTTTCAAATATACCGGTCATTTTTGAAACACCCTGTATATGGGACTCGAGCTGTTTTCAGTTCACGTACTTACGCAACGGAGTTCATCACCAGCCTACATATTTTCTTTTGTTTTATTAACAATAAGCTTTGTTTAGTAAAACTGAACCATCTGTAGTAGCGGTAGGTTACTTAAATAGGTTGCACCTACAACATCATAACGTTATTTTAAATCTGATTAGTAAATCGTAGACAGTTTGAGTGTTTTAAATCTTTATTATCATAGCGACAAAAACTGCAAGAACAGTCATCCCATACACGAACGTAGTTACATTGTTGCATGATTTTTGTTTAATGGACATTATGGCGTGGTCCTAAATACCATGATTTAATAACAAAATCCGGATAAACGCTGAGGACTACGTTTCAAAAAAGAACAACAGAAAAAGTTCGTATAGATCTGTGCACCCACAAAAGGATGGAGGCGCGAAGTGTACTACTACGTTAGCGAAAGACCCTATCTAAAATATCTGAGGGCGTGGTAGGATTCTATTAATTTCCTCGTCGACCAGTCTGGTGTTGCAATAGAAGATAGCAAAGCGAACGATGAAGTTCTACATTTCGACTTTACAGAGCCATTTACACAGGACCGTCGGTAAGACTCATATGTGGAGGAAATAGAAGTAGGCACCACTGGCGTCGAGAAGTAACTGAAAGACTTGAAAGCAATCAACTAGCGAGCTCTAGAGGCAATTCCAGTCCCGTTTTACAGAGAGTATTATTCGATATTGGTCCGTCATTTGGATTTCACGCACCGTGAATCTCTCGCTAAGACCAAAGCCTTGAGCGACTGCAAAAAAAGTGCAGTTGACTCCGGTATGTAAGAAGGGAAAAAAAGAAAGGATCCGGAAATTTACAGGCCAAGATCCTTAACACCGGGTTGCTTCAGAATTCTTGGCACATTCTAAGTAAGAAAGTAAAAAATTTGCTAGAGATAGATACGTTTGTGCCCACAAATCAGCAAGAATCTAGACAGCAGCCTTTGCGAAACTGATTGTTTTTTTCTGACACTATACCCTGCGAACCAATGACGAAGGTGCACAGAGAGGTTTCATACTCCTTGATTTCCAGAAAGCGTTTCACATGGTGTCCCTCTGCAGACTGTTATCGAAGGCCCAAGCGTGCCGAATAGGTTTCCGGATGTGCGAGTGGCTCAAACGCTGCTAACGTAATACAAACCAGTATGTTGTCCTCGATGGAAGTGTACATCAAACATAGGGTGTCAATAGGAGTGCCCCTGGAAGTGATCTAGGGTGGCTCTTGTTCTCTCTATACGTAAACAATCTTACGGATAGCGCGAGTCGCTGTCTGCGGCTCTTTGCTGAAGACGGTGTATTGTACGGCAAAGAGTCACCGTTTAGTTCAAAAATGTTCAAATGCGTGTGAAATCTTATGGGACTTAACTGCTAAGGTCATCAGTCCCAACGCTTACACACTACTTAACCTAAACTATCCTCAGGGCAAACACACACACCCATGCCCCAGGGAGGACTCGAACCTCCGCCGTGACCAACTGCACAGTCCATGACTGCAGCGGCTGAGACCGCTTGGCTAATCGCGCGCGGCGCGCCGTTTAGTGACTGTAAGAGGGTACAGGATAACGTAGACACGATACCTTTTATTTCCTGTGGTGAATGCCAGCTTGATGTAAGTGTCAAAAAAATAGTTTAGTGGAGATGATTAGGAAAACCAGCTATCTAATGTTCGAATACTGTGTTGTCGCGTGATACTTCACACCCGTCAAATCAATTAAATACTAGACGTAATGTTGCAAAGCGATCTGAAATGAAACGCGTATGTAAGGTCGCATAGTCGACTTCAGTTTATTGGGAGCCTTCTGGGGAAGTGTAGCTTATCTGCAAAAAGGAGATCGTGTAGGTATCATTTGTACGACCCATTCGTCAATACTACTCGAGTGTCTGGGATCCCCACGAAGTCACATTCAAGGAAAACATCGAAGGTATTCAGAGGCGCGCTTCTAGACTTGTTACAGGTAGGGTCGCGCAGCAAGCAAATATTACGTAAACGCTCTGTGGAATTAAATGTGAATCCCTGTTGGGAAGGCAACGTTCTTTTCGCGAAACACTGTCGAGAAAATTTGGAGAACCGCCATTTGCAGCTGATTGAGAAACAATTCCACCGCTGCAAGTGTGCAGTTCACTATGTGCGATGAAGGGGATGGTTCAAATGGCTCTGAGCACTATGGGACTTAACTACTGTGGTCATCAGTCCCCTATAACTTAGAACTACTTAAACCTAACTAACCTAAGGACAGCACACACATCCATGCCCGAGGCAGGATTCGAACCTGCGACCGTAGCAGTCGCGCGGTTCCGGACTGCGCGCCTAGAACCGGATGAAGGGGAGGTACGATGCTGACACAGTATTTAAAACAACAAGAAAGGACCTATTATCGCCACTTGCCACAGCTGTACGACAAAAAATCATTTACACATATGCTCAGATGAACACAGACACTACAGAAGAAAGCACTATCAGCTGGAATGAGAAAACTTTAACTTTCCAATATATCATAATCTCGATTTTTCAAGAAACGCTGTTAAGGATTTAAAAAAAAGCGTTTTCTATGTATCCTAGCTAAGTCTACCTTTATGAATAGGATATTATGGTTTTCCTCGATGATTTTCGTACATAATCGCCTTTCTGGAACATGTCTCTGCCAGTGTCACAACAGTGAATTTGTATATATTAAGTTGCAGCAGGTCTTTCGGTCACCATGTTGTTAGAAAAAAAAAGTGTGTGGACGTTAAATTATTCTTCTTCGAATTAGCTAAAGAATGCACAGAAAGTTTCTCTCTACTGAATCCGCAAGTGATCCCTTGGGCAAGAAAGTGACGTCACTTGTTTCCAGTTGCAACATTTGACGTACTTGTCTCTTAAGTTATTCAATATAACAAAACAGATTAACAGACAGGTATCAGTAAAATACTTTAAGGCGTAAGTAAGTCTCCAACTCACCTGTTGTTGAGAAATGCTATGATTTTCGCTACCGGCTGCGTTCTTCTAACGCTGTCAGATGAAAAATGCCTGCGAATTTGTGGATTTCCTCGGCACACATTACAAAATTTTTCAGCAGTATTTAGCTCTACGCCTAACGTCATGATACACAAAACCACCAAATACCATAGTAAAACAATAACGAAAAGCATAGCTGAAGTGATTCAACTACACGCAGTACATGTGCACAAGCAAATGACCAACTGCACGTCGCATTGACGTACGGTGTCAGCACGTCAGCATTAATTTTTAGCGACGTACTTACACACCTGTTGCTCTAGAATTCTCTGTGTCGTGCATCTGCAGTGTAAATTTTCCACTTTTGCTCAACATTTCAAGCAGTTATTTTTGTTTTTCTATGAGTGTATCGTTCACGATATAGAATTTATATGGCTCACTCACCCTAGTTCAGTGAAATAAGTTATTTATGTATTACCAATGAAAATATGCTTAGGCTGCGGTGATTGCTAAAGGCACCGAGGCGTTTCAGATTAATTTTGTACTTGTGTGTGCAGTTATACCTCATTTTAGAAAGTGTCGTTAGATATTTCTGAAAGAAAGAGCACAATGCTAGTGCTCGAAAATTACAAATTTATTAACAAAAGCAGAGAGTCGTCGGCCGTTAAAGCACCCGATATTTCTGTACTGCCTTTTAATAAAATTACACGGAGTTATTCCTCACTGAGGGCACTAATCTTATTACGCTAAAGACACTCCGTAAACTGTCAGCTCCTTTGACAGGACGTCGAAGACAGATGTTCGGTTGGTAAATGCCCCTTGTCTCAATGTTTCCTAACATTTAGAATCGTGTTCTGTTGGCGCTCGTTCCGGTCGGAATAAATGGTCGATAAATAAGGATTACCGCTTCCGAGTAGCGCGTGTTGGTGGACACACACTCACACACACGTTTCACAATCAGCATACAAACAAAGGGACGCAGAGCGACAGCTCGAAAGCAAAACGCGTTCGGCATCCGCCATGCCACGCCTTTATTCCTCCAACTGCAGACAAGTAATTCGTTTCCGCTGTCTCTCGCGTCCCGAACGATTCTTTACATTGCGCTGCCGGCGAAGAGAGAAACAAAAAGAAAGAGAAAGAGACTGGAGATCGCTGAGGATTGCTGCGGTATTTGCGTGTGCGTGCATATGTGTGTGTGTGTGTGTGTGTGTGTGTGTGTGTGTGTGTGTGTGTGTATTGAGGGGGGAGGGGAGGGGGCGCTTGGAGTGGGCAGGACAGAGCGACGTCTGGAGAAACGGGAGGAATGTTTATCTGCAAAGTGACAGTTAATTCCTTATCCTATACAACCAATCGAAAGTGACAAAGAGCGCGTAATAAATAAGCACTAAGGCTGATGCATGTTCCGCTGCCCGCATACGATATACTAGCACACATGATTCTTCCTCTGTTTGTGTGTGTGTGTGTACATACTTGGGACCAGGAGGCTATTCGTATCTGCATGCATGAATGCGTGCTCGTATTGGAAGCCTTCCCCCCGGCCACATTCCTCCCTCCCTCACCCTCCTCACCGGCCCTTCCTTCACTTAAAACTCACTTTCTTTCCCCTGTCTCCTCTTTGTGCTGATAGAGAATGCCAGTCTTTTTCACTCGATCGCGACACGCAAAGTTCAGGCTGAGTAAGAAACTTTTGTCGTCAGTATTTGAGTGATGAGCTGAAATGGTCAGTGCTGTATAGTTTCCGATGCCATACTGTGTGTGAATGTCTCGAATCTTAGCGGGAATCCTGAAAGAGTGCTCCTCCGGCTATACGTGTAATATTTGGAGTAACACAGATGTATGCTACAGACGTAGAGAGACGGAAGTTGTCCAGTATCGCAGAGACGAGTTTGCTGCTTACACGATGTCCCCCTACGTATGGGTTTCATGCATCCTGTGCTGCGTTCAAATACCACACACAATGTTTTCGTATTCTCTAGCTCGCTACACGGGAACTATTACCCCCATAGAAAAAATGAGCAGTACCTTTTGGTAAGAAATATAATGTAGTAAACATTTGCATTAGGACACATTCTCACTAGAGGCAAAATTTCTCGAATTATTCAGGAAAAACTTACAAAAGGGACCTTCAAACAATTTTCTTGAATAATTCGAAAGCGTATCCGTGTACAAAATTTAACTACCTGAATTTTCCTACAGAGAGGCCATATTAGTTGGTTTCTGACTTAACAGTTTGCACTTAGCGACCGAGGGAAAATGAAAATCTTAAGTGTGGTTTCTGAAGGCGTTGTTGGTAATATAAAACCTATAGATGGAGGCAGATGAATCACACTGTATAATATTATAATTTTTGTTTAGTATACACTACAAACTGTTTTGTTTCTTTGTAGTTGTTACATGTACTTCGTGGAGATTTGGCCAGTGCTCATCTGTCACGTTCTGTACACAACACCAATGTGGTCCACGCTCGTTCACAGCAACAGCAACCCTGAAGCTGTACCAAATCTCCTGGAGTGATTATGGTTTATGGTCTAATAGTGAAACGAAAGAATGTATGTTCAAAATAATGTATGTCTGTAGAAATGTGTTCACTCCGCTCTTGGTCATTCTATGATCAAGCTCATTTTTATGGAATCAGTGAACCCCTATTATTACATGGCTTACCTTTTCATGTCATTGGCGAAAACAGACCACGTAAAAATGATTTATGAAAAGTAACTAATATTCAGTGAATGATGCATACCATTATATATATATATATATATATATATATATATATATATATGTATATATATGTGTGTGTGTGTGTGTGTGTGTGTGTGTGTGTGTGTGTGTGTGTGTGTGTGTGTGTGCAATAAGAAGATAACTTTAGTTGTGTCCACTATGAAAAGTTTAATCAACTGGCTGGATGCATATAAAAAAGTTATCGGATCTTCAGAAATACTAAGAGTCAGAAGTCTATCGCTGGTTGTATAATACTTCGATGGCGTATATTTACAAAAGAATATTTGATATTTCAAGGAGCGTAAAGATCTTTCCAACTGTGTATTGATAAAAAGCACACAGGCTGATTAAACAGACTGGTTACGTGGTGAATAATGCTAATAATTTTAAGTACAACTGCTAATACAGAAACCCAAGATTCACAGATTTTGTTGAGTGCCTGTTTAGAAAGCATCGCTGATAGGGCGATTGAGAAAGTGAGTGAATAACTAAATATTACAATTACTGAAAGTGTGTGTATAAAAAGGAATTTTCCTTTCTTTATCATATTCCTCTCCAAATGGGGAGAACCTGCAAACATTCACGTAATTAACGACATACAGTGAAATTGTACCAGGTGAAGTTGTGGTTGTGATGGGACGACCCATGGTCGGAAAATTGTAATCCAGATTCCACACCAACGATTCGTAGTGAAAAGCAACTCGTTTCACTGAATATAATACGTTTTGGTAGAATGTAATCTGTCCCAAAAATCACATACGCTTCACAGCAACATTGATCAACATCAATGTGATACTCAAATTTCACACAAAAGTCATAGGAGACCTCCCTTTGCCCAACGTACTGCAGTAACCCTAAGTGGCATGAACTCAACAAGTAGTTCGATTTCCCCTGCAGAAATACTGGGTCAGGCTGCCTCTGTAGCCGCCCATAATTAAGAAAATGTTGCCTGTGCAGGATTTTGTGCGTGAAGTGACCTCTCGATCACGTCCATTAAACTTTCGATGGAATTCATGTTGGGTGATCTGGGTGGCTATTTCATTCTATAGAATTGTCCAGAATGTTCCACAAACCAGTCGATAACAGCAGTGGTCCTGTGACATGGCGCATTGCCATCCATAAGAACTCCATTTATAGGGTGTTTCAAAAATGACCGGTATATTTGAAACGGCAATAAAAACTAAACGAGCAGCGATAGAAATACACCGTTTGTTGCAATATGCTTGGGACAACAGTACATTTTCAGGCAGACAAACTTTCGAAATTACAGTAGCTACAATTTTCAACAACAGATGGCGCTACGATATTTTCCACATATCCACCATGCGTAGCAATAATATGGCGTAGTCTCTGAATGAAATTACCCGAAACCTTTGACAACGTGTCTGGCGGAATGGCTTCACATGCAGATGAGATGTACTGCTTCAGCTGTTCAATTGATTCTGGATTCTGGCGGTACACCTGGTCTTTCAAGTGTCCCCACAGAAAGAAGTCACAGGGGTTCATGTCTGGCGAATAGGGAGGCCAATCCACGCCGCCTCCTGTATGTTTCGGATAGCCCAAAGCAATCACACGATCATCGAAATATTCATTCAGGAAATTAAAGACGTCGGCCGTGCGATGTGGCCGCGCACCATCTTGCATAAACCACGAGGTGTTCGCAGTGTCGTCTAAGGCAGTTTGTACCGCCACAAATTCACGAAGAATGTCCAGATAGCGTGATGCAGTAATCGTTTCGGATCTGAAAAATGGGCCAATGATTCCTTTGGAAGAAATGGCGGCCCAGACCAGTACTTTTTGAGGATGCAGGGACGATGGGACTGCAACATGGGGCTTTTCGGTTCCCCATATGCGCCAGTTCTGTTTATTGACGAAGCCGTCCAGGTAAAAATAAGCTTCGTCAGTAAACCAAATGCTGCCCACATGCATATCGCCGTCATCAATCCTGTGCACTATATCGTTAGCGAATGTCTCTCGTGCAGCAATGGTAGCGGCGCTGAGGGGTTGCCGCGTTTGTATTTTGTATGGATAGAGGTGTAAACTCTGGCGCATGAGACGATACGTGGACGTTGGCGTCATTTGGACCGCAGCTGCAACACGGCGAACGGAAACCCGAGGCCGCTGTCGGATCACCTGCTGCACTAGCTGCGCGTTGCCCTCTGTGGTTGCCGTACGCGGTCGCCCTACCTTTCCAGCACGTTCATCCGTCACGTTCCCAGTCCGTTGAAATTTTTCAAACAGATCCTTTATTGTATCGCTTTTCGGTCCTTTGGTTACATTAAACCTCCGTTGAAAACTTTGTCTTGTTGCAACAACACTGTGTTCTAGGCGGTGGAATTCCAACACCAGAAAAATCCTCTGTTCTAAGGAATAAACCATGTTGTCTACAGCACACTTGCACGTTGTGAACAGCACACGCTTACAGCAGAAAGACGACGTACAGAATGGCGCACCCACAGACTGCGTTGTCTTCTATATCTTTCACATCACTTGTAGCGCCATCTGTTGTTGAAAATTGTAACTACTGTCATTTCGAAAGTTTGTCCGCCTGAAAATGTACTGTTGTCCCAAGCATATTGCAACAAACGGTGTATTTCTATCGCTGCTCGTTTAGTTTTTATTGCCGTTTCAAATATACCGGTCATTTTTGAAACACCCTGTATGAATGGCTCCATATGGTCTCCAAGTTGCCTAAAATAACCACTTCAGTTAATGATCGGTTCAGTAGGACCAGAGGACCCAGTCCATGGCCACGGTATGCCAGTTGTCTAGGATGCATCCGATGTAGCCACGATTGCAGAAGAGGCGCCACAGGCGATGTCGTGCTGTTAGCAAAGGCACTCGCCTTGGTCGTCGACTACCATAGCCCATTAACGCCGAATTTCGCCGCACGGTCGTAACGGATACTTTCTTTGTATGTTCCACATCGATTTATGCGGTTATTTCACGCATTGTTGCTTGTGTGCTAGCACTGGTAACTCTACGCAAACGTTGCTGCTCTCGGTGACTAAGCGAAGGCCATCGACCATAGCGTTGTGCGTGGTGAGAGGTGATTCCTGAAATCTGGTATTCTCGGCACACACTTGACACTGTGGATCTCGGAATACTGAAATACCTAACGATTTCCGAAATGGAGTGTCCCACCAATCTAGCGTCAATACCATTCCGCGCTGAAAGTCTGTTAATTGCCGTCGTGGGGTCACATTCACGTCGGAAAAGGTTTCAATGAATCACCTGAATATAAATAACAGCTACGCCAATCCGATTTCATATCTTGTGTACGCCACACTACTGCCATCTGTATGTGCATTTCGCTATCTTGTGTCACTTTAATGTAAATCTACGAAAATGTTAATGATTTGGAACTAAAGCCAATGTAATTAATATCAACTGTTTCTATGCTAGAAGTATTTTTATGTTCGTCTTCATTCCCCTATCCTAACGGACAAAGCGGGCTGTTGGAAATCCCCGATCTTTTCAACCTGGTCGCAGGGAAGTGGAAATGGGGATATGCGGTAGAGAGCTTCCAGATGCAGTATTTACCTTAGAATCAAAGAACATATCCCGTAAACCTTCGTCTGAGCTGAGGTATTGCAGCTATTTTCAGTTTATTTTTGGACGATACATCTGACTAGGCGAAGTGCGAGTTTACGTTTTTGAAATGTGTGGAATATTGGAGTCGATAAGTAGTATTAGTTTGATTTTGTTTAAACGGATGACAGTCATAGGTTTTATTATTATTATTATTATACGGATTACGCAAAGCTTTTCCGATTCAATTTTTTAATTCTCCAAACTTCTCTCATTCTTTCCCCATGAATTCTCTTTCTTTCCTCTGTCCATTTTGTCCCCTGTCTCTTGCAAACTTCATTCTCGGGTTGTACTTTCCACCTATTGATTTTTTGCCTGTATACATCTCTGTTTATAACTTCTGAAGAATTTATTTGTGCATTTGCTAAATCTGTTTTGGTTTCTTGTATCCAGGGTATGGTTTTCAATTTTTCAATGTATATTAAAATTTTGTGGGAGAGTCTGGGTGTTGGGAGTCTGTGGATATGACCGTAAAATTTTAGTCTTCTTTTCCGGATGTCTGCGGCGAGGTTAGATAATTTTTCTGTAGTTTTCCGAGACTGTAACCTGTATCCATCTTCCGTTCTTTTTGGGCCAAGAATCTTTCTGATAATTTTGCGTTCCTCTTTCAGGATGCCTTCCAGGTCGCCTTTTCTATGGAGTGTGAGTGTTGCGCTGGCATATAGTGGTTCGGGCTTGATTACTGTATTGTAGTGTCGTATTTTTGAGTGAATGGAGAGACACTTTTTATTGTAGATGTTGTGGGTTTTCCAGTATGCTCTTTTCAGTTTTTGCAGTCGAACTTTTTGTGCAGTTTTCTCTCCCCCTGTGGGTTCTAGGACCTCGCCTAAGTATTTAAAGAATGGAACTCTCTCAATTTGTCCATATTTTGTAGTCAGTTTTTGAGTTTCAAATTTTGAGCAGATGAATTTTGTTTTTTGGAAAGAAATTTGTAGCCCAACTTTTTCGGCGCATTCTTTGAGAATGTCTATCTGTTTAATTGCTGTGGTCTCGTTTTCTGCTAGAATGGCCACGTCATCTGCGAATGCCAAGCATGAAATTTTAATACCATCTTTAGATCTTCCTAGTTGTATAGGCTTCCAGTAATTTTGATTCTTCAGTTCTTTTTCCCATTCTCGGATGACTTTGTCTAAGACAAGGTTGAAGAGGAGTGGAGACAAGCCGTCACCTTGTCTGACGCCGGTTTTGATCAGGAAGGGCTCTGATATTTCACCCAGGAATTTTATCTTAGAAGTTGTGTTTGTGAGCGTTTCTTTGATAAGGTTTAGGGTTTTCGGATCGAGTCCTAGCTCCTCAAGGATAATAAAGAGAGATTGCCTATCGATTGAATCATAAACCTTTGCGAAATCAACAAAGGAACAAATGATCGGACTGTTTCTGACTGCTTTGTATTTTAGTGTTGTCTTCAAATTGAAAATTTGTTCTGCACAGGATCGGTGAGGGCGAAAGCCAGCTTGGTATTCACCAATACTGTGTTCGAGTTGTTCTTGTGTTCGTTGAAGAAGACAAGCTGAGAGGATTTTATAAGTGACTTGGAGAAGGGAGATTCCTCGATAGTTGTTTATATCTGCCATGTCTCCCTTTTTATGCAGTGGATGAATTAGGGCGCATTTCCAATCTTCTGGTAGTTTTTCTGTCTGCCAAATGTTCTGCCAAATGTCTGTGATGATTTGAGTGAGTTCTTTGAGGGAATTTGGTCCAAGATTTTTAAGTAGTTCTGCAGTGATATTATCTTCTCCGGATGCCTTGTTGTTTTTCAGTCTATGAATATGTCTTTGGATCTCCTCTAGTGTAGGTGGTGGGGATTCTGGATTTGTGTAGATAGCAGTTTCTTGAGGGAATCTTGAAGAAGGTTCAGGGCAATTGAGGAGTTCGGAAAAGTATCTTGCCAACTCCTCACAATTTTCCCGATTTGTGAGCGCTAGTTTTCCATCTGGTTTTCTGAAACATAGATTTCGTGAGCCGTATCCATTGATTCTCCCAGCAAAGGTCTTATAGAAGTCTCGTACATTATAGTTACGGAAATTTTCTTCAATAGACTCACACTGTTCCTTGAGGTACTTCCTCTTGACTTGTCTGATTGTTTTTGCCACTTGTCTTCTGGTGTTGTGGAAGTGATCTAGATTTTCTGGGGATTTTTTACTGTTATACTTCAGAAAGGCTTTCTTTCTTTCTTCCAGCGCTTTTTCACATCCAGAGTCCCACCAGGGGTGTTTTGTGTTCTTTTTCAATGGGATCAGTTCTTTTGCCTTCTTTGTAATTTTTGTTCGAAATTTTTCCCAAGAGTCAGCTGGTTCCTTTTCCCACTCCTCCTTCAGATTGGTTTATTTGATTGTTCGTGTGTCAAATTTCATCATGTGTGTTTTCTTCGGATAGAATTTTTTTGGGGTGAATTTCACTTTAATGCCTGTTAAGTAGTGGTCTGAGTCAATGTTCGCCCCTCTGCGGACTTGGACATCATGGATCTCTTTCTGTACGAAATAGAAGATGGCAATGTGGTCAATCTGATATTCGCCGATCTCTTGTATGGGGGACCTCCAGGTCTTTTGTTTTCTAGGTTTTTTTCTCAAAGATGTAGACATTATTTTTAGATTATTTTGTTGGCATAGTTCAATAAATCTCAGTCCGTTTCTGTTGGTGAATCTGTGTGCTGGATATTTTCCTACAGTTTTTTGGTGTTCTTTCTCTCTGACAATTTGTGCATTGAAATCTCCCATTAAGATTTTGATATCATCCCGGGGAATTTTGGCCATGACATCTTCAAGTTTAGTCCAGAATTTTTCAGTTTGTAGTTGGCGTTTTTTGTTGTCTATGTTTGTGGGTGCATGAACATTTATCAATGTGTGTTTCTTGTTGGCGCACTGGATACGCATGGTCATGAGGCGATTATTTATGGAAGAGACCTCTCTAATTGAGCCTAATATATTTCTGTGCACCGCAAATGCCATGTCCAGGAGTGGCGTACCATTGGCAATTCGTTTGTCAGTCTTGCTCTTGAAGATGCGATAGTTTCCATAGTCTATTGTATTTTCATCCGTGAATCTAGTTTCTTGTAACGCTAAGATCTTAATTTTTTGTTGGTCTAGCTCTGTTACTAAGTTGTGTAATTTTCCAGGTTGAATTAGGGTCTGAATGTTAAAGGTACCAATGTACATGGGAACCTTGGGACGAAGTTTGCTTGAGAACTCTGATCGTGATGGCCCGGGTTCCCCAGAATCCGAAAACCCAGTTGTCGTCTGTCGACGAGTGGATTGGTTACCACCTGGGGTAATTCTGTCATTACTTTCACGAATCATGATAGCTTGTAAGTTTTGGTCCAGTGTTTCCACTGGGTGTTTAGAACCAGGGATTGTCAGTTCCTGGAGCATATAATACAGCCGCACCTACTAGATGGACAGACGCTGACCTCGCCGCCGCTCGACTCGAGTACAGACGCATTGAGGATTTGGAATGTGAGATATTTTTTTCTAGGTTTTCTCCTATAGATCCGCCGTGTTCTGCGTTAACAGGGTCACCTCATGTAGGATGTGGCTCTTCACCACGCACGGACGGTCTTGGACGTAGCTTCCTCAGAGGCAAAGGTCTTGCATACCTCCTCAGTTCATCCCTGGGGTGGTGAGGACCAGTACTGAGTCAACCCCAAGCAAAGGTGCTACCTCTACCAACCACCTTGACCCCTCATAGGTTTTAGTTATAGGAATAGCCATCTTTAGATCAAGTATTGAACACAAGAACACTCATGTCACTGACGTGCGTGTGTTTTAATTTGCTAATGCAATTGCGTCTGTCTTACGAGGTTTCTTATGCTGCAACACTGAATCTGAAGATGGCTGTAGACAGGAGTTGAAGCCTCGCTTGTATAAGTAAAACGTAAGACTGTAGTACAGAAAAATAAACCAGAAAATACCATACATTTTTGTGAGTGATTATAGATAATGTACACCAAATGCAGAATGGACTTCACTGGAAAACCACAAAGAAACGTGAAGTATGCATGCTCGAGGAGAGTTCTAACGTTGGTGAACGACTACATTACTGATTATACCAATAGTTCTTCCGTTACTACGAACCGACTATAGCCTACGGAACTGACTGTAGCCTACCTAGATACGGGGACAAAGAGAAAATTTCGGTACAATGCCCTGAGATTTGAAAAGGAATGTAGTAATCCCAATCCGAAAGAAAGACAGGTGTGAATATTAAAGAACCACCAGTTTAAAAAATAGTGGCTGCATAGTAACAGCACCTCTTCACTTATAAATTGAGTGAAAAAAGGTACAAAAGTCCATAAATATTTTTGTAGGCGACTGCCAACACCTGCAAAGTATATCCTTTATATCATCAATTTCAAAGGTCGCGGTTACAGCGTAACAACAGATTTTAGCTTAGAAGACAGAGTGAAGAAAAATAACCAGACATTTATAACCATTTTTGCATGCGATTGCCAACGCCTGCGGCGTATACCCTTTATTATTGGTACATGTTTCGGTTAGCTACCTTTATGAAAGTGTTGAAGTTCGTATATTATTTACATCTCATTTCATGTCATATAAATACGGAAATATTATTAATACTGACGCATCACAACTGATGAACATCAAAGGAACAAAAAGGTATCCTTACTCTGTAGGCTGGCCGTTGTGGCCGAGCGGTTCTACGCCCTTCAGTCTGGAACCGCGCGACTGCTAGGGTCACAGGTTCGAATCCTGCCCCACGCATGGATCTATGTGATGTCCTTAGGTTAGTCAGGTTTAAGTAGTTCTAAGTTCTAGGGGACTGATGACCTCAGATGTTAATTCCCATAATGCTCAGAGCCATCTGAGCCATTTTTACTCTGTAGGTGTTCAGATGGGATACCTGCAGCGTACAGACTAACTGAAGAATAGTACGCACGCCTCTTGGACCAATTTAAATGAGATGAGAATCAAATGAAAAAAATCACAAAGTAATCAGGACACTGCATCTACCGACAAAGCCGCTTTGAATTTCACCTGTTCCCAGGTACAAACGAATCGGAGTCCATAAAACCTTTACTCTTCAATGTAGAGTTTATGGGAGCCATAGATGGTATCGGAGAGACCTTGCAGAAGTGCATGTCAGACTTGGAAAATTGTTGGAATAAATGTATTATCCCAAAAAAACTATACACAGTAAAATTAAGTGCGCATTTTTATTTAAAATCGGCTGCCCCTACCATAATGACCAATTCTACCCTGCACATCTATGCGCTTATACAACTCGTGAGTAATCCAGGAAACGGATGTGGTTTACGCCGTGTTTGTGTGTGGAGGGGGGGTGGGTGCACGGGGGGGGGGGGGGGGGGGCGTTGTTACTATAAGTGAGCGAGTGGGTGTGTATAAGCCTTCGAATCTAAGGGACTGTCCTCAGTAACGGACTGCATAGGTGATGGCACCAATTTATCTGGATTGTGTAACAGGGATACATCGAACTGAGGTGAGCTGCTAAGGCATTCCTCCTCTCTCCCCCCCCCCCCCCCCCGCCCATCTTTCCCACCATCTCTGCCTCTGGGCATCACCCAACCAACCTCCAATTCCCTTCCACTCCCCACAGTACCTCTTCGCACGAAATCTCGGAATTTATGTGCGAACATGACCAGCTTTTCAGACAGTTCTCTTTCTCTCTCTGCGTGTGTGTGTGTGTCTCGCAGCGCCCACGTCTTCTCCAGTGCCTTTCGCTCTCCGCCATTCCCCCTCATCTCGTTCCTTTCGGCTCGCGGAGGAGCACTTTTCCCTTCTGCATTCCTCTCGCTCCGCCTCCCTCCGTCCCTCTCACGGCCGTAGGAGAAGCGGCCTCCGCGACTGCTCGGCAGTCAAAATACTGATAAATAATAGCGGTCGAAAGATTATGCCCCCGCCGCCCGTATAAACCTGTATTTTATTTCTTTTGTCACTTTCTTCTCCCGATACTTTATCTTGCCGCGCGCGCGCCACCGCGGGCCGCAGTGCGTCAATGCGTAATCCGAAGGGGCGGCCGGCGGCGGGACGGGGATTCCCCGAGGCCTTCGACGGCGCGCCGGGCGACCCTTGACGGATGTGGCTGCCGGAAACGAAACGGTGCTCGCTCACGCACGAACACGCTTGTGCACGCGCACAAACACGAGCCTGTTCGCTTACGGGAGACGCGCGGGCAAACACACGTCAGAATGCCTGCTCGGTCGGAGATGGAATATCGGCGAAACGTCGCGAATGCCAAATCAGTCCCGGAGCGAGATAAGTGGAGGAGATTTGTGTCTGCTCGGCAGGGAGTAGGCAGCGCACGGCGGTAGAGGCCGCTGGCTTTGTCCAGAACGTGGGTGCCACGTGTGCAGAACAGAGCGACAGGAAGCGTTCCACTAACTGGTGTGAGGGTGGCTCCAAAAGTAAGGTAGTAAGTCCTGCGCTAGGTAAGGTTTCAGGAAGACATCAAGGAGGCAAACAAACTTAGACCTTGAAAGTTCCTTATTGATACTTAAACTCGTGTTTGTAACTGTCAAGTTCACATCAGAAAAATCTGCAAAACTTATTTTGATATAGAAACACGTAGCCGGCCGGGGTGACCGAGCGATTCTACGATGATTGAAAGGAAGGACCGCGTTACGATCTACCGCGCTGAAACAATTTCGGAAGATCGAATTCAGTATTTCGGCCTTCTCTCTGTTATCTTCCGTTTCGGTGTCGGTATGGTCAGTGAGCGAGTGAACAGAGGATTTCGAAACACTTACTGATTTTACGTAAGATCAAAACCTCTTAGGGTTTCTCGCAGATCAGTTGACTGAGTTTTACTTTCAAAGTCATTGAACGCTTCTCACATTTCTGTCCTTGCGCTCATTTTGCTTGTTTAGTTTTCGTTTGTCAATTAGGTTTTTACTTCTCTTGGATCTGTGATGATTCTCTCTTCGTTTGCTTATCAATTTTCTAACACCGCTATTGAGCCACGTTGGGTCTTTCCCATCTCTTAAGACTTCGTTTAAAACATCGCTGTCTAAAGCATAGCCGGCCGGAGTGGCCGAGCGGTTCTAGGCTTCAGTCCGGAACAGCGCGACTGCTACGGTCCCAGGTTCGAATCCTACCGGGGGCATGGATGTGTGTGAAGTCCTTAGGTTAGTTAGGTTTAAATAGTTCTAAGTTCTAGGCGACTGATGACCTCAGAAGTTAAGTCGCATAGTGCTCAGAGCCATTTTTTAATTACGCTACAAATGAAGATAAAAATTAACGCATCTTACTCTCTGGTAAAACTAACTGACAGCTCACAAGATAGCACTTTGTTGTGCTCTTCTACTGGTATTAAGCCTCTCAACTGTACATTATTTTCACAGTTAACCCCCTGACGCTTACTGTGCCTTACAATGGACATGAACTATGATGGTAATTAAATATATTGGCATACCTGTGGACAGGGAATGCTCGTATGCTCTACAACCGATCATTATTAAGAATATTGTTTTGAACCTCAAAAACCAAATTTCATTTGTCGTACTTGCGATGTTCAATGTAAGACGGTAGACTGCCAATTTTCGCAAAATTTCTTCTCAGTACACAACTCGCGATGTGCATTGCGAGCATACAAACACTGTCATGAAAGCAAAGAATGAAAAATGAGGAACTAAATTCCACGACCGACAAATGAGAACAAGGAATCCAAGTATAATTATGCTTCATTAACCCATGGCAACAATACACATTTTCTTAAAGCTCACACACGTAGACGAGTTAGCAAAATATTTCTTAATAATTTTGCTGTGTACATTTACTTTCCTTGACACTGCTTTCAACTGTGAAACACAACCATAGGTGGCATTATAAAATTTCTACTACAAACTTCAGCCATACGCAATGTTCTGACAATAAGGGGCTATACACTTAAAAAATATAAAAAAACTTTATTGCCTCAAAAATTTCCCTTTTGACGGTCTTGCATTCATATAATCTCATTTCCACAAAATATTTCTTCACAACACTTTATTACAAAATTCTTTTTAAATAATGTTGCCTTCACTACACGTCAGGCCAGCGTCCACCCTTCTCAGAGCAAGTACATTGCCAGACTGTCCAACACACGCTAACTCACTGCTGCTCTCTTCAAATAAGTAACCTCTTTGACTAACATCTGTGGTCTCAAGAACAGACTCACAAAGACTATGGTTGCATTGATACTGCAGAGGTCGAGTACATTTATTAAATTCACAACTCCATTTACATTTACAAGCAAAACTTCCTGAAAATTGTCATGGCGAATAAAACAGCCTCCTTTCAACCTGTATGGTCTCTATAAATACGTTTCGTGTTCTGGTGGTCATCCACAACCCATGCGGTACTGATTGGTCATTCCAGGCTCATTAGCCCGAAGTATGGGGACTCCCTACCGTCTTTAACTATAAATGGGACAAATATCAGCTTCTCTTCTTCAGCTATGAGTGTAGAAGAAATAATAGAAGAAAATCTAAGTCTGACTCAGCAATCAACTGTTGTGTGCAAGAAGGCGTCATTATCTCTCCATACCCTGCAAAAATATAAAAAGCTATTCCCTTTTGACCTGAAAAAGATACCTTTACAAACACTTGTACTTTCAACTATAGCGTCAGTAATATTATCCTGGAAGGCCTTCCTCAGGGAAACTCACGAAGCCAATAAGTTACGAATGCCTATACAGAAGTGAAACACAGATGATAAAAAAGCTGAGATAAGAAAGAATATAATTTTTTAAAATGTAATGCTACAGAAGAACTAGATGGGTAAGTCATGTAACTAATGAGGAGAAACTGAACAGCACTGTGGAGCAAAGAAGTTTTTGGAATAACTTTATTGAAGAAGACTTCATCTAATAGGGCGGATTTTGAAGAACTAAAGAATCGTCAGATTGGTATTGGAGGGAGCTGTGTGGAGCAAGAATTAGTAGACGGAAACATAGACTAAGGCTTGACTGTAAAGGATGTAACTGTGAGTAGTTACGAAGTGATGAAAGCTATGGTTACATCGATATTGCAACGCCCTCGCGAGGTTCAGTCGGTTGGAAGGCGGTGCGGTTAGCTACTGGTCACTTCGACCCCCGCTAACTGCCTGTGTCAGCTGCAGAATGTTGGCTATAGAACTGATTTACACGTTCCCTACGACCTACATTAAAAATAAGACCATAAAATCTTAGTGTTAGTAACGCGAATTCATTGCAGCTTCGTAGAGTTCGGGAATTTGTACCATGTCTAGTTTCGGACTGAAGGCCGTTATATTTAATACGGAATCAATTGACCAAGACAGAACACAGATACAGAGAGGTGGAAACATATTATGGAAACAAATCTATAACGACCTGCTCCTAATATACAAATTGTTGCTGTAAACTAACAATGTTATTTGGTCAATAATGAAATTGCGTTATAGTTCAAATCTGGCGCCACTCAGAAGAAATGTGATGACATGACGCACAGGTCCAATTGGCCATGAAAGTTGCAAAAACTTTATTTGATTCGATATTTGTATTGTTGTCGCGAAATGTAGATTTTTCTTGCTCGTCCAAATATCGTGTATTATTATGTACATTTGAAAAGTCAGAAGGTGATGAGCTGAAAAATAGGTATATTTTGAGATGTATTATTTATAAGTCTTGTGTGTTAAATTTAAATAGTGTCTGAAAATCATATAAATGCGGACGCTGGAGAGAATGCACAGGATACAAAGTTATATTAGGCTTGGTGAATCGGCGTCGTTGTGGGGAATACTCATACGATATGGAGACGCTGAGTGTTTTTGGCACTGCTACAGTGTCATGCTAACATATAACGCAACCGGGCATAGCAGAGTACTACAGAAATTTAACGGCGAGGGTACGAGAGGCCGTCAAGACGAAACGTAGCAACAAGCTGTCAAAGTGGTCATTTTTCCTCGAAGACAACGCCCTGGCTCATTCACCGGGGGTCATGCCGTATTGTGACATGACACACAGTGATGAATATACCATTACATGGGAACCATTTTCATAATGAAGACGAAACGATTTTCATTGTGGAGCGTTTCCTGATCATCCGAAGGACAGAATTCTTCAACTGTGGTCTCTGCACAGTCTTCCGTCCATTTGTAACATGCGTCACTTTACAGGCTGGATTTGTAGATGACGACTTACACTGTCACTAGGTTTCATGATCACAGCTATATTATTTCGAAGTGTTAATTAAAACTTTATGGAAGTCTCTCATAAATGTGACAGCCGTGACAGGACATCTTGTATGGAGTATACTTCTTAGGAAGCAACATGAAATGGTGGAAGTGATATCAGTTAAAGTTATTAGCAAATGGCGTGTGCAGTGTAACACAGTTTGGTACTGCAGAATAGGGGTGTGGCCCAGATAACGTATGTAGGCAGTCTAGGTAGGCAGGATAGGGTAAGCTGGCAGCAATGGTCCCGACACTGGAGATGAGCAGAGCGCTCTGTGTGATGTACAAGGGAGCTGTCTGATTGAATAAGTGTGGAGGTTACATGATCCCAGATCTATTTACTCGAGGTGTTAATTAAAACCTCATGGCGACCGTGCATAAATGTGGCACTCGTGATAGGACATCTTTTACAAAGTATACTTGCTGGAGAGCAATAAGATGTGGTAGAATTGATGTCAACAGATAAGGCATTGGATATCGTCCAGGTTGTAAGAGTGGAGTCAGGTGGCAGTGAACGCCCGAATGTCTGGAGGTTAGCAGAGTGCTCTGTGTGCGGTCCCGTGCGGCTATCTGGCTGAGAAAGAGTGGAAGATTCGTGAACACAGATAAATTTTTTAGAGTTGTCAATTATAATTTTATGATTACCTCCTTATAAATGTTGCAACTGCGACAGGGCATCTTGTACAAAGTATACTCGATAGGAAGCTGTAAAATTGGTGGAACTGATGACAGTCAAGGTTATTAGCAAACAGCCTATTAGCAGATGACGTTGGGAGTCTGAGAGTCTGGTCTAGGCAAAAAGGATGTAGGCTGTCCCATTAGGTAGAGCTTGGTCAGGTGGCGGCGACCATTCCGACATCTGGAGGACAGCGGAGCACTATGCGAGTTGTCCCGGAGGGCTACCTGGCTGAATAAATACAGGAGTTTCATGATAACACATCGATTGGTTGGAGGTCTGAATTATACTTTATGACGACCTTTCATGAACGTGGCGACTGTGACAGGACACCTTCTGCAAAGTATGCGTGACAGGAAGTAATAAGAAGTCGTTTAACAGATGTCAATGACAGTTATTAGAAAATGGTTCAAAATGGTTCAAATGGCTCTGAGCGCTATGGGACTTAACATCTTTGGTCATCAGTCCCCTAGAGCTTAGAACTACTTAAACCTAACGAACCTAAGGACATCACACACAGCCATGCCCGAGACAGGATTCGAACCTGCGACCGTACATCTACATCTACATCTACATTTATACTCCGCAAGCCACTCAACGGTGTGTGGCGGAGGGCACTTTACGTGCCACTGTCATTACCTCCCTTTCCTGTTCCAGTCGCGTATGGTTCGCGGGAAGAATGACTGCCGGAAAGCCTCCGCGCGCGCTCGAATCCCTCTGATTTTACATTCGTGATCTCCTCGGGAGGTATAAGTAGGGGGAAGCAACATATTCGGTACCTCATCCAGAAACTCACCCTCTCAAAACCTGGACAGCAAGCTACACCGCGATGCAGAGCGCCTTTCTTGCAGAGTCTGCCACTTGAGTTTGCTAAACATCTCCGTAACGCTATCACGCTTACCTAATAACCCTGTGACGAAACGCGCCGCTTTTCTTTGGATCTTCTCTATCTCCTCCGTCAACCCGACCTGGTACGGATCCCACACTGATGAGCAATACTCAAGTATAGGTCGAACAAGTGTTTTGTAAGCCACCTCCTTTGTTGATGGACTACATTTTCTAAGGACTCTCCTAATGAATCTCAACCTGGCACCCGCCTTACCGACAATTAATTTTATATGATCATTCCACTTCAAATCGTTCTGCACGCATACTCCCAGATATTTTACAGAAGTAACTGCTACCAGTGTTTGTTGCGGTGTAGCGGTCACGCGGTTCCAGGTTGTAGCGCCTAGAACCGCACGGCCACACCGGCCGGTTTAGAAAATGGGTTGGGCAGTGTTTCACAGTTTTGTACTGCAGAGTGAGGGTGAGGCCTAGATAAGGGGATGTAAGCCGTCCAGGTCGGTAGAGCACGGTGAGGCGGCGGCGACGGCCCCGACGTCTGGAGGTCAGCGGAGCGCTCTGTGTGCGGTCCCGGGCGGCTATCTGGCTGAATAAGCGTGTGGAGGTGAGGAAGGAACCCGAGGCGGGCGGCCAGACCCATTAGGCCGGAACAGCGCGTGACGGCCGACAAATGCCGCGTCGTTCCGGTGATAGGTGGGCGCGCGCCGCGGACACTGGAGACGCCGCGGCTGCCCGCCTCCGGACCGGACCGGCCGCAGCAGCCCGCGGCACCGGCCGCCGCTCTCGCATTCCTCGCCACGTGCTCCGAACGCGCATAACGCGATTCCCCAGGCGGCCGCCTAGCTCCGCGCTGGAACGAACCGCTTGGATACGCCGAACGGATATCGTGGTCATCGTCGTATCGAGAATCGTCCGACTTATTGTGTCGTTCTCGTATTACGGCTTCCATCCAGTGCAGGACCGACCACGGCGTGTCGAACAAAACCACGCGATACAGGTTCGAGGGCCGAGCTAGGCTTGTCTCGCCTTTGCTCGGTTCGTCTTGGAAGTAACCGGTACAGTACATTTCATCTAGTTTTGATATTTTGATATGTACTGTCTCGTCCCAGCACAGTTTTGTAGTGTTAATAAACCAAAATAGTTCCCAAATTAGCTCTCATGCCATCGAAATATAAATTCAGAAAATGTCCCAAGCCCCTCCACAAGTTGTTGTTGTTGTGGTCTTCAGTCCTGAGACTGGTTTCATGCAGCTCTCCATGCTACTCTATCCTGTGCAAGCCTCTTCATCTCCCAGTCTCTACTGCAACCTCCTGAATCTGCTTAGTGTATTCGTCTCTTGGTCTCCCCCTACGATTTTTACCCTCCACACTGCCCTACAATACTAAACTGGTGATCCCTTGATGCCTCAGAACATGTCCTACCAACCGATCCCTTCTTCTAATCAAGCTGTGCCACAAACTTCTCTTCTCCCCAATCCTCTTCAACACTTCCTCATTAGTTATGTGACCTACCCATCTAGTCTTCAGCATTCTTCTGTAGCACCACATTTCGAAAGCTTCTATTCTCTTCTTGTCCAAACTACTTATCGTCCATGTTTCACTTCCATACATGGCTACGCTCCATACAAATACTTTCAGAAATGACTTCCTGACACTTAAATCTATACTCGATGTTAACAAATTTCTCTTCTTCAGAAACGCTTTCCTTGGCATTGCCAGTCTACATTTGATATCCTCTCTACTTCGACCATCGTCAGTTATTTTGCTCCCCAAATAGGAAAACTCCTTTACTACTTTAAGTGTCTCATTTCCTAATCTAATTCCCTCAGCATCACCCGACTTAATTCGACTACATTCCATTATCCTCGTTTTGCTTTTGTTGATGTTCATCTTATATCCTCCTTTCAAGACACTGTCCATTCCATTCATCTGCTCTTCCAAGTCCATTACTGTCTCTGACGAACCTCAACGCTTTTATTTCTTCTCCATGGTCTTTAATACCTACTCCGAATTTTTCTTTTGTTTCCTTTACTGCTTGCTCAATATACAGATTGAATAACATCGGGGAGAGGCTACAACCCTGTCTCACTCCCTTCCCAACCTCTGCTTCCCTTTCATGCCCCTCGACCCTTATAACTGCCATCTGGTTTCTGTGCAAATTGTAAATAGCCTTTCGCTCCGTGTATTTTACCCCTGCCACCTTCAGAATTTGAAAGAGAGTATTCCAGTCAACGTTGTCAAAGCTTTCTCTAAGTCTAAAAATGCTAGAAACGTAGGTTTGCCTTTCCTTAATGTAGCTTCTAAGATAAGTCGTAAAGTCAGTATTGCCTCACGTGTTCCAATATTTCTACGGAATCCAAACTGATCTTCCCCAAGGTCGGCTTCTACCAGTTTTTCCATTCGTCTGTAAAGAATTCGAGTTAGTATTTTGCATCCGTGACTTATTAAACTAATTGTTCGGTAATTTTCACATCTGTCAGCACCTGCTTTCTTTGGGATTGGAATTACTATATTTTTCTTGAAGTCTGAGGGTATTTCGCCTGTCTCATACATCTTGCTCACCAGATGGTAGAGTTTTGTCAGGACTGGCTCTCCCAAGGCTGTCAGTAGTTCCAATGGAATGTTGTCTACTCCCAGGGCCTTGTTTCGACTCAGGTCTTTCAGTGCTCTCCGAAACTCTTCACGCAGTATCGTATCTCCCATTTCATCTTCATCTACATCCACTTCCATTTCCATAATATTATTCTCAAGTACATTGCCCTTGTATAGACCCTCTATACACTCCTTCCACCTTTCTGCTTTCCCTTCTTTGCTTAGAACTGGGTTTCCATCTGAGCTCTTGATATTCATACAAATAGTTCTCTTTTCTCCAAAGGTTCTTATATATGAGAAAATCAATATTATAGTAACTGAACGTATGTCTTGAACACAAAAGATAGCGTTTACTAAAGTATAAATAGACATACAATGCAATTATGATACTCCAGTCTCTATCTGTTCGAAGTCAATTAGGACGTACAGCTTTAGGAAGCAACAATAGGAGTTTTATTAAACCAGGGCGCAAGAATAAATCGCGACGAGATTGTTTTTTGGGAAGCTTTAATTTCAGGTCAGAATTAGAACTTTTGTTATATCAGAGGAACGGGTAAGTGATCAATAATCTCTCTGACTTTAACGTCACTTCGTGTGAAGATTTAAATATTTTACAGAATTAACGATTTTTGGACAGATTCGGACTTTGTGTTGTGATAGTGGAAAAGCTTTACTTCACGCGACTAGTAATCATAGTTTGTGACAGTTTATGGATATTAAACGGGAACAATCTTTTTGTCAAAAGTGACAGAACATTGTTTAGTATCTCTGATATAGACGGGATTCCAAATTAGATACTTATTTAAAGAACCCCTTTGAATGCGATCGTGTGAATGAACTGATTTATTAATAATTATTGTTAAATAAAATAACGTGTTAATTTGAAAGTGACTATTCGTCTTGAACTTTACTTCGATTTAGGTTCATAAATAATTAGGTTACGTGATTTTCACCAAGAATAAACTGCAGACTAGTAACTGAAACAAGTGAACGAGAATCTATTGAAAACACTAGTATTAATTTACTTATGATTTTTTCCTTCAGAACTGGGAAGACAATAAGTGTAGTGACTCACTGGGGTTAATTTAAGAACTAGCCGGGATAATACATAACCCCTCAATACCAGTCAATGTATAGATAAATTAACATTCCTACTTAATTGCAAGATACGGATGTCGGGATGAAGAAAGTGTCGCTACAGTGTCCACCTTTATTGTCAGAGATGAGAGGGAGAAAGCTCTCCGAGGTAGACTGGGTGGTTATTAGTTACAGTAGTAATCTTCTAGGATTAATGGCAGGCTGGGTATGCTGAATAATTCAGTATTCATTTAAGTAATATCTTTATTCTCTTTGATAACTTATAAAAGAGGTGCCAGTTCCTAACCCCTTCTGTACTACTTGTCAGACTCAATTTACTCTCATCAGCAGGCCGCTCGCCTAAGCTTACTAGAGACAATTACTACTCCACAAATTGTTCTTGTTAATTATGAAAATACAAATGCTAGTTCTTCCTTGACACAAAGACAAATCGTCTCTGTTCAGAGCTATTCCCCAGAATGGATAATGATTACTGACCTTGCAGTTGCTGTGTGTGTCTCCAGATCTGATCACCGACTTCTCGCTGCGAACATTACTTCTGCATACTCATGTTGCGCGGCGGACTGGCGTACTACTGCTTTCAGACTCCTCCATCAGATTACTCCACCAGAATTCTCCATCAGACTGACTCTTCTGTGGCCGAGCGGTTTTAGGCGCTTCAGTCTGGAACCGCGCGACCGCTACGGTCAAGGGATCGAATCCTGCCTCGGGCATGGATGTGTGTGATGTCCTTAGATTAGTTAGGTTTAAGTAGTTCTAAGTTCTAGGGTACTGATGACCTCAGAAGTTAAGTCCCATACTGCTCAGAGCCATTTGAACCATTTGAACTGACTCTTGTCATTTTATCTCTTGCTTGTATACCGTTTAAGTAGCGGCTGACCCTCGATTTGATTTCTCCTAGAGGTTTCCGCTCGATATTCCCACTTACGTACACTGGAAAGTTTCTGTTGACGTCAGGGCTTGTATCCCTTGGCGCAGTCTCAAATAGTTCCATCACGAGTGTAGTCCATGATCAGACGGGTTACTGGATATCCCTACTTTACATAACATACGGAAAACTTGGGTTGTCGTCCAACTGCGGTTCAACTAATGTCTTAAAGTGCGTGTTTTGATCGTATGCAACTTATCTCTCTCCCCTTCACAAATATTTCCACTAGCGTTTCTCAATGCTTAAACTCGGAGGCTTCTAATTTCAAGAAGTGACAATTGTTCTCCGCTCATTTAATCTGACAAGTATTGCTTAATAAAATCATTATTATTTATTTTTTTGGACTGGACAGTACTACCTGATCTGTTGATATATATATATATATATATATATATATATATATATATATATATGTGTGTGTGTGTGTGTGTGTGTGTGTGTGTGTGTGTGTGTGTTGGCTGATGTCACTTGACGTCTATGACCTGGTTCGAACGCTTCATTCACGTGTCTGTGAGTGTTAGAGCAACGTAACTGAGCAACGTAGCTGAGCTCAAAAATGGCTCTGAACACTATGGGACTTAACATCTGAGGTCATTAGTCCCCTAGAACTTAGAACTACTTAAACCCAACTAACCTAAGGACATCACACACATCTGTGCCCGAGGCAATATTCGAACCTGCGACCGTAGCGGTCGCGCGTTTCCAGACTCAAGCGCCTAGAACCGCTCGGCCACGCCGGCCGGCCGTAGCTGAGTAGATATATATGCTCAGTTACGTATATATATATATATATATATATATATATATATATATATATATATATATATATATATACTCAGTTACGTTGCTCTAACACTCACAGACACGGGAATGAAGCGTTCGAACCAGGTCATAGACGTCAAATGACATCCGCCAATAGATCAGGCAGTACATGACAAAGCAGAAGAAAACAATAAAGAACTGGCGATCACGCAAGACAACAACAGAGAACAGTTTAGAAACATCATAAAGAAATACACACTTAAACAAGAACATACGGAGAACAGAACGGGAAAAAGATGGTCAGAAGAACGCAAGAGAGAACACAGTGAACGTATGAAGAGAATTTGGGAAGAACGAACAAAGAAGATCATGACTACTCAAGTTCAATCGCTCTCTCAAAAGGGAATAATCGATATGAGAAAGAGAGAGAGAGAGAGAGAGAGAGAGAGAGAGAGAGAGGGAGAGAGAGAGAGAGAGAGCGAAGACAGTCCTAGGCACGTTCGGTGCGATGCTCCACATCTTCCGATTCCCTGTGGGGCTTACCTACTTGTGAGTGAGGGGTCGGGAATTTGGACTGGCCGGGGTGCGTGTCGAGACGGCTGAGACGGTTAAGGCATCTTTCTCAGAAAAGCTCAGTATCTTTGGCACGACTTTTCAACCTTTGCCACTGACTTATCTCAGTGCTTGTAGGCGGCTGAAGTTCTGATTTCTCGTAATACAGGATGTTCGCAAATTACCGTTACAAACTTATAGGACTTGTATAGGGAACTCAACAGACAATACACCGAATTTGAGCCCACGTCCGAAAATGTACCTTTTTCGTGCTACAGTCGTTTGAACACAAATTTGCTAGGTATGTTTGCAACTGAGTAGTCATGGACGGTGGTGCTCACCTCGGATTGGCTGATGTCATTTGACGTCTGTGACCTGGTTCGAGCTTCATTCACATGTCTGTGAGTGCTAGAGCAACGTAACTGAGTACAAATTTGCAGAATACATCGACATGATTCTTCTGAATGGCGAAGCTCACAGTAATGGAATAGCTGCTCGTCGCCTTTATCAATATCGTTAACCACAACGTATGACTCCATTGCACACCCTTTTCAGCATAATTACGCACGGCTCGGAGAAAGGGATACCTTCACTGGCAGCAGGCATGATTATTGTGCTCCAAGGAGACGCCGAACACCCGAAATGGAAGATGCAGTACTACATCACGTTGAAGAGGACCAGACAACGGGTACATGAGGAATTTGTTTGGTTATTAGTAAGTGAAATTGTAAAACAAGTGATGTACGGTGTTACTAAAATACTAGGAAAAATGGTCGCTTTATCAACATGTTTTCAAATGGTTGTAGTATAGAAACGGTACATTTCCGGACATGATATCCCATTCAACATATTCTGTACACACTCCTGTCTACAAGTCGTAGAAAATTGTAAAGGGAATTTCCGAGCACCCTGTGTAATTTCACCCGGGACCTGTAAAATACTTTTGTAGTAGTAAATAATGACAGTGTTTTGAACAAGTGTAGTCGCTGGGTTAAAGGCACTTATGGGAATTAAGAGAAAAAATCTTTAAAAATGAATCGAACAACTAGAAACAATAACCATGTAGTTACGATAGATTCTTGTATATACATTTCCATTCTTATAACTTAGATCAATATTCAGTTACAGTAAGCTCGTTAGGCCGTATTAGCAATAGGTAGACCATAATTCAAGGCGACCGTGACAAACATGTTTGTCGTTTCGGAAAGTATAAAATGTAAGAAAAGTCAACTTCGCTGATATGATTTCAGTGCACACTCCGTTACAGAGCGAAAATTTCATTCTGGAAGAATCCCCCAGGCTGTGGCTAAGCCATGTCTCCGCAATACCCTTTCTTTCAGGGGTTCGCAGGAGAGCTTCTGTGAAGTTTGGAAAGTAGGAGACGAGGTACTGGTGAAATTAAAGCTATGAGGACGGATCCTGAGTCGTACTTGGATAGCTCAGCTGGGAGATCACTTGCCCGCGCAAGGCAAAGGTCCCGAATTCGAGTCTCGGTCCGGCACGCAGTTTTAATCTACCAGGCAGATTCAAACAAAATGCTATTTGTAATAAAATAATATGAAAAGGGAGTATCTCATTTGCGATTAGTAAATTAGCTTCTTAAAATTTAAGTATGAGACTGGGCATCCATGATGCTCTTTTTTGCCAATTATAGCTGAAACTAATTTACGTTAAAATTTTCCAGAAATAGTAAGTTTTATCGAAAAATGGTATACAATGTCAGAAGCCAATTAAAAACCATTTCTAATGATACCGCATCCATACCTGTACGATTAGTATGTGTTGAGAAAAAGGTACGTTGACTCAGGAAATAACGTATGTGATTTACTATCGCGCTGTGGCATTTTTCGATCGCTATATCTCTCTTGAATTTGGTAAAATCGTGCTGTCAGCGCTGTTTGCACTTCGATATTTCTTCATCGAATGAAGGACGTAAAGCAGGTCCACCGACTATTTGCACAAGAAAAGGCAGTACAGCGATCTGTCGTCACAGTTCTTTAAAAGTGAATGGGAATGACGGAGGAGAGGTATCAGAATGCTCAACATCTATGACGCAGTCATATAAGTGACCGGTACTGACATTACAGAACCATGGAGAAAGGATTAAAAGATCTAGTTGACAATGAAAGAGCAAACAGTTACAACGATTAACACACAGAATTCATTTTTCTTTGCATGAGGAAGCACTTAGTGCTAAATTTTCACTCACGGAGCGCGTGAATAAACTGGTGGTACAAATAGAAAAATTTCTTAATTCTGGCAGTTGCAACAGTTTTCGATGGAAATGAACGAAGAGTGTGAGACTTTATATGTTATTGCAAAGTACTTTGGTTAAATCAAGGTGCATGTCAGAAGCAATTTTTTTTATTTAAAACCCTGTATTGTTTAATTCTTAAAGAAAAGAGGAGATCAGTATTGAAAGTAAGATCATCCGGAATGGATTGTAGACCTCGAATTTTAAGTGGACTTGATTGCACACTCTCCCAAGTAAGACACTGAAAGGTGAGAAACATCTATTTCTGATCTGATGGGATAGATTCAAAAAGAAATTCGCACTGTAGAAGGGACAAATTCTGACAAACACAGTCTACTTCCCTAAACTCACTGGCGTTACGTACAAAATAAACGCAGAGTATGAAGAATTGGTTCAAATGGTTCAAATGGCTCTGAGCACTATGGGACTTAACTACTTTGGTCATCAGTCCCCTAGAACTTAGAACTACTTAAACCTAACTAACCTAAGGGCATCACACACATACATGCCCGAGGCAGCATTCGAACCTGCGACCGTAGCAGTCGCGCGTTTCCAGACTGTAGCGCCTAGAACCGCTCGGCCACTCCGGCCGGCGTTTGAAGAATTCATTATGGCTTTGAAAGAATTAGGAGAATAGTCTTCTAAAGTTTTTAAAGTCACTGACAGTCTTCCAACTGATTTCGAGACCGTTTGCCGTTTTAATTGAAAGCGCCCTCGTGCATGTGCAGATGTAACTCTGTGATTTGCAGTGTAATTCTCGTTTTGATGACAAATCTATTTACCTGAAAACTGTCCAGAGGATCGACATGGTTTTCCACAGTTAAGATTTCCACGTCTCCATAATGAAGCTGCAAAATTTGTGCACGATATATGTGTGTAGAAGACATTTTTCCGCATATAAAAGTACATAACTCACCATTACGTGACATCCTGATTGCGAAAATCGGTGAAATTGTCTGCATCCCGATCGTGCCAAAAGTAATTCAATAATATTGAAAATTCGATTTGTTTGTGATCTCTGTTTTAGGGAAACGTGAAATATAAAGCCAAGTCGTAAGCAGTGCGACTTCATTGCCATTTAAGTTCGAAGCGTTCGCCGTTTCTCCCTTTCCCTCTCTTCACGCTCAGACAGCGAGCCGTTGAATTGGTGAGGGGAAAGGGGGGAAGGGGGGGGGGGGAATGTGCAGCAAAACAGCGCTATGGCACTTGTGCCATGACACAGCGCGTTCTTGGGCACCCCTGATCTAGTTTAATAACTCAGGACAGTGTTTTAAGGAATTTTGTTGGGCAACATTGAGGAGAGATGTTCCGTTCGTTCAGTCTCTAATAATAAGTAATCTAAAACCTACAGGAATGTATGGAGTTTTAAAACGACGACAGCAACCAAACTGCACCCATTATTAAGGAACTACTTGTCATATGCTGCCTGATTCGTGGCCATGAAACAGCGCATACATGGATGAAGACATCCACCACTGTACACTTATACTCTGGGTGACAAATCACCGGAAACACAAAGTACCATAACATACCGGATGGCTATAATTAAAGTGCAACTACTCATGTATGGCAGAGAAACTTGCTAGATATGCTAATGCGTTAATACGGAACTGAATTACACTGGAAAAAGTTGGTTACTATTTTGCCCATCAGGTGCAAATCTCGGGCTGTGCAGCACCTCGTCGACGACTCCGCTCCTTGTATTGAACGAACTGTGTACACGGTGATTAATTATAAGATTACCAATAGACCTCTCTCACTTGTTTGACCTTTTCTGCCCACCTCCTGTTCTTTATCCATCACTTATGGAAACATTTCTATACGTCATTCTTGCATTCACAGTGCCAAATTTGCACCAGGTGGCCGAAGTTGAAACTAATTTTTTCCAGCGTAAATCCGTTTCGCATTAACGCATTAGAACATCTACCAAGTTTCACTACCAAATGATAATTAAAAGTTGTGCCACAAACTCCTCTTCTCCCCAATTCCATTCAATACCTTCTCATTAGTTATGTGATCTACCCATCTAATCTTCAGCATTCTTCTGTAGCACCACATTTCGAAAGTTTCTATTCTCTTCTTATCCAAACTATTCTGAGGCGTCAAGGGATCGCCAATTTAGTATTTGAGGGCAGCGTGGAGGGTAAAAATCGTAGAGGCAGACCAAGAGATGAATACACTAAGCAGATTCGGAAGGATGTAGGCTGCAGTACATACTGGGAGATGAAGCAGCTTACACAGGATAGAATAGCACGGAGAGCTGCATCAAACCAGTCTCAGGATGGAAGACCACAACAACAACAACATGATAATTATGGCTGACACTGGATCTCTGTGGGTAGATGCACTTTAATTATAACCGCCTGGTTCTTAGGTGTAGCCATCTGGAGCGACATCAGGTGCAATGACCACTTAAAGAAAATTGTGCTAAAAGCAAATTCCAGACTGAAATTCGTTGGAATAATGTTAAGGAAATGTGAGGAAAGCGTGGATTGTAAAAATTGTGGAGGGAGACCAAGAGATGAATACACTAAGCAGATTCAGAAGAATGTAGGTTGCAGTAGTTACTCGGAGACGAAGGGGCTTGCACAGGACACAGTCGGGTGGAGGGCTGCATGGAACCAGTCTTTGGACCACAACAATAACAGCAACAATTCACATACGAAAGAACTGGCAGGCAATACACTTGTTCAAGCTATTCTTCAATACTGCTCATCGGTATGGGCCTCTAACAAGTTGGATTAATAGCAGAATAGACAAGACCTGACGAAAGGGGGCGCGTTTCGTCACGAGTTGCTTTAGTCGGTTCCACAGTACGGATATACTCAACAAAGTCCAGTGGGGAAACTGTGTCCATTCATCAAGAATATTCTTAGATCAGAAACGGACCGCCAGACTGATCTGCTCTGTCAGTTGGCGAACTTCTTGAAGGCCGTTGTTCAGATGTCAGGAAATTCTACGTTTGTGTTTGCACGCATTTATTCCAATATGGATCTTTTTGTTGTTGTAATATTGACTCATTCATAAGAAACTCCAACATTCATTGGGTGAACAATAGACGTAGAAACGATGTATATTTTGCTAACACATCCTTAATTATATAGAGAAAGGTTTGCAATACTCAGCAGTTTTCATTTCCAATAGGCTTTCAGCAGAACTGAATTAATGAGTGATAAACCTCAAGTACTAAAATCAAAGTCGATAGGTTTCCTTGTGGCACACTCCCGCTGTTCTACACAGTAGTACCTCGCAGCAGTTCAGAACTGTTCTCTGTAATATCATGTTCTTGTACTATTTTCTTTTGTTTTTTCTTAATTCTTCAAATGTTTGTTTATGAATTTTCTAATCCACATTCTATGAACTGTGTACTGACTCGTTCCATATTAGCTTTGCTTCCAATGGCCCCACGTAAACAGATAAATAAATAAATAAACAAGAGGAGAATTCTGCACCACGGAGAGATAGCTTACTGAAATTTAGAGAAAGTACGTTACGGGAAGACTCAGCCATGACTCTCTCCCACAGCAAGAAAATCAGAAAGTTTACCAACAATCATTCTTTCCACAGGCCATCGTCAATGGAACAGAAAAGCTAGTATGAGGAAATAACTGCAAAATTTACTCTTTCTTAAATGTTGTGACTTTCATGGAATAACTGTCACAGAAAACACGAATCTGGCCGTGATAGTATAACACTGGATTTTTAAAGCAAGTGGATATCAGGGAAGCAGTTTTGAACTGCACTTCGAAGCACAGAATAACGTTTAGCTACTGGAACTACGCACACATTATAACCGACGACAACGAGTCTGCAATGTTTATGTGAAGCAGCGCAACAAACTATGGCCAGTAAAACTACGGTTGCAGTCCAATATACGTATATACTATCTTAAAATATAATTTATAAAACCCAAACTTTGAATCAACGAACTGTTGTTCAAATCCTAATATAATCTTCCAGCAGATTTTCAGTTACAAAACCCTTGTTATACTGACTTAGAACTTCTCTGTATTAGCAACGAAAAGAAACTTAATTCTGACCATCTCATAATAACAGATACTGCCCGAATCAAAGATAAATTATGGAATAATTACTGTAATTATGCGAGCAAAATTTAGAATTAATTAGTACCTTAATATGTACCCATTTCAGTGTGTTAGTTGTTTTTCTCTGTGTGTCTAACAGTCTTCCCGTAAACACAACACGTGTTTCCTGCATGGCCGTAACTCTGTCGCATAGTGGACTACGCCTTTCAGTATAGACTAACCGTTTTGCGTTCACGTATCTACATTTCATAAATATACATACACTTTGTGATCAAAAGTATCCGGACACCTTGCTGAAAATGACTTACAAGTTCGTGGAGCCCTCCATTGGTAATACTGGAATTCAGTATGGTGTAGGCTCACTCTTAGCATTGATGACAGCTTCCACTCTAGCAGACATACGTTCAATCAGGTGCTGGAAGGTTTCCTGTTGAATGGCATCCCATTCTTCACGGAGAGCTGCGCTTGGGAGAAGTGAGGCCTGGCAAGAAGTCGGCGTTCCTAAACATCCAAAGGCGTTCTGTTATTATTCACGCCAGGACTCTGTGCAGGCCAGTCCATTACAGGGATGTTATTGTCCTGTAAGCACTCCGCCACAGGCCGTGCATTATGAACAGGTGCTCGATCGTGTTGAAAGATGCAATCGCCATCCAGGAATTGCTCTTCAACAGTGGGAAGCAAGAAGGTGCTTAAAACATCAATGTAGGCCTGTACTGTGATAGTGCCAGGCAAAACAACAAGGGGCGCAAGCCACCTCCATGAAAAACACGACCACACAATAACACGACCGCCTACGAATTTTAGTGTTTGCACTACACACGCTGGCAGATGACGTTCACCGGGCATTCGTCATACCCACACCTTACCATCGGATCGCCAAATTGCTTACCGTGATTCGTCACTCCACCCAATGTTTTTTCACTGTTCAATCGTCCAATGTTTACGCTCGTTACACCAAGCGAGGCGTGGTTTGGCATTTGCTGGCGTGATGCGTGGCTTATCAGCAGCCGCTCGACCATGAAATCCAAGTTTTCTCACCTCTCGCCTAACTGTCATAGTACTTGCACTTGATCCTGATGCAATTGGGAATTCTTGTGTGATGGTCTGAACAGATGTCTGCCTCTTACGCATAACGATCTTCTTCAACTGTCGAAGGTCTCTGTCAGTTAACAGACGAAGTAGGCCTGTATGCTTTTGTGCTGTACGTGTCCTTTCTCGTTTCCAGTTCACTATCACATTGGAAACAGTGGACCTAGGGATGTTTAGGCTTGTGGAAATGTCGCGTACAGACGTATGACACAAATGACACCCAATCACCTGACCACGTTCGAAGTCCGTGAGTTCCGCAGAGAGCCCCATTCTGCTCTCTCACGACATCTAACGACTACTGAGGTGACTAATGTAGAGTACCCGGCAGAAGGTGGCACCAAAATGCACCTCATACGAAAAACGTATGTTTTTGGGGGTGTTCGGAGACTTTTGATCACTTAATGTACATATTGATACTTGAATGTCTGATCAGCTGACCAGGGGAAAAGAAACGTTAATAGCTAGTTTGTGCCACGCATACTTGAAGGTAGAAACTAATAAAAAAATTACTACTCATAACAGCTATAATTACTAGCCTGAAAATGGATTAAATACTTAAGTAATTTTGTTCAGGTTTGTAGTTTGTAGAGGGGTTTTGTGGGCGCACGACAGCAAGGTCTTCAGCGCCCGTTCAGTATCATAGTGAGACGGGTGTCAAGGAAAAAAAAAAAAAAAGCTCAGAATATTTACATAAAACGGAACATAAAACACGGGAAACAATCATCGGAAAAGATGTGCTCACCCACACCGAAGCGTGGGATGAAGCAGGGCGTCAGCAGGAAAACATGGACAACACAGGAAGAAAACGACAGAGGGGGCTAAAACAATGTAGCAGATGGAAGTGGCTGGCTGACCGCAAGGAAAAAAAGGGAGGAGTCAGCCACTCTGCAATACACTAAAACCTCCAGCCTAAAAGTTTAGGCCAGAGTCCAGACACATCACAAAACTTAAAAACCCTAGACACACACGTCTCATCATTAGCTAAAACACAGGGCAGATCGCCATCAACTTGTGCTTCTGCCCTTGCATCACGGTATAAAATGCAGTCTGTTAAAATGTGGCGGACAGAGATGTGCACGCCACAAGCATCACAAAACGGAGGATCCTCCCGCCGTAATAAATAGCTATGCGTCAGAGGACAGTGCCCGATCCGAAGACGTGTGAGGGCCACCTCTTCCCGCCTGAGCAACCGACAGGAGCAACGCCACGGCCGAGTGGTTGACTTTACCGACCGCAGTTTATTGGCCGTCACCGCCAGCCATTCGTCCTCCCACAACTCCATGCACTTCCTGTCGAGTGCAGCGATGACTGACTGCAAGGGGATAGGACACTGGACCACATCCTGCTCTCTGCAGGCCTCCTTGGCAGCCCGATCAGCCTGTTCATTGCCCCAGATGCCGACATGACCAGGCACCCAGCAGAAGGATACCTCTTTACCCCGCTGTTGGAGCAAGTACAGTTGGCTATGTATCAGCTGGACCATCTCTTCAGTCGGGTACAGGTTCTGCAGCGATTGTAAGGCACTAAGAGAATCGGAGCAGAGAAGAAATCGATCGCCCCGAACACGATGCATCTGCTCCAGTGCCGTCAGGATCGCGTGGAGCTCCGCTGCGAAAACGGTATATTCAGCAGGGAGGCGAATCCGGGTAACATGGTCAGGGAACACCACAGAACAGCCAAGGAAATTCTCCTGTTTCGAGCCATCAGTGTAAACGACAGTGAAACCGTGATGCACATCTAAAATGTTAAAAAAAAGTGACTGGAATGTAAAATCTGGCGTGCCATCCTTCTTAAAACGAGTCAAATCTAAAATAAGTTTGGGTCTCCGGAGGAGCCAAGGTGGAGATCTGCTCCAACCGCGACGTAAAACACGAAGACCAGCCATAGACATTGCAGCGAGGCAATCCTGTGCGCGAATCCCATAGGGCTGCGTCGCACGTTGCCGGTTATGAAATAACCGTGCCAGAGGAGGCTGAGCAACGGTATGGTATGCAGGTGTGTACGGTGTGGACAAAGTTTTATACGCCTGGCGTACCGTAAGTAGCCGTCGCCGCATATGAAGTGGCGGTTCACCAGCCTCTACACAGAGGCTTGGTATGGGGCTAGTTCGGAATGCCCCAGTGGCCAAACGCAGCCCTTCATGGTGGACAACGTCCAAAATCTTTAAGTACGAAGGCCTCGCAGACCCATACACCGTGCACCCATAATCGAGCCGAGATCGCACAAACGCCCTGTAAAACTGGAGCAGACAAGTCCTGTCAGCTCCCCAAGTACTGTGGCTAAGACATTTTAAAATGCTTAAAGCCTGAAGCGACTGCCGTTTCAGGTCTTTAAGATGAGGTAACCACGTGAGCCTCGAGTCAAAAATGAGCCCCAGAAATCTCACCGTGTCTTTAAAAGAAAGAATAGTGTCCCTCAAGCGCAACTCAGGAAAGGTAAAAATCGAACGAGAACGGTTAAAAAGAACACATACAGACTTCTCGGTGGAAAACTTAAATCCACTCTTCAGCGCCCAGTCATCCAAACGCCTAATCGTAAGTTGCAACTGACGAGTTGTCGTTGCAAGGCTTGAAGAAGAGCAGAACAAAGAGAAATCATCCACAAACAAAGAACACTGGACAGGACTTTTCACCATGGACGTAATGCGATTAATAGCGATGGCAAACAGAGTCACACTTAAAACGCTACCCTGAGGGACACCGTTCTCCTGCTCAAAGCGATCAGACAGGACGTCACCAATTCGGTATCTAAAATATCGTGGCGAGAGGAAAGACTGAATAAAAAGAGGAAGACAACCACGAAAACCCCATTCGTGAAGCTGCTCCAGGATGAGACGCCGCCAAGTGGTATCGTAGGCCTTCTCGATGTCGAAAAATACACCTATAAGGTGATGACGGCGTAGGAAAGCTTGTTGGATAGCCGCCTCCAGGAGGGCAAGGTTATCGAAGGTGGAACGAAACCTCCTGAAACCACACTGATAGCGACTAAGTAGTTGCCGGGATTCTAACATCCAGACAAGGCGGCGGTTGACCATCCGCTCCAAGGTCTTCCCTATGCAACTAGTGAGGGCAATACTACGGTAGCTACTGGGGCTCGAGCGGTCTTTCCCAGGTTTTAAAAAAGGGATTAAAACTGCCTCACGCCACGCGTCAGGAAAGTGACCCGACGCCCAAATGGCATTAAAAAGTGCGAGGAGGATTTCTTTGTTGCGCATTGTGAGGTGCCATAACATACTGTAATGGATCCTGTCGTGACCAGGGGAAGTGTCACGAGCTCCAGACAATGCAGAATCCAGCTCCCACATAGAAAAAGGGCAGTTGTAAACTTCATGAGAGGTGGGCTGGAAGTTCAGACTACACCTCTCCGCAACCGCTCTATGGCGCTGGAAACCTGGATCCTGACTGGTTGTGGCAGTAACTGTCGCAAAATATGCTGCCATAGTCTGGGCAATGTCTCGCGGATCTGTGTGGAGAGTGCCGTTATTCATTACAGCAGCTATGGGGCACCTCCCTCCTCTGCCAGAAATTCTCCTAATGGTCTCCCACACAATGGAACTTTTGGTGGAACGATTAAGGGTGTTCAGGAACTTTTGCCACGACCTCTTCTTGCTCTCACGAATAATGCGGCGACATCTCGCCCTCGCCACCCGAAAGGCTGCAAGATTCTCAGCAGTCGGCCGACACTTGAACCGCCGCAGAGCCGCACGCCTGGTCCTGATTGCAGAGCGGCATTCGTCACTCCACCAAGGCACAGGTGGCCTTTTCCGGTGGCCTGTGGACTGTGGAATGGATGCCGCAGCGGCATGGTGGATCGTTTTGGTAATATGATCCACCCACACCTCAACATTCACACAGTGTTCGAATTGGGCCAACTGGCTATAAAGTGTCCAGTCAGCTCCACTGAGTACCCATCGTGGTGGTCTCCTTTCGGGGTCCACGCCATCTGGCAGGTGAATCCAGATTGGGAAATGATCACTGCCGTGCAAGTCAGCGACCACTTCCCAGTGAGCACTAGCGGCAAGAGCTGGAGAGCAAAGCGAGGGATCAATGGCAGAGAACGACCCAGTCGCCGTGCAGAAATGAGTACTCTGTCCTCCATTGAGCAAGTAGGCACAGGATGACAGGAGAAGCCTCTCAATTGCTCTACCCCTGGGACAGGTAATTGCAGAGCCCCAAAGCACATTGTGGGCATTAAAATCACCACAAATAATGAATGGCTGGGGGAGCTGTGTAAGAAGGTCGGTGAGGGCCGCTTCATCAAGAGCATCAAATGGGGGCAAGTAAAGTTAACATACAGTCAATGGATGACGCACGTGCACGGACACAGCGACGGCCTGTAGAGTCGTCGTAAGTGAGAGAGGCGAGGAATGGTAGTCCGTCCTGACGAAAATACCTACGCCTCCTCTAGCTCTCTCTCCACGCAGGTCGTCCTTTTTGTGGAGTGTATAGCCTCGTATCTCAGGGGAGTATGATGGATGGAAATACGTCTCCTGGAGACAGAGACACAGTGGTCTACCCTGAGAAAGTAGACGAAGTTCCTCCACATGCGTCCTGAACCCTTGCAAGTTCCACTGGAGTATGGGAGCCATCTATGTTGGGGGTAGCACCTTTATCCTGTCTCTCCGACGGGGTGGGGAGACCGCAGCAGGTGGAGGGGCAGGCGTGGGACGAGATGATTGCCCCACACATACATCGTACTCCATCAACTCTGGGGAAGAGTCAGATGAAGCCTCGCGTAAAACAACATCCGCATGGTCAGATGGTTTACCACGGGATTTGACCTGCTGTTGCTGCTGCACAGTAGCTTTCTGTGGCTTGGTGGACTTTGGGGGAGCGGATGTGGGAGTGGTAAGTGGCGCACTGGGCTTGGGGACAACCTCAGCTGTTGGAGGTGCGAGGGGCTGGACCAAGTCCGCCACTGTACTTTTGTCTGCCGTTCGAGTAGGGGCTACTGGCTCTGGAACACTGGCTGCGTTGCAAGTGCACTGACAGCTACAGGTGTTAGTGCCAACACTCACCACCTCAGTCTGCGTTGAGGCATCGACTTTTGGAGTAGGCTTCTGTACCAGGGATGCAAAAGATGTAGCAAATGTGGGAGGTTGCATCGACTTATAAATCTTCTTGGCCTCACCATAGGGGATACGCTTGGTTGTTTTTATTTCCTGAACCTTGCGTTCCTCTAAAAATATGCGGCAGTCCCTACTCCAAACAGGGTGGTTCCCAGAGCAATTAAGACATTTAGCCGGAGACGAGCAACCAACTCCTTCATGAGCAGCCTGACCACAGTTTCCACAAGTCGCATCGCCTTTACAGCCTAAGGTGGTATGCCCAAAACGCTGGCATTTGAAACAGCGCATTGGGGCCGGGAAATAAGGCCTCACACTAAGGCGAAGGAAGCCAGCTTTAACATGTTCAGGAAGTGTTGTGCTACTGAAGGTCAGAATAAAGGAGTCGGATTTGACAAGAGTGCCATCAACCCTCTTCATGATGTGTTGGACATCAACGATACCTTCCGGAGCCCACTCACGTTGCAGTTCTTCCTTGGGAATATCAGCTATATCCCGGTATGTCACAACACCTTTGCTATAGTTCAAGGTGCTGTGCAGTTCGGTGTCTATGGCATACTCTCCAAGGCATTTAGCAGATTGGAGGTTAGTTGCTTGCTGGGAAGTGGAAGTTTCCACTAGCAAGGTCCCATTACGTAAGCGCTTCACCGATTTTAAGGAGCCACAGATTCCTTCCAATCCCTTTTGTATATAGAAGGGCGAAACCTTCTCGAAACTACCCTCCTTCCGTTTCACAATGAGAAACACATTCGGATTACCAGAATGCATTCTGTTACCTAAGACAGGACTTTTCAAAGAAGCGCCGGAGTCAGGGGGACTGACTGCACGGGCCCTCTTAAGAGACTGGGTGTTAGAACCTTCCAGCGGCCCACCCTTTCCGCTGGGAGGAAGAAAAGAGAATTTCGAAGGATCCATCTCGGTCCCACGAGCAGCTAGGGAACTAGAAGTCCACCTAGACAGAGCCCCGCGTGCCTAGGTAAGCCTTATACAACTGAGGTGCTGCAGGTTCCCCAGAGGTTGCCCGCTATCGACTGTTCCACCTCAACAGCCATGCATCTCATCAGTGCGCAGCACACCTTGAGATTGAGGGGTTTTTTATAGAGATTTATTCCATCCTCGCGATCCGGGCGGTCAAGCCAAGATCCCCATTCCCTGAGACACACAACATTCCACCGCCGCGCCGCACGGTGGTCGTTGAAGTATGCTTAGTGGTTACGGTGACAGGGGACTGGCGGCGCTTACCAGTCCCCAGCTCAGGAACCCCGGGGTCGCCAAGCCCGTACCCAGCAAACGAATGCTGAGCCCCTGGGGGCTAAATTTTTGTTCAGTAGACTTCCTCAGTCATTAGTAGAAATATCTGCACTTATACCCTTAACACCCTGATTAAGTTTAAACGTTGTATTGAATCCGAAAAAGGTCTTCATAGAGAGGCCCATGCGTTACAGAACTAAATCAATACTTTACCTGAGACCATGATGCTAAGACAAGGTTCTTCGTTGTCGTCGGTCATACCGTGTGCATAGTTCCAGTAGCTAAACGGCTTATACACAAGTCCTCTCAGTGTTCCAGACTGCCATTGAGTTTTTATTCCCTTTTCCATCTTCAAAGACATGGATTAATTCGTTATCTGAGGAATTTTCCACATATTTCAGCACATGTGATGCCTCACTTCGCCAATAGCTGCTTACAGCTCTGCGGTTCCTGTACGACTCCCCGAATGTCCTAGGCTGATCCGCACTCCCTCCGCTCTCGTTCAACCATTTCCTTTCTTACTCTTCTGACCGCGTTTCACACAGGAACTTCTCTCCGTCATTTCCCCATCTATTCTAAGGTTTCTGCTAATCAGTTCCTACACAAAAAACTACGCATAAAATTTTAGAATGTTTAGAGGAGATAAGGAAAACCACTTTTCTTCGTGGCAGATAAGCCACAGGTGCCACTTTTCGCCGTTAGGGGTCGATGAAAGTTTTGACACTACTGATATTCAGAGACAGTGGTCAAATTGCTGTGCGATGAATATTGTATTACAGATGTTCCTCAAAACGTCGTCCATTTACATTAATCGATAGCTTGAATCTGAGTGTTAACGGCTGTCTGACACGCTCGAAACAACCAGGTGTTTCTCCAGTGACTGCTGCAGCTTCAGCCAAACGGGCAGCCAGCTATCCTGGAGAGTGAAACGTTTCATCCTCTCCCCTCCCCACAGAATGAAACTCATAGGTCGGCAACGTCTCTAGCACAATACTAGTCACAGGGTGGTTTGAACACTGTCTCTGACCGTCAATAGCGTCAAATCTTCATCGATCCATAGAGGGAAAACGGTACGGTGCACCTGTGACATTTTGTCACATAACAAAAGACAAAAGTATATATATATATATATATATATATATATATATATATAATCTTCCACATACAATTAGTTGTTAAGCCTAACAGTAATATTACCAGTCGCAAAATTTCGAAGTAAATAAGTTATCTACGTTAAGTCCTATGTGGCTGCAGGTGACAACCTGTGAGAGAAAACTAGTGTAATGAAAAACATAAAAAAACAGGAAAACCACACGTAATAATTCAAATATATACGAAACTCATTCTTTTCTTCAAATTTGTAAACACTGCCTTAAAAACTCAAATTTTTATGTGTAGAACTAGTAAAGAACATTTTTTTCTGTTTAATACGACGAGCAATGAATAAGTAATGCAACGGATCCTTTTCTGAAAGCAGGTTGGTTTCATTCACGATATGAATACACTACGGTATTCTCCATTTTTTTGGCTACAAAATCCTATTTTTCAGGATGAACTCCGTTCAGTGCAACGGACTTCCGCCACCTTACTGAGCGGGTCTGTGTACCCGCATGACTACCGGTCGACGTCGGAGCCAACGCCTTGCTACAAGACTAACCTCCCCCATCACCCACATACTGCTTCATGCCTCATTAGGCCAAACAGATGGAAGTTGTAAGGTGAGAGATCCGGGCTGTAGAGTTTCTGTTTCGAAGTAACGAACCCATGTTACATCGTCTGTGTCGATGTTCGACAAAAAGTTGTTACCATCAGCCTCTTAATAGGCAAACAATTCAACACAGATGGTCCTTCGTTGTAGTTTGTGGTCTTGTGTTAGGCAGCAAGTAACCTAGCGGGCACCTGTCTTTGAGTACACCAACTGGTGGAAGTGTGTGTAGCACTACCAACAGAGACGTCCAGTTGAGCAGGCAGGTGTCTGATTGTGTTGCGCCGATCACCCCGAATGAGACTGTCCGCACGTTCCAGCATCGCAGGAGTCACGGTTTTGTGTGGCCAGCCGGCGCCTTGGAAAGCGGCCGGGTTTGACTGAACTTGTTGCGATGATGACAGATGCTTCGTCCAACGACTCACCGTGCCAGATCTCCTTAGACATTCTGAAAGCACATACAAATATCTACTATGCAATTTTTTTCAACCGAAACCGGGCTGGAAAAAAAAGATGTCGTATTACTTATTAAACTCCCTACGCAGAGAGGAAATACACTACTGGCCATTAAAATTACTACACCACGAAGATGACGTGCTACAGACGCGAAATTTAGCCGACAGGAAGAAGATGCTGTGATATGCAAACGATTAGCTTTTTAGAGCATTCACGCAAGGTTGGCGCCGGTGGTGACACCTACAACGTGCTGACATGAGGAAAGTTTCCAACCGATTTCTCATACACAAACAGCAGTTGACCGGCGTTGCCTGGTGAAACGTTGTTGTGATGCCTCGTGTAAGGAGGAGAAATGCGTACCATCACGTTTCCGACTTTGATAAAGGTCGGACTGTACCCTATCGCGATAGCCCTTTATCGTACCGCGACATTGCTGCTCGAGTTGGTCGAGATCCAATGACTGTTGGCAGAATATGGAATCGGTGGGTTCAGGAGGGTAATACGGAACGCCGTGCTGGATCCCAACGGCCTCGTATCACTAGCAGTCGAGATGACAAGCGTCTTATACGCATGGCTGTAAAGGATCGTGCAGCCATGTCTCGATCCCTGAGTCAACAGAGGGGGACGTTTGCAAGACAACAACCATCTGCACGAACAGTTCGACGACGTTTGCCGCAGCATCGACTATCAGCTCGGAGACCATGGCTGCGGTTACCCTTGACGCTGCATCACAGACAGGAGCGCCTGGGATGGTGTACTCAACGACGAACCTAAGTGCGCGAATGGCAAAACGTCATTTTTTCGAATGAAAGTTTTGTTTACAGCGTCATGATGGTCGCATCCGTGTTTGGCGACATCGCGGTGAACGCACATTGGAAGCGTGTATTCGTCATCGCCATACTGGCGTATCGCCCGGCCTGATGGTATGGGGTGCCATTGGTTACACGTCTCGGTCACCTCTTGTTCGCATTGACGGCACATTGAACAGTGGACGTTACATTTCAGATCGTGGCTCTACCCTTAAATCGATACCTGCGAAACCCTACATTTCAGCAGGATAATGCACGACCGCATGTTGCAGGTCCTGTACAGGCCTTTCTGGATACAGAAAATGTTCGACTGCCGCCCTGGCCAGCACATTCTCGAGATCTCTCACTAATTGAAAACATCTGGTCAATGGTGGCCGAGCAACTGGCTCGTCACAATACGCCAGTCACTACTCTTGATGAACTATGGTATGGTGTTGAAGCTCCATGGGCAGCTGTACCTGTACACACCACCCAAGGTCTGTTTTACTCAATGCCCAGGCGTAGCAAGGCCGTTATTTCGGTCAGAGGTGGTTGTTCTGGGTACTGATTTCTCAGGATCTATGCACCAAAATTGCGTGAAAATGTAAAAACATGTCAGTTCTAGTGTAATATATTTGTCCAGTGAATACTTCTTTATCATCAGCATTTCTTCTTGGTGTAGCAATTTTTATGGCAAGTAGTGTAACAGCCCACTGATGGTAATGAACTCTATTTCTAAGGAAATGAAAAATGGACAGAAAAGCTTCAACCTCAGGGTGATTCTGACATCAATGAGCTTGATCATTCTTTTATTTGAACTCTTTTCCAAGAAAGCAATCCAATCCACTGAAAAGTCCTTATTCTTTCTTACACCAAGGAGAAGTTTGGCAGGTCTGTCTTTATGGCAAGTTCGCTCAGTGCCTCTGGCCATGAGGGATGACTCAGGCAGGCTAGAGCAACAGCTCTGAGGCGGGCTTGGGCGGCTGGCGCGGAGTCGTGGGCGTCCCGCTATCTGCCGCAGTCCGTCTTGCAGACCGGACGCGCCCCACGACGGCACCTGCTTTATCTGCGCGACGCGCGCCCCGCGCTAATTCCGCGGGCTGGTCTCGTCCGCCAACGGCCAGCCTCAATAAATCTGGTGCCCGCTTTATCGAGAGGCCGCGTTACCTGTGGAGGTCGGCACTTCGCGGAGTCTTCTGCGAGCAGAGCCCGGCCGCTGCCGCCCACTCAGTCGAGTGGGCCGAGCTGCGTCAGGTGTTCGCATAGGAGGGTATTCCCATTCCAGATTGTACTTCGGAGAAGCAATGCAGCTTGAATGCTTAGGACAAACGACTGCAATACACAAGTGTGAAAAACTACTCGACCGTTTGCTACTAAAAATAACGCGAAGCGTTAGATCGCTTGTTTCTCACAGGATTGGCAGGGACACTGTAGGTCATAAACTGGCATACTGGTCGGCACTCTGCTTCCATTCTCGAAACGATACAGTAAACTTGTTGGCAGCATGTTCTGTGAGGAGTGAAGGCGGCCGCTGTGGTCGAGTGGTTCCAGCCGCTTCAGTCCGGAACCACGCTGCTGCTACGGCCTCATGTTCGAATCCTGCTTCGGGCATGGATGTATGTGATGTCCTTAGGTTAGGTAAGTTTAAGTAGTTCTAAGTTCTAGGTGACTTATGACCTCAGAAGTTAAGTCCCATAGTGCTCAGAGCCATTTGAACCATTTTGAACCGGGTGACCAAAAGTCAGTATAAATTTGAAAACTTAATAAACCACGGAATAATGTAGATAGAGAGGTAAAAATTGACACGCATGCTTGGAATGACATGTTATATTACCAAAAAAAAAATCTGTTGCTAGACGCATAAAAGATCTCTTGCGCGCGTCCTTTGGTGATGAGCTTTACAGTGCTCAGCCGCCACTTTCGTCATGCTTGGCCTCCCAGGTCCCCAGACTTCAGTCCGTGCGATTATTGGCTTTGGGGTTACCTGAAGTCGCAAGTGTATCGTGATCGATCGACATCTCTAGGGATGACGGAAGACAACATCCGACGCCAATGCCTCACCATAACTCCGAACATGCTTTACAGTGCTGTTCACAACATTATTCATCGACTACAGCTATTGCTGAGGAATGATGGTGGACATATTGAGCATTTCCCGTAAAGAACATCATATTTGCTTTGTCTTACTTTGTTATGCTAATTATTGCTATTCTCATCAGATGAAGCGCTATCTGTCGGACATTTTTTGAATGTTTGCATTTTTTTGGTTCGAATAAAACCCCATGTCATTCCAATCATTTGTGTCAATTTGTACCTCTCTACCTACCTTATTCCGTGATTTATTCAGTTTTCAAATTTATACTGACTTTTTGATCACCCGGTAGTTGTAAGCCTAGGGGACTGATGACCTCAGATGTTAAGTGCCATAGTGCTTCGATCCATTTGAACTTGCTTTTTGTTTTTCTTGTTTTTGAGGGGTGAAGTGTGGCAGTCACGGCGACCTTGGAGGGATTTTGTAAAGTAGAAAGGATATTTTTCTTAAGCCTTCGATCGGCCGCTTATCCGATGAAGCTTTGTGCAGATGCATTGCGCGGAGTCTCTAGTACGCCCACCGATAGCGTCACGTCTCATTTTTCAGTAATGAACGCACAGTGAGCACACAGAGATACTTGAAGCAATAGCGTCTCCAGCCGAGTGTGAAGTACCTGGTGTTGGGTTCCGCCTGATTTCATGTGAAACGTACCCTTTGGAAAATTATGAATTACTGTGCTGGTAAACCTCTTACGTTATTTGATTTTCGAACAGCTGAGCAAAACTGAACGTACTCTGACATTTCTATCTTTACTTATTCTGATCATCACTAAACTGACACATAATATTTTTAGCGCAACGCAGTCTGACTTTCAATAATCCATACAAAAGAATGGCCCTGACTAACAATAACCTATACCTTTCATTAATCACTTACCCCACAAAAATCTTCGTTACTCGAACTAGTGCAATACAGCTAGCGCCAATACTGCCAGCTAAGTAAAAGATTATAACTACTGAAGGCACTAACTAATGATAGGTATAGTTAGCAAATGAAAGATTTTGATAGAGAACAAACAATGTGTTTACCTTAATAATGTTCAAAAGTCTATATATATATATATATATATATATATATATATATATATATATATATATATATATCAGTTCATGATATCCAGTATTACAAATTTACTCTTTCTGATGGACAAACGTCCAGATCGTCCGCTTTCAAAACTCCGCCATCTCTCTCCCCACATCCACCACTGCTGGCGGCTCACCTCCAACTGCGCAACACTACGCGCCGTTAACATCCAAATGCCCAACACTACAATGCCAACCAGCCACAGACTGCACACAGCAAAGTCAGTGATTTTCATACAGAGCGCTACGTAGCGTTACCAATATAAAAACCGAAGGTGCCTTCCTTCTTCGTGGTAATATGTCAATACTGGGCCGCGCACCCTTCACGTGCAACAAAGACGCTCCTGTAGCGTTTTCCAACGGGAACTGTTTCATCACGCACCTTACAGCCCGGACTTGGCTCCCTCTGATTTTCAAATCTTCTCTCACATGACCCACTGGCAATGAGGACAGAATTTTTGTACAGTGAGCTGCATACCACCTTAGGGAATCAGCGGAAAGTACAGGCGGCTGTCTTCTTTGACGAGGACCTTGGAAAGTTAATAACAAGCTACGACAAATGTCCAAGTCCGAGAGTCGACTATGTAGTTGGAAGCTGTAGTTAAATGTTACAGATGAAACATTTTTGTTTCCTTTTCGCGGCCAATCGAGGCTAAAAAATGTATAAAAAAACATAATTCAATATTTCTGGTAGCTAAAAATGTTTGGATTTGGGGAAGTTGGATGGTAATATCAACTGCGAGGCACAACAAAACTGCAGCAAATTTTTCTCGTGTTCCTAGTGCGTCAAAAACTGGTTTAGGAAAATAGTGTGGTACTTGAATGTGACAAATATTACGCAGTTTTTGATAAGCTTGCATGCTTGGAAAACCAATACGTTATTTTCTTTTGAAGAGCGTGGTCATGGCTGTTTACAGGAGAACTAGATAACCTGTTTCATGAATATGCCGGAAAAAAAATACTGTCCACTTCCTAAATATAGCTTTTAAAAGTGCAATGTCATACATTGGAGGTCCTCTGCAATGTTGCTTGATTCCGTCATTCAAACTATGAAAGTTCTGTTCGACTGTTTAACAGGATGTAACATCTACAAAGGAGAATCACGTTGATGCATATCCGAATGCAGTTAACAGAATGCCATGGCTAGCATTCGAAACCGTTGGAAAGGAAGCAGTTCCATCCAGTCTGAGCGGGTACTGGTACTGGACGTGTAACCAGCCTGGCAGAAATATGTAGAGCGTGTTTCGACGTCTTTGCGTCAAACATCTAGGGGCGGTAGATCACTTCACGAGGAAAAAGTTTTGATATTATAAAATGTTCGCTGACTCTTCCTAGTGACGATAGCTCTTTTATTGTTTCTTTTTCGATTTTTTGGCTTTCGGGAAGTGCCCATTCAGCGAAGTCAATAGTGGAATGTCAGTTATGTGGATATGAAAGTAAGGAAAACACCCAGCCCCACGCGGAGAAAATCTCCGGCCTGCCCAGCAATCGAACCCGGACCCTTCGCTTGGAAATTAGACTTTCTGCGCGCGCCGCTACCGAGGCGGACTTACGTGTTGTCTGAGACGTTATGAACGTAAGAAGCGCCGGGGCATAGGCACTCGGCGGCGTTCGTTAGCAGTGGGTATTGCTTATCACGCAGCAGTCTACCCTCTGTAAAATTCAGTAGCGCAAGCATAAACGACCCCCCTCCCCTCCCGATTTACTTCTAAAACACCTCTCTCCTCTGGGATATACTCATTTTTAAAGTTTTCTGGTTCAAAATCACTTGGGGAACTTCACTAAACATTTTGTCTCTAACAAAATTTGTCCTCCACGATTTGATCGATCACCCCTAGGCGTTTGTTCCAAAGTCTTTGAAATACCTTGTAATAGCGAAGCATCCTGCAGAAATGATTGAACTACAGTGTGACTTCCTACACGTACAATTAGCTGGCAAGTAAGTAATTAAATTCACCGCTCTCAGTGACAGGCAGAAAGGGCTCCGGAGTGCGTAGGGGCCTTTTGTGTTTAGTGTTGTTACCAGGACTGGCAGGATATAAGCATAAGGAGCACGAAAACTGTAAGATGTTGAGTGATCACTGTGAGCGACACGGAGATGCCACGTACTTATGTGAGACAGTATTATCAGTATCGGACACAATTTGAAGGAGGCCTCATTGGGGTCTCCATTTACATGGCTCGTCGACTACTGCGATATGCAGATCTGTGCTACGTTCATATGTGACAGTGGCCGATTGTCGGATTGCGTGGGAACGCGAGAGCAAGCATACTCGTCATCAAGCTTCCTGCCGACCTCATCTGACCACCAAAATAGAGGACCCATCGACATATATCATAACCTCTTCACATATGAACATGTCATCTGTGAATTAATGGACTCTCTAACCACCAAGCCACTCTCACACTATTAAACCACCTTTAGATATTACAAAATGATTCTCTAAACCTCACATGTACAGTGATTACGTTGGAATTAACTATTGCCTGCTTCTAACATTCTTAAGATCAGAGAACGTGCGTTATTACGAGGTGTGGCTATAAAATAATGGTACTATTTCAAAAACATCTATATTTAGTTGTTGTTACCTTTAATATACTCCCCTCCTCTATCACTACAACGCTCCATGCGACTTTTCGAATGTTGTAGCACTCCGACTTCAGGCCACAAGTTGTCCATAGGGACCATCCGACCGCCGTGTCATCCTCATTTGAGGGTGCGCATAGGAAGGGCGTGTGGACAGCACACCGCTCTCCCGGTCGTTATGGTGGTTTTCTTTGATCGGAGACGCTACTATTCGGTCGAGTAGCTCCTCAATTGGCATCACGAGGCTGAGTGCACTCCGAAAAATGGCAACAGCGAATGGCGGCCGGGATGGTCACCCGTCCAAGTGCCGGCCACGTCCAACAGCGCTTAACTTCGGTGACCTGATGGGAACCGCTGTGTCCACTGTGGCAAGGCCGTTGCCCCATTAATGTAGGCACTGCTGGAAGTCTTACTCTGCGAGCTGCTTGATGAAGCGTGCCGCCTTTTCTTATACTGCTTCAACGGACTGAAATCTTGTTGCGTTTAATGCAGATTTGACCTTGGACCATGGATAAAAATTACATGGTGCTATGTCAGACAAATAATGTAGGTAGACTAAGACTAGGACGTTGCACTTCGCTAGAAACGTCTTAACAGACAATGCTGTGTGAACCGGTGCGTTGTGTTGATGCAATATCATGACTTGTTCTTCCACAGCTCGGATCTTGTTTTCTTATTTTCTCAAGGAGTTGAGCAAGAGCCTCAAGGTAGCAACGCTAATTAATAGTCTGACCTTCAGGAACCCAGTGAAGATACGCAATTCCACGAATATCGAAAGAAAACAACCATCATCGCGCTGAATCTTGATTTACTCATTCAGGCCATTTCTCGCTCTCTGTGAAGTTGGGCTCTCCCACTGCATGGATTGGCGCTTAGTTTGTGGAACATAAGTGAAAAAACAAGATTCGTCTCATGTTACCAGTGTCTCCATGGCACCATTTTCAGTGCTACTCAAAGTGTACAAACATTTTCACGGGCTTCTTTTTATTCAGTTGTGCAAATTTTCGGCAGCAATTTCACGCACACTTTTGTCTTGTTAAAGTGGTTATGTAAAATTGGCCTTACGCATTCTTCGTTTGTTCCCACAGTTTCATGAGTCGTTCGAATACTCAGCCGACTGTCAGATCGCATTGGAGTCAATATTTTCATCAGTTTTTGATGGTGAATGGCGACCCGGGCAATGAGTCATCTTTAAGGTCTTTTCTCTGTGTCCTTGCCATAAAAATTCTTTACGAAAACAAGATTTACAATCCTTAACGAGATAGACTGCCTATGGTCGTTATATCTCCGAACTTCCACCTCGATGCAAAACGAATGTTATTAATCACCTTGCTCCAATTTCCTTCAATGGAGCCGGCCGGTGTGACCGAGCGGTTCTAGGCGCTTCAGTCTGGAATCGCGCGACCCCTACGGTCGCAGGTTCGAATCCTGCCTCGGACATGGATGTGTGTGATGTCCGTAGGTTAGTTAGGTTTAAGTAGTTCTAATTTCTAGGGGACTGATGACCTCAGATGTTAAGTCCCATAGTGCTCTGAGCCATTTGAGCCATTTGAACCTTCAATGGAGTTAGTATCAATTTCCTCATTGTTGGCTCCTGGGCTGGATACTGGAGAGTTAATCGGTTAAGCAAACATTAATTTTGCATGATGTTATCTTACGCTCTTCACGGACAGTGGAATTAAAAGCAAAATTAAGCCAGCTGATCGATTTTTCTCAGTTATGTTGAAATTGTCCCTGACAAATAATCAGCGATGTTTTAAGGTTAACATGCTCAGCAAACGATGGTTGAAGAAAGCATGGGATCGTGGTGTATGTGATACGGCACTACCAAAAGAGAATTTCATAAATTCCAATGTAAAAACCAAAATAGCTTGTTTCAACTATTAGTGCATGAAAGTGGCCCTAAATAATCTTCATACCATTTGTCCACTAGCCTAACTTCACAACTACAGGGCAACAAACTAGAATTGGAATTGAGCTTAGAAAACTGACACTCCAAACATTCCATGACTCTGACGTCTGAATAAAGGGATGCATAAGTATGGTACACTTTAGTCTTTATTATAGTCTTAAAAGTGCTCAGAAACCTCATACAAGGAACAATGAACGTTCTTAAATACTGTCGGGGTTAACTCTTTGAGGTCACACACATTTAACTTCCCATGGTAGCAGGTGAAACGCAGGAGACTGTTGTTAAGATAATACCTGGCTACTTGCTTGCCACTGAGAAGCTGAGCCTTAAGTCTCTAGAGCACATGACTTCATTCCTGCTGCTGCTGCTTCAAGTACTTGGAAAGTGACCGAATCTCAGTTAGTATACCTGTACCATATTGAAGTTTATCACCTGATCGCTTGACCTAAGCCCTCTCCTGATGACTACTAAACAAACGACTCAGTGAATAAGCCAGTGGTTGTTAGAATCTTTCCTGTGTCTTATGGAAAATTGGAGAGCTAAAATTGGAACTGCCAGACATGCAATCCTGACAATCTTACGGAGTGTAGCCAGCATCCAACTTAGCGCAGGGTTATCTACTTCTCATGGGAGATGAATACGCTCTAGATAAAACAAATAAAGCTGTCAATGCTTCCATTTGGAATATGGAGTATTTAACCTCTGCCGCTGTGAGAGTCCTCGATGCATACGTGACCTGTCAACAAACTCCATCATATTCTTGTAACATGAGGTCAGTGACTCTATAATAGAAGGCGTTGGTCTGGAGAAAAAATTGATCCTGCAAATCTGCAATGGTCAGCATGGGTGGCATTAGCCAGACCCTGCTTCAATGCATCAAAAGCTGAGTGCTGGGTATCTGACCACTGAAAGAACTTTCCTTTATGATGAAGTTGGTCAAAGGGGATGACTAGTTGAGTGAAGTTCAGAAGAATCTGAAAAAAGTTAGCTATTCTGTTAAATTGTACAACTCCCTTCTTATCTCAGGGCGGAGGAAGATTACAAATGGCTTTTATGTACTCGTTATCAGATTTAACTCCACTGGCCGACCGGGCGAGGTGGCGCAGTGGTTAGCACACTGGACTCGCATTCGGGAGGACGACGGTTCAATCCCGCCTCCGGCCATCCTGATTTAGGTTTTCTGTGATTTCCCTAAATCGCTCCAGGCAAATGCCGGCATGTTTCCTCTGAAAGGGCTCGGTCGACTTCCTTCCTCGTCCTTCCCTAACCCGATGAGACCGATGACCTCGCTCTCTGGTCTCTTCCCCCAAAACAATCCCCCCTCCACTGGCCGAAATTAGATGACCTGGAACAGAAATCTCGGCACAGGCTAAATTAGCGGTAGCAGGTTCCACAGTTAATTGCATACCCCTAAAATGGGACAACTTCCGTCTAAGACATTGAAGGTACTCACAAAAGTTCTTGTCGTAAACAACAACATTTCATGATAATGGGACTGCTGCACCACTTGGCAGTCCAAAGGGAACTCTGTTTAAAGCTCTGTTTCAGCGAAACAAGTTCCAGTCCTTGCAGGAAACAAAGGCTTAGCTTCATCAACAAGAGATGTCTGGTGGCAGGCGTGATTCATATCCAAAACCACGAAATAGCGAGTTAGAGAGAACCAAGTAAAGCTTATGTGAAGATCACGCAAGGGCACCGACTCTGAACCTACCTTCTGGTTAAGCACTCAATAGTTCATGTTGAGCCTGTAATCTTCGCCATTACTTTTGGAAGCCAAAAACATTGGTGAAGCATACGAGGAGATCAAGGAATAATGACCCTTCTGTCAGCAGTTTATCAATAATCTTTCATAACGCGCGCACTTTTGGCAGTGATAATCGACAAGGAGAGTGACGCACGGAACCTGGTGGGTGAGATGGACCTGATATTTAGCTTTGTTGGTTACACCAGAACTTTCGGTCAGTAAATCCCGAAATTCACTCAACAAACTTAATAACTGATGAGCTTCGTTTCCCCCATATGTACAGTAATAACAGAATGAAGTTAACAATGTCTACATAATTGTTAGTACTTACCTGGATGATATTTAAAGGCAAACTTATTTCTAGAGTAATCTAAGAAAATTTCATATTTTCTATGAAATCACACCCCAATACTAAGTCAGTAGGCAATTGTTTGGCGTAAAAGATTCTAAGACTGAACATTTTTTGCTGAAATTTTTAACTAACTCTAGTGTTCCCCAAAAAGATAATGACTGACAATTAACAGTCACAGCCAGTTTATCCACTGTTGTTAATGTGGTAAATTTGTAAATCAAGACAATCCTTGGGATACCACCCATAATTAAGCAACGAAATATTGCTGCCAGCATCAAGCAATCCGCAGACCGGTTCATGGTTTTGGCGTCACAGTTAAGGGGTAAGGAAGATTAACTGTTTACACTTAACTGGTTACACCACTTGTGTGGCCACGCTATTCACCTTCCTCATACCTGTTCAATGAAACGTCGTACGTCAATACCTTTTTCACGTCCAACCCGTAATCCTGAGCGAACTGTCCAGGTTTATGAGACCTAAACCAATCTCCCCAGTCTCGCCCATGTTGGCTACTCTCGTGATATTGACTGGATGTTACTCTTTTGCTCACCAATATTCCTTTTCTGATCAGTAAAACTAACGCTCTGTATACGCCACGCAGCTTGATTCTAGTGAAGGGAACTATCAAGTTTATTAGCATGAACCATCCATAAACGGTCTTCCGGCGGCATCCCTTCAACTATATTACCATTGACCTGATTTGCGCTAACTTCAACACATAATGCTCACTGGAGCCGTCTAGTAGTCTCAAAACAAAAGTTTCTTGTTGACCTTGTGCCCAAAAGTAATGTTTGTTAATTAACTCATTTCTCGGTAGTTAAACTGTCTGTTATCTTTATTGTCAAGTGCCACCATGTAAAATTTTCCAAGAAGAGTCATCATGAGTTGGGATAATTGCACTGAACATAGTTACACGGTAGCTGAAATCTATCTGCAATAGCCAGATTAAAAATTTACGACCGATATGACGCATAATGACTGGTAAAGCATTCAAAGACATCTTAGACCTACTGTACAAATTTTGTTTATGAAACTATTATTTTAACCGTTTAGTTAGGTTAATTCAACGCTCTGCATTTAGATATCCATCGTTAATTTACGATGGTGAATTTATAAGGCCACGTTCTTGAACCATTTACGAAAGATATGGTACTAAAAACAGAATAAACTTACAGAGGCGTTCAAAGCCTGCATGACTGCACCGCTAATTATACAAGGAAAGACTAGAGACACTTCACATCCCAAACCAGTCGGTGAGTGATTGGACGGAACCCTTCGGCCCGCTTGTGGTTTTACCAATGGCTAGAATTTACTCGGGTTCTCGGAGAGATCTTTAGGCAAGGTATGACGATGGAGATTGTTGTGTGCTTCGCGCGTTGCTCCTATTGCGGACACAAGAGTTTCTACTAACTTGCACCTGCCAAAATTTGCGCACTCTTGTCTGAACCTAGAGTGCAGCAACCTCTGTTTTCTCAGCATTTTTCGAATTCTATTATTAAACCACGGATGGTCCCTTCCATCCTTAAGCCACTTACTTGGCACATGTCTCCAGGGAATGATTTACAATCAATTCAAACTTTGTCCATAATCCTTCTACGTCCGTCTTATTGGAGCTAAACGATGTCTTTTTATGATCTAAGTGGGATCGTATCAACTACATATCTGCTTTTTCTAGCATAAACACTCTCCTGGCCTTCTTGAAGGGTTTGTTACTTTGAGTAACCACCGCCGCTATGGTACCATCATGATCACTAATCCTTGTTTCCATACTGACACAGTCGATAAGGTCAAGCGTGTTTGTAGGTACAAGATTTACAATTGTTACATTCCGTTTGGATTGTTTAACAGCTTGTTCAAGGCAGTTTTCGGGAAACGTGTTCAGAAGCACTTCGCCATAATGTCTTTCAGTAGCACCTGCAATGAATCGATAGACGTTCCTATCTACACTCGGTTGGTTAAAGTCGCGTACAACTAATATTGCATGATTTGAGTATTTCCGCGACACTGGCAGTGGACTTCACTTCGAGGACTATAAAACTGTCACAGTGCTACCGAGTGATTGGTGAAGACATCCAAAGTTAATTTGAGCTCACCTAGGCTTGTTGTATGCGCCCAAATAACTTCATTGTCACCTCAACAGAGACAATATTTGTATCAACTACCACGAACTCTCCCCCTCCTATGGCGTCTAATCTGTCCTTCCAATAAACGTTCCATGGATCATTAAATATCTCAGAGTTTTCTATTTCAGGTTTCAGCCAGCTCTCGGTCCCGAAATTAATTTGAGAGCTAGAAATATTATAGACGCCTGTAAATTCGGGAACTTTGTTACGAATACTTTGACAATTTGCTGTTATCATTTTGACAGTCAAAGTGTATCTGCTTTGCACAGGATATGATTACGCCTTCTGTGTATCGACGGACAAGCGTTCGTCAGAAGACCTCGAACTACCACCGAACCTAAAAGTCTCCCACGTACGCTCCACAATTACTCCGTTACCCGCATAGCTACTACCTGTGTGTAGTGCACCCTGACCGATATCGGGGAGTCCAACAACTCTACACTCTATAACGCAGGTCCAAAAATATATCGCCCACATCGCCATGACTGTCATAGAATCGACGGAGCCTCTGGTTGAGACTCCCAACTCGGCTCCAAACCAACGGACCCAGATTGGCTATGGGTACGATACTGCAAACCGTGAGTTCTGCTTACACCCCGCGAGCGAGGCCAGCAGTCTTCACCTATTCTGCCCGCCGCCTGTAGGTCACGAGGATGTCTTCAAGACCCAGGCGCCAGGCGTCATTGGTGCCGACATGAGCAACAACCTGAAGACTACTGCACCATGGACCCTCGATAGCCGCAGGCAGGGCCCCCTTTCCATCTCGGATGAGGCCCCCTGGCGGACACACCGACTGCACTTCGGAGCTCTTTCCAGCTCTGGACGTTAGCTTCCCTCATGTGTCTGCTGGGACCCTGATAAAGGAGGGACTAGCAGTCCCCACACAGGGTGAATAAGCGACGCTAATGGTCAGCCTCCGCATTCTCTTTCCTCCTCGAGCTTCACGATCGTGTAACAAGCCGCCACTGACCCTGCGGTGAGCGCGGATCCCACACTTTGGGTACGCTGGAAGGTTCCTCGACAGAATAGCTCATGGACGAGCAAGCGACTATCTCCACTGCCACCACACCCTGAGGCAAAAACCTGCCGACGGCTGACCGTCGGAGAGTCAACAGCTATGGCTCTACAGTCTAACAACCCTACGACAACAAAGGTCAAAAATTAATTATGGTTGTAGTGTTGCTCACGCTGCTAAATATTGCATTTTCGGGGAACAACAAAGTTATATTATGTGGCAGGTGTCATTAGAGCACAGTTAATAAAGTCATTTCTTGAAATAATGGATAAACTAGGCACCCATCTTTTCGTGTTTCCCACGCTGGTCTCGTTGTGAACAAATGGCTCAATAGTTGAAATTCTAGGTAGTGATGATTCCAAGCTCGGATGCAAAGAGGCCGATGTGTTATTCTGCGATATTCAAAAGTTTTATAGATGTGTTTCATAAAACGTCCTTGAAGATTAAACTTTTGCGATGTAAAAAAAGTAATCAGCACTCCGAATTTAAGTTACACTTGTTTTTTATTACTTTTGTTGCAATATCACGTAACTCACAAAACATCACTTCACAATATAAAACATACTTGAAAATATCTTCCTCACTGTTAAAGTTCATATTTTATAAACTGACAACAATTTGCGTCTTTTCAACATGGCGACGAAGACTTGATTCTTTAATAACCGCTTAAGCACCAAAAAATCAGAGTTGCAAGTACGTCTAACATCATAGTGACAAAAGAAAGAATACACATAAGAATAATATCATTGCAATATAAACATATCGATGTATCAAAGTACCTCTCCATTAATGAAATCAAATCTGAATGTTGTCACAGAAATTTGTTAACCATTCTACAGAAACACAGTAGAATATTGCCGGTATCGAGAGGATGAGGTGAGGTGCCGCAATGGTTACGTAATTCAAGTACCATTACAACAGCGAAGCAGTTCAGCGAGTGTGCACCTGCTTGCTTCGACGGTTGTACTTCCTTAGCCGCGGTCCGAACTTGTGGAATAAACGTTCTGCTGTACAGAACCTACAAAATGGAAATGAAGTCCCATGCTTCTTTACAGAGCGTAGGGGAACGATGCGGGAGACCCGCAACGCCTTACTAGGCAAGGTCCTAATGGAGGTGGTTTGCCGTTGCCTTCCTCCGACCGTAATGGGAATGAATGATGATGATGAAGACGGCACAACAACACCCAGTCATATCGAGACAGGAAAAATTCCTGACCCCGCCGGGAATCGAACCCGGGACCCCGCGCTCGGGAAGCGAGAACGCTACCGTGAGACCACGAGGGGCGAGAACCTGCTGCAGACAAAAATTTGTAGGTGATTGCTGCCGCTGGCAAACTTAATCGCAAATTGCAGTGTCTTTGGATGGTTTACAACTCAGTCTGCCCCACATTAATGGTCGTATACATGGTACATACGTGTGCAAAACAAACGCTAACGGTTTCGGTACTCTCGTGTTGACGTTCGGCACTTAGTCGCTCGATGCCGCAGTGAGCGATGCGACGCGGTTCCGTCTCGGGCGTCGGATAACGCAAGCGCGGCGACCCGTCGAAGCGCCCGCGGGCGACTTATCTGCCGCCGAACGAACACGGGAAAACTATTTGTCGTGCGCGTGAACACGCGGCTAGACAAATTGCCCGCCAGCCCGTGAGTAATGCGATTGATATTGGTCGGCGCGCCCGCGCCCCGTCGCAGCCTAGCCGCCCCGCACGACCCCGGCTGTGCGGCCTGTTCCTCACTTCCAGCGAAAGCGTCGGGCGCCGCATCGCGCACCTAGGGGGCGAAGCTGTTCGTGCAAACAGGACAGTTTCTGTCTGTCGTTCGAGAGAGAACTGCTTGGAACCCTCATTAGCCGTTGCTGGAAATGAAACAGCAGACGCGCTCACAAAACTACCCACTTAACGGCGATGAGAGGCAACTTAAAAGGAGCATCAGGTGCAGATATTTTACACGTCCTCGTATTAGTGATCTGAGAGAAGTGCAACTTTGAATGTTAAGGCTCATCCGAATACAAAGGAAGAGATTGTGCCAAAATTAATCCAATAATTGAGACTAAAATCTGACACGAGAAACGTCGATGAGCGAGAACAGTCATATATGGAAGGTAACTTCTTTCCAACTTGCTGAGCCCACCACAGTCTTAACTGTGCGTGAGGCCTTCTGAATCTCACAGCTTGGAAGCAATACGACCAACCATGCAACGTATGCCGCCCCTGTGCCTGGAAGCCGTCAGGTCTCAAGTCGGTGTCGTCATTTAGCAGTCTAGCTGAGTCGCGCAGGAATTAATTTAACAAACACAAAACTTTGAACATAGCTGCTAAGGTTCAGTGACCGGGTCAGAATTATATTAGAACAAATAAGCCCTCGGTCACAAATATTAAGTCAAAATTGACCAGGTTTCGACGCTACTATGAGCGTCGTATTAGAAATCAACTAACTCTTCTAAAACATATTAGGTATATAATTCATTAATAAAATCAAAGTTTGTACTGACTGGAAAGAGAGCAGCCCTCGTTCACTCAAGTGTGAGCAGCCGTTAGCGGCTCGCCATCTTATTGACAACTATTCATGACGTCGCCTTTCCGGCTTAGACTTTTTTTAAATGTGACTTGTAAGTACTGCATCTCTTTCCAGTCAGTACAAACTTTAATTTTATTAACGTATTATATATCTAATATGTTTTAGAACAGTTACTTTAATTCTGAAGACGACGCTCATAGTAGCGTCGAAACCTGGTCAATATTGACTTAATATTTGTGACCGAGGGCTTATTTGTTCTAACATAATTTAACAAACTTTCTGCTCAGGTGTAGCCGAGCGATCCATCCATATATTGTGTTCCGTCCAAGACAAGTACGATTAACTTAAGGCTACTAATGTGAACATCTGACCAATCTCCTTAATCCTAACCATCTCAGACACCCCTTCCATTACTGATATCTTTTCCTGTCAAGATAATAATTCGAATAATGCGTTAATTTTACACCTTCGAGGCGGAGTCGAGTCTCGAAGACATGAAGTTTTAATATATTATTTCTGTACTTCTCACTCTGTTCGCACGAATTTTTGCAGGCAGGTTCTACATACGCATACTGCTGAATGCAGCTGCAAAATTACATCATTATGCGACACACAGTTCACAAGATAAAACGCCGATGCCCGTGAGCGACTGCCCGAGCGGTATCTGCGCCCATCTCGCAGGTGTGAAACGTAGGATTCTATGTGCCTACAAAAACTGCTTAGTTGTAAGCGTAGGCTTCCGCGGCCGTTGTCACTGTCAATAAAATTCCGCAGGGCTGTTGACCGCATTGCCAATAGATAAAACTGTCCGACGTTTTGGCCACTATTGCAAACGGCCTTCCTCAGGTCTTTGTCCTAGCAGTCTAGCTCAGCACAAAGCCCTGAGGGACGCCGTTTGCAATAGTGGCCCAAACGTCGGACAATTTTACATATTGACGATGCGGTCAACAGCTCCAAGGAGTTTCATTGATACAAAAATTAGTTAAAATTAAATGCACTATTTCCATAGGCCTAAGGGTGTTCAGAGATGAGAGGAATCAGAACACTTTTGCGTCATTGGGAGCTTTATGGAATCACCGTAAAATTTCTTATCTGCGACAGAAGAAGAATAATACTCTTATCTGGAAAGTAACAACAATGACGTCGTTCTCCACCGTCAACAAACAGAGAAGAAATTTGAATGGGACAGGGGTCACGTAAGAAAGGGGTGGGGGTGGTGCATGTCAGCATGCCACAGCGTTTTGTTCTGGATGCGTTGCTTTTCTTGATGTATTTCAATGATGTGTCACTAAACGTGATAGATGACAGAAACAATTTTCTCCTTGGAGATGACGCAAGTGTTAATGTAGATGACGTAGGACGTCATATAAAAGAGTAGTAAACAGTGTAGTCAGTAACGTCAGCACGTGGCTTTTAGAGAACAGGGTTAAGTTTAGCTGCAACAAAACGCAGTGCATACAGTTTCTGAACGGGACTCCCGTGAAACAAAAACTTTTCTGTTCCGAAGTGGTTAAACAGTGAGTGAATTCGATAATTTTAAAATCTTAGAATCGATGGTAAATCAAAGGTTCCTTGCAAGTATCACGTTCCAAGATATAGCGCAAAACGTGAATGATACTGTTCTCACTATAAGAATAATCCCCACCGTCTCAGACACTGAAACGCATTAGTTTAATTCTTTTGCGTACATACACCCTCTTACCTTATATGGTGTCATATTTTGGGATAACTCCGTGAACGCATCAAGAATATTCTTTGCCCAGGAAAGGGTTGTCAGAATGATCTGCGTTGTCGATTCACGAATTTAGTGTAGGCATTTATTCAATCCTTTCGAAATTCCAACCCTGCAACCCATGTACGTACATTGCACCAAAGCGTTTGCTGTTGACAGTATTCACTCATTCGCAGGAAACAGCAACATTTATTCAGGTAACATAAAGCGGGAAAACCATATTCACTTGGAAAACACTTCCTGAAGCTATGCACACAAAGGTCTGCACTATTCAGCAGGTTTCCTACTCAGTATGCTTCCAGTAGAACTCATAGGAAAAAACTGAGTGATACATCCCAAGTAATTAATTCGAAGCAAGGCACAAATTTTTTCTTGATGGCCTTCTATGGAGAATTTAACTTAAAACCGCAGTCTCGATTAATGGTGGACTCATATTTCCACTGATTCATTGATGGCGGAGCTCCAAAACAGTTCGACGTATGGGCCACAATTAAATAAAAAATGTTCTAATGTGTGTGAAATCTTATGGGACTTAACTACTGAGGTTATCAGTCCCTAAGCTTACACACTTCTTAACCTAAATTATACTAAGGACAGACACACACACCCACGCCCGAGGGAGGACTCGAACCTCCGCCGGGACCAGCCGCACAGTCCATGACTGCAGCGACTTAGACCGCTCGGCTAATCCCGCGCGGACCACAATTTTCGTATGGTCGTACTTCATCAAAAGCACAGGTGGAAATATGATGTTTGGCGGTAGCGGACTTATTAGCTTGGAGGAGGCAAGTATGCCGCTGATCTTCCATGTTTTCCTGCACTGTGCGCGTCGTTTCTCCTGTCTAAGATTCGTCGCATTCGCACGTAATTCAAAAAATGTTCAAATGAGTGGGAAATCTTATGGGACTTACTGCTAAGCTCACCAGTCCCTAAGCTTACACACTACTTAACCTAAATTATCCTAAGGACACACACCCATGCCCGAGGGAGGACTCGAACCTCCGCCAGGAGCAGCTGCACAGTCCATGACTGCAGCGTTTTGACCACTCGGCTAATCCCGCGCGGCCCGCCCGTAATGCTGTAAACATTTACCTTGCGCAACTCCAAGTTGTTTATAACAGATCCCCATAGCGCCGAGATTTTAGGAAAAGGACAAAAAACTGCTATAACTGTATGTCCTCTTAATATACTGCCAATTATGGCTGAAATATTTCCTATATTTTGTAAATAAGTGGTCGTTTTGAAGCAAAAATAGGCGGAATATTAAGAAAATATGAAGTTAAAGCAGTTTTTCGCATCCCCCCGTGTGCCATATGGATCTTCTGTATGTCAGTTGAGTGCCTTTCCTTTCAGTATTCACTTGAAGATGGCCAGAAGACTCTGCTCCGAAATATCGTGGCAGGAAGTTGCAGATATTTGGCAGTTCGCCCTAAATTTTGTCCAACAATCTGTACGGCGGGAAAGTTTTAAACCTTACAAGACAGTGAAAGTCATACACTGACTCCTTCCATAACCATGTAGCTGTGAATCTAATGTTCCCATAAAAAGTGATAAGAAATAAATAAATATAACTACATAAGAATATGATAAGGAACATTGTGGTATTCGCTTTAAACGTCTTGGACAAATGAGTACAGGTGGATGAGTGCTCGGTCCACATTTTAGTATCCCTGCCCCCACGCCCTCCTGTCCTCACTCACCTCTGTGAGCTATCTCATTTACTATTAGTAAAAGTTCCTGGCAGATTAAAACTGTGTGACGGACTGAGACTCGAACTCGGGACCTTTGTTTTTCGCAGGAAAATGCTCTTCGAGTGAACTACACAGGTTTAGTAAAGATGGTGTTGTGACCAACACTGTATCCTACATAGCCACTGAGTCTTCAGTAATCTTGATTTGAAGATAGTTGTCAATCAACAGAAACCAGTTATCAGCTAACTGTAATTTTACATTACATAGCGATCAGTACCACTAAAAACTTTAAGAATAACTAGTGACAAGATTCTCATATTTTATGGCATTTACGAAGCATCGAATGTTCCCTCCCTCGAGTTGCAAATGAGGGGGACAGGTACGATAGGTTTAATAACGAAATATCATGCAACAGTATTGTTTGCGTGCGCCTCTGTTCACTGTGCATGCTCGATATATCAATAGTTAACGATTTTATCGCGACACTCGCAAGTGTTGTGGTGGCGCTGCTATAGCGACAGAGGTACTGCGTGGATACTTTATTGTTTAACGCGAGTGGGCGTGCGTGCTATCGGCCCAGATGGATATATTGACGGCAGTGGCGAATGTGTATTTGCATGTTATATGAGCAATCGATGGCCCTCCACCTACTTCCGGGAAAATGTGCTGGGTCGCTGAGGTAAACAACTCGTTGTATGTTGGCACTGTACTACGAGTGCCAAGCGGGCGTTCACATTGAAATGATTTATTTCCATTTTTTGCTGCCCATGCGTTGTATAGATTCCGAGCGACAGGTTACATAGTACACAACATCGAAATGAGAACCTGGATAAGCGTCTCTCGTCGCCCACCCACTGCCAGTGGCGCTGTTCGAGCACTAAGGACGGGGACAGCTCGAAGTACCCTAGGTATCCCGGTCAAGTCTCCACACAGTACATTGATGTAACCAATCACTGATAGTCGAGACACCGTACATTCATGTAACCTATCACTTATAGTCGAGACACCGTACATTGATGTAACCAATCACTGATAGTCGAGACACCGTACATTCATGTAACCTATCACTGATAGTCGAGACACCGTACATTCATGTAACCTATCACTTATAGTCGAGACACCGTATACTACGCAGAAGAGTGAAAGGAATCCTTGATAGGCAACGCTAAAGGCAAAGCACGTCGCCATGTTCTTTCTCCACTAGCATTTAGCCATATAGAATTGTGGTACAGTCCCTGGGGAGTATTCAGGGAGCGAGAAAGTCCTGTGACAAGTTGAAGCATTGTGTAGGCCTGTAGTCTTTGCTCCGATAACGCACGGAACGAAGGTATCCAAGTTCTCTACTCGACGAGACGCCCAGTCTTATTCTTTCAGGCAAAATCGAGGTATACTGCAGTACCAATTTTACTGATGTGAGTAAGTATACATACGTGTATTTTGACATGCATGCTACCGGAGGATGGAACTGACTAGTGCGTTTGGGTTAAAAGTACAATATTTGTACATTTATTTATAACACGAATAAATATCGTCATACTGATAGAGAGTTTGTCTGATCACACCAACTGGCTACAACCAACGGATTCACAAAAAGACTGCTTCAAAGATTAAATATCAATACAGCAGCAAATTGTTAATAAAGCCTGAGATTAACTAAAATTTAAATGATTTTAGCTTCATAATTACGACTACTTCGAATCAGCTGGCTATAGCAACCTGACTCATAAACGGCATGCTTCCAAAATAAAATATTAACAACAGCAACGAATGATTAATCGGCGACTCCGATTAAATAAAATTTAAGTGATATCACATTATAATGGAAACAACATTAGCTTAAGAAAATGGGATGATGGAAGACAACTGCAGAAATACTCTACAGTGAGTCTAAAAGATTAAATTTTAACTTAAATACTGAAACAATTAAAAACATTAGCTTCCCTTTTGAAGGAGAAGGGAATTTACCGTCCGAAAACTGCCATAAACATGTATCTTGGTATACGAACCTCATTTCACATCAGCACATACAAGGCACATGAAAGTACCACAGACACTAACATGAAATAGTTTAGTATTAGAAACAGAAGAGTCTTATTCTATTAATAACGTAAGCTACTCCTTGGGCACACGACCAGTATAACTCCATCGTTAGTCATAACGCGTAAAAACATGTACAAAACCAACTGCCCTACTGGCAACATAGAATCGGCAGAAAAATATGTATCCTGTACAGAAAGCATAATACGCTGTGGACAGCCACGTCACACCTTCAATAGCTAACACAGTCTGTCGACGAACTGTCTGTGGATGGTCATAAGATAATGCCGATTACAGTAGACACCATATTACAGTATCTGTTAAGTGTGGACGTATGATACCTTAGCTTCTCCAGGCGTTATCAGTGTTCAATTGCTTAGGCTGATGCAGCCGGGTGACGTAGTCGACAACCATCGGTATCTCGACATGTGACCAACCTGTCATTTTCTAGGCAAAATTGCAGCAATTAAGCGCTTGCTAGTGAATTTAAAACGTCGGCTTGCAGAGGAATTCCGGAAAGATAACACACACACAAACACACACAATGTAAACACTAGTGCTACCACACTACCCAAAGATGACGTACGCCAGACGTGATTATTACTAACCATTCGGTGAGGCACAAAATTATCTGGGTCACCTAGAAGATGAGGGTTTATTAGACATAGTATAATTAATAGTGATGTTATTAAGTGTCTTTGCTTTTTTACTGCTCTTTCCCTTGTCAAAAAACACAAAATACTGTGATCAAAAATATCCGGACACCCGGCTGAAAATTACTTACAAGTTCGTGGCTGATCCACCGGTAATGCTGGAATTCAGTATGGTGTTGGCCCACTCTTAGCCTTGATGACAGCTTCCAGTCTCGCTGGCACACGTTCAGTTAGGTACTGGAAGGTTTCTTGAGGAATGTCAGGAGTGCTGCTCTGAGGAGAGATATCGATGTCGGTCGGTGAGGCCTGCCACGAAGTCGGCGTTCCAAAACATCCCAAAGGTGTCCTATAGGATTCAGGTTAGGACTCTGTGCAGGCCAGTCCATTGCACAGATGTTCTTGTCGTGTAACCACTCCGGAACTGGTCGTGCATTATGAACAGGTACTCGATCGTGTTGAAAGATGCAAGCGCCTACCCCTAATTGCTCTTCAACAGTGGGAAGCAAGAAGGTGCTTAAAACATTAATGTAGGCCTGTACTGTGATAGTGAAACGCAGATCAAAGACGCGTGCAAGCCCCCTCCATGAAAAGTACGACCACACATAATAATACCACCTCCGAATTTAACTGTTGGCACTATACAAGCTGGCAGATGACGTTCACTGGGCATTCGCCATACCCACACCCTGCCATCGGATCGCTACATTTCGTACCGTGATTCGTCACTCCACACAACGTTTTTCCAATGTTCAATCGTCCGATGTTTGCTCTCCTTACATCAAGCGAGGTATTTACCGGCGTGATGTGTGGCTTACGGGCAGCCGCTCGACCATGAAATTCAAATTTTCTCTCCTCCCGCCGAACTGTCATAGTACTTGCAGTGAATACTGATGCAGTTTGGAATTCCTGTGTGGTGGCCTGGATAGATGTCTGCCTGTTACACATTACGACCCTCTTCAACTGTCGGCGGTCTCTGTCAGTCAACAGACGAGGTCGGACTGTACGATTTTGTGCTGTACGTGTCCCTTAACGTTTCCACTTCACATCGGAAACAGTGGACCTGGGGATGTTTAGGAGTGTGTAAATATCGTGCACAGACGTATGAGACAAGTGACACAAAATCACCTGACCACGTTCGAAGTCCGTGAGTTCCGCAGAACGCCCCATTCTCTTCTCTCACAACGTCTAATGACTACTGACATCCCTGATGTGGAGTACCTAGCAGTAGGTGGCAGCACAATGCACCTAATATTAAAAAAAAGAAAGTATGTTTTTGGGGGTGTCCGGGTACTTTTGATCACATAGAGTATTTTTGCGGAATTGCTCTGCAAGCTGGGGATCTAAATGCCCTTGCACTGTGCTTACTTCCTGCGGTTCTGCCTAGAAAATGACAGGGTGACCACCTGTCGAAGTATCGAAGGTTGTCGATTACGTCACCCTGTTGGTTCAAATGGCTCTGAGCACTATGGGACTTAACATCTATGGTCATCAGTCCCCTAGAACTTAGAACTACTTAAGGACAGCACACAACACACAGTCATCACGAGGCAGAGAAAATCCCTGACCCCGCCGGGAATCGAACCCGGGAACCCGGGCGTGGGAAGCGAGAACGCTACCGCACGACCACGAGCTGCGGAATCACCCTGTTGCTTTCCCATTAAGTTATTTGATTATGGACATAGTATGACTCCACCTGCCTGACGTGCAAGGAACACCACACAGCAATCAGTACCCATAAGGCACAGTTTCCAATGTCTGCAGACTGCTCAGCTCAGCAGACCCACAAATACTGCTGTGTATGCGAGCGACCTCACACAACCTCTCTGGACTTGGGGCCAAGCAACTACCGGTGGCCGACCAACACTCCTCCCTCACAGCACTCTGCATTGGCAGATAAACCTGTCCTCTGCCACTCATGCCACGGTAGTCAACGAGAAAACACAGGCAGTAGCGCTAGCCCAAGAAAAACAGGCGAAATAGTGCCACACTTGGCCCGATACAACGAATTGTATTATTTCGTGGTATCCGAGTAAGTAACAGGGTTGTGATAACAGAGGTATTTACGCACTAGGATAGCAGAGTACCAATGTTTTGCTGATGCACTGGCTCACAAACGAGAGGTATAGGCTTTAGCGCACCAGTATTGAAAAACAGTTACGAGTGTTTCTAAGTGAACAAGACAAAAGACCCTGACGGAAATACACGTAGATTGTACAGTGAATAACCCACAAATATAGCTCCTTTCCTAGCCCATATTTACTGTCACTCTCGTGTGCGACAAATAGTTCTGTTCTTCTGGAAAAGAGCGGTAAAAACTCTTGTTTACAAAAATGGAAGCAGATAGGATGTACAAAATTACAGATCGACATTGTTGACATCTGTCTGTTGCAGGTGTCTTGGAGCAAAGTCTTAGTCAAACTTTATGACAGCCCTGGAGGGACACAAACTTTTGTTAGAGCAACGACATGACTTCAGGGAAAAAAAACCGTTTGTACCAGAGGAAGTTTTCTTTACATATGATATCATACAAACAATAGATGCCAGTAGATTCTCTCTACGAAGATTTCAGAAAAGCATTCGACTCTGTACCACATAGTGGATTACGAACCAAGATACAGGGATGCTGAGTAACCTTATATTGTAAATGGATCGAGGAATATTTAACGAACTGAACACAGAACGTTATACAGAAAGGCCAATGTTCAACACAAGCGAAAGTAATATCGGATGTCGCCCTAAGAAGCGTAGGAAGACCTCAAGAAAGTGTTTATAGAAAATTAATCAGGCGTAGTCAGAATTACTGGAAAATTGATCGCAGGTGAACTTTTGTGTACAGGAACCCATCGTCGTTGGACGATCGTAAAGAATCGCAGAAAGACTTGGACAAAATTTTCCCTGGGTGTAGTGAATAACTGCCTTTAGACGTGGATAACTAACTATAGCTAGCAAAAAATAACCGGACAGTATTCCATTGCAGAAGTTGTGGTGATCATTTAGTGCATGTCGCATGGTACTAGTATTTAAGCCTAATGCTGAGACGCGATATGAAATGAAATGATCAGTACTCAAGAGCAGTCACACACTTAAGTGGAAGCAATTTACTTAGCATATCACAGTCTTGATTCCAGAAGGTTTGCTCCACTGAGAATGCTGATTATACTTTCACTCATCTAACAGTACAAGCCTGAAATAACTGTATATCGCCGGTTGGTATTTTTTCGTGAGCTCTCCAAGTCGTTAGATTGTTTTGATTATGTTACGCTCTTATAAAGACTTCAGTTTTATGGAATTAATGATTTTACAAACAACTCTTAATCTGCCAGGAAGTATCATATCAGCGCACACTCCACCGCAGAGTGAAAATCTCTTTCTGGAAACATCCCCAAGGCTCTGGCCAAGCCATGTCTCCGCAATATCCTTTCTTCCAGGAGTGCTAGTTCTGCAAGGTTCGCAGAAGAGCTTCTGTGAAGTTTGGAAGGTACTGGCAGAACTGATGCCGTGATGACGATTCGTGAGTCGTGCTTAGGAAGCTCAATCGGTAGAGCACTTGCCCGTGAAAGGCCAAGGTCCCTTTGCCCGCATCTCGTGGTCGTGCGGTAGCGTTCTCGCTTCCCACGCCCGGGTTCCCGGGTTCGATTCCCGGCGGGGTCAGGGATTTTCTCTGCCTCGTGATGGCTGGGTGTTGTGTGCTGTCCTTAGGTTAGTTAGGTTTAAGTAGTTCTAAGTTCTAGGGGACTGATGACCATAGATGTTAAGTCCAATAGTGCTCAGAGCCATTGAGCAAAGGTCCCCAGTTCGAATCTCGGTCCGGCACACGATTTTAATCTGCCAGGAAGTTTCGAGTTCAGTATCATATGCTCAGTAACAAAAAATGTCTGGCAGGTAGCGAAGAAGTTTTAAATCCAAAATAATTTCTCCTGGAAAGCTCCTTTTATTCCACGGACGAATGTGTACTCGAAAACTGGTAGCCAGTAAAAAAAGTGCAGCTACACGAGTAAGACTACAAATAATAATGTGTTCATTAATGATAACACTAATCATGTACATGTATCCTGTAAATTGACTCGTTCCACATGATTTTTCCACATGATTTCGATAACAGAATCGTTCAAATGTTCTAGGGGGCATGTAACTAACTGTCTGTCAGGGAAGTCGGATGGAAGACTTAGGTTTATTGTAGAGCTGTTAGAAAGGACACTGAATCTGCAAAAGAAGTTGCGTATATGAAGCTAGTGCGTCCAGTAGTAGAGTACTGTTACGGTGTTGGGCGTCCTTGCCCAGTAGGCATGACAACAGGCATCGAGCGAGCTGCTATGATCGTAACGTGTCGGTACAGCCAACACGAAAATGTACAAATCGCTCGAGAAATTTAAATTGGAATCCTTGGGACAAATAAGAGGTAGTACAAACGATTAAAAGAATATATTTACTGTTACGATTCACTGTTTATTTATCTACAGAATGCGTTTCAGAGGTTTGTACGTCAATCGTCAGTTGGATGTGTGTGGTTTAATTGGTTTTTAAGTGTTGTGTTACGACTTTACAGTAACCTATGGCACTCTCTAATAGAGAAAGAAAAATATATTTCAGGACATGGCTCACAGTCTCATTGAGGTCTTTCACTAAAGGAAGAATGAGTGTCTAGGAATAGCGTTTCATTTTTCTCTACTAGACAGTGCCGCAGGTTAGACTAAACTGTTTTATGTTCCGGACATCCGCAGCTGTTGAAAGGCATGGCATTAGAAAGAGTTCCGCCAACAGCTGGTAAAATTGTTGTTTATTAAATTTAACCGGTTTTATCGGCCTATAACCTCATCATCATTTACAACCTACATGGTAAAAATCAAAACACAAAGAGGTCACACTTTGGGGATGTTAAAATCGATAAAGGAATGTCTAAAATTCACTGATCAGCCAGAAAATTATGACCACCTACCTAATAGCCGGTATATCCACCTTTGGCACGAATAACAGCAGCGACGCGTCGTAGCATGAAAGCAATGAGGCCTTGGTACTTCGCTGGAGAGAGCTGGCACCACATGCAGACACACACATCTCCTAATTCCCGTAAAGTCCGGGGAAGGAGACGATGAGCCCTGATGCCACGTCCAATCACATCCCAGATGTGTTCGATCGGGTTCATATCAGGGCAGTTGTGGGGCCAGCACATCACTTGGAACTCGCCACTGTGGTCCTCCAACCACTCCATCACACTCCTGGCTTTGTGACGTGGTGCATTGTCTTATTGAAAAATGCGAGTGCAGTCGGGAAATGTGATCGTCAGGAAAAGTTGTATTTGGTTTGCAACCAGTGTACGACACTCGTTGGCCGTCATGGTGCCTTGGACGAGTTCCACTCGACCCATGGATGCGCATGTGAATGTTCACCAACCATAATGGAGCCGCCGCCAGCTTGTCTCCGTCCCACAGTATAGATGTGAAGGAGCTGTTCCCTCGAAGACGACGGATTCGCGCCCACTCATCGGCACGATGAAGAAGGTACCATGAAACGCTGTGCCCATTTCAGCCGTAGTTGTCGATGTCGTTGAGTTAGTATAGGCACATGTATGAGTCATAGGCTGCGGAAGCATATCGTTAGGAGTGTTCGGTGGACTGTGTGTTCAGACACACCTGTGCTCTACCCAGCACTGAAGTCTGGTGTTAGTTTCACCACAGTTCGCCGCTTACCCTGTTTCACCAGTCTGCTCAGCCTACGACGTCCGACGTCTGTAATGAGGGGTGGCCGCCCAACCCCACGACGTCTGGGCATGGTTTCACCGTGGTTTCGCCAAGTGTCGAAGACACTCACCAAAGCACTCGTCTAACACTCGACAAGTCTTGCGGTCCGAAATGCTCGTGCTGAGCCTCTGGGCCATCACAATCTGCCCTCTGACAAATAGATCGGGCGGCTTCCCCATTCCACACACGGAAAGCACGCTCACTGATACTACAAGCATCGTGTTTGTATGTAACAGTGATTCCTCTTCAGGTGACGCTGCTATGGCATGGACGTGTTTATATCGATGACAGGTCGATCGTCAAACGTTCCGGCTGATCAGTGCATACTCACTACGTTGAAAGATCATAGGCATACCCACTGCTAAAAGTCATAATTTAATATTCGGTGAATGTTGGCAGTACTATAGAGAGCGAAAGTTAAGCAGGCTTATAGTACATTACATGCTATTGACTGCCCTAATATATATATATATATATATATATATATATATATATATATATATATATATAGGGCAAACCGGTACGTCATTTCGAATATCATTCCAGGAACATCTTAAATAATCTCCGACATGCATTAACAGAGCACCTACGCAATGAGGGGCAATTTTCATAAAAATGAAAAAAAGCCAAAATTTGAATATTTTTAGATATAAGAACGAAAATAACAGTTGACGTTGAATAACCAATTAAAATCAAAGCACTATTGCTTTCCGGGTAATTTCGATTGCTTATAAGGTTAGGTGTTAGTACATAATAAGATTCTGTATTATTCTCGCTTGTAAACGTAGCGGCGCAGCGCTCATGGTCATGAGCGTATGACGCCACGCTGTCCACATCGAGGCCCACGAGAAAGACCGACCCTGGCGCGTACGTCACACCACGTGACACTGCGGGTCTTACGAGTGCCAGCAGCCGTCTCATGTGTCGAGCGAGTAGCTATTTCATTCGAGCTTCATAATTCTGTGCTGCGTATTTAAATGCATGCAAGTTATAGATAGTATACGACAACATTAAAACCTTACGTTGGTACGTTTTGAATTAAGTGCTTATTTCCTGTGGGCTCTACATGGAGCCGAGCGTTTACGAAGTGTAGTGGATAAGCCTACTAGTGTGGCGTCACAAGCCAGTTGCAGGGCCCGTATATATCGTTGGTTCCGGTCCACACGGATAGCTAACGTTCCGTCTGCCAGGTAGTCTCTCTTTGTTGTTCGCGTGGGCTACTCTTGCTGTGAAATGTCGCGTGACTCCCATCGGGTAGACCTTTCGCTTGGTGCAAGTCTTTCGATTTGACGCCACTTCGGCGACTTGCGCGTCGATGGGGATGAAATGATGATGATTAGGACAACACAACACCCAGTCCCTGAGTGGAGAAAATAACCGACACAGCCGGGAATCGAAACCGGGCCATTAGGATTGACATTGTGCCGCGCTGACCACTCAGTTACAGGGGGCGGACTGCTTTTGCTATGCCCAACACCGAGATGTCTTGACGTCGCACGGCTAAGACACTGCCTACTGATACATTCCACATAGTAATTAGCATATTGCGCGGACTAATCACGTTAGCAGTGACATTTTTCAAAGCCAATCTGGCCCGTTTAGAGACGTCTACCGTCCACTCTCTATAAAATGTTTCTCGTTTTTTTCTTTTTCGACATAGGCAAATTTTTAAATATCGCTCTGCTACCGCAGGTTTAACCAAATGGTTCAAATGCCTCTGAGCACTAGGGGACTTAACATCTGAGGTCGTCAGTCCCCCAGAACTTAGAACTACTTAAACCTAACTAACCTAAGGACGTCACACACATCCATGCCCGAGGCAGGATTCGAACCTGCGACCGTGGCAGTCGCTCGGTTCCGGATTGAAGTGCCTAGAACCACTCGGCCACCGCGGCCAGCCCAGGTTCAATCTAATAGCAATTTGTCCTAGGTGAATGGGGCATGACTTCGTTACTTTACGCTCGTCAAAACAATGACAACGTTTACTGAATGTTCTTTGACTTGGAGCGGTGGGTATGATTACGATCTTCTAAGGTGGTGATTGCATTTTATACATTCCCTTATTAATTTTAACATCCACGAAATGTGGTGACATCGTACTTTGCTTTTCACCATGTATGTTGCACCTGATGATGTGGCTTTAGGTAGCGAAAACGCATGTGGTTTAATAAACAACAATTTTACCAGCTGTTAGCGGAATTCTTGCTCATATTTTGGCTATACTAAAGTCGTAACATAAGACTTACATACAACGCTAATCCCCGTAAGTCCACCTAATGACGGAGGTTTAAACCGTCGAAAAACGTTGTGGAAAGAAATACTCGCAAACTTGGCTGGTAAGAATAAACTTCTTTCATTCACTAACAGTCACGGTGAAGCCCAAACGAAAAAGGTTCGTATTTAAAACATATTAGATAAACTTAGAGCGCCTGTATTCGAATAAGACCCTGTTATTATTTTGTTGTCCCATAATATATCTCACACAGAGATCACGCGAATAAGATAAGACAGAGTTGAACGTGTATGGAGGCTTATAGGCAGCCACTTTCGGTTTGCGCAATAAGCGGGTGTAATAGGAAAGATGTACCCTTCGCCAAACTGTGTACGGTGACACGTTTATGTACGGGGGATTGGACAGGAATATGCAAACACTATGAGAAATGCATGCATAAATAAAGATGCTAGGCAAGCCAGCAGAATGCGTGTTGCATGCAATCTCGATCGGCGCCTGTACAGTGTCCTCAGTACGTTACAAGTACCAATTTTGGTTAGAACAGAGTCCTGCGTAGTTGTGAAAACATTATGTAGGAAGTAAGTGAATTAGATCGCAGGTAAATTACTGGTGCTCTGTAAGTAGGCTGTTTGGGTTTTTATGTTGGTAACACCACGTAGCGCTGTATGAAAATCACTGACTGCGCTGCGTGCAGTCTGTGGCTGGTTGGAGTCATTGTTGAAATATTGGCCTCTGTAGTGTTGAACAGTTGGATGTGAACAGCGCGTACCGTTGGGCAGTTGGAGGTGAGCCTCCAGCAGTGGTGGATGTGGAAAGAGAGATGCCAGAGTTTTGAGAGGTTACTATAAGCGGACGGTCTGGACGCGTGTGGGCCGGAAAAAAAGAAAATTTGTAAAGATATATATATATATATATATATAAAGACTTTTTAACATTATTAAGATAAATACATTGTTTGTTCTCTATCAAAATATTTCATTTGCTAACTATGCCTATCAATAGTTAGGGCCTTCAGTAGATAGAATATTTTATTTAGCTGCCAGTATTGGCGCTCCTGTATTGCAGTAATTCGAGTAACGAAGATTTTAGTGAGGTAAGTGATTTATGAAAGGTATAGGTTAGTTAGGGCAATTCTTTTGTAGGGATTATTGAAAATCAGATTGCGTTGCGCTAAAAAATATTGTGTGTCAGTTTAGTGATGATCAGAATAAGTAAAGAGAGAACTGTCTGCGTACGTTCAATTTTACTTTGTATCAAATAACGTAGAAGTTTACTAGCACAGTCATTCATAATTTTTTCAAGGGGACGTTTCAGCTCGTATGGTAATTGCTTCAGTAAACAACGGAGGCGAAGTGTTCGGTGTTTGAAGATGCAGTGTATCGGATATTTATATTGCATACAGGGAAAGCGGATGTGCATAATGCGTTAAATCACAACGTAGACTAAAGTACGGGTTCAGTGACCATGGCAGACAGTCATTGAAGAGAACTGGCGAAAAATAAACTGATAACAGCTGCAAAATTCACTTCAGAACGAAATTTTGCGCTCGCAAATCCTATCAGCAACAAAATGTGCAGGAAGATTAAGAAGCAGGGAATTGAAGACCGAACTGGAATTCAAAAGCCACTCATCAGTGATGCAAATGCTTGTAACAGGGAAACTGGTGTCGGAGCCATGAGGCCTAATCTGTGGTGAAATGTAACAAAGTCATTTGGTCTAATGAGTGTTGTTTCACATTGGTTGCTACTTCTGGCCAAGTGTACGTCCGAAGAGTGAAACACGGGGGTGGGGGTTAGGTGGTCATTTGGACAACCATATCATGGTGATCCAAGGTTTCCTTGGTTTCTCGGCTAGGTAGCATTTCCGCCAAGAATTGTGACCATTTGGGCTGACCCCATGCTACATTGTTCTCCCACCAATGGCGATGATGTGTTTCGGGATGACAAGGACCCTGCTCACACAGCTCACAGCGTCCAGGACTGGTGTTTTGAGCTCAACGGCAAATTTTGGCATCTCCCCTGACCAGCAGAGAGCCTGCTTTGGAGAGGAGGGTGTATGACTGCTATCCATCAACGTTACCTGAAGTTGCCACTATTTTACAGGAAGAATGGTGTAATATTCCCACGAATACGATCCAGGATATGTATGTCTCCATTCCGAGACCACTGGAAGTTGTTTCAAATGCTAACTGGTTTCTTACATGGTATTGGTTATGGTAATGTGCGGCCGGCCGCTGTGGCCGAGCGGCTCTAGGCGCTTCAATCCGGAACCACGACTGCAAGTATACTTTTGGACGACAACACCACATTTCCCCAGTAAAATGCAGTTACACGCAAATCTACGTGCCCTTCTATATTTAGTTTGCCACCTCATTGTGTGTTTTGAAGGGTATTTTTTCTCTTCTCTGTTTTACTCGCTAATTCTGCAATGGAACAATGAATATCGTTAGGCATCCATATTAGCTCTATCTTTTCAGATTTTCTCGTTGTCTTTTCTCCATTAGACATATGTGGGAGGAAGTAACGTGTCGCTTGCCTCTTCCTGGAAAGTACGGAATTCCAGCAGGTTCGAATCCTGCCTCGGGCATGGATGTGTGTGATGGCCTTAGGTCAGTTAGGTTTAAGTAGTTCTAAGTTCTAGGCGAATGATGACCTCAGAAGTTAAGTCGCATAGTGCTCAGAGCCATTTTGAACCTCAGATGTTAAGTCACATACTGCTTGGAGCCATTTGAACCATTTTTTTGGTAGTGTGTGGCGTTTCTCGTGTTTCCGTATTTTTGTTTAAATCCCGTACATCTACTTATGTGGAGAAAAATAATGTGAATTAAAATTTGTGTAGCACCTAGGTAATATACAGGAAACACAAGTGAGATAGAAATAATCACATTTAAACTACGTATGCTAGTATTATTAAGTTACATTCGATATCACATTTTGGTCACATATACCGGCAATGCGAAATGTGTAACGTTACAGTCGAGACAGGAAATATGGTAGGCGTGGAAAAACAGGTGACAAAACGCCTACAAAAGGCCAGCCCTCAGTAGTCGATCAAAGCAGCCACTTACCACAAGTCGTAGTCCATGACTTTGACTCCAGTCATTGTATGATCACACTGCGGCAACCATTCGAGATACAGGCAAACACAATACATCATTTTAAAGAACTCAACGTGTACATCAATAAGACTCGAAGTCTGCCTCTGTCAAATTATGTGTTTCATTAAAATTACTAAAGAAGTAATGGACAAATATTGTAAAATTAATAACTGTTTAATCGAAAGATAGAGAACGGTGATCATGGTGTCAGATTAAAGAGTTCACGTAAACGCATCTGCAAGTATACTTTTGGACGACAACACCACATTTCCCCAGTAGAACGCAGTTGTACGCAAATCTACATGCCCTCCTATATTTAATTTGCCACCTCACGGTGTGGGCTGGAGGGTACTTGTTGGTCCACCATAATTTGTTCTCTTCCCTCTTTTACTCGCTAATGCTGCATCGGAAAAATGAATATCGATACGCATCCATATGAGCTCTGTCTTTTCAGATTTTCTCGTTGTCCCTTCTCCATTAGACGCATGTGGCAGAAAGTAACGTGTCGCTTGCCTCTTCCTGGAATGTACGGAATTCTAGCAGTAAACTTCTCCAGTATGCACAACGCCTCTGTTATAATGACTTTCATTGGCCTTTGTTGAGTACTCCCAAAACACTGTTGTGCTTCTTACACGGTTCCATGACGTAAAGCGCCCCTCTCCGTTGACACTTCTTTATCGCTTCTTCAAATCCAGCCCGATAGCAGTCCCAGATTAATGAGCAATGCTCAAGAATCGCTCGAAAGAGTATTTTGTAAGCCACTTCTATCCTAGAATGAAATTTTCACTCTACAGCGGAGTGTGAGCTGATATGAAACTTCCTGGCAGATTAAAACTGTGTGCCGGACCTAGACTCGAACTCGGGACCTTTGCCTTTCGCGGGCAAGTGCTCTACCAACTGAGCTACCCAAGCACGACTCACGCCCCCGTCCTCACAGCTTTAATTCCGCCAGTACCTCGTCTCCTACCTTCCAAACTTCACAGAAGCTCTCCTGCGAACCTTGCAGAACTAGCACTCCTGGAAGAAAGGATATTGTGGAGACATGGCTTAGCCACAGCCTGGGGGATGTTTCTAGAATTAAATTTTCACTCTACACCGGAGCGTGCGCTGATATGAAACTTCCTAGCGGATTAAAACTGTGTGCCGGACCGAGACACGAACTCTGGCGCGAAAGGAAAGGGTCCCGAGTTCGAGTCTCGGTCCGGCATACAGTTTCAATCTGCCAGGAAGTTTCACTTCTATCCTGAATGAATTATATGTCTTTAAGATACTTCCAATGAATATCATCTTGATATCCGGTTTTCGTACGGTTTTTCTTTCGCGGTCATTCCTGTGTAGGTCACGCCCGAAGTTAACACCCGGGTACTGTACAGTCTTTGATGTTTCCAGTGATTTATCGCCAATAGCTCAGTCGGACAGCAGTGGATCTCTTCGTCTGTCTATAAGCATTAAGTTACGTTTATTTACGTTTACAGTGAACTGACAGTCGATAATCTGCGGGTCATATGTCTTTCACTAAAGTCTTTCAACCTTCTCGCAGACAACTGTATCGTTGACTAACAGACTCCGACATTATCCACTGGATCATTGAAATATATTGTTAACAGTGAAGGCCCTATTCGACAGTATTTGGGTTACTCTCGAAATGACCTGTGCAGTTGTCGATGTCGCCCGCTTAAGAATGACTTGTTCAGTCCATGCGTAAGAAGTTCTAAATTCAGTAAAAATCTTGTTCGATACTCAGTTAATTCGCATTTTATTCACTAACCGATAGTTAGCTCCCGTGTGTCGTATGGAAAGAAAGGAACTCAGCAACAACCTGGGCACCGCTTTCTATGCTGTTCTGCCTCTCACTGACGAATATAGCGACCTGAGTTATTAAGATGTCTGTTTGCAGAATCATTGGAGAGCAGATTTTCATTTTGCGTAAAGATTGTAATGCGTGAGCACAAAGCAATTTCTCGTTAGGAGCCGAGGAAATTCCACAAATGAGCGATAAATGCCACTTCTGCGCTCGTATGATGACTGAAAGGAGGAACCGCTTTACAATCCCCCTCGGCGAGGCAGCCTCTGGGGATCGAATTCAGTGTTTCGGCCTTTTGACTGTCATCCTCTGTTTCGGTGCCAGTACGATTGCTGGCCGTCTGCCTGGCGGATTTCGATCCACTTACTGACTGTAAGTAATACGTTAACTCTAAGATAATTCTCATTATTGTTCCGTCTCAGCTGCACGTTTTTATTAGATTACGTATTTCGATCACTCTGGATCATCTTAAAATTTAAGTAGTTTCGACAGCAACCCGTCTTGTCTATTCGGAACAACGTAACAGGGTCTGACCCTGATATGTCGTTCTGTGTAAGTAAGACGTGTTGCTGACGCAACGACTTACGTCTGAAGATGATCCAGAGCGATCGAAAAATGTAATCTAATTAAAAATGTGCAACTCCATCGGAACAAAAGGCGATAGTGAATTATTTTAAATATCTGCACAGTTACTGAATCTCTCAAGACGATCGTGTCGCCTATATATCACTTTCGAACTCGTTTAACGCTTCTTTCATTGCTTTGTTCAGCTTTTGTTTCCTAACCTGGGTTCGTTTTTGCTTACACCTGTGATGAAGCTCTCTAAACAGCCTTCACTTCATGGTCCTCTTTCCTCTTCATAGGGACCAAGCAGAAAAAAGGTGTTTGTTTTGACAACGATAGTGGTAAAAAAAGAAGTTTATTTAATTTCCACTTTCTGTCTTGAAGAATTTTGCATTGCTTCATTGTAAGGAAATACCGATACTTGAAAGTGCTAATTTCAGTTTTTTTTGTAGATTACATGATGCTTATAATTTCCTACGAGCCAGAATTATGCATTAGTTTTATTCTGGATACTGTTTTTGACACTCTTGACTGGAATACAAACTTTTTCATTCTGAAGGTAGCAAGGGTGAAATATAGGAAGCGAAACGTTACATACAACCTGTACAGAAACCAGACTGCAGATGGACATGAAAGGGAAGCAGTAGTTGAAGAGGGAGAGAGACAGGTTTTTAGTCCATCCCCATTGTTATTAATCAAAGGCAATCTGGAAGGAGGGATTAATTTTCAGGGAATAGAAATAAAATCTCTTAGCTTTGCTGATGATGATGTTATTCTATCAGGGACGCCAAAGGTCTTGGAGGATGGGTTGAACGTAATGGTATCTTGAAATGAAGTTATAAGGTGAATATAAGAAATAGGGCAGTCAAATGTAGTAGAATTAGGTCAGACGATACTGACAGAAGTAGATTATGAAATTGGACACTAATAGTGTGTCTCATTTGGTCTTAAATACAGAATGACTATATCCGAAAGCTTTGTCCACAGTGACTGTAGCCGGCGCACGTAGTGGTCTAGTAGTAAGGTACCACGTATGTCAGTTGTTTTCCTGACGTCCCTCAACAATTCAACTAAAACCTATCTCGAAGATCCTTCAGTTATGTATAACTTTCAGCTATGATGTCACAGACGACATACTCTGTCATTCTTCGTTGCAAGTACGAACGTTGGAGCCCGTAATATTGCATAATACAAGAGAGGTGAATTTTCAGCATATTTCAGAAGTAAAAGGGTTTAAACGATTGATGGATTAGACGAGACACATGTTACACCCACGTAAGCATTTAATTCGAATAATGATAAGTGTCTGACGTCCAAGTTTTGATTAGGGGTAGATGGACATTGGGACTCGGCCGAACCCTTTCAACGGAGCCAACCCGGAATTCGCACTAAAATGATTTAGGGAAATTACAGGAAAGCTAATCTAGATAGCCGAACGGGTATAGGGATCGCCATCGCCCGAAGTACTTAATGTTCCATATCCTAACTCGGTCGTTTTAATATGATCTTACTAAATACGTAATTCATTAAAATGTATTTGGGCATATTGATTTAGTTGTTCTGAACTCTTTTTTCTACGGAAGATATTAAACAGCAATTTTTGTAACATTGCGATAACTAGGAGACAAGCAAAGCAACCAGTTACGCTCCCATAATATGGTGTGAGGTCACCATGATTGTCACCTGCATGGCACAGTTTCATTGTGAATACCAGCGAGTATGTGATACCCAGAAGACTTATCCTCAGCTCTGAAACAGTTGATTGGTATAGTGAGCTAACTGTAGCTATAGTGATGCGGAAATGGGGCGGTACCACAGAGAACTCTGTCTGCTACGCCATATGTGCTACTGTATATGTTTAGTCTAGGCAAGTTTATTATAATAATATTTTTGTTTAATGCAATACAAATAGTTTTGTTTGTCTTGCTTGTTACATGTACTTGCGGCAATCTGGCAGACGTTGAAGGCTACGCTTGTCACGTTGCAAAGTCGTACCATATGTCTTGCGGGGTTATAAACTTACTATTGCTGTATCGGCCACTATTCAGTTGTCCGTACTTCCAAATACGGGTGGCGCCAGTTATGCCGCCGCGTTTCCTACGGCCGCCACTGCAGCTGAGGGAGCTTCAGCGGTAAGTGTACGTAAGTTCAGAACTTCATGCATTGACCTCTTTTTATGTGTTTGCCAGTTGAATAACATTTACAGACTTTCACAGTGTTCAGGCCTCGACATCTTCTGAACAGACATTTTATTGAAGATTGGCGGATTTATAAATCTTCTATACCTGTATATATTTCTCTATTCAAATCTACTTTTAGCGACCGATGCTGCAAATACAGCAACGAAGTTATGTATTATTTTCACTATTTCATATTAGACTTAAGTAAATTAATATCTGAATTCTTTGTTCATGAACGGCATTTGTTCCTCGCTTCTGCATTCTCTAAAGAACTGCACAGCGTCCAAGGAAGTCCTAAAAGACTGGCGACGAGCGAAAGCAAAGTGGAACAAGCTGCTTTGGACACCAGAGTGGATCAATTTTTTTCTTTTTATTTCATTTCTTTTTGTAAGCGTGCGCATATGTATTTGCAATACGTAAGTTAAAACTTGAAACTTCCTGGCAGATTAAAACTGTGTGTCGGACCGAGACTCGATCTCTGGATCTTTGCCTTTCGCGGCTGAGCTACCCGAGCATGTCTCACCACGTCCTCACAGCTTCAATTCTGCCAGTACCTCGTCTCCTACCTTCCAAATTTCACGAAGATTCATATCAGCGCAGACTCCGTTGCGGAGTGAAAATTCATTCTGGAAGCAATCCCCAGGCTGTAGCTAAGCCAGGTCTCCGCAATATCCTCCAATATCTTTCTTGCAGGAGTGCTGGTTCTGCAAGGTTCGCAGGAGAGCTTCTGTGAAGTCTGGAAGGTGGGAGATGAAGTACTGTTGGAAATAAAGCTGTGGGGGAAGGTCCTGAGACTTGCTTGGGTAGCTCAGTTGGTAGAGCACTTGCCCGCGAAAGGTTGTCGAGTTCCAGTGTCGGTCTGGCACACAGTTCTAATCTGCTAGGAAGTTTCATATCAGCGCACACTCCGCTGCAGAGTGAAAACTGATACTGGGAACATATAAGTTGAAATATTTAAGTTGAGGTATTTAAGAAATCATGGGAAACCAGGGAGAGCAACATCAAAGTGTTGAGAAGCGTGTAACACCTCTTGCTCAGTTTCGGAGCAAACAGATAACAGAGCTGCTGTCAGCAGTTCCTTCCCTTTTTTCTTGTACAAGCGCAAGGAGCCCTAAAGCAAAAACGCCGGAAACTAAAGAAGGATTTCAGCAGTCACCTCCGCCATTCCGACAGTTCGGTGAGACGAAAGGAACATAGAAAGAATACGTAACACACCTGTATCAACATTCTGACATCTACAAAATCACGGGTGAATCACTTCTTGCCTTTTTCTTCTCATGTGTAGCAGCGTACACCTACCGCCTTCTAGCGAAATTGTTTCTCTTCAGTGAGCCCCAAACCCAGCCCTACGAGGTCGTGAGTGCAAAATTAGACTAATTTTTGGGGAGTCACATACACGTTGTTGCTGCACAGTAGATTTTTTTTTTCTGGCATGCAACGTCGTAATGATCAGTCCTATAAAGAATGGACTGCGGGATTGCAGAGCATGACTAAGACTGTAAATTCAATTGTGTTTGTGGCACAACTTATCAGGATGAAATGCTTGGCGATGCTGTTATTCAGAATCCATTAGATCAGAGATTGAGGGTCGAACTTCTAAAACATCGTAACGCTAGTCTCAGGGAAATGATTAAAGTTACCGAGGCACGCGAAGTTCAAGATTTAGCTCAGGAAGATTTCTGTCTACCAGTTATCGCTTCACTTAAGAAAAACAACCCGCACCCCAACCAAAGCCCCAACCCCAGCACTCGCAAGTCGACACCGCGTAACAAAACCAGGTCACACTACATTTTGTGTTCACCGAGCAGTGGCGACGCTAATTATACTGCCCCGATTCCACGCAAACCGAAGTCATTTGTAAAGTGCTATGTCACTCCCGATTGGAAGCACTGCTTCTTAAGACAACCGGATCGCAAATTTTGTCATCGCACGAGACATACAAAACCGGTCTGCCTGCAAGAGACTAGGAAGCCCTCCTCTGTTTCGCGTGGGTATAATGCAAAGCAGTAACGGATGGAGATCAATGTCATTTGATGCTCAGATTCTGCATCTTCCACTGCACAAAAATCGGACGAACGAAGACGCAGGAAACGTACACACACGCGTTTAATTCGAATATCAAACACATCAAAAAGACTCTCCCAAGCATAAAATTCACAAAAGCGCAGTAGTGAGCTGATGGAAAAACAGAACAGTTATTCACAACAAGGAATGAACAACTGTGTTCAGAGAACACATCGCAAACTGTGGATTACATATTAAATTTATAACTGTTCAGGCCTTTTCACCTAGGTACCGGATCTTGTGTCACGTTGATTAACCTAGATACATAAGAAAAAATTGACCAACTACTTTCGAAAACATCAAGTCTCCATCTCACCATCTATAACGGCGACAAGATTTCAATGTTTGGAAGGTCCTGCTTTCCTGCAAAATGCAAAACCACGACTAAGGATGTCGTCCCTGACAACGTAGTCCGATCACGCATAGTCCAATATTTTCGGCATGAATGTGTTTGATTTCTTCGTATTAGACACACAGGACAACGCGAATACCATTGACACAAAAGTTTCCAGTGGCGTCATTCAGCAACTCTGCGACGAGTACCAATATTTGTTCGACGGTACTCTAGGATGTGTAAAAAATTTTACGCTCACATTACGCTGAAAGGTAATGAGCAACCCAAATTTTACCGCGTGCATTATGCGATGACGTGGCTACAGAAATTCGGAGACTGGAACCCGCTGGCGTCTTAAAACCTATTTCACCAAGTCAGTCGACATCACCCTTGGTCGTCATTCGTAAGCCAAATGGGAAGATTCGTTTTTGTGCGTATTTCAGACGCATGGTAAATTCGCTGACAGTCACTGATTCCTACCAGCTCCCACATATAGAGAAAATTTTAGATCAAATAGCGGGAAGAGAATTCTACTCAAAAATTGAGACGCGCGGGGTAGCCGCGCTGTCTAGGGCGTCTTGTCACGGTTCGCGCGGCTCCTCCCATCGGAGGTTCGAGTCCTCCCTCGGCCATGGGTGTGTGTGTCGTCCTTAGCGTAAGTTAGTTTTAGATTAAGCAGTGTGTAAGCTTAGGGACCGATGACCTCAGCAGTTTAGTCCCGTAAGATCTAACCACAAATTTCCAAATTTAAAAAATTGATCTTGCAAAAACCTATCTTCATTTACCATTGGACGAAAAGACAAAGAAAATTTTTGTTGTGATTGCTCATGTGGGCTCATGTCGCATACCGTTCTGAAGTGCTTTCGTGCTTGGTTGCTTCAAAAATTTCTCTTATCCACCATATTCACCAGATCTCGCCCCAAGTGATTTCCATATGTTTGGAGCACTCAAAGACGCAATGGGAGGAAATAAGTTCCGTTCTGATAAAGAGGAACGCCACGCGGTGCGTGAGTGGTTGCGCGGACTACTAAAAGAAATTTTTTCTAATGGAATTTATGCACTTTGTAAGCGCTGCAGGAATTGCTTTGAGCGTGGGGGAGATAATGTTGAAAAGTGATACAGCTTTGTACCACTTCTGTACAATAAGTAATATTTCTAAAAAAATTTAAGGTTTTCATTTGACTAACCCTAGCGGAACATACGCCACAGCTGAGCCCCATTCAACACGCCCGGTATTCAGACCTCTGGGCGACGACCGTTCCAATCATTACATTTCACTATAATTCAAAAAAGGTACTATCCACAATGCCACCGACACCGACAAAAGGCATATTCTGTCCGGAACACGTCATGTAGTAGGTTGACGCAGTCCGGGGATCCGCTCTTCCGTCTCCCTTCCTGGTTGCACCCGTTCCCCCGTACCTGGCCCCGGCCGTCCCTCACGGTAGTCGGCAGAGGGCGAAACCGAGTGGCGCTGGTCGCGCCACACCACAGTACCGGCGCGGGAAGGTTGCGAGCCGCATTCAAAGGCGTTCGACATGTGGCGATGATACCATCGGCACAGTTAGGGAACTCATTATTCCTAGATCCACAGTGTCAATAGGGTGCCGAGCATACCAAATTTCAGGCATTACCACTCACCATGTACAAATCAGTGGCTGAAGGTCTTCACTTAACGACCGAGAGCAGCGACGTCAGTGCTAACAGACAAGCAACACTGCGTGAATTAACAGCTGAAATCAATGTGGAACGTGTGATGAAAGCATCCTTTAGGACAGTGTGGCGAAATCTGTCGTTAATCGTCTACAGCAGTTGACGATCGACGTGAATGGCTTTGCTAACACCACGACATCGACTGCAGCGCTGCTCCTGGGCTCGTGACCATATCGGTTTGACCCTAGGTGACTGGCTAATTGTGGCCTGGTCAGATGAGTCTCGATTTCAGTTGGTAAGAGCTGATAGTAGGGTTCAATTGTGACGCAGAATCCCACGAAGCAATGGACCTAAGTTGTCAACAATTCACTGTGCAAGCTGATGGTGGCTCCATAATGGTGTGATCTGTGTTTACATGGAACTGAATCGGTCCTCTGGTCCAGCTTGGAGACCATATGCAGCCATTCACGTTTCCAAACAACGATGGAACTTTTATCGATGACAATGTTCCATGTCACTGGGCCACATTTCTTTGCGATTGGTTTGAAGAACATTCTGGGCTATTCGCGCGAATGGTTTGGCCACCCAGATAGCCCAACATGAACCCCATCGGACTTTTATGGAGCATAATAGAGAGGTCAGTTTGCGCAAAAAATACTTTCTCAATTATGGACGGCTCTAGAGCCAGCATGGCTCAATATTTCTGCAGAGGAAGTGCAACGACTTGTTGAGTCCATGTCACGTAGAGATCATGCACTGGGTCAAGAAAAAGAAGGTCCAACCCGATATTAGGTGTTATCCCATGACTTTTTTCACCTCTGTGTACAATAATGGGAGTTTTACGTAAATGTGAGTTGTCTTCTCGCTTCAGACTCTTCCTGACTACAAATATCTCTTGGAGCTTTACACTTAACCTTAAAAACATTTTTGTGATACCATCTGCTATGAACCTCTGTCCATTGTACTTGAGAACTACGATTTATTATTGATAGAATATACATCGTTGGTCTGCATACGTGGAGGCCACCTCCACCAATGCCCCACGTGTAGTTTGGTTCTATAATCAAAATTATATTACTACAGCAAAGATTTGGTGTAATTGGGTTGCTTTCTGACACCTATTCAGATGGTCTGTTAGAAAGAGGCGACGGGTGCCTGTGACTGTAGTTGTTCGAGAATTAACGTCTCCTGGTTTTCTTCGAACACCTATAACCGTACGGGAGCTCAAAATCGTGAAATCCCCCTTTGTGAAACACTTGTGGCGTTTGCTCATTGCCCTCAGGTTCCCCAGCATCCTTCCTGACAATGGTTGGCCATGATACAGATTTACATAAATCATGTTGTTGAGACCTTGACGACTTTCGGGGTATATTAAGGTAAAAACGAGACACAACGTCGGAACTCTCTCACTTTAGTAGTGCTGCACTGCCAGTCATGTGCGTAGTTGATGTGCCTTTGTGACGGAATGATATTTTTTGCTTTTCCTTTTGCACTTGTAGCTCAACCTGTCACACCACGCTCTCCAGTATTTATCAGGTTACAGTAACTAACTACAGTGATGAATCAGTCAAATACGTTCAATTAAATTCCTCGTAGCTTAAATCAAAAACAAATTTCCATGAAATATGAATGAAATTGTAATTTAAATTGTGACTTTATTGGTGATAAAAACTGCTTAGAAAATAATATAGCATTATCTTGTGATCAGTATGATGACCGTAGGTTCTTGTGGACCAGATGTCAGCAAAACTAACAACAAAATTGTTCACAGCTAACAAAAGTTACACCTACGGGAGAATCTGACATCAAGGCCAGTTTAAAATAATGAAATGGACACGCACTCTCTTTGTTCAAGGCAGCGCTGGTTGAAATGATCAGACAGTGAAGAGCAATAAACAACGAGATGTGAGTAGAAAAGACGGACATGGTGTACGAAAACTGCGCTGGGACGTAAGAGGACAACAGGGCCACACAGCAATAGTAGTAGCCCGCATCTCGTGGTCGTGCGGTAGCGTTCTCGCTTCCCACGCCCGGGCTTCCGGGTTCGATTCCCGGCGGGGTCAGGGATTTTCTCTGCCTCGTGATGGCTGGGTGTTGTGTGCTGTCCTTAGGTTAGTTAGGTTTAAGTAGTTCTAAGTTCTAAGGGACTGATGACCATCGATGTTAAGTCCCATAGTGCTCAGAGCCATTTGAACCACAGCGATAGTAGGTGAAAGGCAAGAAAACGCAAAGATGCAATTCGGCAACCTAGGCACGATAGACCTAAAGAGGGAATGAGGATCACTCACAGTAACACACACACAGTGAATGCCTCTGAGAACTCAAAAATGCTAGAAGGTGCCGAACAAAAGATGGGCATATTGAAATGGCTCAAAATGGTTCAAATAGCTCTGAGCACTATGGGACTTAACATCTATGGTCATCAGTCCCCTAGGAGTTAGAACTACTTAAACCTAACTAACCTAAGGACATCACACAACACCCAGTCATCACGCATATTGAAATACCTGGTAGTATGTACATAACAGGAAGAACCCGTAACAATAAGGAAATGATGAACAAGTGTTGGCCGTTTACACTGAAGCGCCAAAGAAAATGGTATAGGAATGCGTATTCAAACACAGAAATATGTAAACAGGAAGAATACGACGCTGCGGTCGGCAACGCCTTTATAGCAGGCCGGGGTGGCCGAGCGGCTCTAGGCGCTGCAGTCTGGAACCGCGCGACCGCTACGGTCGCAGGTTCGAATCCCGCCTCGGGCGTGGATGTGTGTGATGTCCTTAGGTTAGATAGGTTTAAGTAGTTCTAAGTTCTAGGGGACTGATGACCTCAGAAGTTAAGTCCCATAGTGCTCAGAGCCATTTGAACCATCTGAACGCCTTTATCAGACAATTGTCTGTTGCAGTTGTTACATCGGTTACTGTTCTTGCAACCGCAGGACATCAATATTTAAGTGAGTTTGAACGTGGTGCTATAGTCGGCGCACGAGCGATGGAACACAGCAACTCCTAGGTAACGATGAAGTGTAGACTTTCCCGTATGACCATTTCACGAGTGCAACTCTTCCGCAAATTGCTGCAAATTTCAATGTTGGGCCGTCAACAAGTCTCAGCGTGCGAATCATTCAACGAAACATCGTCGTTATGGGCTTTCGGGGCCGAAGGCCCACTCCTGTACCCTTGCTGACTGCGCGACACAAAGCTTTACGCCTAGCCTGGGCCCGTCATCACCAACATCGGGCTGTTGATGACTGGATACCTGTTGCCTGGTCGGACGAGTCTCGTTTCAAATTGTGTCGAGCGGATGGACGTGTACGGGTATGGAGACAACCGTGAGTATCCGTGGACCCTGCATGTCAACAGGGGACTGCTCAAGCTGGTGAAGGCTCTGTAATGATGTGGGACGTGTGTAGTTGGAGTGATGTGGGACCCCTGATACGTCTAGATACTACTCCGTCAGGTGACACGTATGTAAGGATCCCTCTAGTCACCTGCATTCAGTTATGTCCATTGGCTGTGCGGAGTGGCCGCGCGGTTTGAGGTTCCTTGTCATGGATTTCGTGGCTCCTCCCGCCGGAGGTTCGAGTCCTCCCTCGGGCATGAGTGTGTGTGTTGTTCTTAGCATAAGTTAGTTTAACTTAGTTTAAGTAGTGTGTATGTCTAGGAACCTATGACCTCAGCAATTTGGTTCCTTAGGAATCCACACCAATTTTAACATGTCCATTGTGCATTCCGACTGACTTGGGCAATTCCAGTACGACAATGTGACACCTCACATGTTCAGGAACGGTTTTCTGAGTTTAAACACTTCCCCTGGCCACCAAACTCCCCAGACATGAACATTATTGGGCATATATGGGATGTCTTCCAATGTGCTGTTCAAAAGAGATATCCACCGCCTCATACTCTTACGGATTTGTGGACAGCCCTGCAGGAGTCATAGTGTCAGTTCCCTCCATCACTACTTCAGCCGTTAGTCGAGTCAATGCCACGTCGCGCTGCGGCACTTCTGCGTGCTCGCGGTGGCCCTATACGATATGAGACAGATGTACCATTTTCTTTGGTTCTTCAGCGTATGTGATCAAAGATATACAATATTGATTAACAGGAGATATATATATATATATATATATATATATATATATATATATATATACAGATGTGAAATACCAAGAAGGTTGACATGGAAGAATGCGTTACTACTTGAGACTGAGAAAATAGCGTTAGGAAGATATGGAGCAGAATAATTACGAAAAGAAGACAGAGGCACTACTCAGTAAAACAGTGGTCCCTAAAAGATGTGGAGGGAGGTGGATAAGAAGATCTAGGGAGGAACTATACGGCAGCATAAGGAGAGAACCGGTACAAATGGGACTGAAAAAGGGAAGAGTTGCGAGACATGGCATCGAGGTGAATGTGTTCAGAATGACCAAAAGAGTATTGGACACAACGAATAGGAAGGGGAAGGCTAGAAACTGATTGGGTTGCCTAACTCAGGAAGGTTTGAATGTATCTGGGAATCAAGATGAATAGGATGGGAAACTTCTGAAGCAAGTACGCCCTGATAAGTATCGCAGATATCAATGATACAGAAGAGTAGAGGAAAAGGACATAGTCACAATTAGAGCAGACAAGTGAAGAGGGCACTGAAAATGTTGGAAACAGCGTGAGAGAAGAAGGGAAAGGATGAAGATGTTCTGAAAGGAGCAGAAAGTAGTCCCTTGTCCTTATGGAGGCCATAACGAAACAAAATGATGAATATTGTAGAGAGTAGTTTATTAAGTATTTTGGTATTCGATAATTAATATGTTCAACAACCATATGATATCCTTCCATTTCTAGTCATAATATATGACATAAATCTTTCTTTTCTATTTTTTAAAGTGGTTTTTGATGAGATTATTTCCTTCCTTTTGCAGGATGTAATTGTATGTTGTGTATAAGACTTCTGTTTCGACAACTACGACTTGCAAACTTTATCTCAATGTATTGTTCCATATTTATAGCAAATGGCTTAAGTACACATGGCTGTCCAGGTGATTACCCACGTTGCTTTTAGCATCACATCCGAAATTGTTTGATTCCTATTAGGTTGTGAGACTTCTGATAATTTTAGGAGAGCTGTGCCAAACTTCTTTTATTTCTTCCAATAATGGCTTAGTAATTTTATCTGGGACATTATATCTACATCTGCATCTATATTCCACAAAGCCAGCTTACGGTGTACGGTCGAGGGAACTTCTCCTACCATGTATTACTTCCTCCTTTTCCTATTCTATTCGCGAATGGATGATCAATATTGTCGGTAACCCTCCTCAGGAGATCCTGTTTTTCCCGATTTTGCATATTTTATGTATTTCACTGTCAAGATCCTAGCTACAAGACGACTACCAGTGACAAGTCTGAGAGAAGCTATATATGATTCTCAGACTTTGTTCGGTATTTTACACTACTGGAAGAAAAAAGAAAAAGGAAGTGGAACACTTTCAAGAACTAGGTCAGTTTATTGACAAGTGAGATGACAGGTAGTTCATCGTTCTAGGGGTATATGATTACAAATTCAAGCCAAATGAAACTCACACATCACAGTAACTGGTACAAATCAGTCGCGTCAGTACACTGAGGATACCCCTTCTGGCGAAAACCCAGGGATGTATTCCAGCACGCAGGCCATCGTAAAGGTGCTGAATCGCATCCTGCTTAGACTGCCCTGAACATCATTCCTCTTTTGTTACAATCTCGCAATTGTTTTTCAGACTCTGGAGAGCTAACAACTTCTCATTACATCATATCCGATACGTGTTGAATTTGTGAGAGACCTGGAGAGCGTGCTGGTCGAGGCAGTTGGCCACGAAAAACACGAGCACTGCCTTACTGAAAAAGCACATCCCTTCGTGTCTAAGAAAGGGCAGTAGCACTAGGATAACAGCCTACGCAATGTAGCTGGCACTGGTTACTTTACTCTGGAGAAACACCAAATCTGACCGCCAGTAATAACTAATGGCGCGCCAAACCGTGAAGCCCGGAATGGGACCCGTTCGTCGTGGAAGAATGTATTCCAGACTAGGCAGTTCATCAGAACTGCATCGTACACATGTATGTCCATCAGTCGCATACAGTTAGAATATACTCTCATCACTGAGGATAACAGAGCACCATTACAGTCTCCAGTCAATTGTTTCGGACCGTAGTAGCCATACTTTACTGTGTCGTGTTAGTGGTAGCCTGGGAAGAGACACACTTTACCTTAGTTTGATGCAAGCAGACCGTAGACCAAGTCCGTCTTGTCACATCGGATTTGGTTCCTGGATGATGATCTGTTGGCCATCGTTGCTCTCGCACTGCGTCGATCTTGAAGTATCTCTGTAGCAAGCGGACGTCCGCATCTGGTGTGTACAGGCGTGGGAATGTTCCACAGATCACTGTTGTAAACAACGACACACCATCGATACTTTGTACCCAGCGTGTACAACAACCCGTCAGTACGTCTACCAGGCTGCACGCATGCCCACAATGTTACCCCGCCCAAATTGCTGTAACTGTAGCAGTACGTACGCATCGGTAGGCCATAGTTGTATGGTCACTTCTAAGCTCAACACAGTAGTTCACAGCACAGTCAACATGGGTTCCTGTGAAACACAACTATCTCTTTATTCGCACGAAGTGTTGAGTGCTATTGACAACGGATTTCAGATCGATTCCGTATTTCTGGATTTCCGGAAGGCTTTTAACATTGTACCACACAAGCGGCTCGTAGTGAAATTGCGTGCTTATGGGATATCGTCTCAGTTATGTGACTGGATTTGTGATTTCCTGTCAGAGAGGTCACAGTTCCTAGTAACTGACGGAAAGTCATTGAGTAAAGCAGAAGTGATTTCTGGCGTTCCCCAAGCTAGTGTTATAGGCCCTTTGCTGTTCCTTATCTATATAAACGATTTTGGAGACAATATGAGCAGTCGTCTTCGGTTGTTGCGGATGACGCTGTCGTTTATCGACTAATTAAGTCATCAGAAGATCAAAACAAACTGCAAAACGATTTAGAAAAGATATGTAAATGGTGCGAAAAGTGGTCGCTGACCTTACATAACGAAAAGTTTGAGGTCACCCACACGTATGCTAAAAGGAACTTGTTAAAATTCGCTTACACGATAAATCAGTCTAATTTAAAAGCCGTAAATTCAACTAAATACCTAGGTATTACAATAATGAACAACTTAAATTGGAAGATGTTGTGGAGAAGGCTAACCAAAGACTGCGTTCTATTGGCAGGACACTTAGAAAATGTGACAGATCTAAAAAGGAGACTGCCTGCACTACGCTTGTCCGTCCTCTTTTAGAATACTGCTGCGTGGTGTGGTATCCTTACCAGTAGGACTGACGGAGTACATCGAGAAAGTTCAAAGAAAGGCAGAACGTTTTGTATTATCGCGTAATATGGGAGAGAGTGTCACAGAAATGATACAGGATTTGTGCTGGACATCATTAAAAGAAAGCCGTTTTTCGTTGCGACGGAATCTTCTCACGAAATTCCAAAACCAACTTTCTCCTCCGAATGCGAAAATATTTTGTTGACACCGACCTACATAGGTAGGAACGACTACCTACATAAAATAAGGGAAATCAGAGCTCTTACGGAAAGATACAGGGGTTTATCCTTTCCGCGCGGTATACGAGATCGGAATAATAGAGAATTGTTGGTGGTTCGATGAACCCTCTGCCAGGCACTTAAATGTGATTTGCAGAGTATCCATGTAGATGTAGATGTAGATGTAGAATCAAGACAGACGGCCCACAGAGAGGGGTTCAGAGTGTCATCTGATCGGCGATGATCGTGATAGGTGAATCACTAACGCTGCAGCTTCTAAGTACTCAAAAATTACACCCTGGTGCCACTGAACACTGTCCTTGAGGGTGCTGTATATGCAACTTTATGTATATGCAGTGCGATGTAAATGCGATAGGCTGTGATTCTTAAATGTTGCTGAAAGATAAATGGTTCAAATGGCTCTGAGCACTATGGTACTTAACATCTATGGTCATCAGTCCGCTAGAACTTAGAACTACTTAAACCTAACTAACCTAAGGACATCACACAACACCCAGTCTTCACGAGGCTGAGAAAATCCCTGACCCCGCCGGGAATCGAACCCGGGCGCGGGAAGCGGGAACGCTACCGCACGACCACGAGCTGCGGACTTGCTGAAAGAGTTATCGGTCTGCAAATGCACATTAACTGAAACGTGTACACATTTAATCATAGGATTCTGGTTTAGTAAACCCGTACGGCTTTCACTTTGCTTTAACAACAGTACCGATGGAAAACCGAGCGAGATGGCGCAGTGGTTAGACACTGGACTCGCATTCGGGGGGACGACGGTTCAATCCCGAGTCCGGCCATCCTGATTTAGGTTTTCCATGATTGCCCTAAATCACTCCAGGCAAATGCCGGGATGGTTCCTATGAAAGGGCACGGCCGACTTCCTTCCGCATTCTTCCCTAATCCGATGAGACCGATGACCACGCTGTCTGATCTTCCCCAACCAACCAACCAACCGATGGAAATTTAGCCTATCACGAACCTATATTTTCACTCATTTTGTCTTATTGCTTTACTTATTGCTGTTTGTTGGTGTTACGTCTTCCAGGCTAACGAATACTAATTAATTTCGGTCGCCGCTACTCAGAGTCTCAGCATCTTGAATTATAGTCCACTTCAAACAGTTGATGTGTAAAACTTGTCAGAGATAGTGATATATATTGGAACATCTCGTACAAGATGCTTTTTGTTCCTTTTCAGAGCTAGCGATCTTCTCAGTATAGCAGCCAGATATGGATTTTTTGTGTAAGGCACTAAAAATAAACGTAAAAGCTCTGTCAGACACTTGCGAGCGAGGAGTCCGACTAATGGTACCGAAAGAATAAGGCTCCGTGGCTCGAAAACCGTGTCACAATTTATCGTGGCCCGTGCAGGTAATGTGAAAGGCAGTGCGTCCGTGAACGGCGGTGTAGTCGGCGGCAGGCGATCGAGTGAGAACTCGGCTGTGTCGCTGGGGGCGGTGGCGGGGGCGGGGGCGAGGGGCGGTGGCGCAGGCGGAGGCGACGTCGCCAAGAGCGATAGCGGCCGCCGCCGCCGCCGTATCTCGACACGGCATTCTCGATGCGCGCGCCTCGCCCCGACATCGGCGGCCCGACTGTGATGTATCGACACCAGCCGCGGCGCTTGGTCGACGCGCGACACTCGATTAATCGTTCTGGTCGCCAGGCACTTCGGCGGACGGACATTGCGAAGCTGCATGACGTCATATACCGCTCTAAAACGGCCTCTAGACGGCCAGTGTTATTGCTCAACATTTCCGGATGTGCCGTAATAGTGAGCACATCAAAAACTTCTGAAATAGCGGGTGGTCAAAAAGTCAGTATAAATTTGAAAACTGAATAAATCACGGATTAATGTAGATAGAGAGGTACAAATTGACACATATGCTTAGAATGACATGGGGTTTTATTAGAACCAAAAAAATACAAAAGTTCAAAAAATGTCCGACAGATGGCGCTTCATCTGATCAGAATAGCGATAATTAGCATAACAAAGTAAGACAAAGCAAAGATGATGTTCTTGACAGGAAATGCTCAAGATGTCCACCATCATTCCTCAACAATAGCTGTAGTCGAGGAATAATGTTGTGAACAGCACTGTAAATCATGTTCGGAGTTATGGTGAGGGATTGGCGTCGGATGTTGTCTTTCAGCATCCCTAGAGATGTCGGTCGATCACGATACACTTGCGACTGCAGGTAACCCCAAAGCCAATAATCGCACGGACAGAGGTCTGGGAACCTGGGAGGCCAAGCATGACGAAAGTGGCGGCTGAGCACACGATCACCACCAAACGACGAGCGCAAGAAATCTTTCACGCGTCTAGCAATATTGGGTGGAGCGCCATCCTGCATAAACATCGTACGTTCCAGCAGGTGTTTAGCAGCCAAGCTGGGGATGATACGATTCTGTAACATATCGGCGTACCTCTCACCCGTCACAGTAGGAGTTTTGCTGTCCAGCGCCATCTGTCGGACATTTTATGAACTTTGTTTTTTTTTGGTTCTAATAAAACTCCATGTCTTCCAGGCATGTGTGTCAATTTTTACCTCTCTATCTACATTATTCCCTGGTTTATTAAGTTTTCAAATTATACTGACTTTTTGATCACCCTATATATTGCGCTACGTGAGAAATAAGTAGAGCAGATCTGACAAAAATGGGAAAATGCAGGGACACCGGGAATACTCCCTGGTACCGTGTAGTTCCATCAAAGTACCGATAATTTTCTATTCGATACCTTTACTCATGTTTTTGTTGTGGTCTCCAGTCCAAAGACTGGTTTTATGCAGCTCCCCATGCTACTCAATCCTGTGTGAGGCTCTTCATCTCTGAGTAAATACTGCGACTTACAGCCTTCTGAATCTGTTTAGTGTATTCATCTCTTGGTCTCCCTCTACGTTTCCCCCGCCCCCCCCCCCCCCCCCTCCGCTTCCCTCCAGTACTATACTCGTGATCCTTTGGTGCCTGAGAATGCGTCCTACCAACCGATCCCTTCTTCTAGTCAAGCTGTGCCACGAATTCCTCTTCTCCCCAGTTCTATTCAGTATCTCCTCGTTATTTACATGATCTACCCATCTAGTATTCAGCATTGCTTCGGCGCACCACATTTCAAATGCTTCTGTTCTCTTCCTATCCAAACTATTTATCGTCAATGTTTCACTTCCATACTTGGCTACACTCCATACAAATACTTGCAGAAAAGACTTCCTGACACATAAATCTACACTCGATGTCAACAAATTTCCCTTATTCAAAAAACGATCAGTACATCTACAACCACACGGATACTCCGCAAATCACGTTTAAGTGCCTGGCGGAGGGTTCAACGAACCACATTCACAATAATCATCTATTATTTCAATATCGTACACCGATCGGAAAAAACGAACACGTATGTCTCTCCGTGCAAACTCTGATTTCCCTTATTTTATTATGATGATCGTGTCTCCCTACGTAGGTCCGCGTCAATAAAATATTTTCGCATTCCGAGAAGAAAGTCGGTGATTGAAATTTTCTGAGAAGATCCCGTAACGGTGGAAAACGCCTTTGTTTTAAGATGTCCACCCGAAACCCTGCATCATTTCAGTGACACTCTTTCCACTGTTTCGCAATAATACAGAACGTGCTGCCCTTCTTTGTACTTTCTCCATGTACTCCGTCAGTCCTATCTGGTAGAGATCCCACACCGCGCAGCAGTATTCTGAAAGAGGACGGACAAGCGTAGCTGTTACGTTTTCTATGTGTCCTTCCAGTAAAACGCAGTCTTTGGTTAGCCTTCCCGACAACATTTTCTGTGTGTTTCTCCCAATTTAAATTGTTCGCAGTTGCAATTCCTTGGTATTTACTACATTATAGCAGGTATTGCGTCTAATGGGTCCTATCAGGTGCGCAGTAAGTGACTAAAAACACAGATAAGTGGTTTAAGTAAGCGCTGACAGCACTTGATAGAGACAGCAAGAAATGAGCTAAGCAAGCCAGTACATGGCAGATTTCGACGAATCAAAGATAACCATTTTGGATTAATATCACGCTTGTTTGACCCAAGATTCAAAAATAGATATTTTTCACAATTGCAGAGTTTGTTGTAAGGGGGTGTCTAGAATAAAATGTTTATCAGCAACTGGTACCTCTACTATTAACATCGCCGGCTGTAGCGACTCATCATAAAAAAAGTGGAGAAATCGCCTCCCCCAAAACTGCTCTCTCTGATCAAAAATACAGAGTGAGCATTTATTTTGTTATTTGGCAACACCTGTGTCATCACTGAGGCAAATTGTTCAGAGCGGGCGAAAGGCACGAAAGTTTTATTCCCCGAGTTCTATAAGCGGGCCAACGGTTATGTGACAATTCCAGAGACGTCAGCGCCCATCGAGCGTTTGTTTTTCAAGACAGGCAGCACACTTTAAGTCACATAAAAGATTGTCAGCGAAACGCCTGGATAAAATATTGTTTCTGAGTGACTGTACGGTGGAAGGAGGGGTAGTTTAGGTAAGGTTTAATTTATTTACTTATGGGTACTATTCATTGTTTTTGTGATAATCTATTTCATGATTTCATAAAAATTGTAATCAAAAACGTAAATCAAACATTGCATGATTTAACGCTTCTATTACTCTATTTTGGAACTTATGAAAATTCACTATCTCTCTACCTTCTTCTTTCGATACGTTCCTTTCGATATTACTGTGAATATGATCCTTTGCTTACAATAGTAATCATGAGTACAATATTACTATTTTTGTTCGATACCTTGTCCCTAGCCAAGTGCTGACAGGTGTGAGTGTTAACAAATCATCAGTTTAATAAATGACAGTTGGGATATACTGGCACGAATCATTTACACAGGAATGGAAAAGAAACTGGTAGAAACCCACAGAGGGGAAAATCAGTTTGGGGAACGGATATATGTAGAATCTGTGGAAGCAATAATTATCCCGCGACTCAGCTGAGAAGGTCGACTGAATAAGGGCAAACCTCCGTTTATTTATAGATTTAGAGAACGTTTTTGGCAGTTTTGACTCGAATACGCTCTTTCAAATGCAGAAAAAGCAGAGATAAAACACAGGAAAACAGTGGTCATTTATAACTTGTTCAAACCAGACTTCTGTAATAAGACTAGAACGACATGAAAGAGAAGCCAATAGTTGAGAAGGGTGTCACATAGCGTATTGTTCAATGTGTACACTAAGCAACAGTAAATGAAACGATGAACGAATTTGGAAAAGGAGTTAAAGTTTAGGGAGGAAAGAAAATAAAAAAAACTGTGTTGTTTGGCAATTATATTAGAAAGAGGTTATGAGCTGAACAAGAAAATAAAATAAAACAAATGTGATGGAATGTACAACAAACGAGTCGATGCTGAGGGGATTAGATTAAGAAATGATATACTAAAAATAACGGGCGAATTTTGCTATTTGGGAAGCAACATAACTGTCGAAGGCTGAAGTACAGAAGGTATGAAACGCAAACCGGCATTTCTGAGATAAGCGAAACTTTTAATGTTGAATATTAAGTTGTGTGCTAGGAAGTCTTTTATGAATTTATTTATGTGAAATCAAACGTAGGCGATAAAAGATTTAGGTAAACAATAGAAGTTTTTAAAAGTTGGTGGTACAGAAGAATGATGAAGATATGATAGGTCGATCGAGTAACTAATGATTAGAATTAGGAAAAAAAGAAATGTGTACATGAAGAGTTATTCAAATTGGTAACGGAGGGACGCGAAGGCGGTAGAAGCTACTGCCGGAAGCCTCGGCATAAATACTGTAAGGAGGTTCAAGTGGGAGTACGAGAAGGTGCCAGCGTTGAGCGCCCGTGAGCTACAAATACACACGAGGATGTTCTAAAAAGTAATGACTCCGAATTTTCCCATGCGAAATTTTTAAAAGTTATTAAAGTAAAACAAACGTTATTAACATTCTACTCGTTTATTCTTCACGTCTATATATTTATTTCTGAACACAGTCACCCAGGCTGAAACGGTACAGTAGTTTCCGCTCTATAAGCAGCAGGTTTCGCTGCTCGCTTGCACCGGGAAATAGAAACAGAGGCGGCTCCGCAGCCAATTTTATTACACGACGAGGCCGGCCGCGGGTGCAACAGAACCCATGTGGACGGGTGGAAAGAAATGTGTCAGGCTTCATAATACGTATTTATAAGTGTCGTGTATTATGCATTTCTTGTACGTGGATGTGAATCTGCACATGAACTTTCCTAATCCTCCTCACACCTTTCCGTAAAGCGTGGCCAAATCTTTGTTGGGAAGTAGTTCTGTGGTGTAGTAGTGCCAACCTTACTCCTGGCTAGGGGATCAGAGAGACAGCACAGGCAGGTAAAAGTCAAAGACTTTCCAGTGTCACAAGATTTGGGGTGGAGAGGTTGGTCACGGCCCAGTGGTTCGACCACCCGCTCCACCGGGGCCCAGGAAGACCTCCAGGTGCCCACCATATTCTAGGAGTGTTACAGAAGACGGGTAAGTGAGCAGACGTGCCCTCAGTGCGTCTGTCTCAATGTTCACGCATGGAAGAGAGGTATTTGAATATTTGTACTAATTCTTCTATTTCCAGCTTCGGATTGTGTAAGGAAATGAATGATCTCGTTAATTTAGGAAATTTGGCCCCCTGTGTTAATGTATCTGGTCCCCAGTTTGCCCGTTATCCTCCTCACATAGTGGATGTCCTATGTAAAATGTTGGGAGACTTTGCTGATATACATTTGGCCAACGCAATTCCATCTTACCTGTAGAAATGTGCGTGCAGATTAGTATGATAATATATCCAAGCTATAAGTTGAAAATTTGTAACACCTGTACACTGAAACAATTGCTGTTATCGGTGTAAAGTCGTGTGATAATGCTTAAAATAAATAGGAACTCAACTGTCTTCAATCTTTAACATACCTTAAAAAATCACAAAGAAATCAGGTTAAAGGAATTTATTTAAAATAAAAGCTACAGAATGCAGGGACCCACACATCAGCGTGTGAGCCCTCCAGCCCCTTGCCTAGTATCGTACTGAAAGGGCACGCTCTCCAGGTAGCGCTCTCAAGCTCCTCTCCCCAGTTATCCGTTGCGCAATTTTGATTCAGGGCTTGATCGCATCAACGTTCATCTGGCGTCGCTAGGCATGGAGGTATGACGGTAAACTTTCAAAGCGACGAACAAGTTTCCCCCAACTATAGACCGTTTTTTGACACCATCACTACAGAATGTTTGACTTCGTTGACGGAGCCACAACCTCACCTCTGCTTGCATCGGTTCGTCACTATCAAAGCGAAGTCCGGAAGCAGCGATCATGTGAGGCCCAACTCGCTTTATTTGTTCATGAGACCCAGAAAATATTAGATACAGGCTCCCAGGTGGATGCCATTTTCCTTGACTTCCGGAAGGCGTTCGATACAGTTCCGCACTGTCGCCTGACAAACAAATGGCTTCAAATGGCTCTGAGCACTATGGGACTTAACACCTGTGGTCATCAGTCCCCTAGAACTTAGAACTACTTAAACCTAACTAACCTAAGGACATCACACACATCCATGCCCGAGGCAGGATTCGAACCTGCGACCGTAGCAGTCGCGCGGTTCCGGACTGAGCGCCTAGAACCGTGAGACCACCACGGCCGGCGCCTGATAAACAAAGTAAGAACCTACGGAATATCAGACCAGCTGTGTGGCTGTATTGAAGAGTTTTTAGCATACAGAACACAGCATGTTGTTCTCAATGGAGAGACGTCTACAGACGTTAAAATAACCTCTGGCGTGCCACAGGGGAGTGTTATGGGACCATTGCTTTTCACGATATATGTAAATGACCAAGTAGATAGTGCGAAAGTTCCAGGCGGCTTTTCGCGGGTGATGCTGTAGTATACAGAGAAGTTGCAGCATTAGAAAATTGCAGCGAAATGCAGGAAGATCTGCAGCGGATAGGCACTTGGTGCAGGGAGTGGCAACTGACCATTAACATAGACAAATGTAATGTATTGCGAATGCACAGAAAGATGGATCCTTTATTGTATGATTATATGATAGCGGAACACACACTGGTAGCAGTTACTTCTGTAAAATATCTGGGAGTATCGGTACGGAACGATTCGAAGTGGATTGATCATATAAAATTAATTGTTGGTAAGGCGGGTGCCAGGTTGAGATTCATTGGGAGAGTCGTTAGAAAATGTAGTCCATCAAAAAAGGAAGTGTCTTACAAAACAGTCGTTCGACCTATACTTGAGTATTGCTCGTCAGTGTGGGATCCGTTCCAGGTAGGGTTGACAGAGGAGATAGAGAAGATCCAAAGAAGAGCGGCGCGTTTCGTTACAGGGTTATTTGGTAAGAGTGACAGCGTTACGGAGATGTTTAGCAAGCTCAAGTGGCAGACTCTGCAAGAGAGGCGTTCTGCATCGCGGTGTAGCTTGCTGTCCAGGTTTCGAGAGGGTGCTTTTCTGGATGAGGTATCGAATATATTGCTTCCCCCTACTTATACCTACCGAGGAGATCACGAATGTAAAATCACATAGATTCGAGCGCAATGGAGACTTTCCGGCAGTCGTTCTTCCCGCGAACCATACGCGACTGGAACAGAAAAGGGAGGTAATGACAGTGGCACGTAAAGTGCCCTTCGCCACACATCGTTGGGTGGCTTGCGGAGTGTAAATGTAGATATAAAAGGTGTTTTTAAAGCTTTGGAAACAGATGAAAATCGAATAGGGCCAAGTCTTAATTGTATAGAGGAATCCAAGGCGTCGGATTCTTGCAGCTCTCCTATGTGGTCTGGCAATGTAGTGTTGAAAGGGAGGGTGCCCCATGTGTGGACGAACAATTTGAATTCGGAGCTCGGTTACGAGGTACCGTTTCTCACGCACCGTTAAACACCGCCATGTTACACGCTACAATTCGGAGCCTTCTAGTGGCAGAGGACTGCAGATATGTAGACAATAATAACAAAAATGCCAAATGTTACACAAATGGCCATTAAAATTGCTACCCCAAGAAGAAATGCACATGATAAACGGGTATTCATTGGACAAATATATTATACTAGAACTGACATGCGTTACATTTTCATGCAGTTTGGGTGCATAGGTCCTGAGAAATCAGTACCCCGAACAACCACCTCTGGCCGTAATAACGGCCTTGATACTCCTGGGCACCGAGTCAAACAGAGCTTGGATGGCGTGTAGGGAGGTTCAGCTGCCGATGCAGCTTCAACAAGATACCACAGTTCATCAAGACTAGTGACTGGCGTGTTGTGACGAGCCAATTGCTCGGCCACCATTGACCAGACGTTTTCAGTTGGTGAGATATCTGGAGAATGTGCTGGCCAGCGCAGCAGTCGAACATTTTCTGTATCCAGAAAGGCCCGTACAGGACCTGCAACATGCGGTCGTCCGTTATCCTGCTGAAATGTATGGTTTCGCAGGGATCGACTGAAGGGTAGAGCCACGGGTCGTAACACATCTGAAGTGTAACGTCCACTGTTCAAAGTGCCGTCAATGCGAACATGAGGTGACCGAGACGTGTAATCAGTGGCACCCCATACCATCACGCCGGGTGATACACCAGTATGGCGATGACGAATACAAACTTCCAATGTGCGTTCACCGCGCTGTCGCCAAACACGGATGCGACCATAATGATGCTGTAAACCGAACCTGCATTCATCCGAAAAAATGACGTTTTGCCATTCGTGCACCCAGGTTCGTCATCGAGTACACCATCGCAGGCGCTCCTGTCTGTGATACAGCGTCAAGGGTAACCGCAGCCATGGTCTCCGAGCTGATAGTCCATGCTGCTGCAAACGTCGTCGAACTGTTCGTGTAGATGGTTGTTGTTTTGCAAACATCCCCATCTTTTGACGTGGCTGCACGATCCGTCACAGTCAGGCGGATAAGGTGTCTGTCATCTCGACTGCTAGTGATACGAGGCCGCTGGGATCCAGCACTGCGTTCCGTATTACCCTCCTGAACCCACCGATTCCATATTCTACTAACAGTCATTGGATCAACGCGAGCAGCAATGTCGCGATACGATAAACCGCAAACTCGATAGGCTACAATCCGACCTTTATCATAGTCGGGAATGTGATGGTACGCATTTCTCCTCCTTACACGAGGCATCACAATAACGTTTCACCAGGGAACGCCGGTCAACTGCTGTTTGTGTTTGAGAAATCGGTTGGAAACTTTCCTCATGTCAGCACGTTGTAGGTGTCGCCACCGGCGCCAACCTTGTGTGAATACTCTGAAAAGCTAATGATTTGCGTATCACAGCATCTTCTTCCTGTCGCGTCTGTAGCACCTCGTCTTCGTGGTGTAGCAGTTTTTAATGGCCAGCAGTGTAATAACATTTGTTTTATTTAAGAAGCTTTAACAGTTTGTACATAAAACATACAGAGACACTACTTTTAAGCACGCCTTGCAGCAGTTGTTCAGACATGTAAAGGCTTATAGAGGGTAGAACAGCATTGAGAGCTGCAGTGTTCCGACTGAAGATCCTAACGATAACAACAACAGGTTGACAACGAGACTGCTACTTACGTACTGGTAAGGGAAGGGCGTACGTCATGCATCGAACGTGATGAAGCATGCGGCTTCGAGGGCGTACAAAGGCGGTAGTGGTGGCAGGTGGAATCGTTTTCGTGAAAGGTGCACCTTGCCCGTGTCGACACGCCGGAAGCGGCATCAGGAAGGTGTGTGTGGGAGGGGGGACAGGCTCAGGTGTATGGAGTACAAAGCACGGCAGCGCCCAGCCGAGCGCGGAGGCAGTGACGGCGGCGGTACTGTTTCCTCCGGAGTCACGGATCGGAGGAGGCCGCTCTCGTCTTTCGGTTCCCATTCATCGCGAGCGGTGACCGGGTTTCAAATCTTTGTGCGGCTCTGCTGGAGAAGGCGAAACCCGAGCGCCGTGGCCGGCAGCGGAACGGCCGCGTAAGGCAATACTGGCCGCCACCTGTTCCCACCTGGCGCCGGGTTTTCACGGTCCGGTCGCTCGCGTGCGGAAGATCGCGTGTCCCTCTTCCTAGTCTACTGCGCCGTTTCTGCGCGCTCTGCGCTTCTCATTTCTCGTGGAAGTGGCGCTCTCTCTTTCTTTCCGGACGTTGATTCCTCTACCATGGCGTCCACACCTTGACCCTTACCGGTAATGACAGATGCGTGACGAATTCTTCTTCCTGTAGACCCGATTTGGTCTTACATTTGCAGAGCGTATCGCAATCATCAGCGGGAACCAACACAAGACGATATAAACGAAAGTATTCCAATCATCAAGTCGATAGTAGGTGTGGTGTGCGTACTGAAACACCTTCAGTACACACACCATCAGATTATTTGACTTGTCGCTCTAACGAAGTAGGCGAGTGTCAGCAATATGTCTCGTGGTCTTATCGTGGCGTGTTTATCTACTGCCGTTAGATCAGACGATAGAAATGCCACTTGCACGCTTAGAGTAGCAGATTGACAGTGACCAACTTTCAACAGAACTTGATTAATTTTCACACACATTTATTAAAATAATAACAAGCATAAAAATTACTTAACTTGGTTCTGGATGCTAGTTACAATTGGCAATCTGAAGTTCCTTTGGTATTGGTACGTTATTCTTATTCTCACATATATCTCTCATACTGGACAAAAGTGTCTATACATTTATCTTCTTGGCTATATACAGGAATATGGTAATCTTATTAGGCGCGGACTGAAACTTGACTATAGAATGGTACAGACTGGTGCAGACAAATGCAGACTGCCTATTCAGAGGTCTGTACACTCATTATAATACCTCATGCGTTCATGTATCACTGCGCGAGTGTGATCTTCGAGGAGAAAAGGTTCTACGTTAGGAGCAATCTCATTGGCTGCATTACATATTAATACGCGGATCGGCGGAAGCAGAATTTCGTCCGTCTCTATGTCAGCGCCATCTCGTAGTGCGGAGACGGACGAGCGCTGCGCCTCTGCTGTTGTGCTCAGCGGGGCGCGCTCTAGTGGGAAAGTTGTGTACGCGCTGACTATGCGGAACTATGTACACAATAGTAGGGGAACCGGAAAGTACGAGGCCTATTCGGAAAGTAAGGTCCAATCACGCGCGAAATGGAAACCACAGTGAATATCCGGTGACGCTTTGCACTGATGTGTTGGGTAGTGTCTCTGGTATCCCCGACGATCGCGTCACGTCGCTCTTTTCAGTTCTGAGAGCGCAATGACCACATAAAGATGCCCAAAAAATAGTATGAGGGCCTGGTGGGAGATTCTAGCCTGCTCCGGTGGCCGAGCGGTTCTAGGCGCTTCAGTCTGGATCCGCGCGACTGTTAGGTCGCAGGCTGGAATGCTGCCTAGGACATGGATGTGTGTGATGTCCTTACGTTAGTTAGGTTTAAGTAGTTCTGAGTTCTAGGGGACTGATGACCTCAGATGTTAAGTCCCATAGTCCTGAGAGCCATTTGAACCATTTGAAGAGATTTTACCTGATGTCATGCAGCCCACATAACACAACTGTCATGCGTTTCCTTCTTAATGGTAGTTCTCGGCCGCACTTTGCAGGGACAATGAAAATGCTCCTGCGGCGTTTTAGATTGGGAAGTGTTTGATCAGCCATAATACATCCAGTAATTTGCTCACGCTGAGCTTCATCTCTGCTCACATAGACCACTGGCTGCGAAGAAAACATTTTGGCGCTGACAACGAGCTGCAGACCAGCGTAGAGAATAGGCGGAAAGCACTGGCGGCTGCCTTCTATGACGAGGGTATGGGAAAGTTGGTACAACGCTACGACAAGTGGGTAAGTCGGAGCGGTGACTATGTAGAGAAGTAGCAGGAAGGTGTAGTTAACTGTTGCAAATAAAACATTTTTGATTTTCACAGTTGTTTCCATTTCATGACCTATCGGACCTTACTTTCCGAATAGCCTTCGTAAGTCTTTTTTTACATTAAATTCAAATATATAAATCGTCAAAAAGTTTTTATTTTTAATCACTGTTGCAATCGCCCTAGTTATCAACAATATTTTCTCATTTAGTGTGCAACTTCTCAATGCTAGGTCGATAAAAATCAATTGGTTTTTGAGCAGAATATCTGGCTATGGTATTTTCGACATCATCCACATTTTCACTTTTTTCCACTTACAAAATGTGGGGCAGTGGGAATAAATTGAAATACGGTGACGCAATACCAGACGTACGTGTTTGGTGAGGCAGTACCTCCCACCCGGTATTGATTGTTTCCAGCGTTCGTCTTGCTCTGTGCGGTCTTGCATTATGATGCTGCTAACTAATGCCTTTGCTGTTGTTAATAGCTTGGCAATTTTAAATTAAACATTGATTTATTCGATCCAGTTTCTACAGCAAAGGTCTGCATTGACAGTCTGGCCGAAGTTTCAGCACTTCAAAATAAACGGCCTGGTGAATACGCCACCAAAAACATAAAAGCGCCTTTTTGGATTGTAAACCTAGCTTAGCTCTGCATGGAGGGCCCATTTTTCATCTCCAATGATCCAGCGATCATGGTGCTATGCAATCCGCTGCAACTGTTCTTGGATGGTCTACCAAGAATGGTTAAGAGTGTTCCTCGATTGTCTGACACCAGGTTTGCTTTCACTTCCACCCTTAACATGACATTGTCTGAAGTTGTTCGTCCTGATCGATACGAGTCTAAAAGAGCAAAATTACGGATTTCAACTAAGAATACCTCCTTCACCGTTTACGAATTTCTAATGCATTTGGATAAACATAGCAAATATTTTTGGTGGCAACTATTGCGTTAATATCCTTGCGATGCTCAAAAAGTATACGATGCTGGATATGTACCTCTTCCGGTGTTTGGCTGACGGTTTCACCGTAAACGGAAAAAAATAAGATTAACACCAAAAATGTAAGCAATGAGCTAGTAAATAACAAATGAATTTCGACATTTGCAGAAACGACATTGCTTTCTGATCCTCCTAATACTTTAATTTTTACATCTACATCTACATCTACATGATTACTCTGTAATTCACATTTAAGTGCTTGGCAGAGGGTTCATCGAACCGCACTCATACTATCTCTCTACCATTCCACTCCCGAACAGCGCGCTGGAACACCTAAACCTTTCTGTTAGAGCTCTGATTTCTCTTATTTTATTTTGATGATCATTCCTACCTATGTAGGTTGGGCTCAACAAAATATTTTCGCATTCGGAAGCGAAAGTTGGTGACTGAAATTTCGTAAATAGATCTCGCCGCGACGAAAAACGTCTTTACTTTAATGACTTCCATCCCAACTCGCGTATCATATCTGCCACTCTCTCTCTCCTATTACGTGATAATACAAAACGAGCTGCCCTTTTTTGCACCCTTTCGATGTCCTCCGTCAGTCCCACCTGGTAAGGATCCCACACCGCGCAGCAATATTCTAACAGAGGACGAACGAGTGTAGTGTAAGCTGTCTCTTTAGTGGACTTGTTGCATCTTCTAAGTGTCCTGCCAATGAAACGCAACCTTTGGCTCGCCTTCCCCACAATATTATCTATGTGGTCTTTCTAACTGAAGTTATTCGTAATTTTAACACCCAGGTATTTAGTTGAATTGACAGCCTTGAGAATTGTACTATTTATAGAGTAATCAAATTCCAACGGATTTCTTTTGGAACTCATGTGGATCACCTCACACTTTTCGTTATTTAGCGTCAACTGCCATCTGCCACACCATACAGCAATCTTTTCTAAATCGTTTTGCAACTGGTCTTCGGATGACCTTACTAGACGGTAAATTACAGCATCATCTGCGAACACCCTAACAGAACTGCTCAGATTGTCACCCAGGTCATTTATATAGATCAGGAACAGCAGAGGTACCAGGACGCTTCCCTGGGGAACACCTGATATCACTTCAGTTTTACTCGATGATTAGCCGTCTGTTACTACGAACTGCGACCTTCCTGACAGGAAATCACGAATCCAGTCGCACAACTGAGACGATACCCCATAGGCCCGCAGCTCGATTAGAAGTCGCTTGTGAGGAACGGTGTCAAAAGCTTTCCGGAATTCTAGAAATACGGAATCAACTTGAGATCCCCTGCCGATAGCGGCCATTACTTCGTGCGAATAAAGAGCTAGCTGCGTTGCACAAGAACGATGTTTTCTGAAACCATGCTGATTGCGTATCAATAGATCGTTCCCTTCGAGGTGATTCATAATGTTTGAATCCAGTATATGCTCCAAAACCCTACTGCAAACCGACGTCAATGATATAGGTCTGTAGTTCGATGGATTACTCCTACTACCCTTCTTAAACACTGGTGCGACCTGCGCAATTTTCCAATCTGTAGGTACAGATCTATCGGTGAGCTAGCGATTGTATATGATTGCTAAGTAGGGAGCTATTGTATCAGCGTAATCTGAAAGGAACCTAATCGGTATACAATCTCGACCTGAAGACTTGCCCGTATCAAGCGATTTGAGTTGCTTCGCAACCCCTAAGGTATCTACTTCTAAGAAACTCATGCCAGCAGCTGTTCGTGTTTCAAATTCTGGAATAGTCCATTCGTCTTCGCTGGTGAAGGAACTTCGGAAAACTGCGTTCAATAACTCCGCTTTAGCGGCACAGTCGAAGGTATTGACTGCGTCTTGCCGCTTGTGTACTTTACATACGACCAGAATTTCTTCGGATTTTCTACCAACATTTTGAACTATATGAAAAAAAAACGTAAATTATTTACAAATTACGGCGTGCGTACACTTTATTCAACAGGTAAACCTCACTACAGATATTCGGATTTAGTTTATGACATGTTCGATATCCCTGCCATCATTGGCGATGATGTGGCGCAGACGAATAGCGAAATGCTGCATGACCCGCTGAAGTGTCGGAATATCGATGCTGCCGATGACCTCCTGAATGGCTGTTTTCAACTTAGCAGTGGCTTTGGAGTTATTGCTGTACACCTCGTCTTTAATATAGCCCCACAAAATGGAATCGCATGAGTTCAGATCTGGAGAATTTTTTTGGAAATTTCTGGTAAGGTCTTATGGGACCAAATTGCTGAGATCATCGGTCCCTAAGCTTACACACTACTTAATCGAACTCAACACTCACACCCTTGCCCGAAGGAGGACTCGAACCTTCGATGGGGTGAGCCGCGCGGACCGTGACAAGGCGCCCCAGACCGCACGGCTACTCCGCGCGGCCAATCGAGGCGCATGCCAGTGGCCTCTGGGTACCCCAGAGCCAGAATGCGGTCCCCCAAGCGCTCCTCCAGGACATCAAACACACTCCTGCTTCGATGGGGTCGAACTTCGTCTTGTATGAACCACATATTGTCGAAATCAGGGTCGCTTTGGATAATGGGATGAAATCATCTTCCAAAACCTACATGTACCATTCGGTAGTCACCGCGCCATCAAGGAATATCACAAGCATTATTCTGTGACTGGACGTTGCACACCACACAGTCACCGGGTGAGGGTGAAGAGACTTCTCGATCGCGAAATGCGGATTCTCAGTACCCCAGATGCGCCAATTTTGCTTTTTGACGAACCCATCCTAATGGAAGTGGACTTTCGTCGCTAAGTCAAACCATGCACGCACATACTAATCCCCATCATACTCCGCGGCCAACCGTGCAGTTTGAACGTCCTAAAGTAAACTGTTCAGAAGTTATGACGATTTTATTTCATATAGTTCAATAATTGTCACCTTGTAGGTTGCGTTTTATCGTGACTGTTACTGAAGCCAATTGAAACTACAAGTCTGCTTCTACCAGCCAGAATTTATTTTATTTCTACTATGCGTTTCAGAAGTTTAACCTCTATCATCAAGTGCGAGCTATCGTTACGATTTGGGGTAGCCTTTGACACGATCTCCAGTCGTCAGAGTCCCTTTTTCCCCTCGTGTTACTTCAGACACTCTTTGTAAAAACTGAAATAAACCAACATGCTTTATTCCTTTCAGCGTTTACAAAGTATATGTGATGTAATACGATAGAAAAAGGACAGCCGGCCGACGTGGTCGTGCGGTTAAAGGCGCTGCAGTCTGGAACCGTAAGACCGCTACGGTCGCAGGTTCGAATCCTGCCTCGGGCATGGATGTTTGTGATGTCCTTAGGTTAGTTAGGTTTAACTAGTTCTAAGTTCTAGGGGACTAATGATCTCAGCAGTTGAGTCCCATAGTGCTCAGAGCCATTTGATAGAAAAAGGAGCCTGTGACCGCTGGAGATAGGGCCAAAGGTTATCCTAACGTAGTAACACAACATATACACGTCGTGCTAATTCACAAAACTCCACCTCATCATGGAGGTTTAAATATCTGAAACGCTTATTGGATATAAATTAGACGCTGTAAACAGTGAACTTATTGTTTCAGTTGTCTTACATTCTTGAGCAACCTTCTCAGCTGCTCTACCTTTTAAGCTTCTACCCGTGAAAGCACAGCAAATTATGATTCTGGTATTAGCGCAGTGAAACTATTTCTCTAAGTATAAAATTTGACCCACCAATAACTAACAACATGATATGTGTACTTTTAATGAAATGAGAGAGAGAGAGCAAAATTTCATAGCGCAATCGAACTACATGGGGTATTTAATATGCAGCAAATGAAAATTCGAATAAGATCTTGAACTTTTCAGATGTATCCTATGAGTGTAAATGGTTAGAAATATCCCCCCTTATAGTTGTGTTACGTGTCATATAGAAGTAACTGCGCGCTGTATGTTTTACCTATCGTAAATGAAACGATACAGTCGACAACAAAATCTCGGAGTGTTCTTTTTTCGTATTTTTTCTCTTCAGGTCAAATACCTACGTCATTTAAACATACAATTCGTCAAATATATACTAATTAACACTTACACAATTGTTACTTTTATGAAAACAGGACGTTTTATTATTTCCAGTTCAGTATGGCAAATCAAAATCCAGTTTTCATTTCATAAAATAATAATTGTTATTTATCTACCTTTTATAAAAGGTAGTTAATAAAGGTTACTTCATAAAAAAATTGCAAATCAAATTTTTTTGTGTTTATGAATTTTACTCTTCACAGAAATGCTCATAGGAAAGCATCTTTGTTTAAAAATTTACCATGGCCGGGACGCGAATGCAGGCCACCCACGTGGCAAGGGAACACTACGCCACAAAGCCACGAGACCAGTCGGGGAAACAGCCTTTTTTTTAGAAAAACTTCAAAGTCGATTTTCTCTAGAATTTTTTAGAGTTACATCTAACTGCTTCGGGAGATTTGTATTGGAATTCTAAACTTCATGAACGATATACATAAACATAAGTTGCTGTTGTCTCTCAGACGGCTCGCTTGCGGACCAATGTTGACTGGAAAATTGTTTTTGTATTTTCGTCTTCTTTCACCCGTGTCAGTTATCGCTATTAATTACGTTACACCCTGTATACTGAATGAAATACGTCTGCGAAGCAGTGAGATCATGTTACCTCGGTCCACATATTACGAGCACTGGCCACTCCTTGTTGGTATGAGCATTCAGAAATTGTTTCACTCGATATCTAAGTGGGTAAGTGTCAGACCATAAAATCAGAGGCCTAGGACACAATCCTTGGCCTTTCCTAAGACTATCACTTTCCGTTCTAACTTATTTTACCTTGGCGATGATTTATTAATGTTTAAGCGTGAGAACCTAACGGAGGTGCTCACCGAAATCCATTGGCTGACACTATAAGATAGGCTTGTGCACTACGGAAAAGTTTACTGTTGAAATCTTGATGTGTGCGTTTCAGGAAGAGTTCCTTCCTCCCACATTCGTTTCTCGAAATTTCCTCCGCTCACGCTGAGGTTTAGCGGCATACGCGCATGGAACAGGGAGTGCTGAGAATGATAGTGGTATGAGAAGCATCCTCCTCCACGCACCGTAAGGTGGGCTGCGGAGTGTGGAGGTGGTGGTTGGGAATAAGTCGGGAGTACTGCACGTGCCCACAAGCATTCTTTTCGATATTGTAAAGTCTTTGGGAACCGATTTAGGAGAAATCAGTGGTGTCTATGTACTGACGAGAAATGACACATTTTTTGCAAGCGTATGGGATCTGTTCCTTTTCGCCAGTTGTCTTATGTTTAAGCTTTCTCTGTTGTACAATTTACCGATCTTCACAGATGCTTCTCGAATAACAGACGCATTGTTCGTTGTTCGACTGCTCAAGTAACGGTTGTGCAACACTGTGACTGGTTCTGAATATCTTTAATAACCTCCAGCCCGTCTTTTTAGCTTTTTTTATTGCACCACAGTTGATAACTTGAATCTAATCTTTTTGAAAACTGACTTACTGAACGAAGCCGTTTGGATGGTGCAAGTCACTCGATTCGAGAGGAGTGAAATACACACCCAAGGCCGGGCATCATGCTTGAGTTTTCTTTAGTTTAATTAACGGAATGGTAAATTTAATTGTGAGGGGGATTGGAATTCCATAGTAGGAAAAGAAGGGAAGGGAAAATGATAGGAGAGTATGGACTTAGGGAAAGGAAAGGAAGAGGAAGCCGCCTGGTAGAATATTACACAGAGCATACTTTAATCTTCGGTAACACTTGGTTTAAGAATCATGAAAGAAGGCTGTATATGTGTAAGAGACCTGGAAACCGCGGAAGGTTTCAAATTGATTATATAACAAAGATAACAGTTTCGTAAATGTATTTTAAACTGTAAAATGTTTCCAAGGGCAGATGTGGACTCTGATCATAATTCATTGGCTACGACCAGCAGATTAAAAACTGAAGACGTTGCAAAAAGGTAGATAATTAAGGAGATGGGACCTGGATAAGTCTAAAGAACGAGAGAGTTCCAGAGGGAAAGTTAGGCAACGATTGACTGGAACAGGAGAGAGGAATGCATTAGAAGACGAATGGGCAATGTTGAGAGATGAAATAGAGAAGACAGCAAAGGATGAAATAAGTAAAGAAACAAGTAAAATATGGCGTTTCAGTCTTCAATCGCTATTCTTTATTTTCAATTACCGGTTTCGGGCTAGCTGCCCATCTTCAGATCTGTTAGACAAAGTTAAAAATGTAATTAATAAGAGAGATACAGTTAATGTTAGAAATATCTTAGTTTACAAAAAGAAATTTTGGAACATATTAAATGCCAACATACCATATATTGTAGTTACAGAGTAACTTGTCCGTACAGAACACTCGGTTCGCTGTCATAACTAAAGTAAATTTCATTTTGTTAAAACCTTATATTGCAGTTTTTAAGAGTAACCTGATTGGTAACAGTAAAAAGTGCCCTCTACCTATAACAATTGTGCATCTGTTATTATTTCACCGTATATATTAATGGCGAATATTCTTTTTAATAAAGCAATTTGTAAGGTAATAACATATGAATAATCTTTTTTGAGTGGACCATGAAACGAAAAATTTACACAAATTTAAAATTTCTTTATAACGAAACATAAAATATAATTAAAATGTAGATATTCTTTCGAAAATGTGCGTTTCCTCTTCTCTGTTTTGATTGGTGGTGGAGTGGATTTCCCTACGTCAGAACGTACACAACGCCACGCCGAGTCCTCTTCCGCCGCGCCCAGTTCAGTACGCTGATGGGCCGTTCCGCTGCAGCTGTTTCTTACTGGGGCGTGCTGTTGCATTCAATAGTAAGCCTAAAACAGGTCTTTAAAAATCTCATAATAATTCCTGTGCATAAAATCACTTTGCTCATTAAGTAGTAGGCCTGGGGTTTTTCTTTGATGAGCGTATATTTCAATCTTTTCGAGCACGTTGAGATGTAGACTTTTTGGAGCTTTATGTAGCACCTCCATTTGTTCATTTATATTACTCACTTCATGTCTATTCTCTTTTACATGTGTTCCAAATGCTGTTCGATTGCCATGACTGCAATGTTCCCTGTATCGAATTTCAAAATTCCGCCCTGTTTTTCCTATATAATAACTGTCACATTCAGCACATTTAATCTTATATACTCCGGAATTATTGTATTTCATTTGTTTTGTCGTTGCTGGTTTATGTCTTAGTCAATGTGCCATTTGCACTTCATTCTGAAATGCCACTGCGATGCTTTTCTGGAAAGCATTTAGCAATTCTTTCTGACACACGCCCTTTGCATGTCAGGGTGACAAACTTCTTCTGAACTTTAATTTTCCTAGAATCGCTACTGATACCCGCGGATTTGTTTTTGATCTTGTTAAACATACGTGTAACATCTTGTGTCTTGTATCCATTAGCTGCTGGTACTTGCTTAATAATACCTACTTCTTTCTGCAACTCATCTTCCTTTAGTGGCAATCTCAGGGCTCTGCTGCACATTGCGTGAAAGTACGCTCTTTTATGTTGTGACGGGTGGTGCGACGTCGCTACTATGATGTTGTCGGAGCAAGTGTCTTTTCTATAGACGCGAAAACGTGCCAGCCTTTCTGACGGTCAAATCTAAATAGTTAATCGCCCCATTGTTTTCCATTTCTAGGGTGAATTGAATTTTAGGATGCTGCTCGTTTAAAACTTTAGTCATTTCCTCTAAGTCTTCTTTTTTCCCTTTGAATAATAAAATAATGTCGTCAACATACCGTCTGTAATAAATTAACTTCTCCTTAATATCTGGGAAAGAGCTAAAAACTTTGTTCTCAAAGTCATTCATAAAAATTTCAGCTAAAATGCCTGATAGACTGTTTCCCATAGCTAAACCTTCATCTTGAATAAAAGCTTTATCGTTAAAGATAAAACTATTAAAACTCAATGTGAACTCTAGCATATCCACGGGTTCGACGATTTCACCCATGCTCATTGACCTATTTTTTATCAGGTTTTTCCCTATGATTTGCAAAGTTTCCGGTATTGGTATATTAGTGTAGAGGTTCACGACGTCCAATGAGGCTAGGACTGCATCCTCTGGGACTGCAATGTCATTCACTTCGTTCGCGAAACACACATTATTTTTTACGTTGTAAACTTGCTCGTATTTGTACGCAGATTTTAACTTACGGTACAAAGCCCTATTCAAGAGCTCATTAACGGCTTCCTTCCCATTACAAATAACACGCATTGGTTTGTTCTCCTTGTGCAATTTTATTAGCGCTCTTGCTTCTGGTGTTCTTGGATTCATCTTTACTAATCTAGCTTTTTCATTTGGAGCGAATAAAAATTGTATTGCTTCTATCCTTGCCTTTAAATCTGTCTGAAACTTCTTTGGTTCAAATGGCACTGAGCACTATGGGACTCAACTGCTGAGGTCATTAGTCCCCTAGAACTTAGAACTAGTTAAACCTAACTAACCTAAGGACATCACAAACATCCATGCCCGAGGCAGGATTCGAACCTGCGACTGTAGCGGTCTTGCGGTTCCAGACTGCAGCGCCTTTAACCGCACGGCCACTTCGGCCGGCTGAAACTTCTTTGTTAAATCTTTTTTTGACTTCTTTAATTCCATTTTCCTGAAAAAACCGCATTGTCTTATCTATATAGTCCTTTTCGTAAATCACAACTGAGGTACTGCCCTTATCTGACTTAATCACGATTGCGTTGCTAGAATCCAGTTTTAAGTTAATTTCTTTCACTAACCTCATCTCACTATATTTGCCGTTATGTAAAGTTTTCTGGCGTTCAATTGCGTCTTTGGCTTTGATGGCGACACATGTCTCCTCGAATTTAGTTTACTTAGCGTCCCTACATGCTACCTTAACTTCTGCGATCATTCTCTTGATGTCTCGATCTTGCAAGCAAGTTCGCGGATTATGCTTAAGCCCCTTATCCAAAAGCTTATGCTCTTCATGAAACGCCATATTATATTTATTGAACGTTCGCGGAATTCCCATTGAGACAGTCATGTCTAGTTTTGATAAAGAAACAAGGCCTAGTAGAAATCCTTGGGTATCACAGGTGATATTGATTCAACTGCTGCAAGGAGAAAATATCAAATTCAACAAATGAAGCAGGAGAAAGAGAATGCAAACGTCTAGAACTTGAGAATGGCGAAAGGCAAAATTGTGAATGAGGAATGACTAGAGGACAAATGTAAAAATGTAGAAACATGTATATAGCTAGCGGGAACACCTATAGGAAAATTAACAAGACCTATGGAGAAAATAAAAGCAGCTCTGATGGTAAACCAATACTAATCAGGGAAGGGAAAGCTGAGAGGTGGAATGAGAGAATAGAATGGCTGTACAAGGAAAATGTAATTTTAGGCAATTTAGATTATAAAAGAGAAGAGGACGTAGATGAAGCTGAGGTGGGAGATATGATACTGCGCAAATAATTTCACGTATCACTACGAGACCTAAGTCGAAAGAAGGCATCTGGATTAGAGGAAATTCCGTGGGAACTACTGATAACCATGGGAGAATCTATCACCAACGTTATTCAGTATGTACATTGAATAGGCAGTACAGGAAACCAAAGAGAACTTTGGAGAAGGAGTCTGAGTTCAGGGAGAAGAAATAACAACTTTGAGGTTCTCTGATGGCATTGTAATTCTGCAGCGAAGGAATTGAAAGATCAGTTGAATGGAATGGAAAGTTATTTGAAAGAAGGATATGAGATCAGCAAAAGCAAAACGAGGTTAATGAAATGAGGTCGAAGTACATCAGGCGACACTGAGGTCGTCAGATTGGAAAACGAGACATTTAAGGCAGTAGATTGATTCTTTTATTTGAGGAGTAAAGTAACTGATGACACCCGAAATGTAGTTTGGCAATTGCAAGAAAGTCATTTCCGAAGGAGAGAAATTTGTTCACGTCGGGTATATTTTCAAGTATTAGGAAGTCTTTCCTGGAGGTATTTGTCTGCAGTGAAGCAAAGTACAGAAGTAAAACATGGACAGTTTAGACAAAAAGAGAATAGAAACTTTTGAAAAGTTGTGTTAGAGAAGAATGTTGAATATCAGATGGGCAGATCACGTAACTAATGATGAGGTAATGAACAGAATTGGGGAGACAAGAAATTCGGAGCACAGCTTGACCAAAATAAGTGGTCGGTTGATGGGACAAAATCTGAGACATTAAAGGATCACCAGTTCAGTGTTGGAGAGAAGTTTGTGCGTGTGGGGCGGGGGGGGGGGGGGGGGGGGGTAATAATCGTAGAGTGAAACCAAGGGATAGAGACAGTAAGCAGATTCAGAAGGCTGTAAATTACAGTAGTTACTCGGAGATGAAGAGGTTTGCTTAAGATAGAGCAGCGTGTAGTGCTGCGTCAAACCAGCATTCGGACTGAAGACCATAACAACAACATTGTTTTCATAAAACGGCTAAGGCTAATACAGGAACGATTCCTTCGGAAAGGGCGCTAACAATTGCTTTCCTCAGCCTTACCCTTTCCGAGCTTAGTCTCCGGAAGTCCGTTTACACGTGCCACATATAGCGGCAATCTGTGTCATGAAGTAGTGTTGCTGTCAACACTACTGCAATGTGGCCGCTGCACACGTCAATTATTCCTTATTGTCCAGCAGGATTGCTGATGGAGCAGGCTGTTACATGTAGCTACGTACGGACGGCCGAGATGTTACCGGAGTTATCTGCCTGAGGTCTAAAATGTTTCTCACGATCGGACCACAGCAGCCTCTGTTCTGTTTACATGCGCTTCCGTCTCACTCCCACGCTCGCTTCCTGTTTCTCACGCCTACAGCGCTCCCGTGCCACGTAACATTACCTGGGTGGTAAAACATTATGTTTTAGTTTCGTTTCGGAGCTTTGCACGTTTACGTAGAGGCACTTGATTTCAGGTTGTCTACGGGAAGGAAGAATTGCGTAAATAAATCTGACTCGTCTAGGACCAGAGATGTTGGACGTAGAAATTAATGTACACAAGGACCACTGTCTGAGAAAGGACATTCTCTCTATTACCGTAGAGTAAGAATATCTGAAGCAGTGAGACTTAAGTTCTAAGATTTCTAACTTTTCGTAAGCTTAATAACACGTGTCTCCATACTCGTGGGCAGCAACTTGCCATCCGTCCTGTTTTTCCTGCCAGTCTTCGTGTTCATTACTTCCTACGGGTCATAACTCCAGTCAGAAGTGTAACGTGAAACTTCCTGGCAGATTAAAACTGTGTGCCGGACCGAGACGTGAACTCGGGACCTTTGCCTTTCACGGGCAAGTGCTCTACCAACTGAGCTACCGTAGTACGACTCACGCCCCGTCCTCACAGCTTTACTTCTGCCAGTACCTCGTCTCCTACCTTCCAAACTTTACAGAAGCTCTCCTGCGAACCTTGCAGAACTAGCACTCCTGAAAGGTAGGAGACGAGGTACTCGCAGAAGTAAAGCTGTGAGGACGGGGCGTGAGTCGTGCTTGGGTAGCTCAGTTGGTAGAGCACTTGCCCGTGAAAGGCAAAGGTCCCGAGTACGAGTCTCGGTCCAGCACACAGTTTAAATCTGCCAGGAAGTTTCATATCAGCGCACAATCCGCTGCAGAGTGAAAATCTCATTGTAGAAGTGTAACGTGTTCACGAAATTCATAGTTTGCTCAGTGTACTGGTAAACTGCAATGAAGTATCAAGAAAAAATTGGATTTTTACTAACTTTAGTGAAGTCCTTGACTGCTTCGAAACGAAGTGTTGAAATTTCCGCAGCCAAGTAGCATATCGAAGGGGTTTTGTACTTTAAAGGGGTAAATCCAACTTCCGACTGTTATCACCAGTAGAAAAAGATGTGCGGTTATCGCCGTTCTAGTTGTCTCTGTCTTACAGTCAATCATGCTGGTATTGATCTTATCACTTCTCGGACCTATTGGTTTTACGGTGTATTCCAAATTGTGTTTCGAAATTCAGAGAAACGTATGCATCCAACACCAGTTCAAGAGTTTCAGAAAAAATTTACTTACTTAAAAAGAACGCACCAACAAAGCGTAATTTCTATTTTTCTTGTTCTTTTTTCCGTCTGTGTAACGCTAAAGAAAGAACGCCGTATTCACTTAAGCTATAGTTCGATCCGTCCATTTCGCAGCAGTACTGAACGTCTTCTCCGAAAATTACTTGGAGCAAACAATCTTACCAGTAATCGTAAGGCTGTGATAGCAACTACGGCCACGAGTTTTACAAGGAATGTTTACAAGATAACTAAAAATCGCCAAGTATCCGAGGTAGTCGGCATCAAATATTCAGTGCTGAGACTAAATATGTGGAGCACAAATGGAAAAAATTCGATAGCATCGTTCAATATGCATTTGACAGCGATGTTATCAGCGAGGTCTTAAGAGAGGGGAAAGACCCACCGTGGTTCAATAGCCGTGTTAGAAAATTGATACACAAACAAAGAGAGGTTCATCACATATTCAAGAGAAGTCAAAACCTAGTTGACGAAAGCTAAACAAGCGAAAACGAGCGCAAAGAGAGAAATGTGAGAAGCATTCAATGACTTTGAAAGTAAAATTCTGTCAACCGATCTGCGAGAAACCCTAAGAGGTTTCGTTCTTACGTAAAATAAGTGTGTTTCTAAATCCTCTATCCACTCGCTCACTGACCGTACCGACACCGAAACGGAAGATAACAGAGAGAAGGCCGAAATACTGAATTCGATCTTCCGAAATTGTTTCAGAGAGATCGATCGCAGAGCGGTCCTTCGTTTCAGTCATCGTACCAACATCGAAATTGCAGATATTGAGATGACCAGTCAAGGAGTAGGAAAGCAACTACACACATCAAAAAAGTTTTGCATCACCTCGGTTCCGAGAATTTCCAAACCTGTACAGAAAATTTGGAATAGAGATCAACGTAAACATCATTTCCGCTCTTTTTATTGCTCTTGAAAACCACACAATGCATGTTCTACTATCATACAGCGAGACCTTCAGAGGTGGTGGTCCAGATTGCTGCACACGCCGGTAACTCTACTACCCAGTACCACGTCTTCTTGCTTTGATGCCTGCCTGTATTCGTCGTTGCATAATATCCACAAGTTCATCAAGGCACTGTTAGTCCAGATTGTTCCACTCCTCAACGGCGATTCGGCGTAGATCCCTCCGAGTGGTTGGTGGGTCACGTCGTTGATGAACAGCCCTTTTCAGTCTATCCCAGGCATGTACGATAGGGTTCATGTCCGGAAAACATGCTGGCCACTCTAGTTCAGCGATGTGCTTATCCTGAAGTATGTCACAAGATGTGCACGATGGGGGCGCGAATTGTCGTTCGTGAAGACGAATGCCTCGCCAATATACTGACGATATGGTTGCACTATCGGTCGGAGGATGGCATTCACGCATCGTACAGCCGTTACGACGCCTTCCATGGCCACCAGCGGCGTACGTCGGCCTACACAATGGCACCCCAAAACAGCAGGGAACCCCCGCTTTGCTGCACTCCCTAGGGCCTAGACAGAGTGTCTAAGGCGTTCTGCCTGACCGGGTTGCCTCTGAATAGTTCTCCGACGATTGTGTGGTTGAAGGCATATGTGACACTCATCGGTGAAGGGAATGTGATGCCAATCCCGAGCGTTCCATTTGGCATGTTGTTGGGCCCGTCTGTACTGCGCTGCATGGTGTCGTGGTTGGAAAGATGGACCTCGCCTTGGACGTCGGGAGTGAACTTGTGCAACATGCAGCCTATTGCGCACAGCTTGAGTCGTAACACGACTTCCTGTGGCTGCACGAAAAGCATTATTGAACATGGTGGTACTGCTCTCAGGGTTCCTCCGAGCCACTATCCGTAGGTAGCGGTCATCAACTACAATAGTAACTCTTTGGCGGCCTGAGCGAGGAATGTCATCGACAGTTCCTGCCTCTCTGTATCTCCTCCATGTCCGAACAATATCGATTTGGTTCACTCCGAGACGCCTGGACACTTCCCTTATTGAGAACTCTTCCTGGCACAAAGTAACAATGCGGACGCGATCGAACCGCAGTATTGACCTTCTAGGCATGACTGAACTACAGACGAGCCGGTGTACATCCTTCCTGGTGGAATGACTAGAATTGATCAGCTGTCGGGCTCCCTCCGTCTAATAGGCGCGGCTCATGCATGGTTGTTTACATCTTTGGGCGGGTTTAGTGACATCTCTGAACCATCAAAGGGACTTTGTCTGTGATACAAGACCCACAGTCAACGTTTGTCTTCAGGAGTTCTGGAAACCGGGGTGATGCAAAACTTTCTTGATGTGTGTACCATCGTTAAGTAGGTGAAAGTCACTGGCGACAGATGAGATATTCACAATATTCTACAAAGATTATACGAAAGAATTTGCTCTGCTTCTATCGTCAATTTATTGCAAATCACTAGAGGGACGAAGGTTACCAAGCGACTGGAAACAAGCGCAGGTCATTCCTGAGGAAGGGTCGTAGGACATATGCACATGATTATAGGCCTACACCGTGTCACTCAATCTGATTTAGAATAGCAATAGCAAATATTTTAGGCGGCAGGTAGTACAGACTATTGCGATAAACCGTTCCATATAACATTTGCCCAATTTGTGTCGCTAAGGGAGATACAGCTATTAGAAGGTAGCTCAAATAAATATTCAGAGAAACTGTTGAGGATAAATGATTAAATTCAAACCTAATTTTTACCTCCTAATTCATTGCGCCTTCGAATTACCTTGACAACTCTTTTGAGGGCGCCTTAGCGTCCTTTTAGGAGGACAGGACTGTTCATAATCCGAACCATTTATTCGTCTCTTGAGCTTTTTTTTTTTTTTTTTTTGTAGACTTCGCTTTTCAAACATCCCAATCGGCAAGAATCTAACGGAGTAGGCAAGAAACAGGACCATTTCAGCAGATCCATTGAAACCAAATGCATATCTTCCAGTAATACTGAAACCTCCTTTACAGTTACATCTACATCTACCTGGCGACTCTGCACATCACGCTAAGTGCCCAATAGAAGAGCTACGAACCACCTCCACAATAATTCTCTATTATGCCGCTTTCTAACAGCGTGTGGAAAAAACGAACACCTGTATCACCCAGTGCGAGCTCAGAATTCCCTTATTTTATTCATCCTAGGTAGGTCGCCTCAACAAAATATTTTCGCATTCGGGGGAGAAAGTTGGTGGCTGAAATTTCATGAGAAGATCCCGCCGCAACGAGTAATGAGTTTGTTTTAATTGTGTTCACCCCAAACCTATAACATGTCCGAGACACTCTCTCCCCTATTTCTCGATAAAACAAAACGTGCTGGTTTTCTTTGAAATTTCTTCATTTACTACGTTAATTCTATCTGGTAAGAACACCAGACCGTGCAGCAGTGTTCCAAAAGAGGACGGACAAGCTTAGCGTAGGCAGTCTCTTTAGCAGACCTGTTGCATCTTCTAAGTGTTTTGCCAACAAAATATAGTCTTTGGTTCGCCTTCCCTACAACATTTCCCATGTATTATTTTAGATTTCAGTTGTTCGTAATCGTAATTCTAGGTATTTAGTTAAATTTACGGCCTTTGGATTTTAACGATATATCTTGTAACCGAAGTTTAACTGATTCCTTCTAGCATTCATGTGGATGAGATCACACTTTTCATTATTTAGGGTGAATGCCAATTTTAGCACGTGCAGATATTTTTTCTTAATCGCTTTGCAATTTCTTCTGCTCTTCTGATGACTTCACTAGACGACAAACGACAGCACTATCCGCAAACAACGTAAGACGGCTGCTTAGAACCTCTCCTAAACCGTTTGTGTAGACAAGGAACAAGAGCAGGCCTACAGCACTACCTTGGGGAAAGCCAGAAGTTACTTTTGATTTACTGAATGACTTTCCGTCAATCACTACGAATTGTGGTGACCTCTCTGGCAGGAAATCGGGAGTAACTGAGGCGATATTCCTTAAACATGGGATTTGTTTACAAGCCGATTGTGAGGTACGGTGTTGAAAGCCTTCTGGAAATTTAGAAATGCGGAATCCCTTGTCGACAGTACTCAGAACGTCATTTGAGTAAAGAGATAGTTGGATTTCACAAGAACGATGTTTTGTAAATCGGTGTTGACTTTGTAGCAGGTGCATTCAAGTTCTAAGGCCTCCGATTTTTTTTCTCCGGACTGGAAAGAGATAGAAACATGCGCATTGTTTTAAAATGAGGCCGCGTTCGTTGTCAATACGTCCCAGAGATGGCAGCACCATACGGCAGATGGAATTTTACCGCCAGTGGCGAGAATGAGAACTGTTTCAAATACTTAAAATGGCGACGTTTTCCTTACTTGAACAGTGTGCAATCATTCGTTTTCTGAATTTGCGTTGTGTGAAACCAATTGAAATTCATCGACAGTTGAAGGAGACATGTGGTGATGGAGTTATGGATGTGTCGAAAGTGCGTTCGTAGGTGCGACAGTTTAATGAAGGCAGAACATTGTGTGACAACAAACCGAAACAACCTCGGGCTCGCACAAGCCGGTCTGACGACATGATCGAGAAAGTGGAGAGAATTGTTTTGGGGGATCGCCGAATGACTGTTGAACAGATCGCCTCCAGAGTTGGTATTTCTGTGGGTTCTGTGCACACAATCCTGCATGACGACCTGAAAATGCGAAAAGTGTCATCCAGGTGGGTGCCACGAATGCTGACGGACGACCACATGGCTGCCCGTGTGGCATGTTGCCAAGCAATGTTGACGCGCAATGACAGCACGAATGGGACTTTCTTTTCGTTGGTTGTGACAATGGATGAGACGTGGATGCCATTTTTCAATCCAGAAGCAAAGCGCCAGTCAGCTCAATGGAAGCAAACAGATTCACTGCCACCAAAAAAATTTCGGGTAACCGCCAGTGCTGAAAAAATGATGGTGTCCATGTTCTGGGACAGCGAGGGCGTAATCCTTACCCATTGCGTTCCAGGGGCACTACGGTAACAGGTGCATCCTAAGAAAATGTTTTGAAGAACAAATTCCTTCCTGCACTACAACAAAAACGTCCGGGAAGGGCTGCGTGTGTGCTGTTTCACCAAGACAACGCACCCGCACATAGAACTAACGTTACGCAACAGTTTCTTCGTGATAACAACTTTGAAGTGATTCCTCATGCTCCCTACTCACCTGACCTGGCTCTTAGTGACTTTTGACTTTTTCCAACAATGAAACACGCTCTCCGTGGCCGCACATTCACCAGCCGTGCTGCTATTGCCTCAGCGATTTTCCAGTGGTCAAAACAGACTCCTGAAGAAGCCTTCGCCGCTGCCATGGAATCGTGGCGTCAGCGTTGTGAAAAATGTGTACGTCTGCAGGGCGATTACGTCGAGAAGTAACGCCAGTTTATCGATTTCGGGTGAGTAGTTAATTAGAAAAAAGATCGGAGGCCTTAGAACTTGAATGCACCTCGTATAAATAGACCGTTCTCTTCGAGGTAATTCATGATGCTCGAATACATTATATGTTCAAAAATCATACTGCATGTAGACGTTAACGATATGCGCATGTAAATTAGTGGATAACGGGGCCCTGTAAAACTATACTATAACACAAAAGGCCTAGGTCGCAACTGGCCCAGTTTCCAGCATTGTAGTCGGATGTCAGATTTATGGAAACCAAATTTGAGTTTATTCATTTCCTTTGCTTAACACTTTCCTTGAAAATTTGTTTGTGTTACATTCTAACAGCTGCATATCCGTAGCCAATAATATTGGAGATGTTCTATACACCCACGTCCTAAAATATTTACTGTGGCTCTTGAGACACCGTATATTGCCATTCTCTGGATATTATTGTCCTTCTTCCCGAAATAAGAACAGTTTCAAACAATTACACTATTCTTCGCTTGTCACTATCGCATCAGTATTGCATTGTGCGACTGATGTTTAAGATGACATATTTTTGTATTCGAAATATTAGGTTTCAAGCTTAGAAGGCAATACTTGTCAATGACAGATAGAAATAATTACTTCTCAGTCACCAAGTTTTCGGTGTAGCGTCAGTGCTAATTAGTCTGGTATTATTTCTCGTTTTCGATAACGGAATACTCATTATGAAACGCATTTCTGCTTTCAAATTCGAAAAGTATTATTCACAAAATCTTCTTCAAAGTTTATCTGTACAACTATTTGTCTCATTTTAAGAGTTACGCGTTTCCTGTCCCAATATCCTGTCTTCTTTTTGTACCAAAGAGTGTTACATTCACGGCCGAAAACTTGCTTTCGTAGAGCACAAAACCTTCTTTAAATTAGAAAAAGGGTCTTTTAGCATACGCCATGGTTGAGTCACTTATCTTTAAGACTAAACTCTTAGTTCTGCAGACATGTAACGTGTTTTAAGTTGTTCTGCTACAGCAAATTTTCATGGTAGAGCATCGTAATACGGCCGTTCACCATTGGCCCCCAAAGCTTAAGTACAAACTCTCACAGCGGCCCACATTTCTTTATTATATGCATTATAATTCACATATAAATTCTCGTCAAACGAACATAAATTTCTAGACAAGTGACCGTGGTCATTTCTGGTCACACACCTTGCACTGGCTCTATACCGACGTTAATTACTTCCTACCTCTTGGTCTTAAAATATTTTCTGCAACATGGCAGGGAAATATTTGATATTAGAATGACTCACATCGCCTTGTGTGTTGATGGGAAATTTATGTAGCTTGAGTTGAAATGCATTTATCTTTAGTATTTGTATCTGATTTATAAAATCCATGTGAGCAATCAATACTTTGTGAGTCCCTCTGTGCTACAGTATCCTCTGTTTAAGCACTCGAAATTTGTCCCATGTCTCTTACATCAGGTAGTATGAACAGATCGCCCAGCCATTCCAATCAGTATACCGCTAAGCGACAGAGTGAAATTTGTTTAACGTTGGAGACGCATTAGCACTCCGAACAGACTCCTGCCCGAAGAAGGTGATTTGATTTAGCAGAAGGAGGTCCTCCTGCTAGACACTTGCCTTCACCAAGGCTGACGAGCGAGTTTTACCCGGTATTTTATCAATAGCCAAGACTAGAGAATGAAAATTAAAGATATTCTCGGACCTCGCACCTGATACCTTTAAGGTCGAAAGAGACAAGAGATGACCAGGAGGGGCCGATAGGAAAGAAAACAGAAGACGTCTGACTCATACAAGTGGAAGCAATGTCAGCTAATGACATACGTGATTGCCGCCCACGTACTCCCAAGAAGGGAGCCTGATCTCCCACAAACTGACCTACACAGAACGGCAAATTTTGTACTGTGGGCACCCAGAGCTGTAGAACTGAACCACCGTGAATGAGGCCGCTTCGGCTGTACGATAAATCTTTATTTCTGTTTCGACTAGTTTCGCGGCCTCAGATCCACATCTTCAGGGGTAAAGATTTACTTCATAATTTTTTCCAAACAAGAAGTGGTAGGTGATCCAAAAATTGGACAAAGTATGTAAGTAAATCTACTGTTTATCGTTAGGAAGCATAGCAGTTACAGTGGTTTGGCAGATTAACTTTCTTTCCGAATTTCACATATACACCTCCCTCTTCATATCATTGTGATACTCTACAGAAGTTGGTATGCAGAAATTTTTTTTTTCTTTTAAGGAATGCACTTTTAAGGAATGTACTCAACTCACACGATAGGGTGTGTGTGATCTGTAACTTATTTTAAAAAATAAAATTTTTTGATTCATTTTTTTAAGGAACCGGATGTAGATTTATCTGAACTAAATATTTTCAGTTGTTTCACGAAATAATCCCACATAGCATGATTAATTACCACATTCAGGAGGGCAATCGTGAGATTGGCTAAGGCAAACAATGTACACATCCTAACTAAAGAAGCCGGCCGGAGTGGCCTACAGTCTGGAACCGCGAGACCGCAACGGTCGCAGGTTCGAATCCTGTCTCGGGCATCGATCTGTGTGATGTTCAGAAAATGGTTCAAATGGCTCTGAGCACTATGGGACTTAACATCTATGGTCATAGTCCCCTAGAACTTAGAACTACTTAAACTTAACTAACCTAAGGACAGCACACAACACCCAGTCATCACGAGGCAGAGAAAATCCCTGACCCCGCCGGGAATCGAACCCGGGAACCCGGATCTGTGTGATGTCTTTAGGTTGGTTAGGTTTAAGTAGTTCTAAGTTCCAGGGAACGGATGACCTCAGAAGTTGAGTCCCAACGTGCTCAGAGCCATTTGAACCATTTAACCAAAGAACAAAAGACTTTATATGAAAGTGAGTGTTAATCACTAACAAAAAACGACCAGCAAAACCTCAATTGCTGAGCAGTGACTCGTGAAGAGATTCCGTACATATTTACGTGGTAAAGAAGCCGGATCTTGTTAATTGATCGGACAATTTAACGAGGCAAGTCATCTTGCCAACGCGGCGTGTGTGCGGTTTTTTCGTTGGGAGGTGCACATCCGCAGGCTTCCATTCCACCAGGTGGACCTCACCAGCAGCGCAAAAACTCGACTGATTCGGCAAGGCGCTTTACCGCCTGTTTAGTTAACGTTTTAATACAAATGTAGTCGTAGGCAGACCTTAACGAGCGGCTATTAGTCCAGTCCTGCCAACCTTACACACACAGATGGCTGGCGGCACCCAGAGACAGCCTGAACCGTCGCGCTTCTGACGCATGTGGAATGCATCGACAACGAGTACCAAAAATTTCAGGATCTTTTCCGTTTGCTCCTCGCATGACAGCTGCTGTGAATAGCTGTCACAGACAGATATACTTACGTAAACTTGAGTACGCAGCTAGCAATCTTTCGTCCTCACTCTTTGTAGACATTTTTTTTTATAGGACTGTAAGTAGGCTGTTTTATGTTTTCTTATTGGCAACGTTACGTAGCGGTCTGTGTGAGAATCACTGGCTGTGCTGTGTGCAGTCTGTGGCTGGTTTGCATTGTTGTCTGCCATTGTAGTGTTGGGCAGCTGGATGTGAACAGCGCGTAGCGTTGCGCAGTTGGAGCTGAGCCGCCAGCAGTGGTGGATGTGGGGAGAGAGATGGCGGAGTTTTGTAATTTGTCATGAACTGCCATATATATTATGACTATTAAGGTAAATACATTGTTTGTTCTCTATTAATATGTTTCATTTGCTAACTATCCCTATCGGTAGTTAGTGCCTTCCGTAGTTTGAATCTTTTATTTAGCTGGCAGTAGTGGTGCTTGCTGTATTGCAGTAGTTCGAGTAACCAAGATTTTTGTGAGGTAAGTGATTTGTGAAACGTATAGGTTAATGTTAGTCAGAGCCATTCTTTTATAGGGATTTTTGAAAGTCAGATTGCGTTGCGCTAAAAATATTGTATGTCAGTTTAAGCACAGTCTTGTATAAATTGTTCAAAGGGGATGTTTCAGGACTGGACATTTACGTCAAAAAGTTTCATTTCTCTCTCTAACGGTCGATACGTGGAGGGAAGTAAAATCCAACGCCTCTTCCCTTTTCTCTCAGGAACTTACCGTAATACCAGTGGCCAGCAATTTTGTGGTAGTACTTCGGCAACACTTTAATAGGAATTCGGTATCCTTGGGATAGTTCCCTGTCTCAGCGACACATTCAACTAAATATTAAAGCCATAGTTTTCACTATACCTATTTTTCACTTAGTCTTCTAAGTTATATTCAATGTGATTGCACCAAATGAAAAATTTCAGACCAACAAACTATTAATGTGCCAGAGGTAACTGGAATCAGTGAGGGCTTCTGAACACATTGAAACATTGGCTTTCCATATCCGCCATGACATGTGGATGCACGAAGAGTCTCGATGTATCGCAGTACTGTACCTGTCTTTACTCATGTCATCAGTACATTAGTGTCAACGTCAGTCCTTCAGTTTTGTCCCTACCTATAAATTCCCAGATTCCATATAACTTGAAAATATCCTGATGGGTTGGAATTGACCTTTGGTGTATATAGTTGGAATTGATGATGTGTGTATATACGATGAACAAAAGTTTGCAGATAATGCAACAAGCAGCTGAGGTGCGGATGATAATTGTTCGGTGAAACTGTCGCATGGCATTTTTGGCTGTGATACCCCATCGGGACATTCGGCCGTCTGGTACTAGTCTTTCTTTCCTGACGCCGCATCGGTGACTTGGGCGTCGATGATGATGATGAAATGATAGTAAGGACGACACACACCCCGATCCTGAGTGGATTAAAGCTCCGACCCGGTCGAACCTGTGCCCTCTGCCTGGCAGTCAGCTGCGCTGACCACATTTTCTTTTTTTTCAGACGCACATACTGGCAATACAAGAATGTCTCTCACAAAATTTAGTCCTGCGCATATTTCGGGCAGTAAATGGACTTTCAAGATTGGCAATCTGGCAACACTGTAATCGCATGTGCGGTAACTACCATTGTCAGCAGATCCAGCAGTGCTGTGTAGCTGGTCCAGTTGATAATGTTTTGGGTTGGCATGCAGGAGGCCCAGAGTTCGACTGTGAGTCGAGATATAGTTGTTTATGAAACTTCCTGGCAGATTAAAACTGTGTGCCGAACCGAGACTCGAACTCGGGACCTTTGCCTTTCGCAGGCAAGTGCTCTACCAACTGAGCTACCCAAGCACGACTCACGCCCCGTCCTCACAGCCTCACTTCTGCCAGTACCTCGCCTCCTACCTTCCAAACTTTACAGAAGCTCTTCTGCAAACCCTTCAGAATTAGCGCTCCTGAAAGAAAGGATATTGCGGAGACATGGCTTAGCCACAGCCTGGGGGATGTTTGCAGAATGAGATTTTCACTCTGCAGCGGAGTGTGCGCTGATATGAACTTCCTGGCAGATTAAAACCAGGACGGGGCGTGAGTCGTGCTTGGGTAGGTAGAGCACTTGCCCGCGAAAGGCAAAGGTCCCGAGTTTGAGTCTCGGTCCGGCACACAGTTTTAATCTATCAGGAAGTTTCATATCAGCGCACACTCCGCTGCAGAGTGAAAATCTCATGTTTGTTTTTATTTGCCAAAAGTAGTCTGCGTAGAACGGTATCTCGCGTCTTAATCGTCATACAGCGATTGCATTGTGCCATCTACAAAACATTTGCAATTACGTACTACGAACTCAGAAATGAAAGTACAATCGTTTTGACAAGTCAGTTTTTAAAGAAGTTCTTTGGACGTCGTGGACGTGATTTGTTTCACGCCACTGCATCTACTAGATTCCAGATCTCTTTTCTGTGTACCCTTCCTCCCCCCCCCCCCCACCCAATGGTCCCGTCGAAATTATTTGCAAAGCACTTTGCTAGACTTTGCTAGCCCTACTGGTAACGTAAGGCCCTAAAGAAATTTTAATGGACTCTGTCTCGTGATGACTGGGTGTTGTGTGATGTCCTTAGGTTAGTTAGGTTTAAGTAGTCCTAAGTTCTAGGGGACTGATGACCGTAGATGTTAAGTCCCATAGTGATCAGAGCCATTTGAACCATTTGAAATTGTAATGGACCTGAAGAAGACAACAATAAGGATTGGTATTAATCGATTGGTCCATTTGGGGGAGTGTACATAGAAGCAGGTTTAGAATCTAGTGGATGCAGTGGTGCGAAACAATTCTCGTCCACGATATGCAAAAGGATTCTTTAAAAGCTGACCAGTGAAAGCCATGGTATTTCCATTTCTGTGTTCGTAGTGCGCAACTTCAAATGTTTTGTAGAAGACCCACTATAATCGCAGTATGACGATTAAGTCGCCAAATACCGTACCACGCAGACTACTTTTAGCAAATAAAAACCAGTAATCCACTAACCAGAATCGAAGCCTCAACCTCCTGCATGCTAACACGTAACGCTATCCAGTGTACCAACAGCACGAAGCTACTACGATCTCTTGACAGCGGCAATCACCGTACACGTGATTACGTTGTTGCCACATGAGGAAAGTGATTCTATACAACTATCTTAGGCACCTTTCGGACTGCACTACCCTTTCAGATTTTTTTCGTAGCTGCAGAATATTTGGTTAGTGCACGAACTTCAGTCTCCTAAAGTAGTACGAAACACTTCTCGGAGAAAACTCGTAAGTTCTCGGAGCGCAAATAAGCAAAAGAAAATTTACATCTAATTCTACATCTACATCTACAACTAAGTGATTACTCTGCTGTTAACAATAAAGTGCCTGGCGGAGGGTTCAATGAATAACCTTTAAGCTGTCTCTCTACCGTTCCACTCTCGAACGGCGCGTGGGAAAAAAGAGCACTTACATTTTTCTGTGCGGGCCCTGATTTCTCTTATTTTATCGTGGTGATCATTTCTTCCTATGTAGGTGTGTGCAAACAGAATGTTTTCGCAATCGGAGGAGAAAACTGGTCATTGAAATTTTATGAGAAGATCCCGTCGCAACGAAAAACGCCTTTGTTTTAATGATTGCCACTCCAGTTCACGTGTCATGTCTGTGGCACTATCTCCCCTATTTCGCGATAATACAAAACGAACCGCCCTTCTTTGTACTTTTTCGATGTCATCCGTCAGTCCCACCTGATGCGAATCCCACACTGCACAGTAATACTTCAGAATAGGGCGGACAAGGGTGGTGTAAGCAGTCTCTTTAATATACCTGTTGCACTTTCTAAGTGTTCTGCTCTATCTACAACATTACCTATGTCATCGTCCCAAGTTAGGTTTTTTATATTTGTAACCTCTAAGTATTTAATTGAATTTACAGCCTTCAGACTTTGTGCTTATCGCGCAATCGAAATTTTGTGGATTTCTTATACTACTCATGTAAATAACTTCACACTTCTCTTTAGTCAGGGTCAATCGCCACTTTTCGCAACATAGAGATATCTTATCTAAATCATTTTGCAATTCCTTTTTGGCCATCTGAAGACTTTACTAGACGGTAAATGACAGAATCATCTGGAAACAGTCTAAGACGGCTACTAAGATTGTCTCCTATGTCGTTAATATGGATCAGGAACAATAGACAGCCTATAACTCTTCTCTGGGGAATGCTGGATATTACTTCTGTTTTACTCGATGACCTTCGTCTATTACTAAGAACTGTGATCCTTCTGACAGGAAATCACGAATCCAGTCGCACAACTGAGGCGGTATTCCATAGGTACGCAGTGTGGTTAGAAGACGCTTGTGAGGAATGGTGCAGAAAGCCTGAAAATATGGAATCAATTTGACATCCCCTGTCTATAGCACTCATTATTTCATGAGTATAAACAGCTAGTTGTGTATCGCAAGAACGATATTTTCTGAATCCGCGCTATGTGTCAATAAATCGTTTTCTTCGAGGTACTTCATAATGTTCGAATACAGTATATGTTCGAAAACCCTACTGCAAATCGACGACAGTGAGATGGGCCTGTAATTCAACTGATTACTCCTACTTCTCTTTTTGGATAGTAGTGTGACTAGAGCAATTTTCCAGTCTTTAGGTACGGATCTTCCTGTGACCAAGCGGTTATATATAATTGCTAAATATTGAGCTATTGTATCAGCATACTCTGAGAGGAACTTGACTGGTATACAATTTGGACCAGAAGCCTTGTCTCTATTAAGTGATTTAAGCTGTTTTGCGACACCGAGGGCATCTACTTCTATATTTCTCATCTTGGCAGTCGTTCTTGATTGGAATTCAGGAATATTTACTTCGTCGTCTTCGGTGAAGGAGTTTCGGAAAACCGTGTTTAATAACTTTACTTTAGTGGCACTGTCATCAGTGACTTCACCGTTGTTATCGCGCAGTGAAGGTATTGATTGCGTCTTGCCACTGGTGTATGACCAGAATCTCTTTGGGTTTTCTGCCAGATTTTGAGACAGAGTTTCTTTATGGAAATTATTAAAAGCATCTCGCACTAAAGTACGAGCTATATTTCGAACTTCTGTAAAAATTTGCAAGTCTTGGGATTTTGTGTTCTTTTAAATTCGGCATGCTTTCCTCGCTGCTTCTGCAACAGCGATCTGACCCGTTTTGTGTACCATGGGGGATCAGTACCATCACTTATTTATTTATGTGGTATATATCTCTCAATTGCTATCGATACTACCTCTTTGAAATCATTTCACAACTTTTCTTCGCTTACATGATCAAATCGGAAGGACTGAAGACTGTCTCTTAAAACGGCGTTAAAAGCATTTTTATCAGCTTTTTTAAATAGATATACTTTGCGTTTCTTTTTGATGGTTGTAGGAGTTACGGCATTCAGCCTAACAGCAACTGCCTTGTGGTCGCTATACCCCGTATTCGTCACGATACTCACTATTTGTGCAGGATTATTTGTTGCTAGTAGGTCAGGTATGCTTTCGCAACCATTTACGCTTCGAGTGGACGCTTGGACTAATTGTTCAATATAATTTTCTGAGGAAGTATTCAGTACAAGTTCGGATGACGTTTTATGCCTGCCGCCGTCTTTAAATGTATAATTTTTCCAGCATATCGACGGTAGATTGAAGGTACCACTAACTAAAACTGTATGAGTGGGGCATGTATTTGAAATGAGACTCAAGTTTTCTTTGAACTGTTCAGCAACTATATCGTCTGAGTCGGGGTCGGTAAAATGATCCAATTAATAGTTTAGTCCGATTGTCAGGTAAACCTCTACCCATACTATTTCGCAGGAAATATCTACTTCAATTTCACTACAAGGCAAACTACTTCTGACATCAATAGCTACAACACCATGAACTATATTTAATCTGTCCTTTCTGAACACTGTTAGACTGAAAAAATTTCGGCTGAACTTATTTCCGGCTTTAGCCAGCTTTCTGTACCTATAACTATTTTAGCTTCAGTGCTTTCTATTAGGGCTTGGAGCTTCTTTCCCAACACAACTACCGCAATTTACAACTACAATTCCGCTCGTTTCTACAACTAACTCGCTGTGTTTTACCTGTCGCCTTTTAGACGGACGCTCTTTCTGTGGTTCTCTGCGACCCTCTAACCCAGGGCATCCCAACGTGTGGTCCGCGGACCCCTTAGGGGCCCGCCGGCTCTTTCTAGGGGGTCCGAGGCCACCCTTCACCAAATCGTGTCAAATAATGAGTAAAATTATTGAATAAAAATGTGAAAATCAAATTCATCACAAATTTTTTTTTTTTTTCGTGAAAAATATGTGTACGTCAGGTCGTATTCCCTAGCAACCTTTGCGGTTCCTAAGTGAGAACGCATACACAGTTTAGTGCCGGAGAATGCGGCTTCTCTGCTCGACTGTACCGCAACAATACGGCGGTCGTTTGTGCGCCGGCTCACGGCAGTAGATGCGCTGAAACCTTTTACGCATGCGCGGAGTGAGCTTTGTGGACCAATCACAGTGCTCGCTGGCACGTATGCGGCCCCAGGCATAATTAAAAGTTAAACTTGCTTTGTCAGTGCACTACCTATTTCATAAGTCGATTTCTGACCTTCAAGTTGTTTTCATTCATCTCTAAACCAAAGACTATTGATACTTCGGGAGGCGGGGGGGGGGGGGGGGGGGGGGGGGGGGGCAGGGGCGGTCATTGGAAACATGGAACTTGCATTAAGAAGGTTTCAGTTCCCATGGGTTTCGCTCTGAAATTTAAAGTTACTGTGCTCTTGACTGACTATGGGTCCGCCATGGATTTTCAACTGAAGAAGGGGTCCACCAGCTGAAAAGGTTGGGAAGCCCTGCTCTAATCTAACTTACAGAAACCGCCCGTCCCTCACACACAGCCCCCGTTACCCGGTTAGTCACTTCCTGTGTTTAGTGGACTCCTGACCTATTAAGTAGAACCTGGAAACCCACCCCCGACGGCGCGAGTCAAGGAATCTGCTGCCTACACCGCCACAGAACCACCTGAACCTATGATTCAGAGGCTCTGCACCTCGCAAGCAAGACTGGCAGTCTTTACCATTTCCGCTAGACTTCCGTAAGAAAGCTGTCTGACGCTTCGTGCATGGAGCATTTGTGTTGTAACAGACACGTTGCTGATTCGATTGTCACAGCATGCACAGTTATCTTTATTTTGATTATTTATTTATTTTCAAACCTATATCGACGCTCAATATTGGGTTAAAATTTACAATAAAAAATTATGTTAAAACTACTCTTCGTTTGTCGAACTTGCAATGAGAAATATCCTTTATCTGAGGTGACTTGTTTCGGACACACTACCCATTATCAAATCTTCGCCTATAAAGAAATAACACTAGTTGTTAAAACTTTCTTTAAATCGAGCAATTTCACATACAGAGGACATAGTATAAACAAACAGTTAACACCTCCATCTTAAGTGTTAAATCATGATACAACCGGCACACTTGCAAATAGTCACAATCAGCAATCACGACTAACATGTACGAAATCACGTACAACATTTTATCACTGCTTCTTGCGACACAGCACCAGGACAACTGATACATGAAGTTACAGCAGCTTAACGGTAAGCGCGCTAGAAACCGCTGTATACTAAAGTGTGCGTCAATTATGACGGCGGCCGAGTTTAGGTTCGTTCTGGGCATCTGATGTCACAAAACACAGTCAGCCAAAGTGAACAGAGAACGACGTTGCCAGAGCTCGACTGCAGTGCAGAGCACGGACGAGTGTCTTCAGTTTTCGAAACGTTCAGTCATAAATAAAGGAATTGAACAAAATCAATATCTTGATAGCAGACTTTCTTTTATAGAAAGTTTGGAAAAAGCATTCTTTATACCAATTGCTTCATATTCTATTAATTAATGAAACCAAGCAAGCAATAAGCCTCCTAATTCAGGCGATAGCAAGGAAAGGCGTTTGTATCCTTCTCACTAACCGCTTTTTCGCAATAAAGAACAGCGGTAATTGTTTATTTCCTATTGTACTCCGACGAAACGTGAGTAATTCATAATCATACCAACAGTGTTTGTCGGTATTTTCCGTAACATTTAAAGTCCTCTGGGAGATGTATTAAACGACAAGTTGTGTTAGCGTAGTGGTTACAGATTGTGGCTACTATGTGAAAGGTTTTGAGTTCAAACCTTGCTTGTTGCTTAATATTTTCTTTATTTTAAAAACAATATCGAAGTGTCTTACTTCATGAATTTTATTCGTTTGAATGTAATTTTTTGAAATTTCTAGTGGCGACTAAAGTCGACCATTCGGAAAGTATACGCTATGGACTTTTACCCTTGCAAACTCTTCAAAATTTCGTGCAATGGTTTACCACATCTAATGCTGCACAATAACTGCGTTGGACATCGAAACAAAATTAAGTCATTTATGGGGGGAAGGTATCAGTCAAGAAGATGTGTAAAAATCAAATTTTTCGGCCAAATAGGTTTTGTGAAATCGAATGATAAAGTGTGTCAAAGCATTCGAAACACCATGCGTCTGCACAGACGAGCAGTGCCATGACGACAACATCGCAGCAGAATGCGGGGACCACGTCTCTGTAGCAGTGAAAGGGTTAATGCGGCCGTGGTGGCTTTACTTCATAAACTGCGCGCTCACCCCCCCCCCCCCCCCCCTCCACCGCTAAACGTGCTAAACGTAAGTTTGCGAACTATACTATGACGCTGCTTCTCTTAGTGTGTAGTACAACTGGCAACGCAGCAATCTCCCGCGTCTGGGCGGGCATGCGCGAACCGACAAGATAAATGAATTGAACTACAGTAGTGGCACGAGAACCTGAGCGCGCTCTGAGGCACGATCTGCCATTTCCTTTAGTGGCATTACTACATCGGGTTAACCGAGTAACAAATTTAGCTCTTAAAACCTGTAACTGCTTCAAGTCTACTAATAAATCTCAAAATATCCGTCACACAAAGTATCACCAAAACAATACCGGGTTAAAACAACAGTGCCATACTACGGGGTAACTGTAATCACATAACATAATGCCTAGAACACGCTAGAAGAGCGGCGTGTAGTACAACAGAGAGTTTATTTACAAAAATGCAGTGAGAAATGGGAAATGATTATAGAGAGCCACATTACTGCGTAATCTGTCATTGCAGTCATGAAGGTTTCGTGGCGTGACACATGAGATCGAAACTAGGCGTCTGTTTTCAAGTGTTCGAATGTGTGTAAATTCCTAAGGAATCAAACTGCTGAGGTCGTCGTCCCTACAGGTACATCTACCTGTGTGGCTGTTCAGTCTGGAACCGCGCAACCGCTACGGTCGCAGGTTCGAATCCTGCCTCGGGCATGGATGTGTGTGATGTCCGTAGCTTAGTTAGGATTAAGTAGTTCTAAGTTCTAGGGGACTTTTTAACAACACACACCCATGCCCGAGGGAAGACTCGAACCTCCGGCTCGAAGGGCCGCGCAATCAGTGACATGGTGCCTCGAACCGGGCGGCCACTTCGCGTGGTGTCTGTTTTCCATATGTAACAATTTACACTAGCGATGGAATATTCCCAACAGTTAGTAGGCTTTGTTCAAATAAAATTTTAAATGATCTCACGATCCTACGTAAGGCAGGAATAAAGTTGATGAACAAAGCCTCCAGCCGTTATTACAAAGCGTTGTCACAAAAAGCATTCGTTATATAATTCGAATTGCGCCGTAGTGTGGCGCTATATATTTAACCCGATTATTGTTTTCATAACTTTTTGTGTTATGACCGTAGATGTTGTAGATGATTTTGTAGATATTATTCATCATTGTCAATTGTGGCTATCTGCAGTTGTACCGAATGTATTGTGTTTCAATATCTCCGATGAAAGTATGTAACTGTTTATAAAAGCAACAGCTATGTCATCTGTACATGAGTCTATTTACTTTAAAGAAAGTTTGTAATAATCACTGTAATTTGTTTATAAGCGATGGTTTGGTAATGGACGTGGTGTCCGAAAATAGTCATCACAAGTAAAGGTTGTTTCTCATTGCAATTTCGACAGAATTACAAATAGCTGTTTTAATAAAAACACGTTGCTGACCCAGTTTTTTCCGCATCATACTACTATGCGCGTAAAAAATAATATGTTCATTTTTTACTAATAATCACATAAAAGCACCGGCATCCACAAGATATTAAAATCTATTAAAAATGATATTTATCAAATAGTTTTATATTTGGAGGTTACAATCAAACACAAACTTAATATTGAAAATACTGTAGTTTATATGTTGAATTTTTCATTCAACAATAAGAAATTTCACATCTTTTGGAACAGATTTTAAGTTGTTATGAATACTCGACATTCATGTTCTCAATATACATGAATGATTTACCACACAGCAATACTGTAAGACTATTCGTTGACAATGCAGTTCTCTACACGTAAATAACGTCGTCTGAGAATAGTGAAGATACATAGAAATGTCGGTCGATATTTGCACTTTGTGTAATGAATAGCAGCTCTCTTTAAACCTTAGTAAATGCAAGATAACGCCTATAAAAAAAAAAAAGAACCAAATAGTGTCCAATTACCTGATGAGCAGTGAACATTTCCTGTACGTAACACTGTATAAGTGCTTAGGAGCAACAATAAGAAGCGGCACGGAATGGGACGATCACGGAAAATCGGTATTAGGGAAGACGAACGGAAGGCTCAGTTGTTTTGAGAACCTTGTGGAAAGTGCTGTGCATCTGGTGGGTATAGTCCGTAAGGAAGTGTAACAGAAAAGTTCGGAGAACACAGACATCGTGGCTCATACGAAGCCCTGTTGGCTTTTAGAGAGCCTGTGTACGAAGAACGCTGTGCGATTATCATATTGGCATTGTCGTAAAACTTCAATAGGGATAATGAGAGCAAGATGAGAGAGATTAGGATATCGGCAGAGGCACTTAGGCAGTCGCTTCTCCCACGCTCGGTACGCGAAGGGAATAGAACAGAAAGAATCTAATACTAGTTCGAAATACATTCCCACATGTAGTACAAAGTGGCTTGCTGAGTGCATATATATGGTGCAGTCACATTAACGTGACCAGCTGTCAAAAGCCTCATTGACTACCTTTTGCAGTGCAGACGTTCAGGAAGAATGTCAGTGACGTCCTGGAAGGTACCCATGGCGATGTGGAGCCATGCTGACCGCAGCACCGTCATCAGCTGTGCTGGGTTTCTTAGTTGAGGAACAATGGCGCGAGATGGCCCCACAGATTCTCGATTGGGTTTACATCCAGGGAGTTTGGTGGCCAGGAGAGTTAGCTAAACTCATTCAGCCGCGCGGGATTAGCCGAACGGTCTCAGGCGCTGCAGTCATGCACCGTGCGGCTGGTCCCGGCGGAGGTTCGAGTTCTCCCTCGGGCATGGGTGTGTATCTTTGTCCTTAGGATAATTTAGGTTAAGTAGTGTGTAAGCTTAGGGACTGACGACCTTATCAGTTAAGTCCCATAAGATTTCACACACGTTTGAACATTTTTTTTAAACTCATTCAAGTGCTCTGAGAACCACGCACGTACTCTTCGAGCTGTATTGTCCTGCTGGTAGATGCCATCATCTCCAGTAGAAACAAACTGCACGCAGGAGTGGACAGGGTCCGCAAGGATAGCTATATGCTTTTGTTGATCCATTGTTCCTTCCAGAAGGGCGTTGTCACCCACGGAGTGCCACGAAAGTAGCCGCTAGACTGTAACGCTCCATTCTCAGGTCTGGTATGACGATTGTTGCAGGGCAGCACAGGCCAAAGGCCATCTGTCCGATGGAGCATGAAACGTGATTCATTTGAAAAGGCCACCTGTCGCCACTCACTGGAAGTCCACTTGTGGTATTGGCACACAGATTCCAGCCTTCGCTGCCAACAAACAACAGTAAGCATCGGTGTATGAACCAGGAGCCTGTTGTGGAAGCCCACACGCGACAACTTCCGCTGTATGGTTGTTGTGGAGACACTGTTGGTTTCCACTGGGTTCATCTGGGCCATCAGCTGCTCAACAGCTGCACGTCTGTTCGCCCGCTCACATCTTCACAGCCGATGTTCACCCCTGTTATTAATGGTCCATGGTGCACCACAGTTCCCATGGCGCCAGGTATTTCGTCAAGCACGATATACTTTAAATACGGCGGCACGCGGTTTACAAACTTAGCCATTTCGGAAATTCTTCCACCCTTGGCTCGAAAGCCAATAATTATGTCCTTTTGGGCGTCAAATAAATCGCTCCGTTTCTACATTTCAACAGCGACTACATTGTTTTTTGTGCGTCCCCACGGCACGCTTTATATACCTTCCACTGCTAGTGTTGCAGCCTGCCTCCGTGAGTGGTTGTTGCACGTTTACTTCAAACATTGTTGGTGGTCGCTTTAATGTGACTGGACCGTGTAGATGTAAAAATGGTTACGACTGTTGTACTTTTTAGACTATGTCTTTCGCTAGCTTACGTTGACAGGCCTTCTGGAACCACACAACTGTTGTCTGAACAGTGTCATTTTCACATCACAGTTTATATAGTTTTGGCAGGTGATAGATTTAGGTGACACAGTGTAACAGCGTTGATGAATAGTGCAACACAACGGAGAGGAGGGCTACAATAAATGAAAACCAGAAGTTTGTCTAATACGGTGTGCGTAGTAGCTTTCCGTAACGCATCCGAAATATAGCCGGCCGGTGTGGCCGGGCGGTTCTAGGCGCTTCAGTCTGGAACCGCGCGACCGCTACGGTCGTAGATTCGAATCCTGCCTCGGGCATGGATGTGTGTGATGTCCTTAGGTTAGTTAGGTTTACGTAGTTCTAACAAGGGAACCTCCCCATCGCACCCCCCTCAGATTTAGTTACAAGTTGGCACAGTGGATAGGCCTTGAAAAATTGAACACAGACCAATCGAGAAAACAGGAAAAAGTTGTGTGGAACTATGAAAAAAATAAGCAAAATATACAAACTGAGTAGTCCATGCGGAAGATATGTCACATCAAGGATTCTGTGACCTCAGGAGCGCCGTGGTCCCGTGGTTAGCGTGAGCAGCTGCGGAACGTGTGGTCCTTGGTTCAAGTCTTCCCTCGAGCGAAAAGTTTACTTTCTTTATTTTCGCAAAGTTATGATCTGTCCGTTCGTTCATCGACGTCTCTGTTCACTGTAATAAGTTTAGTGTCTGTGTTTCGCGACCGCACCACAAAACGGTGCGATTAGTAGACGTAAGGACGTGCCTCTCCAATGGGAACCGAAAACATTTGATAGCAAGGTCATAGGTCAACCGATTCCTCCACAGGAAAACACGTCTGTTATATTCTATACGACACTGGTGACGGCATGTGCGTCGCATTTCAGGAATATGTTGTCGATCCACCTAACTTGTACACTTGGCGAATGGGTAAAAGGATTCTTCTACCTTCCCTGGTTTAGGTTTTCTTGTGGATGTGATAATCACTCACAAAAAAGTGATGAAAACATAAGAGTTTGTAACATAAACTACAACAAATGAATGCAAGTTTTACAGTAGCACAGTTTTCCCTGTGCTCTGTCAAAACATGTTTTTAACGTTTTCAAATTTTTCCGTGTGTAGACCGTAAAATCCTGCATATGCCCAAGCAAATCTGAACATGTGCTGAAAATAAAAAATTAAGTTTTTCACTCGAGGGCAGACTTGAACCTTGGACCTCTTGTTCAGCAGCTGCTCACACTAACCACTGGACCACGGCGCTCCTGAGTTTTCACCTTCATTGATGTTGCCTATCTTAGACATGGACTACTCAGTTTGTATATTTTGCTTATTTTTTCATAGTTCCACACAACTTCTTCCTGTTTTCTCGATTGATCTGTGTTCGGTTTTTAAAGGCCTATCCACTGTGCCAACTTATAACTAAATCTGAGGGGGGTGCGATGGGGAGGTTCCCTTGTAAGTTCTAGGGGACTGATGACCTCAGAGCCGTTTGAACCATCCGAAATAAAAATTGTGTTCTGAGAGATGTCCAGCAAAAAGTCGGCTGTAAAACTGCATATGGAATTGCCAATAGAATTTGAGTAGGAAAGCCGAAGCTAACAATGATATCATCCAAAGACAAGGCACGAGGCGTCATCGTTTATAATTTGGCAACTTCAGTTACAAACTGTAAGTAGGCTGTTTAGGTTTTTTTATTGGTATCGCCACGTAGTGCTCTGTATGAAAATCACTGGCTGTGCTGTGTGCAGTCTGTGGCTAGTTTGCATTGTTGTCTGCCACTGTAGTGTTGGGCTGTTGGCTGTTAACAGCATGTAGCGTTGAGCAGTTGGAGGTGAGCCGCCAGCAGCGGTGGATGTGGGGAGAGAGATGACGGAGTTTTGAAATTTGTAAGACTGGATGTCATGAACTGCAATATATATCATGACTTTAGAACACTAGTAAGGTAAATACATTGTTTGTTCTCTATTAAAATCTTTCATTTGCTAACTATGCCTATCAGTAGTTAGTGCCTTCCGTAGTTTGAACCTTTTATTTAGCTGGCAGTAGTGGCGCTCGCTGTATTGCAGTAGTTCGGGTAACCAAGATTTTTGTGAGGTAAGTGATTTGTGTTAGTCAGGACCATTCTTTTGTAGGGATTGCGTTGCGCTAAAAATATTGTGTGTCAGTTTAAGTACAGTCATGTACAGTTTTTCCAAGGGGACGTTTCAAAACTATTATTTTGACATCGAATTCAAATGGAAAACACGTTTGAAGGGCTATCAAAGAGAGAGGGAGAGAAAAGAAAAACAGCAGTGAGAGAACAAACTTAGGTTTCACAATTTTAACGCTGACTGTTGTTGTAACATTTGTTTCGCGTTGACCTATAACGAAGTAAATTTTTTGCCATTGCTGAGTTTTATTCGCTGCACAAAAATAACATTTCAGAGTCCTGTCAAGTAAGGTGCTTCTAAAATAACACTGCTTCGGCCTGCTGCTGCTGAATATGAGTCTAATCGAGAACGTCTTCAGAAACAGTCAACACTGTAGGAAATCAACATGCGAGACTAAACGTAACAAGTTTTCTTTTTTTTTTTTTTTCCAAGAGCGAAATACACATCTACGTTATTGACGTGAGCTTATGCACATCATTATAACTAAAGAACTTCATTACTTCAGCAAGATACAGTCAAGAAAGGACTATGTTGAGCTATTTGTGCTCCATTATTCTTAGCTTTTAAATTAGAAACCACTATATTAAAGTGTCTTCGATTGCGGAATATTTCAAGCAGATTTAATCAAAACTGAAACCAGATTACTTTTGATCTGGGAGATTTTGGTACATTGCGAGCGATCGTGTCATCCAGTACATACACCCATACACATTATTGTATTTAATTGATTATGGCAATTTCAGTGACGTAGGACCAACTTTTCCCAATGACTGCGTACATTTCTCTGACATACACTGCGCAACATAGTTAAAAGATCACTTTTTTAAACCTCGTAATTGTCTCCCATTCGACGCAGAATTTTGAAATTTGTCTCTAACTTTCCCAAACCCTTTCTCTATAGTGGTACAAAAGTGTGGCGCCCTCTGACGTCACCTTCAGGCTCGGCGACGCTTTAAACAGCAAGGTGTTGACACATGCGAAGAAAAGGCCAAAACTCAGAAGTTTGTGTGACGTGTAATGTGGGTTAGTGATGCCACAATGACACCAAATTTCACCAGAATTCTGCCCAACGCCACCATGGACTTTCCACACGATAGGAAAGGAATGTTAAACTTTACATTAACGTCGAATGAAATTACTGAGCTGGAGTGGTACTGATAATCGCAACGGCGTGTAAGCAAATCTTGTTTGTACACTACTGGCCATTAAAATTGCTACACCAAGAAGAAATGCAGACGATAAACGGGTATTCATTCGACAAATATATTACACTCGAACTGACACGTGTTACATTTTCACGCAATTTGGGTGCATAGATCCTGAGAAATCAGTACCCAGGCCAACCACCTCTGGCCGTAATATCGTTCTTGATACGCCTGGGAATTCAGTCAAACAGAGCTTGGATGGCGTGTACAGGTACAGCTGCCCATGCAGCTTCAACACGTCACCACAGTTCATCAAGAGTATTGTGACAAGCCAGTTGCTCGGCCATCATTGACCAGACGTTTTCAATTGGTGAGAGATCTGGAGAATGTGCTGCCCAGGGCAGCAGTCGAACATTGTCTCTATCCAGAAAGGCCCGTATAGGACCTGCAACATGCGGACGTGCATTATCCTGCTGAAATGTAGGGTTTCGCAGGGATCGACTGAAGGGTAGAGCCACGGGTCGTAACACATCTGAAATGTAACGTCCACTGTTCAAAGTGCTGTCAATGCGAACAAGAGGTGACCGAGACGTGTAACCAATGGCACCACATATCATCACTCCGGGTGATACGCCAGTATGGCGATGACGAATATACGCTTCCAATGTGCGTTCACCGCGATGTCGCCAAACACGGAATCGACCGTCGTGATGCTGTAAACACAACCTGGATTCATCCGAATATGTGACGTTTTGACATTCGTGCAACCAGGTTCGTCGTTGAGTACACCATCGCAGGCGCTCCTGTCTGAGATGCAGCGTCAAGGGTAACAGCAGCCATGGTCTCCAAACTGATAGTCCATGCTGCTGCAAACGTCATCGAACTGTTCGTGCAGATGGTTGTCGTCTTGAAAACGTCCCCATCTGTTGACTCAGGGATCGAGACGTGGCTGCAGAATCGGTTACGACCAAGCGGATAAGATGCCTGTTATCTCGACTGCTAGTGATACGAGGCCGTTTGGATCCAGCACAGCGTTCCGTATTAGCCTCCTGGACCCACCGACTCCATATTCTGCTAACAGTAATTGGATCTCGACCAACGCTAGTAACAGTGTCGCGATACGATAAACCGCAATCACGATAGGCTACAATCCGACCTTTATCAAAGTCAGAAAGGTGGTGGTACGCATTTCTCCACCTTACACGAGGCATCACAACAACGTTTCACCAGGCAACGCCGGTCAACTGCTGTTTTGAGTATGAGAAATCGGTTGGAAACTTTCCTCATGTCAGCACGTTGTAGGTGTCGCCACCAGCGCCAACCGTGTGTGAATGTTCTGAAAAGCTAATCATTTGCGTATCACAGCATCTTCTTCCTGTCGCGCCTGTAGCCCGTTATTTTCGTGGTGTAGCACTTTTAATGGCCAGTAGTGTATTAGATAGAGACTGCAACGTGATAAAAATTTTCTCCAAACAGACAACCTTAACAACTTGGATAAACTCAGTTTTTCAACTTCAAAATTAAAAAAAAAAGATGCGTGGGCTTTTATGAAGCCATCATTAAGAAATATTACAATTCGTGAGTATATAGAAACATCTGAGTAGAGGATATGAACCATACACTTCACAGTGCAAGTTGACACCAACATACTAATTCTGTGCAGGGAAGTAATGTGGCAGTTGAGGCGCCAAGCACATGCGAATGAGAAAGTGCTTGTGTCTTCGACAAATTACAAAGTGTAGTGTGATCGAAAGCTCGATACCAGAGGTGCCTGATCTTCGTGACATCTCAAAACGAGAGTTAACATCTTGATACTAATATCGTTCTCAAAAAAACTGCTTTATTTTTGGCTCTTTTGTCAAAATCTATGTGAATGTTCCAGAGTTATTCAGCCGTGAGTTTGTAAAAGCACTAAGCATTTAGGCTGGAAATGCTGACTTTGGGTGCCCGCTCTTCCAGTTCACTGCTGAATCATTTACTACGCTACAGAGAATTTTCTCGAGCAGGTGGTGCTGACTGGTGCTGACACAGGAAGCCGACAAATAGTTTCATTTAACTATGAAGATCAGTTTCTCTGTAGAAGGGTGTTTCTCATGGCATTGTTCTATCTTAAAAGCAACAAATCTGCTATGCACATACTGAATATGAAATGAAATGAAATGATCGTATGGCATTCTTGGCCGGGAGACCCCACTGAATAATAAGGTTATTATCGACTGTAGTGGGTGGTGGCACACGTTTTGTAACAGAGGCGGATTCTCCAAGGAATGGCATCGTTCTATCTTAAAAGCAACAAATCTGCTATGCACATACTGAATATGAAATGAAATGAAATGATCGTATGGCATTGTTGGCCGGGAGGCCCCACTGAATAATAAGGTTATTATCGACTGTAGTGGGTGGTGGCACACGTTTTGTAACAGAGGCGGATTCTCCAAGGAATCTCGTCAGGGGTAGCAATCAGTGTTGCAAGATATTCAGAATTCACACACTCTGCAGTCACTCCTAAAGGGCATATGTTTAACAGCATTCCTACTGAGTGTAGAAAAAGAAAAAAAAAGAACTAATTTCGCTGACAAATAAATTATTTGATATCCACATCTAACATAATAATTTTAGTTTAACACATCGATTCTAAATACATTTTTGCATTTTTCTTGTAACTATACCGAGTTGTTTTGGGGGCTTTTAAAAATGATTAACTCACTAGGCGTCTCCTTTCACGTTACTGAAGAGTAAAGGGAGAATAATTAACAGTAACGTCTTTGGCGACTAGCAGTTTCTGTCAAACACGAACTTATTATTAATGATAGCTTTAATTCTTCTGAAATACCTGGCAACACATTTCACGAACAGCAAAAGGAGAGGTTTATATAAAAAAGAGCTTAAAGCTGTCTGCATGGAGCTGTGTTCGTAGGTAAAGCTCATTTTTCTGTCAGCCAGTTCTCAGACGTCTACCACGTCTTCATACTCGAGCAAACAACTTCATTCTCATAGTGCTCAGAGCCATTTGAACCATTTGAACTTCATTCTCAAGAGTAACAGTTTGAAACGTACTTATTTTCCCTCAGTGATAAGTAGATCGAAAGAAAGAAGGAAAAATAGCTGCCAGCTCTGAAATTAGGAGCGTTGTTTTTCGGTGTAAGATATTCTTCCTAGTTATAGTGATCTTGTCAACCGGGAAAGATTATTAAGACGTCATGTCATATGCTAAACGCTGATTCCAAAGAAAATATCAATTGCCACCCCTACTCATGCATCTCTCTTTCATCCATTTTAAGTATTTTTCTCCACTGAAAGTTATTCTAAATGAGAAGCTCTAGCAATCAAAAGGGAGCTGTCTTTTTCAGGAAACGGCAAAAAGTACGCAAATTGTTCTTGATGATATTCCGAAGAAAACGCTAGATGTCATTAAGTATGTTTTGTCTGGGCACAATTTTTCATTTGGATACGATTTAAGCATTTCTTGTTCTTAAATAATAAATATTTACTACTTCATTAAAAGACAATAACGTCGGTGCCCTATAAGTCAAGGGCACCGTGAGTCATTTGTATATTTCCAGTCTGCCACCTTCACGTCCAGTACAGTAAATGTGTCGCTTTAATTAAATGTATTCATAGCAGGCTGGAATCTGGTTCTGACATTAAGTTGCCTCCACAACAACCGCTGAATAAAGGCAGAGACGGAAGCGTCTTATTAACTGATACATAACTCGGCGTGTACACCTTTCATGTTTCTGCAGAAGTTGCACAAATGCTGTTTATTCCAAGAATTCTGTATCTTAACTAGTATACTTCTTCGCTTTTGTTTTCAACATTATTTAAAGTAGTGAAAGTATCCTACTTGTTGGTCACAAATAATAGTGATTAGCGCTGCACTCAGAAAAATTACAAGGGGAACCATTGCTACACTAGTTTTCCATTTATGATCTGCAAGGCGGACGAGTAACTGATAATGTCTCTGAAACGAAGAGTGCTTAATTGGAATCTGAAGTCAAGTTCAAGTTAGAAAGAGAGTATGACAGGGTCTCTGTAGATTATTTCAAGTTTTTCGATTACCTTTTGCCTATGGACTAGAAGTGCAAGTTGTAAAGTAACTACGTAAGGTTTGGAGGAGGCTTTTGGTCAGCTAAGGAAATGTATTTTGAATGGGGTGCGTAGCCTGCTTAATACAGAACTCGGATTCAAAATAAACATAGAAAATAAACTGTCAGGATTAGAAACAGGAGAAAAATAAGGGATGGTTAAGATCGAACATGGGCAATATTTCACAAGGACGTAAGTTCCAGGGTGCCGTGTGAGTCGATTCAAACATAAGAAGTAGAATGTCAATGGCGATAAAATCATTCTCCTACGGCATATATGAACAAATGTTGTACAATAGCCTCGAGCAAAACAGGTTATTAACATTGATCCCAATTTTTGTATTACTGCAAAAGGTACAGCAACCAGGCAAAGTAATGGATTTATTTATTTTTTTTATTTTTTTTGCCAAATGATTTAATGTACACCCACGAAGTTCAACCGTCATCGTCACACACAAGTCACAGTTTTAGTAATGGGTAGCGTTCCCGTTAAATAGCAAGCTCCTCATTACCCATCCCGATATAGGTGCACTGTTGTCTGCTTAGATGTACGGCACAGATTTCAAAGATGAGTAAGTGAACGATGTCATTTGAAGTTCGGAAGTAATAACAGCAAATGGGCTCTACCCAAATTATACATCAACACTAAGTCATAGCTTTAAATTTTGACATTCTTTGACCACAACCGGTTCAAATAATTTATAAATATATAGTGTGACCCATTCTATTTGCTATAAATTGAATACGATTTTGCTACTGACAACACTTTTAACAATCATTCAAGACAGAAACTTGATTTCAAAAATAATCTGATTATTATGTACTCTTAACACTAAGTGAAGTATCCATTTAAGTGAAGGGTGAATAAACGCATAATTAATAGCTTACAGCACTGATTGAAATATACAATTATTTTGTAACTCTAATCACCTTTTTTGGAAATAGTGATGTGCTCTAATTTTTCACGAAATTTTACGATTTTAAGTTTACAAATCATACATTATTTGAATACTTCTTGGCGGAGCTGTTCTATGTGTTTCTTTTGCTGAAACTTATTATTGTGTGTAAAACATTATTCTGAAGTTGACCTCTACGTCAAAACGTTTCCCAGGCAGGGTGGGCTGAAGTTGGAATGATATTATCAAGTCTCATGATAATGAAATGTATGATTTCAGACTATACAGAGCACTTAAAGTGGTTGGTTTTCCCTTAAAGAGATTGGTTTCCCTTTCTTTGTGCTCGTATTCCTTTAATTCTTTCAATACGTGCTTCTACTCTTCTGTAACTGCCGTATTTGGCCAAGTTTCTCCGAGATGTTTTCACCCTTTATACCTAGTCAACTTGCCATTATTGAACTTTATATGAAGGAAAGCAGTATTTCCATGGCGTCCGTTTAGACCTCACTCTTGTTCTCGTAAAATGTATGTGGCTTCCGTCTTTTGCGGCGACCGTAAAATCTTAATCTTCATTTCCTAATGTTGTTTGAACTCTCTATTGCATTTGCTTTGAATAAATTTTATACATCTGCAGATCCTAGAGTGTCACATATACTTCTTCGTTCTTTTTTCTCACTAATTTGACTATGACTTGTTCTGTTCAAAATTAATGTTTTTGATGCATTGAGAGTTTGTGGTATAGTAGTTTGCAATGCTTTAGTTTATTCTGTTTTGAGATTCACTTCCTGTTGTATTTTTGGTGAATCCTCTTCCTCAAACTCTTCTGCCCCCCTCCCCCACTCACCCACTTCTCTCTGTCTCTGTCTCTGTCTCTCTCTCTCTCTACATACGCTCTTCACGCCTTAGTCCCCCTCGCCTTCTCTACACCTCTTTCTCTCTTCTCCTCTCTCCTCTCATCCCCTCTCCTCACTACACTCTGCCCCTCTACCCTCACCAGTCTCACATTTCCCCTCTCACTCCCCTTCTCCCCTCCCACTCCCTCTTTCTCCCCCCTCCCTGTACTCCCCTCTCTCTTTCCCTTCATCCCTCTCTCTCTCTCTCTCTCTCTCTTTTCCCCCACTCTCTTTCTCGCTCTTTTGGTGCTTTGGTATTGTAATTCACGCATTCTGTCTTTTGGTATGGAATATAAGCCTGCAGCCAACATTTTCTTTTCTATGTTTTAAGAGTTAAAACTCACGTTTGTTGTTGATTTGTGGCTTTCAGTCAGAGGAGTGGTTTAGTGCAACTCTTCACGCTGGTCTATCCGTGCATTACTTCTGCAACCTACATCCACTTGAGTCTGCTTATTGTAATAAAGTCTTGGTCTGCTTCCACAATTTCTGTTCCCTACATTTCCTAGCTTTTTCTTCTGTGTTCTCTGACTGATATGATGCGGAGCACCACGAATTTCTTTCCTGTGCTAACCTCTTCATCTCAGAGTAGCAGCCTACGTCCTCAATTATTTGCTGAATGTATTCCAATCTCTGTGTTCTTCTACAGTTTTTGCTCTCCACAGCTCCATCTAGTACCACGCAAGTTATTCGCTGATATCTCAACAGATGTTCTATCTTCCTGTCCCTTCCTCTTGTTACTGTTTTCCATATATTCCTTTCCTCACCGTTTCTGAGGAGAACCTCCTTATTTCGTACTTTACCAGTCCATCTAATTTTCAACATTCTTCTGTAGCACCACATCTCAAGTGCTTCGAGTCTCTTCTGTTCCGGTTTCCCCACAGTCTACGCTTCACTGCCATACAGTACCGGGCTCCAAACGTACGTTCACAGAATTTTTTACCTTGAACTTCAAATCCGACTATTCCTCAGGATGTGTCCTCTATACCGACCCATTCTTTTAGTCAAGTTGTGCCATAAATTTCTTTTCTCTGATATTCGATTCAGTATTTCGTCAATAGTGATCTAATCTACCCTTCTAACCTTCAACATTCTTCTCATCTCAAAAGCTTCTATTCTAGTCTTTACTTTTAAATTTTAGCTCGCTATGATTTCTCGAAAAGTTACTATAAAGTGGTGTATAGATGTCTTCTCTTCAAACAGGTAAAAAAACTGAATTGCATTGTCTCATTATCCGAAGCAACCGCATTGCAACACTGACACTGTTCAGGAGAATAGGAACTTCTGTGCTCCGAATACTTCTTCGAATGACGATGTCTTCACCGTCCTCCGTGCAGAATAAACAGGAGTTAATTTGTGCTACACACTTTTACCGCCAAACCGCCGCGTCGAGCGGCCTTGTTCCGGTTCGGGTATAAGACGACCCCAGAGTGCGGGCGCGGCCATCAGGGACGGGTTACGAGGCAGCTGCCACAATAATGACGTTCCATCAAAGTTGGCGCAGCAGCCGCGGTGTGTCCGCGGCCCTTCTTCCTGCAGCGCCGTTAAGATACGTTTACGGGTTGTAGCAGAAGGCCCATTATATAAAAATTTGCGCCGTTCTCCCCCGCAATTCGGGCGCGCGCTATTGGTTATAGTTGTGACCGGGGCCGGCAGATATCGCCGGAGGGCAGCATTACCCGACCGCGGACAGCCATTACAATGTAATATCTTGGGGCAGTTCGGACGCGGCGGGCCTCTTCCAGCGAGCCTTGAGCCGGCGAAATAACCCCCCACTCCCCCCTCCCCGATTCTCGCAGCGGCTCTGAAACCCATCCCCCACCCCCTCCACCAAGTCTGCAGTAGCAGCAGGCCTTGACCAGTCGTGGAGACCAGAAGCGGTCGTTGCCAATTTCTGAACAGCCGCCGAGGAGAGAAAGCGTACACACAGAACCTGCTGTGTGTGCGTGTGCCCCTGTGTGTGAGACAACGTTCCGTGCTGCGTGGTGCAGTTTAGTGCCATTTCGGCCTGGGAGGTTGGTACCACCGGCCCGCTACCAATATTTGTGTTCCCGATAAGACGAGGGGCCACTGCCCTATTGCTACTGCTCCCGTTAGAGTGACTCTGTGTGTGTGTGTGTGTGTGTGTGTGTGTGTGTGTGTGAATGAGCGAGGGCAGGAGTGCGGTGGCAATTGGGAGAGGAAACGGCGAGAGAGTAAGGGTCGGGCCTGAGTTTTAAGATCGACGAAAACCGCCAAAGACACTTACTACTGTATAGGTTTAAGTGGTTCTCCCGGGAGATTGCTATACAGCCAATTCCAATCTACGGCCCCTTGCCGGCAAGGGATTGGCCGGACGGCGATACAGTCGCTGCTGGCTGCTAACTGGCCACTCGGAGCTGGCCGCAGTCCAAGAAACACAGTGAGTTAATCCTCCGTGGGGAACGTTTTACTTTCTTTTTAATATGTGTACTGTTAAATTCGTGTGACCTACATCTCTCCCTGTTATCGAAGCCAGTTCTCTGTTATTCCGTATTCTCGTTCCTAAACATTTATGATTTCTTCAGAAAAATAACGGTTGTAACGTGGGGATTAAATGGTACATACGTTACGAGTACATGTAATAAGCTACTAATAAAAGACGGCCGGCCGGTGAGGCCGAGCGGTTCTAGGCGCTTCAGTCTGGAACCGTGCGACCGCTTCGGTCGCAGGTTCGAATCCTTCTTCGGGCATGGATGTGTGTGATATCCTTAGGTTAGTTAGGTTTAAGGGGACTGATGACCTCAGATGTTAAGTCACATAGTGCTCAGAGCCATTTGAACCAATAAAAGACGTAAACACACAATAATCCTGTTAATTTACAGTTACACGGAGAGGGTCCCGGGGGTAGGATTGTCGTTTGCAAACCACCTATATGGCTGAATAGGTTAGGGTTCCAGGCATCACACTCCGCAGCCATTCTCCCTAGTGAGCCCTCGTTTACGAGTAATCGTGGAAACAAAATTTCAGTGCTTCTTGTGACTGACTACACCATCAAAATTATTATTAAGAACAAAGAGTGGCCGTAGCGTAGCGGTTAAGCTACGTAGCTGATAGGCCTGTAATTTAATTTTCGTCATTGTCGAACGGTCTTTATTTTGAATCAATTACTTTTTCAATGTTCATTCCTAATCATTCAAAAAATGGTTTAAATGGCTCTGAGCACTATGGGACTTAACTGCTGAGGTCATCAGTCCCCTAGAACTTAGAGCTACTTAAACCTAACCAACCTAAGGACATTATGCACATCCATGCCCGAGGCAGGATTCGAACCTGCGACCGTAGCGGTCGCGCGGTTCCAGACTGTAGCGCCTAGAACCGTTCGGCCACTCCGGCCGGCCACTAATCATTCCCTGCACTTTTAACTCACGGTGTTTTTATTTCCTCTTATTTAATTTTCATATGAATTTTTATCCCTCTGAGTGTAGTATTTTCAGAACGGAATTTTCGCTCTGCAGCGGAATGTGTGCTGATATTAAACTTCCTGGCAGATTTAAACTGTGTGCTGGACTGAGACTCGAACTCAGGACCTTTGCCTTTCGTCGGCAAGTGACCTACCACCTGAGCTGCGCACGCACGACTCACGACCCATTCCCACACTTCGTTGCAGAGTGGAGATTTCACTCTGGAAACAACCCCCAATCTGTGGCTAAGCCATGTCTCCGCCATATCCTTTCTTCCGGAAGTGCTAGTTATTCAAGGTTCGCAGAAGTGCTTCTGTGAAGTTTAGGAGCTATGAGACGAGCTACTGGCAGAACTGAAGCTGTGGAGACGGGTCGTGAGTCGTACTTGGGTAGCTCTGGCGTCTCGGCAGCACAGACGTTACCGCGAGAACTTCAAAAACTTGCTGCAGATTCCACTGAAATCGGCAGAGTCGTCCACAGCCTTTGACCCTCAGCTCCGTCCCCAGCCACCTCACCACACTCACCACAAGAAGAAAGTGTGCAGTGAAAGTGAACAAGTGCACCATGAAAGAGAAAGTTTTTTCCTCTCACCTCAAATAGTCAAGTATAGTTTCTAAAGTATTTCTTCTCAGTGAAATCTGTGTTACAAAGTGCATCCCACTAAACATCTGTCATGCTCACATAAAAATCAGAGTCAAAAGTACGACCAATAGTACTACCAGTGTTTCTAAACGTGTGTTTGTGAAAAAAAAAAATGACAACAGCTATTTCGGTTATACGGTGTTGCATGGCATCGAAATATACTTCATTATTTGTACTATATTGTTTAGAATATAAGCATTAATTAGTAAAAAGCACCAGTTACTCATAAAAAATGAAGGTTTTCCTTTACTATGTGCTTTATAAAATTTATACCTCCCTCTCTGCTTCTCTTATATAATAAGACATTATTTTTGCTTTCTTCTTCAGTTTACTTTTTAGTTGTAGTATATGTAGAAATTTCTCTCACTTCTGCTCCATCTGTCATTCTGATGTTTTCTCTCATACTGTCCCACCTAACAGTGCTGACTAGAGGAAGATATCAAACCCGCATGCACATCGTGCCTGCAGCACCACAAAGTGCATCACATACACAGATCTGAATTCATAATCAATTTGTTGACGATAGATATAAAGTATCATGCCTGTGCTGCAATGGTTTACCCACAAAAAAGACGACAAATGGCCATGGAAAAGGCTTCGAGGAACAACAAGAAGAGAAAAATGCAAAAGAAAAAATATACAAACGAAAACCTATAAGAAAACATTAATGTTAACCAAGTGAAAGAATTCAATAACTTAATAGAAAATAATGTTTTAAAAATGTATAGTTGTTAAATATATATATATATATATATATATATATATATATATATATATATATATATATTATTACAAAAAAAAGTTCGACTCTCGGTCCGGCAGACAGTTCTAATTTGCCAGGAAGTGTAGTATCTTTATTCCCCTATCGTAACATGTAGATGTCTGAAAATAACTTTTAATTGGACAAAAAACGAAACACAAATTAATCTATTTATACTGGCTGTTAAAAACGTTTTTTCGTTACTAGATGTAAACCTTTTGGATACTAATAATCATACGTTCATTTAAAACAATAATCCTTCTCGCACCATGGACAAAATAATGCAAAATAATTCCGCCGCAGAGTGAAAATTTCATTCTGGAACTGTAGATCAAGATTTAAACAAAGCAAATATTACTAATAAAATGAAATTCAAACAAAATAAGTAACTAACAGCATGGATGAAGATATAACATAACGGAAAGGATGAAATTAAAAAAATTCATAAAACTAGATAAAAAAACGTGGATAAAGATTACAAATGAGAAACGAATAAATGGAAGTAAAAAGTGAGAGCAAAAAGGTAATAGAGTAACTGAAAGGATGCGGCAAAGGATTATAAATGAAACTAATTACATTTTAACCAATTTATGGATTGTAAAAAATTATCGTAGTCTTTTCGATAAAGATGAAACAAAAAACTGATTACACCCGATAGGATTAGAACCTCTCGCGTCCGTCGGCCGTCGTAATTTAATATATTATTTATTGGTAACGTTAATCGTTGCCGACTTACGTGGTGGGCCTTAATCAAAATGACACTTCATTATAATTTTGATTTACAATTAAACGCTTTTGTGAAGTTCTCCCTTTTTTTAAAAATATTGATCTTCAGTGGAATTAGACTCACTGAATCTTAAAACATGAGTATATAAGTTGAACAATGGAATAAACTTTTCATATTAATTTCCTAGGCTAGTCAGTTCACTTTAAAGCAATCAATCTTTAGTTATTAATTACAATTGCGGCCCACACACGCGCGAGAGTATTTCTTCTTACCTCTGTTAACCATCGCATTGTAGTCGGAGTCCTGGCTCTGGCTCACAGCTGTGATACTGAAAATAAGAATCTTAAAGCTACGTATTTTCTGCAACGTCGGGCGGCTGTGGAGAAAAATAAATATTACGTTAATAGCGGACGAGTTTTTCGCTTCCGCAAATTTTTTGTAAGTTAATATATCCACGTAATGGCGTTGTTGGTTGCATCGGCCGCTACGATTGTTTAACTGTAAATTACTCAAATACAGGTTAATTCAAAGGAAGGCGGACGTGAAATCGGGATCACCTCTTACAAATTAAACTGAACAATGATATTAAATCAATATATTATCTGCTTCATTAGTACAAATATGCTTACATTTGCCAGCACTCGCAAGATGTCCGGCTACACGCAGCCAAGACAAGAGAAGTAGTAAAAGAGGACTAAAAAATTAACAAAGGAGCGTATCTTGTCGTCTCTTTAGATCATTTTGTTATATTTCTTTGCCCTCGAAATTTACATAGAAAAATTATTATTTTACGGGTACATGAGAAAAATGTACATTATTCAATTTTTAAATGTCTCTTCTTTATAAATACTGTTTTTTAAGTCTTTTCGTATTATTTCACTGGGAACGCTATAAACCCACAGCTTTCAGGAAATCAGTCACATACCGTCGCCAGTGTCGTATAGAATATATCAGACGTGTTTTCGTCTGGAGGAATCGGACCTATGACCCCGCAATCAAATGTTTTCGGTTCCCACTGGAGAGGCACTTCCTTTCGTCTACTAATCACACGGTTTTGCGGTACGGTCGCAAAACGCAGACACTAAACTTATTACAGTGAACAGAGACGCCAATGAACGAACGGACAGATCATTACTTTGTGAAAATAAAGAAAATAAACCTTTCACTCGACGGAGGGCTTGAATCAAGGACTTCTCGTTCCGCAGCTGCTCCCGCTGACCACGGGACCACGGCGCTCCTGAGCTCACACTATCCTTAATGTTGCATATCTTGCACATGGACTACTCAGTTTGTATATTTTGCTTATTTTTTTCATAGTTCCACACAACTTCTTCCTGTTTTCTCGATTGATCTATGTTCAGTTTTTCAAGGCCTATCCACTGTGCCAACTTATAACTAAATCTGAGGGGGGTGCGATGGGGAGGTTCCCTTGTAAGAGTAGAAAATGACAGCTGCGCCGCCGTTCTTGCACTCGCCGTACTCACGGAACTGCAGTAGGAAGGAAGGAAGCCAGTGTGGCAGTGACGTAACTGGCGCCTTGATTTCTAATGTATGCAACCCTCAATACTGTACTCGCACTCGCTGCGTTTCTGATCTCACTACGCAGGTGCCAGGCAGAGGTTCCGGGCGCACAGCCGCCTTGTCACGTCACGGACAGCGGTCGGACCTCAGCGACGCTGCGACAGTGCTGTGTAATCCCGGCGCTCAAGTCGGTCCGTGGGCAGCGGGCGGCGCTGTCAGCCGCTGAGGAGGCGCTCCAGCTCCAGGCCGCGGAATATCCGCCACCGCCTGCCGAAGAGCCGGGTGTCAGTGGCACACCGCCCCCACTGTGCAGCGGGGAGGCGGCCGTAGCGCATTTACAGCGGTCGCTGGGCGCCTGGCCAGTGGCGCGCGAAAATGATTCGGGACAAGCAATTAGAGGGCGCCCCGGCCGATCCCCGCTACGACCGCACTCCGGCCGTCCAAGATTGATTCCTCCTGCGCTCCGGTCCCCCTAGAGGCCACTTCCCGGGGGTAACTACCGCCGGCTGCTGGAGGAACGGCGCCTCCCCGCTGGCGCTGCCGTCACGGCCAAACGTTTGGTTAACTGGACTGCGACCACTCGGGCTTAACGAGGCGCGGCCGCGGCTGATGGCCAGCGCAGGTATTGGCACTTGCCGGTTCCGCCCCCGCAGTTCGGCCGTCCCTCCGGTGGCAGTTTATTGCGGAGGCGGCAGGGTCTCCGGGGCGACCGAAGAGCTGCTCCGTATTAGGGGCGCGATCTCTTCGAGGACAGTCCGTGACTCCTGTCCTTCGACCATAGATACTAGTAGACTGGCATTGCTGTGCAGAAGCTATAGGGCTGGTGTGGCTCCAACATAAACCACGGGACTGTTGGCAAAACGTGGCGGGATTTCAAATCAGCGGTCTGCCGTCCTATATTTGTATCGTATTTTCTCCATATTTCTCAATTGACTGCCAAACGCTTCCAACAAAAATTACTTTTTTATTTGCGAAAAATTATGCCAGAGCTACATTTGACCTCGATTTGTTCACAGCACCATTTATAAAATCTAGCAAATACATCGAACGCCACTCTGGTGGGCAGTGGGAGGAAATTACTATAAACTATCAATTAAAGTAAAATGTCGTTAAAATTCCTTTAAGGGGGCTAGGACGTCAAACGGGCCGACATGGAGCAGGAGAGGCACCACAGGACATTTTAATTTCCACTGTCTATACTTTTACAAACAAATTCATTAAACTTTGTCAGCATGACCAGGAAGGATTTGGGATTCACACTCATAGCAGTGGAAGTTCAAAAACATAACAAATAATTTTTTTTACATGTGAAATTTCATAATATTTTCGATTACTGTTGGCTGTATTTGTTGCTATAGGTACATTTTTCTTCAGAAGTAAGAGAGATTCTTTGATGAATTTTGCACAGCATACATACCATACTTAGAGGTGTATGAAACTCTAGAATTTTCCAAATCTATTAAAAACTGTGGTAAAAATTGAGATAATTAACTAATAAATTTGATTTTTTTCTAAACACAAAGTTTAAAACGTAACAGCTAATTCATTTTTACATAAATTAAATAGATTCTAGAGTTTCAGACAGATGTAAGTATGGTTTGTATGCTCTGCAAAATTCAGCAAAGAATCTCTCTTACTTGTGAAGAAAAGTGTACCTATAGTAACAAATGCAGCCAATAGTAAGTGAAAAAATGATGAAATTTCACAAGTAAAAAAAATTATTTTGTTATGTTTTTGAACTTTCTCTGCTACGGGTGTGAATCCTAAATCCTTCCTGGTCATGCTGACAAAGTTTTTTGAATTTACTTGTAAAAGTATAGACAGTGGAAATTAAAATGTCCTGTGATGCCTCTCCTTCTCCATGTCGGCCCGTTTGACGTCCTACCCCCCTTAAACAGTAAGACTGGGCTCGTGTCAAAACTTTAAACATTGGATTCGCCACGTTTTGAGCTCTAGTCACTTATAAAAGAAAATGGAATATGGGAATTGTCAACTATAGGTGCCAAAATTGTCGACTTTAGGAGCAGGTCCATTTTAGAGTATCAATTTTAGGTGCACTTCAAGGTTCAGTTTTCACACTTTTTACAAAAATTTAAACTGTCAGTTTAAAAAAAAATTATATTTTAGATGAAAGGTGAGACTTTGCAGTTTTCCCGTTTCAGGGCCTGTATCCAAAGCTGCCTTCGGTTTTTTTTCATCCTTAGGGAACCTACGAGTAGGAACGAGAAACAATTATACTTACTTCTGTAACCGAATTATCACAGATACTTTACAGGCATCACTTTCAACACTTTAATTTACGTGATACTCTATTTCAGGTGTAAAAAACATATAAAAGTTACTTCATCAAATTTCGATAAACGCATCTGCACTATCATAGAAACACTTACACCGGAAATGTAATCCCATTTCTCCCGACAAAGCGCTGAATACAGCCATAAGCGCAACACGAAACAACCATGTTTTGCCAACATTGACGTGACTTCAGCCCAGAGATGATGGAGCCACGAAAATGACGTCAGGGCCAGTCTATTATATTTATGGTCCGTGCTCCCGTCTACTGGCGACGCAACTCGCCAGTGTTCTGTCTACATCTGTTCCTCGGCCAATATAACAAACTGATTGACAGTCAAGCAAGGGAGAGGGCAGAGTCGTCGGTTCCCTTTTTTCTGCTATCACAGTATAGCTGCGATAACAACAGCAGTGCGCATGGTCTTGGAGCGCTCACTTTGATGGAAATGTCGTAGCCGCTGAAAAAGTCTAATAAAGGTGTCCTCATAGGACGGATTAGGATGGATTAGGACGGATATGTGGGATCTAGGGTACAGAAAAGTGAATAGTAAAATATATTACTCAACTTTCTTTACTCTTGTTACACCAATTTTAGAGTGCAGGTTTAGCCTATCTGACCTGTGCTGACTAGTGTTCCATGAGCACAAACTAAATAGTGTTCCCTGAAATGAAGTCAGAAGAAAACTAATCTTCTGTCTTAATGTAATATTCGAAGAACAGTTCCAAACTAATAGTACTCAGTTTAAATGTCTGTGCAGGTGGTCTCTGTCCATACACGAAAATTCTACGCACTCTTCTGTTTCTACTGAACACTAAACACGGTCTATCTATCGGTCACTGTTTCTATCTCACTCGACGACTTGAAGACACGATGACTACTTCTGCTCGTGCGAGGTTACTTAAGCGCGCGTCTCTCTTTCTGGTGACGCTGCCGCCCCAAGGGATGTGGTACTCGCGGGCCGCATGACTGGTTTGCGTGCAGCGATGTTCCTGCTGCGGACGGACGTCTACCGTACTTCTGGCACCAACTGTCGCAAACTCTTCTCGTGTGGTATCTCAGTACACCACACCGTAAGTTTCTATTCTGGTTACATTGTGGAATTTATGCCTCAGGTCAGCCCACGTCGGTACTCATGCGACAGTGTATTTTCAAAAATGCCGCTCATAAAAATGTAATTTTTCCGTGGCTTATGCCTCGGGTTCTATTGGTGATATAAATGCAAGGTTAAGTGTTGTGGGTAGTCGTTGGGCTACAATCTATTTGTATACCTAACAGAGTAATTGTCTTACTGTCACTATCCTACAGTACAGGGTCAAACTTTGAATATTAAACACTTCCTACAGCTTATGCAAATGGAACAAATAGGTTGGTTCTATTTGACTTAGCTGTGACCTAGGCTTATTGGGACATCATTTTGTCCACGGGCAGTTCCTGAGAAATCCCATAGAACGTGTTCTTTGGGTATCAAAACCGAGCCGGGGATTTCAAGTCGCCTATGCTCAGTAACCGACTCAAATTTTTACGATATGTTCCCAAGACGCCAATCTTGAACAGCCTTGAAAATGTTCTTGATACCTTTATCCGTTTCCTAGGTACAGAGGCTAAAAGTTACCTTACTCGTACACGTAAAATACGCACGAAAATCCGGTGTGAAGTTTGGCTCTGAGCACTATGGGACTTAACTTCTGGGTCATCAGTCCCCTAGAACTTAGAACTACTACTAACCTAATGACATCACACACATCCATGCCCGAGGCAGGATTCGAAGTGGCTTAGCTTACGGAGTGACTTAGCATGGGGAAATATACACTGCTTTCGTTATCATCAGGAGGGTTCTGGCTGGTTGGCTCTGAGGACTATGGGACTTGACATCTATGGTCATCAGTCCCCTAGAACGTAGAACTACTTAAACCTAACTAACCTAAGGACAGCACACAACACCCAGCCATCACGAGGCAGAGAAAATCCCTGACCCCGCCGGGAATCGAACCCGACGGTTCTGGGAATCCTATGTTGCAGTAGTACTTCAGCACATGCAAAAATATTGTCCACATATTATCCGGTCTTAATATGTAAAATTACATAGTTTTGCGTTATTTCAATTTCACATAAGTAAACAATCAAAATTTTCTGACCTATAAAATTCTTTTCATATGAGTGATATGCCTTGCTGTAGCAGGGAAAAGTGTACAACAAGCAGAGATTCGTGCAGCAACTGTCATCATATGGAAGCTGGACGGGAGCAGAAATGATTAAGCAACAAGTTAACACAAAAAACCGTAGATTTATCTAACTTGTATGGCTCGAAGTGAACGAAGAGTAATTAGAAATAATGCGGCATGAATTTGTGTCCAACTTATACACAGTAAACTATTAAACATGAGCGACGGTGTCGTAGCGATGAGGTTCCAAGTGCAAGTGGACCATGTGTCCGCCGAAGGCCGTACTATATCGTGGCAGCAGAGGGCGCTCATAGTCCAGAGCTACTACTGGAGGCGTGGCTCAGCGAGCACGCACCACTGGTTCCGCCAGATCCTGACCAACTGCTCTCGGCATCTGACGGAAACTTGCAATTCCGTTACCAACTGTAGAACGCCAGTGGTGTGGTAAAGGTAAGTGATACCACAGTCAGTGACAATGACAATGAGGAAGAGATTGGCTCTGAGCACTGTGGGGCTTAACTTCTGAGGTCATCAGTCCCCTAGAACTTAGAACTACTTAAAGCTAACTAACCTAATGACATCACACACATCCATGCCCGAGGCAGGATTCGAACCTGCAACCGCAGCGGTCACGCGGTTCCAAACTGAAGCGCTTAGAACCGCACGGCCACACTGGCCGGCAAGGAAGAGATTGATAATGACAGTATAAGAGATAGCAGCAGGGGGAAGGAATGAATGAGATAGTGGAAATAAGAGTGAGCAAGGGGGAGACAGTGACAATGAGACAGTGTTAGTAGGACAGGAGACTGTGGCTGACAGACAGGGAACAGTGACAACTAGAGAGATACACAAAGAGATAATGACGCTCGGTTGGTCTAAATGAATGAGTCAGAATTGGTATGTTGCTGTGGATACGTATTATTTCTCAAGTTAACTGCCATTTTCTCAACACGTGGTAATGAGAATGAACGAGATATAGTTGGGAAGGTGTTGTGAACCGGTTCTGACATTGCATACTGATTTTACGCTAACTTACAATTTATCGAAAATATCCAGGTAAAAATGATTTAACTATCACAGCCAAAAGGTAATCATGGATACCCAGTTTCATACCAATATTTTACGAAGATAATTCATTAATCACAAATAAGGAGCAAGTGGTAGAGCACTTGCCCGCGAAAGGCAAAGGTTCCCAATTCGAGTCTCGGTCCGGCACACAGTTTTAATCTGCTAGGAAGTTTCATATCAGCGCACACTCCACTGAAGAGTGAAAATCTCATTCACCATTTTCTTTGTTTCAAAGTATTTAAAAGCTGGATAGTTTGTATACAGCACTGTCATAGACAATAATCGTGACCACTGCGGTAGTCTGGTATCTCTGTCCGTCACACAAGTTGATTTTGCTAAACGAATGTACTTCCCGAAACTACAAACATATTTTTCATTGTCGCCTTGAATTGCAATTTATCTATTGCTACTATAGCCTGAGTGCTTACTGTAAGTGAAAATGTTTGACGAGTTAAGTTGTTGGTTATATGGCCCTACTGTCTGTACCTGATCTCTGCCCGTCGTATAAGCCGGGAGAAACATTCCGAATGCAAAACTCATTTTTAGACAACAGGAATGATACAAGGATGTACCACAAATTTTTGATCATTATTTCACGTCATTCGGTTCACTTTGAATATGTTTTCTCTTCATTCCGACAACTACACTTATCCCGACAAATGCACTTACTCCAAACACTGTCACTATTTAAAAGTATAAAAGTGCGTAAGTTTCGGGCGTGTCGCTTGGTAACTATTATGAGGGTAAGTCAGTAAGTATCTGCAATGAATTTTTACAGTTTATTACAACACAAGCATTGCACAAGCCTTCTTACACCCTCTGAAAAAAAAGTTTTTGTTGCGCAAAAAGCGACGTCTGCACCAGTTCCTCCACCTGTTGACCGGAGCTGAACCGACAAATGGTTCAAATGGCTCTGAGCACTATGGAACTTAACATCGTAGGTCATCAGTCCTCTAGAACTTAGAACTACTTAAACCTAACTAACCTAAGGACATCACACACATCCATGCCCGAGGCAGGATTCGAACCTGCGACCGTAGCAGTCCCGCGGTTCCGGACTGCAGCGCCTACAACCGCTCGGCCACCACGGCCGGCGCTGAATCGACAGCTTCTTGAGGCATCTTTAAGTGGATCAAACAATTTGCAATCCGATCATTCTGCTTCAACATCGTCAGCATGACGGTGCAGTAGGTGCTTTCTCTTCATAGAGTTGTCTGGGAACGCACCTTGCACAGAATTTGCAGAACTTGAGCCTGTTAAGTATGATTTAATTAGCAGAACCATGACTAATTTGCTTATTATTTGCCACACCATAAACAGTAACTCGTCTGTTTCTGGAATACAAGGCACTGGCTTGTTTAGTACTGGCATCAGTTGTGCCTGTAGCTGGAAACTAAGCTCTTTCTTCTTTCTTCATTCTCGGTCGACCACTTCTGAACTGTTCAGTCCACTGGTAAACACACTACTGTGAGAAAACATTGTCCCCTTATTGTGCTGAAAGTCCTCTGTCAATCGCTGCTTCTGGTGCATATTCAGACCACAAAAAATGCATTACGGAACGCAGTTCTTCTATAGTGCAAAAACAGAGTGATGTGGCCATCTTTACGTAGCGACATCCCAAAGCGGACTGCTGTGATAACGCTGCTATCTACAACAGGCGAAGACAACGGTGCCATCTGGCGACTGGTGAACACAAAAAACAGTAGAGCCAACCTGAAGACAATTAGAGCAAAACTGAACATAGTTATTGAGTTACCCTCATATTTTTATACAGCAGTTACAGTTTAATTAACAAGAATATACGTGATATAGGAAATAGGATTTGAAAATATTTTTTCTTAAGGAAAAAAAAGAAAAAAAAGATGATAGATCAGAGATTTCTCCCACCAACTTGGCATCTCACTGATCGCCTTTGAAATTCGTATTTTACTTTCTTTGTCCTAATTGTTGTAGCCTAATTGTGTTGATGTAAACACACCAAACGGAGAAGCAACGCGAAAAACGAAAACAGACCAAAGTCGTTACGTTACCGGCCGGAAACGTTGGCTGCGGATGACTGTACGACCTGAGGTATGCCGGCCGTTGTGGCCGAGCGGTTCTAGGCGCTTCAGTCCGGAACCGCGCAGCTTACGGTCGCAGGTTAGAATCCTGCCTCGGGCATGGATGTGTGTGATGTCCTTAGGTTAAGTTAGGTTTAAGTAGTTATAAGTCTATGGGATTGATGACCTCAGATGTTAAGTCCCGTAGTGCTCAGAGCCATTTGAACCATTTGAACCTGAGGTCAGAGTGCTAAATGACGGTAGTCAACAGAATAAGTGCGACGACATCATTCTTTGATTGGTTGTTGCTGTGGTACGTTCCCTATAGACAGCTAGCCATTATTCACTTTGTTATTGTGATGCAAGTATGCATACATCTGTGCTCAACAAGCCATGTTACGCAGTGTGGTTGAGGGTGGCTCGTGTAGCGAAGTCACTCTCGAACGGTGTGATAACGTTACTATCTACAACAGGCGAAGACAACGGTGCCATCTAGCGACTGGTGAGTTCAAAAAGCAGCAGAAACAACCCGAAGACAATTAGAGCAAAGCTGCAGATGGTTATTGAGTTACCCTCATACTTTTATACAGCAGTAGGAAGATGCAATATGCTATTAAATCTTCTACGAACGCACACTCTCGGTATTTTAACTGTAACCCGCGTTGTTACGCACAACTCCTCTTGTAGCGTCTGCCACCAAACGAATCTGTCAAGAAATTCTCTCTTCGTCTCTGGACCGTCCATTCGATTAGTTTCCTTCTTTTACAGTCCACAACCTCCAAACAGATTTCGGTTGGTGTCGACAGGTTCCTGCTTTGTTCCTGTCTCTCTCCTCCCCAGCCCCCCCCCCCCCTCCCTCCAACAGAATATAACATAGCATCACTCCCGGATTTAATGTGGCCCAATTGTCTACAATTTTAATAATCAAAACAATAAAATATATACTATGGACGTCGTTATCTTTGACCTGCTGACGCAACAGACTTTTACAAGATTGGAATTCGAAATCCAAGAGCACCCTGACAGACTCTCAGCTCATTCCTAGACAAAGTCCATGATGGCGTGCGGATCGTCTCATCTCCTGATGATTCCATTCTCACAATGGAGACGTTTTTACCTGTTCCCGTCTTTTTATCAAAATCTTGCAACTTCTTCTTAATAATATTTCTTGTTATTGTGGAAAGTGTAACCCATCGCAGGATAGTTTGTGACTTGGAGCTGTGCGATTAAATGGCTACGAAAGAGCCACCGAGTGGAGAAGACAGGATCAGCATTTAGAACAAAGATTTCGTACGTGAACACGTGATGTTACAGTGGTACTGAAATAGTGGACAATTTCACTAGAAAACGGGCCCCACAACGAACTTGCTTTGTCATACTAATAGCCTTGACTGTCTGCGTACACAGACTACCGGAAATCAACATGTCAATGAAAAGGTCCCAGCTATCCAGCGCTTACATGCATTTAAGCCAGTAGAATTATTAAACTCGTCTCAAATAGTTACTCTCACCCGGCCGGAGACGGCTGCTGACACTCTTAAGACCTGCAGCGTCATGTGCTGTGACGTACACCCCACTGACCGTGTTTCACACGGGCCTGGTTCAACAGTTAACGAAGTATGTGGTCTTTCCCTACCACACCTGTCATCGGAGTACTAGCTAATCTAAAAACGTCCGTTTCCCTTAGGTCATCCTGAATAACAATAATAATTTGTTAACATCAGTGCTTAGTACATCGATGTAGTGTAAATTTAGAAAAATTGCAAATCACAGAAACACTGTGCCATCCCATGACAATGATACAAAGTTTCAGGTGTGATGGAGAAGGGTAAATGCATCAATTTCCCCTGATTCTTTCGTAGCCATTTAATCGCACGGCTGTCCCTGGGCCGTGTCGAAAAGTTCAAAGCAAAAATCGTTCTGATACCTTTGACAGTGGAATACATGTACCGTTACAGTTGTTGCTAAGACTGTAGAGTCACAGCTTTCAGAGGGCGTAGTATGTGCCAAAACAAGAAAAAGAAGTCTAGTAAACATGGACTCTTAAATGCGTATACTTCAAGGGTTATGAGCTCTTGTTTGACTTCGATACTGTGAAACACGTTTCTTCTGCTGCAAGCTCTTTGATTTGTATATTTTTGGAAGAGGTTGTATTGACCAAAAAAAGAAAAAATAATGTCCGGTAAACACGCCATTTAAACTTTATACTTCAAGATATATGGGCACTTGTTCAGAGGAAGAGACGTGTTTCGTAGTACCGAAGCTAATCAAGTACCGAAGCTAATCAAGTACCGAAGCTAATCAAGTGCTCGCAAAGGTATGCTTTTTGAACCCCTAATTTCTTGGCATTTTTTTCATTTTTTGGTCCATACTACCTCCTCCAAAAACATGGAAAATGAAGAGTCCGCTGTGGAAGAGTTGTGTTAGGCAGTATCGAAGATGACAAGTGCTCATAGATCTAAAAAAATGCAAATCTCTGGAAACTGCCTATCCTACAATCTTACAGCAACAGTACATGTGCATATATTCCACTGTCATAGGTATCAAGAAAGATTTTCGCTTATAGCTTTGGTCTCGGTCGTTTCCGCACCAGGGTTCCTTACCTGGAACTGATACATTTACCCTTCTCCCTTAGCCCTGTAACATCGTCATGGACTCACAACGTATATAACTTGTAAATAATTCGATGAAAATTTTGGAAGTCTATTGCTATTCGCTTATTTGAAAGCTGTTTCGACAATGTTACTTGGAATACACCCTTTGAAATGCTGAAGACACCAGAGATAAGATACAGGGGACGGAAGTATAAGTACAACTTGTGTAGAAACCTGACTGCTGTTGTAAGAGTCGAACGACAAAAAAAGAAGGCTGTTTGAGAAAGGAATGTACAATGAGCAAGTAAGAAAGGATACCAAGGATAAATTTAGAAAAAGAATTAACGATCGGGAAGAGGAAATGAAATTTTTGAGATTTGCAGATGAAATTGGAATCCTGTGAGCTACGGTAAAGGAGTGGAAAAACCGGTAAGAGGGAACTGGTAGTGTCTGAAAAACAGATTATAGGATGAGTAGCACTAATACTAAAACAACGGCAATGGGATGTAGTAACATTAAATCGTATGAAACTGAGGGTATTAGATTAGGAAACGAGACATTAAAAGTACTAGTTGCGTTAATTATTTTGGCGGCAAAACAATGGACGAAGGCCGAAGCAGAGAGAATATAAAATGCAGACTTGCAATTTCAAGGAAACCATTTGAGAAATTCGTACATCGAATAGGAATTTAAATCTTAGGAATGTTTTTTTAAGGAAATTTCTTTGAAGCACACGCTTTTGGGGTAGTGAAACGTGAATGGTAAGCAATACAGACAAGAAGAGAATGAAAGGTTTATATATGTGCTGCTAGAGGAAGATGTTGAAAATTAGATTGGACTTTCGGATAATTAATGAGGTAAAACAGTTACTCGACTAATGTAGTGGCGAGCGGCAGTTTGTAACAAAGAGAATTGTTGAGTGCTGGCAAACAAGTGCTACTTTGTGAGTCGGACTTGAGTGAACTGATAGAGTATTGAGAATTGGTACAGATTAACGATTTTGGAGCACTGCACAGTGCCTTCGTCATCCATTCGTCTTTGCCTCAGTAAGCTCTGCTTGCTCTGCTGGGTACGTCATTTCATATATGTTTGACAGTGTATAATATTATTCTGCATTGGGACACCATTCAGTATTATTTTTCTTTGAAGTACATAAATCTGAGAATGAGTGTTAACACTGTTGCCCAAGTATATCTTTGTACTGATGGACTATTCCTACATGTCACTTATTTAATAATTCCCCTTTATTCTGTTCTAAATGGTTCAAAAGGCTCTGAGCAATAAGGGACTTAACATCTGAGGTCATCAGTCCCTTAGAACTACTTAAACCTAACTAACCTAAGGACATCACACACATCCATGCCCGAGGCAGGATTCGAACCTGCGACCGTAAGCTGCGCGGTTCCAAACTGAAGCGCCTAGAACCGCTCGGCCACCGCGGCCGGCTCCTTTATTCTTTTATATTATTCACTAATTGTTCATAGAGTGTATGTTGATTAAAGCATCTGATAAGGGCATAATGCACAATCGAACACCTCTGTTATATGTGTACACATTTTCCGTTGGTTAGGAAGCAATACACTGATTTCATTAGACGATTAATATCACTAGAATGATCTGGTACCATAACCCACCTGATGCATAGCACATGTAGCCTTCTACGAAAGTGAAACGTGGTAGATAAACGGTTCAGACAGGACGAGAACGGAAGCTTTTTTAAATGTGGCGCTGCAAGAAAATGTTGAAGATTGGATCAGTACATCGAATTGGTAAAAAAAAAGAAGGGGTCGGTTTATGGGACACATCCTGAGGCATCAAGGAACCGCCCATTTGGTAAGAATACATACCGAGGTATCGAAGAATCGCCTATAATGGAAATTTGGTGGGTAAAAATAGTAGAGGGATTCCAAGGCTTGAGTTCTGAAATCAAGTAACTGTAGGTTGCAGTAACTATGCAGAGATGAAGAAACTTGCTCAGGACAGATTAGCGTGGAGTGAAGACCACAACCACCAAAACAGTAACAACACTACATCGGCACAGGCTTTTTTATCCGCAAAGTCGGTGTTACTGCCGATATCCACGGGTGTACGCAACACGCAGACCCTTAATGATGGACTGCGGTCCTGAATGGTATGCGTCTTTCAAATAAGAAATAGACAAACAAGTAGGTGTACGCCAAATAACAACAATCCCTGCCTACGTAATTTGGATTGAAGACCAGGGAGAAATTCGCTTGGTCTGCGCCTGCAAGCGTTGGCGCAAGTAACAGGGTCGTTCACTTTTGCAGTTCTCTCGAGGAATATTCTGTGAAATTTATGACTCGATTCCGATTGAAAGGTACTCCTGAGAGACCATTCATTAGGCGAGTTAAGGAAGCGAGTAGCGCCTTGGAATCCCATGCGGAGATGTGACCCGGATGAAGAAAAATATGACGTCTGTGAGAGGGGGAGCGAGACAGCATACTTGGTGAGGTAGTACAACCCCCAGGGCGTTATTCCACCACCGGCGAAACGATCGGCGGATATGAGAACTGGAGGAATTACGAGGCGCAGGACCCACGGGAAGGGAAGGAACGGGCTGCCTTGTTACCGGGGTCGACTTCTAGCGTCGACGTGATATATCGATATTAGGCGCGTTCGATGAGGCGCATCGCCCAGTGGCGGCTGCTGGCTCCGTAGCGACTGTAATAATTCTCACATTTTTTTCCTCCGGCGCGTATCATTTTCTGCTCTCCGTAGAGAGCTCCCGGAACGTACGGTTCCTTCCCACCGTCTGTTTGGCCGCAGGCGATTTATTGCAGTCTCTGGAGTCGAAGGCCGTTTCTTGCTCCTTGTGGCAGAATAGAGCGTCGTTTGGAAATTGACTCAGAGGTAGAAACCAAATACACTAATCAGAGACAACTTTTAATGATACCTTAGTGTTCATATTATGCGTCAATGACTCAATGGATAGCGTTAGTTGCAACCTCAGAATATTTGCAAGTGATGCAGTTACGTATGAGAATATTCCACGTGTTAAGAGCTGCATTAATATTCCATTATATCTCGCAAACTATTGACCTGTTGTAAAGACGGGCAACTATCTGATAATACAAGCCACACAAATCTAGTTGCACGTGTGGATCATAACTCTAAGAATATAGAAGCAACTAAGTAACGACTGAAAACATAAAATTAAATATCTTGGGATTACACTTACGAACAACTCAAACTTGAACTATCAATACAAAATGATACAGGGGAAGACATTTTATTGGCAGAAAACTTACAAAGATAAAACAGATCTGCTAAATAGCCCGCCTACATTAGTCTTATTCATCCTCTGGTAGTTTTGCTATGCGATATGGGATCCTTAGCAGAGAGGATTAACGAAGGGTATCGAAAAAGTTCAAAGAGGAACAGTTCGTTTTGTATTACTCCGAAATAAGGGAGAGGGTGTCATAGATACGGTAAGCGAGTTGGGGTGACAATCAGTAGAACAGAAGGGTGTTACATTACTTCGAGACCTTTTCATGAAATTTCAGCCACTAACTTTCTCCTCGTGATGCGAAAATATTTTGTTAACTCGTATCGACAATGGGAGAAATGACCACCATAATAAAATAGAAATGACCTATTTGTTGAGAATGCCAACTTCTAATTCTAGAGTGGAACGCTCAAGAAGTAATCTCGAACCCTCTGCCAAACACCTAAGTGTGAACTGCAGTGTAGTTACATAGATATAAATGAAAGTAGAGAAATGTAAGGCAGGATACTATGCTAAACGTGAAAGCGTGGTACACTTTTACCACATGATTAGTGAGTCACAATCAGATTCGTTCACGTCATGGAAATACCTGGGAATAGCGACGTGTCGAGATACAGCATGCAAAGACCACATAGACTCATTTATTGGTAAGGTAAATGACAGGCTACGATTCACTGATAGAGAACCATTATAAAATGGAATTATAGGTGACAATGATCGTATATAAAGAAGGGCAGTGCGGATGGCCAAAGGTTTGTTTTACTGCAGAGAAAGAATACAGATATATTGGAAAATAGATTGGTTTTTGGAGAGGGTTCGCCTCGAGCAAAACGGAATTTTTATCTTTTGTTTTATTTCCCAGAGATGTTTCACTGAGGTTTCAGCATCATCATTGGCCTTTAATTATCTTTTTGGTCATCACATGATGTGGTTGTCCCGGATTTTTGTGTGTTCTTTATTGCAATTTTTTTCTTTCAGAGTTGGTCATTTTTTCTGGTTTCCCCATTATTTTCACTGTGAAGACATGCTCTAAGTAACTTTCACTTTCACTGAAGTTTATAAACAGTGAAAGTGAAAACTACTTAGTGCAGTGTAGTTTGCAGACAAAGAGAGTTAAAGTTACTTAGTGCAGCTCTTCACATTGAAGATAATGCGGAAACCAGAAAAAATGACGGACTGTGAAAGAAAACAATTGCAATAAAAAAATAAAAATCCAGGGAAACCACAGCACGTTGTAGCAAGAAAAGCCCACTGATGATTCTGAAACTTCAGCGAAACATACCTGGGAAATAAAAGAAAAGATAAAAATTATGTTTTGCTCAAGGTGGACCCTCTCAAAAGACAAATGCTTTTGTAAGAAAACGCGGACAGAAGAGCTCCAAACCTCAAGATGATGATGCTGAAAAATGTTAACTGGCAGAAACTCGAAGAAGAATGCAGGACACATCGAGAAAAAGTACCTAGAAAATTTGAAGAACATTTTTTCAACGAACTACGCAACTCTTTCGCACCTCTCTATGCAGCCTGTCCCAGGAGTAGCGGCAACATTCAGGCATATGGCAGGAACGATCATTCGAAGCAAAAACGCCTTAAAAGCTATGAACACTTCTTCATCTTAAATAACGTAGAACAAATCTGTTCTGCTGACAGATCTTTGCTTTCCATATTTTGAGATGTGGTAGTATGGACCAAAACAAGAACATAATGTCCAATAAACATAGACTGTAATCTGCGTACTTTAAGAGCTAAGAGCGTTTGTTCATCTTCGCTACTGTGAAACACATCTCTTCTACTGATGGGTGTTCATATTTCTTAAGATATACATTTTAGAGCCCGTATTTACTAGGCATTTTTGCGTCGTATGATCGTCCCTGTCATATCCCTGAACACTGACGATTCCTCCCGGGACACTATCTATACAGGGTGGTCCACTGATCGTGACCTGGCCAAATATCTCACGAAATAAGCGTCAAACGAAAAAACTACAAAGAACGGAACTTGTCTAGCTTGAAGGGGGAAACCAGATGGCGTTATGGTTGGCCCGCTAGATGGCGCTGCCATAGGTCAAACAAATATCAACTGCGTTTTTTAAATAGGAACCCCCATTTTTATTACATATTCGTGTAGTACGTAAAGAAATATGAATGTTTTAGATCGACCACTTTCAACGCTTTTTGTGATAGATGGCGCTGTAATAGTCACAAACATATGGCTCACAATTTTAGACGAACAGTTGGTAACAGGTAGGTTTTTTAAATTAAAATACAGAACGTAGGTACGTTTGAACATTTTATTTCGGTTGTTCCAATGTGATACATGTACCTTTGTGAACTTATCATTTCTGAGAACGCATTCTGTTATAGCGTGATTACCTGTAAATACCACATTAATGCAATAAATTCTCAAAATGATGTCCGTCAACCTCAACGCATTTGGAAATACGTGTAACGACATCCCTCTCAACAGCGAGTAGTTCGCCTTTCGTAATGTTCGCACATGCATTGACAATGCGCTGACGCATGTTGTCAGGCGTTGTCGGTGGATCACGATAGCAAATATCCTTCAACTTTCCCAACGTGAGATCCGGTGAACGTGTGGGTCATGGTATGGTGCTTCGACGACCAATCCACCTGCAATAAAATATGCTATTAAATACCGCTTCAACCGCACGCGATCTATGTGCTGGACATCCATCATGTTGGAAGTACATCGCCATTATGTCATGCAGTGAAACATCTTGTAGTAACATCGGTAGAACATTACGTAGGAAATGAGCATAAATTACACCATTTAGATTTCCATCGATAAAATGGGGGCCAATTACCCTTCTCCCATAACGCCGCACCATACATTAACCCGCCAAGGTCGCTGATGTTCCACTTGTCGCAGCCATCGTGGATTTTCCGTTGCCCAATAGTGCATATTATGCCGGTTTACGTTACCGCTGTTGGTGAATGACGCTTCGTCGCTAAATAGAGTGCGTGCAAAAAATCTGTCATCGTCCCGTAATTTCTCTTGTGCCCAGTGGCAGAACTGTACACGACGTTCAAAGTCGTCACCATGCAATTCCTGGTGCATAGAAATATGGTACGGGTGCAATCGATGTTGATGTAGCATTCTCAACACCGACGTTTTTGAGATACCCGATTCTCGCGCAATTTGTGTGCTACTGATGTGCAGATTAACCGTGACAGCAGCTAAAACACCTACTTGGGCATCATCATTTGTTGCAGGTCGTCACTGACGTTTCACATGTGGCTGTACACTTCCTGGTTCCTTAAATAACGTAACTATCCGACGAACGGTCCGGACACTTGGATGATGTCATCCAGGATACCGAGCAGCATACATAGCACACGCGCGTTGGGCATTTTGATCACAATAGCCATACATGAACACGATATCGACCTTTTCCGCAATTGGTAAACGGTCCATTTGAAAAGGGGTAATGTAACACTAAGCAAATACCGTCCGCACTGGCAGAATGTTACGTGACACCACGTAGTTATACATTTGTGACTATTACAGCGCCATCTGTCACAAAGCGAAAAAAGTGTTCCAACTAAAACATTCATATTTCTTTACGTACTAAACTAATGTGTAATAAAAATGGGGGTTCCTATTTAAAAAAAAAAAAACGCAGTTGATATCCGTTTGACCTATGGCAGCGCCATTAGCGGGCCAACCATAGCGCCATCTGGTCTGCCTCTTCAAGCTAGACAACTTTCGTTCTTTGTAGTTTTTTCGTTTGATGCATATTTCGTGAGATATTTCGCCCGATCACTATCAATGGACCACCCTGTATAAACATATATAGCCCATAAAGACAGCGCAGATAAGATTAGATGTACAGCAGACTATGGTGACGAGTGGGAGAAGGGAAGATAGTATGTAGTCAGAGTTAAATACACATAGAGGAGTAACAACAGCTTTCTGATCTATAAGCATACTTCGCGGGAAGTTATTCAGTAGCATAAGGAACAAATTGTGACGTTACGCGATAGAACGTGCTCTACATTTTGTGCTTTTTATTAATTTTATATCGAATAATATTAGATTCGAACTCGGTATTTAAGTCTTTGTGTTACGGAACGCGACCATATTTGCAGTCGAGGGGTAGCAAGTGACTGTTCCCATTTGTGGACATGCACGGACGTCATCTGTTGCAACATAGCATAGCGGAGCGGGGGCAGTGGTACCCGCGGGAAGATCGGCTGGAGCGGTAAGGAGACTGCAGAATACACTTGCAGAGTTTGAGCACGATAATCAAATACCCTGGTATCAAATGTTAAACGTAATAGGCGTCAGCCTCTGATATGGACGAAGGAATCAATCTCCTAACACGTTCCCTATATTACTCTTGTGATTAATTGCCTCAAAAGTAAAAGTTTTACTGCAGTATTTCTGGCGTATTGTCGTGTCAGAAGCAATCGAAGATGGTACCAAGACTTTCAGACAGTTAACGCTCAAATTTAGTGGATAGGTACTCAGCCTTGGCTTGAATCTAGTTCGGGATGCATTACGTGCCACTTATGATTACGTGTGATTAAACTTTTATTAAGTGTGCCGCTTCGTTCGTCGGCATTTGACATAGAGAATCGGCACTTTACAATTAGACTACATCACTAGGGTTTTTTATACAAAACTTGCTAAGCGGTGAGAGTGCTGTTGAGCGTAGGCAAAGTAATGAAATTTCCAGTGATACGAAAATTTTGATTCGTCACTACAAAGCTTTATGAATGATACTGATGCAGTAATAAGTATTTACGGTCGATTTTTTTAAAACTGTCAGTGACGGAGATGACCGAGGATTGGCAAGGCCCGTCACTGGCGACACATGGCTCTTAGTTGCATACTGGGAGGAATTTTATACAAAGCAGTAATCACACCAGTCTTTAAACATGGAAACAGAAAAGATTGTAACAACTGCAGAGGTATCAGCGTTGTGGGTAAAATCTTCTCAGGTATTGTTGAAAGGAAAGTGCGACTATTAGTTGAGGATCAATTGGATGAAAATCAGTGTGGGTTTAGGCCTCTTAGAGGTTGTCAGGACCAGATCTTTAGCTTACGGCAAATAATGGAGAAGTGTTGTGAGTGGAACAGGGAATCGTATCTGTGCTTTATAGATCAAGAAAAGGCATATGACCGGGTTCCTAGGATGAAGTTATTGTCTGTTCTACGAGATTATGGAATAGGAGGCAAAGTTTTGCAAGCAATTAAAGGTCTTTACATAGATAGTCAGGCAGCAGTTAGAGTTGACGATAAATTGAGTTCATGGTTCAGAGTAGTTTCAGGAGTAAGACAAGGCTGCAACCTGTCTCCACTGTTGTTCATATTATTTATGGATCATATGTTGAAAACAATAGACTGGCTGGGTGAGATTAAGATATGTGAACACAAAATAAGCAGTCTTGCATATGCGGATGACTTAGTTGTGATGGCAGATTCAAAAATGGCTCTGAGCACTATGGGAATTAACATCTATGGTCATCAGTCCCCTAGAACTTAGAACTACTTAAACCTAACTAACCTAAGTAGTTTCAGGAGTAAGACAAGGCTGCAACCTGTCTCCACTGTTGTTCATATTATTTATGGATCATATGTTGAAAACAATAGACTGGCTGGGTGAGATTAAGATATGTGAACACAAAATAAGCAGTCTTGCATATGCGGATGACTTAGTTGTGATGGCAGATTCAAAAATGGCTCTGAGCACTATGGGAATTAACATCTATGGTCATCAGTCCCCTAGAACTTAGAACTACTTAAACCTAACTAACCTAAGGACAGCACACAGCACCCAGTCATCACGAGGCAGGGAAAATCCCTGACCCCGCCGGGAATCGAACCCGGGAACCCGGGCGTGGGAAGCGAGAACGCTACCGCACGACCACGAGCTGCGGACGATGGCAGATTCGATTGAAAGTTTGCAAAGTAATTTTTCAGAGCTAGATCAGAAACGTAAGGACTATGTTATGAAGATTACCATCTCCAAAACGAAAGTAATGTCAGTGGGAAAGAAATATAAACGGATTGAGTGCCAAATAGGAGGAACAAAATTAGAACAGGTGGACGGTTTCAAGTACTTAGGATGCATATTGTCACAGGATGGCAACATAGTGAAAGAACTGAAAGCCAGGTGTAGAAAAGCTAATGAAGTGAGCGCTCAGATACGATCTACTCTCTTCTGCAAGAAGGAAGTCAGTACCAAGACTAAGTTATCTGTGCACCGTTCAATCTTTCGACCAACTTTGTTGTGTGCGACCGAAAGCTGGGTGGATTCCGGTTACCTTATCAATAACATTGAGGTTACGGATATGAAAGTAGCTAGAATGATTGCAGGTACTAGTAGATGGGAACAATGGCAGGAGGGTGTCCACAATGAGGAAATCAAAGAAAAACTGGGAATGAACTCTATTGATGTAGTAGTCAGGGCGCACAGGCTTAGATGCTGGGGTCATGTTACACGCATGGGAGAAGCAAGGTTACCCAAGACACTCATGGGTTCAGCAGTAGAGGATAGGAGGAGTCGGGGTAGACCAAGGAGAAAGTACCTGGGTTCGGTTAAGAATGAAGTAATAGGCTTAACATCAGAAGAGGCACCAATGTTAGCACTGAATAGGGGATCATGGATGAATTTTATAAGGGGGACTATGCTTCAGACTGAACGCTGAAAGGCATAATCAGTCTTAAATGATGATGATGATGATGATGATGATGATGATGATGGTCACTCTTTGGGACAGGAAGTTTGAGCGAGGCTAAAGAAGACATAAATATCGTGCAAAATCGACCTCTCCAGGAAACTTACCAGACGAATTCTTTCGCTGTTCCTGTGGGAAGAGCGCGTGTGAATCTCCAGTTGGGTTGTTAGCTTGTGAAGTGCTAGGGCAACAAATTCGCAGAAGCCAAGTGCTGAAAAACAGGCCACTGATTTTCAATGTATTACAAGAGTCCACTTGTGTACGGACGGTGTTAGAGACGACAAGTGTCGAACAGCCGTCTTCATGAAGGAGGGGTCGGTGTTTCCGCCTCTAGGTCTGTGTGGTACTGAGGTCACTGACACCGCAGCAGCCCACGCAGCAGTACGCAGGTAAAACTATGACCACAGCGAAACCTTGATGGAGCTGTTGCTCGAATTTCCAACGCGCCCCTCAGATTTTCGCGCGCTTTTATCATTATAGGTTGTGAAATGAAATACATCCAGAATGTACAAGGTTATTCAAAAATACCTCTATGCTTTCAGAAGAAGGCTACTCGACAACTACAATACTTACAGAAGAGCGACGCATAGCAAGGGATTAGACCATCTGAACAAGTTTAGATTCGTAATACGCGCCGTGACGTAGTCGCACTAGGGTGCAGGAGTGTCAGAACATGTAGGCTCACAGGTGTTGGATAGAAACATCGGAAAAACAGCGGGAAATGCATGCCTGACCATTAATTCAGATGCTATCAAAGCCTGCAGGCTGTGCTGTTGTAGTTGACAGCCAACGTCGCTCGTACAACGTCCTCAATACGTTGCAAGTGTCAGTCGCGGTCACAGCTGAGCTTTGTGTAGTTGTGTGTGCATTATGTCAGAGATAATTGGATTAAAAAGCGGGCAAATTATTGCTGGGCTTATGGTGGGTGTTCCGGTAATCAATGTAGTCGAAGTGCAAAGTATTTCAAGAGCTACCGTATCAAAGATTTATACCACATGCAGGGAAAGCGGAAAACAACTATCCGCTAAGTGACAAAGCGGACGAAATTGCATGTTGAGTAATGGTGGCAGACAAGGACGCCCATACGGTAGTTAGTAGCGGGGGGCGGGGGGGGGGGGGAGAGGTGTCCAAACCTAGGATTTGGTGTATTCTTAATCTACTCGTGCTGAAGACGAATGAAGACTTGTAAGTAGCCATAAAATTTCCAATCACAACCCTGTTAAAAAGTTGCTAATACCAACTTTTAAATCACATTTCTTTTCCTGAAACCTAGATCTGGGGGAGGGGGGTGGACGATCACCCTCTTGGAGAAAGACGGTCATTGAAGAGGATTGTTACCGCAGCTGCGAAAGTCACTGCAGAACTGATTGTAACACTCGACCAACCTGTCAGCACCAAAACAACGTGAATGGGGCTTCATAAGCAGGTAATTGCTGGCGAGCTGGAATTACAAAACAACCCATCAGTGACTTAAATGCCCATAACAGGAATGCATTCCGCCGAAGTGAAAACGACAGGATTATGGTGTAATGGAAGAAAGTCGTTTGGTCGAACGACTCTTGTTTCACACTGTTTCCAACTTCTGGTCGAGTTTATGTCCCAATAGTGAAACATAGCGGGTTGGGTCACGATTTGGGCAACCATGCCGTGGCACTGCATGAGCTGCATGGTTACTTTACTTGGACCCATTGCTGTCAAAGTTTATATTAACATTTTGGCTGATTACCTCCTCCCACAGTACAATATTTGTTCCTGAGTGGTGATGCTGTGTTCCAACATGACAGGTCCCCCGTTCAGACAGCCCGCATCGGCGCAGGTCTGGTCTTATGATCCGTGGATGAATTTTCGACTCGCCTCCGACCACCACAGCCACCAGAACTTACTGTTACTGAGCCTTTGTGCTCTGCTTTGGAGAGAGTTATTTCTACCCACCTCCATCATCGTTCAAAATGGTTCAAATGGCTCTGAGCACTATGGGACGTAGCATCTTAGGTCATCAGTCCCCTAGAACTTAGAACTACTTAAACCTAACTAACCTAAGCACATCACACACATCCATGCCCGAGGGAGGGTTCGAACCTGCGACCATAGGAGTCCCGCGGTTCCGGACTGCAGCGCCTAGAACCGCACGGCCACCGCGGCCGGCTCCATCATCGTTACCTGCTCTTACCACTACTTGGCAGGAAGAACGGTGTAAAGGTTCCGTTTCAAAACTATACAGGACTGTGTTTATCCATTCCGACTGGTATCTGTTTTGAATGTCAACGGGGTTCCTATACCGTATTAGGCGTGTGTTCTGTTTTTGTTGTTTCCATATCTATCTTTATCACCTGTAGTTCGCGCCTGCATATAGGCAACCAAATTAGTAGATTTCCAACGTGGGTTGCGTTGCAGATTCCCGCAGTATCAACGGCGTTCATGTTGAGCACCTGTAATGGGAGTTAAAACTTGGAGAGACGCTCTAACAACTAATGTGTGCCCATTTGCTGTATGGCTTATAATTTTTCCTTAGTCGTCCGTCTTCCAAATACCCGGAGGTACTTGTGTAGAACCCTGTTCGCCATTTTTACCAACATGTCTGTGTTCATAAATTGTTTTAGTTGACCAGACCAAGCAACAGATTTTGAGATGCAACCCTCACTCTCTTTGCAGCTCTGAAATCGATCTATGGTCATTACACTGTTGTCAAACCCTGCAAGAAACATCGACCAAAATATTCTATTGGTTCAGAGCATTCTTATTTCGATTAATGCACACGATTACTCTTTCAGTGAAATCATAGAGTACTACAGCATTAATCTGAAGACCACATTTTATACGATTATTTCAGTGACCCATGCAGGTGTAGTTGGTGCTTTGTGTAATGAATTAAGCTCGAGTGGAGACCAACAGATTCGTAGTACCACAGAGTGTGGTACAAATTTCCGGTGTATTTAGCTACCTAGAGTAAACAGCAATAGCATTCCTTTTATTATTCACGCTGACTGTACCACAACTCACCAGTCACACAATCAGCTTAATTTAAAGAACGCTGTTGGCATCAAGTAAGCTCTACATCAGCGAAAGAGTAGGAGTAACAAATTAAGCGGCACGCAAGTCGCCAAGGCCAGACCGACGCCAGCGTGAGTTTCATTATAATTAAATACTCTACCCAAACAAAAACTTCCTGCTCGATGTATATGCCAGAGTAATTCACAAGAGTCGTCAGTCCAGCGTCTGGAAAAAATGATAGAGCGGATTTATGACCTTCCTTGGAGGTAGCTCGCAAAATGCCTCGTTAATACCGAAGAGTACAAGGTACTGATATAAATAATAAAAACTTGCAACTTGTAGAGGAATTATAACGAAACAGACAGTTTCGTTTAATAACCCACGATCGACTGTTAGTTCAAAAGAGCGCCAGGATGTCTCTGGGATTTCATTTCGCTTGTCTAGGGTAGAAATGATGTAGCCTCGCCACAAAAATAATTATAATGAACCAAGTGTAACCTCCCCACCGAAATAATAATTAAATGAATTTTAAATATTGTAACCTCTGAACAAAATTGGTTCCCATTCATAATCTCTGTGCAGAAGTGCATTCACATTTAATGTACCCACTAAATTATTTTCTCATTTAATGTTAAGTTCAAAACGGAAAAATTCCTAAACAGCAAAATAATAAAAAATTTCAGTAACGCTGCGCAGCAGCGCTGCGCCACGGCCCTGTATTCTGAATAAAAAAAGCAAAAATTCTTACCTCAATAAAAACTGCGAATATATCTGCTCTTACCTAAAAAATTTTCGGCACAGCTCCGTGCAATGCTCCCCTATGCTTTGTGATTCAGGAAAGGAATGATCATGCATTGGATATATTCTTTAAATTGAAATGAATGCTATTTTTTTAAAAAATTACTTTATATTATAAAAATTACTATCGGGGCATTTTTTAAAAGAAATTGGATGACAGTTAACATACATTACTAGATATGCGCAAGGCTGCTTCTTTACCTTCTACAATAATATTCATCCTCCAGTGTCCCGACCAGAGCAGACTGCAGACAAGCGCAGACACGCGCCGGCTACTGCCTACTCACGCAGACTACTGCAGACTAAAGAAGACTAATGCCGACTAGCGACAAGCAACAACTAACTACATACTGCTCTCTGGTCAGAGACTCTCCTAAGTCTTGCCTGTTGCAGGCAGCGCATTCATCGCATACCTCTTACAATGAACTAAGCAGTGGTACTTCCTGCTAACCACTCTCCGTACCAACAAGCTTTCGAAACTACTTGCTACTTCTCTACATTCCTATCATTCGAATGCAGTCAGGCCACAGCGGTTACAGTGGTCAGTAGGTTTTGGGAATAATCATATATCAATATATGACGAGTTGGAATAATAATTTGTAGTCGTATGGAAGAGTACAATGGACGTACACTGATATCTTAGTGGAACTTCATGCGAGTGCGTTTGGCTGCGAAGACATGTCCAGATGCGGTTAGTCTTTCATGAGAAGCTACAATTTTTACTCTGCGACGTCTTACTTCTCACTTTAGTCCGTCCTTGAGATCTACAGAGCAGTAGGTAGCGGCGGCCATGTTGGTGACGAACCAGCTGTGTGATTTTTGAGGAACTGCTAGCAAACAGAACACAGTGTGCAATTCTTAGCGGAGCTGAATATTCAGACGTAAAAGTAGCATTATGTGTATCCCAAGGGAGTGCTCGAGTGCCATTACTACCCATAAATATAATGGGTAGTATTCGTCGCACAGCACGCGCTTGGGATACACAAAAGTAGTTTCTAGCTATATATATACCAATTGCCACAGGTAAGACATAAAATATGATACACATGAATTGCATGTGACATGCTCAACTAATGCGGAATCGGACACTATTTGCAAACAACATGTACTTCAAATGGTTTAAATGTCTGTGAGCACTATGGGACATATCATCTGAGGTCATCAGTTCCCTATACTTTGAACTACTTAAACCTAACTAACCTAAGGACATCACACACATCCAAGCCAGAGACAGGATTAGAACCTACAACCGTAGCGGCAGCGCGGTTCCGGATTGAAGCACCTAGAACCGCTCGGCCACAAAGGCCGGCCAACATGTAGCCTACTCACGCCACAAGAAAGTCCAATGTGTCTTCTGTTATCGTGAGACAGCGTCATCAGAATAAAAAAAAAAAATGTTCAAATGTGTGTGAAATCTTATGGGACTTAACGGCTAAGGTCATCAGTCTCTAAGCTTACACACTACATAACCTAAATTATCCTAAGGACAGACAGACACACCGATGCCCGAGGGAGGACTCGAGTCTCCGCCGGGACTAGCCGCACAGTCCATGACTGCAGCGCCCCAGACCGCTCGGCTAATCCCCGCGGCTCACCAGAATCAGTCCAGAAAAAAAACCAGGTGGCATACCATAGACAGCCGGTAGATGTTAAAAGCATCAGTGTGTGTTATACGAGGGTTAAGTACACTGTGAGTGTCTGTGATCTCCCTACTACAGGCAGGCCTATGTCTGGACCCAGTGCGCACACAATTCAGACAGTGAGAGACGCCTTCGTGAGAAGTCGCAAGACGTCACTCCTCAGAGTCTTACGTCAGCTGCAGATTACGAAGACGTCACTGCACCGCATCATGCATAAAAAACTTCTTTTCTGTGCATACAAGCTCCAGATAGTGCAATCACTCTAACGAACAGATTACAGTGCTCTTTTAAACTTTTCTGTTGCCATGCTGGCCGACTGCTGTGTTCTTTTCTAAGATGAGACCACATTTTGTTTGAGCGGCGTTGTCAAGCGACCCAATACTAGGAGCTAAGGCGTTCGAGAATCCCCACGCTGTGCTTGAGTCCGTCAGAGAAGCCCTAGACTGAACGTGTTTTGTGGTCTTCTGCACAGTAAATAGTATGTAGCATCGCAAACCTCATGAGGCTGTTGGTGGATTTTCATTTTCTCTATTTTAGCCGATGTATGTCATACGTTCTCTCAGCTAAAATTGGAACTGGTACGTAATATGATTTTTCACTGTTGTTTAATAGGGTCTAAAGATCTACAGGAAGCAATCAGTAAATAAATAAAACTTCACGGATGATACTGCGTATACGGAAAAGTCTGAACTGTGGTAAATTCCAACCAAAAAAAAAAGAAAAAAAAAAAAAGGAACAGAGAGTATCTGGTATGTAATATGATTTGATACTCTTATGTAATCAGGTCTAAAGATCTAAAGGAAGCAATCAGTAAATAAATAAAACGTCACGGATAACGCTGCGTATACGGAAAAGTCTAAACTGTAGTAAATTAAAAAAAAAAAAAATAAGGAATAGAGAAGCCTCCAGAGTCTCGACGCGTGGTGCAGGGGTTAGCAGTTAACCCCTAACAAACAAAAATGTAACTTATTGTCCATAAACAAGGGGAAAGACCCCACTTCCGAACAAACGAAGGAAGCAGTCACATCCATTAAACACCTAAGAGCAAACGCGCGGAACGGTTTACAGTGGAATGCCAACATAATAACAATGGCAGAAAAGGCAGGTGTCAGACTGAAATTCATTTGAATAATCCTCAAGAAATATACTCCACCGACGAAGGAAGTTGCTTACAAACCCTTGTCCGGCAAATTCTTGAGTACTGCGTGGTGGTATGGGATTCCTGCCAGATAGTATTGATAGAGGAAATAGAGAAGATCCAGACAAGAGCAGTACTTTTTGTCTCAGGTTACTAAGTACGAGAGTATCTCGGAAATGCTCATCGAGCACCAGTGGCAGACACTACAAGGCAGGTGTCAGACTGAAATTCAATTGAATAATCCTCAAGAAATATACTCCACCGCCGAAGGAAGTTGCTTACAAACCCTTGTCCGGCAAATTCTTGAGTACTGCGTGGTGGTATGGGATTCCTGCCACATAGTATTGATAGAGGAAATAGAGAAGATCCAGGCAAGAGCAGTACTTTTTGTCTCAGGTTACTAAGTACGAGGGTATCTCGGAAATGCTCATCGAGCACCAGTGGCAGACACTACAAAAAAGGCGCTGTGCACCACGCAGTTGTTTTATGTTGAAAGCCGAGAAGCGTACGTTACGGTAGCGTATGTTCCCATAAGAATGAATCAATATACTGCTCCCTCCTACATACACCCCATGAAGAGTGGGTGAAGGTATGCCGTTAGAAGCTAGAGCCCTCTGGTATCTTATTACAACCAGATGACATCAAAGTACAGTGATGGAAAAACTCGCAACACATAAGAAAACGTAGAGTAACGAAATTTTCGGAATAAATTTGTGTAGGTAACGTATGTAAGGATTAAAATGGCAAGATCACTAGTTAACATAAGCGCGAGATACGCCGTTGCAAATATCAAATGTTGTTACATTAATAACCGTTGTATCGTCAGTATGATGAACGCAAGCATGCAAAAGTGGATGCATTGTGTTGTACAGGTGCCAGACGTCAGTTTTTGGGATGTAGTCCGTGCCTGTTGCACTTGGTCGGTCTTATAAGGACGGTTAATGGCGTTTGTGGATACGCTGGAGTTGTCGTTCGATGATGTCCCATATGTGTTAGATTGGAGGCAGATCAGGTGATTGGCCAGGCCAAGTAAACCTTACGACACTCTGTAGATCATGTTGGGTTACAACAGCGGTATGTGAACGAGCGTTATCCTGTTGGAAGGCAGCCTCTGGAATGCTGTTCATGAATGACAGCGGAACAGGTTGAATTACCATACTGACATACAAATTTACAGTCAAGGTGCGCGGAATAACTCTGAGAGTGTTTCTGTTGTCATATGAAATCAGGTGTAGGTTCAGTGAGGCTAGCACGCAGACAGGTTGGTTACAGGATCCAACTGACCACCTTCTAACCAACACAGAGTCATAGCTGGCATCGAGGCAGAACCAGCTTTCTTAAGAAAATACAACAGACCTCCACCCTGCCCTCCAATGAGCTGTCGCTTGACGCCCCTTAAGTTGCAAATGGCGGTGGTTTGGGGTCGGTGGCACGCAAGCTACAGGGCGTCTCTTCATGAAGTAACCTATTTGTAACAGTTCGTTGTGTCACTGTGGTGCCAGCTGCTACTCAGATTGCTGCTGCAGATGCAATACGATGCGCCAGAGCCATACGTCAAACACGATGGTCTTCCCTCTGGGTACTGCCACCGGAGCCCGGTTTTCCTGGGACCGTACATTTTCGTGACCACGTATGCCAGCAATCGTATACAGTATCTACATTCCCAGCAAATCTTCCAGCAGTATCGCAGACACAAGACTCAGCTTTCCGTAGCCCTATTACACAACGTCGTTCAAACTCAGTGGGTTTTTCATAATTGGGGCTTTGTCGCTTTAAAGGCATTGTTGACAAATATCAGGTCACCACTTGCAAATTCGGGAGGACGACGGTTCAATCCCGTCTCCGGCCATCCTGATTTAGGTTTTCCGTGATTTCCCTAAATCGCTTCAGGCAAATGCCGGGATGGTTCCTTTGAAAGGGCACGGCCGATTTCCTTCCCCATCCTTCCCTCACCCGAGCTTGCGCTCCGTCTCTAATGACCTCGTTGTCGACGGGACGTTAAACACTACTCTCCTCCTCCTCCTCCACTTGCAACCTCAAAGGTATCTAATGTTGAGGAGCGTCACAGCTTGTGTTTGAAGCAAACCTGATTTGCATCCTCATAGTGGCGCTACTGGAGCCACTCTTACGTGACCGGTGCGAAATTCGAATAGACATCTGAGCCGTGGTAAAAATTGCAGTTTTGAAGAGCGCGCCGCAGCGCGTAGTGTGAAGCAGTCGCCCTCCGCTTCTGGCGGTGGCGCCGCTGTGGCAATCGCAGCTTTGGTGTCTCCCACTGGTGGAAAATGGGAAAAGTTGCCTGTTCAGGTGCATTTAAGGGGCGCTATGAGATCGCCAGTCGGTCAGTCTGGGTCTGTCTCTTGTCCGCATTTGGTAGGCAGTTAATGTCTGTCTGTCGTTCGCAGTGCTAGTATGTCTGTCGTATGGATCAACCTTTATGCCGGCAAAATGAGAGTCTTTCCACTCCGCCAGTAAAACTCAGCGAGATGACGCCCAGTCGGGGCTTAGTTCGTGCATCTGAGTCTGCTCGTTAGGCCACCAGTCTGCTCGAGTTTGCTCAGCCAATGATCATTGACGGTTGGATCGATCGGTTGGTCGGTCGCGCACTGAGACACCAGATGACTTGTCCGCGTTGAGAGGCGGCGCATGTGGGGTCGCCATATGAGTCAAGTGGGCCGCGGCGTATAGCGAGAGGTAGTGACTTCGCGGTCGACACGAGAGCAGCAGGAGTCTACCCACGACATCAGTCTGGCCGGTGCGAGCTGCGACGCCGTGAGACGGGAGATCGGCGCGCCTTCCTGCGTCCGTTGAAGCGACTGGCAGCGGACGGTTCGGGAGAGCGATTTGGGGGTGCTGCGCCAAGTGTTCTCGAGAAATCGCAATTTATTAGAAGTTAAGTGATTGGTGATATGTTGTTTGATTTACTGTTGTTAAATTCTACTTGTTTTCTTGGTGAGGTCACCAGCCGTTTTGCTTTGGGGTCGTCCCTCCATTCTTCTCCGTTTGCCCACCCGCGGGAAGATGGTTGTTTATAAATTGGGTGGTCCGTTTTTCCCTTGTGGAGTAGGGGCGGATTAAGGCAACCTGCGGTTCAGGTTGTTCGGTAATCTCCCTATCAATCTACCGTACGTTAGTAGCTGCCTCTGTCATATTTGTCGGATTTGGTGTGTTAACGAATTTGTTGCTTGGAGTGTAACGGCCTAATACCTGAAATGTGTTTTGATCTTTAGAAACTTTCATATTATTGCCTATGATCTTGAGAGGCGGTATCTGTGTACTGTAGAGCATCTTAACTATTGTTTGGCCAACTTTGTATAATTTTATATAAGATTGCATTTCATGGGCTTTTATTTAAATGACCATTTTAGTATATAAAGTTGCCACCCTTCCACTGTAAGACTTTCCTTAGAAGTTAAAATCAAGTTGCAGCTTCGGTGGCAAGGCTAATATTTTAATTGTTAGTGTTTTGTACCATTTCCATCCCTCCTACAGAGGGGGGAGGGGGGGTGCATAGTTTGTGTGCTTGCGTAAATGGTTAAAACTCTTAGTTTAAAGTTATCTGGTGTGTTGCAGATTTGCACCAGTGTAGTCTTTCAGAGCCTGTTGTGAGCGCTCGTAGCTACAGCCATGTCAAAAGGGAGCGACAAGGTTCTTTGCCCGAAAGCTCATGCTGTCAAAACTTGTTTCTTTCTGCCTCTGAATAAATCGTAACTTTGATATTTAGAGGGTGCTTTCTGATTTTTATTTTTTGGTCTGATTCTTTTAAAAAATGTTTTTAGCCACTATTAAAGTGAATAAAATTCCCATCTGTTAAAAGGAATTTGGTAATGATTTCATCAGTTACTGCCTGGCAACTACTTCCATGCTTACATAGCGTGATTAAATATATTAATGTGAGAGGTGGCATGAGCCCCTCTCATATTACTATCTGACTCTGAGTAATTCGATTTTCCTCTCTAATTGCATGCGGTGAAAAGTCGCTATTCCTTCACATGCGGACTTCCCACGCAGCATGTCTCGTCAACTTGGTGGCCCAGTGACAGGCGGGATCTTCTGATCTTGAAAGGGTTAAGCCGACGGGTGTGAGGGAGTCGAGTGGATGTCTTCCAGACGCCGACATTGTCATAAGAGCGGCGGCGACACGCCCACAGGGGCCTGATGGAGTGGCTGGGATAGAGATTCCGTTACTTCGCAGAAACGTAGTGAAAACACTTTCTGGCGGGCTACCAGCGAGGTGTGGGAATGACTTGTGTTCCCAGGCAGTCTTGGCGAGCAAATTCCCACCTTTTCTGCAAAATCATAACTGTGATTGGCTTGCTCACGGGGTAGTTCCGTGACGTAGCAAAATCGGCGCAGAAATTGGCGCCAAAAATCTCCATTGGTGGACTAGTAGTGCGTCGGCAATAGAGTGGAATTTTCCGCCGGTTTTCGAGTTGCTGATTGGAACGTTGAACCACGGCCACTGTCGTGGGGGCGGGAATGTTCTGTGTTCGGTTTCCACGGGTGCTCTTGAGAGAGTCGGCTCTCACCTTTCAGTCAGAGTAGGTTACAAGACTGAGCTCTCGCTGCTCTGGACAGCATGCCTTCCGTTGGCTGTCTAATATACTTCTATTTGATTGTAACTGTTTGACGAAGTTGCTGAAGTTTCGACTTCAATGTAACTTTCCGAGTACAGTTGGCAATTGAGCGTTCTGCGTACAAGCGGCCTATGTTGTGTGTCTTGGGCAGTTTTGGCTGAAGTTGACCGTATCGGAGTTACTGTGTGACTTCGCTTGTTAAAATCAATCACAGTACCGTCAGTGATTGTGTGGCGGGCCTTCTTTGTCTCCCTCAGAGGCGCATTCGTATTGCTAGGAAGTCCTTAGTCTGGAACAACCAGACCAGGATAATTTGTTTCAGGCTATACTCGCAACATTATCATCAGCACGACGGGACGTCGAAGCAACCAGTCATCGCCTCCGGTACGCCAGATTGTGTCCTTGCAGTTAAGAAGACAGCTTGGTAATGTACGTCCGCAGCACCGGCAATGCAGGCAATTTTGCTAGGTGATAATCAGAGCTAAGCGGAGCGCACCTGTTCGTCTTTTCTAACTTTGTTCTGTCTTGGGTGTTCATTGTCTGAGTTATCACTGCTGTAGCAGCAATTAATGTTGGTGTTTCTCTTAATATTTGAGTTGCAAGGAATTGGCTCCACATACCACTTGGTCATAAATGTCACAATCTAGTTTATGGACAACTTCACCTTCACAGGCTTTAGCTGAGTATCCAATTTGATGTATTGTAAATGTTTCATGTGTTTTGTTTATTATTTTGAGTTTAGTCATAATAAATCAAATTGTTATTTTGGACGGAACTTTCATTCTGTTAATCGGTAGAGCAACCCTTTCATTTCTCACTACGTTAATGAAACTTTCCTTAATTTCTGTCCAGTTAAATTATTGCAGGTGCCAATCTCTTTCTACTCCACTTGCAGGGTCGATTACAGTCAGTTCGCGTTTCTTCTTAATCCATGTGTAACAGCAAAAGTAGGAGTTAGAAAAGGGGGGGGGCTTAGAGCATCATTTCCATATGAAGATTCGAGAAGAATTTAGTGTTAAATACACTGCTAGCCGCAGCATCTCGCAAATGTTCTTGATGACTCGCTAGTAAGTAAAATAAATTCTTAAGAATATTCTTTGAAAATAAATCACGGTTCAGCATTATCTTTCAGATGTAGGAAAACGCCTGCCAATTTTCGTTTAAATCGCACAACTGCTTCTTGCTGTTGCGAACTTTTTTTCCCGTCGGTGTGGTTCCGACCGACGACGGCCTGGATGGGAATTACCCCGGTCACGTGTTCAGCAGACGGGAGCTTCGATCGGAAAGACAGGCAGGCGGCAGGCAGGCGCCATGTGGCGCCAATTACGCAGTGCGAAACGGCGCCGGCGCCGCTTTTCCCACGTCGCGCCGCGCTCGGATTCCTGATCGGACAATGGGCGGGGCGGCGCGGCGCGGCCATGAGATACCGCCGCGCCGAGATATGCCAGAAATCCCGCAGGCCGGCGATCGGCGCACCACGCGCCTGCCTATAGCTGTCGTCGCCGCGGGCCCTGAACGCTGCGGCAGCCGGGCGGGGGCTGCAGCGTCTGGCTGGGACCAAGTTATCGGTCTCCAACACCTGCAAAGCGAGAACGTACACGCTGCGACTAAAGAGTTAGATTAATGGTGTCATACACTGAAGCGCCAGAGAAACTCGTGTAGGCATGCGTATTCAAATACAGAAATATGCACGCATATACAGGGTGTTACAAAAAGGTACGGCCAAACTTTCAGGAAACATTCTTCACACACAAATAAAGAAAAGATGTTATGTGAACATTTGTCCGGAAACGCTTAATTTCCATGTTAGAGTTCATTTTAGTTTCATCAGTATGTACTGTACTTCCTCGATTCACCGCCAGTTGGCCCTATTGAAGGAAGGTAATGTTGACTTCGGTGCTTGTGTTGACATGCGACTCATTGCTCTACAGTACTAGCATCAAGCACATCAGAACGTAGCATCAACAGATTAGTGTTCATCACGAACGAGGTTTTGCAGTCAGTGCAATGTTTACAAATGCGAAGTTGGCAGATGCCCATTTGATGTATGGATTAGCACGGGGCAATAGCCTTGGCGCGGTACGTTTGTATCGAGACAGATTTCCAGAACGAAGGTGTCCCGACAGGAAGACGTTCGAAGCAATTGATCGGCGTCTTAGGGAGCACGGAACATTCCAGCCTATGACTCGCGACTGGGGAAGACTTAGAACGACTAGGACACCTGCAATAGACAAGGCAATTCTTCGTGCAGTTGACGATAACCCTTATGTCAGCGTCAGAGAAGTTGCTTCTGTACAAGGTAACGTTGACCACGTCACTGTATGGAGAGTGCTACGGGAGAACCAGTTGTTTCCGTACCGTATACAGCGTGTGCAGGCACTATCAGCAGCTGATTGGCCTCCACGGGTACACTTCTGCGAATGGTTCATCCAACAATGTGTCAATCCTCATTTCAGTGCAAATGATCTCTTTACGGATCAGGCTTCATTCCAACTTGCTCAAATTGTAAATATTTCACAATCAACATGTGTGGGCTGACGAGAATCCACACGCAATGTGCAATCACGTCATCAACATAGATTTTCTGTGAACGTTTGGGCAGGCATTGTTGGTGATGTCTTGATTGGGCCCCATGTTCTTCCACCTACTCTCAATGGAGCACGTTATCATGTTTTCATACGGGATACTCTACCTGTGCTGCTAGAACACGTGCCTTTACAGGTACGACACAACATGTGGTTCATGCACGATGGAGCTCCTGCACATTTCAGTCGAAGTGTTCGTACGCTTCTCAACAACAGATTCGGTGACCGATGGATTGGTAGAGGCGGACCAATTCCATGGCCTCCACGCTCTCCTGACCTCAACCCTCTTGAATTTCATTTATGGGGGCATTTGAAAGGTCTTGTCTACGCAACCCCGGTACCAAATGTAGAGACTCTTCGTGCTCGTATTGTGGACAGCTGTGATACAATATGCCATTCTCCAGAGCTGCATCAGCGCATCAGGGATTCCATGCGACGGAAGGTGGATGCATGTATCCTCGCTAACGGAGGACATTTTGAACATTTCCTGTAACAAAGTGTTTGAAGTCACGCTGGTACGTTCTGTTGCTGTGTGTTTCCATTATACGATTAATGTGATTTGAAGAGAAGTAATAAAATGAACTCTAACATGGAAAGTAAGCGTTTCCGGACACATGTCCACATAACATATTTTCTTTCTTTGTGTGTGAGGAATGTTTCCTGAAAGTTTGGCCGTACCTTTTTGTAACACCCTGTATAAGACAAGTGTCTGGTGCAGTTGTTAGATCGGTTACTGTTCCTACAACGGCAGGTCATGAAGATTTAAGTGAGTTTGAACGTGGTGTTATTGTCGGCGATCGAGCGATGGGACACAGCATCTCCGAGATAGCAATGAAGTGGTGATTTTCTCGTACGACGGTTTCACGAGTGTACCGTGGGTGTCGGAAATCCGGTAAAACATCAGATCTCCGACATCACTACGGCCGGAAAAAGATGCTGAGAGAACGGGACCAAAGACGACTGAAGAGAATCGTTTGACGTGTCATAACTGCTACCCTTCCGCAAATTGCTGCAGATTTCAGTGCTGGTCCACCAACTGGTGTCAGCCTGCGAACCAGTCAACGGAACATCATCGATATGGGCTTTCGCAGCCCAAGGCCCACTCGTGTAACCTTGATGACTGCACGACACAAAGCTTTACGCCTCGCCCGGGGCGCGCGAACGCGGACATTGAACTGTTGATGACTGGAAACTTGTTGCCTGGTCGGACGAGTCTCGTTTCAAATTGTATCCAGCGGATGAACGAGTACGGTATGGAGACAACCTCATGAATCCATTGACCGTGCATGTCAGCAGGGGAATGTTCAACCTGGTGGAGCCTCCGTCATTGTGTGGGGCGTGTGCAGTAGAAGTGATATGGGACCCCTGATACGTTTAGATACGACACTGACACGTAAAACGTATGTAAGCATCCTGTCTGATCACCTGCATCCACTCATGTCCACTGAGCATTCCGACAGACTTGGGCAATTCCAGCAGTACAATGTGACACCCCACAGGTCCAGAATTGCTCAATGAACACTCTTCTGAGTTTCAACACTTCCGATGGCCGCCAAAATTCTCGGATATGAACATTATTGAGCGTATCTGGAATGCCTTGCAACGTGCTGATCACAAGATATCTCCCATCCCCTAGCACGCTTACAGATTTATGGAGAGCCCTGCAGGTTTGATGGTGTCAGTTCCCTCCGGCACTGCTTCTGACGTCAGTCGAGTCCATGGTACGTCGTGTTGCGGCAGTTCCGTGTGCTCGCAGGGGCCCTACAAGATATTAGGCAGGTGTGCCAGTTGCTTCGGCTCTTCTGTGTACAACAACAGTTGCGAGCGAAATTGCTTCTGGAGTGCTAGGCAAAAGGTGCTTGAATTTTATTCCTGCGAGATTACCGCCTTTCTTCGATCATCAGAATTAGCTATAATTTCAGTGCTGTGCTATCCCCACTTATCCTCAACCTTCTCATGAGAAATGTAGTTTTAATAGCAAACAACAGTCGCAAAACTGAAACATTGTTCAAGAAGCTAAATGAAACGCCCCGATAATAGCTTTAAAAATTAGTGAATAAAAAACAGAATTGCTGTGCTCTTCAGTCCAAAGACTGGTTTGGTGCCATTCTCCATGCTACTCTATCATGCGCAAGCCTCTTCATCTCCGAGTAACCACTGCAACCTACATCCCTTTGAATCTGCTTACTCCATTCATCTTTTCGTCTCTCTCTCTCTACGGTTTTTACTCTCCATGCTTCCCTCCAATACTATATTGGTGATCCCTTGAAGCCTCAGAATGTGTCCTACCAACTGATCCCTTCTCTTAGTCAGGTTGTACCACAATTTTCTCTTCTCCACGGTTCTATTCTGTGCCTCCTCATTAGTTACGTGATCTAGCCATCTATCTTCAGCATTCTTCTAATCATACGGAAGGAAAATATGTCTACCGAACTACGTGATAACTTTCACACAGAAAACTATTCTTTCAAGAATATTCTCAACTTCACATATCTTGGTGTAAATTTAAGACAGGTTGAACACCAAATTAGACTTTTTTGTTTGGTCATCAGTCTTCTGACTGGTTTCATGCGGCATGTCACGAATTCCTCTCCTATGCTAACCTCTTCATCTCAGAGTAGCACTTGCAATCTACGTCCTCAATTATTTGCTGGATGTCTTCCTCTACAGGTTTTGCCCTCTACAGCTTCCTTTAGTACTATGGATGTCATTCCCTCATGCCTTAACAGTTGTCCATCATCCTGTCCCATCTCCTTATCAGTGTTTTCCACATGTTCAAAAAATGATTCAAATGGCTCTGAGCACTATGCGACTTAACTTCTGAGGTCATCAGTCGCCTAGAACTTAGAACTAATTAAACGTAACTAACCTAAGGACATCACACACATCCATGCCTGAGGCAGGATTCGAACCTGCGACGGTAGCGCCTAGAACCGCACGGCCACTCCGGCCGGCTTTGCACATGTTCCTCTCCTCTCAGATTCTGCGCAGAACTTCCTCATTCCATACCTTATCAGTCCACCTAATTTTCAAAATTAGTCTGTAGCACCACATCTCAAATGCTTCGATTCTCTTCTGATCCGGTTTTCCCACAGTCCGTGTTTCACTACCATACATTCCCCCCCATGAACCATGGGCCTTGCCTTTGGTGGGGAGGCTCGCGTGCGTCAGCGATACAGATGGCCGTACCGTAGGTGCAACCACAACGGAGGGGTATCTGTTGAGAGGCCAGACAAACATGTGGTTTCTGAAGAGGGGCAGCAGCCTTTTCAGTAGTTGCAGGGGCAACAGTCTGGATGATAGACTGATCTGGCCTTGTAACATTAACCAAAACGGCCTTGCTGTGCTGGTACTGCGAACGGCTGAAAGCAAGGGGAAACTACAGCCGCAATTTTTCCCGAGGTCATGCAGCTTTACTGTATGATTAAATGATGATGGCGTCCTCTTGGGTAAAATATTCCGGAGGTAAAATAGTCCCCCATTCGGATCTCCGGGCGGGGACTACTCAGGAGGACGTCGTTATCAGGAGAAAGAAAACTGGTGTTCTACGGATCGGAGCGTGGAATGTCAGATCCCTTAATCGGGCAGGTAGGTTAGAAAATTTAAAAAGGGAAATGGATAGGTTAAAGTTAGATATAGTGGGAATTAGTGAAGTTCGGTGGCAGGAGGAACAAGACTTTTGGTCTGGTGATTACAGGGTTATAAATACAAAATCAAATAGGGGTAATGCAGGAGTAGGTTTAATAATGAATAAAAAAATAGGAGTGCGGGTTAGCTACTACAAACAGCATAGTGAACGCATTATTGTGGCCAAGATAGACACAAAGCCCATGCCTACTACAGTAGTACAAGTTTATATGCCAACTAGCTCTGCAGATGATGAAGAAATAGATGAAATGTATGACAAGATAAAAGAAATTATTCAGGTAGTGAAGGGAGACGAAAATTTAATAGTCATGGGTGACTGGAATTCGTCAGTAGGAAAAGGGAGAGAAGGAAACATAGTAGGTGAATATGGATTGGGGGAAGAAATGAAAGAGGAAGCCGCCTTGTAGAATTTTGCACAGAGCATAACTTAATCATAACTAACACTTGGTTCAAGAATCATAAAAGAAGGTTGTATACCTGGAAGAATCCTGGAGATACTAAAAGGTATCAGATAGATTATATAATGGTAAGACAGAGATTTAGGAACCAGGTTTTAAATTGTAAGACATTTCCAGGGGCAGATGCGGATTCTGACCACAAGCTATTGGTTATGAACTGTAGATTGAAACTGAAGAAACTGCAAAAAGGTGGGAATTTAAGGAGATGGGACCTGGATAAACTGAAAGAACCAGAGGTTGTAGAGAGTTTCAGGGAGAGCGTAAGGCAACAATTGACAGGAATGGGGGAAAGAAATACAGTAGAAGAAGAATGGGTAGCTCTGAGGGATGAAGTAGTGAAGGCAGCAGACGATCAAGTAGGTAAAAAGACGAGGGCTAATAGAAATCCTTGGGTAACAGAAGAAATATTGAATTTAAATGATGAAAGGAGAAAATATAAAAATGCAGTAAATGAAGCAGGCAAAAAGGAATACAAACGTCTCAAAAATGAGATCGACAGGAAGTGCTAAATGGCTAAGCAGGGATGGCTAGAGGACAAATGTAAGGATGTAGAGGTTTGTCTCACTAGGTGTAAGATAGATACTGCCTACAGGAAAATTAAAGAGACCTTTGGAGAGAAGAGAACCACTTGTATGAATATCAAGAGCTCAGATGGCAACCCAGTTCTAAGCAAAGAAGGGAAGGCAGAAAGGTGGAAGGAGTATATAGAGGGTTTATACAAGGGCAATGTACTTGAGGACAATATTATGGAAATGGAAGAGGATGTAGATGAAGACGAAATGGGAGATAAGATACGGGGCGCCGGGAGTAGACAACATTCCTTTAGAACTACTGATGGCCTTGGGAGAGCCAGTCATGACAAAACTCTACCATCTGGTGCGCAAGATGTATGAGACAGGCGAAATACCCTCAGACTTCAAGAAGAATATAATAATTCCAATCCCAAAGAAAGCAGGTGCTGACAGATGTGAAAATTGCCGAACTATCAGTTTAATAAGTCACAGCTGCAAAATACTAATGCGAATTCCTTACAGACGAATGGAAAAACTGGTAGAAGCGGACCTCGGGGAAGATCAGTTTGGATTCCGTAGAAATGTTGGAACACGTGAGGCAATACTAATCTTACGACTTATCTTAGAACAAAGATTAAGAAAAGGCAAACCTACGTTTCTAGCATTTGTAGACTTAGAGAAAGCTTTTGACAATGTTAACTGGAATACTCTCTTTCAAATTATGAAGGGTGCAGGGGTAAAATACAGGGAGCGAAAGACTATTTACAATTTGTACAGCAACCAGATGGCAGTTATAAGAATCGAGGGGCATGAAAGGGAAGCAGTGGTTGGGAAAGGAGTGAGACAGGGTTGTAGCCTCTCCCCGATGTTATTCAATCTGTATATTGAGCAAGCAGTAAAGGAAACAAATGAAAAATTCGGAGTAGGTATTAAAATTCATGGAGAAGAAGTAAAAACTTTGAGGTTCGCCGATGACATTGTAATTCTGTCAGAGACAGCAAAGGACTTGGAAGAGCTGTTGAATGGAATGGACAGTGTCTCGAAAGGAGGATATAAGATGAACAGCAACGAAAGCAAAACGAGGATAATGGAATGTAGTCAAATTAAATCGGGTGATGCTGAGGGAATTAGATTAGGAAATGAGACACTTAAAGTAGTAAAGGAGTTTTGCTATTTAGGGAGTAAAATAACTGATGATGGTCGAAGTAGAGAGGATATAAAATGTAGACTGGCAATGGCACGGAAATCGTTTCTGAAGAAGAGAAATTTGTTAACATCGAGTATAGATTTAAGTGTCAGGAAGTCGTTTCTGAAAGTATTTGTATGGAGTGTAGCCGTGTATGGAAGTGAAACATGGACGATAACTAGGTTGGACAAGAAGAGAATAGAAGCTTTCGAAATGTGGTGCTACAGAAGAATGCTGAAGAATAGGTGGGTAGATCATGTAACTAATGAGGAGGTATTGAATAGGATTGGGGAGAAGAGAAGTTTGTGGCACAACTTGACTAGAAGAAGGAATCGGTTGGTAGGTCATGTTTTGAGGCATCAAGGAATCACAAATTTAGCATTGGTGGGTAGCGCGGAGGGTAAAAATCGTAGAGGGAGACCAAGAGGTGAATACACTAAGCAGATTCAGAAGGATTTAGGTTGCAGTAAGTACTGGGAGATGAAGAAGCTTGCACAGGATAGAGTAGCACGGAGAGCTGCATCAAACCAGTCTCAGGACTGAAGACCACAACAACAACAACAATGCTATACTCCAGACGTACATTCTCAGAAATTTCTTCCTCAAATTTAGGCTGATATTTAATATTAGTAGACTTCTCTTGGCCAGGAATGCCCTTTTTGACATTGCTAGACTGCTTTTGATGTCCTCCTTGCTCCGTCCGTCATTAGTTATTTTACTGCCTAAGTAGCAGAATTGCTTAACTTCATCTTCCTCGTGACCATCAATACTGATGTTCAGTTTCTCGCTGTTCCCATTGCTACTACTTCTCATTACCTTCGTCTTTCTTCGATTTACTCTCAATCCATACTCTGTACTCATTATAATGTTCATTCCTTTGAGCAGATCGTGTATTTCTTTTTCACTTTTACTCAAGATAGCAGTATCATCGGCGAATAGTATCATTGATATCCTTTCACCTTCAATTTTAATTCCATTCATGAACCTTTCTATTGTTTCCATCATTGCTTCCTCGATATACAGATTGAACAGTTGGGGTGAAAGGCTACATCCTCGTGTTACACTCTTTTTAATACGAGCACTTCGTTCTTGGTCGTCCACTCTTATTATTCCCTCGTGGCTGTTGTACATATTGTATATGATCAGTCTCTCCCTATAGTTTAGCCCTAGACTACTGAACGTAAATAAAGTTTACTTTTCTCACCAAAAACTTCTATCCTCCAAACTCTCAATCAGGGAAGCAAAGCTGAAACTCTACAACACAATCATTAGACCAGTACTGCTCTACGGAGCTGAAGCATAGAGCATGATCAAAAAAGCGGAACACCAACTCTGTCTCTGTTTTCGAAACTAACATGTACAGAAAAGTCTTTGAGTCAACATTGTCCGCATCTCGTGGTCGTGCGGTAGCGTTCTCGCTTCCCACGCCCGGGTCCCCGGGTTCGATTCCCGGCGGGGTCAGGGATTTTCTCTGCCTCGTGGTGACTGGGTGTTGCGTGCTGTCCTTAGGTTAGTTAGGTTTAAGTAGTTCTAAGTTCTAGGGGACTGATGACCATAGATGTTAAGTCCCATAGTGCTCAGAGCCATTTGAACCATTTTTTTTTTTTTTGAGTCAACATTTTCCAAAGTAACGCAAATATGGGTTTGGAGGTCCCGTGGAGAACTAGTAAAGCCAGCCGACCAACTCTCGGTAATGAACACCGCCACAGTGAGACGTTTACAATGGGCACGCCATGTTACAAGGATAGTCAGTGGCAGAATAGTCCTTCAAATAAATGACAAGAAGATAGAAGGCTCAGGGCCCCCTGCAAGACCAAGAAGTAGATGGGAAGACGAGTTGATTTCAGGCTGCGAAGTATCGCTGAGTGGGGGGAAACGGCACGAGACAGGAAGAGCTGGAGGAGGATAGTGAGAGCGGCACGGGAGTTTCACTTCCCAAAGAAGTGAGTGGCTGAGTTTCATGATGCGGTGTGCGGAAAAACATTGACATAATTACGGCATAAATTTTTATGGCTTCTCATTGTTTATAAAGTATGAACACGAAAGCAGTTCTGAATAAACTGAGTAAATGTGTGTTAACCGTAAAGCAGTTTCCTAAAGTAATCAGTAGACATTTAAAATGAAATGGAGTACGTGAATGGTGTGACGAAAACGGAGATAATTGGAGTATTACACAACAATGGTGAATATGTTGGTTATTGGCAACTAAAGTTTCATTCCGAACCGATCGAAGTAATAAACTGACACGCCATTGGACGTTTCTAAAAATGCAACGATTGTGGTTGCAACATGATACGACGAAGCTCACCATCATTTGCGTCCGACGTTTCCTGAAAACTGTGGAGGACGAGGAGTCCTAGGTGCTGCTTCGTCGCCGGTTCGTTGATACGATGTCATACCAGTCCACTTATTATTGTGGGATCATGCGAAAATTGTACGTGATTCATGGGAATGAAATGAATCCCCTGGCAAGAATTCGCGCTTACTGTAGCATTATGAGAAGAAGATCCGGGTATTCGAGAGCGTATGAGAGAACAGTACACGATGTTGTTATCCCTGCGAGACAGCTGGGAGAAACCACTTTGAATAACGCTTGCGAATGCAACAGCATGTGGAGATTTTGCAGATCGTTACGTCTCGTTGCGGACGTCTCCGATACCAGGGAGTCACTTTCAATTAAAAAGGCTTCCCCTACACGAGAATTACGTAACGTGTGTACGATTACAGGCTGTGACGAAGGAACGGCGGTATATGGAAGTTTGGGGCCGAGCGTGGGTCGCGCACGGATAGCCAAAGCAGTTAAGGCGGCAGCTCCCGTAAAGTGGTAAATATGGGCTCGAGGCTCCGTCTAGCATAAATTTTCACTGTCGTCATTCCGTTGTACAGCGGATGGTTCTCCATATTCACAACTGCAAATACATTTCTTATATCCCATGACGGCAACAGTAACTGCAGTGCCAGTTCATTCGGACATGAAAGCATATACGAAGGAACATTACATCGTACTTCTTAACAACAGCGGCAGTCTGGAACCGCGCGACCGCTACGGTCGCAGGTTCGAATCCTGCCTCGGGCGTGGATGTGTGTGATATCCTTAGGTTAGTTAGGTTTAAGTAGTTCTACATTCTAGGGGACTGATGACCTCAGAAGTTGAATCCCATAGTGCTCAGAGCCATTTGAACCATGTGGACCACGAAAGTGATACCTGATATCCCTTCACTCTTGAGTATTAAACTCATTTCTGAAACTCTCGCTCATTGGATATAGGTTTTCTTCAATATATAAGATGAAGCGTAGAGCAGAAATACTGCATAACTGCGTCACGACCTTCTAATCCGATAACTCGCGTCTTAGGTTCCATTCTTATTGCGTCTTCTTGCACTATGTGATCAAAAATATTTGTACATCTGGCTGAATGTGACTTACAAGTTCGTGCCGCCCTCCATCGATAGTGCTAGAATTCAATATGGTGTTGGCCCACCCTCAGCCTTGATGACAGCTTCCACTCTCGCAGGCATACGCTCAATCAGGTGCTGGAAGGTCCCTTCGGGAATGGCAGCACTAAGGAGAGGTATCGATGTCGGTCGGTGAGGTCTGGCACGAAGTCTGCGTTCCAAGACATCCCAAAGGTGTTCTATAGGAATCAGCTCAGGACTCTGTGCAGACCAGTCCATTACAGGGATGTTATTGTCGTGTAACCACTCCGCCACAGGCCGTCCATCAAAAACAGGTGCTCGATCGGGTTGAAAGGTGCAATCGCCGTCCTCGAATTGCTCTTCAAAAGTGGGAAGCAAGAAGGTGCTTAAAACATCATTGTAGGCCTGTGCTGTGATAGTGCCACGCAAAACAACAAGCGGTGCAAGGCCCCCAAGTGAAAAACACGACCGCGACATAACACCACCGCCTCAGAATTTTATTTTTGGCACTACACACGCTGGCAGAAGACGTTCAAAAAATGTTCAAATCTGTGTGAAATTCTAAGGGACCAAACTGCTGAGGTCGTCGGTCCCTAGACTTACACACTATTTTAACTAACTTAAACTAACTTGTACTAAGAACAACACATACACACCCATGCCCGAGGGAGGACTCGAACCTCCGACGGGAGGGGCCGCGCAGTCAGTGACATGGCGCCTCTAACCGTGCGGCCACTCTTCGCGCCTTAGATGACGCTCATCCGGCATTCGCCTTACCCACACCATGCCATCGGATTGCTACATTGTGTACCGTGATTCGTCACTACCCAAAACGTTTTTCCACTGTTCAGTCACTACTTACACCAAGCGAGGCGTCGTTTGGCATTTAGCGGCGCGATATGTGGATTATGAGCAGCCTCTCTACCATGAAATCCAAGTTTTCTCACCTCCTGCCTAACTGTCATAGTACTTGCAGTGGCTCCTGAGGCAGTTAGGAATTCCTGTGTGATGGTCTGGATAGATGTCTGCCTATGACACATTACGACCCTCTTCAATTGTCGGCGGTATCTGTCAGTCAACAGACGAGGTCAACCTGTATGCTTTTGTGCTGTACGTGACCCTTCGCGTTTCCACTTCGTTATCACATCGTAAATAGTGGGCCTAGGGATGTGTAGGAGTGTGGAAATCTCGCGTACACGTGTGTGACACAAGTGACAACAAATCACCTGACCACGTTCGAAGTCAGTGAGAACCGCGGAGCGCCCCATTCAGCTCTAATGACAACTGAGGTCGCTGACATGGAGAATCTGGCAGTAGATGGTAGCACAATGCACCTAATACGAAAAACGCATGTTTTAGTCGTGTCCTGATACTTTGGATTACATAGTGAAGTTTATTTCTACGGTATTATGTAAATGCTATACACTGGAGATTCGAAACATTATGACCACGTTTTTAATAGCTTGTTTGTCCGTCTTTAGAACGAAATGCATTACTGATTCTGCGCATTACGAATCCAGCGGTTTGTTGGTCGATTTGTGGGGGGTATGTGGCATTAGTTGTCTACGAAGACGTCATGTAATTTTGAGTAAATAACGAGCCGCTGTTTTGCGTAAGCGGTGATAGCGACAGATACCAAACCAGATGAGTTCCGTAGAATTTACATCAGGGGAATTCGATCGCCAAGACATCAACGTGAGTTCCCTATAATCCTCCTCAAACGACTGTAGCACCGTTACGGCTCCGAGACACGGAGAATTATACTGCTGAAATATGACATCACTGTCGGTGAAGACATCAAGCTTGAAGGGATGTAAGTAGTTCGCAGCTGTCAGCGTGTCTTTAATCTAAGACACACTGACAGGTCCCAGACCTGCGCAGGAGAAAGCCTCCCGTGGCATAATACTGCTCCCAAAAGCTTGCGTCCGTGGTGCGCTGCACGTTTCGAGCAGCTAGTCACATCGATGACGGCGTTTGTGGAGACAAACAAATGGCGAAATCCAAAATGGGCATCCAGACAGCTGTAGTGCAACATGGCTCATAGATAAAAGGGTGAATGATAGCTGTGGAGATATTTATGGGTTAAAAGACGCCCAACTCTTGAACAACTGACTGCTCATATGAGCCGACACGTTTTCACTGATCGACGGTGATTCCCGATGGCCTCGCGCCAACTGCAGTCGTAATTACGATGTCGTTGGCTCAACACTTAAACACGTAGGGGCGGTCTGCTGCGGAGCTCCATGTTCGACAATGCATGATTAACGATGTGCTCTGAAACACTTGCGCGTGCACCAGCATTGTACTCTTTCGGCAGAGATGCCACAGATCACCATCTGTCCTACGTTACAGAGCAGACAAGCCTCCAAAGCCCCGTCGTGGACGTCCAACCGTTTGGCACCTAGTCGTAGCTTCACTGTCCTCCTACCTCTTTCCGTAGATGCCCACGGCAGTTGCACCTGAACGTTCGACCAGCTTTGCCGCTTTCGAGATACTCGTTCACAACTTTTGCGTAATAAACTACTGGCGATTAAAATTGCTACAAGACGAAGATGACGTGCTACAGACGCGAAATTTAACCGACAGGAAGAAGATGCTGTGATATGCAAATGATTAGCTTTCCAGAGCATTCACACAGGGTTTGCGCCGGTGGCGACACCTACAACGTGGTGACATGAGGAAAGTTTGCAACCGATTTCTCATACACAAACAGCAGTTGACCGGCGTTGCCTGGTGAAACGTTGTTGCGATGCCTCGTGTAAGGAGGAGAAATGCGTACCATCACGTTTCCGACTTCAATAAAGGTCGGATTGTAGCCTATCGCGATTGCGGTTTATCGTATCGCGACATCGCTGCTCGCGTTGGTCGAGATCCAATGACGGTTAGCAGAATATGGAATCGGTGGGTTCAAGAGGGTAATACGGACCGCCGTGCTGGATCCCAACGGCCTCGTATCACTAGCAGTCGAGATGACAGCCATCTTTTCCGCATGGCTGTAACGGATCGTGCAGCCACGTCTCGATCCCTGATCCAACAGACAGGGACGTTTGCAAGACAACAACCATCTGCACGAACAGTTCGACCTCGGGCATGGATGTGTGTGATGTCCTTAGGTTAGTTGGGTTTAATTAGTTCTAAATTCTAGGGGACTGATGACCACAGATGTTAAGTCTCATAGTGCTCAGAGCCATTTTGAACAGTTCGACGACGTTTGCAGCAGCATGGACTATCAACTCACAGACAGGAGCGCCTGCGGTGGTGCACTGAACGACGAACCTGGGTGCACGAGTGGCAAAACGTCATTTTTTTCGGATGAATCCAGGTTCTGTTTACAGCATCATGATGGTCGCATACGTGTTTGGCGACATCGCGGTGAACGCACATTGGAAGCGTGTATTCGTCATCGCCATACTAGCGTATCACCCGGCGTGATGGTATGGGGTGCCATTGGTTACACGTGTCGGTCACCTCTTGTTCGCATTGACGGCACTTTGAACAGTGGACGTTACATTTCAGATGTGTTACGACCCGTGGCTCTACCCTTCATTCGACCCCTGCCAAACCCTACATTTCAGCAGGATAATGCACGACCGCACGAGGCAGGTCCTGTACGGGCCTTTCTGGATACAGAAAATGTTCGACTGCTGCTCTGGCCAGCACATTCTCCAGATCTCTCACCAATTGAAAACGTCTGGTGAATGGTGGCCGAGCAACTGGCTTGTCACAATACGCCACTCACTCTCTTGATGAACTATGATATCGTGTTGAAGCTGCGCGGGCAGCTGTACCTGTATACTCCATCCAAACCCTGTTTGACTTAATGCCCAGGCGTATCAAGGCCGTTATTACGGCCAGAGGTGATTGTTCTGGGTACTGATTTCTCAGGATCTATGCACCCAAATTGCTTGAAAATGTAATCACATGTCAGTTCTAGTATGATATATTTGTCCAATGAATAGCCGTTTATCATCTGCATTTCTTCTTGGTGTAGCAATTTTAATGGCCAGTAGTGTAATAATCTGTCCCTTGACAAAGTCGTTTATCTCAGTGCATTTCCCCATTTGCAACCCACATCTTCGCTACGATGGTGCCCCATCCGTCTTTGCTGCACTTACCTACTTTTCATAGCGTATCACGTGCCCGAAACGTCACCAGGTGGCATTTAACCTCGCGGTGGACAGTAGTCATAATGTTTTGGCTTATCAGTGCATATCTTCCTCTAAAGTATATCTTTCTTCTAGCCATTTCTGATACCTTACACCACTTTACTCACGTAAGGATCAGTCAAAGAACCTGTTACTGTGACTCTGGCAAGATTCACTTACAGTTTCTTTGAAGCAGATCACGTAGGTCAAAGGTGCCCCACCTTGTGGCACTTCACATGATTCCTCTTTGTCTTTTTTATGATACTGCCCACCCCCTCGCAAAGTAATAAATCAAGAGATAGAAGCGGATAATAGCGCCTGTTGTTGCAGCGTCCCGGGAGAGAGCGGAGAATTCAATCGCGAGATTTTCCCCGCCCACCCGGAGCCGGACATTCATCAGCGAGGCTCGCCGTCCCGCGGGGTGGTGGCGCAGGCATGCGGGTCACGCGCCGTCCCACCCCTCGGAGGGGGCGCAGCGGCTGATAAACGGCGCGACCGGCCGACAGCCTTACTATGCACAGATCCGACCAGTTCCACGCCGTGGACGTGACGGGAACCTCGACAACGAGTCATCTCCGCGCGACTGATGGCTCCTGAGGTCCTCGTAATGCACGCGTAGTCGTAGACGACAAAGGCTTGGCAAAGTTATGCAGACACTACCAGCACTGTATGTTTCCTTCATGTTTAGGTTAGTCATTTATCTGCCTGCAAGCAGGGCTAGATTTACAGACGGCAGTGCCCTAGGTCAGAGACATTTCGGTGCCCATCTCCCTTCCCCCTAACCCTCCACCCCCACCTAATATTTGTTTTGGGCTTTGATGACTTTAATGATATTTTACTATAAAAATACAGCAACCAGCCACTTTTTTAATGCGTTTTATTTATGCCAATAAGCATTTCGGGTTTGCACCCATCTTCAGCTGTCAAATTACATGTATCTTCAGTTTCTACAGTGGTACAATACCGACAGCAGTTTGGATGCTGCAGCTGGCATTCTCCTCTCCTTGTTTTTTCTTGGCTTTTCTTCTTTTTTGTAACAGCACAATCACTTTTTGTCACGTTTTGCGCCAGTGTAAAAAAAGTGACAAAAAGTGTTTGTGCTCTTACAAAAAAGAAGAGAAGCCAAGAAAAAACAAGGAGAGGAGAATGCCAGCTGCAGCATCCAAACTGCTGTCGATATTGTACCACTGTAGAAACTGAAGATACATGTGATTTGACAGCTGAAGATGGGTGCAAACCCGAAATGCATATTGGCATAAATAAAACGCATTAATAAGTGGCTGGTTGCTGTATTTTTACAGTAAAATATCATTATCCATGGCCACGGAGCTCAACAGTCCTAATAAAATGGACAAATTGTTATTGGTGACTTAAGTTTTCATCTCACTTGTTAATTCATTAAAAATTTAAGATTCCAAGATTATCACGGAAAATGTAATCAACAGAGAGATTACTTGTAAGAATATATCATGAGGTCTACGTTTCAAAATTGTCTTCCTGCTTATGAGTAGCTTTGTGTTATGAGAAAGAAAACTATACTGGAGTGAGGGAAGGAACTAGCTCGACTTCGCAGAGTCATATTTTGGTTGGGACGGGGTATATTAAGAATATTTAATGTGAATTCCTGAAAATTAACAGAAAAGTTAACACAGTGAACAGAAATAAACTCTCACATAACACTAATACACTACTGGCCATTAAAATTGCTACACCAAGAAGAAATGCAGATGGTAAACGAGTATTCATTGGACAAATATATTATACTAGAACTGATATGTGATTACATTTTCACGCAATTTGGGTGCATAGATCCTGAGAAATCAGTACCCAGAGCAACCACCTCTGGCCGCAATAACGGCCTTGATACGCCTGGGCACTGAGTCAAACAGAGCTTGGATGGCGTGTACAAGTACAGCTGCCTATGCAGCTTCAACACGATACCACAATTCATCAAGAGTAGTGACTGACGTATTGTGACGAACTATTTGATCGGCCACCATTGACCAGACGTTTTAAGCTGGTGATCCAGAAAGGCCCGTACAGGACCTGCAACATCCTGTCGTGCATTATCCTGCTGAAATGTAGGGTTTCGCAGGGATCGAATGAAGGGTAGAGCCACGGGTCGTAACACATCTGAAACGTAACGTCTACTGCTCAAAGTGCCGTCAATGAGAACAAGAGGTGACCGAGACGTGTAACCAATGGCACCCCATACAATCATGATATACCAGTATGGCGATGACGAATACACGCTTCCGAGGTGCGTTCGCCCGCATCTCGTGGTCGTGCGGTAGCGTTCTCGCTTCCCACGCCCGGGTTCCCGGGTTCGATTCCCGGCGGGGTCAGGGATTTTCTCTGCCTCGTGATGGCTGGGTGTTGTGTGATGTCCTTAGGTTAGTTAGGTTTAAGTAGTTCTAAGTTCTAGGGGACTGATGACCTAAGATGTTAAGTCCCATAGTGCTCAGAGCCATTTTTTAGAGGTGCGTTCACCGAGATGTCACCAAACACGAATGCGACCATCATGGTGCTGTAAACAGAACCTGGATTCATCCGAAAAAATGACGTTTTGCCATTCGTGCACCCAGGTTCGTCGTTGAGTACACCATCGCAGGCATTCCTGTCTGTGCTGCAGCGTCAGGGGTAACCGCAGCCATGGTCTCCGAGCTGATAGTCCATGCTGCTGCAAACGTCGTCGAATGTTCGTGGAGATTGTTGTTGTCTTGCAAACGTCCCTATCTGTTGACTCAGGGATCGAGAGGTGGCTGCACGATCCGTCACAGCCATGGGGATAAGATGCCTGTCATCTCGACTGCTAGTGATTCGAGGCCGTTGGGATCCAGCACGGCGTTCCGTGTTACCCTCCTGAACCCACCGGTTTCATATTCTGCTAACCGTCATTGGATCTCGACCAACGCGAGCAGCAATGTCGCGATGCGATAAACTGCAATCTCGATAGGCTACAATCCGACCTTTATCAAAGTCGGAAACGTGATGGTACGCATTTCTCCTCCTTATACGAGGCATCACAAAAACATTTCACCAGGCAACGCCGGTCAACCGCTGTTTGTGTATAAGAAATCGGTTGGAAACTTTCCTCATGTCAGCACGTTGCAGGTGTCGCCACCTGCGCCAGCCTTGTGTGAATGCTCTGAAAAGCTGATCATGTGCATATCACAGCATCTTCTTCCTGCCGGTTAAATTTCGCGTCAGTAGCACGTCATCTTCGTGGTTTAGCAATTTTAATGGACAGTAGTGTAGTAATGTCGATTCGCCAGAAACACATTTCGTTTGTAGCGAATTTCAACGTCGTTGAAATGTAATTGTCCGAGCGGAGGTTCGAGCCTTCCCTCGGGCATGGGTGTGTGTTTTTGTCCTTAGATTACTTTAGGTTAAGTAGTTTGTAAGCTTAGGGACTGATGACCTTAGCAGTTAAGTCCCATAAGATTTCACACACAATTGAAAATTCTTGAAATGTGATTGCTAGGCTAAGAAAAATTGTGTTGATGGTCAAGCGTGCAGTTTACCACTAGACAATCAAGCCCAAATGTGATTCCACGCTTAAAAATGACGCCTACAGTTCAACATGGCATCCCTACCACCTTCTGTTTCAGTCGAATGTTCACGTCATTGAGAGGTGAGTATTAGGTCAAAGTACAGTGAAAAACTATTGTTTGACCATGATTCGACTCCACTACCTTTGAGTTTTCAGGCTCGCGGTTTACCAGTAGACCGCCAAGCCCGAATCGGGTTCTGCTCAAGCTTCGGTGTTGAGTTGTGGCAGCTGTACTGGTAAATGGCAGTGTCATCGTTTACACGGTAGCGGAGGACTTTAATTTAGTATAGTTTAATCAATTTCAACGAATTACTTATAACAAAAATATGCTCGACCTTCCTTGTGTATCACTTTATCTGTTACTCAAAACCGAATCAAAACCCCAACGGTAGTTCCGGAGATTGGCCTGAACATACTGACAGAAGCGAGCATGGGACTTCTATATAGTCCAGTCACTTTAATGTGACTACCGCCTGTGATCGAGATGTATCTCCAGTAACTACTCATACACGGCACGTGGGAGCACTAACGGTGGAGAGTATACAGGGTGAAAAGTACTTGAACTGACAAACTCTGGGAGGTTGTAGGGGACATCAAAACAAATACTTTTCCCTAATGTCATTTTTTCCTATGACGACCATTTAAACCGGTGGAGGCCGTATTACGCTCGTCAGTTGTTAGAGGGCGTATTAAGCTCTTCAGCTGTAGGCAACTGCTGTCCACCAGTGTAGTAGTGCTTTGTCTCTGTTTACTAATGGAGCGATACTCTTGGAGTGAGTACACTGATATGGTTGGTGCGTACTACGTAGCGCACCACAACGGACGAGCTGCACAGCGTGTTTATCAACAACAATATCCTAATCACCGTATCCCGCAACATACGACCTTTACTGCTGTTTACCAACGTCTGCGTGAGACCGGGTCATTTAGCAGATTGTCTGGACAGGGACGCCGTCGCACGGTAAAAGCGCTGCAATTTGAGGAAGCTGTCTTGTAGCATGTGGAGCAGCATCCTTCAGTCAACACTCGTGCAATTGCACGTAACATGGGAACGAATGAGACGAATGTATGAACAGTCCTTCGAGAGCAATTGTTACGTCCATTTCACTTACAGCGTGGCCGCAACCTGGAACCAGTTGATTATCCACCCAGAGCACAGTTTTAGTTTTCGCAGTGATACCTGGAACAGTGTGAAATGCATCCTACATTTCCATCCTCTGTGTTGTCTGCCGATGAAGCAACGTTCTGGCGTGATGGAGTCTTCAACATGCCCAATTCGCATGTTTGGAGTGAGGATAACCCACATGCCACACTTACTCGGGCACATCAAGTGCGATTCTTCGTTAATGTGTAGGTCGGTGTTGTTGGGGACTGTTTAATTTGGCCGCATCTGCTACCTAGGCCATTAAATGGCAGGCACTATTACAATTTTCTCGCCAGAGCACTGCCAGAATTGCTGGAAGGCGTCCCGCTCCCTACAAGACAACGCATGTGGTTCCAACATGACTGGGCGCCCGTACATTTCAGTCGTCGTGCGCGAAGATTCCTGAACCGACGGTTCCCAGAAACGTGGATTGGCAGAGGTGGTCCAGTACCGTGGCCTGCTCGATCCCCAGATATGCCCCCTCTGGACTTTTTGTGTGGGGAGAGCTGCGCAACCTTGTTTACGGAACTCCTGTTGCATCAGGAGAGGATCTGGTTGCCCGGATAGTAGCAGCAACAGGAACAATTCAGGATACTCCTGGGGTTTTTGCCCGTATCAGACAGAACATGATCCGACGGTGTAATCTTTGTTTACGTGTCAATGGAGGCATTTTTGAAAATCTACTGTAATTGGAATTGGGTTGTGTTAATGTGTTGTCTCTTGGTCTCAAAAATGGAAAAGTGTTTTGTTGGTTTAATTAACTTTCCGCCAGAGAAATCTTCCTCTACCGGTTTAAATACTCCTCATGGGGAAAAATGACAGTAGGGAAAAATATTTGTTTTGATGTCCCCTACAACCTCCCAGAGTTTGTCGGTTTAAATACTTTTCACCCTGTATAAAGGTTGTTGGGAGCAGGCGGTAATCAGAACAGCCGTTGTCGTAATGCGGAAACGGAACGATTTGCCTGACGTCCGAAAGAACATGATCAGTGGCTTTCGGGCAAAAGCTCAATGCATTTACGAAACGGCTAAGTTTGTAAATTGTCCACGTACCGCCTTGGTTAAATTATACCTTGCATGGGAAACTGTGTCGGACCTCGGGCGACCGATAAAAAGGGTCAATGACAGTTGTGGAGATGTGTATGGGTTAATAGGTGTGCAACTGTTGGGCAACTAACTGTACGTATGAACCTAGGGGCTACCAACAGTGTCTCCTCAACGACCATTCTGCGAACGTTCCTCAGTATGGACTCTGCAGCAGGCACCTGGTTCCTGTATCCATGCTGACTGCTGTTCATTGGCGACGAAGGCTGGAATTTCCCTGGCAATACTGCAGTGAGTGGCGACAGCTGTTTTTCTCAGATGAATAACGTTTTATGACCTATCGGACAAAAGGCTGTTGGCGTGCACGGCGTGAAACGTCTAAAAGCGAACACCTTGCAACAATTTTGGTCTGCAGAATTTTGTCGTAGCATACACTAATCGCTTGACACCACAGTGGCGACTTAACTAGTATAATATTTTCACAAACCAGCAAGTACGCAGTTGTTTACATAGCAGTATCCGAAAATCGATAAATTTCGATATATGTGCCACACTGCGATTACATCTTCTCTCCAATCTCAACAAAATTATTTTCAAGACTGTTTACGAAACATTTTAAACCACAACATTGAGTGTTGAAAAATTGCAGTTTCATCTTTAAAAAAGCAAAATTCGTTATGTAATTTACATTGTCATCCAAAACATGTAAGCTTATAATATATTGTCATATTCTAATAATAAGTTTAAAGCAAACATAGTTCAGATTATTCATTAACACAGAGCCATATCAAAAGCCTGACAGACAAGGTCATTCACGTATCAAGATGTTATTATGCGTAAAATGTTGTCATTAGTATCGCACCGTTTCCATGTGATCTTTAATTCTTCACGGTCGCACTTCTGCCTACCATTACGTATTTATTGTTGTATCTACTTGAACAAAATCTATAGTACTGTAAGAAATATAAACATCGAGCACCGCATCATCTACATATAGAAATTTCATTAATGTATTCAAACGTTCATATGTGTGTGAAATCTTATGGGACTTGACTGCTAAGGTCATCAGTCCCTAAGCTTACACACTACTTAACCTAAATTGTCCTAAGGACAAACAAACACACACCTATGCCCGAGGGAGGACTCGAGCCTCCGCCGGGACCAGCCGCACAGTGCACGACTGCAGCACTTTACGCCGCTCGGCTAATCCCAGATTTCCAGATGTACAGGGTTATTCTAAATGATAGACCTATATTCAAAATTTCTTATTTGTTCAAGTACAAATCCAAAATGATCGAGCCATATACCAATGAAAACAGAAAGTTTCAAAGTTCTTTTCATAATGTTTGATATCAATTTAATGGATTTTATAATTTACAATTTATTAGTTTTTAATAGTTGTTTAATATTAATAAATGTGATAAATGAAGTAAATGTTCAATTTGGCGAACGTTAGCTGCACGGCAATCATTGATGTGGTAGCCAAACTCGTCCCACACACGCGAAAGCGTATACGCTGTTACTGAGTGTACGGCAGCAGTGATTAGGTTTCGCAGATCATTCAGAGTGGTTGGTAGAGGCAGGAAGTATACCGTTTCCTTCACATAACCCCATAAGACGTAGTCGCAGGGTGTGATATCAGGAAACATCGGTGGCCAGAAGTGCAGAGCAGCTCCTCAAGTCCCCTGCGACCGATCCAGCGCTGAGTAAGGGAGTCATTCACAAAGCCTCGTACATCACGGTGCCAATGGGGTGGAGCTCCGTCCTGTTGGAAAATGAAGTTTTGGGAATCTTCGAGAACTAGAGGGAACAGCCATTGTTCGAACACGTCCAAGTACGTGATTCCTGTTACAGTTCTTTCCGCAAAGAAAAATTGTCCATAAACCTTTGTACGGGATACGGCTCAGAACACATTGATCTTTCGTGTTACAATGGGTAACGTGGATTTGCCAAAAAAAAAAAAAAAAAAAAAAAAAAGGTTCAAATGGCTCTGAGCACTATGCGACTTAACGTCTGAGGTCATCAGTCCCCTAGAACTTAGAACTACTTAAACCTAACTAACCTAAGGACGTCACACACATCCATGCCCGAGGCAGGATTCGAACCTGCGACCGTAGCGGTCGCGCGGTTCCAGACTGAAGCACCTAGATCCGCTTGGCCACCACAGCCAGCGTGGATTTGCCAAATCCCATATGCGAACATTGTGTCTGTTGTCTTTTCCAGTAAGGTGGAACGTCGCTTTATCCCTAAAAATTACACGCTATAGTAATGCGCCGTCCTCCATCTTTGCTAGCACATAACCCGAAAATTCGAGACGCTTCTCTTTGTAACTGGGGTTGACAGCCTGCACAAGCTGTAATTGGTAGGCCTTGTACAGCAAACACCGTCTCAGAGCTTTCCATACAGTTGATTGCGGAATTCCAAGTTCTGCACTGCCTCTATTGGTAGACTTAGTGGGTCTGCGCACAAAAATTACTTGAATCCATCGCACACCATCCTCTGATACACGCGGTCGGCCTGTGCTTTCTCCTTTGCACACACTACCAGTTTGTTTAAATTGCTTAAACCAACGGCTAATGCTTTCGCGAGTTGGTGGTTGAATACCGAAGTTGGTACGAAATGCCCGCTGCGCTGCAATTTGCGACTCATTTTTCGCGAACTGAAGAACGCAGAAAACCTTGTGCTCCACAGTTGCCATCTCACTCACTACTGACTGACAGTGAAAGGGAATGTCGGCCCTATTGCCGCGCGGACTCTACCGTCCGCTTCTGAAACCATCACCGTCCTCCCGCCGCCAGCCGCCAAAAACTTTGAAACTTCCACTTTTCATTGGTATAAAGTTTGTTCATTTTGGATTTGTAATTGAATGCTTACGGAATTTGATATGGGTCCATCATTTAGAATAGCCCTGAAATTGGTGCGTACTTAAACTAAAAAATAGAAAATATAAATCATGAGCACTTTAGCATACATGAGCTTTGAATTCCCCAGTATACGCCAAATTCTTTGGGAAGTGAGTCCATGTGCCCTCATGAAAAGCTCGGAAACTCTGCCAAAAGCTCCACAATATTTTTCAATAATCCTCTACGCGATTGCACTGGCAGCTCCTACGGCTCTGGCCTGTATATTCTTGCATATAGTTACCTTGATGACCTTTCCTGTCAGGACTTTTGATACTCAAGCACAATACCTGACGCGTATAGCGCATCCTTTCTCTCACAAGTGCTGCACTCGCCCGTCGTTTAATTCTAATGGCAGCCCCAGAATTCATACAATTTTTAAATTTAGCAAACGTTGGGATGGTGTGCTTGTCGTGGCATCTCAGTAAAAATGCAAGGCTGCTTAACAATCTACCTCTCTTGCGACGTAACTTGTCAAACTCGCGTATGTTCTTCCCCATCTCCTCCCCGTAAAGGTACCAGATGTGATTCTTCAAGCTTTCCCGCCGGATGTGTTGTAAATAGTATTCACGGGTTTGCCACTGGATCACGTTGTGCTTAGGGTTTAACACGACAAATGAGTGTTTCTTTTTTTAGGCATCACGTTTTAATTTATCTCTTCTTTACTAATAAGTCTATTTTCAACTCATCTTGCAGACAGTATCCATATAAACCTTTGAAAGTATCTGCAAAATTATATCACGGTGTGTTACATACTACATAACATATGACGTCATAAACATAGAGATGTTCGAAAGAATCTCCTTTGGTTAAAGTACAGTTCAAATTATCCGTACTATATTCATTCCAGTGCTTTATAATGAGAGCACATAGTGACTTGCAACAGACTTTGAGAGCAATTTCAAACATTTCCTAACCTTTTTCGTGACTACGTGCCCTACCGTCAAATATTCAGCACCTTAACTTTCATGTAATCAAATGTTTGAAGCCGTTTTCGATGCTTTAAAGAATAGGATGTTTACTGGTATGTCCAGAAACAAAATCCTCTGTCACTGAGCACGTCACCTATGGTGTTCACATTTCCAAGGCAGTCTGAGCATCTAGGACCAAAATATCGAACAGTGTCTTGTGTTGACGCTAACTGGAATTTGTTCAAGACGGGAAAAGCCTTCATGGGTGCGCAACTGACACCTACACTACTCGGAACAATAAACAAACCTTCACGAATTCTTTTTACGACTCATATCTGCTGAAAGGTCAACGCGTCTGAATGCGATTTGGAGGATCGGGGTTCGAATTGCCGGTACTGGCAGGGAATGCTCCAATGTAGGAGGAGTGGAACGCAGTGGACTCAGCCTGACGAGGTGAACTAAGGAGTAATGAGAAGTAGCGGCTCCGAAGTCTGGAAAGCTGACAAAAAGGCTTGGAGTGTGGTGTGCTTAATCCATACCACATGCAGACGATGCCGTATGATACAGGATGACACGGAGGTCGGTTTGCAGATAGTAGTCATCGGACGTCATTGTGCAGTGAATGTAAGGGCGGCATTATCTGACAAAGCAGAACGCAACAGTTACTTAGGAAATATCTGCTATCTGACTCAGAACGCGCGATCTCTATGCTCCGAAACGCATCTTCGGAAGCTGAGCACCTAATTCCTTCAACGAAATTGTGGCACTCCCACGAGTTTCACATACCACGAATGTTCCTTTTGAGTCAGATCACAATTATTGTAAAGATATTCGAGACATCCTTTCGGAGGTATGTGTACGAGCAGTCTTAACTCAGGTCGCTAATTAAGCAGGTTACTCACCAGACGATTCGTCGTCCGGTCAATAAAGTTCATTAAAAGTGTTCGTGTCGACTGTGAAGTAGATATGCGGCATCGTCATAAACAAAAGTTGGAAGTTAATTTTCATGTCACCGTGAATGAGATCGTAAATAAGCTCTTTTATTCGTTTCCTCACAGCGCTCGAGACGGTATTAAAAGTAGGAAACAGATCTTAAGCCTACCTTTCCATTGAGTACAAAGCTCTAATTGTACAAGGGTTTGGAAGGATATTAGGGATGTGCTCGTCGAAGAAACCATCCTAAGACACATGAGATTAAACGACTAGCTTCTCCCAAGGAAGAGCCAAACTAAAATTCGAGTAATTATAATGGAGTGATACATCTCATGGACGGTGGACACTGCTGTTTTGAATCAGTGTGATGTCCTCGGTTACAAGAGTGTTGTAGGGAGCAAACCATAATATTCTGCTACCGATATACAGAAGTCTTCCAAAACCTACACTCGAAGTGTGTGTGTGTGTATGAGTGTTTATAGGAGCTGAACGGCGAGGTCATCAGCGACTGCTGTTGTATGTTGCACGTCACATGAAATAGTAAACCTTTGTTTGAAACTATAAAACACTCTATTGACCTGTATCACGACTTGCCTAGGAGCTAAGTGTTCCATGCCAACACCTTGATAGTTAATGGAATCTGTAGAAATGTCTAACACCATCCGATGGAAACAAATAATAGGCACACTCTCCATAAAAAGACATTCTATGCTGGCCACCCAACAATAAACGAACTCGAAAAATGGTCTCTTCCGGAAACAGACGGACAGATAATACACACTGCCAAAAAAATCAGAATTATCTTTAAAAATTTTGTGAACTGTAAGGGACACGCTGCACAAGTTACTGTTTTTGAGCACAGCTATTATTAAGCTCTGATCAGATGTTTTCACGAAGAGTATCATAAAGGTATTTACATAAATGAAGCCGGTATTGTTCTAGATTAGACAGTCACCAGGAGTCAGGGCGAAAATAATCCAACACACTACCTGACGCCGACTCTGGGCACCGGGAGTTTTGCCGTTATAAGCTCGAAAATCCTGTGGGAGGGAGGGAGGGAGTAGAGGTGTTTGTGGGCGCACGACAGCAAGGTCTTCAGCGCCCGTGCAGCATCATAGTGAGACGGGTGTCAAGAAAAAAGAGAACCTCAGAACAGGGACATAAAACGGAACAGAGAACACGGGGAACAATCATCGAAAAAATGGGCTCACCCACACTGAAGTGTGGGATGATGCAGGGCGTCAGCAGTAAAACGTGGACAATACAGGAAGAAAATGGTAGAGAGAGCTAAAACAATGTAGCACATGGAAGTGGCTGGCTGACCGCAAGGAAAAAAGGGGAGGAGTCAGCCACTCTGCAACACACTAAAACCTCCAGCCTAAAAGCTTAGGCCAGAGTCCAGATACATCACAGAACTTAAAAACCCTAGACACACACGTCTCATCGTCAGCTAAAACACAAGGCAGAGCCCCATCAACTTGTGCTTCTGCCCTTGCATCACGGTATAAAATGCAGTCTGTTAAAATGTGCCGGACAGAGATGTGCACACCACAAGCGTCACAAAAGGGAGGATCCTCCCGCCGTAATAAATAGCTATGCGTCACAGGACAGTGCCCAATCCGCAGACGTGTGAGGGCCACCTCTTCCCGCCTGAGCAACCGGCAGGAGGAACGCCACGGCCGAGTGGTTGACTTTACCGACCGCAGTTTATTGGCCGACACCGCCAGCCATTCGTCCTCCCACAACTCCATGCACTTCCTGTGGAGTGCAGCGATGACTGACTGCAAGGGGATAGGACACTGGACCACATCATGCTCTCTGCAGGCCTCCTTGGCAGCCCGGTCAGCCTGTACATTGCCCCATATGCCGACATGACCAGGCACCCAGCAGAAGGATACCTCTTTACCCCGCTGTTGGAGCAAGTACAGTTGGTCATGTATCAACTGGACCATCTCCTCAGTCGGGTATAGGCTCTGCAGCGAGTGTAAGGCACTAAGAGAATCGGAGCAGAGAAGAAATCGATCGCCCCGAACACGATGCATCTGCTCCAGTGCCTTCAGGATCGCGTGGAGCTCCGCTGCGAAAACGGTATATTCAGCAGGGAGGCGAATCCGGGTGACACGATCAGGGAACACCACAGAACAGCCTACGGAAGTCTCCTGTTGCGAGCCATCAGTATAAACGACAGTGAAACCGTGATGCAGGTCTAAAATGCTAAAAAACAGAGATTGGAACGTAAAATCTGGTGTGCCATCTTTCTTAAAACGAGTCAAATCTAAAATAAATTTGGGACGCCGGAGGAGCCAAGGTGGAGATCTGCTCCAACCGCGACGTAAAACACGAAGACCAGCCACAGACATTGCAGCGAGGCAATCCTGTGCGCGAATCCCATAGGGCTGCGTCGCACGTTGCCGGTTATGAAATAACCGTGCCAGAGGAGGCTGAGCAATGGTATGGTATGCAGGTGTGTATGGTGTGGACAAAGTTTTATACGCCTGGCGTACCGTAAGTAGCCGTCGTCGCATATGAAGTGGCGGTTCACCAGCCTCTGCACAGAGGCTTGGTATGGGGCTAGTTCGGAATGCCCCAGTGGCCAACCGCAGCCCTTCATGGTGGACAACGTCCAAAATCTTTAAGTACGAAGGCCTCGCAGACCCATACACCGTGCACCCATAATCGAGCCGAGATCGCACAAACGCCCTGTAAAACTGGAGCAGACAAGTCCTGTCAGCTCCCCACGTACTGTGGCTAAGACATTTTAAAATGCTCAAAGCCTGAAGCGACCGCCGTTTCAGGTCTTTAAGATGAGGTAACCACGTGAGCCTCGAGTCAAAAATGAGACCCAGAAATCTCACCGTGCCTTTAAAAGAAAGAATAGTGTCCCTCAAGCGCAACTCAGGAAAGGTTAAAATCGAACGAGAACGGTTAAAAAGAACACATACAGACTTCTCGGTGGAAAACTTAAATCCACTCTTCAGCGCCCAGTCATCCAAACGCCTAATCGTAAGTTGCAACTGACGAGTTGTCGTTGCAAGGCTTGAAGAAGAGCAGAACAAAGAGAAATCATCCACAAACAAAGAACACTGGACAGGACTTTTCACCATGGACGTAATGCTATTAATAGCGATGGCAAACAGAGTCACACTTAAAACGCTACCCTGAGGGACACCATTCTCCTGCTCAAAACGATCAGACAGGACGTCACCAATTCGGTATCTAAAATATCGTGGCGAGAGGAAAGACTGAATAAAAAGAGGAAGACAACCACGAAAACCCCATTCGTGAAGCTGCTCCAGGATGAGACGCCGCCAAGTGGTATCGTAGGCCTTCTCGATGTCGAAAAATACACCTATAAGGTGATGACGGCGTAGGAAAGCTTGTTGGATAGCCGCTTCCAGGAGGGCAAGGTTATCGAAGGTGGAACGAAACCTCCTGAACCCACACTGAAAGCGACTAAGTAGTTGCCGGGATTCTAACATCCAGACAAGGCGGCGGTTGACCATCCGCTCCAAGGTCTTCCCTACGCAACTAGTGAGGGCAATACTACGGTAGCTACTTGGGCTCGAGCGGTCTTTCCCAGGTTTTAAAAAAGGGATTAAAACTGCCTCACGCCACGCGTCAGGAAAGTGACCCGACGCCCAAATGGCATTAAAAAGTGCGAGGAGGATTTCTTTGTTGCGCATTGTGAGGTGCCATAGCATACTGTAATGGATCCTGTCGTGACCAGGGGAAGTGTCACGAGCTCCAGACAATGCAGAATCCAGCTCCCACATAGAAAAAGGGCAGTTGTAAACTTCATGAGAGGTGGGCTGGAAGTTCAGACTACACCTCTCAGCAACCGCTCTATGGCGCTGGAAACCTGGATCCTGACTGGTTGTGGCAGTAACTGTCGCAAAATATGCTGCCATAGTCTGGGCAATGTCTCGCGGATCTGTGTGGAGAGTGCCGTTATTCATTACAGCAGCTATGGGGCACCTCCCTCCTCTGCCAGAAATTCTCCTAATGGTCTCCCACACAATGAAACTTTTGGTGGATCGATTAATGGTGTTCAGAAACTTTTGCCATGACCTCTTCTTGCTCTCACGAATAATGCGGCGACATCTCGCCCTCGCCACCCGAAAGGCTGCAAGATTGTCAGCAGTCGGCCGACACTTGAACCACCGCAGAGCCGCACGCCTGGTCCTGATTGCAGAGCGGCATTCGTCACTCCACCAAGGCACAGGTGGCCGTTTGCGGTGGCCTGTGGACTGTGGAATGGATGCCGCAGCAGCATGGTGGACCGTTTTGGTAATATGATCCACCCACACCTCAACATTCACACAGTGTTCGAATTGGGCCAACTGGCCATAAAGTGTCCAGTCAGCTCCACTGATTACCCATCGTGGTGGTCTCCTTCCGGGGCCCACGCCATCTGGCAGGTGAATCCAGATTGGGAAATGATCACTGCCGTGCAAGTCAGCGACCACTTCCCAGTGAGCACTAGCGGCAAGAGCTGGAGAGCAAAGCGAGAGATCAATGGCAGAGAACGACCCAGTCGCCGTGCAGAAATGAGTACTCTGTCCTCCATTGAGCAAGTAGGCACAGGATGACAGGAGAAGCCTCTCAATTGCTCTACCCCTGGGACAGGTAATTGCAGAGCCCCAAAGCACATTGTGGGCATTAAAATCACCACAAATAATGAATGGCTGGGGGAGCTGTGTAAGAAGGTCGGTGAGGGCTGCTTCATCAAGAGCATCATGTGGGGGCAAGTAAAGTGAACAGACGGTCAATGGATGACGCACGTGCACGGACACAGCGACGGCCTGTAGAGTCGTCGTAAGTGAGAGAGGCGAGGAATGGTAGTCCGTCCTGACGAAAATACCTACGCCTCCTCTAGCTCTCTCTCCACGTAGGTCGTCCTTTTTGTGGAGTGTATAGCCTCGTATCTCAGGGGAGTATGAGGGATGGAAATACGTCTCCTGGAGACAGAGACACAATGGTCGACCCTGAGAAAGTAGACGAAGTTCCTCCACATGCGTCCTGAACCCTTGCAAGTTCCACTGGAGTATGGGAGCCATCTATGTTGGGGGTAGCACCTTCATCCTGTCTCTCCGACGGGGTGGGGAGACCGCAGCAGGTGGAGGGGCAGGCGTGGGACGAGACGATTGCCCCACACATACATCGTACTCCATCAACTCTGGGGAAGAGTCAGATGAAGCCTCGCGTAAAACAACATCCGCATGGTCAGATGGTTTACCACGGGATTTGACCCGCTGTTGCTGCTGCACAGTAGCTTTCTGCGGCTTGGTGGACTTTGGGGGAGCGGACGTGGGAGTGGTAATTGGCGCACTGGGCTTGGGGACAACCGCAGCCGTTGGAGGCGCGGGGGGCTGGACCAAATCCGCCAATGTACTTTTGTCTGCCGTTCGAGTAGGGGCTACTGGCTCTGGAACACTGGCTGCGTTGCAAGTGCACTGACAGCTACAGGTGTTAATGCCAACACTCACCACCTCAGTCTGCGTTGATGCATCGACTTTTGGAGTAGGCTTCTGTACCAGGGATGCAAAAGATGTAGCAAATGTGGGAGGTTGCATCGACTTATAAATCTTCTTGGCCTCACCATAGGGGATACGCTTGGTTGTTTTTATTTCCTGGACCTTGCGTTCCTCTAAAAATATGCGGCAGTCCCTACTCCAAACAGGGTGGTTCCCAGAGCAATTAATACATTTAGCCGGAGACGAGCAACCAATTCCTTCATGAGCAGCCTGACCACAGTTTCCACAAGTCGCTTCGCCTTTACAGCCTAAGGTGGTATGCCCAAAACGCTGGCATTTGAAACAGCGCATTGTGGCCGGGAAATAAGGCCTCACACTAAGGCGAAGGAAGCCAGCTTTAATATGTTCAGGAAGTGTTGTGCTACTGAAGGTCAGAATAAAGGAGTCGGATTTGACAAGAGCGCCATCAACCCTCTTCATGATGTGTTGGACATCAACGATACCTTCCGGAGCCCACTCACGTTGCAGTTCTTCCTTGGGAATATCAGCTAGATCCCGGCATGTCACAACACCTTTGCTATAGTTCAAGGTGCTGTGCAGTTCGGTGTCTATGGCATACTCTCCAAGGCATTTAGCAGATTGGAGGTTAGTTGCTTGCTGGGAAGTGGAAGTTTCCACTAGCAAGGTCCCATTACGCAAGCGCTTCACCGATTTTAAGGAGCCACAGATTCCCTCCAATCCCTTTTGTATATAGAAGGGCGAAACCTTGTCGAAACTACCCTCCTTCCGTTTCACAATGAGAAACACATTCGGATTACCGGAATGCATTCTGTTACCTAAGACTGGACTGTTCAAAGAAGCGCCGGAGTCAGGGGGACTGACTGCACGGGCCCTCTTAAGAGACTGGGTGTTAGAACCTTCCAGCGGCCCACCCTTTCCGCTGGGAGGAAGAAAAGAGAATTTCGAAGGATCCATCTCGGTCCCACGAGCAGCTAGGGAACTAGAAGTCCACCTAGACAGAGCCCCGCGTGCCTAGGTAAGCCTTATACAACTGAGGTGCGGCAGGTTCCCCAGAGGTTGCCCGCTATCGACTGTTCCACCTCAACAGCCATGCATCTCATCAGCGCGCAGCACACCTTGAGATTGAGGGTTTTTTTATAGAGGTTGATTCCATCCTCGCGATCCGGGCGGTCAAGCCAAGATCCCCATTCCCTGAGACACACAACATTCCACCGCCGCGCCGCACGGTGGTCGTTGAAGTATGCTTAGAGGTTACGGTGACAGGGGACTGGCGGCGCTTACCAGTCCCCAGCTCAGGAACCCCGGGGTCGCCAAGCCCGTACCCAGCAAACGAATGCTGAGCCCCTGGGGGCAATCCTGTGGGAAGCATTGCATGATACCAACACACACGATGAGACGATGGACAGTTTGTGCGCTTTCAAGCCCAGTGCAATGAAGTTGGACGCGGATTGTGGGACCACGTGACCCTTCTGTTGAGTGTGGCTGATGTAGCAGTCATCTCGGTGACGATGGGAAGCAAGGCGAAGACTGGACGGTGTTCTTTACTTTGTCGCCTTCTCGTTCTGACACAAGTTGAGCTGGAGGTGGTCGCCGACTATCTGCGCGTCGAATATGCGGGCATAGTCGTCTTTGACCATCACGATGTCTGGCTTCCACGGTTCTTCAGGTGCCCACAGGAGGGGCTCCACGGAGACATCGAAGCCCCTCTGCGCGAGTCCGCGCGCGGGATAGTTCACGACCGCGTCATGACGCTTCACGGGGTACCCATGAGTCTGCCTCCAAATTTGCATTGGGTGGTTGACGGTGGTGGTTGACAGTCTCAGCAGTCCTATAGTTCAAACAGCATCTGCTGTCTTTTACATGAGCACGGATGGTGTTAATGTAGTCTCACCCAGACATCAGTCGACTGGAGTCAGCGGCCACTGGTGCTGCCCTCAGATGGCGGCAGGCGCAAACAGTGCCATTCCATCGAAGGCGACATGTAGAAGAGCAGTCTGAGTCTCCCCAACCTGCGCCGACACCTTCAAGAGGCGCCCTTCCTACATCAGATGCTGCTCCAGTGCTTTGACCTCGGGCTGTAGCTCACCAAGGCCCGCGTCATCCATGACTGATCCAGTCTTCTGCAGCGCCAGGAGAGGAGAAAGCTGGAGGGTTGGTCCCATCCAGCAGGTGGATGGAATGCTGAGTCCTCACTGGGCTAAAGAGACATGAAAGTAACCCATGAGGTGTTCACTGGCGAGCAGAACAGCTTCCTGACAGCTGCTTACAGGGCGCCAATCTGAGTGTGGGTGCGGGTCAGACCATGATATGGGACCAGGGGTAACATGTGTATGAGGACATACATGTGCTGTTATTGCTTTAGGGGAGCCTCAGTGACGATGTCCAACTGCTCTTGCAGATGACAGCGAGGACTGAACAGGCACTGAGCAGAAGAGGATACCTGTAGCTCTAGGTAGGGGAAGGTCTCAGCTACTCAAAGAGCCAGGATGGTGGTTTTCCTAGCTGTGAAGGTGACAGCATCATCCATCTCCATCTTCTTCTCACTGCCCGAGGCCACTAGGGCGAATATGAAACTCCTCTGCAGGTTGACATGCTGTCCGAGGTGGGAGAGGGCTACAACGGCTGTGTCGATGAAGAACTGCAGGTTCCTCTTCATCGATGCAGAGTGCAAGACATCGTCAGTGAAGGCTGCAGTGTTGACTCTGCAACCAAGGATCTGGGCTCTGACGTGGGAATGCAGTCGATTAAAAGTGTCCACAGACATGCTAAACAGAAGGGGGCAGAGAAGGTTTCCCTGACGAACACTCCTTGACGACTGCACGGTCGTGCACGCCCCTGGTGCTCCCCGCTCTCATCGTCCTGCTGCCCTGTAGCAGCCCTCAACGTACTCGATAAATTCGTTCAGAAGGCTATGCGCCATCAGCACATGGTGCAGCGAATCGAAGGACTCGGAAATATTGATGGATGCAACAAAGACTGAACAGCAGGAACAGATGCGCAGACAAGCGCTTGATCAAGAAGGAAAGTGTTTTCTAGCATCCTATTCTGAAAGGTGAGTGCCAATTGACGCTCGTCCACAGCACACAGACGCAACAGGCGCGAGGCCAGAACTTTCTGAAAAGTTCAAGCCAGCACCAAGCATATGGTCATGGGGCGAAAGTCAGCTGGGGATGCTGGTGCAGCCATTTTGGGGAGTACGGTGGTACTGGCCCAAAAGAGAATCCCAGGGAATGCTCTTGAGACCTGGAATAGATTCAGCAGTTTTACCACCACCTCGTATGGTACGCGGCACAACTCGGTGGGAATCAGGCTCCAGACCCAAACTCCTGGGCGGCAGGGAAGCTGCGATCCCTTTGGCAGTGACTGGCCCATAAAGTCAACAGGTTGTGAGTGCACCAGGAGGTGGTCACTGATAGCTCCTTTTCGAGGAGATTGGCTCAGAAGTCCTGCAGTTTGGGGATGTTAGGTAGCATCTGCAGGAGGGTTCTGTCCAAGAGACTCTTCATACAGCTAGTGGGGGATCACTGGAAGGCCTCCTATGTGTGGGCAAATTCCCGCCAGTGCTGCTTCAGCTACTGCTGGGATGTCTGTTTCTTCTTCTGCTGTTTCAGTTGTTGGTACAGCTCCTTCTTCTTTTGAGTCTCTTGCTCCATAGAGTTGACAGCGATGGGGATGTCTGTGAGCATGCCCAGGATGGTGGCAGGCTGGGTTTCCAGCCCTGGACTGATGATCTAATCCAGGGCCGAGAAACGCTGCTTGAAGTTGGGGAGCCCCGTGACATACTCCCAGACAGCTGCATCGACGCCAGCATCGTCCTACCAACCGATCCCTTCTTCTAGTCAAGTTGTGCCACAAACTTCTCTTCTCCCCAATCCTATTCAATACCTCCTCATTAGTTACGTGATCTACCCACCTTATCTTCAGCATTCTTCTGTAGCACCACATTTCGAAAGCTTTTATTCTCTTCTTGTCCAAACTGGTTATCGTCCATGTTTCACTTCCATACATGGCTACACTCCATACAAATACTTTCAGAAACGACTTCCTGACAATTAAATCTATACTCGATGTTAACAAATTTCTCTTCTTCAGAAACGATTTCCTTGCCATTGCCAGTCTACATTTTATATCCTCTCTACATCGACCATCATCAGTTACTTTACTCCCTAAATAGCAAAACTCCTTTACTACTTTAAGTGTCTCATTACCTAATCTAATTCCCTCAGCATCACCCGATTTAATTTGACTACATTCCATTATCCTCGTTTTGCTTTTGTTGATGTTCATCTTATATCCTCCTTTCAAGACACTGTCCATTCCGTTCAACTGCTCTTCCAAGTCCTTTGCTGTCTCTGACAGAATTACAGTGCCATCGGCGAACCTCAAAGTTTTTACTTCTTCTCCATGAATTTTAATACCTACTCCGAATATTTCTTTTGTTTCCTTTACTGCTTGCTCAGTATACAGATTGAATAACATCGGGGAGAGGCTACAACCCTGTCTCACTCCTTTCCCAACCACTGCTTTCCTTTCATACCCCTCGACTCTTATAACTGCCATCTGCTTTCTGTACGAATTATAAATAGCCTTTCGTTCCCTGTATTTTACCCCTGCCACCTTCAGAATTTTAAAGAGAATATTCCAATCAACATTATCAAAAGCTTTCTCTAAGTCTACAAATGCTAGAAACGTAGGTTTGCCTTTTCTTAATCTTTCTTCTAAGATAAGTCGTAAGGTTAGTATTGCCTCACGTGTTCCAACATTTCTACGGAATCCAAACTGATCTTCCCCGAGGTCCGCTTCTACTAGTTTTTCCATTCGTCTGTAAAGAACTCGCGTTAGTATTTTGCAGCTGTGACTTATTAAACTGATAGTTCGGTAATTTTCACATCTGTCAACACCCGCTTTCTTTGGGATTTGAATTATTATATTCTTCTTGAAGTCTGTGGGTATTTCGCTTGTCTCATACATCTTGCTCACCAGATGGTAGAGTTTTGTCATGACTGGCTCTCCCAAGGCCATCAGTAGTTCTAATGGAATGTTGTCTACTCCCGGGGCCTTGTTTCGACTCAGGTCTTTCAGTGCTCTGTCAAACTCTTCACGCAGTATCTTATCTCCCATTTCATCTTCATCTACATCCTCTTCCATTTCCATAATATTGTCCTCAAGTACATCGCCCTTGTATGTACAAAACTATGTATCGTACATAAATGCAGAAAACTGCAGGCAGTCACTTTTCTGAAATATCTATTTATTCCATAAACCGGTTTTCAAAGCTTTTCGTAGAATCTTACACAACTATTTTATATAGTAATTCTGTGTGCTGGCTCTGTGACAAGAAGATGGAACACGCTTTAATGTATCGCCATGAGTAGTGTTTGTAAGGTGATTTGTATCCAAAAACGAATCCTGTACTTATGCCAGAGTATAGGTGGCTTTGTAAATTTTGGATGCGAATCACCATATAAACACTTCTTTGAAACATGTTCCATCTTCCAGTCAGAATGCTAGTGCACAGCATTACGCTGCGAAATAGTCATGTGACCTGTGCATCATCTGAAGACGAACCTGAAAAGTTTCGAGAACCAGTTTATAGAATAATCAAGTATTTCAAAAAAGTGACTAGGTTCAGTTTTCCGTATTTATTCTGAATAAACAGTCACAGGTTAATAAGCATCCGTAATGGATAAGCTTAAGATATCATAAGACCAGTGAGAACGTTTACTCCATCAACTGTTGCCTGAATTGGAAAATATTAGTATCTTGCACTGTTATTGTGATCTGTTAGTATCATTGCTGCTATGGTCTTCAGTTCGAAGAATAGTATGATGTAGCTCTATGCCACTCTATAAGGTGCAAGTCCATTTATCTCCGAGTAATTACTGCAAACCTACTTTATTCGTTTCTTGTTCTCCCAATACGATTTTTGCTCAAAACACTTATTTCTAATACTAAATTGCAGATCGCTTGATTTCTCATAATGTGTCCTATCTACCGATCCCTCCTAGTCAGGTTGTGTCACAAATTCCTTATGTCTTCCTTCTCATAAGTTACGTTCTCTAACCATATGATCTTCAACATTCTTCTGAAGCACCACATTTTAAAAGATTCATTCTCTTCTTGTATAAACTCTTTATTGTCCATGTTTCACTCCCAAACATGGCTACACTTTATACAAATTCTTTCAGTAAAGACTTGCTAACAAATCTTCATTCGGTATCAACAAATTTCTTTTCTTCAGAAACGTTTCTCTTGCCACTGCCAGTCTACATTTTATATCCTCTCTCCTTCGGCAGTCATCAGCTACTTTGCTGCCTAAATAACAAAACTCATCTACTACTTTAAGTGTCTCGTTTCCTAATCTAATTCCCTCAACATCACCCAATTTAATTCGACTACATTCCACTGTCCTTGTTCTGCTTCCTTTGATATTCATGCTATGTCTTCCTTTCAAGACGTTGTTCATTCGGTTCAGCTGCTCTCTCAAGTCCTCTTCTGTCTCTGACAGAATTATAGTGTGAAAGGTGGCTACACTGAGTCACAGCGCCAGAGATTGCGCCAAAGAGTATTATTCATCCGCCTCCACTGGCAGTGCTTGTTGAGAAGTTGTGAGAGTGAGAGTGCTTGTTCAGAAGTTGCTGTGGGAAGTAGTGGTTCGGATGTTGTCGTAGAGTGCTTGTTGAGAGGATGTCAATAGCAGTGCTAGTTGTGAGCATGTCGTGTGCAGTTGTTCTGATGGGCTAGACAGCCGATGCTGTTCGAATGGGGATGTTGTAATGATCAGAGTGTATTTTTCGTCAATTTATATGAAGGTAAAAAACTTTTTTTATTTTTTTTTAAATTTCCTAACTAACAATGTCTCCTGCTCACAGGTTCAGTCAACAAAGCATCTGGCTTGTGTTCATGTATTAGAGTGTAATTCTGGTTTCTGTCTGCAATCATAGTATTTCTGTTTTTTTTACTTACTTCAGTGTAAATGGTGCTTAAAATACCTTGTCCTATTGAGGAAGAACCGTGCCAGATGTCTACGCTGAATCACACTTCCGCACACAGAACAGTTATACTTGTGCTTTGTTGTTTCGTAGTTTTTGTTTCGTAGCTTTTATAGTTGCTGGGGACTTAATTAATCAATTGTTTTAACGGAAATTTCCTTTCATTCTTTATTGTTACTCTATGCAGTCAGATTGCGCACTAATACCAGTCAGGGCCAACCGGTTACGAGACTGCGTAACCGGATAGGCACCGACTAAAATTAAAATTATTTGAATAGTATTTAATTAAGCCCCCATGCAAGTGTCATCAGCAAACCGCAAAGTTTTTGTACATTCTCCCTGAACTTTAATTCCTACTCCAAATTTTTCTTTGGTTTCCTTTGCTGTTAACTCAATGTATAGATTGAATAACATCGGCGATAGCCTATAACCCTGTGTCACTACCTTAACGACAATTACTTCCCATTCATGCCCCTCAACACATATAACTGAAGTCTCATTTCTGTACAAGTTGTAAATATGCTTTCGCTTCCTATATTTTACCCCTACTACCTTCAGAATTTCCAGACGGGTATTTGCAGTCAACATGGTCCTAAGCAACTGAATATACCGTCACGCATCAAGCTGGCCAAAGGAGCGTGATTACTCTCAAAAAAATTGTAGTAACTAATCTGTGAATAATGCCGTCGCATAAAAAGAAACACTGTGTCAGTAATTCTGAGATTACTGATGAGCCACTCGAACGTGATTCCTCAGTTGGTTTATAAACCCATTCAGTAAAATCACAGTGGCGTTATTGCGTGCGTGGACCTTGCGTCTCCCCTCCTTCGCTGCCCTAGCGAGATACATCGATCATCAATCAATGTAAGTGGCCCGTTCGGCGTTCCCCTCCTACGCCTCGCCCCCCCCCCCTTCCTCTCCCTCACTAGCCATCAACGCGCGCCTTTCCGTCATCCGGAAATATGGTTCGGCGGCGGCGGCAGGGAGCTGATATCTCCATCTTATCACCGCTCCATACAGGCGCGATCAGTTATAATCCTCTCTCATCCCTATTAGTGCGATGATCAAAAGCGCCGAAGCGACTTTGATCGAGTGGCGGGCCGTTTAGGTCCTGGAAAAGCGCTTCTCTCATTATTTTAGACGTCTACGGAAGGACACCGACGACGAAGAGACGGTCGTGAGCGACCAGAGATGATGGCGAGTCAGCAACTCAGCCGCGCTTTGAGCCTTCCACTTGTCAAGACCTCTCCTGTGAACAGCGAAGACATCATGACGTAGAAATTAGCAGTGGACATTCAAATTAATCACTGCAAACAAGCGAAGGTGTTTTTGCAATGAGGGGCTAGAATCTAAGTACACCGGATAACAAAATCGTCGCATCTAGGCACATCTCACCAGTATCGTGTAATACCTGAAAGGTTTTTACAGTACTCGAAGTGACAGTTTGATACGTGATACTGGCCACAGATAACACTTTTTCTCAGTGCATATGTAAATGATGTCCTCTGGATTCCAAGGTTTATGTTGTTTTCAAGTAGTCAGTCTACGGAATAGAGAGAATTGGTCGTCCGACGTGGTTGGAAGCAGGCATATGTACTGGCGCGCAGTCCTAATTCCTGAATGCTGTTGCTGTAGTCTGGGAATTCATAGAAGAGGGTAATACGCAGCTGAATGCAGTAGTTTTGCAGAAAGTGAGATGTCGAGTCTAGGAACAGTTTTTAGTACGTACATTTTCGTATCCGGCATTGTTTGACTACTAAGGTACTGTTGTTTCATTATCTTGTAACAATATGGGCACAGGAAATATTAAAGGTAAATTTTCTTTAAAGAGTTATTTCTGCGAATGTAACGTATTCACTTTTGGAGCTTACAAGGGAACCTCCCCATCGCACCCCCCTCAGATTTAGTTATAATTTGGCACAGTGGATAGGCCTTGAAAAACTGAACACAGATCAATCGAGAAAACAGGAAGAAATTGTGTGGAACTATCAAAAAATAAGCAAAATATACAACCTGAGTAGTTTATGGGCAACATAGGCAACATCAAGGATGATGCGAGCACAGGAGCGGCGTGGTCCCGTGGTTAGCGTGAGGAGCTGCGGAGCGAGAGGTCCTTGGTTCAAGTCTTCCCTCGAGCTAAAAGTTAACTTTCTTTATTTTTGCAAAGTTATGATCTGTCCGTTCGTTCATTGACGTCTCTGTTCACTGTAATAAGTTTAGTGTCTGTGTTTTGCGACCGCACCGCAAAACCGTGCGATTAGTAGACGAAAGGACGTGCCTCTCCAATGGGAACCGAAAACATTTGATCCAGGAAAACATGTCTGATATATTCTATACGTCACTGGTGACGGCATGTGCGTCACATGACAGGAATATGTTGTCGCCCCACCTAACTTGCACACTTGGCTAATAGGTAAAAAGATTGTTCAACCTTGCCCGATTTAGGTTTTCTTGTGGATGTGATAATCACTCCCAAAAAAGTGATGAAAACATAAGAGTTTGTCACATAAACTGCAACAAATGAATGCAACAGTTTCACAGTCGCACGGCTGTCTCTGTGCTCTGTCAAAACATATGTTTTTAACGTTTTCAAATTTTTCCGTGTGTAGACCGCCAAATCGTGCATATGTCCAAGCAAATCTGAACATGTCCTGGAATTTTGGAGAGCGAAGTTGACTATGTGTGAGTGCCTGAACTCTGATAATTGTCTGAAAATAAAAAAAAAACTAGGCAAGACTTGAACCAAGGACCTCTCGTTCCACAGTTGCTCACGCTAACCACGGGACCACGGCGCTCTTGAGCTCACATTATCCTTGATGTGGCCTATGTTACCCATGGACTACTCAGTTCGTATATTTTGCTTATTTTTTCATAGTTCCACACAACTTCTTCCTGTTTTCTCGATTGATCTGTGTTCAATTATTCAAGGCCTATACACTGTGCCAAATTATAACTAAATCTGAGGGGGGTGCGATGGGGAGGTTCCCTTTTTAGTGTTTGGTGTTTACATTATAGTAACAATGATCAGTAACGCAGTCTTGTTCACACCTTTTCAATTTTCCTGCTTAAAAGACAAACCTGAACTGCAATTAGGTTTTTTAACTTATTCCTCATTAAGCTGCTATTCCCTCTTCCTATTCAAAAATTTTGAAAGATAAGTATTTTAGCTTCGCTCTGCTGTTCGCGAGATCCGACTGTTAATTGTATGTCAAGCTGGCGCAAGATCTTGCAGTGCAAGTGACAAGGTTGATAAAAATAATAGCAAGCAGCGTGATTTATTTCTGGTAGGCAGTAGCAAGGTAAAGCTGTTCGTCCGCCAGCGCACAGGTAAGCCAAAGTGATTATTAGGGCCAGAAGTGAACATTGTGTATGCTCACTTAGGGTACAGTGATTGTCTAGTCCGATTACACTTAAATTCTGATATTATTTAGTTTAGTGGCAGTGTAAATGCTTTTCATTAGAGCTCAAAATATTTAGATTGTTCTCATGTGTAAGTCAGATGCGCTGCTTTTATAAGGACTGCATTCAGTGTACGTAATGATGCACAATACGTACTTTAAATACAGACGTTACATATGCAGCACAAGTAGTGGCTACATCGGCCTCTACTGAGTGTACCGTTACATTACGTGCACAGATTAAAATCTAAGAGTTTCACTCTGACAGAAAGATTGCAAAGTCACATAGATAGGCAGTTAGAAAGCTTACACTGAATATTATTCTCAGTGTATAATTTTCTCATATAAAGCTGAAAATTTATATTTGAGTACGAGAAACTTTCGCACCGTCTCAGATATGGATAATGTCCTCAGCTGGACTAGGAAGTTTCTTCAGGTACACGGTATCCAGTTGATGCAACTTATTGACGATCACATACCAAAAATCTACCGAATTACGAAGATTTTGGTTTGCTACGTTTCGAAGGGTGCTCCACATTTTCTGTGAAACTAACGTCGGATGATTTAGTGAGCCAGTGGTGGTACGATGAAGTTCTCACTCATTCTTCAATCAACGTACCCCGTCAGTACAAAACTTTCTCGATACTGTGTTACTAAAAAAGGAGAGGAACGTTAAGATTGTGGTTTTAACACTTCGGATTTTTCTACATTGTCTCTCTCCGAACTTGAGTGAAATGCGCAGAACGTTCATAAAACCAAGAGAAACTGTCAGACACGTCGTACTTTGGGTAGTTGTTCACTCGCGCATCACATCAGCTCCAGTGTCACTTATGTCGTCAAAGTGTTGACCCTTCTTGTGAATTTTTGCACTTGTCGTTTTATGGAACGCTCATATAGACAACACCAAGTTTCGTCACCTGTGATGATTGTTTCCAGAGAAGAACTGTGCTCGTCCTTTACTTCAATGAAGTCGCGGATAGAATCCACACGTCCTTGTTTTTGTTCGAGAGCCAAGGCGTTCGGGACAAACTTTTTTCACACTTTTTTCTCTTTTCAAAAACATTCCGGAGAATGGAACGGCTGATTCTGAAATATTGCTGCACTGCTACTTGTGACACAACAACGCTGACACACTATAGCTCCATATGCTTTACTCAACACCGCCTGTTCACAACTGGCTGTTGTTTACGGTTGTTATTTAAGAAAAGTCTACTAGTATCAAACATAGGCCTTAATGTAAGGAAGTTATTTCTGAAAATGTTCGTTTGGAGCACAGCGCTGTGTGGTAGTGGAACATGAAGTATCGGAAAACCGTAAAAGAAGACAATCGAGTTGTTCGAGATGTTGAAAATTAGGTGGACTTATAATGTAAGAAATAAGGAGTTTCTCCAGAGAGTTGGAAAACACTGACAAGTGGTCGAGACAGTTAAGACATCAGGTCATAACTTCTATGGTACTAGAGGGAGCTGTAAAGGGTAAAAACTGTAGAGAGGATAGCCTGTAAGTGCTACTCTGACGTGAAAATGTTGACACAAGAGAGGAATTCCTGGCCGGCAACATGAAACTAGTCAGAAAACTGACGACACACACACACACACACACAGGCTCAAGCGGTCATCATAGCTACTACGCAGGCGTCGGTTATGTACCAGGAATAAAATCAGTCTCGAATCTTTTTGGACGGACGGTGCATGTACACAGCTCTATGAAGATGGCTGTTGTCATTTGAGGAGATACTCGTCATAAAGAGCTACAAGAAACGGCAACGTTTTGTTACTGAAAATTTTGAAATAAATAGCATTGTTAATGTCGTCGGCAATCTGAAATAGTGCACTCAAGATATCCTACTAAAAACACCTCAAATCATTTGAGAACCGTCTCCAACCTCAGCTATACCCCGGCGTCATTTCAACAAAGTAGAATTCGTCAGAGTACACTCACCTGTCTTAAAATTATCTCAAGATAATACGCTCAGTTCGGAAGTGGAAAGTACTAAGCCCATACACCCAGAAGTAAACACGTACAGTTCTCATAATTTTGTTTCAGCAAGTAACTCCAAGGAAAATGGCCAGCTTAGAAATTTGAGTGGCAACAATAAAGGCCACTAAAAATGAACAACAGTAATTCTTTAAAACATGTACAGTTTAAACAATAAACTGGATAACAATTCCTCCGCGGGTGCAATATTTTTCCAACAATTTTTACGGCCTAAGCGCCACGTCCATCATCCCAAACTTGCTCCCTTATGAAACAGATATCATTTATTATACAGAGAGGATCACATTCTTCAGTGATCTAAATGCCTTAAAATAGAGTAAGGAGTTAAAACATTTGACGTTCAAAAACAAAGGAGCATTTTATACAAAATATCACCGGTAAAAGTTAATGAAACAGTTTGGGCAATGTAATTTGAAAATCAAATAAAGGTGCAGGAAAATCTTAAATCAGCCTCATTCGATAAAGTTTTAACCATTAACTATGGCTTGGATAAAAAAAGGTCTACCAATACTTGGCCAAAATACCAGAGATTAAAAAATTAAAAAAATCCTTCCCTAAATATGATTTTAAAAACACCTAGAGTGAAATGAATCAGCCAAACTGAACTGTCTCTAATTAAAGTTCGTGTTAAATGCCGAAACATCGCTCCACCAAGGAATCATCTACCAATACTTATGATGATACCCTGACATTGTCAGCTGTATTGGAGGCGACCTCAGACTCTAAACACGGTTGTTCTTCTTATTACAGAAGTTTATTCGTCCAGATCGAACAAAAACACACAATGGGTCTAGTTTAGACGGAATTAAATCGTCATCTTCTGAGCATTTTTATAGAAAAATTTTTACTCGGCCAGTCCATTTCATCGACTGTTCACATTAACTGGGCATAAATTATAGAGAAGACACTCAAAAGTACCCTGTATCGTCATACAACATGAGAATAGATGTACGAACACTGCACAGTAGTTGCAGATAAAATACAATACATAAGACGTATATAAAATGCTTTCAAATGGTTCAAATGGCGCTGAGCACTATGGGACTTAACATATGTGGTCAACAGTACCCTAGAACTTAGAACTACAGTAGAGCGTCGATTATCCGAAGTAATTGGGGGACATGGGTGTTCAGAAAACTGGTTTGTTCGGATAATCGAACTGTACATGTTTATTTGCCAAAAAGAAGTACTGTACAGTAAATTTATTCATAAAAACAGGCATCTCTTTTAGTATTACAAAGTAACATTGCTGCAGTATACAGAGAAGTTGCAGCATTAGAAAATTGTAGCGAAATGCAGGAAGATCTGCAGCGGATAGGCACTTGGTGCAGGGAGCGGCAACTGACCCTTAACATAGACAAATGTAATGTATTGCGAATAAAGAAGGATCCTTTATTGTATGATTATATGATAGCGGAACAAACACTGGTAGCAGTTACTTCTGTAAAATATCTGGGAATATGCGCGCGGAACGATTTGAAGTGGAATGATCATATAAAATTAATTGTTGGTATGGCGGGTACCAGGTTGAGATTCATTGGGAGAGTCCTTAGAAAATGTAGTCCATCAACAAAGGAGGTGGCTTACAAAACACTCGTTCGACCTATACTTGAGTATTGCTTATCAGTGTGGGATCCGTACCAGATCGGGTTGACGGAGGAGATAGAGAAGATCCAAAGAAGAGCGGCGCGTTTCGTCACAGGGTTATTTGGTAACCGTGATAGCGTTACGGAGATGTTTAACAAACTCAAGTGGCAGACTCTGCAAGAGAGGCGCTCTGCATCGCGGTGTAGCTTGCTGTCCAGGTTTCGAGAGGGTGCGTTTCTGGATGAGGTATCGAATATATTGCTTCCCCCCTACTTATACCTCCCGAGGAGATCACGAATGTAAAATTAGAGAGATTAGAGCGCGCACGGAGGCTTTCAGACAGTCGTTCTTCCCGCGAACCATACGCGACTGGAACAGGAAAGGGAGGTAATGACAGTGGCACGTAAAGTGCCCTCCGCCACACACCGTTGGGTGGCTTGCGGAGTATAAATGTAGATGTAGATGTAGAACATACAAAGGCAACTTCAGTAGGAATATATAGTATGTGGCACAATTTATTAAACAAAAATATATACACTCCTGGAAATTGAAATAAGAACACCGTGAATTCATTGTCCCAGGAAGGGGAAACTTTATTGACACATTCTTGGGGTCAGATACATCACATGATCACACTGACAGAACCACAGGCACATAGACACAGGCAACAGAGCATGCACAATGTCGGCACTAGTACAGTGTATATCCACCTTTCGCAGCAATGCAGGCTGCTATTCTCGCATGGAGACGATCGTAGAGATGCTGGATGTAGTCCTGTGGAACGGCTTGCCATGCCATTTCCACCTGGCGCCTCAGTTGGACCAGCGTTCGTGCTGGACGTGCAGACTGCGTGAGACGACGCTTCATCCAGTCCCAAACATGCTCAATGGGGGACAGATCCGGAGATCTTGCTGGCCAGGGTAGTTGACTTACACCTTCTAGAGCACGTTGGGTGGCACGGGATACATGCGGACGTGCATTGTCCTGTTGGAACAGCAAGTTCCCTTGCCGGTCTAGGAATGGTAGAACGATGGGTTCGATGACGGTTTGGATGTACCGTGCACTATTCAGTGTCCCCTCGACGATCACCAGTGGTGTACGGCCAGTGTAGGAGATCGCTCCCCACACCATGATGCCGAGTGTTGGCCCTGTGTGCCTCGGTCGTATGCAGTCCTGATTGTGGCGCTCACCTGCACGGCGCCAAACACGCATACGACCATCATTGGCACCAAGGCAGAAGCGACTCTCATCGCTGAAGACGACACGTCTCCATTCGTCCCTCCATTCACGCCTGTCGCGACACCACTGGAGGCGGGCTGCACGATGTTGGGGCGTGAGCGGAAGACGGCCTAACGGTGTGCGGGACCGTAGCCCAGCGTCATGGAGACGGTTGCGAATGGTCCTCGCCGATACCCCAGGAGCAACAGTGTCCCTAATTTGCTGGGAAGTGGCGGTGCGGTCCCCTACGGCACTGCGTAGGATCCTACGGTCTTGGCGTGCATCCGTGCGTCGCTGCGGTCCGGTCCCAGGTCGACGGGCACGTGGACCTTCCGCCGACCACTGGCGACAACATCGATGTACTGTGGAGACCTCACGCCCCACGTGTTGAGCAATTCGGCGGTACGTCCACCCGGCCTCCCGCATGCCCACTATACGCCCTCGCTCAAAGTCCGTCAACTGCACATATGGTTCACGTCCACGCTGTCGCGGCATGCTACCAGTGTTAAAGACTGCGATGGAGCTCCGTATGCCACGGCAAACTGGCTGACACTGACGGCGGCGGTGCACAAATGCTGCGCAGCTAGCGCCATTCGACGGCCAACACCGCGGTTCCTGGTGTGTCCGCTGTGCCTTGCGTGTGATCATTGCTTGTACAGCCCTCTCGCAGTGTCCGGAGCAAGTATGGTGGGTCTGACACACCGGTGTCAATGTGTTCTTTTTTCCATTTCCAGGAGTGTACATATTATATACACATTTTGCATGAACAATACACACAGTATACAAAATTAACGTTTTAAAAAAATCCTTTATTTTTGTCTGTCTAAGCAAGCCTAGACGCTTACGAGCAGCTAAGTCACGCACTTTTTTCATTACAGATATCTGAAACTGGTCACTTTCATCTTGGGCTTCAAACGATCGCAAGGCAGTATCTAAACAAGTGAACGTTTTCGACAGCATAATCTTCTTCCCTTAATACGTCCCTTAGTTTGACTTTGAAAGAATCAGCTGCTGAAGAATCAGCCGACAGTTTTTCTCCCTGTACTGTAAGCTCACGAATGCCGTGTCTTGACTTCAAGCATTTTAACCAGCCCGTGCTCCCTTTAAAGTTCAAAGGCCCTACAAGTTTTTCGTTGAACTGCATTGCCTTCTCACACAGAATGGGACCTGAGGTAGGTTCTCCTTTCGATCTCTTTCGTGTAAACCACTTGCAAACAGCATCATCTAGATCTGTGTTAGTGGCGAGCTTCATAGTTTTACGGCTTGTTGATCCATCAGTAGAATCAAGCATACCTAAAAAATTTGCTATGGTCGTCTTTTCTGTTTTAATATCCGTAATTGTCGACTTCCCCACCTTGTACTCATTGGATAAAGTGGTTGCAGATTCACCTTCCTCTTATCTTTTAATAATCTCGTACTTGTCCCTCGTAGAAAGGACAACACCTGTCCGTTTAAGTATTTTGTATCGTCAAGTTCACTTCTTCACGCAGCAGCACACAAGTGGTCGCAACAGAGAACAGAAGGTGACTGCACCGTGAGAAGCTCTTCTTTGGGTCGCGCAATCCTTCAAGCTGCGCGGAGCGGCACGATTCAACTCTTAAGCTGGCGCAGCTGTTGCTGTGAACGGCTTTGATACTGCCGCTACTTCTACTGCCAGTGCCAAGCCCACAGAAGTGTCCTGATTGTTGAAACACAGCGACTGGCGGCTTGGCCGGTCAGCAGCGCCTTGTGAAGGCCCCATTAGAAGCAATGTTCCTCCAGCAATGGCCCAGTGCTGCGAATACTGTGGGAAACTTGGTTTGGGAGTGAGGGGGATGATGCACGGTAGGGTGGGAGAGTAACAGGTGAGAGCGAGTACACAGTTCGGTCAAGCGGTCGCTCGGTTGACCGACGTTCGGATAATCGACGCTCTACTGTAAATAAACCTAACTAACCTATGGACATCACACACATCCATTCCCGAGGCAGGATTCGAACTTGCGACCGTAGGGGTCGCGCGGTTGGAGACTGAATCGCCTAGAACCGCTCGGCCACACACCGGCCGGCTAAAACGTTTTCATGTTGTGTTCTTATTGACGTCTGATAGGAATAGACATTGACAAGAAGGAACGTTGCTCTGAAGTATATTACACAACATATGACACTGCACTACAGTACAGTATTTCACTCCGTACCAGGACAATGTGACAGTCTCTCAACCTGAGCCCATACCACGTTAGTATAGTGCAAACAGTAGGGAATGTAGACACTAGGACAGATCGAGATTTATGCCGCTCCTGGAAGCATGCTCCGATAACAGAAGCATTGTAGCTCTGCGTGTTTGGTCAGAGGGTTAGCTGCACTCTGTAATAAAAAAATAAAAAATAAAAAATAAAAAAAACTGAGTCATGGATCAATGATGAACAAGCACCATTGGACGTCCGCACCGAACAAACGGAACGAATATTAACGAGCAAAATGAGATAAAAAATGGTTAGGGTGATCGCTCGTAACAAGCGGGAAATCCTGGTTTGAGTCCCAATCGGGCTAGAATTTTCATTTGTTCTGAAATATTCTACAGCTGATGTGGAACCATAGTCGCAATTTGCGAATCGTTTATCAATATTTAGACGTTCTGGACAGTCAAGAAACAGTTGGTGTCATTTAAGGGCACTGCTCTTACTGAGACTTCATAGCGGGCCACTACGGGCAGGTTCCATGTGAAGGTTGCTGTTGTTGTTGTTGTTGTGATCTTCAGTCCTGAGATTGGTTTGATGCAGCTCTCCATGCTACTCTATCCTTTGCAAACTTTTTCATCTCCCAGTACCTACTGCAGCCTACATCCTTCTGAATCTGCTTAGTGTATTCATCTCTTGGTCTCCCTCTACGATTTTTACCCTCCACGCTACCCTCCAGTACTAAATTGGTGATCCCTTGATGCCTCATAACATGTCCTACCAACCGATCTCTTCTTCTAGTCAATTTGTGCCACAGACTCCTCTTTTCCCCAATTCCTTTCAATACCTCCTCATTAGTTATGTGATCTACCCATCTAATCTTCAGCATTCTTCTGTAGCACCACATTTCGAAAGCTTCTATTCTCTTCTTGTCTAAACTATTTATCGTCCACGTTTCACTTCCATACATGGCTACACTCCATACAAATACTTTCACAAACGACTTCCTGACACTTAAATCGATACTCGATGTTAACAAATTTCTCTTCTTCAGAAACGCTTTCCTTGCCATTGCCAGTCTACATTTTGTATTCTCTCTACATCGACCATCATCAGTTATTTTGCTCCCCAAATAGTAAAACTCCTTTACTACTTTAAGTGTCTCATTTCCTAATCTAATTCCCTCAGCATCACCCGACTTAATTCGACTACATTCCATTATCCTCGTTTTGCTTTGTTGATGATCATCTTATATCCTCCTTTCAAGACACTGTCCATTCCGTTCAACTGCTCTTCCAAACCCTTTGCTGTCTCTGACAGAATTACAATGTCATCGGCGAACCTCAAAGTTTTAATTTCTTCTCCATGGATTTTAATGCCTGCTCCGAACTTTTCTTTTGTTTCCTTTACTGCTTGCTCAATATACAGATTGAATAGCATCGGGAAGAGGCTACAACCCTGTCTCACTCCCTTCACAACCACTGCTTCCCTTTCGTGTCCCTCGACTCTTATAAATGCCATCTGATTTCTGTACAAATTGTAAATAGCCTTTCGATCCCTGTATTTTACCCCTGCCACCTTCAGAATTTGAAAGAGAGTATTCCAGTCAACATTGCCAAAAGCTTTCTCCAAGTCTACAAATGCTAGAAACGTAGGTTTGCCTTTCCTTAATCTTTCTTCTAAGATACGTCGTAGGGTCAGTATTGCCTCACGTGTTCCAACATTTCTTCGGAATCCAAACTCATCTTCCCGGAGGTCAGTTTCTACAAATTTTCCCATTTGTCTGTAAAGAATTCGCGTTAGTATTTTGCAGCTGTGACTTATTAAACTGATAGTTCGGTAATTTTCACATCTGTGAGATAACCCTCTACCTCCTTACATTTGTCCTGTAGCCATCCCTGCTTAGGCATTCTGCACTTCCTGTCGATCTAATTTTTCAGACGTTTATATTCCATTTTGCCTGCTTCATTTACTGCATTTTTGTATTTTCTCCTTTCATCAATTAAATTCAGTATCTCTTCTGTTACCTGAGGATTTCTACTAGGCCTCGTCTTTCTACCTACTTGATCCTCTGCTGCCTTCACTATTTCATCCCTCAAAGCTATCCATTCTTCTTCTACTGTATTTCTTTCCCCCATACCTGTCAATTGTTCCCTTACCACCCCATACTGGACTGTCGCCTTCGGGTCTCGAAGCGGCGACCTCTCGCCAGCCGCCCGCCGTGGTGGGGCCCTCGAGAGGCCGGTGCGGCGTGGGAGCCGACCCAGATCGCCGGCCGGCAGTCCACCCTCCCGCCGCCTCCTCCGCCTCCTCCCCGATCGATCGCAGGAATTCGAGGATCGCGGCACTTCAAAGGGCGCCGCCGCAGCTGCCGCGCAGCTCGCAGTGCTCACGTTTCAGCGGCCGGCGCCGCCGTCGATAGTTAAGGACGGACGCAGAGCCGCAGGGCCGCACCCTAGCGTTCCTGGGAGCAGGCCCCGCTTCCCCTTATAGCGCCGCGGCTCAGCCAGCACCGCAAATTACCGACACGTGGGAACGTAAATACTCCTCCAGACTACCTTGAGCTCATACCTTCAGCTGAGAGCTGCGGTTCCTTTCTTCCCAGTTAAGAACGACGTTTTACATTACGTTAATTAAATCATTTTCTACAAATGAAACTGACATTGCTGTGTGGCACACAATATAATGCAACTGGTAACTGGAACTTATTTCATCGCGAACTGGAGTATTCGATACAAAGATAAATTTTTTACATGATCCAAGAAAAAGCAGATTGCCAATTTACATTTAGTGTAATTTTGGTAACATAGCCAAAATATGCTGCATGCATAGGAGGATATAAGATGAACATCAAAAAAAGCAAAACGAGGATAAAGGAATGTAGTCGAGTAAACTCGGGTGATGCTGAGGGAATTAGATTAGGGAATGAGGCATTTAAAGTAGTAAAGAAGTTTTGCCATTTGGGGAGCAAAATAACTGATGATGGTCGATGTAGAGAGGATGTAAAATGTAGACTGGCAATGGCAAGGAAAGCGTTTCTGATGAAGAGAAATTTGTTAACATCGAGTATAGATTCAAGTGTCAGAAAGTCGTTTCTGAGAGTATTTGTATGGAGTGTAGCCATGCATGAAAGTGAAACATGGACGATAAATAGTTCGGACAAGAAGAGAATAGAAGCTTTCGAAATATGGTGCTACAGAAGACTGTTGAAGATTAGATGGGTAGATCACATAACTAATGAGGAGGTATTGAATAGAGTTGGAGAGAAGAGGAGTTTGTGGCACAACTTGACAAGAAGAAGGGACCGGTTGGTAGGACATGTTCTGAGACATCATGGGATCACAAATTTAGCATTGGAGGGCAGTGTGGAGGGTAAAAATCGTAGAGGGAGACCAAGAGGTGAATACACTAAGCAGATTCAGAAGGATGTAGGTTGCAGTAGGTAGTGGGAGATGAAGAAGCTTGCACAGTGTAGAGCAGCGTGGAGAGCTGCATCAAACCAGTCTCAGGACTGAAGACCACAACAACAACAGCTAAAATATAATCGTCTTGAGAGATTTCGCAACAATATAGACATATAATTCTCTTTTATTGTTCCAGCACAGTTGCGCATTTTTAATTGGATTACATGTTTCGGTCAGTGTGAATCATCTTCAGACCTAAAAGAAAGTAAAAATAAATATGTATTAGATGTAACAGATTTAATTTTCCTTTCTTTTAGATCTGAAGACTGTCCAGAGTGATCGAGACACGTAATCTAATTAAAAACGTGCAACTGAGACGTAAGAATTTATTAGAATGATCTTAAACAATTAAAATTTTATTGTACCCTATATTTATAAAGAGATAACGTAAATGTAACATAAAATTTATTACCCTTCAAAAAATATAATTACTTTTATACATTGCCGGAAATAAAATTTGTACACTCATTTAAAGGCTTCCAATTCACTCAAGATTTATTTTTGCAACAGTGTATATGGAGTACATGAAACGATTACGTTAACATATCAGTAGGATCAGTACGTACCAGATATCGACCCATGCTGAGACACCAATGTTAGTATGAGCCTTAGCCTGTAAGTGGCGTAGCCTCCACGGGAGGCAATGCAGACGCTGATTCTGACATCTAGTCAATAGCACATATGATAAATACCGTTCTGCGACACTTCATGCCACACCTACTTGACCTGTTTACGTAGTGCTGTAAGAAAAAAAGGTTCAAATGGCTCTAAGCACTACGGGACTTTACATCTGAGGTCATCTAGACTTAGAACTACTTAAACCTTACTAACCTAAGGACATCACATACATCCATGCCCGCGACAGGATTCGAACCTGCGACCGGAGCAGCAACGCGGTTACGGACTAAAGCGCCCAGATCTGCTCGGCCACAGCGGCCGGCAGTTCTGTAAGAGTTTCTGTAAGAGTTGGTTGAGAGTGACACGAGTCACTTCTCGTCTCGTCATATCGCACACGTACTCGGTTCAGCACAAGTCCGGAGTTCATGCTGGCCAGGGAAGCTGCCACAAATCTTGCAGAGCACATTGAGTTTTACAGGCAGTGTGTGCGCGAGCATTATCCTGTTGGAACAGCTCATCACCTACCTGTTGCAACAACAAAAGCATGTGTCTAACAACATTCTAAACGTAACGAGTGCTGATTAGCGTCCTCTTCAGAAACATCGAAGCTTATCGTACTTAAGACCTGGGGTGCGGCCAGTGTGTCATAGACGAATGAAATCTACGAGACAGAGCTCACTAGACCTACGTCGTTCGCGCAAACGACAATCACTCGCGTGCAGCCAGAATCTGCTTCCATCACTGAACACCGTGGGGCGCCAGTCCGTCTTCCAGTGATCCTGTGAGCCATTAGATTTCCTGTTTTTTCCCAAATCATTTCGACATGCTGTCGAATTAATTCTTAAATGCCGTAGTTGATTTTTATACATATTCTTCAACATTTTGAACAACCGCTCCGCCTCTATTACGAAAAGCGACGGCGACCTAGTACTGCTCCTTCAGTTTGTATCATGCCGACAGCTGTGCAGATGGCTTACGGCTGATCCCGTCGGAGGTTCGAGTCCTCCCTCGGGCATGGGTGTGTGTGTCTGTCCTTAGCATAATTTAGGTTAAGTAGTGTGTAATCTTAGGGACTGATGACCTTAGCAGTTAAGTCCCATAAGATTTAACACACATTTGAACATTTTGATGACTTACGTTGCATACTGCCATGATCGTGTTGTGCAAGTCGATGCTGTAGCTTGAGTGGAAGACGTCCTAGAGGTGTGCGTGCCTCCTGTCCCACTGCTAATAACCGGTTCCCAACAGTTCGTGTTGACACGTCTGGGCTCACAAGCCCTCTTACCTGCGCTGTGGTAGCTGTACGAACCCCCACTGCTGCCCTTACAACACGACGATCCTGGCTGCCATCTGTGCTGCGTGGACATCCACAACCTCGTCGCCGGCCGCTATGGCCGAGCGGTTCTAGGCGCTTCAGTCCGGAACCGCGCTGCTTCTACGGTTGCAGGTTCGAATCCTGCTGTGTGTGATGTCCTTAGGTTAGTTAGGTTTGAGCAGTTCTAAGTCTAGGGGAATGATGACCTCAGACGTTAAGTCCCATAGTGCTTAGAGCCATATGAATCGCAACCTCATCACATGAACACTATACCAGCACTGTTCCACAAGTGACACAGCGCTTCCGACTTGTGAAGTATTTCTCCAAAAACCCTGTTTCTTGTTAACTATCGCCCCATTTCCCTACTCAGCTGCTGCTACAAGCTTTTTGAAAGGCTAATATATAACAGAATAAGTAGCGCTATCTTAGAGAACGTTCCAGTTGATCAGGCAGGCTTCAGACCAGGACGTAGCTGCTGCGACCAAGTATTGCCTCTCACATCCTTCATAGAGTCAGGATACCAAATGAAGCAGAAAACATCTGTGGCATTTGTTGATCTAACGGCCGCCTTCGACACTGTATGGAGGGAAGGCGTTATCTACAAATTTCTCCGCATCATACCCTGCAGAACAATGGCTCGACTGATTAACACCATGCTAAGTGATCGGAAGTTCCAGGTAATCACTGGAAGCAACATAAGTAAGGAGAGGAAGCTGAACAACGGATTTCCTCAAGGATCAGTTCTCTCACCCTTACTGTTCAACCTATATCTATCTGATCTACCTGATACTTCGTCCAGAAAATACTGCTATGCCGATGACCTGGCTCTAGCCGTCAAACACCAGGAAATGAAGACAACAGAAGAGATTTTAGCCAATGACCTGTCTGCATTAGACAATTACTTCAAAATCTGGAGACTCCAACCCAGTGTGAGTAAAACAGAAGTGTGTTGCTTCCATCTAAATAACCAGTTGGCGAACGTAAAACTGGAGGTAAGTTTCAGAGGCAGAATTCTTCGTCACAACTGGAACCCAAATTATCTTGGTGTCATCCTGGATCGTACACTATGCTTCAAACAACACCTTCTTAACTTAGCTCAACAGCTGAGGACTCGAAACAACATCCTCCATAAGCTATGCGGAACTACCTGGGGATCTTCAGCAACCACCCTGCGAACTTCAGCTCTGGGCTTGGTATACTCAAGTGCTGAGTATTGTGCACCTGTTTGGATGAATAGTCATCGTACAAGACTTGTTGATACCCAGCTGAATACGACAATGCGCATAATATCTGGCACAATCAGATCTACTCCAGTTCATTGGCTTCCACTGTTAACCGGTATAATGCCTCCTGATCTACGCAGATGTACTGCCCTTATGAGAGAATTCCACAAGATCTCCAGGAATTCTAACCTACCCGTGCATAGCGACCTGCCACTTTTAAATCGCAAGAGACTGAAATCACGTCATCCAACTCTGCGATGCTGTTGACATGGTTGCTAAGAATTTCAAACCTCTTGAAGAATGGAAAGGTCGGTGGGAAGCAGTGACATATGTGCACCTGCATAACATCTTCTCAGGTGCTAAACTTCCAAGTGGATTCGACTTACCACGCAAGACGTGGTCTACTCTCAACAGAATCCGTACCAGCCATGGGCGATGCAGGGATGCTCTCTTTAAGTGGAAGAAGCTGCCTGATCCAGCTTGTGACTGCGGGGCTCCATACCAGACTATTCACCACATTGTCAGTGAATGCAGGATTCGAGCCTATCACGGCGCCAAAGAGGACTTCCTGCTAGCAACTCCAGATGCAGTGCGCTGGATTGAAGGACTGGATATTCAGTTGTAAAGACAAACTTAAGTTTCTTGTGTGTCAATATGTACATATGTATATCTAATTTCATGATATGTCTGTATTAGCCATACGCTAAATAATAATAAAAATCTCCAAAAACACTATCCAGCCACTCAGAAGGCCATAATTTTACCAATTTCACACTTTTCACTTGACTGTAGGAAGCATGAGTGCGTCTCCGTGGCGTGGTTGCCTGCCTGCTTCACACGTTTGCACCACTCTGAACCTTCTGGCTGTGAGCATTCCCTATTAAAGGGTAGACACTGATGGCTCTCTGGTAGCCAATATATGGCCAATATGTTATCTGTCGTCTGATGACGGTGAAACCATTATCAGTACATCCACTATCTCCCAGGTGGCATATGCCCTCATCTGATCAAAATCGAAGTTGTCTTTCCAAGTCTACAAATTTTTTCCAGCATAAAGAGATAACATGAATGTAGCACAGGATTTATTATTCTTCAGAAAATTTAATTATTTTATTTTTATTTTTGATGTATTTCAATACTGTAACTGCATTTGTAGACACTGAAATTTAAAATTATTATTACTGTATTGAAGGTTTCGGTAATTATTTTGAAAGTTAACTTCATGAACAATAAATCATATGTCAGTTTCTTTGGATGTCTCCCACGTGGCATATACCGTCATCGGATCAAAATCGACGTCGTCTTTCCAGGTCTACTAATTTTTTTTCCGGAATAAACAGATAAAGTAAATGTAACACAGAATCTACTCGTATTTTCCTTAAGAAATTGTAATTATTATTTTTTATTTTAGATCTATTTCAGTACTGGCATTTGTAGTCACTGACATTTAAAATTATTGTCACTGTATTTAAGGTTTCGGTAGTTATTTTGAAAGTTAACTTCATGAACAATAAATCATACGTAAGTTTCTTTGGATGTAAAAAATGGGTATGTAATTGCAACGTCTTTCAGCGCCTATGCGAGTTGCTGTACAGCTGGTCACTTTGCTACGAAGTGTTGAGTTTTTCAGTTGTGGCGCTAATAAAGGGCCAGTATGTACACGTTGAAAGATAGTAATTTATGGTGTCTAGAACAATTGTAGGCCTAATGTCCATAAAGATAAAGCTGCCTGCAGTATATGTATTATTTCATTGTACGTATTTTAAAATTAATCTGGACTTCCTTCTCCTAGTAGATGGACAATGTAACTAGGCAAACGAGCACTGAAGGTTAGGTAAAAACCATGAACTTTGTTTCTCAACCTGCACTTGTTCATTATAATATCCATCATTTATTCATACATAAAGAAAGTAAAATTTTGCAAAGTTTGTAATGCTTTAACGCTACGAATATTGTAATCAGCAGAGCAAGGAGGCAGATGAGAACAGGATGGGAGAAAATATGCGTTTAACATTAGGAAGTAAAAAATCGAAATTGAAATTTTTATAATATTACAGTTATAACATGTTAATATTTGACAAATTGTTGACAGACAGAATCAGTGAGCACATTACCTTTCACACTAAAGTTTATTTCAGTCACATGGTCAAGGAAATTCTTTAACGAACAAACCGGTTTTAACTGACTGACCGTACTGTCTGAAATTCTGAAAATAACATATTCTGCAACTGATACAGAAACCAGATTGCAGTCCTAAGAGTCGAATGCAATAAAAGGGAAATAGTAGTCTGTGAAACAGGGTTGTAGCCTATCGCCAAGGTTATTTATTGCGTATACTGAGCAAGCCGTGAAAAATACTAATGAGAAATTTGGAACTGGAATTAAATTTCAGGGATAAGAAAAACTTTGAGGTTTTCCGATGACGCTGTAATTTCGAAAGAGACGCGAAAGACTAGGAAGAACAGTTGAACTTAATGTATAGCACCCTGAAAAGAGCGTTACAATATGAAGATAAACAATACTAAAATGAAGATAATGGAATGTAGTCGAGTTAAATGAGAGGATTTTAAAGCTAGGGAGTAATTTCAAACAGTATTTGTCTGCGGTTGTGTCTTTAAAAAGGAAGGAATTTGATGACTGAACGATACAAAGTAGGGGCTGTCTAATACCCGTCACGTCGAGCATTAATTGCGCTACCAATTGAATGTGGCGAGTTTAACCACTATCCAATGCAACACGCTATCTACAACATTAACTCAAGTTTGGTTTCACTCCTTCGTAACTGGTGAGATGGCTAAGATTCTCAGTTCAACTAAATATTCTGTTAACCTCCAAATGTCGGAAGCCACATGCTTGACTTTACGCATTCATCAAAAATCACGTTGCAGGCAAATTTGTAGTAGAAATTAAGGCTCAGGGAGAAGAACAAAAAACTTTTAAGTTTGGCTATGACAGGGTTGTAGCCATCTCCGAAGTATTCACTCTGTACATTGCACAGGCAGTAAAGGAACTCAAAGAACAATTTGGAGTAGTAATTAGAGTCCAAGGAGAAGAAATAAAAACTTTCAGGTTTGCCGAAGACATTGTAATTTAGGAAGAGACATCAAAGGACTTGGAAGAGCAGTTGAACGGATGGACAGTGTCTTGAATGGAGGATATAAGACGAACATCACAAAAAGCAAAACGAGAATAGTGGAATGTAGCCGCATTAAAACAGGTGATGCTGAGGGAATTAGATTTGGAAATTAGACCTTTAAAGTAGTAGATGAGGTTTGCATTTTAGGCTGCAAAATAACTAATCATAGCCGAAATAGAGAGGATGCTGAATGTAGACTGGAAATGGCTATAAAAGCATATCTGAAGAAGAGAAATTCGTTAACATCGAATATAGTTTTACGTATCAGAAAGCTTTTTCTGAATATATTTGTGTAGAGAGCAGCCTTATATGGAAGTGAAACATGGACGATAAACAGTTTAAAGAAAAGAATATAAGCTTTTGAAACGTAGCACTGCAGAAGAATGGTGAAGAATAGGTGGGTAGATCGCATAACTAATGAGGAGGTACTAAATAGAACTGGGGAGAAAAGAAATTTGTGGAACAAACTGTCTAGAAGAACGGATAAGTTGATGGGACACATTCCGAGACATCAAGCGATCACCAATTTAGTGCTGGATGGAATTTTGGTGACTAAAAATCGTAGAGGGAGACTGAGACATAAGTACAGTAATCAGATTAAGGAGGATATTGGTCGCAGTGGCTATTGGGTGATAAAGAGGCTTGCACAGGATACAGTAGCAGGGAGAGCTGCATCCAAACAGTCTTCGGACTGAAGACCACAACAACAACAGGCTATATTCACAGAATTGCTTAAAAAGCTTCACACAAATGCCTGTAATATTTATTAATCAACATATACACCAATACTTAGCACTGCACATACCACAAGCTTTAGTACACAGGCTGTAAAAGTAAGACTTTATTCTACTGCGTTGTTCACAGAGAGATATCCTGCCAGTCAGAATGTTCCGTCAGCAACTGACGATGCTGATATACAGTTGAAATATTTTTTGGAGCTTTGGATATGAAATGCCGTTGTTTTAATTCCAGGCTTCTAATGAATGTTATTTAATCCATAGAATGCAACTTTTCATACAATATCTGAAGTGTAATGTTAGGTACGTTTCTGTACCAGTTTGCAAATTTTATTTTGTTCAATCTATAAGTCATATTTCGTTTCTCTGTTTCGCGTTCAATATCAACATGTGACCCCCCCCCCCCTCTCCCACCACGAAAGCAAGCACTGAATGAACAATAAAGAAAAATAGGTCGCGCTTAGCGTTACAAAATCGGATAATGTTCATGCCTTGGTTCGTTCAAAATATTGCTGTCTCTCTCTCCCTGCCCTTTCCCCCGCCACCCCTCCTGCCCCAGATCACGCTTAACAGTCGAAAACGTGTTGCGCAGGCGTCGTTATGAGGTGCGTTCACAAAAAGATTCATGTACATGACAACAAAATTATTGGCAGTTGTAACAAGTAGCCTAATTCTCTTGCCGACATCGAAATTCGATATTCTGTCTTTTAAGTAAATGTTACTGTGTTTCAAAGACTTACGTACTGATATTGTAATACCGATGTTTAAGCTCTCAATACCGATATTTTTTAAATTAAACTCAGCCTCCGGTTGATGACAGATACTATCAAGTGTTCCAAGAGAATTGGTGTATTAGTGCACTTCTGAATTTGTCAGGGGTTCTTTTGTTTTGTGTATTAATTCACAATAAAAAGCATTGAAAAGAAACTTATTACATTTCACAGTCATTTTAAGAAGTACTTAAGTACTGTTGTGATGTTGTTGGATTTGATCAACAGTGAATTATTAATTAAGAATCCATAAGAGATACTATAAGGAAATTATTGGTTCCAATCACTACATGTAATACATTTCACATAAATAGCTTAATGTGGTTTGGTAAGTTGGAAACATGTGAAATATTCTTCTTACTCACACCCACTCTGCACTTAAGAGGATATTAAAGCTTTATATTTGGCGACAATTTTAGCTTTCCGCTCCGCATATTCCACCTATTTTTCTTTTGTCCGACAGAGAGCCAGCCTATCTGTTACAGTGAAAATTACATATGGTTTTCTCATCGCTTGTATCTTTTTTCTTCCTTCCGTCTCTTGTACTAATGTTGCCTTTTTATTATTCGCTCATCCTCTGACCTATCAATTTCTTCTCCACATTTATTCCTTCCTTGTTGTCACACGATTCTGTTAATGCCTCTACTCACCTACAACCAGAACGTAATGAGGAAATTCTTAACATTTCTTAAATTCAAAATAATCAGTCCTGTTCACATTGTCATTATCACTGCTGCTCATGTGCTAATCAAACTATAGTGATGACTCACTGTAGGAAGTCTGTTTTAAATGTAAGTAGGGCTTGAAGGCATAAGTATGAAGGGCATTCGATGAGTAACGCAACACACATTTTTCTGAGATCAGGTTGGTTTTATTCAGGATTCCAATATAACAAATCTTTACTTACTCTCTTGGCTACAAAACTCTATTTTTCAACATAATCTCCATTCAGTGTGAAGACTTTACACGATCTTACTGGCAAGGCCGATACGCCCACATGACACCATCTACTGGTCGTTTCAGAACCAACGTCTTGCTCCATCAATAACCTCTTCATCATCCACATACTTCTTCTCTCTGATTGCATTCTTCGTTGGACAAAACAGATGGCAATCTGAAGGTGCGAGATTCGTGCTGTAGGGTGGATGAGAAATAACCAATGAAGATCTGTGAATTCTCTAGGGTGCGCAGGCTTGTATGAGACCTTGTGTTGTCACAGAGAAGGAGAGGTTAGTTAGCATTTTTGTGGCGTCGCTGGACTCGTTTTCCCAGCTCTGCAGGTGCCACAGCTGTTTGCGGCCGACCGGCACGCGAGAGCTCGAACAGGTTTGCGCGACCTTGTTTCGATGTTGACAGGCGCTTCGACCAACGACTCACCGTGCTTTTGTTAACCGCCAACTTTCCGTAGACACTCTGAGAGCGCCTATGAATATCTGCGACGCCCTGGTTTTCCGCCAAAAGAAAATGAATGTCAGCTCTCTGCTTGGAATGCACCTCCTCTACAGACGCATTTTGAAGACTACATTTAGCGCCGCCACGTATCGGCTCTTCATAAACTATAGAGGCTGTAGCAGGAATATTCTGCGATGATGCCCAACAAATTCTGCATCTTTTCATCCGAAACTTGCTGAGAAAAAAAAAATTGCTCCATTAATTATTGAACACCCCTCGAAAATTAATAAAAGTCTGTGTCTCTTTGTCAGGATGTTCTAGAACTAACCCAGTATATACTTCTTACCACACGGTTCTGCATTACGGAAGCATTAGGAGAGAGGTAAGCTGTGGTGATATGTTAATCTAAGCTCGTACCTTTTTATTTCTAATAATTTTATCTTGGAACTCTGCCATTTCGTTATCTGCAGGTAGAAAACTATATTTCAAAAAACAAATAGTAAAAATGTAATAATGTGCCACTGTGTTTGTTGTACAACCATGCTATTTTCTGCATGTTTTAGATTAAAAGACCCACTGATGATGATGATATTTGTCGCCTAAACCAGTTTGGTAGAATAAAGAGATAAACAAATAACAAGGTGTTTTGCATCAAGGCGGGGAGGGTAATTCGGGCACCACTACTGCAGCAAAGCTGGTCTTCGCGAGAGGTGGTGGTGGGCTGAGAGACGTGCAAACATTTTCAAAAAAACTTTATCTTCCAAAATGGCATGGATAGAAAAAAACTCCATATATCCACCGTCTAGTTCAAACAATAACAACGCTATTGATAATAAAATTTTCAAGGCACAAATACAAGTCAGTCGAAAACAACAGCTGGGTAAACTACAGCCTCAGTTAACACGGCCGGCCGCGGTGACCGGCGGTTCTAGGCGCTGCAGTCCGGAACCCCGCGACTGCTACGGTCGCAGGCTCGAATCCTGCCTCGGGCATGGATGTGTGTGATGTCCATAGGTTAGTTAGGTTTAAGTAGTTCTAAGTCCTAGGGGACTGATGACCTCAGATGTTAAGTCCCATAGTGCTCAGAGCCATTTGAACCATTTCAGTTAACACGAACTGTCACTGAAGGTGCCCACCCGAAATTCTTACGTGAAACTCCATCGTTAAAAAAAAATCAGCAATTGTAATTCAAAGCATCACGCTGGTCAAGCTCCATCTTCAATTAATGGCAAACCTGCACCGAAGGTGCCAACCCAATGCAGATTTTCGATTATTTATGTAACAAATTTAGCGGGTTTAATTCAAAGCACAGAGCTGAATAAGTTCCAGCTTCAGTTATATCAAAGGGGCACTGAATGTGACTACCCAAAAATTCTTAGGTTAAAACTAAATATATTCAAAAGCAAGAAACGTTAGAAGCTTTAATTCAGAACAATATTGCTGAAGAAACTTCATTTACCACCAGCCTGGCACTGGAAGTACCCATGCAAAATTACCAGATAAATTTTTGAGTTACTTACAAACAGAACATTAGCGGATTTAACTAAAAACGTGATACTGGTAATCCCTTCACTTAACCTCAAAGCGACCCTGAAGGTGCATACTCAAAATTCAGTTAACAAGTAGAACCAATTTATTAAAACACTACTGTTGGGCAAACTCTAGCTTCAGTAGCAACCAAGTAATTCAGGGCACAAAGTGTATACCGGTACTGGTCGCATAACTTCAGTTACTTTGAACCAGTCCAAATTTGTCAGGGTCAGATCTAGTTCCTGTTACTAAGAAGGAATGATGCGTGGCCAATGGCTGTCACACACAAATGAACAGAGACAGTCTTAAGATAAAACTCACTCTGGTCCTCTTGCTCAAACGACCGATGCATGTCGGTTTTAATTTGACAGTCGCATCCTCCCTCCCCACTGGACAGAACTTCTCAATAGCTCATCACAGTCGACCTTACGAGCCATCTTCCTGCTTTTTCATAAAACAGTACTGATCCAAGAGACAAATTCAGGCGGGCCTCTCGCACCGCCGATGACGTCACCACGTCGCTGCTCCACCAGGCTTTCTCCACTCGATCTCCGTCGTTGAAGGGACGAGTCGCTGGCCACACACCAAGAAAGGCGCTGACTGACCAGTAATTACTGTCCTACCAGTGGAACCAAGTCTGCTTCTCTGCTTTACCTACGACTAGGGTTATGTGATACTTCTACTCTCTGTCCAGTTGTGACTCTTTGACATTGTAGTCATGCGACAGTACTTTGAAACGTATGGTAAAGTACACAGTTTTACATTTCTTTACATTTAAACCAATCGTCAGATCTTTGTGTCTTTTTTTTTCTTTTCCTTTTTCAGGCAGTGCTCCATTACAGACAACTGCATCGTCTCCCAAAAGTCTGAGTCTATTACTAATATTGCCTACCGGATCATTAATATACAACATAAACAACAAGGCTCTTGACACACTTCCCTGGCGCATTCCCAAAATTATTTCTGTCGATGACTCTTCTTGGAGAGTAACGTACTACGTCCTCCTTGTGGAGATATCCTCAATCGAGACACAAATTTTGTGTGATACCCCATCTAATCGTACTTTGATGAAAAAACTTCGGTGTGGCTGTGAATTTTTTTGTGGGATTTTAAAACTGTGCAACTACAGACTATCTCAGCTGGTTTTCAGAGATGACCATTGTTTGTGTTCGATTTAGAACCAAAATTTGAGGGATTATTTCAGTGAAACTGCGGTGTAAAAATATTTAGGTTAGCCAAAATACAGTTTGGTCAATTTTCAGGGATCTGACAAGAACAGTCATTTGAAACAAAGAACGTAATATGATCATAAACCCAGTTTCTAATGGTTTGCGAGACAGAACACTTTTAAAGTATACTGTTATTTATTTTCTGTGTTACATTGTCAGGTTTACACGTGTACACATGAACAACAGTTAGCAAACATTACGACATGCGTCTGAAATATGTAAATATTTATTTTTGACATATTCGCCTCTAAGAATTATCGTGCACGTCACATTACAGCTTTTTTAAAGTTCACAACAAATGTCTGTATATCCCACTGTCAACTTCAGTGCATGTGTAGTCTCTTGAGAGAACATGTCTTGCTTGTGAGAGTGTCTCTGAACGTTGCCTTACGAAGGCAGCAGCGTCTATAATGCGATGAAGCAGTTCATCTCAAGTATTCATCTTTCGTTTTTTGTCACAAAGGCGTTCCGGGCAAAGTGGCCGAAAGGAACGAGGTAGGTTGCGGCTAGAAATAAAACGTCCGAAAGTTTGGGTGTGTGAGACGCACACATGCCCTTCAGTAGCCCAAAAACTAATGTACATTAGTTGTGTCGTATCTCGCAAACCTCTCGGTGTAGGACACTTGTTGGTATGAAGCTTTTTGCTTCAAATGAGCGTTCCAGTCATATTCCTTAATACTGACCATTTCTCCTGGAACTACATGACAAATTACAAGAATTGTTCTGTGAGGAAAAACAAGTTGATCGGTATATAGTGAAATTTGTAACATGTTCCAAGGTGATGCCGTGTGGCTAAGGCCTTCCGTCGGGTAGACCGTTCGCCTGGTGCAAGTCTTTCGAGTTGACGCCACTTCGGCGACTTGCGTGTCGATGGGGATGAAATGATGATGGTAAGTACAACACAACACTCAGTCCCTGAGCGGAGAAAATCTCCGACCCAGCCGGGAATCGATCCCGGGCCGTTAGGTATGACATTCCGTCGCGCCGACCACTCAGCTACAAGGGGCTGACTTCCAAGGTGATGCCTGAACAAGGTAATCTACTTGAAGCAGGTCCCCTGCAACAGGTAAGACTAAACGGGCAAATGAAACAAATGTAATTATACAAAGTAAAACTTTAACAGCGTGATATTTTTTTCGGAAGCCAAGAAATACTGCATTCACCTGATCGCCTGGATCTGAGACTCTCTGGATGCGATGTCAGGAAAAAGCTAGTTAGGTTTCCCATTGTAGAAGTTTTCGGCAGCCATGCTAGTCGGCGTCATTCTGTTTTCGATTTACTTCATTATGTTTAGGCTGAAATGTGTTCTCCGATGCTACAAGAGAGGCCTGAAGGTCGTCCGATCCAGACACCGCTCGACCGTTGGCCAGTTCTAGTTGATTTTCTGTTCTCCGATCGCTTGTATCACTACGTGCCACTTTGAATTTCATTCATCACGACTCCGCGAATGGACGCCGTTCGTGAAATACTGCAACGAGTCTTCATTGAGTATTCTGGGAGCAAGTGTACTGGAAGATAGGACTGGCCCGGCCCCTCTGCGTCGTACTGAGCATCTGGCGTATTGGGATGCGTCCAGGCAGCGGTGGCGTCGTTAGCCAAAGAAGCCCCGCTGGACAGACGTCCCTTCCCCCTTCCTCCAGCCCCCCCCCCCCCCCCCCCCCGCCTTCCACTCCAGTTGTTCGCTCCAGTGGCCGCTTGCGGTATCGGACTCGGTAGCCATCAGCCGCACGGCCGGCCAGTCAATCTGTGTGATGGGCCAGGCTGCCTCTCAGGGCGCCCGCTTCTGCGAGCGACCATCACCGCAGCCCACCTCTGGCGGTCGATAGCAGCAAGACGACAGCGCGGGGAAGCATAATGCGTCTCGCCAAGTAGCACAAATGGCGAGTTCGGTTCGGGAAACAACGCCGGAGCGAACAGTAGTGTAGGTACGAGAGGGGAGGAGCAGAGTGCATCGAACAGCTGCAGGGGGGGAGGGAAGCTGTATTGGGGAAACTCCTAATGGGTGATCATACTCCGGGGCAACACGCGGTGGCAGATTTCTGTAGCCGCGCCCAGAACACCCCTCCCCGCATCATTCAGTCGAGTCGTCAGCTCTCTCCGGCAATACCCTGTTTGCGAGGCTTTTCGCCACGTTGGGCACATTCCTGCGTGTATGTGTGGGACGGCGGTGGGAAACTGTTCTGGTGGCGGCGGCACTCTACAATGTATGTGTGTGTGTGTGTGTGTGTGTTCTGTACCAGAGGGGAAGGGGCGGGGGCGGCGGCAGGGCAGGAAACAAGAGATGTGATTCGGATGGTAAAGACGAGGGAGGACGCTGGTTGCGAGCTGACGCGCGAAGGGCCCGCGCAACGAGAGGGGGTGGAACAGGCGTGATACATTTGCACTCACTGGCTGCATTTCCAAATGAGATTGGATGGCTCGCCCGCTCGACGGATCTGCACCTGACTGCTACTTGTTGTTGTCGAAGACGACGGACAACGCGAGGCGAAAGGGTACGGTAGAGAGGAGTGCGAACGTAGGAGCGCGGGTGGGGTGAGGGTGTAGGGTGGCTGGGGTGGGAGGAGTGGTAGTGCGACTGAAAAGAACTGTGAAGGCGCGGCGGCGCCCGCCGGCTCGCAGAGGAATGAGCGCAGGCCGGGCGACATCTCATCTTTATTGAAGACGCGGGTTGTCGATAGCGGGCGGCCATTCACGCAGCCCGCCGACTCGGCCTCGCGGAACGCACCAAGACGTGGCGGGGGCGGCAGGCGCGCGCTCGCCCGTTCCAGATAGCTTGTCAGAAACAATGCGGCCGCCGAACAAAACAGCGCGCCAAGGTTCCTGTTATTGTTTTCCTCTCCTCTGCCGAAGAGCCGTCACGGCGCGCGGCGATAGTTATCAGGATAATGACTGGCGGCGGAGGCGGCGGGGGTGGTGGAGGCCGACACCTCGGCGAGGAACCGAACAGGCGAACCACCAGCCGCACTCGCCAGGGTCTGCCAGTGCACTTTAGATATTGCTCGTTAAAAGATATTAGCTCAAGGGCAGATCATCGGGCTGCTTTTCGTCATTTTACTGTTCTTCAACACGGATTCTATGAACAGCAGTTAGTTCTGTTCGTCTGTGGCGTCCAGGGCAACGTAGACGGAAGACCCCCGGGTTGTGCTTAATTTTTATGAGGCATTCCATACTGTTCTGCACTGTTGTTTAGTGAACAAAACACGAGCGTAACGAGTATCGGACTTAATATGTGAATAGGTGTGGGAATCAACATCTTCGTGATAGTATGAAATCTACAGATAAATAGGTAATATCGTGAGTACCGTAAAAGGTGTAATGGCTGTTAGTATTCACAGTACACGGTTTGTTAGGGGTATAAGTGCAGATGTCTTTACTGGTGACTGACGACAGTGTACTGAACAGCTGTACATCAGTATTTACTTCGTTTGGAGACTAATAACTATAGTTATTGCAAGTCGTATGTTCTTAGGTTAGATCGTACCTCCAAGTTCATGTGGCAGGAGCAAACTATTAGGGCTTGTTTTACCCCATGCAGCATGCCAGGTGTTGAAGTGTGGATTCACTGAGGCAAATCGATCAGCCTGTAGTGACAGGTGTAGTCCACTTGCCGGCCGGGGTGGCCGAGCGGTTCTAGGTGCTACAGTCTGGACCCGCGCGACCGCTACGGTATCAGGTTCGAATCCGGCCTCGGGGATGGATGTGTGTGATGTCCTTAGGTTAGTTAGGTTTAAGGAGTTCTAACAAGTTCTAGGGGACTGATGACCACAGCATTTAAGTCCCGTAGTGCTCAGAGCCATTTGAACCGTCTGTAGTCTACATAGTGGTGCGTTTCCACCCATGCTGAAAACATCAGGTCTTAAAGTTTGTGACGTGTTTGTGGGAAGATCGTCAGACGCAGAGACAAGAAGTGCACAAGTGCTCGTAGGACTCTTGCACTGAGGCTTCCGTGTAAATTTAATTCTGTATACAGACAGTTCACCCCTTCTCGGCATCCAGTGTCGACACTGATACCGGTCCCAGGAATCGCAAGACTCTCCAGAACGTTTTAATTCCAAGTGTGAAGTCGGATAATAAACGAAAAAGCAGTATTTCGTGTGATATAATTACAAATTAAAAATGTTCTGATTTTTCATTTCCTTGTACTGTCAAACATTTCTTCTTGCCTTTCATGGTTCTAGACAATTCGATTGACTTAAAAGCTACCTGTTATTATACCACCAAGGGACCATAAGCCTTATTATGCGACGTAAATTTCAACTTGCTACGTCTCTCCATTGTTCAGAAAAAGGGCTGCTAATAGATGAACGGACAGACGCACAATTCGATAGCAAATGATATTTTTTTTCGTGTGTTATAATTTCGGATTCACAATTTTATGATTCCCTGCTTTAGACGTAGAGCGAAACCTTGCTTCTTGGCAAATTTCATAATTCTAGGTCAACGTATGTTTTGACTACATTGTCTCAGAGGCTTCACTTTTTTACATCACCAAGGGACCGTAGGCGTTAATATGTGACACATATTTCAACTTGGTATGTCTACTATTTCATAATAAAAAGGTTTCATAACAGCTGGACAGACGAACAGCCAGGTGGACAACGAGGTAATCCTCTAAGCGTTCCATTTTTGCCGGTTGAGGTAACCCGAAAAACAACTAACATACTGAAATGAGTACATGTTAAGATATCAATTATCACAATATGTGCACTTGTACCCCCAACACACATTACATCCAGTCTATGGTCTGAAATATCCAAACACTAATGTGTAATGTGTAATTGACCGCTAGACGTCAGGAGACGCTGACCCACCAGTATGAAAGGAAGCGGGGAGTACTGTGTTGTCAGCAGAGAAACACTAACAGCAGAGTGCGTCGGTGACGAGAGCTCAGTGATTACGAAAGCCAGCTAGCCACTGGATGTCAACTGAGAAACAAAACCATGATGAGCATTTGAATCCTTCTAAAGCTGCCCAGCTCGACTGCTATTGGTTTGATTGTGAAGTGGAAACGCGAAGGAATAACCACTGTTTACGTGCTGCATGGATTACTTGCATTATAACAATGTGCAAATATGCAAGTGCAGTACACTTTTCAAGTAAATGGAAATTATGTAAAGGTTTTTAGTTACCGCTACCAATCACAACATTTGTTAACTAACGTATTATTTATTTATTGTGCAACATGTTCCGGGGGAATATCTCATCTTCAGGCTATATCGCATTACAAAAACAATTTCACGGTAAGCACATATAGATGCTGAACAGTCTTTTCATAAATGCTGTGGTTATCCTGTGGAAGAAAAGAAAACCTAGTAAGAGGTGATGTCACTTTGTAAGCTGGACTGATGTTTCATCTTCCTCAAGATAACCACAACATTTATGAAAAGACTGTTTAACATCCCCATGTTCTTATTGTGAAATTGTTTTAGAAATGCCATACTGCCTGAGGATGAGATGTTCCCCCGAAATATGTCGCACAGTAAATAAATAATACGTTGGTTAACAAATTTTGTGATTGGTAGCGGTGGCTAAAAACCTTTACATATTTCTAGAGACAGTCACGGTCGAAAAATATTCAAAATGGCTTCAAATGGAAAATTACTATTTAAAATTTGGTAGCAGGAAATGAAGAACATTAAAGGGAATCCAGGCGTCTAACAATGAAATTAACAGAAAGTGTATAATGGCTAAGGTGGAATAGCTGGACGACAAACGCAAGGCTCTAGAAGCATGAATAACTAGGGGAATCATAGATGCTACATACAGGAAAATTACAGAGACCTTCGGAGGAGAGAGAACCAACTTTTTGACTATCAAGAGCTTATATGACAAGCCACAAAGGAAAGCAGAAGGACTGTACAAGAAACACGAGCTTCAAAGTAATACTAGATTGTGAAGAAGAAATGGATAAAGATGAGATGTACGTATGGGACTGCGAGGAGAGTTTGACAGAGCACTGAAGGAACTACGACGAAACAAGATCCGTAGAGTAGACGATATTCTCTCACAGTTGCTGAGGTCCTTGCGACTGCCTGAAACTATTCCACATGGCCTGCGAGATATATGATAGAGGCGAAATACCCCCAGGGTTCAAGAAGAACGGTAATTCCAACTCCATAGAAGGAAGATGCTGACAGATGTTAATATTACCGAACCATCAGTTTAAAAAGACACGGTTGAGAAGCACTTGTACCAATTATTTACAGAAGTGCTGAAAAGCTGGTAAAAACCGACCACGATGAAGATCACTTTGGGTTCCGGAGGAATGTAGGAATACGCGGGGCAGCAATGATCTACGAGGTATCTTATAACAAGAAGACAGAATTAAGAGAGACAAACCTGCATTGACAGCATTTGTAAATTTGGAGAAAGCTTTTGGCAATGTTGAACGGAATATACTATTTGAAATTCTGAAGGTAGTAGGGACAAAAGCCGGTCGATGTGGCCGTGTGGTTCTAGGCGCGTCAGTCTGGAACCGCGTGATCGCTACGGTCGCAGGTTCGAATCCTGCCTCGGGCATGGATGTGTGTGATATCCTTATGTTAGTTAGGTTTAAGTAGTTCCAAGTTCTAGGGGACTCATGACCACAGATGTTGAGTCCCATAGTGCTCAGAGCCATTTGAACCATTTTTTTTTAGGGACAAAATACAGGGAGCGAAAGGTTATTTACAACTCGTGCAGGAACCAGACTGCAGTTATAAGAGTCGGAGGAGATGAAAGGGAAGCCGTTGTCGAGAAGGGAGTGAGACAGGATTGTAATCTATCCCTGATTTTAATTAGTCTGTTCATCGACCAACAGTATAGGAAACCGAGCAGAAATTTTGAAGAGGGAGTTAGTTCAGAGAGAAGAAAGAAAAGCTATGAGGTTGGCCAGTGACGTGGTAATTCTGTCACAGACAGCAAAGGACGTGGTAACAGAGATGAACAGAACGGATAATCTAGTGAAAAGAAGTTATAAGATGGATACGAACAAAAGTAAAACAAGGGCAATGGAATGTAGCTGATTTAAAACACACGATGCTGTGAGAACTGGACTAGAAAATGAGACACCACAAGTGGTAGGTCAATTTTGCCTTCCTGGCAGTAAAATAACTAAGGACGACTGAAGTAGATACGATATAAAATGCATACTGGCTATGGCAATAAAAGCAGTTTCTGAAGAGACAAATTTGTTAATAACTAATTTAAATTCGAGAATTAGGAATTCTTTCTGAAGGTGAATATCCAGAGTGAACCCCTGCACACAACTGAAGCGTATGGTATAAACAGTTCAGACAAAAAGAGAATCTGATCTTGTGGCACTACAAGGCAGTACGGTAAATTATATGGGTTAATCGAAGAACCGGTACAACATGAATCCTTGGTCACTTATTACAAACAGACATGTACACTCCTGGAAATGGAAAAAAGAACACATTGACACCGGTTTGTCAGACCCACCATACTTGCTCCGGACACTGCGAGAGGGCTGTACAAGCAATGATCACACGCACGGCACAGCGGACACACCAGGAACCGCGGTGTTGGCCGTCGAATGGCGCTAGCTGCGCAGCATTTGTGCACCGCCGCCGTCAGTGTCAGCCAGTTTGCCGTGGCATACGGAGCTCCATCGCAGTCTTTAACACTGGTAGCATGCCGCGACAGCGTGGACGTGAACCGTACGTGCAGTTGACGGACTTTGAGCGAGGGCGTATAGTGGGCATGAGGGAGGCCGGGTGGACGTACCGCCGAATTGCTCAACACGTGGGGCGTGAGGTCTCCACAGTACATCGATGTTGTCGCCAGTGGTCGGCGGAAGGTGCACGTGCCCGTCGACCTGGGACCGGACCGCAGCGACGCACGGATGCACGCCAAGACCGTAGGATCCTACGCAGTGCCGTAGGGGACCGCACCGCCACTTCCCAGCAAATTAGGGACACTGTTGCTCCTGGGGTATCGGCGAGGACCATTCGCAACCGTCTCCATGAAGCTGGGCTACGGTCCCGCACACCGTTAGGCCGTCTTCCGCTCACGCCCCAACATCGTGCAGCCCGCCTCCAGTGGTGACGCGACAGGCGTGAATGGAGGGACGAATGGAGACGTGTCGTCTTTAGCGATGAGAGTCGCTTCTGCCTTGGTGCCAATGATGGTCGTATGCGTGTTTGGCGCCGTGCAGGTGAGCGCCACAATCAGGACTGCATACGACCGAGGCACACAGGGCCAACACCCGGCATCATGGTGTGGGGAGCGATCTCCTACACTGGCCGTACACCACTGGTGATCGTCGAGGGGACACTGAATAGTGCACGGTACATCCAAACCGTCATCGAACCCATCGTTCTACCATTCCTAGACCGGCAAGGGAACTTGCTGTTACAACAGGACAGTGCACGTCCGCATGTATCCCGTGCCACCCAACGTGCTCTAAAAGGTGTAAGTGAACTACCCTGGCCAGCAAGATCTCCGGATCTGTCCCCCATTGAGCATGTTTGGGACTGGATGAAGCGTCGTCTGCACGTCCAGCACGAACGCTGGTCCAACTGAGGCGCCAGGTGGAAATGGCATGGCAAGCCGTTCCACAGGACTACATCCAGCATCTCTACGATCGTCTCCGTGGGAGAATAGCAGCCTGCATTGCTGCGAAAGGTGGATATACACTGTACTAGTGCCGACATTGTGCATGCTCTGTTGCCTGTGTCTATGTGCCTGTGGTTCTGTCAGTGTGATCATGTGATGTATCTGACCCCAGGAATGTGTCAATAAAGTTTCCCCTTCCTGGGACAATGAATTCACGGTGTTCTTATTTCAATTTCCAGGAGTGTAGTTTTAAATTTGTTTATGGATGGGTGTATGGCGGCAAAAACTGGAGGGGGATAACAAGAGTCGATTGCAGTATGCAGTTTCATGGGGATATAGGCAGCATTGGTTACGCGGTGATGAAAAGACGTGTGCAGGGTACACTAACGTAGCGAGCTCAATCAAAACAGCCTTGGACGAGGTCGAAACGTTGAAGAGGACCGCGTCAAGTAGGTCGATACGTAGGCAGTTTAGCTGTTTTAGTAGTTACAATATCACGGCCCAATACCCAAAATTATTTTATCCAAAATTATGGAAAAATTAGTCCAGTCAAGAGTAAGGATTTTTAGACAGTTACAAAGAGACTGAATGATTTTTCTAAGTGCTGCTATTACGTTCGTTCTGGTTTTCCTGTAACAACTGGCGATTCTTTATAGACGCGCGTACAAACCGGGTGCAAGTGTTTCTGCAGCAGCATATCCAGTCCCTCTTTTGCTGAATGTACGACGTCTGAGAGTTCCGATGGCAGCACGTTGGCAGCTTCATATTGTACTGAATTCTCACAAAGTGCATTCACATCTCTGTAGTTTTAACCATTTGTGTATTGTCATGTAGCTAATCTGTTCAAAAAATTTTGTTCTAATTACATGTTTTCTCCGCGGTGTAGCAATTTTCATGAACTGTAGTTATTTTACTTATTTATTTAAATTGTGCTATATATATATATATATATATATATATATATATATATATATATATATATATACAGGGTGAGTCACCTAACGTTACCGCTGGGTATATTTCGTAAACCACATCAAATACTGACGAACCGATTCCACAGACCGAACCTGAGGAGAGGGGCTAGTGTAATTGTTTAATACAAACCATACATAAATGCACGGAAGTATGATTTTTAACACAAACCTACGTGTTTTTAAATGGAACAACGTTAGCTTTGTTAGCACATCTGAACATATAAACAAATACGTAATCAGTGCCGTTTGTTGCATCGTAAAATGTTAATTACATCCGGAGATATTGTAACCTAAAGTTGACGCTTGAAACCTCCGACGTTCAGTTGCGTGTTGTAACAAACACGGGCCACGGGCGTTTCATAGGACGTGGAGGACGCATAAATTGGCCAGCCCGTTCTCCTGATCGTACACCTCTGGACTTCTCTCTGTGGGGTACGTTAAACGAGAATGTGTACCGTGATGTGCCTACAACCCCAGAGGATGTGAAACAACGTATTGTGGCAGCCTGCGGCGACATTACACCAGATGTACTGCGGCGTGTACGACATTCATTACGCCAGAGATTGCAATTGTGTGCAGCAAATGATGGCCACCACAATGAACATCTATTGGCCTGACATGTCGGGACACACTCTATTCCACTCCGTAATTGAAAACGGAAACCACGTGTGTACGTGTACCTCACCCCTCATGTGCGTCAGTGAAAAAGACCAATAAAAACGTGTTAGCATGTGGACGTAATATGCTGTTCCAGTCTCTTCTGTACCTAAGGTCCATCACCGTTCCCTTTGGATCCCTACGTAAGTCGGTGCTCTCCGATACACACGATCGAACAGCGGAGGAGTGGTACTCAAGCGTCAACTTTAGGTTACAATATCTCCGGATGTAATTAACATTTTACAATGCAACAAACGGCACTGATTACGTATTTGTTTATATGTTCAGATGTGCTAAAAAAACTAACGGGGCTACATTAAAAAAAAAGTAGGTTTGTGTTAAAAAACATACTTCCGTGCATTTTTTTATGGTTCGTATTAACCAATTACACTAGCCCCTCTCCTCACGTTCGGTCTGTGGAATCGGTTCGTCAGTATTTGATGTGGTTTACGAAATATATCCAGCGGTAATGTTAGGTGACTCACCCTATATATATATATATATATATATATATATATATATATATATATATATATATATATATATATATATATATATATGTGTGTGTGTGTGTGTGTGTGTGTGTGTGAGAGAGAGAGAGAGACAGAGAGAGAGAGAGACAGAGACAATTGCAATATATGTGATGGTGAGAGAAAGGACAGGGCAAAATCCGATGCTGGCAAATAGCCCACTCTAGGACTGTTGATATTTTAAAAAATATAGGGAATCTCATAAGTCGATAACTAAAGAAATATCATTATCGGCCATCGGTGTATCAAAAAAATGTATCAAAAAGCCTACCGATACGTCGACGGAAATAATATCGACGTACCAGTAAAAACAAAAAACAAAAAAATAATAAATAAAAAAATAAAAAAATCGGCTGCACATTCTAAATATAGTGTCAGTTTTAGGGCTGTATATTTAAGTATTTATTTATTATTAGATATTACATACATCTACAAGCTAGCAGCCTTTTTATCCTCCTCAGAGCATGATTTGAAAGGAAAACGATACACGTTATGCTTGGCCACAACCACTTTTCTGACAATGGTTACTACTGGTAAGTGGCACAATAAAAGGCGTCCGATGGGTCGTTGGGTTTCGTCGGATTTGCATGGAACACTTCATGTCGACTTCCCTATTCTTTTTTTTTTCTTTCATTTCTGCAAACGCCAGCGAACTAGCGGTTGTAGTATCAAAATTGCAAGGTGCAGTTAAACGTTGCAATTCCTGTTGGTAGCACCGAGCGCCGATTACGTCAGCATTTCCCCACATGCATCTCCGCTCACCGCAAAGACTAATCTTGTTATTTAGGTCATTTAGATTTTTTTTCATCAGTTTCAGCAACTGTTTCTGATGTGAAGAAATAACCAGTTCTTCACATTGGATATCTTGTTATTTCATTCACACCGCCACCCCCTCAAGTGCAATCGGACTTCTTCTTTGCGCCATCTATACTTCATGAGGTTACCCTCCATTCAGAGGCCGTTGCACGTGGCGACTGTTATATTGTCGGCCGTTGTGACCGAGCGGTTCTAGGCGCTTCAGTCTGGAAACGCGCGACCTCTACGGTCGCAGGTTCGAATCCTGCCTCGGGCATGGTTGTGTGTGATGTCCTTAGGTTAGAGAGGTTTAAGTAGTTCTAAGTTCTAGGGGACTGATGACTTCAGATGTTAAGTCCCGTAGTGCTCAGAACCGTTTGAACCATTTTTGACTATTATATTGGCTTGTAAATAATAGATTTCAACTATCAGTCATCAGTTCATTGAATGTTCAATGAACTGTGGATGAAGCCCGACCAACAGTAATTACGTGCATTGATCAAAATTTATAGTGCACTGAAAATGGCTAGTTTGTAGCTCAAATCTAGATCTGCCAATAAAATTTCGAAAGGACGACTGATAGCTGAAATTTCTTATTAACAAGCCATCTATAAGCCGGTCTGTGTGGTCGAGCGGTTCTAGGCGCAACAGTTTGGAACCGTGCGACCGCTACGGTCGCAGGTTCGAATCCTGCCTTGGTCATGGATGTGTGTGATGTCCTTAGGTTAGTTAGGTTTAAGTAGTTCTAAGTTCTAATGGACTGATGACCTTAGAAGTTAAGTCCCATAGTGTTCAGAGCCATTTGATCCAAGCCGTCTATACTTGTTTCACACAGTCAAAAAGAAAGACTGGACGCGTTGAAAGATCAAAAAGTAGTTAGATTCCTCCACACAGCGAAAGTAAAATTATTTTCCGCTTCAATTTCAAAAGAACAACTTCCAATGTTTATCGAAAACTGCGAGGAAACTATAATATAAAACAAAAATATCAGCACTCGGTATTGCCATTTCGATATCAATATATCGATATATCAGGGAATACAAGCCGCCTGCACATATCGACATTTTTGGACAAATATCAGTGTACAGATATATCGATATTTAGTCAGCAGCCCTAGCCCGCTCTTCTCGAATAACACCAAGAGCGCAGCCATGTTTAACGTCCCCATCCTACGAACGGATCACCATCAACACTGTCACGTGCCCTCACTTCCTCAAACACTACGGAGAGGTTTAGAATTTAAACCACGACATTGGTAAGAAGTGTGGTGATCTGCAACATTGTGACACCATCTCCCTTCCCCTTGGCAGTCAAATACGAGCACCGAGAATTATTTCCACCATCGGGATTCGAACTACCTTACCTCCCGGGTCGTGAGCCAACGCAGAAGCTATCCACGGTGGTTTAGACTCGCTTTTATTTCCGTGCAACATGACAGCTGCAGCTGGGAGCAGCAGTCTGCATAACTCTGCGGACTCTAGCCGTACACTAACAGGGAAGACTTAAACAGACGTGTTGGTGATGACCACTACACGTACCCCCCTCCCCAGTAGCCTAACCGGCCGCAGTGATCGGTTCACAAAGCGACGGCGGGCCGTGTGGTAATTGCCCGGACGGCCGAGGGCGGCGCCGCCCATCTGTCGCGCGCCTGGGGCCCGTCCAGCGGAACACGGGCCTGCATTCCGCGCCGCAAAAAGCCGGCCTGGGCGGCAGGGCGGCAGATGGGCTGACGCCGCCCCCGGCGCTGTCACTGTGGGAACGCCGCCGCCGGCTTTTTGCGTAGCGGGACGCCCCTCGCCCCTCGCCGCCGCCACGGCCCGCGCGTCAAATTCGGCAGTACGGCCGCGTCAAAGCGCCGCGATCGCCCGCTGCTCGCTGCTCGCGGCACTGCCGCGAGCTCCCGGTATACGGTAAACGCGCGTCCTCCGTCAGCTAGGTAGCTGTCTGCTGCTCGTTGATTTTAATGCAGTGATTTTCTTCCGTGAGACTGCCATTTACGAGGGGTGTTCAATAAGAATGCAACACTTTTCTTTCTCTCAGCCAGTTTCAATTGAAAAGATGCAGGAGAGCTTCTGTACAGTTTGGAAGGTAGGAGACGAGGTACTGGCAGAAGTAAAGCTGTGGGGACGGGGCGTGAGTCGTGCTTGGGTAGCTCAGTTGGTAGAGCACTTGCCCGCGAAAGGCAAAGGTCCCGAGTTGGAGTCTCGGTCCCTCACACAGTTTTAATCTGTCAGGAAGTTTCATATTAGCGCACACTCCGCTGCAGAGTGAAAATCTCATTGTGGAAACAAATGGCTCTGAGCACTATGGGACTTAAATTCTGGAAACATCCCCCAGGCTGTGGCTAAGCCATGTCTCCGCAATATCCTTTCTTTCAGGAGTGCTAGTTCTGCAAGATTCGCAGGAGAACTTCTGTAAAGTTTGGAAGGTAGGAGACGAGGTACTGGCAGAAGTAAAGCTGTGAGGAGGGGGCGTGAGTCGTGCTTGGGTAGCTCAGTTGGTAAAGCACTTGCCCGCGAAAGGCAAGGGTCCCGAGTTCGAGTCTCGGTCCAGCACACAGTTTTAATCTGCCAAAAAGTTTCATATCAGCGCACACTCCGCTGCAGAGTGAAAATCTCATTCCAGATGCATTATTTTTTTAGAACATTTCCATTTCAGCTCCCTTTGTTTCACGAAGTTCCGACAGGTGGCGGCGCTACACGTGGCCTACAAAACGGAGTCTGTAACGGAGGAGAGTTCCGAACAGAGAGCTGTCAGTCAGTTTCTTTTGGTGCGAAACCAGAGCATCACAGATAATCATATGCGCTTGCGGAATGTCTACGGGGACCTGGCAGTGAACAAAAGCACGGCGATTCGTTGGGCGAGGCGTCTGGCTTTTTTGCAACAAGGTCGCACAAGCCTGTCCGATGTTCCGCGTGCCGGCCGGTCGCTCACAGGTGAGGTTCCTGCAACGTTGGAACGTCCGGACACTCTCACTCGAGGTGACCGACGGATCACAATGAAACACCTCACTGCTCACTACAGGTCTCGTAGCTACTGCTGACGCACCATTTGGGGTACTGTCTCGAGTCCAACAGAAAACCACAAAGAAAAACGAAGGAGCATCGGTGCGGAATTGCTTGCGCGCTACGAGGATGAAGGAGAGGCTATTAAAGCAGCAAGACGCTGCCCCGACGTCGGCCAGTAGAGTAGTACCAGCGGCAATGGAGGCCTCCCCAGTAAGATGGCGTAAGGTCGTCCTATTGAACTTATGTTAAGAAACAGCGTTTTGTATCCAAAAGAGCGAGGAATAATACGGTGTATTGGAAACCTGAATAAAACCGATCTCCCTTCAGAATAAGATCGTGTGGCATTACTTGCTGAACGCCCCTGGCATAAGCAGTGCGGCCATAGCAATATTTTATCAGGCTCGTTTTTCATTTCTTGCTACACACACCAACATACGTTCTGCATCACCCCTCTATTTCGAAATTCATGGCACAGAAAACCAAAACTGGTCCTGAGGTATGCGTATAAATACATTTTCAATGCGCCGAGACCACCAAAAAGCAAACATACGTGTAACGGCAGAGTCGTCTGTTTTCCGTGGAGATATTTCTACGGCGTTGCTGAGCAACGCCAGCAAGCGGTGGAACGTCTTCTTCCTCGGATGTAGACTTGAATCCGTTGCGGCATACCATCGATGGGACCTTCAAGCCAGACCCTGATCAAAGTCGTCCCGCTCTTCAATGCCAGTTCTGTGTAGACCGCAGAGTGTCCTTGGTCGTGGTTGACGTTCAAAAACAGCTCGTTTCTGTCGATCCCACAGATACTCCAGTGGGTTCACACCCAGGGAACAGGAAGACCAACTATTCTGGTGATCACAGCATGCTGAAGGAAAGCACACATGAATACATTACGATGAGCACGTGAATAACTATCCACCAAGTTGAAATAGTCATGAAAATGTTGCCGATGCAAATCCAACATCGTTTGAAGAATCTCGTCTCAATGTCATAGAGCATTGAGATTGCTTTCAACAACCAGGAGAAGCGTACGGTGGCTCCATGTAACGCCATCATTGACCGTCTCTCCACCACCCCCTTGTTCCACATGTGGGATACGATGTTGGAGGGTACGATATTACGGGGTTGTCTTCAGACTCGTTGTCCCCAATTACCAGGGTACAAACGGGTTCGAGTTTCGTCCGTTCACAACAGCCGACGCCAATTCTTAGGCATCCACTCTACAATAACTCTTACCAAACAGTAACGAGCTCCACGGTGTTGAGATGTACGACGTAGTGGTCGCCACGGTTGTCGGCAATGGAGATTAGTATCACACAATCGTCTCCCAACAGGTTGGATACATGATGTCCTGTAGCCTCTTCGAACGCCAAATTCAGACCACACGATTCTTTTGTCTCGACGGTGGTAGATATTGATCACTATCTGTCAACTGGAACCGATCCTTAGTCCACACCACATCACATTGTTTCCAATAAACACGTCGAGCGGAACTATACTGGTGAAAAAGCCTTCTGAACAGGACGTGATGATGTGGACTCAGTCACTGGTAGCGATTGTCCTTCATGACATGATGAATGGTCACTCTATCTCTCCAAAGACGTTTCTAAAGCTTCTCTACTGGTGGTTTACTTCCAACTGAAATGCTGCGCCGGCCGGAATGACCGAGGATTCAAGGCGCTACATTCTGGAACCGCGCGACCGCTACGGTCGCAGGTTCGAATCCTGCCTCGGGCATGGATGTATGTGATGTCCTTAAGTTAGTGAGGTTTAAGTAGTTCTAAGTTCTAGGTTACTGATGACCTCTGAAGTTAAGTCCCATAGTGCTCAGAGCCATTTGAACCATTTTTTGAAATGCTGCAATGCATTCGAGTACGGCGTTGTACTCGTAGGCAGCCCATTGTGTAATGTTTACGAACAACGTCACGGGTGACGTTGCGATCGGTAGAAGTCACAACATCAATACACCTCCAAGACACATCATGTTAATGTAACACTTTTGTTGATTTGTATATTTAATTACTTATATAATACGGTAGTATGTGACGGACAATTTCTTTGAAACAAACTAACTCAGCTGATTTTTTGTGTCATTCTATCAGTAGAATAAATGATTATTTTGTAGGATAGAGACATTTTTCCTTAAAGTAATAGTCTGAAGGTGTGAGGTGGAGAAGAGAATTACAGTGGAAGCAGTATGAGCGTGCAGAAACGATTGGAAGGGAAAGTAGCCTGTAAGTTACCATAGTGGAATTTTTGCAATAATATACCAGGATTTAAGAGGAGACGACCATTATTTTTCGAGAATGTAAACAGAGAAGAGAAGACAAGAGAGAAATAAGACGCAAAAGACATGATTCAAGTACTTAAAATTCGGCTGAAGTGCGACGCTGTAGAACGCAGATTATGAAGATGATGAATCAAGACACTGAAAGTCCGAGAGGAGACCAGCCATCATCACAAGACGTAAGTATACGGTGCACTAAGGAAGAATGTGCATCAAGTAGACAAATAACTTATTTTACTAGGAAAAACAGGAAAGACTGTGCATTACAGCAGTAGAACAGTTTATCCTATGAGAAATAACTTATCGTTTAATTGTTCTGTAAAAATTACTGTGATTTTATATTTGTTCTTGTTTTAAGTGAGTGTGGGTGTGCGCTTCTGTGTGTATGCGAAACGAAGTTCGAAGTCACGTATCACAGTCCAGAGCAGATGTGAGACTAAACAGCGCACAAGTTTGTCGAAAGCATGCGCTTAGCACTGAGTTATTTCGGTGAAACAGTAGGTTTTGTGGTAGCTTCCTGTGTGTTTCTTATTGATCGTGACGGCAAACAGTCATTCAGGCAGACTCCAGTGGCATTCAAACATAGGGAATGCAGTATTTCGCGGTTATTTAGGCAATCAGTCAACTAATAACTAACGGTTGCTAATACTTAATATTAGCAACCGTTTTAGCTAAAATTAATACTGCTAAAATTAATAATGCTCCATTTCTTTAATATGTGCTGCAAGAAATGACTTTTACCAACTCCAGAAAGGACTGCAATTGTCATTCCTCCTTTTATAAAAAAGTAAATCGGAATAGCTGTGATAATTACAGAGGGATACGTTTGATAGTTCCATCGTGTAAGATATATAATAGAATGACTGGCAAGATATTACAAGCTATATGTGAAACACTCCCATTAGAAGAACAAAACGGCTTGAGGAAGGGAAGGTCGTGCACAGTTAGTGTATTCATTATAAAATAGTCAATAGAGAAAAGGAATGAATTTAATATGGGAAAGCATCTACCCTTTATTGACTATGTAAAAGACTTCGACCGTGTAAATAGGCAAATACTATGGAGCTTACTGACGAACAAGTTTATTCCAAACACATCATAAAGGTCTGAAAGATATGCACGGAAATAAAAATAGTGATTACAAGAGGTGCAAGAATTTGTGATTTGATGTCTGTGAATCATGTTGCCAGAGATGGATGCAGTTTATCACCGACAGTATCTAATGTATACATTAAAGACTTCTTATGGATATGGAAGCAAGAATATCCTGGGTAACTGGTATCACAGTATGGAACCAGCCACACCTCTGTTTCTTTGCAGACGATCTGTCTGTTGTACTGAACGATGAAACGGAATTACAGTATGCCATTCATACGTTACACCTGCTGGGCAAAGAACAAAACGATGATAATGGCTTTAATGGGAGTACCATCGCCCTATCATGATAACGTTAAATTTAATATATTTATATGCCGTTTCCTCAGGAACTATTCAAGGAAATAAAACAATTCTTTGCCAGGATATAGAGTATAAATTCACTGATCTACTATAATGCGTGTAACTTTGTTAGGAATCGAGATATGAATTTGTTAATGAAGGCCTTGAAAATATATGTAATTTCTTCAAAAAATATTTTATGGTTAAAATATGGGTGCTATCTCTACCATTGTAGATATACATAAATTTAATACCTCTGTCCATAGGAAGTAAAAATTTGAGTTTTAGCTTAAGAAGTTTCTAAGATAGTGGGAAACACTTGCAAAAAAGTAGTTTTTCAAAAGTCGCGCTTGGAAGCTGAAGTAAAGGAAAAATCATTATTGATTGACAGCCGAAAACTCTCCAGCTTTGTAATTTTTGTGTTTTTGTGGATCAATCAAATACAGTCCTTTCTCCGCCTGAGGGATCTTGCTGCTTCTGTAGTATTTTTTTCCACAATTTCTAACTTCGAGACTCACTGTCTGTCCAGTTCTTCAGGATTGAGTCTTACTATGGCCAGGCTTAGGTTCAAATTGCTTTAGAACCTTTATTTTCCCTGCATTCCCCTGTGACGTTGATCAAAGAGGCTTCTCATCACTTGACGTCTTGTGACAAAACGAAGCTCAAACTGCTTTTCTCATTCCTTCCAGGTTGTTTGTATTCTTTCTGTTTTCTTGACCAAAGTATCCACTCGGGTAATTGACTGTTTTGTCAGTCAAACTTCCTATAACACTTTTGCCATCTTCAAGCTTTTTACTAAAAAAGCTCTGCCTGAATTTACGCAGTCTGGACCCTTTCGGTTCTGCACATGACAGATGCATTCTAACTTTTGTGGTGTTACGTCATCATAACATCTGTTGTCAATTATTGATCGAATGAACTGGAATCGCCACCACAATTAAATTTAACAAAGCAAACCCCACATTGTTCTTGAGGGCGCTGAAAGATCTTCACAGCTGAGACACTTACCCTTCCTCCCTTGGATCCCTCATATGTTTTCTGACAGCTGTGTTCATACAATTGTTTCTTTTCATTATTTGTAACGATTTTTGTGCATCCATGACAATGTTTTGACAATACTAAAACATCAAGCTCCTTCCCGGTCTCAATACTTACGCCAGCTGCACAAGAATTTTAGAATGAGGGCCCCTTTTCTGCCATGATCCATCAAATGCTATGCAAATTTCGTTGCTTCCATTATTTTCGTCAACTGCTTCCACTGTTGCAGATTCCGGTGATTCTTCTGCAAATACTTTTACTATTTTTCCCAATGCAGTTTGATTAAGCACTGTTTTTAGTACACTTAGCCCTAATATTTAACTGATATCAGTGGCACTGGGTTTCATTGTACGCTTCATTACTGTCCAAAAGCTTCTTCTTCGAATCACTTCATTGAGAAGAACTTTGTTGAGTTGCTTACCAAAAACCTCATTTTCTGGATGTAAGCTTCCAATAGGATATCTCCTGCATAATATGTTTCCCTTATTCTCTTCTTCTTAAATATTCACCTTATTGGAGTCATATTAAAGAGAAAAACACCACTTATTGAGCACACAGCGAAAGGTGAAATGTGTCTTACAAGACGTGGATGATACTGTGCATTATACCACAAACAGGAAGTGATATCGCAGCAACTAATTTATAATCCAGCCTGCCTGGTTAGCCGTGCGGTCTAATTCACTGTTTTCCAGGCGCAAGGTGTGCCGGTCCCCGGCACGAATCCGCCCTGCGGATTAGTGTCGAGGTCAGATGTGCCGGCCAGTCTGTGGATGGTTTTTAAGGCGGTTTTCCATCTGCCTTGGCGAACGCGGGCTGGTTCTCCATATTCCGCCTCAGTTAACACTATGTCGGCGATTGCTTCGCAAGCACTTTCTCCACGTACGCATACACCATAATTACTCTGCCACGCAAACACTGGACTTAACTCGTCTGGCGTGAGACGTTCTTGGGGGTGTACACTGGGGGTCGAACAGCACAATACCCTGGGACGGAGTGGGGCGGCGGTGGGGTCAGTTGACTGCTGTAGCCTGTCGTGGAGTTGTGTAATACTGTGGGCTACAGCGCGGACGAAGCCTATCCGTCGTTTCTAGGTCCCCAGTTTCATACAGTACAATGCAATATAGTGTATGCCACCTATGCAGCAGGTTGTTTACTACAAATAAACATAAATCATCGCCCTCTAAAGCAAACAGTTCACGAGATATCTTGTGGTAAGTGGAGAAGTGTTCATGAGACTTATAGAAACTGCTTGTTCAGTAAATTATTTCAAAATAAATTAAAAATACTTACTATCATCCAAAATCAGTGAAACGAACATCAAATTAAAGAGAAACTCCAAACAACAATTTTCCATACAAAAATAAAAATCGACATTTTATACCCACACTACCTTCTGTGCCACCCTTAAAAGGAGTTCGGCCAATCAAACCAAAATTTTTTGTCAGTAACGGAATATCTGGAAAAGTTAACACTCTTAATTATTTAAAAAACCGAAAGAGCTACCAGCACAATAGAGATATAGATAACAAGCTTCATCAGTGTGTTGTGACATCTCCACTACATAGGGGTGTTGCCTGGGTTCTCACAAATGGGGATAAGAGCAAAATACGGACAGCTCAAGTGAGATTTCTAAGAACAATGAAACGTTGTACACGGCAAGACTGTATTAGGAATGAAAAGAATATAGAACAGAATGGAAGAACAAACCTCGATAGGCCCAAAATGAGACGGAACCAACAATAAGAGCAAAATACAGACAGCTCAAGTGAGATTTCTAAGAACAATGAAACGTTGTACACTACAAGACTGTATTAGGAATGAGAAGATTATAGAACGGGATGGAGGAAGAAACCTCGATAGTCCGCAGCTCGTGGTCGTGCGGTAGCATTCTCGCTTCCCGCGCCCGGGTTCCCGGGTTCGATTCCCGGCGGGGTCAGGGATTTTCTCTGCCTCGTGATGACTGGGTGTTGTTATGTCCTTAGGTTAGTTAGGTTTAAGTAGTTCTAAGTTCTAGGCGACTGATGACCTCAGAAGTTAAGTCCCATAGTGCTCAGAGCCTGTAAATGATGGGCGGAAGGACTGTGGGCGCGGGTCTGGCATACATTAGCGTCTTAGTTGTATATATTCAGATCAGGCGAATTTTGTGGTCGAGACGTCACCGTGAGTTGACCATCATGCTCTTCAAGCCACTGTAGCACGATTCTACTCTTGTGACACCGGCGGTTATCCAGCCGGAAGATGCATCGCCGTAGGGAAATATATCAAACATGAAGGGATGGAGGAGGCCCACAATAATGTTCATGTAGTTCATTAGCTGTAATGATACCTTCCATTACTACAACGTTCATATCAGAAAGACAGATTAGACGCAATAGGAGGGGAAGTGTTCAGTGCAATAGACAAAAATAGTCTCCACTGAGGCCGAATTTGAATGTGACAGTCTAGCTGGCCTAGGAGAAATCAAATTAGTTGTTGGGTGTTTTTAACGGCCATCCAATTCCGCTGGGAGACTTTTAGAGTCATTCAAAGAAAGTTTACAATCAGTAGCGTAGAAATATTGAAACCATGCACTATTCATTGGAGGAGACTAGCCTACCGATTATAGACTGGGACATCTATGGATTTATTGTATGGGGTACAGACAGACTGTCTTGAACAGCTAGTTCGAAAGCCCACACTTAGTGGACAGCTTTTATACCACGTAGCTACAAACAGGCTTAACCTCACCGACAGTGTCAGTATAGAGACAGGAATTGCTGATAATAATGTCACCATAGTGGCTATTTTTACTAAAGTTAATAAACAAATCAAAAAGTTAAGAGTGTATTTTTGCTAGAAAGAGCAAATAAACAGTTGCTAACACCCCATTAGAGAATGAATTGACATCATTTAGTACCAGTCTGATGGACGTAGTGGAAGTATGGGCAAAGTTGAAAAGAGTATGCTCCGAGAAAGTGGATTATGGACGTAAAAAAGCACCTGCCGTAGTTTAAATACAGAAAATGTTGAGGAAGCAAAGACTGTCGTCCTCCCGGTTCAAAAGAAGCGCGCAAGTGACGACAGGTAAAAGTTAATAGAGATTCGTGCGTCTGTAAAATGATCGATGAGCGCAGCATATAACAACTACCACCAATATACCTTACCAAATTATCCTGCCGCGAACCCGAGGAAATTTTCGTCCTCTCTAAGGTGAAAGGATAACAATGATAAGAATCGCTGATGACATTGCTCTCCTCTGCGAAAGTGAAGAAGAATTACAGGATCTAGTGAATGGAATGAACAGTGTAACGAGTGCCGGGTATGGATTGGGAGTAAATCTAAAAAAGACGAAAGTAATGAGAAGCTGCAGAAATGAGAACAGCGACAAACTTAACATCAGAACTGGTGATAAAAAAGGGGACGAAATTAAGAAATTTTGTTAAGTAGCCAGAAAAATAAACCAGAATGGACGAAAGAAGGACATAAAAACCAGACTAACACCGCATGAATGGCATTCCCGGCCAGGAGAACTCTATTAGTATCAACTACAGGCTTTAATTTTGGGTAGAATTTCGGAGAACAGAGGCGATTCAATGCATTTGAGATGTGGCGCTGCAGATGAGTGTTGACAATTAGGTGGACTGATCAGGTAAGGAATGAGGAGGTTCTCTGCAGAATCGGCGAGGAAAGGAATATATGGAAAACATGGACAAGAAGAAGGGACATGATCATAGAACATGTGTTAAGAGATCAGCGAATATCTTTCATTGTACTACAGAGAGCTGTGGGGGATAAAAACTGGAGAGGAAGACAAAGAACTAGAGCACATCCTTCACGTTGGCACAGGACACAGGATAGAAATTCGTGGCCTGCTGCAGCAAACCAATGACAAGACCAAAAAAAATAACAGCGCTAAATGGGTCGGAGGCTCTGCGCAGTCACTCGTTGACCGGTCTGGTGTGTCAGTAGAGGATAGCAAAAGGAAAGCCGAAGTCTAAAAAAAGGGAAGGACAGAAGATTGGGCTTAGGGACCGTCGACATCGAGGTCATTAAGGCCGGAGCACAAGTTCCGTATGTGTCAAGGATGGGAAAGAAAATCGGTCATGCCCTTTCACAGGATCCATCCCGGAATTTGCCTGGAGCGACTTAGGGAAATTACGGAAAACCTAAATCTGGATGACCAGACGCGGTGTTTGAACCATCGTCCTCCCGAATGTGAGTCCAGTGCGATAACCACCGCGCTACCTCACTCGAACCAGAGTTCAAATTTCGTGTTTAAGAAGAGAGTCGTACAAACACACCATAATTATTCCATCTCACGGACTTGTGAATGGAGAACATATTAAGCCACATTCCTGGCGTAGAGCAACAAGTGAAAGAGTTGAAGACTAATAAGTTGTAGGTCCTGATGAAATCCCAATCCGGTTTTGCTAAGAGTACTAAACGGCGTTGGCCCCTTACTTAGCTTGCATTTATCGCGCATCTCTCGCTCAGTGCAAAGTACAAGGCGGCTGGAGAAAAGCGCAGGCGACTCCTGTATATCCGTATCAAGGGTAAGAGAACAAACCCTAAAAATTACAGACCAGTATCTTTAACATCGGTTTGCTGCAGTATCCTTGAACATATTTTCAGTTGGAATATATAAATTTGCTTGAGACGGAAAACCTTCCGTCCACAAATCAGCATAGTTTTTAGTAGTATCGTTCTTGCGAAACTCAGCCTGCCCATTTCTCCCATGTTATCCTGCGAACCACGGATGAAGGGCAACAGGCAGATGCTAGATTTCCGAAAAGCTTTTGATACGGGGCCCACGGAAGTCTGTTAATGAAGGTACGAGCATACGGAGTAGGTTCCCAGATGTGTAAGTGGCTCGAAGACTTCTTAGGGAATATAACCCAGTACGTTGTCCTCCGTGGTGAGTGTTCCTCAGGGACAAGGGTTTAGTCAGGAGTGTGAGGAAGTGTGATAGGACCGCATTTATTTTCAATACATATAAATGGTCTGGCAGACAGGGTAGATAGCAGTCTGCGGCTGTTTGCTGATGATGCTTTGGTGTACACGAAGGTGTCATGGTTGTGTGACTACAGGAGGATACAAGATGACTTAGACAAAATTTCTAGTTGGTGTGATGAATGGCAACTAGTTCCAAATGTAGAAAAATGTAAGCCATTGCTGATGAGTAGGAAAAACAATCCCGTCGTGTTCGAATTCAGCGTTAGTAGTGTGCTCCTTGACATACGTAGATTTATCTATGAGTAACGTTGCAAAGCGATATGAAATGGAGCGTGCACTTAGGGATTGTAGTGGGAAAGACGAATAGTCGACTTCGGTTTACTGTGAGAGTTTCAGGAAAGTGTGGTTCCTCTGCAAAAGGAACTGCGTATAGAATAATAATGCGACTCATTCTTGATTACTACACGAGTGTTTGGGATCCGCATCAGCTCGGATTAAAGGAAGACATGGAAACAGGACAGAGGCGTGTTGCTGTATGTGTTACCGGCAGATTATAAGTATTATAGGAGTGCTTTGGGAACTCACAAGGGAATCCCTGAAGGGAAGGCGACGTTCTTTTCGAAGAACACTATTAAGAAAATTTGGAGAACCAACATCCTTTTAAATAAATTAGAATTCTATGGTGTCACGGGCAGTGCTGCAAAATGGCTCAAGCCATACCTCGCTAACAGGAAACAAAGTGTGTCAGTGCAAGGGACTAGTGAATTAAGTCATCAGTCATCATCAGAATGGGAAGGAATTACATGTGGTGCCCCACAAGGATCCATATTAGGGCCATTGCTTTTTCTTGTGTACATTAATGATCTCTCATCAGTTACGCTGCCAGAAGCAGAGTTCGTTTTGTTTGCAGATGACACAAGTATTGCAATAAATAATATGTCGAGTGTAGTTCTAGAAAGATCTGCTAATGATATTTTCATGGATATTAATAAATGGTTTAAAGCCAACTCACTGACATTAAACTTCGAAAAGACTCACTATATGCAAATCAGAACCTGTAAGAGGTTTCCACCCAGCATATGCATAAAGTACAAAGAAGAGCAGATAGAAGAGGTTGACAGTCTTAAATTCCTGGGATTACAACTTGATAATAAATTCAGTTGGGAAGAGCACACCACAGAACTGCAGAAACGCCTTAACAAATCTGTATTTGCAATTCGAGCGTTAGCAGACATAGGCGACATAAAAATGAAAAAGCTTGCGTACTTTGCCTACTTTCATTCCATAATGTCATATGGTATAATATTTTGGTGTAAATCTTCAAGTGAAACAAAAGTTTTCAGAGTCCAAAAGCGTGTAATACGTATTATTTATGGAGTAAATTCACGGACGTCCTGTAGAAACCTCTTCAAAGAACTGGGTATACTAACTACTGCCTCTCAGTGTATTTACTCCTTAATGAAATTTGTCCTAAATAATACATCTATTTTTCCAACAAACAGCTCAGATCATATATACAATACCAGGAACAAAAATGATCTGCACAAAGACTTAAAAGCACTTACTTTAGTTCAAAAAGGGGTCCACTACTCAGGAACACTCATCTTCAATAATTTGCAAGTAAACATAAAAAATTTAGTTACAAATAAAGATCAGTTTAAAAGGAGCCTGAAAGACTTACTAGCGGCCAACTCCTTCTACTCCACTGACGAATTTTTTAATAGAAACAAATGATGTATTGTATATATTCATACTATTAGTATTGTTATTTCAGCTTAAAAAAAAAAAAAAAAAAAGACATGTTCCACATCCACGAGGATCTCCTCAGCACGGATCTATGGAACGAAAAACTAATCTAATCTAATCTGAAGATGACTGCAGGACGGTTCTACTGCCGCCTACGTACATTTCCCGTAAGGACCACGAAGACGAGGGAAATTAGATGTCGTGTGAAGGCACATAGGCAGTGGTTTTTACTTCGCTCTATTTGTTACTGGAAAAAGACTCGACTAGTAGTGGTGCAATGTGCTGTCCGCCACGCACCTAATGGTGGATTTCGGGGTACGTACGTAAATAGGTAGGTACGCGTCCCATGCAAGTCCAGGTGAATGTTCTATATAGCATAATACTCCTCCATCGGCCTGAGTCCGTGGCACGGTAAATATTTCGAACAGCCTGTCGCTTGCATGACGGCATATCTGGCCATGACCATCGATTCGGTGTAACAAGAAACCTGATCTATTCGTCCGAATGCGGCTCACAGGAGCCAAGTCAATAATACGAGGGCTATTCAGAAAGTAGGAAACGTTTCCGTCTGACGCCGCTAGGCGAGCGCCGATGACGTATATTTTGGTATGTGCGTTCTCGGCAGCTCAGTCGGCATTCAGCCCTGACAGCGGGAACGTCTGTGCGCGTCTGTTTTCTTCGATATTCGAATTTGAAATGTGCGCTGCAATCGAAAATCCCGCCAGTTCTGAGGTGCGGTCCGTGATACGGTTTATGTTGACAAACAATCTAAAACCTATAGAAATTTATGGCGGACTGTGTGAAACAACGTAATGAGTGAATTTTCCTTCCGGAAATGGTGCCTTCGGTTTAAAAATGGCCGAACCAACGTTCATGATGAAGAGAAGAGTGGACGCTCGAGCATTGTGGCTGACGCTCTTCTCGCTAAAGTTGATGAAACGATTCGTGAAAACCGTCGCTTCACATTAACAAACATTTCTCATTCTTTTCCACAAGTTTCAAGGACTTTGTTGTTTGAAATTGTCAGTCAAAAGCTAGGCTACCACAAATTTTGTGCACGATGGGTGCCCAAAACGCTTACAGAGCACCATAAAGAACAGCGAATGGGGGCAATGTTGACATTTCTGGAGGCCTGCCACAAACATGGTGATTCATTACTGGATAGAATCATAACCAGTGACGAGAGTTGGCTGAAACACGTCAATTGCCAGACAAAATTACAATCCATGGAGTGGGGCCACATAAAGTCCCCCCAAAAACCACGAAAATGTTTGCAAAACTTGTCAGCAAGGAATTTGGTGGCGACATTGCTTTGGGATAGACAAGGTGTGCTTCTTATTGATTTTCTCGAACGTGCAGCAAACATAAATTCTGCCTGGTACTGTCAAACTTTGCACAGCCTTAGAAGAGCAGTTCAAAACAAACGCCGAGGAAAGCTGACGTCCAAAATTTTGTTTTTGCACGACAATGCCTGACCTCACACGGCGAACCGCACTTAAGAACTCCGTAATTTATTCAGATGCGAAATTTTTCCTCATCCGCCCTACAGCCCCGATCTTGCAGTAAGCGACTTCCACTTGTTTCCCAAAATGAAAAGTTGGCTTGCAACGCAGCGCTTTGATGACGACGCAGAACTCCAGACGGGCGTGACTCACTGCCTGAAGTCTCACGAGGCAGAATTTTACGGCGAAGGTATTTAAAACCTTGTCCACCGCTTTGATAAGTGCCTCAATGTGTTTGGTGACTGTGTGGAAAAGCAGTATGTCAGTCGCTCTTGCCGGCCAAAGTGGCCGAGCGGCTCTAGGCGCTTCAGTCTGGAACCGCGCGACTGCTGTGGTCACAGGTTCGAATCCTGCCTCGGGCATGGATGTGTGTGACGTCCTTACGTTAGTTAGGTTTAAGTAGTTCTAAGTTCTAGGGCACTGATGACCTCAGATGTTAAGTCCCATAGTACTCAGAGCCATTTGAACCAATCAATCGCTCTTTCAGATGTATATAATAAAATGTATTTCTTGAACTTAGTTTTTTTTTAATGCCCAAACGTTCCCTACTTTCTGAATAGCCCTCGTAAACTGAATAGGCAATAGCAGGTCAATAAGTTAATCAAACAGCTCCGTTTTGTCTAGTTTTCACTCAGATATCTCCCTCACATTGTTGCTCTGCAGAGAGCATTGCTAGCATAGTTTACGTACTCGATCGGTTCTATCCTGTGGCACAATGTTCTGGGGTTCTGCAGCTAAGGTAGAAAAAGCAAAAGCATTCATTGCGAATATTGTGTAAAGTTGATAACAGAACACGTTGCAGGTGCTCCTTGAGCGATCTAGGAAATCTAGCTCTCCCAGACTGCAACATGTAGTCTGAAATGGTATTTGTGGGCAATATTGGGTTGATGTACAAGTTAGTAGCGTTTTCGTTTTCCGTGGTGGTATTCCAGTAGCTATGGATTTATTTATCGATTCCCATTCTTTATTTGTAGTTCGCTTTTGCTATTTGAGTTGGAATATTGTCATTTTGTCATTTGGAGACAGTATATAGGGCTGTGGACGCTAGAATATAGAGCGGCAAGTGGAGTCATCGGAAAATTTTCGACATATCCTTCTATTTGAGTTCAGTGGAGGGGTGACAGTAGCAGCGGTAGCCAGAAGTTTTTGCGCCACGTATGGAGTAATGCCATTGGACAGAGAAAGGCAAGAAAATTTTTCTCCAGTTTTAAGAGTATCGTTTTGACATTAGTGCCTCTCCACGCTCAGGAAGGCCTTAGGGCTTTGACTAAGATCGTTTAAATGCATTAATCCACAATGAGGCATCTCTTTTTACTCGAGAACTGGGAAATGTGATGAACCGTGATCGTTCCAACATCGTGCGACACTTGAAAGCAAGGGAGAAGGTTCTAAAATCGAGCGTATGGGTACCAAATTATCTAACAAGGGGACCCTACATACCATAAATCACGGATTTTGATGCGCTTCAAATATGTTGTAGAAGCACTTGCCCTGAGTACCTGGCTATCCGGCTTTTTAGCGACAGGCCTTGGATTTTGCGTAAAACGATTCTGAAGTTCATTGCGTACTTTTTATACCCGTGACATTACATGTATTCCGGGGAAGTCAGCGTAGCGGAGCGTTTGAAGGTTCACGGCTACCGCGCTGGAGGTATCGTGTTAGAATCCTGCTCGCGGAGTAGATTTTCGGCGTATTTATTGGCATTTGTTAATTCGCCTTTTGATTCTTCGTTCATCTCCTCTACTTCTGGATCTTCTTCTGGCTGCACTACTGCAGAAACGCTTCGTTCTTCCATTTCACAGAATTTTTCTAACGCACGGCACTAGAGGCTCTTTGCAAGCAACTGTCGCTGTAGTTAGATAAGAACGTAAAGGAATGGAACTCTCATCCTCATTTCCCGCAACTAGAAGCTGGGGTTCCCGTTACGGCTAACGGTATTCACGGGAGAGGGGACGATAATGGGCGGAGATCGATTTCAGGTAGAACGAGAAGCGACTGTTGTGCGAACATTTGTAACTCCAACTGCGAGCCACAAACAGAATGAATATTTGGAAAAATTAATAGCAATATATCTTTATAATTTCGCACACCTTACACTGTTTGTTGATATTTTTTGAAATAAAATTGAAAAATTCGGTCGATTTTGAAGAAAAAGGTACACGAGCAGGATTCGAATACGGTACCTCCAGCGCGGTAGCCATAATCCTTTAGCACTGCGCTACGCTGACTTGCTCGGAATGTATGTAATGTTACGGGTATACAAAGTACGCAGTGAACTTCAAAATCGATTTTCTCAAAAACCAGGGCCCGTCGCTAAAAACCGGATAGCCAGGTACTCAGGGTGAGTGCCTCTACAATATAATTGAAGCCCATCAAAATCCGTGATTTACAGTATGGAGGGCCCCCTTGTAAGCCAAAAATCAGAAAAATCTGCGGAGTGCCATATGTGCATCTCTGCTTGTTCGTCATCAATTGGCCTGTAAACAACACCAACCATTCCCGTCATGTATCGTCACTAGTGAGAAGAAATGTTATCTTTATGCTAACAGAAGGGAAGAAAGGAATGGCTTGGCCGAAACGAACGTACAAAGACCTGCACGCGTCCACAAAAGATAATATTATACAACTGGTGGAACGGCGATGGTCTGGTGTACTACGAATTGCTTACCTAAAGTCTAAGGATCACTGCTGTAGTTTATCACTGCTGTAGTTTCTTGCAGATTCAATCCAAAAACAACGACCAGAAGACTGATTGAAATGCTATACTCCACGATAACGCTAGACTGACAAAAAATACTACACGCAAGTTGTGTTTGGAAGTTATTCCGCACACACGCCTTTTCACCTGATCTTGGGCCCTCAGATTTTCACGTTTTGGATCCCTATCGACCAGCTTTGAAGAAATTCCTTTCCGGATGAAAATGTGCTCCGAACACGGCTCGACGCGTCCTTCGCTTCAAAACCACGTGATTTCTACAGTCGCGGAATCGAAAAGTTACCCCAGCGTTGCCAGACAGTTCTATGACTGATGACTAAAGTCTCTGCTAATGTGAATCTGTTGTGTTTGTTAAATATACGGAAACTTTACTTTACTTTTTCGTGTCCGGAAACTACAATTTGTTTGCCCAGTATTGGGCACTGTCCAATACTTCTTCTTTAGCCCGCCATAGATCGTCGAGGGTGCATATGTGGGGGCAGGCTGGGCATTGTAGGAGATGTTCCATGTCCTGTCGAGTGCCGCAGTCGCATTTGTCGTCATTTTCGTCCAACAAACCCCATTTGATCAGATTAGATTTCTCAGGAGCCGCCCCAGTTCTGATGCGGTTAAGCATTCTCCAGGTCTTACAATCACCAGAAACGCCGCTTGGTGGGTCCTCTCTTAGTGGATAGTAGATGGGGGGCTCATCTAAGGCGCAACTTAGGAAACGGCGTCTGGATTTGAGTCTGCTGGGGCCACACTCTAGGCCAAATATTGAGTGACGGGCATGAAAGGTTTGTTTTAGCTTCTCGGTATGTTCACGGGCTTTCCTACGTGAGTCAGGGTTTGTGAAACCTGCGGCCCTGTGAAGATTTTCTATGGGGGTTGGTTTCACGCAGCCTGTCACTATCCTGCGTGTTGCATTCGAGCTAATATCTACCTGTTTTGCGTGGGCGGATCTGCACCATACCGGGCAGGCATATTCGGCAGTTGAGAAGCACAAAGCTTGGGCTGAAGTTCTGACCACGGTAGGTTTGGCACCCCATTTGCTATTGGACAGCTTTCTTATTAGGGAATTTCGTGCTTCTACGTTTTTGCGTGTTTTTTCGCAATGATATTTGTATGTCAATGTTGTGTCCAGCACGACGCCAAGGTAGGTGGGAGTATCTGTGTGTTCTAGTAGTGCCCCATCCCAGGTAACATTGAGCCTGTACTTTGCCTGCCTCGACTTCAGATGGAATGCACTCACTTCAGTTAATATACGGAAAAACCCTACGAACTGATGCACCAACCCAATAACAAGAGCGAACTGATAGTAAACTCAGCAAAATTCGCATCCACAAACTAGAAGCGGAAATAACTTTCATGTAGACTAAAGAGAGAACGAAACTATCAAACTAAAGTTAATGGGTACGATGGAAGGATACGAGGCACAATGAAAGGAGGCGACATAGACTTATTTCACAATACCTCAACACGTAAATTTTAGGTCGTATGACACGTGCAGTGGTGTGCAGTGAAGCACGGAGTAATAACAGTTAGCAAAATATCACTGCACGTATTTACATCAAATGCTGACATTGTACCAGCAAGAAAAGGTGCACAGCTCTGTGCAGCCTGTGAATCAAACTGACAGGTAGCACGTGGCGCCTTCCTCCCGGTCACGTCTAATTAATCAATTGGCAATAATTATCGCGAGGAGGCAAAAACCCGCACTGACAACCGGCGACGAAAACATACGGCGACCAATTAATTCGGCGTAATTGCGGCGCCCTGGCCCGCCGACCGCACACTCGTAATCTATCGCGCGCGCATGCGCGGTGCCCACAGCGGCACCCGGGGCAGACATTTGTCACGGCGCCGGTCTCATTCACGTTACACGCGCGACTGATGGGTCCATTGCTGACTATAAATCCCCGCATTTATCGGTAAAAACGACCGCCGTCCGTTTGAATCAACGAAGCGTGGAAGGCTGCGGAATGGATTGTCGCTGCCAACGCAGAAATTACATACGAATCGGAATTCGCGTCGGATATCGCCAGGGTATGGAAAGCCGCGTACGACTAATGTCACCAATTACTTTTGTTCCGTACCGGTGAATCACCGGACAGGTTCTCGCATCCCTGCTGCCTGAACCGAATGGGTCGTCTACAGTGTTACATATTTGAGGAGCGAAAAATGCGATGGAGTTGTGTTTCTTATAGACGGTTTCAATTATTTTATTACATATTGCCACACTAGTAGCAGCTGGAGAATGTAAGGTGATATTACTACGTTTCATGAAGCTTGCACTGAGGTAGCGAAAGCCATGGGACAGCGATATGCGTATATACGGATGCTATAATGTCTAAAAGAGCAATGCATTGACAGAGCTGTCATTTCTGCTCAGGTGATGCATCTGGAAGGATTTACGACGTGTTATGGCCGCTCTGTGGGAATTAACAGACTTTGAAATCGGAATGGTGGTTGTAGCTAGACGCATGGGACATACCATTTCCGAAATCGTTAGGAAATTCATTATTCCGAGTGTAATGGCACTTGAATTACGTAACCATTACGGCACCTCACCTCAACCTCTCGATAACAGAAATAATCTACTGTGTTTCTGTAGAATAGTTAACATACTTCTGTGACAACATTCAGATTTGATTTCATTAATGTAGAGGTACTGTGACACCTCGATATGTATATATTGCAATGATATTATTTTTGTGTGTATTCTTTCTCTTGTCACTATAATCTTTGAAGTACTTGTAACTCTGATTTTTGGGCGCGTAAGCTGTTATTAGAGAGTCAAGCTTTGGTCGTCGTGTCTATGAAGTGTGAACTTTAACAGTGAGGAAGATATTTTCAAGTACGTTTTATATTGTGAAGTGATATTGCAACAAAAGTAATAAAAAAGAAGTGTAACTTAAATTCGGAGTGCTGATTACTTTTTTTACATCGCCATTGTCCTAACTTGCAAAAGTTTAATCTTCAAGAATGGTTTATGAAACACATCTACAAAACTTTTGAATATCGCAGAATAACACCTAGGCCTCTTTGCATCCGATCTTGGAATCATCACTACCTAGATTTTCGACGATTGAGCCATGAGTTCGCAACGAGACCAGCGTGGGAAATACGAAAAGATGAGTGCCTAGTTTATCCATTATTTCAAGAAATGACTTTATTAACTGTGCTCTAATGAATCTTGCCACACAATATAACTTTTCTATTGCCCAAAAATGCAATATTTAGCAGCGTGAGCAACACTACAATTATAATTAATTTTTGACCTTTGTTGTGGTAGGGTTGTTAGACGAGGTACACAGCGCCGAAAATATCAAATTTCAGACATTACCTCTCACCACGGACAACGCAGTAGCCGACGGCCTTCACTTAACGGCTGAGGGCAGCAGCATGTGAGCAGAGTTGAAAGTGCTATCGTACCAGCAACACTATGAAATAATTGCAGAAATCAATGTAGGACCTACGACGAACGTCTCCTTTAGGACAGTGCTACAAAATTTGGCATTTACAGGCTATAAAAGGAGACGATCAAGCGAGTGCCTTTGCTAACAGTACGACATCGCCTGCAGTCCCTCTCCTGGGCTCGTGACCATATCGGTTTAATCCTGGTTAGATGAGTCCCGATTTCAATAGGGTTCGAGTGTGGCGCAGATACCACGAAGCCATCGACCGAAGTTGTCAACAGCCACTGTGCAAGCTGGTGGCGGCTCCATAAAGGTGTATGCTGCGTTTGCATCGAATGGACTGGATCCTGATTATGTTCCGCCACATGGAGACCATTTACAGTCATTCATGGACTTCATGTTCCCAAAGAACGATGGAATTTTCGAGAAGGACGATGGTCTTACGTCAAAGCGGTAGGTGGATCAAAACAAAATGTCCAGACACTCTGTGACCAAAATGGTACTGAAACAGAGGATGACAGACTAAAGGCCGAAATACTAAATGTCTTTTTCCAAAGTTGTTTCACAGAGGAAGATTGCACTGTAGTTCCTTCTCTAGATTGTCGCACAGATGACAAAAAGGTAGATATCGAAATAGAGGACAGAGGGATAGAGAAACAATTAAAATCGCTCAAAAGAGGAAAGGCCTCTGGACCTGATGGGATACCAGTTCAATTTTACACAGAGTACGCGAAGGAACTTGCCTCCCTTCTTGCAGCGGTGTACCGTAGGTCTCTAGAAGAGCGTAGCGTTCCAAAGGATTGGAAAAGGCCACAGGTCATCCCCGTTTTCAAGAAGGGACGTCGAGCAGATGTGCAGAACTATAGACCTATATCTCTAACGTCGATCAGTTGTAGAATTTTGGAACACGTATTGTGTTCGAGTATAATGACTTTTCTGGAGACTAGAAATCTACTCTGTAGGAATCACCATGGGTTTCGAAAAAGACGGTCTTGTGAAACCCAGCTCGCGCTATTCGTCCACGAGACTCAGAGGGCCATAGACACGGGTTCACAGATAGATGCCGTGTTTCTTGACTTCCGCAAGGCGTTCGATACAGTTCCCCACAGTCGTTTAATGAACAAAGTAAGAGCATATGGACTATCAGACCAATTGTGTGATTGGATTGAGGAGTTCCTAGATAACAGGACGCAGCATGTCATTCTCAATGCAGAGAAGTCTTCCGAAGTAAGAGTGATTTCAGGTGTGCCGCAGGGGAGTGTCATAGGACCGTTGCTATTCACAATATACATAAATGACCTGGTGGATGACATCGGAAGTTCACTGAGGCTTTTTGCAGATGATGCTGTGGTGTATCGAGAGGTTGTAACAATGGAAAATTGTACTGAAATGCAGGAGGATCTGCAGCGAATTGACGCATGGTGCAGGGAATGGCAATTGAATCTCAATGTAGACAAGTGTAATGTACTGCGAATACACAGAAAGATAGATCCTTTATCATTTAGCTACAAAATAGCAGGTCAGCAACTGGAAGCAGTTAATACCATAAATTATCTGGGAGTACGCATTAGGAGTGATTTAAAATGGAATGATCATATAATGTTGATCGTCGGTAAAGCAGATGCCAGACTGAGATTCATTGGAAGAATCCTAAGGAAATCCAATCCGAAAACAAAGGAAGTAGGTTACAGTACGCTTGTTCGCCCACTGCTTGAATACTGCTCAGCAGTGTGGGATCCGTACCAGATAGGGTTGATTGAAGATATAGAGAAGATCCAACGGAGAGCAGCGCGCTTCGTTACAGGATCATTTAGTAATCGCGAAAGCGTTACGGAGATGATAGATAAACTCCAGTGGAAGACTCAGCAGGAGAGACGCTCAGTAGCTCGGTACGGGCTTTTGTCAAAGTTTCGAGAACATACCTTCACCGAAGAGTCAAGCAGTATATTGCTCCCTCCTACGTATATCTCGCGAAGAGACCATGAGGATAAAATCAGAGAGATTAGAGCCTACACAGAGGCATACCGACAATCCTTCTTTCCACGAACAATACGAGACTGGAATAGAAGGGAGAACCGATAGAGGTACTCAAGGTACCCTTCGCCACACACCGTCAGGTGGCTTGCGGAGTATGGATGTAGATGTAGATGTAGATACCACGTCATCAGGTCACAATTGTTCTCGATTCGTTTGAAGACAATTTTGGACAATTCGATCCATTGATTTGGCCACCCAGATCGATTGACATCAACCACACCCAATGTTTGTGGGATATAATCGAGAGGTCAGTGCACAAAATCCTGCACCGGCAACACATTCGCAGATATGGACGGTTATATAGGCAGTATGGCTCAGTGTTTCTACAGGGGAATTCTAAAGACTTGGTACGTCCATGCCACGTCGAACTGCTGCACTATGACGGGTATAAAGAGTTCCGACGCGATATTAGGAGGTATCCCATGACATTTGTCACCTCGGTGTATTTCCAGACATGTACAGACAGCCGTGCCTTAACGCGCCACTTTCGAAATTCGAGGACACGCGCCAGCCACGGGTCGAATTAGCGCTAGTAATTAACGACGAGGACTGGTGTGCTGGCCAACCTTGTCTTTGTTTTTAGGCGGTTTCCACCATCGGATCAAGTGAATATTGGGCTGCTGCCCACGCGGGAGGTGGGATGGTCGCGGGGAGAAGATGGAGTGGTAGCAGGAAGGACATACGGCCATTCCCAATCACAATTATTGCCAAATCCAGAATAATATGTGGACCCCGTGAAGGCAAGGGTCAAAGCGAGTAAAAAATAAGAATAAAATGAATCTCAATTCCAGCACCGGATGTTAGATGGGTTTCGCCTAAGTTAGATATCTGACAGCCTGCTATATCACGTCGGTACCCAGGAGGCTGCAGCGTTCCTTGGCTTCCAAATTGGCATTCGATGCAACTCCTCACTGCCACCTAATGAGCAAAGTACCAGCGCACGTAATATAAGGACAAATGTGTTGTTGTACTGAAGAGGTGCTAGCGAAAAGAACACAGCACGTCTTCCTAACAGAGAGGAATCTCCTTTCTTTCTAGGCTGAAGCCGGTATCCCTCAATATCCTCAGTCTATCCTGCGGGCCTCACTCCATCTTTTCCTCGGACGCCCAGTATTTCTTCTACCAACTGGTGATCTATTTCTTACGATTTTCACAGTCTTCTGTCCATCCTGTTTATGTGTTCGTTCCATTCGTTCTTTGTATTATGTACCCATCTATTAATACGGTCCATATTAGATACTATTTTAATGTTTCCTCTTCTCTCTATCTTTCAGTCCCTTCAGTATAATCCTTCGCAGAATTTTCATTTCCGTGATTTCCAAAACTCTTTCTCTTTTTGAAGTTTCCGGTCTTGGTGTCAGCTGTGTATCTCGTAACTGTTCTCACAATATTTTTGTATATTCTTGCCTTTGCATCTTCTCCTTCATGCTTGTTTTTCGAAATAGTATCTTTTTTAAACACTCTGTCACTTAGTTTGCTTTTAATATTCGTTCTTTAACTGCAGTTTCGACATTTCCACTCTGCACAGTTCACCACCAAGATATTTAAATGCCATTATCTGTTGGGTAATTTTTCCATCCATTTCCAGTTTGCATCTATTTGGTTCCCCAGATGTGGTCATACACTTGGTTTTTGAGTGGATACGACCATATTTAGATTTTTGGCTGCCGCGTTAAATACATGTAAAAGTTTCTGGGGGTTATTTTCACTGTTTGTAAACAGAACTGAAAAGTCAGTTAAAAAAATGATTTTTATTTCATCGTCCCCCATTCTATAACCATTACCAGTCAATAGCTACTGTATCACCTCGTTCCTGACTGTATTAAAAAGTAATGGCCTTGAAGAGCTACATTGTGTAATACCGTTATTATCTGCTACGCAGCTAGTTAACCTGGAGCTGATTTTCGCTCTATATAGTCTTTAGAATTAATTTCTTCAAAGGTTTTTATTAAGTCGGAACAAATCCTCCAATTCAGAGCTGATTTAAAACATCTGTTAACTGAATCCTTTCGAAAGCCTTGTGGAAACCAATAAAATATAGATAAGCTGTCCTGTTGTATTCAATGGCCTTCTCTTCACTCTTTCTACGAATGAATACTGCATGTGTGCATGACCTATCTGATCTAAAACCGTACTGCTCCTCTGCAAGGGCTGTAATGCCTGTTACTTTATTTCCTGTTGTTTTTGTAATGAGGCTGAGAACTGAACTGAGTTGTTTTATCCCTCAGTAATCTTTTTTGTGCATGAAATTGGTAATAATAGTTCTCCATTCGTTTGGAATTTAGTTACCAGTTACAACACGATTAACTAATTTGGTTAATTGTTCAGTTAGTGGATATCCTTCGTACTTCAGTAATTTCTTGGGAATCCTCTCTTTTCATGGAGAATTCCTTTTTTTAACAAATTTTCGTCTTTTTCTGCCTGTACATGTGAAACAGTTACGTCATCATTTAGTTGGGTACTGATCTCGAATCTCTGTTCTTTTTCTGGTGATTTTTTACATTTTTTCAACTCTGTTAAATGTTTAACCCATAATTTCTCATGAATGTCTTCCATTTTCAAAATTTAATTCAGTTCTTTCCTCCGCTGTCATATCGTTCTCAAAATTCTTTAGACGTAAAATTAAATTCAGGCGTGCTCCATGGGAATATTATAGGACCATCTCTTTTCGCAGCATATGTAAGTGACCTAGGGGACAACATCTTAAGCTTCATGAGGCTGTTCGCAGATGATGTTGTTGTATTCAGAGAAGTCGCAACGCTAGAGATTTGTAGCGAAATGCAGAAAGAGATGCGGAGGATCGACGTTTGATACAGGTGTTCTCAGCTGACTTTGACCACAAATACGATAAAGTATCGTGCAAACGGGAGGGGAAAGACCAGACCAGTTACTGTATGATTACACTATGGTCGAAAAATTACTGGAAGCAGTGACATTCAATAAATATAAGGGGCGATTAAAAAGTTTCTGGTTGAGGGCATTTCTGCAGCGTACAAGCAACGTAGCGTGCCTCCGATGCGCGTCTGTAAGCAGCGACATGAAGGCCAGGGTTTAGTGTGACATACGTGTCTTCCGACATACATGCTGTAAACGTGGAGACGTGAACTAAGCGACATTATTACCAAATGAGTCCAACAGGACCAACTTGGTGTTATTCTTTTGTTGGCTGCGGAAGAGCTAACAACACTAGACGTCCATTGTAGGGTGGAGATAGCCTCCGTCGAAAACCACAGTAGTGGAATGGTGTGCCAAGGGGTGCTTCATGGTACAGCACATCACCATAGCTCAAATGCCGTAACGCAGATGTTACGCCAACTCAAATGGGAAACATCCGTGCACCAGTCCTATGGTACTGATCTCTCCCCATTCGATTTTCAAGCCTTCAGTCGCTTATAAAAGACGTCGGCGGGTCAATGATTCTTGTAAGATGAGGACGCGCAATAGGCAGTTAAGAACTTCTTCACGCAGCAGGACGCAATGCTTTACCAAAAGGGTATCTTCAACCTGGCGCGTCTGTAGGATTACTGCCTCTATACTTACGGCGATTCTTTCTGATGATGATTCTGGGCTGTACGACCTTCGAACAAACACATTTTGATCGTCCCTTATAAAACCACAGCTCGCCTTGCAGTGTATTTCTTTCCTAGTCATTTCTTTTCGTAATTTACACTCCTGGAAATGGAAAAAAGAACACATTGACACCGGTGTGTCAGACCCACCATACTTGCTCCGGACACTGCGAGAGGGCTGTACAAGCAATGATCACACGCACGGCACAGCGGACACACCAGGAACCGCGGTGTTGGCCGTCGAATGGCGCTAGCTGCGCAGCATTTGTGCACCACCGCCGTCAGTGTCAGCCAGTTTGCCGTGGCATACGGAGCTCCATCGCAGTCTTTAACACTGGTAGCATGCCGCGACAGCGTGGACGTGAACCGTATGTGCAGTTGACGGACTTTGAGCGAGGGCGTATAGTGGGCATGCGGGAGGCCTGGTGGACGTACCGCCGAATTGCTCAACACGTGGGGCGTGAGGTCTCCACAGTATATCTATGTTGTCGCCAGTGGTCGGCGGAAGGTGTACGTGCCCGTCGACCTGGGACCGGACCGCAGCGACGCACGGATGCACGCCAAGACCGTAGGATCCTACGCAGTGCCGTAGGGGACTGCAACGCCACTTCCCAGCAAATCAGGGACACTGTTGCTCCTGGGGTATCGGCGAGGACCATTCGCAACCGTCTCCATGAAGCTGGGCTACGGTCCCGCACACCGTTAGGCCGTCTTCCGCTCACGCCCCAACATCGTGCTGCCCGCCTCCAGTGGTGTCGCGACAGGCGTGAATGGAGGGACGAATGGAGACGTGTCGTCTTCAGCGATGAGAGTCGCTTCTGCCTTGGTGCCAATGATGGTCGTATGCGTGTTTGGCGCCGTGCAGGTGAGCGCCACAATCAGGACTGCATACGACCGAGGCACACAGGGCCAACACCCGGCATCATGGTGTGGGGAGCGATCTCCTACACTGGCCGTACACCACTGGTGGTCGTCGAGGGGACACTGAATAGTGCACGGTACATCCAAACCGTCATCGAACACATCGTTCTACCATTCCTAGACCGGCAAGGGAACTTGCTGTTCCAACAGGACAATGCACGTCCGCATGTATCCCGTGCCACCCAACGTGCTCTAGAAGGTGTAAGTCAACTACCCTGGCCAGCAAGATCTCCGGATCTGTCCCCCATTGAGCATGTTTGGGACTGGATGAAGCGTCGTCTCACGCGGTCTGCACGTCCAGCACGAACGCTGGTCCAACTGAGGCGCCAGGTGGAAATGGCATGGCAAGCCGTTCCACAGGACTACATCCAGCATATCTACGATCGTCTCCATGGGAGAATAGCAGCCTGCATTGCTGCGAAAGGTGGATATACTCTGTACTAGTGCCGACATTGTGCATGCTCTGTTGCCTGTGTCTATGTGCCTGTGGTTCTGTCAGTGTGATCATGCGATGTATCTGACCCCAGGAATGTGTCAATAAAGTTTCCCCTTCCTGGGACAATGAATTCACGGTGTTCTTATTTCAATTTCCAGGAGTGTATTTGTTCACTTAATTTCTTCGAGTGCATCACGCTTTAAATGATTCCAGCGTCTTCTTCTCCGAATTTTTGGTGCTCCACACATCACTGATATACACTTCTGTGCCCCCGATATACGTTTTCTGGTACTTCACCTTGAGTATTGTATACGTACGTTGTAGCAGTAAGACTCTGTTATTGAAGAAAGTTCTGGCGGCACTCGGTGGCGCGAGTGTTGTGATTGTGGACTGGTGGTACCCATTAGATATACACTGGTGATCCAGAAAACATACGTTATTAACTTCAGATACACATAACGTGTGATTTAAATCGAAGGAGGAAGTGGGTTCCTTGTTAGTATAAATACAGGTTATAGAATAAAGGACAAAGACTTGAAAAAAAAATAAGTAATCATTAAAGAGAATACAGGTAGTAAAGGATGGCGTGAGGGAAGAGAAAATTTGTCCCTAAAATCGTAGCTGTTTCAGTGACAAAGGGCCGGGAAAACTTGGAGCCTGTCGTCACTGAAACATGTTTGCAAGTATTTGGTTTTACAACTGATATCTTTTGCTTTACATAACAGTTTTCATTACTTGTGTTATGAATTAACCATAATCTAATGTTAATTACACAGTTTTGTAGTGTTGTTGAGAATGGTCTATTTTGTCTGTAAGCTTCACGAAGGGATTGAGATCCATCATCTGCTAGTCTGTTTAGGATGTGCCATTTGGTCTGATATCTTATTGTGTTTCCAGTTTCTTGTAATTGTACATTCGGTCTTAGGTGTGTTAATGTGTTGCAGTGGAGAACTACACGTTCATCGGTGCAATATTTATCACATTCACACGTGTCAGTTGCTTTTAGACGTACACGATGGAGATGAGCAGCGTATGGGTCATGTCTCGTCAGGATATGGGCCATTTCTCTTGTGGGGTCAACGTATTTTAGTATTACGTGTTCTCGTATGTTACGGAAAAAAAGAGTAGACCCGTCTACCCTTGTCTGTCTGGTCCCATTCCTCCTACCATGTCTCAGTTCACCACATATTAAGCTGTTTTCGGTTTGTTATGTTGCCTCCAGTTATGTCTCGTATTTTGTCCGGTCTGCCTTCCCACTTGTATTCTCTTTAATGATTATTTCTGTACTCCCCCCCCCCCCCCCACATGAACCATGAACCTTGCCGTTGGTGGGGAGGCTTCCGTGCCTCAGCGATACAGATAGCCGTATCGTAGGTGCAAACACAACGGAGGGGTATCTGTTGAGAGGCCAAGACAATCGTGTGGTTCCTGAAGAGCGGCAGCAGCTTTTTCAGTAGTTGCAGGGGCAACAGTCTGGATGATTGACTGATCTGGCCTTGCAACACTAACCAAAACGGCCTTGCTGTGCCGGTACTGCGAACGGCTGAAAGCAAGGGGTAACTACAGCCGTAATTATTCCTGAGGGCATGCAGCTTTACCGTATGGTTAAATGATGATGGCGTCCTCTTGGGTAAAATACTCCGGACGTAAAATAGTCCAACATTCGGATCTTCGGGCGGGGACTACTCAAGAGGACGTCATTATAAGGAGAAAGAAAACTGGCGTTCTACGGATCAGAGCGTGGAATGTCAGATCCCTTAAAGTGCAGATAGGTTAGAAAATTTAAAAAGGGAAACGGATAGGTTAAAGTTAGATGTAGTCGGAATTAGTGAAGTTCGGTGGCAGGAGGAACAAGACTTCTGGTCAGGTGAATATAGGGTTAATACAAAATCAAATAGGGGTAACGCAGGAGTAGGTTTAATAATGAACAAAAAATAGGAGTGTGGGTAAGCTACTACGAACAGCATAGTGAATGCATTATTGTGGCCAACACAGACACGAAGCACACGCCTGCTACAGTGGTACAAGTTTATATGCCAACTAGCTCTGCAGATGACGAAGAAATTGACGAAATGTATGATGAGATAAAAGAAATTATTCATATAGTGAAGGGAGACGAAAATTTAATAGTGGTGGGTGACTGGAATGCGCTAGTAGGAAAAGAAACGGAAGGAAATGTAGTAAGTGAATATGGATTGGGGGTAAGAAATGAAAGAGGAAGGCGCCTGGTAGAGTTCTGCACAGAGCATAACTTAATCATAGCTAACACCTGGTTCAAGCATCATGAAAGAAGGTAGTATACATGTAAGACGCCTGGAGTTACTAGAGGGTATCAGATAGATTATACACTCCTGGAAATTGAAATAAGAACACCGTGAATTCATTGTCCCAGGAAGGGGAAACTTTATTGACACATTCCTGGGGTCAGATACATCACATGATCACACTGACAGAACCACAGGCACATAGACACAGGCAACAGAGCATGCACAATGTCGGCACTAGTACAGTGTATATCCACCTTTCGCAGCAATGCAGGCTGCTATTCTCCCATGGAGACGATCGTAGAGATGCTGGATGTAGTCCTGTGGAACGGCTTGCCATGCCATTTCCACCTGGCGCCTCAGTTGGACCAGCGTTCGTGCTGGACGTGCAGACCGCGTGAGACGACGCTTCATCCAGTCCCAAACATGCTCAATGGGGGACAGATCCGGAGATCTTGCTGGCCAGGGTAGTTGACTTACACCTTCTAGAGCACGTTGGGTGGCACGGGATACATGCGGACGTGCATTGTCCTGTTGGAACAGCAAGTTCCCTTGCCAGTATAGGAATGGTAGAACGATGGGTTCGATGACGGTTTGGATGTACCGTGCACTATTCAGTGTCCCCTCGACGATCACCAGTGGTGTACGGCCAGTGTAGGAGATCGCTCCCCACACCATGATGCCGGGTGTTGGCCCTGTGTGCCTCGGTCGTATGCAGTCCTGATTGTGGCGCTCACCTGCACGGCGCCAAACACGCATACGACCATCATTGGCACCAAGGCAGAAGCGACTCTCATCGCTGAAGACGACACGTCTCCATTCGTCCCTCCATTCACGCCTGTCGCGACACCACTGGAGGCGGGCCGCAGGATGTTGGGGCGTGAGCGGAAGACGGCCTAACGGTGTGCGGGACCGTAGCCCAGCTTCATGGAGACGGTTGCGAATGGTCCTCGCCGATACCCCAGGAGCAACAGTGTCCCTAATTTGCTGGGAAGTGGCGGTGCGGTCCCCTACGGCACTGCGTAGGATCCTACGGTCTTGGCGTGCATCCGTGCGTCGCTGCGGTCCGGTCCCAGGTCGACGGGCACGTGCACCTTCCGCCGACCACTGGCGACAACATCGATGTACTGTGGAGACCTCACGCCCCACGTGTTGAGCAATTCGGCGGTACGTCCATCCGGCCTCCCGCATGCCCACTATACGCCCTCGCTCGAAGTCCGTCAACTGCACGTACGGTTCACGTCCACGCTGTCGCGGCATGCTACCAGTGTTAAAGACTGCGATGGAGCTCCGTATGCCACGGCAAACTGGCTGACACTGACGGCGGTGGTGCACAAATGCTGCGCAGCTACCGCCATTCGACGGCCAACACCGCGGTTCCTGGTGTGTCCGCTGTGCCGTGCGTGTGATCATTGCTTGTACAGCCCTCTCGCAGTGTCCGGAGCAAGTATGGTGGGTCTGACACACCGGTGTCAATGTGTTCTTTTTTCCATTTCCAGGAGTGTATAATGGTAAGACAGAGATTCAGGAACCAGGTTATAAATTGTAAGACATTTCCAGGGGCAAATGTGGACTCTGACCACGATCTATTGGATATGGACTGTAGATTAAAACTAAAGAAACTGCAAAAAGGTGGGAATTTAAGGAGATGGGACCTGGATAAATTGACTAAACCAGAGGTTGCACAGAGTTTGAGGGAGAGCATAAGGGAACAATTGACAGGAATGGGGGAAAGAAATACAGTAGAAGAAGAATGGGTAGCTCTGCGGGATGAAGTAGAGAAGGCAGCAGAGGATCAAGTAGGTAAAAAGACGAGGGCTGGTAGAAATCCTTGGGTAACGGAAGTAATATTGAATTTAATTGATGAATAGAGAAAATATAAAAATGCAGTAAATGAAGCAGGCAAAAAGGAATACAAACGTCTCAAAAATGAGATCGACAGGAAGTACAAAATGGCTAAGCAGGGATGGCTAGAGGACAAATGTAAGGATGTAGAGGCGCATATCACTAAATGTAAGATAGACACTGCCTACAGGAAAATTAAAGAGACCTTTGGAGGAAAGAGAACCACTTGTATCAATTTCAAGAGCTCAGATGGAAACTCAGTTCTAAGCAAAGAAGGGAAAGCAGAAAGGTGGAAGGAGTATATAGAGGGTGTATACAAGGGCGATGTACTTGAGGACAATATTATGGAAATGGAACAGGATGTAGATGAAGATGAAATGGGAGATATGATAATGCATGAGGAGTTCGACAGATCACTGAAAGACCTGAGTCGAAACAAGGCCCCCGGAGTAGACAACATTCCATTGGAACTACTGACGGCCTTGGGAGAGCCAGTCCTGACAAAACTCTACCATCTGGTGAGCAAGATGTATGAGACAGGCGACATACCCTGATACTTCAAGAAGAATATAATAATTCCAATCCCAAGAAAGCAAGTGTTGACAGATGTGAAAATTGCCGAACTATCAGTTCAATAAGTCACGGCTGCAAAAAAATTAAAGCGAATTCTTTACAGACGAATGGGAAAACTGGTAGATGCCGACCTCGGGGTAGATCAGTTAGGATTCTGTAGAAATATTGGAACACGTGAGGCAATACTGACCCTACGACTTTTCTTAGCAGAAAGATTAAGGAAAGGCAAACCTACATTTCGAGCATTTGTAGAGTTAGAGAAAGCTTTTGACAATGTTGATTGGAATACTCTCTTTCAAATTCTGAAGGTGGCAGGGGTAAAATACAGGGAATGAAAGGCTATTTATAATTCGTACAGAAAGCAGATGGCAGTTATAAGAGTCGAGGGGTATGAAAGGGAAGCAGTGGTTGGGAAGGGAGTGAGACAGGGTTGTAGTCTCTCCCCGATGCTATTCAATCTGCATATTGAGCAAGCAGTAAAGGAAACAAGAAAAGTTCGGAGTCGGTATCAAAATCCATGGAGAAGAAATAAAAACTTTGACGTTCGCCGATGACATTGTAATTCTGTCAGAGACAGCAAAGGACTTGGAAGGGCAGTTGAACGGAATGGACAGTGTCTTGAAAGGAAGATATAAGGTGAACATCAAGAAAAGCGAAACGAGGGTAATGGAATGTAGTCCCATTAAGTCGGTTGGTGCTGAGGGAATTAAATTAGGAAATGAGACAGTTAAAGTAGTAAAGGACTTTTGGAATTTGGGGAGCAAAGTAACTGATGATGGTCGATGTAGAGACGATATAAAATGTAGACTGGCAATGGGAAGGAAAGCATTTCTGAAGAAGAGAAATTTGTTATCATCGAGTTTAGATTTAAGTGTCAGGAAGTCGTTTCTGAAAGTATTTGTATGGAGTGTAGCCATGGATGGAAGTGAAACATGGACGATAAATAGTTTGGACAAGAAGAGAATAGAAGCTTTCGAAATGTGGTGCTACAGAAGAATGCTGAAGATTAGATAGGTAGATCACATAACTAATGATGAGGTATTGAATAGAATTGGAGAGGAGTTTGTGGCATAACTTGACTGGAAGAAGGGATCGGTTGGTAGGACATGTTCTGAGGTATCAAGGGATCACAAATTTAGTATTGGAGGGCCGTGTGGAGGGCAAAAATCGTAGAGGGAGACCAAAAGATGAATACACCAAGCAGATTCAGAAGGATGGAAGTCGCAGTGGGTACTGGGAGATGAAGAAGCTTGCACAGGATAGAGTAGCATGGAGAGCTGCATCAAACCAGTCTCAGGACTGAAGACCGTAACACAACCTGTATTTGTGTTAACAAAGAACTAAAAAGAAATTCCAGTTGTAAATACACTGTCACAGTAGTAACTGTATTAGTAGAATTATTTTAGTAACAATACTGCCCACAGACTGTTAGACATATAGTGGGCTATTTGTAGCAAATAAATAAATAAATAAATAAACAAAAACGATGAGGGAGGAAGGAACGGGAAAGGAAGGGATCTTCTGCTGACCAGGCAGTTGCGTTAACCACTGCACCACCTGGTCACAGTGTGTATGGTAATTGCGCGGACTGTCGAGGCACGCCCTACTGCCCACCCACCCTCCGATCGAGCGCCACCTCTCCGCAGCCGGTGGTCGTGTCCTCGATGCTAGCTACTCTGAAATTCCCGCAGAAGGCCGGACGTACTTGTGCATCCGCACTGAAGAAGGTGGATCCATTGCCCATCCACACGAGTCAAATATATGACTGCGGTAAGCAGGTGATTCCAGGTTCGTTTCCCCGTCCAGCGCTTATTTTTCACTCGTCGCCGCTGATACCGCACCAAGTAGCGATGCAGCTGACATCATTAGTGTCTTCCTTTTCCTTTCCTTTCTCCCTCCTGGCCTTTCAGATTAAATTATATGTTTCACAGCTGTGGATACCGTGTGGTGTCTGGTCTAAAGAACAGACACCACGTATTCGTATAACACATTACATCGTTAGAACTGCGGAACAAACACGCGTCACTCCGGCAACCACTGTCTGTAACGTTTAGCAGAACTGTCTGCACGTTTAGCGTTGTGTGATGCTGACGTCAGGCCAGGCAGCGGCCGACAGTCTATGAGTACGCGACGAGCTCGGTGTCAGCTGTAACGTCTCTTAGCAAAAGACATATTATATGTGGTAATAAAGAAAAGGAGAAAACAATTATTGAACTGGATGATTGTAATTGCGTGGACAACGATTGTGTGAACTTTATGTAATAAAGAGAAAGCATTATGTGTCATGTTTTGTTCTTGTATAGAATTATGTACTGATTTTTTTTTTAGATAATATATGTGTCGGCGAGTACTGAAACCGCCACAGACGATACTTATTAAATATCAAACAAAGATGAGAATATGTGACTAGTATAAATAGTAATGACCGAACATTAATTTCTCTGTCGTCTTCTTGGAGTTACGTGAGTAGGAAGAGCCTGTGACGTTATATTGTACGCTTGCGTAGGATTCTTTTGTCAAGACTGAAAGACATACGCCATTACGTACTCATTGTAAAGGTGTGTAATAATTTAATTTGTTTAAATCTTTTGAATAGAGTTATTTAGTGAAAACTTACATTATGATTTGTAATAAGCTTGCCTGGTATTTTATCCCATCCTTTTAAGACATTTTCAGTTATTTAAATATTATTCGTCGTGCAGAGCTGCGCTACGAACGAACGAGCCGCTGCCGCGGCGCATTCAAACTGCATTAAATGAAACCAATCATACCGCAAAGAAGCGGGCAGGTAATAGTGAACAAAAATTATTTCTTTCAGCTTTCGGAATTGCAGAGCAGAGCAGCAGATTTTATTATGTGTTTTACAGGTTGACACGGGCTGCGGATAATATATTATTAACAGTGCAAAAAGATAATTTACCTTCATAACACAAAAGAAATCTTGCTGGGCGTAGTTCTGGTCTGGCAAACTTTATAGTAAAAACATATTTTTCTATGATTATAGTCTCATGTTCTCGTGTTAGTCGTGGTACTTATTGGTGTTTTACTGTTAGCAAAAATCCACTGCAAAATTTTGATGTTGAACAAACATTGCGTACTGTAACATCAGTATTGATAACGAAATAATTTTCAGTAACCTTTTCAATAACTGTAAAGTCAGGAAGATATGTTGAACATTATGGCGAGTTACAGTAACGAAAAAATGTTCCTTTAATGGAAAGCCAGATCCAGAACAATAAGAACATAATATATTTTGTTTTGTTGAAAATTAATGATCCAAAGAAAGTCACAGCACAGTATCCCCAAAAAGTATTTCGGGTCACTTATCGTAGCAACATATTTTACCTCATATATTAGTTGTTACGCGAGCAATAATAAAACGAAACAAATAGAGAGCCAGCGAAACAGCGGAGAGTTTCTTCTATTTCTGTCCTTGTGGACGCCCTCACCCAGGCGACTCACCCCTGCAGGTGTTCACCGCATTCGTCTATGGGGCACAACCCGCTGCCTCTGGCAGGAGTCGCACGGTGGCAGCGCGAACACAGTGCTGGCTGTGGCTGACGCAATCTGCTCTCGAACCCGTGGCTGCAGCTGGCGATGCCCTGTCGCCTGGCCGTCTGGCATGACCCTGGTATCGGGGTGGTGTTGATGGAATCCGAATGCCTCTGTCTCAGAATCCGCTATTGTTTGTATGGCTCTGGTGCATGCCTGCAACATTTAATAAAACTTCACACCTGGTGATACAGCTCACAACAAGAGTCTCGCTCTGGCTTGATGACATCGTCCTGCCTGCTATATCTATTACTGCTGCGCTGTGCTGTTTTACTGAGTGTGGCTGATCCTTCTCAAAATCTTTTTGCGTAGCCTACAAGTTATTCTGACCCACATCCCTCCATACCGCGCTTACCGAGGTAGCTTGATGCGGTGCTACACTGTGGCTCCTTACAAACTGTTCCAAGTATTACTAAAACTAGGGAGTGACACTAAAAACACATTTTTCTTTCTTTCCGCTTCGGAAATTTTCTTTCATACCTCTATGAGTTTTTATGGTGCAAGTAGATGAACAATGGTGGTGAGTTCCACCCTTCACTCACGGACATCTTTTCCTTCCAGCCATTATACGCCTTCACTCACTCATGGGAACTATTTTTCTTGCATTATTGCTATTAAAATCCACGTGAAAGATTCTTAAACTGTATTCTTACGTATACTATAGTTCACTATTTAGTATTTAATATGTTTACCACGAATAGCCTATACAACTACGTGGGTGTATATATACATCCCTACTACCGGTCACACACAAGATCCTCTCTAAAGCTTTGCTAAACAGACTAGAATGCCAGACCGACCACTTGATTGGGGAATACCAAGCAGGCTTCCGTAAAGGGCGGTCTAGTGCTCAACAAATTTGGAACCTGAAAATGATTTTACAACACAAACAGAACCTGATCATTACCTTTGTCGACTTCAAAAAGGCGTACGACTCTATCGACCGGAAAACTCTCTTCAAAATTCTAGCAGAATACAAAGTGGACAACAAAACACGGACTATTATAGGGCAAACCTTGACCAACACGACCTCTAAGGTAAAGTTCTGTTGGGAACTATCAGAGCCCTTTGAAATTCGCACAGATGTCCGACAAGGCGATGGCCTCTCACCTCTCCTTTTCAATGTACTGTTAGATAAGATAATAAAAGAATGGGAAACATCACGACAAGAGATAACCCTAGGAAACCTACAGATTAAATGCCTGGCTTTTGCAGACGATTTAGCGATTGTCACGAAAGGTATAAACGAAACAAAAGACGCTATTGAAAAACTACACGAAATCGCTTTCAAAACTGGACTGCAGATCTTTTACGAAAAGACACAGTTTATGAGCACAAAGAAACTCTCATCTCTGACCACAAAGTACGGCACGATTTACAAAACAGCAAACTTCAAATACCTTGGTGAAACACTACAAATGAGCGGACATAACAGAGACTCAATCGAAGAAAGAAAAACTAAACTGGACGAGGCATACAAAGTAGTGCGGAATCACTACAACAAGAAGTCTATCTCACAAAAAGCCAAATTACGCCACTACGACACGGTGGTGCTCCCCGAGGCACTATATGCAGCAGAGACCACATTAATCCTAGGGCATACACGTATCAGACAACTAGAAAAAGTAGAACGGAAAATACTTAGGAAAATATTTGGCGCAACTAACAACAATGGAATATAGATCAAGAAACCTACAGAGGAACTATACAAACATACGGAGACAATCACAGAAAAGAGTAGAAAACGAAGACTGCAATTGTATGGACACCTATACAGAATGCCATCACACAGACTAACCAAACAGATCTTTGACTGGGTAATCACTAGAAACAACAAATGGGTGGCGGAGTTATAAACGACCTGAACCAACTCAACATAACAGCAGACACAATAAACGTCAGAATAAAATTCAGAAACATCATTAAGAAAAGCAAACTACATGAGATACACTGTGACAAACGAACAGGCGTAAAATGGACTGAAGAGCGCAAGCAAGATCACAGCCGGAAGATGAAACAAATATGGGCAACCAGATGAAGCCGAAGACACGAAGCCGACAAGAAGCATGGACAGAGGACCGGAAACAGAAACACAGTGAGCGAATGAGGGAAGTTTGGGCAGCAAGGAAGGCAGCAAAAGGAATTGGCCATGTAGTTTAGTCCAACTGCGCTCTTTAAGGGCAAAATACCAATTTTATATGTATGTATATTAAAAGCCAAATCATACAAAAACAGTGCAACTGAGGCGGCAAAAAAACGACCAATTTTAATTTTAACTTTTTTTTTTGTTGGTCATACTCTTCAACAGTTCCAACTACTTTCTTTTAGATTTTTTTGTGTTTCTCTTCAGTAATCTAAAGATCTGAACATTTTAATACATCTTATATTGTCGAGAGCATTAACAGGATGCACAAAAGTAGGAGCGTATCCTGATTTTTCCATAATCTACCTTGCATTAGTACGTGGAATTTCAGTACTGATACTGGTATTGTTAAATCCGTTGTCTAGGGGTGGCGTCTTTGGCTAGTAATTAAAGTGTCCTCGTTCCTGGGGTCCAGCTTCACCATTGCTTAAATTCCGGCAAAAAACTGTTCTCCCAGTGTCAAAGGGAGTGGAGCAGCGGACACAGGTTCAGGCCACTCTCTTACTCTTGGGGTGGAAGCAGCCCCTAAAAGAATCAGCAATAATCAACGGCATCAGGGTGCAGAAGGCAACAGCACTACTGCATTAAATATAAATAACGTTTATCCGCAGGACATGTGGCCTGTAATTGAAAAAATGTCATGATGGTCTCTGTATTGGCAAAAGATTACGGACTAGCTCCCATTTGCCACTCAGAGAGGTGTCTGCCAAGGAGAAGGTGACCAGGAGAAAAAGACTGAATGACCAACGAAACGATAACGTTCTACGAGTCGCGACATGGAATGTCAGAAGTTTGAACGTCGTAGGGAAGCTACAAAATATGGGTACGGAAACGCAGCTCTTTAATCTAGATGTACGGGTGATTGTAAGTGAAGTGAAATGGAAAGAAGATAAGGATTTCTGGTCACACGAGTGTAGATTAATACCAACAGCAGCAGAAAACGATATAAAGAGAGTAGAATTCGTTATCAACAGGAAGGTAGGGCAGAGAGTGTGTTGCTGTGAACAGTTCAGTGATAGGGTTGTTCTTAGAATCAATAGGAAACCAACATCGACATCAATAGTTCAGGTACACAGGCAACGTCGCAAGCAGAGCATGAAAAGATGAGAGAGAGTATGAGAACACTGAACGCGTAATTCAGTACGTAAAGTGAGATAAAAGAGAAAACTAACAGTCATCAGGGATTGGAGTACGAGTGATGGCGAGGGAGCAGAAGAAATGGTTACAGAAGAATATGGACTTGGTAGTAGAAGGTGGAGAAAGACAAATTTAGTTCTGGAATAAATATTAGTTAGTAACAGCGAATACCCTGCTCAGGAATCTCAAGAGGAGGAGGTATACTTGGGAAAGACCGGGAGATACTGGTGGATTTCAGTTAGATTACATGACGGTCAGGCAGAGATTCCGAAATTAGGTACTGGGTTGTGTGGCGTAGCCAGGGGCAGACATACACTCAGATCACAATTTAGTAGTGATAAAGAGTAGGCTGAAGTTTGAGAGGCTGGTCAGGAAGAATCAAAATTCAATAAAGTGGGATACGCAAGTACTAGGGAATGAAGAGACGGCTGAAGTTCTCTGAGGCTATAGATACTGCACTAATGAAAAGCTTAGTAGGCAGTCCAGTTGAAGAGGAATTGACTTCTCTAACACACCAGTTGCGAAGGAAAACGTCGATATAAGATAACTGCAAAGAAACCATGGGTAATAGAAGAAATGCTTCAGTTGAGTGACGAAAGAAGAAAGTACAAAAATATGTCAGTAATACAGAAATATAAATCACTTTGAAACTAAATAAACGGGAAGTTCAGAGGAGCTAAGGTGAAATAGCTACACGAAAAATGTGAAGAAATCGGAAAAGAAATTATGGTCGGAGGAACTGACCTTGCTTATAGAAAAACCAAAACAACTTTCGGTTAAGTTAAAAGCAATGGAAGTAACGTTAAGAATGCAACGAGGATTCCACTGGAAAAAAGGAGAGAAGATAGGTAGAAAGAGTACACCGAAGGCCTCCATGAAAGGGAGGACTCGTTTGATGACGTGGTAGACGAAAAAACGGGAGTGGACAGGGAAGAGACTAGGGGTCCTGCATTAGAACTGAATGTAAAAGAGTTTTGGACGACTTAAGATCACATAAGGCAGAAGGAGTGGACATCATTCCATCGGAATTCCTTAAATCCTTGGAATAAGTGGCAATAAAATGACTGTTCACGTTAGTGTTTGGAATTAATGAGTCTGGAGATATACCATCAGATATTCGGAAAAACATCATCCACACAAATCCAAATATTCCAAGAGCCGACAATTATGAGCGTTATCGCACAATCAGCTTAAATGCTCATGTATCCAACTTGCTGACAAGAGTAACATGCAGAAGAATGGTAAAGAAAGTTGAGGTTGTGTCAGTTAGATGACGATCAATTTGGTTTTACGAAAGATAAAGGCAGAGAGGCAGTTCTGATGTTGCGGATGATAATGGAAACACGACAGAAGAAAATCAAAGATATGTTCATGGGATCTGTCGTCCTGGGAAATGCGTCCGACAATGTAAAATGTTGCACGATATTCGAAATTCTGCGAGCAATAACGGTAAGCTATAGGGAGAGAGGAGTAATATATAGTATGTATAAGAACCAAGAGGGAACAATAAAAAAGGAGGACCAACAACAAAGAGCAAGGAGCGAAAAGGCTTTAAGACGGGGACGTAGTCTTTCGCTCCTACTGTTCAATGTTTGCATCGAATAAGCTATGACATAATTAAAAGCAAGCTTCCAGAGCGCGATTAAATTTCAGGGTGAAAGGATATCAATGATAAGATTCGCAGATAATATTCCTATCCTCAGTGAAATTGAAGAAGAATTTTAGGATGTTTTGAATGGAATGAGCAGTCTAATGAGTACAGAATATGGACTGAGAGTAAATCGAAGAAAAACGAAAGTAATGAGAAGTAGCAGAAATGATAACAGCGAAAAACTTAACATAACGAGTGGTGATTACGAAATGGATGAAGTTAAGTAATTCTTCTACCTAGGCAGCAAAGTAACCAATGACCGACGCAGCAACGAGGACATATAAAGCGCACTATAAATGGCAAAAATGGCGTTCCTGGTCAATGAAAGTCTACTAGTAGCTAACAGGTCATAATTTGAAGAACAAATTTATGAGAATGTACCTTTGGAGCATTGTATGCTAGTGAAACGTGAGCTGCGGGAAAACTAGTACAGAAGAGGATCGAAACATTTGAGATGTGGTGTTACAGACGTTTGTTCAAAATTAGGTTGATTGACAAGCTAACGAATGAGATAGTTCTGCACAGAATCTGAGAGGAAAGGAATATGTGGAAATCACTGACAAGGAGAAGGAACAGGATGGTAGGACATCCGTTAAGACATCAGGGAATAACTTCCGTGGTACTAGAGGGAGCTGTAGAGGGTGAAAGCTGTAGTGGAACACAGAGACTGGAACACATCCAGCAAATAATCGAGGACCTTGGTGCCAAGCGCCTCTGAGAAGAAAAGATTGGCACAGGAGAGGAATTCGTGGCTGGCCGCATGTAATCGGTCAGAAGACAGATGACTTAAAAAACAAAGTAGCTTACAGTCAGTATATAATTCCAGATACTTAAACTCGGCAACGTTGTCTCGAGGATAATTTATTCTGTTGACCTGGTATCAGTAAAGGTCTGGGTTTTTGTCAATTGCCAGAATAGAGCGCAAGCTTCCTTCTTGGCTGTTTATTCAATCATGGAAACTTTTCTTCGTATATGTTTGACATAGAGGAGAGATTCCTTTTTCATCAGAAAAACAGTGAAATCTACCTCTTTATTGTATAATCGAGCAACTGTTCACATAGGTGAATCAAGTAGCCCCGTGTTAGGAGCACGCGAACACAGTTTCTTGTTCACACTTCGATACAAACGAGGCGACTCAACTCAGCTTTCAAACCCGAAGATACACCTGTGCCAAAGATAGACTCCTGGAAGTTACATTGGTATGAAAAAATATAGACTATGACAGAAATTTTTGCACATCAAAAGGTAGAAATTTATGCTGTTTTTTTTTTCAAAATCTCATTTGTGATTTGTGTCAATATATTCAATTACTGTTTTTATCAAATCCTCTTTAAATAAAATGTGAAGTTACAGTTTTAAACACGACTGTTTCACAGCAAGCGTATATTAGTTTCGACGTAGGAGTCGCGCAGTCCACCGGTTGCAAATAACTGTTTCTTACAATGACCTACGTTTCGACACCTCTAAGGTTGTCTTCATCGGATTGAAATTTTGAGAAAACGTAAAACTACATTGCGAGAAAGAAATGGTCAGAATAATGAGCAGATAAGCTCAAGTCAGAAAATAAAATAAAACTCGTTCCAGCTTTAGGCACGTGCGCCTCACTAAGAACAACATGTTGTTCAAAAAATTTCATTCTGATGAACAGATCCGTAGAGGTGTCGAAACCTAGGTCAGTGTACCAAACAGTTATTTGCAACCGGGTGCCTGTTGTATTCCTGTGTTGAAAATGGAAACTACACGGATGACACTTCTTCTCTGAGGTACAAACACATAAAAAAATTACTCAAGCAAGTTTATATAAGAAACTAGCCTGTAAACAATTGAAAGTTGAGCAGAAATAAAGGGCTAACTTGCCAAAAAGAAAAAAAAGAAAAACACTCGTAAGTTCACAAAAATGGTTCAGGCAACCTCGCTTAAGGGGGGTAGGATGTCAAACTGGACGACCTGGAGGAGGAGAGAGACCACAGTAATTTTTAATTTCCACTGTCTATACTTTTAAAAATAAATTCATAAAACTTCGTCAGAATGAACAGAAATGATTCAGGATTTACACTTATAGTGGTGGAAGTTCAAAAATATAAGAAAATAATTCTTTTTTTTTACATTTGTATTTCACCTTTTTTTCACTCACCATTGGCTGCATTTGTTGCTATAGGTACACGTTTCTTCATAAGTAAGAGCGATTTTTCGATGAATTTTGCACAGTGTACAAATCATACGTACAGGTGTATGAAACTCTAGAATTTTCCAAATCTATTAAGAGCTGTGGTAAAAATTGAGATAAATAATTACAAAATTTGAGTTTTTTCTAAACATGAAGTTTAAAATGTAACAGCACATTCATTTTTTCGTAAATTAAATAATTTTTAGAGTTTCATACAACTGTAAGTATGGTTTGTATGCTGTACAAAATTCATCGAAGAATCTCTCTTACTAATGAAGAAACGTGTACCTATAGCAACAAACGCAGCCAATAGAAGTGAAAAAATGATGAACTTTTACACGTAAAAAAAATTATTTTGTTATTTTTTTGAGCTTCCATTGCTATGATTGTGAATCCTTAATCCTTCTTGGTCATGCTGACAAAGTTTTATGAATTTGTTCGTAAAAGTATAGACAGTGGAAATTAAAATGTCCTGTGGTGTCTCTCCGCTCCAAGACGGCCCGTTTGACGTCCTACCCCCCTTAAGAAAGCAAGTAATCGATGGCTTCAATACAGGTCACAGCCTAGGATCGTTATAACAAGCACGAACAATACCTGCTTCCACAGACCGAAGACTGCAAGCGTTACATGATCTTCGAGCATGATGGTGCAGCCCCACAAATGGAGACTGAACGTGCGATATTTGCTGAATAACATATTTCCTTAGAGGTAGACGTGTCGTGATGGTCCCATCACACGGTCGTCGTGCTCATCCAGTGTCACGTTGTTACACTCCTTTTTGTGTGGTTATATCAAGGATCGCGTGCGCACAGCACCAGTGAATTACACTTTTACACTTCGCGGGCGAATCAACAAAACAATCAAAACTCTAGATGTTCAATACTGACTTAAACGTGGGCAGAACACGAATATCGACTTTATGTTCAACGTGTTGGGCTCTCGTTGAAACTATGGCATAAGAGAAAAAAAATATTTGAGAGCTTCTAAGCGTTTTACAACAAACGACGCAGCTGGTCTCTAATGCTTTACAAGTTATGACTTTTTGAAATGGTAGCAGGACTTTACGGACACCATTTACAATGGTGGCAGGTAAATGGTCACATAGTCTTTTTCGAACATAAATATACTCTAAAACTCACCCAACCGGGTTTACTGTCGAAAGAACGTCACTACGTCGCACCAGCTAGGTATTTGGGGAAACACAGTGTTCTTTGGTGACGCAAAAAAAATTGTAGTTTAGGTAGACAGTCGGAATTGGGAAGAGAATATCGCCAGCGTACATGACGTGACAGCGGTACAGCTTTCGGAATCCGTTCATAATTTCTTTTGACTTAGCGCTCGATGAACACCCGCCATCAACTGAGACAACGCGCGCGCGGCGTTGGCGGTCAGGGCCGACAGTTAAGTAGGAAACAAGTGGGGGAAATTAATATTCTGGCAGGCGGGAAGCGAGCGGCAGTCCCGACGCCGATTCTAATAAAGAACGAGTGACGCGCCTCTCGCCTTAACGTTCCTTCCCGATGGGTGTACTTTTCTTAACGGCCTGGAATAACGGCAGCCTAGAGAGGTCTAATCCCCCGTCCTTCGCAGAAAGGAAAAAGATATCGTATCCCGGTAGAGTGAGCGCCGGAATCGTGGCCGAAGCGAGCGAGCGAGGTAAGGATACCCAGAAACGAGTAAGTGTTCGGTGCCCTAAATTAGGGGGCGCCGGCTAGCTGGCACGCGCCGGCTACGCCCGTTTACTGTTTACCTTTCCCCGTGACGGCTAATACCTTTTGTCAGCCATTATCGCCGGCAGACCGGGAGAGAGTGAATGAGTGAGAGAGAGGGAGAGAAAGAGAGAGAGAGACCTTCCAATAAAAATTCCAAATCCTGGCGCCGTATTAATAATCCGGACGCGACTCGTCTCTCCCCCTCCCCCCCCCTCCCCCTGCGCCCCGCCCAGAAAGCGCCCCCGCAGCTGTCACAAGGCGGCCGGGAGGCAACGGGGTGAGCGGACGCACGTCAAAAGTAAATACCCGGAGGAGTAACTCGGCCGTTTTTACAATCTGGCGCCTTTGGGCGTCCGGATCGCCTTCCCGGCGGGTCGACGTCTCGCGCCGCGGGGAGTCCCCCTAACGACGCCCGGGCGCACCACACCGGGCGCTGTACTCTGGCCGGAGTGAATGGCTGGAAGGAGCCGGGCGGCCACGCGAGACCGTGGAAAGGAGAGAGAGACGCGCAGAGAGCAGGCCGCAGATAAGAATCGCGCGCCCGGCATACATTTTATAAATTAAGAGCCCGCGCACCCATTAATTTATACGGCGGCGGGCCCGTCTTCGAGAGATTTTTAAGTATTGCCGTAAATTAGCCCCGTCCGGCGGCAGGGTGGTCCGTATTTCAAAACGCGCGCGCCGGGTCGCGCCCCCGCCGGACCGAGGCTGCCCGCAACAAAAGACAAATCGTATAACTTGGTAACCATTAGTATGGGCGCTCCCTTCAAAGTCGCGGTGTGGCCGAAACAGGGCAACACGATCGCCCACGACATTGCTGTGTTCTCACCGGCCTTCTGTTCACGAGAAGCAATAAGCTTGCCACCCACTGGCTGAGCAGTCCCAAGTCACTTGCTATAAATCCACAACCCGTCCACTGTAGAAGAGTATCTCGAAAGGAGTTCTTGAGAATCAGGCACACGAAAAAAAATCATCCGGAAACTCTACAGTATAACGTTAACTTACCCGTAAACGCCTGGAAAAACACTAGCAATTTTCATAAATTTCACGTAGCTCTGATCGAAAAAATGTGAACTGTTAAGAGGATGAAAATTGTGAGATAGCAGATTTTGCGTTAGCAGAAGAGCCTACACCGAGTTACTAGTGGAGGCCGAAATGCACGCGTTTTAGCTCACGCAGCCTTGCGTGAGGAGGGAAGAACTATACTGACGTGAGGTCTGGAACATGACAAGGAATGAGAATTCAGAAAGCGGACATAATTAGTTTGATACTTAACTTTAATCCATTAACGACTAACGTCGCTCTTGATGGTACATGATTCACAATATTATCTGTTCAGAATACATTCTTGAAGTAATTATAGTAACTGAATATGCCGCCCTGCTAGGTCGTAGCAAATGACGTAGCTGAAGGCTATGCTAAACTGTCGTCTCTGTAAATGAGAGCGTATGTAAACAGTGAACCATCGCTATCAAAGTCGGCTGTACAACTGGGGCGAGTGCTAGGGAGTCTCTCTAGACTAGAGCTGCCGTGTGCCGGCGCTCGGTCTGCAATCACTGATAGTGGCGACACGCGGGTCCGACGTATACTAACGGACCGCGGCCGATTTAAAGGCTACCACCTACCAAATGTGGTGTCTGGCGGTGACACCACAGCAGAAGTACTTCTTGCTGAACATTTTGATATGTAGTTAATAAGGTTGGGTCTCATATGGGCTTTACAATAGATTTCTGTGGAGCTAAGTAATTTACATGTTGTAGATGTCCGATAGTACTTGTAATCGATGCACTGATTGACTATCTTACTTACGTGGTTGAAGCTTACAGACACAACAACACGTCCGTACAAAAAACAGATCACAATCATGTTATTTCAGTCACAAACTTTTATTCTAGAAATACTGACATCTGATAATCATAATTAAGGTTACTTTTATATACGTGATTGGTATGTAGTTTTCTTCCTGTAGGCAGTGTGTTAGTGGACGTAGTCTACTTCACTCCAAATAGTATCTTGAAACATCTCCAAAACAATTCGAACTTCCAACTCAAATAGATTTTCTGTGCATGAAATAAACATGTCAGAAAAATTAACTCTCAGGAAATTCAATTCAGAACTATACAGGGTGAGTCACATTACCGCTCGATATATTTCGTAAACCACATCAAATACTGACGAATCGATTCCACAGACCGAACGTGAGGAGAGGGGCTAGTGTAATTGGTTAATACAAACCATAAAAAAATGCACGGAAGTATGTTTTTTAACACAAACCTACGTTTTTTTAAATGGAACCCCGTTAGATTTGTTAGCACATCTGAACATATAAACAAATACGTAATCAGTGCCGTTTGTTTCATTGTAAAATGTTAATTACATCCGGAGATATTGTAACCTAAAGTTGACGCTTGAGTACCACTCCTCCGCTGTTCGATCGTGTGTATCGGAGAGCAGCGAATTACGTAGGGATCCAAAGGGAACGGTGATGGACCTTAGGTACAGAAGAGACTGGAACAGCACATTACGTCCACATGCTAACACCTTTTAATTGGTCTTTCTCACTGACGCACATGTACATTACCATGAGGGGTGAGGTACACGTACACACGTGGTTTCCGTTTTCAATTACGGAGTGGAATAGAGTGTGTCCCGACATGTCAGGCCAATAGATGTTCCATGTGGTGGCCATCATTTGCTGCACACAATTGCAATCTCTGGCGTAATGAATGTCGTACACACCGCAGTACATCTGGTGCAATGTCGCCCAGGCTGCCACAATACGTTGTTTCATATCCTCTGGGGTTGTAGGCACATCACAGTACACATTCTCCTTTAACCTACCCCACAGAAAGAAGTCCAGAGGTGTAAGATCAGGAGAACGGGCTGGCCAATTTATGAGTCCTCCACGTTCTATGAAAAGCCCGTCGAATATCCTGTCAAGGGTCAGCCTAGTGTTAATTGCGGAATGTGCAGGTGCACCATCATGCTGATACCACATACGTCGACGCGTTTCCAGTGGGACATTTTCGAGCAACGTTGGCAGATCATTCTGTAGAAACGCGATGTATGTCGCAGCTGCTTGGGCTCCTGCGATGAAGTGAGGACCAATGAGGTGGTCGCCAATGATTCCGCACCATACATTTACAGTCCACGGTCGCTGTCGCTCTACCTGTCTGAGCCAGCGAGGATTGTCCACGGACCAGTAATGCATGTTCCGTAGATTCATTGTCCCGTGGTTTGTGAAACCCGCTTCATCGGTAAACAGGTAGAACTGCAACGCATTCTCTGTTAATGCCCATTGACAGAATTGCACTCGATGATTAACGTCATCACCATGTAATTGCTGATGTAGCGACACATGAAACGGGTGAAAACGGTGACGATGCAGTATGCGCATGACACTACTTTGACTCAGTCCACCGGCTCTCGTAATGTCCCGTGTACTCATGTGTGGGTTCATGGCAACAGCAGCTAACACACCAACTGCACCCGCTTCTCCTGTGACGGGCCTGTTACGGACCCGTTTGCGTGCTACGACCATACCTGTTGCATACAGTTGGCAGTAGATGTTTTGCAATGTGCGGCACGTTGGATGCTCTCTGTCCGGGTACCGTTCTGCATACACCCTGCAGGCTTCAGCTGCATTTCGTCGACACTAGCCAAGATGAGTATCATCTCCGCCTTTTCAGAGTTAGAATACACCATGGTCACAGTTCCTACAACACTACACTATCACAGACGTCTGGTAACACGGTGTACTACAGTTGGTCTGCGTGCGGAAACGAATTCAGAATAACAATAGCAGCAAGCTCTACATGCGGCTACATGCGGACAGTGCGACAGCTAGACCAAACCACAACAGTGCACTACAGCTACACTCGTAAACACGGTCGTCATCGTAAACATGTCCCTGCGGATGCTGATCGCCGACCGTGGCCCGTGTTTGTTACAAAACGCAACTGAACGTCGGAGGTTTCAAGCGTCAACTTTAGGTTACAATATCTCCGGATGTAATTAACATTTTACAATGCAACAAACGGCACAGATTACGTATTTGTTTATATGTTCAGATGTGCTAACAAAACTAACGTGGTTCCATTTAAAAAACGTAGGTTTGTGTTAAAAAAACATACTTCCGTGCATTTTTGTATGGTTTGTATTAACCAATTACACTAGCCCCTCTCCTCATGTTCGGTCTGTGGAATCGGTTCGTCAGTATTTGAATTGGTTTACGAAATATATCCAGCGGTAACGTTAGGTGACTCACCCTGTATATGATCTATATCTCTGTTGTTGCTAGCAAGTTCCTGCTGTACAATCTTCTTGGTGTACTTATTCATCATATTCTCTCTTCCTTTCCTTGTTTCTCCCTGCTATTCTGGCCTCCTTAGTTGATTCATGGGCTCAAAAATGGCTCTGAGCACTATGGGACTTACCTTCTGTGGTCATCAGTCCCCTAGAACTTAGAACTACTTAAACGTAACTAACCTAACGACATCACACACATCCATGCCCGAGGCAGGATTCGAACCTGCGACCGTAGCGGTCGCGCGGTTCCAGACTGTAGCGCCTAGAACCGCTCGGCCACTACGGCCGGCCTCATGGGCTCACTTTTCAGTATTGGCTAATCCAGTGGTATCACCTCACACCAAAGATTCGCTTATACTGAACTCAGAATACATTCCTACCAACTCCAGAACTTCACACCAGTACCAAAATAATGTTCTGGAAGGATAGAAGCTTTCGAGAACGACAAAACAGCAAAAACTCAAAGCATAGAAATGTTTATAAGCAAGACAACCTTCCAAAACCAAGGATATGTTAGAGGAAACGAAAGATTATTGTAAAGGGTATCTTCTAACAGGGCTGTCATCTCGAGAGACAGTTGTATAGTGTACCTCTCTCGAAAGGAAGATAACGTTGACATGTGAAAACAGCCGAAACATGGGTGTACCCGCATGCGAAAGATCTCTAAGTTAGGTTTTATATACCTGCCTGGCATATAGTACAATTCTTTTAACCAGCATTTTGTTCAAAAAACTCTAACCCTCGTTTTAGGATCAAAAACAAAATAAAATTTTGGAAGCGAATTCACAAGCAAGTGACCTTAAACCGGAAGCATCAGCAGATACGCTTTCAGCTTCACCCCTCCGTTTTGTTTTACGGCTGAATACTGTACTCCGGTGTGGTTGAACGGCCCTCGCGTAAATAAGATAGACAGCTCATTAGAACCATAAGAGCTGTCTCTGGGTGCATAAGATCTACGCCCCTATACCGGCTCACAACGCTCTGTCACATAGGCCTTCCTCTGTTTGGGAAACAAGAAGCCCTGTCAAAATAATATTCCAAAATAATGAATAATCTTCAACTTCCCATCCATGAAGATATACCCGGGTTCACAAACAACAATCTTCGTTCCTCGAATCCAACGCTGGGATTGGCCAAACAGCTTGATGATGGCAACTTCAGCACTAACAGAGAGTGGCGTGAGATCTGGACTGCGAATGCTCGAACTGCTGACCCTATGCAGAGACCCAAGGGATTTGAGCTTCCACAAAGAATACAAATCGCATCTGAACTGGACACGGAGTGTCTGCATATAACCTACACAAGTGGTTAAGCCGTTCAGCCCAAGCTGTGGTAGTGGAGTATCGAACCAGACCAGACGGTATATTGTCAAAGAGTGTAAATTGAGAGCCTATCTGGGTGTTCGAAAAACTTTTCTATAGCTGCACCATCAAGCCTTGACTGGATAAGGAGACTGAAGTACCATATAAGAACTGTTTTTTATGTAGCACTTGTACTTATGTATTATTTATTCATGTTTTTTTATATATTCTGGACTTGATACGTAGTGATATATGTTAAATAAACATGAAATGTAGGAGATCAGGCTTTTTGTGTCCCAAGCGTTTCTTTTACTCTCACAGAGTTTGTGAAACTAAAATGAGAAATAAATTGTGATGAAAACAGGATGTATACCAATATAATGAGGAGGATAGGGTGTACTTGGAAAACGACTGAAGACGCGTGAAGATTCCAGTAGTATTACATCGAGGTCATACAAAGATTCCGAAATCGGATACTGGCTTGTAAGGCGTATCCGGGAACAGATATAGACTTCGACTATAACTTACTAATGATGAAGAGTAGATTGTAGTTTAGGGGGAGTGAGCGGAAGAGTCACTGTGGAAATAAGTGGGACACTGCATTTCTGAGGGTTCATAAAACGCCTTTTTTTCTTCATCGTTGTAAATGATATTGCGATAACGATTATCATGTTAGGCAGTTCCGTTGAAGAGGAATGGACTTCTCAGAGAAGAATCACAGAAGTGGGATGGAGAAACTAATATACAAGGAAGGTAACAGGAAAGATACCTTGGGTAACAAAAGAAATACGTCAATTGAGCGACTAAAGAAGGAAGTACAAAAATGTTCAGGTAAACACAGAGGACTATAAATCACGTAACAATATAATAAATACGAAGTGCAAGGCGAAATTGCCAAGGAGACATGACCGTAGGATAAATGCCAATAAATCGAAAGAAAAATAATCGTCGGAAGGAATGATTCAGCGTACGGAAAAGTCAAAATAACCTCTGGTGAAATGAAAAAAAATTAGAAGTATAAAAACAAATAGTGAACAGTGGCGTGCGAAAATGTGTGGTGTGCAAAACAAAAGAAATGCATAGTGCTGCAGAAAATATCAAACCACAACTACCAGTGTCTAAAGAAAAAAAACAGAAACTATGTGCTAGCAGACGGCATTTCCCGATGTAGGCGAGAAATCAAGTGGAAATCGCCACCGCTGATGATGCTTTACCTCAATAAAGCGAAACGCATCTGGTGAAAAAAAACACGCATTTTTGTAGCTGCAACGACAGAATATAAATACCCTCAAGAGTATAATTTTATACTTCTGAACATTTAAATCAGGCTACCAGTCTTTGCAACCCTTTAACGTTATCAACATGTGACTAAACATTTACTTAGCGTTTGTGACCGAGGTTATCTAATAGTTGTAGCAGTCGAAATCGCGTGTTTGATCCAACTGTTTCCAAAACTATCACCCTTGGAATTTGTCCACAATACCTCTTAACAATGCAATACACCAGGGCGCAGTCATCGCAAAAGCATTTAATTAGTACAGAACCATCACTCGAAGAATACGAAGAGCGGTACTAGTCAGCAAATATTTCATTTTTCTTCCGATGTCGTGAACACGACCACAGCAGTGTGAGATGTCCGTGGTTTTATGTCAACGTGTTGGCATGGAAACCAGCAGTCCAGCTCACAGCAGGCGGCATCCAACTGCCAACGCAGACTGCTGCACATTCGTTGCTGTCGTCCAGCGTTAAACCAACGTGGCAGCAAAAGATAGAAAACCCACAACGAACGCATGGAAGCTCGGTGGTACCCCGAGGGTGTGCTGTGTGAGCATTTACCAGCTCCGCATTCCGGAACGGCCAGTGCTGTCATCTGAAAGCGGTATGCAGGGTGTGGGGTCAATGCAACTCTCTCCTGCCCGTTGTCAATGTCCCAAGCCTTGAAGAAACTACTAAAGTGGAAGCAAGAGAATGAGCGGACCCTGTTACAAGCCTTTCAATAAGCAAAATGACTTCTGGCAGTACTGGGAAATGAACCTCGGTGTTCTGTACAACAGACACCCAGATCATTCTGCTATGGAGGTAGATGCTTAGGTCCACTCCTACTCACAATACATATAAATGTTAACGTCATAAGCTCGATGAAGATTTTCGCGGTTGGTGCTTTTTCATAAGCAACAGTCGCCGAGCAGGAAAACTGCAGATAATGCAGAAAGACTATCAGAGATTGGCAACTGATTCTTGACATAAACAAGTGTCATACATTGCCCTTAAATAGGCGGCAAGACAAGTTATTGTTACATTACAGGATCACGAAAACAATCACACCCATTAAATATTTGGAATTATGAACAGAATACTTTACGTACTGTACGAATTATAGTGGAATGGTCTCGTAAAAATAACAGTAGGAAAGGCAGATACCAGACTGAATTTCATTGGAAGTATCCTCAGGTAGCGTAATCCACCCACGAACAACGTATCTTATAAAACCTCGTTCTGCTTATACTTGTGTAATGTTTCTGTGTCTGGGACCTTAAACCAGGTCGGAATGCTAGAGGAAATTGAGTGGACCCAATGTAGACCAGTGCGTTCCGTCACAGCTTCGATTGCTAAGCGCAAAATTCGTGTTTGCTGATATTACCTGGCATGTTTATAAGACAGTCGTGGGCTCTTGAAATTTTTTAAGGCTGTCTACAAACGAGAATTTCTCTCTTGTCGCGTCTCCCGAAGCAGTTCGTTGGCCTAATTTATGTGTCACTTTCATGCCGAAAAAAAAAAACCTTGATGAGTTGTGCACTCCTCCTTTCAATCTTTCGTTGCCACAACTGCGTAAGGGTCCCAGCCCGATAACATTACTCGAGAGTTCGCCAAAAACTGATCTCTTTCATGCGTCAATTACAATTTCTTACTATTCTTCCTGCTACTCTGCGTCTGGCACCTGCCTTCCCTACAGTTAAATTTATTTGGTCTTCATAACTCAAATCACGACTGAGCACTCGCAGGTTGGGTCTGATTCCAGTGAAAAACGAAATATGTGGCTAGGGCTTCTCGTCGGGTAGACCCGTCGCCTGGCACAGGTCCTTTTAGTTGACGACACTTTGGCAACTTGCACGTCGGCGTGTATGAGATGATTATGAAGACACCACAACAGCCAGTCCCTGAGCGGAGAAAATATCCGAGCCAACCGGGAATCGAACCCAAACCCTTTTGTATGGCATTCCGTCTCACTGACCACTCAGCTACCGAAGCGGACGTGTGTCCAGTGATTGATCACCGATCGAGTAGTAACAGTTTTGGGTCCATTCATGAGCATTTCATGACATTTTAAGTTCCTAATGACACCACCTTTCCCCCGCGAACAACATATAAAGGACCTCCACGTCTTTTCTCCATCTACAAGTGTAATCTACTAGCCACTGCGCGGAGTATGAAGGAAAATACTTCTAATCAATTTCTTTCCTAATGCTAAGGAAAGGCAAACCTTCGTTTCTAGCATTTGTAGACTTAGAGAAAGCTTTTAACAATGTTGACTGGAATACTTTCTTTCACATTCTAAAGGTGGCAGGGGGAAAATACAGGGAGCGAAAGGCTATTTACAATTTGTACAGAAACCAGGTGGCAGTTATAAGAGTCGAGGAACATGAAAGGGAAGCAGTGGTTGGGAAAGGAGTGAGACAGGGTTGTAGCCTCTCCCCAATGTTATTCAATCTGTATATTGAGCAAGCAGTAAAGGAAACAAAAGAAAAATTTGGTATAGGTATTAAAACCCATGGAGAAGAAATAACAACTTTGAGGTTTGCCGATGACATTGAAATTCTGTCAGAGACAGCAACGGATTTGGAAGAGCAGTTGAACGGAATGGACAGTGTCTTGAAAGGAAGATATAAGATAAATATCAATAAAAGCAAAACGAGGATAATGGAATGAAGTCGAGTTAAGTCAGATGATGCTGAGGGAATTAGATTAGGAAATTAGACACTTAAAGCAGTAAAGGAGTTTTGCTATTTAGGGAGCAAAATAACTGATGATGGTCGAAATAGAGAGGATATAAAATGTAGACTGGCAATGGCAAGGAAATCGTTTCTGAAGAAGAGAAATTTGTTAACATCGAGTATAGATTTAAGTGTCAGGAAGTCGTTTCTGAAAGTATTTGTATAGAGTGTAACCATGTATGGAAGTGAAACATGGACGATAAATAGTTTGGACAAGAAGAGAATAGAAGCTTTCGAAATGTGGTGCTACAGAAGAATGCTGAAGATTAGATGGGTAGATCACATAACTAATGAGGAGGTATTGAATAGAATTGGAGAGAAGAGGAGTTTGTGGTACAACTTGACTAGAAGAAGGGACCGGTTGGTAGGACATGTTCTGAGGCATCAGGGGATCACAAATTTAGCATTGGAGGGCAGTGTGGAGGGTAAAAATCGTAGAGGGAGACCAAGAGATGAATACACTAAGCAGATTCAGAAGGATGTAGGTTGCAGTAAGTACTGGGAGATGAAGAAGCTTGCACAGGATAGAATAGCATGGAGAGCTGCATCAAACCAGTCTCAGGACTGAAGACCACAACAACAACAACAATCCATTCGCGTACTGAGCGAAGGAAAAATGACCTATTATATGCCTCTTTAGGTACCCTAATTTCTCTCATCCTGTTCTCTTGACACTTGTGACGTATACACAATAGTGGAAGCATAATGGTCGCAAGGTCTCTCTTTATACAGGTCTTTTGTCCCAGGCACCTTCCTTATAGAAGCTATACACTCATGCTCTTTCGGGTCATATTGACTTGATATGGTATTTAAGGAGCATGACGAGTATAAAATGTCAAAATTTGTTAGAATCTTAAAAGTAAGTTTATTTGTTACACTATAAACAAATTTTACGGTATTGCATTCCAATACTCACAACATTGATGTAAGCTCTGGCCCTCAGAGAGCTCTTGCGGAACAGAGTTTTGCTTAGCTTATGAACAGTCAGGGAAAAATCAGAGTACAGCTTTACTTAGAATTCCACAGTTTTGGCAATGGCATCTAACGTGACGTTTACAGACATGTTTGTTACAGTTTGAACGCTTCACTGGTATCTTGTTGTCACAACTTGATGGACACAATTTGGATCTGGCACGTTTGCAGGTTTGGTTGTCACCGCTGGAACGTGGTGTTGATGGACTTCCTTTTGTATTCTTCTAACAGTGGCCACTGAAGGTTCATATCGTGGCAGCGTTTTTCTAGCTTCTATGTAAGGAATATTTAGGAGTCTCCCCAATTCATCGAGAAATATTCTTATTTTATAAATAACATTTTTTTCTACCCTGGATTTATTTCTATCCACAGCACTAAAGATTGCAGGCAGAAGTATCAGTAATGTTCTAGAAGATGATCGTTACCCAGCGGTTGATTTTCCTCGTGCATGTGTAGGTACCAATAAGCTGATCCAACGTGTCAACTCCTCCCTTACTTGCATTGTAGTCCAATATCATTTTTGGTTTCTTGTCTTCTCTGTTCCTTATGTCAACACAGTAGTGCATTTTGCTCATCAGGGCAACCTGTTTATTCTTCCTTGGAACGTAATATACGACAGCGGTATCCTTAGTAAAGAAGAGCTTTCAAGCGTGAACATCTTCTCTGTTTGATATATTATTGGCGAGTTAAGGCTTGTTTTTTTCTCACGTCCCCAGCGTTGTAAGATGTCATCCGAGAAGTCTTTGGCCTAATGCTTATGAAGTGACGAAATTGTCACTTGTGACATTTTGTCCTTTTAGCACATGGGTGAAATCCATGACGACCCCCTTACCTCCATTTTTCTAAGATCCTTGCTCAGGTAATTTTCTTGTGTGTCTTAAAAACATAAGAAATATCCCTATCACACAATGTCCACATTTTTACCCCATATTTTGAGGGTTTGGTCCCCTTAATACATGTCTTCAGGTCCATGACAACCCACTTACGTTGCAATCGTTGCATGGGCGAACGATCGCTTACGGATCGCTTCGTAGATTGCACATGTGTGGGCAAACCGTAGCGATAAGACGCTGATCGCTGGTCACATGGAAATCCTAGGCAGTTTGATGGAACACATGGGATTCGTGCACACAATACGGCTGCAAGGCTCGTTATGCAGCGGGTGAGACTTATTGCACGCTGGTAAAGTCAAGCGTGATGTCATTGTGACATTTTCACGCTGTATCGAAGTCGGAAGAAGCCACTAATCGACTTCTGTTATCGTTAGAGACGCTGAAGTGTGGTAGCCATTTTTGCAGATCAGTTGAAGAAACAGCACATTATACCTTCAATTGGTATATTCACTGAATTTTTGGAAGTTAGTGATGTCTTTATTTTCTTTGAAAATGTGAACTTGCCAATTTTTGGGAAAAAGATTAGCCCACAATACGGTTTTAAATGGTAAATTTGAGACTGAAAGAATCGACGTCACAGTGGCTCAGTGACTTAATGAAGGTTTTTTTCTGTTTTTTTTTTCCGTGAAAATCGAACATCGCCGCCAAGTAGCAATGTGATATGGAGTCCACGTTAGAGTCGACGCAAGTAGGGTATTACCTTCACAAATCATTGAGTTGTTAAAATTAAAACCTGAAATGTTTAACGTCAAAACATGTCCTTTATTGTCAATCAAAAACAAATGTCATTGAAGAAGACCCTCAGTGTGTTCCAGTCATTGGGATTGCGTATTGTTCTGGTGATGTCACTGTCGTTCTGTATAGGTCTCACTTGTGCAAGCGTGTTGCACAGCCGTGTGACATCTTCTGGTGTCCCAGTTTCTCCGCAAACGCATATTTCGTCGATAGCATCGATAGTTAGTTCCATGCGGTTTAAATATACCGGATACGGACTGTCGGCTGTCAGGAAATGGACCATGCCCCGGCTTGGGTGGACATTTTTCAGTTGTAATCTTTCGCGTACGTCAAGAAGTAACGAGTGTCGGATGCATCCCACTCTCTCTGCCATGTCTGAACCCGCCATTGTTTCATTTGTGTTTCGTCCATAATGTTGGTTCGTGTAATTTCGGTGACCTTATCAAGCCTGTCTCTCTTAAGTTAGTAAAGCGCAGCTCTATACCGTATCGTTATGTCTATAGGACAGGTCCTCATCACAACGCAAAATGCCTCTAGTGATGTGGTGTTGAAAGCTCCGCTCATTCTCAGGAGTACACTACCTTGACCTGGTCTTGAAATTGTCTTGTTAGTCTGTATGTTCAGTCTGTGAGCCCACGCACTTATGGCGAAGCATGCGATGGATTCAAATATCGCAATTTGGTAGGTCCTTATCGACTTAATAGATAATTTGTACTGAGTTGTGCTGAGTCTTGCTAGTTTGTGCATAATTTTGGACGCTCTGACAATTGTCCATTTGATATGATAGTTAAAAGTTCGTTTTTCGTTAAGATGCAGTCCTAGATAACGTGCGGCTTGGTTGCTCTGTATGCTTGTATTGTCTAATTGTAGAATTGGATGCCTCAGTAGTGTCCCTCTGAGCAGTAAGTGTACAGTATTGTTGGGAGCGATTATTAATTTATATTCTTTGCACCAGATGTTAATTTTCTGAAGCAGTTGCTTGGCTTTTGTCTCTAGTGTTGCTCTCGAGTCGGCTGACACCACTACGAGCAGTCATCTGCGTACGTCACCACAGTTCTTACCGAATCGTCACCGTCCTGTGTGTTCTGCAAGGTTTCGATTGTGATATCTCAGAATATTGGTCCGTAGATCGAGCCCTGTGGATATCCCTTCGTTATTCTCTTGACAATCTTGCGTGTGTCAGCCCTCCACTCCGCCACCCTGCCTTTGCAGTAGTCGAGGAGACTATTGTAAAGGGGAGTTGACAGCCTCATTTCCCTTAACCTGGCGAAGAGGGACGGCCACCACAGATTGTCAAAAGCCCCGGCTATGTCGATTAGTACGGCGGCCACGTAATTGTCACTGATGCTATTTGTAACTATCAGTGCTTGATTGACGGCTTCTTCTATTGATCTACCTTCCATGAAGCCGAATTGATGGGGTGTTAGCCGGAGGAGGCTTCTGTGCGGTTGTAAGCGGTCACACAAGAGCCTTTCCTGTACCTTGGCGAGAGTGTTTAAAGAGGCAGATCGGACGGCACGTTTTGGGGTTTGTTGGCTGTTTGTGTTGTGATTTCCTGCTTATTACTACATTAGTAGTTTTCCAGAGGTTTGGCATTCTGTCTGTTAATTGTGTCTCATTGAACATGTTAGTAAGAAAAGGTGTGATTTGTGTTACTGCTTGTTTTAATGTTTCTCGAAGTATTTTGTCTGGGCCGGGTGGTTTTCGGATTTTAAGGGGAGCCGGAGGTGCCTATGCTGCCCATGTTAAAATCACTAAGTTTGAGGAACATTTATGAATAAACTACCAAATAGAAAAATTTGAATTTTTTTTTTACATATAGAGTGGTTTAGTATTGCAGTTATGACAGAGGGATTTTGGTGTATCTTTTCTAGTTTCCTTCCAATTATTTTTTTTATTAATGACCCAAATTTTTTTACAAATAATTGCTTCATAATTAAACTGAAATGAAACTACTGAACATATTGCCAAATGGCTGTGTTACAATGTAAGTTTGACCACTAGGAGTGGTGTATAAAAATTTCATCTCTCTGGCTTGAGTAGATTTTGAGAAAATGTTCCTTATATTCGAAAAATTCTGATTTGCGGGAAATGGCTATCAAAGTTTCTCAATACATTCCTGCACTATAGGATGGATTATCAGGGTCTTCTTCTTCATCCTCCAAATGCTTCCTCTTCTGTCATATTTTCTGGCCTGTTGTTCCATCATACGTCATATGCCTTTCTCTTCTTTCTGCTCCTCTTATCCTTTCTCTGTCAATATTTCTTAGTGCTCGTACAGTGTTCACCCCAGCTGTAAATCCTAATGCCTTCAGAACTTCACACTTCACTGTTCCCTTGGTTGTAGTTTGCCATTGCATCATAAATGCCAAAGTGCAGTGTTTTTATGCTTACAAACACTCTTTTAGGAATCACTTTCTAAATCAAATTGTTTACGCTCTCATTAGGATTCTGCGTCTTTCCGTGTAGACATTTGTGTAACAATTCTGGCTGTGCTAAGTCATGAAAAATTGGTTTTATTGTTCCCTCCTGATTCTTGTACATACTGCATATTACCCGCTTTACACAAGATGTATAATACTACCAACAACTGGCGCAACACTGAACTAATTCGAAACGGTAAACGGCAAAGAGACGATGTTCCGCGCTCTTATTCATTGTAGTATCGCAACTTGGTATCAGTGTTAAGTTTCCTTTCCCTACGTTCTTCCTCTTCTTATATACACGGTTACTAAAACGTGGCATCGTAACCAGAACAAAAGTGTACGACAATATTAAATGGAGCAAGATGTTCGAAATTCTGAGGAAAATAGGAGTAAGCTGTAAGGAAATACGGGTAATATTTGTCACAGAAAACAATGTAGCCAACCCTTGCACACTCGCTGTATGCGTAACATAAGGCGCTGTATGCGTAACAGGCCGAGAAAATCCCAAGCAGTTCGCCAGGAAGTCACGAGAGGGTGTTAGATGCATTCAGCGGCCGCCCATTTTCTCTGCAGGCATGGGGGAAAACGGTAATAACTCCACTTCTAGGGCGAGTAGAACAATAATTCAAAGTTTACATTAAAGAGGAATGTTCCAATTAATTTTCGGTAGCAAAAAAAAAAAAAATCGTAATTTTTTGGATTTGACCAGTTCCGGCTCCCCTTAAGCCTGCTGATTGCTGTCGCGACTTGTTCTTGTGAGAATTGTATCGTTACACTGTCACTGATGTATGGTTGCCTCATGGTCTCCCTTAGGTCAGCTTGGTGTTGCTCGTCTTGTGTGGGGTCGTTATACTTGTTTTAGTGTTGGCAGAATTGTCGGCGTCTTAACTCGTTCTGTTTCTATTTTGAAAGGTTGTCCCCCGATGTCGTTCTGTAGCTGGGTTTTGACAAAATCGGTCCAGTGGTCGTGCTGGTATGTCTTTAGTCGTTTTTGGTATTTCTGATTAGCGTCACGATACAGGTCAAGTCTTATCTGTCTTTCAGGAGCTGTCTTTACTTGTTGGTAGTACGTGAATCCTTCCTTAATCCTGCCAGTTTCATTGATCACGGTTGTTTCTGTCCCCACCCAGTTTTTGACCGTGGTATAGCTGCTTCCTGTACTCTTTGTAGGACCTCTGTCACTACATGTGTTTTGTAATTTATACTGCCTTGCACAGTGTTTAGTGACGACGCCTCAAAAATACGTAGAACTTTTTGCCAGTCGGCTCTTCCTATGAGTAAATGTTGCTGTTCATGGTCCATGTTACGTGTATTGACATATCTGTTTGTGGTTATGACGACTGCGTTGTGGTCACTGAGTGTGTCTCTATCCAATACCCTCCATGTGTTGACTAGTGAAAGAGACTTTGCGTTCCCTAGGGAAAGGTCTATGTTACTTACACCACCAGCTCCGCGGTAGGTAGGTGGCTGACCCTTCCTATTCAGTATGGAGAGGTTGCATTCATTTACCACGTCAACCACTCTGTCGTAAATTCTATCTGAGTTGCATAAGGGGGGGACTTTGTGTGTGTGAATTTGCGTGTAGTGAATTTGCCTCGGTAACTCCACGTACAGACGCGCATTTGTAACGCAGACGAGACGACAACCTGGTTACTTTGATATGCCGTGTATGCCGCACTTGGCCGGTGGTAGCTGCGTACTGCGGTGGGGCAGGTCGCGGACTCACTGCCGCCGCCGCTGTGCTGGTTTGGCGGTCCCCAGCCGGTCGGGTCGGGTTTCCAGTGCGTGCCCTCGCTCACGCCGCCGACGCACGGCCGTGGAGTCGCGCTGTTTGCTCGGCTCGGTTGTTTGCACGCGTCCCCGGGAACAAAAGAAGGACTCCCGGCCGGTCGCACAACAGCCGACAGCCGCTGCCGGCGAAGCGGAACCGAGCGATGGCCGTTAATGTCCCGTCACCAGCCGGACCCCACCGTCGAGATGTTACTGCTCAATTTTTATAGCGCTCCACCCAGGGGGCTTTTTTTTTGGGGGGGGGGGGGGGAGTCACATAGGTGTCTGTGTGACACTGGAATTACTTGTCACTACGAAGGCTTTCCCGGCGTAATAATTGATAATATTCTTCTCGGGTGTGCAGCCGGATCATAATGTCTTCATGACACAATATTTCCGCGGTCCAACTGGCCACCATCTTCAGGTGAGAGTGCTGGTACACGATCTCGCCGGACCTGACCTTCCGGCGAGATCGTGTACCAGCACTCTCACCTGAAGATGGCGGCCAGTTGGACCGCGGAAATATTGTGTCAAGAAGACATCATGATTCGGCTGCACACCCGAGAAGAATATTATCACTGGAATTACTTGCCACTCTTCGTCATTTCACGTCATAGTTGACAATGTTTTATTTACATTTTCTGCTCAAATGTTCAAATATGTATGAAATCATATGGGACTTAACTGCTAAGGTCATCAGTCCCTAAGCTTACACACTACTTAACCTAAATTATCCTAAGGACAAACATAGACACCCATGCCAGAGGGAGGACTCGAACCTCCGCCGGGATCAGCCGTTTTCTGCTCATTTTCCGTTTGTGTCTAGATGTTACGTTTGTCTGAGAGCAGGTTCATTACTTTCCTGCTTACAGCAAATAGCTGCTAGTAGTTTCTTGGTCATTAATTTTTTTGTTGCTGTTTTTGTAGTCTATACTCCGAACACCGGTTTGCTGCGTGTTTACATACTAGCCTACCTATCCACCTCTTCTCACAGCAGGTCCAACGCTCTGTGTCACGTTGCTTCAAAAACATATAAGTGTCATGAGTTCCTGTTTAATACAAGGCTCAAAAATGTACTTGGATGAATGGTAATGTGTTCAAAGAATGATTTGTTGGTGCATTTGTTACCGCTGTTAAAAGAAATACTTGAGATCAAAATATCTACCACCCCACGCAATTGTATTGTTACACAACACCTCATACCACCGCCCTGAGTCTCAACTTCAACAAGGTTACATAAATCCTATGTCTCTCCCCCTCATGTGGCTTCAGTATTCCAAACAAAGGATCAGACTGTTACTGACTGTTTAAAATGACGTTGCAGGGGGAAATACGTGAGCGCTTTGCTAAAGAACACAGAGAACTATTGTAATCATTTTGGACCAATGGTAAACCTCAATATGTAAGATGCAAATTGCACAGTTACTCAAGCTTGGGGAGAATTAAAAAAAAAAAACCTCCACGACCATCGCGGAAAAAGTGTGTCCTGTTGTAAGCCAAGAGTATGGATTTCCAGAAACTAAGGAGTCAGACAATGCAGATTTAGTGACTGATTTGTAAATACTTCAGAATGATATCCAACCTGCTGATGTAGAGGAAAGGCTGGCAGTAGCCAACGTTGCTGCTGTCACCAACGAAGAATTTAAAGATGATAAGATCATCGATCTCGTTTTGCAACAGTATAGGATTGACCAAGAAGAGTCAGATGAGAGATCAGCCACTCGGCAGCAAGGTATATATTCGAGACTGCCCTCAGATATTTGGAACAACAGCCAACCGCTGCAGATATGCACATTTTGTGGAGATGGAAGTGCCATGACGCACCCGCGAAGTCAAGCATTAAGATACAGAACCAAAAACCATTTTACACTTTTTAAAATAGATTTTCGTGTCTAAACGTTTCTGTTTTCCTTTCTCGCTATTAGAAATATACTTGTTTGTACTTAATTTTGATGAACTACATAGTACTGAGGTCTTTAAATGATTTTTTTCATTCTCCTCTAATTATTCGACATTTTCAGCGTTCCGTTCACTTCCTGCTCCCAAAAGTGGCGGTTAATCGAGGTTCTGCTGTACATCCAACTCACCCTGATTGCTTTAATTAAGCATTTACCTTACAATCATTAAAAAATTTACGATTCCTCGATGCCTCAGGGTGTGTGCCACAAATTACTTTTCTCTCCGATATACATGAAATTAACAACTTCCCGGCGTTCAGATTGTTCTATATAACTTTGCGAGCTAACATCTCAAAGATATTTCGGGCTCACATGCGGTTCCTCCACGTCGAAATGTCTTAGCTCAAACCCTTCTAGGGGTTGAACCGCACGCGTCGCGTTACACTCCCTAAATTAAACACTTGTGATCCTTTGGTTACATTAACTGGCTAATAGCAAGTTTGCGAAATACAAAGCTAATATAACACATAATAACAGTAATAATAATATCGGTAACTAAATTAACGACCCATAAATGATGTAGGCCACACAGTTGCGATTTGGTTAGAATAATGTTTATTCAGAATGAAAGCCAACAGCGAAAGTGGTCGTATTTAGAATTGTTATTACACTCGAGCGCATATCCATCTGACATAGTTCGATCATTCACAATCTCATCGCGAAATATAATACTCCACCTCGATATTTACACGAAAAGTTAGAGTTCACTCCAGGCACGCGGCTGCTCACCGCTCAGATACTAAGTCCCGCGATACCACACGACTCGAAATTTTCTAAGTCGTTTCACTTCCTAGCTGCCTAAAGACCGACTGTCCGCTTTAGCGTCTCAATCCGAACTGTACCCTTTGGTGTCTCCAGCCGAACTGTCCGCTTTCGCGTCTCCATCCGAACTGTCCTCTTTGATGTCTCGACTAGAACTGCCTCTGCCCGTCTCCGACCGCGTTTCCCACTCGCCGAAGATCTTCGCTCAACAGACTAGAGAAGTTCCCTTTCCTGAAGCTGTCCATCTGATTGGCCACAGCTTATTCTACTCGTACATTACTTTACATTTTAACATTTTTAAATAATCAAGGCTTGACTACTTTCACATTTTCAATAAAGTAACAACAATATCCATTATATAATAAACGTTCTTTTACATAAAACCAATACAATTTCCTTCTTAACTTTGAATGTCACGGCTAGTAGTCTTGCACCAATGTGCTTTCTGATAAATAAATAAAGAACAAAAGTAACTACTATGTACTAAACTTTGGAACAAATATTCTATTATCTAATGATCCAATAAGGCGTCACGCTGTCATCGTTCAATGTGTTTCGTGTGGAGGAAATGATGATCTGAGGTTTAACTGAAAATACTGATAATTTAAATTTACTATATCATTTAAACAAATAAAGTTACAGAGTTGATATTTACAAAATTTGTCATTTTAATGATGCACTTCTGCATGAAATGTCAATCGTTAAGACCGACAAAAGCGTTCAGGTTTTAGCATTCAGGTCTTTGTTCCAAAACTTGTTAATTTCACTTTCACAGTAAACCCTAAACTGTTATAGATATGATCAATATTCAAGTTTTATTGGGATCACCATGAAATTTTGTGGGGGATGGCAGATTAAAATTACTGAGGCTTCATTCCCTGCACTACTACAGAATTAAACAGTTTTCATAAATGTTTCCCTTTATGGCCGATCTTAGGTCCGCGATATTTAACACTGCTACGTCTCCTCGCCCACAGAAGCCTTCTACTGGGCTTCCCTATGATCCAGGTTCTCGTCTGTCTCACTGGCACACTACAGCACTTAGGCCTCAATAGACAATAGACGCCTGTGAATTTCCCCATCTCGTGGTGAATCTGCGCCCTTTGTGGCATCCGGTCCTGGACGTCAGGGTTCGTTTCACAATTCCTGTAGGCTGACTCTTTCGGCCATATATTTAAACGAGAGCGCAATGCTCGTTAACTCACAACTTCTGCCCTAGACGCCAAACATCCGGAGCTCCATCATCAGTAAAGCAGTGGGTGTACTGCTGTCTGAATCCGTCATTGCTCGTCACGGCGGCCTCCATTAAAATTCTACCTGCAATCCTGTCACAGAAAACCTTCGCACCTTTGCGTGCATTCACCACGAAGCACTCAAGCACTGTACGCCCGTCGCCATGTGGGTACACCATACATGTGTCGGCGAGATCTTAAATACGTGAGCTCACTGCATTTTCGTCGGTATGCTCTTCCAGCCTCATCACCTCGAGGGAACGTACCAAAAACAGAAACCAAATGAGGTGACGCAGTTGTTAGGACACTGGATTCGCATTCAGGAGGACAATGATTCAAATCCACGTCCGGCTATCCAGATTTATGTCGGGATGGTTCCTTTCAAAGGACACAGCCGATTTCTTTCCTTGACCTTCCTTAATCCTCCGTTGTGCTCCATCACTAACTATCGCGCTGTTCACTGGAAGTTATGTTCTAATCATCCAAACAAACATTTTCAGAAATAATTTCCTAGTTTATAACCGATGTTAATGTATTTATCTTTCTCAGAGAACTTTCTTCCTTTTGCAATTCTGCATTTTACAACCTATAAAGTTCTGTCGTCATCAGTGTTTTTGCTCCCAAAGGAGCAAAAATCTGCGTTTCATTTCGCAACCTAATTCACTCGGTATGGTCTGAATTAATTATACGAGTTACCTCTGTTGACGATCATATTATAAACTCTTTTCAAGAGATTATCCGTTACATTCGACTGATCTTACAAATCCTTTAGTATCTCATACAGGGTCATAATCTTTGCGCGACGTGTTTGTTCGCAAATAGAATCTGTTAGACGTGTAGGATGTGGGATGCGTGTTGGAAAGTGTCAAGAGACGAGATGTGGGTGGTAGTAGATGGGTAGTTTGATCGTTACGCAGAGACAGGATGCGTTCGAACTTTCATTTGGAACAGAAGTATGGGAACATACAGATGATACGACGCTGGAGATACACTTTACAGATACACAACGCTTATAATTTGATTTATTCGCTTCATTTACTATAACATAAATGTTAAATATCAGTGTTTTCAAACAGTGGAGAACTGTCAGGAATTATTTCGTAACTTAAGGAAAAAGAATAAAACATGTTTGAAAAGGAATACATACCGTCACCTCATGTATGGTGACCCAACCCACGACACATAGTCAGACGTAATTTCAAAGACGGACAGCTGCATACTACCTGTCAATGTCGTGCGGTCTGATCGTGGATGACGTGTCAGCGATGGTCTTGTAAACACTGTCGGTGTCAATTATTTGCTGGGTTGCGTGGCGTTACTGGGCAACGGCGTGGCCGTTGTTGTCTTCTGTTGCTGCGGGTGAGCCAGCCAAGCTGCCCGTGAACAGGAGGGCTGTCAGCTGCTTCGCGATCACCATCACGTCCGCACATGTGAGACAGCACCGTGCTCTGGACTACACTCAACATATCTTTCAATCCATTATTTATTCTTGACATTTTATTTATAAAATAATTACTGGTGCATCTAGACTATTGTAAAGTATTCTTACGTATAATTTGTTGGCGTCAAAGGAAATTGATCCAGGAAGGGGCAAGATTCTAAAATTTCCGTATGTTCTTTAGATAACTGAGTCTGGAACCGCGCTGCTGCTACGGTCGCAGGTTGTAATCCTCCCTCGGGTATGAATGTGTGTGATGTCCTTAGGTTAGTCAGGTTTAAGTAGTTCTAAGTCTAGGGGACTGATGGCCTCTGATGTTAAGTCCCATAGTGTTTAGAGCCATTTGAACCATTTAGATAACTCAATCAGTGGATTTGAAAGCATGTCCTGCGGCAGGCGCTAATACTGACTGGATGAAAAGGAAACTTATTTTACCTCTGACTTTTGATACTTCTCTGTTAATTACTTGTAAGGTAAATAAATTTCGCTCCTAAACAGTTAGCATATTTCAGTAGCGTATTTGTGGGATCCTGCCCACTCGTCTCTTACAGGGTTCCTAGGAAGCTGTTTTCTCTGATAACTAGACAACATACAAGCAGATTAAAACTGTGCGCCGGACCGAGACTCGAACTCGGGACCTTTGCCTTCCGAGCAAGTGTTCCAACAACTGAGCTATCCAAGCACGATTCACACCCCGTCCTCACAGCTTTACTTCTGCCAGTACCTCGTCTCCTACCTACCAAACTTTACAGAAGCTCTCCTGCGAACCTTACAGAACTAGCACTCCTGAAACAAAGGATATTGCGGAGACATGGCCTGGGTGATGTTTCCAGAATGAGATTTTCACTCTGCAGCGGAGCGTGCGCTGATATGAAACTTCCTGGCAGATTAAAACTGTGCGCCGGACCGAGACTCGAAAGGTCCCGAGTTCGAGTCTCGGTCCGGCGCACAGTTTTAATCTGCCAGGAAGTTTCATATCAGCGCACACTCCGCTGCAGACTGAAAATCTCATTCTGGAAACATACAAGCAAATTATATTAATGGAATTTATTACAGTATTTGAATTGATAACACTTAACTTTCAATTGAAAGAAAACAGCCCTCGATCACTATTTTTAACGAATTAACCGGGTTTCAACACTGCTAGGAGTGTCTTCCTCAGATCATTCTTTGATCTAGAGTGTTGAAATAGTGACCGACGGCTGTTTTCTTTCAATTGTAACTGTTCACGGTCTCTAAACATGGAGCCATGTACAAAATACTTAACTTTGTATCTACAACGAGTCGTCGCAAGCTATTGGCGTCATGCAAATAATCATTGTCCTTCGACATATACAATGTCCATGCAAGCTAATCACACAAGTTCATATGGGTCACAAGTCACGGTTCTTCTAGTGCGGCTCTACCAGTGCGACTCTTCAAGTTCTCCCTTCTAGTGCGACAGCGGCTAGGCGGCGTTGCCTGTGTTCTCTTCTTGTAGAGGCCGCTCCTGTCGTGATGACGTCCTAGACAGCGTGCTATTGGCTGACGTCGTCTCATAGCCATCTCTGCTGTACCGTTCTTGATTTTCGTGCGGGCGCTTGACGTTGCGCCGGAACGATATTCAGAGTAAATCTTTTATATCATTACTGTGAAGACGGATGCCATCTTTCTGAGTCAACGATCTTCAACTTAAATTTTTATTTGATTAAATCTAGATTATCCAGTGAATTGGAAATATATCTAGAAAATATTCACAATTTTTCTGCTCAATCTAATTAGGTTACCACGTAAAATTAAAAATCTGAAATTTAATAATTAACGATTGATAAAGCCCTTTTGAATGTCAAAAAAAATGACCAAAAAATATGCCATGTTAATGCGTCCCAAAATGAAGAACCAGGGAATAAACTGTAAAGAAGAAAGAAAAGAAAAATGTGCTTATTCAACTCTGATGACAATTTCTTTGCACAGAGAATTTCACAGCTGATCATGTTAAGGGATTCACTGCATTAACTTTTTTAATTTTATATTTTAAGTTTGACTGGTGCGACTAAAGTTGAGCAACGATTATATTGTATGTTATATCTTCTAGGGTGATTGGCGGAAGTGCAACTTGGGGCCAGTAGAGCAGCACTAGATGAATGATGAAAACCTCTGAAAATCACCATCAAACTGGCCAGTATTCGCTTCTTCAGTCTATCGGATTACTGTGCAGCCATTCCATCTGACTGCAAAATTCGTAGTTCTATGACTCCATGTAGCTTTATGTTACGCCCCAAAGAGTGTGACAAGACGTCCATTCCTAGAGTGGAAACTTTTTTCCCTTACTCCTAGGGCGCAGGATGATAACTTCTTTTCCCGACTGAAGCATCCGCTCCACAGATTAAGAATGGATGGATATATCTACGCTATAGCATGTCTGTGCCCCTCATTGTCCACTACAGTAGTACTGTCTTATTAAACTTAATGCATAATCAGCAAGTCAACACGAACCTTCCATGTCCACATAGCCGGCCGAAGTGGCCGTGCGGTTAAAGGCGCTGCAGTCTGGAACCGCAAGACCGCTACGGTCGCAGGTTCGAATCCTGCCTCGGGCATGGATATTTGTGATGTCCTTAGGTTAGTTAGGTTTAACTAGTTCTAAGTTCTAGGGGACTAATGACCTCAGCAGTTGAGTCCCATAGTGCTCAGAGCCATTTGAACCATTTTTTGTCCACATACAACCTGACAACCACTGTTGTGATTCAGTTAAGCAGCAACGGTAGGGGCTACCTTTTGGTAAATGGGGGTGAATGATTGGTACATATAACGCTGTCATGTTTCTAATTTGTTGGAAGTTGGTGGTGGAATCCGCACTCCAGTGTTTGGACCAGTCCACACCAATAAATTCATAAGGGTCTGTGCCAGCAACTGGCCGAGAAGAGGTTAAGGATACCGTAATGCCACGATTCTGGAAAAGTTCGCACCAAACTTGACTGCAGAACAAGCAGTCAACATAATTTCCAGTCAACAGCCAGATTATATACGGGATGATTGAGTTGCCCCTGCCGACAGGACTTATGCAAGGCGCAACTCATTCAAAAACCAGTAGCTAAATGCTCATATTCTGTCGATCGCTTCTCACAGACTATTAATTCTACAGAAAAACTTAACAGGATATTTTGTAGGAAATTTAATGTAGTTCAATTTTGTACTGCGACGCGTTTTTGCTGAAAGCCACGGTTTTCGAGTTATTCGAGAAAAACGTGTTTTAAAGTGACTTCTTGTATGTCTTACTTGACTAATTCGAAAACTACGGCCTCTAGCGACATCACTTCCCAGCAAAGACTTTAACTACATTAACTAGCCCACAAAAACCTCCTTTTTTTCTTAAGGACCTGCAGTTTGTGACCAGCTAGTCAGAGAATACAGAAATCGTGCACCTGCTAACTGCAGGCGTTGTAGTTCGCATAAAATCTTTGGTTATGGGCAGTTGAATCGCCCTTGATAGTGATTGCTGAAGTCCTAATATTTCCTTTCGCGTGCGTGGCACCGTTAAATCGACAATTTTCTAGAGTCACAGACAGTCATTGCAAGAAATTCCCGAGAATTGTATAACAAATATAAAGAACCTACATCAGTATTCTAGGAGGGAGCAAGCGTCTCCTACTGGTCGCCCCCCTCCACCCTTGCCTCCCTTACGAATATCTACACTATGTGATCAAAAGTATCTGGACACGCCCAAAAATATACGTTTTTCATATTAGGTGCATTGCGCTGTCACCTATTGACAGGTACTTCATATCAGCGTCCTCAGTAGTCATTAGACATCGTGAGAAAGCAGAATGTGGCGCTCCGCGGAACTCACGGACTTGGAACGTGGTCAGGTGATTGGGTGTCACTTGTGTCATACGTCTGTCCGCGAGATTTCCACAGTCCTAAACATCCCTAGGTCGTCTGTTTCCGATGTGATAGTGAAGTGGAAACGAGAAGCGACACGTACAGCACAAAAGCGTACAGGCCGACCTCGTCTGCTGACTGACAAAGCCCGCCGACATTTGAAGAGGATCGTAATGTGTAATAGGCAGACATCTATCCAGACCATCATACATGAATTCCAAACTGCATAAGGATCCGCTGCAAGTACTATGACAGTTAGGCGGGAGGTGAGAAAACTTGTATTTCATGGTCGAGCGGCTGCTCATAAGCCACACATCTCGTCGGTATCTGCCAAACGACGCCTCGCTTAGTGTAAGGAGCGTAAACATTGGACGACTGAAAAGTGGAAAAATGTTGTGTGGAGTGACGAATCACGGTACACAATGTGGCGATCCGATGTCAGGGTGTGGATATGGCAAATGACCGGTGAATGTCATCTGCCAGCTTGTGTAGTGCCAACAGTAAGATTCGAAGGCGGTGGTGTTATGGTGAGGTCGTGTTTTTCATGGAGGGACCTCGCACCCCTTGTTTCGCGTGGCACTATCACAGCACAGGCCTACATTGATGTTTTAAGCACCTTCTTGCTTCCCACTGTTGAAGAGCAATCCGAGCATTGCCGATGGAATGCGCCACGAACTTGTAAGTCATTTTGAACCAAGTGTCCGGATACTTTTGATCAGATAGTATATGTTTCCATTGTACGCAAAGTGGAAATCGTGCTTGTGAGCCAAATTGTAAGCGCTCAGACGGTCACGACTGCGTATTTAATGACTAGCTCCAGTGGAACGAGATTGGTGGGCGCACCGCATATGTGGTGGTGCTCGGTTTACAGCCTGATACAAGAAGATTCGTCCGATTCCATAAGTATCTTGTACATGAATGCAGTTTCATCTTGAGATGAACTTTAACTTACTTATCGAAGCAAAACGTTTACGTTGGTGCAGGTTCTAGCTTTACGGTTCTTATGATTACCACTAGGGACCTTCCTGCTGCAGTTAACAGCTAGCCCGCTTGATCCTTCGTTAGTCCACGTGCATCAAGTCGCGATAGCCGTAACATATCAACACTCAGGATTTCGCTTTCTCCATCTCAGCAGGTGCAAACCAGTTACATCTGTGCTGCGTGATTTTTGTCGAGATTAGGGTGCCTCGTACAGCGTTATATATGTACTCATCTCGCAATGCACCACTGGCATCAAATATCACCTGATCTCACGAAATGTGATTTCTTTCTGAGGTACATGAAAAATTTCGTCAATGCACCCTTCTTTCCAACAATTATGGGTGAACTTAGACACTGCAAAGTAACAGCAGTGAATGCGGTGACTTCAGACGTGATCGCAAAACTGTGAGAAGAGTTCAACTGTCGTCTGGATGTCGTCTTGCGTCCAATGGATGGTACATCGAAAATTTGTTAAAAGAGCACTGTCGGAAAAAATGAAACACCAAAAGGCGATGCCTTGCTGTTAGCAAAGTCAATCACGTCTGTCGTCTGATGCCATACAACATCAACTCCAAGATTCGCTGCACTTGCCTAACGGATAAGTTCGTCATACGTCTCACATTAGCAACGACAACTCTACGCAAACGCCGCTGCTTTCGGTCGTTAAGTGAAGGCCGTCGGCCATTGCTATGTCCGTGGTGAGAGGTAAAGCCTGAAATATGGTACTCTCGGCACATCTTGACAATTTGGATCTCCGATTATTGAATTCGCTAACGATTTCCGAAATGGAATGTCCCATGCGTCCAGCTCCAACTACCGTTCCGCATTCAAAGTCAGTTAATTTCCATAGTGCGGCCACAAACGCGTCGTAAACTTTTTGACATAAATCTCCAGAGTACAAATGATACATCCGCCAATTCATTACTCTTTTACACGTTCTGTAGGCGATATTATGCCCATATGTATACGTGCAAATCGCTGTTTTTTTAGTTTTGTCACCCCGGTGTACATATGCCAACATTACTGGAAGCAAGGACCTCAGTATAATTTTTTTTAGCGGACGAGTTTGGTATTTACCTACTGGCCAATCAGCCTGGTCAGATATTTTATTCAACGTATACGGAAGCATCACCAGAATTGGCGCAGTATCATAGAAGCTTGCGCAGTGAAAGCGAAGCACTTAAATATTACTGGCTGAATTGTCGCTGAACATGTCGACTCGCCGAACCGAACAGGTGATGAGAGTTGGAGCGTGATTGTGGGCACCTGGAGCTCTGCCACCTGCCACTCCAGTGAGCCCTTTTTCACAGAGACGTGTTTGCACTTTACATGTAACTGGTAGAAACCGCTGCGAAATTTTAAAGTAGATAAACAAGTCACAAACAGAAACAACTTTTACTATACGAAAATTTAGGTTATAATGCACAACGGCCTTGTAAGTAGGCTGTTTAGGTTCTTATATTGGTAACGCCACGTAACGCTCTGTATGAAAATCACTGGCTGTGCTGTGTGCAGTCTGTGGCTAGTTTGCTTTGTTGTCTCCCATTGTAGTGTTGGGCAGCTGGATGTTAACAGCGCGTAGCGTTGCGCAGTTGGAGGTGAGCCGCCAGCAGTGGTGGATGTGGGGAAGTGAGATGGCGGATTTTTGAGAGCGGATGATCTGGACGTGTGTCCATCAGAGACAGTACATTTGTAAGACTGGATGTCGTTAACTGATATATATAATATGACTTTTGAACAATATTAGGGTAAATACATTGTTTGTTCTCTATCAAAATCTTTCATTTGCTAACTGTGCCTATCAGTAGTTAGTGCCTTCTGTAGTTTGAATCTTTTATTTAGCTGGCAGTAGTGACGCTTGCTGTATTGCAGTAGTTCGAGTAACGAAGATATTTGGTGAGGTAAGTGATTTGTGAAACGTATAGGTTAATGTTAGTCAGGGCCATTCTTTTGTAGGGATTTTTAAAAGTCAGATTGCGTTGCGCTAAAAATATTGTGTGTCAGTTTAAGCACAGTCATTGATAACTGTTCAAAGAGGACGTTTCAACCTTACTTATGAATCAATAGATTAGGTACAGATGGAGCGGTCGCAATAATTCTTTGATTTGTGAAAAGAGAGTTAAATAGAATTGTATTAGAAAGCGAACCTAGTGTCTACCGGGAGCTAGCGTCATTGCAGTGCCGCGCCCTACGGCAGCCGTAGGCCGGGAGAGATTCCTCCGTGATCCTCCCACGCACGCACAGTACTCTGTGCAGGCGGTCGCGGGCGGCGTAATCTCGCGACGGGCACTGAGGCCGGCGGCCAGCGTCCAGTGATTCACGGAGCAATCGCGCCGCTGCATCTCGCCGCCGTAACTCGCCATCGAGCAGGCGTCGCGGTAACAATGCCAGCCTGCAGGTGCCGCTGCGAGCCCGCACCACCGCCACTGGCTGGTTGCCTGACCAGTCTCTGTCCGGGAGACGGGTTATAAGCCTCCTACCTTCGTTTCCGTCCACTACTTAGTGCCCAGCTCCGCGTTTCAGCGTCTCAGTTTTGACAGCGTTACTTCTCATTGGAAGTATACGTGAAGCAGCTGTCCATACTACTTTTCAGAAGCAAAGCCGTAGGACAGATCAAGCAATTATAGACCTGTATCGTCGACGTCAATCTGTTGTAGACTCATGGAACGTGTTTTATGCACAAGAATTATGACGTTTTTGGAAAATGAACATCTCCTCTATAAGAATCAACATGGATTCCGCAAACAGAGATCCTGCGAAACTTAGCTCGCTCTGTTCCTCCATCAGATCCACAGCGCAATGGACAACGGTTGATGCCTTGTTCCTTGATTTCAGTAAGGCATTTGACACCGTCCCGCTTTACCATTTAGTGAAAAAAATTACGAGCTTACGGAGTATCGGAGCAGTCCTGCACTTGGATTCAAGACTTCTTGCAGATAGAACTCAACACGTCGCTCTTAACGGAACTAAATTGACAGGTGTAAAGGTAATATCTGGAGTGCCCATCCGGTTAACCGGGCGGTATACGCATTACTTTCCGGGCGGGAAGGCGTGCCGATCCACGGCACCAATCCGCCCGGCGGATTAGTGTCGAGGTCCGGTGTGCCGGCCAGACTGTGGATGGTTTTTATGCGGTTTTCCATCTGCCTCCACGCACGCTACACCACAATTACTCTACCACGCAAACATTGGGGTTACACTCACCTGGTGTGACACGTTCCCCGGCGGGGTCCACTGGGCGCCGAACCGCGCAATAATCCTGGGTTCGGTGTGGGGCGGCGGTGGGGTGAGTGGACTGCTGTGGTATTGTGGGGTTGTGAACCACTAGGACTACGGCGATGGACGAAGCTTTTTCGTCGTTTCTAGGTTCCCAGTTCCATACAATACAATACAATGTCCGGAGTATCACAGGGAAGTGTGATAGGACCGTTCCTGTTTACAGTATATACAGGGTGTCCCAGCTATCTTGTCCACCCAAAATATCTCTGTAACAATAACAGCTATTGGAAAACGACTTTCACCGGTATCAATATAGGGCTGGGGCCCATGAATGTACATATTTGGTAACATTCTAAAACGAAAGCATATGTGTTTTTTAACACAAATTTATGTTTTTTTAAATGGACCTCCTATATTTTTTCTTCCGCAATCCATAGCATGACAAAGCACATACACAATGGCGTTGATTGCATCGCAATATTCCCATTACAGCCCGAGATATTGAGACGCGAAGTTGACGCTTGAAACACCCGACAGGCGCTGCTAGCGTACGTCCTGAGGCTCAGGCGGGAACCCCATGCTGCAAGCAATAGCGATGTGATTGACAAGTAAGTGTCCCTCTTGATAAGTATGGAGGTGTGATTACACATGTCAATCACATCGCGATTACGGGCAGCATGGGGTTCACGCCTGAGCCTCAGGACGTGCGCTAGCAGCGCATGTCGGGTGTTTCAAGCGTCAACTTCGCGTCTCAATATCTCGGGATGTAATGGGAATATTGCGATGCAATCAACGCCATTGTGTATGTGCTTTGTCATGCTATGGATTGCGGAAGAAAAAATATAGGAGGTCCATTTAAAAAAACATAAGTTTGTGTTAAAAAACACATATGCTTTCGTTTTAGAATGTTTCCAAATATGTACATTCATGGGCCCCAGCCTCACATTGATACCGGTGAAAGTCGTTTTCCAATACCTGTTATTATTCCAGAGATATTTTGGGTGGACTAGATAGCTGGGACACCCTGTATATATGATCTAGTAGAAGCGTCGGATGGTCTTTAAGGCTATTCGCAGATGGTGCAGTTGTCTACACCAAAGTATTAAACGCCAAAAGATAGTAGGAATTTGCAGAACGATCTGCAGAGTATTGAGGAATGGTGCAGACTCTGCTAGTTGACCCTGAACGTAAATAAATGTAACATACTGTGCATACATAGGAAAAGAAATTCACTTCTGTACAGCTACAGTACTGATGACAAACAGCTGGAGACAGCGTCTACCGTAAAATATCTGGGTGAAACTATCCAGAGCGACCTTAAGTGGAATGACAATACAAAACAGATGGTGGGAACAGCAGGAAATGTAACTCTCCCACGAAAGAATTGGCTTATAAGGCGCATGTTCGCCCAATTCTTGAGTACAGTTCATCTAACTGGGATCCCTGTCAGGGAGGACTGATAGAGGAGATAGAGAAGATCCAATGAAGAGCGGCGCGTTTCGTCACGGGATAGTTTAGCTAGCGAGAGAGCGTCACGGAGAAGGTAAACAAACTCCACTGGCAGACGTTACGAGAGATTGACGGAGAGATTAACTACTGAAATTTCGGGACAGCACTTTTCAGGAGGAGGCGGACAACATATTACTTCCCCCCACATACCTCATGTATTGACCACGAAGAGAAAATTCTAGAAATTAGAGCCAATACAGAGACTTACTGACAATCATTCTTCCCACGCACTGTTCGCAAGTGGAACGGGGTTGGAGGGATCAGACAGTGGTAACGAAAGTACTCTCTGCCACACACCATTAAGTGGCTTGCGGAGTATGATTTAGATGTAGATTGCTGTTCGATTACGCCACTGGCCAAATTTTGACTGGAACAGGAACAACTGGACAACACTTAGGAATGACCACATAAAACGTATTGTAGGAAAAGCAGTGCCCAGTCTGTGATTCTAAAGGAAACGTAGTTTGTCCACGAGAGAGGCGGCAAACTAAACACTTGTTCGATCGGTTCTTAAGTACTACCAGGTTGGATTAATAGAAGAGACAGAGTAGATTCAACGATGAAGGGAGAGCTTCGGCGCGGGATTGTTTGGTGGGCTCGAGAACATTACGGAGACGCTTAATAAGCTCTAGTGGCAGACGCTACAAGGGAGGCGTCGTCCATTACTGGGAAGTCTACTGATGATATTCCGAGAGCCTACTTTCAAAGAAGGGTAGCGCTTTTTTATACTTGTCTGTTGCTAGTTCTTCCCCTGTACCATTCCTTACAGCGCCAATTGACTACCACAGCACTTGTATCGTTCAACTGCCCTTTCTTCAGGTAAGGATGTTTGGAAGACATTTTGTAATGTTGTTGCTTTAATTTGCTATGAAAGCGGTGCTGCTATTCAAGACCATAAAAGTGGGTTAAACTTGTGAGCTGTCTGGGGAAGTTAACCTTGCATTACTGAGCAACTGTTTCACCAGGTATCCATTCTAGCTTACCAAATTCTCAACCAGACTAACATTAATTATAATCTTTTAATCGTCATACGACAACCGGTGATATATATATAAAAAGAGAATTTAAATAAAAAGAAATAAATCAGTTTATATTTGGAAATTTATTTTAACATTGATCATTGCAATTTCAGCATATTAAACTTGAGTCATAACTAAGCTGGTGCCTTATTTAGGTCTGTGAAAATGTGAGTTTGTAATCTTACGGAACACATCAAATAGGGAGCCAAGATTTGGAGACTACATACAACACTGCATTCATAAAATAACACACGAAGAACGTCGTAACATATCCAAGAGGAAATTAACCACAACCAACCGATTCAATTTTCACCCAAAGAAGTTATGTTCGTAGCGTAATCCTGTCCGTAATGTAATTACCACACACTGGTATACTAAATTCATACTAACTCTCTGTGAAATCTTCGCGAAAAGAATAGCTGAGGGCTACTTTGATGATTACACCACTTGCTTCACGTGTTCAACTTGGTTTACACAAAGAGTGTAACTCCACAATAACTTTGATAATTAAAATAAATTAGATCGAAAAGCAATTTACAAAAGAAAAACCTCGAACTGGTTACTACAGTCTTACTATTAACCTGATGGGTCAAACAATTGTACAAGCACGTGGTACTGGTCTCACAAAGTACACCCCACGAGGGTTGAACATAAAGAAAAGTTGCTATATTGAAAAATATTATCAAGACGAGACGTTATAATCTCACGCACATTCGCATTGAAGATTGATGATGCTAGTTAGAGTTACTGATCAACACGTGGTCCCACTTTACTCACAAAGTAGTGACAAAGCAACTACCGGAATATATTCCGAACTGTACACTCGAATCACACTGCGTTGCAATTTAGGATAACATTAGATATTTTAGAGCTAAACCTGAAATAAAGGTAATTAAATTTTCAGTTCGGCTGAACTTAAGAAATCCATTGTCCTACGGACTTAGCAGATACGCGCTTAGCCGGAGATCTTACCACTTCAGACGCTCGCCGCGGACAGACTGCCGTGGTCCCTTCCTGATGGGGTGGCTCACAAATACAAACGGAAGTGGCCAGAGGGGCAGCTTCCTATTCCAACATGGCAAGGGATGGACAGGACCATACTAAGAATAGAAACCTCTCTGCTTTTAGAAAGCATAGCTACCTGTTCCGACGTTGGTCCTACTGTTCTCTAGCAGACAGGCTTGTCTGCTACCCTCAAGCATGCAACTAGAAATACATTTGCTCATTCATCCTCTCACACAGAAGGGAAGGGGAATGACAGTATCTTATCATATGCAGTATATAAAAGAAGGCGGATGTAGGTTCCGTATGAGACTGTGTGACATGAATTACATATACTCTGTGTTTTAAAGTGTAGTAGTGTGACAGATCGTTCTTGTTTATGTCTAAAAGTAACACGTTCCATTACTCAGTCTCCTCGCAGATAGTCAGAAACACCACAGTAAATTTAGAAGAGGAATCTATGCCGTAAATGACAACAGATTTAAGAAATTAACATGAAAGGAATCCAACAGAGACCTTTCAATTTGTCCTCGCCTATGCTTTTCAGTACCGATACATGTTTTCCAAATGAAAATTCTCCAGGAATCGAGTAGATTTTAGGGTGCCTGTGATTGTCTGTATGGCTATATATAAAGGCTGTAATAACATAAACTGTCACCGAGAGATGTGGTTAACGTCTACGGGTCATATCAAGAGCCATCTTGATTCAGAGTTACCATGTTCGTAGTTAATTAAATACCGATAATACCTCACTAGTTACGTTATTGGTGAAATAATAGTGTTTGTAAATCATTATCGACACAGTTGCTGTCATTCGAGGAACATCGCTGTTCATGGGTTAAATTATGTTCCAATTTATTATTATTATTCATCGTCTCAGTGAATGCAGTAGTACTTTTTTCCGACGGGACAGCGATGAATTTGTTCTCCCTTTCATTTTGTTGTGCATCTCTAAGGACGTCGACGACACATTAAATTTTAAACATTATCCACACGAATGTTCTTCCATTTTCCGTCTGCTCCTGAAACCTGCAACACACACCGTACAGTAGCTCTTGCAGCATACACGAAGCGCTGAAAACAATAATGGCCTAAAGCATATTGTCGTCGACCCTATATGGAAGTGAATATCAGAGAAATCGGCGAGACAGCATTTCATGAACGTTCGTATATACAATGTGGGCCCAAAGCACAGATAAATTTGGCTCACCGTAAGACCAACAGACACCATAAGCGTGCATTTTTGCTGCATTGTCAAAGTCTACGATGGCGTGCTTTAGGACCTTACGGTTCTCAGCGCCCCATACAATTATGTTGGTGTCAATTTAGGACCGTGCAAAAGAGAGTCTGAGGTCCATGGACCAATTTTCATGGGGTTTGTATGGTAACCTATTTAATACCTATTTAATACACAGATTAATTCTTTGTTGTTGTTGTTGTGGTCTTCAGTCCTGAGATTGGTTTGATGCAGCTCTCCACGCTACTCTATCCTGTGAAAGCTTCTTCATCTCCCAGTACCTACTGCAGCATACATCGTTCTGAATCTGCTTAGTGTATTCATCTGTCGGTCTCCCTTTACTATTTTTACCCTCCACGCTGCCCTCCAGTACTAAATTGGTGATCCCTTGAGGCTTCAGAACATGTCCTACCAACCGATCCCTTCTTCTTGTCAAGTTGTGCCACAAACTTCTCTTCTGCCCAATTCTATTCAACACCTCCTCATTAGTTATGTGATCTACCTATTTAATCTTCAGCATTCTTCTGTAGCACCACATTTCGAAAGCTTCTATTCTCTTCTTGTCCAAACTATTTATAATCAATGTTTCACTTCCATACATGGCTATACTCCATACAAATACTTTCAGAAACGACTTCCTGACACTTAAATCTATACTCGATGTTAACAAATTTCTCTTCTTCAGAAACGATTTCCTTGCCATTGCCAGTCTACATTTTATATCCTCTCTACTTCGACCATAATCAGTTATTTTGCTCCCCAAATAGCAAAACTCCTACACTACTTTAAGTGTCTCATTTCCTAATCTAAATCTCTCAGCATCTCCCGACTTAATTCGACTACATTTCATTATCCTTGTTTTGCTTTTGTTGATGTTCATCTTATACTCTGCTTTCAAGACACTGTCCATTCTGTTCAACTGCTCTTCCAAGTCCTTTGCTGTCTCTGACAGAATTACAATGTCATCGGCGAACCTCAAAGTTTTTATTTCTTCTCCGTGGATTTTAATACCTACTCCGAACTTTTCTTTTGTTTCCTTTACTGCTTGCTCAATATACGGATTGAATAGCAACGGGGAGAGGCTGCAACCCTGTCTCACTCCCTTCCCAACCACTGCTTCCCTTTCATGTCCCTCGACTCCTATAACTGCCATCTGCTTTCTGTACAAATTGCAATCCAAACTGATCTTCCTCGAGGTCGGCTTCTACCAGTTTTTCCATTATTTCTTATTGGAATTAAGACAGGCACCAGTCGCCGTGCTGTGTGACCTTCTCTCCATTCTGTAGTGTACTTATTACTTACAGCCAGAAACGCCTCGCGATACGACCATGAGAGCAAATCAAAGAAATTAGAGCACTTGATGAGGTTTATCGGTGTCTCTTTTTCCCACGAATGTAACGAGGGAAGGGTGACGCTATAGTGATGTACTCTCCGCCGCACAACGTGAGATGTATAGTATGGATGTAGATGTAGACGCGGATGTAGAATGAAACGCAATCCTCAAGAAACGTAACTGTCTTTAGCCGCTATGTCTTCCGAGGCAGTGTCCCGAACACGGCGAAGCCGGTGTGAATTTTAGAAGAGGAGGATAGGCGGCGATAGACGACACAACGCGACATCGCCATCTCTGTGTTTGCTAGAATGCGCCGGAACATAAAACACTGTTAATGAACCATTCCTCGCAAATATGCAAATGGCCCAGTTTGAATATTTACGGCGGGGCCGTGAGCGTTCAGTAGTCTGAGCGCGTCGGAAAATTGTGACCGCCTTGCTGAATATGGACGCCGATGACGTACGAGGCGCGCGATTCTGCCCGCCTGTTCTAACGGCGCGCTATCTTCCCCTCCTCCCCCCCTTCCCACCTCCCCCCCTCCTCCACCCCTTTTACCCTCCCCCCTCTCTGGCGGCGCCTGCCATCGGTCGGATCTCCCAATCTAGCGGACGCCACCTACTCCGACCGACTCTCCGTCTTCCCTGCCATCGGCTTTTATTGAAATTTCCGACTATTAAATTTGCATATTTTAATTTTATCTCTTAATGAGTCGATTGACACACAAACATGCAAATGCGTTTATCAAAAGAAGGTCATATTTGCATTTATGAAGCTGTCCGACGCACGCGAGAGGCCTTGGCGACGCTTCGACACGAGCGCCGTTCTCTCAGCCTGCCCTGCCGCCCGGACCTCCCAAGTGGCGACGTGAAACCAACTGTAATGTATCATCTCCTACACAAATCCTCTGTTTTTGTTCCACTGCACTGAATCGATTCATTCTTCAGCCCACTTAAAAAAAAAATCATCACGGGGTGCGATCGAGTTGAACGAAACGTTTTTGAATGTGGAATATTTGAGACTGCAAATCATAGGACACCGTTTTTCCATCAAAATGGACTAGTGTGAATGGGCAGCACTTCGTTAAAACCGCTCAAAACGACAATAGCAAAACGGTCCTCCAGTTGCGAATGTCATTAATTTTACGTTTATCTGGCATTCAGGCAGCCATAATAAGAACCAAAGAATGCCAGCCTTACGTGTGTTTAAGCTAGTTAGGATATACAGGGGTAAAATACAGGGAGCAAAAGGCTATTTACAATTTGTACAGAAACCAGATGGCAGTTATAAGATTCGAGGGGCACGAGAGGGAAGCAGTAGTTGGGAAGGGAGTGAGACAGGGTTGTAGCCTATCCCCGATGTTATTCAATCTGTATATTAAGCAACCAGTAAAGGAAACAAAAGAAAAATTCGGAGTAGGAATTAAAATCCAAGGAGAAGAAATAAAAAAAAATGGCTCTGAGCACTATGGGACTCAACTGCTGAGGTCATTAGTCCCCTAGAACTTAGAACTAGTTAAACCTAACTAACCTAAGGACATCACAAACATCCATGCCCGAGGCAGGATTCGAACCTGCGACCGTAGCGGTCTTGCGGTTCCAGACTGTAGCGCCTTTAACCGCACGGCCACTTCGGCCGGCAAGAAATAAAAAACTTTTAGGTTTGCCGAAGAGATTGTAATTCTGTCAAGACAGCAAAGGACCTGGAAGAGCAGCTGAACGGAATGGGCAGTGTCTTGAACATCAAGAAAAGCAGAATGAGGATAATGGAATGTAGTCGAATTAAATCGGGTGATGCTGAGGGATATTTGATTAGGAAATGAGACACTTAAAGTAGTAAATGAGTTAGACTATTTGGGAGCAAAATAACTGATGATGGTCGAAGTACAGAGGATATAAAATGTAGACTGGCAATGGCAAGAAAAGCGTTTCTGAAGAAGAGAAATTTGTTAACATCGAGTATAGATGAAGACCACAACAACAACAGGAAACAGTTGGAGCATTCAGTTTGTCGAATCGAGTCTTGCTGTTCTGAGGCTGACACCGAGAGCAGTTCCGTTCAGAAAAATCATTCTTCCAGTGGTTATGCAGATTACGAAAGTGCATTGGCCCCAAATTTAAGAATCCATTAAAATGTTACTGTAAGTGAATGCAGATTATAAACAACGTCAACGTGTCAAAAGACTCTATTGTTATAAAAGATAGTTATAAACGTAGTCTTTTTTTTTTTTTTTTTTTTTTTTTTTTAGATGTTGGGGTAGGTTTTATAGCTAGTTATCACACCATGGCTATCCAGAGCACCTCAGATAGCCATCGAGTGTTACGCAGAAGACAAAATATACTAGTTGCTATGGTTTCACTGACCACCAAATGAAACAAACAAAACAATACTGTATCCGTGACAACACGCTTAACCATCGTCACAAAGAGTACATTACGTACAAATACACTGATGTGCAATACGTAAGGACGAAAGTAACTTTTACATGATGCGTCATTACCAAGTAATATAGTTCGGTGAAACTTCGACATTACACAGAAATAGTTGCTACAGTATAGTACAGAAGAAATACGCACAGAGACGAACAGGAACGACACTTTTCGTCAAACAATTACACTGAATTCACCACGATACACGTTGGTCCCCTTGACATTACAAAAGGAGCGACAGGGTCCTTAACCCATTTACTTACCAGTATTTGCCTCGTAGTCGACCGTATACTTACTATTCAAATCCACGAAAACTAGCATATTTTGTCTTACACACTTTCCTCAAAATTATGTAATTTTTTGAAAGGAATTCATATAAATGTATCCTTACTATTCATTGAACTGATGAGGAGCGAAGCTACCACTGTTGTAGAAGCTTTTGTTGGTGTGGTATACCCGAAAAGATACAGGCATGTGCAGCGCCACTAGACATTTCTCACACTCAATCCGCGCATCATTTTTCTTCTACTTGCTTCACTCTCTACAAAATTTCTGGAGGGTGCTTTCTTGATTGATTATTTTCTTTGGGGGGGGGGGGGGAGGAGGAGGAATAAACCTAAAGAAATTTGAATATGTTTGCCAACATGTCGAGAAACGCAGATAAAAATCTAGTGTGTTAACACTGGTAAACAGATCGATTTCTCAGCTTTCCAATGGTATACCATTTCACGCCATCTGTTAACAGAGTAGAAGAAACGCTAAGATTAAGCTGTAGCTTCTTGACTCGCCTCACGGCCAGCAGTGTAAGAATGGACTTGAAATCTTGTAAGTAGGCTGTTTAGGTTTTTATGTTGGTAACGCCACGTAGCGCTCTATATGAAAATCACTGACTGTGCTGTGTGAAGGCTGTGGCTGGTTTGCGTTGTTGGAATTTACCATTGTAGTATTGGGCAGTTGGATGTTAACAGTGCGTAGCGTTGCGCAGTTGGAGGTGAGCCGCCAGCAGAGGTGGATGTGGGGAGAGAGATGGCGGAGTTTTGACAGCGGATGTTCTGGACGTGTGTCCATCAAAGACAGCAAATTTGTAAGACTGGAGCCGGCCGAAGTGGCCGTGCGGTTAAAGGTGCTGCAGTCTGGAACCGCAAGACCGCTACGGTCGCAGGTTCGAATCCTGCCTCGGGCATGGGTGTTTGTGATGTCCTTAGGTTAGTTAGGTTTAACTAGTTCTAAGTTCTAGGGGACTAATGACCTCAGCAGTTGAGTCCCATAGTGCTCAGAGCCATTTGAACCATTTTGTAAGACTGGATGTCATGAACTGATATATATATATATATATATATATATATATATATATATATATATATATATATATATATATATATATATATATATATTGAATTTTGAACACTATTAAGGTAAATAAATTGTTTGTTCTCTATCAAAATCTTTCATTTGCTAACTATGCCTATCAGTAGTTAGTGCCTTCTGTAGTTAAATAAAAGATTCTAGCTGGCAGTATTGGCGCTCGCTGTATTGCAGTAGTTCGAATAACGAAGATTTTTGTGCTGTAAGTGATTAATGAAAGGTATAAGTTATTGTTAATCAGGGCCATTCTTTTGTAGGGGTTATTGAAAGTCATATTGCGTTACGCTAATGTGTGTCAGTTTAGTGATGATCAGAATAAGTAAAGAGAGAAATGTCTGAGTACGTTCAGTTTTGCTCAGCTGTTTGAAAATCAAATAACGTAAGGGGTTTACCAGCACACTGTCATCCATAAGTCAGAGCTGAACGCAACTCTGAAAAGTGGCATATCCAGAAGCACTGCAGCGCCACAGTAACGCTGACCAGTGAATGAACCGAGATCACAGATTTTAAGGTCAGCACGCCCACGCAACATTATGCTTCCCCACATCAACACCTGGGCCACCAAAAGGATCATGTCCGACAATGGTACTTGGCGCATTACGTGTTCCCACCTGTCGGCATCTGAGAGCACGTCCAAAACCACTACTCAGACTTAACTTGATCCGAGAGGAATACATGATCCACTCCTCGTTGGGACACTGCCTATGCCCTTGGCACCATAAAGCAAATGGTTCCGTCAACGTACGGATATCTGATCTTCAACAAAAGAGATTTCCCCCCCCCCCCCCCCATGCGCCGGCCGGAGTGGACGAGAGGTTCTTTAGGTGCTACAGTCTGTAACCGTGCGACCGCTACGGTCGCAGTTTCGAATCCTCTCTCGGGCATGGATGCGTGTGATGTCCTTAGGTTAGTTAGGTTTAAGTAGTTCTAAGTTCTAGGGGACTGATGAAGTTAAGTCCCATAGTCCTCAGAGCCATTTTTGAAGCCCCCCCCCCCCCCCCCATGAAATCTCTGTGCCATTGTGGAACGTGAGATTGCGTACCTTAGAGTCCTGTTAAATGCGGTTGCACATGCATTCGCAAAAGAAGCGCGGCCCTTCTTATTGTTGTGCAATGTAGCGGTCGTCTTCTGCAGCGGTTGGCGGCTTGTCGCGCGGTGCAACGCGCTGCTTCCCGAGCTGGAAGTTGTGCTCGTCCCCAGCACAAATCCGCCCGGCGGGCCAGACAACCTTTGTATGGATTTTAGGGCGGCTTTCCATCTGCCTCGGCGAAAGCCGGCTGGTTCCCCTTATTCTGCCTCAGTTACACAATGTCGGCGATTGCAATCACTGTCTCCACGTACACCATAATTACTCTACCGCCCAAACATTTGGGTTTACACTCGTCTGGTATGAGATGTTCCCGGTTGTGGTGGTCGGGAGGGGGGGGGGGGGGTACACTGGGTGCCGAAACGCACAGTAATCCTGGGCTCAGTGTTGGGCGGCGGTGGGCTGGGTGGACTGATGTAGTCTGTTGTGGAGTTGTGAACCATTGAGGGCTACGGCAGGACGAAGCCTCTCCGTCATTTCTAGGTCCCCGGTTCAATACACAATACACACACACCTCCTCTCTTGCCTGTTGTTCGGAACACTCCCCAAGCAAGTAAAATAATGCTGTGAGCAATAAACACGTCTCATTTTTCCAGTTTTCCGAAAATTCTTCCCCGTGTGAAGTCATCCGAATGTTCTCTCGGGCCACGTTGTTATGAAGAATACCATCACAGTGAACCGTAACTACTCGCTAATTGATTCAATGCCTCTTCCCGTTGCTTCAGCTGCCTCGTGTAGAGGGTCTAGCCCCATTCAGCGCTATAGTAACGCTGACCTAAAACAATGAGACTTCGAATGTACTGTGTAGGCCAGGGAGGCCTCTGACAACATGCTCCCTCACTTTCGCTCACTTCCACCGATTAGTTAACATGATATTTCATCTAGTTCTTCCTTAAGTTTTGTAGTCCACTGTACACTGCCTTTGTTTCTGCTGGCAGGAGATACCATGTTAAAGGCTTACCGTTGGTCTGCTTTTTAGCGCAGGTATTTAGACTCCTGTCGTGGCCACCACTACACACCACAATGTAGCTTGCAGAGAATAATTGTAGACGTACATGTAAATCGGGGGGCGGTATGCCTTTGCCTCCCTCTGACCAGTCAACTGACTTTAACCTGGACAAACGGAATAAGACCTACATTTCAACGTGGACTGTGATTCACAGTGCAGTTTGGCATTTTTTCCACGTAAAGGCTACTGATAGAGATGAGAGAATCTATAATCGACAGAAAATATCCTACGAGCACCTGAGGACTGTATTTGTATTCTCACACTTATCCACTTAACCAGCGAGCTATGGATATAATATAGAAACGAACATTTTTAATTGAAAGGTTTCCGTTAAAGGACGTTTCAAGTGGCAGACGGTAGGCAGCTTATCCCCTGGTGTTCGTAATTTATTATCCATTACTTTTTAAATTTTTTAATAGCTGGAATCAACGCAAATCATTAATATAGTGCCCAGTGTCAACTGTAAACTTCGGTTCTTAGTATAACGTAACTCATTTTTACAGTGTACAGTTATATACACAGCGACGGAGGAGACAAACTAGTCTGATTCGATATTTAGTTCAAAAGCTTTTACTGACTGTAAGCCGGCCGCGGTGGTCTCGCGGTTAAGGCGCTCAGTCCGGAACCGCGCGATTGCTACGGTCGCAGGTTCGAATCCTGCCTCGGGCATGGATGTGTGTGATGTCCTTAGGTTAGTTAGGTTTAAGTAGTTCTAAGTTCTAGGGGACTGATGACCACAGAAGTTAAGTCCCATAGTACTCAGAGCCATTTTTTTTTTTACTGACTGTGACAGCGAAACTCGAAGAACTTATTAAATGTTTTTAGGGAGTACTGAGTAAAGATACATAATTATGGTGTTGGGAAGGCGGAGCAGTTTGACACAGCAGCTTCACACAGTCGCTATTGGTTATTTTTCATGTTCATCTGTCACTGTCAGTTGCGGTTCTTGTACTGAATATTGCAGCATATTGTTCTGAAACAATCTTACCGACAGAACACCTACAATCACTTTCTCTGTGAAACTTTGTTTGCAATTAGAAACGAGACGGTTTCTGTTGACAATGGGAATGAAACGGAAAACACAAAACACACCCTTATATAGACTGGCTGTACCAAAAATTTTTAAAAAAGTGGTTGAAATTTCATCCCAACTTTTAGAGAAAAAGTAACTTAGAGAATGTAGCTATACGTCTTTGAGGAGACGTTATCAAGGGCGGCCGCCCGTTGTGGCCGAGCGGTTGTGTGATGTCCTTAGGTTACTTGAGTTTAAGTAGTTCAAAGTTCTAGGGGACTGATGACCTCAGATGTTAAGTACCATAGTGCTCAGAGCCATTGTAACCTTTTTTTGTCGATGGCAGTATCGTCCAAAGCCCTCGTCTTCAGTCATCTAAGTATTCAGTGGACCATTGCGACCGTTACTTTCTCATTTCAATTAATAGCAATAGGCCTAAATGTTAGGCCTAAATGTTAGAAGAGGACAGTGAAGGGAACAAAAAAGTACTTTACACCATGGTAAGAAATAAGAGGAACGACAGAAGCGAGTGCCTGAGGATCATGGATAATAATGGAAGAGTTGTGGAGGAAATGCATGAGCTCAAAAAGATTTGGAAGGAGTACTTTGAAGATCTGTTGAATGCCGCCAAGCGGGTAACTAACAGCGATGGAGAGCCTAAGGCAGCAGATGTTTATAATAGTGGGGAAATTGATGATCTAACTTGGAATGAAGTGGAAGAAGCCATAAAGAGGATGAAAGGGGGCAAGGCACCAGGTTGGGACGAAGTAACAGTGGATATGATACGAGCAGCAGGAGAAGTAGGAACCCAGTGGCTATACAGAGTGCTGAGGGTGGTGTGGAAGGAGAACAGAATTCCTGAGGACTGGAAGAAAGGAATTATAGTCCCGATCTTCAAGAAAGGGGATAAAAGGAGATGTGAGAACTACAGAGGAATCACCATGCTATGCCACTGTGGAAAAATCTATGAAAAGATGCTGGAGAAGAGAATAAGAAGCAGTATTGAAAGTAGACTGCAAGAGGAGCAGAACGGTTTCAGACCGGGAAGATCAACAACGGACCTCATATTTGCGGTAAGGCAACTGCAGGAAAGGCACTATGAGTACGGGAAGGACTTAATCATGGCCTTTTTGGATATTGAGAAGGCGTATGACAGTATCTGTAGGGACAAGCTCTGGGATGTGCTGAACGCAAAAGGGATAGATGAAGAGATAACACGAAAAGTCAGAAAAATGTATGAGGGAAGTGAGAGTTGTGTGAAAGTGGGGAGGGAACGTACTGCATGGTTCAAGCTGGAAAATGGGCTGCGACAGGGAAGTGCACTTTCGCCTTTATTGTTTATTATTGTTATGGATGAAATCCTACAGCAAGTATCAGATGCAATTGGAGATCATAAAATGAAAGCAGTGCTCTTTGCCGATGACCTGATGTTATGGGGAAATTGCGTGAAGGAGGTGCAAGAGCAGTTAGATGCATGGGAGGCAACGGCAGCACAATATGGAATGCATTTCTCTGCAAAGAAAAGTGAAATAATCGTCACAACAAGGAAGAAGAATAGGCCAAATGTGGATATAACTTGTGGAGGGGAAAAACTACAAGTGGTAGAGAACTTCAAGTACCTGGGAAGCGTGATTGAAAGTAAGGGGGGAAACGCAATGGAAATAAATGAAAGGTGCAGAAAAGCAGGGCAGTTCTACAAATGCATTAGGGGGCTTATTTGGAGCAAGGAGGTGCCACAGAAATCCAAGGGAATTATATACCGAACCTACTTTGTCCCCATATTGACATACGGAAGTGAGACATGGGTAATGCACAAAAGCGACAAAAGTAGAATACAGGCTAGTGAAATGAAGTTCCAGAGGAGCAGGTTGGGTGTAACAAGACGAGACAGATTGCGAAATTTGTATGTGAGGGAAAGACTAAAGGAGGAACCAGTACAGGACAGGATAGAAAAATCAAGACTGCAGTGGTATGGACACATGAAGAGAATGGATGAGGGAAGAATTCCAAAGAGGATGTTTGATCTGCAACTGGAGGGGAAGAGGCCCAGAGGAAGACCAAGAGATAGATGGGTGAAGGGAGTAAAGGAATGTGTGATGAGAAGAGGAGAGAACTGGACGAAGGTGGAAGAGGGGGAATGGTGGAAAGACAGAACACGATGGAGAGGCTTGTGTTCCCGACAGACCCAGCCAGTGGCTGGAAACTGTCCAAGATGATGATGATGATGAGGCCTAAATACTTGGACCACTCCCACTTAGGAGAGTCAGAATTGGGATTCAGGTATTTACAGTGTAATTTTTCTCCATGAAGCTACACTGAAGCGCCAAAGAAACTGGTATAGGCATGCGTATTCAAATTCAGAGACATGTAAATAGGTAGAATATGCCACTTCGGTCGGCAACACCTATATAAGACAACAAGGGTCTGGGGCAGTGGTTAAATCGGTTACTGTTGCCATGAGTACAATGGCAGGTTATCAACATTTAATTGAGTTTGATCATACCGTTATAGTCGGTGCACGAGCTATGGGACACAGCATCTCCGAAGTACCGATGAAGTCGGGATTTTTCGGTACGAGTGTACCGTGAATAACGCGAATCCGGTAAAACATCAAATCTCCAACATCACTGCGGCCGAGGTGAGATCTTGCCAGAACGGGACCAACGACGACAGAAGAAAGTCGTTCAGCGTGGCAGAAGTGCAACCATTCCGCAAACAACTACAGATTTCAGTATTGGGCCATCAGCGAGTGCCAACGTCAGAAACATTCAACGAAACATTATCACTCGTGTACCCTGATGACTGCACGAGCCGGCCTGTGTGGCCGAGCGGTTCTAGGCGCTACAGTCTGGAACCGCGCGCCAGCTACGGTCGCAGTTTCGAATCCTGCCTTGGGCTTGGATGTGTGTGATGTCTTTAGGTTTAAGTAGCTCTAAGTTTTAGGGGACTGATGACTTCAGAAGTTAAGTCCCATAGTGCTCAGAGCCATTTGAACTGCACGACACAAAGCTTTGCGTCTCGCCTGGGCCCGTCAATACCGACGTTGGACTGCTGATGGCAGGGAACGTGTTGCCTGGTCGGAATAGTCTCGCTTCAAATTGTATCGAGCAGATGGGCGTGAACTGGTGTGGAGGCAACCTCATGAATCCATGGAACCTGAATGTAAGCAGGAGCTGTTCAAGCTGGTGGAGGCTCTGTAATGGTGTGGAGCGTGTGCAGTTGGAATGATATGGGACCCTTGATACGGCCAGACACGACTCTGACGTGTGACACGTACGTAAGCATCCTGTCTGGTCACCTACATCCATTCATGTCCATTGTGCATTCCGACGGACTTGGGAAAATCTAGCTGAACAATAGGACCCCTCGCACATCAAGAATTTGTACATATTGGTTCCAGGAAGACTCTTCTGAGTTTAAACATTTCCGCTGTCCACCAAACTGTCCAGACATGAACGTTATTAAGTATATCTGAGGTGCTTTCCAAAGTCTGTTCAGAAGAGATCTCCACCCCTTCGTACTCATACGGATTTATGACCAGCCCTGCAGGATGCATGGTGCCAGTTCCCTCCAGCACTACTTCAGACATTAACCGAGTCCATGCCACGTCGTGTTGCGGCTCTCCCGCGTGGTCGCGGAAGCCCAACAAGATATTAGGTAGGTGTGCCAGTTTCTTTGGCTGTGTTGTGTATATTCATATTTCACGTATTAAAGGGTCACAACATTAACACGATTATAAATGGAAATGTCGTATTATGAGGATTTTAGCAGTGAAAGATAGAGTTGACAAACAGTTTCTGGCTTTAATGTATATTACTCATCGCGAAATTTACTTGTTTTTTGCGTACTCCTGACTAATGAAGAAATCTGTTGGCGATCATTGTCACAGGGAAACACATTGCTTTCTTAAAGGAAATCATGTTCGCCGTTGTTTGTAGAAATTATTTATTTCAGAATAATTTCCATTGGCAGTGGTGAATACGATGTTCTTTAAAAAGTTCTACATGACCGTGAACCTCGAATATGAGAAGTTAAACGCATTGCTTTCTACTAGAAAGCAATCTGGAGTTGGGCACAAGGTTTTATTTCTACGGTAATCGGTGTTTCGAGTCCACGTTGAAAGTGTTCAGCGAGAAAGTTTTCCATCTTGATAAACCCTTTCGGCTCATTGCCGAAGGCCACTGGACAGCGCAAAAAAATCCAGACGGCAATTTTAGCCGAGAAATCAGCCGCGATATTCCCACCGTGTATGGCGGCAATAAAGCGATCTCGAACACGTTACGGTAAAGGGACTTATATTCGCGTACGTTGTCGTGCGTGTGTGATAACAGGTTAATAGCAGCTCTAAACGAGCAGCACACGTTCGCAGTTGACATGAAACGTCGCGTGGCGCTCCAGCATGAAGCAGTCGATAGTCGACTCGAGTGCGATTGCTGCGACTGTCGAAAGCCAGGTCGTTATGGCGGTCGGAAGTAGGTGATGGAGCACTGTGGCCAACACGACACTCACGTCCTTCCCGTTAATGACGAAGCAGAGACGGCTGCTTTAGCATCGTGTTAAAAAAAATGACTTCAGTTTTTTTTATAGAACCCAACATCCAAATCAATGTGACGCAGTGTTAAAATGAAAAACCTTTGTGCACAAAGAGGTCTGCAAAGGGGTTAGAGGAATCACTTGCACCCTCCTGGAACATGGAACAGTCCGTTTATTCAATGCAGGATTCCCTCCACTTGTTTGCGACTTCACTGAACTCCAGGTTTAACCTTGCCACCGGCGACGAGAAATACTGCAGATCTGCAAGCACTATACAGTGTGGTTTAGCTGCCCCTACCGCTGCCGTTTCCGGCAACCCGCACTGTCATAGCTGGCCTTGACAAACCACGCGCGAGATTTCCATATTAAAATGGCTTTGAGCACTATGGGACTTAACTTCTGAGGTCATCAGTCCCACAGAACTTACAACTACTTAAACCTAACTAACCTAAGGACATTACACACATCCATGCCCGAGGCAGGATTCGAACTTGCGACCGTAGCGGTCGCGCGGTTTCAGACTGTAGCGTCTAGAACCACTCGGCCACTCGGGCCGGCCTTTCCATATTCTCCCGCTCGCTACGCGCAAACTATTATTCCTACACATAAAAAAGAGCAGGACCATTTTGCACGAAAATGAATGTTGTTAAATGTTGTACTGGAATACGCTCTCGATAGAGACCATAGTTTTCGAGCAAATCCAGAAGAACGTACAGAAGTGACCTTGTAACGCACCTGTACTCCCGCATTCAGTCCATGGTTCATGGCGCCCCCTCCTACCACTGTACAGATATTTGCAACTGCACGAATTATTTCCCACATATGACTTTTCTTGGTCTCCACTGACTGGCCTTATTATTCCACCGGCTTAGTCGAGCACTTACGAATTGTAGAACTGTGTAACAATTTTTGTGAATTTCAACAGCATAAAATAAACAATTAAATCGTTGCATTCGCCAGGTCTTGTGAATACGGAAGTATTGTGCTTGTAAGGGTAAGGTTTGAGTCTAATTGACGTAACTAGTTTTAACGTAACGTTTAGCAACGTCGTTTTTCTTTCATTACCATCACAGGAACGTTTAAATTAATAATATTAACGAAGTAGCCGACTAGCTGGTGGCGCAATAGGCCCAATCAATAGAGACCAAAAAAGGTCGAATATCGTGCGTAGTACTTGTAGTCGAAAATTTTTCTACAGTGGTAACAAGGAGTGCCACGAACAACATACTCGAAGTCCTGACTAGTGGGGAATGAGTGGGGGGAGGGGGGTGGAGGTGCGTTTGAAGGACACTTTTGGACTTTTCTCTTGGATAACTCGAAAACTGTGGCTTCCAGCGAACACCGTATCCCGGTACGAAATTTAGCTACATTAAAAACCCTAGAAACAGGTGTTACTTATTTTTCTGTAGGACTAATAGTTTGCATGTATCGAGCGAGAGAATATGAAAATTGCTTGATTTATGAAGGCCAATTATAACATTGGGGTTTGCATAAAACGACAGCAGTAGTGGCAGCTGAATCATTCTATACATCGAGTTGGACAAAAGTATAGAAACAACAGAATGATATTACCTTGCGTAATACAGTGTGGGAAACCAGCCACCATTCAAAACAGTGTCCAGTTGTTTCGGAATGGGTAAATTCGGATACATTACTTCTTGGTACGCCTTCGTGAAAATCTGTTTCATAACGACAGGTATATGTATAACGCTGCAGGAAGCAGGCTCCGTCTGCCATCCATACGAAATAGTATCTGACATACCAGTAGCAGGCTGAGGTATTACGGTAAAGGTCCTGTAGCTTCCAAATTTCCAAATCTCTTTGCTATTTGGCTGTAATTTAGATTAACAAAAGGCGAAGCTGTGATCAGTCCGATGACCAGTTTGAACACCACAGTACTTAACCGCCCCTTGTATTTCTAGGGTTGCTTTGCTATCGCCTTCCTCTGACCTTGTTACTGCCTCACCCAGCCAGTTACAGCAGGACTTACTCTTTAATGGGGACTCCGAATCACAATGCAATTTGGCAGTTTTCACATCAAAAAAACATTTTCAGGGGTGAAAGAAGTTACAAGCGACCGATAAAAATCGTAGAACTGTAGATCGACCCCCAAGTCCTTTGAGTCTGTAGTTTGGAGAACTGATACGTTCATGGTCAGAAAAAAAAAAAAAAAACAGAACACCTAGAACGACTAGAGACAGGACTTTCACATTCACAGGACATGTACATTGGTAAATTTTGCAGAAATGATTAGCATTTCAGTCACATCGGTCCAGCATGTGTCCTGTTGTGTAGTATGCACAGGTCCGCCATGGGCCCTGATAACTTGTCCCATGCGTGATGGCATCGGCACGTATAAGGCGCGAATGGCGTCCTGTGCTATAGTCATCCGTATTGCACACACCTGGTTCCAAAGTTTATCTGCAGTGATTGGCTTTGGGTCACTGAGCTAGCCCCATTGTTTAACCACGTCCCAGACATTTTCGACTGACAATGAATATGGTGGTCTGGCGGACCAGACGTAAAGGCTGAAATCCCGTGACAGCAAGAAGGCACGTGTTCGTGCAGCAGCATGTAATCGTTAATTGCCTTGCTGAAAAACGGCGTCTGGGATGTTGCGCAGACAGGGTACGGATAAGGTCGCAGGATGTCATTTACGTAGGCCATACTGGTCACAGTGCCCCGGACACGCTCCAGCTGTGATTAGAGGCTGTACCTAATAGCACCCCACACCACTGGGCCTTGAGTTGGTGCTGTATGTTTTGTGCAACTGCAGTCACTGTGATATCGCTCCCCTCTGTACTCCGTCGCCAGGCCACGAGTGGCCTACCGGAACCATCCGACCGCCGTGTCATCCTCAGGGGAGGATGCAGATAGGAGGGGCGTGGGGTCAGCACACCGCTCTTCCGGTCGTTATGATGGTATTCTTGACCGAAGCCGCTATTATTCGGTCCATTAGCTCCTCAACTGGCATCACGAGGCTGAGTGCACCCCGAAAAATGGCGGCTTGATGGTCACCCAGCCAAGTGCCGGCCACACCCAACAGCGCTTAACTTCGGTGATCTCAAGGGAACCGGTGTATCCACTGCGGCAAGGTCGTTGCCCACGCTCCCCTCTGTGGCGAACCAAAGTGCTGCCATTATTTTCAAACAAGGAGAACCTGGTTCCGTCGGAAAACACAATCTGATGCCATTCCTGTCCCTAGTGACGTCGTTCCAGGCACCATTGCTGTCTAGCATGTTTCTGCACATTCGTCAAAGATAGGCCGAGAAGTGTGCGACGCGCACGTAAACATGTCGATAATAAACGGTGACTGACTGGCACCCCTGCTAGTGTACGAAGTGCTATACTGTTTCACTGTTGCGCTAGTGCGCAGGAGGACTCAGATATCTCCTGCAGTGCCATTCGGATGACTTGTCGATCGTTTCGGGGTGGGGAGGGGTGGTGAGGGGAGGGGGTGCTGGGTGGTGCGACCTGACCCAGCTCGTCGTGCTCTACGGCCTTCCGTGAACCATTCTGCTCACACCACCATTCTGCACTAGCGAAACACTTCGTCTCACACGAACAGCACTTTCGTGGATCGGTGCGTCACATTCTTTCATGCCAATAATACGCCCTCATGCAAACCCACTGATTTGATGGTACGGTTTGCGCATACGTCTGCGAGGCATCCTGCACGTTGTAATGGTACTTGAATTACGTAACCATTACGGCACCTCACCTCAGCCTCTCGATACCAGCAATATTCTACTGTGTTTCTGTAAAATAGTTAACATATTTCCGTCACAACATTCAGTTTTGATTTCATTAATGCAGAGGTACTTCGATGCATTGATTTGTATATATAGCAATGATATTATCCTTATGTGTATTCTTTCTTTTGTCACTATGATCATTGACATACTTGTAACTCTGATTTTTGGGCGCGTAAGCGGTTATTAGAGAGTCAAGCATTGGTCGTCATGTTAAAAAGACGCAAATTGTAGTCAGTTTATGAAATGTGAACTTTAACAGTGAGGAAGCTATTTTCATGTATGTTTTATATTGTGAAGTGATGTTTTGGAACGAGTTACGTGATATTGCAACAAAAGTAATAAAAAAGAAGTGTAACTTAAATTCCGAGTGCTGATTACTTTTTTACATCTCCATTGTCCTAACTTGCAAAAGTTTACTCTTCAAGAATGGTTTATGAAACACATCTCTAAAGCTTTTGAATATGGCAAAATAACACGTAGACCTCTTTGCATCCGAGCTTGGAATCATCACTACCTTGATTTTCGACGATTGAACCATGAGTTCACAACGAGACCAGCGTAAGAAACACGAAAAGATGAGTGCCTAGTTTATCCATTATTTCAAGAAATCACTTTATTAACTGTGCTCTAATGACACCTGCCACATAATATAACTTTGTTGTTGCCCGAAAATGCAATTTTTAGCAGCGTGAGCAACACTACAATCATAATTAATTTTTGACCTTTGTTGTGGTAGGGTTGTTAGAACGTTTGCTCGAGTCACGCTGATCCATTGCCTTCGGTTATAGCGACAACGAGAGCAGCAGGCACAGTTTACAGCAGGTAACGTTGCGCCGTGATATTGATCTGGACTTTGTACCCACGGGCCGACGTGGTTCAAATGATACTCATTTCTGCAGAGCATGGTAATATACACGTCCTACGAATATGAGCGTCATGTCTCTAGTATTTCAAGGTGTTCTGTTTTCTTTCTTTCTGACTATGATTGTATTAACATGTAGATAATATCCTTGATGGTAGAGTACTCCTACTGGACTTGTAAATGAAAACGAACAGATTGTAGTTTTGTATCATTTTGGGTCATCTGTAGCAGTGGATAACAGATTCTATGTGGTCAAAGATATCCGAAAATGGATGAGTAGATGTTAACACGACGTGCGTCCAGCCTTCGCTTTTATGATGACGTGAACTCTGTTGGGTAAGCTTCTAGTGTGCTTTGTAAAAGTCTGTTGAGGAATGGCAGCCCTCATGCATCCTGAAGAGCCGAAACCAGATGCGGTAGAGATTTTCGGTGCTTCGGTCTGTAGCGAAGTGGACTTTCATAGTGGTCACTGAGATATCCCATGGGGTCACGACCCTGGAGACGCCTGTTTATTTCAGGAACGTTACTATGCACAATCCATTTCCTCATAGATGCCGCTTTATAACAGCGTGAATTGCCGTGCTGGTACAAGTGGTGCGCAGTGCATTAAATGTGTTGATATTTTTTTGCATTTAACATTATCTTACGCACAATAAGAGGAACGGTCCTTAACCCAAACAAATTCCACCGTGCGATAATACGCCTCCTCCTTACAGCACTGTTGACACCACACATGATGGTAGGTAACGTTTTTTCAGGCACCCACCAAGTTCAACCCTTTCCGTCGAATTGCCACAGGGTATAAAGTGATTTACGACTCCACAACACTCCTTTCCGTGAAACACAATACACCCCGCCTGCTTCATAATTCGGGTTCGCCTTTCATGATCTCTAGTGATCAAATAGCTCTGTAGCTCTGAGCACTATGGGACTTAACTTCTGAGGTCATCAGTCCCCTAGAACTTAGAACTACTTAAACCTAACTAACCTAAGGACATCACACACAACCATGCTCGAGGCAGGATTCGAACCTGCGACCGAAGCGGTCGCGCGGTTCCAGACTGTAGAGCCCAGAACCGCTCGGCCACTCTGGCCGGCTCTCTAGTGATCGATTCCGCTCTACATAGTGCTGTCCGTATACACTACTGGCCATTAAAATTGCTAGACCAAAAAGAAATGCAGATGATCAACTGGTATTCATTGGACAAATATATTATACTAGAACTGACATGTGATTACATTTTCACGGAATTTGGGTGCATAGATCCTGAGAAATCAGCACCCAGAACAACTACCTCTGGCCGTAATAACGGCATTGATACGCCTGGGCATTGATTCAAACAGAGCTTGGATGGCGTGTACAGGTACAGCTGCCCATGCAGCTTCAACACGATACCACAGTTCATCAAGAGTAGTGACTGGCGTATTGCGACGAGCCAGTTGCTCGGCCACCATTGACCAGACGTTTTCAATTGATGAGAGATCTGGAGAACGTGTTGGCCAGGGCAGTAGTCGAACATTTTCTGTATCCAGAAAGGCCCGTACAGGACCTGCAACGTACGGTCGTGCATTATCCTGCTGAAATGTAGGGTTTCGCAGGTATCGAATGAAGGGTAGAGCCACGGGTCGTAACAAATCTGAAATGTAACGTCCACCGTTGAATGTGCCGTCAATGTGAACAACAGGTGACCGAGACGTGTAACCAATGGCACCCCATACCATCACGCCGGGTGATACGCCAGTATGGCGATGACGAATACACGCTTACAATGTGCGTTCACCGCGATGTCGCCAAACACGGATGCGATCATCATGATGCTGTAAACAGAACCTGGGTTCATCCGAAAAAAATGACGTATTGCCATTCGTACACCCAGGTTCTTCGTTGAGTACACCATCGCAGGCGCTCCTGTCGGTGATGCAGCGTCCAGGGTAACCGCAGCTACGGTCTCCGAGCTGACAGTCTATGCTGCTGCAAACGTCGTCGAACTGTTCGTGCAGATGGTTGTTGTCTTGCAAACATCTCCATCTGTTGACTCAGGGATCGAGACGTGGCTGCACGATCCGTTACAGCCATGCGGATAAGATGCCTGTCATCTCGACTGCCAGTGATACGAGGCCGTTGGGATCCAGCACGGCGTTCCGTATTACCCTGCGGAACCCACCGATTCCATATTCTGCCAACACTCATTGGATCTCGACCAACGCGAGCAGCAATGTCTCGATACGATAAACCGCAATCGCGATAGGCTTCAATCCGACCTTTACCAAAGTCTGAAACGTGATGGGACGCATTTCTCCTCCTTACACGAGGCATCACAACAACGTTTCACCAGACAACGCTGTTTGTGTATGGGAAATCGGTTGGAAACTTTCCTCGTGTCAGCACGTTGTAGGTGTCACCACCGGCGCCAACCCTGTGTGAATGCTCTGAAAAGCTAATCATTTGCATATCACAGGATCTTTTTCCTGTCGGTTAAATTTCGCGTATGTAGCACGTCATCTTCGTGGTGTAGCAATATTAATGGCCAGTAATGTACTACTGAGCCACTAGCGTGTAAGTAGGCTGTTTAGGTTCTTATATTTGTAACGCCGCAGCCACGTAGCGCTCTGTATGAAAATCACTGGCTGTGCTGTGTGCAGTCTGTGGCTGGTTGACGTTGATGTAGTATTCGCCATTGTAGTGTTGGGCAGTTGGATGTGAACAGCGCGTAGCGTTGCGCAGTTGGAGGTGAGCCGCCAGAAGTGGTAGATGTGGGGAGAGAGATAGCGGAAATTTGAGAGCCGATGATCTGGACGTGTGTCCATCAGAGACAATACATTTGTAAGACTGGATGTCATGAACTGCTATATATATTACGACTTTTGAACACTATTACATTGTTTGTTCTCTATCAAAATCTTTCATTTGCTAACTATGCCTATCAGTAGTTAGTGCCTTCAGTAGTTTGAATCTTTTATTTAGCTGGCAGTAGTGGCGCTCGCTGTATTGCAGTAGTTCGAGCAACGAAGATTTTTGTGAGGTAAGTGATTTGTGAAAGGTATAGGCTAATGTTAGTCAGGGCCATTCTTTTGTAGGGATTATTGAAAGTCAGACTGCGTTGCGCTAAAAATATTGTGTGTCAGTTTAAGCACAGTCATTGTATAAATTTTACTAAGGGGACGTTTCAAGAGTAGGTGGCGACCTAGAATTGCGTCAGAAGGATGGCCTGCGTTTCTTAACGTTACGAACACAGGAGGAGCCGGAAGCCCTCAGGAGAGGGCCCATTGTCAATGGAGGCGACTGTCCGCTCGGGAGGACGACCGGATGAAATCCCCTTTACTTGTCCTCTCTGTCACCATCGACGAGCGGCATGGCCCTGTCTTTTGTTCTCGGGCTGTCTCGCGAGTCCCCGCTAAGGAAGAATACCACCAGCGCGGCGGCGGCCGTTCCTCAGACATTTAAAAAGTAAACAAACATAAAGTCGGGCGGCAGAGCAAACACCCCGACGTCGGCCGAGGGGTGGACGGCAACCGGGCCCGCCTCGCTCGTCCGGCCCTTCACTGGGTCGTCGTCGCCGGCGAGCAAGCCATCGGCTCCAGGACGAGGATCATTCTCTGCGGAAGAATAGGGACCCCAGCTGCACGAGTCGTCCACACTGATCCGATTCCGGTCCTCCACTTGTCCAGTACTTAAGTGACAAGGCGGAAGGAGGAGGACAAAGGGCAGGGTCCGAGGCCCTACAGAGCGAGTGCTTGCTTCAGGGCCCACACTGAACGAAATGGAAAGTTGTAACACCATGAAGCCAGGGTCCTAAATTTAACTAAATTTGTGGTGATATTTATTACGTAATGCTCATCATATGGTGTTTTGCCGAATGGTAAGCTCCTGACAGCATTTGTTTCTCCATCTGATTCTGTTCTGGGATTCGTAATCTGGTATCTACCTCTTTTCATTTCGTCCAACATATTTATACTTCCTTTTACAATATTATTTTGTCCTTCAACTGCACCTGCGATTGCTGTTAAAACTCTTCTCCTCGCAGTGTATATTCCATTCAGCGTTTCTTTTCTTAATCAGGTTTAGGAGAGTTCATTGTTCGTATACTCCTTCCATTACTTCATTGCTTTTCACTTCAACAACCCATTTTGTTTCCTCCATTCTACTCCAAATCCACACCCGCAAAACTTCAATTTCCTCTCTTTCTGTCCAACCTTCAGAGCAGCACAGAGAAACACTCCGCGCTTCATGTAAGCATGACTGAAATCAACACAAAGAAAACTCGAAAAAGTAGATATGAAACCAAAAACGACAAAAATTCAAATTGAACAGATTGTACAGTCCAGATATTTAGGAAGCATTTTACCAGAAAAATGGACGAGTGGAAAAGAAATAAGGTCAATAATTACAACATAAAAGTAGGCTTTGCAGAAAAACAAGCGTTAATTTAATTATACAGCAAAATTGTGAGGGAGGAGAGAGTATGGAAAAGGTTGGTTAACAGTTCGTCTGGACTGCTTTCCTTTACAGGCTGGACACTGAAGAAAGGGAAAGAGACGAAACTGAAGCAACTGAGATATATGTTTGGAGGTGAATGGACGAAAACACAGTGTTCGCAAATACATTCACCAAAGAAGAACGAGTAAACATTCCAAAATTCGAATCAAGAGCAGCTGCCAACACGAGTTACTTAGAAGCAGATATGCTTGACGTAGCGAGGGTGCTTAAAGCACTTAATAAAGGCAAGTCTTCCGGTCCAAACTCTATACCAATAAGGTTCCTTTCGGAGTACGCTAATAAATTTGCCCATTCTTATCAAACTTATACAAAGCCTTATACTTATCATTCACATACAAGCACTCGATCGACAAAAGACCCATACCAAAAGACTGGGAAGTTGCTCAGTTTACATCGATACTCAAGATAGCGAAACAGGAGAAAATGTGGAACTACAGACCCGTATCAATAAAGTCAGTTTGCTATATGATTTTGGAACATATACTGTGTTCGAATGTTATGAATTACGTCAAAGGTAACTGTCTATTGACGCAGCTCATATTCAGAAAACATAGTTCTTGTGAAACATAACTGGCTCTTTATTCGTACGAAGTAATGACTCCTATCGACAGGACATCTAAAACGTATTCCTTATTTCTAGATTCGTAGAAGGCTTTTGACACCGGTCTTTATGAGACACTTCCAAACAAATTTCGTGTCTATGGAGTATTTTCTCAATTGTACGAGTGGATTCGTGATTTCCTGTCAGAAAAATCACAGTTCATAGAAATCAACGAAAGTCATCGAGCAAAACGGAAGTGCTATTCGGTATTCTCAAGGAAGTGTTATACAACCTCTGCAGTTCTTAATCCACATACATGGTTGAGGAGACAATCTGAGCATCCCTCTTACATTGTTTGCAGATGACGCTGTTATTTACCACCTAGTGAAGTCATGAGAAGATCGGAACCAATTGCAAAATGGTTTAGAGAAGATATCTGTGTGGAGCTAAAAGTGGCAGTTGATTTTGAATAACGAAAAGTGTAAGGGTATCAACAACCACAGTACTCAAATGAATCCGTTAAATTTCGAGTACACGATAAATAACTCAATTGTGAAGGCTGTCAGTTCAACTAAATACGTAGGAATTACAACTACGGACAACTTGAATTTCAAGGATGACGTAGATAATGTTGCAGGGATGGCAAACAGGAGACTGCACCACAATTGGCAGAACAATTAAAAGATGCAACAATGTCTATTAAAGAGTGTGCCTCTTCTACGCTTGTTCGTCTCCTGCTAGAGTAATACTGTACAGTAGGGGATCATTATTAGACACGATTGGCGGAGCCCCTCGTTTTGCGTTATTGTGAAATAAGAGAATGGTGTGACGGATATGGTAATTGAATTGGGGTGCCAGTCATTAAAACCAAGCCGTTTTTCGCTGCACCGAGAGCTTTTCACGAATTTCAAACACCAACTTTTTCGTCTAAATACGGAAACATTTTACTGTCGGTGACCTACATATGGAGAAATGATCATCATACTAAAATAAGAAACAACAGAGTTGCTACAGCAAGATCTAAGTGCTCATTTTCACATGCGATGTTACAGAGTGGAACGGTATAGAAATAGTTTGAAGGTGGTTCAACGAAATCTCTGTCAGGCACCGAAATGTGAATTGCAGAGCACTCATGTCGATGTAGTTGTAGATGTAGGAGCGAAATGGGTACTGGGTAGATAAAATGAAGAACATTGGGTGAGTGAAGAACAAATGCTTAACGGGTATTAAACCATCAACGCAGCTTAAAACACTTAATAAAGACAAGGCCTCCGGTCCAGATTGTATGCCAGTCAGGTTCGTCTCAGATTATGCTGATACAGTAGCTCCATATTTAGCAATTATATACAGCCGCTGGCTCATAGAAAGATTCGTGACTTAAGACTGGAAAATTGCTCAAGTCACATCAATACCCAGAAAGAGAAATGGGAATAATCCTCTGAATTACACGCCTATATCACTAACGTCGATTTGCAGTAGGGTTTTGGAATATATACTGTGTTCGAACATCATGAATTACCTCGAAGAAAACGATTTATTGACACGTAATCAACACGGAGTCAGAAAATATCGTTGCTGTGAAAAACAACTAGCTCTTTATACTCATGAAGTAATGAGTGCGATCGACAGGGGATGTAAAATTGAGTCCATATTCTTTTGATTACCAGAAGGCTTTCGACAGCGTTCCTCACAAGCGTCTTCTAACCAAAGTGCGTGCCTACGGAGTATCGCCTCAGTTGTGCGACTGGATTTGTGATTTCCTCTCAGAAAGGTCACAGTTCGTAATAATAGACGGAAGTCATCGAGTAACACAGAAGTAATATCCGGCGTTCCCCAAGGAAGTGTTATAGGCCCTCTATTGCTCCTGATCTTCATTAACGACGTAGGAGACAATCTGAGTTGTTTTGCAGATGATGCTGTCATTTATCGTCTTGTAAATTCATCAGATGACCAAAACGAATTGCAGAATAATTTACATAAGCTATCTGTATGGTGCGAATAGTGGCAATTGATCCTATATAAAGAAAAATGTGAAGTTATTCACATGAGTACTAAAAGAAGTCCGTCAAATTTCGATTACGCGGTAAGTCACACAAATCTGAAGGCTGGAAACTCGACTAAATACTTAGGGATTACAGTCACAAATAATATAAATTGGAACGATCACACAGATAATGTTGTGGGTGGAGCAAACCAAAGACTGCGATTCATTGACAGAACACCTAGAAGGTGCCACAGGCCTACTAAAGAGACTGCTTACACCACGCTTGTCCGCCCTATTCTGGAGTACAGTTGTGCAGTGTGCGATCCGCATCAGGTGGGACTGACGGATGACAGCGAAAATGTTCAAAGTAGGGCAGCTCGTTTTGTATTATAGTGAAATGTGGGAGATAGTGCTACAGACATGGTACGGTTTTCGTTGTGACGGGATCTTCTCATGAAATTTTAATCACCAGTTTTCTCGTCCAATTGCGAAAACATTCTGTTGGCTCCAACCTACATAGGGAGAAATGATCATCACCGTAAAATAAGAGAAATCACGGCTCGCACAGAAAAATTTAAGTGCTCGTTTTTACCGCGCGCCTTTCGAGAGTGGAACGGTAGAGAGAGGCCACTTGAAGGTGGTTCATTGAACCCTATGTCAGGCACTTTATTGTGAATAGCAGAGTAATCACGGAGATGTAGATGAACTTTTATTCTGTTCAGAATTGATGTCCATTATCAAAATCAGTGGAGGTATGACTCTCGAGAGAAGGAATACACCTTTTTATTTTATTTTCTTGAGGATCCCTTGCCATGCCTTAAAGATGTGCTGCGTCAGTTCACGAAAATTGCTGACTGGAGGCTGATATGAAGTACACGTCTTCCCCTAGCGTCCCATAAATGTCCTATGGCCGTCAAACCAGGGGACTGGCCAGGCAAGTCAAGGGTTCGTACATTCCCCAACGTGTTCGTCATGTTAACGGTTTAGGTAAGGTCTTATGGGACCAAACTGCTGAGGTCATCGGTCCCTACGCTTACACACTACTTAATCACTTAATCTAACTTAAACTAACTTACGCTAAGGACAACACACACACCCATGCCTGAGGGTGTACTCGAACCTCCGACGGGGAGTGGGTTGGGGGTGGGTGTCCGAACACATGTTCATGCATCAAGTGGCCGCTAAACGCATCAAACATCTATAGTCCGGAGTAACCGTTCGATGTATGTAGCGGCCACTTCAGGTCTGAACAAGGCTGCGGACGCTGTGTTTGATTTTTATCCCTGTTATGGTAGTATCGAAAGCTGGTTATAGGTCCAGTTTCTGCCAATAGAAGGGCCTGATGACGCTGCAGTGTATCGCAAAAACCGGTCGCATTTGAATAGACAGCTTGAAACATACGGTTACCACTAATTCTCACATACTGGAAAGCCGTTGTCTCACTCTGCATCCTAAATAGAAGATGGATATACGAAAACTACCCAATAAGTCGTGACATAACATCAAATGAATTCCCATTCTTCTCCCCCAAACCCACCCACCCACCGACCCACCCACCCACACACACACACACACACACACACACACACACACACACACACACACACGCACGCACACACACACACACATACACACAGTGTTTCGAACTGGAGTCACATGTGTCTCGAGAATCGTTGCTTCCATTGACCTTCCACGGCGTCGTCTACGGTTAGATTCACAGCAATGTGAGTGATACAAACAGAAGCAAGAGTCATAGCTGAACACCACACAATATCTGCTTGTAGTTACTACTACAGCTTGTAACTTCTATATCTATGTCAAACGTGATGTTCCAGGATATCTCATGATGGCAATGTCCGAAATGCACATTACTGGAATAATGCAGTCTGCTTGCATTCAGTCAATGACATTTCCCTCAGAGACCTATTCAGCAATTTGCAGACTGCTCATAGCATAGCATGCCCTTCAGTGTCCCAGGTGACTTTTACTCTACACCATACAAATTTCAGAAGTCTGTGTCAGCGACACGTGCCAACTCAAATCTCAACCCAGCTGTTCCCGGATTTTACCTGTTGTATGCTGTTAGCCTATTCGTCTGAGACATTTGTTGGTGTCACGCTCGAATGTACCTCATGCCACTGATTTGACCTTTGTCAAAGTCTGAAAGATCGCGATAAGCTATACGCGCACTTCTCTTGTGCGTGTTGTATTGCGATCTACACCTGACGAGTTCCAATAGCGTCGTATGTGTGTTGTACTGAAATCTACATCTGACAACTTCCAATAGCGTTAGACATACCCAACATCTATCATGTACTTATTCCATTCATCATCTCTATGACTTGCTTTCTTTCTTTACCGTAAATAAGCTGTAATAAGGATGGAATTTTAGTCAACATATCGCACAGGCACTGAAATTCTACAATAACAGTTTGGTATCGTTCTTTGAAAGTGAGCAGTATGCAACATGTTCCATTTCCAAACCTACTCACAACAGTCGTGAACCGGTTTATGTCGCAAATGGTTATGGCTGTTGGTCGACGCTTAGAAGTGACTGCTGAGTATAATGCTGATTCCGCCATGATATATTCTGTATGTGGATCCAGTCGTGACTGCACTAGCGTTTGTTTACGTGGCTGTAACCTGTTGTCAGTTGCCCTTTTCTTGCAAGTCGATTAGCTATCGACATGTGTGTAGATACATCTTCAGGCATCAGTTAGTTAAAGTAACGAGTAAAACTGCTTCTCTGGAATCGTCAATAGGCTTTGTGGGCATTATCTTGAGATGTACTGTGCACACGAATTATGTTTCCGAAGGTAACAATGACGAAGAACCGGGACACTTAAGCATAGTTTTCAAATACAGTGGGTGCTCAGAAGAATAGACCAATCATGTCCTATTACTCAAGTCGAAGCTGTCTTCAGTGGGAACCGATACCAATGAAGGATAACCCAGGGCTCCAAAAACTGGATCTATATATCACTCCGTAATGATGAGGCATGTCTTATACTACACAGAATATAAGAGCTGCCGAACAAAGTGGTAAAGATTACAAGCACTACGTCCAACGCAAACAGCTAACGAAGTCAGTTATTGCTGAACACTGCCTCACTTGTCATAAGTTAGCAGCATTGCTGTGCAGGTGACGAATTTCTGGGACAGTGTCGCGAAGGAGGCAATCAAGAATAGACTGTTGGAAAATTTAGTCACCAGAAAACAAACGTTAGCATAAGGAAATCATGGGTCCGGCACTCACTCAATTTAAACATATCTCAGAGCTCTGTGTCCCTCTCTGATCATAGGTGAGAAATGATCAAGACTGTTTTGACATTTCCCTTACTTATGATTTTCTCTTACATAACTTTTACGATGATTTTAAATTTATGTTGAATGTTTATAATGTTAAGGGGTGACGGAAACAGTCTCAAGGGCGGCGCACCTTGAATCATTCACATTTTAATTACAGTACAAATAGCAGACAACGGAACCTGCACTCGATAATAAACAAGGTGACAGAAAACACAGATTTACTCATTCTGAAAAAGAATGAGCATCGGCAGCAATTTTTTGAAAAGGTGGTATTTTCTGGGTTCGTTAGGTAAAATGTAGCACACAGAAAGACGACTAGAGGAACGAGAGAAATCTCCCAAAACCACCCTCAATTGACCTCCCGTTTGATATAATATTACTGTGCAATATGCCAACAGCCAGTTTTGATAATAACCGATTCGGTGTGTTTGGAGAAGTGTCGTGGCCCAAGAAATAAAGCTTGTATCTCCTACCATTGATAGTTAACTACTCACACATTTTAAACTGTATTACTTGGGCACCTGGACGGTGAGCGTGAATCACTAGTATGTGCAAAGTACATGTTTTAATGTTATTAATATGATGGATGGTGCCTTTCTTATTCAGCTAGCTTGAATTTTATCCTCATACGATTTAACACAGATCGTAGAACGAGTTATGAAATAAAGCCGGCCGGAGTGGCCGAGCGGTTAAAGGCGCTACAGTCTGGAACCGCACGACCTCTACGGTCGCCGGTTCGAATCCTGCCTCTGGCATGGATGTGTGTGATGTCCTTAGGTTAGTTAGGTTTAAGTAGTTCTAAGTTCTAGGGGACTTATGACCACAGCAGTTGAGTACCATAGTGCTCAGAGCCATTTGAACCATATGAAATAAAGCTACAAAATATTCACAAAAATAGTTTATTGATATCCCCGCAAACTGAAGATTAAGAACGTGAAATGGGAAAATAAGTTCAGAATGCTTGATAAAATACTGTTGGATATCAACAAAAACGACATATTAGCACTTCAAGAGTTGAAGAAAAGGGGGAAACCAAAAATAAGGAGTTTTTCAACTTCGATTGCCTATATAACAGATCGTTTGTTTATGAAACGTCAAATCTCTTCACGTTAATGAATTTACTGTATTAGTTCCATGGTTTCTATTTTTCTAGTATCGACTGTCACAGCTGAAGCAGGACAAAATGTGTATGAACGATACAGTTTCTTAGTGAGGTTAAGAAAAATGTAGCACACAGGCAGGTAACTAGATGAATGAGGGAAATCTCCCGAAATTACCCTCATCTGGGCTTCTGATTGATGTATTATTGTGCAGCATGCCAACAAAAGTGCGGAATTTGTAGCTCTGTGACTGCATGTGCCACTGCGTTTTACCCATACGGTTTGAGAAGGTCCTGGCCATGGTCGGGACGATTTCTAAACCTTGAAACTCAGAATTTTTCTCATCTCTTAGCCCAGGAAATGGTATTAGATTTTCTCAATTGATGTATTTGGGACTGTAGTATAAGCATATAGGGCGACCCAGGACGAATGGTCAATAATCAACCACGTAAACAAAGGTGTGGTTGTGGCTCCGTCAACAAAACCAAGCTATCTACAATGACGGTACCAGGAAACTTGTCTGTCGTTGGGAGAAATGTGCTCCGCGAAAGGGTTACTATGTTGGGAAATAAATACGAGGGCTATTGGGAAACTAGTTCCGATCGGTTGCGAAATGAAAACCATTGTGAAAAACCGATGAAGCTTTGAACAGATGCGCTGGAAATTGTCGCTAGTATGCCCGTCGATAGTGTCACGTCACTCTTTCAAGTTCTGAGTGCGTAGTGAGAACGTAAAGATGCCTAGGAAATAGCGTCTCCCTCCAAGTATGAGCCCTGTGAAAGATTTCGCCTGATGTGATGCAGCCCAAATAACACAACTGCCATGCGGTTCCTACTTTTGACCATTCTCGGCCGTACGCTGCAGGGGCGATGAAAATGACCGTGCAGCTTTTCAGATTGGAACTGTTCAATCACTGGTAATACAGCCCGTAACTGTCTGTTCCTGAGTTTCATCTCTGCTCACATTAACCACTGCCTATGAAGACAACATTTTGGACACACAACGAGCTGTTGACAATTGTAGAGAATTGGCAGAAAGCACTGGCGGTCGCCTTTTACGACGAAGTCGCGGGAAAGTTGGTACAAAGCTACCACAGATGTCTAATTCGCAGTCGTGGTTATCTAGAGAAGTAGCTGCAAGGTGTATCTACCCGTTGTAAATAAAACTTCTTTGATTTTCACAATGTTTTCCAAATCACGACCTATCGACACTTTCCGAATAGCCCTCGTATGTAGACACGAAGAATAAAGATGTAGAGTATTAATAACGTTCAGTTTACGTGAAAATACATAAGAATTTTCACGTAAAAAATTCGGAGTTATCACTTATCAGTAATCTCTAGTGTTGGACATATCTTACATGGGAGGGCAGTTTCGATTCTGTTCAAGTAAACATTTTGCAAATGAAACGGTGTCTGTTTCTACTGGGGTCGGAACTTGGGGATGGCGTGCGCTCAAAATGACCTTGAACAGCACGTTTAACAGAATTTCCTTCTTTTCTGTTCAACTAGGTAGTTTGGATGTGATAACCACCGCAGATCCTCTGACTGTTGCAGGGGTGACGAATCTGCACATCCTGTAGGCTGATGCAACCACCATTTTGTCGTCTCCACCATGAGAAAATTTCTGAATCTTAGGTTCTGTATATTATTAGCCAATGCTATTGGAGAGCAGCGTCAGGGATGCGATACGAATGTCTGTTCCAGTGAGTGGCGACATAGCGAATACAGTGTGTCAACCTCTGGTTCGTTAATTCATAAACAGTAAGCGACGGTGAAGAAGTTTTTGGGAGCCGAGAGAGAACTTAAAAGGGATCCTTTGCCATCTAAGCAACGTTAGGGGAATGTATGAAGTGATGCTGCTGTGTTTTTTACCGTGCGAGGTGGCGAAGTGGTTAGCGCTCTGGACTCGCATTCGGGAGGACGATGGTTCAAAGCTGCGCCCGGCCATCCAGATTTAGATTTTCCGTTATTTCCCCACATCGCTCCAGGCAAATGTCGGGACGGTTCCACTGAAAGGGAACGGCCAATTTCCTTCCACATCCTTAACGGTATCCGAGCTTGGGCTCCGACTCCCTAATCGATGTGGAGGCGACCGGTCGATAGGTCATACAGAGGGCTAGGCTTGCAGTCGCCGCCCGGCGAACTTTTCTGCGTCTTGAGTGTGTGTCACGTTTAGCGATAACACTGCCGTTGCTCTGAGCAACTCACAGTTCGCAAGATTTATTCCGCAAGTTGTCCTGCTGCTGTGGTGGTTTCACTTACTTTCATCTTTGATCCTTTTTTACCTTGCGTTTTCGAGCTGAAGAGGTTTAAAGCCAGTCACAGTTCCGTAGCAATCTTCCACATAGTTTGAAGACTTACCAGTTGTTAACATTCTTTACAAACTGAGTTTCATTCAGTCATTTGTTGTGTTTTTTACTATTGTTGTATTCCACTGTGGAATTTACTTTGTTAAGCCCAAGTTCTCATTCAAATGACCCACAAATAGGCAAAGTTTGGAGATTATTTTTGAGACAATGAAACGGCACACAAAGGATCTGTTTGCGGATTGTGATTGATCATATCCTGAACTTTTAGATTTTCAGTACAAAAAGACAAAATGGGGATCGTAATTATTGTTTGACCAAGGGCCTGCGAGTTTGAAGTACGCAGACTGCGTGCACTGTAGTCCCTCAGGAATTATCTGAAATCAAAAATAGATAACATCAGTCGATACTACATTAAATTTATTGGAGCTTATACCTCATCACAATGGAATAGCTTTAAATTTAACTATATGGTACTAACACGAACGTTGAGTTCTATTTTTTCTTCACTTTTTGTCGAGGTCTTTGGAGATGCAGCAGAAGCTCGGATTGTGTGAAGGATAGGGAAGGAAATCGGCCACGCCCTTTCAAAGAAGACATTCCGGCACTTGCTTGGAGCGATTTAGGGACGTCATGGGAAGAGTGAATGTGGATGGTTAGATGCGGGTTCGAACCATCGCCCTCCTTAAAGCGAATCCTATGTGCTACCCACCGCACCACTGCGCTCAGAAAAAAAAGCGTTACTTCACGATTTCCGTTAAATCAAGGCGTACGTTATACCTACCACGTGACTATTCAGAATCTATTAACTAATTCAGTATTATTTAGAGTTCTTTCACATTTCCTTATGTGTAATCACTAATTATCTTCAGTGCTACTGGGTAAACATTTTCTACTTCTCTTTACTATTAGTGGAACAAAAATTCAAAAGTGGAGAAAAATTTTAAAGATTTACTAAAATCTGACAACATTACAATAGTAGATATACAACTACTCTACCAACTTGAGAGGAATACTGTGCAACGTGTCCGAAGTAGGATGCAATATAAACAGACTGACGTAGTTCAAAAATGGCTCTGAGCACTATGGGACTTAACATCTGAGGTCATCAGTCCCCTAGAACTCAGAACTGCTTAAACCTAACTAACCTAAGGACATCACGCACATCCATGCCCGAGTCAGGATTCGAACCTGCGACCGTATCGGTCGCGCGGTTCCAGACTGAAGCGTCTAGAACCACACGGCCACAGCACCCGGCAGACTGACGTAGTGATTGATAGCCTTTAAAAAGAGAACTCTGCTACTATGAAATATTACCTTTTGATTTAAGGGATGCGCGGCAACAACCGTACATTTAAGGCAGTGTTTAAAAGATAAACGAAACGCTGATTACTTGGTAGAAGAAGGAACTGGGTGCATTCGAAGTAAATGGTATACCATAATCAATAGCTAAAACTGGCAAGGTTGAAACGAAAGCGTTCAAGTAAAAATGGGTTCGCAAGTGTAATTATGGGGCACCACCGACGTTACTGTGAAATAACGTATTTACTACATATGTACTTGAAATCAAAACTATTCGAATGAGTCTCCATGTAACTAGGCTAAAATATCAGTCACGGCCTATGGTTAGGGAATGAAGAACTGCAACAGCGAATTGTCGAGTCTTGACGGGGCTTAAAAGAAGATCTGGGGGTGTCTGAATACCAAAGTACCCTAATTTTATCTATAGTGGTTTGGCATACAAAGACACTTGAAGTTTTAGTTTTTCCCAGAGTGTTTAATTTTTCACTTTTTTGGTTTACGAAATACTCAAGATCCTTCTGCCAAATCCATATTTCAAAAGAATCGATCTGCTAGCGATCCGCGACTCACATCCGACAAAACAATGGGACTCATCGAAGTTTCCGTCATTTTTATTTTGATCAGTATATATAGCTTCTTTTCTTTTAGTGACTTGCATAAGTGAGTAGCCTTTACTTGAGTGTGCGTCATCTTAAATACAAACCCGGGAATGTGAACTGACAACCTAAATGAGCTACTGAGTTCAAAGCCAAATCACTTAAATAAAATTGGAAAGAATCCTGTACGTGTGATAAACGATCTCATTCCTAAGCAAATAAATAATCAAACCAATAATTTCGTGTTCAGCGGGCTAGATTGTAGCTAACTGTTTGGAAAAAAAAGAAAAAAGTTGAACTACGTATAAGGAAACCAAACTGTAATGTAGACATGTGTAAGAATTAACCTGAAACACCCTCGTAAAATAAACTAACAGAACTTATAATGTGCAAAGGAAACGAAACATTTAAGTATTTTGCATCTCACCTGCAAAATGAAGTACTGCCAGAAACAGCAACACAGCAAGACTTTGCAACAGCTAAAAAAATGCTGCTAAAAACTAGGTACAGTTGGTCCAGGGAAATTGGATTCACAATCTTGACTCAGAATGCCAATGAAACACAGGACATAAACTTAAAATTCTGAAATTTCAGTTAGGAAGGAACTTACCAAATACAAAGAAAGACAGTTATAGACTCTAATATGAAAATGTATTTAATCTGGTAACTTCCATGGCACAGTAAATTAACTCAGATCAATTTATAGATTAATTATAAGAAACTTGATTGTGATGAGGGTGAAGTGGGCCAACAATAAAAGTATACAGAAATAAAAATAAGCTTTATGCCTCATCAAATAATACCCCGTTCTTCGATTCAAAACCTTTTTTTATGTCCATGTGCTATCCAACCACTGTTCTGAGTCATCATTGCTCCTCGTAGTAAATCTGCAACTCACATAGTTGCAAAAGTGCTTCCGTGTATTATATTGTACACTCAAAGAAAAATTCACCTGCTGCACACCACAGCTATCCCTACTGACTGTCAAAGATTGTACGACTCCACAGTCATGCCATCGCAGACACAGATACTGTTGCCCAACAACAGTTTCTGTGCCAACAATTCTTCAAATATATCATATTCCTTTACAAATATTAACACATCCAATGACATTGTGGTGTCACCGCCAGACACCACACTTGCTAGGTGGTAGCCTTTTAAATCGGCCGCGGTCCGCTAGTATACGACGGACCCGCGTGTCGCCACTATCAGTGATTGCAGACCGAGCGCCACCACACGGCAGGTCTAGAGAGACTTACTAGCACTCGCCCCAGTTGTACGGACGACTTAGCTAGCGATGCAACACTGACGAAGCCTCGTTTATTTGCAGAGAAGATAGTTAGAATAGCCTTCAGCTTTGTCAATGGCTACGACCTAGCAAGGCGCCATAGCAATTGATAGTTATCGTATGAACTGTATCAACAAGACCAATGTTCACCAATTGTGGATTAAAGTTAAGTATTCCAGCAGCTACGTACTTTTCTTTATAGCATTCATTACGTATCCTGTTTCAGACCTCACGCCAGCCTGCGTGAGCTTATAGCGTGCATTTCGGCTTCCTCAAACAACACGGTGTTGGCACTTCTGCCGACACTTCAGACATAATCAAAAAACACCAGTCTTACACGTGCTTAATTTAATTCTAGCAGTTTTTCTAAGTTGCAATGTGCTTCATATTGTGTTAGTGCCGGAACTGCTTTTTGTTATCACAGGTCCTAAAAATACTCATTTACGCACTTCCTCAACGACTTCTCCGCTTATTACCACATAAGCCAAAATTTTTGTTTTATTCAAATTCAGCTACTCTAAGGAGACTGTTTTCCTTCGTTGTCTGAAATAAAAGATACTTAGGATCTAGTCTTTCGACAGATGCTGATTGCTTTCTTCAATGCAATATTTTTATCACCACTAGGGAATTAAAGCGTAGCGTGCATCTACAGCGTATGTATAGTTAAACTTTCGCTACTTGAACCATTGCAGACGGAAAACTATGTACCTTATGGGTACCCATCTTTATAGGAATGGTTTTATGTCTGTGCGCCGCTTTCTTTGAATCCTTGCCGCGTTTCAAGGCTCTGACGTTGTCTATACTGACGGTTCGGGGGTTGGCCGGCCGTGGTGGCCGTGCGGTTCTAGGCGCTGTAGTCCGGAACCGCGCGACTGCTGCGGTCGCAGGTTCGAATCCTGCCAAGGGCATGGATTTGTGTCTGATGTCCTTGGGTTAGTGAGGTTTAAGTAGTTCTTAGTGTTAGGAGACTGATGACCTCAGATGTTAAGTCCCATAGTGCTCAGAGCCATTTGAAACATTTTTTGGTTCGGTGGTTGCTGGTCGTGTCGGTTGTGCTCTTACTCTAGGGGATCATTATGAAACACACTCATTGCCGGGTGGCTGCAGTGTTTTCTCTGCCGAGCTGGTCGCCATCTCTCCCGCCCTAGAGTATATCCGCTCCTGCTCAGTTGAGTCCTTCGTTATCTGTCGTGACTCCCAGAGCGGTTTACGAGCTATCGACCAGTGTTTTCCTCGCTCTCGTCTGGTGACGGCTATCCAGGAGTTCCTCCATACTCTTGTGTGAACCCCGGGTCATGTGGGCATCCCGGGAAATGAACGTGTTGACACGCTGGCCAAACAGGCTGTCGGTGCACCAGCCTTAGAGGTTGGCCTTTCGGAGAGTGACCTCAGGTCAGTTTTGCGGCAGAAGGTACTTCGCACCTGGGGTGAAGACTGGCGCGCCCTTCCTTCACCCAACAAACTTCGGGCCATCAAGGAGGCTACCGATGCGTGGCGCTCCTCCTTGTGGGTCTCTCGCAAGGAGTCTGTTGTCCTCCGCCGGCTACGCGTTGGTCACACCTGGATAACGCACAGCTATTTATTGCGCCGCAAGGACCCATCTTTATGTCTCTGCGGGTCAGCTTTGCCGGTGGTCCACATCTTGTTGAACTGCCAACTTTTAACTCCGCTCAGGCAGACGTTAGCTCTGCCTGATACGCTTCCTGCACTTTTATCAGATGACGTTGCGATGACAGATTTAGTTCTGAGTTTTATTCGTGCAGGGTTTTTATCGCCTGATCGAAGTGTTTGTCCTTTTTTTGTGTTGAGTCTGGCCTTTGGCCTACGATTTTAGACTGGGGTTTTTAGTGCGTTTCTTGGTGGTTGGCTTTTCCTGTTTTGTGTCTACGGTCGGCCAACCACTGTCACACTCGGTGTGATTTTAATTCCTTTTTTCTGGTCTCTGTCTGTGTCTTTCTTGTCCTGTGTCATCTCCATTGTTTGTTTTTATTCCTTGTGGGTGTTTCAAGTTTGTGGAAAAAAGGGACCGTTGGGTCTAGTAGTCTGGTCCCTTCAATCCCACCAACCAACCGATCTCTGTGCGCCGCAAGACTTGCATTGTTAGTAATGTTAGCGTCATGACCTTCCGTTAGGCGCCAGTACTGGTACGGCGACTTAGATTTGCAATCCAACCATCAGTGGTCATCACAGATGCAAACAGTCAAGAAGGGCCTGGACAATGTGAGCAGGCTGCTGCTCTTCGCGTGTATCGACGCGTTAAACGATTGCCAAGAGATCCTCTGTCCGCCCTGGGGTTGAAAAACATGATTCGGAATTTGAATTTACCGACGATTTGTGAACTGCTCGTGGAAGAGGCAGACAGCATATATTGTACCAGAAAATACTGAAGAAGTTACCGTTGCCCTGGCTAAGAATGCTGGACGCAGTGTGTAACCAAAGTACGAACTGTGTTGTTGATGTTGTTGTGGTCTTCAGTCCTGAGACTGGTTTGATGCAGCTCTCCATACTATTCTATCCTGCGCAAGCTTCTTCATCTCCCAGTACCTGCTGCAACCTACATCCTTCTGAATCTGCTTAGTGTATTCATCTCTTGGTCTCCCTCTACGATTTTTACCCTCCACGCTGCCCTACAATGCTAAATTTGTGATCCCTTGATGCCTCAAAACATGTCCTACCAACCGATCCCTTCTTCTAGTCAAGTTGTGCCACAAACTTCTCTTCTCCCCAATCCTATTCAATACCTCCTCATTAGTTACGTGATCTACCCACCTTATCTTCAGCAGTCTTCTGTAGCACCACATTTCGAAAGCTTCTATTCTCTTCTTGTCCAAACTAGTTATCGTCCATGTTTCACTTCCATACATGGCTACACTCCATACAAATATTTTCAGAAACGACTTCCTGACACTTAAATCGATACTCGATGTTAACAAATTTCTCTTCTTCAGAAACGATTTCCTTGCCATTGCCAGTCTACATTTTATATCCTCTCTACTTCGACCATCATCGACTGACGAAAATTCCAAGGTTAACCGTTCTAAAAGAGTTGCGACAAATTGGAAATTTTATCCATACAGACTTCACATTACTCACGAACTTTTGGCGCTTGACACAGACATTCGAATAAACTTGGCTCTTACGTTTGTTTCAGGCGTTGAAATTGACTACTTGTGGCCTTGGAAAGTGAAGTGATGAAGCACACTTTACGCTTACAGGGACACTGAAGATTCTTCACAGGGTCGCAGCTGGGGATCGTCATCGTCAACAAACGTTCATGAAGTTCTCCAGCATAGTGAACGCGTCGCTATGTGGTGTGACTTCGTGGTACAATTCATGACAGGTCCACTTTTCTTTTTTTCTTTTAGGAACTCGTACCCCAAGGACAGGATTCATTCATGAAGAATCATTGGCCGGTCGTTCCAAACTGCGTGGTCATCAAGACGCCAGATTTAAACCGGTGTTCTTTCTGGCTGTGGGGTAACCTGAAGGACCGATTTCGTCAACGGGGCGCTAACACACGTTGGAGGTTGAAGATGAGCGCAGCAAGGGATGTAACCAACATACCACGTGAGATGTTTCGGGCATCAGTAGAGCTATCTCCTGAGCTGTTCCAGGCTGTCACATTAAGCAATCGCAGGTTCGAATCCTGCCTCGGGCACGGATGTGTGTGATGTCCTTAGGTTAGTTAGGTTTCAGTAGTTCTAAGTTCTAGGGGACTGATGACCTCAGAAGTTAAGTCTCATAGTGCCCAGAGCCATTTGAACCATTTGAACATTAAGCAACTTTTGTAGCCTGGAACGTAAAGGTGGTACGCAATTAATAAATGTAACCCTCTGTCGTGGAAATCAAAATGTGTTTCTTTCAATAATTTATTCGTTATTTCTCTTCCTCGTGTCATTAGTAACGTTACCACAAAGTTTCATTATCCTACGTTCACTTGTTTTTCACGGGCGCGCTCGCAAATTGCGAAAGCTTGATTATAACCACCATGTACTCCAGGTTGACTGCTTGGGTGACGCACTGCATACATCAGATTTTGAAGTAGACTATTCAGAACAATGTCTAAGAGATCAAGAAAGGTGTACTTTAACAAGAAATGAATTGTGACACACCCATATTTATGTCCGATTCATCCAGTACGAAATGCTAGTGATAAGCATTTCAATTTTCATGCAGAAAAATATGCTGTCGAAATCACAAAAGCCTTTGGAAGAAGCAAAACAGTGAAAAAGAATTACGAATACAGTGTCGTCGCTGATGCAGCTGACATGTGGAGAAACGAGATTATATTACATTGGCAAGGCGAGCTGAAAGAAATAATGAATTTTTAATTTCTTGAGCCCTGCTCAGTATGTAGTCACATCAAAAATGAATTTAAAATTTACATATTGATGATGTTATTTGTTTATAAACATAATGAAATTCTGCTTCTTATAGATGAAAATAAAACTACAAAACAAGGAAAGTTAGATAGAAAAGTTTTCCTTGATGTATCTTGAGTTTTACATCACCTTGGAAAGTTTCAATCACTTTAAGCAGCAGAGAGAATCAATCGTATAATTTTTTGGAAGAGTTTAGTATACGGCTGTCTGAATCTTGTTTCGAACTTACAACACTGATGTAATCCGTACAACGATAACTCTTGTATATTAGTGTTTGCGTAGCTAATTATATAATACGTAAAGTGGTCAGCTCAGCAAGCGTAGCTACTGTGCTGAGGTTGGCGAAAATGTCAGCCAATCGTGTTTCACAATGTTGGTGATGCTGATTTCATGTGGAGTGACTTTAATCAGAACGGCTAATTTTTTACCGTCCAAATCCATATCGGTATTTGTTCTTTGTAGACAAAAATGTGCACGACGGAGGCTATTGTACAAAATAAAAGGAGCATAAAAATTAAAATTAATGAAAAAAGAAAGAAATTTCTACGTATAAAAGGAAACGTCCTGACTGACTGTCTCATCATTGCGCAGCCCAAACATCTAAGGATTGTAACTTGAAATTTGGAGAGTGTGTATATAATATAATGTAGCCATCTCTTAGTATGGGATTGTTCGAAATTCCACCCTTAAGGGACTGAAGTAGGGGATGAAATACTTTTAGAAAATACGTCGTTATCAAGGCAGTTTTGAAGCTAGAACTACGAAAAGTGATATGTACTTAGTTTCTAGGTCAGAAATATCAATGTTTCAACATATTTGGAAATTTAGCCACCAGGGTGGGTAAAATTGTGGGTGAACGTTTGTTTTGAAAATAAATAATTATTAATTATTAATACTATTAAAGCATTTTTAAAGCTACATCTATGGAAATCGATATTTGAATTCTCGTTTAGAAATAAAAGTATACGTGCATCAATATTTTTGGAAACTGAGTCCCTAAGAGGGTGAAAAGAACGATGAAGACTTTTAAGAAAATATTAAGTTATATTACAACATTCCTAAATGTAAAATCTATGAAAACTGACATTTCATTTCTGAGTTAGAAATGAAGAAAAAAATATTTATTAGGGGATGAAAATTTCAATGGAAATATCCCCACAAGAACTTGGAAAGCAGGATTAACAAAAACGTCCGACCCCAGTCACCAGACATGGTTTCTCGTCAGTGCGTTTGGAAAAGACCATAATTCTACGGCCTTAATTAACGTCTTGTAATTTGTGACTGTAAACCAGTCTATGCGAGCGAGGCAACGGGCGCTAAGCTAGTGGGTAAATAAAAGCAGAGGTACAAGTATAAAGGTAAGGGAACACACGTGATATATAATCAATACTGTACAGAGAACGTTTTATTTCAGTACGTGAAATGAAACTTCCGTGGAATCCAGTGCTTCGACAGCTGATGTTGCGTCCTTCAGCGTAAACATTTATATGATCACCGTCAGTGGACTCGACGACGCCCCTATCTACTAGGGAGTAGCCTATATAGCTCGATGGCTGGTGTACGGCCCCGCATATCATCTGCGCTCGGCAGTAACTATACTGGCGCCGCGCCGACAGAACAGCAGACGGACAGCGCCGGGCCACTGTCAACGAAATTTCAGGACATAACAGCGAGCGACCACGGTGTAATGATGGCGATTCAATTTGTAATTAACAGCCATTAATAGCATCGCAGGCAATAAATTTAGTTAATTGCATATACAAAATTTATACGAAATTGCCTCGTACGCGTGCGCTACGTTCGGCGCGATGACGGCGGCAGAATGGGCATTGGTGGAGGGGCGGACGGGTCATGTGCAGCAGGGTGGGAGGGAGGGAGGAGGGGGGAGAGGTTGATTTTGCATCGCTCGTTCCGCAGGTTGAGCAGCGCAACGCACGCCACAGCACAGTATTGCCGCCAAACAGTCAATACGGTCAGCCGGGAGCATTTTATCCTTCATTTAGTAAGCCAATAACGAGGTGCGTGTATTCCGCTGCCGTAATGCGCCACGCGGATTTGCTTACGGTAAAAGTTTGGCGAAAAAATGTGGTCGCGCGTTTTGGTCATGAAACAACGCGCGCGTGTGTTAAAAAATTCAACGCACCGCTCCCGCCCCCTCTCCAAATACGTGTTACCGGCAGCGAAATCGCTCTACTTTATTGCCAGCTACGCGAAAGGACCGGCCGTGCGATGTCGCATCTAATATTAGGCCCATTATTCCTGTTAATCTGACAGACTATCGCAGCTACAGGGGCAGTCATGTCGCGGGTGGCTCTCACTAGCAAGTGGATGCAATCGGTTCGCCTTTCACAGACCAAGCGCATTGCCTTAGGGAGACAAAGTGAACGACTTGGAAATTTTTCTAATTACATTTTAACCTGAGGACGAAATTGTTTAAAACATTTCATTCGATCTCACAGTACTGTTGCTGTTGTTGTGGTCTTCACTCCGAAGACTTGTTTGATGCGACTCTCCATGCTACTCTCTCCTGGGTAAGAGTCGTCATCTCCGAAGAACTGCTGAAATGTACAATCTTTTCAATGTGCGTACCGTATTCATCTCTTACCCTCCCCCGCCCCCCGTCCACACAAACAAACACACACACTTGCCTCCAGTACTAAACTGGTGATCCCTTGAAGTGTCACAATGTGTCATAGCGACCGATCCCTTCTTCTAGTCAGGATGTGCTACAAATTCTTTTACTCTCCAATTCTATACAGTACCTCCTCGTAAAGTACGCGATCTACCCATCTATTCTTCAACATTCTTGTGCAGCACCACATTTCAAATTTTTTGTTCTCTTCTTCTCTAAACTGTTTATTGTCCCTGTTTTACTTCCAGTGATGGCTACATTTCATACAACTACTTTCAGAAAAGGTTTCCTTACACTTAAATCTACATTCGATGTTAACGAATTTCTCTTCTTGAGAAACCCTTTTCTTACCATTGCCAGGCTGTGTTCTATATCCTCTCTACTTCGTCCATCATCAGTTACCTTACAGTCCAAATAGCAAAATTCATCTATTTTTTAAGCATCTCTTTTCCTAATCTCAATCCCTCAGCGTCGCCTGATTTAATTCGATTACATTCCCTTATCCTTGTTTTGCATCTTATATCCTACCTTCAAGAGTATGTTCACTCCGTTTTACTGTTCTTCCAATTCTTTGCTGTCTCTGACAGAATAATAATGTCATCGGCAAACCTCAAAGTTTTTATTTTTTCTCTTTGGAGTTTAATTCTTTACTGCTTGCTCAATGCACAGATTGAATAACATCAGGGATAACCTAAAAACCTGTGTCACTCCCTTCTCAACCACTGCTTCCCTTTCATGCCCCTCCACTAACTGCCATCTGGTTTTTATACAAGTTGTAAATAGCCTTTGGTACCCTTTATTTTATCCCTGATACCTTCAGAATTTAAAAGAATGAATTCCAGTCAATGTCGCCAAAAACTTTCTCTAGGTCTATAAATGTTATAAACGTAGGTTTGCCTTTCCATAACCTATCATTTAAGAGAAGTTGTAGGGTCAGTATTGCCTCGCGTGTTACTTTATTTCTCCGGAATCCAAACTGATGTTCCACGAGATTGGGTTCTACCAGTTTTTCCATTCTTCTGTAAAGAATACGAGTTAGTATTTTGTAACCATAACTTATCATACTGATAGTTCGCTAATATTCACGTCTGTCAGCACACTCTTGATTTGGAATTGGAGCCATCGTACTTTTTTTGAAGTCTCAGGGTATTTCTCCTGTCTCATACATATTTCACACATACACAGTTTGGCAACACCGTCAGTGTCACTCGCACACTTTCGTTGAGCAGTTTAAAGCTGTACCTATACGGAGATACCTATTGATCGTTTTATAGGTGCCTAAAGGCAAGCAACCACTCCAACATCTCTCAGATTCCGTATGCAAGCAGGCGCTGGAATACAGTAATACGGCGCTACTCAGGTGTAGTGTGTCGAAGGGTTTGCCCATCTCCAGGCGCCTAGGACTCGGTCAAGGGTTGTCTCTGTCCTGTGCTCTAGAAGGTGCGTGGGTGGCACTGAGAATATTCGTAAACTGGGTGCTTTTAGAGGGACCGATTACCGTGTTACTCGTGCATATGCCATTGTGGCACCCTCCCATGATCACACCACTGGGGGAGGGCTCAAAGCAGGAGTGCTGATATTGCACAAACATCTTTTATGATTTCGATCAAACTCAAATTTCGCCGAATGGGTTTGGACAATGAGTAGTTGTTCCTCCGTATATACCTGAGAAAAACACTGCAGACGCACTGCAGTCCAAAGGAGTCAGAGGTTACTACCCCATGATATCCTTAGAGAAATCGTCAGAGAGGATGTCGACAGTGCCTGAGTCTGTCACGCACTAAAAACCACTGCACTGTCACGCACTAGAAAGTGTCGTTTTAGAACGCGAAACTTTTTGAGCCGTGGCGGGCTGTCACCGGTGTTATTTTGTTCTTGTATCGTTGAGATCGACTGCGGTTGAGCTAAGCCATCTTTGCTTTTCGCGTGTCTTTCCTTCCGGGTTGACGGGCGAAGCGATTTGTTTGTTAGCCTTCGACGTGTAACCCTCTAGATCTCGTGACATTCGCGGGGAGACGAGTGTCAACGACTGCCGAACGACCGTGATCACCGTTATATGTTGTGGTGTGAAATTGTAGGGCGTTTCGGCGACATGGGCAGCTTGGAGATACAAGTTGTGTGACTTCGCTGGGAACAAAATTTGAAATGAAGCAGTGAAGCTTTATAACCCACTCCTTCGTATAGTGTACGTGGTATGAAGTAAGTGGTCGTAATTGTGTTTGTTGACCGACGCACTCAGAGGCATTTAAATTTTATTATTATGGTGAGACTTTTACAAAAATGGTTCAAATGGCTCTGAGCACTATGGGACTTAACTTCTGAGGTCATCAGTCCGCTAGAACTTAGAACTACTTAAACCTAAGTAACCTAAGGACATCAACAGATCCATGCCCGAGGCTGGATTCGAACCTGCGACCGTAGCGGTAGCGCGGTTCCAGACTGTAGCGCCTAGAACCGCTCGGCCACCCCGGCCGGCAGACTTTTACAGTCGAACTGAAAGATTTTGTGGAAGAGTTCAGTTGGCCTACTAAATGGTGGCCGTTATTTGAAAGTTTTCTCGGAAGTTTTACTAGTGCTCTGTGTTCCTTGTAATCAAATAATTTTATATTGGCGTTTTCAAAGCATGCACTCTATTAATGCAGTTGTACATGTGTAAAATGCTTAAGGTCAAAGTTGCGAATTTGTCAGTAGTGTAACGTGTTCCTATACACGTTTACCCAGATATCGAGCCATATGTTCTGCCGAGTGTTTCTATGTTTCAGAGTTATTCGAATGTCTTTATGATTCGCGCAAAAACCTTTGATTGTGCCAGCGCTTTGGCGGTTAGTGAAATGTCATCCGAGGTCTAGGTCTAGCAGTGTTTAAGAACTTGGTCACTACCGGGAGTTGTTCACATACCGCCTTCCAAAGTTTAGTATTTATCTTCCTTCCGCCAAGGCGGGTTAAGCTGGTAGATATATAAATATATATTGTATGTAATCTGTTCTTATACGAATCTGTTTCCTTAAATATTAGCGCCTGGCATCTGGCTAGACTTTAAATTGCATAGCATCTGTTGCGTTCGTTGCTCGGCGCCTTCTAGTAGTCTTTTATTAACACATCGGAGCACGTGATCATTGTTTTTTTAAAGATGACTGTTTCTGCTGTAGTTTTTTATGTAAGTGGTTCTATCATGTTATGTAATTGGATCTTAGCTTGGCAATAGTGTTGCATTGCCATTAAGTCACCCTGTATTGGTAACTGTTTTCATTACATGTATTTTGAGGGAAATCCTATATGGGAGTTTGAATTTCTGAAGTTCGTCAGTAGTTCTGTTTCCTTAGTAACAGAAAAAAGTGAGGGGTATTAGTGCCCGGCAACGTTAAGTTTGTAATTGACCTCTTAACAAGTGCTTCTTTAAAGGATTGAAATAGTAAGCATAGAAGAGTATTTTAGTAAAGAATGTTAAGTGTGGCCATCTTCATGTAATAAATGGCTTTAAGGAGTTTGTTGAAGCGACTATGTGAGGTAATTGATAACTGCTATGCTTAAGGTTTCTATAAATGCCGGGCACATTAAGTTTTCTATAACTTTCTCTTAAGGGGCTGTTTATTTGAGTACTGAGTACGTTGGGTTTCTAACTATACATGCAAAGCTTTATCTAGTGCCTCGTCCACAATTTGTAATTGTCAAATTCCTTAAAAGGCGTAATGTTAATAAACTGTCTTAATTATAAATTGTGACTACCAACCATGACTCCATTCCGCTTCCTCTTTTATAGTATCTAAGATATGGTGGGTAAGTGTGGTATGAATAGGAATCCACGTACCACTTTTGTAAATAAACGCCCCAAATGAAGCGGTTGTTTCTTTGACACCTGTTACTTCCCTCCTGAAGCCTGATTCTGAGCATCTGTGTGTGTGAATTGTTTTCCTCAGCCACTCAGAAGAAACCCGCTTGATTTAGTAGCTTGACGTCTAAGTTTTGCCCTCCACTGCAGATGCGTCAAGACGGGGGCTGAAATGTGTGTGAATTCCTAAGGGACCAAACTGCTTAGGTCATCGGTCCCTAGACTTTCACACTACTTAAACTAACTTACGCTAAGAACAACCCACACACCCATGCCCGAGGGCGGACTCGAACCTCCGGCGGTAGGGGCTGCGCAGTCCGTGACATAATGCCTCAAACCGCTCGGCCACTCAGCAAGACGGGGTCTGAGCTGTGGTTAAGGTGAATGGTGTGACGTCATTCCCCTCGTGTGACACGTCCGTTGTGGCGTTGGGCTGAGTCGTGGTGAAATTTTGTGTCAATGTGACCTGATCAACACACCTTCCACCTCACATGAATTTCTGAGCTGAGGATTTTTCTCATGTGCCGGTACATTGCTGTTTGATGCGTCACCGTGTCCGAGTGTGAGGCTACAGGGTCATCGAAACATTGTAGAGAAGGGTTGTAGACATCTTTGGGCCAAATTTCAAAGTTCTGTGTCGCAATATCGGGATGTGATGGAAGCTCAAAAACGCGACGCTTTAATTCTCACGCGCTATGTAATTGAAAGCTCAGGAAATGTGGGTTGAGGCAGCTGATAGTTACTCTTAAGTTTTCGATCACCCCATTGACAAAGGGGTAAAGCCACACTGGTGATTTTATTGCACGTGTCTTACTGGAATTAAACTGATGTTTAAAGTGAGTGTGACTTTTAGTGATTTAACTGTGTAGTCAGAGGCAATACGGCGACATCTGACTACACGTAAGACGCTGGGTGTTGTTGCCCAGGCCACCTCTACTCTGGGGCTGTGGCTCAGAACATCTGTCACTGCATGTGTTGTGTCAGCGGCTGCCACGACAGAGGTCCGGGTTCTGGCTGTGCACACGTCAAGGCGAGCACAGGCGATACGACTGTTTCTGTCGAAGAACGCACTGGGAGCCCAATGGCTACCTCGCTTTGTCACGGCAGCACAAAATGTTTCGTGCTGTGCCAGATGCGTCCAGTATTTACCAGGAGGGGACATTGTACTGCCTCTACCTCTCGTCGGGTGTGGTGCTCTTGCACGTCGCAGACAGCGGCTCGGTGTGGGGTCCTGCTATAAATTTTTTGTGGAAAACAAAGGTTCTTTTTGCGTCGTCTCATTGCCACTGTCGAAAGTTGTACCATGGGAAACAAGGAGAGGATGTTGTTTTGCCTGGGCGGTATCCTTTTTCTATAACACAACAGCACAATTGTATTACAAGGTTTCTTTATTCATAAGAACAAGGAGTTACTTAAGATAGTCCAGGTGTTGTGGTACAAGCTCATTCGTAATAGTCCACGTTATCCTCACTGCTGGCGAAGTACAAGTTCCGCTGTAAACACTTCGCTCTCGTAGCCGATGAGGTGAACTGACAGACGCGAGCTGGAATGGCGACTGAGCTAGTAACTGAGCTGACTGCGACTGCAACTGACTCTTTCTGCAACTGAGATGATTGTCTGTGACTGACTGGGTTGACTGAATGACTATCTGTGACTGACTCTATGACTGACTGAGGCCCTCCGGTCCGCGGCGGCGATCTAAATATTTGCGGTGGAGAGGGCGTTGGCGGCCGGTTACTTCCAAGTCTGTCTTTGGCCGCTCTCCTGATAGGTACACTTGATCCACTGCCTGCCATCGATCTTCTCGCAGCCTCTTTGCCAACCGGCGTGCTGGCGACAGCTTACGCCAGCACAGTTCTACCATTAATGAAGACTATTTTGTACGGGAGTATGATATGGTGTTTAATGGGTCCCAAAAAATAAAGAAGGACTAACGTGAACTTCTAATGTTAACTGTTTAGTCTAGAGAGTGGGAAACATCACATTGACAGTAGTAAGAGTATAAGAAGATCATGAATAGGTGGAATTTTTACATTAATGTTGATGTCAAAATTCTGCTACGTCCACTAAAGACTCGTCTATCCGAATTTTCAAATTCTTCTAAATGTCAGACTCAGGCATCCTAATTGGAGAGTGGAAAAGCTTGTCGACATAGGACCATGATTGTATTCAACTGCAACGTAATAAGTGATTTGCTTGGCAAAAGCAGTGATAATCAAACTTCCTCAAGGAAAAATTACACTGGAGGTTCTGCTTGAGAGAGACGTAAATATAAATCCGAGAGCGCACTGACGGCGCGCGATTATCGCTTCATCAAACCGTCCGCTTCCAGGAGCTTAATTATCTGGAACATCGAATTACAATTTTCTGATAATAATAGAAATGCTTGATTATTCTGTGACCGCAAATGGAAACAATTTAAGGTCGTTATGAATATTGTTAAAACCATTTTATATAGGTTTCAGGTTGTCAGTCTGGAGGCAAAGTAATAGCAAGAAGACTGGATTTTACAAAACATAAAAGGAACAATAACTAAGCACAGATATGTTTAATTTAACAAATATAGGTTCTGCTTTAAACTCAAAATGTAGATGTAACAATAAAAAAATTAAATATCACCAATAATTTTAAATTATTTTATTATAAAATGGGAATACGTGAAATTACTGCCAACAGCAAACACTTGCATTGATGCACAAGTCAACAATTATACTATTCGAATCTGTTCTGGAACCGATTAATTGATGTTAAATTATATTTTTGTGTACAAGCAATGTCAGTACTGTATAGGAAACAGGATACAACATTTATCGGTCAGTGTACAAACCACAAATTCATGAGTTTGTGCTGTAAAGTACACTCTTATCGACTTCGAGTATCCCCACTTAAACCATATCTTATCACATCTTGTTAGCACCGGCATTACTAAACCCATACTGACCCTAAACTCTCATGATTACTAACCCACCCCTGCTACTGTAGCCGGCCGGTGTGGCCGTGCGGTTCTAGGCGCTTCAGTCTGGAACCGCGTGACCGCTACGGACGCAGGTTCGAATCCTGCCTCGGGCATGGATGTGTGTGTTGTCCTTAGGTTAGTTAGGTTTAATTAGTTCTTAGTTCTAGGCGACAGATGACCTCAGAAGTTAAGTCGCATAGTGGCCAGAGCCATTGGAACAATTTTGAACCTGCTACTGTAAGTACACGTCTCACTTACTTTAGCGTGGACTTACGGTGTCGCCTACCTTGTTATGCTTCCAACCAGTCGCCTAAGATCTGACGATCAGTCAAAATATGAATGCACAACTCTGGTAAACAAACAAAAAATCACAAAATAACCACAATTAACCAAGTACGTCATAAATATTTCGTACGACTAAATGAAACTGATATTTTTTGCGAAAAACAATATAGAATAACGTACCTATAAAATTATTAATTATTATACTTACCAGACAACACACCACAAGTAACCACACCAGAGATGATCACCACATGCATCAAATTAGCTAGTTGCTCGAGACCTAAGCAGCTGTTTGGGAGTGGGTAGCGAGAAACTCATGGTTCGAATATAGGAGCTCATGAGCGAGGCGACTCTGACATAGTGGAAGGGAAATCGACGATGTGTGGTGATGAATGACATGCAAAGAAAATTACATACACGACACGTAAAGTTCGATGAATACATTATTTCATCAGCATAATATTTTGATATTTGTTTCTCCTTGCCTTCTTGCTCACCAACATCGCAAAATCAGCAAACAGCTACAGTATTCGTTCGATGAGCACGTTCCTAAGAGCAAAACTTTCGTCTGCTTTAATCATAATTCATGAAGTTATTTTATGACAGTTCAGTGAAAGGAATATTACTCTTTATGATATTTAATTGAAAAATAAAATTAAAAGTAGAAGATAATGCTTCATAAAGCAGAACCAGTTATTTTAATGCTGTGGTGATACAAGATAACGTAACACAGTACACGCAAAACGTTTATTTGTAACAGTAATTTCAAAGTAGAAAACCATATGTTACACGTATATAATATACATAGTGACTATTTTTATAGATCAGTTCTGTATCATCTCATAAGATATGACTGTCATCATAAATTAATCAACTTGTCCCAGCAATGCTTCGCTAATACAGCTAAACTGCCCCTGATAAAACGTTTTTCGGTTGCATATATACATAATTTCTTCGTTCAGGATTATAAGTGCCTTGAAAGTTGGATGAAAAGTAACCATGTAATGAGAAACTTGTATCTCATAAAGCCCTGCCTATTTTAGGAAAATTCCTGCACGTTCTTCCTTTTTGGCGTTAAAGAGCTTTCTTTATGCTCAGCCCTTGATCAGTTACAACTGTCACGCTGTGTAGTTCGAGAGCATATACATGTATATTCGACAATTTTTCATATAGCTGCGGAAGACTATTTTTGTTTGTTTTTGTAACTTTTGGAAACTTTCTTGTGAGGACACCTTGTATGTTGGTCCACACCTATTGTCAGCATCTTGCGATAATTGCCAATCCAAAAATCCCACGTTACAGCACATTAGTTCTCATCAATGACTTCCTTTACTTTTGTCAAGCCGTCACGCCTCACTTCAATGGCTCTATCTTGAATATGTCGAGACACGGTTCTTGGAGAAGGCACAGACTGTGTACAGACTGTGACATATCTGGCATCAGTGCCAATTAGTGTTTGAGGAAGAATTACTAACACTTGTCCACGGAGAATATCGAAGTGCCTTTGATTCAACACACACATTAGCTAGCTCTTATCCCTTATTGCCTCCTTATCGCTCTCCGAAATTGTGGGAGATGCTGAACGTTTGAGATATTTTTGAACATATCATGCTTGCTCTGTATACGGGTAACCCTTTGCCTCCCATTCTTTGGCACTGAAAGTAAGCTGCAGGGTCGCACTTTTCCCTTTCAGCCACTATCTGAAATTAAAAATAACAATAATAGACATCTGTTATGTCGGCTACAGTTTCCGTTTTTTTCTCTTTCCACTTCAAAATAATGAAGCAATGTTTTCGAGATTACGTGGCACGAAAAATGCAAAGGGGAAAATATTACGCTCCTAATTTCTACAACTGTCACAAACTGAATTTTGATGAACAGATCCTACGGAAATAAGAAATATCATTCGAACCGTTAAATGAAGTCGAAGGATCACTTTTTCTAATTCCATTCTCGAACTTTGCTTTCCATTTAAATTTTCTTTGAATTGCGACATCTCATGACATATCTGAGCATTCATCCAAAGATCAGCTTTATAGGTTTTTGAGGAAACAAAGTAGCTTAACTAAATAAGTTGATGAGCGAAGCAAATGCACCAATATTAATACTTTTAACGCACGACTGTTCAAAATGTAAAAGAGACATGAAAACAAAAAAAATAGTACTCTTATTTCAAATAGTTGTAAGACTGAACAAAGAAAACTTCAGGAAAATACGATAACACTGGCTGGTACGTCTTGTTAATATAATACCAAATGATGCAAATTACTAATAACGTTAAACAACTAAACCCTAATATTACTCCAGCTCGAACTATCCCAACTTAATGATCTGCTACTAAACTTACCATTAGTTTTTTTGTGTTAAAGAGGTTGTCATTAACGGAGTGAGCAATGTATTATTTTTAGAGTAAAACCACCTTTTGATTATTATTGGTTGTATCGGCATCTTAATTTGGTAACATAGAAATACGTGAATTTTAATTTACGAGGGCGCGTTCAAAGGTAATGACTCTGAACTTTTTCTTGTGAATCTTCTTAAAGCTTTTAAGAAAAACAGACGTTATTAAAATTCTATACCTTTATTCTTCATGTCTACATATTTATTTCTCGACATAGTTACCCTGGCGACGAACTCATTTCTCCCAACGAGATACCAGCTTATTGATACCGTCACTATACACTGTGTGGATTTGTTGATGCAGCTACAGTATCACCTCTGCTTGCACCGTTACATCACCATCAAAGAGATGTCCTCGAACGTGTTCTTTAAGTTTTGGAAAGAGGTGCATTTCGGATGGGTCCAAGTCGGACTGTATGTAGGATGATAGATGACAGTCATCTCAAGGCTTCTGATTGTTACAGATGTTGCAGTGCTCGTGCGTGGTTTGGCATTGTTATGCTGAAGAAGTTGGTGCTCCGTGTGTGGACGAACTCTTCCAATTCTAAACTCCGTTGCAGCATGCTGTTTCTCAAGCACATGGTTACGGTACACGCCGCCATGTTACACGCAACGATTCGAAGCCTTCTAGCGGTAAGTGATCGCAAATATGTAGACATAAAGAATAAATATGTAAAATGTTAGTAACTTTGTTTTATTTGAAAAAGTTTAAGCGTCTTCGCAAAAAAAGAAAAAAAATCGGAGGCATTACTTTTCAGCACGTCCTCATATTTGTATAGAGGACTGTCCTGATTTAATAACAAGTGAAATCGTTAAAAGGCCCTTTAATTATAGGTCGTATCAGTGCCACAGTTCACCAACATATAAAGCGTAGATTTTAATTTATTTGCAATAGAGGATTGCCCTCACTCAATAGCAATACACGATAATAAAGCTTTAGAACCAGCACAATTTATCGTGCAAGCCAGCGTTAATTTAGTTACTAAGGCACTTTGTTTCGCACGCTGGCCGCCGTGTTAACAGCATCGCGTGCAATTCTATTAAGAGGATCGCTAAACGTGCCGGACCCTCCTTTTTTTTCGTCCCTTTGCGCCTCTAACCACACCGCAGGCGGCTGAAATCAGCTCCCTTGTGCGCCGTTCTCACCCCATCGCGTCCGATCCGTGCACCAATACAGCGACCGCCGCCACCACCGGCCGTTCGCTTTCCCCCCTTCCGGTTCCTCCCTTTTTTCCCTCTTTTTTTCGGCGGCCAGCCTCCCCCAGGACTCGGCCCTCGGCGCCCCGGTGCCGGTGGTTTGCTGCCGATTTTTATAGCCGCTTTTTATCGGCGCTGCTCGTGGGCTCCGTCCGGGCCGTGGACCGTTCAACAAGTGTCGGCGAGCGGGCGCGCTCCAACAAGTCGCCCCACACCTTCGCCGGATCGATTCGCTGCGCGCGGTCGAACGGCCTTTTGTTTTTCTGTGGCGGGGTGGAAGAATCGACAGCAGTCGACCAATCAGCTACTGTTGGTCGTGCCGTCGTTCTTAAAACAGTGAAACTCTGGAGACTGTGCCGAAACAGCGTGCGAGTACGTTGCTCCAGCATCCGTGTCAGGAAAGAGAGTAAAGCTGTCTTCACATAGGACGAGGTAGCTAACACTGACGTGGACGTGGACGGGAAAGCAACCACACGAAACATGGTACGCATCACACGATACATGGCACGCATCACACGATACATGCTACACTGTGCAGTCACATTAACATGGCCACTGCATTTATTCGACACCAACGTCCAATAACCACTCACAGGCGGCAGGTGGTAGCACTAGGGGTGGAGGGTATAAAAAGCATGTAGCGGGGGGAGTGGGGGGGAGGGAGATTGGGGAGCGGACACGGGCAACAAAAAAATGGTTCAAATGGCTCTGAGCACTATGGGACTTTAACTGCTGAGGTCATCAGTCCCCTAGAACTTAGAACTACTGAAACCTAACGAACCTAAGGACATCACACACATCCACGCCCGAGGCAGGATTTGAACCTGCGACCGTAGCGGTCGCGCGGTTCCAGACTGCAGCGCCTAGAACCGCTCGGACACTCCGGCCGGCCATGGGCAACAGTGCTGTCATTGTCGTAATACGAAAACAGAATGATGTACGAGGTGCGACGATAAAGTAATGTTTTCTTTGCAAGATGTGGCAACTCTGCAGGCTTGCGTAGGGACAATATCTTTGACCTTGGTCTATAAGCTGCTTCTAGTCCAAGCGGCACATCGATGCAACTGCTCAGTAGTGAGTTGTGCTGTAATAAGTTAACACGTGTTTGTGTCTCTCGTCACGGAAATGGAACCGGATAATATTTCGCAACGGTATTCCATTTCTTTTTGCGTTAAATTGGGTGAAAACGCGACGACAACTTACTGTAAGCTTCAGAAGACTTTTGAAGAGAAGGTTATGTCAAGAGCTCAAGTTTTTCGTTGACATTAAATGTTTAGTGAAGGCAGAATGAATATTGAAGATGAAGACCGCAGTGGACGACCATCAACCTCACGGACGGATGTCAATTTGGCTAGGGTGCGTGAACTCGTACGATCTGATGGAAGATTATCCGTGAAAGTGATTGCAGAAGAACTGATCATCAATTGAGAAACGGTCCGTCTAATAATAACTGAAGATCTTGGTATGAGAAAGATTTGTGCAAAAATGGTCCCCAAAAATCTCACACCACAACAGCGAGAAACACGGCAAAATGTGGCAGCCGATCTGTTAGAGCAAACGGAAATCAGTCCAGAATTGTTGAACCGTGTTATCACTGGTGATGAATGTTGTTTTTTTCAGTTTTTTTTTCTTTTTTGCTCATCAGTCTACTGACTGGTTTGATGCGGCCCGCCACGAATTCCTTTCCTGTGCTAACCTCTTCATCTCAGAGTAGCACTTGCAACCTACGTCCTCAATTATTTGCTTGACGTATTCCAATCTCTGTCTTCCTCTACAGTTTTTGCCCTCTACAGCTCCCTCTAGTACCACGGAAGTCATTCCCTTTCAGTATAATCCAGAGACAAAACGCCAAAGTTCGCAATGGTGCTCAAAGGGATCACCAAGTAAAAAAAAAGTTCGCATGTCAAAGTCAAAAGTGAAATGCACGCTTGTGTGCTTCTTTGATTCCAAGGGAATTGTTCATAAAGAGTTGGTGCTCCTGGACAAACATTTAACTAATATTACTTCAAAGAAATTTTAAGAGTTCTTCGTGTGCGTGCCATCATTGCTGATAATTGGATTCTGCATCACGATAATGCGCCATCCCATATTGCTCTATCAGTACACCAATTTGTAACCTCAAAACAAATTTCAGCACTACCACAGCCACCTTATTCACCAGATATCACTCCGTGCGACTTTTTTCTATTTCCAAGAGTCAAATCGGCGGTCAAGGGACACCATTTTCAAACAACACAATATGTGAAAAAAGCAGTGACGAGAGTCTTGGAGGGTATTACAGAAGATACTCATCTTCTGTAATGTCTGTCCGGAAATGTTACCATCAATGGCAGAAGCGCTGGAAAAAGTGTGTGCAGTCAGAAGGGAACTACTTTGAAGGAGACAACATTAAACTTGACTAAAACTGTAAGCAACTTTTTTTTTTTACATCAGTCTCATTACTTTATTGTCGCACCTCGTATCTCAAGTCCAAAATGGCGTAATCATTGTCTTTCTGCTGAAGGGTAGAAGCGTTTTCGATACGGCAAAGTTTGTAAACTGTTCGCGTGCCGTCGTGGGTAAAGTATACTGTCGACGGCAAAATGGCGCTGTCCCAAAACCGACCTCGAGGTAACTGTGATGCACCACGGGCCAGTAATGACACTGGTGAAAGACGGCTGCGGAGATGTGTATGAGCGAATAGAGGTGCAATTGTTGAGCAACTGACCGCCCAGATGAACGAAGGGGCTATCATTAGTGGCTCCCAATTGACTGTTGAGCGATCGTTATTAAGTATGGGCCTCCGCAGCAATCGCCTGGTTCATGCAGCCATGCTGACTGCTGTATATCGGCAGTACTGGACGTCCGCTGTGTGGCGACAGGTGACCTTTCCAGAGGGGACAGGGTTTACTCTCAATCGGCGAGAAACGTCTGAAAGCCAACAGCCTTCAACAGTTGTATGGCCGGAGGAGGGAGCCATATGGTGTGGGGAATGTTTTTATGACATTTTCTTGGTGCTCTCGTCATTTTGGGAGGCATACTGGAACAACATCAGTATGCCTCCATCCTTGGGAACCATGTCCACTCCTCCATGCTGTTCGCTTTTCCTCAGCACGATGCTATCTACCAGCAGGATAATGCAACATGTTACACAGCTCGTAGTGTACATGCGTCGTCCGAAAAGCATCTCTCCAACTCCCTAGATTAAAATCCAGTCGAGACCACCTCGATCGCGGCATGGATCGTCGATAGAGAAACCTAGCGCAGATGGCTTGATTGCACGTCTCGGAGAGGTCCGCGCTGCAAAAACTAACGCGATTCGCGAAAAGAGCGTTGTCCAGTGGCAGATGACGCCCCTGTTTGACTCACAAATCACACAAATTACCTATGACAACGGACAGGCGTCGAATTCCTATATTATTTCTATTGAAACGTACTTCCTCCATTGTCCATATGGCTATAATCTTGTTCTGTCTATAGTATACATGTTGCCAAGTTGTTTCGAATGCGCTGCAGAGAATTCGGCAGCATGTGGTAGGGCCGGATCTCTCCCCAAGCGGTTTCCTTATTTTTTAAGCTCTGGTGAAAAAAAAAAAAAATCCTTGGCTGTCGATTTGCTTTCGACAATGAGTTACGCGTCTGGGTACAATATTATGGTGCCATAGGCAGCCGAAACATTCTTACATCTGGCCACTGACCGTCTTGCTTCACAGTGGGATAAAATCGTTAACTGTTATGACGACTGCTTTTAAAGTAATAACAAGTTTACGTAGCTTTTTCTCTCGTTTTCATTTGCCCTTATAAATTTAAATACTTTCTTCGCCAGGTAAGTAAATTCTCAGACTCTTTACTTATAACTGAAGTATCTCTGTTATTCTACCTCGTGTGAATCTTGTAGAGCCGGAAGCGGTGGCAGACCGGTTCTAGGTGCTTCAGTTCGGAACCGCGTGACTGCTACGGTCGCAGGTTCGAATCCCGCATGGATGTGTGAGATGTCCTTAGCTTAGTTAGGTTTAAGTAGTTCTAAGTTCTAGGGGACTGATGACCTCAGATGTTAAGTCCCATAGTGCTCAGAGCCATTTGAACCATTTTTTAGTGTAATAGAGAGACAAGTTTGGACTGTTGTAAGAGAGACACATTTGTGTAGTCGTAAGGAATTGGATTTCTGTGAAAGTTGTTTTATCACTGTCAAACAGTTTGCTATGAAAAAATACACGAGACTTTATGGGAACTCTGACTGCTTATTACCGTGATACCTAAACTGAACTTTGTAAGTAATTTCTTGGGAGTTACAAAGCCTGTGCCAACGATCATACTCCGAAGAAGACAACAAAGCCCACATAAGAACAGCAAGTACCAGATTCTTTATCAATGTGGGGCACGACGGTTTTCAGTTTTATGCGAAACGTCGAATATCTGTAAAGTTTATACGTCATTGGAAATAGAAGATGGTCAGAAACAGAATGAAAAGCTTGAAAGGGTGTTGCAGGGTATGTTCTACGGAGAAATAATTCTTCAGAAGAAAATTTCAGTACGTCATGTCGTTTCCAAATTGGTTAAAATTGAAATTAGTCAGTCATACGGTTGCACTTGCATTTCAAGCGGCGCAATATATCCTACTAGCAAAAGTTGTTGCCGTAGCGTAGATGATAGTGAACGGGACTGCTCAACCTTTGGCTCAGATTCGATCCTTTCTACCATGCCACGTCCTGGTTTTGTATCGCCAACTTATTCGGCTTTAGGAAACCAAACCAAGAACAAAAAAATGGTTCAAATGGCTCTGACCACTACGCGACTTAACTTCTGAGGTCATCAGTCGCCTAGAACTTAGAACTAATTAAACCTAACTAACCTAAGGACATCACACACATCCATGCCCGAGGCAGGATTCGAACCTGCGACCGTAGCGGTCGCTCGGCTCCACACTGCAGCTCCACTCCGGCCAGCAACCAGGAACACATTTGACGGTATCGTCTCTGGCAGGCCGCTTGAATCTGCACGCAACGGCTTGATTGGCTACTTACATGCTAATTACCTCAGACACGGTGCAGCGTATCGATTGTATTCCTTAACAAATATCTCTCTGCACAACCTACCCTGCATCACACTTACATGGTTTTCAGACTGTTTGTGTCCACCCTATATAATTCCTACTGAAAGAGCACGTCACATGGAACAATAAATTTGATTTATTATTTTATCAGTCGGGATTTGGTGAGACGATGCACTCGCCGACTAGCGAAATTAGTCAAGGAAACAAAATAATTCGTGGCCTTTGGGGTATTATCTGCTCATCTTGCAATTACGTTGACCGTAAGAAGAAATAAGAGCCCTGCCTCCAGCTACAATAGTACGTACACGGTTTCTCCGTAAGAGCGTGCAAAAATGTATCAGGACATGGAGACTACTCCACTGAACAATATGTGGTAGGGAACATGTGGTCGGAGAAGCCAGCTGGAGGAGGTATGGAAATAAACTTGTCTACCGCTTTGTCTAGCATTACTGTTTGCTAGCTTACTTCCACCTAACATGCGTACATGTTTACTCGTATTGTGCTGTTGAAATGAAATGTCATGTGGCTAGGGTCTCCCATCGGGCAGACCTGACGCCTGGTGCAAGTCTTTATATTTGACGCCACTTCAGCGGCTTGCGTGGCGATGGAGATGATATGATGATGAAGACAACACAACACTCAGTCTGCGAGAGAAGAATATCGCCAACCCCGTCGGGAATCGAACCAGGGCCCCGTTACGTGGCACTCTGCGGCGCTGACCACTCAGCTACCGAGGAGGACTACTGTGCTGTTTAGTCACACGTACATGCTTTATTTCCTGCAAGGAAAGAAGGAGGACGACCCTGATTACTAGGAACTCGTGATGCAAGTTTTGTTTACTTGAGGTTCGTGCAAAGAGTTCTACCTGAGTTGAGTTGTTGGAGAAAGTACCTTTGGCTGTTCGGGAGAGGATGTGGGTACAACATGACGGTGAATCACCTCACTTCAGTGTGGATGTTTGTAACCATCTCAGTGCTGTATTTCCTGGTCTCTGGATTGGAAGGACAGGTCCTATTCCATGGCCTGCTACGAGGTCATCAGACCTGAATCCCCTTGATTATTTACATCTACATCTACATTTATACTCCGCAAGCCACCCAACGATGTGTGGCAGAGGGCACTTTACGTGCCACTGTCATTACCTCCCTTTCCTGATCCAGTCGCGTATGGTTCGCGGGAAGAATGATTGCGGGGAAGCCTCCGTGTGCGCTCGAATCTCTCTGATTTTTCATTCGTGATCTCCTCGGGAGGTATAAGTAGGGGGAAGCAATATATTCGATACCTCATCCAGAAACGCACCCTCTCGAAACCTGGACAGCAAGCTGCACCACGATGCAGAGCGCATCTCTTGCAGAGTCTGCTACTTGAGTTTGCTAAACATCTCCGTAACGCTATCACGCTTACCAAATCACCCTCTGACGAAACGCGCCGCTCTTCTTTGGATCTTCTCTATCTCTTCTGTCACCCCAACCTGGTATGGATCCCACACTGATGAGCAATACTCAAGTATAAGTCGAACGAGTGTTTTGTAAGCCACCTCCTTTGCTGATGGACTACATTTTCTAAGGACTCTCCCAATGAATCTCAACCTGGCACCCGCCTTACTAACAATTAATTTTATATGATAATTCCACTTCAAATCGTTCCGTACGCATACTCCCAGATATTTTACAGAAGTAACTGCTACCCGTGTTTGTTCCGCTATCATATAATCATACAATAAAGGATCCTTCTTTCTATGTATTCGCAAATACATTACATTTGTCTATCTACATCTACATCTACATTGATACTCCGCAAGCCACCCAACGGTGTGCGGCGGAGGGCACTTTACGTGCCACTGTCGTTACCTCCCTTTCCTGTTCCAGTCGCGTATGGTTCGCGGGAAGAACGACTGTCTGAAAGCCTCTGTGCGCGCTCTAATCTCTCTAATTTTACATTCGTGATCTCCTCGGGAGGTATAAGTTGGGGGAAGCAATATATTCGATACCTCATCCAGAAACGCACCCTCTCGAAACCTGGCGAGCAAGCTACACCGCGATGCAGAGCGCCTCTCTTGCAGAGTCTGCCACTTGAGTTTATTAAACATCTCCGTAACGCTATCACGGTTACCAAATAACCCTGTGACAAAACGCGCCGCTCTTCTTTGGATCTTCTCTATCTCCTCCGTCAAACCGATCTGGCACGGATCCCACACTGATGAGCAATACTCAAGTATAGGTCGAACGAGTGTTTTGTAAGCCACCTCCTTTGTTGATGGACTACATTTTCTAAGCACTCTCCCAATGAATCTCAACCTGGTACCCGCCTTACCAACAATTAATTTTATATGATCATTCCACTTCAAATCGTTCCGCACGCATACTCCCAGATATTTTACAGAAGTAACTGCTACCAGTGTTTGTTCCGCTATCATACAATCATACAATAAAGGATCCTTCTTTCTATGTATTCGCAATACATTACATTTGTCTATGTTAAGGGTCAGTTGCCACTCCCTGCACCAAGTGCCTATCCGCTGCAGATCTTCCTGCATTTCGCTACAATTTTCTAATGCTGCAACTTCTCTGTATACTACAGCATCATCCGCGAAAAGCCGCATGGAACTTCCGACAATATCTACTAGGTCATTTATATATATTGTGAAAAGCAATGGTCCCATAACACTCCCCTGTGGCACGCCAGAGGTTACTTTAACGTCTGTAGACGTCTCTCCATTGATAACAACAGGCTGTGTTCTGTTTGATAAAAACTCTTCAATCCAGCCACACAGCTGGTCTGATATTCCGTAGGCTCTTACTTTGTTTATCAGGCGACAGTGCGGAACTGTATCGAACGCCTTCCGGAAGTCAAGAAAAATAGCATCTACCTGGGAGCCTGTATCTAATATTTTCTGGGTCTCATGAACAAATAAAGCGAGTTGGGTCTCACACGATCGCTGTTTCCGGAATCCATGTTGATTCCTACATAGTAGATTCTGGGTTTCCAGAAATAACATGATACGCGAGCAAAAAACATGTTCTAAAATTCTACAACAGATCGACGTCAGAGATATAGGTCTATAGTTTTGCGCATCTGCTCGACGACCCTTCTTGAAGACTGGGACTATCTGTGCTCTTTTCCAATCATTTGGAACCCTCCGTTCCTCTAGAGACTTGCGGTACACGGCTGTTAGAAGGGGGGCAAGTTCTTTCGCGTACTCTGTGTAGAATCGAATTGGTATCCCGTCAGGTCCAGTGGACTTTCCTCTATTGAGTGATTCCAGCTGCTTTTCTATTCCTTGGACACTTATTTCGATGTCAGCCATTTTTTCGTTTGAGCGAGGATTTAGAGAAGGAACTGCAGTGCGGTCTTCCTCTGTGAAACAGCTTTGGAAAAAGGTGTTTAATATTTCAGCTTTACGCGTGTCATCCTCTGTTTCAATGCCATCATCATCCCGTAGTGTCTGGATATGCTGTTTCGAGCCACTTACTGATTTAACGTAAGACCAGAACTTCCTAGGATTTTCTGTCAAGTCGGTACATAGAATTTTACTTTCGAATTCAATGAACGCTTCACGCATAGCCCTCCTTACGCTAACTTTGACATCGTTTAGCTTCTGTTTGTCTGAGAGGTTTTGGCTGCGTTTAAACTTAGAGTGAAGCTCTCTTTGCTTTCGCAGTAGTTTCCTAACTTTGCTGTTGTACCACGGTGGGTTTTTCCCGTCCCTCACAGTTTTACTCGGCACGTACCTGTCTAAGGGTCAGTTGCCACTCCCTGCACCAAGTGCCTATCCGCTGCAGATCTTCCTGCATTTCGCTGCAATTTTCTAATGCTGCAACTTCTCTGTATACTATAGCATCATCCGCGAAAAGCCGCATGGAACTTCCGACACTATCTACTAGGTCATTCATATACACTCCTGGAAATGGAAAAAAGAACACATTGACACCGGTGTGTCAGACCCACCATACTTGCTCCGGACACTGCGAGAGGGCTGTACAAGCAATGATCACACGCTCGGCACAGCGGACACACCAGGAACCGCGGTGTTGGCCGTCGAATGGCGCTAGCTGCGCAGCATTTGTGCACCGCCGCCGTCAGTGTCAGCCAGTTTGCCGTGGCATACGGAGCTCCATCGCAGTCTTTAACACTGGTAGCATGCCGCGACAGCGTGGACGTGAACCGTATGTGCAGTTGACGGACTTTGAGCGAGGGCGTATAGTGGGCATGCGGGAGGCCGGGTAGACGTACCGCCGAATTGCTCAACACGTGGGGCGTGAGGTCTCCACAGTACATCGATGTTGTCGCCAGTGGTCGGCGGAAGGTGCACGTGCCCGTCGACCTGGGACTGGACCGCAGCGACGCACGGATGCACGCCAAGACCGTAGGATCCTACGCAGTGCCGTAGGCGACCGCACCGCCACTTCCCAGCAAATTAGGGACACTGTTATTCCTGGGGTATCGGCGAGGACCATTCGCAACCGTCTCCATGAAGCTGGGCTATGGTCCCGCACACCGTTAGGCCGTCTTCCGCTCACGCCCCAACATCGTGCAGCCCGCCTCCAGTGGTGTCGCGACAGGCGTGAATGGAGGGACGAATGGAGACGTGTCGTCTTCAGCGATGAGAGTCGCTTCTGCCTTGGTGCCAATGATGGTCGTATGCGTGTTTGGCGCCGTGCAGGTGAGCGCCACAATCAGGACTGCATACGACCGAGGCACACAGGGCCAACACCCGGCATCATGGTGTGGGGAGCGATCTCCTACACTGGCCGTACACCACTGGTGATCGTCGAGGGGACACTGAATAGTGCACGGTACATCCAAACCGTCATCGAACCCATCGTTCTACCATTCCTAGACCGGCAAGGGAACTTGCTGTTCCAACAGGACAATGCACGTCCGCATGTATCCCGTGCCACCCAACGTGCTCTAGAAGTTGTAAGTCAACTACCCTGGCCAGCAAGATCTCCGGATCTGTCCCCCATTGAGCATGTTTGGGACTGGATGAAGCGTCGTCTCACGCGGTCTGCACGTCCAGCACGAACGCTGGTCCAACTGAGGCGCCAGGTGGAAATGGCATGGCAAGCCGTTCCACAAGACTACATCCAGCATCTCTACGATCGTCTCCATGGGAGAATAGCAGCCTGCATTGCTGCGAAAGGTGGATATACACTGTACTAGTGCCGACATTGTGCATGCTCTGTTGCCAGTGTCTATGTGCCTGTGGTTCTGTCAGTGTGATCATGTGATGTATCTGACCCCAGGAATGTGTCAATAAAGTTTCCCCTTCCTGGGACAATGAATTCACGGTGTTCTTATTTCAATTTCCAGGAGCGTATATTGTGAAAAGCAATTATCCCATAACACTCCCCTGTGGCACGCCGGGGGAGTGTGGGATATCTCAAGTCTCTTGTGTATGAGATCCGAGTGAATATGGAGATGGAACTAGTTGCCAGAATTGTAGATGCCTGTGATGTGATTCGAAACACACAAGGGATATGTGTCAGGGTGCGTCAGAATCTTGTACGCCGATGTCATGCTTTCATTCAAGTTGATGGCCGTCAGTTTCAGCACATTTTGTAAAATACCGAACAATTGGTACGCTCGTTGGGTCAGCCGGCCGAGTGGTTCTAGTCGCTTCAGTCCGGAACCGCGCGACTGCTACGGTCGCAGGTTCGAATCCTGCCTCGGGCGTGGATGTGTGTGATGTCCTCAGGTTAGTTAGGTTTAAGAAGTTCTAAGTTCTAAGTTCTAGGGGACTGATGATATTAAGTCCCATAGTGCTCAGAGCTATTTGAACCATTTTTTTCATTGGGTCAGTGATGGTATTCGCAGTTAACTGTAACTAATGTTAATACAAAAGTACACAGTAATGTGATTTTATTCCTGTTATCTCCTTAACCTTCACGCGCTCGCGCGGGCGTTGAAGTGACCGCCTTTTTGTAATTTCGAGCCATACTTACTCCACAAAGGTAACGAGGCGGCGGGAGGGACATGTATTCTCTAGTTGCACCTGTTTCCGACAGATGCTGCTCGAAGTTCGTCCAAGTCGCACCTCTCTGCCTCTCAGGACAAGTTCAAATCGGACCGAACACGTTTGGCGGTCAGTTTACCGCCTTGCAAGCGCTTACAAGACTTTGTTCTACTCGTCTACTTCGGAATGTAAGTATTTCTTTTTGTAATTCCCCTATAATTCCTCAATTTTATGGACTCTTCCAATTCTCTAGTGAATGTGCATGTGCTCCAGAATTTCAACATCAAGAAGAACACAAGGGTGGCCTGCATGTATATTTTTCCGCTTACTTGACTTCACAGGAATAAATTCGTTACGCATTTTTCAATTCAACACAGGTAATATGAAAGAAAAAAACGAGAAGACAATTCTTACGTGCGTTATCTTTGGAACTGATGAGCGAAAACCTGAAACAAAGAGCTAAATTGGAGCATCTACCAAAAGATTTGTTAGTATTTTTGGAAAATTACAGAGAGAGTGACGTAGTTTATCCAGCTGTATCAACCCCTACAAGGAGAGGAATATGTTATTTGTGTGGCTCAGAAAAGAATATAAAAACAAAGCGAGAATGGAAGAAACGTCTGTCTACGACATTCAACCACGACAGTTACGTGCAATAATTGTTGTCAGCTTCAAAACGAAAATGAAATGCATACAGACCGATCAGCATTTTTCATCTGACGGAAATGTTTGTGACGTTTTCAATCAAAAATGCTATTTTCAAAGCAAAATTAGCTTTTCTTGTGACGAGTTACGACAGTGAATAATTCTAGTCTTAAGTATTATAGTCCCAAAACATTGCAATAAAAAAAATGTTCTTATATTTCATTTGGGTATTTGGCTTCCCTTTTGTATTCCATTGTATATTTTATTGTTAAATAAATAATTTTGATTACAAATGTGTTTGCAATATTGTGTGAGATATTTTATGGAAATATGACCTTTAAAAACGGAAAACCTCAAGTGATTGATGAAAACTCTCGGGCGGTCGGCCGACCGCCCGCGTGACTATTTCTAGCGCGAGCGCATGAACGTTAAGCTGGCTTCTCCGACCCCTACCTCAAATTGTTCAGTGCAGCATCCTCTGTGTCCTGTTAAATTTTTGCGCGCTCGTACGGAAACACCCTGTACGTCGAGTGCTGAAGGCATTTGCGGCTGAGAGACACATCAGCCTTCGGAGACTGCCGGAGGGGCTGTTTACATACGGCACAGTGCAGCGGGGGCGCCGTATCGGCGAGCCGGCCCACGCAGCCGGTGCGGCCGGCGTCGCCGCTCTAAGAGCAGTTGGCCCAGCGTGCATTATTTAAGGCGGCCAGGGCGGCACACACGCCGGCGTCACGAGTGGCCGCCCCATCGTGCCGTGGATTATTCAGCGTGTCCAGGGAAACGGATCCTGCCGAGTCCCGAGGGACTTCTCCGGCTCTGGGATTAGGCGGCTACCTGCCTCCCGACTCCCGCCTGCTGATAATAATTCATATTTCGCGATGACTTTCTCACCCTCTCCGCCAGAGGGCACGCCGGTCCGCGCCGGCCTTAATTCAGGGGTCCACGTACAGTGCACTGAGTGCGGCCCGGGCGAAATGAGAACAAGCAGCCGGACACGGACACAGTCTGCGCTGCCAGAGGGCGCTAGCTCTTCTGTCGTTCTTTCCCCCCGCCGTGTGTGGCTCTGCTCTGCAGAGGGGGTGGCGACAGCCTCCCCCTAGCGCTGCTGCTCGGTCCTTTCTCACGTCCTTCATCTCGTCTCCCTACTTTCCCTACGCATCACTCCTCTGCCCACATGCCCGCTTGATTTTTTCATATCTCGTGTCCTACGACTGCTGAATTTTGCACAAGTAGGGTTTCAGCGCCCTCTATGAAGAATCTTCTCATCCCTCTTTCTGTCTCCCCTCCAACCATTCTCATCTCTAAATATCTCGGGAGAGAAGACTACAGCTTCGATTGATCCCAGAAATGGCGATTTTAGTGCCGTGGTGTATGAGTTTCATAGAAGTAGATACCTTAGGGGTTGCGAAGCAACCCCCAATCGCTTGATACGGGCTAGTCCTCACGTCCAGATTGTATACCGATTAGGTTCCTTTCAGATTACGCTGACACAATAGCTCGCTACTTAGCAATCATATACAACCGCTCGCTCACCGATAGATCTGTACCTACAGATTGGAAAATTGCGCAGGTCGCACCAGTGTTTAAGAAGGGTAGTAGGAGTAATCCATCGAACTACAGACCTATATCATTGACGTCGGTTTGCAGTAGGGTTTTGGAGCATATACTGGATTCAAACATTATGAATCACCTCGAAGGGAACGATCTGTTGATACGTAATCAGCATGGTTTCAGAAAACATCTTTATTCGCACGCTATCGACAGGGGATCTCAAGTTGATTCCGTATTTCTAGATTTCCGGAAAGCTTTTGACACCGTTCCTCACAAGCGATTTCTAATCAAGCTGCGGCCCTATGGGGTATCGTCTCAGTTGTGCGTCCGGATTCGTGATTTCCTGTCAGAAAGGTCGCAGTTCGTAGTAATAGACGGCAAATCATCGAGTAAAATTGAGGTGATATCAGGTGTTCCCCAGGGAAGCGTCCTGGGATCTCTGCTGTTCCTGATCTATATACATGACCTGGGTGACAATCTGAGCAGTTCTCTTAGATTGTTCGCAGATGATGCTGTAATTTACCGTCTAGTAAGGTCATCCGAAGACCAATATCAGTTGCAAAGGGATTTAGAAAAGATTGCTGTATGGTGTGGCAGGTGGCAGTTGACGCTAAATAACGAAAAGTGTGAGGTGATCCACATGAGTTCCAAAGGAAACCCGTTGGAATTGGATTACTCGATAAATAGTACAATTCTCAAGGCTGTCAATTCAACTAGGTACTTGGGTGTTAAAATTACGAACAATTTCAGTTGGAAAGACCACATAGATAATATTGTGGGGAAGGTGAGCCAAAGGTTGCGTTTCATTCGCAGGACACTTAGAAGATGCAACAAGTCCACTAAAGAGACAGCTTACACTACACTCATTCGTCCTCTGTTAGAATATTGCTGCGCGGTGTGGGATCCTTACCAGGTGGGATTGACGGAGGTCATCGAAATGGTGCAAAAAAGGGCAGCTTGTTTTGTATTATCACGTAATAGGGGAGAGAGAGTGGCAGATATGATACTCGAGTTGGGATGGAAGTTATTAAAGCAAAGACGTTTTTCGTAGCGGCGAGATCTATTTACGGAATTTCAGTCACCAATGCGAAAATATTTTGTTGAGCCCAACCTACATAGGTAGGAATGATCATGAAAATAAAGTAAGAGAAATCAGAGCTCGAACAGAAAGGTTTAGGTGTTCGTTTTTCCAGCGCGCTGTTCGGGAGTGGAATGGTAGAGAGATAGTATGATTGTGGTTCGATGAACCCTCTGCCAAGCACTTAAATGTGAATTGCAGAGTAATCATGTAGTTGTATGAAGTTGTTCGCTGGAAAGCCTCTCAGGATCTCCAAGAGCCTAAATCGCAAGAAATTATCTTCTTTCGTGTCTCTTCGGTCTGTACTTCATAGCGTACTGTTTGTGTTGTCTAGAAAGTGAAATGAAATGTAATGGTCGTATGGCATTGATGGCCTTGAGTCCTCACCTGAGGAAGTTCGGTTGCTGAGTTGCAAGTCTTTCCAATGACCCCACATTGGGTGACTTGTGTGTCGATCATGACGACATGATGATGAGGACAACACCAAACCCAGTCCCGAATGGTGAAAATCTCCGACCGTGTTGGGAATCAAACCCGGGCCTACTACAAATCAATCAGACACGCTGACCACTCAGCTAAGAGGGTGGACTGTCTAATGTGTTATTCTGTGTATGTGACGGTGATGAGGGGCTCTGGCTGTGGCTTGTGACGTGGGAAGTACTGCTGGAACAATGCAAGTTGATTGGTTGGCGATTTTGGTCAAGGGACCAGACAGCGATGTCATCAGTCGCATCGGAAGAAGAAAGGCTGGGGAAGAAAGTGGGCTGTGCCATTTCGAGGGTACCATCCCCGCTTTACCTGAAGTGACTTAGGGAAATCAAAATAGTTCAAATGGCTCTGAGCACTATGGGACTTAACAACTGAGGTCACCAGTCCCCTAGAACTCAGAACTACTGAAACGTAACTAAACTGAGGACATCACACACATCCACGCCCGAGGAAAGATTAGAACCTGCGACCGTAGCAATCGCGCGGTCCCGGACTGAAGCGCCTAGAACTCCTCGGCTACCGCGGCCGGCTTAAGGAAATCAAGCGAAACCTTTATCTGGATGGCCAGGCCTGGGTTTGAGCCGCCGTCCTCCCGAGTGCGAGTCCAGTGGCCTAACCACTCCGCCACCTCGCTCAGTGACAATGCAAGTACTCATTATTATCTTCTTTGCAGACTCGCCACTGAGATACATCCCGGATTAAGAGCACTGCTTGAATGCAAAGTTATTATCATGATGTTTATTAAATACAGTGAGCCACAATAAAATGAACCATCGTGTATGGAGCAAAACAATCTATTAAACTGAATGGCTCATCTGATATGACTGATATGTTTAATCATCTTCTAGGTACTGTATGACGTTAGGTTTTCCAAAGGGTCGGCGGCGGCAAATCCAGTCACGTTAAGCTTGTTATCATCTGTATTGTTTATTTCGGTTCAGATTCCAACAGTGGTCTTGAGCCAACGTCGACTGGTGGAGAATGGGAGTCCAAAACACTGTCCTCATCTACGAAGCACTGTTATCTAAGAGGCCCGCGACCGCCAAGCTCAGCATGTCTCAACCAGAGAGCAACCTTGAATTGTAGGCATTCCAGGCTGGCGTTCGAACTGCGTCAGGCTTTGACACTTAGGTCTGGCACAGCTACGCTGCTAGCACGGTCGGCTGGTGGCCTACGCGAAAAGTGACAAACGGCGGAACCGTAGACACCCAAGGTGCAAGTCCTGGCGGCTTCTGACATCAACAGACACCCAATGGATCAGCGGCTGGGAGGGTCTTAAGTCGACCATCGACCCATTAGTGTGGGGATGAACCCCCGAGGCAGGTGGTCCTACAAGATGGAGAATGCCGATAGCTGCTCCAGAGCCCAAGGAGTGAGCGATGACGGCGTCATGGTAGCAGCCCACTCTGCAGTGGTCCCCGATTCGATGACACTTGCCGTCTGGACGGCCAGCATTTATCCACGCCAGGGAGGGTCTCTTAGTGATCAGACGCCCCAGGTGTCACATACTCCATCTGACGCAGTACCACCAGTGTCTCGGGTTGGAGTGAAACCATTGACTATAGCTGTCATTTGTCAAGGAGATACAAACCTTGCGTTATGTGAAAAGTACCCCTAAGATTTCAGGAAGAGAGGTCTCTGGGATGTGCAAAGACATCTAGGACAAACAAACTGCTGTCACACTCAAGGTTCATAATCTTTTATGCTGACCGTGGAATGAACAGAATATACCCAGAAAGGAGAGTAAAAAGCAATTTCTGCTATTTTGTCAAAAACAGACGTTTTGATCTCGTGGCTGTATACAAAATATAGGTTCACTCTTACATAGAAGATAAAAGCAATCATCCACTTCTTACAACCCTGTTTATTTACTTCAATGTCGCCGTAATTGGTTTTTTATGCATATGTATGGACATAATGAAAGCACCACACACACACTATGTATACAAAAAGCGCATTAAAGAGTTTTTGCTGCTGCAAGATCGTAAGCAGTCTGCACTGGAACATATAGGCGCTTATTTTTCATCGGCACCACCACCCCAAGGAAGTTTCAGTAGTTGGGAAAACAAAAGGCGAAACCTAATGTAAAACGTGAACTAGCTGTCTGATGTTGAACCTGTCGGTTCGAAACCGGTAACGGCGATATTTAAATAAATAAACAGCAGTTTAAAAAGTGGTTGTTTGCTGTTATCTTCTACTTACGAGTCAACCCATAAGAAGCACTTTATTTGACAGTAAACGAAAACGTGTAGAAACGACAAATCTAGGATATATCGCAGGATTCTGCGATGTGGTACGTCATAAAAACTGGGATAACTTGGTAAATGTTAGAGAATGATGCTGCAGCATAATGAATAAACGTTCCTTTTGTCTGCTTCTCGGAGCTTCCGTGCCGTCGCCGAAGTCCTACTCGCAACTGAGGCAAAATCCACACACTCTCAATGGTGCACAGCACACGAATCAAATTACGCGATGCATTAAATAGGTCTAAATGAGGGTCACAAGCCTTTCTTCGACATACGTGTAGTAATCCAACTGCTTTCAGAAAGATCCTGAGATTCAGTCACTGAACTGGAAAATGTATACCGGAAACAGCTCATACACCGCCTCCAGTTACTTCAAACAAATTCCGCCAGTAAACTGCACCACAAACAAAAGAGGAACACAGTTCACAGTCCACAGCGAATGAGTAACACACTCCAAATTTCCAAGGAAACAAACGCAAAGTATTGGCTCCAATTAAACCTGACCGAATCCGTAAGTTTTGACGAAAACCGTCAACAGTCAGCTACTGGCTCTGCGTGTCGAGCACTAGGGTGCCCACTGAATATTATCACTCTTCTGGGATACCAGGAAGTGACAACTGAATTACGCTCCTTCAGACGGGACTGATGTTTAGCATTCTTCCTCGCTTTCGTATTCGGAAAATACTTAGCTAACCACTCCGAATCACTAGTACCGTCTTCAGAAATACACTTCGAAAGACCACTCTGCCTCAGAGGGCATGGGGCTGTTCCCTATAAACGCGAGAGCTGCTTCTGATTTCTCGAGCTTCAAGCAGCTCCTCGAAATGTCTTTCAGCATCTAAGCCTTTCAGCCAGTGATTCTCAGGAATAGAATCCGGGAATTTCTGCTGACCATTTGCTGCTCCCGACGATAGCACTCTCCAGCAAACGGCTGCTTTCTGTCGGTGATCTTCAAAGTTTATTTCCAACAGGCGGTGAAAATCACCTATCATAGTGGGAAAAGTCACTCGTCCTTAAGCCGACCGGCATGTTTCAAACTAGACCAGACCCTGTGTAAGCTGAAGATCAGTCTGTCACCACAACCCCGTTTTCCACCTTCACATTAGTTGGCTTTGCCAACTCGCATATTCCAGCCTAACCTAGATCTCGTCTGAAGATGGGCCAACCAGCCTGAAGCTGGTAAACGGAAAGTAAATTATCATAAAATAAGTAACAGGTCACAGATCTTTCACTTTTCAACATATATTAAAACTAATTCCTAGTAAAACGTAGAGTAGACTACAGCACGCTGAGCTACACTGCTAGACAGGAAACAAATTCTTAATTTGGCTGTACGGTATGGCACCTGCTAAAAGCAAGGTATCCCAGTGAGAACCGCAGGGTTTGCAGAAATGACTCTCCGTAAAAATGTCACTCCGAACAAGTGTTCGAGGCCTTTGGAAACCGACTTAGGATGCACTCCACTAACACAGCCAGGGAATGATATGTTACAGTGTTCCAAAGCAAAGTACTATCAGTAGAAGAGAGGAAGTGCGTATATGAGAGTAGAAGGAGATTTGTAGAAAACTGACTGAAATGTAAAGATTACTTACTTGTTGAAAAGAAGGCCAAACGAAAATCACAGTTTACTACCTCCTTAATATTGAGATAGTTAGAATCCTAACTCATTTGGGTAAGAAGGGTAAAGCGAGAGCCCCTTAATGGCATTTAAACTGATTTAAAGAAACCACACGTAACCCAAATTTTTATGCATTAGAGGGGCTCGTGTGAAGTCTAACTCGCTTGTCCACAAGTTTCTTGTAAAAAGAACACAGCGTGCCATTCTCTTCAGATGTGCTTCCAGGGTGTGTTATAGGACCATTCATTTTTGCAGTATACGTTAATTACGTAGTAGATAACGTCGGAAGTTTAATGTGGCTTTACGCCAATGACGCTGTTGTATACAGAGAAGTCGCAAGTCTAGTAAACTGTAGGGAAAGGATCTATGTTTGGTGTAGGGATGGGCAGTTGGCCCTCAAGATAAACAAATGCAACGTCTTACGAATACATAGACAAAACGTTGCGGTTTACAATGGAAGGTACACTAATGAAAAATCAAGACACGTTCATAGGATTTGTCGACCTGGGAAAGGCGTTCGACAATGCAAACCGGAGCAACATGTTCAAAATTCTAAGGAAAATAGGGGTAAGTTACAAGGAGAGACGGGTAATGTATAATATGTACAAGAGCCAGGAGTGGATAACCAAGGACGAATGCTCGGATTTGAAAGAAACAGTGTAAGACAAGGATGTAGCCTTTCTCCCCTACTGTTCAGTCTATGCATCGAAAAAGCGATGATGAAAATAAAACAAATATTCGGGAGTGAAATTAAAATTCAAGGTGAAAGGATATCAATAATACGTTTCGGTGATGACATTGATATCCTGAGTCAAAGTGAAGCAGAATTAGAGGATCTGCTGAATGGAATAAACAGCCTCATGAATACAGAGCATGGAATGAGAGTAAATCGAAGAAAGACAAAAGTAATAAGAAGTGGTAGAAATGAGAACAGCGAGAAACTTAACATCAGTATTGATGGTCAGGAAGTAGATGAAGTTAAGGAATTTTACTACCTAGGAAGCAAATTAACCAATAACGGACGAAGCAGGGGCAACATCAAAATCAGACTAGCACAAGCTAAAAGGGCATTCCTGGCTAAGAGAATTCTACTAGTATCAAACATAGGCCTTAATTGGAGGAATGGAAATGTACATTTGGAGTACAACATTGTATGGTAGTGAAACATGGACGGTGGGAAATCCGGAACGAAAAAGAATCGAATCATTTGATATGTGGTGCTACAGACGCATTGACTGAAAAAGTAAGGAAAGAGGAGGTTCTGCGCAGAATCGGAGAGTAAAGGAATATGTGGAAAGCACTGACAAGAAGAAGGGACAGGATGATTAGGCATCTCTTAAGGCATCAGGGAATGACTTCTATGCTACTAGAGAGAGCTGCAGACGGCAAAAACTGTAGAGGAAGACATTAATTGGAATACATCCAGCAAATAATCGAGGACGTAGGTTGCAAGTGCAACTCTGAGATGAAGAGGTTGGCACGGGAGAGGAATTCTTGGAGGGCCGCATCAAACCAGGACGAAGACTGATTACTGAGAGAAAAAGAGGACAGAACGATCCTTTACTATTACACGATTGCAGAAGAACCACTGAATGCAATACTTCTATGAAATACCTAGATGTATGCGTACGGAGCGATTTGAAGTTGTACGACCACATGAAATTAGCAGTGGGTAAGACAGGGGCCACCCTGAGATTCTTTGGAAGAATCCTCAGCAAATGTAGTGTCAGCAAAGGAAGTATTTTACAAAACACCCCTTCGATTAATATTTGAATATTGCTCAGCAGTCTGGGACCTGTACCAGATAAAACTGGTAGAGGAACTAGAGAAAATCCAAAGAAGAGCAGCACGTTTCATTACAGGTCCATTTAATGAGATGCTCAGGCAACTCCAGTGGCAGAAGCTGCAATGTAGGCGGTGCAGTTTACTGTTAAAGTTTCTGGAGCATACGTTCCTAGTAGAGGCAACCAGTATATTTCTTCGTCCCATTTATATCTCGCGAAAAGACCATGAAAAAATTAGAGAGATTCAAGCCCACGCAGGGATTGTAATGGAAGTGGTCAGTATATTTCCTATTTGATCCTGTATTGTAACAAGCGATGTGTGACCAATTTTACTCCACGATTCCGACAACGCATCTGAAAATATAGTATATTTTAGTTTTCTTAATAACCAGTTAGTAAAACATTATTCTATTTGTATTCAAAGATAAAAATGATTTGTTTTGAATCGATGCGTTGAATACAATTATTTTTCAGATTTTCAATTTAATATTTAATCTTAATTACGTTGGAAACTATTGTCGTAGCTATTTTTGTATGTAATTCTGTAGTATTGCTGTTTTACGAGTGTTACTTGTATATCTCTGCTGTCGTCTCCTCCCTGTCTGTGCGTAACGTTTTGGCGGGAGTCAGTTTCACTTGTTGATTCTAAGTCGTCAGTTGCAAGGTTTCTGTTATAATGTTGTGAGTTTAGTGGTTGAAAGTGCTTTACGGGAATAAATGTATTTTCAAGAGAATCCTGCAACTATTTATTATTTAATTAATGTATGGAGCCAGAAGACCTGGGAACCTTTTGGTAGCCAATGCGAAAAGGAATCAACCACTTAGAACAGAGTGCCAAGAACAAGAAGAATCTTCAATGATCGTCAACAATCAAGATAAGTTGACAACGTTTTTACTAAAACAACTAGATTACTGTCCTACTCACTCTCAAGTTCAAGATTTTCTGATTCCAAAATAAACGCAACTGATGCATGGTTTGGAACAGTTGCCGACATTAATAATAGTTTTGGAACTTTTTTTTTAATAGTTCAAATGAGGATAAGGGGTCAGAAGACTTACAAGCAACAGTTCTTCCGTGAACCATTCGCGAATGGAACAGGAAAAGGGGAAAGTGAAACTGCTAAGTAAAGTATCCTCTGCCACACACCGAAAGGTGGTTTGTAGTGCAAAAGATGTAGATGCAAGATGTAAAAGTTCACCCTAGATCACTCCTAAGTGAAAGCTGTTTTAATTGCTGAGCCATTGCGGTCATAAATTCATCTTAGAACGAGTCGTTGTGAACATTATCGGAAAGAGATGTCTCCGACATGTTGCAAATAAGAGTGATGACTTGCGTTTGAAAACTGCTTGTACCTCTGCATTAGAAGCGGCGGGACACGGCCACGGCTGTAGCCGCCGCTCTGACGAAGTGCTTTTCAAACAGTGACCGCCTCTTCAGGTTTACGAGTAGTGTCTCCGGAGACAATACGACCGCTGCAGTTGTAACTCCGGCTTCTCTTTGGCCTCTCCGTCTCAGTCTTGTTCCCGCTGCTTCGGTTGCGACGTCGGCGGAATTCGATAGCAGCTGCCAGCTTAAACGCTCATTGATTGTGCAAAGAGCGCGCGCGCCCCAGGGAAAACACATTTTATGGGCCATTTGCCCCGCTTCGGTATTCCCCGAGAGGGCCGCCACTTTCCTCCCGTCCGCTTCTTGCGCCGAAGAGCCCTTGTTTTCTGGAGACTCTTATTTGTTGAGGCAACACAGCGGTCGACCGGGAGATCTTCATTTGGAGGAGAAGCGCGATCGCAGCTGCACAGTACTGAATCTCTGAGCAACGCGCTACCCTCTGTCTATCTTTCTATGTGGATCGAGGGGAAACGTTAATACTTTTTGCAGATGATATAAGCATCATTGTTTGTTTTATATATATATATATATATATATATATATATATATATATATATATATATATATATATATATATATATATATATACACTCCTGGAAATGGAAAAAAGAACACATTGACACCGGTGTGTCAGACCCACCATACTTGCTCCGGACACTGCGAGAGGGCTGTACAAGCAATGATCACACGCACGGCACAGCGGACACACCAGGAACCGCGGTGTTGGCCGTCGAATGGCGCTAGCTGCGCAGCATTTGTGCACCGCCGCCGTCAGTGTCAGCCAGTTTGCCGTGGCATACGGAGCTCCATCGCAGTCTTTAGCACTGGTAGCATGCCGCGACAGCGTGGACGTGAACCGTATGTGCAGTTGACGGACTTTGAGCGAGGGCGTATAGTGGGCATGCGGGAGGCCGGGTGGACGTACCGCCGAATTGCTCAACACGTGGGGCGTGAGGTCTCCACAGTACATCGATGTTGTCGCCAGTGGTCGGCGGAAGGTGCACGTGCCCGTCGACCTGGGACCGGACCGCAGCGACGCACGGATGCACGCCAAGACCGTAGGATCCTACGCAGTGCCGTAGGGGACCGCACTGCCACTTCCCAGCAAATTAGGGACACTGTTGCTCCTGGGGTATCGGCGAGGACCATTCGCAACCGTCTCCATGAAGCTGGGCTACGGTCCCGCACACCGTTAGGCCGTCTTCCGCTCACGCCCCAACATCGTGCAGCCCGCCTCCAGTGGTGTCGCGACAGGCGTGAATGGAGGGACGAATGGAGACGTGTCGTCTTCAGCGATGAGAGTCGCTTCTGCCTTGGTGCCAATGATGGTCGTATGCGTGTTTGGCGCCGTGCAGGTGAGCGCCACAATCAGGACTGCATACGACCGAGGCACACAGGGCCAACACCCGGCATCATGGTGTGGGGAGCGATCTCCTACACTGGCCGTACACCACTGGTGATCGTCGAGGGGACACTGAATAGTGCACGGTACATCCAAACCGTCATCGAACCCATCGTTCTACCATTCCTAGAGCGGCAAGGGAACTTGCTGTTCCAACAGTACAATGCACGTCCGCATGTATCCCGTGCCACCCAACGTGCTCTAGAAGGTGTAAGTCAACTACCCTGGCCAGCAAGATCTCCGGATCTGTCCCCCATTGAGCATGTTTGGGACTGGATGAAGCGCCGTCTCACGCGGTCTGCACGTCCAGCACGAACGCTGGTCCAACTGTGGCGCCAGGTGGAAATGGCATGGCAAGCCGTTCCACAGGACTACATCCAGCATCTCTACGATCGTCTCTATGGGAGAATAGCAGCCTGCATTGCTGCGAAAGGTGGATATACACTGTACTAGTGCCGACATTGTGCATGCTCTGTTGCCTGTGTCTATGTGCCTGTGGTTCTGTCAGTGTGATCATGTGATGTATCTGACCCCAGGAATGTGTCAATAAAGTTTCCCCTTCCTGGGACAATGAATTCACGGTGTTCTTATTTCAATTTCCAGGAGTATATATATATATATATATATATATATATATATATATATATATATATATATATATATATATATATAGGAGACTCTTTTTGTAGACGCACTTTTACAAGTGCGAAGGAGGAATAGAAAAAAAGTACTTACATCACTGAAACTTTTTTTATTTTTCAATGTAGTCCTCTTGTAGATTAATGCACTTGGTCCAACGATGCTCTAGTACCTTGATGCCATCTCGAAAATGAGTTTCTTTCAGGCCTGCAAAATATTTGTCATCTCTGGCTATCAGTTCTTCGTTTGATGTGGATCTTCGTCCACCAAGAAAAATTTTCAGTTTTGGGAAGAGGTGAATATGGCGTGTGTGGCCACAATTCATACTTTATTTTGTGTAATTTTGCCATGGCGGCGGCACATGCGTGCGGGCGCGCATTGTCTTGATGGAAGATGACTTTCTTCCTTGCTAAACCTGGCCTTTTTTTGTGTAACTTTTGTTGCAATTTTTTCCAGGAGGTTAACCCAGTATTCTTCAGTAATTGTTTGCCGAGTTGGGAGATAATCTACAAACAGAATCACCTTCGCATCCCAGAACACTGATGCTATGACCTTTCCCGACGAAGGAATTGTCTTTGCTTTTTTTTGTATGGCGGAGAATCACTATGTTTCCACTGATTTGACTGTTTTTTGTCTCTGGGGTATAGCAGTGCACCCAAGTTTCATCTGTGGTCACAAACCGGTGCAAAAAATCTTGTTCGTTTTTCCTAAAACGGTCCAAACATTGTTCCGATACGTCCATTCTCATCCCATTTTTGATCAAGCGTCAAGAGCCGCGGCACCCATGTTGCAGATAATTTTTTTCATTTCCAATTCTTCAGTTAAAATGTGATATACCCTTTCAGATGGTATCTGGCAAGCGTGTGCAATTTCATGCACTTTCAGTCGGCGATCCTCCATTACCATTTTGTGCACTTTTGTAGTGATTTCTGGAATAGTAACACATGTTGACCGACCACTTCGCGGATCATCATCTAAGCTCTTCCGACGACATTTAAATTCATTTGTCGACTTGGAAACAGCTGAATATGAAGGAGCTGAGTCCCCCAGCGTATTCTGGAAGTCGGCACGAATGTCATTTGCTTTCATACCTTTCTTTACGCAGTACTCAATCACTGCTTGGATCTAAATTTATTCCATCTTCGCAAATCACTACGCGGGAACAACAAAGAGCCACATCACCGCTACAGCTCTCTTCCAAGAGCACTTCCGTGCCACTTGTTTGCAGGCAACAGTCCAATGAATACCACGTGAACAACTCGTTGTGCTAGTGCTGACCTCTCGTGGTGATTCCGAGAACTTTTCAAACCACGCTCGTAATATCAGGGCTGTGCCCTATTTTGCAACTGTATAAAGTCGCATTTGGACCAAAAACGTATAGTATTATTTAAAGCATCATCAGTGGTCACTGCAATATTTGTGGTTTTGTCCTCAAATCGGTTTAACGAGACCATAGACAGTTCTTTTCTTTAAAATTCCTTTTTAGTTGTGTTCTCATACTCTACGTAATGTTAATTTACTTTTGGGATCGACATTATACGCTAAAAAAAAAGAGAAAAACCCTGCTGAAATGCAAAGTCCAAAATTGCAGATCAATTACTGGAAGCAGTTACTTCCATAAAATATGTATGAGTAAGCTCATGGAAGAACCACACAAAATTAATCGCGGTTAAGGCAGATGCTACACTGAGATTCATTTGAAGAATCCTCAATAAATGTAGTGCAGCAACAAAGGAAGTAGATAGCAAAACACTCGTTCGACCAATACTTGAATGTTGGGCGTGATTATGGGATCCTTATTAGATACGAGTGACAGAGAAAATAGAGAACGCCCAAAGAAAAGAACTACATTTTGTTACAGGTACATTTAGTAAGAGCGAAAGGCTCACAGGAATGCCCAGCCATCTCCAGTGGCAGACGCTGGAAGAGAAGCGGGATGAATCACGCTATAGAATACCGATAAAGTTCCGAGAGAGTACATTTCTAAAAGAGTCAACCAGTGTATAGCTTGCTCTTACTTATGTTTCGTGGAAAGTTTACAAAGATAAAATTACAGAAATTTGAACCTATACGGTGGCTTCCCGCGGACCATACGCGACTGGAACAGGAAAAGAGGGATGTCACACTGGTACACGAAACACCCTCCGCCACGCTCTGTGAGGTGGCATGCGAAGAACATTTGTAGATGTAGATGTAGAAAAGTAAATTGTATGAAGCACATTTTTACTTGGCTGACACCATAAATAATAGCGCCCTGTTGTTTTATATACTGAGGAAACTTGAAGACCACATTTTTAACTCCACAGAACAGGATTTTTTGACCAACAATTACACTAAAACAGCACATCAGTTCCACCCACGACTCGTAAACCTCAGACGAAAAACTTAACGATGAACAAAAACGTCAAAAACACAATGTGTACACAAATACAAATCACCATTACATAAAAAAACTGATTATAGAATCCGAGAACAAGGTATAAAGTAAATTTAAAGATTGTAACTGTTTGTGATCTCGTTAAAACAATTTGTAAGCAATTCCACAATAATTGCTCCAGTTGACAATTGTGATGCTATAAACAAAGAGAAACGTGTTTGTTCCAAATAAGACTATCTACAGTTGCAAAAGGCAGCATAATTCTAATATTACTTGCAAGCGTTATTCAAGGCCAAGGAATGAATTTTCGATGGGAAAATAGTAAACGACATTTTTGTTAGATTGTGAAAGTCGTATTGTCCAGCCAGCGTATGGTATCAAAAACCTTTATTGTTTCAACCGGTTATCATTGTCACAATCATCACAGGACAATGGAAGTTTTCCAGTCATATTTGTGTGTAAACCTACACGTCGTCGGAAGCGCAAACTGAACATCAGAACTTAACACATAAATTGGTATGACGAGCCTAGTCTCCCTGTTATTATCGCTATTGCGAAATGATACTTAGCAAACCTCACTAACTTCCAATGCAAGTTGGTCTGCATTCAGGTTTCTTATATCTTGGGAAAAAGTAAGAGGTATGGAAAGACTATCTGTGGAATGAAATGGACTTCACAATTACAGAAAATTTTTTCTACTTGTCTCAAGTTGATTGTCTCTCAGCGAGTATCCCCGTTCTGGCACAGTTGTCTAGGTAAACATTTATGTTTGCAAAAAGAGGAATTTTTTCAAGTTCAGAGTTATTTCAAACACAATTTTAAATTAATTTCATATAGGCCGTTAGTTTGAATCGTTCATATTTTATTAATTCTTTTGCACTTTTTTCACATCATCACAATTTAACACTTCCATGTGAGATGAAGTCTTGAGTTACAGCTTCTGTCAGCAAATGCTTTATATCAGAGAAGATACAGGAAAGGTGTCTTACATCTAACTTATTGACAGTCCTTTCAAATAACAATTTGTCTCTATATAAACTAGATTTAAAGTTACAGCATCATTATAGTAATCAATTTTGTGTTAAGATTTGTTTTTTTTCACATAGATAACTCTGTTTTTGCGGTGTGTATCATAAACAATTGTAATTTTAACGGAAAGAAACGAATTTCTCTTACTTTACTTTGTGATATATTTTAGAAACATTCCAGTAATAGCAATACAAATTCAGCATTCAATGTTTCAATAATAAACGCCAACAACCTTCTCTAGTATTCGAGATACAAGCTGCCTTCCCATGTACTGAATACTGTAACCATTTCCGGCCAGTTGCGCATCACCGCCTTCTCTACTTACTGTTTGGCGTATGCTTGTGACGCGTCAGTTCCTATATTATTTGCCATCACTATTACTGAAATTTGATAAAGAACTTTTACAAATAAATAATTTCATCATTTCACCTTATGGATACCGTGATACTTTTGCCTCAAATTTAGGCGAAACCTTTGATTTTCTCTATTATTAACGGTGATTTAGTAGAATTAAATTGTTAAATGCACTTCTCAAAAGAAAGAGTAGAACGGAAGGAGAGAGACATTCATATAACGCCACAATGCAATTGCTAGAATACAGCTTTTGCATACTCTGTGTAGCTATATCCTTCCGTGGCTTACCAGCAGCAAAATCTTATGACAAGCGCAATATATGTGTCAAGTGGAAAATCTTTTACTATTTCCATCATATACTGAGTTATTACTAGCTGATGAGGGTTTGTTGAAGAAAGCCACCATAACAGCCAGTACCTAAAGAGTGGAAAGTTGCCCATGTCACACCAAAAGACAACAAAGGACATAAGAGTCATTCGCTGAACTGCTGTCCCATATCACTGACGTCGATTTACAATACTATTTTGAAACATATACCACGTTCCAAAATTATGAATTACCTCGAAGTAAGTGATATATCGACACGGATTTAGAAAATATCTTAACTTGAAATAATGAGTTCTGTTTATAGGCGATCTCAAATGGACTCCATTTTTCTGGACATTCGGAAGGTTTTTGACACCGTGCCTCTCAAGGAGCTTCTAATACAACTGCGTGCTTATAGATTACCATCGTATTTGTGCGACTGCGTTGGTAATTTAGACTCGGAAAAGTCACAGACGGAAAGTGATATGTGGCGTTCCGCAAGGAACTGTGTCTAATACTCTAATAGGCATAATCGACTTGGGAGGTAATCTGAGCAGTCCTCTTAGATTTTCTGTAGATGATGCTGTCATTTACAGTCTTGTAAAGTCATCAGAAGATCAAAACCAATAGCAAAGTGATTCAGAGAATATATCTGTATGGTGCGACAAGTGTCTGTTGAGGCTAAGACACGAAAAGTGTGGTCTCGTCCGCATGCGCACTGAAAGCTATCCGTTATATTTCGGTTACACGATAAATCACACAAACATAAAATCTGTCAATTCAGCTAAATATCTGAGTATTATAACTACAGTTAACTTAAATTGAAGTGCTGACATAGATAATGTTGTGTGGAAGACGAATCCGAACTGAAGAGTGCGTCTTACTGGCAGAACACTTATAAAGTGCAACAAGTGTACTAAAGAGACTGCCTGCATTATACTTTTCCGTTCTTTTCTGGAGTACAGCTGCGCAGTATGGCATCTGCATGAGATAGGATTGACGGACAACGTCGAAAAAGTTCAAAGAAGGGCAGGTCGTTTTGTATTGTCGCGGAATTGAGGAGATAGTGTGACAGATATTATGCGGAAGTTCGGGTGCCAATCTTTAAAACAAAAGCGTTTTCGTTGTAGCGAGATATCTTCTTGAAATTTCAATCACACCTTAGTCCTCCTAATGCGAAAATATTTTGTTGACACCCATTTACATAGGGGGAAATAATGGCTATAATAAAATACGAAAAATCAGATATCGCTCGGAAAGACTTAAGTGTTTATTTTTCTGGCGCGTTGTTCTAGAGTGTAATTGTAAAGAAATAGTCCTAACGTGGCTCGATAAACCCTCTGCCAGGACTTCAGGGCCAACGGCAGAGTGGAATCTGTCCGCAGCTCGTGGTCGTGCGGTAGCGTTCTCGCTTCTCACGACCGGGTTCCCGGGTTCAATTCCCGGCGGGGTCAGGGATTTTCTCTGCCTCGTGGTGACTGGCTGTTGTGTGCTGTCCTTAGGTTAGTTAGGTTTAAGTAGTTCTAAGTTCTAGGGGACTGATGACCATTGATGTTAAGTCCCATAGTGCTCAGAGCCATTTGAACCATTTTGAACCAGAGTAGAATCTGTGAGGGGCACTCAAATGAAAACCAAACAACTGATACAATGGGACCCTGGAATTCTTCCATTCAAAAGTAATCACCATAGGCGTTAAAACCATTTATTCCAGTAAGGGATTAAACGATCAATTCGTGTTCGTTGGCCGCAGACGGATCCAAAAGCGCACCCACTCTAGCGCTTTCTCGTCCGACTGAGACCGACGTCCGCACAAGTCATTCTTCAGGTCGTCAAAGATGTGAAAATCACACCGTGAAAGATCATTGTTGTGCGTAGACTGCTACAGTGTTTCCCAACCGAATCTGTGAAGCGTGCCTTCGTCCAGTTGTGGTTCCACGCCCGAGCAACTTGTTCGCATGTGATCACCAGAGACCGTGTATGGAGCGAGCAGGAATGCTGCTACACAGCTCTCTGAAAGGTAGTCGAGTGCTCGGCGCTAGCCCTACAATACTATGACAGCTGGACGAACACACTATACCAGTCCGCCAATAAAGAAGGTCATAACTCATCATCCTTTTTATTATAAGGTGGAGCCCGTCCACGTCCACACCGGCATGATGGCCAACACAAAAGGTGTACTGCCATCTCTGCATAAGGGTTAGTTTTCACAAAGTGAGGTCTCGCAGGATGTGGGAACTGCGATGTTTGCGTTACAATTAACCATTAATATGCGCTCAACCTGAGATAGGTGGGTCGAAAGCTGAACGAAAGGTAGTGGTTTGAACAGCAGAGGAATAAAAGTCCCCCCGGGTTCGATTCCAGGCGGGGTCAGGGATTTTTTCTGCCTCGTGATGACTGGGTGTTGTGTGATGTCCTTAGGTTAGATAGGTTTAAGTTGTTCTAAGTTCTAGGGGACTGATGACCATAGATGTTAAGTCCCATAGTGCTCAGAGCCATCTGAACCATTTGAATAAAAGTCCCAAGGGAAAAAAACCTCTGCGATAGTTGGTTTGGTTTGTAAGAGCAGTTTTAAGAGCAACCTGCGACAGGTCGTGCAAGCTTAGGTTTTGTTAGTAGTGGATATCATGCAGGCGGGTCCCTTTGGCATTGTGGAGCGATGTTACTCGTCAGCTGCAGCTGGGTACCGGTGTTGATTCTCGGTCAGTAGCAGCATGTCTGTAACAAAATGGCTCTGAGCACTATGCGACTTAACTTCTGAGGTTATCAGTCTCCTAGAACTTAGAACTAGTTAAACCTAACTAACCTAAGGACATCACACACATCCATGGCCGAGACAGCATTCGAACCTGCGACCGTAGCGGTCGCTCAGCTCCAGACTGTAGCGCGTAGAACCGCACGGCCACTCCGGCGGCTGTCTGTAACAGTTGAGATCATCCAGGTTAGTGTCCGGTAGCACGTATATCGGATTCACAGTGTAGAGGAGTGTTAGTGGTTTGTTTGTGCATTAGTGTGCGAGCTTGTCGGCTTCCCTGCAGTAGCCTGTTGGCCGGCTGTGATAGCAGCGGGCATATCCAGTCAGTGTTGCTGATGTGCGAACGCTTACCGATGATGTCGCTTGGGAGTTTATGCTACCTCGCCATTGGTGGTTACGTCCTAGCTAGCACTGTCTTAGGCTCCTTATGCTGCCAGCTATGGTTTCGATCATAGTTTCATAGAATAAAGATGAAAGGCTTGTTCGAGTGTCTCGAGTTCCTGTACAGTTGTGTGACGAGCTTTTGAATACTTCATTGAGGGTTTCAAAGCGGTAGTCATTGTGAAGATCCACGGTGCGGGTGTACCGTGGAACGTTGCTAAAGATGCTTAGCACTGTGTTCTGTATTGTCTGCAGGTGGCGCAAGCCATATCCCCATATGGGATTGCGAACATCATTAGAGGTCCAATCAGTGTCATGTATTTGGACGTCGACACTCTCCCGTTTAGTGTCCTTCTTTCCCTGTTGGTCATTGGCTGGAGTTGTTTAAGCCTCACGTGCGCTCTTTTGGCAATGTTTCAATGTGTTTCCCCCCCCCCCCCCCCCCCCTCTGCCAGACACCGAGGGATCTGACTTTCTCCCGGAAACGTATTGGGCGTGCATGTAGTGTTACCAGTCTACAGTATGTTTGCGCAGTAGCTTCGGTCTGCGTGTGAACAGATCTGCTTCACACTTGATGACGTTAACTTTAATACGCCATTGTCCCAACCAAGGCTCGACATTTCTGAGCGCCATCTGTATTAGTGAATTTATGTTGAACGGTTTCCAGTATTGCGCAACTCATCAACTGGGTGCACCTATGATGTTGCACTGTGCCGTTCCCCTACCACAGCGGCGACAATATCGAAGCCTGACAACAGTGGAGCCAATTATCGTGTGGTCTGCGTGTTTTACGGCGGGTGCTCGATTTTCAGTTGATTGCCCCTTGCAGAGGTAGCTAGTCAGTTGCTCCTGAAAATAACTCTTGGAGACAGTCTAACGGTACAGTTTTTACTGAAATCTGGCCCTGCAGTTTCGCGATAATAGCCGATTCCAAAGAAAGCAGGCGTTGACAGATGTGAAAATTACCGAACTATCAGTTTAATAAGTCACGGTTGCAAAATACTAACGCGAATTCTTTACAGACGAATGGAAAAACTGGTAGAAGCTGACCTCGCGGAAGATCAGTTTGGATTCCGTAGAAATATGAGATCACGTGACGCAATACTGACCCTACGACTTATCCTAGAAGCTAGATTAAGGAAAGGCAAACCTGCATTTCTAGCATTTGTACACTTAGAGAAAGCTTTTGACAATTCAAATTCTGAAGGTGGCAGGGGTAAAATACAGGGAGCGAAAGGCTATTTACAATTTGCGCAGAAACCAGATGGCAGTTATAAGAGTCGAGGGACATGAAAGGGAAGCAGTGGTTGGGAAAGGAGTGAGACAGGGTTGTAGCCTCTCACCGATGCTATTCAATCTGTATATTGAGCAAGCAATAAAGGAAACAAAAGAAAAGTTCGGAGTAGATATTAAAATCCATGGAGAAGAAATAAAAACTTTGAGGTTCACCGATGACATTGTAATTCTATCAGAGACAGCAAAGGACTTGGAAGAGCAGTTGAACGGAATGGACAGTGTCTTGAAAGGAGGATATAAGATGAACATCAACAAAAGCAAAACGAGGATAACGGAATGTAGTCCAATTTAGTCTGATGATGCTGAGGGAATTAGATTAGGAAATGAGACACTTAAAGTAGTAAATGAGTTTTGCTATTTGGGGAGCAAAATAACCGATGATGGTCGAAGTAGAGACGATATAAAATGTAGACTGGCAAAGGCAAGGAAAACGTTTCTGAATATGAGAAATTTGTTAACATCGAGTATTGATTTAAGTGTCAGGAAGTCGTTTCCGAAAGTATTTGTATGGAGTGTAGCCATGTATGGAAGTGAAACATGGACGATAAATAGTTTAGACAAGAAGAGAGTAGAAGCTTTCGAAATGTGGTGCTACAGAAGAGTGCTGAAGATTAGATGGGTAGATCATATAACGAATGAGGAGGTATTGAATAGGATTGGGGAGAAGAGGAGTTTGTGGCACAGCTTGACTAGAAGAAGGGATCGGTTGGTAGGACACGTTCTGAGGCATCAAGGGATCACCAATTTAGTATTAGAGGGCTGCGTGGAGGGTAAAAATCGTAGAGGGAGACCAAGAGATGAATAAACTAAGCAGATTCAGAAGGATGTAGGCTGCAGTAGGTACTGGGAGATGGAGACGCTTGCACAGGATAGAGTAGCCTGGAGAGCTGCATCAAACCAGTCACAGGACTGAAGACCACAACAACAGACAAGAATGCCGCCACACTATACATTGTTCCTTCGACGACCACGGGCTGAGCCTGTACTTGGGCTGGGAGTGAACATTTGTAGGAACTCGTGCCACCGGTTGGCAGCCCTCTGTGCAGATGCGCGTTGCCCGCTGCCGGCCACCGCCCAGAACGCACTCCTTCCAGGATGGCGCTCATTTATTCATAGCGGAGGGGGAGAGGGCGGAATAAGCAGGGCCGGCAATTAGCCTGCCTTACACACACGTCCCGTCCTGTCTCCTGCCACCTCTTGCAATCTCTCCCCCTTTTTATATCACTCCTCTGCCACCAGCACCTGTCCATCCGGCGAAAGGCTTTCACCCCACCCTCCCGCGTCCTCTTTCCTCGCACAAAAAAAAGGGAAAGGAAGGAAAAATGGGGGAGGTAAAGGGTGAGCCCGCGGAGAAAGGCGGTGGCAGCAGGGGGCGAGCAACCCTCGTGTGTGAGGCGCCGGTCGCGGATCGCGGCCATCATTAATTCAGACGGCGGATCCGCTGCTGCTAAGGTTCTGCCGGCATTAGCTGCCGTCTGCAGCCCACTCACCTCACCCTCCTGTCTTCCCGTGTCACACACTCACTCCTCTTCCCTTTCTTTCCTGTCCACTTCACATCATAACAACAAACAGCGTGACAATTATTGAACAATACGAAATAAAATCGTAATAAGTTCTGAACGGTTTGTGTTAGGACGTTCAAACTGTACAATTGGCCGCAGAGCATTACAGGAACTAGTAAGCGCATGCATGCTTTAGTTTAGCGGCGAAGCCAACATTCATTTGGATGGGTTCGTCAGTAAGTATAATTGGCGCATTTGGGGAACTGAGAATGCGCATTTCGCTATCGAGAAGTCTCGCCATCCTGAAAGGGTGACTGTGTGGTCTCCACTCTCCAATTACGTTATGATCGGCGCGATACTCCTTTATGGCACGGTGACAACTGAATGGTACGTGAAGATTTTGGAAGATGATTTCATGCCCATTATCCAAAGTGGCCCTGATTTTGACGAGATGTGGTTCATGGAAGACGGAGCTCGACCCCACCTGAGCAGGAGAGTGTTTGACGCCTTGGAGGAGCACTTTGGGGAACGCATTCTACCTCTGGAGTACTCAGAGGCCACTGACATGGGCCTCGACTGGCAGCCATATTCTCCGGTTCTGAACACATGCGACTCGTTTTTGTGGAGCTATGTTAAAGGCAAGGCGCACAGCAATAACCCCAAAACAATTGCTGAGCTGGAAACAGCTATTGAGAAGGTTATCAACAGCATCGACGTTCCGACACTTCACCGGATCATGCAGAATTTCGCTATTCGCGTGCGCCGCATCATCGCCAATGATGGCAGCCATATCCAAATGACATACCTTGAATCAGAATACCTGTAGTGACGTTTACGTGTTGAATAGCGTGTGTGCACGGCGTAGTTTTTACCTATTTTACATTTCTTTCTTGTATTTCAGTAATAGTCACCCTGATATACTATAAAACTATGCTCTTTGAGAGAAGTTCTGTGCGGCAGAAGAAATGCTAATTAGTAGTAGTGGTTGTGATAGTAGTACCACTGGTGGTTGCGGTTTCATTCGTCCTTGAGTCACTTTTACATGAATACAGGATATGGTAGGCTGTTTGCATTTTCAAAACTGTTGTGTACGACTTCGTACGCATCGGTAAGGAGAGGTAGGCCACGGAATGGTGCGGCGACTGTCATCGTAGGAAAGTAGAAATGATTAGCGAAAAAAAAAAAAAAAAAAGGATTTACAGGGTGTTTGAAAAATGACCGGTATATTTGAAACGGCAATAAAAACTAAACGAGCAGCGATAGAAATACACCGTTTGTTGCAATATGCTTGGGACAACAGTACATTTTCAGGCAGACAAATTTTCGAAATTACAGTAGTTACAATTTTCAACAACAGATGGCGCTGCGGACTGGGAAACTCTATAGTACGATATTTTCCACATATCCACCATGCGTAGCAATAATATGGCGTAGTCTCTGAATGAAATTACCCGAAACCTTTGACAACGTGTCTGGCGGAATGGCTTCACATGGAGATGAGATGTACTGCTTCAGCTGTTCAATTGTTTCTGGATTCTGGCGGTACACCTGGTCTTTCAAGTGTCCCCACAGAAAGAAGTCACAGGGGTTCGTGTCTGGCGAATAGGGAGGCCAATCCACGCCGCCTCCTGTATGTTTCGGATAGCCCAAAGCAATCAAACGATCATCGAAACATTCATTCAGGAAATTAAAGACGTCGGCCGTGCGATGTGGCCGGGCACCATCTTGCATAAACCACGAGGTGTTCGCAGTGTCGTCTAAGGCAGTTTGTACCGCCACAAATTCACGAAGAATGTCCAGATAGCGTGATGCAGTAATCGTTTCGGATCTGAAAGATGGGCCAATGATTCCTTTGGAAGAAATGGCGGCCCAGACCAGTGCTTTTTGAGGATGCAGGGACGATGGGACTGCAACATGGGGCTTTTCGGTTCCCCATATACGGCAGTTCTGTTTATTGACGAAGCCGTCCCGGTAAAAATAAGCTTCGTCAGTAAACCAAATGCTGCCCACATGCATATCGCCGTCATCAATCCTGTGCACTATATCGTTAGCGAATGTCTCTCGTGCAGCAATGGTAGCGGCGCTGAGGGGTTGCCGCGTTTGAATGTTGTATGGATAGAGGTGTAAACTCTGGCGCATGAGACGATACGTGGACGTTGGCGTCATTTGGACCGCAGCTGCAACACGGCGAACGGAAACCCGAGGCCGCTGTTGGATCACCTGCTGCACTAGCTGCGCGTTGCCCTCTGTGGTTGCCGTACGCGGTCGCCCTACCTTTCCAGCACGTTCATCCGTCACGTTCCCAGTCCGTTGAAATTTTTCAAACAGATCCTTTATTGTATCGCTTTTCGGTCCTTTGGTTACATTAAACCTCCGTTGAAAACTTCGTCTTGTTGCAACAACACTGTGTTCTAGGCGGTGGAATTCCAACACCAGAAAAATCCTCTGTTCTAAGGAATAAACCATGTTGTCTACAGCACACTTGCACGTTGTGAACAGCACACGTTTACAGCAGAAAGACGACGTACAGAATGGCGCACCCAGAGACTGCGCTGTGTTCTATATCTTTCACATCACTTGCAGCGCCATCTGTTGTTGAAAATTGTAACTACTGTAATTTCGAAAGTTTGTCCGCCTGAAAATGTACTGTTGTCCCAAGCACATTGCAACAAACGGTGCAATTCTATCGCTGCTCGTTTAGTTTTTATTGCCGTTTCAAATATACCGGTCATTTTTGAAACACCCTGTACTTATCTGGTATTTCTCAGTGCGTATGAAGACTCATTACAAATAACACAGCAAGAAAAAGAGTCCAGCTATCACAATGTCCACTAGGATGACGTTCGTGCACTAAGCACGTATGGTGGTGCCATAGCGAGGATGCTCCAAGTGCAAGTGGAACGTCTTTGTGCCGCCGGCTGTCCTATACCGCGGCGCCGGAGGGCGGTCGTGGTACGGATCCACTGGGGGGTGTGGTTCAGTGGGTGTGCATCATTGGATCCGCCAGATCCCGAGCGACCGTTGTTGGTGTTTTATGGAAACTTGCTATTCCGCCGCCAACATCACAATACCCGTGGATTGGAATCAATACCTGATACCACAAGACCAAAGCTACATAATTCATAAATACAATTACACACTACCTTGGCGAAAAAAATGCAGCACTCTCAACCATAATGACGTTTTATTGGCAAGTGATGTGACAGAGAGTACATTTTGTAGTAGGTGCGTATGATAACAAATTCAGACCAAATGTCAAAGAAAAGGTTGCCCAGACAATAGCATAAATACATTGCCATGTACACACACACTCCTTGAGCCACCGTGCGGCGTGTGGCGGAGGGTGCCCTGTGCCTCTACTAGTTATTTCCTTTCCTGCTCCATTCACAAACAGAACGAGGGAAAAGCGACTGTCAGCTGTATATGTCTTATTTTCCTGGTCATTATGCGAAATATGCCTTGGTGACAGTAGAATCGTTCTGCAGTCAGCTTCAAATGTTGGTTTTCTAAATTTTAGCCGTACTGTTCCTCGAAAGCAACTTCGCCTTCCCTCCAGGGAGTCCCATTTGAGTTCCGGAATCACCTCCGTAACACTAGCGTGTTCTACGAAACTATCGATAAGAAATCTAGCAGCCCGCTTCTGAATTACTTCGACGTCTTCCTTTAATTAGAACTGGTGGGGTTCCCACACACTCGAGCGGTACTCGAGAATGGGTCGCACGAGCGTCCTATATGCAATCCCTGATGAACGACACTTCCCTAAAACTCTCCCAGTAAACCAAAAGCCAACATTTTGCCTTCCCCTATACAATCCTTACATGATCGTTCCATTTGATTTCAACGTTACTCCCAGATATTCAGTCGGCGTGACTCTGCCAAGCAGCTGACTATTAATGCTATATTCAAACATTACAGTTTTCCTTTGCCTTCTCATCCACATTAACTTAAATTTTTCTACGTGTAGAGCTGGCTGCCATTCATCATACCAACTAGAAATTTTGTCTAAGTCATTTGTATCGTCTGACGGTCGCTCACCCTCGACACCTTCCCATACACCACAGCATCATCAGGAAACAACCGCAGATTGCTGCCCACCCTATCTGCCATATCATTTATGAATACAGAAAATAACAATGGTCCTTTCATACTTCTCTGGGGGACAACTGAAGAAACCCTTGTCTCTGATGAACTCTCGCCGTCCAGGACAATGTGCTGAATTCTATTACTTAAGTCGTCTTCTAGCCACTCACATACCTGGGAACCTATTCCATATGTAATAAACATATTGTCTTCGTTAACAGCCTGCAATAGCGCACCGCGTCAAATGGTTTTCGGAAAACTAGAAATTTGGAATCTGCCTGTTGCACGGTGTGCCTTCGTCTGTCGGCAAGGCAGGTGCGTATTCTCGCCCACATACGATGATAAACGTGCCGATTGGGATCCTGCAACATATTTTCCCAGGTGTCTTCCGCCTCTTGTTTCAGATCGGCAGTGGTTCTTACAAACCATGAAGTACGAGTAAGTTCCCACATCGTCATGTCAGTGTTCAGTATTCATGTCGTGTTCACTTGACGAGAGATCTGGTGATATTGCTGGCCAGGACAGCTGTTGTACACCAGGAAGAGCACGTAGCGTCACAGCAGCCGTATGTGGAGGGGCGTTGTCCTGCTGAAGAAACACACCACTTTGCTGTCGAATAAATGGCAGTACCATGGGAATAACTGTGCAATGTAGCGGGCTCTGATTACTTCACCATACAGAGACACCTAACATGACAGTGTCTTGTTACTGCCTGCAGAAGTGGCCGAGCGGTTCAAGGCACTACGGTCTGGAACCGCGCGACCGCTACGGTCGCAGGTTCGAATCCTGCCTCGGGCATGGATGTGTGTGATGTCCTTAGGTTGTTAGTTAGGTTTAAGTAGTTCTAAGTTCTAGGGGACTGATGACCTCAGATGTTAAGTCCCACAGTGCTCAGCGCCATTTTTGTTGATGTTACTGATGCCACCGCCCCCCTCCCCCTCTCAATAAAATCTGATCTGCGAGAGAACCTGTGTGTCTTCGGCGAATGCACTCTGAAATAAGCACCTCACCAAGTCTAAACCACATTCGCGAATGTTTTTCATTTTTCGTATTTCTCTTTACAGATACATAATCCCGTAGGGGACAAGCGATCATTTCGAGCCATCAAGTGCTGCTTCTTGGTTTTGTTCCACTCTGTGAAGGCAGCATTTCATTTGTGTTTATCGTTCACTACAAACAAAAATTAAATGGCTTTCTGTACCTCCGTTACTTGTTTGTGACATTCCCCTTGTCACTCAACCTGCAACATTTTCTGGCTAAAACACCTGTTGTACGTTTCGTCCTTCGATGCTGCCACAGTCAAGGAGACAGGAAGATCTTATCTGAAAATAGTGGGAGGAACTTACAGTCATGGCTGCACATCCGATAGTCACTATCAATAGATTCCATCGTTCGTCTTGTTATCTGCTTGACGTAATTCTAATGGGGATAACGTACCGACTTGTTATACAAAGCACAGCAACAGTTGCAATGCCCAGAAGTCTAGCTGGGAAAGGATGGTACGGGTTTTCACATTACACAACTAAATAAACGGAAATATTTGTTTTGATAACGCGTTTCGCGTCAATCCGTTAAGCCATCATCAGTGAACTGAAATACATTTTCATTTCTATAGAGCGCTCTCAACTTACATGTACCGCATTTGTACACGTACGTAACACTGTATTTCTTATTACTTACTGCGTGTGTTGATACTCTCTTACATGTGCTCTTGCTGTTCAGCTGTTGACGTTGTTGTTCTGCCGGTAGCAAACAATAACTCACTACTAAACCTGGCATAAGAATTGATACACACACACATACACACACACACACACACACACACACACACACACACACACACACACACACACACACCACATACACAAACATATATACACATACACACAAAACATATATTAATATAACCTATGATCAGTGACATCAAAATATACATCATGCAATGCAATTCAAAACGCTGCAGAATTGTAAACAGGTTAACACCATGCAGTAGTGTTTATACATTTCGTGGCCTGATTTTAAAACTATTTTTTAGCGTTAAGGGCAGAACAACAGCTTCATCAACAGTGTAGATGAACACATGTAGACCAATATAAAACAACTGAGCAAAAGTTGACTAAGCCAGTACTGTTTGCAACTTGCGTGTTTCAGCATGACAACGCCAGATCACACACGAGCGCTGCAACATCTGCTGGAACGCAAGACCTTGGGTCGACTGTCATCGACCATCCCCCACACAGCTCCGAGTTGGCCCCATCAGGCGTTAATTTATTTTCAAAACTTAAAGAACACCTTCAAGGAATTCACTTTCATAGTGATGAAGCGATGCAAGCAGCGGTGACTTCGTTGAGCCGACAACAAAGTAGTGCAACCTACAGTGACGACATCAACGAATTGGTCTTTCGTTGGGAGAAATGACTTCGTCGCAAGGGCGACGATGTTGAGAAATAAATATGTTAAAATGAAGAATAAGGATGTAACACATTAATAATGTTTGTTTTGTTTAAAAAGCTTCAAGGGTTTTCACATCCAAAGGAGTCACTTCGTAATATAAAATGCGAGTGCCACACTGTTCATTCAGTTCTGAGCACTAGTCATTACAAACACTATACACAAACCTAAGGCCTATATGGAAGCTAGAAGACGATGTTCGGATTCAGTTTTGTGTATCTCAATTTCCCTTTTGTCTGTCTGGAAAGCCGGCCGCTGTGGTCGAGCGGTTCTAAGGCTTCAGTCCGGAACCGCGCGGCCGCTACGGTCGCAGGTTTAAATCCTGCCTCGGGTATGGAGGTGTGTGATGTCCTTAGGTTAGTTAGGTATAAGTAGTTCTAAGTCTAGGGACTGATGATCTCGGATGTTAAGTCCCACAATCCTTAGAGGCATTTGAATCCATCTGTCTGCAAAAATCTCTCCATAATAAATAAGATACTAAGCTGAAAGAGAGAATGACACAGAACTATACACCGTCTAACATTAGTGTAAGATTTCCCAGAAAATAAAAAGAGATGTAAGGGGCAAGTGTGTTGTGAAATGACACTTGTGTTTTATTATTAATTACTGTCGTTTCAGTTCTTACGACGCTCCCACTCTGAGTTATCCAAGCAATGTTTCGCTGTATACAACGTATTGCTTAACAGTTACATTTTAGCAGTGCTATTTTTAACTGATTTAGTAACCTCTCCAACACTTCTAGACCATTTTTGGTATAATATTATTCCTTGAAAGGAAATGCTGCTTTGAATTGTATGTTTACTCTTTTCCGAAAATGTTCAAATGTTTGTGAAATATGATGGGACTTAACTACTAAGGTCATCAGTCCCTAAGCTTACACACTACTTAACCTAAATTAGCCTATGGACAAACACACACACCCATGCCCGAGGGAGGACTCGAAACTCCGCCGGGACCAACAGCACAGTCCGTGACTGCAGTGCCTAAGACCGCTCGGCTAATCCCGCACGGTTTACTTTTTTTCCATGAATTTAAATTCTGTCCAAATTTGTCGCATAATCATATAGATGTAGTAATTATAACTTTTATTTTTGAAGCGCATAAATGATTGGTAAATATCCTCACACACATTAATGACGCAGATATGTTAGATATGAAAGATTTATTGCACTACTGTTTCAACAAAACACGTTTGAAAATTTTGTTTTCATATTTTTCTATTAACAGTGCCTTCTTACATGGGTAATGGTTTGAGAATGAACGAAAATGATCGAGAATAGTCACTAGTAAACATATTAAATTCATCTCTGACGGAAACTTTAGTTAATTACAAACACATCGAGCTGCTGATTCTGATACCGACACAATATTGGAATTACATTAACAGGTAAGGTTGCCTACTCTATAAAAACGAATCTCGAGTTCGAAATTTTTTGGAGAACCTTCTTGAAAACAGTCTCGGCAACAAAAATTGTATATGGAGCAAGACAAAAACGCGTAAGATGAAAATGTAGGCAAGTATTCTTAAAAAAAAAAAAAAAAAAGACAAGTGTGTACAGCACTTCATGTCCTTAAAAGCATATTTATTTGCTGACAGGAGACGTTATACTCGGTTAGCTTCCGCTAGACTCCATCTGAGGCTCAATGAAACAACGCATTCGCCTAAAGGCAGAAAAAGGATCATTTTAGTGTAAGTTATAGCATGTTTATAATATTTACGTACCGCAGTGTTTATTTTAAATGCCAACATGTTCTCCGATGCAGCAAAAACGACGAATGACGTACTCTTAACAGAGTCTCACCATTCAGCCAAGACAAATTTATAATTAACGCCATGAAATGGGAACATTAAGTTTTCGCAGGAGAATCTGCTCAGTTTCTAGAGACGACGTTTAAATTTCACCTTCGACAAACAGCGCTTGGAATCGAATATTTTATCGGCGTTGTCTTCCATTCAGTCCTGGGAGCTGAACTTTGCAAACAGAACGATATTGAGACTGAGTCGCAGATTACAAAAGGAATCGCCCTCTCCCTGTGTCTTCATTTCTACCGGATTAATCTCCCGTAATTGATCCGAATCTGTTTTTAAGCTTAATCCGAAGAATCTCTCCATCCGGGGAGAGCGGGATTTCTTAGAGCAGAGGCGGTCTTACGCGAGTGGCTATAAAAGTAATTCAGACGCAGCGGCCGGAGCCAACGACATTAATGCGACTGACTAGCGCTTGCGTCCTTGCGGGCTGGGGTGGATTCCTAGCCCTTTTTTCTCTTTTTTATTCAGCCAGTTGAGAACTGGCCGCCATGATCGAAGCCCGAAGATCTGAACGCAGATAATACCCTTTCGCCGAAGGACAATCCTCCTGAGAAGTTTGGTCTTGGCTGGGAGCCGCAGTTTGAGAGAGGAGGAGGGGGGAGGGAGGATGGTGGGGGGAGGGGAGGAAATTGAGAAATTGTGGGGTAGACTGAGCGACTGCTGCCGTCTTAAGGGAAGCAGCTCGCGGCGGGCGGCCGAGGACAGAAACGGAAGTTAAAGACGAAATAAGACGGAGAGTCAAAAAGAAGGAGTGAGGGAGGAAAAAAAAAAGAGGTTCGGTCGTCTCCCCCCTATAATAGACATCACAGCCTCCCGAGTCTCTTCTGTTGTTTGCCGACTGCCGGGGCAATCGAAGAGGTTTGACAAAAGGGTCTCGGAGAAAGGGCCTGCAGGGAGGCAGCTGTGAATGCAGCCGTCTCCCGGCTTCTGATCGAACCCTTCGTATCGACAGTGGCAGGCTAGTCAGGTGGGTGGCCGGAGATAAAGACCTCAGTGGTTCGCTAGATGGCACGCTGCCGTTCGTAATGGACGATACGTTGGCGAAACAAATAGGGACATCAGAGAATTAGGAAGGAAAAAGACATAATATCGTGAAGAGCTGAAGAAATATGCATGAAAGTCTTAAAAAGAGGTAAACCAGACATACGCTTACTTGATTTTTTCGAAAAAGATATCTAGAAATACAAAGATGTTGCGAAGATCTTGTGTCCTTACAAGTTACAGTTAACTGCGATTATAGGGGAAATTGCAAAAGAAGCCTGTAAGTAATACTGAGGAAAAAGCATCAACCCTGGTGAAAGTTCTTACAAGAAGTTGCTAATTAAGATATTGAACAAACCAACGTGAGTGTAAGGTCGAATTCAAATCAGATGTATGTGAAATCTTATAGGACTTAACTGCTAAGGTCATCAGTCCCTAAGCTTACACACTACTTAACCTAAATTATCCTAAGTACAAACACACACACCCATGCCCGAGGGAGGACTCGAACCTCCGCCGGGACCAGCCGCACAGTCCAAGACTGCAGCGCCCTAGACCGCTCGGCTAATCCAGCTCGGCTAAGGACGAATTGTGTGAACATTTAATAAATAGCGAAATACAAGCTTACTTCAGTCGGCCATTACCAGAGGATGCATAGGAAGCAGATATGTGTAATATAATTAAATATAAGATCAATAAATCACTAAACAAACGGAAAAGTGTTTGTCGGGAAAGTACATGTGATGATTGATAAATCCTTAGTATGTAAAGAGTTGAGATGTAGATGGCAAGTACTAAGAACTTCGAAAGCATGCATGACAATTACCTGCGAATTGCTACAAACTGAGGTGGAAACTGATACTGTAACACTGCCAGAGCTGAACACATTATGAAGAATTCCGTAGCATCTTGGCCTGCAGGAATAGCTATGAACTGGTAAAAAATTTTCCTCTGCTGGCATCAAAATTGCTTGCAGAAGTCTTAAACAGCTGTATGAATGGAGGGTGAAATATTAACGAACGGAAATTAAATGATATAATTTCGGTGCATAAAGAATGACATAAAAAAGATGGAATTAAGTATGGAGGGCCGGCCGGTGTGTGGCCGAGTGGTTCTAGGCGCTTCAGTCTGGAACCGAGTGACCGCTACGGTCGAAGGTTCGAATCCTGCCTCGGACATGGATGTGTGTGACGTCCTTAGGTTAGTTAGCTTTAAGTAGTTCCAAGTTCTAGGGGACTGATGACCTCAGAAGTTAAGTCCCATAGTGCTCAGAGCCATTTGAACCATTTTTGAAGTATGGAGGAATAATATTTTGTTCGCCTTACGTAGGCCGCAAGGACCAATCGTAAAACCAAAAAGCAGAGGAACTGAAACAGTGAAATGGGTTTACCAGAAAAGTAATGACAAATGGTTCAAATGGCTCTGAGCGCTATGGGACTTAACATCCGAGGTCATCACTCCCCTAGAACTTAGAACTACTTAAACCTAACTCAGAGCCATTTGAACCATTTTCGAAGTATGGAGGAATAATATTTTGTTCGCCTTACGTAGGGCGCAAGGACGAATCGTAAAACCAAAAAGCAGAAGAACTGAAACAGTGAAATGGGTTTAGGACTGGTAGACCTTGCTTCAGATAGCTACCAGAAAAGTAATAACAAATGGTTCAAATGGCTCTGAGCGCTATGGGACTTAACATCCGAGGTCATCACTCCCCTGGAACTTAAAACTACTTAAACCTAACTAACCTGAAGTCATCACACACATACAAGCCCGAGGCAGGGTTCGAACCTGTGACCATAGTGGTCGCGCGATTCCACACTGAAACGCCTATAACCACTCGGCCACACCGGCCGGCAAGTAGTAACATATGGACGTGAGATACAAATCAAATTTATTCTTACAGAGAAAGCTCACGGTAAGGTTTCAAATAAAAACTTCTGGAAAGCAACACAAGACCAGAAAGCAACAATAAGGCACATCGCAAAAGTAAATAACTATCCAAGTTACTTTGTAGTTGCAATATTATAAGAGCATAGCTAATAAATACAATACTATAATACAATTACTATAATAATACGGTTTCTAAAGAACAAACTAAGTTTGTCATCTTACCTTATACGGAGAAATGAGCACTAGTATTGCAACTATTCTTAGAAATTACAATATGACAGTGTCTTTTGGTACCAAAAGTAACTTAGAACGTATTTAGCAACACTCTGTACACGTAAGAAACATATTTCTTGTTTCTGAAGTTTATAAAATTGATTGCCCAGACTGTAAGAGCTGTTACGTTGGCCAAACAGGAAGGATGGAGCAAATTATGTTTGGGGAACACATTGCATTGGGAAGAAAAGATACCACGGAGAAATCGAGTATGGTTGCACATCTACTTACAACAAAACATATGGTGCCGAGTTTGACATCCAATGTGAGGTTGCTGCACAAGTGCGAGAAGTGCAGGTTTCTCGACTTCCTAGAAGAGCTCGAGATCATCTGCAATCACAAAAATACCAACAGCAACCTAATTAATGATTAGGTTGTTATGAAAAACGCACGGTTCTGGGAAGTGTTCGGAGATTTATTGCTGGGAAACAGCGTAGCATTTTTTATTTTTTTTATTTTTCCATATTGTAATTTCGACACCTGTACAAACAACATGTACAGCGTAGGTTTTTTTTTTTTACTTTATTGTGATTTTAACACCTGAACAATCAGGTAGGCTGGCAGCGGCATACAACGCCGCTCTTCAGCCAGAGGATACACAAAGAGAAGAAACACTGAAAAGACACATAAAGACAAACACGGAGCCGTTCACACTCGACGATAATCCACACTGCAAACTGTTGATACGACGCACAAACACTGAAAAAGACGATGGCACTGGTGAACGACAGCGTAGGGTTTGACCTCAGCGAATATGTAGCAGCCATTTGCATAATACTATACGAGTACGATGATTATAATTCTGAACCAACAGTACTTATTCCACGATACTTTAGCTCAGATGCATATACTATTATTAACAGCATTTCAGTATATTGGTTGTTTTGCATTTACAAGGAAAATCGGTTTTAAGGGATAATGAGGTTAGTACCCTCTACATCTACAGCGGAATAGCCAAACCGCACCAACCATGCATGTGACTGACATTTGGCTCCATCTATGAACTGCTTAGTAAATATGATGAACAATATACTTATTATGTTTTAAGAAAGGGAGATATAATAAAGATAAAATTATTTCAGCCGTATCAACTAATAGGTGTATACAGCATGTGTCTTCTTGTGTCTCATAAATTTTTAAAAAGTTTAAAAACTTTTACCCATCAGACGTAATTTAGATGTTTTAATAATAATAACGGACTCACAAGGAATGAACATGGAAATTTTATTACGTGCCGGCAAATACAAAATAAGTCGGACTAAAATGCAAAGAATTTTACGTATGTTTCATTTTATGTAATTCTCATGCAAATTTGAAGTCGCTTACTTCACTTGAATTTTATGTACGTAGTTCATGTAGATGCCGTCATGTAACCAACTGATGTGCTCTCCACACAGCCTGCCTTCTGCAAACAGTAGTATTCAATGAACTGTGGGTGAAGCCCGATCAACAGGGATTTACATGCTTTGAGCGAAAATAGTAGTGGTATGTAATATACAAACCATATGAGTTAAGCCATTGCTCGTAACTTTTTATGTCATCGTCTGACTATGTACTTCTTGTATTCTTAGCATTGAGAATGCCTAACTTCCAGCCGAAATCTAGATATGCATAGTAAAATTTAAATGTAACGACTAATTGCTGCAATCTATAATTTACAAGTCAGTATAACAGTCGCTGAGTGCACGCGCTTTCCGAATAGAAGGTAACCTGATAACCATTTCCAGTAAATGACCGGTTCAGTGGGGCTAGACGACTCAGTCCATTCCATGTAAAACAGCCCACACCATTACACAGCCGCCACCAGCTTGCACAGTTCCTTGTTGACAGTTTGGATCCATGGCTTCTTGGGATATGTACCTCACACGAACCATACCATCAGCTCTAATCAACTGAAAGCTGGCCTCATCTGACCAGACCACGGTTTTCCAGCCGTCTAGGGTCCAACCGATAGGGTCACAAGCTCAGTAGATGCGCAGCAGGCGGTGAGTCGTTGGCAAAGACACTCACCTCTGTCGTCTGCTGCCATAGTCCATTAACGACAGAAATCGCCGCACTGCCATAACGGATACGTTACACTTTGATTTCTGCGCTTATTTCACGCAGTGTTGCTTGTCTGGTCAGCACTGATCTATGCAACCGCCGCTGCTCTCGGTCGTTAAGTGAAGGCCGTCGGCCACTGTTTTCCCCTTGGTGAGAAATAATGCCTGAAATTTGGTTTTCTCGCCACACTCTTGACTGTGAATCTCACAATTGTGAATTCCCTAACGATTTCCGAAATGGAATGTCCCATGCGTCTAGCTCCATCCACCATTCTGCGTTCAAGGTGTGTTACTTGCCGTCGTCTGACCACAATGATGTCGGAAAAATTTGAGAACAAATGACAGCTCTGCCCTCTTATACTTTGCGTGTGCGATACTACCGCTATCTGCATGTGCGCATATCGCTGTCCCATTAATTTTATCAGTGTATGCTGGGTGTTCCACCTAATTGTAACACTCCATATACTTCTGAAACGGAAAAAATGTGAAAAATATGATTGGACAGAGACGCAACTGCGCCAGAGGCTCACACAATGGACAGGAAAGCATAATTCATAAATGTAAATAGACATCAGTTTCAACACAAAGTTACTTTTTTTTTAAGAATACATTTAGGTTTTTTCCTACAGAAATGAAAACTAGAGGTACAATTAATAACGGCAAATCTTTTTTCTCAGTTATAAACCTCATTACATTCTGAAATCCATAGATTGGGGCGCCTTGCCACAGTTCGATTGGCTCCCCCAGTCGGAGGTTCGAATCCTCCCTCGGGCATGGATGTGTGTATTGTCCTTAGCGTAAGATAGTTTAAGTTAGATTAAGTAGTGTGTAAGCATAGGGACCGATGACCTCAGCAGTTTGGCCCATATGAACTTACCAGGAACACCACAACCACCACCATAGACTTTAAAGGATGACAACGGCGCCACAGTTTCTGCCATAATGCGCAGAGCAAGGGTTGCCAACAGCCGGCTTCAGGGCAGTGCAGGTAACTGGCATTACGATATTTCCGCATTACAGCGTTATTTAAAGCCTAAGTGTTCCAGAAGCTTTATAGCAGTGACACAAAGTCTGCCATCACTAATTGTAGCTATGTTTCTCATTTCGGTAGAAAAACATACATGTCCCATTTAAAAAAAAAAAATATAAAAAACCATTGTGTGGAAAATGGTGCGTGTTTATTTGGAGGGATTGTGCATTCCCGTCTTTCATCTACATCTATATTTATACTTCGCAAGCCACCCAATGGTGAGTGGCGGAGGGCACTTTACGTGCCAATGTCATTACCTCCCTTTTCTGTTCCAGTCGCGTATGGTTTGCGGGAAGAACGACTGCCGGAAAGCCTCCATACGCGCTCGAATCTCTCTAATTTTACATTCGCGATCTCCTCGGGAGGTATAAGTAGGGGGAAGCAATATATTCGATACCTCATCCAGAAATACACCCTCTCGAAACCTGGACAACAAGCTACACCGCGATGCAGAGCGCCTCTCTTGCAGAGTCTGCCACTTGAGTATGCTAAACATCTCCGTAACGCTATCACGCTTACCAAATAACACTGTGACGAAACGCGCCGCTTGTCTTTGGATCTTCTCTATCTCCTCTGTCAACCCGACCTGGTACGGATCCCACACTGATGTACAATACTCAAGTATTGGTCGAACGAGTGTTTTGTAAGCCACCTCCTTTGTTGATGGACTACATTTTCTAAGGACTCTCCCAATGAATCTCAACCTGGCACCCGCCTCACCAGCAATTAATTTTATATGATCATTCCGCTTCAAATCGTTCCGCACGCATACTCCCGGATATTTTACAGAAGTAACTGCTACCAGTGTTTGTTCCGCTATCATATAATCATACAATAAAAGGTCCTTCTTTCTATGTATTCGCAATACATAAAAATTTGTCTATGTTAAGGGTCAGTTGCCACTCCCTGCACCAAGTGCCTATCCGCTGCAGATCTTCCTGCATTTCGCTACAATTTTCCAATGCTGCAACTTCTCTGTATACTACAGCATCATCCGCGAAAAGCCGCATGGAACTTCCGACACTATATACTAAGTCATTTATATATATTGTGTAAAGCAATGGTCCCATAACACTCCCCTGTGGCACGCCAGAGGTTACTTTAACGTCTGTAGACGTCTCTCCATTGATAACAACATGCCGTGTTCTGTTTGCTAAAAACTCTTCAATCCAGCCACACAGCTGGTCAGATAATCCGTAGGCTCTTACTTTGTTTATCAGGCGACAGTGAGGAACTGTATCGAACGCCTTCCGGAAGTCAAGGAATATAGCATCTACTTGGGAGCCTGTATAATATTTTCTGGGTCTCATGAACAAAAAATGCGAGTTGGTCCTCACACGATCGCTGTTTCCGGAATCCATGTTGATTGCTACAGATTAGATACTGGGTTTCCAGAAACGACATTATACGTGAGCAAAAATCATGTTCTAAAATTCTACAACAGATCGACGTCAGAGATATATGTCTATAGTTTTGCGCATCTTCTCGACGACCCTTCTTGAAGACTGGGACTACCTGTGCTCTTTTCCAGTCATTTGGAACCTTCCGTTCCTCTAGAGACTTGCGGTACACGGATGTTAGAAGGGGGGCAAGTTCTTTCGCGTAGTCTGTGTAGAATCGAATTGGTATCCCGTCAGGTCCAGTGGACTTCCCTCTGTTGAGTGATTCCAGTTGCTTTTCTATTCCTTGGACACTTATTTCGATGTCAGCCATTTTTTCGTTTGTGCGAGGCCCACTGCCGACGGCAAGCGTCAGATTATTTCCCGTTACAAACAAAATTATTTTTAAACGTTATTTTTCATGCACATTTAACTGATCGGTCCCAAGTAAGTGTAGTGCGATATTTGTTTCATCGATATGTGCTGGCAGGGAAAATAAAACACGATTACTAATCAGTACTCCAGCATTGAGAGCACTGCTCTGTCCGCCGCTGTCTGCTACTGCTAAGAATGCAGCGCTGCTGTGCTGATGCTGTTTGTTCTTCGTGTCTTACTGTCTTTTTTAATATACACGAATAAAACAAACATAGGACTAGTCTAAACTGAGAGCGCTCTATCGAATAGGCACGTAAAATTCCGATTTAAAAATTCTTTTATTTATAATGGGACACAAACTGACACCTGTTGACATAGGATGTCGCACGAAAGACGATATTGGTAGTAACAGTCTGGGCTGAATCCATCCAAAACGATGATGCAAATATTAGCTGAAATAACAGAGAAAATTCGCCTGAAAACACTTTCAGAGACACGCACGTAAACGCAGAACTGGGGTAATACGCGGACGTCTGTGGGACTATGAGTTACCTCTTCTTTAAACCCTCATTACCAGTTAAAATGCGCCTTTTTCGAAAGCGATAATTTAAAGCTAGGTGAGTAGGAGCTACGTTTGTTCTGTTACAGGAAAACAAACGAACAACACGTTTGGCGACGCTTTATCTGGGAGACTGCTTGAATTTGCGAGCGCAAAGAGCTTATTGATGAACTGCAATCCTAATTAAATCGGAAATGGCGCAACATACGGAATTTTTTTTTCTTAAGTATTATTTCTCAGCCCAGCCTACACTGTCTCGCGTCCGTCGGCCGTCGTAATTTAATATATTATTTATAGGTAACGTTGATTCTTGCCGACTTACGTCGTGGGCCTTAATCAAAATGATACTTCATTTTTATTTTTATTTACAATTAAACGCTTTTGTGAAGTTCTCTTTTTTAACAATATTAATCTTCAGTATAAATTATATAAATTATTTGTTACGTTAATGAACGTCAAACTCGCTGAATCTTAAAACATGAGCATATAAGTTGAACAATGGAATAAACTTTTCATATTAATTTCCTCGGCTAGTCAGTTCACTTTAAAGCAAAAAATCTTCAGTTATTAATTACAATTGCGGCCCACACACGCGCGAGAGTATTTTTTCTTACCTCCGTTAACCATTGCATTGTAGTCGGAGTCCTGGCTCTGGCTCTCGGCTATGGTACTGAAAAGAAGAATTTTAAAGCTACGTATTTTCTGCAGCGTCGGGCGGCTGTGGAGAAAAATGTATATTATGTTAATAGCGGGCGAGCTTTTCGCTTCCGCTAATTTTTTATTAGTTAATGTCGCCACGTAATGGCGTCGTTGGCTGCATCGGCCGCTGCGATTGTTGAACTGTAAATCACTCGAATGCAGGTTAATTCAAAGGAAGGCGGACATGAAATCGGGATCACCTCTTACAAGTTAAAAGTGATCAATGATATTAAATCAATATTAATTAGTACAAATATGCTTACATTTGCCAGCACTCGCAAGATGTCCGTCTACACGCAACAAAGACAAGAGAAGAAGTGAAGACGACTAAAAAATTAACGAAAGAGCGTATCTTGTCGTCTCTTTAGATCATTTTGTTATATTTCTTTCCCCTCGAAACTTACACAGAGAAATTATTATAACACGGGTATAATGTATATTATTCGATTTTTAAATGTCTCTTCTTTATAAATAGTTTTTTTAAGTGCTTTATTATTATTTCGCTGGAGACGCTATAACTGCCTCACCTTTACACACTTTTCAGGCTGCTTCTGACCATGGGTGAATGTGAATAACTAAAGAGAAGTCTCTCTGCTACAAAATGTTCTCGGCTTGCTTATTTCAGAGAACAATAAGGGTTAGAACAAAAAACTGATGAATACCAGGCAGACTTCCGCCCCTGTCGTTCGTGCGCAGAACTAATCTTCAGTCTGCAAATAATTGTAAAATACAAGGTTATTAGGAATTGTACACTCATATCCACTATTTCAAGAAAGCATACGAGTCTGCCGACCGACAAACCTTGTTCAGCATCTTAGAAGAACATGGACTCGACCCAAAAACAATACAACAGACACTGGCTGAACAACCTCGAAAACTAAATTTATGGATGAAATGTCTTATCCCTGCATGATTAAACATGGAGTACGCCAAGGCGAAGTATTATCGCTACTGTCGTCCAACATAGTTCTCGACAAAGTATTGAAGCAATGGGATAAAGAACTGAAAATCCAAGGACACTGGAAACAAACACGACTACGACGATCCTGGGACAAGATATACTCTCACATCAAATGAATTAGCAACTGTGAATAAGGACTACCATCAGCTGTAGAATGGAAATGATGACAATGAAACTTTGTGCCGAACCGGGACTCGAACCCAGTTTCCCTCTAATCGCGAGCGGTCGTCTTACCATTTTCTTAACCGTAAAAGACTCACTGCCAGACCCAAACTTACTCATGTGGTCAATCATGCGTGTACGACCTGTACTCGCACATCCATTACGTATGTTGTTGTACAGGTCACACGTTATACTTAAAACTCGCTTGCCCGGCTTTGGCAGATAAACACGATATTGTCGTGCCTGTGTTATTCTGATAGCGACGCATGTCCTAAGGAACTTCACATCGTAAACTGAATAACACAGGCACTGCAACATCTTAGATATATTCTCGGATATAATGAAGAAGCAGCAACCAAAAAAGTACAAATACTAAAAAAATGTGCAGAAAAAGTTCGCCTGCCAATCTCTTTCCAGAAGTCTGAATTCTTCTGCTCGAAATTGAACATACAAAATTTAGACGTAAAGTATGGCAAGATAAACACAGTCACACGTTCACGATAAAGGATGACAGCCAAAAACAGTTGCAGGATAAAAATTTATTAAAATTTCTTGACCAAGGTTTCGGTACATACAAATATTCCTTCATCAGAAGTAAAACATCTGAAATTACATCATGTAATGGAGATTAATAAAACAATTATGACAAAGGCGTAAATTTTTATCCTGCAACTGTTTTTGGCTGTCATCCTTTATCGTGAAGAAATTCAACAGTTGCTGTTGCAGCCATGTTTAAAATCTTGAGACAGTCACACGTTTCAGATGTCTAGGAGAAATCCTCGAACCTACAGGAGGAGAAAAGCTCGCACGCAAGAGTTGACCACAAACAATGAAGAGAGTTTACGCGAAAATACAATACTTATATAATAAGAAATGCTTGCCTATTCAAACGAAAATCAGCGTCTACGACACAGTAACCAAGCCTGACATACTGCATGCAAGTGAGAGACTAATACCTTACTGGAAAAGCGACATGGAAAGCATACAGAAGGAAGAACGCAGAATTACGAGCAAAGTTGTCGGCCAAAAGCTGAGAGAAAAGGGATACCTATTACACTCTCGAGAGACCATAGAGAAGATGTCGAACATAGCAGCAGATGCCAGAAAAAGAAAGTTAAAGTTGTATGTGCGCATCAGCGGGCTACCACCAACGAGACCCACCGACAGAAGTCTGACATACTTACAGGGGGGCCAAGTCAACAATACTACCGACTACACAAGTCTAACGTGACCTAGAAAATTCATAAACTGACCCAACAGAAATTTAAGACAGAAACATATAGATAGACGAGATACAAAAGTTGGATGTTAGTTCAGAGAATGAAGTCCCAAAGAAACAAGGGATAAAGTGGAATGAAAATGGAAAGAGACTCCATGTAGAAAAGGAGGAAAAAATGCGAGGTTGGTTGGTTGGTTGATTTGGAGGGGGGGAGGGGGAGGGGAGGAGACCAAACAGCAACTCCATCGGTCCCATCGGATTAGGGAGGGATGGGGAGGAAATCGGGGGTGCCTTTTCAAAGGAATTATCCCGTCATTAGCCTGAATCTTTTTAGGGAAATCACGGAAAACCTAAGTTACGATGGCCGGATGCGGGTTGGAACCGTCGTCCTCCCGAATGGAAGTCCTGTGTGATAACCACTGCGCCACCTCGATGGCAAAAATGGGAGAATCGTGAAGATCGGAAAGAATACGTAAAATAGGTAGAATGCTTTGCGTGATTCTACTTTTAGGGAGGGGCTAGTCGCTGGAGATGGCATCTCAAGTGCTCTTTATGGCTACACGTTTTAAAACATCTTAGCTCTCTTTTGCATCATTATCAGTAACTTTCTGATGACAAAGGGATGGAGACTTATTTGTCCCAAACGGAAAATTATTTGAAGAGGATTATTGGCAACAGCAATGGTTATCTGCTTCAATGCCAGGGGAAACTCGAGAAATGGCAGGCTGCAACTACTGGTATCGGCAACTCTATTCTGTCTGGCGTTTGGTGGATCCCCTTACGCCTTACTTCGTCCATTGCGGCGTACACCAGATCACCTGCCTGCCTGTGTATTTGTCGCCAACGTCTCCCTCACGGCGCCCGACTCCCTGCACCATTTTCGCCTCCCTCACGTAAACGGGTCTGCCGCGTTTGGGCGCTTGTGGCAGCGCGCGGCTCCGACCAGAGGCGGGCGATTCTTTTCGTCCTCCCGGCCGCCCCGTCCCCTCGCAAAGCCTTCTGGAGGACTCTGAGCCCGGCACCGTATCGAGCCGCTACCGCCGCCGCGACCACGTCAAGAGGATTACCATCAAGTATCGAGAGCGACCAGCTTACGGCCCATTGTCTGTCACGGCCGCCTCCCTCCCACCACCCCCTCCTAGTCGGCAGGCTCTTTTCGTGCTCTCACCACTGTCTCCGCGCACAATGCCAATCGTTCTGGGAAATACCGCGCACTTTGCGAACATTCGCCTCCCCCGCTCCGCCCCCGACACCCGGCGGCAACCCTATAGTCCGATGCCCTCTTTCCTTCCTTCCTGACCGAACCGCTGCCTGCCTGCCTCTCGCCCGTTTTTCGCTGTGAATGCCCTCTTTGATGAATTTCGCCCGTCGATAACTCGCGAGATCGGGGCTTCGTAGACAAAAGGCTTCTTTCCGATACAGCGCCCTAAGCCCCCGGCGCCACCAGCGCCACCCCTCACGGAGGCGGCGACTTTGCGGGGCCGTGACATACATTTGCCACCGCCCTGTGGGGCGGAATCCCTGTCGATCCCTCTTAACCGGCAATCCCTGCTCTCACGAGTAGCCCCTCCCACAGCCAGCAATCCCTCGTTTTCTCGTCTTTGCCCAGTCGTCCTCTCGAACTGTGCGACGTAAATCCCTGCCTTCTGACTGCCCCTCCACTCCCTCAGAAATCCGAAAGTGGTCAGAAAGCGTCGTCTCTCCCATTTGTGTGCAAGTGCTAGCTCAATCCTCTCAGGCGTGGCAAATCCTTCACCCGTCTCCCCTCGACACCCATACGTGAACGAACCCTGAGACCAGTTTCCCACCATTAATCTTCGGTAATAATCGATAGAAGTGTTAAAGAACACCATGTTTGAAACTTCCTGGCAGGTTAAAACTGTGTGCCCGACCGAGACTCGAACTCGGGACCTTTGCCTTTCGCGGGCAAGTGCGTGCTTCGGTAGCTCAGTTGGTAGAGCACTTGCCCGCAAAAGGCAAAGGTCCCGAGTTCGAGTCTCGTTCGGGCACGCAGTTTTAATCTGCCAGGAAGTTTCATATCAGCGCACACTCCGCTGCAGAGTGAAAATCTCATTCTGGAAACACCATGTTTGTTTAGTGATGTGAAATATTCAGTCGTATCATACCACGCCCTCAAAAATCACGAAATGGAAAGGCATCCAGTCCTGGAGGTATAGTAATCGAACTGTTTAAGTATGGAGGACATAAAATAGTAGAAACTCTAGTAACTATTTTTAATAAAGTGGTGCAAGGTATCCCAAGAATGGAAGATATCATACTTTATCGTCTTATGTAAGGAATGGAGCAAAAAAGATCCGACTACTTTCAAGGAATAAGCCTTTGGTGAGTAGGTTGTTCAGTAGTACAAAAAAGAACAGACTGGAGAAGGTTGGGTAGGATGTTGTATCGCAGGAACAGCTGCGTTTTACTTCTGGGAAAAATTGCGGAAATACCATCTTTTGTGTACGCCAGATGTGTCAAAATATGACGATGAGGTCCCATACTCAGAGGAGCATAGGGGACGATGCGGGAGACCCGTAACGCCGTACTAGGCAAGGTCCTAGTGGAGGTGGTTTGCCATTGCCTTCCTCCGACCGTAATGGGGATGAATGATGATGATGTAGACGACACAACAACACCCAGTCATCTCGAGGCATGTGAAAACCCCTGACGCCGCCGGGAATCGAACCCGGGACCACGTGCCCGGGAAGCGAGAACGCTACCACAAGACCACGAGCTGCAGACTCAAAGGATGATGTTGACTTATTAAAGTCCTATGATTCCGTGCCAAGGAGGTTAGTATGGGCAGCACTGGAAAAGGTTGGTGTGAATGGTGCGTTAATAGAGTTGGTGTAAAGGATGTACCACCAAAGCGAGGTAGTTGTGAAGGTTGGTTGTAAAGTATCGGAAAGTTTTAAAACTAGTAGAGTATTAAGACAAGGAAATTCTCTGTCACTAACCTTATGTAAGTTGTGTTTAGAACTTTTTCTTGGTTATTGGAATAGACAGTCTAGAGATCTGAGCGACAGCACAACATCAATGTTTGCATTCATTACTGTCTGCCGACGGTCAAGTACTTATGGCTCTGGATAAAAGTGAGCCATGTATCAAATGAGAAAGTTAGCTGAAATTTATAAACAATGGGGACTGACAGGCAGTGCAGATAACACAGAATGTCTTGTGTGAAACATTCTTGTACCACTTGCCGTATCAGTTCAGTGTAAAACCTCGAGCTTTTGACGATTACCTCCATCGTCTTAGCCAGGAGCAACTGACGAAGACGATGGAGGTAATCGTCGAAACCTCGAGATTTTACCCTCAATCGACGTGGCAAGAAGCCCAAGAATGTTTTATACATCGGTGCCTTCGCGAAATAATTCGTTCTCAGAATATCTCCTTGTTGGATGTGGGCAAGGTGAGGATTTGGAGTTTGAGTCTGGGCTGGTAAGAATTGTGGAAGTGTTCAAGTATTTCGGTTGACTAATCGATAAGACTGGACAGTGTGACGTGGACATATCTCACACTATAAGTCAAGCGCGGGTGGCTATTAGATCATTAAATGGTATCTTTAGGAGTCGGCACGTATCCTGATGAACAAAGAAAGTAGTGTTTCGTGCTGTGGTTGAAGGCAGTCTGACATATGGCTCAGGGTGTTGCACATTCAACGAGAGACAAGGGGGGAAAACTGGGGCTGTCAAAACTGACGGGTTACGGCAGATCACAACAGTCGCTCGTTTCGATCGACTTTGGAATGAATATGTAAGAACGGAGATGCACGCTGTGGAACCAGTCATATATAAAATTGTTAATCGAACACTGAGATTGTATGGACACGTCTGAGAATACAGCAATGGTGGCAGTGTTTGCTCAGTTGATCTCCGTCAGGGAAATGGAGACGAGGGAGACAGAGGGCAACTTGGAGAGTATTTACCGTAGTCAAAGCCATGGAGACGAGAGGTATATAGGAAGACGATTAGCTGGATAGAAGTCTGTGGCATCTGACAACACTCAACTGCTAATAAGCGGAAAACGCCTGTTGCAATAAAAAGAGAGTGCAATTACAGGTCTTTCCAGCAGCACCGATATATGGTAAGTCGAATACATGTTTTAACGTAATTATGATTTATAATTTTACGTAAATGTAATGTGTATTGTTCGCTTGTAACTAAAAAAATGTTTGCTTTTATTTCGTTCCGTTACTGACGCAGCAATAAATTGGCAGAGACGGCAGTCTTCACGCTTTTCTGCAAACTGCATCCAGTGAAACCTTCACCCAGTGAAATTTTCACCCAGAATAGAGTAAGGAAAGGTCCACTAATCCGTCCGTCCCCCCAAAACCACGACGTGCCCAGCAGGTAGAAGAGCCGAGGGCCATTATGTGAGGTGCCGGTGAAGAAGACTGTAACGCCTAAATTTTTACAATTGGAAGTGATCATAATTTTTTGATTATCTGTCGGACCCAATAATACTTTATTTTACTGGCGACCAAATCTTCAGAAAAAATAATGCAAAAAATTAGAACCGAATTACAAACATGGCTTTTAAAAATCGTATGTCTTCTACATGACAAAGCGTACTTTAACATAAAATTTAGTCTATACCCGTGGATCTGCACATGGTACATGTAATGTAAGTAAGATGTATTGTTGTTCTAATGAGAGTGCCATTGTGCATGTTACATGGTGAGCTAGAACTCCAGCGACAAACTTTTGGAGATTGTTCGGGGATATTTTCCCAGTATTTTTGTATAAGAGACCTGTGGTCTCCTGTGGTCCATTAAAGAGTAATTTCATTTCGTTTGATTTATTTATTTATTTTATTTATTTATTTATTTAACCTGATCAGATTAGGGCCATCAGGCCTTCTCTTACATCGGACCAGTGTTCCACACATGCAGCATTTCACACATCAGAGTAACATCATGAACATAGTTTAAATGAGAAAATTAGCTTACTCTAGTGACAATATGAATAAAGACTAGTGACTAAGACCTAATAAAGTAAATGCGGAAGTATTTTTACAACAGTTGCTATACATACAGATTATGATAAAGGCAATAATAATAACAGTAAAACAAAAAATCAAATAATAATGATAAACATGACTAAGACCTAATTAAGTAAATGCTGGCAGTATTTTTACATCTGGTGCTATACATACAGATTATGGTGAAAGCAATAATAATAACAGTAAAAAAAAATCAAATAATAATGACAAACATGAGAAAGATTCGCAATAGTAATGAAGGTTTGTGCAGATGTACATTAATATTTTGGTGTGTAAAGTAGATGTTTACTAGTATAGCGAGTTTTGGGTAAGGGAGGTTTAAGGAGGGGGAGAGAGGGAAGTAATGAGGTGAAGTGCACACATGTACAGAGGAAGGCATTACTGTTGCTTAAGTAGATACGTCATTAACTGTTTTTTGAAGCCGGTCATGTTTTTAAGTTCTCTAACATAACGAAGGAGGTTATTCCAGAATCGGGTTCCCGCTACTGTAAAGGACTTGGAGAAGGTGACTGAGCGATGCAGTGGAACGGAGAGGATTTTATTATGATGGGAACGTGTGTTTCTGTCATGTTGTTCCGACATGAGTGTTAGGGACGAGGAGAGATATGAGGGACAGTGTACATTTATAAGGCAGTAGGTGAGACAGAGTGTATGGAAATCTCTGCGTTTGTCTGCACGCAGCCAGGACAATTTTGCATATGCTGGTGAAATGTGATCAAAAAGTTGAACGTCACAGATATATCGGACGCAGGCATTCGTGACCAGTTCTAGACGTCGGGAATTTTCCTGAGAGAGGCCTTGTAGGATAATATCGCTGTAGTCAATGATTGTGAGTATAAGCGTTTGTACTAATTTCTTTTTCAGATCGAAAGGAAAGAGTTTTTTATATTTTTGTAGGACATGAAGGGATGCTGATGCTTTTTTGCACACTGCAGTTACGTGCTCTGTCCAATTTAGATTTTCATCTATTATTACTCCCAAACTCTTTGCTGAGGGCGAGAAGTTAATAATTGTTCCATTTAGGATAAGAGGTGGTACGGATTCCCGATGTTTTGGGCTAATGAGCTTAGAGCGACCAACAAGTACCGCTTGGGTTTTAGATGGGTTTAGTTTTAGACCTATGTCCTGTGCCCATTTTGAAAGTGCGTCGAGGTCAGTATTGAAATTTTCAATAGCTTTCTTGAGATTGCTTGGTTTCGCACTTAGATACAACTGAAGGTCATCAGCATACATATGGTATTTGCAATAGGTCAGGACCGATGACACATCATTGACATAAAGAGAGAAGAGTATAGGACCTAATACTGAGCCTTGGGGAACGCCTGACACTACCTGCCGCCATTGTGATTTTATATCCCCAGACAGGACGCGTTGCTGACGAGACGTCATGTATGAGCGAAACCATTGCACTGCGCTTGGTGAGAAATTTAGACCGCTAAGTTTGGCTAGTAAGATGTCGAAGTCGACAGTATCAAATGCTTTGCTGAAATCTAAGAAGCAAATGATAGTCGCTTCTTGTCTGTCCATGGCAAGTTTCAGGTCATCTGTCACCTTTATCAGATCGGGTGTTGTGTTTCGATGTTTACGGAAACCTGATTGGTATTCGCCTAATAGGTTGTTAGTAGTTAGGTAGTTGGTGAGCTGGTCATGAACTATATATTCTAAGGCCTTTGATAGTGCAGGAAGAAGGCAGATGGGGCGGTAGTCAGAGGCTGCTGTGGCGATGTCCTTTTTAGGCAGTGGCTTAATTTGTCCCAGTTTCCAGGCCTCAGGGAAAACACTTGTGATTAATGAATCGTTGAAAATGTCTGTTATAGAGGGCAGTAGTTGGTCAATAATAAGTTTTACCATCTGGATAGTGATACCATCATGTCCAGTAGATGCTGATGTAATCCGCATTATGGCTTTCTTGACAGTACTGCAAGTGACGTGCTGTAGATAGAATTTTTCTTTGCTACAGTCGTTCATCCCAATGAAGTAATCAATGATTCTCTGTTTTTTTTGCGGATCAATTTTGGTTGCAGGTAATGTGAAGAATCGGTTTAGTTCTTCAGCTGGGACCATGGGATTTTCTGCAACTTTTATTGCCCCTTGCATTAGAATTGCACTGAAACTAATTGCACAACAGTGAAAATGTTTACAGTACGCATGGTGTAACTTTTTTGGAAACAGACTTGTCCATTCACTCACGGGACTTGCTTTTGACAACAATGAGGCCTACTTTTCTCTGGGTCTTCAAGCTTGCATTCAGTACCTCTCAGTTCGACCTCGGGTTTGCTTTTCCGGCAATGTTAGGTGTAGGTTAACAACGATATAAGCAATATGGTTATGTTTATTGACGAAGACTCGGCTTTAATGCATCTCGTGTATGGGTTCACTGAATGCAATGGAAGGACAGTATGACGACTGTTGTACGGGGTGAAATAACTCTCGTTGGTAAAGTAGTGAGTTCTCAACCTCACTCTTGGTGGGGGGCCTGAGACGATACTACAACACACAAAATATTGGATCACTTTATTACAACTTGCAGAACATGAAATACCTTAACTTGGTTACAATGCATGTCCACAGGAATGTTGTGAGTACTTATTACTGTCACAGACCATTAATACATCGCTTGATACAGACAAGATGCTTATACTGGAGAGATGATTAGCCGAAACATTACGACCACCTGCTGAATAGATTTTTGTCGGTCTTTGGAACGAAATTCATCACTCAGTGCTGCGTATAAAGGATTCGATAGTATGTTGGTTGGCTTGTGGAGGTGTGTGGCATGAGATGTCTATGCACAGGTCATGTAATTTGCGTAAATAACGGGCTGCTGAAAAAAATGGCTCTGAGCACTATGGGACTTAACTTCTGAGGTCATCAGTCCCCTAGAACATAGAACTACTTAAACCTAACTAACCTAAGGGCAGCACACACATCCATGCCCGAGACAGGATTCGAACCTGCGACCGTAGCGGTCTCGCGGTTCCAGACTGTAGCGCCTAGGACCGCTCGGACACCCCGGCCGACACGGGCTGCTGAATTGCGTACGCTGTGATGGTGCCCGATAGCGACCCAGATGGATTCCGTAGGATTTACAGCAGGGGAATTTGGTCACCGAAACATCAACGTGAGTTCACTATAATGCTCCTCAAACCACGAGAACGACTGTAGTGGCTGTACAAGCGGCTTTAGCGTGTGGTACACCAACAAGTTCAGCATGGAGGATGTTGTACCCGTCTAGTTGTCAAAGATGGGGTGTCTAGGAAACCTGTTTCTTAAATTACAAGACAACAATTCAACATCAGTTTAAGATTAATATACTGGCTGGAATTGTAGGTGACTCTGTGGTGAGGCTCTACTTTCTTCCAGCACATCTTTACAGCTGCTGTCTACAGGGATTTTATTCAGAGCACCCTCCAAGACCCTCTAGAAGATGTGCCAGTGCAAATTATAGAAAACACTTGGTTTATACATGATGAAGCTCCAGAATATTTCAGTTTCAGTGCTCGAGTCGCAATGGCTGATGTCTTTCATAACAGATGGATAGACAGAGGAGGACTAGTTCCATCTCCTTCACGTCCCACTGGCCACATTCCTTTGTATCGTTATCTCTGGTGGTTCCTCAACAATTGGTCTATGCAAATGACCACCTGGATGAAAAACTCTTCCTTAGCTTGTCACGGAAACCTGGGAAACCATTTGAAACTACTGGGGAGTATTTGAGAGCGTGCGACAGTCCATGATTCGATGAATCCATGCGTGTTATAATGTCACTCCACCTCGCCGTCGTATCTGGTGCCAATAAATTTACGTCACATAATAATATTAATTAAAATATGACGATCGGACTTTGGAATGAAAGATGTATGATCTAAATTTTGTCCTGAAATAATTGAATTTTGTTATTAATTACGCGTACCAAATAAAGTAGAAAGCGAAACACACTCTGCAAATAGACCTTATGGCTCATTATTTCAGTTCTAATTGAGCAGCTGAAGGCTATTCATTTGATTTCATCTATCACAGAAGATGATACTACAACTCAGTAATAAAAATCTGGGTTCATGTTGATTATTATTACTGCTCAGAACAAGCACGTAAAACAACACTTTGTATTATTTCTGCGGGCCGGTGTGGCCGTGCGGTTCTAAGCGCGTCAGTTTGGAACCGCGTGACCACTACGGTCGCAGGTTCGAATCCTGCTTCGGGCATGGATGTGTGTGATGTCCTTAGGTTAGTTGGGTTTAAGTAGTTCTAAGTTCTAGGGGACTCATGACCTCAGTAGTTAAGTCCCATAGTGCTCAGAGCCATTTTTTATTATTTCTTTAAATATCGTAGCTGAACATTCACACTGATATTCATCAAGAAGTGATCGTAAAACTGAGCACGATAATAAGTGAAATAGAAGTGGAACGAAAAGTGGGACGTCAAGCTGTGTTAGACGTCATTTTATAATGGGACGACGCACCATTAGCAGCGCGGAACCTTACATTGTCATTGTACACAGTTTATTTGGATGAAAGCAACTCGTGCAAAGATATCTCTGCTGCGTTACTTGCGCACTTGCACGTAAATTTAAATACAAGTCAGTAAAGGAAGTACAGGATCTATTACAATGTTCAGAAGCAAGATGATGATATTTCGAAATTTATTATGAGTTTATGTGTTGATTAGCTCAAATCACCTAATTTATAAACATTCGTTAATGACTCGAAAACAAAGGATTTTTGGATATATCTTTATAAGAAGTTTCTTTCTCTTTTTCTTGTAAGGAACGTGTTCACAAAGTTTGTGAAAGTATTTTTGTGAAACGCCCTGTCCAGATATTAAATGGACTTGGTGACAAGCTATAGCCTTGTTTAAGTCAATTATTGGTAATGATTTCTTCAATTTTATTATTGACTATCTTTATTATTATTTTTGAAACCATGAAAGGAAGACATCGAAGCTGCATTTGTTACCGGAGGTTTCTATGAACACTCGAATATTAACGAAACGCTACTTGACCTCAAACGGGAATCCATAGAAGGAGAAAGACATTTTTTCCGCGAAAAACTGTTGAGAAAGTTTATAAAAAAAGCATCTGCAACAGATTCTAGAACGATTCTACTGCCACCTACATACATGTCGCGTAAGGACCGTGAAGACAAAATAAGAGAAATTGGGACACATACGGAAGCATATAGACTTTAGCTTTTCACTCGCACCATTTGCAAATGGAGTAGGAAAGGAAATCCAGAATGAATTTTCACTCTGCAGCGGAGTGTGCGTTAATATTAAACTTTGTGGCAGATTAAAATAGTGTGCCGGACCAGAACAAGAAACTAGGGCAAATATTCTACTTACTTTCTTTTGGTCTGGCCACTCTTTCTCTTTTGAGAAGACTTAATGCGTAAAGGTTTTCATCGATTTTATTATAGAATTTCTTGTACAAAATTTCAGCTCTATTAAATAGCACTTGCAATAAAAACCTAGAGTGCACTGGTCTGCAATGCCATCCCGTCCGAGAAGAATACAATCCCTGAAAGAAGCCGATAATTTGTGACATTAAACGCCACATTTCTGATGATGCGCTGCATGTGAGACGGTGTTCATCTTCGTCCGGAACTTGGCACTGAGAGCCTAATAGTGAATCACGTATTTACCTTTAACTGTCAAGTACGACATTGCACGCATCTCTGTTTCAGCTATCCAAGCACGGCTGACTACCCGGCCTCGTGCGTTACATCTGTCGATATTTCATCTCCTACCTTCCAAACTTCACAGAAGTTCTTTAGCATTCCCCGCGGAACTGCGGCTCCTGGAAGAAAGGATACTGCGAATTCACGGTTCAGGCGCAGCAGTACGACTTTTCACTCTGCAGCGGAGTGTGCGCAGATATGAAACTTCCGCCAGATTAAAACTGTGCACCGGACCGAGACTCGAATGTGGAACCTTTATCTTTCGGGAGAAAGTGCTCTACCGACTGAGCGCGACCCACCCTCACAGCCTTTCTAGGAGTGCTAGTCCCAAAATGTTTGCAGGAGAACTTCTTTAAAGTGCGGAAGATAGGAGATATGGTACTGGCTGAAAATAGCTGTGGTGGAAGGTCGTGTGCCGTGCTTCGGCAGCACAGTCGGCAGGGCCTTTCTCCGCCAAAGATCGCAAGATCAACTCCCGTTTCGGCAACCAGTTTTAATCCGTCAGGAAGTTTCAGCAAAGGGAGTGGTTAGCAGTAGTACAAGGCGTCCGCCGCCACACACCGTATTGTGGCTGTCTGAATATGTATGTCGGAGGAGTCCTAATAAGTGGCCCAAAGAGAAATACTCTCTGCCATGCACTTGGCGGTGGTATGTGGGGTATCGGTGTGGACGAGGGTTGAGTGCAGACATGCGGCCGCGGAAATCTCTCCGAGGCTCGTCGGCAGGTGATGCGGCTGGAGTCCCGGGGATGATCCGGCGCTAATGAAGAAGGCGGGGGCGGCGGCGGTGGCGGCCAGTGGGAACGGACAGGTGTGGCACGGCCTCTCCACCCCCGCCCCGGGGCCAGGGCGGCTCAGCTGCTAAGAGGCTCAGCGTGCGGGATCAGGCCGGGTCACGGAATGGGGCCGCAACCGCAGCCTCTACTTGCCAGCGATCACGCCCGTCTTAGTCGGAAATGTTACTTCGTTGTTGTTTCTGTTTGGCCGTGGTTGTATAGCATAAACAGCTTTTCGATTGCATAAAAGAATAAACAGGAAAAGGCAGGTCATTCATAAAGGAGAAATATTCGTGAGAAAAAATTAACTTCGTTTGCACATAAAGAAGTGTAATAGGACCATTACGACTCGCAGTACAATACAGATATTTACATCGGTAACTGGGAACGGTGTACTGAATAACATTACAACACCATTTACTTTATGTGCGGATTAATAACTGTAGCTATTACAAGTCATAAGTCTTACGTGGATTAGTAGCTCCAAGTACATGAGACAAGAGTTAGTGGTTACTTTTCCCTGGCCACCGAGTCAGGTGTTGAAGGGTGATGGTGGACACTTAGACGCAAAGCAGTTAGTCTATATTGACTGGTGTGGTCCACTTAATGGTGCAGTTACGAGCGTGCAGAAAACATCGAGTAGTAAAGTTTATGATGTATTTGTGGGAAGGCAGTTCGACGCCGGGAAAAAACAACTAACGCAGTGATGTATACATATTAAGGTACGAAATATAAAAATATCGCATTGATAACCGATACACTCTCGATACTAGTTGTATCAAATGTTATTCAAATATCTGTGGCTTGCTGAAAACATTCTAATTGCTTCAGGGAAAGCAAAAGCCTCAGAAGATGCCGTGTTTCTTGACTTCCGCAAGGCGTTCGATACAGTTCCCCCCAGTCGTTTAATGAACAAAGTAAGAGCGTGTGGACTATCAGACCAACTGTGTGATTGGATTGAAGAGTTTCTAGATAACAGAACGCAGCATGTCATTCTCAACGAAGAGATGTCTTCCGAAGTAAGAATGATTTCAGGTGTGCCGCAGGGGAGTGTCGTAGGACCGTTGCTACTCACAATGTATATAAATGACCTTGTGGATAACATCGGAAGTTCACTGAGGCTTTATGCGGATGATGCTGAAGTATATCGAGAGGTTGTAACAATGGAAAATTGTACTGAAATGCAGGAGGATCTGCAACGAATTGACGCATGGTGCAGGGAATGGTAATTGAATCTCAATGTAGACAAGCGTAATGTGTTGCGAATACATAGAAAGAAAGATCCTTTGTCATTTAGCTACAATATAGCATGTCAGCAACTGGAAGCAGTTAATTCCATAAATTATCTGGGAGTAGGCATTAGGTGTGATTTAAAATAGAATGATCATATAAAGTTGATCGTCGGTAAAGCAGATGCCAGACTAAGATTCATTGGAAGAATCCTAAGGAAATGCAATCCGAAAACAGAGGAAGTAGGTTACAGCACACTTGTTCGCCCACTGCTTGAATACTGCTCAGCAGTGTGGGATCCGTACCAGATAGGGTTGATAGAAGAGATAGAGAAGATCCAACGGAGAGCAGCGCGCTTCGTTACAGGATCATTTACTAATCGCGAAAGCGTTACGGAGATGATAGATAAACTCCAGTGGAAGACTCTGCAGGACAGACGCTCAGTAGCTCGGTACGGGCTTTTGTTGAAGTTTGGAGAACATACCTTCACCGAGGAGTCAAGGAGTATATTGCTCCCTCCTACGTATATCTCGCGAAGAGACCATGAAGATAAAATCAGAGAGATTAGAGCCCACACAGAGGCGTACCGAAAATCTTTCTTTCCACGAACAATAGGAGACTGGAATAGAAGGGAGAACCGATAGAGGTACTCAAAGTACCCTCCGCCACACACCGTCAGGTGGCTTGCGGAGTATGGATGTAGATGTAGAAGAGCAGTTGAAAGGAATGAACAGTGTCTTGAAAAGAATTTATAAGATGAACGTTGAGGAAAGTAAAACAATGGTAATGGAAAGTCGTCGAATTAAATCACATGATACTGAATGAATTACTTTAGGGAATGAGATACTGAACGTAGTGGGTGAACTCTGATAACTGGGCAGCAAAATAACTCATGATGACAGAGGCAGAGCGGATATAGAATGCAGATAAGCTATACTGCGAAGAGAATTTCTGAGAAAGAGAAATTTGTTAGGAAGTATTTTATAAAGGTATTTATTTTGAGTGTAGCTTTGTGCAGAAGTGAAACGTGGATGAGAAGCAGTTCAGACAAAATGAGAACTGCGCATCCTCAAATGTGATGCTACAGATGAATGTGAAAACTGGGTGGGTAGATTGAGTTATGAATGAGGAGCTACTGAATAGAAGTGACGAAAAAGTAAATGTATGGCACGACATGACTAAAAGAAGGGGTCAATAGATAGGAGGGAAGTGTTTGGGGAAATAAGAGTAGAGGAACACCAACTGTTGATTACAGAAAGTATTTTCAAGTGGCTGTAGGTCTCAGAAGTCATTCGGAGATGGTGAGGCTCACAAAGGATGGATTAGTACGGTAAGCTGCACCAAAGCAGTCTTCAAACTGAAGACCTCAACAAAGCAACATCAAAACCAATAGGAAAAGCTGACGCAGGTGAAAGTGTTCCTTAAGAGAAGTACTTGCTTTTCAGAACAGGACGCTATTATAATGTAAAAATCGACCAATAGGGATCCGTGTTGGATGCTGTTGAATCCTGTAATAATAAGTACCAATAAAATGGCCTAAATATCACATCCGAGTAGTAGTTGGTAGCCGTTTCAAAAACAGCTCATTCATATTTACATCTACGTTTGTACTACGGAAGCCTCGTAATGGTGTGGGGCGGAGGATGCTTTTGTACCACTGCCACATCCTGACTTTCCAGCTCCAGTGAGTGGAAAGAAAGGTTTGTTCGTGTTAGTGCAAACATGTCTAATTTAATCACCGGCATAGCCTTGTCGCGAGACATGCGTATGAAGAAGCAACACATTGGTTGATTCTTCTACAAACGCGTGACCTGAGACTTTTAATCGTAAACTACACTTTGGTGAACAACACCTCCATTGTAGCGTGTGAAGTTGCATAAGGCTGTCCGTGGCGCCTTTGCGCTTGGTACATGAACCGGTGACTAGACGTGCTGTTCTTCTCTGGAACTTCTCTATGTCCTCCATCAGTCTTATCTGACAAGGGTCCCAGACTGGCGAACAAAGATAACGCGACGGTCGAACGACGGTTTTCTGCTTCCTTCGTCAGTGACTTGCACTTACTGAGAACTTTTCCGTGTCTGGCATATGACTTTGCAACCATTAAATTTTATGTGATCGTTCCGATTTCATTCGCTTCGTACATATACTCCCAGAAGATAGATGGATGTTATTGCTTCCAGTGTTTGTTTGCCAAGCGTGTAAGAATAAGAGAATGAGTCTTTCAGTGTATTTATGTGCATAAGTTACATTTCTTCTTGTTAAGAATCAACTGCCAATCCCTGCATCAAAAATTGGTCCTCTGTAGGTCTTTCAGCGTTCCACTACAATTTTTGTTTTGTGGTTGGGGGAAGGGGTACCACTTCTCTACGTACAAAATCATTATGGAAGTTTGCACAAAAATACACTTTCTAGATATTATTACAATCTGTTTATTGGCTAACAATACGAGCCCCTGACTACCAATTCGTTGTGTGAAAACCGTACAGCAATAACGCTTTCCATTTCCGCAATATTTGCGGTGCAAGTGTGAGGTGGTTCTTCCTAAATACATAGTGTACAACAGATGAAATCTAAAAGTGACACGGGAGAAAGGACACAATAATAGAAGCAGAAACGTTCCAGTAAACATTGGTCTGCGAATGAGCTCTCTGCGAGGTAACAGAGAATTAACTTATCTTTGTCTGGGTTCACAGTCATGTAGGACGTGTGGTTACTAGCTGGCCACTGGCTTAGTGGTAGTATGGAGAATTATCCTAGGTACCATACTGCAAAAATGTGTACTTATTTAGTAAAATCCTCGGTATTAAATTTATGTATTTATATATATATATATATATATATATATATATATATATATAATATGAAATCTTAGAAGGTAGAAGATACGTTCTCACAGAACACCCAACTACAAAAATGAATAAAACATACAGACACGTCATATGCCATAAGAAAGGTGATTCAATTCCAATATCAGACACCAACACAGTAATGAAGCCAGGAGTACCGTACGCAAGCGAGACGCTAACACCGCATATGTAAAGGAACATAGAAGAAAGCATACTGAAGTAAGAACGCAAAATCATTAGAAACACTCGCGGCCCAATATTGCTAGAAAAAGGATGCAGTCCCACATTAGTCTAGTGTGATATTCGGTTTATCTATATGTGTTAAGAGGAATAGGAAAACACGAAGAATTGCCAGTATTTCAGCAGTGAACGAGCAGCGCTGCTGCATGGTGACAGCAGTCAGTGCAGGGGAAGTAGATGCTGTCGTTTCTGGATCACTGGTATTTCTTCGTGTTTTACTGCCTTGTTAATAAATATCCGCAAGGCGAATACCGTATAGACTCTGTCGAATGGACAAGTAAAATTTCTCTTTAAAAATCATTTTGTTCGTAACGGGAAAGACACAGATGCTTTCTGTATACATATTATTCGTAAAAATTCAAACACAAACACCCACACAAAATTCAAGCTTTCGCAACCTATGGTTGCTTCATCAGGAAAGAGGGAAGGAGAGGGAAAGACGAAAGGATGTGGGTTTTAAGGAAGAGTGTAAGGAGTCATTCCAATCCCGGGAGCGGAAAGACTTACCTTAGGGGGAAAAAAGGGACAGGTATACACTCGCACACACACATATCCACTCTTTGCCTTTACATATGTCTGCTTGTGTCTGTATAAGTGAGGATGGATATGTGTGTGTGTGTGTGTGTGTGTGTGTGTGTGTGTGTGTGCGAGTGTATACCTGTCCCTTTTTTCCCCCTAACGTAAGTCTTTCCGCTCCCGGGATTGGAATGACTCCTTACCCTCTCCCTTAAAACCCACATCCTTTCGTCTTTCCCTCTCCTTCCCTCTTTCCTGATGAAGCAACCGTGGGTTGCGAAAGCTCGAATTTTGTGTGTGCGTTTGTGCTTGTTAGTGTCTCTATCAACATACCAACGCTTTCTTTTGGTAAGTTACATCATCTTGAGGTGAAGTCCTGCAACTAACAAGCAAGTTCTTACAGAAGACTCGACAGCAAACATCCAGTAGAACATACAGCAAGAACATATAGCAAGACACATGTCATATGTAACAAGAAATGCGTGTCTGGTCAGACAAACATCAGCCCGAAGAACACAGTAATGAAGCCTGAAATTCTATATACGGGATGATTCAGCTGCCCCTATCTATTGGCGTTATGCAATCTGCAGCACTTTATATACCACACGTGATGTTTTCATAATCTCTGCCTCAATAAATAGATGCTATTAGTCCTACAGGAAAATGAACAGTGCGTTTTTTTAGTAAATTTAATGTAATTAAATTTTGTAGCAGGAAATTTTTTCGCTAGAGGCCCAGAAAAAAAAGGGACCTTCAAACGCGTTTTTTCTTGTATAACTCGAGAACTGTAGCCTCCAGCTAGAAGTTATCCCAGTACAAAATTTAGCTACATTAAATTTCCTACGAAAAGGTCCTACTAATTTTTTTCTGTGGGACTAATAGTTCGCGTGTAGTGAGCATGAGGTTTTTGAAAGTGTTGTGGGTTGCATAAAGCCGAGCATAAGGGAGCTGAATCAATATATAAAGTGTCTTTCAGAAGTGATGATCAATATTCAGGGATATAACAGGAATGATCATTCGAAACAAAAAAAATTCAAGTAAACATGGGCTTTAAAACGCATACGTAAGAGGTATGAGCAACCTTCGATACTGTGAAGCAAATCTCTTCTACTACAAGATCTTTGCTTTCCACGTTTTGGGAGGTGGTAGTGTGGACAAAAACAAGAAAAAGTCCAGTAAAAATGTGCTCTTAAATCCATACCTTAAGAACTATGAGCACTTGTTTATCTTTGCTACTGTGAAACACAACTCTTCGAATGAACAAATGCTCATAACTTTTAAAGTATGCTTTTTAGAGCACGTGTTTACTGGACATTTCTTCTTGTTTTAGTCCATACTAAAAGCACTCCGTCGTCAGGCCGCGAGTGGCCTACCGGGACCACCCGACCGCCGTGTCATCCTCAGGGGAGGATGCGGATAGGAGGGGCGTGGGTTCAGCACACCGCTCTCCCGGTCGTTATGATGGTATTCTTGACCGAAGCCGCTACTATTCGGTCGAGTAGCTCCTCAATTGGCATCACGAGGATGAGTGCACCCCGAAAAATGGCAACAGCGCATGACGACTGGATGGTCACCCATCCAAGTGCCGGCGACGCCCAATAGCGCTTAACTTCGGTGATCTCACGGGAATCGGTGTATCCATTGCGGCAAGGCCGTTGCCAGTCCATACTACCACTTCTTAAAGTATGGAAAGCAAAGAGTTTGCAGTAGAGGAGATACGTTTCACAGTATCGAAGATCAATAACTGCTCATAGCTCTTAACGTATGCCTTTTAGAACACATGTTTACTTGACTTTTTTGTCCAGGATAATCAATCCTGTAATAGCCCTGAATATTGACCATCGCTTCTGTAACACCCTGCATATTGGTAACGTAACCGTTCTTCGTTTTTTCCGATATATGCTTCAGCTTTATTAAAAAATCGAGTATTATTTCACATTACTACCTAGAACGAAATTTGGTTGTATGTGGTTTGTTCGTGCATAATTATAAGCCGTGTTCGCTGCAGCGGCGCAGTTTTCCAGCCTCCAACTAAGTTTGCAATAGGAAGAATCTTTTAAAGTCCTCTCTCCTTGGGCCGTAGCGAGAGGAGAGAGCTCCCGCTTAATCGCCGCTCTTTCTATTCGCCCGCAGGTCGATAATCGACGTGGATATCCGCGCGGCGTGACGCACGGCCGTGCCGTTCCCTTCTGAGCGGCGTCCGGTGGCCACAGCGCGGTCCCTCCGGTCTGCGGTCCTTCCTTCCTTCCGGCTGCCCGCGGCGATAGCGAGGCACAGCGGCTCGGCCGCAGCGGCAGGACAGGGGCCTCTCGCAGGACGACAATGGGCCGCGGCTGACAGCGCAGGTAACGTATGGCCCGGAGCAGGTATGCCGCCGCACAGTGGCGCCGCAGTGTTCTGTTCGAACGTGCCGGCCCTTCCCTTGTCGCCGCGACAATTTGTTGATATAATTATTGCGGGGCCGTCGGCCCCTCGCTCGCATTCCGTCAATGGCGGGGCAGTGTGTACGTACGTGCGTGTGTGTGTGTGCGTAGCGCGCGCGTCTCTGCGTCAGCGCGCGGGGTGCCTCGACAGTTGCCGGTCGCCGCGCCGCGTGGGCGCTGTGGTGGGTGGCTCGGCCCCGGCGGACGCCGTGATGAACGGCGGCAGCTGCAATTGCTATTCATCCGGCGGCACCGTAGAGGCAGAGCCAGTGGAACTGGCGGTGGCTTCCTCTGCGCCTATCTATCACTCAGTCATTGGTCGGCATTATTAGGACGGGGCAGGTGGCTGCCCGTGCGGACAAATGGCCACGCGGGGTTGGAGGCGGAAGCGAGTGTGCTCCGTGTCGTGACTTGAGCAGCGCTAGACAGCGTCACAACGCAGCTGTACTGCGATAGTGTTGGAAACTCATTTTCTATTTGATAATACGTGTCTACAAGGGCCTAAGAATTACCATTAGTACCTCAGTACTAGTACTCAGGCAGATAGTCGTCTTCGGTTCATTTGCAGAATTTTGGGAAGATGTTGTTCATCTGTAAAGGAGACCGCTTATAAGACACTAATACGACCTATTCTTGAGTACTGCTCGAGCGTTTGGGGTCCCTGTAAGGTAGGACAGAGAATCAATTCAGAGGCGGGATGCTAGATTTGTCACTGGTAGGTTTGATCATCACGCGAGTGATGTTTCAGGAACTTGGGTGGAAGTCTCTGGAGGAAAGGAGGCGTTCTTCTCGTGAATCGCTACTGAGGAAATATAGAGAACCACCATTTGAGCCTGACTGCAGTACAATTTTATTGCCGCCAACATATATTTGAACTACTGACGGCCTTGGGAGAGCCAGTCCTGACAAAATTCTACCATCTAGTGAGCAAGATGTATGAGACAGGCGAAGTACCCTCAGACTTCAAGAAGAATATAATAATTCCAATCCCAAAGAAAGCAGGTGTTGACAGACGTGAAAATTACCGAACAATCAGTTTAATAAGTCACAGCTGCAAAATACTAACACGAATTATTTACAGACGAATGGAAAAACTGGTAGAAGCCGACCTCGGGGATGATCAATTTGGATTCCGTAGAAATATTGGAACACGTGAGGCAATACTGACCTCACGACTTATCTTAGAAGCTAGATTAAGGAAAGGCAAACCTACATTTCTAGCATTTGTAGACTTAGAGAAAGCTTTTGACAATGTTGACTGGAAAACACTCTTTCAAATTCTAAAGGTGCCAGGGGTAAAATGCAGGGAGCGAAAGGCTATTTACAACTTGTACAGAAACCAGATGGCAATTATAAGAGTCGAGGGGCATGAAAGGGAAGCAGTGGTTGGGAACGGAGTGAGACAGTGTTGTAGCCTCTCCCCGATGTTATTCAATCTGTATATTGCGCAAGCAATAAAAGAAAAAAAAGAAAGGTTCGGAGTAGATATTAAAATCCATGGAGAAGAAATAATAGCTTTGAGGTTCGCCGATGACATTGTAATTCTGTCAGAGACAGCAAAGGACTTGGAAGATCAATTGAACGGAATGGACGGTCTCTTGAAAGGAGGGTATAAGATGAACATCAACAAAAGCAAAACGAGGATAATGGAATGTGGTCGAATTAAGTAAGGTGATGCTGAGGGAATTAGATTAGGAAATAAGACACTTGAAGTAGTAAAGAAATTTTGCTGTTTGGGGAGCAAAATAACTGATGATGGTCGAAGTAGAGAAGGTATAAAATGTAGACTGGCAATGGCAAGAAAAGCGTTTTTGAAGAAGAAAAATTTATTAACATCGAGTGTAGATTTAAGTGTCAGGAAGTCGTTTCTGAAAGTATTTGTATGGAGAGTAGCCACGTATGGAAGTGAAACATGGACGATAAATAGTTTGGACAGGAAGAGAATACAAGCTTTCGAAATGTGGTGCTACAGAAGAATGCTGAAGATTAGATGGGTAGATCACATAACTAATGATGATTTATTGAATAGAATTGGGGAGAAGAGGAGGTTGTGGCACAACTTGACGAGAAGAAGGGACCGGAGGGTAGGACATTTTCTGAGGCATCTAGGGATCACAAATTTAGCGTTGGAAGGCAGCGTGGAGGGTAAAATCATAGAGGGAGACCAAGAGATGAATACACTAAGCAGATTCAGAAGGATGTAGGTTGCAGTAGGTAAAGGGAGATGAAGAAATTTGCACAGGATAGGGTAGTATGGAGAGCTGCATCAAACCAGTCTCGGGACTGAAGACCACAACAACAACAACTTATATTTCGCGGAAAGTCCACAAAGATAAGATAAGAGGGATTACGGCTCGTACAGAGGCATAAAGGCGGTCATTTTTCACTCGTTCTGTTTGGGAGTGGAACAGGGAGAGAAGATGCTAGTTGTGGTATGAGGTACCCTCCACCACGCACCGTATGATGGATTGCGGTGTATGTATGTAGATGTAGCTGTAGATGTCAGTGTTTCGTGACACTATTGTTATTACCTCTCGAATTAAAACATGTTTCAGTATTTTTTATTTTTTCTATATTAATCAGCAATGTTCCCTGAATTTGGAGAAGGATGTAAGGTATAAAATGGGTAGACAAAGTGAGAGATCAGGACATGATAAGAAGAGTGGGGGAAGACACAGAAATTTTAAAGGTTATCAGGAAGAGGAAACACAGTTGACTTGGACCTTGGATGGGAAGAGATTGTTTACTGATGGATGCTGTGGAAGAAACGGTAGATGAAGGAAGAGAAGAAGTCGGAGAAGATACCATATGGTGGATAGCATCACACGAAGCAGTTACGAGAAAACAAAGATGGTGGCAAATGACAGGACTCCATGGTGAGCTACATGTGCAGACCTGGTCTGAGGCAGGTACTGATGATGATGATGATTTCAATTAGACTCTATGGACCTTGCCTTTTTCTTTGTTGTTGTAAGTATTTACTGTGCATTTTTGTCCTATGGCTTGTTATATATCCTTAGGGATCCCTCGTTGTGGACCAATGGAACAAAGACCTCTCGTTCGACCTGTGCACAATATACACATGCAAAGAAGCAAGTTACTTTATGTTTGTTAGATAATAGACTGCGCAAACAATGTATCACACTTTCAAAAGGTGATAAGTGTCTCCCACTGCGACTCCTAAGTTTGAAATTTGGCTCAAAGCTGCCTCCAGAATTTTTCTGCAGTGGTGCAAAAACGCGGCGCCCTGCGACTTCACCCTCGAGCTCGGCGACGCACCAGACAGCGAGTTGTAGTCACATGCGGAAAAAGGGACCAGAGCTGAGAAGTTCGTACCAGGTTTAAGGTGGCTTTATGATGTCAAATTGGTACCAAATTTCACCTCGTAACCTCCCAAAACATATATATGACACATTTAGTGTAACCTCCCAACAGTTTATTATTCCATAACATCGCAATAATAACGTGACTAACCTCCCAATAAAAAATCTGACTCTTACGCAACCTTTCAATAATTAACTGACTGTGAATCTAAACTGGTAAATCTGGACGTCAGCAGTCCTGTGTCATGGCTCTGAAAGATTGTTCTGAATAAATTGAAAATTCTTACCTCAGTGAAGTCGCCGGATAACGCGTACATATCTGCTCCTATAAGAAATTTTTCTGGCACAGCCCAGTGCAATACTGGCCGCTAGATTTGTCGTGTATAAAAAGAAACAACTGATTTTTCCTTACATTAATCGGGATGACCATGAATTGCAGAAATTAGTAAATTCTTTAAATTCAGGTGAATGATTGTCAAAAAGTTAATTTTATAAAAAATATTATTATTAAAAGATTTTCTAAACATTTACATGGGACTTGATATATCAATAGTAAAAATTTATTTGTAACAAACTACATATGCGCGCGGCTGCTTTTACCTAATATTACATTGCTCAGGCGCCACCATCGCTCCCCACGACCGGCCTGGCCAACTCCATACACCCGACTACTAGCTACTACCTACTCCTACTGTCACTGCTCTTACTGCAGAAAACATCTCTCGCTGGTCTGAGATTCTCTTCTAGCTTACATATCGCAGGCAGTGCGTGAGCAATCCATCGAAATTACATCTGCTCGAGTGCGCTAGCAATAAATTCCTTAGTCATGGACCTCTTACAACCTCATTTCTGACCAACGTCATCGTGGACGTATCACACCATGGAAAGGTCGTCAAACCTCGTCTTACTCATACTTCATTCCTTCTTTTGATGTCTCTGCAGTAGAGGTCGGAACCATGACGCCTTACACTGAAATTGTAACGGTTCCATGTGAGCCGCTACATGGCTTAACACACGAGTCATATACTCAAAACACACCAGGGTGCCCATCCGACATTAAGGGAAGATCAATATGAGATTTATTGTTCGGAATTATGTTTCGTATGGGTAATTACTTTAATATTATCACTCTTAGTATTGTCTGTAAATGTGAATGTGGGTCGTCTGCTGATGTATGGGTGGAGTAGAATGAAATTTTCACTCTACAGCGGAGTGTGCGCTGATATGAAACTTCCTGGCAGATTAAAACCGTGTGCCGGATCGATACTCGAACTCGGGACCTTTGCCTTTCGCGGGCATGTGCTCTACCGACTGAGCTACTCAAGCACGACTCACGCCCCGTCCTCACAGCTTCAATTCCGCCAGTACCTCGTCTCCTATCTTCCGGCACACAGTTTTAATCTGCCAGGAAGTTTCATATCAGCGCACACTCCGCTGTAGAGCGAAAATTTCATTAAAGGAACATCCCCCAGGCTGTGGCTAAGCCATGTATCCGCAATATCCTTTCTTCCAGGAGTGCTAGTTCTGCAAGGTTCGCAGGAGAGCTTCTGTGAAGTTTGGAAGGTAGGAGACGAGATACTGGCGTAATTCAAGCTGTGAGGACGGGGCATGAGTCGTGCTTGAGTAGTTCAGTCAGTAGAGCACTTGCCCGAGAAAGGTAAAGGTCCCGAGTTCGAGTCTCGGTCTGGCACACAGTCTTAATCTGCCAGGAAGTTTCATATGCGTGGACTGTCTGCTGTGGGTTCGATGAATGTGTAGATGCAGTTTAGCCAACCATTGTATTAAGTAGAGTGCGTCTGCACTGGACCAGAGAGACATAAGTTCCCTAAGCGTTAGCAGGCCCCTTTAGGTTGGCAAATAGCCGCTGTGCAGCCTCTCTGAGCCGTTCCGGCCACTGTGTGTGGACCCCGGACGAGGAGAGACGATTGGGCATTCCCTGCTTAGACTCTGGTGGGTACGACGCTCTGCGTGATTGCTCTTATAGTTAGCGAAAGTTGAGGCATTAGCGTTCACTCTGAACTTTCCAGCAGCTTACCTGCTAATAAAACACACTATAGTTTTTCTTAGTCATCTCTGTTAGAAGATATAGGCTGGTTGCATAAAATTTCTATTTTTATTCTGTATTACATATGAGGGGCCAGCATTCACCAGAATAACATTTTTAAGTAAATTGACTGATTAATGAGTATTTTCATGTTTTCTACAAAATAAATGTTGTTGTAGTAGATATAAAATTCTTAGCTTTGCTTCTCACAACAACGCCATATTTCCGTTACCATTCTATTTAAGTTATGCAAAATTTCAACTTAAAGCTAACCACTAAGCAGAAATTTTGTGTAGTGATGTTTGTTCATGCAAAGTGTCGTAGGCGTCTTTCATGAAAGACACAGGTGCCATTTTCAAATTGAGGATGCCTGCCAAGGCTTTGCAAAAAGCAATTATCATGCAAAATCATTTCTTACGGGCTGCCGAGGAAAAGGATGTCAATGAATACACCACTTTCTCTTGGGTCTATGGTTCATACACATTTCGCAGTCGAAAACGACAGTTCGCAGTGTGATGGGCATCGGGACAACATTCTAGTCAACGTTTGACCTTGGTGACACCCCACATCCCAGACGATTCAGTCCTACTCAAAAGACATGGTGTGGTTGCAACCCCACTGAACATCATTTGGCTCCTTCGGAGTTTAGTGTGACCTCAATTTTTGCTCTACTTTACAGGGTGGGATCAGTAGAGATCTTTCAAAACCATTCGACGAGATTTGAATGTGATCTGATGCAGCAAAAGGTTTTATGTTTTTTCAGCCCTCGTGTTCCCGCCATCCTGCGATGTGATCGGTGTTAGTGATTGGTGGTGGTGGTAGTGGTGGGGGAGTGGGGGGGAGGGTTGCATCAGTGCGTGAATATAATGGCAGAAGTCCCTCTAGGACCCTGCAGTTCAGCAACAGCATCGGTGCCGCCTACGCACCTTCGTTGAGCCCATTAAAAATGTAATAAATATACCTGTAAAGGACTTCGATGCCCATTCAGGGGACTGGTGCTCCACTGCTGCCCCAGTGTTTGAGCGCAGGTATCCCAAGCTAAGGTGCGTCGAAGGGGTTGCCTGCCCTAAGGCGCTACAGCAACTGCGAGACACTAGGCAGCCGAATGGGTGTCGAAAGCTCTTACACATACATGCTCAACAAAGATGCGTGGGTAGCACCAGTGTGTTACCGAATGGTGGGAGACTTACATAAAGTAAGTGAGAATTTATTTGCTATGAGCTATGGACAGTATTAACAAGTATCTAAAGAAACAAACAGTGTGTGTGGTGGTGTGACCAAAAGTTTGATAATTGCTTTAACTATATGGTAAGATAGTGATGTACAGTAAAGTTTAAACCGTTTCTATCTAGAAATATTTATATCAAGGCATGTGTTAGATAATATGATTACTTGCTAGAGACAGATTTTGTTGAAGACAATATTTCGAACGACATAAAAATGCAACAGTGGAGAATTTTTTTAAAGAAATTAAAATTTTTTGCCGTCTAGCTCATCATTTAGCAGCACGTCACCATGTACTTTGCCATGAATGGAAGTTTCTAATTCTTCACATAAGTTCATTGGTATCTTTTATCTGTTCTGTGTTACATGTGAAGATCTTCCAAAACATTCTAGAAAGGGTAGCCAGTATTTTTGTATGGGTGGCTATTGCTGATCTATTATAATTTTTTGCGTGGTAGGGATGTATATGTTCATTATATCTTTTCTGGAAGAATCGCACAGTTTGGCCTACATTGAGGGTTTTGTAAGAACTACATGCTATTTTACAAACGCCTGATTGCTTATGTTCATCTGTCTGTACGCTTACGGTGTGTCTTAGTGTATGTTACAATTTGTTATGTGTTGTGATAGCGATGATAATGTTGTCCAGTCTGAAACTGTTTGCTATTTTGTGGGAGATTCTGCCTGTGTTAAGCAGTTTTTTTCGTTTTCTTGCTGCAGTTGCTTTATTGTTGTTTCTTATTTTCTGTGTGAGGTTGTCAATAAGTGTTTCATCATAACTAATAGCTGCAACTGTTTGTTAGATTGTGCTGAGTTCCTCAAGCTTTGCTTATTTATCCAAAGGTATATTGCTGGCTGTGTTAACTGGTGCTCTGTATGCAACAACTTGTGTGTAATTGGGTTGCTGGGTGTGCTGTGTATGATTGTGTCTGTTGTTGTTCTTCTGTGGTTTTTGGTGTAAATAGCATACTTTACTGCTGTTCACGACTAAGAAGTTGTTACTTTTCTGTCCTGTTTATTGAATGTATCGAGTAAGTTGTTAATATCATTTGTGTCACCATATAAGAGGGAGAATGTAACATCAAAATAAAGCCTTATGTAAATAATTTTATCCACGGATGTTGATTTCACTGCAAGAGCTTTTCGCTCAAAGCGGTTAATGTATATATTTGTAGTTGTACCTTGCACGACCTTCATGTTGCATGTAAATTTTATTGTGAAGTGTAAAATAGATACAGCTTATTACAAGTTCAAGAAATTCTATGGATTCAAAGATTTCAAGCAATGATAATTTTTCGTGTTTTTTGAGGTTTTACATGATGACCTTGAATTATTCATGAAGTGTTATGTTTGTGTATAGATTCGTAATGTCCCATGACACGACTTTAACTGAATGGGGTATGATGTTGTTTTTATTTTTTATTTTTTTGTATTTGTTGCTGACTATTTTGTGCTGAGTAGTTTGCAGTGTATGTGTATGGCTTATCTAGTATCTGATTAAATTTGTTTGTCAACTGGACAAATTGGGCAACCTTCTTTATGAATTTTTGGTTGCGATCATAGCTTTGGTTCCCGACGATTCATTGTAATGCTATACTTCTTCTCACAGTCAGTTAACTAGAAATCTGTATTTTTAATCTGAGGTTTGAGTTTTGTCTGAAACGTATTTTTGGGGTCTTTGCATTTCGATAATGCTATTATTTGTGAAGAACTCCAATGTTTTTCTTATGTATTATTCTTCTTTCATTATACACAAGGAATTCCATTTGTCCACCTTTATAATTATTGTTTCATGGTCACTTAGCTTTTGGTTTACGTCTTTGAGATTGTTTATATGTCATCTTGATACTTATTATAATTTGTTTCTTGTTTGTTTAGTTCCTTGGTGCTTATACATTTCTAAGTTGTGATTTAATAAATGAACACAATTTGTTACTGATAACTCATTTCAATCAATCGATTCATTTCTTTCACCCTACTGCCCAGCACTGCCACAGCTGGTCACTTGAAGCTGTCTCTGACGTTTACAATAGCGAACAGGAAACAGCACACATGCATTTCTGCTGGCGAGATCAGAGCAAGCTCAAAGACCTGATAGGTGACGACTATTCTCTCTGGTTACACTGCTCATTTTCAGGATCACTGTCAGTAATTTAGCCGTCCAAGGGTGATTTTACAGTTATACAGTGCGTTCATCCTAAGACTCACCAGGCGCATTTTCTATGGTGTTTAGGTACAAATTTATAATTTCATTGTTCAGTTTTGTGGCTATAGTCATCGTAGACAAAGACTGGTAATCATCTCCTTTATGCAACTCCCAATGTCGACGGAAAGTGTCAGTTTGTTTCCCTTTACAAAGAAAAGAATTTTTAAAGCGGAATTTAATGTTTCCATTCGATAGTGTCTTCCCAAATTAGTGTACTTCGATTTTTGTTTTATCAATATTTGTTAACAGGAACAGTAAACTCGAAGACTAAGCAGTACTCCAGCGACAAATGAGCTGCAAACTGCACTGTGATAGCAGGCAGCGTGAGCCAAGCTGGTGGTGCCACTACAGGAGTACTGACTGTTTTTCATTTTTTTACCGTCCCTGTTGTATTTTTCTGTCGTAGGACTTCGGACTTGTTTGTTTATGCCGGCCACGAATTCCTACCTTATACCAACCGCTTCATCTCAGAGTAACACTTGCAACCTACTTTCCCAGTAATTTTCCGGATGTATTCCAAACTCTGTCTTCCCCTACAGTTTTTACCTTCAAAAGCTTCCTCTAATACCATGGAAGGTATTCCCTGATGTCTTAAAGCTTGTCCTACCAACCTGCCCCTTCTTCTGATTAGAGTTTCTCATGTGTCGCTTTCTTCATCGATTCTGCTGAGAAACTCCTCATTGTTTACCTTATCAGTCTACCTGATTTTCAACATTCTCTTGTACCACCACATCTCAAACGCTTCCATTCTCTTTTTTCTTGTATTGTCTCCACAGTCCATGATTCACTGCCATACAATGCTGTGCTCCAAATGTAAGAGCGAGTGCTGAAAAGTAGTACCTCCGAATTTTTTATTCTGTTGTCAGTATCGGTTGAGGTATTACCCGTCATGCAAATTACTCGGTCGACTTTTCCGCTTCGCTAACGCAAGTTGCAGCCGTTGCCGCTGGAAGACTCTGGTTCGTGGTATCTAACACGGCGGTGTCTGATTTAATTGCGTCGACGCGTGAGGACCAGCGTGCTATAATCGAGTTTCTAACCAAAGAAAAGGTCCCTCCAACTGGAATCCATAGAAGAATGAGAGCTGTGAACGGCGATGGGCTTTTCGTAGTCGCAATGAAGGAAACGGTAGTGCTACCCTCAACGAGTGTGCCGGCCGCGGTGGTCTCGCGGTTAAGGCGCTCAGTCCGGAACCGCGCGACTGCTACGGTCGCAGGTTCGAATCCTGCCTCGGGCATGGATGTATGTGATGTCCTTAGGTTGGTTAGGTTTAAGTAGCTCTAAGTTCTAGGGGACTGATGACCACAGAAGTTAAGTCCCATAGTGCTCAGAGCCATTTGAACCATTTTTTTCAACGAGTGTGACAGAAATCGGAGTCGACGACAGCTTACGGCAAGCGACGAAAGTCTTAGGAATGGACTTGCTCAACTCATCAGTGAAAATCGGCGGATAAAATAGAAACAGCTCTCAGGTAAGTGTGCCATATCATGAAAGTGTGTGGAGACCAATATTGCACAACTGCGGTACCGAAAACTGTGTATACGGTGGGAACCTCGAATGATCTCTCCTGACAGGAAGCAGAGCAGATTTCTCATCTATTAACAATTTCTTTTGTGTTTTGAGGGTGAGGTTAATTGGTTCCTTAGCAACATTCTGAGACGTGATGAAAGTTGGGTTCACCATTTTGATCCAGAAAACCACAAAGCGACAGTGGAGTTCCGCCACAAGTGATCGGCGACGCCAAACGCTCACGGTCATGCCAGCAACGGGCAAAATCTGCTCACAGTGTTCTGGGGAGTGGGAAATTGGGAATTCATACCCAACTGCACCACCGTAAACTCTACAAAGTATTGTGACACCTTCAGAAGACTTCGTCGACACATGGAGCAGTCTTACGGCTTCCTCTTGGTTCTTATACGTATTGTATAGTTCCCTGCCGCTTACTCCTATTTTTCTCAAAATTTCAAGCATTTTGCACTATTTTACTTTGTCGATCGATTTTTCCGGTTGACATATCCCATGAGCGTGTCTTTATTTTTCTTCTCCCTTGTTTCCGTTACCAAGCGCATGATAATACCTGCCTCTCTAGTGCCTTTCTCTTTACTAAAGGCAAACTGACCACAGTGATGGTCCTCTAACAAATCATCAATTTTCTTTTCCATTCTTCTGTATATTATGCTTGTCAGCACCTTGGATACATGAGCTTTTAAGCTGATTGTGCGATAGTTCTCGCACTTATCTGCCTTTTCTCTCTGTTAATACATACATGTAAAACGAATATCGCACTAGATTAATTTGGAACCGTTCTGCCTGTTGGGTAGTAAAACGTTTTAAAAATTACTTTGTCTGTAACGGGAAGCTGATTGGCTGTTTCCGTCGACATTGTGCGTCGCATGATGGCCGTCATAAGTAGTATTTGTTTGGCCTGACCCCAACTACACATTGCAAAAACGAAGGAGAAGACAGATGGTAGCAGTGGCGTCTCTAACTGAACTATTCCTGCATTTGCCCGAAGTGATCTACGAAAACAACAGAAAAATTAAGCCAGGATGGCTGGACAGAGCAAGAGTCCCCATCCTACTTAACCTGAAGCCAGGTTCTTCACAAATGCAATGCCTCAGTCGGATATACCTAACGTACAGCGCCCTTACAATTGTACATACGTGGAACAGGTTAGCTCAGTAATATGAAAAACAATCAAGCACTGTTCTCTTAACTTAATAAAACAAACGAACACCGTCTGAACAGGCCCAGTGGTACCGACCGGCCGCCGTGCTATCCTCAGCCCTTAGGCGTCGACGTATGTAGATACAAAGGGGCATGTGGTCAGCATATCGCTCTCCCGGCCGTTTCAGTTTTCGTGACCATTGCCGTTCTTTTTCAGTGAAGTAGCCCATCAGTAGGCCCACAAGGGCTGACTGTACCCGGCTAGCCAACAGCACCCAGCCTTTTAACTTAAAAAACATAGTAATAATCATACACTGTTGAGTTAGTCTTGTCACTACAGGAAGCCCACACACTTGCCGCTGACTTTAGAACCACGACCATTGCTTCTCCCTCTCTTCCCTTATCTACACTCCTGGAAATTGAAATAAGAACACCGTGAATTCTTTGTCCCAGGAAGGGGAAACTTTATTGACACATTCCTGGGGTCAGATACATCACATGATCACACTGACAGAACCACAGGCACATAGACACAGGCAACAGAGCATGCACAATGTCGGCACTAGTACAGTGTATATCCACCTTTCGCAGCAATGCAGGCTGCTATTCTCCCATGGAGACGATCGTAGAGATGCTGGATGTAGTCCTGTGGAACGGCTTGCCATGCCATTTCCACCTGGCGCCTCAGTTGGACCAGCGTTCGTGCTGGACGTGCAGACCGCGTGAGACGACGCTTCATCCAGTCCCAAACATGCCCAATGGGGGACAGATCCGGAGATCTTGCTGGCCAGGGTAGTTGACTTACACCTTCTAGAGCACGTTGGGTGGCACGGGATACATGCGGACGTGCATTGTCCTGTTGGAACAGCAAGTTCCCTTGCCGGTCTAGGAATGGTAGAACGATGGGTTCGATGACGGTTTGGATGTACCGTGCACTATTCAGTGTCCCCTCGACAATCACCAGTGGTGTACGGCCAGTGTAGGAGATCGCTCCCCACACCATGATGCCGGGTGTTGGCCCTGTGTGCCTCGTTCGTATGCAGTCCTGATTGTGGCGCTCACCTGCACGGCGCCAAACACGCATACGACCATCATTGGCACCAAGGCAGAAGCGACTCTCATCGCTGAAGACGACACATCTCTATTCGTCCCTCCATTCACGCCTGTCGCGACACCACTGGAGGCGGGCTGCACAATGTTGGGGCGTGAGCGGAAGACGGCCTAACGGTGTGCGGGACCTAGCCCAGCTTCATGGAGACGGTTGCGAATGGTCCTCGCCGATACCCCAGGAGCAACAGTGTCCCTAATTTGCTGGGAAGTGGCGGTGCGGTCCCCTACGGCACTGCGTAGGATCCTACGGTCTTGGCGTGCATCCGTGCGTCGCTGCGGTCCGGTCCCAGGTCGACGGGCACGTGCACCTTCCACCGACCACTGGCGACAACATCGATGTACTGTGGAGACCTCACGCCCCACGTGTTGAGCAATTCGGCGGTACGTCCACCCGGCCTCCCGCATGCCCACTATACGCCCTCGCTCAAAGTCCGTCAACTGCACATACGGTTCACGTCCACGCTGTCGGGGCATGCTACCAGTGTTAAAGACTGCGATGGAGCTCCATATGCCACGGCAAACTGGCTGACACTGACGGCGGCGGTGCACAAATGCTGCGCAGCTAGCGCCATTCGACGGCCAACACCGCGGTTCCTGGTGTGTCCGCTGTGCCGTGCGTGTGATCATTGCTTGTACAGCCCTCTCGCAGTGTCCGGAGCAAGTATGGTGGGTCTGACACACCGGTGTCAATGTGTTCTTTTTTCCATTTCCAGGAGTGTATATACTGTTTGACTGTATAGTATACGATATTTAAAAAGTACTCTTCGACTGCATTATCGAACGATGGTATTTTAGTTACTCATTTCCTTGAAGGAATAATACATAATTTAATGTATGATATAAAACACTGTTGTGACTATTTCTTTGTTTTTCCTTGTTAAATGTAAGTCCAAACTTGCTCCTGCCCCATGATCGTGGAAAGAGCTATTTCTGAAATAGTAATATATTTTCCTCCTGTGCACAAACGGTTGATAGAGGAACTAACTTAGTGCAGTAAGTGTAACGAACTTTTTAAATAGGTCCTTAACAATGAGCCCGACAACAACTTTCAGTTACTATTCCTAAACCCCGTCTTTCAGTTTGAAAATTGCGTCCTTGTTTCGTGCATTTGATCCCCTGAACAGAATTCCACTCTTAAAAATCGGGTATACATGGGAATGACAGTAACTGTAGGGCACTGGGTGTTACACAACTGATGAAAGGACCCTAAGGCGATAAGACACAAATGAAATCCTCTTTGCCATTACCTTCGTTTGGTCATTACAGGTCCTTTGACAATCACTGTTTATTCCTAAGAACTTTGTTACATAATCAGTTTATAAATTTATCCTTTATCCTTAACGTTACAGTGTTAATTTCCCTCTTCAAGCTGCAACTCCTGGTAATTGCTTTCTTTATATACAATGTTAATGTATTACACCCTGCCTAGTTCTGCAAACCACTGAATAGCTCTGATGTTTTATCAGTGGCTGTAATGTGATCATCACCAGCTGAGTGACTTTCTGTCCGTGTCTTGTACCTTAGGGATAGTTATTAATATATGTTATTACAGAATAGGTTCCAGTGTGCTACCCTGAGAAAAATCTGCGTAAAAACGTCCTACACTACAGACAGCGCTTTAGTTCTGCAACGTTTCACTATCTGATCAAGAATATTCGCACACCCATTAGTGGACATTCATGTGGGGCGTGTCCAGTTCGTTTAAGGAATTTTATTGCCAGAGACCACCGACTCACAGATGCTGCTTTATGAAACGGTGCATTGTCATGAAGATCTTCTCGGATTCTACCTCCACCGTTCACAACGCCGTAAAATATATTCATATCTTTTCGCTTCTATGTTTTTTTAAGTACCCGACCGCACCATAACCACGAAGAACGCTTCCATTTCGCAGCTCCACCACCCTTACGTTTCATACTCCGCGCTACACAACACTGCAGGTGACGTTCTCCAGCATCCGCAAACCCGAACCCCTTCACAGTATCGTCACGGGGTACAGAATGATTCGTCACTCCAAATCTCTCGTTTGCAGTTATCCACTGTGAGGTAGCGTCGCACTGTACACCACTCCAAGTGTCGCTTAGCACTGAATGTAGAAATGTGTTCTTATCAGCAGCCGATCGGGCACTGTAGCCCATTATTTTCAACTTCCTACGTACAGTCATTGTGCTGGCTAGACTTCTGGTATCACTATGGAACTCACGAGTTATCCTTCCGCACTAACATGCGATTTGTTACAGCTACCCTCTGTAAAGCTCGATGGTGGTTCTTAATCGGTACATGAGGTCTGCCTAGGTCTGATTTTCCTATGGTTGTCCCTTCGTGTTGCCACTTCACAGTGAAATCGCAAACACTTGGGCTGCTTCATAAAGTTTGAATTGTAGCTGATAGATTTATTACTCAGGTGACATCCGATGACTAGTCCACGTTAGAAGTCACTGACCTCTCTTGACGGACCCTTTTTGTTGTTACAGCTTCTATACGGACAACACACCACTCTTCGCCTCTTGTTACCGGCCAGTTGTGGCATCTACAGGTCTATTCCACATTATATAGCGGTGTGCAGATATTTTTGCACACAGTATTCGTGGTGCTTCTAGTTTGATTTATAAAATTTTGTGAAGAGTGTCAAACGGCTCATTTGGACTATAGATATGATTGCCCGCCGAAAAATTCAAGTAATATTTTTTTTTTAATTTTTGGTATGACAGATATTGTACCTCTGCTACCTCAGAAGCCAAACTGTTTCCGTAAGAGGATTCTACAAGGTGATTCAAAATGATCTGTACTCTTTCAACTGTTGCAAAAAAAATGTTTGTACTGAGGTAAGATATTATACGCGGTGGTTCACGAAGATATGCAAATTTTTTAATATGTTATTCTACAAGTAAAAGTAAAGATAAAAGTTTATGTAAACATAGGCCCGCAAATGTTTACTTACTGAGTTACGGCTAATAAAAAATTTTGTCTGAAATTTGGCAACTTCGCTAATATGAAGCCATCGCAAAACTGCACGAGGTTAAAGTAAAGCAGGATTTTTATGTATATATATATATTGCTCTGGTGAATCTAATAAAACATATCCCAGACTTGTATCTGCAGTTGTTTTCGAGAACGTCCAGAGAAGCAAAGATAATTATACAAATAATTTTTTTTTTACTTTCCATTAAGAATGTAGAAACGGTTATGTCATTGTTGGCAACCACTAGTAAGTTGTTTCAGTCGTTTCCTAACCTTGAAACGAGTTACTTTTCTGTATTGTTCAGTGAAAGAACATAACAACAACACTGTATTTAAGTGAAACCACATAGGAATTGCTGTAGTTTGTAGATTATTGATGAAATAGGGATGCCTTTCAAATTTACGACCGAGGAATACGCCGATATGGTGTTTATTTATGGCAAATGTGATGGTAATGCTACAGCTGCAGTTAACAGATATCGCGTATGTTATCCAACTCGGAGGATTCCGAATGCACGAACCATTAATGGAGTATTTCGAATGTTGCGGGAGAGGGGTTCTCTACGTAGCGTTCATAATCTGGAAAACTACTGCATATACACGTCTGGGACAAGTTTTATTAGATTCACCAGATCAATAACAACAAAATAAATGGAGATCGTACTTTACTTTAACCTCGTACAGTTTTGCGAGGGCTTCACATTAGCGAAGTCGCTAATTTTCGGGCTACATCTGTTTTTAGCCGTAACTCTGTAACTCAACATTTGCGGACCTATGTTTACATGAACTTTTTTTTCTTTAGTTTTGGCCGGTCGGAGTGGCCGAGCGGTTCCAGGCGCTACAGTCTGGAACCGCGCGACCGCTACGTTCACAGGTTCGAATCCTACCTCGGGCATGGATGTGTGTGATGTCCTTAGGTTAGTTAGGTTTAAGTAGTTCTAAGTTCTAGGGGACTGATGACGTCAGAAGTTAAGTCCCATAGTTCTCAGAGCCATTTCATCCAGCCATCTTTACTTTTACTTGTAGAATAACATATTAAAATATTTGCATATCTTCGTGAATCACCCTGTATATTTGCGCAGTATGTGTGGCAAGGTATTACATTTTTATGTGCAACAATACAGTAAGTCAAGAAGTTTTCTTCCTGTTACAGTGATCTCCAGCAACATGGCTGCCAGACCAACAGAGAACCTACTTTGCGTGATGGAGCTCCGCAACAGCGAGTCAGCAAATAAAGTTCGTCGGAAATTCAGGATCACATTTAAAAAGGTTCCACCTACCAGGGAATCCATATACGAGTGGTTGCACGTTTAAGGGGAAAAAAAAAGAAAAAATGATCGTGTGGCACTGCTGGCCGGGAACCCCATTCGAGGAAGTTCGGCCGCCGGGTTGGCCACTTGCGTGTCGGTGATGGTGAAACGATGATAAAGGGCAATCCAAAATCCAGTCCACGAACGGAGAAAATCTCCAATCCGGCCGGGAATCTAACCCAGACACGCTGCATGGTAGGCAGTCACGTTACCACTCAGCTAAGCACGCGGAAGTATTTAAGGAAACAGGTTGTACTTGTAAAGGCAAAAGGACTGGGTGGTCATCAACATCTGAGGAACAGGTTGAAAAAATCAAGGAAACATTCAGAACTGGACTATAGACAGGATGCGTTCCGTGTGACTGACTCTTCGAAGATTGAATATTTGTGAACGTGAGACAAAAAACTTCTTGAGTTGGTAGGACATATTTTGCGGCATCAAGGAATCACTAATTTAGTATTGTAGGGGAGCGTGGGGGGGGGGGAGGGGGTAAAAATCTTAGAGGGGGGCCAAGAGATGAATAAAGTAAGCAGATTCAGAGGGATATAGGTTGCAGTAGGTATTCGAAGATGACGAGGCTTGCACAGGATAGAGTACCAGAGAGAACTGCATCAAATCAGTCTTTGGACTGAAGACCACAACTACAGCAACAAGGTATTTTATTTATGTTTCTATAATTTCTAACTGTAGGCATAAACACGCATTGTGCCATTTACAATAGTGTTTGTTCGATTCATATCGATTTTGAGCTGTTTTGCACAGTGTGGCGTAATATTTTTATATGATACTGTAAATATTTCCTGTAATTTTTGACAGTACGCACCATAGTTGTTTTATATTTATTTACCATAAAACATGTGTGGTGTGAACCGCCAAAAAATTTCAAAAAATGTTTACAACAGTGTATCAGAATATTACACCCCACTATGTAAAACAGATCAAAAGCAACATGAAATCGATGTTCTAGAATTTCACGTGAAATATAACCTGAACAGTCACCAGATAGAGCTACACCAGATGATATAGATACGCAGACATACTTGAAAATTGAAATCTTCCGAAACAGCTGTAGTAATAATCGATAAATGTTTTAAGCAGTGATACTGGAATCTTACTGACAATGTCCGTTCAAGACATATATTCCAGTGCAGGCCCAATCATCAAGAAAAATCTTACAGAAATCTCTTGAAAATCTCGGTACAGTATTTCTACCTCCACACCTTGAGAGGTGGCAGGAGCCCCCTCTCATATTTCTATCTTACTCTGAGTAATTAGATTTTCCTCTCTAATTGCGTGCGGTGAAAAGTTGCTAATCCTTCACACACCGACTTTCCACGCAGCGTCTCTCGTTACCCGGGTGGTCCGGTGACAGGCGAGTTCTGTTGAGCTTGAAGGGGTTAAGCCGATTGATGTGAGGGAGTCGAGTGGATGCTTTTCAGACGCCGAAATTGTCATAAGAGCGTCGGCGACACGCCCGCAGGGGCCTGAAGGAGCAGCTGGGCTAGAGATTCCGTTACTTTGCAGAAACTTAGTGAAAACTCTTTCTGGCGGGCTACCAGCGAGGCGTGGGAATGACTTGTGTTCCCAGGCAGTCATGGCGGGCAAATTCCCGCGTTTTCTGCAAAATCGTAACTGTGATTGGCTTGCTCAGGGCCGTGACGTAGCAAAATCGGCGCAGAAATTTGCGCCAGGATCTCCATTGGTGGATGGTAGTGCTTCGGCAATAGAGAATTTTCCGCCGGTTTTCGAGTTGCTGATTGGAACGTTTAACCACGGCCACTGTCGTGGGGGCGGGAATGTTCGGTGTTCGGTTTGTATGAGTGCTCTTGAGGTAGTCGGTTCTTGCCTTTCGGTCGGGATAGGTTACAAGACTGAGCTCTCGCTGCTCTGGACAGTCTGCCTTCCGTTGGCTGTCTAATATACTTTCATTTAATTGTAACTGTTTGACGAAGTTGCTGAAGTTTCGACTTCAACGCAACTTTCCGATTACAGTTGGCAGTTGAGCGTTCTGTGTACAAGCGGCCTATGCTGTCCGTCTTGAGCAGTTTTGGCTAAAGTTGACTGTATCAGAGTTACTGTGTGACTTGTTAAAATTAATCACTGTACCATCAGTGATTGTGTGGTGAGCCTTCTTCGACTCCCTCAGAGGCGCATTTGTATTGTTGATAGGAAGTCTTTAGTCTGGAACAACCAGACCAGGACAATTCGTTTCGGGCTATACTCGCGACATTATCATCACCATGACAGGATGTCGAAGCAACCAGCCATCGCTTCCGGTACGCCAGATCGTGTCCTTGCAGTTAAGAAGACAGCTTGGTTATGTAAGTCCGCAGCACCGACAGATCAGGGAATTTGCTCTGTGATAATCAGAGGTCAGCAGAGCGCGCCTGTTCCCGTCTTTTCTTATGTGGTTATGTCTTGGATGTTCATTGTCTGAATTCTCACTACTGTAGCAGCAATTAAAGTTGGGTTGGCTGGATGTTTCTTGTAAGATTTGAGTTGCAGGGAATTGGCTCCACATACCACTTGGTCATAAACGTCACAAGCTAGTTTATGGACAACTTCACCTTCACAGCATTTATTTGAGTATCCAGTTTGACGTATTGTGTTTCATGTGATTTGTTTATTATTTTGAGTTAAGTCATAATAAATCAAATTGTTATTTTGGATATAACTTTCATTCTGTGGATCGGTAAAGCAACCCTTTCATTTCTCACTACGTTAATGAAACATTCCTTTATCAAATTAAATTTTTTATTATTTTTTTTATTATTTATTTTATGGCCTTCATTGGACCACTGTAGTCAAAAATACAAAGTTCTAAACAATTTGTTACACATGGATACAATTTGGTTCGACAATAACTTAATATATTTAGGTAATATAATTATTAGAGGCTATTCTTATATGAAAGGTGTTTTGCTCTTCTGTCTGCCCAATATTTCTTCATTCTTTCAGATATTTTCTTTCTTTCTTCATCTGAGACAACTCTTCCTGTACTCCTTTTATTGATTTTCATTTGTAGTCTGGTTTGCGGGTCTTGCAGTATTCTGGTTTTCTCTGACTTGTTTTTTAGGTCATATACTGTAATTTGAAGCTCTTTTATATCTTCCTTAATGTCAGTGATCCATTTAATGTCGCTCTTGCTACTCCACAATTTTTGTATTATTTTTTGCTAATTCTGTTTTCTGGAGTTCTCATCACATGTCCAAAGAATGAGATGCGTTTCTTCCTGATTGTGCTCATGACTGGTTCTATTTTCTTATATACTGTTTCATTTGATGCTATTCTCCAATGTCCATTTATTTTATACAGTTTATTTATACATGTCCTAATTATTCTTCTTTCTATTTTTAGTATTCTGACAATTTCTGCTGTATTAGTTGTTTTGAAGATAGTTTCAGCTGCATACGTTATTTCTGGTTGTGTAACTGTTTTATAGTGTTTTAATTTTGCATCTATAGATAGGCTTTTTTTGTTGTATGTAGTTTTGGTAATGTAATTTGCATAGTTCAGTTTTTTTTATTCTATTTTGCCATGATGGCTTCTCATTTAGATTGTATGTTATTATTTCACCTAAATATTTAAATTTATCAACAATTTTGATTTCCTGTTCTCCTATTGTAATTTTGTTTGCAAGTGGTGAATCAGTTAGCATAATCTCCGTTTTTTCAAATCATATTCTAAGGCCTACTTTCTCTGCTATTTCTTATAGTGATTTCACTTGTTACCTGGCTTCTTGAACGGTGTTGGCTAGGAGAGCAAGATCATCAGCGAATCCCAAGCAGTTTAAGCTAATATCATCTTTTGCACTTCCAATTCTTATCCTCTTTGGATTGTCCTTGTACCATTCTCTCATTATGTATTCCAGTGCACAGTTGAAAAGTAATGGTGATAGGCAGTCACCTTGTCTTAAGCCTGTTTTTATGATTAATGGTTCCGAAATTTCTCCTCTAAACTTCACTTTTGGTTTGGTGTTGGTTAGAGTGAGTTGTATTATTTTAATTAGTTTTGGATGGAGTCCTAGATTTCTTAAAATTTTTAATACTGAAGGTCTGTGGAGACAGTCATATGCCTTCTTAAAATCTACAAATGTTATTGCCAGAGGTTTGTTCCGTTTCTTGTAGTATGCCATAATCAATTTTAAACTAATTATGTGCTCTGCACAGCTTCTCCATGGTCTGAAACCTCCCTGATATTCCCCTAACTCCTTTTCTAATTGCTCCTTGATTCTTTCATATAGGATCTTGGATAAAATTTTATATGTGCAATCTAGGAGAGAGATTCCTCTGTAGTTGTCTGGGTTGCTCTTATCTCCCTTTTTGTGTAGTGGGTGGATGATAGCTGTGGTCCAACGTTTGGGAAATTGTTCTGTTACCCAAATTTTTGTTAGAGCCATGTGTAAGGAGTTCTTGACTGTGTCACTTGCATATTTCCACATTTCAACAAAAACCTGATCTTCTCCACATGATTTATAATTTTTTTGTTCTTTAAGAATTTCTTCTACTTCTTGGAAAGTTGGAGGGTCTAGTTTGTTAGGTTTGGTTTTTATTGGGGTATTTATGTTGATTTGTAAGGGTTCTTTGCGTTCCTCGCAATTCAGAAGATTGTAAAATGCTTTTGCCATGATTTCTGCATTTTCCTTGTTACTGTGTGTCATTCTACCATCTTCATCTTTCAGTATTAGTGTAGGGGCCTCACATTGTTGTAGTTGTTTCTCAAAGATTTTGTAGTAGTTCCTGGAGTTGGTTTTATGATAATTACCATCTGTAGACTTTATAATATCTTTATGAAATCCTCTCTTGGTTCTTCTAATATTTTGAGTGAATTTTTTTCTTTCATTTTTTAGGTTGATGGCATTTTCTTCTGTTTTATGTGCTTGAAACTTTAACCATGCTTGGTGTCTATCTTCATGGAATTTGTCACATTCTGATGTCCACCATGCATGTTTCCTTCGTGGGTTCAAGGGAGCTAGATTCTCTGCTTCTTTTTTAAGATTAGACGCTAGTTGTTCTAGATCATCTGTTAATTTGATGGTTTGTGTTATTTGTTGGTACTTATTATTTTTAATTATCTGATGTGGGTCAAACCTCCTTTTTATTTTATTTGTTTTTCCGGTTCTCTTCTTTAACGATGTGAATTTGATTTTAATTTTAACCATATAATTGTCTTAGCCTGTGTCTACTCCCCTCAGTACTTTAACATTGTGGATCTCCTTATGAAAATTTTTGTCCATACAGACATGGTCTAGCTGCCACACGCCCTTCCTCCAGTCTGGATGTTTCCATGTTTTAAGTTTACTTGGCTTCCTCTTAAAGTATGTTGATTTAGATATAAGGTTGTGTTCTCTGCAGAGTTCTACAAGTCTTTGACCGTTTTTGTTTGTAAATTTATGTGGACTCCATTTTCCAATTATATCTTTATATTTCCTTTCTTTTCCCAACTGAGCATTGAAATCTACCAATAAGATTTTTACATTCTTTTTATTTACTCTGTTCACAGTTTGTTCTAGAAGGTCCCAAAATTTATCTACCTCTTTCTTTGTTCTTGTTAGACAATTTTTTTCATTTGTTGGGCATGAGCATTTATTGTATAGGTTTTATTAATTGTTTTAAAGCTTAGAGTCGCAATTCTTGGTGATACTGCTTGGAAACCCGTTACTGAATGTATTATTTTTATGTTTACTAAAAACCTTGTTCCAAACTGGGGACATTGTTTCATTGCCCTCGGTCCTGGTTTCCCATTATAAATTCTGTATCGTTGTGATTCGAATGGGTCCTCTGTGGTGTTTCTCATTTCTTGGATCCCTGTTATTAAAATTTTTTGTTTATTTAGTTCATCTTTGAGCTCCTTGATTTTTCCGGTCTGAAGTAGTGAGTTTAAATTAAATTATTGCAGGTGCCAAACTCTTTTCTACTCCACTTGCAGGGTCGATTACAGTCGGTTTGTGTTTCTTCTTAATCCATCTGCAACACCAAAAGTCGGAGTTAGAAAGGGGGGCTTAGAGCATCATTTCCATATGAAGAGGCTAGAAGAATTTAGTGTTAAATACACTCCTAGCTCCGGCACCTCGCAACCTTATCTGTCCGTGGATGAGCGACTGTGAAAGACTGCGATCGACTCTGCGCGGCTGAGAATCCCCACATCGCGCGCCCAGGCTGCTTTCAAAACATCGAATGCGCCAGGTTGCCGCTAAAAGGATTTTTAGGGCCAATGGCGTGGTGTCCCGCACGTCTACTCATTACGGTCGCCTCCTCCGCCGTAAAAATCCCGGGGCTGTCCTTTCCTCACCCCCACCCCATCCCTGCCCCCCGCTTCTCCGCCATCCCCTGGCGCACATTACGCGACGCTATCGCGGCGGTGCGGCGTCGGTTCCGATGACGACGCCCTAGCGTCGGCGGCATCCGTCTCTCGCGCCGCGCGAAACTTTTTGAAGGTGGCGGGTCTGTAATTTATGACGCGACCTCCGACCCTTCCCCTCCCCTTTCCTGCTCGCCGGCACGCCACGCTGTCCTCCGCCTCCCATATCCAGTTTGCATAAAAAGGAATCCTAATAGGCCATTAGTCTAAGTTTACAAAAAACACGCGGCGGCGGGGGTGGTCGCCACACGTTGACCGCGTCGGTATTAGAAACATTAAAAGCGGCCGCCGTTGGTGCTCTGACGCCTGCACTCGCACGAGAGAGACAGAGAGAAGGACCCCAAAAAGAAAAATCACGTATATATCTGCGAGGGCCACAATTACATTAGCAAAATAAAAGTTTGGGTACTTTAATATAAATGTATATTTCTCTCTGCTTTTTCTTGCTGCTCTTATTCCCCCGGTTTATTATTTTGAAAAATCGCGAGGCTCACGCATTACTTGGCATCCATACACATTAAAATGTATGGGTGTTAATTAAATAAAAAAATACGTAGTGCTTGGGCGATATTAGCAGCGCCGCGACGCTGTGTGCCCTCAGCGACGCCTCTGGCACGATCTACAAAGGTAAAAGCAAAAGCCATTTCCGTGACGTCATAATAAGTGAGTGAGTGCTGCGCGTCGGGGGTGGGCCGCAACGCGCGCGACTGTGGGGCGGGAGGGTTCGTTGGAGGGGGAAGGGGGGGGGGGAAACGACGGGGGTGGGAGGGGGGGGGGAGCAGAACGTGAGGCTACAGGCGGCGCCAGCAGCGGGCGGTGGTAGCGGTGTCAGAGTAGATGTCGGCGTTAAAAGTGGATTAATTACTTTAGCGGTCGGTTGTACATCAGCCGGCTTGCTGCGGTTGCAGATGTATATAGATGGATATGCGCCCCGAGGCGGATACTGCGAGGGCTGCTGCGTCAGACCACGTGGGGAGGGAGGCGTGATGGTGCCGACCGTGGCGGATGCAGCATATGTGATTTCGACCACACGCACACACACACACACACACACACACACATACACACACACATACGTGGGAGTCTCACACAAAAGCGAAGTGTGCCGAGCGGGACTGGAAGGCTGTAATTGGCCGTTCTCCTGTATGTAAATATGATGTGTTCTTTCTTGTGCACAAGTACGTGTTTATAAGTGCTGTTTACATGTTGCACCAAGAGAGTAGACAAACTAGACAGCTACCATTTAAAAGTGGCGAGGCCAGGAGCCTGCCATGTGGAACGAAAACAATGTACGATCACACGTGTGTGTGTGTCTACCTTGGGAAAGGGGGGGGGGGGGGCCGCAGGAGGGCGCACGCGCGCATGTGTGTGTGCGTGTTCGCCTATCCTTGTGTCAGCTGCCGAGCCAGGTAGTACAGTGGCGGAGAACGGCCGCGTGTGAAGCTCCTGAACTCCCACCCCTTTCCCCCAACTCCACTTCCACTATCCATCCCTCGTGCGCTCGGATGAGAGGCGCAGCGAGATGGACGCATTTCGCGACCAGAGCGTGGAGGGGCCGCGAAAAATTGACGTGAACTAATAATCCACCCTCAATCAGGATGCGGCGTGGAGCGCCGAAAGCTTTCACCGCTAACGCGGCTGATGGCCACGGTCATAAACAACGTCCCGCGTTCCGTGACGGCGGGCGCGCGCTTGTGTCCCAGTGAGATGCGTCTGCGTATGATTTGCGTGTATGTCTGTGTGTGTGTGTGTGTGTGTGTGTGTGTGTGTGTGTGTGTGACAGGCGGTGCGTGACTATGTGCGGGGTCGGCAGAGCAGCCACCCAACAGTGGCGTCGTAGGATACATTTCGAAGAATATTTAGTAACACACAACTATGTCCTTAAAAAAACGAAAAAGGAGAGCTTACCTCCTTGGTCATTCCAAGGATCATGAATTATCAGAATGTGGTGCACCGCAGCTTGTAAATATTTGCAGAAGATCATGATTACCTCCAAGATCTGCTGATAAAATTTCTTTCTTTAACATTCAGTTCCGGTCAATAGACCATCATCAGGTTCACAAAAGACTTTATACTTTTATGAACCTGTTCATGGCCTGCGGACCGAAACTGGTTGTTAAATAAAGAAATTTTTATCAGCAGCTCTTGCCGCTAATCATGGAGTTCTTCATCGATTGTGCACTGCTTGGGAACTGGTAAGGAACAGAGACATGGTTGGACAGGAGTAATCACAGGGAGTAATGGATGACATGAAACACTGTCCATGCGTAATTGAGGTCGCGTGGTTCCAAAAATGCTTCAAATGGCTCTAAGCACTATGGGACTTAACAGTCGCTCGGGATTAGCCGAGCGGTATGAGGCACCGCAGTCATGGACTGTGCGGCTGGCCCCAGCGGAGATTCGAGTCCTCCCTCGGGCATGGGTGTGTGTGTTTGTCCTTAGGATAATTTAGGTTAAGTAGTGTGTAAGCTTAGGGACTGATGGCCTTAGCAGCCAAGTCCCATAAGATTTCACACACATTTGAACATTTGGATTTACCATCTCACGTCATCAGTCCCCTAGACTTAGAACTATTTAAACCTAACTAACCTAAGGACATCACAAACATCCATGCCCAAGGCAGGATTCGAACCTGCGACCGTAGCAGCAGCGCGGTTCCAAACTGAAGCGCCTAGAACCGCTTGGTCACAGCGGCCGACTCGCGTGGTTTATTTATATCGTAAAATGATACAATTTTCACCACATGGGTAAGCTGGATAACAGACAGAAATAACGTTCATGTTTCACACACGTCAGACCCGCAACGTAATGGTCGATATCGGACTCACAGTAGGGAATATGTCCTCCTCGGGTACTGAAGCACATTGTGCACCTGTTATTCATGCTAGCTACCAAACTACTGATGGTGCCTTGCGGGATTTGTCCCACCCCTCTCTCAAGGCGGTTCTCAGTTCTTGTACGATTTGAGGAGCAGGTGTTTCAGGAACATCTCGGGCATGTTCTGTAGGACTTAGGTCTGGAGAGTTTGCAGGCCATTCCATACGTTGAATATCTTCACTTTCCAGTATTTCCGACACGTCACCTTTCTTGAGTGGGCTGTCACTGTCGTCCGCAAAACAGGACTTTGGGACCTACCGCACCCCTAAACAGACGGTCACAATCCACAACAATCTCATATTCCTACAGGAGGTTTGTTCACAACTAGAAGCAAATTTCCTATAATTGTGTATCCGTAAACCAATAAATGTTGAGATACGGACTAACCCGTCCTCCCATTCCCATCTCTCTACTACAGGCAGCTGTGCAAATGATTGCCACACATCCTGACACATCCTTCGGCCCTTCTTCGCAATGGATCACGCGCTATTTCAAAAACACCTGGCTCCATTCGGATTTCGTCACATGTATCGGTCACATGCTCCTGTAGCATATCCACATTGTCGAAGAGCTGACCATGCACCATCCCCTTTCACCCATTGAATCCCAAAAATATAAAAATATAATTTTAAAATATTTCACAATATTGACCTTTTTGTCGTAGTAAGCAACGAATACAAGAATAAATTGCCAAAAAGTAAACATTTAATTATTTAAGGCGGTAGTTTCATTTTGGATCCACTGAGACATACAACCATCCACAATTTTATGAGATATATTTGAAAGCAAATTCGCATTTTTCGTTGACAAAGTCCCAAGAATCGATACTACCATGAAATCATATTGGATAAAACAAATTGTAGTCCTAAATAACAAACAAATATGTGCCTAGAATTTAATAAATTTCTGTAAAATTGCTGCAATGCACTACATTCGTACCTCATTGTACAACCAAACGTCTCTGTCTTGCAATATCGTCGGTGGTTTCAAATGAAAGGACCTGGTACTTACAAAAATTAAATAAACAAGTAAAATACTGGTGTCGGGCAGAAACCACTGGTACTCAAAAGCTTACAATTTCCCCAAACCAAGAAGTCCAACGGATCCTGGACGGGAGAGCAGGGAGGCCATGTTACCGGACCACCTTGAGCAATTAATCGCCCATGAAACGGAGTGGCGAAGTAGTGCCGCATGGTCTGTACAAAATGTGGTGGTGTCTTCTCTTGTATGAACCTCAGTAATAGTGTTTCTGAAAGCTTAACGTTGTCCAACTATGTGTTTTGTCTCTTTTTTGCTACACAAATGTTTGTAAGGACTTCGTATTCCTCACACTTTCACAGAAAATGAACACAGTATCAGTACATCTTATTTTGTCACCCTTGAGTATTTACTTAATGAAAAGTTTACTATTTTGTCAGTAACTTGATTCAAATGTTGATTCCAACTGCTATTAAAAATTGTGCTAATTTAAAAGTGGTCAATTGCATGTATTAGCAGTGAAACGTCCCCTTAGAAAAATTATTGAACTACTGTGCTGATAAACCCCTTACGTTATTTGGTTTTCAAACAGCTGAGCAAAACTGAACGTACTTGGACATTTCTCTCTTTACTTATTCTGATCATCACTAAACTGACACACGACATTTTTTTTAGCGCAACGCAATCTGACTTTCAATAATCCCTACAAAAGAATGGCCCTGACTAACATTAACCTATACCTTTCACAAATCACTTATCTCACAAAAATCTTCGTTACTCGAACTACTGCAATACAGCGAGCGCCACTACTGCCAGCTAAATAAAAGATTCAAACTACTGAAGGCACTAACTACTGATAGGCATAGTCAGCAAATGAAAGATTTTGATAGAGAACAATGTATTTACCTTAATGGTGATCAAAAGTCATAATATATATAGCGGTTCATGGCATCCAGTCTTACAAATGTACTGTCTCTGATGGACACACGTCCAAATCATCCGCTCTCAAAATTCCACCATCTCTCTCCACACATCCACCACCGCTGGCGGCTCGCCTCCAACTGCGCAACGCTACGCGCTGTTAACAGCCAACTGCCCAACACTACAATAGCGACTACTGCAACAATGCCGACCAGCCTCAGACTGCACACAGCACAGTCAGTGATTTTCATATAGGGCGCTACGTGGTGTTACCAATAAAAAACCTAAACAGCCTACTTACAGCAGACAACATAACTGAAAAGAGAACCTAAAGAAGGCATAACGAATTGCTTAAATAATATTTACTGATAATCTATAGACATTTAGCCAACGACCTTGCCGCAGTGGATACACCGGTTCCCGTCAGATCACTGAAGTTATGCACTATCGGGCGTGGCCGGCAATTGGATGGGTGACCATCCGGGCCACCACGCGCTGTTGCCATTTTTCGGGGTGCACTCACTTTCGTGATGCCCATTGAGGAGCTACTCGACCGAATAGCAGCGGCTCCCGTAAAAGAAAACCATCATAGCGACTGGGAGAGCAGTGTGCTGACCACAAGCCCCTCCTATCTGCATCCTCAACTGAGGATGACACGGCTGTCGGATGGTCCCGATGGACCACTTGTGGTCGGAAGACGGGGTGCTATAGTCATTTAATGTGAGCGCACTTGCTCAAGAATACTGGGTTATTTATTCACGAACCAAGTATTACTTATTGTGTTGTCACCGGCAGACACCACACTTGCTAGGTGGTAGCCTTTAAATCGGCTGCGTTTGTAAGATGTATGCTTCGCCGGCGATGGGCGAGGCATGACAGAATCTCTGACCAGAGAGTAGTTTATCGTTAGTTGTTGCTTGTCGCTAGTCTGCGCTTGTCTGCGCGAGTCGTCAGTACTACTTTAGTAGTAGTCGGAGGGAGTCGGCATGTATCAGCTGTGTGCTCTGCTCGCGACTGTGGTCAGGATTCTAGAGGATGAGTATTGTTGTAGAAGGTAAAGAAGCAGCCTTGCGCATATTTAATAATGTATGTTAATTGTAATTTAATTTGTTGCAAGAAATGTCCCAATAATAATTTTTATGATATAAAGCAACTCTTTTAAAGGAAAGCATTCATTTCAATTTAAAGAATATTTCCAATGCATGATCATTCCTTCCAAGAATAAAAAAAATATATACGCCAGCATTGCACAAAGCTGTGTCGAAAGATATGTAATTAAGAGTAGATATATTTGCAGTTTTTATTGAGGTAAGAATTTTTGCTTTTTTATTCAGAATACAGGGCCGAAGGTCAGCGCTGCTGTCCTCATAAAATTTATCAGGTTACTAAACTTTTTTATTATTTTGGTGTTTAGGAATTTTTCTGTTTCGAACTTGACATTAAATGAGAAAAGAATTTTGTGGGAATATTAAATGTGAATGTATTTCTGCACACAGACTATAAATCGGAGCCAATTTTGTTCAGAGGTTACAATATAAGAAAAATTCATTTAATTGTTAATATCGGCCCTGTATTCTGAATAAAAAAGCAAAAATTCTTACCTCAACAAAAACTGCAAATATATCTGCTCTTAATTAGATATTTTTTTGACACAGCTTCGTGCAATGCTGGGGTATATTTTTTTTTTATTCTTGGAAGGAATGATCATGCATTGAAAATTCATTAAATTGAAATGAATGTTTTTCTTTAAAAGACTTGCTTTATATTATAAAAATTATTATTGTGGCATTTCTTGGAACAAATTAAATTACAATTAACATACATTATTAAATATGCGCAAGGCTGCTTCTTTACCTTCTACAACAATACTCATCCTCCAGAATCCTGACCAGAGTCGCGAGCAGAGCACACAGCTGACACATGTGACTCCCTCCGACTACTACTACACTAGTACTGTCGACTCGCGCAGACAAGCGCAGACTAGCGACAAGCAACAACTAACGATAAACTACTCTCTGGTCAGAGATTCTGTCATGCCCCGCCCATCGCCGGCGAAGCATACATCTTACACGGTCCGTTAGTATACGTCGGACCCGCGTGTCGCCACTACCAGTGATTGCAGACCGAGCGCCGCCACACGGCGGGTCTAGAGAGACTTCCTAGCACTCGCCCCAGTTGTACAACTGACTTTGCTAATGATGGTTCATTGACAAAATACGCTCTCATTTGCCGAGACGATAGTTAGCATAGCCTTCAGCTACATCATTTGCTATGACCTAGCAAGGCGCCATTACCAGTTACTATTGATGTTATGAGTCATGTACAGTCAAGAGCAACGCTCATCATTAATGGATTAAAGTTAAGTATTCCACCAGCTACGTCCGTTTTTCTAAAGTCTAATTTCCTTGTCCTGTTCCAGACCTCACCCCAGCCTGCATGAGCTAAAACGCGTGCCTTTCAGCTTCCTCTAATAACACGGTGTTGGCTCTCCTGCCAACCCACAACATTGGCGACGAGGCAACACTGCGTTCGTAACTATACTGCCCTGATTTACGTGTGTAATGGCTTCGCAACCATCTCCAGATGTACTGTCCGAATTTTATCGCTTACAGAATCAGCAGACGCAGGCCTTACTGGATGCCCTTGGACAGCTTGTCCAGGGTCAACGTGCGCTGCAACACGATGCGGCAGACGCCGCTCCACCGCTAACGCAGCCACAACACGCAGTTTCACCTACTTTTCGTCCTTTTGATGCTGCACTGGAAAGCTGGACGGAGTGGTCACGCCAATTTGGATTCCATCTCGCCGCCTACAGAAGTCAAGGTAACGAGCGGCAGCCTTTTTTATTGTCCTCCGTCGGGGTGCACACGTACTGTGTGATAGTCAAATTATTTCCCCGATGCGACATAGCAACTCTGTCCTACGACGAAATTTTGTCTGCATTAGACGCATATTTCAAAGAATCAGTCAATGTAGTTGCCAAACGGTATACCTTCTTTCATACAAAACGTACGGTAGGTCAGACTAATCGAAAGTGGGTTGCAACCTTGCAAGGCCTTACTAGGGATTGTGCTTTTGAGTGTCAATGTGGACTCCCTTATTCAGATACTATGGTACGTGATGCAATTGCACAGAACGTTTATGATGTTCGTATATGGGAACAGATTTTTAAACTAGTCAATCCCTCCCTTCGACAAGTGATGGACATATTGGATCGGCAGGACACACTTTACTTTGCTCAGGAATCATTCGAAACTTTGCCACCCGTGTGTCAGGTTAACCGGCCCGCCGGGCGAGCTGCACGGAACAGTAAACAGTCCTCGCGCCCGGCGGCGCCGCTGCCACCAGGCTCTCAGCCACGTGTACCACGCTGGCAAGCAAATGCAGTGCTAAAATCATGCCTGCGGTGTGCTACTAGACATTTGCATGAGAAATGCCCGTCACGCCAAGCTATTTGCTTTTACTGTAATAAAAAAGAACATGTTCAGAGTGTTTGCCAGAAAAAGCTCAGAACGGAAGCTCAAAACCGTTCCAGGCCCTTTGCTTCGCGCCGGAATCGGAATCGAACCAAGGATACTCAGGAGCGCGACACTTTGGCCATGGAAATTCATATAGTTCATGCCACTCCGCCCAGTGCCACTCTCTCTAACAATGACTGTGTTCATCCCATAAATAGTGTGCGTCGACATCGCCAGCACTCCCGTCAAGTCGCAAGTGATTTTCTACCATTGTCAGTCTACGCTGCATGAGACAGTCGCTCTTGTCGTCAGCAGGACAATAAACTTTTTGTGGACTTGGACATTAACAGCAAAGTGATACAATCCCAGCTCGATACCAGGGCTACAGTTTCACTGATCAATCAGGACACTTACAAACTGCTGGGCACACTTCCGTTGCATGCCGCAACTGTTAACTTAACTAGCTATTCGGCTCACAAGATCCCTGTGTTAGGACAGTGCAGCCTTCTTGCAGCATACAAGGGACATACAAAACTTTTGTCATTTTACGTCCTTCGTTCTTCTTGTGCGGTGAACTTGTTTGGTTTCGATTTATTTCAGTTGTTTAACTTGTCTATAGTAAATCAGGTACTATCAGTGAACCAAAATGTGGCTTCAGACAGTGTTTCTCGTCTATGTGAAGAATTTGCAGACATTTTTGCACCGGACCTCAGTTGCGCTAAGAACTATAAAGCACATTTGGAACTGAAAGTAAACGCGCAACCAAAATTTTTCAGAGTGCGCAATGTTCCCCAAGCATTGCGTGATGAGGTCGCAAAAACATTACACGATTTGGAATCACAAGGTGTAATTGAACGTGTGCAGGCTTCTCTCTGGGCATCACCCTTAGTAATTTTGGCAAAACCTTCGGGAAAATTGAGACTTTGTGTGGACTTCAAGGCAACAGTGAATCCACAACTAGTGATTGCAACTTTTCCTTTACCCTGCCCAAAAGATCTTTTTGACAAACTGTGCCCGGGTAAATATTTTTCGAAGTGGAACCTAGCAAATGCGTACTTGCAAATACCGGTGGACGAAGAATCCCAGCGCGTTTTGGTGGTTAACACGCATAGATTCAAACGACTGCCATTCGGGTGTGCATCCGGCCCTGCATTGTTTCAGCAATATCTACAAACTGTTTGTGCGTCGGTCCCTACTGCAGCAAACTATCTGGACGATATTGTGATCTCCGGAAAGACGGAAGAAGAACATTTAGCCAATTTCAGAACATTATTTCAGGTCTTCCGACAAAATGGTCTTCGCTTGCGGAAGGACAAATGTGTGTTTTTTGCTCGTGACTTACCCTACCTGGGACATGTACTCAATGCCCAAGGCATACATCCCAGTCCAGAGCACCTCCGTGCCATACAAGACTTGCCTTAGCCGCAGAATTTGAAGCAGCTACAGAGTGTGCTGGGCAAAATTCACTATTACCATCGCTATGTTCCCCACGCCTCTTCCATTTCAGCTCCGCTTCATCGCTTACGCCGTAAAGGTGTTCCGTTCGTCTGGACGACGGAATGCGAACGCACCTTTCGCCAGTTGAAATCGGCGTTGCTTTCCAATACTTGCCTTACGCCATTCGGTCCCCGGAAGCCCCTTTTGTTGATGGTGGATGCATCGGATTTCGGGATCAGTGCTGTGCTTGCGCACAAAGATGGTTCGCACGATCGCCCTATTGCCTTTGCGTCCAAATTGCTCTCGTCTGCGCAACGAAATTATTCACAGATCGAGAAAGAAGCATTGGCTCTCGTATTTGGTGTTACAAAGTTTCATGATTTCTTATATGGTCGTCACTTTACCATCATCACACACCACGAACCTTTGACATCGCTTTTTCATCCGACCAAGCTTGTACCTCCACGTACAGCGCAGAAATTCATTCGCTGGTTTATTTTCCTCTCGCAGTACCGCTACGATATCTTGTATCGGTCCACTGCTAAGCATGGCAACGCCGATGTTTTGTCCCGTTCGCCTGTTGCTGAGGATAGAGCATTCGATTCCTCCGAACTTGCTTGCATGTTCATTGATTCGGAAACCGATGTCATGGTAGAATAGTTTCCGATTGATTTTTGTCGTGTAGCTACAGCCACAGCTGCCGACCCTGTCCTTGCCACCGTTCTGCGTTTCGTTGCTACTCAATGGCCCTTGTCAAAGTCACGGATCGGGGATCCGTTGGTTCGCCGATTTTTTGCTCCAAAGGAGAGACTTTTTGTACGACGTGGTGTTTTGCTGTTGCGTTCTGATAATGATCAGTCCAGGGTCGTGGTCCCACGTTCGTTACAGTCCTCTGTCTTACAGCTTCTCCACCAAGGACATTGGGGTATAGTGCGAACGAAACAAATTGCTCGTCAGCACTGTACTTGGTTCGGAATCGATGCCGCGATTACGAATATGTGCTCTTCTTGCATGGTGTGTGCCGAACAACAATCAGCACCACCGCGGAAATTCTTTGCATGGAAAAGCCACTTCCCCTTGGCAACGCTTACACATCGATTTTGCTGGTCCATTCTGGAATGCTCGATGGGTGGTTGTGGTAGATTCATTCAGTAATTTTCCTTTTGTTGTCTGGATGTCTTCCACGACGTCATCTGCCACCATCCAAGCGTTATCTGCTATCTTTTGCATCGAAGGTCTTTCACAGACTATTGTTTCCGACAATGGCACACAATTCATGTCCGCAGAATTTCAGTCTTTCTGCAAGGCCAATGGTATTCAACATCTGACGTCCGCGCCGTTTTCGCCACAGTCAAACAGTGCCGCTGAACGTTTGGTCAGGACTTTCAAGTCACAGATGTTGAAGCTGAAAGAGTCGCATTCTCGGGAGGACGCGTTATTGCTCTTTTTGTCCTCGTATTGCTCTCAGCCCCGAGATGGTCGCTCGCCAGCTGAGTTGCTCCACGGTCGCCCTCATCGAACCTTGATGTCTTTGTTACATCCGCCGCATCAGGTTCCTGTGCAGCGGCAGACACCTGCTTTTGCCCCAGGCGACGTTGTCTACTACCGCCACTATCGAGGTTCACGGCGTTGGCTCGAAGGGCGCATTCTTCGCTGCCTCGCCGCGCTATGTATCTGGTTTTGGGGGCCTCTGGTGAGGTGCGTCGGCATCTCAATCAGCTGCGCCTCTGTCGTCGCACAGGATCTGCCGCTCCCCGTCTGCTTTCAGCGACGGTGCCGTCCGGTCAGCGCCCTGGGGACCCATCTACTGGCTCGCCTCAGCCCCAGGTGTTACCAACGCTGCCTTCCATTTTGCCCCATGGCGACGCGCCGCCGCCGCCGCCGCCGCCGCCGCCGCCTGTTCTCCCGCCGGCGACGCCCGCAGTGGACGCGTCGCTGCAACCGCCGGGCGCCTCCCTGGGTCACGCGCCGCCGAACGCTTCCCGTGACCAGTTCTCCTCCGACATGGAACTCTTGCCCGCTCCAGGCCATATGTCGTCTTCGCCCGTCGGGTGCCCCGGCCCGATGGAGGTCGACTCTTCGGCCCTCTTGTCTCTCTACGGGCGCATACACCGCATGTTGGCGTGCACCCTGGAGCAGCTTTTCAGGCGTTTCCTAGCTCCCCACGGTCCGAATGGCAGGGTGTGGGTGGCACAGCCTCGCCTGTTGTTAGGCTCCCCACCTCGTCGCATACGTCAACATGGGGTCCTCCCCACGGCGGGCGGAAGCCTTATAACGCAACCGTACGCCGATTTGCGGGAGAGGGATGTGGTGTCACCACCAGACACCACACTTGCTAGGTGGTAGCCTTTAAATCGGCCGCGGTCCGTTAGTATACGTCGGACCCGCATGTCGCCACTATCAGTGATTGCAGACCGAGCGCCGCCACACGGCAGGTCTAGAGAGACTTCCTAGCACTCGCTCCAGTTGTACAACTGACTTTGCTAGCTGACAAAATACGCTCTCATTTGCCGAGACGATAGTTAGCATAGCCTTCAGCTACGTCATTTGCTACGACCTAGCAAGGCGCCATTACCAGTTACTATTGATATTATGAGTCATGTACAGTCAAGAGCGACGCTCATCATTAATGGATTAAAGTTAAGTATTCCACCAGCTACGTCCGTTTTTCTAAAGTCTAATTTCCTTGTCCTGTTCCAGACCTCATCCCAGCCTGCGTGAGCTAAAACGCGTGCCTTTCGGCTTCCTCTAATAATACGGTGTTGGCTCTCCTGCCAACCCACAATACTTATACTTAATGTAAATGAGCTGAATCTTGATTCTAACAGAATGTTTATAACACATCTTTTATTTAAATACTGCTATAATACATTTGTTTAGTGCGGAAAGTGGTCAAGATGAGTCCAATCATGTCTGCAACAGGTAAGAACGATGTGTTGTTGGTTGGGGACAGCCTTCAGCCAACGGAACAGCAAACAGAAACGGAGTCATGTGGAGACTTTTCGAGTGAAGAGTTCAAAGGAGCGCTTCTAGACACTTTATGTCCAGTTCTTGAAGAGGACAGATCTGCCTACAGCAACGCGCGTGATTCGGTCGTATAAGTGATTGATTCTGGGTAGTAAGTGGCCAGTACCAAACTCTAAACTTTCAAGGGAGTTATATTTCGAGAGGTCTGAATATGCTCGATAGTACAAATATAACTTTTTCCGCTTGTAATACGGAACGGCGCTTAGGCAGAGTAGAATTTACTATTGTTCGTATCATGTTGTTGTTGTTGTGGTCTTCACTCCTGAGACTAGTTTGAAGCAGCTCTCCATGCTAATCTATCCTCTGCAAGCTCCTTCATCTCCCAGTACCTACTGCAACCTACATCATTCTGAATCTGCTTAGTGTATTCATCTCTTGGTATCCCTCTACGATTTTTACCCTCCACACTGCCCTCCAATGCTAAATTTGTGATCCCTTGATGCCTCAGGATATGTCCTACCAACCGATCCCTTCTTCTAGTCAAGTTGTGCCACAAACTCCTCTTCTCCCCAGTTCTGTTCAATACCTCCTCATTAGTTATGTGATATACCCATCTAATCTTCAGCATTCTTCTGTAGCCCCACATTTCGAAAGCTTCTATTCTCTTCTTGTCGAAACTATTTATCGTCCATGTTTCACTTCCATACGTGGCTACACTCAATAAATACTTTCAAAAACGACTTCCTGACACTTAAATCCATACTCGATGTTAACAAATTTCTCTTCTTCGAAAACGTTTTCCTTGCCATTGCCAGTCTACATTTTATATCCTCTCTGCTTCGACCATCATCAGTTATATTGCTCCCCAAATAGCAAAACTCCTTTACTACTTTAAGTGTCTCATTTCCTAATCTAATTCCCTCAGCATCACCCGACTTAATTCGACTACATTACATTATCCTCGTTTTGCCCTTGTTGCTGTTCATCTTATATCCTCCTTTCAAGACGCTGTCCATTCCGTTCAACTGCTCTTCCAAGTCCTTTGCTGTCTCTGACAGAATTACAATGTCATCGGCGAACCTCAAAATTTTTATTCCTTCTACATGGATTTTAATGCCTGCTCCAAACTTTTCTTTTGTTTCCTTTACTGCTTGCTCAATATACAGATTGAATAACATCGAGGAGAAGCTACAACCCTGTCTCACTCCCTTCCCAACCACTGCTCCCCTTTCATGCCCCTCGACTCTTATAACTGGCATCTGGTTTCTGTACAAATTGTAAATAGCCATTCGCTCCCTGTATTTTACCCCTGCCACCTTCAGAATTTGAAAGAGAGTATTCCAGTCAACATTGTGAAAAGCTTTCTCTAAGTCTACAAATGCTAGAAACGTAGGTTTGCCTTTCCTTAATGTATTTTCTAAGGTAAGTCGTAAGGTCAGTATTGCCTCACGTGCTCCAACATTTCTACGGAATCCAAATTGATCTTCCCCGAGGTCGGCTTCTACCAGTTTTTCCATTCGTCTGTAAACAATTCGCGTTAGTATTTTGCATCTGTGACTTATTAAACTGATACTTCGGCAATTTTCACATCCGTCAACACCTGCTTTCTTTGGAATTGGAATTATTATATTCTTCTTGAAGTCTGAGGGTATTTCGCCTGTCTCGTACATCTTGCTCACCAGATGGTGAGCTCTGTCAAACTCTTCACGCAGTATTGTATCTCCCACTTCATCTTCATCTACATCCTCTTCCATTTCCATAATATTGTCAAGTACATCGCCCTTGTATAGACCCTCTATATACTCCTTCCACCTTTCTGCTTTGCCCTCTTTGCTTAGAACAGGGTTTCCATTTGAGCTCTTGATATTCATCCAAGTGGCTCTCTTTTCTCCAAAGGTCTCTTTAATTTTCTTGTAGGCTGTATCTATCTTACCCCTAGTGAGATAAGCCTCTTTAACCTTACATTTATCCTCTAGCCATGCTTGCTTAGCCATTTTTCACTTCCTGTCGATCTCATTTTTGAGACGTTTGTATTCCTTTTTGCCTGCTTCATTTACTGCATTTTTATATTTTTCCTTTCATCAGTAAAATTCAATATTTCTTTTGTTACCCAAGAATTTCTACTAGCCCTCGTCTTTTTACCTACTTGATCCTCTGCTCCCTTCACTACTTCATCCCTCAGAGCTACCCATTCGTCTTCTACTGTATTTCTTTCCCCCATTCCTGCCAATTGTTCCCTTATGCTGTCCCTGAAACTCTGTTCAACCTCTGGTTTAGTCAGTTTATCCAGGTCCCATCTCCTTAAATTCCCACCTTTTTGCAACTTCTTCAGTTTTAATCTACAGTTCATAACCAATAGATCGTGGTCACTGTCCACATCTGCCCCTGGAAATGTCCTACAATTTAAAACCTGGTTCCTAAATCTGTCTTATAATTATATAATCTATCTGATACCTTTTAGTATCTCCAGGATTCTTCCATGTATACAACCTTCTTTTATGATTCTTGAACCACGTATTAGCTATGATTAAGATATGCTCTGCGCAAAATTCTAACAGACGGCTTCCTCTTTCATTTCTTAGTCCCAATCCATATTCACCTACTATGTTTCCTTCTCTCCTTTTTCCTACTGTCGAATTCCAGTCACCCATGACTATTAAATTTTCGTCTCCCTTGACTACCTGAATAATTTCTTTTATCTCATCATACATTTCTTCAATTTCTTCGTCATCTGCAGAGCTAGTTGGCATATAAACTTGTACTACTGTAGTAGGCGTGGGTTTCGTGTCTATCTTGGCCACTATAATACTTTCACTATGCTGTTTGTAGTAGCTTACCCGCACTCCTGTTTTTTTATTCATTATTAAACCTACTCCTGCATTACGCCAATTTGATTTTGTATTTATAACCCTGTAGTCACCTGACCAGAAGTCTTGTTCCTCCTGCCACCGAACTTCACTAATTCCCACTATATCTAACTTTAACCCATCCATTTCCCTTTTTAAACTTTCTAACCTACCTGCCCGATTAAGGGATATGACATTCCACGCTCCAATATGTAAAACGCCAGTTTTCTTACTCCTGATAACGACGTCTTCTTCAGTAGTCCACGCCCAGAGATCCGAATGGGGGACTATTTTACATCCGGAATATTTTACCCAAGAGGACGCCATTATCATTTAACCATACAGTAAAGCTGCATGCCCTCTGGAAAAAATACGGCTGTAGTTTCCCCTTGCTTTCAGCCGTTCGCAGTACCACAACAGCAAGGCCGTTTTGGTTAATGTTACAAGGCCAGATCAGTCAATCATCCAGACTGTTGCCCCTGCAACTACTGAAAAGGCTGCTGCCCCTCTTCAGGAACCTCACGTTTGTCTGGCCTCTCAACAGATACCCCTCCGTTGTGGTTGCACCTACGGTACGACTATGTGTATCGTTGAGGCACGCAAGCCTCCCCACCAACGGCAAGGTCCATGGTTCATGGGGGGAAGGTTTTTATATCATGTGTGTTGATAATTTGTGAATCATCACGCTGAATTCAGACCTGTTTTGAGGTGGTGAATCTTTCATGGACTGTGGTCGCAAAGTGCACCTAGTTTTCGCGTATCTTTGATGACTATTTAGTTTGGAGATTTTGTTGCCATTACCGTAACAGTCCTAACGTAGCTTTACTGCATTTGATAAGCATACTTTAGTCCGTATTTCAACTGAATATCGTAAGACCATTCTGTGTTTATTTGAGATGACCCTTGTTGAGTAAACATTATTCAACATACTAGGTGCATTCAAGTTCTAAGGCCTCCAATTTTTTTTCTAATTAACTACTCACCCGAAATCGATGAAACTGGCGTTACTTCTCGACGTAATCGCCCTGCAGACGTACACATTTTTCACAACGCTGACGCCATGATTCCATGGCAGCGGCGAAGACTTCTTTAGGAGTCTGTTTTGACCACTGGAAAATCGGTGAGGCAATAGCAGCACGGCTGGTGAATGTGCGGCCACGGAGAGTGTCTTTCATTGTCGGAAAAAGCCAAAAGTCACTAGGAGCCAGGTCAGGTGAGTAAGGAGCATGAGGAATCACTTCAAAGTTGTTATCACGAAGAAACTGTTGCGTAACGTTAGCTCGATGTGCGGGTTCGTTGTCTTGGTGAAACAGCACACGCGCAGCCCTTCCCGGACGTTTTTGTTGCAGTGCAGGAAGGAATTTGTTCTCCAAAACATTTTAGTAGAATGCACCTGTTACCGTAGTGCCCTTTGGAACGCAATGGGTAAGGATTACGTCCTCGCTGTCCCAGAACATGGACACCATCATTTTTTCAGCACTGGCGGTTACCCGAAATTTTTTTGGTGGTGGTGAATCTGTGTGCTACCATTGAGCTGACTGGCGCTTTGTTTCTGGATTGGAAAATGGCATCCACGTCTCATCCATTGTCACAACCGACGAAAAGAAAGTCCCATTCATGCTGTCGTTGCGCGTCAACATTGCTTGGCAACATGCCATACAGGCAGCCATGTGGTCGTCCGTCAGCATTCGTGGCACCCGCCTGGATGACACTTTTCGCATTTTCAGGTCGTCATGCAGGATTGTGTGCAGAGAACCCACAGAAATGCCAACTCTGGAGGCGATCTGTTCAACAATCATTCGGAAATCCCCCAAAACAATTCTCTCCACTTTCTTGATCATGTCGTCAGACCGGCTTGTGCGAGCCCGAGGTTGTTTCGGTTTGTTGTCACACGATGTTCTGCCTTCATTAAACTGTCGCACCCACGAACGCACTTTCGACACTTCCATAACTCCATCACCACATGTCTCCTTCAACTTTCGATGAATTTCAATTGGTTTACACAACGCAAAATTCAGAAAACGAATGATTGCACGCTGTTCAAGTAAGGTAAACGTCTAAGTATTTAAAACAGTTCTCATTCTCGCCGCTGGCGATAAAATTCCATCTGCCGTACGGTGCTGCCATCTCTGGGACGTGTTGACAATGAACGCGGCCTCATTTTAAAGCAATGCGCATGTTTCTATCTCTTTCCAGTCCGGAGAAAAAAAATTGTAGGCCTTAGAACTTGAATGCACCTCGTAATTTTCTGTCGTCTTGATCAATTACAGAGATTAGAATAGAACGCTTTTCATTAAATTAGTCGTTTATCATTTATTTCATATTCCTGTTTATTAACTCGCAATCCTAGGCACCGTATAGACTATCTGACTGCAGGATTACAGATATAGCGAACTAGTTGCGGGGCATGAAAACAGACGCGTGCGGCCTATGACGCAATGAGCTGTTGTTTTTGAACAGAGCTGCGCATAGCCTCAGTAGCTAAAGTACGAGTAACAGCAGGTAAAGATGCAACTGGTTTGAAAGAGCAACTAATATCAGTAGTAACCGTTAGGTACCGTCGCAAAGGTATTTGCAAGGAAACCATGGATAACAGGAGACATACTTCAGTTGATCGACGTATGAATAAAGTACAAAAATGTTACGGGAAATTCACACTACAGGAATACAAGTCACTTAGGAATGAAATTGAAGTTTAGGGAATCTAAGACGAAATGGCTGTACGAAAAATGTGAAGAAATCTAAAACGAATTGATTGCTGGAAGGACCCATTCAGCACACAGAAATTCAGACAACCTTCGGTGAGACTAAAAGCAAGGACAGGACCATCAGGACTGTGTTGGTGATTGCACTGTTAAACGCAGAGGAGAGAGCGCGTAGGTGAGGGGAAGGACCCGTCTGATGGCGTGAGAGCGCGTAGGTGAGGGGAAGGTCCCGTCTGATGACGTGATAGAGGACATAGAGGAGGATGCAGGACTCGATACGGAAGAGATAGGGCATCCAATATTGGAATCAGGAGTTAAAAGTGCTTTGGAAGACTTCAGATCAAATAAGGAAATGAAGATATTTAACACTACATTAGATTTTCTAAAAACATTGGCGTAAGTGGTAACAAAACTATTATTCAAGCTGCTGTGTAGAATCTATGAGTCTGGCGATATACCATCTGACTTTCGGAAAAACGTCATACATACAATCATGAATGTTGCAAGAACCGACAAGTGCGAGAATGATCGCACAATCAGCTGAACAGCTGATACATCCAAGTTGCTGGCAAGAATAATACACTGATGAACGGAAAAGAAAATTGAGGACCTGTTAGGTGACGGTCAGTTTGGATTTAGGAAAGCTAAAGGCACCAGAGGGGCAGCAGCTGATTGTGTTCCCGACTTAGGGGAAAGAATTGGCCACGTCGGAGTACGATTCGCGCGCTGAGGGTCTCGTACAGATTTAATTATGAGTGTGTGTGGTTCATCCGTTCCGGGAATCGAGGATCTCGACGATTTTTCATTGTTGTCGACATTGACACTGGAAAGATAACGATTCCAGGGATTCGATGACTTTCAAGAATGTTTTAATTTTAAACTTGAGGAAGGCTAACAAACGACAAAAGAAATATTTTTTCATGTGCTGTAATAACAAATCAACAATTTCCTAATTTTTTCTTTACTCGTACTGTGAAATCTTTCTCCTTCAGAAATTTCATGACTTTACGTGAAGCGGAAGTACCGTATAGGTTTTAATGAGCGAGTTTGCGAGTATCAAAATATGTGACATGAATGGCCGTACTTTTGATTGCACTGACTTTGAAGCTAACAAATGTATAGTACGTGACATACAATTCAACTTGATAGTTCCAAATGTTCCCGAGACATGTTGTTTTGAACAGTCGTACAGACAAACAGACAGAGAGACGGGTAACGAAAAAATTCTATAAGGTTTTCGTTTTTAACGACTGAGGTATGGAATCTGAAAAATATTTATACTAGGTATAAAATTCCAAAGTAAAGAGAGAAATAGCATCCAAAGGGACAATAAATCATTATTTGCTGGGAACAGCATTGATGAGGACTGAAAAATAAAGACTTTGCTATAAAATGGTTTAGTATCATGTGCATCAGTTATCCCTAAATTAGAAGATGATACACATCGTCAAACCCTTGTCTCTGTCAAAGTCTTTTACCGAGTGGACGCACGTTAGCGTCAAGAGATCAAAAATTTTTGCTTCATTTTAATATTGTGGGTTCACACATTGAAAGTAAGTGGGAATATTATTACTTGCAAGCTATTAACCTAGAGTTCTCACGGACCACTCTGAAGTGTTCTGCTCACTATTCAGAAATTCGAAAATCTGGAAACTTTACATTTTCTTTCATGATTAATTCTGACGTGCATGCATGGTTAGATGGTAGGGAGTGAGCCAGCTTATTAAAATACTTAAAAAATTTCTTAAATAAAAAGTGTCTGTACATATGTTACTTTTGTTAGGCACGCTTGAAAACGGCTTTCTGTGTAAGATCTGTTCGGATGTTTTTACTGGACCATGGGTATCTCTTCAAATGGAAACTTCTTTTATTGGACTTCGAAAACACTTATTCACAAAACAAATGATTCGTACTGGACTACTTACGTGCAATTAATGATCACTGAACCAATCGCCACGTCAAGACGCAGTATAGCTGAGGATGATCTGCAATATAACATGAAGCAAATTTTACGTAATTTCAGTGTATTCAATTATCACACATAATCAATAAATTTACAATGAGACTTGCATTAAATCAGTTGCTGTATGCAATGATATGCGAGTGCTCCAAATATGGTTGAGCCTCTACAAAACGTAAAAGAAAATGGCGGTGTGCCGTACAAATCTGCCGTAATCACAGAAAAGCGACCGTCTCGGCTGGCTTCTAAAACAAAAAGGGTGCCGTCCCCTTCACAAAAATTTATTGAGGGACGTAATTCTACATTTGTTTCTGCGGTTGTATCCCACAGGCGACACAACCATTCATAGTACTTAATTTATAATTAATACTATATTTCTTTATTTATTACGTTTCAGACATTTTGTTTGTAAATTATGCTCTTCCCGCAGATGCGCCTTTAAAAAACAAACACAGGAAGGAGGTACGTCACTTTGGAAACAATACTGATTTTCGGATACCGTTTCTATACCCTGAACACTGGGATGAAACGAACAATAGCAAGCAGCATGACAGATTGACGCATAGACAACATTTTGCAAACACAAACTGAATATCGGTCCGTCATGGAGATACATTAGTTTGGAAATAAGCTCTTCAGTTGTGCTTTTCCCGCTTTTCGCGTGCGTGTGTAATGAGTTACTTGACTGTGTGATGGTACTTTGCAGTAGTCGTGGAGAATCCCGTTGCTTACAGATCGGATGGGTGTAACGTGCCACCCTTCGTGTGTATTTCTCCTGGAAAGGGAACGTCCGTCTCGGGAGACTCGCGGCGTGAATAAGTGCCGGAATGAGTGAGGCGCGCGGTCAACTGACCAGAGTGGGTGGCGGCTGACAGGCGTCCGGAGCGACCAGAGCAGAGCGGCAGCCGGTGCCGTCCTGCTGACTGCTGACTGCTGACAGCCGCGGAGCCGCAGGTCAGTCGCCGGCAATTGTTCGCGCCACTTGTTGCGGAACGGCGCCGTCTTGCGGCCGCCTCCTGTCCGCACATCTGACTGAAAGCCCGCCGCCGCTTCTTAACAACGCCAAGTAAAATTCTCCGCTCTGCTCGAAGCTGTCGGACTGTCTGCGCCTACAGACCAGCGAATTTGAATCTTTAGCTCTGTGTTCAGAGAGACGGTTAGTACACTGAACGAAATAAAAAATAGTAACACCAAAAAGTAATATATGCAGATAGTAACTGTTCTCGAAGGAACAGAAAGCATTGTAATGTAGATGCATTAATTTGTTCTGAAAGCAGTGCTGATATTCAAGACAATAAAAGCGGGTTAAAAGCTGTCAGCTATCTGGAGAAGTTTACCTAGCGTTACTGAGAAACAGTTTCACCAGGTATCCAGTCTAGCTTACCAAATTCCCAACCAGACTAATATTAATTATAATCTTTTAACAGTCGTCTTACGACAACCGGTGATATATATATATATATATATATATATATATATATATATATATAGGGTGTTTCAAAAAGGTACGGCCAAACTTTCAGGAAACATTCCTCACACACAAAGAAAGAAAATATGTTATGTGAACATGTGTCCGGAAATGCTTACTTTCCATGTTAGAGCTCATTTTATTACTTCTCTTCAAATCACATTCATCATGGAATGGAAAGACACAGCAACAGAACGTACCAGCGTGACTTCAAACACTTTGTTACAGGAAGTGTTCAAAATGTCCTCCGTTAGCGAGGATACATGCATCCACCCTCCGTCGCATGGAATCCCTGATGCGCTGATGCAGCCCTGGAGAATGGCGTGTTGTATCACAGCCGTCCACAATACGAGCACGAAGAGTCTCTACATTTGGTACCGGGGTTGCGTAGACAAAAACTTTCAAATGTCTCCATAAATGAAAGTCAAGAGGGTTGAGGTCAGGAGAGCGTGGAGACCATGGAATGGGTCCGCCTCTACCAATCCATCGGTCACCGAATCTGTTGTTGAGAAGCGTACGAACACTTCGACTGAAATGTGCAGGAGCTCCATCGCGCATGAAACACATGTTGTGTCGTACTTGTAAAGGCACATGTTCTAGCAGCATAGCTGGAGTATCCCGTATGAAATCATGATAACGTGCTCCATTGAGCTTTGTGTGTGAGGAATGTTTCCTGAAAGCTTGGCCGTACCTTTTTGTAACACCCTAAAGAAATAAATCTGTTTATACACTCCCGGAAATTGAAATAAGAACACCGTGAATTCATTGTCCCAGGAAGGGGAAACTTTATTGACACATTCCTGGGGTCAGATACATCACATGATCACACTGACAGAACCACAGGCACATAGACACAGGCAACAGAGCATGCACAATGTCGGCACTAGTACAGTGTATATCCACCTTTCGCAGCAATGCAGGCTGCTATTCTCCCATGGAGACGATCGTAGAGATGCTGGATGTAGTCCTGTGGAACGGCTTGCCATGCCATTTCCACCTGGCGCCTCAGTTGGACCAGCATTCGTGCTGGACGTGCAGACCGCGTGAGACAACGCTTCATCCAGTCTCAAACATGCTCAATGGGGGACAGATCCGGAGATCTTGCTGGCCAGGGTAGTTGACTTACACCTTCTAGAGCACGTTGGGTGGCACGGGATACATGCGGACCTGCATTGTCCTGTTGTAACAGCAAGTTCCCTTGCCGGTCTAGGAATGGTAGAATGATGGGTTCGATGACGGTTTGGATGTACCGTGCACTATTCAGTGTCCCTTCGACGATCACCAGTGGTGTACGGCCAGTGTAGGAGATCGCTCCCCACACCACGATGCCGGGTGTTGGCCCTGTGTGCCTCGGTCGTATGCAGTCCTGATTGTGGCGCTCACCTGCACGGCGCCAAGCACGCATACGACCATCATTGGCACCAAGGCAGAAGCGACTCTCATCGCTGAAGACGACACGTCTCCATTCGTCCCTCCATTCACACCTGTCGCGACACCACTGGAGGCGGGCTGCACGATGTTGGGGCGTGAGCGGAAGACGGCCTAACGGTGTGCGGGACCGTAGCCCAGCTTCATGGAGACGGTTGCGAATGGTCCTCGCCGATACCCCAGGAGCAACAGTGTCCCTAATTTGCTGGGAAGTGGCGGTGCGGTCCCCTACGGCACTGCGTAGGATCCTACGGTCTTGGCGTGCATCCGTGCGTCGCTGCGGTCCGGTCCCAGGTCGACGGGCACGTGCACCTTCCGCCGACCACTGGCGACAACATCAATGTACTGTGGAGACCTCACGCCCCACGTGTTGAGCAATTCGGCAGTACGTCCACCCGGCCTCCCGCATGCCCACTATACGCCCTCGCTCAAAGTCCGTCAACTGCACATACGGTTCACGTCCACGCTGTCGCGGCATGCTACCAGTGTTAAAGACTGCGATGGAGCTCCGTATGCCACGGCAAACTGGCTGACACTGACGGCGGTGGTGCACAAATGCTGCGCAGCTAGCGCCATTCGACGGCCAACACCGCGGTTCCTGGTGTGTCCGCTGTGCCGTGCGTGTGATCATTGCTTGTACAGCCCTCTCGCAGTGTCCGGAGCAAGTATGGTGGGTCTGACACACCGGTGTCAATGTGTTCTTTTTTCCATTTCCAGGAGTGTATTTGGACATTTATTTTAACATTGATCATTGTTCCGCTAAAATTTCGTCGTATTAAACTTGATTCATAAGTAAACTGGTGCCTTATTTAGGATTGTGAAAATATGAGTTTGTAATCTTCCGGAACACATCAAATATGCAGCCAAGACTGGGAGACTGCATACAACACTGCATTCATAAAATAACACACGAAGAACGTTGAAACATATGCAAGAAGAAATTAACCACAACCAACCGATTCAATTTTCACCCAAAGAAGTTACGTTCGTAGCGCAATCCTGTTCGTCATGAAATTACCACACACTGGTATACTAAATTCATACTAACTCTCTGTGAAATCTTCCCGAAAAGAATAGCTGAGGGCTACTTTGATGATTACACCACATGCTTCACGTGGTCAATTTGGTTTACACAAAGAGTGTAACTCCACAATAATTTTGATAATTAAAATAAATTACATCGAAACGCACTTTACTAAAGAAAAACCTCGAACTGGTTACTAACGTCTTACTATTAACCTGATGGGTCAAACAATTGCATAAGCACGTGGTACTGGTCTCACAAAATACACCCCACGTGGGTTGAACATAAAGAAAAGTTGCTATATTGAAAAATATTGTCAAGACGAGACGATATTATCTCACGCACATGCGCATTTAAGATTGATGATCTTAGAGTTACTGATCAACCCTGATATAAATTAACTAACTTCACATTCCCCCATCTCGTTCGCTGCAATTGCAGCAAATGCTTATCACTTTCCAACTGTGAGATTATCGGAGACGGATGCAGTGGTGGTTGAAATTTCTGAGTTCAGCCACTGTACTGTGCTTTAGGGCCGAGAAATCTCCCTTCCTGCAGCAAACAGTGTCATGGAACGAGTCTGTTCTCTACGATGGCCCCAGGTCTGTTCTGACAGTGTACTCCGAAACTTTTCTAGTTCTGCCAATGTCAGATTCTTCACAGCGAAATGCTGCAGATCTTGTGAGCTCTCTCCAATCATAGTTTTGCAGACAAATTGAACGATTTCCTACTTTTCTGGAATTTGTCATGGTTAAGCAATAAGGTATGATGAAGGAATGAAGGCAGAAAATCTCTCGCATTGCATGAAAAATTTTTCAGTCCTGTGCAACCTAAAGCCCTGCACATCCGCAGGCGCAGGAACACGCCGCTTCTACCGACAAAATTACTATGAATCAATCAGAAAATTCGTTACCAGAATTTGAACAACATTTTATTAGGAACTGACAGAGCTCAATGGCTACGAAGTCTCGTGTTTTCCCCTGGCCTTCGTTTTCAATAACAATAAACAAGGTTCAGGATCAGAGTGAGAGAGAGAGAGAGAGAGAGAGAGGCGAAGAGGACACGGACAGAGAGAGGGAGAAGGAGAAAACTAGGAACTGACAGAGCTCAATGGCTATGAAGTCTCGTGTTTTCCCCTGGCCTTCGTGTTCAATTACAATAAACAAGGTTCAGGGTGTGTGTGTGTGTGTGTGTGTGTGTGTGTGTGTGTGTGTGTGTGTGTGTGTGTGTGAGAGAGAGAGAGAAAGAGAGAGAGAGAGAGAGAGAGAGAGAGAGAGAGAGGCGAAGAGGAGAAGGACAGAGAGGGGGAGAAAACTAGGAACTGACAGAGAGCAATGGCTACGAAGTCTCGTGTTTTCCCCTGGCCTTCGTTTTCAATAACAATAAACAAGGTTCAGTGTAAGAGAGAGAGAGAGAGAGAGAGAGAGAGAGAGAGAGAGAGAGAGAGAGAAAGAGAGAGAGGTGAATAGGACATGGACATGAGTGGGAGAAGGAGAAAACTGACAGAGAGAGGGGGAAGGAGGAGACTGACAGAGAAAGAGTGACTAGGAAGTGGAGAGAGATTTGGTGGCAGGAGGAGGAGGTGGACAGTGAGAGTGAGAGGAGGAGGAGATGGAAAATAGAGGAGGAGGAGGACAAGGATGAAGAGGAGGAGGTTGAGGTGGAGGTGGAGATGGATGAGGAAAGCCAGAGAAGTCGATTAAATGGATTTCCAATTGCGAATATAGACAAACATCAGCTGTAGAATGGAATGACCATAATGTAAATTTGAGCCGGGATTCGAATGGTGATATCACCTTACCATTTGCCTATCCGTACACGACTGACAACCACACCCAAATTCACATTTGTCGTCAAACATGAGTTGATAACCTGTACCCGTATATCCATTATGTATATTCCCACACAGGTGAGCCATTTTACTTGAAAGTCGCTTGCCCTGTGTAGGTGGATAAATACGATATTGCAGTGCCTGTGTTATTCCGAATACGATGCAATGCAGCGACTACAGCCATTATTAAATACATAAATTGTGTTGTCATTTGCGAATATGGACAACCACGAGCTGGTTAATGTGATTTAAACTCTAAGCGCTCTTCAGCGGCAGTTGTCGGCTGTATTTGGCTCGCAAACATAGTTTCTTTACGAAAATGGACGCGCGTAAAATAGCTGCGTTAACTACGTTACAGATTACCGAAAAAGAGCGGGGAAAATTGCGAAGGAGGTTCTGGATTCGTCCGTTGCTTGAACAGCGAATTGCTGGCCTAGGACCATAGGACCACTACATAATCCTGCACAATGATCTGAGATACATACTAGTAGAAGTTATGCATTAACTCGATTACATTATCGGTTTTAAATGGAACATAGTTAAGGTATAGTGTGTAATGTCCGTTTGCAGATCCATAATATCCATATTCTCGATATGCATTGACTAGTAACACTCTGAAGTAACGAACTTCATCACACAGGTTTCCTCATTTCATTCGGATGGAAGAGGAAATTTTTTTAAGTTGCTCACCATCATTTAAAAAGATATTTACCGGAAAGGTACAAACATGAGCCAGTCCATAAACCCGTAGTTATAAATATACATTTTACACAAAGTGTCGTAATAGCAGAAACTTCCAACTTGTGTTTACTTTCTGACACAGACTGGCAGTCACGTTAAGATTTCTGGTACTGGGGCAACGACTCAGCCTTTGCAACAAGAATTGCAGCTAATAAACTATTTATAATAAATAAGATGGACGTTTGAGATAATATTTCTACTAAATAAATGATGAAGACCAAGAATATTTTAGTAGATACAAGACGAAAAATAAATTTTTGAATGGAGGTGGACGCGAAGCTACTACCATTCTCTTCAGCGTTCATGGCCGGCCGGCGTGGCCGAGCGGTTCTAGGCGCTTAGGGTCTGGAACCGCGCCACCGCTACGGTCATAGGTTCAAATCTTTCCTCGGGCATGGATGTGTGTGATGTCCTTAGGTTAGTTAGGTTTAAGTAGTTCTAGGGGACTGATGACCTCAGAAGGTAAGTCCCGTAGTGCTCAGAGCCATTTGAACCAACCAGCGTTCACAGCTCACGACGGTATTGATTGTGCTGTAGCTAATACGTGGGTGTCTGCCCTCTGTAATGACATAGACTTTGCAAATACTGTATCTCCAAATCCGATTGTTTGATATGTAATACACAAATTGTAACAAAAAGACACATTCTGATATATCATCATTGTGCCGTGGCTTTGAAACGGTATAATTTCACAGAACACAAACTATAATATTAAAAACATCGACTAAAGAAAGCATTCACCTACAGGTAAGCAGTTTTCTGTTGTGGTCTTTAGTCCTGACACTGGTTTGATGCAGCTCTCCATGCTACTCTATCCTGTGCAAGCTTCTTCATCTCCCAGTACCTACTGCAGCCTACATCCTTCTGAATCTGCTTAGTGTATTCATCTCTTGGTCTCTCTCTACGATTTTTACCCTCCACGCTGCCCACCAGTACTAAATTGGTGATCCCTTGATGCCTCAGAACATGTCCTACCAAGCGATCCCCTCTTCAAGTTGTGCCAAAACTCCTCCCCAATTATATTCAATACCTCCTCATTAGTTATGTGATCGACCCATCTAATATTCAGCATTCTTCTGTACCACCACATTTGGAAAGCTTCTATTCTCTTCTTGTCTAAACTGTAGTATAGTTTTGGAAATATCCTCTGTTTGCCGATGCTTTGAAACGACCTACATTCGTACCACGTAATCTATGAGAAAGAAAACCCACCAAATACCATGTCTAACGCCATGCACTACGGCGGCTCCGATGTTTTGGTTGCGACGGAAAACGATGGCGTATCCCATTGGTCACGTTCCTCTCCAAGTGACAAAAATCTGACATGCCAGATTCTATGGTTCAAATGGCTCTGAGCACTATAGCACTTAACATCTGAGGTCATCAGTCCCCTAGAACATAGAACTACTTAAACCTAACTAACCTAAGGACATCACACACATCCATGCCCGTGGCAGGATTCTACCCTGCGACCGTAGCGGTCGCGCGGTTCCATACTGAAGCGCCTAGAACTGCTCCGGCCGACCAGATTCTATGTTTTACGCTCTGCAGTGTAGTGGAACGTGGATTTCCAAGCTGTGACGTCACCGGCTCAGGGTCGAGGTGCGTTTTGGTTTCCCGTGAGAGGGCAGCTTTAGAGTCTGGATTCTGGTAGCGGCGGCAATTTGGCCTTTTCCAGACAATACGGAAGCTCCGAGGCGACAAACGAGAAGAAACGTTTGAAATGAGGGCCGATAAGGTTCAAATGGTTCAAAAGGCTCTGAGCACTATGGGACTTAACATCTGAGGTCATCAGTCTCCTAGAACTTAGAACTACTTAAACCCAACTAACATAAAGGTGTCACACACATCCACGCCAGAGGCAGAGTTCGAACCTGCGACCGTAGCGGTCGCGCGGTTCCATACTGAAGCACCTAGAACTTATCGGCCACACCGGCCGACCAGATTCTATGTTTTACACTCTGCAGTGCAGTGGAACGTGGATTTCCAAGCTGTGACGTCACCGGCTCCTGGTAGAGGTGCGTTTTCGCTTCCCGTAAGAGGGCAGCTTTAGAGTCTGTGGATTCTGGTAACGGCGGCAATTTGGCCTGTTCCAGACACTACAGAAGCTCCGAAGCGAGAAACGAGAAGAAACGTTTGAAATGAGGGCCGATAAGTTTCAAATGGTTCAAATGGCTCTGAGCACTATGGGACTTAACTTCTGAGGTCATCAGTCCCCTAGAACTACTTAAACCTAACTAACCTAAGGACGTCACACACATCCATGCCCGAGGCAAGATTTGAACCTGCGACCGTAGCAGTCGCGCAGCTCCAGAGTGTAGCGCCTAGAACCGCTCGGCCACTCCGGCCGGCGAGGGCCAATAATGCAAATGAGCAGATGCCGTAGTAGCTTTGCACGGTATCGGCAGGCACCACGATTCCGGGCCTCCTGTCGGGCGCTGTGGAGGCCCTCCAGGACCCCCGCCGGCCCAGAAGAGCGGCCAGAGCGCGCCCGCCGCCTCCCTCCGCCCGGCTGTCAGCCGGCCGCGCCCTCTGGTATGGATCCGACTCCACCTCCCGCGCCACACGGGCCTCCTATTGCTATGAATGTGTAATTACCCAAAACCGAATGCCGTGTCCGTCAGAGGCGCTGGCTCCGGCCGAGGGGAGGGCGCAGAGGGAAATTAGAAAGAGCCGTTTTGATTGGCAGCCGTGAGCGGCGGCTTAACCACTCTTCCCCGGCGAGCGGGCGTGGTCCCTGGAGGCAGCCCGCTCTAGCCACTGAAGGTGCAGCCGGACCCTGTACCACATGTGTCCAGCCAGCAGCTGCGTCCGGGGCCTACCAAGCTGGAAGCTCAGCAGCAGTATAATCGTTTTTGTTGTTGGTAAGCTCCCTACACGAAAGCTGAAAGGTGAAAGGAATGTATAGAGAGTCTATACAAGGGAGATGAACTTGAAGGCAACACGGCAGAAAGGGATGAGGACGCAGATGAAGGGAGATATCGTACTGCGAAAAGAATTTGACAGAAGACTGAAAAACCTAAGTCGAAACAAGATCCAGGGAGTAGACGACATTCCGTCAGAACTACTAATAGCTTTAGGAGAGCCAGACATGACCTAACTTAGATTAGATGAGATTAGGTTTTCGTTCCATAGATCCGTGCTGAGGAGATCCTCGTGGATGTGGAACATCTCAATTTTTTAAAATCTGAAATAAAGTATGAATAAATACAATACATCATTTGTTTCTATTAAAAAATTCGTCAGTTGAGTAGGAGTTGGCCACTAGTAAGTCTTTCAGGTTCCTTTTAAACTGATCTTTATTTGTAACTAAATTTTTTATGTTTGCTGGCAAAATATTGAAGATGAGTGTTCCTGAATGGTGGACCCCTTTTGAAACTAAAGTAAGTGCTTTTAAGTCCTTGTGCAGATCATTTTTGTTCCTGGTATTGTATGTATCAACTGAGCTGTTTGTTGGAAAAATAGATATATTATTTAGGACAAATTTCATTAAGGAGTAAATAAACTGAGAGGCAGTAGTTAGTATATCCAGTTCTTTGAACAGGTTTCTACATGACGTCCGTGAATTTACTCCACAAATAATACGTATTACACTCTTTTGGACTCTTAAAACTTTTGTTTGACTTGAAGAGTTACCCCAAAATATTATACCATATGACATTATGGAATGAAAGTAGGCAAAGTATGCAAGCTTTTTCCTTTTTATGTCGCCTATGTCAGCTAACACTCGAATTTCAAATACAGATTTGTTAAGGCGTTTCTGCAGTTCTGTGGTGTGCTCCTCCCTACTGAATTTATTATCAAGTTGTAATCCCAGGAATTTAAGACTGTTAACCTCTTCTATCTGCTCTTCTTCATACTTTATGCATATGCTGGGTGGAAACCTCTTACAGGTTCTGAATTGCATATAGTGAGTCTTTTCGAAGTTTAATATCAGTGAGTTGGCTTTAAACCATTTATTAATATCCATGAAAATATCATTAGCAGATCTTTCTAGAACTACACTCGACATACTATTTATTGCAATACTTGTGTCATCTGCAAACAAAACGAACTCTGGTTCTGGCAGTGTAACTGATGAGAGTTGTACACAAGAAAAAGCAATGGCCATAAGATGGATCCTTGTGGGACACCACATGTAATTTCTTTCCACTCTGATGATGACTGATGACTTAATTCGCTAGTCCCTTGCACTTACACTATTCCATACGAAGTGCAAGATGTATGAGACAGGCGAAATACCATCAGACTTCAAGAAGAATGTAATAATCCCAATTCCAAAGAAAGCAACTTTTGATAGGTTTGAATATTATCGAACTATGAACTTACTACGTCAAGGTTGTAAAACACTAACACGAATTCTGTGTAGAAGAATTAGAATACTGGTAGAAGACTACCTAGGGGAAGACCAATTTGGATTCCGGAGAAACGTAGGAACATGTGAGGCAATACTAACCGTACGAATACTCTTTGAAGATAGGTATATAGCATTTGTAAACTCAGAGAAACATTTTCACAATACTGACTGGAATGCACTCTTTGAGATTCTGAAGGTAGCACAGGTTAGCTACAGGGAGTGAAAGGCTATTTACAACTTATACAGAAACCAGATGACATTTATAAGAGTCGATGGACATGAAAGGGAAGCACTGGTTGAGAAGGAAGTGAAATTTAAGCAAGCACTAGAAGATAACAAAGAAAAATTTGGAGTAAGAATTAAAGTTCATGGAAAAGAAATAAAAACTTTGAGGTTTGCCGATGACATTGTAATTCTGTCAAGGGTAGCAAAAGACTTGGAAGAGCAGCTGAATGGAATGGATACTGTTTTGAAAGGAGGATGTAAGATGAATATCGACAAAAGCAAAACAAGAGTAACGGCATGTCGCCGAATTAAATCAGATGATGCTAAGGAAATTGGCTTAGGAAACGAGACACTTACATAACTAGATTGATTTTGCTATTTGGGCGCCAAAATAACTGATATGGTCGAAGTATGGAGGATATTAAGTGTAGACTGGCATCGGCAAGAAAAGAATTTCTGAAGAAGAAAAATTTGTTAGCTATTCTTTTCTGAAAGTATTTGTATCGAGTGTACCGACGTGTGGAAGTGAAACATGGACGACATACAATTTAGACAAGAGAGGAATAGAAACTTTTGAAATATGTTGCTAGAGAAGAATGCTGAAGATTAGATGGGAAGATCGCGTAGCCAATGAGGTACTCAACAGAACTGGGGTGACTAGAAATTTATGGCACTACTTGACTAAAAGAAGGGTTCTGTTGACAGGGCACATTTTTAGACATCAAGGGATCGCTAATTTAGTTGCGATGCGGGAGGGCGAGGGGGGGGGGGTTGATTTGGTCGAAGATACTAAACAGCGAGGTCATTGGTCTCATCGGAGTAGGGAAGGAAGTCGGCCGTGCCCTTTCAAAGGAACAATCACGGCATTTGCGTGAAGCAATTTAGGGAAATCGCGGAAAATCTCAATCAGGATAACCGGACGCGGGATTGAACCGTCATCCTCTCGAATGCAAGTCCAGTGTGAAAATCACTGCGCCACCTCGCTCGGTGCCAAGTTAGCACCGGAGGAAGTTAGCAGGGGTGAAAATCGTAGAGGAAGGCCATGAGATGAATATAGTAAGCAGACTCAGAAGGATGTAGGTTACAATAGGTCTTCGAAGGTGAAGAGGCTTGAGCAGGATAGGGTAGCTTGGAGAACTGCAAGAAACTAGTCGTCGGATTGAAGTCTACAACAAGAACATCGATAAACACGTCTGGCGTGCCAGAAGAGGTACAGAAGATACACATACATCAGTCTCATAGGGCATTACTCACATAAGAAGTGCTCAATATGCCCATCGTTTGTGAGATTACAAACGTCAATAGGAGCTTCAAATTCATAGAAGCCTCTGACATGAACTGCCTGGTAAGGCGCGACAGTAACGTGCTTTCAAAATACGTTTATTGGGTTGCCTATCTACAAGCGCGAACTTATACAGAATACATGATTTTCTGCATCTTTTGACATACCTGTCTCCTAGAGCGACTACTTTATGCCGCGTATCGCGAACCGGAACTTGGAGAGGTGCCCTAGCCACTGGTCTATATCATTTTTCTTTATGACTTGTAGTTTTCATGGAGTAGTTTTCTGAAACCGGAAGTGCTTACGACTACCCTCATATTTACTTAACATTTGGGGACTGGGCCCATTGACGACTAGGGGAGCTCATATCCGTTGGTCGTATTTTTTCCTAACAATAATGATATCTACAAATTGAGGTGGTTCGAACCACGCGAGGCAACCTGTGTTAGCAAAACATCATACTGCATCATAAAAGTAAATGCGCTGGTCACATGCTGCTTTATTAAAACTGATTACCAATTTCGGCTTTACAGCCACAATAAAATTTAACAATGAAAGCTGTATCACATAGGCATGCAGTCAACACATAATTTGTATTGCTTACGAATCTGTATGCTGGTGCATAATGATGGGCGCACAGCCGAAACTGGTAATCAGTTTTAATAAAGCAGTTTGTAACGAAGACACCCACTTGTACAATCTAATGACTGTATACTTGACAAAATTGATCACTTTAAATTATATATTATCAATGGGGCGAACACTTCAAGTGAGAATTTCATTTCAAATAGTCTTTCGTGTCTACCCTTTCGAGGTCACACACTACCAGTTTTGATATCACAGCTTCTTCGGTTTGGGAGATACATTACCCAAGAAATCAGATTAACAATCCATTCAGAGTTATTTAAAGTGAGGTCGATTTGTTGCTCGTATAATTCGCTGTTGCTAAACTTTACAGTCGATCACCGCCTGACAATTTTTAAGGAAAGATGGGTTTTTAACCACTTGACGCTCCTGCAAGATTGATAATACTGCATCAGTATGCGTATCACCCTAACGCCTGGCATTCGTAGTTTATATTCAGTGGTTTAAGTACGTCCTCAATCACTATAGGGCAACTATAAGCGTTCTGAGAAATTTCAGCTATGTCCAGTATGACTCGGAACATTCTTAATTATTTTCTGTATTTCAACTACTGAGTATTATACTAAAAAAACTTCCATCGAAGTTTAATTATTACCAAAATATTCGCACCTTATTCCACATCTACCACAATCATCGAACGTACTCCATGAAAACACTTGGCAGATTTGCTGCTATAACGCAATTACACGTCTCGCATTCCTAACGCACACTATCAATCCATGTCAACGATTCCCAGATTCGTACTACTTAGTTACACTAATACATTTGAAATTATGTTTAAGTACTGTGTGTTACATTCATGTGCAAAATGTGGTCTGTCCTTGTATCTAGAGAACAGGGTTAAAAAAGTAGCAAATAAATAAATAATAATAGCAATAAATAAGTAGGTACTTAGTGGCTCAAAGAGAACCACCGGTGGGAAGAAGTGTACAATTCCAAACTGAGTTTACGCAGTATGCTTACAGTAATAACAAAAATGATAATGTCCTAGAAATTTAACGAAACACATTTGAGTACAGCTTTTCACAACGTTGTGCATTTCAGAAAACTCTGTGATGGAAACCACCTGCGTAGAAACCAGACTGTAGTAACAGACATCAAAAGGGTCCAGTAAGTGAGAAGTCAGTGGGATGGAATTGTAGCCTATCATGCTATTCAGTCTGTACATTCGACACACAGTTAAGGAAGCAGAAAAAATTGGAAAGTGAATTACAGTTTAGGGAGAAGAAACATTGAAGTCTGGTGACGGTAATGCATTTCTGCAAAGAGGAAAAAGGAGTTGGAAGAGCAGGTGAATTGGGGGAATAATGTCTCGAAGATCCTTTCCAAGATGAACATCAACGAAAGTCAAACAAGGTTATGGACTGTTGTGAAACAAAACCCATGCGATTCTGTGGAAATCAGATAAGGAAATGAGACGTGGAAAGTAACAGACAAGTTTCGCTCTTTCAGTAGGCGATGGGAGATGTAATGAGTATTTAAAATGCAGACTGGCAACTCCAAGGAAAGCTTGTCTCAGAAGAGACATTTGTCCAAATTTTTGTAAATTTCAGTGTTAGAAAGACTTTTCTAAAAATATTTGTCGCCTATGAAGTCTCATATACAGATGGGACGAAAATGCTTACAATAATACTGACGAGCTTTTCCCGAAATTTACGGTTTTATTCGCTACTGAGCCCGTTTCGCTCCATTTTGGAGCATTGCAGACACTGCCGGAGGTTCGCCAAAATACTTTCAGTCTTAAACAGCTCTGCACACGTTTTCTTCTGAGCAGTGCTTCGCATAACGTTCGGCAATGAAACGCGGTTCTATCATGGCATCACTTTACGGCAGCAACCGATTCGTGCATCTAAATTATGGTTTACATCATTTTCTATCACAGGCAGTCTCTTGTTCATAAATAAGGATGATTTATGTGTCAGTCTTTTGATTATTTCGTGACAACTTTTACATTTTACTCACCGTGTAAAACTGGAACGTAGACGATAAACAGTATAAGTAAGAGGAGGATGAGGGTTTTAGAAACGCGGTATTGCATAAGAATACTACAGATTGGAAGGATGTACCTAGTAAAGAATGAAGAGATATTGCATCCTATCAGGAGCAAAAGAGCTGCATTACACTAATGGACTTGAAGAAAAAAAGTTTAGTAGCCTTTATCCTGAGAGAACAAGCAAATGTTTATTTGGTAATGATGGAAAGTGTGGAGAATAAAAGTTGTAGAGCTAGAGCAAGATGCGACTACACTGAGCAGGTTCAAGCGATGTATGTTGCAGTAGTCACGCAGAGATGAAGAGGCTTGCACAGCATTAACCAGCTTAGAGAACTGCAACAAATCATATTTCACAATAAAGACCACAGCAACAACAACGGTATATCTCGCTTAGAAATCATGAACAGGATTTAAGACAAGTCTGCAAACAGTATTTTATATCCTCGTGTTATATGCGAATGGGATAAGACAAGCATTGACTGATATTAGAGTGAAATTATTTCTTACTAGCTGGTCCCGCCCACGCTCTACCGTGGTTCAGTCTGTTTGGATGGAAAAGAGAGAAAAGAGGAAGCATACGTTTCTGATATGTGGGGGAACTGGATCTACTTTCCTAATCTCCTTCTTTCTCCTGTCTCTGTCCACCTCTTCCTCCCTCTCTCTTTATCCATAACCTCTTCCTCCCCCTTTCTGTCTATCATCTCCTCCCCACTTTCTCTCTCTATCTTCCAGTCTCTCCATCTCCTCTCGCCCACTCTCTCCGTTAAGTTCGTCCTTCCCGCTATGTATGTCCATTTATTCCCACCCATCCCCATCTCCTCTTCCACCTTTCTCTGACGTTAAGCTTAGTTTATTTTTATAGTGAAACTCAGATTCTGTAGTAGTATTCTAATTATAAGCTAATAACCCATAAAGACAACTTCTAATATATCAATAAATGTATAATATACATAAGAGAAAAGTTATTACCTAAAATTTCGAAGAGTTCTTGACCGAATTGACCAATAAGCACACACACACACACACACACACACACACACACACACACACACACACACACACACATATATATATATATATATATATATATATATATATATATATAAATTTCTATGATACTTGTATTAAAACAGTATCTAAAACATGCGCTTATCTGAGTGCAACGTTGCGTCAAAATTTAAAAGCAGTCGGTGAACTTTCGGAGATTTATGTTTTTGTATAAACGAACATTTGCATTTTTATTGATTATTTCTACAGAAACTATCGTTCTTCTATTAACCCTTTTAACACTTAGATATTTCTCAGTACGTGTACCAGTCTTTTCTCTCCTATTATTCGGCTTCTAGACATCTTAATTGCCTCCATAGGCAATGCACCCCTGAGGGTTAAATACTTGGCATCATACAATCAAAACGATTAAAACGTTTTACCAGTAGTTGCTTTAGCCTGGGGAGAATATGGCTCCTTTTTTTTCTTGCTACAGGTTTTTTACTCTCTTTATTCAATATTATTTTCAGAGTCTTCCATTCCTTACTTGCTGAAGGTTTGGTTTCCCCGCATTGATTTCAGTTTCATATGCATTCCACTCCTTCGTCAAAATATTTTTTTTTTTTTTTTTAGAGAAACAGCAACCAGAGACAGTCGCACACACAAATGATGAAGCGGTTCGCACACAGAAACATCATGTTTTAAGTGGTGTAACATACCAAATAAATTACCACTGAAACTTAAGCAATAAGTCATCGAATACCGTGTGGAAGTGTATTGCTTAGGTACGAGAGAGGTTAAGAGTTTACTGTGAACTACTACGTGATTTATCTGTATGAAGGCTACAGAACTCAAAATCAAAAATAGAACTGCAATTCATGTTTCCAAGTGTATAAATTCTTTTACCTTCTTTATTAAAAAAACGATCTTATTTTAACTTTTTTATCATTCGTTATGTTACATCCTTATGTCATTTGTTTTAAAACAGTCTATAATTACTCGTGATCGGTTTCGTGTTAAATTTTCAAGTCGTCTTCAGACATGTTGTTTGACTATATATCAATAAAGTCAGAAACTTGCCCAGCACACAAACGATGTATTCTGTACGGTTTAAAATTAAAATTAAAATTAGAACGTAGCCATTGGACGGCGTGAAGCATCTCTTCACACTTCCTGTGCAGTGTGCGTAATCGTACCAAGGTATGCTTTCTATCGGACTACGCCGTAATGATACTAAAGAAGCGTACTCACCGCAGTGAGATGGTATTTTTATAGTACGTAGCACTGAGTTTCATTTAATTACTGACTTCATTTCATTCTGTTTTGTATTAAATTCCTCCACACAAAGTTTTATGAGAAAGGGGTGATCAGTTTGCTAGATGATATCAAATTGTATTGTATTTCCGCGAACGCAAATTCATTTTGTGAGAGTAGATGTGCACGCGATTCACGTGATAAGTTTGTAATTTTTGCCGATATTTTGAAGAGCAATATATTCTTTGTTAGCAGCATTTTGTCCAATCATTTCAAGATAGGTAATTTCCTTTATTGATGTTTTGCTTAAATGAGTTGAACATAGTGCACTGCCGTCTTGACGAACAGTGCTCACAAACGAAGTCATTCTGTTTAAGCTGTGCACTACGAATCAAGGCTGGCAGATGAATTTTGGAGCATTGTCTCTGCATGGTAGTTGGAATTTTTTGCTATCTACTATGTCGACGTGGGTTGCCGTTGGTAAAAATCAGGCTGTAACATCTAGTAACATTGCTTCAAGGAATAATATTCGTTTTACGTGAGAGAAATGAGGATGTGCTATGAATTGATTCTCATTCAGATGCTTAACTATTGCTTTTATGTACTTGGGGAAACAGCCCTACCGGACTGCGGATCGCTACAAGTGTGAAACTAACACAGATTAGTAGCACAAGTTGCTTTCATGATTCTGTTTACTTACGAATTTGTCCTATACTGGAACATGCTGGCCCTTTACTACTTGTCACGTTCATTTAAATAAAAGAACGTGCTGTGTCAAACGTATGAAACACTTTACGACTCAGTTTCAGTAAGTCTTTCATGGCCATTATACTTTTCCCTTTGTATGTCACTATAATTTCAGGGTTTGCTCTTCTGTACCTCTGAGACTGATTGATGCTTAAAAACAAACACACACACACAATTCAGTAGGTAGAAGGAAGGAAACTGTGAAGAGACGTTGGGTACCAAAAGAATTTTTTTTATTAGCTGTGCTGTCGGCCGATTTCGACAATTACGTCTTTATCAAGCGCATGTGAATGAACATCACATGATCCATCCCATAAGATGCGGCACAATACTGAAATTTATATTTCATTACGTGTGGAACATAACTGAAATTTCTATTTCATTATGCGTCACATCTTTCGTGATGCATCATTCAATGCTCAGACACGTGTGCTTGGTAACAACGTAATTGTCGAAATCGGCCGATAGCACTGCTAATAAAAAATATAAACAGTGCAGCTTACTACGGACCACGATTTCCTTCATAAAACCAGGAATATGTTAATACAGATCATTTAGGAATGACGTACATGCACTGAAGAGCGAAAGAAACTGGTACTCTTGCCTAATATCGTGCAGATCCCTCGCGAGCAAGCAGAAGTGCTGCATCACGACGTGGTGTGGACTCTGAATTAGTGCTAGAGGGAACTGACACCATACATGCTGCAGGGCTGTCCATGAATCCATAAGAGTACGATGGGGTGCAGATCTCTTCTGAATAGCACGTTGCAAGGTATCCCAGATATGCTTAATAATGTTCTTGTCTGGAGAATTTGGTGAACAGCGGAAGTGTTTTAAACTCATAAGAGTGTTCCTGGAGCCACTTGGTAATAATTCTGGACGTATGGAGTGTCGCATTGTTGTGCTGGAATTGCCCAAGTCCGTCGGAATGCACAGTCGACATGAATGGATGCAGGTGATCAGAGAGGATGCTTACGTACGTGTCACCTGTCAGAGTCGTATCTAGACGTATAGGGAGTCCCATATCACTCCAACTGCACACGCCCCACACCATTACCGAGCCTGCACCAACTTGACTGTCCCCTGCTGACATTCAGGGTCCATGGGTTTATGAGGTCGTCTCCATATCCGTACACGTCCATCCACTAGAAACAATTTGAAACGAGACTCGTCCTACCAGGCAACATGTTTACAATCATCAACAGTCCAATGTCGGTGTTGACGGGCCTGCGCGAGGCGTAAAGCTATGTGTCGTTTAGTCATCAGGGGTACACGAGTGGTCCTTCGGTTCCGAACGCCCATATCGATGATGTTATGTTAAATGGTTCGTACGCTGACACTTGCTGATGGTCCAGCATTGAAATGTGCAGCAATTTGCGGAAGGGTTGCACTTCTGTCACGCTGAACGATTATCTTCATTCGTCGTTGGTCCCATTCATGCAAGATCTTTTCCGGCCGCAGCGATGTCAGAGATCTGATGTTTTACCAGATACCTGATGTTAACGGTACACTCGTTAAATGGGCTATGGGAAAATCCCCGTCTCATCACTGCCTCGAGGATGCTGTGTCCCATAGCTCGTGAACCGACTATAACAACACGTTCAAACTCACTTAAATCTTGATAACCTGCCATTGCAGCAGCAGTAGCCGATCTAACAACTGCGCCAGACACTTTGTAAGTAGGCTGTTTAGGTGTAAGTAGGCTGTTTAGGTTTCTATGTTGGTAACGCCACGTAGCGCTGTGTATGAAAATCACTGACTGTGCTGTGTGCAGTCTGCGGCTGGTTGGCATTGTTGAAATATTCGCTATTGTAGTGTTGGGCAGTTGGATGTGAACAGCGCGTAGCGTTGCGCAGTTGGAGGTGAGCCGCCAGCAGTGGTGGATATGGGGACAGGTGGAGTTTTGAGAGCGGATACTCTGGACGTGTGTCCATCAGAGACACTAAATTTATAAGACTGGATGTCATGAACTGATATATATATAATGACTTTTGAACACTATTAAGGTAAATACATTGTTTGTTCTCTATCAAAATCTTTCATTTGCTGACTATGCCTATGAGTAGTTAGTGCCCTCAGTAGTTGGAATCTTTTATTTAGTTGACGGTATTGGTGCTCGATGTATTGCAGTAGTTCGAGTAACGAAGATTTTTGTGAAGTAAGTGATTCATGAAAGGTATAGGCTATTGTTAGTCAGGGCCATTCTTTTGTAGGGATTTTTGAAAGTCAGGTTGCGTTGCGCTAAAAATATTATGTGTCAATTTAGTGTTGATCGGAATAGGTAAAGAGCGAAATGTCTGAGTACGTTCAGTTCTGCTCTGCTGTTTGAAAAACAGATAATGTAAGCGGTTAATCAGCACAGTCATTCATAAATTTTTCTAAGGGGACGTTTCAACTTGATGTCTTATAAAGGCGTTGCTGACCGCAGCGCCGTATTCTGTCACTTTACATACCCCTGTATTTGAATAAGCGTACCTATACCAGTTTCTTTGGCGCTTCAGTCTAGCAAGTGCAGGGAAGCCAATAAAACTACGAAGAAATCGAAAAAGAAATCATTGTCACATGTACTGATTCAGCATACAGAAAAATCGAAACAAGATTCTGTTAAGTTAAAAGCAAAGGCGGCAACAGTAAGAATGCAAGATGAAGTCCGCAGTCAAACACAGACGGTAGAGTAGATAGATGGAAACAGCACATTGAAGCTCTCTACGAAGGGGAGTACCTGTATGATGTATGTAAAGGGACAACTAAGTTCCTCATTAGCGTTCTTGGTCAGCGCAAAGGATTCGCGGGTCGTAACAGGTAAGTGTAGATGTTAAATATATTCTTGTTTGTGCATTATGTGATGTTTGTTTATCTGTTTATTAACAGTGTCTTTTTTACCTATGTTACATGAGCGATGCGGGATGGAATAGATGACGACGGCATACTTCACCCACACAGTCAACCGTAAGAGTATCCGGTCAGCCACGTCATGCAGTCAACGACCATAGAGAAGAAGTTGCCTCGCACGTCGGGCCAGTCTGTATCATGCTGTTAGCCGATATAATGTAACTTACGCCATGAGTAGTCATAACTTACGTTAGAAGGTTCATGAAGATAATGGAAACAAAATGATCAAGAAATGTGTAACGTTCCTGTGAAGAGTTCCGACTTACCATTTGAAAAAATAAATAAATAAATAAATAAAATTTGTAGAAAAGTAAAGTCAGTTTATTCTCCATACAGTCGACCAGTCGGCATTGAACAGGATCTGTGAATTTTGCCGCAGTACATTTATGGTGAAATTGGCTTTTATTACTGCAGTCTGTGACAATAGATTGCACCAGAATGTTTATTTGACTGATACCTTAATTTGGAAGCGACACAGTAAACGGTATTTGGAGAAGTTACTTAAGTTTGATAATTTCGATATTGTCTGTAAACACGAATAACGTGAACTCCAGTGACAGCGTAAACCGCCGATTCAGTCACGAAGAGAATCTCTGGAGAAGGGGGCTTACTAAATGTTTGTAAAACTGGATATTAATTAAGCCAAATGGATTTCAACAACATGTATAGTGAATGAAAATTAAAGAGAAGTAACATATATACACTGATGTGCCACGATAACTTAAGATACCTCTACATACGCACATCATCTGTTTTCGTTAATACTGTTGATGACTCGCTGTCGAGGTAGCCACAGCAACGAGAGACACACAGGTGAAAATTCGACATATCCGACTGAAATTAACATCTCCGTACTAAGTTCTCACGTTTATCTCTATATCTCTCCAAAAAGAAACTGCAATAACACCAAATCTGTGTAATTTAGATAAAAATTTCTGCCGAGCTAGTGGTCAGCGGTCTTATATAGATGTGTACTACAATCGATAAGGTACTGCAATACGTCGTACGTAAGTTCTGCTTGTTGTTGTTGTTGTGGTCTTCAGTCCTGAGACTGGTTTGATGCAGATCTACATGCTACTCTATCCTGTGCAAGCTTCGTCATCTCCCAGTACCTACTGCTGCCTACATCCTTCTGAATCTGCTTAGTGTATTCATCTCTTGGTCTCCCTCTACGATTTTTACCCTCCACGCTGCCCTCCAATACTAAATTGGTGATCCCTTGATGCCTCAGAACATGTCCTACCAACCGATCCCTTGTTCTAGTCAAGTTGTGCCAAAACTCCTCCCCAATTCTATTCAATACCTCCTCATTAGTTATGTGATCGACCAATCTCATCTTCAGCATTCTTCTGTAGCACCACATTTCAAAAGATTCTATTCTCTTCTTGTCGAAACTATTTATCGTCCATGTTTCACTTCCATACACTCCATACAAATACTATCAGAAACGACTTCCTGACACTTAAATCTACACTCGCTGTTAACAAATTTCTCTTCTTGAGAAACGCTTTCCTTGCTGTTACCAGTCTACATTTTATATCCTCTCTACTTCGACCATCATCAGTGATTTTGCTCCCCAAATAGCAAAACTCCTTTACTACTTTAAGTGTCTCATTTCCCAATCTAATTCCCTCAGCATCGCACGATTTAATTCGACTACATTCCATTATCCTCGTTTTGCTTTTGTCGATGTTCATCTTATATCCTCCTTTCAAGACACTGTCCATTCCGTTCAACTGCTCTTCCAAGTCGTTTGCTGTCTCTGACAGAATTACAATGTCATCGGCGAACCCCAAGGTTTTTATTTCTTCTCCATGGACTTTAATACCTACTCCGAATTTTTCTTTTGTTTCCTTTACTGCTTGCTCAATATACAGATTGAACAACATCGGGGAGAGGCTACAACCCTGTCTCACTCCCTTCCCAACCACTGCTTCCCTTTCATGCCCCTCGACTTTTATAACGCCATCTGGTTTCTCTACAAATTGTAAATAGCCTTTCGCTCTGGGTATTTTACCCCTGCCATCTTCAGAATTTGAAACAGAGTATTCCAATCAACATTGTCAAAAGCTTTCTCTAAGTCTACAAATGCTAGAAACGTAGGTTTGCCTTTTCTGAATCTAGTTTCTGCTTATCATATTAATATTTATTCATATTGTCTCTACAGACATTCAGATAACTTTGATACTGTTTGTCATATTAAAACTGTTATTTCTTAGATAAATACGCTGTGTAGAAGGTGTAGTATGTGCGAAACCCTGGTCATATGTAAAAGAGGGCTTGGAGGTCCTAATGACATCAGGTTAAGTAAATAAACTGTCGAACCGACTGAAAGCTGCATAACAATTTTGGTACTTTTTTGGTGATAAAGGGTATAGACAAAAATATGTTTTATAAAAGATGTTGAGGGAGGCCTAAAATAGACTCTACTTTATGCTGTAGACGCCTGACAACTCCACTAGGTAAATATAGAGACGCCCTTTCTCTCAGACGTTCTTAGCGGCGGAAGTGAACCTGCATAACTCGAGCCGCGAGTCATGCGTGCTGGACGCCGAGTGTGCGCTGGCCGCGTGCACGCGCGGCTGCACACACACGGACGCAACAGCGGAGACGGATGGAGAGGCAAACTGCCACCCGCCGCCGGCACTATCGCGCCCGCCCCCGCCGCCGCCCCCGCGCCGCCCCCGCCCCCTCTGCCAGCAGCCGAGCGCCCTCGTCGCTCACGCACAGCCGCCGCCGCAGCCGCCGCCCCGAGCAGATTCTGATTTATAGCGGGCGGGGGCGAATCAATCAATGGCAATGAAACGATTCAATTGTAACAAATGACGACGACAATCCTGTATGACGTATGGTCGCTGCTTCATCATGCACACTGCCGCCGCCGCCGCCGCCGCCGCGCTGGCCGGAGGCGGGCCGTGATGGATGGCTGGACGGCGCCGCCCCACCGCCCCCGCCGCACGCCGCGGTCCCCGGTTCGAGGCTCGGCGTGCGCGGCTGTCTTTATGCTAATACCGCTCGCCGCTGCCGCTCTGGCGAGCAGGCCTCACCAGGTGGCGGCAGCTTGGCGCTCGCCCCTGGGCGCTGCCCCAGCTGTTCCGCCCACCGCGTCCGACATACTCGCCGGACACATTATCTCAGCCGCTGTTTGCCAGCCACGGCACACAGCTTACTAATTCCGCAACCGTTTCCGTTCCAAGAGCGTCCCTAAAAGCAGCTATAATACGGATGACTAGCGAATTTGCACACTGCTGAAGAATCTACCATCGTAATGTGCCGCCTTTTTTTATTAAGTTTAAGAGTCTCCACGTAGTTTTTACATCAACATCTACATACATACTCCGCAATCCACTATACGGTGCGTGGCGGATGGTACCTCGTACCACAACTAGCATCTTCTCTCCCTGTTCCACTCCGAAACATAACGAGGGAAAAATGACTGCCTATATGCCTCTGTACGAGCCCTAATCTCTCTTGTCTTATCTTTGTGGTCTTTCCGCGAAATGTAGGCTGGTGGCAGTAAAATTGTACTGCAGTGAGCCTCAAATGCTGGTTCTCTAAATTTACTCAGTAGCAATTCACGAAAAGAACGCCTCCTTTCCTCTAGAGACTCCCACCCGAGTTCCTGAAGCATTTCCGTAACACTCGCGTGATTATCAAACCTACCAGTAACAAATCTAGCAGCCCGCATCTGTATTTCTTCTATGTCCTCCCTGAATCCGACCTCATAGGGATCCCAAACGCTCGAGCAGTACTCAAGAATAGGTCGTATTAGTGTTTTATAAGCGATCTGCTTTACAGATGACCCACATATTCCCAAAATTCCCATTACGTGCTTGTCCCACTTCATATCGCTCTGCAATGTTACGCCCAAATATTTAATCGGCGTGACTGTGTCAATCGCCACACTACTAATGGAGTATTCAAACATTACGGGATTCTTTTTCCTATTCATCTACGTTAATTTACATTTATCTATATTTAGAGTTAGCTGTCATTCTTTTCACCAATCACAAATCCTGTCAAAGTCATCTTGTATCCTCCTACAGTCGCTCAATGACGACACCTTCCCGTACACCACGGCATCATCAGCAAACAGCCGCACGTTGCTATCTACCCTATCCAAAAGATCATTTATGTAGATAGAAAACAACAGCGGACCTCCCACACTTCCCTGGGGCACTCCAGATGTTACTCTCACTTCCGATGAACACTCACTATCGAGGAGAACGTACTGGGTTCCTTACTTAGGTATAAATAATAATAGTTAGTGTTCAAGAACCGTGGCTGAGATTATGTAAGAGCAAGGAGAAACTAAATCGCAGAAACATAATACAAACTACGTCACGAAGTGACGAGAAAGTTTTTTCACACTTGATATTCATGAGTTCGGTAAAAAGTAGTGGAAACACCGTTATAATTCGTACCAGAATTTATTGACAGACGTTCACAGTATTACATGTCCTCAATTTAATCGTCCCTGCATGTCTATCACCGTCCCTCACACACGTGGAAAGCGTCGTACACTGTCAGCGCGTCCACCTATGCCGGTGTCTGGCAAGGGCCGCACAATATGGCGCGGATAAAGTGTTCTGTTGTAGCATGTGCCACGAAGACGTTGCTTCATTTTCGCTAGTAGTTCGCATACGCACGGACTCAAATCAGGTGATTATGGTGGATGTTTCAGTACCTCCCAACCCCACGGACGCAGGGACTCCTGCACGGGGTTCATCGTGTGGCACCGTGCATTGTCATGTAGGATGAAGGATAAAGTGCTGGAGGGAAACATCGGTGTACGCACCAATCATCTGCCACTTCAGTCTTGGTCCACGCAGATGGTTCATGTTTCCTAAACATACTTTTAGAGCGCTTGAACGTACTTCGCTCACTTTGTGGCGGTACCTACGACTGACTCCGACTCAGCCGTTGCCTCCCACTGCTGTACTTCCAGTGACCCTCTGCTATCAGCTGCAGACAACGTGCATACCATGTGACGCACATCCTTCATATTACGGCAGTGTGGCCACAACTTTTTCTCCAACCCACATATAAGTGACGAAACGATGTAGACGCTATCATTAGCAGTCGCATTCCTTTGCTGATTTGATTCTGACAGCTGTCCGTTGCTGAATCAGTGTAACTGTATGATGAAAATATAATTGAAAGCAAAGTGTTATTCAACGTAATCTAACTTATTTACGCAATCTCAGCCACAGCTTAATTTCAAAAGTGTTGTGAAATAAGTGGCATATGTTGAATACGAGGTCCTTATGGAAGAGTTCTGAGTCGGCTTCACATAAGTTTAGCCATGCTGTATACTCGTACATAGAGGACCTATACAAGGTCAATGTTCTTGAGGACAATATTGTGGAAAGGGAAGAGGATGTAGATGAAGATGAAATGGGAGATATGATACTGCGTGAAGAGTTTGACAGAGCACTAAAAGACCTGAGTCGAAATAAGGATCCGGGAGTAGACAACATTCCATTAGAACTACTGACGGCCTTGGGCGAGCCAGTCCTGACAAAACTCTACCACCTGGTGAGCAAGATGTATGAGACAGGCGAAATACCCTCATACTTCAAGAAGAATATAATAATTCCAATCCCAAAGCAAGCGGGTGTCGACAGGTGTGAAAATTACCGAACAATCAGTTTAATAAGTCACTGCTGCAAAATACTAACGCGAATTGTTTACAGACGAGTGGAAAAACTAGTATGGTTCAAATGGCTCTGAGCACTATGGGACTCAACTGCTGTGGTCATTAGTCCCCTAGAACTTAGAACTACTTAAACCTAACTCACCCAAGGACATCACACACACCCATACCCGAGGCAGGATTCGAACCTGCGACCGTAGCAGCAGCGCGGCTCCGGACTGGAGCGCCTAGAACCGCACGGCCACCGCGGCCGGCAAAAACTAGTAGAAACCGACCTCGGGGAAGATCAGTTGGGATTCCGTAGAAATGTTGGAACACGCGAGGTAATACTGACCCAACGACTAATCTTATAGGATAAGTTAAGAAAAGGCAAACCTACGTTTCTAGCGTTTGTAGCCGAAGACAGAGCTTTTGACGATACTGATTGGAATACTCTCTTTCAAATTCTGAAGGTGGCAGGGATAAAATACACGGATCGAAAGGCCACTTACAATTTGTACAGAAACCAGATGGCAGTTATAAGAGTCGAGGGGCATGAAGGGAAGCAGTGGTTGAGAAGGGAGTGAGACAGGGTTGTAGACTGTCCCCGACGTTATTCTATTTGTATATTGAGCAAGCAGTAAAGGAAACAAAAGAAAAATTTGGAGTAGAAATTAAAAATCCATGGAGAAGAAATAAAAACCTTAAGGTTTGTCGACGACATTGTAATTCTGTCAGGGACAGCAAAGGACCTGGAAGAGCAGCTGAACGGAATGGACAGTGTCTTGAAAGGAGGATATAAGCTAAACATCAACAAAAGCAAAACGAGAATGTAGTCGAATCAAATCAAGTGATGTTGAGGGAATTAGATTAGGAAGCGACGCACTAACAGTAGAAGATGAGTTTTGGTATTTGGGGAGCAAAATATTTGATGATGGTCAAAGTACAGAGGATATAAAATGTAGACTGGCAATGGCAAGGAAAGCGTTTCTGAAGAAGAGAAATTTGTTAACATCGAGTATAGATCAATGTGTCAGAAAGTTTTTCCTGCAAGTATTTGTATGGACTGTAGCCATGTATGGAAGTGAAACATGGACGATAAACAGTTTAGACAAGAAGGGAATAGAAAGTTGAGAAATGTGGTGCTACAGAAGAATACTGAAGATTAGATGCGTAGATCACGTAACTAAAGAGGAGGTACTGAATAGATTTGGGGGGAAGAGGAATTTGTGGCACTACTTGACTATAAGAAGGGATCGGTTGGTAGGACACATTGTGAGGCATCAAGGGATCACCAATTTAATATTGGAGAGATGCGTCGAGGACAAAAATCGTAGAGGAAAGCCTAAGAGATGAATAAAGTAAACAGATTCAGGAGGAGGTAGGTTGCAGCAAATATTCAGACATGAAGGGGTCTGAACGGGATAGAGTAGCATGGAGAGCAGCATCAAACCAGTCTCTGGACTGAAGACCACAACTAAAACATTTCCGAAAAGCAATCTGAGTTTTTGGACTTGATGTTAAAGAAGTTCGTTGATTTTCCTGGTAGGTGGAACGGTCAAACATTTTCAGTGATCTTATTCAGGTTCTGCAAGCCGAAATCACAGAGCTTTGTTCTGAAGTAGACCTGCTTTTTGAACAACATTTATTAACATAAATTATGAAATATTGCAATGCCTTAACTCATTAGAATTTCATACGAAAAAAACTCTGTTGATAACAATTTATGAACCAAAGTGTAGAACGATCGCAATCTGGCTTCGTGTCGAGCTTCATTGTTATAGCTAAATAAAAGTGATCATAATCTCCCACAAAGTAAAATATTTAAGAGTGAGTGGCACAATATGAAATATATTTTTGTTTAATTTTTCTTTAATTATAGTATTCTTGTACAGCAATAGCCGAAGAAAAACATGCCGTTACGAGACATTATCGCTCAACAATCTGTAACCCTCTTCACGTTTCAGTTTAGTAGCTTCCAGGGCCAGAATGGATGCACTTCTACACGAGCGACTATTTTGTCTCTGCGACAGGTACACACTGTGCGCACAACAAAACCTGACACTTTTCTGGGAGCGAACAAACCTGTGCAAGTCGGATGACTTCGGGCCGGGGCGGAATGTTTCCACCCATTGCCAACCATAGCCACTAAACAATACAACATGCTGTTGCATTGTACTCAAGATCTACACACACCGTAACATTGAGTGAGCACTGTGAACGCAATGTTGACTCTAGTGTACGTGCTACTTGCTCTGGTAGAAAGAAGATGCACTTGTTCCGGCGACATCTCTCCTCTCCCGCTCGCAGTAGCCTATAAGCCAGGCGATCATCGCGTGCCTACACTCCCAGCATCCCTTGCAATTGAGCCAGGCTATAATGGTGCGCAAAGCATAATCTTCCGCCGCAGGGCTTAAATCCAGTTCGCCACCAGCAGTGGACATGGCGAACCACTCACCGCACTGGTTAGCACATCGGCCTCGCATTCGGGAGGACGACAGTTCAAAACGTCGACCGGCAATCTTGATTTAGATTTTCCATTTCCCTAAATCGCTTCAGGCAAATGCCGGTGTGGTTCCTATTAAACTGCACGGCCTACTTCCTTCCCCACCCTTCCCTAATCTGATGGGACTGATGATCCCGCTGATTGGTCCCCTCCCCCAAATCAACCAACCAACAAGAGAACCACTCGTGATGGCGAAACTTCAGTAAAATCATTAAAGTCAAAGATATCGAGACGAAAGGCAGTACATCAGCATGTTGGTCATCGAAGGCTCAGCAGGACTCTCTGCCACATACATAATTTGACCCTTAAAGTTCGGACAATACATCAAATACAGATTCCTTAGAACAAGATGCTCTTTCTTTTAACTTCTTCTTTCGAAACTCGTCTTCTTCTTCTTGCGTTACGGCCTCTGTAGGACCACGGGTAGCCCCTTCGTGGGCTGCATTTTCCTCTCCTTCTCCCAGAACCTCTTCATTCTTTCTCTTCTCCTCTCCCACTCTTCTTTCGAGGTATTCAGTTTCCGTTTCTCCTGTCGGCTCCACTGGTGACGCTCTAATCTTTTCCTGTATTCTTGACTGTCATTAATCTCCGGCATATTGGTCGGTGTATATTTGTTCCTCGAATTTTGCTTTCCTTCGACCTTGATCCCCAATTCCAACCAGTCCTTCCGAAGTTCAACAATCCACTTGGTTCCTGTCTTTCCCCTTGTCCTCCCTGTTGTTTCCCACACTCTCTTCATCATTCTGTCCATACTCAGCCTAACTACATGTCCAGCCAACCTTGCCCTTTTGAGTCTGATTTCCCTGGATATTGTTCTCGTGCTCCGGTACAATTCTTCCCTAGGTCTTCGCATCCATCTCCCTCCACATCTTTTGGGACCTAGTATTTTTCCCAGTATTTTTCTCTCTTCTTTCTCTAGTTATTCTGCCCCATTTCTTCCTAGTGTCATCGTCTCATCAGCATATAATACTGCATTCTTCACCGTTGCCTTGTAATGGCTTATATTTGGCTCTGTGGATATAATATTTTTATTGCATATCTCTCTCGTCATGCAAAAGGCTGACATCTTCTTTATTCTCTCTGTTATTCCCTCCTTGCTCCTGTTCCTTCGTGTTATAAATTCTCCCAGGTATTTTAATTTTTCCACCATTTGCACAGTGACTTCCAGTGTTTCCCAGTCTGCAGTGGTATTTAATGTCTTTGTCTTGTTCTAGGCGATCCTCAGTTCCACCTTTCTGGCTGCCTTACTTAAGTTGTCGAGTTGTGTCTTTGCGTCTTCTTCCGTCTCACTTACTATTGCTATGTCATCTGCGAAGGCTAGGCAGTCCACTTGAGCCCTGTTGTCCTTTTTGTCCCCCACATGGGTCTTTGGTATTCCCATTTCATCATTTATTGCTCTCCACTGACTGATCACTTCGTCCAGTGCTATATTGAACAACAATGGTGACAATCCATCTCCCTATTTAACACCAGTCTTGATCTCAAATTCTTCTGACAGTGCTTCGAGACTCGTCTTACTAACACTTAGAACCTCCGTACCGGTAGCTGCGCCGTCAGCACGATTGATTGCATGAAGGGACACGTGTTCGATTCCCGCCAGAGTCTGAGATTTTCTCCTCTCATGGACTGGGTTTTGTGTATCCTTACATTCGTAGCGTAGGAATTGACATTGCTATTGAGATGAACAACGCCCGAAAGCTAGTAACATGAAAAAATAATTAAATAGAAAAGTTCCTAGTACCTACAAATGACGGCAGGAATCCAAGTTATAAGTCGAAAATTTCACTTGCTACATGAACTAACACGTAAATATGTTTCACTCATCCGAATAGCATGAGCCAAGAAGAGATTGTTAAGTGCTGTTTTCGCAGCTAAATAACTAATGTGGTAAGAATACCTAGTACTAACGGGCAAACAGAAAGTATACGGATTGTAAACCAGCGGAGAGCAAATAGGCTTTTTGGGGCGCGGGTGCCGTTGTGTGCACACGCTGCCCGTCCGTGGTTGCTGTCAACCAGCAGTTCCACCTCCACCGTCCGCCTGGTTAGATGGGTGGTAACGTCCTTGTCTCCCGTGCAAGCGGGCCCGGGTTCGATTCCGCGCCGGGCTGGAGATTTTCTCCTCTTGTGGAATGAGTGTTGTGTTGTCCTCCTAATCGTTCCATCCTCATCACCGGCGCGCAAGTCGTCCAATGAAATAAGAATTGCACTTGATTTGCTGAACTTTCCCGAATGGGGCCTCCCGGCCAACGATGCCATATGATCATTTCCATTTTTTCCCTTCCACTTCTCTTCTAACACTACCCGAATGTTACAAATGTCCCCGCTTCATGACGACCCTGTTTATTTAGTGACGTTAGCGTTGTCAATGTCGAAGTTTTTGGCGTTCACAGCAGAGAAAAATTAGTAAGAGGAAAATGGCTGAGAAGCAGTTAAAATCCTCAAAACGAAAATCGGTCGAATCTTTACGCTTCAGTCCACAGTGGGAAGACGAATATTTTTTTATTGAGACACAAAGAGGCCCTCAGTGTTTAATCTATTTCATCGGCGTCTAAGAAGTACAATGGGGAGCGATATTTTCAACTCCTTCGTGAGACATTCGTGATCACTTTGCATACTGACGAAAGGAAGGCCGATCTTCTAGAGCTAAAACGGGAAAGAGAAAGAAATCCGCCCCCATTAGCTGAGTGGTCAGCACGGCGGCCGAACTTCCCCGAATTGGGGACTCCCGGCCCACAATGCCGTACGCTCATTTCCAAGAGAGAAAGAAGGAAATTCGTACAAATATGTCATTTCTAGAAAACATTATTATTATTATTAATTATAAAGAATTGCGTGGTTTTCACCTCGATTTTACCTCCTACTTGTAACTTATCTACAGGAAGAGAACCATGCCATCCACAATGACGGTACAATGAGAGACCCTAAAATAGTCAAAATATTCCGTCCCCTCAGCGATAGAGAATTTCTTAAAGAGTGTTTTGTTGCTGCCACAACAATCTTGTGTCCAGAGACTCTTCCGCCCTCGGAATCAAGTCCTCTTTCACGGAGGACATTTTGGAGGTGCATCGAAGAAATGGCAAACGACATGGAAACACAACGGAATACATAGAAAGAAGGATCCTTTATTGTATGATTATGTGATAGCGGAACAAACACTGGCAGCAGTTACTTCTGTAAAATATCTGGGAGTATGCGTGCGGAACGATTTGAAGTGGAATGATCATATAAAATTAATTGTTAGTAAGGCGGGTGCCAGGTTGAGATTCATTGGGAGAGTCCTTAGAAAATGTAGTCCCTCAACAAAGGAGGTGGCTTACAAAATACTCGTTCGATCTATATTTGAGTATTGCTCATCAGCGTGGGACCCGTACCAGGTCGGGTTAACAGAGGAGATGGAGAAGATCCAAAGAAAAGAAGAGCGGCGCGTTTCGTCACAGGATTATTTGGTAAGCGTGATAGCGTTACGGAGAAGTTTAGCAAACTCCAGTGGCAGACTCTGGAAGAGAGGCGCCCTGCATCGCGGTGCAGCCTGCTGTCCAGGTTTCGAGAGGGTGGCGTTTCTGGATGAGGTATCGAATATATTGCTTCCCCCTACTTATACCTCCCGAGGAGATCACGAATGTAAAATTAAAGAGATTCGAGCGCGCACGGAGGCTTTCCGGCAGTCGTTCTTCCCGCGAACCATACGCGACTGGAACAGGAAAGGGAGGTAATGACAGTGGCAAGTAAAGTTCCCTCCGCCACACACCGTTGGGTGGCTTGCGGAGTATAAATGTAGATGTAGATGTAGAAAGATGAGACTAAATATTTATTTTCCTCTTTGCGTTTGTATGAAAGCAAGGACGTAACGGAAGGGGCTGAGATTGCTGTTTTTGTGAGAGGTGTTGATACTGAGTTCAGATTGATGGACGATCTCCTCGGTTAAGCGCCAATGCGCGATACAAGTACGGCTGCTGACATATATCCTTACTTAGGAAACATTATTCACAAAATGAACTTTGTTGGGAAAAACTTCCGGTGACTGCAACAGATGGAGCGAGTGTAATGACTGGTCAAGACTCTGGTGTTGTTGTTTTGATAAGGTTCGACGTGAAAATAGAACTTAACACTTCTTAGTAAGATTCCATGCATTAAGTTAATAGCTGTTTAATAGAAAGGAGCGTGGTCTTTGGCACTTTATGTCGGAATTGTATCAGTGACCGGGAAATTTGGTATTTTATTCTATTTTTCTTGATTCCTGTTTCGTCCCTTTTCCTCTACCACGACCCATTATCTGCTGAACCGAACGACAGAATCTGAAACATGTGCTGTTGCTTGTAGTTGCTGTCAAACTATGCAGCGTGTTGTATGCAGTGTATTACTTGGCGGCACTGCAATACTAATTATGACATTACGCACTGAGAATTTCTTTCTTTGTCACTATATTGTTCTTGCATCGAGCTGCAGACAGTCAACCGCTTTTCTATCGTCTGCTGGTTTCGTCTGAACGTGTGTACCTGCCTCCAGGTTTTCGAACGAAGCTGCAACGATATACTCACACTCAGAAGAAAGTAGAACATGAAATACGATCTGGTCCCATAGAGATAAAACACCAAAACTAAATTTCACTCACATGCAAACATAGGAAAACACCTTCGATGTTCTACAACCTAATAATTGACATGTAAAGCCTTATGTGACGAGCTCACGATTAAAACCAAGCACAATAGCGTAAATTCAATTTGCTTTTCTTCACGACAGAGTTGTTATAACCTAGAAGTTAAAACTTTTTTTTTCGATGACATTTTTTTGTAACACAGGAGTGATATTCAAGGATACTTACATTGACTGCAACAGATGGAGCTCTGGCAAAGATTGGTCAAATACTATCAATATCTTGTACTGTGTTGTAAGCATTCATTGCATTGTCGTACTGTAATACTGTAATAATTATGACAACGCAAAAAATACAAAAGTGACTACCAACTCGAACATCAGCTGACGATCGTGTATTATCGACAGTCTTCAGCACCGTTCGCGAGTGAGAGAATGCAAGCTGCTCTCACATCGTGACCGCACGGCGATACAAATGCCCACGGCGCCCGTAGGCAGCTCACGCGGCCAGTCATGGGGTAAACCTCATCTGTTCAAACGCACCACAGTGGCGTAGAGCAGGTCGAACGAGCAATGTGATACACACTCAGGTGACAAAGTCATGGGATATCGATATGTACATATACAGACGGTGGTGCTATCGCGTAGACAAGGAATAAAAGGGCAGTGCATTGGCGTAGCTTGTACTCAGGTCATGCATGTGAAAAGGTTTCCAACGTAATTATGGGCACACGACCGAAAGTAACAGACCTTGGACGCGGAAAAGCAGCTGGAACTAGACGCATGGGACATTCCATTTTGGATATCGTTAGGGAATTCAGTATTCCGAGATGCACAGTGTCAAGAGTGTGCCGAGAATACCAAATTTCAAGCATTACCTCCTACCACGGACAACGCAGTGGCTCATGACCTTCTCTTAACGATCGAAAACAGCGGCATTTGCGTATAGTTGTTAGTGCTAGGACACAATCAGCACTGCGTGAAATAATCGCAGAAATCTATGTTGGAAGTACGACGAACGTATCCGTTAGGACACGGCGGATAAATCTGGCGTTAAAGGGCTGTGCCAGCAAGCACCGACCGGAGTGTCTTTGCCAACAGCACGACATTGCCTGCAGCGCCTTTCCTGGCCTCGTAACCATATCGGTTGGACCGTGGACGACAGGAAAAAATGGTTCACATGGCTCTGAGCACTATGGGAGTTATCATCTGAGGTCATCAGTCCCCTAGAACTTAGAACTACTTAAACCTAACTAACCTAAGGACATCACACACATCCGTGCCCGAGGCAGGAATCGAACCTGCGACCGTAGCGGTCGCGCGGTTCCGGACTGAAGCGCCTAGAACAGTGGTCTGACCGTGGCATGGTCAGATGAGTCCCTTTTTTCAGTTGGTAAGAGCTGATGGTAGGGTTCGAGTGTGGTGCATACGCTACGCAGCCATGGGCCCAAGATTATCCATGAAGCATTCTGCAAACTGGAACCGGCTCCATAATGATGTGGCCTGTTTCAACATGGAATGGACAGGGTCATCTGGTCCAATTGAACCGATCATTGACTGGAACTGGTTATTTTCGGCTACTTGGAGGCAATCTGCAGCCATTCTTGGGCTTCATGTTCTCAAAGAAAGAAGAAAATTTTTATAGATTACAATGCGCCACAGAACCACAATTGTTCACGATTGGTTTGAAGAACAGTTTGTTCAGTCCGAGTGAATGATTTCACCACCCAGACCGACCGCCATGAATTCCATGGTACATTTCTCGGAAATAATCGAAGGTCAGTTCGAGCACTAAATCCAGCACCGGCCAACACCTTTGCGATTATGGACATACAGCATGGGTCAGATTTCTGCTGGGGTACTTCCAACGACTTATTGAGTCCATGCCACGAGAGTCGCTTATTACACCAGGAAGAAGGAGGTCCGACACGGTATCACTATGTTCTGAGGTATTCCATGACTTTTGTCAGCTCATTGTAGGACATTTGTCTTCTGACAAGTCGGCGAACTACCTTAAATCGGCTAGAAACCCAGCTACAGCGCACCCGAACTTCCTTAAATCGGCCTAAAAACCCAGCTATAGCGCACACACTATGCTAGAAACTTTCAATATTCTCTCGCTCTAATTTCGCAAGATGTTAGTCCTTGAGAAGAAATGAATACGACCTTTTTCACTGTTACCCGTTGCTTCTCCTTTCAGAAGGATAATCCTTGTCCCTGCACACACAGCTTCCTTCCTTCGACAGCTCCTTCATGTATTAGAAACATTCCACCTCACTGATCCCTTTCTTATTTAGGATATTTTATGTCGTTCCCTCAATTGGTTCCCCACACTCTTGCTGTCGAAAATATTTTGTAAAAGAATATCATGTCTATTAAGTGTCCATTGAGTTTTGATTGTGTTAGCCTGTAACTTTCAGCAATTATTTTTCTCTCCTATTTCTTACAGAACAATCTCATTCGTATTCTTGTTAGACCACCTAGCTCATGTGAACTTCCCCTAGAACTGAACTTTCCATAGCTTCGAGGTGAGCTTTCTCCTGCTTTGCTAACGTCCAGCTTTCCCATCCGCTTGTTAGGGCAATCCACAAAAAACGTCTTTCAGTTTACTGTTGTGCATAACTTCAGTGTCAGAAGGAAAAAATGACATCCATTGTTCCACATTAAGGTTGTCTTTAGCACACAAAGGGGTGCACAATGCTTCAACAAAAACATTTCATCACTTGCCCAGTGATATAAAATGTCTGTCAGACAGCAGAGTACAATTTGAAAACAAACTGAGAAAGTTTCTTCTTGACAACTCCTTCCATTCCGTAAAAGAGTTTCTATTATTGTAATGTGACAAAGATGGTGGGTAGGAATTGCTATCTCACACCTTCATATATAATTTTCCTTTTGGAAAAAATAGAAATGTTCAGAATGTAATTACATACACAAATTAATTTGCGACGTGAATGTGAAGTGACTCATTCTGCATCATTACGATTTGTCGTGTAAAATGATCGTGGAACGCATAACTAATTAACTAACTAGTGTGGAAACTGATGTTATTATTTAGTAGAAGATCATCATTATGTTGCAAGACGCTTTGTCCAGTGCTAGACTTTTGATTTTTTTCAGACCCCTTTGTTTTCCTCCACGTTGCTACCTGGGTAGTAAAATTTGGTTACTTCCTGGAGTTGCTCGCTGCCTGTTTTCATGTCTGTCTGACCTACACCTCCTTTGTTGTATGTAACCACGACTTTCGTCTTCTTAGTGTTTATTTCCCATTTTAGATTTGGTATCTCTTGCCTATTTTCATGTCAGTCTGACCTTCACCTCCTTTGTTGTCTGTAACCACGACTTTCCTCTTCTTAGTATTTATTTCCCATCTTAGATTTGGTATCTCTTGATTTAAGACCTTAATCACTTTATTTAGTTCTTTCTCTGAATGTGTCACCATTACTGTTCCGTCAGTCAATATGTACACAATTATTTTCATTTCAGCCATCTTTTCTTTCATTGTTGTTATGTTCTCCTCAATGAGCACATTAAATAAGTATGCTAACCCTCCTGAATTATGCTCTTTTTCTTGCTACACTTAATATTCAGTTAACCACTCTGGCTTTTCTATATAATCAACATTAATCTCCAGTCCTTCCAGTCAAGTTCTGCTTTTCTCATCGCACTTCTTATCAACCATATCAAATGCTTTTTGGATGCAATAATGCTATATATGTTTCTCTGTTTACTTCTAATCTACTTTCCAAAACTTAACATACTGCCAGCATTCTTTCTCTTGTTGCGTTTCCTGATCAATCCGTACTGATAATTGGCTAATATCCAACCTATTTTGTTTTCAATCCACTTTTTAACTACTGACAGTAATAATATTGATACGTGTCACACAAGGGCTAGTGTTCTGTAACTCGTACTGTCTTTGAATTTGACCTCTTGGGGAACGCAATAGCTCTACTTTTTGTGACGTCAGGGACTATGACATACATTTTAATTAGCACACTAAGCAACATGCTACAGATGTTGTCTCTACTTCTTTGAAGGCGCTCTACAAAGATGTCATACATACTGGTAGTTTTATTTGAATTTAGTCTCTTTAGTCCAATGAAGAACTCTTCCTTCGTTATAGGTGATCCCTTACTGGTTTCATCAAATAGTTATTCACTTTAAATATACTCATCTAAATTTTAAGTTTCAGAATCCAGGTACAGGCCCCCAATATACTCTTCCATATGTGACTTACTTCTCCGATTGCTTATTTCTGTGAGACAGTAAAACATAGACGGAAATAGGTGCTGTTAGGTTAGTACAGTCATCAGAAAATACTAATCCTGTTTTAGTGCCTCAGGTAGTATGTAACGTCACTGAATGCTTTTAGACGCTTTGCTTTTTCATTATAGTATACATCAACGGCATGATTGCTGACTGTAATGAATTCTTCACTGAGTTCTAATTAAATGAGCTTTGCTAATTTCAGTCCTTTAATTTAAACAGTGCTTGTGTTTTGGTATATTTAGAGAAAACACACGACTTTTTCTTCGGTTTGGAAGTTGGAGTCCAAGACAGCAAAAAAATGTAAATGTCTTACGGCACTGCTAGGAGGATATCCCACATGTTGGGTTCAGTCGCCGGTCGGAAGGTTTGTTCTTCCTCGCTGCATATTGTTCAAAAATGTTCAAACGTGTGTGAATTCCTAAGGGACAAAACTGCTTAGGTAATCGGTCCCTAGACATACACACTACTTAAACTAACCTATGCTAAGAACAACACACACACCCATGCCCGAGACAGGACTCGAATGTCCGACGGGAGGGGCGGTGCATACCGCGACATGACGCCTCAAACCGCGTGGTCACTCCGCGCGGCCTTGCATATTGTTCCCTTCCCTTGCAGATATGACACAGTTGTATGTGCTTTTGTAGGGTGTAGCTGAGTGTACTATTTCCATAAATCGTTTTAGAGTGAATATTAGAATGTATTTTTCGTCACGTGCGTAGGTTCTCAGTCACAGTTTGTTAAATGTCCCTCTTCTCATTACTGTTCTGTCGACATGCCGTGAAACACTAATGGCAAACCTGTTTCTCGTAACTTCATTCCTCTACAAGTAATGATGTCATTGGCTGCGCAATTATGGTTTTATCTCGGTCGTTTACGCGCAACAAGAACTGTCCTGTTACGCTACTTGTAGAACGGCATTTGGTCGCTTCTTACTGCGTCATGTCGTGTCTTGAAATGCCTCAGTATGGCTGCGGTATGGCTGCTAGCGAGGAAGACTCAGCTTTTTCCATGATGAGTAACTAGACTGATCTTTTGCAGATGACAGTAAACGATCTGTCCCGTATAGTTTTCCTGTGCCGAGGCTGCTCTTTCTCACCGTTCTTACCTCTGCTGGTGGCTCACCTACAAAAAGAACTACACTGGCCTGTTGGAAACATTATGACCAACATTGTACTGTGAGAATGAATGCTCCTAGGTCACAAGAATAACGTGTGACGTGGTACAGAATGGTTCAGGAAATGAACCGTGAAATTAGAGAAACAAATTCCTTAACTCAGTGGAGAGACCATAGCAAAAAGTACCACATCAGACCTGAAGTGGAGCAATTCGTCGCTTACTCTCTGCTGGACATCTATAGCGGTCCTATTTGTCGAATATTAAGACAGTACCATGAGCCCACCAGCAGGCATACAGTTTCGAATGCACGTGCCTCTTCGAAGGTAGTGAGACTTACAGACATTCATTATTTGTTTGCTGTAACGTCTGTTCTTTTATTAAAGTTCTGAAACTGACTTTACGTATACGATAGAATTATGCTTTCTGTAATGTCTTAATCAAACGATATTTGAAACACAATGCTTTACGAGAAAGTAAATTAGTCCTGTGGTCTAGCATTGTATGCTTACTACAAGGGAGACGCAGCTCTGGTAATTCATATCGCTTTCATCGCATATTTCGATTTCGGAGGGGAAGAAGAAAAATAACATCAATGTCTTTTGAACCATTATGCTGGTAAGACTTAAATATTTGTTCGGAGGCACTAAAAAGCTCATATTCTCGTCATCATTACAAAAGCACTGACATCATTATTTCCTTATGTTTGATATTCCTGCTAATAGATGTTAATGTTACAGTTTAGTATTTTTTTATTGTTTTGAGATGCGTAAAGAAAGAACGTCATTATAGCATGCTGTAATTTTCTAAATAAATTGTAACCAGTATCAATAGATGTTCAATAAATTTCATTTCTGTGATTATTAAGATTTTTCTTTGTTTATTTGGCCAAAGATATAATTTCACTTTTTCAATTAATTATGTATTAAGGCAATATTGCTGTACCTTTACAGGTTGTCCGACCTACAAGTTCAGAAGAAAAACAGGAACTTGGAACAATATCTATTTCACGTAGTTTGCTGAAAAATCTAGTGAACAGTCTACTATCAGGAATTAGACGTGTCGGAAAACCGTGCGTACTACCTGTGTATTCTTCGTTAGTGTATATGTGGGGCATTTCAGCCAGCCCTTGTACAGACTTTGTTAACCGATGCTTCTCTCTTCACTCTCACTCCCTCGCAGTATTTCACTCACAATATGCCATAGGCAACTGCCCCTTCAATGTGCTAGCTCAATGACAGAAAGACATCCGGAGAAAAGCGACTGACAGCAACGAGGTAGGTTGGGTTGGAATAAAACGTCAAAGAGGTTTAGTGGTTAATAACTACAGTGTTACCAGTATTCTGAATACTATTTACCAAATGTACAGCAGAGTAATAAATGAAAGGCTACGAAATATCACGTATGTAGTTTTGATGGAGGAATAAGCAGGTTTCCGGAAAGAAAGATCATGCGTAGCCGATGTTTTCGCACTGAAAAAGTTAATTCAAAGGAGAAGAGAATTTGACCTAGATACTCGCCTAGCATTTGTGGATTATATAAAAAAATAAAAAATAAAAATAAAAAAATAAAAAAAGACATTGGAGAGAATTCACAGAGATAACGTATGATCAATCACAAAAAGTAAGGAATCCCTGAACATCTGACATAAGACACAGAAAGCCTATACAGGGACACCAGAATTAGAACTGACACGGGTTAAACAGATAACACCTGAAACAGAAACAACTCAATGACTGAAACAAGGTTGTAGCTTGTCAAGTACATTACTGAACATGTATGTAGATCAAATGATAAGAAACTGAAAAGAGACAGAAAATCATCAGGCAAAAATATTGGGAGGAGAAAACGATTATCAGTATGTTATTCGCTAACGATCGAGTTATCATAGAAGACAGTGAAGATAAATTACGGATGGCAGTACGTAAGCTGAATGAGATACGTGCAAGCTACATTGTGCATATTATTACTATTATAACGATTGTTCCCCTTTAGGAGAGCGATTGAACTTGAATTCATAATTTAATCTTCGGATATTTTTCTTCTTTGCTTCCCAGAACCTCCTCATCCTCTCAGAATGCTCCTTCTTCCGTTCCTCTGTCCATTTTTTACCAGGCTCACGCGATGTTCTTTCCCCAAACTTCACACTTGTGATTTTATGCCGGCACTCGGTGCGATCTTCGAGATTTTTTATGTTGATCTGCTGTAGATCCCTCTGGACTTCTTTCAGCCATTCTGTGCCACATTTACTCCTTGTTATAATATTGAATAATTTCTTTGCTGTTCTGGAGTCTTCCATCCTGTAGATGTGTGTATAAAAATTGGCTCGGCGCTTTCTGATTTCATCTGTTACTACGTTGATCTTTCTATAGAGTTCGTTTTGTGGTCTCTTCATCCAAATGCCATTTTTGTTGATTGGACCGTAAATCTTCCTGAGAATTTTTCTTTCTTGCTTTTCTATTTCCTTAATTTTCGAATGACCATCAATCACCATTGTTTCAGCTGCATAGATTGCTTCTGGAAGAATCACTGTTGTATAGTGCCTTAATTTTGCGCCTGTCGAAATGCACTTTTTGTTGTAATGCGTCCATGTTAGCTTGTAGGCCTTCTGGAGGTTGGTGATTCTTTGTTCATTGGCAATTCGGTTTAATCCTGAGGACTGTATAGTTTCAGTGAGGTATTTAAAATGGCAGACTTGTGCAATTTTACCATATTTTGTTATTAAATGGGATTTATTTTCTGGCTGCCATTACATATATTGGGTTTTTTCATAAGATATCTGTAGTCCGGTTTTTTCTGAAATTTCATGTAGTTTTTCCACTGCGTGAATCGCTTCTGTTCTGTTATTGGTGATAATTGCAATATCGTCAGCGAAAGCAAGGCACTTGACTTTAATTCGGTTCTCTTTCTTGATACCAATTTGGATACCCTTTATGTGAGGTTCCCATTCTTTGATTATCTTTTCTAGAACAATATCGAAAAGGATTGGGGATACTCCGTTCCCCTGTCAGACTCCAGATTTGATTTCGAAGGGTTCTGATACTTCGCCCATGAATTTCACTTTGGCCGTTGTTCCTGTGTGCCTGTTCTGTGATTTTTCGTGTCTTTCGGTCGATCCCGAATTCTTCCATGACTTTAAACAGGGTTCCACGGTCCACTGAATCATATGCTTTCATGAAGTCGATGAATGTAACTACTGTGTTTCTGCATTTCCTCATTTGTCATATTGCCTTTAAGCACCAGATCTGTTCCGCACATGAGCGTCCTTTTCTGAATCCGGCCTGGTATTCACCAATTAGTGTATCTGCTTGGGATTCTACCCTGTTTAAAAGTGCTTTGGAAAGGATTTTGTAAGCGACTGGGAGCAGGGAAATTCCTCTGTAATTGTTCATGTCTGTCTTGTCGCCCTTTTTGTGTAGCGGGTGAATTAGAGCGCATTTCCAGTCCTCTGGTATCTGCTCCGTTATCCATATGTCTGACATTACACGGTGTAATTTCTGCATAAGTATAGGATCGTTTAGTTTCCAGAACTCAGCAATGATCCCATCTTCTCCTGGTGCTTTGTTATTTTTCAACTGCTTGACTATCTCCATAATTTCTCCAAGATCCGGGGCATGTGAGTCTGGGTGTGTGAATACTGGAGAAGAGAAGACAAGTTTTTCTTGGGGTGGTTCGCAGTTGAGGAGGGAACTGAAATATTGGGCTAAGATTTTGCAGTTATTTTTCGTGTTGGTTTCCAAAGAGCCATCGGGTTTCTTGAAGCACAAGCTAGGCGCTTGGTATCCCTGTAAGTTTTCTCTGAAAGTCTTATGAAAATTTCATGTATTATTTTTGATGAAATCCTGCTGGATTTCAGAGAGTCTGTTGTTGTCATATCCCCATTTTTCTTTTCTAATTATTTTTGAGGTCTGTTTTTGAGTTTTAAGAAAGTTCTCCCAGTTTTCTTCAGTTTTGTGAATGCTAAATTTTTTCCATGTAGTTATTCGGTTGTCGACTGCCTCATCACAGGTTGCATTCCACCAGCGATGTTTCCTGTTGCGAGGGGGTTGTCCTAATTTGAGGGCTTCCTGAATTTTCTCTGTTAGTTTCTTTCAGTCTGTTGATTTTTCTTGATTAATTTGCATGATGATTTTTTCTTTGTTGAGTTGCAGATATTCCGGATTGTGTATATATACATAAACAAAACTAAAACCATGGCCGTTTTAGGTATTAACCCAGCATGAACAAAAATAGTCCTCAGTAACAAACTGATAGAATAGGCAGCCCATTTCAAGTATTTTGAATGTGACATATCATGTCATCAAGACATGGATATATAGGGAAAAACTAATATTTACCCACGTGTATGTGGCACAGTACGGAAGACACTTAAGGGTTAAACAAGGAAAGAGAAACAACTGCAATTTTATAATGTAATGGTAGTTTCCACTTTATTATATGAGGCGGAAAGTTTGACGCCAAGACAAAGATTTACGGGAACTAGAACCATCAAAAATGAAATCTCTAAGAACTGTGAATGGCTGCACTAAGGAAGACAAAATTAGAAACGAAGTAATTGGGGAGGGATTAAGGATGCAATCAATAACCCAAAGGCAATCCAGTACACAGAAAAATGGACAGAACATGTACTTCACATGTCACCATCAAAGCTTCCTATACTAGCCATAGATAACAAAACAATGAAGCAAGAGAAGCGTGGGAAGTGCGAGGAAGTGATGGTGAGATCGAAACAGGCTCTAAGCCTAGCCCAGAAGACGGAGAAGAAGAAGTGTAAAGGAAGAAGAGATATTAAAAAATAAATGCATGTCTGCACCTCAGTCCACCTCTTGCTTCATTCCTTCGCTAACGTGTCCTTCCCCACTTACTTGGAAGTGAAAATGATGACTCTCAGAGCCAGAAATGCTACGCAGGTCAACAGCTCGTCAGAGTTTGCGCCACAAACTTTATCATGAAAGAGTGTTTTTAGCTGGATATGGCATACTGCGGACAGAAAGAGCATTTGTCCATCCTCTACATTCCCAAGTCCAATGATTACCATACTGACCCCTTGAAGACAGAAGATAAAAGCCAAGAGAAAGAACCGGCCGGGGTGGCCGAGCGGATCTAGACGCTGCAGTCTGGAACCGCGCGACCGCTATGGTCACAGGTTCGAATCCTGCGTCGGGCATGGATGTATGCGATGTCCTTAGGTTAGTTAGGTTTAAGTAGTTCTGAGTTCTAGGGGACTGATGACCATAGCAGTTAAGTCCCACAGTGCTCAGAGCCATTTGAACCAAGAGAAAGAAGAACAAAGACAAGCTGAATATGGCATGCCCGAAAAAGTGGACCCTCTTCCATGGCGAATTGAGGTCATTATATTATGAAGGCTAAAGGAGGTGTTACATCATGTTCGTGTGATGTCTCCTGGGCAAGACCGGTGTGCTGAAGATTTCATCCCATCTCTTACTATAATGAACATGACACAGCTGCATATATATACAGAAATAAATAACTGATGGATGAAACCATGCGCAGGCGAATCACTTTTAGTTAGACTTCATGCCTCCAAAAAGAGAGTAGTTAGTTTAAAAAAAAAATCGAGCTCACAAAAAAGCAATATGTTGCGAGGCTGGCAGGGTAGCGATGTGTTGAAACTGCGCGGTCAGCTACTGTGTGTGTATCAAGCGCAGCGGTAACGATAATTATTAATGGTTCGTGTCGATGCGACGCGTCCCGCCCCCACCACGGCTAACAATCAATCAGAACGCCCTCGGCGGCGACAGGATGAGCGTCAATTAATCTCAATTGGCAGCTGCGCTACGGCGCCGTTTAATAGCGCGACTCTGTCCAGCCCTCCCCCCTCCCCTCCCCGCAAGCCCCTGCCTCCCTCACACCCCCGCCGCCCACGCAGCCAGCCCAACAGCCGATCCGCCCGCATGCCGCCGCCAACCGCGGGCGCAGTCACACTCACACGCACGCCCTCACAAACGATGCCCGCCGCCGCTCGCGCGCGCTTCAAAATAAACACCGGGGCAATTCATACTGCTTTAAACTGTCCCACTGACAGTTAACGAATGACTGAATTGTTTCCGTATACCGGTATTAAAAATACTCCGTCCCGGCAGCCGGTGGTTTATGAGCTGGCGCCACGACCCACATTGATTTGGAAGCGCGCGCGGTTTTGCGGTCGCGTCCGTGTTTTGCCATCTCTTCCCCTGGCATTTCGCTTTTTTTTAATTTTTGTTTACCCCATCTCGGCTTTAATTATTCGTGCTTCCTGAAGCTCGAAATGTTTCGCTGTTCCGTATTTAGCTGTCGCATGAATGATAGGAGGTACTTCAAGAGTATGAAGCATTACATAGTTTTACGGGCCGGAGCATTTTGTTCCAAAATAACCCCAGCGAGAATCAGCCTTAAAAAAAGAGGAAGACTAGAGAGTGAGTCTTTCACACATGTTTAAATAGCGGCGAAGCTATTTTGCTGTACAAGGCGATACTGTTCCAGCTCTCAGACATGAAACAAAGTTCATGTTAATGACTTCCTCCTTTTCCACTTAATAAAAGAACTTCATACTAAGAATGAGAATACAAACTGTACCCAGAATTAATCGTTCACTCTTCAGTAATGCATCCGCTGTTCAAGAACTTCCCGACGGATCGAAGTTCCAGCCTAGAACCTTCCGTTTTTGGAAAGTAGGTGAGATGTTTGCAGAAATAAACCTGATATGGGCGGTATAGCTCCATGTTTGGGAAGAGGGAGAGATGTTTGCAGAAATAAGTCTGATATGGCCGGTATAGGTCAATCGGTGGGTTTCAATGCAAACTACAGTATGTATGCTCTCCACTATTTTTATATTGACAGTTGTCATTTACGAGCCCTGCGGAATTTAGGGCAATTTTGAAAGTTGTTTGTTCTCTTTCGGGGCAAACTACAGTACGTATACTCTACAATATTTTTCTATCGATATTTGTCATTTACGATCCAAACGGAATTTGAGGCATTTTTGTCAGTTGTTTCTTCTCTTTCGGGGCAGTTCTGAGTGCGCTGCGTTTGTCGGTGTGTGAGTGAATCCCAGTCCTTGGACATCTGGCTTTCAACGAACTGGTTATGTATTAACTGTCTAGTTAATTTCGCCTGTGAGTATGGCTTATTTTTCTACGTCAGAGAAGGAAGTCTTAAAACTGTCTGCTGGTTAGACTTACGTAAACGCTACTCCGTTTTTTTTGTTCACTTTTGCTGTCATCGATGCCCAAAAATATAGGCAAAAAAGTCTTCCGCACCACGTGATCTATGAAGACGGAGAGTGGTTCGGCAGTCGCACTCTGCCTTCGCTAGTTTTGCTAACATGGCGTGGCACCTTTCCTTATGTTACACGAATTATTCTCGCTCTCTGGCGACAAATTAGCTTGAATCAAAGAGCTTTTCCGAAAAGTATGCAGTGGAGGGAAACACTTGTCTGATGACGAGATAGAAGAAGAAACAGGAGTGCGATAGGAGATCCAGTATTACAATCAGAATCTAAAAGGGCTTTATATGACTTAAGATCAAATAAGAAAGAAGGAACAGATAACATTTCATCGGAATTTCTAAGAGGATGTTGCAATATAACTACTATTTACGTTGGAGTGCAGAATGTATGAGACTGGCGGTATACCACCAGACTTTCGGAAAAACGTCCTCCACACAGCTGCTGAGGTAGCAAGAGCCGACAAGTGCAAGAATTATCACGCATCCACGCATCACGCAGCTCACGCAACTAAGTTTCTGACAACAATGGTATACAGAAAAATCGAAAAGAAAATTGAGGATGCAATAGACGACGATCAGTTTGACTTCAGAAAAGGTACTGGCACCAGAGAGGCAGTTCTGACACTGTGGTTTATAATGGAGGCAAGACTGAAGAAAAATCGAGACTCATTCATTGTATTTGTCGACTTGGAAAAAGAGTTCGACAGTATAAAATGGCGCAAGATTTCGAAATCCTCAGAAAAATATGGGTAAGCTATGGCGAAAGACGGGTAATATACAATATGATCAACAACGAAGAGGGAACTATAAGACTGGATGTCGAAGAACAAAGTGTTCGGGTTACAAAAGGTGTAAGGTGGGTATGTAGTCTTTTGTCCTTATTGCTCAAGCTATACATCGAAGAAGCAATGAGGGAAATAAATGAAAATTTCCAGAGTGGCATTAAAATACAGGGTGAAAGGCTATCACTGATAAGTTTCGCCGATGACATTGCTACGCTCAGTGAAAATGAATAAGAACTAGAGGATGTGTCGGGTGAAATCAATAGTCTAATGGGACTGGATTGAGAGCAAATCGAAGAAAGATGAAAGTGATGCACAGTAGCAGTAATGAGAACAGCGAGAAACTAGGCATCACGATTGATGATTACAAAATAGATGAAGTTAAGGAATTCTGCTACGTACGCAGCAAAGTAACTCAAGACGGACGGAGCAAGGAGGACATAAGAAGCACACTAGCCCTAGCAAAAAGGGCATTCCTGACCAAGAAAAGTCTACTAGTATCAGACAAAGGTCTTAATTTGAGGAAGAAATTACTAAACTATATATTTGGAGCACAGCATTGTATGGCAGTGAGACATGAACTATGGGAAAACCGGAAAGGGAACAGAAGCATCTGAGATTTGGTGCTACAAAAGAATGTTGGAAATTAGGTGTGCTGACAAAGGAATGAGGAGGTTCACGGCGGAATCGGCGAGGAAAGGATCATATGAAAGGTACTGACAAGAAGAGGAACACACCCGCCAGGGTAGCTGAGCGTCCTAACGCGCTGCTTCCTGGACTCGGGTAGGCGCGCCGGCCCCGGATCGAATCTACCCGGTGTATTAACTCGAGGACCATTGTGCCAGCCAGCCTGGATGTGGTTTTTAGGCGGTTTTCCACAACCCGCTAGGTGAATACCTGGATGGTCCCCACCTTCCGCCTCAGTTACACGTGCCGCAGACATTTGAAACACGTCTACACTATTTTACGATTTACACTAGGCGCAGACAGTTGGGGTACCCTGATTCCGTCCTGGGGGTTTCGGGGTGGCGGCAGGAAGGGCATCCAGCCATCCCTAACACTAACACTGCAAAATCCGTTGTAACCACGCCGACCCTGCGATCGCTGCGGGACTATGGCGTAAGCGAAAGAAAGAAAGGAAGACTGACAAGAAGAGGAACAGGATGATAGGACAACAGCTGAGACATCACGAAATAACTTCCATGGTACTAAATGAAGCTGTTGAGGTTAAAAACTGTAAAGGAAGACGGAGATAGGAATACAGCAAATAATTGAGGACGCAATAAAAAGGTGAATCTGGGTGGGAATTCTCATAACAGAATAAGAGAGCTAGTGCAGACGATTTTCACTTTATTACCGGCACCACCACTATCAGAGCAAAGCCCGTACACACACAGCTATTGCTAAGAGCGAGTTAACACCACCAAAGATATTCTACTAGCAGGCGCTCTCACTGCTGACCAAAGACTCCTTCTCCCTTGCTGTGGTTATCGATGGTGGAGTTGCGACAAGTGCACACAGATTCGGCGATATAGGTGCGAAATTTCACGTGGGATTAATATTTTCAATTCGTTCACAGTCAGAGATTTTCGGCCACATTTGATCGCTACACCCGATATACAACTGTAGGGGTGCGAATCTTTGTTAAACAGGAAAGACGTGTAAAGCAATTAAATGTGCAATGTCTCCACGAAACTATTATTTAGTAAACAATAATACCATATCGAAATTCTTACCTTATTTATAGCTCACAAATCAGCTCCTCCATTCTTATAAATCCCTTGCAGAATTTCGGCAACTTTAAGCACTTAGAATCACATTGTGTCCATTTTTACGTAACTTTCCTCTGAATTTTGGTACTTGGGTTGTCGAATCCTTACTTTCATGCATTCACTGTAGAGTAGAACTCACGCAAACCTTATATTCTTCTCCCCTCTTCAGTCTTCTTTGAGCTCATTTTACCCAGATATTAACACTTCTGGGAGTCTCACCCATACAACAGAAATATACATGTACTACAGTTATACACATACAAATCTACAGATTTCATATACTATAGGTTAACACTGAAGGTGGCAGGGGTAAAATACAGGGAGCGAAAGGCTATTTACAAATGTGTGCAGAAACCAGATGGCAGTTATAAGAGTCGAGGGACATGATATAAGAGTCGAGGGACATGAAAGGGAAGCAGTGGTTGGGAGGGGAGTGAAACAGGGTTGTAGCCTCTCCCCGATGCTATTCAATCTGTATATTGAGCAACCAGTAAAGGAAACAAAAGAAAAGTTCGGAGTAGGTTTTAAAATCCATGGAGAAGAAATAAAAACCTTGAGGTTCGCCGATGACATTGTAATTCTGTCAGAGACAGCAAAGGACTTGGAAGAGCAGTTGAACGGAATGGACAGTGTCTTGAAAGGAGGGTATAAGATGAACACCAACAAAAGCAAAACAAGAATAACGGAATGTAGTCGAATGAAGTCGGGTGATGCTGAGGGAATTAGATTAGGAAATGAGACACTTAAAGTAGAAAAGGAGTTTTGCTATTTGGGGAGCAAAATAACTGATGACGGTCGAAGTAGAGAGGATATAAAATGTAGACTGGCAATGGCAAGGAAAGCGTTTCTGAAGAAGAGAAATTTGTTAACATCGAGTATTTATTTAAGTATCAGGAAGTCGTTTCTGAAAGTATTTGTATGGAGTGTAGCCATGTATGGAAGTGAAACATGGACGATAAATAGTTTAGACAAGAAGAGAATAGAAGCTTTCGAAACGTGGTGCTACAGAAGAGTGCTGAAGATTAGATGGGTAGATCACATAACTAATGAGGAGGTACTGAACAGAATTGGGGAGAAGAGGAGTTTGTGGCACAACTTGACCTGAAGAAGGGATCGGTTGGTAGGACATGTTCTGAGGCATCAAGGGGTCACCAATTTAGTATTGGAGGGCAGCGTGGAGGGTAAAAATCGAAGAGGGAGACCAAGAGATGAATACACTAAGCCAACTGAGAAGGATGTAGGGTGCAGTAGGTACTAAGAGATGAAGAAGCTTGCACAGGATAGAGTACCATGGAGAGCTGCGTCAAACCAGTCTCAGGACTGAAGACCACAACAACAACAACAACCACAACACTAATTACAGAAAAAGGAAACAGCACATATATAAATAAAGCCACCAGGAAAATTCCATTTCAAGGTGTCGCTGACTGCTGATCTGCGGAATTTTTCATTGCCTCGCCGTCCGAGATGTCTCCATTCATCTTCGTCCGCAAACATTCACTGCTCGGAGAGTTCGTGCGGTCGGCCCAACTGAGCAGAGGTGGACAGTCAGGGCCGCCAACTGTGCCAGCGCCGCGCCGCTGGAGTCTTTGCTCTCCACTGGAGACCTACCTTCAGACAGTTCCTCGTCAACCACTTGAAGTACATCACACAACAGCATTCGGGGGCCGATATGAAGTGCTGCACAAATTAACCACCCGGCCTGCTCAAGCTACTCGGAGACGTACTACACAATAATTGTTTTATTTGTAACACAAATCAATAATCTATATTTTATTTTAATGCTTCTCTTTCCCCATTAAGCACACTTCTTGACGTAATTTTTGATAGCTGCTTGTGTACCTTCAGCTTTCTGGCACCCACCAATCATTATAGTTGTTCGGTTGTTATATTTGTCTGAGTCTTTGGACAGTGCTGCCCTCCCTGGAAGCATTTGCACATGATGCACAGTGGTCAGTGGGCCACCCCTCCAAGGGCGCCTAACGGTACACTCGCCGAGTGGCGGGAGAGATTTGGCAGTGTCGGTCTGGCAGTTGTCCTCAGCTCGTGGCCGCGTGGGCCATGTAAACGGCAAAGATGTATATTTTGGATATTAACTTACCTATGAGTAATAAGCGATTATCTCAACTCTCGTATTTCATTACAGTCTGAATGGACTCGATCCATTATACAGTCCTCTTCAATTCATGGTCCTCCGCTACACGTACGTTTTCGTCTGCGGACGCTAACAATAGTGGCAGATAGGGCACAAGGATCCCAACACGATATTTGCATTCATTTAGTTCTATAGAAGAATAAAACCACAACATTCCTTAAAATTAAGTAGTATTTAAGGACCACCGAGAGTTGCTGATGAAATAAACCTCTATCGCAATTTTGTCATATGACGACATGATGGAGACCGTGGCTGTTGTTTGAAGACAAATGTTGATGGTGTTCGGACAGCAACCAGCCACAAATTTACTTTCAGTTCCTTTATTCAAACATATGTTTGTAAGCTCTTTGTATGTATCCAAACATGTGGTGCGTGATAGAAATCTTCTCAGTGACAAATCTAAAGTGTTCAGTGAGAAAAATTTACGTGCACAAAAGAATGCAGTGGGAATGTATTTACGTCTGGTGGTCGAATGTTATGGAAACAAACACTCCAAACCGAAATTTCACGAGAGTTAATCTGTAAAAAGCGCACCACATGTCATAAAGAAAGCGTGTAAACCGTCTCAGGATGATTCACAACGATTCGAAACCGGTAACGGTACGCTTTGAATAAAGGAACTTGTAATGGTACTTGAATTACGTAACCATTACGGCACCTCACCTCAACCTCTCGATATCAGCAATATTCTACTGTGTTTCTGTAAAATAGTTAAGATATTTCTATGACAACATTCAGATTTGAATTAATTAATGTAGAGGTACTTTGATACATCGATATGTTTATATTGCAATGATATTATTCTTATGTGTCTTCTTTCTTTTATCACTATGAACTTTGTCGTACTTGTAACTCTGATTTTTGGGCGCTTAAACGGTTATTAGGGAGTCAAGTCTTGGTCGTCATGTTGAAAAGACGCAAATTGTAGTCAGTTTGTGAAATATGAACTTTAACAGGGGAGAAGATATTTTCAAGTATGTTTTATATTGTGAAGTGATGATGCAACAAAAGTCATAAAAAAGAAGTGTAACTTATATTCGAAGTGCTGATTACTTTCTTACATCACCATTGTCTTAACTTGCAAAGTTTAATCTTCAAGAATGATTTATGAAACACATCTATAAAACTTTTGAATATACCAGAATAACACCTAGGCCTCTTTGCATTCGAGCTTGGAATCATCACTACCTAGATTTTCGACGATTGAACCATGAGTTCACAACGAGACCAGCGTGGGAAACACGAAAAGATGAGTGCCTAGTTTATCCATTATTTCATGAAATGACTTTATTAACTGTGCTCTAATGACACCTGCCACATAATATAACTTTGTTGTTGCACGAAAATGCAATTTTTAGCAGCTTGAGCAATGCTACAATCATAATTAATTTTTGACCTTTGTTGTGGTAGGGTTGTTAGAAACTGAAAGTAAATTAGTGGCTGGTTGCTGTCCCAACACCATCAACAAAACCTTTATCGGCTGGCCGCTGTGGCCGAGCGGTTCTAAGCGCTTCAGTGTGGAACTGCACGACTGCTACGGTCGCAGGTTTGAATCCTGCCTCGATCATGGATGTGTGTGATGTCCTTAGGTTAAGCTAGGTTTAAGTAGTTCTAAGTCTAGGGGTCTGATGACCTCAGATGTTAAGTCCCATAATGCTTAAAGCCATTTGAACCATTTGAAATAAGCCTTTATTTTCTATCAGTTTCGGTCAACCAATAATCATCAGAAAACATAAAACTATTAAGTTTAACCCGTATGCTATTACTCTTACTGTGGCTGCAGAAAATAAACGGCATAAGCAGCTCGTGATAGTTCTTACGTATTACCTACTTCAATATTTACGAGATGAGGTCCACCACCTGCATCAAATGTAGGCAAAATAAATGGTTATACCACAGAAAATATCCTTGCTGACAGTACATTTGCAAAAATGGATTCATTGTCTCAAGTTTGCTCCAGGAAGGAAGGAATTGGCTCTGATCTTTACGATTTCGAATCCCGTGCATTATCCACTTCTGGAGTACTATCTCACCCGTGAGGGTGTGGGTTTGTGAAGTGTTACTACAAGAGAAGTGCAGCGGCAATTACAGTGATTTTAGTATATGGGGCAGAGCAATTTTATTGAAAGAGAATGATCAAACTTTGTGATATGCTTGTGGATAAGAGCGTGAATTAAAAAGAAGGTAGGCTACTACAGATCGTAATACGTCTTTGTGTTACGCTTAAGTTAAAAAACCTACATCTTTACACTCCCTTTGTATAAAAATGGAAGGAAAATAATTGTTTAATATCCCGTCCATGGCGAAAATGGGTCCTAAGCTACGACTGTATGGGGATGGGGTGAGAATTCGGCCTGATAATTTCAAAGCAGTCACGCAGATATTGACAACTAATCCTCAGCACTCCATCTAACGTGTGTTAGTCTAACGAACAAAACGATAAAACTGCGTTAACTATGCACTTCCATTCACTGAAGTGTCTTACAACTATACTCTCTTTCATTTTTAACTGACAAAGTGTATCAATTTGCTGCATTAACAGTAAATGTTATAGCATATTATAACATTAAAATACCTTGACAAAACATTAACAAACTACACGAAATAGGACTAGAATTTCTGAATCAGAAGGTGAATGAAAGATGATTTAGATTTTCTGCAATTATACTAGGGGAAACTGCATGCAAGAATATACATCTTTCTGTACTTGGATAATGATCGTGAATTTGGGGTCCTCATCAAACCACCATGTAAGAGGGCATGGAAGTAGTTTAGATTCATGTTACAAGGCTGGAATGAAGACAGTATAGCCTATAACAATAGCTGCTAGATGGCTACTTGTGGGACTCTTGGGATGAAAAGTGATATTGTTCTTACAAAACCTTGTTCGATAAATGTAGGCAACTGATGTTCGACGTGGACTGTTCACTACCCACTTTTACTGCATCCACTCTGTTATTAGTGTAACGGTCACGAGAATTATCTAGAAGAAATGAAGGTGTACAAAATGGGTACATATATTGTTCGCTGCTTCTGTGTCAACAGAATTTGACAGTAGCTTATATTAGGGAAAAGTACAAGTGTCACACATTTTGCATTAGCTGGCACAGTGTCCCTGAATTAGAAGTTGAAAGAGCAATCGATTCTGTTCTTATGCACACAGTAACATATGTACACAGGTATAAATTAGACCTATAAAACTTCCTCTGGGGCATTATTGTTCCTGTCGTTGCTTTAGGTGGTAGCGTCTTCAATCCAAAGATTGAATTCTTACAGCTCTCCAAGGTATTCCATGTTGGGCGCCTTCTCATCTTTGGATATCTGCTACTATCTACATCCATTTCAACCTATTTACTGCATCAAGATTGGCTCTCCCTCTACAATTTTTGTCCACTAACACTTCTGCGGGTTACCAAACTATTTCTTGATGGCACAGGATGTATCCTATCAAACGATCCCTTATTTTAGTAGTACCTACCTATCTAATCTTCAGCACCTTCATACAACCCCACATTGTCTCTACAAGATATTATAATTATCCCCATCCTTCGGGTTGGACGACATTTTTCGGCATGTTATCTCATATCCACTGAGACAGCGATATACAATTTCACTGTCGACATAATAGAGTCTTTAAATAGTAAAATGTCACCAGTAGGAATATTCTGTGACATATCCAAAGCATTTGATTGTTTGAAACATGACGTTATGTTAGAGAAATTACAATTCTGTGCTATAAATGGAACAGCAATGAGTGGTTTAAGTCATATCTATAGGACAGGAAGCAAAAAGTCTCTTTATATGCTTCAAGTGAGTCAAAGGAGTTTGCCATTTCATCTAACTGGGGTGAAATTACATTAGTTGTTCCACAAGGTTCGATCATGGGTCCCCTCGTGTTCTTGATATATGTGAATGACTTCCCTTCTTATGTGAAACAAGATGCTGAACTGACACTGTTTGCTGATGATCCAAGCATAATTATTAATCCAGTAAAAGAAAGTCCGAGGTAAAATGATACAAATAAGGACTTTGGAAAAGTTATTAATTGGTTATCGGCGAATGGGATTGCTCTGAACTTCGAAAAAACACAGTATATTTCTGCTGCAAAAAGTATAATTCCTTCAATAAACATAACACATCAACAGTAGTCAGTAGACAGGATAGAGCATACTAAGTTTTTGGGTGTACATATAGATGAGAATCTTAATTGGAAAATTCATATTTTGGATCTCCTAAAGCGACTAGGTTCAGCAACTTTTGCAATCAGAATAATTGCCATTTCTGAGGATGTAGAAATTCGTAAGCTAACATACTTTGCATACTTCCACTCTCTGATGTCATACGGAATAATATTCTGGGGCAATTCAACACTTAGGCAAAGGGTATTCACTGCTCAAAAGAAAGTAGTTAGAATAATGTGTGGGGTTCATAGTCGCACATCTTGTAGGCATCTTTTTAAAAGGTTAGGAACTCTTACAACTGCTTCACAGTACATTTACTCAGTAATGAAATTTTTTCGCAACAACATGGACCAGTTTAAAATCAACAGTATCATTCATGATTAGAATACCAGAAAAAAGAAAGACCTACATTATCCTTTACTTAACCTATTTTTGGCAGAGAAAGGGGTAAAATATGCTGCTATAAAACTTATTGATAAATTACCAGATGAAATAAAATGTCTGACAGACAGCAGTAATAGTTTAAAAAAATTGAAATCATACCTCCTTGACAACTCCTTCTATATCACAGATGAATTCTTGAATATGAGTAAATAAATCTGGAGGTGTAATATATGCATTTTGTGCTATTTAAGGGAATGTGATAAATAATAGAATTATTTAGGTGTACACTATAATGTAAACAAAATAAAAGAAGAAAAAACCTTCTGTCCTGTGCTCATTTCTTGTGTATTTGACACGTTCCACATCATAACGGTTTTTCCGTGCTATTGATCAATGGAACACGTAACTAACTATATTATCAGGCAAACACTGCATCTGGCAATCTAATCGCCAATATCCCCAACTGAGAAGACGTCTGTTCCATTCTCAATTCTCTGAGATCCTGCTGGACGGAAATGAAAATTCTTCGTTGGGTCACTATCCCATATGGAAGAATAGGAATTTATAACACACTCACCCATTTTCACTGAACCAGCCGAAGCATTTCAGTGGGATGAGCTAGCATTGGAGTGAACTTGCCAGGTGCGAGATTTGGTACTCGCTTTGGTCTAGAAAAGAGGGGAGAATGGTAACGGATCGTTGAGAGAAAATGTGGCAACCGTACGTGCTTTCGGCATTAGACGTGAGCGTCGACATTTACTCCACGTGGGTAACTCCTGCCAGGTGTGTACTGCAGTCCGCCTTGCGTGCAAAAAATTCTATCCGGGCAGTGTGGAGGCGCCATTAGTCCGTTCCGCCGTGGACACTGCGCGATGCGGCGAGGACGAGGGAAAGGGAACGGGGGGGGGGGGGGGGCAGGAATTTTTCAGGCACGTCGGTAGGATGAAAGAAGCGCTTCACAGCCAATAGGCCGAGAGCCTCGCAGCCCTGCGGTATTTCAAGTTTCACGTTTCGCGGAATACAATTTTCGTAATTTCCCAAGCCGTACATTTTCTTTCTGCGCGCGAGGCACTACCCGACATATTAACGCAATTCTTTGCCTTTTTTTATGAATTATATATTTCGCATCTTTCCGCGAAAATAAGAATTACTAATCACCAGATGAGCCCCTCTTTTGTTTTGTCATTTCCACCAGAGGAACATGAGAGATTATTGCATGTACACAAGTCCTGGAATATTAATAATATTCCCCATTAAGTGTAGCCATGCGAATATCATCTTTCTTGCAGGCCGAGCGCCAGGGATCGTGCGTCTCTCTCTCTTTCACTTTTTTTTTCCGCGACTTTCACTTTGTCTTAGAGACGAAAATGCTGATGTCATTTTTATTTTTGCGCTTTATTACTTCCTCCCACTGCCCCCCCCCCCCCCCACCTTTTTTTCTTTGAAAAGCCCGGTTCCTCGTTTTACTCTATCACGGATGGCTGAACTAAAAGCTGTCAGATATAGGAAATACAAGGAATTAAAAATATAAGACTTGTGCAAGGAAGGGCATAAAAGGCAGAGCTCTGACAATTACAGAGCGGGAAGACAGAGGGGTGAGGACAGAGGGTAGGGGAAGGGGTTCCACTGCCGACGTCGCAAGGCGCCGATGTTTGCCTTTCCCCACCGCCACCGTTGCTTGCATCTTTTTCCCCATTTTGTTTCTCTCCCGCTGCTTGGCTTCGAGATGCTGAAACAATGGAAAGGCGTAGCCAGGCGACAACGCCAGCAGAGCTTCAAATAACAAAAATAATGAAATTATTGAAAATGTCTTGTGGTAAGTAGGTCAACTGTTTGTCGGTTTGTATACTATTGGCCACAATCAGAAGATACGAAATAGCCGGCCGGTGTGGCCGTGCGTTTCTAAGGCGCTTCTGTCTGGAACCGCGTGACCGCTACGGTCGCAGGTTCGAATCCCGCCTCGGGCATGGATGTGTGTGATGTCCTTAGGTTAGTTAGGTTTAAGTAGTTCTAAGTTCTAGGGGACTGATGACCACAGTTGTTAAGTCCCATAGTGCTCAGAGCCATTTGATTTTTGTGATACGAAATAATTAACCTTACCTGTTGTTCTTACAAGGTAAAGTACGGAATGTCACTGGGACTTGGACAGAATTAAATGTGTAAATCAATCACCGTCAGCATTAATCTGTTGCTACCTAGCCACCAGAGGACGATAACACGACTCTGAACTCGAATTTGGCTCATCAGGACAACAGGGGGACAACTTGATTTAGTGTGGAAACGTTAGCAAAGTACTGTACATAAACAAATAAATAAATAAGTGTGAATAATAAAGGAGAAAATATTCAGGATGTTCATGTAGGGTATTTATGTCACCGAAAATCAAAAGATTATTGTCAGCCAAGTGTTTATTCAAATCACACAAAATTATACCAAGTGGTAGCTTCGCATAACTAGTTACTGAAGACAATAAATACATAAAAGGAAAACTGTTTGACTTTAAAGTGCAAGCAGAGCCCTCGTAAGCTATGAAAATTATAAGCTTAAACATGGAGCCGTCCATCAAGTCACTTAAACTACCTGGATCAGATCACTTAATCCACCTACCAGTGATCAGAGTTACAAAGTACTTCTAATTCCCCAATTGGAGCACATGGAAATATTTTTACATCCAGAACAACGCTGAAACGCACGTTGCTCTCTGGCCACACAACCTTCCCATAAACCACCCTTACCAGGCAAACGATGAAGAGGACAGACCACGACCTTTGCTCTGCCCGCCTACTTAAAAACTTGGTCACGCTACCCAATGCCCAACACAATACAGCAGGTTTCAACTTCACCACCACTCTTAAAATATAGCATTCGGGAGGACGACGGTTCAATCCCGCGTCCGGCCATCCTGATTTAGGTTTTCCGTGATTTCCCTAACTCACTCCAGGCAAATGCCGGGATGGTTCCTCTGAAAGGGCACGGCCGACTTCCTTCCCAATCCTTCCCTAATCCGATGAGACCGATGACCACGCTGTCTGGTCTCCTTCCCCAAACCAACCAACCAACCAACTTAAAATATATACAATTTTACGCTAAGGACATAGACTCCAATCCAAAATCATTCGGTTAAAACACTGTTGAAATTTTTATCTTAATTTTATTCTGTAACTCTGTTCATTAAGTATGTTGACCAGTTGTTTTGATATATGGGTGTATATTTAAGTTTCTTCCAGACTGTATAATAATCTGCCTTTTCTGCTTTAGAGAGAATGGTGATGTTTTATATATTATTAGAAGAGTGCTTGTATTTTCTTAAATGAGCACTGAATGCTAAGGGATTGGCTTCACTAACATTAAAGTGTTGTCTAAATTCCGTTTTGGATCTTTTCCCATTTTTCCCAACACAAAATTTATGATAGTCTTACTTTATACACAACTTGCTTGTTGTTTGGCTCTTATCTGTATTGTGTATAAGACGTAATCTCACATTATTCTCTATCCTGAAGCCAAATTGCAGCCTACGTTTTCGAAACAAACGACTTATTTTATTAACAATGTGACCCCGTTATTGTAAGGTCATAAACTTATCTTTCGCTAATTGCTCACTCTTTTCTAATGTGATCTGATTGCTGTTCGTAATATTTTATCTCTGTTCTTTTCGTGTTTAATTTTGTTACTAGTTTTGAGTCATAGACAATGTTCAATTACAAACACTGGAGAAGGAAGTATCTCCAAGGTCGTCGGATCTCTCCCCATTTGAGAACGTTTGGAGCATTGTGGACAGGGCCCTCCAGCAACTCGGGATTTTGACAACCTAACTTGCCAATCGGACAGAATTTGGCACGATATCCTTCAGAATGACATCCAACAACTCTGTCAATCAAAGCCTAGCCGAATAACTGCTGGCATAAGGGCCAGACCTGGAGACAGGCGTTTTTGACTTGATCTACTTGTGAAGTTGTTCCTCATCATTAAATAAATAAATCGTCCAGTTTCTCTGAAATTGGATAATTCCTATGAATTATTGAAGTTCCCTGCATGCTCCTCTCTGTATATTCCGGTTAGTCTCTGGAACTACTGTAATGACTGATCTTGTTATGACTTTCAGATAGATTAATTCACGAGGTAGATCGTGTAAATAATTTTACAAACATTTCGTGGAAATTGGTTCAACTGTAGTGAATTAACTTCAGATAACAGTGGAGCTTCAGCAGAATCTGAGTTGGGCTTGTTTGTCTACCGGTAAAGCGTGTGCCTGAAAACTCGAAAGTTGTGTGATTGAACCTTGTCAGACCACAGATATTCACTGTCGTTTAACCTGGCCTTCAGCTCCCAATGTTGCGGACATTCGCCAGAAGCAGAACGTGGTTCGTATTCCATTTTAAACTATAGGTATCACCTTCAAGACTACAATCGAAGTTGGGATACGTGATATAGTGATAAAGCGCGTCCTTGATAACGGTAACACCTTTGGATCGAATCCTCCCTGAATCACGAATTCCTTTACCTCCCTTTTCTAAACTAGCAGTCACCTGTCATTGATACAGAGATTCGCCGTAAATGAAACGTGTTTCGGATTCCACGTTAAACTGTACGTCGCGGTTTCATTGTTGGATAACTTCCTAGAGAGAGACAGTTGAAACACGTACGGCGGGGCATTGAGCCACACGAAAGAATCTAAACGTATACGCATATATTCTCCTTCTACACATGTAATAAATTAAGGACCCCCACCAGCTTTTTCTGCCTGTGCGTAAAGGCTGATCCCAAGAACTACTGTAGAGTTTTTGATAAGGTTTTCACCAGTAGTTATACTGATTCACGAGGAAGGTTCGTGTGTAAAACGTGTTAATTTCTGGTGGAAATTGGATGAACTATGATGAACTACAGTCCTCCAACACGTTTTTCAGTCTGGAGGCTACTCTTAGCAACTACTGCACGGATTTTGGTACTCGCGGCACACTAGTGCGACCGCCCCAACAACAAATGGGAAGCCGCGGAGTCTTTGATGCAAGGAAAGCATATCAGTGGACTGCGATTACGCCGTCCTCTCATACCTCTAGGTGGTGCAGTATGGTAGAAAGTGTGTGTGTGCTGCTTAAATCGTTCAGTTTATATGAATGTGATGATATTTAGTTACTTAACGTTTTTCTCTAATTTTAAATTGTGAGTGTACGACAAGGATTATCAATATTTCTGTAGCCACTGCCTCTGAGTGTAATCAGATATTGGCTATACCTGCTACTCCCCCCCCCCCCCCCCACCCACCCCAGTCCTGTCGCCACCATCATCAACTTTGGCATCTGACAAAACTTTAGAATGAAAAATGATTTCCTTTGAACACTTTTAGTCTTTTATTTTTTATTAAGCCAACAATTAATGAATCTATGAGGCACTGGTACCTGTTGTCTCTAACGAAGTTTTTCTACAGAATGATGAAGCAATACCCATTGCATTGAAAGTGCTGTCTACAACTTCTTCTCAGAAAAGAAAGCTAGCTATCCATATTGAGGACAGACACTTGTTACAAAACATGCTTCCTCTGCATCACCCTTCTCTCTAGCGGCATTTCCTTCACCCACACCCTGCACAGTTACTTAAAATCATCCAGTTTAAAATATGTCAACTATACTTACAGTTTTTAAATCACTTGAGTGTTGAACTCGTTATTTCTGAACTGACGGGAACTGGAAAACTTCAGGGTACCAATTCCCTGTCTGATCATTGCCACTGATAATAACACTACCTCTATTGCGTAGGGTCTAAAGCAATGTGGTACCCATTACATAGTTACTGTTGTTTTTCGCTGCAGATTAGTCCGTTTATCAGCTGCGAAGCGAATAACGAAACTGTTTCTGGTCATACAGGAAATGATTCGCAATTGCGCATATGAACCAGCATCAGCTGTACATGGAAATGATGACACCGAAAATTTGTGCCGGTCCTCGCCTCGAACCTGGATTTCCCAGTTTAGGCGTATGATAGTCTTTGCCACTTCAGGATCCGTGCACGAATCATAGGTAGACCCAAACTTCCACATGTCGTCGTCCATATGTCACAACCTGTTTTCGTAAATTACGTACACTACTGGCCATTAAAATTGCTACACCACGAAGATGACGTGCTACAGACGCGAAATTTAACCGACGGGAAGAAGATGATGTGATATGCAAATGATTAGCTTTTCAGAGGATTCACACACGTTTGGCGGCGGTGGCGACACCTACAACGTGCTGACATGAGGAAAGCTTCCAACCGATCTCTCATACACAAACAGCAGTTGACCGGTGTTGCCTGGTGAAACGTTGTTGTGATACCTCGTGTAAGGAGGAGAAATGCGTACCATCACGTTTCCGACTTTGATAAAGGTCGGATTGTAGCCGATCGCGACTGCGGTTAACCGTATCGCGACATTGCTGCTCACGTTGGTCGAGATGCAATGACTGTTAGCAGAATATGGAATTGGTGGAATGAGGAGGGTTATACGGAACGCCATGCTTGATAACAACGGCCTCCTATCACTAGCAGTCGAAATGACAGGTTTCTTATCCGCATGGCTGTAATGGATCGTGCAGCCACGTCTCGATCCCTGAGTCAACAGATGGGGACGTTTGCAAGACAACAACCATCTACACGAACAGTTCGACGACGTTTGCAGCAGCATGGCCCATCAGCTCGGGGACCAAGGCTGCGGTTACCCTTGACACTGCTTCACAGACAGGAGCGCCTGCGATGGTATGCTCAACGACGAACCTGGGTGCAGGAATGTCAAAACGTCATTTTTTCGGATGAACCTAGGTTCTGTTACAGCACCATGATGGTCGCATCCGTGTTTGGTGGCATCGCGGAGAACGCACATTGGAAGCGTGTATTCGTCATCGCCATACTGGCGTATCACCTGGCGTGATGGTATGGGGTGCCATCGCTTACACGTCTCCGCAACCTCTTGTTCGCATTGACGGCACTTTGAACAGTGGACGTTACATTTCAGATTTGTTACGACGCGTGGTTCTACCCTTCATTCGATCCCTGCGAAACCCTACACTTCAGCAGGATAATGCACGACCGCATGTTGCAGGTCCTGTACGGGCCTTTCTGGATACAGAAAATGTTCGACTGCTGCCCTGGCCAGCACATTCTCCAGATCTCTCACCAACTGAAAACGTCTGGTCAATTGTGGCCGAGCAACTGGCTCGTCACAATACGTCAGTCACTACCCTTGATAAACTGTGGTAACTTGTTGAAGCTGCTTGGGCAGCTGTACCTGTACACGCCATCCAAGCTCTGTTTGACTCAATGCCCAGGCGTATCAAGGCCGTTATTACGGCCAGAGGCGGTTGTTCTGGGTACTGATTTCTCAGGATCTATGCACCCAAATTGCGTGAAGATGTAAACACATGTCACTTCTAGTATGAATATCTGTCCAATGAATACCCGTTTATCATCTGCATTTCTTCTTGGTGTAGCAATTTTAATAGCCAGTAGTGTATATTCCCGACCAGGAAGGACACATTTATTGGGAATCGGGGGCCTTGTATTCTCGAATAGATGCGAAATAGCAGTGCATGTGTTATTAAGAAGTACGATAAAATGTTCCTTTGGACATGCCTGCATGCAAGTCCGAAGGAACATTGTATCACACTTTTTATTAACAGAGGCACTGTTATTTTGTAGCTTCTGGTCAATTGCGAGAACTACCTACAACTCAGACTAGGCATATTCGTAAGATATTTAATCATTTATCACGTATATGTGTCAATTTTTCTGTTGTGCATGCATGGTACATAGTACAAAGTAAGTGTGTAGTGGAAGGACTACTTCTATCACGGTGCGGCATCCACTGTTTGAAAGAAATGTAATTGTTGATAACTTTTGTATTACTGACTGATGGAATACTGACATTAGCAATAGTCTTTTTAAAAATAATTTAGTTTCGTGACTGAAGCACAATCGGACTGTTCCGTGTTCACCCAGCAGTAAATTTCGTTTTAACTCTCATAGGGGTTCCCAGGCTTGGAACTACCGCCCTATTCAGGGCCTCTTAAACAGAATTATCTCTACTTCAGACAAGTCGTCTATCCACTGGTACTTAGCGCTACATGTGCAAACCTGTGACCCGTTGCTAGTATCGAAATAAAATCAATGTAATAATTCTGAAGCATATTAGAAAGTTAGTTGCAAAGAAGGGATCTCAGTTCCGTAGAATTATGAATATGATTTTATGTAATATGGGTCTATGTCTTTTCCTTTTTGTTTTAGTTTTCTTTTAGGGCTCAAAAACAACTAGGGTCATACGCACCCATTTCAAAACTGTAGAACACAAAGACAAAGAGAGGAGTTAAAAAGACTACACGTCAGTCCCAATCGACGGGAAGAGGGGGGGTCTCTGTCTTTGTTAACTGGCTTTGAGCAGCCGCTCAAGTGTGCCTCTGCCCCATCAAGAACTTACCGTCGGAGATTGAAACAATATGTATTCAGAAAAACTCGGCCTTTTATAAACCATAAACTAATACTGTGAACTACAAGCTTTTACTAACGAGACATAAACAAGCACAAATATTAAACATTGGCAACCTTGTGCGGAGGTCATTACGTCTGGACACATTTACTTTCAATAACCCAATTCAATAAACATATTTTTCTAGACTGTGTCTGATTTCTTTGAAGTTACCTTCTTTGTAACTACATACGTATGGCCACCTTCTGTGACTGCCCTTTCGAAGGATGTCCATTCCACCACAGGTGAACCACTTCCTCCTATTGTAGTCACTATCGCAATGTCTACAGCCTCTAAGAACTTCAAACATAAGTCATAAGTGCTGAATACCTGTGTGCACTGAAACTGGCCTCCATCTAATGGCACAAAATGCACCTGTGTACCAAGTTAAAAGTACTCATACAATATAAGTAATTTGCATCCTGGAAAAAATCTCACTGTGAATAAGTGGAGACATGTCTACCATACAGAAAAGCCTCGTTAGATCGCTAAAAAAACTGACTTGAAAATACCACAATATAAGCACAGACTGAACACTAGTAACCACCTATCACCTAGGAACGCCACCTGCGTTACTTTTATTCAGAAAATAATTCTTCATGCGTCAAATCATGAACTGAATCTACATGATGAATTTTCCCATAAGAATGGTCAGTGTAACGTAACCCTTGTGCAGCTCTGCTGTGTACCGTGAAGATTTGGCATGTGGCGAAACTCACCTCATCACCTCAACTGTGAGTCATGTTAACTTACCCATCACCAAGACTCATGTTCCAGTAAGACCAACTGGTAATTCTAAAAATACAGTTTCATGTTTTGTCTCTCAGTTGCAGAATGAAATTCTGAGCCAGTACTGTACTTTTGGTAACTCGTACTCAGTAAACAACACAAATAATTTGCCAAATAAACATAAGGACATAGCAATTCCTGCAGGTGCTGGTTTGCCCCTTTCGATGTCACTAACCTATCTGCTAATGCACCAACTGAGAAAATAACAGAAATGATTTTAATAGGCTTAGTAAAACGTAAAAAGCTGTCAATTTCAAAAGTGTCAGAGGTCACTGACATGTTGCAATTGTCACGTAATTATTTTATCTTTAATGGTAAGAATTATCAGCAGAAAGAGTGTCTTGCCGCTGGCAGTAGTATATCGGCTTTTCTGGCAGATATGTTTCTCAATAATTTGCTAAATAATTTATAAAAAAATAGGTTCGAAAGTAAAATAGTAAATTAGTGGAGTATGTTAATAATACAATGCTGCTAGTCGATGTCACAAAAGGGGAGATTCAAGAAGTACTTACTTATTCAGTTCTTTCTGCAAAAATATAAATTTCACATAACAGCATGTGGGCAACAAAAGATAAATTTACTATATCATAGAATCACCAGTCTCCTACAAAAATATAGGTTCAGTATACACAGAAAACACAGACACATACATAACAACAGACCACTCATGACATCCCACTACACACATACATACTGCATTTTTAAGTATACTGAACAGAGCACATTCAGTTAACTTAATGCAGCATTTATGTCCACACTGCGGAGGGTGCACACACTTAAGTTAGAAAACAGTTTGAAGGTGGAACTGGTCACATTAAAAAGTGTTACCATGAACTATGGCTACACAGCTAAAACAATAGATGTTTTAGACACAGAAATAAACGAAAATAGGACTGCAAATGATCAATCTAAGGAAGAAGAGAAAATATTGGCCAGCCTCCCATACCTAGGTCCCATTTCACAGAAATTCGCTAACCTGCTGGAGAAATTCATTATAACGATCGCATTTCCCACTATAAACTAGGACATTAATAAGTCCAACAATTAAAAACAGATACTCAATAATTCTATAACAATGAAGTATATAAAGTATCATGCCCAAGTTGTATGGCATAGTATGTAGGGAAAACAGGCGGAAATTTGAAGACACGTTTCCCGGAAAACAAGAATGCCTTTAGACTTCATCTATTTGCAAAATCAGTCATTTTATGCCACATGCTGGAAGCTAAACACGTTATCAGCAGAGCGGAGAACAGTTTGGTGGTACTACACAGTGAAGTCAATGGTAAGATGCTAAATATGTTACGACAACTAGAACTATACCTCCACAAAAATCGCAAACTCTCAATCCATGTTAAATCAACAGACAGATTTATCTGCCCATGGTTAATTTAGTAATTTTAAACAGTTAATTTTATTTATTCCCTTACATATGTCAATTATTTCGTCTCTGATATCTGACGGTACATAACGAACTTCATCTCTGATCATTCCGCTTAAACTGCATCTTAGAAAGGTTTTGAATTAAACAAACAAGTGTGCACCTAGAGAAATGTGACATGTCATTAGCGAATGAGCAACTCAACGTCTGATGGAATTAAAACCTTACCTATGGTCTTCCTGGAATTTACGGTAAGTTCTTTTACTTTATTTCTGTCTTATTTTTATTCGCGAATTACAAATCCTAACATCTAGCCTTCCTTCAACAGGAAGATGCGTTTGGCATATCAAGAGCACTCAAGAGCAGACGCAGATAGTCTATGAAGAAGATTTGCACCTTATGATTGATCCACGGAGTCCTAAGTACATAGTGTCATTCAATAGAACCCCGAAAATAATTGTGACTGAAGACGTAATTATTCATTCTTATTGTGTATGTTTATATCTGTTTAAAACTAACTCTTTGTAATATACTGGAGACGGTGTGTAATAGCAGTGTGAGCCTCAACAACGGCAGGAGGAGAGGGGAATGGATATGAATATCTTAGTTGGGCTATAAAGATCTGTCATCAATGACTTTGGTTTATTCCCTTATACTACCATAAAACAAGGATAGTGGGAATCAAATATACATATTTACTTTTAATCATCATGGTCTATAACCGAGAGCTCACAATGAAGTACACGCCCAAATGCTCCTTTGGCAAAACCCGCTTAATGTATCGAACTAATAATTCTATCACAGACTACTGCAAGTCGATCAAAACTAATGTGAAGCAAATATAAAACCAAATGGGGGAAACAGAAGAAGCCCAAATTTCTACATGGGCCTCATGACAAAGTGAAGCAGGGACTGACCATCGCAACACTGCCCTTGCAAATGCATGTGTGTTTGGGCTGTTTAGCATATCCTAGATGCTACAGACCGACCTCTGGTGACCAACAACGAAAGGAAGCTTCGCATAAGATCATACAAATTAATTAAAGGAAATGATAATGCTACACAATCAAGCACGAAAATATGGGTACCACGCCATGGTCGTAGATATATTAATGAGAGGAGGAATCATCTATCGATAAATTAAAAAAGTCACTGTGGCAATCATGTTTACCATCATAAAGCATCAACATATGAGACACAGTGATGTAAGGTCCGTTTTAGAGTGTGAAGGAACCACATTTCGTGGAACGTAAGGGGAAATGTCAGGGACAAATTAGGTAAATCAAGAATAACTGGTGGGAACTAAAAGCTGAAGATCTGCAAAGATATTCAGTTGACTGTGACCTGCAAAACTTCTACGCATGGGTAAAGGAGATATATGGCCCAACTGGGTTCTCACAAGTAACAATAAGCATTACTGACAGTTCCAACAACGTAACAGAGAACGTTAGAGCTTTGGAAGAAATATTTATCTATGCTTCTAAACTGTGAGTCCATTATCCAACCCCAACAACCATGGATGACACTTGCACCTACATACAGAGACTTTATCAAAGCACTCAATCAGCTAAAATCAAGACAGGCTCCTGATACTGATGATATTCCTCTGGAAATGATACAAGGTGAAGGTATACCCCTGAGGATCAGACTTTTTACACTGATGCTGTTCAGTTGGGAAACTCGGGATGTACCTGATGACCTGAAGAATGATACCATCATCACTACCTTCAAGAAAGGCGACCACTGTGTATGTGGCTACTACCGTGGTATATGGCTATTGTCAGTTGCAGGTGAAATTCTCACAAGAATTCTATTAAATCAGCTAAAATTTACTATGGAGAGGAGGCCCTACAGGTATGATATTTTGTGGTAGACAGCTCCAGGAAAAAGTAGAGAGCAACATAAAGCCTCAATATTTAGTTTTCGACGATCCGCAAAGAGCCGTTGGTTCAGTAGCTAGATCTTCCCTGTGGGAAGTACCAAGGTACTTTGAATGTCCGAGAACACTGTGTAGAACTGGGTGAAGCTCTGTATGATGGTATGTCCGGGCAGATTCTTCACTGTAACTCTGCATCGGATACGTATCCAGTCACTTTTGGCTTGAAACAATGCTGCGTGCTTGCTCCAACACTCTTTGCGCAGTACTCTACATGGCTGCCATGCTGTATGATTCATCTTCAGGCAACCTAGATAAGGAGTTCAAATTTTGTTTCTTTAATTTGGCAAGACTTCGTTCGCAAAGACGTACCCTGGTTACCCAGGTGACAGGTCTATAGTATGCCGATGACACTGCATCTCCTGCTCTAACATCGGCAGAGTTACAACAGTCAGTCAACTGCTTGAAAACTGAATTAGATCGCTTTGGTCTTACCATCAACGTGGAAAACACGAAGGTACTCGCACAAAAGTCTCTGAATGAAAAGTGGGGCTCCAGCTGCCACATTATACTTTCCTGCCCCAGGATTAATTCTCCCTGAGTTCAGGCTCTCCTTGTTAGACACAGCACTGGAGGAGGCTGAGCACTTTTCATATCTTCAATGGTCTTGTTTAATCTCTGTATCGGTGGACAAGATGTTGATACAAGTACTGTCGACGCAGAATTTTGACCGATAATACATAGAGACTTAAACATATGGTGCACAGAATTGTAGTCGTTTCTACGCTGCTGTATGGCTGTGAAACTTGGACACTCTGTTGCCGTGATATGAAGAAACTTGAATCCTTCCATCACCAAAAACGTGAGATACATGTTGAACATTAGGTAGGAGGACCATCTGACCCACACTGGGATTCGCGAGAAAGCACAAAAAATGGTTCAAATGGCTCTGAGCACTATGGGACTTAACATCTATCGTCATCAGTACCCTAGAACTTAAAACTACTTCAACCTAACTAACCTAAGGACATAACACAACACCCAGCCATCACGAGGCAGAGAAAATCCCTGACCCTGCCGGGAATCGAACCCGGGAACCCGGGCGTGGGAAGCGAGAACGCTACCACACGACCACGAGCTGCGGGTGAGAAAGCACATCAAAGAGCTCTGAGGCAGTAATCATTGCTCATCAACTGAGATGGTAACGCCATGTAAAACGCATGAGTGATACATGCCTTCTGCTATCTTCCAATATTTATTAATTTTCCGGCTCTTTGCCACTGCCGCTGCCTCCTGACATCTTTTCTCTCAACGCAAAAAAAAAGCGGGAATACGTTCGCATGCTAAAAATTTTCGGAAAATTTTTAAAGGTGCTGAGGAAGGTAGAAAGAGGCAACTGGTACCCCGCATTTCTGTCAGAATCTTTTAAAAAAACGGAAACACATTTCCATTTTTTGTGCTCCGATGGGACCGTTTTTCCGCTGGTTGCCTTCTTCTCGCTGCTGCAGCAGGGCAGGTACACTACTGGCCATTAAAATTGCTACACCTAGAAGAAATGCAGATGATAAAGGGGTATTCATTGTGTTGTGTCTAGACAAGACAGCCTAGACACAATGAGAGGAAGCCGAAAGGCACGCGCTTAAACTCACGCAGGCTGGCGTGAGGTCTGAAACACGATACGTAATGAATGCTATAAAGAAAAGTACGTAGCTTCTGGAATACTTAACGTTAATCCATAATTGTAGAACATCGCTCTTGATGATACATGCTTCGTAATATTAATTAGCAATTGAATACGGCGCCTTGCTAGGTCGTAGCAAATGTAGCTGAAGGCTAGGCTAACTATCGTCTCGGCAATTGAGAGCGTAATTGTCAGTGATCCCCTTCTGGCAAAGTCGTCTGTACAACTGGGGCGAGTCCTAGGAAGTCTCTCTAGACCTGCCGTGTGGCGGCGCTCGGTCTGCAATTACTGACAGTGGCGACACGCGGGTCCGTCGTATACTAGCGGACCGCGGCCGATTTAAAAGGCTACCACATAGCAAGTGTGGTGTCTGGAGGTGACACCACATTCCTCCCCCGCAAATCGGCGAACGGTTGTATTATAAGGCTTCCGTCCGCCGTGGGGAGGACCCCATGTTGGCGTATGCGACGAGGTGGGGAGCCTAACAACAGGCGAGGCTGTGCCACCCGCACCCGGCCATTCGGTCCGAGGGGAGCTAGGAAACGCCTGAAAACCTAGTCCAGGGTGCACGCCAACATGCGGTGTATGCGCCCGAAGATAGTCAGGAGGGGTCGACGGGTCGACCTCCATCGAGTCGGAGCACCCGACGGGCGAAGACGACATCTGGTCTGGAGCGGGCAAGAGTTCCATGCCGGAGGACAATTGGTCACGGGAAGCGATCGGCGGCGTGTGACCCAGGGAGGCGCCCGGCGGTTGCAGCGACGCGTCCACTGCGGGCGTCGCCGGCGGCGGCTGCGGCGGCGGCGCGACGCCATGGGTCAAAATGGAAGGCAGCGTCGGTAACACGCGGGGATGAGGCGAGCCAGTAGATGGGTCCCCAGGGCGCTGACCGGACGGCACCGTCGCTGAAAGCAGACGGGGAGCGGCAGAACCCGTGCGACGACAGAGGCGCAGCTGATTGAGATGCCGACGCACCTCACCAGAGGCCCCCAAAACCAAATACATAGCGCGGCCGAGGCAGCGAAGAATGCGCCATGCGAGCCAACGCCGTGAACCGCGATAGTTGCGATAGTATACAACGTCGCCTGGAGCAAAAGCAGGTGGCTGCCGCTGCACAGGAATCTGATGCGGCGGATGCAGCAAAGACATCAAGGTTCGATGAGGGCGACCGTGGAGCAACTCAGCCGGCGAGCGACCATATCGGGGCTGAGAGCGATACGAAGACAAAAAGAGCAACAACGCGTCCTCCCGAGAATGCGACTCCTTCATCTTCAACATCTGTGACTTGAAAGCCCGGACCAATCGTTCAGTGGCACCGTTTGACTGAGGCGAAAACGGCGCGGATGTCAGATGTTGAATACCATTGGCCTTGCAGAATGATTGAAATTCTGCGGACATGAATTGTGGGCCATTGTCGGAAACAATAGTCTGTGGAAGACCTTCATGCAAAAAATAGCGGATAACGCTTGGATGGTGGCAGATGACGTCGTGGAAGACATCCTGACAACAAAAGGAAAATTACTGAAAGAATCTACCACAACCAAACATCGAGCATTCCAGAATTGACCAGAAAAATCTATGTGTAAGCGTTGCCAAGGGGAAGTGGCTTTCGGCCATGCAAAGAATTTCCGCGGTGGTGCGGATTGTTGTTCGGCACACGCCATGCAAGAAGAGCACATATTCGTAGTCGCAGCATCGATTCCAAACCAAGTATAGTGCTGACGAGCAAGTTGTTTCGTTCGCACTATACCCCAATGTCCTTGGTGGAGAAGCTGTAAGACAGAGGACTGTAACGAACTTGGAACCACGACTCTGGACTGATCATTATCAGAACGCAACAACAAAACACCACGTAGTACAAAAAGTCTCTCCTTGTGTGCAAAAAATCGGCGAACCAACGGATCCTCGATCCATGGCTTTGACAAGGGCCATTGAGTAGCAACAAAACGCAAAACGGTAGCAAGGACAGGGTCAGCAGCTGTGGCTGTAGCTACACGACGAAAAGCAATCGGAAACGATTCGACCACGTCATCGGTTTCCGCATCAATGAACATGCAAGCAAGTTCGGAAGAATCGAATGCTCTATCCTCAGTAACAGGCAAACGGGACAACGCATCAGCGTTGCCGTGCTTAGCAGTGGACCGATACAAGATATCGTAACGGTACTGCGAGAGGAAAATTGACCAGCGAATGAATTTCTGCGCTGTACGTAGTGGTACAGGCTTGTTCAGATGAAAAAGCGAAGTTAAAGGTTTGTGGTGTGTAATGATGGTAAAGTGACGACCATACAAGAAAACATGAAACTATGTAACACCAAATACGAGAGCCAAAGCTTCTTTCTCAATCTGTGAATAATTTCTTTGCGCAGACGAGAGCAATTTCGATGCAAAGGCAATAGGGCGATCAAGCGAGCCATCTTTGTGCGCAAGCACAGCACCGATCCCGAAATCCGATGCATCGACCATCAACAAAGGGGGTTTCTGGGGATCGAATGGCGTAAGGCAAGTATTTGAAAGCAACGCCGACTTCAACTGGCGAAAGGCGCGTTCGCAGCCCGTCATCCAGACGAACGAAACACCTTTACGGCATAAGCGATGAAACGGAGTTGAAATGGAAGAGGCATGCGGGATATATCTGTTATAGTAATTTATTTTTCCCAGCACACTCTGTAGCTGCTTCCAATTCTGCGGCGAAGGCAAGTGCTGTATGGCACGGAGGTGCTCTGGACTCGGATGTATGCCTTGTGCATTGATTACATGTCCCAAATATGGTAAGTCACGAGCAAAAAACACACATTTGTCCTTTCGCAAGTGAAGACCATTGTGTCGCAAGACCTGAAATAATGTTCTGAGATTGGCTAAATATTCTTCTTCCGTCTTTCTGGAGATCACAATATCGTCCAGATAGTTTGCTGCAGTAGGGACCGACGCACAAACAGTTTGTAGATATTGCTGAAACAATGCAGGGGCGGATGCACACCCGAATGGCAGTCTTTTGAATCGATACAAACCAAGATGCGTGTTAACCACCAAGACGCGCTGGGATTCGTCGTCCACTGGTATTTGCAAGTACGCATCTGCTAGGTCCAACTTAGAAAAATATTTACCCGGGCCCAGTTTGTCAAAAAGATCTTCCGGGCGGGGTAAAGGATAAGATGCAATCAATAATTGTGGATTCACTGTTGCCTTGACGTCCACACAAAGTCTCAATTTACCGGAAGGTTTTGGCAAAATTACTAAGGGTGATGCCCAGAGAGAAGCCTGCACACGTTCTATCACAACTTGTGATTCCAAATCGTGTAATGTTTTTGCTACCTCATCACGCAATGCGTGGGGAACATTGCGCGCTCTGAAAAATTTTGGCTGCGCGTTTACTTTCAGTTCCAAATGTGCTTTACAGTTCTTAGCGCAACCAAGGCCCGGTGCAAAAATGTCTGCAAATTCTTCACATAGACGAGAAACACTGGCTGAAGGCACAGTCTGGCTCACTGATAGGACCTGATTGACTATAGACATGTTAAACAACTGAAATAAATCCAAACCAAACAAGTTCACAGCAGAAGAAGAATGAAGGACGTAAAAAGACACAAGTTTTGTTTGGCCCTTGTATGTTGCAAGAAGGCTGCACTGTCCTAGCACTGGGATATGCTGTCCTGAATAGCTAGTTAGCTTAACATTTGCGGCATGCAAGGGAGGTGTGCCCAGTTGTTTGTACGTGTCGTTATTGATCAATGAAACTGCAGCTCCGGTATCGAGCTGGAATGGGATCACGTTGCCATGAATGTCCAAATCTACAAAAGGTTTATTGTCCTGCTGACGACAAGAGCGACTGTCTCATGCAACGTGAACAGACACTGGTACAGAATCACTTGCTAAGTGACGTGATTTCCGGCGACGTCGACGCACACTTTTTGTGGGACGCACAGTCACTTTTAGAGAGAGTGGCACTGGGCGGAGTGGAATTAACTACATGAATGTCAATGGGCGAAGGTTCACGAGCCTGAGTATTCTTGGTTCGATTCCGGCGCGAAGCAAAGGGCCTGGAATGGTTGTTAGTGTCCGATCTGAGCTTTTTCTGGCAAACACTCTGAACATGTCCTTTTTTATTACAGAAAAAGCAAGTAGCTTGGCGTGACGGGCAAATTTCACGCGAATGTCTAGTGGCACACCGCGGGCATGACTTTACTGCATTTGCATGCTTGCGCGGCACACGTGGCTGCGCGGACGTGTACGAGGGCTGTTTACTGTTCCGTGCAGCTTGCCCGGCGGGCCGGTTAATGTGACACACAGCTGGCGAAGTTTCAAATGATTCCTGAGCAAAGTCAAGTGTGTCTTGCTAATCCAATGTGCTTTGCACGCGTGGATTCGAATCCCATCCTCGTCGCCAAAAATGTTGTGTCTAGACAAGACAGCCTAGACACAATGAGAGGAAACCGAAAGGCACGCGCTTAAACTCACGCAGGCTGGCGTGAGGTCTGAAACAGGATACGTAATGAATGCTATAAAGAAAAGTACGTAGCTTCTGGAATACTTAACTTTAATCCATAATTGTAGAACATCGCTTTTGATGATACATGCTTCATAATATTAATTAGCAATTGAATACGGCGTTTTGCTAGGTCGTAGCAAATGTAGCTGAAGGCTAGGCTAACTATCGTCTCGGCAATTGAGAGCGTAATTGTCAGTGATCCCCTTCTGGCAAAGTCGTCTGTACAACTAGGGCGAGTCCTAGGAAGTCTCACTAGACCTGCCGTGTGGCGGCGCTCGGTCTGCAGTTACTGACAGTGGCGACACGTGGGTCCGTCGTATACTAGCGGACCGCGGCCGATTTAGAAGGCTACCACCTAGCAAGTGTGGTGCCTGGCGGTGACACCACACATTGGACAAATGTATTATGCTAGAACTGACATGTGATTACATTTTCACGCAATTTGGGTGCATAGCTCCTGAGAAACAAGTACCCAGAACAAACACCTCTGGACAACCACCTCTGGCCGTAATAACGGCCTTGATACGCCTGGGAATTCAGTCAAACACAGCTTGGATGGAGTGTACAGGTACAGCTACCCATGCAGCTTCAACACGATACCACAGTTCATCAAGAGTAGTGACTGGCGTATTGTGCCGAGCCAGTTCCTTGGCCACCATTGACCACACGTTTTCAATTGGTGAGAGATCTGGAGAATGTGCAGAACAGGGCAGCAGTCATTTTCTGTATCCAGAAAGGCCCGTACAGGACCTGCAACACGCGGTCGTGCAGTATCCTGCTGAAATGTGGGGTTTCGCAGGGATCGAATGAAGGGTACAGCTATGGATCGTAACACATCTGAAATGTAACGTCCACTGTTCAAAGTGCCGTCAATGCGAACAAGACGTGACCGAGACGTGTAATCAATGGCACCCCATACGATCTCGCCGGGTGATACGCCAGTATGGCGATGACGAATACACACTACCAATGTGCGTTCACCGCGATGACGCCAAATACGCATGCGACCATCATGATGCTGTAAACAGAACCAGGATTCATCCGAAAAAATGACGTTTTGCCATTCGTGCACCCAGGTTCGTCGTTGAGTACACCATCACAGGCGCTCCCGATTGTGATGCAGCGTCAAGGATAACCGCAGCTATGGTCTCCGAGCTCATAGTCCATTCTGCTGCAAACGTCGTCCAACTGTTCGTGTAGATGATTGTTGTCTTGCAAACGTCCCCATCTGTTGACTCAGGGATTTAGACGTGGCTGCACGGTCCGTTACAGTCATGCGGATAAGATGCCTGTCATCTCCACTGCTAGTGATACGAGGCCGTTGGGATCCAGGACGGCGTTCCGTATTGCCCTCGTGAACCCATCGATTCCATATTCTGCTAACAGTCATTGGATCTCGACCAACGCGAGCAGCAATGTCGCGATACGATAAACCGCAATCGCGATAAGTTACAATCCAACCTTTATCGAAGTCGGAAACGTGATGGTACGCATTTCTCCTCCTTACACGAGGCATCACAACATAGTTTCACAGGCAACGCTGGTCAACTGCTGTTTGTGTATGAGAAATCGATTGGAAACTTTCCTCATGTCAGCACGTTGTAGGTGTCGTCACCGGCGCCAACCTTGCGTGAATGCTCTGAAAAGCTAATCATTTGCATCTTACAGCATCTTTTTCCTGTCAGTTAAATTTTGCGTCTGTAGCACGACGTCTTCGTGGCGTAGCAATTTTAATGGCCAGTAGTGTAATTCACATAAAAGGAAACTTACTTGTCAGTAAAATTTAGATAGTTTAATGTGAAACTGCTACCTGAGAAACAGCAACAACACGGAAGTAACAGATTTTGTCACGTTTTAGAAGTTTATAATAAGGAGCGAATAATATAGTTTCATCTGTGTGCTTTGGTGGTTTGGTTTCTGAATTTATGCGTATAAATTTAGTATATAATAGACACAGTTCTCGAGTTTTCGTTTGTGTCAGAAAGTAACCGATTTTAAGACGCTTTACAGCTTTTAAACTAGGAGCAGCCTTTACCACTTCAACAGCCACTCGAAACTAGAGACAATCTCTTCTGATCCAAAGCGACACACATCATTGATACCGAGGAGAGCCACCACCTGCAGTTGGCTGCCCCCTGGGGTCTTCATGGCATCCAGAAGACACCGTTCCACGCATGGAATGACTACATACGGTATGCACACGGAGTGCACATCGACTTCTTTCCACTTCTTGGCAGCCGTATCCCAAAGGGGCCCCATAACGCGCATGACATTGGAGCTCCCATCAACCAGTATTCCATCTCTCAGTGATTTCCTGGATCTTGGAGGCTGAGAGGTTTCCTCTGAAACAGGACCGATGACTGCATCCAGCTGAGGGACAGCATCAGCCACAGAAAGCACCTGGAACCTGTTTGTCGGACTAACTGGCTAGGTCTTACTTGCGAGATGAAAGTAGAGCTCACCATTTGTAGCACAGCCGATTGCGGATCTCTCGTACAGAGAAGGTCCTAATCAGGGGTTCAGACGGTTCTGCGAGCATGTATTACTGCAGATTCCTCGACTCGCGCCATAGGATGGTGGGTACATGGGTAGCAGGAGCTGTGTGCCGTGGAGTGCGCTGCCTCTGGGTTAGAGAATCTCGGGGAAACACAGGGATGACTTCAATCTCAATGAGTGCAAGCGAAACACAGGAAGTACGTAGATCCAAGAACCATCTCAATAACAGTTGTAAAATGTCGTAACTGTCTTAGGGAAGCACCAGAGGTCAAAGCTATAAAAGAAAGCACTCATGGTCAAATCATTGCAGGCACTGAAAGCTGGCTACTAGAAATTTTTGCGAAGGTCCTGACGGTGTTCAAAAAGGGTAAGTCAAATACAGTTGGGGGTGGCGAGTTTGTTGTTGTTAGAAATAGTTTATCTTGTAGCGAAATTGATAGTTCCCGTGTGTCACTGTAGGTAGAGGTAATTCCTGGCAACCGATATAAAATAATAATTGTATCCGACTTCTTAATTCACGTCATACAATTGCTCGAAGGTTAAAAGAAAACAAGAGTCTAATTTCAAATACTTACCCGAGTCATACAATTATAATTGGTGTTATCTTCAATTTACCTTCGATATGTTGGCGAAATACATGTTTAAATGGCCGCGCGTGGTAGCCGCGCGGTCTTGGGCGCCTTGGACGGTTCACGCGGCACCCCCTGTCGGAGGTTCGAGTCCTCCCTCGGGCAGTTGTCTGTGTTTTGTCCTTTGCGTAGGTTAGTTTCAGTCAGATTAAGTAGTGTGTAAGCCTAGGGACCGATGACCTCAGTAGTTTGGTCCCATAGGAACTTAACACGAACAAAACATCCGAAGGTACGCATATAACACTACCCGAAATAACGCTAAACGCATTCTCTGAAAATTATTTTAAGCAATTAATTCTTGAGTCCACTCGAATTGTAAACGGTTGTGAAAACACATGAGACCTCTTAGAAGCGAAAATTATTGAAGTAATAACGAGCATACAAGCGGATACAGGAATTAGTGACCACAGAGTTCTCGTAACGTGAGTGAATACTGTTACCTCCCAAATCCACCAAAAATAAAAAATAAAAATACACTCCTGGAAATTGAAATAAGAACACCGTGAATTCATTGTCCCAGGAAGGGGAAACATTATTGACACATTCCTGGGTCAGATACATCACATGATCACACTGACAGAACCACAGGCACATAGACACAGGCAACAGAGCATGCACAATGTCGGCACTAGTACAGTGTATATCCACCTTTCGCAGCAATGCTGGCTGCTATTCTCCCATGGAGACGATCGTAGAGATGCTGGATGTAGTCCTGTGGAACGGCTTGCCATGCCATTTCCACCTGGCGCCTCAGTTGGACCAGCGTTCGTGCTGGACGTGCAGACCGCGTGAGACGACGCTTCATCCAGTCCCAAACATGCTCAATGGGGGACAGATCCGGAGATCTTGCTGGCCAGGGTAGTTGACTTACACCTTCTAGAGCACGTTGGGTGGCACGGGATACATGCGGACGTGCATTGTCCTGTTGGAACAGCAAGTTCCCTTGCCGGTCTAGGAATGGTAGAACGATGGGTTCGATGACGGTTTGGATGTGCCGTGCACTATTCAGTGTCCCCTCGACGATCACCAGTGGTGTACGGCCAGTGTAGGAGATCGCTCCCCACACCATGATGCCGGGTGTTGGCCCTGTGTGCCTCGGTCGTATGCAGTCCTGATTGTGGCGCTCACCTGCACGGCGCCAAACACGCATACGACCATCATTGGCACCAAGGCAGAAGCGACTCTCATCGCTGAAGACGACACGTCTCCATTCGTCCCTCCATTCACGCCTGTCGCGACACCACTGGAGGCGGGCTGCACGATGTTGGGGCGTGAGCGGAAGACGGCCTAACGGTGTGCGGGATCGTAGCCCAGCTTCATGGAGACGATTGCGAATGGTCCTCGCCGATACCCCAGGAGCAACAGTGTCCCTAATTTGCTGGAAAGTGGCGGTGCGGTCCCCTACGGCACTGCGTAGGATCCTACGGTCTTGGCGTGCATCCGTGCGTCGCTGCGGTCCGGTCCCAGGTCGACGGGCACCTGCACCTTCCGCCGACCACTGGCGACAACATCGATGTACTGTGGAGACCTCACGCCCCACGTGTTGAGCAATTCGGCGGTACGTCCACCCGGCCTCCCGCATGCCCACTATACACACTCGCTCAAAGTCCGTCAACTGCACATACGGTTCGCGTCCACGCTGTCGCGGCATGCTACCAGTGTTAAAGACTGCGATGGAGCTCCGTATGCCACGGCAAACTGGCTGACACTGACGGCGGCGGTGCACAAATGCTGCGCAGCTAGCGCCATTCGACGGGCAACACCGCGGTTCCTGGTGTGTCCGCTGTGCCATGCGTGTGATCATTGCTTGTACAGCCCTCTCGCAGTGTCCGGAGCAAGTATGGTGGGTCTGACACACCGGTGTCAATGTGTTCTTTTTTCCATTTCCAGGAGTGTATATATTCAAAAAAGCAGATATGAATTCGCTTGGCTCCTTCTTGAAAGGTAGTCTCCATTCCTTCCACTAAACAATGTAGTTGCAAACCAGATGAGGTTTGAATTCAAACAAATAGTATCGACAGTAATTGAGACACTTGTATCAAATAAATGAACAAACGACGGGGCTTATCACCGAAGGTGTAGAAAACTGATCAGCACACTGTTGCAACGAAAAAAGCATGCCAAATTTAAACGTACGCAAAATCCCCATGTTTGGCAACCTTTTACAGAAGCTCTAAATTCAGCGCTGACTTCAGTGCGAGAACCTTATAATACTTACCACAACGAAACTTTGTCTCGAAAGCTGGCAGAAAATCCAAAGGGATTCTGGCCATACACATAGTATGCTAGGGGCAAGACACAGTCAATACCTTCTCTGTGCGATAGCAGGGGAAATACTATTTCTGGCAGTGTTGCTAATGCAGAGTTACTAAACACAGCCTTCCGAAATTCGTTCACCAAAGGAGACGTCATAAATATTTCAGAATTCTAATCAGTAACGGCTGCCAACAAGTAACTTTGCAGGAGATATCCTCGGAGTAGTGAAGTAACTTAAATCATTTAATAAAAGCAATCTTCCGGGCTAGACAATATATCAATTAGGCTCCTTTCAGAGTATGCTGAAGCAATAGCTCCATACATAACAATCATATACAACGCTCGTTCGACGAAAGATCCGTATTCAAAGACTGAAAAGTTGCTCAGCCCACACCAAAATTGAAGAAGGCAATACGAGTAATCCACTAAATTACAGGCCCATATTATTACCGTCGATATGCAGCAGAATTTTAGAACACATCCTGCGTTCGAAAATTATGAATTGCCTCGAAAAGAACGGTTTATTGCCATATAGTCAACACGGATTTATAAAATATCATTCTTCTGAAACACAAATAGTGATTTACTCACACGAAGTGTTGAGTGCTATCGGCGATGCATTTCAAACTGATTCCGTATTTCTTTATTTTCAGAAGCCTTTGGCATCGTACCCCACAAGCGGGCTGTAAACAAATTCCGTGCTTATGGAATATTGTCTCAGTTATGTCACTGGATTCGTGGTTTCCTGTAAGAGATGTCACATTTCTTAGCAACTGACGAAAAGTCATCGAGTAAAATAGAAGTGATTTCAGATGTTCCCCAAAGTAATGTTATATGTCTTCTGCTGTTCCTTATCTATATAAATGATTTAGGAGACAAAATGTGGAGCCATCTTAGGTTATCTGTAGATGACGCTGTCGTTTATGGTCTAGTAAAGTCTTAAGAAGATCAAAACAAACTGTGCAGTGGTTTAGAAAAGTTATCTGTTTGGTGTGAAAATTGGCAATTGACCTCAAATAATAAAGCCGGCCGGAGTGGCCGTGCGGTTCTAGGCGCTACAGTCTGGAACCGCGTGACCGCTACGGTCGCAGGTTCGAATCCTGCCTCAAAGTTCTAGGGGACTGATGACCACAGCAGTTGAGTCCCATAGTGCTCAGCGCCATTTGAACCATTTGAACCAAATAATGAAAAGTGTGAGGTCATCCACATAAGGGCGAAAAGGAATGCGTTAAATTCGGTTACATGATAAATCAATCAAATCTAAAGGCTGCAAATTCAACTAAATATCTGGGAATAACATTTACGAACAACTTCAGTTGGAAAGAACAATGGAAAATGTTGTGGACTAGAATGCGTTTTATTGCGTTTTATTGGCAGAGCACTTAGAAGATGCAACAGATCTGCTAAAGAGACTAAGCTCCCTACGCTTGTTCGTCTTCTTTTGGACAACTGCAGCTTGATGTGGGATCCTTAACAAAAAGGATTAACGAACACATCGAGAAAGTTCAAAAGAAGCAGCACAGTCTTTTTTATCGAGAGATAGGGGAGAGAGTTTCACGGGCATGATACAGGGTTTGGGGAGGCCATCATTAAAGCAAAGGCGTTTAACGTTGCGGCGGGAAGTTCCCACGAAATTTCCATCTCCAACTTTCTTTTCCGAATGCGAAAATATTTCGTTGGTTTAAATGGCTCTGAGCACTTTGGGACTTAACTTCTGAGGTCATCAGTCCCCTAGAACTTAGAACTACTTAAACCTAACTAACCTAAGGATATCACACACATCCATGCCTGAGGCAGGATTCAACCTGCGACCGTAGCGGTCGCGTGGTTCCAGACTGTAGCGCCTAGAACCGCTCGATCACCCCGGCCGGCAAATATTTCGTTGATGCCGACCTACATAGGGAGAAACCATCATCGGAATAAAATAAGGGATGGATTTTCGTTTTTTCCGCGCGCCGTTTGAGAGTGGGCTGATAGAGAATAGTTGTGAAGTGGTTCGACGAACCCTCTGCCAGGTACTTAGGTGTTATGTGCAGAGTAGCCATGTAGATGTAGCTGTAGAGACGTATTAGTCCGTAAAATTTAGGAAGTTCACTTACGTGAAATTTAAATAACGCAGAACTAATACTACAACTCAGACTGGATTATCCGTGCAAAAAGAAATTTTGTTTGTGATTCAGAACTACAACATTGGGTTCCCAGATGATAACGGAGAAATTTTACAGCATATTCCTCCATGCTGCGTCGCTTCATAATCTACCTTTTCGCCTCACACCAGATTTTACTTGCGTATTTTATAAGTCGGGTAACTTATCTAAGAAACGGATAAGGTTGTGCAGAAAACTTTCAATGTTGTTCGAGGTGGGGATCTTAGGATTACATCATAAAAATTGCAGCCATTTTCTGTGCATAGCTGTCGAGGAATCCACGGCTGTTGTGACTGATTTCACTACTTGCAATCTATGAGCCCAAACACTAGCACCATATCCTATAACTGATACTAATTTAGATTCGTGTACACTCTGATTGTCTGCGAGGGAACCCGAAATAATCTATTCACAATGGTTGTAATTTTATTCATCACATTCCTCTACATGATGCGCAAAGTTGCGATCTTCCTCCAGAAATACCCTTAGCTATCTCGTTACTGCGCTTCTCCTACTCGTTTCGTCAATTAATTTTATTTCTGGTCTCTTATTAGGTCCCCTTTCATCAGGAGGTGCATTGTTCTGTGAGGCATTAGTGACAATTTAACTCGTAGACATAAGCCCTGAAGTTCATGGAGGGCCGTAATATGTCTGTCTTCTATAATTCTTTAGGAGTACCACTTACAACGAACAGCACGTCACCTGCAAATGTTAACAGTCCACTTACGTTACCGCTGTTGTGTAACTTCTGTAGTATGTGCTCCACGGCTACATCCCTAAACTCCAGGTCACACTCTGACCTCTGCGGACAGCCTTTTGTTATTGTCTTCGTTATTTTCTTTCCTGGACTTGTTAAAAAAGCATTTAGCCCATGGCAATAATCTCCCAGGCATTATACAGCGCTTCTGGTCACTCCAAATCCGTAAGGAGACCAACGTAAAGAGCGAACGTAAAATGAGTATCTGTGGCTAGCGAGATCGCCTTATTAATTGCATCTTCAGCTGACTTGCCTCTTCTAAACCCGTACTGGTGAGAGCTCATTCCGTGTAGCAGTCTGTGGTCTTGTAGTCTTCTGCATAACAATTTTTCAAATATCTTGCCGAGAACGTTCAAAAGACAGACTGGTCTGTAGGATTTGTGTATCATTAGATCCTTATCTTGCCCTTTACTAATTATTTCATATCACCACATCCGCGTTCTTCCATGGTGCTGCTTGTTTGTAAGAGACACTCGTTTGTACAGATAGCACAAGTAACTATCTAATTGGTAACATAAGGCTTATATTAAATCGGCAGGGATCCCGTCCTGTCCTGGAGATCTTTTTCTTTAAGAGTCTTAAAATTATTTGCCTAATTTCTTCTTCTGAGAAGGTGCACACAACTTCATTGTTCCTATATTCTTCCCATAACGTTTCCCGTAACCTACGCAGATCATCCATCTCGCCTTCTGCTCCATCCTCAGGAAGTAGTGTTTCCATTAACAGGGCTGCTGACTGTTCCCAACTTTCTGTTACCAACCCACCATTTCTTTTGAGCACGGGTAAGACTGTTAGTGATCGAATTTTCTTTCAGACTGTTTCATATGGTACACACCAGGTATCGGTTCCTATGGTACCCTCTCTGAATTGCTTCCATTGTTCCATTTTTGTCTTCCACAACTCTTCCTTAAAACATTGTTTAACATACCTGTAGCTATGCAGCCTTCGGACTCTTTCTTCTTTGGTAATACTGCTCTGGTATAGCTTCGTAGCTCTTCTTGTTTCGATCTCAATTTCTGCAGCGTCTCGGTCCAGATGCAAGGTTCTCCTTCAGAATAACCCCTAGTGACAGGTATCGATGCCTCCATTGAGCTATGTATTACCACTGTCAGTTCTTGCGCTTTAACATCTACGTTATCACCCAGCGATGAACTTGCTGGACGCTGAAACACTCTTCCTAGTTCTTCCCAGTCAACATCCTTGATGTTATATTTAGTGGACCTTATGCACACTTTTTCTTGGATTTCCCTTCTAGTGATGGTATAGTACACGACACTGTGGTCAGCGAATCTGCGCACGGACAACTGCAGAGTTGCGGCTTACGACAGAGAAAACATCTACGGCGCAGCTGGCCAACGCAAGATTCCAACGACAACCACAAATAAAAAGCATCTATTTTTAAAAGGAAGAATTAACGTGCTATGTTTGTTCATCGTAAATGGTTCTTGGGTTGCCCCATGAGAAATTTAGTTATTAGATTATGGTTGGTAGCCGGACTGAGATCAGCCAGTTATAAAAGACAGTTAATTCCCAAAGAAATAGGAATGTTAGTTCATATTTGTTGATTTCCCAATACAAAAATTTCTTCATACTTCTTAAGTTAAAAAGAAGATAAATTATCTCCAGGGAAAGATGATTGATTCCTGAATGAAAGATAGTTTACTTATTTCTGGGATGTGAGAATTTTAAAATGAATTAATGCGTTTGTATTCAAGATACACAACGATATTGTTGTAGAGTGACTGTTACGTACAAAAGTTATCTCTGATTAGTTTCGTTAATTAAACAAGAGTGTAAATTGTATATCTGGAAGTGCGATGTAAAATAAAAAAATATTTATTTACTTATTCACATAGTTTACGCCCACATTGGAACACTAAAATCAAACATAATACAACAGAGTCTACAATGATTAAGTTTAGGTCTTAGCAGTCAGAAATTTCTTCCTATCCCAAAACTTCTTCATTCACTGTGATCTGGCTGCTCGTTCTTCTGCAGATATGACATACTTCTTCCATTCTGATGGTTTGATTGTCAGCCGTGCAGATTTCTTCTTCAGTAGCAGTTTCACTTTGTACTTCTTTAAACTATATGTTTTTGGTTTTACTGTTCCAGAAGTAGTCAAAAAGTTGCTTCAGGGTTCTAGTATTTGGTAGGCGAGATATGTGACCAAAAATGCAATCCTTCTTTTCCGCATTGCATCAATAATAGATTCAGTTTCTTAATACACTACTGAATTGGGCAAAAGTCTCCACTACCCAATTAACTTGATGTTTCTTACTGATAATAGTTCAGAGTATTCTTCTGTCAAATTTCTACAGTTTGTCGGTTGTTGCTTGAGTATTTAGTGTGAATAGTGTTCCCGATTTAACGACAGAGGAGCAATGTCGAAATAAATATTATTTTAAACTGCAGACAAGAACACTGCAGTTACCTTCTTCTACGTAATTTGGTTGTGGTTTTGAACTTGGAGGATATTTATGCGATATTATCGAGCACGACTGTTTTTTTCTTTTCTTTTCTTTTCTTTCCTTTTTTTAATAAAAGAGTTAAAAATTTCTGTTACACCGTTTCTTAGCTACGTGCTTTGTCGTACTGCAGAGCTGCACACTGGTAGATTTTATCTTGTTGTTGTGAGTGACGAGGTCGAGTATCTGACTTTTCTACTCATCGGATAGTATAGTGCATAGCATTTTCCTTTGAAGCTGAGATCGTCCTTGTGGTATTGTTCGTATGAACCTTGTGGATCGTTTGATAGTCAGATGAGTTATTAATGTCATTACTATCATATTCCGGTAGCTAGCACTAGCCCATGAAACCACAAATATTATGTGTGGCAATACACAACATCTACATAGGGGTACGTATTGTGGGCTGAATCGAGAGGGTCTCACCATCTGAGTGAAAGTGTCTACTGTGTGATCTGCAAAGACGATACTTCCAATACAGGAGTTTCGGCCGCTCATTATCTTAGGCGTAGTGATACCTGTGAGTTCAAGTAATGTCCTTCCACGACAGAGGTAACATTGCTGGTTCTTGTGCTTCTTGGGTATGACTGAGCGAAACTGAGGTGCTGATTTTATCTGTGCGATGTTGCTCTCGGCTTACGTGTCGCTGCGCCTCTGTAGTGTCTAATCATTTTATTATTTTATATTAAAAAACTGAAAACCCGCCTCGATGGCGAAAAAAGCACCTAGTGTTATCCTAGGTTTCGGCGTAGATAACTACACCTTCTTCAGAACAACAATAAAACCCACAAGTGCCTAAGAAGACCTTTGTCAATCATTAAAAGAACACCATAGCTGTACATTTATAAACGAAAAAGAAAACCATATCTATACATTTATAAACGAAAAACAAAAGGAAAACACGAACAGTACATATGTACAAAGTCAAAACCACTACTTAACTTAATGGTGTACGCTCCACCTCACACTGCTGTTTGTGTTTTCCTTTTCTTTTTCGCTTATAAATGTGTAGCTATGGTGTTCTTTTAATCATTGACAAAGGTCTTCTTAGGCAGTTGTGGGTTTTATTGTTGTTCTGAAGAAGGTGTAGTTAGCTCCGCTGAAACATAGGTTAACATTAGCTGCTTTTTTCGCAATCGAGGCGGGTTTTCATTTTTTTAATGTATTAACCAACGATTGCTGACGCGCTGCAATGTTGAAGGTTCTTAAACTTTATTATTTCTACGAGGGTGGTCGTGCCTTTAGGACGATGCTGTACATATTGTTTACGTCAAGCAGGCAGGCGCACCTTCATTCAGAGCCAGTGGTAGGACCTGTGCCAGTACGTGACACACAGGCCATTCTCAGACACGTCCAGCTAGGAACATGCAGCTCCGGATTCGCCTGGCAGAACTTGGTCGCTACGAGCGTGGGAGAGGGGGAAGACGAGCTGCGGGTGTGTCGGCGAGTTGCCCGAGCGCAAGACGTCGCAGCGGGCAGCCGTATTTAACGGGCCGAAACGGCGCGCGGTCCGAGGCCCGCGCTGGTGCGTACCCCGCACACCCGCACCCTGTGCAAACTGCCTGCAGCCCGGCCGGAGTTGAAGATAATACATCGACGGCGCGGTGGCGGTCCGGGCCTTGGAAGTCACGAGCCTTGACCGCCGGCCACACAACTTTGGCCGCCACGCTCCGCGAGTTTCAGTGATTTTCTATGGCCGTTTAATTTATTCTGCGGCCGCACCGAGTTGCGCGCCGAGGAACTTTGAATGCGGCCCGGGCAGCCGGGAGGCCGGCCCGGCGCTCCCCTTCTTTCGTCTTGGGCCCTCGGAGTGGCCGCAGGCGGAGTTGCGGCGTGTAATTACTGGTGCTTGTCCTCAAGGAGACAAGCGGCGCCCGCCAACTCCGCAGCGGCACAGGCAGAGGGGCGTCCGCCGCCCGTGACCGCCGCCAGATGCACTGGCCGACACCTTCCGACACTACGGCTCAACTACTGGATGGGGCCTCTCCACGCCCGCACCAACGTGGTGACCAAACCAAAAGTTCTACTGTCACCTCCGTCAACATGTTAGTTATCTAGTTAAGTGGATCACAGGATGCTGGGCTGTGATGTTATCCGTGCGTCTGGGTAAGACCACGCATTAACACGGTCCACCAGGTGTGTTGAGTGGTACTTAAGATAAGTAAATAAATTAGTGAAATCAAAGGAAGTAGAAGTTAGAAACTAAACGAAAAACTTGGTTTAGTTTAGAGAGTTACATACTGGCAAACAGCGGGCAGAGCAGAAGAGACAATGACCGTGAAGTCAGCAAGTTCAGAAGAAGCCATCGCCCTCCCCACATAAGCGGACGCTGTCGAATCAGCCGTCAGGGCATCGCCCGACGGGCTGATGTGTTTCTCAATTGTCACATGTGATCAAAGGTTGGTTGGTTGGTTTGGGGAAGGAGACCAGACAGCGTGGTCATCGGTCTCATCGGATTAGGGAAGAATGGGGAAGGAAGTCGGCTGTGCCCTTTCAGAGGAACCATCCCGGCATTTGCCTGGAGTGATTTAGGGAAATCACGGAAAACCTAAATCAGGATGGCCGGACGCGGGATTGAACCGTCGTCCTTCCAAATGCGAGTCCAGTGTCTAACCACTGCGCCACCTCGCTGGGTGTGATCAAAGGCCCTCGCCTGCATTCCAAGAGCCAATGACCGACGTTAAGAACACACTTCGAGAACCTTTTCAACGTGACAGAAGAGGCAATGGCCGGCTCACGTGTTTCTCAGTCGTCACATGTGATCCAAGGCCCTCACCTACATTCCAAGAGCCGATGACCGACGTTAAGAAGATTCTTCGAGAAGCTTTTCAACGTGACAAAAAAGGCAATGACCGTGACATCGTTCACCTCCAGTGCACTGAAGCGAATAAATACGCGAGACGCAGTGGGCCCGAGGAGGAGAAGAAGAGAGCAGTAGTTTTCAGTCAGTTTCGGTGCTGAAGACCGTCATGTAAGAATACATCATACACAGACGCACCAAGTCCGCCGCTGTAATGGAATAGAAAGCAGCAGCCTCGGCGCCAGAAGACAGAAGTTAAAAGGTATTTGAAGACTGATTTTTACGTACCCGGGTGACTCGTGAGGACGGGAAGGAGACGGCCTCACATCAGCAGTCACCTGTGAGCTGGGATGAAGATCTGACAGCCGAAGACTGGCAAGCTGGAGTCGGTTGTTCGAGTCCTGGACACTGGCCTTCCCCCGCCGCGCCGCTCCGCTGGCCGACGCACAACACTGTCACACGCGGCCGCTTAGAGAAGAGAAACACTGGGACGCCACATCCAAGGTATCGCCATCCGTTGCACGACTTCGCTCTCAATAATTATACGGGCCACAGCACGATGAGCGCCTCCAGTCGACTGGGCGAGACGGCGACACGAGATTCACACCGCCAGGCGTAATCAGACGCCGCCGCTGCCGCAGCAGAAGGCTTCGCAAACGACACAGCTGCCGCACACCGAGCCAGAACAATCGAATAAGGGAACAGTTGTACAAACATTCAATAAAAGTTATCTTATGTGAAAATGCTGTTTCATTCTACCTCATACCCGAGCCAAGGAAGAACCCACCCTGCCCACATGTTGTTAAGAGAGAAAAAGTAATTTATTTAGTATTTTCCCCCTGACATAATGCTTTAGAATCAAATGCCCTTTGCAGTAATGCTCATCCTGACAATTGACTAGCATCAAAAGAGAAAACCCAGTTACATTTAGTGACAGGTGATAGATAGTGGACGAAACGCGAGTGAGGGTAGCGATTTGAAGAGCAGAGGGAAATAAGTGCCAAGGCTCGTGCCGTGGGAAAAAAACCTCTGCGACAGTGGGATGGGTAGTAAGAGCAGTAGTGGCTTACTAGTTGCGATAGTTCATGCAAGGTTGGATTTGTTAGTATGGGTATCATGCATCATTACCGTGGCAAGCGATGGCGATGTATCCCAGTTGCTGCAGCCGCTACATTCCTGGAACAATCAAGATCGTTATACAGGGTGTTACAAAAAGGTACGGCCAAACTTTCAGGAAACATTCCTCACACAGAAATAAAGAAAAGATGTTGAGTGGACATGTGTCCGGAAACGCTTAATTTCCATGTTAGAGCTCATTTTAGTTTCGTCAGTATGTACTGTACTTCCTCGATTCACCGCCAGTTGGCCCAATTGAAGGAAGGTAATGTTGACTTCGGTGCTTGTGTTGACATGCGACTCATTGCTCTGCAGTACTAGCATCAAGCACATCAGTACGTAGCATCAACAGGTTAGTGTTCATCACGAATGTGGTTTTGCAGTTAGTGCAATGTTTACAAATGCGGAGTTGGCAGATGCCCATTTGCTGTATGGATTAGCACGAGGCAATAGCCGTGGCGCGGTACGTTTGTATCGAGACAGATTTCCAGAACGAAGGTGTCCCGACAGGAAGACTTTCGAAGCAATTGATCGGCGTCTTAGGGAGCACGGAACATTCCAGCCTATGACTCGCGACTGGGGAAGACCTAGAACGACGAGGACACCTGCAATGGACGAGGCAATTCTTCGTGCAGTTGACGATAACACTAATGTCAGCGTCAGTGAAGTTGCTGCTGTACAAGGTAGCGTTGACCACGTCACTGTATGGAGAGTGCTACGGGAGAACCAGTTGTTTCCGTACCATGTACAGCGTGTGCAGGCACTATCAGCAGCTGATTGGCCTCCACGGGTACACTTCTGCGAATGGTTCATCCAACAATGTGTCAATCCTCATTTCAGTGCAAATGTTCTCTTTACGGACGAAGCTTCATTCCAACGTGATCAAATTGTAAATTTTCACAATCAACATGTGTGGGCTGACAAGAATCCGCACGCAATTGTGCAATCACGTCATCAACCTAGATTATCTGTGGTTTGGGCAGGCATTGTTGGTGAGGTCTTGATTGGGCCCCATGTTCTTCCACCTACGCTCAATGGAGCATGTTATCATGATTTCATACGGGATACTCTACCTGTGCTGCTAGAAAATGTGCCTTTACAAGTACAACATGTGGTTCATGCACGATGGAGTTCCTGCACATTTCAGTCGAAGTGTTCGTACGCTTCTCAACAACAGATTCGGTGGCCGATGGATTGGTAGAGGCGGACCAATTCCATTGCCTCCACGCTCTTCTGACCTCAACCCTCTTGACTTTCATTTACGGGGGCATTTGATAGCTCTTGTATACGCACCCCGGTACCAAATGTAGAGACTCTTCGTGCTCGTATTGTGGACGGCTGTGATACAATACGCCATTCTCTAGGGCTGCATCAGCGCATCAGGGATTCCATGCGACGGAGGGTGGATGCATGTATCCTCGCTAACGGAGGACATTTTGAACAATTCCTGTAACAAAGTGTTTGAAGTCACGTTGGTACGTTCTGTTGCTGTGTGTTTCCATTCCATGATCAATGTGATTTGAAGAGGAGTAATAAAATGAGCTCTAACATGGAAAGTAAGCGTTTCCGGACACATGTCTACATAACGTATTTTCTTTCTTTGTGTGTGAGGAATGTTTCCTGAAAGTTTGGCCGTACTTTTTTGTAACACCCTGTATAGTAGTGGGTTCAAAAAAATGGTTCAACTGGCTCTGAGCACTATGTGACTTAACATCTACGGTCATCAGTCCCCTAGAACTTAGAACTACTTAAAGCTAACTAATCTAGGACAGCACACAACACCCAGTCATCACGAGGCAGAGAAAATCCCTGACCCCGCCGAGAATCGAACCCGGGAACCCTGGCGCGGGAAGCGAGAACGCTATCGCACGAGCACGAGCTGCGGACAGTAGTGAGAGATCGGCCATAGATCATCTCACTGTGTGGGAGGTATGTGGAGCTTGTCTGCATGTAGTGTACGGTACGGCTTCCCTGCGTGGTGCCAGTTATTCGGCAGTGTATTCCAGCTGGATATCCAGTAATGGCGTCTGATTAACAGGGGCTCACATGTACCGTTGTGTTTGCGTGTGCTTGGCCATAGATGTTAGGTCCCTACAAGTATGTCTTTTGGTCTTTTATGTTACCATCTATGGTTGTGGTCGTAGTTCCCCAGATTCAGAATAAACGGTTTTTGCGAATGCCTGGAGTTTCTGTATAGTCTTGTGGTGAGTTCGTGGATTACCTCCGTGAGAGTCTCAAGTCGGTATTCCCGGTGAAGGTCCGCGATGCGTGTGTATCGTGGAGCATTGCTTATGATTTTGACTACTTTGTTTTGTATGAGCTGCACACGGCGCAGGCGTGTAGGCGCAGCGTGTCCCCAGACAGGAGCTGCGTACGTCATCAGGGGTCGAATAGGTGTCATGTACATGGACCTCGACACCCTTCTGTTCAGTGTGCTACGCCTGTTGAGCATAGGGTAGAGCTGTTTGAGCCTCGCGCTAGGTCGGTTGGTCATGTGTTGTATGTGGTCCCCCCAGAGTAATTTACGTTCCAGCCAGACACCGAGGTATTTGACTTTCTCACGGAAACGTATTGGGCGTGCATGTAGAGTTACTGGTCTGCAGTATCGGTGTTTGCGCAGTTGCTTCGGTCTTCTAGTGAACAGAACGGCTTCGCACTTGTCGACGTTTACTCTAACACGCCATTTCTCCAACCAAGGCTCAGCCACCCCGAGTGCAGTCTGTAAGCGTGACGTAATGTTTGATGGTTTCCAATCTTGCGCGAGGATGGCTGAGTCATCCGCGTAGATTGCCATCGTTGTGTTGTGTGTGGTTGGGAGATCGATTATGTAGAGGTTAACTCAAATACTGTGCGCAGCAGCCGGCTGGGGTTGGCAGTGCCGGACGCGGCGTCTGTTGTGCCACAGGCTACCTCTAGGAGACGCGCAAGATAAGTTTACGGAAATTAAGGTTACAACTTACCCTGAGAGAAAGAGTTGCGCGACATAAACGAAAGTGAAAGATGGTGTCTAGTCTCATAACAGTGACGCTTGTAGTGTCACTATGAGGATGCAAATTAGGTTTGCTTTAAATACTCGTTAAGAGCAGTTGAACGGAAATGGACAGTGTCTTGAAAGAAGGATATAAGATGAACATCAACAAAAGCAAAACGAGGATAATGGAATGTAGTCGAATTAAGTCGGGTGATGCTGAGGGAATTAGATTAGGAAATGAGACACTTAAAGTAGTAAAGGAGTTTTGTTATTTGGGGAGCAAAATAACTGATGACGGTCGAAGTAGAGAGGATATAAAATGTAGACTGGCAATGGTAAGGAAAGCGTTTCTGAAGAAGAGAAATTTGTTAACATTGAGTTTAGATTTAAGTGTCAGGAAGTCGTTTCTGAAAGTATTTGTATGGAGTGTAGCCATGTATGGAAGTGAAACATTGATGATAAATAGTTTGGACAAGAAGAGAATAGAAGCTTTCGAAATGTGGTGCTACGGAAGAATACTGAAGATTAGGTGGGTAGATCACATAACTAACGAGGAGGTATTGAATATAATTGGGGAGAAGAGGAGTTTGTGGCACAACTTGACAAGAAGAACGGACCGGTTGGTAGGACATGTTCTGAGGCTTCAAGGGATCACAAATTTAGCACTGGAGGGTAGCGTGAAGGGTAAAAATCGTAGAGGGAGGCCAAGAGATGAACACACTAAGCAGATTCAGAAGGATGTAGGTTGCAGTAAGTACTGGCAGATGAAGACGCTTGCACAGGATAGAGTAGCATGGAGAGCTGCATCAAACCAGTCTCTGGACTGAAGACCACAACAACAACTCGTTGTAGCGGTCGTGAGCGTTACCTAGCTTTGAGCTTGGATGTGCTGACTGATATTAGTAAAGAATGTCTTCAAGCGGCAAGGACGCCATTATCAACGTCTCTCTCAGCGCTAACGAGATCTATAATACCGCTACGAGAACTTGGATGTTCCTTTACGATATTGCAGGAGAACGTGACAGGAAAGTAGGCACTGTACACGGTTGCTGGCAGCGCTGGTCACAAGAATGAAAGGTCGCAAGAAGACCGGGCTCCGGAGGATCTTATGCCACTGCCTAGAGGGAAGACTGTCGTGTTCGGCAAATGGCTCTGGCTCATCAGGCAGCATCTTCAGTAGAAATATCTATACAGTTTCCATCTCTGTGACACAACGAACTGTTACAATTCAGAAAGTCAAATCAGACACCTTTTAGCCGTCTAAATTTCCCAACTGTTATTTTAGTCGGCTACCAGTTTCAGTCGGCAGATGATGTCTGATGTGATCGCTGTGTCAAAAATCTACAGATGACAGTCTTCGAATGCTGGCTCCTATTTTGACCAGAACCGAGATGGAAATCTTCCAACACGACGGTTAGGGGACCTGAGGATGGTGTAATATATCGCCGAAACTGGTAGCCCAATAAAATAACGGTTTGGAAATTTAGACGACTGAAACGTGTATGAGTTGACATTCTCTACTGAACAGCCAAGGTCCCGCAACCATCTCTGAAAAGAAGGACATACAAAGGCTATTACAAGGACAGTTCTGAGCCAGACGCCCTCTAGAGTGCATTCCACTGGCCCAAGACTACCGCCATTTGTGACTTCAGTCGTGTGGAACGAGGACTCATTGAAGGGCAGAGTTGAGGTATGTTGTGTTTTCTAATGAAAGCTGATTCCGCCTCGGTGCCAGTGATGGTAATGTGTTGGTTAGGAGTAGCCGAGTTGAGGGCCTGAAACCAACCTGTCAGCGTGCTAGACACACTGGACCTACACCAGGGTTATGTTCTGAGGTGCGACTTTGTACGAGAGAAGCGGCAGTCTCGTAGCTATCCCACGGTCCCTGACTGCAAATTTGTACGTCAGTCAGGTGATTCAGACTTTTGTCCAGCCATTCATGAAGACCATTCTGAGGGGGGGGGGGGGGGACAGGGCGGTCCAACTGGATAACGCTTCCCACATAACACTATTGTAACTCGACGGGCTCTACAGAGTGTCTGTCGATATGTTGCCTTGGCCTGCACGATCACCAGACCTGTCTCCAACAGAGCGCACACACACATCAACGGACGTCACCTCCAGCGTTATTCACAAGCAGTATTAGCCGTCCCTGTATTGACGACCAAGTGCAAGAGGCATGGAAGTTCATCTCACAAACTGACATGCGGCACCTGTATAACACAATGCATGCGCGTTTGTATTATTGCATTTAACATTCTGTCGGTTACACCACTTATTAATGTAACAGCAATTCACATTTGCAATTGCTTATCCCTCACGTATCTAGATCTTGCAATGTTAATCAATTAAATAAGTTATCTAGACAAATTTATCCCCGAAATTCTATATTCGACATTAATCATTTTTTGTTGCCGCGAGCTATTTTTTTTCGTCAGTGTATTTCCCTTATACACAATTACCTTTTGAAAGACGTTCATCACAATACGCCTTTCGAACTGTTTATCTTCACACAACTTGTTAGTAACTGGCGAGGTGCGATGACACACTATGCACGCGTTTCGTCTGCTATGAATGCCTCAGCCTTCGGCTGCGTAACGAAAGTACAAGGATTGGACAAAAATATGAAAAATCCGTGACAAATGCAGATGCTAGCCAGACCTGCAGCCTGCACGGCTGTAGCTGACCACGAACGACCCCTGTGCAATATCCTCCATCAACTGCAAGTGTTAGTCATGATCCAAGTAGTGTTCTGCGTAGTTGTCATTTATTATGTCGGAGCTAATTCGTACGTGGGCAACTTGTTGGTGCTCGTATGGTGGGTTCTAACATAAGCAATGGAGTCAAAGAATTTGGTGTTGGAAGAGGCACCGTATGAAGATTTACAGCGTCTACAGAAAAACATCAGTCGCTAAGTCCTTCGAGTTCTTCGTAGTGAAGTGATCTCGCTCAAGCATGGGTGATTTTTGGGTGCGCCTTATAGGGAAATTTCCTGTTCTGTCTCAAATGGTACGGAATATGATTTAATAAAAGTGACTCAGTTTTAAAACAAGTCCCACTTTCTACTTCGTGGTAAAATTTGAGATACTTAGAGTCTCATTTTTCAAGTTTATTATATTGTGCAGAGATCAAATAATTATCTGAAATTAATGTCATCTTTATCGTCTTGAGATGGTTTTGTAATGAATTGCGGAAAACAAATGTACAATTACTGCACGTCTAAAGTTAACTCTGCTCGGAATTCCTTTCTCTGTAGTAACCTCATCCTTGGTATTCGTGCAAGCTGTGAGCAAAACCGTCCACGCCTCTGAATACTGAACACCACATTCAAGTTTGAACATGGAGGACACTGACAAGAAAAAGGGTGACAGAAAATGTGTTCAGACATCAGGGAACAACTTCCATTGTTCTAGACAGAGCTGTACAGAGAAACAATCTGTACAGGAAGAAAAATATTGGAATATACTCAAAAAGAAATTGAGGACGTAGTGTACAAGAGCTACTCTGAGACGAGTGGGTTCGCACCACCAGAAGATTGATTATTAAAATAAATCCCAGAGATTTTAGGAACAGAAAGTTGGCTAGAACCGGAAGTCAATATTAACTAAATCCTGTATACACATTCGAATATGTGTGTGTTTGTGTGTGTGTGTGTGTGTGTGTGTGTGTGTCTGCGAGCTTGTGTCTGTGTGTCTAGCAAGGTTAGTTTATACGTCAGTATGTATTTCTGGCTTGACAGCCATCATATTCAGGTTCGAGAAGCTCTTTCTAGAGCAGTTGAGAAGACAGCAGTGGGGAGACGACGTACTTTGGTGTGAGGTACCGATGAAAGATGGTTTGTTTGGTGCGGAAATTGTGAAAAAGACCGCCTACATTTTGGTCCTTCTCCGCTATTGGCTCCTGCATTCGGAAGTTGGGCGCCAAAATGATAAACTTCTGTTGTTAATATTATTCAAACGAAACAGCGTATTTACTTGCATTTCAAATTACAGCATATCTCAGTAGCGTGCTATCATTCCAGTGTCCGTTAAGGGGCTCCGGAAAGGCTCAAAATCATGAAAAGTTCAATTTTTACTTTTTTGCGTTTTCTGAATCTGCAGACTATTATCTTTTAATAGATATATAATTTATTCAATTTCGAAGACTACAACTATTTTTAAATTTTTTTTGAAATGTGTTCTACATGGGCGTGACCCACTGTGGCGCTGTTAAACTGCTGTCAAATGGTGTTATTATTAACGTCCGTGTTCATCAGGTACATTTTAGTGATGTGAGATAAAGTATGTGTTGTGGCTAACCTGTGATAGTTCAATATATATCGCTGGTGTGACTGTCGATTGTTTCATGTTTATTTACTCTGTCGTTATCTCGAAAATATTCGTAATTAATTCTGTTTCTTGAGTCTCTGTTTTGTTGAAGTATAATAATGAGTAAAAGTAAAGTTATTAGAAATCCTCTGAAGGCTTTTAAGAAAAGGAGAAATGTTGGAAAGCCAAAGGTATGTGTTATAACTGTAAACAATAAAGACGATAACCAAGTGAGTGAACCTAACCTCTCAAGTACACCTGCCCATAGCAGTCAAAGTGGAAAAGAAAATACTTCACAGAAGAAGCTTGACTCAATGAGTGAAAACTATGAATGTTTTATGGGCGAATCGGATGTGAATGAAATATTTGATATGTCGGTTCTCAAAGGAATTTTTTCAAACTGTGTAAGATGTATTCATTGTAGTGAAGTTGGTCTGGAACTCTCCATAATAAAGCACGTAGGACTTGCTACTGAAATACAACTGAAATGTGATAAGTGTTCATACATGACCACCTTTTGGAACAGTGTTGCAGTAACTGCAACTGAAGAAAATGGTAGCAAAATCTACGAACACAACAACGAGCGATGCTTGCTTTAGACAAGGAACGCCTTCGGGCTGCAGACAGGGCTGTAAAGAGTCTAGAAATACAAGCAAGAGTAAACAGGAGGAGGAACAAGAGGAAGCTGGAGGAGGAGTTTGCAGAGGATGAAGATAATCCATCCTATGGTCCTGGAATGCACTAAAAAGTTAATCCAATCTTTGTCGCTCGATTCTCAAAACTTTTATTTTCTCATACTAATTACATGTTTTCTAACGATCTTCCAAACATATTTGTTTCAAACTTTCAGTAAATGTTACACAGTACCTTCTGCATAATTTAACACAGCCTTTTTCCAAAAAACTGTATATTTTTTAATATATAAATAAAAAATTGCAAAAAAATGTTGTGAATTTTCATTACAATTGAAAAAAAATCATCTTTAATAACTGAACTAAAATTTTGTAAAATCCCTGTGTTAAGTTGTAGCCCATATTCCAATAAATAATCTGTAAAAAGTTCAACATCCTACCTCAAATACTTTGTGAGGAAAGATGTAATTTATAAGCGTTATTTTAACATTGCAAGTATAGGGCGTTCCGGAGCCCCTTAAGACTTTATTAGCAATTTTTGGTTATGTGTATAGGTAAATGAGAACAATTTGGTAGTAATTATGCAAATACGCAGTTCATTGTGTTTATGAAAGTGTGAAAGCTGGATATTATTTGTGACTCGTAAAGTGGAATATAATTGTGCAGTTTCTCGTATTTCGTTAGTAAAAAGCGAATAGTATCCCGTATAAACAAGCTAATTGGAAGTTTAACTATTTCTAAAGTAGTGGCTCCTCACTGGGACTTTATCACATCCTCAAGTTAACGGATTGAGGACCTACGTGCCAACAAAGAAGACTGGAGGTTGGTGGACATTAATTAGACCTTATGCATTTCACTCAGGGCGGTGGAAACAAATAGGCACCTCACGTGTACTTCAATCTTAGTACAAATGAGATCAGTGACATGTGACCTGTGGTTACACAGAGGAGGTATGATGGATAGAAATTTTCTAGAGAATGGGTTTATCGTACGCATGTGTATCTCTCCCTCTCTCCCTCCCTCTTTTTTAAACTTGCCGTAAGTGGTGTAGATGTATTTATTGCTGTAAATACCTAATGAGGTTTTAATGGATTCTGAATTTGAAACAACTTGTTTGAAGTTAAGCTTCATAGGGCGGTAGAAATGGTAATCGGATGCTTGTACAGACTACCTGGGTCAGTGGCTGTAGAGGAAGAGCGCTACAGAGACAACTTGCAGAATAACAGAGTAAGTTTCCTGCTCATGCTTTCATACTAGGAGGAGATCTCCACTTGCCAGGTATAGAACGGGACAGTCATCCGGCGAAAACTTGTTCCAGAGTACTTCGGGCTGATAGCGAAAGAACTCGTCTTAGGCCTCTTACCAATAAACAGACCCTAACTTTTCCATTCATTTGACGTAAGGATGGAATTAGTCCTCATAAAGCTGTGATAACTTCAGTGACTTCGTATGTTATAAAAAATGTGAAGGAAGGCAGGGAAGAGAAATTTGCCTGTTAAGAGTATAGATTGTAGAACGTAAAGAGTATCAATTCAGCTAAATACCTAGGGATTAAAATAGCGAATAACTTAAATTAGAACGATAACATAGTCGTTGTTGTGGAGAAAGCGAAGAAAAGCCTACGATTTATTGGCAGAACACTTAGAAGATGCAGCAGGTATACCAAAGACACTGGCTGCCCTACGCTTCATCGTCCTATTCTGAAGTGTTGCTGTGCAGTATGGAATCCACATGGGATAGAATTGAAAGAGGACAACGAAACAGTTCAAAGGGGTCAGGTCACGAATATGAAGCACGATCTGGGGTGCGTTTTTCGTTGCGACAGAATCTTCTTATGAAATTTCAATCACTAACTCTTTCCTCGGAATGGAAAAATATTTTGTTGGGTTCCATCTATAACTGAGAAATGATTTTCGTATTAAGAGAAATCAGGGTCGCATGGAAAGATGTAAGTCTTCGATTTTCGGGCGCGCTATTCGGAAGCTGGAGTGACAGAGCAATAGCTTGAAGATCGGTCGGTGGACCTTTTGCCAGCCACTACATTCTGAATTGTAGAGTACTCAGGTAGATCTAGATATAGAGTACGTGAGTAGTTAGCATCAAATATTCAGCTCTGAAGACAAAAAAGTACGGCTCAGATGGATAACATTCAAAAGGATTGTTCAACACATCTTATGCAAGTATGTGTCGAGCAATATTTTAAGGGATGGGAAAGACCCACTGTGGTTTAACAGCAGTGTTAGGAAGTTGCTGAAAAAGAAAAGAGAACTTGGTCATAGATTTAAAGGAAATAAAAGCCTACTTGACACACAGAAGTTGTACGAAGTGAAATAGAATATTAGGACTGCAATGAGAGAGGGGTTCCATAAATTTCAAAGTAAAATTTTGCCAGCTGATCAGACCAAAACCCGTAACAACCTCTTATCTCATGTAAAGCGGATTGAAATCATCTGTTCGGTAGGGTATGGGCACGATAATGGAAGATGATGGAGAGAAGGCCGAGAAACTGAATTCCATCTTCCGAAACTGTTTCACCCCGAAAGGTCATAATAATGTTCCTCCGTTGTCATCCCACGAATGATGAAATGGCAGGTATTTAGATAACTGATGGTGGAATAGGAAAGGAAATACAACTGCTTAACTGTGGAAAGCGATCTGGATCGGATGAGATAGCTCTGAAATTCTAAGGATCTGCTAAATAACTTGTCCTCTTCTATCAGTAGTTCATCTTAGGTCACTAGAGCAACCAAGGATACCCAGCGACTGGAGGAAACCTGCGAATCACTTCCGTTTTCAAGAGATCTCGCAGGAGAGGTGCAAATTATTATAGGCAAATATCGCTGACGTCTATCTGTTGCAGAATTATTATATGCGTTTTACGCTCATATATTATGACGTTTTTGGAGAACGAAAATCTCCCTGTAAAACCAACGTGGACTCCGTAAATAGAGATAATAATAAACTCAGGTCGCTCTGTTCGGCCATAAGGTACACAGCATCGTGGGCATCTTAATATAAAAAAAAAAAAAACCTTGTGCTCAGTCTGACACCATACTCCTTGACTTCAGGAAGGTCTATGATACAGTTCAGCACCGTGGTTTAGTGAACAGACTACGAACTTACTGAGTGTTGCACAAGATGGTGACGGAATTCATTAATTCCTTGCAGTCAGAACTCAATGCGTCGCTGTTGACGGAACAAAATCGACGGCTGTAAAAGTAATTTCGGGAGTACTCCAACGGAGTGTGATAGGGCCGTTGTTGTTTATAGTACAATTAAATGATGTAGTGGAAACTTGCAGAGTTCCGTGAGGCTGTTCGATGTTGATGCAATTGCATATAAGAAGGTAGCACTGCCAGAAGAGTGTAGCGAACAGCTAGAAGATCTACTGATGATCGATGATTGGTGCAGGGCTGCCAGTTGACCCTGAAACTAAATGAATCTAACATACTGCGTGTAAATAGCTGCAGAAGTCTAGTACTATATGAAATACACTGCTGATGACAAATTACCATAAACAGTAATTACTGAAAAATGTCTAGGAGTAATCATCAGCAATCACTGGAAGAATCTTTAGCAGCTGTTTAGGAATTGTAATTAGTCTACGAATGAAGTGGTTTATATTACATTTGTTAGACCGATTCGTGAGTACTGACCATCAGTTAGCGATCAATAGCAGGTTCTACTAACACAACAGGCATACAAGATCCAACAAAGGGAGCCGCGTTTCGTCACGGGATCGTTTAGTCTGAGTGATAGCTTTACGCAGATGCTTAACGAACTCCAGTGGCAGACGATACAAGAGAGGCATTGTGCATCGCTGAGAGGTTTACTACTGAATTTCCAAGAGTGCCTTGCAGGGCTAGTCGGGTAACATTACTTCGACCTACACTCGTCTGGCAAAGTGACCACAACGCGGAAAACCCGGGAAATACGAAGCTATACAGACAATCAATCTTCCCCCGTGTCTTTCGTGAAAGAAACAGTAAAGTGAGGGGCGGAGGGGAGATAAGAAGCGCCTAATGCCAGTTTTCTTTAGGTGACTCAAGGAGTGTAGATGTAGATGATAATGGTTGTGGCACGTGAATCCTCATGCATACCCCTATCAACCGGCATACGTCGGGCGTAGAAGTTAGCTTTGGGATTATTCCTGCTGCGCACTTCTAGAGAGTCTAGAGAGGACTTCACCGAGTAGTAGCTAATGCCTTGCAGCTATATTTGGGAGGAAAGATCAAATCCCAGTTTGGTCAAGAAAATTTAGGCGGAACACAGTTTCCCTAAGTTAAGATGAGTGACAGGATAAGTGGTCAAGCTTATTTTCTTACACTCATGTATGACACTCAATGTTCAGTCTTATGAGTCCTTTGTCTAAGACCGTTAAACACTGATCTTCCTTCCTTTTCACTGGGTGGGGGGGGGGGGAGGGGGGGAGGAGAGGGGGTTGTAGATAGTCCTACATACGATCGCCTGCCCCAAAAGAACGATTTCAGTTTTACAGGGTCAAGGGTGAATAGTGGCATTTCTCGTTTTTTGTGCTCAATGCATAAACCTACACTATGTTTCGCACTGCCTGCGCCGACACCATATTTGTGCTAGAGAGCAGGCGAGGAATACGTCAAACAGTGCTACACAAAAGAGTTGTTTTCCACAGACAAGTGGAATTAATTTGGTCCAATGACGCATAGAATTTCTTGAAAGAAATCATTCTCCTACAGTAGGCTGTTTTGAAACAAACACTACTTCTTTCCCAGATAACTAATTTCGCCCTTAGGGCATTACCATGAGCACATTGTACATAAAAAGTGTTATATTCTTCCATTTGTCACCATGTGATGATGCACAAAGCAGAATGAAATGTGTGGAAACATAAGGGCACCCAATATTTCCGTACATACGTCAATAATGCACGTTCAGTAGCAGCAGTTTCTTTAAATCGATCTGAATTGGGCCTGGTGATTTTCGATTGGATTTAGACCCTGGAATCTGTGGGCGCACAATATTACGCTATTCGACTGGTACACAGCACGTTGTTGCATAGTGATGTATCCGACACTGCCCTGCGGATCATGACATGGCGAAAAAAGATAGCAAGTAACGTATTTTTGTGTGATGTTTGCTTGACAATGTCCAAAACCATGCTGTTACCTTACTGTCAATGGAACTGAACGGTTGTTTACAACAGAGAACGATCTACTGATACATTTTAAGACAAGAAAGACAACCCACCACGAACAAATTGTCCGAATGGGACGGCAATAGGTACATGTGACGTAAGAGTACAGACAAACCAATGCTTACAATTTCAGAAAAATTGGATGATTTATTCAAGAGAAAGAGCTTCACAAATTGGACAAGTCAGTATGATTTGGTCCAAGTTTGGCCCTTAAGCAAGCATTGATTGGGCATTGATTGACAGAGTTGTTGGATGTTCTCCTGATGGATATCGTGCCAAATTTCGCCCAATTGGCGAATTAAATCGTCAAAATCCCGAGCAGGTTCGATGATCCTGCCCATAAGGCTACAGATGTTCTCTTTTGGGGAGAGATCTGGCGACCTCGCTGGCCAAGGTAGGATTGGGCAAGCAGTAGAAAATCTTGCCGCGTGCGGGCGGGCATTATCTCGCTGAAATGTAAGCCCAGGATTGCTTGCCATGAAGGGCAACAGAAGATTATTGACTGCAGGAGCATTGTCTTCAGCGATGAGCAACGATAAACAGCGAAGACGAGACGCCCCAGACAGCGGTTGGGATACCAACATGGCTGTCACCCGCGATACGGCCTGATAACCAGGAGTGATGGTCTGGAGTGTCATTTCATTTCACAGCAGGACCGCTTTCGTTATCATCCGCGGCACCCTGACAGCACAGTGGTCGTGGACGATGTTCTACGTTCCGTTTTGTTGCCCTTCATGCACGTCATCGTATGCTTACATTTCAGCATGATAATACCCGGCCGCATACGGCGAGAGCTTCTTCCGCTTGTCTTCGTGCTCGCCAAACCCTACCTTAGCCAGCAAGTTCGGAGGACTATGAGCAGGGCGCTCCAACAACCATCTCGGTATTTTGTCAGTCGCTCCTGTCGAAGACGATGGAAGTAATCGTCTTATCCGTTTCCACCCGAACCCACACGATCGTGCGGGCTCGGTTTTTATTTTTTTTACGACAAACTGAATCTCTTGCCTTGCTTCCAACCGATCTGCAACGATCGTGCAGGTTGTGCGCAAAGCGTTTCTCATGTTTATGTTGCCATTCGGCGCCAACAGATTGCAGCACATGTTGTTTAAGTTGATCGAGAAGTGAGCATTATGCCGGCGCTTGGTTAGTTGCTCATAATTAAGTTAAATTGAATTGTTTCGGCGATTTGCTGGATCTTGTTATTTGTAATACTGTGTACAACGTTGTGATATTGATCATTATTAGTAACTTCATATCTTTGCACAGTAATCGTGCGTTAAATTTGTACTAGCACAATTGTGCGGGTTAGGTGTTGACTGTGTGACTTCATCCTCGAGTGGGTGTTGTTGATTGTGTCATTGGCCTCCCTATATTACTGCTTTTCATACAGTTTTGAATGGGAAAGTTTTTATGCATATTCCCGTTATTGTATGGAGGTTTATCAGTCATCAAATCCGTTATCTGTTAGAGGATTCTGATTTGAGTGGCATTTCATCAGATGAAGACGACGAGTTTGATCCTTCTCCTTCAAATATTCGGCAGGCAGACGACTCGTCTGATGATGATTTGAGTGCCGAAGAAGTTCCTGAAGTTCCTGAAGAGCGCAGGAGTTCCCACAGTGTCACAGAAGGTGTCAGACCACTGCTTTTTCGGAGATCAAATTTTGTTCAGAAGTTTCCTCCACCAAACATTAATTACAGTACTGTTGAGGTCAGTGACAAAGAGGTGCGATCTGAGTTACCTATTTCGTGTATCATTCCCATTTTCTTACTAAAATATGTATGAGCACTGCGCTTCCAGAACTAAGACGAAGTGCATAAAATGCATTCAGTACTTATGTCTTGCAAAAGGAAAGGATTGTTTCAAATTATTTCACGAAAAGTGAAGCAGTCTGAACCATGCCTCTGTGTTACAAAATAAATAAATAAAAAATATTATTAATTTTTTTTCGCAGAATATGATTTGCAATCTATGTAACATTTTTTATAATAACTAATAAATAAAAGAAATGAAAGAATAATTTTTTATTCATAACTGTTCCTCAGGTAATTTATAATATCAAACAAATAGCAGGAAGTCAGAGAATAATTTTAGTGAAATAAAACATGACCCTCACGATTGTGCTAATTGTTTTCCCGCTACATTTTTCATGGAAGAGTTTTTTATTATTTTTCCCAGTGTCTGCTATGCCCAAGTATATAGTGAATTCAACTTTATTCACCATTTTTTTAAAAAAAGGTGTTCAGGTTGGAGAGGGTTAAGCTCTTGGTTTTACCCTGAACTGACACACCGAGAACACCGAGAATATTTTATGCATTTTAGTCATTTGTTTATCCGCACACAATTGTCGTATCTACCAATTTCCATCCCATCCGGGCAATTCCTTCGCGGTACGTCGATGTTTTTGTCTTAGATTGTACAAAATTGCTTCTTTTAAGGGTTAAAGAGAACAACAGCAAGAGTACTGGAGCCATCCCACGATACCATAACATATTGCCTGATGTGTTCTACATGACCAGCAGTTATACCCTAAACATCATGAAAAGGTTGTGGTGTTTCAAATTTTGGATGAAACACCGCCGTTTTGTCCCGTCTGAGCGAGGTAAGGTAAACAGCAAGTAGCTATTTGGGTGGATATCCTTAAGTCTTTATCTATGTAATAAAGAAGCATGTATCTTTCTGTTTGTTACACGTCGAGCGAACGAGTTCGTAATAACGCGGTGCAACGGTCATCTTCGGACGCGGCGTGTGAATGTGCAGATCACTACAAACAATCATTCGACGCCCAGATCCCGAGAAAAACCCGGGACCACATTGTCAAAAATCTCGATGAATGTTATTATACTGCCGCACAATTAATTCATGTTGCAAATAATATCACTTCTGTATCAGTTCTTCAAGAGTTCATATCAATCCGTATTAGTTATTGCATATATGTGTGAAGCTCCTACTGCTAAAAAATCTTGAACATAAAAGTAGTCAGTGGATAAAAATATCTTGAATTTTGACTATGTAATTATCCTATTATTTCGTGGCAGAAACTTCAACACTGAAAGAATCTACTGTCAGCTGTATTTTTACGAAAGAAAGAATAGACTGAAATTACATTAACATTCATTCAATAAATATTAACGAAACATAGTTGCAGAAGCATTAGCTTTGACAAAGAAGGTAACTGTCTTTACTAATGCAGACGTGATATTGTTTGGCTGGTAACGATCTTTTTAAGACACAACTATTGAAAGCCACGAAGTTATCACAGTTCTATTCGAAATAGTAAAGAATCCGCATTGAGATAAAAGTAAATTAAAACATAGAATCAAACCATATCATATATCGGGAGAAAGGAGAAGAGTGAGAGAGAAGAGAGAGAGAGAGAGAGAGAGAGAGAGAGAGAGATAAGATTTTTGTGTTTATGCTACTGGTGACACTTTCCTGCGTATAACTGATGTCGATAAGTCAAGCCTTATCGACTGCAACTGAAGAAAGTATATCTACAGAATTTTCTAGCAACACTGCAAGGTGCACGTAAGTCTTGTGGGTTTCGCAACATGTGTCAGACTCTCGTACTTACTTCCTATACTTTATTTACTTTACTTTTGGTGATTTACTATAATGTGTGTGGTTTACTGTATAGAAGCTGAATTAAACAGTACAACTGGACTAAAAACAAATAAATGAGAAAAATAAAACAATTAACACTCTAATTACTTGACAAAATAAATTCTAGGAACCAAAACTGATTATCTAGCAGTATGTCCGTTATTAAAAAAAATGGTGTCATGCTCCCGTTTACGCTGACACATGCCGTTAGTTCCCGAATGCGTTGCCTGTCCCTATTGTACCACTTATCGTCTTCTATATATAATACTGACTTCCTTGTATTTAGTTATAGCGGTACGAAATACACGACCAAAGTTGTGTTTTATATTCTGAGGACTTTCAGGTAATGGTATCAGTTCGCAAGTTGAGTCCACAAAGAGTCGCCCTCACGTAGTTCTCTGTTTCTTACAGCTGTTGCTGGTTGCTGCCAGAACGTGACATAGCTCTCACGTTTCCCACTTACGTATGAAACGTGCAGTGGCAAACTGGGTTACCCATAATGAGTTCTCGTCTTATCCGCTTCCACAAGCGCTGAGTGTATTACACACTGATGTGCAGAACTTCAGGACGACAGTAACTGTCACATCTCATCTCACTGCCAAGTAACATAACCACGTGTAACTTGGACGACAAGAAGAAAGATCTGCTACAATGAGGTATGAAAGGTAGCTCAAAGAGATACGCAATGAAAAGAACGGAAATTACACTTTCATTCCTCCCTAAACGATACTTCCCTACACGATAACACCTGGATCCCAAAACAATCACGCTCGGTAACCACAATGAAATTTCCACTCTGCAGCGCAGTGTGCGCTGATATGAAACTTCCTGGCACATTAAAACTGTGTACCATACCGACATAGTGAAGGCACGAGCGTGGTGTCGGGGATTTGTCCGAAATTTTGTGTGGTGAAAGAGGACCCCTAACACCTCACGTGGTTAAAATATTAGGACACACTACCCGGAAAATCCCGGGAAAAATCGATCCAAAGTTTGTTAGGTAACTTATGAGTATACAATGTTAGTCCACTGCCGAGCCGCCATCTGGCCTAGACATTTAGGACTCGGTCTCTTACGCCAGAGGTCTCGGGTTCTGTTGTTCCTCTGTCACTTTTTTTTTCTTCTGTTTCATTTTCTTTTGTTATTTCACCAATTATTTAGAAAGTTTCCCAAACCTACATTATCTTTAAGAAATTAGTTACATTATTGAATAAAAATTATTTTCTTTTTGTCCAACAACACAGTTCATGGCGGTGGGTTTTCCATTTTTCATTGTAAAGTATATGAGGAGAATCATTGGGTTTTTAATCAGAATAACAAATTCGATAGGGAAACATTCAATTTCTACTCATATAATAATTATAAACAAGAACTGCAGTGGTAATTATCGTAAAAACAAACAAAGTAATAATTTTTGCGACATCTTGCGCAACATATAAAAGCGGATTCTTTACAATCACAGGGCGTTTGCAATAAATCTGTACAAAAATATGCCCCATTAACATTTACGAAAACGTTTTGAGTTTCTGATAACTTTGAGGCAAACCAGGCATATTGAATCATGTCTCGGAATATTGGTGACGATAACTGATGGTGAATTATAGAATGAATTTTTATACAGTCTTCCCGGGAATTAATTTCACATTTCTCCTGTAACAATGCGCTGCAATTTTGCAAGCAACGGAAGAAAAAAAAAAAAAAAAAGGGCCAGAGGAGGAATCGAAACCGAGACCTCTACCCGTAAGGGTTCGACCGTTAGCCATGTAGGCCAGATGGCGTCTCGGCAATGGGCTAACATTTTATGCTCATAAGGCACCTAAGAAACTTTGGATCTCTTTTTCTCGGGATTTTCCGAGTAGTGCGTCCTAATATTTTAACCACGTGAGGTGTTAGGTGTCCTCTTTCACCACACAAAATTTCGGACAAATCCCGGACCCCACGGTCGTGCCGTCTCCATGTGAGACTCGAACTCGGGACCTTTGCCTTTCGCGGGCTAGTGCTGTACCACCATTTTTTTTTTAAATATTTTCTTCGGCATTGTGGTTTTCGTTTGCTCTGGGCGACGTCACATGACATCCGTTCAAGTTGATCGTTGGTTCCATTATCCAGTTTTTTTTTATTACAGAGGACAATCGGCCCTCTGACCGAACACGCTGAGCTACCGTGTCGGCTTCTGAGCTACCCAAGCACGACTCACGACCCGTCCACACAGCTTCAATTCCGCCAGTACCTTCCAAATTTCACAGAGGCTCTCCTGCAGACCTTACAGAACCTTCCAAATTTCACAGAAGCTCTCCTGCAGACCTTACAGAAGTAGCACTCCTGGAAGAAAGGATCTTGCAGACATCGCTGCGAGGACTAGTCGTGTCTCGTGCTTGGGTAGCTCAGGTGCTAGAGCACTTGCCCGCGAAAGGCAAAGGTCCCGAGTTAGAGTCTCGGTCCGCCACACTGTTTTAATCCGCCAGGAAGTTTCATGTTCACTAATGTCTCACTTCTCACTATGTGAGGGTACGTCCAGCACTGTCGAGTATCGTCCGTTTGGTTCAAGGATTGTGGTACGGGGAGGAATAAGACATGGTCATGCAGACCTCTAAATTTTTCAACACCTAACACTTACTGGCCAGCGCTATTGTGACTCTGAAGTCGCTTCCCAGTTGCGGTATATTCAGCCTAGACTTCAGTTTTATAGATTACAATGCGCGACTCCATCGAACTGCGCAGGTGATGTAGTTCTAGGAAGTAGAAGATATTCGTCGAACGAACAGGCCTGCCCGTTTATCCGACTTAAATTCCATCGAGCGTGTGTAGCATGCATTGGGGAGACATACTGCATTGGGATTGGGGAGAAGAGAAGTTTGTGGCACAACTTGACTAGAAGAAGGGATCGGTTGGTAGGACATGTTTTGAGGCATCAAGGGATCACAAATTTAGCATTGGAGGGCAGCGTGGAGGGTAAAAATCGTAGAGGGAGACCAAGAGATCAATACACTAAGCAGATTCAGAAGGATGTAGGTTGCAGTAGGTACTGGGAGATGAATAAGCTTGCACAGGATAGAGTAGCATGGAGAGCTGCATCAAACCAGTCTTAGGACTGAAGACCACAACAACAACAACTGCATCACATCCACATAGAACTCCCTAAAAACACTTCGGTCTGCATGGGAGCACGTTGCAGAGCAGGCAGTGCTGTCCGTGGTGATCACACACCCTGTTAAAAACTAAGTACCGCCTCTTGTAATATCCAGGAACCATCATAAATTGAGGTGATTCCAGAATAATTATTATCTTTGAATGAAAGTATCACTTCTATTCGTCTCATTGCGTATTAGTATCAGTTACCTTCCGTACTGTACTGTAGCAGACCTTTCCACCTATGGTCTAAGTTTCATTGAGCTATGTTACGAGGGTTGTCCAGAAAGTAACTTCCGATCGGTCGTGAAATGGAATCGACTGAGAAACCACTGAAAAAGATTTGCACAGATCAGTTGAGCAGTGTCTCTAGTATGACGGTCGATCGTGTCGCGTCGCTCTTTTCAGTTTTGAGTGAACAGTGAGCACGTAAAGATGCGTAGGAAATAGTGTCTCCCGCCAAGTATGAGGGCCTGGTTAGAGATTTCGCCTGTGTCACATAACACAACTGTCGAGTAATTCCTTCTCCATGTCAATTCTCGGCCGCGCACTGCAGGGGCAATGAAGACGCTCCCGCAGCGTTTCCGATGAGAAGTGTTTGATCACCCACAATACAATCCGTAATTGGCTCCCCCTGAGTCTCATCTCTGCTCACAAGAACCGTTGGCTATGAAGACAAACTTTTTCCACAGACAACGAGCTGCAGGCCAGTGCAGATAAACTGGCCGAAAGCACAAGCGGCTGCTTTCTGTGACGAGTATATTGGAAAGTTAATACAACACTGCCACAAAACTCGAAGTTGGAGCGGCGACTGTGTAGAGAAGTAGGTGGAAACGTTTCTGGTTTTCACTGTGGTTTCCATTTTGCGACCGATCGGAACTTACTTTCTGGACAACCTTCTTATTTAGCAGTGACACATTAAACGAGAGTTACTTTCCTCCTTAGTATTTGCACACCATTGTATAGTCCAGCTTCTAGCATTTCTGAAGATGGTTAGGAAAACTATTTCAAAGATGTACGTACTCATGTTGGAGTGAGCAGCTTGTCTAGAAACAAGTGGCCGGCCGGAGTGGCCGAGCGGTTCTAGGCGCTACAGTCTGGAGCCGAGCGACCACTACGGTCGCAGGTTCGAATCCTGCCTCGGGCATAGATGTGTGTGATGTCCTTAGGTTAGTTGGGTTTAATTAGTTCTAAGCTCTAGGCGACTGATGACCTCAGAAGTTAACTCGCATTTTGCTCAGAGCCATTTGAACCATTTTTTCTAGAAACAAGTAAGAAGTCAATACAGCGACCGAGCTTGGAATGAGTGTTCAAATGGCTCTGAGCACTGTGGGACTTAACATCTGAGGTCATCACTCCCCTAGAACTTAGAACTACTTTAACCTAACTACCCTAAAGACATCCCACACATCCATGCCCGAGGCAGGATTCGAACCTGCGACCGTAGCAGTCGCGCGGATCCGGACTGAAGTGCCTAGAACCGCTCGGCCACCGGGGCCGGAGTCAGGAATGAGTGTCCAACTTGCCGGTGTTTGCACCATAACAGCATATTCAGGTCGCCCTGCCCTTCAGTTTCAACTCCAAGGTTAACAGGCATTGTATCGCTGTACTCGTGTTTTAAGAGCTTTAAAAAGAGAACTATTGCTTCATTATCTTTCTTGACAGTAGCGGTAAGAGGGTAATCATAAAAAACAGAAAAATGATAATTCATCTGTGTAACAAATTGCTTTGTAATTTTTGCTGGAACAACTTAGAAATTAAGCGTAAGACAAACTGGCTTCATTTTGAAAAAGAAACTCTCATGTAATTCACTGACTTTTAGGGTATAAGATCTCTAAACGGGTCGTGGAAGAGTAAGTAAATGACTGACATTGATAATTGCTTTAACTCGTATTTTATATTATGCATAATAGCTGTTTCCAGATCAAAGTCCAACATAATCGAAACAAAGGGCACATACTGCACCAGTTCAGTGAACAGTCAGGTCACAGTACTTGATGGTCTTTCTGAGACTGACTTCGATCCTACAAATAGGCATAGGCTTTGCTCCTCCATAGTTCCTCCGGTCGCATCAAAAAATAGATTTCAGAATAATGTCTTCGTTTTGCAACAAATTGCGCACTGCAACACACCTTCAGCACGGACTGATGCTAAGTTCCACACTCCACAGTGCAATTCAAATTTGGCGTCTTCGCTTTTCCTAGATAAGATTCTAACATTTATCTCATCACAGAATACCTCGTGAACCAATTCAGTGATTCAGTCAAAGACAGACCTCTCTTAATTTCAAAATTTTATGAGATTTTCTGATAAACGTCTCTGGACTATAAATTTTGAAATTGAAATATGATTGAGAAATTGTCTCTACAGTTGAATTGCGGGCTGTGTTAGGACTTAGCATGTGTTGTCTTAGGTCAGCTACGTTCTAGGCCTTACATCGCAATACCTTTAAATACTGCTACCCCTTTAATTTTTTATTTAATTTTTATTTTTTTGAATCATCAGTCATCAGACTGGATTGATGCGGCCAGCCACGAATTCCTCTCGTGTGCCGATCTTTTCATCTAAGCGTATCACCTACAACTTACGCGCTCAATTATTTTGGATGTATCCCAGTCTCTTTCTTCCTCAATAGTTTTTACCCTCTAGCCCTCCCTATAGTGTCATCGATATCATTCACTGACTTCTTAACGGATTTCCTCACCTGTTCCGCGGAGAAGCTCCTCATTCTTTTATTAGTACACCTAATATTCAACATTCTTCTGTAGCACCACATCTCAGATGCTTCTATTCCCTTCTATTCTGGTATTTTCAAAGTCCATGTCCCACTGCCATACAATGCTGTGTTCCAAATATAGTCTCAAAAAAATTTTTCCTCAAGGTAAGACCTGTGCTGGCACTAGCAGACTTTCTTGGCGCTTTTCGCTAGGGCTAGTCTGATTCTTATGTTATCCTTGCTCCATCCGTCATGGGTTATTTTGCTGCCTAGATAGCAGAATTTCTAAACTTCGTTTACCTCGAGATAACCAGTTTTGATGTTAAGCTTCTCGCTATTCTCATTCCTCCTATTTCTCATTAGTTTTGTCTTTCCTCAATATACTATCACTCCATTTTTGTACTGTTTGGACTGTTCATACCATCAACAAGTCCTGTAATTTCACTGAGGATAGCAATGTCTCCAGCGAATCTTGTCATAAATATCTTTCATCTTGAATTTTATTCCAACTTTTCAACGTTTCATTTATTTCCGTCGTCACTTCTTCAGTAGAGATTGAACAGGAGGGGTGAAAGACTACATCCCTGTCTTAACCCACTGTTATCTGTGCACTTTGTTCTTGGCCATCTACTCTTATTGTTCTTGTATATATTGCATACTACCCGTCTTTCTCTACAGCTTACCCCCATTTTTCTCAAGATGCCGAACATTTTGCACCATTGTACAGTGTCGAACGCTTTTTCCAGTTCGACAAACAGAATGAGCGTGTCTCGATTTTCCTTCAGCCTTCCTTCTATTAACAACCGCAGCGTCAGAATTGCTTCCCTGGTGCCTTTACCTTTGCTGAAGCCAAACTGACCGTCATCTAACAGATCATAATTTTCTTTTCCATTCTTCTGCATGTTATTCGCTTGTCAGCACTTGGATCCGTGAGCCATTAATCGGATTTTGCGATAATTCTCGCACATGTTTGGAATTGTGTGGATGATGCTTCTCCGGAAGTCTGATGGTGTATCGCCAGTCTGATACATTCTACACACCAACATGAATAACCTTTTCGTTGCTACTTCCTCAATGCTTTTAGAAATTTCGATGGAATACTTACTGTCCCATCTGCCTTGTTTGATTTTACGTCTTCCAGAACTTTTCTAAATTCTGATTGTAATACTGGATCCCTTATCTTTTCACTATCGGCTCCTGTTTCTTCTTCTACCACGCCATCAGATAAGTCCTCCCCTTCACATAGGCACATAATGTACTCATTCCACCTATCTGCTCTCTCCTATGCATTTAACAGCGGATTTCCCATTGCAGTCTTAATGTTACCATCCTTGCTCTTCATTTCACAGAGGCTGTTTTTAGTTTAGTCTCCTATCTGCTGAGCCAGTCCTTCCTACAATAATTTATTCTTCGATTTCTTCACATTTTCCCTGTAGCCATTTCGGTTTACCTTCCCTGCACCTCCTGTTTATTTCATTCCTACGTGACTTGTATTTCTGTATTCTTGAATTCCCCTGAACATTTTTGTACTTCCGTCTTTCGCCGAACACCTGAGGTATTCCTTTTGTTACTCGCGGTTTCTTCGCAGTTATCGTCCTTGTACCCAAGTTTTTCTCTCCAATCCCTGTTATTGCCCTTTTCAGGAACGTCCATTCCTCTTCAAATAAACTGCCTACTGAGCTATTCATTATCGCAGCATCTACAGCTTCAGCTATCTACTGTGTTGTAACAGCAATTGGCGACAGTTACACCAGTATTCTTACCGCCCCAATGTAAGCAAGTGAGAAGATATTATATCTCACGATATCTAACAGATTGTTAGATTCAGAATTTAATTTCTTATTTAAATGTTGCCATAAATTTGAACATAAATAGTTTCTGTTTGTTTCATGCCATGAGGAAGTGTGCAGACTGGCAGAATCTTCATCGCTGCCCTCAGAGATGATAAACCGACCCCTGCGGTACAGTAAACGACGGCCGCCGAGCGGTCTAGGGCGCTGCAGTCATGGACTGTGCGGCTGATTCCGGCGGAGTTTAGAGTCCTCCCTCGGGCATGGGTGAGTGTGTTTGTCCTTAGCACAATTTAGGTTAAGTAGCGTGTAAGCAGCAGTACCCGTGGTCCAGGGGTAGCGTCTTTGATTCATAATCAAAATTTCTTCTTTACCGGGTTCGATCCCCGCCACTGCCTAAATTTTGATAAATAATCAGCATGCCGAAGACTTCCGGCATAAGACGTCAGTCTCAATCTGCCAACGGCCTTGTCAAAGAGGGCGGAGGAGCGGATAGAGGTTCAGGGCACTCTCTTGATGATTGATGAAAGGAGGAAGTACAAACATGTTCCGGGAAAATCGGGAATTCAGAAATACAAGTCGCTGAGGAATGAAATAAATAGGAAGTGCAGGGAAGCTAAGACGAAATGGCTGCAGGAAAAATGTGAAGACATCGAAAAAGATATGATTGTCGGAAGGACAGACTCAGCATACAGGAAAGTCAAAACAACCTTTGGTGGCATTAAAAGCACCGGTGTTAACATTAAGAGTGCAACGGGAATTCCACTGTTAAATGCAGAGGAGAGAGCAGACAGGTGGAAAGAATACATTGAAAGCCTCTATAAGGGTGAAGATTTGTCTGATGTGATAGAAGAAGAAACAGGAGTCGATTTAGAAGAGATAGGGGATCCAGTATTAGAATCGGAATTTAAAAGAGATTTGGAGGACTTACGGTCAAATAAGGCAGAAGGGATAGATAACATTCCATCAGAATTTCTAAAATCATTGGGGGAAGTGGCAACAAAACGACTATTCACGTTGGTGTGTAGAATGTATGAGTCTGGGGATATACCATCTGACTTTCGGAAAAGCATCATCCACACAATTCCGAAGACGGCAAGAGCTGACAAGTGCGAGAATTATCGCACAATCAGCTTAACAGCTCATGCATCGAAGCTGCTTACAAGAATAATATACAGAAGAATGGAAAAGAAAATTGAGAATGCGCTAGGTGACGATCAGTTTGGCTTTAGGAAAAGTAAATGGACGAGAGAGGCAATTCTGACGTTACGGCTAAAAATGGAAGCAAGGCTAAAGAAAAATCAAGACACTTTCATAGGATTTGTCGACCTGGAAAAAGCGTTCGACAATATAAAATGGTGCAAGCTGTTCGAGATTCTGAAAAAAGTAGGGGTAAGCTATAGGGAGAGACGGGTCATATACAATATGTACAACAACCAAGAGGGAATAATAAGAGTGGACGATCAAGAACGAAGTGTCGTATTAAGAAGGGTGTAAGACAAGGCTGTAGCCTTTCGCCCCTACTCTTCAATCTGTACATCCTGAGTGAAAGTGAAGAAGAATTAAATGATCTGCTGAACGGAATGGTCTAATGAGTACACAGTATGGTTTGAGAGTAAATTGGAGAAAGACGAAGGTAATGAGAAGTAGTAGAAATGAGAACAGCGAGAGGTGGACTGATAAGGTAAGGAATGAGGAGGTTCTACGCAGAATCGGAGAGGAATGGAATATGTGGAAAACACTGACAAGGAGAAGGGACAGGATGATAGGACATCTGCTAAGACATGAGGGAATGACTTCCATGGTACTAGGGGGAGCTGTAGAGGGCAAAAACTGTAGAGGAAGACAGAGAGTGGAATACGTCAAGCAAATAATTGAGGGCGTAGGTTGCAAGTGCTACTCTGAGATGAAGAGGTTGGCATAGGAAAGGAATTTTTGGCGGGCCGCATCAAACCAGTCAGTAGACTGATGACCAAAAAAAGTGTGCAAGCTTAGGGACTGATGACCTTACCAGTTGAGTCGCATAAGACTTCACACACATTTGAACATTCTTTTTGAAACGACGGGCAGCGCAAGGAAGAGGATCCTGCCAGCGACTATCGCCCACCTCTGTCGTCAACTAAATTACCTAATAAAAATATTGCAATTGACGAAAAACTGACGTTACTGAATTATCTTGACTAACATATAATGATATTATGATGCAGTATGTTTATTGACGCCTTTTGTCAAAATCTGTGGTGAACCTTTGTGTAGTTGCTAGCATTATAATGAAGACCACAAAAAGTGAAATTTACGTGTTGGTATTATTATTCAAGAAGACTACAGTGATTAATTATGCTACAAGAGCTAACAGAAAGTCATTTCAGCTGTGTCGATTGAGAATTACTGCAGAGAATCGAACCTAATTTAATATTTATAATTTACGCAAATGCGAGAGCTCAGCCAGTGGCTATCTATGGTGTTCTCCATTCCAAAGATAGGCTTCATCACTGCAAATATTTTTCGACGAAGTTAATCTTTTCACAAGGACAGTTGAAAGTATTTTCGCTCACGATGGGGTCTATCTTCGTTCAGATCTGCTAACTGCTTATCAGAAAACTTATTTGACTAACTTCGAAATGTAGTTCTGACATACACCCCGCTGAACAGATATTCAATCTTGGTCAGGAAAAACTAAAAGTCAGCCAACTGAAAGCTGATTAACTAAAAATTGACGTTCTTCTATACTTCTACATCGAAACCAGGGCAGTAATGCCACACTACTGTAAAGAATTGTGGAATGAAAAATTAGAGGCAATTGAAAATGTCTCAAAATAAATTTCATGTTTATTTTAAATGTCGCATGAGGCACAATGCAGATTTTAGTTGTATTTGTGACCATTATGTATAGGAAATCTGATGTAAATCCTGTGACTCAATGCAATCTAAAAGAAAATAATCAAAATTATAATACTGACTTTTAAAAATAATATATGTACCTCAATCCAGAAATATGGTAAATATCAAACTGTCTTTATAAATCGAAGTTCGCAAATATCTCCATGAAAATAATGTTTTCAAAATTAATGGCCTTGTCCAAGGAAAATTCAACATAAAGCCTGCAATTTGTGTGTGGTTTTTCATTTATTAAACTTCGTATCCTCGCTCCAGACATAACAGTCGGGGCTATGTACGTTTTGTCACTTTGTGACTTATTCTATAGGAGTCTTAATTAGCAAAAGGCTTCATATACATTGTTTCCCATATCTCGTAACCAATAATGGCACGCAGGCTTTTTTGAAAGCACAGAGATTTATTCAAGTAAGAAAAATTCTTCAAGCTGAAAGTCTAATTATGTAGTAAAATAATTAGTGAATTGGTGGATCTGCTGTGCTACTAAATTCAATTCGAATATCACTTTATAAAACCAAAAAGTAAAACAGGGAACTGCAACTCATCAATGCGAGACGTAAGCAGATTTTAAAATAATAGTGCAGACTAAGCACAGAAGTCGTAGTTTCTCTGTTGGAGCTACGAAATAAATAAGAAATAAGGTGCTGTGTATATTCTGAAAAACGCAGAACAGTAATAACAATAGCGTTTTCAACAAAATAACACAATCACATTTAAGTCAAATTAGCATTTGTTTTGCCGGCTCGAACTGTGTGAAGTATTAAGCCAAAATGCAAAATGCGCTATTTTTCTTTCTCGCACAGCTGAATGTACGAAAAGTGTCACAAACGTATGCACAAACTCTCACACGCACACACACACACACACACACACGTGTCAGTTTTCCTGGCAATCGGCTGAAATGTGTTGCCTTCCTTATCTCTAACAGCTATCTCAGTTCTTTGATGTCGATAATGTTTTTCAGAAAGTTTACTTAGAAAAATTCAATAACCTAGGTTCACTCCACCTCCAGTGGACCAAATTTTGAAATCGTTCCATCTAACCATCTTCAAGTGAAATGAAGTTTTACGCTCATTTCACTATAGAATGAAACTACGTTGTGCAAAATTCGAGCTGACGATAAAAAAGTTCAAGATTTTTGAACAGACAAATTATGTTGACTGCTCTGTAGTAATTCAGCAGAGATGCTACCTGTTATCGTTTCTACCAATCTCTAACAATTATTTCTTAGTACTCTGCAAGTTATTAGTATTTATATGTGCTATCAAAAATATATATGTCTAACCTGTACGTACCTCCTACTGTCTTTACTTTTGTCTGATTGGAAAAAGCACGTATTTTGTACTGCAGAAGGTCTGGCTTATCTTGGAGACCGTATGGTAGAACGTAAAGATGAGGACAAAAATACTACTTTAAAACATTCGCAAACTGTTGTTATCCTGGATGTTTGATGGGTTCTCAAATACTGTAACTTCGGGTTTGTTACCAGTACTGTTACTTTTTCGCCTAAAACTTACCTTAACCAAGAAATTATAGCGAAAATTGGAAAACGAGAAGAGGATACCATCCATCTTCAAATCGTTTGTACGAATATACTTCAAGTTCCTTGTCTGGCTTCAACATTTCACGCTAGCCATCCAGGGTTCGGCTCTGCGAGTGTGTAATTTATCTGGTAAAAGTTACATTTAAACACATGACGTTGCTGCAGACGCTTAGCTTCTAGTGCCTCGAGTGCCATTAGGAGCTGTGGCCATGGACAGCAGAATTTCAAACGAATGTTGATCCGAAATAATTTCATCTTTTTGCCGGCCGAAGTGCCCGAGCGGCTCTAGGCGCTACAGTCTGGAACTGCGCGACCGCTGCTGTCACGGGTTCGAATCCTGCCTCGGGCATGGATATGTGTGATGTCCTTAGGTTAGTTAGGTTTAAGTAGTTCTAAGCTCTAGTGGACTGATGACCTCAGTAGTTAAGTCCCATAGTACTCACAGCCTTTAATTTCATCTTTAAAGTGAGTCTGTACCTCCTGCTTCTGTACAGCTAAGGAATATCACTCGACAATACGAGTATTTGCTGTTAGGGAAAGGAGTCCTCCCATTAGTCAAAAATTTTAAGTGAAACTTCAAATCAGCCTACAGTTTAAGCTAGCCGTCAGAAGAAATTTTACATCTGTTGCCTTCCACCACACCGTAACAACAGTAAAGACATTGTACAAGCGAGTTTAACGCATAAAAAATACGCTGATTTTTTCCGCTTCTAATCATTCCTACCATATTATTACATCTACGGAAGTATTTCATACTGCATAGGAACATTTAACTGGTTCAAATGGCTCTGAGCATTATGGGACTTAACATCTGAGGTCATTAGTCCCCTAGAACTTAGAACTACTTAAACCTAACTAACCTAAGGACATCACACACATCCATGCCCGAGGCAAGACTCGAACCTGCGACCGTAGCGGTCACGCGGTTCCAGACTGAAGCGCCTAGAACCGCACGGCCACACCAGCCGGCGAACATTTAACTGATTTACGCTCTAAGACAAAAGAAGAAGGAATTATTCGAATGGGAGGAAATCGAGAGATATGTTGTACATGTACATACAAACAAATGTTAAAATTTCAGAAAAAAATTGTTGATTTATTCAAGAGAAGTAGCTTCACAAATTGAGCAACTCAATAACGCGTTGGTCCTGGCCCTTATGCAGACAGTTATTTGGCTTGGTCTTGGTTGATAGAATTGTCGGATGTCCTCCTGAGGCACATTGTAATGGTACTTGAACTACGTAACCATTACTTCACCTCACCTCAACCTCTCGATACCATCAATATTCTACTATGTTTCTGTAAAATAGTTAACATATTTCTGTGACAACACTCAGGTTTGATCTCATTAATGTAGAGGTACTTCGATACATCGAAATGTATATACTGCAATGATATTATTCTTATGTGTATACTTTCTTTTGTCACTATAATCATTGACGTACTTGTAACTCTGATTTTTGGGCGCGTAAACGGTTATTAGAGAGTCAAGCTTTGGTCGTCATGTTAAAAAGACGCAAATTGTAGTCAGTTTATGAAATGTGAACTTTAACAGTGAGGAAGATATTTTCAAGTATGTTTTATATTGTGAAGTGATGTTTTGGAACGAGTTACGTGATATTGCAACAAAAGTAATAAAAAAGAAGTGTAACTTAATTTCGGAGTGCTGATTACTTTTTTACATCACCATTGTCCTATGTTTCAAAAGTTTAATCTTCAAGAATGGTTTGTGAAACACATCTATAAAACTTTTTAATATCTCAGAATAACACCTAGGCCTCTTTGCATCCGAGCTTGGAATCATCACCACCTAGATTTTCGACGATTGAGCCATGAGTTCACAACGAGACCAGCGTGGGAAACACGAAAAGGTGAGTGCCTAGTTTATCCATTATTTCAAGAAATGGCTTTATTAACTGTGCTCTAATGACACCTGCCACATAATATAACTTTGTTGTTGCCCAAAAATGCAATATTTAGCAGCGTGAGCAACACTACAATCATAATTAATTTTTGACCTTTGTTGTGATAGGGTTGTTAGAACATCCTGTCCAACTAGCGTGTTAGATTGTGAAACTTCCAAGCCAGTGGCCGATAATGCTGCTAACGTTTCCGATTCGGAAGAGATTCAATGTCATTCCCATGGTAGGATTAGGAAAGCACGAAGATAAGCGGTAAAAACCCTCGCCGTGTGTGGATGGCATTATCTTGTTGAAATGTAAGCCCAACTTGACTTGCCATGGAGGTCACCGAACCATGACGCAGAATATTGTCTACGAACCGCTGTGCCACCAAAAGGTTTCCTGCTATGACATGAAATGGCTACCAGAGCATCACTCCTGGTCTTCGGACAGTTTGGCGTGCGACGGTCAGGTTAGTATATCAAGCATACTAAGGCCTCTCCAGAGACTTCTTCACTGGTCATCGGGATTTATAAAGACAGTTGTACTCTAGTCGATGAGATTCCAGGCCGAATGTGCCCGAGACCACTGCAGAGAGGGAGACTAGAACTAAACAGGTATTCCCATTGCATGAGTTTCGTGGGCGATGTTGCCCTAATGTACACTAGTCGTACTCTCCTGGCTCCATAGACCTCCCTCTGTTTTTGGCGTCGTCAAGTAGCCTCTTCCACAACCCTCTACCTTTGCCATCACCTTTCCTTGCTCCAAGTATATGAGGGTCTTTGACCACCTGCTCTCTCCACCTTATTTTCGGTCTACCAGAAGTCACTATAGTTTCTTTGAAAGGGTACAGAACCACCCGTCATTGAAAATAGGTACAACATCCTTCGTTATTCTTGTCAGAACAACATATTTTTTGTAATAATAACTCAATTTCACTTAATACGCCGAAGCCGGATACCAGTGTAGGAAAGGATGGCAATTTATTTATTTAATTGATCACATGTGCACACCCACAAAAATACATTCCTACATCCATTTTGGTGAGATCTGTGAAATGAATGAATGTATGGTCTCTGCTAACCACAGATAGTGAATGTGCAATATATGATCATCTTTGAGACGGTCCTTCGGTCACCTTTGGTGGAACCAAAGAGATTAAAGTTACCTGAGCTTTGAGCGCCTGAAATGTGGCTGACCAATGCGGTAGCATGGTGCTCCCCCACCTTGAAGGAGGTGCGAGATGACCTGTAGAACGGCCATGTTTCAGCACTCTGGCGCTGGATCTTATGTTGGTAAGACCTTCTTAGGTGTGCTCCGTAAAGACAAAAGAGTGGAGAGATGGTATGCATGTGAAATACTTAAGAGTAGTTTGGAATAATTATTTCTCTATTTCAGGAACTTTTGGGGGGAGAATTAAATGACAGGCAGGTAATATTAAGGGGATTGTAGAAATCTTCGGAAGTGACCAACGGTCACAATGAAACCACGTGTACCAATAAGTTGAAATACTTGCCAGTGCTAGTACTAAGTTGAAATACTTCCGAGAGCTAAAGTTAAGCTGAATTACTGGAGTGTGTACTATAAGTTGGATATATTTAATAAATGGCGTGTGCAGGACTTGAAATTAGAGACGAGCACTTCCACTTGGTGAGTACTCTGTGAGTCTCAACCTCGGTATGAGACAGAGGATAAAGAGAAGTGCTCGTCTAAGGTATCAGTTGAGGGCTCGCGTGTGTGACGAATATGATCTTAGTATTACTTTGCGTGTTATATTTCCGTGTGACGCTGGATTCAAACTCTAATACTCTGAGAGAGAAGGAAGGTGAGGCAGCCGTCTATCCAGCAACGCCACTTGGCTTGCATTGCACAGGAAGACGTGCATATATCCTCCAGAGTTCGTAGTAGGAAAGAAAAGTTACGAAGTGGGGCAGTGTCGTGTGAAACTGGGGTGAATACTAATTGAAGTGGGAAAGCTCAAAGTGAAGTGATTCTAACGTTGTGACTATTCTTTGTGATGTATTGTGTGTTGCCAGTGTGATGTATTTCATGTAATTTAAGTATGTGCGGTTTGCATGGGAGAGTAGCAAGATAGGTTCAGAGGCAATGGGTTATGTATGTTCCTTTTTGTACCGCTCGGTCTGGAGGAAATTTTCGTGATGATGGGTGTGAGAGTCGAAGTGTGAAATATAGCAAACGATCAACCATCCTATCCAGAAAGTGCACTGTAGCGTTAACTAATTACGAGACCATAAGATAGAGAATCACCAATATAAAGCCATGCCCACTGGGAGGAGTTTCTCATGTGTAATTGTTGTATGAAACGTAATGATGTGTTTAGGTTATCTTTGAATCATAATAGAAATTTTCGGAATAAAAAAGATAGTGAAAAGAAAAAGAGTGGTGGCCTTGTTCTTCGAATAGTGTGTAGTCATGATATCCAGAATTTATAGTGTATGTAGTGTGTGCGCCATTCATATTCAGTGCGATGGCCACGTGTTGATCAAAGCCGTTGGGTAAGAAAGAAAATGTGGTATTGCCAGTGTGTAGTGAATAGGGTTGTGTATATTACTAATAGTCAGATGTTCGTCATCCATCTTCGTTGCGTAATATTCAAACAGGAGAATAATTTGTAGCTTAATTGTGATTACTAGAACTCAGTCATTGAGGTTACTCGATAAATAAGAATAAATCCACTTTCTAGGTAGACCACTCATCTTGCAGGCCTGACTGCTTGATGCCACAGTATGAGCAAGGCACGTGGGTGCCCCTCATCTTCTCTGATACTTCTCTCAACCTTGATCCGTCCTCTCGTCTGTAGATATCAGTCTCCTTGTCTTGGCCTCCGCAATAACATCTGGTTCATTACACCCTTTCCCTGAACAACCTGTTATTTCTTCTTCGCCATTTACCTCGTTCGCAACTTGGTCAAAATACAGTCCGCTCTATTTTATTTTAAAAACCTTTTCCTTTCCCTACGTATTCTTATCTATTTTCCTTATTTTTTCTCTATAGAGGGTGGTCAGAAAATGTGTGAAATGCTTGTAGGGATGTTACATGGCAGGTTGTACTGAGACATAAATGTTAAGAAAGAAATTCGATACGTTGCGCCGTTTCCGAGTAATTTAGCATTGAAGTTAGCCAATCAGTTCGTCGCGCGCATAAATTCAAGTTTCAGCTGACGAGACAAAGCACTCGTTGGGCAACACCGCCCCTGGCAGGCCGCTTGAGTATGAGCGCGCGACGCCCCGATTGGCTAAATTCTATGCTAAATAACTCGGAAACGGAGCAACGTATCGAATTTCTTTCTTAACATTTATGTCTCAGTACAACCTGCCCTGTGACATCCCTACAAGCATTTCACACATTTTCTGACCACCCTGTATAAATCAGAGTGAAATATATATATATACTACGTATTATGCCCATTTCTAAAAATTCTGGAAAAATTCAATCTTTTAATTACTGGGAAAAAATATTATGATAATGATTGCATCAACTATTGGGACACCTGACATCAAAAGTGAAAGACATGGAAGAGAAAAGATTGATAAATTTTGTTGTTTAAGTTCTATAATAAAAGTTCTGAGGCTCTCCGCTTAATCGAGGAAGAAAGGAATGTATGGAAAATACTGACAAGAAGAAGGTACAGCACGACATGTATTAAGGCATTAGGGAATAACTTGCATGGTACTACAGAGAGCTGCAGAGGGCAAAAACTGTAGAGGAAGACAGAGATTGGAATATATCCAGCAAATAACTGCCGACTTAGGTTGCAAAAGCTACTCTGAGAGGAAAAGGTAGGCACAGGAGATCCTTGGAGGCTGCATTGAATCCACTCAGAAGCGTGATGAAAAGAGAGACAGAAGTGCTTGCAGATACCTTCTTGGGTACAAAACCTCTAAGATGTTTCTAAATTCCCACAGCAAACTAAAAGTATCTGTAACAGGTGCCGAGTGTGTATCAATAGGATACGAAACTGAGGTTTGGAAACAAACAACTTCCCTGCTACAAGTGAGTAAATGTAAAATAGTGTAGTGAACTGTCCCTCTTTTGCCACGAAATATATCTGTATATGTTGTGCAGGTTTCAGCTTTTGTGAGCTTTGTAATATGACGTCTCACGGTGATTGCATGTCAGTTTCGTTACTTATATTTCCAAGTATAGTAGTTTCCTATTTGGTCAAAATAGGCTGTGTAAATACTGTTAGAGGCCAAAAATTTGAGATGGCGACGGGTATCGAAACCTGGAACTTACAGACGGTGGTTAGCAACGTTACAAGATCACATAGGCAGCCTACAGCGACATTCATAGGTCTTCTGAAAACTAATTTTTTTTTATCAACCAACTGCCTCGACAAACTTTCCACTGCTGTGTTATAGAAAAGGATATGGGCCATTAGTGGATGAAGACATACGACAAGTTAATAGTGTACGTTTCATTTGTCCTTATATCTGTCATAATTATTAACTGATTACAAACGCTACGATTGTCAAAGTCATAGCTGCTTTACCCAGCAGACTTGGAAAGTGAAATACACTATCTTAAGGTAAAGCTAAAACCAACCTGAAGGTATGTTTGAAGACAGCCCTGATTTATTGAGCATGTTAATATCTGTGGCTGTATGTCCTTGCCTTAGTCCAGTCTTACCAAGCGAGGTACACGGGGAGCTACAGTTTAATTATAGGCTCCGTACAAAGGTGCAACTCTACATTTTCCATACTAACAAACATTATCAGTGATGATAGAGATGGTAAGTGACACATAGAAGTCCTAGGACTGACTGTGATGGATCCCCAGATTTTTGGATTCCTAATGTGGCACTTAACCACCTAGCCTCCGACCCAAACCCTCATACATATTTTTTTCTCTCGTACGAAAACAAATCTCGCTTTCGACGCATTCTGATACGTAATCGATCTGCTGTATAAGCCTTCCAACAATGCAATAGGAATCAAGAGACACACTACACAGCAAGAGACCAAAGTTCTGATCTACATTATTGAATAAAGTTTGGAATAACACTTTTTCCAAGTCTAAATGTACGGCACTGTTAATAAATTTGAAAAGGAAGTTTTCTTCTAACTTTCTAGTACTGGAAATATTACTGTATTTAAGATGCTGTGCACAAATATTTTTTATTTATATATTTATTTATTTTTAAATTTCATATGATGTCCCTGTTAAAAAGTGATCACATTGATCGTTTCTTCGGAAACTTTGAACTGTGACGTTAAGTGACTCATTTCATCACATTATCAACTTATTTGTTACCTCTTCTGATTAGCTGCATGGTATGCTTCACTACATCTCATAATCCGTTTCTTTTAGTAAACAAACTTCTTTTTTCTCATTCACTTACCTGTACGGTGGTGGATTCAAAATTACGTGTATAAGAGCCTTACACTGTTCTACTTTCGTCGTCATTCAGATTTTTATACAGGGTTTCTTAATGATGCAACGCCCTCTCATAGTGCGTTAGCGTAAAAAATAACAATTATGATGACAACATGGATAGCTGAGGAGACAAATCACTTTATTTTCCTGCCGTCTTCTGTCACAAACAGCCATTCTGAGGCTCATAAACTATCACCTAAACATTTGTATGCGAACACAATCATGAAGTCTGAAACGAACACTCCCTTTCGAATTAGTTGCTATAACGTCAATAGAGCTTTCAAACTCTGCAACTTCGATAGTAATATTTGTAATCAAACACAGCAGATCACAGCAGATTTGAGAATATAGTAACTAATTCAATCCAGACGGAGTTCTGACGTCACGTTTCTTTACGAATAGTGATGGTTTCTGTGCCTGATGATGGTCATCTATGCTCGAAAGTTGTATTAAAATGAAGTGATACATCTCTGTCAATGATTTATAAATGACTTTTTTATGTTTATCAATGGAACAATGCTATCCAAAATGATTCTATGAGTTTAGCGTCCTCTGTAACATTACTCACACCTTGGAATTGACTTACACATCCGTAACAACAGAATGAGTGCTGCCCAGGTTGGGATTTCCTACTGATTAATCCAATTTTATTCCATACCAGCCTGGAATTTCTACCTTATCTCGTGTATGACGCTTTTAGAAAGGAGTTCGATACTAAAACCACAACGGAATGGTGACACTTCCTTTTTTTGTGCTAAGGTGCTGCAGTATAGTTTGAGACAAAACCTACAGATCTGAACCAATAGGAGCCAGTTACTGCACTTCTAGTAAACATAAATGCTTACCGGAACCGATTACAACGTATCAACGAACCGGGTATATTTCTCGAATTCGTCGTGGAGTTTCCGAGTCATAATTTATGAACATGTATAAAGAAGAGTGTTGGGGCGTATGTGAAGTCTCTAAGGTAACATGGCTGCCGTGGCTGCATTTACGGCTACGCCTAATGATTAGACAGCCGGCAATGCTGACGAGCTTTGACGGTAGCAAACTTACAGGAGCAGCTCTAGTTCCAGGCGCGGTCGCTCGGCCGCGGGGAGCAGCACCTGTCAGATACCGACCGGCGCAGATTCTGTGAGTGACTCACGCTCTTAAACGTACGACATGACGCCGTATGGCCGTGCCACCAAATTCATTGATACTAGCACCAGTACATATTACCCGTCCTCAAGGAATTGAGTCCTACAGGGTCAGAGAATGCTCTTATATGGAGAACATCAAGTTGAGTTTAAACTTCCGGGCATACGGGCCGTTGTTAAGTAAGACTATCCACCGACATTTCGACCATATTTATAGAAGACACATGCGGAGATAAATCGGCAGCTGACACTTGCTATAGCAGCTACCGAATTTATACAGCTGTGTAGAGGGCACGTCACGTGATGCCAGATGCGTGATTATCTCCGGATCGTGGCATCGTTCTCGATTAAAAGTAATCGATTGTAACTTTTTTGGCCTACGTTATTGTCTACATTTCGTTTAATATAGCTCTCTCTTCTTATTTCCCACTATTATCATAGTGTTTATGAATTATTACTGCTCTTGTTTTACATTATGTCTTCATTCGGTCCCACTGTATCATCTTTATGTCTGTATAGTTGCGTCAGCAACGCATCGAAGATGAAGCGATCAAATAAAAAAGTATTGTGCAACGGGGACTGAAAAATAAACGATATATTAAAATTGATTTGAAAATCAATGCAGTTGCTGTTCTCTCACGACGAAAATGACGGATATTGTGAATTACAACTGCGTTTGTATACAGGCGCGCATGGTAGTTGTCTTGGTTAAACTGCTAGTCTCACGAATCTCATGGTCCCCACATTGCACAGCATTATCCACTAAGACTGACATAACTTTCCTCAGACCGACAGTTGCTGTTATTGAAACGTCGCCTTAAAAAAATTATACATGACTGTCCTTAAACTGACACACAATATTTTTAGCGCAACGCAATCTGACTTTCAAAAATCCCTACAAAAGAATGGCCCTGACTAACATTAACCTATACCTTTCACAAATCACTTACCTCACAAAAATCTTCGTTACTCAAGCTACCGCAATACAGCGAGCGCCACTACTGCCAGCTAAATAACAGATTCAAACTACGGAAGGCACTAACTACTGATGGGCATAGTTAGCAAATGAAAGATTTTAATAGAGAACAAACAATGTATTTACCTCAATAGTGTTCAAAAGTCATAATGTATATAGCAGTTCATGATATCCAGTATTGCAAATTTCAAAACTCCGCCATCTCTCTCCTCACATCCACCACTGCTGGCGGCTCACCTCCGACTGCGCAACGCTACGCGCTGTTCACATCCAGCTGCCCAACACTACAATGGCTGACAACAATGCAAACTGGCCACAGACTGCTCACAGCACAGCCAGTGATTTTCATACAGAGCGCTACGTAACGTTGCCAATAAGAAAACATAAACAGCCTACTTACATAATGTTCGGCTAAGCGAGTGTTAACTCGTCTTCCCCTGGTTCCAGTGTACGTTTGAATATAAGAACTCGAAACGTTACACACTCCAGCTATCGCTAACGGATGCCGTGCAACTCTTGCAGTTCTCGGGTATACTTTTATATTTCACATGGACTTAAAAATAGTTTGAACTCCATGTTTGGCGAAATCTTTTCCGAAGTCGTCTGTTTCCTTGTTAAGGAATGGGAAGAAAACGTTCCCCATGCAAACCAGTAGTTTCTTATCCGTTCAGGCTTTGTTTCTTCTTTCACATAGAACTCGTTCCATACCCTTACTGGAGTAACGATTGCGCCTGTATAGTGAAGTCATACGAAACTGTAAGTTCATGGTTATTTTAAGAGAAAACAGGAGAGAGTTAAATAAAAAGCATATGGACGTCGACCGAATCAACAGATTGATTGATTTCTTTTAATCGAGAACAATGTCACCAGCCGAAGATAATCACACATTCGACATCACTAGACAAATATAGGTACCCACTACACAGTTCTGTAAATTCCGATAACGCCTGAGATTTCGAGAAACAGTGGACGATTTATCTCCGAAGATATCTGCCGCAGATGAGTATGAAGCGCCGTTGAACAGTTTTTCATACCGACCGCGAACTCTCAGGCGAAAGTTTTAATTAAAGTAAGTCTTCAGTGGGTTGTTACAGAGAAAGGGAACTTCTTAATTTTTTGTGAGAGTTGATCGTTTTCTCCCTTTAATCATCCTCACCTCTGAAAAACAGCATCAGTTTCTCCCTCGTTTTGTGCTACCCTCAGGTGGTGAGTTTCACTACCTCACGGATTCAGTGAGCAGTATTGGTCAAGTATTTTGTCCAGCTGCTCAGTTTAACGCCAAGGTAGTCACACTAAATTTATATTCATCAATATATCACTCTACCATTCCGCTAATACCGTACCATCACTTTCAAGTATTTGTGGTATTATTTTTCTCTGTTCACCCTACGTATCACATCACTGCTGACTGTAATGTGATAATCAGTGTCTCACAAACACTCACTGAAAATTTTATCAGCCGCCAAGAAAATTTCGTTAGGAATAACCGATATCTGTGAAGTAACAATCCAAGTATGACAAATTCTCTACCGTTTAAAATAAACGTGTAGAAATCACAACTACCAATTGTCTGTTTCAACAGTTTGGATCGATGAAATAAATAAATGCAAAGAAAACATATCAACATTATGGCATTGCCATCTTCCAAGACTAGAGACATAAATATTCTCTATGTTTGCATTAAAAATGTTCGTCCAATAATGGAAAATATTCCACGTGTTCAAATAGCAAATTACTCTCTCTCTCTCCCCCTCCCTATCTCCCCCCCCTCCCTCCCCACCTCTCTCTCTCTCTCTCTCTCTCTGACACACACACACACAAGAAATACAAACATACAACTCACACACACAATTTAAAGTTGTATAATCAGTAAATCACAATAGTAAACCTCATTTAATACCTTGCGATTTGCAGTTCATGAAATTAGTTACATGCAGTGGTAACTTAAATAGTAGCGTGATGCGTACTATTTAGGAATAATTATTGTTGATTGTAAGTAAAGCGGACATAAAAATGTGCGAAAATTATAATTTCAAAAAACAAGTGATGTACGTATTGATAGTCAAACGTGAAGGATTTTAGAGATGCTGTAGACTACAATTCGTAGAAAAAAAGGCATATTGACGCAAATGAGGAATATTTAATCTTTCCTTTATCAAGCGTAATACGAAAAAGAATAAAATCTTATTGCAGTTTGTACCGACTGCTTCAGTCATTGTTTAATAATTCATGCCGTTCGTTGATAGACTATGGTGATGCAATTAAAAAAGGCGAGGTCCGTTCGGCGTTTTATGACCCTGGTTTTTATTCTCAATCAATCATTGCTTGTAACCGGAAATAGAATTATAGTACTGCTAATTTTCCGTAATTCCTTACACCCTCTATTGTTTTATGCCTCATATATGTTACAGAGTCAAAAAACAGCTCATAATTTGTGAAAACGTACTGTAAGGTTGCTGTGATGCTTCCAGGGAACAGACTCTAGGCAGCTGTCTTCAGTAGTTCTCTGAACAATGCTGAATAGCCTTACGGAAATAATTAAATGATATCTTATTTTATGCTATCTAGTGAAGTATTTTATAGTACGCGTAAATGATGACACTAAAAGACAATGCCAAAAAACAACGCAAAACCTTGATAAGTCGATTTAGAGATACGTCTGAACAAACTAGGCTACCCGTCTGCGCGTTTTGTTGGTTGTTAGCGGCAGTTGCTCATGAAAAATTAAAGACTTTGAAAACTTCTGATTTATCAGGGCGATGAGAAAGTGGTTTAGTCTCTTGCTGTATACAGGGAGTCCACGGGAAATGGTGGGCCAACCTGCCAGTATGGGGACGTGCTCCCGACATCTACCAAATCTACTCGGACCAACACAGTATGCCACTCAGTTCAGTATGGAATGTTGGCCAGTGTGCGAATTCAGGCAGTGGAAGAGTTTTGTCGTCAGCAGAGAGTTGTGGTGGTGTAACCGTGATACGCCGTGGAAGAGACTGCCAATTCTGTCTTCCAAACAGAAAGAAAATCAACGTGCAGCGTAAAGGACCTCAAATGACTGTTCCAAGACCGAAAATTGTCCAAGTAGTCCGAGTAGCTCTGCAACGAAGCTCACAGCGATTTGTCCGTCGCCATTCTAACACATTACAAACGTCTTTGCCGAGGAAAGTGAAACAGCAGTTAAAGTTTCGTCCTTACAAGCTGCGAATGGCTCAGCAGTTATGGCCGGGGAATAAACTGAATAGGTGCTATTTCTGAACAACAGAAACGAGCCAGGATGACGCATTTCTGACAAATCTTGTGGTTTCTGGTGAGGCAAACTTGCAGTAAGTGTCAATAACGAGTGCTAAGTGGCTGTGATTAACGGTTTCTCCATTTTACAACTGCAAGGACGTGGGTGTGTAAACACAATGTGGTTTGAGCAATAACGGGCTACAACCGATAAAACTCCTAATTAAATGTTTACGCCAAGGAGCCAATTTCGACATCGATTATTGACACGATTTGGTGATATACTATGTACGGTGATCTTCCAGCCCCAGATATTTTTTCTATCTTTCCATCTCAAGAACATAGCTTCATTTTGAGACGACCCACAATAATGATGAGTTGAAAGTCGCAATCTAAGGCACAATTTTAAATAAATATAATTATGTTTCTGGATCCAGGTGTGCGATTCTGAAGAATTTACTAAATGCCACTATGCACTTATTTCCTTGGTGTGAATGGTAGAGTACCTTGACTTTGTAACAGGACATCCTCCTCTAACATTACTTTTCCTCAACGGTTGTTGAAGATACTGGTATTATTTTTGGAATTTTGGACAGGTCAATATTTTCTCACCTCTTTTTCTGAAAACTTTCATATAATTATATGCACAATATATTATATTTCAACCTAAAATTTATGAAAAGGAATTACTTTATTTTCGATGTTACAGTAGATAAGTACTAGCTCTGAATGTACAGTTAAAATAATTTTTTTATAAACGTTGAAATTAAGAATTATTTGGCACACTTAAAATTTCTATTATTATTTACGCGTTCTGGTACTGATTACTAAGTTTATTTCTGGATTCATTTACGAAATAATAATCGAAATTAATAGAAATTCATTCGTTAGGAGAAATTGTAAACCCTTAGGAATGTGGTCATTACTGCAGAGTGAAGTAGTAGTAAGCATGTCTCTGATGTCATCGGGCGTATTTTTGTATTTTGGACAAACAATGTAATTTCGGCTTTGTTAATGTGAAAATTCAATAGACTGTATGATATAATAAAACGTGACAAAATATATTTACGTAACTACAAAAATTCTGTGACAACAATCTTCAAATTTATTTAGATCAAATCAACCGTAAGGACCTAAAATGTGAGAATTTCAGCTTCAAGAATTAGACAACTAGCCAACTCTATACGAAAAGCTAAGTAAACTAGAAAGTTTGTTGTTGTTTCCCTTCTCTCCCATTTTTCATAAGAGACTTTGCTTATTGTGGACAATAATTGGAATTAGGAAAGAGGGGAGAGATTACAACTTCCTTGGCAGACAAACTTTTCTCAAGAAATGATTGTGGACATAATGAGGAACTTCTGCCAACGTCTGCAGCAGCACATCGCCAATAATGTAAGCCGTTTTTGTGCAGCACTTTTTAAGAAACAAACTATAGTTTAGCTTTTCAGTAGGCTAAACATGAAAGTTTTCTACGTCCCATGGACCATGCTGTACAATGCGCAGAAATGCGTACGGAGTGTTGAGGCGCAAATTCTAATTTCCTAAAAGCAATTAGTGTAAAACTTTAGAAAGTGCGTTCAACCAAAATGTAAAATTGCAATAACTGAACCTCAATTTCAGCAATATATTCTTGGTAACAAATCTTCCACTGGCACATAATTGAAAAATCTCCTCTCCCCCCAGTAATTATTTATGAAAGCCAAAACACGTTTTATTTCGTTAGACATAAGAAAAAGAATTGTAAATTTAATAGCCTGCAACCGGTTAACGGAGAAAATAAGAAAAATCGTTATTCCTCCAGGTTTCCTGTATTATGAGATTAATTAAGCCTCGAAATCATCACGCTGAAGTAGTGATATAGGAAGCAGAAAGAACTGCATATAAAATGTAGAAGACTACTGGTGGAATTTCTATGGCGATATTGGAAAATGAAGAACACTTTCCTTAATGCATACTCGTTGCAGATCAATTAAACTAAAACCAAATTTCCCATACGTATATTTCTGCGTGTTACATTGAACACAGTTTCACCTCCTGCCACTGCAAGTATCCAAAGCTGCATGCATAGTGACATCTAAGCGTAACGAAAGGCATTTGTCTGTAAGGCATTTGTCTGTATTCTGTGTACTTCGGTTTTTTTTCTTGCTCCAATGGCGTGTGGAATACGGGAGAAAAGTTTGCTTGTAACCATCTCAGCATGCTTCTGTTAGCCCCAGTTTACCTTCATAAACTCTATACGAATTACACATTGTTATTTCCAGGTATTTATGTCACAAGACGAACTACAGCCGTCGTTCTTTATGCGATCACGTTCTTACATATGCAGTTGTTAAAGCTCTGTATGGGAAACGTGACATGAAAGACTTATATAATTATCGTCAAGTTACTGACATCGTTTTCCAAAATATTCGAAACAGTAGTGTACTCAAGAATACTCTCATATTTGCGTAGATACAATTTACTTATGAAATCGTAGTTTGAATCCCAGAGGAGTTGCTCGCTTGGGAATGGCGCTTATACATTCGCTCACCAGGAATTACAAGCTTTAAGTAATGAAATATGGTCAGCTGTTATTTTCTATGATCTTCCGAAAGCATTTAACTGTACAGAACAAGTCATGGTCTTAGAAAGACTGAGGTGTTATCGAATTAATGACATTACCCACAACTGGTCTAAGTCGTACTTGACGTACAGAATCAAAAAGCTGTGCTGAATAATTCAAACGGTGTAGGAAAGGTAAAACGTTCTACCAACTGGCAAGAAATCCAAAAGGGCGCCTCACAACATCAGAGACTGTTAATGATGTTTTTCTAATAATAATCTAATGGTACTATCTCTTAATTTTGAGAAAATTTTAAATCCTTATGTCCATTACACTCAATTTTATACAGCAAATAGAGCCATACCAGTGACTGCTGTACATATTACTAAGCTTGTCAATCCGTTAAATTCAGCTGCTTCGTATCTTTGCATGATTGCTAGTCTCGGCAACAAACGAATCAGCTTCCTTACACTTTTTCGTATTTCCAGTCTGTAATGTCTTATGGAATATTTTTCTGGGATAACTCGTCACTCATAAAGAAAGTATTGATTGCTCAATACATAGCACTAAGAACAAAATGTGGTCTTCATATAGACATCTCTTCAAGGAGCTAGGCTATTAACAATAGCATCACAATGTATACACTATGTGATCAAAAATATTCGGACACCCTCAAGAACATACGTTTTTTATATTAGGTGCATTGTGCTGCCACTTACTGCGAGGTACTCCACTGGAAGTACTATGACAGTTAGGCGGGAGGTGAGAAAACTTGGATTTCGTGGTCGAGAGGCTACTCATAAGCCACACAACACGCCGCTAAATGCCAAACGACGCCTTGGTGTAAGGAGCGTAAACGTTGGACGATCGAACAGTGGAAAACCGTTGTATGGAGTGACGAACCACGGCACACCATGTAGCGATCCGATAGCAGGGTGTGCGTATGGCGAAAGCCTAGTGAATGTCATCTGCCAGCGTGTGTAGTGCCAACAGTAAAATTCGGAGGCGGTGGTGTTATGGTGTGGTCGTGTTTTTCATGGAGGGGGCTTGCACCTCTTGTTGTTTTGAGTGGCACTATTACAGCACAGGCCTACATTGATGGTTTAAGCACATTCTTGCTTCCCACTGTTGAAGGGCAATTCGGGGATGGCTATTGTATATTTCAACACGATCGAGCACCTGTTCATAAAACGCAGCCTGTGGCGGAGTGGTTGCACGACAATAACATCCCTGTAATGGACTGGCTTCTACCGAGTCCTGACCTGAATCCTATAAAACACCTTTGCTATACTTTGGAACACTGACTTCGTGCCAGGCCCCACCTACCGACATCGGTACCTCTTCTCAGTGCAGCACTCGGTGAAGAATGGGCTGCCACTCCTCAACAAACCTTCCAGCAGCTGACTGAACGTGTGCCTGCGAGAGTGGAAGCTGTCATCAAAGGTAAGGGTGGGCCAACACTATGTGGAATTCCAGCATTACCGATGGATGGCGCCACGAACTTGTAAGTCATTTTCAGCCAGGTGTCCCAATATTTTTGATCACATAGTGTAAATTGACTAACGAAATTTATCATATAGAATCTGTTACTATTTGAGAATAATAATGACGTTTACTTACAACGCTAGAGAAAAAATAAGCTTTATTACCCGTTATGAAAGCTGTCAATGGCTCAGAAAGAGTTCAGTACCAGCACTAATATTTTTGCAGAATAACAGAAAAGACCCGACAGATAGAAAAAAGTTAGTATTAAATCGAATTTAAATCATCTCTCCTGGAGAACTCCATCTATTCCATGGAGAAATTTCTGTTTCAGAACTGGTAGCCTCGAAAAAAATGCAATGTGTAGTTACGTGGGAGGAACTTAAAAATAATGCGTCAGTATTAAGAAGGAAAACACTTCCTTATGTTCTATGTTTTCCTCTTAAAGTTGTTATTACGTTGCGCCAAGCACCGACGGCAAATTCAGCTAATATTAAATAGTGTGTTTATTAATGTTGTCATTAAACTTGTATACATATCCCGTAAACAGACTCGATTCACACCATTTTGATGAAAGGATCTTTCAGATGACCTATGGAGTATGTAATTAACTAAGTGATTTACTTTTAACGAACTGGAAAACCTCACATTTTTCCACGTTACAATTGAACAGTTAATCTGTCACTCGCCTGACAGTTTTTCACGATGTAAATTGATATTATTTTATGTTCCATTGGATGTCATTTTCCGATAGATAACTGTGTCATCTGGCAGTTGAATAACACGATTTCTTACATTAATGTATAATATGGATAGCAATGGTTCTATTACAGTTTTCTGGGGCACGTGAGGTATTAAATTTTTATGTGTATGGGTAACTCTGCATTCACAGTTAGGGTTGCATCTTTTTCGGCAGTTATATAGAAGTCTTTGGCAGACGACATGAGCACAGCGCAGTATGACAACCAAGCCACTGTTACTCCACTTCTTCACCAGAAATTTTAGCCAACTATCTGCTTTTTCCGAGTTCGTGTTCCCTCTGTCTCTCACTGTTTAATATATACCTCAACAAAGACATGGAACAAAGGCTGCTTTATAAGAATGTAATTTGCTAGTGATAACTAGAGGAACAGAGATGAGCGCTGATAAAAGTGTGAATGTTAAAGACCATACTCAGGCTACTATTAAATCTATGTAGAAAATTAGTTGCATCCACAGTCTAGAGTTAGGAGTGCAGTGCTAACATATCGTGCAAACGTGGCATGAAATATATCAGCAATCTGAAATGTACAAACGTCGTTAAGTGTTTTTAATACTAGATCTCTACATAACTACCGTCTACAAAAGAAAATCACAATGTTCTGACAGCAGAGAATGAGAAATCAGATCTATACATTACGCACCAGTATACAATACATTCACAGTGAAACACGCCTTAGCAATGAAGTTACTCTCCAATTCCGAAACTTTGTTTTAATATGATGTGAATGTACTCCCAAGAAATCTTCAGAGTAACTGGCGACATGGGGTTTGAAAAATGTGACTTGTAAACAGCCTGTAGTTGACTTTTGCAACTAATCAGATGAGCACAGAACTGATGCATACTATGCGATTTTATTAAACAATTCACTGGAAATTATACAGGTGATGTAGCTGCATTTTATAAAATTCATCTTTGTAGTTCCTTTGGAAACAGACTGAAGGGCACCGAAATTAAATATTAGTATCCATACTAGTATCACAAATGTAAAGACTGGCCAAATGATATTTCCTCGTGTAAGTGTAAGTAAATTAGTAGTATCTACAGACAGCACTGCTAACTGTGTAACAATAAATAATTCAGTGACGTATTTAGAATTTCAGATTTCACCGTGTGTATGTTTTGAACTCGTTTCGTTGCTAAATGTATTCTATTTATTTAAAATAAAATTCTATGCCACTGAGACACGTTTCGAGGAAGGAGACCATCATATTAATTCTTTGCAGATTTGTGCCAAATAAACTTTTAAATTGCCCTATGAATTATGCTGAAAAAAGTGAACCACAGGTGTCGATCAATGAATGTAAAAGATGACTTAGTTAATTAAAAAATTTTACACATCCCTAACACAACTAAAGACTTTTGTCTAATCACTGTCACATCATTTTGTGGTCTAGGAGCCTGTGAGTTTCAGGTATATGATGCTTCAGAGATTAGACAAAAATTTTAGTCATGTCAAGCTGGTGTAAAATATGTGAATTGAATAAGGCATTTTTATCTCATAAAAATCTCTTTTACATTTGCTGGCCCAGACCCATGGTGCATTTTTCGTCAACAGACTTCAAGAGACAGTACGATTTAAGAGTTTATTTGGCAGGAATGAACATAAACAAAAAAATACTGTCAGTTGATTTTTATGTCGAGCCTATGCAAATACTTTATTGCACTGATTTTGTCAGGGCCTCATTTTATTCCTGCAGATGATATTATCTGCTCAAGATATTTAATTCTGTACCTCAAAAACTTCTTTTTATATTGGCAGTTACCCACTTCAAAAAATTTCTGTATGTTTTCTTCTAGCAAATCTACTTTTTTTATCGGTATGAATGGATGTTAATATGTTGTCAATGTATACTGTAGTCCTGTCAAGTAGTTCAGGACCTAATTAATTATCTGGTGTGTTTATGAGCGCCCCTGAAGCTATATTTAAACCAAATGTTAGTACACAAAATTGACAGCCTCGCCATCTGAAAAGAAAGGCTGTATACTTCCTACATTTCTTAATAAGACCCATCTGCCAATAGGAACTTCTTAAATCTAGGCTAGTAAGATACTTGACTCCCTGTAATTTCTGAACTTGTTCATTCAAGATTTCTGGTGGGATTCTTAATGGAACAACGATCTTCTGAATTTCCCACAGATTTAACTCCATACAGACATTACCATCAGATTTCGCCACAGCTAGTAGTGGACTACAGTAAAGTGACATGGAAGGTTCAATTGTCTGCCACTCAGCATTATTTTTTCATTTTGTTTGTGACAGCTGCCCAGGTGGAATATGTGTTGTCGCAGTAGACATCAAGGGGTTTACTTCCACACTCTTCTGATATATTTTATAATACAAGATTTATTTCAATGTACATGTACATACTTCAACAATAAATCTTTTAATTCTGCTTGTTGTAGTGTATCAATAAATGTGAATTATGCTATATTACCTTTCACCAAATTCTCAATTTCTTCAACCTGACAACAATTTGAAAATGTATTTCTGATTTGTTCAGTTTTAATCTTAGACAGACAGACTTACTCTTAAGGTCTGGCAGTATTTATCATGCTCCACATTGGTTTTTATTAAATTGATGGCAATCTTCTAGCTATAAACTGATGACAGGCTTCCCAGCTATTAATGCCGAAAAATAATTTCATGAAGAGAAGTCAATTATTGCATCCTCCTCTCATAGAAAATCAGTGCCTATAATATTGTACCACTGCTCTCCTCATAATTAGGAATGGGCATTTTATTACTTCATTTCCTGTCTCTACATCCATCTGGGTCTGCATTTTGACGTTACAAAATTAAATACCAATAGCTCTGGCATTTCTATAGTTCTGTACTGGGTAGGGGAGCATTATTGAAATAAAATAGACAGTAAAATGTTCACCATAACAGTAGGAATGTTCACCATAGCACCAATGTCTAACGTAATAGTAGTCAGCATTCGTCACAATACTGCATGTATTTTTGCCTGTACAATATCTTTATTTTTAACGCAGCAATTGGAATTTTCCATGGTTAGTTCCTCTCAGATATCCACATCTCCATTATGATGTAAGATGTTTAATTTAGCCTCTTGATTGCCCCCTCCTCCAACGGCTTAATCTTTGTAGCCTAATAGTAGCAGTTAGAGTTTTAAAAATGTTAAAATCCTCTCTTTTAAGAAGATTGGTTTAAGGACACTGAGAAATAGAATGGAGGGCTGATAATTAATAATATTACAACATTATATTACACTGCAAGTTATTCAGAATTACACAAGAAGATGAAACTTGTAATCAAAGTGCAACTTATTGCAGAAAGTTTACAGAAATATACTTAAATTTGAATTCACTATTTTTAATAGCCGTCTCCAGCACTCTTAGCTGTTGACCAGTTGAGAAGTTCTTCATATGATGCCGTATCTTCATGTGGAAAATACTGCTTCATCTGCTTCAAAGCTCGCATCTTTTTCTCTGTAATGGAACTGTTGTCGAAGGGTATGCTCATGCTTATGGTGGAGGAACAGGTCATCTCTTATATGTCATTAGGAATATGTGGTTCATTAATCCGTTTGCGTTATTGGGTCCTTTGATATACCCACATCTACCATGCTTGTAAGTAAGGTTGAACAGCGTGCTGACTGCGAAGTTATTCTTTCAGTTCTAGGCTTGCTCCTCGATTCTTCAAAACTGGTGGTTTTTGTAGTGTCTCGTCCGCCAGTTCTTAAAGTCTACAATTTGGGATGCTTTGACTTCTTTTACTAAGAACTTGCCTACTTTACCAGTACTGTAAGTAATGTGCTCTATAACCTGATAGTAAAAATTTTTTAGATAATCGTAAAATCTTTGTCACTTGGTAGAAATGCGTGCTCTCGCATAGGGTAATATTGCAGTAGCTTTTGGAAACAGCCAGGAGATGTAGGCGATAGTAAGGATCTGCAAAGGGAGTGGTTCCTGTTCTACCCAGCACAGTTCTTATAGAAAAGCCTAAGACCTGCATTGCTTTTAGGTACAGACTTCATTAGCGCCATTTCTACAATTCCCTCCATGGTAAACATAATATGAGTTAGTTTTTTTTAAATATAAACACAGAAAAACATTCATAGTATGTTTACTTAAACGAAATAGTTCCTGTACTGGCACGTTCGCCAGAATGAAGTATTGCATGTAATCAAATGGTACAGATAACACATGTCTCCTTTGCTCCATCTGATGCTTCGTAGTTGAGTTCTTTGTAAAACTTTTTACTTCTGCGGTGATTTATGAACAGTTCTGCAACCACCGTTTATTTTGATACGTCACTGGGATGTGGATATTTAAGTTTTAACTTTAACTCTTCAGAGATACAGCAGATATCTACCTGTGGACTTCCAAATCGATAGCCAAAATTGTTCCTTAAGACATTCCAATAAGATTCATAGGTTACTTTACTCTCTGGATGCTTCTCTAAGGACAATTTCCACGTCGGTTTCACATTTACGTCTACACTAAGCATATATACCTTTTCAACAGTGTAATGACTTTCTTGTTCGCATGCTGCAGCTTCAACAGAAGATTCTAGGCTATGTGTAACCTTCCTACCTCTCCTGTAGTTTCCCAATGAGCATAAGCTGTTTTATTCCCCGTACTCGTTTCTCACCAATGTTAAAAGCTGAGAGGAAAGCTCTCACGTAAACCTTTTCACGTGATGCACCAACCAACACCTGAATGTTCAAAAATGACTCTGACATCTAAGGTCATCAGTCCCCTAGAACTCAGAACTACTTAAACCTAACTAACCTAAGGACATCACACACATCCACGCCCGAGGCATGATTCGAACGTGCAATCGTAGCGGTCTCGTCGTTCCAGACTGAAGTGAATAGAACCACTCGGTCGCACTGGCAGGCGGCAAATATGTTGACAATCTCTGCTTGACCTCTTGGTAACCTGTTAATACTTGAAGAACAAAGTCCCGCTCGTTCTTATTAGGAATACAGTATAAGTCAAAAAAAAGTCTAAGCATTTTCTCGCTTCTATTACTTCCAAACATTTCTCAATACATATGAAGAAAATAAATAAAATTTATTTCAGAAAAATGAAAGGGATTTGCTTTTTCTTGCTGTTGATATTTGAGGTTATGTTTGTGATAGCACAACAGAATGTGTTGCGCTATTTGTTTTTTGTTATTTTTCGTAACAATCGTTTCAGAATAAAAGGACGGTAAGAGATACATGCTAAATAAAAAGAAAGATTAGCTTACCCGCAAGAGAATGAAAGGTTTTTTTAACTTCTGATGTGTTCTCTCTCTGATTAACATAATCTTCACTCTTCAGTCGATCTGTTTTTATTTTGTTGCTTTTGTAACCAGAAAGATTTCTTCCTCTCTTTCTTTTACTACTTACATCCCCAGTATCATTTGTAATACCTACATCATACGACATTCTTCAGGTAATAAGATTTATGAACAGAAAATACACTTCCTCCACAAAATGTCGGTTGTCATTCGCTCTTCAGCTGTTTCCATAGGGAACTGTTCATTTTTAAAAGGGCATACGTCAGTGAAAACGGCCAGATAAAAATTATTGTGAACTTCCTTTTCCCGTTACTGGCCATACAATAACATTATTTGAACCCTTTTAAATAGAAAGAACAGACTATCTCCGTGTTAGCCAAGATGCGGAAAACATTGAAATGATAAAAATGATGACTTAAGTCCTTTTAAAAAAGATCGATTCAAGTATCCAACGCAAAATGATTAATAATGTAACGAAAGTAGTGGGAGCATATCAATGTGGACTGAGGTGTATAGGTATAAATGTATTTATTTCTGCTTCTTTCAAGTTTATTAACTGGAAAATAGCATAAAGTAGCGTTTACACGTTAAAGCTAGTGAACTTAGGAAAATACTAAGGACACAAGTGGAAAGACGAGAAAAGTTTCATTTTACCTGATATATTCTACATATGTGTAGAGTCAGATTTTAAGCAAGTATGCGAATTTTCGTAACGACAATTTCGTAACGACAGTGTGAGGGCATAAAAGGGCGGCCGCACCTTGGCCAACTCTGAAATATTTTCGCGGGTTCATGAGGGAAATGGATTTGCGATATTTACTCGTTGTACAGCGAGGATCTATGAATTGAAAATTACAACAATTTTCATTAATTTACCCATCTCATTAGTTGACGCGATATGCTTCTCTGGTCTTTCAATTTAAAAGCTTTAGTTTTTCCGTTATGTTGGTTCAGGCTAAAGAGGAATCAATGAACTTGGTTTTATTTTGCTTGAATTTTAGTGAATTGTGAACATTATTAATTTTTAACTGCGTAGAAAATTCCGGCATGCATATATTTTATTACTGAACTATTGTGTGGGTAATGATCAGTATATTACGACTAATGCGTTGGTCGGCTCCTAGCTGATACATGAAGCCACATAATTAAAACCAATCACGCATTCAGTAACCTGCGAGCACATAAACCAGCATTCGTCACTTAGTTTATTATTATTAATATTATTACATGTAATATACCCTTACGTTGGTATTATTTGGAATTAACGACTTGTAACTAAGTAAATGAAGGTATGGAACCTCCACGTGGAGAACTATAATTAGTGTTACGGCCGCCATGTTATATTGCTGTTCTGTTTTCGGTGCGGAGCTTCTAAAGTAAATTGCGTTAAAAAATTACTTTTATCGTTTCATTTTCTGACAGAATCACAATTATTCTCGCAGATAACTGCTTTCGATAGAGTTGCTATGCAGGAAGACCGTGCGTGGTTTCATTTTAACTATTTTGCGATCACAGTCATCTCATACTATATAAAACTAATATCGTACTTTCCAGTAGTTTACAGCCAAAGTCCGTTGTCACATAACAATACTGGAAAGTGATTTAAACAAATGGAGGAAAGCCTAAATCGCTTGAAATAAGTGGAAGGAATCATTTGTAAGTTCCAAAATGCTGTTAAGAGTACAGCTGGTACTATGACTGTGAGCAGGGAGTTGAACAAAGTGTGGCACAGTGGTCGAACAGCATCTCATAAGCAACACATTTCGTTGCAGTCGTTGTTAAGCGACGCTTTAGGGAAAGTGTGGTCAACGATCTAGGGCTAGTCTTTTTATTGATTGGCACTTCGACTCCTTTCACACATAAGCCTGCACCAGTAACCCTGCTGGGGAAAGAGGTTTACAGTTCAACGTGAAATACGAACCATGTGTCGATCACGGAAGATCTTCACAGTATTGAGACATGAAGACTAGGTTAAGGGCAGACTGAAAAACTTCCTCGGTTCGATTGGGATCGAACCCATGATCTTTTGGTTTTCAGTCTCGTACTTTGCCACTGGGCCAGGTCCGGTGGTTCATATTTCAAGCGGTCCGCATTTGAATTTTTAGTGGTCCCCTTAAAATGCTCAAGTTCCATATCTTTATCCGTCTGCTCTCTAAGAAAACAAAAAAGGGAAAGAACTGTGCACCACGAAGAAATTATCCGAATAGCACAGAAATCGGTAGCTGCGATGTACCTGTACAGGCAAACAAATTATTTCAGAAAGAGAAAGAGCTACCAAATTGAGCAAGTCAGTAATGCGGCGGTCTACCCCTGATACATGTGCAAGCAGTTACTCTCCTTGGCATTGTTTAATAGCGTTGCAGGACGCCTCCTGCGGTATATCGTGCGAAATTCTATCGAACTGGCGGGTTAGGTCGTCAAAATCCCGAGCTGGTTCGAGGAACCTGTCCATAATGCTCCAAGCGTTCTTAATTGGGGAGAGGCCCAGCTACCTTGCTAGCCAAGATAAAGCAAGTCCAGCATTACTTTCAATAAAGGGCAACAAAACGGGGCGTGAAATACCGTTGACGTTCCGGTGTGCTGTAAAGGTGGCGTGAATGACACGCAAATGGGACCTGCTATGGAAAGAAATGGCATTCCAGACCAAGAGCGCTGGACGTCGGACCTTTTGGGGACGACAGTCAAGTTGGCATGTCAGCGCTGACCACGGAATTTCCAGAACCGTCTTCGGCGTGGAACTCATTGACTAGAGTAGAATTATCTTCAGTGATGAGTCCCCCTTCGAAAAGAGCCACGATTGCCAAAGAAGACGCGTCTAGAGATGCCCTGGACAGCGGAGGGTTACCAACCTGGCTGTCGCCCACCATACGGCGCAGCAACCAGGAATTCTGGTCTGGGGTTCCATTTCATTTCATAGCAAAACCCCTTTGGCTGCCATTTGTGGCACCCTCACAGCTCTCCGGTACGTCGACGAGGTTCTCCGCCTCGCTTTGTTGCCCTTCATGGCAAGCCGTCCTGGGCTTACATTTCACCAAGATAGTGCCCGCCCGCACAGGGCGTGAATTTCTGATGCTTGTCTTCGTGCTTGCCAAACCCTGCCTTGGCCATCAAGGTCGCCGGGTCTCCCGCTCATTGAGAACATTTGTAACATTATGGGCGTGGCCCTCCAATCGGCTCTAGATTTTGACAGCCTAACGCGGCAATGGGACAGAATTTGTCATGATATCCCTCAGGAGGACATCTAGCAACTGTATCAATCAATGCCAAATGGAATAACTGTTTGCATAAGGGCCAGAGATAGATCAGTGAGTTATTCACTTGTTTATTTTGTAAAGTTCTTCCCTTTGAACAAATAATCCAATTTTTCGGAAAGTGTAATCATTTCTTTGTCTGTAAAATTACATCAAATTTACCGATTTTCGTGTCATTCGGATAATTCCATCATGATGCGTCGGTTATTTTTCTTTTTTCGTCTTAGAGAGTACGTACTCCACAAATCTGTACGATATCTGTGCTTGCAATTATTATGAAAGACATCAAAATGCCTACTGAAATAGGCCCTATGTTTCTGTAAATGCTGACGCACTAAGGTAGTATTACAAAGCAATCAGATATCTTATTCTGTGAATATCATAGCACAGGCAGCGCTTAATTCGCACAACGGTTAAATGGGCATGGGGAATGGTTAATTCACTTCAGTGACTTAATTTTGCAACAAATGAACTACTATTTAAAAAGCACGAGAAAGTTTAATGTGTCACACCTTTCGGACAAAACATGTGCGCTGAGCATGCTTGGCTCATAAACTTGATTCTAACTATCTTTCTACATGAACCTAAAAACATTCAATATTAAAAGAGCATCGGCTGGAAGACAAAATAGGACATGCTGCTCCCTAGACCTCGATATAATCTTAACTTTCAGAACGTGGAGGAATATTACTAAGTGCATTCAAAAAGAAACGAACAGGAGCCGGTAAACGGCTCGTCGTGTTATTGTGTCGTCCCTATAAGACCACTGAGGCTCCAACCTCGCGGCTGGAGGGACATGGGCGCACACCCAGGTGACGACAGAGAGATCAGGCGCACGCATCGACCGTTCACTGCACACAGTGGTGCTGGAAACGGAGAAATGGTGGCTTCAAAAGAAGAGCAAAGGGATGTCTTGCGTTTCTTGAAAATGGATGGAGTGCAGGGAACGCAAATCCTTCGAAGAATGGCGCAGGACTATGAAGACCACTGCATGTCCGTTGCGAGGTCAAGACGTGGCACAAGAGATTCAACGATTGACGCCGATGTCGCACAACCGGAGACACCAAACTGATGCAGTTGTCTGGCATGGATGCCCTCATTACTGAACACTGGTGTGTTATGATGGCAGCCTAAGCTCCAGTGGTAGGATTATTCATCGATATTACAACGGACTTGCATTGCTCTTGTAACAACAACAACGCTATACTATTGTACATATAACAAATTTTTCTGGTTTTCGATAAATTAGTGTAATCGATGTTCTGATTTCATTTCTTTTTTGTTTCGTGCCATTGTGTTAAAGAAACTGTAAACAATTTTTAGATGTGAATATTAATGTTTATGTCTAATTTCAAGCAATACTATAACAGAATTGAAATGTAAGAAACGTTGGAACTATTGTAAGATGTTAAAGTTGTAATTGTGCGCCTGGTCCATACGTAGGCAATTTATTTAAATATGTAGAATGCAAAACCTCTGGTGAATACCCTGTCTGTAGGGGAGCGGTAAAAGGTGGATGGCAGGTGAGCGCGGGAAAATACACACGGGCGCGGTGCGGCATAACGGGCTCAGCAGTAGTAGTCGGAGTTGGGCATCGGTCTGAGAAACATGTTCTGGATCGAGGAGGCTCTCCTGGAAAACGTGATTTCGTTGAGCCTCGGATGCGCCGTTTCCGACGCCTATACAGCATGGCAATATTCCATAGGCACTAAAAGGAAAAGTATTGCGACGCTATGAAGAAGTAAAGTGCCGATACTTCAAGAGCCATTGCTGTGATTGTATGTGCGCTTTGTGCCTCGCCATCTCGCCGCCTGCCGACCGCCTCATCGATACAAACAGGTTGAAACTTTTAGTACTGTATTCGTGTGGACCAGTGTTACTTTTGTTACATTCTGTTCAATAACAACTTAAATTTTACCAGAACTGCCCTATCATTTAATTGTTCTCACAACTAACCTAGACAGGGTCCTTTCCACATGTTGTGCAATCCGAGTGTCCCGAAATGAAGATTTAAAGTTTATGTTAATAATAATTACCTGCAGACCTATCTGTGTTAGAATGATGTTTAAAGAACTTTGTTGTTAATGAAATACTGGACGAATAACATAGGTATGACAAAGTTGGAAGATAATTTTGAAACTGAATTAGTAATGAAGTTTAATTATTTTGATACAAAAATAATGTTAGTTAAATGAGCAGGAAATAAGACAATAAGAGTAGTAACTCATATATTGGAAATCTTGAATGCTTAATGCTTCCAATAATTAAAATTTCAATACAGTGATCATAACAGTTTCAGGGTCTCCCCCCCCCCCCCCCTCCTTTCTTTCTTTTCTATTCATTTAAATTCTGAAGTGTACTGAACTGATTTGACCAGCAAAGTTAAAGTCAAGATAAAACCAAAATTTATCAATGTTTTACCAATTTTAAAATTGACATTGTATGTGTGTTTCGGAAGTGCTATTTCTAGGCTAACCTATGCCCGAATTTAATCAGATCAATAGACAGTACGAAATTTGTAGTAAACATTGTAGTGTGATGTAGTGTATTTATGGCTTGTCCACATTAGTACAGAAAGTGAAATTATAAGTTCAGTAGACTTTCGGGTTCAAAAATTTACCATATTATGCAGTGTTATTACGTGTTGTTTTGTATGTACGTACATCAACTTGTACAGGGAAGAAACTTAGTTAATGCCTAATTAGGCTGGCGATCGTATTATTAACAAATTGGTAACATCTGCTGTATTGTTTCTTGTTCGTCCTAACGTGTGGTTACACTCCGAAATTGCTTGACGTATCATTGTTGTTACTGAGTGGGTGTAAGTCCGATTTGCCTCCATTCAGGTACACGCGGTCAACATATTTACCAAAATCCTTTCTTATAAGGTGAAGCCCGTCAACGTACTATAGTACAGGCTTTAAGAGTATCGTGTGCCCATAAGCGCGCGTTACACTCTCCGTAAACTTGTGCCATTCTTCGATGAATTTTCGTTCCCCGCACTACTTCCCCTCTCAGAAAACGCACCAGACCCCTTTGTTTCCTTCTGAAGTTTCCGTTTCTCCGTTTTCAGCACTACGGAGTGAAGCGGACATTCGACACGTGCACGTGTACGCGGTCGCTTTGCCGTCATATGAGTGTGCGCCCAATGTCTCTTTAGCGGCGACTTTGGCCCTCAGCGCTCCTACAGGAACCACATCATCTTCCGTAGGCAACGGTATTACGATCCTTACAGTGATTTTCAGTTTACAGACATCGGCTTGTTTCGGTCTGGAGGCACCTTATATATCCTCGGCTTAATGATGGGAAGAAGCGTGAATAAATATAGGAAAGCTCATACCACTTGATAAATGTTAGAAACCAAACTAAAATCATTTCATAAGAAAGAACACAATCCGTTAAGAAACACTTAGTTACTATATAAATGACAACACAAAGACTTCGGTGACAAAATTGTCATGAAACCACGAAAATGCAACAAATCGTTAGTTGAATGACAGTTTTTTTTTTGCCCAGCTCATTTAATATGCCGCACAGAGAAACAGATTCTGGCTCGCACTAATGGAAACATCATGTCCCACCATACTACTCTCAATGGCTCAGGACGCCAACCTACCGAATTTCAGTTAAAACTGCCTAACCTTCCGTCGCTCAACCGCACAGAAACTCAGGTGGCAGTTCTCATTGTAAGCTTTCACATAAAACCCAATATCGTAATCACGAGCCACTGTCTCTTTCTCCGTCTCTGTGTGTATAAAGGCAACCATGCTTCCTCCTTATAACCACACCACAGCACAAAAATGGTTCAAATGGCTCTGAGCACTATGGAACTTAATATCTATGGTCATCAATCCCCTAGAACTTAGAACTACTTAAACGTAACTAACCTAAGGACAGCACACAACACCCAGTCATCACGAGGCAGAGAAAATCCCTGACCCCGCCGGGAATCGAAATCGGGAATCCGGGCGCGGGAAGCGAGAACGCTACCGCAAGACCACGAGCTGCGGACACACCAGAGCACAGCACTGACCAAAACCGAATAGAACTCCCTAGAACACTGGTGTCCAAACCGCGGCCCACGGGCCACATGCCACCAAAGCAAGTACCAATACGTCCCGAGAAGTAAGATCTCTCACACTATCGAAACAAAAAAGAAAAACATAAAATTCCTTTTACATATAGTTATGATAAACCGAATATTTTCAAATTGAAACTCCCACCATACGATATATATACGTATCTAACTGAAAATATTCCGTTTATCATACCTGCTCATAAAAGAAAGCGCCAAAGAAACTCAAATGGGCATGCGTATTCAAATACAGAGATATGTAAACAGGCAGAATACGGTGCTGCGATCGGCAACGTCTGTGTAAGACAACAACTGTCTGGTGGAGTTGTTAGATCGGTTGCTGCACCCACAACGGCAGATTATCAAGATTTAAGTGAGCTTGACTGTGGTGTTACAGTCAGCGCACGAGCGTTGGGACACAGCGTATCTGAGGTAGTGATGAAGTGGGGGTTTTCCCGTACGTCCGTTTCACGAGTGTACCATTAATACCAGGAGTCCGGTAAAACAGCATATCTACGGGGTCGCTGCGGCCGGAAAAAGATCCTGCTAGAACGGGACCAACGACGACTGAGGAGAATCGTTCAACGTGACGAAAGTGCAACCCTTCCGCAAATTGCTGCAGATTTCAACGCTGGGCCATCAACAAATGTCAGCGTGCGAGCCATTCAGCGAAACTTCATAGATACGGGCTTTCGGAGTCGAAAGTCCACTTGTGTACCCTTGATAACTGCACGACCCAAAGCTTTACGTCTCGCCTGGGCCCGTGAACACCGATTTTGGACTGTTGGTGACTGGATACATGTTGCCTGGTCGGACGAGTCTCGATTCAAATTGTATCGAGCGTATGGGGACAACGTCATGAATTCATGGACCCTGCATGTCGGCAGGAGACTGTTCATGCTGGTGGAGGTTCTGTAGTGCTGTGATCGTGCGCAGTTAGACAGATATGGGACCCCTAATACATCTAGATACGACTCTGAAATGTGACACGTACGTAAGCATCCTATCTGATCACCTGCATCCATTCATGTCCATTGTGCAATCCAAAGGACTTCGTCAATTCTTGCAGGACAAGTCGACTCTCCATACATCCAGAATTGCTACAGAGTGGCTCCAGTAACACTCTTCTGAGTTTAAACATTTCCGATGGCCACCAAACCCCTCAGACATGAACATTATTGAGCATATCTTGGATGCCTTGCAATGTGCTGTTGAGAAGAGACCTCCACCCCCTCGGATTTATAGACAGCCCTGCGGGATTAATGGCGTCAATTCCCTCCAGCACTACTTTAGTCATCAGTAGAGTCCATGCGACGTCGTACAATATTCGTCTTCTTCCAGCATGCCACAAATAAGCCTAAAGATTGGACACCCCTGCTCTGCAACCTTTGTTGGTCGAGATACCGCTCACACCAAAGGGTTTGTTTAAGACAAACCGCTGAAACTGAACAAGGAGTGATTACTGTGGTTAATTCGAAATATCGACCTGTGGGCACATTTTATCATATGACAGATTGCTCGCAATTTCAAGAATGCGTAATACGAGGAAAGTTGAAAGTCTACAATTCTACGATACATCATGGAGAGTACTTCGTATCAATATTAGACATTTTTACCTTACTCCATTTGCGCATGCAGAGAGGAAACATGTGTTTTTTCTTATGTACATGCACTTAAATCTCCCTTATAATATTCTCATGATCTCTGCGCAAGATAGGAGATGTTGGCGGTAGCATATTGGGCGCACTTTATTCAAACAAGGTTTCTCTAACCTAAGGAATGTTGCGACAGCTACGTTGTCTTTGTTCCGAATATTCTCATATCAGTTTCTCAAGCATTTCTGTTACAGCTTATTGTATCGGTCAGCTACAATCCTAGAAACGCGTCTCTGAATCAGTGAATGTCTGTTGTCATGTCTGCTAGACAAGGGTGTAATACTGGAACAATACTAATAACTACTCATAGTAGCGTCTTTTATGTAGTTCTCTTTAGAGACGAACTACACTTCCGTTAGACCATTCCAACAGATACAATTCCTCCATTCATTTTCCGTTACAGTGTTCTTAAGTTATCTGCCGATATCATATCCCTACTCAGTGTTGCTCTAAAATCGTTACAAACGTGTGACGTGCTCAAGACGTTTATCAGTAATCTTTAGTGTTATACTATACTGATGAGTAAAAACCACATGATAACCAGCTTAATAGCTAATTGGTCCACTTCTGCGAGGCGATCTAACATCGATTATGTGACATGGACTAGAAAAGCCTTATGCAGGTTTCCGCACGTACGTCTGAGCACATGTAGCGTACATTACGGGACAGCGGCGTCCAAGATGTGATCCACTGGATTCGAACAACGATAATTTGGTGCCCAACACATCCGTCTGGCTTCACTATTATGCTTTTCAACGCACAGGAGTACAATTGTGACCTCGTGACAAGTAGTGTTATCCTGATGGAACATACCTTCGCCTTCGGATAAGACATGACGCATGACTGGTTGCAGGTTGAGGTGGCTAACTGAAGCCTTCGATTGCTACTGTTAAGTCCCATAGAATCCTGGTTGTATGTCCTTCAAGGTGTAACACTGCCCCGCCGGCCTGTGTCTAAGGTGTGGTGTTTGATCCGTGTGGCCGTTCACCTGGATGACTGCATGTCCGTACAAGAACACCGACGGAGTGTACGGAGAAACGTAATTCATCCGATCGGGCAGCACGTTGCCCTTGATTCACTTCTCAGTGTTTATGATCCCATCACACTGGGCTGTACGATGAGGAATCAAATGAATACCTTAAAAGTTTGATTAAATCTCGACATTGCGCGCCACCGTTGGTAACACCGTGACCAACGATATAAGGAGTGCCCTACCGGAGGCAGCATACTACAGACAATCGAAACGCAGCCACAATACCAGTTCAGAATGGCTGTCCCACTTGCGACCTACACCAAGGAAAAAAAGCGTTCTCTTACACCTTTTCTCAGCAGTGAATGTACGAAACCTACTGAAACCGGTCGATGAATGAATGAATGTCGGTGTCTATCACTGCATCAAGCGTATGAGTGGAGCAGAAAGTTCGAAAATCGCGTGACATCTGTGACGGACGCTCGGCGCCCGGGTCAGGCATACAGCGTTATGACACCAGAACCTAGTGTGGCAGCTAACGTTACCGTGATGAAAACTCTTCGTGCAACGGTAGATGAAATAGCAACAAATCTGAACAGTAGTTATGGCTCCGACATTGCATTATTCGTGAAGTGCTTAAGTTTCTCAAAGTGGTGATGAGATTGCTGGCTTGGTACCTCACTCCAGAAATTAAAGAGCCACGCGTTGACATCTATGGAGATCTTTTGCCACGCTGTGAAGCAGAAGGTGGTGATTTTTTCACGGGAATAATTAAAGGAGATTAACATTGGTACACTAATACCAATCCGAAACAAAGAGAGCAAGTATGGAATGGCGTCATCCCTCATTGCCAAAAATCAAAATTCGGACGCAGCCACCTGCAGGGGAAGTTTCTCTGGCTCTATTTTGGAATCAATCAGGCGCTCTCTTGGAATACTGGAACACTACACGTCTAAGGGAAACAGCAACACCAGTGCGCCATGTTCCAATATGGTACAAAATCTGCTTCGGCCTGTAATAGTAACTACCATGTGTCGTTTAGCAAGATGACAATGCTCGGCCTCATAATCTCCCTGCAACACTTTTAACCACCCACCACTTGCACTCTGATGCTCTACCACGTCCACCACACTCACTGGACCTCGCACCTAGTGATTTCCATACCCTTGGACCACTCAAAGAGCCGAAGGGAGGAAAGAGATATCGTTCCGACGAAGAAGTGCAGCAGTTGGTGGGTGGCTGCGCGCGAGACCAAAGAAGTTTTATTTTTCCAAAGGATTCACTGCTCTTCCTACGCGCTGGAAGAAGTGCACTGAACTACAGCGAGACTATGACGAAAAATGTTCAATAAAACAGGTTAAGAAAATGTAAGGTTTTCCCTTAATTTTACCTCTTAGCTGACGATGTCGTTGAGTGAACAGGGAAACGCATGCGGATCGTCTGTTGGGGAATCCCATGTTCAACAAACCGCGCTGGTGAGCTCCGAAACACCTGCTCCTGCACCAGTGTTGTACCCTGCGGCCAGACCTGACACACGTCGCGGCGTATCTTTCTTCACTGAGCGGGAATACCTCCGACCGCCATATCGTGATGTGGGGTGAACATCCAACGTCTTGCAGCCCACTCATCTTCTCACGGTCCTTCAAAGTGCGTCCACAGATGCTCACAGTAGGAGCATGCAAACAACCAACCTTCCCGTTTCGGAGATACTCGTTCCAAGGCATCGGCCTATAAACATCTGGCCTCGTCAAACTCACTTATGTCAAAGGATTCCTTCATTTGCGCCCCATATCGTCACTACAGTTACTTCTCATTCAATTCTTATCCACTTATATAACTTCCCTTCCGCGTCAAGTTACCACCTGGCCACAAAGCGCTGTTCTGTGTCGTGGTGGGAAGTGGTCATAATGTCTTATATTAGCGCATGGCGATTTGTTTTCTTATGGGTATTCCTTATATTTCTTCACATTTAACGAAAGCCGCCAAAACCACATCAAGTGGAAACTTCACCCTCGTCATATGGCACAAGGCTTCCTGTACATCCCTATGACTGACTAACGACGGTACAGCATTGATAAGACACGAATAGGGGCTTTGTCGACCTAAAAAGAGCGTTCGGCAATATGGAGTAGTGCAATGTGTTGGAAAAATTCTCAGAAAAATAGGAGTAAGCTATAGCGAAAGACGGGTACTATACAATATGTACAAGAATCAAGAGAGAAAAATAAGACTGAAAGACCAAAAACCAAGCGCTCGGATTAAATACGGTGTAACACAGGGAAGCAGTCTTTCAGTCTATACATCGAAGAAGAAGTTATGTAAATAAGGAAAAAGATTCAAGAGTAGGATCAAAATTCGAGGTGAGGGATATCAATGACTTTGGTATCCTTTGTGACGGTGAAGAAGAAATATACGCTTTGTTGAATGTAATTAGTAGAGAATATGGATTGACAGTAAACTGAAGAAAGACGAAAGTATTGAGAACCAGCAGAAATAATAATAGGGAGAAACTTAAGATAAAGTTTAGTGTTCACGCGATTGTTGGGTTGTTTTGGGGGAGGAGACCAGGCAGCGAGGTCATCGGTCTTATTAGATTAGGGAAGGACGGGGAAGGACGTCGGCAGTGCCCTTTCAAAGGAACCATCCCGGCATTTGCCTGGAGGGATTTGGGGAAATCACGGAAAACTTAAATCAGGATGGCCGGACGCGGGATTGAACCGTCGTCCTCCCGAATGCGAGTTCTCTCTGCGCCCCCTCGCTCGGTTTCAGGTGGTAGACCAGCGAATCTCTTACCATGAAAGCAAAATAAAACGTGATGGACAAAGCAAGAAGGACTTGAAGACAGTATAACAAGTGTATTCCCGGTCAGGAGAAGTCCACTAATGTCAGACGTAGGCCTTAATTTGAGGAAGAAATGTACATTTGGTGCACACCACTGTATTGTAGTGAATTATGAGCTGTAGTAAAGTCAGAGCACATGAGAATCGAGACGTTTGAGATGAGGTACTATAGACGAATGTTGAAAATTAGGTAGACTGATAAGGTAAGGTATGAATGGGTGAAGGAAGGAACACATGGGAAACACTGACAGCAGGAAGGGTCAGGATGATAGATCATATGTTCAGGCATCAGGGTTAATTCCATGGTGCTAGTGGGAACAGTAGAGGGTATAATCTGTAGTTGAAAACAGAGTGGAAGTAGGTTGCAAGTGCTACTCTGACGTGGACAGGTTGCCACAGGAGGGTAATTCCTGCCAGGCCTCATCACGTTAAATAGAAGACTGATGACTCAATAAAGAGAAAGAAGAAAAAAAGCTGTAGCATCAGTGAAATATCCTTTCTCACAGCTGATGCTACTCGTATATCATGAAATATTCACGGAGAACATACGGGGTTCGAGTCGTACAATGCAGGTTTTTACGGGCGGTATTTATTTTACTTAAATCTTCTGGGCTGAGAGGTCATGGTCGATATACCGGTATATGGAATGTTCCCTCACTATTCGTCACCGATAGCGGGAATCTTCTTCCGAAGTGAACCGGCAAACTACCGTTTTTCCTCTTAAGATGTCTCATGCAGTTGGAGACGAAATGTCAGGGAATAATATACAGTTTGTTTCAAAGTCTTTCTGACAGAAGCATGCGGGTGATATGGAGACAAATGTTCGGTGATGCTTCGCATAGACGCTAAACATCCTCTAGTATTCGTCGGCCCTGGGACGACGAGATATCACAAGACAGGCAAGGTCTGTTAACCAGCTGTGCTGCACACTACTCATTACATTAAACTAACAGTCATTTTCAATCCAAAACCATAGCAAGAAGTGTCTCCAAGCGGAGAAAAATATATCGGAAAGGATTCAGGAGCTTCAGTTTTTCTCAGCTTGCCGCGTTGGGTGTTAGGCAACACACATTGCATAGGAACACCACGGAGTGCCTAAATTCTGTCAACAATCTTAAAATCTTTTGAAACGTCCCGAATATTGACCACAGCTTCTCTGTTCAGAAGTTTTAACTGAAACAGGAGGTCCTATTACCTCGGGAACATCCGATGTTACTTTCGTTTCTTTGGAATATTCTCCATTCAGAACAACGTACTGTGTTCTGTTTGTCAGATATTCATCAATAAGTCTGCGAAGACGCCACTCATAATCGTATCTTGCTTGGTAGTCGGCAATATGACACAGAGCCAAATGCATTTTGGAAATAAAAGAGGAATATTTCTTCAGCTGCATGTACTGTTTGCAAAATATCGTGTATGAATAGATCAAGTTTAACACTAGATGGATTTGTTTGAAAAGGACGCATCCCATTTGCTTCTCGCTATTGTTTCCGAGTGCGTGCTCCATGTCTAATGTAAGAGACGAGCAATAAGTTCCCGATAGAGGGCATTGTTGCAGCGCTCAGTGTTCGCAACTCCACGCAACTCTGATGCTGGTGCATAAGCACCTACATGCAGGTAAAGGAATAGTGTTACATACCCGTCTTTGTGACATCGGTGCAGCAACTGTAGAAACATGACCTATGGCGATGTTATTACCAAATGGATCAAAACAGGACCAACGTCCAGTAGTTCTTTCCGTGGCTACCGAGGGACAAACATCGGTAGACATCCATCAGAGAATGAAGAATGTGTATGGACAGCATGTCAGCCGAAAAACTACCGTTTTGGAATGGTGGGCCAAGTTCGTGCTGGTCGCGTTTGGATATAGGACGCCGGTCGATCTGGGAGGCCATCCTATTTCTGCACAAGTAACGTCTACTCAAGTGGGAGACTGGAGCACCCGCCCTATACTCCTGGTGTCTCCCCGAGCGATTATCACGCCTTCGGTCTCTTGGAAAAGGCGTTCAGAATGAGATTTTCACTCTGCAGCGGAGTGTTCACTGATATGAAACTTCCTGGCAGATTAAAACTGTGTGCTGGACCGAGACTCGAACTCGGGACCTTTGCCTTTCGCGGGCAAGTGATCTACCAACTGAGCTACCCAAGCACGACTCACGCCCCGTCCTCACAGCTTTACTTCTGCCAGTACCTCGTCTCCTACCTTCCAAACTTTACAGAAGCTCACCTGCGATTCTAGCAGAACTAGCACTCCTGAAAGAAAGGATATTGCGGAGACATGGCTTAGCCACAGCCTGGGGGATGTTTCCAGATTGAGATTTTCACTCTGCAGTGGAGTGTTCGCTGATATGAATTCTGGAAACATCCCCCAGGCTGTGGCTAAGCCATGTCTCCGCAATATCCTTTCTTTCAGGAGTGCTAGTTTTGCTAGAATCGCAGGAGAGCTTCTGTAAAGTTTGGAAGGTAGGAGACGAGGTGCTGGCAGAAGTAAAGCTGTGAAGACGGGGCGTGAGTCGTGCTTGTGTAACTCAGTTGGTAGAGCACTTGCCCGTGGAAGGCAAAGGTCCTGAGTTCGAGTCTCGGCCCGGCACACAGTTTTAATCTGCCAGGAAGTTTCAAGGCGTTCATACTTACACGATTCTTGTCGGACGAGAATGTGCAGACTTCTTCACGCGGCAGGACACGATGTTTTACCAAACGGGTATCTTCAACTTGGTGCGTCGGTGAGATGATTGCCACAATGCTTGGCTTACCGATTCTGGACTGTACGACCTCCGATAAGAAACTTCTTGATCGCCCCTTACAAACTTCTTCGCCGACCAATGCGCCAGCTGCCTCGATCAGTTCGAGTTCATCTGAGGCCCTACTGGCGTCGGAATGCCGGACATTTGCCACGCCGGACATTTGCCACACTTGTCCTTCCCCAGGTTGCGATCCCTCAGGTAAGGGACGCCCTTCCTCGCACTTCTTCTGTCCGCTTTCAAACCGCCGTCTCCACATCTTACTCGATTCAACCAGTACGTACCCTTCTTCTTCGACATCTTGGCGAAATACAGAGCTTCTTTTCCGAAATCGAAATATTTATATCTTTTGGGAAACGAAAGCAATTCCGACGATTATGTCAGTACGTAATTAGTTCTGCCAAGTATGAATACAGATCCCTCTGTCTGTTTGGTAGTTTCCTTTCACGCTTACTGATTGCGGTAGAAACAGTCCATCGCCATGGGAGCAACAAGAAAGTAATGCTGTAAAGAGAATACGAAAGTACGCTAATCATTTCTTTTTGGTCGCTACATTTGTGCCTACTTTAATTACTACAGCTCCATGTCCAAAAGACAATAAGGAAAGAAGAAATGGGAATGTTAATGTTTGAAAAGAAGAACGGCATACTCCACATTAATTTACTCTCTAAAATCCAATATCCCTTCCGGCGAAACATTTGTTAATAAAGTGTAGCGGGACAATGTTCATAACATGATTGAAAGTACGTTCATAAACAGAGATAAGAACATCTATGATTGACGTGTCATCTAAAGTCGACGTACAATTTTAAAATGTTAGAAATAAGGAAATGAAGTAATACAGAATGCTATGCTTGTAGCGTACGTTGATGTTCTACGTTGTTGTATTAACAGGGTCACAGAGAAGGCATCCTAGGTTTTCGAGGGAAAAGGAGTAATTGCAATGATCTCCACTACAACAGAAACAAGAAGCAGAACTTTAGGGAAAATAATGTAATGTGTGATCCAGCTCACAAGCGACATTGAAGCAGGTATTTCCTGTGACTTTGTATAGACAGAGGTTGTATTCGACAACCAGAATAAGTTAATAAGTTGCTCCTTTTACCGACCCCCGGTCTCACATGAATCAGTTGCTGAACATTTCAAAGAAAACTCGAGTCTCATCGCAACTAGGTACCCTACTCATACAATTATATTTGGCAGTGACTTCAGACTACCTTCCGTATGTTGACAAAAATACATTTTCAAACCCTACTGTAATTCTGAGCATCACGACGGGTACAGGAATTAGTGAACACACAGTCGTAGCGAGGCTCAATTCCGTAACAAAGAAATTCGCCAAAACTAAACGCGAAATATGTATATTTATAAAAAAATTCGGTTGACGCCTTTCTAAGATACAGTCTCCAATCCTTCCAAACTATGTAAGTGAAGACCATACGTGGCTTAAGCTCAAAGAAATAGTATTAACAGCACTGGAGAGATTCATGCCAAATAAATTAATGTCAGACGGAACTGATCCCACATGGTACACAAAACACAACAGAAAGCTGCTGCAGGAGCACCGAAAAAGGCACGTATAATTTTGACGAGCGCAAAATCTCCAAGATTGGCGAAGTTTTACTGTGGCTCGAAATTTGGTGTGGATTTCAATGCGAGGTTCATGTAATAGTTTCCACAACGAAACTCTGTCTAGAAATGTGGCGAAAAATCCATAGAGATTCTGGTCCTATGTTAAGAAAACCAGCGGAAAGGCTCAGTAAGTGCCTTTACTGCGTGTCGGGCGGTGAGTGCGGGGGAGCAGGAGGAGGGGGAGACAAGGGACCCAACCCTTCGGAGCAGGTAAAATCGTGGCAAATGTCCGCCGTGGCAAATGTACGCACACCCTGGCGTCGACGTCGAGAGAGTCTTGACCTCTTCATTCAGTTTCTTTCCTCGCGCAGCTGAGCAAATGGCCACGCCTCTAACGACCACACGACTGTTTACCGTCGGAACAACGGCGTAATACGCAGTCCTTCGCTGCTGGAAGAAGACGACGCCGGCAGAGTGGAGCCAGGGTGTGGGCTCAGCGAGCGCTGCGCGCGGGCTTTGTGCGCGGAAGACAGGCGGCCGTCAGGGGCCGCTGACAGGCGCCCGCGGTGAGCTCTTCATTCAGTTTGCAGGCGGCCGGCGTCGCGCGCTTTGATGTGCCGCCGCGCCGGACTTAGCGCCTTTGTTCGCCCGCGCCGCGGCCTCGGCGCGTGAGAGTCCGCTCTTCGAGGCCCGGCGCCGGCAATCCTGATTAGGGGTTTTCGCGGATTGGCGCTCCGGCTGCGAGTGGCCCAAAGCCGGCCGGATGAAGCGCGGTGGGTGGCGGCCGGCTCCTCCCAGAGTGGACGCGAAGCGACACAAAGCGTTGCCAATCAGCGGCGGAACGCGCTGCCCAAATCCCGGGGGTTGAAGTAGGCTAATTACAAACAGCTCGCTCCGCGCGGGGCAGCGCGGCCCTCGCCAGGTATTAACGGCCGGCGCTACTGTGTGTGTGTGTGTGTGTGTGTGTGTGTGCGTGCGTGCGTGTGTGCGGTCGCGCATGCGCTGTGCGGCGCCCGCGCGCGCCGCAGGCAGTCATTTTAAGTCTTTAGCAAGATTACAACAGCCGCGGCAGATTTCGCTGGAAGTCCGCCGCGGTTAAAATTACAAAGGTTCGGTTGAAAACCGTTCCCAGTAGCTCAGCTGAACTTTGCTGCTGCCGTTTTTGGCGCACTTGCGCATTCGGCTGCGCACAGCGCGTTTCGCCGGACGTCGGGGGTTCCCCAGTTCGAATGGTGGTAGCTACTCGGAGTTTAAAACGTTACTAACACGAACTTGACGTGTAAACGAGCGTGAGACATCAGAAACCTCACATAAAGGACGTTTGCTTAGAATGCAGTCGATCGATGAAAGTATAGGTGTCACCTTCACTGATCGATAACAGTCATCTAGGCTTAAGTTCGATATATCTGATAGTCTTATTATCTGAGAAATCCTGATTACATTTTTGTCAGGCAGTAACTTCAAAATCCGCTTATATCAATCGATCATTATACCTGTGATGTTATATGGATGTGAAACATTAATATTTAAAAAGAAAGATGAAGAAAAACTTAATATTCGAAAGAAAAGTACTAAGGAAAATTTTTGGACCTGTATACGACGAAAATAACATGGACTGGAGAATAAGAAGAAATGAAGAATTAAGAGGGCTGTACAAATAACGTAACATTGTAGAAGTGCTCAAGAGAGGAAGGTTGAATTGGGCAGGCCATATAGCAAGAATGACAGAGAATAGACTACCTAGAATGGAATTCAGAAGAACAATAGAAGGAACGAGAAGAAGAGGGAGACCCAGAACCAGATGGCGGGATAACATTCGGGAGGACAGCAGCAGCAGCAACTGGACAAACAGCGCATTGGACAGACAGAAGTGGAAGAGGCTCATAGAGCAGGCGTATGGTCGATAAGCCACTTGCCACATGTAAAGTAAAGTGATATTTATTTACGAAATGAGTGCCACGTTCCTCAATTTTTCCAAGTCTCTTTATAGCAATCACTTCAGATACATTCATGTAAAAATTCGTAAACAAACAAACCCAGATTTAGTATCTCTCTCACATATTCATCTTTGCCAGACTCCTTGTCGTATATTAGAAGTCTAAAACAATGGAACAATGGTAGGAGTACAACAGCCTTAGAAAATGGGTTTCGTAGGAGACAGCCCTTCCTAGCTGTTTACTATAATCTATTGCTCAAAACAAAGACGCTGTTGCGAAATTTTGCACTTTTCATTTATAACATACAGAATCAAACTGTTCAGGAGGCGAACATTCCTCGAGAATATTTATGGTGGTGCAGAAGCTAAGGAACAAATTACAGTTAATATGAGGGTCGTTCAGTAAGAAATGACCCACATCCTTTTCTTCAGAACATATGTATTGTTAAGAGTTAGAATCTGGTGCCACTATATCAACATGTCTTGTCCATGTCCTATTTTTCTACGTAGTCTCCATCGCGTTCTATGGCCGTACGCCAACGTTGTGGAAGAGCATGTATTCCGTGCTGGTAAGAGCTCTTGCCCTGTAGGCGCAGCCATGTTTTCACTGCATGACTGACACTCTCGTCACCTTCAAAGTGTGTTCCCCGTAGAGAATCTTTAAGCGGCCCGAAGGGATGGAGGTCTGAGACGAAATGGCCTTTCTTTGAATATTGTGGTCCGCTGTGAGGATTCGTGGAGTCAATCGTGAGCACTTCATTGAATATCCGAGAGTCTTGATCATTGCAGACGCGCGTCCAATGCTGACCGACAACTGTAGAGCCAATTGTTGAGTCCTGATGCGTCGCTCGGCACGAATAAAGGCATCCGCACGATTTAGCGTATCTGGAGCAGTGGCTGTGACAGGACGTCCAGAGCGTGGCTCATCATGGGACTCTGTTTCTGCATTTCCCGAGGCTGTAACTTTCTTTACCCATCGTCCAACTCTACTCCTATGAACTGCAGCATTGCCATACACTATACGCAAACGTTTATGGATATTCACCACGGTTTCTTTTTCTGCACACAAGAATTCAATAACAGCACGTTGCTTGTAACGGGAGTCGTATGCAGACTTCTCTTTGACGCTGTACTACGGCTTTGTCATCTGCCAGAAGGGTTAGAAACTTCATCGGCGCACAGAACAAACATCAAATGTGAAGCACCAACGTTTGTCTATGAATCTTGGCTTTGTGAAAAAAAAATGTGGGACATTACGTATCGAACGACCCTCGTAATTTAAATTTCGAATTATCATTCACTCAAACAAGATAGAAGAAGTCTAACGACAAATTCACAGCACACAAATAAAAGTATGCGACTTAGTCGCACAGCTACCATATTGACCCTAGAGCACTAATGGGGGAAACTGGTACATTGCTACCAAAAAAAAGATCGTAAAGTTTTCAGATCCACATTTTATTCAAAGGAAATCATAATTCATAGGTTATGCATTAGTTAATTACAACAATTAGATCGCCAGTGTTATGTTACGAGCAAAATTAAGAACAAAATGTTCTTTTTAATACCCTAAGGCATCATAAAAGATTTTACGAGGAGTTAGTAATCAAGACTTAATCATATAAGGGTCAGTAAAATGAAAACGCGACACAGGAAAAAAGTAAGTACACTGATTATTATTTCAAAAGTTATCGCCATGTCTTAATACATTTATCGTACTGTGGGACAAGACGGTCAGTGCCTTCATGGAAAATTCTTTGTGGTTACCTACGGTATCTTCGCTGTACCCAGGCGGCACCTCTTCGTCCGAAGCAAATCGACGGCCACGGGCGTCTTTCTTCAGGGCTCCAAAAATACAGGAATGGCATGGAGAGAGATCGGAAATGTATGGGGAATGTGTTACGGCTTCCTAGCGAAACTCCTGCAGTGTACTCGTAACATTCTTGACAACACCTGGGTGGGCTCGATGTTGTCAAGGTTGTTTCGACTACAACTTAGGCAAAGGTAGTCTACTCTCAATTTTTGCCGTCTGGCGATTCCTCTAATAATGATGTCCAATCATCCTATCCCTTCTCCTGACAACTCTTCTCAAAGTATTCCTTTCACCACAGTATGTGTGGATAATCTACTCGCTCCAATTAGTTTTAAGCATACTTGTGCAATAATACGTCTTAAACGATTCGATTCTGTTCTTTTTCGATTTTCCCAGAGTCTACAATTCACTTCCATGTATTGTTGTGCCGCTGATGAACATTGTCAGTAGTTTCTGTTCCACATTAGTGTCGGTAATCGATACTAGTAGACTTGTTGGCGAGGAGTGCTCTGTTTGCGTCTTGTACGCTGAAGAACCAAAGAAACTGGTACACCTGCCTAATATCGTGTAGGGCCCCCGCGAGCACACGAGGTGGCATGGACTCGACTAATGTCTGTAGTGCTGGAGGAAATGGACACCATGAATCCTGCAGGGCTGTCCATGAAACCATAAGAGTACGAGGGGGTGGAGAGCTCTTCTGAACAGCAAGTTGCAAGGCGGCGTCCCTGATATGCTCAATAACTTTCATATCTGGGGAGTTTGGTTGGCAGCGGAAGTGTTTTAACTCAGAAGAGTGTTCCGGGAGCCACTCTGTAGAATTATGGACGTGTGAGGTGTCGCATTGTCCTGCTGAAATTTCTCAAGTCGGTCTGAATGCACAATGCATAAGAATGGATGGAGGTGATAAGACATGATGCTTACGGACGTGAAATCTGACAGACTCGTATCTAGACGTATCAAGGGTCTCACATTAGTCCAGCTGCACACGCCGCACGCAATTACAGCGCCTCCTCCTTGAACAGTCCCCTGCTGACCTGTTGCGTCCATGGATTCATAAAGTTATCTTCTTACCCGCTGTGCACGTCCAACCGCTCGATGTAATTTGAATCGAGACTCGTCCGACCGGGCAACGTGTTTCCACTCATCAACAGTCCAATGTCGGTGTTGACGGACCAAGGCGAGGTGAAAAGCTTTGTTTCATGTATTCGTCAAGGATACGTGAGTGGACCTTCGGTTCCGAAAGCCCATATCGAAGATTTTTCGTTGAATCTTTCACTCGCTGACGCTTGCTGATGACCCAGAATTAAAATCTGCAGCAATTTGGGGAAGGGTTGCACTTCTGTCACGTTGAACGATTCCCTTCAGTAGGATCATTTTCCGGCCGCATCGATGTAGGAAGTTTGATGGTTTACCAGATTCCTGATTTTCACAGTTCACTCGCGAAGTGGTCGTACGGTAAAATAGCCACTTCATCGCAACCACGGAGATGCTGTGTCCCATTGCTCATGCCCCGACTATTACACCACGTTCAAACTCACTGAAATCTTGAAAACCTGCCATTATAACATCAGTAACCGATCTAACAACTGCGCCAGACATTTGTTCTCTTATATAGGCGTTACTAACCACAGAGTCCTATTCTGCCTGTTTACATATAGTAACACCCCAAATATGGAAGCCCTAATGAAAGGCCTTTGGTAGTAAGGAAATAGCAAAATTAGCTATCCTGACATTGACGGTAGCTACTGACAACAAAATTAGCACTATTGCAAGTTTCACTAACAGGAATACTATGTAGCTAATATCGTTTATTGTAAAGAATGGACTAAATGAAAGACTATCAGATGATACGAAGTCTGAAACTTTAAAAAAATAATTCAAAATATATTCTCTACGAAGGTTAAAGGCCAGACCATAAATAGATAAGAGATAACATTTATCCAAGAATAGAGTTGTATAGCCGCATCGAGGTGTAAGTTCGCTGCGACTGCAATGTAACACTGCAATGGAGATGTTAGTTCAGTTTCTTTTGTAGACGTCGGAATAGTAGTAAACCTATTGAACGCTACTAAATTGCTTCAAACCGATCTTAAGTATTAAATGTTTTCCAGTATTGACTTCACGTACTAGTCAGAATTTCGAACTGAAGTAAAACAACATCTACGGTTTAGCCAGACAACGGAGCAGTTATTATATGTGACAGAAAAGTAAAACGTGTGATGCCTGATTAACGCTGGGACTTAGCCTTCGTGATCTGTGATTGTCACGAACATCAGAGGCCACAGCAGTATACCAACCGTCGACATAAACTGTATTATTAGCCTTGAGTAGCAAACAGCTACACGCGATCACGAAGAACTTACAGTTACACCGTGTTGTCGGAGGCTGTAGTCAGTGTCAGAATCGCCAATGCGAATAGATTCAAGACCCTGAATGACATATCGGTGGGTTTCCAGTGCAGGTTCAAATAATTACGAAGTTCAATAATCTCCAATATAACCTTAATGCTTCGTGTGGGCTACGTCATTTAATGAAAATTTACTGTGTAATTGTGAAATTAACTATTTCTCGAGAGAAAGCAGAAGTTAAAGGTGATTTAGTAATTTTATTAACTGTGAACAGCAAGTTTACATCGAAATACGACGATTTCTGTACGTTGTCAGAAGTGTGTTTTATTTCTGGCATTACGTCGTATTAGTTGTTGAATTAACACCAGAGCGACGCCTTGACGACGCTATATTAGTATATTAATTAATAAATCAAAATCCTTGCAAAACTATGATGTGGCTTCGGCTTGAGTGATGGACTTTATAATTCAAGCTATCCTATTACCTGCATTTGAACACTCATTAAAAAAGTTCGCGTAAGCTTATCAGCCTGTCGCGAACACGCGAAGCATATTTGGCTAATTGTTTCAGATCAAGGGAGTTGTTGCGGTACCTAGTGGTGCACTCGCTGTCGGTTCGAAGTAAAGAAGACCGACCGACTTCGAACACCAGTGCTTCAATTTTAAACATGGGCTGCTTACACATTCCGGTGTGCTGCTACATTGATACGCTGATATCAGTCTAAGAGAGATAGTGTCTGAAACTAATCAACAAAGCGAGGAGTTTGTTTTTAACAGTTACAGATCTGAGTCGTCGCGATCGACGGACACTGTTCCATGTCAACCAGACTGGCACAACCATCACCATCCAGCCGACACAAATAGAACGCCACAATATCTCTGTATATGAATACGCATGCCTATACCATTACTTTGGGGCTTAAGTGTATTCTGCTTCTTCCGTCATTCTTGCCTCAACTGTATGCATTATTCTGCTTGCAAAACGGCATAGTACCTTCACTCTAGTTACAATGTTCTAACAACCCTACCACAATAAAGGTCAAAATTTAATAATGATTGTGGTGTTGCTCACGCTGCTAAATACTGCATTTTCGGGCAACAACCAAGTTATTATGTGGCAGGTGTCATTAGAGCACAGTTAATAAAGTTATTTCATGTAATAATGAATAAACTAGGCACTCATCTCTTCGTGTTTCCCACGCTGGTCTCGTTGTAAAATCATGGCTCAATAGTCGAAAATCTAGGTGGTGATGATTCCAAGCTCGGATGCAAAGAGGCCTAGGTTTTATTATGCGATATTCTAAAGTTTTATAGATGTGTTTCACAAACCATTCTTGAAGATTAAACCTTTGAAAGTTAGCACAATGTTGATGTAAAAAAATAATCAGCACTCCGAATTTAAGTTACACTTCTTTTTTATTACTTTTGCTGCAATATCACGTAACACACAAAACATCACTTCACAATACAAAATATACTTGAAAACATCTTCCTCACTGTTAAAGTTCATATTTTATAAGCTGACTACAATATGCGTCTTTCCAACATGACGTCTGAGACTTGACTTTCTCAAGGTCCGACTCTAACTCTAACTAATAATCGCTTACGCGCCCAAAAATCAGAGTTACAAGTACGTCGATGATCATAGTGACAAAAGAAAGAGTACGCATAAGAATAATATCATTGCAATATAAACATATCGATGAATCAAAGTACTTCTACATTAATGAAATCAAATCTGAATGTTGTCTCAGAAATATGTCAACTACTTTACAGAAACGCAGTTGAATATTACTGGCATCGAGAGGTTCAGGTGAGGTGCCGTAATGGTTACGTAATTCAAGTACCATTACAATGTCCAGTCAAGTGACCATTTGCCCAAAACGTGAATAACCGACTGTAGCAGCGTGGACCCATGCGGAACCTGCAGGAAGAGAATCAGTGAGATTCTGGAAGGTATCGACAGAGATGTGGAGCCACGATGACTCCAGTGAAGTAGCCAGCTGGGCTAGGTTGCACGGTTGAGGACCCATGGCACTTACAGCCCGACAGAGGTGGTCCCTCAGATTCCCGACTCTGTTTATATCCAGGGAGTTTGACAGTCAGGCTAGTACGGTAAGCCCATCCTGATGCTCTTCGAAACAAGCGCTCGTACACTGCGACCTGTGTGGCACGTTGCATTGTCCTGCTGGTAGATGCCATCGTGCCGAGAAAAACTGCTTTTAGGAGTGAATATGGTCTCCAAGGATGGATGCATACATATGTACTTCCATAGCGCCTTCTAGAACGACGACATCACCCAGGGAATGCCTCGAAAACATTCTCCAGAATGTACGCGCCAACGGCCTTTTGTATGATGGAACATAAAATGTGATTTATGTGAAATGGCTACCTGCCCTCACTCAGTTGACGTCCAGATGCGGTAATGGGGAGCAAATTCCGGCCTTCGTCGACGATGAAGGAGTCAGCATGTGTGCAAGAACCAGGCACCTGCTGCAGAGTCCTGTACACAGCAATGTCCGCCGAACGGTCGACGAGAAGACACTGTAGGTAACCACATGGCCTATCTGGGCGGTCAGTCACTCAGTAATTGCTTGTATTCGCCCATACACATCATCGCAGCCATCATTTACTCCTGACATACATGGCCCTTGGCGCACCACAGTTTCCTCGGCGCCGGTTTTGGACACCACTGTTTTGCCACGGATGGTATACCTTAACCACGGCGGCATGCGAACAGTTTACATACTCGGCCGCTTCAGAAATGCTTTCACCCGTGGCTCGAAAGCCAATGGTCATGTCCTTCCAGACGTCAGATGAATAGCTTCGTTTCCACTTTACGTCAACTGATGTCGAACATCGGCAGTCCATATTTATGGACGTGTTCCTGTATTACTTCATTCCTAACTACAGTACTAAACTAGTTTCTAAAGCTCCTCAATACTTTCCACTTTCTTTGGACTACTTTCAATCCATATACCGTGCTCAGTAGGCTGTTCTTACTATTCGACAAATCTTTTATAGACCATGGCAATGTCGTCAGTGAATGTTATCATTTATATACAGCGTGTTACAAAAATGATTTTTCAACTTTAAAAATTCATATAAATTTATTGAAAGAAGATATAGAGCTGGGTTTAGTGTTATTTTATAGGGAAACACATCCGGTTTCTTCCTTTTCTTTTTACCTTGAACTATAGATGTTGCACCTGGTTTCCGTTGGTTATCCTACACACATGACATCGGAAGTCAGCTTCTTTCCAAACTCGCTGTAACATTGCAGGTGTAACTTGCTCATTGGTGGCGTAAATTATTGCTCTAAGTTCAGGTAGAGAAGCCGGCACAGGAGATGTAAACACGATATCCTTGATGTCTTGTGACTAGCGTCTCCCGTCGGGTAGGCCATTCGACGGGTGCAAGTCTTTCGGTTTGACGCCACTTCGGCGACTTGCACGTCGATGGGGATGAAATGATAATGATTAGGACAATACAACACCCAGTCCCTGAGCGGAGAATATCTCCGACCCAGCAGGGTATCGAAACGGGTCCTTAGGATTGACATTCTGTCGCGCTGACCACTCAGCTACCGGGGGCGGACAGTATCCTTGATGAATCCCCATAAAAAAAAAAACAAGTGGTGTCAGGTCTGGGGAACTTGAGGGCCATGCAATGGAGCATCATGGCGAATCCATTGCCCTGGAAAGTTATCACTGAGAAAATCCCGGACGTCAGCCAGTTCGCGAGATGCACGCCGGGTCAATTTTGTACGATTGTTTACAAAACGTTATTCGCTCAACAACATAGTCAGATGTGCTTGGACGACCTGATGATTTCCCATGTCTTACTGAGCATCTGCTTTCTACAAAACATTTATGCGACTCATAAACTGTAGGCCTACTTGGAGGATCTTTAGCGCACTTGGTACGAAAATTACGTTGAACTGTTGTAGCCGACTTCGATTCTTCAAACCAAAACACACAGCTAGCGCGCTCGGGTCCAGTGAACTCAGCCATCTTTAACACAACTGCCGCGAGGCTCATTACGGTGAGATTCGGCACTAGCGAACAACGCGAGACACAACTTGATGTATTTCCCTCTAAAATAACACTACAATTACCTCCATACGTACTATGAACTAATTCATATGAATTTTCAGAGTTGTAAAGTCTGTTTGGAACACCCTGTACTATCACCATAAATTTTAATTCCGCACTTTGAACATGTCCTTTATATCCTAAATTGCTTCTTCGATTTGCAGACTGATTAATAGGGGAAAAATACTGCGACCCTGCCTTACACCCTTCTTAGTTCGAGCGCTCCTTATTTGGACCCCGTTCTCATTGTTGAGAAATCTGTTAGCATATAATATAGATTTAAGTGTCAAGAAGTCTTTTCTGAAAGTATTTGTGTGGAGTATAGCAATGTATGGAGGTAAAACATGGACGAAATTATTTTAGACAAGAATAGAATAGAAGCTTTCGAAATGTGGAGCTACGGAAGAATGCTGAAAATTAGATGGGTAGATCACGTAAGTAATGAGGAGGTACCGAATAGAATTAGGGAGAAGAGGAAATTGTGACGCAGCCTAACTAAAAGAAGGGACTGGTTCGTAGGACACATTCTGAGGCATCAAGGGATCACCAATTTAGTGTTGTAGGGTATCGTAGAGGGTAAAAATAGTAGAGGCAGACCAAGAGATGAATACACTAAGCAGATTCAGTAGGATGTAGGTTGCAGTAGTTACTCAGAGATGAAGAAGCATGCACAGGATAGAGTAGCATGGAGAGATGCATAAAACCAGTCTCTGGACTGAAGACCACAACAGCAACAACTACTTATTGTTCCCTCTTGGTCCGTGGACACACTGCACATTACCCGCGCTTCTCGACAACATAGCTCCTATTGTATTTTACGGAGAAATTCATAGATTTTTCTCTAATTTCCTTGACACTGTTACGTAAGGAACATGCCTAATTTCTAAGAAATACTGTTTCAAAGTAATCATAATTGACAGTGCCTTCCCTAAGGCGGTTTATCGTAGACACGTTACTTTGTAATCTCCCCCCTACGTTGACTCCCATTTTGGCAGGAACATCTCACTTTGATGCTCAAAGATGTATTCTGAACTTCCTTGTCTGTTTACCATCACTGTTTCTAATAACCGTTTACGAATAGCAAGGGTATTCCTATAGCCACAAATCAGATCTGTTTTTATTTACGTTGATATTATATGAAGAAGTAATACCACACAAATAATTTTATAACATTCTTACACACGCATATATAACGAAATTATTACATCAGTGCGATGCGTAATGGAACAATGGACAAAATTAGTGTGGCTGTACTGCGTTAGTGAAATAACTTGATATTTATTATTTCGTAATGTACATGTAAAATTCAATAGCACGAATGCAGTACATTGGGAGGTATACCATTGAAGAGGAATCCGAAAGAGAAAACCTGAGATTACTTGCCGGTATTACAACTCTTCTATAAGCAACCGGATTCTTAAGAGATACGAATATAACGAACAGTCACTGAGATGAATTTCACGTAACTATAACCACAACTTTATGAAGGTTATGAAAAGTCACGGAAATAAAAAGGAATGAACCATAAACTCCAGCTAAACTGAACAAGTGCGAGAAATGAAATTAAATGGCAACACGGAGAAAAGTTTGACTAAAGACTTCCTCAGGGCTGAATCTCATCGTTTCACTTACGCAATAATGTACCTTTGGAAAACATTTAACATCTAGCACTTTACTGAATTGCAGTACTCACGCTATAACCTAGAACAAGTGGACTGGAAGCTCCTCAACCGATGGGTTACAGAATCAAGTAAGTAACTGGTGCAGTGATATGATCCTTCGGTGTAAGTGGCATAGGTAATTTAAAACGTCTATCTTGATAAAAGAGCGGAATATTAGAATATAGGAAGATCTGAAGTGATGGGAGTACCTGAACCTAGAAAATAGGTATTGAGTTAGACCTGAGTTTCTCCTGGCGTATACAACTTTCAAATAACTTCCGGGAATTCAGCCAGGTAACACTTTCAGCGACCGCTTTCAGCGACTTTCAGCGGTCGCTGAAAGTGTTACCTGGCTGAATTCCCGGAAGTTATTTGAAAGGTATTGAGTTATTTGAAATGATTATAGCTTGGTAACACAAATTATTGAGGATTGTGACAATCAAATGCACGCATGTACAAGTCAACACAGCATGTTAAGCGATAAACGGGAAACATTGGCTGCGAAGTGTTTGGATGGATTTCAAACACCCTCAGAATGTTTTAAAAGTAGCATGAAGTGGAAAATTGACATCTAAAGACGCACAAAAATATTTATTTTTTTGCGTGGATACGTTGTCATGGTTGGAAACGCAATATCTGGAACCAAGTCAGAGGTAGATGTGCACGAGAAACTTACCAAACTTTCATTTAAATTTTCTACAAAACTTCAAAATTTCTAAGCCATTCCGCAGAGTAAATATTCATTCTTCATACCTGAAATAAGATACGGCATTTTCTAGATAATTATTAAGGCAAAATATTTTTGACCTTAGTCAAAAACATAATTTTATCCTTCTTTGGAAATTCAGCTGAACCCATGAAATTCGTCGTTGTAAAACAAAGGCAATTTTGCATTGTTTTGTTTTGGAGCACCTAGGCTATATGGTTCAGATGGCTCTGAGCACTATGGGACTTGACATCTATGGTCATCAGTCCCCTATAACTTAGAACTACTTAAACCTAACTAACCTAAGGACAGCACACAACACCCAGTCATCACGAGGCAGAGAAAATCCCTGGCCCCGCCGGGAATCGAATCCGGGAACCCGGGCGTGGGAAGCGAGAACATTACCGCACGACCACGAGCTGAGGACATAGACTATATTCACATTAACTCTGCACTCATCTGTGTTCGTTGTTTACTTTATTTGCAATCCATTTCGATGCCTTTTATGCTTCATTCTCCTCTCACATTTGGGCCGAGTTATCGAAACGAAGTACACCCGCATGTATATCTTCTTGCCGTAACAAATGTTGACGATACAAACGTGATTTTCGGGAAACATTAAAAAGTTTCCTTCTATATCAGTTTACTGCCGTTTACACATCTCTGTTCAACGATTTACTTCACTGCTGCTATGACCCAAGGCAACAGACGTGAGTTCACATACTGCTGTTTTAGTGATTGGCGTAATAATGCAAAACAGTTGAAAGTACATGATACTAGAAATAAAAATATCGGTAAACGTGGGCTCTAAAGCGCTTACATTAAGTGTTACAAGCACTTCTTGATATTCGATACTGTGAAATAAATCTCTATTGCTTTCCATATCTTGAGAGGTGCTACTAGGGAATAAAACAAGAAAAAAATGTCCAGTAAACATGGTTTCTAAAATGCGCACTTTAAGACAAATGGCCATTTCCTCATTTTCGCAACTGTGAAACACTTCTGTTCAACTGAACAAGTGCTCATAGCTAATAAGGGAGGCCATTTAGAACGAATGTTTACCGGATATTTGTTTCTCGTTTTGGTTCATACTACCTCCTAATAAAATATAGAAAGGAAAGAAGTTCTCAAAGTTCTTAAGGTATGCGTTTTAGAGCCCATGTTTGCAGGAACTATTTTGCGTCTAGTATCGTGTACTGTCAACTGAACGTCCTGTCACAACAGATCTTCTCTGTTCTCCATTCTATTTAATTACAACAGAGGATGCGACAGCAACAACATAAAACTTTATGGTGCATTTCATTCTGATAACAGTGTCCAAGTACCTGGGATGAAGCCATAACAGGTTTCGAAACAGACTGCAAGGTAGAGTTGGTCTAAACCTACACGATTACTCTGTCATTCACCCCAAAGTGTTTGGCAGAGGATTCACAGAACCACTGTCAGTCCATTTCTCTACGGTTCCCCGTTCGAAAAGCATGAAGATAAAAATTGAAACCTAAACATTTTCACCCGAGATCTTACTTCTCGTATTTTATGACGATGGCCATTTCTGCCTACATATGTGGGAATCAACAAAATATTTTGGAATTCGGTGGAAAAAGATGCTGATTGTAACTTCGTAAAAAGATGACATTGCAATGAACAACGTGTTTGTTTCAATGATAACCACCCTAACTGAGTTATCATGTTCGTGACTGCGTGTTCCCTGTAGAAAGAAATCTCCCTTATTCGACCTCCTCCGTCTGTGCTATTGGTTAAGGATTCCATACAGTACAGCGCTATTCCAGAGGAGGAAGGAAGAGCGCAGTGTAGCCAGTACATTTAGAAGATTTGTTTCACCTTCTTTAGATCGTTTTCCCTCAACATATGCTGTGTGACAGTTACAATTTAAGCTGAAAGGAAATTTAGTAGGATTATACCTTATGCATTCCAGAAGCAAGTAATGTACAACTGAAATTCCCTTTGTCTAGCGTCAAATAAGCAACTATTCATGACTATACAGAAAGTCATTAAGCTTTGGTTTCAGTACAGTCAGGAATATTAAAAGTGGAAATTCAATAACTGCGATTTTAAATCTGAGTGGCTGTAACGACCGGTTTTCAGCAGCTCGGTTTCTGACTATGTTGGAGCCGCACTGTCGGTTTGGAACTCACGGCTCATGGGTTCGCGTAATCTACAGTTTAGGCAACAAGCGGCACTTGTTAAGTGCCTGGTAAACAGTATCGGCGGCTGGCTACGAGAAGGGACTCCGCGCTGCAGCCGATGCATTGCGCCACCCGCTGAAAGCTGGCGCGTGAAATATTTAAACGGAGCTACGAGTTAACGGCGGGCGTCGCCTGGCCGCTCGCGTGTTTCTGAGCCAACTCCACAGGACGCTGGAGGAGGGAACAGCACGCGGTGACTGTCGGCAATGCTCCAATACTATACCGAGGGGTCGGAATTCGTGGAACGGCAAAGGGACTTGATTCGGACGTCGGCTGCCTAAATTTTACTCTCTACACTGTACTTTATTTACTTATTTATTCATATCAGTCCACCTTTCTTCTTAGCAACAACAGATACACATCTGAGAATCACTCCGACAATTTTTCTTTCTATTCTGAATTTGAACTAAGTTTACAATATTGGCCACATTACTTTCCCATATTTCTGTTCGTTTCCGGTAGTATCACTCTTAACATTTAGATGGCTACTACACATTGTCCTATGGCATCTTTTTCCACTATTAGCCGGGTGTTCGTTTCCTGTCACAGAGAAAAAGCCGTTGAATTTCCTCATTTCAATCTGTTTTAACTAATATTACTAACATCTTTAGCATTTGCTGCTTTTAAGATTCGTATCACTATAACTACAAATATGTCTACAACTGCGTGTAAAAAAACAATAATAACTACAACAAGAACAACAATACAACTATTAGAAAAATTAGTAGGCCCTGTTTGTACAACAATCTCATTTATGTCACTGCAGTGAGTAGTGCTACTGCAGCTAAAATAGTACATTGCAGTTCTAGACGCTTCAGTCTTGAACCGCTCCACCGCTACGGTCGCAGGTTCAAATCCTGCCTCGGGCATGGATGTGTGTGATGTCCTTAGGTTAGTTAGGTTTAAGTAGCTCTAAGTTCTAGGCGACTGATGACCTCAGATGTTAAGTCCCATAGTGCTCAGAGCCATTTGAACCATTCAGTACATTGCAATTAGTAATATTATATTCGTACTGTGATCCTCAGAGGACACAGAGGTGCAAAACCTGAGGACGTTTGACTGCTAAGTGGAATAGTTGGACGGTCCATAGTCCATACATAGGAAGAACACAGCCGGCCGGTGTGGCCGTGCGGTTAAAGGCGCTTCAGTCTGGAACCGCGTGACCGCTGCGGTCGCAGGTTCGAATCCTGCCTCGGGCATGGATGTGTGTGCTGTCCTTAGGTTAGTTAGGTTTAATTAGTTCTAAGTTCTAGGCGACTGATGACCTCAGAAGTTAAGTCGCATAGTACTCAGAGCCATTTGAACCATTTAGGAAGAACTAAAAATGGTTCAAATGGCTCTGACCACTATGAAACTTAACATCTTAGGTCATCAGTCCCCTAGAACTTAGAACTACTTAAACCTAACTAACCTAAGGACATCACACACATCCATGCCCGAGGCAGGATTCGAACCTGCGACAGCAGCAGTCCCGCGGTTCCGGACTGCAGCGCCTAGAACCGACGGTCACCGCGGCCGGCTATGAAGAACTGCTTCAGTTCCATGTCAACCGCGCTGGTGGAGGAATGTAACACCGTACCCTAATAACTCTTTAACAAACTTGTGACCAGCAAAATAGCACACTATAGAGCATACCTTGCCGTCCGTGGTGGTCACACGGTATTAAAAACCATGTCTCTCCGTTTGTATTGTCCAGGAGACCATAATACTCGTAAATCGTGGTGACTTCAGTGTATTCGAATAATACTGTCATTCTGTTCATAGTACTGCATATTTCTTTCACCTACCATCCATACTATACTATTCTATATTATACTATAGCAGTTCTTCCTATCTATGATCCAGGTTTTATCGATACTGACCCCAGTCACCCGAATTATTGCGTAACTGCCGTGTTTGCAATGAGCCACGAGTCTTTCACCAGTCATGATCCGACTTTCAGAATCGGCTAACTCGCGACGTGCTGCCATATTCGCTGCACGCCCGTTTGTAACATTCACATATGGTATCTACATTCGCATCTTCCCGCAGCAATAGTATGTCGTGTGCGGTACAACTGCAAATGGGGTGCCGGCCGAGGTGACCGATCGGTTCTAGGCGCTACAGTCTGGAACCGCGCGACCGCTATGGTCGTAGGTTCGAATCCTGCCTCGGGCATGGATGTACGTGATGTCCTTAGGTTAGTTAGGTTTAAGTAGTTCTAAGTTCTAGGGTACTGACGGCCTCAGAAGTTAAGTCCCATAGTGCTCAGAGCCATTTGCAAATGGGACACTTCCTCCTTGAAAGTTTTGCCACTCAGTTTATTTCTCCTGTTGACAGCAAAGACCATCTCAGTAAGAAATAAACGTCTGCTAAACTATGAGATTAAAATGGAAGTGGCGTACCAAAATACTATATCTAAAAATAACTGAAGGGTAAGGGTAAAGAAGGAGCTAAGGCAAATTTTAAACGATAAATAATACAAAGCACGTCTATCTTTGGTGAGTTTTGTTTTATGGGCATTTTCTGTTCCAATGCTTTAGACATAATCTGAAACTGTAAGGATTCAGAAGGCAGTTACAGTCTCAAGCAAGCTCAACAAACCGACTGTTGACACTTACTCAAGCAGAGTCGGGTTGTGACGTTATGAGACAGCTGCCTAAGATCCTGGGGTTGTGCCGACATGTGAAATGGAGCCTGTAGTGGGGTAAAGTTGCTCCTGTTTGCTTCATTTTAACCCTAAGGCACACAACTTGTCTAAATACAATACATTATTTTCTTTTGTATTAAAGTTGTTTTTGTGCTTCTGAATTTCTATGACCTCTTCATACATTGTAGCATAATGATGACCAGTCCTAGTGCACGATCTTTTACTGCCGACCAAACCGTCACGAGGCGCCACGAATTGACCGTTGAGAGCATGCATATAAATAGTATGGGTTACTTAGTTGTTTGAGAGTTTAACTGCTTTCTGAGCCGTTGAATTCTGTGATGGTGTTTCCAGCACTGGAAGACGAAGCCTTAGCCGAGAAATATGTCTAGCACCACGCCCTAACGTATGTAAAATAAAAATCACCAAGGACGGAAATACCGGCTGTAGAAGTCTGCACAGTGTGACAAAGTTAGCCCGCCACCGTTACGACCGATGCGAAAGACCTCGGCCGCGTGGGATTAGCCGAGCGGTCAAGGGCACAGCAGTCATGGAGTGTGCGGCTGGACCCAGCGGAGGTTCGAGTCCTCCCTCGGGCATGGGTGTTTATGTTTGTCCTTAGGATAATTTAGGTTAAGTAGTGTGTAAGCTTAGGGACTGATGACCTTAGCAGTTAAGTCCCATAACATTTCACACACATTTGAACAATTTTTGAAAGACCTCGGTTCTTTGCCCGGTAGTGATTTCATCCTTGGAGGAGGTCTGAGACGGAATTCACTAAGCCCTGTGCTGCCAACTGCGGAGCTACTTAAACAAAAAGTGGCAGCTCTAATGTGAAGAGATAATGATAGCCGGGAGAGTACTGTGTTGACTCCATGTCCATCCGTACCACATCTTTATGACGACATCGGCATTGGCAGAGGATGGTAATGCAGCTGTCCGGCAAAAGCAAATATCCTCAGCGTTTAAATGGGGGGTTTGCGTAAGTAATCTGTAATGATGCATTGACCACATAAAACTAATCGTGAGAAACGCAAATGCCAGTCTGAGATCAATCGGAGAATTCTCAGAAGTTTACGTGTTGTACTTGGAACCACGCGCCAACGAATCCTTCTGCTGTGACAACCTTATCATCTCAGAGTAGCAATTGCAACCCACGTGGAGTACCACCGATGTCATTCCTTGATGTCTTAACAGATGTCCCATCATCTTCCTTCTCCTTCTCAGTGTTTCCCATATACGCGTTCACACCCTGACTCTGCAGAGAACCTCGGGGAGTGAACGCATACATGGGAAACACTTCCTTACCTGATCAGTCCACTTAATCTTCATCATACTACAGTAGCATGACACCGCAAAAGCTCGATTCTCTTCTTCATCGTTGTAAAACAAAGGCAATTTTGCATTGTTTTGTTTTGGAGCACCTAGGCTATATGGTTCAAATGGCTCTGAGCACTATGGGACTTAACATCTATGGTCATCAGTCCCCTAGAACTTAGAACTACTTAAACCTAACTAACCTAAGGGCATCACACAACACCCAGCCATCACGAGGCAGAGAAAATCCCTGACCGCGCCGCGAATCGAACCCGGGAACCCGGGCGTGGGAAGCGAGAACGCCACCGCACGACCCCACTCTTAAAGAATGCATATAGACTCATATTGGAGTAACGTGGTTATAATAACTGAAGGAATATAATGGCATGCATCCGAGTGTAAAGAGCTTATCGTGAAACTGGCTGTCCTTTAAGGTGTAGCTGCAGATAGTGCGATAATGTATCTTATAGACATGGAGGAAACAAACATCCAGAGGCTGAATTTGTCCAGTGGTTCCGAGAGGTATGAACTGCAATGAGACGCACTTTTCAGGCGGAATAATCTACTAGAAATGAGTATGACTTCTACGCGCAGACCAGGAATCAAGCAAAAGCAATTTATTTTGACCAGCTATTGGCCAAAAGCAATGCTCATAGCGTAGTTTTAATTCTCCTACGCCCATTTTCCCACTCTACCATGCTGTGACGCAAATATTACCCACTGTCCTTGCAAGATCACGCACACGAGAAAGAATCAGAGGGGTCAGAACAACTCCAACTTCTCGCAACACAATAAATAACTTTACAGTTAGTTAATTGTCCAGATTAACAGTCGTCATAATTGTACACGAATGCGTTAAGGCATTAATTATCTTGATACAACTGTCTTGGTACCTCTAATTTTCAGGGTACCTTTCACATGAATTTCCTCTTCAAATCCCGATTGGTCGGAGTTGAAAATAAATTCGTTACTGAACGATGAGGTAAGTTTCGTACATCTCATTTACATATTTTCTGACAGATTCCGCAGTTTTTTGTGCATCGTCAACTTGACGCTTTGTTTGAAATTTCGTTATCTTACATCTGCTTGTTCTGTAGCACTGTCTGAAGTTATGTAGTCATCCATTGCTTCCCTTGAAATCTATGTGCCTGGCAGAGGGTTACATGAACCACGTTCGAGCTGTCTGTCTACCGTTCCACTCTCGAACGGTGCGCTGGGCATGGCGTAGAAGGTCAGTAGGTCGCTACCACGCACATCCTGTAAATTGTACCGAGCTTCCTCGAAGCGCGCAAACACCGGATTTTGTAACAACTGCGCCTTGTCCTGTTCGGATATCGGTAGTTTTTCTTATGCACTATACAGCCATACTGCTGTGGACTTGTTCAAAATTTGCTCTTTTTTTCGTATCCGCTCCTTGGACAACGACGGTCCTTTACTATGTTTCACTGGAGACGGGATTTGTGGCTCCTTGTCCGTCAAGGATGATGAACTGCAGACACCTGTTTCAGTATCACTTTCAGTTGTTAAGCGTGTATCGTCAGCTCTGCACTCCTCATGTACGTTGTCCGCACAGTGGAGCGTATACGACATCACACATTCCACTTACTCATCTTGAAGAAACGCTAATATTTCATCTGCTACTTTTTTATCACTCTGCGAAATTCCTTGGGCTCCTTTCTGATGAAATGTCAATTTCAGCAGCTATAATGTTTGCTTTGTTTATGGTTGCCTTTGATCTGCTTTGTATCGGCACCTCTAGCAATATTGTGAGTAATTCGTCGACTACTCAGTTCAGCTACGTTCCGTATCCTCATTCGGTGCTCACCACTGGATGCCTTCAGTCCCGCCCCCTGTTGCCATAAGCAGCCAATATTGTGGTTGCATTCGAAATCTGGTGCTACAGACGAATGTTGAAAATTACATGGACTGGTCAGGTAGGGAATAAGGAGGTTCTGCGCAGAATCAGAGAGGGAAGGAGTATGTGGAAAAGACTGATAAGGAGAACGGGCAGAATGATAGGACATCTTTTAAGACAACGAAGAATGACTTCCATCGTACTAGGGAGCTGTGTAAGTAGCCTGTTTGTATGTTGAAAGCGCTATAGACTGAATATCGCTGACAACGCTCTGCTCCCTCGGCAAGAGATTCTCTGGTTGGACATACTAGCAGTTAGCGAGTGGATAGGGAAGTGTATGGACATGATATTCTTAGTGGAGACTCCGTGTTGGTAGGACATGAATCGTAAAGCGAGATGAAATGATAGGCTTATAAGAAAATACCCAAGGATATCTATGATGATGGATGTTTGGTTGCTAATGATTGGGCAGTGGAATTATTGACAACTATATAATGTTTGGAACTTGATGTCACATGATCAAGGTAAAATTTCCTAAACACATTGTTTGCTCTTCAACAAAATCTTTCTGTCTCTTACCATATGCCTCCTAGTGGTCAGAGTCTATTGTATTTAGGATCTTTTTATTTAGCTGGCTGTAGCTGCTACTTCTTGTAATTGTTGTAGTCAGTGTTATGAAGATTTTCTGCGAGGTAAGTGACATGAAAAGGAATGGGGTTTGCAATCTTGAGATTCGTGACTGAAATGAGTTTAGGCAATTAACAGAGTTGGAGGTAGTTTTATATTTCTTTAAATTCATATTTTTTTGATTTGCATTATTCTGATGGTTTCTTGAAATTTAGGGGCCACTCTTTTGTGTTAATTACTGGAAGTCACGTTGTCAATATCTACATCTACCTCTACATCTACGTGATTACTCTGTCATTCACAATAACACTCACATAAAGTGCCCGGCAGAGGGTTACATGAACCACCTTCGAGCTGTCTGTCCACCGTTCCACTCTCGAACGGTGCGCTGGAAAAACGAGCACTTAAATTTTTCTGCGCGAGCACTAATTTCTCTTATTTCATCACGATGATCATTTCTCCCTATGTAGGTGGGTGCCAACAGAATGTTTTCACAATCGGAGGAGAAAACTGGTGATTGAAATTTCAAGAGAAGATCCTTTCACAACGAGAAACGCCTTTGTTTCAATGATTGCCACTCCAATTCATGCATCATGTCTGTGGCACTATCTCTCCTTCTTTGTACTTTTTCGATGTCATCCGTCAGTCCTACCTAATGCGGATCCCACACCGCACAGCAAAACTCCAGAACAAGGCGGACAAGCATGGTGTAAGCAGTCTCTTTAATAGACCTGTTGCACCTTCTAAGTGTTCTTCCAATGAATCGCAGACTTTGGTTGGCTCTACGCACAACTTTAGCTATGTGATCGTTCCATTTTAGGGTATTTGTAATTGTAATCCCTAAGTATTTAGTTGAATTTGGAGCCTTCGTATTTGTGTGACTTATCGGGTAATCGAAATTTAGTGGATTTCTTTTACTACTCACGTGAATAACTTCACACCTGTCTTTACTCAGGGTCAATTGCCACTTTTCGCACCATACAGATATCTTACCTAAATCATTATGCAAATAGTTTTGGTCATCTAACGACTTTCCAAGACGGTAAATGACAGCATCATCTGCATACAATCTAAGACGGCTGCTGAGATTGCTTCCTATGTCGTTAATATAGATCAGGAACAATAGAGGGCCTATAACACTTACCTGGGGAACACCGGAAATTATTTCTGTTTCACTCACTTTCTTTCCGTCTATTACTACTAACTGTGACTTTTCTGACAGTAAATCACGAATCTAGTCGCACAACTGAGGCGATATTCCGTAGGCACGCAGTTTGGTTAGAAGACGCTTAGGAACGGTGTCGAAAGCCTTCTGGAAATCTAAAAATATGGAATCAGTTTACATCCCCTGTCGATATCACTTATTACTTCATGGGTATAAAGAGCTAGTTGTGTTTCGCAAGAACGATATTTCCTGAATCCATGCTGACTGCGTGTCAGGAAATCATTTTCTTCGAGGTACTTCATAATGTTCGAATACAGTATATTTTCCAAAACCCTACTGCAAATCGACATTAGTGATATGGGCCTGTATTTCAACGGGTTACTCCTACTTTCCTTTTTGGGTATTAGTATAACTTGAGCAATTTTCCAGTGTTTAGGTACGGATCTTTCTGTGAGCGAGCGGTTGTATATAATTGCTAAGTATGGAGCTATTGTATCAACATACTCTGAGAGCAAACTGACTGGTATGCATTCGGAACCGGAAGCTTTGCTTTTATTAAGTGATTTAAGCTGCTTTGCGACACCGAGGATATCTTTTTCTATATTCCTCATCTTGGCAGTTGTTCTTTATAGGAATTCAGGAATATTTACTTCGTCTTCTTTGGTGAAGGAGTTTCGGTAAAACGAGTTTAATAACTTTGCTTTAGTGGCACTGTCATCAGTCACTTCACCGTTCTTATCGCGCAGTGTAGGTACTGATTGAGTCTTGCCACTGGTGTGCTTTATTAATGACCAGAACCTCTTTGGGTTTTCTGCCAGATTTCGAGACAGACTTTCGTTGTGGAAATTACTGAAAGCATCTCGCATTGAAGTACGCGTATATTTCGAACTTTTGCAAAACTTTGCCTGTCTTGGGGATTTTGCGTTCTTTTAAATTTGGCATCCTTTTGTCTCTGCTTCTGCAACAGCCATCTGACCCGTTTTGTGTACCATGGGGGATCAGTACCATCACTTATTTATTTACGTGGTATATATCTCTTAATAGCTGTCGATACTATCTCTCTTAAATCATTCCACAACTTTTCTACACTTAAGTGATCAGATCGGAAGGAGTGCAGTCTTTCTCTTAAAAATGAGTTAAGAGGATATTTATCTGCTTCTTTAAATAGATATACTTTGTGTTTCTTCTTGATGGTTGTAGGAGTTAGATTGCGTTGGGCTTGTATATTGTGGGTAATAAATAAGTAGGTTAAGTTTGAGTTGTCTTTGTCAGGGATAATTCTGTAGATCAGTGTTTGATAAAAATAATTAAAGAGGTAATTTCAGCTGTAGAGGGTAAAAACTGTAGAGGAAGACAGAGATTGGAATACATCCAGCAAATAATTCAGGACGTAGAATGCAAATGCTACTCTGAGATTAAAAGGTTGACATAGGAGAGGAATTCGTGTCGAATAGCATCAAATCACTCAGGAGATTGATGACTCAAACAAACAAAACAAACAAAAAAAAAAAGAAGAAAAAGAATTTTGGTTGCGTGGTAGACAATATGTGGGGTATCGAACGCCGTAAATACCATTGAGCTTTTGCGACCTCACACTCAACGGGTTCCTTGTATAAGCTGAGAGGCACCCACATGCCTTGCTCATACTGTGGCATCAAGCAGTCAGGCCTGCAAGATGAGTGGTCTGCCAAGCGAGTGGATTCATTCTTATTTATCGAGTAACATGAACTCTAGTACTCTCACAATTAAGTCACTAATCAACCTCCTGTATGAATAATGCGCAACGGAAACACGCATCTGACTATCAGTAATTTACAGAACTCTGACTGTGCACTACGCACTGGCAATACCACATTTTCTTTTTGTCTTTTGTTTAACGGCTTTTGTCAACACGTGGCCACCGCACTGAATATGAATGGCGCACACATTATAAATTTGGGACATTATGACAACATACAATTCGAAGGAAAAGTCCACCAATCTTTTTCTTTTCACTATCTTATCTATTCCAATAAATTCTCTAACCTAAACACACAAATTCTATAACCTACAACAATAACACATGGGAAATTCCGCCGAGTGGGCATGGCTTTACAATGGTGAATCTCTATATAATGGTCTCGTAATTATTTTTAACGCTACAGTGTACTTTCTGGATAGGATGGTGGATCTTTTATTATACCTCACACTTCGACTCTCACAATCATCATCACTAAACTTTCCTCCAGACCGAGGGTACCGAAGGAACAAGCATAACCCACTAATCTTTTGAAACTACCTCGCTACTCTCTCATGCAAACCACACATACCCAAATTACATGACATACACCACACTACAACATGAAATACTACACAGAGAATGGTCACAACATTATCACTTTCAGCTTTCCCACTTCAATTAATATTTATCCCAGTTTCACACGATACAGCCCCACTTCGTAATTCTACTTTTCTACTATGAACTCTGGAGATATTTCCACGTCTTCCTGTGCAATGCAAGCCAAGTGGCGTTGCTGGATAGACGGCCGACTCACCTTGATTCTCTCTCAGAGTTTAAATCTAGCGTCACACGGAATCATATCACGCAAAGTAACATTAAGAACATATTCATCACACACGCGAGTCCTCAACTGATACCATGGACGAGTACTTCTCTTTATCCTGTGTCTCATACACAGATTGAGACTCACACAGTACTCACCACGTGGAAGTACTCGTCTCTAATTTCAAGTCCTGCACACGCCATTTCTTAAATATTTCAACTTATGGTACACACGCTATTTCTTAAATATTTCAACTTATTGTACACACGCTAGTAATTCAGCTTAACTGAAGCACACGGAAGTATTTCAACTAATTGCTAAGCGTGGTTTCATTGTGACCGTTGGTCACTTCTGAAGATTACTACAATCCCTTTAATATTACCTGCCTGACATTTAATTCTCCCCACAAAAGTTCCTAAAATAGAGAAATTATTATTTCATACTACTCTTAAATATTCCACATGCATACCATGTCTCCACTCTTTCATCATTACGAAGCACAACTAAAACAGGTCTTAACAGCACAAGATCCAGCGGCAGAGTGCTGAAACATGGCTGTTCTCGAGATCCTCTCCACCTCTGCTGAAGTAGGGGGAGCACCTTTCTACCGCATTGGTCAGCCACATTTCAGGCGCTCAAAGCTCAGGCAAATCTCATCTCTTTGGTCCCACCAAAGGTGGCCAAAGGATCGACTCAAAGATGATCATATATTCACATTCACTATCTGCGGTTAGCAGACGACCATACATTCATTCATTTCACAGATCTCACCGAACTGGATGTAGGGATTTACTTTGTGGGAGTGCACATGTGATCAATTAAATAAATAAATTGTCATTCTTTCCCACACTGGTATCTGGCTTCGCTGTATTAATTGAAATTGAGTTACTTTACAAAAATAATGCGTTGTTCTGACAAAAATAATGAAGTATGTTGTACCTATCTTCAATGTCGGGCGGTACTGTACCCTTTCAAAGCACTCAATGTTCACCACAGCTGGGACTCCTCCGGTGGTACACAGCAGCCGCCAGATGCCTTTCCTGGAAGGCAACAGTCCGGGGCTCCGCACTCTACAGCCCGGGGCTCTGCACTCTACAGTGTCCTTGAGGGCGGCGATGCTCCACAAGACGCCACTCGCAGAGAGGAGTCCCTGCACCGTGCTGTAGCTGTCGCTAATGGAGTCAGCAATGCTGGGCGAGTAGACGCACCCGAGGGAAGGCTGGAAACAGCATTCGTTCAACGTGGGCCATCCTAGCCATGCTGAGGGGTGCACGGTCATCGAGCAGTGACGTCACAATTGTGGTTATATGAGTTAAAATAAGATGTCTTAATCTTTGAACTTGTTTACTTGAGTTGCCAACGGCTCTCCACCTCCTCACGCCAGCCATCGCTATCCAGTTCTGAACTGATGTGGGCCTTGCACCACCGGTTCACGCAGCAGATATAGATGCTTTACGCCAAGACGTTACTATGAAATATTGTAGTGCGAAGAATTTACTTATGTTATGTTATGTTAATCGGGGTCCTAGAGCCCGCACGTGGTCCGCAACCTCACGACCACTGCCGCAGTCCACTTCACCCCTCCGCCGCCCCACACCGAACCCAGGGTTATTGTGCGGTTCGGCCCCCGGTGGACCGCCCCACGGAACGTCTCACACCAGACGAGTGTAACCCCTATGTTTGCGTGGTAGAGTAATGGTGGCGTACGCGTACGTGGAGAACTTGTTTGCGTAGCAATTGCCGACAAGTGTAGCTGAGGCGCAATAATGGGAACCAGCCCCCATTTGCCGAGGCAGATGGAAAACCGCCTAAAAGCCATCCACAGACAGGCCGGCTCACCGGACCTCGACACAAATCCGCCGGGCGGATTCTTTCCGGGGACCGGCTCTCCTACCCGCGCGGCCGAAGAATTTACATACTTGTCTTTCATTCTCGTATGGGCTACTGTAAAATACTGCTGCCTTTGGACTATTAAATCCCTAAGGATTGTGGTGGCCTAGAAGGTGCGACACTCCACCGTCGTACTCACAAAACCAATTCTAAAATATGTGAACTCTGTGAACAGGGACCGTGTCGCTTTAGAACTCAGCGTCACCATTGGGGAACAAACATTGTACATTGGAATTGAGCGTATTAGCTAAAATGCTCACATAATCCTTAGCATTATTGTGGCCCATGGAATATCACGAGATGGCTGCTGAAATCGTCGCCGAATCCATCTTTCGTGCATGGGGCGTAAACTTGGCCAGAAGTTAGAACCAGTGTGAAACAGGACTAATCCGACCAAACTACTTTCTTCCATTGTTCCGCACTTCAGACTTTATGGATTCGGCGCCAAGTTTTACTGTTATGGGAATTTGCATAACAGGTGTGTGGGTTTCGAATTACAGCTAGCCCTGGAATTCCCTGCTTATGGAGCCCCCGTCATGTTTTGCTGCTGGCAGAATACGCGAGTGCGAAATTCAGTTCTACGGTGCATTTTAAGCTGTCGGCCTCTTGTTCTTCGTCACAACTCTCTTCAGTGACCGTCTCTCACGAACGCTCTACATGCACTTTATTCCACATGACGACTTTTCGGGTGTTTCTCCGATTTCCCTGTATCTGATATACAACTTGGACACGGTGCCCCTTGAAACCCAAAACACTTCGGCCACCTTGGTTACGGAAGCACCAACATTTTGCCCATGTTGGAACTCACTTCGCTCCAACAAAATGCACTCACAGCTATACAGAACGCTGTTCTGATCACGACTGGCATTTACTAAACCTTTGTCCTGTCATAGTCTTCTCCGTTTAACGAGAAGAAACACAATGAAGCCCTTCGAATACTGTGTCAATTAGTCTTGTCATTCATGATTGACATCCCTCAGTATTTAAAGTCCTCCAGTTTCTGTTGCCATATTGCTTAGGTTCTTTTTGCTTGCAATCGCTCGGTATACCCAACCGCCTCACGGTTCTTTTATATTCCTTATTCATTTACTAATTTTGAGTATTCGGCTAGCCCTCTGCCCTTTCTTCCTCCGTTCCTCGACCTTTGCCTCGTATCCTAAAGTAATCGCAATCACAAAGGCATGACGCCCTTATATCGGCCAAAACAACAGACATGCGATCTAAGGAGCGCAGAAAGAGGTAAGTGTTGTGATAAAACTGTCACTGTAATTTCATAATAAAAAACAGTGACACAACGTATCGATATCTGACTGTCGCTTCCTAAGGGACTTGAACAGCCTCCATGCCAACATAACATTTACCATGGAAGTAGAAAAAGACAAGAAACTGCCATTTCTAGATGTGCTGGTCACAAGCGACGGCAAAAACCTGGGACGCAGCGTGTATCGAAAACCGACACACACGGACCGATACCTGCACAAACTGTCAAACCACCACCCGAGCCAGAAAAGAGGCATGATTAGCACGCTCGTAACGAGAGCAGGACGAATATGTGAGCCGCAACACCTCAAACGAGAAATGCAACACCTCGAAACTGCTCTGAGGAGCAATGGGTACTCCACAAATTACATTAGAAGTGTAACAGAGCCAAACACTCGGCGAAGTAAGGAAACAGAAAAAGAAATGTCGGGTACGGCCTTTCTGCCATTCATTCCCAGAGTGACGGACAGAATCGGCCGTATATTGCGCAAACATGGCGTAAAGACGATTTTCAAACCGACAAGGAAGATCAAAGAGTGTCTTAGATCGACGAAGGAGAAAAGAGACCCACTTGCAATGTCGGGAATATACCGTATACCATGCACATGTGGAAAAGTTTATGTCGGAATGACTGAACGATCAATTAACACCAGGATCAAAGAGCATAAGTGATATTGCAGGTTGGGGCAGGTGGAGAAATCGGCCGTGGCAGAGCACGCACTGAATGAGACCGACCACGTAATAAAATTCGCCGACATGGAAGTTCTGACCGTAGAGAAGCACTATCACACGCGCTTGTTTAGAGAAGCTGTAGAAATACAAAAACACGCGAACAGTTTCAACAAGAAAGAGGAAAGCCTTAAGGTAAACGGATCCTGGCTCCAGCAAGAGGAGAAACGCACCGGAAATGACCGCGGAGAAGCCCTCGGACGTTGGCGCGCCAGGTATATACACTCCTGGAAATGGAAAAAAGAACACATTGACACCGGTGTGTCAGACCCACCATACTTGCTCCGGACACTGCGAGAGGGCTGTACAAGCAATGATCACACGCACGGCACAGCGGACACACCAGGAACCGCGGTGTTGGCCGTCGAATGGCGCTAGCTGCGCAGCATTTGCGCACCGCAGCCGTCAGTGTCAGCCAGTTTACCGTGGCATACGGACCTGCATCGCAGTCTTTAACACTGGTAGCATGCCGCGACAGCGTGGACGTGAACCGTATGTGCAGTTGACGGACTTTGAGCGAGGGCGTATAGTGGGCATGCGGGAGGCCGGGTGGACGTACCGCCGAATTGCTCAACACGTGGGGCGTGAGGTCTCCACAGTACATCGATGTTGTCGCCAGTGGTCGGCGGAAGGTGCACGTGCCCGTCGACCTGGGACCGGACCGCAGCGACGCACGGATGCACGCCAAGACCGTAGGATCCTACGCAGTGCCGTAGGGGACCGCACCGCCACTTCCCAGCAAATTAGGGACACTGTTGCTCCTGGGGTATCTCCATGAAACTGGGCTACGGTCCCGCACACCGTTAGGCCGTCTTCCGCTCACGCCCCAACATCGTGCAGCCCGCCTCCAGTGGTGTCGCGACAGGCGTGAATGGAGGGACGACTGGAGACGTGTCGTCTTCAGCGATGAGAGTCGCTTCTGCCTTGGTGCCAATGATGGTCGTATGCGTGTTTGGCGCCGTGCAGGTGAGCGCCACAATCAGGACTGCATACGACCGAGGCACACAGGGCCAACACCCGGCATCATGGTGTGGGGAGCGATCTCCTACACTGGCCGTACACCACTGGTGATCGTCGAGGGGACACGGAATAGTGCACGGTACATCCAAACCGTCATCGAACCCATCGTTCTATCATTCCTAGACCGGCAAGGGAACTTGCTGTTCCAACAGGACAATGCACGTCCGCATGTATCCCGTGCCACCTAACGTGCTCTAGAAGGTGTAAGTCAACTACCCTGGCTAGCAAGATCTCCGGATCTGTCCCCCATTGAGCATGTTTGGGACTGGATGAAGCGTCGTCTCACGCGGTCTGCACGTCCAGCACGAACGCTGGTCCAACTGAGGCGCCAGGTGGAAATGACATGGCAAGCCGTTCCACAGGACTACATCCAGCATCTCTACGATCGTCTCCATGGGAGAATAGCAGCCTGCATTGCTGCGAAAGGTGGATATACACTGTACTAGTGCCGACATTGTGCATGCTCTGTTACCTGTGTCTATGTGCCTGTGGTTCTGTCAGTGTGATCATGTGATGTATCTGACCCCAGGAATGTGTCAATAAAGCTTCCCCTTCCTGCGACAATGAATTCAGGGTGTTCTTATTTCAATTTCCAGGAGTGTATAATCTGCGGCCGCGAGCTCGGCTTCAGTTCACCAGCGGCAATGGAGGGTGAAGCTTTGACAATGCCAGCCACTCGTGCTGGCGAAACGTCAGAAAAATCATTAGATGAACGTCGGCCGAAGACCCCGAGACAGAAGCCAAAAGGCAGTTTGTCAACAAGTGGCCACGAAAACCTTAACAATTACATATACATTTGTCCCACATCAGCTAAGGAGGCGTGACTATTTACGGATTTGCCGCGATTAATAAAGGGGAGGCTAGATGTCCATCTTCTCGCCACCCAGTTCAGCCACGCGATAGAATATGTGTATCTCAATTAGCTGCGTGTTGTGTTATTTATATGCACACACACAAAAAAAGTTTTGCATCCCCTCGGTTCCAAGAATTCCGGAACCTGTAAAGAAAATTAGAATAGAGATCAACATAAGCACCATTTCCGCCCTTTTTAATGCTCATGAAAACCACTTTTCATGTTGTACCACCATACAGCGAGACCTTCAGTGGTGGTGGTCCACATTGCTGTACACACCGGTACCTCTAATAGCCAGTAGCACGTCCTCTCGCATTGATGCCTGACTGTATTCGTCGTCGCATGCTATCCACAAGTTCATCAAGACGCTGTCGGTCCAGATTGTCCCACTCCTCAACGGCGATTCAGCGTAGATTGCTCAGAGTGGTTGGTGGGTTACGTCGTCCATAAACAGCCCTTTTCAATCTATCCCAGGCATGTTCGATTGGGTTTATGTCTGGAGAACATACTGGCCAGTCTAGTCGAGCGACGTCGTCCTGAAGGAAGTCATTCAGGAGAGGTGCACGAAGGGGCGCGAATTGTCGTCCATGGAGACGAATCCCTCTCCCATATGCTGCCGATATGGTTACACTATTGGTCTGAGGATGGCATTCACGTATCGTCCAGCAATTACGGTACTTTCCATGACCACCAGCGGCGTTCGCCGGCCCCACATAATGCCACCCCAAAATATCAGGAAACCCCCACCTTGCTGCACTCGCTGGACAGTGCGTCTAAGGCGTTCAGCCTGACCGGGTTGCCTCCAAACACGTCTACGACGATTGTTTGGTTGAAGGCATATGCGACACTCATCGATGAAGAGAACGTGATGCCGATCCTGAGCCGTCCGTGCTGCACGTCTTTGGGCCCAACTGTACTGCGCTGCATGGTGTCGTGTTTGCAAAGATCGACCTCGCCATGGACATCGGAAGTAAAGTTGAGCATCATGCAGCCTATTGCACACAGTTTGAGTCGTAACACGAAAGGCATTATTTAACATAGTGGCGTTGATGTCAGGGTTCCCACGAGCCATAATCCTTAGGTAGCGGTCATCCAATGCAGTAGTAGCCCTTGGGCGGCCTGAGCGAGGTATGTTATCGACAGTTCCTGTCTCTCTGGATCTCCTCCATATTTGAACAACATCGCTTTGGTTCACTCCAAGACGCCTGGACACTTCCATTGTTGAGAGCCCTACCTAGCACAAAGTAACAATGCGGACGCGATCTAGCCGCGTTATTAACCGTCTGGGCATGGTTGAACTACAGACAACACGAGCCGTGTACCTCCTTCCTAGTGGAAAGACTGGAACTGTTCGGCTGTCTGACTCTCTCCGTCTAACAGGTGCTGCTCATCCGTGATTGTTTACATCTTTGGGAGGGTTTAGTGAGATCTCCGAACATCAAAGGGACTGTGTCTGTGATACACTATCCATAGTCAACGCTTAACTTCAGGAGTTCGAGGAACCGGGTTGATGCAAAACTTTTTTGATGTGTATAGAAGTGAGGGGAATTTTTTCTAATTCAACGTCTTGGATGGCTTTCTAAAATTATTAAGCAGCGTTGAACTAAGAAAATAAATAATTTGTAGTTCGGTGTAATAAAGTCAACTGCCCTCACGCGTCTTCCTGTTCGGATAAGCATACTTTGTGATGTGCGGCGCCGTCACCCTCTGTCCTCGCAGTTACTCCAACGCACCATGATGTGCCACTCACAGTGTCGATACCGAGCAGTGCATGCGTAAGGACGTGGATCGGAGCACGTATGTATGCATCGTGCTGTTGAATTAGCTATACATCATACAATCTAATAATTTTTAACATGGTTTATGTCCACTGATGTAGAGTTAATTTCATATTCATAACATTTGTACTGAGTGTGTGTTGCAATATACATACCCACATGTGATGAAATACACATAAAATTTTGAGGTGAAACATTCATACAAATTGTGCCACAGCATATAAAGTGACAATTGGTCTTCCCTCGATAGTACAAATTGATCTTGCCAAAAGCCGAGAAGTGTATATGTTATATGTTTATGGTAGGTACATCTTTGCTGTAAATTATCCTTGGAACTACGTGAGCTTGGCTTAACTGTGTGCCACTGTCATGGCATAGGAGCCATGACGTAGCAGTTGCAGCATATCACGTGTACGATGATACCATAAAGAAGGGTGAATGGGTGGTCTCTTACGCCGTAGGGACTGTCCAATTAGGAGGACAAGCACATAATTTCCAGGCGAAGGAAGTCTTCTGTCTAAAGGAACAGGCCTCTCGTAGACAACAGCCACATAAGAAGACACGTTACGGTCGAGAAACTATGTTACACCATCAGTTGAAGTAAACATCCTACTCGGAAAAACGGAAAATATTCATGCATGTGAAGCAAATAATATTGCACTAAGAATTAATGAAGCTGATGCACAGGTACGACTCAATAGGTTTAGAACACTACAGTTTCCGGGCGTACGTAAGTTTTTCATCGTAAGTGACTTGTAAATGAGCTCCACAGAGAGATAATCACTAGGGCTAGTGCTCCTCATAATTACTGGACTGACAAATAAGAAAGTCAAAATCTTAACGTCTCATGTCTTGATTTTTTTTTTTTTTTTTAGAGGGGGGAACTTTTTCTTTAAAGAACGGAGAACTAACGGCGTCTGCAAAAAAGTGAGCATTGAGGTAAAAATGCTGTATGTGGCCGGAGTCACCTTTGTAAGCTTTCCGTAAAAACCTATATGTAAATGAAAATAACGAATATTCCTTTTGCAGACACTTGTTTCCTCGTGTAACGCTAATTTTAGATATCGTATTGAACCGCTGAGCAATACTGTGCGTTGGTTTGCCCTGTGTTGCCCTTGTGAACACTGTCGTTAAACAAAACTTTAAATTTAATGGAATGCAGACTTTGAAATAATGAAAACTAATCTAATTGAATGCCAAAGTAACTAATTGTGTACTCAGTGTAAACTATTTAACTGAAACTCAATACTGAGGCACATTACGAAAGCTGCGTGACATGAAGTACAATTTCTAACTCTAAATGTTCACAAAAATAAAATACTACTGTCCTCAGAAGAAAACATAGCTGTTTGAGATTACCTATAATGTTAACCGTAAATTAATCTGCTTGCTTAGCGAAACAGATGATAATTCTGATTACGAACTGCTTCCTCATAAGAATGCATGGTTAGTTTTGCTCTGAAATAAAGGTAACTTACCCCATGCTCAGGATGTTTTGTGTCTGGTGTACTGAAGTTCTCTAACGTAAATGGAAATCAGAAGAGGCAGCAGCTAAAGAAAATATAAACTACTAACCACAAAATTAATTTTTTGCTTGTCAGGAAGGATCCGTGGTTTCGTTTGGCGTAAGGTGCAATGCACGCACGACAGAGTATTCAAAACTTCACTAAGAATGTTGGAGGAGGGTTTTACTTTCAAGGAAGTCGTCCTTGAAGAATTAAACTCAAAAAACTGTAAACCATAAAATGATCCTAACACTTACCAAATTCTACCACTCCTAAAATTGCAAACATTTTAACCAACTTTGTTATTTGTGACATAATGAAAACAAAAAGATCAAATTAGTAATAATCATGATTTTTTATTGGTTAGTTGAGGGACAAAGGATTCCTTTTATTAATAGTTCTGATATATAAGCATTTCATTGTCCCGCACCCTGAAAAATTAGTCCAGAAATCTTCTCCATCAACAGAATCAATTATATATGTTTGAAAGCAAGTTTTCAACTCCATAATAAAGTATTCCAGATAATCTCTCTTAGGTTGACAAATACCAAATCCCCTTCTCTAAAACCTCAACTGCTCCCTACAATGGCTCAAATAAGAACGCTCCAACGCCGCACAACTGAGAGGCGAGCAAGCAAACTACAGATGAATTTAAACACAGATTCATAGATCTTATTCACAACTTGTACAACTCGCTCATTTATTTTTGTCCAAGGCCGGTAAAGGTACGTTGTTTACAATGGCAGAAATCCTTTGAGAACCTTACACCTTGTAGGCACCACATCAGATACCTAGGTACTGTTACTGCACATTGCAACAGATATACCCACTAATGAATTTTTTCGTAAATAATCCATTTTGATTCCAAAAGAATAGCAACACCCACATCTAAAGCTGTTTGTGTCTAAGAGAAGAATTCAGTATGGAACCACGTAAATCTATGCTCATTTTCCAATCAGCAGAAAATGTTTGACAGGTAGCAAGACTCATTTTAAATCAAATCGGAAATCGTTTCTTTGAGTAATTCCCACTGATCTATAGACAAATGCTCGACTTAATTCTGGTAGCATACGCAGTATAGCAGGCAAAGTTACGTATTTACTGATGCATTTGTGTTTTATGAAGCAATAGAAATGAAGTATACGCGGTCTGCAAATCAACTAATTCCATAAAAGTCATGCAAAGTATGAGTGGAACATGAAACCAACAGCATTCAGTTTCTCACTGAATTATTATGCTATGCGATCCCACAAAGAAATTACATCCTTCCAGTTGTGATACATAAAAATCAGAAAAATCGTTTTTAGATTACTGCCTACAGCTTCCATTGCAGTCATCTTGGAAAACACGTTCCCCGGTGCCACTTAAACTTCATTTTTGTCCACACAAATTTCGGACTTTCGGCCACCTTCTGATTTTGTCACTCTTAACATCGTCGCACACTGTAAAAATACAATCCTCCCGACCAGTTTTTAAAAATGAATGTGCTGGGGACTTTGTTCAGTGCGTCGTGTAGCTGTGTACTAGAGATGTTGCAGGTTTTCAGGTCAAAGATATAGCACATTCTCTAAAGTAGCCTATCTAGGAGGCCAAAGCATTGGCGTAGAAGGGCTTGTATGAGAATCTCAAAGAGTGCGCCAAATACTGTCTCAGGGAATGAGAGGATTGACATACGCCACCGATAATTCCAAATAAATTCTCAAGAGAGAAATAGTAGCTTTATATAGAAAAAACACTGTCTAACAATAGCTAAGGGGAATGTAATGCAAGGAAATATTAACAAATAACATGAAAATAAAGCGAAGTGGGTGGTTGAGGGGGGTGGGGGGAGGGTGCTGCTCTGCGAATGCCTGGCCTTCTTAACAAGAGCTCACCTAGCATGAGGCGCCATCTGCCCACTGTTACGTCAATTTCACTGGAGACCTGCTGGCCCTCACTCCCAGTAAAGATGTCGTGAAGCTCACATTTCATACAGGTTTAGTGGACTGCAGATGAAGTGAACAGTCGTAATGATATTCAGTCTTGGTAATTGGTAACTGCCATGTAAAAGGCATTGCTTTCGTTGACCTCACAACAGCTTATGATACAAAGAGCCACAAAAGGTTGGTCAAAGGATTACCACTTAGCACAGTTTACACGACGCTACTGAAGAACAGGAGATACTTTCTCATCCCGCAAAACAAGAAATGTCTTCCATTTTTAAGGTGTGCGTCTATCCAGACTTCGCGTGTAGGAATTCCTTGAAAAAGTCTCGGTCTCTAAATACTTAATTTACGATGGGTTTCAAGTAATCGTTATCAGATATAATATGCTTGGAGAAGCTCATACAAGTGAGCAATGCAAGAAAAATGTGGAACTGTCGTTAAGGGTATTTTCAAAAGTTGCTTTGAGACGTTGCGTGACAGACTGGCATGCGAAACGGGTTAATATACATCTGAACTAGACTAGATGCATTGTGGTAGGCTGCCAGTATACCATACCAAATTATGGACATCGCACTTCTAGGTAGCCACAGCAAATTAAACTTCTGAAGTGGAGAAAAAGAAACTGATCCCGGATGTCTCTGGTTTGGTCGCGAGCTTCAGCGACCTAGACTCAGATCAGGAACCCATTTCATACAGACAACTACAGCAATTTCTCCATCCTTGAACCGGTTTTCGAACCTTTTCAGGTTCATCTTCAGATGGTTTCGGGAGGATCCGGGAAGTTACATCATTACTGGTAGTAGCATAATGCTGGGTGCTGGTTCTATGGCAGAAAGATGGGTCACACTTTAATGTATCGCCATGACTATAGCTTATCTGTCGATAGATAAGCTATAGTCATGGCGATACATTAAAGTGGTACCCATCTTTCTGCTATGGAACCAGCACCCAGCATTATTCTACTACCAGTTAGCTATGGTCATGGCGATACATTAAAGTGGGTCCCATCTTTCTGCCATAGAACCAGCACCCAGCATTATGCTACTACCAGTAATGATGTAACTTCCCGGATCCTCCCGAAACCATCTGAAGATGAACCTGAAAAGGTTCGAAAACCGGTTCATGGAATAAAGCATTATTATTCAAAAAAAGTGACTGGTTACAGTTCTGTATAACTTATTTACATTCAATATACGGTCACGGTTCTAAAATACCCGTAATGGATAAGCATAATTTCTCCATCTCCTAGATCGCGGCAAGTGGAGCTTTGGTGGGATTCCTTGTCTGAAGCACACCGAAAGGGTGTCGAAGAGGAGTCAGTCACAGGTTCACACCTGCCTTATGTGATACAGAAGACGCTGAACAGAGAACCGAAGTGTCAACCTCACGAACTGGGGCTTCAGCAGTGCTGATGAAATTTGCCTTTATGGTGACCTGCTAGTCTGCAGAAACCTACAGGATACATGTACAACCAGTGAGCTGCCGCTAACGAAACAACATTCAAAACTGCCGAATACTGGCTCTTCACACAACATGAAGGGAATTATCTCGATGTTCATGATTTTAAGATTTCGTACATCAACCCTTCCAGAATCACTTTGGTTCCCATTTGTCTGTCTGTCAGTCCGACTGTTAAATCATCTTTTCTCTGAGAAATAGGTCGACGTATCAATTTGAAGTACATGTCACGTACAGTTCCGTCGCGGTGTAGAAGTCAGTGCAATCAAAAGACAAGGCCGATTATTTCGCATCTTTTGACACTCGCAAACTTACTAGCAAGTATCTATAGGACACTTTCCGTTTACTTAGGATTGTCAAATTTGGCAAGAAGCAGTATTTCACAGTGATAGTAACGGAAAAAACCAGAAAATTGTTAATTTGTGATTATACCACACGAAAAAACTATCATATTATGTCATTTATTATTCGACTTGCTGCTTGTCCCTCTGTTAAGACCACTTTTTCTCAAGAGCGGTAAGATGTATCAAATTGAAATTTATGTTACACGCGAAAATCTTTGGTCCCTTGGTGGTGTAAAACATTTAAGCTTCGACGTCAATGCACTCAAAGGACACAGCAGGTTATGTCACATATTTTGATATCTTGCCAGTACTGACATCAGTAACAAACAAATATCGTCGAGAATCTTGATTCCCGCGGTGGGTGGACAGTCTGTATCCATAATTAAGTTTGTGCGGAACCCTCGGTCCGCGATTCCTATTATACGGATCTTTTTTGCCTTCCACGTCAGTATTTTTTTACATTCTTGTTCTACGAATTAACCCATGTACTTTTGTTGTTATTACTTTTTATGTGTATTTTACTACATTTTCTCTATAACTGTTACACTCTATATAATTAATCTATTTGTGTATACTATCAATGGTCTATCAGTATTGTAATAATTTCATTTTCTGGACACGTAAAATTAAATAAACGAACTCGTAACCTTATTGGAACTCAGTTATACTCATAATGCTCAAACTACATTTATATTTCTGCTCTAGTTGTATGATGTTGTACGCAGACTTACTATGAGAGATCTGTCTTTTTACCAGTGAATTAAATGTGCCGTAGTTAGTTGTGTTAATGTTCTGTTAAAAGTGTTAGACATGTTGACGTAATGAACTTAAACGCATTCAATATAAAGACGAAGGTTCACGCGACCGGTTTAAGTCTTTACATTAGATTATTATCGAGCGTATCTGAAACTGCCGAAGTGGGGCCCAATAGGAAGACTTGTATCAGATAGCAGGACCGCCCCACGTGGTGCCCAATGGCCAATAATGCCACACGATCGTTTCGTTTCATTGTAACTGTGGGATATTTCAGACAGAGTCCTGTTGTTGCATGTAGGCTGCTGTGCAGAGGGGCCAACCTAAATGTAAAGGTTTATACTTGAAGAGTAAAACTAGTAAAACTAACGTATAAATGTGGAAGTTTCAGTTGCTTGACCTGAACTGTTTTAAAGAGAATGGAACAATATCGAGGAAGATCATTTTAGGTTCCAGAGAAATGTATGAATACGCGAGGTAGTTCTGATTCCACGATTTATCATAGAAAAGTAAACAAAAGGCAAACCTACGTTTATAGCACTTCTAGATTACAAGTAACGTTTCAAGATTTTGACTGAAAAATCAGAAGGTAGCAGGGATAAAATACGGGAACCGAAGTGTTATCTACGATTTTGACAGAAACTGCGTTGCAATCATGAGAGTCGAACGACATGAAGGGCAAGCAGTAGCTGTGATGAGATCGAGAAAGGGTAGCCTATCCTCACTGTTGTTCCATCTGTATATCTGGCAAACTGTGAAGGAATCGATGGATAAATTTGGGAAGACAAATAAAGTTCAGGGAGAAGAAACTAAACGTCTGAAGTTCGTTGATGACACAGTAATTCTGTTAGAGAGGGCAAAGGATTTCGAAAAACAGTTCAGCTGTATGGACGGCGCATCGAAAAAGCATTATAAGATGAAAAATTTACGAAAGTAAGACAAGGTGATAGAATGTAGTCCAATGAAATCAGGCAATGCTAAGGGAATTTAGTGAATAAGATACTGAAAGTAGTGAAGGATTCTCGCGTCTTCGACAGGAAAATAATTGATGATGGCCAAATTGCAGAGGATATAAAATGCAGACTGGCAAACAGAAAAAATGTTCTTAAGAACGGAAATTTGCAACAATTGAATATAAATTTAAGTGTTCGGATGTCCCCTTGTGGCGAGCTCCTTTCATGCGTAGCGCATCCGCATTGTACTTAAGCCACTTATCGACTCACTTACAAACCGTCGCGGTCCGAAGGAACAGTGTGTTTTTGCCGAACAGGAAAGGGCAGGAACCTCTTGTAGTAACGCAAGAGCCTTGACTCATGCGCTAGGTGCGCATAGTCCGCTTGTTCGTCTCGTGTAGTTTGAAACACAAAAGTACTTCTGTCTCGTCTTTTGACGAGAGCATAAGCATCAGACAGCGATGCATTCTACCTCCATGTTTTAGCAGAATGGTGACTGTAGCAAGCTGTGAACATCCGGATTACTTTAGCGTGACTGAAAATCGCGCGAGTGTTAAAATTTTCTAACGTCTTGTCCTTTCGAGTGTATATTGACTCGCTGTGGTTAATTATTTTGCTTTTATTCATCGTTTCAACTGCTTTAGAATACGTGGTGACCGGTATCTGTATCCAGGTTAACCATCTGTTAATTCAGCTGATTCAAAAGATATTCTCTTACTCGCAAACCTCTTTCTAAACGATTTGCGTAATTTTTATCACACTATTTTCATTATTTTATGGTGTTTCCAAGGGATACTGGATTTTCAGATTAAGCATTTATTCGTAACCATAACGGTTGATTTTACCTGTCGGACCTGTCCACGTCTTGTACTGAATTTTTCATGCATTTGAACTTCGCAGATTCATTATCACTTACTCGTACTTTGTTCACAAATTCCACTACGTCTGCCTCACCTCCATATCTGAATAGATTTTTGTTTAATACGGAACGTGCTCCATTCTCTTGTGTGCAGTTTTCTAGGGCTACACTAAGCTTGCTTGCAATCTTTGAATATATTTTCCGTACGGAGTTGTCAGCAATGCAGGTACGGCAGAGATAAGGCGGTTCTTCCAGTTATGCGGCGGCGGAGACGACGTCATCGTAAATTATTATATTCACCACACGAACACCATATTTTCCGGTTCTTATGTAGTGCAAGTAACGCTACCAAAATATCTGTCATTGTACAAATCGTGCCGAAATGGAACGAGTTAAACTCATTTGGAACTGTGCGCTATAACTTCGTACCAGGGTACGATTTAAACTGATGCATATTCTGAACTGTCACAAACTGTAGTGTAACATTTCCTGTGTTGAGATGGCTGTTTGGGCACGTTCCGAAAAAAACCAGTAAATGAAACAAAACAGAAAAAAATAAAACAGAGCTATGAGATAAGGGGTTTGCATTTAATGTTCTAGTTCACTACTCAATTGCGTTACTTCCGAATAACATCCGCGTTCCGTTGCGCTTTGCGTAGTTCTGGCATCTCCGAAGGGATCTACTAAGTTAGATAGTCTTATTAATGGGTCACATTCTGTGTCATTTCAGGGAATATACAATGATGGCGATCTTATACGAACTCTCAAGGGCAGTTCCGAAACGAGTTGCAGGCTCATAGTGTTAGGAAGTGTCTTCAGAAGAAATTTTTCTGTAATGTAACCTTGTACGGAAGTGAAACATAGACGGTAAGAGGTTGAGACAAGAAGAGAATGGGGGCTTTTGTAATATAATGCCACAGATTAATGCAGAATATAGCTCAAACTACTGATGAAGACTTTTTTTTTTTTTTTTTTTTTTTTTTTTCATCAGTCTACTGACTGGTTTGATGCGGCCCGCCACGAATTCCTTTCCTGTGCTAACCTCTTCATCTCAGAGTAGCACTTGCAACCTACGTCCTCAATTATTTACTTGACGTATTCCAATCTGTCTTCCTCTACAGTTTTTGCCCTCTACAGCTCCCTCTAGTACCATGGAAGTCATTCCCTCATGTCTTAGCAGATGTCCTATCATCCTGTCCCTTGTCCTTATCAGTGTTTTCCACACATTCCTTTCCTCTCCGATTCTGCGTAGAACCTCCTCATTCCTTACCTTATCAGTCCACCTAATTTTCAACATTCGTCTATAGCACCACATCTCAAATGCTTCGATTCTCTTCTGTTCCAGTTTTCCCACAGTCCATGTTTCACTACCATACAATGCTGTACTCCAGACGTACATCCTCAGAAATTTCTTCCTCAAATTAAGGCCGGTATTTGATATTAGTAGACTTCTCTTGGCCAGAAATGTCTTTTTGCCATAGCGAGTCTGCTTTTGATGTCCTCCTTGTTCCGTCTGTCATTGGTTATTTTACTGCGCAGGTAGAAGAATTCCTTAACTTCATTGACTTCGTGACCATCAATCCTGATGTTAAGTTTCTCGCTGTTCTCATTTCTACTACTTCTCATTACCTTCGTCTTTCTCCGATTTACTCTCAAACCATGCTGTGTACTCATTAGACTGTTCATTCCGTTAAGCAGATCATTTAATTCTTCTTCACTTTCACTCAGGATAGCAATGTCATCAGCGAATCGTATCATTGATATCCTTTCATCTTGTATTTTAATTCCACTCCTGAACCTTTCTTTTATTTTCATCATTGCTTCCTCGATGTACAGATTGAAGAGTAGGGGCGAAAGGCTACAGTCTTGTCTTACACCCTTCTTAATACGAGCATTTCGTTCTTGATCTTCCACTCTTATTATTCCCTCTTGGTTGTTGTACATATTGTATATGACCCGTCTCTCACTATAGTTTACCCCTACTTTTTTCAGAATCTCGAACAGCTTGCACCATTTTATATTGTCGAACGCTTTTTCCGGGTCGACAAATCCTATGAAAGTGTCTTGATTTTTCTTTAGCCTTGCTTCCATTATTAGCCGTAATGTCAGAATTGCCTCTCTCGTCCCTTTACTTTTCCTAAAGCCAAACTGATCGTCACCTAGCGCATTCTCAATTTTCTTTTCCATTCTTCTGTATATTATTCTTGTAAGCAGCTTCGATGCATGAGCTGTTAAGCTGATTGTGCGATAATTCTCGCACTTGTCAGCTCTTGCCGTCTTCGGAATTGTATCGATGATGCTTTTCCGAAAGTCAGATGGTATATGGCCAGACTCATATATTCTACACACCAACGTGAATAGTCGTTTCATTGCCACTTCCCCCAATGATTTTAGAAATTCTGATGGAATGTTATCTATCCATTCGGCCTTATTTGACCGTAAGTCCTCCAAAGCTCTTCTAAGTTCCGATTCTAATACTGGATCCTCTATCTCTTCTAAATCGACTCCTGTTTCTTCTTCTATCACATCAGACAAATCTTCACCCTTATAGAGGCTTTCAATGTATTTTTTCCACCTGTCTACTCTCTCCTCTCCATTTAACAGTGGAATTCCCGTTGCACTCTTAATGTTACCACCGTTGCTTTTAATGTCACCAAAGGTTGTTTTGACTTTCCTGTATGCTGAGTCTGTCCTTCCGACAATCATATCTTTTTCGATGTCTTCACATTTTTCCTGCAGCCATTTCGTCTTAGCTTCCCTGCACTTCCTATTTATTTCATTTCTCAGCGACTTGTATTTCTGTATTCCTGATTTTCCCGGAACGTGTTTGTACTTCCTCCTTTCATCAATCAACTGAAGTATTTCTTCTGTTAGCCATGGTTTCTTCGCAGCTACCTTCTTTGTACCTATGTTTTCCTTCCCAACTTCTGTGATGGCCCTTTTTAGAGATGTCCATTCCTCTTCAACTGTACTGCCTACTGCGCTATTCCTTATTGCTGTATCTATAGCGTTAGAGAACTTCAAACGTATCTCGTCATTCCTTAGTACTTCCGTATCCCACTTCTTTGCGTATTGATTCTTCCTGACTAATGTCTTGAACTTCAGCCTACTCTTCATCACTACTATATTGTGATCTGAGTCTATATCTGCTCCTGAGTACGCCTTACAATCCATTATCTGATTTCGGAATCTCTGTCTGATCATGATGTAATCTAATTGAAATCTTCCCGTACCTCCCGGCCTTTTCCAAGTATACCTCCTCCTGTTGTGATTCCTGAACAGGGTATTCGCTATTACTAGCTGAAACTTGTTACAGAACTCAATTAGTCTTTCTCCTCTTTCATTCCTTGTCCCAAACCCATATTCTCCTGTAACCTTTTCTTCTACTCCTTCCCCTACAACTGCATTCCAGTCGCCCATGACTATTAGATTTTCGTCCCCCTCTACATACTGCATTACCCTTTCAATATCCTCATACACTTTCTCTATCTGTTCATCTTCAGCTTGCGACGTCGGGTTGTATACCTGGACTATCGTTGTCTGTGTTGGTCTGCTGTCGATTCTGATTAGAACAACCCGGTCACTGAACTGCTCACAGTAACGCAACCTCTGCCCTACCTTCCTATTCATAACGAATCCTACACCTGTTATACCATTTTCTGCTGTTGTTGATATTATACTCATCTGACCAGAAATCCTTGTCTTCCTTCCACTTCACTTCACTTACCCCTACTATATCTAGATTGAGCCTTTGCATTTCCCTTTTCAGATTTTCTAGTTTCCCTACCACGTTCAAGCTTCTGACATTCCACGCCCCGACTCGTAGAACGTTATCCTTTCGTTGATTATTCAATCTTTTTCTCATGGTAACCTCCCCCTTGGCAGTCCCCTCCCGGAGATCCGAATGGGGGACTATTCCGGAATCTTTTGCCAATGGAGAGATCATCATGGCACTTCTTCAATTACAGGCCACATGTCCTGTGGATACACGTTACGTGTCTTTAATGCAGTGGTTTCCATTGCCTTCTGCATCCTCATGTCGTTAATCATTGCCGATTCTTCCGCCTTTAGGGCCCAATTCCCACTCCTAGGATAAGAGAGTGGCTTGAACCTCTATCCGTTCCTCCACCCTCTTTGACAAGGCCGTTGACAGAACGAGGCTGACTTGTTATGCCGGAAGTCTTCGGGCGCCAATGCTGATTATTTATCAAAATTTGGGCACTGGCGGGGTTCTAACCCGGGACCGAAGACGTTTTGATTAGGAATCAAAGTCGCTACACCTAGTCCACGGGTACTCAATCGAATGACGGAAGAAGAAATTTTTGGCACAACCTTACAAAAATAGGAGGGGGGAATCAGTAGATAGGACACATGGAGAAGCATCAATGAATCGTCAACTGCGTACTAGAGGAACTGCTCAAATATAGCAGGCGTCAGGCACTTTCAAATGGAAGTAGTCTGTGGAAAGCTCAGAAGGCTTCACAGAATACACTAGCAAGCAAAGTTGCATCAAACCAGTGGGAATGAAGACAACAAGAACAACTACTTGCTACATTTCTTGATACGATATACAGAGCTCATGAAAAATAGACGCCTGTACACCTGTGCGTAAATGATTCGTGCATTTTTTGTGGCTACTAAATGAGGACCGGTATCGCTCGGAATGAACGGCCGAAAAAGACGCGATCTCTAGTAATCGGCAGGTGCGATTATTTGGGAAACCTTTGGCGTCCAAAGCAACGGCCGTCCATTTTCCGGCGGAAATCCACCTGTGAGGCGACGCGGCTTGGCTCCTCCGGCGCTTATCTGGAATTTCATCTGAGAGACGCAAAGAAAGGCGGCGCGACACGACAGAGGGCCTATCTCGACGCGGGCGCAACAGACGACGCAATTATCGCCAGCAATTAAGGGGTTCCCCGGGGCGGCGATCTCGTGACGATTAAATCTGAACTTTCTTAGCGCGCGCAAATAATTGCGGGAATTACAGGCTCTTTTCTCCTCGACCAAGAAAAACCTCGCCGTCCTGTCTGGGCAGCCGTCCGGACCGAATCTCTCTCTCTACTTTTTTTTAATAGCTTGCGTAAAACAGCGCTGTATACTGGCGGTATCAATATTTTAATGGTCACCGCTACCGTTAAAAGTATTCGTTCTTAACTTGTGCGGCGGAATGGAACAAAGCGAGACGGAGGAAATAAAAAAAAAAAAAAAAGAAAAGAAGGGCGAAGCGGAGAGAAAGTGAGGCAGCTTTTTATTCCCCGTTGAGTATGGGAGTCAGAGCGAACTGGGTGGATTTGGTAACGAGAACCCGTTACATTTCTCCTTGCCTTATCGCAAGTCAGTATCTCTGGCGGCTATAAATTTGCCGCCATTTTCGTCCCCTTTTCTGCACGGCCCTACATCTTTTGCCATCAGAGTCTGTTCTTTTAAATGCAGCGAGATTGGGGTAGGAGAGAAAAGAAGGACAGTCGCGAAAAAACATTGGATTGTATAGAGAAGTGATGGAAGAGAGGCAAAGAGAGAGAGATGGGGTGGGGGGGGGGATGGAGAAATAGAGAAAGAGAGAGAGAAAGAGAGAGAAAGTTAGAGAATAGGAGGTACGAACGAATGAGGAAGAAGAAGAAAAAGAATGAAAGAAAACGACTGGTAAAAAAATTAAAAATTAGTTGTCCCGCGGCAGCGACGACCACCAGGGAACCACTAGGCCCCTCCGAGCCCCACGTTTATTTTTCATCTCAGAAGAGCAACGATTAAAATAACTATAAATAATTGAAATGAAGATTACTTTTCGATAAGGAATAATTAAAATTTCGCCGGCTTATAAACCGTTCCTACTCGACGCGAAACCCAGTCCTGCCTCCCCCATCCCCTATGTGAGACAGCGCGGCGCGGAGATAAAGACGGGACTACGCAAGATGAGAGCGGAAAACATAATTTAAGGGAAAAACCTTCGCCGATAAAACTAATTAAAAATTACTGAAGTTTTTTAAGGCTGTCCGTGCCGCTCCATGGGGTGGAAAGGGGTGAGAGATACGACGGGGGAGGTTGCGGCCCAGGCGGCACGGGTGGTGATGTAATGATATCAGGCCTGTGGCTTGATTAAACATTATCCTCGGGGGTGGGACGTCGTCCGCGGGGGTGGCGGCGAGGGGTGTCCGCCCCGGGCGAGCCGGAGAGAAACGAACGCAGTGCCGCCTAGCCCTATCAGAACACTATCGAGGTCTGGGCTTAGGGCACGGGCTGCAACTGCTATGTGTCACTGCCACTCACCCGCCATCATTCTCCTTCTTCGGACACGCGGAATACTTAAATCTTTGCCCAGTTGCTGAGAACTGCCTCGTATTCATTTTTGGCATTTTAACTGGCATATAACGTCCGTGCCTATTTCTGACACGTACTAGTTAGCGTATTTAATTTAGTTATGAATGATAGTGGTGTGTTTTGTCTGAAGGAGTTGATAAAGCTGTGTTAGTCCTATCATCCACACAAGGATAGAGAGTGCATTAAAGTGGGTAATCTGAGGAACTGATACTCTACATGGATTACAATTATACAGTACAAAACGGTCGCCAGTAAGTAATGATGCATGCTGCTTTAAATTAGTGAGCTAAAGGCATGACATATATTTCGTTAAAAAGAAAGGGTAGTTACCCGAAGTAGGATAAACAATGCTTACAACAGTTCGAAACTTGCCTCCTTGATAATTCCAGTACTATGCTTTAAAAGTACGAAACTTTTTAGATCATTTCTGACCTTATTGTTAAATAATTTCGTTAATGAATGGAACATAATCAGGTAAAATTTATATTGGATATTTTGTATTAACGCGCCTCACAATAGCGCACGTCTCAGTGTATAGTTGAATTACAACGCATGGAAAGGTTGAAACATAACTATTTTACGATGATGTATAAACGGAAAGCACAGACTTATATACACACTAGTGACCAAGATGATATTAAATAAGCTATTGAAACATAATGATTTTGAAAATAGTAATAATTAAAACTTCTGAACACTCTTGCATTAAACGTAATAAGTTATTTAATAGAATGACATTACATTGATACTTTCTGCGTCAGTTGCAGAATTCAAATCTCATATAAACTGCAAAGCCATGGAATTCAATTTCTAAAATACATTAATATAATTAATATTGTCACTAGTCCATGTCCTAACACAATACAAATGGAAGCAGATACGTTGCCTTGATACGTTGGAGACAAGCTGCAGGTAGTCGTAAACTCGAGGTTGTAGTTTTGTCCACAGGGAATTCTATACAACGGGCTCACATAATGGTATTTTACTCAAAATTGCTAGCGAATGAAGATTGATACTGGATCCACTGAGCCAGTTTCATCCCAGTTATGTGCACTGTTAATTCTTCAACGTACTTTCCCGCGAGCATGCTTAGCCCTCTGCCATTCGAAGTTTTGTCTTCCACGTCAACTCAAGACAGCTAGTTCGTAACAGACTCGGCCCCACTTTAAGTGCTTAGCTCACTCACTATGCCCCACTAGCTCTCCTAACCAAGGTCCTTAGCTTGACTCAGTTTTCTGATCTCAGAAGTTACTGTTGTAGCTAATTCCTGAAGAATAACCAGGGTTTTTCTAATAATGAAGGCCACTGTACTGTGGCAATAAAATCATAAAACTGGTTGTAACATATATTCCATTGATTCCACTGAAAATGCCATAAACAGTCCAGGACATAAAATTACCAGGAAATTCCGTGAGGTTTTCAACAAAAAATTAGCTTCTGAAAACGGCTTTCCAGTTGAAAAATTCTTTGGTTAGTCAGTAGCTATATATATATATATAGGGATAAAACAGTGCCAGATATAGCGCCTTTGGCCTCTTTGAAAGTAGCAAACCTCTAAAAACATATCCCCTTTAATGACACTCTCTTATTAGTAGAACGGAATTTAATCAAGTACAAAAAACTACACAATGCCGCATTACTTGAGTTACTCGTCTCAAATAACTATTTTTAATTCAATGGCAAATTTTATAGACAAAACAGTGGTCCAGCAATGGTTAACAACCCTTGGGCTTGCTTGTTAACGTATTTATACAAAGCACAGAACAGGAATTCTTTTGAAGCCATCCACAATTTACAGATAAAATTACACATTATAAAATAAATGTCGAAAACGCAATACCATCTGTCAGTGGTTCAAATAAATGAATAAATAAGCTGATAAATAAAATAGAAACAGAGATCAGATACACAGTTGAACATCAGACAACAGAAAAAATGAATTTCCTCGATATGACCATTTATAAAAGCAAACATACCTTCCAGATAAATATATAGGAAACTCGCTGTCATTGTTATTACCATTATCAACACCTTATCCCACGTGAAGCAACATTAAACCACTTTCTTCAGGTCAGTTGTGAACCGTATACTCTGCATCCCCATCAGTGAAGCAGACACATGTAATGAAATTAACATACTTAAATTAAAAAAAAAACTTGCAAATGTCTTCAGACCACATAATATAAAAATGACCTTCCGTGCAATATATAAACCACTAAACAAAATTATTCACAATAAATCTACTGGAGAGCAGCATGAAAGGTCAAGCATATATCATCTCACATGCTCTTCCTCTTGCTTCAACATAGGACAAACAGGAATAAATTTTGCAGCACACTATAAGGAACGTATGAATGTCCACCGACTCAAAATCTTAATCAAGTCCAGCTTTCCGTAACTCGATACCCCTAATGAACACTTGTTCGTTACATCATCGTTTCTGTGCTAAACACTGCAGACAAACGGTTACAGATCGATATCTTCGAACATTTGCATTCACAAACTAAAATCGTCTCGAACAATTCTTATCGATGAAACTGACATCAACGGAGAACTTTTTGTTCCAAAGTTACCCAGACACCCTGGTACAAAAGCGCCTTCAAAGAAGACAATAGTAAAGCACAATCATTCTGCTTAATAAATTATTAATCTTTTATTTATGTAACAACTGTGTCACTCTGCTTACTCACAACAGTTTTGCCCTGTATTATTTATGTTGTTATGGCTTCGCGAAGAAAATCTTCGTCACATGTTATAGTAACACGCGCACTCTTTAATTACGTGGCAAATATTTCTTACTATTTGTTGATCATTTTTATAACTTTCTGATCCATGTAACATGAATATTGTCAGTGTATGAACACACCTGGAACTGGCAGTGTTCACGTATATCAATTATTTATGGTTGTACAAGTTTACTCAATAGAGCAATGCATCTTAAGTCAAAGACAGCGATGTGACTATGTGTGATATCTACCACATTCATATTTTTAGTAATTACTTTCTATGTTTACTTCCTGTGAATAAGCTTGAAACCAAGTGCAGCTAAATATTGTGCGTGTGTGCATTCGAATGCGTGTATAACCTGAAAAATGTACAGCATTAAATTGAATTTACCGTGGATATCAGGAGGAAGTGTATTGTAAATATCCTAAAACACAATCGTTTGTTTCGTAAATCAAATTTTCATCATTTCTACCAGCACCATAAGATAATATTTCTTTAACGTCTCCATCTGATGATCAGCCTGCATTGACCTGAAAACTAGTTAATGGTACAGAAAATAAATCGTATCAAAATTTTAAAAAAATCTGGTGGCATTTCATACCCACAATACTTCCAATTCAAATTACAATTGTATTTCGCCACCCACAACGGTCGTAGTGACGCTAAATTGCCTTCAGTACATTTCTTAACAGCAAATAATATAGTTACTGCAACATTTGCAATCGGCAAAATTAAGTGGACTAGGTGCGCCAGATGCATAAATGTAATAAAAAAAGTAATAAATACTTTTTATACAACAAATTTGCTTAAAGTGTCTCCCAAAATATACGCTCCTTAAGACAGACTCTCTTTAATTAAAGTAGATTGGCATAATTCTGAAGGCAGTTAAAAGCTTTGTAAATGTCCCACTTGTTGCAGGACTGGAAATAAACAGGGAATTATCATTTGAAGAAAAGAAATGAGTGCTGAATTGCTGGAAAAAAGGAGGTTCGACAATGACAGAGATTTGAATTTGGAACACCACCACCTATACGACTAACGGTTGCGAGAATGTGCGACCAGTCTGAAGTCAATGGAACAGTGTGGGTGATGTAAAGAAGACAGAGGAAGAAGGACTCTTTCAACAGACAATCTAAGCGTGAATGAGGTGATTAATGTACACAATCAAACCCCGAAAAGGACTCTAAAGCTATGCACTCGTGAGACTGGGTTCAGGAAAACCAGTGTTCACAGAATTTTGTGGAATCCGTGATGAACGTCTTCAGTATCTAATTATTTGGCAGGGTGAAGTCACCTTCAAACTTAACAGAACAACTAACTGCCGTAGATTCTTGTTCTGGGATGCTGAAAATCCACACGCAATGTAGAAAGGAGTTTAATCAACCAGGAGTATCGGTCTCATGTGATTTGTCTCTAGAGGATCAGTCGGACTTTATTGCTTTGGAAAGAATGACGTAGGTAAAATGGAGATTATTACTTACATCAAGATGGGCTGCCACCTCACTTCCAACTTGATGTGAGTGAATTTCACAATCGCATTTTCCCTTCGAGATGGATAGGAGGAAGACTGGAGTGCAGTATCCAGCTGGATTATAGGATTTAATACTTTTATCCTTCTATCTTTGGAGCACTATTAAGAACACAGAGTGCGGTGTAAAACCTAAACATTGGATGATGTAAGAGAGCGAATTGAGCAGTCCTTCGATGCTGTTCCATTACAAACAATGCATTTCGTATGTTACTTTGTTCTAAGGGTTTGTTGACCATGAACTGCTGTGGAAACACCATAATGTATGTAACTTCAAAACCTTTACATTTACATCAGCTATGATTAAGAGTTTCGATGAGAGTATAATATTTTGGGACATAATATATTTTGAACAAAGGCAAATTACGAAATTTGTTGCCACAGCAGTTAATAACTTTCTACCACTAACAAAGATGAAAAAGAATACAACAATTTTAGTATCCTATTAATGATCATCTCAGGTTCACTTCCCTGGACATCAGTCACTATTTTCGGAATGGTGAAACACTGGAAGATAGACCTCTGCTTGCGTCCACTAGTTCATTTCATTATCGGGTGATGCGTTATGATGTGTGATTCTGAGCAACTATGTGTGGTATGGATGTAGGCGACAGATAGTGGTTTATGTGTTGTGTGGCTACAGGCCGAACGGACATAACTAGGCTCCATTTAGACGATCTTTGTTGCTTAAGTTCATGGGCAAGCTCTTGAGCTTCATCCAGAAGAAAGTGAAGCAGCAACGTTTTCTCCAAGAAGAATACATTTCACCGTCTCTTCTGACACTTTGATTTATACAAATTTCGTCCTTTCATTTGGTTCTCTGTCTTCCATGTTTCGTCGCACGAGTCGAATTTTCTGGAGAAAGCTTTCGTTCCTACTGAATAATCAAGTCAGTTCCATGATAAAGAGCCCCATGCCAAAAATTTTTTTAAAATGAAATAATTTCAGAGTAATGTTTGGTTTGCCTGTGTCTCTCTCAAAATCTCCTCACGCACAGATCCCTTCTACAAATCCACAACCGATTAGAAAGGCACAAGTCTAACAAGATGCATTATTACCGGGTCTTTGAGTTCACCTTGGGCAGCAACAAAACACAAAGTAAAAGTTTAAATTATAAAAACTAATCTCCAGTCTGAAGCGCCAATTTCTTAATAAGCTGTGTCATATTACATTGCTTTCACTTTATCAATTATTTTTTAAAACAATAAAAGAGATAGTACAGGTTATAATGTTTGCAAAAACAGTAACATCAGACAGCAAAACCCAGAACATTAAATTAATAAAACTGAAAATTATCAGTCACATTAATTTTGGTGCGAAAAGTGGCAATTGACCCTGAATAAAGAAAAGTGCGAAGTTATTCATATGAGTGCTAAAAGAAATCAGCAAAATTTCGATTACGCGATAAGTCACTCAAATCTGAGAGCAGTAAATTCAACTAATTACAAATAACCTAAATTGGAACGATAACACAGATAATATTGTGGGTAGAGCAAACCAAAGACTGCGATTCATTGGCAGAACACTTAGAAGGTGCAACAGGTCTACCAAAGAGAGTGCTTACACTACGCTTCTCCGCCCTAGCGGGCCGGAGTGGCCGAGCGGTTCTACGCGCTACAGTCTGGAGCTGCGCGACCGCTACAGTCGCAGGTTCGAATCCTGCCTCGGGCATGGATGTGTGTGATGTCCTTAGGTTAGTTCGGTTTAAGTAGTTCTAAGTTCTAGGGGACTGATGTCCTCAGAAGTTAAGTCCCATAGTGCTCAGAGCCATTTGAACTATCTCCGCCCTATTCTGGAGTATTGCTGTGCGGTGTGGGATCCGCATCAGGTGGGACTGACGGATGACATCGAAAAAGTACAAAGAAGGGCAGCTCGTTTTGTGTTATCGCGAAATAGGGGAGATAGTGTCACAGACATGATACGTGAGTTGGAGTGGCAATCATTAAAACAAAGATGTTTTTCGTTGCGACGGGATCTTCTCATGAAATTTCAATCACCAGTTTTCTCCTTCGATTGCGAAAACATTCTATTGGCACCAACCTACATAGGGAGAAATTATCATCACGATAAAATAAGAGAAATTAGGGCTCGCACAGAAAAATTTAAGTGCTCATTTTTCCCGCGTACCGTACGAGAGTGGAACGGTAGAGAGACAGCATGAATGTGGTTAATTGAACCCTGTGCCAGGCACTTTATTGTGAATAGCAGAGTAATCCTGTAGACGTAGATGTAAATGTAGAATTTTCTGTAGATGAATGTAAAAGATATATCTAAAATAATCTTATTAAAAGTAGGAATATTGATAATAATGTTACACTCCTAGAACTACAACAAAATAACGTCGGAAAGAGATTTAGAATTTTGTGCAAGCTGTGACTTACGGAGTGCTGAAGATTATTCAGATCGATAAGGAGAGTTGATTATGAATAATACAGGTTCATAGATTACGTTATAGTAAAATTATTAAATAACCAGTAGAGACATTAAAGTCTATGTCTTTAAAAATCAATCTGAATTTGAAGTTCAGTAATGAATGATCTGTTAAATCAGTTTCATGCTTCATGGGAAAAGGTTATGCTAGTTATATGTATTAGGCTTCAGCGAATCAGTGTGAAGCGAGTTAAATGACACATTAATCCATTTTGCATGTAAATATTGCAGCTAATTGTAATATGGAAACTCCAATGACCATTCTTTGAAAGTTCAGGTGATCGATCATATCACTTTGACTGATGAAGGAGCTGATCGTAAAACATACAGGGGCAGGTGAAGACCGATGTATATATAGCGTAACATCAAGTAGAAGGTGTGCGACGCACGTGCAGAGAAAAAAGTAACCGAGAACAATGAAGATACTTTCCTGAGTAAGGTACGATATTAATTACATCACTTACTACTAAGTATTTGAAAATACGAACGGCAAAAATACAGGGTGGCGCACGAAATGTGTTACCATTTTGTTTTTGAATATAAACTTTATTGTCAATACAATCTGAAAAGAACATATACTATAATGAAGAGCCGTCCATGGAGATTTGTTCTAACTCAGCATGTGCTCAATATGTCCAACATTTCGTTTCTTAACTTCCTTCAAACTAACTCTGAAGTTAATGATTACCCTACGGCACATGTCTTCCTTAATTTCACTGCAAGCTTGAAGAATAAGTCTTCTGAGCTCCAGAAAATCACGTGGACGTTTGGGGGAATTCTTTTCCTTTAGGTACCCCCAAATAAAAAAGTCACATGGATTGAGGTCTGGCCTATTGTGGGGCCAATTTTGTCCGGCATTGAAGCGACCTGGAAACCTGAGTGAAATGATCCGCCCACCACAGTGTTTGCAGTATGTGGCCTTGTTCCATCTTGCATGAACCACTGCGTGTTGAAGGGCAAGGCAGTAGCAAGAAGCTGTGGAATGAAGCTATTGCGAAGCATGCTCAAATAAAGCTCGCTGTTCACAGTTTCTTCAAAGAAAAAGGGTCCGTGACTGGAAATTGCTGCCCACGCTGTGATCCTTGGAGCATAATGTTGTCGTTCATGAAGCACTTGTGGGTTTTCAGTGTCCCAAAAGCGTACGTTCTGTTTGTTAACCACACCGTCTAAATGAAAATGCGCCTCGTCTGAAAACTTGTTGAGAGTTTCTTCCCTATCCTCCGCCCACTGAGCAGACAGTAGTCTCTGCTGCTTGTGTTCTTCAGTGAGCTTCTGTGCACAGGTAATCTTGTACGGGTACATACGGAGGTCACTTTTAAGAATGCGTTTAACGGAGCGTCTGGATATTCCCAGTTGCACTACTACCTTTCTACATGATTTCCCGGGACTTCTCTGTGCAGTAACTCGTACCGCTTCAATATTCTCCGGGGAACCAACAGGCTTAGGCCGAGGTCGCTTCGCTTCCAATACTGTTCGTTCATGTAGAAATTTATCGTACAACCTGTGGATGGTCTTCTTGTAAGGGACCCATCCTGTGTTAAACTGTTATCGAAAACGCCTCTGAGTCACAACAAGGCTTCTCGTTTCATGAAAAAGTAACACAATTGCCGATCGTTGCTGTGTCGTCAGTCTTCCATTGCCAGCCATTGCTGCTTACTAGTCTCCTAGCGGCAGTATCGTGAATTACACGTCATTTCGTAACTCATTTGCTTTTCCAAGCCCTGCTGGTACTGCTGTAGAGATCCCAGCGGGATATCTGATGTGCGTCGTAAATTGTGAAAGAAACAATTGGTAACACATTTCGTGCGCCACCCTGTACTTTGCGCAGTAGCAATATTCTTTGCATTTCGTCCTCAGTCGTGGTCACTTATCAGTTGTTGAGAGAACTGATACCTTCATCCTACGTTAATACGTAACACGAATAGCATTTTTTATTTTTGAAATGAGACGCCGAATAAAATGATGTATGTACTCGAAATGGCAGCACGCTTTGCACCCCTTAAGGGGCAATTGTTTAGTTGGATACGTGTCTGCAGCGGATTAACCCGTCTGGAAAAAAAACGCGGGTGAATGGGGAAGCGCATTCCGACGGAAAATACCCGCCCCTCGCCACCGCTGCACCAACAATGTTTTTCCCGCTGTTCCCTGCCCGCGACAGTCCGCCATTCAATCGCCCGCTAGCTGAGCAGCGTTTATGCGAATGCTTCGAACGCGAAGTTAATCGAGCGGTTAGCAGCGGGTGCTCCATTATTCGCCCTCGTGTGCAGAAAGTCGGCCAGGAAGAATGCGAAGAGCGTCAGCGTGAGGTGTTCCAGTACACGCAGTGAATAACGGTGCATTATCCTACTCGGGTGTTTCTCACGTGAGCGGCCACGCGTCATGAACGCGAGCGGCAATGTCGCACGTGGTTTAAATGCCAACTTCTGCTGAATACGTAATTAGGACACGCAGCAATCAGTCTGCAAGTGTTGTTTTTGAGCGTAACGCGATGAATGAGTTCGTTATCGAGGTAGTATGTGAAGCGATCAGAGCAATTTCATTCAAGGAGCATGTAATTGTGAATCAAATGCCTGAAATGAGCGTGGGCATCATATCTGACTGCCTGATATATTGTAACGGCGACAGATAGCTTACGAAAATATCGAAACAACTGCTCCCTCTGAGACGAAAGTGAATATAATGGAAAAACAGTGCTGAATGTGGGTACTGCCGTGTGGAAATCGGCAACAGCTCCAAAAAGCACACTTTTAGGAATCTTTTGTTGCTATCTGTGTGAGAAACGGAACTTTCCGTTTCACTGTATGCCTTTTACAAAAATTTGAGGGATAAAAGTTAAACGGAACAACATGAATTCATCTGCAACATAACAAATCCCTTGCATAAGTAAATTTGCCGGCTGATAGTTGCCCAATAGCGCCCAAAAATCCCTTGCTGAAAGAAAGTGGAATACATAGAAAGAAAGATCCCTTATCATTTAGCTACAATATAGCAGGTCAGCAACTGGAATCAGTTAATTTCATAAATTATCTGGGAGTACGCATAGGAGTGATTTAATATGGAATCATCATATAAAGTTGATCGTAGGTAAAGCAGATAAGATTGAGATTCACTGGAAGAACCCTAAGGAAATGCAATGCGAAAACAAAGGCAGTAGGATGCAGTATACTTGAATACTGCTCAGCAATGTGGGATCCGTACCAGATAGGGATGATAGAAGAGATAGAGAAGATCTAACGGAGAGCAGCGCGCTTCGTAACAGGGTCATTTAGTAATCGCGAAAGCGTTACGGAGATGATAAACTCCAGTGGAAGACTCTGCAGGAGAGACGCTCAGTAGCTCGGTACGGGCTTTTGTTGAAGTTTCGAGAACATAGCTTCACCCAGGAGTCAATCAGTATATTGCTCCCTCCTACGTGTATCTCGCGAAGGGACCATGAGGATAAAATCAGAGAGATTAGAGCCAACACAGAGGCATACCGACAATCCCGACAATCCTTCTTTCCACGAACAATACGAGACTGGAGTAGAAGGGAGAACCGACAAAGGTACTCAAGGTACCCTCCGCCACACACCGTCAGATGGCTGGCGGAGTATGGATGTAGATGTAGATGTAGATGTAGAAATAATGTTTTTCTCTAGCTGGTGCTAATTCCATAGTCAGTAATTATAAGCACGTAGGTACAGGGTGGGGTAAACAGAAGCAGCCCGGAGAACAGAGTTCTGTGGTGCAAAGATGTGCAGCAGAGGAATGGAAATACAGTACTAACTCGACTATAGCACATGTTGCAAGTGACCGCCATCCATCTCCTGGCACTTCTCGGCCCCGGTCAGCAAGTTGTAGAAGGTGAATCGAAGCTCGACTGCCGGGAATTTCTGCAGTCTTATACGAAATGTTCAGCTCCAGTTCTTGAAGACTATGACAGGTTCAGCAACGAGGCACGTAACACAAACGAACTCTCAACTGGATCATTATAAAATAACTTACCAACACTTAAAATAAGTCTCTGTCCACAAATAAATCTGCGCATAAGAATTTAAAGGCTTCTACAGGCAGCCTGGATTACTGGATACGACTGGACATGAATGTATGGTTACAGTCACATCAACATCAACTTCCAATAGAATGGATCAACTGCCGCACAGCCGGCCGAACCATGGATCACATCTATAAAATCTTCGCGCATGACAGAGCTGTTAGCACTCTGGTCGTAGCCCTACCTGGCTACCGGACCGCCTGATATGTCAGAGTGAAATTACTTGTTGTGGGAGAGCCCTCACGTCTGACGTCTGTCACAACAATCCTCATACTCTTCAAGAACTGCAGCTGAACATTTCGTACGAGACTGCAGAAATTCCAGCAGTCCAGCTTCGATTCGCCTCCTGCAGCTTTCTGATCGGGGCCCAGAAGTGCCAAGAGATGTATGGCGGTCACTTTCAACATCTGCTATAGTCGTGCTAGTACTGTATTTCCATTCCTCTGCTGAGTTTCTTTGTACCCCGGACCTCTGCTCTCCGGGCCACTTCTGTTTACCCCGCCCCCCCCCCCCCTCTCCACCCTGTCCTTACGTTGTTATAATTACTGACTATGGATTTGGCGCCAGCTGGAGAAAAACATTATTTCTTCCACTTTCTTTCTGCAAGAGATGTTTTGGCGCTATTGAGGAACTATCAGTTGCGAACAACTTTAAACATGACTGACGTTTGCAGCAACCGTATACACAAATTTGAAAAATATGTAAAAATCAGCGAACCGGTTGCACAGGTTTTCAATATACCTTGACCAGGTTTCGTCACCTGTAAGGGTGACTTCATCAGAAGGTAAGGTAATTACATGAACAACATATCGTCAAAGATGTAGAGTGATTTAAGAGCTGACTGGCTCAAGTCATACATTAAAATATAAAACATAATGTCCTTCAAAAGGTCAAACATTAAAACATAAGTAACAGTTGGCAAATTTACTTCCGCAAGTGATTTGTTATGTTGCAGATGAATTCGTGTTATTCCGTTTAACTTTTATCCCTCAAATTTTTGTAAAAGGCATACAGTAAGACGAGAAGTTCCGTTTCTCACAGAGATAGCAGCAAAGGATACCTAAAAGTTAAGAAAGGCGTCAACTTCGTTATTTCAAACAAAATTTCTCTGATTCGCGATTTCAGAGCAGCAGTTTCAGATGCAGAAGCCGAGGTGTATCTAGTTCCGACCAGGTGTGACCAGGAACTACAGAGTATGAATAATTTCAAATTGCGGTAGTTGTTTAATCCTTATCGCTAGCGTAAGAGTACAGCACTCAGAGCGTTACTTATCTCAGTTATTGATATTTGTTAGTACTGATCACGTTCCTATCGCCTCTTTCTCCTCCGCTAACAACAGTTACCTTCAAAAATTTTTTTAGGAGTTCTGGCAATGCACATTGTTAGACCATCACAAACAGGAAACTAACACAGAGAGCATGTGAAACGATAACTGTCATAACAATGAGCACCAACGTATTTGACTTTTGTTGTCCTGTTGCCCTTAGTTACGTTTTCTACGATGCAAATAATTATCACATCGGGTTAGTCTGTTTATAACTAAATAAGATGACTTTTTCGTGCTATACGCGTTTCGCCTGTATTACTTGAAAGGCAAATTTCGTAGATGCTAATCTAAGTGTGTTCTTGTTCAAGATTCACAGCCGTTCTTCTGCTTATTGCCATTCGCAATTTCACTCTAACAGCCCTGGACGCAAGAGGCAGTGACATGGTGAAATTGATATTGCAGTTGTAACACACACAATCTCCATTGGTCATTCCGCTTCTCAGCCTGTGTTAGACCAAAGCGCAACATTGGTAGATGGCGAGCTTGAAAGCATATGCATTGTTACGTATCGCACCCTGTGGAAATACACTCTCAAAAGTAAATACATAAATAAACAAACTGATATGAATAACTGAATGAATAAATGAAATAAAAATAAAGAAAAGAAATAAGAAAGACGCACCACGAATGAACTATCTAAATGGGACGGAAATGGGTTGATGTGATGTGTAAGTGCAGACAGACAAATGACTGCAGTTTCAGAAATAATGAATAATTTATTCAAGAGAAAGAGCTTCACAAATTGAGCAAGCTGGTAACGCGTTGGTCCAACGCTGGTCCCTATGCCAGCAGTTATTCGGCTTAGCATTAATTGATAGAATTGTTGGATGTCCTTCTGAAAGATAATGTGGGCAATTATGTCCAGCGGACGCGTTAGATCGTCAGAAGCCCGAGCTAGTTAGAGGGTCCTGCCCATAATGCTTCAACATTCTGAACTGGAAAGAGATGTGGCGACCTTTGCTGGCCATAGTGGAGTATGGCAAGCACAAAGACAACAGTAGTAACTGTTGCCGTGCGCAGGCGGGAATTATCTTGTTGAAATGTAAGCCCAAGATAGCTTGCCATGAAGGGCAACAAAAAAGCGTAGAATATCGTCGACGCACCACTGTGGATGACGCGGATGACAACATAAGAGGTCTTGCTATGAAACTAAATGGCACCCCACACAACCACTCCTGCTTTTCGGGCCCTACAATGGATGGTAGTCAAGCTGGTACATCACCACTGTCTGGGGCTATTCCAGATATGTCTTCGGCATGGAATCCAATTGATTGTAGAAGGATTGTCTTCATTGATGAGTCACGCGTGGAAACGGGCACCTAAGACCTGTCTTAGACATAAAAACTGACCGTCGTCTGGTCTCCACAGAGACTAAGTCCGAGTCGTTCACTTAAGGTGGCCAATAAGACCGACCGCCCCTGACCCTAAGTCTGGCCATCTGAACAATGTGCGGAAGTGTTGTCTACTTCCGAGATGTTGTCGCGTTGTGTGAGCCCGTGGTTTAGTGGTAATCGTCGTGCTCGCGTCCAACCGAAACTATTTTTTTTTTTTTTTTTTTTTGACATTTCGCCCTCGTCTGAAGCTATGAGTCTGGTTGAACATAGAAGATAATTCGCTTCACATTATACCCACCAGTAATAACAAATACTTCCAGAAACAATTCCGCAGGACAGCTCGTGGCTGCGTCGCGATCAGAACAGCTTATGCTCGAGCTTTTCCTCGCGCTGCAGTGGCTACCGGCCACCGGCCAGACGCCACCCGCCGCCTGAAATCGGGCGACGCTTAGGTACACGCGGCGCGACGTTGTCGGTGTGTGTATCAGCTGTCATTTTTGCATTTGAAGTTCCAGTTATCATCTTGCAGTTAAGCACTGGATTTCGCATACCTGAAAATCATGAACTACGGTTAAGCGTTGTAAAATTGGGTCGCAAGTGGAAAAAGGCGTAACATCTGCTACACAGTATTTTTCTTTTTGTATAATAGAGGGGTGAATGCAGAGGAGGCAATTCTAAAGGTCTGAACTGTGTGTGGAGCGAGTGCTTTTGTAAAAAATACGCCAGAGAAAGATATTCTTGTTTCATAAAGATTGTTCTCGCACAAATAACTTTCCACATTAGGCAAGCCTCGACTACTGACACAAGTGATGAATTACCATTTAACCATCATGCGACGTTTTCATTCAACAGGCAAGGTTCAGAGGTCTGGTGTAGGAGTACTGCATGCTCTAATTCTAAATAACAAAGATCAACGGAGTGACTATTATTGCAGTTTTGCTTGAGCGTCATCAGGTCGCTCATTGAGCATTCCTATGCAATGCTGTTATTGGTGACGAGTTATGATACCTTTATCGTTAACTTCCTAAGAAGAAATGAAAGGCTGAGCCTTACCAAAAGATGGAAACTCGAGCAAAGAGTAGTGTTAATACAGTATTTTCCATCTGATAGCTCCAAAGTGTGTTTTGCACTACGAATTCTTCCCCAAGCGTGTGTCTACCGTACCTGGAGCTTCTTGCCAAAATTGAGAACCTTTCTGTCGCAGTGCAAGAAAATCGACCGACAAAACTACATCACGTATGATACTGCATGATAACGCACTCTGTTGATTTGAGAAACAAAACTATCCAGGAGATCGATAGGAAGTCATATCTCAGGCACTTGTCCCTCTGATCGCATATTCGTAAAATTTTACCTTTCCCGCTCTTGATCGATCAACCGCCGAGGCAGTTCATCTCTAGGCGAAAATGCTCTTCAAACTGCACTGCTTTAATGACATCGTTAGAACCAGTAGGTTTCTACAGGCGTAGAATTTGTAAACTACTTTAGCATTGACAGATTGTTTTAGATATTGATGAAAGAATATACTGTTGCTGATTAATTTCTCTTTGATGTTTACTGTTGTGTTCAATAAACTAATGGAAAACGCAGTTAAAATATTCACTGTACTAATACAAATTTAATTCAATTTACTACAGAAACATAACGATGGCAGTCTCTCTTAATAAAGCATTAACACGAATTAGTAGGATATTACCGACTTTTGACATGGAAAATGTCTGTATTTACTTCATGTATACTCAAGTATTATGAAAATGTATCAGTTCATAGATAAAATTATGTGTTATTCAACAGACAGCAGTCGTCCCTCTCACTGGATCAGGGACTGTGTGCGTGCGTGCGTGTGTGTGTGTGTGTGTGTGTGTGTGTGTGTGTGTGTGTGTGACTGTGTTGTCGTGTTCACGCACAATCTGAATCAACACTATTAACATTAGACATATAAGCAACAATAAATATTGGCTCAAATATAACTGAAAGCATTTTAATGCGATGGAATGTTACAAATTTAATTTTTACCCAACGCATGTTCTGCATATTACGTTAAGTAAGTGAAATGTTTTAACTCCACAATATCGTTAGCATAGCCAGTGCGCTCCTGCTGTCGCGACAAGTGCAGCAATTAGCAACGCCCAAAGCCGCCGCGATTTGCTTATGATGGCTGAGCGTGAACACTGCATCAGACACTTCGCCATAAACAGAATGAAATCCCCTTGGCTCTGACTGCGGTGAGCAGACATCACTGCCTGCATGTTCTTATAGTAACCAACGTGAGGCTCTACTCACAGGTGCCATGGAGCAACTGGAACGGATCATGTCATTAGTCATCACAATATTAACCAATGATGAAATGCCCACTCTATCTGAATCCCAATAAAATAGGAACTTTCTCACAAAGTGATGTGAGGTGATATCGAAATATATCCTACACACAAAAATTAACTGTAGAGCTTTCATGCCCGCAATAGTAGCACCCTAGGAAGTATTGTGGCTTGGAAGCATATACTTCATTTCCTCCTCCCATATCAACGCACTGTTTTAGTATGAAGTGAGGAAATAAACACAAACAACTAAAGTTTCTCAGTAGCGTGTAAGTCGTTTCCTCTTCTCACAACGTAGCTTTCAGTATTAAGTGAAAACATAAACAGTTTAGGGTTCTGATGCATAATTTGACACCATATTTTTATCGTAGACCCTATCAGAAACGCAAAAAGCAAGTAGCTCTCCATTCCTTTGATGCATTACTACCGCTCGCAGACGATGCACCGACAGACCAGCGCCTTGAGTCAGATTCGAAAATTAAACTGAACTGCCATTCCCAAGCCTATACCACAAAGCGAACTAAGAAAGTTCACCTGAAGTTTGCATTTACACTTCCGTGCACACACTCTAGCAATCATCCATATTTAGCAAGGCTTGTTAAAGGCACGTGATGTGCTGTATTTCTCAGGGTGATCTTCCTCTCTAGCATGATAAAAATGTAAGAAAATACTGGCAGAGTACACACTGGAGAATTTGATAAAACTATAAAATCATGCGATAGCTGGACTGGCAGCTGCCTTTCAATGTAATTGCTTGTATATAATATTTTTTGTTCTTCTAAACTCCCATACCATGACATGTCCAATATCCTAATGTAAATGATTCACGGATGAACAAACCTATAGCTGCTGCTGCTATTGCTACCGCTGCTGCCTGAGCACCGGGGCGAAGCGTAATGCGACAATGGACAGGCGAAGCCAGCGCTTGTGTGGTGCTATTTTCCTCGCAGGACTAGTCGTCACCGTACTACGGTGAAAAAAACAGTAAAAAGTTTATAACTTAAGACTGCAGGTGGAGCATCCACAAGCAACATTCTGTAATTTCGATATTGGAGATGAAACTGTCCCGTTAAAACTGTAATGATGTATACGGCTTTTACGACCAAATAAAGAGGGTAAACAAAAAAAATTTGAAAGTTATACGGCGTCGAAAAATCTATGTATGTTTAAGACTGAAACGTACTTTGCGTTGTCGAGGAACGATAGCTTGAGGCTTGGAAAAAAGAATCACAAATTTCCAAAAATAACTTTTGTGACTTCATGTTTGTGGGGGAATAACTCGAATCCGTCGACACGACGGCCACCCCTCGTGATGTGACTGTCCGTGATGTCCCGCTAAAGCAACACGGGGTGCGGATTTACTCCGCATCACCCACCCCTCCCCCAACCCTCCACTTTTTTGTGTTCTTTCCTGTCTGAGATGTGATCTCTCCGTAGAGCAAACACAGTGCCGCAGCGAGGGACATTCTCTGTCGACTGTTTGAACGGAAGTTCTGTTTAACAGGTGAGAATCATGGAAACGGTGGTCCGTATTTGATATTCAACGAATTTCCTCGGACCACGTTCCGTGAAATATTAACACTTGAGATGAAATGAATGCCGATTTACACAAAGCGTACCGACGGTCCTCGACATCCGCACATAACGGGGGAATTCCTTTTTTTCGGTTTTTCGTGTTTTATTTTACGCCCTGTACTAATACTACTGTGTAATATTCGACATTTACCGACCCTTGTCTGCCTCTGACTATCACTGCTAACAGCTCCGTTCTGTAAATCCCGTCACCCTTTAATTTCACGATAGCTCTCAGAATTTGAGGCATTTTCCGACAGCTTCTTTCCTTTCTCTTTTGTCATTCTGCTTTGAGTCATATTCCGAGGTATCACGACGTGTATAGCCTGTGATCTGTCACGTGTCTGTTTCACCACAGTAAACACACACACACACACACAGAGAGAGAGAGAGAGAGAGAGAGAGAACTCTAGGTGACAGCTATCACCGGTTCGGTTCTTCGGGTACTTCGCGGCTTTCTTGTTTACTGTAAGTGTATTTACACTTTAGCGCTAGCGTGACTCTGTCTTTCAAATAATAATTCCTCTTTCCGTAAAATCATGATTTCATACACTTGCTGCAAGTCACCACATTGAAACTACCAGTTTCTGTCAAACAACAGACCATCATCAGGAACTTATACAGATTTCGGAAGATGGTCCGTTGTTCCATCTGTACAGGTAGTTTTATACAGCTACTACTATGCCAAATCATAACTGTAAAACAGTAAAAAATAAGCAGGTGTCGCCAGGCGTGAAAATTACCGAACTATCAGTTTAATCAGTCACGACTGCAAAATACTTAACACGAATGATTTACCGACGATTGGAAAAACTGGTAGAAGCCGACATCAGCAAAGATCAGTTTGGATTCCGTAGAAATGTTGGAACACGCGAGGCAATGCAGACGCAACGACTTGTCTTAGAAGATAGATTAAGGAAAGACAAACCTACGTTTTTAGCATTTGTGGAGATGGAGAAAGTTTTTGACAATGTTGACTGGAATACTCCCTTTAAAATTCTGAAGGTGGCAGGGGTAAAATACAGGCAGCGAAATCCTAATTACATTTTGTACAGAAACCAGACGGCAGTTATAAGAGTAGAGAGGCATGAATGGGAAGCAGTGGTTGAGAAGGGAGTTAGACAGGATTGTAGCCGTGAGACATTCCAAATAGTAGATGAGGTTTGCTATTTGTGGAACAAAATAACTGATGATGGTCGAAGTAGTGAGGATATAAAATGTACACTGGCTATGGCAAGGAAATCGTTTCTGAAGAAGAGAAATTTGATAACATCGAGTGTAGATTTAAATGTTAGGGAGTCTTTTCTGAAAGTATTTGTATGGAGTTTAGCCATGTATGGAAGTGAAACATGGCGATAAATAGTTCAGACAAGAAGAGAATAGTAGATTTTGTAATGTGGAGCTACAGAAGAATGCTGAAGATTAGATGGGTAGACCACGTAACTAATGAGAAGGTACTGAACAGAATTGGGGAGAAGAGGAATTTGTTACAAAATTTGACTATAAGACGGGATCGGTTGGCAAGACATATTCCGAGGCATCAAGGGGTCACGAATTTAGTACTGGAGGGAAGCGTGAAGGGTAAAAATCGTAGAGGTAGAACAAGAGATGAATACACTAAGCAGATTCAGAAGAACGTAGATTGCAGTAGTTACTCGGAGATGAAGAAGCTTGCACAGGATAGAGTAGCATGGAGAGCTGCATCAAAGTCTTTGGACTGAAGACCACAACAACAACAACAACAAAGAATAATTGAACAATGTGCCATCGCCTGCTTAAAATATGTGAAATTTAGATTCCCTGCTACTCTCAGTGGATAGCTCCGTTAGAAAGAAACTCATCCTCAGTAGTCATTTGGAAGAATGCAATAGTGATCCGTCAACTAGAACCGTAGGCCCCGGCGTTACAGAGTTCCATACGAAACATTTTGCTAACAGCTGTGTCCTCCATCTTGTGTGCTTTTCTCACTGTCGGCGACACACAGTTCTTTGTTTTTACATCTGCTTTATATTTCTCGTCCAAAAATGAGTACACACATTGTTTGGAACCACACAGATGATCGTGATTATAACTTCGTATAGTAGTGGTATGACACTCCTATGTATACGTGCAATAAATACGGTGCTATAAAATTAGTGTGACGCTATAAAGTTAATAGTAGTATTAAGACTTATTATCACACTTACTTGATAAGAGATGCAGAGGCGCTTTTTATGTCATAAATAGACTAAAAACGTTTCCAATTAATTTTGTTAGTGTTCTCAACAAACTTCAACTGGATAACTCCTGATAACACTAATCAACAAAAGTTTTATTTTTTCTGTAACCAGCATGAAAACAGCTGATCTTTATGTTTTCTCATGTTCCGATAGCGAAAATGTAAGCTCTCGTTTCGAAGTTACTTTACGTTATTGGCTATATAATCATATGGATGTATTTATACTTCGGAGGAAACTCACTATAGGCCTAATCGCTTTGCCTGGCGTTTACAGTTCTCTGCTGTTGATTCCCTGATTAGTGTCCAGTAGTAATCGGCTAACTTTCTCCGGTACCTCATTTCCAACGTCCGAAATCTGCTGATGGAACGCTCTCCCTGATCGTCGGTTGCAGCATTACAGTTGTCAGGAAAGAAGTCCAAGCGGGAATCTACGAAATGTAACTTCGAGGACATGTTACACCCCAGTTTACTGTAGCAGCGCAGAAGATTTGCCACAAGATCCTTACAGTTTTCTGCCCTCTCATTTCGGAGAAAGTTTGCTCACCAGTGGACAAATGCATCCCAAGCTAACTCTTCATCACCTGTCAGGATGATGCTGAAATGCTCATGTTTGTACAGTCTGCATATCTGGGTCCCAAAGAAATCCTTTCTTTAAAATAAAAGAAAGCATTTCCGGGAGACACAGATATGCCTCACTAACACGTGGAAAATTCACGCGCAAATGGAGAAATGCTTCCCCATTTTTTTCCATGACGTTAACGAAGTTCTTCATTGGGCTCAATTTTATATGAAGAGCAGAGGGAAATATATTCTTGGACTCGACACAACATTTTGAGATCCCGGTTGAAGTGATTGATGCTTACGTCTATCTTTCTTTTTATAATGAAGTGTTTTTGGCACGGCTATCCCAAAGGCACAGGAAGTAACAGAATTTGGAGTGGCCCAAGTAATATGCCTATGACTTTCAGAGCCCATTTAAACTTGTCATAATTCAAGCGCAATAACAATTGATTCAATTTATCACTAGTCTCTTTCACATAATGTGCATACCGAATCGGAATCGAAAATAACAATTCGTCATTATGCAGTAGCACACACGTCAGACTTACTTTGAGTCGATGAATAACCCCCACTGATCACTTTTATAGTCAATGTCCTAAGCTGTCTTTAGTCCCTGTACATCACTGCAAAATACGAGGTTCTTTTAACTTTCAAAAAATGGGAGGAATGACATATGGGGGATACGGAACGCAGTCACATTTATGGTCTTATCAAGACAAGTCCACTGTTGTAGTCTTGACGCTAACAGTTCATTTTTAGCTTTCGGCAATTCCAGATCGCTCACTATGTCATTAGGCTCACATTGAGTTATTTTGTGAAGGTCTGTACACTCATAGTTTCACACAAAATCAGGATCTTTCAAGAACTGGGTTCTGAAGGTGACGGTGCAGCATTAGTTTCACTACCTCCCCATCACTTTCACTATCGGGCGGGACAGGAACAGGTAGTCCGTCTCCTGATGCACCGGCCGCACGGCCGCCTTTATGTTAGGGTGTGTCAAGAAAGACTTTTTCTTCTTGTAAATACCATGTGTTAATGGAGTTGTAATACAAAACTGACGATCATTCACAGGGTCTGATGGTTCTCGCTAGATCGCGGGTATAGCAAAGCCCATGGAAGATCATCTACGATTCAACCGCGAATGGAGACCCCGGATGCAAGATATGCAACATACATGAGGAACCCAGGGCTTGTCCTGGTCCCAGACACGATAGTCAAAGTACAGTCTGTACGCATTCCTAATATATGGCGTTACTGTACGCATTCCTAATATATGGCGTTACTGGCCTCCTTTGCGATTCCAGTGTAGTCTGTCCGCAAATTTACCAAAATTTTCAGCACTGTTTACGCATTTGTGAGGCATATTGAATCACAGGAATTACAATGACCACACCCACTAACTACACTTCAGTAACTCGTTTCTCCAGCACGAGAACAGAACACAGGTTGTTATAGGCTGGAAGTACGCTTAAATGAAACATGCTCTGCTACTCCCTTCCCTTCCCGGTGTTGCTACAAGCCAGCGTTAAAAATAGCGACAAAATACACACAGCTGTTGTTGTTTGAAGCTTCATCACTCTGTCTATCATCAGCGGAATAGGGAAGCCTATGCCGGAAAGGATTGACGGTGACTGCTGATAAAACATAATTATAATTAAAAACGCCTTATTTAACTTGGAAGCGAGAGCTAATTCGAGGTTTTCATTGCCGTTCTCGTTATCGGCGTGGTCGACATAATCAACAAACATTTTCAGTTATATTGTCACTATTGGATAGTGTAATTTTGAATCTAATCACTGACCGCCAATCATGTGCAGTGTGGTCGAGAATACTCACTCCTTAATTCTGTGCCCAATATTGTAATAGTTTTAATTTTGCTATTGTAAGCAATGATCTAAAAGAAATAGTTCCTCATGAAGAACGTGCTGTGACGTGAGGTGGATGGAATGAACCCACCGTAACCAGCTCACACAGGTAGAAATTCATCAATAAACTGTCTATCATTCAAGACAGTCCGACCGTTTCAGTATACTTAATGGGTAACTGTACCCAGACGTACGGACAACATCGAAGACCCACATCCTGCTATCGTCCGATAGAAATATAAAATATTTTCGCAGAGTCAACAGGAAAACTTTTGCTATGGTTAACGCCCAAGTGCCGGCGTGAAGGGGCTGCAATCCACCAGTAACACTGCGGTGTTTGAAGGAAGGTATTCCGTATATCACTGTCAGTGGCCCTTTCCTCTTAAAGTCACGAATGATGAGTGCGAAGAATGATTGTTGGACGGCCTCAGTGTCAAATCGAATCTCTCTAATGTTATCTTCATCACATCTTCGACAGTTGTATGCAGGAGGAAGCGTTTGTTGGGTAACTCTTCTAGGAACGGATGTTACAATAATCTTAAGAGCAAGTCATGCCGCAATACAAAATTCTTCTCTTGCAGCGGCTTCCATTGGTGTTCGATGAGCATCTGGTAACAGACCAATATATAAAAAACCTCTAATGCTGCCTAATAAAGTCTGAGGTAATGTTACAAATATCTGTAAAATATCTATATTCTATTATAGTGGTCCTGATTTTGTTTGAGAATCAACTGAAAAGTATTATTCAGCTTTCTATAACACTCACTCGCTGCCTTTTCTGTTTGATTGAGCAGCTATCATACGGCTGTCCTATTTTATCATTATATTTATTAGACAAATTATACTTGAGTTAAAGTCATGACGTATGTACTTTATATTATCATTGTCCCTTGGTTTTTAAACTTTCTTAGAACCTCTTTTAACAGTGAGTGTCAAGTTGGATGTTGCTATTGATCGGCAGCCATTGCTGCAGCCTCGAATGTATCGAGTGATCAAAAAGTCAGTATAAATTAGAAAACTGAATAAATCACGGAATAATGTAGATAGAGAGGTACAAACTGACACAAATGCTTGGAATGACATGGGGTTTTATTACAACCAAAAAAATACAAAAGTTCAAAAAAGTATATTGCTAGATGCGTGAAAGATCTCTTGCGCGCGTCGTTTGGTGATGATCGTGTGCTCAGCCGCCATTTTCGTCATGCTTGGCCTCCCAGGTCCCCAGACCTCAGTCGCTGCGATTATTGGCTTTGGGGTTACCTGAAGTCGCAAGTGTATCGTGATCGTCCGACATCTCTAGGGATGCTGAAAGACAACATCCGACGCCAATGCCTCTCCATAACCCCGGACATGCTTTACAATGCTGTTCACAACATTATTCCTCGACTACAGCTATTGTTGAGGAATGATGGTGGACATATTGAGCATTTCCCTTAAAGAACATCATCTTTGCTTTGTCTTACTTTTTTATGGTAATTATTGGTATTCTGATCAGATGAAGCGCCATCTGTCGGACATTTTTTGAACTTTTGTATTTTTTTGGTTCTATTAAAACCCCATGTCATTCCAAGCATGTGTGTCAATTTGTACCTCCCTATCTATATTACTCCGTGATTTATTCAGTTTTCAAATTTATACTGACTTTTTGATCACTCTGTACACCGCTTGAGCAATAAAAGGAACCTTCATTTATTCAGAATTCTCGTAACGAAGTCCGATACCTTCTAGAGGAATATTTCAATGCAAATCAAAAACTGGCATTGAATTACTGATATTTATTCTCACGGTCATGCATCATCCTGTTAGAAACGAGTCAACAGTAACTGATTACACCACTTCCCGCCTCAGCATGTGTCATTAACATAATTCCACTTTCTCTTCTTGCCAGTAATCAAATACAACTAATCTTTTGTATAGAGGAGTGCTGCTTTCGCACTTACTAAATAAAGCCGTCACGAAACGCGTTCGTTTTCTTTGAATCTTCTCTATTTGCTCAGTCTTCTAGAAAAAGGGTGAGAAGAATTATGAGCAATACATCAGTATTAGTCCTTTGTGGGTGAGCTAATCTTTTCTGCTTATGTCTCCAATGAATCTGTCATCCGCTTTTTCTACTTTAAGATCGGTCTGGTCGTTTCTCTTTAAACTGCTCCGTTCGCATACACCCATGAATTTTATGAATGCAGTTACCTCCAGTTATTGTTCATCAATCGTCTGATACGATAGCGAGTGTTACCATTTCTTTTCTTATTTTATGTGAAGTAACCTTTGTTTATTTTGAGTGTCAACTGCTAATCCCCGTAGCAAGAGGTGCTCCTCTTGTAGCTCTAGCAGTATTTCAACTACATTTTAGTGGTGTTGCGACTTCTCCACATAGAAACACATCCGTTAACAGCCTAAAACAGCTTCCCAAATTATGCACGAGGTCATTATTAAAAGCTGTGAACAGTACTGGCCCTATAGTGTCTCCCTGGGGTACTTTGGAAGCTACTTCTACTGCGGAAGATTTATCTTCGCTAAGGATGAAATGTTATGTTTTATTTAGTAGGAGCTCATCAGTCCAGTAGCAAAGCTAACCCGATTTAAAGTACGATCTGTATCGAAGTCAAGGAACACGGCATAAACGTGGGTAGCTTTATGTAATGCGTTGTGGGTCTAGCGGGCGCACAGAGCGGGTTTTCGTCTATACTATCGTAATTTGTTGAAACGATGTTGCTTCTCATAGGTGAGACATACGGCCTTGAGAAAAGAAACGTGAAACTTGAGTGTTGGTCGTGTTACTAAATTGTACAACAAATTGACCTCACTGATACAGGTCTTTATATTTGTGAATCTGTTCGACTACCCTTCATCCAGGCGGAAAGGCCTACAAATTTTTCGAATCATGACAAACGGTTTTTGTTCCTCTTGCGACCCACCGTAGACTCATGGTAGAGAGGAATATACTTCGTTCTATTACTCTGTTTCCCATGGAACAGATATCTCATACACCGCGCGACTGCTACGGTCGCAGGTTCGAATCCTGCCTCGGGCATGGATGTGTGTCATGTCGTTAGGTTAGTTAGGTTTAACTAGTTCTAAGTTCTAGGGGACTGATGACCTCAGATGTTAAGTCCCATAGTGCTCAGAGCCGTTTGAACCATTTTTAGATATCTGATAAGGTGAAGTTGCCTATTCTCTGTTGGTCGATTTTAGTTGATTCATAATCTACGTAAAGTTATTGTATCTGGAGGTCAAAACCCTGTTTTAATTGGATCGACTTGTAAAGACGACAAATGATATGTCACAGTAGGTTCGTATGTGCTATTTGCTAAGCAGATTCACATCAGTTTATCAGAGTCTTCTCTTCTGATGTTAAGCCTTTCACATATGAGTCTCTTCCATATAACTTCTTATTCTTGTTGGGGGAACTTGCACCAGTCGGCGGACAAGATCTAACTGTCGACAGTGGTCGTTCACCTATTCGCCTACTAGAAAGCAGAAGCTGCCTGTTCTGCTGATGTACAACACCCCTGAGTGCTGTTTCTGACGCCACGCTTCTGCTGTCATTGTCAGTGGAGACGAGTGTGTCATCAACATCCATCAATACTAGTGCTACACAGATAAACTTCATAGGAGTTTAGAATGCTCCTCCGACAAATTTCACTAAACTGCACTAAAAAAAAGAGACAAACAAACGATTAATGTTTCAGAACTAATGCTTGATTTATTCACGAGAAAGAGCTTCACAGATTTACCAAGTCGATAACGCGTTGCTCCACCTGTGCCTCTTATGCAGATATTCTGCTTGACGTTGATTGGTACAGTTGTTGGATGTCATCCTGAGGGACATCGTACCAAATTCTGTCCAATTGGTGCGTTGAATAGTCGAAATCCCGATCTGTCTGTAGGGCCCTGCCAGTAATGCTCCACACATTGACAGCTGGGGAGAGTCCGGCGATTTTACTGGCAGAGGTACGGTCTGGCAAGCACGAAGACACCTAGTAGAAACTCTCGCAGTGTGCGGGCGGGCATTGTCTCGCTGAAATGTAAGTCCAGGATGGCTAGCCATCAAGGGCAGCAAAGCGGGAGTGCTCCAATGGAGCCGTCCTGTTATGAAAAGAAACAGAACCCTGCGCTACTACCGGCCACGTCCGGACACCGTGTTAAGTATACTTTACTGATAATTATGCCCGGCGAGGGCGTGAGTGAAGCACTTATTTGGCGGAGCGGACATAAGAAAGAATCATGATAATATGTGGGACCTGAATCTATACTTTCGTAAAACAATTCTTTGATTATTTAATAGCGCGTGACTTACCGCCTTGTTAACATAGTATTGCGTGAGGCGCTTTCAGAATTTATTAAACTGATGTCTTCGTGAAGCGTTTATACCAAAAAGAAAAAGTAAACGTAAATATAATCTCAGGGATTGTATCTCGTGTCAGGATATTAAAATATTGCTGCATGATATCTTTGCTGTAGTGAAAATTAAGTAAACTAAACCTTGTAATGAAAGGAAGTATGTCGTCCTTTTTTTCATAACGTAATAATCTTCGTCTTGCCGAGAAGCGGCCAATATCTGATCTGAAGGTAATGTTCTTAGTTTTTACTTTAAATACAACATGAAATTGAATATTCACTTTCCTTCTCTTGATAATTAAGATCAAGTCCGTTGACGACAAAACGCAATGAAATTCTAATGAAATTGTTTCTATGCAAGATGTCTGCCAAGAATGGGCATTGTTCGACCATTCTTGTAGTTTATCTAGCGTGCTGAAAATCTTAGAAATGATATTTTTATTTCTGCATGAAGGTCACTAGGCATACGAAAGAAAAAATGTACGATCGGTATAAACTAACATATATATTATTTAAAAATTTACACTTACAATGTGAAGTGCCCGCAGTAGCGTGTGTTAGCTTCGAGAATAGAACAGAGACTGTGTAATACCGCTGGTCTTTTTAGTTTCTTTCGCCAGCGAGTAAACTCAATTAGCAGAGAGAACATTTACAATTATTTTGTAGTCTCATCGTACGATTAATATTTCACTTTATTATAAATTACTATTACGGCAGCTAATGGCACTCACATTTTCAGAGTCTTTTACAATTTTCGTTATATTTTGTTTTTTTGTGTCTGACTTTTCGTCACACGGTTTAATGTTTTGTACCGTACAGCGCGCGACAGTCAGGCTGGTACGCCACTGGTGTCCAGGGCGCCTCAAGACACCCAACTGGGCTCATTTCGAAGTGAGACTGCTCACTGATCACAACTGTGCTCCAGTCAATGAGATTCCGTGCCGAATGTGCCCGACACCACTCCAAAAGGACATGTTGGTGTACAGAGGTCAATGGTAGTCGCCGCAAGGGCCACAGTAAGCTCAACCCTTTTGTGTGAGCCCTCTATCAGTGGCTCTTGTAGTCACTGAAACACCAGTTCCATATCGGATTGATGATAATGACGAACCCGTGGCTCTGAGTGCCTCTCTGATGACTACTCGGTCCTCAAGACCTTTCGTCTCTGTAGGTCAACTGCTTCCTTCTTGGCGTTGAGTTCGGCCGTGGTGCACCCATTCCTGTCAACATCGTCGAATAGTGCCACCGCTCCTTTGCAAATTTCGAACGATTCACCGATTACTCCTATAGGTGTCTTTGATATCAAATATAAGTCCTGTCTGAAATCCTGACGTCTGCGTTGTTCACGCTCCTGTCTGCGAAGCACAGTTACAGTCCAACTGAGTAAACAGAATGAGATTTGAGAAGACTTTATGCCTGCTGTAGACGTGTCCCCTGTTTGTTATACTTGCCAGCTACGCGATGAAACTGCACTGTGGTGTCACAGATTCATCCATCGTCCGCCATCTCCTTCAAGGTGCGTCGATTTTTTTGTTTCTTGTTTTCCTTAGAGTGTATTAAAAACGACTTATTTTTATTTTTTATTGTTTGTAGTGGACTTATTAACGCCGTATACTTTCACTAATAATTGGTTTTACTGTAATCCGTTTATATGATTCCTATAAAGCTGCAGAAATGCTTACGTGTTCGCAAGTAGGTGTTTAAACGAAGAGTACCACTAATTTCTGTTATAGTTTCAATTTATAGGACTCTGTTTCTTGTTCAAGAGCCGGCCGGTGTGGCCGAGCGGTCCTAGGCGCTTCAGTCTGGAACCGCGCGACCGTTACGGTCGCAGGTTCGAATCCTGCCTCGGGCATGGATGTGTGTAATGTCCTTAGGCTAGTTAGGTTTAAGTAGTTCTAACAAGGGAACCTCCCCATCGCAGCCCCCTCAGATTTAGTTATAAGTTCCACAGTGGATAGTCCTTGAAAAACTGAACACAGATTAATCAAGAAAACAGGAAGAAGTTGTGCGGAACTATTAAAAAATAAGCAAAATATACAAACTGAGTAGTCCATGCGCAAGATATACAATATTAAGGAGAGTGTACCCTCAGTCGAGCCGTGGCCCCGTGGTTAGCGTGAGCAGCTGTTGAACCAGAGGTCCTTGGTTCAAGTCTGCTCTCTAGTGAAGAATTTCATTTTTTTATTTTTAGAGAGTTATTATCTGTCCGCCCGTTATGTTTTCATCACTTTCTTGGGAGTGATTATCATATCCACAAGAAATCCTAAATCTGCCAACGTAGAAGAATCTTTCTACCCATTCGCCATTCGACAACATATTCCTGTCATGTGACGCACATGCCGTCGCCAGTGTCGTATAGAATATATCAGACGTGTTTTCCTGTGGAGGAATCGGTTGATCTATGACCTTGCGATCAAATGTTTTCGTTTCCCATTGGAGAGGCACATCCTTTCGTCTACTAATCGCACGGTTTTGCGGTGCGGTCGCAAACACAGACACTAAACTTATTACACCGAACTGAGACGTCAATGAACGAACGGACAGATCATAACTTTGCGAAAATAAATAAAGTTCTCACTCGAGGAAAGACTTGAACCAAGGACCTCCTGTTCCCCAGCTGCTCACGCTAACCACGGGACCACGGCGTTCCCGGGTTCAGACTATCCTTAATGTAGCGTATCTTGCGCATGGGCTACTCAGTTTGTATATTTTGCTTATTTTTTCATAGTTCCACACAACTTCTTCCTGTTTTCTCGATTCGTCTGTGTTCCGTTTTTCAAGGCCTATCCACTGTGCCAATCTATAACTAGATCTGAGGGGGGTGCGATGGGGAGGTTCCCTTGTAGGATCTAGGGGACTGATGACCTCAGATGTTAAGTCCCATAGTGCTCAGAGCCCTTTGAACCATTCTTGTTCATGTGCACTAACGTGCAATGAAATAACTCTGCCGGCAGTGGTGCTCTGACAACGCCGTGAGGCACGAATTTGATTCGCTACTTGCGGAATGCATTATACACCCTTGCGCCGGATGACACCCCACTCGCGCGTCTCCGGCAATGGAGTATTCATAACTGCACCCTGCGTGGCGACACACCAGTTCTGTGACAATGACGTCACTGCTCCACGACGCTTGAGCTCCTTATTCAAATGTGTCGTCACCGCCGCCGCCGCTCTTAGCCGTTTCCTTTGTCAGTGGAGTATGCAGGGGTGAGGTGGAAAAATTCTTTTTCTGATCTCCGCAGCGAGCGCTACGCCAGCTAGCGCGGGGAGAGCGGTTCGGCTGATGGGTTTGGTGGGAGGGGATAAATATTAATACGTCCTAATGCGCCATTAAGTCGAGGAGCGGAGCGCGCGAACGGAAAGGCAGATTCGCCGAGTGGCTGGAGCGGCTTCGACGGCCGGAAGAGATGTGAATGATGCACCAGCCAGAGGGCGCACTCTCCCAGGAAGCGTGCTGCAAGCGTTTGCCGCATGCGGTACAGAAGTACCAAGCGCAGGCATAACGCTTTAATTATCACTCCAAAAAAATAAACACCTTAGCACGCCGCTAGTAAAGTTTGCACTTAAAGGGGAGCAAAGCTGCAACAATCAAAGCTGAGTCGGTAGGAAGTGCGCAGGAACAATGCACAGTCACGTGACATATACACTACTGGCCTTTAAATTGCTACACCACGAAGATGACGTGCTATAGACGCTAAATTTGACCGGCTGGAAGAAGATGCTGTAATATCCAAATCATTAGCTTCGCAGAGCATTCACACAAGGTTGGCGCCGGTGGCGACTCCTACAACGTGCTGACATGAGGAAAGATTCCAACCAATTTCTCATACACAAACAGCAGTTGACCGACGTTGCCTGGTGAAACGTTGTTGTGATGGCTCGTGTAAGGAGGAGGAATGTGTAGCATCACGTTTCCGACTTTGATAAATGTCGGATTGTAGCCCATCGCGATTGCGGTTTATCGTATCGCGACATTGCTGCTCGCGTTGGTCGCGCTCCAATGACTGTTAGCAGAATATGGAATCGGTGGGTTCAGGAGGGTAATACGGAACGCCGTGCTGGATCTCAATGGCCTCGTATCACTAGCAGTCGAGATGACAGGCATGTTATCCGCATGGCTGTAACAGATCGTGCAGCCACGTCTCGAACCCTGAGTCAACAGATGGGGACGTTTGCAAGACAACAACCATCTGCATGAACAGTTCGACGACGTTTGTAGCAGCATGGATTATCAGCTCGGAGACCATGGCTGCGGTTACTCTTGACGCTGCATCACGGACAGGAGCGCCTGCGATCGTGTACTCAACGACGAAGCTGGGTGCACGAATGGCAAAACATCATTTTTTCGGATGAATCCAGGTTCTGTTTACAGCATCATGATGGTACCATCCGCGTTTGGCGACATAGCGGTGAAAGCACATTGGAAGCGTGTATTCGTCATCGCCATACTGGCGTGATGGTATGGGTGCCATTGGTTATACGTCTCGGTCACCTCTTGTTCGCATTGACGGCACTTCGAACAGTCGACGTTACATTTCAGATGTGTTACGACCCTTGGGTCTACCCTTCATTAGATCCCTGCGAAACCCTACATTTCAGCAATATAATGCACGACCGCATGTTGCAGGTCCTGTACGGGCCGTTCTGGATACAGAAAATGTTCGACTGCTGCCCTGGCTAGCACATTCTCCAGATGTCTCACCAACTAAAAGCGTCTGGTGAATGGTGGCCGAACAATTGGTTCGTCACAATACGCCGGTCACTACTCTTAATGTACTGTGGTATCGTGTTGAAGCTGCATGGGCAGCTGTACCTGTACACGCCATCCAAGCTCTGTTTGACTCAATGCCCAGGCGCATCAAGGCCGTTATTACGGCCGGAGGTGGTTGTTCTGAGTACTGCTTTCTCAGGATCTATGCACCCAATTTGCGTGAAAATGTAATAACATGTCAGTTCTAGTATAATATATCTGTCCAATGAATATCTGTTTATCATCTGCATTTCTTCTTGGTGTAGCAATTTTAACGGCCAGTGGTGTAGTTTAGGTGTCGCGTACGCTTTCAGTGTGGTCAGACAAGTGTTAGTATGAAGAAAAAAAAACGGAAGGTCATTTTTTGAGACGAACCAGAAACCGCAAGACTGCCTCGACGCGCGACGATAGTGGACGAAGTTAAAAAATATCCGAGTATGTGAGAGTAGGACACGAGCACCGAGGGCTCCGTAAAAATTTAGTTACGTACGCTGATCCACCAGAACATTATGAGCACTGACCTACTACAGATATAAACCAGTCCAAGTGAAAGCAGCGTCACCTGGCGAGGGATGACTGCTACTCACACTCAGGCGCACTGTGCGTGTAGTATCAATGGGGGCGCTGTCCGTGTGTGGAATGGGGAAGACGCGCGATCTGTCTGTGTTTGACCGAGGGCAGATTCTGAATGCCTTGAGGTTTCGCACGAGCGTTTCGGAAACTGAACGACTTGCGGGTGTTCGAGGAGTGCTGTGGTGTGTGTCTTCAACGCGCTACGAAACCAAGATTAAACTACGACCAGACATCATGTGGTTGAGCTGCCACGTCTCATTATAAATGTTGCAAGCCGTAGTCTGGGCTGACTGGCAAATGAGGACAGGTGACGAACTGTGGCGTAACTAACATCTGACTTTAATAATGGGCAGAGTACAAGTGTGTCTGAACATACAGTCCACCGAACACTCTTAACAATGGGCCACCTTAGCCGACGCCCCCTGCATGTACCAATGTTAACACCACGACGTTCACAACTACGACTGAAATATGCACGTGACCATCGGCATTGGACGTTGGTGCAGTGGCAGAGCGTTGCATGGCCTGACTTCATGCCGATTGGAGGGCGCCAATCCGCCGTCTTCCAGGCGAACAGCTACTTGACACCTGTACGGCGGGATGGAGAGACAAGCTGGCGGCGACTTAGGTGACGTGTGTGCACAGATGTGGTGCCAAGTCACTGCAGCGACCTACCAAGACCTCATTGCCTCCATGCCACGACTAGTAGCGTGAGTTACCGTGCCAAAGTGGAACATACCGGCTACTATTAAGGTGATGGAAATGGTCTGGTTGATCAGTGTTTATAGATAGTTCGTCGATTGTCAGGTGGAGAATCGCGACGTATTCTTACTGTTATCGATCTCGATGCTGTCAAGATATCGGTACCGGGAATTAAAAGACTATAATTTTAAGTTTAAGGTCTGATATTACCGGCGGATTGCAATGGCCTCGTTTTCGCTGAGGCGGGTTACTGATTCATCATAGTTCAGCCGATTTGCCACGAAATATTTATAAATTACGTTACCAGAGGTTCCGCGTAAATCCGTCTACTATTACGAAAAATAGCGACCAGGAAACTTCGGTTTATATATCTAGAGAGAGAAGACTTAATAAAATATTTCTTACTTACTTTCTGAAACATGACTACAGCTCATATTTTATGTTTGCTTTCAGTAATATTTTCCTATATGCTTCTGTCGGAACTGAATGAATTGCAAGTCCTAATGGATAAAAGATTTTTTTTATGTGAAATAATTACAATTTAACAATTTTCAGTCTTTTTCCCTAACCTCCACTGTGAAACATTTGCTTTTTGACAAATTTCATGATCTAGGTCAGCCGGAAGTAAGCTACACGTTTCGATGGCTGAGTTCGCGAGAACAGTATATGTGACACAAATGGACGAATCTTTAGAGTTTTTGTACGTAGACTCTTAAATTTTTTTACACCCACGAGGGAACATGGACATTAGCACGTGACATAAATTTCAGCTTGATACGTCTAGCTCTTCTCAAGAAAAAGGGTTCTCAACAGACGGACATTTACGCTAGATCTACATCTACACGGATATTACGCTAGCCAGAGTATGGTGCGTGGCAGGGAGTCGCTGTACCACTACTACTCATTTCCTTTCCTGTTCACCTGTTCACTCGCAAATAGAGCAAGGGAAAAAACGACTGTCTATATGCCTCCGTATGAGCCCTTATTTCTCGTATCTTATCTTCGTAGTCCTTACGCGCAATGTATGTTGGTGGCAGTAGAAACGTTCGGCAGTCATCTTCAAATGCTGGTTCTATAAATTTTCTCAACAGTGTTTCTCGAAAAGAGCGTCGCCTTTACTCCAGGCAATACCATTTGAGTTCCCGAAGCATCTCCGTAACACTTGCATGTTGTTGGAACTTACGGGCAACAAATCTAGCAGACAGAGCGACGGGCAACAAATGACAAAAAATATATTTTTTTCGTGTGTCACAATTAAAAATAAACAACTTTTGGATTTTTCCACATACTGTGAAATCTTGCCTCTTGCCAAATTTCATGATTCTAGCTCAATGCGAAGTACGTTATAGCCTTTGAAGTGCAAATTTGTATCAAAATATGTGACATAAATGCTCACATCTTTTGACTGAACTTACTTTTACACTGCCAAGGGACCATGGCGTTCCTATGTGACATAAATATTAACTAGATACGACTATCAATTTCTGAGAAGAAAGGGTCTTAACAGCCGGCAGACGGACTGACTGACAAACAACAAAGCGATCCTGTAAGGGTTCCTTTTCTTAAGAATGAGGTCCGGAGCCATTAAATTCAATCATGAATCAGGTTTGAACATCTTATACGACATGTAGACGACATATTGACTAATACAAAGATTTCCGCCCTCCAGGTTCCGGCATTGCTCACATCAGTTCATGAAGCCCACCGGACTGAGATTCCATCGCAGTTGTTTCAGCTGTACCAGTCCAATGTAGAAGACGTCACTACGAGCCCAAGAAAAAGGAACAGATGAGTCAGCGGACATATGTGGATTCATCATCTGCGAAAATAACGAAGACTCGTCGATCATCAGGGAAGCTGATGCTGAGCGTTTGTTGGGACTGACATCGTTTTCTGCTAACAGATAATGAGATTATGTAATCCGTCTTAGGAGCGTACTTCTAAAATGTCCGGACGAGATTACAGGTAAACGTCGAGAGGAACTGTTGCAAAAAAATGGCTCTGAGCACTATGGGACTTAACATCTGTGGACATCAGTCCCCTAGAACTTAGACCTACTTAAACCTAACTAACCTAAGGACATCACACACATCCATGCCCGAGGCAGGATTCGAACCTGCGACCGTAGCAGTTGCGCGGTTTCGGACTGTGCGCCTAGAACCGCTAGACCACCGCGGCCGGCGAACTGTTGCAGGTTGGTATCCAATGGGCGTTTTCGCTCCAGGACAACGCTCTAGCTCATTCTTCACGGGAGAATTACACGTGGAACTCCTTCATGCTTTCAAATTTTACCTCCCCCCCTCCAGCCACAAGTCCTATCCGTCCGCCCATAATCTCTGCACATCATATCAAGACTCTGCCTCCTTCCTCATTTGAAGAAGCCATTCTGTGGCAAGGTTTTCGTTAATGTCGGGGAGGTTACCTCTGAGCGCTGAACGTTTCCTGAACAGTTAAAATTAATACTTCTATAATAAAGATGTCGGCCATGTTATTCATCGTCGGGAAAGACGTGTCACATAGCAGGGTGAATATGTAGAGGAGGACTATCGTCATCACCGGTTCTAATGGTCTGTCATGGCTATCTAATTTTATTAATGCGAGAAGTGGCATGGCTGCAAGGAGAGGAAAGAAACTTTAAGAGTCGATCTTACTAGCAACCTCCTGAGGAGACGGTGCTGCTATAATGGCTAGACGAGGAGAAGCACTGTCTCGCACTTGTCTCCTGTTGTGAATGAGTCCGTACAGTCGCAACAAGTACCAGCTAGATTTTCTGTGTATCAGACTACAAAGATAAAAAAGATCTATCTCGCACTTGGGTCACACTGTAGTTTAAGTATTCCATTGTGTACTGTCGGAACGAGATGCAAGCAGAACACTCTTCTCTGACAGCGAAACTTAGGGAGTTGTTGCTGGAAAGGACTGACACATAAAACGGTAGGGTGTACTCATTGATTTCCAAAGACATAAACACACCGCAAGACATCTCTTGTTCACTTTCTATGGAGCCTGTAATACCTTTTTTCGGATTGTTTTTGTATCTGTATCGATATTTCTATGTCAGTTTGTAGTGCTGCTTATCTACAATGTTGTATCTGTCATGGAAATTATTTGGCTATGTATACATATATCAGTTATGTGAATTTTTAGAACGATGTTTAAACTGAGCTTGTGGATTTAAATAACTTCTGGAATGAAACATCGTGACAGAATAAAACTGTGTGCCGGACTGAGACTCGAAATCGGGACCTTTGCCTTTCGCGGGCAAGTGCTCTACCATCCGAGCTACCCAAGCACGACTCATGGCAGGTCCTCACAGCTTTGTTTCTGCCACTATCTCGTCTCCTACCTTCCAAACTTAGTTCTGCAAGGTTCGCAGAAGAGCTTATGTGAACTTTGGAAAGTAGGAGACGAGATACTGGCAGAAGTAAAGCTGTGAGGGGGGGGCGTGAGTCGTGCTTGGGTAGCTCAGATGGTAGAACACTTGCTCGCAAAAGGCAAAGGTCCCGAGTTCGAGTCTCGGTCCGACACACCATTTTAATCTGCCAGGAAGTTTCATATCAGCGTACACTCCGCTGCAGAGTGAAATCTCATTCTGGGAACTTCTGGAATGGTTCTCATATAAGGTACTGTAAACGACTTAGTCCACAGTTACGTAACGTAGGGTTCAGTCTGCCTTCGGCAGGGCAACAGAGCGGACGCGTACGTGTTGACTTCGTGCGGCGCGCGAGCTCACCTTGTTTACTTTCTGACGGCCGTTGCTTAAGTGCCGGCTTACCTTGTACGATCCATGGCGAACCGTTACCGTAAATCAACACTCCGATTTACTTTCTGCAACGATTATGCCAGACCCAAAGCACTTGAGGTGGAGCGTTTTCTGCGAGAGGAAGTGAAGATCCCGGCGACCGATATTATCGGCATACATTTGTCCATCGTGAGCAGCACGGTCTATGTGAAAATCATTAACGACGCGGCGTGCGAACACATACTACGTGAGACCAAACAGGGGCTCCGCTTCTGTCACGCTGATGGCAATGTTGGGGAGGTAACCGTCGACTACGCAGGCTTAGGTATGCGAACGATACGCATCTTCGAATTGCCATTCGAACTTCCAGCTGAGGAAGTCGTCGCGGCACTACGCCCATACGGCACAGTCCACGGCCACACTGCGGAGAAGTGGACACAGTTTCGGACGTATCCTGTCCTAAACGGGGTCCGACAGGTCACCATTGATCTCCGAAGCCACGTCCCGTCCTACTTACAGATCGGCGGATGCCGTGCCATAATTATATACGATGGCCAGCCTCGGACCTGTTCCGGGTGCGGCAAGGAGGGCCACATTAGATCCGAATGCCTACAACGGCGTATTACGCAACTTCCAGCTGCCGAAAAACCACCCACGTCGCAACCTACAGTGCTACCGGTGACCTATGCCGCTGCTCTGGCTTCTTCTACCACTTTGCAACGTCGCCCGGTCACCACAAACGACGCCACCAGCGAGCCCGACCAGACACCGACGGAGAGCGCCTCGGACGACCCGCCGCCTCGGCCGGCCATTGACGCCGCTCCGAAGATGCCGACGCAACCGGACGCTGACCCTGATCTCGGAAACACGATGGAGATCGACTCGCTCATCGTTCCTACAGCGGCCTTTCTGCCAGAACGACGCGACTCCCTTCCGTCGTCGGACACGGAGGGTCGCACAAGGAAACAACGTTCCCCGAAACGTCGCAAGCGAAGACGTCGCACCGTTTCCGGCCAAGAGGAGACTTTACAAGTCGAGGAGGACGTACCCGTCGACCAGCACGAGGCCTCAGAACCCGCTACTGCTGACGAAGACGTAATGAGCGCGGATACATCTATCGGTGTGCCTGCGCCCCGTGCTGACGCTGAACTAAATCATGAACGTCTCACAGGCGACACTACACCACGCACAATTACAACATCTTCTGGAGACAAAATGGACGATACACCAGTTTCCGCTTCCACGGCGTGGCACGAGGAGGAGGTCACGGAGCAGGAGCCGTTACGGGACCCTGCGCCGTCACGGCTGCACCACTAATCATACTCTCCCCAGACTCCCCTGCAGCCCAGCGGGATAACGTTCCGCTGCGACGCCCACACCCTTGCGCGGACGGCGGAGTGGACCAGCCTCCAGCAATCCGACACCAGGCCTACCGGATAGCAACCATCAACACCAACAACATCCGTTCCAGGGTGAAAATCCGCCTTCTGCAGGAGATGTTCTGGGCTTCGGATATTGATTTCGCCCTTCTGCAGGAAGTTCACTTGGCTAGTCTCCCGGATATTAATGGCTATACCGCCCACGCCTCCGCGAGTGATCCTATGGGCCGCGGGGTGGCCATCTACGTCCGCCACGGGATTTCTGTGACCGAGGTCGCCTTCCTTCCATCAGCTCGGGGCATGGCACTCACTGCCATGGGGACACGCATCATTAATGTCTACGCTCCCTCAGGCACCGACCGACGGCATGAAAGAGCCCAGTTTTATTCCGAGGAAATCGCTCCCCTGTTTTTAGGGCGTTATGACCATCGCCTACTAGGAGGTGACTTTAACTGCGTTCTGCATCCTAAAGATCAGATTCCCCACTATACTACATGCCAGGAGCTACGTATAGTGGTGCGAGACCTCCTGCTTCACGATACCTGGGAAGTTCAACACGGCGACCTTCCTGGCCATACCTTTCTTACAAGTCATTCCGCAAGCCGACTAGACAGGATATACGTCTCACAAACTCTTAGATCTGCGATACGAGGCGCCGAACGCTGGCCGCTGGCCTTTTCCGACCATTGCTCTTACATCTGTACGGTCCTCCTTCCGCCGCAATCAGTATGGCGCAGCCGTGCGCCATGGAAACTCAATACCTCACACTTGCATGACCTGGCGTGTCGCCAACAAGTCACTGAAACGTGGACAGCCTGCGAACGACGCCTTCCCCGCTACCACTCGACATTGACATGGTGGTTGGACTGCGCCAAGCCGGCGATCCGGAGGACACTGATGAGATACGGGAAGGACATGGCCGACTGGCATCGCACCACTGTTGACTTCTATTACGCGATTCTCCGAGATCTGGATGCTCAACCGCCAACCCCGGACAACCAGTTGGAACGGCAAAGAACTAAGGCGAAGATAATTGCGCTGGCATGCCGGAAATTGCAAGGAGTCGTGATACGGACGCGGCGCCACGATCACGCGGATTTAGAAATTCCATCCATGCATGATATAGTGTCCGACAAACGAAGGCGTCGTCGGCAGATCATCAGCACTCTGACCACGCCTCATGGAACGCAGGTGACCACTCAGAATGACATCGTCCGCGCATTCGTCGAGCACTGCCGTCGTACTTATAGTGATGACGCCGCTGAAACTGCAGCAGACGACTCCATTTTGAATTACGTCACGCGAACCCTCCCCCACACGGAGGCGGATGCTTTGACAGTGGCGGTCACGCTAGACGAAGTCAACAACGCAATGGCCAAGGGTGCAGTCAACAGATCGCCCGGCATTGCCGGCTTACCGATTGAATTTTACCGTACCTTTCGGGACCTCATGGCCCCACGGTGGACGACTATGTATCAAGAGCTGATGGCATCTGACCAAGCAATCCCACCCGCCTTTGCTGAGGGCATCATTATACCAGTCCACAAACCAGCCCGTGGTTCGATGGTCACGAGTTACCGACCGCTCACCCTCCTCAATGCCGATTACAAGATTTTCGCGCGCTTACTGGCAATGCGGCTCCGACCTACACTCCCTCATATCCTCTCGCCAGAGCAAACGACGCCTGGCGGACAGGTTAACATACAGACTGCCACAGGGGAATGCCGCGACTTAATTGCGATAGCGGCGGCCTGCAGGCTCCGGGCAGCGGTCGTCGCTATAGACTTCGACAGCGCCTTCGATAAAGTGCGTCATCGTTTCCTGTTTTCGGTGGCAGCCCGAATGGGCATCCCCCCTCCGTTTCTCGACGTCATCCGGCGTCTTTACGACAGTGCCAGTTCACGTGTCCAAGTCAATGGACGTATAGCAGGGACGGTACCTATCTGCCGTTCGATACGGCAGGGGTGCCCCCTCTCTATCCTCCTGTATGCTATTGCGCTTGAGCCCCTTATTGGGGGCTTGACGACCAAGCTCTCTGGCCTCACCCTACGCCAACACACTTTTCGCTGTCGGGCGTATGCTGATGACCTCCTCCTCCTCATTCGCTCCGGCTCTGAGATTCGGGATGTCATCGAATTGATTACCCGTTATGGGGCTGCCGCTGGCAGTGCCATGAATGTCGCCAAATCTTCTGCAATGCACATTGGACGCGGCCTCCAGGAGGGTGAAGTGGCACCACTGCCGCTTGTGCGGACTTTCCGGTACCTGGGCATTACCTTTACCCCCACGGTCACACGCACGGCGGCAACGAATTTCCGTCGCCTGTTACACGTCATCCGCAACGACGTCCACCAGAACCTCTTGCGCCGCCAGGACACACTTCAACGGGTTGCGTTTATTAATCTTTATGTGGCGTCAAAATTGGTTCACATCGCGCAAGTTCTCCCTCTGCCAACTGCAATTGGGCGCAACATTCAGGCGGCTTTTGGCTATTATCTCACGGCTGGTTCAATGTTTAAAGTTCGTTATGAGACATTTACCCTGCCCTCACGGTATGGTGGCGTCGGGCTCGTCAATGTCCGTATGCGAGCTGCAGCCTTGTACATGAGTACCATGAGAAAACAGTGGATGGGCCAGGGTACATCTCTAACACGCAGCTTGCTTGAGGTCCTCCTACCTGCTTCCACCACACCACCAGTGTCTGTCGGCCATATCGTGCCTCATATGTCCCATATTTCGACCTTTTTCGTCGACTACAGTTACATACATACCAGTCTCCCAGATACACGCCCCCCTAGGACTACGGATTTTTACAGCCTGTTGCTGCGCTGTGTTCCCCAGAATGTGATGGAGACCAAACACCCCTCCATCCAGTGGCCCATTGTGTGGACTACCGTCCACCAGCCCTTCCTCCCTACGAACGTCCGGGCACTGTGGTACCACATAGTCAACAGGAAATTTGCCACGAAGCAACGCCTGCACAACATTGGCTTGTCAGAATCCCCTCTTTGTCTCCTTTGCCAGCAACTGGACACTGATGAACACCGTCTGACATGCGCCTCATCGCAAGATGTATGGCGCTTCGTGCAGCAAATCATTGCCTGCTATCTCCGGGTGCCACCAGACACAGTCGAACGTCGAATGTTTCTATACCCGGAGGACCGACATTTTCCCGCCGTCAAATGTCATGCTATTACGTGGGTCAAAGGGTGGGCGGTCGCTTATCTCTTTAATGAGGGACCTAAATCCCGGCTCGACTTCTGGACCTATTTACGAACAGCCCATGCAGCTCTCGAAAACACGCCACGTTACCGAGCATTATTTGCTAATTATCTTCGAGCGGTCTTTGTTACACCTCCACTGAGTTGAGGGGTGCCTGGCACAGAGGGCACCCACCCCTCCTCCCCCGGCGGTGTCTGATTTTCAACCGCCTACGATCTATTCTACTTCTGACCTCCACAGATGGGAGAGCGCGTCGCAGATTGCGCGGATTCTATTTCTTTTTGCTTTTCCTTTTTCCTTTCTTTTTCTTTACCCAGAATTTATATTTCTTTTCTCTTTCGTATATGTGTTCCCATAACTTCATGCTATTAGAGAATATTACAAAAACACATGCAAATAAATAAATAACAACGCCTTCCACTACTGTTGATTCCTGTTTCTCCCACTTCCCTAAGCACCACAGGCTCGGTGGTGGTGAGGGGGACACTGTGGCCAGGCCTCAGGTTTCGACCCCTGCCCACTTTGCTCCCCGAGCCCCCACCGGTCCACTACTTACAAAAAAAAAAAAAAAAAAAAAAAAAAAAAAAAAAAAAAAAAAAAAAAAAAAAAAAAGATGCTAGAACACTTGCTCGCAAAAGGCAAAGGTCCCGAGTTCGAGTCTCGGTCCGACACACCATTTTAATCTGCCAGGAAGTTTCATATCAGCGTACACTCCGCTGCAGAGTGAAATCTCATTCTGGGAACTTCTGGAATGGTTCTCATATAAGGTACTGTAAACGACTTAGTCCACAGTTACGTAACGTAGGGTTGAATATAAAAGATGTAGGGGAGCCCCGCAACCACGGAAGTAGCCCGATCGAGTGGAAAAGGTGTGGTTCGCGTGCAAGTGGAAGCTCGTCCATTGTGACGGGTGAGGAGTCTGAGCTGAGTAGTCCTGTGGTTAACAGTTCGCTAGCAGTAGCGGATCATTGTGGCTTATATTCTTGTTGTTTTGATGAGAGGGGAGCTTAAAAGCAGTGTTTATGGGCCTCGGATGATGCATTTGCTGTTACTATTATCATAGCATGGTTTTTGGCTCTGTGAAAATATAATTCCGATGCCAAGAAGGTGTGTAATAGGACGAGGCCAACAATACTGCCGTGACTGCAACCCCGCCAGGTTAACAACCTCTGAAAATTACACCACCAGTACCATCAGACTTCCACTAAATCGTTTATATTTGGCACTCTGTAAATGGACCAGGTGTAAGTAGGCTGTTTATGTTTCCGTATTGGCAACGTTACGTAGCGCTCTGTATGAAAATCACTGGCTGTGCTGTGTGCAGTCTGTGGCTAGTTTGCATTGTTGTCTGCCATTGTAGTGTTGGGCAGCTGGATGTGAACAGCGCGTAGCGTTGCGCAGTTGGAGGTGAGCCGCCAGCAGTGTAGGATGTGGGGAGAGAAATAGGAGTTTTGAGATTTGTAAGACTGGATGTCATGAACTGCTATGTATATTATGATTTTTCAACACTATTAAGGTAAATACATTGTTTGTTCTCTATTACAATCTTTCATTTGCTAACTATGCCTATCAGTAGTTAGTGCCTTCCGTAATTTGAATCTTTTATTTAGCTGGCAGTAGTGGCGCTCGCTGTATTGCAGTAGTTCGAGTAACGAAGATTTTTGTGAGGTAAGTGATTTGTGAAAGGTATAGGTTAATGTAAGTCAGGGCCATTCTTTTGTAGGGATTATTGAAAGTCAGACTGCGTTGCGCTAAAAATATTGTGTGTCAGTTTAAGGACAGTCATGTATAATTGTTCAAAGGGGACGTTTCACAGGTATTTGTGAAATTTGGTCGATATTAATAATAATCGCGGTGGTGGTAAATACTCTATCTAACACCCGTGATTATCCCAAATCACAAATCTGGACAGGAATCCTATCCTAATGAATTCAATTCCGAGTGTCCTAAATTATTATCGAAAGGCTTATTCGGCAGCTGCAAATTTAGTTCTGCGTGCGTTCTAATGTGTGGATTTATAGTGTGTAAAGTTCAGTCTTGTAGTTTGAGAAATACTCCATTTCCTGTTCATTTTTTTAAATCAATCTGCAGCCATTTTCTTAAATAATTTGCCTTACTTGAAAAGCTGCCTGAAAATAGTACAGTTGATCCGAAGTGAAAAAGATTATTAATTCTTGCATTGATGCACTTTGATCAGAATTACGAAGTTTTATCAGTGTTCATTCCGAGTGTGAGTGTTTAAATTGAATTTAATGTTGTGTTGGCATTTGCAGAGCCAACCATATTTTGAGTAGGTTAAAAGACTATTTTGAAAAGTACAGTCTTAGACAGTAAAACTGACCGCCGGCCGACCGCCACAGAGACTAAGTCCGAGTCATTCACTTAAGGTGGCCAATAAAACTGACCGTCCCTGACAACTGTAAGTCCGGCCATATGCACAATCTGGCAACACTGTAAGATGTGGGAGTGTCAGGAGGAAGTGTTGTCTACTTCCGAGACGTTCTCGGACTACGTGAGCCCGTGGTCTAGTGGCAAGCGCCGTGCGTTCTAACCTTATAGTCGCATGTTCGCGTCCAACTGTAATTTTTTTTTTACCACAGTCGGTCTAAAGTTATGAGTCTGACTGAACATCGAAGATAATTCGCTTAACATTCTACCCACCAGCAATAACAAGTATTCCAGAAACAATTCCGCAGGACAGCTCGTGGCTGCGTCGCAACAGCTTACGCTCGAGCGTTTCCTCGCGCCGAAGCGGCTACCGGCCACCGGCCAGACGCCACCCGCCGCCTGAAATCCGGCGCCGCCCAGGTGAACGCGGCGCGACGCTGTCAGTGTGTGTATCAACTGTCATTTTCGAATTTGAAGTTCTAGTTATCATCTTGCAGTTAAGCATTGGATTTTGCATACTTGAAAATCATGAACTACAGTTAAGCATTGTAAAATTGAGTCGCAAGTGGAAATAGGTGTAACATCTGCAACACAACGTTTACTTTTGGTATAACAGAGGGGTGAATGCAGAGGAGGCAGCTAGGAAGATTTGAATTGTGTATGGAGCGAGTGGTGTTGGGAAAAATACGCCAGAAAAAGATATTCTTGTTTCAACAAAGATTGTTCTGGCATGAATGATTTTCCACATTAAGGAAGTCTCGACTACTGATATATGTGATAGATTACCATTTTACCATCATGCGACATTTGCATTCAACAGGCAAAGTTCAGAAGTCTGTTGTAGGAGTACTGCATGCTCTAATTCGAAACAACAAAAATCAACGGAGTGACTATTATTGAACGTCATCAGGTCGCTCATTGAGCATTCGTATGCAGTACTGTTACTGGTGACGTGTTATGATGCCTTTATTGTTAACTTCCTAAGAAGAAATGAAAGGCTGAGCCCCTCCAAAAGACATAAACTCGAGCAAAGAGTAATGTGAACATAATATTTTATCGGGAGGACGACGGTTCAATCCCGTCTCCAACCATCCTGATTCAGGTTTTCCGTGGTTTCCCTAAATCGTTTCAGGCAAATGCCGGGATGGTTCCTTCGAAAGGGCACGGCCTCTTTCCTTCCCAATCCTTCCGTAACCCGGGCTTGCGCTCCGTCTCTAATGGCCTCGTTGTCGACGGAACGTTAAACATTAACCACCACCACCACCATAATATTTTACATCTGATAGCTCAAAAAGTGTGTTTTGGGCTACGAATTCTGCCCCAAGGGCAGTATGCAACACAGCTGGAAAATGTTGCAATCAACTGAGACACCTTTCGGTCTCAGCGTAAGAAAATCGAGCAACACAACTACATCACATGTGCTACTGCATGATAACGCACTTCTTGATTTGAGAAACAAAACTATCCAGGAGATTGTAATTAAAGTCGTCTCTCAGGCACTTGTAATGATAGAGAAGTCCTCTCTCAAGCACTTGTCCCTCTCGTCATATATTCGTAAAGATTTACCTTTCCCGCTCTTGATCGATCATTTCTAGAAGAAAATACTCTTAAAACTACTCTGGTATAATGATATCGTTGGAACCAGTAGGTGTCTACTGGCGTAGAATTTGTAAACAACTTTAGCATTGTCTGATCGTTTTAGATATCGCGAAAGAAAATTCTTTTGCTGATTATTTCTCTTTGATGATTACTGTTGCGTTTAGTAAACTAATGGAAAATTCAATTAAAATATTCACTGTACTAATACAAATTAAATTCAGCTTACTACAGAAACATCACGACGGCAGACTATGTTAATAAAGCATTAAGTATCTGTAAGACGATTGAGACTATTTTAATACGAATTAGTAGGACATTACCGACTTTTGACTTCGAAAAGATCCGTATTTACTTCATTTCCTGTATCATCCGCAATTATTATGAAAAGTGGCATTTCATAGATATAATTATGTATTCACAACAACAAAAAATATGTCGTCATTATGAATTTGGCAGTACCGTAAGGTTTTCGCTCTGACACTAAGGGTTACTGAAAGTAGCAAGGCGCGTTGTCTTACGATCCCCTTATTGCGTTTGTATCTGCCTGCATGTAGCTCTGCCACAAAAGAATTAAAAATCTGGCTTTCAGCGAGTCTCGAAAGGCGAACGAAAACAGCTTGCTCCTGGTAGCCAACCATGTTTCTTGGGAACAGGCTACTTCCTAAAGTGTGAAGACATTCTTTTGTGGTTGAATTGTTGGCAAATGTCAGTCAGACGTGTGCCGTTGGTCTAAGCGTTTCGGTGTGTTGAATTTGTACCAATGATTTTTCTACAGGTTTTTTCTGTCCCAAATTGAGAGTTGAAGTCTCCCATTAGTATTTTCACGTCATCTCGGTGAATTTTGCTCATAGTATTTTCGAGTGTGTTCCACAATTTTTCAACATTTTCGGTGTTTTCCTTATTTTCGATGTTGGTGGGGGCATGTGCATTTATGAGTGTATATTTTTTATAGGGGCTCTGAATGAGCAAAGTCATAACTCGATTGTTAATGGCTGTGATTTCTTCGACAGAGTTGTTGATAGATCTGTGTTCGAGAAATGCAATGCCGAAGATTGGTGCGAGTTTCACTACCTTTTGTTGTATTTTGAAGATGCCGTGGTTTCCGTAATGAAAGTTTTAATTGCCAATTAATCGTGGTTCTTGAAGAGCAAGGATGAGAATTTTTTGGCGGACGATTTCTTTTGTGAGATTATTTAGGTTTCTTGTTTGGATCAATGTATCGATGTTTAGTTTTCAAATGAATGTTTTCTGCTTGTAGGGAAATTTGCCAGAGATCTTCGATATTCTCTGCCGTGCTAACCTGGACTGCCCAGAGTGCGAAAATCCAACTGCCGCCTATCGGTGGCCAAGTTGTGTACTACCTGGGGTAAAGTTAGCTTTGCTTGCATAGTTCATGTTTTCTTATGTTTCATTGGTTTGGCCTGGGTGATACCAGGACCGGACAGGACCAGAGGGTGTTGAAGCCTTTGGAAGCAAATATTTTCAGCCAAGCTCATTAAGCTAACAGACTGTGACCAGAGTAGCGGTGATTTTCACTCAGATGTGTCTGGATTTTGGGTTCAACTGAGTGAGTAGCCGTTCAGGACTGTGTTAGTATTTGGTTCACCACAAGTATTTGATTTCCTCAGTACCACCCATATGGGGGAGGGTTTCCCCTATCGGCCACACGGGATTTTTATTATTATTATTATTGTCATTATGTCATCAGCAAATCCGATATGGTGTATCTTCCCTCCAGTGAAATAGATGCGTATTGTTCGATTCAGTATTTCCATCACATAAATATGGGTTATAATCACGTTACATTGCTGCTAGTAGACATATTTCTCACTTTGTCTTACAAAGGGAGGCCGCCAATTGTGAAATTCAGATTCGATTCATACTGCGCATAATAAATGCTCATGGCCAGAGGTGTAATGTGGCAAAGCACCAAGATGCACTTCTCAGCCGTTGTCGAGAAAATCGACAGTTAAAAGAAACCGTTGGCGTGAAATACTCTCTACGATTAACAGTTTTCGTCAGCGTCGTGGCACAGCGGTAAGCGCTCGGGTTCATAATCCAAAGGTCGCCGGATCGAATCTCGCGCCATGCAATTTTCTTTTTATAATTAGTTTTTTGTAATTCAAATATATATATATATATATATATATATATATATATTTTCCGTTTGTTTAACAGGGTGTACCAAAGCTCTCCCGTCCACACTGATTTTCGACGATGTTATAAGTTGCGCTAGGGACCGCATCTAACTTCTTTCGAAGTTAGCAGGCAACTACGCTAGTTATGCGGCGGCTCGTTTCGGCCCATTCAACGTCTGTTCTTCAAGTGTAACGAGCGAGTAACGGAGTTTATATTTCATGCCTGCCACAGCAAATTTGTGTTCGTGGGGGTCTCTATTCTAATTCGAACGTTTGACTTACGCTATACGTATTCGTTTCGGAATATCGTTTCTACGTCTTCCGTTAACTATACGTGGTTAACACTACGAAGACAATTAATAACATTTGTGAAATACAACTTTGTTTACGGAAAGCGCAGTGGTTAGCACACTGGACTCGCATTCGGGAGGACGACGGTTCAATCCCGTCTCCAGCCATACTGATTTAGGTTTTCCGTGATTTCCCTAGATCGTTTCAGGCAAATGCCGGGATGGTTCCTTTGAAAGGGCACGGCCGATTTCCTTCCCCATCCTTTCTTAACCCGAGCTTGCGCTCCGTCTCTAATGACCTCGTTGTCTACGGGACGTTAAAAAACACTAACCTAACCTAATCTAACAAAAAACAAATACTAAAAAAATAGGTTGCATGGCGCGAGATTCGATCCGGCGACCTTTGGATTACGAACCCGAGCACTCACCGCTGCACCACGACGCTGTAGAAATTTATTAATCGTAGAGAGTATTTCACCGCAACGGTTTCTTTTAACTGCCGATTTACTCGACAATGGCTGAGATGTGCATCTTGGTGCTTTGCCACATTACACCTCTGGCCATGAGCTTTTATTATGCGCAGAATGAATCGAATCTGAATTTCACAATTGGCGGCCTCCCCTTGTTAGACAGTTGCTAGCTGTTACTCCATCATAGGAATTTATGTGCATAGCATTGTTGCAATACAGACGTTCAAATTATCCGATTTCTGTAATTTCATTTCGGCACAAGATCGTCCTAATCGGATTCAGCCAGTCAGTCTTAATGTGGCTATCCGACTACGACTCTCATCATATGATAGACTGGGTGAAGCACATTCTTAATCGGACTGTTGAATCCAGATCACTTATCTATGACAGGGAATGAATTCTTAAACACTGTGGAAAATAATAATCCAATGTGCTTATTACAAATACGTTATTTAAATATAAATATATGAACTAAGGACATAAAAATGTATTTACAGGAGGGGAGACCCATCCATCATAGTAGAGCAGTGCGAGATTGGTTTCAGGGCCAAGAGAGGATAAAGCTGTTGCCGTTTGTTCCACGATCACCGAACATCTACCAGATAGAGAATATGTGGGCAGAGGTAACAAGGTCATTGCCATGTGTCCCTACAAATGCAAACGACCTTTGGACGAATATAGAAAACGTATGGTGGGAAGTAAACAATCACGCTACACTGTCGACGACTTAATGAAATCAATTCCCCTACGCCCTCGAGAAATCTTACGTAATAATCGTGGGTGGGTTGGTTACTGAAAGTATACTCGTCCACAAAGCCCCTGTGGACAATTATCTGATAATCGGTCAAGCTTTGCTTTGTCGCAGCTCTTTAGCATACATCAAGTCCATTTACTTTCAGTCCCCTCCTTACAATTCTTGCAGTGCAAGGTAATTGAAAAATCTCATCCACTCGACGCCAACTGAAGAACTGACTGGTGCATGTGTTGTTCAACACACAGTAGTTGTCATCCTCACTGGAATCAATGACTGTTTGTGTGTGAGTGTGTGTGTTTTCGTGTTAACGCACGATGTGAATCAATACTATTAACATTAGAGAGACAACCAACAATAAATATTGCATCAAATATGACTGTAAAGTATTTTAATGCGATGGGAAGCTACAAACTGAATTTTTACCCATCCCACGTCCTGCGTATTACGTTAAGTAAGATGTATAAACTCCATAGTATCGTTAGCAGAGACAGTGCGCTCTTATTGTCGAGGATCGCGAAAAGTGCAGCGATTGGCAGTGCCCAATGCCGCCGCGATTTGTTTATGTTGGCTGAGCGTGGACACTGCAGCAGACGCTTCGCCCTAAACAGAAAGAAATCACCTTGGCTCTGCCTGCAGTGAGCGGATATCACTGCCTGCGTGTTCATATAGTAACCAACGTGAGACTCTACTCACAGGTGCCATGGAGCAATTGCAACGGGTATCATGTCATTAGTCATCAGAATATTAACTAGTGATGAAACGTCCACTCTATTCGAATCCCAAGACAATAGTAACCTTCTCACAAAGGAATGTGAGGTGATATCAAAATTTATCCAACATACAAAAATTAACTGCAGGGCTTTCATGTATGCAGTAATAGCACACAAGGAAATATTATGTCTTGGAAGCGTATAATTCATTTCCTCTTCTCATATTAACGCCCTTGTTTTAATATGAAGTGAGAAAATAAACACGAAAAACTAAAGTTCCTGAGAAGCATATAAGTCATTTCCTCTTCTCATATCACAACTTTTGTTTTAGTATGAAGTAAAAAAATAAACAGTTTAGAGTTCTGAAGCATAATATGACACCAGATTCTTATCGTAGGCGCTATCGGAAACGCCAAAAGCAGGGAGCTGTCCATTCTTTTGTCCAACAGTCTGTTTCCTTTCATGTATTTATTACTCCCGCTAGGAGATTCTTATTTAAGGACTTGTGGGCATCAAGTTCTTCAGCAGAACAAGCCTTATGTTATTGTGCTAATTACGGTATGGAAAAAATGCAACAAAGACGAGTTCCGCTAGAGCAGTGAGGATATTTGCTCATGTGTGTATTCAGCAATGACTGCCAGCTGCCACAACACTTCACAGAATCCTTGCGGCAGGCAACACAACTGTGCGTGCACTTCAGACTTCACTCAGTGAGACGTCAGGAGATGGATGAAAACGTCAAATTAACGTCGCTTTCCGAGTCGTATTCAATCCAGAATGAGTTGTTATTAATGTAGTTGAGCGTTCTAGCAATTCCATTTTTATGATTCCCATATGAGTATTTCGATAGCCAAAAGAACCTGTTAGTGTGAAACTATCGGGAACTGCATTATATCAAACCGCAAGAACTTGAGACAATACGTGGACTCTTCTCTTCACTGGGTGACGTATTACTGTTGTTTAGCATTCTCTCTGTCCTAGTGTGAATCGCGTCTGGTGAATACGCTTTCGAGGTTTCGATCCGATTAAGACAGTAAATCACAAATAATTGTCGCAGTTATTAATATATGACATTTAGTTTGCATTCAGTGCATCGATGTATTACAAGTAATTGCACTCTAGCCTCTAAACCTGGTTACAGAAATGCGAATAAGACTCGTGGGCATATAATGAGGATCTTGCGGCCCTTGCCACCCGCAACTTTGAGATGAAGCTATAGTCACTTCCGAAGTCACTCACAGAACATATCAGCTGGTATCCTTCCTGGCACTATAATTGAAACTTGGCAACAGCGCAGAATATGTTTGGCAGCTCTGTGACCGACGAGTTACTACCTTGATGGCACAGAACTATCCTGCTAAATTCACATGGTGTTATCGTGTCATTTCAATTGAATACCGTAAGTGATTTTCTCTTGAGACGTGACATAATGATATCAGTTAATGCTTTTGAGTCAACGAAAGTGGTTCCTCACGGGAAATACAACTACTCTCGTCTCTTATGATGCGATTTGTTTGCCATAGCGCCTACTGAGCGAGTAAGTACGTCAAAGAGGCCCCACCTGTTCGCTAGCTCGTAGGTAACGTACTTGCTTGTCAGGTGCGCGTTGGCTTTGTTCGCCTTTCGAGACTCGCTGAATGCAAAATTTTTAATTCTTTTGTAGCAGAACTACAAGCAGGCAGATACAAATTCAATGAGGGAATGGTAAGACAATGCTCTAGCAAAATTCGTCCTGGTACTTTTAGTAACCCTTAGGGTCAAAGCGAAAAACCTTACGGTACTGCCAAATCCATAATGCCACTTTTATTTTCTGCCGACTTACTTTTTTGTTGTTGTGAATACGTAATTTTATCTATGAACTGCCACATTTTCATAATACTTACGAAGCAAATCAATTGAGGTAACACTTCACCAACTTAGGAAGGTGGAAAAAGCACTACCCTTTCTGGATGCTGTCTGTATCTTCCTGGATGTCGAGGGGGTTCTAGTAATACGACCTTCGAGTAAATGGTTAGAGATGAAGAACCTAGTGGTGAATGAACTCATAGATGAGCTGAATGCGAGAGACTACTCTTGAAAAGAATAAGTAGACGATTTATTCACAGTAAGACTTAGAAAATTTGATAGTATTGTTAAACCTATGTGCACTGAACATTGTGAAAAAATATTTAAAGACAAGCTGCACGAAAATTGGTGTAGTATTATTTATGGGGAAGCATGTCCAGCACATATACTGAAAAATTATGTTTCTCGATGAAACTTTAGAGATGGCTGTAGTGTATCTAGAGGTAGCACTGGATGGAAAACTATTACGAACACCTCACATAATGAATATATTCCACTGCGAAATTTAATCTTATAAGCACTAGAAGCTGCTGTAGGGTAAACTGGGGCCTAAACCCAGTACGTACTGGATATACACCTCTGCAAAAATACCAATGATAATTTATTGTCATATAATATGAACAATGTCGAAAAGAAGGTGGCTGCTAGGAAGTCTGGCAAAGTGCAGAGACTGGCCTGCTTTCACAAACAGACGGAATTATCAGGACATCCACACTTGGGATGGATATTAGGCTAGACATGGCCGCCTTACACCTGTGGCTTAAAATGGAGGCCGCAGCAGGGACATAAAAGCTAAAAATTGTAAATAACTAGATATAGTTAGAATATACGGAATCCCAAATCAGTATGGCGATGGCTGGGGAAATACCGACTAACTATACAATAACCTCTAGCTGTTTCAATAAACCTTGCCATGTAACAGTTGGAAGCAGGGAGCAGTGAAAGAACGAAACACTACACCGTTCAGGAGACATAATATAGTGGTTTACTGACAGGTCGAAAACAAATGAAAGTACCGGGTCTGGTGTACTACCTAGAATCTCTTTAGGGAAGATGGCCACAGTATTACATGTTCAAATGTGTGTGAAATCTTATGAGACGTAACTGCTAAGGTCATCAGTCCCTAAGCTTACACACTACTTAACCTAAATTATCCTATGGACAAACACACACACCCATGCCTGAGGGAGGACTCGAACCTCCGCCGGGACCAGCCGCACAGTCCATGACTGTAACGCCCAAGACCGCTCGGCTAATCCGGCGCACAGTATTACATGACATCTTTTATCAGCATGTGCACGGAGGAGAATTAGAGTAGACCCTACAAAAATCGTAGCATCTACTTTTATTCAGACAGTCAAGCAGCTCTGAAATCTCTATCAGCCCCTGCGGCCGAAGGTCGTTGCAGAATGCCATGAAGCATTTTCTTTTGGACATGGCCGAAAGAACAGACACCACACATATATCCATATACAGAGTGTTTCAGGAGCAATATTAGATATTTTAGCAGGTGGGAGTACAGACGAATTGCATAAAAAAATTCCATATAAATGCGTCCACTTTTTATTGTGTACAGAGATACAGCTGTTAGTACGTAACCCTAACAAACTCAAAGCAAATTCAACGAGGACATTCAAAGTTGATTTTCAAAAATTCGCTCAGCAACTTCAATGCACATTTGACTTCTCTTGATAACACCACGTGTAGGTCGTCTTTGCGTTCTTTTATCAGGGCTGCACTATTCATAATCCGAACGATCAGATTGGTTCTTGGGTTTACTTTGTCTTTGTATACTTCGCCTTTAACCATCCCCGCAGGCAAAAATCGAAAGAGAGAAGGTCTGGGGACCATGAAGGCCAAGAAAAGTGCCCATATCTACTGATCCATCTTGCAGGAAATGTTAGGTTTGGATAATGTGTCACCTGACGACTGGAATGTGCAGGAGCCCCGTCATGCTGGAGGAACATACCCATTCTTGTAGCCAAATGAACCTCTTCCAGTGACGCTGGAAGCTCATTTTCAAGGAAGTGTAGACAACTGGGTCCTGTAAGGACCAACATACGAAACGAAAATGCATTGAACCCAGCTATCTGTATGTTCAATAAAAATTGGACGCATGTTATATGTCATTATTTCAACAATTTGTCTACACTACCGTCTCCTAGAATATTTACTATTCCTCCTGCAACATCCTGTATAATTATTTGGGTCTCCACGGGTCATCGAAAGTTTTCAGTGCTAGACGTACGACACCGTCCGACCTTCGCGGGAATACAGTGTGGACGCAAGCTAGTGGAACAATGACCGGGGGGTACCGCGAATGTGGTATGCGACAAAAATGGAAATTCGCGTCTGACGAGGAGCGTGTGTTGATAGGTGCTGCAGGGACGTTGACTGCTGTCTCATCATAGTGTCCACCGTCGGAGGTTCGAATCCTCCCTCCGGCAAGGGTGTGTGTGTTGTCCATAGCGTAAGTTAGTTTAAGTTAGAATAAGTAATGTGTAAGCTTAGGGACCGATGACTTAAGCAGCTTGGTCTCATAGGTTCTTACCACAAATTTACAAAATTTTAATACCAAAATACTGCATCTCGGTTCTTACAATAGTGCAATAGATGCGCAATAGTTAGATGTAACTGAAGAGAGTCTCCAACTCCGACTGAGGTTAAGGGCGAATCCCAAACGCATGGCCACTAACAACTGGGAGCGGAATGTCGTACGAACCTTGTTGAAGGACCATGACAGGACCGGATCTTCGACCCCTGCCCTCTTTGCCTCCGCCTACCTGGTGCTGAAAGTCTTCTCAAACATTAAAAAAAAAAAAAAAAGTCCAGTGATCAGAACGTCTGTCTAGAAAATAGGAGGTCTGGGTTCGAAGCCCAGTCGATCACAAATTTTCATCTGCCGTCGTTGCTGTATTTCAACGCGCTGTGACAGTGTGGTCGTCGGTCCTTCGATATTTAAGATGCAATTGTTTTTTGAGGCAATTGTCTTGCCATTAATGTAACAGGACTTCAACGGCATCCAACCCTTAGTCATACCTTTGTGCCGGCGTTAACCCATGACATATACATGCGAATTAGATTTTAGTTCATATTTAGTCAAATAATGAATGATCAGTATACAAGTATGCAGGCCGGGGTGACCGAGCGGTTCCAGGCGCTACAGTCTGGAACCGCGGGACCGCTACGGTCGCAGGTTCGAATCCTGTCTCGGGCATGGATGTGTCTGGTGTCCTTAGGTTAGTTAGGTTTAAGAAGTTCTAAGTTCTAGCGGACTGATAACCTCAGAAGTTAAGCCCCATAGCGCTCAGAGCCATTTGAACCATTTCTGAAGTATACGAGTATTTATGCACAGTACAAGCAGGATTGCAGCGAACTGATCACTTAACCAGCGCAACATGGAGTACCTGTGTAATGAGTCATTCCAGTTGCATAGCTGAGGGTAAGATTTGTTAAGCATTTCATTGCAGAATTAATGTAATACCCGCACGATAATCTCTGCAGTCATACTGTATTAGTAGCATGCGATTTGAGTACTATGTTCGTTGAATCGCATTACTCAAGCTGAGGCCAAATAAAGACAAGCGATGACCCCACAACACTATCTTTACTTAAGTAGGTAGTCAGCGCTAAATTATGTGCGCCACCATTAACGTTACTGTAAGCGGTTTGACAGCATAACACCACCACAACTACTGACAACCTGAACCATTATCATCACGCAGTTGTGACTCTCAGTGATTACAGATTACTGATGTTTGTCAAGAATAGCGGAAAGCGCCTCTGAAGTTCCATTTGCATTACGACTAGGACGGAGAGAATGCTAAATAACAGTAATAGGTCACCCAGCGAAGAGAAGAGTCTATGTATTGTCTCAAGTTCTTGCAGTTTGATATAATGCAGTTCCCGATAGTTTCACACTAACGGGTTCTTTTGGCTATCGAAATACTCATATGGGAATCATAAAAGTGGAATTGCTAGAACGCTCAACTACCTTAATAACACCTCATTCTGGATTGAATACGACTCGGAAAGCGACGTTAATTTGACGTTTTCATCCATCTCCTGACGTCTCACTGAATGAAGTCTGAAGTGTACGCACAGTTGTGTTGCCTGCGCAAGGATTCTGTGAAGTGTTGTGGCAGCTGGCAGTCATTGCTGAATACACACATGTGCAAATATCCTCACTGCTCTAGCGGAACTCGTCTTTGTTGCATTTTTTCCATACCGTAATTAGCACAATAACATAAGGCTTGTTCTGCTGAAGAACTTGATGCCCACAAGTCCTTAAATAAGAATCTCCTAGCGGGAGTAATAAATACATGAAAGGAAACAGACTGTTGGACAAAAGAATGGACAGCTCCCTGCTTTTGGCGTTTCCGATAGCGCCTACGATAAGAATCTGGTGTCATATTATGCTTCAGAACTCTAAACTGTTTATTTTTTTACTTCATACTAAAACAAAAGTTGTGATATGAGAAGAGGAAATGACTTATATGCTTCTCAGGAACTTTAGTTTTTCGTGTTTATTTTCTCACTTCATATTAAAACAAGGGCGTTAATATGAGAAGAGGAAATGAATTATACGCTTCCAAGACATAATATTTCCTTGTGTGCTATTACTGCATACATGAAAGCCCTGCAGTTAATTTTTGTATGTTGGATAAATTTTGATATCACCTCACATTCCTTTGTGAGAAGGTTACTATTGTCTTGGGATTCGAATAGAGTGGACGTTTCATCACTAGTTAATATTCTGATGACTAATGACATGATACCCGTTGCAATTGCTCCATGGCACCTGTGAGTAGAATCTCACGTTGGTTACTATATGAACACGCAGGCAGTGATATCCGCTCACTGCAGTCAGAGCCAAGGTGATTTCTTTCTGTTTAGGGCGAAGCGTCTGCTGCAGTGTCCACGCTCAGCCAACATAAACACATATTCTCTATCTGGTTGATGTTCGGTGATCGTGGAACAAACGGCAACAGCTTTATCCTCTCTTGGCCCTGAAATCAATCTCGCACTGCTCTACTACGATGGATGGGTCTCCGCTCCTGTAAATACATTTTTATGTCGTTACGTCATATATTTATATTTAAATAACGTATTTGTAACAAGCACATTGGATTATTATTTTCCACAGTGTTTAAGAATTCATTCCCTGTCATAGATAAGTGATCTGGATTCAACAGTCCGATTAAAAATGTGCTTCACCCAGTCTATCATATGATGAGAGTCGTAGTCGGATGGCCACATTAAGACTGACAGGCTGAATCCGATTAGGACGATCTTGTGTCGAAATGATATTACAGAAATCGGATAATTTGAACGTCTGTATTGCAACAATGCTACGCACATAAATTCCTATGATGGAGTAACAGCTAGCAACTGTCTAAGAAAAAGTGAGAAATATGTCTACTAGCAGCAATGTAACGTGATTATAACCCATATTTATGTGATGGAAATACTGAATCGAATAATACGCATCTATTTCACTGGAGGGAAGATACACCATTTCGGATTTGCTGATGACATAATGAAAATAATAATAATAATAAAAATCCCGTGTGGCCGATAGGGGAAACCCTCCCCCATATGGGTGGTACTGAGGAAATCAAATACTTGTGGTGAACCAAATACTAACATAGTCCTGAATGGCTACTCAATCCGTTGAACCCAAAATCCAGACACATCTGAGTGACAATGACCGCTACTCTGGTCACAGTCTGTTAGCTCAATGAGCTTGGCTGAAAATATTTGCTTCCAAAGGCTTCAACACCCTCTGGTCCTGTCCGGTCCTGGTATCACCCAGGCCAAACCAATGAAACACAAGAAAACATGAACTATGCAAGCAAAGCTAACTTTACCCCAGGTGGTACACAACTTGGCCACCGATAGGCGGCAGTTGGATTTTCGCACTCTGGGCAGTCCAGGTTAGCACGGCAGAGAATATCGAAGATCTCTGGCAAATTTCCCTACAAGCAGAAAACATTCATTTGAAAACTAAACATCGATACATTGATCCAAACAAGAAACCTAAATAATCTCACAAAAGAAATCGTCCGCCAAAAAATTCTCATCCTTGCTCTTCAAGAACCACGATTAATTGGCAATTAAAACTTTCATTACGGAAACCACGGCATCTTCAAAATACAACAAAAGGTAGTGAAACTCGCACCAACCTTCGGCATTGCATTTCTCGAACACAGATCTATCAACAACTCTGTCGAAGAAATCACAGCCATCAACAATCGAGTTATGACTATGCTCATTCAGAGCCCCTATAAAAAATATACACTCATAAATGCACATGCCCCCACCAACATCAAAAATAAGGAAAACACCAAAAATGTTGAAAAATTGTGGAACACACTCGAAAATACTATGAGCAAAATTCACCGAGATGACGTGAAAATACTAATGGGAGACTTCAACTCTCAATTTGGGACAGAAAAAACCTGTAGAAAAATCATTGGTACAAATTCAACACACCGAAACGCTTAGACCAACGGCACACGTCTGACTGACATTTGCCAACAATTCAACCACAAAAGAATGTCTTCACACTTTAGGAAGTAGCCTGTTCCCAAGAAACATGGTTGGCTACCAGGAGCAAGCTGTTTTCGTTCGCCTTTCGAGACTCGCTGAAAGCCAGTTTTTTAATTCTTTTGTAGCAGAGCTACAAGCAGGCAGATACAAACGCAATAAGGGAATCGTAAGACAACGCGCCTTGCTACTTTCAGTAACCCTTAGTGTCAGAGCGAAAACCTTACGGTACTGCCAAATTCATAATGACGACATATTTTTTGTTGTTGTGAATACATAATTATATCTATGAAATGCCACTTTTCATAATAATTGCGGATGATACAGGAAATGAAGTAAATACGGATCTTTTCGAAGTCAAAAGTCGGTAATGTCCTACTAATTCGTATTAAAATAGTCTCAATCGTCTTACAGATACTTAATGCTTTATTAAGATAGTCTGCCGTCGTGATGTTTCTGTAGTAAGCTGAATTTAATTTGTATTAGTACAGTGAATATTTTAATTGAATTTTCCATTAGTTTACTAAACGCAACAGTAATCATCAAAGAGAAATAATCAGCAAAAGAATTTTCTTTCACGATATCTGACAATGCTAAAGTGGTTTACAAATTCTACGCCAGTAGACACCTACTGGTTCCAACGATATCATTATACCAGAGTAGTTTTAAGAGTATTTTCGCCTAGAAATGATCGATCAAGAGCGGGAAAGGTAAATCTTTACGAATATATGACGAGAGGGACAAGTGCTTGAGAGAGGACTTCTCTATCATTACAAGTGCCTGAGAGACGACTTTAATTACAATCTCCTGGATAGTTTTGTTTCTCAAATCAAGAAGTGCGTTATCATGCAGTAGCACATGTGATGTAGTTGTGTTGCTCGATTTTCTTACGCTGAGACCGAAAGGTGTCTCAGTTGATGGCAACAATTTCCAGCTGTGTTGCATACTGCCCTTGGGGCAGAATTCGTAGCCCAAAACACACTTTTTGAGCTATCAGATGTAAAATATTATGGTGGTGGTGGTGGTTAATGTTTAACGTTCCGTCGACAACGAGGCCATTAGAGACGGAGCGCAAGCCCGGGTTACGGAAGGATTGGGAAGGAAAGAGGCCGTGCCCTTTCGAAGGAACCATCCCGGCATTTGCCTGAAACGATTTAGGGAAACCACGGAAAACCTGAATCAGGATGGTTGGAGACGGGATTGAACCGTCGTCCTCCCGATAAAATATTAGGTTCACACTACTCTTTGCTCGAGTTTATGTCTTTTGGAGGGGCTCAGCCTTTCATTTCTTCTTAGGAAGTTAACAATAAAGGCATCATAACACGTCACCAGTAACAGTACTGCATACGAATGCTCAATGAGCGACCTGATGACGTTCAATAATAGTCACACCGTTGATTTTTGTTGTTTCGAATTAGAGCATGCAGTACTCCTACAGCAGACTTCTGAACTTTGCCTGTTGAATGCAAATGTCGCATGATGGTAAAATGGTAATCTATCACATATATCAGTAGTCGAGACTTCCTTAATGTGGAAAATCATTCATGCCAGAACAATCTTTGTTGAAACAAGAATATCTTTTTCTGGCGTATTTTTCCCAACACCACTCGCTCCATACACAATTCAAATCTTCCTAGCTGCCTCCTCTGCATTCACCCCTCTGTTATACCAAAAGTAAACGTTGTGTTGCTGATGTTACACCTATTTCCACTTGTGACTCAATTTTACAATGCTTAACTGTAGTTCATGATTTTCAAGTATGCAAAATCCAATGCTTAACTGCAAGATGATAACTAGAACTTCAAATTCGAAAATGACAGTTGATACACACACTGACAGCGTCGCGCCGCGTTCACCTGGGCGGCGCCGGATTTCAGGCGGCGGGTGGCGTCTGGCCGGTGGCCGGTAGCCGCTTCAGCGCGAGGAAACGCTCGAGCGTAAGCTGTTGCGACGCAGCCACGAGCTGTCCTGCGGAATTGTTTCTGGAATACTTGTTATTGCTGGTGGGTAGAATGTTAAGCGAATTATCTTCGATGTTCAGTCAGACTCATAACTTTAGACCGACTGTGGTAAAAAAAAAAAAAAAAAATTACAGTTGGACGCGAACATGCGACTATAAGGTTAGAACGCACGACGCTTGCCACTTTTTTTTTTTTTTTTTTTTTTTTGGGTCTCCTTCCTCCCCTTCAACCCATCCTTTACGCTCGCCAAGTGTTGCCTTCTCGGCCCGGCTTCTCCGCCTTTAAGAATGAAAGTAACTTGATGATGTGGAAACGCGCTTCTTCTGAACGACGAACGAAGTATGCCCCTTCTGTTGCCTTTGTTTGCAACATGGCTTGAATAAAAATAAATGTAAATTCCACTGAGAAGGCAGTCTCATAATTGTTGTGGAAATGTAACTGCATCTGTAGATTTCGTTCTCCGTGCGTGGAAAAACGGAAAGAAGCAAACTCATTATTGCTGATAAGTATAATTTCCTTTTTCAGAAGGTAATGAAGTAAAATAGGCTTCTTCTGCTTGATTTTACACTTAATTAACATAAATGTGTCTTCTTGTGAAAAGAAACGGAAAGAAAAACAGAAACTAAATAAATGGCATATACCAGTTTCATCACTGTGTTTCTCCGAAACCAAAGTAATAGATACACATAGGCTTAATTGGTCTATACTGATGATCTTCTCTGACTACTTTCTGTTGGAAATCCTCCTCCTGCTACGTGAAGAACAAACTTTAACCAAAAATCATTCGTCTAGTATACGAAATGCTTGAATGTGCAATGTAAATTACGCATTTCTAATGGTTACAGGATTGTTTTAGTTAAAAAGTTTGCGTAATTTTCTTTGTATTTTTTAGTACACATCAACTTGTGGTGCTCAGTTGTAAGGTATACCCAGATGTCCTCCCTATTGCTTGATTCTTTTGTTAGGACGTAATGCATCGTTTGGCCTTTCAACCAGTTAATTGCATTTCGTTTTGTTTTAGGGTAAGGTATACCGTCAGGGTTTAAAAATTCAGCAGTCGTAACGGCATTGGGCGTAGTTCTGCTGATGCTCGCTATCTTTTGTCTTATGTAGAGCCATATTTCTTTTACCCTGTCACACAGCAATCTATGCTCTTCGGTATCTGGTATTTTACATAATGGACACAGCGGTGACTCGGCCAATCGAATAGAGTGAAGTTTAGAGTTCGTCGTAATTTTTCTGTTTACAGCATAGTACCAGGTCGATTTGACATACGTTGGCAAGTTCCGGCAGTGAATATTTTCCCATATTGTTTCCCAGTTATAACAAGAATACTTTTGTTCTACGTCGCTTCTGGGTTTGTCTTTCATCAAGTTATTATAAAGTTCTTTTACTTTCATGATGTCTTTTCCAGAAATCCTTGCCTGTATATAGCTGTATTCTACGAAAAAGTATTTCAAGTGGTATAGTCCGTTGGGTATGTGTTGGACATTTATAGGTGCACTGACGTCAGCAGGAGCTATTTCGTTTAACAAATGTGCAGCAAGGGTACCACTTGGCTCTTTCCATTGTTTGTATGTGGTAGCAAGGTATAAGGCTTGCGCTTTTTTGCTGACATCGGTAAGATTTAACCCACCACATTTCGTAGGGAGCATCAGAATGTCATATTTGACTTTGAAAATACGTCTGCGGCTCACAAAGTGTCCTAGTGCAGATGCGATGCTTTTCAACAAAGTCGCAGGTGGTGGCAGAACTTGTGCTACATAATTAACTTTGGATGTAATGTATACATTTGCCACTGTTACTTTTTGAAGTTCATCGAGTTTCCTAATACTATGTGCTTGTACAGAGGCGCGTATGCTGTTAAGTAATTTTCGATAATTCGCAGCAATAGTGTGCTTGATATTTCTTTTAAAATCTATGCCGAGACATTTCATGGTTACAAGCTCGCGTAACAGATCCTGCGTTTGCGTCCCAATTCCACGGCCGATGTTGAAAATCCCCGACTTTGTTCTATTAAGTTTTGCACCAGATGCCTGTTCATATTTTGTTACTATTCGTAGTGCGCTCTGTACTTCAGCGCCATTCACGACTAGGAAGCCAACATCATCAGCGTATGCCTTGCACACGATCTTTTCTCCATATATTTGTAGTCCTTGTAGATGTTTCATAAGGGAGGCAAGCAGGGGCTCGATGGCGATGGCGAAGAGTGCCATTGACATTGGACACCCTTGCCTAATGGAGCTGGCGACGGCAATCGGGCGGCTAATGTGTCCATTGATGACAAATCTGGCTGAGTTGTTTGTTACTGTATTTCTTACTACCGCAATGAATAGAGGTGGGAAGCCCATTGCGCCCATGGTGCGAAGGAGAAAACTATGATTAACTCTGTCGAAGGCTTTGTCAAAGTCGAGTGAGATGAGTGCACATTTTATTTTGCAGACGTCGGCCGTTGAGATTAGGTCCCTGTAATCACAGAGGGTCTGGAGAATTCTTCTGTCTTTGCCCACACTTGTTTGATAAGGGCCAGTGACGCTGGTCATTGTGGTTTTCAGCCTGCGAGCGAGGATGCGGCCAAAGATTTTGTAATCGCTGTTTAAAAGCGTAATTGGCCTCAGAGCGCTTACAGATTTCGTATTGGTAGTTTTTGGCACTAGCACTACGAGTCCCTCACGAAATTCCTTCGGGATGTCATTCTCAGGGTTTAGCAGTTCGTTGCAGATGAGAGTAAACTTGCCTTTTACGAGTCCACTGAATCTGCGATAAAATTCTGCCGGAATTCCATCTGCCCCTGGAGCCTTATTTTTCGTGCTTCCATATATAGCTTCTTCGACGTCTTCTTCAGTCACTTCCGAGATGAGAGTTTGTGCTTCCGCGTGGCATACTTTGCCCTGGAGGTTAATCATTAACTCGTCTTGAAGCTGTTCGTCAACCGGCTGACTAGACATTAAGGATTCAAAATGCTGTACGATTGCCTCTTTAATCTCTCTTTGCTTCGTCAGCTTCCTTCCATCATCAGTTGTTATTTCAGATAATATCTTGCGAGCCGCCCTTTTGCTTTCACGAATGACATGATAAATGGAAGTGACCTCATGCTGGGCTAAGTTCTGGGCACGCGACCTTATTTGGTAGCCTTCCAGTTGTTTACGCCGTAGTGCTAAGATTTTTGCTTTAATTTTGTTAATTCTTTCGTAGTTGTCCACAACTGTTGCATCGCACTTGTTCAAATCCCTTAGACACTGAAAGTAAAATTCTATAGTTGATTTGTACCAAAAGTTTTTATCTTTGGAGTAGTTTATAAAAAACCTCCGTATTTTAGGTTTGGCATGTTTCAGCCACCAGTCAGTGCCAGAGTTGTACGAGCTAAATTTGCTTTCACACTCTCTCCATACCTTGTGAAATGCCTCCTGACAAGCATGGTCTTCCAGATGTGACACATTGAGCTTCCATGTGCCTCGACCTCTGAATGTCCCTTGTTTTATCAGATTGATTGTGCATATGTAAGCAGCATGATCTGAAAAAACGGTAGGCCATACTTCGGACTGCAAAATGAGGTGTCTCAAATTGTGCGTTACATATATCCTGTCGAGACGGCTCGCCGAGTGACTTGTGGCGTGGGTGAAGCCAGGGGCTGCACCGTGCATATGTTCCCATGAGTCTATTAGTCTTAAGTCATTAACTATACGTTCCAGTTCAGTACACTTGTTAAAATTGGGAGTTTGGTCTTTGGCATGCAAAACACAATTAAAATCTCCTCCTAGGATAAGGCGATCATATCGAGTTCCAAATAGTGGGACAATTTCTTCTTTAAAGAACTCCGTTCTGCGGTGCCTGTTACTGGATCCTGAAGGGGCATACACGTTAATGAGCCGTATGTTGTTTATTGTGGCCGCTATGCCTTTACTGTTTGGTAGTTTTACTACATCTTGGACTACTATGCCCTCCTTTGTGAGCAGAGCCGTGCCCATTTCCGCTCCATGCCCTGGGTTTGTAATGGCGTTGAAGCCAGGTACGTTACCAAGCTCAATGTCTGTCACTTCTTGTAAAAGTATAATGTCACTGTCAGAAGCATATATAAAATCTTTTAAGTTCTGTAGTTTAAAGGAACTGTGAATCTTATTAAGGTTTACTGTCGCGAATTTGTATGCTTGTATGTCAGACATTCTTCATTCTACTTGATCTAACTTTAAAAAACATTCTTCTGTTTTGTCTCGCAAACGTCAGCTTTAAAACGCATCTTAATAATATTCTCCGGTAGCAAATGTTTCAGCGGTGTGTCCTTGTTCTTTAGAATGTTCGTTCGCGGGGACGTCGTCGTTGAAGAAATCAGCCACCTGTGGGGCTAGCTTACAGTCTGTCTGAGTTTCTGAAACTTCTGTCATTTCAGCGTCGGCATTGTTATGGTCGCTTTCGTCTGCCCAGCTGGTGGAGGTTGTCGTCGTGGGTGGGACGAGTGAAGCTTCATGAGAGTGACTCGTTTCTTGAGGGTCGTTGGATGCTTTCTTTGTTGGCTTTCCTTGGACGTCTCGTTTTTCCAGCGCAGAAGGGGAACGCTCCACAGAAACTGGTGTCGCTTTCGTGTTGCTACAGATCTGTTGGCGTAAGGTACTACCTATTTCCTTCGCTTTTTGTCGGAGTGTGGGAGCTGTCTCCTCTGCACCTTTGCGCGCCAGCCGGCGTTTCTTATTTTTCTTCGGAGAATTGCCTCTCGACGGACTTTCTTCAGTATCAACGTTAGTGTCGCTTTCCTGCAAGGTGTGTCGGTCTTCAGCTTCCGGCGGATCTGCTGCCTTTACAATTGCAGGTGCCTGTGTCGGTGGAACTTCACCTGTTTCCGTAGATTGGCGGGACTCTTGTAGGTCGTTAGCTATGACGACACTGACGTCAATCGGAATTTCAGTGTTTGGAGAATTTGTATTTGCACACGATTCAGGGGCTGCGGAGACAGTCGGCCGTTCGCGTGCCACGGCGGCGTAGGTTCCTGGCAGGGTTGTCATCGCCGGTGGCCTGGCGGCCTCGCCGGCCGGCAGCTGTGCAACGCGCCGCTGTATACATTCTGCGCGAACGTGCCTAGGCTTGTTACAGGCGGCACAGGTTCGCGGTTGGTCGTCATAAATTACAATCCCTCTATATCCGCAGACATTGATGTACGACGGGATGTGCTTTTGTAACTCTACACTAAGCTGACGTACGCCATTTAGTACTGGGAATTTATGCGCGCTTGACCATTTCTCGGCAAAGTTGCTGAGCACTTTCCCGAAGGGTGAAATTACAGCATTAATTTGGTCTGTTGTAATCTCAAAAGGTAACTCGAAGATTCGAATTGTGCGAATGCCAAAACCAGCATGTGCAACGGTGACTTCACCAACGTTTCCATCTGAGTGCTTAAATTTCATGACACCTCCGGAAGATTCAACTATTTTCTCGCACAACTCGGAACTACGCATTTTAACAAACACGACACAAGTTACAATCGACAGGTGGATCCCAATTACATCATTTAAGGAGAGCTTCACATCTTCTTCTAACCAATTTTCTACTTCAAACGACTTGGGTCTGGCATATCGAGGATCAAAGGTAAGTTTCAACGTATCTTTTCGACTTGGTTGATTCATCACTGCATGCTACTCATTACTTCTCGAAGCGTTCTATAAAAAGAGTTTTAATCCGCAGCAAGCACAAGACTTACCACGCGGAAGCACAGACGGCGCAGCGCACACCACACTACGTCCTACCTCCACGCCGTCCGCCGGCGAACTACGCCACTAGACCACGGGCTCACGTAGACCGACAACGTCTCGGAAGTAGACAACACTTCCTCCTGACACTTCCACATCTTACAGTGTTGCCAGATTGTGCATATGGCCGGACTTACAGTTGTCAGGGGCGGTCAGTTTTATTGGCCACCTTAAGTGAATGACTCGGACTTAGTCTCTGTGGCGGTCGGCCGGCGGTCAGTTTTATTGTCTAAGACTGTACCTTTATTTTTTAAAGAGTTATAGATTATTGTGCCTTATTTAATTAATAATTATTGATGAGAATAGTTACCATTTCTCATACATACTTGTGTAATTTGCTAATGAGCATGGTTCTTCAAACCATGAAAGTTTAAGAGCCCTCTTGTACTCATGTACTAGGCTAGTTAGTTTTTTTTTTTGGTCATCAGTCTACTGACTGGTTTGATGCGGCCCGTCACGAATTCCTTTCCTGTGCTAACCTCTTCATCTCAGAGTAGCACTTGCAACCTACGTCCTCAATTATTTGCTTGACGTATTCCAATCTCCGTCTTCCTCTACAGTTTTTGCCCTCTACAGATCCCTCTAGTACCATGGAAGTCATTCCCTCATGTCTTAGCAGATGTCCTATCATCCTGTCTCTTCTCCTTATCAATGTTTTCCACATATTCCTTTCCTCTCCGATTCTGCGTAGAACCTCCTCATTCCTTACCTTATCAGTCCACCTACATTTCAACATTCGTCTATAGCACCACATCTCAAATGCTTCGATTCTCTTCTGTTCCGGTTTTCCCACAGTCCCTGTTTCACTACCATACAATGCTGTACTCCAGACGCACATCCTCAGAAATTTCTTCCTCAAATTAAGGCCGGTATTTGATAGACTTCTCTTGGCCAGAAATGCCTTTTTTGCCATAGCGATCCTGCTTTTGATGTCCTCCTTGCTCCGTCCGACATTGGTTATTTTACTGCCTAGGTAGCAGAATTCCTTAACTTCATTGACTTCGTGACCATTAATCCTGATGTTAAGTTTCTCGATGTTCTCATTTCTACTACTTCTCATTACCTTCGTCTTTCTCCGATTTACTCTCAAACCATACTGTGTACTCATTAGACTGTTCATTCCGTTCAGCAGATCATTTAATTCTTCTTCACTTTCACTCAGGATAGCAATGTCATCAGCGAATCGTATCATTGATATCCTTTCACCTTGTATTTTAATTCCACTCCCGAACCTTTCTTTTATTTCCATCATTGCTTCCTCGATGTACAGATTGAAGAGTAGGGGCGAAAGGCTACAGCCTAGTCTTACACCCTTCTTAATACGAGCACTTCGTTCTTGATGGTCCACTCTTATTATTCCCTCTCGGTTGTTGTACATATTGTATATGACCCGTCTCTCCCTATAGCTCACCCCTACTTTTTGCAGAATCTCGAACAGCTTGCACCATTTTATACTGTCGAACGCTTTTTCCAGGTCGACAAATCCTATGAAAGTGTCTTGATTTTTCTTTAGCCTTGCTTCCATTATTAGCCGTAACGTCAGAATTGCCTCTCTCGTCCCTTTACTTTTCCTAAATCCAAACTGATCGTCACCTAGCGCATTCTCAATTTTCTTTTCCATTCTTCTGTATATTATTCTTGTAAGCAGCTTCGATGCATGAGCTGTTGAGCTGATTGTGCGATAATTCTCGCACTTGTCAGCTCTTGCCGTCTTCGGAATTGTGTGAATGATGCTTTTCCGAAAGTCAGATGGTATATCGCCAGACTCATATATTCTACACACTAATCGTTTTGTTGCCACTTCCCCCAATGATTTTAGAAATTCTGATGGAATGTTATCTATCCCTTCTGCCTCATTTGACCGTAAGTCCTCCAAAGCTTTTTAAAATTCCGATTCTAATACTGGATCCCCTACCTCTTCTAAATCGACTCCTGTTTCTTCTTCTATCACATCAGACAAATCTTCACCCTCATAGAGGCTTTCAATGTATTCTTTCCACCTATCTGCTCTCTCCTCTGCATTTAACAGTGGAATTCCCGTTGCACTCTTAATGTTACCACCGTTGCTTTTAATGTCACCAAAGTTTGTTTTGACTTTCCTGTATGCTGAGCCTGTCCTTCCGACAATCATATCTTTTTCGATGTCTTCACATTTTTCCTGCAGCCATTTCGTCTTAGCTTCCTTGCACTTCCTATTTATTTCATTCCTCAGCGACTTGTATTTCTGTATTCCTGATTTTCCCGGAACATGTTTGTACTTCCTCCTTTCATCAATCAACTGAAGTATTTCTTCTGTTAGCCATGGTTTCTTCGCTGCTACCTTCTTTGTACCTATGTTTTCCTTCCCAACTTCTGTGATGGCCCTTTTTGAGATGTCCATTCCTCTTCAACTGTACTGCCTACTGCGCTATTCCTTATTGCTGTATCTATAGCGTTAGAGAACTTCAAATGTATCTCGTCATTCCTTAGTACTTCCGTATCCCACTTCTTTGCGTATTGATTCTTCCTGACTAATGTACTGAACTTCAGCCTACTCTTCATCACTACTATATTGTGGTCTGAGTCTATATCTGCTCCTGGGTACGCCTTACAATCCATTATCTGATTTCGGAATCTCTGTCTGACCATGATGTAATCTAATTGAAATCTTCCCGTATCTCCCGGCCTTTTCCAAGTATACCTCCTCCTCTTGTGATTCTTGAACAGGGTATTCGCTATTACTAGCTGAAACTTGTTACAGAACTCAATTAGTCTTTCTCCTCTTCCATTCCTTGTCCCAAGCCCATATTCTCCTATAACCTTTTCTTCTACTCCTTCCCCTACAACTGCATTCCAGTCGCCCATGACTATTAGATTTTCGTCCCCCTTTACATACTGCACTACTCTTTCAATATCCTCATACACTTTCTCTATCTGTTCATCATCTGCTTGTGACGTCGGCATGTATACCTGAACTATCGTTGTAGGTGTTGGTCTGCTGTCGATTCTGATTAGAACAACCCGGTCACTGAATTGTTCACAGTAACACACCCTCTGCCCTACCTTCCTATTCATAACGAATCCTACACCTGTTATACCGTTTTCTGCTGCTGTTGATATTACCCGATACTCATCTGACCAGAAATCCTTGTCTTCCTTCAAGGAATACAGGTCCTTCAATAAATATATCAACAGGAGTCAGTAGCCAGGGTAGAGTTTACTAAGTTTTTGGGTGTAAATATAGATGAGATCTTAATTTGAAAATTCATATTTAGGATCTCCTAATGCCACTAGGATCAGCAACTTTTGCAGTCAGAATAATTGCCAATTTTGAGGATACAGAAGATAGTAAACTAACATACTTTGTACACTTTCACTCTCTGATGTCAAACCGAAAAACATTTTGGGGTAACTCAACACAAGCAAAAGGATTCACTGCTCAAAAGAAAGTGGTCAGAATAATGTGTGGGGCTCATAGTCGCACATCTGGTAGGCATCTGCTTAAAGGGTTAGGGATTCTTACAACATCCTCACAGTGTGTGTGATTATGATGATTCAAGATCCTCAAACTACATTCACTCAGTATTGAAATTTGTGCTCAACGGCATGGAACAGTTTCAAAACAACAGTGACATTCATGATTATAATACCAGAAGAAAGAAAGACTTACACTACATCAACATGTATACTCTGCAAATCAGAGGGTTCATCGAACCACCTTCACAATTCCCTATTATTCCAGTCTCGTACAGCGAGCGGAAAGAAAGAACAAATTCATCTTTCCTTGTGAGCTGTGATATACCTTATTTCATCAAGGTGATCGTTTCTTCCTATGTAGGTCGGCGCCAACAAAATATTTTCGCATTCGGAGGATTTACTTGGCGATTGGAATTTCGTGAGAAGATTCAAAAATGGTTCAAATGGCTCTGAGCACTATGGGACTTAACATCTAAGGTCATCAGTCCCCTAGAACTTAGAACTACTTAAACCTAACTAAACTAAGGACATCACACACGTCCATGCCCGAGGCAGGATTCGAACCTGCGACTGGAGCGGTCGCGCGGTTCCACACTGTAGCGCCTAGAACAACTCGGCCATTTCGGCTGGCGATAAGAAGATTCCTCCGCAACAAAAACGCCTTCGTTTTAATGATGTCCATCCCAAATCCTGTATCATTTCACTCACACTCTCTTCCCTATTTCGCGATAATACAAAATGTGCTGCTGTTCTCTGAAATTTTTCGATGTACTCTGTCTGTCCTATCAGCTAATGATCCCGCACCGCGCAGCAGCATTCTAAAAGAGGACGGACAAGCGTAGTGTAGGCAATCTCTTTAGTAGGTCTGTTACATTTTATAAGTGTCCTGCCAATGAAACATAGTCTTTGGTTTGCCTTGTCACAACATTTTCTATATGTTTTTTCCATTATAAGGTGTTCGTAACTATAATTCCTTGGTATTTAGTTGAATTTAAGTCCTTTAGACTTGATTGTTTTATCGTGTAGCCGAAGTTTGATTCCTTTTAACACTCATGTGGATGACTTCACACTTCTCGTTATTTACGTTATTTGACCTATCTTTGGCACAGAAGTGGTAAAATAGGCTACTGTACAACTTTGCGATAAACTAACTGATGAAATGAAATGTCTGAAAGACAGCAATAATAGTTTCAAAAATAAATTGAAATCATATCTCCCTGACACCTCCTTCTATAGCACCGATGAATTCTTGAATAGGAATAAATGAACTTATAGGTAATGTATTGTATTTTAACCGGGGGCCTAGAAACGACGGATAGGCTCCGTCCCTGCCGCAGCCGCAGTGGTCCACAACCCCAAGACGACTACCGCAGTCCACGTTACCCCTCCGCCGACCTACACCGAACCCAGGGTTATTGTGCGGTTGGGCTCCCGGTGGACCCCCTCAGGGAACGTCTCACACCAGACGAGTGTAACCCCTGTGTTTGTGTGGTAGAGTAATGATGGTGTACGCGTAGGTGAAGAACTTGTTTGCGCAGCAATCGCCGACATAGTGTAGCTGAGGTGGAATAAGGTAAACCAGCTCGCATTCGCCGAGGAAGATGGAAAACCGCCTAAAAACCACCCACAGACTGGCCGGCTCACCGGACCTCGACATAAGTCCGCCGGGCGGATTCGTGCCGGAGACCAGGCGCTCCTTTCCGACCGGAAAGCCGTGCGTTAGACCGCACGGCCAACCGGGTGGGCGAACTTACAGGTAATATATATTCATTTTGTGCCATTTAAGGGAATGAGTTATAGAATAAAAATTTTAAGTTTTCCTAATTCTTAAAAAAAAAAAACTTGATTCTTGTGTGCTTTTCTTATGCACTTGACACAGACCACATCATGACGGTTACCGTGAGAATAGTCGATGGAACACGGAACAAACTAAATAGCTGACTAACTTGATAAATAATTGGGCGTGAACAGCATCTGTTGAGAGATCAATGTGAAGGACTGGGAGAAGCCACATACCCGTATGAGACAGCGTTATCAGCTGAAGTTTGAATTGTGACTCACTGAGGTCTCCATTCGTCTGGCTGATCGAAGCGTGCAATATTGTGGGGCATTCGGATGTGAGATTGGCCGATTGTTGGACTGCTTGGGAATGTGGGGGCAGGAATACTTATTGTCAAGGTTCTGGTTGGCCACGTCTGAGCACCACAAGGGAGGATCGGAGAGTTGTGCTGCAAACACGTCAGCCCCTTCAAATTTGCACCTCCCAACCCAGAACTACTGATGGCCTTGGGAGAGCCAGTCATGACAAAACTCTACCATCTGGTGAGCAAGATGTATGAGACAGGCAAAATACCCACAGACTTCAAGAAGAATGTAATAATTCCAATCCCAAAGAAAGCAGGTGTTGACAGATGTGAAAATTACAGAACTATCAGTTTAATAAGTCACAGCTGCAAAATACTAACGCGAATTCTTTACAGACGAATGGAAAAACTGGTAGAAGCGGACCTCGGGGAGGATCAGTTTGGATTCCGTAGAAATGTTGGAACACGTGAGGCAATACTAACCTTACGACTTATCTTAGAAGAAAGATTAAGAAAAGGCAAACCTACGTTTCTAGCATTTGTAGACTTAGAGAAAGCTTTTGACAACGTTAACTGGAATACTCTCTTTCAATTTCTGAAGGTGGCAGGGGTAAAATACAGGAAGCGAAACGCTATTTACAATTTGTACAGAAACCAGATGGCAGTTATAAGAGTCGAGGGGCATGAAAGGGAAGCAGTGGTTGGGAAAGGACTGAGACAGGGTTGTAGCCTCTCCCCGATGTTATTCAATCTGTATATTGAGCAAGCAGTAAAGGAAACAAAAGAAAAATTCGGAGTAGGTATTAAAATTCATGGAGAAGAAGTAAAAACTTTGAGGTGTGCCGATGACATTGTAATTCTGTCAGAGACAGCAGAGGACTTGGAAGAGCAGTTGAACGGAATGGACAGTGTCTTGAAAGGAGGATATAAGATGAACATCAACAAAAGCGAAACGAGGATAATGGAATGTAGTCAAATTAAATCGGGTGATGCTGAGGGGATTAGATTAGGAAATGAGACACTTAAAGTAGTAAAGGAGTTTTGCTATTTAGGGAGTAAAATAACTGATGATGGTCGAAGTAGAGAGGATATAAAATGTAGACTGGCAATGGAAAGGAAATCGTTTCTGAAGAAGAGAAATTTGTTAACATCGAGTATAGATTTAAGTGTCAGGAAGTCGTTTCTGAAAGTATTTCTATGGAGTGTAGCCATGTATGGAAGTGAAACATGGACGATAACCAGTTTGGACGAGAAGAGAATAGAAGCTTTCGAAATGTGGTGCTACAGAAGAAAGCTGAAGATAAGGTGGGTACATCACGTAACTAATGAGGAGGTATTGAATAGGATTGGGGAGAAGAGAAGTTTGTGGCACAACTTGACTAGAAGAAGGGATCAGTTGGTAGGACATGTTTTGAGGCATCAAGGAATAACAAATTTAGCATTGGAGGGCAGCGTGGAGGGTAAAAATCGTAGAGGGAGACCGAGAGATCAATACACTAAGCCGATTCAGAAGGATGTAGGTTGCAGTAGGTACTGGGAGATGAAGAAGCTTGCACAGGATAGAGTAGCATGGAGAGCTGCATCAAACCAGTCTCAGGACTGAAGACCACAACAACAACAACATCCCAGAACAAGTGATGGACTGCCTGCAGCCTTCTGTGTCACCTGGCATCGTTGACTGGGGACTAGCAGGGGTTGGAATAGGGAATGACTGTCCCACACATAGGCTGCCGTTACACACACGGCTGCGTTTGGAATGGTGCCTCGACTGAGAACCACAGGCCGAAGATGACTGCCATTTAAATGTATTCAGTGAATAATCACGGTTCTACACAGCTCTAGATGACCACCGTCGGTGAGCATGGCTGTGACCTGCGCGGAGGTTCCACTTTTTCCAATGTAATGGAGATGTACTGCGGTGTTCCTCTTGGCGCACCTAACTTCACGGCGTGGCTGGTACTGACTGAGGGAACTCTGATGGCGCAACGGAACCTCATTAACTTCCTTAGTCCTCATGTTTTACATCCCTTGTGACAGTACCATGGTGGAATTTTTCAATAGGACAGGGCTGTACGCACTAGGCACGTATCTCTTTTAACTGTGTGTGTGTGTGTGTTGTTGAGGTATTTCCACGGACAAAAAGCCCCAATCTGTTCCCCATAGAAAACGTGTTGAATCAGCTCCGTTTCTGTGCCACTGTCAAGTATCAGGCTACATTTGTCGGCCAGTTTGCCTCAAGAGAGGATACCGCAGCCTTATGACGCTCTTCCCAACCGAATCAGTGTATGCATCCAGGTCAAAGGGGAAGCAAGGCCATACTGATATGTGAGGGCCTACTGCCAAAATTTTTGGAGATTTGACTTGACATTATAATCACTGTAATAGCGTAATATACTCTTTCAACCCATGACATATCATTTTATTCACTGATCCTCTTCTGGGTGCATCGCTTTTTCTGTGGGTTAGTGTGCATCTGTACTGCGCAAACCACTTTCGGTGTGTGGCAGAAGTTGCTTTTCGTACTACTGTCACTTTGCCCTAATTTTACCTTCGTTGTGCTTTCGTAAGTTATACATACGAGGAAGGGATATACTGGTTGACCCTTCTAGGAACGTACGCTCTCGGATCTCTGACAGTAAACCATATCATGATGAGAGCAGCTCCTTCCAGTTGGCAGAGCATCTCCTTGACGCTTTCGTGCTTGCTAAGTGAACCTGTATTAGTAATATCTGGTGCGATCCCAGTCTGAAAAGCAATATTCAAGTATCGAGGAATGAGGATTTTCGAAGCTACCTCTTTCTGAGTAGACTGCACTTCCTGAGAATTCTTCCAGTGAATCTCCGCAGGTGGCTGACATGTGATTAGTTTTATGGTGTCCTTCCACTTTGAATCCCTCCGGACCCATACTCCTAGACTCTTGTTCATAAGAATCAGGAAAAAATGAGGGTCAACGTCCTGTGTGTTAAATCTATTTTCATACAGGCGATTCCTATGGTCTTATTGCATGGCTTAAGATCTTTTATTTCAATGTTGCCTCCAATTACTATTGGTTATGTTACGCATTACACTGTCAGGTGGTTCCTCTGAAGGAAGGAAGTACCGGTGTCCCAGTGTTTTCTTGTAAGGTACACAGATACACAATGACACGCTGAAATTCTCTGAAAGCTGGAAATGCGTTCTTTGCGATCCAAAAAAGGATGGACTGTCGGTCGAGTTGCTTCAGATGCCAATAGAGTTCCATGTTTGTGGACAGGCTGCAGGGAAACAGGTTAGCACACAAGGCGGATTGGACAACGTCATCGACGCATTGAAACTTTACCTGAGACCGACATCTGGCCGTCTCTGCGTTGCGGAATCATACTGATACGCCAGTGTACCGCGAGACCATATCATAAGGACCACTGGAGTCGCTGTGTCCGATGAGAGTGTAATGAACAGGTTAGCGAAAAAGACCTTACGTCCCAGACGTCCGATTCACGTACCCCACTTGAAAGGACAATATCTCGCAGTTCGCCTACAGTTCTGTCGCTCCCATATAAACTGTCAACTGTCAACTTAGTCACTGGCGGAACGCGTTACTTACAGGCGAGATATCCTCTGACGCAAGGTTCGTATGCGGAGACCCGTGGTGAGCGGTACCTGCGAACGTTGTCCAGGTAATCGATAGATTGCTAAGCTTCTTTGACGTTGTGGCGAGGCTTCAGTGTTGAGCTTCAGTGTTGACAGCCATTCGGATCTTCTCGTTGTTCATCGTCGCCTTACCGCCAGGCGTTAAGCAGGACAGATCCTGCTAGACCATTAGGTGGTTGCTGCTTTCGATGATAGCCCTGTATTACTTCTAATGCCGGGGCCTATATGGCGGACGTCAGCAGAGAAGTCTTGCGAAGTTTGGACGTTGAAGTAATGGAACGTCGGACGGTGAGTCCTCAGTATAATATATAAGAAACTATCAGCCTCGATTGCGGTAATGAAGTCAACCTTTACCTAGGTTTCAGACCAAGTAATTGAGCCTTCTTCAGCAGATATACCTGAATCTATAATACGTCTAAGAGGGCATGGTCTAGAAATAAAACTAAAACACCCTAAATAGGCGTAGTCCTCAGTATCGTACATGTGTGGGACATGCTTTTATAGACGTGTTCGTGGTCGTCTTGTTCCACTACAGCCTCTCCAAAGACTCTCATGGGCTCTCATTGAAGAATGGGAATGCATACTAGAGGATGACTTCCGTGGACATGTAAGGAGCATGCGACGTATGAGTCAGGCAACGATAAACGTTCACGGAGGGCATAGACATTATTGACAATATCAAAGTCCAATGAAAAGCGCCCAGAATTATAGGACTATGACTTCGTCACCTATCGGACATTTCAGTTCTTTTTATGTAAACGATCAAGGATGTACTGATGTTTTGCCGGCTGCTGTGGCCGAGCGGTTCTACGCGCTTCAGTCCGGAACCGCGCTGCTGATACTGTCGGAGGTTCGAATCCTGCCTCGGGCATGGATGTGTGTGATGTCCTTAGGTTAGTTAGGTTTAAGTAATTCTAAGTCTAGTGGACTGATGACATCAGATGTTAAGTCCCATAGTGCTTAGAGCCATTTGTACCATTTTTGTACCGATGTTTTATTTTGTACTTAATTTGTGAAAGGTAAAGGTATAATATCATAACGTACTCAGTCCTCAATATTTGCCCATTGGAGAACGGCAGACCGCCGAAATCACTTTACATGATTCTTTTGAGTAGTGTATTTTATGGATGTGACTGCTTCCACGATCGGTCTCCAGTCTTGTAATCATACATAAGCAAGCCTTTCTGCCTATTTATACACAGTACGGAACATTTGTTTGAGTGTTAGTGGCCAATCCTTGCACCAAGTGTCGATCCTAATGTCCCAAATTAGAAACACGGTATCTATGCTAATACTCGCTTAAACTGTGCTGACGCGCTGCTCCCGTGGCACGGCACCGTTTCGGTCCTCGCGCTCGGTCCTAATGGCTTGGGAGCAACACCGTGCAGCGAAATAATTAAGAAAACCATCGAGCACTTGCAATGAAGCGAACGCACCGCCGTCAGCAAATGCTCCACAATGAATCGCCATTGTGCGTGACACCAACGGTTATTCTTCCAGCGCGAACCCCCCGCTCTTATCCGTTACGCGGTGTTTTATGCGTGTTTGGCTTTATAGCGACAACGCAGAAATGATGCGCACCTTTCTTTCCCTTGTCCTGTCAAGCAGTACATTTAAGAGAGCGCCCGCGTTGCTCTTCTGTTTTGCGCATTATTTACAGTTGCTTTATGTATTCTGCGTTGCAACAACGAAAAAAGTTCCTTTTTTTGGCAGAAATTCGAAGCACTAGTCCTTTCAAAATATCACCCGCGCCAGATGTTTTCTGCATTTGTTGCTCGGCAAAATAAGCCGTAGTTGTCTTCTCATTCACTTGTTTCCATCGCAATTGAGGAATTCGCATTCGGAAATGCGAGGCCGCGAAAACTGAAAGAGGTGCGGACCATTCACGCGGTGAGCCGGCTGGGAAGCGCTCAATACGTTGTTGACGCTCTGTAAACACTTGCTGTAGCCGTGCCAAGTGCTGGCTCGTTCGTTGCGCACCAAAGGAGGAGGTGCTTAAGGGAATGTGTGCACCGCAGATGCTGCGTGCGTGGCGTAGGGGCCTACTTCTGCAGCAGAAAGGTACGTCCAATCGATGTTTTGTTAGCTTCCTGTTATGTCTGAAAGACGGGTTACCTACGAATCTTAGTCAGGATATACTCTCAATCAAAATAAATGCCCTCTCAGATACCATGTTTACCCTACGAAACAAATTAGCGACGCAGTCTCACTGCTAATTTAGTGGAAAATTGCCTATACAGTAAACACTTTGCGTAACGATTTACGATGGATATGACAAAATAATAATGAAGTTACATGAACCTGAATATTGCAACAATCATCTAACTCTCCATGAAAAGCTGTAAGCGCTGGGGCTAATAGCATCGAGCATTTCTGCGAGCAAGTGGACCTACTCTGTAGAGATGCTCAGAAATACAAGGTATCATATAAAGAAAGCACTCCACCTTCAGGCCACGACTGGGCTACCGGGACCATCCGACCGCCGTGTCATCCTCGATGAATGGTGCGGATAGGAGGGGCGTGGGGTCAGCACACCGCTCTCCCGGTCGTAAGATGGTATTCTTGACCGAAGCCGCTACTATTCGGTGGAGTAGCGCCTCAACTGGCATCACGAGGCTGAGTGCACTCCGAAAAATGGCAACAGCGCATGGCGGCCTGGATGGTCACCCATCCAAGTGCCGACCACGCCTGACGGCGCTTAACTTCGGTGATCTCGCGGGAACCGGTGTATCCACTGCGGCAAGGCCGTTGCCTGCAAGGTATCATATAATCAGTTTTTTTTTTTTTTTTCTTTTTGGAACGAACTGCCACTTTGTCAGCTATGCCATTTTGAACACCTACCTTTCCTGATGGAAGATCATCCATAGAAACGTGAAGCACGATACACGCATTGGCGACTATAGTTTGGATTTTAAATACAGGGGAAAAAAATGAAAGATTTTACTAAGTGCTGAAGGCAAAGAGCAAGTTACGCATTTGCGGATCGTGTGAAGACTGCTGCGTACGAATCGGGTGAGCCTTTTAAATACACTCCTGGAAATTGAAATAAGAACACCGTGAATTCATTGTCCCAGGAAGGGGAAACTTTATTGACACATTCCTGGGGTCAGATACATCACATGATCACACTGACAGAACCACAGGCACATAGACACAGGCAACAGAGCACGCACAATGTCGGCACTAGTACAGTGTATATCCACCTTTCGCAGCAATGCAGGCTGCTATTCTCCCATGGAGACGATCGTAGAGATGCTGGATGTAGTCCTGTGGAACGGCTTGCCATGCCATTTCCACCTGGCGCCTCAGTTGGACCAGCGTTCGTGCTGGACGTGCAGACCGCGTGAGACGACGCTTCATCCAGTCCCAAACATGCTCAATGGGGGACAGATCCGGAGATCTTGCTGGCCAGGGTAGTTGACTTACACCTTCTAGAGCACGTTGGGTGGCACGGGATACATGCGGACGTGCATTGTCCTGTTGGAACAGCAAGTTCCCTTGCCGGTCTAGGAATGGTAGAACGATGGGTTCGATGACGGTTTGGATGTACCGTGCACTATTCAGTGTCCCCTCGACGATCACCAGTGGTGTACGGCCAGTGTAGGAGATCGCTCCCCACACCATGATGCCGGGTGTTGGCCCTGTGTGCCTCGGTCGTATGCAGTCCTGATTGTGGCGCTCACCTGCACGGCGCCAAACACGCATACGACCATCATTGGCACCAAGGCAGAAGCGACTCTCATCGCTGAAGACGACACGTCTCCATTCGTCCCTCCATTCACACCTGTCGCGACACCACTGGAGGCGGGCTGCACGATGTTGGGGCGTGAGCGGAAGACGGCCTAACGGTGTGCGGGACCGTAGCCCAGCTTCATGGAGACGGTTGCGAATGGTCCTCGCCGATACCCCAGGAGCAACAGTGTCCCTAATTTGCTGGGAAGTGGCGGTGCGGTCCCCTACGGCACTGCGTAGGATCCTACGGTCTTGGCGTGCATCCGTGCGTCGCTGCGGTCCGGTCCCAGGTCGACGGGCACGTGCACCTTCCGCCGACCACTGGCGACAACATCGATGTACTGTGGAGACCTCACGCCCCACGTGTTGAGCAATTCGGCGGTACGTCCACCCGGCCTCCCGCATGCCCACTATACGCCCTCGCTCAAAGTCCGTCAACTGCACATACGGTTCACGTCCACGCTGTCGCGGCATGCTACCAGTGTTAAAGACTGCGATGGAGCTCCGTATGCCACGGCAAACTGGCTGACACTGACGGCGGCGGTGCACAAATGCTGCGCAGCTAGCGCCATTCGACGGCCAACACCGCGGTTTCTGGTGTGTCCGCTGTGCCGTGCGTGTGATCATTGCTTGTACAGCCCTCTCGCAGTGTCCGGAGCAAGTATGGTGGGTCTGACACACCGGTGTGAATGTGTTCTTTTTTCCATTTCCAGGAGTGTAGGAATGAGGTTGACAAGGAAAATGATTTGAAAAGAGGTATGAGTATCAATCTATGTAATTGTCACCAAAGAGAGAAAAATCACTATACTACGTATAATACTAAAGTTCATAAAACATCTGGCACAACATGAGAATAAACTGAACAGAGATAATTCAGTACCGGACGGAAATCGTTGAGCAAGGTTCATTAACAGGGAATACGGCGAGAATGCTTTACGAGCCGGATGAACTGAAAACGATTCTGCACGAAGTATCGGAACCTACTCTCCCCATGAAATGAAATGATCGTACGGTATTGTTGGCCGGGAGACCCCATGCGTGGTATTCGGCCGCCGAAATTGCAAGTCCTTTTTAGCTGACCCCACTTCGGTGACTTGCGTGTCAATGATGATGAAATGATGATGAAAGACACACAATACCCAGTCGTCTCGAGGTAGAGAAAATCTCTGACCCCGCTGGGAATCGAACCCGGGAAGAACGCTACCGCAAGACCACGAGCTGCAGACACTCTACCCAGGAAGCACAAATACTAGATCCCTACGTGGAAGGCCCCACTCCAAGACATGAAAGCTTCAATGCACCATCAATGCACCTTCAGTTTCGGAATACGAACCACGAAAATGATAATGAACGAACTACACGATTTCTGTGAACGAATTACAAATTCATATTACAAATATGGTCACAACGTACCGCGTAAAAGTATATCTTAATATACTGCAAGGCTGCAGACAGCGACCCGCGTCGTCAGACTACATAACACGAGTTTCTACTTCGCTCGGCGGAAGACACCACAGCGCCTTGTTAAACTCATGACCAAAGACTTTAGTGGCAGTATAATTCGCCCCTTTCTGTGCCAAAGTTAGATTTAATGTTGAATAGTGAAGATCAACCTTTTTCCTAGTATTGTAGTTATGCACACTGCTATTACTTTTGAATTGGGTTTGGTTGTTACTAACAAATTTCATAAGAGAGTATATATATTGAGAAGCTACTGTGAATATCCCTAGGTCCTTAAATAAATGTCTGCAGGATGATCTTGGGTGGACTCCAGCTATTATTCTGATTACACGCTTTTGTTCAATAAATACTTTATTCCTCAGTGATGAATTACCCGAAAATATGATGCCATATGCAAGCAATGAGTGAAAATAGGCGTAGTAAGCTAATTTACTAAGATGTTTATCACCAAAATTTTCAATGACCTTTGTTGCATAAGTAGCTGAACTCAAAAGTTTCAGCAGATCACCAATGTGTTTCTTCCAATTTAATCTCTCATCAATGGATACACCTAAAAATATTGAATATTCTACCTAAGCTATATGCTTCTGATTAAGGTCTATATTTATTAATGGCGTCATACCATTTACTGTACGGAACTGTATGTACTGTGCCTTTTTTCAAAATTCAGTGAGAGTCCGTTTACAAGGAACCACTTAGTAATTTTCTGAAAGACATTATTGACAATTTCATCAGTTAATTCTTGTTTGTCAGGTGTAATTACTATACTTGTATCATCAGCAAAGAGAACTAACTTTGGCTCTTCATGAATATAGAATTGCAAGTCATTAATATATATTAAGAACATCAAAGGAGCCAAGACCGACCCTTGTGGAACCCCATTCTTGATAGTTTCCCAGTTTGAGGAATGTGCTGATCTTTGAATATTATGAGAACTCCTTATTTCAACTTTCTGCACTCTTCCAGTTAGGTACAAATTAAACCATTTGTGCACTGTCCCACTCATGCCACAGTACTTGAGCTTGTCTAGCAGAATTTCATGATTTACACAATCAAAAGCCTTTGAGAGATCACAAAAAATCCCAATGGGTGGTGTTCGGTTATTCAGATCATTCAAAATTTGATTGGTGAAGGCAGATATGGCATTTTCTGTTGAAAAACCTTTCTGGAAACCAAACTGACGTTTTGTTAGTACTTCATTTTTACATATATGTGAAGCTACTCTTGAATACATTACTTTCTCAAAAATTTTGGATAAAGCTGTTAGACGGGAGATTGGACGGTAATTGTTGACATCAGATCCATCCCCTTTTTTATGCAGAGGTATAACAATAGCATATTTCAGTCTATCAGGGAAAATGCCCTGTTCCAGAGAGCTATTACACAGTTGGCTGAGAATCTTACTTATTTGTTGAGAACAAGCTTTTAGTATTTTGCTGGAAATGCCATCAATTCCATGTGAGTTTTTGCTTTTAAGCAAGTTTCTTATTTTCCTAATTTCAGAGGCCCATCCTTCGTTACAGCTAAGTCATGCACCAACCACATGCGGAGTTGGGTGGTTAGCTGGAATGGTCCTAACCGCGCCTGCTTATGGTGTTGGTTCGATTCACACTTATGGGTTCTGTTTTTAAGAGGCACGAATAAACCCTCTTCACTTACAATTTCTCCAGTTAAACAACGTAGGGTTTCACTATGGTCTCAGATCCACATTATACATGATATCCCTTCACTACCGACTGGAGAAGCGTAAATTTCGACTGAGCCATGGCAGTGGCCGAATTTGGGGGAATTAGAAACTCTGTCAGCAGGAAACTTTCCTTACTAGAAACTTTATTTCCGCTAATGAATCAGTTATCCTGAAAGGCAGCACAACACTTGTTTCTTACTATATTTGGACTTGAGTTGTTAAAAATATTGGCGCAGAACTGGATTTATATTGCTATTTTTATTGTATTGTTGTATTTATAGACAATATTAGCATACATTCTGTAAGTAGCCTGTTTATATGTGTGTATGTTGCCAGCGCTATGGTCTGTATTAATATCGGTGACAGCGCTCTCCACCCATGGTAAGAGACTATGGTTGGACGCACTAGCAGTTAGCAGTTAGCGAGCTGACAGCTTGGACATGTGTCCTTCGTAGAGATTCAGTTTTGGTAGGACATGCATTGTAAAATGAGGATAGATGTAGTTGCTAATGTTTAGTTAGTGGAATCATTGACAACTATATTATTATTGGAGCTGGATGTCACATGAATAAGGTAAATATATTGTTTGCTCTTCAACAAAATCTTTCTTTTGTTAACCATATGCCTCCGAGAGTTAGAGTCTACAGTAGTTACAATCATTTTATTTAGCTGGCTGTAGCTACTGCGAGCTGTAGATCGTGTTATGAAGGTTTTCTGTGAGATATGTGACTTAAGAATGGGTTATTGTTAGGATTTCTTCCAATTAAAGGCCATTCTTTTGTGTTAATTATTTGAAGCCATGTTGTCATTGTGTAGCAGTCAGATTGCGTTGGGCTTGTATACTGTGGATAATAAATGAATAAGTTAAGTCTGAGTTGTCATTGTCAGGGAAAATTGTAGGTCATTGTTTGACATGATAAATATAAGTAAACACTAAGAAGTTTCAATTCTTGGTTTCAATTCTTGGTTTTCAAACGGTGTATTCAAATGTCCATTGAAATCAAACTCTCCTTGTGTGATTGTTTTGTCGTGTGGTAGTATATTGGTAAGGAGGTGTGGCAGATTTCTTGTTGCGTGCTCTTCAGTCCGCTTAAATTCGCCATGTTTATTTGCCTGTTTGTTCCCCAACCTCCCCAGCGTCTCTCTAAGTTGACGTAGTGTAACTGAAACTTTGTATAGTAATTAGAATGACTAGAAAGAGTAATATTTAGGTTCGAATCTCACACAATTATTCATCAGAGATGAACACTCGTTAATTATTTCATTTAACACAACTTTCACTACCAGGTTGTAGTACGTAATATTCACAATCACAAGTTCCATTCGTTTATATCAGGGCAAGAACAAAACAGGAGTCATTAACATTTCATTTAACAACAGATAATAAAAACCAGAGATAATGCAATGATAATGTTAACTTTTCTTTTACAAGGAATAATGTCCTCGGTTCCTACATGCACCACATTATCTGACACAGTCATTTCCGTACCAAAACGAGATATTACAATGGCCTCCTCAGGACTGCAGCAGAGTCAGTTAGGAGTCGATGCGGAACTCCTGCATCAAACATTTCAGAGTTGACATTTCAGTTAGTGAACGCAAATTCCTTTATATACACCAAATCACTTTTAATATGTTAGTAAGTTTACATTACTTTGTCCAAATAAATGTTGTTATCGTGTGTCATGACAATAATTGTGCATTAATCTACGTTCCTATTTGCTTGTAGTGATGTAGGCTTACGTGCTGTGTGATGTTCACTACGTTTCATTACAGTTCTCGACATTGGAAAAAAACATCCTGCATTATAACTTGCATCCTCATTCGAGCATGGATGAACGAGAAAAACAGGAAAAACAGCATCGATGCCTTGAGCATTGAGAATTGCAATGTGTGTGTCAGTGTGTATTGACTGAACTAATTATGTTTGATGAGAAACGTTCGATATACTTTTCAGTGTCCCAGCCTTAGTCAATTTACTCAGATACATGTCTGCTATCATAATCATTGAACTTTACATCCTTCTGAATATCCAGTTGGTGTCTTCTGTCTTCGTGTCGGTGATAAATGATGATTAAGTTGACAGGGCAGTCGGCCAAAATCTGGATTGAACTAAGACGCGTTGAGGATGGGCGTTGGACTTGGAACGTGACCTTCCCTCTGGTTTGTACGGGAACAACTCGATAATGGGACATGGAACAGTCACCGTAATAGGTTATTAGAATTTTGACAGAGAATTTCTGTAAACGGTGCTTGTAAGAAACGAATGAGATGTTATATATAATCCATTCTCACATGACGAATCTGTGGTGCTCAGAGATTGAGATTCAGGTTTTCCCTCGAGAATCTTCAGAGGACAAACAATATGTAGCTTCTGGTCCACAGAAATTAGTGCAAACTTTAGAGCACAATGTTCCTTCGATTATCATGAGAACTCAAAATGTCGCTAGTGACCGATTCATTGAATAATTGTAGCACACCAGCTTTATTTAATAATTGTAGCACACCACTCATGAAATTTAATGACCTATTACTACATGACAGTTAGCTACAAATCGTGCAAACAGACTTTATCACAATCCGTTACACTGATTTCGCATTTTTAACGGATCACAATACATCATGCGGTAGTACAACTTATCACAAAATTACAGGTTGAATTCTGTTGCTGAAACACCAGTTCAATAGAAAGTTCATTTTAATCACTGCACAAGGTTCATACACATCATTATGTGTCTGGAAACCACCGCGCAGGAGATCACATCACTAAATTGTTCAATGAAAACAAGTGTCTGAAGGTGTTTGGAAAACAGATGGTCCCACAGTCATTTTTGTACATGCATGTTTTTCCACTCTTTATCACAAGTAAGCTAAAGTGTGCAAAATTACAATGGATACTTTCATGGATTGCGACTGTACCTCAGTGCACACATTTTCATATCCATGTCTACAGAGTCATATCATGGGGATGCGTATACTAACAACGAAAAAATGAATAGGTTTCAAGAAATGCCCAGAAAGGACGAGTAGACATCACCAAAATCTCTGTATTAGCTATAGATAGACACAACTAAGATTAAAGTGTGTGGAGATGTATTTGAGTGTGTTTTCTGTGTGCGTCACCAATGAACACACCACTTGCATTCTCTTCAGTAAGAGTTAAAACCTATCTCTACTGATGTAATAGTACAAAAAAAGAACAAAATTGCGTAATAAAATTACTGCAACAATGTCACATACACTTATATTAATGTGCATGGAACACGAACAACGTAATACACATAATGGCAAAATCATATCTCAACTAATGGTACATCTCAATTTAGTTTTTCAGTGAAATATGAAAGCAGTTGAGAAGAAACAGTAATGCAAAGCTTACCACTAAATATTATAACAAAATGATTCTGTTGCTGATTGCACGTCTTTAGAAGAGTATGATTGTAAATCATGCTGAGGGTACATCTCCTTCACCTTGTTACTAGTGGGGTAACATAGGACATATGCACCGTGATTTGGTATTGATACAATCTGATGCGGTCCTGAGTACACAAGACACTATTTCTTTTGTTTTTCTTTTTAAGTAATGGCGCTTTTGGGTGACACTTTGCTAAGACCTTTGTTCCCACTGGGTGTAGTTGAGTCCTCTTCAGCTGCTAGTCATAGTGTCTCTTCCTTTTTTGTGCTTTTGCTTCCATAGTACCTAATGCTCGACGAATCTTGCCATCCCTAGACTCTTCTATAGCCGTCATAATCGGTAAACAGTTTCTCCACTCAATGTTTTCCTTTTTACTCAGCGGAAGTTCTGTTGGCGTATCCTCAGTTGATGAGTGGATTAAATTATTGTATATTTCTTCAAATTGTTGTAAATAATGCTCTCACAGTGTTTGTATATGGAGGCAATATGTGCGGATAAATGTATTCAATTCACGAAAGAACCTCGCTATTGGTTTGGCTTCCAGATGGAACCTGGAGATCAAAATTTGCCTGATTCCGCTTTTGCGTCAATATCTTCTCCACCTGTATTCCATAAAGTTGGCAGCGTTGTCTGGCAGTAATACACGTGGCTTACCAACAGACAGGATGTCATCATTTTCGAGTCTTTTGATGATGGACTGTGTGGTACACATCTTGATAGGATATAATTTTACATATTTGGTAAATTGGTCGTAAAATCCTGCAATATATTTACCATTCCCTTTCGAGCGAGGGAGGGGTTGCATTACATCAACACTCACAACCAATAGTGGTTCTTCTATGATGATCGGATGTAAAATTCCCTTGGCGCTATGGCCTTGAAGGTTTAGCCTTTTGTTATATTGGACGTTTCCTCAATATTTACTTCCAATTCCGTAGTCATGTGTGCTAGTCCACAGTTTGTAAGCATTTGACAACATTTTCCAACCTTTTTGATCATCTCTAAACTCCACAGTGACCCCATAATACGTGTGTATGGCAAATTAATTTCTCTACACAGTCTTGTAGAATGCAAACACACCAACTGTTTGAGTTAGGATGTCTCCCGTGAAATGAAACATTACCATGTAAGTAACTCAGCTCTGCTGTCTTTGGCGACCTTCCTGTTTGAATCTGACAGATGAAGTTATTCCAAGGACGAAAAGCTCGCTGCTCTACACATTCTAAGATAGGATCGACGATTTTCCGCATCCATCATAAGCAAAATTTTTCAGTCTTCTGTTTGCTCTTATACTTCAGTAGTGTCTGTTAATTTTTCTGCGAGTCCTGACAAGGCATATGCAATAATATTTTCTTTACTGTGCACATAAATAATCTCAACATGATATTCCTGAAGGAAGAGTGTCCACAGGGCTAATCTTGGGTGAGGAATCTTGCAGTAATTCAAAAAGATGTGTGCTTGATGATCGCAATACACCTTTGTATCTGCTCCAGCCAGAAAATAATGACCGAGCGAGGTGGCGCAGTGGTTAGCACACTGGACTCGCATTCGGGAGGACGACGGTTCAATCCCGCGTCCAGCCATCCTGATTTAGGTTTTCCGTGATTTCCCTAGATCACTCCAGGCAAATGCCGGGATGGTTCCTTTCGAAGGGCACGGCCGACTTCCTTCCCTATCCTTCCCTAATCCGAGCTTGTGCTCCGTCTCTAATGACCTCGTTGTCGACGGGACGTTAAACACCAATATCCTCCTCCTCCTCCTCCAGAAAATAATGAAATTTTCGAAATGCCTGTATCACTGCCAATGCTCCCAATTCTGTACTCGCCTGTGCTCGTTCATAGTGTGTAAGCTTTTGACTTGCAACGGTTATGGGCCAAAATCTAAGTAATCCGTCGACTAATTGAATCTGAAGCAGGCAGGCTACTAATCCACAGGACGATGCATCTGTCATTAATCCAAAATATATGTTCATGTCTGGATGATGTAATATTTGTGCGTTGACAAGAGTGGTTTTTATGGTGTCAAATACTATCTGGGACTCATTGCCATGACACAGTCTTCTTTACTAAATTTAACAAACACTCTGATTTTATGACTTGATGGTAAAATGAGACTAATCATAAGAATGACTTCAATTGCGTTTTATTGCGTAGTGATGGTGCATTCTCTATTGCATTAATCTTATTTCGCGTAGGCAAAACCCCATACGACAGAATTAAATGTTCAAGGAAGTTAATATTCGTCATTACAAATACAGATTTCTTGAGGTCGACAGCCACCCCTCATTGAAAAAAATTTTTCAGGGTGTGTGTTAGAATCTCAATGTGTTACTGCCAAATTGGCGTTGTAATTAACATATTATCGTTTTGTGTAACCAAATCGTGTAACCCGTGTCCCAACACAGTGTCTAGTGCTGAAATAAAAACAGCTGAGCTAACATTAAGACCAAATGGCAATACTGTAAATTGGTAACTGTGTCAAAAGTAAAGGAATGCTGTATACCTTCATAATTTTCTGTCTAGTGCGACTTGCCTAAACGAAGATTTTAAATCTGTATTGTTGAAATCCCTGACGCCAGGAAACTTTTGAATTACCTCTTCTATATTTGGAGATTCTGTCTTCACTGGAAGAATTATTTTGTTTGTTTCTCTGGCGTCGAGAACTAAACGCACATTCCCATCTCATTTGGGTACTGTGAGTAATGGACTGCAATACTGACTGTTGGATGGTTCTATAATGCCCCAGCTAAACATTCACTGTATTTCTCGGACAATGGCTGACTTAAGCACATATGGAATGGAGTAATACCTATGACAGTACGTTTTGTTCGGTCTCACATTTAGATGACACGAATATCATTTTATTATACCTGGCTCATGATCATATATCATTGCATTTTCTTGTAGCAGTTGTCTTAATTCTATCTTGTGCTGTGGCATTTGAGGAATAGATTCAGTTACCTTTTGGTTAGTTTGTTTCGAAATTCTTAAAGTAGAAGAATTCATCAATGGGTTGGTGAGCCTCCTGACAGTATCACGAGTAACTATTTTTATTTCAATTCCTTGAAAATAGCGTCCGTGTAATTCTTGTCTATACACCAAACTGACTGTTAGAGGAACTCTGTCTTTACTTAACATGAGGTCACTGGAGTCAAATTATATTATTGCATTCATCTCTCTTAGTGATTGATGCCCCAAAATGAAGTTCGCAACTAGATTAGTTACCACTAACCATGTGCAGTCAGTAGCTGAATTTGCAAGATCTATTTTAATTATTGTTTGTAGTGTAATTGAACGAGGGCGTCCACCTACAGCATCAAGAATCTCACAGGTCGCCACGGGTAAGGTCGGCCAATTATTTCCTTCTTGTAATGGCTTTATAAGAGCTGTAGAGACAGCATTCACACTTGCGCCAGTTTCTCGGACTGTCGAAACACTGAACCACCGCAATACTAAAATTAGCAGCCACTTCAGGCATGTTTTTCGTTTTAATATTACAGGGTTAGTCCCCAAGCAATAGTTCGTCCTTAATGTCAGCTTCATGTTGGCGTAACATCTTAATATTGCTGTCACAACCCCATTCACTTATTCCGACCAGCCTTTCGGGGCTTAAGTTAGTCGCGTTTAGTTTCCCTGACGTTGATTTGTGTGTGTAGCTTGTTCACCTGTTACGTCAGTAATAATAGGCGAATGATTTCTCTAATCATTTGTTGCTTCGTTAGGATTCGGTTGATTGTTAGAATTCGCATCCCAATGTGATAATGCTGGATTTGTTGATAGCCGGGATTTCAGCCCCCTTCATATCTCTTGTTCGTGTATTTATTGTCATGGTTATTCCGGTTTCCATTTCTTGAGCTACTTAAATTATTGTACATAGTATTGTGAGAACCTTCTTGTTGATTGTCATCAGAATTAGACTGCTGTTGATAGTTATTCGTATCCCAATTTGAATAATTTTTTTCTGTTAGAACCATTTTGGCCATTGTCATTGTTACCTCTGGGTCTTACGTCTTCCATCAACAAGTTTACTGCATCCAGTGCCGACAAAAATTTGTCATAATTCATATGAATGGCATGCAATAATTTATTTTGAATTTCAAATTTTAATATTCTAATAAGAGTTTTGGCAGATACTGGTACCAATAAATATTTCATCATATTATGGTATCGCTTCAAGTATCTGCGTAGTGTACCTAACCGTGAATTATATGGATCTGGATTGTAAATATGTTTTCGGATTATCTCTTGAATCGCAGCAGACCAATACTTTGCAATAGATGTATTTTCGAATTCGGCATATGTATTACAACTTCTACAGCTTTAACTGCCCAAAGGTGAAATACCTTTATACGACCTGATGAAAACGATTCGGTGTACAGTTTTCTTCTGATGATTAAAAGATAGAAACTGTCTACACTTGATTAATTTTCCTTCCATATGTAACACTGCATAATCATTCGCTCACATCATCTGGCATTACATTCGCGTATGGTGATGTTGGTGTCCGCATTTACTCATATTGTTTAAAAGATCATTGTGCAGGGTCTGGACTTGCTCGCTTTGCCATGCGTTCATTATTTACAAAAAAAAATGGTTCAAATGGTTCTGAGCACTATGGGACTTAACAGCTGGGGCCATCAGTCCCCTCATTATTTACAATCGCCGAGTAACTATCCTGCCAAGTATGATGTAGTTGTTTATTTGTTGATTGACATCTTCCTTCTGTTTATCTATAGTTACAAGCCATTCACAAAATTGTTCGCTTAATCGAGTTCGAGCTTTCTGCATACCTCTGAAAATTTCTTCTTCAGTAAAATCTTAATCTGACAGGTCTTCATTTACCGCTGACTGAACCTTCTGTTAAATAATAGTTGTCAGTTGGGTATCTTCTTCTTCGAAACACTGATGGGAAACCTCCGTAAACTGCTCTACTTGTTATGTGAGTTGCGTGGTGATCACGCTGTCCACGACCATCGTCATCTAATGCTCATGACGGCTCGGCTACAGTGTTAGTTAACTCATAATTCCCTGTGTTTACATTTTCGAACTCCAATTTTAAAGTATCAAATGCATCTGGCAAATGTTTGTCTTGATCCCAGAATTTTCCGAATTCGTCAGCTAAACCTTTCTGTGCACTGTTAAGTACCGTCTGTGATTCTATGACTTGATTTTGTAATGCTGTCTCAGTGGCCTGTAAGCCTCTCTACAGTGCCGGCTGACTATTCAGAAATTCGGCTTTCAACGCGGTTCAATATCTGCTCAAAACGCGCCAACAGTATTGTAACGGATCCGCAACCTGCTGTACGTTCACCGCCTGCTGAACATTTTGTTCCGTCTGTTGCGCCATTCTAGCATGCTGTTTTGCTTTAACAATAAAATTTTTAATCTCTTACTCTGATTGTCGTAATCCGTTCAAAATTATTAAATCAATTATAATTGAGTCAGAAACAGTCTTTCCCTGCAATAACGTACTTCATTGAGGCTGAAACGGCACCCCAGAAACAATCTAATCTGGGCTGTGTAGGAACAACGTCACACATGTGGCTGACACAAACATATTATTCATACTGGCTACGTCTGAGCTACTGCCCAACCAACTACTGACAAATCCCTTCTACACCGTTTTGAAGACTCAGCAAAGACAGATGCCGCGTAGTTGTCCGATGTTACAATTATTGTGATGTTAACTTTTGTTCATGTAGATATGTCTTCACTACAGTAGTCCAACAATCGTATATGCAAAAGAAATACAATATTAGTACCTTATTCACTGAAAAGCCAAAGAAACTGGTATAGGCATGCGTATTCAAATAGAGAGATATGTAAACAGGCAGAATACTGAGCTGCGGTTGGTAACGCCTATATATGACAACAAGTGTCTAGTGCAGTTGCTAGACAGGTTACTGCTGCTACAATGGCAGGTTATCAAGATTTAAGTGATTTTGAAATTGGTGTTGCAGTCAGCGCACGAGCGATGGGACACAGCACCTCCGAGGTACGATGAATCCATGGACCCTGAAAGTCAGCCAAGGAGTATTCAAGTTGGCAGAGGTTCTGTGATCGTATGGGGCGTGTGCAGTTGGAGTGATATGGGACCCCTGATGCGTCTATTGATGCGTCGAAATACGACTGTGACAGATGACACTACGTACGCATCCTGTCTGATCACCTGCATCCATTCATGTACATTGTGCATTCCGAAGGACTTTGGAAATTCTAGCAGAACAACGCGACTCTCCACACGTACAGAATTGCTACAGAGTGGCTCGAGGAACACTCTTCTCAGTTTAAACACTTCCGTCGGCCACCAGACTCCAAAGACTTGAATATTATTGAGCATATCTGGGATGCCCAGCAAAGTGCTGTTCAGAAGAGATGGCAACCCCCTCACACGCTTCTAGATTTATGGACAGACCTGCTGGCTCCATGGCGTCAGTTCGCTCCAGCACTACTTCAGACATTAGTTGAGTCCATGCCACTTAGTGTTGATGCGCTACAAGTTCTGTGATCGTATGGGGCGTGTGCAGTTGGAGTGATATGAGACCCCTGATGCGTCTATTACGCAAGTGTACATTTTTTTGGCTCTTCGGTGTAATAGCAACACATACAATATAATGCAATCTATGGGATGTGTATTTCCAGACTCATGATTAGTCCGTCAGTGGTAAACCTTTTATACTGTTATTTTATTGTATTTTATCACTTTAAAGACAAGATTAGCATGTACTCTTGCTTTTCAAATGGTGTATGGAAATGTCCATTGAAATCAAACTCACCTTGTCAGGCTTTTTTCGAGTGGTAGTATGTTGGTAAAGAGCTGTAGCAGATTTATTGTTGCCTGCTCTTGAGTCCGTTGACAGTCGCCGTATTTATTTGCAGGTTCTTTCGCCAATTTCCCTAGTATCTCTTCAACTCCACGTCGACGTAGTGTAGCTGCAACTTTCTATAGCAATACTTACGTCCGTGTCTCTCCTAATAATTTATCAGTGATGGGAACTCGTTTATTTCTTCCATGAATACGACTTTTACTGTAACTATCGAGCTGCCGTATGTAATATTCACAACAACTTCCCTTCGTCTAGATCAGGGCAAAAACAAAATAGGAGCCATTGACATTATTACGATAATAAAATCGGAGATAATGCAATGATAATGTTTGCTTTCCTTTTGCAAATGGTAAAGTCTTTCGTTCCTCCACACGACATAGTATTTCACACAGTTATTTCCGTCATAAAACGTGCCATTACAAGATATAAGCTCAGATCTCACCTTTTGAACCAATCGGCATATGCAGTTCCATCCTCTCTTTGTTTGCTCAAAAACCCAAACTTCTGAAGGTCTTAGCGAAAGCCATGTGGCTGGGTTCCAGTATTGTTTTGGCAAATATTACCATCACATCATTTCAAGAAGTAATTTGTGCAAACCGAACTGCTGATAATAAACTGTTATGATCTTAACGACTCTTCATGAGTTGCCAACAATAACGAGAGGTGACAGTTTACACTCCCAGACATAGAATGTTTCATCACTTCCTTTGAGGTGTAAACATTCCGCTCTTAGATTCCGGTAAAAACCATTCGATAGTGATCGTCTGTGTGTAGTCAGCAAGGACGATATGTTGGGGTTCGGCTTCCACTCAGCATAGAATTTCCGTCATATTATTTCTAGTTCAGACTTGTGGACATCCCGTCACTGCTGAAATAAACTGCTTGATTTCTAATTCAAATATGCGCACCTCTCTCTAATGTTGAAATAAACCGATATTTAACGTCTATTTGAGGCTAGAAAACAACGGCGACACGTACCTAATTCAGATCCCAATAAGGAGAAACTTTTTCGTAGTGTCATCTTAGTTTCAGTCATCTCAGTACTGGCGAAAAAATACGATATCTAATATTTGATTATGTTTAGTTAACAATCTGATTACTTGTTGAGTTAGAATCCACTCCAGAACAGACTTTATGTTACGTCGTTTGAAGCTTAAACACGTGCACACTTGGTTATTTGCGAATGAAATGATATTTAAGATCTTTTGTGGTTAGTTAACAAGGACTATATTTTACTAGTTAGGAGTCCCTGGTCCCATTGTAGTACATTCATTTTTGTCATTAAAGTGGATATGTCGCTTATTGTAATCAGTTTGAACTTAAAACTGTTAAAGACTGTGCCCTTGTGGTATTAACCTTGATCTGGACAGATTGCCATACACAACAGTGTCCTCTACTCGGCTGTTGTGATAATCATTTTGTGTAGTGAAACGGCTGTAACCGAAAAGAGGATATACAAGACAGTTTCGTTATGTGCGCTGCACGCATATCAGGCGGAAAACGGTTTAGCCCGTTAAGATACTTCTGAGTATGATACTAAGTCTTTCTTAGCTTCATACTGAAACTATGGGTAAGGATGATGCATGTTTTCTAGAATCTGTCAAAAATTTTTCCTTAACTTAGTGTAGCTAAACTAAAGGAAGGAATTTCCACAGGTCGTGGCTACAGAAAAAGGCTGCATTAGATTAAGCTAAATATAAAGAAGCAGCCGGCATGGACGGCATTTTCGAAGGCAGTAAAATGCTTCCTTGACAAAAAAGGACAAAAATTTCAACTGGGTGGTTAAAAGCCTCCTAAGGACATACAACGACATATGGTGCCAAATTTCTCTAAAACTTCTCTTACTCCATTCACATCTAGACTGTTTCCCAGAAAGGAGCAGTTACTGGCGAAGAAGGTGACTGGTTTCACCCAGACATCAGAAAAATAGAAACCATATACCAGCGCATGATGGACGCTTACCCCTGGTTTTTGAATAAAGATCATTTAAATTGATAGTTCTCTGTCGAAACTAAAAAAAATAAATTTTCTTGCCTAAAATTATCTCTAGAATGTCTATTTTTTGCAGAGTTAATCCTAATATAACCACCAGCTCCGTTATCCGAGTTACAAGGCGATTTGTGTAAAAGTGTCCCCGAAAGCCATTCACAGCGGGAAAAAATAGTCGACATCGTAGTCAATGTAGCAGATGTAACTTTGATGACGGCCTAATAGGCATTACCGACATTACGAACCTGCTCGAACTTGACATCGGACCAAGCTATTAAGCCGTTAAAACTTCTGCACACAAGCGAACAAAAAGCATATCGAGCACAGAAGCTGTCAGAAAGACCCGAAGGACCACCATGGGCACGAAGAAGATGAAGAGAACTTCTTTTCGATCTGGAAGGATTGCTGTATGGTCCAGAGGTTACTAACTAGAGGTATATTTAACTTAAATACAAAAAAATATAATCAGAGACTTTAAACTTGTTCTTCCCTAAACTGTATCTTTCAAATTGGAAGGAAACGTAAACTGAAAAAGGTACATACAATTTTGATCGGAATTTGATGATGCAATTCTAAATTGAATTCTTTGTCAGGGTATCTAGCCATTTGACGATAGCTTAAAAGTCTACTTTCGGTGCCCGCTTTTGTCTCGATTTTTTGGGCGAAGAAAATGACAGTTTCTTCAACACGTCACCATTATGTGTTAATGTTTTTCAATTAACCTAAGAATTCTGAGAGAAAATAAGCTCAATAAGCTGAGAGAAAATATACTGAACGTGACTTACACAAAAATTGCGAGAGCGTTCAGTAAATAAAACAACACATTTTTTTTGAAAGTAGGTTGGTCTTTTGAGGATTCTAATACACAGTGTTATTCCTCATACATACATACACACATTAATCCTTGTTCCATAGATCATGAATGCGACATTTCGTAATGATGTGGAACGTGTCACTTCAACATAAGTCTCCTTTACACAAAATAATTAATTAATTAATTAATTTTTTTGCAGTTACTACTTCATATCTAAAAATTCCGCTGTTGAGTAGAAGGAGTTGTCATTCCGATATTCTTTTAATTGCTTTTAAATGTAGATGGGCTGTCTGTCAGTCTTTTAATACCATTTGGCAAATGACCAAAGATTTTTGTGGCAGCATAATTCACCCCTTTCTGAGCCATAGTGAGATTTAATCTAGAATAGTGAAGATCATCCTTTCTTCTAATGTTGCAGTTATGCACTTCACTGTTATTTTTGAATTGGGTTGGGTTATTAATAGCAAATTTCATTTGTGAATATATGTATTGCGAAGGTACTGTGTATATCCTGAGGTACTTAAATAAATGTCTGCAAGGTGATCTTGGGTGGGTTCCGGCTATATTCTGATTACACGCTTTTGTGCAATGAATAATTTCTCTCTTAATGACGAATTACCCCAAAATACGATTCCATATGGAAGCAGTGAATGAAAATAGGCATAGTAGGCTAATTTACTGATATGTTTATCAAAAAAATTTGCAATAACTCTAATATCATAAGTAGCTGAACCTAACCGTTTCAGCAGATCATCAATGTGTTTCTTCCAATTAAATTTCTCATCAGTGCACACACCCAAAAAATTTGACTATTCTGCCTTAGCAACAGATTTCTGTTCAATATTTATCAATGGTGCTATGCCATTGACTCTACAGAATTGTATAAACTGTATTTTCTCAAAATTTAGTGAGAGTCCATTTGTACAGAACCACTTAATAATTTTCTGTAAGATATTATTTGTAATTTCCTCGGCTTATTCTTGCTCGTTGGATATGATTACTATACTTGTATCAACAGCAAAAAGAGCTAGCTTTTCATCTTAATGAATACAGAGTGACAAGTCGTTAATATATATTGAGAACAATAAGGGAACGAAGACTGAACCCTGTGGGACACCATTCTTGATACCTCCCCAGTTAGAGGTCTCTGCTGATTTTTACAAACTATCTGTACTGTTAATTTCAACCTTCTGCATTCTTCCAGTAAAGTATGAATGAAACCATTTGTGCACTGTGCCACTCATACCACTATACTTAAGTTTATCTAGAAGAATTTCATGAATCACAAAATCAAAAATCTTTGAGAGATCACAAAATATCCCAATGGATGATGTTCGGTTATTCAATGCATTTAATATCTGATCAGTGTAAACATATATAGCATTTTCTGTTAAAAAAAAGCCTTTCTCAAAACCAAATTCACTTTTTGCTAGTACTCCATTTTTTTCAAATATATGATGCTACCCTTGAGTATATAACTTTTTCAGAATTTGGGATAAAGCTGTCAGAAGTGAGATTGGGAGGTATCAGATCTATCCCCCTTTTTATGCAATGGTTTAACAATGGTATATTTCACTATATATGGAAAAATGCCCTGTTTCAGTGAGCTACCACATACGTGGCTGAGAATCCTACTTATTTGGTGGGAACAAGCTTTTAGTACTCTGTTGGAAATTCCACCAATTCGATGTGAGCTTTTACTTTTGAGTGAATTTATTATTTTTCTGTTTGTTGAATCGTTCGTTCGAAAACTTACATTTGGTGGTTCACTAAAATAATATAAGTTGTAGCGATGCTACATTGCACGCCTTAACACGCAACGGAACAGTAATAGGTAATCAAGTCACTAGAACTATCCATAAAAAAGACAAATTTTACTTTTTTTATCCATATGTTTCTCATCTTATTAGGATCTGCACTCGGCGGGTCACAGTGTTTATTTGAAGCAGTTAATGCTGGACTCGCGTCATAATGTAGACACACATTACAAAAATATTTCTTTTCCTAAAATTTGCGCTGTGATGCGTGACATTCTTCCAGCTCGGTGGGTGTTCTTCTCTTTTATGACAAATATTTTATATACAGAGCAGTCGAAACCCAATAATATTACACTTGCGTTCGGGAGGATGAAGGCTCAAATCCGTGTCCGGCCATCCAGATTTAGGTTTTCCGTGGCATCCCTAGATCGTTCCAGGAAAAAACGGAATCGTTCTTTTGTAAAAGGCGCGGTCGATTTCCATCCCATCCTTCCCTACCCCTTGCATCGTGTTCCATCTCTCCATGACCACGTAGTCGAAGAGACAATAACTCTCAATCTTCGTTCCTTTCTTTTAATAAAAGTAAATGTGTCATAATGATTTTTTCTAACTGCTTTTTTAGCTTTACGTAAAAAACAAACAGCTTGGGTTAGTTAAGAATATGTAGAACAATGTATGAAATAAAAAGTTGGCTGTTCAGAATATTTTAAAAGTTTCTTGTTACTGAATAGCCCTATACGTTGAGCCTTTTTAAACCAGATGTTTGTAATTTAAAAAAAGCCAGAAAACATAATAAGTAGTTAGTTTGCTGTTGTATGTTACAGAAAACGTATTTTTTAATGACCAGTGAAAGTTGAGAATTACGAAACTCCTTCATCGTATCAGAGAAAGGTGTGGCGTTTTTCGACAGGAAAGTGAAGTGCTTATCGCGTGACGGAACTATGGGAAGCATCCCTCCGCACCCTCGCACCGACGCCGTGCCAACCGATCGGCCGGTGTGCGGCTGTAAAAAGACAAAGTGGCCCCACCAACGGCCGGCGGGCCGCGCGTTAGGTGGGGAGGCCCGAGGTGAGCTGAGGTGAGGTCTGTAGTAATTGGATTGTAAACCCGGACTGGCCCAGGGCCCACCGGCCTGTCGTATTGGTGGCTCACCTCCACTAAAACACCATTAACAGCTGCGGCCGCGCTCGTGGTCGCCGGGAGGGACCTACTGGCCGGCTCGAAAACATCGACCCTTCGCTGTGCTACTGCCGCAATGAGAATATTCGGTGCACTCGGCGTAGCTCTACTCTTGTGTGAATTATTGTTTTTTTTTCTTTTTTGCACATAGAGAGAACTAGCCTCAGTAATCACTGTACCTCCATCTGCATGTACATTCATACTCTGCCAATCACTGTGAAGTACGTGAGGTTGGTATTACTAGCTACTGTTTTTTCTCATCCCATCGCGTATGAGTTCTGAAAAAAACTGCTTAGATGTCTCTCTCAGTCCCGTAGTTAGTCTGTCCTGGTATTTATAATTTTTGTAAGAGTGACGAGTAGAAGGATGAAGAGTACCTCTAGATCCTCTTCTGCTTAATACTGATTCTTGAAACTTAGTGATCAGAACGGATAAACGACGTTTACCTACAAGAGTCTGGCAATTCTGCTTTTCCCGCTTTTCTATGACGCCTTCCCGTGGTTGAAACAAGCCTTCCCAGGTTTGCTGCCCTTTTTTGTACACATTCAGTGTACCAAATTAGGCCTATGTGGTAAGGGTCTTACCATATGCTTGAGCAATATATATTGCCATGCTAAATTTAAGTACGAGAAAATAAATTATCATCATATATTTACATCTCGGTGCAAATTAATGAACCATAGGCCCTGCTGCCCGAAGGAGAGGCGGTGAACGACCACAGTCAACAATCGCTACATTGTGCAACAGGTAAGAACGACCCACGTCAAACGGCGGGTGTAATTGCAACCACGTTTAACACGACTGCACAGTGCATACTATCTTCCACTCCCCAGTGGCACTGTGGCTGCGTGAGGGTTGACTCTTTGCCACACGATCAGTACGGTGTGTTCCGTTGACACCCGCCTGTCGGCGGCACCGTTTGCGATGTTGCCAAATGCATCAGGAATGAACCGACAAGGAATAGGTTCGCATGCTCTTCCGCGGTAAGAGCAGATTCATTCTTAGTGATTCTTAGAATTATATTAATACCTTCAGCTGCTAACGGGCGTTGATATATATCAACGTGGACAGGTGAAAATGTGTGCCCCTACCAGGACTCGAATCCGGGAACTCCTGCCCACATGGCAGACGCTCTATCCATCTGAGCCACCGAGGGCACAGAGGATAGCGCGACTGCAGGGACTATCTCGCGCACGCCTCCCGCGAGACCCACATTCTGACCTTGTATGTCCATACACTACATTCGTAGTGTCCCACCCCAACACACTCATTACTCGTGGAAGACATTCTTACCAAGTCCCGTAAGAGTTCGGGGAATATGTGTGCATCCGCACCGTAGAAGAAGGTCATGGTCGATGTTGCCAGAACTATATACTTATATAGATATGGTGCCTGTTCTTTTGGACATTTCCGAAAGAACAGACACCATATCCATATAAGTATACTTAGTGATTCTGGTCGTACCATCGCATGGTGAGGAATGAGAACACGTATTGCAATCAGGAATATTGTCGAATCTGATCGTTCTGGTTGTCCATATGTTACGGTGTTAGGTGGCACAATGTTGCATGAGAGTACTGCCCCCTGACTTTTGAAACACCATACAGTCATTGGTCAACGATGTTGCGACACTATACTCCTTCCACATGTGGATGACAGTCCGCGATCGCACCGAACTGCGCAAGGGAGGATGTTTTGAACGAGATGACATTCGGACTGGCCTGTCCGTTGCCCCGATTTAGATCCCATGGAGCACATGTGGTATACGTTGGCGAGACGTACTGCAGCTAGTTCTTGTGCCCCAATAACCATTCAGCAGCTGCAACAACGTTGCTGAAGTAATTGAACGCCCTACCCCAAGAACTTAGCAGTGGTCTGCCCGCCATGGGAGCACTCTGCAAAGCGTGTATCGTCGTCTGCGGTGATCACACAACCTATTAACCACCATATCTCACCTTCTGTTGTGTTCAGAGGAGAAGACTTTGAAATCGTCCTCTACCTCTTCCAGTCTTCAACTAATCTTTCTACATAACTACTTCATTCTACAGCTCGCAAAAACTGCTTTTAGAGTTCTAGTATTTTCGCTCAAATACAAGATTTCCCCTCCACTTCTCGATAAACTACCGTTGCTTGATGCTCGAGCAGGTGCCTGATGAACTTGTTCTTTCTTTCTGCAGGCGTTTCCCATAGCCTGCATGACATTGAGTGTGATAATGCTGTAGGAGGGAGTGGACGCAGTGCTACGTGAGAGGAGTGTAATTCCCCGTACTGTTATGGCAGGTTCACATGGAAAGCAACTAGCCGCGAGTGTACGACGTGGATTCCCAATGATCAACGGTTGGCTAGAAAGGTATTCGCGCAGACTGCGGAAATGTACATGGAGTTACAGAACGACTTTTTTTAAAAAATGGGAGATTGCAGAAAATAAAATATTGAACGTTTTGATATAAGCAAGATGTAGCTGGAAATGTGAAATAAAGTTTTGCAGCCACCAATGGGATGTTGAAAGTCCACGAACTACATGACGGGAAGTTATCAGGTGAGATTGTCAGTGAACATTTGGGCTGGAATTCTTGGAGATCATCTTATTGGAACACACATGTTACTAGAGTGTTTGAATGGCCGTGGTATTTTAACATTCAGAACAATGCCTTGCCTGAGCTTCTGGAGTCATTCCCTTACAGCTGCACTCAACTTTGTGGTTTCAGAACGATTGTGCTCCAGCGTACATTGATCATCGGACCAAGGCGTATCTCGTACATAATTTCAGGCAGAGACAAGTAATTGGAAAGGGATGCCTAGACCCTTGACCTGGGTTCTCCCCAGACCTAACTTCTCTATACTTCCTCTAAGATTACGGAAAGTACCACCACCAAGAGGAACAGTCCTTGAACGTACAGAGCGACTTCCTCAGTGCGTTTGATACTCCTATATCGGAGATCTACCAAAAAGGAAGAGGCAACCCCTCGGACTCCTAGGGCAGGCGTGCAGCCTACATTGCCCCTGCACACCTCAGCGTCGCGGGCTCTACGACGCAGTCTCTACCGGACACCAGATGGCGGTACCAGCGCCGGCAGAGGCCGCCACTTTCGAGGGACCTACTCTCGTCCGCAAAAATCGTCACAAGGAAATAGTTAACGAAAATTCCGCCATCGGCAGCTATAAAGGCCGGCGCACGGACTCCACGAACCAATTCTTCTGAGCATCTACCGGCCTCCGGGTGGGTGCTATTCACCTCATCGTCTCAGGATGCTCTCAAAGCCCGTCGTAGGGACCAAAGCCCCCGTTCTCAGCTTTCATCGTTGTTTTGTGGATTTATGCTGCGCTAATGACAGACATTTCTCTGCCAGTATTGGAGCCAGTCAGGACTACATTCTCGGAATTTGGTTATTTCCCTGCAAGTGTATTTTCCTACGAAGCTCCTAGTGATATTACTGCATACTATAAACAGTCTGGTGACTTTTACATCTGAATCTGCATCATACTCAACAAACCACTTGTCGGTGTGTTGCTGAGGGTACTTTCTGTCCCACCTACTGAGCCCTAAAACCCTGTTCCACTCGTGAATAACTCTTGGGAAGAATAACTATCGGTAAGCCTCTGTAACTGCGCTAATTTCTCGAATATTCTGCACATGATCGTTCGGCGAGACGTAAGTAGGAGGAAGTAATATGCTGTCTGACTCTTCCAGGAAAGTGCTTTCTCGAAATTTCAGTAGTAAAACTCTCCGTGATGCACAACGCCTCTCTTGTAACGCCTGTCAATGGAGTTTATTGATCATCTCCGTGACGCTCTCGTGCGAACTAAACGATTCCATGACGAAACGTGCCGCTCTTCAATCCATCTTCTCTGTCTCTTTTTGTCAGTCATGTCTGGTAGGGATCCGAGACAGATGAAAAATACTCAAGAATGAGTAGAAGAAGCCCCTTATTAGCCACTTCCTTCATAGATGCATTACATGTCCTTAAGATTCTTCCTATGAAACTGAGTCTGGCAGCTGATTTTCCCACTATTTGTTTTGTATGGTTATTCCACTTAAGGTCGCTAGGGATAGTTGCTCCTAGATATTTTACTGCAGACATTGTTCCCAGCGGTTTGTCATCAGTAGTGTAGCTATACAGTAGTGGATTTATTTTCCTATGCATGCGCAATATGTTACATTTATTTACGTTCAGAGTCAGCTGCCAGAGCCTGCACCATTACTCAATTCCGTGGAGGTCATTCTGCAAATCGTACAATCTTCTCGCGTTGCTACTTTGTTATAGACAACCGCATCATCTGTGAACAGCCTTAGAGATCAAAAAATGGTTCAAATGGCTCTGAGCCCTATGGGACTTAACATCTGAGGTCATCAGTCCGCTAGGACATAAAACTACTTAAACGTAACTAACCTAAGGACATCACACACATACATGCCCGAGGCAAGATTCGAACCTGCGACCGTACTGGTCGCGCGTTACTAGACTGAAGCGCCTAGAACCGCTCGTCCACAACGGCTGGTCCTTAGGGATCACACGACGCTTTCAAATAGATCATTTATATGTATTGTAAACGCCGGCCGCGGTGGCCGAGCGGTTCTAGGCGCTTCAGTCCGAAACCGCGCAACTGCTACGGTCGCAAGTTCGAATCCTGCCTCGGGCATGGATGTGTGTGATGTTCTTAGGTAAGTTAGGTTTAAGTAGTTCTAAGTCCTAGGGGACTGATGACCTCCGATGTCAAGTCCCATAGTGCTCAGAGCCATTTGAACCATTTATATGTATTGTAAACACACATTGGGGTGGATCGCAAATTTTGTTCCTTTAAGGGCGACGTTTGAGTTCTGTCTGCAAGGAGGTCTGGAATGCACTTAAAAATCTGCTCCGATACTCGGTAAGCTCACACCGTTTCACTAAACGGCAGTGCGGGATGTTGTCAAATGCCTTCCTGAAGTCAAGGACCACGGCATCAGCCTGAGCGCCATTGTCTACGGCATTGTGTATCTCACAGAGGATCAGAGGGAACTGAGTTTCGCAGGATCTCTGTTTGTAGAATCGATGTTTATTTTTATAGAGATTTTTCCTTGGGTAGATTAGATCACCGTATCAATGGGCTTCCAATGGCGCTATGACCATACACGAAAGTTAGTTTTATTTCATGATGATTGCTGTACTCCTATGCAGTGAGATAGGCCCGTTACTAAGTGAGTTGGTGGGAGGAACGCTTCAGCCAACCTGTCCCAAAGGAGTGTATTGAGAGTAGTTCCTCACAGTTGGGACTCAGTAAGTGACACTTGGCTGATGGTATGTGCGGCGGTAAGGCCACTGGTTTCGAGCGTATTGTGCAACAACTGTCAGTGCCGTGTTTGTATTAGTAATGGTGAATACTGAACTGAGTTTCCAATATAAGTAGTTTGAAAGAAAAATGAGGGGTAGCTGAATTTTACTGAGACCTTCTCATGTCACTGAGTGCAGATGGAATCATGCCCATGCAGCCAAAGCGTTTTGACACTAAATAATAGCGATGATAGCACAAATATTGACAATGAAAGTGATTGCAGAGTTGCGCTTGCACCAATGAGCTTCATTTGTTACAGCTACTGCATATCTCAAAATCATTATTTTCGCGAATTGCCTAAAAAAAAAAAAAGTACTTATTTCTCTCCAAATCAGATACATGTTCATTTTCACAAGATGAAGAAAACAACAACAACAGTTACATAACTGACAATATTTTTCCGTGTACGACCGACTTCGGAACAATGTGATCCCATCTTTTGGCATACACCGTATCGATGGAAGCAATATTTTACATTTCGTTACGTACAAGCAGTCATTCAAAAATGAAAATGTTACAGAAGACTGATGAGCGGGCATTACTAGCATAAAGCGCGAAAGAACTAAAACTTCCATCTCCTTTATTTTGTTTGTGGGACAAAACTTCCATATCCCACTTAATAAAACTTCGGAAACCTCCGAAGTTAGCCGGCCGCAGTGGCCGAGCGGCTCTAGGCGCTACAGTCTGGAACCACGTGACCGCTACGGTCGCAGGTTCGAATCCTGCCTCGGGCATGGATGTGTGTAATGTCCTTAGGTTAGTTAGGTTTAAGTAGTTCTAAGTTCTAGGGGACTGATGAGCTCAGAAGTTAAGTCCCATAGTGCTCAGAGCCATTTTTTGAACCTCCGAAGTTACAAAAACAAAAAGAAATCCTTTAGGATGACTATTGACAGAGTCACGAAAAAGTTAAGAAATATTTAGAAAATATAAAAAGAGGAAAATGATCGTAGTAATACGAAAACTACACTAACGAGCCAAAGAAACTGGTACACCTGCCTAATATCGTGTAGGGCCCCCGCGAGCTCACAGAAGTGCCGAAACACGACGTAGCATGGACTCGGATAATATCTGAAGTAGTGCCGCAGGGAATTGACACCATGGATCCTGCACCGGCCGCTGTGGCCGAGCGGTCCTAGGCGCTTCAGTCCGGAACCGCGCTGCTGCTACGGTCGCAGGTTCGAATCCTGCCTCGGACATGGACGTGTGTGAGATGTCCTTAGGTTGTGATTCTTTAATTTCTCCAGGCGTATTTTATGACGAAATAAATCTCGGGTGAACAGCCTGGTATGAGTGTGCATAGGACACAATATTTCGGCAATCGACCACGTTGCCACCATCAGGTGCGCTGATGTACTGACCAGCGGTGGGCCGGCGCCATGTATATATAGGACAATCCCCCTCCCGCTCCTCCCTCAGGCGCTTCCTATGAGTCGGTGCGGTCCGCGGCCCGCGCTCGGTCCAGGTACAGCGTCCGTTCTCCCGCCGCCTGGGCGCTGCATCCTAGGTCTCCTCGTTCAGCAGGGTCTGCCGGCACCGCTCTCGTTATTCCCCCCCCCCCCCCCCCCCAGCGAAGTCGGTACGCTCTGGGAATGTCGTTTTTCTTCTTAATCCGGTAGACCGCGGGTTCCCGCGCCTTGCTATGGATGTAGCCGCTGTCACGATTTAGTTGTCGCTTCCTTACTCTGATCTCTATGGTTTCTTTGACGACACAGTCACAGTATTTGGAAGTCTGTGTCAGGACTTTGGTTTGGTCATAATCCATGCTGTGGAGTTCTGACAGGCAATGCTCAGCGATTGCCGACTTACTGGGCTGTTGCAGTCTAGTGTGCCGTTGATGTTCTCGGCATCGGTCCTCAATGGTACTAATGGTCTGCCCTATGTATACACTACCGCATTGGCAAGGTATCTGATAAACCCCTGATTTACGTAGAGCAATGTTGTCCTTGACACTACCAAGAAGGCTCTTGGTTTTGCTTAGAGGACGGAAGCTGGTTTTCACTTGGTGTTTACGTAAAATGCGTCCAATTTTTCCGGATAAGGCCCCACAAAACGGAATAATAGCCAAGGCCACCTCCTCCTGAGGTGCTGCAGGTGTGGGATGTAGAGCCTTCCGAATTTGCCCTTCCTTGTAACCGTTCCTCCGAAACACGGTCTTCAGATGGTCCAATTCTAGTTGGAGACTGTCCCTGTCGGAGATGGTGTGAGCTCTGTGTACAAGAGTTTTGAGCACGCCATTCTTTTGTGCCGGGTGGTGGCAGCTATCCGCATGTACGTACAAATCGGTGTGCGTCTTCTTCCTATACACGCTTTGGCCCAAAGTCCTATATATACATGGCGCCGGCCCACCGCCGGTCAGTACATCAGCGCACCTAATGATGGCAACGTGGTCGATTGCCGAAGTATTGTGCCCTATGCACACTCATACCAGACTGTTCACCCGAGATTTATCTTGTCCTTAGGTTTAAGTTGTTCTAAGTCTAGGGGACTGATGACATCAGATTTTAAGTCCCATAGTGCCTAGAGCCAGCCAGCCATGAATCCTGTATGGCTGTACACAAATCCGTAAGCGTACGAGGGGTTGGAGATCTCTTCTGAACAGCACACTGAAAAATATCCGTGATGTGCTCAATAGCGTTAATATCTGGAGAGTTTGATGGACAGCGGAAGTGTTTAAACTGAGAAGAGTGTTCCTAGAGCCACTCTGTAACAATTCTTGGCGTATGGTGTGTCGCATTGTCCTGCTGGAATTGGTCAAGTCTGTCGGAATGCACAATGGACATGGATGGATGCAGGTGAAAAAAATTGTGGAAATTTGTCGTAAACTCCTAGGGGACCAAACTGCTGAGATCATCAGTACTAACTTTAACTAAATTACGCTAAGGACAACACACACACACACCCATCCGCGAAGAAGGATTCGAATCTCTAACAGTGAACCGTGGCCAGACTCCCTAGACCGCGCGGCTACACCGCGCAGCAGATGCAGGTGATCAGAGTCGTACCTAGACGTATCAGGCGTTACATATGACTCCAAATTCCCACGCCCTACACCATTACAGAGCCTCCAACAGCTTGAACAGTCCCCTGCTGACATGCAGGGTCCATGTATTCAGGAGGTTGTCTACATACCCGTACACGTCCATCCGCTCCACATAAATTGAAACTGGACTCTTCCGACCAGGGAACATGTTTACAATCATCCACAGACCAATGTCGGAGTTGAGGACCCAGGATAGCGGTAAAGCTTTGTGTCACGCAGTCATCAAGCGTACACGGGTACACGAGTATCGATGATGTTTCGTAGAATGGTTCGAACGCTGACACTTATTGATGGCCCAGCACTGAAATCTGCAGCAATTTGCGGAAGGGTTACATTTCAGTTACGTTGAACGATTCTCTTCAGTCAACGTTGGTCCCGATCTTGCAGGATCTTTTTCTAGTCGCAGCGATGTCGAAGATTTGATGTTTTCCCGGTTTCCTGATATTCACGGTACACTCGTTAAATGCTCATACGGGAAAATCCCTAGTTCATCGCTTCCTCGGAGATGCTGTATCCCATCGCCCGTGAGCCGACTATGACACCACGTTCAAACTCGCTTAAATCTTGATATCCTGCCATTGTACTCATAGCAGCAGTAACCGTTCTAACAAATGCGCCTGACACTTATTGTTTTATATAGGCTTTACCGACCTCAGCATCGTATTCCGCCTGTTTAAGTACCTCAGTATTTGAAAACACATACCTATTCCGGTTTCTTTGGCGCTTCATTGTGTAAAAAAACTGAGATGAGAGACCATTGAGAACGCGCGTCTCACGAGGCGCAAACAAAGTTGTATGCAGCTCTGGTATGAGGAAGGTTTAAAACTGCGAACGGAAAAATCAAACAGAAATGCTCTAAACACTAGGGAGGAAAAGAACCTGTACATCAAAACACACAAACCAAAAACATTTTGAATCACCACGGTTCCCAGAACTCCTGAAGACAGACCTCGGCTATGGATATTGTAACACAGATACAGTCACTTTGACTGTTCAGAGATGTCACTAAACCCTACCACATATGTAAACAACCATGCATGAGCAGCGCCTATTAGACGGAGGGGGTCCGACAGCCGATCAGTTCCAGTCATTCCACCAGGAAGGAGGTTCACGGCTCGTGTTGTCTGTAGTTCAACCATGCCTAGACGGTCAATACTGCAGTTCGATCAGGTCCGCAATGTTACTTTGTGCCAGGAAGGGCTCTCAACAAGAGTAATGTCCAGGCGTCTCGGAGTGAACCAAAGCGATGTTGTTCGGACATGGAGGACATACAGAGATAGGAACCGCCGATGACATGCCTCGTTCACGCCGCCCAAGGACAACTAATGCAGTGGATGACCACTACGTACGGATTATGGCTCGGGGGAAAGCTGACAGCGACGCCACTATGTTGAATAATGCTTTTCGTGCAGCCACAGGGCATCATGTTACGACTCATACTTTGCGAAATAGGCTGGATGATGCACTTCACTCCCGACGTCCATGGCGAGGTCCATATTTGCAGCCACGACATCATGCCGCGCGGTACAAATGGGCCCAACAAAGTGCCAAACGGACCGCTCAGGATGAGTGTTGCATATGTCTTCATCCAGACAATCTTATGAGACATTTTTGGAGGTAACCCGGTCAGGCTGGACGCCTTAGACACACTGTCCAGCGAGTGCAGCCAGGTGGAGGTTCTTTGATATTTTGGGGTGGCATTATGTGGGGCCGACGTACGCCACTGGAGGTCACTTAAGGTGCCGTATCGGCTGTACGATGCGTCAATTCCATTCTCCTACCAATAGTGCAACCGTATCGGCAGCATATTGGCGAGGCATGCCTCTTCATGGGCAACAATTCGCGCCCCCGTCGTGCACATCTTGTGTATTACTTCCTTCAGGATAACGGCATCACTCGACTAGACTGGTCAGCACGTTCTCCAGACATGAACCCTATCGTACATGAGTGAGATAGATTGAAAAGGGATGTTTATGTACGACTTGACCCACCAACCACTTTGAGGGATCTACGCTGAATAGCCGTTGAGTAGTGGGACAATTTGGACCAACAGTGCCTTGATGAACTTGTGGATAGTATGACAAGACGAATACAGGCATGCATCAATGCAAGAGGACGTGCTACTGAGTATTAGAGGTACCGGTGTGTACAGCATCACCTCTGAAGGTACAATATGCAATGTATGGTTTTCATGAGCAATAAAAAGGGTGGAAATGATGTTTATGCTGATCTCTGTTCCAATTTTCTGCACAGGTTCCGGAACTCTCGGAACCGAGGTGATGTAAATTTTTTTTTTTTTTTTGATGTGTGTATAAAGGATCGTAACCATCACGTTATCAAATTTGTTACAGGGTAGTCAAGAAGAGTCTGAAAAGTTTGTAAGAGTGTTGGAGGGTAGGTTATCCTGAGAAGTAAGTGACGCGAAAAATGCTGTAAGTGGCTCCGTTTCTGAGTTAATCAACATTGAAGTTAGTGAATGAAGTCGTTACGCGTGGAAGTTCAAGCGGTTCGGCAGAGACGGTACGGCAAACATTGTTCTTCATTTGGTTTGCTGAAACCGAACAAGAACATAGTACACAAACTAGACATGGGGCGGTAGTAAGGACCCAACCCGGTCTCGTGCGCTGTCATCTACGCTATGAGAACAACGGACACTAATTGTATCTGGCGGGCCGTTTGAATTTACTCCATCAACTGCCTGCTTGGTTAACATCAATGTTAATTAACCCGGGAACGACGCAACGTATTGAATTTTCTTCTGAGCACTTATTTCTCACTACAACCTATTCCGCAACATCCTTACAAGCTTTTCAGATTGTTGCTCACCATCCTGTAGAAAAAATCGGTCGAGATCACAAAATTACATTTTAAAATTTGAAATTCTCCAGAACAGACAATAAATTAAAAAAACCTGTCTTAAGTGCTATCTTGAAGAATATGGTAACTAGCTAAAGAATTCCTATGTTACATACATGTGCGTTCGTTAATAGTTTCACAAGGGTGAGTGCGAAGACTTCTCAGAATTTTTATCTTTCCAAGTATGTGGCCTTTGCCTGCAGCCTGCAGGTTTGCTAAATTACCGTTAACTCATACTTGCTATCAGTGAAATGCATGGTCAAAGCTCATCTAAAATTAGAAACAGCTTTATGTCCTTTAAATGTAGTATGAAAGTTGCTTTCCGTTTGACCAGTGTACGAGGGTTGTCCAGAAAGTAAGTTCCGATCGGTCGCGAAATAGAAACCACAGTGAAAACCAGTTGCAACAGTTAGGTACACCTTCCACCTATTTCTCTACATATTCGCCCCTCCAACTTCGTGTTTTGTCATAGTGTTGTATCAACTTTCCAATATCCTCGTCATAGAAAGCAGCCGCCTGCGCTTTCGGCCAGTTATCTGCACTGGGCTGCAGCTCGTTGCCTGTGGAAAAATTGTGTCGCCATAGCCAGCGGTTCTTGTGAGCAGAGATGAGACTCAGGGGGAGCCAGTTACGGACTGTATTGTGGGCGATCAAACACTTCTCATCGGAAACGCTGCAGGAGCGTTTTTATTGCACCTGCAGTGTATGACCGGGAATTGGCATGAAGAAGGAACTGCCCAACACATATGTGCAAAGCTTTACCGGATGTCCCCAGTGGTTTCCATTTCGCGACCGATCGGAACTTACTTTCTGGACAACCTTCGTATTTACTATCACACATCTGTCCCTCATTAGAAGCAACACGATACACACCACAATTAGAAAATCAATTTCTCTTATATACTTTAAGGGTTAAATTTTACGGTACAGCTTTATGCTAAAGTTTCATTTATTAATGGCTGTTTATCCATAACTCTAACATGTTATTTCTATCATTACAGGGTATGTCGGAAAATGGAAGTACATTATTCCAGAAGATGTCGTAAACAATAAAAACTGGTTCAACAATCGTAGCGGCTTTCTTCATTTTGTGAAAATGGACACGTACACTTACGATTGTCCTACGAAAACAATTCTTTGTCACATAAATGTATTCGTAATCATCAATAATTAGATCCACTATAATTGCAAAACTCTTTTATTTCCCAGAAGGAAAACACAACCCAGTTTCCAGACCTGTGTCCCTTTTTCAGGTACATCTGCAAAATTATGTATAAATAATGATGCCCATCCAATCTGCTGGCATTAGAAAAGCTAAACAGAATCCTTACTCAAATTGTTAAGAAAATACCTCATGCATGTACATAAAATGTGAGTGATTAATTACAGTGGTTAAAGTAGGTTAAAATAGTGCATGCCTGGTACTTGACATAAACATGTGACCTTCTGAATTCCTAGGCCAACCGGAAAGTCTCTAGTGGAGCAGTACATAAAGAAATATAAACCCCAAAGTGAAAGAACGGAACCAGCGTACATAAAATCAAAATATATACTGTTACAGCTTTCATGTAGGTCCTGCTCTGCGAAGGGTTCTCCGGCAGACCTGGGAGCTGAGGGCGTCTGCTGCTTTACGGCATTCAGCAGCAATACACTGTTCTAGCGTAATGTAACCAGTGTTATTCGACACTTTCATTTTGTGGTAAGTTTCTATAGGACCAAACTGCTGAGGGCATCTGTCCCTAGGCTTACACACCACTTAATCTAACTTAAAGTAATTTACGCTAAGGACAACACACACACCCATGGCCGAGGGAGGACTCGAATCTCCAACGAGGGGAGCCACTAGAACCGTGACAAGAATCCTCAGACCGCACGGTTACCCCGCGCAGCTGACTTTTATGGACTCACATTTTATGTACGTGCATGGGGTCTTTTCTTAAGAATCCTAGTGTTAAGTCATGTTTGGCTTTGTTAATACTGACAGTCCGTATGGGCGTTATTATTTATATATGGTTTTGCAGATGCACCTGAAGATGGGACACAGATTCGGAAAGCAGGCTGTGCTTTACTTTTAGGCAATAATGCTTTACTTTTAGGCAATAACTCTAGTGGCTCTTATCATTTATGTTTAATATCAACAGCTGAGGATGTAACGTCTGAATGTACTGACATTTATTACTACGGTAAGTACAATGAATAAAATAAAACATAAATGGAGAGAAAATATCCCTACAGGCTCCTTATGGCTACTCTCTTACACAGCGAAGCCACTGCAAAAAATGTTATAAATTTTCCACCTCTATCCGACAACACTCGCGCCAGAACGACAACTTCGCGTTCGGTTTCCCTTCTCGATCTTCCTTTCACAGGAAACGACTTCCAATCACGAGAGGGGGGGGGGGAGGGGTGGTTGCGACGAGTATGGGAAGACAGGGGCTTAAAAATTAGCTGCCGCGGCCCACAGGCGCCGATCCCCCGGGTTATTTTGTCTCGAGGGCGAACTACAGAAGCGCGACGTCTTCCATTACCGGCAGCCACCCTCCCCCCTCCCCCCCTACACCCCTTGGCAGCCAGACCCCCTTTCCGAAGACGGCTAGTCGCTCGTCGCTCCTTTGCCCCCAGGCTTAGGAAGTGGCGGACGACATCAAAACGTGTAATGATCTCGAGATTTTTGGAGCGATGCGCCGCCCCCTAGCGTCGCCGGGATATAATTCAGATCGGGTATTAGAGGCGGTTAAAGGTTGGCCGGATTTTACGAGCGTGAAATGTTTTACGTCGCCTTCCAGTTTTCCGCGACGTTTGATCGCATTAAAGCGAACGCCCGCTGCCCCCTTTCGCCTGTTCGCTCGAGGCTTCTTCCTCCGTTTTCTTTCTCTTCAGTGGAGCCGCCGCCGCCGCCGCCCGTCTGAGTTTGCTTTCTCGTAACGTTTCGTTCTGTCCTGCCCGGGCCATCGTTACGAGAGTAATATTACGCCGATTAAGGGACGGAAATTTGCCACCTAAATGGGCACATTTACGCGTGGCGGAGGAAAAAGGCTTAAATTTTCCCGGCATGAAATATTTCGGCGGTGGACGTGCTGCATCCCAATTTCCGCAGTGAAGGGAAAAGTAAATTCAGATATGAATGGCAACGAAGAGAATTGAATCACGTGTCCTTTCTGTACTTCGTCAACGACTTACGTGTTGTTCGATTCGGAAATAAGTTCAGTAAAATTTATAGAGATTCTAGAAAGAAAAGCTATAACAGAACCCTGTGGGAAACCCTTACGAAGTTACTCAAGTTAGTGAGACACCTCCCCTGCGATCCCAGAACTGAATGTAACAACAGAAAAATAGAGAAAGTCTTGAAGGGCAGAGTTTAGAATACTCACAGCAGGCGACGCTGTGTAACATTTTTCAATGAAAACCTGTAAATAATTTGTGTTTATGATTTATGCATTTATTAACACGTAATAGGATGAAAACTAATCATTAAAAGAGGTACTTAACAGAAGCTTCAGAAATACGGCTCCTGTTTTGTACGCATATTATACGCATTTATTTAAGTGGCAGTGTACTCTAGAAATTTTTAGTATAGGAAATTTGTTATAATCGTGAAAAATGAGCTCAAGAACCATTCGAATATATGAAACAAATGCTGTGATAAAACACGTTTAATATAAGCTGTCAGAATTACTAAATTAAACCAAAATAAATTTTTAGAATTTCTAGTTGTTTTATGGTTTCTTGCAGAAACTATCAAACATACACAAACAATCCATTAATTTACAATGAATAAGAAAAGTAATTGCAGGTACTCCCACAGTACATAATATTCAGTACTATGAACTAAAAAATCTTCTCAGTTTTCACCATGAGTTACTAATAACGAAACCTAAGTTTGCGACCGATTTTCATCTATATGATTGTCACAGGCAATATGCATAGCAATGAGAAAATACAATAGTTTCAAAACGATATACTCACATAAAAATGGTTATTTCAGTTTACACGGTATCATGATTGCTGTGATATCATTAATTTAAACAACTGACCGGGTGCGAGTATGACTAATGCACTGAGGGTTACTCACAAACTCAATTACACATACAGACAGTTAATCTATTCTGCGAATCGAATATCTCGACGATTTTTGACTGTTAATAACATTGATACTGGTAACATATGAGTACCAGGGATTCCGAAGCTTTCGATCATGTGTTAACTTCAAGTTTGTTGTTTAATAACAATGTAGCAATTTCCTCATTTTTTCTTTTGCTTTTCCTGTGATGATTCTCCGTCAACGTATAGCACTCTATAGGTTCTCATTGGTAAGTCTGCGAGTACCAAACCACGTTGAAATTTTCTCGATTTATAAGCCGACTGGTGACGTTGTCTTTTTGCAGCGTTTCAACGAGTTTCGTACCCATCATCTTCAAACGAAGTGAAGGGCGCAAAGGGCACGAAACTCATGGAAACATTGCGACAAGACGACGCCACTACTCAGCTGATCATTCGAGAAGATTTCATCAATGGGATATACCAAGAAAGCCTGCAAGGACGCGTATCAAAATATGTGACATGAAAGGCCGTATTTTTTGACTGCGTTACCTCAAAATCTTGACATTTGTACACCACCAATGGACTACAGACCTTATTATATGACATAAATTCAAGCTGCATACGTCCAATTCCAAAGAAAGCAGGTGCTGACAGGTGTGAAACTTACCGAACTATTAGTTTAATAAGTCGCGGTCGCAATATACTAACACGAATTCTTTACAGACGAATGGAAGACCTAGTAGAAGGCGACCTCCGGGAAGATCAGTTTGGATTCCGTAGAAATGTGGGAACACGCGAGGCAATACTTACCCTGCGACTTATCTTAGAAGATAGGTTAAAGAAAGGCAAACCTACGTTTATAGCATCTGTATACTCAGAGAAAGCTTTTGACAATGTTGACTGGAATACTCTCTTTCAGGCTATTTACAATCCGCACAGAAACCAGACGGCAGTTATAAGAGCCGTGGGACGTGAAAGGGAAGCAGTGGTTGAGAAGGGAGTGAAACAGAGTTGTAACCTATCTTCGATGTTGGTCAATCTGTACACTGAACAAGCAGTAAAGGAAACCAAAGAAACTCAAGACTACTGAAGGTATGTTTGCGCATTGCTAGTTGTAAGATTATTGTAAAAAGTAAGTCCCATTTGAACGTTTGTAAAATCATTTCATTCAGAATATAATTAACTTTAGTCAGCAATATTGCATTTCTAATTATAATCCATCCCAAAAACCATCAACGTAAAACTTTGCAAAATTTTATTGTTGTCAAGAAAAAGTTTAACTATGAATTACGTAATTTCAGTCAAATTAATAAGAACGTCAGCTTTGCTATTAAAAAATAACATCAGCTTTGGTAATAAATGCAGCCACTTATTATGAAAGCCCACCAGCAGCTAATAGAGTATAGTAAAACAGAGTAAGTATATTCATGTCGCAGTTCGATGTAGCAGTCAGATGGCGATCCAGTAACAGTAAAAAAGGTAAGGAAAAGTTCTGGATTATTGCAGATAACGACTGAGGGCCACGATGACGACACATTCTATATTTCGTCGAAATAATCAGAAAATAACTTTTAATAAGCAGCAATCGGGAAGATACAGAAAGAGAATAAATTTCAAAGGGAAGATTTCATTTGTTATTATTAAGCAAGAGATAGAAATCCTAAGGAAAGGTTTCATAGTTTATTGTAAAAGGGAAGGTTATCAATATAAAAAAGAGGTATAGAGGAGACGGGAAGGTTTCACTTGGCGACATTCAATCGGTAAGACTCTTTAGTGAATCTACTGTGAAAATGAATATACTGACTCTGACAATTGTCACTGGTGTTAAGTGGCGCAACGCTTATACTAAGCTGTATATCTTTAATTCACAGCCCATCGGTAATTCTGTTTGCTCTATTGATTCTGCGTTGAAAAGTGTTTGTCCGGTGTTAAATCCGCTTTGAACAGTGATATATATTATCGCGTGTGTTAATTATAGACATGTCCCGCAGAATAATTACTCGTTCTTAAAACGATAAAAGTGTAGAAAATAGTGACGAGAAATTCTTGTCAGGAATAGACAGAAATAATACGTGTGAAAAACGCGGTAGTGAAACATTAGGTGAACAGACATTCGAGAGCAGTAATAATATGGATTCTTTTGACGAACAATCAACTTCAGAAATGCCAACTGATAATGAGACATTAGTCCAAAATAATTTGTTTTTAAATACAACAGACGCTACACAGTCACAAATTACGCGTAGCAGGCATAATAGTTTCAGTAACGAAACCACTATAGTGCAGTCAAACAGTGTGACTCCATGACGTGCCGAAATAGATTAGTACGGTACACAGCTACACAACTGCGTAACAGATACCACAGCTTTATTGACAAAAATTCCGAAACCACGGAAGAGGTGACACGATTACAATCGTCTGAGGACGTACAAATGAACACAGATGTACAACCTTTAACAACGAATACAAATACACACAGAAGTCAATCCGAAACGGATCCAATAATGGCATTTTTGCTACAAATGAGACAGAGACATGAATCAAAACTTTAACAGAAGGGCACAAGAATCAGCAGACCTAAAAAACGAAATCAAGGCTGAACGCACACACACACACAGATCAGAAATTAGACAAAATGTACCAAAATCTAAAATACGAAATCAAAGTAGAAATTGAAGCAGTCGCTGAAAAATCAAACCAAGAATTACACGTATTCGCGGTAAGCATACGAGAAACAATGACAGAGAACTTTTCTAAACAAAACGCTCACAATGATGAACGTTTGAACAATCACACAGAAAACTGTTTGATGCGTCACCGCAAACTCGTGCGATCGCAGAATAAAGAACGAAAAGAACTATCACAAACAATTAATAAACAGCGACAGGACGACAAAAAGAAAGTGTTTGCTCAGGGAAAAACTTACGTGGACAATGACATACACTCGATTTCGGAAGAAATCGAAACGGTTAAGGAGACAAATATTCAAATACATGAGAGGCTCACGGAAATCCAGTCATATACAATTGAGGCGAAAATTTCTACACACACTGAAATCCAGAATATTAGGGATAAATAAACAGAAGAAGTCCAGACACTAACTGACAAAATAGAGCACATAGAAATCAATCAAGACGCAGCAAATTTGAAATCAGATTTTAAGAAAGTAACCAAAAGTAATCGTAAATTACGAAACGAATTGACAGAAAAGATCAACAAACTCACTACAAGAATGGACCTGTTAGATACTACCAATGAGAGTAAATCAGATGACACTACACCAGTCTCAGTTCAAGAGATTTCTAATAATAAAGATACGCAAATTACAAATGTGCAACAAACAATCGCAGACCTAGAATCACGTAACAATTGTTACATCCGAAAATGAATTCTTTATAGCAAAGGATAGCTGACACATAAGAAACAACTGCAGACAATCAATTCCAACAGAACACACAACATTACGACATGCCTCAGATGCACAATACATGTAATGTCGGTAAACTTCAGAGAGTAAGAGATCTTAACCAGGCAGAAAGACACACAAATTCATATTCACAACATTACGAAAATAATTACACACAAAGACATGACGGTTTTGACCACAAGCATTTCCTTTCAGTGAGAAAGTTCAAAACATTTAAAAACGACAGGACGCAAATACATCCACTGGACTGGATCCAACAATTCGATGCGGCACTCCAACCATCATGGCCAGTTCAACATAAGCTAGAATTTATTATTAGTTTTCTTGAAGGGGAACCAGCGAGAAGAATGCGACCAATTGCTAGACAGTGTTTTTCAGTAGAAGCATTCCAGGAAGCATTTCTAGCAGCATATTGGTCAGATACCACACAGAGTAGCATTAAAGATCTGCTAATTAGTCTACCAAATTTCGAGTATTCTACTTTCCCAACAATCACACAATTTTTCGAGTATATGGTTGAACAAAACCAATACCTCAAGGAGCCATACAGTCAATCAGCATTAATACAGCTGTGTATTTCAAAACTCCCCAGAGCATTGAAAGTGTCATTATTAAGAGGCCAGCAAAAGGACACCGTGTACGCATTTAGAGACATCCTGCAATTGCTAGAGGTACACCACGCTGATTATGCGTTTGTTAATAAGAACTTTTCACGACATAACGCAAACCAGACAAACAATAATAATTTTCAGCAAACACGATTTGGCAATAACAATCATAATAAACACTTTCGCAGCGAAAATGAAAACTTTAATCGAAAACACACACAGGGATTCAATGAACAGCAGTATAAAATGTACATTATAAAATGTACATTACAATTCAAGACAACAACAAAGCAATCCAAATAACATTGCACATATACGACAGGAAATCCTGAACCGGTCAAACTTTCACATGACTCTATCGCCAAGAAAAGGCGACAGGTGCAAACAATTACATGGGTCAGCCGCAAAATTCACAAAAAGAACAAAGACAGCCTTTTCAGAGAAACAAGCGTGCCTCGCCGTGTAACCACAGTTATGACGACAGAATGAGAGAAAACGAACACCGACCGCAGACATTCTGCAATGATAATTTTCATAGAAATTCAAACAATGCAAAACAAGCAAATTATCGTATGAATGTACCAGACACAAGATTTCATCCGCCACCTGCCGCTAATAATCAAAAAGGTAGAACAGTACAGCTCATAGAAAACACACAACACTCCCCAACAGAAAATGAAATGTCTGAACATTTATGGCTAGAGATAGCTTGTGATGAATCTCTAAATGAACTATGGATAAGGACAGAGGAAAGATAACGACAGAGAATGCCATTACATTCGACGACGTGCGAGACACATTGTTACAGGAAAAACCGATCATGCAGAAAACTATATGCCACCCAATAATAAAGATAAATTTAAAGTCACAAAATATTTTAGCAATAATTGATTCAGGCTCACCAATGTGCGTAATTAACGAAGACACATTTAACAGATGCAATAGCAATAATGATTATCCAGTATTCCCGTTACACAAAACTAAAGTTAAGGGAGCATTTCCAGGAAAAATCATTGAAGTCAAAAGACAGACACAATTAACGTTTGCAGAGCAAACTTTTCCACAGCAATTGTTGGATAGTTCCACATTTAACAACTGATATAATATTAGGAATGAATTTTCTCGTACATTGCGACCCAAAGATTGACTTTAAATAGTCATACCTAACATTACAGAAGGAAGACAGTGAAGTGGTAGTGAGATTTCAAAACACAGTATCCTCAGAAGAACAAAATATGCACAGGATCGAGATTATTGCAGATTCTAAAGATAACGAATGTTATCTCACACTATACACGAATACACATAATAACGACATGGCAGAGGAACAGGAGTATAATGTATTAGAGACAATTACACGCAAGGCTGGAGGCAGTATAGCAGAAGTCGACACAGAACGTACAGAATTAGAAAATTTTCTTGTGCAACATAAAACAGTTTTTAACAGTGTTCCAGGAACAATGACAGGATTTATGCACGAATTTCAGGTGAAATCACACGAGACTTTCAAAGCAAAACACTATCCAATCCCGCATATACACACAGAAGCAGTTAAGAAAGTGTTACGAGCAATGACTGATCAGGGTATAATTGAACCAGCAGCAAGCCAATATATAAATCCATTACACATCGTTGAAAAGAATGGTGGATCACTCCGTTTAGTTTTAGATTCACGTGAGGTTAATAAAATAATCATTACAGAAACTGACCGACCACAGACGTTAGAAGAGTTACTGTAAAACTTTAATGGCACCTCTATATATACCACCCTCGATCTCAAATCAGGATTTTGGCAAATCCAGTTGCATCCAAATTGCCGAAAGTATACAGCATTCCTTTGCTTTGGCGAATGTTACCAATTTTGTATACTTCCGTTTGGACTAACGATTTCGTCTGCAGCCTTTATACGAGGCATGAATACAATTCTCCCACAGGATCTTAAAATCAAAATTACTACATATGTAGATGACGTTCTAATCACAGCAGAAAACTGGGAACAGCACAGCCACATCCTTCAACAATTACTGAATACGTTCGAGCAGAACGGTGTAACTATAAACCTCCGTAAATCTGAATTTGGAAAAGCCTCAATGAAATTTCTAGGTCATATCATTTCACAAACAGGTATTGCACCAGACTCCGACAAATTGCTAGCATTGAAAGATATCAACGTGTCAACAAATAATATGGAACTCCGGAGCTTTTTAGGCCTCATTAATTATTTTAGAAAATTCATTCATTATAAAGCATTAGACACACCCTTGCTACACCAGCTCACAAGTAAAAACACAATTTGGTCATGGAATGAAGACGCTGAAGCTGAATTCGAGAATTTGAAAGAAGCGATACTAAGGGCACCTTTGTTATCACATCCTGACCGAACACAAAACTTTTCCATTGCAACAGATAATTCAACTACAGCACTAGGAGTACATATTTTCCAGGAAGTAGAGAAGGACGGTAAGACAAGCATCAAACATTGCGTTTGCAAGCAGGATACTTTCTCCAGCAGAGCGCAATTATTCTGTAACAGAATTAGAGACACTATGTGTAGTACGGGCATTTAAGAGATTCCGTCATTATCTGTACAGAAGACACACCACAGTATATACCGATCACCGAGCAATCCAGTTTGTATTATCAGCAAAACTTACGCATGATAGATTAAGCCGTTGGAAATTATATCTACAAGAGTTCGACTTTACTACTGTACACATTCCAGACACGCAGAATATTGTTGCCGACGCACTATGGAGATCTATTCAGGATAAACGACTAGAGAAAGAAAACACCTTCTGCTACAACAACCATAGTATTACGTATATCAAACAAGTAGCTTTCGAAAACTTTATATCATCAGCATTACAGGACGTAGAGAGAGAACAGCAGAAAGATGAAACACTAAAAGAGATTTTAACGCTTTGGCGAGACAAGAGCAACGCAAAAATCAGACATAATTACACTATACATCAAAATATGCTGTTTATTCGCACGTACCCAGACGGCAACAATTGGCTTTTATGCATTCCAGAAGGGATCAGAAACAAATTGATATGGTACCGCACCTAAGCTATGCACATTACGGAGCTAGGAAATGCTTTCTAATTCTTAGACAAAATTGTCACTTCAACAATATGGAAAAACACATTCGCAAAGTTATAGCATCCTGCAAGATATGTCAAAAAGCTAAATTATCTACAGTATCACATATTCCACCACTGTATCCCATCACACCGGTTAAGTTAAGACACATGGCAGCAGTAGATCTTTTCGGTCAAATCCCCAGAACAAGTAAAGGTTATAGTTATATTCTAGTTGCCGTAGAACTGACATCCAAATTTGTAACATTTTCTCCACTAAGGAAAGCAACAGCTAGATCAGTATCTAGAGCATTTGTAAGAGATTTTCTATCAATAGTGGGACATGTACAGAAGGTTATTTTAGATAACGGACCGCAGTTTAGGTCAGACATATGGAAACAAATGTTAGAGAGTAAGAACATAACACCAATTTACATATCAATATATCACAGTTCTTCTAACCCGTCGGAAAGAATAATGAAGGAGATCGGGAAACTTTGTAGAATTTATTGTCACAGTAAGCATACAACACGGGAGGAATACATTTCACAGTTTCAGGAAGTAATAAATGCAATACCTAATGAGTCAACGATGCTCTTACCAACTGTAATACTGACGAATAAAGACCCACCGAATAAAGCTGCTGAAATGATTACTTTTACAAAGAAGCGTAGACTTCGTCCTTGTGAGATAATAGACATGGCACTAGCGAACATTAAACGAGCTGCAGATCATCGGAAGAGAAAGCAGAAGCAGGTAAGTAGATTACTCAAGTACGAGATTGGCGATAAGGTACTAGTTCGTACCCATTATCTGTCACACAAACGGAAGAAACGATGAAAAAATTTTAACTTCTATGCGCAGGACCGTAACGAATTCGAAATATTCCGCACGCTAATGTAGTACACATTGAGACACTCACACCACAAAAATCGAGAGGAAACCATCAAATGTCAAACATAAAGAACTTCTTAAAATAGAAAAACCTTCTTACTGGTATACGTATAGACAGAGTATAACAATGAGCTTTTTGGCACATTCCCGAATACAGTGAGCTACTAATGGGTTATTTACGTGCACAACAGGTCATCTCGATTCGGCCGCAGATAAATACACTGAACATTAATAGCAGTCATAGAAGCGTTCTCGCAGGACATTTATTTCACATTATGTAAGGTAAGTGAAGCAATTGACAGGGCTACTTTAAAAGTAAATGTATAACACGTACAAATAATTTTCATACAGTAGTAGCAATTAGATATATTCTTTAACCCTTGCATGCAGCATTGTTGTCATAGTTCACCAAAATAAACGTAGTTTTAATTATAATATAAGTATTGAATATGGAGAAATGTGTATAAATGCTTTACAGGTCATGCCGAGAGCTGACGCGATTTTCCAGATGCTGAGAGATGTTGAAGTCATGCCGTGCGCTGACGGTTATTAACCATGAGTGTTTTGCTATAGGTAATACAAGAGATATTGAAGTCATGCCGTGCGCTGATGATTATTAACAATGAATATTTTATTATAGGCTATGCAGAGAGATGACACGAGGTACAAAGGGGAGAGGAGAATGAAGATGTTAGTATGTAAGGAATATAATTTAGTAATGGTTTATTTTGATAACAGGTGACACAGCGCAGCGCAACACTATGGATGGAGAAACCACATTAAATTGCTTACTATATGTACATTGCTATTCGAAAAATTTTTTCTGCATTGAACATGATATCTTTTACATCAGATACATACACAGGAAAGACAGATCACACCAAATGTCAGCATACCGAGTCGCACTCTACGTAAAATACAAATGTTTTCTCTTAAATAACTACGACGATGTGTGTTACATAACTCAAACGTATTATATAGTCAACTGACAATATGACTTGTAACTGACGAACACATTACCGAACATACTAAAATCATAGAAAGTGACATATTTTGTCAAAATGTGCTTTCATATTTCAACAATTGTCAATTCACAACCTGTGAAGTAACATAACAGTGTCTTTATGTAATTATTTATATGAGCACCAGACTATGATTTATTTAGAGAAAGTGACATAATTTGTATAAAGGTACTTGTCTATTTTATTTAAAATGTTGATGCCTAAATGTACTACTAAATTCCACTTACAGAAATAGTTGTTTATGTTATTGACTGTCACGTAATGTAATATGTATTGTAGGCTGAATTCACTACAGATGGAAAATGTGTTTTTTTATTTAATTGTTTAAAACTGTAAACTTTATCTACAGTCACACAAGGTGAAAAATTTTGTCCTTTTAAACGTAAAATAAATAATTTTATGAGCACAGAGGAAAGAGATTATGTAAAATTTGGTAATAACGGTATCAGCCATATCCGTGAACCTTTTGACAAAATTATTACACCTGTACCTTAATTCCTGTGCATCCCCATGGTTATGGAGCAGAAACAAAGTGAACAGTGATCCACGTTACTTCAATCTACCATGTTTTCTATGAGGTGTCGGCATACCAAGATGCACACTACAGTCATGATGTACTTCAATAGGTGCTTGCATACCAAGAGGCACACCATCACTACTATTGGACGATTGGAGTTGCAACTTGTACCTGATGTAGCTGTGGCAACTCAGGTAATTCAATGGTTAACTTAGTGTTTGGTTACACTAAAACTATGGATCAAAGAGATGACGGAATCACATGGCAAATTCTGGTGTTGTGCTATGTGAGGGAAAGAAACGGACTTTTGAGTGCATTCACAGGCATTTGCCAGTGCTTTGACCGTGCTATCCTATTCCCTTTTTTCCCTTCCTTGAACATGGTACTAATAGACGCCAATTTACAATGAAACATAAACTATGTTCTAATTTTTGCCATTCATTACTATTAGAAATATAAATAACTTTTACCACCTGATGTACACTTCCAGCTTGCTGACTCATATTATTTGTATATTTTGACGTATACTCTTTTGAATATTCTCTTTGTTAGACTTAGGAAAACAAATTCTTATGACAGTATATGTATGCGCTTTGTTGAAAGAAATATTTTGTCATTAACTTACTTATTACAACACATATTTCTATAATCAAATTTTCTCCTTACGTCAAGTCCAAATGATTTAATGATGTAGGAAAATTTTAAGGAAACCCAGTGGAGGATTATGTAAGACGTGTACATTTCTGTTGTCTATTGTCAAATCACAATTTATGAAAGATGTTTATATTTTTATTAATAGGATTAAGTAGGAATAATTAATGTTTGTCATGTTGTAAATAATTGTGGTAGCAGGGAATATCTGCACCAAAGTATTGTTGATATAATTTTAAAAAGGGCGGGAGAAACCGCGCACGGATACATTTTAAGAAAAGAGCGGGAAAGACCGCGCATTGATACATTTTGTACTGGTAGCAGGGATTGTCTGCACCAGAAAGCATTGTTGGAAGGAGAAGCGGCACTTTAGCGTTCGTAGGAAGTCAGTAGTAAGCGAGAAGTGAAGCGAGTCGGTAGGAGGTCTGAAGCGAGAGGTTGAGAGGAGCGGTGGGCCTGCCAACCACTAGCTATGATTTACAAGAGATTAGAAACGGATATAAAGAGACATCAGCTAACTATTATAATACGAGGAATTAATGTTATTGAATTTAATTTATTGAGAAACTCAAGACTACTGAAGGTATGTTTGCGCATTGCTAGTTGTAAGATTATTGTGAAAAGTTAGTCCCATTTGAACGTTTGTAAAATCATTTCATTCAGAATATAATTAACTTTAGCCAGCAATATTGCATTTCTAATTATAATCCATCCCAAAAACCATCAACGTAAAACTTTGCAAAATTTTATTGTTGTCCAGAAAAAGTTAAATATGAATTACGTAATTTCAGTCAAATTAATAAGAACGTCGGCTTTGATATTAAAGAATAACATCAGCTTTGCTAATAAAAACAGTCACTTATTATGAAAACCTACCAGCAGCTAATAGAGTACAGCAAAACAGAGTAAGTATATGCATGTCGCAGTTCAATGTAGCAGTCAGATGGCGATCCAGTAACAGTAAAAAAGGTAAGGAACAGTTTTGGGTTATTGGAGATAACGACTGAGGGCCACGACGACAACACATTCTATGTTTCGTCGAAATAATCAGAAAATAACTTTTAATAAGCAGCAATTGCGAAGATAGAGAAAGAGAATAAATTTCAAAGGGAAGATTTCATTTTTTATTAGTAAGCAAGAGATAGAATTCCTAAGGAAAGGTTTCATAGTTTATTGTAAAAGGGAAGGTTATCATTAACAAAAGAGGTATAGAGGAGACGGGAAGGTTTCACAGTTTAGACAAGAAGAGAACAGAAGCTTTTGAAATGTGGTGCTACAGAAGAATGCTGAAGATTAGATGGGGTAGATCATGTAACTAATGAGGAGGTACTTAATAGAATTGAGGAGAAGAGGAATTTGTGGCACAACTTGACTAGAAGACGGGATCGGTTGGTAAGACATGTTCTGGGGCATCAAGGGATCACTAATTTAGTACTGGAGGGCAGCGTGGAGGGTAAAAATCGTAGAGGTAGACCAAGAGATGAATACACTAAGCAGATTCAGAAGAATGTAGGTTGCAGTAATTACTCGGAAACGAAGAGGTTTGCACTGGTGAGATTAACATGGAGAGCTCTATCAAACCAGTCTTTGAAGTGAATACCACAACAACAACAACAAAAACAACAACAACACGTCTAACTATTCCTCAGAAAAAGTCGTCTTTATGGATAGACAGAGAGAGTCTGATAACAAATGAGAAAATCTTATTTTTGTGTATAATTATAAATTACCAGTTTCGAAATTTTCCTTTTACTTTATTGTGAAACCTTTTTTCTTGTCCATTCCATGATTCTCAACGTGTGACAAGTATTCTATATGTTTTGATGATTGAATTTTAGAGAATTAAAATATGTGAGATAAATGCTCGTGTCTTTTAATTGCATTGAGTTAGAAGCTTCAATTTTTTGACCCGCCGGTTCGCGGGTGGAGAAACGTTGCAAAGTTCGGCGTGAAAGACGGTGATACGCGGAGGAATAATTAATTACATTGCGTCCGCTTCGTTAGTAGGAGATCGTGCATTATTAAGTGAACCGTAAAACCTGAAAAATATATCGAGTGTTTGCGATGACGATTTAACATACTGTGTGAACTTGTGACAATTAGCCGTGATTCAGACACCACTGAAGTGTGGAGACACTAACTGTTGGAATTGCGTGAAGGTGGATCAAATCAAAATGTTAAGTAAAAGAACAGTGTAGTGATTTTATCAAGAAACATTTATTATATCATCCAAACGGTCTTAAAGACGACGACGTAAATTGAACTGATGTTTAACGGACTGTTATAGTGATAAACACATGTGACTGTTTTCCTGTGGCAACACGGTGAAAGAACTGTGCGAAGTATTGGTATTAACCGGCTATATATCGTAAATACTAAAGAAATTGCATAATTCCGACCTACCAGCACCGCGTGATTAATAAACTTTTAATAATGAAACGTCGCGCGCGTAACGACTACCCACACACTGGAACTATTATTATCGCGCCAGTGCTGCCAGCTGCTTCGATTACAACGGAGACGTGGACCACCGCCGTAACTGGAACATTAATGAAACAGGAGGATCCATCATTATCTTCACACCACGAACCAGGATTAACTTCACACATCGTCCGCGCTGAGCACCGCTGACGTCATCGCACTGCCAGCAGCAACAGTTAAGACATTAAAAGAAAATTATTACGCTCTCTCTCATTTCAAAATTAAAGACAGTTGCAGTTAAATTATCTATTTTAAAAATACTGTCACAATATCAAGGTTCAGTTTTGTTTAGTTCCAATAAATATTCTTTCCATTATTTCGTGTTGTTGACAGTGTTGAAAACCCGCCAAATTAAAGTTCAATTAATAATATACTTTCAAAATTCTTCTCAGACGCTTTGCTGCTCATCATAATTTTATTTTAATGTTTGCGTGTAACTTCTTTTGGAGAGAGTATTTAATTTTTTTGTGCAGTAAAATTAGCTACCATAAAATAACGTATATTACCAGCTGATGATGTCCGCCATTATTGCTTATAAACTGACCAATAGTATTTTTGCACCTATTTTCTCATTGGCTGTCAGCTTCAAAACTAAATTACGTATTTCGTGGACATTTAGCAGATGCGCGATGTCTATGTAGGCCCCTACAATAATTTTTTTTTTTTTTTTGCTTTTGCCGTTTTACTGGAATTACATTGTCTTTAATTGATCACTTGACCCCCATGAAAGCGATTTATCGCATCTATATAATAACTGTGTTGAATTACATAATTTTTTTTATTACGTCAGCATTGGCATACCATATTTAAATTAAAATTGGCGTCTTATTGGCCCCACATAAGATTCTGCACGTTCTGACAATCTCTATGCCATTTTTTTTTTGTCTATGACTAACAGGGGTAGTCAGATTCCTTGTATAGGTCATGTTTTATTATTTAAAAGGTTTTTTTTTCAGAAGTAGGGAACCAGTTTCTTTACACCCTGGAAATACCATACTCAGTGTGAGGTGATATAACATGGTTTTTGCAAATGGCATAACATTTGAAGCTTTTGTATAGTTTAATTGAATCATTAAATTTTCACTGTAAAAATAATATATTCTATATTTATAAATATTTAAAAACAAAAATATCTCCTAAACATCTTCAGTGTTACCTTTCATTGAGTCAATGTTTACATCGAGGGACTGTTAAAAGGTGCCTGTTTATTTATCACTTTCATTCATTGTCAATATATCAAGAAGCCTGTTTATTTAGCGCTTTGACTTCTTTCCACTATATCATGTTTCCAGTGGATCACGGTATTTATGTTCACAATACCTCATTCGAGTCCCCTATAATCAGTTAGGTTAATCAATACAAACATTATAGCAATCTCTTTGCTTCGCCAGTGAAGCAGTTTTACTCTTTGGGTAGTCAGTTCGTTTTTCTATCAATGGCAATCGTTTATTGGTTGCTGCCCGCCTAATATTTCATGTTTGAAATAAAATTCGCCATTATATTACGATTCGAGTCACGTGTATGTGCAGTTCCGGATTTGGTTTGATGCTAGTTACTGGAGATGTGTTTGAAGAGAAGGCTGTGTTTGCTTCTGGAGGAAGTCCACGATGTGGTTTGAGATACTGGAGCTGGACGAAGTCAACGCTGTTGCGGAGATTCTGTAATGTATAAAGTTCCGGGTAGGACCATTTCAGTCGACGTAAATATTTTCTGGGTGTGGTTCTGCGTAATATTGTATAAAACTACTGCTGGAGGAAAACCAAAGTTTCAGCCACGGTTGCAGAGGCTTTCTTCTGGGTCTGCTTTTATGTCGACTGACTGTGGCCGCGGAAGCCTACGCAATTATATTAGACCATTTCGGTTTAGTTGGCGTGGTGAAGCCTTGTTGTTGTGGTTAGGTTAGGGCTGCATGCTTGGTTGCAATCACTCTGCAAGAGCGAATTGGACGGTGCACCTGCACGTAATGAGATGGAATCTTATAGGATTTTCTTCGTCATACTGTAAACTGAAAGATGTTACCCTCTCCTACAGTATAAAAAAGGTTTTACTTATTTAAGAACTGTCAGATGAGGACATGATTTCCCTCTGCTTGATGTATATCTAAAGCTTCTGGGTTTGACTACACCTGAGGCGATCTCTGTAAACTCTCTTACTTATGTTCAGTTACAATATAACTGCTTATCAATCGATTTCTTTCGGATTGTTAGCAAGATATACCTCATCATTCCTTGTATTAAGTCACTGGAGCGTGTCACATTGCATGGATGTCATATTGTTGAAACTTGGGGATCCCTTTATGGTCTGCAACCACTCAGGGTGGATCGGAAATCAACCACTGAATTCTGATCTTACTAGACACTGATAATAAGCGACCCTTCAATGGTTGCAGTTAGATTTCATGTCTAGCCTAGGTAGATGAACGAGAGCTGTTTTGACGATTTCTGTTGATTATAGGTTTTGCCCTCCCCCCATGAATCATGGACCTTGCCGTTGGTGGGGAGGTTTGCGTGCCTCAACGATACAGATAGCCGTACCGTAGGTGCAACCACAACGGAGGGGTATCTGTTGAGAGGCCAGACAAACGTATGGTTGCTGAAGAGGGGCAGCAGCCTTTTCAGTAGCTGCAGGGGCAACAGTTTGGCCTTGTAACACTAACGAAAGTGGCCTTTCTGTTCTGGTACTGCGAACGGCTGAAAGCAAGGGGAAACTACAGCCGTAATTTTTCCCGAGGGCATGCAGCTTTATTGTATGATTAAATGATGATGGCGTCCTTTTGGGTAAAATATTCCGGAGGTAAAATAGTCCCCCATTCGGATCTCCGGGTAGGACTACTCAAGAGGATGTTGTTATCAGGAGAAAGAAAACTGGCGTTCCACGTATCGGCGCGTGGAATGTCAGATCCCTTAATCGGGCAGGTAGGTTAGAAAATTTAAAAAGGGAAATGGATAGATTTAAGTTAGATATAGTGGGAATTAGTGAAGTTGCAATTCTGTCACAGACAGCAAAGGACTTGGAAGAGAAGTTGAACGGAATGGACAGTGTCTTGAAAGGAGGGTATAAGATGAACATCAACAAAAGCAAAACGAGGGTAATATAATGTAGTCGAATTAAGTCGGGTGATGCTGAGGGAATTAGATTAGGAAATGAGACACTTAAAGTAGTAAAGGAGTTTTGCTATTTGGGGAGCAAAATAACTGATGATGGTCGAAGTAGAGAGGATATAAAATGTAGACTGGCAATGGCAAGGAAAGTGTTTCTGAAGCAGATAAATTTTTTAACATCGAGTATAGATTTAAGTGTCAGGATGTCGTTTCTGAAAGTATTTGTATGGAGTGTAGCCATCTATGGAAGTGAAACATGGACGATAAATAGTTTAGACAAGAAGAGAATAGAAGCTTTCGAAATGTGGTGCTACAGAAGAATGCTGAAGATTGTATGGGTAGATCACATAACTAATGAGAAGGTATTGAATAGAATTGGAGAGAAGAAGAAGAGTAGAAGAAGGGATCGGTTGGTAGGACATGTTCTGAGACATCGAGGGATCACCAATTCAGTACTGGAGGGCAGCGGGGAGGGTAAAAATCGTAGAATGAGACCACGAGATGAATACACTAAGCACATTCAGAAGGATGTAGGCTGCAGTAGGTACTGGGAGATGAAGAAGCTTGCACAGGGTAGAGTATCATGGAGAGCTGCATCAAACCAGTCTGTGTGTGTTTATACAAGTCATATAACATTTTCAAATGGTTTTTCTGGAGCAACTTGAAGGTTTAGGACTTACGTCACTACGTATGGGAGTTGTCCCTGCTCCACATCACAACTCACTTTTTCACTATGTCCATTTCATATTTGCTGTTGTTTTGTGGGATGCTTTATACATACTGACAAACTGGACAGTCCATTTCTGTTTACTGTGACGATGTAAAGATAGTACAGTTTCTTAGATAGAGAGCTTCTAGTTATTGACGCTTAAGAAAAGAGCCCAGAATCCACTATGGTTCCGTTTTTCTTTCCACTTACCTGTTACATAACAGTGTTTAACGGAAGGAATAGTTTGTAAAAGCCAAACCCTACGAACTTTGTTTCCTGTCTACCTTTTTTTTTCTTGTTCCTCACCCTCTGACCGGCAGTGTAGCGGTGTCCATACTTTTGGCTATCTCCACGTGAAGCCACCTTGTGCTTGGGCTGGTGTAGGTCCGCGAATTTCGAATCTTTTCGGGGGGTATCTTGCCAACGTGGCCTCGGTCTATGGCTAGGTTGTTTGCCATCGACTTTCAACGAAAATCTGCCTTTTGATATTGTATCCTGGCCCGTTTACAGTAATGTGAATTCCGTTCAAGACAGGTTTCCTCACCTTCTCACATGTAGGTACCGCTCCGTAACGTCCGCATATTTCGTCATTGGTCACATTATGATGATGTGTCAGGACAGATGTCCACCGAAGAATTTCGGTTATCATTACAGCGAGTCGTTACTCTGCTTCTTTAGTAGCCGGGCAATATTCTGCACCGATTCTTACGACTGGGCGAATTGCAGAGATGTATATTTTCGACTTGAGTCGGTACAGGATATTCGTATAACAAAGCACATCAGTCATTGTCCGCAGTGGCACATACTAAATTTTTTTTGACAAACAGTTTCCAAAGAATAAATTGGAATTTTTCAATAGGAAATTCAGTTTTCGAAGAATTCGTTGAATACAGGAAATCAGAACTCTAATGCTACAAGTTATTCTTTTCATTTGATAATAGAGCTAAGTCTGTAAGTCGTTCATGACTTTGTGTACTACGTAGATAGTTTCGTATCCTTTTTATGGCTGAAAAAAGGTGTTTCTTTACTGTATCATCTAGTGAGCAGGTTCTTTTGGTGGATTTGGAAAGAAAACTACCAAGACCATTGAAAATGAGAAAAAACACTCAGTATTTTTTGATCTTCGACATATTTGCGATAGCACTCAGTTCAGTCTGTGAGCGAAACGGTAAACGAACTTTGCAGTAGACAACGTGATTATCACTCTTGATTGCAATTCATTCAAATGACAAGCCGTAACAGCAGCTTCAACGTAGCTTTGAGCACATTAGCGAATTTTCAGAATCTGCTGTCGACTCGAGCAGAAACTGTGACATGAGACCAGCAAGATTTACATACATAATTTATTTCGTCCAATTTTTAAAAATACTCATGGTAATCGATAGTGCTGCTAATGACAAAATTTGTATAGACACGAGATTGCAAGCAAATAGTATAAATACGTGCACTTAAACTATAAGAGTAATGAATAAAAAAGGATTTGAGGACTAATAAACGAGAAACGTGTCCTCGGAGTCTTTCGCGATGGTATACATGAGTAAAAGGTTCTCGGTTTTCAAGCCACGTCAATTCGAATAAAATCCTCGAGTTTTCGATGATCATCTCCGCCATCGTCGTCAGGAGTTCAGTGACGATCGGGGCTGCTACGGTTTCACGCTTATATAGGCATGATGACATCATCAGCAGCCAGTCAGATAGATCCAATGAGACGCGTGGGCGTTTTGTCGACCCGGGTAGCTAGCGGGGCTATTGCCCGTGGCAGCACTGGTGACGTCAGATGGCGCCAGGGGCAGGCGCCACGTTTGAAACTGCCGCTCCCGCGTCGCGCATCTGTCTTTGCTTTCTTTCGATGTCCAACGCCCGCCCCCATGCCCTGCTGGGTACCCCTGGTCTCTATTGAAATTGTTGTTTAAAGGAACCTCGGCCGCTTCCTTTATAACGGAGTCCCAATATGTAGTCGCAAGAGCCAACACTTTTGTATTTTCGAACCGTATTTTATGTCCGTATTCTAGGCAATGCTCCGCTATGGCCTACTTGTCAAGTTCCCTTTGTTTTATATGGCGCTTGTGCTCAGTACAAGTCTCCGCAACCGTGCGAACTGTTTGTCCGATATACATGCTGCCACATGAGGAGCAGGCTTTGCAAACTGCGACATTACGGCCGTCTTACTTTCTACGATACGTTGATAACACCTTCCTAATATGGCCTCATGGTGAAGATACTCTACTGCAGTTCGTCGATCACACGAATGGCGTCCATCCCAACATTAAATTTAGTGTCGAGATGGAGAAGCACGGCAAGCTACTATTCTTGGATGTTTTGGTTGAGCGGAAGGCAGGAGGCCAGCTTGGTCATTCAAGGTACCGGATACCAACACACACTGATCGTTAATTGAGTGCCAATACTTTCTGTTGTGACTTGGCAAGACAGCCAAGCCACTAGGAGAGGAAGCCGAAAGGCACGCGTTTAAGCTCACGCAGGCTGGCGTGAGGTCTGGAACAGTTAAAGGATTTGAGTCTAGCAAATAAAGTACGTAGCTGTTGGAATACTTAACTTTAATTCATAATTGGTGAACATCGGTCTGACGGTACATGCATCACAAGATAATTAGCAATTGATAATGGCGCCTTGCTAGGTCGTAGCAAATGACGTAGCTGAAGGCTATGCTAACTATCGGCAAATGAGAGCGTAATTTGTCAGTGAACCGTCGCTAGCAAAGTCGGCTGTACAACTGGGGCGAGTGCTAGGAAGTCTCTCTAGACCTGCCGTGTGGTGGCGCTCGGTCTGCAATCACTGATAGTGGCGACACGCGGGTCCGACGTATACTACCGGACCGCGGCCGATTTAAAGGCTACCACCTAGCAAGTGTGGTGTCTGGCGGTGACGCCACAATTTCCACCACCCTTTACACAAGAAAGCGGTCTTAAACACGTTGGTGTATAGAGCCAAGATTATCTCTGACGACGACCACGTACAGTCTGAATTGCACAACTTAAAAAGTGTTTTCGGGGATAACGGATACACCAAAAGAGACATCGCAAACGCTTTCAAGGGCCGCCGACGAAAGACAACTGGTGAATCAGCAGAAGAGGCTCAACGGACTGTATTCCTGATATACTGTGGAGCAACTAGCAGTAAATTAGGAAGTCTGCTGCAGAAACATGGGCTAAGACCAGTGTTCCGTTCCGCCCCCAAGATACGAGATATGTTGCGCCCTGTTAACGACGAAATTGCTCTTAGAGTGTCCGGTGTGTGTGGTGTACCCTGTGAATGTGGTAGCGTGTAGATCGGACAAACAATTTGCACGGTTACGGAGCGTTGAACTTAGCACAAGCGCCATATAAAACAAAGGGAGCTTAACAAGTCGGCCATAGCGGAGCATTGTCTAGAAAACGGACATAAAGAAAAGTTCGAAAATACAAAAGTGTTGGCTCATGCGTCTACATATTGGGACTCCGTTATAAAGGAAGCGGCCGAGGTTTGTTTAAACAACAACAATTTCAACAGAGACCAGGGGTACACAGCAGGGCATGGCGGCGTGCGGTGGACATCGAAAGAAAGCAAACATAGATACGCGGTGCGGAAGCAGCAGTTTCAAACGTGGCGCCTGCCCCTGGCGCCATCTGACGTCACCGCTGCTGCCACGGAAAACAGCTCTGCTAGCTGCCCGGCTCAACTTAACGCTCGCGCGCGCCTCATGGGGTCTATCTGACTGGCTGCTGATGACGTCATCACGCCTATATAAGCGAGAAATGGTAGCAGCTCCGGCAGTCAGTTAACTCCTGAAGACGATGCCGGAGATGGTCATCGAAAGCTCAAAGATTTTGTTCGAACTGACGCGGCTTGAAAACCGAGAACGTTTTATTCAAATGAGAAACGATTTGTATTAGCACACTGGAAACATGTATACAACTCACTTGGCGTCAGTGATAAGTGTAATTTATTCTGCAATGTAACTTACAATTGTAAAGCAAGCGTTTAAAAATCAAGTTTAATGAATTATAACTATCGTTTATTTTAAATTTATGCAAGTGTTCGCAGGAACATGAAAATCAACGGTAACTACTGCTGAACATAGCAGTTAATTTTCCATAGCAGAAATTTCGACACGGTGGTGTTCGTAATATTGAAACTACTTGGCAAATGGCTCGCGTGTGCGGTGTAGAGGCGAGTTACAGACTGCAGGCGATACAGCACACGACGGATCGCTGCCATCTGTCGATCGTATGTGAGGACCTCTATAACCTCACACCAAGGCTCGCAGTCGCCTCACAGCGAGGCCTGGTGGCTGGACTACCGGATAGCCGAGCTTCCAGGCACTCCAGCCACAGCTTGTACTGACTGTTCAGAAAATAACCCTCCTGGCCTGAACTGTAGACTACAGTGAGTGCGAACTCAACGAACTTAGCTGAAACTGACGTATTGTGACGAGCCAGTTGCTCGGCCACCATTGACGAGACGTTTTCAATTCGTGAGAGATCTGGAGCATATGCTGGCCAGGGCAGCAGTCCAACATGTTCTGTATCCAGAAAGGCCCGTACAGGACCTGCAACATGCGGTCGTGCATTATCCTGCTGAAATGTAGGGTTTCGCAGGGATCGAATGAAGGGTAGAGCCACCGGACGAACACATCTGAAATGTAACGTCCACTGTTCAAAGAGGTGACCGAGACGTGTAACCAGTGGCACCCCATACCATCACGCCGGGTGATACGCCAGTATGCCGATGACGAATACACGCTTCCCATGTGCGTTCACCGCGATGTCGCCAAACACGGATGCGACCATCATGATGCTGTACACAGAACCTGGATTTATCCAAAAAAAGACGTTTTGCCGTTCGTGGACCCAGGTTCGTCGTTGAGTACACCATCGCAGGCGCTCCTGTCTGTGATGCAGCGTCAAGGGTAACGCAACCACAGTCTCCGAGCTGATAGTCCATGCTGCTGGAAACGTCGTCGAACTGTTCCTGCAGATGTTGTTGTCCTGCAAACGTCCCCATCTGTTTACTCAGGGATTGAGACGTGGCTGCACGATCCGTAACAGCCATGCGGATAAGATGCCTCTCATGTCGACTGCTAGTGATACGAGGCAGTTGGGATCCAGCACGGCGTTCCGTATTAGCCTCCTGAACCCACCGATTCCATATTCAGCTAACAGTCATTGGATCTCGACCAACGCGAGAAGCAATGTCGCGATATGATAAACCGCAATCGCGATAGGCTACAATCCCACCTTTATCAAAGTCGGTAACGTGATGGTACGCATTTCTCCTCCTTACACGAGGCATCAAAACAGAGTTTCACCAGGCAACGTCGGTCAACTGCTGTTTGTGTATGAGAAATCGGTTGGAAAATTTCCTCATATCAGCACGTTGTAGGTGTCACCACCGGCGCCAACCTTGTGTAAATGCTGTGGAAAGCTAATCATTTGCATATCACAGCATCTTCTTCGTGTCGGTTAAATTTCGCGTATGTAGCACGTCATCTTCGTGTTGTAGCAATTTTAATGGCCAGTAGTGTGTTAAACTTAGGCGTTTTGTTCCCAGTTTATGCTGAGAAAGCTGTGCTTACCTTGCCTCCATTGAATATACAGCGCTGACTGTCTGCCACTTAAGTCATGCATTGCTATTGAGGTTAGTGATTTCAAGAACTCTTGGACCATTGGTGTGATTTTTGATCCAAAGTACTTGAAAGTGTTTGCCTTTGGCAGACCTGAACTGTAGATCCTGAATATGTCAGTATTATTTGAATTTGCTGACACGCATTCAGTTTTCATACTACAAACATATATATCTGAGCGGGAGATCATTTTTATTGATAAACAATAATATTTGCACCCGAGATGACGTTGAATATTTTTTATTTCCCCAGTGAATGGTTTCTACAGGTATAGTTGTCACATTAGGATATTCTGGAAACAATATTATTCGGCATGAATCGCTTAGCCGTAAAGAGAGCACACATCATTTCTAAAACTGGGGCACCCCTTTGGCTTGTCAAACACATAAAAACAGAGTAATTAAGCTGCCAACAGATAAAACAAAGTAGTTACTGAATTTTACGTATTTCACAAGCCAAGTGACTCCTGTGTTTGTAAACGGAGTGTGCTGTCGTTATGGTTATAGTATTCATGCTCAGTAATATTATTTCCAGAAGATCTGAAGAAGACAGCTAGACTTTTCGCAACCGGTCACTGAGGAAATAAAAGTATTTCAAAACGCCGTCTTAGCTGCGGAAGTTCTTATTTATCAGTATTCAGTTTTTTGTATATTGACTCACAGTTAGTGGTTTTCAAGGCTTTTCTTCCATGTTTGGACTTGTCATTGAAGGTCGTTCTTGTCTTCACGTGCCAGTAGAATATAATCAACATACAGAAGGGTCACAGCTGTTGATTTTAGAAAATGTCTGGTGAACGTGCCAGCTACTATGATAGAGTGGAATGTTAAGTGTCTTACGGTATTTGAAGAGAACGATAAATATCTCCATTGATATTGGTCACATACGACTAAATTCAGTTTTGTATGTATGCATTTTAACCTAAGTGGAAAAACCTACTCCTTTTTGTTACTTTGCTTTAAAATATATTGTAATTTCAAAAACTTTGAATGAAGTTTTGAACTAAAGTTAGTAAACTGCAAATAATTATATCTTTTTATATGTGATGCTAATGGTCCAAGCAACTTCAATTTACAAATAATTTTACAGACATTTGCTGGTGTACATTTACTCTAATTACATGATTCGATGTTATATTCCTTAATACTGCTTTACAGTGATTAATAACGACTCATTCTCATTTGATTTTTCCCTATCAACGCTACAGCAGTAAGGAAATAATACTTTTCAGGTGAGTATTTCAGATTCCTGTTTCGCTTTTATGCCCATGTTCCCCACATGTCATTACATCTATAGTCAAATAGTCAACGTATCACACGCATTTACTACAATGCAACACACATTGCCTGCGGTTATCACGTGTATTGAAATTAGTAGTGTGCAAAGCATTGTTTGGTTATTTGCAGCTGTTGTTCTTACATCAAAATATTAGCTTCAAAATATTAATTCTTGTACGAAAGTCACTTGTCATTACAGTACCTCTTCGTTGTTGCTAGGAGAGGGAAACAAAATTACATTAAAAAGAAGTAAATAAACAAATGATTCCACCGTCATGAAACGCTCTTCCGTACGTTGATTACGCGATCCAGGTTAATGACCCCGCAAAATTCCACCAAAGAACCTTCGTGTTCTCACTTTGTCCTCCAGAGTGGATTGTGGGGGCCTGCGCTATTGTCAGTGAACGGAAGCGCTGCGGAAAGATTGCCCCAACCGATGTGGTGTCGTCGGCAAACTTCCAACAAAAAGCCGGTTGTTTATGAGTCAATTACAATGCCCTCGCGTAGTTGCATATTTTTTGCCTTACAGGCGAGGTTGCGCGGCACAGAACCTCCAGGCTCACGGTTGGGGGGGGGGGGGGGACGATGGAGGGGTGCGAGGAAGGGGCGGTGAAGGGCACACAGCGGCAAGTGGTGGGAGGGGTATCAGTCGAGCTAAAGTGGGTGGGAGAGGGGAGGGTGTGGGCGCAAGTGGCTATGGCACAGGAAAGAGGGGTTTCTTTTCTGCCGTACGGGTATAACCTACATTAGCATTTTATTTTGAAAATAAATTTGATAAGCGAAACTGTGGTGTGTGGTACGGAACGCATAACGCTGTGCCTGCTGAGAGCGTTGGACAGCAGCGGTGGCGGGATGGGGGTGAAAGCGGTAGCTTGTAATATTCTCTATACCCTTTACTCATTTTAATCTCTGAGGCGCATTATCCTTCACTCACTGCCGCCTCACTTCCCCTCCACGCATAACCCTTCCTCGGCTCCCCGTTGGCCAGCCCCAATTCTCTTTCTTCAAGCCAAGATCCGCTCAGCTGCGCTTCATGACACTGTGGAAAAAGAGCGAGTGTGTCTCAGTCTTTGCGATGGAATTGCACTGCAAACCGAAATATGCGACATCGGGTAGAGCAGAGCTCCACCGTGTATACGAACTAGAATATGGCTGTTCACTGGAGGAGGACTGGATTGGATTGTTTGGGGGAGGAGACCAGACAGCGAGGTCATCGGTCTCACCCGATTAGGGAAGGACGGGGATGGAAGTCGGCCGTGCCCTTTCAAAGGGACCATCCCGGCATTTGCCTGGAGCGATTTAGGGAAATCACGGAAAACCTAAATCAGGATGACCGGACGCGGGATTGAACCGTCGTCCTCCCGAATGCGAGTCCAGTGTGCTAGCCACTGCGCCGCCTCGCTCGGTGGCTGTTCACTGTAATTGCAAATGCATCCTAACTAAATTGGAATCAATTGAGTACTAGAGCTGCACAGTGGCCGTAAACGCCAGCGTCAATTATTATACGACCGTGCTCTGACGTGGTTATGTCCGTATCACTCTTCTGGTAAAACACTGACGATGATTCTGTTATAGTCGAAATCTGGATCTGCAACAAATTACGGGTTCTGCGACTGACTGCTCTCCTTCTTTACAACTGACAACTGAATCCATTTATTACAAGACTCATCCAAGTATTCAGTCGTAGTCATACGCTTCCTCAAGAGAGGACTGGGGAATTTGGGTACAGTGGTCTAGCACAGGCTGTTCACAGTACATTATGTATTTTCTTCGTCGTTGTCTTACATTAAAGGCACGTGTGACGACTTAAAGCATATTGCCAAAGTACAGTCCCCAAACGATTCTTTGTCCTTTCACCTACGTTTTAATCGACGTCCAGAAAGGGACCATTCCAAAAGACTGTGTGCAAATTCCAGCACCTATTCATAGCTTTAAAGAAACAAGGCCAACAGTCGTCCTATTTCCCACAAGAACACTCTCTCCTCCTACTACACTAATTAATCGCAACAGCAGCGTAGAGCGGAGAGGAACAGAGTAATAAATCAAGGTCGGGAAGATAACCACTTCAAGAAATGGGACCTTTTGAGTCGTGGGGAACAACACAGCACAACACACATTCATAAAATTACGAATTCGGTTCAAATGGCTCTGAGCACTACGGCACTTAACTTCTAAGGTCATCATTCCTCTAGAACTTAGAACTACTTAAACCTGACTAACCTAAGGACATCACACACAGCCATGCCCGAGGCAGGATTCGAACCTGCGACCGTAGCGGTCGCGCGGTTCCAGACTATAGCGCCTAGAACCGCTCGGCAATCCCGGCCGGCACGAATTCGGTAGTCCAGTTGGCATGGGTGAACAATGAGTTTTCAAATTGGTGAGAGGAATGGGAGAGGATAAGACTCAAGTTCGTTCAGTCCTGGGTTCATAAGAGTCGATTGCACCGGTCAGTCTGTTTTGGGAGGTTTCCCAAATTCATATTCTCAAAAGCTGGCGTGGGATACACTTATTACAAACAACTTAAAAAATATACCTCTCCAAGCACATTTTATTAGTCTTAAGTTAGCCCAGCTATCTTTAAAAAAACAGAAGGTATGGAAATAATTTAATAAAATCTATTAAGGTATGAAAATAATGAAATAAAATCCATCAACGTAATAATATGTCAAGTTGTGTAAGGAAACAGATGACATAAATTCAACAAACGTTTTAAGGTTTATTTCCTGTTTCTTCACCTTCAGGACTATCAATCACTGACACTTTTGCCGGTAACTTTTGTTGATAATCAATAGAAATTTCTCATATTTCCTTATGTCAAAATGGTGAATTTAGAAGCTTGCACATCTTACTTAAATTTTTATGGACGTTCATGCCAGAAGTGTGCAGTTATATTACGCTGTAAAGTTGTAAATGAATTGTCTTATTATGATAGTCCAAACAAGACTCATATTTATGGTAAGAATCCCGTGCAAGTGTAATCCACCTACGAAAGAGGTCACGCAGAAAACCTACCGATTCTTGAATGTCATTCATCTAAGACCATTATCATGTTGGATTAACGGGGTAAATTAAAAGGGCTTCAAAGAAGAGATATACAGATCGTCAAGGGTCTGTTCAGCCAACATGGGAGTCTCGGAGAAATGCTCATTAAGCTGCTGCGGGAGAGAAGCTGTCAACAGTGCTGAGCCGTAGGATCGAATCACAGTGGCCTTCAAAGAAACAGAATGGAAGGCAGCATAGTCATCAGATGGAGATCATGGGAGTAGAGCATAATTATGTCCACTCACGCGGACGGTTGTGGTCGAGTAAGACAATATACGAAGAGTGGTAGATACAATACGCTGTTTGTGCAACACCAACAGGTAATCATTTATGTACACAAATTCTGCCGGGCGTGGTGGCCGAGCGGTTCTAGGCGCTTCAGTCTTGAACCGCTTGACAGCTACGGTCGCAGGTTCGAATCCTGCCTCGGGCATGGATGTGTGTGATGCCCTTAGGATTAGTTAGGTTTAAGTAGTTCTAAATTCTAGGGGACTGATGACCTCAGATGTTAAGTCCCATATTGCTCAGAGCCATTTTTGAACACAAATTCTTTTAATTTTTCTGGAATTTTCTTGAAGAGTCTTGACTGAACAAGCAACAGGGGACATTATATTCCTCCTGAAGGTGATCCCAGCACAGCAGGCAAAACGTTGAGTGCTAATGAGGAGCTCTGAATCTGTAGAGGAACGTAACGCAGCCTAATTACCCAGAAGACTTTTACGCACAATGACAGCACTAACGATAGCCGGCACAAGTTCATTTAATTTAAAGGCAGCTGGATGTTTTCAAAGAACAAAACTTACAAACATATCTCACCAAGCAAATGATGAAATCATGTGTCCAACGTCCGCGGCGGGTCTATAATTAACAGCCACAAGAAAATTAATAATTAGTTATAAGTATTATCTGCAATAAAGCATGTCGTATCTTAGGTTAGTTTATTAATTTCAATCGACAGAACACGCCTAACTATGTCGATCTCATCAACAGTGATACAAGTGACAAATCAAAGTCCATTTATTCCAGAGAATCCATACTTCGTCTATTTTGTTCAATATGAATCTGAATACGGGAATCACAAGGTCAGCTACGATCTCCGTATTCCGGTATCTACGCTAACAAGTGGCATTTGCGCACCTGTGTAAGTTGACATTTGGTCCCGTAAAATTACTCCTGCTATAGGTGACAGATTATCCAATTTATATCTTCTAGTTAACCTTTACCTATTAAATAGTATACATCGTGATGCCCTCCGTAAATTTCACTACATGATCAGATGCTAACGCAGCCGATCTCAGCTTGTAATCTGTTTCACCACTGGCTCCAGAACTCGTTACTACCAGCATTGTCGGATCGACGCGACGATGCTGAGGTCGCAAAATTACTTTGCGCAAGAGACGAAGCGAGTTGAAATGTTAGTTTCACATTGGAGATGGCCGAAGAACCTGGCAGATTTGAATTTCAAGAAAAATAGTAGAAATAGTTATAAAAGAGCACATAACTGTGCTCAACATAATAAAATATAACGAGGAGAGCGAATTTGCCAAAAAATAATACTAACGTACAAAATTTACTAAACAACCAAAATATCTGAAGCTTACTCATAAACAACGTAGAACAAAACATTACCGCACATGCTGCGCCCACGCAATAAACTTGCCAATCGGGAGCATCCTATAAATAAAGCCCCTTTTCTCATTACATTTCTGTAAAATACGCAATCACGGTTGTCTGCGCTGTTATATCCATTTGCATTAACTCCCGTTGAAAACACTTTCTGCTAAATGAAGAGAATATTTCTAAAGAAATCATGTGAGTGACGTGCAGGCACATCACTTGTAGCTGCGTGGCAGTCTGAGTCGTTTCCTCAGTGTTAACATGTGTGTCGCAGTGGTGCTTATGGTACTCAGAATTTGAACTCTGTGATGAAGCTTGCTTGGAAAGTAACAGCGACTGTTCAGTTCATGTACATACAAATTCATCTTCCCCTACCGACGTTGTTTTATGCAACCCCACATAACGTAACAATGTTGCTGGCCATTTCACTTGGAAAATGTGATTATGTTAGATGTCAAATGTCGCAGAATAACTGGTAAAGTATCCATAGAGATCTCAAACATATTGAACAAATTTTGTTCATGAAACTACTTTTGCACATTAACATAGAAAGTCACATATTAATTTTTTGATTGGGTTATATATCATATAGTTGTTACTTCCACAATTCCCATTTTGATATCTCCAGTTAATTTAGTGGTTTCCAATTGTGAGACGCATTTTATAACGCAAAGTTTCTGAATCGTTTACGAAAGATTAAGTGCTACGATCGGAGTAATCTTAGAGGGCCATCCAAAATCTGTATGCCTATACTGCTAATTAGACAAAGAAATATTGGAAACACTTGGGTAAGTATGACAGAGGTAAGGCGTATCTTTGTCCAGAAATACCCAGTAACTCAATGACAATCCTCACTTGTACTTTTTACAGTGCGATGCCGTTTGCTAACAAGCACTCAAAGCTCTGAGAGGGAATTTACACATGTGAAACGTCCCCTTAGAAAAATTATTGAATGACTGTGCTGGTAAACCCCTTACGTTATTTGATTTTCAAACAGCTGAGCAGAACTGAACGTTCTCAGACATTTCTCTCTTTACTTATTCTGATCAACACTGAACTGACAAACAATATTTTTAGCGCAACGCAATCTGACTTTCAAAAATCCCTACAGAAGAATGGCATTGACTAACAATAACCTATACCTTTCATGAATCACTTACGTCACAAAAATCTTCGTTACTCGAACTACTGCAACACAGCGAGCGCCAATACTGCCAGCGAAATAAAAGATTCTAACTGCTGAAGGGACTAACTACTGATAGGCATAGTTAGTAAATGAAAGATTTTGATTAATAACAAACAATGTACTTACCTTAATAGTGTTCAAAAGTCATAATATATATATATATCAGTTCATGACATCCAGTCTTACAAATTTACTGTCTCTGGTGGACACACGTCCAGATCATCCGCTCTCAAAACTCCGCCATCTCTCTCCCTACATCCACCACTGCTGGCGGCTCACCTCCAACTGCGCAACGCTACGCGGTGTTAACAGCCAACTGCCCAACACTACAATAGCAAATTCCAACAATGCAAACCAGCCACAGACTGCACACAGCATAGTCAGTGATTTTCATATAGAGCGCTGCATGGCGTTACCAACATACAAACCTAAACAGCCTACTTACACATGGTTTACGTGGCTGTCGCCTGTCTGGTTACGTTCCTGATATAGATGTAGTGCAGGCTCCATAAAACTACATCGGTAGGAGTGCTGAATCACCATGTGTGCGATGACACTGCAACTACTCAGGCATGGAGAATGTTTCAGTGTTGCCGAAATTGATTTCTAATTCTGTATATCCGCTATTTGGATATATTTATGCATCAAGCCATCTACGTATGTATATTTTCAGATCTGAAGACGGCCGTCGTTGACTGAAATTTGTAACCTTATTCAAAATCACTTGTGGCCCATGACTTGAATTATAATAAAATGAACATTCCGTTATAATTCGCTGTGTTGAGATGCTCCGGAGTAGGTTAAAACTGTGTGTGAAACAGGGGCTCGATCCTAGTAACTTACCTACGGCGAGCACTGCTCTTAGTCCGACGGCTATGATAGCAGGCCGTGAATCGCGTCGGAATAGGTCAGTCGGTAAGAATATTATCCACGAAATGCGGCGTCCAGCATCTGACTCCCGGTCTGGGACACAGTCTTCATCTTGCGGAGTTATAGATTAATTCTACTCCTGGTAGTCTGCAGTGGAGGCTGATTCCAGCGAACGATTAGGTCAATAATGTTTACGCCCGCACAGCCCTACATTACTGAACTGAAGATTCGTTGATCACGGGTACTCTTTTTTACTCAAACTGTTCCATAAGTTTCATTTTACTCAATTTTGATTCAGTAACTGTGCATTAAGCGTCTCATCTAACCATCTAATCTTCAGCTTTCTTCTGTAGATAACATATCAAATCTTCTCGATCAATTCTGAATTTATATTTGACGTGGCTAGACATCTCATTTTTTTTCAGAAACTCTTTTGTTGCTACAGCCAGTCTGCATTTTGTGTCCTGCCTAATTCGATCATCGTCAGTTATTTACACACCCAAACTGCAAAAATGCTGTGTACTAACCTTAGCATCTAATTTCCTGATGTCACTTGATTTAATTCGAATACATACTGTTACCCTTGGTTTAGTTGTATTAGTAATTTTATAACCTCTTTTCAAGAAATTATTTTTAAGGATCAGCTAGTCTTCTAACTGATTTACCGTCTCTGATAGAACTACTATGTCAACAGCTGTGCCATTCCCTTCCCAGTCACTGTTCCCATTTGGGGCCCTTCGACTACTGTAACTGCAGTCTGCTGCTTTTCTTGAAAGCTGAAAGTTTCCGAGGTTCCGTACAGCATGGGATATAGGCTGACGGCGTTAGAAGTGGGAGCATTAAGTAACATTCATGAAGCCTGTCGACGGAGCCTTTTTCCCGGTAAAAGCACAGCTCACGCGAGGCCCTCTTCGATCCGTCCTGTCAGTCCGCTGTTTACACTCTCTTGTCGCGTCACTTGTAGTCGAACTGAGGCGACTCCTGCTGACTGGTGACTAGGTGACGTGGCGCCTATTTGTTTCCTGGCTGTCTGTCACTGCTTTGAAAGTCCGGCGCTGCAGAGGCAGCGATGGCCCAGATAAGGTGCCGCCGATAAAGCTAAAAGGCCGACGGAGGATTATTCGCGTGCAATCGCTCAACGTCCCGCTTGATTAATCGACTGTCGTTTGTCCGCAGTGACCGCAACGGGCACATGTTTGTGTGTTGTAGAGTAGCTTGTTTATGGGCGCCTGTCCACGACAAATGTACTGTCACCTGCCTTTTACATTCACATGCCGAGCTGGCGAAAGATCCACCCATTACTTGGCCTACTGCATGGGATGGTCTCCTCACGTTACCCTTGCATCAAGTACTTTGCTTTCTAGACGAAACAGTTTTTTGAAATATTGGTAGCGCTCTAGATAGTAGTACAATATTTACGGTTCGCATGTTTTCCGAAAAATGTGACTACTCAGGTTGTGCACTAATGATCCAAAACGTTTTGACCACCTGATAAATAACGTCTCAGCAGTGTCGGCTCGCATCGATCAATCGATCGCTAGATAGCGGGATCGGGGCATGATTTTTGGTGGTTCTCCGCGCAAGGAGCTTTGACCGCCACGAGGGTTGACAGAATTGGCGGGCCGAATTGGAAGGAGCACTTGCGGGGCGCGAGGCCGGTTCACCTCCGCTGTCTAGAGATGTTAGTAAACATCTATCGCGGAGCATAGTCCTCATCCCGCGAGGACGGTATTTTGGTTGGATGTGGTGGCGATGGGTCTCTGGAAATTTGCCTGCGTCGAGCATGTGAAGGTTTTGAGTGCCACCTCGCTACCGATTTATGAGAGATTTTCCTGAGAGTCCTTCTGCAGCGTCTGCGCCTTGTCTGTTGAAGTCGCAGTGCTGTGAGTAGTCTCTCCTTCCCGGAAGGTCTTCTGTGTTTCTTGTTTATCGGGGTTCACTCCGGAAGAACTAAAGTTTACCTCAATGGAAGCCACTCTGTTTCATTACAGACGTTAGTCGCAACTGTTTGTGAAACGTGTGGAAGTTTCCTGCTTTGTGTTACAGAGCTAGTGGAGTTACGTTAATCAGAAATGTCTGTTTAAATTGGTCTTATTTCGATTGGCCTACCATGGACCATGTTGAGGGCTGAAGTGCATCTTGTTCTCTCTTTTAAATACAGTGAAGTTTAACTTAATCAGAGTGCTTTTTGACTGTAATTGAGCCGTGCTCCGGCTCGCGTTTGTGTCGTTGACAGGTTGGCGTAGTGTATTCGGATTGTGACCTCTCGTTTTCTTAGTGCTTTCACTGGCGCCACTACGTTTGCTCTGTCCTTGCTCTGTCCTTGAGTGGCAGAAGCGGCGTTTATCGATAGCGAATACTGTGGTACTATCTTTGTAGCGCCGGCCGGGGTGGCCGAGCGGTTCTAGACGCTACAGTCTGTAACTGCAAGACCGCTGCGGTCGCAGGTTCGAATCCTGCCTCGGGCATGGATGTGTGTGATATCCTTAGGTTAGTTAGGTTTAAGTAGTTCTGAGTTCTAGGGGACTGATGACCTCAGATGTTAAGTCCCATAGTACTCAGAGCCATTTGAACCATTTTATCTTTGGAGCTACCTCTAGTATTTCCGGGTCGTCGTGTGTCGGAGTTCAGTTGAGTTGGGAAGGAGCAGCAGCTAGATTTGCGCAGCGCCAGTACTCGCCGGGACAGCTGGCGATACATGCACAGCCCGATGAAAGGATGTGGTCGCGAGAGTTCACGACCACGTCGGGGTCCGGATTCAGCGAGTTTAAGTTGAATGGATCGTTATATTCGAGTAGTGCAGCCTTCACTGGTGTGTGTGTGTCCGTCCGTCGATGCTGTCAGTCGACGATTCATACTGGGACGTTTCCCTTGCCTGACTCGATCGAGAGCGACCGTTGGTTGGTCGTTCGGTCGGTCGTCTCAACGGACGAAGTGTATTTGGTCTTCCGACGGCTTCTGGGTTCTCCGTGTATGTGTCGACTTGTAATTCTTCCCTGTTGCCCCACAGTGATTGGTTTTAATATTGTTTGAATTGTTTGTGGAATTGTTGTGTATCAAGTGTGGTTTCGAATGATCAGTCATTTTAACGCTGTATGCGTACTGGATACGTGGATGTTCCCTTTCATCTTCATCTAATTCTGTAGTACACTGGAGTGCCAAAGAAACTGGTATAGGCATGCATATTAAAATACAGAAATATTTAAAGAGGCAGAATACAGCTGAATACGCCTATATAAGACGACAAGTATCTGGCATAGTTGTTAGATCGGTTAATACCGCTACAATTACCGGTTGTCAAGATTTACGTAAGTTCGAACGTGGTGTCATAGGCGGCGTGCGAGTGATGGGAGAAGGCATCTCCAAGGTAGCAATGAAGTGTGATTTCCCTGCACGACCATTTCAAGAGTGTACCGTGAATACCAGGTACCCGGTAAAATATCAAATCTCAAACATCGCTGCGGCCGGTAAAGATCCTGCAAAAACAGAACCAACGACGAATGAAGAGACCCCATCAACATCACAGAAGTGGAACCCTTCCGGAAATAACTGCAAATTTCAATGCTGGCCCTTCAACAAGTGTCAGCGTGCGAACAGTTCAACGTAACATCATCTATATGGGCTTTCGGAGTAGAAGGTCCACTCGTGTACACTTGATGCCGCCTGGGGCCCGTCAACACCAACATTGGACTGTTGATGACTGGGAGCATGTTGCCTGGCCCAACGAGTCTCGTTTCAAATTGTATCGAGCAGATGGACGTATACTGGTATGGAGACATCCTCATGAATTCATGAACCCTCTATTTGCAGCAGGGGACTGTTCAAGCTGGCGGAGGCTCTGTAATGGTGTGGGGCGTGTTTAGTTGGAGTGATATGGGGCGCCTTATACGTCTAGATACGACTCTGACAGGTGACACGTACGTACCTGCCTAATTACCTGCAGTCATTCATGTCCGTTGTGCATTCCGACGAACTTGGGCGATTCCAGCAGGACAATGCAACACCCCCAACGCCCCACACGTCCATAATTGCTCAAGGAACACTATTATGAGTTTAAACACCTCCGCTGGCGACCAGACTTCCCAGACATGAATATTATTGAGCATATCAGGGACGCCTTGCAACTTGCTGTTCACAAGAGATCTCCACCCTCTCCTACTCTTACGGATTCATTGGCAGCCTTGCAGGATTAATGGTGCCAATTCCTTCCAGCACTATTTCAGACATTAGTCGATTCCATGCCACGTTGTGTTGCGGCACTTCTGGGAGCTCGCAGGGGCCCATACGATATTAGCCAGGTGTACCAATTTCTTTGGCTCCTCAGTGTATTTCTCTCTAGTACATCTCCCTTGTACAGACCCTCTATATGCCCCTTCCACCTTTCATCTCTCCTTCTTTGCTTAGGACTAGTTTTCCATCTCAGCTCTTGAAATTCATAAGGTTGTTATGTATCACCAAAGGTCTCTTTAATTATCTTGTATGCGTTATCTATCTTTCCCCTATTGAAATACGCTCCTAAATCCTTAAATTTGTCGTCTAGCCATTCCTGCGTATCCATTTTGCGCTTCCTCAAAAAAATGGTTCAAATGGCTCTGAGCACTATGGGACTTAACATCTGTGGTCATCAGTCCCCTACAACTTAGAACTACTTAAACCTAACTAACCTAAGGACATCACACACATCCATGCCCGAGGCAGATTCGAACCTGCGACCGTAGCAGCCGCGCGGTTCCGGACTGCGCGCCTAGAACCGCTAGACCACCGCGGCCGGCTTTGCGCTTCCTGTCGATCTCATTTCGTAGACGTTTACTTTCCCTTTCTTGTGCTTCATTTACTGCTTTTTTATATTTCCTCTTTCATCGATTTCCACGTATGTGGTTGAATTCAACACGCCATGCCATCAACTGGAACGAGTCCCCCAAGGGCGACTTACAGTGAAGTAACCCCAAAACATTTTTGGAGGATATTTCAGAGCCTTTTCAGTGTCTCATGGTTGCTTCGCCTCAAACCCCTTGTTTGTAACCTTGAAAGATAATCTGTGACTCATCACTGAAAATTACACACTTCCAATGATTGGAGGTCCCAGATTATATTTTAGCACGTTCTCTCCTTCATGGGATGTTTTAAGAACAGCTTCTTTATTGGCTTTCGTGCCTTCAGCACCCAATCAAGAAGCCTACGAGGTACCGTTGAAGAAATAATTTCAGCCACAGTAGCCAATAAATGTTTCTTTAGGTCCTTACTTATCTTGAATTCTAGTTTCTACTTAGCGTTTTGCCAGATCTGCAAGTAGTTTTTCGTTTTCGCCTGTATTGACTTCTCTCATCGGAGGCCACTAGGCAGTACTTTCCCTTTCCTTTGCTTCATTTACTGCATTTTTATATTTTGTTCTAGGCCTTGAAACATTTGACTTTTCCACATCAACAATAGCGGCAAAGCCTGGTATAGTCACATACGTGTGTTCATCAACAGCAACTGTTTTTGCCCACTAATTATGTGAAAAGTTCATTTTAATTCAGACACAAGGCTTTCCTTTGGGAACACAGAAATTACTGAAGCTTTTTCTGCACATACAAGAACTGGAGGGGACTTAGAATTGTTGATCATGGTCAGTACAAAAAAGGGCCCCAACGAGTACAACCATTGGGTGGATAAAATTGGTTACAGCTAACCATCTTCATTTACTTGCAAAATATGAGCACGTCCCAACTAATTTGGACACTACTGTACGTCGACTTTCATTACCGCAAGCGCCCGGAACCAATTGCAATGGACAGTATTCATGATGTTTTTGCTTATCAGTGTATGTCGGGAGAAGATGGACGTTCTACACAGGGTATCTATAGTTAAAAAGAGATGGGTGCAATGCTATGCGTTGATTAAAGCACCAAAGACGACAAGGAAGACAGCTCTACAGATATCAGAGCGCTCTATCGCGTCCATCGACCGTGCCATCAACAGCACGAGTTCGTGTAGTAGCCGTGTACCTCTCGCTCGGTGCTTTTACTGAGAGTGAAAAGTTGTTGGATTTCTGACAGGAATGGGTGAGGCTGGGCGGTCGACAGTTCACTGCTGTGCCTGCAGAAGACTTTCACCATGTTTAAAATGTAGGGATTGGCAGCCACTTGGGTTGCGACCAGTTTCGCGGAAAATGACCTGTTTCCTAAACTGTTACTGCGTTCAGTTCCGAAAGCTAATCTGCTTACCACAGCTGCGATGATACCAGATGCCACAGCATCCACCTGTGCGTGTTCATGCGTGAAACTTGCCTTTGTGTCTGCACGTGAGAAAGCGCCACCTACTGACTCTTCCCAGGCCTGAGAAAGTTCGTGGCTTATCAAAAATTATGGGGTATCAAATCAAAGTATTACCTTTGCCACTACACTTGGTGTGGACGTTACTAACCAATGGGAAAAGAATGTGCAAAACTAGTACAAAACTTTTTTCTTTCATTTTGGGTCATCAGTCTTCAGACTGGTTTGATACTGCTCGCTACAAATTCATCTCCTGTGCCAACCTCTTCATTAGATCTTGCCTCCTATATGCTCAATATGTTAAGTGTATTCCAATCTCTGTCTTCCCCCACAGATTTTACTCTCTGCAGTCCTCTATAGTACCGTGGACGTTAATCCCTGATGCCTTACACGCCTTCTCAGTCTGCCCCTTCTTCTTGTCAGTGTTTCCCATATGTTCCTTTCTTCGGCGATCCTGCGGAGAACTTTCTCATTCATCATTCATCTGTTTATCAACATTCTTCTGCTCTAAAACATCTCAAAGGCTTCGATTCTCTTCTGTTTTGGTTTTCTCACAGTCCATGATTCACTGATTCACTACAATACAACACTGTGATCAAAACGTAGATTCTCAGAAATTTCTTTCTCAAATTAACGCCTATATTTGTCACCAGTATATTTATCTTGGCCAGGTATTCCCTTCTTGCCTGTGCTATATCTCTTTTTATGTTCTTGTCGCTTTGCCCATTATGGTTTATTTTGAATACCAGGTAGAAGAATTCATTAACGTGGTCTGCTTCGTGACCGTCAGTATTGACGTTACGTTTCTCTCTTTTTTCATTTCTGCTACTTCTCGCTACTTTTCTATTTTCCGGTCTACTCTCAATCCATCTTCTCTGTTCATTGGACTGTTCATTTCATTCAACAACTCTTGTGGCTCTTTTCTCCTTTCAATGAGAATAGCAATGTCATCAGAGAATCTTATCATTGATACCCTTCCACCCTAACTTTGGTAGCACTTTTGAACCTTTCTTTTATTCTCGTTATTGTGTCTTTTATGTACAGATTAAACAGAACAGGCGAAAAATTGCGTCTTTATCTTGCACCTTTCTAAATCCGAACAATTCCATATTGGACTTCCAATCGTATTGTTCCCTCCTAGTTATTTTACATACAGTATATCATCCGTCCTTGCCTTTACTTTACTCCTACTTTTTTTCAGAATTTTGAACATCTTGCACCATTTCTCACTGTCGAACTCTTTTAATAGAGCGAAAATCCAATTGATGTAACTTGATTTTTTATTGAGTCGTTTTTTCCGTCACCAAGCGCCAAGTCTTAAATGCCTTTCCTTAGGCCAAGTTGATCGTCATGTCCGCCCCCGGTAGCTGAGTGGTCAGCGCGACAGACTGTCAGTCGTAAGGGCCCGGGTTCGATTCCCAGCTGCGTCGGAGATTTTCTCCTCTCACGAACTGGGTGTTGTGTTGTCCTAATCATCATCATTTCCTCCCCATCGACGCGCAAGTCGCCGAAGTGGCGTCAAATCGAAAGACTTGCATTCGGCAAACGGTCTGCCCATTGGGAGGCGTTGGTCACACGACATCTATCTGTCAATCGTCATCAACAGACGGTCAATTTTCCTTTCCATTGTTCTGAATATTATTCTTCGCAGCAGCTTCGATACGTGAGGTGTTAATCTGATTGTGCGATAACTGTCGCACTTGTCGGGTTCGGAGTTGCGTGGATGATGTTTTTTCCGAAGTTCTGGTGGCACACTGCCATCTCACAGATTGTTCGCATCAATATGAATAGTCGTTTGGTTGCCATTTTCCCCCAATAATTTTAAAAATTCAGATAGAATGGTCTCTATGCCTCCTGCTTTATTTGACTTCAAGTCTTCCAGAGCTCTTTTAAATTCTAATGGTGGTTCTCTTACGTTTTCCTTAGACACCAGCTTCTTCTTCTGTGAAATCATCAGGAATTCCTCTCCCTCATAGAGGCCTTCAGTGTATTCTTGACAAGAGTCCACTCTTTCCTCCGCGGGGGATTCCCACTTCGCTCTTAATGATACCAGCGTCGCTTTCAGTTTCACGTAAGGAGAATGCTGAATCAGCGCCCGCTCTCAACGATCATTTTTCAGATTATTCACATTTTACCTTCAGCAGTTTCATCCTTGGTGGGTTGCACTTCCTGTTTTCCTCATTCCTAAGTGATTTATATTCCGGTATTCCTGTCTTTCCCTTAACAATTTTTTATTTCCTCCTTTCGCCGATCTATTGAATCTACCTAATGAATCGTAACATGCATTTCTGTGTGACTTCAGTGGGAAGTTTGGGTTGCGTACCCCTGTTATTGTGTGAGTGAAGGAGCATTACCGCCCACCAGATTGGCAACATTATTAATATCCCCCCTCTCCCTACGACCAAGTTGGGCTTGAGAATCAGGTGTCGAAGACAAAACTGCATTCTGAGCAGTCACCACTCAGCTCTCGTCTTGTTGGACTGGGGCCCACTTGCTGTACTTGGAAGGTGTAAGTTGCGCTCACGTTGTAGCGCAATCCACCTTCTGAGCAGTTCTTATTGGAATAACTCTGTTATGCATCTCGTAAACCCGTTTGTCTTGAAATTACGAGATGCCCCGATGTGGAAGTCTTATTCGCTTCCTTCCTGAAGCTTTCCACTTTGGTTCAAGTTCCTGAGCAGTTGGCGTCATTTTACTCCAGTTTACTGCACTTAATTCCCACAACTTCACTTACGGCGCAATATAAAGTAGCGCACGAGTCCTGTGATCGCGACGTAAACTTGCAGGCATTTACGTCAATGCTGTTGTTGTTAAAAAACGAGTGACGTGGTCATTTCTAGCGACCTATTCAGCACTGAGGGAAGTCGTCTTAAATCCAACAACTTCCACATGGTTAGCCGACACATAAATAATAAATATAGCCTTATGCATTTCTAGGACGTTGCTTCATGGTGATGACTTTGCATTGTGTGCGGTGATCAGGCGCTAGATTCAATAAAGTGAGAGCTGCAGAGATGATAATAAGGGCCCGACCGTCACATGTTTTATAGCAGGATTGATTTTTGCACGAGTGATTGAGCTTAATTCCGACCTCTTCTAGGACTGTTTTTGTGATGTTATTCATATCAATTTGTGTCATGCGACCCGTGCAGGAACATTTGCATACGTTACGTTCGATTTCTGCACACGCATAAAAGTAGCTAATATTCTGCTTTTGTTTAAGCGCTGATAGCCCGGCTTTGTTCGCGTCACTTGGTGACAAACGATGAATGCTCGTGAGTACACAAACACACGCGGTGCAGTTAGTTTTCATATGTCTTCGCAACTGTAATGCGCAAAGTGGATATGTGTTTCTCAGTAACAATCGTACCTAAGTGTCCGAGGGCAACAGAGCCCTTAGGTTGTGGGCGACTGTCCGTCAAACTCAGCGCGCTCTCACGCAAATGATAGGGCTGTACCCATCATACATTTAAAATTAAAGTTGTGAAATAAGTTTGTCAGGAAGGTGACTTATAGAAGTTTGACACACTGTGAATTAATACGTGGGTCTCTGTGAACAACTGTTTTACTGAAATCGAATGATAATACTTCAGTGCCAATGCGTTCATTGTTACCTTAAGCAAAGCATCATCCACTTCCACAAGTAGGGGTTAGTGCTGAGTGTGCCAGAAGTAATCGAATAGTGAATCTACTATGAGGTCAGACTCACAGACCCCACACTTTCTAGTGATCGTCTACAAGCCGTATGAGGACACTTCGCTCACTATACTCTCGAAGACACTAATTTCTATAATAATTACGCAAACATTTGATATCAGTAGCTCTCTGTGATCTTGTATAATCTTTCCGTCAAACGAAAACAGCCATCAAAGCGAAACAGTTTCTCTCTGACGTCATCGGGAGACAGTGAGTTTTCGATTGCCGCACAGCTCTATTTATGCTTACAGCAGCGCATAAATCACTTAACCCGGTTTACGTGCTGCTGCTGCTGTTTTGTGAACCGATAGGTGGTTAAAATTTCATACGGTTTACTGTGGAATGTTTGGCCTATAATTGTGATTGGAAAGGCCGCTTGAATAATGATTAATATTGGTTTCAAGGCAATCCAAAATTAATTTCACGGTTTGCCGATACCGGCTTATTAGCGCAGTTTCCGAACGGTGACTGACCTTGGTGTTTGCAGCTCCGCAATCAACCGAAAGCGAGTGCGTTCAGCCCGACTGCAGCGCTTAATGAAGCTCCATTACTGTTGCACCATGTTTGTTTCCCTCAGAACCAAGCCGATGTTTCTATTAAGTTATTTTTTCTTTACTTTTAGTCGATACAATGCAGGCTTCATTCGTACTCAACGATGACATTCGGACGCAGTCTCATGAATGAAACACTGATAGCGTTACTGTGACATTTGAATAGCAGCTGAACTACTATATTTAAACAATTCTGTAAATAGTATTGACGATCGGAATGAGCGCTTCATTATGTCGAAGAGTGTTGCGCGCTGTTTTGAAGTTTCCTGGCAGGTGATGACTTTTGTGATTGCTCGGGACTCGAACCAAGGAGCTCGGCTTTCACGGGCAGTGCTCTCGCCGCCATTTTCATAAATTTTATGACATATTTCTATTTACGCTATGACTGTCCATTTATGCATTCTACGGTGACCTTGTTAACTATAACCAATGTAACAAATTAATTCTTGTAGGCATCTTCGACTTCTTATTTCTCATTAAAATGTTACACCATAATTACGTAATTGAAACTAAAGTAAGATCCTCAGTCAAAATAAGAAAAATATTAAAACAATTCACGCTATTCAGTAAAACGTGGAGAGACAACTGATAAAAACAAAATTTTCAAAAATAAATTAACAAAAATCTCTACCTGCTCTTAAATCTTAGTCTTTTTAAATCCAAATAAATTCTTAAATTACATAACTGAAATTAGTTTCCTCTATTGAATAATGGAGCGATGAGGTACTTTTTTTTATTCATCTCTACTAATAAATAAATGCTAGAATAACTATGTTCGCTACGTTTTCATGAGTTAACCGCTGAACCGATTTTGATGTTGTTGAGATAGACTGAACCCGGGAAAAAATAAAAGCTATTTTAGAAAATAAAAGACCTAGGACCAAGAACTAAAGATGGTGTGGATTATCCAAAACCCACTGGAGAAATATATAAAAATATCTCCAAAATAACAGACACAATGCGCATGAGAAGAATCCAATTCATGGGGTATTTAGAAAGAATGGACTCAAACAGGTTAACGCACAAAATCCATACATTTTTAAAGAACAAACCTACAAGACCGCACTGGTACAAACAGATGGAAAAAGACCTGAGTGAATTTGGGTCTCCAAATCTACATGATAGGAATGAAATCAGAAAGATCACAAACACACGGGGTTTTGAGGAGGAAGAGAGAAAAGCTAACCGACATACGTGATCTACGCAACGAAAGCTAGCCCATTCGTTGTTTATGAAGGAATACTGGGCGAAAAGGAAGACCAACAAATGTTGATTACGCGTGGTCCTAAGTGATCCATCCGCAAAGAAGAAAGAAGAAAGAAAAGACCTCTTAGAGGGTTAAGAATGGAATGGCACATCCTTTTTTATGTCAGTGCACATACGCCATCTTAAAATACTATTAAATATGTCGTATAACGTACACTTTACATAATGCACGGCCGTGCCCACGACCGTACGCCCACAGCGCCCGTCAGTGATACTGCACGTACTGCGTCGTTATGCGTTTTGGCACCTGCGGGAGGTGGAGAAGGGGGGGGGGGGGGAGCAGGAGGGTGGTACACATCACGAGCTTTGCTTAACCAAACTTGCAGACATGCGAGGGTAGCTGTACTAGTATTATAAAATTTGTGCTGCACTAGACTGCAAAACATTTACTTTCCTTCTTTGACAGTTTAACACTATTCAATAATTTTAGAAAGTGCAAATTTTATTTCAATGCTCAACTTGATTCCTTGAAACAGACATTCAGTTTGTAGCAGATAAGAATAGATAACTTGTAATTCTCTATTTCACATTTAGTTTACTTTAGATAACATAGTAATAAATTTAACAGTTGTTTAGAAGTATATTGTATTTTTTATTGATTCTTTCACTGTAAATATTATTACTGATTTTTGTATAAGTAGACTTAATCGTCAATACGTTAAGTAAACAAAGTTATAATTTTACAAAAGTCCTAGTCAATTGAGTATCCGTTCAGAATTTGGTGGATTCCTTGTTTCTGTAAAAACATTCATTTTTTTTTCAATTTCTGAAAATTTTTCAGCCGTTTCAATTTCTAGAAGGTTATACAGCCTTGCCCACTTTTATTAGTACTATACTTTCAGAATGAGATTTTCACTCTGCGGCGGAGTGTGCGATGATATGAAACTTCCTGGCAGATTAAAACTGTGTGCCGGACCGCGACTCGAACTCGGGACCTTTGCCTTTCACGGGCAAGTGCTCTACCAACCGAGCTACACAACCACGGTTTAACCGCCCTCGCCACGAAATTTGAGTAGTATAATTTGTTGTGTTATAGCGTTAAATACGGTATTTGTGAGTGGACTACAGAAGTCGCTAGCGCGTTGGTCGGCGATTCTGAATGTTTGTCGATTGTTCTGTGCCAGCAGTCGCGTGCGCCATGTTTGAAATTTTAAAAAGAATTCCTGCGCCATATGGTAAAGCTCGACAGATTTTACGACGAAATATTGTGGAAATACAATAATAAAATTAAACAGTAAACCTGGGAACCGTATTTAAAACTATTAGTTATACCTCACGATTTATCACAATGTATAATAACCACAGTGCAAAATAATAAAAAAATAAAGTATCATCCCCTATGTGGGTGGTGAAGGAATTTAGAAAAATTAAAACTCTCGTAATAGGTAATTGTCAAGACCGGGATTAAAAGAATTAGCCTTGAAACTGCTGGTTCATAACGTCACTTATATTCCTTTAAAGACGGCATCAGCACTAAAAACCTCCCATATATGGTTTCCAATCCAGGGTGCCAGTTAAAAGAAATCGACTTCAAATCTTAATCATCTGAGGTGTGAAGGAACACTTTAGTTTGAATGGGGCACAACAAAATGCATAATACCCATAACGAGGGCCATAAAAATAGTAACCTACAGCTGAAATAGTTCTTGAAAGAACTCACACCAAAGGCCCTACAATAGGGCACGCAAGCTAGTACTGAATCTCTCACCAACAACTATACTACTGGCCACTAAAACTGCTGCACCACGAAGATGACGTGTTACAGATGCGAAATTTAACCGACAGGAAGAAGATGCTGTGATATGCAAATGATTAGCTTCTCAGAGCATTTACACAAGGTTGGCGCCGGTGGCGACACCTACAACGTGCTGACATGAGGGAAGTTTCCAACCGCTTTCTCATAGAGAAACAGCAGTTGACCGGCGTTGCCTCGTGAAACGTTGTTGTGATGCCTCGTGTAAGGAGGAGAAATGCGTACCATCACGTTTTTGACTTTGATAAAGTTCGGACTGTAGCCTATCGCGATTGCGGTTTATCGTATCGTGATATTGCTGCTCGCGTTGGTCGAGATCAAATGACTGTTAGCAGAATATGGAATCGGTGGGTTCTGGAGGCTAATACGGAACGCCATGCTGGATCCAAACGGCCTCGTATCACTAGCAGTCGAGGTGACAGACATCTTATCCGCATAGCTGTAACGGATCGTGCAGCCACGTCTCGATCCCTGAGTCAACACATGAGGACGTGGGACATTTGCAAGAGAACAACCATCTGCACGAATAGTTCGACGACGTTTGCAGCAGCATGGACTGTCAGCTCGGAGACCGTGACTCCGGTTACCCTTGACGCTGCATCACAGACAGGAGTGCCTGCGATGGTGTACTCAAAGACGAACCTGGGTGCACGAATGGCAAAACGTCATTCCTTCGGATGAATCCAGGTTCTGTTTACAGCATCATGATGGTCGCATCCGTGTTTGGCGACATCGCGATGAACGCACATTGGAAGCGTGTAGTCGTCATCGCGATACTGGCGTATCACCCGGCGTGATGGTATGGGGTGCCATTGGTTACAGGTCTCGGTCACTTATTGTTCGCATTGACGGCACTTTGAACAGTGGACGTTACATTTCAGATGTGTTACGACCAGCGGCTCTACTCATCATATGATCCCTGCGTAACCCTACATTTCAGCAGGATAATGCACGACCGCATGTTGCAGGTCCTGTGCGGTCCTTTCTGGATACAGAAAATGTTCGACTGCTGCCCTGGCCAGCACATTCTCCAGATCTCTCACCAACTGGAAACGTGTGGTCAATGGTGGCCGAGCAACTGGCTTGTCGCAATACGCCAGTCACTACTCTTGATGAACTGTGATATCGTGTTGAAGCTGCATGGGCAGCTGTACCTGTACGCGCCATCCAAGCTCTGTTTGACTCAATGCCCAGGCGTATCAAGGCCGTTATTACGGCCAGAGGTGGTTGTTCTGGGTACTGATTTCTCAGGATCTATGCACCCAAATTCCTTAAAAATGTAATCACATGTCAGTTCTAGTATAATATATTTGTCCAATGAATACCCGTTTATCATCTGCATTTTTTCTTGGTGTAGCAATTTTAATGGCCATTAGTGTAGTAATGAATGGACACTGAATCTCTTACTGTCAACTGGTAATGAAAGGTCGTAGAACTGCAGTATACTAAACGTCCCTAAACCAAAGCAACTTGGTATACAACAGATTTCTATGTAGCCAAAAATCCTGTAAACTTAAAAACCGAAGACGTCAGATCCGTTAATGGGTGAATCTTGTCTCTGGGTTGAGACACGTATCAGGTTGCACACCCGATGTTTTCTTCCTGTCCGCTCGACAGGAATTGTGACCATTCCGGAAAGCGAAACCGCCGAAGCGGAAGAGGGAGCACCCTCCCGCAGAGCTCTCCGACCAGTTGCAGCCCACGCCAACACTTGTCCGGCGGTGTGTGGGGGCCGTTCCGAAGACATTGCGCCGGTGTTCAAACCGGCTCGCAGACGTGATGAAACTGAATGGTCACAGTTGGAAAAATCACTTTTCTCCCAAATGTCCATTTCGTCTTGCCGAAAATATTGCCTGGAGATTGTTATCTGTAGTCGATGTCTATGGTTCGCCTTCCAAATCAGCATCATCCTCGCCGGCAGTGCCTTTGTGAAATTGATGGCACTTTTTCACTACCTCTGGATGCAACAATTCCAGATTTGCAGGGTGAGTCTGTCCACAATCTGGACGCTTTGTCCACAAAAATCTTACTGTCCTGCGCACTTTAAAGTTGGATTGTTCAGGTTTCTCCCTTATGTTTGAGCATAATACTCATAGTTGCACTGTCAGGAAAGACATCTATTTCTGCCTCTTCGATATTTGATCAGACATCGTTTATCTATTCTACTATACAGGATGTTAGGCATATAAGTACAGATATTCTATTGGTAACAGAGGACAGTATACTGAACCGCATTGCATCAGTATTTACATCATTTAGAGACTAATAATTATTGCTACTACGAATAGTATCTCTTTAGGCTAGGTTATCAACACTGACAGGTGTATTCCACCTTGTGGCACAGTTATGACCATGCGGAAAACGTCGGGTAGTAAATTATGTGGTGCATTTGTGGGAAGACTGTTAGGCACAGAGGAAAAACAACTAATACACAGAAGAGGGTACGTATCACGGTACCAATAACCGCAATATCTGTAGCTATACCCCAAATACACCCTATAAAGAGAAGTAGCTGTTTAAGGTTGTTACCAAAAATCAAGAAAAGTTCTTGGCCGATTTAATTCAGATTTTTACTTGATACTCCTATAAGCATTTGGACAGTTATAGGCTACAAATTGTTAAAGCATGTAAAAAGTATGTAAAGTGGAAAAGATTTTAGCAAAAGTCTGGAAACATTCTTGACTGGTTTACTTGAATGTTTAACATGATACTCCGAAAAATATTCGGATGCACATAGGCTACAAGTTTTTTTAATCAACATTGTATATATTTTCTGTTAAAAGTAACAGTGAGAAAGAGAAAATGCTGAGCTATATTGTGTCATGTGAATGTATGGTATTGACTTTCTGAAATAAAAGAGATCCATTGTCGATCGTATTCATTCTCACAGTTTCAAATGGCTCTGAGCACTATGGGACTTAAATTCTGAGGGCATCAGTCCCCTAGAACTTAGAACTGCTTAAACCTAACTAACCTAAGGACATCACACACATCCATTCCTGAGGCAGGATTCGAACCTGCGACCGTAGCGGTCGCGCGGTTCCAGACGGTAGCGCCTAGGACCGCTCGGCCACTCCGGCCGGCCACAGTTTCAACTACAATAAGAGGCACCATTAGACAAATTGTTTCTCTCACCTGTATTTTTATTACACACACACACACACACACACACACACACACATATACATATATATATATATCTATATATATATATATATATATATATATATATATATATATATATAAAATGAAAATAGTATGCACAGTTATATGCTGTTTTGTTTTATTACTCGCAGTCAGTTTTAACAGAATACAGAAAGCTGTATTTATGGCTTACTGACTTATTATTAGACTATTATTATGGAATCTGAATCGTCCCAGACTTTGTAATTCTGGCCATTTGAGATTCTCAAAGATCCAGCCGCAGGAATGGTTCCTTGGTCCCTATATACCAATTACTCGAACCGATTTGCCCATTCAATTTAAGTAAATTCAGTACCTAATCAAGGATTCGGTGGGGATAATAACAAACAAGACTCAAGGTCGAAGAGGGAGGAGCGAAACAACAGTTGGAAACGGGAGGAGGGTTGGGGAGGGGGGCAGGGGAATGGAAGGATGGAGGGATGGAGGAAGATATAGGAAATGGATAGAGACAGGAGAAGGAGTGTTTGTGATGGATAGGGGGAAGGAGGAGATGGGTAGAAATAGGGGAGTGGAGATGACGAACGGAGTAGAGGTAGAAGGAGTTGGACAGAGAGAAGGGGAGAAGATGGATGTACATCCAGCTCGCATATATAATCAGCAATCTTGAACCATAGCACTGTTAGCTAGTACACAATAACAGCATGAGATGATACGGTATAAATACGTTTGCTACTCCTGTAATGATAATTCCCAATTGCGGAAATACACTACTGGCCATTATAACTGCTACACCACGAAGATGACGTGCTACAGACGCGAAATTTAACCGACAGGAAGAAGATGCTGTGATATGCAAATGATTAGCTTTTCAGAGCATTCACACTAGGTTGGCGCCGGTGGCAACATCTACAACGTGCTAACATGAGGAAAGTTTCCAACCGATTTCTCATACACAAACAGCAGTTGACCGGCGTTGCCTGGTGAAACGTTGTTGTGATGCCTCGTATCCGACTTTGATAAAGTTCGGATTGTAGCTTATCGCGATTGCAGTTTATCGTATCGTGACATTGCTGCTCGCGTTGGTCGAGATCCAATGACTGTTAGCAGAACATGGAATCGGTGGGTTCAGCAGGGTAGTACGGAACGCCATGCTGGATCCCAACGGCCGCGTATCGCTAGCAGTCGAGATGACAGGCATATTATCTGCATGGCTGTAACGGATCGTGCAGCCACGTCTCGATCACTGAGTCAACAGATGGGGACGTTTGCAAGACAACAACCATCTGCACGAACAGTTCGACTACGTTTGCTGCAGCATGGACTATCAGCTCGGAGACCATGGCTTCGGTTACCTTCGACGCTGCATCACAGACAGGAGTGCCTGCGATGATGTACTCAACGACGAACCTGGGTGCACGAATGGCAAAACGTCAGTTTTTCGGATGAATCCAGGTTTTGTTTACAGCATCATGATGGTCGCATCTGTGTTTGGCGACATCGCGGTGAACGGACATTGGAAGCGTGTATTCGTCATCGCCATACTGGCGTATCACCCGGCATGATGGTATGGAGTGCCATTGGTTACACGTCTCTGTCACCTCTTGTTCGCATTGACGGCACTTGTAACAGTGGACGCTACATTTCAGATTTCTTACGACCCGTGGCTCTACCCTTCATTCGATCCCTGCGAAACCCTACATTTTAGCAGGATAATGCACGGCCGCATGTTGCAGGTGCTGTTCGGGTGTTTCTGGATACAAAAAATGTTCGACTGCTGCCCTGGCCAGCTCATTCTCCAGGTCTCCCACCAAATGAAAACGTCTGGTCAATGGCGACCGAGCAACTGGCTCCCCACAATACGCCAGTCACTACTCTTGATGAACTGTGGTATCGTGTTGAAGCTTCATGGGCAGCTGTACCTGTACACGACATCCAAGCTCTGTTTGACCCAATGCCCAGGCGTATCGAGGCCGTTATTACGGCCAGAGGGTGGTTGTTCTGGGTACTGATTTCTCAGGATCTATGCACCCAAATTGCGTGAAAATGTAATCTCATGTCAGTTCTAGTATAATATATTTGTCCAATGAATACCCGTTTATCATCTGCATTTCTTCTTATTGTAGCAATTTTAATGCCCAGTAGTGTACTACTTTGTTATGTTTACTTCTTGGAATTGTAAATAAGACACACCAGATATTTTTGGACAGTCGCGTAGGAAGTACTGCTGTTAGGTTCCGCGTGGTAGTTCCCTGAAGCACTAGGAGTGCAGTGTATTTCCTGGCCTTACAGCCGCTTGATTGCAGGAAAGGAAGCTCGCAGTGACGCGAGGAATTGACAAGGCATTTGAGTACCGGTGTCGCAGAGGCGTAATGGTGGCGGATGTGTCGACCACTTTGACCGCTATCTCAGTCCAGGTCGCCCCGTATTCGCACGGAACGGCGGGAGAATAACCGCCTGTCAGGCGCTAACCGCCGCGCCAGCCGACAGCAGCGCCACGGACAGCGTAATTTGTTACCGACCCATTATGCGGCGGCCTCACCGGTCGATGGTATCTGGACGAGTGGCTTTCTTTGTGTTCACTAGAACTACTGCTGCTTTCCCACAGTGTCTCGCAGTCTTCAGTTACCAGCTGACCGCATAGCTCAGGCTGTGTTGCCGAGGGGGTGATATACTTGTAACAAAGGTTGATTGGTTGATCTGGTGGAGGGGACCAATTAGCGAGGTCGTCGGTGCCTTATAACAAACCTCCCATCAGCCTTCTGATTGGTTTGATGCTGCTCGGCATGATTACCTCCGCTGTGCCAACCTAATCATCTGAGAATTGCATTTGCACCCAAAACGCCCTCAATTATTTGCTGTTTGTATTCCAGTCTCTATCTTCCACTGCAGTATTTACCCCCTTAAGTTCCATCTAATACCACGTTATTCCCTGATGCCCGAAGAAGTGTCCAATCATCCAGTCCCTTCATCTTGTCAGTGCTTCCAATCCGTTTCTTTCTTCGACAGTTCTGTGGAGAACCTCCTCATTCGTTATCCTATCAGTCCACCTAATTTTTAACATTCTTGTACAGCCCCACGTCTCCAACGCTTAGACTCTCTTTTGTTCCGGTTTCCCACTGTCCATGAGTCACCATCATACGGGCCTGTGCTGCAGACTTGCATTCTCAAAAGTTTCTCCCTCAGTTTTAGGCCTATATTTAACACCAGTAGATTTTTCTTGGCCATGAATGCGTTCTTTGTCTGTGCTAGTCTGCTTTTGATGACCTCCATGCCTCGTCCGCAACGCGTTATTTTGCATCCAAGGCAAAGGAATTCATTAGCGTCGTCTACTTCATGACCCCCAATTCCGACGTAAAGTTTCTTGCTATTCTCATTTCTACCGCTTCCCATTACTTTTATTTCTTTCCGGTTTACCCTCAATCGGTATTCTGCAGTCATTAGACTTTTCATTCCATTCCACATATCCCGTAATTTCTCTTCACTTTCAGTGAGGATAGCGATGTCACTAGCGAATCTCATCACCGATATCCTTTCAACGTAAATTTTGGTCCCACTGTTGAGGCTATATTTCATTCCATCATTGCTTCTTTCATGTATAGAATAACATTAACGGCCAAAGAAAACATCCTTGTCATAAACCTTTTTCAATCCTAGAATTTAGTTCTTCGACTTATACTGTTAATGTTCCTTCTTTGTTCTTGTACATATTGTATATTAGCCCTCATGATAGCTTACTCTTATTTTCTCAGAATTTTAAACATATTGCACCGTTTTACATTATTGAATACTTTTTCCAGGTCGATATATTTTACGTGCGTGTCTTGATTTTCCTCAGACTGCTTCCATTATCAACCGGAACGTTAGAACTGCCTCTCTGGTGCCTTTACCTCTCCTAAAGCCGAGAAGATCGTCATGTAAGAGATCGTCAACTTTTGTTCTTGTCATCAGATTGGTTGCATGTAATGCTAAACTGATTGTGTGATAATTCTCACAATTCAGAATGAGATTTTCACTCTGCAGCGGAGTGTGCGCTGGTATGAAACTTCCAGGTAGATTAAAACTGTGTGCCGGACCGAGACTCGAACTCGGGACCTTTGCCTTTCGCGGGCATGTGCTCTACCAACTGAGCTATCCAAGCACGGCTCACGCCCCGTGCTCACAGCTTTACTTCTGCCAGTACCTCGTCTCCTACCTTCCAAACTTAACAGAAGCTCTCCTGCGAAACTTGCAGAACTAGCACTCCTGAAAGAAAGGATATTGCGGATATTCTCACACTTCTCTGTCCCTGGCATCTTAGTAATTTTTCCGATATTCTGATGGGACATCGCTAGTCTTACGGATTCTACACACCAATTGGAATATTCGTTTGGTTACCATTTCCTTTAATAATTTTAGAATCTCCAATAGAATGTTATCTATCCCTTCTGCTTTATTTGAACTCAAGTCTCTCAGGCCTCTTTTAAATTGTGGCTCTAATGCTGGATCCCCTATGTCTACCTCCCCTGTGGCCATGTTTTTCGTTCCATCACCTGTGGTTGCCCTTTTCAGAGATGTCCATTCCTCTTCAGCTGAACGACCTACTGAGCTATTCAATATCGCACTGTCTACAGCCTCAGACAACTTCTAGAATATGTCTTCATTCTGTACTACTTTCGTATCCCACTTCTTTGCGCACTGATTCTTTTTGACTACTCTCATAAACGTCAGCCTACTTTTCATCATTATTAAATTGTGATTTGAGTCTCTATCTGGTTTTCGTTACGTCTTACAATCCGGTATCCGATTTCGGAATATCTGTTTGACCATGATGTAATCTATTAGGAATTTTCCCGCATCTTGCGACCTTTCCCAAATATACATCCTCCTTTTGTGATTATTGAGCAGAGTAGCAGCAATTACTGGCTGAAATTTATTGCAGAACTGAATTAGCCTTTCTCCCCACTCATTTCTACTACGACGCCCATATTGTCCCGTAAGCCTTTTTCTACCTTTTCTTCTGCAACAGCAATCTAATCATCCAGTACAATTATACAAAGGAAGCTAATGTTCCAGAATGCTGCTATATTTGTTTATTGTTAGAAGGTTTACATTAGCAATATACCTATTTCGACATTATCGTCATCTTGAGGCGAGGCATCCACCATGCTGCGGCTACAACACAAAATAAACAATACTGTTATATTTTCACTTCCATTTATGTACTGAATTACCCGTTCGGTATCTCCGTATACGTTTTTTTATTTCTTCGTCTACTGCATGCGACGTCGGCATGTATACCTGAAATATTGTTGTCGGTATTGTCTTGCTGTCGATTCTGATGCGAACAACCTTATCACTGAACTGTCTGCAGTAGCTCACTCTCTGCTCTGCTTTCCTGTTCATAACGAATCCTAATCCCTTTATAACATTTTCTGCTGTTGTTGATATTATCCTATATTTATCTGACCAGAGTTTGTTACCAGCTTTCCGTTTCAATTCTTTCACTCTCACTGTATCTAGAATGAGTCTTTTCTGATGTTCTACCTTTCCTCCTACATTCAAACTTCTGAGATTCCTTGCTCAGACTGTTAGAATGATGCCGGCCGGTGTGGCCGAGCGGTTCTAGGCCCTTTAGTCTGGAACCGCGCGACCGCTACTGTCACAGGTTCGAATTCTGCCTCTGGTATGGATGTGTGTGATGTCCTTAGGTTAGTTAGATTTAAGTAGTTCCAAGTTCCAGAGGACTGATGACCTCAGATGTTATGTTCCATAGTGCTCAGAGCCATTTGAACCATTTTTTTCTTAGAATGCTATCCATTCGTTGGTCATTCATCTCTTTTCATGGTCATCTACCTAATGACAGTCTTTCTTGCAGATCCGAATATCGGTCAAGCACAGGATCTTTCGCCAGTGGAGAAATCATCATAGCAGTTTGTATTGTCCCCCTTCTTTCTTATTAAAATGTTTTGATTTTAATGTAAGACGTGGTCGAGATTGTCGGAAAAAATGCGTTGGATATTTAATACACTGTTGGCGTTGCGTATATGCTTCATATAAATGCGGCTTACATATACGCCGACGATAATCAAGGTTGCTATCCAGGCAAGAATATTAGTAAAAATTGGTACCGTTTTGCTTGTAATGGTTTAAATACGTTATTTAAACTCGCGGCTAGCACAAAGATAATTGGAAGTAACAAGAAACTATACTGTTATTGCCCGTAAAACTAACTGTTGCGAGGAGAGAGGCGATATAACCATCTACGTAGCGTAAGGATTTGTATTCCCGATAAATAATTTCATTGTCTAGGAGGACAAACAACTAAACAAGCAGACAATGGAAGAAGAGGTTGTTCGTGTTAGTTTATGTTGGTGGTCGCTCACGGAACGCAGAGCCGGAGGCACTGCCTCTTATGAAAGACGTCTGTTGTGCTCGAGGTCTGTTGTGCTCGAGGTCTGGACCACAAGACAGAGGAGCAACTATGTTCTGCTCTGCGGAACACCCCAGAGTCCACACACGTGAGTTGTATCTGACGCACGCTATTGGATAAAAGTGACGGCGAGAATTCGCTAGAGGTTTCAGCAGAGGGATCAAGGCGGCTCTTGTCAGCGGCTTTAACTGGAAAGAACAGCCTCGGTTCTGACAGGCAGGTAACATGTGTCACCTAGGCACGGCAGAAGTTGCTCTGGGAGAAAACTTGTAAAGATTAGACGGGATCTGTGAAATAAACTTTTTAAACCAATTCCAAAGTACTCTTTGACTGGCTCCCGCCCTTTCGAGCAATCAGTTTACAAATGACGTGTCGCAGAACGCGTCTAGGACGCACTGAAGAGAACTGTTTTTCTTTTTGAGTCATCGGTTTTCTGACTGACCTTTAACAACCTCTTCATACTCACAATATCACATGCACCCTACGTCATCAGTTATTTACTTGATACATTCCAACCTCTGTCTTCCTCTACGGTTTTTACCCCCTACAGCCCTTTCTAGTACAATGAAAGTTATTCCGTGATGTCGTACCATTCGTCCTACCACCCAGGTTCTTCTTCCTGTCGGTGTTTCCCATATACTCCTTCCTCTTGAATTCTGCAGAGAACCTCCTCATTCCTTACTTTAATAATCCATCTAGTCTTCGACATTCTTCTGTAGCATCACATGCTTCTACCCTCTTCTAGTCGGGTTTTCCGACAGTCCATGTCTCAACGGCATACAATGCTGTGCTCCAATCGTGCGTTCTCAGAAATTTCTTCCTCAAATTGAGACCTATGTTTGATACTAGTTGACTTCTCTTGACCAGGAATGCCCTTTTTCCTAGTATTACAACTGGAAAAACCCTCTGTCTAGCACTTCACAGTGGTTAGTGGAGTTGGTGAATGTAGATGAAGATTTCCGTGCAGTGGCAGTAATGGACATTTGACGAATGAATTTCAGGACGTCCAATAACTACGATTTATTACTGAGCACTATCTACGGTCGGACTACTTTTCTGTTGTAGCAGTAATAAGTTATATTCACAAACTTTCCTTGTTGATCAGCTTGTCTATTTGTGGTGGTAAGTTCCTATGGGAGGTCATCGCTCCCTAGGCTTACACACTACTTAATCTAATTAAACTAACTGAAGCTCAGGGCAACACACACACAAATGCCCGAAGGAGGACTCGAATCTCCGACAGGCGGAACTGCGAGAACCGTGGCACGGCCCCCTAGACCGCGCAGGCTACCCCGCGCGGCGATCAGTCTATTAGGGAAGCCTGTACATACAAACAGAAATTATTGATGATATGTGAGCCAGTTTGGCATGATCTCCAGTGCGATGGATCGATTGCCATCTGTTGATCACTTTATCGGCCGCCGACATCTGTTGCAGCATCTGCCTAGGTGGTGCGCGGGGCCCACGGTAAATACGGGTCCCGCAAAGAAATAATGACGTCACAGTAGTCGTCTCGTCCGCCACACTTCGCGAACGCTTGCCTCGTGGCTGTACGCACGGGAAATCAATATGTAATTGGAGAGGTACCTACTAATAGTCTTAACTTTGTTGCGTGCTGTCAGGAGCTTGTATGGATTTAAATACGCAACTAAAAATTATTAAACTCTTCTAAAACAATTACTTGCTCCCTGCCGGAGATGGTTGCTCGTGCTCGTGAGACCTGCAGTGTCAAGTGCTGTGACGTACACACCACGACCTGTCTTCCTGTGGGCAACGGATGGTGTGGCGGTGGCGTACGAGGAGGTGATTCGGGGTTACAAGCCACCTTGAGATCTCTTGACGTCTTGGCTAGCAATCAGATACCTAACGCTCTGTGACTTAAAACTGTTATCGAGTTCATCGTGCTTTTAGCGCTGCCGCACCGATATCGCATGTCTGCAAGTGGTGTAGTGACGAGTTTGATTGGGACTGCCACAAGTCTTTCAGATGTGGTGTTCAAGTTCGCCAGGTATTACCTTCGCAGCATTTACCATATTCTGTGTGCATCGATTAGACGCAATTCACAGTCTGCAGTATGTTGGCCGTTGATGACTCCCAAGAGTTTTGAAACTAAGCACCCATAAAGGTGAGCATCGCATGTGTTCGATGCACCGGCGTGTTAACAGTAGGATTAAAGGTTAATGCGGGACTGATGACCGTGTAGTTTGGTCCCTTTATACACCAAATCAACCAACTAAAGGTTGATGCTTTACCGAGCGAGATTCTACTAGATTCACTCGTTTTAAAATGGTCGTTAAAAGGATTTCCCTTACAAGAAGTCTTAAGGCTGTAAATTTTGTGCCGGCCGGAGTGGCCGAGCAGTTCTAGGCGCTACAGTCTGGAACTGCGCGACTGCTACGGTCGCAGGTTCGAATCCTGCCTCGCGAATGGATGTGTGTGATGTCCTTAGGTTAGTTACGTTTAAGTAGTTATAAGTTCTAGGAGACTGATGACATCAGAAGTTAAGCCCCATAGTGCTCAGAGCCATTTGAACCATTTTTGTAAATTTTGTAATCAGTGTATCGTACAGTCAACAGCTTTCACGCTCACTGTTATGCTAAAAAAGTTCTGCACACTCGGCTATGAGTTAGTTTTACTGTAAATGTTTTTAACAGTTCTGCTACAGACGTAGATCGGTTTTAGTTTCTTAATGTTTTAAACTACTGCCTTCAAGATTTGTGGTTAGTCACTTCCTGATTATTACTCTGTTTTTTAACTGATTAAATCTGTATTAGGATGGTTTTTCTCCATGCTGTTGCTTTTTGTGAACTTTTTGCAGAGTAATCTTCGTCTGTTTTGGTTCTACTATCGAACTGTAGCTAATCATTTGCGCCCATGGACGGAGGCGCAAATCAAACTGCCTTCCAAACTGCTTTAATGAAATTTTTTATGTTCATTTGAAGAGTATGTAAGATTTCTGATTCACGTCTTTCCTGTTACGCTTATTGATTTCAAGTTTTCAAGACAGCTTTGTCAAGATAGTTCGATTTGTGTAAGTGATAAAAGTGTTATGACTTTAGCTACTATTGTGGAATTTCGTAAATTACAAAGTTAATGAAGGTTTATAAAATTGGTATTAAATTAAAGTGTTTCTGGTGATCTGGTACCTTCCATTCACTCAAATCCTCGCCAGAAGTTCAGTATCGATAGAAAATGTGTATAAACGCGAAGATTCCGGCAAAGATTCACAGCTATTTGGAGTTGCGCCGGCTGTTTGCTTCACTACGTTTTCCGTCAGATACCGTTTCCAGTGCTACGGCAAAAAGTCAAACGCCAGCACTCCAGTCGGGAACGAAAGAGATGAGACTTCTGTGAGAAGAGGTCAGCCAATCACACGCTGACCAGACCTCTCTCCAGGGCGACAGCAGTGGCCCCTATATGAAAAGAACATAATCGCCGCGACCGACTGGCGACGCCGCAGTTAAATAGCAGCTTCAAGATTAGCTGGCTCTGAGCACTATGGGACTTAACTTCTGTGGTCATCAGTCCCCTAGAACTTAGAACTACTTAAACCTAACTAACCTAAGGACATCACACACATCCATGCCCGAGGCAGGATTCGAACCTGCGACCGTAGCAGTCCCGCGGTTCCGGACTGCGCGCCTAGAACCACTAGACCACCGCGGCTGGCTCAAGATTAGCAACTTGGATAGCATCGTCAGCTCTAGTCACTTCTTTTTTTTAAAAAAAAAAATAAATAAATAAAGAGGTGGAGCCCCTCCACGCCCACACCGGCATGATGGCCAACTCAACAGGTCTACTGCCATCTCTGCATAAGGGCTAGTTTTAATTAAAGTGAGGTGTCTCAGGATGTGGGTACTGCGATGTTTGCGTACGTCTGGTTAAGGTTAACTATTAATACCCGCTCATCTGGAGATAGATTGGGTCGAAGTCGAACGAAGGGTAAAGGTTTGAAGGGCAGAGGAAGAAACGTGCCAAGGCAAGAGCCAAGGGGCAAAACTTCTGCGAGAGTCAGGTCAGATGGTAAGAGCAGTAGCGGATGTCTTGCTGCCTGCAATAGGTCGTACAAGGATAGGCTTTGTTAGTAGTGGGTCTCATGCATGTCGATACCTTTGGTGTTGCTCGGAGGCTGGCGCTGGGTGCCGGTGTAGAGCTCTGGTTCAGCGTCTGCAACCTGTAACAGTTACATTTATTATCGTTTTTGTGTCCGATAGGTCATATATCGGATGCACAGTGTAGGGTGATGTTGGCGGATTGTTTTTGCGTCAGTGGGCGAGCTCGTAGGTGTCCCTGCTGTGGCCTGTTGGTCGGCTCTAATAGCAGCTGGTAGTTACCAGGCAGTGTTGCTGGTATGCAGGGGCTTGCAGACGTTTGTCGCTTGTTGGTGTATGTTAGTTTACCATAGATGGCTATGCCCTAGCTAGTAGTGTCTTTGACTGCTTGGGCTTCCACCTATGGTTGTGATCGTAGTTTCCCAGAGTGAGGATGAAAGGATTGTTCGAGTGTCTCGAGTTCCTGTATAGTCGTGTGGCGTGTTTTTTGAATACTTCCTTGAGGTACCTCTAGTCCCTTCGCTTGTACTCTCTATATAGCACAGACCTGAGATCCTTTATACCGAAGAAGGTTGCTTATTTCGTATGTTGCCCTTTGTTTGCGACACATCTGTGTAATTGCAAATTTAAGTACTGTAATCTTCATTTTGTAATAAAACTGATTAATACGGTTTATTTGAATGTTTTCTAGCGGTCCGAGTATGCATGCTTCCTAGACACCACATCCTGTGTAGCTGACTAGTTCGTATCTCCAACCATCGCCACGATAAAGCTGTATTTGAGACAACACTATAATCGCAAATCCATTATTTGCTGAACTGATAATGGAATTCCTTTATCTGAGCGCATTGGTCTCCGTGTCTTTACATTTCAAAGTTCCAGATAAGACGGATATACGAGGGTCAATCCGTAAGATAAGGCAACTATGGTATTATATCGTGCGAACATATGGCGTATCCGTGATCGCAGCAGATACATCTGAAAGCCTGCGGCAAACAGTATCGAAATGAACCGACAGATCTTTACCACGCTTGAAGAGGGAGCCTGAAACATTCAGTGTGAACTTGGCCGTAGTGCGAGATGGATGTAAGCAGATTGCAACAACAGACTCGCCGTGAAATGAGCGGGCGTCTGCTCATACTGACTATTCCTGGCTTTAACATACAGGATTCTACTAAGATTATACGAAAGAACTTGCTCCATTTCTAGCAATAATTTGTCGTAGATCGCTTCAGCAACGAAGGGTACCTAGCGACTGGAAGAAAGCGCAAGTCACTCCAGTTTTTATGAAGGACCTTAGGACAGATCCACACAATTAGACCTGTATCATTGACGTCAGTCTGTTGTAGAATTATGGAACATGTTTTATCCTCATGAATTATGAAGTCTTTTGAGGATGAAAATCTCCTCCATAAAAATCAACATGGATTCCGCAATCGTTGATCCTGCGAAACTCTGCTCCCTTTGTTCCTCCGTGAGATCCACAGTGCCGTAGACAATGGCGCTCAGGTTTATGCCATGTTCCTTGACCCCAGAAAGGCGTTTGACATCGTCCCTCACTGCAGTTTAGCGAAAAAAACGAGCTTATAGAGTATCGGAGCAGATTTACGACTGAATTCTACACTTCCTTGCAGACAGAACTAAAGACGTCGCTCATAACGGAACAAAATCGACAAATTTAAAGGTAATTTCCGGAAGACCCCAAGGAAGATTGATAGGACCGCTACTGTTTACAGTATAACAGGGTGAGTAACTAACTATTGCCACCAAGAATTACTTCGAAAGTTTGTAGGACAAAAGTTGCCTGGCAAACTGGGGGCCATAATATGACGTTGGTTTTTTGTTGCTAGGTGGATTCGCTTTAGAGATATGAAGGTCAGCTTTACTTTTTTTAATGGGATGCTATGGCTTGGTACTTATTTTCTGATAGCGGCTATCGAGCCGAATCCAATGATGTGTAACAGTAACGTCTTTGAAGGTCAGCGAAGGTCACAAAGGTGGCATGAACGTCCATTTACATAAAGTGTTCGAAGTGATGACCATTGTTATCAATGCAGTGCTGCGATCTCGTTATCATGGACTGAGTGGTACTCCTGATCACTGCGGTAGTTACCAAGGTCAGGCAGACGTCATGTAATGACGGACATGGAAAGTCGAGCGTTGCGGAAGGTGGTTGTAGAAAAAATCGCGGAATGTCAGCTGAAAGAATCACTCGTGAGTTTCAAAGCGGTACCAGCAGTCCAGCTAGCACGACGACTGTGTTTAGGCATTTAAAAAGAATGGGGTGCAATGGCCTGTAAGCCACACATTTCTGTAGTGAATGCTAATCGACACTTAAGGTGGTGCAAAAAGCGGCACCACCGGACTATAAACGGGTGTGACACAAGTGATTTGCATTGATGAATCACGCTATACCCTGTGATCTTACGATGGAAGAATTTGGATTTAGCGGATACGTGGAGAACGTTAAATTCCATCATGTAAAGTCCAGAGGAGGTAGTGTTACAGTATGTGGGTGTAATTCGTTTTTATGGAGTGGTTCTCTTAGAGTCTTTAAGAAAACGCTAAATACGGAAGGATATTAACATATTTGACTGCAATGTATATGGCGTACAGAAAACCTATAGGAACGGCTCGGAGACGATGACTGTGTGGCAATTGTTTGTGGACAATAAAATATAGAAGTGCATTGGAATTTCAAAAGTCCCCCCCCCCCTCTCAGATCCCAAACGAACCCTTTGGGGTGAATCATAACGTCCAGACCCTGGGCGTCCAACATCACAACTTTTCTCGTTTCCATTGTGATGAAGAATGGGCTGCCATTCCTCCACATCAGACACGTCACTGAAAGTATCCCCAACAGAGTGCAGGCCGTCGTAAAGGGGAAACGTAGATCCACCTCATGTGTCCACTAATAGGTGCCTGGTTGCTCTAGAGCAAATAGTCTATATGCATACTAGTGACTTGCACCAACGACGCGTGGTATTAGTAACTTTGCATAGCCGGACGACGTAGTATGAAGTGGTGTACACAAACCTACTACGTGAATATGTCTATTAGCGAAAATTGTCTGATAATGCCCACAACAGTTCCCAAGACTAGCTTCACACAGGGACAGAAAAACGCGCTAGGGGCTTTACTTTGTAATATTTATAGATTATGGTCAAGCTTCGTTGCTCTTTGGATTTGTGGCAGGTGCTACTATATTGGTTTTCCCGCCATATGCCTCCCCCGTTGTAATTTGCTAAATCGTTGCACCAATCTTTGCTATAAGGCGAAACTCTGAATATCAAATCAATGTGAAACAGGTAAAAATACATGGATTGACCTACTTACCATTACTAAAAACAATAAATTATATACACAAGCCGACATTGTGAATCAGTCTACGTATTAATGTAAACGGTGTCAAAATCCCTACAGTAGTTCCTAACAGTAGACTGAAATGTGGCGAGGGACCTTCATTTGTAATACACAAAGACATACAAATAATTGTGGTTAGTTGAACCTTGTTTGTCTTAGAGGAAAGATTAACATTAGTTATGTTTTCGAACACGTTTCCTTCATGTTCAGCCGTTTATCCTTGGTAACATGTCAGTTTTCAGTATATGGCGTCTCTCTAAACTCCCCCATGTAAAGCTCCGAGACTGTTATTTGCTATTACATATAACTTTCGTTATAATGGCGAAAGATATAAGTACAGCGGCATTCAGCTGCAATAATAATATTTTTCTAGAGATATTTGTAAAATTCTGACAGTTGTCAGGAACAAATGAAGAGACTTCAAGTAACGTCTTTGTATTCTCCTTTCCTCCATATCACGGTAGAGATCTGACATAATTGATTAGTTTCTGGCAGGCTGTATATTAGCACGGTGCCTAGGCTGTGGACCAAGTTTGAATATATTAGGCGGTACGAACAAAGATTTTAACGTTTATAACGAGCAACATGAACAAATATTCTCAAGAAATTTTTCTAGTTTCTTAAGCCTTAGTACCATCGGAGAGCAAAGCCCATACACGAGTTTCCTACTATGAAGAATTGTACATCAAAAGAACGAAAAGTGAGATAAAGCTTTAATTCCTTTCAAGTGTCGATGCCATAAGGAAAATCACGTATTCAGCCCCAGTACCGATCGACTAGACCAAACAGATAGTGGAAACATCAGACAGATATTGACTTAAAAGTCTGAACCCATTAACTATGATTAACTGTTTATATGTTGCAAAGGCAGATCTATAAAGTCAGACAATTCGACACACTGAAATCTGTTAGATGAAAGAGTGTCAGCAATTTGCGATGGTTCTAGTGTTAATTGAGCCGTGTATACTTCCATCTTTCCACGGCTCGTTTCCTGAGCGTCATGTGGAGCCAATATCTTTGGTATTCGACAGCGTTTGGGCGCGATCGGGCTCTAGCATCTCGTTGCTGTCTTTTATTGCTTCGCTTCTATTTCGTTTTTCCGCGGTTGTTCAGGGTTGGTCTTTTATGAAGCTCTTTCGTTTGAACTACCGCCCGTAGTGTACCCACTATCGATTGCGAGTTCTGTCTTTGATGTACTTAGAAACCGTAGGTTGGTAACACGACCGACTCACGTGTTTACTGCAGCAGACTCTTTGCTCTCTACTATTTAAAGGCGAGCGCGGTCACGCTGGAGGAGGTTGTCGCGCAGTGGCCTTCGTGTCTGCTCTGGTGACGTCGACATCCTGCCTTCCACGTATGGGTGTTGTTATCGAACCCGCACTTTTACCCGTGGAGGAACGCCGGCCTGGTTGGGCTCCTCTGTCCGTTCTTCAATGGTTGTCCGCAGGAGGAGGATGGCAGTCTAATCATCGCCTGCGTCGACGAAGGCAAACAAACAGTAACCATCATGGGGCGGTGGAGCTGCCGTTCGGCAAAGGTTTTAGTCCGGGAGCAGTCCGGCTGGGTCGGTGTCTGCCGGGACGACTGGGGACGGCTCAGAATTGTGCACAGCAGTCCCGGACAAACGAAGAAATGCGCCGAGGGAAAGGAGAAAAGAAGTTAAGCGTGAATGTTTGAAGTTGATCGTCCTTTGGGATTGAGTTCATCCAGTCGTCTTTCCCGCCTTGTGGGCACCGCTGTGGCAGTCCTCTGTTCACTGGTGCAATTCTGACAGTGCAGATTCCTCCACGCTTCGTTGCTAACCGGTGTAGTGGTTTATTTTGGCAGTTATTTGTGTACGTTTGCACTTCTATGTTTTGGTAGTTCATCCTCCCGCCCTGTGGTTGCAGAATTTCGTGTGGGGAGTTAGTTCCTTGTCTCCCAATATCTACTGGTGTATTATTAAGGTTAATTCTAGTTCAGTCTAGTGTTCTGTTAATCCCTGGGTCCGCAGCTCGTGGTCGTGCGGTAGCGTTCTCGCTTCCCGCGCCCGGGTTCGATTCCCGGCGGGGTCAGGGATTTTCTCTGCCTCGTGATGACTGGGTGTTGTGTGATGTCCTTAGGTTAGTTAGGTTTAAGTAGTTCTAAGTTCTAGGGGACTGATGACCATAGATGTTAAGTCCCATAGTGCTCAGAGCCATTTGTTAATCCCTGGGTATATGTGTCCGCCATACTATTTGCGCTGTATTTATTCTAAGTGAGTTTCACTGTCAGTAGTTGGGGCTTCGAGTCCTGTCACGCAGCTGATAAGGGGTCACATTGGTTTCGGCTTGTCAGATGGAGGGTGTTGTCTTAGAGGTTTGTTAACATTGGCATGTCAGCGTTGTCCAGCGCTACCGGGACCTAAAGAAGAACATTATGCTGATTAGGGAATGTTGTTACACGTTCTTGTTTTCATTTCGATACCTTTATTTGTGAAGGCAACCGCATGAAGTAAGATCTGTTCTGAAGCTATGCTTGATCTTGCGCTCTTGGGATTTTTGGTTTTGTTTTGATCCCGACTATTTGGGTGTCAGGAATATGGAACTATGATGTCAATGTTGTGTGAACAGCGGACACGCGGCTGGTTTAGTACGTGTGTAGTGGCATGGCGTCCTCGTGAAGGCGTGCCCTCTAGATTGCTATTGCGTCTCCTCAAAGTGTAATTTCCACCTTACTAAAACCCTCTTGTTAAAAGGGAGGAAGGAAAAAAAAAACTTTAGAGATACCTTCTATTTGCATTAACTATCTTACCTGTCGCTTAAGTAAATATCTGCTCAGTGATTAAGCTAATGGGAGCACCTATCCTTAAAGCAACTAGCGCACTTCTGTTATGGTGGCGCTCGTGCCTATTTTGGTCCGAAAGATTGTATAAACAGGCTTACATGCTCCGTATCGAACTTCCGATGTTGTTTTTTGAGTGATTGTGGATTATTAAAATTGATTATAGTGCAAACGTTTGTACTTTACCAACCGTGCTTATAAGTTATTAATGTGATTGGCTGGAATGCAATACGAAAGTTTTAGGACCATAGGTTGTCCAGGTAGAAATTTTGAGGCCATGCTGTGTTGTGAATTCATGTATTTATGTTTTATACTGCAATGAGAATTTAAATGTGGTAAACACACGCTTTGTGATTAATAATTAAAGATTTAAGAGTGCGTTCACTTAGCGCTTACTTACGTGTTGTGTTATTATTCTTTTTAAAAATTATAATAGACATTTTAGTTTCTTAAATTAAAGCCTTTCCATTTCGAAAGTGGTGGCCCTCCCATTTTGGGCAATTGTAAGCATCGAAGCAGGATTTACGTAGTTGGTGCTATGTACTGTATGTTATGAATAAATTATTTATGTGTTAAATCACGTCTGATATGTCAATTCCTTGGCCCCGTCCACACCTTGGTCGTAGGCTTTTAATATTAAATGATCAGACCACCGCTCCATTAATATACAGTAACTTATAAATAGTTCTTTAGCAAGGTGAAGTCCCTCATACCTCTTGTGTCGAGGCAGTACGATTTTTGAGCAGTTTTTATTCCTTTCGATTTCCAATGGAAATTATATGACTACGTGTGAGAGACATCGTCTACTTACTCACCGGACCTGCAAACATCTCTAAACCGCTATGACAAGCTACGCTTCGGGGCAGACTCGTTGTGGTGAGCCGAGTTAGCTCCAGTACCTACGTCTGGGAAGTGCTGTGAATCACGCCTCCTGAAAAGGGCGCAGGGCTCTGTCGGCGCCGCATATGAATGCATTTCCGAAACCGTCGGTGACTCCCCTCGCGGGCCGAGGGACGCAAAACGTCCGGCCCGCTGAGTGATAGTGACGCAAAGGGGAAGTCCCTCCGGATGCGTGTCGAGCCCAGAACGGTGCCACGGCTGCAGAGAGCCGGCGATTCCCGTATTGGCCCATAAAGTGCCGCGTCCCGCTATTTTTTTTATTGATGCATACACTCTGGAACACCCCGCCCGTCTCCCCGGCATTTTATCGCCCGCATTGTGGCGGCGGCTGCCAAGACGGCGGCGCTTCCGGGCTTCGGCGCCGCCTCCGTGACAAACGGCGATCGGCGTTTATCTGTGCAGCAAAAACCGCCCAACCACCAACCGAGGACGTTCACTGGCGCCGGATGGAAAAGTCGTGGTGGGGCGACGTGCCTGCGAAACGTCTGCCAGACCCAATCCTTACGCGCGGGACCGGGCAACATTTACCGCTACAGTCTGCAAGTTTCCAGTGAGTGGCTACGTCATTTCTAATGTTACAACGGTAACAGAAGATGTAATCCCAGAACGCTTGCTCCTTCAACCCGGGAGCGATCGCGCGTGAGAAAAAAAATCTAACATTCACGATTTTACTGAAATATTGCAATACGTTTTAAAGATATTGAAGTGTTTATCTAGGGCTGCTTTCTTTCATATCTCCACCTTCAGTCCACGTGGCTTTCGCCGGTCTAATTACAAGAAAGCCTGCTATTAGCGGCTTTGTTTGAAGCGCTGCGCATTATTAGATTATTTCTCACATTGCAGTTCTCGCATAACAATGCCCTGTACATTCGTGCAACAACTTTTTACTTCTCTTATAGAATGTTTCTCTGTGCTAGTGACGTGAAATTGGGCTAATTTTTTCTCCTAGACGTATTATATTCATATAACGTGTTTTGTAAAACAGTAAGTATGTTTATTTGGTTTTATATTTTGAATGAAGCAGCTGTGTACATAGAGTACATGACATACTCTGTCAGATGTTAAGGTTTTTAAGATGGCTGTAAATCAGCGACTGTTGTATAAAACAAAATTTTGAAAAAACACAGCCCTCGGTCGCGAACACAATTAATTTGTGACCTTGGTTTCGGTTTCACAAGGGACACCTTCTTCGGACAAAATTAAAACTAAATGTTACAGCATAACGTACTTAAAATACGAAAGCTGCCGTCATACCTGACAGCGTCAGATAGTCAGAATTAAAATAAGATGCTACAGAGGTACAAGCCACTAGGGGCTGCCGTGTGTCCTCTGCTACAGTCAAGTGGCTTGCACCTCTGTTGCACCTTATTTTAATTCTGACTATCTGACGCTGTCAGGTATGACCGCAATTTAGTATTTTTTGGTACGTTATGCTGTAACATTTAGTTTTAATTCTGTCGGAAGAAGGTGTCCCTTGTGACACCGAAACCTAGGTCACAAATTAATTGTGTTCGCGACTGAGGGCTGTGTTTTTTCAAAATTTTGTTTTCTGTCAGATGTGAAAATATATACAATTTTACAGGATAGGTGTCATGTCAGACGAACAGATATTGATATAGCTAGAGGAACCGCTGAATGAGGATATCCATATAGAAGGCCTGTCTTCAGATATCGTCGCACAGTCCGAACATGAACAGACACAGCAACAGAGCAGTCTGAAAGCGATTCTCAAACTGCGTCTACAGTAGCCCCAACGGGCTGCAAATCGTGCTATGTATCAAGGTAGGGATGGGAAAACAAAATGGTTTAAACATAAGGCCTCTTCATCAAATACCGGTCGTTTGTATTGTGACACAGTTTTCAGGCCTAAAGTGGGAAGCAAAAAATTCGAAAACTCTTCTTGACTGCTGGGAAGTATTTTTTCTAGACAGTGTAATTGATCGCACTGTAAAATACAAACCAAGAGCTAGACAGAATGGCAGCACGTTATTCACGGAGTGTTCGAGTCTGCCCATAGGCAGATTTTTAAGAATTATGTGCTTTCCTTTGTATTTTATATCTCGCCAGAGTGAAAAAGTCACAGCACCTCAATACCGATGAACTATGCGCCACTGATGGATATGCGCAAGATTATTTTATTGCATCGATGAGCAGACGAATATTCCATACTCTTCTGCAAGCTGTACGATTTGATGATAAGTCTACGAGCGCGCAGAGGAAGGAAACACGTACTCTGGCACCGATAAGGGAAATATTCGAAGGGTCTGTCAACGTCTGCAAGAAGAATTACAGTGTAGGAGAACTGGTTCAACTGGCTCCAAGCACTATGGGACTTAACTTCTGAAATCATCAGTCCCCTAGAACTTAGAACTACTTAAACCTAACTAACCTAAGGACATCACACAAATCCATGCCCGAGGCGGTCGCACGGTTCCAGACTGTAGCGCCTAGAACCGCTCGGCCACCCCGGCCGGCTACAGTGTAGGAGCATTGACAACAATAGACGAGATGCTGGAAGCTTTCCGTGGACGTTGCAAATTCAAGCAGTATGTTCCCAATGAGCCAGCAAAATACGGAATAAAGTATATGCACTCTGTGATGCTAGAACCTTTTACAAGTTGAATATGGAAAAAAATGCAGACAAACAGCTTGCTGGTTATATCAAGTACCTAATGATGTAAGGAATGTGGTGTTACGACTAACGCGACCCAGTGAAAACACAGGCAGGCACGTGATTATGGACAGTTATTTTACGTCTGTACCACTCACTAACGAATTGGGCACTGATGATTGACTCACATTGGTGGGTACTCTGCGCACTGAATAAGAGAGAAATTCCACCAGAGCTACTGTCTGTAAAGAGTAGGTCGATAAACAGCAACATTTTCGCGTTTTGACAGAAGTCGGTTAACGATCGTCTCCTTTGCTCATATCTTCCGAACAGGAAACGGGAAAAGATTGTACTAATGTCTACCATGCACAGAGACCATAGTGGAGATGCGGACACTGGCGAATCGAATAAACTTGAAGTGATTGTAGAATGTAATCTTACAAAAGGCAGCGTAAATGTGGACCGTCTGAAATCGGAGTATTCTGTTTCAAAAATAAGCAACGGCTGGCCCCTTACGCTGTTTCTCACCTTGCTGAACCTCGGAGCAACAAATGCTCAAATAATATGCAAGATGAGTACGAATGACTTAATGCCAAGGCGAAGATACATATCAGAACTGAGTATGGTGTTTACAAAAGCATATATTATCAAACCTATGCAAATTCCTAGCGTATCACACCACTTGAAGGAGAAAATAAAAGGTGTTGCAGGTATCCACTACTTGCCTACAGCAGAAGAAAACAAGATGCCGCTACTGCCCTAAAAGAAAAAAAACACATACACGCAGCATCGCTGCCACCTTTGTTCCAGCTCCATTTGTAAGGAACACACAGCAACGAGTATTCTCACTTGCCATGTGTGTTCGTCACAAGAAGCTGGAACTGACACAGATTAGTAAAACGGTTGTGATGGTAACCTTGGATGTTCACTTACAATCATTGTTTCGAAGTGCTATTAGGGGAAGTGTTGTGATGTATTGATAAACTGTGTGTAACCATTGCATATTGAATTTTTAAAACTTAAGCAAGATACATGTTTCATTTCATGTTTGTATGTACTTATAATATTTTGGTAATAATAAAGAAGTAATTAAGTTGCTAAATGTATCTCTGTATGGAACATACAGCTAAAAAAGTAAAAAATATCTTTGTTAGAAAAAATATAACACGGGAGTTACCGCACGACAACAATAGGCTCGAGCGACACCGGGTTACAGAACACGTGGTTTAGTCCTTTCGGTATCATTATTTTCACAAATCTTCTTCTGACGGTCGCTCTATTTCTGTCGTCGTTCTGGTGTCCATATAATTTTCAGTTTCAGACTTCCTTCGTAATGAGATTGAATCTGCTGTCTGTATGTTGTCGGTGCAGTTGTCATTTGGTGCGTCGTGACCTCCTTGGGATCCTTCTGTGTCTTGAGTGACCTAGAGTACTATGGACACCCGACACTCAGAACGAAATCGCTAATGACCCATTGGAAAGCACACGGACGACATAATTATGTGATAAATAGTAACTTTTCTATTAGCAATTGAATATACAAAATACGTGTAGCAAAAACGTATCGAAGTTCGAGATAGTTTCATAGCTCAAGTATTTATGTGAAACTATTCTGGATACTCACCTTGAAAAGAAAACGGGTTGCTGCAAAACGGATATGGCTGGAACTTATAACAAAAAAATGCATCCTAAAATACAGGGAAAAGAGCACCATACATTAATAAAACAAATATCTCATTTTAAAGGGAAAGAGAAGCACTGAAGAAATCAAAACATAGATCGTAAAATAAGCTCGGAAATATTAGACCCAAATAATACTCAAGAAATAACATACAGACTAGGAGCAAATAAAAAAACTGATACATATATCTACATTAACAATTCGTGTGTGAAAATAGCACAGACTAAAATTTCATGGGCATATTAAATATAACCAAACAGATTAAGTAGAATGTAAACCTGAAAACAAAACAATGTATGGAAACACCATAAATACAACACATTACGAGCCTAATTGGGTGTAGGAAGCTCGATGGTGTTCAAAACAACTTCCGGTTGTCTCTGAGTGTATAAGTACAGTATCTGAAGGATTTTCAGTCGGTTTTCAAGGTAGTCTCGTACCAAACGCCATGCAAAATAGTGTTGAGTTCAGGTAAGTACGACAGAAGTAGACAGCGATGACACACCCTTCCCTCCAAAGTATACCACAAACACTCAATAATATTAACATCTAGTGAGTTTGGTGACCATGGGAGATTCAACAATTCGTTCTCGTGCTCACAAAACCATTCCCGAACGATGTGAGCTGTGTGAACAGGAGGGGCCCCCTCGTCTTGCAACACAGCACCACCATTGGGAAACAAACATTGTACCATGGACTGGTCATGATCAGTTACTGTGATCACATAATCCTTTGCAGTAATGCGACCTGGCAGAGTAGCCATGGGCCCTTGGAATACTGCAATATGGCTGCCCACATCATCACTGAATCCCTGCAATGTTTCACTATTGTGCTCGAGCGGTTCTAGGCGCTTCAGTCTAGAACCGCGCGACCGCTACGGTCTCAGGTTCGAATCCTGCCTCGGGCATGGATGTGTGTGATGTCCTTAGGTTAGTTCGGTTTAAGTAGTTCTGAGTTCTAGGTGACTGATGACCTCAGATGTTAAGTCCCATAGTGCTCAGAGCCTTTTGATTTTCACTGTTGGAACGTAAACTTGGCCAGAACAGTATGAAAGAAGACTGATCCGACCAAATTACTTTGTTTCCTCTCGTCATAATCTAAGTCTAATGGCTTCAGCGTCATGTTTTGATCTGACGGTATTTTCACTACTGACGTGTGCTTTTGTAACTCCAGATCAACCTCTAGTTACCTGATTATGGAGCTCCCTTCGTTTTTTGGTGCTGACGGTTCGCGAGTGCGACATTCAATTCTGAAGTGTCTTTTGCAACTGTAGCTCTCTTTCCATCACAGTCCTCTTCAATGACCGTCTGCCACGATCACTCACTTTCGTCCACTTTCCCTGTATGCGGTGTAAATCTTTGATACGAAGATCCTTGAAATGCCGAACACTTTGGCTTCCTTAGTTATGGAAGCACTCACGACACGAGCACCAGCAATTTGCCCACGTCAGACTTCACTCTACTCCGACATAATCCAATTACAACTACACAGAACACTCTTCTGTCCATGACTGACACTTTTAAAGTGTTGGTGACATTTCACAGGTGGTTTTCTTGATCAAATACAACAACGCAACCTAATGGCTCGGTTAGTAAGTGCATTTATGTTCAAGTATTCGTTTCTCCTGGTGTTTTCATTTTTTATCCAGCCTAGGTATATAGGGTGCCCCGAAAGGAACAATTCATTTTCATAGGGCACTAATGTGATGAATTCGTCTCCCACAGGTATTTGAGATGCTCTCAGTGGAAAAAAGAATAGGGATTGTTTGCTGGAAGCTAAATGGTGAAACATTCAAGGAGGTGGTTGTACTGTACCGTCGAAAAGAGTCCTCCGAAAGGGTCCCAAGCGCTTCTGTTCGTCGGGTGATCCGTCAGTTACACGATCTGCTCCATGGCGTACCCTTCGTTTTACGCTGAAGGAGATGTGTGCTGACATTTTGGTGACTGTAGAATATAGAAGATGCCAGATAACCTCATCTGCTTGGATGAGGACACTTTTCACACATGTGGTTCGTGAACCGTTACAACTACGTATATGGATCGACAACAGTATTCATGATGCCAAGAACGGAGAAACATTCCGAAACAGTATATGGCTAGGGGTGACAAAGACTAAGGTTTGTGGAACTTCCGTGCCTTTCCTGGAAACGAAACTGGAGTCTGATGGAATTCTGAATTGCGTACCACAGGAAGGGGATCCCCCCATTTTTCTCTCATTGTTCCAGACTACTTTAACGGCATATTTTGTGGACGGTGAATCTGTAGGGATTCACCGCTTATGTGGGATCCAAGGTCACCTGATCTTAAGCCCTTTGACTTCTTCCAGTGAGTTTACATGACTTTCTATGTGTACATTGTTAAAACCAGTAGCCTGCGTCAGTTGCGTGATCGGATTGTAAAGGGGAGTTACAGCATCAGACCTGATCAACTACGGAGCACATTCCGGGCTACGGAGGAGAAGCGGTCTCTTTGTGTTGGCTCGTGGGGTGACAACATTGAAAATTAATGATTTCTAATGGCTCATATGTCCAATTGTACAGATATTTATTCTCTCTATTAAACATGTGTTTCCTTAAACTTAGGTATTAGTTTTGGGACAGCCTGTGTAACCTGATTTATTATATGAGGAGGCGCGTTGATTAGGCACTGAAGTTGTGTAAAACAGATACCGAGTTCAAAAAGCCATCCAACCATTCGAATGTATTGTTCTATTAGTTTCTTTTAAGCAATTGACGTTAATGTTTACATGGTTAATTGAAAAAAAATTCCTATCGTCTCTTGTCCTCAACGAGATTTTGGGTTGTCAAAAATTTTTATTTCAGTTGATATTTATACAGTTCCTGCAGGGATGCTTTCGGCTGCGAAAGTATCAAGGTTATCTGTGCACAAGTAATCCCGAATATCTATCTGAAGAAAGACATACATCACGATACACGATGGCTTGACTTCTATCTCGATAGTGGAATAAGTGGACCATGACAGCGATATTCATTACTCAAGGTCTTCGTAGGGTAATAAATGCTATGTAAGTGCAGAATGAAACTCTATCTCTCAAACCAAGTTGCAAGTTGGGCGAGAATTTTACATTCGAAAGAAGGGTGTACTCATAAGACATTCCAAGTTCAGAAAAATTGTGGTTACTATTTAAGGTCGTTGCAGAACAACCAAAGATTATGTTTAAACTCTGCACTCAGAGTTTAAACATAATCTTACGGTGATAAAATCGCTACCTTCTGTTCAAGTAGCGTACTACCGTGTCTATGCCATCCCAATTCACGACACCCTCTACAAACCCACAGCATACAACATACACAGCAATAGCTGACAATGCTAGTGCACCGTAGCAAAACGAGCTAACAGTCCGCACACGTATGACGTCACCCGCTACCATACCTCAGAGTCATGGTTCACCGGCAGATGGTGTCGAAAGCTTATTTGCCCTGAAAAGCTAGCCTCATACTTGTAACTAATGCGGTGGAGGCACTGCCTCCCATTATTGGTGATACAGAGCCAGCGGGTTTTGCCTCTCCTTCTCGAAGAATTGTCCCTCTTCTGTCGAGGTGCCGGCTTTCACAGAGGGGAGAGTACGTCTGCTCTATTGTTAAACGTGTTATGTCGCACCACAGGGATGGGAACGAACAAAATGGGCCCTAGACGAATGTTCCACTTGGTTTCAGGTAGAACCACTCAGTTAAAACGCAGTTCGCTTTGTTCACACGTGATATCTCGAAAATTGTAGATGTTGGTATACATGCAGTTGTCGACGAATCGCTCGATGTTTTGCTGTTGCTACTGCTGTTGCCGTGATGTTCAGTCCGAAGACTGATTTGATGCAGCTCTCTTCACCAGTCTATCCTGTTGAAGCTTCTTCATTTCGGCGAATAACTACTCCAATCTGCTTCCATCTTAAATTGCTGATTTCGCTCCAATACTAAGCTGGCAACTCCTCAATGCTGTTTCCTATCAACCGATTCCTTCTTTTAGTCAATTTGTCCCATAAATTTATTTCCGCCACAGCCGGATCTAGTGATTCCCAATTACGTACGTGATATACCCATCTAACCTTCTGTGAAAAGCTTGTATTCACTCCCTGTCTGAACCGCTAATAACCGACGGCTCACTTCCATACAAGGCTATTCCATATAGGTACCTTCAGAAACGACTTTCTATCATTTATTTATGTTCAATGTTAACGAATTCCACTTTTTCAGAAATGCTTTCCTTGCCATAGGTAGTCTGCAATTGATGTCCTCTCTAATTCCGCCATCATGAGTTACTTTGCAGCCCAAATAGCAAAATTTAGCTATTAATTTAGTGTATCATTTTATAATTTAGTTCTTTCAACATCGCCTGTTTAATTCCAGTACATTCCATTACCCTTGTCTTACATTTGTCGGTGCTCATGTTTTAACGTTCTTTTTCACAAACTTTTCATTTCGTTCAACTTTTCTTCCTGGTCCTTTGCCGCCTCTGACAAAATTACTTCTCAAAATTTTTCTTTAGTTTTCTTTACTTCCTGTGCAATGTACAGCTTGAGTAATATCCGCGATAGTCTACAACCCTATCTCACTACCATTTCTCAACTACTGCTGTCCTTTCACCTCAGAATCTTAGAAAAGCTGTCTGCTATCTATATACGTTGCAGATAATGTTTCGCTCTCTGTATTTTATGCATGCTACCCTATAAATTTCGTAGAGTGATTTCCAACCAACAATGTCAAAAGCTTTCTCTAAATCTGCAAATACTGTAAACGTAGGTTTGTCTTTATTTAACTTAACTTCTTAGTCGTCGAATGACTTTCCTCGCGTGATCTTGTATTTCTCCATAAAGTAATCTGATCTTCATAAATTCAGACAACATTGTCTATGGAGTGCATCATTTAGGTTACAATCAACAGTCGAGATCGCAATAATATTTGCTCATTTACCGGTTTAGGGCTACGTTAAAGCCATCTTCAGAATTTTTGGTCTGCTATGACTACTTCTGGCGGCTCGTCGGTTTTCTCGTGGTGCCACGGTCGTACACTGTGAAAAATTCTGAAGATGGCTTTAACACAAGTCGAAACAGGTAAATAAATATTATTGCGATCTCGACTGTTGATTGTAACCCAAAGTGATCTTCCCCGAGAACGGCTTTTAGCGGCCTTTCCATTTTTCCGTTACTAAAACGTGCCAGTGTTTTGCAACGATAATTATTAAACTGATGGTTCAATAATAACCACACAGACCTGCTTTACTTGGAATTGAAACTGTTACGATCTTCGGGATGTTAGATGATGCTTCGCCTTTTTCATACAGGGTGGTCGGAAAATGTATGAAGCGCTCGTAGGGGTGTTGCAGGGCAGGTTGGACCGTGACATGAATGTTAAGAAAAAATTCGATACGTTGCACCGTTTCCGAGTTATTAAGCACTGAATGTAGCCAATCTGGGCGTCGTGCGCTCTCATTCAAGCGGCCTGCCAGGGGCGGTGTTACCTAACGAGTGCTTCGTTTGGTTAGCAGAAACTTGAATTCGCGCGCGCAACGACCTTATTGGCTAACTTCAATGCTAAAAAACTCGGAAACGGCGCAATGTATCACATTTTTTTCTTAACATTTCTGTCTCAGTACAATATGCCCTTCAACATCACGACAAGCGTTTCAGACATTTTCTGACCACCCTGTATATCTTGTACACCAGGTGGAATAGTTTACCATGGCTGCATCTTAGTTTATTGTAAACGCTATCTGCCATACAAAATGTATGGAAGAGTTTCCATAATGACCTCGGCTATATTTAGCCATCGGAGGTGAGAGATGTAGCTCATAATGGTCTAACTGTGCCATCACTGTAGTGGTTTGGAATCGCTGTCAGGTCTTGGGCGCCGCAACGTGCAGCTAATGCACAGTGTTCTGCATTGTTAACGATTTGCTGCGTTTATACGGCCATTAGGTTCGGTGATTGTCAGTAGCTTGCGTCCAAATCGCGTCCTCACGTCCGCTGCTGGCAGAGAGACGCCATATGTCAGGGGGGAGTGCGTGGGTGTGCGTGAGCTGGCATGTGCTGCGTTGCGCACTTCCCCTTGCTCTCTCTCCCTCTCCCTCTCACTCTCTCTTCTCCCTCTTCCCCGAGGTGTGGGTGTGTGCGTGTGCTGCGGAGGCCACGTGCGTGTGCTCGCGTGCGCGCCGCGCTTGTTTGGGCTGGTGTATGCACGGCGACACGTGAACAATTACGCCCGTCGGCTCGTCGCGGGCCGGGCGAGAGGGGCTGCGAACCCGTGACACTTGGCTCGGAAGACCGGCGGCACCGGCAGCGGTAGCGTCAGCGTCAGCGGCCGTGGCACGTAGCACATATCCGCGCGGCTGCCGTAATGCGATTTAGTAACAGCTGGCGTCCGCCATCGCGGACTGGCCAGAAGCCGGCGCGCTGCACCTGCCGGTCCCGCGTCCGCCACCCGCGTAACACCGCTGCTGCTTGAGTTGTTAGGCTAATCGGCCCGTAGGCGCAAACTGTGCACCGCGCGCGCGTGCTCGCAATGCGCAATGGCGGAAGTGGTCTGAGACTGCGTTTTCTGCACGTGTATAGGGGCCGACACATCGCCAAGTTTGTTCCGCAAGAGGATAATGCTCCTAATTACGCAATGCTGTCAGGGTATGGTATCAGCCAACTGTTTTAGAGGAAACGATTAGAAAAAAACAAAAAAAATTAAAATCAGCTCGAGCAGGCCGTGTGGGGTCAACGGTACCGACGGGCCACAGTGTCGTCCCAAAGGCGGCACTGGATGCGGATATGGAGGGGCACGTGGTCAGAACACCTTTCTCCCAGCCGTATGTCAATTTACGAGAACGGAGCCGCTACTTCTAAAACAAGTAGCTCTCAGTTTGCGTCACAAGGGCTGAGTGCACCCCACTTGTCAACAGCGCTCGGTAGACCGAATGGTTACCCATCCAAGTGCTGGCCCAGCCCGACAGCGCTTAACTTCGGTGATCTGACGGGAACCAGAATTGTGACCGAGCGGTTCTAGGCGCTTCAGTCTGGAACCGCGCTACCACTAAGGTCGCAGGTTCGAATCCTGCCTCGGGCATGGATGTGAGTGATGTCCTTAGGTTAGTTAGATTTAAGTAGTTCTAGGGGACTGATGACCTAAAATGGTTCAAATGGCTCTGAGTACTATGGGTCTTAACAGCGGAGGTCATCAGTCCCCTAGAACTTAGAACAACTTAAACCTAACTAACCTAAGGACATCACACACATCCATGCCCGAGGCAGGATTCGAACCTGCGACCATAGCGATCACGCGGTTCCAGACTGCAGCGCCTAGAACCGCTCGGCCACTCCGGCCGGCACTGATGACCTCAGAAAGTAAGTCCTATAGTGCTCACAGCCATTTTTGAACCAGAATTACAACTGCGGTAAGGCCACTGGCAGAGGAAACAACTGCAGAAATTTAAAATAAATGGTCTGTAAACCTTTGAGATAGACAACCTTCTGATAATAAATCACCAAAGAGTTAGAAAGCATTGCTCGTACGCAATCTCGCTTGGCCACGGGCATGGTAGCAATCAAATCTACATCTACCATACTCCGCAATTTACACTTAAATTTTTGGCATAGGATTCATCGGACCACCTTCAGACTGTTACTCTACCGCTCCGCCGGCCGGTGTGGCTGTGCGGTTCTAGGCGCTTCAGTCTGGAACCGCCTGAACGCCACGGCCGCAGCTTCGAATCCTGCCTCGGGCGTGGATGTGTGTGATGTCGTTAGGTTTAAGTAGTTCTAAGTTCTAGGGGGCTGATGACCACAGATGTTAAGTCCCATAGTGCTGAGAGCCATTTGAACCATTTTTCTACCGCTCCACGGGGAAAACGATCACTTAAAATCTTCCGTACGAACTCTGATTTCTCTTATTTTTGTATGATGAACCTACCTTTCTCCCCGTGTAGGTGAGCACATATTTTCCCATTCTGAAGAGAATGTTCGAGACCGAAAGTTCGTAAAAGGATCTCGCCGCAACGAAAAACACATTTTTTTTCCCCACGAGTGTCGTGTAAGTTGCTGCACAGGTGTGACGTATTTCACGTATGTCTCCACAAATCAGTGAATTACATTTTTATAATACTGCAGCCACGGGATCATTTTTAGATCAAAATTTTATTGTGCATCTAAAATGATCATATTTACGCTGTGAATACGGAGTATTACAACGTACATATGTAATATGCTGTTACGAATGTGTGTTACAAGAGAGTGTTAAGCGTTTAGCTAAATAAATATCCACCGCCTCTTTCCTGGTCGTGTCTCTGGTAATGCAAAGATCATGTGGCTCACTCAGTGGTGCCGCTTTGTTACGATCTCTCTGTCACTGTTGTAATGTATGTTGACGTCATTGATGAACACAAGTGACGAATGCAGGCCACAGAGATTTACTGGCTATTAAATACACTATGCTGTGTATTAATGGTTTTCCACTGTGCCTAATGTCAGCCATATTAAGTATTTTCGGTATGTACCAATACGACAACTGGTGTACAAGAAGAGAAATATATTTATTTGTCGATAAAATATCTCAGACCGATCGGATGTATTTTAAAATTTAATTAATGTTCTCAGATAAGTAATACTTTATGGTTCCTATACCCTACATTGTGTGATACGTACGCTTTATTAATTTTTTGTTCGACATTCAACTGACCATGGCTATAAAGCCAAAATCACGATTGTGCGAAATAAATAAACATTTAAGAGCAAAATGGCGGAAATTTCTTTCAAAAAGTCATACATGACTGTGGTCCTCCACGAAGGAAAGATATTTAAAAACATCTTTGTTTTAATGACTGCCATTCCAATTCGTGCAGCATATCCGTGACGACCTGTCACCTTTCTTTGATTTCGGTTCCCTACACCAATTATATGTCGTAAGGGTCCCTTACTGCACAGCAATACTCCAGAAAAGGGTGGGCATTCTCTTGTCCTGCTATGAGCCCTTTCGATATCCTCCGTCAACTTTTTGTTCAAAGAGTCCCACACTGCGCAGCAGTACTCCACAGGAGGAGGAAAAGCGTAGCGTAGGCAGTCGTTTTAGTAGATCTGTCGGTTCTTACAAGTGTTCTCCTAATAAAACTGTCTTTGGTTCGCCATCTTGCAACGTGTTCTTTGCTATTGTTCCAGTTTATGTCACTCATAGTTGTAGTCCTTAAGTATCTAGTGTTTAGATATGTGTGATGTATTTTGTAACCGAAACTGAACGGATTTCTTTTAGTGCTCATGTGGAGGACGTCATTTTTTTTTATAATTTAGAGGCAGTTGCCACTTTCCGCGTCATACGGATATCATGTATTAATCATTTTTCAATTGGTTTTGATCTTTTAATGACTTTACTAGAAGGCAAATAACAGAATCATCCGAATAAAACCTAAGAGGGCTGTTCAGATTATCCCCTAAACCGTTTGTAGAAATTAAGAACAACAAATGTCCTATACCACTTTTGTATGGAGCACCACATGTCACTTCTGTTTTACTGGATGACGTTCCATCAATTATTACACACAATGACCTTCCTGAGAGGAAATCACGGATCTAACTCGCACAATGGAAATAATACACGGTAGGGACACGTTTTGATTGGGAGTAATGGATGAATGTCAGGAGGCCGATTCCATATTTATCGGAAACGTTTGGCACAGTGTCACACTGCAGGCTATTAACGAAGGTGTGAGCGAACGGAATAAGCTCTCAGGCATGTGAGTGTCCGTCGGATTCAAAGGCATCTTCAGGAGTGTACCATGGAAGTGTGACAGAGGTGTCCCTCTTCCCGACGCACATAAGCCGATTGACGGTTAGAGTGAGCAGGAGTTTCTATGATTACTTGCTGACGACGCTGTAGTATCATCACTGAGTGACTGCAGGACGATATAGGATGATTAGTCTTTAGTGAAATGCAAATTGTGACGTCTCTCTGGGAAGACAGAAAGCCAACTTACCTACGTGTTCACGTAAAAGAGCGCAGACGTTGCAAAGATAATTAATTCAGGGCATTGTTTGCTGCGAAGCTTGGAACTGCTTTGGAACAATTTCGGTTCCAGGAACTCCGAGGCTATTTACAACCACATGATTTCGGCCGCTGCAAAGTGTTACCTTCACGTTAAAGAAAATGTTGTGGCTAACGATTCTAATGTTTTTGTATCCCGCCTGGAAGGCGGCGCGTGGGTCTGCTCCTGTAAACTGAAGGGTAGGCGGAATGTAGGAATTGAGAAGGAGCAGGAAAAGGTGAAAATCTCTAGGTACTGCTCTTAGAAATTGTTTTGCTATATCACAATATTAACTTAATACATAATAACTTGATTATCTAAGTTTGCACTGAGCAGCACGTAGGTGCGAAGCCAGATGTATCTAGTTAAACAGTACAAGTAGTGGTTCGCCCACTATGAAATAGAAACAATGTTGCTAGGTCTTTTCCTCGGCATCAAAATGGGTAGAATCTGCAGCGGCACTCGAAGGGCTCAACAGCGCCGGCTAGAGGGAGCTGTCGTCGGTGCCGGTGTCCTAGTGTCAAACTACGAACTTGCACCTACGCCGTGGCATCGTAGCTATCGATACCACAAATGTGAGTTATAAATTGAGGTGACAAAAATCGATCGATAGCGATATACACATATAGAGACGGCTGTACTACCGCACACACAAGTTATAAAAGGGCATTGCATTGAAGGATCTGTCATTTTTATTCAGGTGATGAATGTGAGAAGGTGACCGACGTGATTGTGGCCACACAACGTGGATTAACGGACTTTGAGCGCGGAATGGTAGTCGGAGATAGAAGCATGGGACATTCCATTTCGGCAATCGTCAGGGAATTCAGTTTTCCGAGATCCATAGTGTCAACATTGAGAATGCCATATTTCAGACACTACCTCTTATCACGAACAACGCAGTGGCCGACGGCCATCACTTAATGACCGAGAACAGCAGCGCTTGCATAGAGTTGTCAGTGCTAACGAGCAAGCAGTATCGATTGAAATAACCGCTGAAATCAACGTGGGACATACTACGAACGTATCCTTGAGGAGAGTGCGGCGAAATTCGGCGTTAGTGGGCTATGGCAGCAGACGACTGACGTGAGTGTCGATGGTAACAGCACGACATCACCTGCAGCGCCTTTCCTGGTCTCGTGACCGCATCTGTTGGATCCTAGACGACTGGAAAACGTGCCCTGGTGAGGAGAGGCCCTATTTTAGTTGGTAAGAGCTAGCGGATGGCATCTAAGGTGGCGTATACTCCACGAAACCATGGACCCAAGTTGTCAAGAAGTTACTGTGGAAGCTGGTGGTGGCTCCATGATAGTGCCCCCTGTGCTTGCATGCTACGGACTGGACCGATCATTGACCATTTGCAGTCGTAAATGGACTTCATATTCCCAAACAATGATGGAAATTTTTTTGGGTGACACTGCGGCCTGTTGTAAGCGTATTGTCATATCGCTGGCTTAGTTGTGGAGTATCTTTGCGGGCAGCCGCGTCTGTAGAGAGTTGAGTGCGGGACGCGGTACTGTTATGTTGTGCAGTGTGTAGCTCTGAACGTAGAAGCATTGTTAGTATTCAGGTTGAAGTGTTGCTACCAAGTGCTATTACAGTAAAGTGATAACATATGGAAATGGTTCAGAGGAAAGTGCGTCAAGAAGTAACTGAGAATGAGCAATGGCGTTAATAACGTATTTATGTATCCTCTCGTTGCGTGTCGCATAGCATCGATCATCCGCGCGGTGTTCGGTCTCCAAGAATAAACAAATGTGAATCAGTAATACTATTTACCACAAAAGAGTGCAATCAAGTGCCAGTGATTTGTAGCGAGCGTGAGAACGTGCGTTCGATCATCGCGTTCCGCATCATCAACAATCAGCCGCGCCACACTCGTACAAGTGAGAACGGAGAACTGAAAAATTAACTTTACGAACAGTGTTATATCATTACTAGTGTCAAGGAGGGCTATTACCAGATATCTGTATGTGTGCCGAGCGTAAGAGCTTTCGTTCGATCGTGAGGCTTCCGCATCATCAACAATCACCCGCGTCGTGTCGGTTACGCGTACGCTCGTCTGAATTATATTTTGGACTGTTAATCATCAAGATTGTTAATTGGGATAAAAATTTACGATTTAGAGTGTAAACAGCGCAACCTAAGGTTTCCATATCGTCTCAGAATATAGATGTCCATACCAGACATAGGACAGTGTTGTGTTTAAACGTTGAGTGGCTTCCCTAAACCCGCTTGCATTTTTACGATGGATAGTTTCAGGCAAGCCAACAGCCAGCAACAGTGTGGAGCAGAACAGTATGACCGCCGCGGGATTACCAGGTACGTGGTGTGGATAGGGCGCACGGTCAAGAAAAGCAACGGTCACGAAACGACAAACAGTTTAAAAGGACCCCACCCGTTCGTACTCCCGGGCGTGTTACACTGTCACTGGGCCGGTTTGAAGAACATTCTGCACAATTCGAGCGAATGATTTAACTACCCAGATCGGCCGCCACGAAGCCCATCGAACATTCATGGGACATAATCTGGAGGTCTGTTCGTTCACAAAATCCTGCACCGGGAAGATTTTCGCAGTTAAGGATTGCTATAGAGGAAGCATGGCTCAATATTTCTGCAGAGGACTTCCAACGACGTCGAGTTGTTGCACTACGTCGGGCAAAGGAGGTCCGTCACGAAACTAGCAGGTATTTCATGACTTTCCACCCCAGCGTATAGCTTTTACGAGGGATTACTGGTCGTTAATTTTATTTTTTCCTAAATGAGATTTTCACTCTGCAGCGGAGTGTGCTCTGATATGAAACTTCCTGGTAGATTAAAACTGTGTGCCGGACCGAGACTCGAGCTCGAAACCTTTGCCTTTCGCGGGCAAGTGCTCTACCAACTGAGCTATCCAAGCACGACTCACGCTCCGTCCTCACAGCTTTACTTCCGGCAGTACCTCGAAGGTAGGAGACGAGGTACTGGCGGAAGTAAAGCTGTGAGGACCGGGCGTGAGTCGTGCTTGGGTAGCTCAGTTGGTAGAGCACTTGCCGTCGAAAGGCAAAGGTCCCGAGTTCGAGTCTCGGTCCGGCACACAGTTTTAATCTGCGAGGAAGTTTCTTATTTTTCCTGCTGTATGCCAGTCGTTGGATGCCTAGGAAGCAAAAACCCGTCCATAACAAATAAGTTTCAATGCCTCAATATGCAGACGGAACCGTTCCTTTTTTCAGTAGTATTTTTTGTTGCTTTTGTGTCGTGAAACTGAAATTTTACGGCACAACGTACATGTCTCACATGCAGCCAGTCATGCCAGCGCGTGTCACAGAGGACGCATGTGGCGACTAGTTTCCAGAGACTTCGCCATTGTGGCGACGCGACACAGTGATTGAGAACTTGAATCACAGAGCTGAATTGGGGACGTCATCTGGGAGCGAGTGCTGAGGCCCAGTATGCAAGCGACTGACAACTCTGCGTGTATCGGTGGTGGGCTTGCATGCCGCGATGTCTGATACTGCCTGATAATCGTTGTGCTAGTTCAGCAGTCTACGCTATGGAGTGGATGTGGCCGCATCTACTTGAGCCAGCGCGAGAGGCTGCAATTTACGATTTGTGGGACGGCCCCGGAGCCACACTTGTCTGCTCTTGGGTGGTTGACCCGACGAGTGGTATGGAAGTCTTGCGGAGTTCGTTGACGGCAGTCAAGATAGACCCTGAGAAAGCAGAATGCCATGGGGCCAGGAGAAGCGTGGAAGCAGCAGGGGACTGCAACGTTCAGCACGGGAAGCGGACAGCTGTAAAGTGGATATCGTCGAGCTGTGGTAGCAGATGGTAGCAACTGGTAACAACGGAGAGACAAGGAAGGAGCACAGTCGAGGGTTCGGTTAGGGCAGTACAGTGGAGTGCAAGAAACGTACTCTCCTTTGTGGGTCGTAATTGCACTTGTCGAAGTTCTGATCGACCAAAATACAGTGTGGAAGTGTGCGTCACGATCGGTGAGGTCGGTCAGTTATTGTTTTTCGTTGTGAAGAAGCGTGCAGATACCGTGAGGAGTCTGAGTGAGGCCATAACACTAAGTGTGTTTCACAGCACGATCGTGGTGCTGTCTTAGTGTGCCATTATTGACAAAGTACATGTTTTAGTCTGCAGTCATAATTTATTTATTTTTCCTGCTGGCTACCCGATTTGATACATAGGCCATCCCGGGGCAGGTATTCGTTACGTCCGTTTCTGAAGTAGGTGTGTCAAATACGTGGTGCGTTACTCTATGACCAAACTAAGCTGAGGAAAAAGGAAATCCTAGATTAGTTCACAAAATGGGTATAAGGTTTCCTAACTATTTTATTCAGTGCATACATTTTCCATCGATGATTCAATGAATTTATTATGAAGCTCAACATCCCCCCAACCAGTTTTTAACCTTTGAGTGTGTTTGCAAAGTTTCTATTCCTGTCACGTAACTTCTCCCTTTTGCCCCCCCCCCCTTTCTGCTCTCCCCCACACTTCATTTACGTTAATATACCCAACTATTTACTATATTTTAAATAACTGACGTAAAAAACTGATTTTTTGAGACGAGGTGCTCTGGTACCATGATATTATGTGACAAACCTACTAGGGAAGCGAACGTGACTGTTTGCCAGGCGATGGCCTGAGGATGGTGCCGTGTATCGAAGCCGGCAGCCAGTAGGCAAAGTAAATGAACTGTGACTACAAATTAAAACATATACGTTTCCAATATTGTATTGGTCGCTGGTCCGCCGACCGTATTTCGATAATACGTAACATTATTGTTTTGGGTTTGAAAGCACCGTGAGACTCTTGTCAGATCATTGTGTATGTATTTTCCTTGTAGGTTTTGTAGTAGGTTGTGCTGTGATGCCTGTCTGTTTGTGTCGGGTACGGTGGAGACGTTGGTAGTAGTGGTCTGTAGATGATTTTAGTGATCCCTTCTGCTTCTCACTATCTTATTTTGGTGCACTTTTGTAATTTGTGGGATAAGTAACACTGTTTTATTTATATAATGTGAGCATGTATCTTAGAATGAGTTATTGCAGTTTATTATTTTTGCCCACTGAGGAGAGTAGATTATTTTGTTACAGCGGGCCGAATAAGTGTTTTGTTTTTTTCCTGTCATTTTCTATCTGAAGTTAATAGTTACAGAAGGTTTAGCAAAAGTATTTTTGTGTATTCGTATGTGATTTTGTTTTGTAAATTGTTGTTCAATAAAACAAAGTTTGATTGTAGCCCCATGCTTGCAGAACGCCCAGCCAACCTTCCCAAATTCTGTGCCACATGTCTTATTTTTAAGCTTAACATTTTCGAGATTGAGCTTCTAATAACATACCATTCACGGCAGTTGTTCCTTGTCGGTGGCTTAAGAGCCCAAATTATCTGAGTGCAAATACAGATAGCATATACAGTCGTTGGTGGAATCAAGTTGTCCTGACAACAATAATTGCATCTTTGTATAAAAAAAAGCGCCTAAGGCCAATAAACGAAACAGTAAACCTTAAGGAGTCACTCAGAAAGCACAATGATAAGGAATGTCGGTTATTAGCTTCTACCCTGCGTCAGAATGTGTTACAGAAATCGCTTTCCTGTTCATCACCGTTGCTTCTTACCTTCGTTCATTGGTTTTAGCCTATTCAACCTAGACCTCCCCTGGCTGTGTAGTGAGCAGCACACCTTGTAATTATTTCCGACGTCCCGTTGGACGTGCGTCTATATTGTGGACGTGTGCAAACACTGAGGAAACTTCGGAGATTTTTTTTTCCGTCACGGTGGTGCCTCGGAGGAAGATCAGAGGCGTTTCTGCTAGGGAAAAGAGTCCCATCATCGGTAGTAGTAGCAGTCCCAGAAGAGAGAGACACGTGCCGCGTCGATTTTTTCAGCGTGCGCGTACCGGCACGCTAGTGGTCGGTGGCGCGTTTCTTTTTGACGCCGGCGAGGAGTGAGGGAAAGAGGCAAAGTGGGGAGGGGGTGGAGGGAAGGGAACAGATTAAAAACTCTTTAAATCCTCCCTTATCCACCTCCGCCGCGTCCGTGGCCGCTATTGAATACACATTGCCCATCTGTCGCCAGCAAGCGGGCGTCGTCACCACCCCTTTCCCCAACCCCTATACCACGGCGTCTGTCCGCTCAGGTTTCTCGCTCTCGTCGCTTACCGCACAGCACCTATCTTCCCCTCCCTCCCCCATCCCCCTGCCAACACACCAATCTTTCTCTCTGTCTCTTCTTTGCTCTCACGTAGCTGCGCCGCGACAGGAAGTGGTGGATGCCCCAGACGAGAGGGGACAGGGGGAGGTGGGGGGGCTAGGAGGATTTAGCCACAGCGGCCTGCCTCTGTCCGCGGATATTGAAGGTATTAAAATTGAGTTTTAAATATTTTAATCTTCATTGATGGCGAAGATAGAGGAGCGCCGTCCTACCTTGCCGTCCCGTAGCAACCCAGCAGGTCCAACCGTGGCTGCTCCACAGAGAGTCGGGTCCTCTTTTCCCGCAGGTTTACTTCTCTTTTTTTATTTTTCTTTTAATAAAAAGAGCTCCTAATGGTGACGCGGCTCACGAATGCGAAGGACGAACCTCGCGAGAGGGGGATGTGGGCGCTACCGAGAGGAATTTAGATATGCGTCGGCGGAATGCGGGCTTTCGTGCGCATCTCTGCGATTAAATATTGTTAATGGAATAAGATCGAGTAAAAATGTTTAATTTTCGTGTAAGTAACGAGACGCCCGGGTGCAGAGTAGGAGTACGCGGCTCTTCTCGCTTCTCTTACGTCCATATTCAGCTGTACATACGTGCTTTTACCGGTTTTTTTTCACCCGCTCTCGCACTGGTGGTCGCCGGATTGCTGTTTTTGTGAGAGATATATAGCGGTAAATCCTCACGTGATTCTCCGTCTGAAACGGCGTCATCCTTTTCAGCGGCGACGCGAGATCGAGGGAGGGAGCCGGAGAGAGGTTGACGGATTATTGAAAAGGGGGAAGCCTTCCGACATATATGCGTGGTCTCCTTTGAGAGACTCGTGGATGTGTAAGTAGTTAGAAAAAGTTCGAACGTTCTGCAGAGTTTCTCTTTCTTCTTGTTATGTTTTTCCTGTCAGTCATCATCAGTAGATAAAAAGTACTTTCTTCCCAGTTACTGGATTTAAGCCGGTTATTCATCAAATCTACGACAACGACAATAGTTCGTCTGTTTCACATGCAAACTGGATACGTCACCATCATCCTGTAATATGAAAATTTTTTGGTACTGTTACAAAACAGAAATCCAATGAAAATTAGTCCGCAGCTCGTGGTCGTGCGTTAGCGTTCTCGCTTCCCACGCCCGGGTTCGCGGGTTCGATTCCCGGCGGGGTCAGGGATTTCCTCTGCCTCGTGATGACTGGGTGTTGTGTGATGTCCTTAGGTTAGTTACGTTTAAGTAGTTCTAAGTTCTAGGGGACTGATGACCATAGATGTTAAGTCCTATAGTGCTCAGAGCCATTTGAACCAATGAAAATTATAATTTCTGTATGTTTATAGTTGTCATTTGCTTCACTCGATGCTGAACTACTCTCACAGTATTGCTTAATTGTTCATCTATCTGAAAACATATTTTCGCCTCTGTTACCAAACGTACCATTCATGGAAACTGGGCTGGATATTTTGAATGCTGGAATTATTTTTGGAAAGGAGAGTTACAACACTGTATCTGTTGATATTCTTCTAAATCAAAGAAAAGATCTTCTGACAGAGTGAGAAGTAGTGATCGCCAGTCATGATAGACCTACGTTTGCTGACATACAGGTGAACTGAAATACACACGTTTCGAAAAACTTAAATGCGTTCGACCAAGTGCTACCAACCGAAGACTTTTCACTTTATAGTGATCGTGTTTCCCATAATACCAATAGTGATTGAAAGGTGGTAGTCGGCATCACGCCTTAATAAAATTCTGCAGAATAACTGCTGCTACCTTCCGTGCTGAGGTTCAAATGGTTCAAATGGCTCTAAGCATTATGGGACTTAACATCTGAGGTCATCAGTCCCCTAGGCTTAGTACTTAAACCTAACTAACCTAAGGACATCACACACATCCATGCCCGAGGCAGGATTCGAGCCTCCGACCGTAGCAGCAGCGCGGTTCCGAACTGAAGTGCCTAGAACCGCTCTGCCACAGCGGCCGGCTCCGCTGAGAAATCTGTGGATGTGGCTCACTAACGTACTTGTTGCAGCAGTCGAGGTAAATGCCCTCACTTCAAGAGCATCTTCACTGGCGTAAAAGCACCTACAGAACACGCCTCATTGTGGTTGTTTAAGAGCCACAAGTGAAATGATTCGTTGCTAATCTGCAGCAAAGTAATGGAATCGCCCGTGCCCCCCCCCCCCCCCCCACCCTTCCAAGGCCAATTGGACGAGGGCTACTTACACCTAAAGATTTTGTTGAGAGACACCACTGCAAGCTCCTCCGTTCAGTCCGTATCTTTCAGCGTGTGATTTTTACATCTTTGGCGACCTGAAGAAAGATATGCGTGGACGTCGGTTTCAGTCTGACAAGGAAGCGCAAGAGTGGGTGTGGTTGTGAATCCGTCAGGGACCGACCGAATTCTACCTAACAGGAATTGATCGTCTCGTCTCGCAGTGGGATAAATATCTTAATGTGTGGGGTGACTACTTTGGAACGGATGCTCTTCACGGTCCCATTGTGTTCAGTTTTCATTTGATTGCCCCTCATATACTCATCACTTCCTATGCGCCTGGGCGATAGGCAACCTTCGCAACATCCCTCAGAGTTCTCGTACGGTAAGCAAGAGCTAGTGTAATGGCGTATGAATGTTTAGTTTTGGTACTGAAATAAACAGCTAATACGTAATAGCGAAAACTTTAGCTCATACCGGCTATTCAAACTGAGGGTCTCGGGGCTTAATATATGCATTACCACGTAACATAAGCTTTTTCTGCACACTCTGTAATACCTTTATTGTCACCATCTGCACTGCGAGACAGATATCTAGAACCTCAAAAGGCAGGTTGCCTTGCAAATCTACTGCGGTTCACACGTCAGAGATTACAAGTAGTCCACAGAAATTTTTACTCGATAGAATTTAATCGTTAATTGCCTTGAATAAAATAAGGAAATACATGGAGCCGGCCGGTGTGGCTGTGCGGTTCTAGGCGCTTCAGTCTGGAACCGCGTGACCGCTACGGTCGCAGGTTCGAATCCTGCCTCGGGCATGGATGTGTGTGATCTCCTTAGGTTAAAGTAATTCTAAGTTCTAGGGGACTGATGACCTCAGAAGTTAAGTCCCATAGTGCTCAGAGCCATTTGAGCCATTTGAAATACACGGTCGTCAATACGTCACATCAAACTGTATATTATACGTGCTGTGATGAAGGATCACCAACTTCTGTGCAGAAGTATGAATAGTTCGCAGACCTACACTTCACGGGCATTGCTTGTTCAAGACCTCTTATCGCCTCCAATTTCCATTTCTGGCCATTGCTTCCTTACCTCAAACAACTCATTTTTGCCCAGAATGAGATTTTCAGCCGGCCGGAGTGGCCGAGCGGCTCTAGGCGCTACAGTCTGGAACCACGCGACCGCTACGGTCGCAGGTTCGAATCCTGCCACGGGCATGGATCTGTGTGATGTCCTTAGGTTAGTTAGGTTTAAGTAGTTCTAAGTTCTAGGGGACTGATGACCTCTGCAGGTAAGTCCCATAGTGCTCTGAGCCATTTGCACCTTTTTTTTTTTGAGATTTTCACTCTGCAGCAGAGTGTGATCTGCCAGGAAATTTAATATCAGCGCACATTCCACTGCAGAGTGAAAATCTCATTCTGGAAACATCCCCTAGGCTGTGGATAAGCCATGTCTCCGCAATATCCTTTCTTTCAGGAGTGCTAGTTCTGCAAGGTTCGCGGAAGTGCTTCTGTAAAGTGTGGAAGGTAGAAGACGAGGTACTGGCAGAAGTGAAGCTGTGAGGACGGGGCGTGAGTCGTGCTTGGGTAGCTCAGTTGGTAGAGCACTTGCCTTCGAAAGGCAAAGGTCCCGAGTTCGAGTCTCGGTCTGGCACACAGTTTTAATCTGCCAGGAAGTTTGAACTCGTTTGTGGTCCTTCACGACGTGCATGATTTTGACAATAAATATGTGGAACACCACATATGCACATAACCTTACACAAATTCCTTCAACAAAAACTAAAAAAAAAAACAAGGAAGATCGAAGTTGCTTTCACATAAATCACTCAGAACAACAATTTATCTTCTTCTCGTCTGGAAAGCATCATATCCATTAAAGTAGGATTGTAATCAAATTAAGTAAATTTTGGATGTATCGTTTTTGCAATGATGACTATTTTGATTTATTCATGGTTTTCTAAAATCTTTCCAGGGTAACTCCGCAACAATTCCTGTCCATAAATAAAGGCCTCTTGGTTACTAATAATTCTAAAGGTGCATCATATACCGCCATCGTAGTTTACTGCTTTTCCAAGACGTCATAGCATGTCACGCATCGTAGTGCCCTACTTTTTTTATTTTGCTTTTTTTTTGTTTGGTGGCGCAACCTTGAATCGAAGTATTTATCGGTCTACGAACATCAACAAATATGAGAAACGTCTTGGAAATTCTACTGAGAAAGCACTCTGAAGTTCCAACCGAAAGTCTTGCTGCTCGTTCAGAAATAAAGAACTTGTTACTGCTTCAGTTTGTCGAATCCTCCAAGTCCAAAATACCAAACTATTATCATTATATTCCAGCATGTCGATAAACCTAAGGAAAGCATCAATTTATGTCCGGCTCAGTAAATGGGAGCTGAGGGCAAACGCTGGTGGTAGCCCGCATTACCGTCGTGGGAATGGTCCTATGTTGCTATTGTGTTTTGCTGTCGCGTACCTTCCTGTTAATCAACCTTCAGGTGTGTACCAGTGTCATGTGTATGAGTGTGGGGAGCATTTTCACCGTGTGGTGTAGTGGTATGTTTGTGCCGTAACGGATGAAGGGAAAGGAAACGATGAATCCTCTTGCCGACACACGGGTCACCATCAACTGCGTCACATGTCCTCAATCCATGAGACACTGCGGAGAGGTTTGGAATTTATCCAGGGCTTTAGCACAATTTCTTGCAATTAGGAACTTTATGGCACTACATTTCTACCTATTACAAGGCAAATACTAACGAAAAAAATTTCTATCATGGCCAAGATTCGAACCGGATACCTCTGTGTCAAGTGTCGAGTGTGACTGTGTAACTTCGTATTCAAGAGAAATGATCGGTTTGAACTGCATTAGCAATATGATAATAAAAATCTCACAAGATTTTAAGAATAAAGCAAGAAGAAGTGATGGGAGCTATAACAAAGTCAGGTGAATGTCGTAATTTAATATAAAAACTGGTACCTAGCGATAAAAATTCAAATAAATCTTCTCCATCAGCGGACGACGAAGTAAATTATCAGATATTTTAGTGAAACATAAACTGGATTTGGCTTGGGACATGACAAAAGAGTGGGCAATTTTTATGTGTCTTTTAATTATGTTTGGAATCCGGTTTTAGAGAACATTGTTGCACAATATCGTTGCAGAAGTGTTACATATTTACTCCAACTACAATGATGTTAATATTGTAATCAACACTGACCTGATATTTCATAAGACATAGTGAGATATTGATATAGCTCTACTTCATTTATTCTATCATGCATCGTCTAATTACGTAATGATGTGCTGGCATTTAGCATAGAAGCTCCAGTATTACAGATCTCACGTTCGTAAGGTTTTTATTACAAGAATTCAGAGAATAATGGACTGATCGTGTTGATGATCTACAGAAGACCAGTTTAGGTTTAGAAAATGTTTAGGTAGTGGTGAAAAATTTTAACATTGCGCTTATAATGAAAGCTCTGAGAAAACCAACACCTTCAAAGCATTTCTGTCCCAGAAACTGCCTTAAACAGTAGTAAAGATCGGTATTCTAAGGTGAATGAAGATTTTTTACATAGCTGCGCGAGTGATTTACAACGTATACGGAACCTAATTGAGAGATAAAAATGTCTAAAATCAAGAAGAAACAATTTTGCTTTAGGAAGATTGTAGAGAACATTGACTAGTAAGCATTATGTAGGCATCAAGGAAGCATGAGTAGTAGATAATGAAGAATGCAGATGGAGCCAGACCAATAAGTTGGCGACTATAAAAATATAGGAAAAAAGAAATCTCATTTTATTGCACATCCACAAGAAGAGTAGAGGAGCTTGTAATATTCTAGAACTATTTTGCCCATGTCATGCAAATTTTGCCCATGTCATGCAATCAGTGGAACTGAGCTCTAGTATTTCTTTGCGATGAATAAATAGAATCGAAACAGAAACGTGGAAAATTACAAGGAGGAGTCCATAATGTTTGGTATTCGAATGAATGATATCTCAATCGTTCGAAATGAGTTCGTCAAATCACAAGGATCATCATAGTGTAAAATTCTTCATATGTCTTTCAGCACTTGTTAAAATATGGAAAACTATGTGGGGAGATTGCTAGTACATTTTTTCAAAGTACACGTTAAGTACAGGTTCTGTTATATGGCTCCACGGTTGAATATTCCTTTGGTTACAAATAACAGGAAGACAGTGGAAAATAATGAAAACAAATCCGGTTATTCCCGCTCATGTTTGTACGTGAACAGGAATACAAACAAATAAATGACGAGATTTTTCTACGACTAGAAGAAGCCTAGATTTTTCATTGCACTCTCATTGAGTTTAAGGCCGGAAAGAACGATCTAGAAACCAATTCATAATTAACCTTACAAGAAATACTGTTAACATTATGGAAAATAATTTTATTCTGATACTAGAAATAGGTTTAGTATAAAGTAATAAGAGTACAAAACTCTTCGTTATGTAGACACAAGTCCTATTCTTTTACCACAAAATGACTTCTACACGATTTCAGCTTTAGTAATGGCTGGAAAGGCGAAGAGAGGATACGTTGTTTGGATCAAAGAGTCTTTAAATCATGACTCACGTTGGCCACCTTCCCTTTCCCGAAAAGTGAATGTTGAGATCTTAAATGTAGTTACTTCTTGTAAAAGATTACGATGGGAAGGTGGGAAGGTGTAGAGTGCAGTGTTGTCGATGAGAGTGTAGGAAGAATATCTCATCGGCACACCTTATAACTGGTTCCAATATTCGAAGTGATAAGATTCCGTCACAACAAATACACTCATCGTGTTCCCTAAATCCATCTGTCAGATGACGATCAGTTTGGTCTTATGAAAGGTAAAGGCACCAGAGAAGCAGTTCTGACGTAGCACTTGATAATGGAAGCAAGAGTTAAGGAAAGTTAAGACACTACGAAGAGGAGTCTACTAGTATCAATTATATGCCTTAATTTGAGGAGCAAATTTCTGAGAATGTACAACTGGAGTACAGCATTGTATGGTAGTGAATCACTTACTGTAGAGAATCCAAAAAAGAACAGAATCGAAGTGTTTAAGATGTGTTGTTACAGAATAATGTTTACAATGAAGTGAACTAATAAGGTAAGGAATGAGGAGATTCTCTGCAGGATTGGCGAAGAAAGGAGTATACGGAAATATTTGAGAATGAGAAAGGATGGGATGATTGGACATTTGTTAAGACATCAAGGAGTAACTTACATGGTACAAGAGGGGAACTGTAAAGGGTAGTAACTGCAGAGGAAGACAGACATCGGAATATATATAATAAATAATTTAGGATGTTGCGTGTAAATCTGAGAAGAAGAGATTGGCTTAGGAGAAGGGGTGGGGGGAAAGGACCAGTTAGTTGACGGATGATTCCCCCTCCTCCCCCCCCCCCCCCCACTTCCATAAAAAAATCCTATGATGAAGGGAGCCGTCCCTGATGCTGAACGGGTCGACTTATAAGTTAATGTCAGAAGCAGATACTGCAAATTGTAAACCAAAATGATGATGAAAATAATGTGTAGAGTTGTTATCTCTTTTTCTTCTACTTACATATTTACAGTCACACTATGTAATTCATTGCAAATCTTGTGGTAGAGGATGTGTTTTATATAAATATCTTTTGTCAAAAGAGGTATACTTATCGACTGGAATCCTTCTTTTCCGTCTGTCGATCGTAGTTTTTATCATTTCAAACGGAAATAGCAAAACAGTGATTCACAGACGGAAAGTAAGTGTATTTCAATATTTTCATGTCGCTTTCTTCACACATATAGGGGTGGAACGGGGGCTGCTTCTTTCCACCCTGATAAACTTCCTCATCCGATGGACATATTAGCGTCTGTCATTTGGAATCTAACCCAGAGAGTGGAGCATACTTCGATGACCAGCAATTTTTTCCACCAATTATTCCATTCCTAACAACGAAATACTAAGTAAATCTGTCATCACACATCCCAAAGATATTCGGGCTCACATGCAGTTCCTGTTCGTTGAAATGTCTGGGCTCAAACTCGTCTAGGGGTTGAACCGCACGTGTCGCATTACACGCCCTAAATTAGACACTTACGACTCTTTGTTTAAATTGTCAGGATGATGGCAAGTTTGCGAAATACAAAGTTATATAACATATAATAACAGTAATAATAATATGGGGAACTAAATTAACGACCCATAAATGATGTAGGCCACATAGTTGCGATTTTGTTAGAATAATGTTTACTCAGAAAGCAAACGAATAGCGAAAGCTACTGTTACACTCGAGTGCATATCCATTTGACACAATTAGATCATTCACAATCTCATCACGAATTACAAGTTCGTTACTCCACCTCGTTAACTATGCAGAAGTTAGAGTTCACACCAAGCGCGCGGCTGATCACCGCTCAGAGACTAAGTACCGCGATACCACACAGCGCGAAGTTTTCTAAGTTGTTTCACTTCCTAGCTGGCTAAAGACCAACTGCCCGCTTTCACGTCTCAATCCGAACTATACTCTTTGGTGTCCAGATCAGCACTGTCACCTATGGTGTCCCCAGCCGAACTGTCCGCTTTCGCGCCTGCCCCAGCACTGTCCTCTGCCCGTCTCCGACCACGTTTCCCGCGCGCCGAACAACCTCGCTCAACTGACTGGTGCAGTTGCCTTTCCTGAAGCCGTCCATCTGATTGGCTACAGCTTATTGTACATTATTTTACATTTTAACATATTTAAATAATCAAAGGTTTACCACTTTCACGTTCTAAATAAAGTAACAAGAATATCCAGTACATAACAAACGTTAAATTCTTTTACATAAAACCAATACAATTTTCATCTAACTTTGAATGTCACGATCAGTAGCCTTGCACGAATGCGCTTTCTGATAAATAAATAAAGAAGAAAAGTAACTATTATGCATTAAACTTTACAACAAATACTTTATTACCTAATGATTCAATAAGGTGTCATGCTGTCATCGTTCACTGTGTTTTGAGTGGAGGAAATGATGATCTGATGCTTAACCGAAATTACCGATAACTTAAATTTACTATATCTTTTAAACAAATGAAGTTACAGAGTTGATTTTTTAAAACTTTTGTCATTTTAATGATGCGCTTCTATATGAAATGTTGATTGTTAAGATCGACTAAAGCGTTCAGATTTTAGCATTCAGGTCTTTGTTATAAAAATTGTTAATTTCACTTTAACAGTAAATCTTGAACTATTATAGATATGATCAATACTCACGTCATATTGGGATCACCATGAAAATTTATGGAAGACGGCAGATTAAAATTACTGTGGCTTGATTCCCTGCATTACTACAGAATTAAATAGTTTTCATAAATGTTTCCTTAGATCCGCAATATTTAACACTGCTACGTCTCCTCGGCCACAAACTGATTCTACTGGGTTTCCCTATGACGTAGTTTCTCGTCTGTCTCACTCGCACACTGCAGTGCTTAGGCCTCAATAGACGCCTGTGAATTTTCCCATCTTGTTGAATCTACGCCCTTTGTGGCACACGGCCCTCGAAGACAGGGTTCGTTTCACAATTCCTGTAGGCTGACTCTTTCGGCCATATACTTAAATGAGAGCGAAATGCTCGTTAACTCGCAGTATATAGGCTGTTTCGAAAAGGACTTTACAAATTCATATAAATTTGTTGAAAGAAGATACAGAGCTGGGCTTAGTGTTATTTTGTAGGGAGACACATCAAGGTTTCTTATCTTAAACTAAAGATGTTGTATGTGGCTTCCGTTGGTTATCGTGCACACATCCCATCGGAAGTCAATTTCTTCCCAAACTCGCTGTGACATTGCAGGTGTAACTTGTTCAGTGGTGGCGTAAATTCTTGCTCTAAGTTCAGGTAAAGTAGCCGGCACAGGAGGTACAAACACGATATCCCTGATGAACGTCCATGAAAAAAATCGCGTGGTGTCAGGTCTGGGGAACGTAGGGGCCACACAATTGGCAGATCACGGCCTCCATTGAATTGAAAACCGGTCACTGAGAAAATTCCGGAAGTCAGCCAGTTAATGAGGTGGTACACCATCCTGCATAAAGCAGAAATTTCATTCTTGGTTACCCTCATCGACGTGTGGTATCAAAAATTGTTGTAACACATACAGGTACACTACCCCGTTGATGGTCCTCTCACGTTAACAAAGGGGCCGCACACTTTGTTCTTGGTCAATGCCCAAAAAACTTTGAGGTTAAGTCCATCACGAACATGTTGCAATGTTTGATGTGGATTTTCACTGCCCCAAATCCTACAGTTGTGTGTGTTAACCTTACCGTGTAAGTGAATAGTGGACTCGTCAGAAAAGATGATTATGTCCAACAAATGTTCATCCCCATGTCAGATATCATTGGACGACCTGATGATTTCTCATGTCAAGCCTAGCACTCTGTTTCTACAAAACATTTGTGCCACCCGTAAACTGTAGGCCTACTAGGAGGATTTTTAGCGTACTTGGTTCGGAAATTACGCTGAACTGTTGTTGCCGACTTCGATTCTTCAAACCAAAATACACAACTAGCACGCTCATGTCCAGTGGAGGCAGCAATTTTTAACGAAACTGTCCCCACCACTCCTTACAGTGCAATTTGTAATTCGACACCAGCGAACTACACGAGACAAAACTTGGTGTATATCCCTAGAATCTGACACTACAATCACCTCTGTAGGTACTATGAATTAACTGATATGAATTTTCAAATTTATGAAGTCCTTTTTGAATGGGTTGTAACTTTAATAGTGGCAACTATTAATTTACGGCTCGTACTGAATAGATATGTGTTTCAAAGTTTTACTGACCTTCAAAGTAGTCACCAGCATTGTGTATAACTCGTTGCCAGCGATGAGGAAGTCGTACGATACTTTCAGCAGTGCCAGTTGTATTGACAGTTCGAGCGGCGCAGTCTATTTCCCGACAAATTTGTAGCAGTTCAGTTTAGAAATCGAGCTGATCTCATGATTGCTTAAGGTAGGGGAGTGCAGTAGGTGGTATAGCACTTAGCAGTCTCACCAGTCAAAAAATCAGTAACAGCTTGCACTGTACGTGCTTGAGCATTGTCCTGCAAAATGATGGTCAGGTCCTGCAAAAAGTGTCATCACTTCTGTCTCTATACTGTTCATTTTTTGAACACAAAATACGACCAGCTTATAGAAAGAAATGATGACACTTTCTGCAAGACCTGACCATCATTTTGCAGGACATTGCTGAAGCACGTACAGTGCAAGCTTTTACTCATTTGTTTGACTGATGGGGCTGCTAAGTGCTATACCAAATACTGCACTCCCATGACTTATGCACTCATGATTTCATCTCGATTTGTAAACTGAAGGAAACACTTCACGGCATTCCCTTCAGAACTGTTACAAATTAGTCCGGCAATAGACCGCGCCGCTCGAACCGTCAACACAGCTGGCAACGGGTTACACACAACTGCAGCACCTCGGCTCCGAGAGTTCCAGAACACGTACAGAAAATTGGAATAGAGATCAACATAAATATCATTTCCGCCCTTCTTGTTGCTCATGAAAACCACAAATTCCATGTTGTACCACCACAGCGCGATCTTCAGAGGTGATGGTCCAGATTGCTGAACACACCGGTACCTCTAATAGCTAGTAGCACGTCCTCTTGGGCTGATGCATGCCTGTATTCGTCGTGGCATAATATTCACACGTTCCTCAACGGTCATTCGGCGTAGATCCCTCAGAGTGGTTGGTGGGTCACGTCGTCCACAAACAACCATTTTAAATCTATCCCAGGCATGTTCGATAGGGTCCATGTCTGGAGAACATGCTGGCCTCTCTAGTCGAGCGATGTCGTTATCCTGTAGGAAGTCATTCACAAGATGTATTCGATGAGGGCGCGAATTGTCGTACATGAAAAGGAATGTCTGCCGATATGGTTGCACTATCGGTTGGAGGATGGCACTCTAGTACCGTACAGCCGTTACGGCGACTTCCATGACCACCAGCGGCGTACGTCGGCCCCATATAATGCCACCCCAAAAACACCAGAGAACCTCCACTGTGCTGCACTCGCTGGACAGTGTGTCTACGGCGTTCAGCCTGACCAGGTTGCCTCCAAAGACTTCTCCGACGATTGTCTCGTTGAAGGCACATGCGACAGTCATCGGTGAAGAGAACGTGATGCCAATCCAGAGCGGTCCATTCGGCATGTTGTTGGGCCCATTGGTACCGCGCTGCATGGTGACGTGGTTGCAAAGATGGACTTCGCCATGGACGTCGGGAGTGAAGTTGCACATCATGCAGTTTCAGTCGTAACATGACGTCTTGTGGCTGGACAAAAAGCATTATTCAACATCGTGGCGTTGCTGTCAGGGTTCCTTCGAGCCATAATCCGTAGGTAGCGGTCATCCTCTGCAGTAGCTGCCCATGGGAGGCCTGAGCGAGGCATGTCGTCGACAGTTCCTGTCTCCCTGAATGTCCTCCATATCCGCTTTGGTTCACTCCGATACGCCTGGACACTTCTCTTGTTGAGAGCCCTTTCTGGCACAAAGTAACAATTCGGACGCGATCGAACCGCGGTATTGACCGCCTAGACGTGGTTGAAGTACAGACGAGCCATGTACCTCGTTCCTAGAGGAATGAGTGGAACTGATCGGGTGTCGGACCTCCTCCGTTTAATAGGCGCCGCTCATGCATGTTTGTTTACATCTTTGTGCAGGTTTAGTGATATCTCTGAGCAGTCAAAGGGACTGGGTCTGAGCACAATATCCACAGTCAGCGTCTATATTCTGGGAAGCGGGTGATGCAAAACATTTACTAGTCATTCAACATGTCATGTTTAACTACTTTTGTTTGGAACAAAATATACAGTGACTCTTCCCGGCGATGCAAGGCGTCCTTTAGTATTCGCTGGCAATTGGGCGGCGACATTTTACATAACTGACGGGATCTGTGAAGCAAGTGTACTGCGTACCACCAGTGAATTGATAGAGATTTTCGACATACAGTCGTTAAGAGTAAATACCTCAAAAAGGAGAAAGATATTTTAAAAGTGAATGAGGAGCAGTAATTTTGCTCTACTTACCCTCTTCATACGGAGGTGACTGCACTATAGGGAACACACGAGACTTACTCTTCCCACAGAGTACCTACAGCTCTTGGGGACATAACCACTACAAAACAAACCTTAATGTCTCCGGGTAGCATCAGCGAATATTTTGTCTCTAACAGAAGTTTTCGACTAAGTAGGTTGTTTCGAAGTTTTTGCATCGAACTTCTAGGGATGAGTGATGACACCATAGACAAAATTTTATATATATACCGGAGCGCCAAGGAAACTGGTGTAGGAACACGTATTCAGATACAGAGGTATGTGAACAGGCAGAATATGGCGCTCCGATTGGCAACGCCTATATAAGACAAATGTCTGCCGCATTTGTTAGGTAGGTTACTGCTGTTACAAGATTTAAGTGTTTCAACGTGGTTTTATAGTCGGCACACGAGTGATGGCACACAGCATCTCCGAGGTAGCGATGAAGTGTGGATCTTCCCGTACGACCATTTCACTAGTTTACCGTGAATATCAGGAATGCGGTGAAACATCGAATCTCCGATATCGTTGCGGGCGGATGAAGATAACGCAATAACGGGATTAACGACGACTGAAAAGAATCGTTCAACGTGACAAAAGTGCAACCTTTCTGCAAATCGCTGCAGATTTCAATGCTGGGCCGTCAACAAGTGTCAGTGCGCGAGCCATCAATGAAACAACATCGATATGGGCTTTCTGAACCGAAGGCTCACTCGTGTACCCTTGATGACTACACGACGAAAAGCTTTATGCCTCGCGTGGACCCGTTAACACCGACATGAGCCTGTTGAAGACTGGACACATGTTTCCTGGTCGGACGAGTCTCGTTTCAAATTGTATCGAGTGGACGGACGTGTACGGGTGTGGAGAAAACCTGGAGAATCCATGGATTCGGCAGGACAGGCCGAGCGGTTCTAGGCGCTACAGTCTGAAACCGCGCGACCGCTACGGTCGCAGGATCGAATCCTGCCTCGGGCATGGATGTGTGTGATGTCCTTAGGTTAGTAGGTTTAAGTAGTTCTAAGTTCTAGGCGACTGATGACCTGAGAAGTTGAGTCCCATAGTGCTCAGAGACATTTTTTGAATCCATGGACCTTGCTTGTTAGCAGGGGACTGTTCAAGCTGTTGGAGGCTCTGTAATTGTGTGGGGCGTGTGCAGTTGGAGTGATATGGGACCCATGATACGTCTAGATACGACTCTGATATGTGACGCGTACATAAGCATTCTGTCAGGTCACCTGCATTCATTCATGTCCACCGCGCATTCCGACGGACTTGGGTAATTCCAGCAGGACAATGCGTCACCTCACACGTCCAGAATTGCTACAGCTCGGCTCCAGGAACACTCTTCCACGTTTACGCATTTCCGCTGGCCACCAAACTCTCCAGACATGAACATTATTGAGCATATCAGGGATGGCTTGCAACGTGCTGTCCAGAAGAGACCTCCACCCCTCATATGCTTGCGGATTCATGGACAGTCCTGAGGGATTCGTGGTGTCGGTTCTCTCCAGCACTACTGGAGATATATATACGGATTCATGGACAGTCATATTGCATTCTTTTTAAACGCTTAAAAAGCTCTAAAGAGACTTAGGTGACTCCGAAACATAATTCAGTATTAGACCCATGGGGATCGCAAACGAACCCCGAAAATGGATGAAAAATGCTGAACATGTGTCATCACCAGATGACGTACCTCGCTGGATGTGCGGCAGTTGAGGCTATTGGTCTGTCACTCCTGATGATCACAATCAAAGTCCAGTATTCACGTCGGTGTGGCTACGGGCCTAAGTGCGCTACCTTAGCGCATGGGGCTGAAGTTTCAAGTCTTGAACCCGCTAGGCAGTATTTTCTTCATTGGTGTTGTGTCACAAGTAAATGAGTGTAAACTTCGGAACTACGTCGGTACCAGTAAATGACCTACGACTTCTTTACTAAATAACGTCCTTAAACAAAAAAACAGAGGACAAATGGAAAGAACTACAAAATAGGAACAGGTTTCGCCTGGTTGTAGAGAGGACAATAGATTTGTAATTTCTACGTTCAAACAGTTCACCTTTGCTGAAATTTTTCTAATTTTGCATAGTTTGCTTGGATGTAAGAATATCATCGCTCGGTCACCTCTCACGCATTCGCTCGAAAATACCTTCCACACTTTAGAAGTGGTGTATCATGTTCACCATTTGTCATCCTCCTTGGGGGTATTTCCTGACATTTACTATCCCCCAGATCACTTGTCTTAACATCATCTGCGTCACCTTGTAGTTTTCTTAACGTTCATAAAAATCACTCTGTATGTAAACAGATCGGAACAGGCATGAAAGATCGGACATCCTAAGTCCCACTCTTTCAGCTACTCGTGGTGTCTTTGAAATACTGGTATTTTCCTGAAGTGTGACCTTTAGCAAAATAACCTATAGTACCTTCAGCGAGGGACTAAAACATATCGCCCCCAATAACAGTAATATCGTGTAGTGCGGACCAATCAATATGATTCAGCCATGCTCAGCATCTTCCCCGTCACGTGGCCTTCATTATTTCCGAACGGCGAGAAATGCTCATTAAGCAACAGCGCCCGACGCCTATTAAAAAGAAAAATATAAAAAAATCCGACTTCTGCAATTCAGAGCGCATCGAGGGGCAGAGCATTAAGGATCCAATCAGTCCATCACTCGCAAAAGAACGCGGCCACCCGTGTTCGTTACCGAGCTCCGACATCGGCTCAAATGAGCACGTTCCTTACCACAGCTTCAGCCCTCGTCTATTTTTTTTTCTCTCTCTCCCCTCCTCCCCAAAACCTCACGTCTCACGCACTTTTTTGTGTTATTGGTCTTCATTCGGTTTTCAGCGACGGCTGCCCGCGGGTTTCTCTCTCATTATTGGAATATTCTTAACGTCGGCTGCTAGAGTGGATATCGTGAAAGGGGTCATGCGATCGGGTATCAGGCGAAATTCACTGTGCGACTGTCTTCTTCCCCCTTCCCCCGCGAAACGCTTCAAACTCACTGTCACTAACAGACACACACACAGACACACACACAAACTCAAGCATGCATATACGCACGCACTTATACAGCTGGGCTCTCATGCCTACAGCAATACGTCGTTTCGGTGTATTTGACTCTGCACATCTGCTGGAGCGAATCATTCTGACTCCACTGGGATTACAGAGCGAGTGAGGGACAGATAGACAGACAGAGAGAGAGAGAGAGAGATGGGGGGGGGGGAGGGAAGGAATGCCACATAGTAGTTCAAAAGTGAAACGAGGGGGAGGGAGGTACTAGTGGGGGGTGAGGAAGGGTTTGAAGATCACGAGTGGCCTGACAAACCAGCAGGGTAGATCTGCTTGCTAAAGGGAAGGGGTGTGGGTGCGAGAAGCTCCGCCTATCTCATTTAATCCTTACCCTTCATCAGGTTTCAACACACCCCCTTCTCCCGCCGCCACCCGCACAATATCACATAAGCTACATCCCCCAACCCCGTGCGCCAATCTCGCGCGCTCCGATACCGTCTCGCCACCTTCTTCTGCTTCTTCCCTTCCCCCCTCCCCCTCCCTTCCTCCCACGGAGCGACCGTGGGACACAAATGAACCTCCTTAGAATAGAAACTGCCGGGCGACATATTATGAACTTTCGGCCCGGAGTGTTGCAATTCATAAAGTCCCTAACCAGATACGAATCTCGCGACGCGACTGCCTTGCGGGATGCGGCATCCGAGGGGCCGGAGTGCGACGCGGCGGCCGCCGCTGTGGGGTTGCCGCTTCCCTGGTTTTATTTACCCCGCACCTTGCTCCTTGTTTAGAGCTATAAACTTTGCTCGCCCGCACGGGAGGCGCGGCGGGAAGGGGTTGCTGCAAAACGTTACAGTTGTGCGCCTTTTTCCGCCCCTCGCCCCGTGCGGCGTGTCATCTCGCTGCTCCTTTTCATCCCGTCTTATCCGCAGGCGACCCCACGGACTAATACATACGTGTTCCAAGCGCCGCGCCGCACCCCCCGCCGTTGCCAGGTCTTTCTCGCAGCAGCCTTCTCAAGTTTGCTTCCGACTTCTCATTGTTGCCGGCGGCGCCGGTGTTTCTGCCTCCCGGTGCTAAGATTTTATTAGATTAACTTTTGTTAGTGCCAGCCAGGCTCCATTCTATACGGAGTGGCGAAGATGATACTTAAGGGTCTGGAGAGAGGGGCAGGGTCGTAATAAGGTACCCCTCGGGGGGCACGGTGGGGCGGGGCGGTGAGAAGGTAAGCGAGCGGCTTCTTAATTCACGGCGCAGGGGTTGGCAGCAGTGGGGAGTGGTTTACAGCCGGCCGTGTTTATTTATCCGGCCGCAGAGGCGTTCTGGGGTGCGTTCTGCGGCCAGCTCTGGACGAGCACCTCGCCGTCTTGGAAGATCCCCCCTCTGGTCAAGATCTTACCAAGTGGTAGCGGTTGCCGTCACTGACTCCAGTAGACTTCGCCACAGCTGCTCAATGGACGCCAGTTGTAGTAAAGGATGACACACTTTTCACAGTAGCCATTGTGACTGCTTCTGACAAAACACAGCGAAATACATGGAAAACTCATCGTAATCATCCTTTAAGGGGGGTAGGACGTCAAACGGACTGACTTGGAGCAGGAGAGGCACCACAGGACATTTTAATTTCCACTGTCTATACTTTTACAAATAAATTCATAAACTATAACAGCATGACCAGGAAGGATTCAGGTTTCATACTCATAGCAGTGGAATCTCAAAATCTTACCAAAACACATTTTTTTACATGTGAAATTTCATCGTTTTTTCACTTACTACTCGCTGCATTTTTGCTATAGGTACACTTTTCTTTCTAAGTAAGAGAGATTCTTCGATGACTTTTGCACAGCATACAAACCATAGTTACAGGTGTATGAAACTCTAGAAGTTATTTAATTTATGAAAAAATGAATGAACTGTTACATTTTAAACTTCATGTTTAGAAAAAATTCAAGTATTATAGTTAATTATCTCAATTTTTTCCACAGTTTTTTAATATATTTGGAAAATTCTAGAGTTTCATACCCCTCTAACTACTGCTTGTATGCTATGAAAAAATCATCGAAGAATCTTTCTTACTTAGGAAGAAAAGTGTACCTGTAGCAACAAATGATGAAGAAAATGATGAAATTTCACATGTAAAAAAAGGTATTTTGCTACGTTTTTTAACTTCCACTGCGATGAGTGTGAGTCCTCAATCCTTCCTGGTAATGGTGACAAAGTTTTATGAATTTATTTGTAAAAGTATAGACAGCAGAAATTAAAATGTCCTGTCTTGACTCCCCTACTCCAAGTCGGCCCGTTTGACGTCCTACCCCCCATGAAGGACTATTCAAGCTCTGTTGGTCCATCATGGAGAGGGGACGTCGAGTGGTTAAGTAACTGTCAATATCAAGGAAATTCACGAACAGCCATCTAACTTCAGGTGTTATTTTATTTTATTTTGAAGGCTACAAGTTTCAGCATTTCACTATGCCATCTTCAGACCTCTTATGCATCTCTGTCGTTTATTTTTGGAAAGATGCATGTCGGCTGTTCATGAATTTCATAGACATTGACAGTTTCGTGGCCGTGCGGTTCTAGGCGCTGCGAGGCCGCTACGGTCGCAGGTTCGAATCCTGCCTCGGGCATGGATGTGTGTGATGTCCTTAGGTTGGTTAGGTTTAACTAGTTCTAAGTTCTAGGAGACTAATGACCTCCGAAGTTGAGTCCCATAGTGCTCAGAACCATTTGAACCATTTGATAGTTTCAAGGATTAGGCTGTTACCTGTTCCGAATTCACAAACAAAATAATTCTCATCTTCTACGAGGTCTTCCAATATCTCTTTTCCCATTCTGCTTGTAGTTCAGGATCTTCTGAGGATCTCTGTGACCTGGCATTCTCATGAGGTGTTGTTTCCAACCTTTACAATAATATTGAATTTTTTCCTTCATGTTGAAAATATTTAATTCTGTGCTAATACTTTCTCTTTCTAATCATGTCTCTTCTTGGGAACCTCATCTCTGCTGTTCGAATTATATTTTCTAGTTTTTTTGTGGTAACCCATCTCTCGCTTCAATAGATTAATAAAAGAATCGCCATTACTTTATAGAATTTCATGATGACGTTTTTCTGTACTTTATAGCTCAACATACTGCTAATGATATCATAGACAGCTTAGAATTTTTGTATTTTATTTTTAATAACAGAGTCATAATCAACACTTATAGCATAGCTTAAATAAGAGATTTGAGACTCTTAGATTTGAGACTCTTCTTCTAGAACTCATCCAAAACAATCTTGATCTGACTGGATATTTTCCTCGGGATGCCGTCATTTTCTTTTAATTAACAGAAATCTTAAAGTTTTACTTCTTGCAAATATCGTTCATCTTATACAGTGATCTTCGGAGGTTATCTTCATCCTTTTGAATAATAACGATATCACCAGCAAACAAAAATTCATTCGGTGGAAAGAAATAATGGAAAAGTTAATAATAAATACTATCTGCTATCTTTTCAATGGCATTTTTAGTTTGCCAGTGTATTGGATCGGTGCATAAGTTCGTGCTGTTTATACGGTGCCATGGTTTTATTACATTACAATATAGTACGCAACAACAAGACTAATGCACTACTCACAGAAGTAATCATCATGTTCCTTAATGATCTCCCGCCAGCGTTCACGCAGATGTTCTATGCCTCTCCTTTAGAACTTATCATTTTACGTTTTAGTTGGTTTAATTTTTTTAGTTATTATTTTGCACTTCAATGAGTTCCTCAGAACAGCCTCTAGAGTCAAGTCTATGGCTGGTAAAAGGCTACGCTGTGTGTAAGGTGCACCAGTTATAACGTTTATGATCGGCGTAATTTGTCGAAAGTAGTAGTGAAGAAAATCGTCACCAAGACCAGGTTGGGTAACTTCACAGGCTACTAGTCACTCACAGAGTGGAAATTATTCTTAGTTATGAATTAGACACGTCAGATCAATTTTAAAACTTTTGTCCATTATGAACGTGCAACACTGAGACTACTAAGAATAAAGACGTCCGTAAATTATTGGAAACAGTCGCCTTATGTTTTATCACACAAATTTTATTTTCCATTACCGGTTTCGAATCGTCTAGTGATTTATCATCAGATGGTACATATTCACAGCATGTTTGTAGCACTTCTGGGGTCAATCAGAGTTAATAGTATCGGTTTGTTCTTGGTGCACGTATTGCTTTGGTAAACATAACAAATGTTTCCCAGTGCTGTTAACTTTACACCACTTCACAAATTTAGCCACAAGTAAAAACTTCCTCATTCTCTTAGGTTTATTTATGTCTTATAAAGCATGACGAAGTAGTTACCTAATGCATCATTTATTTCCGTCTTGTAAGGCGTGTAAAAATTGTTACATGTAACTAAATTTGTGAAGTGGTGTCAAATTAACGTCAATGGGAAACACACTTTATGTTTTCCAAACATGCAATGAATGTGTGCCACCTGATGATGAATCGCTAGGCGGTTTCAAACCGCTAATAGAAAATAAAACTTGAATAATAAAACAAAAGGCAACTGGTCAGTAATTAGTGAAAACCTTTAAATCAATTTTAGGTTAAGTCTCACCATGTACGTCGAGCGAGGCATTTAGTCCTCCTCTGTAGCGTACTCATAATCAATCGCTATTGACAAGATGGTATACTCAGGCCAGAATCATTTTGCACATCTCAACCTTATGACCATTTTCTGCAGAGCTCACCATCAGTCTTATCTTTTTTCATTACAGTCCAGTACGAACCAAAGATGCTAGACACATAAGCAATCCCAAGGAGCACAAAAGATCGCTACCGCGCCTACACTAACTACGCTTATCAACTTCCAACCTGCTGGACTAGCTGAGGGTCAGCGATTTCTGTCAATCAGTACAAAGAAAAGCCAGTCCAAAGTTACAAATTTAACTTTTTTTTTATTCACTCGATGACTAGTTTCGGGCCGAGACCCATTTTCAGATCATCGTAAGATGGTCAAATATGATATTTCCGAAGACGTGAAAACTATTTCAAATATTTGCAACTAACAGTTACAGAGCATACAGATAACTGTTATCTTTATGCGCTGTAACCGATCGTTGCACATTTTTTAGATCGTTCTCACATCTTCCAGAATAACATTTTCAACTATGTTACGATGATCTTAAAATGGGTCTCGGCCCTAAACTAGTCATCGAATGAATAAAATAAGTCAAATTAGCAACTTTGGACTGGTTTTTCGTTATACTAACTACTCTGTTTGGCAGACACGTATGAACAGAAACATTATATCCCACAAACTGTTGCACTTTCGACTCGAAGAAATCTGTGAGCCAGTTGGTAAGAAAAAGCATCAATAAACACTTGTCTCTGAATGTTATGGGGAAGAGAGCGGGAAAGATGACAATGAGAATGGGCTAAGTCTGGTGATCAAGGAGGGTGTGGAACTAGTTCCCAAAACAGTTCCGCTGTCGCACATGTGGTGTTTCTGGCTGTATGTGAGACAGCATTATTGTGTAGTAATAACATACGTTTACTATGTGATCATTTTGATTAACAATAGCGAGTCGTCATAGCTGCTCAGCATATGCAACAGATTTTCTCGTTTCATTCTTTGGAAGCAATTCACGTTGAAGAATGCCAGTTTGGTTCCACCAAACGCACAACAACATTTTTTGCAGGATGTGCATCAGCTTTCGCAAGAGGTATTGCTTTCTTCCATGGACTGAGTCATTCTTCCCTCTTATTTGACAGGAGTTTTCAGGGCTTAAGCGCTCAGTGTCAAATAAACCAATTTTATGTACCTGTTTTAGGAGCCAATGGAGATAACAATCCAACTCTTTTACAAGTTTTATTTATGTCTACTGAAGCAGAATTAAGAGATATGATACAGAAGAAAGAGAAGTATAATTTTGTTTTTTCTTTTAGTTATGCCATTTTTACTGTGAATATTTGTACATGTAAGCCGCTAGATCGATTTCAGTTCAAGTCACTAGCACTATGGTGCTTCAGTAGGTACAGTATTTTGTAACAAAGTAGGACACAAATTTTTATATGGCCATCAGAAGTCGTCTTTCATATACAGCTACGTAAAATATAAACGAGTCAGTTTGAGAAATGGTAAGGCGACCGCTCGTGATGAGCGTGAAATACGGGTTGGACTCTCGATCCGGCACAGATTGTCATTGTCGGCGACCCATAATACAGGTAATGGTTGGCCCTAATATAAAAGGCGAAAACATTTTGTGTATGTCGCAGTATTAGATCTCAGGCAGCACATGCCGCTGCGCAACGATCGATTACTAGACATGTTACAGATAACAAGGTCGACACTAAATTTTGAAATACCTCTCCATAGTTTTTCAAGTACGCCATGAACAATTCTTAGCGCCTTCTCACAACCAAACTCCTCGTCAGTCATCACTAATTAGCCTCATTTATACGCACTGATGAATTGCACAGTCTATTTTATTTATAATTTTTATTTATTAAATTCCATAAGCTGAACTGATTAGGGCAATCCGGTCTTCTCTTACTTCGGGCCAGGGTTTCAGATACACAGTACGCTTTCTACATCACGGTTTCCTAAAAAGCAATACTTTTTACATGCAAAATAGTTTTAAATTATTTGAGTTTTTGATGTGGCAATGTGAGTAAATAATACTAACTGTTGTTGTTGTAGTCTTCAGTCCTGAGACTGGTTTGATGCGGCTCTCCAAGCTACTCTATCCTGTGCAAGCCTCTTCATCTCCCAGTACCTACCGAAGTACCTTCTGAGTCTGCTTAGTGTATTCATCTCTTGGTCTTCCTCTACGATTTTTACCCTCCATTCTGCCATACAGTGCTAAATTGGCGATCCCTTGATGCCTCAAAACATGTCCTACCAACCGATCCCTTCTTCTAGTCAAGTAGTGCCACAAACTCCTCTTCTCCCCAATTCTATTCAATACCTTCTCATTAGTTATGTGATCTACCCATCTAATCTTCAGCATTCTTCTGTAGCACCACATTTCGAAAGCTCATTTTATATCCTCTCTACTTCGACCATCATCAGTTATTTTGCTCCCCAAGTAGAAAAACTCATTTACTACTTTAAGTGTCTCATTTCCTGATCTAATTCCCGCAGCATCACCCGACTTAATTCGACTACATTCCGCTATCCTCGTTTTGCTTTTGTTGATGTTCATCTTAAATCCTCCTTTCAAGACACTGTCCATTCCATTCAACTGCTCTTCCAAGTCCTTACAATGTCATCGGCGAACCTCAATGTTTTTCTTTCTTCTCCATGGATTTTAATACCTACTCCGAACTTTTCTTTCGTTTCCTTTACTGCTTGCTCAATATACAGATTGAATAGCATCGGTTAGAGGCTACAATCCTGTCTCACTCCCTTCCCAACCACTGCTTCCCTTTCATGTCCCTCGACTCTTATAACTGCCATCTGGTTTCTGTACAAATTGTAAATAGCCTTTCGCTCCCTGTATTTTATCCCTGCCACCTTCAGAATTTGAAAGAGAGTATTCCAGTTAACACTGTCAAAAGCTTTATCTAAGTCTACAAATGTTAGAAACGCATGTTTGCCTTTCCTTAACCTTTCTTCCTTCTTGCAGCGATGTACCGTAGGTCTCTAGAAGAGCGTAGAGTTCCAAAGGATTGGAAAAGAGCACAGGTCATCCCCGTTTTCAAGAAGGGACGTCGAACAGATGTGCAGAACTATAGACCTATATCTCCAACGTCGATCAGTTGTAGAATTTTGGAACACGTATTATGTTAGAGTATAATGACTTTTCTGGAGACTAGAAATCTACTCTGTAGGAATCAGCATGGGTTTCGAAAAAGACGGTCGTGTGAAACCCAGCTCGCGCTATTCGTCCACGAGACTCAGAGGGCCATAGACACGGGTTCACAGGTAGATGCCGTGTTTCTTGACTTCCGCAAGGCGTTCGATACAGTACCCTACAGTCGTTTAATGAACAAAGAAAGAGCATATGGACTATCAGACCAATTGTGTGATTGGATTGAAGAGTTCCCAGATAACAGAACGCAGCATGTCATTCTCAATGGAGAGAAGTCTTCCGAAGTAATAGTGATTTCAGGTGTGCCGCAGGGGAGCGTCGTAGGACCGTTGCTATTCACAATACACATAAATGACCTTGTAGACGATATCGGAAGTTCACTGAGGCTTTTTGCAGATGACGCTGTGGTATATCGAGAGATTGTAACATTGGAAAATTGTAGTGAAATGGAGGAGGATCTGCAACGAATTGACGCATGGTGCAGGGAATGGCAATTGAATCTCAATTTAGACAAGTTTAATGTGCTTTGAATACATAGAAAGATAGATCCTTATCATTTAACTACAAAATAGCAGGTCAGCAACTGGAAGCAGTTAATTCCATAAATTATCTGGGAGTACGCATTAGGACTGATTTAAAATGGAATGATCATATTAAGTTGATCGTTGGTAAAGCAGATGCTAGATTGAGATTCACTGGATGAATCCTAAGGAAATGCAATGCGAAAACAAAGGAAGTAGGTTACAGTACGCTTGTTCGCCCATTGCTTGAATACTGCTCAGCAGTGTGGGATCCGTACCAGATAGGGTTGATAGAAGAGATAGAGGAGATCCAAGGCTGTCAGTAGTTCTAATGGAATGTCGTCTACTCGTGGGGCCTTGTTTCGACTTAGGTCTTACAGTGCTCTGTCAAACTCTTCAAGCAGTATCGTATCTCCCATTTCATCTTCATCTACACCCTCATCCATTTCCATAATATTGTCCTCAAGAACATCGCCCTGTATAGACCCTCTATATACTCCTTCCACCTTACTGTTTTCCCTCCTTTGCTTAGAACTGGGTTTCCATCTGAGCTCTTGATATTCATGCAAGTGGTTCTCTTTTCTCCAAAGGTCTCTTTAATTTTCCTGTAGGCAGTATCTATCTTACCCCTCATGAAATAAGCCTCTACATCCTTACATTTGTCCTCTAGCCATCCCTCTTAGCCATTTTGCACTTCCTGTCGATCTCATTTTTGAGACGTTTGTATTCCTTCTTGCCTGCTTCACTTGCTGCATTTTTGTATTTTCTCCTTTCGTTAATTAAATTCAGTATCTCCTCTGTTACCCAAGGATTTCTGCTAGCCCTCGTCTTTTTACGTACTTGAGTCTTTGCTGCCTTCACTATTTCATTCCTCAAAGCTACCCTTCTTCTTCTGCTGTATTTCTTTCCCCCACTCCTGTCAATTGTTCACTTATGCTCTCGCTGAAACTCTGTACAACCTCTGATTTAGTCAGTTTATCCAGGTCCCATCTCCTTATATTCCCACCTTTTTGCAGTTTCTTCAGTTTTAATCTACAGTTCATAACCAATAGATTGTGGTCAGAGTCCACATTTGCCCCTGGAAATGTCTTACAATTTAAAATCTGGTTCCTAAATCTCTGTCTTACCATTATATAATCTATCTGCAACCTTTTAGTACCTCCAGGGTTCTTCCATGTATACAACCTTCTGTCATGATTCTTGAACCAAGTGTTAGCTATGATTAAGTTATGCTCTGTGCAAAATTCTACCAGGCAGCTTCCTCTTTCATTTGTTAGCCCCAATCCATATTCATCTACTACGTTTCCTTCTCTTCCTTTTCCTACTGTCATCTCCCTTCACTACCTGAATAATTTCTTTCATCTCCTCATACATTTCATCAATTTCTTCATCATCTGCAGAGCTATTTGGCATACAAACTTGTATTACTGTAGTAGGCGTGGGCTTCGTGTCTAACTTGGCCACACTAATGCGTTCATATGCTGTTTGTAGTAGCTTACCCGCACTCTTATTTTTTTATTCATTATTAAAACTACTCCTGCATTACCCCTATTTGATTTTGTATTTATAACCCTGTATTCACTTTACCAAAAGTCTTGTTCCTCCTGTCACCGAACTTCACTAATTCCCACTATATCTAACTTTAATCCATCCATTACCCTTTTTAAATTTTCTAATCTACCTGCCCGATTAAGGGATCTGACATTCCACGCTCCGATCCGTAGAACGCCAGTTTTCATTCTCCTGATAACGATGTCCTCTTGAGTAGTCCCCGCCAGGAGATCCGAATGGGGGACTATTTTACCTCTGGAATATTTTACCCAAGAGGACGCCATCATCATTTAACTATACAGTAAAGCTGCATGCCCTCGGGAAAAATTACGGCTGTAGTTTCCCCTTGCTTTCAGCCGTTCGCAGTACCAAAACAGCAAGGCCGTTTTGGTTAGAGTTACAGGGCCAGATCAGTTAATCATCCAGACTGTTGCCCCTACAACTACTGAAGAGGCTGCTGCCCCTCTTCAGGAACCACACGTCTGTCTGGCCTCTGAACAGATACCCCTCCGTTGTGGTTGCACCTACGGTACGGCTATCTGTATCGTTGAGGCACGCAAGCCTCCCCACCAACGGCAAGGTCCATGGTTCATGGGGGATGAACTAATAAAGTAAATGGAGGCACTACTTGTACTATTGCATCTGCTGCAACAAACAGAGATAACACATTGAAGAGCCAAAGAAACACCTACACATGCCTAATAACGTGTAGGGCACCGTGAGAATGCAGAAATGCTGCAATAAGACGTGACGTGGTCTCCACTAATGTCTGAAGTAGTGCTTGGAGGTAACTGACACCATGAATGCTGCAGGGCTGTCCGTGAATCCGTAAGAGTACGAGGGGTGAAGGTCCCTTCTGGACAGCACGTTGGAAGGCATCCCTGATGTGCTCAATAATGTTCATGTCTGGGGTGTTGGGTGGCCAGCGAAAATGCGTAAACGCAGAAGAGTATTCCTGGAGCCACGCTGTAGCAATTCTGGACGTGTGAGGTGACGCATTGTCTTGCTGGAATTACCCAAGTCCGTCGGAATGCGCGGTGGACATGAATGGATGCGGGTGATCAGACAGGATGCTTATGTTCGTGCCACCTATCAGAGTCGTATCTAGACGTATGAGGGGTCCCGTATCACTCCAATTGCACACGCCCCGCATCATTACAAAGCCTCCTCCACCTTGAACAATCCCTTGCTGCCATGCAGGCTCCATGGATTCATCAGGTTGTCTCCATACCCGTACACGTGTATCCGCTCGATACAATTTGAAACGAGTCTTGTCCGACCAGGCAGCATGTTGCCAGTCATCAACAGTCCAATGTCAGTGTTGACGAGCCCAGGCGAGGAGTAACGCTTTGCGTGGTGCAGTCATCAAGGGTAGACGAGTGGGCCTTCGCCTCCGAAAGCCCATATCGATGATGTTTCATTGAATGGTTCGCACGCTGACATTTGTTGATGGCCCCAGCTTTGAAATCTGCTGCAGTTTGAGGAAGGGTTGCACTTCTGTCACGTTGAATAGTTCTCTTCAGGCGCCGTTGGTCCCTTTATTGAAGGATCTCTTTCTGATCGCAGCGATGTCCGAGATTTGATGTTTTACCGGATCCCTGCTATTCACGGTACGCTCGCGAATTGGTCGTACGGGAAAATCCCCACTTCATCGCTGCCTCGGAAATGCTGTGTCCCATCGCTCGTGAGTCCATTAGTCCCATCGCTCGTGTGCCGACTGTAACACACCGTTCACACTCACTTACATCTTGATAACCTGCTATTGTCGCAGCAGTAATCGATTTAACAACTGCGCCAGACACTTGTTGTCTTATCGTTGAAGACCGCATCATCTTATTCTGCTTGTTTACATATCTCTGTATTTCAATACGCACGCCTATACCAGTTGCTTTGGCACGTCAGTGTAGTATTAATAATAATAATAACAACAACAATACAACAGTAACAATAACAACAAAAATATGGTAATAATAGTGGAAAGTATGAAAAGAGATTATAGCTGCACAAGGTAGATATTTTCTAATATGTCGAGTTCTGGGGAAAGTAAAATTTATGGAGACTGCACCATCGAAGGGTAGTGGGAAAAAAGGAAGGTCTGGTTTGGAAGGATGTTCAAGGGTAACGAGTGCTCACAGGGATAATGGAAATCCTTATCATTACTGTAGTAGATAAGTCATTAGCTGTCTTTTGAAGCTGGAGGAGTTATTCAGTTCTCCAATACGATGCGGGAAGTTAATCCATAGTCGGCTTCGTGCTACTCAGAAAAACTTCGATAAAGTAGCCGAACGACGGAATGGGAGAGAGTGGATTTTTCTCTGATGGGAACGGGTGTTTCTGCCATGTTGTTCAGATAAGAGTGTTAGGATGGAGAAGAGGTAAGGGGGACAGTGCTCGTTGGTAATACAGAAGAGAAAACAGTATCTATAGAAATCTCAGGGCTTGTCTGCACGCAGCCAGAGTAGTTGTATGTGCATGGTGAAACATGGCCAAAGAGTCCAACGTCACAGACATACCGAACACAGGCATTCATAACCACTTCCAAGTGCTTGAGATCCCCTATGAAAGACCTTGCCGGATAACTTCTCTGCAACCGATACTTGCAAGTATAAGTGTTTGTAGCAGTTTCTTCTTCAGGTCAAGAGGGAGTAACCTTTTTATATTTTCGTAGAGCATGGAGAGATGCTGATGCCTTCATGCACACGGCAGTTACGTGCTCTACCCACATTAGATTTACATCCGGTACTACTCCTACACTATCTGATGAAGGAAAAAAAGTTGTGTTTGTGCCTTTTAGGGCTGAAGATGGTAGGGATGCATGATATTCCGAGATAAGGATCTTAGAACGACCTACGAGTGCAGCTTGGGTTTTGAATGGGTCGAGCTACAGCCCTTGAGATAATCGATAGCTGTCTCCAGATATCGACTGGTTTTGCACTTAGACACAAATGGAGGTAGTCAGCGTACAAGTAGTATTTGCAGTAGCAGAAAACTGATGACACATCATACCACAATTTTCGGAACGTTGAGCGAATAACTATGTGACGTTGGTTTTAATCTCCATACACGACGAGTGTGTTTCAAACACAACACAAACAGAAAACTTGCTGACAAATTGTCAAGAACTTATCTTCGAATGAAGTTCTTGAATGTCATAACCATCCTCTTCCGCGATTACACGACGAATAAAGATTCCAGACGACCTCAATCTATACTTTATGTCCAGTGATATACCGACCTCTCAGATTTTCTCGGCGCCATTGGTTAATGAATAATCCAGAGATAGTGTTGTTGCACCAACGCTAATCACTGCCCGAGCAGTAAGCATAGCATATGTGAGCTGTGCACGGCTCACGTTTATCCCATTTATTGTTTGTCATCTTCTATTACGGTACTGCCACCTCGTTTTCTTATTCCATTTACTGGCGCCACTAACTTCCGGCCTCACTTGCACTTGAGCGGCATAAGCAGCGTTTATCGATAAGTGCATTGTCGTACCATCTCTGGAGCGACCGATACTATTTCCAGCTCGCCGTGTGTCTGGCAGTCAATTCGGAACGGACGAACAGTGCAGTCGGGACGCAGCAGCAGTGAAGTCGGGGACGGAGCGCCGCTGAGGCGCCGACAGCCAGTGCTCGCCGACCGCTGGCGACACACATGAACTCTCCGAAGGAGGGAGATCCGAGCGGGACGACCGTTGGTTGGTCGTTTGGTTGGTCGTCTCATCGGCCGACGTATATTTGGTCCTTTCACCGTTTCCAGGCCTGGACAGTTGGTCGGATGACGTGGAGCAGCGAGGAAAACTCCGTGGAGCATAGTTTGGCCGGACGCTCTGGCGGCCTCTATGCGGTATCGGATTGTGTGGTGCTGTTCCCATTGCTACGAGGTTCGTAGCTCATCGATCCTGGATATGAAGGTTGAGTTTTGACTTAAGCTACCAGCAAGTCACGACTGTTCACATTGTGTCTTTTGGAGTTCGTTGTCGGCTTTTGGGATAATCCCGCGAGTGCCGCTACGGTCGCAGGCTCGGATCCTGCCTCGGGCATGGATGTGTGTGATGTCCTTAGGTTAGTTAGGTTTAAGTAGTTCTAAGTCTAGGGGACTGATGACCTCCGATGTTAAAGTCCCATAGTGCTCAGAGCCAGCCCGCGAGCAACAGCGTGTGTTTTCAATTTAGCGAATTTTAGCCACCCTCCACTGGAGTTTAACTGTACTTGGTTATTTTGAATTGAAGTGCACCAGCGGAATCTTCTGCCTTGTGGCTGTTAACGTTCCGGTTACCTGCCCTGACCGTTGACGTAAATTCATGCAGTGTATTTTCTTCATTGTGATGTCGCTGTCCAGCACTGTGTGTAGTTTGACAGCCCAATTTATAATTGGTTGTGGGCGCCAATACCTTCTACGTTGTTCCACTGAACTGTCTGTTGTGTGCTGGTCGGGTGCAGCGGAGGTTATCTTGTCGGTGGTCCGTTGACTGTCTGTTGGTTGGGTTGTCGCATCGACAGTGGCTGGGTCTACTGTCTGTCTCACCTAGGCCAGCGTTAGTGTTCGAATTCTAGGCCGACCCTCGGAACTTCTGTGCGCCTTTGGGTGTGCTGCCTTTTCTTTTTGTTCTTGTTGTAGGTACCTGTATGGCTTCTGGCCGATTTTTAGATTAAGGTTGTTTTGACTTAAGGCGTCAGATGGTTTGGGACTTCAGCCTAATTTAAGACCTGTTTTACGTAAAACTTTTGGCATTTTTAAAATTAATGTTATTGAGTCTTAAGTGTTGGGCCTTCAACCGATTTTGAATTTAAGTTGTTTTGCTCTTAAAGTGTCAGATTATTTGAGCCTTCAGCCTAATTAAGGAACTGTTTTAAGATAATGCTTTGCCTTTTAAATTTCTGATTTTGGTTGAGCTTTACGTTATTTTTTTAAAAAAATTAAAGTGGCCTTGCCCTTAAGGCACGAAATTGTACGGCGCATTCAGCCGCTGATTAAGATCCAAAACTAAAGCTGTGTTCCTTTAAAAAAAATTTTTTTCTTCACTTTTGTAATGTTAGGTAAAATAAAAGGTTATATGTTCGAGTGTAACTGACAAATGGTTCAAATGGCTCTGAGCACAATCATCCTTAACATCTGAGGTCATCAGTCCCCTAGAACGTAGAACTACATAAACCTAACTAACTTAAGGACATCACACACATCCATGCCCGAGGCAGGATTCGAACCGACGACCGTAGCAGTCGCGCGGTTCCAGACTGAAGCGCCTAGAACCGCTCGGCCACATTGGCCGACTATAATGATTGGTCCCACATACATTAAGACCTATGAATGGCACTGTAATTGCTATAATTCCACATTTCTGATGTAGATTTGGCTTCATTTTTATTTAAGATCTCCTACACAGATTTGGATTCGCTGCCCTTTCATTGAAGTAGTTATGAATAAATTTGTCGATTTGAAGACCTATTTATTCTTCTTTACTGAAAATTTTGGATATGTTTCCTTCTCTTCTTAGATTAGTTAGTTATGAAAATGACAAACCTAGTGTAAAATACGTGCTGCCAGTACCTTGAACTCCAAAAACATTGTTGTAATTTTACAAGACGTTCGCAGCTCTCCCTTCCTTGTGGTTTGCCGTATATTAGTGAGGACTACAGATTCGTTTACCCATTTGTTTATCAGAAATAAAATCTTTGCTAGAATCATTATTTTCTTAACGGTAGTCCATCAGTTACTTCTCGCATGAATAAAGTACAAATGTTTCCAAGGAAAATCGATTTTACGGTTTTCTTATAGTTGATTTCATGAGGAATATTCATTTTCTGAGGCACTTCGGAAAATGTTGTTGCTATTGCTCAGGAAGAAGTCAACAACTCATGTCTGTTATATCCATTTAGTTCTGTGGAGGTGCCTCACTGAGCTACACGATGCAGACTTTCTACGTGTTGTGTTTGCAAACTCTGTATTTCCTAGTTGGTAACGGACATACTGACACTCCAACGGGCCCTATAGTGACGGAAATTCTTAATACTTTATATATCTTACGCAAGAGCTATGCAGATAAATATGCATGAATTCACTATAGCCACATCATGGAAATGTCACACTGTGCCGTATCACCATATACTCCGGAGGTTGCTAGCTTCTGATCAACTAGTAATTCATGCGTAATTGATATACGCAGATTCCACTAGTCCATGGCTGAGAAAACGAAGCGAATTTTACGTGGTAAGTAGTTACAGACGAAACTAAATATGATTATCCTTTTTAGTAACGCAGACTTGCGGCGGCGCGGTTCTTTCCGTCCCTTTACGACGGACCTGCACCTACCTGTGAACATTGTCTCAGCAGATCATCTGTAGGAAAGCCGAGTGGAACCTACTGTACTTCAACGTGAACCAGGCTGCAATTTAAGTCACTAATGTACGTTTCTGGAGAAAGCTTCACAAGAAATGAAAGGTTGGAAATTTTGTCCTCAATTAATATAATCTGAAACTTAGGTGAACAAGTATCACTGCCAAGCCCATGCTAGTCTTAAGTCACTCATAATACCTTTCACTCACGTTAGCAAGCTTATGGTGTTGCATTTCCCGAAAACGTGATAGCTACAAAATTACTGATTGTTTTTGACTGAGAATGTTCGCCAAATATGAAGTCTGTCGGTACCAAATGCAGTCACAGTTTTTAGCCACCGACCTGCTCAATACGCCACGCGGAATATATGTCTTATCTCGTGAAAAAATTCACTTAAAAATTCCGAAATTTCTATACACATATCGGCATAATTATGCCGTCACTTTACCACACTTTTAATGTGTGAAACACAGCTAGATCCGGCAACTTATCGTTTCCATCGGAACTACTACTACACACGTCCGAACTGTTTCATGGCTAGGCTTCGACTATTCTCTAGAATACTCTAACTCTTCTTTACCAGCATAGAAAGGCGCGCGAAGAATATTGCTTTACCATTGGTCAGTTTACTCAACAGCCCATAGCAAAAAAAAAAAACTCTCCCGCGTCAATCCGCGCTTTTCATCAATAACCAATCGCAAAATAGTAAACCTAACGACTGCACTTTTTACCGACGTAATTATCTAATATGCTGAAGTTTTGCTTATGCTTAAAGTTATTTACTATTGTTATTTATACCTGAATTAACTTTCCCTTTACCATAAACTTACTTTACAAATCTATTCTACAAAAATCCCCTTTGTTCATACCCGTACTTCCTTGAAATGTTCCCACACTAAATCCTACTACACAACTCGTTAAACAATTATCTTCATATTAATCTTAAACCAAACTTACGCATCATTCATACTGCTAGAACACATTTATAACATCTTACATACACAAAAAGACATAACACTTTATGAAAATACTAGAACAGTTTATGAAAAACGTTCTATTACTTTAGTGCACTCTAGTGGTCACAATCGAAACTAAAATCACCGTCCCTCTATCCAATATTGTCCTCTATCGGCTGATACATGAACTACGTGCGCGTCCAGTCTCGCGTCACCACCTGTCACCATCCAGCTCTGAGACACATTTCCCACTAAATCGCCTCCAAGGCAGGATCGTTATACGGCGCTACGCCTCAGACAGATTAGTAGTAGTGACTTGTAATAAACATGACGTAGTTTTAAAGATACATGAACATTTATCGTCAGTAACAAGTAGGGCTAACGTTCTCAGAAGTGTGTGGCAATTGCTAAGTACTAGTGAAATTGAGTTTTTCGCTATCACACCACTGGTACGATTGGTAGTCACCCTTAAAAAAGGTAATTTCGTACAGTGGTGACTGGTAAACAAAAGGTCGGGCTGACTTACATCGAAATCCACGAGATGTAGCGCCTCAAGCGTTGCGTATGAGCGATTCCTTGCTCTTACAGGCTTGTCTGATGTTGTGGTCAGCGAAACATGTTTTCCCTTTTTCTGCGTTGCTGGCGGTTTATTTTAACTGCTCCCTGCAACGTTTCCGCCGGTAACGGAACTTCAAGCACTGTGGTCCCCTCTCGAAAATGCAAACACGCACGTGTTTCCGCTTGCGGAATATTTGTCGCAAGCGATATACCTCGCAGGGAGAGGGAATGCGACCACGCACTCCGGCGAGTGGGTATGCGTGTACGCTCGCGAGTGTGCGTCTATGCGTGTGAGTGTGTGCGAACGTGCGTACGTCGAGTCGGCGTTAGGGAGTAAGGGCGCGTGTTTTATTCATCTCAAATACCGCGAGTTCGCGGAGAGGCAAGATCCTCCCGCCTGTTTAATGTTTCAAGGCTGCTAAATATTCCGCAACCGAACGAAATTAAAACGAGCGCCGCCTCCGTCATAACGATACGCCGCGCCGGCGGTCGTTACGCCGCGGAGGGAAGGCAAGGGTCGCGGGTGGCCGCCCTGGGCCCGCAGCGGCTCGCGCCACACTTCGTTATCCCGCGTCTCGGGCGCCGGCGACGCATCGCTCTCCGTCAACTGGCGCGGGGCTGACAGCCGTAACCTCCTGATATACGACCACTGAGGGAGCGGCACGCAGGCTGCCTCACGGATCAACTCCGAAATAATCTCACCGGACGCGTCGAAGCTAACGGTAAATTCTGGAGTGAGCTGTGACGTGTCCGTTGGAATGTTTGGCATATCACAAAGATGCTATAATTCGGGTCCCTAGTGACCTACAGGTCCTGTGGGCGAACACCAGCAGCAGTGAACTTCCGCCCTTGGTCAGGTCGACGTGGTACAAAACGGTCAACCACATTATCAGCACAAATGAGTGCCTGCACATCCTCTACGACCTCATCCCCTTCCCCCACTTTCTCCTTTTCCTTGAACACACCCGCACAATATATATTGTCCGCCGTCTTGATCCCCCTCACCCCCTGGTGTCTCCCTTCCTCTCCACCCCCAACCAGTTGCCGCGCCTTTACCGTTGTCCCACCCTCTCTCCATCTCCACACCCTCCATCTCCTGTCCCAACGCAACTTCCACCATCTACCCCTCCCGGATGATGAGCTTCGCTCTGACATCTACCCTTCCTACCAACTCTAAATCCATCTTCCTGCTCCTCCTCAGGGCTCCCTCTCCTCCCCCTACCTCCTCCTGAGCGGCTTCCCCCTCCTACTCCCCCTCCATCTCTTCTGCCTCCTTTCAGTGTCTCTGCGCTCCCTCCTGCCCTGTCTTCCCTCTTCCTCTCCCGCCCCACGTGTCTCCTGCCTCTTCGTGAACCCACTGATGTCCCTCCTCTCTTCATCCCGCCGCTTCCCCAGCTGCCCCATGCTCTCCCCTGCTTTTCCATCCTCTCTGACCTTTCCCTCGGCAGGTCCCACCTGGCAGTTTTCTTCTTCATCGTGTGTGCTCCAAGTGGGATTTAAGTGTGTTGTTCCGAAGTGTTTTTAATACTGTGGCCGACCTTTAACCTGTGTGTGCGCATTCAGTGTCTTCTCTGTGTTTTAAGAATCGCCAACTGTGTTTTTTAACTTTTGGTGACTTTTTTAACTGTCCCCCCATGAATGTCACCATGTCCGTGTATTTTTACCTCCATTTTCTCCCCTTACTCTGTTTTATGGTCCCCTTTTTTATCTCCTCCCGTATGTATCATTTTATTCTTGTTTTATTTGTCGTGTCACTCGGCTGAAGAGTGGCGGATTGTGCCACTGACAGCCCTCCCCTGCCCATATGGGGCAGGAGAATGAAATCAGAATAAAGGGAAAAAAATGAGCGCCTGCATGCGATTGGGCTAAGCGACACAGCCCATTGGCCAGATTGTCACCAAGTGGATACTGTTCTCCACAGATATACTTGCGGTCACTGCATGCGCAATTGGCAGTGGGTTCCTCAACAAGTCGCCCTTATAACTAGGACTTCTGAAAATAACGTAGACACGAAATTACTGCACAGACCAGATGTCAAATGTTTTCCGCCAACTAAAAATAATGCCGTCATGTGGCTGTTGGGTCACTATGCAAGTCATGTGTTCAACCGGCTGACGGGCGACGATTACAGCGAATTTCTGTTACACATGGAAATGGAAAATTTTAAAATTAAAAACTACGCTGATCACCGTCACAAGTACGGTAATATGCTCCATATTGCATTGATAGCTGTTCGAGTTCTCAAACCTTCCCCCGTTTGCCGGCCGGTGTGGCCGTGCGGTTCTAGGCGCTTCAGTCTGGAACCGCGTGACCGCTACGGTCGCAGGTTCGAATACTGCCTCGGGCGTGGATGTGTGTGATGTCCTTAGGTTAGTTAGGTTTAAGTAGTTCTAAGTTCTAGGGGACTGATGGCCACAGATGTTAAGTCCCATAGTGCTCAGAGCCATTTGAACCTTCCCCCGTTCATATATCAAGCGAATAGTCTGGCTCAAAAATCAGTGTTTCTTTACAGTCAGTGTGATTGGTGACGGGTATGGGGGCGGCACCGTGGCCAGGTCTCGGACTAATTCACCCCTGACCACCTTGCCGCCACCTGCCTGCCACGCTCGTAGCACGGACGTTGCAGTGGTTTCAGTAGGTTCAAATGGCTCTGAGCACTAAGGGACTCAACTGATGAGGTCATTAGTCCCCTAGAACTTAGAACTAGTTAAACCTAACTAACCTAAGGACATCACAAACATCCATGCCCGAGGCAGGATTCGAACCTGCGACCGTAGCGGTTTTGCGGTTCCAGACTGCAGCGCCTTTAACGACACGGCCACTTCGGCCGGAAGTGGTTTCAATACTTACATATAATAAAAACAATAAATAAAAAAGCAACAATAAAAAAGAAAAAAAGAAAAAAGAAAAAAGTTGAGCTATGTGAAATAATAATAATAATTATTATTATTATTGTTATTGTCATTATTACTGTTATTATAATTAAGTGATGCAGGATAAAATGCAAAAAAGATTGCTCTGATATTAGAGCACTTCCTCACGAAAGGAGAAAAAAAAATCGGGAAACGGAAGCTCCCTACAAGATACAAGGAACACTTTTGCAGATGCGAATATGGACAACCATCAGCTGTATAATGGAAATGGAAATCAATATTCGGCGTCATTGGTCGGGAGGCCTCTTACGGGGTAGGTCCGGCCGCCTTGGTGCAGGTCTTATTACATTCGACGCCACATTCGGCGATCTGCACGCCGAATGGGGATGAAATGATAATGAAGACAACACAACACCCAGTCCCTGAGCGGAAAAATCCAGCCGGGAATCGAATCTGGGCCCGTAGGACGGTAATCAGTCACGCTGACCACTCTTTTATTTTTTATTGTTTTTTAAATTTTTATTTTTTTATTTTTTATTTTTGTTTTTTATTTTATTTTATTATTTTTTTTTTATTCTTATAGATACCAACGTGCGAACAGTCATAGTTAATCAAGCCTGGAAAACTAAAACAGAATGAAGACACCATCGAAGATAGCAAACATAAATAACATGAAAATAAAGCTGCCACATCGTACTTAGGCTTCCCAGCGACTGCGCCCACTGATAAAGATTGTTCAATATACGATCGTTTGCAGTTCGTTCTAACGTCATCTGCCACTGCCTGGAACATTCCAGCTACACGGCGGGCTGTGAAAGGCACTCTATGGGTAGTTTGCAAAGCATTCTCGATATCTGGTATGCCCGGAAATAGCATGACGTCTTTCTTGCAAATAGAGCCAGAAGTCAAGTAAATTCTTGTGTCCGTCACGACAGAGGTAATGGACCGCATGTCCACGTATCCAGGTGACGGAGTTGGTTCGAGTCTTGGGGTAAAATGTCTGATCCGGAAACAATAACGAGCGTGCAGATATATACTCCGGCCTAACTCGCAAGAGATAATCCAACATCTGCCGCACTAGGTACCAAACCGGTTCCGCCTCTCCACAGCTGAGGCGGTGCTCGTCAGAATCTAGTGTATTACAACCCACACAATTGGGAGATTCTGCCATGTCGATATTGTAGAGACGTTCTTGCGTAACCAGCTTCCCATTGACGACTACGTACCGTTGGGAAACAACATTGGAATCAAGCATGGCATCGTGTACAGTCTTCCACACCACGCGACACGTACGTCAGGATATTTTAGTTCGACCACATTTAGGGGGCGGCGTTGCAGCATGTCATGATATAAGCGTCGAGTTGTGGCCATTTGTGGTGTCGTGAGCGCTACACTGCAATAACTTTGTTCTAAATAGAAACGTCCTATATAAAAGAGGGGCGCTGCGATTTCCTATAGTGGCACCGGCGCTCTTAGTGAAGCAGGTAACATAGAGGGCAATGGCCCTCTTTCGGGGCGGACAGCTGTGTAATGAAATTATGACATTGAAGATTTGTGCCACACTGCGATTCGAACCCGGATTCCCCACTCATCGCGAGTGGTCGCCTTACTATTAGGCTATCCGAGCACGACCCACGGCCAGAACCAAACTTCCAACTGACTTCAATTATGTGTCTATAACTTGCATTCAATACACTCTTTATGTACACTTCCATACATGAGAGACATTTTAATCGAAACTCACTTGCCCAGTGTCGGTGCATAAAGACAATATTACAGTGTCTGCATTGTTCAGAAGAACGAAGGAACATTCTATCACATTTCATGTCAAAACGCACAGCAATATCGTGTCATCCCCATAAGATGATGCATCTACATCTACATCCATTCTCCGCAAGCCAACTGACGGTGTGTGGCGGAGGGTACTTTGAGTACCTCTATTGGTTCTCCCTTCTATTCCAATCTGGTATTGTTCGTGGAAAGAAAGATTGTCGGTATGCGTCTGTGTGGGCTCTAATCTCTCTGATTTTATCCTCATGGTCTCTTCGAGAGATATACGTAGGAGGAAGCAATATACTGCTTGACTCCTCGGTGAAGGTACGTTCTCGAAACTTCAACAAAAGCCCGTACCGAGCTACTGAGCGTCTCTCTTGCAGAGTCTTCCACTGGAGTTTATCTGTCATCTCCGTAACACTTTAACGATTACTAAATGATCCTGTAACGAAGCGCGCTGCTCTCCGTTGGATCTTCTCTATCTCTTCTATCAGCCCTATCTGGTACGGATCTCACACTGCTGAACAGTATTCAAGCAGTGGGCGAACAAGCGTACTGTAACCTACTTCCTTTGTTTTCGGACTGCATTTCCTTAGGATTCTTCCAATGAATCTGTCTGGCATCTGCTTTACCAACGATCAACTTTCTATGATCATTCCATTTTAAATCACTCCTAATGCGTACTCCCAGATAATTTATGGAATTAACTGCTTCCAGTTGCTGACCTGCTGTATTGTAGCTAAATGATAAAGGATCTTTCTGTATATTCGCAGCACTTTACACTTGTGTACATTGAGATTCAATTGCCATTCCCTGCACCATACGTCAATTCGCTGCAGATCCTCCTGCATTTCAGTACATTTTGCCGTTGTTACAACCTCTCCATATACTACAGCATCATCCGCAAAAATCTTCAGTGAACTTCCGATGTTATCCACAAGGTCATTTTTATATATATATATATATATATATATATATATATATATATATATATATATATATATGTATATACATATATATATATTGTGAATAGTGACGGTCCTGCGACACTCCTCTTCAGCACTCCAGAAATCACTCTTACTTCGGAAGACTTCTCTCCATTGAGAATGATACACTGCGTTCTGTTATCTAGGAACTCTTCAATCCAATCCCACAATTGGTCTGATAGTCTATATGATCTTTCTTTGTTCATTAAACGACTGTGGGGAACTGTATCAAACACCTTGTGGAAGTCAAGAAACACAGCATCTACCTGGGAACCCGTGTCTATGTTCTTCTGAGACTTGTGGATGAATAGCGCGAGCTGGGTTTCACACGATCGTCGTTTTCGAAATCCATGCTGATTCCTACAAAGTAGATTTCTAGTTTCCAGAAAAGTCATTATACTCGAATATTACAGGTGTTCCAAAATTCAACAACTGATCGACGTTAGAGATACAGGTCTATAGTTCTGCACATCTGTTCGACGTCCCTTCTTGAAAACGGGGATGACCTGTGCCCTTTTCCAAGCTTTTGGAACGCTACGCTCTTCTAGGGACCTACGGTACACCGCTGCAAGAAGGGAGCAAGTTCCTTCGCGTACTCTCTGTAAAATCGAACTGGTATCCCATCAAGTCCAGCGGCCCTTCTTCTCTTGAACGATTTAACTTTTTTCATCCCTCTGTCATCTGTTTCGATATCTACCATTTTGCCATCTGCGCGACAATCTAGAGAAGGAACTACAGTGCAGTGCAAATGTGAGAAAAGCTTGTTGTGCAGCGGACCCGTCGTAGTGAAGGAAAATTACTAGTTGTGTCTCAATTAAGCATGAAGGTACAGATGCCACACCACACATGGATATAATAAGGAAAGGGCTCATCTAACTACAAAAGGAACAGGCAATCATTATAGAAATTTGGTTTGTTACCATAAAATATCAAAGAAACGATTATCCGCTGAATTAAGTGTGTGAACTTCTAATAAGTGGAAAAAGGATTCTATTTATGAAATATGTTCTTGTCACAGATAGATGGCCACACGAAAGTGTGAGATACGGCCAATGACTGCAAAAATTATTATGGGTTTAAAGAAAGAACCTGGAAAAAGTTAACACCAGTGTAATCGCCAAAGTGCATGATAAAAGCAGCTAGATGACTGCAAACGTAGGGCCGGCCGGTGTGTCCGTACGGTTAAAGGCGCTTCAGTCTGGAACTGCGTGACAGCTACGGTCGCAGGTTCGAATCCTGTGTGTGATGTCCTTAGGTTAGTTAGGTTTAATTAGTTCTAAGTTCTAGGCGACTGATGACCTCAGAAGTTAAGTCGCATAGTGCACAGAGCCATTTTTTGAACTGCAAACGTTAAAACAAAGCAATTAAACCCCTGATGTAAGTTAACCAGGCTTGTGTCTCTTGGCTCACTTAACCACTCCTAAATGGCGTGAAGATGACGGCATTGACGGCAGGAAATTCTGAGTCCAGTTAACCCTCTGTGCTCAGTTCTAATATGGAAACATCGTTCTGTGCAATGCTTCAGCAGCAAGAGTACTCTCTCTGATGTCCTAACAGCAAGCATTGTACATCAATCACCTGGTAGGAAGTGTTGCCTAACTCAACTCCTCAAAATTTGGCTGTCCCTGGCAGCGTAGGAAACTTGCCAACGAACTGCAGCAGAACTTGCGAGTTCTGGAAGATAAGAAATATATAAAACGTTCAACAAACTTCTTCCTCATGGATTGTAACATAGTTAACCAACGAAAGTCTGGTGTAGGGAGGAATGCAAAAAAAATCTCTCCCGTTGACAGGTTTCTAGCCCAATTTAGCCAAAATGCTTACGCTCATGTCAAAACATACCTGTTACAGAAATAATTATTTTGAGACAATCAGACTCTCTGTTAATAAGACTTTAAAGGAACATTCTTTCATTGTGTAGCCACAGAGAAAATGGCGAGTCTCACACTTTATCGTTGTCAAGCCTACATCTAGCTTAGGTTTTGTCTTTCTTAAAATGATTTCTTCTACTATGCTACACAAATCAATGGAAGACAGGCTGCCCCCCTCCATAGTTACCTGCTGTGCTGAGATTGGATGTAGAGAATTCTGATTTTTACCTGCCTAGGAGACCCGCTTTCAGTTTCGAACACATTCGTGGCCCCTCTGGGACTTTTAAGTAAGCTTCCACGTTGTACTTGTAAAAAGGTCCTAGGCTACAGAAAAAACAGGTCTCCTTCATCGTAACAAGAAGAAAAGACCAGAAGAAGTTATTATCTGGGCAGCCATTGTTAGTACTGAATATTTTCTGCAGTTATGATGCAGCATTAAGGACACGATTATTTCTGACTGTTGAGATGTGCCTAATACGTTATAAAATATGTTTCATGCCAGTTTAGACATAAACTGCCATATAACACAGCCACATTTCACACAGAAATTGTACAACCACCACTCCCCGATTTCGTTGATACTTCACGCTACTGTAGTAATTAATGAAACGTAACAAACGCTGCTCTGTTACGATGTGCGCTCGAGAAACTGAGATTTAAAATCTTTTGACCTGTTGAGTAGTGACGTTAGTGTTACCATCTAAGGTGGCGGACCGCAAGTTTGTCCATACTGTGTTCTACTCTTGTCTCTTAATTTTGCTCTCTCTTCCACCAGACATGACATAATGATTTTCCAGTTGCCATGGAATATGCTGGTAATGCCACCATCTCAAACACACTTTAATATCTGTTAATTTTCAGCTCTTTTTATGGTCTCATTTGTCATTTAAATTTGTATAGAACTCTTAAAGTGTGGCTCCTACTAGCAATAATCTGTTTTATTTTCAGAAGTTTTTTTTCTAGAAGTTTTCTGACGGACTCTTGTATGTACTGCACTAATAGTTTATCCATGTGTTGTAGCTCATTGGGAAGAGAATATGTATGGTACAACAACATTTATTATGGATAGTTACCAGCATCATCATCAGTTATCTGCTATATTAGCAGGTCCTTTGCCTCTTCATTTTCTGCGATCCATTGCTTCCTTCTTAAGGCTGCTGTATGTTGTACCGTCCATCATGTCATCCAGTATCTGGAATCTCTTCCTTCCTCGCTTCCTTTTCCCTTCTACATAACCTTCTAAAACTGTTTTTATCAGTCCGTCATTCTATCTTAATATACGCCCAATCCAATTTCTTTTTCTTCTCTTTATTACATCTAGTAACTGCCTTTTCTCTCCCACTCTTCTCAGTACCTCTTCATTTTTTACTCTGTCCATCCAACTTATTCTTTCCATCTTCCGCCATATCCAGATCTCAAAAGCCTCCAGCCTTTCTTTGTCTTTTTCCCTCATAGTCCATGTTTCAGCGCCATATAGAGCAACACTCCATACAAAACATTATATGAGTCTCTTTCTGAGTTCTCTGTCCATACCGCTGCAGAAGATTCTCCTTTTCTTATAAAACGCCTCTTTTGCCATTGCTATACTTGTTTTAATTTCTGTGGTGCACTTCCAGTTGGTGTCTATCCTGCTTCCAAGATACTTAAAATTTTGCACCTGTTCTAGTGTTTCTCCATTCAGCACAATTTTTATTTCCTTATTTCCTCCTATTGCCAATACTTTTGTTTTATTTGTGTTAATTTTCATTCCATATTTTTCTCCGTTAGTTGTAATTCTTTTTCCCCTGTGGCTAGAAGGACCATGTCATCAGCAAATCTCAAGCACCCTACTCTTCTTCCTCCAATTTCTACTCCTTTGTCATCTAATGAGCATTGGTCAATCATATTTTCCAAGTATAGGTTGAAAAGAGTAGGTGATAAACAGCATCCTTGTCTTACTCCTTTCCCTAGTCTGATCCAGTTTGTACTTTCTCCTCTCACTTTAACTGAAACTTTTTGATTAAGGTACACTGAGTTTATAAGTCTTCTGGTTTTCCAGTACACTCTCTTTTCCCTCATAATAGTCGCCAGCTTGTCCCAAACCACATTGTCAAATCGATGAAGCACATATATAGGTCTCTTCCTTTTTCAATAAACCTTTCTCCCAAGAGTCGTAGGAGCCCTATTGCATTTCTGGTGCCCGTATTCCGTCTAAAGCCAAACTGCTCCTCGCCGAGATTCTCCTCTATTCCTTTTTCAAGTCTTTTATTAATTATTCTTAACATCACTTTGGCTGCATGTGAAATGAGACTGATTGTCCTGTGCTCGCTGCATTTCTTGGTTCCTTGTTTTTTCGGTAATGGAATCATTACTGTTGTCAAAAAGTCCTCAGGCCATTCACCACTGTCATATATTTTATTACATAACCTCAATATTTCTCTTATTCCACTGTGGTTCAAGCATTTTAGTAGTTCTCCCGGTATTGTATCTGTACCTACTGCTTTGCCATTTTTCATTGCAGCAATGGCAGACTTTACTTCTTCCATTATGATGGCCGGTCCTTTCTGTTCATCACTTACACTGTTGTGTGATTCAAGTTCCAGAGTTTCTGGTTTGCTATTTGTGTCATATAGCTCTTTCATATATTCTTCCCATCTCTGGAGGACATCGTCACGATCTTTATACACTACCTCTTCGTCTTTACTCAAAATTTCCGTAGTAGCACTTCCTGTTCTGTTTTGTTCCCATGTCATAGTCTGTTGTATAGTAAGTCGTATCTCCCCTTCCTGTCCAGTTCTTCAATTTCATCACATTCCTCTTTTAGCCATTTTTTCCAAGCCTACTCTGTTTCTCTTCGCAGTTGGTTATTCAACCTTCTGTATATCTTTCTTGCATCTTCAGTGTTCTTGTTTTTCAATTTTCTTCTCTCCTCCATCTTGGAAATCATTTCTTGTGTGACCCATGGTTTTTTTGACCTTTTCCCTTTTACATATCCTATATTTTGCTGTCCTGCTTTAATGATTCCTTCTTTCAGCATATTCCAGTACTCGTTGGCATTATCAGGTGCTTCTTTGTCTCGTAATGTGTTTAGAAAGTCCCGAGACAGCATTTCTGTAATTTGTTCTTTGTTGGACCTTATCTTCTCTAGATCCCATTTCTTCATCATTGTCGCCTTTTTCAGTTTTTTCATTCTTATTTCTATTTCTGCCATAAGTAAGTTGTGGTCACTATTAATATCTGCACCTGGTAATGTGTGCACCTTCTTGATTCCATTCCTGTATCTTTCTTCTACCAGCATAAAATCAATTTGGTTTCTATATTTATCCACTGGTGATTTCCAAGTGTAGAGCCTCCTCTTATGGTTCTTGAACCATGTGTTTGCCACTATCAGCTGCCTTTCCCTGCAGAAGTCAATTAACCATTCACCTCTGTCATTTCTCTTTCCAAGACCATGACTGCCTACTATGTTTCCCTCTTTCCCTTCTCCCACAATGGCGTTCCAGTCTCCCATTACTATTTTGCAGCATTTTTTATTTTCGTCCATTATTCTCTCTATTACGTTGTACGTTTCCTCTACAATTTGGTCATCAAGTTCTGAAGTTGGCATATACACCTGGACAATCAGTAAATCTTTTTGTGCTCCTTTCAGCCTTACGCCAATAACCCGGTCATTTGCATAGTCTACATATTCCACACATTTAGCCAATTCCTTTGTCATAATCATCCCTACTCCATTAATTCCTTTTACTTCTCCTCCAGAGTAGTAGAATACATATTCATCTGACTGCAACTCTCCATGTCCATTCCATCTTACCTCAGCAACTCCTACGAGGTCCATATGATACTTTTCCATCTCTCTTTTCAGGTTTTCTAGTTTTCCTGCTTGTAGCAGAGTTCTGACATTCCAGGTACCAATTCTCGTTTTGATTTTTTGCCTCCTTTCAAGTTGTCCCCCCCGGAGATCCGAATGGGGGACTATTTTACCTCCGGACACTGATTTAACATGAGAGGAAGCCATTTTTTGTGCATAAAATGGAGACTGCATTATGCAGGGAAGATAATTTGCGGTGGTATTCCGTTGCCTTCCGCAGTTCTGGAGGCCGCCCCTAACATGGGATACAGACGCCTTTTGCAGCCGCCCGCTCCGGGTCAGACGCTGCATGAGAAGTATAGGTTGGAAAATGAAAGACCCCTAGCCCTCGAAACCTAATAGTGTCAGGGTCGGAAAAGAACAAGAGCTGGCCGAGGGTGGCCAGATAGGAGCCTGGCATAAGTAACTGGAAGCAATTCCAGGACTCAGCTCGGGGCCCCGTGGTCGCCAGCCACGTATCATTAGGTGTGACTCCCTGAGGTTACCAGCATCATCCACTCCATATCCCAAACAAATGACTTCAAGTATGAATGTGTGGATGTCTCTGGTCAGATCTATCAGTGAGGGAAACAGGAACTCTTTTCTTTTGTGTGGTAGTGTTGTGCCAAATTTCCTAAGCTTCTCCAGAGAGGTCTAACAAAGTGCTTACATTCTATTCAAAGCAATTCCATCAGTTTTTCTCCAAAACATCGGCAGTTAGAACCACTCCCACTTCCTTTAGGAAAAAAGAGTGGTTTTCTCGGTAAACAGCACTGTCTGGCCCTTTTGAACAGTTGAAAAAGTTTGTCTGTGAATCGCAGGATTTCCAGGGGTCATTGGCAATCTTCTACCCAAAATTAAAAAAAAAAAATGGATACCCACTGCAACAGCCACTGGCTGATGCCCCAGGATTCACATTCCTGGTCCAGACATTGTTGGTGGTGGTGGTGGTTAGTGGTTAGTGTTTAACGTCCCGTCGACAACGAGGTCATTAGAGACGGAGCGCAAGCTCGGGTTAGGGAAGGATTGCGAAGGAAATCGGCCGTGCCCTTTCAAAGGAACCATCCCGGCATTTGCCTGAAACGATTTAGGGAAACCACGGAAAACCTAAATCAGGATGGCTGGAGACGGGATAGGCATCGTTGTGGTAAGCGTGGTGTTCTTAAGAACACGTTTGGTACAGCTTTGGTTTTTGGTTACTGAGGAGGGATGCTAGTTTTGATTAGGGAATTTCTCCTTTAATTTAATTAAGCATTCAGCAGTGTTTTTCGTTTTGAACCATGGACTACTTTCCTATTAGTTCACGGCATCGTGGACGACATGCCATCAGCACTGGTGCTCCTTAGTTTCAGAATTTGTTCAAATATGCCGCTTTTCTAATTCCACGAGCTGATTGAAATTTGATTTCTTTCGTACAAGCAGGTTAATGGTTTCCAGTAATGAGCCTCGTGCAGAGCAAAGTTAAATTTTGCGTCTGCTCTGTCACAGTAACAGCGTTTAGCATTTAGCTCATAATGTTGTAGTAAGCTGAGTTTTTCCATCTCGGGAACAAATTGTCTTCCTTTATTACTGGAGTAAGAACCCTAGACTGCTAGACTGTCACGTGTGCACAAAGCGATGGTACCAGGTGCATGGTGCTTACAAAAGAATGAGAGAAATGAACCACAATTTATATAATCGTTTTCAAATATCGCGGAAATTAAGGAATGTATTAAATTTTTTGCGAAAGCTTTGACTATGACTTAAGCTCCTTTGTAGCACGACCTCTCACTCCATTGTGATACCGTAGCGGTAGAGGAAGTTTCATTCTTCTCTGTTACTATGAAGAGCTTGTCTACTTTGATATTAATGCAGGATTGTCCTCTCTTTTTGCATGAATTCCGAACTTTCCTGTAATTGTCTTTGAGATTATCCATGCCCGTGCTCCTTTGTCACCATTTAAACATGACTTCTACAAATGTGCAACCACACAAATTTGATTTTTAATCTAACGTCAGGTCATGCATTCCATGTAGGTTGTCAGTCTTCTTGATAAATTCACAGTCTTACTCAGAGTTGCCTTTCAAATGTTTCCGCTCCCCATGCACTCCCACATTTTCCTCCGACAGCTGTAGATTCAAGTCAATTTCTAATCAGATTTTATGCATAACGAATGTCTCTGAGAACTGCACTTCGTCGCCGAGTAGTGTATCTCTGTTACTGGGATCCAATCGTTGACCAACCTGACATTAGAGCTATGATTTAAAAACAGCATACCAGACAACCAGCACTGCACCCATGGTGGCTAAAAGTGAGGCGAAAGTTCCATTAATTATTTGCATCCTCAAGTCGATACGCGAAGGGCCATATCAAATTCCATGAAGTATGACAGCTTACGTTATTACTTTACATACTCTTTGGCGGTCCTCCGGAATTAAATGTCTCTTGCAAAATGAAGTCAGATTTTGACAAGTTTTTTTGGTAGCAGCAGTGGCTTTGCACTTCCAATTCCAATCAAAGATAAGAAGTAACATATTCGAGACTAGAGGATACTGTGCTAAGGAAAGAAAAGAACGCCGGTATTAATATTAGAGAGAATTCAATTCACAATTACTTTCTTAAGTTTCATAAACTGATAAGGTTTACGCATTATTGAGTTTCCTTGTAGGTAGTTCAAGTGCTATGAGGATTGAATCTGTCTATTAGACTCACTCTTGCCGGCAGAACAACATGAAGTAATAATAATCACGTCGAATATGATCTGCAGAACTGCTTACCTTCTGAGCTGTAAACACACACAAATAAAATGAAAAAAAGGGCTTCTTTTGATTGCAGTTTGACTTCGCACTGTGTAAGTTTTCTGCTGAAAGCGGTTTTTACGGTTAAGTTCTTGATCAGTTTAAATACAGATTCGAGAGACCTGTGAAATCAAACTTGAACATGGATTTGATTTAGCAACTGGGGAAGAAATGTAAATCGTTGATGTTTTAATTTAAATTTCTGATTATTGAGATTCGGTTCAAAAGCACAACATATAAAAGACTACTGTTGTCCTATAAATTAGCAGTGGTATACACGACCGCGATGTATGAAAAAAAATTGATCAATGCAAAGCCTAAACGCATCTAAATTAAAGAGAATGTGAAGTACTTATTACGTCTACAATAGTTAGCGAGGTACTCGGCGTGTGACGATGCGGTTCAGTGGTCGTCAGATAAGGAACATATGAGTGCAACTCTTGTGAACACACACACATTGTGTGCGTATTTACAGATAAATTAAAAGTTACATTGATCGCCATAGAGGTGCTTCAGTGTATTGTTAATAATGAAAGGTTCAAAATGGCTCTGAGCACTATGGGACTTAACTTCTGAGGTCATCAGTCCCCTAGAACTTAGAACTACTTAAACCTAACTAACCTAAGGACTTCACACACATCCATGCCCGAGGCAGGATTCGAACCTGCGACCGTAGCGGTCGCGCGGTTCCAGAATGTAGCGCCTAGAACCACTCGACCACCCCGGCCGGCCAATAATGAAAGGTATTCGCGAACTACGAATAAGGAAGCATCACAGCTTTACAGTTTATTAGAAAATGAAAATTTGTGTCAGACCGGGGCTCGAACCCGATTTTCCGCTTCATACGAGGGGTCGCCTCAACCGCCTTGGCTCTCCGAGCACGCTTATGGACAGATCCAAACTCCTATACGTCCCACTGTCTGTTACCCATATTGCTTACACACTTACGTGATTCACGCGTGCGAAAGACTTCTTCAGTTTTCGCAACAGATTGCCTTGGCTTTGGCATGAAATACGCTATTGCAGTGTCTACATGTGACAGTGTCTGTCAAGGTCGATGCAATGTTCCTTCGGACATACAGACTGCACCAATGCATTGGCAGTGATACTGTTGTAGTTACATTAATCAACCAATTTTAAGTTTTTTAATGTTAAAAGGACTACAATGGGTGATTATTAATGAGTTTTTTGTGCTGATTTTAAATGTTTCTACAGAAACTTTCTGTCAGCCACCGGTTGTGAGTAATCACAATAATAATATTTCTGGTAATTATACATTGGAGCAATTTTAAAACCTTACCTAGAATGCATTTTAACCAAATAAAATGTATGTGAAGCAGATTTTCGACTATGCTTTCTTTGAGGAAAATCTCTATTGAATGTATCTGTAGTCTGGCAACATACATACTTAAATGCGACTTGCAGAGTATCCACGTAGATGTAGACGTACACACATCAAAAAAAGTTTTGCATCACCTCGGTTCCGAGAGTTCCGGAATCTGTACAGGAAATTGGAATAGAGGTCATCATAAACATCAAATCCGCCCTTTTTATTGCTCATGAAAACCACACATATCTTGTTGTATCACCACACAGCGAGACCTACAGAGGTGGTGGTCCAGATTGCTCTACATACCGGTATCTCTAATACTCAGTAGCACGTCCTCTTGCATATATACATGCCTGTATTCGTCGTGGCATACTATTCACAAGTTCATCAAGGCAGTGTTGTCCCACTCCTCAACGGCGCTTAGGCGTGGATCTCTCAGAGTGGTTCGTGGGTCACGTCATCCATAAACAGCACTGTTCAATCGATCCCAGGCATGTTCGATAGGGTTCATGTCTGGAGAACATTCTGACCACTCTAGTCGAGCGATGTCGTTATCCTGAAGGAAGCCATTCAGAAGATGTGCACGATGAAGACGAATACCTCGCCAATATGCTGCCGATATGGCTGCACTATCTGTCGGAGACTGGCATTCACGAATCGAACAGCCGTTACGGCGCCTTCCACGACCACCAGCGGCTTACGCCGGCCCCACATAACGCCACCCCAAAACAGCAAGGAACCTCACCGTGCTGCAGTCGTTGGACAGAGTGTCTAAGGCGTTCGGTCTGACCGTGTTGCCTCCAAAGACGTCTCCGACGATTGTCTGGTTGAAGGCATATGCGACAGTCATCGGTGAAGAGAACATGATGCCAATCCTGAGCGGTCCATTCAGCATGTTGTTGGGCCCATCTGTACGGCGCCTGGTGTCGTGGTTGCAAAGATGGCCATCGTCATGGACGTCGGGAGTGAAGTTGCGCATCATGCAGCCTATTACGCACAGTTTGAGTCGTAATAGAACGTCCTGTTGCTGCACGAAAAGCATTATTCAACATGGCGGCGTTGCTGTCCGAGCCATAATCCGTAGGTAGTGGTCATCCACTGCAGTAGCGGTCCTTGGGCGGCCTGAGCGAGACATATCATCGACGGTTCCTGTCTCTCTGTATCTCCTCCATGTCCGAACAACACCGCTTTGGTTCAGTCCGAGACGCCTGGACACTTCCCTTGTTGAAAGCTCTTCCAGGCACAAATTAACAGTGCGGACGCAATCGAATCGCGGTGTTGACCGTCGAGACATCATTGAACTACAGACAACACGAGCCGTTTACCTCCTTTCTGGTGTAATGACGAACTGATCGGCTGTCGGACCCTTTCCGTCTAATAGGCGCATTTTATGCATAGTTGTTTACATCTTTGGGTGGTTTTAGTGACATTTTGAACAGTGGAAGGGGCTTTTTCTGTGATACAATATTCACAGTCAACGTCTATCTTCAGGATTTCTGGGAACTGGGGTGATGCAAAACTTGTTTTGATGTGTATATTGGTAGTTCATTCTCCCTGATAGCTTTTTTTACATTTCAGCAATGTGATCGTGGAAATGCTCGCCAGCTCGCCACGTTTGCTGCTGACAGCGCCGAGGTTCTCAGGGAACAAATCTAGATGGGAGTCCAACACGTGTATTTTCAACGACGTATTACATCCCATGATCTTGTAGTTCTCTATAAAGTCACGAACTAGTCCTCTGTATATAAAGTCACGAACTAGTTCTCTGTAATGGTTCAAATGGCTCTGAGCACTATGGGACTCAACTGCTGAGGTCATTAGTCCCCTAGAACTTAGAACTAGTTAAACCTAACTAACCTAAGGACATCACAAACATCCATGCCCGAGGCAGGATTCGAACCTGCGACCGTAGGGGTCTTGCGGTTCCAGACTGCAGCGCCTTTAACCGCACGGCCACTTCGGCCGGCTTCTCTGTAATATTCTGACCTGTAGTTTGAGGGACAAGTTCCCCTTATGAAACATAATGGTTAAGAAAACAAACTACTATCGAAAACTGACACTTGTCACTTCACAATGAAGAACACACAGTACTAGCTTCTTTAACTAAATAAAGCTTCTATTGCCTGGCAGCTAAGAGGGACACTTTTTGTCTGTAACAGATCTTCTTCTTATCTGTTGTTTGAGAAGACATTGGCGTGTGTGTGAAAGCCATTATTTTGAGGAACGGTTCATTGTTAAACACTGTCGCCATTCCTGAAGTCATTGCCAACAGTTGCTTAACGCAAGGATGGAACTGTTCACCCAATTAAATAAATTTGAAGTCTTTGATTCAGTGCGGTAATAAACATAAAAATAGTTTTTTATTATTACAAAAAGCTGATGCGTTATGGAACGCTTCTGACTTCATTTTTCTATGCCAATACATAAGAACCATCTGAAAGTATTTACTTAAAACTTTCATCGTTGACACGTGTTATTATGTCACTTGTTCACCTCGCTCGCACATTTGACAAGTCCATTTTCATGTTTTGTAAATCTACTGATATGTTTATGTTATAATCAAATCCGATACAAAGGTTTCATTTGTTGAACTAAGAATCAACATTACGGGAGACCCCTCCACTCAAATTTTCCAAACGTGACCCAACTCTTGAGAGCCTGGATCTCCTAAATCTGCTTGTTTATGTCAGGCGCCTACAAGAAGCTTAAACCTTCATGAGTAATAAAATATATGCTACTATTTGCTAAGACGATTGTCGCCCACAGCATACAGCACTGCAAATTATAAAGCAGGTGTATAAATCACAGTTTAATTCTTTACGGGAGATTTGTCGTTCCCCATTCACAGGAACCCGCTTGGGGGTATCACTGTCTACACAGCATTTCCAGCTTCTCAAATGGAGGCTTAATGAACACCATGTACATTGCACCCGTCTCCATCATCCATTGAAATGTATAAGTGGGCACTTTGTGGAATCCACTTATATGGTGCTCACAAAGCGCAGGATTTTCTGCGGCTTTGATTCCTGTTTCGCATCATTCATTGCGTGGCTAAGCTGCGCTGTTTTCTTTTCTTTTTCGCTTCGGAACGTCATTAATTATTTTTCAAATTTGCAGTGCCTCAGTGTCAATGCGCTACATTTCATAAATCGACTTACGACGTTCCTGCTACTGAAGGCCGTAAAAAAGGTTTCCATGCTTAACTATTGATGTAGATCGTGATATGTATACGAAAAGGAAGGAAGACTACAGTTTAACATCCCATTAATACAGTTTTCAAGCAGTAACATGGACACATGGAAGATCTCATACATGTGGTGGAGAAGGTTACATACGGGGTCTGAAAATAGTCACTCGACTCATTTTTGGTAATTGTCTTCGTCTCAAGGGATTACATTCTGTGCAAATAAAGATTGTATCTGCGGAACAATATACTTACCTACTAAGAATTTAACAAGGAGGTACGTCCATGGGTGTTGAATAAAGTCAGTGTTGTTTGTATTTTGATGTCCCTTCTAGTAGTGTATTCAGAAAAGTGGCCTTGCTTGTAGGGGAAGAAAGCCGTCATAAGGGCACGTCCCGGAAAAGACATTTTCGTGTTAGAATTCCTTTTTTTTTTTTTTTTTTTTTCGTTGTACATCCATCCTAGAGACATACAGGAAGAGTAGGTATTAGCATACTACATGAACTGTTTTCTTGAATGAAATTTTCAGTACATTCTCTTGATTAGGTCACTTTCAATTCTGATTCTTGGACTCATGGTCAGTGTTTGGTATTGTGATTCTTGGACTCATGGTTGGTGTTTCATTTCCCAGAAGACAATTTCCAATGTGTTGGCTTGCATCTCTCTTCATTGTTATGTTTACACGTAGCATCAACTGAGTTATCATGACCGACTTGGCGAGAACATAGCTATTTACTAATGCTCACCAGTGTAGTGTAGTGCAGTGTAAGAATGGACAGACAGACCTTTGATGTTCCTGATACGTTGGTACAAGATCAGTTGACGCGTGTGCTGTGGAAGGCTGTGAAATAGTGCACAATGGAAACATCACAGCATTTTGGATTCAATGTGACAGCGGGTTCATGTATCCATCAAAGCTGACAGAAATTAATAACAGCCTCTCATATCATCTTGTCCCTTCTTCTAGCCAACGTATTCTAAATATTCCTTTCTTCGCACGTTCTGCCAACGATCTACACATTTCTCATCTGATCAGTACACACACTTTTCAGCATTCTTCCGTAACATCACATGTCCAACAATTCGATTCTCTTCTTTTCCGGCTTTCCCACAGTCCATGCAATATAATGCTGTGTTTCAGATGTACACCAAGGGGAATTGTAATTGACTTCAGCTTCTGCCAGCTACGGATGCTCAAGAGAAGACAGGTGTGTAGCAGTAGTATTCCTAGTATGAGTCAGCAAGTAATGCCCGAAACATCAAAGAATCCTATCACTTAATGGACGACTACTGTAAGGAACTATTCAGGAACCGAATGAGTGCAGGAAAAATGGCGTGCATTAATTATAAAAGTGATTTTCAAAGGTAAAGGACAAAACCTAAAACCAAGAGTCATCTAGAGGCATGCTGCTCCAAAACACATCGTTCAGACGTTTAATATAATTATTAACGAGTAGACTTACCGTTCAAATAGATACCTAAGTACCGGAAAACCGATTTGGTTTCACGAAGGGAAGTAATACCCTACATGCTGTGAACTTCTTAATGGAGTAAGCTTAAGACATCCAGAAAAAAGTTGTTTTGTAGCCTTTACTGCCTATAGCAAACACTTCGACGTCATTAACAGAAAAACACCCATCCGAAAACTCAACCTGTAAGTTGAGGACGCACACCACATAACAAAACTACTTTAAGATATGTAGCCACATGCAAATATCTGATGGCACCACTCTATCTGTAAATTTAACGCAAAAAAAAATAGTGTACTAATGGAGACACAATCAGTCCGAATCTGTTCAACTTGATGGTAGCAGACATGACAACGATCATTATGGACAGCTCCACAACACTCATACTTTTCCAGATGTCATGGTAATGTGTTTAGAACTAGAAAAAGAATAGATACAGATCACATCAGGGGACCAGGAAAATGACCTACGAATACACCACAGAAAAACCAAAGACACGATTTTCGGAAGAGGTGGCAAACTCTCGCCATAATACACGCTGGCCTTTCAAACTACACCACTAGAAGGGACATCAAAATACAAATATCTCGTTGTTACTCTGCAAACAACACTGACTTTATTCACCACCCATGTGAAAGGAAGAGCAACACCAGAAATAAAAGGAATTTACAGCATCCAAAAGCCTCATAAACTCACAGTAAAAATGGAAAAGAGACACTACTTAAAACGTCCATTGCTGCAACAGCAATTTGTGAGATCCATATTATCTGAGAAAAACTAAACGTCAAAGATTTCGTAACATTCGAGAAAGTTAAATCCCGCTTTATGAAACGAATCCTGGGCGTCGGGATGACAGCGCCTTCTTTGCGAAAGAATCTTTCTTCATAGAGGACATCAGAATGCAGATGCTCCTGCCGAAGACCGAGGTCTACAAAATCACACGCCAAATGCTCATAAAAAAACACAACTATGTCCGTAATGACTTATACTCAACCGACCTCATAGTGACGGAAGAATGGAAACAGGCAAACTACCACCTCCGACACGTACTAACACGATACGCAACACATGGTATTCACCACATGTTCTGGCAAAACAAGATGTTGTAGAAGCCGAATAAAGACTGCGCGAATGAACCGTGCAACGAACGCCATGAAAAATGGCATGAAAAACAATGCAGAGGAAGACAGATGACAATGATAAAACTAGGACTAGAGTAAATGTAACTTAGTTTTGTAGATGCAGACTGATTACAAAATTAGTAACAAAGTTCTGGTTTGCCCGTCTTAAAAAAATGTCATTGGCAAATAGACAGCGGTCAAGTTGAGCGCTCTATGCCAGCCACTGTTCTGATCCGTGATGTATTATGTGAAGTCACTCATTAACGAGTTGAAGCTTCTAAGAGTCCAGAGATAAAAAGTATTATCTTTGCGTGTTCTAGTAACGAGCGAAAACTGTGACTGCAATTTAAGGGAACTCTGAATTACACACGGTATAGTCACACTAATATGTCACCCTGACAAAAGCTTGAATAACTACCTTCTGCCACGCAGACGTGCAGGAAGAGGATCATTAAGGTTCTGGGAGGTAGCGACAATGATATGGAGCCATGCTGACAGCAGTGATCAGATGTGCTAGATTTCTCAGCTGAGGATTCATGGTGTGAATAGTCAGACAGAGGTAGTCGCATAGATTCTCAATTGAGTTTAAAACCAGGGAGATCCGTCGCTAGGAGATTACGGTAAATTCATCCTGGTGTTCTTCAAATCACGCACGTACACTACCAGCTGTATAGGTGCTATCGTGCTGAGGAAAAATTTGGGTATGGGGGCGGGCAGGAGGACGGGACGTGGACGTGGTCGTGGTCCGTAACCCCCCAACAATAGATGCATACCAATGTTGATCCACTGTCTCTCCCCAGACCATGACGCTCTCTCCTCCGACCTGTACACTACCGGTTATTGTTGCAGGGCACACACTCCAATGACCATCAGTCCGATGCAGCATCAAAACGTGATTCGTCTGAAAAGGCCACGTGTCGCCACTCAGTGGACTTCCACTTAGACCAGGGATCTCCAAAATTTTTAGTCTGCGGGCCACATTGACTCCTCCACGAATTCATAAGGGCCAAGATCTACCTAGTGGGACTAAAGTACCCTATCACTCCATGATCACCGTAATGTAAGGCTAAAGGAAAGATGAAATCGCAAAAATCTAAGGTTGTGGGAATAGCTAGCACTGAAACTAACTATGATTTTTATTTAATTACATAATTTTGATTGGTGGACGTACCTGACCGAAATTCTGGCGTATTTTATTCTGGCGAATTTCACCAACAAAAAAGTATGTCACTGCACATTCTTCACGAAAGCGTCCTGCAAAGTTAACGAAATCTCAAAATCATTGTTAGCAACACTATTACTGCAAGACGTAACAGAGGTAGAGTATGTCAACGCATTGTTATTTCAAGCGGTGTAACAATAAGTTTGGTTATCTGGTCTTGTAGCGAGTAGCAGAGCCAATGTCGCGGTGTATTGGTCGCAATAGGCTTCGAAACTCAATTGTTGGCAGTACAGGTACCACGTCAAATATTTGGCGGGCCGGATACCGGGGATGTCTAGCCAGCTAACGCGGGCCGGTTTGCCGGCCCTCGCGGGCCGGTTTCGGCCCGCGGGCCGTAGTTTGGAGACCCCTGAGTTAGACGACAGGCGAGTAAATTCCAGCCTTCGTCCCCGGTGAACAGAGGTCAGCGTGGGTGCATGAACCTGGCGGTTGCTGCGGCGGCCTATATGCAGCAACGTTCGCTTCACAGTCATTGAGTGGGAAGCCCTTTCGTTCATCTGGGCGGTCAGTTACCCAAAATGGTTCAAATGGCTCTGAGCACTATGCGACTTAACTACTGAGGTCATCAGTCGCCTAGAACTTAGAACTAATTAAACCTAACTAACCTAAGGACAGCACACACATCCATGCCCGAGGCAGGATACGAACCTGCGACCGTAGCGGTCGCTCGGCTCCTGACTGTAGCGCCTAGAACCGCACGGCCATCAGTTACCCAATATTGCCAGCCTATTCTCCGCAGTCGCCGTTCATCCCTGTAATCTATAGACAGTGGTTGCTTCACAGTTGCCTCTGCACCTGTTTTGGATAGCGCCATTTTGCCACGCAAGGTATTAATTTAACCCTGGTGGCAAGCCAACAGTTTAAAAACCTAGACGCTTCGTAAATCCTTCCGTTCTTGGCCCGAGAAACAGTGATCGTGTCATTGTGAACGTTAGATAAATCACTCCGTTTCCGCATAACGAGAACGACTGCACTGTTTCCTGCATGCCCCCCCCCTCCCGACACGCTTCATATACCTTACACTGTTAGTACTGCCTCCTCCGCTTGCGAATGGTAATTCAACCTTAATGTCGAACATAGGGGGTAATGTGTATGGACTGCATGTAAACAAATTTTCCTTTCGAAAATAAAGTGTTTCCATTCAGTGATCGAATCTCATTTGGTGTCTCATAGTTACATAACAGATCTCACCATATTTATTCGTTTTAGTTCCTTTGTAAGTAGGCTGTTTAGGTTTTTATATTGGTAACGCCACATAGCGCTCTGTATGAAAATCACTGGCTGTGCTGTGTCCAGTCTGTGGCTGGTTGGCATTGTTGTAATACTCGCCATTGTAGTGTTGGGCAGCTGGACGTTTAACAGCACGTAGCGTTGCGCAGTTGGAGGTGAGCCGCCAGGAGTGGTGGATGTGGGGAGGGAAAGGGCGGAGTTTTGAGAGCGGATGACCTGGACGTGTGTCCATCAGAGACAGTAAATTTGTAAGACTGGATGTCATGAACTGCTATATATATTATGACTTTTGAACACTATTAAGGGCCGGCCGCGGTGGTCTAGCGGTTCTAGGCGCGCAGTCCGGAACCGCGCGACTGCTATGGTCGCAGGATCGAATCCTGCCTCGGGCATGGATGTGTGTGATGTCCTTAGGTTAGTTAGATGTAAGTAGTTCTAAGTTCTAGGGGACTGATGACCACAGATGTTAAGTCCCATAGTGCTCAGAACCATTTGAACCACTATTAAGATAAATACATTGTTTGTTCTCTATCAAAATCTTTCATTTGCTGACTATGCCTATCAGTAGTTAGTGCCTTCAGTAGTTAGAATTTTTTATTTAGCTGGCAGTATTGGCGCTCGCTGTATTGCAGTAGTTCGAGGAAGGAAGATTTTTGTGAGGTAAGTGACTCATGAAAGTTATAGGTTATTGTTAGTCAGGGCCATTCTTTTGTAGAGATTATTGAAAGTCAGATTGCATTGCGCTAAATATATTGTGTGTCAGTTTAGCGATTATCAGAATAAGTAAAGAGAGAAATGTCTGAGTACGTTCAGTTTTGCTCGGCTGTTCGAAAATCAAATAACGTACAGGTTTATCAGCACAGTCATTCATAATTTTTCTGAGGGGACGTTTCACCTTGTTTCATTATTTTGTCTTATTGACTCCTTATCATATGGAGTAATTTTTGCAAAATGGATCAAAAATAACGTTTAATAGTCGAGTGTTGTGGAGGTAACTGGAAGATGAGTCTTCCACTATTAATTTTTAGCAAAATTAATTGTCAATGAAGAGTATTGTGAATGTCACTCAGGCCCATGTACTTTTGAGTTTGATGAATGCTTCGTATCAGTGTTCTTCCGACAGCTACACTTGTAGGTTTCGTCGAGATAATGCATGGTGTTCCATTGGGAGCGGTACATAGTTTGAGATGTCGAAGCCTCGGTCTCTGTGGTATAGTTATATTGACGTATAGTTTTTGTTGCTCGTCCCCCGTGCAATATTCCACCCATGACATCGGTGTTTGTTGAAAGTTGATGAAAATTGGTTTGGTAAGATGTAGTGTGGGAGGGGGCATGGTGTTGTGAATGTTTGGGATTTGGGGCCGTTATTTCGAGTGGCGATTCTGCTGGTGTACTCGTATTTCGGACGGTTTACAATCGTAGTAAGCGTGTTTTAACTTTATTTATAGAGGAATATGTAGCAGAAAATGCAACTATTACGTCAGATGGGTTTGCTTCCTATAAAGGGTACGGCAGTAGGGGCTATGGTCACTTTTTTCCGGGGCGGGTGAAAGGAACGAAGGAACAGGATGAGTTTGTGTCTGCTTAGTGTATAGGAAGTTACCTTTTAAAATATAGGTTTCTGTTTTTATTACTTCTTTTTTTTAATTGGTTGAATATTTTGGTATTTATTAAGTTTGAACGCCTTTTTATTTATACTTTTTGTTATTTCCTTCATGAGAACCGATCCGTCTTTCATGGCAAATTTTGTGTTGGGAAATCATAACTCTTTGTCTTGTGGAAATTTTTCTTGTTGTGAAATATTCAGGATTTTTGTATGGGTATCGGCATTTAGAGCTATATAGATCAACTGAGTTTTTCGACGCCGAATTTGGTAAATTTTAACGATTTTTCACTATGTGTTTTGTTATTGTCGTTTTACCTTTCGTAGTGCTGTTTTGAAGTTTTATATCAGTACCGGTCCTTAAGTTGAGCAATATAGGCCAGCTGGTGATTTGATACCAGTTACAAGAAGGTGTCCTGTGACTGTGTGTTTTTTGCATTTCTGAAATAAAAAATCTGTCGTATTTCAGTAGTTGTTTCACTTTATATATTTTACTATTATCTCTGTCTTGCGGTTATTCAGAGTTTAGTCCGTTCCCGTCCAAAACCCGTATTTTCCAGCGGTAATTTCAATATTTACTGTTAAGAATTTATACGATTGCTTTATTGACGTTCCGTTTTCGCTCCAACGAAACTTAGGTTATTATTGGTTGCCATTTTGTAATCCTGTTTGTGTAGCATTTGAGGACTTGACATGACGTCATTGGTCAAAGTTGACGAGTGGTATTTTACGCTACTGTTTCTCGCTATATGCTGACAATAATTATACCTGTAATCAGAATAAATCTTTCGCTAACTGCCGTCGGCAATAGCGTCTTAAGAGGATACGGTACAAAATAATGAAAACACCTGTCCGTAGTTCTCGGACAGACGCCGAGAGGTGAATGCCGAACGGTGGTTGGGACACGGTGCACCAAGGAGTCGCACGGAGGCCGTTATCTTTTCCCGGAGGCCGGCTGGCGGAGATGGAGGCGCGTCGGATGAAAGGCTATCTCGGAGATCGTAAAATCGCCCCGTGCCGCACGGAACAACAGCCAAACGACCCCCGCCTCCGAAGGGGTTGTCCCGGCTCCGGGCCCGCGCGCGGCTCTGTCGGAATTAAACAGTCGCCACCAACTTGGCCGCTGATAAGGAGGCCCGGCGGTATCTGGGAGCGCGCGCTGTAAATTTTTAGTTGCTTCCCCAGCGCGTTGCCGGGCAACGTATTCATTTGTATGCGCGGTCCCGTATTTTTCCGTGGCGCTGCGAGTTTGTAGCGCCGAGGTCGCCGCGGCCGGGCCTGCCTCTGGGGGAGAAGCAGCGGCGGCCGCGGTCGCAGGTGAGGCGCTGCGCCGTGTCTCAGAGCCAGGGGGCGCTGCACGGGTCAGGGACGCCGCTGGCCTGGTGGTGCCGCAACTTGCCGTCGCTTGCTCCTAAAATTTAGGAGGGCGCCTCGCGGAAAAATGTTGCCCTCGCCCGCGCGCTCCGTCTTTTACAGCGCAACTTTAGGACCCAACTTCTGCGCTAGCGATACAGGTAGCCAAGGTGACAGGGCTCATCTCGCAGCAAATTGGTCGGGGTCAGTCGTGATGTCAGTTCAGCGTTGCTGATTCTGTTCCACTACTTGTGCCCATCATACGATTTCATAACAAAAATAACTTTGACAGCTTGTTCCATTACTCATTGTCGTACATTCACGAACCAAAAGGTGTGACATACAATGGGAGGCGGTTCTCATGACCAACATTTTCATTTTTCAAGTTTGTATTATATGTCACCCATTTTGGATCGTGAATGTATGAGTAAGGAACAAGCTTTAAAGATAATTTTTGCTATGAAATAGAAATCTCATGATGGGCAGAGCCCGAAACGTGTCATTTGGAATAAATGCACCAAAAAACTATTATCCGTTTGTTTGCGACTACTCAGCTTTTCTAAAATACAGTCACTTACAGCAGGAATTTTCCCCCAGTCTTTCTACATTTTGTTACCGACATCCAGCGAAATTACTTACCTTTTGACCAACAGCATCGCTAGAAAACAATGTGCTAGTACTGCGGACCCCTATATTATACGCTTTCTTCCGAGAGACCAGATGCCAAATTTGAGTCTGTTGTGCGTTCTCCAGTTTAATATACTGAACCCTACTGCTCAAGAATTACCAAGTCTCTCGCACATCTGTGCAGAAATTCGTTCTGAGCCTAGGTTGGTTATTAGTCGACAATGTGATACAATATCGAAAACCTTTGGGAAACCCAGGAAGGCGGAATTTGTGACAGTACAGCACGACTGAAGAGGTTGGATCTGGTGTTGTAGCGTTCCGTCAAAGGACAGACGCAGCCCTCCTAGAGTTTGTCAGGCCCACATGCAGGACGAGGCGGCGGAAGCTTGGCGGAATGGCTCAACAGTCAGCAAAGCAGGTAATAACGGAGACTGTGACCGAGTGCGTAAAACTGTCGTATATTCGAGTCGTACATACATGAACAGCAGTTTCTTTGTGGGAAGAAATTTTCGGATTGTGAAACAGAATAAGACGTCTCGAAGCTCTTTTAAAGGCCCCACCTTTGGTATAAATGCCATATCTGTGATACTTGAACTTTGGACACTATATTCGCTCCAAGTATACTGAATATATGTTTTTATTATTTTTATTTATTTATTTATTTGCTTATTGTAACTCAATAAATATTTATGAAACCGTGCTTCAACAGCATTCGAGGGTTCGAATGAAAGCCTTTGAGGAGTGCTTTCATTTGACCTCAGCATCATTACTGTTAACATTTAAACATTTATTAGAGTGGTCTAACATTACAGCTAATTTTCATAAAGAATATGACACATCAATGAAACATTACCTTATAAACTAGCAATAGCATTCACTAGACGTAGAGCAATTTCGGGATGAAGTGTGGAGATATTCATAATTTTTTTTCGGTTACTTCAATGCATTAGCGCCATCGAAAATCTGTTATTTATATAATAAAATAATTCGAAACGGCACACTGCACTATCTCACGCAGCTTTCGTCTACAGTTCTTGAAATACCAGGCGATGTAATGGAAATATCTTGCCCCATTTTGCTGGCGGTGTAGAGTATATTATTGTATTAATATTTTGTCCATGACTATGAGTGACTGTAATTTCATGCACATTCTGACTCAAGCACAAAACCTTTAAGCCGATCTCATGAGAGGTAGAAGTTTGATCACTTAAAAGACGTACTTGTAATACACGATTAATGCTTTTATGTCGACAATTTTGGTATGTGAGCAAGTGCATCTGAAGACAGAGCTCGTAGCCCTGAAATTGAATGTGCAACAAAGAACTTAAAAACCATCGTTGCAGCCAGAATCTAATTTATTAATGACTGCAAATCATAGCACTGATATTCTCCCATCATCCAATGCGATGCAAAGTCAAAGTACAAATTTCTGTTAGTGTTTCTCTCAGTGGAAGTTAATTCCTTTTGCGTTTTGTCTTACTCAACCTCCTGCAGGTTGTAGTTTCTGCTTGTCGGCTTATTTATTATTATTATAAAGATTATTCCTCTAAGAGAGCAATTGAACTTGAATTCATAATTTCGTCTCCGAACGTTTCTCTTCTTTGCTTCCCAAAAAAATCTTCATCCTCTCAGAATGTTCCTTCTTCCGTCCTGCTGTCCATTTTTTACCAGGCTGACGCGATGTTCTTTCCTCGAACTTCATACTTGTGATTTTATTCCGTCACTCAGTGCGGTCTTCGAGATGTTTTATGTTGATCTGCTGCAGATCCCTCTGGACTTCATTCAGCCATTCTGTGCCACATTTACTCTTTGTTATAACACTGAAAATTTTCCTTGCTCTTCTGGAGACTTCCATCCTGTAGATATGTGTATAAAATTTGGCTCTGCGTTTTCTGATTTCGTCTGTTACTGTGTTGGCCTTTATATAGACCTCGTTTTGTGGTCTCTTCATCCAAATGCCGTTTTTTTTTATTGCCCCGTAAATATTCCTGAGAATTTTTCTTTATTGCTTTTCAATTTCCCTACTTTTTGAATGAACATCAATCACTATTGTTTCAGCTACGTAGTTTGCTTCAGGAAGAATCACTGTTCTATAGTGCCTTAACTTTGCATTTCTTGTTGTAATGCGTCCATGTTAGCTTGTAGGCCTTCTGGAGCTTGGTGACTCTTTGTTCATTGGCGATTCGGTTTAATCCTGAGGACTGTATATTTTCTCCAAGGTATTTAAAATGGCACACCTGTGCAATTTTAGCATCTTTTGTTATTAAAGAGGATCTATTTTCTGGCTGTCTTTCCATATATTTGTTTTTTTTCATAAGATATCTGTAGTCCGGTTTCTTGTGAAATTTTATGTAGTTTTTCCACTGCGTGAATTGCTTCTGTTCTGTTATTGGGGATAATTGCAATATCGTCAGCGAAAGCAAGGCACTTGACTTTAATTCGGTTCTCTTTTTTGATACCAGTTTGGATGCCTTTGTATGAGATTCCTGTTCCCTGATGATCTTTTCTAGATCAATATTGAAAAGCATTGGGGATAGTCCGTCCCCATGTCGGACTCCATTTCTGATATCGAAGGGTTCTGATATATCGCCCACGAATTTCACTTTGGATGTTGTTACTGTAAGTGTCTGTTCTGTGATTTTTCGTGTCTTTCGGTCGATCCCAAATTCTTTTACGATCTTGAACAGGGTTCCACGGACCACTGAATCGTATGCTTTCCTGAAGTCGATGCATGTAATTACAGTGTTTCTGCATTTCCTCATTTGTAATATCGTCTTTGAGCACCAGATCTATTCCGTGCAGGCCGGCCGCGGTGGCCGTGCGGTTCTAGGCGCTCCAGTCCGGAGCCGCGCTGCTGCTACGGTCGCAGGTTCGAATCCTGCCTCGGGCGCAGGTGTGTGTGATGTCCTTAGGTTAGTTAGGTTTAAGTAGTTCTAAGTTCTAGGGGACTGATGACCACAGCAGTTGAGTCCCATAGTGCTCAGAGCCATTTTATTCCGTGCATGATCATCCTTTTATGAATCCGGCCTGGTATTCACCAATTAGTGGATATGCTTGGGATTCTATCCTGTTTAAAAGTGCTTTGGAACGGATTTTGTAATCGAGTGGGAGCAGGGAAATTCCTCTGTAATTGTTGATGTTGGTCATGTCGCCCTTTTAGTCTAGCGGATGAACTAGAGCGTATTTCCAGTCCTCTGGCATATGCTCCGTCATCCATGTGACTGATATTATATGTTGTAGTTTCTGCGTATGTATAGCATCATTTCGTTTCCAGAATTCAGCAATGATCCCATCTTCTCTTGGTGCTTTGTTATTTTTCAGCTGTTTCACTATCTCCATAATTTTCTCGAGACCCAGGGCATGTGAGACTGGGTGTGTGAATACTGGAGAAGAGAAGACAAGTTTTCCTTGGGGTGGTTCGCAGTTGAGGAGGGAACTGAAATATTGGGCTAAGATTTTGCAGTTATTTTTCGTATTAGTTTCCAAAGACCCATCGGGCTTTTTAAAGCACGATATAGGCCCTTGGTATCCCTGTAAGTCTTATAGAAATTTCTTGTATTATTTTTGATGAAATCTTGCTGGATTTCGCAGAGTCTGTTGTTGTCAATTCACCGTTTTTCTAATTATTTTTAAGGTCTGTTTTTGGGTTTTAAGAAAGTTCTCCCAATGGTCTTCAGTTTTATGGTTGCTAAGCCTTTTCCAACCAGTTATTAGGTTGTCAACTGCCTGCTCGCAAGTTGTGTGCCACCAGCGATGTTTCCTGGTGCAAGGGGGTTGGCTTAATTTGATGGCTTCCTGAATTTTCTCTGTTAGATTCTTCCATTCTGTTGATTTTTCCTGATTGATTTGCATGACGATTTTTTCTTTGTTTAGTTTCAGCTATTCCGGAATCTGGTTTGGTACTTTTGGGTGGCCTTTTTAGCATTCTGTTGGATTGGAATTTTGTTTTTATTTTGGGAAGATGATGATCTGATTCAAAGAAACCTTTGTGGGTTCTGACGTTTGGAACTTCTTTTATGTTTTCCATGGAATTTGCGACATGATCAATTTGGTATTCACCCTGTATAAGACACGGTGATCTCCACATGGTTAATTTAGTGCAGGTATTTCAAATCGGCTACTCATGATTGTAAGCCCGAAGTTTCTGCAGAAGGAGATTAGTTTTTCACCATTCTTGCTGGTACGTTTGTGTTTGGTATGGGGGTCAGCGGTACCTCTGAATTTTTTTCCTTGCCTAACTGTGCGTTAAAATCGCCTAATAAGATTTTCACATGGTGACTTCGTATTTTTTTTTTGTAGTTTCTTCCAGTTTTTCCCAGAAATTGTCCACTGTTTCAGGGTCGATTTTATTGTGGTGATTTGTGGGGGCGTGCACATTGGTAAAAATGTAGGCTTTATTAGCTGATTTTTACTGAAAGCAGGGAGACTTTTTCATTGGGAGATGTGAATTCAATAACTGAGTCGAGCACGGAAGTGTCTACTGTGAATCCAGTTCCGAAAAGTGGTAGTTTGTCTCTTACTTTTATGGCGGGTTTGCCCTTGTAGATTCTGTAATTTTCTGTGTTAACGAGTCCTTCATCCTTGAATCTTGTCTCTTGCAGTGCAGTGATTTTCACGTCAAATTTACCCACTGCAGTGGTGAGTTGCTTTAATTTTTCCTGTTTTAGTGACGATGTTCACATTAATTGTGCCAATAAAGTCTTTACGTTTCATTTTGAGAGTGTGAGAAGTCTCTGACAAGCTCCGATTCTTCTCCGTATGGTGTCCCTGATCCCGCAGAATCCAATGACCAGCTGAATCCAGTTTATCGACTGGTGTCTGGGGTAGTGACTTTGTGGTCGTATTTTCCATCATGTGTTCAAGTTGAAATTTTGGTTTTTGTGGTGATCTCTGTTGAGATCACAGGTATACTACTCGATTTTTGAGTTCGAGAAGGTTTTAGTGCAGCAGCCTCAACTAGAGGAACAGACACTGACCATTGGCCGCCAGATGCTGAACAGACACCATTGGGTTTGTGTCTTTTTGTTGGTTTTTGGTCCACCCTGGGTATTTCATTCCCCCAGTACCACCTATATCTAGGAAGCTTTCCCCTATCCACCAATCAGGGAGGTGCCCGTCGGGGTACCGACAACCCCACATGGACTTGTTGGCTTATTTACTTATTTGTTTTTTGCATTATGATGATTCGCTGTCTTGTTTGCAAGAGTGGCCCGTGGAGATGATTCTACAAACAGGATATTTTATCCGATTCCTAATACACCAAATAATAAATTAATTAATTAGGACTTCACGCCCATCAAAAATTTTAACATAAAATTTAAAGAAAAAAGAAGTGGAGATCTTGGAATGTCTCGTAACACACTACTCTTAAAGCTAAACTACAAGTATTCCTAAACTGCTACGTCAGTCACGCATTATCAAATGTGACTTCGTAATACTCAAGTCTAGTAGCGTCTGTTGGGTCTGGTACTATTTGACATACAGTATACTGCTACTGAAACTTCGCTTTCTGTTACTAAGTACACACAAATAAATTATTAAATTAGATGCTTTCAGATTTTTGCATTGATAGAGTACATACATATTGATTACAGAGTTCACAATAAGTACATATATTAAGCTATTGTTCATGCAGCTCAGGGTGGTAGGCCATGTTCTTCATTGTAGTCTTTCTTAGGATCTGCGTCTTGTAGAATTCGTGCAACTGTAACTCGAGACCACTCCTTAGTGATAGGGGCCGGCCGAAGTGGCCGTGCGGTTAAAGGCGCTGCAGTCTGGAACCGCAAGACCGCTACGGTCGCAGGTTCGAATCCTGCCTCGGGCATGGATGTTTGTGATGTCCTTAGGTTAGTTAGGTTTAACTAGTTCTAAGTTCTAGGGGACTAATGACCTCAGCAGTTGAGTCCCATAGTGCTCAGAGCCATTTGAACCATTTTTTTCCTTAGTGATAGCCAAATAAAGAGACAGGAGTTGGCATCAACAGGTTGTCAAGCACGTGCAGATGTCGACCACATAGCGGAATCTGAATTGGTGTGTCTGCTTCTTGTGGAGATAGTGCAATTCGACATATCTCTCACCAATTCCACTCTCTCCAGTCCATTGAGTGATACCCCGAAAGTGTCATCTTATAACTGAAAATACTTTGCCTCATGTCGTGCAGTCTGGTTTTTATGGTACCTTCTCAACTCTCTAATTGAAATTGGGGTTGCTATCCTATCAATTATGACACATTTCTGTATGTGAGACTAAACTCTTCATATTGTTATTGAACGCTGTCCTGCAGACGTCATAAGAGGGGCATTGCAGAATTACATTTTCTGGGGATCTGTGCACCACTTTCAGAAACGCTTGTGTTGTGCCCCTTAACCCTAAGCAGGTGTACTGGGTGTGAGCCATGTCCACAAGAAAATAAATCATACCGCAACTGCGGTTAATTTAATTCATCTTAATTCTTTCCTTGATGGTGGGGAAAATTTCACGCACTCTACACCCCCTATTCAGTTGTTTCTTAGTGACAGTATTAGTCCCCATTATTTGCTGCGTCTCAGTTGGGTTCCCAACCCGCAACCAGTAGCATGCTGCATTATATGTATCTGTGATATCCACAGGAAATAACCCTAATATGACAAGCAGTCACGCGATGGGAGTGGTCCTGATCAGCCTGTGGGGCACACGCCTCAGCACTCGCCGCAAAATTGTTCTGTATCGCTGATAACACAGCCGGTGAACCCACAAGCTAATGAGAAGATGGCATTGTCGTTGAGTCTCATGGCGGGCAGCTGAAGTTCGCAATTCGCAGTACAGGCTCAGGCTATCTTCTGCATTATGTCCTGCGCCTTTTGCTTAGTTTTAGCTTTAACCAATAAATTTCTTCCTCCATCTATCAATACACCCAAGTAACGTATTCTATTACTGCGAGACCATTCCAAGGTGATCGTAGGATTTCTTGTCGATGACAGGTGCCGTTTTATTAAACTATAAGTGGTCTTATGCGCAGCTATAGTTAATTTATTCCTGTTGCACCACATCAGCATCTGGGAGAGAACACACATTTCTGCTCCAACTTAGTCCTGGAGTCCTCGGAAATCACAACCATTGTGTCTTCGATGTAAGGCTCAACACCATCTACCACCTCCTCTTCCTCCACTAACTGAACAGTGGCTCTGTCGTGAGAGCTCAAAATATGGTGCCGAAACTGATCACTGAAGACAACATTTAGTTACTTTCGTTAACAACTTTTTCCCACAGGACCTCTTGCGGACTCTCGAATCTGTTGTTGAGCCGTGTTGTGGCTCACATTGGTGCCGTTGGTAGGTTGGCATCGAGTAATAGGAATAGTGGTGTCTCGTTTTCTTCTAGTGTTTAATGGCGCCACTACATTTGCTAGCATTTTGTGTCTGCGAGTGGCAGCAGCAGTGGTTATCAATATCTAGTACCGTGGTACTATCTTTGGAAGGACGTTAAGTGTTTTCCGGGTCGTAGTGTGTTGGGGAGTTCAGTTGGGACGGAGCAGCAGTGAGGTTTAGCACTGCGCGGACATGCTGGGACTGCTGGCGGCGTGCAGGCACTGCCAGATCAAGGGGCTGTGGTTGCGAGGGCCACAACCTCGTTGTCCACCAGACCCAGGACGTTTGAATTGAGTGAACATTAACCCAGTAGTGAAACCTCTAATATTTTGAGATCGCGCCGTTTGTTCGTGCGTTGCTGCTCGCACGGTGGCTGAGACGAAGAATGAGTGGAATGTTTGGAGTTGGCGACATTAGTTAGCCATTCTCTACTTCTTATTATTAACCATCGAATTTCTTGTGTTTATTGGTGAAGTTCAACCAGCGGGTTTTTTTCTGCCTAGAGGTCGCTAACGCCCCAGTTATCTGCCCTGGAAGTTAGCATATTTTCGCAGCAGTGTACCTTTCCTCGCCTTGCCGCTGCTGTCTGGTAAGGCGTGTAGTTCGACAGCCTCCTTGATTGTGGTCCGGATATGTTGTTCCTTTTGGACTACTTTGGCCGTAGTGGTTCGTTCTGCTTCTGTATGTTCTAAACACTGGATTCTCAAGACGCAGTACTGTCCGCCAGTTCCAGCTTGCCTGGGTTGTTCCATCGTTTTATTGGTTATCAGACGTTAGATAAATTTTGAAAGAATGTTGGTCTGCATTTAAACTGTCACTAGTTTCAGTTGCCATCCAGTTGAGTGAATACAGCTCTTTGCTGTCTGTCTCATTGGTTACGAAGTTGAGCGACTTTCGCAGGCTAATCCTTGCAGCACTGTCTGAGGCCCACTTCTCTCTTGGTTTGATCAGATTGTGACGACTGTTTCTTTTTTTATATTTTAAATTGGCGTTACTACTGTTGGGGCCTTCAGACAACAAGGAATTTGAATTTCTTGTCAATTGACATTCAGCTGTGAATGCAATTTGTTTTAAGAATTGTTAATTAGATATTGTCTCTTAATAGTGAAATTTTGATGATTGTCTTTTCTTAAAAAATATTTTAGTATCTCTTGCAGAAGTTCAACTGTTCTTAAGAACTTAGTATCCAGGCTTTCAGCCATCAAATTGCTTTTGAGTTATTACTATTGGGGCCTTCAGCTGACAAATAATTTGAATTTCTGGTTAATACGGCCTTCAGCCATGAGTGCAACTTGCTTAAGGTTATTTTTTATTAGACATTTTGTCTTAACAGTCAAATTTGATAATTGTTCCTTATTGTCAACCTTATTTGCAATTGGTTCCAAATAAAGTGTACGTGATGAAAAAAAGAAAAGAAAAGAAACTGAGCAACCAACAGTAACTGAGTAAGCCGCCGTCCACACCGAATCCTGCCCTTTCCCATGTTTCAGTCATATTTGTTGTCGGCAGCAGCTGTGGTCGGCCGATGAATGGCCTCGTTTTCCTGTCTGGAATGTTTTCGGTAACTGTTGAAGGCGCAAGTACATCCACATGTGCTATTCTTCCCGTACTCAACTGGAAAATTTCCTGTGTTAAACGTAGTTCGTAGTTTTCTAGAATCCACGTCGTTTTTAAGAGTCTTTCATGCTACTTCATTATCTGAAAGCTGGTAGAGAATCGGTTTTTTAAAATTTAGTTAACAAAACAGTCTAGGTCAAGCTCTTTTCTTATTTCGAACTACCCTTTTGAAGCCGGCCGGAGTGGCCAAGCGGTTCTAGGCGCTTCAGTCTGGAACCGCGCAACCGCTACAGTCGCAGGTTCGAATCCTGCCTCGGGCATGGATGTGTGTGGTGTCCTTAAGTCAGATTGGTTTAAGTAGTTTTAAGTCCTAGGGGACTGATGACCTCAGAAGTTAAGTCCCATAGTGCTCAGAGCCATTTGAACCAGTTTTGAACCCTTTTGGAGAGGTACGATAAATCAACACAGTTTCTGCTGGTTTGTTTCCAACTGCAGTTTCCTTTAGGTCTGCACTTTTTTCATTCTTCGAGAATGCTGTTTTTTCTCTTCTTGTGTCCACTTCCTTCGTGTTCTTAATTTTTTTCTGTCCCGAAAGGCTAACTTTTTTATCGATTCTTTAAAAACTGTTTTGCCTGTTTTTATGTCCAGGTCGACTCCAACGATTTCTATATGTCTTCCTACCTCTCTCAGGCACATGATTTTGGATTTTTAATCTTGTATTAAGTCAAAGATTTGTTTAGTTATTCCATCATTATTCCTGCTCCATATTAGTCCATAGAAATTCAGTCTCCTTTTTGTCATTACGTCTGTTAACTTTTCCGTATTTTAGTCTGTGCTCTAGTTCATCACTGTTTTCGGGTCCTAGTACTTCTTTTAGGATTCTTCTTTCATCTTTTTCTAACTTTTCGAGCTCTTTTTGTCCCTCTCGTAGTCAGTTTATGACTTTCTGCTGCATAGAGTGTTTCTGGTCTGACCACTGTTTTCTAGCATATAGGTTTCGTGTTGTAAGACAAATATTTCCAGTGTTTATATGTTTTGTAATTTTGTATTCCTTCTCCTTTTTATGTATTCTAGTCTCTATTGATATCTTTTCCTTCATGTTTTTCGATATCCAATCTCTTCATTGTTACAACTAATCCACTTTAGACATCGTATTGTCATTTATTTTCAAGCTTTTGAAGCTTTAAAAGTGTTTTATTAACTGTTATTACTGGTTTCGGCAGAATGAGACCATATTCATATTTAGCTCTAATGTACAGGACTACTACTCCCATTGGCATCGGCGCGTGTACGTCGTCCCAACATTAGTTGTAACAGTCCTGTAAATTTTACAGTTAATTCCGAAGATGGTCTGATTCTGCCGAAACCGGTAATAACAGTTTATAAAACGTACTCCAAATTGTTTTTTTTTCATTAAATAAACAAACAGATTATATATCATGCCACTTTAAACACTTTTAGTTAAATGCTCACTAGCGGCTAGGGCAAGAGGAAGGCGGGGAGGGGGAAGAATTAATGACTGATGTTCAAATACCTAGACCTCTGCCCCCCCCCCCCCCCCCCCCCCTCGCTAGGATCCGCACCTGGTAGTGAGTTGGCAGTGTTGTAAATCTCTCTCTTCACACCTGATGGTAGTGTTCAAGTGATGTGTATCAATAAAGCGAGAAATCTGTGTATCGCACGACGTCTACTCAGCCGGCGGGAACTCCTCGCCGGTTCCACGTGCTGTTTCCACGGCAACAGACATTGCCGCGGCAACACCGGCAAAGGAATAAAGGGCAGGGTCCTCCCATTCCAGGGTCCGCTCTCCTCCCACGCCGTAGCAGGCTCCTCCTTTTCTTCCCATATTACTCACCGAGCGTATTATAACCGTAATAAAATAAATTTATGAACTCGGGTTTTATTATTACATTTTCCTAATTATAATTAACAAAGCCCCGGTAATATTTATATACAGCGTAATGAAATGTATTCTTTGCTAATTTAAATCGACTGTACGCGGCGGCGGCCGCTCGCGGAATGTTCCTCAGCCCCCACCCACCCCCGCACTCTCCCCCTCAACGCATCTGGTAGCGGTGGCGGCTCCACAGCCATCCGGTGCTCTTTCTCTCTCTCTCTCTCTCTCTCTCGCTTCCCATCTTATCCTATTATTAGCAATTAGCCAACTAAACTACTCTTTGCATATCAAATCAGGAAGCGAGAGGAAAAGAGAGAGGGGAGGGAGGAAGCGACGGCCTCTCTAAACGAATTGTACGGGACAGAGACAGGGAGGCGGCGCCGCACCACCCGCGCCCGCGGGGGCGGTTGGGGGCGGTGGGGGGGGGCGGTGGCGACTGAGGCGGCGGAGGCGGCCTCTGCAGGAGGAGGAGGAGGAGGAGGGGGATGAGGAGGAGGCTGCGGGGAAGTTATTTGCTACGGCAGTTTGCATGAAGTCTGCTGCCCGGAATGGTAGACTGGGGAGCCATTGATACGTGGAGAAATATACATTAATATAAATGGTTATCATTCGCAGGCGCATTCTCTCTCTCTCTGCCCCTCGCTGACGCCACACTGCGTTCCTGCGCCAGATCCACACGTACGAAAGTGTAAGCTGCTCGCTCACACTCAGACACACACACACACACACACACACGCACACACACACACACACACACACGTACGCACGTAGAATTGCCACGACGTAGTCTGAATGACCGAACTCGCAGGCAGGCCGTGGGGCTGATAATCGCAGAACTCATCACCCTCTCTCGAACACCATTCTAGTTACTTTCGGAATGGATGTGAACCTCAACCGGAGCAGAATCCTACCCACAGACGGTGTACGGCTAAGCGCTTTTAGGAAAGAGTGTGCAAATACTCGAATACTGTGTAGTCATATTCTTGTGCTTGATGATGGTTGAACGTGACACAGTGAAAACGTACATGGTGTGCGGCACAACCAACTCCGAAAAAGTGACTAATACACCACCCAGGTGTGACGTCGATCTTGATTCGATGACACCATATGCCACCGGGGCATAATAGGTGTTATGATAATGGATTCAACGTCTTCCGCCCAACAAATAGCGTAGAGGCATAGAAAAAACGGCGCCATCTATGTCTACATCTACATCTACATACATACTCCGCAATCCACCATACGGTGCGTGGCGGATGGTATCTCGTACCACAACTAGCATCTTCTCTCCATGTTCCACTCCCAAACAGAACGAGGGAAAAATGACTGCCTATATGTCTCTGTACGAGCCCTAATCTCTCTTATCTTATCTTTGTGATCTTTCCGCGAAATGTAAGTTAGCGGCAGTAAAATTGTACTGCAGTCAGTCTCAAATGCTGGTTCTCTACTCAGTAGCTATTCACGAAAAGAACGCCTCCTTTCCTCTAGAGACTCCCATCCGACTTCCTGAAGCATTTCCGTAACACTCGCGTTATTATCAAACCTACCAGTAACAAATCTAGCAGCCCGCCTCTGAATTGCTTCTATGTCCTCCCTGAATCCGACCTGATAGGGATCCCAAACGCTCGAGCAGTACTCAAGAATAGGTCGTATTAGCGTTTTACAAACGGTTTCTTTTATAGATGAACCACATCTTCCCAAAATTCTACCAATGAACCGAAGACGACTATCCGCCTTCCCCACAACTGCCATTACATGCTTGTCCCACTTCATATCGCTCTGCAATGTTACACCCGAATATTTAATCGGCGTGACTGTGTGAAGCGCTACACTACTAATGGAGTATTCAAACAGTACAGGATTCTTTTTCCGATTCATCTGCATTAATTTACATTTATCTATATTTAGAGGTAGCTGCCATTATTTACACCAATCACAAATCCTGTCCAAGTCATCTTGTATCCTCCTACAGTCACTCAACGACGACACCTTCCCGTACACCACAGCATCATCAGCAAACAGCCGCACATTGCTATCCACCCTATCCAAAAGATCATTTATGTAGATAGAAAACAACAGCGGACCTACCACACTTCCCTGGGGCACTCCAGATGATACCCTCACCTCCGATGGACACTCACCATCGAGGACAACGTACTGGGTTCTATTACTTAAGAAGTCTTCGAGCCACTCACATACTTGGGAACGAATCCCGTATGCTCGTACCTTAGTTAGGAGTCTGCAGTGGGGCACCGAGTCAAACGCTTTCCGGGAGTCAAGGAATATGGCATCCGTCTGACCCCCTTCATCCATGGTTCGCAAGATATCATGTGCAAAAAGGGCGAGTTGCGCTTCTCAGGAGCGATGCTTTCTAAAGCCGTGCTGATGCATGGACAGCAACTTCTCTGTCTCAAGGAAATTCATTATATTCCAACTGAGAATATGTTCGAGAATCCTGCAACAAACCGATGTTAAGGATATTGGTCTGTAATTTTGAGGATCACCCTTCACCTGCGCTTTTTTTCCACTCGCTCGGGACTTTACGTTGGGCAAAAGATTCGCAGTAAATGCAAATGTCTACCGTTTAATAGGGGACGCTCACTGCCAGAAGGCTCAGTGCGATGCAAACGTGTGAAGCAAGCAGGCGACAATGTCAAAGAGGCACACTCGTGATTCCTACAACCAACTGAGCGAGTTTGAAAGCGATCAAACAGTGGCGTTTCGAGTGGCGTCCGTCGTGCAAAGATTCTGGTATCCGTGGTCAGGCGAACATTCTCATACCTATAGACGAGGTTCTGGACGTCCACGCAGCACAGACGCTCGCCAGGATCGTCATAGTGTAAGGGCATTGTACAGCCACCATAGCACAGATAAGAGGGCTTGGAGCCGAGATGTATCGAAACGAACTGTTGCGAACCGATTATTAGCGGTGGGACTAGAGACACGCCACCTATAGTGCGTCTTCCACTCACGCCACATCATGAACGTGCATGGCTCGATTGATGGCGTCAGAGGAGCACTTGGGAGATGGAATGGTTCGCAGTGGTCTTCAGCGATGAAAGCAAATTCTGCCTGCACGCAAGTGACGGTCGTTCGCGCCTACGGTGTAGACTTGGAGAGCTGCGTTTCGTAGAGTGCATTCTTCCACCCCAGGCCTTATGGTCTGAAACTCAACGCGCTCTGCAAGGCGTGCAGCAACTGGCGTGGCCACCAGCACTATCTCCAGACTTCCCTCCAATGGAGTTCGCATGTGATTTGATGGGACGAGAAGTGACTGGTTTAACTTGTCAAAGAATATCACTCAGAGAACTGGGTGAGAAGGTCGAGCAGAGGTGGGTCAGCATATACACTACTGGCTATTGGAATTGCTGCGCCACGAAGATAATGTGCTACAGACGCGAAATTTAACCGACAAGAAGAAGATTCTGTGACATGCAAATGATTAGCTTTTCAGAGCATTCACACAAGGTTGGCGCCGGTGGCGACACCTACAACGTGCTCACATGAGGAAAGTATCCAACCGATTTCTCATTCACAAACAGCAGTTGACCGACGTTGCCTGGTGAAACGTTGTTGTTATGCCTTGTGTAAGGAGGAGAAATGCGTACCATCACGTTTCCTACTTTGATAAAGGTCGGATTGTAGCCTATCGTGATTGCGGTTTATGGTATCGCGACATTGCTGGTCGCTTTGGTCGAGATCCAATGACTGTTAGCAGAATATGGAATCGGTGGGTTCAGGAGGATCGTGCAGCCACGTCTCGATCCCTGAGTCAACAAATGGGGACCTTTGCAAGACAACAACCATCTGCACGAACAGTTCGACGACGTTTGCAGCAGCATGGACTATCAGCTCGGAGACCATGGCTGCGGTTACCCTTGATGCTGCAACACAGACAGGAGCGCCTGCGATGGTGTACTCAACGACGAACCTGGGTGCACGAATGGCAAAACGTTACTTTTCGGATGAATCCAGGTTCTGTTTACAGCATCATGATGGTCGCATCTGTGTTTGGCGACTTCGCGGTGTACGCACATTGGAAGCGTGTATTCGTCATCGCCATACTGGCGTTTCACCCGGCGTGATGGTATGGGGTGCCACTGGTTACACGTCTCGGTCACCTCTTGTTCGCATTGACGGCAGTTTGAAGAGTGGACGTTACATTTCAGATGTGTTACGCCCGTGGCTCTACCCTTCATTCGATCCCTGCGAAGCCCTGCAGGATAATGCACGACCGCATGTAGCAGGTCCTGTACGGGCCTTTGTGGATACAGAAAATGTTCGACTGCTGCCCTGGCTAGCACATTCTTCAGATCTCTCACTAATTGAAAACGTCTGGTCAATGGTGGTCGAGCAACTGGCTCGTCACAATACGCCAGTCACTACTCTTGATGAACTGTGGTATCGTGTTGAAACTGTAAGGGCAGCTGTACCTGTACATGCCATCCAAGCTCTGTTTGACCCAATGCCCAGGCGTATCAAGGCCGTTATTACGGTCAGAGGTGGTTGTTCTGGGTACTGATTTCTCAGGATCTATGCACGAAAATTGCGTGAAAATGTAATCACATGTCAGTTCTAGTATAATATATCTGTCCAATGAATACCCTTTTACCATCTGCATTTCTTCTTAGTGTAGCAATTTTAATGGCCAGGAGTGTACCAGGACAATATTCGCCATCTGTACGATCGGTTGGATGCCAGATCAGCGCCTGCATGACACGTGTGGAGGCTACACCACGTGTTTCAGCACGTGTCGACACCTGGTAACTCAGAACCGCTTGTGCTACTGATCTGTAAACGTAATCATTTTATGTACTCGATATGCACTGTCGCAACAATAAATCTTGAGTAAATGGGAAAGCTCTACAAGTCCATTTTACTGCGATACGTTTCAGAAGCTTGCGTCGTGGGCTTATATCCGTCTCCACAAGAAATGCCATTCGCTCTCAGCAGCATCGGAAGAATCGGTATTGCTGTGGTGGCAAAATAACATCTCTACAATACGGTCTAATTTGTTGATTAGTTCAAATAAACTGATCGTAAAAGGCCATAAAATGAGGAACGTAAGAAAAGTTAAACTAAGAAAGCTTTATTTTCTTTTCGAATGGGCCAGCCAAGGCCTTCTGCTAATTTCAATTACTTATTCGTTTTTCTTTTCTTCCAGTACACTTTCATCTGTTCAGATCAGACAAATTTTTCACTCTCATACCTTCGAATATTTCATATTCCGTACTTTTTCCCTAAACACTTCTGTCAGTTGTTTGTCCTACTTTTTTTCCTAAATCCTTTTTTATACAGTGGATCCAACTCATTGACATTTGTCTCACAAATATGTGAAGTATTTTTTGGCTAGTCTACTACCTAGCATTCAATATAAATGGCCACACAGTATCCACTTTTATTTTTCTCCTTACTTCTTATATGTATTTCGTTTCCGATCAACTGCATCGTTATTTTGCAATATCCATCGTTCCTTAATTCCTTCTGCGTAATACGCGCACCCGTGGTCTAGGGGAGTTTATTGTATTTTAATTAATTAATTTATTTTTTTAAGATATTTGGTTTAATAAAATTCTCTGCCTCTTATTTATTTCTGGTATTTTTAGTTATGATTTCTAGATGTTTATAGTTAGGTACCGCACTGTCATGCCACACTGCACCTCCGATCGATCTACGTCACATGATATCTCTTGTCAAATCTTTTATAAATTGATAAATACACACCCTGAATGCGTATTTTTTCTTGAATTTGTTTATTGTACCATCGACGAACCAAACATTCACAACGGAGCTTAATAGCGTCGCACAACAATAGCAAAATCTCTCCAACATAAAACACGTCCGATCTCTGCAATCGCTTCACACCGAGTCCTCCTTTATGCCTCTTTGGTTACTTATTCCAGAGAGATGCGTCCGTAGCACGGAACGTCCAATTCTCGCAGGCAGTTTATACTACTCCCGGATTCATAATTCGCCGCAGCTAAACGCACAGAACATGTGGGCTATAACTGAAAACGTCTGATGATGAACTCTCGATTGGCAAAAGGTTACGATATAGTCTACCATTCAGATTTCCGGGAGGGTACTGCCAAGGTGGAGGTGACCACGAGAATAAGGCTGAATAAACAAAGAAAGGATAACGTTCTACGAGTCGAGGTGTGAAATGGCGGAAGTTGTAAAGTGGTAGGGTAGCTAGAAAATCTGAAAAGGGGAATGCAAAGGCTCAATCTAGATATAGTAGGGGTCAGTGAAGTGAAATGGAAAGAAGACAAAGATTTCTGGTCAGGTGAGTACAGGGCAATATCGACAGCAGTAGAAAATGGTATGACGGGAGTAGGATTCGTTATGAATAGGAAGATAGGACAGAGTGAGTTTTGCTGTCAACAGTTCAGCGATAGGGTTATTCTCATCGTGGTCGACGGCAAACCAGCAACAACAACGATAGTTGAGAAGTGTACATGCCGAAGTCGCATAGCGAAGATGAAGAGACTGAGAAGGCGTTTGAGAATATTAAATAGATAAGTAAATTCGTAAAGGGAGGTGAAAATCTAAAAGTCATAGGGACTAGAATCCGGCTGTAGGAGAAGGAGTAAAGCGTTGGGGGAAAAATATGGGTTTGGTGCTAGAAGAGAGAAAGAGAGTTCTGCAACAAATTTCAGTCAGTCAGGAAAACTAGCGAATGCTCTGTTCGAGAATAACGAGAGGCAGAGATGTATTTGGGAAAGGTCGGGAGATACGGGCAGATTTCAGTCGGAATACATCATGCTCAGACAGGGATTCCGAAATCAGATACTGAATAGTGAGGTGTACCCAGGACCAGATATAGACTCAGATCACAATTCAGTAGCGACGAAGAGTAGGCTGAAGTTTAAGAGACTAGTCAGGAAGAATCAATAAGCAAAGAAGTGGGCTACGGAAGTACTAAGGAATGAAAAAAAATTCTCTGAGGCTGTAGATACTGCTATCAAGAATAGCTCTGTAGGCAGTTCAGTTGAAGAGGAATGGGAATCTCTAAAAAGGGCAGTCACGGAAGTAGGAAATAAAAACATAGGCACAGGGTGCGCCAAATAAAAGTGGGCCGGTGAGCTGAGTTCCAGGTTACAAAGAAACAAAGCACAAGAAGGGAAATACAGTACCAATCTGACTGAAAGATACTGAAAATGACCACCGTTCTCCTGTTGGCAATTTCGGGCCCTGCCCAGCAAGCTGCTGAAGGCGGATCGAAGCTGGGCTGCCGGAATTGCCACAGTCTCATCCGCAATGTTCTGCTGCAGAATATGAGCGTTTCTGCGATACATGGCATACTTGAGACCTATCCACACATAGTAATCGCACACTCGCGAATGAGGTGACCGGAGTGGCTAGCCAGGGACGCGAACAGACAACTCTGCTAACGACTCTGTCAGGCGTGAACATTGTGTAAATATGCTCCAAGTTTTGGCATGCTATATGAACACAAAACTGGAGACGTTTAGGAACAACTGCTGTTTTTAATGCATGAACAACAGACACCCAGTAGGGATGCATGTGCAGATCCAAGTGGAGTATTCGTCCGCATGATCCGACGTGATATGCCGGTCTCATGCGACAGGCGTCGGAGTGATTTGGTAGAATTTTGAACCTTTTTCTAGTGAGTTTCAGCCACATTTTCTGGTGTGCGGGCACGCTTCGGAATGTTTTACTGACTTGTTCGAAACAGATCCTGTCTGACACTATTGTCTGACTAAGCGTCGCATGGCACAAGCTGTCACTTTGACACCATTAAAATTCTCAGCAAACAACTAACCACACCGTTTCTAAGATTTTGTTACCACGTAATTTTCTACAAGAGCCCCCGCTACTCCACTGTGAGCACTATCGTCACCTCCGCACTGCTCTACTTCCACTACGCTCTGAACCGACGTGGATCACTCGGCGGGCATTCACTTGCTGTTCGCGTCGCGTCACGGGGTGTAGTTATTTGCGTACACTCACGTCCAATCGCATCCACTCGTCCGGGCCAGTTTTATTTGTCCCACTATGTACAATGGGATCCTGCCGAACCGCAAGAAATGAGTAACAGTTATTGACGGGGAGATTGGAGAAGTGTGGAAATGGAAGGGTGGAGCGAGGTGGGGCCGGCCGCTGTGGCCGAGCAGTTCTAGGTGCATCAGCGCGGCACCACGCTGCTGCTGCGTTCGCAGGTTCTAATCCTGCCTCGGGCATGGGTATGTGTGATGTCCTTAGGTTAGTTAGGTTTAAGTGGTTCTAAGTCTAGAGGACTGATGACCTCATATGTTAAGTCCCATAGTGCTCAGAGCCATTTGGACCATTTGATTTGAGAGAGGTGGAGTGTTGTTGACTATGACTGATAGAAGTATTTGTCGGGGCGAATTTCTTTGTTGGGCAATGGCAGTTGCTTAATGATCCGCAGAAATGTAGATTTGGATGTCATGGCGCAGCAGGGATCCTGGATTGGTAGTTAGTGGGTGGATGTTAGGTGCTAGTGCTGTTTTCTTCCCAGTTAATGTATTTGAGTCAGGTTACTTGATTTTAAGCATACATTCCAAGACTCTTAAGGTATGGCGGTGTCATTGATTATTTGATTCTGCGGTTAAGCTGAGATCATTCGTTCCTCCCCCTTACGGGCAAAAGTATGTGTGTTTAGACGTGCAGTTACTGTGTGTTTGACGGGAAAACACACACACACACACACACACACACACACACACATATATATATATATATATATATATATATATATATATATATATATATATATATATAAGAGAGAGAGAGATTACAACGTAATCAAAAGTTGGTTAAAATACCGTTAATAAATACTGAAGTCAACTGAGTGAGCTGCAATGGTAATATAGATGTATAAGAACACTACGATGCTTTTGTTAAGATAAAGGAATTTCTTACAATGCTAAGTTTGCGAACAATTCGTGAAGCCGTGCAGACATCACCAACTCCACTGGGGAAACACGTAATTTTTTTGGTTTGTACAATTATTATGTGTGTAAGTGCCCACGACCACACAGTGACTGTCGCTGCCTAATTTATACTGTCAAACATGTCAGCACAGAGTGGTGTTCTACTCGCAGGTAGATAATACGGCGTAAGAACATGCGGGCATGCTTGGACAGCGTAATGTAAGATACGGGCACTATAAAACATGAAATACGCCTCGACAGCCTAAAATAACGACAAGTTCTTGTCTCTATCTGTGTGGAAATTACAATACGGAGCGAAAGGAATGTGGGAAACGAAACATGTGAAGATTCGTGTCGGTATGGGATGCGTTCACGAATAACGTAGTATAACATCCCTAAAAATGTTTAGTCTTAATGAAAAAATGTTTTAATGATTGTTGATTATTACCTTTGGTTATTATTCAGATTTTTAGCTTTGCCGTAGTTAAAGTTCATTAATAGGAAATGCGGCTGATGTATTTTCATTGGGTTCGAGTCTATATACCTAATGTGCTATTTACTACCTTGCCACAAGATTATTTCGCTGTATCTTGTACAGAACTATTGCAGTTAAAAATACTTTCTGCCTTACCTTGTATAATAGCACTACTTTAAAATCAGGCCATAAAACACATCTGTTGTCTAGTCCTAACGCACTACTTCGTAGACAGACATTGTAACACAAATTCCATGTGAAATCTTCCACCCAAATTAAATGCCAAAAAGTTTGGATTGACTTCAGTTCTCATTTAGTCGATCTCATGCTATTTAACTGAGAAAATAATTGTAATGGCTCTTCTTTACACGCAGCCAGACCAGCAACACATAAAGTTATTTAAAGTCTACCTAGTTGGCAAAATCCATAAAACATTGGCTTCGCCAAGTCCGCCTAGAACTCTGAAGGAAAGTGTTAGTAGTTGTTGAGCTGATATGAGCGCTGCTGGACAGAAAAAGCCTTAAAATCGATTCTGGAACGTAATGTTGACGGTCTGGCACTGCTAGATTGTTTTGCTGTCGGCCTGCTATGAATGCTGAAATAATGCAGACATTTGACGCAGGACACACAAAATTATGGAATAAAGGCATGAAATAACGAGCTTTGAAGAGTTATATATTTTAAGGGTTAATTCATAACATTTACCATTACCAACCTGATACGTCTACGTAAGGTACGAGAACAAGAGCACTATGGAACAGGAGAGTCAACGAACAAAAGAAGAGGAGCGTACATCGTCCTCTCTCTCTCTCTCTCTCTCTCTCTCTCTCTCTCTCTCTCTCTCTCTCTCTCCCTCTTCCTCTCTACATGCAGTCTCAGATATATTTCGTCGAATTGCATTATATGACTCCGAATAGCAGGAATTCGTTAAGGAGAACGCTCGAGATAAGCGGGAAATCCGGGTTCTAGCCCTGGTCGGGAACAAATTTTATTTATCACTAATGGTTCAAAATGGTTCAAATGGCTCTGAGCACTATGGGACTCAACTGCTGAGGTCATCAGTTCCCTAGAACTTAGAACTAGTTAAACCTAACTAACCTAAGGACATCACAAACATCCATGCCCGAGGCAGGATTCGAACCTGCGGCCGTAGCGGTCTTGCGGTTCCAGACTGCAGCGCCTTTAACCGCACGGCCACTTCGGCCGGCTGTTTATCACTAATAAATTGTCGATCTTACGCCGAACATCTTAGCAATTTGTGAATCAATTTCATAGTAGTAAGAATAATGACTGTAAGAAGATACTGACAGGGACTTGGACGAATGTTTAGCTCTTCTAGTGACGAACAGTTTCTTCACCCAACAGAAATTGCTGTTCTTCGTGTACAGTCTACATGATTACTCAGAAATTCACAACTAAGCGCCTGACTGAGGGTTCATCGAGCCACCTTTAAGCCAATTTTCTACCGTTCTCTCGAAGATCGCGTGGGGAAACGAACAGAAATCTTTTCCTTGCGACCTCTGATTTCTCTCTTTTACTATGATGATCATTTCTCCCTATGTAGGTGGGCTCAAATAATGTGTTTCCACCCTCTCAGGTGAAAGATGGTGATTAGAATTTCGTGAGAAAAACGCCTTAGATTTAATGAATGCCACCCCAATTCGCATATCACATCCGCAGCACTCTCTATCTCTCTCCCTTATTTCCAGATGGTACAAAACTTGCTGCCTTTCTTTCAACTTTTTCGGTGTTGTCTGTCAGTCCTATGTGATGCGGATCCCACACCGCGCAGCAGTACTCCAGAAGAGGGCGTACAAGCGTAGTGTAAGTAATCTCTCTAGGAGACCTCTTACATTTTCTCTCTGCCGATAAATCGCAATCTCGACTTGGGTTCCCCATGACATTATCTATGTGATCACTCTAATTTACGTACTTCGTAATTGTAATCGATTAGTGTTTAGTTGAGTTTACACCCTTTAGATGTCTGTGATTTATCGTGTAACTGAAATTTAGTCTACCTTGTCCAGATGATTTCGCAGTTCGTTTTGATCATCTGATAACGTTACATGACGGTAAATGACAGCATCATCTGCAAACAATCTAAGGGGGCTGCTCAGATTGTCTCCTATATCGTTTACGTAGATTAGAAACAGCAAAGGGCTTATAAGACTTCCTTGGGGAACTCCAGACATTACTTCTTTTCTACTTGATGAGTTTCCAATTTCTCACAGTAAATTACGAATCCAGTCACACAACTGAGACGATACTACATAGGCAAGAAATATAATTTTTGGTTACTTGTGAGGAACGGTGACAGAAACTTTCTGGAAATCTAAAAATGTGGAATCACGGAATCAATTTGACGTCCCCTATCGACAGTAGTCATCACTTCGTGAGAATAAAGAGCTAGTACAAGAACGATATTTTCTGAATCAGTGTTGGCTACTTGTCAATAAATTCTTCGGGGTATTCGTAGTGCTCGGGCACATATATTTCCCGAAACTCTACTGCCAATCGACATTAGCGACATGGGTTTGTAATTCAGCGGATTATTCCTATTTCCCTTCTTGGGTACTGCGTGACTTGTGCAACTTTCCAGTCTTTGGATACGGATCCTCCTACGAGCCAGCGGTTCTATATGACTGCTAAGTATGGAGCTACTGTATCAGTATACTCTGGAAGGAACCCGACTGGTAGACAATTTGAACAGGAAACCTTGCCTTTCTTAAGCGTCTTAAGTTGCTTCGCCACACCTAGGATATCTACTTCTAAGTCACTCAGGTTGCCGGTTGTTCTTGATTCGAGTTATGGAATATTTACTTCGTCTTCTTTTGTGAAGGAATTTCAGTAAACCGTGTTTAGTAACTCTGCTTTAGTGTGACTGTCATCAGTAACAGTACCCTTCAGTTGAAACTTCCGGGCTGAGAGGCCGTGGTCGATGTATAAAATTTCCACCTGACGTTTCGTCTCCATCTACGGGAGACATCTTCTGAGGTCGTCCGGCTACTGCCACTGAGGCTCCAGATACTCTCGCATTTATAGAGCGCACAGAGGGCACCACAATTCGTCACGTGATGCCGACGGTATGCCTATGTTTGGAAGGCGTCATCATTCTCGATTAAGAGTAATCGATTGTCATTCTGCTGGCGCAACGTCGACATCCATATTTTGTCCAACTTTAAAACTTCCTCTTTCCTATCAAAAATATGGAATTTTGTACACCCCAGGTGTTGCTAGGGGATGTCGAGCGTCTTTTGCAGTTCTTAAATATTCCGTAATCTTCTTGGTGAGTCTGAAGATTGTTTCGATCCCATACTTGGCCAGCACTTTCCCGATACGGTTCGTGATCTTATTGATGAACGGTAGGAAAACTTTTCCAGTAGGTGACCGTTGTTGCTCTGGACGTCTGGGTTATTTTCTTCTTTGATGGAGGGCTCGATCAATTTCCTTGCTGGTATATCCATTTTTCATAAAGGCTGACCGTAGGTGATTCAGTTCATCTTGTAAGTAAGCCGACTCGCAGATTTTGTTGGCTCTGTCCACCAAGGTTTTCATGACACCTCTTTTTTGCCTAGGATGATGGTTAGATTCCTTGTGGAGGTATCGATCCGTGTGAGTGTTCTTTCTGTATACCTTGTGGCCCAGCATCCCATCCACCCGTTTAACTACCGACACATCCAGGAAATTGAGTCGACCGTTGCTCTCTTTCTCCATCGTAAACTGTATCTTCGGGTTAATGCCGTTCAGGTGCACCAAGAATACATGCAACTCTTCTTTACCATGAGTCCACACTACAAATGTGTCATCAACATAGCGGTACCACTTAGCTGGATTTTTAATGGCAGTCTGCAGCGCTCGATGTTCGAAGATCTCCATAAATAAATTGGCAACAGCTTGGCTGAGAGGGCTTCCCATCGCCACCCCATAGATCTGTTCGTAAAACTCGTTGTTATACTGTAAATAAGGCAGTGTTTAAATAAAGCCACTATGGCAGCCGTAAAAATATCTGCTATATATGAAATAGCTTAGTTTAGAGGCACCATGGTAAACAATGATACTACATCAAAGCTTGCAAGAATATCACTCGGGCTGACGTTAATCTCCGTAAGTTTTTCCATACAATGCGCCGAGTTTGTAAGCTAACTGTCGTTTCTGCCTATGTGTGGTTGCGGCAAGCAGGCGAGATATCTGGCCACCTCTTGTGTTGGAGATCCTATGGCACTCACAATCGGTCTCAACGGAACCTGTTGTTTATGTACCTTTGCGAGTCCTAAAGTCTGGGTGGATAAGCTTCGGTTTTGCTGAGTTGTCAGCAGATGGAGACGAAACGTCAGGTGGAAATTTTATACATCGACCACGGCGTCTCATCCCGGAAGTTTCAACTGAAGACAACGCCGGACGTGAAAGCCTACATTGTATGAGTAACAGTACCATTTTTATCGCCCAGTGAAGGTACTGATTGCGTCTTGCCCCTGGTGTAATTTACATACGAGTAGAATCTCTCTGGTCTTTCTCCCAGATTTCGAGACAGAGTTTCGTTGTGGAAACTTTTGAAACCATCTCGTACTGAATTTCGCGCTAAATTTAGAGGTTCTGTAAAACTTAGGCAATCTTCGGGGTTTTGCGTTCTTTTCATTTTGTCATGCTGTTTTCGATGGTTCTTCTGTAGTGTTCTGGTCTGTTTTGTGTACTATACGGGATCAGTACTATCCCTCATTAATTTATTTGGAATCGGATATCTCGCAAAAGACTTGTGATCACAGTGCCCAATGAAACTGTACGTATCCAGTAGGTCAAACATCACAGAAACTGCAGTTTAGGTGACTGGAAGCGTGTAGTGTGAGCCGACGAGTAGCGATTTGGGCTCTTTCCAAATGATGCGAAGTTTCAGGCGTTTAGCCCGTAGTCAGTGGAGGCTGTAGTTAAAACTGGAGGTTGTTCTCTGATGTTTTGGGGTGATTCTCATATCATTCTCGGTGACCGACTGTTGCCCTTTCTCCTACGTCTTCACGATGAGCATGCTGTGACATTCCCTGTTTCCAGGATGGCAACAGCCGCATTGGCACGAGTGCACGCATACCTTCCCAGTCTCACGATTACTCAGGTACCCTGTTGCTACTCGACTAGCCTCATAAGTAATGCGGAATTAATTCCGTAGGAGCACGCCGCGCTTGAAGAAAGTTGTAGAATCTCATCCCCGCCGAACCTTTGCAATTATCAAGGCCAGAGTCGGGGTTGCTTGGTATGTCTCCTGAGGGTGACTAATTTTTTCGGTTGGTCCGCTTAGCAACGTCACGACGTCAGAAAATTGTTGCGAAAATCCGACAGATCTTTAGATGATCGACACTTGGCCCAGGGACTAACATTTGTCCTCAAATGTAGCACATATGAATCTTACTCCTTCAAATAGATGGAATTGTCCTGTGTTGTTCGATTAGGCAAGCGACGCTTTGTTACTGGATGCTGTAACATCCGTCAAATATTTAAGACTCTATTCAAAACTATGGAGCAATCACATAAAATTAGTTACAGGAAAGGCTAATGACAAATTCAGATTCAGGGGAAGAAATTAAAGGAAATGTACCTACCCACGAAAGAGGTAGCTTAAGAGTCGTTCGACCGAGTCTTGGATCTTGGGACAAATAGTACCAGTTAGGTTTAAAATATACATCTTCGTGACGCACGAACAAGTTGGGGAGTCTTTGGCGTTTGTCCTGTGTGGTGACGGGGGCTTTACACAGTTTTTTGAAAAGTAATTGCCTAACGGAATACTTTGTCAGTCATGCATCATCTTCTGCCTCGAAATGGGAGGTTTTTCTCTCACGGAACACACGATATTAGCAAATAAACTGAGTTTCTTTAATGTCTTAACGATTTTCTCTCCCTTTAAAACGGAAATTTGTGTCAGTTGCCAATAGCTTCTATTTCAAATAGTTTTTATTTTGTAACTGCCTTTTGATAATAATTCTTAATTTGAGTTCACTTATTATTTACTGGTGTGCAGTATAGTAACAATGTTAAGCACAGACTATTAAATACAGTATTTACAAGATTTTTCCCGACGAGAACTCTTTCAAATTTCAATATAAACTCTGTTCCTAGGTAAATGACCATGATGTCCCTTGGAAAAGTGTATCACATTTGAAAAAATCTTACCTTTCCGGAGTGATTTTCGAAATTCCAGAAAAAGTCCTGCAGCACATATAAATCGAATGCTATCGTATCAAAATGGAAAAAGATAATATATTAAACGTCTCTTACTGGGCTGGATAGAGGAGAAAGTATGAAAAGTGTTCCAAAGTAAAAGAGTCTACCGTAAACAACGTCCCTGTGGTAATATCTGACGGGCTGTGAAGAATCTATAAGACCAAAAATTGCATACTTCGTTTTTTGGCAAGTGCAGAAGCCAGCCGTTACCATTAAACAGGGTGTTACAGGAGGTGGGGTCAATATTCAGCAATATGACAGGAACGATTATTTGAAGCTTAAAACTTCATGTGGACACATTCCCTATTGAGGATGCTTTCCGAGATAGGAAACATATACATCGGTTTTTGTTTTCTGTATTTCTCGATACATTGTAAGGTTTACACATGTACAACAGTTGGTAAAAATTACAATACGTCTCAAGGAAAATGTATTAGGGGGGACACTGGAACAGAGCATTCCGTGTGGGCGGATTAGCCACACTGCCACGTTGGCGTATAGGTAGCAAAAGACCTGGTTTCTAGTCCTGGTCTTCGCAAAAATTTTAATTCTCTACTTCAGCTTCTTGCCATATTGAAGCTTACAACATGCGTTTATAGATAATCAATTGAAAAATACGTATTTCTGGCGAATTCATCTTCAAGCATTGTCATATACGTCACATGACAGCTGCTTTACAATTCACAAAAAATGTTCGATTATCTGCCACCAAATTAATCGCACATGTGCTTTATTGGGAGAACGTGTTTTGTTTCTCGTCTGAGTGCCTCTGTACGTTCCCTTACGAGGGCAGTAGCGTCTATGATACGACCAAGCGGTTCATCTCGCGTATTCACCCTGCATTCTATGCCTCAGACTTCATGCAACCCCATCAACTAAAATCTAAATGTCTAAAGTCAAGCGATCTTGGAGGCTAGATAATTGTACTACCACTCCTAACCCTGCGATCGGAGTTAGTGCGACAGATATATCTGGCAAAAAGTGGAGGGTTTCCGCCAACTGGAAGTACTTTGCAGTCCGCATGGCCAGAGGAACGTCCACAAGGTGTTCAACAAACGAAGATGTAAGCACACTGGACTCGCATTCGCGAGGATGGTGGTTCAAACCCGCGTCCGGCCAACTTGATTTAAGTTTTCCGTAATTTCCCTAAATCGCTTCAGACAAACGCCAGGATGGTTCTTTCGAAAGGGCACGGCCGACTTCCTTCCCTATCCTTCGCTAATCCTGTGGGATTGATGATCTCTCTGTTTGGTGCCTTCCCCCAAAACAACCAAACAACCAAAAGATGTACGTAATTCTGACCTGTAATTCGCTCTTCTAAAATTATTGGAGCTATCAACATGACACCTATCATGTCGCACCAAACAACGATCGAGAAACGAACTTGGAAATTGGTTTCCATTGTAGCAGGTGGATTTTCCAGCAATCGTCGGTGATTTTTACAAGTGTTGTTGATGACATTCCATCCAACTTCAACTTCATCAGTGAATACTGTTAATGGAAGCAAATGGCATTTTACCAATGACAAAATTCAAGTCGTGTGGCATTGCCGGCAGTTTCAAGGTTGTGGACACGCTGTATGTGAAATGGATACACGTTTTACGCATGTAATGATTGCTGTAAACGTTTTCATGGGATACGATACGTGCAGAAAGTCACTGCATTTGCTGGTAGTAGGACTACGCTGCACCATTTCAACAACGTCTTACCGTTCCTTCGCAGGTTGTTGAACAACACATTTAGAAGAAAAATGGGAACTTGGAAAAGTGTCTTTTCCATGCAGTGTGCTTAATTCTCTGGTAAACACTCTAGATGAGGTATTGGACCTGTCGGAAAGCCGCGACCTTATTGTTCGTTAGCAACAGGAGCATTACTAACACAGAAGCAATAAACATACACCGTATGTTCATATTCTTCTTTAATGTAGATTTGTGGCATTTTTGTCAGTGCGTGTACAAAGACATTTAAATGATGGTTCATTCGGATACTGTCAGTCACGACCACTACTCCACTCACAACGTTCCTTGGACAACTGTGCGTTCAGCGGGCTAGTTTAATGGCAGAGAAACATCCCGAACAAAGTGGCTGAAAGGAGCAAGGTAAGAAGGGCTAGAATAAAACGTCAGAGAGTTTGGGTCGACAAGACAAATACGTGCACTCCACTATATAAAAAAGTACACTAAATGTGTTCTACATCAGAAACCATTCAGAATAGGCCATATCTCCATAAGAAGATTTTTGCTTCAAATGAGCGCCCCTGCCTTATCACTGAATATTGGCTATTCCTCTTGGGATATTCTGTGTTAATGCGTTATGCGGTACTGAGTGAGCCAGAAAATAGAATAGTAATAACATAGCGCCTCCAATAATTACTACCTTTATTATTATTTGGGACCATGTCACGAAAGTGAAACATCGGTAAAGGAATCGATACCTCACCGTGATGTCTATGTCTAAATTATATATCAATATTTCCATTTATTTTCGTGTAAAGGACACCTTAAATAACAAAAGGCGGCCCGACGCTACAACTTCCTTCCGACATAGCATGTCGGCCCTTCTATGTTCGCTGAAACGTATTTTAAATGTCAATAATCTTATTATGCTAAATTGGAGACAATCGAATTTTAACACCTTTTCTAATGAACTACCGCTTTTACTTTCTACTTCATTTGGGAGCAATCATAATCGACAAGCTAAATAAAGTCGTAAAAAGGGAATGATTACCACCCTCATTCATAGGAATTTTTTTCCTAAATTGCCAGCGGTGAAGGGCTTCCATCGAAATTTTTCCCTTCTTTCGAAATGTTAATTGGCCAGTCATTCATTCGGAATTTGCATAATTAAATCAGCACATTCCTCGAACTGCCAGAAACTTGAGCGTCTAGTTACGAATACCTTTCGGTTGGGAAACTTCGAGGGAAGGGCGGGCTAACTTGATCGAAACTTCCATCCGAGCTTCGTCAAAGATTATTCACTGATTATCTTCCTCCTCTCCGCCGCCGATGTCATTAATAAGTCGCATGATTATTTATGAACTCGTCGCCACCGTCTGCGGTCTGTCGAGTTGAGCCGTTCCTCTCTCCAGAGAAATGCACGGCTCGGCTCGGACAGCGAAGCTGTACACCAACATACCAGCGCAGCGTCAAACAAGTTGTGTCTGTCTTCCGTTCACTAATAATTTCATCTGAAATTATTTTTACGGATCAGATCTGTTCAAATACTTTTCAATTTTTAAATTCTGTCTTTCTTTAGACATATCGGATTAAGCTTCGAGAAATTTACACATTAAAAAAAACTTGCTTTACGCTCTTTTATAGCTTGGTCCCTCAATAAAAAATTACAAACAACACGAAAACAATCGTGCAAGACTTTATGCAAGCCCCTGTCGACACTGCAAATTGTTAGATTATCGCACTACACACTATCTAGGTGACATGTTTCTTGAAGAACATGTGTACAACGATCAGCTTATCAATACAGTGCCGGCCGCTGTGGCCGAGCAGTTATTTCGCTTCAGTCCGGAACGGCGCTACTGCTACGGTTGCAGGTTCGAATCCTGCCTCGGGCATGGATGTGTGTAATGTCCTTAGGTTAGTTAGGTATAAGTAGTTCTAAATCTAGGGGTCTGATGCCTCAGATGTTAAATCCCTTAGTGCTTAGAGCCATTTGAACCATCAATACAATATGTGGTAGCGAAATGACGCTAAATACTGAGTACAACAAAAGCGAAAGTGGAAATGAAATATTATGCTACTAGCAGAAAATAACAATCTACTGCCGGGCGGTGTGGCCGAGCGGTTCTAGGCGCTACAGTGTGGAATCGCGCGACCGCTACGGTCGCAGGTTCAAGTCCTGCCTCGGGCATGGATGTGTGTGATGTCCTTAGGTTAGTTAGGTTTAAGTAGTTCTAAGTTCTAGGGGACTGATGACCTTAGAAGTTAAGTCCCATAGTGCTCAGAGCCATTTGATCCATTTAACAATCTACTCACTACGTTGCGACAGCAAAAAACATTACTTTTTGACAGTAACTATTAGTTCACACACGATCCAGTCACATTAATGTGACCACGGCCTGTGTGCGATGTCAACGTGCAAGAACCACTCACAAACGGCAGGTGGCAGCATTAGCAGTGGAGGGTATATAAAACGAGGTCGCGTTACGCTGAGAACAGTACAATCGTTGTCGTAATGTGGAAACGTAGCGACTTCTCTGACAGCCAAAAGGGCCGTATCATTGGCTTTCACACCAAGAATAGAAGCATATCAGAAATAGTTAACTTTGTAAAACGTTCGCGTGCCGCTGTGGTTAGGGTTTACCTTGCGTTATCGTGCGCCTTCCAAAACAAGAACCGAGGTAACTGTGGCACACCAAGGACCATGGATGACAGGGATGTTGGAAGGCTGCGGAGATGTGTTTGGGCGTATAGACGTGTGACTGTTGAGCAGATGACCGCCCAGATCAACCAAGGGGCTATCAACAGTGTCTCCTAAACAACCGTTCAACGAGCGTTTCAGCCAATTGGCCCTCCCTCGGGGATGGGTGTGTGTGTTTCTCCTTAGGATAATTTAGGTTAAGTAGTGTGTAAGCTTAGGGACTGATGACGTTAGCAGTTAAGTCCCATAAGATTTCACACACATTTGAACATTTTTTTTATTGGCCTCCATTTCAGGCGCCTGTTACGTGCACCCGTGCTAACTGCTGCTCATGGGTGATGAAGGCTAAAATTTGCACGTCAGTACCGAAACTGGGAATCCTCTGAATGACAACAGGTGACCTTTTCAGATGAATCACGCTTTACGTTCCATTGGACAGATGGCAATTTGAAACATACACCCAGTAATAATCGTCGGAGCAGTCAGCGTTGTGGTCTGGGGAATATTTTCGTGGCATTCTTTGGGTGAACTAGTGATCATGGAAGGCACAGTAGATCAACACAAGTATGCATCTATACCTGAAGATCATTTCCACCACTAAACGCGGTTTTCTTGCCTCAGCATGATAGCGTCTACCGGCAGCACAATGCAACGCGTCACACAACTCTCAATGTACCCGTATGGTTTGAAGACCACCAAAGGATGAGTCTACCGAGATAAAGTAGTAACAGACGAAGCAGTACCACAGTAGCCGTGCCACTTAAGTGACGCATCAGGTCGTTTCACCAACGATTTGAACCGCTCCAGAAGGTCTGTCCCAGTGACTCAATCAAGACCCTAAGCAAGTGGATTCGGATCTGTCTCATAAACTACGCGCGTCGTGTAGGGAAACTCCTTGACGTTATTTGAGAAAATTGTTTGTTTTTGGGGTTATAAACGTATTTGGTGAAGAGACATATCTATGTTCCGTTCATTAGATATCGTCTTCCTAGAATACAATTTCAGAGGGATACAAGGTGACGTAGACAAAATTCCTGGTTGGCATGGTGAATAGCAGCTAGCTCAAAATGTGCAAAAATGTAAGTTATTGAGGATGTGTAGAGAGAACAAACGGTTAATGTTCGGATACAGCATTAACAGTGTCGTTAGCCGGCCGGTGTGGCCGAGAGATTCTAGGCGCCTCAGTCTGGAACCGCGCAACCGCTACGGTCGCAGGTTCGAATCCTGCCTCGGGCATGGATGTGTGTGATGTCCCTGATTTAGTTAAGTTTAAGTAGTTCTATGTTCTAGGGAACTGATGACCTCAGATGTTAAGTCCAATAGCGCACGGAGCCATTTGAACAGTGTCGTGCTTCACACACTCACTTCATTTAAATACATGGGCGTAGCGTTGCAAAGCGATATGAAATGGAACGACGATGTGAGATTTGCGGTATTGAAGATGAGTGGTCGGTTTATTGGGAGAATTTTAGGAAAGTGTAATTCATCTGTAAAGGAAACCGCGTATAGAGCACTAGTGTGACCTACTCTTGAGTACTGCCCACGCGTTTGGGGTCCGCACCATGTCGGAGTAAAGAAAGACATCGACGCATTTCAGAGGACTGCTGCTAGATTTGTTACCGGTTTGCTCAGACAATAAGCATTAACTACGTAGATGCTTCGGGAACGCAAATGGTAATCTCTGGAGAGAAGGCGACGTTCTTTTCGAGTAACACTGCTGTGTTAGCAACTCTGTCCCGTTATTCGCTCTTCTAAAATGTAGAGAACTGGCATTTGAATCTGACTGCCCAATGATTCCACTATCACCAACATATATTGCGCGTAAGAACCCCGACTAGAAGATACAAGAAACTGGGGTTCATACGGAAGCACAGAGACAGTCATTATTCCCTCGCTGCATTTGCGAATGGAACAGAAAGGAGATGATTATAGTATTTCTGAGTACCCTCCTCCACACACACACACACACACACACACACACACACACACACACACACACTACTGTGGGTTGCGGAAGGTGAATTAGAAATGTAAATTCATTGGCATTTTCATACACATGGATATAATAAATGTACTTTCATAAAGCCCTTACTGCCCTAGATCCGGTGACATTGGAAAAATTCTAATTATACTCGCAGATACCTTCAATTTTCTTCTAATAAGAATTTCAACAATGCTAGGCATAGGTTAGTGAAAAGGAAAGCTATTCTGAATGCTGTAGTAAGCAAGTGTCGAAAATCTTATGTAAAAAAAAGTATTCAAATGATGAAATTGTGTTTCTGTACGAAAGTACCATGGATGGCAACCTTACGTCTTTACACAAAAGGGATGTCAACATTTTTGTACGAGCAAGAATACCTTGAATTGTATATGATTTTATTCCTTATATCGGTAATGTTGTGATTACGGACTTCTGCTGCGTAATCAAAAACTCAGATACTAAAGTGAAAAACGTGGTTTTCGAACTTCTGTACGTCGCTAGAGCTGTTTATTTTATTATACCTCAAAAACAATTAGTTTTGTCATCAACATAAGTTAACTGAGATCAATAAGTAGGACTTGAATAAAAGATTGCCCTTTTGAGTTACACAAGTACCGTACCTAATGAAGCAAGTTCGAAGAAACTATAATTATAGATTGGATTAAAGTTCAATACTAATTACTTCGAGAAAGGGAGATAACAGTCAATTTGGTTAGATAGCGCGATTTTTCGAATGGAACATGTGAAGACTGAAAAGTGATGAAATGCTGTTTAAAAACGAAAGTGAGATGTGCCGCCTCCAAACACGGACAGTTTGTAGAATAAGCATATGTCTGAAGTAGATATGGCGGGTATCATTACTGAAATGTACAGAGCACCTCTGAAGTCATGGTGCTTTCACTCGGGAATGGATTACATCTACACTTGTATACATACTCTGCAAAATCACTTCAAGTTCTTGGGAGAGGGAAATTCTCATTATACTAGTTATAATAGGTTGGCTATTTGAAACGTGTACTGTCAAAACTTGTTTATTTTTTCGCCGTAAAACTTGTGATAAGAAAACTTCATCGCAGTCATTTAGAGCAGACAATGATGAAGCTATGACGAGTGCCACAAAAAGAAAGATCAGGAAGACCTAACAAGGTATAGCGACGACCCAAGAAGATTCAATGGTATCAGGGTCTACACAAGACTCGTAAGGTGAGATGATCTTGACCCTTGAGCTAATCTAGATCAAAGAGTCGCTACACGAGAGTATGTTCAACTCTTTTGTGTTTTCAGCGCAATGTAGTTTGTTTCTTGTGCCTGCGGGAAACTGTTTCGGAGCGACTCACACAAATCTTGATTGATATGCAAAATAATCCTTTATTAGTGACCTTATTTTTCAGTTGTTATGTTACTCAGGAGACTAATATTGTGTTGTATGAGCAGGATAAGTTAGTTGGGAACAAATGTATCGGACACGCACTGAAGTGAAGGAAAAACAGATTATCTATGAAAACTACAGTGTAAGAATGTCGCTGATTGGAAACGTTGCCCTCAAGCAACATTTCATATTCTTTACATTATTAAAGGAGCAAAGTCGTCCGCCTCCGTAGTGTAGCGGTAGCGTTACCGCCTGTCACGCAGAGGGGCCGGGTTCGATTCATCACAGAGTGCTGGGTGTTCAGTGTCCTTCATTATAATTTTCGTCATAGACTCGCAAGTCGCCGTTGTGGCGTCGCCTAAAAAGGACTTGCAATACGGCGGCCGAACTCGCCCGCATCGGGCCTCCCAGCCAACAATGCCATACGTTCATTTCATTTCATTTTTTTTGCGCTAATCAAAAGCATTTTTGTTGTTCTTGTTCTGTTAGATGAAGATAAACTGCTTTCTTTCCAAGTATTTGCCAAACAAAATTTCAAGATTATTATATTCCTGATCAGCAAGAAAAACCTACTTTCGTTTCATGACCATATTGCCAACGTACATAAATTAATTTAATTTTATTAACGTAATATAAAAATTGCTGTATTGTTATATTGCCTTCGCATGCACTACCCTTATCTAAAAATGCTGTTCTTCGGTTATCATTTTGATCAGAGGGTGATGCACCTCTGATCTCCTTACATGCATCTGTAGAAAAGTAAAGGAATCGATAAATTAAAGAATTACGGAGTCTTTGTCTTTTGCGAAATGTATATAATACTCGCATTTAAAGATAAAATCAGTTGGTAGACAGACAGGATTACTGCATATTCGTTTGGATGATATAACACACACACACACACACACACACACACACACACACACACACACACACACACGAAGTTATATATATTGAGAAATGTATGTGTGTGTTTCAGTGCAGCAACATCTCCTAAACCACAGGATCTATTTCAACCAAATTTGGTATAAATAATGCTTGTTATCTAAGAATATGGGTGTTAGAACCTGCTAACTCTCTACGGTGAATAAGTTACAAGTGAAAATGTTTGTCAACCCATGACAATTACACTCTTATATGGGTCATATAAGCATGCACTGCAGGGGCTAAGCGTGTAATTAGGCACTGCTGAGGGGAGAAAGGCTGCAAACGGAGATGGATAGTGATGGGATGGAGCATGAGATGGAGAGAGAAAGGGGGAGATGGAGACAGACATCCAGGCAGTTGGTACTAGGAGATGGACATAGAGGGACAGGGAGGAGGAAACAGATATAGAGAAACAGGGTGGAGACATGGAAGTGCACAGGTAGAGATGGGAGGATAAGGTGGGCAGAGGGAGACGATGGAGGAGGAGATTGAAAGATAGAGTGAGGAGGAGGACAGGAATATGTAGAGGAGGGAGGGGCAGAGGTCTTTAGACAGCGGATGAGCCGACTGGCAGAATGAATGTATAGGAGAAGATTGTCAGAGAGAGGGGGAGGTGGGGTGATCAGAGACAGCGGAGAAGGAGATGGTCAGACAGAGGGGTAGGATTGCATGGAGAGAGAGAGGGGGAAGGGGAACGGGGTGGATAGACAGAGAGTGAGAAGGAGGAGACGGCAGAGAGTGGAAGGAGGAAGTGGTGGACAGAGAGTTGTGAGGTGAACAGAAAGGGGTGAGGATGAGATGGCAATGGAGAGTGGTAGGGTGAGTTGGACAGATAGCGGAGATGGACACAAAGAAGTGGAGAGGAGTACATAGTAAGAGAGACGGTGGAGGAAGAGGTGAATAGAGAGATGGGGGTAAAGACGAGGGACAGACGCATCGCTCGTAGCGCACGTATTAAATGGATAATCGATACACATATCGTGGCGACCATACATCCGAATCGTCGATACAGAGTAAGGAGACTTCAGGCAGCGTTCAACTGCGAAGCGCCATCGTCTACAAAGTCAAAACGATATTCGCCAAAACGGAGCCGGCAACACTGAGATGTTTCCATAGAAACGTCAACACAACATCAAAAAAGCTGGGGCGTTTCTATAGAGATGTCGACAGATTCACTGGATTCACTTGATGTCGCGAGGTGGTGCGCCAAGCAGCGGCGCCCTGCATGACTCACATGTCCCTGTTCATCTGACGCCGCAGCGAAAATAGAATTACTTCTACGGTAATAACAAACGGATAACTTTCGCTTTGGCACAAGCGACTACATAAGCAAACCATTGGCCATCGACATAGCTCCGGGAACCTTTAGGCGTGGCCACTGATTCGTGCGCAGATTCGTGTCACTTAAGTGAGTGATTAGAGAATAGATTATGCGTGCCATCAGTGCCACAGTTGCGTGTTTCTTCTGTACCGGTTTGGATTGCTACAACCTTATTCACAGGAGAAAACTGTAAAAAATACGAATATAGAATTATGCAAGAATCATACAAAATGGAGGAATTAAAAAAGGTCAACTTTAAAACTATAGCACTTAGTAGAGCCTACTAGACACATGATTTGAGATATAGTGTACTTAGTTGCCTACGGAACCATAATTACACGTCTAGGTGTGCACTTCTACGTCCGAAGCAAATCTTTCTCCAAGGCTCCAAAAAATAAGAAAATCGCATGGGGACAGATAGCGGCTGGACCGCCAACGTTTTGTCAAATTTTTCCTACTGCGGTGCAGAAGTTTCGCTAGGAAGCCTTGACGCATCCTCCATACAATCCTGATCTCCGTTCATGTTATTTCCGCATAGCTGGAGTCCTCAAGGAAGACGTTCGAGGCCGTCCATTTGCTTCGGACGAAGAGGAGCACACCAGGCAACCACAAACTTTTATCCATGAAGGTACCGACCGTCGTTCCTCATTATGTGATAAATTTATTAAAAGTTTTGGCTATTAATTTTAAAATAATAAACAAGTTTGTTACTTTTTTCCATCGGTCTCGTTTCCATTACACTAATGTTTGTGAAAACTGCGACACCAGGAAGGAGGCAGAAGGCAACAGACAATGATATTTATTCCATGTATTATGGACACACCAGTGTGCAAATGACTATAATCGCTGAGCTTTAGATGGACATTGAGTGTCAGAACTTAGAGCCGTGTAAAGCCACCACGTGCTGAAATCAGAACCTCTGTGCGTCGTGGCATAGAACCGGGCGTTGTCCTCAAATGTAGCATATGGAGCTGCCTCAAGGACGGACAATGCCTCGGGCTCTAGAACCTTTCAGGTGTAGTCGATACTGTTCATATGGCTTTCAGTTCGTAGGAGGAAAGTGATAGTATGCTACAGCCAACGGCACCCTAAACCATCACACTTGACGTTTGTCCGCTATGTAGCTCAACAATGCAGTCTGTCCGATTTTGTTTACCAGGGAAGCGTCTAACGTATAAGGGCGTCACTGTAAGAAAATTTGAAGGGAAACAATACTTTGCCACTCAACCCACCGGCGGCTGCCTTCTGGTGCTCACTGCAGTTGGTTGGTTGGTTGGTTTGTACAGTGGGACCAGACTACCAGGTTATCAGTCCCTTTTTCCTCACGCAATCTGGTCATGGGTTAAAACCACTCCCAAAAGGAGACGGGGAAAGTAAAAGGGCGTAAAACTACCTGAGAAAAACATTCAAGGACAACACGAAAGAAGGTTACGCACTGCAGTCTGAGACGTTGTTGGTTTCCGATCAATGTAATTATCCAATTTGCTGAAGGAATCCCATTCCAATCACCAGCCCTGCTCTCAATAGAAGGCGTCCAATCGTCGGCGCAAACATGTCCACACATTTCGCAATGGTCCATCTTAAAGCCAACGCTGAGGACAAAGCTGTGTCAACAAGATGGTGGTCCCCTGACTCTATGGTCACGTTACGTGGGCCAGTATCTGCCTAGCCACTGTGTGCAACCCTCTACTATCCACTGGTTGGACACAGCAGCGTCTCCTGTACGGCCCGGTATGTCACAGTACAAGAAACCCGTTTCCTGGAGACAAACTATTCTGCCCTTGACGTCGAGGACGCATACCGCAACTTTTTTGCGGGTTTAAAAGACGCCTGCTGTTTCTTTAACTTCTAAATATCGGTAGTTAAATTTCTTGATGGAACGAATTTTTCCCTATGAAAGGGACTTTCCGTAACCGCGAGCTTGGTATTGAAGAAATTCAGTGCTTAACATTTTCAACACTGCCCTGAGTGCCAAGTCGTCTGAAGTCCTAGAAAAATTAATTGACTTTAGCCCTAGCTCCAATCAGAAGTAAGAAAACGAGCACAGTAAATCTAACTACCGGACTTGGGACTGATCGATCAGGGACTGAATTTCACTAAATGCTTCCTAGTACTTTTCTCACAGGTTACATGGTGTCAATCATCACAGGAAGAACGATGACATGCTGCTATTCATATTGGGGCGAAGAATAACGAACTAAAATGAAACTGAGGGGAAATTTGTACACAAAGTGGAGCATACTCCTGAACAGCGTGAAAAGTGGAACACGTATGAAGTCTTAGCATTATGGTTCCGTAAGAACAAGCCGTATTAATTTTATTAGTCAGCGATGATTAGGCTAGGTCAGCGAGCAACATGGATGCGCAAACGCTCACATGCAGATAATTCACCATTTCCTATCCAAAGTTGACTCATCAAAACTGGCTTGTGACTGGCAGCGGAAGGAAAACACAACGTAATCAGAATCACGCAGCATGAAGTGAATCGTGACTGGGTTAAGAAAAAAGACAGCCCCGTCTGAATTTAGTTAAATGACAGAAAATAAAAGTCATCAGTCGTTAGAGCCAATTTTTGGATTCTAATACATGACTTTAAAGTTACAGAAAGTCCCCAACTAGAAACAACTGAACTAATTCCCCTCCAAAATCACCGCCCTAGTGCGCAAAGAAGTGACATACTGTGCTCGCCACACAGCAGCACGGCAATCGTCTGCGACTCAACTCTTCTGTGACTCGTTAACTTCTGAGCTAAGACTAATCTGCCTCGCCTTCAAGAAGAGGGATGGAAAAACCTGGAGGGACAAACCGACGAACCAGTAACGCAAATTCTGTCATAAGACAGGGGACATGACGCCTGTTTACTCGTTCTCAAAACTGTCCATCTTGTCAACGTCTAAAATTTCAACAAACGTATCATTTTTTAGTGCTTCTGAAAGAGCTGATTATGACGGCTCCCACTACGAAAACCCACCCATACAACGTGTCTCCTGAGTGGAGCCTCAAACCATCTTTGATATTTGAAATTTACTGGTGTCTCCAGGCATCTGCTGCAGATCTAAACTAATGTTGGCACAGAATAGTAAGGGATAGGAAATTAGAAATTTTTATTAAAACTCATTAATACTGCCAGAGGCAAAGTCGGGATGTGTTAGACGTAGAGGCGGAAGCAGGAAGCAAACCGATACATTGTAAGTGGGTCAAGCTCTCCATACATTACAACGCCATCTGCGAAGTGACAATTCGCATTCAGCAGAAAGAAAACTGCAAAAGAAAACCAAAGGAAACAAGACAAACATGTTCGTTAGCTCGTAACATTTGGTGCAAGAAAGTCTGTCTCTTACACAAGAGCACGTATCGAGGAAATGTCACAGTTGTTCAAAATGGTTCAAATGGCTCTAAGCACTATGGGACTTAACATCTGAGGTCATCAGTCCCCTAGACTTAGAACTAGCCAAACCTAACTAACGTAAAGACATAACACACATCCATGCTCGAAGCAGGATTCTAATCTGCGACCGTAGCAGCTGCGCGGTTCCGGACTGAAGCGCCTAGAACCGCTTGGCTACAGCGGCCGGCCACAGTTGTTAAGTGAATATAGCAGAATAATGTGGACACATGCAGTCGTTACAAACTGAGCCTTGTGTAATAGCCTTATGCTAGCTTCCTTTAAATATTTCAGCTTTATAGCTCTCATCAGAAATTGATCATTATGATCAGTGACATGCACAATAATAGCACTTGATTCTAAGATTATGAAACTGTAGTGAAACAATGTCCTAGATACTCCAGCACAGTCTATGAACTAGCTGAAGATGTACTCGAGGAGATGGTCTTCACCTAATGAGGTTCTTGCCACTCGCTGCCTAGTGATGGAAGAACCGACTGTTTCCTGACCACAGCACATTACAGGGAGCTGCCAGGACTGAACTGTAACGCGATAACTAGTAACAGGGACTCTCTGGGCCCACATTCCTTTTCTACATCCAGGTGTCCGGAGTGCCGAAACCCACCAGGCAAGCAGGGAGGGAATCAGTTAATCACATAACTACTGAGACCGGGTACACTGCAGGTGGGTCATCACGGGTCATTGTAGAATTCAGATTGGGACTGAGGACACTCCAGCAGCCAGCGTGAGGACCCTTCACACTGGAAAATGGCCATACCTGCTCGCCGGCAACCTGTCGTAGAGTCAAGGCCGTCAACACCACGCCTGAGCATGCAAATGCTGAGCTGACTCGACAGACGTTAGCAGGAAACCAACACGCAGTTGAGTGAAGCAGCAGCTGAGGCTGGTGCATACGATTGGTTGCTTTGGGGTATAAAGGGACCAAAACTACAGGGTCATCAGTCCCTTTTTGCTCATGTAAATATGTCTCAAGGTAAACATCTCCCAATTTTGCATTGGTAAAGTAAAACGGCGTACTAGTAATGGGGAACCATACCAAAAGTGAAAACGAACGGAGCAAACAAAAAAGGGGAAAACTGTGGTATCGGTAGTTCCAATGCCACAGCCTAGGTGCACTCTCATAGGTTGCTACTACGAGAGCGGATAAACTACGCCGACCACAGCGCCCTCTAGCCGACGCTGTGAAGCTCAACGAGCGCCGCTCTGCTTCTGCCCAGTTGATCAAGAGCAGACGACCTAGTAACTTAGCTTCTATTTGTAGTGGGGCTAGCCATTATAGACTTTGCCTTTTTAACTGAAGTGATATCAGGTGTTCCCCAGGGAAGCGTCCTGGGACCTCTGCTGTTCCTGATCTAAATAAATGACCTGGGTGACAATCTGAGCAGTTCTCTTAGGTTGTTAGCAGATGATACTGTAACTTACCGTCTAGTAAGGTCATCCGAAGACCAGTATCAGTTGCAAAGTGATTTAGAAAAGATTTCTGTATGGTGTGGCAGGTGGCAGTTGACGGTAAATAACGAGAAGTGTGAGGTGATCCACATGAGTTCCAAAAGAAATCCGTTGGAATTCAATTACTCGATGACTAGTACAATTCTCAAGGCTGTCAATTCAACTAAGTACATCGGTGTTACAATTACGAACAACTTCTGTTGGAAAGACCACATAGATAATATTGTGGGGAAGGCGAGCCAAAGGTTGCGTTTCATTGGCAGGACACTTAGAAGATGCAACAAGTCCACTAAAGAGACAGCTTACACTACACTCGTTCGTCCACTGTTAGAATATTGCTGCGCGGTGTGGGATCCACACCAGGTGGGATTGATGGAGGACATCGAAAGGGTGCAAAAAAGGGAAGCTCGTTTTGTATTATCACGTAACAGGAGAGAGAGTGTGGCAGATATGATACGCGAGTTGGGATGGAAGTCATTAAAACAAAGGCGTTTTTCGTCGCGGCGAGATCTATTTACGAAATTTCAGTCACCAACTTTCTCTTCCGAATGCAAAAATATCTTGTTGAGCCCAACATACATAGGTAGGAATGATCATAAAAATAAAATAAGAGAAATCAGAGCTCGAACAGAAAGGTTTAGGTGTTCGCTTTTCCCGCGCGCTGTTTGGGAGTGGAATGGTAGAGAGATAGTATGATTGTGGTTTGATGAACCCTCTGCCAAGGACTTAAATGTGAATTGCAGAGTAATCATGTAGATGTAGATGTAACTGTTAACTTTGATACACGAACGGCTTCGCACCTACGCGCTCATCTGTACCAAAAGTTAAGTAATGTATTTGTATATGTTTATACACTAGTAAAGGTGCTTTCACTTTACTTGCAGTACCGAAGTGCTTTACCTCACCTGCTCCTACTCGCTTCCATCATTCGGCCTAATTTGCAGATCTCAGGAGCCGACCCAAGCGCCGCCTTCCAGGTGGGATACAAAAGAAAAACGTACACCACAAGGAAAAGCAGAGGAAGGTATTAAGATCATAGAGCAAATAGCCTGGGCTGGCTAATCACAAGAATAAAAAAGGATGAGCCAGCCCATCTGCAACACACTGAAATGTCCAGTATAGAAGACAAGGCGAGATGAACACACGTAGGGAAAATACGAACACGACGGCAAACAAAATGCAAAGAAAGAGTGACGAAGAGGTAAAATGGAGGGAGGGTGGAAGCCTTGGAGAGAAAGCCGGACGCCAACCATTAGATTACATGATAAAATAAACCTCATGAATAAGGCGTATGGACTGTGCGGCTGGTCCCGGCGGAGGTTCGAATCCTCCCTCGGGCATGGGTGTGTGTGTTTGTCCCTAGAATAATTTAGGTTAAGTAGTGTGTAAGCTTAGGGACTAATGACCTTAGCAGTTAAGTACCACAAGATTTCACACACATTTGAACATTTTTTTGAATAAGACGTAAAACTAAATCAGCCGTTGAGGCATTGTAGCCAAACACCGTAGGTAGGGTGCTGGGAAGATTAAAAGTCCGCCGCAGAGCAGCTAAAATTGGGCAGAATGAGATTTTCACTCTGGAGCGGAGTGTGCGCTGATATGAAACTTCCTGGCAGATTAAAACTGTGTGCCGGACCGAGACTCCAACTCGGGTCATTTGCCTTTCGCGAGCAAGTGCTCTACCACTTGAGCTACCCAAGCACGACTCACGCCCCCTCCTCACAGCTTTACTTCGGCCAGTACCTCGTCTCCTACCTTCCCAACTTCACAGAAGCTCTTCTGCGAACCTTACAGAACTAAAGCTAGAATGAGATTTTCACTCTGTAGCGGAGTGTGCGCTGATATGAAACTTCCTGGCAGACTAAAACTGTGTGCTGGATCGAGACTCGAACTCGGGACCTTTGCCTTTCTCGAGCAAGTGCTCTACCATTTGAGCTACCCAAGCACGACTCACGGCCCCTCCCCACAGCTTTACTTCCGCCAGTACCTCGTCTCCTACCTTCCAAACTTCACAGAAGCTCTTCTGCGAACCTTACAGAACTAAAGCTAGAATGAGATTTTCACTCTGCAGCGGAGTGTGCGCTGGTATGAAACTTCCTGGCAGATTAAAACTGTGTGCCGTACCGAGACTCGAACTCGGGACCTTTGCCTTTCGCGAGCAAGCGCTCTGCCACTTGAGCTACCCAAGCACGACTCACGCCCCCTCCTCACAGCTTTACTTCCGCCAGTACCTCGTCTCCTGCCTTAAAATTGGGCAGTCCAACAAGATACGGACGACAGTCGTAGAGGAGCCACAGCGACACCGAGGTGGATTTTCGCGACAGAGGAGGTGACCATCTGTTAGTCAAGTATGGCCGATGTGGAGGCGGCAATGGACAACAAAGTCCCTGCAAGTGGATGACCGCCACACATTCGTTGTCCCCTTGATAACACGGAGTTTATTAGGTGTACTGAGCGTGCGCCATTCAGTATCCCAGATCGCGAAAAATTTGCGGCGGAAGACCGATCGCAAATCAGTCTTCGGCAGGCATAAGAATGACGACTTGTAAACAATGTAATAAATGCCTGAAATCTAATAATATTTTACTAGCATCGAAGACGCTTCAAGGGACCCTAACAGCTGTCCTGATTTCACGCACAGTTGTCCCCGCTCGGCACTTCTGCGTTAAGGAGGCCGACCAGAATTCACCCAGTTGTATACGTTTGCAGGTACAACCACATTCAATCGGTCTAGTGATAATTCATGTTTAGGACGGATGATTACAGTTACATGGTGCACTGAATAACTCTGGAAAATCTGATAAAAAACGCGAAATTATATGAAAGATTGATTGACTACCGCCTTCCACATTCCCTCTTAGTTTGACGATTCTGCACTGACTCAACATGGCATAACAATGACTGTTCTGGTCACACACGAGGACGCTAGTGGGCGTACGACCGCACCATCTCTCTGCAGCCTTAATCATCTATTATTTTCCTACTGATCTACATGTCCTACATCTACATTTATACTCTGCAAGCCACCCAATGGTGTGTGGCAGAGGGCACTTTACGTGCCACTGTCATTACCTCCCTTTCCAGTCGCGTATAGTTCGCGGGGAGAACGACTGCCGGAAAGCCTCCGTGCGCGCTCGAATCTCTCTAATTTTACGTTCGTGATGTCTTTTGGAGGTATAAGTAGGGGGAAGCAATATATTCGATACCTCATCCAGAAACACACCCTCTCGAAACCTTGACAGCAAGCTACACCGCGATGCAGAACGCCTCTCTTGCAGAGTCTGCCACTTGAGTTTGCTAAACATCTCCGTAACGCTATCACGGTAACCAAATAACCCTGTGACTAAACGCGCCGCTCATCTTTGGATCTTCTCTATCTCCTCTTTGAAAGGGCAGGGCCGACTTCCTTCGCCATCCTTCCCTAATCCGATGAGACCTATGACCTTGCTGTCTGGTCTCCTTCCCCAAACAACCCAACCCCCTCTATGTCCTCTGTCAACCCGACCTGGTACGGATCCCACACTAATGAGCAATACTCAAGTATAGGTCGAACGAGTGTTTTGTAAGCCACCTCCTTTGTTGATGGACTACATTTCCTAAGGACTCTCCCAATGAATCTCAACCTGGCAAACGCCTTACCAACAGTTAATTTCATATGATCATTCCACTTCAAATCGTTCCGCACGCATACTCCCAGATATTTTACAGAAGTAACTGTTACCAGTGTTTGTTCCGCTATCATATAATCATACAATAAAGGATCCTTCTTTCTATGTATTCGGAATACATTACAATTGTCTATGTTAAGGGTCAGTTGCCACTCCCTGCACCAAGCGCTTATCCGCTGCAGATCTTCCTGCATTTTGCTGCAATTTTCTAATGCTGCAACGTCTCTGTATACTACAGTATCATCCGCGAAAAGCCGCATGGAACTTCCGACAGTATCTACTAGGTCATCAGATTTTTGTGTTGATTCAGACCACCATCCCTTCAAGGTGTGGCAGATTTCACGTACACTGACGTATATTAGTTGGATGTTGGTGTAAACCGTTCACTTTACTATGGAAATCCGCGTTCTCCAACCCTGTAGTGGTGTCTTTAATTCTGGAGCCACGCCGCACTTTGCGTGTATTGCCCGCTGGGTATTTCCGCTGGGGAGCTGACCTCGACAGCGGCCAGCGACCGCCACCCTCAGGGCAGGTGTGTGACGGGCCTTAACGCCGAGCAACCGGACGGCACGGCGTATCGCTGCGGCTTACCACGGTAACGGGCTCCGCACCTATTATTCAACAGACTGCCGGCAATTCTCAGGCGCAAATTGGATAATTAATATTGTAAAAACGCCGGCCGGCCAGGATTCTTCGCTACCACCTCCCCACCCCCAACTCGTGACCACCCTCGGCGTGGCTTTATTAAACGGACTGTTTTATATTTTAATATAGTTTGTACGTCCGTTACTGCTGTGCTCCACTAACGAAAGTTTATTTCCTTCACTTGCACAGAACATCACCCCTTTAGCTTTACTCGCCACCCCCGCCCCCCACTCTCCTCTCCTTCCCTCCACACCCTCCTTCCCTCCAGCCGACACACCATTCCACACAAGCCCTTTAGCTGAGCTATAAAAGCAGAGGAAGAGATTATAAAATGTTAATTTTCTCTCCCCGAGGAATTTCTGTCGATCGGCTGGGACGGAAAGGGTGTATTCTTGGGCGTTATTAAAGCCCAGGGAGAAAATTAAACCCGTCTAATCAGGCTATTTCTGGCTTCTTATTCACAGCTTCTGATATGGCGCGAGCCGCTGTCGCTGGTATAGGGTGGGGTTATTGAGCTTATAAGGCCGTGGCTACTGACTGTATCTGGCTACATAAACACCTAACATATACTGACATGTTACTACTTACTCAGGGTAGTACAAATCCCTCGTTTGGAGGAATCACATCAAAAGCGATTCTGATAAAACTGAAGAAAGTAAATGAAAAATTTACTTATTTACTAAAAAGTGTATATGATGCATAGTGACAATCACGAAGGATAAGGCCTTCTGGAGATGCTACTCTGTGTATGATCCTTTTAAATACTGCCGCTACGACAGCGTCCATGGCACTAGTGTGCGGGTTCCCAAGACTCTAGATTGGGAATTACATCATTTTCTCACACATCCCACAAGCTCATTCTGACGTTGAAACAGATTCCATTGTAAATGAGTCTTGTAAAGGGACATCCTCCTCTAGCACAACTTTTCCTCAACAGTAGTTGTCGATACTAGTATTTTTTCGAATTCGGAGACGTCAATAATATCTCAGCTGCTTTTCTGAAAACATTCATATGATTGTATACACAATATATTTCAAGCTAAAATTTATGAAAAGGAATTACTTTATTTTCGATGTTGCGATCGACAATGTACAATTAAAATATTTTTTTAGAAACATTTGCAATTACGAATTAGTCGGTACACTTAAAATTTCTATTATTAATCACGCAGTCTAGTAGGCCTACTGTTTACTACATTTATTTCTGGATTCATTTATGAAATATTAATCGAAATTAATAGAAATCTATTGGTCAAGAAAAATTGTAAAGCCCTCTGGAATACGGTTATTACCGCCGATTGAAGTAGTAGTAAGCATGCCTCTGATATGATCGGACGTATTTTTGTATCTTGAGCAAACAATTTATTTTCCGCTTTGCTAATGTGAAAATTCAAAAGACTGTATCATATACTAAAATATGACGTATAATAACGTAACAAAAAGGATTCTGCAACAAAAATCTTCAAATTTATTTAGATAATTTTTTTTGAATACATTATGGGAGTGGCAGTGATCAATGTGTTACAAATATTTACTATTAAAAACAGTCTTGATCACGATTTATTTATCAAGGTGACCGCTTTCGACCACTGCTGTGGTCATCTTCAGACCTAAAAATTGTATACAAAGCTATAATTAGAGGGTTACATATATTAAGGAAAATACATAAAGTTATAAAGCAATAAAACGATGAATTACCATTGAGTAGGAATCTCTTTCTGTTGGAGAATCACTACTGGAGAAACCACTGCACGTCTTACTATATATAATGGAGGCTCCGCCCACTTCTGACGGCATGATGTCATTACTAACCAATGAGTTATAAGTCGAATAACAATGTAAAATTTCTTAGCTAAAAGAACATTGTCAAGAATTAAAAATAAATACACACTAAACTTAGCTTATTAAACAGCATGTAGTATACATGTCAGCTAAAGATTATTACAGCCTACTCATTGAAAATCGTTTCAATAAAGACATGTTGCTGCTCAATAATACATCGTCTGACGTGACAGTCTTCGCCATTCCACTTTCGCAACTTCGTTAGAAAGAAGCCTGCTGCCACATCTTTGCACTGGCGTTTGTCCTCACCATGGCAACCACTAGTTCGCCTATCGACTTTACAACAACTTCAGTGGAAAGAAGCCTGCTGCCTCACCTTTGGAACGGCGTCCAACTTCACCATGGCAACCAGTGGTTCCAAATGGTTCACTAACATATTTAAATATTTTTAACGCTTCTTGATTGACAATAGCTGTTTAATAAACTACGTTTAGTGTGTATTTATTTTTAATTCTTGAGAATGTTCTTTTAACTAAGAAATTTTACATAGTTATTCGACTTATAACTCATTGGTTAGTATTGACATCATGCCGTCAGAAGTGGGCGGAGCCTCCATTATACATAGTAAGACGTGCAGTGGTCTCTCCAGTAGTGATTCTCGAACAGAAAGAGATTCCTACTCAATGGTAATTCATCGTTTTATTGCTTTATAACTTTATGTATTTCCCTTAATGTGTGTAACCCCCTAATTATAGCTTTGTATACAACTTGTAGGTTTGAAGATGACCATAGCAGTGGTCGAAGCCGGTCACCTTGATAAATAAATCGTGATCAAGTCTGTTTTTAATAGTAAATATTATTTAGATAAGTTCAACCATGAGAACCTAAAATGCTTCAAGAATCAGACCCCTAGACAAAAACAACTAGAGCCAACTCTACACGGATCGCTAAGTAAACTAGAAAGTTAATTGTGATCTTCGCTCCTCTCAAATTTATCATAAAAGACTTTGATTACTGTGGACAATAACTGGAATTAGGAAGGCGGGGGGTGATTACAGTCATCAGTCATTCAAATAGCCGATGGAAATAGGACGATACGTATAAAATATGTACCAAAACTACCTACCCCAGTCAAGCACTCTTCTGAATCATCAGTGTGATGCGTACGGTCTTGTGGTTTTTGATAACTTTAGTCTTCCCTGCGTGTAGATCTGGTCTCTTTGCCGGTAAGATACAATGAAACTTGTCCAGAGACGGATAACTCGCTCTGTCGTTACCGATTACCAGTGCCATTTCATCATTTATCACGTTTGACCTGAACGTGGGTGGTCCTCGTACCCCCATTCCACTACCAAATACCTGAAGCCATTGAAACACAACCCTTCGTTTCATGTATTGATCCCCGCAAACTGTAGACAGCTTACAATGCAAAGCAGTTGCTGATGGACCTTAAAGTATATATTATAGCTGCACGTTGTCGTAATTATGACACAACTGGATGTGCTGATTTTAGTAAAACGAAAAGGTCTTCAACTTTTAAATACCATTTCTCTAGTGCTGACCGTTGTAGAGCTAGTGTCTGCTGTACGTCACTGCCTGATTCACATTTGAGATTACAGATAACGAGCGGCCAATGCAAACACTACGATGGTTCCGTGGGGGAGAGGCTTGGCTACTACAGTGCTATCGTTCTGGAGGATGCGAGCTAACATCCCACAGATGTTCAGGCTCACATGCGGTTCCCTTCATGGAAATGTCTTGGCTCAAACTCGTCTAGGGCTTGAACCGTACGTGTCGCATTACACGCCATAAATTAGACACTTGTGACCCTTTGATGAAATTGTCTGGCTGATGGCAAGTTTGCGAAATACAAAGTTAATATAACGTATAATAACAGTAATAATAATATCGGAAACTAAATTAACGACCCATAATGTTCCTTGATTTCAGTAAGGCATTTGACACCATCCCACATTGCGTTTAATGGGAAAAAAAATACGAGCTTACGGGGGATAGGAGTAGATCTGTGTGTAAGTAGGCTGTTTATGTTTTCTTATTGGCAACGTTACGTAGCGCTCTGTATGAAAATCACTGGCTGTGCTGTGTGCAGTCTGTGGCTGGTTTGCATTGTTGTCTGCCATTGTAGTGTTTGGCAGCGGCAGCTAGATGCGAACAGCGCATAGCGTTGCGCAGTTGGGGGTGAGCCGCCAGCAGTGGTGGATGTGGGGAGAGAGATGGCGGAGTTTTGTAATTTGTCATGAACTGCTATATATATATTATGACTATTAAGGTAAATACATTGTTTGTTCTCTATTAATATCTTTCATTTGCTAACTATCCCTATCAGTAGTTAGTGCCTTCCGTAGATTGAATCTTTTATTTAGCTGGCAGTAGTGGCGCTCGCTGTATTGCAGTAGTTCGAGTAATGAAGATTTTTGTGAGGTAAGTGATTTCTGAAAGGTATAGTTTAATGTTAGTCAGGGCCATTCTTTTGTAGGGATTTTTGAAAGTCAGATTGCGTTGCGCTAAAAATATTGTGTGTCAGTTTAAGCACAGTCTTGTATAAATTGTTCTAAGGGGACGTTTCATATGTGACCCGGATTCAAGACTTTCTTGCAGATAGAACTCAACACGTCGCTCTTAACGGAACTAAATCGACAGGTGTGAAGGTAATATCTAGAGTACCACAGGGAAGTGTGATACGATCGTTCCTGTTTACAACATATATGTGATCTACTAGAAAGCGTCGGATGTTCTTTAAGGCTATTCGCAAATGATGCAGTTGTCTATACCAAAGTGGCAATGCCAGAAGATAGTAAGAATTTGTAGAACGACCTGCAGAGAACTGACGAATGGTGCAGGCTCTGGCAGTTGACCCTGAACGTAAATAAATGTAACATATTGAGCGTACATAGGGAAAGAAATCCACTACATACAGCTACACTATTGATGACCAACAGCTGGAGACAGCGTCTGCAGTAAAGTATCTAGGTGTAACTATCTAGAGTGACCTTAAGTGGAATGACCATATAAAACAGATAGTAGGTAAAGCAGACACCAGATGCAGATTCATCGGAAGAATCTTAACGAAATGTAACCCATCCACGAAAGAAGTGGCTTATAAGGCGCTTGTTGGCCCGATTCTCGAGTATTGTTCATGTGTCTGGTATCCCTATCAGATAGAACTGATGAAGGAGACAGAGAAGATCCAACGAAGAGCGGCACGTTTCGTCACGGGATCGTTTAGCTGGCGAGAGAGCGTTACGAAGATGCTAAACAAACTCCACTGGCAGACATTACAAGAGAGGCGTTATGAAACACGGAAAGATTTGCTACTGAAATTTCGAGACAGCACTTTCCAGGAGGAGTCGGACAACATATTACTTTCCCCCTACCTACATCTGGCGTATTGAGCACGAGGAGAGAATTCGAGAAATTGGAGCCATTGCAGATGCTTACCGACAATTATTCTTCCCACGCACTATTGGCGAGTGGAACAGCGTTGTTGGGATCAGAGAGTGGTACACCATTCGGTGGCTTGCGGATTATGATGTAGATAAAAGTTGCTGAAGCTTAAAATCGCGACTAAACTGACTATAGGAAGAAAAAAAACAGGAATTTAATGTGACCAAATAATCAGTAATTTCAAAGGTAGACGACGAGAGGCTGGCTGGTGCTCCTCAGGAAGTGCTTACGTATAAGAAACAGCGATCTGTCGACGATTTGCTCTCGCCTCTTGTGTACATGTGATAAAGCTCACTTTTCGTGTACACTTGGCGGCATTCACTTCTAGTGGAAACTTGGTGAACTGTTGCAGAAAAGAGATAGGCGTAGTGTTATGCAGTCTTGAGAAATGTTATCATTGATGGAACTCGTTTCTGCCGCAAAGCCTTAAATCAGTTTTACGCTGCATGAAAAAAAAAATTTACAACCCGGAAGACGTGTTCTGATGTCAATGTAACTTCGTTCATGTACACATCGGTGGGTATCTCCATGATTAAAGTTGAAATTCTCTGTTATAGGTAGGACGAATACCACAGTCTATTAGTGTTGTTCGTGTTTAGTGTTGTTGCGAAGCCTGATAGAGTAAATAATGGACACGTGTAGCATCAGATGCCGAGTGATCACTGTGAAAGACGCGGAGATCCAACATACTCGTGTGTGGCAGATTTTGTAACGCGACTCATTGTGGGTTGATGCGAAGCCGTCCTTTGGGATGTTGTTCAACTCGCGCCTCTCACTGGATTGAATGTCGGTGATGTCCTCCAAGTATTGAACCTTCATTTCAGTTCCATTTCGTCACTTTGTATCGTGTTAAAATTGATAACACTATACCTCTTTACCCGCAATTACTTTTTGCAGGAAAGAACTGTCCGTATTTTACATTTCATTTAACTAGAAACAGGCGTTCAAACATCCTTGTTTTTGTTCAGGAGTCAAAGTGCGCGGGACATAGCTTCCGCGCACTTTTCTTTTCTTCAAAACGTTCTGGAAAATACCGACAAAATTTGATTAATAGGTGTTGCTCTACTGTGATTTGTGACACAACAACTTTTCCTCACTATTGTCGCACGTCTGCTGCTAACGGTTGTTAGTTTACGCTGCCACAGTAGTTACTGCCCTGACATCGTTTCTATGCCAGCAAGAAACTAAGTCTCGGAACTTGTTTGACGTGTAATGTAACCTAAAATCATTTCTTCTGGTCTACTTCCTCTATACCATATAAGAAAAAATGGTTCAAATGGCTCTGAGCACTATGGGACTTAACATCTGAGGTCATCAGCCCCTAGACTTAGAGCTGCTTAAGCCTAACTAACCTAAGGACATCACACACATCCATTCCCGAGGTAGGATTCGAACCTGCGACCGTAGCGGTCGCGCGGTTCCAGACGGAAGTGCCTAGAACCACTCGGCCACACCGGCCGGCATTCCATATAAGAATTTTGATTTTAACGCTGGTATCCTGTGTATATAAATATGCAAACAAGTTTTACATACAGTTGTTTAAATAGGCCTTAAATATAGTGTCATTAATGTTAAATTTAGGCCAGGGTGACGTTTAGGAACTTGTTAACTGCTAGCCAGTTAGATCGTCTGTGTCAATGAATGACTCTCTATCCAGCATAACGAGCTGTCTTAAACCAATTAACAAGTGCTCTAGACATTCAGAACTTAATTGCAAATCCCATGTGAACGATGTCTCCTAGTTAAACTAAGTCTGTCCGCAATCCAAAAGCTAATTTCATATCTGCCGTGGTTCACGAGATACTTTCCTACCAGAAGTGGTGTCCCCTTCCTTTCTTCGAGGTTTGAGCTAATTTACTCGCTCGCTTGGAAGACGCCCCTCCGATTGACTTCCACACCCTCCCTGAACACAGCATGGTGGCTTGTGGAGTATACATGTAGATGTAGACTCCTACACACAATGCGTGTTAGTATCTGTCATATTAATAAGTCATTGCTAGAAGTGAAACTGACAGACGATGAAAAATACATCCAGAGCGGGTAAGTACTTCGAGATGCGGGTTTCGTTAACTTAGAATGGAAAATCTGACGAAAGTAATAGAATGTTTCAATTAATTTATATAAAATATCTATGGGTGATGGCCTACTTCATGGGACAAACTTTTGTTATGCACAAAATGTTTGTTGATACTTCCTGGCAGGAAGTCTTTTTATTATATCAAAAGTTTCTGGGACAACGAGATTTGAACTACCAGGACCCAATGACCAGGTGTACTTTTTCTGCATGCTACCTACCCCAGTTAATTGACAACATCATTCTCTACAAGAAAACAAAGAGAATGAGTGTGTCTGAGAAGAGAAATATTTCCTATACTGGCGGCGTACCCCCTTTCACGTGGCCCAGATAACTGGATTATAGGCAACACTCATAGCATAAAAACGCCGCAGAGTGCCTGCGTCTCTCTGGGACATAAAAAGTAACAGAAGATACCTCGTGTCGCCTGGACGTTCTAGCGATCATTTCACCTGTAACTTAAGTTGTTCTCCACGGCGTGGTCAGGCATCCGCAGAGGAATGTCACAAAGATTTTAAAATACCATGACATTACATGGTCAGTCCTGGAGACACACTACAAAACATTTTTATGTGTAAGGGTATTACTGCTTCACACATAAATCTCACAGGAAGTCTATGGCAGGAACATCAAAATGGAGCTCATACGAAGTCAGCTACAGTCATTATTCCATGAACGGAAAAGCAACAAGAGATGATGACAGTGATGCAACGGAAAAGCAACAAGAGATGATGACAGTGATGCAACGGAAAAGCAACAAGAGTAAATGATAGTGATGAAGGTGTTGTTTTATCATCAGTCGTCTCAATTAATGCGGCTGGCCATGACTTCTACACTTCTGTTAAACTCTTCTTGTCGAAGTGAACTTACACTCGACGTACTCGACAATATGATACGGTATTGCAGTGTATGCGTATCCGTAGGAAAACTGCGTCGTAATTCGGAATTTCAATATCGTATTCATCCTCCGACGCTGGGAGAACGACTGTCAAGTAAAGTGCCTCCTCTGTACGGGAATATACGTGTTGAATGTACGACTACAGGTTGTAGACACATGGTTGACAACATATCGAAGTTTGGGTCTCGCCGTGAGTCGTGCACGGGTAGCCAAATGGTAAGGCGACCGCTTGCGATAAGCAGGAAATCCGCTTTCGATACCCTGTCCGGCACAAATTCTTACTGTCGGCATTCCATTATACATGTGATGGTTGTCCACATTCGCAACTGCGAATACGTTTCATGTATGAAACTTCGTCGCAGATTAAAGCTGTGTGCTGGACCGAGACTCGAACTCAGGACCTTTGCCTTTCACGAGCAAGTGCTCTGCCATTTGAGCTAGCCAAGCACGACTCACACCCCGTACTCACAGCTTTATTTCCGCCAGTACCTCGTCTCCTACTTTCCAAACTTCACAGAAGTTCTCCTGCGAAACTCTCCCCCAGCCATGTCTCCGCAATATCCTTTCTTCCACGAGTGCTAGTTCTGCATGGTTCGCAGGAGAGCTTCTGTGAAGTTTGGAAAGTGGGAGACGAGTTACTGGCGGAATTACAGCTGTGTGGACGGGGCGTGAGTCGTGCTTGGGTAGCTCAGATGTTAGAGCACTTCCCCGCGAATGGCAAAACTCCCGAGTTCCAGTCTCGGTCCAGCATACAGTTTTAATCTGCCAGGAAGTTTCACATCAGCGCACACTCCGCTGCAGAGTGAAAATCTCATTCTGGAGACGTTACATGTACCGGGTGATCAAAAAGTCATTATAAATTTGAAAACTTAATAAAGCACATTTACACTGACTTTTTGATTACCCTGTATACTCAATAATATGTTGGATATATCCCTATCTCGGCCTTACGCCTTTGTTATTGCCCTCTGTGGCTCTCTCTAGCACCGTGGAAAGTTTTTCTTGAAATCTTAACACATGTACATCATTCTGTCACTCCTTCCACTCAGTGTTTCTCAGATATTAAGCTGCTCACCTACTCTGCAGAGAACCTCCTCATTTCTGCTTCATTATTATCCCAGTCTTGGATCGCCATGTTTATTTGTAATCAGGTAAATAATTTCGGTCGCTAATGACCAGCTTCAGATCTGAAGAGGAACATGTTGCGTTATACATGAGATACATGAGATGGCGCAGTCAGAAACATGACTTCGTCAAACAAATAAAATTGTAGTATGTAAAGCGCACTTACTGCATATCAAGTGAGACACTGGTATACTCCTCATTTCTTATGTTAGTCAACTTGATTTGCAATATCCTTCAAAAGCACCGTACCTGTTTTTTCCCGGTTATCCCAAGGTCACTATCATGCAATACTCTGCTCCAAAAGCACGCTCTCTGAAATTATTCCTCCCTCAATTCCTACATGTTTGATACCAGTAGGCTCCTTTTAGCGACGAATGCCCTCTTTGCCTGTGCTAGTCCGCTTTTTATATCTTCCTTGCTTCGTCAGATCTCCGTTGTTATGTACTAAGTGGTCCCCACTTTCGATATTGTGTTTATCGCTAAGCTAATTTCTGCCAATACTCACTGCTTTCGTCAGTCTTTAGTTTACTCTCGATCCACGTTCTCTGCTCGTAAGACCGTTCATTCCATCCAGTTGGCTGTGTAATTCATCTGACGTCCACCGACTATTACATAGGAATCTAATTAGTTTGTCATTACTATGTATGTAGAAACTGGTCTCGTAATTAGCACTGCTGTCTCCCGATCACGCAGTCCCGCATTCGATTCCCGGCAGGGTCGGGGATTTTCTCCGCTCGAAACTGGATGGGTGCGTCGTTTTCAGCGTCATTTTGACATGACCGACGTGCAGGTTGTCGTCCTAGCGTCAAATAAAAATAGTTACACCGGGCAGTCGAAAAACAACAGCAGGGGACTCCCCATCAGTTATGACATATGCACATTTCATTTCATCACTGACATTTATTCACTCCGAATCTTAAACCTAATGCTGAAAATTTCATTTATTCCTGCTGATTCTTCTTCGATACACAGGATGAACAGGGGTGGAGACAGACCGCATCCCTGTTTTACGTAAATTTTAGCTCGGGTGATTTTTTTCGTTGTTTTCCATTACTTTTGTTCCCTCTCGGATTCGTACATAATGCAAGTTACACGTTCCCTAAATCTTATACCCATTTCGTTGAGAATTTGAAATATCTTACACCATTTTACGTTGCGTAAAGTTTTTTCTAGGTGGATATATCTATGGAAAAATTTTGAGTTTTCCCAGGTCTTGGCTCCATTATCACGAACAACACCAGAACTATTTTTCTGGTACCTTTATTTTCCCCGAAGCCATTTATTAGGTATTTTTATGCTTCCATACCTCAATCGGCAAAAAATGGTATCCTCACAGGATCAGATCTTTGTCCGTTTGTCTGCTCGCCTATTAAGGCCACTTTTTCTTAGAAATGAGTAGAGGTATTAAATTTAAGTTTAAGTCAAATACTTAGGTCTACGCACTCTTGGCGAAGTAACAGTTTTGAACTTGTATGTCAATGCAGTCAAAATATACGGCCATTTACACCACATATTTAATACTCGAAAACTCACTTGCCGATACCTATAGATGAACTACCTATACAGGGTTGTCAGAAACAGTTTGAGAATCTTGTAAGGGTGTTATAGCGTAGGTTGTGCTGAGAAATAATTGTTAAGAAAAAATTCTATATGTAGCACCAATTCCGAGTTAATTAGCACTGAAGCTAGACAATATAGCAATTCTGCAGGCAAATACCAGAGTTCTACCAGAGACGGTGTAGCCAAATGTGTTCTTCATTTTGTTTTCTAAAACGGAACAAGAGAGCGATACAAGAATTTGACGCGAGTTGGTGGCAAAGATCGAACCCGAGTCAAAGGCTGAGCAGCCTCGTGCACTAACATCTACGCTGTCAGAAGAACGCACACTTATTTGTATCTCGTGGACGACATGAATTTGCGGGCGTAACGACCTGATTGGCCATTTTAAATGCTAATAAACTCGGAATCGAAGCAACGTATCAATTTTTTTTTCTCAACAGTTATTTCTCAGCACAACCCACCCTGCAGCACCCTCACATGCTTTCCAGACTGTTTCTGACCTCCCTGTTCTCATAATCAAGTCTTTAAGGTACCCTCACAGCGCGAGTCCTACTTTAACGTGTCCGATTTTATAGTTTATTATTTCTTCGTGCACTTTGGATGCACGAAATGTTAAGCTGACTGTACTACAGTTCTCGCATTATCTGCCTTTACAAAGAGTACTGCAGGGGATCAAACCCACACTCTTCCCTGGTGGCGGGAACTCCTTGTCTCGGTCACTGTTCGAGCCCCGATTGTGCACCTATTTTTGGAGGAAGCTGCGGGGAGAAAACAATATGTAAACATCACACTGAGCGTTCAGCAGGCGAATAACACGAGGCACGCGCTTTGGGCGTACGTGTCCGCGTGGCGATCGACACCGGAGGCGGGACACCGCCTGAGGCGCCCCCGCTAGGAATTGTCTCGGGGGCGGCGAGCGGGGGCGGTGGCGTTGGCGGCGGAGCTCACACGTCCCCTGGGAGCGCCGGCCTTCCCCGCCCGGCTGCCATGAATATTCATAGCGGCCCCCTCTCGGACCATCCGTCGTCTCTGGCCGTCCGTCCATCCGTCTGTCCTTCCTTCCTGATTAAGGTCCTGGGAAACTGGATACACTGAGATGAATAAGGATTAACGTCGCGCCACTGCCGCTGCCGCTGCCGCCTCCGCCAACCCCGCCGACGCCCGCGCTGGTGGCTGCCGCCGCCGCGGCACCGGCCGTCGGAATCGCGATGCTCACGCACGCCCCCTCCACTTCACAGAATCCTACCCACCTCTGTCTATCCACTGCCACCCCCCTGCTCCTGGCAACCTACCTCTCTCTCTCTCTCTCTCTCTCCTCTCTCTCTCTCTCTCTCTCTCTCTCTCTCTCTCTCTCTCATATATATATATATATATATATATATATATATATATATATATATATGATGAGTCCCCTAACGTTACCGCTGGATATATTTCGTAAACCACATCAAATACTGACGAACCGATTCCACAGACCGAACGTGAGGAGAGGGACTAGTGTAATTGTTTAATACAAACCATACAAAAATGCACGGAAGTATGTTTTTTAACACAAACCTACGTTTTTTTAAAATGGAACCACGTTAGTTTTGTTAGCACATCTGAACATATAAACAAATACGTAATCAGTGCCGTTTGTTGCATTGTAAAATGTTAATTACATCCGGAGATATTGTAACCTAAATTTGACGCTTGAAACCGCCTACGTTCAGTTGCGTGTTGTAACAAACACGGGCCACGGTCGGCGAGCGGCATCTGCAGGGACTGGCTGTAGTGCACTGTTGTGGGTTTGTCTAACTGTCGCAGTGTCCGCATGTAGCGCTTGCTGCTATTGTTATTCTGCATTCGTCTCCGCACGCAGACCAACTGTAGTACACCGTGTTACCAGACGTCTGTGATAGTGTAGTGTTGTAGGAACTGTGACCATAGTGTATTCGAACTCGGACATGATACTCATCTATGGCGAGTATCGACGAAATGCAGCTGAAGCCTGCAGGGTGTATGCAGAACGGTACTCGGACAGAGAGCATCCAAGGTGCCGCACATTGCAAAACATCTACCGCCAACTGTATGCAACAGGTATGGTCGTAGAACGCAAACGGGTCCGTAACAAGCCCGTCACAGGAGAAGCGGGTGCAGTTGGTGTGTTAGCTGCTGTTGCCATGAACCTACACATGAGTACACGGGACATTGCGAGAGCCGGTGGACTGAGTCAAAGTAGTGTCATGCCCATACTGCATCGTCACCGCTTTCACCCGTTTCATGTGTCGCTACATCAGCAATTACATGGTGATGACTTTAATCATCGAGTGCAATTCTGTCAATGGGCATTAACAGAGAATGCGTTGCAGTTCTACCTGTTTACCGATGAAGAGGGTTTCACAAACCACGGGGCAGTGTATCTGCGGAACATGCATTACTGGTCCGTGGACAATCCTCGCTAGCTCAGACAGGTAGAGCGACAGCGACCGTGGACTGTAAATTTATGGTGCGGAATCATTGGCGACCACCTCATTGGTCCTCACTTCATTGCAGGGGCCCAAAAAGCTGCAACATACATCGCGTTTCTACAGAATGATCTGCCAACGTTGCTCGAAAATGTCCCACTGGAAACGCGTCGACGTATGTGGTATCAGCATGATGGTGCACCTGACAGGATGTTCGACCGGCGTTTCATAGGACGTGGAGGACGCATAAATTGGCCAGCCCGTTCTCCTGATCTTACGCCTCTGGACTTCTTTCTGTGGGGTACGTTAAAGGAGAATGTGTACCGTGATGTGCCTACAACCCCAGAGGATATGAAACAACGTATTGTGGCAGCCTGCGGCGACATTATGCCAGATATACTGCGGCGTGTACGACATTAATTGCGCCAGTGATTGCAATTGTGTGCAGCAAATGATGGCCACCACATTGAACATCTATTGGCCTGACATGTCGGGACACACTCTATTCCACTCCATAATTGAAAATGGAAACCACGTGTGTATGTGTACCTCACCCCTCATGGTAATGTACATGTGCGTCAGTGAAAAAGACCAATAAAAAGGTGTTAGCATGTGGACGTAATGTGCTGTTCCAGTCTCTTCTGTACCTAAGGTCCATCACCGTTCCCTTTGGATCCCTACGTAATTCGGTGCTCTCCGATACAAACGATCGAACAGCGGAGGAGAGGTACTCAAGCGTCAACTTTAGGTTACAATATCTCCGGATGTAATTAACATTTTACAATGTCACAAGCGGCACTGATTACGTATTTGTTTATATGTTCAGGTGTGCTAACAAAACTAACGGGGTTCCATTTAAAAAAACGTAGGTTTGTGTTAAAAAACATACTTCCGTGCAATTTTTTATGGTTTGTATTAACCAATTACACTAGCCCCTCTCCTCACGTTCGGTCTGTGGAATCGATTCGTCAGTATTTGATGTGGTTTACGAAATATATCCAGCGGTAATGTTAGGTGACTCACCCTGTATATATATATATATATATATATATATATGTATATTCCGTTCTCGGTAGCTGAGTGGTCAGCGCGACAGTATGTCAGTCTCAAGGGCCCGGGTTCGATTCCCGGCTGGGTCGGAGTTTTCTACGCTCAGGGACTGGGTGTTGTGTTGTCCTAATGATCATCATTTCATCCCCATCGACGCGCAAGTCGCCGAAGTGGCGTCAAATCGAAACACTTGCACCGGCGAACGGTCTATCCGGCGGGAGTCCCTAGTCACAAGACATTACACTCACAAACAAACAGATTCTATATCTATCGTAACACGCTGCCTTGTACCTGTCAACACGTGTTCAATACAGGGAGGGAGATATCCCTCTCTCCCGCCCTCTCTCTCATATAAACAAACACACACACAAACAAAAAACAACTTCTATATCCAGCGTAACACGCTGCGTTGCACCTGTCAAGACGTGTTCAATACATGTGGAAACCTGGTTAGAATACTCCTAAAAACAGGCATCAGCTACAGGGAAAATTACAAAATTACAAATTACTGAATTACGGGCTGCCATCTTTAACATCGGTTTCTGCAGAATCCTTGAAAATATTCGCAGTTCGAATATAATAAATCCCCTTGAGAGACGAAATTTCTGTCCATTAATCTGTACTGTTTTAGAAAGCACCTTTCGTACGAAATTTCGTACGAAATTTCTGTCCATTAATCTGTACTGTTTTAGAAAGCACCTTTCGTACGAAACTCAGCTCGCCCTTTTCTCACACCGTGGATCAAGGTCAACAGCCGGATTTTATACCCTTAGATTTCTGTAAGGCATTTGAAATGGTGTCACACTGCCTAGTGTTAACTAAGGTACAAGCCTGCTGGATAGGTTGCCAGGTATGTGAGTGACTGGAAGGTTTCTTAAGTAACAGAACCAAGTATGTTGTCCTCGACGGCGAGTGTTTATCAGAGACAAGGATATCGTCAGGAATTCGCCAGGGAAGTGTGATACGACCGCTTTTATTTTCTATACACATAAATGACCTGAGGACTTGCCCAGGGAAATGTGTAGGACCGCTGCTATTTCCTGTATACATAAATGATCTGGCGGACAGGACACGCAGCAATATGCGGCCCTTTGCCGATGATGCTGTGGTGTGTGGGAAGGTGCCGTCGTTCAGTGACTGTAACAGGATGCAAGATGACTTTCTAATTGGTGTGATGAATGGCAGCTAGCTCTAAATTTAGAAAAATGTAAGTTAATTGAGATGAATAGATAAAACAATCCCATAATGTTCGATTAGAGTATTAGTAATGTGTCGCTTGACACAGTCCTCTCGATTAAATACCTACTCGTAACCTTTGTAAAGCTATATGGAATGGAACGAGCACATGCTGATTGTAGTAGCGAAGCTGAATCCTCGACTTCCGTTTAATGGGAGAATTTCAGGAAAGTGTGGTTCATCTGTAAAGGAGACCGCATACAGGATACTAGTGTGACCCATTGCTGAGTACCGTTGGAATGTTTGGGACCCGCACCATGTCGGAATGAAGGAAGACATCGAAGCAATTCAGAGGCGCGCTGCTAGATTTGTTATTGGTAGGTTCGAACAACACTCAACTATTATCGAGCTGCATCTGAATCTCACATAGTAATCACTGGTTGCTATGCGACGTTCTTTTCGAAGAGCACGACTGAGGAAACTTAGAGTGCCGGCATTTGAGGCTGACTGCTGAATGATTCTACTGCCACCAACGTACATTTCGCGTAAGGACCACGAAGATAAGATTAAAGAGTTTAGGGCCCGTACGGATCCATATAAACACTCGTTTTTCGCTCGCTGTAGTTGTGAAGGAACAGAGAAAGAAATGATTAGGTGTGGTACAGGGTACCCTCCGCCACTCATCATCTAATGACTTCCGGTATATGTGTGTGTATGTAGATGTACATCACGAATAACGGGCTGATCGTTATGGCAGCAGCTGTTCATCCCTGAAATAGTTTAGGCGCACAGGTAAACAAACACTGAGTCTTTTCCTACAGTATGGCGGACCATTGTGAAACCTCTTGTCTTGACGATGGGATACTATTTTTTGGCGCTGGCATATTGTTACTATTTGATCAATTTCCGCAAATATTATGTCGCTCAAGTCCTTTTCGAAGGCCCTTTCCATTAACATGTAAAAAGTATACAGCCTCATTTATGTAAAACAAGAAGTTGGTGTCATCATAAATGGGCACCTACACACAGTAAAAAATATTGTATGTCAGAAAATTCGCCACATATTCAACATTAGTTTAGCGAAACCAGCACCTCGATATAATTATTCCTTATGGGTACATTTTTAGTGGTCTGCCATTTTCACCTGTAAGAATAATTTGCCAATATAAAAATACCAAGATGAATCGTTGGTCGAAGTCAACGTCAAACGAAAGATACCTTCAAAGCAGGCTGAGTAGATTAGCCCAGACGTCGTTAGAAAGCAAGAGGATGCCACTTCCAACCGATTCATTTTCTTATTTTTATTTATTTATTTATTGTTCCGTGGGACCAAATCAAGGAGAAGTCTCCATGGTCATGGAACGAGTCAATACATGAAATTATAGCACGATGGTAGAAACAGATAAAATGAAATATGAAAAAACATATTCAGGCGACAAGTCGTAAATTTAAATAAAGAAAATCAACAATGTAACACTGGAATTTGCTTAATTTTTTATCTCCTCCAGGAGCTCCTCGACAGAATAGAAGGAGTGAGCCATGAGGAAACTCTTCAGTTTAGACTCAAAAGAGTTTGGGCTACTGCTGAGATTTTTGACCTCTTGTGGTAGCTTATTGAAAATGGATGTAACGGAATACTGCACTCCTTTCTGCACAAGAGTCAAGGAAGTGCGTTCCACATGCAGATTTGTTTTCTGCCTAGTATTAACTGAGTGAAAGCTGTTAACTCTTGGGAATAAGCTAATATTGCTAACAACAAACGACATTAAAGAAAATATATACTGTGAGGGCAATGTTAGAAATCCCAGACTATTGAATAGGGGTCGACAAGAGGTTCTCGAACTTACACCACATATAGCTCGAACAGCCCGTTTTTGAGCCAAAAATACCCTTATTGAATCAGAAGAATTACCCCAAAAAATAATACCACACGACATAAGCGTATGAAAATGTGCGAAGTAGACTACTTTTCGTGTTGAAGTGTCACTTATTTCAGATACTGTTCTAATGGTAAATAAAGCAGCATTTAGTTTCTGAACAAGATCCTGGACATGGGCTTTCCACAACAGCTTACTATCTATCCGAAGGCCTAGGAACTTGAACTGTTACGTCTCGCTTATAATATGCCCATTCTGTCTCATCAAAATACCGGTTCTTGTTGAATTGTGAGTTAGAAACTGTAAAAACTGAGTCTTACTGTGATTTAGCATTAAATTATTTTCCACAAGCCACGAACTTATTTCATGAACTACATTATTTGATAATGTTTCAAAATCACACACAAGATCCTTCACTACCAAGCTGTTGTCATCAGCAAACAGAAATATTTTTGAATCACCTATAATACTAGAAGGCATATCATTTATATAAATAAGAAACAGCAGTGGCCCCAGCACCGACCCTTGGGGAACGCCCCACTTAACAGTGCCCCATTGGGACTGAACATCACTACCACTCTCAATATTGCGGAGAATTACCTTCTGTTTTCTGTTCTTAAAGTAAGAGGTGAACCAATTGTAAGCTACTCCCCTTACTCCATAATGGTCCAACTTCTGCAGTGATATTGTGTGGTCAACACAGTCAAAAGCCTTCGTTAAATCAAAGAAAACACCTAGCGTTCGCAACCTTTGATTTAATCCGTCCAAAACCTCACAGAGAAAAGAGAATATAGCATTTTCAGTTCTTAAACGATTTCTAAAACCAAACTGTACATTTGACAGCAAATTATGTGAATTGAAACGCTTCAGTAACCTTGTATATACAACCTTCTCGATAACTTTAGCAAACACCGATGGCATATAAATAGGTCTAAAATCGGCAACATTATCCCTGTCTCCCCTTTTATAAAGTGGCTTCACTACCGAGTACTTTAATCGGTCAGGAAACCGACCACTCCTAAAGGAAAAGTTACAGATATGGCGGCTAACATACATAGAACAATACTTCAGTATTCTGTTAGATACCCCGTCATATCCATGAGAGTTCTTGGTCTTTAGTGATTTAATTATTAACTCAATCTCCCTCTTGTCAGTATCATGGTGGAGCATTTCGGGTAACAGTCTCGGAACACTTTTTTCTGAGAGCGCTATATGATTCCCTGAGGGGACTAGGTTTCTAGTTAGTTCACCTGCTATATTCAGAAAGTGGTTATTAAATGCTGTACATATATGCGACTTATCAGTAACTCAGACATTCCCACTACACATAGATTCTGTATCCTCGACCTGTCTCTGCAGACCAGCCACTTCCTTTACGACTGACCATATGGTTTTAATTTACCCTGAGACCTAGCTATTCTATCTGCATACCATATACTTTTTGCCTTCCTAATAACATTTTTAACATTTTTAAGCACCTTACAATACTGTTTGTAATTGGCTGCTGCATTTAGATTTTGACTGTTTCTAACGTTTTGATATAATTGCCACTTTGTTCTACAAGATATTCTTATCCCTCTAGTCAGCCACCCAGGCTGCCTGTTTGTGCTAGTACCCTGTTTTGAACGTTCTAACGGAAAGCAACTTTCAAAGAGCACGAGAAAAGTCTTGAGAAAAGCATTATATTTGTCGTCCATACCTATTCAACCACTGCAGACAGGGAATCAGCCTTCGGTTTCAGGAAAATTTTAAGCAGGAGACTTGGATCATATTGTAGACTCAGCCAACGTTCTGAATGTGTCACTTCATGACAGGCAGAAGGCAGCACGTTGTGGTGGATACAGAGCCATACATTGACACAGTACAAATAACCTTTGTGGCCAGGAGAAGGCAAATAGGATCACTACTTAGTGGAGTTTTAGTTTCATATTTTCCATAGAAAATGAGATTATCCACGTACAAGTGTTATTCCATAAAAGAAACTGTAATAATACGCTATCCGATTCTAAATATGTCAGTGTGGCGTGAATTTAATGTCCGGTATGTAGAGCTATGCACTTTGCAACACGAGGAAATGTAGAATTTCAGTACACTATATGTGAGTCACAATTGGAGTCTTCCGCATCACAACTGTGTGCGATAATGTTTTGACATATATGGAGAAATTATCGCAGAGGCTCAGTTCTACGCAAAGTGTGTATAGGCTTCCATTCATGGCTACGCTTACAAAGTACTCGCACTGCTCGTAGAGGAATCATGTCTCATCAGACATTTTAGGATTTCAACTGTAGAAGAGTAACGTCAGTGGTTTCAAGCTTGAGTGTGGGTAGTATAGCAAAGAATTGCCTGATTAATTTAATAGATGGCGCTCGAAAAATGAGTCTATACCCCCAGAAAATTTGTTTAGAAAATTTAAAAATCAGGTTTCCAGCGGGAGACCTCGGATTTAACTCATTACGTGTAGTTCCCGCAGAGTGCATAAATATAGAATTAGACAGAGAATAGGTAAATGTAGAAGTACAGGCACAAGGCCTCGTAAAAGGCACGAAACCATTCATTCTTCGTACTGTCTGTAGGATAATGATACAGAACGATGCGTTAGTGTGCGATGCGACAGAAAGTTAGCCATACAATACATAGTTATTCTTGCAGTGTAGAGGTAGCTACAGGTAGCATGCAAGCACACACACTTACTAAATATGCATCGGAAAGTAATAACAAATAAGCAAAACCCCAAGCTCTGAGAAATGAGTAGGGAACAAAGGCTTCTCCGTTTAACTACTTCGACCCTCCTGTTGTAGGATTTCTTTTCGCTGATGACCGGTTGGAGTTCGGCAACCATGATAAAGTTATCCGAGGATTCCTTAAATCGCTCCAGACGATGGTTTGCTATCTGTCTGTGCAATTAAACACCGCAGATTTTACGATATTTTGTTTTCAATAAGGTCGTATTCATTTCCTGAACGTCTGGCGAATACACGCACAAGCACTCACAGACTCACACACACACACACACACACACACACACACACACACACACACACACACACACACGCACACGCAACCTTCATATTTCTTTTATTTTTTTTGTTAGTTGCTCATGAGTCTCATTTACCTACTTCATTCATTACTATTCTGCATGCCTTACCAGCGTTGTTTCTTCCTCTGATTAATTCTTTGAATTATTTCTAACGTTTCAGGCAATTATTAATGGTTCTGAGTATCTTTTACTTATAATTTATTCTTTTCTCACTTTACCATCACTGCCTCGTCTACACTGCTTTCATTTAAGTGTACGTCTTATATTTCTTCTTTTTGTATCTTTTTATGTGGTTTCCCTGTATCTCATTTATTTTTTATTCATATTCTATTGCTTATCTTACGAAATATCTAGAGCAGCCGTCTTGGACTCGTACAACGCCGCAGCGGAAACACAGCGAATTTTATCTGAATATTGACAGGACTGATGTTTCTATAACGTTCACGAATAGCAAAGATGTAAAACGAATTTTGATTTTGGAAAAAAAATATCGCGCATTCCTTTTGGAGTGACCCTCGTTGTATCTATAGGTTTTGGAGCTATTTGAAGGTGTTCAGATGTTTGTCAGTAATAAATGAGGTGATTGTGTTAGGTAATTTCACTGGATCATTCGAGCTACCTTGGCGTTAAACGCTTTCGCAATGAGCTGTCATTCTGGCCAACAAGTGGTTCAAGGAGCCAGAACGCTCTACACAGCGGGTCGAGTGTCGAAAGCTGCGCCGGCTCCTTCGATGTCCAAGTGTCGAGGAAGCGACCGGCTGCAGTTACACAGTAGGAGGCGAGTGGCGACGCCGGCGCCAAGTTGGGCGTCAGGTAACGATAGACGCCGGCGCCGAGCAGCGTCGCGCCACCGGAGGTGTGACAGGCGCTCTGGAATTGCGGCAGGCATCGCGCCTGCGGTAGCGCCAGCCAGGGGCGTCGGGTTGTGGCTGCGAGGCGATATCGCGGCGCGGCGCAGCTCCGTCGCCGGTAACGGGAGACACTGCCGCAATTCTATACTGGGCCGGCGCCGCCGACCTAACATTACAACTTGAAGCTGCCGCCGGCGCGTGTTAATTAAATTTAATTAACCCCGCGCTGCTCGATGGCCCTTCAACGCTTCAAAATCTTTCACTCCTCCTCGGCTCCCTCTGCGCCAGTCTGCAGTCTGCCAGAGACTCCGCGTTTCCCCACCCCTGCCCCAGTCACCCCCTCCACCAAAACCTTACTTCTCCTCCTCTGACGCTACGTCGTTGCTACAAGTCTCCGCCGCTTCTGCGATCTCCCCACCCGTTTGTGGAAATTATTGCAGGGAGATGCTGGGTGGGCCGGCAAAAGTAGGCGCACCGTTTAACTGCTGAATCCCCGACAAGAGACTGTTTACAGGTCTCGTGCGACGCTGACGCGGCCCGACTAAGCCTGAGAAATTCAAGTGTCGTTTAATTTTGCTCTAGAGGCGGTGCTCATCTGTCAGCAACTGCCAGACATCCCTTCGTCCAGCGCATCAGACTGAAAATACTGGGACCACGCAGTCTATTAAAGAGTATATATATGAGATTATATACAGTTCGTCGATGTTTTTGGGATATATGTGTGTGTGTATGTGTGTGTCTGTGACGCCGACGAACTTTAGGGACAGGTTCCATATACATAAATAAGTAAAAAATGTCCAGCAAACATGCGCTCTAAAATTTATATCTTAAGAAGTATGAGAACTTGTTTATCTTCGGTACTATGAAACAGATCTCTTCTACTGCAAGGACTTTGTTTTGCATATTTTTGGAGAAGAAATTATTGCCCAAAAAAAATATGTCTAGGAAAACAGGAGCCTACTCTGCATATGGTTTAAAGAGTTATTATCACTGGTTCAGTGGAAGAGGTTTGTACAGCGTTTGTACACTGAAGACCCAAAGATTCTGGTATACCTATCTAATATTGTGTACGGTCCCCGTGAGTGCACGGAAGTGACGCAAAACGCCGTGGCACGGACTCGACTAATGGCTGTAGTAGTGCTGGTGGGGATTGACACCATGAATCCTGCAGGGCTGTCAATAAATCTGTAAGAGCACGAGGGGGTGGAGATCTCTTCTGAACAGCATGTTGCAAGGTATTCCAGATATGCTCAATAGCGTTCATATTTGGGGAGTTTGGTAGCCAGTGGTAGTGTCTGAAGTGACAACAGTGTTCCTGGAGCGACTCTGTAGCAATTCAGGACGTGTGGGGTATGGCATTGTCCTGCTGGAATTGCCCAAGTCCGTCGGAATGCACAATGGACATGAAAGGATGCAGGTGATCAGACAGGATGCTTATGTACTGTTGAGTAGTACTTAAGATAGGTAAATAAATAAGTGAAATCAATGTGAAGTGAAGTAGAAATTATAAAATAAATGAAAAACTTAGTTTAGTATAGTTACACACTGGCAAACAGCGGGCAGAGCAGCAGTGGCAACGGCCGGCGCTTGCAAGTCAGCACGTTCAGGAGAACCCATTGCCCTCCCCACATAAGTGGAAGCTGTCGATTCAGCCGTCAGGGCATCGCCCGACCGGCTCACATGTTTCTCAATTGTCACATGGGATCAAAGGCCCTCGCCTACATTCCAAGAGTCAATGACCGATGTTAAGAAGATTCTTCGAAAAGCTTTTCAACGTGACAGAAGAGGCAATGACCGTGAAGTCGTTTACCTCCAACGAACTGAACTAAATAAATACGCGAGATGCAGTGGGCCTGACAGTAGTTTTCAGTTCAGTTTCGGTTCGAGTTCAGTTCCACTACAGTTCAGTCGGTGCTGAAGACCGTCATGCAGGAAGAGACTACATCGTACACAGAACCACCAAGTCCACCGCTGTAATGGAACAGCAAGCAGCAGCCTCGCTGCCAGAAGACAGAGGGTATTTGAAGACTGATTTTTACATACCCGGGTGACTTGTGAGGACGGGAAGGAGACGGCCTCACATCAGCAGTCACCTGTGAGCTGGTGATGAAGATCTGACAGCCGAAGACTGGCTAGTTGGAGTCTGTTGTTCGAGTCCAGGAGGACACTGGCCTTCTTCCCCCCCCCCCCCCCCCCCCCCACCGCGCCGCTCCACTGGCCGATGCACAACACAGACACACGCGGCCGCATAGAGAAGAGAAACACTGGGACGCCACATCCAAGGTATCACCATCTGATTCACGACTTCGTTCTCAATAATTAAACGGGCCACCTCACGATGCGCGTCTCCAGTCAACTGGGCGAGACGGCAACACGAGATACACACCTCCAGGCGTAATCAGACGCCGCCGCTCACACACCAGAAGGCTTCGCAAAGACGCAGCTGCCGCTCTCCCAGCCAGAACAGTCCAGTAAGGAAACCATTGTATAAATCTTTCAATAAAAGTTATCTTATGTAAAGATGATGTTTCGTTGTACCTCATACCCGGGCCAAGGAAGAACCCAGCCTGCCGACATGTTGCTAAGAGAGGAAAAGTATTTTATTTAGTGTTTTTCACCCTGACATGATGCTTTAGAATCAAATGCCCTTTGCAGTAAAGCTCATCCTGACAATTGACTAGCATCAAAAGAGGTTACCCAGTTACAGTACGTATCACCTGTCAGAGTCGTACCTAGACGTATCAGGGGTCCCATATCACTTCAACCATACCATTACAGAACCTCCACCAGCTTGAACAGCTGCTGACATACAGGGTCCATGAATTCATGAGGTTGTCTCCATACCCGTACACGTCTATCCGCTCGGTACAATTTTAAACGAAACTCTTCCGACCAGCCATCAATAGCACAATGTTGGTGTTGATGGGCCCAAGCGAGGCGTAAAGCTTTGTATCGTGCAGTCATCAAGGGTATACGAATGGCCTTCGACTCCGAAAGCTCATATCGATGATGTTTCGTTGAATGGTTCCCACGCTGACACTTTTTGATGGCTCAGCATTGAAATCTGCTTCAATTTGAGGAAGGGTTGCACTGATGTCACGTGAACGATTCTCCTTAGTTGTCGTTGATTCCGTTGTTGCAAGATCTTTTTCCGGCCGCAGTGATGTCAGATATTTGATGTTTTACTGGATTCTTGACATTCAGAGTACACTCGTCAAATGGTCTTGCGGGAAAATCCCAAGTTCATCGCTACCTCGGAGATGCTCCATCCCATCACTAGTGCGCCGACTATTACACCACGTTCAAACTCACTTAAGTCTTGATAACTTGCAATTGTGGCATCAGTAACCGATCTAACAACTGCGACAGACACTTGTCTTATATAGGCGTTGCCGACTGCAGCGCCGTGTTCTGCCTATTTGCTTAGCTCTGTATTTGAATACGCCTGCCTATACCAGTTTCTTTGGCGCTTCAGAGTAAATTAGTCACACAATAGTAACCTTTAATTGTGGAAAAGGTAAACAAGATACAAAACTGACACAGCACTCAATGCAGAATAGCGTCAAGTTTTATTCTCAAATGTTCTACGTGGCAGCGTTTCGTAACACAACAAACATCCCACCTGTAATCAGTTTCCTGCCAAATCCTGTGACGCAAGTCTCGGTGTATGATGGCAGCTGTTTGTGTTATTCGTTGTCGAAGCTCGTCGACGATTCACTTTAGCGCTGGTATGGAATGTGGCATCGTCAGTGAAGATAATTTTACTAAGAAAATCATCTTCAGTCTGCACTTTGTTAAACGTTCTAACACAAAGCTCAGCTCGTTTCCCTTTGTCACTTTCTTCTCTGCAATAGTCCCAGTTTTTCTGGTTTGAATGACAGGCGATTCTATAGTACCCCCCGCACTGTAACTTTAGGCACACTCAATTATAAGCTGGTTCGTCTCGTTGATTCACCCAGACTACGAATACTGCCGAACTTGTTAAACAGCTGCGTCAGAGACTGCCGACCGACCCTGATCCGGCGCCCTAAGTGATACGCACCCATTTTCGGTGAAAAGATTGTACCAATTAATAACACTTTGTCTTTGAGGTGGTGGCTTGCGTTATTTAGTCTTGAATTGTCTCTATACTCCTGTAGCAGATTTGGATTCATGAAACCATTAACAACATTGTACACACTCTGCACCATTATATGATTCCATGATGATTGTCAGAAAAACTCATTCGTGAATGCCACGCAACGAGAACGTCGGGAACTAACAGCCTTAGGCGTGAATGAGACCTGAAGGTATAGTGCATCATGCATTGCTATATCAAACATTTCTGTAAGTTATTTACTCTTATTTACTGAGTGTAGTATCTCTCCAAGCTTTAAGGACAAATGTTCAACGTGACAGCCATTTGTAACACAACAAACACCTCATCCGTAATATATATATATATATATATATATATATATATATATATATATATATATATATATATATATATACACTCCTGGAAATTGAAATAAGAACACCGTGAATTCATTGTCCCAGGAAGGGGAAACTTTATTGACACATTCATGGGGTCAGATACATCACATGATCACACTGACAGAACCACAGGCACATAGACACAGGCAACAGAGCATGCACAATGTCGGCACTAGTACAGTGTATATCCACCTTTCGCAGCAATGCAGGCTGCTATTCTCCCATGGAGACGATCGTAGAGATGCTGGATGTAGTCCTGTGGAACGGCTTGCCATGCCATTTCCACCTGGCGCCTCGGTTGGACCAGCGTTCGTGCTGGACGTGCAGACCGCGTGAGACGACGCTTCATCCAGTCCCAAACATGCTCAATGGGGGACAGATCCGGAGATCTTGCTAGCCAGGGTAGTTGACTTACACCTTCTAGAGCACGTTGGGTGGCACGGGATACATGCGGACGTGCATTGTCCTGTTGGAACAGCAAGTTCCCTTGCCGGTCTAGGAATGGTAGAACGATGGGTTCGATGACGGTTTGGATGTACCGTGCACTATTCAGTGTCCCCTCGACGATCACCAGTGGTGTACGGCCAGTGTAGGAGATCGCTCCCCACACCATGATGCCGGGTGTTGGTCCTGTGTGCCTCGGTCGTATGCAGTCCTGATTGTGGCGCTCACCTGCACGGCACCATACACGCATACGACCATCATTGGCACCAAGGCAGAAGCGACTCTCATCGCTGAAGACGACACGTCTCCATTCGTCCCTCCATTCACGCCTGCCGCGACGCCACTGGAGGCGGGCTGCACGATGTTGGGGCGTGAGCGGAAGATGGCCTAACGGTGTGCGGGACCGTAGCCCAGCTTCATGGAGACGGTTGCGAATGGTCCTCGCCGATACCCCGGGAGCAACAGTGTCCCTAATTTGCTGGGAAGTGGCGGTGCGGTCCCCTACGGCACTGCGTAGGATCCTACGGTCTTGGCGTGCATCCGTGCGTCGCTGCGGTCCGGTCCCAGGTCGGCGGGCACGTGCACCTTCCGCCGACCACTGGCGACAACATCGATGTACTGTGGAGACCTCACGCCCCACGTGTTGAGCAATTCGGCGGTACGTCCACCCGGCCTCCCGCATGCCCACTATACGCCCTCGCTCAAAGTCCGTCAACTGCACATACGGTTCACGTCCACGCTGTCGCGGCATGCTACCAGTGTTAAAGACTGCGATGGAGCTCCGTATGCCACGGCAAACTGGCTGACACTGACGGCGGCGGTGCACAAATGCTGCGCAGCTAGCGCCATTCGACGGCCAACACCGCGGTTCCTGGTGTGTCCGCTGTGCTGTGCGTGTGATCATTGCTTGTACAGCCCTCTCGCAGTGTCCGGAGCAAGTATGGTGGGTCTGACACACCGGTGTCGATGTGTTCTTTTTTCCATTTCCAGGAGTGTATATATATATATATATATATATATATTTGTGTGTGTGTGTGTGTGTGTGTGTGTGTGTGTGTGTGTGAGAGAGAGAGAGAGAGAGAGAGAGAGAGAGAGAGAGAGAGAGGGGGGGGGGAGCAAATAAAAACTACTTGAAAGATTGGCTGACTTCGGCGCGTTTCATTGGCAACATTTTGAAATCATTTTTGGCAGCATCAAGGGAGGAGGAAACGACTTAAAGGTACTCACAGGAGGATGGAGCAACTGGCCATACAGACCTCAGAACCTTGGAGAACATTTACACAATCTTCATGCCTGACGGCGTTGTAGCAGACGTCACCCTGACCACTCAGGTCACCTGATCTGTCAGTGTGCGGATACTTTCCATGGAGAACCTAAGGAATGGAGAGTCCAAGGTGTATCGCTACAAGCCTCATAGTCTACAAGACTGCAGCAGAACATCTGGATAAGACTGCAGCATTTCCAGCAGTGAAGCTTCGACCCGTCATTAACAACTTGCTGATAAAGGTCTAAAAGTGCCGAGAGATGAATGGTGGTCCCTTCCAACATGTGCTATAAACAGGTTAGTAGAGTATTTCCTTTATCTGCTGTGTTTCCTTCTACCCTGTGTAACAACAACGACTCTGTAATATTGTACATATAAGTAATTCTTCCCATCTGATTTTTCGATAAACTTGTGTAATTGATGTTCTGATTTCAATTTTTTTTGTTTCATGCCATTATGTTAAGAAAACTGTAAATAAGTTTCAATGTGAATATTAATGTTTATGTCAAATGTCAAGTAATACTGTAATAGAATTGAAATGTAATAAATGTTGGAACTGTTGTAAGATGTTTAAAATTGTAACTGTGCGCCTGCTCCATACGTAGGCAATGTGTTAGGATATGTAGAATGCAAAACCTCGGGTGAATACCCGGTCTGTCAGGGAGCGGTAAAAGGTGGATGGCAGGCGAGCGCGGGAAAATGCGCGTGGGCACTGCACGGCACAACGTGCTCAGAAGTAGTAGTTGGAGTTTATCACTGGTTTGAGCAACACCTTCTGGAGCGAGGAAGCTCTCCTGGAAGACATAGCTTCACTGAGCCTCGCGTATGCCGTTCCAACGCCCACACAGCATGGCAAAATTCCATAGGCACTAAATGGAAAAGTATTGCTACGCTAAGAAGAATTAAAGTGCCGATAGGTCAAGAGCCATAGCTGTGGTTGTATGTGTGCTCTGTGCCTCGCCATCTCGCCGCTCGCCAACCGCCGCATCGATACTAGCAGGTTGAAACTTTTAGTACTGTATTCGTATGGATCAGAGAGTGAACTGAGTTTGTTTGGTGCAATAATAACCTAAATTTTACCAGAATTTTTCCATCATTTAATTATCCTCGCAACTAACCTAGACAGGGTCCTTCCAAATGTTGTGCAATTCGAGTGTCCCGAAATGAAAATTAAAATTTGTGTTAATAATAATCATTTGCAGAACTAGCTATATTAGAATGGTTTTTAAAGAAATGTTTTGTTAATGAACCAGTAAATGAATAACGAATGCCTAACGAAGTTGAAAGATAACTTTATTATTGATATAATAATGAAGTTTATTATTTCGATACAGATTTAAAGGCATTTAAATGAGCAGTAAATAATAGGAAAAGAGTAGCAACTTATATACTGGAAATCTGGAACGCATAATAAATTCAGTAATCATTTTTTTAAAAATACAGTGATCATAACAGTTTCGGGGTCCCCCCCTAACAGTTTCGGAGTCCCCCCTCATTCATTTGAATTCTGAAGTGTTCTAAATTGGTTTGACCAGCAAAAGTTAAAGTCAATATAAAAGTCAAAATTTATCAGTGTTTTATCTTTATCAAAATTGACATTTTGTGGGTGTGGCACGAAATTGCAATTTCTGGGGTAACCTATGCCCGATTTTAATCAAATCAATAGACAGTATAAAGTTTTGTAGTATACATTATAATGTAGTGTTATGTATTCATGGGTTTCCATATCAGTACAGAACGTGAAACTATCAGTTCAAGAGATTTTATGGTTCTAAAATTCTACTATATTATGCAGTGTTACAACTTGGTGTTTTGCATGAATATATACCAACTTGTACAGGGGAAGAAACTCAGTTAATGCCTAATTAGGCTCGCGACCGTATTATTATCAAATTGGTAGCATCTTCTGGGTTGCTTTTGATCCATCCTGACGTGTAATTGCATTTCGAACTTACTTGACTGATCATTGTTATTACAGAGTAGATGTACGTCTGATTTGCCACCATTCAGGTACACGCGGTCGATATCTATACGAAAATCCTTTCTCATAAGGTGAATACCGCTCACTTACCATAGCACAGGCTTTAAAGAGTGCTGTGTCGCGGAGGTTACACTTGGAACTCTGTTCTGTGGGCCACTTTTTGCTGTCCCATCCTGTACATACGAAGGCTATTCGGAAAGTAACGTCAGATCGGGCGCGAAATGGAAGCCACTATATAAATCAAAAATTTTCCGTTTGCAACAATTAACTACATCTTCCAGCTGCTTCTCTACATAGTCGTATCTCGGACTTAGACATTTGGCGCAACGTTGTAGCAATTTTCTAACACCCTCGTCTCAGGAGACAGCCACCTGTGCTTTCCATCAATTCTCTATACTGGTCTACAACTCGTTGTCTGAGCCAAAATGTTGCCTTCATAGCCAGCGGTTCACGTGAGCAGAGATGAAAGAGATGGGGAGCCAATTATGGACTGTATTGTGCATGATCAAACACTTCCCATCGAAAACGCTGCAGGAGAATCTCCATTACCCCTGAAGAGTGCGGCCGAGAATTGTCTTGAAGAAGAAACTGCATGACAGTTACGTAACGCAGGGTTGCATGAAACCAGTCGAAGTCTCTCTCTGTAGGGTCCCATGCATGGCGAGAGAGACTGTTTTCTGGGCATCTTTACGTGCTCACTGTGCGATCAGAACTGAGAACAGTGATGTGACACTATCTACGGGCATCCTAGAGATGCTGCCCAACACATACGTGTAAGAATGGATCTGATTTTCATTGCAGTTTTCATTTCACGACCGATCATTTCTTACTTTCCGAATAGCCCTCATGCCTTATCGCAGCAGTATGACGCAATTCAATAAAGCTCATGGATCGATGTTTCCCATTTTTAATCCTATGATTACTTCTCATTCTGTCCATCTCGTCTATGTCTTTAACTATCCAAACAGCTAAAGTTTACTTACTCGTTCTATGACCCCCTTATTAACTTGTACACTTTCATTGTGTTGTGCTGATTATCATGAACGTAATCTTATGAGTTCTTTTATTAGCTGCCAAAGTTTTAACTGCATTAGAATGAATCTGCATGATGTCATTAGCTAAAGTGACGTGGTTTAGATAAGTACCAATAACATACCTGACTTCTTATTTATCTTAATATATAATTTGAGGACGTCCGTTACGGCACTTGCGAATAGTTCCTTGACACTAAATATCTTTGACTATTTCTCTACTCAGGTTTAAAGGCATGACATCCTCCCTAAATCTAATGGAAGCTGTATTTTTTCTTTTTTTTTTTACATAAGCCAAATTGTATCTTAGTGTTTGAAAGGGACCATATAATCTTCCACTTGATACTTATAGCTGATGTTATTTATCTTTATTTACTTACTAGCTGTGCCCGGCATGTATTGCAATGGCTCTTTTCCTTTCCAAGCAGGTACTGATACACGAAGCAGACACATTTACTTATACAAAATACAAAAATTTAAGCTTCTGAGCCGTTACAACCAAGACATACGACCATTTGTCACATAATTTGCTACTCGCGAAATGACTCTTCAAAATCTGTACTTGAATCACCCATCCATATAATTTAATGCAGGACCCTCAGACCGCGAGTCCTACTTCTACTTGTCCGGTTTCGTATATTAGAGTCTTTGATATGATGTCTCACTGACAAGCCATGGTTAGTCCACGATAACAGGTCATATAATATTGAGACGTTGAAAGTATAAACAAAAGTATTTCGTTGGTTGCCAACAGTGATCTACAGAGAAGCAGTATGAGAGATTCCCGCTTTCGAAGTACTTTGCAGTATGTCGCGGCATGGCGTACTCATGGTAAACCGCTGCTTTAATTATACTATTACTATTGGAGCATACGATGGGAGAACAAGATTGCCAAATGAAGTACCGTATCCTTGTCGACAGACCTTTATTGGCACGATCTCTTAAGATTCACTGCGATACCTTGTGGGACGCAGGACGACAAATCAGGAAGTAAAATACCGTTAGCGATCCTAAATACTCCTCGATATTCATTGGAGCCCTCATTATTCCATTCATTATTTAGTAATCATTCATCTGACGTTAGAAGCACGTCGATAATGAGTCGATCTTTCGTCACTCTAATCTACGTTTTCATTCATGACTTACAGATGGTCAATAGTTTTATGTGCACATCTACAATCTGCTTGCTCAGTTAACTGCGTAAAATCTAACTTCTTGCCTGTGCGATTGGTGATACACTTAGCGGATATGTCTTCCAGTAGCAGTAAGCTCGCTGGTTCGCTCGTGTAAACTATACGGCCCGCTCAGAATTTCTTTTTGTTTTTCTGTAATGGAATTTTTATGTTCTCCACAAATCGCAACGCCTTCTAAACTTTTGCCAGCGGTCTTGCCGCAGTGGTAACACCGGTTCCCGTCAGAGCACCGAAGTTAAGCGCTGTCGGGCTGGGATAGTACTTGGATGGGTGACCATCCGGTCTGCTGAGCGCTGTGGGCAAGCGGGGTACACTCAGTTCTTGGGAGGCAAACTGTGGAACTACTTGACTGAGAAGTATCCGCTCCAGTCTCGGAAACTGACATACGGCCGAGAGAGCGGTATGCTGAACACATGCCCCCCCCCCCCCCCCCCCCACCCACGCCCCCACCCTATTTGCGTCCAGTTACACCTGTGGGCTGAGTATGACACGGCGGCCTGTCGGTACCATTGGGCCTTAATGGCCTATTTGGGAGGAGTTTAGTTTCTAAGCTTTTCCTTCTAGTTAAGGACACAGAAGCATGGACTTCCCAGAATGTACTTCTGATCGAAAAGCGATTCTGGTAGGTTGAGTTCGAGGTTACTATTTATCAAGTCTTTTGTGTTCTTGTGATGATATTTCCGTGGAAACTTTCATTCCCTAACACACATTTCTTTGTATATAACCGATATATCAAATAACTGTTTTCATAGATTTAGCTCAAATTTTCTTTAATATAAAGAAATATTTTCTTAAAAGTTTTCATACGTATTTCATGCCTAAGGGATTGAATTTCCTAAAAGAATGTGACACTTTTTTTTAATTTGCAAGGGAGGAGCCAAATAGAAACATTCAAAGATTTTACTTTGAAAAGGTTTCATAATGAAATCGTTTCATAACACTTTTCATTCCATACTTCATCCTCTTAGGGGACTGGACTTCCAGAAATACTGAACCGAAAGTTTTTTTTAAAGTTCCTAACCGAGGAATCGAATCCTAATTTTCATATAAATTCTTTAGTAGATCTTTAATAATAATTTATTTTTCAAAAAACCCATCACCCACTGCTTTACCCACTAAGCAGTCGAATTTTAAAATACTCTGAAAGACTTTTTTTTTTTTCATTTTGACCAGACAACTAATACCAATTTTCGTAGTTCTACCTTCAAAACTGACTTAATGGCAATGTATTTTCAAAAAACTTTTCATTCCCTATTTCTCCCCATTAGAGGTGTAATTTCACAAAGTCCCTTCTTAAGCGACGCCCACATTATATGATCAACATCGTGTCGAAGTTTCTGGGTGCAATTTCGTAAAGTCCCTTCTTAAGCGACGCTTACATTGTATGATCAACACCCTCTCAAAGTTTCTGGTTTCTATGGTTAGCGGTTTGGACTGAACGCTTATGAGTCAGTCAGTAAGTCAGGACACTGCTTTTCGCATATACGAGGAGTATTCCGGAAGTAAGGTCCGATAGCAACGTACTTTCAAAAAACTTTTCATTTCCTATTTCTTCCCATTAGAGGTGCAATCTCGTAGAGTCCCATTTTAAGCGACGCCTACATTATATGATCAACATCCTGTCGAAGTTTCTGGGTGCAATTTCGTAACGTCTCTTCTTAAGCGACGCCTACATTGTATGATCAACACCCTCTCAAAGTTTCTGGTTTCTGTGGTTAGCGGTTTTGACTGAGTGCTTATGAGTCAGGCAGTAAGTCAGGACACTGCTTTTTACATATACGAGGAGTATTCCGGAAGTAAGGTCCGATAGCAACGTACTTTCAAAAACTTTTCATTTCCTATTTCACCCCATTAGAGGTGCAATCTCGTAGAGTCCCATTTTAAGCGACGCCTACTTTACATGATCAACATCCTGTCGAAGTTTCTGGGTGCAATTTCGTAACGTCTCTTCTTAAGCGACGCCTACATTGTATGATCAACACCCTCTCAAAGTTTCTGGTTTCTGTGGTTAGCGGTTTTGACTGAGTACTTATGAGTCAGGCAGTACCTAAGTCAGGACACTGCTTTTTACATATACGAAGCATATTCCGAAAGTAAGGCCCGATCGGTCGCAAAATGAAAACCACAGTGAAAATCCGACAAAGCTTTTTATAGGTGTATTGGACAGTGTCTCTTCTATGCCTATTGATCGCGTCACGCCTGCCTTTTCAGTTCTGAGCGGACAGTGAGCACGTAAAGATGGCTAGAAAACAGTGTCTCCCGCTTAGTACGAGTGCCTGTGAGAGATTTCGCCTGGTTTGATGCAACCCACAGAACGTAACTGTCACGCATTTCCTTCTTCATGACAGTTCTGAGCCGCACTCTGCAGGGGAAATGAGGACCCCCTGCAGCGTTTTCGATGGGAAGTGTTTGGTCGCCCTCCTTACAGCCCAGACTTGGCTCCCTCTGATTTTCATCTCTGCTGACGTGAACTGCTGGCTATGAAGTCAACGTTTTGGCGTAGAAAACGTACTGCAGATCAGCGTAGAGAATCAGCGAAAAGTGCAGGCGGCTGCCTTCTGTGACGAGGGTATTGGAAAGTTGGTACAACGCTACGACAAATGTTTCAGATGGAGCGCCGACTACGTAGAGAAGTTGCCGAAAGGTGCTGCTAACTATTGCAAATAAAACACTTCGGATTTTGCAATCAGTTTTTACACAAATAATAAATTACAACAACAAGTAATCCATGATGTAAATACCTCCAAGTGTCCCTACCGTGAATGAGGAATATACAAACTCAAATGTGATGCATGCCCAAAATTCTACATTGGACAAACAGGCAGAAGTTTTGAAATTAGATACAAAGAACACATTGATGCCTTAAGACTCGGTAACTTGAACAAATCTGCATTTGCAGCCCATATTGCCGGAGAAAACCATTCAGTGGGAAACATCGAAAACAACTTAAAAATTTTACATCTAGCAGAAAAAGGAGCCACTATGAATATATTAGAAGAAATATAAATAGACACACACACACAAACAGCACCCCAGACTATATCCTTAGTGAACAAACAGAGTTAGCTAAGACCCCTTTCCTGAAAAATTTCCAAAAATTATTTTCCAACCTCCAAAGAAAATAATATTAGTATGCCTATCTGCAGATCAGCTAGCAAATTTATATGTTACTTTAATTCCCATGATGCTAAATACTGTACTATTTTACCTATACAGTACCAAGAAAAAACTTACTCTATAATTAATGTAACGGTATCAACCCAAAAAATCAATGTCTCTGTACTAGTGTAAAAGGCATTTCAGTTGCGTAAGTGAATATATGATCCTTCCAAACATAGGACATCCTCAAATGTTATGATATATCATAGCATCTTTGATACTCATATGTTTGTAAGCTCTTAGTATGTATAAAAACATATGGTGCATGGTAGAAATCTTCTCAGTGACAAATCTAAAGTGTTCAATGAGAAAAATTTACCTGTGCAACAGTAAAAATGCAGTGGGAGTGTATTCAAATCTGTTGGAAGAATGTTATGAAAACAAACACTCCAAACCGACATTTCACGTAAGTCTGTAACGCAACCATCTGTGTATGGCGTGCTTATAATTATGTATTAATTATATTTTAGGAAAATTAATCTGTAAGAAAACACACCACATGTCATAAGAAAAGCGTGTAAACCGTCTGAAGATGAGTCACAACGATTCGAAACCGGTAACGGTACCCTTTGAATGAAGGAACTGAAAGTAAATTTGTGGCTGGTTGCTGTTCTAACACCATCAACTTTTGATTTTCACTGTGGTTTCCATTTCGCGATCGATCGGATCTTAATTTCGGATTACGCCTCGTACATAGACGACACTGAGGAAGATCATGGCTATAAAATTCTTTTACGCATTATGCGTCTCCTTTCTTCTCATATACAGGAGTTACACCATTACTCCGTGAACATACACGAAATTTTATTGGGTACTTACGTCATCTGCAAAATCTGGCGCATTGCTGAGGTTATCAACCACCCAAAGTACGTCGGCAGAAGTGCCTAAATCTTCTGAGATCGGAAGCCCAGGAGATGTCCATATCGTTTCCTTCCATCAACTATTCCAAACCTGTCAGCTCCCGTCTGGAGATGGAGATTTTTCTGGACCACGGACGCTGAAATCTCAGAATGAGACGTCTTCGACTTTAGCACCGCTGCGCGGCCCTCGTCTTTGCAGAGTTCACGGACGGGCCCGTTCTCCCGCACGTCACGCATTTTTACGCCTGTCAATTGTTGAGCCCGGCTGCCTTCCCCTCCCCTCCCCCCCCCCCCCCCTTTCCCGTGCTTCTCGCCAACTTCGCGCCGTCGGCAGCGCCCCCCCCCACCCCCCCCTCCCCCCCGCACCGTCTTGAAGCCGCCTTCCGACCCGTCGGCGCATATCTACTGCCAGAGAGCAGTAATTAAATGTTGGCTAGTCTGATTAAACGCTGGCTACCGCGGAACGGCGTACGCCCTCTGCTAACGAGACAGATGCGGTTTCAAATATCTCGCGCTCCAGAATCTGCTGCTTGCTAGTTTGAAGGCAGCCGAGGAGCGTAACAACACGAAGTCCCAGGGCTCGGAGTTGCTGGGACTCTCGACATATCAACCTTCAACCACGCAGTCTCTCCGTGCCGTAAACTTAACGGCCACCGTCACAACCTGGAAACTGACTGAACCACGTCTCATAGATTACCGACGGTGTGGAATAAATACCAAGCAAAACAAGCACTGGAGAGAAGTACAGATAGGCATCCTTCAAGACTTTATAATAGCACCAATATTACTCTCAATATACACGCCATAATATATTTAGTGTAATGCAGTGTGTCCATAAATTATCTTTACAAATTAACAATGTAATACCTTTAAAACTATACTAGATATTAACAAATGGTTTTCAACTTGTGGTAAGATACAAAGTTTTTCTTTTTCCATTTATACACATCATTAAGTGCACCCTTACTGTCACAAGATATTGTCTACTCGGAATTCCATTTCTCTCCACGTCCCGTTCCAAGATTTCCGCAGTGAGGTGTTCAAATGCATTGGGAATGCGTCCCTTCAAGTCCTCTGGGCCTCTAACCTTGGTTCGGTACACAGATCCTTTCCAAAACCGCACAGGAAAAAGTCTAGTGGTGTAAGGGCAGGGGATCTCATCCAATAGTGACGGACATTTAGGAGCCTTTGGGGTGTTGCCGCATCCTGCTGGAATATGACATCAGGTCACAGCTGCTCCAATTGTGTCACTACAAACTCTTGTAACATTTCCAGGTAAACACCTCCATTGTCGGGAGACTGCAACTGTCCAACCGTGCATCAGTCCTCACAGACGTTGACCTTGGCACTGTCTCTTTCCATATCACGTGTAACATGAAGATGCTGCGAACCCTATATAGGAAAGTTATGACTATTCATTTTGCAGGGTACACGAAACGTATCCCCACCGTAACATCAAATATCTTCCAAAAAATCATTGTTTCCGTCAGTCTTGCCTAGCATATCTACTGCAAACTGTTCGTGCTGAAGTTTGTCCGAAGCCTTTATTGCCTGAACCAGCTACACCTTCTGGGGATATAGCCGTAACCTCTTGTGCAAGAGATTGTGAGCTGCTGATCGTCTCATTTCCAACTCTCTGCTCGCCGTACGCACAAATTTTATCGGACTCTTCGCAGATGCCTGACGTACTTTGTGCACGCGTCGGACAGTTGGCCGATCCACCCCCTGTTTATGGAGAACACTACCTGTTTCCAAAAATAACGTATGCCAATCACGAGTAGTTGACCGCGACGGTAGTTGCCTTCCATGCAGCGTTCGGACGTGTTATTGCACTTAGGCATCAAACGTCGCCTGTATGCACTAGGCCACACAGTGATATTTCTCCTCTAGCGTCTGCATTTTATCAGGTTTACCAGTTTTAATATCGTCAGATGGAAGCGAAAAATCTTTATGAGTTATCTTACCTCATATTGGAAACCATTTATTAACATCTAGTATAGTTTTAAAGTTATTAAAGTCTTAGGCTGTAAAGATAGTTTATGGACACCCTCTGCTTCTCAGCCCTTAATATATAACACCGATCAATTTTCAAACACAGATCAGCTAGCATAATTTTATACATTTAAGAACGATATTCCCATTAAATTTCATTTTAGTAGAACAATGGTAATTACAGTTATGTACGCTTGTAGCAATACCTTCCTGTAATCACCCCTCTTTAGTCAGAGTAATTTGCATGTGTGTAAAACGGACACTCTGTCGTGGACTACCTTTTATAGTGTGAAACGCTGAATTATGTAGAGAATTCACCATTATGTTAAATTAGCTGTACACTACCTAACAACTGAATGAAAGATCAGGTCTCTATGACATGACATACAGCAAGCTTGATACTCAAACAGTGACGTCATGAGTCACTGCGATCTAAGTAACTGCGTCACCGATATCCATTGGTTTGTTTTGCAGTGTGATAAATGAACAGAAGCGCAACTATCAAAAATTTCACTTTCATTTTACTGATTTAGCATCTGTACACAAATACCCTTCAAAAGAGGAAACAAGCCATGAACGTCTAACCGTAGTAGAGATAATTATCTGAAAGTTTTAAAAAAATTAATGAACTGTTAAGTTATGCGTATGTGCCAGGCGGTTATATGCTGATATTACACAGTGATGCTGATAGCACAATAGACGGGTCGACGTGGACGCCTGACCGAATCGCACAAAGGAACTGTCCTCTTTGGACGTCCTGATGACCAGACTGTCAGTGAATTGGCTCGGTTTCTCGGTGTATCAACGCAGACTAGATTAGATTAGATTAGATTAATACTAGCTCCATGGATCATGAATACGATATTTCGTAATGATGTGGAACGAGTCAAATTTTCCAATACATGGCATAATTAAGTTAATATAACAACTTTTTTTATTTTGTTGTGTTTTTTTATTTTTTTGTTTTTTATTTTTTAATATTTTTTTCTTAATTTATAACTAAAAACTCCTCTATGGAGTAGAAGGAGTTGTCATTCAGAAATTCTTTTAATTTCTTCTTAAATACTTGTTGGTTATCTGTCAGACTTTTGATACTATTTGGTAAGTGACCAAAGACTTTAGTGCCAGTATAATTCACCCCTTTCTGTGCCAAAGTTAGATTTAATCTTGAATAGTGAAGATCATCCTTTCTCCTAGTGTTGTAGCTATGCACACTGCTATTACTTTTGAATTGAGTTTGGTTGTTAATAACAAATTTCATAAGAGAGTATATATACTGAGAAGCTACTGTGAGTATCCCTAGATCCTTAATTAAATGTCTGCTGGATGATCTTGGGTGGACTCCAGCTATTATTCTGATTACACGATTTTGTGCAATAAATACTTTATTCCTCGGTGATGAATTACCCCAAAATATGATGCCACATGAAAGCAATGAGTGAAAATAGGCGTAGTAAGCTAATTTACTAAGATGTTTATCACCAAAATTTGCAATGACCCTTATTGCATAAGTAGCTGAACTCAAACGTTTCAGCAGATCATCAATGTGTTTCTTCCAATTTAATCTCTCATCAATGGACACACATAAAAATTTGGAATATTCTACCTTAGCTATATGCTACTGATTAAGGTCTATATTTATTAATGGCGTCATACCATTCACTGTACGGAACTGTATGTACTGTGTCTTATCAAAATTCAGTGAGAGTCCGTTTACAAGGAACCACTTAGTAATTTTCTGAAAGACGTTATTGACAATTTAATCGGTTAGTTCTTGTTTGTCAGGTGTGATTACTATACTTGCATCATCAGCAAAGAGAACATGTCTACAAGACATGGTGTAGTGCTGGCATCCACGTAAGGTGTAAGAATAGTGATGAAAAGCTCCTAAGAGATACCGACCAGAAGCTAGTGTAATGGCGTGTCAAACACAATCAGTTTCACACCCATAAACTCTCAGTGAATGCAGGTTTATCTCAAAACATATCGGTTTACTGTTTGGGTATCCACTGCTTCGATACAAAACACAACTATGAAAATCTTCTAAAATGCTTCTAATAGCTACATTGGATGTTAATAGTTCGTTTACTGCAGAATCATACACGACCTGTTTCGCGACAATTTAATCGCGTCCTCAGGCATTCAGATTTCTGAAAATTATAATGAGATTTGGAAAGTATAATAATGGCAAAAAATGCAACTAAAGGAGAAAGATAGAGGAACAAATACTCACATAACTATTTTAAAATTGGGTCGCTAAAGATACACGTCTCCCAACGTTCGGACGGCGCTCAAATTTTCAGAAGCGCTTAAATTGGATAGTTAGAAAATGAAAAATCCAAACTTTCAGTGGGTAGCAGGTGCAGGCAGAGTACATCAGAACTGTGAGCCATGGGTAAGGACCTAAGAAGGAGCAGAAATAAGACACCACGAGAAAAGTATGGAATGACCCTGTGTTTGCATAGTAATGGAAAAATCAACACATGACTGCAAAAGCCATATGGTGGAGACGTGCGTATGCCTGCAGTAAGATGACAAGGCCACTAAGCAGCGCAGGTGAAGCAGTGCTACAGAAACTGCTGGCGCATGGTGTGCCTGAGAGAAGCGGTTAACGAAAAGTATGGAAATATAACTCTATAGAGAGTGCATAGAAGGAGACGCAAGAAACACGATTACATACCAACTGAAGGCTAGGAACCGTTACAAGGTCACTAAGTTAAAATTAAAGGTAACATAACAAATATTTCCTGTCATAAAATATTAGTAGTATAAAAATATTACATAGCGAATTATTAAAATGGTTCAAATGGCAACATAACCCATTAGGGGACCATATTAAATGGAGGGAAGTAACCGTTCCATAGTCATAAATGAATGCTAGACGTACGTGGTGCTAATACTTAAACAGATGGGCTACCAAGGGGATCATAAACTGCAAGGACCAATGTATGGTCCTGAAATAAAGGAAGCATTAAGAGCTAATGCGGCTACCATGTTTTTTAGAATTTTACTAGTTTTTTTAAAAGACATTTAAATCATTTCTATTATCTCAACTAGTTACCCAGTGGACAATACGAAAGGACGTACATGCAATGGACAGCTGGAAGCGCGTTCTTGTAACAAGACGCTGCTCGCAGCCGCACAGGAAAAGGCACATCTTCAGAAATTGGACAATAGCTGACTGGAGGCCTATAGTGTGGTTCGACATCCCACGATTTTATCTGTTTTCAAATGATGGAAGGCGTCGAGAGCGTCGTCAGCCCATTGAAGCGTTTACTTCTTACTGTGTGGAGGGTGTAATTCAGGATGGGGGACGTTCATTTAAACATTCGCAATGACCAAGTGTTTCACATTTTCCACGTCTTCATTTAGGAATGTAATGTGGACGCTTCTGTCTTCCAAAATCAAACTCCAGTGTTTACAGGACTGCGCGTATATGATCCTAGTTTGGCGAACGCTCCGACACTTGATGGAACAGTTTGGAAAACAGGGTGAAATGTAGCAGTCAACGTCTCTGCAATGTTATGGCTCTTCGGGGGGTCTGTAGAAACTTCTGGAGTCTGATTCGTGTAAAATGGAGGCCGTTATCGAGACCAGATGTGGAGTTTCGGAACTGACGGCATATCGCCTGGAAACGCCAGTTTTTTCTCTGACTTGTTCTTCTGACATCGAAGAATATACTGGATTTGTTGATATACAGGAGTTGCACAAAGACGCGGAAATACCGAAAACAAAACATATTGCTTTGCCTAACTCGCTGTAGGAAACCCGTTGTTATCCAAAACTGCTTTCAACAGCTTTCGTCAGTAGCACCCGTGTTGTTTCGATATCGGCTTCCGGCACACTACTCAGTATTGACAGCCGAGCTCTTCTCCCTGTATCAGGCCACGGAGTGCATTCGGGGACACACAGCCTTTTCAATTGTACCCTCTGCTCAGACTCACTCAGCGCCCTTTAACTCTATGTACGCTGTACACCGACCATCCCTTAGTGCAGTGGGTTCAAGAAAACTGTCACTTGCTCTCTCCTGGTGGAGCCAGTGTGAGGTTTTTGTGGGTTCGTGGTCATGTCGGTCTGCCAGGAAACGAGGCTGCTGACGCTGCTGCCAAGGCTGCAGTCCTCGTACCTCAGCCCGCTAGTTCGTATAATCCCTCCGATGATCTCTGTGTTGCCGTCTGTCAGAAGGTGGAGTCCCTTTGGCGTTGCCAATGGTTCTCCCTTCGCGGCAATAAGCACCGGCTTATTAATCCTCTCCCAGCGGTTTGGACGACCTCCTCTCGGCCCTCACGCCGTGAGGAAGTCATTTTAACTAGGGTGCGTATTGGGCACTGCCTTTTTAGCCATCGTCGTTTGATAAGTGGCGCTACAGCACGACTTTGTACACATTGCGCCCAAGTTTTAATTTCCGCCGCTTCCTGACGAAATGCCCATTTTTTTAACCTTTTACGTTCCCGCTTGGGTTTTCCGTCTGAGTTGTCGGCCGTTTTAGCAAATGACGCGCGGGCTGTCGAACGTGTTTTACTTTTTATCCGTTAAAGGAATATGGCGAAGGCCATTTAATTTTTAGTTTTGGACCTCCGTTTCTGTATGGTGTCTTTTTTAGCCCTTTCTCCACGCCCCTGTTTTTAGCTGACTTCTCTTATGTCAATTGGGGCTGACGTATAATCGTTTCCTAACTCCTCTTTGTCTTCGTGTTCTATAGTTCTGACTTGGGCGCCTATGACCCCAGTTGCTTTTTGCACCCTAAAAAAAAAAAAAAACCAAACGATACAAGCTTCCAGCCGTCTCGGAATGGATAAATCGAGCTCCTGTATAGTTTTCAAAGGCATCTTATGGCGTTCTTATTGCAAGGTAGTGGCAAGTTCACGTAATGGTGACGGAGGGAGATAGGCATGATTCATCCTTTTCTCCAAAGCACACCACAAAGTGTCAATAATACTGAGATCTGGTGACTGGTGTGGACAGGGGAGGTGAGACTGTACTTCCTCGTGCTCACAGAACCAGTTCTGTACGAAGCGAGCTGCGTGAACGGGGGCCTGCCGTCTTCCAACACAGCATCATGACTGGGAAACAAACGTTGTACTATATGACTGACCTGATCTAGCAAAATGATCACATAATAATCGGCAGCAGTGCGGCAATGCAGAGTAATCATAGAGCTGATGGAGTACCACAGTATGACTGCCGAAATCATCGCCGAACACGCGCCATTTATCGCTCTCAGGACGTAAACTCGGCCGGAAGCTGAAAACAGTGTGAAACAAGAATCATCCGATCAAATGACTTCCGTTGCCCCGTAGTCCAGGTTCTATGTCTTCGGCACCACGTTTCCACGTTACGTGCATTTGCATCACTGATGAGTGGTTCGGGAATTAAAGCTCGCTCATGGAGCTCCGTTCTCGTGGTTCACGAGTGCGACATTCAGTTCTGCAGTGACTTTTGCAAATGTCATGGTCTTATTTTCAGTCAGAATCCTCTGGAATAACCGTCTTCACGATCACTCAACACATACTTCCGCTCGCGTTCTGACTTATCTGATGATGTTTTAGCAATTTCCCTCTACGTGTTATAAACCTTCGATACTGTTACTCCTGGAACACCAAACACTTGGGCTTTGTTGGTGACAGAGACGTTCACCATACGGTCACCGACAATTTACCCACATCCGAATTTACCTAGCACCTATATACACCGCTCACAACACAGAGCACTTTTCTGACCAAGACTAACGCTTGCAACGCACCGAGACATTGCCCACGAACCGTTAGTGGTCGAATACAACAGCGCAACTTTCAAACTTGGCTTGTGTCTGCATTATTGTTCAGGTTCCCACATTTTCGTCCAATTATCCATGTGCTTGTTGATAGAGCCTCGAAATGCTTGACAATAAACATTAAGTATAACACAGACGTTGCCAACGACCTTGGCCCAGTGGTAACACCGCTTCCCGTCATATCACCGATGTTCAGCACTGTCGGGCGGGGCTAGCGCCTGGATGGGTGACCATCCGGTCTGCCGAGCGCTGCTGGCAAGCGGTCTGCACTCAGCCCTTGTGAGGCAAACTGAGGAGTTACTTGATTGGGTAGTAGCGGCTCCTGTCACGAAAACACACAGCGGCCAGAACAGCGTGTCCCTCCATATCCGCATCCCGTGACGCCCATGGGCTAAGGATCACTCGGCGGCCGGTCGTTACCATTGGCCTTTCGTGTCCTGTTCGAACGGGGTTCACGTTTCATAACACAGACGTTATAACAATCGAATGGTGTCTCATTCTTCTAAACTACATTGTTCGATACCTGACTCTTCTTAGGTGTATTGTCCGCAGCAAGTTTTGGTAGAATGCTCGAAATCTTCAAGTTCTGTTTAAAAACTCAGGTTTCATTATTTCTGCTATTTCGTGCCCGTTTCATGAATTACGAAAACATTATAGTCTGATTTATATCAAAAACCAGATTTATTCCAAAAAGGTAATCATCCCGATACTTATCACGATCAATTTAAGACAAAAACAGGGAGAATGATATTATGGTAAGTTAAAATATATTTAAATGTAACAAACTGTTACATGGAATTAGAAGTTCACTGATGTTGTCAAACACACGAAGAATAATTTTCTTTTTCCGGAAGTACCGAAGTACATATCTCTGACTTGCGAACTCTTTAGAGTTGTATTCGCGCCTTTACTGCACGTAGTTACTTGGAAATTGGCTTTGAAAAGAAAAGGAGATCTATCATATTGGTTCGAAATTGTAAATTGAGTATTGTCATAAGACTGTGAGATCAAGAGATAGTTTATGCGGAATTGTGTTTGAAAGTAATGTAAAACATCACTGGTGATGAAACAAAGAGCCGACAATGAGTTGTCGACGTTAAAGTGCCATTAGTTTAGTTATTTCGAGATGAAAACCCGCACCATCTAATTTCATATCTTGCAGAAACTGAATCTACCCCTGAAAGACTGCAGCAAATCCAAAAGATAAATCCTGACATAAACATATAACAGTCACAAAATATTATTATTGATGTTGAATTGGTTGATCATCTATTGTGTGTGCATGTCTTAAACAAAAAGGATAAATAATTTGAGTTGATGCCAGATTACGCTTCGGTGTTATTGATACTGACACTGAATATTGTTTTATGATTTCCAAGTTTTTATCCGATGATAGCAAAACCCAAAACGGCATTATAGAGAGATACTTTTATTAAGCGATCTAGATGATTTTATTCACAAAATAGATGAATAAGTATGTAACAAATATGAGTGAGTGAACGTTAATTTTGTAACAGTTGCGCTATTTTTACACCCAAATATGGACGTAACCGAAATAGTTGCGTGATAACTCGTGTTATTACTATGGCTTGAATGATATGAGTTCAGCGTTAATTCCTCAGAATAACTGGTCAGGAAAAGCTAGATCGCTGCGTTTTTAAGGAATGGAATAAGTCTGATTAAGTTGTCAAAAAGCCGTCGGTTTACAGTAGTGACCCTAACCGCACCCTCTCTTCCTTTCTCTGTAAGCGCTGAGTAAAATCCACCAAAAACCCAAAACCTGCGCTTTAGTCCTTTTCCACTTACAAATCCCGCTGTTTCCGAGCTCTGGAAAACAGCCAAAGAACGCACAGCAGACACCGACCAAAGATAATAAAATGCTCGCTATTGAAAGTCACATTCGCCGTACCGCAGAGAGCCCAACGGGGGAGTGAGAGAGGTAGGAGGGGGGATGGGACTATGCAAAGAGTAAAAAAAAAAAAAATGGGGGGGGGGGGGGAGGGGAAGAAAGAATCAGAGGCGAAGAGGAAACTGGCGAGGGTAATATCGGTCCTTCGTTATCCGCTGCAACCGTTTTACAATCACTCCGATGTGTTTGTGTGAGATGGGCCCACGCATGTGTGAGCGGGGCGGATTCTGCTGTTTTCTTTCTCTCTTTGCGCACTGTAGCTGCTAAAGGAAGCGCGATCCGTTTGGAATCGCCGTTCGGCCGGCGGAGCTAAGAATTAAATTAGACCGCAACACCAATAAAACCTGAAAAAAAAACAATTCTTTTGAATGGGCAGGACTAACCCGATACGGTGCAATACAAAAACATCCCTCCCAGCGCTTTTAAAGCACGCACCAGGCGAAATGTAAGACTAATTTTCCCTCTACGCCAACAAATCGAATTCACGGGATATCTGCAAAGGCATTTGCTCTCAATTCCAAACTGAAATCTCTCTCTCTCTCTGGCTCTCTCTCTCTCTCTCTCTCTCTCTCTCTCTCTCTCTCTGTCTCTCTCCCCCCGCCTCCCTTTCTTTACATTACGTCTCTTTAGAGAGCGAAACTGACTTCCGGCTCTGGCGTGACAATATCTCTCTCATCTGCAACTGAATTAGGCCGCGAGGTTTCGTTTCATCGGTTTCATTAGCGAATTGTTCGATCCTACTCTCCGGGGCAGCGACCAATTACTCGTTCGCACCGGACCGTTACCGCTGTAGGCTCTTGGCAGAAGGCACGCATTCGTTTGCAGTGCTTCGCTCACTGCTCACCGACTTTTCATGCCGTCCAACTAATTAGGCAGCGTTTAACTGTTCCCCTTTATAGTCGGTTAGCCAAACAGCATTCGTCTTTCACACAGAATCATCATCGTTTGTGTTAAACTCTGTACTGCCTGATGATTCGTAGTAAGTAATTTCTGCAGTAACATATGTAAGACGTTTCTAACGCAAAAATATCAACTTCTGCTCATAATGAGACCAGCACTCAGATTTTTTTATTTTATTCACACGGATGATACGGGACTTCCGTACTGTATGAGGTTGTGACAACATTGTGTTAAGTTACGCGGATGATTAGCGGCGCACTGGTTGACACAGTCACGTCGTTTAAATAACTGGGCATAACGTTGCAAAGCGATATAAAACGGAAAAAGCATTTGAGGACTGTGGTGGGGAAGGGGAGTGGTCGAGATCGGTTTATTGGGAGAATTTTGGGAAAATGTGGTGCAACCTGTTATTGAATACTGCTCGAGTATTTGGGATGCGTACCAGATCGGATTGAAGGAGGACATCGAGGCAATTCAGAGGCGGGGTGCTAGGTTTGGTATTGGTATCTTAGAACAACACCTAGTGTTACGGATATGCTACGGGAACTCAAATGGGAATCCCAGGAGGGAAGGCAACGTTATTTTCGAAGAACATTATCCAGAAAATTTAGAGAACCGACATTTGATGTTGACTGCCGAATAATTCATTGCAAGTAAGAACCACGAAGTTAAGATACGTGAAATTAGGGCTCATAACGAGGCATATAGGCTCGCTTTGCGAGTGGAATAGAAAAGGAAATGACAAGTAAAGGTGCTGGATACCCTCCGCCACGCACCGCACTATGGCTTCGGAAAATCTACACAGATGTAGACGTTCATGAAACTGACCGAAAATGTCGATTTTCGATTTCTTTTTTATTTATTAGTAGGTGTCACGGACAATAAGTTCCCAAAAGCGCATCGGAAGTGCTTGAAAGATAAGTATATTGCGGCGCGGCGGGGTTTTGGTCTCTGTGCAGGCTGCACATTAAAACTCGGCAACGTAGATACGTAAAAGATGATGTAAAAGCAGCGTTGATAAAAGAAACCATCTAATATCTACAATTACTGAGGCCGCGAACCCTAGTTATGAAAGAATGTTCTGTAGAAAAACTGTCATTCAGTTTTATCGGACAGCAAGAAAATTAATTGGCAAGGAAAATAACATCCGAAATTTCCACACAAAAATGTTTATTTCGTCCTTACAGCCAAAGAAACGGTACTATTCAGACCACATTTAAATTATTGGCTATTTTCTTAAAGTTCACAATTCATACACTCATTTCACACGCACAGCAGCCAGAAATCTGTCCAAGCCCAACCCGAATTAAACAACTTTTTCAGAGTCATTAATTTCACCACTAATTTGAGTTATTACATTCGGTCCTTCTGGTGGATTTCTAAAAAAGAAACTGCTCGCCAAAAATGTTCAGTGGTTGATAACTGAATCATGCCGTGTGGATAATATGAAGACCAAATTTTCACACACGAATATCATTCCAACAAGACAATTCCAAAACTTCCAAACTTCACAAAACTGTACACAAATGCAACTGCTATTACATCCACACAATCTGGATTCAAGAAGCCAATTATTTCTTCATTTTGCACATTATTTTGACTGGCAGTAGCAACATGACTGTCCGGGTTCAAAACTAGCGGGCGAACCCTCTTCCTGCAGCCTCACTCCCAGTATAACTATCAGGTGATAAGCGGGAGCCGTCTCAGTTCTGATTGGCTGATCATACTCGCTGCCAATCAGAATGCTCGCTCACGATCATACTCGCGCCGAAACTGGCCTACACCAATCCTTATACACATACGCATTTATGTCATTCTGGCATACAAATATTAAAGTAATGTTTAATAAACTAAAACGAAAAGGCAATAATTCTGTAAGTATTCTTTAGATACCGATTTTACTCCGGCTGACTTTCTGGCTGCTCCGTTACGATAGCAATCACACCTAGACATACGTCATCAGCAAAGTGTGTAAATTCCCTAGGATCATTTTCCCACGACAGGCTTATGTAATTCTTGCAGGTTACTTAAGACAGTATATCACGCAACATTTAAATCTGACGAATATCCCACGTACACACTCTCATTACTCACATTTATTCCCACAACAATATTAGACACAAATAACTTTGTCTCAATTTTATATTACGAAAATGAAAAATAATTAAAGTTATAATATGAAAATCTCAATTAATTAACTCTGCACACAGAGAGTTTAGTTTATGTTTTGCAATTATACTAAAAGATAAACTATTGTATTTTCTAACTGAATTTAGTTCCCTAAGTGTCGGTTTTTGACTTTTTTAGTATTTTTTGTCTCCGAAACTATGAAAGTTACAATGTTTAAATTTTTATACAATCTTCTCCAGAATAGGAAAAGGTAGTGTACCGATTTTGAAATTGATTTAATAACATTTAATATCATTTATTTAGGTTCATAGGTGGCGAGAATACACAGTCGCTTGAAGTAACACAGGAGCCATTCAAACGCTGCAGTAGCAGCAGGTGTATATGACCCATGGGTAGGACACAACTTGTGGTCTCCTACACAGCTTCCAGCTCCAATACTGCGGGCCGTACTGCAACGTAGCTTACTGCAATAATTTTTATCGCGCATTAACTAGTGACGTCGAACTCCCTGCCACGTCCACGTTTTGAAGCAACACATCAGTATTAGCCAGGTGCACAACGATTCCGTGGAATACTTTCAAGATAATTAGCACGAGATGCATCAAGGCCATGATGTACACTCTTTGGATCTACAGACCATTTGTGATTCTGTCCCTATCTCCGTATATCTACGATCACTCATGTTGTTGTTCTTGTGGTCTTCAGTCCTGAGACTGGTTTGATGCAGCTCTCCATGCTACTCCATCCTGTGCAAGGTTTTTCATCTCCCAGTACCTACTGCAACCTACATCCTTCTGAATCTGCTTAGTGTATTCATCTCTTGGTCTTCCTCTACGATTTTTACCCTCCACGCTGCCCTCTAATACTAAACTGGTGATCCCTTGATACCTCAGAACATGTCCTAACAACCGATCCCTTCTTCTAGTCAAGTTATGCCACAAACTTCTCTTCTCCCCAATCCTATTCAATACTTCCTCATTAGTTATGTGATCTACCCATCTAATCTTCAGCATTCTTCTGTAGCACCACATTCCGAAAGCTTCTATTCTCTTCTTGTACAAACTATTTATCTTCCATGTTTCACTTCCATACATGGCTACAATCCATACAAATACTTTCCGAAACGACTTCCTGAGACTTAAACCTATACTCGATGTTAACAAATTTCTGTTCTTCAGAAACGCTTTCCTTGCCATTGCCAGTCTACATTTTATATCCTCTATACTTCGACCATCATCAGTTATTTTGCTCCCCAAATAGCAAATCTCCTTTACTACTTGAAGTGTCTCATTTCCTAATCTAATTCCCTCAGCATCACCCGACTTAATTCGACTACATTCCATTATCCTCGTTTTGCTTTTGTTCATGTTCATCTTATATCCTCCTTCCAAGACACTATCCATTCCGTTCAACTGCTCTTCCAAGTCCTTTGCTGTCTCTGACAGAATTACAATGTCATCAGCGAACCTCAAAGTTTTTATTTCTTCTCCATGGATTTTAATACCTACTCCGAATTTTTCTTTTGTTTCCTTCACTGCTTGTTCAATATACAGATTGAAACACATCGGGGAGAGCCTACAACCCTGTCTCACTCCCTTCCCAACCAGTGCTTCCCTTTCATGTCCCTCGACTCTTACAACTGCAATCTGGTTTCTGTACAAATTGTAAATAGCTTTTCGCTCCCTGTATTTTACTCCTGCCACCTTCAGAATTTGAAAGAGAGTATTCCAGTCAACATTGTCAAAGTTTTCTCTAAGTCTACAAATGCTAGGAACGTAGGTTTGCCTTTCCTTAATCTAGCTTCTAAAATAAGTCATAGGGTCAGTATTGCCTCACGTGTCCCGATATTTCTACGGAATCCAAACTGATCTTCCCCGGGGTCGGCTTCTACCAGTTTTTCCTTTCGTCTGTAAAGAATTCGTGTTAGTATTTTGCAGCTGTGACTTATTATACTGATAGTTCGGTAATTTTCACATCTGTCAACACCTGCTTTCTTTGGGATTGGAATTATTATATTCTTCTTGAAGTCTGAGGGTATTTCGCCTGTCTCATACATCTTGCTCACCAGATAGTAGAGTTTTGTCAGGACTGGCTCTCCCAAGGCTGTCAGTAGTTCTAATGGAATGTTGTCTATGCCCGGGGCCTTGTTTCGACTCAGGTCCTTCAGTACTCTGTCAAACTCTTCACGCGGTATCTTATGTCCCATTTCATCTTCATCTACATCCTATTCCATTTCCGTAATATTGTCCTCAAGTACATCGCCCTTGTATAGACCCTCTATATACTCCTTCCACCTCCCTGCTTTCCCTTTTTTGCTTAGAAATGGGTTTCCATCTGAGCTCTTGATATTCATACAAGTGGTTTTCTTTTCTCCAAAGGTGTCTTTAAGTTTCCTGTAGGCAGTATCTATCTTACCCCTAGTGAGATAAGCCTCTACATCCTTACGATTGTCCTCTAGCCATCCCTGCTTAGCCATTTTGCACTTCCTGTCGATCTCATTTTTGAGACGTTTGTATTCCTTTCTGTCTGCTTCATTTACTGCATTTTTATATTTTCTCCTTTCATCAATTAAATTCAATATTTCTTCTGTTACTCAAGGATATCTACTAGCCCTCGTCTTTTTACCTACTTGATCCTCTGCTGTCTTCACCACTTCATCCCTCAAAGCTACCCATTCTTCTTCTACTGTATTTCTTTCCCTCATTCTTGCCAATTGTTCCCTTATGCTCTCCCTGAAACTCTGTACAACCTCTGGTTTAGTCAGTTTATCCAGGTCCCATATAGAAACGATAGACTAAAAACAACAGACTTGCAAATTATGATGCGTGTCTTGTGTTTAATGATGGGAACGTAGGGAAGATGAGTATATTAGAGAGAACGGGCTTTAAGATAGGAAATATCACTCGGGACATCCTCAGAGAAATAGATTTTCAATGCCTCTCTGCAGCTGAAAAGTCAGTTGAAGACCTGCTAAAGAAACGAAGGCAGAAAACAAGAAACCAGAAGACAAGTTATGTATTGAAAGATGATTCTGAGCACAAATATAGGGCCTTCCGAAGAGATGGCATAAGAGAAACCGTTAGGGTGAACTCTAAATTGCATTTTTCGATTTTTTTAATTTTATGTACCTTTTTCTCAGAATCTATGAAGCTAGAATTTTGAAATTCTGTATACTCATTTGTAAAAGCCCAGTAAACGTAGTCTTAAGACTAAATGTTGCGATTCTGAGTGTAAGCCGGCCGCTGTGGCTGAGCGGTTCTACGCGCTTTAGTCTGGAACCGCGCTGCTGCTACGGTCCCAGGTTCGAGTCCTGCCTCGGGCATGGATATTTGTGATGTCCTTAGCTTAGTTAGTTTTAAGTAGTTCTGAGTTCTAGGGGACTGATGACCTTACATGTTAAGTCCCATAGTGCTCAGAGCCATTTGAACCATCTGAGTGTAAGCTCAGATATGGAGCAAATTACCTGAAATTTTGGATGAATTTTGTAGCACACTTACACAATAATAATTAAAAATTATTAGAATTCTCCTCTTCGGTATATTCTAAAAACCTTACAAGGGAAGCTTACTATATGAAAAGAGATTAAACACAAAAATTTTGTAGAAATCCCATTAATTGTTTCTGAGGAAGAAGTACATATGTTATTTATTGGAAGAGAATTATTTTCAATTCCATAACAAACGTAAATATATGAAATTCAACGAAATCAATGGTAGATATGTTACTTTATACAAAGCGTGGCACAAAATTTCATTGTCGTATCTTCAAAGTTGTCTTTTGCATCTTTTAAAAAATCCGTTTAATGGTGACTTCAGGACTCAATCGATGTGGAGCACTAAGCCATGAGGGTCTTACCCCTATAAACACTGAGTGAGGATGATATGTTTTGCGGCGGTTGACGTGCAATGAGAACACAGTACAGGTAAACATTATAGAACAGTTTCATTTATAATAGCGATAGATAAAAGGTCCCCTTCGGAGAAGATTTAATTTCTTATAATAATTTTTGAATATTTGTAATTAACTTGAAATTACACCAGTCTGAACTTTGGCTGAAGACCTTAATGGTGAAACAGTCAGTCTGATCATACACTGAAGGCTTTCACGACCGGAAGTTTCAGCTGCCGAGAATTCTTCCGGGTTGCATGGCCGTAGTCCATGGAACTCTCCTATCCCCGACGTTTCGTCCAAACCTACGTTGGACATCTTCGGAGATGCTCCTGGATGTGCCGAGTCTTGCCGACTGACGAGTCGGACGTCCATGAACGGCCTAAATACCATGGAAAGTGAGCGTGGTCTGGATTTCACGTGATAGAAGAGATCAACCTTGTCAAGGATAAAATATAACTATCGATCATAGTACGTCAAAGATAAAAAATTGTCATCGATTCTGTAGCACCACTGTCCATATATCGCTGAGTTTCATGGCTTCTTCTTTTCTGTTAAAACTATCCGCATGGCAGAACATGCTCTTCAGTTGGGTGATCACGTAGAGAAATTTTCGGAAACTGAAGATTTATGTACTATGACGAACTATTATCCATTGCAATATAAAGAAGCCATCGAAATTTACAAGCCTAAACATGGGGATAATTTTAACAGAAAAGAAGAAAAGAAACTCAGCGATATTTGGACAGTGGCGCTACAGAATCGATGAGAATTTTTTTATCTTTGACGTACTATGATCGATAGGTATATTTTATCCTTGACAAGGTTTATCTCTCCTATCACGTGAAATCCAGACCACCCCCACTTTCCATGGTATTTAGGCCGTTCTTAGACGTCCGACTTGTCAGTCGGCAAGACTCAGCACAATCAGGAGCACCTCCGAAGATGTCCAACGTAGCTTTGGACGAAACGTCGGGGATAGGAGAGTTCCATGGACCACGCCCATACAAAGTGGAAGAATTCTCGGCAGTCAGTCTGATACTTACACGGCCACAGAACAAGATACAACGTAAGACTCACATGATTTGAAGAACGATGTACGAAGGGCAACGGGTGAGGGCCAAGGCCTGGTCTTTCCTGATACAGAGGCCAAAGTTGTTCCTTGTGATGGCGGTGACAGACATTGGCGTCTCCCTCGGTCAGTGGTGGTGGTCGAGCGATGCTATGTGGTACGAGACTCTGATTGAAGAACTGTGGGTGCACTCAGAATCGGGCCCAGAGCTCGACGGTGGGCTGGTTGGTGCGTTGCTGTGCCACCTTAAATTCCCAGGCGGCGTAGAGATACTAGAGGAACTACCTGCGATCTCGCGGCCCGCGGAAGCAGACAGGTCTGTGGGGGCGGCAACCTTTGGCGGCGATTGCGCTGCCCTCTGCCCACCTAATCACACGCGTAATTGAAATTCCATCGTCTGCTACCGCAACGCCTTCTGGGTTACGCTGCACGCATAACACAGGTGCGAGAAGGGTTGCAGGTTTGCTGGGCAAGCAGCCCATACACCATAGAGGACAACAACAAAACTATTGTCAATGTCTATGAAATTCTCCAACAGCTGTGTAACTTAAGATGTTATTTTATTTTGTTTTGAAGGCTACCAGTTTCAGCATTTCACTATGCATTCTTCACGCCCCATATGATCTGTCCAAATAACCGAAAATGTCATTTAGTGCTATAAATTCGCCGGCCGCTGGTGGCCAAGCGGTTCTACGCGCTACAGTCTGGAACCGCGCGACCGCTACAGTCGCATGTTCGAATCCTGCCTTGGGCGTGGATGTGTGTGATGTCCTTAGGTTAGTTAGGTTTAAGTAGTTCTAAGTTCTAGGGGACTGATGACCTGAGATGTTCAGTCCCATAGTGCTCAGAGCCATTTGAATCATTTTGCTATAAATTCCTGGAAGTCGTGGATTCAGTCGTTTCACTAGTGTTTCATTCGAAGATATGATAGCAACTGATAACTTGATATGACTTCATAACATCTTGAGTTTCACGGCTGTCGGAGAAGTTCATTGACATTGACAATTCTTAACCACTCGATGTCTGCTGTCCATGGTGGACCAACAGAGACAACAAAACCCTTCCTTTTGACAGACTTTTTTTTAAAAAGAACTCTCGTTTTCTTGTGATCTCTTAAGTTTTCTTGGCAGGTTTAATTAATCTATGCTTCCGGGTGTTCTGCAGAGTTCCTGTTTCAATTTTGTGTTCAATAATTCGACGACAGCCCCAGTCATCTTCTTCAGATGCTGTGAGTTTTGCTGTTATTTGTACTATTCGCCTGGACTAAAACTAGTGTGTTTGGAGTCCAGCCTGCGGGAGCGCCGAACAACAAAATTCACAGCACTTGGAGAAGACGGCTGGGTCAGTCATGAAACTACTGTGCGTAAAAGTGAGGCATGAGCTAGCTGGAACACCCGGAAGCGTACGATTAATCTCGTTGTCTTGCTTAACAAATTTAATCGCTTGCGACGCAAATTATTTGTTTTCAAATGTTGGATAAGAGGCATAATAAATTTTATTGAACTATTATTTAAATTAAAAAAACCGTCAACTTTCTAGGAGAGGACGATTTTAACTATGGAGCTATTTATTGGAAGGGGAAGCCACTGCGGAAGAACCACTGCCGAGAAAATAATTTTGTGGTACACAACGTGTAAAAAACTGAAACGAGAGAACTTTTATTAAAACTTACCTCTTTCTGTTGGAGTTGGATGATAAATAGATTCCCCCATTGTTAAAAGTTTCAGTGACATGCGGAAAACTTCGCTACATGAACTTCCAACCGAAAGTTCAACAGAAAAGTCCTAACGCTGAATTGGTATCACATTGTGTCTCCTGAATACGTGCAATATCTTTCCACGTGAAAGTGCTGATGTTCGAATATTACTTGACTGTCAGAATTATTCTTATATCGAAACAGAAATTGCAACATTTATACGAAATCCGACACGTTATTTTCCTAGATCTCCAAATTACACAACCAGGAAAACAGAAAGGTAGCAATTAAAACGACCTCTGAATATTTTTGTTAAATAAGACAACAACGTTGTTGTTGTTGTAGTAGTCTTCAGTCCTGAGACTGGTTTGATGCAGCTCTCCATGCTACTCTATCCTGTGCAAGCTTCTTCATCTCCCAGTACCTACTGCAGCCTACATCCTTCTGAATCTGCTTAGTGTATTCATCTCTTGGTCTCCCTCTACGATTTTTACCCTCCACGCTGCCCTCCAATGCTAAATTTGTGATCCTTTGATGCCTCAGAATATGTCCTACCAACCGACCTCTTCTTCTTGTCAAGTTGTGCCACAAACTCCTCTTCTCCCCAATTCTATTCAATACCTCCTAATTAGTTGCGTGATGTACCCATCTAATCTTCAGCATTCTTCTGTAGCACCACATTTCGAAAGCTTCTATTCTCTTTTTGTCCAAACTATTTATCGTCCATGTTTCACTACCATACATGGCTACACTCTATACAAATACTTTCAGAGACGACTTCCTGACACTTAAATCTATACTCGATGTTAACAAATTTCTCTTCTTCAGAAACGCTTTCCTTGCCATTGCCAGTCTACATTTTATACCCTCTCTACTTCGACCATCATCAGTTATTTTGCTCCCCAAATAGCAAAACTCCAACGTTATTAGGTACTATAAAATGTTCAAGACGTTTTACTTTTTGTCTAATTGTATTTTTCACTACATTGTTTTCCGTCACCAGCGCTATTACTTTCATGTGTTCAATGTTATTAACTAATAGCACGAAAGTGTAATTTAATACCTGGAAAGCTAATCTGATGACTGAATAAGCCATGAATTATTACGAGGGGAGCCATTGTACGTTATTTCTGCATGTACAAACTGCCACTTCAAACTGTACATTGTCACCCGGCTTAAGTTAAATGAATCAAAGCGGGAGTATCCCCTGTTTTTCAATTCGGCTGTGGGACACTGACATTACTACTTTACATATGTTTCAAAGTGCGGACGGGTCAACCAAAGCTTTGGGATTTCATAGTTAACCGGTTCAACGAATTTTTCTGCAATAATCGTTCCCATTGCAGTTATCAATGAGTGTTCAGAGTGAAACAAGCGAACATACACTGTGCTTAAGCTGTAGGTCGTCCTATTTCTTTTTCAGTAAGTAACTTCACAGGCCGACACAAGGAAAATGGTCAATGAAACAAAACGGTTTTCAAGCTATCTTACATAAAGGCAAACTATAGTTTTAAGTATTTTAAATTTTTTCATCAGGCTTCAGACTCGTTTGACGCGGCTCGTCAACATTTCCTCGTCTCTCGGACACCGCGCACATTTTCGTCTTTCCCTACAGTTTATACTCTCTACAGTTCTTTCTAGCACTGTGGAGGTTATTCCCTGATGTCTTAACATGTCCTATAAGCTTGTCCCTTCTTCTTGTCAGTGTTTTCTACATGTTCCATCCTTCGTCTGTTCTGCGGAGAAGCTCATCATTCTCCATCTTATCAGTCCACCCGATTTTCAACATTCTTTGGTAGCACCACCACTCAGTCACTTCGATTCTCTTCTGTTCCGGTTTCCCCACATTCCATGACTAATTACCACACAATCATGCGTTCCAAAAGTATATTCGGAGAAATTTTTTCTTCAGATTGTGACCACTGTTAGATACCGGTAGACTTCTCTTGGTCAGGAATGCCCCCTTTTCCTGTGCTAGTCAGCTTTTTATTAACTCCTTCCTTCGCCCTTCATGGGTAATTTTGCTTCGAAGGTAGCAGAATTCCTTAACTACGTCTATTTCGTGATCCCGAATTTTGACGTTAAGTTCCTTGTTATATTCATTTCTCTTACATCTCATCACCTTTCTCTTTTTTGCTGGTTTACTCTCAATCCACACTCTATACTCAATAGACTATTCCATCTAACAGAGCCATCCAACAGAGCCTTGTCTAATGAATTTATTTTACAGTAACACTTACATGTTGTAAGTGGACTGTTTAGGTTTTTATGTTGGTAACACCACGTAGCGCTTTGTATGAAAATCACTGACTGTGCTGTGTGCAGTCTGTGGCTGGTTGGCATAGTTGGAATATTCGCTATTGTACTGTTGGGCAGTTGGATGTGAACAGCGCGTGGCGTTGGGCAGTTGGATGTGAACAGCGCGTGGCGTTGCGCAGTTGGAGGTGAGCCGCCAGCAGTGGTGGATGTGGGGAGAGAGATGGCAGAATTTTGAGAGTGGACGATCTGGACTTGTGTCCATCAGAAAGAGTAAATATGAAATACTGGGTATCATGAACTGATATATATATATATATATATATATATATATATATTGCAATACAGCGAGCGCCAATACTGCCATATATATATATATATATTGCAATACAGCGAGCGCCAATACTGCCATATATATATATATATATATATATATATATATATATATATATATATATATATTTTGCAATACAGCGAGCGCCAATACTGCCAGCTAAATAAAAGATTCTATCTACTGAAGGCACTAACTACTGATAGGCATAGTTAGCAAATGAAAGATTTTGATAGAGAACAAACAATGTATTTACCTGAATAATGTTCCAATATCATCATATATATATTTTAAGCCTAATAATTTTACTTGTATTTTATAAAAAAAAAGTTTTCTTGCTAGACGTTCTAGCTCCGAATGACGCAGTATTGGGTGTTAAATGGGCGGCCTCTTTATTTGAAATTACGGTCCTCTGTTTTTAATGTTCTCGTTCTAGTGGTATATGATACAAAAAATCTGTTGATGTACTGCATCTGTGTGTTCTATTATACACCTTGTTTTCTCATTTTAAATTTACCACCTTCATTTATATTTTACTTCGTCAAAATTTTAGGATAAGTTAAGCACAGGTTTTGCCCCTACTAATTCCATCTTTTCAATGTTTTATGTGCATTACATTTATAAAGTTTTAGTGTGTATGTATATCCAGTTTACGATCTCTCATTTTTAATCGCTGCTGCGTCGCAGCGCCACCTCTTGAGGTGATTCTGTATTATGCTTCAGTACTGGCACACGGCGCTGTGGCGCATTATGCTTACTACCTGAGCCCCCCATCTTACTGTTGATCGCTCCTGTGAACGGGAACGCGTTATGCAGATCTTGGTAATGATTTTACTATTTTATATTTCTAGTTTTTACTGCGTTTAACGAAGGCGATATTGGCGTGATATATTCGACGATGCCCTTTGGCTACACTGACTAAAGAATTCTAAAGAAATACCAAATTAAGGTATTTGCTCTTTCAATAGGTGATCTGTTTGTATTTTCAATAGGTCTACATCTACATGATTACTCTGCAATTCACATTTAAGTGCTTGGCAGAGGGTTCATCGAACCACAATCATACTATCACTCTACCATTCCACTCCCGAACAGCGCATGGGAAAAACGAACACCTAAACCTTTCAGTTTCGAGCTCTGATTTTCTTATTTTATTTTGATGATCATTCCTACCTATGTAGGTTGGGCTCAGCAAAATATTTTCGCATTCGGAAGAGAAAGTTGGTGACTGAAATTTCGTAACTAGATCTCGTCGCGACGAAAAACGTCTTTGCTTTAATGACTTCCAACCCAACTCGCGTATCATATCTGCCACACTCTCTCCCTTGTTACGTGATAATACAAAACGAGTTGCCCTTTTTGGCACCCTTTCGATGTCCTCCGTCAATCCCACCTGGTAAGGATCCCACACCGCGCAGCAATATTCTAACAGAGGACGAACGAGTGTAGTGTAAGCTGTCTCTTTAGTGGACTTGTTGCATCTTCTAAGCGTCCTGCGAATGAAACGCAACCTTTGGCTCGCCTTCCCCACAATATCATCTATGTGGTCTTTCAAACAGAAGTTGTTCGTAATTTTAACACCCAGGTACTTAGTTGAATTGACAGCCTTGAGAATTGTACTGTTTATCGAGTAATCGAATTCCAACTGATCTTTTTGGAACTCATGTGGATCATCTCACACTTTTCGTTATTTAGCGTCAACTGCCACCTGCCACACCATACAGCAATCTTTTCTAAATCGCTTTGCAACTGATACTGGTCTTCGGATGACCTTACTAGACGGTAAATTACAGCATCATCTGCGAACAACCTAAGAGAACTGCTCAGATTGTCACCCAGGCTATTTATATAGATCAGGAACAGCAGAGGTCCCAGGACGCTTCGCTGGGGAACACCTGATATCACTTCAGTTTTACTCGATGATTTGCCGTCTATTACTACGAACTGTGACCTTCCTGACGGGAAATCACGAATCCAGTCGCACAACTGAGACGATACCCCATAGGCCCGCAGCTTGATTAGAAGTCGCTTTTGAAGAACGGTGTCAAAAGCTTTCCGGAAATCTAGAAATACGGAATCAACTTTAGATCCCCTGTCGATAGCGGCCATTACTTCGTGCGAATAAAGAGCTAGCTGCGTTGCACAAGAACGATGTTTTCTGAAACCATGCTGATTACGTATCAATAGATCGGTCCCTTCGAGGTGATTCATAATGTTTGAATACAGTATATGCTCCAAAAGCCTACTGCAAACCGACGTCAATGATATAGGTCTGTAGTTCGATGGATTACTCCTACTACCCTTCTTAAACATAAATGCTTGGTTTAACTGAAGCTACCTAATCACCTTTTCACACTGCATCACATTTCCTAATTTGTCCTCAAGTTCTAAGATAAACATATTAATTTGGAAGTTCTTCCTGTCCCTCTCTCTTCCTTGCCCTGGCTGCCTCCCTCAGGTCACAAATCCCTGTCTTGTCGCTCCCAGCTCCTCCTCTTCCCTCCGCGGCGCTCGACCTCAATGCCTCTTCCTTTTCCGGAACGCAACTTCTCCTCGAAGCCATAAAAATTAAGTCCATTATCTCGGAAATTATCTATGAGGAGTTAGTGTCCGTATCCCATTAGCAACTTAAAGAAACAACTTTTTTTCGTCCTGTGCACTGCAGTTTCCGCCAGTAAATACCACAAACTGCGCGTCTGGAAAACTGTGGTGGTAGCGCGGGGTGAGGGGCGGGGTTTGTGTTGTAGAAGGGGGGATCGGGAATGGCTGCTGTGCCCGAGGAAGCAACGGTTGTGCCTAATATCGAAAACTGTCACCCGTGGCGCCACTGGTCGTGTACCTCCGTCATACTAAAACGAGTAAACAAGACGAAACTGGAACACTGGCTACACAGAGGTAGTATACTGCCAAAGTCATACTGCTAACACAAGAAGTAGTGAAACACATTTAGGATACTCCCAATTCAGTCCACATTATTGAATATATGTTTAAATTAACAATAAAAGGTTCAAAATGTTCTTTAGTTGTCCTGTGAGGATTGTTTTAAAAGCTGCGCCTAGAGAACTGAATATTTGTCAGTTTCTATAAGTACCATCTAGGCATAACAGGAGAACCGTTAACAAAAACCAGAGTTGTGCGTTACAGCCATACATACCTACACAGGTATTGAGACGCGTACACGTAGGAGGTAGATGGTGACATACGTTTAAACGCTAAGCGTTCCACATTCTTCAGAGTAGCACGTCGCCATATAGTCAGTTAATTTAGTTTTGGTCCTCCCTTGGCATTCTATACTCATGCATGCAGGATAATTGCAGAATGTGGTGCCACACAACGTGGCACTACACAAAACTGGCGCTAATGCATGGGCACATAGAGATCACACACGGCACAGATATGTAAGTCCACGGTATTGGTGATAAGTTCAGAAAAACGTCCCGAAACACATGTACTACAAAACGCCACTGTTTCCTGCCCATGTACGTCGACATCAAAATGTGATATGATAACCACGCACACGTATACAGGCCGCACAACGGGTTGGCATACTCTGGATCAGATAGTCGAGCAGCTGCTGGGGTATAGCCTCCCATTCTTGCACCAGTGCCTGTCGGAGCTCCTGAAGTGTCCCAGGGGTTTGAAAACGTGTAGCGTTACGTCAACTGAGAGCATCCCACACGTGCTCGACAGCGTTTAGTTCTGGAGAACAGGCAGGCCACTCCATTCGCCTGATATCTTCTGTTTCAAGGTACTCCTCCACGATGGCAGCTCGGTGGGGCCGTGCGTTATCATCCATCAGGAGGAAGGAGGGACCCACTGCACCACTGAAAAGGCGAACATAGGTGCAAAATGTCGTCCCGATACACCTGACCTGCTACAGTACCTCTGTCAAAGACATGCAGGGCTGTACGTGCACCAATCATAATCCCACCCCACACCATCAAACCACGACCACCATACAGGTCCCTTTCAAGGACATTAACGGGTTGGTATCTGGTTCCTGGTTCACGCCAGACGAAAAAGCGGCGAGAAACACTGTTCAGACTATACCTGGACTCGTCCGTGAACATAACCTGCGACCACTGTTCCAATGACCATGTACTGTGTTCTTGACACCAGGGTTTACGGGCTCTCCTGTGACCAGGGGTCACTGGAATGCACCTTGTAGGTCTGGAGACAACTGTTCCATTGGTTGCAGTAAGGTACCGAGCAAGGCTACCTGCGGTACTCCGTGGCCGTCTGCGGGCACTGATGGTGAGATATCGGTCTTCTTGTGGTGTTGCACACTGTGGACGTCCCGTAATGTAGGGCCTGGACACGTTCCCTGTCTGCTGAAATCGTTGCCATAATCTTGATATCATACTTTGTGGCAAACGGAAGGCCCTGCTGTGTTTGACCAGCCTCCAGTTGCCCTAGTATTTTACCACTCATAACGTCATCAATATGTGTTCTTTGAGCCATTTTCAACACACAGTCACCATTAGCACGTCTGAAAACGTCTGCATACTTACTCGCTGCACCGTACTCTGACATGCACCAACACACCTTGTAAGTAGGCTGTTTAGGTTTTTATATTGGTAACGCCACGTAGCGCTCTGTATGAAAATCACTGGCTGTGCTGCCTGAAGTCTGTGGCTGGTTTGCATTGTTGGAATATTTACTATTGTAGCGTTGGGCAGTTGGCTGTTAACAGCGCGTACCGTTGCGCAGTTGGAGGTGAGCCGCCAGCAGTGGTGGATGTGGGGACAGAGATGGCGGAATTTTGAGAGCGGACGATCTGGACGTGTGTCCATCAGAAAGAGTAAATTTGTAATATTGGATATCATGGACTGATATATAATCACTTTTGAACACTATTAAGGTAAATACATTGTTTGTTCTCTATCAAAATCTTTCATTTGCTAATTATGCCTATCAGTAGTTAGTGCCTTCAGTAATTTGAATCTTTTATTTGGCTGGCAGCAGTGGCGCTCGCTGTATTGCAGTAGTTCGGGTAACAAAGATTTTTGTGAGGTAAGTGATTTGTGAAAGGTGTAGGTTAATGTTAGTCAGGGCGATTCTTTTGTAGGGATTTGTGAAAGTCAGATTGGGTTGCGCTAAAAATATTGTGTGTCAGTTTAAACACAGTCATGTATAATTGTTCTAAGAGGACGTTTCATATGTCGACCCTCAGCCGAGGATACCTCACTGGAATCTTCTGATTTTTTCTTGTAGTTTGTGCAGTTAGTGCAGCCGTTGTTTATTGCTAGCGCGTAATTGTAGAGAGAATTTCCTTTGTAGTTGTAGTTTTTCATTCTTGTACAGTAAAACAGTTGTGGCAAGCATGTAGATTTGCACCAAGTATTTCGCAGCTGCGCTTGAAATTAACGAGATATTTTCAATGCTATGTTAATGCCTTTTGAAATTTTGCTCTTCAAATTGTGCTTTTCTGTGTTGTCGTGTGAAATATTGTGACAATAATGGCGTGTGAAAAACGTAATACTAGGCTCCAAAGTAAACTGAGAAATGACAGTGAAGACGAAAGCAGTGTGTTAGCGCCACCGTGTAATGAATTAACTGATGTTCAAAGTAGTATTTTGGTAACTGTGCATAGGGAAATGGAGCGGGCTGCAAATAATTGTGTAGGCAGTGAAACAATTAGTGAACAGGGAAGCATTATCGAACGATCGGTCAGCAACAGCTTGCCTCAGGAATCCGAAATGACAGGACACAATCTTGCAAATACTGTAGATTCAGGTTTTGCGTCCTCGCCGTTTTCTCAAATAAGTCAAGACAAATTTTCTGCTTTTCAAAATGCGAATATTGCCGGTTCAAATGCATTGCCGAATAGCACTGAGGAACATGTTTCAGACACCAGTGCATTGTTATTACAATTAATGCAACAAATGGGACAAAAGCTTCAAAAGTTAGACACAATGAAACAAAATCTTCAAAAGTTAGACACAATGGACAACACCAGAGACAAACACAGCAACAGCTAGACACAATGGAAGAAAATCAGAGACAAACACAGCAACAGTTAGACACAATGGAACAAAATCAGAGACAAACACAGCAAAAGCTTCAAAAGTTAGACACCACACTTGAAAAAACACGTGAAGATTTAACTACTGAGTTACATAACATTGAATCGAAATGTCAAAAAGTCTGTAATGACGTAAAACCACAAATTTGTGAGCATTTTCAACCTATTTTTTCGCGGCATGAAAATGCATTACAGAATCACGAAGCAGCCATAAAAGAACTGCAAACTATTGTTCATGAAAATCATGAGAGTTTGTGGGCTGAAATTGACTCAGTTGCTTCTACCAATTCGGTTACGCTACTTGCAAAAACTCAGGAAAACTTAAAGGACACAGTAGATACGATTTCAACACAAATGGACACTCTGAAACTTGGTTCAGAAAAACACACTGAGGAAATAAGTACACTATCGGAGAAAGTAGCCGAACTTTCGGATCAGTTCACTAACTTATCTGCAAAGGTAGATGATGATCTGAATGACACAAGACCTGTAGCCATCACTGACACAGAAGATTATGAACAAATTACGAAATTCAATCAAAATCAGAATCAAATTAATACGCAACACAAAAGGGAAATCCGGGAAGTACAAGATCAGTTGGCACAAGTAATACAAAAATTACATATTTCAGAGGACACTCGCGCTCCAACACGGGAAGAGGGACTTAGAAATACGGAAAAGCCACAAAATAATAACACAGGGCATTTCGGAAATTATGAAAGAAATTGGCAAGGTGCACCGAATTTTGAGATGGAACCGCCAACACGACGTAACAATGTCCGATATGCTACTCGCCGACACGATGATTTTGACTATAAGCTGTTCATTACTACACGTAAATTCAAAAGATTTGATAATTCTGGCAACGACATTCATCCACAAGCGTGGCTCCATCAATTCTCCCATTGTTTTCGACCCAACTGGTCATTAGAGCACAGATTAGAATTAATGTGTGGCTACTTAGAGAATGAACCAGCTGAAAGAATGCGATCGGTCATTCACGATTGTCACAGTGAAGGAGAATTTTATCATGGCTTCCTCTCAGCATATTGGTCTCAAACTACACAAGACCGAGTAAAACATAGCATCATAATGATGAAACATTTCGAACAACCTGAATTTTCCAGTCTTTTGAAATATTTTGAAGACATGTTGCACAAGAATCAGTACCTGTCAAACCCATACAGCCCCTCAGAACTCATCCGCATTTGCTTAATCAGACTACCTGAACATTTACGTCATATTATTTTGGCAGGACGTTGCAAAGATGACATTGAAGCTTTTCAGAGACTGTTACAAGAATTGGAAATAGACACTGACAATCGCGGTACGCGAAAACAGTAACACAACAATTACAGTTCACATCCGTCACAATTCCGTGATGAAAGAAATAATAACTGGACACAACAAGGCTATTCTCACAAAACAAATCGTGACCAAAACAGACACCACCCGTATGACAACCGTTGGCAGAGTAGTAATAACTACAGGGAAAGATCACCTCTCCGCGGTAGTGACTATCACAGAGACAATCAGAGAAACAGATAATATGGGAACCAAAATAATTATTATCAAGGGAGACAGAATAACTTTAGACGCAATGGTCCAGCGCGCTGTTACGATTCAGGGAGAAATTCTCCACCACGTGACCGACAAAAAAGAAACTATGGAATCTACCGTCATGATGACAGACGATATGATCGTAACGACAGACCTGAATTGCATCAGAACTGGCGGGATTCAAACAGGGCGGGGCCCTCTCGACAAGGTGAATTTGTAGAAATTAGGTCTCCAAATCCCAGTAACGACGCACGCCAACAAAGAGACAATAGGCAATGACTCATAGCGCTGGCAGCCACAAAACGTACTTCTGAAACCGACGACGCAGCTGCCGTAGCTAGTAATTACGTAAAAATGGAAGACATTAGGGACATCTTACTCCAGGAACACGACGTAAAACATAACAACATTGCATATCCTGTGATTCACATTACAGTAAATGAGGTAAAATTTACGGCAGTACTTGACTCTGACAGTCCCATTTCAGTAATTTGTGAAACAGCCTTTAGCAAATGCAACAAATCGAACGATTGCCCCACACTTCCGTTACGTAAGATTAAATTACAAGGTGCAATCGTTGGAAAAAGTGTAGATGTACGCCAACAAACCAACTTAGAATTCTTTTGTGAAAGCCACAGCTTCTCTATGAACTTTCTTATTGTTCCATTATTGTCGACGGAAATTATATTGGGAGTAGACTATTTGAATGAATACAAAGCAATCTTAAACTTTCACGATGCTGAAATAAGTTTAGAGAAAGAAGGTAAGTCAATAGCTTTGAAATTTGAAGATTGGCTCTCAAACCATGACGAAGAAATTAATCGGCTTTACCTCCTGTTAGACAACAGTTCGAAATTTTCGACGGAACTTGACACTAACAATCACTCTGCAAGTACTGACAGGGATGATATCGACGGCGCATTTGATTCTAATGAGTTAATTCAGAATAAAATTCAAACAATTGAGAATTGTAATGACACTGATAGGCAAGACCTTTTTGAGATTTTACAAGCACATTCCACAGTTTTTACTCACAAAACAGGAACAATCAAGGGATTTCAATACCAATTTCGTGTTCGTGAGCATACAGAATTTTGTATTAGACCATACGTAATTCCAGCACATTATAGGGACCGTGTTAGAACAGAAATACAATCTATGCTTGACGAGGGCATCATTGAGCCTGCAGTAAGCTCATACAACAATCCATTACATGTTGTTGAGGAGAAAAATGGATCGATCAGGCTTGTCTTAGCATCGAGACATATCAATACTATCATCATTCCTGAAACAGACAGGCCGCAAACGTTAGAAGAACTTCTTCAAAATTTTAATGGTGCAAAAGTGTTGTCTTCCAATGATCTCAGACCCAGCTTTTATCAGATCGAACTTCGTCCAGAATGTAGAAAATACACATATTTCCTTTGTTTCGGCGTTTGTTATCAGTTTCGGAAACTTCCTCTTGCTTTGAACATTTCTTCGGCAGCATTCATTTGCGGCCTAAATTCCATATTACCTGAGTTCTTAAAACGTCACATCACCTTATATGTGGACGATATTCTGATAGCAGACGCCTCATTTGAACAACACAATCGCACCCTCAACAGCGTGTTACATATTTTTGCAGAATCTGGAATTACAGTTAACTTGGAAAAGTCTGAATTCGGTAGGACAAAGGTGAAGTTTTTGGGACATATTATTTCTTCTGAAGGCATTCAGCCGGATCTTGAAAAGTTAGAAGCAATCAGAGCCATTCCAGTTCCATCCACAAAAAAACAAGTCCGCAGTTTTCTTGGTATCGTAAATTTTTACCGTCGTTTTCCGAATATGCAAATTCTAGTTACACCAAAACTTTGTTCTCTCACTGGAAAAAATACTATTTGGAACTGGGATGAACAAGCACAGTTGGAATTAAATTCTTTGAAAGAATCGCTACTTAACACGCCAATACTAGCTCATCCAGATCTGTCACAAGATTTCTGCCTTAGCACGGATTCTTCTAAAGGCGGTCTTGGTGCCCATTTATTTCAAGAAGCCACAGAAAATGACACTACTGTTCAGAAAACCATTGCTTGTGCTAGCCGAGTGCTAACAAAATCTGAAAAAAATTATTCCGTTACTGAATTAGAAGCTTTAGCTATCGTTTGGACATTTAACAAATTCCGTTTCTTTCTTTCCGGTAAGCACGCAGAAGTATACAGCGATCATCGTGCATTACCATTTCTTATGTCTTCAAAATTAAATCACGACAGGTTAAAACGTTGGGCATTGTTCCTGCAAGAATTCCACTTCACAATAGTCCACATTCCCGGCAAGGAGAACATTGTTGCGGACGCACTGTCACGCGCACCAGCTGGGTTTGATAAAAGTAACACAGAAGGGAACCTCGAGAAAAATTTCAGTATTCATTACATTCAGAAAGTCGCCTTTGAAAAATTAATCTCCACATCTTTAAAGGACATTGCTCATGAGCAAGATAAAGATCCGATTTGGAAAGACATCAAAGGCAAATGGCATGAAAAGACACTCAAACAGATTCGGCATTACTATCTGGTTAGAAACAACATACTGTTCAAACGCTGCACTGTTGATGACAAGCTATGGGTACTTTGTATTCCTAACGATTTTGTTAATAAGCTCATTTGGTACATTCATTTCAGCTACGCACATTTTGGCCCACAAAATGTTATCATATTCTTTGGACGACTTGTTATTTTAACAATATGGAAAAGAGAATTCGAAGAGTCTTGTCTATTTGTAAACTTTGTCAAAAGGCGAAACCATCTACTATCTCACATCGTTTTCCGTTGTTTCCTATCATTCCTTCTAAATTAAAAGAATTTGCTGCTGTTGATCTCTTGGGACTCCTTGTCAGAACATCGAATGGATTTTCATACGTTCTAGTCGCTGTTGAACTTACTTCAAAATTTTTTTCTTTCACTCCGCTACGTAAAGCCACTGGACGGTCTGTATCCAACGCCTTTGTTAAAAATTTCTTACGTAAAGTTGGCCACGTCGGTAAAGTCATTTCAGATAACGGACCGCAATTCAGATCTGCTGTTTGGTCACGCATGCTTCGGAATCATAAAATCAAACCTGTTTTTATTTCATTGTACTCACCACATTGTAACCCCTCCGAACGGATTATGAAAGAAATCAATAAGCTTTGCAGACTTTATTTTCACAGAAAGCATCAGCAATGGGACAGATATTTACACTTATTTCAAAACGTGCTGAATGAAATGCCTCATGACTCCACTGCTTTACCACATACTCTTGTACTGAAGAGTGAAGAACCATCGAACAGAATCAGAGAGCTTGTACCTTTCCCGAATACACGTAAACTTCGACACAAAGATAAAATTGATTTGGCTATTAAAAATATAAAATCTGCAGCAGACAAAGGAAAAAACTACACAATAAAGCAAATGCAAAGATATTATATATTGGTCAGAAAGTTCTCATTAAAGCTCATTCATTGTCACATAAGAAGAAACACTTGAGTCACAAATTCTTTCTAGTTTACAATGGACCTTACAGAATCCGACGTATACCACATGATAATTGCGTTGAAGTTGAAACTCTGCGTACTAGGAAGAGTAAAGGTTTACACCACATTTCACATGTAAAACCGTTTATTGAAAGATAATCTCCTTTTTAACTTTGTCTTTGCCATATAACTTTTCTCTTTACATTACTAGTATGCTTTGTCAGACTTAGAATCTGATAACATGCAACAATGTTTGAAGTTAAATATCTAGTCAAGAACCAAGAGAACTTATTTAAACAGAAATTACGAATGCTTTGTTATTGTGAACAGACGATACAGTGTTATTCTGTGTGTACATTCTTGCTTGTTAGTTGCACGATTACCTAACGACTATGAGGCTCACATACTTAGAACATTTACCAGTACTGCTAATGAGATTTTAATGCAGCATTTTGGTTTACTTGAAAATACATTCTGGATTTAAAGTACTTTCTGTGAGATACCAGATGACACAGTGGTTAGTTTATGTGACAGCTACACGATTTTATCACGACGCTACTAATGAGTGACAATTTACAATGTTGTTTTTGCGGTGTTTCTGTTTTATATCTGCACAGTTTATCTGAATTATTCTGGAAAGTAAAACATGTTTTAGTAGTAACTTTTGTGGTATAGCTACAATGAGACAGCCTTTTCCATAGCACTACAATACGTTACAGCACAGTATTTTCTTCATCACGGCAATAAGCGTAATAACTAAGATATCTATACGCAAAGCATTTCACTTTTGTTTATCATGAGGTAAGTACATTGACTTCAGCAGAACTTAGCTTTCGGAGGACGATAACTACGACACTTCCACAGAGATTATCTTACAACAAGACGCACAGTTTAGTGCTACAGTACACGTATTTGAGTGATTAATTTTGTACTTAAAACATTTATTTTTAAAGATATTTGAAGTACAATGACACAAAGGTCTTCCGTGATACATTTCATTCCATTGCTGTAATCTGTAACACCTGAGGGTATAATTACATTACTCCTCAGGGGGTACATGCCTACTTTGTGTACCATGTGTTTGGCAAGCACAAGGAGCCCTAGCTAATGTGGTATTTGCTTATACAACTTTACACATCGGTACCATATTTCTCTAACACGGAATTACACAGCTATCTGATTATTTAACAGAGAAACAAAATTTTTTTTACTATGTCAGTGACACATGTTTACGCAATTATACAGTTGGATAATTTCACACTTATGAAATTGTATGTTGTCTGTCCTTTGAGAACTGTTCATATTTTTTCAGAACCATTGTGATACTATGAGAGCTTTGAATGATGTATTTTGTGTGGGCTCATGATTTTTAAACTATGTTTGAGGTAGATGACACTATTTAAATGAGCAGAGAATTTTTTTAGGTTTGGAAATTATTGCAGAAAGCTACGACGTTTTTGAGATTTGGCTGAGTTCTTATGATGTTATTATTATGATGACAATGTGTATTATGCTGTTGAGGTATGTTTATGATCAATTAGCTGATGCTATATGAGGAATTTGATTATGCTATGTATTTATTATGATGAAATATTTAAGAAGTGTCGACGAATATGTATATGTGTAATAAGGTAAGGAATAAGGAGTAGTGGTTAGGGACTCTGACTTGTGAAAAAGGATGTTCGAAACCAATAATCGTACTTTAAGAGTTATGAAATGTGAGTAAATGTGTGAATGTATCACAATACCGGCGAAAATTTTTTGGACACTGTTATATTTATAGGATTTTATTTCTACACATTTGTAACGCAAATTCTTGACCTGTGAAATTTTTTATATGAGACTGTCACTGTAGTGCAAACTGCTGTCATAAATATTTCGGTAGGAAAATTAAGCGACCTTCACATAATGCATGGTGGGCACCCAGCTGCGCGATAGTCGCCTGGGAAAAACCCATTAGTGTGTGTCTTTCAGAGGCACACGTGGAGAAAAAAAGAGACCATTAACCTCGCTATTGACATTCCTTTGTAGAAAGCATTGCAAATATGACACGCTCATTACTTGAAAACATGTGATTACTCGTACTTTGTGCTACTTACTGAAATGCTTATGAATTGATGGGAAATATTCGTACATCTGCACACCTGAGTATGACAAGTGTCTTTCTATGAGAATTAAGAGAATTTCTACTAATTTATGAAATGCCTCATGACTACTGAATGATTATTTTATGCTTTACTTTGCACATGGTTGCTTATTTTATTTGATATCTGTTTTCCAGGTGTGTTGCATCATTGCTTTTATAAAATAAAATTAAATGCATTTGCTAATGTGAACACTTTCTGTCAACAGATCTGTTAGATAATAATTTTATGATCCACATTCTTGAAAAAAAAAAAAAGGTAAGAAAAGGGAGCACTTGGAAATGAAAGAACAGTAGGAATGGACTAATAACAGTAACTGCATACATAATTTACTTTTCAAGTACTTGGTAATTTTTATGGTAGAATAAGTTGTGGTGCACCACTTAAATTACATAGACATTAAGATGTGAATAGACATTTCCCTAATCTGCATTGTTGTCTTTAGTGTACTATTTTTTCTGCTTGAGCTTTGTCATGTTCAGGTATAAGTTATTGCATTTGCTGCTGCTGTGTACCAGGCATAGTGCTACTGAATTTCACTTTGTATTACTCTGTTAAGTCAGTTTTACTACTGATTTATTTTTCTTGTTGCTGCACATTGGCTCATATTAGTTGTAATGTTGCATTTTCTCTGTTAATTTAGATTTACTGCTACTTTCTTTGCTAATTTGCATTTTTTTGTCATTGCTGTTTGTGTCAATTGTTTTGTGCTGCTGAATTGCCTCGTCCCTTAGTTTAGCATCTGAGCTCAGTAGGCTTAAGTTAGCTTAAGATGGAGTAGGCCACATAAGAGAACATGTTCTGATGAATTGGAAGAAATGCATTGAGAAGCTATAAGAAAATGGTTTGGCCAAAAAAGTATTTTGAAAGAGTATATGAACAAAAAAAGTAGGGTTTAGGGACAACAGGTTTAGGTAGGATTTTCTTGGAAATAAATGATGAGGTAAGGTAATGGAAAATAAATAATGAGGTAAGAAATGTGTGAACATATAAATACAGAAAGCATGCTTGGATAGAATTTTTTTGGTGGAAACAAATGTTGAAATAAGAGGAAAGATATATGGAATGAAGTTTTGGGGTGGACTGCAGTACCAAATGTCACACTGAAAACAAACCCTGTCCTGTATTTTTGTGTTATTACACTATGTGAATTTGTGTTTTTCCTGTCTGTATGTGTTTAGCTAATAAGATTTATGTTGTAGAATTTTTCTGATAATATGTTATTTACCTTCTAAAGATGCTGAGACATTATTTTTCTGTTTTGTTTTAATGCTCATGTGTGAAGTTGATGTTTCAAAAGTTATTCTGATCTTTTATGTATTTACTTATGTCATAATTCCTGTAACACTGATGTATATGTTTATTTCTATTGTTTTGTAAAGCCTGTATTACTTCAACTGTTATGTGTTATTATGTTTTTAATGATATATTTTGTACCTTTGTTATTGTATTCTTACGTTATAAAATTGTAATGCACACCAGTTCATCAAATTAAGTAACTTGTAAGTTACATTTCACTGCACATGTTTCTGTTGGTCATAGTATATAGACAATATGTGAGGAGTAGGGACTGTTAGTGTTTGGACGTGTGTTAATAAGTCAGCAAGGGACTGATTAACAGCATTGCTGGTTCTAAGGACAATTCAAAAAAAAAAATTGTGAGTGCACAAGTGGTGGTTCATGGACTTGCTATATTGTCCGCAAGACTTTTTGATGGTGATTGTGCACCAGATGGCTGCTAGCCGTCTCTACAAACACTACAGTGGGTCTGAATCTTTGATGGCCCACCAGTACCATTATCTCCACAAGGACTGCAGTGGGTCTGCACCTCTGGTGGCCCACTAATACCGTAATCTCTACCAGGACTACAGTGGGCCTACTCTGTGATGACCTACCTACCAACATTCATTAAAACTTCGACTGATTCTGCAGTGGGTTTGCTCTGTTGTAGCCCATTACCTGTCTGCATGTCGAGATTCAGCACTGTCTTTCCGTTGGAAGGACAACACTACTTCTTCAAGACTGCATGGAAATCCACTACTTCTGTGTGCATTTTCTTTTACTGCTCAGACTTCGAGAAAAACACTGCTATTTTACTGTGATGAACGATCAGGACTGTCTTTATGGACTGTGAGAAAATTTTATCTTTTGACCAACATTGTATCAATAAGTGTGTGCTTTTGATTTTAACAAATATGTGTTGGCCAGTTCCCAAACCAATTTGTAAAATTTTTTGTGGGGAGCATGGGGGCTATGTAAGTAGGTTGCTTAGGTTTTTATATTGGTAACGCCACGTAGCGGTCTGTATGAAAATCACTGGCTGTGCTGCGTGCAGTCTGTGGCTGGTTTGCATTGTTGTTGGCTATTGTAGTGTTGGGCAGTTGGCTGTTAACAGCACATAGCGTTGCGCAGTTGGAGGTGAGCCGCCAGCAGTGGTGGATGTGGGGAGAGAGATGGCGGAATTTTGAGAGCGGGCGATCTGGACGTGTGTCCATCAGAAGGTGTAAATTTGTAATACTGGATATCACGGACTGATATATATATATATATATATATATATATATATATATATATATATATATATATATATATATAAATCACTTTTGAATACTATTAAGGTAAATATATTGTTTGTTCTCTATCAAAATCTTTCATTTGCTGACTATGCCTATCAGTAGTTAGTGCCTTCAGTAGTATTTGGCTGGCAGTAGTGGCGCTCGCTGTATTGCAGTAGTTCGAGTACCGAAGATTTTTGTGAGATAAGTGATTTGTGAAAGTTGTAGGTTAATGTTAGTCAGGGTCATTCTTTTGTAGGGATTTGTGAAAGTCAGATTGGGTTGCGCTAAAAATATTGTGTGTCAGTTTAGTGTTGATCAGAATAAGTAAAGAGAGTATTGTCTGAGTACGTTCAGTTTCGCTCAGCTGTTTGAAAATCAAATAATGTAAGAGGTTTATCAGCACTGTAATTCATTAATTTTTCGAAGGGGACGTTTCATAACCTCTGCGTTTGTGGACTGCTGCCAGCGCCACCGTGTGACGACCGCAGTTCAAATATACTGCATGGTCATGCCCTGAGGTGATTTAAACCCGCAAACCGGCCACCACAGGTTTGTCTCACCATGTATCAGCATTATCCTTAATTTATGAGCATGAGTGTAAGTTGCAGGAGCATTGGAGTAGTAGCACAGGTAGCTGCAGCTCGATTTTGACGCTGTTGACAAAATCGTGTAGTAGCTTATAAGTTTCTACATCGTTGGATGCTAACAAGGTTTCGAGGCTGCTTTGAAACATATGACCAAAAGGCAGAAGATTACTGCCAAGGAAATGTATGTGATACGTGTTCCGAGAACATTATAGAAGTAGTGGTTTGGATATTCTTCGTCTCAGCAAACACATGGAGGGGTGACCTTTAGGATGAGGCGATAGAGGTGTTTGTCGAACTTTCAACTATTACATTTCAACCGTGGTATAATTTTCGTGAAACTCCTTGACGTTTGTTCCTCGTTAAACCATCATGTGCTTGGAATCTTGAGATGAGCCAGAACGCCTGACGTTGCAGTCGTTATGTTGCCGTAGTATCATTGACCCCGGTCAGTGTCAAACGTTTTCTGTGGCCTTTAAGACATGAACATTTCATTCCAACTGAAATCAAAACCGGACTGGATAGCGCAGTGGTTGGCATACTGCCCTCACATTCGGCAGAACGACGATTCAAACCCGCCTACGGCCATACTCAGTTAGGTTTTCCACGATTACCCTAAACCACTTAAGGAAAATGCCGGGATAGTTCCACCGAAAGGGCAAGCCCACTTTCCTTCTCCATCATTTAATAATCCGAGCTTGTGTTCTGTCTATAATGAGCTCGTTGTTGATGGGACGTTAAACACTAGGTTCTGCATGTCCATCGTTTTGGAAATACTTGCGGGACTCGGCTGTTGGTAGAGGACGTCAAGTCAAACACAGTCCAGCCTTGTAATTTCTAAACTTATTTTATTTGGCTACCAGTTTCTGCGATTTACTACGCCATCTTCAGGCCCGGTTCCGCTCAAAATAGGGGCCAGCATTCAATTACTGGTATCAGTAGATATCTGATTGATACAGCGATCACTTAAACCGTCATCTGCTGCCAGACGATAGTTGAAGTGCTCTTAATAAAATTAATAAAACTGGGGGGTAGCGTCTTTGATTCATAATCAAAACGTCTTCGGTGCTGGGTTCGATCCCCGCCACTGCCTAAATTTTGATAAATAATCAGCATTGGCGGCCAAAGACTTCCGGCATAAGAAGTCAGCCTCATTCTGACAACGGCCTTGTCAAAGAGGGCGGAGGAGCGGATAGAGTTTCAGGGCACTCTCTTGTCCTAGGGGTGGGAAATTGCCCCTAAAGGCGGAAGAATCAGCAATGATCAACGACATGAGGATGCAGAAGGCAATGGAAACCACTGCATTAAAGACACGTAACGTGTATCCACAGGACATGTGGCCTGCATTTGAAGAAGTGTCATGATGATCTCTCCATTGGCAAAAGATTCCGGAATAGTCCCCCATTCGGATCTCCGGGAGGGAACTGCCAAGGGGCAGGTTACCATGAGAAAAAGATTGAATAATCAACGAAAGAATAACGTTCTACGAGTCGGGGCGTGGAATGTCAGAAGCTTGAACGTGGTAGGGAAACTAGAAAATCTGAAAAGGGAAATGCAAAGGCTCAATCTAGATGTAGTAGGGGTCAGTGAAGTGAAGTGGAAGGAAGACAAGGATTTCTGGTCAGATGAGTATCGGGTAATATCAACAGCAGCAGAAAATGGTATAACAGGTGTAGGTTTCGTTATGGATAGGAAGGTAGGGCAGAGGGTGTGTTACTGTAAACAGTTCAGTGACCGGGTTGTTCTAATCAGAATCGACAGCAGACCAACACCGACAACGAAAGTTCAGGTATACATGCCGACGTCGCAAGCTGAAGATGAACAGATAGAGATAATGTATGAGAATATTGAAAGGGTAATGCAGTATGAAATGGGGACGAAAATCTAATAGTCATGGGCAACTGGAATGCAGTTGTAGGGGAAGGAGTAGAAGAATAGGTTACAGGAGAATATGGGCTTGGGACAAGGAATGAAAGAGGAGAAAGACTAATTGAGATCTGTAACAAGTTTCAGCTAGTAATAGCGAATACCCTGTTCAAGAATCACAAGAGGAGGAGGTATACTTGGAAAAGGCCGGGAGATACGGGAAGATTTCAATTAGATTACACCATGGTCAGACAGAGATTCCAAAATCAGATACTGGATTGTAAGGCGTACCCAGGAGCAGATATAGACTCAGATCACAATATAGTAGTGACGAAGAGTAGGCTGAAGTTCGAGACATTAGTCAAGAAGAATCAATACGCAAAGAAGTGGGATACTGAAGTACTAAGGAATGACGAGATACGTTTGAAGTTCTCTAACGTTATAGATACAGAAATAAGGAATAGCGCAGTAGGCAGTACAGTTGAAGAGGAATGGACATCTCTAAAAAGGGCCGTCACAGAAGTTGGGAAGGAAAACGTAGTTACAAAGAAGGTAGCTGCAAAGAAATCATGGGTAACAGAAGAAATACTTCAGTTGATTGATCAAAGGTGGAAGTACAAACATGTTCCGGGAAAATCAGGAATACAGAAATACAAGTCGCTGAGGAATGAAATAAATAGGAAGTGCAGGGAAGCTAAGACGAAATGGCTGCAGGAAAAATGTGAAGACACCAAAAAGATATGATTGTCGGAAGCACAGACTCAGCATACAGGAAAGTCAAAACAACCTTTGGTGACATTAAAAGCAACGGTGGTAACATTAAGAGTGCAACGGAATTCCACTGTTAAATGCAGAGGAGAGAGCAGATAGGTGGAAAGAATACATTGAAAACTTCTATGAGGGTGAAGATTTGTCTGATGTGATAGAAGAAGAAACAGGAGTCGATTTAGAAGAGATAGGGGATCCAGTATTAGAATCGGAATTTAAAAGAGCTTTGGAGGACTTACGGTCGAATAAGGCAGAAGGGATGGATAACATTCCATCAGAATTTCTAAAATCATTGGGGGAAGTGGCAACAAAACGACCATTCACGTTGGTGTGTAGAATATATGAGTCTGGCGATATACCATCTGACTTTCGGGAAAGCATCATCCACATAGTTCCGAAGACGGCAAGAGCTGATAAGTGCGAGAATTATCGCACAATCAGCTTAACAGCTCATGCATCGAAGCTGCTTACAAGAATAATATACAGAAGAATGGAAAAGAAAATTGAGAATGCGCTAGGTGACGATCAGTTTGGCTTTAGGAAAAGTAAAGGGACGAGAGAGGCAATTCTGACGTTACGGCTAATAATGGAAGCAAGGCTAAAGAAAAATCAAGACACTTTCATAGGATCTGTCGACCTGGAAAAACGTTCGACAATATAAAATGGTGCAAGCTGTTCGAGATTCTGAAAAAAGTAGGGGTAAGCTATAGGGAGAGACGGGTCATATACAATATGTACAACAACCAAGAGGGAATAATAAGAGTGGACGATCAAGAACGAAGTGCTCGTATTAAGAAGGGTGTAAGACAAGGCTGTAGCCTTTCGCCCCTACTCTTCAATCTGTACATCGAGGAAGCGATGATGGAAATAAAAGAAAGGTTCAGGAGTGGAATTAAAATACAAGGTGAAAGGATATCGATGATACGATTCGCTGATGACATTGCTATCCTGAGTGAAAGTGAAGAAGAATTAAATGATCTGCTGAACGGAATGAACAGTCTAATGAGTACACAGTGAGGTTTGAAAGTAAATCGGAGAAAGACGAAGGTAATGAGAAGTAGTAGAAAGGAGAACAGCGAGAAACGTAACATCAGGATTGATGGTCATGAAGTCAATGAAGTTAAGGAATTCTGTTACCTAGGCAGTAAAATAACCAATGACGGACGGAGCAAGGAGGACATCAAAAGCAGACTCGCTATGGCAAAAAAGGCATTTCTGCCCAAGAGAAGTCTACTAATATCAAATACCGGGCTTAATTTGAGGAAGAAATTTCTGAGGATGTACGTCAGGTGTACAGCATTGTATGGCAGTGAAACATGGACTGTGGGAAAACCGGAACAGAAGAGATCGAAGCATTTGAGATGTGGTGCTATAGACGAATGTTGAAAATTAGGTGGACTGATAAGGTAAGGAATGAGGAGGTTCTACGCAGAATCGGAGAGGAAAGGAATATGTGGAAAACACTGATAAGGAGAAGGGACAGGATGATAGGACATCTGCTAAGACATGAGGGAATAACTTCCATGGTACTAGAGGGAGCTGTAGAGGGCAAAAACTGTAGAGGAGGACAGAGATTGGAATACGTCAAGCAAATAATTGAGGACGTAGATTGCAAGTGCTACTCTAAGATGAAGAGGTTAGCACAGGAAAGGAATTCGTGGCGGGCCGCATCAAACCAGTCAGTAGACTGATGACCAAAAAAAAAAACTTAATTAAATCCCGATGTTCTGGAAAGTCTAACGGCTACCTTCTCAAGGGTTGAGTGCAGCCTGCTTGCCAACAGTGCTCGGCACACTCGGACGGCCACTCATCCAGGTGCTAGCCAAGCCCAACGGTGCTTAACGTCAAGGGTCTGACGGGAACCGTGTTACCACAGTGGCAAGGCCACTGGCTTGATAAAAATAGTCGGCTAAATTAAAGCAATAACAACTTTAATAACACATTATAAAACATAACTTAGCTGGTAACAGTAATATAATTTATAAAATACCCAAAGCAGACTTGGCCAATGTTAACAAATATTAAAAGCAATGCAAAGAAAACTCTTCGAACGCTCTTCAAGTAAAATAATGATTAGTCAGAATGGTATGCTGATGAGTGGGCTAATTAATGATGGAATGGATTCATTTAGAGTGTGCGATTATTGAAACTGCACCAAAAAAATTGTCATAAGAACCCAAATGGTAATACAAAACCTCCAACGTGTGCTGAGGCACGAAAGATCACATGGCAGTAGTTAAGAAAGGGATAAACTCATGTGTAGAGACTTGCATGGTCAGCAGTCTTGAGCAGTTCCAAGATTGCTGGTTATCGTTGTAACGGAATGGGGATGGAAGATACTGTGCTGACGGGTTTTTCTTTCACTTACCTTCACCATTCTTACTTTCTTCCACTTCTAGTTTATAAAGCTGTAAATATCACCGTAAGATGTTTAAATATTTATAGAGTGTTTGCCACTAATCTCAGAGAGTGATATATCCCATCATGGGAAATAACTTTTGTTAGAGACTAAATATTTACTGATGCTCCCCAGCGAAATTGTGCGTCGCCTACCACTTGTTACGCCCCTGCGAGCTGGCAGGATGAAGACACTGTACACCGCTCATACGCAGTGTGCGTTGCTAATCATCCAGTCATCTGCTCTGTGTGAAAGTTTGGAGCTGGGCGCAATTTAAGTACCTGATTGGCTTCTAAAATATTTTTCCGCTCTTAGAGACACACATTGTTATGGTTTTCTTTTAGAAAAACGCTCTAGCAATTTGTTAGGGTAGGTAGTAACCTGCGCAACTGGTTAATGGGCAATGTTGCTCCAGTGAAATCTCACTTTCCCGGGGCTGGTGGATACCAAAGGACACATAGTATCCCTGGATAGGTTCAGTGAACATGTCTGTATCAAGAGTTCTTCCCGGTGACGTGATCTATCACCCGTTGACCTAGGTCACAAAGAGCTTAAAACTGCTGGAATTTGGTGTTATCCTGATAGAAACATAGGCTATATAGAGTGTAACAACTTGATTTAGAATCAAAAGACGGCGGAGTCAGCTGAACAGCAAACTACTAGTAAATTAAAAAATAAATAAAAATTGTGAATGTTTCTGCGTTTAAAATCTTGAATCTCCAAAAGTTCTTTCCCCATTGCTTTTATGTATTAATATAAGAGTGCTTTCAAATATACGTGTGTTCTTATATTCCGACAGGAGCGTCACATATATTATATAAATAATTAGACTATGTGATAAAAAGTATCCGGACACCTCCAAAAATATACAAAATATACATTTTTCATATTATGTGCATTGTGCTGCCACGTACTGCCAGGTACTCCATATCAGGGACCTCAGTAGTCATTAGACATCGTGAGAGAGCAGAATGGGGCGCTCCGCGGAACTCACGGACTTCCAACGTGATCAGGTGATTGGATGTCACTTGTGTCATAGTGTTTGTACGCGAGATTTTCGCACTCCTAAACGTCCCTAGGTCCATTGTTTCCGATGTGATAGTGAAGTGGAAACGTGAAACAGCACAAAAGCGTACAGGCCGACCTCGTATGCTGACTGACTCAAACCGCCAATAGTTGAAGAGGGTCGTAATGTGTAATAGGCGGACATCTATCTAGACCATCACATAGGAATTCCAAATTGCATCATGGTCGAGCAGCCGGCCACACGTGACGCCTGTAAATGCCAAACGACGTCTCGCTTGGTGTAAGGAGCGTAAACATTGGACGCCTGAACAGTGGAAAAACGTTGTGTGGAGTGACGAATCACGGCACACAACGTGGCGATCCGATGGCAGGGCGTGCGTATGGCGAATGCCCGGTCAACGTCATCTGCCAGCTTGTGTAGTGCTAACAGTAAAATTCGAAGTCGCTGGCGTTATGGTGTGGCCGTGTCTTTCATGGAGGGGGCTTGCACCCCTTGTTGTTTTGCCTGACACTATCACAGCACAGCCATACATTGATGTTTTAAGCACCTTCTTGCTTCCCACTGCTGAAGAGCAATTCGGGGATGGCGATTGCATCTTTCAACACGATCGAGCACCTGTTCATAATTCACGGCCTGTGGCGGAGTGGTTACACGACAATAACATCTCTGTAACGGACTGCCCTGCACAGCGCCCTGACCTGAATTCCATAGAACACCTTTGGCATGTTTGGAACGCCGATTTCGTGCCAGGCCTCACAGACCGATATCGATACCTCTCCTCAGTGCAGCGCTCCATGGAGAATGGGCTGCCATTCCCCAAGAAACCTTCCAGCACCTGACTGACCGTATGCCTGCGAGAGTGGAAGCTGTCATTAAGGCTAAGGGTGGGCCAACGCCATATTGAATTCCTGCGTTACCAATGGAAGACACGACGAACTTGTAAGTCATTTGCAGCCAGGTGTCTGGATACTTTTGATCACATAGTAAGTGTAAGAATTATAGGCGAAATCTATACAAAAAATTTAATTGTTCGTTTGTTGCAAACCTTAAATCTTCGAAAGTTCTTGCAGAACAGTTGTATTTATCGCTTATCGGATTGTGATTAGAATTCTAGTATGGGAACTGAATTTGCAATAACAACAAACAATGCTAAAGATCAGACAGATGCGGTAGTGGAGATGGACAGATGTTGTTGTGGTCTTCAGTCCAGAGACTGGTTTGATGCAACTCTCCATGCTACTTTATCCTGTGCAAGCTTCTTCATCTCCCAATACCTACTGCAACCTACATCCTTCTGAATCTGCTTAGTATATTCATCTCTTGGTTTCCCTCTACGATTTTTACCATCCACGCTGTCCTCCAATACTAAATTTGTGATCCCTTGATGCCTCAGAATGTGTCCTACCAATCATTCCCTTCTTCTAGTCAAGTTTTGCCCTAAATTTCTCTTCTCTCCAATTCTATTCAGTACTTCCTCATTAGTTATGTGATCTACCCATCTAATCTTCAGCATCCTTCTGTAGCACCACATTTCGAAAGCTTCTATTCTCTTTTTGTCTAAACTATTTATCGACCACGTTTCACTTCTGTACATGGCTACACTCCATACAAATACCTTCAGAAACGACTTCCTGACACTTAAATCTATACTCGATATTAACAAATTTCTCTTCATCAGAAACGCTTTCCTTGCCATTGCCAGTCTACATTTTATATCCTCTCTACTTCGACCATCGTCAGTTATTTTGCTCTCCAAATAGCAAAACTCCTTTACTGCTTTAAGTGTCTCATTTCGTAATCTAATTCCCTCAGCATCACCCGACTTAATTCGACTACATTCCATTATTCCCGTTTTGCTTTTGTTGATATTCATATTATATCCTACTTTCAAGACATTGTACATTCCGTTCAGCTGCTCTTCCAAAACAGATGGGTGGGCGAAAATGGACATACAAAATGAATAGGAGGAGAAGGAGAGAATGGAGAAGAGAAGATGGACATGGAAAGTGATAGAGAGAGAAGACAGGAGGCGATGGGGAGAGAAAAGTGGGTGGAGGAGATTGATAGAGAAATGGGTAGGAGGTGATTGACAGAAGGAGGGGTAGGTAGAGTGCTCAGATTTGGATAGAGAAAGGAGGGGAGGAGAAGATGGACAGAGAGAGGGAGGAAAGGAGGTTACAGAAGGAAAAGGAAATGGAAGAATAGAGGGAAGGAGGAGATGGAGAGAGACAGGGAGAGAAGAAGATTAGGACGTATATTCAATTTCCGAACGTATTAAAAATTATTAGAGACGTGTTCTTTCTCTTTTCTTTCTTTTTCATTTAACCAGACTGTCACAGTGTGATCGGGAGCAGCTTGTAAATAAACGAATAAAAATGCGTGAAGAAGCTGGTGGACTACATTGCTCGCCGAACTGAAGGCAATATCAAGCCTACAGACAGTGATACACTGTTGTAACGCGTTGTCCCACGTTGTTTACTAATTACAGGGTGGCGCATGTAATGTGTTACCATTTTGTTTTTGAATATAAACTTTATTGTCAATAGAGTCTGGAAGAAACATGTACTACAATGAAGAGCCGTCCATGGAGATTTGTTCTAACTCAGCACATGCTCAATATGTCCACCATTTCGTTTCCTAACTTCCTTCGAACGAACATTGAAGTTAGTGTTTACCCTACGGCACATGTCTTCCGTAGTTTCACTGCAAGCTTGAAGAATAAGTCTTCTGAGCTCCATTAAATCACGTGGACGTTTCGGGAAAATTTTTTCCTTTAGGTACCCCCAAAGAAAAAAGTCACATGGATTGAGGTCTGGACTACTGGGGAGCCAATTTTGTCCGTCATTGAAGCGACCTGGAAACCTGAGTGAAATGATCCGCATGTCTAAATGCTCGTGTAAAGACTCCAGCACAGTGCTGTATGTGGCCTTGCTTCATCTTTCATGAACCACTGTGTGTTGAAGGGCAAGGCAGCAGCAAGAAGCTGTGCAATGAAGCTATTGCGAAGCATGCTCAAATAACGCTCGCTGTTCACAGTTTCTTCAAAGAAAAAGGGTCCAATAAGTCCGTGACTGGAACTTCCTGTCCACGCTGTAATCCTCGCAGCATAATATTGTCGTTCATGAAGCTCTTGTGGGTTTTCAGTGGCCCAAAAGCGTACATTTTGTTTGTTAACCACACCGTCTAAATGAAAATGCGCCTCGTCTGAAAACCAAACGTTGTTGAGAGTTTCTTCCCTGTCCTCCGCCCACTTAGCAAACAGTAGTCTTTGCTGCTTGTGTTCTTCAGTGAGCTTCTGTGCACAGGTCATCTTGTATGGGTACATATGGAGGTCACTTTTAACAATGCGTTGAACGGAGCGTCCCAGTTGCACTGCTGCCTTTCTACAAGATTTCCCGGGACTTCTCTGTACAGCAACTCGTACCGCTTCAATATTCTCCGGCGAACAAACGGGCTTAGGCCGAGGTCGCTTCGCTTCCAATACTGTTCCTTTCTGTACAAATTTATCGTACAACCTGTGGATGGTCTTCTTGCAAGGGACCCATCGTGTGTTAAACTGTTTATGAAAACGCCTCTGAATCACAACAGGGCTTTTCATTTCATGATAAAGTAACACAACTGCCGATCGTTGCTGTGTCGTCAGTCTTCCATTGTCAGCCATTGCTGCTTACTAGCCTCCTAGCGGCAGTATCGTGAATTGCACGTCATTTCGTAACTCATTTGTTATTCCAAGCTCTGCTGGTACTGCTGTAGAGATCCCAGCGGGATATCTGACGTGCGTCGTAAATTGTGAAAGAAACAATTGGTAACACATTTCGTGCGCCACCCTGTATTTGGTCGATGTGTTTATTATCCGTCTCAGTGCTTTGGAGTACAACTTTCCAGAAAAAAAAGAAACATTACAGTGGAAATTGTGTTGTGAGATTCAAGATGAATAGCAGTGGCTGCGGTTTCCACATAACAGCTGTAAGAAAAGGACAGGAAAAACAACTGACAGGGCAAATTTCCTTCCTTTGAAAGGCAGAAAAAAAAAGAAATGTGAATGGATAAAGCAGAGAGCGGGTCGCGTAGGAATGCCGATTCGGTGGGGATCAGAAGACGGGACAGCACAGGACGGGGCGGGACGAGATAAGCCCTGCAGTCTCGGCTGCCCTCCGCCGCCTCCACTGGGAGGGAGGAGGGAGGAGGGGGTGGTTCGGTGTTCCACACAGCGCGGTCCGACGCGACCCACAGCGGCTCATCTCGCTCCTTTCCCTACCAAACCACCCCCCACGTCCCCCAACCCCGGCCACCCACCACCACAGCCCACGGCTCCACTCAGTCCGTACCGGCCGTTCTCTTTCTCCTGTCCCTTTCATTCTCTTTCTCTCTCTCTCTCTCTCTACCGGCCCTGTCAAAATGTCAGCCGGGCTAACGTATAAATAATGTCAGTCGCATCGCCCGGCTGCCGCGAAAGCCGTGGTTGCTCCTCCCAGCGAACTCAGTCGAGTCGCGTCGGCCTGGCCTCGGGAAAACCTCTGATCCGATAGAGGAACGTGACTCGTTGCGAATAAATAAATAAAGGAAAATATACGCGACGGCAACGCGGCCTCTAACGTGGCTGCCGCCGTACTGCCGCCCCGGGATAAACCTTGGGCGACAGACGCCTCCCCCTCTCCCCCGCCCCCCCCCCCCCCAACCCCTCCAATCTGCCGGCGGCTTCCAGAACACCGCAGGAGGCTTGATACAGGTTGCCCTTTCCTTCCCACCCCCTACGCAGCTCTGTCGCTCATATATTCGGACAGAAATAAAACACATCTTCGTACAGTGACGTCCTGTCTCATAAGGGAATGGCTACAAGCTACCAAATGCGCCTCACCGTTCGCCACGAGACACAGAAAGCAGAAGACACCAGAGTCTAGATGGATGCTGTTTTCCATAATTTCGAGAAGGCGTTTTACATAGTTCCGCATTGCTGTCAAATGAACTAAACACGAAAACGCGAGTTTACGGAATATCGGACCAACTGTGTGAATGGACTAAAGAGAACCTAGCGAAAAGAACACAACACACAGCACGCCATTCTTAACGGGGAACATTCTTCAGTTGGTTTGTTAGTTTGAAAGATTTTTTATTGGAGTGATGTGGGATGTGAACACTAACGAATATATTTTTTTAGCCCTATGCAACTCTTATATATATATATATATATATATATATATATATATATATATATATATATATATATATATAATTAAACTTAAACATTCGAAATTGTGCAGAAATAACACCACTGGTCAGAATGGCGTCAAATTGAAACGGAATATTATCGGAGAAGGGAGAAAACGTATGGCAGAAGAAAAAAAAGTAGTGTGGAAATTGGTCAATAGATGGTGCTGTATGTGTCAGAATACGTAAATGAGGCGGCCGGAGTGACCGAGCGGTTCTAGGCGCTACAGTCTGCAAACCTACGACCGCTACGGTCGCAGGTTCGAATAATGCCTCGGGCATGGATGTGTGTGATGTCCTTAGATTAGTTAGGTTTAAGTACTTCTACGTTCTAGGGGACTGATGACCTCAGAAGTTAAATCCCATAGTGCTCAGAGCCATTTGAACCATACCAAAATGGAAACACCTGTCATGCGCACAACCCATTGAAGATGGTATAAACACGCCGGGTACACAGCTTTTCCTCCTTTCGCGTCTGCGACGTTCGCCATGATTGTCTCGATGCAGGATCGCGCTTTGCGTGTAAAGCTGTATTACAAGAGTGATGACTGTGCACGAGTCGCTCTGCAGAAGTTCCGGACACTGAAGGGTTTGAAAAAAAGGCGTTGGCCCGATGACTGGGGTGTGTCTGGAGGAAATGATTCGGAAATTCGAAAAGATGGCTTCTTTTGGTGTGAAATCAGATAGAGGGGTGAAACGAATTGATTCGACGTCAATGAAAGCAGTGGCCACAACAATGCAGGAGGAGACGTGTGGTGGTGTGCAAACGTGTAGTGCACAGGGATTGCCCGAACACTGGACATAGCCGTGAGCACGGTGAGTAAAATCCTACGAAACATCCTTCTTTGCTATCCATTCAAAATTGCCCATGTGCACGGGTTGCTTCCTTTTGCCCTGCCAGCAAGAGAGACCTTTGCTTTAGAATTTCTTGCTGACATGGAAGTGGACAACGATTGGCCGCGGAAGATTTTGTGGACAGACGAAGCCCACTTCCACCTAACACGATACGTCAATACACAGAATCGTCGCAACAGAAAATTCACACGCAAATCAACCAGTACCACTTCAACCTGAAAAGGTTACTGTATGGTGCGGGTTTACAGCATCATTTATCATAGGGCCATATTTTTTCGAAGAGACAGGTGCTTCTGGCCCTGTTATCTGTACCGTCACTGGTAAGCGCTATGAGCGTCTTTTGCGCAACCATGTCACTCCAGCTCTCCAACAGCGTAGATGTGCGGATGGGATCATTGTTATGCAAGATGGCGCACCTCCTCACATTTCAAATCCAGTTAAGTAGCTGCTGAAGCGCCATTTCGGAAATGCTAGAATTATCGGCCGCCATTTCCCTACAATCTGGCAGTACCAATCTCCTGATCTTAATGCGTGTAACTTCTGAAAAGGCTCTGAGCACTATGGGACTTTACATCTATGGTCATCAGTCCCCTAGAACTTAGAACTACTTAAACCTAACTAACCTAAGGACATCACACAACACCCAGCCATCACGAGGCAGAGAAAATCCCTGACCTCGCCGGGAATCGAACCCGGGAACCCGGGCGTGGGAAGCGAGAACGCTACCGCACTACCACGAGATGCGGGCGTGTAACTTCTGACTGTGGGGCTATCTGAAAGATGTTGTGTTCAGTGTTCCAATTGCAAACTTAGCTGCATTGAAGCCACACATTGCGCAACACATTCTGAACGCGATCCCGGAAACAATTCGATGAGTTGTGGAACATGCTGTTTCTCGATTCCAGCTGTTTTCAGAAAACGGTGGACAGTATATTGAATATGTTTTGCGCCAGTCACACGGAAATTAATAATGCCATCTGATTTTGATTGATGCTATGCGGTTTTTGGCCTCAGATCGATTAAAAACCGATCTGCTTGTTGCTTTTTATGCTGTTTTCGGCCTCAGGACAGTTAAAAATCGATGTAACTGGTGATTTTTGTGTTTTTTGGTCTCAGGACAATTAAAAACCGATTTGTTCCATCCGATGTGATATGATATTGCCGTGGTGCATGGGCTTACGTAAGTAATAGTATCACACCTATACCCCCACGCATATTGAGTTTGTTTAATGTGAAACGTACACCTTAGGCATTGTTGTATGATTCCTTCGTCATGTGTAATCGACCACTATTAAATTATGATGCTTACGGCGCCATCTATTGCTATATTTTATAACCATTTAATTTTCTTCTGCCATACGTTTTCCCACTTCTCCGATAGTATTCCGTTACAATTTGACGTCATTCTGACCAGTGGTGTTATTTCTACAGCGGTTTCAAAGTTTAACTTTAATTATAATCACCCTGTATATGGGGTCAATAACGTAATTCGTAACACTCCTTCTACTTTCACATATCGAAACGAGGTTTTCGCCAAATGCTAGGGCGTCGAAGAGCATGTATATTTTTGTTTGGTTAATGTTTTTAATGCTGGTATTGAAGCAAATAGGTCTTTTTTGTTTTTTCAAATGGAAAGGCATACTTTTTTTATAATTGGATTCGATAGGGCTTGAGAAGACAATTATAGTGATATACGTTTGTTAATGTTGACGTTGAAACCAGACGTAAAAAAAATTAGAAGAATGTCCTACAACGTGAGAGCACAGTGGCCGGAAACGACATTTGCGGTGCAATCACTGCCCAGTAGGCGTCTCGGACCATGCTGCGTAGTTGTACACTGTAAGAAGCCCTACCCTAAGAGAATAAAGCTTTATTTTCCCTTGATTCAACTTACGATCTAGATAAAGGTTTTACTTCGAATGCTGTGTATAAAAATATGATATACGCTAGAATTAGCGTATCACAGAGGGCCTATGAAAACTCAGACTGATGTATCCCCCCAGATTTAGTGTTGTAGAGTGTATAGGATCGACTGCAGTAACTGCGGCAAATATTATATAGGTCAAACAGGTCGCTCTTCTAAATTAAGGTTCAAAGAACACTCACAGCCACGAAACAAAACGGCTTTGGGACAACATTTGTCTGATACCGGTCATTCCATAGGGAGCCTTGTGAACTGTATGCGTATTCTTCACAGGGTGGAAAAGGGCCGTGCTCTTAATTTGCTAGAGAAGCTTGAAATTTATAAAGCAAAAAATAGAGAGCCAAATAAACTGCTTAACTGGCAGAACCATTTTGTGCGCAATGCCTACTTTGCTTTATTTGACAATGTTTTAACCTAGTCACTCCACGCCTCTAGTATTTACAGTTTGCTCGCAAGTTCTCCTAGTATTGAGTATATCACATATTTACTTCGTTTTCATCCGTTTTACGCATGGCTCTAGTAGGTTATTGTTCCTTCTATATTCATTTCATAGACTGCATTAATCAGATAATGTAGATCATCCACTGTTATGGAATTTTGTCATTCTTTGCTTGCAACAAAGTACCGCAGGGTACGAGGGGCTCTCTGCCGGTCACGTTCCTCCAACTACTTCCCGCCTGTGCGGAATTCTAGAGTCAGCGCTAACAGAGGAAGCTGATTATGTGCAGAACTATATTTCCTTTTTATTTGTGGCTCCTTTAGCGATTTGTTTTTTGTTGTTTATATTACCCGGTGCAATATTAACGGTGTTTAATATTTATGTTATTGCCTAGAATATTGGCACTAGAGCACATATGAACCACTGTTTTTTAACTCTTCGTCTTTTTAACAATATTACTTTTGTCGTGTTCTTCTTCTTATTGCTTTTTACTAATGTAACACTTTTTATACTTTGTAAGCTTATTACAGACTTTAACTATTGTATCCCCCCTTTTATTTTCACTGTTTCTATTAATTATTGAAAAGTAGTGTATTCTGACATTAGCGACATCTGGTCAACTTACTACACAAACATCTTGTGGCTACTGTACAGCAGCTTGTTTTAAACAGTAGTTTTACTGTCAACATGACTCGTTCATGTGATGTGATTTTTATGTGTTTCACAATGCTGGTGCTGATTCCGCATTCAACACTTGACTATGCCACTATGGCTGCAGTGCATTAGGACTTTGATTTTATGAGACAGGTATGCCTCTTCACATTTAAAGCGCACAAATGTAAGTTTTATCAGTACAACTTTTCAATATGCTCTATGTATTGTTCTTAAGCTGTATACAGTTTGCGAGTGTATTTATATTTTTCCCAGTTTTGCTGCAGATCTGATGATGGTCATTAAAGACCGAAACCGGTAATCTGTTAAACAGAAAAGATTGTGACCATAGACGTAAATTAAAGGAAACTTATGAAACAGTGAAATCAACTGTTCATTCTGCAAAAATAAATAGGTATTATACGCTGCAAAAATTAACAATGTATTAAATATCTAAATGCTAAAAGGAAGATTTGACTTATCTATACCTGTACGTGGCTGTGAACTTCTTAAAGACGAAAACATGTCGTAGGATAACTGTCTCTACCTACACTGCACATGGGACTCATTCGTTGAACATTTTATTGCAAATACTTTGGTGACCACCTGTACACCACAAAATAAATCTTTTTCTTAAGAAATCATCGATTCATGCTAAACATAATCCGTTATGACAGTGTTATCAGCGCTGTTCATTTATTTGACATTGCAATGCAATTTCATACAGACGTAAATGAAGTAAACAGTTTACTAGCAATGATTTGGCAATCACTCAAATCACATAACATGAATTTTGTCTTCCAAAAAAAAAAAAAAAAAAAAAAAAAAAAAAACAAACCGTTGACCACGGACTGAAAGGGAACAAGGGTGAGTGAGCTGGACAACCGTAGTGTTGTAGCCACATACGCTGTCGAATATTCGGTGGTACATTTTCTAGAAGAACCAGCACAATGTTGAGCCGGAAGAATGCACGTCAGTAAGTGTGCGTACAAATGTCTATTTAGAACGCCTGAGATGAAGTAAGGTCCCAGACTACAATTTCCTATGATGCCCCACCACATGGCCGGCCGAAGTGGCCGTGCGGTTAAAGGCGCTACAGTCTGGAACCGCAAGACCGCTACGGTCGCAGGTTCGAATCCTGCCTCGGGCATGGATGTTTGTGATGTCCTTAGGTTAGTTAGGTTTAACTAGTTCTAAGTTCTAGGGGACTAATGACCTCAGCAGTTGAGTCCCATAGTGCTCAGAGCCATTTGAACCATTTGAACCCACCACATGTTTACGCTCCACGGCCGTTGATGTTGCACCTGACAAAGCCAGAGTGGATTTTCGGCTGCCCAATAACGCATATTATACAAATTTACATTAGCTTGGTTAGTAAACGTCGATTCATCGGTAAAGAGCACACGATGGAAAAACATAGGATTGTCTCTCAATTGCTGAAGGGCAAAGCGACAAAATTTAGTACGATGTTAGAAATCACGGTCATCGAGTGCTTGATGTAGTGGCAGGTGATAGGAAGGAGATATCCAGGATGTGAATGACACTCGTCTCGCTGATTCCACGTTCCATGGCAACATGTCTCGTCTCGTACCAATGTGCAGGGACCGAGCGAGGTGGCGCAGTGGTTAGCACACTGGACTCGCACTCGGGGCGACGACGGTTCAATCCCGCATCCGTGATTTCCGCATTCCGTGATTTCCCTAAATCACTTACGGCAAATGCCGGTATGGTTGCTTTGACAGGGCGCGGCCGACTTCATTCCCCATCCTTCCCGGGCGGCCTTGGTGGCCGAGCGGTTCTAGGCGCTACAGTCTGGAACCGCGCGACCGCTACGGTCGCAGGTTCGAATCCTGTCTCGGGCATGGATGTGTGTGATGTCCTTATGTTAGTTAGGTTTAAGTAGTTCTAAGTCCTAGGGGACTGATGACCTCAGAAGTTAAGTCCCAAAGTGCTCAGAGCAATTTGAACCCATCCTTCCTAAATCCGATGACACCGATGACCTCACTGTTTGGTTTCTTTCCCTCAAATCAACCCAACCCACTGAGCGGATTCATCAGCGTCGCAGTCAGAACAGCTTCTTCGTGTTTTCTATCAGTTGCAGTCTTCTTTCTTGTCCTCTTTTTGACTTTCAAGCAGCCTGTCAGTACTAGCGTCTTAATACTTCGTGTAACTGCCTGTTGCGTCGGTCGTCGGCAATCCATATATATAACCCTATCGTGCTGTGTTGTTTTTAAGACAGTTCTTTTACATTCACGATACAAAAGTAGTATGTCCTACTTCTCCTCATTAGTGTACATGTCTGCACGCAACGAACGTTGAAGCAGAAATGAGCGGCCTACAATGCAGACAAGAAAACAAGCACATGTGTTGACATCCTGATAAAACGTAGCACGACAGCTCTGCTGGGCGGTGTTTGTACCGATAATGCCGATTACGGCCATCGTGCTCTCACTTTCTTCGACATTTCTCGAATTTTCTTAAGACAGGTTGCAACGACAACATTAACAACGGTATATCACTGTTCCGAATGTTCCTCGTTTGTATATTATATATACAATCTCCGAGTAAAGGTGGCAAGAGCAAGCCATTAGTGCTGTTTTCCCCTGGGCAGCGGGTAATGTGTTGAAATGTAGACACGTGGACGCAAAATGGTTAGTCTCTACTGAGAGGAGTAATGCACTTAGTGGTCCAGTCACTTTTATGCAGGAAACCCAGGCAGTAAATTGTTTGATGTGCTTGTTGCAGTAAGGATTGCCAGTTTTTTAAATAGCTCTGTACAGTGTCCCCGACTGCTGCTCCTAATTGCTATTCTTATAGCACATTTCTGCAGTTTAAAAATCTGTGTCCATGATTTGCGCCTTCGATCACCAGAAAAGGATCCCATAGCTAAGGACAGAGTGTATGCAGGAACAATGTGTCAATACAACACATGGTCTGTCGGAAACTAATCATATTGAAACATCCCCTTTGAACAATTATACATGACTGACCTTAAACTGACACACAATATTTTTAGCGGAACGCAGTCTGACTTTCAAAAATCCCCACAAAAGAATGGCCATGACTAACATTAACCTATACGTTTCACAAATCACTTACCTCACAAAAATCTTTGTTACTCGAATTTCTGCAATACAGCGAACGCCACTGTTGTTGTTGTTGTTGTGGTCTTCAGTCCTGAGACTGGTTTGATGCAGCTCTCCATGCTACTCTATCCTGTGCAAGCTTCTTCATCTCCCAGTACCTACTGCAGCCTACATCCTTCTGAATCTGCTTAGTGTATTCATCTCTTGGTCTCCCTCTACGATTTTTACCCTCCACGCTGCCATCCAATTCTAAATTTGTGATCCCTTGATGCCTCAAAACATGTCCTACCAACCGATCCCTTCTTCTAGTCAAGTTGTGCCACAAACGTCTCTTCTCCCCAATCCTATTCAATACCTCCTCATTAGTTACGTGATCTACCCACCTTATCTTCAGCATTCTTCTGTAGCACCACATTTCGAAAGCTTCTATTCTCTTCTTGTCCAAACGAGTTATCGTCCATGTTTCACTCCCATACATGGCTACGCTCCATACAAATACTTTCAGAAACGACTTCCTGACACTTAAATCTATACTCGATGTTAACAAATTTCTCTTCTTCAGAAACGATTTCCTTGCCATTGCCAGTCTACATTTTATATCCTCTCTACTTCGACCATCATCAGTTATTTTACTCCCTAAATAGCAAAACTCCTTTACTACTTTAAGTGTCTCATTTCCTAATCTAATTCCCTCAGCATCATCCGATTTAATTTGACTACATTCCATTATTCTCGTTTTGCATTTGTTGATGTTCATCTTATATCCTCCTTTCAAGACACTGTCCATTCTGTTCAACTGCTCTTCCAAGTCCTTTGCGGTCTCTGACAGAATTACAATGTCATCGGCGAACCTCAAAGTTTTTACTTCTTCTCCATGAATTTTAATACCTACTCCGAGTTTTTCTTTTGTTTCCTTTACTGCTTGCTCAATATACAGATTGAATAACATCAGGGAGAGGCTACAACCCTGTCTCACTCCTTTCCCAACCACTGCTTCCCATTCATGCCTCTCGACTCTTATAACTACCATCTGGTTTCTGTACAAATTGTAAATAGCCTTTCGCTCCCTGTATTTTACCCCTGCCACCTTCAGAATTTGAAAGAGAGTATTCCAGTTAACATTGTCAAAAGCTTTCTCTAAGTCTACAAATGCTAGAAACGTAGGTTTGCCTTTTCTTAATCTTTCTTCTAAGATAAGTCGTAAGGTTAGTATTGCCTCACGTGTTCGGACATTTCTACGGAATCCAAACTGATCTTCCCGAGGTCCGCTTCTACCAGTTTTTCCATTCGTCTGTAAAGAATTCGCGTTAGTATTTTGCAGCTGTGACTTATTAAACTGATAGTTCGGTAATTTTCACATCTGTCAACACCTGCTTTCTTTGGGATTGGAATTATTATATTCTTCTTGAAGTCTGAGGGTATTTCGCCTGTCTCATACATCTTGCTCACCAGATGGTAGAGTTTTGTCATGACTAGCTCTCCCAAGGCCATCAGTAGTTCTAATGGAATGTTGTCTACTCCCGGGGCCTTGTTTCGACTCAGGTCTTTCAGTGCTCTGTCAAACTCTTCAAGCAGTATCTTATCTCCCATTTCGTCTTCATCTACATTCTCTTCCATTTCCATAATACCAAGTACATCGCCCTTGTATAAACCCTCTATATACTCCTTCCACCTTTCTGCCTTCCCTTCTTTGCTTAGAACTGGGTTGCCATCTGAGCTCTTGATATTCGTACAAGTGGTTCTCTTCTCTCCAAAGGTCTCTTTAATTTTCCTGTATGCAGTATCTATCTTACCCCTAGTGAGACAAGCCTCTACATCCTTACATTTGTCCTCTAGCTATCTCTGCTTAGCCATTTTGCATTTCCTGTCGATCTCATTTTTGAGACGTTTGTATTCCTTTTTGCCTGCTTCATTTACTGCATTTTTATATTTTCTCCTTTCATCAATTAAATTCAATATTTCTTCTGTTACCCAAGGATTTCTACTAGCCCTCGTCTTTTTACCTACTTGATCCCCTGCTGCCTTCACTACTTCATCCCTCAAAGCTACCCATTCTTCTTCTACTGTATTTATTTCCCCCATTCCTGTCAATTGCTCCCTTATGCTCTCCCTGAATCTCTGTACAACCTCTGGTTCTTTTAGTTTATCCAGGTCCCATCTCCTTAAATTCCCACCTTTTTGCAGTGTCTTCAGTTTTAATCCACAGGTCATAACCAATAGACTGCGGTCAGAATCCACATCTGCCCCTGGAAATGTCTTACAATTTAAAACCTGATTCCTAAATCTCTGTCTTACCATTATACAATCTATCTGATACCTTTTAGTATCTCCAGGATTCTTCCAGGTATACAACCTTCTTTTATGATTCTTGGACCAAGTGTTAGCTATGATTAAGTTATGCTCTGTGCAAAATTCTACTAGGCGGCTTCCTCTTTCATTTCTTCCCCCCAATCCATATTCACCTACTATGTTTCCTTCTCTCCCTTTTCCTACTGACGAATTCCAGTCACCCATAACTATTAAATTTTCGTGTCCCTTCACTACCTGAATAATTTCTTTTATCTCGTCATACATTGCATCTATTTCATCATCATCTGCAGAGCTAGTTGGCATATAAATTTTTACTACTGTAGTAGGCATGGGCTTTGTGTCTATCTTGGCCACAATAATGCGTTCACTATGCTGTTTGTAGCGCCACTACTGCCAGCTAACTAAAAGATTCAAACTACTGAAGGCACTAACTACTGATAGGCATAGTTAGCAAATGAAAGATTTTAATAGAGAACAAACAATGTATTTACCTTAATAGTGTTGAAAAATCATAATATACATAGCAGTTCATGACATCCAGTCTTACAAATTTCAAAACTCCGCCATTTCTCTCCCCACATCCACCACTGCTGGTGGCTCACCTCCAACTGCGCAACGCTACGCGCTGTTCGCATCCAGCTGCCCAACACTACAATGGCGGACAACAATGTAAACTAGCCACAGACTGCACACAGCACAGCCAGTGATTTTCATACAGAGCGCTTCGTAACGTTGGCAATATAGATACCTAAACAGCCTACTTACAATATAATCCGAACAGTACGACTTTATGATGATATTATTTTTGTGGGTATCTGTGTGTGTTCGTTGTATGTTAGTTGACAATCAACATTCATCACTAAAACTTTCTGGGTGTTTTATCTTTGTTGCGACGAAAGTCACAGGATTCCTCCTAATATCGTGTCGGACTATCCTTGTCGCGAGGTAGCGCAACAACTCGACGTCTCCACGCGGCATGGACTGAGCAAGCCGTTGGAAGTCCCCTGCTGAAGCACTGAGTAATGCTGCCTCTATAGCCGTCATTATTTCCGAAAGTTTTGCCAGTGCAGCATTTTGTGTTCGAACTGACCTCTCGAATATGTCCCGTGAATGTTCGTTGGGACTGATGTCTGGCTGTCTGGGTGATCAAATCATTGTTTCGACTTGTCCAGAATGTTCTTCAAACTAATCGTAAAGAATTGTGGTCTGGTGACATGTTCGGCGACGTCAAGTCCACGAATGGATGCAAATAGTATCCAGGTAGCCGAACATGACTATTTTCAGTTAGTGATCGACTTAGGTGGACCAGAAAACCCTGATACATTATATGTAAACACACTCCACACCGTTTGGGGCCACAAGGAGCTTGCATATTGGCTTGTTGACAACTTGGGTTCGTGGCTTCGTGGAGTCTCCTCCGCACTCAAACCATACCATCAGCTTTCACCAGCTGAAATTTGGACTCATCTGACCAGGCCACGGTTTTCCTGTCGTCTAGAGTCCAAATGATACTGTGACGAGCCCAGGAGAAGCCTTGCAGACGATGACGCGCAATGGCACTCGCGTCGGTCGTCTGCTGCCATAGCCCATTAACTACAAGTTTCGCAGCACTATCCTAACGGATACATTAGTCGTACGTCCGACATCGATTTCTGATGTTATCACACAGTGTTGCTTGTCTGCTAGCACTGACAATTCTTCGCGACGGCTGTCAGCTGTTAAGTGAAGGGAGACGGTCACTAAACTGTCCATGGTGAGAGGTAATGTCTGAAATTTGCCATTGTCGGTACACACAACGATTTCCGAGATGGGATGTTCTACGCTTCTAGCTCCAACTACCATTCCGCGTTCAAGTACAGGGCTATTACAAATGATTGAAGCGATTTCATAAATTCACTGTAGCTCCATTCATTGACATATGGTCACGACACACTACAGATGCGTAGAAAAACTCATAAAGTTTTGTTCGGCTGAAGCCGCACTTCAGGTTTCTGCCACCAGAGCGCTCGAGAGCGCAATGAGACAAAATGGCGACAGGAACCGAGAAAGCGTATGTCGTGCTTGAAATGCACTCACATCAGTCAGTCATAACAGTGCTACGACACTTCAGGACGAAGTTGAACAAAGATCCACCAACTGCTAACTCCATTCGGCGATGGTATGCGCAGTTTCAAGCTTCTGGATGCCTCTGTAAGGGGAAATCAACGGGTCAGCCTGCAGTGAGCGAAGAAACGGTTGAACGCGTGCGGGCAAGTTTCACGCGTAGCCCGCGGAAGTCGAAGAATAAAGCAAGCAGGGAGCTAAACGTACCACAGCCGACGGTTTGGAAAATCTTACGGAAAAGGCTAAAGCAGAAGCCTTACCGTTTACAATTGCTACAAGCGCTGACACCCAATGACAAAGTCAAACGCTTTGATATTTCGGCGCGGTTGCAACAGCTCATCGAAGAGGATGCGTTCAGTGCGAAACTTGTTTTCAGTGATGAAGCACCATTTTTTCTTAAAGATGAAGTGAACAGACACAATGCGCGAGTCTGGGCTGTAGAGAAGTTAACGTGTTTTGTGCAATCTCACGGTTTAAAGTTTACGGCCCCTTTTTCTTCTGCGAAGAAAACGTTACAGGACACGTGTATCTGGACATACTGGAAAACTGGCTCATGCCACAACTGGAGACCGACAGCGCCGACTTCATCTTTCAACAGGATGGTGCTCCACCGCACTTCCATCATGATGTTCGGCATTTCTTAAACAGGAGATTGGAAAACCGATGGATCGGTCGTGGTGGAGATCATGATCAACAATTCATGTCATGGCCTCCATGCTCTCCCGAGATAACCCCATGCGATTTCTTTTTGTGGGGTTACGTGAAAGATTCAGTGTCTAAACCTCCTCTACCAAGAAACGTGCCAGAACTGCGAGCTCGCATCAACGATGCTTTCGAACTCATTGATGGGGACATGCTGCGCCGAGTGTGGGATGAACTTGATTATCGGCTTGATGCCTGCCGAATCCTAAAGGGGCACATATCGAATATTTTTGAATGCCTAAAAAAACTTTTTGAGTTTTTGTATGTGTGTGCAAAGCATTGTGAAAATATCTCAAATAATAAAGTTATTGTAGAGCTGTGAAATCGCTTCAATCATTTATAATAACCCTGTATACTAATTGCCGAAGTGCGGCTAAAGTCACGTCGGGAACCTTTTCATATGAATCACGGGAAACATTTTCACATGAATTACCCCTATAAAAATTACAGCTCCGCCAATACACTGCCCTTTGATACCTTGTGCACAGGATACTACCGCCATCTCTTTACGTGCTTATCGCTGTCCCATGACGTTTGTCACCTCATTTTACATTTACAGTCTATAGGTTTATCATTTATGCTTAATTCTGTTGTCCATACTGATTGTTTTCCTTATGTTCATTGTTAATTTATTACGTAGTAACGAATCGTAAACTTCCTTGTGGATTTCATTTGCTTTGCCCAATAGGAGCTCCGGTATTTTATCAGTGACTGTGATTTTATCGTCACTAGCTAACAGAAATTTTTGTACATCTCATATACTATCCAGAAAGCCGTTCTTCAGCTGCTGGCAGCAGTAAACTTTTGCTTGATTCCTCTCACAGGATCGCTCTCTGCCTACACACGAGGAATGCAGAAGGAGCAGATTGTCAGCAGTCACGTTCCACAGGAAAGAAAAATCAATGCAGCAACAACGTAGTCTACAGTAAACTATGTTTCCATTGCTAGGAAAATAGATGTTAAGAAGAAATTGCAGCTAAGAATTAGACTTTCTAGGCGACTATAAAACTTCGCGTTCTGCCTTACGGCACTTTCTGTCATTGGGAAGCCTCGTAAGAGAGGTCCACCGCTTGACCGTCTAGGGAAGTGATTCCAGTGGTGGTTTCCCGTTGCCTTCCACTGGTGATGATGAAATGATAATGAGGACAACAGAGCACCCAGTCCCTGAGCAGAGAAAATCTCCGACCCATCCTGGAATCGAAACCGGACCTCTTGGCGTGACAGACCGCAGTGCTGATCACTCCGCTACCGGGGCGGACAGACGACTATAGGGCACCTATACATTCCTGACGCATTCATCTTGTGAGAGTCCGCTAAGATACGCCTTCATGAAATTTGACAGCAACTTATTGAAAACGAATACATTGTGTCAATTTTTTCTAATGCCTACTGATTCACTGCAACTTCAATTAAATAACCTCTAGTGAAGAAGAGTGTGCGCGTTTATTTATTTTTTCGCTTTATGCAGTCCGTTTTTGTGTGTGTGTGTGTGTGTGTGTGTGTGTGTGTGTAACTGGGAAGATAAGACTGATTTGAAGTACACTCCTGGAAATTGAAATAAGAACACCGTGAATTCATTGTCCCAGGAAGGGGAAACTTTATTTACACATTCCTGGGGTCAGATACATGACATGATCACACTGACAGAAGCACAGGCACATAGACACAGGCAACAGAGCATGCACAATGTCGGCACTAGTACAGTGTATATCCACCTTTCGCAGCTATGCAGGCTGCTATTCTCCCATGGAGACGATCGTAGAGATGCTGGATGTAGTCCTGTGGAACGGCTTGCCATGCCATTTCCACCTGGCGCCTCAGTTGGACCAACGTTCGTGCTGGACGTGCAGACCGCGTGAGACGACGCTTCATCCAGTCCCAAACATGCTCAATGGGGGACAGATCCGGAGATATTGCTGGCCAGGGTAGTTGACTTACACCTTCTAGAGCACGTTGGGTGGCACGGGATACATGCGGACGTGCATTGTCCTGTTGGAACAGCAAGTTCCCTTTCCGGTCTAGGAATGGTAGAACGATGGGTTCGATGACGGTTTGGATGTACCGTGCACTATTCAGTGTCCCCTCGACGATCACCAGTGGTGTACGGCCAGTGTAGGAGATCGCTCCCCACACCATGATGCCGGGTGTTGGCCCTGTGTGCCTCGGTCGTATGCAGTCCTGATTGTGGCGCTCACCTGCACGGCGCCAAACACGCATACGACTATCATTGGCACCAAGGCAGAAGCGACTCTCATCGCTGAAGACGACACGTCTCCATTCGTCCCTCCATTCACGCCTGTCGCGACACCACTGGAGGCGGGCTGCACGATGTTGGGGCGTGAGCGGAAGACGGCCTAACGGTGTGCGGGACCGCAGCCCAGCTTCATGGAGACGGTTGCGAATGGTCCTCGCCGATACCCCAGGAGCAACAGTGTCCCTAATTTGCTGGGAAGTGGCGGTGCGTAGGATCCCACGGTCTTGGCGTGCATCCGTGCGTCGCTGCGGTCCGGTCCCAGGTCGACGGGCACGTGCACCTTCCGCCGACCACTGGCGACAACATCGATGTACTGTGGAGACCTCACGCCCCACGTGTTGAGCAATTCGGCGGTACGTCCACCCGGCCTCCCGCATGCCCACTATACGCCCTCGCTCAAAGTCCGTCAACTGCACATACGGTTCACATCCACGCTGTCGCGGCATGCTACCAGTGTTAAAGACTGCGATGGAGCTCCGTATGCCACGGCAAACTGGCTGACACTGACGGCGGCGGTGCACAAATGCTGCGCAGCTAGCGCCATTCGACGGCCAACACCGCGGTTCCTGGTGTGTCCGCTGTGCCGTGCGTGTGATCATTGCTTGTACAGCCCTCTCGCAGTGTCCGGAGCAAGTATGGTGGGTCTGACACACCGGTGTCAATGTGTTCTTTTTTCCATTTCCAGGAGTGTATATTCCAAAGTATTCAGACGGCTTTATACATTCATAGGCTCATAGTGTCAACCAAACATTTCGATCGCTTGGGGTAGCACCATGAACACTGATCAATCACAGGGAGCGGATGAATCGTGCTGATGAATACAGGTGCTGAGTTTGCTATATATCGCTTTCCTCCCTCCACTTGACCGGGTTCAGGATACGTTGTGGAACAAGGGAATCTGCATTGTTCGCTCGAGTCCGGTAAGTTACAGGCGCACTTTACTAGTTTTGCTTTTATATTATGTACAAAGAAATCTGTTAAATTAAGTCTGTTTGTGTTTTTCAGTTAAAACGGCTTCTTCGCTTGATAATCCATAGCTTTTGGAAGTTTTGGTTATTCCGAATTTTTTTGGGTTTAATTTCTGCATTTTACGGAGTTTCATGATCTGTCTTGAGAGAGTGTCCGTCTAACGTGGAGTCTAGGGGTAATCTTTGTAGTGTAAAGATGAGGGATATTTCTTCCAAGGCCTTATTAACCACGAGTTAAATTCTACCTATTCGTTTTCTTCAATTTTCGATGGTGTCTGTTTCTTTTGTGTCAACTTATTGAGTTTTTGGTTATCAAGCCACCACGGCTCTCTTAGGTAAAAGTATTGGTCTTAAGCTTATTTTCAATTTTATATAGAGGGAGTTTCAGCATTTATGTAAAATGATTTTTGGACATCAGCCAACCATACGTGTCCTATTTCGCAGATACCTCCTCATGATCATGTTTGATGAATAGATCTTTTTCCCCTGATCTTAACGAATACCATCATGTCCATTTTTCATGAATTAGTTTGTGGCTACTGAATTTATCTACAGTGATGGATTTTTCGCCAGCTGTCCACTAAGTCCTAGTCATGAGAGCTGAGAATTAACGGCCATGTTTTTCAGTCTCATTATTCAAAAGCGACCCGGTTTTGGTGACACACCGTACCGTCATCACTCCCTTCTATTGACAAAAATTGGACCCGTAAGCAACTTTCCGTTCTCGCTTAAAAGGGGATCAATATCCAACTCTGAGTCTGCAGACCCACTCATGCATGAAATGGCTGGTACGCACATCGAAAAGCTAGTTTATTTATTCATCGTATGGAAATACATAGACAAAGATTGCAGAGTTGCCAACACTTGAACACAGCTCTCCAGCTTTAACTAACAACATGACAACAGCTATGTACAGATCTCAAAGTGTTTTACGAATTTTATGATCCACACTTCACTGTCAGGAAATCTTCAAAAGCGCGGGGTAGCCGTTCGGTGTTGAGCGTCTTGTCACGGTTCGCGCGGCTCCCCCCGTCGGAGGGTCGAGTCCTCCCTCTGCCATGGGTGTGTGTGTTGTCCTTAGCGTAAGCTAGTTTAAGTTAGATTTAGAAGTGCGTACGCCTAGGGACCGATGACCTCAGCAGTTTGGTCCCATAGTCCTTAGCACAAATTTCCAAATTTTCCAAATCTTCAAAAGGACAATGCAGACACGTGTGGGACATTTTTATACCACATGAGTAACTGTCTGTCGTTCCGCTTGACAGTCACACGATGGGGATGAAGATTTTCCCCGCTTGTGAAGAGTGTCTGCACATCTTCCACGGCCCGTCTGGATGCGGTTCAGGGTAATCCAAACTGCCTGAGGCAGGTCGAATCCAGGGTGTTTCTTCTGGATGCATGACAGTTTTAGGTATTGCGGAGGAGCGTTTGTTGCAAGGAGCGTTTCTATTAATCGATGGTACTGAATTCAACTTCCAGAAGAGTCCTGGCTGCGGTTGGAATGGGATGTCTTGATCTCAGTCTTTTTCTCTCTGCAGGGAATACATCGTCCAATATTAGAAGCTCAGTATTATCAGCAATCTTCTGGTATTTACGCAGTAGCGCACTCTACCGTCTCTTCTGGGGAGGTAACCAGTACGTGCAAATAGATCGTATTGACCCACTAACAGCGCAAACAGCTTCATTAAGCTGTGTGTTTATATTTTATGCGCGTCAAATGGTTCAAATGGCTCTGAGCACTATGGGACTTAATTTCTGAGGTCATCAGTCCACTAGAACTTAGAACTACTTAAAACCTAAGGAGCCTAAGGAGATCACACACATTCATGCCCAAGGCAGGATTCGAAACTGCGACCGCAGCAGTCGCGCGGTTCCAGACTGTAGCACTTAGAACCGCTCGGCCACCCCGGCCGGCTCTGCGTGTCAGACGGACACAGTACTCTACTGTTGAGTATACCAACCCGAGCGCTGATACTCGAAGAGCGTCAACTGACGATCCAAACTAGTGCCACAGAGTTTATGGGGAATATCGCTCGTGCTTTTGAGCTTACCAGATGTTCGCGTCAACCTTTCCTTAAAGGAATGTGTCCTATCTAACGTGGATCCCAGGGTATTTTGAAGGCATTTTATGGTTAAGCTTGTCTCCCTCAAGATAGACAGCAAGAGCTCTATGTTCCAGTCTATTGGACAGATGGAAGCGTGAAACTTCTGTTTTATTTCAGTTTATAGTTGGACAGTACTGAGAAAAACCATGTGAGTTCACGTTTTCTGACATCTTCATTTGAGCCAAAAGATCTTCGAGAGTATCTGGCTGACCATGGTTTTCTGGCTTCAGTTAGTAGCAGGAAGTCCTACCAGTAACACCCATCACTTAAGAGCTACCTTCTTCAGATACTATTGTGAGGCAGCAGACCAGTTTGTCCCTCCTCTTGACATTTTAATTCAAAATTTATGTAAAGAAAATTGGACTTACGTGATTACATTTTTTCTTGAGTAACAAGTTTTTCTTTTATCAATCAATAACTGGGCTCAGATGTAATTATTTCTTTAGTTAAGTTGATTTTATTAGTTTCTCTAGTTTTCAGAACTGTAAAGGAAGACAGAGATTGGAATGTCAAGCAAATAATTGAGGACGTAGGTTGCAAGTGCTACTCTGAGATGAAGAGGTTAGCATAGCAAAAGGAATTCGTGGCGGGCCGCATCAAACCAGTCAGTAGACTGATGACCAAAAAAAAAAAAAAAAAAAAGTTTTCAGAAACACAGTAGTGCATGTAATATTCTGGACTGTAGGTTCTTGACAAAGGTTCAACTCCCTCACTATGGGTATGCGAGGGGAATTTATAACTGAATTCTTGTGTAAACTCTCGCCCGGACGGCGGCATGGGATACATAGGCAGGTAGGCAGCGAGAGAGTGGCTTCAGGGAAGCGTGTTTGGCCAAAAGTACCTGCAAACCACGGAGGTGCTCTCTGGCCGTGTCTGGCCAAGATGATGGAGCCGTTTACGGGTGTGTCCGTCTGGCGAGATCTGGCCAAGATGGAGTCACTTACGGGGGTGTCTCTCCGGAGGTATCTGGCTGAGATGATGGAAGCTCTTACGGGGGTTTATCTCTGGCCATGTCTGGCCGAGATGATACGACCAGTACTGAGAGAGACGGCAGACAGTAAAACTGAGCCATCAGTTATGGAGAGCCGGACGAGTGGACACAACGCTGTTTGTGAGTAAGGCATGAGACTGAGGAATGTCGATGGCAGAATTTTCAGGACTGACTGCTACTTCTTTATGCTCTTAAAATCAAAGAAGACCTCAAACAAACGTCTTTGATAGAAGTATGGGAGTAGCTATTACGGATTTGATAATAGTAAAATAACTACAGTCCGTAATAGCTCTTTCCATACTCCTGCCTAGGATCAACGTAGACGCGCACCTCATTCGGGATTTTATATTGCGATTGTACGAGGAATATTATATCACAGTGTGGAGCTGGGGGAAGGGGGGGGGGTGGTTTTGGGCAGATATGCTGCTGCAGTTGGGTGCGAGTGCTCTCTAGGTTCTACCAAGCGTGTAGCCAGTTAATTTAGCACGTTCATGTATCCGATATGAATGATTTATCCAAGATTTCGCCTTTGATATCTATTCCGATCCTCAGGTGCTCATAAAGTGAACTGCACTTAAATAAGTCTTAGTCACCTAATTTCATTGTGCTGTAAGAGAGTTCGCTAAGTTAAGGTTCATGTTTTGTATGAAATATCAGATTATTCTTGAATCTTGCGTCAGGCGACTGTATACACATGAAAGAGTTTATTTTGCAATGTGAAGTCATCAATCAGTCTTGTAATCAACAGACTTTGTTATGAATAATTGCACCAAGAATCTCATCCCCATTTCCCAGTCATTCTGAGGATCCCCAAAAGAGGATAATACTGTCATCTCTGAGTACATTGACTATTAAAAGAAAGTCTAGCCTTTTTGGAATACAAGTGACGAACTGCACTTCTCACCACAATATTTTCCCCACTTCCTGTGTGCCCACCAAGCACTCAGTTGATTGCTATTGTCGTTACCCATTGCTCGTCAGAAATACATATTTTGATAACCAATGTGTTGGGCCCTGACCATAATACTCCAAACTTACTCCTTGCTGGCCAGAGTAGGGTTTAGCAAGCGTGAAGACAAGCAGAAGAAACTCTCGCCGTGGGCGGGCGGGCGTTATCATGCTGGAATGTAGGCCCAGGATGGCTTGCTAGAAACAGCATCAAAACGGTGCTTAGAATGTCATTGACGTATCGCCGTGCTAAAAGAGTGCCGTAGATGACACCCAAAGGGGTCCTACCATAAAAAGAAATGGCAATCCATGCCATCACTACTAATTCTCGTGCCGTTTGGCAGGCGACAATCAAGTTGGTATCCCAAAACTGTCTTGGACGTCTCCAGGCACATCCTCGACCTATAATCTTATTGGCTGGGGTAGAATTGTCTTCTCTCGCTTCTTCTCGAACTGAGCTCCGACGAGCAGCAAAGACCGATCTAGACATGGCCCAGACAGTGGTGGGATACCAATCTGACCGTCGCCCTCCATACGCCCCATCAGCCAGAGCTGATGGTCTGAGGTGTCATTTCTTTTTACAGCAGGACCGCTTTGGTTATCATCCGCAGTACCCTTACAGCACTGCGGTACGTCGACGATATTCTACGACCCGTTTTGTTGCCGTCCACGGTAATCCATCCTGGGCTTACATTTCAGCAAGATAATGCCGTCCGCATACGGCTGGAGTGTCTACTGCTTGTCTTTGTGCTTGCCAATCCCTACTTTGACCAACAAGACTGCCGGATCTTTCCCCAATTGAGAATGTTTGTAACATCATGCGCAGGGCCCTCCCACCAGCTCGGGATTTTGACGATCCAAAGTGTCAATTGGACTAAATTTGGCATGATATCGATCAGGAGGACATCTAATAACTCTATCAATCAATGCCGAGCCGAACAACTCCTTGTGTAAGAGCCGAAAGCGGACCAACGCCCTATTGACTTCCTCAGTTTTTGAGTCTCTTTTTCTTGAATAAATCATCCAGTTTTTCTGAAATTATCATTTGTTAGCCTATACATGTACATCATATTTACTGATTTCCGTCCCATTCGGGCGATTCGTTGGTGATGAAAGTTTTTTATTTATATTTTCTTAAAGTGTACGAACGCGTCCCAATGAACTATGTGGACTTTATTGCTGCATGAATACACATGTATCGCGATGTATGTGATAACGATAAACAAAATAGAATGTTTTCTTATATACAAGTATTCTTTCTCAGTCAATTTTGAACATATTTAATTAAGTTACTGTATTTTTAAGACACGGACCTATTCCAGTTTGAGAATGACCTTCTCCTACCACTGCGAATCAACGGTGAGCACTTGCCCTACTGCCCAAAATCATGAGTTCTGACGCCTCTCTCTCAAGATAATTGAGGAGGAAAATTAGGAGAACGAAAGTCATTGCCCTCTTTCTATTTGTCCGGAAATGACAGACAGTTCATGGACTCTTACTGCTAATTAACAAACGAGTTTTACATTCATCTGCTTGTGTAAGCTCAGCATGCCGACGCTCATGTTTGCTACAGGACATTTGTGTTAATTTTAGCTTCATTACGTTAGTTAGGTTTAAGTAGTTCTACGTTCTAGGGGACTGATGACCACAGACGTTAAGTCCCATGGTGCTCAGAGCCATTTGAACCGCTTGAACGTTTCTGATATTGCCTTACTTGACTACGAGTTTTCATGTTTTGACTACTGGTTTAGGAAGAGAGACATATCTGATGAAGATCACTTTAGATCTAAAGCGGACACGTACTATAAAACAAAAACATTTGTTGCCAAAAACTGGCTAAAATTCTACAAATATCAAACACTCGGCCGCTGCCTGCTTAATTGTGATTATCAATCGCTCACGTTCTTTACAATCAGACGCTCCATTCTTAGTCGGTATTGTCTGATTTTGCTGTTATTTTCGTAATGAGATATGAAAGAAATATTTGCCTTCATAGGTTGTATTACACAAATGTTGCCAGGGTCGAAAGTCATTCCATAATTCCTTTTACCTCATATATCTGCATACTCTGCTTTCAGACAGTAGGTAGACGTTTTGTTATTCTCATCACAGAACAGAGCTGAGAATCTGCAACACACGTTCACACGAGGGGATATCAGAACACAAAAAACAATATAAGGCCTTCCAAGCCAACTTCCTCAGAATACTTAAACGTCATTTTCTAACAATACCACCACTTGCAAAATAGGTTAGAAATCAGATTAATAATGTTGCTCACGCAGCATATGTTCGCTTTATCGGACAACAACGAAGTTATTGACTGTGGATAGTATCGTCAGAATGGAAATAATGAAGTCACTGTAAAAATGTCATGAATTTTGGCACTTATCTTGAATGGAGTCCCACGTAGATTTCGTCGAAGTTGTTATGGCTCATCATTTTGATTCTATGGTGATTCCACTTTGACTGCTAGAAAGTCCAGATCTGTATTTTAGCAATATTTGAAGACTTAACAAATGCGTTTTTCAGGAAATTCTTAATGATCAAACAATCCCAGATCAGAGCAATGGTATGGTAGAAATAATTTTTGACTTGGTGTTCACGATCCACATTTTTATTAAACTTGTAAATTCACATATACTTATACTTAATTGTCGCAACATCAAGAAAACAGTTTTGTATCAATCTTAATATATTTAATTTCCACTTTACCCAAACACAAGGCTTGACTGTTCTTTTACAAGGCGAAATAACAACTTAACTTCTGCAAAGTGAAACAAAGACTGATCTGTGCGCATTCGCGTCAAAAACGGTTACAAGTAAGTCAAAGATTATGACAGTCTCACAGAAATGAATACACATAAGAACCATATCACTGTAATATATCGATACATCTGAGTACCTATACATTAATAAAACCAAATGTGAATATTGTCACAAAAATATGTCTGTTACTTCGCAGAAAAGTAGTACGATATTACTGGTATCGAGAATTGGGGTTGGAGTGCCTTAATGGTCACGTAAATAGAGAACCATTACAATTTCGAGCAACAGATCAATGGAAAGCAATGATACGTTGTTATCTCAGTGATGGCAGTGTTGAAGTGGTTTACTTGTAGTGGAGGATGTTGAATATAAAGTTGAGACGACTGTGTTTCCCAGATTCGCAAAAAAGTCCAATTCTACAATATGCAAGGCAACAGCTTATTGGGGATTAAGAGCCACTTATCTAATACAACCGAAAGTACATTACGTGTCGACAAATTGGTTATTACGACACTGGTAAACATAGCGCAGTTTATTTTGTAACGCTGATTACCCAGTGTATAAGAGGTCGCTGTAATAGGATAGTGTATTCGCCCTTTCTCATTTATATCACCACAAACATTCATATATTTATACGCTACACAGTATACACAGTCCTTAAATAAATAAAAGCTGTCTGGCCACCTTCGTAATTGTCCCTAACACTGTTACTACCAACCATAAGATACAAAGTGATGACATTTAGATAATTTGATGAAGTATTTGTCGCTGGCAAATTATAAGAAAAATGGGCCCATTATAGCAATATCTTTGTTAGCAGGCTGATTTATTGTTAACGAACAAGATTCAACTCTTATTGTTTCCATTACAAACTGATATATGGTTAAATAAAGCTACACATTCGGCAAATATTTAGAAATAGGATAACAAACTAGGTCGATGCGTTTTCGAAAGAAATGCTTTGAACGTAACGTATTAATGAGCTAATATTTCTTCAACTATAGTTCTAACTTGATCAGGCTCACAAATAGCACAGCCATGCAACGCCTGCAACCATGGCGGTGTACGTCGGAGCTGCCTAGGCTGCGTGTGTTAACAAAGACCAGCCCGTTGAAGGAACAGCAGCGGACTTGTCAACTAATCAGAGGGCATCACGCAGAGTGCTCATTACTCACACAAAGGTTGCAGACTATTTGAATAAATATCCCTGAAAATAGCCTCATTAAAAGTAAATCGCGGACGCTCCTTACGCAATCGTACTACTAGTGACCTCTCTTTCCAGAAGCTTTGCTTATCGCAAGGGTTTCGTGCGTAAAGGTAGTGCACTAGCTGTACATTGGTGAGGAAACAGCAAATGGCAGAAACCATGTTGTGCATGTTTTAATCATTATGGAGGTCAGTTTTATATTTCACTGACGCCTTTCGGATATATCTTAACGCAGGGCTTCCCAATGTGTGGTCCGCGGACCCCTCAGGGATCCGCCGGCTCTTTCTAGGGGTCCGCAGCCATCTTTCACCAAATCGTGTAAAATAATGAGTAAAATTATTGAATAAAAATGTGAAAATCAAATTCATCTTTTTTTTTTCTTGTGAAAAACATGTGTACTTTTACTTCAGTTCGTATCCCCAAGCAGCCTTTGCGGTTCCTAAGTGAGAACGTATACACAGTTTAGTGCCGGAGAACGCGGCTTCTCTGATCGACTGCTTCGCAACAATACGGGGGTTGTTTGTGCGCCGGCTCACGCCGACGCTGAAACCTTTTACGCATGCACGGAGCGAGCTTTGTCGACCAATCACAGCGCTCGCTGGCACGTATGCGGCCCCAGGCATCATTAAATGTTAAACTTGCTTTGGCAGTGCACTACACATTTCATAAGTCGATTTTTGACCAGTTTATTACTTCTAACATGGATCGGTGGCTGAAGTCAGGATCATTGAAGAACGAAAACGACGTTTTTATAAACGTTGAAACCACGGTAAACGGGTTTTAATAGACCTTCCATTTTGCAACAGATTTGCTGTTTACTATTTCTGCAAGAAAGTGATCAATAGATGAAATCAAATTAAGAAGAAGTATTATCGAAAACCAGTTAAAAGTTAAAAACAATGGGTAATAAAAGCTTGTGTAAACTAACACAAACACTGATTTTCAAAAAGTAGAAGTTGTTGACGCATTAAAGAAACGGAGTTAATTTCCAAATATCAAATGTTCCATGGAAAAAAGACCTTCCGGTTCAAGGTACAGGATGGTGCACGACTTACGAAGTGTGGCTTAAACGTCCACAAGTTATATAACTAGTCTTCAAAAATAGTGAATTTCACTCACCATAAAACCTTGAACTGACGAATTACCAGTGTCTTCAAAAATACTTTATTATATTAAATGGAACTCAAATATGTAGAACTCTGCACAAAGCATAACCTCATTTCTCACAACAGAAACAGTAGAAATGCCGGAAACTGCATATGGCGAAAAAGAACATTTAATAGTTGTACGCAAATATAGCTCGCAGGAGGGCTCATGCAAAAGGTCATAGAGTTTTTCCGTAGGTTTTAATAAACACAACAGGTACACGCAACAAAGACTTAAGTCATCAGCAATATATTCTCCTTCACTATTTACAACAGTCTGTCAACGCTGGGGTAACTTTTCCATTCCGGGACTGTTGAAATCACGTGGCTTTGAGGCGAAGTAGTCGACGAACCACGTTCGGAACGCATTTACATCCGTAAAGGAAGTTCCTTGAAGGTTGTTCGATAGAGAGCGGAAAACGTGAAAATCGGAAGGTGCGTAAGGCGGGTGCGCCATGACTTCCCACCTCAACTGCTGTAAAGAGTTTTCTCGTGAAGTAGCATCAATTGACGGAGCCTTCTTGGTGTGCCGACCGCGGTGGACGTGCGGTTCTGGCGCTGCAGTCCGGAACCGCGGGACTGCTACGGTCGCAGGTTCGACTCCTGCCTCGGGCATGGGTGTGTGTGATGTCCTTAGGTTAGTTAGGTTTAAGTAGTTCTAAGTTCTAGGGGACTTATGACCTAAGATGTTGAGTCCCATAGTGCTCAGAGCCATTTGAACCATTTGAACCTTCTTGGTGTTTTGATCTGTGGCTGCGTCGCAAGACGTCTCTGTTGTTGACAATAAATCCCATCAGATATGTTTACATTTCGAGTAATCAATTCATAGCACACCACACCGCCACCGTTCCACCTGATGTATTGAGAGGTACCCGCATGCCTTGCTCATACTGCGGCATCAAGCAGTCAGGCCTGCAAGATGAGTGGTCTGCCAAGCGAGTGGATTCACTTATTTATCGTGTAATTTGAGCTCTAGTACTCACAATTAAGTTACAAATTATTCTCCTGTTTGAATATTACGCAACGGAAACGGATAACGCACCTCTGACTATTAGTAATTTACACAACTCTAACTTTTCATTACACATTGGCAATATCACATTTTCTTTCTTACCCAACGGCTTTGATCAACACGTAGCCATCGTACTGAATATCAATGACGCACACATTATAAATTCTGGATATCATGACAACATACTATTCGAAGGAAAAGGCCACCAATCTTTTTCTTTTCTCTATCTTTTTTATTCCGATAAATTCTATAACCTAAACACACCATTACATTTTCTACAACAATTACACATGAGAAATTCCGCCCAGTGGGCATGGCATTACATTGGTGATTTTCTATCTTATGGTCTCGTAGTTATCTAACACTACAGTGCACTTCCTGGATAGGATGGTGGATCTTTTGCTATATCTCACACTTCGACTCTCACACCCATCACCACGAAAATTTCCTCCAGACCGAGCGGTACAAAAAGGAACATGCATAACCCACTGCCTCTGAACCTCTCTTGCTACTCCTAAATGGTTCAAATGGCTCTGAGCACTATGGGACTTAACATCTATGGTCATCAGTCCCCTAGAACTTAGAACTACTTAAACCTAACTAACCTAAGGACAGCACACAACACCCAGTCATCACGAGGCAGAGAAAATTTCTGGCCCTGCTTAGCCATTTTGCACTTCCTGTCGATCCCATTTTTGAGACGTTTGTATTCCTTTTTGCCTTCTTCATTTACTGCATTTTTATATTTTCTCCTTTCTTCAATTAAATTCAATATTTCTTCTGTTACCCAAGGGTTGTTAAAGCCATCGTCTTTTTACCTATTTGATCCTCTGCTGCCTTCACTATTTCATCCCTCAAAGCTACCCATTCTTCTTCTACTGTATTTCTTTCCCCCATTCCTATCAATTGTTCCCTTATGCTCTCCCTGAAACTCAGTACAACCTCTGGTTCTTTCAGTTTATCCAGGTCCCATCTCCTTAAATTCTTACTCTTTTGCAGTTTCTTCAGTTTTAATCTACAGTTCATAACCAATAGATTGTGGTCAGAGTCCACATCCGCCCCTGGAAATATCTTACAATTTAAAACCTGGTTCCTAAATCTGTGCCTTACCAATATATAATCTATCTGATACCTTTTAGTGTCTCCAGGGTTCATCCATGTATACAACCTTCTTTCATGATTCTTAAACCAAGTGTTAGCTATGATTAAGTCATGCTCTGTGCAAAATTCTACCAGGCGGCTCCTTCTTTTATTTCTTAGCCCCAATCCATATTCACCTACTATGTTTCCTTCTCTCCCTTTTCCTAGTCTCGAATTCCAGTCACCCATGACTATTAAATTTTCGTCTCCCTTCACTACCTGAATAATTTCTTTTATCTCATCATACATTTCATCAATTTCTTCATCATCTGCAGAGCTAGTTGGCATATAAACGTGTACTACTGTAGTAGGCATGAGCTTCGTGTCTATCTTGGCCACAACAATGCGTTTACTATACTTTTTGCTGTAGCTAACCCGCACTCCTCTCTTTTTATTCATTATTAAACCTACTCCTGCATTACCCCATTTGATTTTGTATTTATAACCCTGTATTCACCTGACCAAAAGTCTTGTTCCTCCTGCCACCGAATTTCACTAATTCCCACTATATCTAATTTAACTTATCCTTTTTAAATTTTCTAACCTACCTGCCCGATTAAGGGATCTGACATTCCACGCTCCGATCCGTAGAACGCCAGTTTTCTTTCTCCTGATAACGACGTCCTCCTGAGTAGTTCCCACCCGGAGTTCCAAATGGGGGAGTATTTTACCTCCGGAATATTTTACCCAAGAGGACGCCATCATCATTTAATCATACAGTAAAGCTGCATGCCCTCGGGAAAGATTACGGTTGTAGTTTCCCCTTGCTTTCAGCCGTTCGCAGCACCAGAACAGCAAGGCCATTTTGGTTATTGTTACAAGGCCAGATCAGTCAATCATCCAGACTGCTGCCCCTGCGACTACTGAAAAGGCTGCTGCCCCTCTTCAGGAACGACACGTTTGTTTGGCCTCTCAACAGATACCCCTCCGTTGTGGTTGCACCTACGGTACGGCTATCTGTATCGTTGAGGCACGCAAGCTTCCCCACCAACGGCAAGGACCATGGCTCATAATAAAACTGTACCTCTGGCCAAAACTGAATTGGAAAATATTACAAGACGCCATTTTGTATTTATTGAGATTATTTTTTAAAATACTTTTAGCATTAAATGACTATTAAAATAGGGTATCTTTTATTATTAAAGGCGTTGCTACAACAATGAGCCTATACAGAATGGCCAGGGCAACATTTAATTATTACGTAACTAAATCGTGGGCAGGAAAGATACTTGCTGCTGACAAAAACTCAATTTTGAATGACTATTTTTACATACATTCAAAACATTACTAGTATTACTACAGATAATTGTATTAGTTACAGACCATGAACAGTAAGCGTCAGTCCGGTAGAACATCGGAACCAAGAAGACAATGAAACAGAAAACGTTCATCCCTTTTGTACCAAATGACAAAGATACTACACATTACATACATTCAAAACATTACAAGTATTACTACAGATAATTGTATTAGTTACAGACCATGAACAGTAAGCGTCAGTCCGGTAGAACATCGGAACCAAGAAGACAATGAAACAGAAAACGTTCATCCCTTTTGTACCAAATGACAAAGATACTACACATTACTATTCTGAGAGCTCATATAGTCCTCCCATTGTGGTGTATACTCTTTTTTTTTCCTCCGGAGGCTAGGCGGTACTGTTCCGCTTTGACATTCAGAGCTGTTGCCATCATTTCCTAAGTCTTCCAGGGTCATTTCTTCCCTGCGACTTCTACAGCCTTATCTGTTTCGGCAAACTATCTTCATTCATTTTGTTAGTACGTTTTTTCCATTTTCTTCTGTAATCATTCATTTTTTCTCAATATTATATACCAGGTCTGTTCGTTATTTATTCTACCAAATCTCAAGCATTCTTGAACCTTTCTCTAAAATTTTGAATCTTACTCATGTTCTTCTGTGTGAGCACTCAAGTCACATTCCCATACGTTGCAATTGGTGTTGTCATTAATGTTTAAATTTGTTTCTGGAGCATTTCTTGCCTTTTTATTAAACGTTCTGTTTGCAGTATCACATACGTGTTCATAACGTTAAACCTCGGTTTCCGTACCTTGATTTTTACTTCATCTGCATCTAGATAGCGCAAATGACGGATATATCAGATGGGTTTTTGCTGTTGATAACTATCTTTCAGTGGGTTGGGTATCTTCCCTGAAACACTATTGCTCTAATTTAGTATTCCTGTTTCATTTGACGTGTAATTCTAAAGATACGTCACGTATGTCCGACGATCTTTTCTCCCATTATGCTCATCTCCCCCCACCCCCATTTACCCCTTTCTCCTTCCCTCTCTGCAACTTTTTGTGTGTTCGTCGTTATCTCACTCCTGCAGTCCTTTTCACTGCTCTTTCCCCTTTCCTACCTCATTTTCATTGTCACACTGCCTCTCTGCCAAGCAGAGCTAGACACAGAGCTCCGGTACCCGGCAGCTTTTCGTTGCTCTTCGCAGCTGCCAACGCGTGCGAAAACACAAGAATTACCTGTGGGTCATTTCTGCTGTACAGTCGTAGAAGCCTTCGAGTCTGTCGTCGACAAAACTCCCAACGTCCGTAGCAAACGCTGCAACCTGAATTTAAATAAAAATGGCGCAAAGCGACTTGTCTCTCTCTCTCTCTCTTGCGGCTTGCTGCCTCGGTGGCTGCGGCTACGGGGATGTCATAAGAGAAGAATTGTTACGTCGGGAAGGAGGTGGGGTGTCGGAAGGCAGGAGACGCCTCAGAGATGTCGACGGCGGGACACGTTCCTTTTGTGGCGGCCAGCTTCAAAGACTAAATGCGACGCGCAACCGCGGTTGCGCGCACACATACGTAAGTATAAACAAACACGCGCGTGCGACCGCGCGAGCTCACAGGACACAAATATATGCGGCGAGGGGAGCGCCTCCATGTTAGAGCAGCAGGCCGCACAGGCACTGCGAAAAGGGAGCGAAATTAGGGTGTTTAATTAAATTGTGTCTCGAGAAATTATAGAAATACGTCTCCGTCGCGCATTCTCCAACCGTCGTCGCCGCAGACATAGCGCGCGCGCACACACACACACACTCACACACACACACGCGCGCGCGCGCCCACACGTCTTGCTAAGCTGGGGGCCAACGGCGAAATCCAGGACACACAAGAACGAGAAAGCGGCCACAGATTACCATTCTTTTGAGGCCCTCGTAATTCTCGCAGAGAAATTAGCTTCTACCTCGTTTTGCACAGCGCGGAACGCGGATTTTCTGAAGTCTGATTGTTATTAAGCAGGTTAGGCAAGAAAAATTAATTATGTAGCAAGAAACTCTGCGCCGACAAGACGCGTAATTAGGTTTGAGTAAATTTGTTTCATTAGTATGTAATATGTAAAGCGCTGTTCTCGAAATTCCTACTGTTTCTCCTCTAACGGCTGCTCGGGCTAGAGGGTGAGGTGTGTTCCCGTCAGATCACAACAGGCGTTGAACGTTGCGGTCGTCCTTCGCGATAAATGTTGCGAGTCCCATCGGTATACGTGCACTGCAGTCCCAACAAAGCGTCGCAAACCTTTTTATAGCGTCACGACAGCCAACAGTAGAGACGACGTTTGAAATAAATGGTAGCTCTACTTTGAATAGTGTGCAACGCATTACCTGTGAACCTAATTCATACAAACAGCTTTGCAAGTAGTAAAATATGAAAATACGCAACGTCATAATACGAGTTACTTTAATTAAATTTATTGGTTAATCCTACTTCGCTATAAGATGCAGCTGTGTGAACTTTTCTTTGATGTGTCAAGTCTTCGGACACGTATCAACTGGAAGCTATTCATGTCTCTGTGCCCTTCGCCTCCTACTTGTCCTTACTTGGTCCATGTATTATGTCATCCACACTTTCAACTCTTCTCTGAACTTCTTTTCCCCTTTCTTCCCTGCAATCACTTCTTTGAAAACTATTGGCTGCTGCCAAGTTTTTCTCAACATGTGTCCTTATTCGTATCATTTTAATTACAGTTTTTTCCCTCGTCTATTCTTCGTTCTGTGTATGTGTGTGTGTGTGTGTGTGTGTGTGTGTGTGTGTGCCGCTAATGAAATAAATGAACACAAAATGTTAATTCCAAGGAGCAAACAACTGTTGCAGTTTCTCGCAGCGATTTAAAAACTGCACGGCACGCAAAATTAGTGAAAATACATCGAGGACACTCACGTATCAGTTCAGTTTCTAAAACAGACCATTGAGCAGTGATTTAAAACTCTGTACAGGATGTGATGGATTTATATTTTACAGCGTGCCACAGTCATTTCGATAAAGTCGAGATGAACAATCTCATGCAGGACGCTTGCAGTCCATCAGGTCTGGAAACTATCACAGACTAGCGTACGAAACCCATTTAAGCTATAGCGCATGCGCAGTGGTTATCTTGCATCGGACCTACTCCCTACAGTGGGGTCCGAACCCCCAGCAGGTTAGTATCCGAGATCTTGTGCGTTTTCACCGGTGCTCAACACTGGGATCCTGTGGCTACAAGGTGATGAGCCTCCAGACTTACGCATCTCCTATTTGTTCCAACCTACTTGTTCTACACAAGTATCACACATTATAGCTCCTGCGTTTCGTTTTGGCAGTTTTGACTCCTGAATTCCTTTGTTGTAACATAGTACACACCCGTTTCAAAGTTGTTTTCATTTCTGTTGTTATTTTACGCTGCATGGCGCCTCCTGTCACTATTCTTCACATTCAGTTGAGGCGGTAATACATTCTAACTGCATAACTCATAATCTACAACCAGTGTATAGTGTGAAAGTTGTTAGGACTATAGAAGGAGAACAGACACGTCAATGAGCGGACGAACAATTCTCAGTTCTGTGAAAAAAAAGAAAAAGAAACACAAACTCGTTGCTTTTCCAATACGCTCGATGTTACACAAGTGGAGGTTGGAGGGTTCATTGTTTCTTTGTTGCTTCCTTTTTCACATTTCTTCTTGTTTCCATGCTTGATCTGTGCTGTGAAGGGCTGTACACTTGGCCATATTACCACTAAATCTGAGAGCGCTGCGATGGTGAGCTGACCTTGTCAGTGGAATGACTTCCAGTAACTCATAATAGACGCTTGGGGCTATTTAAAGTTCCATCAATAAATCTGAGACCAGTGATGCGATTCTTGAGAGAGTCCTGTGGTGTCACCGCCAGACACCACACTTGCTAGGTGGTAGCTTCAAATCGGCCGCGGTCCATTAGTACATGTCGGACCCGCGTGTCGCCACTGTCAGGGATCGCAGACCGAGCGCCACCACACGGCAGGTCTCGAGAGACGGACTAGCACTCGCCCCAGTTGTACGGACGACTTAGCTAGCGATGCAACACAGACGAAGCCTCGTTTATTTGCAGAGAAGATAGTTAGAATAGCCTTCAGCTAAGTCAATGGCTACGACCTAGCAAGGCGCCATAGCAATTGATAGTTATCGTATTAAGCATGTCTCATCAAGAACGATGTACACAAATGATGGATTAAAGTTAAGTATTCCAGCAGCTACGTACTTTTCTTTATAGCATTCATTACGTATCCTGTTTCAGACCTCACGCCATCCTGCGTGAGCTTATAGCGTGCATTTCGGCTTCCTCTCATTGTGTCTAGGCTGTCTTGTCTAGACACAACAAGTCCACTCTACATGTCGACAGACAAAGGTCGTTGTTTATCCACTTCTTTCCGGAAGGGTGGATTTTGAGCTAACCAGTAGAGTACATTGCGAAGACTGATTTGGCATTGTTTTGTAAACTACGCTTCATCCGTGAACAAAATCTTGCACGAAAACACCTCACCACTCTGCAGTTTCGGTAGACACAGTTCAGAGAACTATAGCCGACTGTGAAATTCGTTGGTGTGAAACTGTTGATGGAGTGAGATGTGGAAAGAATGAAACGCATTTTATAGCGGTTTTTGCAGACAGCTGTTTTGTCTGATCCCACTCGTTCATTCAAGATGCCTTGTAGTGACCTGTGGAGTGCGTGTTGCAGATGCTAAAACGCTAGTCACGTTTCTGTTATCAGTTGCTCTTCTTTTGCGTTGCGTATTTTTTTCATAACACTTCCTACAACTGTTTTTTAATGAAGTTGTCAAAGAGAGATCGTTAGGGTTTGGCACTTTACCAATAGCTTTTAACATAGAACTGCACTGCTGTCGTAACTGGTTGGTGACATTCGCCATAAACAAAAGCCACACCCACTTTTTAGATTGTCATTAAACGCTGTGAAAGATACGTTAGCAGAACATAGACCGATAGGCATCAAGTGGACAGGTAAAAACAGACATTCTGCCTGAGCTACGTGTTTACTTTCATTTGGTACGGTACAGCAGATGTTTGTGTGACTGTCTCTCTCGAGGGGAGAACAGTCGTCTGGGATGTAGTTATGCTGTAACTAAAGTTGCATACCTTTTTATGTCACGGAAGTCACCTTGGAAGGCCTTTTATGACGCTGCAGAGAAAATATGTAATTGCATTAAAATTCCGGTATCATAATTCGTCAGTCATAGAAGTAAGAAATTACTTGTGTACGTCAGGATATTAACCAGATCGTCCGGTCTAAGCTATGAACCACGCCTCTAGGTACACTGCCTGGCGTAAAAGGTGCAGCACGCTGAAGCCGTGGTTAAAGATCAGTGTAACTTTACACACGTACACAGTATCGGCGGGGTGGCAAACGATAGTAGCTGCTTTTATCTGTGGCAGGTGGAACGGCAAACAGGATGCATTAGTGGTTTTCGTGTTTAGTGTTGTCATCATGCTCGGTAGGGCACCCTAATAGCGCAGACGTTGAGCGACCGCTGTGAAGGGCACGGATATGCCGCACACTCTGTGACACAGTGTTATCAGCACCTCACAGGGCTTGGAAGGGACCTCACTACGGGTCTCCTCTGGCTGTCTAACCGAATGGTGTAGATTTGTGGGGCATTTGGATGTCACAGTGGACCGATGCTGGACTGCCTGGGAACGTGACGGCAGGCATACTCTTCGTCAAATTCCGGTCGACCACGTCTGACCACTACAGTGGAGTGAAATGATATTTAACTCAAGACCATAAACTGTCGACAGGCGTTGATATACATCATCGGGGACAGTTGAAAATGTGTGCCCCGACCGGGACTCGAACCCGAGATCTCCTGCTTACATCGCAGACGCTCTGTCCATCTGAGCCACCGAGGGCACAGAGCATAATGCGACTGCAGGGATTTAACCCTTGCACGCTCCCCGGGAGGCCCACATTCCCAGCTTAATGTCCACACTCTACATTCGTAGTGCCCCTGCCCATCACACTCGTTACTCGCGGCAGACAATGTTACCGAGTCCCGTAAGAGTTCGGGCAATGCGTGTGCATCCAGCATAGAAGAAGGTCAATGGCCGGCTAGCGTTAACTATATGAAGATGGTATCTGTTCTTACGGACATACCCAAAAGAACAGATACCATCTTCATATACTACAATGGAGGGTCGCTGTACTGTGTACGAATCACACCGTAAGCCTTTCAAATCTGCGCCTGCCCTGTGGAACAACTAATACACTTCCCGCAACATACTGTGTCATCCCGCGTTATTGCTCTGAACCTAGCCGAAGGGAATCAGGGAATTAGCGACCCGTGCGTAGGTGGCCGTTAACGTCACAACAGTTTAGATACGTTTAGAGTGCTGTCGTGTCCAGGAAGCAGTGACTGCTGGTCAGTGGCGTCGCATTGTTTTCAGTGGTGAAAAGCGGTTCTGCACTACCCCCTATTAGTATTGTCGACGAATATTGCGGCAACGTGTGGACAGGTCCAGTTACCGCGAAGTTTTAGAGAGACACAGCGGTGTTACACCTTGCGCCATGGTATAGGAAGCGATCAGGTATCAGTTCAGATTACAGCTAACAGTAACTGAGAGACCTCTGGCAGCACAACACTACATCACGGACATCGTGCGTTCTCATGGGTTGCCTACCATGTAACGTACCGTAGTGCCATTTTTCAAGAGGACAATGCTCGTCCGCACATGACACGAGTCCCTTCGAATTGTCTGTGTCTTGTTGAGATACTACCGTAGTCAGCAAGTTCCGCAGATCTTTCGCTGATAGAACATGTGTGGGACCAGTCCAGATGTAGTCACTGATGAGTATCTAAAGGTGGTATATTTTGGCCTGTTTCAGTCACACATTTCCTGCGGCATATTGTTATGAGGACATTCTTGCTTTGTCAGTGAAATTCTGAAAATTAAAAAAAAAAAGGAATCAGAATAATGAGCAAAGTTAAGCCCAAGGAACACTGCCGCCCCCTCTTTATCAAGCACATGATATTAACTGTTATGAATCTACAGGGTGTTACAAAAAGGTACGGCCAAACGTTCAGGAAACATTCCTCACACACAAATAAAGAAAAGATGTTATGTGGACATGTGTCCTGAAACGCTTAATTTCCATGTTAGAGCTCATTTTAGTTTCGTCAGTATGTACTGTACTTCCTCGATTCACCGCCAGTTAGCGCAATTGAAGGAAGGTAATGTTGACTTCGGTGCTTGTGTTGACATGCGACTCATTGCTAGCATCAAGCACATAAGTACGTAGCATCAACAGGTTAGTGTTCATCACGAACGTGGTTTTGCAGTCAGTGCAATGTTTACAATTGCGGAGTTGGCAGATGTCCATTTGATGTATGGATTAGCACGGGGCAATAGCCGTGCCGCGGTACGTTTGTACCGAGACAGATTTTTAGAACGAAGGTGTCCCGTCAGGAAGACGTTCGAAGCAATTGATCGGCGTCTTAGGGAGCACGGAACATTTCAGCCTATGACTGGCGACGGGGGAAGACCTAGAATGACGAGGACGCCTGCAATGGACGAGGCAATTCTTCGTGCAGTTGACGGTAACCCTAATGTCAGCGTCAGAGAAGTTGCTGCTGTACAAGGTAACGTTGACCACGTTACTGTATGGAGAGTGCTACGGGAGAACCAGTTGTTTCCGTACCATGTACAGCGTGTGCAGGCACTATCAGCAGCTGATTGACCTCGACGGGTACACTTCTGCGAATGGTTCATCCAACAATGTGTCAATCCTCATTTCAGTGCAAATGTTCTCTTTACGGATGAGGCTTCATTGCAACGTGATCAAATTGTAAATTTTCACAATCAACATGTGTGGGCTGACGAGAATCCGCACGCAATTGTGCAATCACGTCATCAACACAGATTTTCTGTGAAAGTTTGGGCAGGCATTGTTGGTGATGTCTTGATTGGGCCCCATGTTCTTCCACCTACGTTCAATGGAGCACGTTATCATGATTTCATACGGTATACTCTACCTGTGCTGCTAGAACATGTGCCTTTACAAGTACGACACAACATGTGGTTCATGCACGATGGAGCTCCTGCACATTTCAGTCGAAGTGTTCGTACGCTTCTCATCAACAGATTCGGTGAGCGATAGATTGGTAGAGGCGGACCAATTACATGGCCTCCACGCTCTCCTGACCTCAACCCTCTTGACATTCATTTATGGGGGCATTTGAAAGCTCTTGTCTACGCAACCCCGGTACCAAATGTAGAGACTCTTCGTGCTCATATTGTGGACAGCTGTGATACAATAAGCCATTCTCCAGGGCTGCATCAGCGCATCAGGGATTCCGTGCGACGGAGGGTGGATGCATGTATCCTCGCTAACGGAGGACATTTTGAACATTTCCTGTAACAAAGTGTTTGAAGTCACGCTCGTACGTTCTGTTGCTGTGTGTTTCCATTCCATGATTAATGTGATTTGAAGAGAAGTAATAAAATGAGCTCTAACATGGAAAGTAAGCGTTTCAAAAATGGTTCAAATGGCTCTGAGCACTATGGGACTCAACTGCTGAGGTCATTAGTCCCCTAGAACTTAGAACCAGTGAAACCTAACTAACCTAAGGACATCACAAACATCCATGCCCGAGGCAGGATTCGAACCTGCGACCGTAGCGGTCTTGCGGTTCCAGACTGCGGCGCCTTTAACCGCACGGCCATTTCGGCCGGCCAAAGTAAGCGTTTACGGACACATGTCCACATAACATATTTTCTTTCTTTGTGTGTGAGGAATGTTTCCTGAAAGTTTGGCCGTACCTTTTTGTAACACCCTGTTTACATTTACACAGCACTGCTTTATGACAAAAGCAACTTGAATGAGTTCGAGACCAGAGAGAACATACATCCCCACAACTCCAGGGGCAAACTGGACTTCGACATACCAAGACACAGACTCACAAAGACTTGCAAACTCACACACAATGATGAGTTTAAATCTCTTCGATTAACTTCTAGCATCTGCTCGGTCACTGACCAGTGATATTTTCAAACGTAAGATTTATGACTGGTTACTCAAACACCCATTTTATAAGATAACAGAATATGTTGAAATATGCATTGCAGTAGTATATAAGAATATTCCTAAAAGACGTGGAATTAAATCGTAAAAACTTTACTATAAAGTGATTGTTAATTGTATATTTAATGTTCAGACCTATTCCGATGTAAGTGGTCAATGGTGAATAAACTGAATAAACTGAAACTGAATATGTCAGCTCCGTTCCAGTGCAGGTGTCTTAAGGAATAAAGATCGTCTTGTTCCAAAGTATAAAACAAAGGCTTTATGACACTCTTCTCAACCGCATCAGTACATGCATGAATGGATGCAACGTCGTAGGAGGAACAAATTGACAAGTTCGTTTTAAATTTTACTTCATTTTTGATTACTGAATTAACATAAGGTTCACATTCTAACTACACTACCACAACAAAGGTCAAAAATTAATTATGGTTGTAGTGTTGCTCACGCTGCTAAATATTGCATTTTCGGGTAACAACGAAGTTATATTATGTGGCATGTGTCAATAGAGCACAGTTATTAGTCATTTCTTGAAATAATGAATAAACTAGGCACTCATCTTTTCGTGTTTCCCACGCTGGTCTCGTTGTGAACTCATGGCTCAATCGTCGAAAATCTAGGTAGTGATGATTCCAAGATCGGATGCAAAGAGGCCTAGGTGTTATACTGCGATATTAAAAAGTTTTATAGATGCGCTTCACAAACCATTCTTGAAGATTAAACTTTTGCAAGTTAGGACAATGGTGATGTAAAAAAGTAATCAGCACTCCGAATTAAAGTTACACTTCTTGTTTATTACTTTTGTTGCAACATCACTTCACAATATCAAACATACTTGAAAATGTCTTCCTCACTGTTAAAGTTCACATTTCATAAACCGACTACAATTTGCGTCTTTTCAACATGACGACCAAGACTTGACTCTCTAATAACTGCTTACGCACCCAAAAATCAGAGTTACAAGTACGTCAAAGATAATAGTGACAAAAGAAAGAATACACATAAGAATAATATCATTGCAATATAAACATATTGTGGTGTGCGTACTGTAAGACCTTCAGCACACACCATCAGATTATTTGACTTGTCGCTCTAACGAAGAAGGCGAGTGTCAGCAATATGTCTCGTGGTCTTATTGTGGCGTGTTTATCTTCTGCCGTTAGGTCAGCCAATAGAAATGCCACTTGCACGCTTAGAGTAGCAGATTGATGGTGGCCAACTTTAAACAGAACTTGATTAATTTTCACACACATTTATTAAAATAATAACAAACATGAACCTTACGGAACTTGAATCTGGGTGCTATTTACAACTGACAATCTGAAGTTCCTTTGGTCTTGGTACGTTAATCTTATCCTCACATATCTCTGATACTTGACAAAGTGTCTATACATTAATCTTCATGGCTATGTACAGGAATATGGTAATCTTCTTAGGTGCAGACTGAAACTTGACTATAGACTGGTGCAGACTAATGCAGACTGGTACATATTGGTGCAGACAAATGCAGACTACTAATCAGAGGTCTGTACACTCGTTACAATACCACGCGCGTTCAGGTATCACTACGCGAGTGTGATCCATGAGGAGATAAGGTTCTACATTAGCAGCAATCTCATTGGCTGCATTACATATTAATATGCGGATCGGCGGAAGCAGAATTTGGTCCGTCTCTAAGGCAGCGCCATCTCGTAGTGCGGAGATGGACGAGCGCTGCGCCTGCACTGTTGTGCTTAGCGGGGCACGCTCTAGTGGGAAAGTTGTGTATGTGCTGACTACATGGAACTGTGTACACAACACATATCGATGTATCAAAAGTACCTCTACATTGGCGGCCGAAGTGGCCGAGTGGTTCTAGGCGCTACAGTTTGGAACCGCGCGACCGCTACGGTCGCAGGTTCGAATCCTGCCTCGGGCATGGATGTCCTTAGGTTAGTTAGGTTTAAGTAGTTCTAAGTTTAGGGGACTGATGACCTCAGAAGTTGAGTCCCATAGTGCTCAGAGCCATTTCAACCATTTTGAACCTCTTCATTAATGAAATCAAATCTGAATGTTGTCACAAAAATATGTTAACTATTTACAGAAACACAGTAGAATATTGCTGGTATCGAGAAGTTGAGGAGAGGTGCCGTAATAGTTACGTAATTCAGGTACCATTACAACTTTCAACCTGCTCAGTTTCATTTCTTTTCCTCCTCCACCTCAGCGCCTTTTACTTGTTTCCGTTAGGCAATATGTTTTCGGTGGCTTAGCTGCATTATCCTGGGAACTATTTCAATATTACGCTCTAAATATAACAGCGTTGCTGCTGATGATGCTAGGTTTATATGTGGTGGCTTGGACCAACTGCGTGACAACCGTTTGCCCCCGTCTACAACACGCCGTCCACAGCTGCTCTCTTCGCGGTTGCGGCTGGTGGAGCATCTTTCTGCTGCTAATAGGACCCATCAGTCGACGCGCAGCGCCTCCTCCGCGAGACATCAGTAGCAGCGAGGACGACGGCGGCGGCGGCGGCTACGACAACAAGAGCTGCCCTGGGAGGCGGAGCGTTTCTGGCCCCGGGCCACCTCCCACCTAGCAGCATCCGCCCCCGCCGTGACGTAGGCGGCCGTCTGCCCGCGCGGCACCGAATTATAATTTCTGTCTGGCTGCTCCCTGCGCTTCCCTCCCGTCTGCTGTCAAGCAGGCCGTGCTTACGTGCGCGCGCTTTTCGCGCTCGCGCGTGCGTGCGTGTGTACGTGCGTGACTGCGTACGGGACAGCGCGACGGCGCCCTGCTGATGACAAACACATTTAATTATTTAAGTTGCCGCGCGAGGAGTGGGTAATGAGCGCGACCCGCTGTTGTTTCAAGTTGCCTCCCCGGTGCGCCCATCTCGAGGTGCTGCTGACAGCCTCCACTGTGCGCATACGACTGCTGCTGCTGCTGCCGCTGCTGCTACCGCTGCTCGCTGTCCGGCCCGCAGGCTGTGTCGTCCGGTAAGACAGCTCTGTCTGTCCCCGGCTGGACTTGTGTGGGACAAGCAGTAGCCCAACGGACCCAACTCGTCGCAAAGGTGCTTTCGCAGCCCTTGGCAGAAGAGCAAGCCCTTACGCACCGCGTAATTGTATACTAGAAGTGAGCAACCTTCATATGTGATCTCCATCTATCCACAGACAACATTTCCTACAGTACGTACACTGACAAGGCAATACATGATGGCCACTCTCCGCCGTGTCATAAAATGTTCAAATGTGTGTGAATTCCTAAGGGACCAAACTTCTGAGGTCATCGGTCCCTAGATTTACACATTACTTAAACTGCCTTACGCTATGAACAACACACACCTCCATGCCTGAGGAAGGAATCGAAACTCTGGCGGGAGGCGCCGGGCAATCCGTGACATGGCACCTCAAACCGAGCGACCACTCTGCTCGGTGCTCTCTGTCATCGATTACCGCCTAGCTGTGTGGCCGGTATCAATACGCAGTACGGAAAATATACTCTATCTAATCAAAAGTATCCGAACAGTTTTTAGTGGACATTAACATGACGGCTTGGTCCCTGCTGGGGACTCTTTTTAAGACGTATCTGATTGAAATGATAATTAGCTGCAAACAGGCGTTGATATACTTAATTGGGCACATGTTGAAAATGTATGCCCCGACCGGGACTCGAACCCGGGATCTCCTGCTTACATGGCAGACGCTCTAGCCATCCTTTTTTTTTTGTCTCATTTTGTTCCACATTGTTCGTTCAGTTTGTTCTTGGCAGACGTCCGATGACACTTGTTCAGGTTGTTCGTTGATCCGTTCCCTCAGTTTTTTTTATTACAGAGGGTAGCTAAACCCTCTGACCGAACACGCTGAGCTACCATGCCGGCGCCATCTGAGCCACCGAGGGCACAGTGGATAGTGCGCCTGCAGGGACTTATCCCTTGCACGCTCCCCGTGAGACCCATATTCCCAACATGTCCACACCACTACATTGGTAGTGCGCCTAATAGATGTTTGCCCATCGTACTCATTACACGAGGCAGATTAATCTACCAAGTCCCGTAAGAGTTTGGGCATAGCGTGTGCGTTCGTATCTGATTGCCTGTGGAGGAATGGCAGCTTATTCTGCCCCACGAGCAGAAATCACAGAAGCTACTGATATTGGACGCTGCGTCTCTAGTTATGTCGACGTTATAACTCAAACAGAAAGTAATTGTCAATACGAGTGAATTTCGCCAACAGCCGAGTAACTAAGAAGTTTTTTTATTTTCTCTTGACGGCAACCAGTTTCGGCAGTCCACTACGCCATCTTCAGGCCCCGTATGCATCTCTGAAAATAAACGATAATGCCATACAGTGCCATACGTCCCTAGATCTCGTGAAGTCAAACCAGTTCACAAGTGATTCATTCGAAGACTTAGTTGTGAACTCAGTACACACTGCTGTACCATGTGTTTCATATCCTTTCACATTAAGCGTTTCCCTAACCGTAATATGGGCACCTCACCCTAACCACCAAATACATCTCCGTATCTGCTTTGTACTTCAGTATTGTCACTACATTTGACGGCAGAAATCGTTATTCTGGCGTTCACCGTACCCAAATCGTTCCGTCTGATTTCCATGACTAATCACTCCGAATCACTTGTTGCCAGTCATCCACTGTCCAGCGCCATTTATCTTTACACCACCTCAAGCATCCTTAGCACTAAAATGTGTATCTTATGAGGAGGCGCTAGGCCATTTCAACCCATTATTTTTAAGTCCCTACGCAGAATGATTGTTCTTTCTTGTCCGTTGGCAGCACTTTGAAACTCACGACTGACAACCACACTCCCCGACGGCTCCTGTTGATTAGTACATCAGGTCTGCCTGGTGCCAGTTTAGTTACTGTTCTTCCTTCTCATTTCCACTTCATACTCAAACGTTCTTTCTGACAAATCAATACTCCCAGCCTCGTTTCATACTGGTGGATGTGCTTCTCCTGACAGCTGGTAGTCAGTTCCGTAATACGTAGGGCTCTCCGGATACTTTTGATCAGGTTGTCCACAAGAGGAGTAGAAACAAATGAAGAATCAAGCTAGTGACAATACAGGCCGCAAAATGGAGGTATCCTGATATCTATGGTCTGGCGCCTGGGAACAATCATATTGGAAACGGCAAGCTGGTCGGCTGTTCGTGTACTACTTTCGCAAGAACCTATGGGAAGTGGTTGCCGAATAATGGGAGAGTGTTGGACGTCCACGCCCTACTTCGGAAGATGAAGGATGGATGCTTGCCCAATCTATACAGCAGGATAGGCAGCTTGCTGTGGCAGATCTGAGGACAGAGTACAACGCTTGGGCCGACACAAGGTTTTCAGAATGCACCGTTCGTCACACATTTCTGAATACAAGACTCCGCAGTGGATGATCCTTATATCTGAATACCGTAACTCCTACAACCATCAAAAAGAAACGCAAAGTATATCTATTTTAAAAAGCTGATAAAAATGCTTTTAGCGCCTTTTTAAGTGACAGTCTGCACTCATTCCGATCTGATTGTGTAAGCTTTGAAAAGTCGTGGAATGATTTCAAAGAGATTGTGTCGACAGCAATTGATGGATACATACAACATAAATTAATAAGTGATGGTATTGATCCCCCATGGTACACAAAACGGGTCAGATCGCTGTTGCAGAAGCAGAGAAAAAAGCATGACAAATTTAAAAGAACGCAAAATCCTCAAGACTGGAAAAGTTTTGCAGAAGTTAGAAATATAGTGCGTTCTTCAATGCGAGATGCTTTCATTAATTTCCACAACAAAACTCTGTCTCGAAATCTGGCAGAAAACCCAAAGAGATTCTTGTCATACATAAAGCAAACCAATGGCAAGACGGAATCAGTACCTTCACTGCGCGATAACAACGGTGAAGTCACTGATGACAGTGCCACTAAAGCAGAGTTATTAAACAAGATTTTCTGAAACTCCTTCACCAAAGAAGACGAAGTAAATATATCTCAATTCCTATCAAGATCAACTGTCCAGATGAGAAACATACAAATCTACAGGGTGTTTCAAAAATGACCGGTATATTTGAAACGGCAATAAAAACTAAACGAGCAGCGATAGAAATACACCGTTTGTTGCAATATGCTTGGGACAACATTACATTTTCAGGCAGACAAACTTTCGAAATTACAGTAGTTACAATTTTCAACAACAGATGGCGCTGCGGTCTGGGAAACTCTATAGTACGATATTTTCCACATAATATGGCGTAGTCTCTGAATGAAATTACCCGAAACCTTTGACAACGTTTCTGGCGGAATGGCTTCAAATGCAGATGAGATGTACTGCTTCAGCTGTTCAATTGTTTCTGGATTCTGGCGGTACACCTGGTCTTTCAAGTGCCCCCTACAGAAAGAAGTCACAGGGGTTCATGTCTGGCGTATAGGGAGGCCAATCCACGCCGCCTCCTGTATGTTTCGGATAGCCCAAAGCAATCACACGATCATCGAAGTATTCATTCAGGAAATTAAAGACGTCGGCCGTGCGATGTGGCCGGGCACCATCTTGCATAAACCACGAGGTGTTCGCAGTGTCGTCTAAGGCAGTTTGTACCGCCACAAATTCACGAAGAATGTCCAGATACCGTGATGCAGTAATCGTTTCGGATCTGAAAAATGGGCCAATGATTCCTTTGGAAGAAATGGCGGCCCAGACCAGTACTTTTTGAGGATGCAGGGACGATGGGACTGCAACATGGGGCTTTTCGGTTCCCCATATGCGCCAGTTCTGTTTATTGACGAAGCCGTCAAGGTAAAAATAAGCTTCGTCAGTAAACCAAATGCTGCCCACATGCATATCGCCTTCATCAATCCTGTGCACTATATCGTTAGCGAATGTCTCTCGTGCAGCAATGGTAGCGGCGCTAAGGGGTTGTCGCGTCTGAATTTTGTATGAATAGAGGTGTAAACTCTGGCGCATGAGACGATACGTGGACGTTGGCGTCATTTGGACCGCAGCTGGAACACGGCGAACGGAAACCCGAGGCCGCTGTTGGATCACCTGCTGCACTAGCTGCGCGTTGCCCTCTGTGGTTGCCGTACGCTGTCGCCTTACCTTTCCAGCACGTTCATCCGTCATGTTCCCAGTCCGTTGAAATTTTTCAAACAGATCCTTTATTGTATCGCTTTTCGGTCCTTTGGTTACATTAAACCTCCGGTGAAAACTTCGTCTTGTTGCAACAACACTGTGTTCTAGGCGGTGGAATTCCAACACCAGAAAAATCCTCTGTTCTAAGGAATAAACCATGTCGTCTACAGCACACTTGCACGTTGTGAACAGCACACGCTTACAGCAGAAAGACGACGTACAGAATGGCGCACCCACAGACTGCGTTGTCTTCTATATCTTTCACATCACATGCAGCGCCATCTGTTGTTGAAAATTGTAACTACTGTAATTTCGAAAGTTTGTCTGCCTGAAAATGTACTGTTGTCCCAAGCATATTGCAACAAACGGTGTATTTCTATCGCTGCTCGTTTAGTTTTTATTGCCGTTTCAAATATACCGGTCATTTTTGAAACATCCTGTATATCCTCGGTATCGCAAACCACCTTAAGTCACTTAATTAAAGCAAGGCTTCCGGTCCAGACTGCATACCAGTCAGATTCCTGTCAGGGTGTGCTGATACAACAGCTACATATTTAGCAATTATATACAACCGCTCGCTCACAGAAAGATCCGTACCTAAAGACTGGAAAATTGCTGAAATCACACCAATACCTCCCAAGGGAAGTAGGAGTAATCCGTTGAATTAGAGGCCCATATCACTAACGTTGATTTGCAGTACAGTTTAGGAACATATACTGTATTCGAACATAAGGAATCGTTCTTGTGAAGCACAAGTAGCCCTTTATACTCATAAAATAATAAGTTCTATCGACAGGGCATGTCAAATTAATTCCATATTTTTAGATTTCCAGATGGCTTTCGACACCGTTCCTCACAGGCGTCTTCTAACGAAAGTGCGTGCCTATGAAATATCGCCTCAGTTGTGCGACTGGATTCGTGATTTCCTGTCAGAAAGATCACAGTTCGTCGTAATAGACGTAAAGTCATCGAGTAAAACAGAAATAATATCCGGCGTTCCCTATGGAAGTGTTACAGACCCTCTATTGTACCTGATCTATGTTACGAACATAGGAGACAATCTCAGAAGCCGTCTTAGATTGTTTGTAGATGATGCTGTCATTTACGTCTTGTAAAGTCATCAGATGGCCAAAACGAATTGCGTAAGATTTAGATATCTCTATGGTGCGAAAAGTGGCAATTGACCCTGAATAAAGAAATGTGTGAAGTTATTCACATGAGTACAAAAAGAAATCCGCTAAATTTCGATTACTCGATAAGTCACACAAATCTGAAGACTGTAAATTCAACTTAATACTTAGGGATTACAATTTCAAATACCCTAAATTTGAACGATCACATAGATAATGTTGTGGGTAGAGCCAACCAAAGGCTGCGATTCATTGCCAGAACACTTAGAAGTTGCAACAGGTCTACTAAAGAGACTGCTTAAAGTAAGCTTGTCCGCGCTATTCTGGAGTATTGCTGTGCGGTGTGGGATCAGCATCAGGTGGGACTAACGGATGACATCGAAAAAGTACAAAGAAGGTCAGTTAGTTTTGTATTATCGCGAAATAGGGGAGTTATTGCCACAGACATGGTACGGGAATTGGATTGGTGATCTAATTAAATTTAAATCACCAGTTTTCTCCTCCGATTGCGAAAACATTCTCTTTGCACCCACCTACATAGGGAGAAATGATCACCACCATAAAATAAGAGATATCAGGTCTCGCAAAGAAAAATGTAAGTGCTCGGTTTCTCGCGCGCCGTTCGAGAGTGGAACGGTAGAGAGACAGCTTGAAGGTGGTTCAATGAACCCTCTGCCAGGCACTTTACTGTGAATAGCAGAGTAATCACATAGATGTAGATCTTCTCATGTTGATACATCAACATCGTCAGTTGGAACGGCACTGGTCACGGGATCATCGTGATTGGACCAAGGGTCAACGAAAATGTGGGAAATGGTCGGGTGAACCACATTTGTTGTAACAGCAGTTCAACAGTCGTGTCCGGACACGCCATCATCCAGGTGAACAGCTGTTCAAACACGTACAGGCCATGGACGCAGCCGGTGAGCGCGGTATTATGCTACTGGGGGCAATCACCTGGCCGTCTACGTGACACAATGACAGCTGTGGACGACGTGAAAATACTGTGCATCATCTATATCCCTTCATGCTTGCTGTGTTTCCGAATTGCGACGGCACCTTCCAGCAAGATAACTGCCCATGTCACAAGAGCCGAATCGTGCTACGGTGCTTCAAGGCGCATGACAGTAAACTCTCGTGGATCTCTTCGCTCCAGATTCAATTGGTCTCAGTCCACAAACCACCAGCCCGTGATTTATGAGAATTGCCTGAACTGTGAGTAGACATCAGGCGCCGCACACATCCTGGAAGGTATCAACAACTTGTTGAATCCATGCCACCCATGGTTGCCGCCGTGTTGCATTCCAGAGGTTGACCAACATGCTATCAGGATGGTGGTCACAATCTTCTGACTCATCAATGAGTGCATTTTCGAATCCACCGTACAAAGTATAGTGGAGAGTAATCCGTACCAATGCTGACTAGTTTTTGCATTGTATCAGTAAAAAGAAAACTGCTACCACGAACACGTCGGGACGGAGATTATATTTTACCACAATCATGTTCTAGACTTCAGACAGCAGCAACGTCATCCGGTAATGGAGTAGGCCCGAAATTAATTTCCGTTAAATAACTTATTCATTCAGAAAGTGTGACTCGGTACAAATATTTTTTTTTTTCAGAGATATTTCCATAAATTCCAACTGTGTCCTCGCATTAACATGGATAAAGTAATTTCTACATTATTCCATTTCTGTAATGAGCGAACGGAAAATTATTTCTATCATCCTTGGCTGGGCATTTGTTGCCTACTATCTTGCTCATAAGATTTTTCCACGTCATAAACGATGGACGCTACAGAATTTTCGTGCAGCTTTTCGATACGTGTTGTCTAATTGTGCCCAGTAAGGGTTTAGCGAGAACAACTGCAACTTTGTTGTAAATAATTCCGCTCGTATTTGCTGAGCTCTTCTATTTTTGAGTTTTCGTGTACACTACCTTTACTGCCACAGCAACTCGTCTCTGAATTCGTTAGATGTCTAATGTCCCTTCTATAAAGAATAAAAGTGCTGGAGCAGTAGTCTAGAATTGGTAGTTTCAGATTCTTCTGTACAGGTTTTTTGTCAGTACCTAGCATTGTACAAGGCCCCGGGAGTAGACAACATTCCATTAGAATTACTGACGGCCTTCGGAGAGCCGGTCCTGACAAACTCTACCATCTGGTGACCAAGATGTATGAGATAGGCGAAATACCCTCAGACTTCAAGAAGAATATAATAATTCCAATCCCAAAGAAAGCAGGTGTTGACAGATGTGAAAATTACCGAACTATCAGTTTAATAAGTCACAGCTGCAAAATACTAACGCGAATTCTTTACAAACGAATGGAAAAACTGATAGAAGCCGACCTCGAGGAAGATCAGCTTGGATTCCGCAGAAATGTTGGAACACGTGAGGCAATACTGACCCTACGACTTATCTTAGAAAATAGATTAAGGAAAGGCAAACCTACGTTTCTAGCATTTGTAGACTTAGTGAAAGCTTATGACAATGTTGACTTGAATACCCTCTTTCAAATTCTGAAGGTGGCAGGGGTAAAATACAGGGAGCGAAAGGCTGTTTACAATTTGTACAGAAAGCAGATGGCAGTTATAAGAGTCGAGGGGCCTGAAAGGGAAGCAGATGTTGGGAAGTGAGTGAGACAGGGTTGTAGCCTCTCTCCGATGTTATTCGATCAGTATATTGAGCAAGCAGTAAAGAAAACAAAAGAAAAGTTCGGAGTAGGTGTTAAAATCCATGGAGAAGAAATAAAAACTTTAAGGTTCGCCGATGACATTGTAATTCCCTCAGAGACAGCAAAGGACTTGTAAGAGCAGTTAAACGGAATGGACAGTGTCTTGAAAGGAGAATATAAGATGAACATCAACAAAAGCAAAACGAGGATATTGGAATGTAGTCGAATTAAGTCGGGTGATGCTGAGGGAATTACATTAGGAAAGGAGACACTTAAAGTGGTAAAGGAGTTTTGCTATTTGGGGAGCAAAATAACTGATGATGTTCGAAGTAGAGAGGATATAAAATGTAGACTGGCAATGGCAAGGAAAGCGTTTCTGAAGAAGAGAAATTTGTTAACATCGAGTATAGATTTAAGTGTCAGGAAGTCGTTTCTGAAAGTATTTGTATGGAGTGTAGCCATGTATGGAAGTGAAACATGGACGATAAATAGTTTGGTCAAGAAGAGAATAGAAGCTTTCGAAATGTGGTGCTACAGAAGAATGCTGAAGATTAGATGGGTAGATCACATAACTAATGAGGAGGTATTGAATAGAATTGGGGAGAAGAGGAGTTTGTGGCTCAACTTGACAAGAAGAAGGGACCGGTTGGTAGGACATGTTCTGAGGCATCAAGGGATCACAAATTTAGTATTGGAGGGCAGCGTGGAGGGTAAAAATCGTAGAGGGAGACCACGAGATGAATAAGCAGATTGAGAAGGATGTCGGTTGCAGTAGGTACTGGGAGATGAAGAAGCTTGCACAGGATAGAGTAACATGGAGAGCTGTATCAAACCAGTCTCAGGACTGATGACAACAACAACAACAGCATCGTACCAAAAAGGCATTCATTTACATTCGCCTCTACTATTTGTACGTGTCTTATTTTAGCCAACTCTGATTTGAATGAACGTTAATCTTAGCAAGAGCGTAAAGAGATTGTCCTTTACAGTTCTCCAAGTATAGAACAGCACTGTAACGGTTGAAATCCTCAGGGTATATGGAAGAAAAGACCTATAAGACTATGCACCATTCGGTTTCTTACCTGCAAGATATCCACAGAAATTATGACCAAGAATATAGAACGAAATTAATGAAGAAAGGAAATGAGCACGCTTTAGAATCTCCCACTACGAACAGCCTTTGAGAAAGAAAGCTACTGGTACTACCTATGTTAACATACTGCAAAACGTATATGTGAATTCTGTACAAACAATATTCTCAGCTGTTCCAGAGGAATTTTTCAGAATCAAAATTTGGAAATAGAATAATGGAATTCATGCTTGCAGATGGCTTTTACCGTTTGGCTGTTGTGAAAATAATCTTCAACAGCGAATAGAAGAACTTAATAAAGGACTGAAAATTACTTATCGGAAGACTAGAATAATGAACATTTAACAAAGCATAAAGTAACTAGCTGAGATTGTTGTTGTTGTGGTCTTCAGTCCTGAGACTGGTTTGATGCAGCTCTCCATGCTACTCTATCCTGTGCAAGCTTTTTCATCTCCCAGTACCTACTGCAACCTACATCCTTCTGAATCTGCTTAGTGTATTCATCTCTTGGTCTCCCTCTACGATTTTTACCCTCCACGCTGCCCTCCAATACTAAATTGGTGATCCCTTGATGCCTCAGAACATGTCCTACCAACCGATCCCTTCTTCTGGTCAAGTTGTGCCACAAACTTCTCTTCTCCCCAATCCTATTCAATACTTCCTCATTAGTGATGTGATCTACCCATCTAATCTTCAGCATTCTTCTGTAGCACCACATTTCGAAAGCTTCTATTCTCTTCTTGTCCAAACGATTTATCGTCCATGTTTCACTTCCATACATGGCTACACTCCATACGAATACTTTCAGAAATGACTTCCTGACACTTAAATCACTACTCGATGTTAACAAATTTCTCTTCTTCAGAAACGCTTTCCTTGCCATTGCCAGCCTACATTTTATATCCTCTCTACTTCGACCATCATCAGTTATTTTGCTCCCCAAATAGCAAAACTCCTTTACTACTTTAAGTGCCTCATTTCCTAATCTAATTCCCTCAGCATCACCCGACTTAAATAGACTACATTCCATTATCCTTGTTTTGCTTTTGTTGATGTTCATCTTATATCGTCCTTTCAAGACACTGTCCATTCCATTCAACTGCTCTTCCAAGTCCTATGCTGTCTCTGACAGAATTACAATGTCATCGGCGAACCTCAAAGTTTTTATTTCCTCTCCATGAATTTTAATACCTACTCCGAATTTTTCTTTTGTTTCCTTTACTGCTTGCTCAATATACAGATTGAACAACATCGTGGAGAGGCTACAACCCTGTCTTACTCCCTTCCCAACCACTGCTTCCCTTTCATGTCCCTCGACTCTTATAACTGCCATCTGGTTTCTGTACAAATTGTAAATAGCCTTTCGCTCCCTGTATTTTACCCCTGCCACCTTTAGAATTTGAAAGAGAGTATTCCAGTCAACATTGTCAAAAGCTTTCTCTAAGTCTACAAATGCTAGAAACGTAGGTTTGCCTCTCCTTAATCTTTCTTCTAAGATAAGTCGTAAGGTCAGTATTGCCTCACGTGTTCCAGCGTTTCTACGGAATCCAAACTGATCTTCCCCGAGGTTGGCTTCTACTAGTTTTTCCATTCGTCTGTAAAGAATTCGTGTTAGTATTTTGCAGCTGTGACTTATTAAGCTGATAGTTCGGTAATTTTCACATCTGTCAACACCTGCTTTCTTTGGGATTGGAATTATTATATTCTTCTTGACGTCTGAGGGTATTTCGCCTGTTTCATACATCTTGCTCACCAGATGGTAGAGTTTTGTCAGGACTGGCTCTCCCACGGCCGTCAGTAGTTCCAATGGAATATTGTCTACTCCGGGGGCCTTGTTTCGACTCAGGTCTTTCAGTGCTCTGTCAAACTCTTCACGCAGTATCATATCTCCCATTTCATCTTCATCTACATCCTCTTCCATTTCCATAATATTGTCCTCAAGTACATCGCCCTTGTATAGACCCTCTATATATTCCTTCCACCTTTCTGCTTTCCCTTCTTTGTTTAGAACTGGGTTTCCATCTGAGCTCTTGATATTCATACAAGTTGTTCTCTTATCTCCAAAGGTCTCTTTAATTTTCCTGTAGGCGGTATCTATCTTACCCCTAGTGAGATAGGCTTCTACATCCTTACATTTGTCCTCTAGCCATCCCTGCTTAGCCATTTTGCACTTCCTGTCGATCTCATTTTTGAGACGTTTGTATTCCTTTTTGCCTGTTTCACTTACTGCATTTTTATATTTTCTCCTTTCATCAATTAAATTCAATATTTCTTCTGTTACCCAAGGATTTCTACTAGCCCTCGTCTTTTTACCTACTTGATCCTCTGCTGCCTTCACTACTTCATCCCTCAAAGCTACCCATTCTTCTTCTACTGTATTTATTTCCCCCATTCCTGTCAATTGCTCCCTTATGCTCTCCCTGAATCTCTGTACAACCTCTGGTTCTTTTAGTTTATCCAGGTCCCATCTCCTTAAATTCCCACCTTTTTGCAGTTTCTTCAGTTTTAATCTACAGGTCATAACCAATAGATTGTGGTCAGAGTCCACATCTGCCCCTGGAAATGTCTTACAATTTAAAACCTGGTTCCTAAATCTCTGTCTTACCATTATGTAATCTATCTGATACCTTTTAGTATCTCCAGGGTTCTTCCATGTATACAACCTTCTTTCATGATTCTTAAACCAAGTGTTAGTTATGATTATGTTGTGCTCTGTGCAAAATTCTACCAGGCGGCTTCCTCTTTCATTTCTGTCCCCCAAACCATATTCACCTACGATGTTTCCTTCTCTCCCTTTTCCTACACGCGAATTCCAGTCACCCATGACTATTAAATTTTCGTCTCCATTCACAATCTGAATAATTTCTTTTATTTCATCATACATTTCTTCAATTTCTTCGTCATCTGCAGAGCTAGTTGGCATATAAACTTGTACTACTGTAGTAGGCGTGGGCTTCGTGTTGTGTCGGTAGCTGGGCCGACACCGTGAAGTTGAGATGGCTGAAAAGGCAAGCTAGACTAACGCAGACGGGCGTGATGTACTGGAACAGGATACGAAATTAATGTTAGGAAGAAAAGTACGGAGCAGGATTAATACTTATCTTTAATATCATTGTGGTACATCGATCTTGATGATACACAGGAGACTTTAAGTTCAATCACTGTATGGCTAATGCGCCTTGCTAGTTCGTAGCCATTAACTTAGCTGATGGCTATTCTGTCTCTCGGCTAATGAGAGAGAAAAGGCTTCGTACATCTGGTCGGTAGCTAGGTTCTCGTACAACTGGGGCGAGTGCTCTCTCGTATCACGAGACCTGCCTTGGTGGTGGCGGTAGGTCTGCGATTACACAGTGGCGACACGCGGGTCCGACATGTACTAAATGGACCGCGGCCGATTTAAGCTACCACCTAGCAAGTGTGGTGTCTGGCGGTGACACCACACTTCGTATCTATCTTGGCCACAATAATGCGTTCACTATGCTGTTTGTAGTAGCTTACCCGCATTCCTATTTTCCTATTCATTATTAAACCTACTCCTGCATTACCCCTATTTGATTTAGCGTTTATAACCCTGTAGTCACCTGACCAGAAGTCTTGTTCCTCCTGCCACCGAACTTCACTAATTCCCACTATATCTAACTTCAACCTATCCATTTCCCTTTTTAAATTTTCTAACCTACCTGCCCGATTAAGGGATCTGACATTCCACGCTCCGATCCGTAGAACGCTAGTTTTCTTTCTCCTGATAACGACATCCTCTTGAGTAGTCCCCGCCCGGAGATCCGAATGGGGGACTATTTTACCTCCGGAATATTTTACCCAAGAGGACGCCATCATCATGTAATCATACAGTAAAGCTGCATGCCCTCGGGAAAAATTACGGCTGTAGTTTCCCCTTGCTTTCAGCCGTTCGCAGTACCAGCACAGCAAGGCCGTTTTGGTTATTGTTACAAGGCCAGATCAGTCAATCATCCAGACTGTTGCCCTTGCAACTACTGAAAAGGCTGCTGCCCCTCTTCAGGAACCACACGTTTGTCTGGCCTCTCAACAGATACCCCTCCGTTGTGGTTGCACCTACGGTACGGCTATCTGTATCGCTGAGGCACGCAAGCCTCCCCACCAACGGCAAGGTCCATGGTTCATATTACCAATCATGATATAGTACCACTTTAATAAAATTATTTATTGATCTTGAAGACCGCAAATGGATTGATAGAAGAGTAAAAATGATAATTAAAGCCTAAGAACAGTTTTCAAAACAAGCTTCCTATTACCTAAGACGGGGAGCATACATTTGATACGTTATACCAGCTTTGGCTTGTAATGAGACATGGACTTTCAATCCAGAAAGCACTGATAAACTGAAAAAGGGATGTATGATCAAAATTATATTCAGAGACAAACAGACAAATAAAACCAGCACACGACAGACTGAAGTGGATGACGTAATGATGACTGAAGCCGGAACTTGAAACCAGGTGATAATATTTTATGCGTACCAAGGAAGTTTCTTAATTTCAAGAGATAATGAGGCGCCGAGAGGGCGACTTATAGGAAGATGACTACATGTGAATGTAAAACAAGGAAGAGTTCCCATACGGCTGATGATCATTTTTCTTATTTCGATGTGTTCATTAGTTTGTGATTGATTCTCCGACGGTGTTCAAGAACACGTCCTTAGTAAACTATCACTGGACATGCCGATTTTTGTGTAGTTTGTTACAGCGTAAGGGTACAGTTCAAAGTAGGATAACAGTTACGCACCAATATTGTGCGGTAAATATTTACTTATTAATGCGAGTAGTCTTTTTTGATGTTAGTTTCATCGTCATCCGATGTAACTCATAGTATACACTAAAGTTCTTTTTGGAAAACACCGGTGACAGCATGTGAATTAGCTAAACTGTTATGCAGGTAAACAGATTATGGGCAAATCAGTTTTTCTTTTCTGTGTTACTTTAGCACATTCGGACGAATTTCCCTTAAACCAATTGTTCACTAATGAACAGAGCCAATGGATTTATTTGATTAAGATAAATATTTATTACAACAACAGTTTACTTTGTATGCCACATTACTCGCTCTGTGTACAGTTATTAAAAGCAGTAGTTCATTTTGCATCGGGAATCAGAATGTTGTTTGTCTTCCACTGTCAACAAACGGGGAAGAGATTAGAATTTGTCTGAGGTCATATAATGCAGAGGTTCTCACGAACTTTTGTTCTACCACTAATCACACCAGATGACTCAAAAATGTTTTTTCTTCGCAGGTTACATAACTCTTTTTTGGAAAGACGTAAAACGTAATGATAACCATGTAGCTAACAGGGTCGTCCGCAAAATCAGGACGTGGCTCTCAGAGAACAGATCAACGGTTAAGACCAACAAAACGTAATGCATGCAGTTTCTGACACGGATTCCGTTTGAAACGGAAATTTCACTGTGTCAGGTTTGTCAAGCAGTCAGAGATTGTGAACCATTTTCAGTTGTTAGAACAGAGTGTAGGTGGAACGCTTTCTTGGAAGTATCACGTTCAAGAGCTTATGCAGAAACTGAATGCTGCTACCTTCACTAGCCCTCACGCTGAAACAAGAAGACTTGCTTACTTTTTTTACTTTTTCTCTATTAGCTGGTATAGTGTTATATTTTGGGGCGAAGCTGTGCACTCAGCAAGAATGTTCTCAGAACACAAAAGTTGGTCGCACTTATCTACGGTGTCAGTTAGTGAACTTCGTGTGGGCCGTTATCTCCGAATTATAGCTCTGTCATCCCTGTACGTATGACCTATCACTGAATTTGTTGCTGACAATATTTGCTCATTTAGAAGAAACTGAAATATTCATTCAGTGAATATGATAAACAGTTGAGTAACACTCCCTTCAGAATAGTACAGGAAGGTGTACACTACTTGGATGGTTTCATTTGAATAGCCTTCCAGCTGAACAGAAAACGACGAGTGTTAAACTTCAACTGCTCAAATCTAAGTGGAATCGTCTCCATGTGATACAGTCCTAATCTGTGCCGGAGTTCCGTGCAATAATTAAAATCTTTCTCCTGTAAAGTGGTATTCACTGATATTATCTCACAATTTCTTTTCTTGTTTTACTATTAGCCAACGGCCTTGTCGCAGTGGTAACACCGGTTTCCGTCAGATCACCGTAGTTAAGCGCTGTCGTGCTGGGGTAGCACTTGGCTGGGTGACCATTCGCTCTTCCGAGCGCTGTTGGCCAGCAGGGTGCACTCAGCGCTCGTGAGCCACACTAAGGGGCTACTTGATTCAGAAGGAGAGTGACATTCGGCCGGGAGAGCTCCGTGATAACCACATGGCCCTCCACGTCCGTATCCAGTAATGACTGTGGGCTTAGTATGACACGGCGACCGGTCAGTACCCTATGGGCCTCCAAGGTCTTTTCGGGGGGAGTTTTTTGAGTTTTACTGGCTATTAAGTTTTTGTTTATAAACTTTCTAATCATCATTCTGTAAATGATGTTCTTACCCGTTCCATGAGAAACGGCTTTGGCTCAAATGGTCCCACAAACTAATAAATAAAAATATAAAAATGAAAATGAAATACAGAGAAAATGGCGATGTTCTCGAGAAACACACTGTGATTGCGTATATTTTTACAGTAACAGAAGATCGTGGAAGAGAAAATATACATGGACTAGGGACTGCCGCCATTACTAACTGGTATCGTTTTCTGTACCTCGTCCGTACAGCTTTTCTCAATATTAATCGTCTGCATATCTCTGCTTTCAGGGCGAACACAATTTTAGTCCCTCCTAGCTGACATTGCAGACATCTGAACTGTCGTCATCACTTTGAAGCAAGCCATGATACTCTATCACTGCTACTTCTTATGTTAGATAAGAAACGCATCTTATCATCGTTGATTTACTGTTTTTATTATCTTATTTATTTTTATAATTAATTTTGTATAATTATAATGGCAATTTGCATTACGATGAAGTATACAAACTGTCTCTCGATATGGAAACGATTTTGTGCTGAGTCAAATTTGTGTATGTTGAGCATGGATAACTACAGTGAATAACTGGTGTCTTAGTAATGTCTCTTATCTTGTTATGCCCAGTCTTATTTGCATACATAATGATGCTTTCAGGCCATTTTCATCGCTCATATGTACAGTTCCTCGCTTCTCCAGATCCTCTTCAGCAGGGAGGTGTGTACCTGATTGAGCAAACTACACACTCACACACACACACACACACACACACACACACACACACACACAAAGAAAGCAACAACATAAATATGACTCATAGGAAAGAGATTTCAGTATATGTTGAATACAATGAAACTTGAATCAGTGTGAATTATTGTAAAATTCCATAGTGCTACATAAACCTTTTGATACTGTCATCTTTAATCATACTTTTAAGTAAACATAGTTTTGTATTTCTTTATTCCTTAAAGGAAAATGCTGCATTTGATTTTTTTTTTTTTTTTTTTTTTTTTTTTTTTTTTTTTGTAGCACAATTATCGAGTGTAGGATATTGCTGCGGATTTTCTATGGTAGTCGTTGCTATTTCCTATGCTATGAATACAGCTTGGTTTTTAATGCCAAAAATTTTGAGTGTTATTTGGGAACGAACACATGCACATTGAAACACGCATATTCCAAGAAGAGTAATGGGCATTAATGATTTTAAACTTTTCTGCTATGGTGCTCTACTATGAATATCTTTAATTTTCCTAACTACTTGTCTCTGAAGTTTACATTATAGTTTTGCTACAACTGTTTTTCCCCAAAACAGATCACCTCTCTTAAATAGGGTGTTGACGTATGAATAGCAACCTTGTAGTATTATGTCAAAGCTACGACAGTCTCTTCGTGTTCATAATATATAACATTACGTTTTCATCGTTGTGATCAATGTAAATACGAAGACTTGTCATTAGACGGAGCGAAATAGCGCAGTGATAAGACACTGCACTCGCATTCAGCAGGAAAAGGGTTCAAACCGTTGTCTGGCTATGCACATTTAGGTTTCTGCAGTTTCCCTGTGTACGTCAAGGCAAGTGGTGGTATGGTTTCTCTGAAAGGGCACGGCCGATTCCATTTCCTTCCACCGAACATCCGCTCCACCACTAATGATTAGTCCTTGACGGGACATGAAGCCTAATTTATCCTCTTCGTTCTCTAATCTCATTAAAATTATTCTGACTGTGCTACCGCGTTATCTTATGAAATACACAAAATGCTAAAATACTAAAATAACCGAAATTTCAGTCGTGTTGCAAGATGTAGACTGATTACTCCACGCCCTGAGGAAGAACGCAGAAACATGGCCGAGACGTCGAATATTTTAATATTTCACGTATTGTATAAGATAATGCGCCAGCACAGTCACCAGGCTTTTAATGAGACAGTGCTCAGTGGCAGCCGAGAGTTTACGAAATAAATTAATTAAAATTATTAAGTCTTACCTAGAACTTACTCTCTACTTTCACATTCAAAGTAGTCTCCTTGGGAGCAATTACACCGGTCCCGACATTTCTTTTGCTTAGGAAATTCTGATTGGAAGTTTTCCTTAGTGTGTGCAGTCCTAAAGCATCGACTGTACACTGGATAGCGCAGCACCGCGAAACTGCATCAAGAAGGCGCTGACCTGTGCGCCAGTGGAAAGGTCGGGCAGCACCACACCTCCAGGAATACAAGAGTTCAGTGTCCCCTGTCAGCGCTGACTTAAGTAGCCGCCCATAGCTGGTCGGGCTCCGGTTCGGTCGCACACTTCGAGAGCATTAACAGTGAGTAATAGGAAGGCGATAGTCAGCCTGCTTTCTGTGAGTAGTAATAAATAGTAAAAATAATTGCATGCAGGATGTTCAAAATGGCTTTGAGCACTATGCGACATAACTACTGAGGTCATCAGTCGCCTAGAACTTAGAACTAATTAAACCTAACTAACCTAAGGACATCACACACATCCATGCCCGAGGCAGGATTCGAACCTGCGACCGTAGCGGTTGCTCGGTTCCAGACTGTAGCGCCTAGAACCGCACGGCCACTCCGGACGGCCATGCAGGAGGCACAGGAAGCCACCTCATAACGAAAAATTAAGCCGTGTTCCTCTCCTTTTGAGAAATAAAATATTCTATTAATTTGAAAGTGTTATGTAACGATCATTTTGGATTCGTATCACCGGCCACCGCAATTCCTCATCTTCCTTGTTTTTGTCGGCGCTGACTCCCACAGTAGCCCCGCGGGGTAGCCGCGCGGTCTAAGGCTTACTTCCTCAGTAACGGCTTTGTGTGTTGTTCGTAGCGTAAGTTAGTTTAAGATAGACTAAGTAGTCTGTAGTCTTAGGGACCGGTGACCTCGGGTCCCATAAGACCTTAACACAAATTTCCAATATTTTTTTCCCACAGTAGCCGACACATCATAGTGTTATTAATGTAATTAATCGGTGTTACTAATGTAATCCTGGAACTCTGGTAGTTCTGCCATAATATGAGCCCTGTTCCTCTCTGGTCTTATGTCGTCTTCTTAGCAAAGCCATTATGGTTTGTTTGACTCAAATAGGATACTTGTGAGTTTGCCGTTTTAAATGATGTCGCATTTTACACATTTCAATGTAGCTATAAAAAAAGGGGGAAGGGGGAGTTTACCCGCATAACGTCCGTCTTCCACGTTGGTGTGTGTTTTTAAGCCTAATAATTTTACTTGTATTTCATAAAAAAAAAGTTTTATTGCTAGACGTTCTAGCTCCGAATGACGCAGTATTGGGTGTTAAATGGGCGGCCTCTTTATTTGAAATTACGGTCCTCTGTTTTTAATGTTCTCGTTTTTTCCCATGATACAAAAAATCTGTTTATGTACTGCATCTGTGTGTTGTATTATACACCTTGTTTTCTCATTTTAAATTTAGCACCTTCGTTTATATTTTACTTCGTCAAAATTTTAGGATAAGTTAAGCATAGGTGTTGCCCCTAGTAATTCCATATTTTCAATGTTTTATGTGCATTACATTTATAAAGTTTTAGTGGGTATGTATATCCAGTTTACGATCTCTCATTTTTAATCGCTGCTGCGTCGCAGCGCCTCCTCTTGAGGTGATTCTGTATTAGGCTTCAGTACTGGCACACGACGCTGTGGCGCATTATGCTTACTACCTGAGCCCCCCATCTTACTGTTGCTCGCTCCTGTGAACGGGAACGCGTTATGCAGATCTTGGTAATGATTTTACTATTTTATATTTCTAGTTTTTACTGCGTTTAACGAAGGCGATATTGGCGTGATATATTCGACGATGCCCTTTGGCTACACTGACTAAAGAATTCTTAAGAAATACAAAATTAAGGTATTTGCTCTTTCAATAGGTAATCTGTTTATATTTTCAATAGGTCTACATCTACATGATTACTCTGCAATTCACATTTAAGTGGTTGGCAGAGGGTTCATCGAACCACAATCACACTATATCTCTATCATTCCACTCCCGAACAGCGCGCTGGTAAAACGAACTCCTAAACCTTTCTGTTCGAGCTCTGATTTCTCTTATTTTATTTTGATGATCGTTCCTACCTATGTAGGTTGGGCTCAACAAAATATTTTCGCATTCGGAAGAGAAAGTTGGTGACTCAAATTTCGTAAATAGATCTCGCCGCGACGTAAAACGTCTTTGCTTTAATGACTTCCATCCCAACTCGCGTATCATATCTGTCACACACTCTCCCCTATTACGTGATAACACAAAACGAGCTGCCCTTTTTTGCACCCTTTCGATGTCCTCCGTCAATCCCACCTGGTAAGGATCCCACACCGCGGAGCAATATTCTAACAGAGGACGAACGAGTGTAGTGTAAGCTGTCTCTTTAGTGGACTTGTTGCATCTTCTAAGTGTCCTGCCAATGAAACGCAACCTTTGGCTCGCCTTCCCCACCATATTTTCTATGTGGTCCTTCCAACTGAAGTCATTCGTAATTTTAGCATCCAGGTACTTAGTTGAATTGACAGCCTTGAGAATTGTACTATTTATCGAGTAATCGAATTCCAACGGATTTATTTTGCAACTCATGTGGATCACCTCACACTTTTCGTTACTTACCGTCAACTGCCACCTGCCACACCATACAGCAATCTTTTCTAAATCGCTTTGCAACTGATACTGGCCTTCGGATGACCTTACTAGACGGTAAATTACAGCATCATCAGCGAACAACCTAAGGGAACTGCTCAGATTGTCAGCCATGTCATTTATATAGATCAGGAACAGCAGAGGTCCCAGGACGCTTCCCTGGGGAACACCTGATATCACTTCAGTTTTACTCGATGATTTGCCGTCTAGTACTACGAACTGCGACCTTCTTGACAGGAAATCACGAATCCAGTCGCACAACTGAGACGATACCCCGTAGGCCGGCAGCTTGATTAGAAGTCGCTTGTGAGGAACAGTGTCAAAAGCTTTCCGGAAATCTAGAAATACGGAATCAACTTGAGATCCCCTGTAGATAGCGGCCATTACTTCGTGCGAATAAAGAGCGTTTTGTTGCGCTTCATGACGAGCCAACCTGCGCTTACATATCAGCCCGCCCTCCCGCCATTTTGACGATCTTTACGCGCCAATTGGACAGAATTTGGCACGGTATCCCTCAGGAGGACATCCACCAACTCTATCAGTCAGTGCCAAACCGTAAAACTGCGTGCATAAGGGCCAGAGGTTGACTAAAGCGTTATTGACTTGCTCAGTTTGTCTTGAATAAATCATTAATTTTTTTTTTGGAATTGTAATAATTTATTTGTCAGTACATGCCCCCCCCCCCCATTTAGAGTGTATGCAGACTAAAAAGTTTCTCACAGAAAAGAGTAATTTACTGTTTGAATGCAAATGAAAACTTTTTAACTTCATTCATCTGCAAGTAACTACAGAGTACGTTCAAGTGGAAATATTACTGTTTACATTGGTGAAACGAAGAAAAATCGAGAGATCCGTATCTAGGCGATCGCTATATTAAACACAGTCGCTGGTTGTCTAAGCAACGCAGCAATCAACAAACGTACAACGACGACTTTCATCTAAATCATCTTTAACAAGAAGTCATCATTCTTTGTCCCCCTATTCCATGTCAAGAGAGACGAACCTGCAAGCCGGCTAGTGTGGCCGGGCGGTTCTAGGCGCTTCAGTCTGGAACCGCGCGACCACTACGGTCGCAGGTTTGAATCCTGCCTCGGGCATGGATGTGTGTGATGTCCTTATGTTAGTTACGTTTAAGTAGTTCTAAGTTCTAGGGGACTAATGACCTTAGATGTTAAGTCCCATAGTGCTCAGAGCCACTTTTGAGCGAACCTGCAAACTAAAAAACATAAAGAAGTGTTGATGTGTATATAGCAGTACGAGGTCAAAGCTAACGAACAAAATACTAGCTTAGAACCCCGGCGTTGTGCGGGTATGTATTTATTCTAGTCCTCTATTCGTCCATCTCATCCCACATCTTCCTTCCGTCCATTTCTATCTCCCTTCTCTCTCTCTGTCCACCTTCCGCTCACCTCCTTCTCCTCCACTCCTTCTGTGGCAATACCCCGTTATGATCCCAGCCTTCATGCCAATAGGAGGAAGGCGGTTATTATTCTCACAGAACTTATTTTCAATATATGAGGCAACATATGTAACAAGTTTGGTTGAAGTCGATGGCGGCTTAGTAGAAAATGTTGAACATATGCGTCTTTACAGACGAATGGAAAAAGTGGTAGAAGCCGACCTCGGGGTGGATCAGTTTGGATTCCGTAGAAATATTGGAACACGTCAGGCAATACTGACCCTACGACTTATCTTAGAAGCTAGATTAAGGAAAGCCAAACCTTAGTTTCTAGCATTGTAGACTTAGAGAAAGCTTTTGACAATATTGACTGGAATATTCTCTTTCAAATTCTGAAGGTGGCAGGGGTAAAATACAGGGAGCGAAAGGCTATTTACAATTTGTACAGAAACCAGGTGGCAGTTATAAGAGACGAGGGACATGAAAGGGAAGCAGTGGTTGGAAAAGGAGTGAGACAGGGTTGTAGCCTCTCCCCGATGTTATTCAATTTGTATACGGAGCAACCAATAAAGGAAACAAAAGAAAAATTCGGAGTAGGTATTAAAATCCATGGAGAGGAAATAAAAACATTAAGGTTCACCGATGACACTGTAAGTCTGCTACAGACAGCAAAGGACTTGGAAGAGCAGTTGAACGGAATGGACAGTGTCTTGAAAGGAGGATATAAGATGAACATCAACAAAAGCAAAACGAAGATAATGGAATGTAGTCGAATTAAGTCGGGTGTTTCTGAGGGAATTAGATTAGGAAAGGAGACACTTAAAGTAGTAAAGGAGTTTTGCTACTTGGGGAGCAAAATAACTGATTATGGTCGAAGTTGAGAGGATATAAAATGTAAACTGGCAATGGCAAGGAAAGCGTTTCTGAAGAAGAGAAATTTGTTAACATCGAGTATAGATTTAAGCGTCAGGAAGTCGTTTCTGAAAGTATTTGTATGGAGTATAGCCATCAACGGAAGTGAAACATGGAGGATCAATAGTTTGGACAAGAAGAGAATAGAAGCTTTCGAAATGTGGTGCTACAGAAGAATGCTGAAGATTAGATGGGTAGACCACATAACTAATGAGGGGGTATTGAATAGAAATGGGGAGAAGAGGATTTTGTGGCACAACTTGACTAGAAGAAGGGATCGGTTGGCAGGACATGTTCTGAGGCATCAGAGGATCACCAATTTAGCATTGGAGGGCAGTGTGAAGGGTAAAAATCGTAGAGGGAGACCAAGCGATGAATACACTAAGCAGATTCAAAAGGATGTAGACTGCAGTACGTACTGGGAGATGAAGCAGCTTGCATAGGATAGAGTAGCCTGGAGACCTGCATCAAACCAGTCTCAGGACTGAAGACCACAACAGCAACAACAACAAGCGTATGTGACATACAGGGTGGTCAGAAACAGTCTGAATAGGTTGCAAGCATGTTACAGAGCAGGTTGTGCAGAGAAATAATTGTTGTGAAAAGAGAACTAGATACGTTGGACCGTCTCTGAGTTACTGAGTATCGAAGTTAATCAATCAGATCGCCACGCGCACGAATTCAAGCAGCCTGACAGGAACAGTGTCGCCAAACTTGTTCTTCGTTTGCATTCCTAAAACTGAACAAACTTAGCTTTTTCTAACGTAGCTTATATTTATCACATACGAAAGAGGCACATTTTTACTGGTAATGAGCGTCTGAACAAGTCGTAACTCACGGACCGACATATATCTGTGAAATCCCGCTCTTTTGCGCTTTCAAGTGCTTGAATTAGCGCTCTTAACGAACAGATTGGATAACTTCATTGCTAATTAAGTGGGAAACGGCGCAAGGAATCGAATTTTGCTATTAACAATTACTTCTCGGCAGAGCCTACACTGCAATAACCTACAAACATTTCAGACTGTTCCTGACCATCGTGTATATTGCGTAAATATGTGTCTTATTCTCTGCTGTCTCACACATTACGATTTCAGAGAGGAAGTTAAATTTATCTATTGTATCCAGTCAGGTGGCTTGATATTAGGTCTCGAAACACGTAGAGCTGATTCTCGGGACCAGATTGACACACTGAGCATTGAAAAGAGAAACACAGTACACTTCACGCTTTTCCATGTCAACTAAATACAGGTAACAAACGCCAGCAGGTCGTTTTCTAACATTTTACGTTGCTCCTTCTCAGCCAGACTACCACCCTCAGTGATGGTGTGGAATCCTATTCTCACGGTATTTTATACCAACAGTAAATCATATACCCGACAGGTTTGGTAGAAACTTCTACAGAGGTTCGTGTGTTATGCTTCGATGTCACCTCCTTTCCATTCCCTTGCCTATAGCATGTAGGAAGGTGTTATTCTCAAAGTACTTCCTTACTGACTGCAACCAGTAAACCTAGATTCTGCAAAAAATGTAAATCTATAGAAGTTTGAATCTTCTGATTACTTTAACAATGAGTTAATGTATTAGATATTTCACGCTAAGAATTAAAGATATTTTGTATAATCTGCGTTCCATTTTAGGAGAACCTAGTTTTTTACGAAACGCCCTCAGACTTCAAAAGCAATGTAATAATTCCGATTTCAAAGAAAGCAGTTGCTGACAGTTTTGAAAATTACCGAGTTATAAGTTTAATAGGTCTTGGTTGTAAAATACTATCACGAATTCCTTACAGAAAAATCGAAAAACTGATGGAAGCCGACCTCGGGAAAGATCGATTTGGATTTCGGAGAAATGTGGGAACACGCGAGGCAATACTCACCCTTAATCATATCTTCGAAGGTAGTTGTACGAAAGGCAAAGCTACGTTTATGGCATCTGAATACTTGGAGAAGGATTTAGACACTATTGACTGGAATACTCGAAGCAAAGGCTGTTTACAACTTGTACAGAAACCGGACAGCAGTGGCTTGAAAGGGTAGCAGTGATTGCGGAGGGAGTGAGACAGAGTTGTAATCTATCTCCGATGTTACTAAATCTGTACATTGAACAAGCAGTAAAGAAAATTAAAAAAAAAATTGGAGTAGGAATTGAAGTCCAGGGGAAATACACAAAAACTTTGACGTTTGCTGATAACATTGTAAATCTGTCAGATACAGTAAAAAACTTAGGAGAGGATTTAAGCGGAATGGACAATGTCTTGAAAGGAAGACGTAAGATGAACATCAACAATGGCAAAACAAAATTAAAAAGAATGTAGTAGAATTAAATAAGGTGACACTTAAAGTAGTAGATGAGTTTTCCTAATTGGGCAGCAGTAGAGAGGATGTAAAATGTAGACGGACAATGGCTAGAAAAGGATTTCTGAAGAAGAGGAATTGATTAACGTCGAATATATACACTCCTGGAAATTGAAATAAGAACACCGTGAATTCATTGTCCCAGGAAGGGGAAACTTTATTGACACATTCCTGGGGTCAGATACATCACATGATCACACTGACAGAACCACAGGCACATAGACACAGGCAACAGAGCATGCACAATGTCGGCACTAGTACAGTGTCTTCAGCGATGAGAGTCGCTTCTGCCTTGGTGCCAATGATGGTCGTATGCGTGTTTGGCGCCGTGCAGGTGAGCGCCACAATCAGGACTGCATACGACCGAGGCACACAGGGCCAACACCCGGCATCATGGTGTGGGGAGCGATCTCCTACACTGGCCGTACACCATTGGTGATCGTCGAGGGGACACTCAATAGTGCACGGTACATCCAAACCGTCATCGAACCCATCGTTCTACCATTCCTAGACCGGCAAGGGAACTTGCTGTTCCAACAGGACAATGCACGTCCGCATGTATCCCGTGCCACCCAACGTGCTCTAGAAGGTGTAAGTCAACTACCCTGGCCAGCAAGATCTCCGGATCTGTCCCCCACTGAGCATGTTTGGGACTGGATGAAGCGTCATCTCACGCGGTCTGCACGTCCAGCACGAACGCTGGTCCAACTGCGGCGCCAGGTGGAAATGGCATGGCAAGCCGTTCCACAGGACTACATCCAGCATCTCTACGATCGTCTCCATGGGAGAATAGCAGCCTGCATTGCTGCGAAAGGTGGATATACACTGTACTAGTGCCGACATTGTGCATGCTCTGTTGCCTGTGTCTATGTGCCTGTGGTTCTGTCAGTGTGATCATGTGATGTATCTGACCCCAGGAATGTGTCAATAAAGTTTCCCCTTCCTGGGACAATGAATTCACGGTGTTCTTATTTCAATTTCCAGGAGTGTATATATATCCGCGGTGCGGACGGCTAAGGGAACGCCTGATCAAGTCGGCTCTCCTGACTAGCCACTGGGCTAGTAATGCACCACTTTAAGTCATTGAATAAATCATAGCTTCTTTTGCTGATGGCCGATGAAGCTCTCAATTTAAATGTACATTCAGCACACAGGTAAGTAATCATAATAAAAGTTTGACTTGGGTATGTTAAATATTTTGGGCGAGAGAATTAATTTAATTACACTGCACGCAGTAGACGAGCTCTGAACTTGCCCTTTTGAGATACGCTATCGCTATAGTTTTATAGTTATTCAAATGAAACTTCTCACATCTTTATGATTATAGCGGATCTCCAATCTACTTAAATATAAACATCCTAGCCTTATTTATTAGCCTACTTAATCTATCTTGCTTCCTTAATTTTTAAGACAAAAACCAGAAAATCATGAATTTCAACTAAAATCTTAATTTGTGAGATCCAGAGTACTGTTTCTATTAAATAATTATGAAAAAGGAATCTAAATATAAATTTTTAATTCTCTAGCTCTTTCCTGTTGCGCCAATGATTTTTACAGAAAAACGTCCAAATTTCGAAAATGGTTAAAGTTATTGAAATGACATTCAACACATGTTAATTTAGTATTACTCCTGACATGCTAGAAACATTTTAGGTTATTTATTTGATTTTTAAAGTATTGCGCAACCTTTATGACGTCAGAGCTAGTTACAGCGGACTGGCTGGCACACAGTGGAAAGACTGATGTGAGTTTACTACGGCGTGAGTAGGCTGCTTCCCTACACACTGCACGGGATTAGGGAGACAAGAAATTTGTGGCATAACTTGACCGAAAGGAGGGTCTGGTTGATAAGACACATTGAGACATCAGAGGATCACCAAATTAGTATTGGGGAGAACTTGGGGCCGGGGGTGGGGGTGGGGTAAAAATGGTAGAGGCATCTCAAATGCTTCTGCTCTTTCCTGGTCCGATACTCCCACAATCCAAGTCTCATTGTCGTACAAAGCTGTGCTGCAAACGGACGTTCTTAGAAATTTCTTCCTCAGAACAAGACCTGTGTTTCATACTAGGAGACTTCGCTTGGCCAGGAATGACCTTTCTGCCAGTTCTAGTCTACTTTTTCTTTCTCCTCGCTACGTCCGTTGTGAGTTCTTTTGCCGCCTAGGTAGCAGAATTCACTAACTTCATTTAGCTTGTGATCATCGGCTATGATAGGTTTCTCACTGTTCTTATTTCTGCTGCATCTCATTGCTTTCGTCTCACTTCGATTAATTCTCAGTCCACATTCTGTAATCGTTTACACTGTTCATCCTATTCAACAGATCTTGTAAGTTTGGGTCCACTTTCACTGAGGATAACAATCTCATCAGCGTATCTTTCCACTGATATCCTTAATTCCACTCTTGAACTTTTTTTATTACTGTCATCGAACCATTCTTTTCTGTCATTACTTCTTCGATGTATAGACTGTACAGTAGGGGCGAAAGATTACATCCCTGTCTTACATCCTTTTTAATCCATGCACTTCGTTCTTGGTTTTCCACTCTTATTGTTCCCTCTTGGTTACTGTACATGACCTGTCTTTCCCAATAGCTTACTCCTATTTTTCTTGGGCTTTCGAACATCTCGCTCCATTTTATTGTCGAATGCTTTTTCTAGGTCGACAGATACGACGAACGTGTCTTGATTTTTCTTCAAGCTTGCTTCCTTTATCAAAAGCAACGTCAGAACTGCCGCTCTGGTTCATACCTTTGCTAAAGCCAAAATAATCCTCATGTAACAGATCCTCTATTCTATTTTCCTTTCTCTTTTGTCAGCAAGTTGGATGCTTGACCAGTTAAGCTGATTTTGCGACTGTTCTTGCATCTGTCGGCTCTTGCAGTCTTGGGAATTGTGTTGGTAATGTTTTACCGAAAGTCTCATGGCATATCGCCAGTCTCACACATTCTGCAAACCAACGTAAGTGGTCGTTTTGTTGTCTCTTCCCCAAAAAGAGTGTAGAAATTGTGATGCAATGTTATCGATTCCTTCCGCCTTATTCGATTTTAAATCTTGAGAAGCTCTTCCAAATTCTAATACTGGATCCCCTATCTCTTCCCCATCGACTCCTGTTTCTTCTTTCATCAGGTCATCATAAAGGCCTACAGTGGCCTTCAATGGACTGTTCTCAGAAAACAAGAAAATTACAGAAAGCATGATCGTTACAGAAAACGAGCTCAAGGGCGGTTTCTCAGAGGCGTGCTTTCACTATCTGGAAATAGAGGACCTGGGACGACAGACAGTGTAGACGTTACACGGACCACACCTTTCGCGGACGCCTAGGTTCGTTCTCTTCTCTTTGTCTGCGTGGGTTACATGCCCTTAGGGGTTACTTCTTATGATGGCACTATTTTCTGTGATTCTTAAATTCTTTTTAACGTTTAATATCGCTTCTCAAGTCTTATAATGAAGGGGGTGATCCTCACCAATCCAAGAAATATCTAGTTCTCCATTAAGATCAGACAGTAGTAGAGAAAAATAGGTGCCAATATTCTATATACCATGGATGTTCTGCCAGAGAAACTAGGCAATGTTTTCCTCTCCAGTCATAATACAACGATTTGGAGCTTCACGAAAAAGCTCAAAAATGCTCAGTTCGTCATGTTGATCCGTTGTTTCTGCCGTGACCGCCAGAAGCATACTTAGAGGGGACACAGGACGTCCATGCACCAGACGACGGTATAAGTGGACGCAAGGCTTCACTTACTACGTCAACAATTATTTCGAGAGATCGATATCAACGATGTGACTCAAGTAAGCATGAGGACGTATTTTCAGTCACCGCCCAGAAGAGATTAAGTCATCGTTCACTGGATTCAGGACTAGGCAAGTGTTCACAGATGGATCAGTTCGACTGAACATTTAGTGGAACTTTGTAGCAGCCTTCTGAAAATATCATGATTTAATCAGATATTCTGTATTTTAAAATTCTGAAAAAAAAATTATTTTCGTAATGAAGTTTTCTACCAGATGCCATAAACTTTTAAAATTTTCGGTTATACTTAACTCGTAATTTCAAGTCTCATTAGGAGATGCAACTTTACGCAATGAATGTCATATTCAGTATTTCCAGGTTTACATATTAAAATCCGTTTAATTATTATGTTATACGTAAAGGTCAATAATTATTTGTGTGGTCGCAAAAGACTCCCCCACTTCCCTTGGTAGAAAGCGTTATTGGACGTACCTTGGTATTTCTAAGAGTGTACTAAAAGATGTTTTCGAGTACTGGATCCTGCTTACACATCAGTACCTCATCAAAAAGGCTGTTGTTAAAATAAGACAGTAACAATTAATTTTTTTTTTTTTACATTTTTTGGGTAGCCACAGAGTGTCCCCCTTGGTATTACACGCTACTCGATATACGTTGGTATTGGGAGGGTTAATGCATCAATGTTAATTGTTATTAATATTAGTTACCTCTGTAGTTTTGCCGTAGTGTCCCTAAGCCTATTGGGCCCAATAACGACGCAGTAGAATTCCTACGTGCAAGCAAGAACCCTCAAGAACAGAAACTGCTTTCGGTGGTCGAGGTTCTCTTCCCGCCACACCTATACGGCAAGTGTATTTACTGAAGCGGTCTGCCTTGCCGTGTTGGACAGTGAAAACTGGTCACTCAACAGATGCCTGAAAAACTGTGCATTACTCACTAAAACATTTTTCCTTCGGAGAGTATCGGTTTCGATTAGAATGTTTCGACGTCTGTTCTCCTTTGAATTTTCATTCAGCTTCCGATTTTTCTTTCCGTTTCTTATTAGCTTTTTCTGCACGCAAAGAATTGTAGTAAGTTGTGTCCCTGCTTCGTGCCTATCACAGAAGCACTTCCACAATCATTGTTCACCCTTAGGTGTTGTTAGGCGGTAAGCAGCCCACGCGGTTTCGATTCCCGCGTGTCTCACCCCTCCAAACCCATCCTCTTCCCGCCTGCCTCCTAAAAGCTACCACAAGAGTCCGGAGGTTGTCGTGTCCCGCTTCCTCGTTCGACCCCGTGGCTCGCCTTTTAAAGTTACAACCGCAATAAAATAAATAATTGGAGATAAGGAAACGGGGGTTTGCGAAGCGAAGCGACGGCCGTAATCCAGGATTCTCTTTCGGACTGCCGCATCCGCCTCTGGGCACCCACCCCTCGCAGTCGCTGCCTTCCTGGTCATTGTGTCGGGCGCGTCTTAGCGCCCGCGATATATAGCACCTATACATCGTCCTTTGTATGACACGGGATCCTTATTACCACTTCATTCCCTTTCTCTTACTTCCTTGCATTATAACTTTGCACATATATTTAACTACATTTTAGCTCTCCTACCTCTGAGCAGCGCCAGTTGGCTTCCCTTCTAGAGCCAGTTCTCCCTCCCTCCGTCTACCTCCCCCTCTACCCTCCGCATCTTCCGTGTACCCCCCTTTCCCCACCCTACCCCTCCTCCTATTTCCCCTATTCACTGACTGCGGCGAGAACGCCACGGCAGTACCGCACAACACAGGCGCGCGCACACACACACACACACACACACACACACACACGGAGAGCGAAGCCGGAACCTATAATACAAGGAGCGCGGCGACTCCATTCCATTGTTCACAATATCCAGATACATAACAACGGAGGAACAATCTTACATCACAATAATAAACTTGGGAGAGGAAGCGAGAGACTTGAAGGCGAGGGGAGGAATTTAGGGGAAGGGAGGAGGGCGAAGATTGAGGGCGGGAGTAGAAGGCGGCAGTGGGAGGCACGGACGCGTATCCTGCCCCAGAAGCGGCGGAAGCAGCGCGCTAAGAACCGAGATCCAGAAGTGCTTGTTTGAATGATATATATTTGTGCGACTTTTTATTCACTGCTCGACGAAGCGATGTCGTGACATTTTTTTGTGTTTAGAGAGCTGCGACTACAGGAGAAGAGGTATGGGGTCCGGTGATGACAACGGGTTGCCCCGCTGCGAAGGATGGAGGCGGCGCTACCGGGACACCCCTTGCTCCGACTCTGCAGATACGGAACCGGAAGTTGTAAAACGGTGCCCAACTGCGTCTGAGATAATGCGGAGCAACTCGGCCGGCGTCTTGGCGGATCAGTGCTAAGAAAATTCACCCCCACCCCCGTCTCCTTCCCCACCTAACTCGCCCCCTCTCCTTCCGCCCCTACCTCGCTGTCACCACCCCCAACCCCACCCCTCTGCCAGGCAGCCAGCCCTGGCAGGCGGACTTTCCGTTGCCACTCGGCCACCTACTGCGCCTCTACAGTTTAACCCTACCGCAAAACCACTCCAGGCTTGACGGTGTGGGAGCTGTTTATGAATATTCGCGTCTCCGGAGACCGTAGGAGTGTCCGACACACGCTTACGAATACACACACACACACACACACACACACACACACACACACTCACTCGCTCTGCCGTTTACTTTTTTTTCACCTACCTCTGTTTCTCTGTCTCCAACGTACGTACCACTCCACCCCACACTTTATTTATTTTTCATTTTTTTTTAGAAAAAAATGGGGGAGCAAAAGTAAGTGGCATGTTAATTACCCTTAGAGCTGTGAGAAGCGAAGCAGCAACAAAACATTTTGTATAATTCAGCAATTATGACGTGTGGCGGCGAGGAAAGGGCGAAAGCACAGGGCGGAAGCTGGCGACAACTGTGGCGGCAAATGGCTGGAGGGAGGCCGCCCCCTGGAAAAGTCTCACAGCTCCTGCGTCCGGTCACTGCTGCTTGTTTCATTCGGATATGACTTTTGAGAATCAGACCCGAGTGACAGCCAGGCGTACTGTCTGGATGATTTATCATGGGAATATTGTTAAAAGACGATTAGTACACATCTACACACGAGGTGCATTCAAGTTCTAAGGCCTCCGATTTTTTTTCTCCGGACTGGAAAGAGATAGAAACATGCGCATTGTTTTAAAATGAGGCCGCGTTCATTGTCAATACGTCCCAGAGATGGCAGCACCGTATGGCAGATGGAATTTTACCGCCAGCGGCGAGAATGAGAACTGTTATAAATATTTAAAATGGCGACGTTTTCCTTACTTGAACAGCGTGCAATCATTCGTTTTCTGAATTTGCGTGGTGTGCAACCAATTGAAATTCATCGACAGTTGAAGGAAACATGTGGTGATGGATTTATGGATGTGTCGAAAGTGCATTCGTGGGTGTGACAGTTTAATGAACGCAGAACATCGTGTGACAACAAACTGAAACAACCTCGGGCTTGCACAAGCCGGTCTTACAACATGATCGAGAAAGTGGAGAGAATTGTTTTGGGGGATCGCCGAATGACTGTTGAACAGATCGCTTCCAGAGTTGGCATTTCTGTGGGTTCTCTGCACACAATCCCGCATGACGACCTGAAAATGCGAAAAGTATCATCCAGGTGGGTGCCACGAATGCTGACGGACGACCACATGGCTGCCTGTGTGGCATGTTGCCAAGCAATGTTGATGCGCAACGACAGCATGAATGGGACTTTCTTTTCGTCGGTTGTGACAATGGATGAGACGTGGATGCCATTTTTCAATCCAGAAACAAAGCGCCAGTCAGCTCAATGGAAGCACACAGATTCACCGCCACCAAAAAAATTTCGGGAAACCGCCAGTGGTGAAAAAATGATGGTGTCCATGTTCTGGGACAGCGAGGGCGTAATCCTTACCAATTGCGTTCCAAAGGGCACTACGGTAACAGGTGCATCCTACGAAAATGTTTTGAAGAACAAATTCCTTTCTGCACTGCAACAAAAACGTCCGGGAAGGGCTGCGTGTGTGCTGTTTCACCAAGACAACGCATCCGCACATCGAGCTAACGTTACGCAACAGTTTCTTCGTGATAACAACTTTGAAGTGATTCCTCATGCTCCCTACTCACCTGACCTGGCTCCTAGTGACTTTTTGCTTTTTCCAACAATGAAAGACACTCTCCGTGGCCGCACATTCACCAGCCGTGCTGCTATTGCCTCAGCGATTTTCCAGTGATCAAAACAGACTCCTAAAGAAGCCTTCACCGCTGCCATGGAATCATGACGTCAGCGTTGTGAAAAATGTGTACGTCTGCAGGGCGATTACGTCGAGAAGTAACGCCAGTTTCATCGATTTCGAGTGAGTAGTTAATTAGAAAAAAAACTGGAGGCCTTAGAACTTGAATGCACCTCGTACATAATCCACAAGCCACTGTGTTGTCTATGGCGTCTAGCACCTTAGCATTAGATCAATATTTATGGAACGTTACACAGATATTTAACGTAATTCTCATTTTTTGTTCCATTCGAGCTGCACATTCATAGTTAGATTACATGTTTCGATCACTGGATCATCTTCAGGTCTTTGTAGTTCTGTTAGTAAACTGTCTTGTCTATTGAAAACCACCTACAGTATCAGAGTACTCAGTCATCGAAACATGTAATCCAATTAAAAATGTTTAAATTGTGTCGTCACTTCCCTCCTTCACTCGCCGGGAGGAGACGCGACATCTGAACGATGTTCGTCCCCGTCGGTATGACGTGGAACACCACCTGCAACTCTCGTAAGAACACAAACTCCTCGCGTGGTTTAGAAATATTCTGTTACCTGTCCGCTACAGCCTTCTCAGCTGGTGCGAACTGGTTAACTGCAATCGTTTATTTTTACTTTTATGCTCAGTTAGTTCCGTGATGAAATGAAATCTTGATTCTTGATTTCACCATTACGGTCGTTTTTCACTTCATACATAGCGAGGATGAAATTTTGCTTTCTACTATTCCTTTGCTATGCCGTTGCTACGTCAAGTTATTAACAACGGTCCGACCTAACTCCAGAGATAACTTATGTTGGAGTAATTTTTTTTATACGCCGTAATACTGGTTTAAACTAATCACTTTTCACTGTCCATTATTCAGGTACTCACTTAGTCACTTAAAATGTTTATAAAGTCAATCAACTTGCATTAATACACATTGTATTGCCGTTTAATGAGTTAGGCGACACGTAAGATTTGTCTTTTGACTCAGATTTTATTGTTCTTTCTATAATTAATTGCTTGTCCCTACAACAGACGCACACCGATATGTCATCAAAGATTAACTTCTGTTCAGTTCAGTAATCGTGACGCTTACGACAACTCTTGACTACTCGGCGTACTTGTCTTTCTTCGTGTCTTCGTTTTATTGTGTCCTACCCAAGACTACGAATTGCTTTCTGTCGTTGATCCACTGCTCTCAAGGTTTGTAACTGTTCATCAGTACGAGGGCTAAGTCAGATAAACCAATATCACTCAATTGAAGTCTAACACTCGTCTTACTATACCGTCGCGTTGAGACCGGTAAAGATTAACTTTCATCAGTCGAATGACTGAGCAATACTTGAGTCTCTACCTCATGAATTATCAAACTTCCAAAACTGAAACAATATAATAGCGTTTGCGTCCAGACAATTATCGCAAAAGTACTCTAGAGCGACTCAAGAGCAACTAACTAACTGAACATTTCCACATCCGAGTTGCATTGTAGTCGCATTGAATTTCCTTTTCGATGCGGCTACAACTCTCTTCCATGGTAAATGTTATCTTTGACTGAATTACTTTCCTGGATTTAACCTTCGTTCATATGATTTTGAATTTATTCCTTAGATGTTTGATAAAGAATCTATGATAATCTTTTCCTTTTATCTCCTCTTTTTCTATTCTGTTCTCAGTAACTGAATGATATAGGTGTTAATCAAAATATTACCAGTGTAGATTTTATCGTCAATAGTTTCCGTCACTGTCAAGATGACTCACTTCCCTATTTTAAGTTTCCACGAAGTCTGTTAATTGGGGTTTTCTGTCCTTGTGAGGTTACAAAATGAGATGTAACATTAAATGAGAATCCCATGTCGGCTATAAGTAATTTCCATAAATGTTCATCGTTACGTTGTTGTTGTGGCCTTCAGTCTGGAAACTATTCTGATGCTAGACTATCTTTGTTTTTGAATAATTATTGCAACATACCTCAATTTGAAGCTTAATACTGCATTTACGCTTCGCCCTCCCTTTAAAATTTTAGCCCGCCACTCCACACACACAATTCACAATTTTTTCCCCTCAGTCCTGATGCGGCCCACCACGAAATTCTCTCCTGTGGACAACCTTTCCACCTCTGAGTAGGCATTTCAATTCATATCCTCAGTTATTCGGTATATGTAGTCCAGTCTCTGTCTTCATCTACACGTTTTACCCTCTATAGTTCCCTCCAGCATCATGGAAATTATTCCCTCATCTCTTGCACATGTATCATCCTGTCTCATCTTCTTGTCAGCCTTTACTTATATTCCTTTGCCTCGCCGATTACGTGGAAAACATGCTCATTGCTTATATTATCACTCTATCTATTTTTCAATAGTCTTCTGTAGTGGCACCTCTCAAATGCTTTCCTGTATCATTTTCCCCATAGTCCAAGTTTCACTACCATACACTGCTACAAACGTACATTCTCAGAAATTTCTTCCTCAAATTGAGGCATATGTTTGATACTAGCAGATTTCTCTTCAGCAGGAATGCTCTCTTTGCCAGTACCAGTCTGCCTTTTATGTTCTTCTTGCTTGGTCCATCCCTCTAACACTGAAGATAGTTCTTTGATGTCTTAGAATGTGTTGTATCAACCGATATCTTCTTTTAGTCAGATTTTGCCATAAATTTCCCCATCTTCAGTACCTCCTCATTAATAATTTGAACTACCCACCTTATCTTCATAACTTTTCTCTAACAGCATTTTTCAAAAATTTCTACTCCTTTCTCGTCCAAACAGCTTGTTGTTCACGCATCACCTCTGTACATATACCTTCAGAACAAAGCCTATCACTTAAATTTGTGTTTGATGCTGACAAATTACTCCTTTTTCAGAAACGCTTTTCTTGCCATTACTAGCCTGCATTTTAGTGTCTTATTTCCTAATATAATTTTCTTAGCTTTGTCTGATTTCCTTCGACTACATTCCATTAACCTTTTTTTTTTACTTTTTTCGATATTTGTCTTATAATTTCTTTTTAAAACACTGTCCATTCCTTTTAACTGTTCTTCCAACTTCTTCTGCATGCTTGTCAAAATTCCAATGTCATCAGCAAACCTCAGTGTTTTTGTTTCTTTTGCCTGAACTTTAATTTCATTTTTAGATTTCACTTTGGTTTCCTTTGCTGCTCGCTGCAATTACAGACTGAACAGACAGGCTATAGGCCATAACTATGTCTCCCTCTTCATTCAACCAGTACTTCCCTTTCTTGTGAGTCGTCTTTTATAGCTGGAGTCTGCAGTGTGGTTTTAATAAAAATCAAAAATTAACTTTTCTCATTGTATTTTCCCCCTGTACCTTCAAAAATCCGAAGAGTATAGTCTGGCCAACAACGCCAAAAGCTTTCTCCAAATCTGGAAAGGCTACAAGAACAAGTTCAACATTCTTCACCATATCTTCTAAGGAAAGTCGTACAGCTAGTACTGCCTCGCGTGTACTTCCATTTATCCTAAAACTGAAATGATTTTCACCGACGTCGGCTTCTACCAGATTCTGTGGACAGTTCATGTCTCTATTTTGCAAACATGACTTATCAAACTGATGGTTCTATAGTGTTCACACTTGTCAACACATGCCATCTTTGCAATTGGAATTATTTTTTATACTACTCACGAAATCTTCATGACGTAACGTATGTTAAATGATCAAACATTCATTCAATTCAGATACACAAAGATGGGAACCGTTGTTGGAGAGTGATATACATACACAGTTGGTGGTAGTATTGGGTACACGAGGTACGAAAGGGCAGTGCGTTGGCAGGCCTGTTATTTGTACTCAGTTGATACATGAGAAAAAGTTTCCGACCCGATCATGGTCCCACGATGTGAATTAACAGACTTTGAACGCGGAATAGTAGTTGTATCTCGACGCATGGGACATTCCATTTCGGAAATCATTAGGGAATTCAATATTCTGATATCAACAGTGTCAGGAGTGTGTCGAGAACGACAAATTTCGGACATTACCCTTCACCACAGAAAACGCAGTGGCCGACGACTTCCGCTAAACGACAGAGAGCAACGGCGTTTGCGTAGAGTTTTCAGTGCTAACAGACATGCAACACTGCCTGAACTAAGGGCAGAAGTCAAAGTGGAACACATGAGTAACGCATATGTTAGGACAGTGCTGCGATATGTGACTTTAATGGGCTAAGCTAACAGCGCTTCTCCTGAGCTCGAGACCATATCGTTTGGACATTAGACGACTGGAAAACTGGGTCTGGTCCGTTGAGGCCCGTTTTCACTTGGTAAGAGCTGATGGTAGGGCTGGATTGTGGCGCGGACCTGTCAACGCCATCGACCCAAGGCACTGTGCGAGCTAATGTTGGCTCCATAATGGTGTGGGCTGTGCTTATACGGAATGGACTAGGTCCTATCGTCAAAATGTGTAACACCCCAACTGTCACTTATCTGGTTTTGGCGTGTGTTCACCCCAGCTAATTGACTAACAGAGAGTGCAAAACTACCGCAATGTCGGATAATGCAAAGAAAGTAATGGTGCCCTGTGTCTCCTGATTGAACTGCGGTGGCAGTGTTGACATTAATTGTTTCAGAATTGATCCCTTTTAATTAAAAAGGGGTGCACATTGATGTTATATTCAGCTATTGAACACCAGACGCAAATGTTGAACATAAAATTAATTAAGAAAATGACTTGGGATTTCAACTACTTGATTGAAAACAGATGCAGTCGATTAGCACAAACTTATTTTAACTCACGACTTTCAATCATCACATTACATGACTCTCCTAACAGGCAGTGGTAATAAATTGCGTTTGCGTGGAGTAAAGCGCGATAAATCGAAAGTAATTCCTATCGACTGACCCAGGCGGAATGCGAAGTGCGAGAAGAATTCTACAATACACGGCCCATGAAACCCTCGTAGAAACTTTGCCGACGTGGTCCAACAAATTAATCAGTGGCCTAACTCAAGCCGAAGCGGGCGCAATATCACCGAATTCAGCGTGGCGGGGCGGCGTCGTTGTGCGGACGTCGGCCGACCTAGTGGTGCTGCAAGGCTGCGCTCGTCTATTCAGTCCTAGCTATCTTGCTCAGTACATAGCTGAACGAAAACTTTCTATCTCTGAGCTCAATCGTTCCGTTTGCTAAGTCCTAAACTGCAGAGATGCTCACTCACTCTCAGGCAAGCTGAGTAAAGAACGCCACGTCCGCACTCTAGGCAAGCTGGGAACAGAAGACTTCTACAGACACTTGTGCCAGTCCGCTCTTCGCCTCGGTTTGCACTCCAGCAAAATCACTTACTCCAATTGCAGCACAAGTCGCGTTAATTATGTGTCGCTTCCCAGTGCCGACCAATGCCTGCTCTGGGAAGTGAACAAATTCCCACAAAATTTCCATTCCTCTCAACTTCTCCTATTTAGCTCCTTCCAGTCTACCCATTAAGGTTAGCGTCTGCACAAACACCAATTTTTCCGGAATTCTGACTCCCAGGAGAGTACTTCTAATTCCATGGTCCTATGTACCTATTGGAAGCCGGCGTATTTCATTCTGTCGCTCTTCACCTGATTTACTTCAGACTCTGTGGACCGTGAATTCAGTGTGAAGTTGCTATAGTCACGAACACGCATATTTCGGCCTCTGTTGACCACTCCACCGTAACTTTGCACGGTTTTCTCGCATGGTTCACTAAAAATGGGACGACAGACATTTATCAACAGGCATACAAGTTCTCCGTCTGCTTCCCAGTACACCAACGTGGGGTCAATCCCCCCCCCCCCCCCTCACTGTCACTCATCTTAAGGCAGCTGGAGGCTGTGCCCATTACAGCTTTCTCAGAGCCGTCTCACAGCCGTCCTAAGCTGCCTGTTGTCGCTTCCCTTTGCCGCTCCCCAGCCCGGCCACAGTCAACTCTGAATATTTCCTTGGGATAAACTAGCCTCCAATAAATCGACGCGCTTCCACAATGTTTTCATGTCACGTGAATTACTTTAAAACCATCACCCAACATTAATTATTCCAATACGTCCATACTATACCCTCTACAAGATGCATTGTGCCTTGTCAGTCACTTTTGTTCAGCCTTACTGTTCACTCAACGTGAGTTTGGTGATCTTTAATGACTTCATGTAAGGGGAATAGTTATTGCCATCTTACAAATGAACCAATCATTGACAGGAAACGGCTATTTTCGTTTTAAGCAAAAACGGTGGAATTTTTAGGGTGGCAAAGCGTCGTATCAGAAGGCCTGGACAGTTAGAACGAATGGTTTAGCTGTCCAGGCTACCCGAAATGAGTTCCATCGAATATTTATGGGACATAATCAAGAGATCAGTTAAAGCACAAAATCTTGCACCTTTAACCCTTTCGCAATTATGGCTACTGTAGAGGTAGCATTGCTCAGTATTTCTTCAGGGGACTTCCATCTACGTGTTGAGTCCACACCACGTTGAGCTGCCGCACAACGCCGGGTGAAAGGAAGGCCGACATAACAGTAGGAGGTATCCCAGTGAGTGATGTCCATCATCTACATTAACATGAAGTGTTCCCATGCCCTCCATGCAAATGATTCCACTTCTCTGAGAGTTGGACGGTACAATGACATTAGTGTGACCTCTTGCCAGAAGCCTGAGCAAACATATTTTCAGCACGGACAGCCGTGAGATGTGCAAGGACGAGAGTCATTGATATTATGGAAGGTACTGATGGGGAAGTGGAGCCATGTCGGCTAGAGTGCAGTGGCTTCTCAGCTGACGTTTCATCGCACAGATAGCCCGACTGAACTGGCTCCATCTATTCTCGATTGGTTTTAAATCCTGTAGTTCGGTGGCCAGGGGCTAGGGTAAACTCATTCTGGTGCTCTTCGAACCTCGCACTTACAATGCGAGCTACGAGCTGGTGACATGTTGCAACGCTTGTGAAACTGTGTTTAGAGGTGGACATGGTCACCATGGGTAGATGTATACTTGTGTTGATCCATTGTGTCTTCCAGAATGCGCATATCACCGAGAGAATGCCACGGAAACATTTCCCAGGTCATAAATTCCCTCCCCCGGCCTGGACCTCTCTGACGATTGATGCAGGGCTGTACATGGCAACGGCCAATGGCCGTGGGGCATAAAACGTGATTCTTCTGGAAAGACCGCCTGTCGCCATTCGGTGGACGTCCAGTTGCGATATTTATGTGCAAATTTCATTATTCGTCGCCCAGGTGATAGCCCGTTGATTCATCTGGGAGGTCGGTTGCTCAACAGCTGCGCGTCTTTTCGCCCGTACACGTATCCGCAGTCGCCGTTCACACCTGTCTTCTGTGGCCACTGGGACACCACAGTTGCAACGGCGCAAATTTGCCATGCACGGTACACTTTAACTACGGCAACTCGCAAACAGTTTAAAAACTTAGGCATTTCCAAAATGCTCCCACCCTGGGCCCCGAAAGCCAATGGTTACGCCCTTTTGGACGTCAAATAAATCGCGCCGGCTGCTGTGGCCTAGCGGTTTTACGCGCTTCAGTCCGGAACGGCGCTACTGCTACGGTCGCAGGTTCGAATCCTGCATCGGGCGTGGATGTGTGTGATGCCCTTAGGTTGGTTAGGTTTAAGCATTTCGAAGTCTTGGGGACTGATGACCTCAGACGTCAAGTCCCATAGTGCTCAGATCCATTTGAACCATTTTCATAAATCGCTCTGTTTCCTCATTCGACAACGAATCCAGTGTTCTCCTCGTCCACGCGACACACTTTAGATATTCTCTACTGATAGTGCTGCCGCCTGCCATCCGTGAGTGACCATTAGATCTTTGCACGTTGACGTCAAAGATAGGCGATGGTTAATGTACGCCTTGCCCATAGATCCACTGTGCTTTTGGATACTGTCAGTTCTCCGTAGACATTCTGGAAGCATCTATGAATAGCTACGATGCTCTGATTGTGCGTCAGAAGATACTCAACGATAGCTCTCTGCTTGGAACGCACGTCCGTTGCAGACGCCATTTTGAAGGCTACATATAGTGCCATCACTTACTGGGACTTCATGAAACTATAGGGGCAGAAGCGGGAATATAGCGCGATGTCTCACAATAAATTCCGCATTTTTTTCAACCGATCTGGACCGAGAAAAAAATGTGTTGCATTGTTTAGTGAATGCCTATCGTATTTCAAGGGTGCAACAGCAGAAAATGAAAAATAACAATTTCATAGATGGCAATAACAGAAGAAATGTCGAAAAAAATCCCACAGAACCTGAAGTATTGCAATTCTCCTTGAGATAAATGAAAAAGCAAAGAAAAAAGTGCTATTGGGCTGTGGTATTTTCCCATCATTTATACACCACTGGCAGATTTTAGATGTAAACAGATTTTCTTCTGCAGGATTACCTCCTTTCACTTAGATCTGAATGTAATAGAACTAATTACGAAAACAGCGAAAGTATATCAGTAATTAGCAACTATGAATCTTCCACTGAAAGCTTAGGAGCAACTGACATAAAGCTAGCCGCATAAAGTAGGATTTCAAAGAAACATCGCCGTCATGATGCTATTAGCAAATAAATTCAGAATAAGTGAATATAGCGAGTTTAATTTTCGTCTTCTTAGTATTGTTCTTTGCCTGTACTTCAAGGGTGCATTTATGCTGCCACATCGATGCTCGCCGGCAAGACACGAGGACGAGGAAACAAGCCCATCGCGTTTTACCAGCCACTGTAAACTGCATCACCGCTGTCGTCCCACTGACCGGTACGACCCTCGCCAGGCGATGATACCAGTCTAAGGATAATGCTGATACATGGTGAAACAACGTTCTGGTGAGTAGTTTGCAGGTTTAAATCACCTCGCGGTATGACCATGCGGTGCATTCGACCTGCGGTCGCCGCACGGTGGCGCTGGCAGCAGTCCACATACGCAGAGGTGTGTTGGCGCATGTCAGAGTACGGTGCAGCGAATAAGTGTGCAGACGTTTTAAGACGTGCTAATGGTGACTGTGTGCTGAAAACGGCTCAAAGAACACACATTGATGACGTTATGAGGCGTAGAATACTAGGGCGACTGGAGGCTGGTCAAACACAGCAGGTCATAGCACGGGCCCTCCTTGGCCACAAAGTGTGATCTCAAGATTATGGCAACGATTCCAGAAGACAGGAAAAGTGTCCAGGCGCTATAGTACGGGACGTCCACAGTGTACAACACCACAAGAAGACTGATATATCACCATCAGTGCCCGCAGACGCCACGGAGTACTGCAGGTAGCCTTGCTTGGGATCTTATAGCAGCCACTGGAACAGATGTCTCCAGACACACAGTCTACAGACGACTAGACAGATATGGTGAATTCGCCCGGAGGCCTGCAAGGTGCATTCCACTGACCACTGATCACAGGAGAGACCGTAAAGCCTGGTTTAAAAAACACAGTACATGGTCATTGGAACAGTTTTCCCCTCTTATGTTCACGGACGAGTCCAGGTATAGTCTGAACAGTGATTCTCGCCGGGTTTTCATCTGGTGTGAACCAGGACCCAGACACCAACCCCTTAATGTCCTTGAAAGGGACCTGTATGGAAGTTGTGGTTTGCTGGAGTGGGGTGGGATTATGATTGGTGCACGTACACCTCTGCATGTCTTTGACAGAGGAACTGTAACAGATCAGATGTATCGGGACGTCATTTTGCACGAGTATGTCCGCCTTTTCAGGGGTGCAGTGGACCCCTCCTTCCTCCTGATGGATGATAACGCACGGCCCCACCGAGCTACCATTGTGGAGGAGTACCTTGAAACAGAAGATATCTGGCGAATGGAGTGGCCTGCCTGTTCTGCAGACCTAAACCCCATCGAGCACGTCTGGGATGCTCTCGGTCGACGTGTCGCTGCACGGCTTCAAACCCCTACGACACTTCAGGAGCTCCGACAGACACAGGTTCAAGAATTGACGGCGATACCCGAGCAGCTGTTCGATCGCCTGATCCAGAGTATGCTAACCCGTTGTGCGGCCTGTGTATGTGTACATGGTGATCATATCCCATACTGATGTCGCGGTACTGCGCAGGAAACGGTGGCGTTTTGTAGCACATGTGTTTCGGGACGATTTTCTCAACTTGTCACCAATACCGTGGACTTACAGATCCGTATCGTGTGTGTTTCCTATGTGCCTATGCTATTAGCGCCGGTTTTGGGTAGTTCCACGTTTTGTGGCACCACATTCTGCAATTATCCTTAATTTATGAGCTGAGTGTAGTTTATGTTTCACGCTGCGACCAGTCCTGAAACTTGAGCTGTTACTGGCTGCATCAGTGTCACTCCAGAAGCTTCTGTAGCCATGCGAACAGCTGCAGGGTAATTACTCTTAGTGAGTAGTGAGGCTATAGTGTAAATGAACAAGGCTTCGGGTGAACAGCGAGGGGCGGTATGCCAGCAGCGAGATGCTAGCAGCGTACCCTAAGCATTAGGAATGCCCTGTTTCGTTACAAATACTTTCCTTGATCTTCCTAGACAACTTCTCCCTTCAGGTTTTATGGTCATCATCAAGAATGTGTCATCCACAGCTCGGTAGAAGACTTCTCCAGATTTATATCTTGTGATTCTCAGAGGTTTCGCCTGACTCCTGTTGACTAACATTTTCGTTCAGTTCTGATATGTCTACATGCCTTCTGTATCCAATTTTAAAAATTATCAAGCCATTGCTAATGTAATTATTCATATTTTGTTCACCTACCTGTACGTTACGAGGTTCTTCATTAAAAAAAGTTTGTCTTACATTAGATCATCTTTAGTTAAACATTGAGGGCGTACACGAGCTAAGCCGCTATATTGTGTGTCATGAGTACTTAAATAAAGATTGTTGTTATTAACTAGGTTTCACAATTTTATGAAGCTTTCCAAATATCGTATATGTGGACCTTAATTATTGAAGGAGAGCACAGAATACATGAAGATTTCCATAAAATATTAGCAATCTGTAAGAGAAGTGACATATAAGTGCCTAGCAAAATTGTGTAACATCAGTCATCTTAGACATTACTATCGTCTTTAGGGGCTGTTATTTTTTTTTTTTTTTTCAAACAGTTAATCTGGTACCTGGTCATGAATATATATTAAATTCTAAAATTCCCATAATAATGTGAATCTTTTCATAAGCACTTTTCTTCATCAGTCTTCTGACTTGTTTGATGCGACCTTGCGTGAATTCCTCTCCCGTAACAACCTTTTCATTTCAGAAACTCGCTTCTACTCAACATCATTTTCTTCTAGTATATATTGCAATGATTGATTTTCCCCCATGTTTTTACCACTTATTGCTCTCGCAAGTACCATGGAAGTCATTTCTTGATGTTTTAACAAATGTCTAATCGTCCTGTATATTCTTCTAGTGAATGTTGTACACATGTTGCTGTGTTCACCAGTACTGTGGAGAAACACATGTGAAAGGTTTCGTGTCTGTTTTGATCAGTTTTCTCATAGTCCTTGACTACAACGCTGCACTCCACAATCTCGGAACTACCTTCCTCAAATTAAAACTGATTTGTAATACCAGTAGACATTTCTTCATGAGAATGCCCTATTCCCCTGTGCCAGTCTGCGTTTATGTCCTTCTTACTTCATACAGTTTTTATTTTGCTTCAGTGGTAGCAGAATTCCTTCATTTGTCTATTCGTGTCACCTATGTGTTATCTATTTTCGTGTGCACTTTATCACTAATCACATTTCTACTCCTCCTCCTTACTCACGTACTTTTCCAATTTACTCTCGATACATAGTGTGCTCATTGGACTGTTCATTCCATTCAATAGCCTCCAGCAATTCTTCCTCATTTTCCCAGAGGAAAGGAATGTCATAGAATCTCATTATTGATATCCTTTCACTCTGCATTTAAATCCTACTCCTGAATATTTCTTTCCTTTCCGTCATTGTTTCTTTGATATACAGTTCGAACATAGGCGTGACAGACTGTACTTTTTCTTACACCCCGTCCATTCTGAGCTCTCTGTTCCAGATCTGCCAGTCTTGTTTTTCCCTCTCGGATCTAACACAAACTATATTGTGTCTATCTATTTAGCTTACTTCTGTTTTTCTGAGTATTTCGAACATCTCGCACCATTTTATTTCATCAAACGCTTTTTATATATCGACAAATCTTATTAAAGTATCTTGATTTTTCTTAAGTCTTGCTTGCATTGCTAGGCGTAACGTCAGAACGACATCTCTGGTGCCTTACCTTTCCTGAAATCAAACTGATTGTAATCTAATAGATACTCAGTTTACTTTTCCATTCAACTGCATATTAGTCTTGCCAGCAGTTTGCGTAAATGAGGCGTTAAGCAGATAGTGCGTAAATTCTCGCACTTACCTGTCCCCGCTGTCTTCGTGATTGTATGGATGAAACCTTTATACCGAAAGTCTGGTAGTACGTCTTCAGATTCATGGAGTCCACAAACCAACTTAAATTCTTAGGTGTCACTTTCCACAACGGTTTTAAAATTTCTGGAGGTATGTTCTACATCTACATCTACATGGTTACTCTGCAATTCACACTTAAGTGCCTGGCAGAGGGTTCGTCGAGCAATTTTCATACAACTTCTCTACAATTCCACTCTCGAATGGCTCGTGGTACAGAGAAACATCCAAATCTTTCCGTTCGAGCTCTGATTTCTCTTATTTTATTGTGATGATCATTTCTCCCTCCGTAGGTGGGTCTCAAAAAAAATTTCGCTTTCGTTCTTATTTGATCGTAAATCTTCAGAAGTTCAGTAAAAGTCTGACTCTAGCACTGGATTTCACACTGGGTCTCATATGTCATCCATATCGACTTCCATTTTTTCTGATCACACGTCATCAGGTAAATCCTCCCCTGACAGAGGCCTTCAGTGTACTCTATCCATCTATCTGCTCTTCACTCTGCGTGTAACAGTGGAGATAGTCTAGCACTCTTGAACTGACGCCTTCGCTTTTCATTTCACCGAATGTCGTTCTGACTTTTCTACGTGCTCAATCAGTCCTTATTATGACTATTTCTTTTTCGATTCCTTCATTTTTCCTTCAGCCATAGCACGTTGGCTTCTCTGTATTTCGTATTTATTTCGTTTATAAGCGACACAGTTGTGTATTCCTTAGTTTTCCTAAACATTTTTGTACTTCAGTCTTTTGTCAGTCACTTGTAGTATATCTTCTGTTTCACGTGGTTTCTGTGCAGCTACCTTCTTCATATGTTTGTCTGTCCATATTTCGGTGATTGACCTTCCTAGAGACTGTCATTCCCCTTCAAATTATCTGCCTACTATACTAGTCATTATCGCGCTACAGCCTCAGAGAATTTTAAATATCTCATCGTCTTCAGAACTCAATACTTCAGCATCCCGCTTCTTTGCCGACTGATTCTTTCGGACGGGTCTCTCGAACTTCAGCCTAATCTTCATCATTACTAAATTCTGATTTGAGTATATATACATAAGACCTGCAGATACAGGAAGATTTCTGCTGTATTACATGAATGTATAAATGCAAGACACTCGTTTCGGAATTTCTTTCTGACATACATGTTATCCAGCAGTAATCCTCCTGTACCTGCGTGTCTTTTACAAATATTGCTCTTCCTCTTGCGATTTTTGAACTGTGCATTTGCTGTTATTTTCTGAAATTCATGGCAGTACTCAGTCTTTCTCCTCTCTAATTACTACTATCGAATCTATATTCTCCCATAGCTCTGTCTTCTATTATTTCCCCTACTACAGTGCCCCAATCACCAATGGTTAGGTTATCGTCTTATTTCCTCTGTTTCTTCGTCTTCTGACTGTGATGTCGTCATGTATAGCTAAACTGTTGTTGTTGACGTTGGTTTGCTGTCGATTCTGAGGAGGATAGTGTTATCACTGAACTCTGAACAATAATTCAGTCTGTACACTAAGTTTTTACTAGTAATGAATTCAATTCTCGTTCAGAGTTTTCTGCTGCTGTTGAAACTGCTGATGATATTACTCTGTATTTGCCTGACCAGAGATCCTAGTCTTCTTTCCATTTTACTTGTCTGACACCAGACTGGGTCTTCCCATTTCCTCTTTCAGATTATCTAGCTTCCCTTCTGTATTCAGACTTCTGACATTTCGCGCTCCAACTAGTAGAAGGTTAGCCTTTGGTTCGTTATTCAGTGTTTTTGTTTACTTCCTCCTTGGCAATTCCTTCCCGGAGATCCGAATGAGGTCGTCGGCCACCGGAGATATCACCAAGACATCTTTTCAATTACAGGCCTCAGCTTTCGACAGCCCCCGGTAGCTGAGAGGTCAACGAGACAGTATGTCAATCCTAAGGGCCCGGTTTCGATTCCCGGATGCGCTGGAGATTTTCTCCGCTCAGGGATTGGGTGTCGTGTAGTCATAATCATCATCATTTCATCACCATCGACGCGCAAGTCACCGAAGTGGCGTCAAATCGAAAGACTTGCACCCGGCGATCGATGCACCCTGTGGGAGGCCTTAGTCATACGACGACCTTTGGACACACTTTATGTGCTTTTTATGTAGTGTTTTAGATTCTTCTCCGTTGATTATTATTGCTTCTTCTGCCTTTTAGGGGCACTTACCCACGCAGAGGGCAAGGAGGTGCCCCAACCAAAGTCCACTCCTCTGCCTTTTTTGACAACACCATCGGCAGACCAAAAGTGACCCATTATACCAGAAGTCCTCAGCTTCCATTACTGATATTTTTTATTCAAAATATACTCTGTGGCTGTCATTGAATTCCAGACCCAGGACTACGGTCGCAGGTTCGAATCCTGCCTCGGGCATGGATGTTTGTGATGTCCTTAGGTTAGTTAGGTTTAAGTAGTTCTAAGTTCTAGGGGACTGATGACCACAGATGTTAAGTCCCATAGTGCTCAGAGCCATTTGAACCATTTTGAATCAGACCCAGGATGTTTGATTACTAATCAAAGATGGTATTCCTAGAAAATTATTCCTCTTACCTGAATTCTACAACTTTTTCTTGCTAAGCTATGACTTAGTTTCGTAAAATAATGTAAGAATAATTATGAAGTCACTGTCTTAGAAAATGACAAATTTTTAAGTTTATGTCCCATTCCAAATTTTGTTTCCGAATGAAGTATTTACTATCTCATACATATTTATAAATACTGCTAGTTTCTTTGCTATAATTGTAGTATGTTCATACACTGAAGAGAATACTAACTATTAAGAATATGATATTAAAATCACGACGACCTTTTCAGATTGAAGATCCTGTCGATGAAGTAAAGGAATCGAGGGACGCTAATGCTTTACAATCATTAGATGATGAATTCCCATAAAGTAATTTTAAAATCAACTCCGTATTTGAATAATTTAGGCTAGTGGTGTTACGCTGCAGTTTTGAGAGAAGCTCTAGATTACTTTGTCAGAATCTAATGTTCCCATTACGCGGTTGCTGTGTAAATTGAGTGGTGCCAAATGCCTCGCCACAGACAACTGACTGCTTATTATGGCGTAACATTCGCTGTCACCCGTCCTGAGGTCCATTCAATTCCCCAGGCTATCCAAATGCACTAACACACACCACTACCTTGTAAACAATACAACTGTGAAAGTACTTACATTTATGGGACAGGTGTTTTTTATATACACTTCAGTACTCTCTATCCAGAGAGGACAATAAAAATGTTGATTGGATTGGTAGTGCGTGTACAGAGATTAATAACCGTGGTTACATTCAGTGAGGCTAGGGGAAATAACGTAACAAAGGCCGTGGAAAACAGGGACATTTACCTTTTTAATTGGTTGAAAACATATGCCTAGTTTGCATATGATATTGACACTCCCGAGGTGACAGCTATTTTCATCATTTAGAGAAACTTTATTTTAGCGATTAAGTGAATAAGTGCTCTGCGAAACGGGAGAAAAACAGATGATGACTGCGCGCGTTAAATGGGCTATTGTTACAATGAACGCAATGTTTAATGTACACGACACAATCATTCCTGCGGAATATGATTAATGATAAAGAATTACGTTTTTGTTTGTGATAATTACTTAAACCTCTGTTGTTTACTTAACTGAAACATACAGTGCGTGAAGGAAGGAAGATTAGGGTTTAACGTTCCGTCGACAACGCGGTCGTTACAAACACAACGTAAGCACGAAACATTCCAAGAACGGGAACGAAATAAGGCTTGCCATTTAAAATGAACAATCCCAGCAAGTGCCTGGAGTTATTTAGAGAAATCACAGAATGTCTCAAGGTGGATGGCCGGATGCGGAATTGGATCGCCGACCTTCCGAATGTGAGTCTTGTGCGCTATCCACAGCACCAAATCGCTCGTTGAGCATGATAATGCGTCGTCTGTGCTGAAACACTAGTCTTACTATATTGCGTGGTTTGCACGTTGGAAAACATGTTCTGCTACGGTCGCTTTCTCAGTATATCCAAGGAGGCGGTTACTGTTGTGTTACTTAAATAACCATTTTCCTTGAAAGAGGAGAGTAAAATTTGAGTGTCTCACACATTTTTTGACCCTTGTCCACCATGGTATTAATGGGATCTTTTTCTTGTTTGGGGGACTGTTGGATTTCTTATGGAGGTAGCGATCAGTGTTTGTGGCTTTCCTATACACATTACGGACCAAGATGGATTCGTTGGATTGCTGACGCACCCAGAAAGATGCACTCGTTTGATTTCTGACGCACCCAGAAACTTAAGTTAACCATTGCTTCCTTTCCTCACCACAGATTGAATTTTTGGGGTGAAACTGATGAGATGTAGTGCCTTTTGTTGAAAAATTTCCATAAACAAGTTGGCAACAGCTGAACTAAGAGGACTGCCAATGGTCATTCTGTCAGTTTGATCATAAAAGTTCATTGCGTACTGGAAATAGGTTATACTGAGATAATGTTTAAATAAAGATAAGATATAGATTAGAAAACTGTCGGCTGAATAGAATTGTTCACAGAAATAATCGCAAATAAGGACGCAATGTCAAAACTGACAAGAATATCACTTTGAGTCAAACTCATGCCTTCTAGTTTGTCTATAAAATGTGTTGAAATTTTCACGTAACTGTCAGTTCTACCAATGCATGGTTGCAGCAATGAGGCAAATATTTGGATGGGAGAGCACATGGAACTCATAATAGGTCTCAAAGGAACCTCTTATGTATGCACTTTTTTTAATCCATGTAGCGTAGGTGGATAAGCTTCTTTTCTGAAGAATTTTTCTTATCAAATTTATAAGCGTTACAGGCAACTGAAAAGACCATCTTACTTGTCCCTGGATGATAAGAAACTCTTCTGGAGCAACTGTAAGTGGAACAACCACATAAATAAGTTGAAGACAAAACGGTAACCAAGCTAAGAAATTTTGGGTCAAGCTAGAGGGCGTGAAATTAATCATCGAAAGAATAAGTCTACAAAACACTTGTCCGATCGAGTCTTGAGAACTGCTCATCAGTGTGGATCGATAACCAAGTTGGATTAATAAAGGCGATCGAGAATATCCAACATATATGAAATTTTTAAATTTGACATGTGGAAAGCACAATACATTTCCCTGTGTTCCATTTCAATGTGGCTCAAGGCCGAAATGTCAATAGTGTTTACTCAAAAACAACAGCAACAAAAAATAACATGAATAGTCGAAGGCGAAGGCGACCATCATCATCGGTTTCGCACTCCAACTGCCCAGGTGTGGTTCACGACTTCTCTCCATTTACGTCTGCCAGTGTACTGTTCTTCTCTAGTGACTGCAACCCAGGTGACTTCTCATGTTCCTTCATCTTACTTCCCTTAGTCTAGTCATTTCTTACTTCGTCTTCCTAATGGTCTTCTACCACATCGGAAAAAGAGACTGCCTTGTTGAGCTCCTTCAGTTGTTTCAATAAGAAGTACGACACTCTATGAGTTGGCAACTGTAGTAACCTTCGTATAGCATTTTAACTTTCCAAGTTAGTCTCATGTCCGGTCACGAAAGCTGACAACGGTTAAGAGAGCTGTGTGCTCACCACATCCCCCTTATATGCGCATCTGCTGATGCCAACGGGTTGAGGATAACAGCTGTCAGTAGGTGCCGTTGGGCCCCCTGAGGCCAGTTCCAACTGGATACATTTATCCTGTGGGCATTTTTCTTTCTGATGCTCTCCTTTATAGCCTTCCTTGGAGCAGTATCAATCGCTCTGTCAAGGTCTAAAAACACAGGTGATAACTCTTTACCTTTCTCTCAGTAGTTTTCTAGTAATAGCCTGAGTGCAGTAAAAAGATTTGTAGTTGCGCGGTTATATCTGAATCCGTACTGCTCTTCCTCAAGCTGTGTTTCTATTATTTTCCTTAACCTTCTTCAAGTGTTTTCTTCAAATACTTTCAGACCATGAGACAGTATAGCGACTCCTTTAAAACTGAACATTTTTTTGTGCTTCCTTTCTTGAGAAGAGGTATTAGTATTTTCTTTTCCACCTTTTGGAATTTTCCCAACCATCCATATTGTCCCTATTATTTCCTAGTAGACTTCCAGCTTTGAGCATTCTGCACTGACTACATCATATCCTGTCAATTTTTCTTTGAACATACTACAAAGGTCACTTTCTGGTTCCTTCCATGTTAGTGGACTTTTAATGCCGAAAATGGACATAAAGTATCTTCTCCACCATCGAAAATTTTTCGATGTTTAATATCCGTTGATAAACTGTACTGTACTTCTGATTCAGAATATGTAAGCTTTATTGCAGAAACTATGGTTAATACGTAATGGATGTAACTGTGAATTTATTCCTGAATGTACATAACTGATTGTAACTGTTGTTGTTGTGGTCTTCAGTCCTGAGACTGGTTTGATGCAGTTCTCCATGCTACTCTATCCTGTGCAAGCTTTTTCACCTCTCAGTACTTACTGGAACCTACATCCTTCTGAATCTGCTTAATGTATTCATCTCTTGGTCTCCCTATACGATTTTTACCCTCCACGCTGCCCTCCAATGCTAAATTTGTGATCCCTTGATGCCTCAGAATATGCCCTACCATCCAGTCCCTTCTTCTTGTCAAGTTGTGCCACGAACTCCTCTTCTCCCCTATTCTATTCAATACCTCCTCATTAGTTACGTGATCTACGCATCTAATCTTCAGCATTCTTCTGTAGCACCACATTTCGAAAGCTTCTATTCCCTTCCTGTCCAAACTATTTATCGTCCATGTTTCACTTCCATACATGACTACACTCCATACAAATACTTTCAGAAACGACTTCCTGACACTTAAATCTATACTCGATTTGGTATTTTGAGTATTAACTTCATTCAACTAAGGTAACGTAAAAATTCACTGACAATACTAATAACCAAAGATACAGTGCAGATTAAGAAGTGGCAATTTCATTAGTTCTATATTTAGGTTATCGAGTGACTTCTGCTGGTTTGGTATGTGTTTTATTGTTCTTATATTAAAAGTAAAATCAGTTGCTTATTCGCTTAAAGTAAATTTAATTCAGTCTTTCAATAATCTAAATTTCCACCTTTTCCTAAATTTTGCGTTACGTTACACTGAGGTTACTAAAAGCCATTTTTCACATAAAAAAGTTTAAGTTAGAGCCAGTCATTTATTTAACCAGCAGCTTAATTTAACTTTACTTACAAAATTTAGTATTTCAGAATAAGTAACTGCAATTTAGTGCTTTATGATTCATTTATTTTCTTGTGAACTGTTATGTTGAGGAAATGCGTGACAGCCTTCTGTTAGCACGCCAATGATTATTTGCTTAATTTTCTTTGCCATTATCTTTCTTAAGATTTTGGATATTCATTGCCCTAGTTGGCTGGCGACTGTTTAATTATCCCCTTTTCAGCTAATCCGTGTCTTTTGTATTGTCAATATTTTTTATTAAATATTACGTGGTACCCTTTTCCTCTGAGGCGCCTTGCCGGTGTTCTCCCGACTCCGCCTCCGGAGGTTCGATTCCTCTCTCGGGCATGGGCGTGTGTGTTGTACTTGGTGTAAGATAGTTTAAGTTAGATTAAGTAATGTGTAAGCATAGGGACCGATGACCTCAGCAGTTTGGTCCCGTAGGAAATTACCACCACCACCACCAACACCACCATTTCCTCCCTGTGTGTTTCGTAAGCGATTGCTCTATATTCCACCCATTACAAAATTATCATCAGTAGTTAGATTAGGTTTTGAAGAGATTCTTCCTTCACAAGGGTCTGTTGTACACTTTCCAACTACTAACACGTATTATGTTCCTTCGACAAAGAGCGCCTTACTTGCTATAAAATTTCATTAGGTATATGCGATCACGGTCAATTATATCGCTATCCAGTAGGCCGAATGGGAAGGGGAGGTTACAGACTCTCTTGATCAGGGCTATCATTACCGCTGCAGCTAACCTCTGTTGTTACAACAATGCGGTAGTCTTAGTACTTTTAATTTAATTTCGTTTATTGCCTATTTAAAGACCTGCTGATTAATATTTTGAAAGCACATCATACTTTTAGTTTCACATGAAATACTACGTTGTTCCATATTACTAGCAAAAATTGCTTTGAGCAGTGAAAGCAAGTGTAATTACACTGAAAAGAAGTAATTAAATTAGGTGAAGAAAACGTAGGGTTTGTGTAAAATAATAAGTGTTAGTAATTTAGAAGAAAATAGAAAGACAGGAAAGGGACTATCTGCACATTTTCTTTTACTCGTTTTTCTTTCCGCTGTGCTGCTGTATAGGTGTTCAAATAGAATTTCATGATCGTTATTTCTGTCTCTTCCTTGACTATGTTGCCATCTGGTTTTTCTATTGCTGTTAGGTGTTCATTATCTGTTCTTATGTATCGTATTGTTCGGTGCAGTAGTTTAGAATGAACTTCGCTGTTTCTATCAAGGGTACGTGGGTATGTATCCAAGTCTTCTGTTATTTTGCTAGACCACAATTCTTTTCGGTCTTAACAATCAACTGTAATTTATTTACTCTAGATTTATTTCATTTACTACCCTTTCGCAATTCCGTATCTTTGATTTTCTTGTCTTCATTCTTCTCTTTTGTATCAATCTTCACCCTATCGTTCCACAACAAAGTTTATTTGACCTTTATTTTACTGTTATTTTTTCCACGAACTCCTACTACACCTCTAACGACACATTCTTTCAATCTACTCCGCTCAGTATTTCTTCCTTGTAACATATGTGATGGTAACTCATTGTTCACATTATTTACTTATGTAACTCATCAAGCGACCATAGAGGTCATTTAAAAAAGAGCAAAAGATCTTGCTGAAAACCCAAGGAAATTCTGGTCTTACGTAAAATCGGTAAGCGGGTAAAAGCCTTCCATCCAGTCACTCACTGATCAGTCTGGCCTGGCAGCGGAAGAGAGAAAAAGGAAAGGTGAAATTTTAAATTTAGCATTTGAGAAAGCTTTCACGCAGGAGGATCGTAAAAACATACCGCCGTTTCAGTCTCGTACAGATTCCCGTATGGAGGACATAGTGATAGACATCCCTGGGGTTATGAAGCAGCTGAATGGGTTGAAAATAAATAAATCGCCAGGTCCTGATGGGATTCCAACTCGGCTTTACAGAGAGTACTCTACTGCATTGGCTCCTTACTTAGCTTGCATTTATCGCGAATCTCTTGCCCAACGTAAAGTCCCGAGCGACTGGAGAAAAGCGCAGGTGACGCCTATATATAAGAAGGGTAGAAGGACGGATCCTCAAAATTACAGACCAATATTCTTAACATCGGTGTGTTGCAGGATTCTCGAACATATTCTCAGTTCGATTATAATGAATTTCCTTGAGACACAGAAGTTGCTGTCCATGCATTAGCACAGCTTTAGAAAGCATCGCTCCTGCGAAACGCAACTCGCCCTTTTCTCACATGATATCTTGCGAACCATGGATGAAGGGTATCAGACGGGTGCCATATTCCTTGACTTCCGGAAAGCGTTTGACTCGGTGCCCCACTGCAAACTCCTAACTAAGGTACGAGCATATGGGATTGGTTCCCAAGTATGTGAGTAGCTCGAAGACGTATTAAGCAATAGAACCCAGTACGTTGTCCTCGATGGTGAGTGTTCATCGGAGGTGAGGGTACCATCTGGAGTGCCCCAGGGAAGTGTGGTAGGTCCGCTGTTGTTTTCTATCTACATAAATGATCTTTTGGATAGGGTGGATAGCAATATACGACTATTTGTTTAAATAAAACCGTAAACTAGTGAAAAACTGTGACTTCTAGGGGGTACGGGAAGGTGTGGTCGCTGGGTGACTGTAGGAGGATACAAGATGACTTGGACAGGATTTGTGATTAGTGTAAAGAATGACAGCTAACTCTAAATATAGACAAATGTAAATTAATGCAGATGAATAGGAAAAAAGAATCCTGTAATGTTTGAATACTCCATTAGTAGCGTAGCGCTTGACACAGTCACGTCGAGCAACGCCCATGTCCCTTAACGAGTTGACAAATTTCCTCTCCATAAGTTTCGGCGGGATGACATTGCAGGCAGTCTTTGTGACAGTTACTTGAACTTGCTCTTCAGAGTCAAATCGGTTCGAGCCGAGCAACTTTTTCCCGCGTACATCAAGAGGGGGAGATCACTTGAGTCAATTATGAGCAGTCAGGCGGACGTTTAAAACCGTCCTATTGGAATTGACACAACAATCCTTGTGTTTTCCGAGCATCTTTGTACAGAAAACACGATACATATAGTCAAGAGACCTCATCGCTCTTTTTAAAAGGCTCTTCCAAGTTTCCTTAATATTGGTTTGGTCATAAAAAGTGGCCTTTAACTGCCCCACAGCCAAAAATGTAGAGTATTCAAGGTGGGTGAACTGGTAGGTCATATTTGATCACAGCTTCAACCATCCCAGCGGCCACGAAACGTTGTGCTTAGGTACTATCAAACGATTCTATAAAATGGCGTGGCGCACCATCGTGAATAGACCACTTTGCCGTTGCCTTTTTGCAAGAGTAACAATCTAGAGTAGCGCTGGTAATTCCTCACAGAGAAACGTGATACACACAGCACTTGTTAATCCGTTTGTTAAAGGCTACGGGCCAACGTATATGTCGTCGATAATTCCTGCACATACATAGTTACTGAAGCCATCCTAATGCCGCATCTCCATAACTGGTCGAGGATTTCCATCCACCAAAACATGGGTACCGCGGTAATCTAGTCTAGACTATCTCCTTGTGAATTATTGCCGATTCTGTAAATACACACATCAAAAAATGTTTTGCATCACCCCGGCCCCTAGAACTTTTGAAGACACACATCGTCAGGTGGCTTGCGGAATATGGATGTAGATGTAGATGTTGACTATGAATATTGCATCATAGACATAGTCTCATTGACTGTTCAGAGATGTCACTAAACCCACCCAAAGATTTAAACAACCATACATGAGCAGCGCCTATTAGACGGTGGGGGTACGACAGCCAATCAGTTCCGGTCATTCCACCGGGAAGGAGGCATAAGGCTCGTACTGTCTGCAGTTCAACCATGCCTGGACGATCAATATCGCGGTTCGATCGCGTTCGCATTGTTACTTTGTGCAAGGAAGGGCTCTCAAGAAGGGAAATGTCCAGGCGTCTCGGAGTGAACCAAAGCGATATTGTTCGGAAATGGAGGAAATACAGAGAGGCAGGAACTATCGATGACATGGTTCGGTCAGGCCGCCCAAGGGCTGCTGCTGCAGTGGATGATACCTACGAATTATGGGTCGGAGGAACCCTGACAGCAACGCCGCCATGTTAAATAATGTTTCTCGTGCAGCCACAGGACGTCGTGTTACGACTCAAACTGTGCGCAACAGGTTGCATGATGCGCAACTTCACTCCCGTCGTCCATGGCGAGGTCCATCTTTGCAACCGCGACACCATCCAGCGCGGTGCAGATGGGGCCAACAATATGCCGATTACACCGCTCAGGATTGGCATCACGTTCTCTTCACCGACGACTGTCGCATATGCCTTCAACTAGACAACCTTCGGAGACGTGTTTCGCGTTTCCCAGTCGGACTGAACGCCTTTGACACACCGTCCAGCAAGCCCAGAAAGTGGAGATTCTCTGCTGTTTTGGGGTGGCAATATGTGGGGCCGACGTACGCTGCTGGTGGGCATGGAAGGCGCCGTAATGGCTGTACGATACGTGAATGCCATCCTCCGTCCGATAGTGCAACGATATCGGCAGCATACTGACGCGGCAATCGTCTCATGGACGGCAATTCGCGCCCCCTTCGTGCACATCTTGTGAATGACTTCCTTCAGGATAACGACATCGCTCGACTAGAGCGGCCAGTGTGTTGTCCAGAAATGAACCGTATCTAAGATGCCTGGGATAGATTGAAAAGGGTTGTTTATGGACGACGTGACCCACCAACCACTCTGAGGGATGTACACCGAATCGGCGATGAGGAGTGGGACAATCTGGACCAACAGTTCCTTTATGAACTTGTGGATAGTATGCTACGATGAATACAGGCAAGCATCAATGCAAGAGGATGTGCTACTGGGTATTAGAGGTACCAGTGTGTACAGCAGTCTGGATCACCACCTCTGAAGGTCTTGTTGTATCGTGGTACAACATGCAATGTGTGGTTTTCATGAGCAATGAAAAGGGCAGAAATGAAGTTTATGTTGATCTCTAGTGCCATTTTCTGTACAGTTCCGGAACTCTCGGAACCGAGGTGTGTATTTCATGACATCGAACAACAAAATTCGGTTGTGAATTTTAAAATTTTCCCGGCGAATTGACTGTTCAAACAAATTTCGGTCTTGCAGCCCGTCGTCGTTCAATACTTCGCACGATATTTCAACTGGGCACCTGCCAGCCATCTTCAGGTGAGCCGTCGCAGACCACATTTTTTCAACCGAAATTGGCCGAGAAAATATGAGTTGCTTCGCTATCTGAACGCCCCTCATGCTTTTGTGTGTTCAGTTAAGGGATAAAAGGGACTTTCCTCTAGATTTCTCCAACAGTACTTCCTGCAGGAATACGTGGCACTTTCTTTTTAACAGCCTGCCTATACTATCGCAGCGATCCCGCCCCTCGGCCACGGTCGTAGCACTGCAGAGCCGCACTGCTCCGTAACGCACTCCTCTGGCGGCATCCGCTGCCGCCGTCTTGAAGTCGTAAGCCGGAATCACCCCGCGTAGCGCAGTGTTGCAGCAGCGGCAGGCGCTCGTAGCGTTCACCCGCTCCTGGAATCGAGCCCCGGAAGCGCGCAGTCCCGGAAGGGCGGGCCGTGAGGGCGCGCAGTCCAGATAGCGGGCCGCCCGAGATATCGCCGCGGCTTTCCTGTCGCAGGGGCGGGCGGACGCGTCTTCGGTAGATAAGCCTCTCCGGAGACGCCTCCCCCCCCCCCCCCCAACCCCGCCAAACCACTGGGCAACGGCGGTGTCAATCACTTGCCGCCTCCACTAGCTCCTTCGTCCGGAATAATAGTATCCGCAGTTTCCAGACCACATCATCTTTAGTCCTGCATTTGCGCTAGAACTACTGTTCGTGCAATATTGTTCCATTATGTCTTTGCAGTAGTTCACCATCTACATCTATACTCCGATGTGAAGTGGGACAAGCACGTAATGGCAATTGTGGGGAAGGCGGATAGTCATCTTCGGTTCATTGGTAGAATTTGGGGAAGATGTGGTTCATCTATAAAGGAGACCGCTTATAAAACACTAATACGATCTATTCTTGAGTACTGCCCCCCACCTGCCCCTCGCTGGGTACGCCATTTAATAAGAAATGCTGCATGTTTTCTCGGATTGTGCAAGTGCATTCTTGTATTTAAAATGTTTATTAGAAGCAGTTTTTCACTGGTTTTCTGTTTTATTTAATAAGATGTGCTGTATGTTGTCTCGAGTCCTTGTTTACTGAGACTGGTATGACCTGCCCCCCCCCTCCCCCCCTAGTTCAGATTCTGGGTACACCCTTGTTATGGGATATGATAAACATCTATACCTGAATGGTAACTATGCAAAGAAATAATACTAATTTGCTTTAACTCTACTTAATAGTATTTATCTCGTCGTAAGGGGTGCACTGTTATTCATGACTTCACAATTTCATTTTAGAGCCTTTTGTTTTAGGGGTGTTACGCCGTCGGACAAGCACATTTGTCTGCCTAAGATTTCGTTTTCCAATGCTGGGCTCCCCATAAATGGCTACAACGACTCAGAAGGCGGTTACAATCTCAAACAAGCTTTATGAGCATTTTTGAGAATGTAACAGCTCTTCTAGGATCGCTGAATCGTTATAACCTCTGACGATGTCTCCAGCTTTAGGAGACAAAACCTTAGTGACAGAATTATAACTTCGACCACTTTTCAATGTCCATAAAATAAAAATGACTGTAAACAAAAACATTGGTTGCGAGAGCTTTCACTGTATGACACAATTAATTTTGTTTTAATTTTTTGGCCGGATGCACCTCCTGTAGCTGCAGTCGTCAGTTAACCACAGGAAGTGGCACGCGCCATCTGTCTGAACTGTGCCCGCTTTGTTCGGTACATTATGGTATTTTGACTATTTGAGTATCATATTTTCTGAGGCGGAGACTGAGGAGCAGCTCAGTATTTGCCCAAACGACCGCGGAAAACCACCCAAAAACCCAAACACTGACATCTGTATCACACCAACGGCCGTTAATCCACAGTTAATGAGATTCACATCCCTGTCCCGCAAGCTAGCGCGCAGTACGATTAGCTGCACTAAACGGCAAAGAAACCACTTCCCTGTTGCCTCAAAAATCACTCGTAGTTACCGCCAACTCTTCTACTAAGTACTGTAGTTTAAAGGGAAGCGTGTGCGGTCTCCAAGTCTTATACTGAGTACCTATACTGAGCACACCAGTGACAAGACTCAATCAATACCTTCACTGTGCGATAACAGCAGTGAAGTGACTGATGACAGAGCCACTAAAGCATAATTACTAAACACTGTTTTTCGAAACTCCTTCACCAAAGAAATCGAAGTAAATATTCCGGAATTCCAATCAAGAACAACTGCCAAAATGAGAAACATAGAAGTAGATAACCTCGATTTAACAAAGCAGCCTAAATCACTTAATGAATGCAAGGCCTCCGGTCTAGATTGAATACGTCAGGTTCCTGTCAGAGTATGCTGATACAATAGCTCCATATTTAGCAATTATATACACCACTCGCACACAGAATGATCCGTACCTAAAGACTGCAAAATTGTTCAAGTCACAGCAATACCCAAAAATGGAAATAGAAGTAATCTGCTGAATTACAGGACCATATCACTAGCGTCGATCTGAAATAGGACTTTGGAATATATACTATATTCGAACATTATGAAGTATCTCGAAGAAAACGATGTCTTGACACATAGTCAGCACGGATTCAGAAAATATCGTTATTGCGAAACACAACTAGCTCATGCAATAATGAGTGCTATCGACAGTGGATGTCAGTCTGATTCCATATTTTTAGATTTTCAGAAGACTATCGACACCGTTCCTCACAAGCGTCTTGTAAACAAACTGCCTGCGTATGGAATGTCACCTCAGTTGTGCGACTACATTCGTGATTTCCTGTCCGAAAGGTCACAGTTTTTAGTAATAGACAGAAAGTCATGGAGTAAAACAGAAGTAATATCCGGCATTCCCCAAGGAAGTGTTATTGGCCCTCTATTGTTCCTGATCTATATTAACGACATAGGAGACAATCTGAGTAGCCGTCATAGATTGTTTGCAGATGATACTGTCATTTACCGTCTTGTAAAGTCATCAGATGACCAAAACGAATTGTAAAGTAATTTAGATAAGATATCTGTACGGTACGAAAAGTGGCAATTGACCATGAATAAAGTAAAGTGTGAAGTTATTCATATGAGTAATAAAGAAATTCACTAAATGTCGATTACGCACAGAAATCTAAAGGCTGTAAATTGAACTAAATACTTAGGGATTACAATTAAAATAATCTAAATTGAAACGATCACATAGATAATGTTGTGGGTAGAGCAATCCAAAGACTGCGATTAATTGGCAGAACACTTACAAGGTACAGCAGGTCTACTAAATAGACTGCTTACACCACGCGTGTCCGCCCTATTCTGGAGTATTGCTGTGCGGTGTGGGATCCACATCACCTAGGATTGACGGATGCCATCGAAAAAGTATAAAGAAGGACAGCTCGTTTTTTTATTATAGTGAAGTATGAGAGATAGTGCCACAGACATGATACGTGAATTGGAGTAGAAATCACTAAAACAAAGGCGTTTTTCGTTGGGACGGGATCTTCTTATGAAATTTCAATCACCAGTTTTCTCCTCCGATTGCGAAAACATTCTGTTGGCCCCCACCTACATAGGGAGAAATGATCATGACGATAAAATAAGAGAAATCAGGGCTCGTTTTTCCCTCGCGCCTTTCGAGAGTGGAACGGTGGAACGACAGCTTGAAGGTTGTTCATTGAACCCTCTACCAGGCACTTTATTGTGAATAGCAGAGTAATCATGTAGCTGTAGATGTCGATGTAGAGTATAGTTGAAGGCGAAGCATGTCCAGCAAAGTACGTAACTAGCCAAATCACAGTGCATTTAATATATCTCTGTCAATAGTGCAGTTGACTCTAATTATATTATCAGCACATTCTCCTGTAAATCACACAGATGGACTATTGTATTCGCACCGCGCTTATACGCGTTGTTCATCCAAAATACGCGGAAGTGTGAGTCCTTCACAGTGTTACTCACAGTTCGTATTTTGTTATAACTGCTATTCTTTCCCGCTGAGAGTAAGCTGTTGCTTTTTCTTTCAGCCCTATCAGAGACTAAAAGAAATTTCTCACGTATTTGGAAGCAGATAAATTATGCTACTTTAAAAATAACGCTTACCTTCATAGAATAACGCAGGTTTACTGAGAGAAGTTAGCCGCTCTTGCGCCGTGATGAACTTTCGTAGCTTTCCTGCAGAACGCAGAGCTAATTTTTCATCTTAAATGATACGACAAACGCCTGATTTTTGCAACCTGCGTTCGCAATTAATTTTTCAGTGTATTACAATCTCTGCCTTCACCTTAAATTTTTACCCTTTATAGCTCCCTCTCGTATCATGTAAGCTATTCCCTAATGTCTTGACACATGTTCTATAATGCTGTCCCTTCTCTATATCAATGCTTTTCCATGTGTTCCTTTCTAAACAGATTCTGTTCAGAATGTCCACATTCCTTACCTTAGTAGTCCACCTAATTTTCAACGAGCTTCTGTGGTACAGCATTACAAACGTTCGATCTGCTACGTTTTCAGTTTTCCTACAGACCACGATTAACTATCATGAACGCTGTGCTTCAAATGTATGTTCTCAGAAATTTCTTCCTTAAGATGATGTTCGATACCATCAGGGGTACCTTGGCAAGGAATCACTACGTCTCTTCGTTTTTGTGTCTTCCTTGCTTCGTCTGAGATGTGTTATTTTGCTTCTAAGGTGGCAGAATTCCTTCACTTCGTCGTTAGCTATTTTATATTATTTATAGCCTAATTTTATTTTATTTAGAAGCTAATGGAAGGCATCATCCGGAAAGCCCTTGCATTTTAACTACTGTGCTTGTCCGTTGTAAATAAGCGGTTGTGTTCTTCCTTGGTTTTTCATATTTAACGTTCTGCTATGTATGTGTGGTATTCTGCCTTACGGAAGGTCTTGTCATGGGTTAAGCCTCTTCCGCTTTTGTCTGTCCATAGCCAATCTTTTCATTTCTGAATATTTGCCTCCTTTGATATTGTCCAGCATTTGATATCTTCTTTTTCCGCTTCCCCTTGTTCCGTCCACCATTCCTCCTTTTCCTTCCTTCAATAAACAGTCCCTCCTCAGACAATGTCCAATCCAGTTATGTTTTCTCTTCTTGATGACATTCGCCATGTTCCTTTCTTCTCCAACTCTTCTTAATACTTCTTCATTCCTTACTCGGTCTTCCCACTTCACTTTTTCCATTCTTCTCCATGTCCACGTCTCTGGTGTCTCCAATCTTCTTTCATCTTCATTCCTCAATGTCCAGGTCTCCGCACCATATAGTGCAACGCTCCAGATGTAGCATTTGGCAAGTTTTTTCCTCAGATCTTTGTTTAGTGGTCCACAAAGTAATTTCTGTTTCCACTTGAATCCTTCTTTTGCCATTCCAATTCTTTTCCTAATTTCTGTTGAGCAATACATATCATCCATTAGTACACTTTCCAAGTAATTGAAGTATTCACTTGCTCTATTTCCTCTCCCCATATTTTCACACGGCATTTTCTCCAGTTTCCTTCAGTTACCATGCTTTTCGTTTTCTTCTTGTTAATCTTAATTCGATATTCGACTAATTTTGTGTTTAGATCATCTAACATTTGTTCCATCTCTCTTGCACTCTCTGCCATCACAACCACGTCGTCTACAAATCTTATAAGTTCACTCTCCAAGCCCCTATAGAAACTCCTATCCTTCTATCAAAACTTTCACTAATAATTTCCTCCACATATATATTGAACAGTGATGGTGATAAACAAGAACCTTGTCTTACACCTCTTCCCAGTTCAATTTCTTTACTCATCACACCTCCCATTCTTACTCTGGCTCTCTGGTTCAAATATAAATTTCTAATTAGCTGTCTATCCCTCCAGTGAACTCCATGTTTCCTTAAGATTTCCATCAGTTTGTCCCATCTGACACAGTCAAAAGCCTTATCAAGAAAAATGAACACAACGTACACCTTCCGTTTCTTCTCCATGTACCTCTCCCCTATCACTCTCAGTAGCCCAATGACATCTCTAGTTCCCACTCCTCGCCTGAAACCAAATTGTTCATCTCCCATTACGCACTTCAGTTTTCCATATAGTCTTCTGTTGAGCGTCCTCAGAAAGACTTTTTCTGCATGCAATATCAGGCCCACTGTTCTATGTTCCTCACACTTTTTGCTGTTCTTGTTCTTTTCTATAGGTATTAAGATACTTTCTGTAAAGTCCTTTGGCAATTTTCCTCTCATGTATATTTGATTACACAGTTCAGTCAACTCCCTTTTCCCTTCTTTGTTCAACGTCACCTTAAAAAAAGTAACGTTTCCACTCCAGTGGCTCGGTGTTTAAAGTGCCCTAGAAACTGGGGAACACTGAATTTAGTTTCAGATGCAGGCACTAACAAATTCAGCGATGTCTAATTAAAATCTGCAGTGTCAGCTAATTACCTTGCCAAAATGATTTTATTGCTTCAAGACCAGAAACAGCTTCCCCCCCCCCCCCTCGCTCTCTCTCTATTTCTTTTTTTTTTTTTTCACGCGCACGCTGTGACACAGTCAGAGCAGAAATGAGTCTTTATCCCGTTTAATTTGTTTGTGAACGAAAATATTTTACGATCTCGTACTGGAGTCAGTTGCGCAGATAAAAGTAAACAGAGGTACCAGATCGATCGAAACAGCAACGCAGAAAAAGTACAAAGACGTTACTGACGCGAAATCAAGTTGACTCCCTTATGCCCCTCCCGTACCCCCTCACATCACGCCACATCCTGTCACCCAGGGATGGTGACGTCACACTGAGATTGTACAAGGCAGACAAATTCTCTACAAATGTTTTCTCAGTTCACACAGACGCAGTTTTTCGGCTGCTGACTACCGCGCCTGCAGTTCGCCGACCCCGCGTCGCCCCAGACCGTGCAGCGCAGTCGGGCGTGGCTACCCGGGAGCTAGGGCGCAGGCGGTGGCTCTGGCGGTAATTGAGTGCAGCACCTGAGCTGTTATCTTTGCCAACAGCGGCTCTGCGGTGACCGGCGGCTGGCCATCGACCAGATCTGATTCCCTACCCTGGCGCCGACGAGGGGTGGCCGCTTCAAAGGCGACCCGGCCGACCAGATCCGTCCCGGCCTGGGCAGGCCCGCACGTCGCTCCAGAAATCACAAAGCGGCCGTCAGCTGCGCCGCCCCCAGCTCTCCCAACTGCCGCTGCCGCCTCCGAGCAGTGCGGGGGCCGCTCCATCGGCGGCACGCGGCTTCGATACACGACGGCCCGTCCAACGGATCTAATTGTTTGCTCCGACAACACGCAGAGCCACGGCCAACAGCCCTTCCCAGCTCGTTGCATACGTTACTGTTCTGTATTGCTCCGAAAGAAAGCTACATGTACCGTTACACCGATGTGACGAAACTCATGGGATAGCGATGTACCTTGCGAGGTGACGAGGCTAGCAGTGTATTTAACACTAAATTCTTCTCGAATCTTCATATGGAAATGATGCTCTAAGCCCCCCTTTTCTATCTCCGACTTTTGCTGTTGCACATGGATTAAGAAGAAACGCAAACTGACTGTAATCGACCATGCAAGTGGAGTAGAATAGAGTTTGGCACCTGCAATAATTTAATTGGATAGAAATTAATTACATAAAGAAAAGTTTCATTAATGTAGTGAGAAATGAAAGGGTTGTTCTACTGATTAACAGAATGAAAGTTCTGTCCAAAATAACAATTTGATTTACTATGACTAAACACAAAATAGTAAACAAAACACATGAAACCTTTACAATACATCAAATTGGATACTCAAATAAATGCTGTGAAGGTGAGGTTGTCCATAAACTAGATTGTGACATTTATGACCAAGTGGTACGTGGAGCCAGTTCCTTGCAACTCAAATCTTACGAGAAACACCCAGCCTTCCCAACATTAATTGCTGCTATAGTAGTGAGAACTCAGGCAATGAACATCCAAGACAGAACCACATAAGAAAAGACGGGAACAGGCGTGCTCTGCTGAGCTCTGATTATCACAGAGCAAATTCCCTAATCTGCCGGTGCTGCGGACATACATTACCAAGCTGTCTTCTTAACTGCAAGGACACGATCTGGCGTACCGGAAGCGATGGCTGGTTGCTTCGACGTCCCGTCGTGGTGATGATAATGTTGCGAGTATAGCCCGAAACAAATTATCCTGGTCTGGTTGTTCCAGACTAATGACTTCCTATCAATACAAATGCGCCTCTAAGGGAGACGAAGAAGGCTCACCATACAATCACTGACGGTACAGTGATTGACTTTAACAAGCGAAGTCACACAGTAACTCCGATACAGTCAACTTTAGCCAAAACTGCTCAAGATGGACAAAATAGGCCGCTTGTACGCAGAACACTCAATTGCCAACTGTACTCGGAAAGTTGCGTTGAAGTCGAAACTTCAGCAACTTCATCAAACAGTTACAATTAAATGAAAGTACATTAGACAGCCAACGGAAGGCAGGGTGTCCAGAGCAGCGAGAGCTCAGTCTTGTAACCTACCCCGACCGAAAGGCGAGAGCCGACTCTCTCAAGAGCACCCATACAAGCCGAGCACAGAACATTCCCGCCCCCACGACAGTGGCTGTGGTTAAACGTTCCAATCAGCAACTCGAAAACCGGCGGAAAATTCCACTCTATTGCCGACACACTACAATTCCATCAATGGAGATACTTGGCGCCAATTTCTGCGCCGATTGCGCTACGTCACGGAGCTATCCCGTGAGCAAGCCAATCACAGTTATGATTTTGCAGAAAATGCTGGAATTTGCCCGCCAAGACTGCCTGGGAACACGAGTCATTCCCACACCTCGCTGGTAGCCTGCCAGAAAGTGTTTTCACTAAGTTTCTGCGAAGTAACGGAATCTCTAGCCCAGACGCTCCGTCAGCCCCTGTGGGGCGAGTTGCCCCCGCTCTTATGACAATGTCGGCGTCTGTAAAGCATCCACTCGAGTCCCTCCCACCCGTCGGCTTAACCCTTTCAAGATCAGCAGAGCCCGCCTGTCACCGGACCACCTAGGTGACGAGAGACGCTTCGTGGGAAGCCCGCTTGTTAAGGAATAGCAAATTTTCACTGCATGCAAATAGAGAGGAAAATCTAATTGTAAGACAGAAATATGAGAGGGGTCTCATGCCACCTCTCAACGTATATACAAAAAGCGGTTGTAACATGTACGCAAGGTATAAAGGGGTAGTGTATTGGCGAAGCTGTCTTTTGTGCTCAGGTGATTCACGTGAAAAAGGTTCTGAAGTGCTTATGGCTGCACAACAGGGATGGCAGTTGGAGCTAGAGGCATGAGACATTTTGGAAATCCACAGCGTCAAGAATATAGCGATAATACCAAATTTCAGGAATTACAGTTCACCACGTACAACACAGGAGCCGACGGCCTTTACTTAACGACTGAGAGACACAGAGTTTGCGTAGAGTTGTCAGTACTGACATACAATCAACATTGCGTGAAATAACCGCAGGAATAAACAGCGAACGTATCCGTTAAGATAGTTCAGCGAAATTAGGCGTTGAATGGCTATGGTAGCAGACGAACGACGCGAGTATCTTTGCTAGCAGCACGACATAATCTCTCCTGACCTCGTGACGATTTCCGTTGGACCATAGATGACTGGAAAACTATGACCTGGTCCGATGACCCCGATTTCATTTGGTAAGAGCTGATGGTAGGGTTTGAGTGTGGCGCTGACATCACGAAGCCACGACTCCAGGTTGTCAACAAGGCACTGTGCATGCTGGTGCCGTCGTCGTAATGTTACGGGCTGTGTTTGCATTAAATAGAGTAGGTGTTCTGATCCAAATGAACGCATCACTGACTGGAAATGATTATGCTCTGCTACTTCGACACCATCAGCACTCATTCGTAGACTTCATGTTCTCGAACAACGATAGAATATTTGCGAATGTCACGGGGGCACAACTGTTCGCGATTCGTATGAAAATCATTTTGGACAGTTCGGACAAATGATATGGCCGCCCAAATCACCCGTCATGATTCATATCGAACGTTTACGGGATCTAATCGAGAGGTATAGTACACATTTAAGTGTTAGGAAGTCGTTTCTGAAAGTATTTGTATGGAGTGTAGCCATGTATGGAGGTGAAACGTGGACGATAAATAATTTGGACAAGAAGAGAATAGAAGCTTTCGCAGTGTGGTGCTACAGAAGAATGCTGAAGATTAGATGGGTAGATCACTTAACTCATGAGGCGGTATTGACTAGAATTGGAGAGAAGAGAAATTTGTGGCACAACTTGACCAGAAGAAGGGATCGGTTGGTAGGACATGTTCTGAGGCATCAAGGGGTCACCAATTTAGTACTGGAGGGCAGCGTGGAGGGTAAATATCGTAGAGGGAGACCAAGAGGTGAATACACTAAGCAGATTCAGAAGGATGTAGGTTGCAGTAGGTACTGGGAGATGAAGAAGCTTGCACAGGATAGAGTAGCATGGAGAGCTGCATCAAACCAGTCTCTGGACTGAAGGCCACAACAACAACAACAACAATCGAGAGTTCAGTTCGTGCACAAAATACTGCACCGGCAACACCAACGCAATTATGCACTGCTATAAAGGCAGCGTGGGTCAATATTGTTGCAGGGTACTTCCAACGATATGTTGAATGTATGCCACGTCGCGTTGCTGCACTACACTGAGCAAAAGGAGGTGACACACGGGTTTAGGAGATATCCCATGACCTTTGTTGCGTTAATGAATATTCGACAAGTCACCGTAGACTGTACGGTGGATGGTACTTGGTACTTCGTGTGCTACTGCCAATTTCCCCCCATTCCTATCGCGACCATGTGAGTTGATCGCTCTCTGGTTCTACTTTCATTGTCTTTTCGCGAGATATGCCTCAGAGGAATCAATGTATTGAATGACCGTTCTAGAACGTATGCTCTATGAACTTTAACAGTAAATGACACCACGATGCACTAACCACTTCTTGTAACATCTGCCACTGCCACTTTAGCTTTGTGCTTACTGAACGAGCGATGCTCTTCTTTGAGGCTACTCTGTTTCCTGTATCCATTCTACCCGGTATGACTACCAGAATTATGAACAATGTTAAGGTAAGTGTCGAATTAGTATTTTCCAAACCACCCATATTGTGGGTGGGCCACATTCCCTCAGGATTTTTGTAACGAATCTTACAATCCGTCATTTAGCCTCTCATACGGTTAATTTTATGTCATCGATAAAATTTAATCACATTGTTCTCATGCTTAGTAACTGTTGGGCAGTCAGGTATTGCTTATAATCAGGATTAACGGCTAGTAAGGCACATTAGATTACTTCTGTTTATACTCAGGATCACCCATCAATCCTTGTACCATCCACACCTACGTCTGTACGCTGGCACAACTCAGCTTACGGCGCATGGTGGAGGTTACCTTTTATCTCTACTATTCATTGACTTTCCTGTTCCAATCGGAAATGGTGCGAGGAAAAGGGACTGTGTACATGCCTCCGTAGGAATCCTAGTTTATTTACATAAAATGTACCTTGGCGGTTAGCCGGACATGATAGTTTGAAAAATTTTCTCAAGATTGTTTGATGAAAACAAGGTCGCTTTCCATCCAGAAATTCCCATTTGAGTTCACGAAACACCACCGCAATACTCGCGTGTTGATCGAACATGCTGTTAGCAGCAAATGATAGTTTGACAAATTTTCTCAAGATTTTTTGATGAAAACAAGGTCGCCTTCCATCCAGAAATTCCCATTTGAGTTCACGAAACACCACCGCAATACTCGCGTGTTGATCGAACATGCTGGTATCAAGTTTAACGGTACACCTCTGAACTGTTTCAACGTCCTCCTTCAATCCGACATAGTGGGGATCACAAATACTCTTGCAGTACTCATTATTTGCTCGAACTAGTGTTCTATACGGTATCCCCTTTATATGTGAGCTACTGATTCTTAAAAATCAATCCTCGCCAGGAAATTCTGCGTTTCACTGTAGTCTTTAATCGTTGTGGCTTTTCTATATACACCGTTCTCTGTGAACAGACCAGTGCAGCTTCCTGCGTGATCTACTATATCAGAGTACAGACTTGTTAGTACCTTGTCAGTCAAACCCGTCGCTTCAAAAATAACATGTCGTGTTCAAAAAATTTTCAAATGTGTGTGAAATCTTATGGGACTTAACTTCTAAGGTCATCATTACCTAAGCTTACTTAACCGAAATTATCCTAAGGACAAACACACACACTCATGCCCGAGGGAGGACTCGAACCTCCACCGGGACCAGCCGTCGTCGTGAAACAACTTTTTGTTCCGAATCGGGGTGCTCCTGCAGCAAAGGCAGCTAGTTTGGGCAAAAAAGTATTCAGTTCTACAAGGACCCGCTCTCTCCATTTTGAGAGTGAGTGAAAGACGGGAAAAAGAAAATACACTGGAGCGCCAAAGAAACTGGTACTGGCATGCGTATTCAAATACAGAGGTAAGTAAACAGGCAGAATACACCGCTGCGGTCGGCAGCGTCTATATAAGACAACAAGTGTCTGGCACAGTTGTTGGATCGATTACTGCTGCTACAGCATGGTGTTGTGGTTGGCGGCGACCGATGGAACACAGCATATCCGAGGTAGCGATGAAGTTGGGATTCTCCCGTACGACCATTTCACGAGTGAACCGTGAATATCAGCAATACGTTACTGTTTTATCAAATCTCCGACATCGCTGCTGACGGAAAAATATCCTGCAAGAGCGGGACCAACGACGACTGAAGAGGATCGTTCAACTAGACAGAAATATAACCCTTCCGCATATTGCTGCAGATTTCAATGCTGCGCCGTCAACAGATATCAGCGTGCGAACCATTCAACGAAGCAACAACGATGTAGGCTTTCGGAGCGGGACGACCACTCGTGTACCCTTGATGACTGCACGACAGAAAGCTTTACGCCTAGCCTGGCCCCATCAACTCCGACATTGGACTATTGATGACTGGATGTATGTTGCCTGGTCGGACGAGTCTGGTTTCAGACTGTATCGAGCGGATGAACATGTATGTATATGGAGAAAACCTCAAGGGTCCATGGATTCTGCATGTTAGTAGGGAACTGTTCGAGCTGATGGAGGATCTGTGATTGTGTGGGCCGAGTGCAATTGAAGTGATACAGCACCCTTGATACGTCTACACGTACGAACTATTAGTCCTACGCAACAAATGAACGGGCCTTTTCTGTAGAAAATGTAACGCAGTTAAATATTTACTGGTATACTTTACCGCTGAAGGCCACAGCTTTCGAGTTATTCATGAAAAATGCTCTTGAAGATAACTTTTCGAAGATTTTCTTCAATAATTAGAAAACTATAGCATCTAGTAAAAACGTGTCCGAGTACAAAATTTAATCACATTAAATTTCGTACAAAAAAATTCCTCTGGCGCTAAGGTTGGCCCGCTAGATGGCGCTGCCATAGGTCAAACGGATACCAACTGCGTTTTTTTAAAATAGGAACCCTCATTTTTATTACATATTCGTGTAGCACGTAAATAAATATAAATGTTTTAGTTGGACCACTTTTTTCGCTTTGTGATAGATGGCGCTGTAACAGTCGCAAACATATGGCTCACAATTTTAGACGAACAGTTGGTGACAGGTAGGGCTTTTAAATTAAAATACAGAACATAGGTACGTTTGAACATTTTATTTCGGTTGTTCCAATGTAATATATGTACCTTCGTCAACTTAACATTTCTGAGAACGCGTGATTACCTGTAAATACCACAGTAATGCAATAAATGCTCGAAATGATCTCTGTCAACCTCAATGCATTTGGCAATATGTCTAACGACATTCTCTCAACAGCGAGTAGTTCGCCTTCCGTAATGTTAGCACATGCATTGGCAATGCGCTGACGCTTGTTGTCAGGCGTTGTCGGTGGATCACGATGGCAAATATCCTTCAACTTTCCCCACAGAAAGAAATCCGGGGACGTCAGATCCGGTGAACGTGCGGCCATGGTATGGCGTTTCGACGAACCATCCACCTGTCATGAAATATGCTATTCAATACCGCTTCAACCGCACGCGATCTATGTGCCGGACATCCTTCATGTTGGAAGTACATCGTCATTCTCTCATGCAGTGAAACATCTTGTAACATCGGTAAAACATAACGTAGGAAATCAGCATACGTTGCACTATTTAGATTGCTATCGAAAAAATGGGGGCAAATTATCCTTCCTCCAATAATGCCGCACCATACACTAACCCGCCAAGGTCGCTGATGTTCCACTTGTCGCAGCCATCGTGAATTTTCCGTTGCCCAATAGTGCATATTATGCCGTTTTACGTTACCGCTGTTGGTTAATGACGCTTCGTCGCTAAATAGAACTCGTGCAAAAAATCTGTCATCGTCCCGTAGTTTCTCTTGTGCCCAGTGGCAGAACTGTACACGACGTTCAAAGTCGTCTCCATGCAAATCCTGGTGCATAGAAATGTGGTACGGGTGCAATCGATGTTGATGTAGCATTCTCAACACCGACGTTTTTGAGATTCCCGATTCTCGTGCAGTTTGTCTGCTACTGACATGTGGATTAGCCACGACGGCAGCTAAAACACCTACTTGGGCATCATCATTTGTTGCAGGTCGTGGTTGACGTTTCACATATGGCTGAACACTTCCTGTTGCCTTAAATAACGTAACTATCCGGCGAACGGTCCGGACACTTGGATGATGTCGTCCAGGATACCGAGCAGCATACATAGCACACGCCCGTTGGGCATTTTGATCACAATAGCCATACATCAACACGATATCGACCTTTTCCGCAATTGGTAAACGGTCCACTTTAACACGGGTAATGTATCACGATGCAAATACCGTCCGCACTGGCGGAATGTCACGTGATACCACGTACTTGTACGTTTATGACTATTATAGCGCCATCTATCACAAAGCGGAAAAAGTAGTCCAACTAAAACATTGTTATTTCTTTACCTACTACACGAATATGTAATGAAAATGGGGGCTCCTATTTAAAAAAAAAAAAACGTGGTTTCCCCTTGAAGCTAGACGAGTTTCGTTGTTTGTTGTTTTTTCGTTTGATGCTTATTTCGTGAGATATTTGGCCAGGTCAATATCAATGGACCACCCTATATATATATATATATATATATATATATATATAGGGTGAGTCACCTAGCGTTACCGCTGGATGTATTTCGTAAACCAAATCAAATACTGAATACTGACGAACCGATTCCACAGACCGAACGTGAGGAGAGGGGCTAGTGTAATTGTTTAATACAAGCCATACAAAAATGCACGAAAGTATGTTTTTTAACACAAACCTAAGTTTTTTTAAATGGAACCACGTTAGTTTTGTTAGCACATCTGAACATATAAACAAATACGTAATCAGTGCCATTTTTTGCATTGTAAAATGTTAATTACATCCGGAAATATTGTAACCTAAAGTTGACGCTTGGAACCTCCGACGTTCAGTTGCGTGTTGTAACAAACACGGGCCACGGTCGGCGAGCAGCATCTGCAGGGACATGTTTACGATGACGACCGTGTTTACGAGTGTGGCTGTAGTGCACTGTTGTAGTTTGGTCTAGCTGTCGCAGTATCCGCATGTAGCGCTTGCTGCTATTGTTATTCTGCATTCGTCTCCGCACGCAGACCAACTGTAGTACACCGTGTTACCAGATGTCTGTAATATTGTAGTGTTGTAGGAACGGGTCCGTAACAGGTCCCTCACAGGAGAAGCGGGTGCAGTTGGTGTGTTAGCTGCTGTTGCCATGAACCCACACATGAGTACACGGGACATTGCGAGAGCCAGGGACTGAGTCAAAGCAGTGTCATGCGCATATTGCATCGTCGCCGCTTTCACCCTTTTCACGTGTCGCTACATCAGCAATTACATGGTGATGACTTTAATCATCGAGTGCAATTCTGTCAATGGGCATTAACAGAGAATGCGTTGCAGTTCTACCTGTTTACCGATGAAGCGAGTTTCATAAACCACGGGGCAGTGAATCTACGGAACATGCTTTACTGGTCCGTGGACAATCCTCGCTGGCTCAGACAGGTAGAGCGACAGCGACCGTGGACTGTATATGTATGGTGCGGAATCATTGGCGACCACCTCATTGGTCCTCACTTCATTGCAGGAGCCCAAACAGCTGCAACATACATCGCGTTTCTACAGAATGATCTGCCAACGTCGCTCGAAAATTTCCCACTGGAAACGCGTCGATGTATGTGGTATCAGCATGATGGTGCACCTGCACATTCTGCAATTAACACTAGGCTGACCCTTGACAGGATGTTCGACCGTCGTTACATAGGACGGGGAGGACGCATAAATTGGCCAGCCCGTTCTCCTGATCTTACACCTCTGGACTTCTTTCTGTGGGGTACGTTAAAGGAGAACGTGTACCGTGATGTGCCTGCAACCCCAGAGGATATGAAACAACGTATTGTGGCAGCCTGCGGCGACATTACACCAGATGTACTGCGGCGTGTACGACGTTCATTACGCCAGAGATTGCAATTGTGTACAGCAAATGATGGCCACCACATTGAACATCTATTGGCCTGACATGTCGGGACACACTCTATTCCACTCCGTAATTCAAAACGGAAACCACGTGTGTACGTGTACCTCACCCCTCATGGTAATGTACATGTGCGTCAGTGAAAAAGACCAATAAAAAGGTGTTAGCATGTGGACGTAATGTGCTGTTCCAGTCTCTTATGTACCTAAGGTCCATCACCGTTCCCTTTGGATCCCTACGGAATTCGGTGCTCTCCGATACACACGATCTAACAGTGGAGGAGTGATACTCAAGCGTCAACTTTAGGTTACAATATCTCCGGATGTAATTAACATTTCACAATGCAACAAACGGCACTGATTACGTATTTGTTTATATGATCAGATGTGCTAACAAAACTAACGGGATTCCATTTTAAAAAACGTAGGTTTGTGTTAGAAAACATACTTCCGTGCATTTTTTAATGGTTTGTATTAACCAATTACACTAGCCCCTCTCCTCACGTTCGGTCTGTGGAATCGATTCGTCAGTATTTGATGTGGTTTACGAAATACATCCAGCGGTAACGTTAGGTGACTCACCCTGTATATATATATATATATATATATATATATATATATATATATCAGAAGTGATGGTCAGTATTCAGGAATATGACAGGAATGATCATTAAAAACAAAAAAGTCAAGTAAACATGGGCTCTAAAACAAATAACTTGAGAGCCACGAGCAATTCTTGATCTTCGATACTGTGAAACAAATCTCTTCTACTGCAAGCTCTTTGCTTTCGATATTTTGGGAAGCGGTAGTATAGTCCAAAACAAGAAAATGTATCCATTAAATATGTGCTGTAAAACGCATACCTTAAGAGCTATGAGCACTTGTTCATCTTCGCTACTTTGAAACACAACCCTTCTTATGACCAATGCTCATAACTTTTAAGGTATGTATTTTAGAGCACTTGTTTACTGGACATTTTTTTCTTGTTTTGGTCCATACTACCACCGCCCTAAAAATTGAAAGCAAAGAGCTTTCTGTCGAAGAGATTTGTTTCACGGTATTGAAAATCAAGAATTTCTCACAAGAGAGTTATTAGCAGAATTAAGATTCCTACAGAAGACCCTTTGATACTCCAGAAAGGTCATAAAACGACACATCAAATGTAATCCGAAATTCAACAACAGACTGACGTTGTTACGCTCGTGTGGTATGAGACGATCCCGCCGGTAGGAAGGGCTGGGGGGGGGGGGGGGGATGCAATGGGGGCCGAACCGCACAATAACCCTGGGTGGGTAGACTGCTGTGGCCTGTTGTGGGGTAGTAAACCCCCTGAGGGCTACGGCGGGAGGGATCCTCTCAATCGTTTCTAGGTCCCCGGTTTAATACAGAATACATGTCGTCAGCAGCATTCCGTTCAATTCGCCTGCATGGAATTGCTACCCCTCGATTCGGCACGCATCCTCGGCGCTGGCGCGTGGAGACGCCTGTGCACAGGATTCGACTAACTGCCCTCTGGCAAGAGTCGGTCAGCGGCTGACGCTGAGGCACAAATTCCAACTAGGAGCTCAGTTCAGGCACGGACGTCAGGTTGGTGGGCTGTGGGGCCAAGTCTCGTAAAGTGGTGTTAGCAGCTGCAAGCACAGCCTGGTCTCGAACCCATGGCTGCTACTGGTGGTGTCCAGCTCTCTCACTGTCCAGCATAGGCCCTGGCGTTATGGTGGTACTGTTAGACTGCCGCGAAATGGCAGTGCTTCTGCCTCAAAATTCAGCCATATTTATATTGCTCTAGGGCGCATTTGTTTTCCTAAGAACTGGCCCCTAATCAAGTCATCTATAACAAGGGAATTACCCCGGTGTGGTGACATCGACCCAACTGCTTAGGCCATTACCACCATGTGGTGCAGTTTTCCACTCAATTATTCTGACGCACACCTCGCCATGCTTGTGGCTACCAGCCTGAGGCTGTTATTGCCATACTTCACGGTGGCTTTCTCACTACTTCTTATTACTTTTCACTAAAAACTGAGTAGCGGCGATACACTTAACAGTACAGAAACTTCAATGGACATTACTTTTGACGGATAAAAAATTTTCTTCTTCATTGTAAAGCGTTACTTAATGTAAGTTGCAAGCCTATGTGAATTTCCGAATTGTCACCAAACCACGTTGTTGTTTCTACTAGAATAAAATTTTCGCCGCGCGGGATTAGCAGAGCGGTCTCAGGGGCTGCAGTCATGGACTGTGTGGCTGGTCCTCGCGGAGGTTCGAGTCCTCCCTCGGATATGGGTGTGTGTGTTTGTCCTTAGGTTAATTTAGGTTAAGTAGTGTGTAAGCTTTGGGACTAATGATCTTAGCAGTTAAGTCGCATAAGATTACACAAACATTTGAACATTTTGAACAATAAAATTTTCAAGATATTAGTAAGAAACTACTTGAACGTCATTAGCATTACAACCTCGATAACACATCCATTCTCAGTCTTGCTTCAATTAATAATAAATACTGAATAATCAAAACAATATGAGTAAGAAGGAATGGCATGAGGAGAAACCAAATAAGGCACATAAAAAGGAAAAGAAATAGAAACTATGTAAAATAACTACTTGTAAAATGAAAATAATTAAGAAATTTAAGTTGAATGAGTCATGGGAAACAAAAAGGTAAATTGATGAGGCAATAACCTGTAATCCAGTGATATGTAAAGTCATTATTAATAAGTTCTGCTTTTTATTTACTGTTGGGTAATACCGCGGTCTCTAAAATGTCAGTAATAGGAAAAGATTACGCCCATGTTGAAAAAAAATGTTAATATCGAACCGTCGAATAATTTAAGCAAATCACAGACCATAGTCGGGGTTGGTTTCCAGTATTATCGTATAATGTAAATCATTACTGTCAAGCGATTGTCTTCACTATGTGCTTACCATGAGTTCCATACTTTCTTTCAGTGCCATGTCGCATGCTGTTCAGGACTCCTAAACGGTTATGGCACAAAACAATCTATCATACTACGGCCGATCCAGCTAGAAAGAGAATACCCTGGGAGATACCACCGTGAGCTTGTCTTACGGCTGCATACTTTCACTGCCGATTTGGGCTTTGGTCCCTCGTTATCGTCTGCTCGTGTTTCTCTACTTGGGGCTTCCCACATTCGTTATTGCTTGAGAATTTTTTATCATTAGCATACCAGCTGCACCTACATCTGAGTCGTTAGCCGACACCTTTTACCGGCGACACATTCAGGAAGCTACGTTCCTACCGTTTTATCTGTCAGTGAACCACGTACGCCATGTTTTTTCAGGAGGCCAATGCTGAGAGCCATCACTCACGAGCTGTGTCATAACGATTGAAGCAACATTCCGTGGGAATGAGTGATTCCGCTGGACACCTCTGACCCTAACCCTACTGGTTGGAATGCCTTGGAGCGATATGTACGTGTCTTGATTTTGGTATGATTAAATTCCGCGTGTTGTGGGTAGCAGTTAGGTAGTCGCAGGTCAAGAGTCTTCACAACATTTTTAGCGTCTCGTGAAGTCCACACTATGACCTCTCGCCGGCGTTATAAATACGAAACGAAAAAAAAGTTAAAGGGGAACAGATATCGATGCTAAGTTTCGCAAAGCACAGAACCCTTCTTCGCACAAGTGAGGAACTTTTATGGACATGTTGAACGGAATGGACAGTATAGCATGTAATATGACTTTAGGATAAACACGGTATAAAACAACAGGTGTTGAATAATGGTGGAAAGAAGTTTAAATCCAAAATTAGCATCGACACAGTAGTGGAAGAATTTGAATGCCGTCTCTTACAAATGATTTTCGTGGCATGTATTTCAAGAAACTTTTAATAACCAAGATAGCATACAGTACTATTTAATACTGACGACCGGTTTCAACAGTTAAAACTATCATCTTCTGATACGCAAGGTTATGCACTGACATTCGGCTACAATCGTTATATATATTTGCCATTACAAATGATTAAATGGAATTTCTACATTTTCTTACGTTCAAATACTTGGTATTACATGTTTTCTTACATTATGACATATCAGACATGGCATTTTGATTATTACAGTTAATAGTAGGTCGCATATTCAACACAGGTTTCTGAAAAATAAAAGTAGGTTTGTCACAAATAAAAACAATACAGTTAAAAAGCACCTTGTCCACAAAGATTACCTAAAAGACGATTACATTTTATGACCATGGGGTAAATCGTATAAGGGGGTTAATGTGATGTTACTGTAGTACAATAAAACCCATGTAACTAGATAACAACGCAGGATTAGACTTAATTTCTCATCTCAGGCTCTTACATGCAGGAGACTTGTAGATTTCTTAGGCCTTGATAGTCAAGATAGCCTCAAAAGAATGTAATATAATAAGCCTTGAAAATGGCTCAAATGGCACTGAGCACTATGGGACTTAACTTCTGAGGTCATCAGTCCCCTAGAACTTAGAACTACTTAAACCTAACTAACCCACACACATCCATTCCCGAGGCAGGATTCGAACCTGCGACCGTAGCGGTCGCGCGGTTCCAGACTGTAGCGCCTAGAACCGCTCGGCCACCCCTCTCTCCCAATAACATACTTATGTTATTTGTTTCACCTGTCTTATGTTATGCCAAAAGATACACTGGTATAGGATATAGCATAAGTACACAATTATATGATTTTTACTGCAAAGCATCCATGTGTGCAGCTGAGGTGCAAGATTCATCAAAACGAAATATAACGATTGTATAATCTTGCACGTGTATGACTTGTGGTACAAGTTTCCACTTATCTAGTCTCACCTGAATTGTAATTTTCAATACTATTCCCACATTCCAACAACCCATATACTTCATGGTTCTTCGGATATATCATGTGGAACTCTTAATATATTTTGCCCCCTTTATATACTGCATTCTATTTCATCTGTCTTACGCCACATTGTGTCTTCTGTTGCACTACAAGATATACTGGTACAAGGTACACTATGGGTATAGACTTAAACAATAAAAATGCATCCATATGTACAACTCTGGTGCGAAATTCACCAAACAAGGTATAAAATGTGCCTGTCCTCAGTAGTGTTTCTTATGCGTATATGACTTGTGGTACAAGATCCCCCCTATCTATTCTTCACCTTAATATTACTTTAAAACCTTGTGCCCACATTCCAGCACAACAAGTGCTTCATAGTTCTGTTTGTGCTGTATGGACCTGTCCGCATTTCTTACCTTTTTTTAACTGTTTTTCAATTTTAAGTCATCTATGTAATCAAGTAGAGGAATGCCATATCATCTTATGTTTCACTCTATTGCTAAGACATAAAAAGAACTGTATAATAGTTCACGCTATGCAGTGGTTATTTAAAGTATGTGATGCAATCCTACGTATCAAGGCTGTACTGTAATGGAAGTATTTATATATTTTTATCTACATCTACATCTACATTTATACTCCGCAAGCCACCCGACGGTGTGTGGCGGAGAGCACTTTACGTGCCACTGTCATTACCTCCCTTTCCTCTTCCAGTCGCGTATGGTTCGCGGGAAGAACGACTGTCTGAAAGCCTCCGTGCGCGCTCTAATCTCTCTAATTGTACATTCGTGATCTCCTCGGGAGGTATAAGTAGGGGGAAGCAATATATTCGATACCTCATCCAGAAACGCACTCTCTCGATACCTGGCGAGCAAGCTACACCGCGATGCAGAGCGCCTCTCTTGGACAGTCTGCCACTTGAGTTTGTTAAACATCTCCGTAACGCTATCACGGTTACCAAATAACCCTGTGACGTAACGCGCCGCTCTTCTTTGGATCTTCTCTATCTCCTCCGTCAACCCGATCTGGTACGGATCCCACACTGATGAGCAATACTCAAGTATAGGTCGAACGAGTGTTTTGTAAGCCACCTCCTTTGTTGATGGACTACATTTTCTAAGGACTCTAACAATGAATCTCAACCTGGTACCCGCCTTACCAACAATTAATTTTATATGATCATTCTACTTCAAATCGTTCCGCACGCATACTCCCAGATATTTTTCAGAAGTAACTGCTACCAGTGTTTGTTCCGCTATCATATAATCATACAATAAAGGATCCTTCTTTCTATGTATTCGCAATACATTACATTTGTCTACGTTAAGGGTCAGTTGCCATTCCCTGCACCAAGTGCCTATCCGCTGCAGATCTTCCTGCATTTCGCTACAATTTTCTAATGGTGCAACTTCTCTGTATACTACAGCATCATCCGCGAGAAGCCGCATGGAACTTCCGACACTATCATGAAGAATATCATGATACTATCATGAAGAATAATACAGGTACATCAAATGTAACATAGTTTAACAGAGTGTAATATTTGATGTCTGTAATAGCTCTACATAGATGACAGTGTAAGGTTACACTGAATCCTTCAATTGCAATATGCTTCAGTTTCTTCATTGAAATTCGGCAATATCTCATTGAATATCTATGTAGAAATATTTGCCAGTCTTTAAATTGTGGTTCTCATAAGGGACAGTGCAACAATGTTATAAGAGTAAAGTTATTGGCCCCTTAGTTTTAGATAACTATGCGGTACACATTGACACTAATTTGCAGTGTCCATGCTATAATCCACCTGTAGGCAGTTCACTTGCAAGCCTCTGGATCTGCATTGGTACATTTAAGTTTGTAGTGTGTAGTCCAAATTGAGTCACTGCCATCCCCTTATTTCCACTCCACAGTTAGGCCTAACACAGCTAGTTATACTGTATACAAACACTTTATTCCTCATTACTTTGCAAAATTCGTAAGGTGACATTCGGTAATACTTTCCACGGCTCCCGTGAGCTGTGGCACTTACCTGGTCGAGACGTAACGTCCGCTCTTAGCAGTGTCTCCAGGTTACCTGAGTAATCTGCCATCATCGGCCGCTGAGCAGTACCTGCGTGCGTAATGTTATTGTTGTGGTCTTCAGTCCTGAGACTGGTTTGATGCAGCTCTCCATGCAGCTCTATCCTGTGCAAGCTTCTTCACCTCCCAGTACTTACTGCAACGTACATCCTTCTGAATCTGCTTAGTGTATTCATCTTTTGGTCTCACTCTACAATTTTTACCCTCCACGCTGCCCTCCAATGCTAAATTTGTGATCCCTTGATGCCTCAGAACATGTCCTACCAACCGGTCCCTTCTTCTTGTCAAGTTGTGCCACAAACTCCTATTCTCACCAGTTCTATTCAATACCTCCTCATTAGTTATGTGATCTATCCATCTAATCTTCAGCATTCTTCTGTAGCACCACATTTCGAAAGCTTCTATTCTCTTCTTGTCCAAAGTATTTATCGTCCATGTTATACTTCCATACATGGCTACGCTCCATAAAAATACTTTCAAAAACGACTTCCTGACACTTAAAGGATCTGCAAATTCAGTGCCGCACACAAAGTTCAATATTTCCCTATAGGGAGAGCAGATTTAATTGGACAGACTGACCTGACCACTGTAAAAAGCCACTAGATGGCAATTGGAGTGGCAAGTGAGCTACGTAACTCACCGTCTTCCCCCTCCTTGTTTATTCCCCTCTTCTTTCCCCACCCCGACCCCTTTTTGTTAGTTTTAGACAATGAAGGAGCTGGTTAGTGAGACACATACTACGCCGTTCAGCTTTGGTTAATGAGCTGGAAGCAGCAGTAGAGGGTAAGAATTGTAGAGGTAGGGGAAAAGTAGCAGATGAAGACCAAGAGTGGACAACACAAGACAGTCATAAATGGCAGCGTTCAAGAGTATTTCCCTTCCTACACACTGCTCAACAAAGCTTTTCTAGAGAGAATGCTCATCATTTAAAGCATAATTTATGAATTTAAATCACTAAAAAGTCTATCAACAATAATAAATTGTGGCGTTCATAAGGTAAAAGGGAATAATAACATGTTGGACCGTGGGTCCGCGACTTACTTAAAATTGTCGACGTCTGTCAATGGCGGTTCCCAGCCCACACGTCACACAACCCCAGGCCGTGTCCTACTGCACTGATGTGGGCTCCAAGAGCGTCGAGGCGTTGTACTGACGTGCCTGTATTATCACTGCTAAAGCGCAGCTATTGGTTCAGCTATAATGCTGTTCTGTTGGTTGCCTACTTTGCATCATTTTCTATGTCTACCGTCTTCAACCTCTAGTTTTACGACAAAGAGGTATTACAAATCTATAATCATGTGTATACCCGAAAATAGTTCGGCAGATCAACTTAGAAATCTTATTTCAAGTTTCACTTGTGCGTTCAGAATGCAGCCACTTTTCTCTTCATGAATGGCGTTCTCCCCTTCTAGCAAGTCGACTTTCCTGCGTTTCTTTTCTATACGCAAGATTTCCAAGCAGCGTCCTATTTCTTTGAATGGATGGCCTGTTTAGTATACAGGGTAATTCATATTAACGCTGAAAAACCGCCGAAGGGACGTAGGTGACGCTGAGACAAGTAATTTAATACAAGACACATGGAGTCGCAAGTGTCAGGAAATACTCGAAAACTAGATGAGAAAGGTTGAACATGTGACGTCACCAGATGACGTACCTCACAGCATGTTTAGCGGCTGGGCTAGGGCTTGAAGGGATGATTGAGAGATGCAATACTTGCATTCGAACAAATGGTGCAAACACCTGTCATAAATACGATCAATTGTAAATGCAGAATTTACAGAATTATTGACTTTATTATAAAGAAGCAAAATCTGCTCGTATTTTGCGTTCATTTCCTTTTGTCTGTCCTTTTTTTGTTTATAGGCATTATTTAGTGAAGAAAAAGATTATTTACTGATAACGACGCAGTTCTGGAGCATACAGCTACTCCCTTACTTGTGACGCAATACGGTAGTCTTTTGCTGCACTGTACTTTGGAATAAACTAGTTGAGACCTGAATGCCAGTAATTAAAATAATAATAGCCGGCCGGTGTGGCCGAGATGTTCTAGGCGCTTCAGTTTGGAACCGCGCGACCGCTACGGTCGCAGGTTCGAATCCTGCTTCGGGCTTGGATGTGTGTGATGTCCCTAGGTTAGTTAGGTTTCAGTAGTTCTAAGTTCTATGGGACTGATGACCTCAGATGTTGAGTCCCATAGTGCTCAGAGCCAATTAAAATAATAAATATCTTACCTCAGTGTAAACAAATAATTGCGGAACACAATGAAAAGAAAACATACTGCCTGCCACAGACAAAACTGGAACCCCGAGCTCCACGCGCCGAAATCGCGCACATGGGCACGGCGCCATACCGATGTGAATATTTGTTATGGGTCGGGATGATCAGGTGCGATGTTCCGATAGGATCAAGCACTGCACTAGCGCTGAGGTACGTAATGTGGTATCGTCATATGTCCAGAATTTTTCATCCAGTTTTGGGGTATTTCACGGCATTTGCGACCCCATGCGTCTTATATTGAATTACTTGCCTCAGTGGCATCTACATCGCTTTAGGAGTTTTTAACCATTAATAAGAATCAATCTGTATATGATTTGTAACTGCTGATTTGTCTTAATTACCTAATGTGAGCGCATTTTACGTCGGTTGTAACTGATCGAAAATATTTTTCCTATCGGTCCAAAAATATTTTACATCGCAGGATGCGCACTGAATTTTGTAAACTCCAGATGTTTATAACTTATCTATTTACCGACGTCGTGATTCAGATTATATCTCTCTTTATTACTGGTCTGGAACGCTACTAACACCATATGATTTAAAAATGTTCGTGATCTTTGTGAGACTCTTCCATAGTATAGCATGCCGACCATTTTCAATTCATCTCCGCTAACGGTATTCTTTCTGTGGTTATTACCTTTCCAAAGCAATTAACTAACAGTATCTACTTTCTAACCGCTGCGGTCGGCAGCGTCTATATAAGACAACAAGTGTCTGGCACAGTTGTTGGATCGATTACTGCTGCTACAGCATGGTGTTGTGGTTGGCGGCGACCGATGGAACACAGCATATCCGAGGTAGCGATGAAGTTGGGATTCTCCCGTACGACCACTTCACGAGTGAACCGTGAATATCAGCAATACGTTACTGTTTTATCAAATCTCCGACATCGCTGCTGACGGAAAAATATCCTGCAAGAGCGGGACCAACGACGACTGAAGAGGATCGTTCAACTAGACAGAAATATAACCCTTCCGCATATTGCTGCAGATTTCAATGCTGCGCCGTCAACAGATATCAGCGTGCGAACCATTCAACGAAACAACAACGATGTAGGCTTTCGGAGCGGGACGACCACTCGTGTACCCTTGATGACTGCACGACAGAAAGCTTTACGCCTAGCCTGGCCCCATCAACTCCGACATTGGACTATTGATGACTGGATGTATGTTGCCTGGTCGGACGAGTCTGGTTTCAGACTGTATCGAGCGGATGAACATGTATGTATATGGAGAAAACCTCAAGGGTCCATGGATTCTGCATGTTAGTAGGGAACTGTTCGAGCTGATGGAGGATCTGTGATTGTGTGGGGCGAGTGCAATTGAAGTGATACAGCACCCTTGATACGTCTACACGTACGAACTATTAGTCCTACGCAACAAATGAACGGGCCTTTTCTGTAGAAGATGTAACGCAGTTAAATATTTACTGGTATACTTTACCGCTGAAGGCCACAGCTTTCGAGTTATTCATGAAAAATGCTCTTGAAGATAACTTTTCGAAGATTTTCTTCAATAATTAGAAAACTACAGCATCTAGTAAAAACGTGTCCGAGTACAAAATTTAATCACATTAAATTTCGTACAAAAAAATTCCTCTGGCGCTAAGGTTGGCCCGCTAGATGGCGCTGCCATAGGTCAAACGGATACCAACTGCGTTTTTTTTAAAAATAGGAACCCTCATTTTTATTACATATTCGTGTAGCACGTAAATAAATATAAATGTTTTAGTTGGACCACTTTTTTCGCTTTGTGATAGATGGCGCTGTAACAGTCGCAAACATATGGCTCACAATTTTAGACGAACAGTTGGTGACAGGTAGGGCTTTTAAATTAAAATACAGAACATAGGTACGTTTGAACATTTTATTTCGGTTGTTCCAATGTAATACATGTACCTTCGTCAACTTAACATTTCTGAGAACGCGTGATTACCTGTAAATACCACAGTAATGCAATAAATCTCGAAATGATCTCTGTCAACCTCAATGGATTTGGCAATATGTCTAACGACATTCTCTCAACAGCGAGTAGTTCGCCTTCCGTAATGTTAGCACATGCATTGGCAATGCGCTGACGCTTGTTGTCAGGCGTTGTCGGTGGATCACGATGGCAAATATCCTTCAACTTTCCCCACAGAAAGAAATCCGGGGACGTCAGATCCGGTGAACGTGCGGCCATGGTATGGCGTTTCGACGAACCATCCACCTGTCATGAAATATGCTATTCAATACCGCTTCAACCGCACGCGATCTATGTGCCGGACATCCTTCATGTTGGAAGTACATCGTCATTCTCTCATGCAGTGAAACATCTTGTAACATCGGTAAAACATAACGTAGGAAATCAGCATACGTTGCACTATTTAGATTGCTATCGAAAAAATGGGGGCAAATTATCCTTCCTCCAATAATGCCGCACCATACAATAACCCGCCAAGGTCGCTGATGTTCCACTTGTCGCAGCCATCGTGAATTTTCCGTTGCCCAATAGTGCATATTATGCCGTTTTACGTTACCGCTGTTGGTTAATGACGCTTCGTCGCTAAATAGAACTCGTGCAAAAAATCTGTCATCGTCCCGTAGTTTCTCTTGTGCCCAGTGGCAGAACTGTACACGACGTTCAAAGTCGTCTCCATGCAAATCCTGGTGCATAGAAATGTGGTACGGGTGCAATCGATGTTGATGTAGCATTCTCAACACCGACGTTTTTGAGATTCCCGATTCTCGTGCAATTTGTCTGCTACTGACATGTGGATTAGCCACGACGGCAGCTAAAACACCTACTTGGGCATCATCATTTGTTGCAGGTCGTGGTTGACGTTTCACATGTGGCTGAACACTTCCTGTTGCCTTAAATAACGTAACTATCCGGCGAACGGTCCGGACACTTGGATGATGTCGTCCAGGATACCGAGCAGCATACATAGCACACGCCCGTTGGGCATTTTGATCACAATAGCCATACATCAACACGATATCGACCTTTTCCGCAATTGGTAAACGGTCCACTTTAACACGGGTAATGTATCACGATGCAAATACCGTCCGCACTGGCGGAATGTCACGTGATACCACGTACTTGTACGTTTATGACTATTATAGCGCCATCTATCACAAAGCGGAAAAAGTAGTCCAACTAAAACATTGTTATTTCTTTACCTACTACACGAATATGTAATGAAAATGGGGGCTCCTATTTAAAAAAAAAAAACGTGGTTTCCCCTTGAAGCTAGACGAGTTTCGTTGTTTGTTGTTTTTTCGTTTGATGCTTATTTCGTGAGATATTTGGCCAGGTCAATATCAATGGACCACCCTATATATATATATATATATATATATATATATATATATATATATATATATATATATATATATAGGGTGAGTCACCTAACGTTACCGCTGGATGTATTTCGTAAACCAAATCAAATACTGAATACTGACGAACCGATTCCACAGACCGAACGTGAGGAGAGGGGCTAGTGTAATTGTTTAATACAAGCCATACAAAAATGCACGAAAGTATGTTTTTTAACACAAACCTAAGTTTTTTTAAATGGAACCACGTTAGTTTTGTTAGCACATCTGAACATATAAACAAATACGTAATCAGTGCCATTTTTTGCATTGTAAAATGTTAATTACATCCGGAAATATTGTAACCTAAAGTTGACGCTTGGAACCTCCGACGTTCAGTTGCGTGTTGTAACAAACACGGGCCACGGTCGGCGAGCAGCATCTGCAGGGACATGTTTACGATGACGACCGTGTTTACGAGTGTGGCTGTAGTGCACTGTTGTAGTTTGGTCTAGCTGTCGCAGTATCCGCATGTAGCGCTTGCTGCTATTGTTATTCTGCATTCGTCTCCGCACGCAGACCAACTGTAGTACACCGTGTTACCAAATGTCTGTAATATTGTAGTGTTGTAGGAACGGGTCCGTAACAGGTCCCTCACAGGAGAAGCGGGTGCAGTTGGTGTGTTAGCTGCTGTTGCCATGAACCCACACATGAGTACACGGGACATTGCGAGAGCCAGGGACTGAGTCAAAGCAGTGTCATGCGCATATTGCATCGTCGCCGCTTTCACCCGTTTCACGTGTCGCTACATCAGCAATTACATGGTGATGACTTTAATCATCGAGTGCAATTCTGTCAATGGCCATTAACAGAGAATGCGTTGCAGTCCTACCTGTTTACCGATGAAGCGAGTTTCATAAACCACGGGGCAGTGAATCTACGGAACATGCTTTACTGGTCCGTGGACAATCCTCGCTGGCTCAGACAGGTAGAGCGACAGCGACCGTGGACTGTATATGTATGGTGCGGAATCATTGGCGACCACCTCATTGGTCCTCACTTCATTGCAGGAGCCCAAACAGCTGCAACATACATCGCGTTTCTACAGAATGATCTGCCAACGTCGCTCGAAAATTTCCCACTGGAAACGCGTCGATGTATGTGGTATCAGCATGATGGTGCACCTGCACATTCTGCAATTAACACTAGGCTGACCCTTGACAGGATGTTCGACCGTCGTTACATAGGACGGGGAGGACGCATAAATTGGCCAGCCCGTTCTCCTGATCTTACACCTCTGGACTTCTTTCTGTGGGGTACGTTAAAGGAGAACGTGTACCGTGATGTGCCTGCAACCCCAGAGGATATGAAACAACGTATTGTGGCAGCCAGCGGCGACATTACACCAGATGTACTGCGGCGTGTACGACGTTCATTACGCCAGAGATTGCAATTGTGTACAGCAAATGATGGCCACCACATTGAACATCTATTGGCCTGACATGTCGGGACACACTCTATTCCACTCCGTAATTCAAAACGGAAACCACGTGTGTACGTGTACCTCACCCCTCATGGTAATGTACATGTGCGTCAGTTCAAAGACCAATAAAAAGGTGTTAGCATGTGGACGTAATGTGCTGTTCCAGTCTCTTATGTACCTAAGGTCCATCACCGTTCCCTTTGGATCCCTACGGAATTCGGTGCTCTCCGATACACACGATCTAACAGTGGAGGAGTGATACTCAAGCGTCAACTTTAGGTTACAATATCTCCGGATGTAATTAACATTTCACAATGCAACAAACGGCACTGATTACGTATTTGTTTATATGATCAGATGTGCTAACAAAACTAACGGGATTCCATTTAAAAAAACGTAGGTTTGTGTTAGAAAACATACTTCCGTGCATTTTTTAATGGTTTGTATTAACCAATTACACTAGCCCCTCTCCTCACGTTCGGTCTGTGGAATCGATTCGTCAGTATTTGATGTGGTTTACGAAATACATCCAGCGGTAACGTTAGGTGACTCACCCTGTATATATATATATATATATATATATATATATATATATATATATATATATATATATATCAGAAGTGATGGTCAGTATTCAGGAATATGACAGGAATGATCATTAAAAACAAAAAAGTCAAGTAAACATGGGCTCTAAAACAAATAACTTGAGAGCCACGAGCAATTCTTGATCTTCGATACTGTGAAACAAATCTCTTCTACTGCAAGCTCTTTGCTTTCGATATTTTGGGAAGTGGTAGTATAGTCCAAAACAAGAAAATGTATCCATTAAATATGTGCTGTAAAACGCATACCTTAAGAGCTATGAGCACTTGTTCATCTTCGCTACTTTGAAACACAACCCTTCTTATGACCAATGCTCATAACTTTTAAGGTATGTATTTTAGAGCACTTGTTTACTGGACATTTTTTTCTTGTTTTGGTCCATACTACCACCGCCCTAAAAATTGAAAGCAAAGAGCTTTCTGTCGAAGAGATTTGTTTCACGGTATTGAAAATCAAGAATTTCTCACAAGAGAGTTATTAGCAGAATTAAGATTCCTACAGAAGACCCTTTGATACTCCAGAAAGGTCATAAAACGACACATCAAATGTAATCCGAAATTCAACAACAGACTGACGTTGTTACGCTCGTGTGGTATGAGACGATCCCGCCGGTAGGAAGGGGGGGGGGGGATGCAATGGGGGCCGAACCGCACAATAACCCTGGGTGGGTAGACTGCTGTGGCCTGTTGTGGGGTAGTAAACCCCCTGAGGGCTACGGCGGGAGGGATCCTCTCAATCGTTTCTAGATCCCCGGTTTAATACAGAATACATGTCGTCAGCAGCATTCCGTTCAATTCGCCTGCATGGAATTGCTACCCCTCGATTCGGCACGCATCCTCGGCGCTGGCGCGTGGAGACGCCTGTGCACAGGATTCGACTAACTGCCCTCTGGCAAGAGTCGGTCAGCGGCTGACGCTGAGGCACAAATTCCAACTAGGAGCTCAGTTCAGGCACGGACGTCAGGTTGGTGGGCTGTGGGGCCAAGTCTCGTAAAGTGGTGTTAGCAGCTGCAAGCACAGCCTGGTCTCGAACCCATGGCTGCTACTGGTGGTGTCCAGCTCTCTCACTGTCCAGCATAGGCCCTGGCGTTATGGTGGTACTGTTAGACTGCCGCGAAATGGCAGTGCTTCTGCCTCAAAATTCAGCCATATTTATATTGCTCTAGGGCGCATTTGTTTTCCTAAGAACGGGCCCCTAATCAAGTCACCTATAACAAGGGAATTACCCCGGTGTGGTGACATCGACCCACCTGCTTAGGCCATTACCACCATGTGGTGCAGTTTTCCACTCAATCCAATCAGTGCTCTTACTTGTATATTATTCTGACGCACACTTCGCCATGCTTGTGGCTACCAGCCTGAGGCTGTTATTGCCATAATTCACGGTGGCTTTCTCACTACTTCTTATTACTTTTCACTAAAAACTGAGTAGCGGCGATACACTTAACAGTACAGAAACTTCAATGGACATTACTTTTGACGGATAAAAAATTTTCTTCTTCATTGTAAAGCGTTACTTAATGTAAGTTGCAAGCCTATGTGAATTTCCGAATTGTCACCAAACCACGTTGTTGTTTCTACTAGAATAAAATTTTCGCCGCGCGGGATTAGCCGAGCGGTCTCAGGGGCTGCAGTCATGGACTGTGTGGCTGGTCCTCGCGGAGGTTCGAGTCCTCCCTCGGATATGGGTGTGTGTGTTTGTCCTTAGGTTAATTTAGGTTAAGTAGTGTGTAAGCTTTGGGACTAATGATCTTAGCAGTTAAGTCGCATAAGATTACACATACATTTGAACATTTTGAACAATAAAATTTTCAAGATATAAGTAAGAAACTACTTGAACGTCATTAGCATTACAACCTCGATAACACATCCATTCTCAGTCTTGCTTCAATTAATAATAAATACTGAATAATCAAAACAATATGAGTAAGAAGGAATGGCATGAGGAGAAACCAAATAAGGCACATAAAAAGGAAAAGAAATAGAAACTATGTAAAATAACTACTTGTAAAATGAAAATAATTAAGAAATTTAAGTTGAATGAGTCATGGGAAACAAAAAGGTAAATTGATGAGGCAATAACCTGTAATCCAGTGATATGTAAAGTCATTATTAATAAGTTCTGCTTTTTATTTACTGTTGGGTAATACCGCGGTCTCTAAAATGTCAGTAATAGGAAAAGATTATGCCCATGTTGAAAAAAAATGTTAATATCGACCCGTCGAATAATTTAAGCAAATCACAGACCATAGTTGGGGTTGGTTTCCAGTATTATCGTATAATGTAAATCATTACTGTCAAGCGATTGTCTTCACTATGTGCTTACCATGAGTTCCATACTTTCTTTCAGTGCCATGTCGCATGCTGTTCAGGACTCCTAAACGGTTATGACACAAAACAATCTATCATACTACGGCCGATCCAGCTAGAAAGAGAATACCCTGGGAGATACCACCGTGAGCTTGTCTTACGGCTGCATACTTTCACTGCCGATTTGGGCTTTGGTCCCTCGTTATCGTCTGCTCGTGTTTCTCTACTTGGGGCTTCCCACATTCGTTATTGCTTGAGAATTTTTTATCATTAGCATGCCAGCTGCACCTACATCTGAGTCGTTAGCCGACACCTTTTACCGGCGACACATTCAGGAAGCTACGTTCCTACCGTTTTATCTGTCAGTGAACCACGTACGCCATGTTTTTTCAGGAGGCCAATGCTGAGAGCCATCGCTCACGAGCTGTGTCATAACGATTTAAGGAACATTCCGTGGGAATGAGTGATTCCGCTGGACACCTCTGACCCTAACCCTACTGGTTGGAATGCCTTGGAGCGATATGTACGTGTCTTGATTTTGGTATGATTAAATTCCGCGTGTTGTGGGTAGCAGTTAGGTAGTCGCAGGTCAAGAGTCTTCACAACATTTTTAGCGTCTCGTGAAGTCCACACTATGACCTCTCGCCGGCGTTATAAATACGAAACGAAAAAAAAGTTAAAGGGGAACAGATATCGATGCTAAGTTTCGCAAAGCACAGAACCCTTCTTCGCACAAGTGAGGAACTTTTATGGGCATGTTGAACGGAATGGACAGTATAGCATGTAATATGACTTTAGGATAAACACGGTATAAAACAACAGCTGTTGAATAAAGGTGGAAAGAAGTTTAAATCCAAAATTAGCAACGACACGGTAGTGGAAGAATTTGAATGCCGTCTCTTACAAATGATTTTCGTGGCATGTATTTCAAGAAACTTTTAATAACCAAGATAGCATACAGTACTATTTAATACTGACGACCGGTTTCAACAGTTAAAACTATCATCTTCTGATACGCAAGGTGATGCACTGACATACGGCTACAATCGTTATTTATATTTGCCATTACAAATGATTAAATGGAATTTCTACATTTTCTTACGTTCAAATACTTGGTATTACATGTTTTCTTACATTATGACATATCAGACATGGCATTTTGATTATTACAGTTAATAGTAGGTCGCATATTCAACACAGGTTTCTGAAAAATAAAAGTAGGTTTGTCACAAATAAAAACAATACAGTTAAAAAGCACCTTGTCCACAAAGATTACCTAAAAGACGATTACATTTTATGACCATGGGGTAAATCGTATAAGGGGGTTAATGTGATGTAACTGTAGTACAATAAAACCCATGTAACTAGATAACAACGCAGGATTATACTTAATTTCTCATCTCAGGCTCTTACATGCAGGAGACTTGTAGATTTCTTAGGCCTTGATAGTCATGATAGCCTCAAAAGAATGTAATATAATAAGCCTTGAAAATGGCTCAAATGGCTCTGAGCACTATGGGACTTAACTTCTGAGGTCATCAGTCCCCTAGAACTTAGAACTACTTAAACCTAATTAACCCACACACATCCATTCCCGAGGCAGGATTCGAACCTGCGACCGTAGCGGTCGCGCGGTTCCAGACTGTAGTGCCTAGAACCGCTCGGCCACCCCAGCCGGCATAAGCCTTGAAGATGTGCCTCCTCTCTCCCAATAACATACTTATGTTATTTGTTTCACCTGTCTTATGTTATGCCAAAAGATACACTGGTATAGGATATAGCATAAGTACACAATTATATGATTTTTACTGCAATGCATCCATGTGTGCAGCTGAGGTGCAAGATTCATCAAAACGAAATATAACGATTGTATCATCTTGCACGTGTATGACTTGTGGTACAAGTTTCCACTTATCTAGTCTCACCTGAATTGTAATTTTCAATACTATTCCCACAGTCCAACAACCCATATACTTCATGGTTCTTCGGATATATCATGTGGAACTCTTAATATATTTTGCCCCCTTTATATACTGCATTCTATTTCATCTATCTTACGCCACATTGTGTCTTATGTTGCACCACAAGATATACTGGTACAAGGTACACTATGGGTATAGACTTAAACAATAGAAATGCATCCATATGTACAACTCTGGTGCGAGATTCACCAAACAAGGTATAAAATGTGCCTGTCCTCAGTAATGTTTCTTAAGCGTATATGACTTGTGGTACAAGATCCCCCCTATCTATTCTTCACCTTAATATTACTTTAAAACCTTGTGCACACATTCCAGCACAACAAGTGCTTCATAGTTCTGTTTATGCTGTATGGACCTGTCCGCATTTCTTACCTTTTTTTAACTGTTTTTCAATTTTAAGTCATCTATGTAATCAAGTAGAGGAATGCCATATCATCTTATGTTTCACTCTATTGCTAAGACATAAAAAGAACTGTATAATAGTTCACGCTATGCAGTGGTTATTTAAAGTATGTGATGCAATCCTACGTATCTTGGCTGTACTGTAATGGAAGTATTTATATATTTTTATCTACATCTACATCTACATTTATACTCCGCAAGCCACCCGACGGTGTGTGGCGGAGAGCACTTTACGTCATTACCTCCCTTTCCTCTTCCAGTCGCGTATGGTTCGCGGGAAGAACGACTGTCTGAAAGCCTCCGTGCGCGCTCTAATCTCTCTAATTGTACATTCGTGATCTCCTCGGGAGGTATAAGTAGGGGGAAGCAATATATTCGATACCTCATCCAGAAACGCACCCTCTCGATACCTGGCGAGCAAGCTACACCGCGATGCAGAGCGCCTCTCTTGGACAGTCTGCCACTTGAGTTTGTTAAACATCTCCGTAACGCTATCACGGTTACCAAATAACCCTGTGACGTAACGCACCGCTCTTCTTTGGATCTTCTCTATCTCCTCCGTCAACCCGATCTGGTACGGATCCAACACTGATGAGCAATACTCAAGTATAGGTCGAACGAGTGTTTTGTAAGCCACCTCCTTTGTTGATGGACTACATTTTCTAAGGACTCTAACAATGAATCTCAACCTGGTACCCGCCTTACCAACAATTAATTTTATATGATTATTCCACTTCAAATCGTTCCGCACGCATACCCCCAGATATTTTTCAGAAGTAACTGCTACCAGTGTTTGTTCCGCTATCATATAATCATACAATAAAGGATCCTTCTTTCTATGTATTCGCAATACATTACATTTGTCTACGTTAAGGGTCAGTTGCCATTCCCTGCACCAAGTGCCTATCCGCTGCAGATCTTCCTGCATTTCGCTACAATTTTCTAATGGTGCAACTTCTCTGTATACTACAGCATCATCCGCGAGAAGCCGCATGGAACTTCCGACACTATCATGAAGAATATCATGATACTATCATGAAGAATAATACAGGTACATCAAATGTAACATAGTTTAACAGAGTGTAATATTTGATGTCTATAATAGCTCTACATAGATGACAGTGTAAGGTTACACTGAATCCTTCAATTGCAATATGCTTCAATTTCTTCACTGAAATTCGGCAGTATCTCATTGAATATCTATGTAGAAATATTTGCCAGTCTTTAAATTGTGGTTCTCATAAGGGACAGTGCAACAATGTTATAAGAGTAAAGTTATTGGCCCCTTAGTTTTAGATAACCATGCGGTACACATTGACACTAATTTGCAGTGTCCATGCTATAATCCACCTGTAGGCAGTTCACTTGCAAGCCTCTGGATCTGCATTGGTACATTTAAGTTTGGAGTGTGTAGTCCAAATTGAGTCACTGCCATCCCCTTATTTCCACTCCACAGTTAGGCCTAACACAGCTAGTTATACTGTATACAAACACTTTATTCCTCATTACTTTGCAAAATTCGTAAGGTGACACTCGGTAATACTTTCCACGGCTCCCGCGAGCTGTGGCACTTACCTGGTCGAGACGTAACGTCCGCTCGCAGCAGTGTCTCCAGGTTACCTGAGTAATCTGCCATCATCGGCCGCTCAGCAGTACCTGCGTGCGTAATGTTATTGTTGTGGTCTTCAGTCCTGAGACTGGTTTGATGCAGCTCTCCATGCTGCTCTATCCTGTGCAAGCTTCTTCACCTCCCAGTACTTACTGCAACGTACATCCTTCTGAATCTGCTTAGCGTATTCATCTTTTGGTCTCACTCTACAATTTTTACCCTCCACGCTGCCCTCCAATGCTAAATTTGTGATCCCTTGATGCCTCAGAACATGTCCTACCAACCGGTCCCTTCTTCTTGTCAAGTTGTGCCACAAACTCCTATTCTCACCAGTTCTATTCAATACCTCCTCATTAGTTATGTGATCTACCCATCTAATCTTCAGCATTCTTCTGTAGCACCACATTTCGAAAGCTTCTATTCTCTTCTTGTCCAAACTATTTATCGCCCATGTTATACTTCCATACATGGCTACGCTCCATAAAAATACTTTCAAAAACGACTTCCTGACACTTAAAGGATCTGCAAATCCAGTGCCGCACACAAAGTTCAATATTTCCCTATAGGGAGAGCAGATTTAATTGGACAGACTGACCTGACCACTGTAAAAAGCCACTAGATGGCAATTGGAGTGGCAAGTGAGCTACGTAACTCACCGTCTCCCCCCTCCTTGTTTATTCCCCTCTTCTTTCCCCACCCCGACCCCTTTTTGTTAGTTTTAGACAATGAAGGAGCTGGTTAGTGAGACACATACTACGCCGTTCAGCTTTGGTTAATGAGCTGGAAGCAGCAGTAGAGGGTAAGAATTGTAGAGGTAGGGGAAAAGTAGCAGATGAAGACCAAGAGTGGACTACACAAGACAGTCATAAATGGCAGCGTTCAAGAGTATTTCCGTCCTACACACTGCTCAACAAAGCTTTTCTAGAGAGAATGCTCATCATTTAAAGCATAATTTATGAATTTAAATCACCAAAAAGTCTATCAACAATAATAAATTGTGGCGTTCATAAGGTAAAAGGGAATAATAACATGTTGGACCGTGGGTCCGCGACTTACTTAAAATTGTCGACGTCTGTAAATGGCGGTTCCCAGCCCACACGTCACACAACCCCAGGCCGTGTCCTACTGCACTGATGTGGGCTCCAAGAGCGTCGAGGCGTTGTACTGACGTGCCTGTATTATCACTGCTAAAGCGCAGCTATTGGTTCAGCTACAATGCTGTTCTGTTGGTTGCCTACTTTGCATCATTTTCTATGTCTAGCGTCTTCAACCTCTAGTTTTACGACAAAGAGGTATTACAAATCTATAATCATGTGTATACCCGAAAATAGTTCTGCAGATCAACTTAGAAATCTTATTTCAAGTTTCACTTGTGCGTTCAGAATGCAGCCACTTTTCTCTTCATGAATGGCGTTCTCCCCTTCTAGCAAGTCGACTTTCCTGCGTTTCTTTTCTATACGCAAGATTTCCAAGCAGCGTCCTATTTCTTTGAATGGATGGCCTGTTTAGTATACAGGGTAATTCATATTAACGCTGAAAAACCGCCGAAGGGACGTAGGTGACGCTGAGACAAGTAATTTAATACAAGACACATGGAGTCGCAAGTGTCAGGAAATACTCGAAAACTAGATGAGAAAGGTTGAACATGTGACGTCACCAGATGACGTACCTCACAGCATGTTTAGCGGCTGGGCTAGGGCTTGAAGGGATGATTGAGAGATGCAATACTTGCATTCGAACAAATGGTGCAAACACCTGTCATAAATACGATCAATTGTAAATGCAGAATTTACAGAATTATTGACTTTATTATAAAGAAGCAAAATCTGCTCGTATTTTGCGTTCATTTCCTTTTGTCTGTCCTTTTTTTGTTTATAGGCATTATTTAGTGAAGAAAAAGATTATTTACTGATAACGACGCAGTTCTGGAGCATACAGCTACTCCCTTACTTGTGACGCAATACGGTAGTCTTTTGCTGCACTGTACTTTGGAATAAACTAGTTGAGACCGGAATACCAGTAATTAAAATAATAATAGCCGGCCGGTGTGGCCGAGATCTGCTAGGTGCTTCAGTTTGGAACCGCGCGACCGCTACGGTCGCAGGTTCGAATCCTGCTTCGGGCATGGATGTGTGTGATGTCCCTAGGTTAGTTAGGTTTCAGTAGTTCTAAGTTCTATGGGACTGATGACCTCAGATGTTGAGTCCCATAGTGCTCAGAGCCAATTAAAATAATAAATCTTACCTCAGTGTAAACAAATAATTGCGGAACACAATGAAAAGAAAACATACTGCCTGCCACAGGCAAAACTGGAACCCCGAGCTCCACGCGCCGAAATCGCGCACATGGGCACGGCGCCATACCGATGTGAATATTTGTTATGGGTTGGGATGATCAGGTGCGATGTTCCGATAGGATCAAGCACTGCACTAGCGCTGAGGTACGTAATGTGGTATCGTCATATGTCCAGAATTTTTCATCCAGTTTTGGGGTATTTCACGGCATTTGCGACCCCATGCGTCTTATATTGAATTACTTGCCTCAGTGGCATCTACATCGCTTTAGGAGTTTTTAACCATTAATAAGAATCAATCTGTATATGATTTGTAACTGCTGATTTGTCTTAATTACCTAATGTGAGTGCATTTTACGTCGGTTGTAACTGATCGAAAATATTTTTCCTATCGGTCCAAAAATATTTTACATCGCAGGATGCGCACTGAATTTTGTAAACTCCAGATGTTTATAACTTATCTATTTACCGACGTCATGATTCAGGTTATATCTCTCTTTATTACTGGTCTGGAACGCTACTAACACCATATGATTTAAAAATGTTCGTGATCTTTGTGAGACTCTTCCATAGTATAGCATGCCGACCATTTTCAATTCATCTCCGCTAACGGTATTCTTTCTGTGGTTATTACCTTTCCAAAGCAATTAACTAACAGTATCTACTTTCTAACCGTTGTTAATCGCTATTTTCTTAATGGCGTTTCTTTCCGTCCCTCTATCCTTCCTGATCATTGGCACATTGACTGCCCTGTGCGACAGACAACGGAATTCTACTTCTTTATAAGCCTGTGGATGGCACGAATCGTTAGGAATCATACAATCAGTTGCTGTCGGTTTTCCGTAAATGGTAAATGCGCACATATTGCCAAGATTTTTAATGTTTGACTCGAGAAATTGTAAATGGCTGTCAAGTTGCATGCTTCATGGTAAACGCAAATTTGCTGTTGACGTCGTTGAACTTTCTTTCTGTTTCATCAGTATCTTCAACGGATCACCAGGACTGTCAAAAATGTTAACAAAAATCCGCAAGTAGGCCTATTTCTTGTATTCTTACAATAATTTTCAGTCATGCTTTTTACCTGAAATTTTCCTGCAGGAAAGGCGTACTTTCAGCAGGTACTGGGAAATGGTCTTTGGTCGAAACCTGTCGCATACTAAAAAATAAATTAAATAGCGGCTTAAGGAGTTAAGTGAAGTCATTTCCACAATTTGTAACATGAATGGGTATATCGAGTAATTAGAATCCCATCCTTCGACGGTTTACACAAACTGATTTCATAAGAATTCCAAATGTGAAACTAATCGGACATCTGAAGGCATCACAAAAAACTAACAGGTATTGTAGGTATCGGTTATAAGATTCTTCATTATTATACTCGCACTTCATGTTGTTCAAATGTCGATGTAGCACACTTTCTCAGGAATTAGGAAATGGTGAATTTGGTAACGGAGGGACGAAAGGAACATCTATGGTGTAAAAATTGCAATAAACAGGACCAAGTGAATGTAGATTTTAGTAGTTATGCAACGACAGAGAGATTTTCACAGGATATACTGGGGTAGAGAACTGCATCAAAAGAGTCTTCGGACCGAAGACCACAATAACAACAACTACGGCGACGATGAAAAAATGTTACCATGTAATTAAATTCTCTTTTATATCAAATAGGTGTTCTGGAAGGCGACGAATATGCATATAGCCTTTTAATGAAGCGAAGAGTCTCCAGCTCGTAGCCAGAATGGAGGGAATCCTTCAGATGCGAAGCTATGCCGCCGAAATCGGCAGCTCTCTGGCGCTCCGCTGTAGGTTCGCCTCAGATGTCGACCGCCAAATCTGCGGATTAATATTTTGGGGCTGAAGAGGGTGAGTGGCAAATCCCGGGCCCCAAGCCGAATACACAGACGGGGGCGCTGTCTCTCTCCCTCCCTCCCTCCCTCTCTCTTCTCTCTCTCTCTCTCTCTCTCTCTCTCTCTCTCTCTGACACACACACACACACACACACACACACACACACACACACACTGAGAGAGAGAGAGAGAGAGAGAGAGAGGAAGTGGAAAGGGACAGGGTGAGTGGGTTAGGAAGTGACGCTTGGAGCTTCACTGGCAACCCAAAGGAGTCGAGATGAGAGATGTGCCTGCAAAGCCAAAATTACCGAATATATATAGGTTTTATACATCAAAGTAACGCGCTCTGCGATTGGTAGATGGTGACGTAACATTGAGGGCTATTGGCTTGTGAGGAAGCGCGGAGATACAGAGAGACGCGGCAGCCACAGACGGCGAGGCCGATAGTGGCCAGCGGTAAGAGAAAGATGGCTGGGTGAAGGGAGACAGAGATAGAGAGAGAGAGAGACGGCGATAGGATGGTGGGCGGGTGTGGAGGAGTAGGCGTCCAGAAGAGAGCGCGATACGGAATGGAAGGGGACACAGTGACAGAGAAGGGTGGCTCCAAAAAGCATTATTGCTTCCAGCTGCCTATATATTTTCCTTAGCACTTTGCTTCATTTGCATGTGGAATTAGTAATGGAAGCTGCATAGCGTGCCATCAGGAATCATCCCCCACTGGGACCTTGGCGCGGCCGGGGCCCCAGGGGTTGTATGAGGGTGTCTGCGTGGGGAGGGAGGGGCTAGAGGAGGTGGCTGTGCCTGCGTGTGGGGGGGGGGGCGGGAGAGGGGGGTGGAGGCCGGATGAGGCGCCATGGAAAGGAGGGAGGCGCTCTCTGTACTACGGAACGGAACGATATATCAAATAAGCAATGGGAATAAAGCGACTGCCTTGGTTCTGGAGTCGCATGGTAGGAAAGTGTGTGAGAAGGGGTAAGAGGTGGAGTTGGCGAAAGGGGTAATGCCAGCCCTCGGTGTAGCTCGTGAGTCGCGAGCTCACATTCAAGTACCATTGCTGACAGGAACCAACTGATAGCTGTGCGATTGTTTCTGGTGTAGTTTGACCATGCATCACTCACGTTTGCTTTGTTAGATAGCCATCTACTTACGAGAGTAAAATGATAAGTTTGGGGAAAACGTAAATATAACGTAACTTCAAAAATGTTCAAATATGTGTGAAATCTTATGGGACTTGTCTGCTAAGGTCATCAGTCCCTAAGCTTACACACTACTTAATCTAAATTATCCTAACCCATGCCAGAGGGAGGACTCGATCCTTCGCTGGTACCAGCCGCACAACCCGTGACTGAAGCGCCATAGACCGCTCGGCTAATCCCGCGCGGCTATCGCAACTTCAGTTTCTTTTTCTTTTTTTTCTTTTTTCTTTTTTTTTTTTTTTTTGCAAGATTCCAATTTTTGTTGTTCTCTGAGTAAAGAGGTTTGTATCAAAGTACGCAAAACATTCTTCTGCATTTCACGAACATTTATTACGTCCATTTCTTTTAAAGAAGCACACAATAGAATCACTTTCAGAGAAACAAAACTTCACAACGTGGTGGATGTGTAATAACTTAGAATTCCTTCTTGTGATATTTCCACGTTTTTTAATTAGTACTTTGTCTGCGATGTTTTATGGGATGTTTATTAACGACTGCCACAATATGGGCTAAGGAAATTTTCAAATAAGATGGTTCAGTCGAACAGCTGAATTATTACCAGATTTTTAGAGAAGGATTTCCATCGTATCATTACGGAGGGTATGACGCACCTGTTGTCGAAATGTCTGAATCTATTAATTTAAAAGTACAACATTTTTCGGTGACACAAGATCTATAAGTAATGAAAACACAAGTCATAGTTTCCCGTTATTTCATAGACTCACATACATCTCATGGAAATTAGCCAAGTAGTATTAAATGCTTTGAAAGTACTGTACTATTAAACATAGTCGGAAATGATCAAGCAGCAGACATTCTTTTCCACACGTACAAAATACTCCATTAGACATATAACTGTAACGTTATACAAGAAGTATCCACTTGAACAATGTGGAATGTGAGCATGGTGATAATCGTTACGGCTTCCCTTGTTGCAGCAGTCCAGAGAGGTGCATTGACAGTAGTGGGGTCATGATAACACTGGTCAAGCAACGTCACCAAGGCTTCCTTCCAAACACCGAGCGAGGTGGCGCAGTAGTTAGCACACTGGACTCGCATTCGGGAGGACGACAGTTCAAACCCGTGTGCGACCATCCTGATTTAGGTTTTCCGTGATTTCCCTAAATCACTCCAGGCAAATGCTGGGATGGTTCCTTTGAAAGGGCACGGCCGACTTCCTTCCCTCATCCGATGAGACCGATGACCTCGCTGTTTGGTCTCTTCTTCAAAACAACCCAACTCCAACCCTCCTTCCAAACGGGTTTCGGTTCTGAGTACCGAAAGGTTGACATATCCGTCCGTGACGTCTCTGCGACTACGTTGCGAAATTGCATTCGTCATCGTCATATAGGTCCAAAATCTTTCTTGACGATATATGGTGCCACCGGATACGCAACACTATCACTAATGCATGTCATAGTCAGAATATGCACAGCAGGTATTTACGATGTTCCTGTAATGTTCTATTGTCAAGTACTCTGTGACATCATCTTTCAACAAGATAACACAAAATCGCATTGTGTTCCTGCAGTTCTGACCTACCCTAGGACAGGCCGTATTTTACTGTTGCCCTGGTCAACGGTCTTTCCATTTCTCTCAAACATAAAAAACTAATCAAGGGTTGCCATGAGACTGACGCGCCACCATTTGGCAGTCACCATGGTGGATGAACTCTCAGAAAGACTTGAATCAGCGTGGAATTAAACATCTGTTATTCAAAGTCAGTTCCACTCTCTGAGCACCCTTAAATTACCTAGCAATTTAATTACATCATCTTCAAAATGGTATAGATAAAACAAGTAGAGTTCCATTATTTGTTATCTGTCTAGGTGTCGCTATTTTAGAGGCTTGCAGAGTTAGTTATTGAACCTGCTGCGACACGTCCTTCGGTCACTGGCCAGCGGCCTACGTCAGACCCTGCAGGTCATTCGCGGCCTTTCAGCCTCGCGCCTCCCTCGCTCCCGATTCCCCCCCCCCCCCCCCTCGCGTCCCCCGCCGCCACTGCCTCTCCGCCAAATCACCTCCGCCCCCGCCTCCGCGTCGCCGTCCCTTCACGAAACACGGCCGCCACCGCCGCCGCCGCCGCCTCTGTCGCAAAACCGGGCCGCGCGCGACCTGCGAGTCATTTCATTTGCATCGATAATTTTAAAGGAACTTTGAATGGCGACATGCTAATGCGGAATGTCGCCTCTGTTCTACGGCCCCCACACCCCTAACGCAGCCTCCCGCCGAGGAACACTGAGTCGGCTTTACCTCTCTCCGCCCACCTCACACTGCACGCGACGATTGCCGCAGCTCTCCCGCGCTCGCTTTCTGCCGTTTCTCCTCTCGCTTTTCTATTTCTCTCCGCCTCCGCCGCCGCCCTGCGCCTTCGGAGGCGCGAGCGCTTCTCTCGCCGGGGCTTTGATGAATACCGATAAATCAGATCGTTATATGGAAACAGGGGCGAGGCAGAGAGGCCGCAGAAGGGTGGCGACTCGAAGGAAGGGGCTGCGGAGGCCGCGATGACTCGCGCCAACGAAAGGGGTTGCGCTGCGATGAGTCGCGGGGGTGGAGCGCGCTCAGCCATCGGCACCCCCTGGCGCCGAGTCTGGCCGGCATTCGTCACCGTCACGGCGGTCCAGCATGCGACATCGTGTGTAGGAGAGAGTCTAAATAGTTTAAAGAACGGGCATAAGGCAACGACCGAAGCTACTGTGCTGTGTATTTACACTACTGGCCATTGAAATTGCTACACCAAGAAGAAATGCAGATGATACACGGGTATTCATTGGACAAATATATTATACTAGAACTGACATGTGATTACATTTTCACGCAATTTGGGTGCATAGATCCTGAGAAATCAGGACCACCTCTGGCCGTAATAACGGCCTTGAAACGCATGGGTATTGAGTCAAACAGAGCTTGGATGGCGTGCACAGGTACAGCTGCCCATGCAGGTTCAACACGATACAACAGTTCATCAAGAGTAGTGACTGGCGTATTGTGACGAGCCAGTTGCTCTGCCACCATTGTCCAGACGTTTTCAATTGGTGAGAGATCTAGAGAATGAGCTGGCCAGGGCAGCAGTCGGACATTTTCTGTATCCAGGAAGGCCCGTACAGGACCTGCAGCATGCGGTCGCGCATTATCCTGCTGAAATGTAGGGTTTCGCAGTGATCGAATGAAGGGTAAAGCCACGAGTCGTAACACATCTGAAATGTAACGTTCACTGTTCAAAGTGCCGTCAATGCGAACAAGAGGTGACCTAGACGTGTAACCAATGGCACCCCATACCATCACGCTAGCAATGACGAATACACGCTTCCAATGTGCGTTCACCGCGAAGTCGGAAAACACAGATGCGACCATCATGATGCTTTAAACAAAACCTGGATTCATCTGAAAGAATGACGTTTTGCCATTCGTGCACCCACGTTCGTCGTTGAGTACACCATCGCAGGCACTCCTGTCTGTGATGCAGCGTCAAGGGTAACCGCAGCCGTGGTCTCCGAGCGGATAGTCCATGCTGCTGCAAACGTCGTCGAACTATTCGTGAAGATGGTTGTTGTCTTGCAAACGTCCCCATCTGTTGACACAGGGTTCGAGACGTGGCTGCACGATCCGTTACAGCCATGCGGATAAGATGCCTGTCATCTCGACTACTAGTGATACGAGGCCGTTGGGATCCAGCACGGCGTTCCGTATTACCCTCCTGAAACCACCGATCCATCTTCTGCTAACAGTCATTGAATCTCGACCAACGCGAGCAGCAACGTCGCGATACGATAAACCGCAATCGAGATAGGCTACAATCCGACCTTTATCAAAGTCGGAAACGTGATGGTATGCATTTCTCCTCCTTACACGAGGCATCACAACAACGTTTCACCAGGCAACGCCGGTCAACTGCTGTTTGTGTATAAGAAATCGGTTGGAAACTTTCCTCATGTCAGCACGTTGTAGGTGTCGCCACCGGCGCCAACCTTGTGTGAATGCTCTGGAAAGCTAATTATTTGCATATCACAGCATCGTCTTCCTGTCGGTTAAATTTCGCGTCTGTAGCACGTCATCTTCGTAGTGTAGCAATTTTATGCAGAACCGGTTTCGGTCAAGCGATCATGTTCATTGACTGACTGTCCCTTCGGTTGTTGGTAGAATATGTTATACATTATGACTCAAACACACGCAACACTGGTGTAATATTTAACTATATTTATTATTTGTTAGAAGAACTGGTTTTTGGCTGATACGTCATCATCAGGTACAAAGATGAGTATGCGTTGCAGTAAAATTTAGTTGGATCAAAGATTTTAAACAAGTGGTTCTACACAGTTCCTCCATTTCCAGAAAAAGAATGTTAATGTTAGAATTGGCAATAAAACAAGAGGGATTATTTCAGTGTTAATGCGATGTAAGATTATTGAACTAAGATAAAATACGTGACACATTAACTGATGAACTATAGACAAATTACAACAGTCGTACATAGAAGAAAATAACTGAACAACAAACTTTGGTTACTTATGCCAAAGATGTGGCTGAACAAAATAATCTTGTCTTTTAATTAGGTCCTAAATTATAAACAGATAAGATTTAATAGTAATATCAAACAGGTGAGTGAAGCAGGTGTGATCATACAAAGTAAATTTTTTTGAGACGACTAAGAAATTATAGTAACTGAGATAAAGGTAAATGGTGCGTGGGTATGAGAGTAAATTGTGAGTAGCATCTGTAGTTAGAAGTGGTGACTGAGGGAACTGTGCCTGGTCATTGCTAAGCTTGCGTTGATGGACATGTGTTTATTAATTTCCATAATTTCAACATAGGGCATCTACCTTCCATTGTGAACGTGACGTAACACTTCGTGTTTCACTTCGTAACTATGGCCTTCTTCAAGCAGGTGGTCTGGAAAAGTACAGTCGCCTTTTCTAAGTTTCCAACTTCTATGTTGTTCCTTCAAGAGCATACACATTGCCCCAGCTGACAGACCAATATAGCATTCCCCACAACCACGAGTAATATCATATATTCCATTCTTTTCCAAAGCTGGATCGCTGTGTTTCCATTGAGCAAAATGTGTCCAACAGTGTTGTGTCAAATGATAAAGAAACCTCTCGATCTTTGGAAGAGAATGGAATATTTAAAGTCACTTCTAATTGTGACAAATTCTATATTAGTCTGTCTGGTAGGGCAGTAATTATCCGCTTGAAGGAACAACACAGAAGATGGAAACTTAGAAAAGAGTCTCTACTGTTGCAGACCACATACTTACAGAACGCCATAGTTACAACGTGAAACATGAAGTGTCGCATCACATTCACAGAGGAACGAAGATGAACTATCTAGAAATAATAGAAATTAATAAACGCATGTCGGTCAACCCAGCATTATTACTGAATGGCCTGGCATTATCCCCTTACTCAGCACTTCTGACTGCTGATACTACTCATAATTCCATCCAGGCCATGCAGTAAGCTACCCCTCTAGTGTATTGTGTATTGAAATGGAGACCTAGAGCCGGCCGCATTGACCGAGCGGTTCTAGGAGCTTCAATCTGGAACCGCGCGACTGATACGGTCGCAGATTCGAATCCTGCCTCTGGGATGGATTTGTATGATGTTCTTAGGCTAGTTAGGTTTAAGTAGTTCTAAGTTATAGGGGACTGATGACCTAAGATGTTAAGTCCCATAGTGCTCAGAACCATTTGAACCATTTTGGGGCCCTAGAAACGACGGAGAGGCTTCGTCCCGCCGTAGCCCTCAGTGGTTCACAACCACACAACATACCATAGGTGTCCAACACCCCACCGCTCCCCACGCCGAACCCAGGCTTATTGTACTGTTAGGCCCCCAGTGGACGCCTCGCGGAACGTCTCATACCAGACGAGTGTAACTCCAAATTTGACGTGATAGAGTTACCCTTCTTACTCACATGCCCAATTAACTTTTATTTTAGTTTCTATAATTCCTCTCCTTGTGTTAAAAAAAATACTTTGTGTAATCACAGCCGCTTCATTCACCTGCTTAATATTACTACTATACCTTATCTTTTTGCAGTTTAGGATCTATTTAAAAGACAAGATTATTTCGTTCAGCCAGATCTTTCGAATATGTCGTCAAAGTTTATTGTCCAGTTATTTTCTTCTATGTGAAACTGTTATAATTTGTCTGTGGTTCATTAGTTAAAGTGTCATATAAGTTATCTTAGTTAAATAATCTTATATCGCATTAACACTGAATTAATCATTCTTGCTTTTATTCCTAATTCTAACATTAATATTTTTCATTTCTGGAAATCGAGATACTGTTTGGATACAGTTGTTTAAAATCTTTCATCCAACAAAGTTTCACTGCACCACAAACATACTTTTGTATCTGATGATAGCGTAACAGCCGAAAGCCGGTATGTGTAACATATTGTACAATATTACACCAGTGTTGAGTGTGTTTCATTCATAACGACCATCTTCAAGTCAGCGAAATAAGTTTGAGAAGCTATGGAGCATCTGTGATGATACATTAGTGAAGATGAACTTCTTTGCCAAGGTGGCTAACAATAACCTTTGTTCTCGATAACTAGTTTCGATAGTCAAAGTTACCATCTTCAGACCTTGACAAACAAGTTATTGCATGTGTGTTAAAATAACAGTAAAAGTACTCTTTCTCATGTATTGGCAGGTACGTAACAGACTGGAAGATTGATGAATCGGAATGTCGAAATAAAAACAACTATATACACATTTATTCACTACATACATGTGTCTTATGTCACTCACAGCAGAGTACTTCACTGCAGCTTGTCCAGTGAATCACCTCTTGGATGGAGACCGCATCACCAACATCACTACCTTCACAGGATTCGGCTCTGGCTGCTTTAAACAGAGTGACATTAGACAGATGAATGTAGTGTATATAATTGTTTTAACTTTGACATGCCGATGTATCAGTCTTAGAGTCTGTTACCTGCCAATTCGTGAGAAACAGTTCTTTTACAGCTATTTTAAGACATATGAAATAACCTGTCTTCCGAGACCTGAAGATAGTAACTTTGACTGCCTAAATCGGTTACCAAGAATAACAATTATTAGAGGATGAAAATACAGCTTCAGTTGTAAATTTCTTTTATTATCACGACCGGTTTCGGGCTCTCCTAAGCCCGTCCTCACGTGTAGCAACTGTGCTGTGGACGCGTACCAGGGAGGGTGTGCTACCTATGAGCGCAGAACAAGGAGTCTGCACCCTTCCCATTAATCACGACTTGAACCCTACTGGGGAAACTTTCAGTGAGATACACACATCTATGGGGAGGAATGGCAGCGCATTCTTACAGAAGGGCCGAAGCCAGTGGACGCTGTGGTCTGAAGCCAAGTCGACGTTCTAACTCTGCCCAAAAGTATTTCATTGGACTGAGGTTGAGACTCTGGGCAGGACAGTCAACAAATCAATACCTCACAGATGCTGCCGAATGACCGGATGTCATGCAGATGCAGTCGTCGCCTCCGCACTATTGCGCTACTCTAGCAGTACACAACGCTATAGACGGTGTTAATGTCCTTCCGCAAGCAGCGCCTTCTTAAGCACACTCTCACTTCAAAAAAACATCCCCTTGCTGCAACAGCAGCTCCAGTGTGCTTCAGTGTTGTCACTACACTTCATAGCAGGTAACATTCTACAGGCATTCTCCAAAATTAAAAGTCTTCCATCGGACTGCCACAGGGTAGAGTGGGATTCATCACTCCAAGTGACTCTTTTCCAGCCATCCACTGTCTATCGGCGTCCCTCTTGACACCACCCCAAGAATAGCTTAGCATTGACCACAGAAATGCGTGGCTTGTGAGGAGCTGCTCCACAACTGCATCCCATTCTTTTTCACTCCCCACATTCAGTCACTGTATTACCTGGTCTGCTGGCAGCACTTTGCAGCGCATGGGTGATTCGCTAATTTCATACAATTTTTTGCAATCACCCTCTGCGATCCTCGACATTCCACGTCAGTCATTATATGAAGTTTGCAAGGCTGTGGTTTAGCCGTGGCTGTTACTTCGCGTTTACACCGCACAATCGTGTTACCAACAGTGCACGAGGACAGTTTTAAAAGGGTGAAAACGTACTTGAGTAACGTTTTACTCAGGTGACTTTCAGAGACCGGGGACTCCTGACCAACACATTCTGACGTTACTGCTCCTCTATGACAACACAATACCTTTCCCACACCCCGCCCCCACTACCTTTTAGACTGTTGGATCGAATCTCGTGACATCTAGCGGTCAATTCCGCATTACACAATGGTGTCAAGATGCTTTTTATCAGACAGTTAAAATTACTATAACATGTAAATAACATGTAAATATGATATTATTACTACAAAAAGCTATTAATAGAAGTAGGAGGAATATTAAGCCTAGCGATTCAGGTCCACCACTATTTAAGAATTTAAATATTTAAATTATTGCATAAATTTTAATTTACGAACTGCTCCCTCTTATTCATAACAATCCAGAATTATTTATAGGAATCCATTTTCAACATTTGTGTGATATTAGAAAACAGATACTTACATACAGCTATCTCATAGAATGAAACTCTACTCTTAGACTCCTCACCACATAGCTACGAAAATTTACACTAAATTAAAAGTGAAAAACTTTCACAGATCGCACTACGTTTATTGAAAAGAAAATTACATGTCATCCTTGCGCAAAAAAGGGATAAAGCGTCCTTTGTAGGGTAATCCAATACACTTCTTACTATCTTTGTATATTGCATTTAATTGTACGTTTCACACTCGCATTACTTGCTACGTGCTACCTACAGTTGTGCTTGCATATTGACAGGTTTATTTTGATGGGCGAAGATTAGTAAGAAGGCTGTTGTACATGCAATAACGTCAGCTGGCCTCATTTGTCTGCCGGTTCCAGTAAGCATAGTTTGTGATGTGTACCCTTCCTAACCCACCATTACCGCAATGCATAATGCAGCAGGCCGGCCGCTGGTGGCCGAGCGGTTCTGGCGCTACAGTCTGGAACCGCGCGACCGCTACGGTCGCAGGTTCGAATCCTGCCTCGGGCATGGATGTGTGTGTTGTCCTTAGGTTAGTTAGGTTTAAGTAGTTCTAAGTTCTAGGGGACTTATGACCTCAGCAGTTGAGTCCCATAGTGCACAGAGCCATTTGAACCATTTTGAGCCAACCATAATGCAGCAGTATGTGCAGTGTAGCTGCTGAGTGGTGCGTGGGGAATGGTGGGCACGAGTGCTTATCATGCTACTGAAATAACTGTAGATCACATAACGTGTACATTATGCAAAAAATTAGTAAATCTTTTTTTGTAGTTTATACTCGAGCAGGTATGTTCCATCTTTGCGACTAAATGAAAGAAAGCTTCTTTTGTTTATGAAGCATCTTCAGTGGTATGTTTGTTTTTACATATATAATAAATGCATTATGCATTAGTTAAAAGTATGCCACTATGTTTCGTTTCCCGTGCTGTACTCTTCTTTTTCAGGTTATAAATAACTCTTGCAGTACACGTTTCGCGAGGTTGAATTATCAGCGCTACAAACGATTTCCAATGTTGCTAGTCTGTGTGTGTGGTCTTGGAAATGTGTTTAATCGGTTTCCATTGTCAGGATGGCCAATTTTCGCCGTTTTCCCACCCATACTTATTACAAAACTTCACTTGCACTTTTCATTGTGTGCTGCACATGTGTATTTTTACAGTGTGTAGTGTTGCCATCTGTAACTGTATGTCTATCTTCCGCTTTTGTTTGTGTTGTATGTATAGTTTCATATTTGTTAACTGTTTCGTCTGTTGTGTTTGTGTGTGTGTGTGTGTGTGTGTGTGTGTGTGTGTGTGTGTGTGTGTGTGTATGTATCTGTTTTGTTACATGTGAATGTGTATTCCTTATGAGAGTGGACTTTTTTATTTGTGTGTGTGTGTCAGAGAGAGAGAGAGAGAGAGAGAGAGAGAGAGAGAGAGAGTGATATATTAAAACAGTTGCTCCATCCCTTAGTTAGATTCTTAGCAGTCTACCGCTTTTTTATCTTCTTTACTACTGCCACTAAAAATTTCATCGTAATTCGTTCAGAAATGTAGTAGTGAAAACGTAACAGTCAGATTTACTTCCGCATTCACTAATACTGGTATAGTATGATGGAGTAAATACGTTGAAAATTGTACAAGTATTGTATTCGTTACTTCGAATCATATTCTGAGAACATATCAATAAAAAAAAATTTCGGAAATCTGATGCAGTTCAAACGTCAATGAGTATAGAGTTTTTTCAAAGAATAAATATGTTTCTCTATGTCGTGTTATCTGCATCTAAATGGATAGTCTGCGAATCACACATAAGTGCCTGTCAGAGGGTTCATCGAACCACCTTGACAATAATTATATTGCGATATCTTTTCTTCGTCTTCCCATATTGATCAAATGAAGCTTATGTGTTCCTCCAAGGTTGTTGTTGTCTTCAGTCCTGAGACTGGTTTGATGCAGCTCTCCATGCTACTCTATCCTGTGCAAGCTTCTTCATCTGCAAGTACTTACTGCAACCTACATTCTTCTGAATCTGCTTAGTTTATTCGTCTCTTGGTCTCCCTCTACGATTTTTACCCTCCACGCTGGTCTCCAACGTTAAATTTGTGGCCCCTTGATGCCTCAGAAGATGTCTTCCCAACCGGTCCCTTCTTCTTGTCAAGTTGTGCCACAAACTCCTCTTCTCCCCAATTCTATTCAATACCTCCTCATTAGTTATGTGATCTACCCATCTAATCTTCAGCATTCTTCTGTAGCACCACATTTCGAAAGCTTCTATTCTCTTCTTGTCCAAACTATTTATCGTCCATGTTTCACTTCCATACATGGCTACACTCCATACAAATACTTTCAGAAACGACTTCCTGACACTTAAATCTACACTCGATGTTAACAAATTTTTCTTCTTCAGAAACGCTTTCCTTGCCATTGCCAGTCTACATTTTATATCCTCTCTACTTCGACCGTCATCAGTTATTTTACTCCCCAAATAGCAAAACTCCTTTACTACTTTAAGTGTCTCATTTCCTAATCTAATTCCCTCAGCATCACCCGACTTAATTCGACTACATTCCATTATCTTCGTTTTGCTTTTGTTGATGTTCATCTTATATCCTCCTTTCAAGACACTGTCCATTCCGTTTAACTGCTCTCCCAAGTCCTTTGCTGACTCTCACAGAATTACAATGTTATCGGCGAACCTCAACGTTTTTATTTCTTCTCCATGGACTTTAATACCTACTCCGAATTTTTCGTTTGTTTCCTTTACTGCTTGCTCAATATACAGATTGAGTAACATCGGGGACAGGCTACAACCCTGTCTGACTCCCTTCCCAACCACTGCTTCCCTTTATTGCCCCTCGACTCGTATAACTGCCATCTGGTTTCTGTACAAATCGTAAATAGCCTTTCGCTCCTGGTATAGATATAGATACTGACGAATCTCCTCCAAGGTACACTCAGGTTAACTGTGGAAACCTCATGAAAAGCCGTCGTGTACTTTTGGAGATAAGCGTGTTCAAGTAGACAAACACACAGACACGACGGTTTCAGATAAAATTTTAAATCACGATATTTGTTCTCTGCAATCCGATTTTGATTAAATAAAGCCTATATGTCACCCCTAGCATTGCTCAAGTCACAAGTAAAAAGGTCATGAAAATTCGTACCGTAGTTTCGGAGACAAGCACGTTTGAACAGACAAACAGACACACACGACGGTTGTACGGAATTATTATTATTGGTATAGATATAGATTCTGACGAATCTCCTGCAAATTAAGTCAGTTTTTATGTATGTACGTAATGAGATAAGAAAATTCTGATGCTGATTCAAAGTACATAAGTCATGGGCAATCGCAAATGTAACGAGACTAACTGTAGGTTAAGCAGGCGTCTTATATCTTATGAATTTACTGTCAGTCACCAGGCACACCAATTGACAATATATTGGACTATTCAGCATATTGTCTTACACAGTGACTTTTGTAACTGTACACAATCGGCTGACGTTTATTTCAACACGGGCGTAGCGATATTGTTTACAAGTTTGGATAATCAAATGGTTCAGATGGCTCTGAGCGCTATGCGACTTAAGTTCTGAGGTCTTCAGTCGCCTAGAACGTAGAATTAATTAAACCTAACTAACCTAAGAACATCACACACATCCATGCCCGAGGCAGGATTCGAACCTGTGACCGTTTGGATAATCGATCGTAACTTCATCAGAGATGTACAAACTTACAATATCTATGTCCTTGAACGAAACTGTCACATCATCAGCGTAATGTGCTCTGATAAGGATTTCCTGACGGATTAAAACTGTATACTGGACCGAGACTCGAACTTAGGACCTCAGCTTTCGTTGTATGCCCATGACTGTCACTAGGAGTGAGTAAGTGCAGCCTATAGGGAATTAGTAACAAATATGTAATTTTATAACAACATAAATCTTAACATATGATCATCAATTCGTCCCATTAACGTAAAGTGCCCATCTAAAGGCGAATGTCTTGTTCGATATCAGTAATGGCAAGCGTGCGAGTTGTTTCACAGCATCTGTTGACAAAATAGCTGTACATTATGGTTTTCAAACATGACTAAGTTTGGATTTCATTGAGTCACTTGAAATCAACCCTCCTACTGCTAAACAGAAATTCACCTTGCTGTAATTAGATAGAAATCTGCACACTGCAGGCGATCAGTAAAATTACGTTGTAATGAAGATGGGAGATAAACATCGGAAGGAGAGACAAATTCCTAAAAGACTGACTGTGTTCTTAGTGTTATTCAAAACTGCATCTGTAAAAAGTGGCCATTCGGTGAAACGTTACGCTCGGGAACATCAGTGCCCTAGGGAAAAAAAAAAAAAAAAAAAAAAAATCTCCAGCTCGCTGGCTGGAACGCCGGAAGTGGAGAACTCTCGACGCCATAGCAGAGCAATCGGGAAAGCCGGAGTTGTGTGCCGGAGAGTTTGAGGAGCGCCGCTGGAGGGTATTTGTCGGGACACGACTCAACAGCCAGCCATCGACGTCTGGCTATATCTGTTTTGTCGAGGACCACAATCCACAAAGCCGGAGCGAGCGGCGGAGGGCGGGGGGTGGGCCCAAGTTCGAACTCGCCTCGGCGTGCGTTCGGCTGGCAGTTGGAGCACCCCTCACCCCCGAACCCTCTGCAACGTCCCAGCCAGCAAACCCTACACTCACGAGGACGCCCGCTTCCTCATTTCCTCCACCGATCGCTCTTCACGAAAACAGCACCTGCGTCAGAGCAGGCGGCTATATGAGAATTACACTGTTTGAATGTAAACAGTGGCAATGATTGTCTCAGTGCGTTGCCAAAGACTCACTGAGAGGTCGAAAGCTCGCGCCCGGTGAGTTGAACACTTTCTTTGCCGGTTCGTGTGTCTTTGGTCTCTCATTCGTGTGTCTTTGGTCTCTCACTATGGCAGGAAGGAAGGAGGCAGTTGGTGTCGGCTGAGCAGATGGCCAGGATTTGAAGCGTACGGATATACTGGCGAGGGCGTCGTGATCCGGCGTTTACCGTACAGCGCGGTGTGATGTGTTTGGCGAGGCTGCCCGTGTCCTGACTGCGCTAGTTCGCGAGTTTTCAGGGCTTCCTCCTGGACAAGCCGGCGCGATTCGACGAGGCCTGCTGATCGCACCCCGGGCTACCCTTAGTCACTCGGAATACCTTCATCAAAGGATTTTGGCGGACACGTGGTCAGCGCCGTTTCTCTATTGCCGGATGGGGACAGAGCCACATCATGTCTCCTTCTGTTTATCGGTGGGCATCATTTGTAATGTTCGCCACAAAATTGTCTCATTTGTCTGTAGATTGTCTGAAGCACTTTCTGCTTGGTTTTCAACATCAGTTGCGCTGCGTTCCCGCGTTGTACATCTATTTGATGATTGTTTCAAGGACCCGCTGACATGTTATCAACTCACTACCGTAAGGATATTGGCTTATCTATTTATAGTATGTGTTTTTCAAAATTTTGGGCCCCGACTTGAAGTAAAAGTTAAAAATGTTGTTTCCTTGTCATTTCTCTTTTAAAACCTTGTGATTTTCATTTCAAGGCCTTGTGGCTTGTGATGAGATTTAAGTTTTGATTTCATCTTGTCACTGTACTGAACTTATGAAATGGGATCCACTTTAGTCAGTTGCAGCGAGTAGTGTATCTCCCTCCTTGCTCTTTAGCGGGATAAGTGGAATGTTTTATATGATACTCAAATACCTATTTTACATTTAAAATATAAATAACTTTCGGCTGTTTTGTACTCCCGTGTATATAGCCGCTCTAAGTGCGATATTTTTCAGAGCTGGGTCAAAAGCTTTAGTTTTCTTTTACCCTTGCACTGTTTAAGAGAGTGTTTACTGTATATGTTTTAGCGGTCAACGTACTCTCACTTGCCAGGGGCTGGGGCCAGAGTTCTACGACTGAAGCTTGTTGTGCCACCAGCAATTATTTGCCCTGATCTCACATTGGGCTAGTCAGTTTTAATTCAGTAATATTTAATGCGTTTGACTTTTCGTAATTCTTTATAATGGTGAAGCATGTCTAAACCGTTTAACATTTGGTATCTGTAGTTTAAAAATTTGTCTTACAGCTGATCTTTAATAATTCCTTCTTTATAAATAGAACAGAATCATGTTCTCTGAAAGTGATGATGATTAATTATTAATTAATTTCTTGTTGTCTAGTAAAATTTCGTAGGAGTCACTTAATAACAGATGATGTTCAATGGTTTCCCCAATTCCTTCACCTAGGCCTTGACGTTTGCGTTCTCTAAGTAGGTACACGCCCTTGCTGCCTGTTTTAGTTCTCTCTACATCTACACTGTACGATAGAAAATGTGCAGACGCCCTTACATAATGTGGACATGACCACCAGATGCCTCAAGAGGGGGACATGCCTACATAGAAGGTAGAAACAAGTATTGTGTTGTCAGTAGGCAATCTGTAACAGCAGAATGAGTCAGTCAGTAGAGCTAAGTGACTTCATAGGCTAGTCACTGGATGTCACATGTGTGTGTATTGTGTATAAAACCGGGGACCTAGAAACGACAGAGAGGCTTCGTCCCGCCGACGCCCTCAGTGGTTCACAACCCCACAACAGGCCACAGCAGCCCACCCACCCCACCGCCGGCCCACACCGAACCCAGGGTTATTGTGCGGTTCCCCCCTGGGAACGTCTCATTCCAGACGAGTGTAATCCCAAATGTTTGCGTCGTAGAGTAATTACGCTGTACACGTACGTGGACACAGTGTTTGCGCTGCAATTGCTGACATAGTGTAACTGAGGCGGAATAAGGGGAACCAGCCCGCATTCGCCGAGGTAGATGGAAAACCGCCTTAAGAACCATCCACAGGCTGGCCGGCACACCGGGGACCGACACACCTTTCCGCTCGGGAAGCAGCACGTTAGAACGCGTGGCTAGCCGGCCGGGCAGATGTCACATGAGTAGCAAATCTATCTGCGATGTTTTCACCCTTTTACGGCTGCCAAAATCGATAGCTGGTGATTTGATTGTGAAGTGATAACTCTAAGGAACAACCACAGATAAACCAAGACCAGACACATCTCATGTACTGATGGACAGGGTCATTGTCCGTTACGATTGGTAGTTGTGAAAAGTAGCATGAAATTAGCTGAAGGAATTACTCGCCAGCTACCAACAGTTCAGCTAGCACAATGAAAGTGTGTAGGAATTTCTACCTCTCTTCAGTTAACCCAGTCTGGTAAGTATCCCAGGTATATATATATATATATATATATATATATATATATATATATATATATATATATATATATATATATATATGCGCTAAAGTCTGGAACCGCGCAACCGCTACGGTTGCAGGTTCGAAACCTGCCTCGGGCATGGATGTGTGTGATGTCCGTAGGTTAGTTAGGTTTAAGTAGTTCTAGGTTCTAGGGGACTAATGACCTGAGAAGTTAAGTCCCATAGTGCTCAGAGCCATGTGAACCATTCGGTCAATATAAACATTGTGATTATTGTGCATGTACCAAAGTATGTGCCCCATAGTCAGCTATGATTCGCCGAAAACCGATTGTCGATACGTGCAATCGCCAAATGAATAATGGGGGTGTTACGTCTTACGCGACTTACCATATATATGTTACACAAAACTTTAAAAAATCGCTCATTGTACAATGCAGTTGTAACAAAATGTCCTTCATGTTACAGCATAATTGTGACAAATCGACCAGTATTACAGCAGAACAATAAGATATATCTGCCACCTACAATTATCAGATAATTGTGAACTGATTCGCATTTTAAAAACAGGTACCACCTGTGACCACAATACTGAGAAGCTCATTACCTGTCTACTCCTCTGTACTCAAAGAGAATAGCGTGTATGTATCAGGTAAGAAAGAAAACACTGGATCTTAAGCGTTTATGGAGACTTAAATTTACTCTCAGACGAAGAGTAGTTACATTATGATGTACTGCCAGGTAAGCCAGCATGGTTAAGACATAAATCAAGGAATAAGATGAAGTAGTGTTCGCCAGGAATATCAATCAAGTGATTGTAGTGGACAGTAAATCCCACCAGCATTGAATTATGAGTGTTATGTGATCTTTGTACATAGCTCATTGTGCTTCGAAATACGTCAAAGGAGAAAAAATTTACTTTCCATACATAAGTACCACAAATATCTAATTATTATTATAAAAGTAGCATGAGGAGTTTAAAGTATTACGAATACTGAGATAAAAGAATAATAACGTAGGATTAACATACGTGACTGCGGGGGCATACATTTGCAAGATAAGTACTGTCTGGATAAATTTGGGAGTCAATTCATTAAATGTATACGCCTATTTTCAGCAAATTCAACTGGAGATAATATTTATACGTGACAGTGCGAGTCATTTTCACCAGATTACACAGATCATCAAGCCACAGTACTTGTTTAAAACTAGGTATGACAGGAAACTGCACTACGACGTGGAAAACGATTATGTGCAAATAATATTCTATTTTGCCTATGAATGGAGATTAAAGAGATTGCGCTAGAAAGCAAAAAAGGACGGATTTCGTCCATGATAAGATATTCTAAAGTTTGAGACAACGCAAATTTGCCGCAAGTCAGAGTTCCAAATTCATTTTCGAGAGCACTTTCGAAGTGACATATTCTTATTTTGCAATGACATCACATCGTAATTTATGGACAAGAAAACTCATTAGTATGACCAGGAGCAATACAGGACGAAATAATCAGAAGCAAGTGAAATGCCATTGTGTTTCCTTAACAAGAAGTACGAAGCTACTTCTGACATATATGTCAAGAGTGAATTGATTTTATGGGACCCCTTCAAGAAAATTTTAGTATTCGGCTTCAACAGTAGCTGCACTGTACACAGAAGAGTGCACACTGTCATTCCCAGCTTCATCTTTCAAACAAAAGAGTTGATAGATGCATAGTTCAGACTATCTATAGTGACAAGCGAGATGCAGCTGACTGCAACCACTCTGCCGCAGTCATGCAACGTGTCGTGTTCAAAAGCATCTGAATTTCGCGTCGTGCTGAAAAGTATCCAAAAAATCTGAATTTTGTGTAAATTGGCACTATGTTCTAAACTTTTCGCAACGATATGTTGCATCTTCTAATAACACCCCTTTTTTATCAAAATTACTAGCCAGCCGATGTGGCCGAGCAGTTCTAGGCGCTTCAGTCTGGAACCGCGCCACCGCTACGGTCGCAGGTTCGAATCCTGCCTCAGGCATGGATGTGTGTGATGCCCTTAGGTTAGTTAGGTTTCAGTAGTTCTAAGTTCTAGGGGAGTGATGACCTCAGATGTTAACTCCCGTAGTGCTCAGAGCCATTTCAACCAATAATATTACTTTTTCTTCCTTTCCTTGCTCCTTTGACCCTTGTTCGCTAATTTAAGGGGTGGTTGGACGCCCTTACTGTCACCATCCTGTTAATCTCCGGATAGAAGATGCAGATCCCAACTGTTTGCGTGTAGTGCTATGCTCGTGAAAGTGAACAAATGTTTTTCTAAATGTTTGCATACCGTTAAACTGAGGCAGGAGTTCTTCACCAGCTTCATATTCACCTTGTAATGTGTGGGAATCGTGTGTGGGAGACAGCCTGAAAGCCACATCCAGGCCGGCTGGCGCACAGAACATCGTTGTTAACCTACCAGGGAGGATGTGATTCATATCTGGCATAACTCTCCATTCTGGAAGCGACGCTTTAACTTGCATGGTTATCGGGTGAGTAATCAACAATCATACTATGGATGTGGGTTGGTTATATAACGCTTGACGAAATAATACTTGGTGTTTCTGTAAGTCATTTCATTCCGTTGCGTGACTCACAATTCTCGCCTGTGCATTTTGCTTGACTTGGCGTAACACAAGTTGCGTTCAATAAGTAATGCAACACATTTCTTCTTCTCTGTCAGTTTCGGTTGAAAAAAAAGTGAAATATTCACACTTCAGTTCACACAGTTTCATGAAGTTGCTACAGGTGCGGCCTGGCCTCCGAAATGCCGTCTGCAACCGAGGTGATTTTTAAGTTTTCTTCTGATTGAAAACCAGAGCATCACAGATATCCTTAGATACTTGCAGAATGTCTACGGAGACCTGACAGTGAACAAAAGTACGATGAATCATTGGGTGAGGTGTCTCTCATCATCGCAGTAAGGTCGCGCAATTCTGTCCGATCTGCTGCATGCCAGCTTCCGCACCCAGCTCTGATTCCCTTCAGTGTGTTATGGTAACCTCAGGAAATTGAAGAAACGACTCCAGCAATTTCGTCGCCGCAAAAATGCAAACAAACTTCTCCTCTTCCATGACAACACGAGGTCTCGCACAAGTCTGTGCGCCCGAGAGACGCTCACAAAACTTCATTAGACTGTTCTTCCTCACACACAATACAGCCCAACTTCCATCTGTTTGACCCAATGAAGGATTCTCTCCGCTGAAAGTAGTATGTGGAAGAAAGGGAAGTTACTGCAGTAGCTGACAAAGCGAAAAGGCAGCTAATAAAGTGAGGCAGGTACCATCAGAAGTCAGCCATTTCACAGTGCTGTTCTCCACACATGTGCATTGAGAGATTTCGCACATCGCATACTGTGACATCTGCATTCTTCAATCCGTTGGTGATGAAGAGAAGCGTTACACGCAGTTGAGTAGCCTGAGTTGTAAAGAATGAGTGAGCCATCTATAAACTGTGTAAAACTCAGAGGTTATAGTCTAGAACGGGTGCCTTGGCATTCACCTTTCAAACTCCAGATATGTGCTTGCTTACTAGCCAAAGACATCATGTAAAGTTATTTTAACATTGGAATTACACATGTATTAGAGGTAATCATCAATGGTTAACTCTCTAACCGAAGAGAGTTTTCTCACACTTTTTCTCTCCACATTACGCTTCCTGGTTTAGTCTCGAGAGCATGCATTGCAGCTCAGAGACTGACATATTCTGTAATTGGTTCACCATTCATTTCTCAGTAATCCAACCTTCTTTTCATTTACAAATCGAATGCAATATCTGTTGTTTATAGGGAAACCTGAATTATGGCCGGCCGGAGTGGTCGAGCGGTTCAAGGCGCTACAGTCTGGAGCTGCGCGACCGCTACGGTCGCATGTTCGAATCCTGCCTCGGGCATGGACGTGTGTGATGTCCTTCGGTTAGTTAGCTTTAAGTGGTTCTAAGTTCTAGGGGACTGAAGACATCAGAAGTTAAGTCCCATAGTGCTCAGAACCATTTGAACCATTTGAACCTGAATTATGGAATCATCTGATATTCTCGTAACAGTTTTACAACTTTACTTGAAACTTGTATCCATAACTGAAGTCTGTAAGATGGGCCTTTCACATGTCTAAAACACTCGTTGCTGCTGATATAGGCTTATCAAACGCTATACTGCATGTTTAATTCAATAAGAACAAAATTTCTGTTCAAAATAATGCTCCTTTCAAAAATTATTTTTGCAACCAATGCGAATGCACCATCTCTACCTCCCTAGGAAGTCATCAGTCTTATCTTTTTCATTTGTGTACATTTTGCGTAGTTTTACCAAAGACTATATTACTGATAAGTTTGAAAATATCTTCTTTTCAGGGAAAAAAGAAAGCATTACGGTGTAGATGACAGCACTGTAACTTGGAGGTCATTGCTGTGTGCGCAGCAGTTGATTTGGGAAGTTTTATCAGCACAAGATGATAAACGTTTTGTACTTCCAGATAATGTGTGAAAGGTGCCTGTTTACTAGGCACTTTCAATTCAATCCATATTTCGTATGTACGCGATTTTGAACGTAAGGTCCGATCTGTCGCGAAACGAAACCCACGGTTCAAATCCAAACTGTTCTATTTGCAACAGTTAGCCATGCCTACCAGCTACTTCTCTACGCTCCGACTTAGACATGTGTCGTAGCGTTGTACCAACTTTCCAATAGCCTCGTCCTAGATGGCAGCCTCCTGTGGTTTCCGATAATTTTCTCTCTGGACTGCAGCTCTTCGTCCGCGCCAAAATGTTGTCTTCATAGCTGCCGGTCCATCTAAACAGAGATGAACATCAGAGGAAGCCTTGTCTGGGCTGTATTGTGGATGATCAACATTTCCCATCGAAAACGCTTCAGGAGCATCTTCGTTGCCCCTGCATTTTGAGAACGAGTATTGTCATTAAGAAGGAACCGCATGACACGTTACGTGGGGTTGCTTGAAAAGCACCCACAGATGGCGGGAGATGCTATTTTCTAGGAATCTTTAGGCGCTCCCTATGCACTCAGTATTCAGAAGAGCGGTGTAACTCTATCTATGGAGACACTGTCCATTACATCTGTGCAAAGCCATCGGATTTTCACAGTGGTTTCCATTTCGTGACCGTTCGTTCCTTACTTTCCGAATAGCCCTCATAATAGATCGCGTTATTTATCTATGCCAACCTATAATCGGCCTGATATAATCAGTTTCGATTAATCGATATAAGCACTGTGACAAACTGTTTGATTTGTTATTGATGCAGTTCTACGACTTGGGCTAGTCAGTTTGCTTTCGACCAATGGTAATCGCCTGCAGGTTGCAGGCCGTGTGCTTCTTCTTGCTTTAAAGAGAATCCACCAGTCCATTTCATCCATAGCCAGCTCAAGTTCTAGGGCTGCTCTCTTTCGAGATGAGTTTCCAGTGACGGCTGCTGTTACCCGGTGGAGGTCCATGCTGTCATGTAGATTCGACATTGAACGAAGAATCGCGTAACAGCACATCAGTTTATTTGCCTTGATGTACCTTAGTTGTTGTGCCGAGGCTAGATTAGCGTCGCAAGGTCATGATCACTCTGCATGTAGCAATCAGGCTTTGTGCTCACGCATAGTAAAGTGGAAGCTCGAAATATGTTAATATTTAATTGAATGAAAGACGGCTATCGTGTAATGTATTATTTTCTTACTTCGTCGTGTTGTAAATTTAAACATGTTACCATCTCCCGAAGGACAAAATGGTTTTCATTTATTTAAGGACTGAGAGTTAAGAAAACAATGTTTCTCTTACTTGTCGTAAATCTAAATCTTCTTCTTGTTTTAGTATCCCCTTTAGACTGTAAACCCATTTGCATGTACACACTGAAAGTACGGTTGTTTGTCAACATATTTTTATACAGAATATAACCAACCATTCTTTGTATTAAGTGTTTATTGTATCACGTTGCAAGGGCACCATCTTTATCGGAAATCAAACTTCGTAACGCCGATCTCACAAGACACAGACAATTTAATTTTAATTTTCAGGTGCTGACTAAGGTAGGTCGACCGGTGCTGTCTTGCTGATTGCTATTTGTCATTGTAGTACATAAGCTTGCTCACTACTACGATGTTATATGAGAAAGATTGTCAGGATTTAGATGCGAAGTCAGATAGTTTACTTACTTCTTCATATAAAATCAATGATGACGAAGTTGAGGAGACATCCTCACTGCGTAGATGGACGCTATAAGCAGAAAGCTAACACGATTTCATTTTAGTTCGCTGCCTCTGTGAATCAGAACATACACTCCATTATACAAGTATCAGACGTGCAGGTTCCATTTATTTCCGTTGCGATGAATTTATAAAAATACACGTCTGTGTGGCTATTTCTATTCAAGTACACGATTTAGATAACGCTTCCAAACTGTTTTTCTTGGGAATTAGATTTACATTGGCCGAGTGGTTCTAGGCGCTACAATCTGGAACCGCGCGACCACTACGGTCCCTGGTTCGAATCCTTCCTCGGGCCTGGATGTGTGTGATGTACTTAGGCTAGTTAGGTTAAGTAGTTCTAAGTTCTAGGGGACTGATGACCTCAGAAGTTAAGCCCCATAGTGCTCAGAGTCATTTGAACCATTTTTTTTAGATTTATATATTTTGCAAATCAGGGCTTGATTATCACTACCTATGGCAGCAGTCTCTGCGTTTTGTATCACATACATGCCTTTCACATGAATACCTTAGCTTGAGGTCACTTCCACTTGAAAAATAAAGAGATTTGTGCTGCTAGAGAAAATTAAATGTGATATATGTGTTTGTGTCTATGTGTAAAAACGTGAAATTTGATTTTAAATTATTTATTGCGTGAAAAATAAAAAATACATAAATTTTATTTATTTCATCTCAAAGTACTTTAAGTGTAATAGGAGGATATTGTTGGCTATTCTGAAACTTTTCAGCTAAACTGTGTGAAATTACATGTATTTCTGTACTTATATGTGTGTTTGTGTGTGTGTGTTTGTGGGTGGGTCTGCGTGCTTGCGATTTTTTCTTTTTTTTTTGTTTCGTAAATACTCCAATATTTTTGATTGTGGCACCCGATTCAGATGAAGAAGCTTGTGGAAATACTGTAGTGCAACTAGCCACTTTTGAACATAATGTATAAACAAAAACTTCGTGTGTTTGTGCGCCGCCATCAATTATTTTAGGTTTATTAAATTTTCCACCTTATCTCTTCTTTAATTCTTAAATTGCTCGTCATCCGCCTTCTTTAGCTTTTTAATTTCCCAGCCATTGTTTTTAATTTTTAAATTGCCTACCCATCCGACTTCTTGAAAATATCATACATTGAAGGTCATTGGGTTAGAGGTCAATGTGAAGACGTGATGTTACCAGGCTTCAAGGTCGGTGAGAGTGATCCCGAAAGCCTATAGCTATAATATTTACGACCAATCCATCTTCCCTAACTGTCGAAGGCCCTGTACTGTACAACTTAGACTCTAACAACACTTGAACAAACAGCGGTATTTTATGACACGTCGTCGACCTGCGACCTTATTCACTGGAGTAAAACTATCTTGAGTGATGAGTCTTGCTTCAGAATGAGCCCCGATGATCGCCGAAGACGTGCCTGAAAGCGGTGGGATAACAACTTCACTTTCGTCCGCCATACAGCACGACAGCCAGGAGTGACGGTCTAGTATTCCATTCCTTTTCACAGCAGGACCCCTTTGGTTGTCATGCACGGCACCCTTACAGCACAACGGTGCGTCGACGATGTCCTATGCCCTGTTTTGTTGCCCTTCATGGCAAGCCACCCAGGGCTTAAGTTTCAGCAAGATAATGTCCATCCGCACCCGGCCAGAGTTTATACCGCTTGTTTTCGTGCTTGCCAAATCATACGTTGGAGAGCGAGGACGCTGGATCTCTCCACAACTGACAACGTTTCTAGCACTGTGGGCAAGAACATTCGAGCGTCTCGGGAATTAGACGACAAACGCATTATTGGCGTGCTCATTTCGTGAAGCGCTCCAGTTTTTCTGAAACTGCAGTAATTTGTTTGTACACGTACATCACATCTACGGACTATTCGCATAAATGCTTTGTGGTGCGTTGCATTTTCTTTCCTCAAAGTGTACGTATCTGTAAATTTCACTTCCTGTCTTATACTGTAAATTTACATAGCAAATCTGACTATGGGGATGTCCCTGAACACGAAATGATAAGACTATAACAGAAATAGTATTCTAACCAAGACTCGTGTATTTGTATCAGTAATTTATTCATGACAGATGTGCTCTCTAGAGCAACACTCAACAGCCCTGGACGATTACCAGGTGAATTAACAGAAGACATAGAGAACATCCAAAGAAGAGCGGTGCATTTCGTGATGGGATCGGTCAGTTCGCGTGAGAGCGTTACAGAGACAGTAGTCAAACTCCAGTAGCAGGCGCTACAAGAGAGGCGTTGTTCATCACGGAGAGGTTTACCGTTGAAATTTCGAGGTCATGCGTTTCTAGAAGAGTTCGCTGACACACTGATCTCGGTAATTGTTTGCGAAACGACCACGTTGGCATGATCAGAGAAATTACAGCTTATATACATAAATGTTTCACCATTTATCAAGAAGAATATATATGTAAATTGAGATAATATTTCATTTACTGATAATTCGTTAGCCACCCCTTCTGTCTCGCTTGCTCAATACCTATTGTTCGATGACCTTTACTATTTAAAGTGAGTTTCATTTTTTTATATACATCAGATACACATTAAAATGTCTAGAAATATTTCTTGCATTAAGACTACGTAATTTAAGAAAATACCTTTCCATTTCAAATCAAAATAGAAGTTAGTTATTTGCTGTGAGAATGAAACATTTAAATACGGAAGCACTTCGTTTGGACTGCGATCATTTTAAACGCCATTTTGTGCGTAATTACTACTTGCTTACTACATTCATTAGAACATGTAGTCATTTAATACCACCAAGTCAGATAACTTTTCTGAGATCTCGTCTTCCGTAAGGAAGCTTCATTTCTTTACCCGGTCATTCAAAATACCAAAAGAAATGTTTTCAACCAAATAGTGCACCGCAGTTATATATTTTTCATGTTTAAAGTCAGTTTAAGTTAACAGCATTATTAATCATTTTAGATTTTTACGGAAGCAATTAATATTGAATCAGAGCTGTATTTTGGTAGCAGTTTTCTTAAAACCTTACTGCCAGAGAGAGTTTCAATAAATAATTTTTCCGAGTACTTAATGATTTTGATTAGCAGAGTCTATAGTCCGTTTCATTACAGTTACCGGTAGTAATGTTATAAACTCAGCACATAACTGGTATCACTTCCGAGAATAATGCTCACAGAATATTATACAGTTTTGACCCTTGAAGGAAAAGAAACGAGAGCTGGGTGTTATTTTGTTGACACACTCAGCGGAGTTTGAACATCCATTTAAGTGAATCTCCTGATACGATCTGGCATCATATTTGGACCCATTCGTACAGACCCTTTCTGTCGTCCAGCACCTATTCGCAATGAAGCTGATATACAATAATTATTTCTAACACATTCAGGACCAGCGAATTATCAAGATTTTCAGCAATACAAACCTACCATGCATAGATTTTGAAAATACTTCCGCTTATGGCAGCTTATCTGAGAAACGATTTTTCTGCAGCCAGAAAGTCTGTAGAAATTGTGGTCGAATCAGCTAGTGATTCAAGTAAGAATACACGAGCTCATGGGAACATGCCAGGAAATGTTTGATGTTCAGAATTGACTGTGGAATCAAAGTAATTGGAGAGAAACTTAGCGTCACATCTTTTTATTATTCAATAAACAAATGAGAGATTACTATAGCTAGGTTACACTTGTCGTCTAACTTACCACGTGGAGAAGAATTCCTCTAAGCAGTTCAAAAACGAATGCCCACAGAATCTTAAATCCCTATAGAAGTAATGAATAAGTGATGCAGCAACAACTTACAATAGGTACATTCACAGATGAATATAAGAAATACTGATATTGCTTCTTGAACATGGAACGAAACCTCTTATTTCGAACGTCGGATTTAACCTTGATCACAAAGACGGTATATCTATAAAGGTGAAGATTTTGCAGGCATGCGTGGAAGCCACGATCTCGCCATAAACTCCTGTATGTTGCAGCAAAGAAAATGGCAATCGAACTGATACATCAAAGTCGTCGAAATTATGGAGGAAGTGTACTAGTAATGAATTTAGCTCTAAAGTTTCTGGAAACGCGATTGTACTTTTTCTGGTTGCGTGCTTGGGCACGGCAACTCAAACTGATGAATACAAATGGAAGAGGCGATAACAACTCGTTTGTCATCGGAGCGGAGAATAACATAGTTGGGAAAGAATTTTTCTAATCTAGGATGACTGAAGAAAATAATGGGTATACGAATCTTTCTCCAATAGAAGAGCTCTACCTGTATCAGATCTTGATATGGAAGAGAGAAATATATTTCTGAGAGTGTACGTCTGTAGCTCAGAATTGTGTGAAAGTGAAACGCGAATAGTCGGAAAGCAGAGAAAAGCAAACTGCTAAATAAGGAAGTTCTAAATAAAGTAAAGGCGGAGAGAAATATATGGAAGATCCGTACCAAAAGAACGGACAGGTTGCTGGGCTCTCTGGTAAGGGAATCTGGAGAACTTAGGTTGGTGTTTGAAGAAGAGAGGCAATGTTACCCTCTCATGTGGGAATTAAAACGCGTTTCTTTCGATGGTTGATTCGTTATTTCTCTTCCACATGTCCTTACAAACGTTCCCACAATGCTTCTTTGCCCTTAGATGACTCGTTTTTCATGGGGTCCCTCCGATGTAGCAAAAGTTTAACTGTAACCGCCCTGTACTCACTATTTCAGCAAAATCTTCATTAAGTGATGGTCCAAGACGAAAATTGGTCTACTTTTCTTATTTTCATTCGTTTATGGCATATGGCATTACATTCTGTTGTAGGTCTTCCCATTCACAAAAGTTATTTGTGGCCCCGAAACGAGCAGTTCGAGGATATTTGGTGCAAGTTCAAGGACCTCTTGTCGAACCTGTTCACGGCTCTAGGAATTCTGAAATTGGCCTCTCGGCATATATTCTTTAATGTAAAAAACCTTCCAAAACAGATGACTTATTTCTCAGATTGCAGTTGACACATATCCTCATTACTAGTTTTAGCAGTGCTATAGTGTCCGCTGAGTGGTCAGCGCGACGGAATGTCATACCTAACGCCCCGACACGAAAGTCGCCGAAGTGTCATCAACTCGAAAGACTTGCACCCCCCCATTTCCAATGCTATATTGCCATCTTCAGACAGTCGGTTACGTAAATTATAAAGACGTTACATGTGGCACATTGCAACGTGATCATTGAAATCATGGAGGTAAACTCACAGGAAAGACCCTCCATGTAGCACTAAGTACACTAAAACAAACGATAAAACCATATCAGCAGGGTGTCATATACATAAGACAGAGCACATTTACTGCTGTCAAATTTGTGTACGTCGATCAAGGCAAAGCACAGAGATGTCAAATACATCAAATAGAGCAGGTCTACTAATGTCAGCTGTGTGTATTTCGATCAGCACACACACATCGGACAGCTGAGGACGTGCTCTATCTGACGTCTTTGACACCTCTTGTCTTGCTGGTACAGGTATGGCTTTTATTTTAGTGTACTTAGCGTTGCATGGTAGTGTCTTTCCTGTGAGTTTTCCTCCATGTTTTCAGTGGCCTCATGCCAATGCGCAACTCATAGAGACTTTATAATTCACGTTTCAGAATATTTGAAGATGGCAATACATCATTGCTGAAACTAATGTATGATCTGCGCTCTGGACAATAATACCCCTTTTTTGGACGCTTTTTTTATACTGATATAGCGGTCGCTCTCCTTCTGACATTGTCAGATTATTACATTTTCTTGGGTGTTACTCGTTTTTAATACGAGCTTATTTCCAAGAGTTAGCTGTGAACTAATACTAGACAGAAATTGTAGCTGCAATTCGATCGCACCTGCTTGACTCAGAAAGGCTTACAGAATTCCCTTTTAATAATTTTCGTTAAGATAACACAATAATTAAAATAATCTTAGCAGTAATCCTCCTTTCAAGTCCAAATCGAAGAATTCTGTCTAGGATCACCCCTTCTATTCAACCGGGGACTTCTTTGATAAAATTAAGCATATCACTGTGTTATATCGTTGATTACGTTAATACAGTTTGTCGCGTGCATATAAATCGTATCAATTTTATGCTATTTATTATCAACTTTCCTGGCGTAATTTCATTTACTGACTCGTTCCACAACCATGGAGAGTGACTCCTCAATTTGATCCTACGGAACTAGACGTGTAAATAAGTAAATAGATATCAGATCAAGTGACTGATTCAAAACCATCAACTGGATCGCACACAGCTGCTACGTCGTATAGAGAATCCAGCCACACGTGTAGTACAGAACTGAGTTATCTCCATTCGTCACCTGGCAACTGCTTCTTCTCACCCTCTTCGTATGTGAGTGTCAGCATTTGTAGTCAGCAGTTTTCGAGTTACCACCCGACTGAGTCGTCCTTGTGCTTTCGAAGGCGAGAAGATTACGATTTCAAGGAATTCCTCTTGAAATAAAATTGATAAAATTTAGTTAAAATAAAGATATTGTGGATACGAGTTACTGCACCTCGAGCGTCAAACAAGCAGCTCCTTTCTACGTGCCGACCCTACCAGCTGTCAGCCTCGGAAGTTTCTGCGTCACGCGGTTTCTTTCCGTGTCGTCCGGAGAGCTCCCTTCGGCATCCGCGCGTATCCATCCCCTCCGCATATTTCACAAACGCTCGCGGCCTTTTTTATTGGCAATAAAAAACTTCCACGGACTATTATAATTCTTCTTGTTATCAGCCCAGCCAGGACGGAAGGTAAAGCCGGAGGGGGCGAGGCGGCGCCGTATACGCACGCTGTGTGTGCGTGCAGATGTGTGCGTGTTGGCACAGGTACCTTACGGTTCTCCTCCGGAGATTATAATTACCTGGCCCATCTCGGCTCTGGCCCGCTATCGATTATCATAAATTCTTATTATCTGCGACTAAGGAGCAAAATTTATATTTTTTGAAGGCTTCGGTAATAAAAAGTTCTGTTTCAGGGGGTGGTAAAGTGGGGAAGCCGATAGTAATAAGAGACGGGAGGCGAGTTATAGAGAGGGGGGGGGAGGGCAGAGGAAGGGAGATGAAAGCAGGTGTAAGAGAGGCGGAAGAGAGAAAGTTTGGCGATCGTTATACCTCTCAATTTCTTTCCGCGCGAGTTGGCCTGAGATGCGGCGAGCTGAGGTGATGTGGGAACACCCGCCGCGTAAAAAAAGAAAGTGCTTGTTGGTTGGCCATGGACATGACGTTTCGTAAGATGTGGTGAACTCCTTCTGCCAAAAAACGGCCTCACCTGGGAGCTAACTTTTGCTAGAGGACGGTGCAGAAGATTTAGGTTTGTCCAGTGACTACTGCATGATCAAAAACGACAAGAAACCAGTGTGGTTGACCTTTGCAACTATCAATAATAATCAAATAAGAATGTGAAATATACAAATTACCTTGTATAAAACTATCAATATGGAAGGCAATACTGACCCTATGACTTATCTTAGAAAATACATTAAGGAAAGGCAAACCTACGTTTGTAGCATTTGTAGACTTGGACCGAAAGGCTATTTACAATTTGTATAGGAACCAGATGGCAGTTATAAGAGTCGAGGGGTATGAAAGGGAAGCAATGGTTGGGAAAGGGGTGAGACAGGGTTGTAGCCAATCCCCTATGTTATTCAGTTTGTATATTGAGCAAGCAGTAAAGGAAACAAAAGAAAAATTCAGAGTTGGAATTAAAATCCATGGAGGAAAAATAAAAACTTTGAGGTTCGCCGATGACATTGTAATTCTGTCAGCAAAGGACCTGGAAGAACAGCTGAACGGAATGGACAGTGTCTTGATAGGAGAATATAAGATGAACATCAACAAAAGCAAAATGAGGATAATGGAATGTAGTCCAATTGAATCGGGTGATGCTGCGGGAATCAGATTAGGAAATGAGACGCTTAAAGTAGTAAATGAGTTTTACTATTTGGGGAGCAAAATAACTGATGATGGTCGAAGTAGAGAGGATATAAAATGTAGAGTGGCAATGGCAAGCAAAGCGTTTCTGAAGAAGAGAAATTTGTTAACATCGAGTGTAGATTTAAGTGTCAGGAAGTCGTTTCTGAAAGTATTTGTATGGAGTGTAGCCATTTATGGAAGTGAAACATGGACGATAAATAGTTTGGACAAGAAAAGAATAGAAGCTTTCGAAATGTGGTGCTACAGAAGAATGCTGAAGATTAGATGGGTAGACCACATAACTAATGAGGAGGTATTGAACAGAATTGGAGAGAAGAGATATTTGTGGTACAACTTGACTAGAAGAAGGGATCGGTTGGTAGGGCGTATTCTGAGGCATCAAGGGATCACCAATTTAGAATTGGAAGGCAGCGTGGAGAGTAAAAATCGTAGAGGGAGACCTAGAGATGAATACACTAAGCAGATTCGGAAGGATGTAGGCTGCAGTAGGTACTGGGAGATGAAGAACCTTGCACAGGATAGAGTAGCATGGAGAGTTGCATCAAACTAGTCTCTGGACTGAAGACCACAACAACATCATGGTTAGATGACGATTTAAGGTGGGAAAAATATGAAATGGTTTCATTAAGTTCCCGAAATTTGAGTACTGCACGAAAACGGTTAAAGGTACACCGAAATGCCGCTGTTTCCCCGTAATTTACACCTTTTCAGATTCCGTGTGGCAACTTGCAGGTATCTCAGTGATCTGGTGAGTTTTTGATGAGCATATTTGTGTCGTCGAGTTTCCGTGAGTTTGCAGTTTTGCAATGGCTGACCTGAAAGAGCGGCAAGTCCGTGTAAATTTTCGTTTGATACTTGGGAAAACCATTGCAGAACCGCATAAAGTCTTGAAACAAGGCAACAGTTACGTCAGCCAGAGAGCTGGGACTGGTACAAACGTTTCAGAAACGGACATACATCGACTTATAACTACGATCATTCAAATGCGCGTCAGCCAGTATCGGACCAAAAAATGTTGTGAATGTGAAGGCTCTGAATCGGCAGGATTATAGAGGCATCTCCTGCAGCGCAGAGAATGTGTGTCAGCTCTCATTCTGTCTCTACGTCGCACATGCAGCAAAGAAAGCACGAAAAAAACAAGTTGTGGTTCATCTTAAATAGTAATTGTTATAAAGCCAACGACCTTGCCCCAGTGGTAATAAAGGTTCCAGTCAGACCACCGAAGTTAAGAGCTGTCGGACTTAGCCAGCACCTGGATGGGTGACAGTCCAGTCTGCCGAGTGCTGTTGGCAAGCGGGGTACACTCAGCCCTTGTGTGGCAAATCGAGGAGCTGCTTGATTGAGAAGTAGCGGTTCCGGTCACGAAACCTGACACCTGCCGGGAGAGCGGTGTGCTGAGGGGCTGAGGATGACAGGCTGTCGGTCCCGTACTTTTGGGTCTTCCGAGACCTGTTCGGACGGAGTTTAGTATAGAGTTTAATTGTCATATGACTCATAAGCATTCATATACAACACATCATATAGCATAATCTATCATAATCATGGAGGGAGAAAAAAATCTATATCATTACATCACTAAGTAAGAAGAACTGTCTGTTTGTAACGGTACCTGACAGTACATACATCGCTGTGGTGGTCTCCGCTAGGGTACCACACTTGAAATGCCGAAGTAGTTTATAGTGACTTATCTTTTACGGAGTATCTGTTTAATGATGTCTGTCAAATAACTGAGTTTTCACACGTATTTCTGCATCACTTCTCCTTCCGTTGGCTATTTGCAAGTGCCATCATCGATATGCTGTACACTTTATTAACGGCAAAGTTTGTGGCAGCTGACTGAGACAGCGCTAGCTTGAATGTGTGGGGCGGCGAATAACTTGTAAAAATAAATTGCTGTATAAATTTTTGCATGTTGTAACACTTCTGGCTTTTAGAATGTTGTTAATGCTGTCTTTCGCCGTTCTCAACACTGGCTCTCTATTTACTTTTTAGCACCCAGAAAGTGATTTAACAAAACGTGAAGCCTGTAATTAGAGTTCCTAGTGCCCACTTCATCTGAGAATACCATTATAGCTGCAGCTTATAGCTCTGAGGAATTAAAAGATTGTCCAGGATTTCTAATCAAAAACGATTTCCAAAATAGTTGAGTATATACTGAAATTCACTGATAAATAACACAAGTATCCCTACAACCTAACTAACAGAGAAGTTCAAAGTCTAATGCGCTAATGCAACTATAAATGTCCGAATTAAATGTTAAAAAGAATGCTCGCCATAATTTGATGAGATTATTTCGTCAAACGCCACGCTAAATAATTGGTAGAATGTCTGTCTCGCGACGGCACGTGAAAATACGACAATACGCAAACTGAAGCTAGATAATGAAAATCATCCCAGAATTAACCCTTCACTTGAAATGATTTCATGGTTCCGTGTATCTCTAGTAACTTAATACGGCACCCGAGGCTGTTTGTAGCAGTGATACCGATGCGACGCGACTCCCGACACAGATGGCGTGTTATTCAGCGTCTGGAGAGAACTGGGGCCTTCCTTCCTCACGCAGCGTTCTTATATATATAGCCGCGGAGCGGACGGCTAAGGGAACGCCTGATCAAATCGGCTCTCCCGACTAGCCGCTGGGCTAGTAACACACCACTTCAAGTTACATAATAATTTATAGCTTCTTTTGCTGATGGCCGATGAAGCTCTTAATTTGAACGTGCATTCAGCACGCAGGTAAGTATTGATAATAAATTTTTGACGTGGCTAAGTTAAATATTTTGGGCGAGAGAATTAATTTAATTACACTGCACGCAGTAGATAAGCTCTGAACTGGCCCTTTTGAGATCCGCTATCGCTATAATTTTATAGGTATTCAAAAGAAACTTTTCACATCTTCATAGTCATAGCGGACCTCCAATCTATTTAAATCTAAACATCCTAGACTTATTTATTAGCCTACTTAATCTATCTTGCTTCCTTTAGTTTTGAGACGAAAACCAGAAAATCATGAATTTCCACTAAAATCTTAATTTGTGAAATCCAAAGTACTGTTTTTATTAAATCATTATGAAAGATGAATCCAAATATAAATTTTGAAGTCTCTAGCTCTTTTCTGTTGCGCCAATGATTTTTCCAGAAAAACGTCCAAATTTCGAAAATGGCTGAAGTTATCGAACTGATATTTAACACATATTAATTTAGTATTATTCCTGACATGCTAGAAAAGTTTTAGGTCATTTGCTTGATTTTTAAAGTATTGCGCAACATTTATGACGTCAGAGCTAGTTACAGCAGACTAGCTGGCACACAATGGAAACTGATGTGAATTTACTACAGTGTGAGTAGGCTGCTTCCCTACAAATGGTATGTGAGGTTTGCCAAAGATCCGTAAGCGGGAAAGCAAACAACCTCCCCTCCCCTAGTAAAGATCCTTAAGAGGATCGAACTTATGTATAAAAGAGCTTCAAAAGTCGGATTACTTTATAATTAGTTAATATCTTAAGTAGTTGACCTTAAGCTCTAAAACGATTATGGCTGAAACACACAGACACACATACTCTGTATATATACACACACTTTGTTGTTCTCCAGAATTAAAGGCTGATAAATAATAAAATGAAAGCCTTTAGAAAACTGATTTATTTCTAAATGGTTCCAGAAATTACATACTAATGTTCACTTTGTTGTTCCGCACACTTCTGCTATTGCGAAACAAGCTCCTTCAACTCCTGCACCATTTAACTCCATCTGCGAGTTCGTCTAATTTTGCTTTGACATATTTATTCACCAGTCTCATAAAAAAATAGCTCTAAGCACCATGGGACTTGACATCTGAGGTCATCAGTCCCCTAGACTTAAAACTACTTAAACCTAACCAACCTAAGGACATCACACACATCCATTCCCGAGGCAGGATTCGAACCTGCGACCGTAGCAGCAGTGCGGTACCGGACTGAAGCGCCTATTTCATCACAAAATTGTACTTTCACATGTCGGTGGAGATGCTGTTTAGTGATGACGAAGGCTATATAAGTGATGGGACGGGGCCGTAAGGGAGGAGTGTGAAGAAAAGCCATACATGTTTCTGAATTTTAGAACTGTTTATGTAATCTGCGTATCATGGTGCGGACATGGACTCTCGCGAGAAAAACGGTTCTTGACTTCCGAATGCCACATTGGCTGCTTAAATCATCACGGCACAATTTGAAAAGACTTCCACTATAGACTCGTGATGTAATGACCATTCTAGGTTGCAAAAAATCTGTCGAAAAGCACGTACGTCTGGTCCCAAATTTAATGCACTGTTCTTCCACTTTGAGACTAGATTTGTCTGTACAGATCAGTTTATCTTAAATGGAAAGCTACGAGAGCATAGTACCAACGTCATTGAATAATAAGTGTACATGCGCCCAGAAATTCACTCGGTCACAAGAAATATACTGTCCTGCCCAACTCGTGTAAACCACCACAGACAATTCTTCACCGCCTGCAGCGGCTCACGGTTTGCAGATCTATCCACCTCAGAATTTGAACTATTTACTACACAAGAAATCAGAATTTCCGGAACATAGCGAATACAGTGAATAAATGGGGACATGTGTGAATATTATTTTACACATTAACTGTAGGGAAGAATGTCGATAAACACACGAAATTTTTGTGTAAGTGCCGTTGCAGCAGATTACGACAATATTATCTCTCTAAGACAATTTCACAAGTGGGACACTATTTTATTTTAAAGAGAAAAAATACACACTGAGGGCCAGATCACATTATCACATTTAGCATTTTTTCAAAATACATCGCCTCGTTGCATGACTCTGGGATAGTGTGGCGAGTATGAGGCATGATGTAGCAGTCTGAATATTTAAATTCTACGTTGAAAATGTTGTCTCCAGATCCGTCATATATTTGTTTTCCAGGTAACGACACTGTGAGCTTTCGCTTGAGCGGTTTATCATACCCCTGCGACCCTACAGATCTGATCACCAGTAATCTAAAGGGAAGGATAGTTCCCCATAAGAGCACACAAATTTGAGAGAAAGATGTCGCACAACAGATAAAGCTTTATTTAAAGAATATTAATAGGGCTGCCCAAATAATTATGAAGGAACGGGATCACATCTCACACGGATATATTAATGAAGGGATTCATCAAACGACAAGCCGTAAGATGTCAAACAAAATGATTCACCCTATGAAGCAAGCAAATGAACATTTAATAAGTAGGCAAGAGAGAGCAAATGTGAACTGTAGCCTTGGCACATGTTGGTGGACGCATGAAAGCATAATACGAAACAATATCGTGGCTATATGTAACGACGACAGCAAAAATAGTCAATGATTTGAATGAATATCCCCAGAAAAGCAAGAACGAACACCTGTACTTTCACCTAAGTGAATAGTTGGAGTAACTACCTGCCCATGCATTTTAAATTTGTGCAATGAAACCCCTTTCCCCTCGCCTCAGTAGCTGCATCGAAGGCACATGCTCACCACTCTGGAATGGTGTGAGTATGGAAGACGGCTGCGTTAGCAGCTGGAGATTCAGTCCATCTCGACCTCTGTACTTGGAGACATCTCACTCTGTGAATATCGTCTATAACGTGAAGTGTGGTCTCGATGGCATCCCTGATGCAAAGTGCTCGCTTCGATCTGTCACCTGCAAGAGTATTCTTCAGTGTCCCTGTAGCAGGTCTATCCTCTGACTTCACTCTCTGAAACGTAGCTGGTTCTGGAACCCATGGATTCCCGCCAGCAAACTGCAGCACACTTTGTGAGCTCCAACGAACAATAATTTTATAAATAAATTATGCAATATCCTACTTTCACAGATTTAGTTATGGCTAACCAATAAGGGATAGAGCGAGGAACAGAGCATTAAATCTCTCCCGTTCCATGACAGATTTCCAGCCTCAGAAAACCAGAAGCCTTGGACGGAGGCACTTGTAGGAAACATTTCTATTGAAATAATTACTGTGAGCCAGTCACACCAACCTCTTACCAGGATTACATCAAACATTCCTCAGGGCACAGCAACGTCTAATGGCCGGTCCCACAGACTGAACCTCTGTGTTTCCGCTTGACCTTGAAATCTTATCAGGCTGAAAAGGATTCTGTCAGCGTCATGCACAATGCAGTTTTTATGTAATGCAGCCCAGCACCTTCTACGCTTCTTCTTCGCAGACTGCCATTTCCCTGTTCCATACCTACTCGGAGATGACTTTGAGCACTAAACAACTTAACGATACTCCATTCCTCCTAATGTAACCTCCCTGTCACGAGCCAGATAAAGGAAGTTGCCAAAGATCGAAGAGTATCATGTTTTCCTCACCATATTAAAAGAACTAATTAGCAGTGCAATTATTGGCAGTAAATAATATTGTTAGTAGTTTTCACGGGAACATTAACGAATTAAATATACTTCCTATTCATATCTGCATAATACAACATAAAAATAGCTGATTTGACAGTTTAGGCATAAACTGCGATGTAACAATATGACTCACATACAGTCTCAGCTAAAACATGGCGCAATGATTACTTACGGAGTACATTTGTCTATACGACGTCCTACTCTGCGACATCTGTGACACAGGTTAGTTCAATGAGTGATATGACTCGCTTCAAAGATTATTCATATCAAACCATAGTCTTCGTAATGTTCAAACCTGTCACACGTGTTGCTCCAAAAGCAACCCACCAAATTGCGTCCTTTGCACACACCAAAACTGTCTTAGTTCATCTTGGAATAAAAGCACATCACACAATTCACAGTTCACTGAACAATAGTCACCATCTTTCTGCAGTTGGTGTTGATATGGTACATATAGTAATTTAATTGTTTTATCCATGCACTCACACACAAAAGCCAACCTACACGTCATGCCTTCATGTCAAAAATTATCCCTCGTCAGTCGATTGTTCAGATTCAAATAGGTCCTTTTAAAGCAAGAACGCATAAAGATACATTCAAACGTTTATGTTCAGATACATGTATTTATAATATTTAAATTCTATAACACTGGTTAGTGGATATGATGAACAGAACAAAATAAGATGAGGAAAAAGTGTTTAGATAGACTTTTCAGATCTATACTTTACAAACGGGAAGAACTAAAAGAACACAGGTGACACCATCTAACACGCAAGAAGTATGCCTCAATGGAACTTACTACAGACAGTGTAGATGAAGCAATGGCTCGACGAAACATTTGGATATTTGACTGCCGTATTTCTAATATATATAAAATGTCCCCAGAAGCGCGATGTCAAAGTTATTTTGTGCTGTGTTGGATGCAATTTATGATGTCCTGCACTTTTATTTAAAAGGTAATATTTTCTCTCTTGCGCCCCAGATCAGTTTACTGAATAAGTGTCAAAGTTATTGTAAATATTAAAGTTATGGCCCGCCGGGGTGGTCGAGCGGTTCTGGGCGCTTCAGTCTGGAACCGCGCGACCGCTACTGTCGCTGGTTCGAATCCTGCCTCGGGCATGGACGTATGTGATGTCCTTAGGTTAGATAGGTTTAAGTAGTTCTAAGTTCTAGGCAACTGATGACCTCAGCTGTTAAGTCCCATAGTGCTCAAAGCCATTTGAACCATATTAAAGCTATTTTATATCAAATTTTGCAGTTTCAATTTGTGCAGTTGCACTAATAGACATGGTAATGATGTTGGTGGTTGGGTATTCGTGTTTACTAAAAGCCGCAATGAAGCTGATATTATATTACTGAAGAGCTGTCTGAGTAAGATGAAAACCAAAATACAGCGGAGGTGTTCCGAAAATCAGCCTTGAGGTGGCAGTCGAATGAGGCCAAGTGGTATCATAAGGATAAAGACGCCTTAACTTTCGGCCTCATGGCTAAAAATGGCGTACGTTGAGGGACACCACAGGAACCTGCGTGTTTCCACATGCGACTTCGGTGATACAACTTCAGTGGCACTCGAGTGGTGTCACTTCAGTTATGCTGTATACACAATCACGCAGGGTACACAGTGATAGTCACACACAGCGCCACAAGCCAGACGGTCTCCAGCTGTGGCGCCACAAAGTTCCAAGCAGTCACCACGTAGATGACGCTCATCAGTGGGAACCGATTTGTGCTTCAGGCGTAAAAACTACAAAGAATCGATGGCATCCACTATCAAATATGTAATACACTACAGAGGGCACCAACAGTTGAAAATACTTCCTGCCTCTGCCAGTTCGCAGATGAACATCCATCCATCCTTTGTGGATAAATGCACATGCACAGACACACTCCATCGCCAGCAGCGACTGTTGGACTGTAAACGTCGAGTGTCAGAGTGTTATTGAAACTCAAGCTTGAAATAAACAGCTGTTAGTTACAGTATTCCACAATGAATTTCTGTAGAATGCATAACTCTCTTTCAGTGTTAGGTTAGTGTGAAAGACATTACATACAGAGTCATGAATCACTCATCACTTAAAGCTGGGTATACCTGTACGTATTACTTTCACAAACACTAAGTACTTGCTTCATTTGTGTCGCCCATACTACTTGATATATATATATATATATATATATATATATATATATATATATATATATATATATATATACACTCCTGGAAATTGAAATAAGAACACCGTGAATTCATTGTCCCAGGAAGGGGAAACTTTATTGACACATTCCTGGGGTCAGATACATCACATGATCACACTGACAGAACCACAGGCACATAGACACAGGCAACAGAGCATGCACAATGTCGGCACTAGTACAGTGTATATCCACCTTTCGCAGCAATGCAGGCTGCTATTCTCCCATGGAGACGATCGTAGAGATGCTGGATGTAGTCCTGTGGGACGGCTTGCCATGCCATTTCCACCTGGCGCCTCAGTTGGACCAGCGTTCGTGCTGGACGTGCAGACCGCGTGAGACGACGCTTCATCCAGTCCCAAACATGCTCAATGGGGGACAGATCCGGAGATCTTGCTGGCCAGGGTAGTTGACTTACACCTTCTAGAGCACGTTGGGTGGCACGGGATACATGCGGACGTGCATTGTCCTGTTGGAACAGCAAGTTCCCTTGCCGGTCTAGGAATGGTAGAACGATGGGTTCGATGACGGTTTGGATGTACCGTGCACTATTCAGTGTCCCCTCGACGATCACCAGTGGTGTACGGCCAGTGTAGGAGATCGCTCCCCACACCATGATGCCGGGTGTTGGCCCTGTGTGCCTCGGTCGTATGCAGTCCTGATTGTGGCGCTCACCTGCACGGCGCCAAACACGCATACGACCATCATTGGCACCAAGGCAGAAGCGACTCTCATCGCTGAAGACGACACGTCTCCATTCGTCCCTCCATTCACGCCTGTCGCGACACCACTGGAGGCGGGCTGCACGATGTTGGGGCGTGAGCGGAAGACGGCCTAACGGTGTGCGGGACCGTAGCCCAGCTTCATGGAGACGGTTGCGAATGGTCCTCGCCGATACCCCAGGAGCAACAGTGTCCCTAATTTGCTGGGAAGTGGCGGTGTGGTCCCCTACGGCACTGCGTAGGATCCTACGGTCTTGGCGTGCATCCGTGCGTCGCTGCGGTCCGGTCCCAGGTCGACGGGCACGTGTACCTTCCGCCGACCACTGGCGACAACATCGATGTACTGTGGAGACCTCACGCCCCACGTGTTGAGCAATTCGGCGGTACGTCCACCCGGCCTCCCGCATGCCCACTATACGCCCTCGCTCAAAGTCCGTCAACTGCACATACGGTTCACGTCCACGCTGTCGCGGCATGCTACCAGTGTTAAAGACTGCGCTGGAGCTCCGTATGCCACGGCAAACTGGCTGACACTGACGGCGGCGGTGCACAAATGCTGCGCAGCTAGCGCCATTCGACGGCCAACACCGCGGTTCCTGGTGTGTCCGCTGTGCCGTGCGTGTGATCATTGCTTGTACAGCCCTCTCGCAGTGTCCGGAGCAAGTATGGTGGGTCTGACACACCGGTGTCAATGTGTTCTTTTTTCCATTTCCAGGAGTGTATATATTTGGACTAAACTACATGGCCAGTTCCTTTTGCTGCCTTCCTTGCTGCCCAAACTTCCTTCATTCGCTCGATGTGTTTCTGTTTCCGGTCCTCTGTCCATGCTTCTTGTCGGCTTTGTGTCTTTGGCTTTATCTTGATTGCCTTTTTGGTTGCCCATATTTCTTTCATCTTCCGGCTGTGATCTTGCTTGCGTTCTTCGCTCCATTTTACGCCTGTTCGTTTGTCAAATTGTATCTCTGTAGTTTACTTTTCTTAATGATGTTTCTGAATATTATTCTGTCGTTTATTGTGTCTGCTGTTCTGTTGAGTTGGTTCAGGTCATTTTTTACCTCTGCCACCCATTTGTTGTTTCTAGTGGTTACCCAGTCAAAGATCTGTTTGGTCAGTCTGTGTGATGGCATTCTGTATAGGTGTCCATAGAATTGTAGTCTGCGTTTTCTAATGTCTTCTGTGATTGTCTCTGTATGTTTGTATAGTTCCTCTGTAGATTTCTTGATCCATATTCCATTGTTGTTAGTTGCGCCAAATATTTTCCTAAGTATATTCAGTTCTACTTTTTCTAGTTGTCTGATACGTGTATGCCCTAGGATTAGTGTGGTCTCTGCTGCATATAGTGCCTCGGGGGGCACCACCGTGCCGTAGTGGCGCAATTTGGCTTTTTGTGAGTTAGACTTCTTGTTGTAATGATTCCACACTACTTTGCATGCCTTGTCCAGTTTAGTTTTTCTTTCTTCGTGTGAGTCTCTGTTATGCCTACTCATTTGTAATGTTTCACCGAGTTATTTGAAGTTTGCCGTTTTTTAAATCGTGCCATACTTTGTTTTCAGAGATGAGACTTTCTTTGTGCACATAAACTGTGTCTTTTCGTAAGAGATCTGTAATCCAGATTTGGAAGCGATTCGTGTAGATTTTCAATAGCGTCTTTTGTTTCTTTTATACCTTTCACGACAATCGCCAAATCTTTTGCAAAAGCCAGGCATTTAATCTGTAGGTTTCTTAAGGTTATCCCCTGTTGTTTCCCATTCTTTTATTACCTTATCTAACACCAGATTGAAAAGGAGAGGTGAGATGCCATCGCCTTGTCGGACACCTGTGCGAATTTCAAAGGGCTCTGATAGTTCCCCACAGAACTTTACTTTGGAGGTCGTGGTGGTTAATGTTTGCTCTATGGTAGCCCCTGTGTTATTGTCTACTTTGTATTCTTCTAGAATTTTGAAGAGAGTTTTCCGCTCGATAGAGTCGTACGCCTTTTTGAAGTCGACAAAGGTAATGGTCAGGTTCTGCTTGTGTTGTAAAATCATTTTCAGGTTCCAAATATGTTCCGCACAAGACCCCCCTTTACGGATGCCTGCTTGCTATTCCCCAACCAAGTGGTCGGTCTGGCATTCTTGTCTGGTTAGTAAAGCTTTAGAGAGGATCTTGTCTTTTTTGTGTAGTGGGTGTATCAGGCCAGTTTTCCAGTCGTCAGGAATTTTCATGGTCTTCCAAAAAAAAAAAAATTATATATATATATATATATATATTCCCTTGACCAGTTCAGTTGCTAGCAAGCAAGCTACCTTTGTGCAGCAACTACTTTTCTGTGATATGAGGTTCGCTTCGCGCTGCCTTGTACGTCAGACGCCAGGTTTATTTCTATGAATACAAGTTGTATGGGGGTACCCCGGCATCACCTTCTCTGCTCGGAGCGTGCTTGCGCCACTGCCGTGGGTCAGATAAGGGAAGACTGTTGGCGCGCTCGGCTGAACAGGCAGCCGTAACTCGACGGCGCACCGAACCCTGGCCACCAGCCTGCAGCCGCAACCGCAGCGCCGCAGCTCGGCGACGCCCTCTCTCAATGGGGCGGAAGTAACGCCGGAGCCAGCCAGCACAGCCAGGCCCCAGTATCGGCGCAGATAGCGACCGGCGACCGGTCCACTCAGCTGCCTTATCTGCCTGCGGCGCCGCGAAATGTTTGCAAACTGCAATACACTCTCCCCTCACGTTGCTATCACCTCCCACTTGTAGTCACAGTCTGCCGCCGTACATACAGGGTGAAAAGTATTTAAACCGACAAACTCTGGGAGGTTGTAGGGGACATCAAAACAAATATTTTTCCCCAATGTCATTTTTTCCTGTGAGGATTATTTAAACCGGTGGAGGCCGTATTACGCTCTTCAGTTGTTAGAGGCCGTATTACGATCTTCAATTGTTAAGAGGGCGTATTACGCTCTTCAATTGTAGGCAACTGCTGTCCACACGTGTAGTAGTGTATTGTCTCTGTTTACTAATGGAGCGATACACCTGGAGTAAGTACACCGTATGGTCGATGCGTACTTCGTAGCGAGCCACAACGGACGAGCTGCACAACCTGGAACCAGTTGATTATCCACCCAGAACACAGTTTTCGCAGTGGAACCTGGAACTGTGTGAAATGCACCCTACGTTTCCTACCTTTGTGTTGTTTACCGATGAAGCAACGTTCGGGCGTGATGGAGTCATCAACATGCACAATTCACGTGTCTGGAGTGAGGATAACCCACATGCCACAGTTACTAGCGCTCATCAGGTGCGGTTCTTCCTTAATGTGTGGGTCGATGTTGTTGGGGACTGTTTAATTGGGCCGTATCTGCTACCTAGGCCATTAAGTGGCAGGCACTATTACAACTTTCTCGCCAGAGGATTGCCAGATTTGCTGGAAGACGTCCCGCTCCCTACAACACAACGCATATGGTTCCAACATGACGGGGCGCCGGCACATTTCAGTCGTCGTGTGCGTCGATTCCTGGACCGACGGTTCCCAGAAACGTGGATTGGCAGAGGTGGTCCTGTACCATGGTCTGCTCTATCCCCAGATATGTCCCCTCTGGAATTTTTTGTGTGGGGAGAGAAGCGCAACCTTGTTTACGCAATTCCTTTTGCATCAGAAGAGGATCTGGTTACCCGGATAGTAGCAGCAGCAGGAACAATTCAGGATATTCCCGGGATTTTTGCCCGTGTCAGACGGGACATAATCCGACGGTGTAACCTTCGTTTACGTGTCAAAAGAGGCATTTTTGAAAATCTACTGTAATTGAAATTGGGTTGTGTCAATGTGTTGTCTCTTGGTCATAAAAAAATGGAAAACTGTTTGTTGTTTTAATTAATTCGCCGCCAGAGAAATCTTCCTCTACCGGTTTAAATACTCCTCGTAGGAAAATATGACACTAGGGAAAAATATTTGTTTTGATGTCCCCTACAACCTCCCAGAGTTTGTCGGTTTAAATACTTTTCACCCTGTAGTAGGCGCAACAGCTGTGTGAGTTGAAAATGTGTCATGCACTGTTGTATTGCCACGGCTAATTTCAGCTGTCATTTACAGAGTTTCCCCACAGCTGTCAACAGGTAGTATACTGCGCACAAAATAACTCGGCCCTTACCACTGTAGACGGTGTGGTAGGGGCTAGGACGGTGATAGTAGCGGGTGGGCCCGTCAAGACAAAAAAGATGGAACATATATTAATCTTTCTGAGTTGATGCTCTTGCATTGGCCGTGTTTCTACTTAAAATTATTGGATAAAAGGTCTGCCTGTTATGCAAAATACTGTTTTTTCACATAGACCCAGGAGTGTTTCATCGCCTGTGCACCAACGTTAGTAGGCTTTATTTATTCAAATGTGCGAAATGTGAACATGGTATAAGTGTCCAAATAACCATCCGTGAACTATTCAGATATGAGGCACGTCAGGAGACGCTGAGGAATTGTTTGTTTTAAGTGATCATTAATCTACAAAATTAGGGCTAAAACAGTTTTTGTTTGCTACTGCTATTGTCTTAATTTTACAGTACAGGGTTGTGCAGGACCCACTTTATATTGTGAGTAGTGAAAGAGGCAGCATCATTTGCTATGATACAGACGATTTGAATCAGCAACTTGATACCTGTGGCAGTTTTGGTCAATCCAAAGACAATCTGTTTGGCAATCCTACCTAAAAATAAAATTTTCTCCTCCTCCTTCCGCATCTTTCTGAAAGTGTGATGGCTTGAGATGTACTTGTTGGTATGTTCCCCCTATCCCATCCTATTTATTGCCTTTATTCTGTGACTTTAATGGCTAGCATTTCCCGCAAACCTCTCAAGCACAGACATCTGCTTCCTCGTTTGTCCCTTCCTTTAAAAATTTAGTGGAATCGCATACATTCACACAAGCCATACTACGACTAGCTTATCCTGCACCTATAGCCTGAGAAGACTGCAGTGCCATGCTATGTAGTAATGAGAAAGCAACGAGAACGCCCAAAGTGCGCAGATCTACCTTAGACAGTCAACAGGCAGCCGCCCCTACAGAGCAACACGATACTATCCCGCAGTGCTCAGTACGACAAAGCATTCTTGCTTAAAGACCGTGTTATGTTGTTATAGCTGTAAGAGGTGGAGGATTGAGATTCAAAATGGCTATATAGATAGCATGTGGCGACTGACCCTAACTGTCCTGGTATACGGTAAAGATAAAGCAGGACTGTTCTTTCTCTTAAGCCCAACTGCATAATCACGTAAGCTTGCTCATCAGTAATGATAACAATTTTGTGAAAAAAAGCAGGTATTTCAGAAAAAATTTAGTCAATTAATGTGGATTACATGAATTAAATGTAAGAACAAACGGACTTGAGTGTAACATTTCCAGTTAAGGACACACAAAATTATAACGGGCATCAGATGTTAGAAGGCAGCTATAGTACATCTATGCCTACATACCTACACCGCAAGCCCCCATACAGATCATCGCCAAGGGTGTCTTGGTCAACTCAACTGCTAGTCATTCCCTTTGCCGTTCCGCTCACAAATAGTATGAGGCAAAAGCGACTGTGTACATGCTTCCACGGGAGTCTTCATTTCTCTTTTTTTGTCTTTGCGGTCTTTATGTGAGATGTATGATGATGGCAGTAGTACCGAAGAGATTGAAACAGAAGTTTTCTGTACGCGGTTTCCTTTACAGATAAGCTAAACATTCCTAAAATTCTGCCAACAAACCAAAGTCGACCATTCTCCTTCCCTACAACCAACATTTGTGGTAGCATCATTTCATGTCGCTTCGCAATGTTAAGCCTAGATATTTAATCGATATGGTTGTGTTTAGCTGCATGCCATTCGAGCCGTGGCGCCATTGAGTTAGTAGACTGTACTGTCTGAGCCACTGGCGCGGGTGTAGTATCGACTGTCCCTCTTGCGGCCCCACTGCAAATATCTATGAGGAAAAGTTGGCTCCTGTGGGTTGTGTCCTTAGAAGGTCTTTGCTTGCCGATAGATGTACGCGGTTCGCTGGCCCGAGAGAGAGGCACAAAGTTTGCAGATTCTACATCTACATCTACATGATTACTCTGCAATTCACATTTAAGTGCTTGGCAGAGGGTTCATCGAACCACAATCATACTATCTCCCTGCCATTCCACTCCCGAACAGCGCTGATTTCTCTTATTTTATTTTTATAATCATTCCTACCTATGTAGCTTGGACTCAACAAAATATTTTCGAATTCGGAAGAGAAAGCTGGTGACTGAAATTTCGTGGATAGATCTCGCCGCGACGAAAAACGTCTTTGCTTTAATGACTTCCATCCCAACTCGCGTATCATATCTGCCACACTCTCTCCCCTATTACGTGATAATACAAAACGAGCTGCCTTTTTTGCACCCTTTCGATGTCCTCCGTCAATCCCACCTGGTAAGGATCCCACACCACGCAGCAATATTCTAACAGAGGACGAACGAGCGTAGTGTAAGCTGTCTCTTTAGTGGACTTGTTGCATCTTCTAAGTGTCCTGCCAATGAAACGCAACCTTTGGCTCGCCTTCCCCACAATATTATCTATGTGGTCTTTCCAACTGAAGTTGTTCGTAATTTTTACACCCAGGTACTTAGTTGAATTGACAGCCTTGAGAATTGTACTATTTATCGAGTAATCGAATTCCAACGGATTTCTTTTGGAACTCACACTTTTCTTTATTTACGTATCAATAGATCGTTCCCTTCGAGGTGATTCATAAAGTTTGAATACAGTATATGCTTAAAAACCCTACTGCAAACCGACGCCAATGATATAGGTCTGTAGTTCGATGGATTACTCCTAGTACCCTTCTTAAACACTGGTTCGACCTGCGCAATTTTCCAATCTGTAGGTACAGATCTATCGGTTGTATATGATTGCTAAGTAGGGAGCTATTGTATCAGCGTAATCTGAAAGGAACCTAATCGGTATACAATCTGGACCTGAAGACTTGCCCGTATCAAGCGATTTGAGTTGCTTCGCAACCCCTAAGGTATCTACTTCTAAGAAACTCATGCTAGCAGCTGTTTGTGTTTCAAATTCTGGAATATTCCATTCGTCTTCCCTGGTGAAGGAATTTCGGAAAACTGCGTTCAATAACTCCGCTTTAGCGGCACAGTCGTCGGTAACAGCACCATCGGCACTGCGCAGTGAAGGTATTGACTGTGCCTTGCCGCTTGTGTACTTTACATACGACCAGAATTTCTTCGGATTTTCTACCAAATTTGGAGACAATGTTTCGTTGTGGAACCTATTAAAGGCATCTCGCATTGAAGTCCGTGCCAAATTTCGCGCGTCTGTAAATTTCAGCCAATCTTCGGGCGGTAGCGTCGCGACAAGAGGTGGTCACGAGGTCCGAGCGGCCGAAGCCAGGAGCTGCGGAAGGAGGGCCTGCTCAGAGCGAAGACACTGGAGTACTTCACCGGGGTCAGCGTCGACTACAAGCAGCAGGCCGACATCCCGTCGGTTGGTTGGCAACATTCGTTGCCCTCTTCTGCCTGGCTTTCATCGGCACCACTGAGTAACCGCTGCGATGCACCGTGGATCCATGGAACTGCTTGCTGATAAAGGGAAGTAACACTCTGTAATTGTCGTGGTGATTTGTTTCATTGTCTACCTGCCCTCCTTATTATTTTCGGGTTTGTGCCTGATCCTCAGAGTTTTACTCGGTCGGCTCTTTGGTCGTAGATATACGCAGCAGTATTGTACTAAGACACTAGTTGTCGTTTGAAAATTTATCCCGCTGTTACATGGCCGTTCCTTTCTGGTTTGTACGCAATCATTAATGTTCTAATTAATCAGCTCTTGGTCGTAAATACAGCCAGAACAATTGCACTAAGGCACAGGTTGCCGTTAAACAAAAGAGGGACCTTGTGGTTAGATTTAGCTGTAAACCGGTTCAATTCTTTGATTGTAATTGCATTTCTCAGTCATTAGTTATAATCTGAACAACGTGTTGTACTAAGTAAGCTGTTCGTTTCTGTGTTTGAAATACCGGGATATTATTGGTGAATTTCAGCTGGATGTTGTGGTTCCGTCGAGTTAGTTCTCATGTAATAAGTGTTCACAAGTAATGTTTTAAGACGTTCCTTCAGAGCGGTCTTAATAACTGACAATCATTTTAACTCTGAAAATATTAACAGACAACTCTCAGCAGGGCTTTAGCCAAAATAAAATTGTCATAAGGGACGACTTGGGATCCAGTTGCACGTTGGCTGCCGATTGAAATGAAGAGGTTGGTTGCTTTGAAGTACGCCTAATCATTGTCATATTGTTTGCTAATCTGTTTAACCTTTAAGTACAGATGCGCATCTTAACCTCGAACTTTTCGACGTACAGCTTTCAAATTAAAAGTTAAGTCATCTATTTTCAGTAACTGAATCACTCATGTCATCAGTGGTGCTTATATAGTTTCCTGTGCTGCAGAAGGGCGTTTAATAAGATAGACTGTGTCCAGCGCGGTAGCAAACACTGCTCTTTCACCCAATAACTGGCGGGCCGCAGGTCCGGCCGTCTTGTAATCATTGTCATGTTGTTTGCCGTTTTACCATACAGCACTTCAGATTTCTTTATTCAAGCTGTTTAAGGTCAAAATATATTTGAAAATTTGTTGATTTTGTTAAAGAAAATTTTTAGGTTAAATGCTTCGATTATCTGTAAAATACAGTTTATACATTGTTAAATAAACAGGTCGTGAGAAGATAAGTTATAATGGTGGGTCCTCCATTCCATGTTTTCCTTAATTCCAGTAAGTACCACGTATCACAATTAACACTGTATTCGAACATTATGGAATGTTGGATTGACTATGCTCAGTCGGCGCGACACATATGACGAGGAGTTTTTACCCACATTGTTACTGGTAAGCAGACGCTTGTTTCACATAAAAGTCCAGAAACAAAGGGCCAGTCAGAGGAACAGCATCATTCACGATTCCCAACGTTAGTGAAAATGACAATGCAAATTTTGATCACAAAAGAAATCATCGCCACAATCTTTTCGGATTGAAAAGGGTCCTAATTACCGACCTTCAACCTAGAGAAGAGATCATAAACATAGCCGCCTACTGTCAGTGCCTTCACTGACTAAGCTGTACCGTTCAAAATAAACGGCATGGATTGTTGTCCACCGGCATTGCGCTTGTTCACAACTCTCGCCCCCATCTGCTGCATTGATGAAGGACTTGCTTTGGTAGTTTGAATGGAAAGTTCCTGAACATCTGCCTTTTAACTCAGACTTACCCCCGAGTGGTTACCAACATTTTCCTAAATCTAATGATTTATTGTGCAGAAAAATATGTGAATGATAACGAACTGAAGGATTACATTTGTGACTGGTTTAGGAACTAGGCGGCAATTGAGTGTCCAGAAGGCGCAGGAAAGCTTGTGGGACGGTAGGACAAATCTTTAAATTGAGCTGCAGATGCATAGAAAAATAGCTAAGATTTCAAAATACATTGTAAAATAAGTTCCTTTCGTTAGTTAATATATAAACATGAATATTTGTTTGTTCATTTTCTATTCCTTCCTAAACCGCTCATCAGACTTCGGTGAGTTATTGTCCTGATGCTCGCGAATATTTGTGTGGGGTAAGAACCGCCTACTCACCATGAAGGTGGGGCTGAAAAGGGATGACATAGAAGCTGAAATGGAGCAATTTAAAGCAAATATTATACATACATGCCTCACTATTTGTATAAAATACCCCCGTAGGGGTGGGGATGGCAGTGTGTAAACGAACATGTTCAAATAATCGATAACTGGCGATATTAGTAACAAATTTATATATTTTGGGGTCGCTAGACTTACTGATGATAGTGACGATGATGTTTCACCCCTCTGTTTGAAGCTATGGATGTGACTGCAAAAAGTGTAGGTATATCTGTAACGCCAAAAGGAATTTCTACGAGAACTGACACATGTATCATTTGCTGTATGGAAAAATTTAGTATGACTTAAAGACACACCTGGTACCTGTATGGCCGAGCGTTCGGACGAAAGGGCGTGGCATAACAACATAATTTAGACACGCTTGGAACAATTTCAACCAAATTTTGAATATTCACGACTAATGAATTGCATAAAAGTACGGTGGGAGTATCACAATCCAGCTTACGGTAGGGAGGGGAGTGACGATGAGAACTGGCAAAATGCAGAAACGTCCGAAAACAACCTGTTGATATTTGTTTGCTACAATCAGTTAACTTGATATACTTTAAAAGTACGAAGCGAAATCTACCTCTCATTTGTGTTTTACCATCAACCACATCGTATTTCAAGGACAAGGATCATGCGACACAGGTCAGAGCCACAGGGACATATAACGCCTATTCTGGGGTCGCAAGCTATGAAACAGAGGAGGATCAAACAACTGCCAGGGACAGTCGTTTCTCTGAAAACTACAATCAGTAACTGGCAGAATTACAAGTTTCGTCAGTATTCAAATGAAATCGCAGGATGGAATTTGCTGGAGATACAAATGAGATCTGTGTACAAATAAGAGTGAAATTTGTTAGTTGTGTGTGAAGAATTTATTTAAATTTATATGACATATATATCTGCTTTGTATATGTCTACCTACCTACAGAAAAATGCATTGTGACACATGCTGAGCACAGCTACTGTTGAATAAAAATGTCTGGAGCGAAATACGTTCTTAACTTTTAAAACTTCCCTCGTATTTTGAGGCTGTAAGATGCACTCAGCCTTCTTGTGTGGAACTCATATGGATTCTCACATTCATGAGGTTAGCACAACAGATTCAGTTTCTGCAAGTTTAGATAAATTAGTACAGGATGAATGATTTTGTACTTATCTTCAGTAGTGTTGGTCTTCTTCACCATGTAGCAATGCGTCGTGTTTGTCAGTTTCGAATTTACGAGTAGAATTTAGGTATTATTTTCCTCTGCTGTCATTATATAAATGTAAGGACCGTTCATGCTGTTATATATCGTTATTATTCACCAGTGGGTCAATAGCTACCCAATGTATACACTGCACAAGTTTCACTAGTACTGCACGATATCCTAGTATGCAGAGAGCGATAGAGACATGTTTGCACTCAAGAGTATATACATTGCGAGTTAGTTTTGCATCATAAAAGGTTAAAGTCTTTGAAAGCCTTACAGGTTCAACTGATATCTCACAGTGTTACTTTCTTACACATGTCTTAATCAACAATCAAAATGATTAGATGTTGTTACACATGTTACATCGGTCGTTAATTTTTCGATTGTTAACATTACATGTAATTTGACTAGAAGGTAGAACTTTCAATTAGATAGACTATACGGTGATTTTAAGTTTATTTTCTTGGAGCTGTAACTTTTTGATTGCTGTTCATTTAATTTAACACCATAAAGCATAAGTGTAATTTTGATATTGACATCGAGACGAATCTAGAAGAAGTATTTACGACGCAGTATAATTCTTACTTATTTCAAAGGATCGACAATCCAGCAAGTCTGACGCAAAAATGAGAGTTTTTCCGGATTCTCCGTCACCTGAGCTTTATGATGAGATACAAGTTTCGTAGATGGTAAATAGCTTTTGTTATGCGAAATTTCGTAAATTATATACTTCTTGAATTTCAATGTCGCTTCCAAATTTTAGTAACGCTGAAGGTTATTTACAAGTTGTGGTCAATATCGGACTAAAATGAGAATCAGTGCACCTTAAATTGCTTCGCTATTTATTAGAATTGTTTTACACACATCAAAAATAGATTTGCATCATCTCGGTTCCGAGAGCTCCAAAACCTGTAAAGAAAATTGGAATAGAGATCAACATAAACAATATTTCCGCCATTTTTATTGCTCATGAAAACCATACATTGCATGTTATACCACCATATAGCGAGACCTTCGAGTTGGTAGTCCAGACTGATGTATGCACCAGTACCTCTAATACCCAGTAGCACATCCTCTTGCATTGATGCATGCCTGTATTCGTCGCGGCAAACTATCCACAACTTCATCAAGGCACTGTTGGTCCAGATTGTCCCACTCCTCAACGGCGATTCGGCTTACATCCCTCAGAGTGGTTGGTGGGTTACGTCGTCCATAAACAGCCCTCTTCAATCCATCCCAGGCATGTTCGATACGGTTCATGTCTGGAGAACATGCTGGGAACTTCAGTCGAGCGATGACGTTATCCTCGAGGAATTCATTCACAAGATGTGCACGATGGGGACGCGAGTTGCCGTCAATGAAGACGAATGCCTCATCAATATGCTGGCGATATTGCTGCCCTATCGGTCGGAGAATGGCATTCACGTATCGTACAGCCGTTACGGCGCCTTCCATGACCACCAGCGGAGTACGTCGGCCCCACATAATGCCACCCTAAAGCAGCAGGCGACCTCCACCTTGCTGCACTTGCTGGACAGTGTGTCCAAAGCGTTCAACCTGACCGGGTTGCCTCCAAACACGTGTCCGACGATTGTCTGGTTGGAGGCATATGCAACACACATCGGTGAAGAGAACGTGGTGCCACTCTGAGCGGTCCATTCGGCACCTTGTTGGGTCCATCTGTACCGCGCTGCATCGTCTCGTAGTTGCATAGATGGACATCACCATGGAGATTGGGAATGAAGTTGTGCATCATGCAGCCTATTGCGTACAGTTGAGTCGTAACACGTCGTCCTATGGCTGAACGAAAAGCATTATTTAACATTGTGGCGTTTCTGTCAGGATTGCTGCGAGCCATAATCCGTAGGTAGCGGTCATCCACTGCATTAGTAGCCCTTGGGCGGCCTCAGCGAGGCATGTCATCGACAGTTCCTGTCTCTCTGTATATCCTCCATGTCCGAACAACATCGCTTTGTTTCACTCCGAGACGCCTGGACACTTCCCTTGTTGAGAGACATTTCTGTCACAAAGTAACAATGCGCACGCGATCGAACCGCGGTATTGCCTCGTGGGATTAGCAGAGCGGTCTAATGCGCTACAGTCATAGACCGTGCGGCTGGTCCCGGTGGAGGTTCGAGTCCTCCTTCGGGCATGGGTGTGTGTGTGTTTGTTCTTAGGATAATTTAGGCTAAGTAGCGTGTAAGCTTAGGGACTGATGACCTTAGCAGTTAAGTCCCATAAGATTTCACACACATTTGAACATTTTTGAACCGCGGTATTGACCGTCAAGGCATGGTTGAACTACAGTTAGCACGAGCCGTGTACATCCTTCCTGGTGGAATGATTGGAACTGATCGGCTGTCGGACCCCCTCCGTCTAATAGGCGCTGCTCTTGCATGGTTGTTTAGTGATATCTCTGAACACTTAAAGGGACTGTATCTGTGATACAATGTCAACAGTCAACGTCTATCTGCAAGAGTTCTGGGAACAGGGGTGATGTAAAACATTCTCTAGTTTGTGTATTATGGAGCTTCAATCATTGTAGGAATTTTGGTTTGTCATCAAACATCGCTAATTCATCTATTACAACATGTCAACATCCCGAATAGCTTATAGAAGGTTGTTATTCCAGTTACGAATGCAAATCTTTAACTCTTAGCCCTAAAATATCGGTCGAACTTCTCGATACTGGGCTTGGCGGGTTTTGTTACCTGGCCACCCACCTGACTACAAAGGAAAGGGTTTGATATTGTGCGTAAAGTGTTACAGTGTGATAGTATAAATTGCATTTTGGCTTGTCATTAGGTATCAGTAACCTGAAGAGATTAATTCATTTATTACTTCAATAAGTACATGTCAGCATCTCATACAGCACAGGGAATGTTGTTATTCCAGCTACGAGTGTAAATCTTTAACCCTTAGCATAAAAATATCAGTCGAACTTCTTGATACGTACCCTGGTGTGTTTTGGTTCTTGGAAACCGATCTAACAATAAAGTGAAGGGATCGCATCCGGCCTGCTGAACGGTTCTAGGCGCTACATTCTGGAATCGCGCGACCACTACATTCGCAGGTTCGAATCCTGCCTCAGGCATGGATGTGTGTGATGTCCTTAGGTTAGTTAGGTTTAAGTAGTTCTAAGTTCTAGGGGACTGATGACCTCAGAAGTTAAGTCCCATAGTGCTCAGAGCCATTTTTGATCGCATCCGTGCGAATAGTGTTACAAGATGATACTTGAAATGCCATCATTTGTAGTGTCGGGTAAACTACAGAGTTAGTATCATTATCGACGTGGCAGAAATAATTAATTACCGAGAGGGAGACCTCTGTCGACTGTTGTGTACATAGTTCCGCGTAGTCAGTGCGTACACAACTTTCCCACTAGAGTGCGCCCTGCCAAGCGTAACAGCACAGGTGCAGCGCTGGCCCTTCTCCGCACTATAAGATGGCGCTGCCATAGAGACGGACCAAATTATGCTTCCACCGATACGTGTATTAATATGTAACGCAGCCAATGAGATTGCTGCTAACGGAGAACCTTTTCTCCTCACGGATCACACTGACGCAGTGATACATGAATGTGCGAGGTATTATAACGAGTGGACAGACCTCCGATTAGTCTGTACCAGTCTGCATTTGTCTGCAACAGTCTGTACGAGTTCTACATTTGTCTGTACCAGTCAATAGTCAAGTTTCAGTCTGCACCTAATAAGATTACCATATTCCTGTACATAGCCATGAAGATAAATGCATAGACACTTTTGGCAAGTATCAGAGATGTATGTGAGAATAAGATTAATGTACTAATACCAAAGGAACTTTCGCATAATCAGCGCGTACACAACTTTCCCACTAGAGCACGCCCCGCTATGCACAACAGCGCAGGTGCAGCACTGGCCCTTCTCCGCGCTTTGAGATGGCGCTTCCATAGAGACGGACCAAATTAATTAATTGACAATTGTAAATAGCATCCAGAACCAAGTTAAGTAACTCTTATGCTTGTTATTTTAATAAATGTGTGTGAAAACTAATCAAGTTCTGTTTAAAGTTGGTCACTGTCAATCTGCTACTCTAAGCATGCAAGTGGCATTTCTGTCGTCTGACCTAACGGCAGAAGATAAACACGCCACGATAAGACCACGAGACATATTGCTGGCACTCGCATACTTCGTTAGAGCGACAAGTCAAATAATCTGATGGTGTGTGTACTGAAGGTCTTACAGTACACACACCACACAGACAATCTGCCAGAAGGTCAGGCTGAGTGGCGACGGGTAGCGGCGCTGCGACCGCGGACACGAGGGACAAGACCTCTCTCCTGTGCAGACGCGTGTGGCGATCTGCGTCACCCGCGGCCGCCTCGCAGCTAGCCGCCTGCGCCGCTGCTCGCTGATCTTTCGCCCGCCAGGCGGGTCCGCTAATCGCTCGCATTTAGCCCGCGCCGCCCACCACCGCCGCCTGCTCCTATTACGAGCATCGCGCCGACAACAAGTGGCGGGCATCCGCTCAAAGCAGGCGTCGCAGGCGGCGCTGTTAAGTGATTGCACAACAAACGCCGCGCACGCCGCGAGATCTCGGGGCTTAGGCGGGCACCGCTCCGCTCCGCGTTCGGACCCCGCCGGACGCTCTCTCTCGCTAATGAATCGCAACATTTTTCGCCGACCGCACGGGGCGTCCGCTAATTGCGACAATACGTAATTACGGTAATAGCGGCCGCGAATGAAAGGGAGCCGGCCAGAAGTGAGCGTGGGCGGCATGACGGCTGAGTTACTGCAGCGACTCCTCTCTTCCCGTACTGTGGGCGGACGATGTTTACGCGAGTACCTCACGCCACCCAGTTGCGAAGAAGACAGGTGTCACAGGTGTTGAAAGGGGTCTGTCTGACCTTCCATCGTCATTCCCATCCATCGTGCAGGAGTTTAATGCAGAACATCTACTTGTCTCAGGTTGCACCAGTTGGATTAGAGCTGGGCGGTGAAACAGGATAATCGGAGTATAAATCAGAGCTCCTGATTAGCTACGGTGATATTGCGAGGTGCCGGGGCTAGCAGTGTATTTAACACTAAATTCTTCTAGAATCTTCATATGGAAATGATGCTCTAAGCCCCCTCTTTTCTAACTCCGACTTTTGCTGTTGCACATGGATTAAGAAGAAACGCGAACTGACTGTAATCGACCCTGCATGTGGAGTACAAAAGAGTTTGGCACCTCCAATAATTTAATTTGATAGAGGAAAGTTTCATTAATGTAGTGAGAAATGTAAGGGTTGCTTTACCGATCCACAGAATGAATGTTCTGTCCAAAAGAATAATTATTTTTTAATTAAATGTTTAAATTTTACGTCACATCACCCCTTGATGTACCCTTGCTTTTAATTTCTCCGAAGGTTGTGTTGACTTTTCTATCTGCTGAGTCAGTCCTTCTGAATATCATTTCTTTTTAGATTTCTTCACAGTTTTCATGCAGCCATTTCGTCTTAACTTCACTACACCTCCTACTTATTTCATTTCTCAGTGACTTCTATTTCTGTATTCCTGAACTTCCCTGTACATTTTTGTACTTCCTTCATTTATCAAACGGCTGAAGTATTTCTTCTCTTACCGATGGTTTCTTTACATTTACCTTCTTTGTACCTAGGTTTTCCATTCCAGCTTCTGTGATTATCGTTCTTATAGATGTCCATTCCTCTTCAACTGTACCGCCTACCGGACTATTCTTTATTGCTGTACCTACAGCCTTAGAGAACTTCAGGAGTATCACGTCATTCGTTAATACTTCCGTGTCCCACTTCTTCACGTATTGATTTTTCCTGACTAATCGATTAAACTTTAGCCTACTCTTCATCACTGCTAGTTTGTAATCTGAGTATATATCTGCTCCTGGGTACGCCTTACAATACAGAATCTGATTTCGGAATTTCTGTCTGACCATGATGAAATCTAACTGAAATCTACGGAGTATCTATTATTCTGAGAGTTTTACTGTGCCTTTTAATACATTTTTATCGTAATGCGAAATGAACCGACACTTTGTACTGACAGTGTGCATTGCAAGAAAGACATGATGATCTGTGTTTGTTATGGGTGACTCCAGCTGCACAATGAAGAACACCAGAGAAAATGCACCTCACAAGTATTAGCAGAGACTATATATATATATATATATATATATATATATATATATATATATATATATATATATATATATGTGTCTGTGTGTGTGTGTGTGTGTGTGTATGTGTGTGTGTGTGTGTGTGTGTGTGTGTGTGTATTGTGTAGAAGTGTGTTCATGCATCTGCATTTGCGTATAAATGACTTATATATGTTTACATATGTATGAATAAGATCTTATGTTTTTATACATGTAAGTGTATGTGTATTTCTGTTACTAATTCATAACTGCTTTAGATCTAATTACTTTTAGTATTGGAATATTAATCAAAACTTGCTTGTTGGGAAACCATAAAGGAAGAACTCTCCTGGAAATTCTGTTCTAGGACCAAAAATCCCTTGTAGCGACATTTGAGAAAACGAATTTAATTCCTTCATTGTTGCCAGATTTATTCTCCATCCAGGGTTCCACGCTACAGAGTTCGCCGGACGGAGTGGCCGTGCGGTTCTAGGCGCTACAGCCTGGAGCCGAGCGACCGCTACAGTCGCAGGTTAGAATCCTGCCTCCGACGTGGATGTGTGTGGTGTCCTTAGGTTAGATAGGTTTAATTAGTTGTAAGTTCTAGGCGACTGATGATCTTAGAAGTTAAGTCGCAAAGTGCTCAGAGCCATTTGAACCATTTTTTCTACTATTATCACAAACTTCAAGAGTATGAAATTCCAGTACAGTGACGACATTTCATATATATAGGGTGTCCCATTTATCTTGACCACCCTAAGTAACAGTTTGTCCAGATGCAAATTACAAAATGTTTCAAGCAAATGTTCTTTAGCCGTCAGGGGGACATCAATCAGCATGACTCCCTTCGTTGTAGCTCCATTTTTTGCACAGATATGAACGGCGTTATGACTTTTTTCAGTGGCACCCTGCAATTCATTCAAAGACCTATTCAAAAATGAATTACAGTGCCCCATTCACTGAAACACAACGTTATTAATTACAAAAAACACAACATTGACTTTCAGCCCAGAATCACAAACTCGTCTACTTGCTGGAGTTGTCAGACAACAAATGAAAACCAAGTAAAAACACAACAAAAAATTGACTTTCACTCTCCTGTACCATTGGCCAGGAGCAGAACATTGAAAGATGCTCAAAATGGTGACCTTGGACACCGATATACTGGTGTACTCGTTGAATGAAAGAATTATTCACTGCTTCCAGTATTGCCTGCTGAATCGAATGACAAGCAAGCACGATACGTTCCTGCATGTCCTCTGGGGTTGTTGGAATATCGCGATGGACAGCGTCTTTAATGCATCCCCGAAGAAAAAAATGTCAAGAGGATTTAAATCAGGAGACCTAGCAGGCCAAGTAACTGTTCCTCCTCCACCAATCCATCTGGCAGGATACCTTCTGTTCAGAGCACGACGTGCACGCAAGGCATTATGTGCTGGGCATCCATCGTGTTGATACCGCATAAGCATTCTGGTTCTTAGCAGCACTTCATCAAGAAAAGGAGGAGGAATTCATCTGAGGAATTTGGCATACGCTGTGCCGATTAGACTACCATTGATGAAATAAGGGCCAATAATTGTCGTACCAAGCATCCAATATCAGACGTTAACTCTTTGTTGAAGCTGATGTTCCACCTGTCTAAGCCATCATGGGTTATCGCTGGACCAATAATGCGTATTCCTAGTATGTACCTGTCCTTTGTTTGAGAAGGAACATTCATCGGTAAATAGAACATTGGAGAAGTAGTTCGGGTTGGCGAGGATTTGCTGTTGTGCCCAGCCGGCCGAAGTGGCCGTGCGGTTCTAGGCGCTGCAGTCTGGAACCACGAGACCGCTACGGTCGCAGGTTCGAACCCTGCCTCGGGCATGGATGTGTCATGTCCTTAGGTTAGTTGGGTTTAACTAGTTCTAAGTTCTAGGGGATTAATGACCTCAAAAGTTGAGTCCCATAGTGCTCAGACCCATTTGAACCATTTGTTGTGCCCACTGACAGAACTGTACACGATTCTAGAAGTCATTCCCATGCAATTCTTGATATAGGTGTGCACGGTAAGGATGGAACCGGTGACGCGTGAGAATGCGATGTACACTGGTTTTAGGAATGCCAATCTCGTGTTCAAGCTGTTGTGTGCTCACATGTGGATTCATAGCAACAGAAGCGAGAACAGTTAACTTCGGCAGCTTAGTCAGTGCGAGTGCTATGAGGATTGCGTTGTCGTGGGTTGACACTTCCCGTTTCCTGAAACGTAGCAACAAGAACAGAAAACATTAGTCGGGAAGGTGGGTTCTTGTCAGGGTGTCGCTCTCTGTGTAGTTCTGCTGCCTGCATAGCATTTCACCTACCTTCAACAACAACAATAAAAGAAACATTATGTAGATGCAGCTTGTAGGGAGCCGGCCGGGGTGGCCGAGCGGTTCTAGGCACTACAGTCTGAAACCGCGCGACCGCTACAGTCGCAAGTTCGACTCCTGCCTTAGGCATGGATGTGTGTGATGTCCTTAGGTTAGTTAGCTTTAAGTAGTTCTAAGTTCTAGGGAACTGATGGCCTCAGAAGTTAAGTCCCATAGTGCTCAGAGCCAGCCAGTTTGTGGGGAGGACAGCCTTTACTGTATACCTACTCTAAACAACAGTATTGAAAAGGACTAAACTACTGTGCTAAATGTACCCACACATAATAAAACATTATTGTAATTACTGTTCTGCTAACTTACATTCCCCATAGGTGAGTAGCATTTCTACCTTTTCTTTGTTGGTGTACATGCTACTCACACAACTCTTCAACTGATGATGGTTGACGGAATGACGGGTGTGCATTCTACTTATGTTTACATTTGTCCTCTGTCAACGTCAGCACATGGATGTGTTCCATTACTGTCAGTACCTGCACTAAGCGCTGCGAACGTCAATGTCAATGTTGAGTTACGTACTTAACACCTTTGTGTTTTAGTGATTGGTACTCTGTGATAGGTCTTTAGGAGAGGAAATGAATTACCCAATAAAAAATACAGGGTGCCATTTAAAAAAGTCATACCGCTGTTCATATCTTTGTAAAAAACAAAGCTACAACGAAGGCAATCGTGCTGATTGATGTCCCCCCGACGGCTAAAGCACATTTGCTTGAAACATTTTGTAATTTGCTTTTGGACAAACTTATTTAGGGTGGTCAAGATAAATGGGACACCTTATATATATATATATATATATATATATATATATATATATATATATATATATATAGGGTGCGCCAAAAATGTACACACACTTTGAACTGTCACAGACAATTTATTTCCCGTTCTACAAGGTTAAATATCTGTGAGAAAGTAATGTCATGTTTCTTCAACAGTTGGCAGCAGTGTCAAGGAAGTAACTGAGCACACAGAGATAAAGACCTGTTCACGGTGTAGCCTAGCACTCATAGCTGCACCATCCAAGAACCGGAGACTATAACGCCAACATCTTGAGCCAAACAGAAACTATCCGCGCTAGAAAAAGTCTCTCGTCACTTAGACTTTTCACTGGTACACAGTCTTTCATTCCACTCCTCGTCTCTCCCACTACCTGACTGTACACACTGTTGTATCCATCTCTGTTTCAACGTAAACTTTTGCTTGATTAATTTACCTTTGTTGTAAAAGTTACAATCCTTGTTAAAGGTGACGTTAAATCGTTGGCGCACATCCGCCTCCCAACGCTTGTTTTATACGATTTGTCTTTATCGCTTTGTCAACCTCTTGTTTGTGTGTGCTGCTAATAGTACACAAATTCTTACTCCCCCCCCCCCTCAGTGCATCATAGGCCACAAGTTCTCAGTTACCGCATACCCCTTGTCGAAGCATAAAATAATAGTTAAATATATAATTGTAACTTCACACACTACTGCTGTATGTGCTGCGAGCAAGAGGCACACGTTGTTAAGAAAGTTGCTGTTCAGTTACAATACGTATTGGAAAGGACACTAAGGGCGGTTGTATCTCAACACGCTTAATTTTATTGGAAAACACTTGACGACAATAACATTGTGATAGACTTCTTATATACCAAGTTATTTCAGTTTTTAAGTCGCAAGGGGTTTGTGGCAGATTTGGATACGCTACCCTTTTCTTGCTCCGCAAAGAACACCTTCTGGTAGCGTAGGGTACAGAAAGCGAGGAGCCATAACATTTTTGGGATGATAAGTTCCTCAAAAACACTTCTAGACAAAGCATAGTGTTCTTAGCTATGTGCACAGTAGCGCCTACTTGTTGAATCCATGAGTAGTTAATTTCCTCGTCCTTTAGCTGTCCATTGAAATTGTAGGTCGTTAAACGACAACGTTCAGTGAACACGGTTTCTTAAACAAAATGCAAGTCCAGTTATGCACCATTTGGTCATTGCTACCTCTGCTTCAATTTTTGATGATGTTACATTCCAAGCACAGCAGGAACTCCGTTGTTCATAATTGGGTATTTACTTTGTTTACATTACCAGAGTCGTTGAACTAGGCCTCGTCTGTATTGAAGGTGACATCAAGAATATCAGTGGTATACTCTCAATAGAGGATGTAAACAATCTCTAGTAACGGATTCGCTCTTCATGATCCACATCTTTCAGTTCTTGCACTGCTGTCACTTTTTACACGAACAGTTTAAATCAATGAATTTTTGACCCTGTGGTGGAGTGGGAACTGATATGAAACTTCCTTGCAAATTAAGACTGTGAATCGGGCAGAGACTCGAACTCGCGTCCTTTGCTTTTCGCGGGTAAATGCTCTATCGACAGAAATACCAAGCACGACTAAGCACCCTTCCTAACAACTTTACTTCCGCCAAAACCTCATCTCATATCCTCCAAACTTCACAAGAGTGCCCCTGCATAACTTACGGGTCTAGCATCTCTTGAAGATGGGTTATTGCGGAGACATGGCTTATCCACCACCTGGAGGACATTTCCAGATTGAATTTATCGCTCTGCAGCGGAATGTGCGCTAATATGAAACTTCCTGGGAGATTAATGCCATATGCCGACCCGAGACTCGAACTTGGGACCTTTTCTTTCGCAGGAAAGTGCTCTAACGACTGAACTACCCAACAACTGCCCACGATCCGTCTTCGCTGCTTCACTTCCACGAGTAACCCATCTCCTACATTCGAGTTTGAGTCTGGAACCGGCCAACAGTTTTAATCTATGTGGAAGTTGCAACGGTTTCATTGTCTGATTGAATTTTCTCATTTTGAGAGTATTCAAGGTGCGATCTGTTTTACTTGCTGAAACAATTAACAGCCTAACATATAAAATATTTCTTCTTTTAAGAATCCGGTTTCGACAGACTTTGCTGTCATCTTCGGGTCTGTAACAAATTGCTTATACATGGATATGTCTTGTAACATTAGTTAAGATGTAATAAAAATGGTTCAAATGGCTCTAAGCGCTATGGGATTTAACATCTGAGGTTATCAATCCCCTAACTTAGAACTACTTAAACCTAACTAACCTAAGGACATCACAAACACAACCTGCAACCGTAGTAGCAGCGCGGTTCCGGACTGAAGCGCCTAGAACCGCTCGGCCACAACGGCCGGATAAGGTCTAATATTTGAGATAAAAGTTTTAGCTTGGCATTTCAAAAACCGGAGGTGGAACTATACATAAACATACCTTAAAGTATTTTTATTGTAAAATGTGTTCATTTTACGTCGAACCTCACGCCAGGTTGTCAATCGGATAAAAATCCGCACATTGTAAAATATTTGTATTGCTAAAATATTTAAAAACATAAAGGACCTTGTGAAGATGGTCATGTCGATGTCTGTATCGCTCACAGATGTTTGTTACATCACAAAAGCACAGTACACAGTAGCTGTTTAAACCTTTTATGAGCTCTGATTTTTATCCTCTTGATAATTTGGCGTGAGGTTCAATAGTAAAATAAACATCTTTTATAAGAAAGAGATGTTTAAGATATGTAAATGTATAGTTCAACTTCTGGTTTTTGCAATGCCACGCTAAAACTTTTATCTGAAGTATTAAATCTTAGCTCATGTCATGAGGTATATTCCATGTATATGCACTTTGTTACAGACCTGAAGATGACAGCAAAGCCTTTCAAAACCGATTCTCTTAAACAAAGAAATATTTTATGCGATCTAGGCTGTTGAAAGCATTTTAGCAAATCTCATTGTCTACCTATTCGCTTAATATGCTGTTGAAAGCTCTATATGTTTTCCTTGTGCCAACTTGGACGACGAATTTGCTGGACTCTGTTGCTGTATATAATCAGAAACATTTAACAACTTTTATCCTTTTATTTTAGGTGGTCACCCAGTTTGTTCGTCATCTAAAACTGAGCTTGTCTCTTCAAATTTGTCAATAAGTCGCGAACCGCACTACGATGAGGATACCGCTGTTGCTGGGAATTTTTCAGCGAATACCTTCTGCACTAACTACGTGTGTTTATTGCCGTGTCGAAACACGTGTTAACAGGAAAGCTACGCTCCTCGATTTAATGGATCATAATTTAAAAATAACTGAACACTACACATCGTAATCAGCAGCTTTCATCAACTGAAACAACAATCAGTTAAATGTTTCGGAAGAGTAGAGCGAATTAAAAACAGTCAAGTATTTATGGAAAAAACAGTTCTGCCACGTTGTGTTCTGCCAACTTTGTTCCAAGCTGTCAATGTAATAGGCCAGTAAATAGCGACTTTCCGAACGCACTGTATTATAGAGGTGTTGGATATTGTCATCATCGGACGTCTGCGGGATTAAGCTGAAGGTCGGACTGCAGTGCGCCCTAATACGACATTCTGATGATAACATTTCCTTATAGAAACAATGTAGCGTATAATCTAATATATATTTTATTGGTCGCCACAAAACACACACGCACCCGCACTCACACACACACACACACACACACACACACACACACACACACGCACACGAGACTTGTTGGCTGCGCGTCTCACGTACAGTGATGCGAAACATGTTCTGCATATTATTTATTGGCAAATATCATGCGGGACTACTAGTTTACCAAAGCCGCTACCTAAGGCATCACAGAGTGTGGTGTTCGCTGAAATAAATATGCGCTCACAGCCCCTGCACGGCAGGGTGACCGGCGAAACAAATCACGTGGTCACGTTGTTTGATTTCGCTGTCTGCTGTTCAGGGAGATAAGCCTAGGATTGTGCTGATAGCCCTGACACTGTTTGACGCGACCTGTCGAGCGCAAAGAGGCGGAAAGTACAAACGTTGTTTCGAAGAGACCTTGCCTCTGGCAGACCGTGTGGCTTCCGTCAATTAGCAAAATTGATGCCCCAAGCTCCCTAGTACTTTTCCGTTTTCGACTTCTGCCTCTAGCTACATTTATGTTGCATCCAGCATTGCCCTCTCTTATGAGATATTAAATTACAAACAGACCAATGAAGATAATGCATCTGTATCAGATACACACGCTTAATACGTCAGTGATCGCGGAAAGCAATGACAACACAATGATGCCATTTGCCATGCTGCTATATTTGAGTTTGTTCTTTTACATGTGCGTTGTAGCTAGAGATAATACTATGTTGGAACGTTAGTTCTCCTATCGAGATGGTTATGTGAATAGTTCGCAGTCTGGGGTTGTGAGGGATCGGCCGTCCGAGGGGAGAGGGGGTTATACCTAGCGTTCATTACGTCGTAAGTGATCCACTGGTTCCATGATTTGCCAATTCCTTATTATTTTAATCTCGTGGCCAGAGTTATTAGTCCAGACAGTGAGTACACATAACATAGATCGCAGTACCTGAACAAGACGGCTAAGTCCGTCGTTAAAATACTGTGCATGAAAAGGGAATCAACAACTCGGCTGAATACCCTCAAGCATGCCATGAATTAAACACACCGAGAAAACCTGAGAGATCACATTACATAATATACCAATATGGAGACAGGGATTATCAAAGAAGTAAGAGGCAAGCGCATGCTTTTAATTGTGGATTTATTTCGTCGGAGGGGTCGACCTGCATCACTCAAGTATACACCATACTGACCGGACTCAGATGATACAGTTGCTGAACAGTTCAAAAAAAAAAATTTGAGTCTCATTTTAAAAAAGTGCCCCATTCATACTGTTATAATTTGTGTTCACTTCAATCTACCCTCGATATGTTATCCAAATTACGTATTTAAAGTCGGAGGTAGGCGGAAATCTTGTACGAAATCGTTCTGAATAAGTTCTCAGACATTTATTTTGAACAATTAGTTAAGGAGCCCACCCGAAGTCTACATGGTTGCGAAAACATACTTGAGCTCTTAGCAACAAATAGTCAAATGGTTCAAATGGCTCTGAGCACTATGGGACTTAACATCGGAGGTCACCAGTCCCTGCGGCTGGTCCCGGCGGAGGTTCGAGTCCTCCCTCGGGCATGGGTGTGTGTGTTTGTCCTTATGATAATTTAGGTTAAGTAGTGTTTAAGCTTAGGGACTGATGACCTTAGCAGTTATGTCCCATAAGATTCCACACACATTTGAATATTTTTCATCAGTCCCCTAGAATTTAGAACTACTTATACCTAACTAACCTAAGGACATCACACACATCCATGCCCGAGGCAGGATTCGAACCTGCGATCGTAGCGGTCGCGCGGTTCCAAACTGAAGCGCCTAGAACCGCTCGGCCCCTCCGGCCGGCAACAAATATTCCTGAGCAAATGGGGAGCATCATGACGCGTACAGTAATTAGTGGCCACAAGGTTGCTGTATCGAGACTGAGTACCGTAACATCCAAGCCCACCAAGAATAAACGCTAAATACATTTATTTAAGAAATCAGCTAAAAAATCGCTTCAGTCCTTCCTAAGAGACACTCTTTCCAGTCAGAATATGTAAGAGTAGACAAGGTAAGGTTTAAATTCAAAGAAATGATATCTAGGACTATGGTACACACAAAAATGCCAAATTTAAATGACGCAAGGCCTTGATGATTGGCGAAGTTTTACAGAAGTTCGAAATGTAGCGCCACCTTCAGTGTTGGATACTTTTTATACTTTCCACATCAAAGCTCTGTCTCGAAATTTGGCAAAACGTCCAAACAGAGTCTGGTCGTATATAAAGCACACTAGCGGAAAGCGGTATCAATACCTTCGCCGCACGACGACAGTGGTGATGTTACTGACGACAGTATCACTAAAGCAGAATTACTGGATAAGGTTTCTCAAAATTCCTTCACCAAAGAAGACGAAGTAAATATTCCAGAATTCGAACCAAGAATAACTGTCAACATGAGTAACTTAGACGTAGATGTCCTCGGTGTAGCAAAGCAGCTTAAATCACTTAAGGAAGGCAAGGCCTCTGGCCATGATTGTATAACACTCAGGTTCCTATCAGAGTACACGGATAAAATATCTCCATGTTTAGCGATTATAACAACTGGTCGTTCGTTGAAATATCCGTACCTAAAGACTGCGAAGTTGCACAACTCATACCAGTATCTATGAAAGGAAATAGGAGTAATCCGCTGAATTACAGATCCACACCGCTAACGTCGATTTGCAGTTGGATTTTGGAACATTATGAGCTATTTCGAAGCAGCGATTCACTGACAAACAGCCAAGCCGGCCGTTGTGGCCGAGCAGTTCTAGGCGCTTCAGTCCGGAACCTTGCCGGTGCTACGATCACAGGTTCGAATCCTGCCTCGAGCATGGATGTGTTTGATGTCCTTAGGTTAGTTAGGTTTCAGTAGTTCTAAGTCTAGGGGACTGATGACCTCAGATGTTAAGTCCCATGGTGCTCAGAGCCATTAGAACAAGCAGCCTAAATGGATTCACAAGATATCGTTATTGTTAAATGAAACTAGCTCATTATTCACAAGAACTAATGAGTGCTATTGACAGGATATGATAAACTGATTCCATATTTTTAGATTTCCAGAAGGATTTTGGCACCATATCTCACAAGTGACTTCTAATCAAACTGCGTACCTATGGACCCTCGTCCCATTTACGAGACTGGATTCGTGATTTACGGCCAGTAAGATCACTAACAGTAACTGACGGAAAGTTATCGAACGAAACAAAAGTAATATCTGGCGTTCTCCAGTGTAGTGCTATAGGCCCTGTACTATTCCAGATCTGCATAAACGATTTAGGAGACTATCTGAGCAGCCCTCTTACACTGTTTGCAGGCGATGCTGTTATTTACCGTCTTAGAAAGTCACCAGATGATCAGATGTTCCCGGCCAGCCGGCACGCGAGAGATCAGATAGTTACGTGCAAGCGGCTGTAAATATTTGCGATCGACAGGTTTTCCGCCAAAATAAACGCAATGATAGCTTTCTCCTTGGAAAGCACCTTCGTTACGGACACCATTTTGAAGGTAACGCATAGCGCCGCCAACTATTGGAACATCACGAAACTATAGGGAACAAAGCGCGAATATTCTACGATGTCGCTCAACAAATTCCGCACTTTTTCATCCGAAACTGGCCGATATAAGGATGTGTTACACTACTTACTGAACGCCCATGGTAAACAACTTTATCCATGGCTAGTGCATCTCGGAGTGAGCGAGCTTGGCACGTTATGGACGTTCCCTGATTCTTGTACAAGGTAAACGTGTACTGGAGATTACCTTGCCTGGTTCCACGGAGGTTGTTCAAGCTTTGATTACAGTGGACGATGATTCTCATGGAAATCACGCGTCTGGATCGTTCGAGTGCAGAGCAAGAGTGATATCCCGTTACAGCACTAGTTTCCTTGTCTCAGCGGTGCATGGAAGAGGTTGCTTTAAGAGTCACACCCGGCGTGGACGTTTCCGGCTAGCTCTTCATACAGCGTTAGTGGATCTTGCTTCTGATTTGTTTTTCTCAATTCTCCTGAGTGGTCTGATGCCATCCGCTACGAATTTCTCTCTACCTCTTCATGTCAGAGCATCACTTACAACACACGTTCTTAATCATTTACTGGACATATTTTAGTCTCTGTCTTCCTCCACAGTTTACTCTCTGCAACTCCCTTTAGTAACTTGAAAGTTATTCCCTGATTTCTTAACAGATATCCTACCATTCCGTCCCTTCTTCTTGACAGTGTTTTCCATATATCCCTTGCCTCGCCTCTTCTGCGAAGAATCTCCTCCTCCCTTAACTTATCAGTCTTTGTAGCACCACATCTCGAATGTTTCAAGTCTTATTTCCTGGTTTTCCCACAGTTCATTTACAGTATAACTACCATACAATGCTGTGTTCCACACGAACATTCACAGAAATTTCTTCCTCAAATCGAGGGGAATGCTAGGTTCTAGTAGACTTCTTTTGGCCAGGAACGCTCTTTTTCCCAGAGCAGGCAGCAAAATTCCTTAACTCCATCTACTCTGTCATCATCAAATTTGATGTTAAGTTTCTCGCTGTTCTCATTTATGCTACTTCCCATTACATTTGTCTTTCTTCGATTTAGTCTCACTCCATAGACTGTACTTACTAGACTGGTCATTCCATTCATCAGATCCCTAATTCTTCTTCACTTACGCGGAGGATAGCAACGTCATCAGCGAATATTGCCACTGATAGCCTTTCACTTGCTTCTGCTAAACAATTAATACTAGGACATTCACAAGTCTCATGTTCCTTGTGATACACCGCTATCGTTCTCTACTCACCCTCTGCAAAACTTAACATATTGTCTTTCTTGGAAATGTTATTGTCCACGTGGACTTCATACATTTCTAATTTAAGGACGGTTTTAAGTTCCAGGGAACCATCTACTTTGCCTGCCGCAAAGCAAATTGAATAATTTCTATACCTAACACTAGACCGATTGAGCTGACTGAGTAAGAACGTCGCGCGCCAGCAACGCTTGGTACAGTGTCATTGTTAATACGTGTAATGTATTGCACATGCAGCACAACCTGTTTGATTTTTGTTTTCTTGTTTCGAAGTACACACGGTAACTTGAGAGAGGTGGTGAGATCTTCAGGCGCGGTTTTGCTGGAAAGAACTATAGCGGATATGTTTACTGCTGGACCGACAGTGAAAAATGGTTCAAGTGGCTCTGAGCACTATGTGACTTAACTTCTGAGGTCATCAGTCCCCTAGAACTTAGAACTAGTTAAACCTAACTAACCTAAGGACATCACACACATCCATCCCCGAGGCAGGATTCGAACCTGCGACCGTAGCGGTCTCGCGGTTCCAGACTGCAGCGCCTAGAACCGCTCGGCCACTCCGGCCGGCGACCGACAGTGACTAAGCAAGAAGATATCCTCGACCCAGCAAGATCCCGTTGAGTATCATTATTGTCGCGAGAAAAATTAAGAATATGTATTACGTTATTAAAGCTTTTTATCAGTTCTGTATAAGACACCCTTGCTTACGCATGTATATTCGATAGTTTCACTACATACAGTTGTATGTACATTGCGTTTCGGAATAAATATGTGTGAAATGTTGAAGAGAATATAGACGTGCTTGTATAATGAATTATTTTGCACTCAACAGATTGAAGATACTTGAAATACTGTTTCATGGTAAGGTCATTTCATGAAATAATTTTACTGTTCTAAAAATTACAGTGTACTACGACGCTAAGAGGAAGTATTTTGTTTATCTTTGGGTTTGGAAATACGACGGCTTGCCCGTTTTAACTGTGGATACTGATATATACTGAAAGGTTAGGATGAAAATAGTGACTCTGTGAAAAGTAATTAGATTTCTTATTCAGAGAGTGATTAGAGTGATAACGAAAATGAAGATAGTAGTTTCCTGTCAACTGAAAATAACTAGTTAGCGAGTCAGAGACTTTTACACTAGCCGAAGCAGTAGCTATTCGTTACGTTTGGTAATTATAGCAGGCAGATCAACGGTTCTCCACCATAAAGCAATCTTAATTGATCAGTCCGCATTTCTGTACTACAAAAAGAAAACATTTGGTGCCCACTAACTGACCGCTAGAGCTAACCTATCTGTTTCACTAATTTTTAGTTACTTCAGAAGATTTTCGGTGCAGGCAGATGTACATATGCTACATACGTAATACACATCGATACGGCTGCTCTGTCTACATGAAAGACTGGCGTACCAATGCAACATGTATCATGAGTCGTAGATAACTAAGAAGTTGTTATTAAGCTAGGACAAAAATTGTAAATGGAGTCCACTCTGCTCCTCCATGATGTAGAAGTAGATTCGAGTGGTGACCATCAGTAAGGCGCAATGTTTGCAAGCCACGCTTTCACTCGTGAAACTGAAATCACTGATGCTATGATTTTTCGCGCTAAAATGAAAAACACTTTTCCTCTCTAGAATTGACTAGAGGAAATGGTGCAGTCTGGGATGCAATAGTCTAACAGGTGTAAATTTCCACCTGCAGGAAAGCGTGCAGTGTCTGAGTGTTGGTGGACAGTTTTACTCTTTTCTTTTCGACAGAATACTTGTAACTTCGAACAGCAGTCAAAGAAATAAACGAAATTTATAAATTATAGAGAGCATCAGTCAGTCGTCCTTTTTATAGATTTTATCACGCTGATCCAGATTTCGGCTAGTAGCTAACCATTCTCAATGCACTATTTTCTATTCTCAATGCATGTTGTTTGAGCTTCAGTCAGAGTTCAAAGAACTGTGACTGACACCCGAACAACAGGGCCTTACATTCAATGAGAACAGAAAATAGTCGTACCACTCCGGAAGATCATGCGCGCATGCTGCTAGCAGCATGGGCGCCGCCGATCCGGGAGCGCCGTCACACTCATAGAAGTCGCCGAAGGTGCTACTCGGTGGGAATTCAAAGTTTCGATGTGTACCCCTTTTCTGAACAGGATGTGACTGCCCACATTAAATCTCTAAAGAGAGGAAAAGCCCCCGGGCCAGGCGGAATTGCGGCGGAGGTGGTGCAGTTCTTAGCACCCCAGCTGGTAGCTCCACTCACCCACCTATTTAATGAATGCCTTAGACAAGAAAAATTCCCTAAAATCTGGAAAGTAGGTAATGTAGTAATTATTAAAAAAGCCCTGATAAAGACCCAGCTGAAGCTAAGTCCTATAGACTTATTTGCCTATTAGACATTTTTGGATGAATTGCTAGCTGACAGACTAACCGCACACCGAGTGCTGAGCGGGATGAGCAGCAGGCAGTTCGGCTTCAGGCCGGGGCGATCGGCAACTGAAGCAATCTCCCTGGCGGCTGAGGTCTGTGGCTCTACCCCGTACAAGTATGTTGTTGGCATTACGGTCGACATCAGTCGCGCCTTTGATAACCTGTGTTTGCCTTCGCTCTTCTCCTGCTTGCGGGAGAAAGAGTGTCCAGGGCAGCTATGTGGTTCCCTGAGGAGCTATTGTGAGGGTCGGGAGGTCTGGCTATCATCCGCTATCGGTAAAGTTGGAAAAACCTTAACGAAGGGATGTCCCCAGGGTTCCGTTTTAGGTCCCCTATTCTGGGACATCCACATGGAGCCACTTCTGGACAACTTGCAACAGAGTGAAGAGGTGCTAGTGGTGATAGCCTACGCCGATGACCTCCTTCTGTTGCTTGGCGGCCGGAGCCGTGAAGACATTGAACCGAAAATAGGAAGGGCCATAGCAAAATTGCAACTATGGTGCCGAAATACTAAAATGACTATTTCACCAACTAAATCAACCTACCTTTTGCTGAAAGGACAGCTAGAGCTAGTAAGAAATCATACAGTGACAATTGGGGGATTACCAGTTCTTAGGCGACGTGAGACACGCTACTTGGGAGTTATCATCGCTGAAAGGTAGAACTTCGGAAAGCACATTGAATCCGTAATCCAAAGAGCATTACAAGTACTCAATAACCTCATCTCCATAGGACACAAAAGATTTCACCTTCCCCCCACCCCCCACCCCCACCACACACCTGATAAAATTGTACCATAACAGTATACTAATTTCAGTAGTGGGTTACGGCTCGGGAGTCTAGGCACACAGGCTCAGAAGGGTGGAGCCGGCCATGACGGTGAGAAGAGTACACAGTAACATGCTGTTAAGATCTGTGGGGGCTTATAGGACATCTCCAGGGGATGCCGTATTAGTGATAATGGGGCTCTGTCCTCTGGACATCAAATTTAGAGAGCAAGCAGCATGGTGCTGGGCTAAGAAAGGGAATAATATGAAAATAGAAAACATTCTGGGAGTTCGGGCTAGGGACAAGGGTGAGATAAGGAAAAGGGGCGAAGATCTATTGCAGGGATTATGGGAAATGGATGAATCTGGCTGAAGTACCTTCAGACTCTTACCAAATGTAAAAGATAGGTTAGGCATGAGGTATTTCGAGCCAATCCGGGGGTTAATTCATTTTCTCACTCGTCAGGGGCCCTATCCGACACATCTATGCCGGTTTGGGACGAGGGCTACGCCTGAGTGCGACTGTGGCGCATCGGAGGGTACTCCCGACCATGTGGTTTACGAGTGCTCCCTTTTCGATGATGTAGCAGTTACATTACGACAACAACTACCAAACAACGAACATACGACTTGCTGGGACACGAAGAGACTTTCAAAACCTTGAATGATCTGACTAACGAGGTATCACGTAAAGTTCTGACAGCATACCTGAGGGACATTCGTGATTAAAAACAAACTACTGAACGTGTCCTAATACCCTAACCCTGTACCGCCTATGCGTGGACAGGTCGACTCGTAAGTTGGAATCCGCCACGTGCAGGGCTAGGGGGAGTGGGATACATTAAGTTCACGATAATTACAGTACCGGACTTGACGTAGGTTAGTTAGTAGGTTTTAGAAGTAGATTCCAAAGTAGGAACCTGCAGCGACTAGTAATTTTGGCCTGCCTAGTGTCAGGGGCACGCTAATCGGGATTAGCTCGATGAGCAAGGCATTGCAGTAGGTTTATATCCACAATGACACACTTGTAACGCTGCAGGCACTTAGGATTACGTACAAGTAGGTGGTGGTGTGTATAGCTTAACATAAATAGTAAGTTTGCCCATTAACCTGTACTGTCTATACTGACTGTAGTTTACAAGTTAAATGTAATTAGCTGCAAATAACAACATTGTATCAATTGTTGTTGTTGTTGTGGTCTTCAGTCCTGAGACTGGTTCGATGCATCTCTCCATGCTACTCTATCCTGTGCAAGCTTCTTCATCTCCCAGTAATTGCTGCAACCTACATCCTTCTGAATCTGCTTAGTGTATTCATCTCTTGGTCTCCGTCTACAATTTTTACCCTCAACGCTGCCTTCCGATGCTAAATTTGTTATCCCTTGATGCCTCAGAACTTCTCCTACTAACCGGCCCCTTCTTCTTGTCAAGTTGTGCCACGAACTCCTCTTCTCCCCAATTCTATTCAATACCTCCTCATTAGTTATGTGATCTATCCATCTAATCTTCAGCATTCTTATGTAGCACCACATTTCGAAATCTTCTATTCTCTTCTTGTCCAAACTATTTATCGTTCATGTTTCACTTCCATCCATGGCTACACTCCATACAAATACTTTCAGAAACGACTTCCTGACGCTTAAATCTATACTCGATGTTAACAAATTTCTCTTCTTCAGAAACACTCCCTTGCCATTGCCAGTCTACATTTTATATCCCCTCTACTTCGACCATCATCAATTATTTTGTTCCCCAAATAGCAAAACTCCTTTACTACTTTAAGTGTCTCATTTCCTAATCTAATTCCCTCAGCATCACCCGGCTTCATTCGACTACATTCCATTATCCTCGTTTTGATTTTGTTGATGTTCACCTTATATCCTCCTTTCAAGACACTGTCCATTCCGTTCAACTGCTCTTCCAAGTCCTTTGCTGTCTCTGACAGAATTGCAATGTCATCGGCGAACCTTGTATCACTTAGGACCCACTAACCATTAAGGTGGTGGGTTATATTTGTATAATTGTAATGTATTGCAAATAAAGTTTTTTCTTTAAAAAAAAAAACCTCGTCGCCAGTTTTGTAAAGGCCTCGTTGCTACTGCTGTAGAAGCCGAGTTACCACTACTGTTACGGTAGAGCGAGTTCTGGAGTTCGTGAAACGGCGTCTGGCGTAGTATACCGGAAGACATTTTCTCCCTGCCACTAGTAGACAGCTATGCCATGGGGACAAGTAACAGGACAGGAGAACGAATGTTCTACAACACTCCAACAAATCAGTAATAAAGTCACACAAATGAGTTAGAAAGGTTTACTTATCTTTGTGACTTGTTAAATAATGAAGTTTGAAACACTTCTTGAAATGTAACACGAAAAAGGACCTCAGTGGCGAAGTGCAAATAATCGCAGGTAAACTTGACAGAACATAGCAAGTGCAATTTACAATAACTAACTGTTCACTTCTAAGAGTCCACTAAACGACGTTCCTTCTGCTCTTCTATCTTTCGAGTAGGCTTCTGACCGTTGACGACCGGTCGTTGGTGGATTGCACTCGGACGGCAATTGACCGAGGCGAAGTCGATATCTTGATCGTCAGCGCCGCCTGTGGCGCTGGTGGAACTCGCTCAAGTGGCGAGTCTCTACGGCATTTGCACCAGGTCGCCTCTTTGCGCCTGTGGTGCTTTTGCTCTGAATGTGCCTTGATCAGGCGATACAGCATTTCCATCTGCTTAAAATGACGACAGTACCTGACCACGAAGCTTTTTGTACCAACCTGATGGAGTTTCACAGCTACTCAGTTTTCAGAGAGGTGATGTGTGATTTCAATAAAATGGCCCAGCGGTTCTAGGCGCTTCAGTCCGGAACCGCGCTGCTGCTACGATCGCAGGTTCGAATCCTGCCTCGAGCATGGAAGTGTGTGATGTCCTTAGGTTAGTTAGGTTTAAGTAGTTCTGGGTCTAGGGGACTGATTACCTCAGATGTTCCGTCCCATAGTGCTTAGAGCCATTTGAACCATTTGAACCAAACAATATTCATATCTGACTAAAGCTACTGTTTTACATTCACGGCCTCTTCTGCATTCGAGCGGAGCAATATCGGACAGCACACTAACTACTTTTTTAAACAATAACATTTGTGTGTTAGTGTCATAACTTGCTTTTGTCTAGCAGATTGTAATATAGAGTTGCATTCGTTGCAGAAAGTTGACTGTATAGCACAGATAATGAAATGACGATCGTCCTATTTGTTTGTGATTTTTCACATTGTCATGCGGAATAAACGGACCCTGTCGGTAGAGATTGTATCGCCTAAGAGTATACATCAAGAGGTGGCCAATGTTTTGTTGTTTTCAGCATGTTTTTCTTTCTCTTATAATGATAATTGGTTTCTTCACATTACCAAAGTTCCTCTCTTTGATGATCATTCAAACGTGTCTCGTGGTATGACGCACAGTTTTGCATGGGAAGGCTCGTACCAATGTCCGCGGGATGCGCGATTTATATTTTAAGCACATTTTCGCGCCGTTGTGAGAGAGATGTTAGGAGACGCAATAACCGTTCCAAATTTTCAGTTGAAGGGAGACTAAACGCTCATTTGGAAAACGTGTGCTGTATAGTAATTTGCGGACATACCACAGCCACTCGCTGGCCCACGAGGGAACAAGATTTAACACTCTAATTTATAACGGAGCGGTCTCAGTGCGTAGTTTGCGCTGCATCGAGGACCGCATCCACAAACGTCTGGAAGACGACGTCCCTGATTCATGAGCACCGGCAACCTCTTCGCCGCGCCACAGTTGCGACTTGATGGCCGACGAGGAACCGCGCCGGCACCGCCTCTGCTATTGCCCGCAGGCGCCATCACGGGAGCCAGTTAGCGCTGTCGACACGCGTATATATATATCCGACGCCTGTCTTAATCATCGCGGCCAACAATCACCATTAGCAAGGGCCAACGCCGGCCGAGGGAGCGGAGCAGCTGAGTGATGGCGCGTGATGCACGGCGGTGCCGAGGGCTGGAGGAGGCCGCTGAACTCACCCCGTCGCCGACTCTAATTTGTGCGGCGACGTTCCGCGGTCCGCCGGCCATTTGTCGCGTGCCGCCCCACCTGCTCCGCTCCTGAAGACATTGTCTTCGCAGCCCCTCGAAACGCAGCACGCATCGCGCGCCGCTCGGTCCGTTCGTGCGGCACCGCTGGATGGATGTGACTCCATCGTCCTCGGAGCCGCCAGGGTGTGATTTGGGTAATCAGCTGCCTCCCTCCCTCCCTCCCCTGCTGACGGGGAGCGCAGCTCGTCACACTCGGGGCGAAGCCTGAATGCGCTGCCGCCGCATTTGCATTAAGTATTCTGGGTGCGGCTGGTCACGGGCCTTCCGTTACAATTGTTAGCTAACGACGAGGGCTGGATCCGTTTGCTCGAGGCGCCGTAGCGTGCTTCGGCTGTAGTGCGATAGCGCAAACCTAGCCCTTCTATGCACGTTGTTTAAATTAGCCGCAGTCTTCTGGGTTCGTCAGATCTATCCGTCCGCTGGATTCTGCGGATTGTAGCTAATAGGAATGACTAGTTTCACACGGAAAGAAGTCATAGTGCTACTAGTTGGTGATTCCTACACTAGATGGAACTCTCACCGGTCAAGATGATGTGTTCATGGCCAGTTACAACGTTTTCCACGGTTTCTACCGAAAGAATAAAAATTATGGCAGTCATTTCCTGAAGACAAAATTACTTTCCTAATTTTTTGGGGCTTGCTCACGTTTCACTTGGAAGAGTTTATTTTGTGTACCTCGACAACTGGTGCACTAGTCCAGATTTGATCGGCACGCAAACGAATGAGAACATCGATGTTATCGGCACAATCTAGCAAAATAGAGAGATCCCTGACTTCACAAAAAATTGAAAAACTGGAAGACTAAGATATTTTATTTCATATTACACGTCCATTGCCGTAGGACCAAATTGAGGAGCAAATCTCCCCGATGTTGGAAACATGAAATTACAACAGATATGTAATAAGAGACAAAATAAAATATTTATTAATCTTAAAAAGACGACATGCTATAAGTTTATATGAATGCTATCAAATATTTAACACAACAATCAGCTTTAATTTTTCAAGAAACTTCTCGACAGAACACTCTTCAATTTAGATTTGAAAGTCCTTGGATTATTGCTAAGATTTTTGAATTGTTGCGGTAGCTAATTGAAAACGGACTCGCTTCTGTGCAAAAGTCAAGGAGCTGTGATCGAGATGTAGATTGGTTGTCTTCCCAGTATTAACTGTGTGAAAGCTGCTAATTCTTGGGAATAATCTGATATTATGGTGACTGGGTATTGTGTGATGTCCTTAGGTTAGATAGGTTTAAGTAGTTCTACGTTCTAGGGGACTGATGACCATAGATGTTAAGTCCCATATTGCTCATAGCCATTTTTGAACCAATCTGATATTCTTAAGAAGAGACGACATTAAGGAATATATATATATATATAATGTCAGAATACCCAGACTAACGAGCAGGGGTCGACAAGAGGTTCGTGAACTTACATCACCCATTGCCCTAGCCACCCGATTCTGAACAAAAAGTCTCCTTGGAGAATGGGAAGACTTATCCCAAAATATAGTATCATACGTCATAAACGAATGAAAATGAGCAAAGTAGGATACTTTTCTCGTCGAACTATCTCTTACTTCCGATAATGTTCTAATTTAAAAGCGGAAACGAGAAGATGTTGACCATATCGAAGGACAAGAGAAACGTCGTGATGTTCAGCACTTTCCATGTCGAAACATTGTAGGAATTAATTCAAACATTCATATCTTGAAAAAGCCATGTATTGTCATGGACCACAAAAATAATATGAGACGTTGCAAAGCCATCACATTTTTAGTAGCAGAATGAAAAAACACCAGCTATATTTAATTCATTAGACGTTGCATGCTTCAATAAATACGTTGCGTGCAGAAAACATAGCTGAGAGAAAAGAAGATTGAAATTCATTATTAATCGCGGGGAACAGTTGGACGAATTCTCTTCACAAGGACCGGCCGATGTAGCCGAGCGGTTGTAGGCGCTTCAGTCCGGAACCGCGCTGTTGCTACGGTCGCAGGTTCGAATCCTGCCACGGGCATGGATGTGTGTGATGTCCTTAGGTTAATTAGGTTTAAGTAGTTCTAAGTCTAGGGGACTGATGACCTGAGATGTTAAGTCCCGTAGTGCTCAGAGCCATTTGAACCATTTTCTTGAACCTCCACAGGGGTCGTCAGTCGAACACCCACCCAGAGTACAAATCATATACCCTTGTATTGAAGAGAAGTTTTGCTCAGCACTGCGAAGAAGAAAAGACCAATGAGGAGGTGTGGAGTATGCCTTCGAATACAGACGTCTTCTTAAAGTGGAGAATCTGAATTTTCTCTCCTAGCAGCAACGTATTTTAAAATATTTAATGCCCAAAAGGACCTCTAATTTTGTCAAAAGAAGAATTCATTCTCTTCTTTAATACATTATATTCGATACTAATCAACTTTATTTTTGGTCCACGAATTAAAATCAACACAGAAATCTTCTAGTGAATGAGCAACGTTCGTTAACCACTAAGTCAGACGAGTGTGTACGAAAAATAATCACTTAAAGGCCTAATGGTGGGCTTCCGAGTATTCTGCTGAGTTGATGCTTGCAGTTTATGTACTTTATGTACATATTTCGACGACCGACAAAGCCGTATTATTCCGGGGCTGCGAGTTTTGCGGTGCGTGGTCTCACTGCCTGAACTCCAGCGAGACTGTTTTTGGTCTATTCATGGTACACAGTCCCAGTTACATGTTGCTTATCACCTCCAGGACCACAAAAATACGATATCTGTGTTTTGTATGTTGCCCGACTTTAAAAATTTACAATGCTGTCATCCGAAATGTGCTCAAAAATAATCAGGAATTCTGTAATTTCGCGGGTTGTATTAGTGCGATTCGCGCGATTTTTCGTTGTTTTGTTGGTAAACGTGTCTAAAAATTATATATATATATATACACACCAGTGGTCATTTTAGATATTTACTCTGTTGTAGATACCAGGTAGGTTACAATGTTTGCTTAAGAGTGACGATTGTTTATTTGTTTTAAAAATAAATCAGTGAATTTTCATTAAATTTTCCTACAAAAATGAAATAAAAATAACAAAGTTGTAGAAATGTTGAAGACTGCTAGCCGTGCGTGGTAGCCGTGTGGTCAGGGTCGCCTTGTCACCTCCGGTGGAGGTTCGAGTCCTCCCTCGGTCGTGGGTGTATGTGTTGTCCTTTGCGTAAGTTAGTTTAAATTAGATTGTAGTGTGTAAGCCTAGGGTCTGCTTGGTCCCACAGGAAGGGGGACTACGAGTGGCATGAGATGGCTGTAAAGAAGTTGATTATGAGGAACGTTCTAGACATCCCAGTACATCAACAGCAAATGAAAATGTGGAAAACTGAAAGAAATGACTGAACAGTCGCCGAATCACCATCGGAGACGTTACTGATGATACTGGCATATCAGTTGGTTCAGGCTATGAAATATTTTCGGATGTTTTGAATATTAAATGTGTGACAGCAAAATTAGTGCCAAAGGTGTTGAATTTCGACAAAAAAGCTGCGAATGGAAGTTTCCCAGGAAACGCTAAGTGAAGTCAACAACTACGAAGAACTACTGAAAAGCGTCATAATAGGTGACGAAACAAGGGGGTACGGGTATGACGTCGAAACTAAGGCTCAGTCGTCCCACGGGACGCATTCTGGATCACCAAGACCAACACAGCGCGGCCATTGCGGTTGAATGTGAATGTTGTGCTCACTATTTTCTACGATTTTCATGGAATAGTGCATTATGATTAGATGATCTGCTGAATGGAATGAGTACAGAATATGGATTGAGAGTAAATCGAAGAAAGGTGAGAGTAATGAGAAGTAGCAGAAATGAGAACAGCAAGAAACCTAGCATGAGAATTGATGGTCACGAAGTAGATGAAATTAAGGAATCCTGCTATTTTGGTGGCAAAATAACCAATGATGTCCAACGAGGACATCAAAAACGGACTAGCACTGGCAAAAAGAGCATTCCCAGCCAAGAGGAGTCTACTAGTATCAAACATAGGCCTTAATTTGTGGAAGAAATTTCTGAGCACAGCATTGTATGGTACTGAAACATAGACTGTGGGAAAACCGCAACAGAAGAGAATGGTAGCATTTGGGATGTGATGCTGTAGACGAGTGTTGAAAGGTAGGGGCATTGCTAAGGTAAGGAATGACGGGTTTCTGCGCAGAATCGGAGAGGAAAGGAATATGTGGAAAACACTGAAATGGAGAAGGAATAAGATGACAAGACATCTGTTCAGACATCAGAGAATGATTCCCATGGTACTAGAGGGAGCTGTGGAGAGCAGAAACTGTATAGGAAGACAGATTGGAATACATTCAATAAATAATTTGGTATGTAGGTTGCAATTGCAAGAGGTTGGCACAGGAGAGGTCGTATCAAACCAGTCAGAAGACTGATGACTCAACAGAAAAAAAGGGAACCATGAGTAATTACCAAAAGGTCAGACGAGCAAGAAGGAGTACCACCTACAAGTTCAACGTCGTGTGCGGGAAGCAATCGGAAAAAAAACTCGGATTTGTGGAGAAACAGTTCATGGCTTTTTCAGCACGATAATGCACCTGCTCGCAGTTGATTGTTCGCGAATGTCACAGTGTCCAAAATTCGCCAGATGTTGCCCCGTATGACTTTTGTAAGAAATAAAGAGTTAGAGGGCAATCGTTTAACAAGCGTAGACGAGATTAAAAGTGCATCGCTGAAAGCGCTATGTGCTGTCCCAAAGACCGAGTTCCAGAAGGGTTTCGGGTAATGGCAGAAGCGCTGGCATAAGTGTATAATATCTGATGGAGACTACTCTGAAGGAAATAACATTAATGCACAGGAATAAATAAAGCTATTTACAAGAAAAAAATTAAAATTCTTGAGCTTTTTGAACAAATCTCGTAGTCTACCCATTAAGAGGTATATTCTAATGTTAAATGTATAGCGTAGTAAGACTAGTATAACAGTTAGTAGAAAGCGTAACTGAAGGCACGCAGGTTATCCACACTATATCTATCCAGTATTTGAGAACGACAGCGCTTAGTGAATTCCAACATCCCTTACTCACAATTTCAAATCTGTACGACGCTTTTCTTGCTGAAACTCTCCACAAAATGGATTACTACATTCTCGCTGTTCGTGCAGTAAAAGTTTAGCATCTAGCATGACGTTTTTGTTACCTCTTTATTACTAACTCCGTTCGCAACACTTTTAGTTGGCAACATCAACAGCTGTCACTAAATCTGCTTGTAAAATTATTTCATTCCACAACAGATAGTTCAAGAGGTATGACGACACAACACTGAGATGCGTGAAAAACTCGCTTTTGTTTAAAACGAACTTCTAATTACTCAAAATGTACAGATCCAGTGTTTGATAGCACTTACTGATTTTGTAACACTGCAACAGCATTTACGTAGCTTATGTAATCAAATACCAAATTTGGTTTATTACGTACTACGCCCCAACAGAAAAAACAGTCCTGTCACGGAAAAGCTACGTATAACGCTTCCGTCTGCTACTACTATACCATAACCCCAAAGCTGAAGGCAGTTCGTATAGTTAAATTATTCTTATTCAAGTAATTATAGTATGAAGTAGCAGAGCAATGTGACCCTCTTAGAGGAATATTACTATGTTGACCGTGTTGTACCTAACGGAGGTGGCTTATCGGAAGTGAAAGTCAGAATTACGTAAATATTTAAACAGTAACGAACAATATTTTATCTAGCTACACTGTTTAAAGAATAAAGAAAACGGTCACCAGCCTAATTAGGCAAGAGAATGATTAACATTCTTGTTTAAGAAAATAGGTATGAGTAACTAACGGACAAATGCAACCTATACTTTGCCACACGCGAGTGCAATGAATTCTGGCACCTGAATACAATGGTTCAGGTTAAGGTTGTAGTTAACAGATCAGAACAAACTACTGGCATAAATATAACAGATAAGAATACACACTATTACTTTCATGGATTATTCAAACTGAATGGTCCCCCAACATTACTATTAATATTCACTGTAGAATCATAAATTGGATATAGGTTCAGTACTACTTTCCAAACATTTTCCTAGCTGACATAAAATTGTAAATATAGTTCATTGCAAAATTATGAACTGGCCACAGGTTAAGGCTCTCTCAGCTAAATACTTTTTTATTTAGAATGAAAGGTAAATGGAATTCAGTAACAGGTTACTTCTCATTGTTTTTTTAATAAAGAAATTATTGTTTTCATAAATAGTGGTTTTTCTATTAATTGTTATTTATCATGAGCATAAAGGATAACCTGTGGATTCTATTACACTATCAATACACTTTTAATACCCAAAAGAAAAAAGTGCTTAGCAAGCATGAGTATATAACTTTCCACAACTGCGGTTTTCCACTTTTACTACAGTGAGACACAATATTAACATATTTATAAGATACTGGCTCACCTTCAGCGATTTACAACAGGCAGCAATGTGATCATTTGCTAAGTAAAACTTTATAAGCCTCAGTCTTAAGAACTTTTAATTTTGAAGTTGGCAACAAAAAATTAATAAGCAGTTTTAATAGGAAAATTATTTTCAGCAAGCATCATTTATTTTAACTCACTCTCTTGCCACATTAACTTTAACTTTCTTTTTACTATGTTCAAGAGGCATTAATTAACAAAACACTGGGCTTTAATGTTGTTTCAGTAAGGACACACGGTAATCACTTTAGGAACCTGAGAGGTGTTATGATAAGGAAAAAGAATCAAGGTAGGTACATAAATTCAATTATAAATTACCTTATATTTGAGCACACTAACACATCCAATAAGCTGATCCTTCACTGTACATTACAGTGATTTCGTAATGTGGTGGCGATTGCATTTTAGTAGGTGGATTTGCAGGTAGCATTGCTGGACTCTGTCATTTCTTGGTAGCGATGATAGATACCAATTTCAGAAAATTTCCAGTTCTTCATCCATCCATCCGAGGCATTGGAAAGCGTCAGGAAAAGCCTCTCTCGGAACCAGCACAATATACAACTTTTACATGGGCAGTTCACAGTTTGGTAGCTCGTCCCCGACTGACTCTCAATTCCACCTTTTCTACCTAGGCCAACCCCAATTTGCGCGCGCTACACAGTTCTGTTCCCGAGGGGAACCACAACACCTTTTGCATATGAAATAACTAAGAACCCTAAGTGAGGATCAGCAGTTACATAAAAGTGAAACATTTTAAATAAAACAGAACCTTTCCACATATTGACATTTCTATAAAAATTTATTTAAACAAATTCCAAATATATACAGTAAGTTTTGTGTCCCTCCAATTGGGACAAAGAATTTAAATGACACATACACTACATTACATAGAATCAAATCATGACATAAAAGTTTTAAAAAAGAAAGGAGTATACAATTTTGTGTTAACGATTCAAACACATATACAGAAGCTCAGCGATGTAACATTAAATAAAACAAAAGGCAAAATAAATCAGTAGAGCGTTGGAGCTATGGTGTTAAAATTTCCAACAAATTTTTAACATAATTTTAAAATCTTTTGTAAATTTTTTTATCTAACACCCTTAATGTCGCGTACTGATCCTGTGTTTGATAATAATAGCACTTACCGACTTCCAGTGAATTTGTAACATAATTTTAAAATGTTTTCTAAGTATTTTTCGCTAACACGCTTAACGTCGTACATTAAATATATTAACTTATTTATATGGCACTCAGATGTTTGATGCTGCTTTATATACTGGAGATCGATTCTTTAAAGGATCTGGGATGGCAGCTTTACTGGTTCGACTCCCGACGCCACCTACACGCTTTGATGCTCTTTTGTTTTTCAGAGTTCTCAGTGATATTCCGTGAAACGCAAATTCTCTCAGCGCTTTCCAGCTGTGGTGGATAAGCTTGAAGCGAGATTTCAGAAATATTAAGTGCCGGACCACAAGCCTTGTTTAAATCGAAACCTCCACGCCTGTTTGGTAAATTTTAAACCTTCTTTGTTGCGAGAGACTCCTCCATAATACTGTCCCAGAAAATTGGCGTTTTCGACCACAGTACTGGTCTCATAATTTTATGATTATATTCATATGTTCGAAGATGTGCTCGGCGACAGCTGATTTCCATGACTATTTTAGCCGACTGTGTCACTGATGTTCCTTGCATCTCACCTCTGCTGTTTTGATGGTCTGCCCCAAATCACTAGTACCACATTCGTGTGGAATGCGTTGCACACCCTGTTTTCGGAGACCTTTAACGTTAGATAGAGGACTCTTTATCTTAACTGAAGGGAATGAAAGAACTGGTTGCGAACCACAATAATGTACCGATCTCTCCCGATACTGGTCCAGCAAAAGGTAGATAAGGGTTGGACTTCCTCCGTCTGAGATTCAACCTCTGTCTCAGCCGTTCTTGATTTTGACTGCAATCCCTGTTCAATTAGACGATCTGAGTATCTATTCCTTCGGAACACTGCTCTTAGGTGTAATTCTTCGTCGAGGCTCACCTTGTCTCAAAATGTTCAACCTCTTTGGATCAGAGTCTTTAGGACCGAATTTATTTTTTCTCGATGCAAGTACACCATTAATCTATCACTCCGAGAGAACCTGAGATATCTTAGCCATATGGTGACGGAGCGTGTATACCACCCCACTTCTTTATAAGTCGCGTGCTGTTGTTTCACTAACTTTTAACTGTGATCTAGTTACTAATGGTCTGTTTAAGCAATTGGACTCAAAGTTACTCATTCGTCTCCGAAACACACCAGAATCACTACAGAAGTAAATGACAATTTTGAAACCGTTTAGTTACGTTGTACAAACCTGATATTACGAGTTGTTGCAAACGAAATATTATAGTCCCCAGTGCCAACCGGACATTTAAATAAGCAACGTAACGTCGGCCTTTGCTGTGCGATGCTAATGACCCAGAAAATCACTCCCTCACATGAAGCGTGAAAATAATGTAGATGGTTCTGAATAAAGCAGCATGAAATGTCATCGTGGAAGTTGTCTTGCAAGCCTACTTTCTTTAAATAGGCGCTTCTCCAGCGCAAGCGCACATGGATTAATACACAGAGTTCCAGAGGAGGAGTCCCTGGTTTCAGAATTAAGTATGTCGAAAACTAAGATCGATAGACGAGTGCAACAAACGGCATGCTTCCGGTGTAAGCTGTAAAAATTATGAACAAATGTTATACAGAGATTTCAAAATAGTTGTGAAAGATGATAACAGATGGTGCTGTAATCGCAATATGTAGTGCCAATATCACTAGGAGGACCGCAAGCAGGCTACTACCTACAAGGACCGACAGGGCCAAATTGGCCCCATGTTTATTTTTATTTATTTGATCAGATTGTGATAGGTAATGGAATGTAACACACATATATAACTTTTGTTGATTTTTATTAATAAAATAAATACATTACACACACACACACACACACACATTCCACCGTAGTTCACTGCTGTTTACTGCTGCACTTGTCGCACCACACTCGTCTTATCTTCTCACATTTGCTTTCTCACAACGTGAACAAACAGTAGCAGTATGGTTTCCTTTACATGATGTACGAATTTTACACTCCTCTCTCTTAGTTGTACTCTGTGGTCTGCATGATTCTGGTCTGGCTCTTTATTTCTTGATGATACATACTGCGCTCGAAGCTCTTCATACAAATCAAAATTATACTTCCGCCTGCTAAGTCGCATACCAGTCACTTCCTTATACAACACCCAGGAATTTATGACAGCCAAATCAAGAATGTTGTAAAACACATGCATTGGCCAACGTCTTGTACCGGATTTTGTGGAGTACATCCTTGTCATTTGATCGACAACGTCGACCCCAAATTTTGTTTCATTGTAGAATTGCCCTGTTTCAGGAGTCTTCTTCTGTCAATCGGACAGGGATACATGAGAGTGAAATGAACTCTGTAACAAATCATTCTTATTCGTTTTCCTTTGATAAACCATTAGTGTTGTTCCATCATCATTTTAATACACAATAGTCGAGAGGAGTGGTTGTTTTCTGGTCTTTGCAGCAGTAGGCACCTCCTTTCGATTACGGTTCAAAGTACCTACTAAAGTTGTGGATGCTGCCCTCAGGCGGTTTGCACGGCTTAGCGAAGTAAAGTAAATGTCAGATGTGACATTCTAACTTTTTTCTAAGTGTGGTCCCATAAGCCTAAGAACAACATTTTCACCTACGCTTTGGTCGGATGGTCGAAGGGGATCAGCACCAGTGTATGGGAATCCATTCAGTATGTATTTACTAGAAACACCTACAAGTAACCAGAATTTTATGCCAAACACATGGCATGCTTGGCATGCATGGCATGCTTGTAATATATTGTATGAATGGGCATCTTGTTTTAGACGGCAAAAGTTGTTAATCAACTGTAAGATCAGGTTCTGCTTTATAGGATGACGCACTGTTTTCTATGAAAGCATTCCAAGTATCTGAGACAAGAGCAAATTTGTCAGCCTTGAGGCGTTCAGGTCTAGTGGACTTGGTGTCAAACCTCATATACTTCATTATTTCGATAACTCTGTTTCGTCTCATCGTTTGTCTGAAAAACGGAGGACCCCATACTGTTGACCATAGGCTTTTGAAAGGAAAATTCTTTGCCCCATACACTCCTCTTGAATACATTATGGCGACAAAAGCATCCAAGTCGTCAGTGTCTACTGTCCAGGAATCGTCTTGTGTTCGATGACGAGCATCATGGAAGCACTGAAAATTAACCGCCAAGCACTAAGAAGTTTCCCACTTTGAATTTTCCTTTTCCCTCTCCCACAAAATGTTATGACTTTGTAGACGACCTGAAAATATATGAAAAAAGAACGGTATTTTTAGAACGTGTAATGTACTGATATTATATGAGTATATCTGTTCTTGTAATTTTACAAACTAAAATTCTACACAAAGAGCAGAAATATTACTGAGCTGCATTAGAACCCACTGGTACAATTTTCCACACACTCACATCTTTTTCTGTTTCTTTTTCTTCAGTAGGTTGCCCAATATCAGTTTTTGACTGACTTCCAGGGGAAGCAAATGTTGTCCGAGTTGTTGATCTTATAGAGCTATAATTTGGAACATAAGAAGGCATGATGGATGTAGAAGCTTCATTTCCCCTTAATATATCGAAACCTGTCCTGGGCTGTGTTTACATCATCAAATTTGTTGCATGAATCACTTTCTTCACCTGCACACACTGGAGCTACTACACTTTCTTCATTGTCCTGATCACTGTCGGAAAACTCAAATTCTTCACCTGAACTTTCATCTTCTATTTTTCTCAGTTCTGCTAGTATTTCAGCGTCTGTTAGCCGCTTCTTGTATTCGTAGCTCATGACTGCAAGGACGACTCTCAGATTCCGTCACAACAGACAATAACTGAAATCCGTGCGTCAACTAACCAACAATCAGCACTGGATTGAATGACATTGTTGTCGCATATTTGAACAACAAAGGGACAACAGCTGACGTGATTTCATACGCAGTATTGCAAAGAAGTAGCCTCTAAATACAGAGAAATGCTGGAGGGGCCAATTTGGCTCCGCTGTCCTTTCTAGGTGGTAAGCTTCATATTTCACAACCTAATAAAAATAGGACACTCCAAAACGCGGTGGTTAATATTTCATATGACTGATGAAAAGTCACAGAATATCAAGTCAGTCGAACTTACGATTTGCTCAGAAAACAAGTGAAAAGATCGAAAAGGGGCAATTTGGCCCTTCGGTCCTTCTAGTGATATCTGGCGCGGCGCAGCTCAGAACGACAATTCCACCACTGAAACTTGAAAGGAGGTTATCGTACCGAAGGAAGAGGTTAAAATCATGTGTTCCATTGAACAACGTATTTTCCTAGTCCTGGAATACCACAGGTTAGAACACAGTACTACGGCAGCAACGCACAATTTTCAGATACGATCTAATGTTACAAAAGGATACTGCTCGGGGCAATAAGCCATAAGGAAATACCCTCTACAATTTTTTGAGACTTTCTTGGAGGAAAATTACTTATTGTTCCAAACTCAACAGTTAGCTATGCAAGATTTATCTGTAGGGCTTAAATTAAGTAAGCGTTTCTGTGTCTGTGACTATTCATTAAATATTAAGGGGCCGATACAGCAATAAGCAATTAAAAATTGACATGAATATTCGCCAGCAAATGTTCTCAGTTACTAAAGACACAAGTATAGTGGTATACTACTTGAATAACTTGTAGCGGGCGACTTTTCTCTTTAGCTAGGCTTTAGAAATAATGAAAAGTCGAAATGAGAGTATGCCAAAATGAGGCTTTTGACAATCAAGTTGCGATCTGTGATCACTACACCCTGAAGCGTATTGTCAGAAGAAAGTCATATTTATAAATAATTAAGAACTGCTGATGGAATAACCTTTACTCATTACCAGATTTATAAATCCATCGTCATCAGGTAAAAGCATCATCATCTAGACTTTCACGGATAAACGCTATGTGCGCAGCGTGAGTGGCGCGAATCTGAAACAGATCTCGAAGTATCCTGTCGAAGTATGGGGCCCTTCTCAGTTCTTACACCTGTCTTTGGTAGGCTGTTTCGCCAATTATGTTCTCTATCAGACATAGGGGAAAATAGGTAAGGCATATTGACTGCCAATTCGTTGACTTGGATTCGAGTCCTGCTGCTACCATCATTCTTTTTAATATTATTCCTCGCACTGTTAAACGATTAATTATAAAATTTAAATATATTTAAACAGTTCGCTTTGTATACACTACTGGCCATTAAAATTGCTACACCAAGAAGAAATGCAGATGATAAACGGATATTCATTGGACAAATATATTATACTAGAATTGACATGTGATTACATTTTCCCGCAACTTGCGTGGATAGATCCAGAGAAATCAATACCCAGAACAACCACCTCTGGCCGTAATGACGACCTTGATACTCCTGGACATTGAGTCAAACAGAGCTTGGATGGCGTGTGCACGTACAGCTGCCCATGCAGCTTCAACACGATACCACAGTTCATCAAGAGTAGTGACTGGCGTATGGTGACGAGCCAGTTGCTCGGCCACCATTGACCAGACGTTTTCAATTGGTGTGAGATCTGGAGAATGTGCTGGCCAGGGCAGCAGTCGAACATTTTCTGTATCTAGAAAGGCCCGTACAGGACCGCAACATGCGGTCGTGCATTATCCTGCTGAAATGGTGTTTCGCAGGGATCGAATGAAGGATGGAGCCACGGGTCGTAACACATCTGAAATGCAACGTCCACTGTTCAAAGTGGCGACAATGCGAACAAGACGTGACCGAGACGTGTAACCAATGGCACCCCATACCATCACGCCGGGTGATACGCCAGTACGGCGATGACGAATACACGATTCCAATGTGCGTTCACCGCTATGTCGCCCAACATGAATGCGATCATCACGATGCTGTAAACAGAACCTGGATTCATCCGAAAGAATGACGTTTTGCCATTCGTGCACCTAGGTTCGTCACTGAGTACACCATCGCAAGCGCTCCTGCCTGTGATGCAGCGTCAAGGGAAGCCGCAGCCATGGTCTCCGAGCTGATAGGCCATGCTGCTGCAAACGTCGTCGAACTGTTCGTGCAAATGGTTGTTGTCTTGCAAACGTCCCCATCTGCTGACTCAGGGATCGACACGTCGCTGCACGATCCGTTACAGCCATGTGGAGAAGATGCCTGTCATCTCGACTGCTAGTGACACGAGGCCGTCGGGATCCAGCACGGCGTTCCGTATTACCCTCCGAACCCACCGATTCCATATTCTGCTAACAATCATCGGATCTCGATCAACGCGAGCAGCAATGTCGCGATACGATAAACCGCAGTCGCGGTAGGCTACAATCTGACCCATATCAAAGTCGGGAACTTGATGATACGCATTTCTCCTCCTTAGACGGGTCATCACAACAACGTTTCACGAGGCAACGCCGGTCAACTGCTGTTTGTGTATGAGAAATCTGTTGGAAACTTTCTCCATGTCAGCACGTTGTTGGTGTTGCCACCGGCGCCAACCTCGTGTGAATGCTCTGAAAAGCTAATCATTTGCATATCACAGCATCTTCTTCCTGTCGGTTAAATCCCGGTCTGTAGCACGTCACTTTCGTGGTGTAGCAATTTTAATGCCCAGTAGTGTATATAAAATTAATATATTTAATTTGCTTACGATTACTACCCTTGTAAGTCGAAAGCCTATACATAGTGGTAAAAAAAGTGAATGTACGAGGACATGTTTTCTGTAAATCAGCTGCAGATGATCTGTTGAAGAGGCTCTGTTCCAGTTAATCTTTTGAGGGAAAGTGAGATTTAAAGAATCAAATATATCTACTCCGCATGTAAATCTAACAGCAGTTGGACGTGGGACGGGACTCACCGATTTGGTGCAGACTATGTGGGTAGAAGCCGGTAGATGCCTCTTTGCAGTTCCTACAACATTTCGCATGAGTGGTCCGTAGGATAAAGTGAAACTTTCTCCAAAGATTTACACGTGAGGTATGAGGGACTTTTGAGCAGCAGTATACTTGTAACTAGCGCACATATCGGTGCGAAAGCCAGTGGGCAAGTGCACCGACTGGCCGTTCGCTGGTTTCGGTTAATTCCTGTCTGCTACCATCATCTTTTTTTCCATTCACTTTATTTTGTTCCTCACAATGTAAAACGATTAATTGTAAAATTTAAATATTTCCAAACAATTCAATTTATATACGTAAAATTAATATATTCCATTTGGTTTCGATTGCTACTCCTGCAACTCAAAAGACTATAGGCCTTGTAGAACATTGGCGAAATTTAGCATTATCTGCCGTTGATAGATCCTGTGATATTCCTAAATGCTGACCTCTCCTGCTGGGACCCCCTCTACATTCATCTGCTACATCGTTTATTATTGGTTCAACATTCAACTATACCTAATTTACCCTGCCCTGTTAGCCGAGCCATCTAACTCACGGCCTTCCGGAGTGGGAAGGAGTGCCTGGTCCCTGGCACGAATCCACCAGGCGGACTTGTGTCAAGATCTGGTGAGCCGGCTTGTCTGTGGATGGTTTTCAGGCGGTTTTCCATCTGCCTCACCGAATGCTGGCTGGTTCCCCTTATTCCGCCTCAGCTACACTATGTCGGCGAATGCTGTGCAAACACTGTTTCCATGTACGCGTACACCACCATTACTCTACCACGCAAACATAGGGGTTGCACTCGTTTGGTGTGAGACGTTCTCTGGTGGGGTCCACCGGCGGCCGAACCGCACAATAACTCTGGGTTCGCTGTGGGGCAGCGGAGGGGTGAAGTGGACTGCGGTAGTCGTAGTGGGGTTGTGGACCACTGCGGCTGCGGCGGGGACGGAGCCTCTCTGTCGTTTCTAGGTCCCCGGTTCACATACAATACAATACATACAATGCCTAATTTAACTAATATCTACAATTTTTACAGCTAATTTTGTGCATACTTACACAGCTCTTATAAATCTCGCTTCGTATGCTTGGATGTCATTTTTCTGTCGTTAGGTACATGATCTGGTATCATTGTTGTAAAGAAGATCAGGAACTACCATAGTTTTATTAAGTTTAATTTCAGCTATTTTCTCACCTCACTTTTTACAGTTATGTTAATATTGTCATACATATACTTTGGAATTCTGCAAGTTTTCTACCTACTTATTGATCTTCTAGACAATTTACTGGAATTCCAAGTTAGATACAGCTTACAGTTTTTCTATTCTCTCGTTATAAATATCAGGTATTGACTCCTATAAACGGCATTAATTTTGTTTTATTAGTAGATACCTTCATATTACACTCAACATCCAAAGAAACTAGTTTATCTGCCTAATATCGTGTAGGACCCCTACGACCACGCAGAAGTCATGCAACACGAAGTGGAATGGACTCGACTAACATCTGAGGTAGTGCTGGAGGGAACTGGCTCCACGAATCCTGTAGGCATCCCGATTATGCTCAATAATATTAATGTCTTAGGAGTTTGGGCCCAGCAGAAATGTTCAAACTCAGAATAGTGATCCTTTTCTGGGCTTATGGGGTGTCGCATTGTCCTGCTGGAATTGCCCAAATCCGTTGGAATTCACTATGGACATGAATGGATTCAGGTGATCAGACGGAATACTTACGCACGTGTCACCTGTCAGAGTCGTATGTAGACGTGTCAGTGGTACCACATCACTCCAACTGCACACGCCCCACGCCATTACTGCGCCTCTACCAGCTTGAACATTCCCATGCTGACATGCATGGTCCATGGATTCATGAGGTTGTCTCCATACCCGTACACGTACGTCCCCTTGATACAATTATAACGAGACTCGTCCGACCAGGCAACATGTTTCTAGTCACCAAAACTGCAATGTCGGTGTTGACAGGCCCACGCGAGGCATAAGGCTTTGTGCATTGGAGTTATAAGAGAACATGTATGGGCCTCCGACTTCGAAAGCCCATATCGAGGATGTTTCGTTGAATGGTTGCGCTTCCGTCACGTTGAACGTTTCTCCTCAGTCGTCGTTGATCCCGTTCTTGCAGGATCTTTTTCCGGCCGCAGCGATGTTGGAAATTTGATGTCTTACCGGATCCCTGATATTCACGGTACACTCGTGAAATGGCCGTACGGGAAAATCCCCACTTCATTGCTACTTCGACAGTGCTGTGTCCCACCACTCGTGCGCCGACTATAACACCACGTTCATACTTAAATCTTGATACCTGCCATTATAGCAGCAGTAGGCGATGTAACAAATGCGACAGACACTTATTGTCTTATATAGTCGTTGCCGACCGCACCGCCGTCTTCTGCCTGTTTACACATCCCTGTATTTGAATACACATGCCTCTATCAGGTTCTTTGGCGCTTCAGTGTATATTCTTTACACAGGAAGCCTAGCTTGTGGACAGTGGTTTGCAGTTTTTCTTCGTCTTCAAATATAATTAAATAATTATCAACGAGAAAACATTATTTAATACCGTTTTGCACTGCGTCTTTAACCAGGATCAACTAAAAGTGTCCGCTTTCTCAAGATGTCGTCAACATCAGGTAAGACAGAATTACTTGAATCAGCCTGTGTGGAATCGGTAACAATGCACCCGCCCTCGCCTTTTCACCTTTGTTTGATTTTAGGTTTTCTTCCATCTTGTTACTCTGAGTGCCATGTGTATTAATATGGTATCGTGAATTAACAATTTTTGGAGACAAATATGTGATTTTCTATTCAAATATTAATTTTTAGCATATAGTCACTGTATGTGTAGCGCACTACTTACTAAAATGTAGATTTTCACAGCCGGAAATATCATGTCCATTATAATTTTCCGGGCTGTTATGCCGTGGTCGGTTGATGAATTCTGTGATGATTCCCAACGTTTCGTCTCCGACTGCGGGAGACATCTTCAAGGGGGTCCGTAGCTCGATGGAAGGTCCAACACACCCACTGGCTCGCTACTGACTGCCGCTAAATTCCGTGTCCGCGCGCTCCCGCGCCGCGACGTGACGTCACGTGTTTTGTAAACGTCAGTGCAATTGGCCGCTGTCCGTCGCCGTCGATCGCCGTTGCCATCACCCAGTAGTGGACGGGTGGTACACATCTTCTTTAACACCGGCATCCGTATACCGTTTAATTTCACGCCCTCCTCCTTTCGGTTGAAATTATTTGGGTGTTTAGCGATTTCGATTGCCTCCCTGTAGAGCCTTTCGTAATATCCGCTTGTGGCCGTTGGTCATCATCACAGAATTCATCAACCGACCACAGCATAACAGCCCGGATAATTATAATGGACATGATATTTCCGGCCGTGAAAGTCTACATTTTAGTATCAGACGCCTCTACGGGGAGGAGATGTCAAGAGAAGTGCGACGCCTGGAAGGACTCCAGAAGAAGAGAGTGCAGCTTTTGTGTTCCCTCACATTCCTGTCTCGTTGCAGAGCCGTCGGCGTTATACCGAAGTTTCTGAAGATAAAGTGACTGTTCTATTCGGGAAAGGCACAACGCATTTTCAAACGGACTGAGGAGGGCTTACTACGAGAGCGCATTGAGCGGGCCCGACGGGACTTGGCAAGCACAAACTGTAAGTTAATGTCTCTCCATATTACGATCAGTAATAAACTGTGCAGCGGTGACTGGCATAAAATTGATACACTACTGCATGATACCATAGGGAAGCGTATGTTGACAACGTCTAGTAGACAGAAGAAGAAGTGTGATAATTTGCTACCTATCAGACTGTTCGGCATGTAGACGTTTCCCGGACCGTTATCAATTTGTCCAAACGTTCGTTATCTGACAATGAGACATCCGTGCTTGCCAAGGGAGGAAATTTTGCTGTTAGTCCGCGTTTTGTGCCCACGGAAGAAATTATTGCCAGTGTAGAAGCAGGAATTACAGTGTGGATTCTGTAACGGCTGAAGAAATCCGTATAGAAACACTGAGAATATTAGCCAATGCAAAACCGCCGAAAAGTAATATAACTGTGGGTGAGAGAAGAGCTTTGAAATTCCTGAATGACGACGATAGTATTTTGGTTCTCCCAGCTGACAAAGGAAGCGCAACGGCGGTTATGGATGTGGCCGACTATCAGAGTAAAATTACTGATCTACTGGATCCACAAGCATATAGAAAGCTGAATAAGGACCCCTCTAACAACGTTCTCAGAACTGTGTCACGGTTAATAAAAAAGGCCTCCATTGAAGAGAGTGTACAGAAAAGTCTCTGCAATTCGGTTGCGCTACCACCGAGGCTTTATGGATTGCCGAAAATTCATAAAGAAAATGTGCCGTTAAGACCGATACTAAGTGCCATTGGTTCGACCACTTACTCGTTAGCCAAGTAGTTGACTACGCTGTTAAAACCACATGTGGGCCGTTCGGAGTCTTATATAAAGAATTCGACACATTTCATCAGCAGATTGAATGGCATAGTGGTCCAGCCGGAGGACATATTGGTCAGCTTCGATGTGGTATCGCTGTTTACCATGGTTCCACTTAATGATGTATTGGAAAAGCTGGATCGAATTTTTCCTGCCGATATTTTAGAACTGTTTAAGTGTTGTTTGACGACCACATTCTTCAAGTGGAATTAACAGTTTTATGAGAAAACGGATAGCGTGGCTATGGGAAGCCCCCTATGTCCCGTAATTGCAAACTTCTTTATGGAGAAATTCGAAGAACAGGCCTTAGGTACTGCCAGCAAAAAACAAAACGTATGGTTCCGATACGTGGATGACACGTTTGTGCTGTGGAAACATGGTAGGGAGAAACTAAGCCGGTTCCACTAACATCTGAACAGTATAAACTCGAGAATTCAGTTTACAATGGAGGAGGAGGTAGACGGCAAATTACATTTCCTCGATGTGCTTGTTTTTAGAAAGGAAAATGGTAGTTTGGGCCACTCAGTGTACCGCAAACCCACGCACACGGACCGTTATTTGCACCGGGATTCGAACCACCACCCACAACAGAAGCGGGGTGTTATCAAGACGTTAGCGGACAGAGCTAGAAATATTTGTGAACCTGAGTTGCTCGACGCTGAGATGGAATATCTCCACAATGCACTAATGAAGAACGGATATTCGTCCACCGAAATAAAACGTGCGTTGTGGCAGCCACGCAGAAATCATACTGACGTAGAGGCTACTGCAAAATCTAAGGTTTTCCTGCCGTTTGTTAAAAATGTAACGGAAAGAATAGGGAGGATCTTGACGAAGCGGAATATTACCGTAAAGCCCACCAGGAAGATACAGGAATACCTTAAGCCTGACAAGGACGCTCGCAAACCATTGGAAAAAGCTGGAGTGTATAGGATCCCATGCAGCTGTGGTGATGTTTATGTGGGTACCACCAAAAGAACTGTTTCTAAACGTTTGGAAGAGCACAAGAGAAATTGTAGAAGAGGAGAAACGGAACTATCAGCTGTTGGGGAGCATGCTTTCCAGCCAGGGAACCACAATATTCGTTTCGAGGAGACGCAAGTACTAGCGGCCACAAGCGGATATTACGAAAGGCTATACACGGAGACAATCGAAATCGCTAAACACCCAAATAATTTCAACCGAAAGGAGCGTGAAATTAAACGGTATATGGATGCCAGTGTTAAAGAAGATGTGTACCACCCGTCCACTAATGGGTGATGGCAACGGCGATCGACGGCGACGGACAGCGGCCAATTGCACTGACGTTTTCAAAACACGTGACGTCACGCCGCGGCGCGGGAGCGCGCGGACACGGAATTTAGCGGGAGTCAGTAGCGAGCCAGCGGGTGTGTTGGACCTTCCATCGAGCTACGGACCCCATTGAAGATGTCTCCCGCAGTCGGAGACGAAACGTTGGGAATCTTCAAAGAATGCATCAACCGTCCACGGCATAACAGCCCGGATAATTATAATGGACAGCGCACTACTTACCTTCAGCATTTGCTAGAATTGTTAATTTTTGCAGAAATTTTAGTACAATTAATACAGAAACTATGGTAAATCACAGTGAACATTGTATTTTGCGTTTCTGTGCATGGTTTTTCGGGAAGATATATTACGCGCTTGATGTCTATTAGGGGCTGGTTTTGTAATAACCACTTACGTCTGCTTATTCCGTCATCAGGATAATGTTTCGAATTTTCTATAAATCGAAAAACTTTTTAACATGGCGCTTGTGTGAATTCCATTTACGAGTTTGGTAACGGGGGCGATGTAGTTCTTTTGTGAGGTATTTGGGTCAGGTGCTAGGATTTTGGCTTCTGTCATGCGAGGAGTGTTGCCAGACTGGAAACAGCGGACTGAAGCGGAACATGGCCAGCAGTAGCACGCCACGCCACGCACAAACCTGGATGCAAGCACGGCGGTGTCGCTCATGAATTCTCGCTTGACGGCTGAGAGGAAGTGCCATGTCGCATGTCCTTTGATACATTGCTCATTTGCTAAGCGGTGAATTATCAAGTATGTTATCTGTCGCAAAGAAACTGAATACGTTTATGGAGTGATAAATCGTCGCTGCGAAGTAGTGTCGCGTTAAATACGGTCCTTTAATTGCTATTTCGGCGCTGCAGGCTGTAGGCCGCTATGACCTACTCGACACATTTTCCATGTATTAATCGACTGCCGTATCGTACATACTGCGCTGTATAATTGCGTCTTTTATCTGCCTCCAATCTAAGTAGGTCGCAAAAGTACAGGGCTATTACAAATGATTGAAGCGATTTCATAAATTCACTGTAGCTCCATTCATTGACATATGGTCACGACACACTACAGATACGTAGAAAAACTCATAAAGTTTTGTTCGGCTGAATCCGCATTTCAGGTTTCTGCCGCCAGAGCGCTCGAGAGCGCAGTGAGACAAAATGGCGACAGGAGCCGAGAAAGCGTATGTCGTGCTTTAAATGCACTCACATCAGTCACTCATAACAGTGCAACGACACTTCAGGACGAAGTTCAACAAAGATCCACCAACTGCTAACTCCATTCGGTGATGGTATGCGCAGTTTAAAGCTTCTGGATGCCTCTGTAAGGGGAAATCAACGGGTCGGCCTGCAGTGAGCGAAGAAACGGTTGAACGCGTGCGGGCAAGTTTCACGCGTAGCCCGCGGAAGTCGACGAATAAAGCAAGCAGGGAGCTAAACGTACCACAGCCGACGGTTTGGAAAATCTTACGGAAAAGGCTAAAGCAGAAGCCTTACCGTTTACAATTGCTACAACCCCTGACACCCGATGACAAAGTCAAACGCTTTGAATTTTCGGCGCGGTTGCAACAGCTCATGCAAGAGGATGCGTTCAGTGCGAAACTTGTTTTCAGTGATGAAGCAACATTTTTTCATAATGGTGAAGTGAACAGACACAATGTGCGAATCTGGGCGGTAGAGAATCCTCACGCATTCGTGCAGAAAATTCGCAATTCACCAAAAGTTGACGTGTTTTGTGCAACCTCACGCTTTAATGTTTACGGCCCCTTTTTCTTCTGCGAAAGAAACGTTACAGGACACGTGTATCTGGACATGCTGGAAAATTGGCTCATGCCATAACAGGAGACCGACAGCGCCGACTTCATCTTTCAACAGGATGGTGCTCCACCGCACTTCCGTCATGATGTTCGGCATTTCTTAAACAGGAGATTGTAAAACCGATGGATCGGTCGTGGTGGAGATCATGATCAGCAATTCATGTCATGGCCTCCACGCTCTCCCGACTTAACCCCATGCGATTTCTTTCTGTGGGGTTATGTGAAAAATTCAGTGTTTAAACCTCCTCTACCAAGAAACGTGCCAGAACTGCGAGCTCGCATCAACGATGCTTTCGAACTCATTGATGGGGAAATGCTGCGCCGAGTGTGGGAGGAACTTGATTATCGGCTTGATGTCTGCCGAATCACTGAAGGGGCACATATCGAACATTTGTGAATCCCTAAAAAACCTTTTTGAGTTTTTGTATGTGTGTGCAAAGCATTGTGAAAATATCTCAAATAATAAAGTTATGGTAGAGCTGTGAAATCGCTTCAGTCATTTGTAATAACCCTGTACTTGATCAGATGACTACGTTCCGAACCCTTCGCGGGACATTATCAGTGTAGAGTGGGCTTGCAAACTCTCTCGTGTTTTCTGACTTCCGAAGGGAATTTGACTCGGTACCACACCAGAGATCGTGAAAGTACGATAATGTGGGGTATGGAACGATATCTGCCCTCAGCTGATCATTTCTTGGTAGGGAGATCGCTTCGCATCTCGGATCAGAAAGGTCCTTCAGAGGCGCCCCATGGACAAGTATTGGGACGCTTGGTGTTAATTAATATTAATGACCTGGTAGATGGTACTGTTAATAGCCTCAGGCAATTTTTTTCAGATGATGCAGTTACCTGCTGTAACAATGTGGTCTGGGCAAAGGTGCCCAAGTATTCAATCAAATCTAGACAGAGTGCAAAGTGGTGGATCAATAGGCAACTTCGTTGGAATCATGAATACAAAATTTTACACTTTACTAGACGCGTAGACGTAGTTTCCTGTGAGAAGAATATACAAGAGTCACAAATTCAGTTTTATATGATATGGACTGGCCGTAAAATTCTTCTGACGAAAATCCCCATCGCATCCCCCGTCAGATTGAGTCATAAGATGACTCACTGGGTGGCCCCTCAAAAACTGAACGCAGATCAGGCACGAAAACATAAAGAAGGTGCACTGAACAGTGGAAAATAACGCAAAATACATACATTGAACGGCCCCAGCTCAAGATGTGAAGCATCGAGCAAAATTTCCTTGTTACGGCGGGGTAGTTATGTGGTCACGGTGTTGGATTGTGAAAGGAGAGATCCGTGTTCAAATCTCGCTCGTCCCCCAACTTTTTTTCACAAAATTACGAACTTTGGCTCCGGCCGTTGACGCGTCTTTTCTCCTTTTATAGTACTGGCAGTTGTCATACTATACATAACAACGACGCAGTGGCTACGCAGGTCTGCTCGGTGCTACACATTTTGAAGTTCGACCGTTCATGGTCTCTGTTTTTATTCTTGTTGCGCAGTTCCGAACACCTTCTTCCTGTTGTCATGCTTGAACTGTAATCAGTTTTTGATGGGCTAAACATTGAGCCATCTTATAACTAAATCTGTGGGGAGTGCGTTGGGAAGTTAACCTTGTGAATTGAATATCGTGTAATACTATAGTAAGGCAGAAGAATTATACTGATACTGCCTCCGATGGGTAAAGTCTACGGCCACTCAGCTTATAAAGATTTCAGCTGGAGAAGTTTGTCGATTTCACACCCTGTCCGCAGTACGTAACAGACTGCCCCTACTGTGCGAACGATACTTCCTCCGAATACGAAAGCTGTGGTTTTGACAGTAATACCGAAAATTTTCCGCTACTGATAAGTTACCCCTTTGCATTCCAAACCCCATCCCCAAAGACAAGTTATTCATTCAGTATTTCATATCCAGTTTGTGGGACATAAATGTCTTGGTATTTATTTAAGTTGCTATAGACGTTTGAAGTTACTGATTACCTTTTGCACGTAATTATTCTGTTCCGATTTCTACCTACAATGCAACAAGTGTAACGGAGTTTCAACCCACATTTTTTTAGTAAACGTGCTGTACTTCGTATGAATACCAAGTTTGGCTGAAAACAGGCGTCCTAGTTCCCACCTCAACCTGTCAACCTCAAAGAAGTTTGGGATTTTTTATCACTATTATTGTCGAGACAGCAGACACCAATTTTGGTGGAAATTGCCCATCAAGTTCCACAATTACAGAGAACAAACAACCACCCACCTACACACACACACACACACACACACACACACACAGGGTGTATCATCCATTAACTCATAAAGTTTGAAGTACACGATACTAGAAGCAAAAAATTCTCACTACACATAGGATCGAAAATGCATACGTTAAGAGCTACGAGCAATTTTTCATCTTGGATACTGTGAAACAAACCTCTTCTACTGCAATTACTTGCTTTCCATATTTTGGGAAGTGGCAGTACGGACCAAAATAAGAAAAAAAAACTGCTCAGCAAGCATGCACTCTAAAACGCATTACTTCAAAAGTTACGAGCACTTGATCATTAGAAGACTTGTGTTTCAAAGTAGCAAAGATGAGCAACTGCTCATACCTCTTCAGGTATACATTCTATGTTTACTGAGACTTTTCGCTCCTAGTGTAGTGTACTTTCAACTGTATGCGTTTATGCCATTGTGTTTATCTGAACTTCATTCTTTAGTTTTACTTGTAGAATCTTCGTGAATCATTCTCTCTATCTCTCTCTCTCTCTCTCTCTCTCTCTCTCGTGGTCCATTGATTGTGACCGGGTCAAATGTCTCACGAAATAAGCGACGAACGAAAAAAGTACCAAGAACGAAACCTGTCTAGCTTGAAGGGGGAAACGAGACGGCGCTATGGTTGGCTCGCTAGATGTCGCTGCCATAGGTCTAACGGATATCAACTGCGTTTTTTTTAAATAGGAACCCCCATTTTTTCTTACATATTCGTGTAGTACGCAGGGAAATATTAATGCTTTAGTTGGACCACTTCTTTCGCTTTGTGATAGATAGCGCTGTAACAATCAGAAACTTATGGCTCACAATTTTAGACGAACAGTTCGTAATGGCTAGTTCTTTTTTATATTAAAATACAGAACGTAGGTAAGTTTGAACATTTTATTTCGGTTGTTCCAGTGTGATACATGTACCTTTGTAAACTTATCATTTCTGAGAAAGCATGCTATTACAGCGTGATTACCTGTAAATACCACATTAACGCAATAAATGCTCAAAATAATGTCCGACAACCTCAATGCATTTGTCAATACGTGTAACGATATTCCTCTCAACAGCGAGTAGTTCGCCTTCCATAATGTTCACACATGCAGTGACAGTGCGCTGACGCTTGTCAGGCGTTGTCGGTGGATCATAACAGCAAATATCCTTCAAATTTCCACACAGAAGGAAATCCGGAGACGTCAGATCTGGTGAACGTGCGGGCCATCGTATGGTGCTTCGACGAAAAATCCACCTGTCATGAAATATGCTATTCAATACCGCTTCAACCGCACGCGAGCTATGTGCCGGACATCCATCATGTTGGAAGTACACCGTAGGAAATCAGCATACATTGCACCATATAGATTGCCATCTATAAAATGGGGGCCAATTATCCTTCCTCACATAATGTCGCACCATACATTAACCCAAGCACCATAACATTAAGCCAAGGTCGCTGATGTTCCACTTGTCGCAGCCATCGTGCATTTTCCGTTGCCCAATACTTCATATTATGCCGGTTTACGTTACCGCTGTTGGTGAATGACGCTTCGTGGCTAAATAGAACGAGTGCAAAAAATCTGTCATCGTCCCGTAATTTCTCTTGTGCCCAGTGGCAGAACTGTACACGACATTCAAAGTCGTTGCCATGCAATTCCTGGTGCACAGAAACATTGTTCGGGTGCAGTCGATGTTGATGTAGCATTCTCAACACCGACGTTTTTGAGATTCCCGATTCTCGCGCAAGTTGTCTGTTACTGATCTGCGGATTAGCCGCGACAGCAGCTAAAACACCTACATGGGCATCATTATTTGTTGTTGGTCGTGGTTGACGTTTCGCATGTGGCTGAACAGTTCCTGTTTCCTTAAATAACGTAACTATCCGGCGAACGGTCCGGACACTTGGATGGTGTCGTCCAGGATACCGAGCAGCATACATAGCACTCTCCCGTTGGGCATTTTGATCACAATAGCCATACATCAACACGATATCGACCTTTTCCGCAATTGGTAAACGGTCCTTTTTAACACAGGTAATGTATCACGAAGCAAATACCGTCCGCACTGGCGGAAGGTTACGTGATACCACGTACTTACACGTTTGTGACTATTACAGTGCCATCTATCACAAAGCGGAAAAAGTGCTCCAACTAAAACATTCATATTTCTTTACGTACTACACGAATATGTAATAAGAAATGGTGGTTCCTTTTTTAAAAAACGCAGTTGATATCCGTTTGACCTATGGCAGCACCATCTAGCGGGCCGACCATAGCACCATCTGGTTTCCCCTTTCAAGCTAGACGAGTTTCGTTCTTTGTAGTTTTTTCGTTTGATGCTTATGCAAGAGGATGATTCACGAAGATATGCAAATATTTTAACATTTTATTCTAAAAGTAAAACTAAAGAAAAAAGTTCAGATAAACGTAGGTCCGCGAATTTATAGTTACGGAGTTATGTCTAATAAAAGATTCTGCCTGAAATTTAGCAACTTCGCTAGTATGAAGCCATCGCAAAACTGTACGAGGTTAAAGTAAAGCAAGATTAACATTTGTTTTGTTGTATTAGTGTGGTGAATCTAGTAAAATAAATCCCAGGCATGTATCCGCATTAGTTTTCCAGAACATCCAGAACGCAAAGATTATTATACAAGCAAATTTATTTACTTTTCTTTAGGAATTTAGAAAGGCTTATGTCATTGTTGGCAACCGTTAGTGAGTGGTTCCAGTCGTTTACTAACCTTGAAACGAGCTAGTTTTCTGTATTGTTCAGTTTATCATAAATGCACGTGTGCTATGGTTTTAATAAAAGCAGATTATTTGGCACATTCATACAGTTTCAGTTAACGTTATTACCATCATATTTTCAAAATTAAATTCTCTAGAACTTCTCTTGAAATCTTTGTGCAGTTGTCTGGAATTTAAAAAACAGATTGACTTAATTAATTAATAAATTAAAAATTTTACGAAATCACTTCTTTGCTCCTCCGGATGTTCTGGAAAACTACTGCAGATACGTCTGGGACGTGTTTTATTAGATATAACAGATCAATAACAACAAAGTGAATGGAAATCGAGCTTCACTTTAACTCATATTGTTTAACGGTGTTTCGTATTAGTGAAGATGTTCAATTTTAGGCAAAATCGTTTATTAGTTATAACTCCGTAACTGAACATCTGCGGACCTATGTTTAATGAACTTTTTTCTTTAGGTTTCCTTGTAGAATAATATATTAAAATATTTGACTATCTTCGTGAATCATCCTGTACATGAAAAAAAGTTTTGCATCACCCCGGTTCCCAAAACTGCTGAAGATAAATGTTGACTGTGGATGTTGTATCACAGACACAGTCCCTTTAACTGTTCAGAGATGTCACAAAACCCGCCCAAAGACGTAAACAACCATGCATGAGCAGCGCCTATTAGACGGACGGGATCCGACAGCCGATCAGTTCCAGTCATTCCACCAGGAAGCAGGAACACGGCTCGTGTTGTCTATAGTTCAAACATGCCTAGACGGTCCATACCGCTGTTCGATCACGTCCGCATTGTTACTTTGCGCTAGAAAGGGCTCTCAACAATGGAATTGTCCTGACGTCTACGAGTGAACCAAAGCGATGTTGTTTGGACATGGAGGAGATACAGAGAGACAGGAACTGTCGATGATATGCCTCGTTCAGGCCACCCAAGGGCAGTATATGACCGCTACCTACAGATTATGGCTCGGACGAACTCTGACAGCAACGCCACCTTGTTGAATAATGCTTTTCGTACTGCCACAGGACGTCGTGTTAGAACTCAAACTGTGCGTAATAAGCTGTATGATGCACAACTTCATTGCCGACGCCCATGGCGAGATCCATCTTTGCAACCACGACACCATACAGTGAGGCACAGATGGGTCCAACAACATGCCGAATAGACGGCTCAGGATTGGCATCACGTTCTCGACACCGATGAGTGTCGCATATGCCTTCAACCCTACAATCGTCGGAGACGTGTTTGGAGGCTGCCCGGTCAGGCTGAATGCATTACACACACTGTCATGTCAGTGTAGCAAGGTGGAGGTTGCCTGCTGTTTTGGGGTGGCATTATGTGAGGACAACGTACGCCGCTGGTGGTCATGGAAGGCGCCGTAGTGGCTGTACAATGCTTGAATGTCATCCTGCAACCGATAATACAACCATATCGGCAGCATACTGGCGAGGCAATCGTCTCCATGGACGGCAGGCAATTCGCACCCCCATCGAGCACATTTTGTGAATGACTTCCTTCAGGATAACAACATCGCTCGACTAGAGTGACCAGCATGTCCTCCAGACATGAACCCTCTCGAACATGCCTGGGGAAGATTGAAAAGGGCTGTTTATGGACGACGTCACCCACCAACTACTCTGAGGGATATACGCCGAATCGCCGTTGAGGAGTGGGACAATCTGGACCAACAGTGTCTTGATGAACTTGTGGATAGTATGCCACGATGAATACAGGCATGCATCAATGCAAGGAGACGTGCTACTGGGTATTAGAGGTACCGGTGTGTACAGCAATCTGGACCACCACCTCTGAAGGTCTCGCTGTATGGTGGTACAACATGCAATGTGTGGTTTTCATGAGCAATAAAAAGGGCGGAAATGATGTTTACGTTGATCTTTATTCCAATTTTCTCTACAGGTTCCGGAACTCTCGGAACCGAGGTGATGCAAAACTTTTATTGATATGACATTGCTGTTATCCTGACTATCAGCAAGATTGTCGCGATATTCTTCAGCTTATTCTTCAAACAGCTCCACGGAAGCTGCTATACTACTGCGTTATTTTATCACGATTTACTACACCGAGGGCAACAACAGTGTCGTTGAAGATTTCTAGCACGTGATCTGAAGCCCTGACCTCACAAGAAAATCTTCAGCGTTCCAGTGCTTCGTGCCTGCACCTGTTTGACGATAGTACTGTAGACAAGTCAATGATGGCCGCTGGGTCATTATTAAGAGCGCTTCTTTGTAAGCGTTCCGAAATTTTTTGAGGTTATCGAGTCGTAATTAATATGTAAGTCCTACGAGACAGAAAAAGAATAACAATAAGCAGCACCGTGTATGCCGAAAGGTATAAAACCTTGAGACCACTATATGTGTGGGAAAGTACATGCAGAGCATTATTTGGGGAGGTTTTCCAGGCACAAGTGTAAATGGGGAAGTGCTTTGTTCTTTATGTACGAGAGTGGGAACTTAAATAGTGGCACCTATTTATTGACAACCGATACAAAAGTGAGACATGTTTGCACCTGTTACTGTCCTTCAAAGTAGTCACCAGCGTTGTGTATAACCCGTTGCCAGCGATGTGGAAGACGTAGCATACCGTTAGGAGAGCCTGTTCTGTTGATGGTGCAAATGGAGAGGTCTACTGCCTTGTTGAATCTCTGGAACCGTTCTGAAGCGAATGCCACGAAGTGGTTCCTTCTTCTTCGGAATCAAATCAAAGTCACAAGGACTTAAGTCTGGGGAGTATGGTGGATGGTACAGTACCTCTCAGTCTCATCGACCGAACAAAGCAGCCACAGCTTGCGCTGTATGCGCCCGCGCATTGTCGTGGAAAATGATGGGTCGATTGCGCAGAAAGTTTCGCCGCTTCTTTCGCGAAACTGGTCGCAGGCTTTGCTCCAAAAACAAACAGTAATACTGTGCATTGACGGTCTGCCGTGCAGGAACGTAATGCGTTAGGATAACACCATAACAGTCGTACACGACAATCACCATAACTTTAGACCGCTCCATTCGCACCATCAACAGAACAGACTCAGCTAACGGTATGCTACGCCTTCTACATCGCTGGCAGCGGGTTCTACACAACGCTGGTGACTACTTTGAAGGACAGTAACACGTGCAAACATGTAGCTCTTTTGCACCGGTTGTGAATAAATAGTTGTCACTATTTAAGTTCCAATGGTTCAAATGGCTCTGAGCACTTATGGGACTTAACTTCTGAGGCCGTCAGTCCCCTAGAACTTAGAACTGTCTAAACCTAAGAACATCACACACATCCACGCAGGAGGCAGAATTCGAACCAGCGACCGTAGCGGTCTCGCGGTTCCAGACTGGAGCGCCTAGAACCGCTCGGATTTAAGTTCCACCCCCGTACAAATTTAAGGAACTCCCGCGCTCCTAATAAAATTGTATTTGCTTTCAGCGACGATTCTCTTCTGATTGGCCAGCCGACTAAATGATTATATTTGCACTGTAACATGAGGTTGAATTTGGAAGTCTACTGATAATTAGTTAGAACGGAGTTAATTGTAGCTAGAAAACTTGGACAGCTAAATTGCAGAAAGAAGGAGATGTTAAATTCGACAACAGGTGCCAGTCTTAATGTGGAAGGAATCGAGAGGCGAGAGCGGAAGCGGAAACATACCAATGAACCAAAAACTAGAGATTTCTTGTACAGCTGCGCATACTCAAAGACAAAAATATATAACTACTGAACTTCAATCTTAGTTTCTTGCGATTTCTTCTTTTTTCCGAAGATTTCCTGTTAGTCTAATGAAATACTCGTTTACCTACCACAGGGCACATAGCCACCACAATTTTCAGCTTTAATCTTACAACGACATATAGTTGTAGGCCGTTGTCGACGCTTAAAGGTGATGCGAATGAAAAACTTACTTTTCTTTTGGCAACTCGCAGCGGTAAGACACTACATTCGAATTCCAGTGAGTAAAAATCACTTTGATATCACTACATCACTTATGGCTAATACTATGAAGATGACGTCACTAGTTTCATTCTGTATCATAGATGTTTTATTAGTAGTAGAAAAAAATAGTTTGAGAAGCGTACGATCCTGTATAGAGGCCACTTTCACAGTTAACCAAATAATAGGAAAATGACGGACTTATAACATCGAAACTCATGTAGCTTTTCTTTATTACAAGAAAGCATTGAATTGTGTAAACATAGAAAAATTGTGGGAAGTCATGACTCAATTATAATATCCGAATCACGTAATTTCAGTATCAAAATGTATCTATAAAGGCGCAGATATCAGCGTATATGTCGGAAACGTAGGGCGTAGTAAAAAGATTCACATAAACCAAGGTGTAACGCAGAGTTGTAGCTTGTCTCCTATTTTGTTTACAGTTTGTGTAGACGACGTGCTTAGAGAATGGAAGCATAAAATTAACGGAGACATTTGTATTGATCCAAATTTTATGCTTAAGACAATGCTATTCGCTGATCATCAGCTTATTATAAGTAAAACTTATGACGAGCTTCGATTAGCAATGTATGTTACGGAATTCATGCGAGAATTATGGTTTTTACAGTTACATAAACAAAACATAAACAGTGGTATTCAAAGGTAAATATAGTATTAGAACTAAAGTTTTAATCAGTCACACTATACTACTCTTAGATGAAGTCATGGGTTTCAATTACTATGGAACATCTATCAATTACAAATACGAAAAGGATTTTAAAAACAAAGTATCCTAATTCTAAGGAACATGTGGTAAGATAAAGGAAGCCTGAAAACTAAATTCAATGAGGAAACACGAATGAAATGTTACAAAGTAATGGCTGTGCCTAATTTTTTCTACGTACAGAAACATGGACGTCGATTAAAGCTGCTACAAATCATGATACTGGCTGCCGAAATGACACTTTTAAGGCTAGCAAAAAGATGTACCGTTTCAGTCTAAACTGATAATTAAAACATGAGGGAAGATCTAAGAATGAACTGTTCCGAAGAAAAAAGTGTTAACTATAGAAATGATTGGAGAAAGCATCTTGACAGAATGTCGAAGGAGACTATTCCAAGAACAGTGTTGTATTAAGGGCATGAGGGATCTAGATATCTGGGAATATCAATATATTCCGAAGTAAGAGTGATTTCAGGTGTGCCGCAGGGAAGTGTCGTAGGACCGTTGCTATTCACAATATACATAAATGACCTTGTGGATGACATCGGAAGTTCACTGAGGCTTTTTGCGGAAGATGCTTTGGTATATCGAGAGGTTGTAACAATGGAAAATTGTACTGAAATGCAGGAGGATCTGCAGCGAATACATAGAAAGAAAGATCCCTTATCATTTAGCTACAATATAGCAGGTCAGCAACTGGAAGCAGTTAATTCCATAAATTATCTGGGAGTACGCATTAGGAATAATTTAAAATGGAATGAAGGTGATCGTCGGTAAAGCAGATGCCAGACTGAGATTCACTGGAACAATCCCAGGGAAATGCAATACGAAAACAAAGGAAGTGGTTTCAGTACGCTTGTTCGCCCACTGCTTGAATACTGCTCAGCAGTGTGGGATCCGTACCAGATAGGGTTGATAGAAGAGATAGAGAAGATCCAACGGAGAGCAGTGCGCTTCGTTACAGGATCATTTAGTAATCACTAAAGCGTTACGGAGATGATAGATAAACTCCAATGGAAGACTCTGCAGGAGAGACGCTCAGTAGCTCGGTACGGGCTTTTGTTGAAGCTTCGAGAACATACCTTCACCGAGAAGTCAAGCAGTATTTTGCTCCCTCCTACGTATATCTCGCGAAGAGACCATGAGGATAAAATCAGAGAGATTAGAGCCCACACAGAGGCATACCGACAATCCTTTTTTCCACGAACAATACGAGACTGGAATAGAAGGGAGAACCGATAGAGGTACTCAAGGTACCCTCCGCCACACACCGTCAGGTGGCTTGCGGAGTATGGATGTAGATGTAGATGTAGAAATATTGCGTAATCCATGGAGTGTAGAAGAAAAGAAGAAGAACCTGCGGGAACTAGATACACAAGAAGGTCAAGGAGCTGATGGTCAGTTTTTAAAGCCGGTACAGTAAACATTGCCTAATCGTTATAGTGTAGAGGAAGAAGAAGAAGATACTTGTCGATTGCGTGGTTCTCTTCCACTGATGATCGATGCCCACGCTGCTGATGTCGTGTAGTGGAGAGGACGTTGAACGCTCATCTTTTTCCCTTCTGTTTTTTCAATTCTTTCAGCCTGCCCTTGTGGCCGAGCGGTTCTACGCTCTACAGTCTGGAACCGCGCGACCGCTTCGGTCGCAGGTTCGAATCCTGCCTCGAGCACGGATGTGTGTGATGTCCTTAGGTTAGTTAGGTTTAATTAGTTCTGAGTTGTAGGGGCTGATGACCTCAGATGTTAAGTCCCATAGTGGTCAGAGTCATTTGAACCATTTTTCTCAAATCTGTCAGATAAACTCTGTCCCGAAACTAATTGTCAGACCCCTACACTGGATATCGCCAGTGAATTGGATCCAAGACGTTTGAATTTCTGCTTTTGTGAGACGCTCTTTTTCTCTCAGCTTCGATGTGGTGGGAAGGAGCAGAGAAGCAAAATTATAAGATTTGGAGGGGAGGTACATCGGCATATCCCGCTTCTACCTGAGGGCAGGAGTCATCGAGAACACGTGCGTTCGTCACTTCCGCGGCGGCAGCAAATGTCGAAAGCAAAACAGTGTTGTATTAAGGGCATGAGGGAACTAGATATCTGGGAAGATCAAGGAACCGATGGCCAGTTTTTGAAGCTGGGACAGTAGACATTGCTTAATCCATGGAGTGTATAACAAAAAGAGTAAGAGCTTGAGGGAAATAGGTATCCAGGAAGATCAAGGAACCGATAGTCAGGTTTTGAAGCAGGGACAGTAAATGCTCCCTAATCCATGGAGTGTAGAAGAAGAAGAACCTGAGGGAACTAGGTATCCAAGAAGATCAAGGAACCGATGGTCAGTTTTTGAAGCAGGGACAGTAAATACTGCCTAATACATGGAGTGTAGAAGAAGACGAAGAACCTGAGGGAACTAGGTATCCAAGAAGGTCAAGGAGCTGATGGTCAGGTTTTGAAGCCGGTACAGTCAACACTGCCTAATCCTTGGAGTGTAGAGGAATAAGAAGAAGAATAAGAAGATACTTGTCGATTGCGTGGTTCTCTTCCACTGATGATCGAGTCCCAGGCTGCTGATGTCGTGTAATGGAGAGAACATTGAGCGCTCATCTTCTTCCCTTCTGTTTTTATAATCCGTCAGATAAACTCTATCCCGAAACAAATTGTCAAACTACTACACTGGTTATCACCGGTGAATTGGACCCAAGGCGTTTGAATTTCTTCTTTTGTGAGACGTTCTTTCTCTCTGAGCTGCGATCTAATGGGATGGCGCAGAGACACAAAATTCCAAGATTTCGAGAGGAGGTACATCGGCATATCCCGCTTCTACCTGAGGGCAGGAGTCATCGAGAACACGTGCGTTCGTCACTTCCGCGGCGGCGGCAGCAAGTGTCGGAAGCAAAACGGAGACAGTATAAAGGGCGGTGCCTGTGCTGTGGCTGTGGTTAAGCGAGCCGCGACCGAAAAATAAAAAAAAAAAGAGGGACGAAGCGAGTCGAGTATCGCGCAGTAAATCGGGCGGAGCCGCCATCTGACGGAGAGTCACAGCAGCAATTAAAACTCGGCGCCGTGCTGTCCCCGATCCGCGGCTCTCACTTTAACCGTGTCACCTTGTCAGCAATTCCATCACCAGACAGAGAGAAAAAGGCAAAAGGGGGCGGATGGGGGGCGGGGGGCTGTGCTGAAAAACGAATGAGCGAAAGCGAAAAGCGGGCGTGCAGCACTGAATGAAGCAAAAAGTGTGGGTGGTGAAGGGTGGGCGGAGGGGGAAGAGGAGGTCGACGAATATATATCGCGAGCACCGCGAACAAAACGGGCAGCGCGGCGACTGCGGTCATTGAGGTCGACGTCGAACGAGAGGGCGGATCGCGAACCGCACTGTCACGTTTCATTCCACCGACAGAGGAATTAAAAAAAAAGGGGAGAACAGGGAGACAGTAAAGTAGCAGCAGCGCGTGTATTGCCTAGGCGTCACACACTCCGAACCGAGAGGCGGGAATAAAAACAGGCGACAGTGGCGATACGGGATTCAGGAGGAGTGGTTGGGGTGGGGTAGAAAAAAGAGAAAAGTGGGACGAGGGAGTATCTGCGGGGAGGAGGAGAGCTCTGATGGCCGTTGAGGCAGAAACGGGCCTCTGGTAACAACAACAACCTGTTAGAGGGACCTGGCTGTGTCGGCGCCCATCGGTTTCGCGGCAGGAGTGAGGAGGGAGGGAGGTGATTCGACGTTCCGCGCTGGGATAACAGAGGTGGCCGCAGAAGCAAATCCAATCCCTGGCCCCAATTAATTAACGAGCCGAGCGTGTGTTCGGTCGGGGGACGGGGATGGCTGTGCGCCGCACGCACAATGTACGCTAATCATCACACGTGTCGGTGACCGCCCCGTGTCTCCCCAACAGGGTGCTCTCTGCGTTCGCACCTCTCTCTCTGCTCTTCATCTTTCTCTCTCTGTCTCTATCTCTCTCTCGTCCGCACTGCCATTTTCTCTTTCCTTCACTTTCTCTCAATTTGGCTTGCACTGCGCACGAATATGCGACAGCCCGATGCTTTTTTCTCTGCACTCCGTATCGGTGACATGTGGCCGGACATAAATAACGCCTGCGATAAAATGTTCGTTGGACTCAGGGCTATTGGCGGCTGTATGGGGAAAAGATGCTGTCGTCAAGAACGAGGCGAAAACGTCTTAGTAACCAAATTTTGTAAAAGTGATCTTTTGGATAGGAAAAGGTTAGTGGGGGAAGGGGAGAGGAATGCAGGGTGATGGTGTTGCCTCCGTCAGTGGACGTACGGTACCAACTGTAGGCCTTTATTATTGGTACAGCTAGGAGACTACCACATTCGAAAAGTCTCACACTGATGTACGTGACGGGCATTACATCCGAATGGTATTAACGTGTAATCATTTAATACCCATTATGTATTAACATCTCAAGAGTTTCATGGTGCAAACCTTCCCACTTTAGTCATTGTACGACTCAATAACAGGAGACAGTTAGCATGGGGGCAAGATATTCAGTTCTGACTTAGAAGAGCAGCTGAACGGAATGGGCAGTGTCTTAAAAGGAGGGTATAAGATGAACATCAACAAAAGCAAAACGAGAATAATGGAATGTAGTCGAATTAACTCAGGTGACGCTGAGGGAATTAGATTAGGAAATGAGACCCTTAAAGTAGTAAAGGAGTTTTGCTATTTGGAGAGCAAAATAACTGATGATGGTCGAAGTAGAGAGGATATAAAATGTAGAATGGCAATAGCAAGGAAAGCGTTTCTGAAGAAAAATTTGTTAACATCGAGTATAGATTTAAATGTCAGGAAGTCGTTTCTGAAAGTATTTGTATGGAGTGGACGATAAATAGTTTAGACAAGAAGAGAATAGAAGCATTCGAAATGTGGTGCTGCAGAAGAATGCTGAAGATTAGATGGCTAGATCACATAACTAATGCGGAGTTATTGAATAGAATTGGGGAGAAGAGCAGCTTGTGGCACAACTTGACTAGAAGAAGGGATCGGTTGGTAGGACATGTTCTGAGACATCGAGGGATCACCAACTTAGTATTGGAGATTAGTGTGGAGCGTAAAAATCGTAGAGGGAGACCAAAAGATGAATACACTAGCAGATTCAGAAGGCTGTAGGCTGCAGTAGGTACTGGGAGATGAAGAAGCTTGCACATGATAGAGTAGCATGGAGAGCTGCATCAAACCAGTCTCAGGATTGAAGACCACAACAACAACGACTCAATAACAGGAGACAGTTAGCATGGGGACAAGATATTCAGTTTTCCTTTAAGAAAGGAAAGGATCCCAGAGAGGCAGTTCTGACGTTGCCCTAGATAATGGTCGAAAGACTGAAGAAAAATCGACTTGGAAAATGCTTTTGACAATGTATGATGGTGGAAGATGAATGAAATTCTTAGAAAAATAGGACTAAACTAGAGGGAAACACGGGGGAACGTGCAAGAACCAAAGGGAAACAATAAGACTGCAAGATCAAGAAGGAAGTAATGGGATTAGAAAGGATGTAAGAGACGTACGCAGCCTTTCGGCTCTAGTGGTCGATATATGTATGGAAGATCTAATGACAGAAATAAAAGAAAGGTCAAACAGTGGGATTAAAATTCACGGTGAAAGGATATCAGTGATAAGATTCTCTACTGACATTACCATCCCCAGTAAAAGTAAAACAGAGTAACAGGATCTTTTGAACAGAATGAGCAGTCTAATGAATACAGAAAATGGATTGGCAGTGACCCGTAAAATGAGAAAATTAGTTAGAAGTTGTGGTGTCACCGCCAGACACCACACTTGCTAGGTGGTAGCCTTTAAATCGGCCGCGGTCCGGTAGTATACGTCGGACCCGCGTGTCGCCACTATCAGTGATTGCAGACCGAGCGCCGCCACACGGCAGGTCTAGAGAGACGTCCTAGCACTCGCCCCAGTTGTACAGCCGACTTTGCTAGCGATGGTTCACTGACAAATTACGCTCTCATTTGCCGAGACGATAGTTAGCATAACCTTCAGCTACGTCATTTGCTACGACCTAGCAAGGCACCATTATCATTTGCTATTTACTTTGTGATGCATGTACCGTCAGACCGATGTTCGCCAATTATGGATTAAAGTTAAGTATTCCAGAAGCTACGTACCTTTTTTGCTAGTCTCTATTCCTTTAACTGTTCCAGACCTCACGCCAGCCTGCGTGAGCTTAAACGCGTGCCTTTAGGCTTCCTCCTCCTACTGGCTTGGATGTCTTGCCAAGCCACAACAGAAGTAACAGAAATAAGAATTAATAAGGTAATAATCTTACTAGCTAGGCTCAAAAGTTAAATAGCCATCTTCAGATTATCAGTATATGTAGACGATTATGCCACTCTATGTTGTGCACTGTTATTTAATCTTCGGCTTATTTGGGAATACGAGTTATCATGTTCCCAAATATGACCATGACGAAATGACAGTACACTACATAGATTGGCACAATGGTCTAATGTATGTAGATGACCTGAAGAGTCCTTATATGTTCACGGCTAAGTGACAGTACACTACACAGGGTGGCACAATGGTCTACGTGTGTAGCTGACTGAAGATGGCAAGTTAATATGTACATTACGATCTGGGCAAATAAGCCTCTCCAGTAAGAGGTCGCTTTCCTGCTCACAGTGTCAGGAACCAAGAAACGAGAATAGTAAAAACCTTAACGTCAAAATTAGCAGTCACATGTAGATGAAGCTAAGGAACTGTGCCACCTTCGAAGCAGAAAAACCAAACCGGACGAAGCAAGGAGGGAGTAAAGAGCAAATTAGCGTAGCCAAAGAAGGGATTTCTAGCCAAGAGCCCTACTGGTAACAAACATAGGATTTAATTTCAGGTTGAATTTTCTGAGAATGTACGTTTGAACCAGTGCATTGTATGGTACTGAAACATGAACTGTGGATACACGAGAACAGAACAGAATAGAAGTTCGTCAGATGTTTCGCTACAGAAGGATGTTGAAAATAAGGTAACTGGTAGGGAATGTGGAGGTTCTTCGCAGAATCGGCGAGGAAAGGAACATATTAAAAATACTGACATGAAAAGGTTTAGGATGATAGGGCCTGCTGTATGGGATAAAGGAATGACATGCATGGTAGTAGAGGGAACTGTAGAAGGCAGAAACTGTAGGGGAAAGCTCCTATTAGAATACATCCAACAATTAATTGAGGAATAAATTCTTCTCTCTTTTCAGGCCGCGTCAAATCGAAGTGACACGGACTGAAAGCAGAATAGAATTATTCTGGCATCCCACCGCAATAGAATTCCTAAGGCAAATAACTAAGGACAAAAAAAGTACTCGCACAACTGCTATTGCCGAGGTGACATGTAGACGTACTTCTGGAACGTTTGGACGAATTATAATGAAACTAAAAAAATCTTGAAATACTGCCTGGAAAAAAATATGCGTCATTAGGTCGCGATGTGAAGAATGTTTCATATAGTAAACAGCAAAACAAATGTCTTTGGGCTCGAATATACACATATGTCTTACTGTCCGGAAAAATATGCTTTTGACCAGGACTTCCTTACCATTACTAGTTTGGGGTAGAGGGTAAGACAGGGAATAAGTGAAATGCGAGCATAATCCCCACTGGCAATTTCATTATACCTGTTCGGGGTGAACTGACAGTATACAGACGCCTTTTGTGTAGATTAATATTACAATGAGTTTGTCAGAGATTTTACTATATCATTTGTAAATGGCATTTCTAAATTTAAAACGTATTAATAATCTCTTTGCTACACATGCGAGAGAGGTCACCGCTTTTCTATATAACAGTTACAGGTTCTATGGTTCAGTACTTCAAAGAATAACTATCACAATATAAACTGAAAGCGCTTTGTTCAGACCTACGTGGCTTCGAGGGTTTTTATTCATTACTTTTCACCATCTTTGCAGCTCTGGCAGTAAATTCTGTTAGCGAAAACCACCGAGTTCAACCTTTTCCCGATCTACGTCAAACTGGAGGTCACACATAACTAGACTGGCGAGTGAGCTCAAAGGACCGATGAGCGAGGGCAGTGTCTTTGACCTTGAGGGCAATGTCTTAGGCCTTCTATTAAACAACGTCCGTCGCTTGTGGTTTCGCGATAGCGTTTCGCTTCCTGAGCAGGGGGTCCCGGATTACATTCCAGTTGGGGTCTGGGATTTTCAGCTGCCTTGAGATGAATGGGTGTTGAGTCGTCTTCATCATCATCATTCATCCCCATTACCGTCGGAGGAAGGCAATGGCAAACAACCTCCACTAGTGTAACACCATAGCTTTAATGCTCTATGATTTATTTTGCCTTTTTGTTTTATTTAATGTTACATCGTTGAGTTTCTCTAAATGTTGTTGGATTGAGTCGATTAAATTCTTTGTCTCATTTGGAGGGAACAATAATTTTGTTTAAATAATTTTTTGTAGAAATACCAATATGTGCAAATGTTCTGTTTTAATTAATATGTTTGGCTGTTGTTATGTAATTGCTGATCCACACTTAGGGTTCTTAGTTATTTTGTATGTAAAAGGTGTTGTAGTTCCCCTCGGGAACGGAAGCATGCAGCGCCCGCAAATTATGGTTGGCCTAGGTAGAAAAGGTGGAATTGAGAGTCAGTCGGGGACGAGCTACCAAACTGTCAACTGCTCATGTAAAAGTTGTGTCTTGTGTTGGTGCCGAGAGAGGCTTTCCGTGCCGCTTTCGAATGCCTCGGATGGATGGATAAAGAGCTGGAACTATTCTGGAATTGGTACCTATCATCGCCACCAAGAAATGACAGGGTCCAGCATTTCCGCCTGCAAATCCACCCACCGACATCCACTCGCCACCACGTTGCTCAATCAATGAAAAAAGGAACCAAGGAATTGTAAATATGTAAAGTGAAGGATCAGCTCATTGCATGTTTTAGTTTGCGCAAATATAAGGTAACGTATACTCGAACTCATATACCTACCTTGATTTTTCATCCCTAGTCACACAACCTCTTAGGGTCCTTCCCATGTCAAAAATGCTTGCCCAGTGTCCATATTATGAAAATAGGAAAGACCAGTGTTTACTAATTAATGCCATTTGAGGATAGTAAGAAGAAACAAAGCTAAAGTTAATGTAGCAAGACTGAGTAATGTAGTAAATGATGCTTGCTGAAAATAATTTTTCTATTAAAACTGCTTATTAATATTTTGTTGCCATCTTGTAAAGTGAATGTTCTCAAAACTGTGGCTTATAGAGTTCTGCAAATTAAATTATCACAGTGCAGTTTGTTGAAAAAATCTTACAAATATCTCAATTTTGTGTTTCATTGCAGTAAAAGTTCAGAACTGCAACTGTTGAGAGTTATTTGTTCATGCTTGCTAAGTACTTGTTTCTCTAGCGTATTGAAAGTGTGTTTAGTTTGCTCTGCTACAGTGGTCAAGATTAAGGCCCCCCACTCCATTGAAAGTAGTTCAAATGCACAAAGTTACTTAACTAAAGCAAGTTTCAATTACTCTTGCTATTCAAGTGCAATTCTGTACAAAATTGGATTCATCTTGTGCATTAAAAGTGCGGTGTAACAGGATCAAGAGTTTGTGTATTGTGCTCATGCTGGATAACGATTAATAGAAAGACCACTATCTATAAAAACAACAGTTTCTTTATTTAAAAGACAGTGAGAAATAATCTGTTAGTGAATTCCATTTAATTTTCCTTCTAAGTAGAATGCCGTTAAGTAGTGAGAGACTTAATCTATACACAATAACTAATTTTTCTGTAAACTATATCCATATTTCATGTCAGATAGGAATATGTTTGAAATGTAATATTGAACCTATGTCCAATTTACGATTCTACAGTGAGTATTAATAGAAACATTATTGAGATCATTCAGTTTGACTTAGTCCATCTTTTTTCTTCAACACGGATGTTACTCATTCTTATGCCTAATTAGGCTGGCGACCGTTTTCTTTATTATTATTTGGACACTGTGGATAAGTAAATTATTGTTTGTTACTGTTTGAATATTTACATAATTCTGACTTTCACTTCTGATAAGCCACCTCCGTTAGGTACAACACGGTCAACATAACAGAGAGTAACACTGCTCTGTTGCTTTGAACCATAATTGCTTTATCAAGATAGTTTTATTTCACGGCCTGCCTTCAACTTTAAGGTTATGGTATAGCAGTAGTAGACGGTAGTGTTATACTAGGACCTCGCCCAGTACAGCGGTGCGGGACTCCCGCATCGTTCCCCTACGCTCTGTGAAGGTGTATGGGACAGCATCATCATCATAATTAAATAAAGCACCCGAACTTATTGAACATGTGATGAATAGAGAATAGCGATCAAAAATACTGTTATAGCGTCAGTGTCTATGGACATTACATAACTATTGAAATAAGGTAGGAAAATACACTCCTGGAAATGGAAAAAAGAACACATTGACACCGGTGTGTCAGACCCACCATACTTGCTCCGGACACTGCGAGAGGGCTGTACAAGCAATGATCACACGCACGGCACAGCGGACATACCAGGAACCGCGGTGTTGGCCGTCGAATGGCGCTAGCTGCGCAGCATTTGTGCACCGCCGCCGTCAGTGTCAGCCAGTTTGCCGTGGCATACGGAGCTCCAGCGCAGTCTTTAACACTGGTAGCATGCCGCGACAGCGTGGACGTGAACCGTATGTGCAGTTGACGGACTTTGAGCGAGGGCGTATAGTGGGCATGCGGGAGGCCAGGTGGACGTACCGCCGAATTGCTCAACACGTGGGGCGTGAGGTCTCCACAGTACATCGATGTTGTCGCCAGTGGTCGGCGGAAGGTGCACGTGCCCGTCGACCTGGGACCGGACCGCAGCGACGCACGGATGCACGCCAAGACCGTAGGATCCTACGCAGCGCCGTAGGGGACCGCACCACCACTTCCCAGCAAATTAGGGACACTGTTGCTCCTGGGGTATCGGCGAGGACCATTCGCAACCGTCTCCATGAAGCTGGGCTACGGTCCCGCACACCGTTAGGCCGTCTTCCGCTCACGCCCCAACATCGTGCAGCCCGCCTCCAGTGGTGTCGCGACAGGCGTGAATGGAGGGACGAATGGAGACGTGTCGTCTTCAGCGATGAGAGTCGCTTCTGCCTTGGTGCCAATGATGGTCGTATGCGTGTTTGGTGCCGTGCAGGTGAGCGCCACAATCAGGACTGCATACGACCGAGGCACACAGGGCCAACACCCGGCATCATGGTGTGGGGAGCGATCTCCTACACTGGCCGTACACCACTGGTGATCGTCGAGGGGACACTGAATAGTGCACGGTATATCCAAACCGTCATCGAACCCATCGTTCTACCATTCCTAGACCGGCAAGGGAACTTGCTGTTCCAACAGGACAATGCACGTCGGCATGTATCCCGTGCCGCCCAACGTGCTCTAGAAGGTGTAAGTCAACTACCCTGGCCAGCAAGATCTCCGGATCTGTCACCCATTGAGCATGTTTGGGACTGGATGAAGCGACGTCTCACGCGGTCTGCACGTCCAGCACGAACGCTGGTCCAACTGAGGCGCCAGGTGGAAATGGCATGGCAAGCCGTTCCACAGGACTACATCCAGCATCTCTACGATCGTCTCCATGGGAGAATAGCAGCCTGCATTGCTGCGAAAGGTGGATATACACTGTACTAGTGCCGACATTGTGCATGCTCTGTTGCCTGTGTCTATGTGCCTGTGGTTCTGTCAGTGTGATCATGTGATGTATCTGACCCCAGGAATGTGTCAATAAAGTTTCCCCCTCTTGGGACAATGAATTCACGGTGTTCTTATTTCAATTTCCAGGAGTGTATTTTTGGTTAGCAAGAGTGTTAGGATACATATTACAGAGAAAGTACATATCCTGTACCCAATAATCAGCTTTCATGACGAACATGAGGGTCATAAATAGGTAATACTCAAGAGAGTTATATAATATACGTTAGACACTTATGTATCGAACAAGGCTGTGAGGGATAGAAATGACCCACCATGGTCCAACAGCTGTTTTACAAAATTGCTGCGAAATTAAGCAAAGTCAAAGAGTAGTACACAAATGCTAAATGAAGCCAAAACGAGCGTAAGGATGGCAATGAGAAGCATTCGGCTAATTGGAATGTAAAGTATTGCCGAACTATCTAATAAAAAATCTTATGAAGGTTTGATCCTACGTAAACTCAGTGATTAGGTCATACAGGGTGTCCAGAAGAGGACTTCCTGATTTCAAAATTAAATATCTCGAAAACAAAGATCGATAGAGGAATGCAGTAAACGGTATGTTTATTGCGAAAGCTGTGAGAAGTTTATACAGCAGTTTGAAATAATAGTTACAAAAGTTGCTAACAGATGGCGCTGTACGCTCTACAGCTCATATCAGCATACATAAGTAAAATAATCGTATGAAAACAATCTTTGCAAACAATCACATCACCATTGGCACTACAGAGGTGGCGCAAACGAAGAATGAAATTCGCCATCACATTTCGTAGTGTCTCAACCGAAATGGATTCGCATGCCACAGAGATCGCCGATTCAAGCTCGTCCAGCGTGGCGGGATGCTTCGGGTAGACCATGTCTTTCACTGTGCCCCACAAAAAAAAGTCACAATGAGTCAATTCCGGCGAATATGGAGGCCAATCCATGCCTGCACCAGTAAATTTGAGATATTCCAAAGCAATGACTCGATTCCCGACGTATTCCTCAAGAAAGCGAAACACTTGTTCGGTCCGATGTGGTCGGGCTCCATCTTGCATAAACCATTCAGTACCTGGTCGATCCTCTAACGCTTGCTGTGTGGCGACAAATTGTTCCAAAATTGCAACGTAACGTGCACCAGTCACCGTTTCTCGAATGAAAAAAGGGCCAATAATGCCTCTGCTGCATACTGCAGCCCACACAGTAACTTTAGGAGAATACAGGGGTTTCGCTTCACACCAATATGGCTTTTCGGAACCCCAAAATAGCCAGTTCTGCTTATTCACGTATCCATTCAGGAGGAAGTGTGCTTCATCTGTAAACCAGATGCAGCCAACATCAAATCCTTGACTATCAATCATTGTGAGCATCTGATTAGCAAAGGCAACCCTTTGTTGCACAGCTCGTACGGGTATGGCCTGGTGCGTTTGAATTTTAAATGAAAACATGTGTAGGCTCTTTCTCAGTATTTTCTGCGTGCTGGAACGCTTCAAACCAGTCTCGGATGCAATTCTACGGACGGATGACATTGGTTTTCACTGAATAGTTCCAGAAACTGTGGCGATATTTTCAGGCATAACTGCGGTTTGCCTGCGGCCAACATGCCCCACTAGATCATCAGTTACGCTGCCTGTTCGTTGAAATTTTGCGAAGAGCGTACGAATGGTTTTCGCATCGGGTCCTTTTGGAACATTAAATCGTGCTTGAAAACTTCGCCTTGTTGCCGTAGGACTCTCTTCTAACCTGTGGTACTCTAGCACCAGAAAAACGCGTTGTTCAATGGAGTAGATGGTTTTAATCTCTTCCTTTGGTACGCTAACCTCCTTTCACGTTTCAATAGTGGAACTGATCGCTCAGGTCTTCGGATCACTATTTATACTAGGCATTACGTATGGCGATTACAGCGCCATCTGTTAGCAGCTTTTGTAACTATTATTTCAAACTGCTGTATAAACGTCTTACAGCTTTCACAATAAACATACCGTTTACTGCATTCCTCTATCGATCTTTGTTTTCGAGATATTTAATTTTGAAATCAGGGAGTCCTTTTCTGGACACCCTGTATAAAGTATTCGATCCTCCAAATTGTTTTATCGCGCAAGATCGTAATATTGCCGCTCCTTCCAAAGATCTCACAAACGCCGAAATAGCAGATACTGTGCTAAGCGGTCACGTAACAGAAAGGTAAAGGTTGAGCGTACGGGGCAAGCCTGCGACCGCGCCGAAGGCGTAAGTACAGGTAGGGGGCAGTGCTTCTTTGCCGCTGCACCAAGAGGGGAGGGACCCGGCAAGAGTAAAGAGTGGAATAATTTTTGTTTAATGAGCATGAATTTTGATCACAGAGACAGGAATACAATCAAGTAGCTTCACAAGAATCAGATACCAGTTGTGAAAATAAAAGATAGTGACACAAAATTTTCAAATCAATAGGGGTGATACGTGTTACAAACCGGACACAATAGGAAGGACCAGGCCCCTCTGCTTTTTTCTTTTATCACTCGTTTATGACATCAGAGAAATACACATTTTAAGACAAAATTTAACTACATGTAATATTGCTCCCAGTAAAGGTTAACATAAGCATTGACAAAACTTCGTTCTCTTGAGGGTTTCTGCTGGCCCATATTTTAAGGTTTATGTCAATTTAGCTCAAACACGTAGCTAGTGATTGAATCACGACACAGACATTTTAACAATTTCGGCAACAAATAAATAGCGTGAATTTGTACTCACAGTTACCAACTAATCAACAGCCTTGCCACGGAGTAGTATGCCATTTGTAACGAATTAGCAATACCCAGCAACTAGGGGAGTTAATACCAACAGTCTTTAAATGTCATGCTCCCCATTAAATAAACAAACTTACAGTAATTAAATGAATAACAAATCAAACACACTATGCTCCACTCAAACTTTTCAGTGGAAGCCAAGCCAAAATGAAGATTCCATTAACTAACACTGAAGTCACACTAAAGCTCATCTCTGTGTTCCCAGTCACACATGGGACAAACTTATATAAGACAAGATTTTGAAGGGAGCACATCAGTAAAACCGGTAGTGGAGCCAACTTGTTCCACTGAAAGTTAAGGAGTAGACCGGGGCACAAGGTGGTATCTATGAGGTTGCCTTTGTGCTATATTGCGCTCCAAAATATTAACTCAATTGGCCAATTCAAAATTAAGTACACATAAACCAGCATTAATTAACACCAGGTCGCTCGAAGGGATGACAACACTTAATTGAAAAGACGAATGCCGGAGGCGGCAGTAACATCAAACGCCTTCCCCGAGTTTTAACCAGGAGTCACTTCCCACTATACCAGTAAACATTTAGCGAATCACAAGGAAGGAACCACAAAGAGAAAAATCAAATAAAACCCCCAAAAGGTTATAAAGGACAGGGAACCCGAACTATTTAAATTTAAAAGAATTAGCTCTCCCCAAAGGCAGTGTAAATGCTAAGGCCACACTTAAGAGGCCACCAAAATTGGTTTCAGAAGTCTTATACATTTGCTCCTTTTCTTTAAAAGAAACACAAGGCTGCTTAACTTCTGCTGGACGTCCGGTATGGCTCGTGTACGATACACCAGGCAGCAACCTAAGCTAGGTGGTCGCAAGGCACGGCGAGCTAAATCAGGAGAGCAGACAGGCAGGCAGCCAACACATATCCTCCATCCTGAACCGGCAGACCGTGTACAACCAACTCCACATATACGTGGTTGCTTCCCACCTCGTACCTCGTGGCGTCTCAGCAGGTAGCCCGAGCAAACGTCAACTGCCCCCGCCCCGCGAAGGCGGAAAACAACAAAGTAAGCAAAGACAAGAAACATCGAAGGATCGGTAATGGACATCGAAGAGAGTGGCGCGCCAGTAACGAGCGTCACGGCTCAAGGGGAATACAGCCTTTCCCTATTACTCTTCGCAGTATACAGGGTGCACTAGAAATGTAGCGACAAACTTCTAGCAGAGGTTGTCCACATAATAAGAACTGAGAATTGCATAGCAACATATGGCCGCAAATATCAGGAGAATATGGCAGCAGAGGTCGAATATCGGAAAGGAAACAAGAGAGCGATTTATTTAAAACATTTTTTGGGCATAACGAGTACACATGGTGTCCGACACGAATACATCCCTAATGTTACAACAGATGCTCGAAGTCTGCACCATCAGAAGCCATGCATGTCTGACACCATCGGAGCAGCAACTGCCGGACACACTCAAACACATCGCGGGCTCCTTTCACAGAAGCAGTTGCGCACACGGTTCTGGCGACGAGATCCGTTTCAGACTCGACGGGCTAGCGACAGGTGGGACATTACACGACTGCCCACAGAAAGAAATCGAGACGATATGAAACCGGTGAGTGTGGGGGCGAGGGAACCGGTCCACTACACCCAGTCCATCGATGTGTGAATGACCAGTTCATATGCCCTCGAACGGCCTGTCCAAAACGAGCAGGCGTCCCATCATGGCGGAACGACATGCTGCGCTTCAAATTTTCTGGAACATCTTCAAGCATACGGCGTTTGCCTCCAGTACTCTCGCGCACAGACCCACCTAACCGCGGACTGCGGCGTTGATGTCCATGGGTTGCTACGCAATTCTTGATCCTTATGATGTGCCCCACCTCCCCTTGCACTTTTCTGCAAGCCAGCCGGTGTGGCCGTGCGGTTCTAGGCGCTTCAGTTTGGAACCGCGCGACCGCTACGGTCGCAGGTTCGAATCCTGCCTCGGGCATGGATGTGTGTGATGTCCTTAGGTTAGTTAGGTTTAAGTAGTTCTAAGTTCTAGGGGACTGATGACCACAGATGTTAAGTCCCATAGTGCTCAGAGCCATTTGAACCATTTTGAACGTATTTTGAAGGAACAATACATGGGGAGAACATGAAAACGCTTGGACTTGCACATGACGTACAGTGTCAGCCGCATCTGTAAACAGTGTCCAAAACGTCATAGGAATCATGAATAAGATATTCGTATTTTCAGAAAGCTATAACATAAAAGTAAATAGGAAGAAATCCGAAATTCTTGTATGTAATAAAGTTACAATACCACCAAAACTACGTCTAGGTTGACGGAATCTGAAGCAGCTTACCAGCTATTAGTACTTGAGTAGCAGAATAATAGTTGTGCTATTGATAAATCATGCGAGGAGATTAATTGTAGAATTCCACAACGTAAAACAGATTTGAAAAAGAAGACGTTACGAACATCGGGAAATATTACTTTGAAGATCAGGGTTATATACACACAGATCGGCTTGCTGAGCTAGTTCGAGGTGTAACTGCTCTTTGAGTCATTGAAGTCTTTGACCATGTCTCCAGCATTGGAAGACGGAGCGTTAGTCGTAGAATTATGCCTTGGACCACGACCTTGTAACCAAAAAACAAATGTCAGCAGTTACACTAACGCCGACCACGAAACCTTGCGCTCTGTACGTGCAGTTTGTTTCATGCAGTGTCCTGCATGTCTAGGAGCAATGTAGAATAGGGAAGCGACAACCGAAAAGACTTCTAGGCATGACGTTCGAGAAGTGTCCAAAAATCTCGCTGATAGAGGAAATGAGCAATGAAGATGGCTTAAACTACCAACGAACTGAGGGACAGCAGGTTGGACGCCTATACAAATATTGTCCGTCTATTACGAAATTAACAGAAAGAAAAGAACCTTAGAAAAATGCACGGGGGAGACAAAGACCTCCGTACGACGCGCAGATAAAACAAGATTTGAAATTGAAAACATACTCTTAACTGAAGGAACTTGCGGAAAATAAGCAGAAATTAAGAATGAGACTTAGTTAATAAGAGTTTATTCCCTATTTAGATGCTCATCCAAGATTAAAAAGAGATCCTTATTGTTTTCTGATGAGTTGGTACTATCAGTTGTTGAAGGAACTATTTCTCGAAAGTGCCCGCTAATCTACTTTCGGTGTGATAGGAGGACGACTTTCGACTAATAAGGGTTTCGTTTACGATTCAGGACATTTTTCCATCGTGGTATTCAGTCAGAGTCGTCTTTCATACAACATACGGCAGCAGTGATGTTCTTAGGTCTGGCGTTAGACAGAACTGGAAGTCGACAGTGAGACGGATGATAGTGAGAAGAATGAATCCCATACTTAGACCTTTAATCTTCTATGGACTGAATTAGTAAGCAACAAATACAAAAAAAGTATAAGAGCCAGAATCGTCTTACTTAAAGTTCAGAAGAAAAGTATTTCCACAAAAAATACATATTAACCACGTTTATGTAATATATTTTGAATAGTTACATATTTGTAATATAGATATTTAAGGATACAAATGAATTAAATATTAGCGCCCCAATTATTACAGGTACACTTTTGTGGGATATGATTTACACACGAATTTTTTACCTATCGACATAGTGGAAATCCAGTAAGAGTTTCTCTTTTTTTTCTATGTACAAATGAACGTTACACTTCTCATAGATAGCTGTTTTACTTCTCTTAAATTTCGACGTTTTTCATCTGCCTCTCTTCTCGGGTACAGTTGACCAGTGTCCAACATCGTCTTCCTGGATAACTACGCTCGAAAATTACAGAAAAAGTCCACAGATAGGTGTCTTTTGGAAACTCCTACTCCAGAAACAGTTCTGAACAACGCTGCACTACAGACCCAGAGAAAAAAGCAAAAGCTAAAACCTTTCCACCTTGAGAGCCGCTTGATGTAACGCCTTGTTTGTTGCTACGTGTTCATCAGGAGTATCACCAGAAAGGACACTATGTCGACCATTTTCTGCGCCACTTCCCACACAATGCAACAAACTCCTCTTCTGCCATAAGATGCTGCAGGATTAATTTTACACAGAAAAACCGTTTTGTTGCGAATTTGGCAAATTTCTCTCTTTTCTTTTTTCTTTTTTTTTTCACGCTCACTGATATTTGGAATAATGTGTAACGATATACACCGCTAAATTACCTACGTCACGTAGTACCTTTTTAATTCAGAACTTCCATTTTTTAAGACCAGTAATGATATCAACAGCTGACACAAATTCGTCATGCTATACAGCACTCCAAAACTGCAGTTCCTCTAGGGATACAAGGAATTATCAAAGTACGACGTCAGTCCATATATACTAACATATCTAAAATATATGAACACACCTAAGTAATACGAAATTGACTGTGTGATATCACGAGAGGTGGGCGCGTTAGCGTAAAAGGAGGCGGGGAGTATTGCATTGTCAACGGTGAAGTCGTAACAGAATAATGGGTAAGCCATGAGAGGTCAGTGAGTTCGAACAAGTACTTGACATTGGATGTCATCCGAGTAATAAATCCGTCAGAGACATTTCCATGTGTAAAAAGTGGTCAAGTAGACTGTCGGTGATGTTAATGTGAGTTGAAAACGTGGAGGAACAACCACAGATGAAAAAATTCCAGGCAGAGCTTATGTGCTGAAGGAAGGGTCCGTCTAACATTCTACCAGACAGTTGGCCGGCCGCTGTGGCCGAGCAGTACTAGGCGCTTCAGTATGGAGCTGCGCGACCGCTACGGTCGCAGGTTCGAATCCTGTCTCGAGCATGGATGTGTGTGATGTCCTTAGGTTAGTTAGGATTAAGTAGTTCTAAGTTCTAGGGGACTGATGACCTCAGTTGTTAAGTCCCATACTGCTCAGAGCCATTTGAACCATTTTAACCAGACTGTTGATGACAGAAAACGACTGATTTGGAGTGACGGATCATACTATACCCTATGGCGATACGGTGTAAAGTTTTAGTTTGACGAATGCCTGCGGAATGTTAAGTGCCACGATTTGTAGCGCCAACAGTGAAATGCGGAGGACGTGGTTTTACGGGGTTGCGGTTTTTCTCCTGGTTACGGTGTGATCCCCATACTACACTTAAGAAAACGTTGAAAGAGGGAAGACGTATGTGTAGTTTACAACATTGTATACTGTGTACGGTAGATAAAGGCTCTGGAGACGACGTCTATGTCCGTACGTCATTGCATGTTATGATAAACTGCATCTATGAAGGATTGGTTCGCGGAAAAATGTATTCCAATACTGACCAGTCTACCCAGAGACCCAACGTGAAGCCAATGGAACATCTTTGGGAGTGGTTAGAATATCGACTTTGCTTCAGACCCGACTGTCCAACATCACTACCTTCAGCTCTTGAAAAATAGCGTCTACGAGGGAATGGTCCGTGGATAGCAACACTTCTGAGATTGACCAGCCTACCCATGGTTCCCCCAATGGAACATATTTGGGAGTACGATACGAAATTGCAGTGCCTGTATTATTCTGATTTCGATGTAAAGTTCCTTTGGACACGCATGCATGTCCAAAGGAAGGGGCACTGCGGCGACTACAGCCGTTAGGAACTACATTAAATGAATTCACAATTGTGAATAGGGACTACCGTCAGCTATAGAATGGAATGACGACAGTGAAAATTTGTACCAGACCGGGAGTCGAATCCGTATTTCTCCCTTACCCCGATCTGTCGCCTTACCATTTGACTATCCGTGCAGGACTAACGGCCAGCGCAAACCATACGTGATGTACGACATATGGAAGTTTGTTTCTGGCTTATAGTCATACACGGATAGCCAAATAGTAAGGCTACCGCTCGCGATAAGCGGGAAATCCGGGTTCGAGCCCCGGTTCCGCACAAATTTTCAGTGTCGCCATTCCATTCTAAAGCTAGTGGTTGTGCTTATTAGAAACTGCGAATTCATTTAATGTAGCTTTGGGAGCTGTGAGAATGTCGGCGTCACTTCAGACCCCAGCGTCCAACGTCACTACCGTCCCTGGTTGCAACTCCTGAGGAAGAATGAGCTGCCATTCCTCCACAGAGACCCAGGCACTTCACTGAAAGCGTCCCCAGCACAATGCAAGCCGACATAAACGCGAAAGGTGAGGACACACCCTATAAGTGTCTACTAATAGCTGTCCGGAACATTTTGATCAGACAGTGTACTTGTAATGTGTGCACCGTTTCAAATCTGCGACAAGTCGTAACTGGGACAAAGTGCTCCTCGCTGTACATATTCAACAACTTATTGGAAACGTTACAGATTTGTTGACTTCGTCCACATAAGTTTAAGTGAATGTGTGGATTTTTAAGAGTACCTCGGATTGTGAAGGCCTTTGTTCTTCTGCTTTTGCGGCTTTGGTACGGCAGCAGGGGAAGATTGATTTACGGATCTGTTGTCTGGAGATAAATCCATCTAATTAGATTATTCATCGCGGACGGAATATTTCAGATTCATAGGTCGCGGCAAGAAGTTTTCGCAGCGAGAGTGTATAAATCACGGAGCTCGAAGCCGAGGGATACGGCTGGCTCTGAGCGCGCGGAGTGGAGGCCATTTGTCAATGGGGCGGCCCTCGCTCGGTTCATCCTTTTGTTGTGACGGCGCGGTCCGCTGCCCGCGCCCGCGTGCAGCGCATTGTCATTTTCGATGCCAGATGTATCCGCCCCCACTCCTTGTTTTCTCCTCCATAGCGCAGCCGAAGGAAGGGAAGCCCGGCATGCAAAAAAGGGCGAGACGGCAGGGAGAAGGGACAGGGCGCGCCCGCGCGTCTCGCCGTATGCGAATATCGTCTATTGGCTGGAGCCATTAAAAATATACAACCATGCATATCAATTTAAGTGACGGTGGCGCTGCTCGGGGGAGCCGCGGGCTTAAGAAGATCGGCCGCCCTTCGCGAAGGCTGAGCATCCACTGTGCCACAGATCAACTCGGGGTACACGTGCACTCCAAAGTTCTGCACGCAGCTGCTTGTCTACAACCGGTTAAATCATTACTGCCTTGCTCTGTACCACCTCAGATGGATGGCTTGTGGCATACCGCTTGCTGTCGGGCCTAATAATGACGTGAAACTGAAAGATCAAAATTCGAGTGACTGTCTTTCCCCTCGTGATGACCGGGTGTTGTGTGATGTCCTTAGGTTAGTTGGGTTTAAGTAGTTCTAAGTTCTAGGGGATTGATGACCATAGCGCTCAGAGCCATTTGAACCATTTGTCTTTCCCCAAGTGTATGTCTGTGTGTGTGTGTGTGTGTGTGTGTGTGTGAGTGTGTGTGTGTGTGTGTAATCTTATGGGATTTAACTGCTAAGGTCATCAGTCCCAAAGCTTACACACTACTTAACCTAATTCATCCTAAGGACAAACACACACACCCATGTCCGAGGGAGGACTCGAACATCCGGCGGGATCAGCCACACAGTCCATGACAGCAGCACCTAAGACCGCTCGGATAATCCCGCGCGCCTGTATGTCTCATAAAATTCAAGTCGACGAAGATATATTCACATTTACGCTGCCAAAAAATATATGATTTTGTATCGCCGTCCTCCAAGAACATCAGGGTGTTTATTTGCAGTTCGCTGCCTCGTGTTATCCTGTGTATGAACTGATTTTCTAAAATAATGTTGACGAGACCAGGCTTGTTTTAGGCTGGTGCATAGATTTTTGCTTTGCATGATGGTGTTACGGTTGCTATGAGTTTACGGTCGCAGGTTCGAATCCTACCTCGGGGATGGATGTGTGTGATGTCCTTAGGTTGTTCTTGGTTACTGATGACGTAAGTCCTATAGTGCTCGGAGCCATTTTGAACCATTTGTTGCTATTTGGACGCTGTAAAGTGGAATGCACTGTGTATGAGCTCAGTAGAGGAATGTCAGTAGTGGAGGCAGCCGCGTATAGGGATAGTACCATCGGACACAGCAAGGCGAGAAAATGGTTTTCTCGTTTCAAAGAGGATTGTTTTGATATTGACGACACTCCACGTCCAGAAAGACCTTCGGGATTTAACGATTGTTTAAACACGTTCAGCCATAATGACCCATCTCAGCGTACTAGAGAACTGGCAAATGTGATGAAATGCGGTCATTCCACCATCGTGCGACATTTGCATACAATGGGGAATGTAGAAAAACCGGGTTGCTCTAAGCCAAAATTGCAAGAATCAACGGGTGGCCATCTGTGCATCTCTGCTTGTTCCTCATAAACTGGCTCATGAACAACACAGACCATTCCTATTCTGAATCGCTACTGGTGACGAGAAATGGTGGCTTTATGGTGGCATAAGGAAAACAAAGAAATGGTTGATCCCAAACAAAGCAGCCACTTCCCATACATAAACCTGCTCGCATCCACAAAATATAATGGTGTGCATCTGGTGGAACAGCGACGGTGTGGGGTACTTCGAATTGCTTTCCCGAGGTACACCCATCACTGCTGAAATTCACTGTCAATAACTGAGACATCTCGCGAACTAAATTCGAGAACAACGACCAGCAAGACGATGTGAAGTGATACTTTTCCACGATAACGCTCGCCCCGCATTCTGCTAGACTAACTAAAAACTCTACACAGGAGTTGGTGTCGGAAGTCATGTTGCACTCACATTATTCTTCTGATCTTGCCCACTCAGATTTTCACCTTCTCCGCTCTCTATCGAACAACCTTGAAGGAACTTCTTTCCAGATGAAAATCCGCTCGGAACATGACGAATTCTTGGGCTCGAAACCACGCTATTCATACAGTCGCGGAATCGAAATGTTACTTCGGCGCTGACAGACTGTTGTAAATAGTGACGGAGAACATATAATTGTTATGTTTATTAAAATTATGAAAAAATGCTACGAACTGAATTACACTTCCAATAATTCAATTTTTGCTCTTTATTACACTGAACTTCGTTACAAAATACACAATGAGCTGATTATGACAAAACTTCCTAAAATGATAAAAATATTGATATTAGTGATATGTGTCTCGAGCATATTTTGAATCTTAAACAAATACTATCACAGCCTTTGTAGTTTCGACTTATATAGGCGACAATAGTTATGGTTCAAATGGCTCTGAGCACTATGGGACTCAACTTCTCAGGTCATCAGTCCCCTAGAGCTTAGAACTACTTAAACCTAACCAACCTAAGGACATCACACACATCCATGCCCGAGGCAGGATTCGAACCTCCGACCGTAACAGTCGCACGGTTCCCGACTGTAGCGCCTAGAACCGCTCGGCCACTCCGGCCGGCGACAATAGTTACGAAAATTGAGTAATATTGTTAATTTTACAAAGTAAATGGACTTGCAATGCGAAATTTTTAATTTAATGTTGAGATACAAACTTTGAATTTTTTTTAAATTGCGTTTTGTTCGTTGTTGATCGTTGTTTTTGACCGTTGCCCACGTCACATGACATCCGTTTTAGTTCGTTTGTTGATCTTTCGACTCAGTTGTTTTGTTCCAGAGGCCAACCAGCTCTCTGACCGAACACGCTGAGCTACTGTGCCGGTATCCATCTGCGCCAACGAGGACACAGAGGATACCGCGACTGCAGGGATTTATCTCTGGCACGCCTCCCGCGAAATCCACATTCTCAACGTATTGTCCCGCACTACATTCTAAGTGCCCCCGCCCATTATACTCATTACTCGCGGCGCGTTGCCGATTCTCGTAAGAGTTCGGGCACTGTTTGTGCATTCGCACAGAAGAAGAAGATGGTCAAGTGGCCGGTGAGCCTTAACTATATATTTACTAAGATGTCCGAAAGAACGGATACCATCTTAGTATATATACAAACTTTGATTGCTGAAACATCTACAAAATACTACATAGCTTTTACTGTTGTTCAGTTTCTTTTCTTCATCCAAAACCTATTTTTACGGCTTGTTTGAGAATGAAAGGAACGAAAACTGTATTAATTTTTTAATTATTCATGTTTTTTGTTCGTAACAATTATACACTTTTCTTATCTAAAATACATCCGAACTGTGAAGTTAGTTTTTATACGAACAATCCGGGAACATAAAATATGAATGCATGTATTTGTTCACAATGTAACTTCCAAAATTTGGTATGCCAACTAAACGTTCTACGGAGTTTTACAATTACGACAATTCTGTGCTGAAAAAGCGTCTGGAAGAGGTAATCACATAATATGCGTTTCCAGAGTATACCAAACATAGTATGGCGATTGAAAAAAAAAAAAAAGAAGTGAGTGGAAGGGCTTCAGAACACATTACAGTCTTATTTTCAGAACCCCTATTAAATGAAAATAATATTCAAACCTTTACTCAGTTTAAAAGTAATACAATTTTAAAACAGTGAAACAGGTACACTGTACGTCATAAACTTCCCCCGCAATTTCAGTATACAGCTACAGTAATTTCTGAAAGACACAATAGGAAAATAGGTCGAGTAAACAAATTTATAAATCCTCAATTATGCACGCATGGAAAATATTGTTGTGACATGAATGACATTAAGGTTCAATAAGATAAAAATATAAAATACTTTCCTTAACATAGACATGCATCCACATTTATGAACACAGTCAGCGAAACTTGTAACTTGCCCTCGAAGTGACCTCCGATTAAATACAGAAGTTGATAAGGCTGGAGCACTCACAGTCATAAACTTAAGAGAGCCAATGGGCCCTCTGCCAGTCACACCACCCTTTTCCTCTGTCACGACAACACCCTTTCTGGGTAACAAAGTAGTCACTTCTCCACATGCAACGCGGTACGCAAGGGTTAACAACCCTGAGCAGACGATAATTAGTGCAATGGATCATCCGATGGCGGGCGCCGCCGTTGACGATAATGAGGCCGGAAATGCACACGTGTTCAGCTAAGACTTCAACGGAGACGACTCCGCCGTTGGTCACTGCAGGTGTCCAACTGGTGGTGGAAGAGAACTCGTGTTGTCACTCAGCGGCAGAGGCGCGCGCGTCACTTCAGATGCACTGGAACAGTGGCGACTTCCGTGTCGCCACAGCGACAGTTCCGAATATCCGGTATCGCACACTTCATAACCCCTAACTTGATCCCCCTTATTACAAGCTGCCGTACGAATCACGTTTTGGTGTTTTAACAGGGTGTCATAAAAGAGCCGAGTGTTGACATTAACCGGCAGCCGACGCAAAAATGTTTATTTCCTCTTTTTTTTAAAAAAAATGCATAATGCTACTGAGAAACTGCTGTTGCTTTGGAATTTACGATGAGTAGTCACAAGCTTCAATTATCTATATGGGAGTAATGTGATGACGGCCAATGATCCCTTCAGTGAAGTAGCTCACCAAGCTCGAACTCTTACAAGGGAACCTCCCCATCACACCCCCCTCAGATTTAGTTATAAGTTGGCACAGTAGATAGGCCTTGAAAAACTGAAAACAGATCAATCGAGAAAACAGGAAGAAGTTGTGTGGAACTATGAAAAAAATAAGCAAAATATACAAACTGAGTAGTCCATGCACAAGATATGCAACATCAAGGACAGAGTAAGCTCTGGTGCGTCGTGGTCCCGTGGTTAGCGTGAGCAGCTGCAGAACGAGAGGTCTTTGGTCCAAGTCTTCCCTCGAGTAAAACGTTTATTTTCTTTATTTTCGCAAAGTTATGATCTGTCTGTTCGTTCATTGAGGTCTCTGTTCACTGTAATAAGTTTAGTGTCTGTGTTTTGTGACCGCACGGCAAAACCGTGCGATTAGTAGACGAAAGGACGTGCCTCTTCAAAGGGAACCAAAACATTTGATCGCAAGGTCATAGGTCAACTGATTCCTCCACAGGAAAACACGTCTGATACGTTCTATACGACACTGGTGACGGCGAGTGAGTCACTTGACAGGAATATGTTGTCGACCCACCAAATTTGTACACTTGGCGAATGGGTAAAAAGATTCTTCTACCTTACCCGATTTAGGTTTTCTTGTGGATATGATAATCATTCCCAAAAAAGTGATGAAAACATAAGAGTTTGTCACATAAACTGCAACAAATGAATGTAACACTTTCACAATCGCACAGTTTTCCCTGTGCTCTGTTAAAACATCTGTTTTTAACGTTTTCAAATTTTTCCGTGTGTAGACCGTCAAATCCTTCATATGTCCAAGCAAATCTGAACTTGTCCTGGAATTTTGGAGAGCAAAGTTGATTAAATAAAAAAATTAATTTTTTTTTTCATAGTTCCACACAACTTCTTCCTGTTTTCTCGATTGATCTGTGTTCAGTTTTTCAAGGCCTATCCACTGTGCCACTTATAACTAAATCTGACAGGGATGCGATGGAGAGGTTCCCTTGTTAGTGGAATCGGCGAGGTACCGCGAGTAATGAGGCTAATGAGCAGGGCATTACAACAGTAGTTTGTGACATAAGCTGGGAATTTAGGTATGAGAGGAGGCGTGCGATGGTAGTTCTTGCGGTGAACACTGTGTCCAGATGGGGTAACGATCAGCGCAAGTACCTAGTAAGCAGAAGACCCCACTCATGAAAATCAGTGCCACTGACAGCTAATGTCTATAATTTCTTTGTGGCTTTAAGTATCACTTCACAATATATTTAATTGACCTTGTAGATAGTATCGGAATTTCCATGCGGCATTTCGCGGATGATACTGTAGTATACAGAGAAGTTGCAGCAATAGAAAACTGCAGCGAAATGCAGGAAGATCTGCAGCGGATAGGCACTTGGTGCAGGGAGTGGCAACTGACCCTTAACATAGACAAATATAATGTATTGCGAATACATAGAAATAAGGATCCTTTATTGTATGATTACATGATAGCGGAACAAGCACTGGTAGCAGCTACTTCTGTAAAATATCTGGGAGTATGCGTACGGAACCATTTGAAGTGGAATGACCATATAAAATTAATTGTTGGTAAGGCGGGTGCCAAGTTGAGATACATTGGGAGAGTCCTTAGAAAATGTAGTCCATCAACAAAAGAGGTGGCTTACAAACACTCGTTCGACCTATACTTGAGTATTGCTCATCAGTGTGGGATCCGTACCAGGTCGGGTTGACGGAGGAGATAGAGAAGATCCAAAGAAGAGCGGTGCGTTTCGTCACAGGGTTATTTGGTAACCGTGATAGCGTTACGGAGATGTTTAGCAAACTCAAGTGGCAGACTCTGCAAGAGAGGCGCTCTGCATCGCGGTGTAGCTTGCTGTCCAGGTTTCGAGAGGGACCGTTTCTGGATTAGGTATCGATTATATTGCTTCCCCCTACTTATAGCTCCCGAGGAGATCACGAATGTAAAATCAGAGAGATTCGAGCGCGCACGGAAGGTTTCCGGCAGTCGTTCTTCCCGCGAACCATACGCGACTGGAACAGGAAAGGGAGGTAATGACAGTGGCACGTAAAGTGCCCTCCGCCACACACCATTGGGTGGATTGCGGAGTATAAATGTAGATGTAGATGTAGATAAAAACAGTTCAATGTACGATCATGAAAACTGGAGATATTGTTAGCACTTCTTTGCCTGTTCATCTTCCAATGTCACACTTTTTCCCAGCGATGGAGATCCTGGAGGTTGAAGTCTGCAATTTAGATGTTCAAGAAACGTTTCACCTCGATGATCACCTCGTCCTAATTTTGGGAGCACCTGTCCCACAACCGTCCCTCCAAAATGAGAAAAGAGGAGTTAGTTACCGGGTACTAAGCCAAGACAATATGAAAGGGTCGGGGTTGGAACAAATGCGCCCCTTTGACAGACTGCCGCGAAAGTCTTGATAACCTCCCGTTCCGACGTCAGCAGATTTCAGTAGTTTTCTCCTAAGACGATGTGTCCCTCACAAGCGTAGTTTGTTAGCACCAGACCACAGTAATTGCCTGATGAAGGTAGGGATTTCAGCTTTCTCGGCAGTGACGATTCCACATGTTTGCATTTGAAGGGTGCAGTTGCACTCTACTGGGCGAATGATGGTGGTGACGGGCCATAGGGCCCAATGGAAACACTGTTTTCAGTAAAGAAGACTTTTATTCAGACTTGGTACATGCGTTGGAGTGGCTCGGCAAGGGAAAGCTCGTCTCACTCAGTTGATACTGGTCGGCGCCAGCGTACGAGCTGCAGCTTCCGCTCGAGTGAGATGATGCTGAATAGGCACCCCTTGATGATGAAGCGCACGTGGACGGTCGGTGGCGTCTTTAGGCCACAGTCGTGATGTCAACAGCGCGCTACTGCTCTGTCGGCGACGGCATCTGGGAGGGCCCCTCGGCTCAGCGCGCAGCCACTGAGGTTAAATGTGGAGACTGCCGCGTGTGGGATTAGACCGGCTGCTCTCTGGCAGAAGCCGGACGGTCGCTGGTGCGGTGGTAGTAAACCCCGGGGAGGAAACTCAGTGCTGGCGGCAGCAGATGTTGACAGCATGTTAACGGTGCAGTGGCAGCAAGTTTTGTGAGGAACTTAGTCATGCCAGCTACAGCTGCAGTCTGGTTTCCAACCCACGACTGCTGCTGGTGATGCCTAATCATGTCACTGTCTGGTGTGGCCCTAAAGTCATTCTGGACTCCAGTGATGAGAAGACCTTCTGCCTCAAAATTCAGACAGAATTTTCCGACCCACGACTGCTGCTGGTGATGCCCAATCATGTCACTGTCTGGTGTGGCCCTAAAGTCATTCTGGACTCCAGTGATGAGAAGACCTTCTGCCTCAAAATTCAGACAGAATTTTATAACTCCCAGGTACTGTTTTTATTTCACTAAATCCTGTCCGCTAGTCATGTCCCCCATAAAAAGAGACTTGCCTCGGATTGGTGTCACTGACGCACCCATTATGTCCATTACCTCAGCATGGTACAGTTTTCCTCTGAGCACAGTTAGCCTCGTCTCGCAGTCCCCTTAAACGTTATGTTATGTCGCCAGACTGCAGCTACTGGTCTGCAGCTGCTAACGCACTACTTCTTGCCGGCTTTCTCACCACTCATTAGTACTTTTGATAAAAAAAGTGATTAAAGACTATTTTACATTGCTTGATTTGATCCTTTTGTCTCAGAGATATACTGATATAGTAACTAGACGTCTAAAGACGACCTCTGGATTAGTCTGACAAAGGTGCAATGTTTTCGCTGTTACCGCGATTCGGCGGGCTTTTTGAATGGACGTGAGTCGTCGTGGAACCCTTAGGCCGCGACGATCGTCGTGTTCTAAAGTCGTACAACATTTTGAAAACTGATGCATGATTAATTTTCACCTTTTTGTATCACCTCGACTGAGATACGATGATCTGTAAGCAGCAAGTTCTCCTCTTTTCCTGTGATTTGTGGTTCTTCACACTAGAAGGTCTGCCACTTTGTTCTTCGTGATTCACACTTGGTAGACCAAAGTGGAAGCTTCTGCGCCACCTGATCAGTGTCTCACATGAAGGTGAATTGCTTCAGCCCACTCAGTGTGGATTTACGTGGCCCCAAAATGTTATTGTGGAAGGACCACAAACTTAGATTTGATAATTCTCTGTTTAAATTCTGTCAGACTCACGTGTAATTTATAGTTGTGTGTGACTTATAATGGTTACTAGTTTCGAACGGCTACGTTCGGCTAAAATTAAAATTACAAATATAAATTACAAATATTATCAAAATTATAAATTACAAATATTTATAAATTATATAAATTATAAATATTTAAATAAAGTATCAGTGCGGATTGTTGCAACGTCGTTACATGTCAAATGCAGAAAAAGCATGACCACAACATACTCTACTTTATGAATGGTTCAAATGGCTCTGAGCACTATGGGACTATACATGTGAGGTCATCAGTTCCCTAGAACTTAGAACTACTTAAACCTAACTAACCTAAGGATATCACACACATCCATGCCCGAGGCAGGATACGAACCTTCGACCGTAGCGGTCGCGCGGTTCCAGACTGAAGCGCCTAGAACAGCTCGGCCACACCGGCTGGCCCTTTATGAATGGTCTGTGCTGTTTCGTAATGGTAGCTGTAGCGGAGTGCTACGGTGCAATGCCGATATTGCAACGATTATCGGGATTGCATCATGTATCTGCAAGCAAGCAAAAACATTAACTGCATAACCTTATTTTTTCCGAGGTGATAATTGATACTTTATGACTTCTCCTTGTAAAAGAGATTAATAGTCCCTCTGTTACCCAAAAATTTTATTGATTACTGATATCTAATCTCATTGGTTGTTACTTTATCTCAAAATACGTAACGTAACACGGTTTTCATCGGAATGATACTGTGAAAAGGCGTCTATACTCTAAACTAACACCAACTATGTAACTATAGTATGACAATGATTGTGTGAACTACGGAGACACTAAGTGGTATAAAAAACTAGTGTTGAGTCTTTGCTACTATAAGAAATTGTGTGTGTTTGTCACCAAAGGAGTTTCGTTGACAACATAATCAGTGGTAGTATTTCACTCCTGGTATTACCCTAACATCAGGAAACGTCGTCTGCTTGCACGTTTTTCGGCTATTTCTTACTTTGCCGCTGTTGATTCTGGCCTAGTTCCACACTGCTTTGTAGAACTTTACATTTTTTATGTTAAACAGAGCACACTGTAGCACTATAACTGCTAATTTGTATCTTTCTAGCCAAATATAAACAAAAATACACGCTAAATATCATCAAAAAATACAAATAAACAGTATTGGGTGGCGTCGTTAATGGGCTCCTTCTTCCTCACATGTGATAGATCCCATAAACAATCGTTCAGTTCCACGTCAATGGACCAGTTGGATACCACGAACCTATTGTTATTTTGGACAATACGGGTGTTTCACATAGCTGAACACATCATGCTTGCATGTCAGTGTTTTTTTTTAATTTTTTATTTTACCACACATGAGATGAAAACAGCCTGGCTTCCACATGACAAAAGTTACGAATATCGCATCATGCATTTGTAATTCAGGTGGAATGGAAATTTGCAATATTTAATGTCCCCTTAATCTGACTCAAGAAGATATTGAATTTGTGAACCGTTCCAGGAACGTCTCTGCTATCGATACCAGAGGGACTTGCCGCATCTGCAACGTGGCGAGTGCCAGTTGTAGTGGAGCAGCGTCGCCTGCTGTGGCGTTCTCGATATCAGTATGCGTGGGTACGAGGAAGTCAACACACTGCCGGCTGGAGGGCGTTGGGGAGCAGACAGCCTGTGTATGGGACCACCGAGGTGCGAACAGTGGGCCACGTGGGCAGCGCCTGGTCTCCGACAGCGGATGCAGACCGCCTGTCATTCGCCCACTGCCGTGTATGAAGTACGGCACCCGAACGGATGGTGTGCAGAGACCGGCATCGCGTAGAGGCTGTGTGGGTTCCGTTGTTCACTGCCATGTACGGAATGTGATGGCCAGGCGGGTGGCGCGGAATTACAGGCAACGGGTGCAGACTCTCTTCCTGCTACGGCGTGCGAAGTATGACGCGCTCTTCATGCAACACTTGCCACGTCTGGATGGATGCGGAAGTGACGGGAACATATTAGCACGATTTGTGCCTCGGGATGCAAGAGGAGAAATAGCCAAAACACCAGTGATCGTCGGGATGAAGTCGTGGTACGTTTGTGTTGGTTCACTGAGCGTCTCTTCTGATAGAGGCTATTTGTATTCCTGTCTGCTGCTGCATGCTGGTACAGGAGTGTGAAGCTTTGCATATAAAAATCATTTTTTTCACCATTCCTTATGAGATTGCATATGATTCTGCCTTCTTATGTTAGCATGCATGACTTCTTTCTTTTTCCAGGTTGTTCAGTTTTGAGTGTCGTTGGTTAGGAGGCAGTGTGGTTCGTCGGTGAACGAGCGACGTATTGTTTTAAGTTGTATTGTCGTCTATTACGGCATTTTCCTGGTCAGTGAAGTTCTTTTGGTCAAGTTTGTGTCAAGCATTGCAACCAGGCCGGCCGGTGTGGACGAGCGGTTCTAGGCGCTACAGTCTGGAACCGCGCGACTGCTACAGTCGCAGGTTCGAATCCTGCCTCGGGCATGGATGTGTGTGACTTCCTTAGGTCAGTTAGGTTTAAGTAGTTCTAAGATCTAGGGGACTGATGACCTCAAATGTTAAGTCGATCGTACTCAGAGCCATTTGAACCATTGCAACCAGGTCGTTCTTGTGGTAAATGCTACACCATGTTAGAGTTTGTACTGCTTGTTGCACCAAGGCTATGAGAAGCATTTCAGAATTTGCCTATTGTCTAACTCTATATGTGAAAGGTCTCTGTTGGATTCCTATCATGTTAATTTCTTAAATATGTTGCCATTTACGGCATAAATTCCTCTTCTAAATTTACTGTGGTGTTTCTGACTATGTGGTAGGAGACTGAACAGTGGAACGTGTTACTTTTACACAGAAACAAGAACGATCTGTAACACTACTACACTTTAAAACACAGTTTATATGTAATTCAGGTCACACAGTCTCTTACGGAAATTACATCCGCTTTCTTTTATATACTGTATATGATAAGATATTGTCATCCCCCTTCCCTTCTGAGTGACAGGATGAATGAGCAAATGTATTTCTAGTTGCATGCTTGATGGTAGCAGACAAGCCAGTCCGCTAGAGAACAGTAGGACCAACGTCGGAACAGGTAGCTACGCTTTATGAAAGCGAAGAGGTTTCTATTCTTAGTATGGTCCTGTCCATTCCTTGTCATGTTGGTATAGGAAGCTGCCTCTCTGGTCACTTCCGTTTGTATCTGTGAAGCACCCTCGGTAGGGGCCCATGGCAGTCTGTCCGCGGCGAGAGTCTGAAGTGGTAAGATCTCCGGCTAAGCACGTGTCTGCTAAGTCCGTAGGACAATGGATTTCTTAAGTTCAGCCTAACTGAAAATTTAATTACCTTTATTTCAGGTTTAGCTCTAAAATATCTAATGTTATCTTAAATTGCAACGCAGCGTAATTCGAGTGTGAAGTTCAAAATATCTTCCGGTAGTTGCTTTGTCACTACTTTGTGAGTGAAGTGGAACCACGTGTTGATCAGTAACTCTAACTAAGATCATCAATCTTAAATGCGAATGTGCGTGAGATTATAACGTCTCGTCTTGGCAATATTTTTCAATATAGCAACTTTTATTTATGTTCAACCCACGTGGGGTGTACTTTGTGATACCAGTACCACGTGCTTATACAAGTGTTTGACCCATCAGGTTAATAGTAAGACGATAGTAACCAGTTCGAGGTTCTTCTTTTGTAAATTGCGTTTCGATGTAATTTATTTTAATCATCAAAATTATTGTGGAGTTACACTCTTTGTGTAAACCAAGTTGACCACCACGTGAAGCATGTGGTGTAAGCATCAAAGTAGCCCTTAGCTATTCTTTCGGGAAGATTTCACAAAGAGTTCGTATGAATTTAGTATACCAGTGTGTGGTAATTTCATGACGGACAGGATTGCGCTACGAACGTAACTTCTTTGGGTGAAAATTGAATCGGTTGGTTGTGGTTAATTTCCTCTTGCATATGTTTCACGTTCTTCGTGTGTTATTTTATGAATGCAGTGTTGTATGTAGTCTCCCAATCTTGGCTCCCTATTTGATGTGTTCCGTAAGAGTACAAACTCACATTTACACAATCCTATATAAGGCACCAGTTTAGTTATGAATCAAGTTTGATATGCTGAAATTTTAACGGAACAATGAGCAATGTGAAAATAAATGTCCAAATATAAACAGATTTATTTCTTTTTATTTAAATTGTCTTCGTATATATATATATATATATATATATATATATATATATATCACCGGTTATCGCAAGATGAGTACTAAAAGATTATAATTAATGTTAGTCTGGTTGGGAATTTGGTAAGATAGACTGGATACCTGGTGAAACAGTTGCGCAGTAATGCAAGGTTAATTTCCTCAGATGGCTCACAGCTTTTAACCCACTTTTGTGGTCTTCAGAACAAATTAGTGCAACAACATTACATATGATACTGTAATTGTATCAAGCCCAAGTGTGGAGTTTGTTTACGATGATAAAATATTTCGTCGGCCGTCCCCTATTCTAATTAAGTTTGGCTTCCCTTTGTAATACAAGCACATCTGCTGTTTCCTGTGTGATGGAAGGATTTTGTGCACTGGTAGCGCCGAGAGCGTGTACAGATGGTGCCATGTATATGAGACAGATAAAATTATTCGAAGTTTAATTTGTTAGCAACGAGACGGTTCTTTTGGTAAATGTGAGACTGTGTTACGGTGTACACTACTTATAGGGCTATGTGAGGTGTTTACGATCTGTAAAATAATCCGGTGTATGTTTATTATGTATGTTTTGATATGTGCCTTGATGAGTTTTTTTGGAATTTCAGTATCGAAGATTTGTTTAAGTTATTGGTCAGTGTGACGAAATGTAAAAGTTTACGAAAGAGGATCGTGACTGATTTTAGCAAAATCACTCTTGCGATACTATGTTTATTAATAAATGATAACTTGGAACTATCTCCAGTAAAACTCCCATCACGTTACACACTTCATCATCCACATTCCTACCTTATCAAATTTTGTTTTTTCTACTGAGTTCTTTTTAATGTGTAACTCTAATGTTCTTCAAGCACATGTTTATAGTATTTGTTTTCAGCTACCAGCAAGTTTTCGAAATCACTTCCCGTCATTTAATTTTACCTTAGCATCGATAGAGAGCAACACTTTCTATCTTCGTAGACGCTTCAAGTCGTATCTCCTTCGCTTGGAGTCGTTATGACACACAAAGTGCTAATAATTAGTACAAGTATATTTTAAAATTTATTTTGTATGCTGATATTGCGAGGACTGACTGAAAATAGTGGCTCCACCTTCGTAACTCTTCAACAGTTGCCAGCATTGGTATGCGCCAGGTACTGGCTCGTTTCGTAACCTGTTCTGTACACTTCCAGTTGGCGGGAAGCCTTCGCATTGAATGTGTGTGTTATTACAGTGTTATGTATGGAACCCTGCGCAGACGGTAGGTCAGCGCGATTTATGCAACGTGCAGTCATTGAATTCTTGACAGCAGAAGGTGTTACCGCAAAGGAGATTCATCAGAGAATGAAAGAAGTTTACGGTGATTGTGTTTATGTGAGTACTGTGTGTCGTTGGGCGAGGAAGTTTAAATATGCTGAGACAGGAAGATCTGGTGTGCGTGACAGACAAAGAGTTGGACGTCCTGTGACAGCAACCACGGAGTCCCACAAGCGAAATATTGACAGATTGATTCAGGACAATCGTCGTATAACTCAGAGAGAAACTGCAAGCACAATCTGCATTTCACAAGAACATTATTTCTTTGCTTGGCTATCGGAAACTCTGTGCACGATGGGTACCCCGGATGCTGACTCCTGAAATGAAAGCACACGGTCTTGAAATTTGCCAGGAACTCCTCTCTCTTTACGAGAATGAAAGTGACGCCTTTCCCGATAATGAAAGACGATCTGCAAGGACATCATTATGCTTCTGATGAAGACGTTGAGTGAACTGTGAGACTGTGGTTGCGGAAACAGTGTGTCGACTTCTTCCGTGACGGTTTCAGACAACTTGTCCATCGTTGGCAGAAATGTATCCAATTAGCTGGTGATTATGTGAAAAAGTGAATATTGGTAATTAAAGATCACATTCTAAGGATTATTCCTGCGTTTGATTTATTAAAATATTTCCATCCAAATCCAATTAACGATGGTGGAGGCATTACTTTTCAGTCAACGCTCGTGCGTTTTATAGTCAAGAGTGTTAAGTCGAAACTCATTAACTCATATCAGTAGTTAATAGAAACCTCCGCAGCTGATTTACAGCCGATTACAATACGACAAACAGGACTCGTTTACTGAATACAGGGGTACATGTTCTAACAACCCTACCACAACAAAGGTCAAAATTTATTAATGATTGTGGTGTTGCTCACGCTGCTAAATACTGCATTTTCGGGCAACAACAAAGTTATTAAGTGGCAGGTGTCATTAGAGCACAGTTGATAAAGTCATTTCATGTAATAATGAATAAACTAGGCACTCATTTTTTCGTGTTTCCCACGCTAGTCTCGTTGTAAAATCGTGGCTCAGTCGTCGAAAATCTAGGTGGTGATGATTCCAAGCTCGGATGCAAAGAGGCCTAGATTTTATTCTGCTATATTCAAAAGTTTTATAGATGTGTTTCACAAACCATTCTTGAAGACTGAACCTTTGAAAGTTAGCACAATGGTGATGTAAAAAACTATCAGCACTCCGAATTTAAGTTACGCTTCCTTTTTATTGTTTTTGTTGCAATGTCACGTAACACACAAAACATAACTTCACAATACAAAACATACTTGAAAACATCCTCACTGTTAAAGTTCACATTTTATAAGCTGACTACAATATGCGTCTTTCCAACATGACGTCCAAGACCAGACTTTCTCAGGGTCCGACTCTCTAACTAACTAATAATCGCTTACGCGCCCATCAGAGTTACAAGTACGACAAAGATCATAGTGACAAAAGAATAATATCACTGCAATACAAACACATCGATGTAGCAAAGTACCTCTACATTAATGAAATCGGATCTGAATGTTGTCTCAGAAATATGTCAACTACTTTTCGGAAACACAGTAGAATATTGCTGGTATCGAGAGGTTCAGTTGAGGTGCCGTAATGGTTACGTAATTCAAGTACCATTACAATGTGCAGTTCAGTCGATCATGAAGTTGCACATTGAAGTATTTAGAGCTTCGATTCTTAACGCAATGATTATTCCTCTGTCTTTCGGTGCAACACCAAGACGATGGTTTCCCTTGCAGTTTCTCGGTGCTGTAAATTACAGTAAACGTCCGTAACGAGTCTAGGGATGCGCTGAATGTGGTGAGGTCGCGTGCTACTGAAGCCCTCAGACACTCGACTGCGTCCGGGTGCGACGCACATAAAGGACCCCTGGAGAGAGGTTTCTGCGTCGTGGCGATGCATCGATCCCCCCAGCGGAAGTTCATCCGAGGAGCATTCAGTTTTCATATGCATAAACGGGCAGGAGATGTGGAGTCGAAAATATGGCGGTATATATCAGTGTTAATGCCGCCCCCTGTACGCTTGCAGACGCATTCACTGTTCATACCCCTCTGCCGCATGAGTCGTCACGCACAGCAATATCAATAACGTCACACTCGACTGTTCCCGAAGATATCATCGGAGTCATGCTTCAAGCGAAAGAGACATTCACGAGAAAGTTTAAGTAAAAAGACAATTGTTACTTCTGCTTTCAGTGACGTTTGACTTAGACCGAACGTGAGTGCAATTGGCTCTCCTACAAACAGAGTGGTAAACTCTTGAAAGTCTGTTTAGCTGCCGGACCCTAAAATTAACCCGATTTGAGTTGATTTTAGGATCCGGCAGCAAACACGAAGAGACTTTCAAGACTTATTACGCCTACGAACTCACACGGTGGCTAACTATTCATCTAAATTATTGTCAAATATAGTCGCCACTGCAGGCACCATTTCAAAATTTTTCAAATATTTGTAGATGTCATCAAGTGGATGAGCATAAGCGGAAGTGAAATCATGGTATCCCTGTTTACATAAGTACCAGCAGAAGAAACATTAAGACCATTGGTCGCTGATTTCTCTCCTGAAATCTTAAAAATACACCAATAAAATCTGACGACCATGTACTCTTTCGATGGTGGAAATTATGAAATCACTGATGGAACAGCCATAAGTTCGCCAATGTCACCAGCCGTAGCTAACATTTTCATGGAGGGTAAGGAAGAACGAACTGCTATTCAAACATTATGAATCACCTCGAAGGGAAGGATCTATTGATACGTAATCAGCATGGTTTCAGAAAACATCGTTCTTGTGCAACGCAGGTAGCTCTTTATTCGCACGAAGTAATGGCCGCTATTGACAGGGGATCTCAAGTTGATTCCGTATTTCTAGATTTCCGGAAAGCTTTTGACACTGTTCCTCACAAGCGACTTCTAATCAAGCTGCGGGCCTATGGGGTATCATCTCAGTTGTGCGACTGGATTCGTGATTTCCTGTCAGGAAGGTCGCAGTTCGTAGTAATAGACGGCAAATCATCGAGTAAAACTGAAGTGATATCAGGTGTTCCCCAGGGAAGCATCCTGGGACTTCTGCTGTTCCTGATCTATATAAATGACCTGGGTGACAATCTGAGCAGTTCTTTTAGGTTGTTCGCAGATGATGCTGTAATTTACCGCCTAGTAAGATCATCCGAAGACCAGTATCAGTTGCAAAGCGATTTAGAAAAGACTGCTGTATGGTGTGGCCGGTGGCAGTTGACGCTAAATAACGAAAAGTGTGAGGTGATCCACATGAGTTCCAAAAGAAATCCGTTGGAATTCGATTACTCGATAAATAATACAATTCTCAAGGCTGTCAACTCAACTAAGTACATGGGTGTTAAAATTACAAACAATTTCAGTTGGAAAGACCACATAGATAATATTGTGGGGAAGGCGGTCCAAAGGTTGCGTTTCATTGGCAGGACACTTAGAAGATGCAACAAGTCCACTAAAAAGACAGCTTAGACTACTTTCGTTCGTCCTCTGTTAAAATATTGCTGCGCGGTGTGGGATCCTTACTAGGTGGGATTGACGGAGGGTGCAAAAAAGGGCAGCTCGTTTTGTATTATCACGTAATAGGGGAGAGAGTGTGGCAGATATGATACGCGAGTTGGGATGGAAGTCATTAAAGCAAAGACGTTTTTCGTCGCGGCGATATCTATTTACGAAATTTCAGTCACCAACTTTCTGTTCCAAATGCAAAAATATTTTTTTGAGTCTAACCTACATAGGTAGAAATGATCATCAAAATAAAATAAGAGAAATCAGACCTCGAACAGAATGGTTTAGGTGTTCGTTTTTACCGCGCGCTTTTCAGGAGTGGAATGGTAGAGAGATAGTATGATTGTGGTTCGAAGAACCCTCTGCCAAGCACTTAAATGTGAATTGCAGAGTAATCATGTAGATGTAGATACGTTTACGATACTATTTTAATCTGGCCGCGTGACATTACAGTAGTTCACTGAAAAAAATGAACAGTGTGCTTCCAAACACAAGTTTACAACACAGGTGGAAGTCTGGACGGAAAGTCGTCTTTCTTAGATTTGTTGGTGGAGCGGGAATCACATGGATGACTCGCCCATTCCTTGTATCGACTATCTACCCACACAGATTTTTATCTCAGTGGGCGCTGCTTTTACCATTCAGCTCAGCTGAGAGCTATGCTGAACATCCTAATTCAGAGAGGCAGGACTGTATAGGAGAAGGAGCACTTCGGCTCCTGGATGAAATGATCTGACGACGCTGTTCAGAAGGAGTGGGTATCCCGTCCTTGATATTAGGCCAGTGCTGTCGAGGAAACCAAAATGCAATGCCGCTCAACAAAGCCAGGAGAACCAATGTATAGCACGGCTTCCATTCTGCGGTGCAGCAGCTAGTAGGGTGGGTAGAGTCCTAAATGAACAAGGGATCAGACCGGTGTTTGGCCCATCGAGTAAAACTGAGGAATTGTTCCGACCCGTTAAAGATAATCTCGGCCTGTCAGTATCAGGGATTTATAATATAGCTTTCGAGTGGGGCAGCTGTTACGTGGGCCAGTCTGGTGCACTGTAGTGGTCGCCGTGTTTTAAGATATGCGTCTACTACAGAACAGGAATTTTCAGATATCAACAGTTGCTTTTTTTTCTTTATTATTTTTACATTCCCCTTGTACCATATGGGCGGGGGACGTGCTGTCAGCTGCACAATATTCCGCTCCTGAGCCAAGAGAATTAGAAAATATAAGAAGAATGATAAAAAAGCATTTCTGTTTGAAATTAAAAGTTAAAGGCAGACAGTTAAAAATGAAAACGCATACATTCTAAAACCACATTGCAGAATGGTGATATTCCTCAGAGAAGAAACACTGGAGCACGTCACTTTCACTTAAAAACTGAAGAACCTGCACTTGGTGAGAAGTATTTTGGAAGAGGTGTCGGTAGGAAAAGATAGGTGTCTGTTAGGTAGGAAAACTGAGGAGATGAACGAAGGGGTCAGGATGGACCGTCGGAACGCAGAAAGTGGGAAAGACAGAGGTTGATGAGGAGTTAGAACAGTACTAGCAAGTGTAAAAGGACGAGGATGCACGGAGAGGGAACTGGAGAGAGGAGCCTTGATGTGGAGTGGGAGAGGTGGGAAGAGTTAAAGTTGGTATGATCGATAAATACCGGGGTGGATCTCATTGTGTGGGAGAGGAAGTTACTTGAAATATTGTTGACATAGGATACGGAGTGCGTGTAGATGTAGGGACTGCGGGATGTGTTTGTAAAGGCGCAGCAGCATACCAGGGTTACTGATCAGAGAGGAGACAGTGCAGTTATTGGAGTCTAGTTTGCGGATGGTATAGGAGATACGGAAGTACTCAATGTGCGTGAGGAAGGGTGGGGATATGATATTAGAGTATCAATGTGGGGAGGGGTAAACGGATGCGGAAAGCGAGACGAAGTGCAAGAAGTCCGAGGATTTTTAGGATTCTGAGGGGTGCAGATCCATGTAGCATTTGTATAGCAAAAAAGGAGTTGGATCAGGGCTTTGGAGGTGTCGAGAGTAATGGAGGGATTTAATCCCCAATTTCGGCCTGTTCGTAGATTTATTCTGTTGTGGGCTTTCTGTTGGACGGTTAGTAGGAAAGTTTTCAAGTTAGTTACCGGCCGACGGTTAGTTCAAGATAATTTAATGTGTTAGGACGGTCGTAACAAACAAACATACGAGAATTCTGGTCAGCGCTTCCTACTATAGGGACTCTGTCATTTTATACGCATTGGAAATTAAAAACTGTGATAAAAACTTCAATATAGACACCAGTTACGCACTTAGAATTTCACGGAAGTGTGCACTTCAAACAGGAAGAGCACAGAGGAAGTTTGTAATGGGAATTTCCGAACATCCTGTACATCTTGTCGGTACTAATTTTCCACTGTAATTTTTACTGTCTGTCTATACGTAAATCTACTTAATTTTTGTTTTTTTCTTTCATCTTCAGTCATGTACATGTATACCTCTATCATATGGCAGTTTCAGATTCCATTGCTTAACAAAAAAATCCGAAGACGGTAGTGGACTTAACAAAGTTCTAGAGAGCAACCACAGCTGATTTTTCATTAATTAAACAAATCGTTGCGGAGCACACTGAGGAACTAATAACTTTCATTATTATTCGGTACTGTGGTATTTGTTGCCGTACCCAACACCACGTAGTTCCCGGGCAGTGCACTGCCTTACAAAGATTGTAGGATACGGAAGAGGGTGAAAAGTGAGATTCCGGCTATGGGAGAAAGAAAACCACGGCAGAAAAATCAGGATGGTCAGGAGGTCTCAAGATAGGAGCACCTTCATCGGAGTACTCTAGGAAGCTAAGTTGGTAACCTCTTCTAGAGGAAAGAGGAGAGCACTCATAAGTCTCAATGGAACAGCATCCCAACCAAAACCCCGGATAGATCATCAACCGTATTAGGTAAGAGGAGATATTGTACTTAAAGTACATTCTGTTCTACCTGGCTTAATTGAGTGTTTGATCAAGTTTTTGTTCTACGTCTAAATTCAGTGATTACACATGAGAGGAATCATCCTCATTGCACAGCTTTTTGGCTATAAGCTGAAACTATAAACAACATATAAGTTTGATGAATAACTGATGAATTATTACCTACTGGCCTTCTGCATTAAGTAACTGTGTGTGTCTGTGAGTATTTCGTCATATATTTGTGGTCAGATCGCGTTTCTAATTTGTTTTCTAGCAAATAAATATACATATATTGCGACATATCTTAGCAGTTCAGGGCTATACTTATTTGCTCATGGTAGTAGTTCATTTTTATTACAGAACAGACACCTTCAAAGATAAAATAATAGATTAATGTAAGTGAGAAAACTGCAGCGTATCTCAGGTTTGATGCTTTCCTTCAAATTTGTAAGGTTACATTTAGCTGGCAGAATCGCAAATAGTATTGAGTAGGTAGTAACAGTTTATTGTTCAGAAAGTGTGCAAGTTATGTTTGGTACGAGTTGTTTGTCCTTTGTTGATGGATACCCTGACACGTCCATCTGCATGAGCATGCTTGTTATTTATGACAGCATTTATTACCTGAAGAAGCCATTTTGAGGGGTTCTTACAGAAAATTTAAACTATTTCATATTTCCGGGGTTCACAAATGGAGATTTAGACAGCATGTTACGCCACCGGTATGATCATATACACAGACTTTTTACATGAAAATAAAGAAACGGTACTGCCAGGTGTTTTTCCTTGGCGAGAAGACTACAAGCGGATGCACTCGGCCAGTTGAGGAGCTGTGTGAATGAGAAGTAGCGATTCCAAAGCTTGGAAAGCTCGCTACAGTCAGCACTTCAGGTTGTTGGCACCATGAACCTACAAGACACACCAGAATGGTAGCTGGTGACATGGCAACAGTGATTCTCCGTTGTAAAGCCATCGTACAACTGTTTCACGAATGGGTACTAAGAATTTTACGCATTACTGAAAATGTTATCACACGTTTGACAACTGGAGTACAGTATTGTCAGTACCGATTAATAATTCTCATTAATTTTATAGATTGAATTTACTGTTTCTAAAGACGGAAGATAAGCTGGACAAAGCTGGGTGAGGATCAGCAGTAACTGTATCTGTCAATCACACGTTCACCTAAACTAAGTGAGGGACAATGAGGTAAATTTAGATCAGAGGTGTCGGATGGGTTTTTGAACCGTTTCCTACTGATTGAGAATTAAATGCCTTAAATAAAGCTCCTCTTCTCTCTGCTTATGCCGTTCGGTCTCAGGGACACATCCAAAGCTTTCAGTTAAACAAATAACTGACGTATTTATTCAACATGAACATTTTTAACAGTGAATAATGTTTATATGATAATGTGTGATACCATAGCAATTATTTTTGAAAATTACTTGTATAGAGTGATTGTAATTAAACTATCACCCTTGAGCAAGTATAGAAGGAAAATTATATATCTTAATAGGAACGACATTCAGACTGTGCGCTGAAAGATTTGCGTTGTTAGTACTGTTAGTGTCATGATCTGGCGTTAGTCGCCGGTACTGGTAGGGCGATATGGGGTTGAAACACAAGCATCAGTGTGCGATGCAGTTGCAGACAGTGTACATGGATCTGGACAAGGTGAGCAATGCTTTACCTGTGAAGCTGTTTTCTGAAAACAACAGCCATTCTTCACGATCACCAGCGTCGAAGAACGTGATTGGGAAGTTCGAATTAACCGGTAATTTGGGAATTGCTCCTGGGAGAGGCCGACGGCCAATAGCGCCACTCTTGGTTGAATGTGTTACTATTGCTGAGAATGCTGGAACCAATGTGTGCTCTTCAAGCCATCCACGAGCTGTGTCACGACAGCTGAAAATTCCATGGTCCACCGTTATTGTGCGCACCAGGCTGTCGTGGAAGCAGATGGTCGTCATATTGAGCAACATTTGCAATCTGAAACGTAAACACGGTACCCAGTTAGCAAATCTTACCCTCTCACATGGAAATTAAAATATGTTTCACAATTTTAAATACGTTTGACAGAAGAAAACGTAAATAAATTTTCAATTAATAAAGGACACAGCCAACCAGTTGCAGAAGTTCACGGTGAAAAAACCTTGGTCAGGTTTCAATACGCTATGGGCACCTTCTTCAAAAGGAAAACTATAATGTTTTAAACGTCTAAAATACTTCATACTTTACAACACTGAAATGGGGTGTATCGAATAAAATTGGTTCTTATACGAGGTGTTTCCGTACAAGAGTGCAAGAACGTAACAGGGCATAGAGAATGCTCCACTGAACAATTTGAGACAGAGAGCCTGGGAATGGAGAAGCCAGCTTAAGGAGACATGGAAGTAAACTTGTCTACAGCTTTGTCTAGCGTTATTATTTTCCAGCTTATTTACAACTAACATGGGTACAAATTTACGTGTACTGTGCTGTTTATTTACATTTACATTCTTTATTTTCTGCGAGGAAACAAGGAGACGATCCTGATTACGAGGAAGTCATCATGCAGGTTTTGTTTACTTTACTTGCCTGTAAGATTGCTCTGTTGTATCGTATATACATTGTCCCATGACAGAACGTGCTATGAATCAACGACAAACCCAATCATTACTCAGTGATATTCAGAGACGTACAGTACAGTGAGATGGAGCATTGCCGATACAGTATTTCCTGATCTCTGGATTAGAAGGGAAGCTCAAATTCCATGGCCTATGAGATCACCTAATCTGTATCCATTTGATTATTTCCTAAGGGGATATCTAAAGTCACTTCTCTATGAAGCCCCAGTTGATACGGAGATGGAGTTAGTTGCCAGAATTGTAGCTGCCTATGATGTGATTCGAAACACACTAGGGATCTTGTTCGATGATGTCATGCTTGGATTGAGCTTGATGGCCGCCAGTTTCAGAATGTTTTGTAAGATACAGTACAGATGTTACGTTGTGTCTATGATGGTATCTGCAGTTAACTAACGTAAATAAAAAAGTACACAGTAATATGATTTTGTTCCTATTATCTCCTCAAGCTGGCTTCTCCGATCCCAGGTTTCCTACATCAAAGTGTTCAGTGGAGCATCCTCTATGTCCTGTTAATTTTTTGAACGCTCATACGGAAACACTCTCTATAATTTACATTACCTTAAGACTGTAAGTCTACATGATGTGCTAAGACGCTCAAGATAAACAGAAAAACATTTGGAAGAAAGGCCACCATCAACACAACTGTGACACAGGCACAGTTTATTAAAGGAGCGTACATTGGACTGAACGTACGGCTGCTATTTGTTATACCAGGAAAAAGTGATGTAGAGCACGCCACTTACTGGGCTCAAGTAGCGTGACGGTGAACCTAAGCTGATAATTTGAAACCTAGTCCGTTATATTTAACTTCGTACTATGCCAACAATAATTTACAATGGTCACTCCAAAAGAAATGCACACTATATTTTTAAAAATCCATCTTTTATTCTACCTGTTTGAAAGTCTTACAGTGTGTAGATATATCCTTTAGGAACAATATTTTCATTTCTCCACATAATTTCCATCCCTCTCAACTGCCTTACGCCATCTTGGAAGCAGCGCCTGTATACCCGAACAGTAAAATTCTGGACCAACCTGTTGGAGCCACTGTTTTCAGTGTTGACATGGAAGTCATCGTCTTCAAACCTTGTTCCACGAAGAGAGTCTTTCCGTTTCCCAAAGAGATGATAGTCACATGGAGCCAGGTCAGGACTGTAAGGCGCGTGTTTCAGTGTTGTCCATCCGAGTTTTGTGATCGCTTCCATGGTTTTTTCATTGACTTGTGACCGTGCATTCCCGTGCAACAGCAAAACATCCTGCTTTTGCCGATGTGGTCGAACACGACTTAGTCGAGCTTGAAGTTTCTTCAGTGTCGTCACATATGCATCAGAATTTATGGTAGTTCCACTTCGCATGATGTCCACAAGCAAGAGTTCTTTGGAATCGAAAAACACCATAGCCATAACTTTTCCAGTAGAATGTGTGGTTTTGAATATTTTTTCTTGGGTCAATTTGCATGATACCACTACACTGATTGCCTCTTCGTCTCTGGTGATAAATGATGGAGACATGTTTCATCACCTGTCACAATTCCTCCAAGAAATTCATCTCCACCATTCTCGTACTGTTCCAAAAGTTCGCTGCATACCGTTTTTCTTGTTTCTTTGTGAGCCACTGTCAACATCTTGGGAACCCACCTGGCACAAATCTTTTTTAACGCCAACACTTTCAGTATTCTGCAAACACTTCCTTCCCATATCCCAACATAGCGTGACAATTCGTTCACTGTGATGCTTCTGTCAGCAGTCACCAATTCGTTAACTCTCTGCACATTGTCTGGAGTGTGTGTAGTACGAGGCCTGCCGCTGCGAGGACAATCCTCAATATTGCCGTACCCACTTTCATCACGTAACCTGCTTACCCACCGACTATCTGTACTGCCATCGACAGCAGCATCTCCATACACCTTTCTCAACCTCTTGTGGGTGTTTCTCACTGTCTCGTTTTCACAGCACAGGAATACTATGACAGCACATTGCTTCTGACGAAGGTCATGTGTAGCAGCCATCTTGAAGACATGCTGTGACGTTGCCTCTTACGGGAATAGGTTGAACTAAGTTTGAAAACAAGCGGGAAGGATGTATCTACACAACAGTAAAACTTTCACACATGCAGAATGAAAACTGTATTTTTACAAAAATAGTGTGCATTTCTTTTGGAGTGACACTCGTGCAATAATCTTACTCGCAACTTTGCTGTGGGGTGACGTGGAAGACGAGCTGAAATCAATTCCAATACATGGGGACCACACTCTGTGTCTCGCATCAGACTTTAATACATCTAATGGAAACCGATGCACGTTCTCTAGGAGAAACAAAAACTTGGCATAGGCAGACGAAATATATTGCGATATACTGATCCTTATATTTAATGCAAGAACTCTGAAATTGCGCTCCAGGTGATTGATGACGCATTCCCCTATATTGAAAACTGCGCTCGGCATCTCCGTATGACACAGTAGGGAAATATTTCCGAGTGTCGCTAGTATTCGGTGTCTGGGGGTGAGTTTTGAGGGGGGGAGGTGGGTAGGGGGAGGAGGATTGATACTCTTTTGGCGAAGCAGGCCACTTGGCAGCTATCGAGGAATCCCGGCGTCTGCTATGTGAATATCGCGAGAGCGCTTCTATGTGTGTGAGTGTGTGTATGTATATATATTTCCGTAATATGCCTAAGCCAATATTTGGAGAAGAAAAATTGGTGCTGCAGGGCGTGGAAGGGGCAAGCGCATGCGGGAGCAGCGCCGGCAGGGGCCCCGCATGATGTAGGATTCTTGACATTCGTAATAACTGTCGACGGCCGTGTCTGTGTCATCCTCCGTCTTCCGACACTGTGGGGGCGGAAGGGATGGGGGTGGCTGGGTCTCCTCCCTTCCTTTTTGGCACGCACTCCACACGAACAAGGAGGGAGCGAGAGACACAGTACGCCAAGGCATGGGGAGGAAAATACAAAGAAGACGGATGTGGATCGCGAAGCTATCCGGGGAGGAGATTGTGAATATTTTGAATATTGCTCCTCCCACTCGTCTGATTTGTGGCGTCCTGTCCATTTTGCGTAGCATCGAATCCAAATAACTCTGCGGGCTCCGACGCCTCACAGGCGGAAAAATAGGGAAAGTGGGCTAGAAAGTGAGTCGAAGCCTCGTTGACAAATAAAAGCTGAACGAACACAAAATGAGTGGTTAGGAGAGCATTGCGAAAATCGGTCAACGAATGAAACTGTGAAACTTCGGCTAGCAGCCTGACGAAAAGCTTAAGAAGTTTTGGTGTTATGTAATTTCAGTAAATGGGTCAAAATAATCTATTCAGTCGCTCACTGATAATTCTGGCTCCTAAGCGAAAAATGACAGAGATAACAGGAAACACTGAATTTCGACTTCCGAAGTATTTTCCTTGTGGAAGCTGGTACCACGGTTCCTCCTTTCAGTCACAGCATTGGAATCCCATTCATTGTTGTTTCTTAAAATTTTGTAAGTGGGCTTTCGCGGGATGTCTGAGGTATATCTCAAGCGTCTGCCATTTTAGGTTTCTCAGGATTTCAGTCACGTTCAGACGTGAATAAAACAAACCTGTGACTAACAAGTTTGTTTGCGTGGCCATCCTCCGCAGCAAGCAAAGAATTACTTGTTTCCTGCAGCTAGTTAATTTATTTATCCCAGACGCGTTTCGTCTTTTCCTTTTTCTAAGGCATCATAGTTTCGTTATTTTTAGATTATTAAACAAAAGTGTTCAAATGTGTGTGAAATCTTATGGGACTTAACTGCTAAGGTCATCAGTCCCTAAGCTTACACACTACTTAACCTAAACAATCACACACACACCCATGCCCGAGGGAGGACTCGAACCTCCGCCGGGACCAGTCAGACAGTCCATGACTGCAGCGCCTAGACCTCTCGGGTAATCCCGTGCGCCACTATTAAACAGTTCAAGTCGCGATTGTATACATAAAAAAGGAATTACTTACGATTTGCTAATCTGAGATCCTCTCATCTGGTCTGGAGGTCGCACTATCACTTTATTACTGTGCTTATGTGTCAGTAATAAAGAGGTAGTGCGGTCTCCTGACCAGATGAGAGGAAACGCAGATCAGCATATCGTTTTTACATTTAAAAAGACGAAACGCGTCTGGGATAAATAAATTAAGTAGCTGCAGGAAAGGCGGTTTTATTTACAAAACGAGAAAACCTGTGACTATTCGTGCTTCTCTTCTTTGTGTATGTTCAGTTAGCTTGTTAGCCTTATCTGTTATGGATCCTTCAAACTTCCACGACATGCTAAAATGAGACTCAAAAATGTTTTATAAACTATCTTTTCTGTAGACCGACTGTATTTTCAGAGTATGCTGGCAATGAATCGAAATCAACAATCTGTTTTACCAACGACTGAGTCCATATGTAATCATTCCATTTCCTAGCCATGCAAACTATAACAGCCGGATATTGACTGATATTAGTAGTGGCTAACTGATATTTTAGTCACGGTGCTCTACTTTCTTTCATTTTTTTGCGGTAACAACATTAATTTTGCAAACTTTATATGGAATTACCTAACTTTGCACCACTTTATTACCTTAACAAGGTCTGACTGGACATTTGTGCAGGATTGTTCAGATAGTATTCATTCATAAATAACTGCGTCATGTGCAAAAGTTTGAGATTACTAGTAATATTGTCTGCCAAGTCATTAAAATACAACACAAACGGAAAGGAACTTCCCTGCAGCACTCAGGAATTTGCTTCTACTTCATCGAATGAGCGAGGAAGTAATGAGAGTTTGTATACTGCAGCACGCACTTATATCTCTCGTATCGTACCATAAATAAACGCTATGGATTATGAGAAGTCGGTGGATAACATTCCTACCACGTTTCTGAAATTCAGCTCCGCAGTTTTACATTGAGAGTCTTAGACCAGTCGAATAATACAGTATTTCAGAAACTCTGAAAGTGCGAGACGCATGTTAACAAAAGGCCAACGATGAGAACACAAGATTTTTCTCATCAACTACTCTTAGATAACACATGTACTGAGAATTATGGATGAAAGTCAACAGGCAGATTCCATATTTCTAGATTTCCGGAAAGCATTTGACACGGTGTCCCACTGCAGGCTGTTAACGAAGGTACGAACCTGTAGAATAAGTCCAAAGATATATGAGTGTCTCGAAGACTTTTTGATTGTTAGAACCCAGGATGTTGTCCGCGACGGCGAGTGTTCATCACAGACAAAGGTATTGTCGGGAGTGCCCCAGGGAAGTGTGATTGGCTCGCTGTTGTTCTCTATACACATAAATTATTTGAGAGACAGGGTGGTCAGGAGTCTGCGGTTGTTTACTGGTGATGAAGTGGCCATGTGGTGGGACCGTTCTTCTTTCAAATGCGAAAATATTTTGTTTGATGACGACCTACATAGGGAGAAACGATCATCATCGTAAAATAAGAGAATTCACGGATCACACAGAAAGATGTAGGTGCTCGTTTCTCCCACGCGCTGTTCGAGATTGGAATAATAGAGTGTTATTGTGAGGGTGGTTCGATGAATGTTCTGCCAGGCACTTGAGGGGGGTAGGACGTCAAACGGGCCGACTTGGAGCAGGAGAGGCATCACAAGACATTTTAATTTCCACTGTCTATACTTTTACAAATAAATTCATAAAACCTTGTCAGCATGACCAGGAAGGATTCAGAATTCACACTCATAGCAGTTAAAGTTCGAAAACATAACGAAATGATTTTTGTTACAAGTCAAATTTCATCATTTTTTTCACTTACTAATGTCAGTATTTGTTGCTATAGGTACACTTTTCATCCTAATCTATTAAAAACTGTGGTAATAATTGAGGTAATTAACTACAAAATTTGTGTTTTTTCTAAATACGAAGTTTAAAATACAACAGCTCATTCGTTTTTTCATAAATTAAATAAATTTTAGAGTTTCATACACCTGTAAGTATTGTATGTATGCTGTGCAAATTTCATCGAAGAATTTCACTAACTTATGAAGAAAAGTGTACCTATAGCAACAAATGCAGCCATTAGTAACTGAAAAAATGATGAAATTTTGCACGTAAAAAAATTTATTTTGTTATGTTTTCGAACTTCCACTGCAATGAGTGTGAATCCTGAATCCTTCCTGGTGATGCTGACAAAGTTTTCTGAACTTATTTGTGAAAGTATAGACACTGGAAATTAAAATGTCGTGTGATGCCTCTCCTGCCCCAAGTCGGCCCGTTTGACGTCCTACCCCCCGTAAGTGTGATTTGCAGAGTGTCCATGTAGATGTAGGTGTAGATGAACATTATGCAACAAACTGTACGTTTCTAACTATCTTCATTTCTGGTACAGTGATGAAAGTTGTAAAGATCATTTTGGAACGCCCTGTACTTGTCTGCTGAGACATTTTCACCTGCTACCAACGAAGCATAAGAAATAAAATGAACAGGTGAAGGCTAATTTCTCTCTTGTTCTCGTACGACAGACTCATTTTTAAAAGTGTACTTGTCATTTGTAACACAATCATTATAATAAATAGTGACTTTTAAAAAATTTATGTTACCTGCATTAGTTCAAGTAAGGCCGCCCATTCAGTGCTATTGTATGTTGAAGCAGTCAGATCAAAAATAAAGTAGTGGATGGGAGGAGATGTGACAGTTGGCGACCATGACAGGGCCTTCTGACTGCAGATCACTATGTGATCTGTATTACAGTTTATTTGAAACCTAATAGCGCTGAATTTCTGTTTCCTTTTAAATTCTTGCAACTAACTGGCAACAATATTTAGAAAAAACAAAGTAGAGAAATAGAATGGAAGGAATAAATTTACGTTAGTTCTGTTGGCTTAAAATTAAACGTACGATCTCAGCGGAATGTGGTCGCAAGTACACGTACGTGCAACGCGCAACGGAGCTTCGGAGAGCTCGCTACCATTCGGCAGGATTAGCGCGGGGCAGCGAGTTAAGTCCACCGCGGAGCGGCGGCACGCTGACGTATTGACGCGCGGGGCCAACGACGCCGCGACTGGACAATTCGGAGGGGGCGCTGATTGTTATCGAACTGCGGTCGCGCATGATTGGCAGTCGCCGACAGCGCGCAGCGGCGACCGCCCCCCAGGTGCCGGCGGGGCTGTCTCGCGTCCGGAGGGGAGCCGTGATCATCGTCATCATCATCATCATCAGCGTCACCTACTGCGGCCATTAGCCATTCCGTCTGTGGCCCGCGTCTGCGTTTGTGAAGGCGCGCAACGCGGGGATCCGACAGCCTCCCTTCCAGGGATTTGCGAACGTCAGCTCAGAACAATGCCACAGCCAGCATGCACCGCTACCCGAGGCCCCAAAATTTCTCTCTGCCGCCATTACGTCTTCGCGAGTTCTCTCTTTCATTTCGTATGACGTCCAGTAACATAATTACCACGTGTAATCAATGCTACACGCAGCTATAAGGTGTAGAAGGGATTTATACGATTCAGTATTACATGGCGAATTATATTCGTAAATGTTCCATGTCTTACAGAAAATGAAATCTCTTTACACGTTTAACTCGCATTCGCTATAAGAGAGTCTTAAGGTGTCAGCTGTAGCCGGCCGCGGTGGCCGTGCGGTTCTAGGCACTTCAGTCCGGAACCGCGTGACTGCTAAGGTCGCAGGTTCGAATCCTGCCTCGGGCATGGATGTGTGTGATGTCCTTAAGCTAGTTAGGTTTAAGTAGTTCTAAGTTCTAGGGGACTGATGACCTCAGATGCTGAGTCCCATAGTGCTCAGAGCCATTTGAAACGTTTTTTTGTCAGCTGTAAAAGCTGTACTACATGACGAACATAGTGTTCCTCCTCAGGTGCTTTCGCGCATCAGCACGCCACTTCCAGGATTCCGGGAGGTCTGAAAGCCATGCAGCTAATGCACGCAAAAGATGCCAGACAGCATCTGTGTGGATTTTGGGCTGTTTTCCTCGCCAGACTGGGAGAGTACTGGGCTGGTACTCACTTTCCGACTCAGTTACATGATTCGCAAGTATTTCGCATACGTTCTGACACTTTAACATAAGATAACACTAGACACAGCTAAATGGCGTACACACATTCGACGCCAGAACAGAACGGTTGGCTACAGGAAGAGTATCCGGCGAGTCTCTACTACTAACATTGAAAAATCATACGGAATAAGGCAAAAAAAGGAAATAAATGAAAGAAAAATGATGATGACCGTGATGTATGTGTTCCACATATTCTGTCTGCGCAGTACGCTATACAAACTTTAATCTCTCGTCGGTTCGCAGTTCGTCCTTTGGATCCATTAGTCACAAAGTTCTTCATTTTTGCGTCATTAGAAGCTTCTGCACTAAGAAGCCTCTAATTAGGCAGCCTTCCTCGATCTTCCTTTGTAATGATCCTTGAAGGACATTTATAAAGCTCTGGTTGCGTCACATTACGCGACAAAACCGCTATGTCCTCTCAGCTCTATTGTTCTCCTAAATTCTTATCAGAAGTACCTGCGTTAGGGCTGCTGACGGCCTAGGCATGATGGTCTCACCTGAAAGAATTTTACAGTGACTGTTAGGAGCTATGGATAGAATACTAAGAGATGACTAAAAATTGAAGCTGGTCCCGGCGGAGATTCGAGTCCTCCCTCGGACATGGGTGCGTGTGTTTGTTCTTAGGATAATTTAGGTTACGGCGTGTATAAGCTTACGGACTGATGACCTCAGCAGTCAAGTCCCATAAGATTTCACACACATTTGAATATTTTTTAAAAAATTGAAATTAACTGAAAAAGACGCGAGTACTGTTTCCTCCAAGGAACGACATGAAATAAGAATCGAAAATACATGTAACAGGCTAGCTTCCTATGCTTCGCACGGATAGAGCAAACTATCTGCTACGGTTGGGCAACATCTCTGGCGTAGCGGTAATAAATTGTACAGACAAACCTTCCTCGTGCATTAGTCTGCCCATTAGGGAAAACCGCATTAAAATCCCTTTCGTAGTTCCTGAGATTAGTCTGAACATACAGAAGGAAAATTTGGCGAGGGACTTTTTTTATTATAGGCGTACATTTCATATATATATATATATATATATATATATATATATATATATATATATATATATATATTCCACATCCCACCTAAAGCAATCGACCAATTTCAACCAAACTTGGTACAGCTATTACTTACTATATGGGAAAAATACTGTGGAGGTAAGAACTAGCAACTTCCTGTTGGGGTGGGGCTGATAACTTGGAAAGAGAAGGAGGAGATGGAGGTAGACAAACAGAGAGGGTGCAGAGCGGATGGACACTGATAGGGGGAGGAGGAAAGTGGCAGAGAGGGGGGAGGGGAATGGACAGAGAAAAGGATAGAGAGGGGGGAGAGGAGGAGGTGGGCAGAGAAAGGAAAGAGGAGGAGATGAACAGAGACATGAGGAGAAACAGATGAGCAGTTAGAGAGGAGAAGGAAGAGTGACAGATAGAGGGGAAAGCGACAGAGAAAGGGAAGAGTATGAGATGCACAGGGAGAAGGGTGAGGTGCAGATGGACAGGGACAGGCTAGTGGAAGAGATAGAGTGGAGGGAGGAGGAGATGAACCGGAGGAGAGGGAGTGCGTTATGGACAAGGACAGGTGAAGAAGAAGATGAACAGAGAGAGATGAGGAAGTGATGGATTGAAGGAGGAGGGGAGAGGAATGACAGTGATGGGAAGGAGCAGCTGGACAGAGGGAGAGAGAGGAGGAAGCAGGAGAAGGCAACACTGGGTACTTAGTGTTTGTACAAAATAAAACAATAAAGATAGTACAAACATTTAGGAAGTAAGGCAATTACAGATGCAAGAAGCAAACAAGACATTGTGCTACACGTGACCAAGATTACTAAGGACCACTTTTAGCACAGACATAAACTAGGCAATGAGGCACTTCACAGACTGTACTGTTATCTCGTAATCAAGAGTTCTCGTTGTAGGACAGAGATGTTCACGGAAGTGAAGCTGTGGAGGCTGGCAGTGAGTTGTGCCTAGATAGTTCACCCGATAAATAAATTATCTGATGGCCGGCCGCTGTGGCCGAGCGGTTCTAGGCCCTTCAGTCAGGAACCGCGCTCCTGCTACGGTCGCAGGATCGAATCTTGCCTCGGGAGTGGATGTGAGTGATGTCCTTAGGTTAGTTAGGTTTAATTAGTTCTAAGTCTAGGGGACTGATGACCTCAGATGTTAAGACCCATAGTGCCTAGAGCCATTTGAACCACTTCAAATTATCTGATAAAGGTGAAGTTTCTGTTTCGATTCCCAGTCCGGCACACAGCTTCTATCCAAAAGAAAGCGTCCGAGCAGCGCGCACATTACGATATAAAGTGCAAGAAGCTTTCTGGAAATAACACGCTGTGGCCACGCCACCTCTCCCAGAAATGCCGCCTTCCAAAAGCGCGACTAAGCAACGCAAGTGGGAGAGGTTCTGAAGTTTAGAGAGTTGAAGAGAAGTAGTGACAAAACGAAGCTTGAAGGAGCGTGGTGCGCTGCCAGGTAGCACTGTACATAACAGTTCTGTATGTGACTGTGTCTGAGTTACTGTTTCAAACTGTGAGACACTTTCAAGTCTTCATATGACTCCTACGGCTACGGCAAATTCTAAACAGAATACACCTTGATACACCAGGTCGTCTTATCATGTAAGCCCGCTTACTGATCAAAATAATTACACACTACCAAACGAAATCACAATAGTACGTTGTACCAGAGCAGCTAGCGCTGATAATGAAATTCATCAAGGAAGAGAGTCTACAGATTTCTTCAGCTATCCTACATTCAGGGAAACCACCAATTAGTGATTACATCTCTTAGCGTCGATGGTGCTTGCTGCATTTCACCCGTTGTTCCATCCAATCTCAGATATTTTCCGTGCGATAAAGATCGGGTGATTTAGCGATCTAGTCGGGCTGCCGTAGGATATCTGAATGTTCGTAAAACGTGGAACGTAAGTGTGCAGACCTGTGAATGCGGCTGTTGTCATCTTGGTAGATGAACGTGTCTGCAGTGTACTCCTTATGAACAAGCAGAAGAAAGGGTGTGAGCATGCTCTCCTTTTTATTTTGGTCCTGAATGAATGAAAGAAAGAGTTCAGAAACATGCAGTGAACGAAATATACAGTTTTACGTAGAGTCTAGAACCAGAAAATGCTTAAAAGGAAAAATTACTACATTAAAAAAATCATTGTTTCAATAAAAAGCTTTTTATTATAAAGCGTTTTTAAAAAGTATTACGAAGTATAAAAAAATTTTCCTAAGCCCATACATACCTCTAGTGGCATACAAATAGTCCTAAAAGTTCGTGCTCACGCAAGTAAGAAAATACGAAACCAACCTTTTTGTAGTTGTGTGCTAAAGCGGTACTATTATAAAATAATAATCATTCCTATAGGCCTATAAAATACTGGCTGTCATACTTTAGAATATAATTTGGAGTCGGAGAAATTCCCCTTCCAGGATACGATTCGTTATCAAAGGCACCCTTAGGCCGGGAAGAGTGATCTGCCCTTTTCGATGAGACACCTCGAGAATGCTTTCGACCGTGTGAACTGTTATAGCCTTTGGAGGATGTGTATATCCTTATTACCCTAGAGAGGTTATAAGAAGTCTTTATACAGGGTATTACAAAAAGGTACGGCCAAACGTTCAGGAAACATTCCTCACACACAAAGAAAGAAAATATGTTATGTTGACATGTGTCCGGAAACGCTTACTTTCCATGGTAGAGCTTATTTTATTACTTCCCTTCAAATAACATTAATCATGGAATGGAAACACACAGCAACAGAACGCACCAGCGTGACTTCAAACACTTTGTTACAGGAAATGTTCAAAATGTCCTCCGTTAGCGAGGCTACATGCATCCACCCTCCGTCGCACGGAATCCCTGATGCGCTGATGCAGCCCTGGAGAATGGCGTATTGTATCACAGCCGTCCACAACACGTGCACGAAGAGTCACTACATTTGGTACCGGGGTTGCGTAGACAAGAGCTTTCAAATGCCCCCATAAATGAAAGTCAGGAGGGTTGAGGTCAGGAGAGCGTGGAGGCCATGGAATTGGTCCGCCTCTATCAGTCCATCGGTCACCGAATCTGTTGTTGAGAAGCGTACGAACACTTCGACTGAAATGTGCAGGAGCTCCATCGTGCATGAACCATAAGTTGTGTCGTACTTGTAAAGGCACATGTTCTAGCAGCACAGGTAGAGTTTCCCGTATGAACACATGATAACGTGCTCCATTGAGCGTCGGTGGAAGAACATGAGGCCCAATCAAGACATCACCCACAATGCCTGCCCGAACGTTCACAGAAAATCTGTGTGGATGACGTGATTGCACAATTGAGTGCGGATTCTCGTCAGCCCAAACATGTTGGTTGTGAAAATTTACAATTTGATCACGTGGGAATGAAGCCTCATCCGTAAAGAGAACATTTGCACTGAAATGAGGATTGACACATTGTTGGATGAACCATTCGCAGAAGTGTACCCGTGGAGGCCAATCAGCTGCTGACAGTGCCTGCAGACGCTGTACATGGTACGGAAACAACTGGTTTTCCCGTAGCACTCTCCATACAGTGACGTGGTCAACGTTACCTTGTACAGCAACAACTTCTCTGAAGCTGACATTAGGGTTATCGTCAACTGCACGAAGAATTGCCTCGTCCATTGCAGGTGTCCGCGTCGTTCTAGGTCTTCCCCAGTCGTGAGGCATAGGCTGGAATGTTCCGTGCTCCCTAAGACGTCGATCAATTGCTTCGAACGTCTTCCTGTCGGGACACCTCCGTTCTGGAAATCTGTCTCGATACAAACGTACCGCGCCACGGTTATTGCCCCGTGCTAATCCGTACATCAAATGGGCATCTGCCAACTCCGCATTTGTAAACATTGCACTGACTGCAAAACCACGTTCGTGATGAACACTGACCTGTTGATGCTACGTACTGATGTGCTTGATGCTAGTACTGTAGAGCAATGAGTCGCATGTCAACACAAGCACCGATGTCAACATTACCTTCCTTCAATTGGGCCAACTGGCGGTGAATCGAGGAAGTACAGCACGTACTGACGAAACTAAAACGAGCTCTAACATCGAAATTAAGCGTTTCCGGACACATGTCCACATAACATCTTTTCTTTATTTGTGTGTGAGGAATGTTTCCTGAAAGTTTGGCCGTACCTTTTTGTAACACCCTGTATAAACTGTAATAAGAACAGAAATCAGTTAGAAGATTTAGTGGAAGGTGGAGCACAGTGGCCTCGGTGGGAAAGTGATCATTACACATTTTCTGCCATGAACAGGCGCCGAGATGTGGTCAGACTAGTTCTAATACACAACATAATGGGCGCCACTGAGAACGACAGTGGACACTGCTGTCGTTATTTTTTAGTAAAATGTTTCTGACTTTAAGGCATGTGCTGAAAGGTAAGTCATTTATATTAGTCTTATTGCCTCACTTAAACATAGAGCAATACATTTTCAAATTGTCAGTGTTTAAACAACGTCTTTTGGATTACAAATGTAGTTCTTCGCTATTTATTTCCATTTCATAGTTTAATCTGTGAACCACTACTGCCGCTATGGCATCCGATCCGAAAAAGTGGCCACACTAATTCTTGTGAAACGTGGATAAAGTGACCACTTTTTCAAGAAACTTATTTTTAACTGTTTACCCGATAAGAGTTAGCTATTTGAAGTGATCACATATAATACTTAAGATTGACTTCTCAATTCTTTTACATACAAAGCTCTAATACGTCATTTTAGCCCCTTATGACGATTTCAATTTATTTAATGAAAGAAAAGGTCTAGTAATTAACAGAGATAAAATAAGTGGCAATCAAGAGCAACAAACCGTTGATTACGTCTTTTAAAGAGGAAAATGATGTTACAGATTCATAGTGAACCATCTATAGAGATTAGTATTTCGGTTGGCAGAGTGGAACGAAATACGGCATTTCCTAAAAAGGAAAGACAGCACCCTAATTTTAGTCTTAGGAAACCTACCTCGATGGCTAGAGGATAAACTTTAATAAGGTCAGCATAGATAGGTTTCGTATACTCTTACAACAGTGTAGCAAAAAAATTCCATCCGGTTCATCACATTAATAATTTGGAGGAAATCGTTGGCAGTTAAGGCCCTGAGTATCAAAGTGTTCGCAGTTAAAGGAAGATATCAAGCCAGTGGCGTTATTCCGCTGAAAGAGAGTTCCTGTACACTCTACATCTACACATACATCTACATGGATACTCTGCAAATCACATTTAAGTGCCTTGCAGAGGATTCATCGAACCATCTTCACAATTCTCTATTATTTCAATCTCGTATAGCGTGCGGAAAGAACGAACACCTATATCTTTCCGGTCGAGCTCTGATTTCCCTTATTTTATCGTGTTGATCGTTTCTCCCTATCTAGGTCGGTGTTAACAAAATATTTTCGCATTCGGAGAAGAAAGTTGGTGATTGGAATTTCCTGAGAAGATCCTGTCGCAACGAAAAACGCCTTTCTTTTAATTATATCCAGCCCAAATCCTGTATCATTTCTGTGACTCTCGCTCCCATATTTCGCTATAATACAATACGTGCTGCCCTTCTTTAAACTTTTTCGATATACTCCGTCAGTCCTATCTGTTAAGGATCCCACACTGCGCAGCAGTATTCTAACAGAGGACGGACAAGAGTGAAGACCGAGTGAAGAGAATGCCTCTATCATCAATCACTTTAGATTCGTCCAAGCTGGGAAGACATTCCAGTAGAATGTACATTTTTGTGGGTGTTACCGTTCATAAGTATTAATGACACTAGATCAACAACTGCACAGCAGCATCCAGCGTATGAGCATAACCATACTGTTGAATCGAGTGTGAACAATATTGTTGGATTTACACCCTACCGCTCTATAACAACACTATTTGTCTTCACCACAGTATTTTATTAACTTTATGATATCTAAAGCGTTATGCCCAATCACCATTTTCAAAGGACCTACAATAATGTGGTTATCCGTGAGAAATGACAAATAACGTCCAAAATAATAAGTACACCATGACCGTCGAATGAAACTTAAGACTTACCCAGAAATATAACAAAATATTTTATGGATAGCAAACAACAGACTGTACCTGTCTAACGTATACAGATACATAGTATCTCGTCATCCTTAATATCATAACATGCAAGTGAAAATTGATTAGAGTGTACTCACGAAAGCTTTAACGAAAGAAGATTGCCAGATGGCACTCCACACATGGCGGCTGTTATATATAATATTTTCAAATTACAAAAGTAATTTTCAATATGTAATCATCACACATTGAGTGACGGATGTTCATATATCAATTTTTTAATAATACGAATTAAAAAATATTGCTTAAAGCTAACTATAAAAGGTTAAGTGCTTATTTTCCAAACTAAATGATAGTGATTAGAGTGTTTGGGAAGCTTAAACACATGCAGATCATACATAATATTCACACAAAAATTAGATAGTATGGAATATACAGGTATAGATATGATCCAACATGATCAGTGCTGTACCCCGAGATGCATTCAAAATTAAAATTGTTTAATTGTACGCCGGTGTGTGAGGAATGAGAGTACTGTCTGAAGTGCATGAGCTGGGAGGTGAAAAACTGACTGGTTAAAACCGATAGAGCTACTTTATTTCTGAATAAGCGTTGTTTTCCGGTATTCGTTTGACATCAGTTATAAGAGTTGATTTCATTTTTTAATAATAAGCAGGTAAAAAAACTGAAATATCAACTAGCCAAAGCAGCAGTGCTAAAACTTTTCGTTTGTAAATAAACTTTTTCAGAGAACGAGTAACTTTTATTCGTAAAATTTGCAGTGCTTTGATATATTGCTTTATCACAGAAAATAGGGTAAAGAGATCAGTCTTATTTTAAAACAATGTCGGCAGAAACGAACACCAAACACATGGTAGAAGAACTGGTATAGCATTCCTGACACAGTAACATACCAAGCCTATCAGAAGGTGCACGTGTTCATGCACTGTGTAAGACTTGCCCCATCTGATCTATACAATATTTCCTCAGTTTCGTCATCGGACATCATTTGTATTACAGAACAGCCCCACACCACTCTGGAAGTATTTTACGAAGTGTGGTATCAGCGAAGTATAATGCTCCATTATTCTTCAAAGGAAACGGGAGGAGCCACAACAAACTTGCTATATAATATAAGGAGAAAACAAGAACCTAACAGTTCATTCACAGTTTGCAAAAAAACAGAAAGCGGCTAATCTGCTGCCTGTACCTATACAATATGCCTTTATCTGCCTTTAGTTCTTTGAAAGCTATCCTTCAACCACAGTTCTCACCCTTTAGCACTGACTATTAGTAATGTATAGGTAGTGATATGATACCCATAGAACAAGATATTTCAGAATAGTTTCAAAAATTATAGTCGATAGGAGATTACTGATGGTTTTTTAAGTAATCAACGACTTACCACTTTTAGAGACAAGCACCGAATAATGGACGAACTAAGTTTTCTTTTATTTGCCTCTTTAATTTAAAATTTCGATTCTCTGAATCTTGAAGCTGAGGAAGTCAAAATTTTCCGTTTTATTCGATTTATACGTCTGTTACAGGAAACAATAGCAATAAAAAATCGAAAATCGTATATTTCAGAAACCGGTTACTTTGAGTAGTTTTAACAGTCTTGTTACTGACGTTGAAAGAAATGTAACCAGAAACCGACTGTCTCTGCGAAATTGCCATTGCCAACATAAGCCGGTGGCGGATAATACTAAGGAGATAATATCAGAACAATAGGATCACACATGCCACAGAACTCTGATTACATTCATAGCCTCCATACAACACCATACAATAAAAAGTTAAAGACACGCATGATACAGTACTCATGATGTACACAGGAGACTTTACTCAATTGTTTCTTTTTACACGTCAATAACAGAGAATAAATTAAAAATAAGAAATAAAGGAGAGAACAGCTGTAATTTTTTGATTGATCATCAAACGGTTGAAACGCGAAACACGTTTAGAAATGTTCAACCTGAGGACTACTGATAAGTGATCATCGGCGTCTTTGCTATATACATGGAACCTATGTAACCAATATATTCATTCTGTTATAGGAATAAATATCCGTTGTCAGTTTGATTTTTGGCTTTTCACAAGTAGAGCACAATACTGTGAGGTGAGCAGTTCTATAAAAACTTCCAGTTTTGAAACTTACACGTTACATCCTTATCCGTTAACGTGTTCTTTGTTGTCTGATTGGTATGCACTGCTCTACGAATAAGCTTTAAAGACATGTCATCCAAACCTTTGCCATTTTTTTAACACACTCCCTTGATATCCTCCAGTTTAATAAATATTATGGAGCTTGTTTGTGGTCATAATCGTCTTCCAAATTTGAAAATAAGTTTCCGCTGCCATCAGTAAACAAAAGGGCACAGCGAATACTTAACAGATTGTCCATTGAATTTCAGATTCTAGTGAGCTTCGCATTGCAAAATACGACGATCATAAAAACGCATCAAAATCTACCTCTGCCGCAATATTACTTTAAACTGCTAACTTAAATTAGACATCGAAACCTTACGTAATCTTGTACAGATGGCTAATCTGTTATGGTTTCGACTGTCCTGCTACCTGAGTAGTTTCCCGAGTTCGAATAAGGTTTTAAATGACCATTTTTGGTAGCATATCAAGGTGCAGTAGAGAACTGTGATCAGGACTGTTGTAACAAATCGTGAAAATGTGTCCCTAATTATCCCAATTATCTCATAAACCATTATGTACACAATAACTGTCTTAAGAGTTTTGTGTATTTTTTCCGAAGTTTTGACAAACTGTTCAAATTTTGTACAGAAAACTCTAGAAGTACGGAATATCTATTAAGAACACATACAAAAATGTGGATTTTTCGGAATTTGATTGCCAACATGACAATTATTCGCCTACTTACAATTGTGATCGCAATTGTTTCCACGTAACTCTGTAGAGCTATTCAAATATTGCAAAAAATAACTCTACAGCTATAGCAATTCTATAAAGAACTCCGGAAAAAACGTATATTTCTCGAAAGTCGGGTAGCAACTTCACAAGTTGTGAAAATGCGTCCCTCAGTATTGCAGTCATCCTATAAACCGTTATCTACAGAAAAAATGTCATTATGGTTCTATGACGAGCTCTTGGATTTGGGAATTCGGATTATATTTTTTCTCACGAATTTTTAAATAATTTTTTAGAAAATTATAGTTTTCCAAAATACAACTGCTTTTTCACAAAATTCTGCAGAACTATTCAAAGTTTGCACAGAGGAGTCTAGACTTACAGCATACCTACGAAACACACTGGAAAAAAATGTATATTTGTCGACAATCTGGTGCTAACTTCACCTGACTCCTCCCCTCTACGAGGCCGGAACAGTGTGTGGCGTGTGGCCTATAAGGCAAGGCGTCCGGCGTAGCGGTGGCGGTGCAGTGGCCAGCGGAGCTCTATATTGATTCCCTCTATTTGGGAGGCGGACGCGGCGCCATGCGTCAGGCAGACGGTCGCTGCCGCCCCCACCCCCCCTTCCCCCGCGTCAGTCACTTAGGCCCCGACTCCTGGAGGAGCTTCCGCTATCCTTCAGTGGTAACGGGGACCTTGCTGCGGTCGGTCTCCGCGACAGCGGAAGACGGAGCCTTTGGGACGCAAAAGGCGACACGGCCTGCGGGTAGATTCGTTACACTGCAACAGTTACGTAACACACTACTTCCTGGTGTCGAAGTGTGGAAGGGAGGACAGGTCATTCCAACTGTCCAGATCAATTCTTATTAACCGGTAGTGAACCTGGCAATGCTTGGCAATTGCTAAATATCTATGGGAACTGGATATACACCCTATACTCTTCCTCGGCCTCTCTCTCAGCCCATCATCTCCTCCAATGTCTCTGTGTCCATCTCCTCCTCCTCCTCCCCCCCCCCCCCTGTGCATCACCTCCTCCACCCTCTCTGAGTCCTTAACCTCCGTCTCATCCAATCTTTCCCCACCCCCTCCACCTTACCTATCCTCCATCCCCTCTCTCTGACTTGGTACCCTGTTTGTTATTACTGCAAACGAAATCTTCTTTGGGTATTAAAGTCGCTTAAAATGAATGGGTCAATCGTCTGGGATCACTGGCTTACGGAGAATGAGAGAGTTCTCTCCAGTTCCTGGCTCCTTGAAGTTGGTAGCTACTATGACAATATTTCACATAGTGTTAATGTGGAAGTGGGTAGGATTAAAAAGTTTCGGACGAATCAGATTCCATGGCAGTATTCTAGCCGTAAGCCTTCGTTGTTTTCTATAAAATAAACAGCAAGCAAGAAAACTAAACAGCACATTGTTGCATATGCAATTTTTGTTTAAAATTGTGTATACATGGAGAGAACGTGTAAGGTGTCAGGCAAATCCAACACCTTCCATGAAAACCCTGACATGATAGCAAATCCGGCAGTATGTCACATAGCTCTGAATAAATCCCGACATTAAATTATCCAAAGTAATACGATCAACGAGTGAGCAAATGGAATACCACAGACTAACACAGGAACGCCTAAGTGCATGTCATACCTTCCCACCGTGAAGCAGACGCAGTTCCGAGGGGAGAAACGAGAACAGAAGCCGGGAGCAGAGTCATGTAGGCTAGGAGGCCCTACGATAAGGGACGGACACCCACGTTGCCAGTCGACCGCCAAGACCACCCCTCCCAGCCTATGTCAAAAGATAGAGCCCTCCAGAAGAACAGTATAGATCTTACGACAACACTAAAAGGGCCACACCAGCTGAAAGTTTTACGTTGTAAACATTAAAAACATTGCCACACCACGAAAAGTATAACTTTTCACATTGGACAGACAGAATTTTTGTAGGCGGAGCTTAAGGTTAACATTGAGACCCTGATTGGTCAGTTGAAAACACAGCCAGATAGCTTTTCTTAAACCAATTTCGGTAAATTGTAGTAAGGAGAAGTTAGAAAGAGTTGCTACCAAGACAGCGAGGTGTGTGGAGCTGCACCGCCCGCCGCCCCCTGACGCTGCCTAACCAACGACAAGGTAATGAATGCACGTGATGCCGCACTCAGAACTGCAGAAGTCTCATCTGCCACTGCCAATTAAACTTCGTGGTATTCACATTTGCTATTAGAAGTTAAAATCTGAAACGTGATGATTCTTCTGTTATATAATTATTGACAAGCCACTGTAATTTATGACAAGTTAAATAAGTAATTAAAGATAATTGATGGTCACTGTAGACCATTTTGATAGTTTTCTCTTTTATGAAACTTAATTTAAACCTAGATTATATATGTGATATGGCATAGGTCATCCTTTGATCCATTGTAGAACTTGGAAACCCATTCAAGGAATATTCGTTCACATTTTTGTTGAATGCAGTTGGTTTTTATCGTCCTGTATGAAAATATTTCCTTTTATCAATAGTGCAATTTATAAACAATGTTTTGTGAGTAGAATACAAATTCCAATGGTAAACTTAACTGCTTTTTCGAAGTTATTTTATCAGCTAACTAAAAATAGGAAATCCTTGAACCCTTTCCACTAAATTTAGTTAGTATTAAGATTCTTTTACAGGGAGTGCAGTGGGGCTGACGCTGAAATCATTAAGTATTTGATTATATCACCGCTAGTCTCAATGAACTCTTCTGAACTCTACATGTCATGTGTGGTCTGGCGTCTCCTCACCAGCAACAGGTCCCAGGTTCAAACTAGTCAATCCCCCCCCCCCCAAAAAAAACACGCTCAGAGCGTCGTTGCGCGAAAGTGGTAGGGAGACACGACTTAGAACAAACAGACACCACGCAGAATGTTAGAAACGATGGTTCAAATCCACGTTCGGACATCTAGATTTAGGTCTCTTGTGATTTCTTTAAGCCGATTAAGGCAAACAGGAGATTTCCTCTGAAAGAACACAGCCGATTTCCTTCCCCATTCTTCTGCAATCAGAGTTATGCTTCGTCTCTAATGATCTCATTATCGACGGGACGTTACATTCTAAACCTCCTTCATTAATTTTTGGAGTAGCCAACTTTCCGCTCAGAATTACTGAGGCCCTTGGGAAAAACATATCATGACGAAACTATTCCTGCTGGAATGCTAGACATACGTGACAGGAGACATACGTCGGATTTCAAAAGTAATTTAATAACCAAATTGCCAGTGAGGTAGGTATCAAGAGGAGAGAATTCTATTCAGTCATCAGTTAAATGAGTCGTGTTTGCAGAATAGTAACACGAATTATTTACAGAAGAACGGGAAGACTGGTAGCTGCCAACTTCGAGGAAAATCATTATCACTTTCCGAGAAGCACAAGAACACGCGAGCTGATACTAATCCCACAGCTTATCTTAGGGAAAAATTGCAGACCCATGTTTATAGCATTTGTAGATCTAAAGAAAGTTGATTGACATTGCTTCCTGAAGTCCTGGAGCCAGGCAGGATAAATGGAACATGTACGTAGTAGTTGAGAAAGTAACGATACTCGTAGAAATGAGTAACTGGTCACATGAGACAGAGGTAGAGGAGAAATCTGAACAGATAGGAACACACTACGGCCATAAAAACTCCAACACCATGCATCTGAATGTTATTTGTTTGTGGGGAGATCGTTTTATACACCTTGCATAAGAAGGAAAAACATGTACCAGAATGTGTTAGAATTCTGCTGTATTGGAAATGGCTATGTCAAAGCTGGGCTGGGAAGGTAAGGCAATTAGAATTAATGGAAGAAGGCTTACCATCTTGAGATTTGCTGATGATATTGCCTTACTGGCCTAAGACTTCGCAGAGCTCCAAAATTTAGTTTCAGATATTGCATCGGAATGTCAGCTGGTTGGCTTGAACATGAACCTTTCCAAAACAAAAGTAATGTCCAACAAATGGGTCCCAGCTGGAGATGTGAAAGTCAAGGACAATCTATTAGAAGATGAAGGGAGACATAAGACCAGAAATCTATCGACGCATCAAGCTTGGCTGGCAAGCATTTGGGAAGAAGTCAACAGTATTCAGATCAATAATGCCAGTAAATCTGAAGAGAGCAGTATTTCATCAATGCATTCTTCCTGTGATGACGTATGGCTGCGAGACATGGAACTCTTTTACAAAAGGGAAACTTAGGACAGCACAGAGAGCCATGGAGAGATCCAAGAAAGGATAGGAAAAGGGCAGATGACATCCAGTCTGTGGCGAAGGTTAATGACATCTTAGAGACAGTAGGTCCCTTGAAATGGCAGTGGGCTGGTCACGTCGCAAGAAGAAAAGACAACAGATGGACGAAGCTAGTGCTGAAGTGGAGTCCAAGAGAGCACTGGAGGCCTAGAGGAAGACCACCAGACAGATGGGACAAAGACATCAAGAAGATCGCTGGTAACCTGGCAGAGAACTGCCCAAGACTGACCCACTTGGAGAAGACTGTTGAAAGGCTACCTGAACCCACCACTCGAAGAGGCCACATCATTTAATGATTGAATTGGCTGATGATGATGATGATGAGAATGAAAGCCTGTCGTGATTATGGTTCATCATCTGTAATACTGCTTCTCAAGTCGGTCGATATGGAAATATGTAGTTGGTAGGTACAAGAGGGGTACAATCAATGCCACACGACTAGAGCCCGATAGGGCAGACATTTTCTTGGCTTGGCTGTGCGGGATGGTACAGTCACGACACATAGACACAACAGTAAACACAAAAGTGGCACCATGTAGCATTTTCTGACGACTTGCGATTCTTTGTACAGTATCACAATGGACGTGTCCGAATTTTGAGGTTACGAGGACAATTAATGCTCCCAGATTTTATGAAGTGCTCTTGGGTACACAACCACTAAGTATGGTTGGCTTAGCCGGTAATTTGTACAGCAGGCGTTTCGCTTCTGACGTTTAGGAGTGGAATGACGTACCCATATCTATGATTAGATCTAACTTCCACTCTGTCTCCAAATGAGTTACACTGGTTGTTGGTGCCAGATGTGTCAGCCCTATGCACTAACTTTCGCACACTGTATAACCTTAAACGGCCAATCTCCACAGTTCAGTAGTCAGCGTGTCTGGCTGCTGTGCGGAGGAACCGGATTCATTTTCCAGTACTGCAAGGGATTTTTCCATGGTGGGAGGACTGGAACAGGTTTCACTCCATCTCCTAATGGCAACTGAGGAACTACATGAACAGAAAGAAGCGGTTCCAAGGTGTAGAAAGCTGACAACAGCCGGGCAAGCGATGTCCTCACACAATCCCCGTCACCGCATCCAATCACGCTATTGGCAGAGGACTGCATGGAGGTCGGTCAGTCTCAATTGGCTTATCTTGGCCACAACGCGTTGCTTTGCTCTGCCTACACCTCTAAATCACCAACGAAATCATACTCTGTTGTATATGAAAAAAACGTAAAATTTCCTTATGTGCTATCCATCCTGACGTTAGCATTTTAGTAGAAAGTGTGTAGTCTGAAATGATCATCTCGGGCGTCAGTGATTACAGCTATGTAGAGATGGAAGACTGTCACTGGAAGTAGACGACATGGACGGAAAAGCGTGGCTCTTGGAGGCTTGATAGGGGTTTGCTCTGCACGATGACAAAGACCTGCGTGTGTCGTTGTGGCCCGCCAGCAACTCGAGCTGTTTACAGGTTGTCCGACCGGAACACGCGGCGCGCAGACTGCGGTATAATGGCTTGATTTATCGGCGCCACAATCGGGCTTTGATGGCGCGCCGCCTGCGCCAGACCCCGCACGGCATTCCCGCCCAACGCTGGCGAGAGGCGGCGCTGCAGAAGCAACAGCTCAGAAGGGGCCTACGTGCTGCTCCGTGTCGTGCATACTTGTTACAATGTAACGAGACTCCAAGTATCGTTTCAGTACTGCCTGCAACGTTTCGTTACAGCCTGAAACGCTTCGTTACTCAAATATATACTCTGCCTCACGTAATTGTTGCTTGGGCCGAGGCGGTTATTCTCGCCATTCCTCCGATTCGTTGCTCTCAACGCAGTAATGGAAACTCTTTCTAAACCACCTGACATCTGTCGTGCACATTTAAGAAGACTCTGTAGTTTTCACATTCTTACCCGGAGCGCAGTATGTTGTTAGCTACAGGGAGTATGGCCATTAAAATTGCTACACCAAGAAGAAATGCAGATGATAAACGGGTATTCATTGGACAAATATATTATACTAGAACTGACATGTGATTACATTTTCACGCAATTTGGGTGCATAGAGCCTGAGGAATCAGTACATAGAACAACCACCTCTGGCTGCAATAACGGTCTTGATACGCCTGGGTATTGAGTCAAACACAGCTTGGATGGCGTGTGCAGGTACAGCTGGCCCACGCAGCTTCAACACGATACCACAGTTCATCAAGAGTAGTGACTGGCGTACTGTGACGAGCCAGTTGCTCGGCCACCATTGACCAGACAGTTTCAATTGGTGAGAGATCTGGAGAATTTGCTGGTTAGGGCAGCAATCGAACATTTTCTGTATCCAGAAAGGCCCGTACAGGACCTGCAACAAGGGGTCGAGCATTATCCTGGTGAAATGTAGGTTTTCACAGGGATCGAATGATGGGCAGAGCCACGGGTCGTAACATTCTGCTGCAAACGTCGTCGAACTGTTCGTGCATATGGTTTTTGTGTTGCAAACGTCCCCATCTGTTGACTAAGGAATCGAGACGTGGCTGCACGATCCGTTACAGCCATGCGGATAAGATGCCTGTCATCTCGACTGTTAGTGATACGAGGCCATTGGGATCCAGCACGGCGTTCCGTATTACCCTCCTGAACCCACCGATTCCACGATTCCATATTCTACTAACAGTCATTGGATCTCGACCAACGCCAGCAGCAATGTCGCCATACGATGAACCGCAATCGCGATAGGCTACAATCCGACCTTTATCAAAGTCGGAAACGTGATGGTACGCATTTCTCCTACTTACACGAGGCATCACAACAACGTTTCACCAGGCAACGTCGGTCAACTGTTGTTTGTGTATGAGTAATCGGTTGGAATCTTTCCTCATGTCAGCACGTTATAGGTGTCGCCACGGGCGCCAACCTTGCGTGAATGCTCTGGAAAGCTAATCTTTTGCATATCACAGCATCTTCTTCCTGTCTCTTAAATTTCGCGTCTGTAGCGCGTCATATTCGTGGTGTAGCACTCTTAATGGCAAGTAGTGTACATTCAGTCTCGTGCTTTGGCGTGCCGATTCAGTTCATAATTGTTTTGATATGGGAACAGGTTCAACTCTTGTAATTTCAGTTGTTGCCGTTACTACCAGTACATTCATTGTGATTCTGAATCAGTATGTAAAAAGGAAAAACCTGTTCACGGAAAACATTCCACTCAAATCATTCAGCTGATGGCATAACTTGATAGGATGGCAGAGAGGATGCCTACATCCACAGTAGCAATTAACGAATACCAATACGATCAGCCTCTACATGCTAAAATGTCATAAACTGCTGATAATCTTCATAATCATCGCTGATAACACTGCTTCCCTCAGTGAAACCGAATAATTACGGGAGGTGTTGAATGGAACGAACAGTCTAATGAGTACATTATATGGACTGAGATTTAATCGAAGAAAGTCGAAAGTAATGAGAAGTAGCTGAAATGAGAACACCAATAAAGTTAACATCACAGCCAGGAATCACAAAATGGACAACGTTAAGGAATTCCGCTACCTAGGCAGCGAAATAACCCATGACAAATGGGGCAAGGAGGACATAAAACGAGACTATCACTGGAAAAAAGGGCATTCCCGACCAAGAGAAGTGTCTTGGAATCAAACATAGGTCTTAATTTGAGGAAGAAAATTATGAAAATGTACGTTTCAAGCACAGGATTGTTTGGTAGTCAGACAGAGGCTGTGGGACATCCGGAACAAAACAAAATCGAAGCCTTTGGTACATAGTGCTACAGCAGAGCGTTGAAAATCAGGTGGGCTGATAAGATAATCAATGAGGAGGTTCTTAGCAGACTCAGCGAGGAAAGAAACACATGGAAAACACTGACACAAAGAAGGGACGGGATAGAAGGACGTGTGTTAAGACATCAGGGAATGACTTCCATGGTACTCGATGGAAGTGTAGAGGGCAAAAACTGTAGAGGTAGACAGAGACTGGAATAGATCCAGCAAACAATTGAGGACGTAGGCTGCAAATGTTGCTCTGAAAAGCTAAGCCTTATCACTTTGACTAATTTGTTCACTTGGTTTGTGCACAACTTCCAGACGACCATCTCTGCTTGCTTTTTATTTACAGCGCAGTGCTTTACTTCCTATATTACTTTTTCTTTTATTTTTGCTTTCGCGTGGATGCTCAATTTTTTGCTGTTTGTTTACAGTGCACAGATTTTTGCCATATATGATTTTTTCTGTTAATTTAGCTATCGATTTGATGCTCATCCTTTTGTTGTTTAACTACAGCGCAGTGCTTTCTTTCCTATATGATTCTTTTTCTGGTAATTCTGCTATCGATTCCACGCTCATTTTTTTCTGTATATTTATAGCGCAGTGCTCTTTTTCCTACACGATTTTTTGCATTAATTTTGGCATCGATTTCATGCAGATTTTTTCCGTTATTCATTTATAGCGCAGTGCTGTTTTTCTATACGATTTTTACGCTATTATTTTACGGTGCAGAGCTATCGATTTGTGCTGCTCTGCCACCGCCACCTTGTTTCAGTTTCACCGAGCTCTGCTTTCCCGCCTGGTTGAATGAAGGAATCGTTCAGTGTAACTAATATCACTTTATTTTTCTTTTTATTTCTCTCTATTATACCCACGAAATATTTTGCTTTTCATTTTTGTTATCAATCCGATGCTCATTTTTTTCTGTTCATTTGTGCAGAGCTATCAATTCTTTTGCTGTTCATTAATAGTGCTGTGCTTTTTCCCTATATTATATTTTTTTTGCTATTCATTTATAGTGCAGAGCTATCGTTTTGATGGTTATTTTTTTCTGTAAGTTTATACTGCACTGCTTTTTTCCTATAAGACTTTTTTGCTGTTCACTTACAGTGCACTGCTTTTTTTCCTATGATATTTCTTGGTGCTCATTTGCAGTGCAGTGCATTTTTTCCAATGTGATTTCTTTTTCCTTTTCATTTATAGCGGAGAGCTATCAACTGCTCTGCTGCTGCGGCTCTGATTTAATTCTGTCGAGCTCTGCTTGCCGCTACCTGGTCCAAAAAAGTCGAGATATTACTTTACCCTCCCCCCCCCCCCCCCCCCCGATTGCACCCAATATGTCCACTTTCTTTTTTTGAGTCGTCAGTTTTGGTCCTGGTTTGATGTGGCTTGCCACCAATTCCTCTCCTGCGTCAACCACTTCATCTCAGAGAAGCACTTGCAACCTACGTCCTCAGTTATTTGCTGGAAGTATACCAGTCTCTGTTTTCCTCCACAGATTTTATCCTCTATAGCTCCCTCTAGTACCATAGAAGTCATTCCCTGATATCCTAACTGGTGTCTTATCACCCTGTCCCCTTCTTAATAAGGTGTTGTGAAAACTCCAGTGGGTGTGCTATAAGTTATTTAGTAAACTCTGTGATATTTAAAACTTTTTTGTGGTGTGAATTTCCTTGAGAATCTTCCAATGTGTCTCAACACGATATCTGATTTTCCTACTATTTTGTACCGAGACACTGCCATAGTACGATGCGGTCTTGTCATCGACTACGATGAAGTTGTCACCGACTTTATGTCTGTAGGGCCTTACAGTCTTTTGTAGGACCTCTTGGAGGTATCGGGGACCACTCAAATTGCCGTAGATGGGAATTAGAGGGGTCCGCCTTCCCATTATTATTTCCACCCAAAACATTAGACTTCAACCTGCAAACGGGTGGACTTCTTTTACGTATCGGCGCTCTTGGTGTCGTCTAGCCCTTCTCTAAACCCTGATACGTCTAGTGTCCGGCCGCAAACCAATCCTGGTCTCGTCAGCAACCATGACATTACTCCATGCAGTGCTGCTTTCCAACTTTACAGTCCCAAAAATTTCTTCCTCAAATAAACGATTATGTTGGATACTTGTTGACTTCTCTTGACCAGGGACGCTGTCAGTGCTAGTCTGCTCCCTATATCTTCCTTGCTGTGTCTCTCGTGGGTCATTTTGCTGCGTAGGTAACACAATTCCCTAACTTCATGTACTTCGCGGTCCTAATACCGATGTAAAGTTTCTCGCTGTTCTCGTTTTTACTACCTCTCATTACTTTCGGCTATCGTCTCCTTACTCTCAGTTCTTAATCTTTTTCATTAGACTGCTCACTCCATTCGAAAAATCCTCTGATACTTCTTCACTTTCACTGAGGATAGCAATGTCATCAGCGAAATTGTATATTACTCGACTTTCCCTACATCTTACCCCTATTTTTCTCGGTATCTCTAACATCTTTCACCGTTTGACATTGTCGTATCATTTTCCCAAGTCTATAAATCTTATTAAAATGTCAATTTTTTTCAACCTTGCGTCCGTTATCAAGTACAATGTCAGAACTGCCTCCCTGGCGGATTTACCTTTTCTGAAACCATAGTGCTCGTCATCTAACAGGCCCCCTATTTCCTTTCCATTCTCCTGTATGTTATTCTTGTCATCTGTTTGAATGCATGAGCCTTTAAGCTGATCGGGCGATAATTATCGCAACTTTCAGCTCTTGCAGTCCTCGCAATTGTGTAGATGATATTTTCGCGAATATGTGATCGTATATCTCTACTCTCATACATTCTACACAGCCACGTGAACAGGTGTTTCGTTGCCACTTCCCTCAATGGTTTTAGAGATTCCGATGGAAGTTATCAATTCAGGTTTCTTGAAATTACTGCCACCTCTCGATTTTGTCCTTCAATTCTCTTATTGTCCCATTACCGGTTTCGAATCGCCTACTGATTCATCATCAGATGGTACATATTTATTGTTTGTCTGCAGCCTTGCGAGCATTGTGTAGAGTGATTAGTATCCGTTGGTTGGATGTTGGTGTGTCGGTATTCTGGAAAACATAATGAACGTAGAAACTTCGTGACAGATTAAAACTGTGTGCCGGACCGAGACTCGAACTCGGGACCTTTGCCTTTCGCGGGCAAGTGCTCTACAAACTGAGCTACCCAACCACGACTCACGCCCCGGCCTCACAGCTTTACTTCTGCCAGTACCTCGTCTCCTACCTTCCAAACTTTACAGAAGCTCTCCTGTGAACCTTGCAGAACTAGCGCTCCTGGAAGAAAGGATATTGGGGAGACATGGCTTAGCCAAAGCCTGGGGCTGATATGAAACTTCCTGACAGATTAAAACTGTGTGCCGGACCGAGACTCGAAGTTTGGAAGTAGGAGACGAGGTACTGGCAGAAGTAAAGCTGTGAGGACGGGGTGTGTCGTGCTTGGGTAGCTCAGTTGGTAGAGCACTTGCCCGCGAAAGGCAAAGGTCCCGAGTTCGAGTCTCGGTCCGGCACACAGTTTTAATCTGTCAGGAAGTTTCATATCAGCGCACACTCCGCTGTAGAGAGAAAGTTTCATTCTAGATAATGAACGTTTTCCAGTGACGTTACTCGTACTGCGCTTTACAAACAAAGCCAAAGGTAAAATGTCTACTAATAACTCTACAGAACTCCCATACTGCTGCAGGCAAACAAAAATATGTACCATCTGATGATGAATCGCTAGGCGATGACAAAACCGTTAATAGGGCAATAAAATAATTGAAGAACAAAATAATGGCCACTGACTGCAGTAACTTCAATAAACCTTTGTTCATCACAGTCGCGGTGCTCCTCATCCATAATGGATAAAAGCTTTGCTATCAATCCCTTCTGCCTTATTTGATTCTAGGTCTTCCAAAGCTCTTTTAAATCCTGGATCGAACACTAGATACCCTACCTCTTCCTTATCGAATCCTGCTACCTCTTCTGTCTCGTCGTCAGACAAGGCCTCCCTCCTCATAGAGGCCTTCAGTGTACTCTTTCTACCTATCCGCTCCCTCCTTGCAATTAATATTGGAATTACCATTGTACTCTTAATGTTACCGCCCTTGCTTTTAATTTCATCGCAAGATGTTTCGACTTTTCTATATGCTTAGTCAGTCCTACTCACAGATACTGTGATCATAGGTTCTTTAATATTTACCCACTTCAGCTCCAGCACTTTGTATCACTACAGGGGCATCATTCTTAGGCCCAACACTATGAAATGTAACAATGTCCTACTGTCACTGGGTAACCTCTTTTGATGCTAGTCAATTGTCAGGATGAGCACTACTGCAAAGGGCATTTGATTCTAAAGCATTATGTCAGGGACAAAAAACACTAAATAATTACTTTTTCTCTCTTAACAACATGTGGGCAGGGTGGGTTCTTCCTTGGCTCGGGTATGAGGTAGAATGAAACAGCATTTTTACATAAGATAACTTTTATTGAAATATTTGTACAATGGTTTCCTTACTGGATTGTTCTGGCTGGGAGAGCGGCAGCTGTGTCGTTTGCGAAGCCTTCTGCTGTGTGAGCGGCGGCATCTGACACGCCTGGTGGTGTGTATCTCATGTTGCTGTTTCGCCCAGTTGACTGGAGACGCGCATCGTGAGGTGGCCCGTTTAATTATTCAGAACGAAGTCGTGAATCAGATGGTGATACCTTGGATGTGCCGTCCCAATGTTTCTCTTTTCTATGCGGCCACGTGTGTCATTGTTGTGCGTCGGCCAGCGGAGCGGCGCGGCGGGGCAAGACCAGTGTCCCAGACTCGAACAACGGACTCCCGCTTGCCAGTCTTCGGCTGTCAGATCTTCATCACCAGCTCATAGGTGACTGCTGATGTGAGGCCGTTTCTTACCCATCCTCACGAGTCACTCGGGTACGTAAAAATCAAATACCTTCTAACTTCTATCTTCTGGCGGCGACGCTGCTGCTGGCAATTCCATTACAGCGACGGACTTGGTGCTTCTGTGTACGATGCAGTCTCCTCCTGCATGACGGCCTTCAGCACCGACTGAACTGTACTGGAACTGAACTCGAACCGAAACTGAACTGAAAACTACTGTTGGGCCCACTGCGTCTCGCGTATTTGTTTACTTCAGTTCACTGGAGGTGAAGGACTTGACGGTCATTGCGTCTTCTGTCACTTTGAAATGCTCCTCGAAGAATCTTCTTAACGTCGGTCATTGGCTCTTGGAATGTAGGGGAGGGCCTTTGATCACATGCGACAATTGAGAAACACGTAAGCCGATCGGGCGATGCCCTGACGGCTGAATCGACAGCTTCTGCTTATGTGGGGAGGGCAATGGCTTCTCCCGAATGTGCTGACTTGCAACCGCCGGCCGTTGCCACTGCTGTTCTGCCCACTGTTTGCCAGTGTGTAACTAAACTAAACTATGTTTTTCATTTATTTTCTAATTTATACTCCATTTCACATTGATTTCACTAATTTATTTACCTATCTTAAGTACCACTCAACACTATAACAATATGGAGGTACAACGTAATGAGTCATCCAACTTTAATTCATATACACTGAGGGTACACGAACTAATCTCTCGAGTACGTCCTAAGAGTGTCCGAAGGTATTTATGCAGGGTGATTTAGGTGGCCAAACCATTTGCTCAAACTGCCCAGGAAGTTCAGACCAAACGTGAACGTTTGTGGCCCAGTAACAAGGCGCATTCTAATACATAAAAATTCCATTGCTGTTTCGGAATGTGAAGCTCATGATTGGCTGTAAATTGTCTCCATGTAGCTGAACAGGACCATTTTCAGTCAATGATCGGTTCAGCTGTGCCAGAGGACCCAGACCACTCCACGTGAACACCGTTATGGGGCCACCACCAGCTTGCACATTGCCTTGTTGACAATTTGTGTCCATGGCTTCTCAGGGTCTGCGCCACACACAACCCTGCCATCGACGCTTACCGACTGAAATCGAGATTTATCTGACCAGGCCACAGTTTACCGGGCGTCTAGGGTCCACCCGATATGATCATGAGCCCAGGAGAGGCTCTGCAGCCGATGCTGTGCCATTCACAAAAGCACTTACGCTGGTCGTCTGCTTCCATAGCCAAATTTCGCCCCAATTTCCTAATGGATACGTTCGTCGTACGTCCCATATTCATTTCTGCAGTTATTTTATGGAGTGTTGCCTGTATCTTAGCACTGACAACTCTACGCCAACGCCACTGCTTCCGGTCGTTAAGGGAATGCCGTCCTCCATTGCGTAGTCCGTGGTGAGAGGTAATGCCTGAAATCTGGTATTCTCGGCACACTTTAGACACTGTGCATCTCGGAATATTGAATTCCCTAACGATTTCCGAGATAGGGTGTCCTGTGATTCTAGCTTGAACTACAGGGCTATTACAAATGATTGAAGCGATTTCATAAATTCACTGTAGCTCCATTCATTGACATATGGTCACGACACACTACAGATAGGTAGAAAAACTCATAAAGTTTTGTTCGGCTGAAGCCGCACTTCAGGTTTCTGCCGCCAGAGCGCTCGAAAGCGCAGTGAGACAAAATGGCGACAGGAGCCGAGAAAGCGTATGTCATGCTTGAAATGCACTCACATCAGTCAGTCATAACAGTGCAACGACGCTTCAGGACAAAGTTCAACAAAGATCCACCAACTGCTAACTCCATCCGGCGATGATATGCGCAGTTCAAAGCTTCTGGATGCCTCTGTAAGGGGAAATCAACGGGTCGGCCTGCAGTGAGCGAAGATACGGTTGAACGCGTGCGGGCAAGTTTCACGCGTAGCCCGCGGAAGTCGACGAATAAAGCAAGCAGGGAGCTAAACGTACCACAGGATGGTGCTCCACCGCACTTCCATCATGATGTTCGGCATTTCTTAAACAGGAGATTGGAAAACCGATGGATCGGTCGTGATGGAGATCATGATCAGCAATTCATGTCATGGCCTCCACGCTCTCCCGACTTAACCCCATGCGATTTCTTTCTGTGGGGTTATGTGAAAGATTCAGTGTTTAAACCTCCTCTACCAAGAAACGTTGCCAATACTGCGAGCTCGCATCAACGATGCTTTCGAACTCATTGATGGGGACATGCTGCACCGAATGTGGGAGGAACTTGATTATCGGCTTGATGTCTGCCGAATCACTAAAGGGGCACATATCGAGCATTTGTGAATGCCTAAAAAAACTCTTTGAGTTTTTGTATGTGGGTGCAAAGCATTGTGAAAATATCTCAAATAATAAAGTTATTGTAGAGCTGTGAAATCGCTTCAATCATTTGTAATAACCCTGTTCTATTCCGCGTTCAGTCTTTGAATTCCTGTCGTGTGGCTGTAATATCGTCGGAAACCTTTTCACGTGAATCACCTGATTACAAATGAGAGCTCTGCCCATGCAATGCTCTTTTATACCTTGCGTTCGCGATACTATCGCCATCTACATATGTGCATATCACTATCCCATGATATTCGTCACCTCAGTGTGCATGTGGACCAGAACTCCACTAATAAACTATCAAGGGTGGTAGTATGGGTCAAAACATGATAAACGTGTTCCTCAAATATGGGCTCTAAAATGCATACCTTAGGACCTGTAATCACGTGTTCATCTTCGGTAATATAACACACATTTCTACTAACAGCTCTTTCCTTTCTATATTGTGAGAGCTGAATAGAAAGAAATAGGGCACTAGAGAACACATGTGAAGAGCTATAAGTACTTGTCTAGTGAAAGAGATGTGTTTTACTTTTGCTCATAGATCTTCAGGCACGCATTGTATAGCCCACATTTACATAAATTTGTCTTCCTTTGTTCCATACAATGGAATATAGTATAGGAGAAGCGTGTGTGATTCTTGATCAAAACGCCCCCGGTCCCAGATTCGAACTCTGCACTACTTAAATTTTCAATAAAAATAGTCATCAATGGCAGCCAAATACTTGTGGGGTAAGAAATTCAATGGCAGCCGAATACTTGTGGGGTAAGAAGTCACCCTCGTTCTCCCAATGGCTTTGTCAAAGAGGGGTGAGGATCGGAAAGCTGTTCAGGGTACTCTCTTGCCCTTGAGGAGGGAATAAGGCCCCAGAGGCTGATGGATAACAACGATCAACGGCATGAGGATAGAGGGGACAATGTATACCACTGAATTACACACACAGAATGCGTATGCACAGGAAATGTGGCCCACAATTGAGAAAGCGTCATGAGGATCTATGTATTGGCAAAAATTCCGGAACAGCCCCCATTCATATCTCTGGCAGCAAACTGCCAAGGGAGCGGTGATCATGAGAAAGAGATTGAATAACCATTCGTATTGTGTAACGTCAGATGTTTGTACGTAGTGGGGATGCTAAAAAATCGCAACTGGGAAATACCAAGGCTCAGTCTAGACATAGTAGGGGTCAGTGAAGTGAAATGGAAAATAGACAAGATTTCGCGTCAGATGAGCGGTAGTGATGAAGAGTAGGCTGAAGTTGAAGAGACTAGTCAGGAAAAATCAATGCCCAAAGTGGAATATGGAAGAAGTATGGAATGAGGAGATAGGCTTGAAGTTGTATGAGGCTATAGATACTCCGATAGGCAATAGCTCAGTACGCAGCTCAGTTTAAGAGGAACGGATATCTCCAAAAAGGACAGTCCAAAAGTAGGGTGAAAAAAAGGTACAAAGAAGGTAACTGCGAAGAAATGAAGGATAACACAAGAAATCCTCTACTTGATCATCAAAAGAAGGAAGTAGAAAGTTGTCAGAGAAATTCAGGAATACAGACATACAGGTCACTTAGAAATGAAATAAATATAAAATGTAGTGATGTCAAGGCGATATGGATGCAGAAGAAATGTGAAGAAATCGAAAAAATGATTGTTGAAAGGACTGACTAAGTATCTAGAAAAGTCAAAACAACCTTCGCTGAAATTAAAAGCAAGGGTGGTAACATGAAGAGTGCAATGGGGATTCCATTGCTAAATGAAGAGGAAAGAGTGAATAGGTGGAAAGAATACAGTAAAGGCCTCTATAAGGTGAAAGACTTGTCTGAGGACATGATAGAAGAAGAAGCAGGAGTCGATATAGGAAAGACAGGGGATTTTGTGTTAGGATCTGAATTTAAAAGAGCTTTGGAAGACTTGCGATCGAATAAGGCAAAAGGGGTTGATAACATTATCAGAATTTCTATAATCATTGCCGGAAATGGCAACAAAGAGATTACTCACTTCCTTGGTGTGTAGAATGAGCCAGTCTGGCGATATACCAGCTGACTTTTGGGAAAACATCATCGACACAATTCCTACGACTGCGAGAGCCGACAAGTGCGAGGATTATCGCACAATCAGCTTAACAGCTCATGCATCCGAGTTACTGACAAGAATAATATGCAGAATAAGGGAAAACAAAAATTGAGGATGTGTTAGATGACAATCTGCTTGGCTTTAGGCAAGATAAAGGCACCACAGAGGCAATTGTAACGTTGCAACTGATAATGAAAGCAAACTGAAGAAAAATTGACATTTTCATAGGATTTATCAGCCTTAAAAAAGCGTTCGACAATGTAAAAAGGTACAAGATATTCGAAATTCTAAGAAGAATAGGGATAAGCTATACAGAAAGGGCGTAAGATATAATATATAGAAGGACAAAGAGAGAGCAATAGGAGTGAGAAGCAAAGCGCGAAGAGCTATGATTAAAAGAGTTTAAGATGCAGATGTAGTCTTCAACCTATACATCGAAGAAATAAGTACTAAAATAAATGAATGATTCAAGAGTGGAATTAAAGTAAGGTGAAATAATATCAATGATAAGATTTTCTTATGACATTGCTATCCTCAGTGAAAGTGAAGAAGAACTACCGAATGTGTTGAATGAAATGAGCTGCCTATTGAGTACAAATACAGATTGAGAGTTAATCGAGGAATGACTAAATCAATGAAAAGTAGCAGAAATGAGAGCAGCGAGAAACTTGACGTCGTAATTGCTGATCACGAAGTAGATGAATTTAAGCAATTCTGTTACCAAGGCAGCAAAGTAGCCCATGACAGACGGAGCAAGGAGGACATCAAAAGCAGACAAGCACTGCAAAAAGGGAATTCTTAACCAAGATCAGTGTGCTAGTATACAACATAGGCCTTAATTTGAAGAAGAAATTTATGAGAATATACGTTTGGAGCACAGCATTGTATGATAGTAAAACATGGACTTTGGGAAAACCAGAGAAGAAGAGAATCGAAGCATATGAGACAAGGTGTTACACAAGGTTGAAAATTAGGTGACTGATAAGGTAAGAAATGAGAAGGCTCTCCGGAGAATCAGCGAGGAAAGGAATATATGGAAAACACTGACAAGGAGGAGGGACAGGATGGTACACCATCTTTAAGACATCACGGAAGAAATTCGATGGTACTAGATGGGACAGTACAAGGTAAAAACTGTAAAGGAAGAGAGAGATTGGAATCCATCCAGCAAATAATTGAAAATGTGGATTGCAATGAATGTAAATGTATGAATGTAACAGAAAAGAAAATCTCCCTCCAAAACATGGAAAGCAAAGAGCTTGAAGTAGACACTCTATTGGTTGTGAGCAAGTGCTCATACTTCTTAAGGTATACAGTTTAGAGTCCATGTTTACTAAAGCTGTTTTTTCTTGGTTTCGTAGATAGCAGCATCTCTGATTGGTGGGAGGTGGTGTTCTGGTTCACCTGTATATTGTAAACAATAATGACCCTATAATAATCCTTTCGGCTACTCCAGAAATTACCTTCACATCTATAGATTTCACCCCGTTAAGACATTCTAAACTTAACAGATAACTATAAATTAACGTTATAACAGGTTTATAAACTTTAAACTTTTGGTTATCATATATGATACCTCTGGACTCAATGACAACTTTGTTTACGTCAGTGGAAAAGGGGTTGTATGTTTTATAGCTTGAGTATTAGGCTTTGACGGCCATTTTTAGAAGAACAGATCAAAATGCCGGACAGAAAGCTGCGGTGGAGCAGTGGATTTGGTTCCTTTGCTTTGCTACTGACAGGAATTGTTTTACACATTCCACAAAAAATAAAATTAAATTACTGTCAAGTAACGTTCACTTAATGCCGAGCTATGTGGTAAAATCAAGCAAACCAAAAGTACTTGGAAAAATTTTGCTATCGTAATTCTGTTTATGTATTTAGTACTGTTTACTAAAAGTTTTTGAAAGTTTTGTCCGCCTGCTTCGCTGGGTGGTAACGCGCTTGCCTCCTATGCAGTGGGCCCGGGTTCTATTCGCAGCCGGGTTGTTGACTTTCTCCGCTCGTGGACTGAGTGTTGTGTTGTCTTCATCACCATTTCATCCTCATCACCGGCGTGCAAGTCAACCAATGTGGCGTCGACTGCAATAAGACCTGCACTTGGCGGCAGAATTTCCCCAGTTGGGGCCTACCGACCAACAATGCCATACGTTCATTTCATTTCATTTTTTTTTCTTTAAGATTTGATTTTAAGTGTGTATTCTGAAGTTTCTTGAAATTTACGGAAAATGTGAGGAATATCAGTACTGTATATGACTTTTTTTAATAAAGGAAAAAGAAGCTGCAAATCTGTGTGTATAATTGCCCAGCTTAAGGATAGATACAGGGCAAAATAACGAAAAAATTCGAATTTTTTTTACTGCTTAATTTACAAGTTTTTTCTTTAAGAATAACATCGCAAAGCTTCATAATCCAATTCTGGCTAGAGATATCTGCGCCTGCTATGCCCCCTCTTTCTATGTTGTGATCCACACCTTCTTTACACTAGAAACGATCTAGAAGGCTGTAAGAAAGATTATCTTTGCTTGTTCCTTTGTTTACAACGTAGTTTTTTTTTAATAATATGTGCTACATACTCATTTCAGCTTTTAGTTTTGCATATATCAACCTGTTTTACTTGAAATGGGTCTTAACGGTGGACGCATATTCAAAAAAGTGAGGAAATGTCGAATTTCACATGTAAAATTTACATGAAATTTAAATAACAATGTTACAGATGCTGCTCGTAATTGTGAAGAACAATTTCGACAAAGTCGCTGAGTTCATCGAAGGAGAAAATTAGTGAAGGAATTGATGACGCCAAGGACGAGTTTTCCGCTGGACTTTCAGTTACCTAGACAATCCTGAATTGCTGAGTATATGTGTATATGGGAAAACACAGAATACAGACAGAGCTACAATCACCTTATACCGATGCGTTGCCCAAAAACAGTAGCTGCGTCCTCAGTTACTGTGAAGGTAGCTGGATGTGATGGCTGTCTAGTATTCAGTAGTGGAAATGTACGGAGGATTAGGTGCCTGCAGAGACTAGGCCTCCATCCAGGTCCATTCACACTGAAGATACTTAGAAGCATCAGTGGAGTGCTACTGGACGTAGCTCAGGAAGTAGAAGAAAAAATGCAAAAGTTGGCTAAGCGAAGGAGACAGGGGAAGAGATTACTCCAAGAAGATGAGGAAGAGAATAAAGATTATTGACATGGACAGCATTAGTAACTAGAGGTATAGCAATATTGTCAAAAATTGAAATAAAAGCTTAAAATGCGAATTGCCGCAAACGGACTTTTTTGAGTTATAATGTACATTTTTTCAGTAAGTGTAAAAGCCAACTTCCTGAAATCTGTCATAGTTCTTAAGAAATACTGATACTCCTGTGCAGCACTTTTCCGTTATCTTTTCTCTGAGAAATGTTCTCCTTTAAGATTTGAGGAAAATAGAGCAGTCCCAGGTGATACGAAACTGAAAAATTAATTTCAGAGCAGCTATGATCTTAAACAAAACTCTGTTCCACACGTTTTATTAGCCTCTTATCCAGATGTATACAGTGATAGTCCAGGTTTATTGCTTTTTTAGTTTATGAGAAAAGATGCAGTATACAAACAATGGTAATTAAAAATTCAAATCCGTATAAAATTTATTTCTATACGCATAATTAAACAAAAATTGCACAGAATACCAAACAGTATGTTGTACACAACAGTCTCAAATGTTACTCTTTTAGCTGTAATATTTTTGGAGATACATATGTTTAAGTACAAGAATGCATTTTGCCCTACGACTGTTCTTAAATACGGAGGTATAATACCATTTATGAAAAACATCAATACGGTAAGAATAGAGGGGCATGAAAGTGAAGCAGTGGTTGGGAGGGACGTGAGACAGGATTGTAGCCAATCCCCGATGTTATTCAATCTGTATATTGAGCAAGCTGTAAAGGAAACAAAAGAAAAATTTGGAGTAGGAATTAAAATCCATGGAGAAGAAATAAAAACTTTAAGATTCGCCGATGACATTGTAATTCTGTCAGAGACAGCAAAGGACCTGGTAGAGCAGTTGAATGGAATGGACAGTGCGTTGAAAGGAGGTTATAAGATGAACATCAACAAAAGCAAAACGAGGATAATGAAATGTAGTCGAATTAAGTCGGGTGATGCTGAGGGAATTAGATTAGGAAATGAGACACTTAAAGTAGTAAAGGAGTTTTGCTGTTTAGGGAGAAAAGTAACTGATGATGGTCGAAATAGAGAGGATATAAAATGTAGACTGACATAAATCAGTTAATACAACAACAGCCCACTTGTACTTTTAATATATGCTCAGAACTTGAAGAGGTTTACACAATGTGGAGACCTAGACTTGTTTAAGAAAAAAATGCTTTTGCTGTCGCCAGCCGTTACGGCAGTAAGCGCGAAGACAACCGGGTCGCCCCGGACACTGGGGACAAAGGCTGGTGGGAGCGTTGCGTCACAGGTCGCAGATGGCTCCCTGGGCGTCGACGTCGGCATCGGCATCGGCAGCTGCGCGGGGCGGGAGTGTGTAGCAAGCAGCTCGCGACTCCCTGCCGACGCAACCCTTCTAATTAAACCCCTTCATCCCCGCGCCGCCAGTCGGCGCCACCCCCGTCCCCTGTCTCTTCCCCCCCTCCCCCCCAACACAGCCTTGCAGCACTCTGGCGCTCCCCTGCTCTGTCTTGTCGCTATTGATCTCGTATTGCCTATATAGATAGATAATTTACTAAATGGACCAGCCAGCCGTCACCATGGAAACGGGAGGTAAGGAGCACACCCCAGCTGCTTGCTACCCCGGGGCTGGGGTGTCTGCTGCTCCCCTCGCTCGACGCGTTCCTGCTTCGCTTACACAGGACAGCTGTGTGTGTGTGTGTGTGTGTGTGTGTGTGTGTGTGTGTGTGCGTGTGTGTGTGTGTGTGTGTGTGTGTGTGTGTGTGTGTGTGTGTTTGTGTGTGTGAGTGACCAGGCGCCTCAAACAGATCGCATTGCTGCCAGAAACAAACGTAACAATCTCTCTCTCTCTGATGGGCATTAAAGTCTTCCATTTGTCAATTACTCCACTATTCCTTATTCGTATATCAATTATTGACCGATATCAGAAGTGCGAGATACCGCTCCAAATACGTGTTTAGGTCGAGCACATATTGACTGTTAACGCACAGTACGTTATCCCATCGGAAAGTGACTCATAAAGCGAGGACCAATGTTTTTAATCTTACCCATTGTCCCCAAACGAAATTTTGCTGTGTGTCATTTGCTGACGACTTTTTTCCAAACCAGTCTTCCTTGCGGTTGCACGATTTCTCGGCGCCGTTCAGCTCTGAAATGTTCTCAGGTTCTCAGCCAAGGGGCGTTGTCGTCTTGTTGCAACGTTTCAATGGATTCCGTATCCATCATCTACAGGATTCTGTATCCATCACCTTCGCCTGAAGATGATGGATACGAAACTCACTGAAACGTTGCAACTGGAGAATGACGCCACTCGGCTGATAATCCGAGAAGATTTGATAGCTAACTCTTCCTTATTTATTTCTCCACTATTAGTTTCAAGGACGAAGCCCCACTTTCAAGCGGGTAAGCTCGTCGAAAGCAGCCAAACTGTCATCTGATGAGGATAATGATGTTAGTTTCAGCTGGGTCAACGGCACAGTTACTAGCAAAAAATAGTTCACATGGCTCTCAGCATTATGGGACTTAACCTCTGAGGTCATCAGTGCCCTAGAACTTAGAACTACTTAAACCTAACCTAACCTAAGGACACCACACACATCCATGCCCGAGGCAGGATTCGAACCTGCGACCGTAGCGGTCGTGCGGTTCCAGACTGTAGCGCCTAGAACCGCCATACCACTCCGGCCGGCAGTTCCTACCATCCTTGCAAAATTGTTATTGAGTATTTAGTGAGACGAAGGATGTCTACCCTCATAAGAAATATTCTTGGGATACCAAACCCTCCCATACAATTAGACTTTGAAACAGAGCCAGGTTATGACAATGCAGCCAGCAGTCATTTCTGAACATACTGAAATGAATAATAAGAATCACGCATCGGAGCTTACATGAACGTTCGTGCAAGATGTCATGATCATCATCACTGGCTAAAACACCGTTAGCTTTGACGATCCGAGGTAGCAGGACCCCAATAACTCTGCCTTTAAGCGCCCTGAAATCATCAGCATCGTCATCGATGAGAGCTCGGCTAGCTTCAGTGAGCAAGTCTGCTAGACAATGGAGCTTTGGTTCCGAAACTAGAAGCAACTAAATAAATAAAGAAATAGTATTGCTGTGTAAGAGTTATTTACATGAAGAAAGACCAGCGTGTTTTCATATCCATGTTAAGCGCTGAGACGAAGGCGTCACCTTCAAGTTTTTCAAATTTAACTTGTTTTTCCTCTGGAATAGCTCATCGTAATGAGACGAACCTCACACAGAAATTATACAGCTAAAGTCAGCTACATTTTACATTTTGTGTAGTTGCGACGGCTTACGTGACGCACAATCCTTAGGTTTACGCTGGTGTCTTCCATAACGCGCTTGGTGGAGATAGGAGATACTTAATCAACTGTGTGTTGTTCATCGGAGCAAATCAGTGATTTGCACTATTATCACTGTCTTCGTAAATCAGAGCTTTGGAGTTTTACAATGCTCATTTACAGCACGTTTTTCGTAAAAGAATTTAAATGTCAAATCGTTATCGAATTTTTCTTGAATTCATTTAGCCAGTGACTTTAGCTAATGGAGAATTATTTGCCAGGATATTATGTAAGGATAGGTGTCGTGAAAGCATTTCCAGTGGAGTAACGGATTGTACGAGATAGTTTATGCGGACATGCTGTTCGTTTCGTCCCATATTCAAACACAGTATGTAAAGAGTATCAGCGGAGACATTTTTATCGGTGACTGAGAATGGTGTACTGAACAACTTTGCATCAATATTTATGTCATCTACATACTAATAATTTTAGCTACTACGAATCGTATGTTTTTAAGTTCATTAGTACCTCCAAGTACAGAGAGTAAGAGCGTAGCACTAATGCTTATTTTTCCTGGGCAGCAGGTCAAGTGAAGAAGTGTGGACACGTGGACGTAAAACGGGTAGTCTATACTGCCAGGTGTCGTTCACTTCGTGGCCCGTGTATGGCTACGAATAAAACATCAGTTCGTGAAGTCTTTGATACCTTTGTGGGAAGACTGTTTGACACAGAGAAAGACAGCCAATGCACTGATGCGTGTACATATTAAGGTAAAATATATGAAAATAACTGCATTTATACCCATTACACCATTTATATCAAGAAAATGCTTCACAGAATTGGTGGTTTAGTCCAGAGAACCAGTAAGCGATGTGAGTGCTTTTGAAACGGAACAGCAGAAGACACAGTTATTAGTGTGTACCACATCCAGCCCTGATCTCATACAAGTTGATTGCGAGCAAGACAGCATAAGTAAATTTCGGTGTACTTCTCAACAAGTTTCATCTCCATAGAAACTGATTCCACTGCACATAATTTACTCTCTCCAAAGTATCTCGCAGCATGTCGAACACATCAAAAAAGGGAGTAAAAGCTTAACATTTTAACTTATCGTGGAATGGTTGAAAAGAACGAACTCAACAACTCCGATACGGAATGTAGTAACTACATGACCTGCAACATGCACTCTCATGGCACCTCGGTTTGCTGTGTGTGGAACGCCAGACTGCAAATCGAAAGGACTGATTCCTTCCCTTTCTTTGTTACACTTCTAAATATTAAATTGGTACATAAGGGAAGAAATTTACGGAATATCCTCAGCGACATTAGAGATAGTTTACTGAGCCACCTGCTATCGCACCTAGGAATACTTGGAACAATACCTGGCAAAAACATTACGGGGAGACTAAGATTAGAAGAGGAAAAACAGATTATGGTGTAATATTCGGTGTAATATTCACGTCTAGACGAAACGATTGGCTCGAACGCGCTCATTGGATGGCTACTCATATTACAGGATACGAATAATACACGAGAAGCCAATGTGTGAAGAAAATCTGCCGGTGGCTGTAAATATAGATTATTTTCCCACTCGGTCCAGGCAAAACTTAAAGACATGACGAGGTAGACGAAAAAAGAAAGACATCGAAGGAATCTACGTAGTTGAAAATGTTAGAAGCAACAGAATACATTCATTTCTGTTTCCTCTGTTATCATGATTCTCATTTCTTATTCTTCCTAATTAATTAGTTGTGTATGTACTTTTTCTTAATTAATAACGTACAAATTAACATATTTATTACTGTACTATTATAGAAAGAAATTTTAAAAGATTATTATTTAGAGAATATTCGATGTTGTTGTTGTAGTCTTCAGACCGAAGACCGGTTTTTTGCAACTCTCCACGTAGTTTGTCCTAGAGAGCCTCCTCATCCATTTGAAGTTGATTACTGTATTCAAGCCTTGATCCTCCTCTAAAATGTTTATCCCTTCCCCCCCCCCCCCCCTTCCTTTCTATACTTTCTTCCATTAAGAGTTAATGATCTCCTGACACCTAAGGACTTTTTCTATCAATCTGCTCTAGATAACTTATAAGGGTTCCCTCTAAAGCCTTCATGACTTCTAAACGCAATTTAAATGAAGGAGACTGTGAGACAATGATACTTGCGTTTCACGCCATGATGTATAAAAATCTTAAGAAGTTTCGTGTGTATGTTTTTCCAAACGACCCGTTTTCCTCGTTTCAGGTGCTACATAATTACCAGAATTGACTACATCTCAAGGGAGAGCCAATGCTTTGCGTGTCGTACGGAAGTGAACTCACCCGTTGCTGCCCAAAGAAATTTTAGATATGAATTTCAGTGTCAATCACCAGACGTAGGAGGATTAAGGTTTGGTGTGACAAGTCGCTTGCCTCTGGGAGTTAAAAAGCTGTCAGTTCCGGCAGAAAACGTACATCTCATGAAACGGTAGAGATAGTAGGGACCTTGCAAATAAGCCCATCGACCTCATTTCGACAAACGCAAACACCCCTGGCTCTACAGTTCATAAGGCCTTGCATACATTATTTCGCTTGCTTGCTTATATAGTTCAAATTGTCCAAGCACTGTACCAAAACTATCTATAGCTTCGTCACGCATCTGCTGTTGTGATATTAGATCGCATCAGGCAAAACCCCAGCTACCTAGGAAGAACCTTTTTCTCTGAGGAAGAAACCTTGCACACATGTGGAAAGGTTAATCAGCACAATATTAGCATCTGAGATTCGGAAAACCTCCACAGTTTTCGGGAACATGCCAGAGACTGTGAAAAGTGAAAGTGTGCTGTGCACTAACGAAAGAGAGCGCTGTTGGACCATGTGTAAGTAGGCAGTTTATGTTTTCTTATTCCCAACGTTACGTAGCGCTCTGTATGAGAATCACTGGCTGTGCTGTGTGCAGTCTGTGGCTAGTTTGCATTGTTGTCTGCCATTGTAGTGTTGGGCTGTTGGATGTAAACAGCGCGTAATTTTTTTTTAAAGGCCTTGCATACATTATTTCGCTTGCTCGCTTATATACACTCCTGGAAATGGAAAAAAGAACACATTGACACCGGTGTGTCAGACCCACCATACTTGCTCTGGACACTGCGAGAGGGCTGTACAAACAATGATCACACGCACGGCACAGCGGACACACCAGGAACCGCGGTGTTGGCCGTCGAATGGCGCTAGCTGCGCAGCATTTGTGCACCGCCGCCGTCAGTGTCAGCCAGTTTGCCGTGGCATACGGAGCTCCATCGCAGTCTTTAACACTGGTAGCATGCCGCGACAGCGTGGACGTGAACCGTATGTGCAGTTGACGGACTTTGAGCGAGGGCGTATAGTGGGCATGCGGGAGGCCGGGTGGACGTACCGCCGTATTGCTCAACACGTGGGGCGTGAGGTCTCCACAGTACATCGATGTTGTCGCCAGTGGTCGGCGGAAGGTGCACGTGCCCGTCGACCTGGGACCGGACCGCAGCGACGCACGGATGCACGCCAAGACCGTAGGATCCTACGCAGTGCCGTAGGGGACCGCACCGCCACTTCCCAGCAAATTAGGGACACTGTTGCTCCTGGGGTATCGGCGAGGACCATTCGCAACCGTCTCCATGAAGCTGGGCTACGGCCCCGCACACCGTTAGGCCGTCTTCCGCTCACGCCCCAACATCGTGCAGCCCGCCTCCAGTGGTGTCGCGACAGGCGTGAATGGAGGGACGAATGGAGACGTGTCGTCTTCAGCGATGAGAGTCGCTTCTGCCTTGGTGCCAATGATGGTCGTATGCGTGTTTGGCGTCGTGCAGGTGAGCGCCACAATCAGGACTGCATACGACCGAGGCACACAGGGCCAACACCCGGCATCATGGTGTGGGGAGCGATCTCCTACACTGGCCGTACACCACTGGTGATCGTCGAGGGGACACTGAATAGTGCACGGTACATCCAAACCGTCATCGAACCCATCGTTCTACCATTCCTAGACCGGCAAGGGAACTTGCTGTTCCAACAGGACAATGCACGCCCGCATGTATCCCGTGCCACCCAACGTGCTCTAGAAGGTGTAAGTCAACTACCCTGGCCAGCAACATCTCCGGATCTGTCCCCCATTGAACATGTTTGGGATTGGATGAAGCGTCGTCTCACGCGGTCTGCACGTCCAGCACGAACGCTGGTCCAACTGAGGCGCCAGGTGGAAATGGCATGGCAAGCCGTTCCACAGGACTACATCCAGCATCTCTCCGATCGTCTCCATGGGAGAATAGCAGCCTGCATTGCTGCGAAAGATGGATATACACTGTACTAGTGCCGACATTGTGCATGCTCTGTTGCCTGTGTCTATGTGCCTGTGGTTCTGTCAGTGTGATTATGTGATGTATCTGACCCCAGGAATGTGTCAATAAAGTTTCCCCTTCCTGGGACAATGAATTCACGGTGTTCTTATTTCAATTTCCAGGAGTGTAGTTCAAATTGTCCAAGCACTGTACCAAAACTATCTATAGCTTCGTCACGCATCTGCTGTTGTGATAAAAAAAAAAAAATTACGCGCTGTTAACAACCAACAGCTCAACACTACAATGGCAGACAACAATGCAAACTAGCCACAGACTGCACACAGCACAGCCAGTGATTCTCACAGAGCACTACGTAACGTTGCCAATAAGAAAACATAAACAGCCTACTTACACATGTTTCTTCATCGACCAAACATTAACAGGAACCGTTTATCTGGACATACAATATGTCTCACAAAGGGATTGACACCGTTTGAACTTTAATGAAAGAAGAGGTGTTAATGATAACCTGAACAAGTTGTGATTATGTGGTGTTCTCATGGCCGGCTAGTGCAGCCATTTATTTTTTTTTCTTTTGATTATTTTCAGTTGCCAGTCAATACACGTTAAAAAACAAAATGGCTGAATACTCGTACTTGGAACAAAGAAAGTTCATTTTAAAGTGTTACTGGGAAAGTGAAAACATGAAAGAAGTGCAGAGAAGACCGCGGGCAGAGTTTGATGCTGTGCTACCGTCACGTGCAACAATACAGGAAATTACGAGACATATCTGAGGCGGAAGGAAGTGTGCGTGATTTAGAAAATTCACGGAGTGACGGAAAGAAATCAACAGTGGACGAAGAAGAGTGGGCGCACAGGTACAACGCTTCACAAGGTCCCGAAAGAAGTCCATGCGGCAAACATTGCGTCAATGAGGTGTAAGCATATCACGTGTTCACTGCATTTTAAAGCAAGCAAAGGGGAATCTCTACATTCCCAGGTTGGTTCACCCAATGAAGGAGGACGATCCGGACACACACCTCAAATTTTGTGAATGGATTTTCAATAGTGAACAACTGACCAATGTCATTCTTTCGTCTGATGAGGCCACGTTTAAATGGAATGGAAATAACAGTCACATGAACCATGTGTATTGGGGATGAGATAACCCCAATGTTACGGAGGAAATACCTGTTAATCGTCCTGGATTATCAGTGTGGTGAGGTATGTCAAAGAACTTGTAGTGCAATTCTTGTCTGAAGGAACAGTGACAAGTGTGAAGTATCTTATCCTGTTGCAGGAACGAATCTTACCAGTTGTTCACCAACTGTGGCACGATGAATATTATTTTCTTCAGCAGGGCGATGAACCGTCACATTATCATTGTGACGTGCGGCAGTTCCTGGATGAAACATTTGTTGAGAGGTGGACAGGACGACGAGGAACTGTAGAGTTTTCACCCAGATCTCCAGATGTAATGCCGTTAGACTTCTATCGCTGCGGAACTCTCAGGGAGACGGTCTATGCCATAACGCCACGTTCGCTGGATTAAATGGGAGAGGCGATTGTGATTATCTTGAATCCATTCGAATGGCAACCATAACACATGTGTGTCATTCTGTTTTGCAGCCTTGCAGACGCTGTATTGATGCCTTAACCATCTTCAACAGTACAAGATCTGCAGTAATGTCGTGACCATCTACGTGGCCTAACAATTCATAGTTTTTGCTGTTTTTGTTCATGTTATTGAAGTTCAAAGAGTGTAGACGCGTTTGTTGGACACCCTGAAATTGAGCAGTCTACTGTCCCTTAGTTTCTTAGTGTGCAGCCACCCGAGATATTACAGCTAGGTTCGCACCACTTTTTTATTTTGATTTTACTTATTGCTAAAAAAACGCAAACCCCAAGTATCTACGTCCACGTCTACCTTTTTTTATTTGCGTTTGGAAATCATGGGGTTCCATATTGACATTCTGTACAGAAAATATTAACAAATAATGCACGGCTCGACAATTATTTGCTAAGGAGCAGCTGACACTTGTTAAGGAACAACTGCCAACGGGCTGTGGAAAACCGACAACCACTTAGGGAGCATCCAGTCTATGACAGTAAAAGGAAATGTAGAAGGCGGGACGTGTTCATTGCAGCGAATCCTGTCCACGAACGCTCTGTACGCGTTCGACACTTGTCGCTGTTGATGTTTCACAAAGATTGTTGCGAAGCTGGTTAGTGCGACATTCCTTCTGGTACGATAACATGTCTTCAAGACATCATCTGAGTGCTTACGATCGTGGAAGAGCAGCTGGACAGCTCGAAGCCGGTCAAAGTGTCACTACTGTAGCCACAGTGTGTCTAAAACCGTCATCTCTCGGATAAAAAAGACCGCTGAAGGTGGAAATGCTATGCGAAAATATGCCGGTAGTAGTAGACGGATCACCGCACCTCAAGCAGGCCATACGTACCCCGGTGGCGAGAAGGAACAAACATACTACTCCTAGGAATATTGCTGCAGGGCCTTGCAGTGGTACAAGTGTCAGTGCTAGAACCATTTCGCGGCAATAAAATGAGACCGGTTTGTATGTTCGGAAGACTGTTAAACATATCCCACTTCAACGTAGAGAAAGAGTTCATTGGTATACGGGGCGTGTCAGTTAGTATCAGCAACAACGTTCCAGATTGATGTTCTCCAACTAGTCCCACGTCACTGTGGCATGGTTCAAAATGGTTCAAATGGCTCTGAGCACTATAGGACTCAAAATCTTAGGTCATCAGTCCCCTAGAACTTAGAACTACTTAAACCTAACTAACCTAAGGACATCACACACATCTATGCCCGAGGCAGGATTCGAACCTGCGACCGTAGCGGCCGCGCGGTTCCAGACTGTAGCGCCCAGAACCGCATGACCACACAGGCCGGCACTGTGGCATGGATTCTGGCCCCAGTTACTGTGGCGAGGGAGAGGGGAACACCTAACACACAACAGAATATTCAGCGTCTTCGGTATGACATTGGCGTTATGGTATCGGCATGCATTATGCACAATGCGCGAATATCACAGTATATCTTTGCTAGAAAGTCCCATTACAGCGCAATGATACTGCAAGCAGATTATTCTGGATTTTGTCCATCTGTTTCGGGGTGCTGTAGGTCCCGAATTTCAGTTTACGGACGACGGTTATCGCCCGCACAAAAGCTCGGAGGTGTCGGACGTGGTGGAAAGTGAAGATATTGAACGTATGAAATGGCCTCTAGAGCTTTCTTGGTATGTTATTGGCAGATGTGTCTCTCAACAAACACACGCTCACCCAACCGTGCAAGAACTGAAAACCGCCTTGAGACAGAAGTGCGAAGAAATCCCACCAAGGACACCTTAAGATTCTTAGCCAGGATGAATAACAGGTGCAAAATGTGCGTTAGTGCCTCAAGATGGGATATTCCCTACCGACAGCCCGGCATCAGTCTTTATGTTGGGATTCTGATCTGTGTCAAACAGTAGTTATTTATGTCTGTTATCTTGCTTTCTGATGTGGTGAAATGTGTACCATTTTTCACTATCGGGATATCGCACCACCTCTATTACGACTGTACTTTGTATCGTTTCGTTCATCATTGCCTGTTATTATCCCTGTCCAATAACGTCTGCGTTCCTTAGCAATTGTCAAGTAGTGTAGCAGGTCATGGGATATCTCCTCATGTCGTGTCGGACCTCCTTCTGCCCAGTGTAGTGCAGTAACTGGACGTGGCATAGACTCAACAAGTTGTTGGAAGTCCGCTGCAGAAATATTGAGCCGCACTACCTCTATAGTTGTCCATGATTGCGGAAGTGTTGCCGACGTAGGAATTTGTGCACGAAGTAAACTTTCGATTTTGGCCCATAAATCTTCGATTGGATTAATGTCGGACGATCTGGGTATCAAAATCATTAGTTCTAATTGTCCAAAATGTTCTTCAAACTAACGGCATACAATTGTGACCTGGTGATATGATATCGTTGTTTGGGAACACGAAGTCCATGAATAGCTAAAAATTATCACCAGGTAGCGAAACATAACGATTTTCAGTCAATGATCTGTTCAGTTGGACCAGAACACCCAGTCCGTTGCGTGTGAACACAGCCCACACCACAATGGGACCACCAACAGCTTGCACAGTCCCTTGTTGACAACTTGGGTCCATGGCTTCATGGGGTCTGCTCCAAACTCGAACCCTACCATCAGCTTTTATGAATTGAAATCGAGATCCATCTGAGCAGGCCACAGTTTTCCAGTCGTCTAGGATCAAACCCTCGTGTTCATGGGCCCAGAAGAACCGCTATAGCCGATGTACTGTTATCAGAGGCACTGGTGTTAGTCTTTATTTTTCACGCAGTGTTGCTTGTCTGCGCAAACGCAGCTGCTCTCTGTTGTTAAGCGAAGGCCGTCGGCCACTGTGTTGTCCATAGTGAGAGGTAATGCCTGAAATTTGGGATTCTTCGTACATTCACGGAACACTGAGTTCTCTAACAATTTTCGAAATGGAGTGTCGCTCTAACTAACATTCTCTGTTCAGAGTCTATTAATACCCGCGGCGCAGCCGTAATGACACTGGAAACCTTTTCAAATGATTCACCTAAGTTCAAATGACAGATCCACAAAAATCACTGCCCTTTTATACCTTGCGTACGCGGTATTATCGCCACCTGTATATGAGCACATCGCTACCTTATCAGTGTAGACAGGTGAAACATTAGAACAAGGCGGGAAAAGATCCAAAAGCACTGATTACTTTCAAAAATGTTTGAAGAATCGTATCCAGCTCAAAATAACGTTTCCTCACCACCAGTCGCACGATGGTGTCGATTCGCAAAAGTGTCACAGTGGAATCGCCGAGCTCATTTCCTATGGCGTCGCGAGCGCAAATTGTCAGTTGGACACACTCCCCCCTTCTCGTCCACCGACGCCAATTCCAACGTGAGGACTCGGGAAGAGGCGGGGGTGTGGAGAGACAGGCAATGTGCGACAAGCTGGCCTTACCCAGAGACGCGCGTCGGTCATCAACATTTCATCGGCGAACAAAACACAGCCGCAGTGGAGTGGCTACCGCGTCAGGGCCGCTTCGGTAGGCAACCAGGTGAAACGTCACTCAAGATGGACGCCGGAGCCGAGGAGCGGGCGCGCAGGGTGGCAGCGGGGGCGGCAGCGGGGGCTGCAGCGGGGGCGGATTTACATATTCATGGCGGCGCGGATGAGCCGCGGTAGCGGTGGTGGAGGTGGAGGTGGAGGCGGAGGCGCTGGACAGAGAGAGTGGACGCGGAAGGCGGAGGACAGGCCGGCAAAGGATACGGGGAGGGGGAAGGGGTTGGAGGGGGCGCGCAGGCGGCGAGGAATCAAACGGCGCGCCAAGACGGGGTAGCGGGCTACCTTGCCGCGCGTGGGCGCAGGCGTAAAAGTGCCGAACTGATTACCGGCCGGCCAGCCGCGGAGATCAAAGGACTGCCGACGCGACCGCCCCCTCATCCTTACCGCCTCTTCTGCCGTCCGGCGACAGCGTCCTGTCTGCTTCCCTCGTCTGTTTCTCCTGTCCAACGCTGACAGCTCACTGCTTCTCTCCCAACTATTCCCCTCTTCCCTATTTTATTTATAGATTTTATATAGCTGGGCAAGATTAGCATCATCGAGGCCTTCGCTTTTATCTCATGAAGCACTCCAAGTATTTTATTTTGTGCTAGCATAAATAGACGTACATGTAATCTGGTTCAAATGATTCAAATGTCTCTGAGCACTATGGGACTCAACTGCTGTGGTCATAAGGCCCCTAGAACATAGAACTACTTAAACCTAACTAACCTAAGGACATCACTCGCATCCATGCCCGAGGCAGGATTCGAACCTGCGACCGTAGCGGTTGTGCGGTTCCAGACTGTAGCGCCTTTAACCGCTCGGCCACTCCGGCCGGCATCTATTCTGGGATGCAACACATATAAGTAACTACAACATAACATTTAGAAATGATATCAAGTAACAGTGTTAGCCGCTGTTAACAGTATTCCTTAGGGAGCGACCAGTTTTGCTCAAAGACCATTTTGTAGTATCTGTAGTACAAAGACCATTTTGGAGCCTCCATAGTCCAATGTTTTCCTGACATAGTCCATCTGGAGGTGATCTACAGTGTGTGGTCACTAAAGAAAATTTAACATGGTAAGATCGATAAAAGCATTTTATTATATGATCAGTTTTGACAGAGCTATGGCGTCAACTTCCGATCTGGAAGAGGATGAACAATAGTTGATAAGAAAATATTTTGCGATCGTGATATTAGCATAGGATAAACTGCCTTTTTAGATAACTACGGAATTATAACATACCATACGGTTTTAAGTTTTTGCAACCTATTATCCATCAGTGCTACAAGTCGCTTTACGTTGCAGATGTACACCCCACTACCATAAACATCACAACATATCGACATGTCAGATGTTGCCAAATGTAGAAGTATTATGTACAAACATAAACGTAACTATATTGCTTAGACTGCAAATGTTCATATTCACTATCAGCTGCCAACTGACGGAAATACTGTAAACACAACGACCTCCGTGTACGTTCACTAGCTGGCACTGCGGCGGTTGACTGGATTACCCTCTCGTACACAGCATAAAACATAAACCATGTATTTATTAGAACAGTATTAAGAACCATTTTTATTTATGTTACTATACACTCCGAATCAGAAAATACAGGAAATTTTACATAAAATTAATGAGTGTATCTTTGATAATTTTATAGGACACAGTATATATGACATACGTTGAGGATCAAGAATTAGGGTCGGAGTATGCTAAAAGTAGAAAAATTTTCAAAAGAGGTTCTTCAGGCAAGATGTCTATTCTGCTGTGCTCTGCTGATGCTTATACCTTGCATCTGACTGTCGATAGTTACGTTTTGAATTTTTCATCATAATGGTTAGACAATATATTTTTTATTTTGTGAAAGAACTGTGCTATATATACAATATTATAAACAGATCACAGTTAAAATTATAATGATAAACTTATATAATTTTAACTATGGAGTCACAATGTTCATCTACATTCTCTATGTCGCCCGACGTCTAAGTACTCAATGGGGATATGAGTGGAAACAAAATTCATTACGATCTATTTCTTCAAACTGAATTAAAATCATGTCAATTTGCACTTAGAGTTTATACACAAAAGGGGAAACTTTTTTCAGTTGACAAATGTAAGGATTGCAGACTTCAGGTGAAACACTATGTTTTACTAGTGTAGCAAGATTACAAGTGATATAGATTGCGTTAACAGCTAGAGTTATACAGAAATTCAGTGACGTCAAATTAGAGACTGTGGACTAGACCAGGAAATAAGTACTAGTATTCAGAAGATCAAATGTGGTGTTACCTGCATAGGGAGTAGATACATTAACACGCTCTAGAATACGTAAATAATAATATAATCGAGCAGCAGTAGTAGAAACATTTTAGAGAGCTTTTATTTACTTATTTTTGACGTTCGGACATGATCCTGCAACGTGACACGTTCAAATTAAGTGATATATCCACTTACAGACATCACATACATAAAATCACGTAACACTCGGAAAGAATCCGGGCGGGGTAGTCGCGCTGTCTTGGGCGCCTTGCCACGGTTCGCGCGGCTCCCGCCGTGGAAGGTTGGAGTCCTCCCTCGGGCATGGGTGTGTGTGTTGTCCTTAGCGTAAGTTAGTTTAAGTTTGGTTAAGTAGTGTGTCGGCCTAGGGGCCGATGACCTCAGGAGTTTGGTCCCTTAGGAACTTACCGCCACCACTCAAAAAGAATGTATACATTGGTTGTATACATAATAATTAAATAGTAATGCGTTCAGCCGCTAAAATATTGTTGTAAGTCTATACAATGACAAACAATGGGCCGCAGATATTCTGTTCACTCTATTAGGAAGTAGCTGTTCACAAGACATCAAACATGGTAGCAATTGTGTTGTCACATGCTATCACAGCCGGTAACCGAAAATGAGGTGTTCAATCTTCTCCTCAATCATCTAAGAGTGAATCAGTCAGTTGTAGCTGATAAATGCGGCTAGAACCGTCCGTAGTTAAAGCGAAGGCGCAACATGGTGACCGGAAACTTCTTGTTGTATATAGTAAGGAAATACCCAGGTCGTACAGCGATGGTTAGTCGTGTAGTGGTTAATGTCTACCTCTGTATTGGTACGACAGGCGCCATTCATTGTTCCAGGAGAATCTGGTCTACCGCCACACGTCTCGCAGAAGGTCTTTGTAAGGAAGACGTTCATACGACTTTCTCCCATGGTCAATGGCAATGCTAGCAAAAGCCTGGCTCTGATACAATGGTGGCCCTTTACCCACCAAATAGTGATATTCTTGTTATGATGCTGCAATTGGTCTTATTGACAACAAGATTTCGTACGAGCAGCAGTGCTGGTCGTGAGTGTCAGAGTCATGTCTGTGTCCTTATCTAAATCTTTGGTATATTTAAGTCCCTCTAGTATTGCAGTGAGTCCGTGACAAGTGTGAAAGATTCACGAAAGAGCTGAAACTGACCACAATGGCGTGTCCGTTTGTCATAATATGAGTTGCCAATGTCATTTGAAGTGCACGCGCCATCTGTGCAGACAAAGTGTGTATGTTCCCATCCACTTAAAAAGTCCGTCAACAATTACGGGCGAATATTAGGTTTCTTGTACGTTGCAGGTGTTAGAATGTCTAAATCTGTTATCATATTATAGTAATCTATCATGAAACATAGGTGGTTTGAATTCGGTAACACGCTGATGCAACGTCACAAAAGATATTTGCTGGTTTTGGAAGCTTCTTTATAAACCAGCATCTACTAGTAAAGAATAAACCTAGCTGGAAGGTTACCACTAGGGCGACCAACATTTCCTCATGGTTTTAAGAGGAATGACCAACACCTCACCATAATTTTGAGTACCTTTAAGGGTAAGGTAGTCGTAATAAGTTTCAACTACAGAAATACATCGCATTTTCTTGGAACTGGTGACAATGGAGATACAAATACTAAAAATACTGGCGTGCTTTGCTTACTTCTGCTCTGTCATGATATACGGTATCACATTTTAGGGTAACTCTACAAAATTATTAGAGAGCAAAAGCATGTAATAAGACGCAATATGGTATAGTAAAGTATAGTAGGTACGATTACGGAAAGAAGACTGCTCAAATCGCAACATTTTGTGTTGACAGTCTGTTTTTTCAATAACTGGCAACTAGGCGTAGCAAAATGTTCGTGCATTGTGTGAGTCAACTGAGAAATAAGTAATGTAGCGATTGTGTTTACACACGAAGTCTCTATTATCCACTTTTAATGAATCCATGTTACTTTTGGGTGCCATTTACACCATAGTCGCTGATCGGAACAAGGCAAATGCATCCTTGGGTAGCCAATACTGACTCAAAAACAACTCACTATCCCTTTAGATGCGTGGGCCATTTTATTATTTGTCCGGTCCTCGCATTTTCTTGAGCCAAACCTTCTTATTTCCACAGAGTCACTAGCAGAGAAAAAAAACTGCATGTCGACATTAGCATCGATTGCTACACGAAACCTTTTCGAGACGTCTCGGCCTTAGAAATCTGTAGTACTTCCCGGTATTAAATTTATAATAGTGGTCGCTGACGCAATATACGGGAGTAACAGGCAGTCTGTTAGGGGACCAGGAAGATTAAAAAAAAGTTGCTATAATACAGGAGGTCCCGGGAAGTACGGTAGAGATGCCACAGCACCCTCAGAGTATAGACCTATTTCAGTTCTTATTGGATTATCCAGGGCATTAGAATATACTGTATAGTCCCCGACCAGCTAACAAATTGCCTATCTATAAGCAACCTACTAGACAAATACGAATCAGGACTCTGTCAAAATCGCAGCATAACATCCACCTTAATAAAGGTAACATATGGGCTGAATCTTGCCGTGGATGCACGCGAGGCAACTATCATGTGCTACTTAGACTTCAGAAAAGTCTTGGACACTGACGACTTCGACATTTTACTTGGAAAACTTAGCAGTCTAAACTTCTTGCCAAGTGACGTGCTGTGATTTTGCTCAGTTTTGCTCATACCTGATGTCCCACCAGTGATGTGACATAACTGGCACCACAAAATCACAACGGAAGCAGGTACTTTCAGGCATCCTTCAGGTTTCAGTATTAGTACCTGTACTATTTTCGTTGTACGTAAATGATGTGCCAACAGTTTTGTCCTATACAAATATCCCATGTACGCTGATGACCTCTAGTTGTATCTAAGTACAAAACCAATAAACCTGAAGACAACGATCGAAAATCTAAATACCGACCTGTGTGCATTATCAAAATGTGAAGAGGATGTGGGATTAAAGCTCAACCCATCGAAAACCAAAGGGGTACTGCTTGCTCAACCTAGGCTCATTAGCCCGAAATATCGGGGATCCCTACCATCCTTAAGCGTAAACGGGACAAATATCTACTTTTCTCTTTCAGTAGAGAGTCCGGGATTAATAACAGACGAAGATCTACATTGGACTAAGAATCTATTATGCTTCCAGTTATTAAACACAGCGATGTAATGCTGCGAGGTCATTCGCTCATTTCGCCTGCAAGTGGTTATGAATGTCTGTGTTCTTTATATCTGTGATGTTGGACTTTTCTCTACTGTCTTGTCAACGAACGCTGCCCTCAAATCTTCTCGACCTTAAAGCTCTTATCTGAACAACATGGCAGAAACACCCGTTCCCATAAGAGAAAAATAGTTTCTGTCCCATTCCTTCTTTCTCGAAGTCCTTCTAAGTACAATAACCCGAATCCGGAATAACCTACCACATTATATTGGAGAAATGAGTAATATCTCCAGCTTCAGAATACAATTAATGACATATCTACTAAAGCAACAATAAGGGTTACCATTGTTCTTGTACACACTCGTTACCCTTGTAATCCTTCTTTCCAATCAGATCTTCCTCTTTTTCCCAGTATTCTTCACTGGTGCAGTCTCGCTATATCAGTAAACATGTGTATAGTACACCTATAAGCTATTTATATATCTTCCACTATCATTATTGTTATTATTATTATTATTATTATTATTATTATTATCACTATTAGTGGCACCAACTGCAGTAGCACAAGTACTGCCAGTATTAACTTCATTAGTTCATAGTTGTGTTATTTACTCATACTGCCACTTCAGACAGTCAAATATTTTTAATACTGTTTGTCGCATTAAAATTGTTATTTTTTAGGAAACTGTGATGTTGAAAATGTTCTGTGTGAAACCCTGGTCCGATGTAAGAGATCACGTGATGGATCTAATTAGATGTGGTTAAATAAGTAAATATATAAATAAAATACAAATATACCTGTAGATTTAAGCTAATCACATCGTACCACACAGGAACAAGACCAACTAGCAGGTGTGACACTTCTCATAAGACTTGTTAATTGCTACTGTGACGGTTCATCAAAACAAGCAGAGCGATAAAGGCAGATCACATTCGGGTAGATTTTCACTGAACGAGTTGTAAACAGTTGACGTGAGAGAAGAGGTGGAAGAGGAAGATACGCAACAGAAGCAGAGGAAGAGAGGTGGAAAGATAGTGGTGTGACTGACTGATGAGGAACATCATTGACCTCGCACGCTGGGCACCGCACGAAACCGTCCTTAGGATAACACTCGATCATAAAAAAAGCAGTGGTCTACGTCACTTCCAGCAGTGATATTTTAATGGAGAGAAACAAAGTAATAAGATATCAGTACCACAGGACCGAAATAATACTTACTCAATGATGTCAGTGTGTCATTACATTTTCCATCAATAGTACCAAAAACCGACTCCTTAAAGTATTTATAATAGCTCAAAACCCATATTATACACACCTGATAGTGCTTATATTAGTCCTCAGTGCAAATGCAGGATTTAGATGAAGTGGTTAATAGAAAGTGGGGGAAAACCATGTGCACATTTCACTAACGCCACGTTTTTCCATTCAAAATCACTTTCGCATTCAAGCAGTCCAATGTCAAAAGTCACACTGATTACATTTTCAATCGGTGCTATGGGTATTTCAATGTCTTATCTGCCTTTCGCCAACCTTATTTTAACATAGGCTTATACTTGGGTGCAGAAAATTGGTTTTAAATCACAGAGTAAAGTTTGATGATGTAATAACGATCATGTATCTTCACTAGTGCTTTGGCACATCGTAGTCTTACAAAATCAGGAATTCAACTGGTAAAGAGCTTATATTGCCGACAGAAGTAAATAGTTTGTAGTTTTCGGTGGCAATATCTTCAGCATAACACGTTCACTCGGGAAACTTGCATCTAGAAGGGTACGATCTGCATTATCTGACCAGGAATCACGGAGCATTAGATTCTCTTCACTCGTTATACATTCGCCAGTGACTGATGTTAGGAAATGTTTCATGTGTTCTTTATTCTTTTTTCACTTTTGTTTGCCTCCAAATGAATATTTGATGTGCAGATTGTTTCAAGTCTCTTTGGCATATTCAGATGTCTTTTAGCACAGAGAGTATAGGGTTGCGGCCTTTCATTTTTGCACCCCGTGTTCTAAACCCGATTACTGTTTTCATTTCTTTTTCATTTATCTACTCTTTCTGTTAAAAGTGACGAATGTTTCATATCAAGTTAGGGGATACAAGGGCGTTATATAATTGTAAAATTACAACTGAGTTTCTCAATAAATGTTATGCGTTTATTACATAATATACCTGCGTACGGTATTTTCTTTATAAATTCTCATATTCTTACATCAATACTAATATTTTATTCTTATGTTCTTCCTTCATGAAGATTTCGTGCATTCCCTTGGATGATGCCGATAGTAAGAACATCCGAAACATTAGAAATTCCGAACATCACGGGCATCGTGCGAAGGCTGGTTAGCCACAGAGACGTATCTTCACACGAATCTCACTCGGGAAAGAAGCATCGTTAGCACTACTGAAGATTTCACATAGCGGCAATATTTCACGGCAAACCACGCATAACGGATCGCTTCGACACGAAACCTGGCTCTTGCAGTTGATTACGAATCAAGTTATGCTACAGGAATTTCACTTAAAACAATATAAAATAATTTTCTCATTCATTTATTATTTTTAGTTTTTTAATTTGGTTGGTTGGTTGTTTTGGGGAAGGAGACCAAACAGCGTGGTCATCGGTCTCATCGGATTAGGGAAGGATTGGGAAGGAAGTCGGCCGAGCCCTTTCAGAGGAACCATCCCGGCATCTGCCTGGAGTGATTTAGGGAAATCACGGAAAACCTAAATCAGGATGGCCGGACGCGGGATTGAACCGTCGTCCTCCCGAATGCGAGTCCAGTGTCTAACCACTGCGCCACCTCGCTCGGTATTTTTTTAATTTATTCACCAAAAATACAATTAGTGACGAATAAGGACAGCGTTATTTTAATATACAATGAAAAACATCCGTTTAGTAACGGATATGGATAGGTAAACGATAAACAAAAATAAAATAGTAATCGGGTTTCGAAGACGGGGCGCAAAAGTTTGAAGCTGTGACGCGAGCAACTGCCCCACTTCTTCGGTTGAACCATTTACTCGCTAAAAGGCATATAAATTAACTCTGAAAATTTGATCGTTGTTTTCTTAGAAACGTTCGAGTATCTATGCACAATCCGACACACATGTTCGCTTATTTTGACCCCTCCTCCGCTGAGCGAAGTTTCTGTGCTCTCCTGGTGGGCGGCGTCCCGTATCAGTGGCCGTTAATCCGTCGTGTGGACTGTATACGGATTCAGCACACTTTTCTTTCACAGGAGTTCGCCAACTGCGCCGTAGTCTGTACGACTGCGTCTCAAAATGTAACTTAGCGCGCACTGTTGTCGATATCCGGGTTAGCTAACGGCACTTGCGAACGAAGACCATACGCGCCGCTGCTATCGGTGGAGATGTTATTCGCGCAGCGTTGTAGATCAGCTGATGTTAAATTCAGGAGTAATTGCGGAGTCGCTCGGCATTCAGCAAGGCCCGGACGGCGCCGGCCCGCCCTAAGTAAACGGACCGCGAGTTAGCATCGCCACCGGAGATGGATATGCGCTGGGGAGAGGGCGCCACCGCCTATCGGCGGGCGACATTACTGGCTGTCGGCGTCGCGACGCCTGTTTACTCGCGAGCATCCGTCGCAAGGTGTGCCGCAGGAGCTGTTTACAAGGACCTGCCGCGTGATTGTCTGCGCAAACGTCGTCTCGGATATCAGGACCTGTTGGGAGGCGTGCCCCACGAGTGCGGTCTACCAACAGTGTAGGCAACCGCGCGACGCTAGACGGCGTCCGGAATTACTGGGCGCGCTTATGCGTCCGGTCATAGACCGCGACGATTCCGTTCAATATCATTAAGCGGTATACCCGACGACAATATTTCGTAAATATAACAAAAAATCACAAGAACATAAATTTAGAGTTATGAGTAAAACGAAGTGGAGTTTTTGCAACGTGTAGTACACGTAGCAAGTGTTGATAAGTTAAGGCGAAATAGCTGCATGAGAAAGTGAAGAATTCGAAAAAGAAGTAACTGTCGGAAGGACTGATTCAGCATATAAGAAAGTCAACAGAAATTAAAAGTGAGGGTGGTGACATTAGAGTGCAATGAGAATCCCACTGTAAAATGTATAGGTAAGAGCGTATAGATGGAGAGAGTACATGGAAGGCCTCCGTGAGGAGGAAAACTTGTCTGATAGAAGGCACCGGACAGGCAGTTCTGGCGTAAAATGATGCAAAATATTAAAAATTTTGAGAAAAGTGGGGTTAAGCCACGGGGAAAGGCGAGTAACATAAAATATATCCAAGATCAATAAGAGTGGAAGACGAAGGTGAAGTACTCGCATTAAAAGGTTGTAAGACAGGGGACACAGCGCTGGTGTAGGGACCGCCGGCACAGAAGCTCAGCGTGTGTGGTCAGAGGATTGGCCGCCCTCTAATGAAAAAACTGAGTAAAAGAATCAACGATTAACTAGCACGGATGCCACGTAAGGTCTGTCCACATCAAACTCAACGAACAATAACACTAAAATTAAGGGGTGGCGTCTTTGATCAGTAATCGAAACGTCCTCGGTCCCGGGTTCGAAGCCCGACACCGCCTAAAATTGTGATTAATAAACAGCATTGGCGGCCGAAGACTTCCGGCATAAGAAGTCACCCTTATTCTGCCAACGGCCTTGTCAAAGAGGGCGACGGAATGGACAGGGGTTCAGGGCACTCTGAGGTCCTTAGGGTGGGAACTTGACCCTAAAGGCGAAAGAATCAGCAATTATTAACGGCACGAGGACGCAAAAGGCAATGGAAACCACTGCATTAAAGACATGTAACGTGTATTCGCAGAAAATGTGGATTGTAGTTGAAAAATGATCTCTCCATTGGCAAAAGATTTGAGAATAGTTCCCCATACGGATCTATAGGAAGGACAACGTTGTACCAGTCAGGGCGTGAAACGTCAGAAGCCTGAACATGGTAGGGAAGCTATAAAATCTGAAAAGGGAAATACCAAGGCTCAGGGCCCAAGCAGGCGCACGGGGGCAAAGGTTTGCTGGTTATTGGAAGCTCCAACGTTAGGTGGATGATGGAGCCCTTTAGGGAAATAGTGTACAGGACTGGAAAGAATTCCAGTGTGCACTTGGTTTGTCTGCTCATCCAAGTAGTTGCTCACGTCGGCACCAATGATGCCTGTCGCTTGGGTTCTGAGGCGATCAGTTCGTACAGGCGGCTGGCGGATTTGGTGAAGACCGCTGGCCTCGCACGCGGGGTGGAAGCAGAGCTCTCTATTTGCAGCATCGTTCCCAGAGTGGATCGGGGTCCTTTGGTTTGGAGCCTAGTGGAGGGTATCAACCAGAGGCATCGTCGACTCTGTGACGATCTTGGCTGCAGATTTCTAGACTTGCACTATTGGGTGGGGAATTGTAGGACTCCCCTAGATGGGTCAGGGGTACACTACACAAAGGAAGCGGCTACTCGGGAAGCAGAGCACTTGTGGCATGCACATGGGGTTTTTTAGGCTAGGCAGTAGTGCGAGGTGTCCTGATGAACACTCACCAGTCGACGTGCAGGCAGGGAAATCAGGACGCGCTCAATGTAAAGACACTTATGCTATCAAAATATTAGCAGTAAATTTTCATAGAGTTCGGAATAAAGTTCCTGAATTTACTGCCCTCCAGGAAGCGTGTGGGGCGCAAATTATTCTCGGGACTGAGACCTGGCTGAACCCTGAGATGCGAAGTTTTGAAATGTTTAGTGAGGGTTGGAACGTGTATGGGAAAGACAGATTAGACACCGTAGGAGGTGGTGTCTTCATTGCAGTTGACAAAAATATTATGTCTACTGAGGTCGAAGTAGATTGTGATTGTGATGTTATCTGGACACGTTTAACAGGGCTAGGAGAAATAAAGTTAATTGTTGGGTGTTATTACCGTCCACCAGGTTCCACCGTGACAGTTCTAGAATCATTCAAAGGGAGTCTACACTCTGAAAAGCAGAAGTACCCGGATCATGCTATATTAGTCGGAGGCGACTTCAACCTACCTAGTATAGACTGGGATGTTTATGGATTATTACTATTCTTACTAGAAAGAGCAGATAAGCAGATGTTAGTATCCCACTTATTTAATGAATCGACTTCATTCACTTCCGGTACGATGGACGTGGAAGAACTATGGGCAAATTTTAAAAACATTGTAAATCACGCATTGGACAAGTATGTGTCGAAAAAGTGGGTTATGGAAGGAAAAGACCCACCGTGGTTTAACAGTGCAATTCGGAGAATGCTCAGGAAGCAAAGACAGTAGCACTCGCGGTACAAGAAAGATCGGGAGAATGAAGACAGGCAAAAGTTAGCAGAGATCCGTGCTGCTGTAAAAAGACCGATGCGCGAAGCATACAACCACTACCATCGTCATACCTTAGCAAAAGGTCTTGCTGAAAACCGAAGGAAATTCTGGTCTTACGTAAAATTGGTAAGCGGGTCGAAGGCTTCCATCCAGTCCTTCACTGATCAGTCTGGCCTGGCAATGGAAGACAGCAAAACGAAAGCTGAAATTTTAAATTTAGCATTTGAGAAATCTTTCACGCAGGAGGATCGTACAAACATACCGCCGTTTGAGTCTCGTACAGATTCCCGTATGAAGGGCATAGTGTTAGACATCCCTGGGGTTGTGAAGCACCTGAATGGGTTGAAAGTAAATAAATCGCCAGGTCCTGATGGGATTCCAATTCGGTTTTACAGAAGGTACTCTACTGCATTGGCTCTTTACTTTGCTTACATTTATCGCGAATCTCTTGCCCAACGTAAAGTCCCGAGCGACTGGAAAAAAGCGCGGGTGACGCCTGTATATAAGAAGGGTAGAAGGACGGATCCTCAAAATTACAGACCAATTTCCTTAACATCGGTTTGTTGCAGGATTCTCGAACATATTCTCAGTTCGAATATAATGAATTTCCCTGATAGAGAGAAGTTGCTGTCCATGCGTCAGCACGGCTTTAGAAAGCATCGCTCCTGCGAAACGCAACTCGCCCTTTTTCCACATGATATCTTGCGAACCATGGATGAAGGGTATCAGACGGACGCCATATTCCTTGACTTCCGGAAAGCGTTTGAGTCGGTGCCCCACTGCAGACTCCTAACTAAGGTATGAGCATATGGGATTGGTTCCCAAGTATGTGAGTGGCTCGAAGACTTCTTAAGTAATAGAACCCAGTACGTTGTCCCCGATGGTGAGTGTTCATCGGAGGTGAGGGTATCATCTGGAGTGCCTCAGGGAAGTGTGGTAGGTCCGCTGTTGTTTTCTATCTACATAAATGATCTTTTGGATAGGGTGGATAGCAATGTGCGGCAGTTTGCTGATGATGCTGTGGTGTACGGGAAGGTGTCGTCGTTGAGTGACTGTGGGAGGATACAGGATGACTTGGACAGGATTTGTGATTGGTGTAAAGAATGGCAGCTAATTCTAAATATAGATAAATGTAAATTAATGCAGATGAATAGGAAAAAGAAAATGGTTCAGATGGCTCTGAGCACTATGGGACTTAACATCTATGGTCATCAGTCCCCTAGAACTTAGAACTACTTGAACCTAACCTAACCTAAGGACATCACAAACATCCATGCCCGAGGCAGGATTTGAACCTGCGACTTTAGCGGTCACGCGGTTCCAGACTGAAGCGCCTAGAACCGCACGGCCACACCAGCCGGCCAAGGAAAAAGAATCCAGTAATGTTTGAATACTTCATTAGTAGTGTAGCGCTTGATGCAGTCACGTCGATTAAATACACTCCTGGAAATTGAAATAAGAACACCGTGAATTCATTGTCCCAGGAAGGGGAAACTTTATTGACACATTCCTGGGGTCAGATACATCACATGATCACACTGACAGAACCACAGGCACATAGACACAGGCAACAGAGCATGCACAATGTCGGCACTAGTACAGTGTACATCCACCTTTCGCAGCAATGCAGGCTGCTATTCTCCCATGGAGACGATCGTAGAGATGCTGGATGTAGTCCTGTGGAACGGCTTGCCATGCCATTTCCACCTGGCGCCTCAGTTTGACCAGCGTTCGTGCTGGACGTGCAGACCGCGTGAGACGACGCTTCATCCAGTCCCAAACATGCTCAATGGGGGACAGATCCGGAGATGTTGCTGGCCAGGGTAGTTGACTTACACCTTCTAGAGCACGTTGGGTGGCACGGGATACATGCGGACGTGCATTGTCCTGTTGGAACAGCAAGTTCCCTTGCCGGTCTAGGAATGGTAGAACGATGGGTTCGATGACGGTTTGGATGTACCGTGCACTATTCAGTGTCCCCTCGACGATCACCAGTGGTGTACGGCCAGTGTAGGAGATCGCTCCCCACACCATGATGCCGGGTGTTGGCCCTGTGTGCCTCGGTCGTATGCCGTCCTGATTGTGGCGCTCACCTGCACGGCGCCAAACACGCATACGACCATCATTGGCACCAAGGCAGAAGCGACTCTCATCGCTGAAGACGACACGTCTCCATTCGTCCCTCCATTCACGCCTGTCGCGACACCACTGGAGGCGGGCTGCACGATGTTGGGGCGTGAGCGGAAGACGGCCCAACGGTGTGCGGGACCGTAGCCCAGCTTCATGGAGACGGTTGCGAATGGTCCTCGCTGATACCCCAGGAGCAACAGTGTCCCTAATTAGCTGAGAAGTGGCGGTGCGGTCCCCTACGGCACTGCGTAGGATCCTACGGTCTTGGCGTGCATCCGTGCGTCGCTGCGGTCCGGTCCCAGGTCGACGGGCACGTGCACCTTCCGCCGACCACTGGCGACAACATCGATGTACTGTGGAGACCTCACGCCCCACGTGTTGAGCAATTCGGCGGTACGTCCACCCGGCCTCCCGCATGCCCACTATACGCCCTCGCTCAAAGTCCGTCAACTGCACATACGGTTCACGTCCACGCTGTCGCGGCATGCTACCAGTGTTAAAGACTGCGATGGAGCTCCGTATGCCACGGCAAACTGGCTGACACTGACGGCGGCGGTGCACAAATGCTGCGCAGCTAGCGCCATTCGACGGCCAACACCGCGGTTCCTGGTGTGTCCGCTGTGCCGTGCGTGTGATCATTGCTTGTACAGCCCTCTCGCAGTGTCCGGAGCAAGTATGGTGGGTCTGACACACCGGTGTCAATGTGTTCTTTTTTCCATTTCCAGGAGTGTATTTGGGCGTAACATTGCAGAGCGGTATGTAGTGGGACAAGCATGTAATTGCAGTTGTGGGGAAGGCGGATAGTCGTCTTTGGTTCGCTGGTAGAATTTTGGGAAGATGTGGTTCACCTGTAAAGGAGACCGTTTATAAAACACTAATACGACCTGTTCTTGAGTACTGCTCGAGCGTTTGGTATCCCTATCAGGTCGGATTGAGGGAGGACGTAGAAGCAATTCAGAGGCGGGCCGCTAGATTTGTTACTGGTTTGATCATCACGCGAGTGTTATGGAAATGCTTCAGAAACTCGGGTGGGAGTCTCTAGAGGAAATGAGGCGTTCTTTTCGTGAATCGCTACTGAGGAAATTTAGAGAACTAGCATTTGAGGCTGACTGCAGTACAATTTTACTGCCGCCAACTTATATTTCGCAGAACGACCCCACAGATATGATAAGAGAGATTAGCGCTCGTACAGAGCCATATGGGCAGTCATTTTTCCCTCGTTCTGTTCGGGAGTGGAACAGGGACAGAAGATGATAGTTGTGGTACGAGGTACCCTCCACCACACACCGTATGGTGGATTGTGGAGTATGTATGTAGATGTAGATGTAGATGTAGACATAGTAGGGGGTCAGTGAATTAAAATGGAAAGAACACAAGTATTTCTTGTCAGATGTGTGTAGGGTAATATCAACAGCAGCAGAAAACGGTATAATGGGAGAAGGGTTCATTGTGAACAGGAAGGTAGGGCAGAGCGTATGTTACTTTGAACAGCTTAGTGATAGAGTTATTCTTATCAGAATCGACTGCAAACCAACATCAACGACAGTTCAGGTATACATGCAGACGTCATAGGCTAAGGATGAAGAGACAGAGAAAGTTTGTAAGAATATCGAAAGGGTAATACAGTTAGTAAAGGGACTGGAATGAAGTTGCAGGGGTAGGAGTAGAAGAAGGGGTTACAATAGAATATAGGCTTGGGACAAGGCTTGAGAGAGAAGAAAGACTTATTGATTTATGTTTTATATTTCAGCAAGTAATAGCAAATACTCTGTTCAAGAATCAGAAGAAGAGGAGGTGTACTTGGAAAAGGCCAGGCGATACGGGAAGATTTCAGTTAGATTATATCATTGTCAGACAGAGACTCCGAAAGCAGATACTGGATTGCAGGACGTTGAAACGGAACTTGTTGTACCGTTTCATATTTTTCTGATTAAATTTCCGGTGCAAGAGAATTAATAGCGAGAGGGCTTTTCCCTGCAGAAATAAATCATGTCGTAACAAGCAAGAGAGAATGGACCAAACTGAGTTTGTTTACTTATTTATTGACTTTATTTAGGGTGTGCCACGTTTCCCTGCATCCTTTCCCTTGTGCGACCTGGGCTGTATGAGTGAGAAAACATGTGAAGTAGCAGAAAGCTTTAGTCGGAGGTTGTAGCATCGCTTGAGTAGAGTGGTTGTGTGGTAGGGTAGTACCAAACCCTAAGTTCGAACAAGTCTGGCAAAGACAAAGTGTTAAAATCAGGTCAGAGAGGTCACGAAGGCACGAGTATTGGCTCTGTCAGGTTGGTGAAACACCCACTCCACCCCCGCTTTTGAAAATGCAGCGGTTAGGAGAGGTGTCCCCCAGGACACTGGTCCCTGGGTAGCGGCGCCGTCCAGACTTTGAAGACTTAGCTCTCGATTTTACGGTAATATTATCAAAGGTATTAGAATGTTTCAAATCTGTTCTTTACTAAGGTCCAGATGTTGAAATCAAGTATGAGATTACCGTGAAGGGAGTTTATTTTCGTAATTTGATTAAATTTCAGTAATAACTCTGTGTTTGTGCCTTGGCCGGGCACGCACCATGGGCCTTAAGCTCACGGTCGTATTATTGCTCTGAACGCAACACAAGTTAATTCATTTAATGTGTTTTAATGTGGTATTTCTTTCACAGTGATATTCTAGGGATATTTTTGATTTCTGGTATTTTTTTCCTTCTGTACTTGGTTTTCCGACATTTGGTTGGTTGGAACAACCACCATATTAGTAAAGTGCAGATCCGTTCCAAAAATGTACAGTAGCTTCACTACAGTTTCGTGTAACACAATTCCGAAATAGTAAATATGTGCAGAAAATTAGAGCTCTGAATCACAAAATGTGCGCGTATTCACTTTGGCGCGAAACAGATCAGTTGACAAAAGGTACGAGTAAAAAATTATACGGTAGTGGTGAGTGGAAGATATGGCAGAAATAATCTTGTGTGTCAGAATTTTTGCATTTCTGTTGGCTACCTCAACTTGGCCAGGTGTGTGACCTATTATCAAGTTGATAATTAGTAAATGTTTCTTGCGCTCGCCCCCCCCCCCCTAACTATTTGATTTGCATACAATGAAGTGCGTTACATAAAATATACAGTTTAAACACTTGTATGTACGAAAAGTTCCGATTTTAATGCCTATTGATGAAAAGGGGACTTGGATAATTTTTCTCGCCGTTTGGTAATAAATATTTCTTGTGTCCCCACAGCTACTTTGATTGAAATACTGAAGTATGCTACCAAATACTCAAGGTAAACTACGGTATCGCAGAAGATTGAGATTTTATTGACATTTATTCTGTTGGGATGGAGAATTGTAAAATTTTCCTGTCACATGACAGTAAATATTCTTGCGTTCCCAGCTCAGTAACGTGGTGTTGTTTTGGAACGCAGGAGTGAACCAAAATTGACAGTCAGAGTGCACCACTTGCTACCCTCTCTTCGGCGCACATTTTAATGAAGTTTGAAATATTTAGGCAGATACTCTTCGTCCTGACCGAATTCACTTGTAGTGACTTTTGCTGAACTTGTTCAGCGTGACCTATAGTAATTAAACGTAATAGCTACAGAAGGTATAGGTTTAGGTATAATTGTGGGACTGCATAAAATTCCACTGAAACCAGGTCTTCGCTCCCCTCTCGCTTGCTATAATTACGTGGTGAAAGTAAATTTGTCATGATGTATAATGAGAGCCCCTGCTGTTGTATAAGAGTGGGCAGTAACTTGTGCCAGTAGATGCATGGCTAATTGTTCAAATGCTACAGATAGTCAATAAATATCAATTAATCGACGAAGAAAGACGAAAGTAATAAGAAGTAACAGAAGTGAGAACAGCGAGAAACTTAACATCAGGATTAATGATCACGAAGTAGATGATGTTAAGGAATTCTACTACCTAAGTAGCAAAATAAACAATGATGGACGGAGCAAGAAGGACATCAAAAGCAGACTAGTATACTCGCAATAAGGGCATTCCTGGCCAAAAGGCGTTTGCTTGTATGAAACATAGGCCTTAACTTGAGATATAAATTTCTGAGAATGTATGTTTGGGGCGCAGCATAGCACGGTATGAATTGTGACTGTGGCGAAATTGAAGCAGAAGAGAATCGAAGCATTCTAAATGTGGTGCTACAGACGAATGCTGAAATTTATGTGGAATGATAAGGTAAGGAATGAGGAGCTTCTGGGCAGAATCGAGGAAAGGAATACGTGTAAAACACTGACATGGAGAAGGGACAGTATGATAGGACATCTGTTAAGGCATCAGGGTATGACTTCCATAATACTACAAGGAGCAGTAGAGGATAAAAACTGGAGAGGACGACAGAGATACTTACAGCAAATAACTGAGGACGTCGGTTGCAAATGCTGCTCTGAGATGAAGAGGCTGTCACTGGAGAGAAATTCGTGATAGCCGCATCAAATGACTCAGAAGACTGATAACTCAAAAAAACAAAAACAGAATAGGATGTAGTTTCTCACCCATATTGTTCAATTTATACATCAAAGAAGCAGTGGTGGAAACAGAAGGAAAGTGAAAGTGAAGAAAAATTGCAGAGATGCTGTCGATGAATACAGGCCTACACAAACATTATCAGCATCCCCGTTGATTTTTACTTTACAGGCGTTGGGCAGTGGTCTAACTCATGTTTCTCTGCCTAACGTTTTGTCTGCAAATGCTGGAGACGTCATAAGAGGTTGTAGAGACTGACGCAATAGATTCAAACTCAAGATTTGCAAGCCAAATTATTGGTATGTACCTGTGCAACGGTCAGATCATCTCGTCATCAGACTTCTTCCTATAAACTTGTCTATATTTAGTCCTTGCGTTTGTAAATTTCTGTGGCCTGCCTCTACATACTAGCATAGTGACGACTGGCCTTTAATAAAACCATAGCATCGGTTAAGCCTATTATGTCGTTCCCTGGTCCCAGACTGTAATCTGCCAATGACAACATTATTGTTCTTTTCTTTAAGTCGATTGTTCACGTATGTGATTGTAGGTCCTATTACACCTGACCGCACATGCAAGGGATTTGGTATACTTCTGCTGTATTAAGAGGCGGGTGTAGCTTTCTTGCAGTGCTAAAATATTCAGAATCCTTCCCTCTCGTTACAAATACTTGCGTGCTTTAACGCCAAATAAGGCAATCAGCGTCCGAGGCTGCGCGATAATATGAAGTGGTCTGATGTCTACTGTAGCCTGAACATCTGTGAATACTTCGGTTTGCTGAACTCTTTACAGACTGTTAGCATGTCCCCAGCATTAGGAGACGCAGAAACATGCATTAGGCCGCTGTCTGATGTCCGAGGGACTAACATAAACACAGATTGTAATAGCATTTTTAGTGAGGTCACATGGCACTCTTGCCTCGAAGATCCCACGGCGTTTGTTTCTCATATAAGTGGACTGCTTTTCTTATTAATAATGTTATATTTTTCGCCATTCTGGGCTGGAAGTTTCCGAGGGCTTATATTCACGCTGTGCACTGCAGCTTCCACAAAACCCAGGAACTTCATTTTGATCTCTAATAGTCGGAAACAGCTTTTCAGGATTTTCTGAAAATTTTGCTATGGCAGTCCGGCATCAGGCCACAGGCCCATCTTCACCAGCACACTGAAAGTATCGCAATCCACATCAACTGCCTCGAAGGCATGAGCTACATACAATGCCATGTTAAAGTAGGCAGTGCATGGCTCATGTTGTTAACAAACTGTGGCTAACATCTATACAAATATATGGCACGTGCAGCCCTGCAGGAACATACGACCCTCTGTAGTACTTAAAGACTGTTCATGGCATATAACGGTCTTTAAACTGCGCTGCTGAAGATGGATATGTGATCCGACATTATATAATGATTTAGCCTCATCAGATTATAGCCTTCAACCCTTTCTTACATCGGATCCGGGTTGTGCTTACGTCGTGGTTATTTAAAGAAGATACCGAGCGATGTGCGCCATGGTGAGTAATCTGTACTAGCATTCGGGAGGACGATGGCTCAAACCTACTTCAGGCCATAGGGATTTAAATTTTCCGCGACTTTCCTAAATCGCTCCAGGTAAATGTTGCAATGGTTCTTATGAAAGGACACGGCCGGTTTCCTTCCCCGTCCTTGAAATATACCGAGGTTACGCATAGTCTCTAATGAACCCGCCAGGTTAGGCGAGCGCGCTAATGCGCTGCGTCCTGGAGTCGGTTAGGCGCGCCGGCCCCGGATCGAATCCGCCCGGCGGGTTAACGACGAGGGCCGGTGTGCCGGCCACCCTGGATGTGGTTTTTAGGTGGTTTTCCACATCCCCCTAGGTGAATACCGGGCTGGTCCCCACGTCCCGCTTCAGTTACACAGCTCCCAGACATCTGAATACTTTCGCACTATTCCATGGATTACACTAGTCGCAGACAGTTGGGGTGCACTAATTCCTTCTCGGGGGATACGGGGTGGCGGCAGGAAGGGCATCCGGCCACCACTTCGACTAACATTGCCATATACCATTAAACATGCCGAACTTGCATATCTGCGGGAAAAACAGCACAAGCAAAAGAAAGAAAAGATAGGCATCGACTCTAATGAAATTTTCGCTCTGCAGTGGAGTTCGCGCTGACATGAAACTTTCTGGCACATTAAAACTGTGTGGCGGACTAAGAATCGAACTCGGAACGTTTGCCTCTCACGGGCAAGTGCTCCATAGACCCAGCTATCCAAGCACGACTCACGATCCGTCCTCACAGCTGTAATTCTGCCAGTACTTCGTCTCCTACCTTCCTAACTTCACAGAAGCTCTCGCGCAAACCTCCTGCAGGAGAGCTTCTGTGAAATGATAGCTCTACGTTTGGAACGTAGCCCCCTTACAGACCCCTTTTTGGCGGTTACGTATACCTCCGACACCAGTCGAAGTTCATGAAGCTATGGGGGCCGAAGTAGGAATATGTTCCGCAACAAATTCCACCTTTTAGTCAACCGAAATTGACCGAAGAAACGTATTGCACTACTTATTGAAAATACAACTTGACTTTAAATTCCTGGTTAGCCACCTGCTTTTCGATCAGGAGGATGGTCCTAAAGCTGTGGAGGAAGCTACATTTTTAGCCATATGCTCCACTGGTATCGATATTATTTCTCGTTCGATCTGCCAGATACATTTTACAAAGAACAGATAAGATTAATATAGATCACGATAAACGTTTGGAACTTACAATGTGGAAACAAATTATATCAGTTATTACATTACAATTATGTCAGGGAAACTAGATTATTACATTAAAAGGAACAAAAATCACACAAATTGAAGACAATTAATTACACAGTAACATTAAGATTATGGAGCCATTTCCTGGCATCGTCCGTTAACTTGTGGAGCGACATCAGAAAACCGTCTCTGAAACCATGAATGTTACAAACCAGAAGATGGTCCATTGTTTGTACCTCGCCACAGTCACAACACGAATCGTCCGTATAGCCCCATTTGGTTGTTTGCTGTTGGCATCATCCAACTCCCGTGCGAAACCTGTTTAGATTCGACCAGTGTTCCCTGTTGAGATTGAAGCCTTCAACCCTTTTGGTTGGGTCGTGGATTAGGTGAGGGTTTTCCACGACGCCTCTTCTCAGACCCTACCATGCATTCTTCCATTCAGCATCGAGACCCTCTGTGTCCAATGTTCTGCTCCAGACGATAGGTTTCCTGGACTCGAATCACGTGGGTCCTCCCATGGCGGCATGTATGGGTAGCCTTGGGTTTACTTCAATTTTTTCTACTATGTGCTGGGTTGCTTTCTCTCTACATACGGAAGCAGGAGCGATGTTTGCCAGCACCGAAAGCTACACAACGGGGGTTGGCTTGAGAGTGCCTGTGACAGTTCTCAGAGTGGCATTTAGTTGTACATCCACTTTTTTGGCGTACAGGCATCTGCTCCAGACTGAGACACAGTATTCTGCAGCGCTATACACCAGTGCCATTGCAGCGGTTCGTAGAGTGGCAGCATCACAACCCCAAGTGGTGCATGCCAGTCTGTTGAGCAGGTTATTTCTCGTCTTTAGCTTTTGGGCAGTATCAGTTTGGTGTTGTCTGAAAGTCATGCTGTGATCTAGCTTAATACCGAGATATTTTGGAAAATTCTCGTGGCTGACAGCTTTACCATTTATAACCAGGCGCAGTTCCCTTCTCGCTTCCTTGTTGTTTAGAAGCATGACTGTGCTTACTGTTTTTGTCACATTGATTTTTAGATGCCATGTGTCATAGTATTTTTTCAGTGTAGCTAGATCTCCATTTGGTGTTGATTCCAGGTTTTCAAACGAACTAAATGAACTGCGTAGGCAAATTTAGGTGAGTGCAGATTAGGCAAATCTGCTATATAGATATTGAAGAGCCAGGGAGCTAAGACTGATCCTTGCGGAAGACCATTTTTTAGGGTATGGTACTTGCTGGTTACACCATTTAATTTGACCCTAAACTTCCTTTCGTTCAGCATGTTATTCATAAGCTTCAACGTTGTTTTGCATTTGACTATCTTTGCCAGTTTTAACATCAGACCATTTAGCCATACAGTGTCGTACACTGATGCCAAGTCAATGAGGACTATTCCTGTTTTCTTCTTTTCCTGAAAGCCTCGTTCAATGTGTACGGTAAGTGCCAGCACCTGGATGCAGCAGCTTCTTCCTTGTCTAAAACCTACTTTCTCCACCGGTAGTTGTTCCTCCAGTACTGGTTTAAGTCTTTTCAACAGTATCCTTTCAAACAGTTTGTAGGTTATGCACAGTAATGAGATTGGCCTGAAGTTCCCTGCGTCAGTTCCACTCTTCCCTGGTTTAAGTACAGCAATGATTTTGGCTGTTTTCCATTCTCTGGGGATTTCAAAGGTTTCCATTATTCTCGTGAATAGTTTGCATAGCCATTTCAGCGCTTTGGTCCAAGATTTTTCAAAAATTCAGGGAGGAGGGTTGTCTGGTCCAGCTGCCTTCCCTGTCCGTGTGTTGGAGTGCCATCTTCACCTCTTCTTCTTGGACTGCTGCCGTGAACATGTAGGCTTTTTCTTCACATTCCTGCAGTGCCACAGCCATCTGAGCTTTTATGTTTTTTCTTTGCTCAGGAGTCGCTGTTATCTTCGCGTTATCCCTGAGATTTCAGTGACTCCTGAGCAAAGAAAAAACATAAAAGCTCAGATGGCTGTGGCACTGCAGGAATGTGAAGAAAAATAAGCACGGGATGTGTACGCGCGGTCCCTGCAGAGGACGGGCTGCAGACCGTGTGTGTGGCCGCAGAAACGTCGTCCGCTCTACGCTCCTGATGATGCCAAACGCTGCCCTGCCCGTTCTACAGCGTGCGCCTGCAGAGAGCGCGTCTTCGGCGCCTCTGCCTCTCCGCCTTCCTCCTGCCACGGCGCACGGCGAGGCTCCGAGTGAAAATTTAATCAGTACGTAAATCGGCGCCGATACGATGAGCGTTGCTGGCGGTCTGCAGAGAGGCTGGTGGGGCCCGAAGAGGGGGTAGTGCTGGAAGTGGGCGCGGTAGGTGGAAGTAGTGGCGATGCCGGAAGAGGAGCGAAGCGAACGTAGGCTGGGTAGGGGTCGTGTGAGCGGCTAGGATTAGGCAGTGCCACCGCCACGGTTAAAACGGGAAGGAAAGGCCGCCAGCTTTTGCCGGTGGCGCTTCCTGGCGGCGGCCCTGCTTCGCTAATTTAATGAGCAGAGGGAGCGGAGGTGGGAGGAAGGGGAGGCTTTGGAAGGGGTGAGCGTGGAACAGCACGCCAGAGCGAGCCGGGGCGGGCAATCGAAGATGGAATGCTAAACAGCTCCGGGGGTTTCGCTGGCCGGATTGGCACACAGGCGGCGCCGAAGTGAGGCGCTGTGGTCGCCCATCGATGATCCACTAGTCCCCCAGATTCACTGTGCCTGGCGGAACCGTCCCGTCCGAAGAATCTGCGCAGGAATCGCGGCGGCATCACTCGATGTTTCAGTAGTGAAAAATTAGAAATTAATCCTTTAAAAAACCCCGATTGTGTTCAAATCTGGAAGGAGACAGCACCATCGACATAACCTTCTGTCTGTGTGTCACCTTCCTTTCTGCTGCGTCCAAGGCCATTTATCGCGACCTCAACGACATAAATTATTATTTTTCCACTCGTCTTTCTCTATGTTGTTCCTTGTCACAGCAACTTTCATTCCCTCCGTCCATCTACCTCAGTTCTTTCGCTTTAGCTCTCGTCGTTGACTTACCCTTCTGAACAGGTTATATTTTTTTAGTGATTCCTTCACACCTACTGCTTCTCCATTATAATAACTCGTATTTTAACATGTTTTGAATTTATTATATGCTTTCATTCACTACAAAGCAGTCTATGTATAAAACCACAAATAATCGTATTGTTGAAAATAGTTTCAATATTGTAATAAAAATAATAATAGTTTGGTAACAGTAATATTTATATCCAAGAACAAATTATGTATCGGTACCAACATTGGTGCATTTTGTTTATTGGCCATTAATATTGCTACACCATGAAGATGACTTGCTACAGACACGAAATTTCACCGACAGAAAGAAGATGCTGTGATAAGCAAGGTTGGCGCCGGTAGCGACGCCTACAACGTGTTGACATGAGGAAAGTTTGCAACCGATTTCTCATACACAAACAGCAGTTGACCGGCGTTGCCTGGTGAAACGTAGTTGTGATGCCTCGTGTAGGGAGGAGAAATGCGTACCATCACGTTTCCGGCTTTGATAAAGGTCGGATTGTAGCCTATCGCGATTGCGGTCTATCGTATCACGCCATTGCTGCTGGCGTTGGTCGAGATCCAATGACTGTTAGCGGAATATGGAATCGGTGGATTCAGGAGGGTAATACAGAACGCCGTGCTGGATCCCAACGGCCTCGTGTCACTAGCAGTCGAGATGACAGGCATCTTATCGGCATGGCTGTAACGAATCGTGCAGCCACGTCTCGATCCCTGAGTCAACAGATGGGGACGTTTGCAAGACAACAACCATCTGCACGTACAGTTCGACGACGTTTGCAGCAGCATGGACTATCAGATCGGAGACCATGGCTCCGGTTACTCTTCTTGTCTCTGCATCACAGACAGGAGTGCATGCGATAGTGTACTCAACGACGAACCTGGGTGCACGAATGGCAAAACGTCATTTTTTCGGATGAATCCAGGCTCTGTTTACAGCATCATGATGGTCGCATCCGTGTTTAGTGACATCGCGGTGAACGCACATTGAAAGCGCAAAGTCGTCATCGCCATGCTGGCGTATCACCCGGCGTGATGGTATGGGGTGCCATTGGTTACACGTCGCGGTCACCTCTTGTTCACATTGACGGCACTTTGAACAGGGGACGTTACATTTCAGATCTGTTACGACCCGTGGCTCTACCCTTCATTCGATCCCTGCGAAACCCTACATTTCAGCGGGATAATGGAAGACCGCATGTTGCAGGACCTGTACGGGCCTTTCTATATACAGAAAATGTTCGACTGCGGCCCTGGCCAGCACATTCTCCAGATCTCTCACCAATTGAAAACGTCTGGTCAATGGTGGCCGAGCATCTGGCTCGTCACAATACGCCAGTCACTACTCTTGAAGAACTGTGGTATCGTGTTGAAGCTGCATTAGCAGGTGTACCTGTACACGCCATCCAAGCTCTGTTTGACTCAATGCCCAGGCGTATCAAGGCCATTGTTACGGCCAGAGGAGGTTGTTTTGGGTACTAATTTCTCAGGTTCTATGCATTCAAATTGCTTGAAAATGTAATCACCTGTCAGTTCTAGTATAATATATTTGTCCAATGAATACCCCTTTACCATCTGCATTCCTTCTTGAGGTAGCACTTTTAAAGGCCAGTAATATATATATATATATATATATATATATATATATATATATATGTGTGTGTGTGTGTGTGTGTGTGAGTGTGTGTGTTTGAAAATAGTCTCGGAAGTACACCGGCACTGTTACGCTTTACGTATTATGCACCTCCCCTTGGTGCGGATCTCCTCGTCTCCGTCGCCAAGATGGGTCGGGAATCTGCACCGAACTGAGGCTGACGTGGTACTGCGGGTTCTGCCTCGTGTGTCGTCGTGATCTTGGTTGTACCCTCACATTCTGTAACGCGGCTCTTGAATTCACGTCTTCTACATCACTAGGTGCACCCGTTACCATTTGGTTGACGCTCTTATGTTGATGCTGTGCAGCATGGAAGAGGTTCTGTAATTGCCGGATCCAGGTAAATTTATTTGTTCCATGCCGGGAAATGGTGTTAGCAAGACAGTCCATAAGTGGGCTCCACATGTGTTTTTTATGAGTTCGTGTAGTGGTTGGTTAGTTTCTTTTGGTTTCCTAATTCCGCTGCGATGTCACAGTTAAAAATAATGGACACGGCCAGTGTCCCGTTAAGTAACACACCACGCTCTAACCGGGGTTTACATGACCCAGAGCTTGGCGTTCTCCACCGTACGGGAAAAGTGGTAGACTCTTCGACGTATTTCACTGTTGTCCCTGTCGTTCTGCCATGTGTCCACGATCATGTTCATGAGTTGGGACTTGCTAGTTACCTTTTGGTCTGATGTTTGTCGGACTTCCGTTAAGCCCCCTTTACCTAATCAGTAGGAGGCTGCTCGACGCCTCACCGTGATGTCTACTGGGTAGATTCCGAGGATCAGCAGTAAGGCTTCAGCAGTCGTGGTGCCAACGGCACGTGTGAGTCTGCGAAGCACACCACCCTGTGCCAGTTCCATATGCACCGAAGTCTGTGCGCCCAAACACTTGTCATGTAACCTGTGACGGACGTGAAAATGGCGTCGTGATAGGTTCTCACAAAATGCAGCGGTAGTTTCTAGTTTGCTATAATTGCGCCAGCTCTACAGCATCAAACAGGTTCTTCATTCTTTTCCTAATTTGTGTAATCCTAACTTTAACTCACCAAGCCACTATGCAACACCTCCGAAGCTGTGTCCTTCATTACGGATTCCAAATTTATTTCCTTATTGAGAAACGAGACTTCTGATCCGTATGTGACACTACGCTCTTTGTTATTCCTGTCGTTTGAAGCCTACAAGCTGCCTTTTCATTGTTGTTTCTAGCCCTCTTTTATGTAGCATGCCCTTTTCATATGTTTCACTGAAACGTCCAGAGGAAATGTTGCTGTACATTGTCTGACGAATGGTATCCGGACATTTGTTAGTGGGTATTAATATGGTGTGTTATGGTTACCTGACATGACCATTCAGTGCAGGTGGCGATCTATAATTCTGTATTGTACTCTTTTTTTGAAAATGATTTTAATTACCAAGATCAATATATCAACACAGTGACTGGATCACTAGTTACGGTATACGTATTGTCATCGTCAGATTCGGAAAACCGGGCAATGGTAGGTAGTTGCATCATACAATGCTTACACTACTCTACCAAATGAGGACTGTACAACATGCATCAAAAGTCGGTCCATTGCCAGATGTTCTATAATAAGTAAGTAAGTAGTTATGCACGAAGTGGCAACATGCGGGATGTATCTGTCTTGCTAGTCCCATGCGTACTCGAAGCCTCACTTACTTTATGATGGAACACCTGTCATATCACTGGGTACTGCCCCGACATTTCTGTGCATATTGTACAGTCCTCATGTCACAGCATTAAATGATGTAACTGTCCAGTTTTATACATTTGAGGATGGCAATACATATTGCCGAAACTAATAATCCAGTAATTGTGTTAACATAGCGATCTTGGCTTATAAATTGGTTTTCAAAAGAAGACTACAATACAAATATGGGGTGTACTCGCCTTCTCCTTTATGACGACACTTGGGACACTTTCAGTGATGAGTGTGGATGTCTGGGGAATATGTGCGGCCCACTCCTCCTAAAGAACCGAAACTGAGAATATAGTATCTATAGTCGGGAGCGAATTCGACATTCTAACTCACTTCAAAGTTGTTCTATTTTGCTAGGTGAAGACCTCACCACTTTAAAGCAGAAATTAAGAGACATCGCTGTGCCTGGAAAATTAATCCTTCATTGAGCAGGGCTGTGCCAACCAGGAACCAAAGATAATCAACGTAAGATATTAAGATAGTGAAATATTAATAAAAATTCAGACAGCAAGTAGCTACATCCAGCGAGAGAGCTGAAATCATGGCAGAATTTAAACAAAATCCTCCAAGTCTATTCATAAACTCACTTACCAATTATAACTTAGTAGCTTCCGAAACACTATCTCAATAGAGCACACCAGGATCTTTGTGCTGCTGAATTCCGTAACATAACTGCCGTATTCTTCAATATCAGACTTAAGCGGCTGTTTGACGCCTTTGTGACGGTTATGCCCTATACAACGCTCCTTCGCCACCCACGGTCCTCCAGGTCTGACCTATGTATGACATGCCACAACTATACGGGATAAGGTAGACATTCGTCTTACACAAACCGAGGTCATTCTTTAGAGACGTTAAAAGGGTTCTAATCTTAAAAGGTGGTCGAAAACCACACTTTGTAACAACAACAACGCTGTACTATTGTACATATAATAATTTTTTCTTCTGAATTTCGATAAATTAGTGTAATCGATGTTCTGAATTCATTTCTTTTCTTTTCATGTCATTATGTTAAAGAAACTGTAAACAATTTTCGATGTAAATATTAATGTTTATGTCAAATTGCAAGCAATATTATAAGAAAATTGAAATGTAAGAAATGTTGAAACTGTTGTAAGATGTTAAAGTTGCAATTGTGCGCCTGGTCCATACGTAGGCAATGTATTAGGATATGTAGAATACAAAACCTCGGGTGAATACCCTGTCTGTAGGGGAGCGGTAAAAGGTGGATGGCAGGCGAGAGCGGGAAAATGCACACGGGCGCGGCACGGCATAACGGGCTCAGCAGTAGTAGTCGGAGTTGGGCATCGGTCTAAGTAACACGTTCAGGATCGAGGAGGCTCTCCTGGAAGACGTAGTTTCATTGAGCCTCGGATGTGCCGTTTCCGACGACTATACAGCATGGCAAAATTTCATAGGCACTAAATGGAAAAATATTGCGACGCTATGAAGAAGTAAAGTGCCGATACATCAAGAGCCATTGCTGTGATTGTATGTGTGCTCTGCGCCTCGCCATCTCGCCGCCCGCCAACCGCCGCATCGATACGAACAGGTTGAATCTTCTAGTATTGTATTCGTGTGGACCAGTGTTACTTTTTTTCCTTACTGTTCAATAACAACTTAACTTTTACCAGAACTGTCCTATCATTTAATTATCCTCATCACTAACCTAGACAGGATCCTTTCCACATGTTGTGCAATCCGAGTGTCCCGAGATGAAGATTTAAAGTTTATGTTAATAATAATTACCTGCAGACCTGTCTATGTTAGAATGATGTTTAAAGAACTTTGTTGTTAATGAATATATAGGTAAATAATATAGGTCTGACAAAGTTGGAAGATAATGTTGAAATTGGTTTAGTAATGAAGGCTAATTAATTTGAGAAAAAAATAATGGTAGTTAAATGAGCAAGAAATAAGATAAAAAGAGTAGTAACTCATATATTGGAAATCTTGAGTGCTTAACGATTTTCGATAATCAAAAATTTCAGTACAGTGATCATAACAGTTTCAGGGTTCCCCCCCCCCCCCTTTTTTCTTTTCTATTCATGTAAATTCTGAAATGTACTGAACTGATTTGACCAGCAAAGTTAAAGTCAAGATAAAACCAAAAGTTATTAGTGTTTTGCCGGCCGCGGTGGTCCCGCGGTTCTAGGCGCGCAGTCCGGAACCGTGCGACTGCTATGGTCGCAGGTTCGAATCCTGCCTCGGGCATGGATGTGTGTGATGTCCTTAGGTTAGTTAGGTTTAAGTAGTTCTAAGTTCTACGGGACTAATGACCACAGCAGTTGAGTCCCATAGCGCTCAGAGCCATTTGAACCATTTATTAGTGTTTTACCTTTTTCAAAATTGACATTGTATGTGTGTTTCGAAAGTGCTATTTCTAGGGTAACCTATGCCCGATTTTAATCAGATCAATAGACTGTACGAAGTTTGTAGTAAACATTATAGTGTATTGTTGTGTATTTATGGCTTGTTCATATTAGTACAGAAAGTGAAATTATTAGTTCAGTAGATTTTCTATTTCTAAAATTTACCATCTTATGCAGTGTTATTACGTGTTGTTTTGCATACACGTACTTCAACTTGTACAGGGAAGAAACTCAATTGATGCCTAATTAGGCTGGCGACCGTTTTATTAACAAATTGGTAGCATCTGCTGTGTTGTTTCTTGTCCGTCCTAACGTGTAGTTGCACTTCAGACTTGCTTGACGTATCATTGTTGTTACTGAGTGGGTGAAAGTCTGATTTTGCCTCCATTCTGGTACACGCGGTCAACATATATACCAAAATCCTTTCTTATAAGTTGAAGCCCGTCAACTTACCATAGTACAGGATTTAATAAGTATCGTGCGCAGTAGCGTAGTGTTACAACTTCACACCATGTTTCCGCAGATTCCAACCAATCGTGTTGGAAATACTATCTGCGAAAGGCAAGAAATCTGTAGACTAGGAACTCTCTTCATTACCCCCATTAGTTCGCGGTTGGTCGATGGCCCTATGATGTGGCGTCTAAGTCTACAGGTTTACAACAGGATTTGCTACATTCTCATATGTGAAGTGCGATTTTCACCTAGGATCTAAGAGCATCATACATTATTTTTAAAAAATTTAATACTTCATATTATGCAATGTGAAACATCGCCTGCCACTCATCTTCCACCAATTTTAAATTATGTAGCTGCTATTAACACAATAATTTACTTATTTTCATTTTATTGGCCTATTTATTTATCTAATCAAGCAAAATTGGGGTCCTCAGTCTCTCCCCTTTATTCAGCCAGGTATTCCACGCATTTTAAACAACATTCATTATGATAAGCATGTTATAAGATTCACCTAACATATAACAATACAAAATACTTAGTAATTTACGAGGGGCGTTCGTAAAGTAATGCAACACATTTCTTTCTCTGTCAATTTTGGTTGAAAAAAATGTGGAATCTGTTGTGGGAGTTGGTGGAATATTCCCATCTCAGCCACTATGGTTTCATGAAGTTACATTTGGTGTCGGCCTTGTAAGTAGCCTTCAAAATTCTAACGGAGATGCCTTCCAAGCAGACAGCTGTCATTCAGCTTCTTTCTATGGAAAACAAGAGCATCGCGGTTATCCATACGAACTTGCAGAATGTATACGGAGACCTGGAACTGAACAAAACCGCGGTGAGTCGTTGGCCGAGATGTTTGTAATCATCGGGACAAGGTCTCGCAAACCTGTGCGATCGCCCGCGTGCCGGCAGGCCTTACAAGCTGTGACTCCTGTAATGTTGGAACGTGCGGACACTCTCATGTGAGGTGATCGACCAATCACAATCATACACCTCGCTGCTCAACTGGACGTCTCCGCAAACAGTGCTGACACAATTGTCAACGAGTTGGGATGCTCAAAGGTGTGTACCCGCTGGGTTCCTCGCAGCCTAACAGAAGACCATAAGGAACACCGAAGGACTCTATGTGCGGAATTGCGTGCTCATTACGAGGCTGAACGTTACAATGTTTTGTCGACCAACGTCACACATGGGTTCATCGCATCGGAAACAAAAACGGCAAAAAAATGGAATGGGGCCGCAACACATCTCCTCCGAAGAAAACGTTCAAAGCCGCACCCTCAGCCGGAAAGTCATGACGACGATCTCCCGCGACTCCGAAGGGGTTATTCTGTTTGGTGTAATCTCTCATGGTGCAACGATCAACTCAGAAGGATACTGGGCTACCCTCAGAAAAATGAATAAAGATTTCGGCGTGCTCGTCGCCACAAAGATGCAAATGAACTTCTCTTTTTCCGTCGCAACGCTAGGACTCACATATTCCTGCGCACCCGAGAACTCACAAAATTTCATTAAGTTGTTCTTTCTCATCCACCCTTCAACTCGGATCTCGCACCATCCGACTTCCACCTGACTGATCCAATGAAGGATGCACTCAACACGAATCGGCACGTGGACAATGGGAAGGTTATTGACGCAGCAAGGCTTTGACTCCGGCGTCCGCCAGTAGGGTGCTACCGTACGAGCATGTAGGCGCTCCTCTTAAGGTGGCGTAAGGCTGTGCGTACTGAACGGAGATTACGTTGAAAAAAAGGGTTTTGTAGCCATAACCGTGGGATTAATGTGGTGCACTGAAATCCTGAATAAAATAAACCTAATTTCAGAAAAATAGTATTACATTACAGGTTGAACAACTCATTACATGTCGAACAACTGTTTTAGGATAGTAAAGAGAGGTAAAATAAACAAAGACAGTTTGCATTCGTTCGTGAGAAGTAAAACGATAAATACAAGTTGAAGGAAGATAAGTTTAAATTATGAGAGCCAAAAGTAGAGAATGGAGGGAAAGATGAACGTGATAAAACGCAAGTAATGAAGATAGCGGAATAAAAGTGATCTGAGTGACTGAGAAACGGAAAGAGCAAGAGGCATTCTTGAGAGAAAATGGGAGCCTTTTACAGACAGGAGAATTTCCATGTACGCTAAATGTTGGGGAAAGGTTATGGGGGCGACGAAAGGAAGTTTTTCAGCTTCTTATGGCAGGACGTTTAAATATGTGGAGATTGCGAGACAGATTCTTCTGGAGGCAGACGGCAGCCAGAAAGATAGATTATGCGAACGTTTTTCTTTTATCAGTGGGTACAGCTAGAATGCAAGATAAGTGATACCTTGTGTTTGGTTCAAATGGTTCAAATGGCTCTGAGGACTGTGGGACTTAACATCTGTGGTCATCAGTCCCCTAGAACTTAGAACTACTTAAACCTAACTAACCTAAAGACATCACACACATCCATGCCCGAGGCAGGATTCGAACCTGCTACCGTAGCGGTCACGCGGCTCCAGACTGAAGCGCCTAGAACTGCACGGCCACACCGGCCGGCACCTTGTGTTTCCATTCAATTACTTTATTTATGTGTTTATCGTGTGACTTACATTTCTTGGATAGAACACATTAAAAATACAGTACGTGTAAAGCAAAGTGATAAAATTTCACAATGTAGTCACAAGGATAAGGCAGAACATATTAACAGTGTGTGTATACATATATATTTTAAAGCACAGTGCAGAGTTGAAGCTTCTAAGATATAACATTTTTCTCCTGGATATGCTGTAAGGCGGAATTCGGTGACAATGTGGTGAACAGGCTCACGAGGTTCGCCTCAGTCGCAAGTCGGTGGTTCGGTTATTCCTCATTTGGAGAAAGAGAAATGACAGATACCATTTGACGTTCTTATTCTGTTAAGTGTTTTCGATGCCTGACGAGGCAGTTCCATTCCTGGTTGTGGTGAAGCAATGTCGGTAGTGAGTGCAGGTTAAGCCGGTTTCAGGGTATCTCAATATTCTCTCCACATGTCGTTAAATTGGAACGAGCAGTTCGCTAATGGTAGTGGGGCAATCTAGACTTTAGCCTCTGCAGAGCACCATTAGCCATTTCACTCTTTAGTGAAATGTGTGGATTGGCCACAATTTTGTATTTATTAAGTAATCTGTCCTCCTTGCGAATATGAGGAGTGCGATATCGCTGTAAACAGGTACCCAAAACGGGGAGTGATATTTATTTATAGAGCCACTAATTAGACTCATGGTCTCCTTCAGTTTAGTGTCAAGCTTCTTCACGTGAGGGCTGTTCAACCAGACTGGAGTGCAGTATTCGTCAACCGAGTACACAAGACTTAAGTGCTGAGGGGGGTTACGTTCACCCCCCAGGTGGTACCACACAGGTTGTAGATTGCATTGTTCCTAGTGTTGGGTTCTGCTGCGATGGCTTCTAGATGATTTTTAAAAGATAGTGCTCGGTCCTTTGTTATCCATAAATATTTGGGGAAAGCATTACAGCGAGCTATATTGTTGTTGAATTATACTGAGGGCCTTAGACATTGTTGTTTATTGTTGAGTTGGAAGCAAGTCACATCAATTTTGGTGTTGTTTGGAATTTGTCTCCAGTTGGCAAAGTATCTCCCCATCTCTGTAAGGTCTTCCAGTAAGATGTTGCTGCCTTCCTCTGTGAACATACGCGGGAGGCAATGGCAAGGTCGTCGTCGTATATAAATTCTGTAGATGTCATATTTGGTATGTCCGAAACGTTAAACAGGACAGGAGCGAGTACTGTACCTACCGGCAGCCTCCTTTGTACTCTTACTGTTACGTGTTACTAATTTGGACGGTCTGTCGCAGAGCATATTGTTTATTAAAGATGTCGTACTGCAGCATGGTACCAAGTTGAGAAGGTTATACGTAAGACCTTCCCTCCAGACCGTGTGGTATGCTGCAGTCAATACCCATGACTGTGGTTTTCAGTCGTTTCTGAAACCCAGTCTAGCTGTCTATTGTTTAGCTGAGTAACTGCGGTGGGGTCTGAATCCAGCCTGTTTAGCGGAGATATGGTCATGTAACAGTGGGTCTATTCTGTTGCTGTTGTCTTCAGTCCTGAGACTGGTTTGATGCAGCTCTCCATGCTACTCTATCCTGTGCAAGCTTCTCCCAGTACCTACTGCAACCTACAGCCTTCTGAATCTGCTTGGTGTATTCATCTCTTGGTCTCCCTCTACGATTTTTACCCTCCACGCTGCCCTCCAATACCAAATTGGTAATCCCTTGATGCCTCAGAACATGTCCTACCAACCGATCCCTTCTTCTAGTCAAGTTGTGCCACAAACTTCTCTTCTCCCCAATCCTTTTCAATACCTCCTCATTAGTTATGTGATCTACCCATCTAATCTTCAGCATTATTCTGTAGCACCACATTTCAAAAGCTCCTATTCTCAATTTATCGTCCATGTTTCACTTCCATACATGGTTACACTCCAGAAACGACTTTGTGACACTTAAATCTATACTCGATGTTATCAAATTTCTCTTCTTCAGAAACGCTTTCCTTGCCATTGCCAGTCTACATTTTATATCCTCTCTACTTCGACCATCATCAGTTATTTTGCTCCCCAAATAGCAAAACTCCTTTACTACTTTAAGTGTCTCATTTCCTAATCTAATTCCCTCAGCATCACCCGACTTAATTCGACTACATTCCATTACCCTCGTTTTGCTTTTTTGATGTTCATCTTATATCCTCCCTTCAAGACACTATCCATTCCGTTCAACTGCTCTTCCAAGTCCTTTGCTCTCTCTGACAGAATTACAATGTCATCGATGAAACTCAAAGTTTTTATTTCTTCTCCATGGATTTAAATACTTACTCCGAATTTTTCTTTTCTTTCCTTTACTGCTTGCTCAATATACAGATTGAATAACATCGGGGAGAGGCTACAACCCTGTCTCACTCCCATCCCATCCACGGCTTCCCTTTCAGGTCCCTCGACTCTTATAACTGCCATCTGGTTTCTGTACAAATTGTAAATAGCCTTTCACTCCCTGCATTTTACCCCTGCCACCTTTAGAATTTGAAAGAGAATATTCCAGTCAACATTGTCGAAAGCTTTCTCTAAGTCTACAAATGCTAGAAACGTAGGTTTGCCTTTCCTTAATCTTTCTTCTAAGATAAGTCGTAGGGTCAGTACTGCCTCACGTGTTGCAATATTTTTACGGAACCCAAACTGATCTTCCCCGAGGTCGGCTTCTACTAATTTTTCCATTCGTCTGTAAAGAATTCGACTTAGTATTTCGCAGCTGTGAATAATTAAACTGATAGTTCGGTAATTTTCACATCTGTCAACACCTGCTTTCCTTGGGATTGGAATTATTATATTCTTCTTGAAGTCTGAGGGTATTTCACCTGTCTCATACATCTCGCTCACCAGATGGTAGAGTTTCGTCAGGACTGGCTCTCCCAAGGCTGTCAGTAGTTCTAAGGGAATGTTGTCTACTCCCGGGGCCTTGTCTCGACTGAGGTCTTTCAGTGCTATTCTATCCAGTATCAATGGGCCTCTTCGCACTGGAATCATTTTTTCTAGGAGTTTGCAACAAGATCTCAGTAGTGCTATAGGGCGGTAACTTTCAGGTGTGTAGCTTGGCTTGTTGAGCTGCAGTACTGCGATGACTCTCGATTTTCGATTATGATGAGGTGACGGGAATTGGGTCTCTGATACGAGCTACTGATATGCAACCACATAGACGATCGATCGTGTAAGTGTAGCGTGTCGTAGTCACGCAACCTTTCTGGCCGAAAGCAACCCAACAGATGAATGAAGCACTGACATAGTCAGACAGCTGTTGCAAGTGTAACAGACACTAGCATTCACGGTTGATTCTAACCGTCTAGTGTCCTGATATAGGCATAACTCGACACAAATACACTACTGGCCATTGAAATTGCTACACCACAAGGATGACTTGCTACTGATGCGAAATTTAACCGACAGGAACAAGATGCTGTGATATGCAAATGATTAGCTCACATAGACGATCGATCGTGTAAGTGTAGCGTGTCGTAGTCACGCAACCTTTCTGGCCGAAAGCAACCCAACAGATGAATGAAGCACTGACATAGTCAGACAGCTGTTGCAAGTGTAACAGACACTAGCATTCACGGTTGATTCTAACCGTCTAGTGTCCTGATATAGGCATAACTCGACACAAATACACTACTGGCCATTGAAATTGCTACACCACAAGGATGACTTGCTACTGATGCGAAATTTAACCGACAGGAACAAGATGCTGTGATATGCAAATGATTAGCTTTTGAGAGAATTCACACAAGGTTGGCGCCGGTGGCGACACCTACAACGTGCTGACATGAGGAAAGTTTCCAACCGATTTCTCATACACAAACAGCAGTTGACCGGCGTTGCCTGGTGAAGCGCAGTTGTGATGCCTCATGTAAGGACGAGAAATGCGTACCATCACGTTTCCGACTTTGATAAAGGTTGGATTGTAGCCTATCGCGATTGCGGTTTATCGTATCGCGACATTGCTGTTCGCGTTGGTCGAGATCCAATCACTGTTAGCAGAATATGGTAGCGGTGCGTTCAGGGGATGCCGTGCTGGATCCCAACGGCCTCGTATCACTAAGAGTCGAGATGACAGGCATCTTATCCGCATGGCTGTAACGGATCGTGCATCCACGTCTCGATCCCTGAGTCAACAGATGGGGACGTTTGCAAGACAACAACCATCTACACGAACAGTTCGACGACGTTTTCAGCACCATGGACGACTATCAGCTCGGAGACCATGGCTGCGATTACCCTTGACGCTGCATCACAGGCAAGAGCGCCTGCGCGACGGTGTACTCAACGACGAACCTGGGTGCACGAAAGGCAAAACGTCATTTTTTCGTATGAATCCAGGTTCTGTTTACAGCATCACGATGGTCGCATACGTGTTTGGCGACATCGCGGTGAACGCACATTGGAAGCGTGTATTCGTCATCGCCATACTGAGGTATCACCCGGCGTGATGGTATGGGGTGCCATTGGTTACACATCTAGGTCACCTCTTGTTCGCATTGACGGCACTCTGAACAGTGGACGTTACATTTCAGATGTGTTACGACCCGTGGCTCTACCCTTCATTCGACACCTGCGAAACCCTACATTTCAGCAGGATAATGCACGACCGCATGTTGCAGGTCCTGTACTGGCCTTTCTGGATACAGAAAATGTTCGACTGCTGCCTTGACCAGCACATTCTCCAGATCTCTCACCAATTGAAAATGTCTGGTCAATGGTGGCCGAGCAACTGGCTCGTCACAATACGCCAGTCACTACTGTTGAGGAACTGTGATATCGTGTTGAAGCTGCATGGGCAGCTGTACCTGTACACGCCATCCAAGCTCTGTTTGACTCAATGCGCAGGCGTATCAAGGCCGTTATTACGGTCAGAGGTGGTTGTTCTGGGTACTGATTTCTCAGGATCTAAGCACCCAAACTGCGTGAAAGTGTAATCACAGGTCAGTTCTAGTATAATATATATTGTCCAATGAATACCTGCTCATCATCTGCATTTCTTCTTAGTGTAGCAATTTTAATGGCCAGTAGTGTATATTGGCACTTGTATTAATTGATCTTTCCGTTCAAATCGTTTCTGCTGTGATTTGAAGCTACCTCCCCTTCACCCACCTCAGCCAAAACGCACTGTCTGTACCCTTTTTTTGCAATTCATTACCAACAACCGCGGCCCCAGTCGATCGTTTTCGCTTTCGTTTATTCGAAAAATAGGTGGCTGCTCAAACATGCATAAAGGATAAAAAAAGTGGAAAAAAAGCTCCGATAAATTAAAACGGGCTGGCGGCGGCGATCTGCTGCGAATAAAAGGCAACACAAAAAGAGGCGCCGCGGTGTCCCTCGATACGCAATAGAATTATTATCTGACCGCCGGGGGAGGTTGGCGACATCGGAGGTTAATTTTTATTGCGACCGGGCGATTTTTACGTTGCGCCTTTCTGCTCGCCGCTCTTTTCCTCTTTTTACGCGTTCCGGCGTCGGATATTTCATTCCGCGGTCGAACCGCCGCCGGCTCTCCTCTTCCGCGGCGCGTTAACAGATAGACGCGTTCGACGTTTTCGCTCGCCGTCTGTTTTGGCGTGACGTATCGGTTTTATGAACTGCTCGTCCACCGGCGCCCGGCGAGCTGTTTTAATTCGCCGGACTGGGCTGGCCGTACGTCGTTCGGTGCTGACGGTCAGTGGAAAAGGGAAATCGTTTAGCCGTCACTTTATACGTATTACCCTGGGGAACTTCCGCATTATATAGCATCGCATGTGCATCGAAAATTATCTGTGCCGTGTCGTCTGATGTATATGTTTTATCTATATTATTAAGCAGTTATTCCGGAACACGGAAAGCGGAATTTAATACTAGTTGCAGGTTACTATCTTGTAGGGCAACGAAAATTTGCTTTTCAGTACATTGCATGATTGCCGATCAAAATTTAAAAATTTAAACTGCTGCCATAATCTACTCATTAAGAGGAATAACATTACGTTAAAAACATTACGCAATGAGGCAGTATTAGAAACTGTATCACTGTCTTTCAGTATCGTAACCGATTTCGCATAAACAACCGTATTTTTTTCATCCACTATTTGAGAAAGAGAGCGCTTAGCGACTTCCAAAAAACCTTACACTTAGTAATTTCAAACTTTTACGAAACTTTTTCTCGCTGTCAGCCCACACAAAAGAAAAAAAGGAAATATGTTCCTCGCATATTACATGTTGTTCTTCAAGCCGTAAAACTTCGCCATCAGGCATACGTCTTAAATTAGTACTTCTTTACTCGAAATGCATTTTGCAGACATTATCCACGCATACCACTGGATGTACCTTTAAAATCATACCATTATACGACAGGTAGTTCGGATGATATGACGTCATAGACATTTAGATACGTGGAAACTTGGTTTCGCTTAAAATGGAGCGCAAATTATGAAAACTATATACATCAAATATTTCATAATGAAGTCACTTAGCGACTCCCAACAAACTTTAGGCATGATTTCAAATATTTTCTCGCTTACATTCTTTATATCAAATATTTAACACATTAATTCAGCCGTCCGGTGTGGCCAAGCGGTTCTAGGTGCATCAGTCTGGAACCGCGTGACCTCTACGGTCGCAAGTTCGAATCCTGCCTCGGGCCTGGACGTGTGTGATGTCATTAGGTTAGTTAGGTTTAAGTAGTTCTAAGTTCTAGGGGACCTTAGAAGTTAAGTCCCATAGTGCTCAGAGCCATTTGAACATTAATTCAAGCGTAAGGTAATCAGACGTTTGAAGTTAATTTATACATGGTAGCACGATTATTGTGTTAATATTTGGGTTTCAGATTTGGTTATGACTCCATTTTATTCTTTTTTTCCAGGTTGCTCGGCTTCTACATGTTTGACCCCTCCTCCTGTTTTGTTGTAATACAGCATTTCAAAAAATCGTAACACGGAAACTATTTGAGACAGAGTACTGTGATTTGTTATAAACACTTTGTAGTGCTTATTTCCTTTGTTACAGATTTAACTTGGAATGTACAAAAATAGCAACAGACCAGGAGAAAGCACAATGTGTCAACTCGTATGCAGAATTCACATCTGTGAGTACGATGCTGCGAAATTATCGACACCACCTTAGGAGAACAGAACCGTCAGAAACAGACATGAAATATACTGTAATGAGATTTTCACTCTGCAGCGGAGTGTGCGCTGATATGAAACTTCCTGGCAGATTAAAACTATGTGCCGGACCGAGACTCGAACTCGGGACGTTTGCCTTTCGCGGTCAAGTGCTCTACCATCTGAGCTACCCAAGCACGACTCACGCCCCGTCATCACAGCTTTACTTCTGCCAGTACCTCGTCTCCTACCTTCCAAACTTTACAGAAGCTCTCCTGCGAACCCTGCAGAACTAGCACTCCTGAAAGAAAAGATATTGCGGAGACATGGCTTAGCCACAGTCTGGGGGATGTATTCAGAATGAGATTTTCACTCTGCAGCGGAGTGTGCGCTGATATGAAACTTCCTGGGGCTTACTGTGGGCCAGTTCTCGTTTTTCTATAGGCATAGTTGATTCGCGACCGAGGTAAGTAAATATGTTCTTCAAACATCTAATCTTTCTTTGCTTTTTCATTGGTTTCAATGACACATTTTAAATGAAGTCTCTTTATTGCCATGGGGTTCCAACTACGTGATTCATGTACCACAAACTCTGGTGTTTCATATAAAATAACGATACATTTCGGGTTCCGGTAACTATCAACTGTTACGAATTCTTTTCATTTATTTCCCACCGTAAAACTTAGATTATATTTTCAAAATAGTTATACTGAGAAGCACTTGGCTCATGAATTACGCATTAATCAAAAAAATGGTTCAAATGGCTCTGAGCACTATGGGACTCAACTGCTGAGGTCATTAGTCCCCTAGAACTTAGAACTAGTTAAACCTAACTAACCTAAGGACATCACAAACATCCATGCCCGAGGCAGGATTCGAACCTGCGACCGTAGCGGTCTTGCGGTTCCAGACTGCAGCGCCTTTAACCGCACGGCCACTTCGGCCGGCTACGCATTAATCAGTAACTGGATCCGGTTGTGATCTTTTCCCTTCAGCACGTTTAACTTCTCAATGAAATTTGCTTTTCATTTGGCGTTTGACGTTTAGACATGGTATGATTACCTGTAATACACTACCGGCCATTAAAATTGCTACACCACGAAGATGAAGTGCTACAGACACGAAATTTAGCCAACAGAAAGAAGATGCTGTGATATGCAAATGATTAGCCTTTCAGAGCATTCACACAAGGTTGGCGCCGGTGGCGACACCTACAACGTGCTGACATCAGGAAAGTTTCCAACCGATTTCTCATACACAAGCAGCAGTTGACCGGCGTTGCCTGGTGAAACGTTGTTGTGATGCCTCGTGTAAGTAGGAGAAATGCGTACCATCACGTTTCCGATTTTGATAAAGGTCGGATTGTAGCCTATCGCGATTGCGGTTTATCGTATCGCGATATTGCTGCTCGCGTTGGTCGAGATCCAATGACTGTTAGCAGAATATAGAATCTGTGGGTTCAGGAGGGTAATACGGAACGTCGTGCTGGATCCCAACGACGTCGTATTGTATCACAGGCGTCCACAATACGAGCACGAAGAGTCCCTACATTTGGTACCGGGGTTGCGTAGACAAGAGCTTTTAAATGCCCCCATAAATGAAAGTCAAGAGGGTTGAGGTCAGGAGAGCGTGGAGACCATGGAATTGGCCCGACTCTACCAATCCATCGCCCACCGAATCTGTTGTTGAGAAGCGTACGAACACTTCGACTGAAATGTGCAGGAGCTCCATCGTGCATGAACCACATGTTGTGTCGCAGTTGTTAAGGCACATGTTCTAGCAGCACAGGTAGAGTATCCCGTATGAAATGATAACGTGCTCCACTGAGCGTAGGTGGACGAACATGGGGCCCAATCGAGACATCACCAACAATGCCTGCCCAAACGTTCACAGAAAATCGGTGTTGATGACGTGGTTGCACAATTGCGGGCGGATTTTCGTCATCCCACACATGTTGATTGGGAAAATTTACAATTTGATCACGTTGGAATGAAGCCTCATCCGTACATACTGACGAAACTATAATGAGCTCTAACATGGAAATTAAGCGTTTCCGGTCACAAGTCAACATAACATCTTTTTTTTGTTTGTGTGTAAGGAATGTTTCCTGAAAGTTTGGCCGTACCTTTTTTGTAACACCCTGTATATCGACTAACGTGCTCAGATGTCACCATTTTCACAATGATAGACGTTATGCGTTATGGGCTCTTGGACATCCCTGCTGTCAACTTTTGGATTCGATTTTGTACTTCCAGTTCCAGACTATGCCCCAACGTACTCAGATGTCAATTATTTCATAAAAACACTGCAGATTAATGATCAAGGTTTTCGGATGAGTCATACTATAGAAAGGATAACAATTGCGACCATATGCATCTGTGACCTCACAAATAAACAACAAATGTCAGTGACAGAAAGTGTCAGTGATCAACCATTTTAGAGATTTCCATTGGCGCTCAGCTAAACTGCTTACTGCAATCTCTTGTACGTCAGAGAACGTAGGACGCACATAATCGTTCGTGAATACTTTCTGTGTCACTCTTCCTTGTAAGTTGAGGATTCGATTAATTTCTGCCAATAACATCATTCATCCGTTTGTCATTATCTCGTCGTTTCCAGAGACTAACTAATTACGTCCCATTAGGAATTATTCAGTTACATCATACACACGAAAATTATGAAAACAGCTTAGAGCCCTTTATGATGAACACAGTAGTGTATAGGAACAACATTAATAAGTTACAAACACGAGTGTTGCACAACCACCCTAGGTGTGGCCGTAACTAAACATATGTGAAACTATATATGAAGATAAAAACTGTTTCTCGAAAGAACAGATACCACTGATGACCGTACAGCTTCTCTAGAATAAATGATAATTAATTGAAACCCTTAGCTGCCGACAGGTGTAGTTGATATGCCTCGATGGGGACAGCTGAGGGTTTCAGTTAATTATCACTTATTCTAGAGAATCTGCACTGTCATCAATAGTATCTGTTCTTTCGAGAACAGTTACTATCTTCATATATAGTTAAATGGCTACCCGGACATTGACCTTCGTCAGTGCGAATGCGCACAGGTTCCCTGAACTCTTACCGGAATCGTCACCTTCATGTGCGCTAGTAATAAGTGCATGCACAAATATCTATTAGGTACATTAGGTATGTAGATTGTGGTGAGTTGTGAATGTGGGTATCTCTGGAAGCGTGCAAGGGATAAGTCCACGCAGTCGCGCTATTCATCTGTTTCCTCGGTGGCTCAGATTGATAGAGCATCTACGATGTAAGCAGGAGATCCCGGGTTCGAGTACCGGTCAGGGCACACATTTTCAGCTGTCCCCATCGAGATATATCAACAACACCTGTCAGCAGCTGAGGGTTTCAATTAAATATCATTTAAATGTAAAACTCTGTAAGTAGACTGAAAGAAGTCGAACATTAAAGCTGCTTTGGCTTCAATTCTGTGAAGTTTAGAGGGTTGGATATGAGTTAATGCCGGAAATAATGCTATGAGGGGAAGCAGCGTGTCGTGTGTGGGTAGCTTCGCCGGTAGAACATTTGCCTGCGAAGGGCAAAGGTTGCAGTTTCGAGTTCTGGTACGGTAGACAACTTTAATCTGCCCACAAGCTTCGTAAAAAAATGCTTGTTTTATCTTTCGGAAACTTGTTTGGAAACACTTTTGGTACTTCTACCACATACTCAAGCAGAGATTCCGAAATCGTATACTGGACTGTACGGAGTAAACAGGAGCAGATATAGACTCAGATCGCAATTTAGTAACAATTAAGAAGACTACATTGAAAGAGAATCATAAAAGAGATTATTCTTTTATGAAGAATCAATGCGCAAAGGGTTTGCGCATTGATTTCATTTCCTAGGGGAATACGAAAGTACTGAGTAATGAAGAGACACGCTTTAAGTTTTCTGAGGCTATAGATACTGAAATAATAAATAGTTGAGTTGGCAGTTCAGTTGAAGAGGAATGGACATACCTAAATAGGGTAGCGGCAGAAGCTGAGAATTCCACTGTTAAATGTAAGACAGGGGATAGTTGGAAAGTGTACACTGAAGACCTTCCTGCAGGGGAGAACTTGTCTGAAGAACGTTATAGAAGAAGAAACAAGAGTGTATAGGGAGGAAATAGGGGATCCAGTATTAGAATCAGAATTTAAAAGGACTTTGCAAGTCTCAAGATCAAGTAATGCGGAAGGGATAAACGACATTCCATCGAAATTTTTGAAATCATTGGGGAACGTGGCAAAAATCGCCTATTCACGTTAATACGTGGAATGTACAAGACTGGCGATATGCCATCAGAATTTCAGATGAACTTCATCCATACAATTCCCAAAACTGGAAAAGATGCCAAAAGCGACAATTATCGCACAATTAGCTTAACAGCTCATACATCCAAGTTGCCGACAATAATAATCCACAGGAAAATGGAAAAGAAAATTCAAGAACTGTCAGATGACCATGAATTTGGTTTTAAGAAAGGTAAGGGTCCAGAGACGCATATCTGACGTTGCCGTTGCTTATGGGAGACACGATCAGAGGATTTGTAGACCTGAAAAAAGCTTTTCATATTGTCAAATGGTGCAAGACGTTCGGTATTCTGAGAAAAAGAGAGGTAAGCTATAGGAAAAGAAGTCAATACACAGTGTATACGAGAAGAATAAGAGTGGAAGAGCAAGAGCGAAGTGCTCGGATTAAAAACGGTGTAAGGCGGGGCGTAGGCTTTCGACCCTTACTGTTCAGTATACTCACTGAAGAAGCAACGGTGGAAATAAAAGAAAGTTTCAAGATTGTGATTAAATTTTAAGGAGAAAAGATGTTAAGATTTGCTGATGACACTGCTATCCTCAGTGAAAGTGAGGAGAACAACAGGATATGTTGAATAGCATGAACAGACTGATGAATACGGGATGTGGATTGAAAAAATCAAAGAGAAACGAAAGTAATAAGAAGCAGCAGAAATGAGAATAGCGAGACACTTAAAGTCACAACTGCTGGTCACGAAGTAGACGAAGTTAAGGAATTCTGCTAGCTAGGCATCAAAATAACTAAAGCCGGACGGACCAAGGAGAACTTAGGAGGCATTCTAGCAAAGGCAAAAAAGGCTTTCCGGGCTAAGATAAGTCTGCTAGTATCAAATTTGAGGAATATATTTCTGAGAATGTACATTTGGAGCACAGTATTAAAGATAGTGAAACATGGACTGTGAAAAACCGGAACCGAAGGGAATCGAAGGAGTTTAGATGTGGTGCTCCAGAAGAATAATGAAAATTAGGTGGACGGACAAGGTAATGAATGAGGAGGTTGTCCGTAGAATCGGTGAGGGAAGGAGTACATGCAAAACACTGACAAGAAGAAGAGAAAGCTGTTAAGGATTCAAGGAATAACTTCTGTGGTACTAGGGTGAGCAGTAGAGCGCAAAAGCTATAGAGGAACTCAGAGACTGCAGTACAGCCATAAAACAATGATTGAGGATATAGGTTGCAAGTCTTACTCACACTAAAAAGGTTTGCACACGACAGAAATTATTAGCGGACCATATCAAACAAGTCAGAACACTCATGACTCAAAACACAAAAAACAACATAAAGAACCAAAAAGAAACTTGTTTTCCTACTACCAGATCATATCTTCTTCAATTTTATCTTCATTATAGTCAGTGTATACCTGTCTCTGCTACAAATTTTCTACACGCATCTGTCCATTGCCAGCTGAGGAAGGCTCAAGTTTTTAACAGTTTTTGCATTAAAGGCCATGTACCACAACCGTAAGTGGAAATTAGAAACATACAAGCGACTATAAGGTAAGATTTTGAGAAACGATGGAAACGCTGGTTACTTTTCATAAATAATCTCTTTTCTCTTTGTGTCGTCATTTTCTTATCAAAAATATCACAAAAGGTAAACAGAGAACCGATATAAATTGTTACTGTATTGCAAGATTAATAAAGTAGTATTAACAAAAATTAAATATCTTCTGTTAAATAAAGTCGTGTAACGCCTATCATTCTATAAGAAACAAGCTCGTAGCGCTTCGACTTCTAGAAGTTTCACGCACTGTTAATCCACTGTTATGTGCAACACTTAAGTTACCAAAGAATAACTGAATTTGGTGTGACAAATTTTGAGATCTTTCTCCAGGTTAAATTTTGAAAATCTGCAAGTCCATGCAGAAATCAAGACGCATGACGTAAGGAAAAGTCTGACTTGCAAATTTTTCCACCAGCAGGATCCAGCATTATTAATATTTGTCTGTCGTTGACTTGCTTCTTCTGTTTCTATCGTTTTGCTGTGCGTTGGTTTCCCATTCAGTACGAAAGAAAGAAAATGCACGTATGAAATGTACAATTAAATTTACAATGAAACTTCCTGGCAGATTAAAACTGTGTGCCGGACCGAGACTCGAACTCTGGTCCTTTGCCTTTCGCGGGCAAGTGCTCTACCATCTGGGCTACCCAAGAACGACTCACGCCCCGTCCTCACATCTTTACTTCTGCCAATACCTCGTCTCCTACCTTCCAAACTTTACAGCTCAGATGGTAGAGCACTTGCCCGCGAAAGGCTAAGGTCCCGAGTTCGAGTCTCGGTCCGGTACACAGTGTTAATCTGCCAGGAAGTTTCATATCAGCGTACATTCCGCCGCAGAGTGAAAATCTAATTCTGGAAACATCCCCCAGGCTGTGGCTAAGCCACGTCTCCGCAACATCCTTTCTTTCAGGAGTGCTAGTTCTGCAAGGCTCGCAGGAGAGCTTTTGTAAAGTTTGGAAGGCAGGAGACGAAGTACTGGCAGAAGTAAAGCTGTGATGAGGGCACACAGTTTTAATCTGCCAGGAAGTTTCATATCAGCGCACACTCCGCTGCAGAGTGAAAATCACATTCTGGAAAATCTAAGATGTTTATAGTTTTCAATTATTTTGTCACTGAACTTACTGTGTCGCTGCACGGTCACCAGTGTGGCGTCCTATATTTAAAATATTTTTATTTAGTTGAAGTAGATTTATATTTTAATTAGTTTAAAACAGCATTTATTGTGTGCAGCTTATTCCTCGGAACAAACAATTTGTAGTCGAACAGTCAGTGTGCGCATAAAAATAATATTTTGTACTAATTAAAGTATAAACTAATTATACTAAATAAAATTATTTTATAAATAAAACGCCACACATTTCGCATATTTCTGTCTCTTTCCATACCGTCGTTCTCTTGAATTGCCCATCAAACAATTGTTTTTCTATGCTTTATTGTTAACTTGCGACAGATCAGTTCGTTTATTGTAAAAAGAACGGTTCGTGTGTACTTGTAGCTGGGTGACTTATCGTGTAAAACAGGCTTGGCTTCGTAATTTTCTGCTCAGTCGTTTCCGTACCAGGGCTCCTCACCGCGAATTGAAACTTTGCCTTTCTTCATAACCCCAGGACGTCTGTGTCATCACCACAAAAACGCTCTGTACGCTCTCCTAAAATTGGTGCAATTCAATTTTTTTTTCTTTTTTTTCAATTGTATGAATTTCAAGTTTGCCGATTAGTTCTCTAAAGTCAATACACAGACGAGCGGAAGCGCAAATTTATCTGTCTGAGTTTCAGTCGCCAAAAGCGCCCAGTGTCGCCAACGCCACGCAGCTGTCTTACCAAACATTGTTCCCTGTGTATCGGGACGGCTCTCTTTTTAATCAGTAAATTACATACGGTGCGCACTGGCAAGCCACGCTCCGCTCCAGCCCGTCCGACGTGTAACCCCTCCCTGCCTCTCAGTGTTTTAGCGGAAAGATACCAACGCTTGTTTGATCCTCTTTTTTGCCCCGTCTCCTCCTCTCCTCTTTTTTTGTTGTTTTGTAATTGGAACATCACAGAAGAGCCCTCTCTCCTGTCGCTTGCAAGGACGTCTCCATCACGACTTTGCCATCCGCACACAGCGAGGCCCGGCCAGAAAGAAGATAACACACGCGGGGCGGTGCGGCGGGCAAGCACGGCGAAACCGCTTGTGTTATCGACGGACGCCACCACCCCTACCTTTCCCTCCATCTCTCACTCTTTTTTTTTTTTTTAAGCAGAAATCCTCCAGCAGTCCTCCCACTCTTTCCTTTTTTTCAGCCGGCGGTTTTTATCTGTCTCTTTTCGTCAGTACCTCGGCTATATTCCGTCTTGTTTGTTCGCGGAAAGTGAATTGATGGTTGATGGAGGCCGAGGGTGGTGGGTTTGTACGGCACGGGCCGCCGGCCGGCGGCTCGGTTAGCGACCGTGTGAGTCGCAGGGTTGCCGAGGTGCGGAAGGGTGGTCGTGTGCCCGCGGGGGTGGGCTGGCGGGAGGGGGTAGATGCTCGCCCGCCAGCGCCGCAGCCCTCTTCAAACATTCCCTCGTCGTATAAAATTCGCCTGACTTGGCTCAGAAAATTTTTGGGTCCGCCAACTGAAACCGTTGCGCGTCACTGATTCCTACTTTGGCTTGGCTTGGCATGGCTTTCTCTCTCCATCTCTCTCTATCTATCTCTCCCTCTCTCCCTCCCTCACTCCCTGCCTCCTCATCCCCCTTCCTCTCTCTCTCTCTCTCACGCAGCCCGCCTTCTCATCCTTATCTCTTCACTCATCTTCACTCATCTCCTCTCTATCGCTAGTGGTTCGTGTCTGAGACCACGTGTGGCAGTGTGGAGTATTTTTTTAACGCTAACGTGGATATCATGCACCAAAACGATAAACTATATATATATACAGGGTGTTTCAAAAATGACCGGTATATTTGAAACGGCAATAAAAACTAAACGAGCAGCGATAGAAATACACCGTTTGTTGCAATATGCTTGGGACAACAGTACATTTTCAGGCAGACAAACTTTCGAAATTATAGTACCTACAATTTTCAACAACAGACAGCGCTGCGGTCTGGGAAACTCTATAGTACGATATTTTCCACATATCCACCATGTGTAGCAATAATATGGCGTAGTCTCTGAATGAAATTACCCGAAACCTTTGACAACGTGTCTGGCGGAATGGCTTCACATGCAGATGAGATGTACTGCTTCAGCTGTTCAGTTGTTTCTGGATTCTGGCGGTACACCTGGTCTTTCAAGTGTCCCCACAGAAAGAAGTCACAGGGGTTCATGTCTGGCGAATAGGGAGGCCAATCCACGCCGCCTCCTGTATGTTTCGGATAGCCCAAAGCAATCACACGATCATCGAAATATTCATTCAGGAAATTAAAGACGTCGGCCGTGCGATGTGGCCGGGCACCATCTTGCATAAACCACGAGGTGTTCGCAGTGTCGTCTAAGGCAGTTTGTACCGCCACAAATTCATGAAGAATGTCCAGATAGCGTGATGCAGTAATCGTTTCGGATCTGAAAAATGGGCCAATGATTCCTTTGGAAGAAATGGCGGCCCAGACCAGTACTTTTTGAGGATGCAGGGACGATGGGACTGCAACATGGGGCTTTTCGGTTCCCCATATGCGCCAGTTCTGTTTATTGACGAAGCCGTCCAGGTAGAAATAAGCTTCGTCAGTAAACCAACTGCTGCCCACATGCATATCGCCGTCATCAATCCTGTGCACTATATCGTTAGCGAATGTCTCTCGTGCAGCAATGGTAGCGGCGCTGAGGGGTTGCTGCGTTTGAATTTTGTATGGATAGAGGTGTAAACTCTGGCGCATGAGACGATACGTGGACGTTGGCGTCATTTGGACCGCAGCTGCAACACGGCGAACGGAAACCCGAGGCCGCTGTTGGATCACCTGCTGCACTAGCTGCGCGTTGCCCTCTGTGGTTGCCGTACGCGGTCGCCCTACCTTTCCAGCACGTTCATCCGTCATGTTCCCAGTCCGTTGAAATTTTTCAAACAGATCCTTTATTGTATCGCTTTTCGGTCCTTTGGTTACATTAAACCTCCGTTGAAAACTTCGTCTTGTTGCAACAACACTGTGTTCTAGGCGGTGGAATTCCAACACCAGAAAAATCCTCTGTTCTAAGGAATAAACCATGTTGTCTACAGCACACTTGCACGTTGTGAACAGCACACGCTTACAGCAGAAAGACGACGTACAGAATGGCGCACCCACAGACTGCGTTGTCTTCTATATCTTTCACATCACTTGCAGCGCCATCTGTTGTTGAAAACTGTAACTACTGTAATTTCGAAAGTTTGTCCGCCTGAAAATGTACTGGTGTCCCAAGCATATTGCAACAAACGGTGTATTTCTATCGCTGCTCGTTAAGTTTTTATTGCCGTTTCAAATATACCGGTCATTTTTGAAACACCCTGTATATATGGTGTTGCAAAAAGGTACGGCCAAACTTTCAGGAAACATTCCTCACACACAAATAAAGAAAAGATGTTATGTGGACATGTGTCCGGAAACGCTTAATTTCCATGTTAGAGCTCATTTTAGTTTCGTCCACCTACGCTCAATGAAGCACGTTATCATGATTTCATACGGGATACTCTACCTATGCTGCTAGAACATGTGCCTTTAAGTACGACACAACATGTGGTTGATGCGCGATGGAGCTCCTGCACATTTCAGTCGAAGTGTTCGTACGCTTCTCAACAACAGATTCGGTGACCGATGGATTGGTAGAGGCGGACCAATTCCATGGCCTCCACGCTCTCCTGACCTCAACCCTCTTGACTTTCATTTATGGGGGCATTTGAGAGCTCTTGTCTACGCAACCCCGGTACCAAATGTGGAGACTCTTCGTGCTCGTATTGTGGACGGCTGTGATACAATACGCCATTCTCCAGGGCTGCATCAGCGCATCAGGGATTCCATGCGACGGAGGGTGGATGCATGTATCCTCGCTAACGGAGGACATTTTGAACATTTCCTGTAACGAAGTGTTTGAAGTCACGCTGGTACGTTCTGTTGCTGTGTGTTTCCATTCCGTGGTTAATGTGATTTGAAGAGAAGTAATAAAATGAGCTCTAACTTGGAAAGTAAGCTTTTCCGAACACATGTCCACATAACATATTTTCTTTCTTTGTCTGTGAGGAATGTTTCCTGAAAGTTTGGTCGTACCTTTTTGTAACACCCTGTATATATATATATATATATATATATATATATATATATATATATATATATATATATATATATATATTACAAAGGGAGTAAAAGCCACAACTAAAAAAAAAGAGTATTTTAATGGTGTAAAATTGTTTAATGCCCAATGAACTTGGAAATAACAGAAAATATACATTGTTTATAATAAAACGTCAGCTTATCTTCAATTTGTACATTTCAAGAATCAACAACTGTATCATCATCATCGTCATCATCGTCCAGATCGAGCAACGGTGCACCATTTGTACACGTACCGTGGCACGTACCGCAAGCCGTTGAACGTTTGATTCCTGCTTTTCGGCATCCACATCATCCCCACGCCCAGTACAACATCGGCAAAGGATGTTGTTCTGTATAGCTTCAGGTGCTACTGGGCCTTTGGCAGTCAGTGGATGGAGCGATCCATCCTCCCCTCACTTCCATCCCCATTCCAGTCGGCAGGAGGGGGTTATTGAACCACTGGTGTATCTGTAAGCAAGCAACCAAACATCAGTAAATAACAAGAAATGGTAATGTAAAAATCGTTGAATTAGTTATTATGAACAAGTCATCAGTCCAGTTTTTCATAAATTCAGATTTCAGTACTTTTGCATTCTCCATCTGTAGACGCATGTATCTGTGTTGAGAACGTCATGAGTTTCTGCCTTTAAATCCAAGAAAATAGTTTCCAAAATTTTTAGCTTCTATGAAAACGTCATGAGCCCAGGACTCATGACGTTTTCATACTATATCTTCTCATTAGTGTTATGTAATATTTTTTACATCACCGGAAGTAGCCCGCGGTTTATGTCCCTACATTAACAATAATCAAATTTTACCAGTACCGATTTCATGATCTATTGTTGGCACCACATTGTAAGACAAATCTTGTGTGGTTGTTGTCTAATGCTGACCACGGTGGTCGAGCGGTTGAAGGCACTTCATATATATATATTTAAAAACGTAAATAAATCTTCATATATATTTTAAACAAATTAAACAAGCATATTAGTGCAAGTGGATTGAAAGTTTGTGCTAAAAATGCGAATGAATGTGTTAAAAAAATGTTTTGTTGGTGCTGGGTACGTCCTCGTGGAGATAATCAGCAGTAAACTTTTTTTTTTAAATTTGTTGATTCACACTTTTATCACAGACTTTCAGTCCACTTGCACTAATACACTTGTTTTACATTTTATTCCATCTTCCAAAACATTGTTTCAGTTCGTCTCCTGTGTTGCTCGGCAGCACCTCCGTCGTTCTTCCTTTCGCCCCAGCAACATCAACAAAACTCTTTCCTTTCATGTCTCTTTTCATGCTAGGAAACAAAGAAAATGTTCCAGGTTGCGATATCTTGTGGGTGTAGGGGGGAGGGTTGGGGGGGGGGGGCTGCTCACGAATCGTCGTACAAACAGGGCTGTGTGAGCAGGAACATTGTCGTGATGAAAAAAACCAGTCACCTGACTGCCACAAATCACCTCTGCTGTGATATTTAGAGACTATAATTACGACATGTCCTGCGATGGGTGGCACTTGTGACAACACGCCAAGTATCCGATTCGCCACCATGATGAACCTCTCATCAGATGTCGACGGGTCAGCACTGACCTGGCATCTTCAGCAGATGATCCTGTAGCAGACTTTTCTGTTGTACAGGGAAATCGCTGGGCTCTGAATCTTTGAACTCTGCGTGAAGTGAATACTAGGATCAAGCAACTGTCTAACACTACCACTATTAAAATTACATTCATTGTGATTTTATGTGCTAAATCGCTCCAGACACCGGAGATATTCATATTATTCTTTAAGAATCCTAATTATTTGAACGTTGCATAGTTCTAAATATAATCCAAGCAACCTACGTGACTAATCATACATTCTGACTTTGAAAATGACGTTATAGACACGTCCAAACCATTCTACAAGTGTCTTCAAGTGCCTTCGGAGCTACATTACTAATACCCAACTGTCTCAAATTTCGTGCTACCTCGTGATTTTTCATAGCTAGTTACTCTTTTCTTTTGTTATTTCAACGGCAAATTAACTCTGAAAAGCATAAACTGGTGCGTTAATAAGAAGGAATTCTTCCATGCCTGTATCATAGTGGTGACAAAGTGTTTTACATTTATGTAATTAATATTGTTAAGCCGTATTTCTTCGACTTTGTAGCACGTTTCCTACCAACATCGTACAACTGCTATGGACTGCTTAGGAGTTACAGCCCGTTAAGATAACCAGTAAAAGTTCTTTATGTGGTGTTTCCAGCTTAATTGGTCATATCACAAAAGGTCCAAAAGTTCCATTGAGGTCCTTTTAGTGAACAGGCTATGCACATCAATCAACATCAGCTTCTCCACCATTAATTCACGACAGAACATCGCATACAAACCAAGGTTCCCAATTCACCTCAAGCAGATAATCCGCCACAAGTGTACCACCATCAACATACGCTGTACTCTGTTGACAACAGGAGTTCATGGAGTAACGTATATACCGGTAAACTCGCATCCGACTAAAGGCGTTTACTGACACGTATGACGGCTTTTCACATGAGTCGGATTTTTCAAGCTTTTCCAGCATCCAGTGAGAGTGTTACTGCGCATATAGTCTTGTCTAATGAACGATCTTTGGCCATAATTGCGTAGTACTCTGGTGACTATATCCCACAGTAAGGATATAGGCCAGTGTGGAATGTCGTGCAGCAATGAGCTGGCAGATTAACAATTGCACTGTGCTCCATTAGTTAGTGATTGCGAACCTAGAAAACTGAAGACCACTTATGTCATCGACGTGGCTGTTGGAAGCGACTAAAGACGTAGCTGGCGCCAGTTTTAGATTTTTCAAGGTAATCACAGCAGACCGCTGATAGAGATTACCCGTATCGGAGATATGGTGCTCCATGCATTGAGGGCCTTAATAAATTTCGTTACTTGTCTTTGCAGGCGAAGTCATTAAAGCTGAGCTATTGTTTCATATATTGTAGTTACATTCAGCCATCTGCCAGAGCAATCCAAGAACCTACAGCTACGACTGGACGATTGTAGTTTCGTCAGATCATAGTGATGTACAGCTCCTGATCGTCATTGTCCAATGCAAAATTCCAAACAGCTCTGCAATCTCAGCTATATTATGAGTATGTGAAGATACTGACGGTGGTCTTTAGTTAGACATTAATTTCAGTGGCCATATCGGTGCTATCGCCGTGCGGAGTGGCAGCACAGTTTGTGGCGCCATGTCACGGACTGCGCGGCCATTCCCACCGGAGGTTCGAGTCCTCCTCAGGCAGGGGTGTGTGTGTTGTTCTTAACACAAGTTAGTTTAAGTGAGTTTAAGTAGTGTGTATGTGGTGTCACCGCCAGACACCACACTTGCTAGGTGGTAGCTTTAAATCGGCCGCGGTCCATTAGTACATGTCGGACCCGCGTGTCGCCACTGTCAGTGATCGCAGACCGAGCGCCACCACACGGCAGGTCTCAAGAGACTTACTAGCACTCGCCCCAGTTGTACAGCCGACGTAGCTAGCAACAGACACTGACGAAGACTCTCTCATTTGCCAAGACGATAGTTAGCATAGCCTTCAGCTAAGTCAATTGCTACGACCTAGCAAGGCGCCATTTATCCTTTGCTATGTATCTAATGAAGCATGTACAGTAACAAGACCAATGTTCACCAATTGTGGATTTAAGTTAAGTTCCAGCAGCTACGTACTTTTTTTTATAGCATTCAGTACGTATCCTATTTCAGACCTCACGCCAGCCAGCGTGAGTTTAAGCGCGTGCCTTTCGGTTACCCGTCACTGTGGACTGGTTGTCTTGTCAGTCCACAACAGTGTAAGTCTAGGGACCGATGACCTAAGCAGTTTGGTCCCTTAGGAACTCACACTCATCAGAACATTTTTCGGTGCTATCTGATATCAAGCTGAAATGGAGTCAACACACAGAAACATTAATCAGAAGACTCAGTCTACTATGTTACTTACTCCCTTAGAAACACCTTTCAGTGGCCTGACCTAAAGGCAAGGGTCTTGGTTTATTTTCCATATTTTCGGCTCCCAGTGTCTTATGGAATTATCCTATGGGACAGTGCACCTGCAGTAAATAAAGTGTTTATTCAGCAAAAAACAGCAGTCAGAGTACTGATAATGTATTGTATTGTATCGTATGTTAACCGGGGACCTAGAAACGACGGAGAGGCTCCGTCCCCGCCGCAGCCGCAGTGGTCCACAAGCCCACGACGACTACTGCAGTCCACCCCTCCGCCAACCAGGGTTACTGTGCGGTTCGGCCCCAGGTGGACACCCCCCCCCCCCCCACCACCACCCCCCCACCACCCCCCAGGGAACATCTCACACCAGTCGAGTGAACCCCTATGTTTGCGTGGTAGAGTAATTGTGGTGTACGCGTACGTGGAGAAATTGTTTGCGCAGCAATCGCCGACATAGTGTAGCTGAGGCGGAATAAGGGGAACCAGTCCGCATTCGCCGAGGCAGACGGAAAACCGCCTAAAAACCATCCACAGACTGCCCGGCTCGCCGGACCTCGAAACAAGTCCGCCGGGCGGATTCGTGCGGCGGACCAGGCGCTCCTTCCCACTCCGGAAAGCCGTGCGTGAGACCGCTCGGCTATAGGGCAGGAACTAGATAATGTAGGTAAACGTACATCTTTGCCTGCTTGTCCAGGGTTCGGAACTCAGTTATACACTCTGATAGGAAGGTATTCACCAAGCTCCCATCTAAGCAACATACTGGGAAACAAAGGCTGCAAAATAAACCATGACGGACGGAGCAAGGAGGACATTAAAAGTAGACTATCACTGCCAAAAAGGGCGTTCCTGGCCAAGGGAAGTCTACTGGTATCAAAAATTGGTCTAAATTTGTAGAAAAATTTATCATAATCTGCGGCACAGCATTGTATGGTAGAGAAATAGACTGTGGGAAAACCAGAACAGAAGACAATCAAAGCTATTGAGATGTAGTGCTATAGTCACCTGTTAAAAGTAAGTTGGACTGATAAGGTAAAGAATGAGGAGGTTCTTAACAGATCGGAGTGGAAAAAAGTAAGGAAAACACTGACCAAAAGAAGGGACTGTTAAGGGGCTCCGGAAATGCTCAAATTCATGAAAAGTTCAATTTTTACTTTTTTGCGTTTTCTGAATCTGCAGACTATTACATTTTAATAGATATATAATTTATTCAATTCCGAAGACTACAACTATTTTTAAATTTTTTTTTGAAATGTATTCTACATGGGCATGACCCACTGTGGCGCTGTTAAACTGCTGTCAAATGGTGTTATTATTAACGTCCGTGTTCATCAGGTACATTTTAGTGATGTGAGATAAAGTATGTGTTGTGGCTAACCTGTGATGGTTCAATATATATCGCTTGTGTGATAGTCGATTGTTTCATGTTTATTTACTCTGTCGTTATCTCGAAAATATTCGTAATTAATTCTGTTTCTTGAGTCTCTGTTTTGTTGAAGTATAATAATGAGTAAAAGTAAAGTTATTAGAAATCCTCTCAAGGCTTTTAAGAAAGGGAGAAATATTGGAAAGCCAAAGGTATGTGTTATTACTGTAAACAATAAAGACGATAACCAAGTGTGTGAACCTAACCTCTCAAGTACACCTGCCCATAGCAGTCAAAGTGGGAAAGAAAATACTTCACAGAAGAAGCTTGGTTCAATGAGTGAAAACTGTGAATGTTTTATGGGCGAATCGAATGTGAATGAAATATTTGATATGTCGGTTCTCAAAGGAATTTTTTCAAACTGTGTAAGATGTATTCATTGTAGTGAAGTTGGTCTGGAACTCTCCATAATAAAGCACGTAGGACTTGCTAGTGAAATAAAACTGAAATGTGATAAGTGTTCATACATGACCACCTTTTGGAACAGTGTTGCAGTAACTGCAACTGAAGAAAATGGCAGCAAAATCTACGAACACAACAACGAGCGATGCTTGCTTTAGACAAGGAACGCCTTCGGGCTGCAGACAGGGCTGTAAAGAGTCTAGAAATACAAGCAAGAGTAAACAGGAGGAGGAACAAGAGGAAGCTGGAGGAGGAGTTTGCAGAGGATGAAGATAATTCATCCTATGGACCTGGAATGCACTAAAAAGTTAATCCAATCTTTGTCGCTCGATTCCCAAAACTTTTATTTTCTCATACTAATTACATGTTTTCTAAGGATCTTCCAAACATATTTGTTTCAAACTTTCAGTAAATGTTACACAGTACCTTCTGCATAATTTAACACAGCCTTTTTCCAAAAACCTGTATATTTTTGAATATATAAATAAAAAATTGCAAAAAAATGTTGTGAATTTTCATTACAATTGAAAAAAAAATCATCTTTAATAACTGAACTAAAATTTTGTAAAATCCCTGTGTTAAGTTGTAGCCCACATTCCAATAAATAATCTGTAAAAAGTTCAACTTCCTACCTCAAATACTTTGTGAGGAAAGATGTAATTTATAAGCGTTATTTTAACATTGCAAGTATAGGGCGTTCCGGAGCCCCTTAAGACATCACGGAATAACTAGAGGGAGCCGTTGAGGGTAAAAACTGTAGAATAAGATAGAGTTTGGAATACATCCAGCCGATAATTGAGGCCGTAGGTCTCAAGTGCTACTCCGAGATGAAGAGGTTGCCATTGGAGAGGAATTCGTGACGAGGCGCATCAAACAAGTTTTAACACTGCGAAGACTGTTGCTTAAAAAAAATTGAAGTTAAATTGCGAGAAAAAAGCGATAAGCATATACTTGCGCACAAGAGTTGTGATTCCTGTGGCTGAAGGGAGCAGGTGTCTGCCCAGAGGAAAGAGAGGAAGGCTGAGGGAACACCCTCCCGCCGTGCCACTCTGAAAGATCTGTTTACGTCCAGACACATACCACCAGACCAGTACTGGGAGCAAGGGCATTCCTGGCCCAGAGAAGTCTACTGGTACAAAACACAGACCTTAATTTGGGGTTGACATTTCTGAGAATGTAGGGTTTAGAGACAGCATTGTATGGTAGTGGAACGTTGCATGTAATAATTCCGTGGAAACGTCTCAATCGCTAAAAAGTTTATTTACGACCTGTTTAAAGTCATCATCATCAGATAACTGTGGCAAATTTACAAAAAAGACAAATTAAAAAAGATAATACGTAATACTTACAAGGCCAACGAAACAACGGGAATGGAAGTACATACTAGCTTCAAGAATATACAATATGCTTAAGAAATATCATGTAAGTGAGCAATACAAGAAAAAAGAACAGTCTTATATGTAATTGCCACTAGGCGATAATTTGCAAAACATGTTATTTGGAGACTTCGTATGCCAGACTCAAGGTAGCAGACTCGAGGAACATATTACGTTAACTTTTGCACTACACAAAACAACGTAAATATTTCTACATTACAATTTTTCAACTTGGAGGGGGGGAGGGGGGAGGGACAGGGTTAGTGTGTACGAAAATTGGCAGAGGTTTAAAGGGGTGGAGAATCGAGGAAATGCAATGAAGGGTAGCATGACTTTGTCATACTTGCAAAAGTATTCAAGGAGTTTCAGTATCATGTATATAAAATATTAAATATCAGTTCCAGAGAATTCTGTGTGTTGTAGCTTCGTTAAAACGATATGATTATCGAAGCATAGTAAGAAGTGACCATAAAACTGATCGAAAAACTGATAATGAGATTTCTAGCAAGACCTCCAAACAGTAAGACACAAATATGCGTGGATTTATATTTATATGTCCATAAACCTTAATTTTTGCTGCATTAAAAAGAGACATTCTGACACATTAATTAACAGCTTTTGCCAGAACAGTAATCCAAACCGGATCCTTCCCTGTAATGAGCTATGTTCTATTAGTTTCTAAACAAGGTGAATGGTAGTGGCGGACACAAAATTTTAATTCTTCAGGAAGGGTTAATTAACCGTTACAATACTGACTAGTGTTTCAGTTATATACATTACTTGTCATTAATTGTGTATCAGTATTCTCGTAATAAGTTTCCTTACGTTTCAGGCTCATCTTCAAACGATACATGAAGAAGTTTACATAATTGTGCAGCTGTTTCTAGTTGTAACTGTTGTAACATATGATCACGTTGTTCAAACTTATCTACAACATGTAAGCTACATTCGGCTGTTAGTTGTTTTAATGTAATATAATTCCAGTCACATGCTGTCGAACTGCCTATATTAAGAATCCATAGTGCAAGGAAGAGTCAATGTGTAAACGAAGTATTGGTACATTAATTTTGACAAAAGTGAATCAATTAGTTTAAAAGGACGTATTATGCCGCTAATTCGTTTACGTATTAAAATGTAACAATTTCACAACACCAAAAGGACAACCATAGTGTCTGCCATTTTTGCACCATGATACAGTTATTCTCCTCAGATGATAGAAGAAAGAAAGTTTTTGTTTAGACTCAACAATTAGAGATGTCTTGCTCATGTAAAGCATATTGCAAATAGAAACCTTGTTTATTTTTAACTGAATAGTAGAAATGACCTAATTAATTTAAAAAAAAATAGTTCAAATTTTTTCAGTGCTGTTTCTGAGACTATTCGTACTTTTCAGTGAGATGGGTACGATATGAAGGACTGTGTTTGTCGATCGGCTTCGCCATCTTTCCACAACAACCTGAAAACTATTTTTGAGGTCAGCCAGAAAGCGATGGAGGTACACAGACCATAGTTTCCAGACTTCAAGGCCACATTCATCTTTTGTTCACTGAAAAAAAAAATGTTTCTACTCTCTGTTTACTCAGCGGAATCAGGAACTGTAATTATAAATAAAAGTTTTAACTGATTCAATTATATCCAAGAAAAATTCACACGCAAAACATACTAATATTCCTGAACATAATATAATACTTATGTCTCTATGATAAACAGCATTATGAACAGTTCAGAGGCGACGTCTATCGTACGTTCCCATTAAATGGTCTTTCGCCCTGACTTTTGATAAAGTTAATTGCTCGACACGAAAGTGGAAAATAATCTCACCACTTGCCACGCGGTTTTGTTAACATTACGGGCGGCGCACGAACAGTTACTTCCGCGAAATCTAAGCGATCCAGGACGGTGTACAGTCCTCGCGATTTCACTTCCTGTTTGTGCCGAAAACATCCGTTTAGCAGCAGCATAGCTGTGACGTCATCCGAGGCAGCGCGTAAGACGGCGTTCGACTGACGCGGACAGAGCGATAGCACATCAAAAATCTAAACGATCCAGGACGGTGTGCAGTCCTCGCGAGTTCACTTTCTCTTATTACTGAAAACATGCGTTTAGTGGCATTCTGTCTGTGACGTCATCCGAGGCAGCACGTAAGACGGCGTTTGACTGACTCGGACCTATTGATAGCTGGGCGCCAAATGAAATGCCACTGCCTCTCAGGCCGTATTTATGTTTGGGCGCAGAGGATGGCCGAAGGGAACACCTGCTGTCATCCGAAGTAGAATCCCTGTAGCAGACTGTAAATGACCTCTTTCTCGGACACATATTGCTTTATAACACTATCATGAGTCAATTTAGAATCTTCGTAATTCTTATATGAATGGCGTAAAGTTGGCTTTAGTTACAGAAAAAGTTTCAGCTCAGCTGCATTTAAACTTTGCCGGCTAGAATTTTTAAAACGGAACCGACAGTAGAACATGACCTCTGAACTACATCTTTAAAAGACCTAGTATTGATTGTTATTTATATCATAGTTTTGAAACTTGTTATAGCTTTATTATTTGACGGGTTTAATCACTTGCTGTTATCATAACTTTCAAGAGTTAACATAGCTGATATTTAATCTTCCATATTTAGTTTTCAGTAAATTATTCGAAAACTTTTAGAGGTAGTTTAATGGGGTCACATAATTAACATTTTTATACCAAACTGAAGCGTCATACGAATTTTGATCCTCCTGAGTCTAACATTTAGCACCTTCAATTCTTCGTAAAAACGCCGATTTTGACCAAATATTGTCCTGATCAAGTTGAAAGTTATAACACTTGGTTTCACAAAAATTTGCTCATTCTGACCGAATTTTGCATTTACAGCTTCTTTTATTTGCTTATTTAAATTTTTTAGACCCATAGAGGATCGATCACACAAAACTAACAACGATCTGTGGTTGCTATTTTTCTTGTACTTCCAGAATTGTTTCATTCTCTCGCAATGCTTAGCTCTACGTTCTTCCGTCCACTTTCCCATTTTTTTTGTTTTTTTTTTTTGTTTTTCTTCTGGTGCAACTTCCCAGCAGTGGATCTTCTGTCTGAGGGTTTTTCGATCTGCGATACCTGCAGATGTGATGTTGGCATTTTTGAGATCAGTTTGAACTTTTTTGATCCAGACTGTTGCCGTTTTCAGTTTCTGTGAGTACATTAGAATTTTCTTTTTTAATCTGTTGTCATCCAGTCTCATGATGTGTCCATAGAATTTCAGTCGTCGTTCGCAGAAGTCTGTTTCAGTGTTGGAGTATTTTTCTTTTGTCGTGTTTGAATGTAGCCGACATCCTTCGTCTGTGACATTTGGACCCAGGATTTTGCGAATGGTTTTTCTTTCTTCTTTTTTGATGTTGTGGAGATCCCCTTTGTAATTGTGGTTTAGGATCTCGCTTGCGTACAGTGTTTCGGGTTTGATGAAAGTCGCGTAGTGTCGAATTTTTGTTTTGATATTCATTTACCTTTTTTGTAGATGTTCGCAATTTTCCCGTATGCTTTTCGCATTTTGACTTCACGTGCTTTTTCGACTAATCATTCTGTTCCTGTGGGTTCGATGATTTCATGCAAGTATCTGAAGTGATTGACTCTGCTTATTGTGCCGCATTTTGTGATCAAATTTTCTGTTTTAACGAGTTTTGTGGTCATAAATTCAGTTTTTATGGAAGAGATATGGAGCCCAACTTTTTCGGCACATTCTTTGAGTACTTCGATCTGAGATCGTCAGTGAAGGCTAAACATGTGACATTGATGTTAACCCATTCTTTTTAAAAAAAAGAAGCATGATGTGTCTCCAGCTGTTTTGTTTTTTCAGTTCCTTTTCCCATTCTTTGATGACCTCATCGAGAACGATGTTGAAGAGTAGTCGGGAGGGTCCGTAACCCTGTTGGACTCGAGTTTTGATGAGAAAAGATTGGGAGATTTCTCCACTGAACTTGACTTTGGAAGTTGTGTCGATTAGGGTTTTTTGGATGAGTTGTCGGGTTTTCGCGTCAAGGTTTCTTTCTTCGAGTATATCACACAGGGGTTGTCGGTCGATGGAGTCACAGACTTTCTTAAAGTCTACGAATGATGGTTGAGATATTTCGTGTGGCTCGAAGTTTTAATGTGGATTCCAGGTTGAAAATTTGATCAGTGTATGATCGATGTTGTCCAAACCCTGTCTGGTATTCACCAGTTAGGGGCTCGAGCTGTTCTTGTGCGCGTTGTAGGAGGCAGGTGGAGAGTGTTTTGTAAGGGACGGGGAGGAGGGATATTCCTCTGTAGTTATTTACGTCGGATTTCTTTCCTTTTTTGTGGAGTGGGCGGATGAGCCCACATTTCCAGTCGTCTGGGAATTTTTCGCTTTGCCAGATTTCTTTGGATGATCTGTGTGATTTCCTAAATTGATCGTGGCTCCAGGTTTTTCAGTAACTCTGCGTCGATTCCATCTTCTCCTGATGCCTTTCCGTTCTTGAGTTTCTTGATTTGGTGATGAATTTCTTCTTGTGTTAGTGGTTCTGCATCGGGTTTTGTATGCTCTGGAACTAGGTGTTGGAAAAGTTCAGGTGGTTTGGGGCAGTTGAGGAGGTCGGAAAAGCTCCGTGCCAGTTCTCAGCAGTTTTCTTGGTTGGTGAGTGCAAGTTTTCCATCTCGTTTCCTGAAAGTCCGATTTTGCGGAGACTAACCTTTAATTTTGCTCCCGACAGTCTTGTAGAAATCTCTGCCGTTGAAGTTCTTGTAGTTATCCTCTATTGATTTGAGTTATTCAGTGATGTATTCGCTTTTCGTTTTCCTTATGGTTCTTTTCGTCTGCTTGCGAATGTTGTGGGAGTGCTGTTGGGCCTCTGGTTATTTGTGGCTGTTGTATTTTTGGAAGACGAGTCGGCGGTTAATGATGGCTTGATCACAGAATTCGACCACGCGTGTTTTACCTTCTTTTGACGAGGGATCAGTTCTTTGGCTTTTCTGACTTTTTTGTTGCGGAAGTCAGTCCAATTATGCGCCGGTTCTTTCTCCCATTCTCCTGCGATTTTTGTTTCCTGAATTTTCGATACTTCAAACTTTTGGATATGGGTTTCATAGGGTGAACTCTCTTTGGAAAAAATTTTACTTTGATTTGTGTAAGGTAGTGGTGCGAATCGATGTTCGCACCCCGTCGGACGGACATCATGGATGGTTCTGCAGTGGGTGTGGGAGATGGCTACGTGATCGATCTGGTATTCACCGAGTTGTTAGATTGGTGACCGCAACGTTTTCTGTTTGTTTGCGTGTTTTCTGAAGTGGTTAGACGTAATATTGAGGTCAAATTTTTGGCGTATATCAACAAGTAGCGTGCCGTTCGTGTTTGTGTTTTGGCGTGCAGAATTCTTGTCAATGATTCTTCTATAGATATTTCCCTTGCCAAGTTGAGCATTGAAGTTTCCCATTAGGATTTTCACGTCAGCTTGGTGAATTTTGCTCATGGTCTTTTCGAGCTGGTTCCAGAATTTTTTGACGGTGTCGGGTTCTTCTTATTGTCGATGTTGGTGGAGGCATGTGCATTGATGAGGGTATACGTATTGGTGGGGCTCTGGATGAGCATTGACGTAAGTCGATTGTTGATGGGTGAGATTTCCTTGACAGAGTTGATGATAGAGCTATGCACAACAAAAGCCATGCCGAATATTTGTGCACCTTTCGCGACTTCCTGGTGTGCTTTGCTCTTGAAGATGCTGTAATTTCCATAGTCCATGGTTTCGTCGTCGGTCAGTCGAGTTTCTTGTAGAGCAAGGATGAGGATTCGTTATTGGTCGATTTCTTCAGTGATGTTGTGTAGTTTTCCTGTTTGGATGAGTGTGTTGCCGTTCTGTTTCCGACGAATCTGTTCTTCCTGTATGGAAGTTTACCAGAGATCTCCGACATTCTGTGATCTGCTTGCCTGGACTCTGGTCCGCATCTCGTGGTCGTGCGGTAGCGTTCTCGCTTCCCACGCCCGTGTTCCCGGGTTCGATTCCCGGCGGGGTCAGGGATTTTCTCTGCCTCGTGATGACTGGGTGTTGTGTGTTGTCCTTAGGTTAGTTAGGTTTAAGTAGTTCTAAGTTCTAGGGGACTGATGACCACAGATGTTAAGTCCCATAGTGCTCAGAGCCATTCGAACCTGGACTCTGCAGAATCTGGAAGTCCAGTTGCCGTCTCTTGACGGGTGGATTGTGTACCAACTGTGGTAAAGTTGTGATTGCATGCCCACTTCATGTTCACTTGTATTTCAATGGTTTGGCCTGGTTCCTTCCAGGACTGGCTAGGACCAGAGGTTGTTGAGGTCTTTGAAACATAATGTTTTCAGCCGAGCTCACTGAGCTAACAGACATTGACCAGAGTAGCAGTGATTTTCACAGAGACGTGTCTGGATTTCTTGGGTTCATGTTAGTATTTGGTCCGCCCCGAGTATTTAATTTCCTCAGTACCACCCATATCTGGAAGGCTTTCCCCTATCCGCCACCTGGGGAGGCGCCCTATGGAGGACTTAACAACCTCACACGGCTTTATAGCTTTATTATTTAGCGCCACTTGTTTTTTTTATTTAAAACGATGTATTCAGTGAAACAAATTCATCTGATCAGTCTGAGATTTAACAAATTAAACATATATATATACTGAAGTAAATGTTGACATAGTTTGGAAAAGCTTCTTTAATTTTTAATTTGACCCTTTGATTATGGCGCAATGCTATGCACAGGTGTGTTATGATGACGTGGCGCTAGTAGCAGAGAACTGGGGAAAATTCTGGCACACACTCTCGCCTCTGTATCTCTCTAATGATACAGCGCTTCTTTCTCCACATCTTCTGTCAGTGTCGTGTTTATGATATCCTACTACAGACAAACTTCCAATAGAGATCGTCGTGTTTACATTCTACATTTATGAAGTTAAGCAAAAGTTGTGCTAATATTTGCGTTTATCATGGGTTCTCACAGACGAGTCTGTTCAAACTTAACTACGTACTAACAGAAACTACATAAAAATAGCGTGTTAATAGTTTTGCATTTTAATTTACTTACACAAGTAATTTCTTACCATAATTTATATTTGTAAGAAAATAGAAACTTTATGTTCTGTAGTTTAGCTTATAATTTATCATCCTAGCAGAGACATATTGTATTACACTCAATTTCCGTGCATAGCACTTGCAGTCAGCTGTGCCTGCTATATCATGATTTCAAATATTTGTCTGAAAGGGAGGTTGTATGAATAATCTAAATAAAGGAATAAAACGTCGACAACTAGTTTGAAGTACGTGGCCCATAAATAGGCCTCTTAACAAGTGATTATTAATAAAAGAAATAAATTTTCTGTGTGTCCGCAATCATTGTGAATATTTTGTGCATAAAATGGTTTACACCCTTACTTCGCTGTTTCGACTACTGCAGTCATCAGATCAAAACTTAAATCTTGCATGACAAGGTTCAGTCAGTGTCAGTATCAAAAGTCTATGCGTAATCTGCGTGTTGGCGCTTCGAGGAGCCATACTGACTTTGGACCTATCCTGAACCTTATTTCGCATGTTATATTTTTTTACATCATATGACAGCAATCGAAAGAGCGTAATAACTAAAGAAATATATTAAGAGACCTAGACGGATTTATCCACAAAATCTTAACTAGTGAATAAGTAAATTATTAGGTTTTACTGTTTTCATGTTGACTGAATTTTGCGGATTCGATAGATAAGCTGCACTTTTCATTCCAAAATCGGACGTAGTTTTCAACGTGCAACTTGTGAGTGGAAGTTAAGATCCTTACATTCTGCACCACAACCCATAACTCTCAGAACGTCTTTTTACGAAAACATAGCGTCAGAATTAATGTCCGAAACAAAGTACATTGATCCTTTGCGAAAGCAATGAACGATGCAAGAGAAAATGACCCAAGTTTGCCTCTCAGAGAGAACGCGGGCCTGCATTTATACCGCATTAAATCCAATGTAACCGCAGCGCTCGCATAGAATTTGATTGCTTCCGAACCGACTCATCCGCCAGGGCGTATCGGATCCGCCGTTTACTCGTTCAGCCGAGTACGGTAGCCGCTTGCTGGGGCCGCAATATTCGCGGCGAAATGCACGCATCCCCAAGTTCGCTCGGCCCTCTCGAAAACAACTTTCCCGTTGGCCGATACGTTAACCGTATTAAATTTCCATCGTACCGAATTTCAATAAATTGGGATTACGCGGCGAGCGCCGGAACTTTGGGCTGCGAGCATACGGCCTCAAAATGGTGGGGGGTCGGTCGCTTTCCTCCGCGCCTAGCCGGTCCAATCGGCCGCTCTTCCGTTTTACGGCAGCAGACGGGCAAGAGGACCGACCCTGCACACCAGCTTGTTTCTTCTGCCGCAGCGGCGCGGCGCAGTGCGCGGCGATCCGTAATCACTGATTGTAAAATACGGCGCCCTCCCATTCGTAATGGAATTACTGCTAAGACGCGCGAGGGCCATTGATTCCGCTTATTTACGAAACGCTCGGATGGGCCGGCCGCGCTCCCCTCCTCATCTGAAGAATATATCGAGGGGCGGCGTATGAATATTGAAGTCCCCTCTCTCCGACGCATCTTTTTACTTTTATTTTTTTATTTCTTTGTTCCAGTGTATCGGTACCAGTGGCGGCTGAGTCAGCGGACGAGTGCAATTAATTCGCATCGGTCCTGTGGCTCTCCAACGCCAACATACCCCTTCCCCCCCACCCCAGTTCTCCACCCTCCTCTCCCCTCAACCTCCCCCCCCCCCCCTTCGCGCAACCCTCCAGAGCTACCAGACCGCGGCCGCTGTGTTTCCTCGTGCGACTGCACCCTGTCCTTCATCTTCCTCTTCTCCATTTGTTTCTTTCGCTTTTTATTTGTTGCCGTGCCATTTGTTTTAAATACACATTTGCACACGGCACGTACCTCGCCGGACCCTCCCCGCGCCTGCGGTTGGGAAGGCGCGCGGAGTGTCCGCCGGAAGGGGGCGGCGAGGGTGGAGGAGACACAAGGGTGGCGCAAGAAAAAGGGGAAGTGGAGGGGTTGGACGGTCACTCCGCACTGCTGCGCCATGCTGTTACAATTTTTTTCGCACTGGTTGTATGGCGACCAGAAAATAAACTGAAGTTGAGACTGTGTGCGGGCCGGAGTGGCCGTGCGGTTCTAGGCGCTACAGTCTGGAGCCGAGCGATCGCTACGGTCGCACGTTCATATCCTGCCTCGGGCACGGATGTGGGTGATGTCCTTAGGTTAGTTAGGTTTACGTAGTTCTAAGTTCCAGTTGACTGATGACCTCAGAAGTTAAGTTGCATAGTGGAGGAGGAGATTAGTGTTTAACGTCCCATCGACAACGAGGTCATTAGAGACGGAGCGCAAGCTCGGGTGAGGGAAGGATGGGGAAGGAAATCGGCCGTGCCCTTTCAAAGGAACCATCCCGGCATTTGCCTGAAGCGATTTAGGGAATTCACGGAAAACCTAAATCAGGATGGCCGGAGACGGGATTGAACCGTCGTCCTCCCGAATGCGAGTCCAGTGTAAGTCGCATAGTGCTCAGAGCCATTTGAACCATTTTTTTGAGACTGTGTCTGGAGCTGTCCGCATTGGTGCAGATGAAAAGACACAGCCGCGCCGGATTAGCCGAGCGGTCTGAGGCGCTGCAGTCATAGACTGTGCGGCTGGTCCCGGCCGAGGTTCGAGTCCTGCCTCGGGCATGGATGTGTGCGTTTGTCCTTAGGATAATTTAGGTTAAGTAGTGTGTAAGCTTAGGGACTGATGACCTTAGCAGTTAAGTCCCATAAGATTTCACACACATTTGAACATTTTTGTAAAGACACAACCCGAGAGCTATTTCTCTGACTCTCAGCTTTCAACTGCGACATGAGGCTTTGAAATGCTTAATGGAAGTACCAACATTTCCATCGGCTGTTAACAAAGAATGCATTCAGGGAAAACTGGTCACAGTACTATCCTTTGTTTTTTGTGCTGAATCCATTCCTCTGCGTTCCTTTTTAAGGGCTCTATACCTATGTCGGTAAAGACAGAACCCTTACAGGATTCCTTTGTTGACCGTCTGCCTGTCTGTCTGACTGTTAAGAATCCCTTTTCTCAGGAACAGCAGAAAGCTTAAGATAGGTGCTTGGAAATGACCAAAATTTGAAATATCCCAATCACGAAGATGACAAAAATGAGGCAGCCTACGTGCACCATATTTTCACTCTCAAAATAAATTTATCTTCTAAGTCAGTGTAGTCCACAAATAAGGCTATTTAAGTAAGATATTTTAATTACTTTCAATCTGATTCATCAAAACCTACAGGGTACTTTTCGCTGAAGGAAAATCACGAAATTTGACAAGAGGCAATTTTTCACAGTAGAACGTATGGAAAAATCCTGTAACTGTTAATTTGCAATTATATCACAAGATAAAATATATTTTTGTCGTTTGTTATGCGACTGTACGTCGATCAGTTTAGACCGCTTTTCAGGAATGTGTTGACGAATCTAGTTCAAATTAATGTCACATAGTAACGTCTATGGCCTCTTGGAGGTGAATAAACTTTAAGCTGAAAAGATACGGTTATTTATCTCACATAATATGTTACTCATAAATTGTTAATTTGTTATTACATCACACGAAAAGAAATTTTTGTTTATCGTTTATTATCCTACAGTCCGTCTATCAGTCACACTAAGACCATCTTTCCTCAGGAACTGGTTGACGTATTAAGTTCACATTTATGTCACATATTAAAACGTATGGTTCCTTTACGGTGCAAAACCTTTAAGGTTCTAAGTTAGTGTAGTCAAAAGATACAGTCATTTACGTTAAGTATTTTGATACTGCCAAACTCACTTGTCAAAACCTATAGGGTACACCTCATCGGCCGACAATCATGAAATTTTGCAAGAAACAAGGTTTCACAGAACAAGCAAAGAAAAAATCTGAACACTCTTTGTTTGTAATTACATCACAGGAAAAAAAGATATTGATTTTTATTGTCTGTTAAGGCCCCTATTTCTCAGGCCAGGACAGACGTATATCTCGACACTATCGATATCGATAACAGGCAAAAATCGTCGTTATTTTCAATTTCCAAGGCGCATGAACTATCTATATACATAATTAACTTTGTGCGGAACTCTCACTCAGTGAGTGCTACTCATCATGTATCTGGTTTAACACTAAATGGTCTGTCTTTCGACTGGTGCCAATCTTATCGTCACTAATTAAAAACTACTGCTAACATGCTTTCTAATCAGTTTTGTGCGATTTAGAGTTTGTAAGGATTATGACTTGATTACAACAACCAGCCACACGTATGGTATAAAACACGTATTTGTGCTATTTAAATTATGCCATTACAAGTTTCGTATTTTATTAATCCATAGTGATCTACATGTACGTCTTTATCTTCAACATCTTTAACTTTTGTTGCCTCCTTATCCCTAGTTGCGTATAATATTATTTTGACATTTATCACTTTGGGTTCTTCAAATTCCAACTGAATTATTAGTGCCACATGCGTTTCCCCTTCATTAGTTGAAAGGTGGCCTGAAATGCGTATGTAGTATTGTGTTTCGCACACTGAACATTGTATACTGAAGTTACACGCAGTTCCCGAACTTTCTGGTTCACTATGTCGCTATAATAGTCTAGATTTCTGCTTACAAATTTCCTATATGCTACTCACCAAGTGTTCTTGTTCTGGTCTTAGAACTGCTGTTCTGCTTTCTCAATTCGGCCGGCCGTTGTGCACGAGTGGTTCTACGTGCTTCAGTCCGGAACCGCGCTGGTGGTGTGGTCATAGGATCGAATCCTGCCTCGGGCATGGATGTGTGTGATGTACTTAGGTTAGTTAGGTTTAAGTAGTTCTAAGCCTAGGGGACTGATGACCTCAGACGTTAAGTCGCATAGTGCTCAGAGTCATTGTTCTCAATTCGAAATTTTATTTGCACAGTACTAGGAGATAAACATTTATATTCTTCATGTTACGTTTTGTATGTTGCTGCTTACTGTTGGGGGACTTTATTGCCAACTAAAGAATGTGTTTTTGTGACCGGAGATCTATGTGTGTGTGTGTGTGTGTGTGTGTGTGTGTGTGTGTGTGCGTATGTGTGTGTATAAGAGGGAAAGAGAGAGAGAGAGACAGAGAGAGAAAGAGAGACAGAGAGAGAGAGAATTTTTATTACCTTTTGTTGCTTATATGTATAAATGTAAACTTTTTTTCACAGAGGTGTTGGCAGATGTTTCAGAGAACAACGTATTACATTCGTGACACTCTCTTCACTATTTTGCAGTAATACAGAACGAGTCGCTCTTCACTGAACTTCTAGGATGATCTCCGTCAGCTCTACCTCGTAAGGACCCCACCTGCGAACTGTGACCTTTCTGAAAGCAGATCACGAGTACTGTGGAACAACTGAGACAACAGTCCATTGGCAAGCAATTTGATTACAAAGCACTTGTGAGGAAATATAGAAACATAGAAACAGCTTGGCTCCCGTATCTATAGCACTTATTACTTCGTGTGTACAAAGAACCGGTAGCGTTCCAAAAGAACGACATTTTCTGAATCCCCGCAGGTTACGTGTCAATAGGTCATTTTCTTTAAAGTGTTTCAAATCTCTTATACCCTTAGAAAAATTAATGAATTACTGTGCTGATAAACCTGTACGTTATTTTCTTTTCAAACAGCTGAGCAAAAGTGAACGTACTCAAGACATACACTAAACTGAAACACAATATCTTTAGCGCAACGCAATCTGACTTTCAATAATCCCTACAAAAGATTAGCCCTGACTAACAATGACCTATACCTTTCATGAATCACTTACCTCACAAAAATCTCCGTTACTACAGCTACTACAATACAGCGAGCGCCAATACTGCCAGCTAAATAAAAGATTCTAACTACTGAAGGCACTAACTACTCTATTTTGATAGAGAACAAACAATGTATTTACCTTAATAGTGCAGTTCATGACATCCAGTCTTACAAATTTCCTCTCTCTGATGGACACACGTCCAGATCATCCGCTCTCAAAACTCCGCCATCTCACTCCCCACACCCACCACTGCTGGCGGCTCACCTCCAACTGTGCAACGCTACGCGCTGTTAACAGCCAACTGCCCAACAAAGCAAACCAGCCACAGACTTCACACAGCACTGCGTTCTGATGCGCTCGCCTTGAACCTGGCGTTACATTTATCTTGTAGGAGTCTTCATCGTCACGATATCCTCGAAATTGTGAATTGCCGCGGTACTAATAGGTTTTCCTTTGCCCCACGCCCCACTCCGTGTAATCCTGCTACACTGTCCAGTAACGTAAATGTGACAAAGTTTCAAAATCCTGAATAATCGCATTTTGCAGTGCGAGTCGCTGCGAGACGTGCAGGAAGAGAGTCCTTCTGGAGGGAACCGACGGGAATGTGAGGTCATACCGACTACACTGCATCTCTTGGTTGAGGATCGATGGCGCGATCGCCCGATCGAGGTGATTCCAGAAACTCTGGATAGGGTTTAAATCCGGGGAGTTTGATGGCCAGGGGAGTACGATAAACTCGTCCTGGTCCGCATCGAATCACGCTCGTACACTGCGAGCTGTGTGAAAATTTGCATTGTCCTGCAGGTAGAGGCTGTTCCTGGTGTATCGACAAGCTCCGGCACGAAGATGAAGAACGCAAGAGCAGAGAGGGCTGTGAGACGAGGCCGGCCAATGGTTCGCCGACTAGGATCGCTACACGACAGGAGCGGCCTCTACCCGAAGAGAGTATTAGCGCGCTCCTGCCAGCCTCGGCCGACACTAGAAGAGTAGAAGACGAACAGTAGAACCGTCATCCTAAGTGTTATACTGAGACTCGTGCCTCATATTAATTGTTTTTATTGAAAATTGTCTATAGCGTAAAACATCGCTTGCGACACGTTCTTGTAAACCAAACTTAAGTATTGTCAATCTACTTTATTGTAAGAGAAAACCGCTAATGTGATTTGCTTGAATTGTTCTATAGCTTTTCGCTGGCCCTCTTCTTTGTTATTACTCGCGTACAACTAATATAAAAGGTGAAATATGTTGCTACGAAAACAACCCCGAAATACTTTTTAGGGATGCTGTGCTGTGACTTTCTTCGGATCTATAATTTTCAACAAAACAAAATATATTATGTTCTTATTATTCTGGATCTGGCTTTCTATTAAAGGAACAATTTTTTCGTTACTGTAACTCGCCATAAAGTTCAACAAATCTTCCTTACTTTACAGTTATTGAAAAGGTTACTGAAAATTATTTCGTTATCAATACTGATGTTACAGTACGCAATGTTTGTTCAACATCAAAATTTTGGAGTGGATTTTTGTTAACAGTAAAACACCAATAAGTACCACGACTAACACGAGAATATGAGACTATTATCAGAGAAAAAGATGGGTTTACTATAATGTTTGCTAGACCAGAACTACGCACAGCAAGATTTCTTTTATGTTAGGAAGGTAAATTATCTTTTTGCACTGTTAATAATATATCATCGGCTGCCCGCGTCCACCTGTAAAACACATCATAAAATCTGCTGCTCTGCCTTGCAATCCCAAAAACTGAAAGAAATAATTTTAGTTTACTGTTACCTGTCCGCTTCTTTGCGGTATGATTGGTTTCATTTAAGGCAGCTTGAATGCGCTGCGGTAGCGGCTCGTTCGCTCGTGGCGCAGCTCTGTAACACGAATAATATTTAAATAGCTGAAAATGTCTTAAAAGAATGGGATAAAATACGAGGCAAGCTTATCACAACTCATAATGCAAGTTTTCACTAAGTAACTCTATTCAGAACATTTAGACAGATTTAAATTATTAGAGACCTTTATAATTCAGTACCTAATGGCGTTCTTCTCTCAATCTTGACAAAAGAGTGCTACACAAGGACACAATATAACGTCACAGGTTCTTCCTACTAACGTGGGTAACTCCAAGAAGACGACAGAGAAATTAATGTTCAGTCACTACTGTTTATACTCTGAAAGGTGGCTACACTGTGCCACTGCGCCAGAGAGTGCGCCAAAGAGTACTATTAAGCCGCCTCCACAGTGCGTGTTAAGAGTTCGTGGCAGTCAGTGCTACCAGAGAGCTCGTAGAGGACAGTGTGTGTTAAGAGTTCGTACTGAGATGTACTAGTGGGCACTGCTTGTCGTGAAGTCGGAGTAAGATGTTGTAGTAAAGAGTGTTGTTCCTTGTCTTATGCAGTGATTTGATGGGAGAGATAGCAGATGTTATTGTAATGAGTGCATTTCGTCAATATATGAAGGTAAAATTTATTATGTTCCTTTATTAGTTGTGTATCTGAAATAATGTGTCACTACAGGTTCAGTCAACAAAGCATCTGGCTTGTGTTCTTGGATTAGAGTGTAATTGTGATTTTTTTGCGTAATTATAGTTTTTCTAAATTTCTTTTGTCACGTCAGTATAATTGGTATTTAAAAATTCTTGTCTTGTTGGAAAAGAACCGTGCCAGATGTGGACGTTGAGTCACACTCCCACATACAGAACAGTTACTCTTGTGCTTGTTGGCTTCGTAGATTTTTATAGTTGCTGGGGTCTTAATTAATTAACTGTGTTTACGAAAATTTTCTTACATTGTTCTTTGCAGTCAGATAGCGTAACAATTCTAGTCAGGGCCAACCGATTACGAGACTTACGTAATCGGACATACAGCTTAACTAAAAAAACATTTTCAATCTTATAATATTTAATTAAGGCCCCATGCACGTGGCGACCGCTGCTTCGGATCGTCCCTTGGAATTTTTCTGATTGTGAAAATTGTAGACTGTAGTATTGTTGTAGTAATTTTGAGTTTAGTGATTGTAGTCTGTATTGAGTGTGTAGATTTGGTAATTGGCATTCTTCTAATGGCATTTTTCAAAATTTAATTTTTATTGCCTTGTATACGCGTTTGACAATCTTGTGCAATTATTTCAATTGTTCGATTGATCGTGTTTGAGGGAGACATTGCGTGTGAATAGTATTGTTGGAGATAGGGGGTCATTGTGTGTGATTTTCGTACAGTGACGAATCTTTCGTATATTTTGTAAATGATTACGCGATCAATGAAAAAGGCAAAAATGATGAATAGTGAGAATAATGAAATTGTTAACATGGCGAACTCGCCAACAGAGGAAAACAGTATGATGGATAATGAAGTGGAAAACAATGTAATAAGTCGGGAAAATAGTCCGGAACCATTTCAAAATTTTTCTCAATCAGAAAATTCACAGAATCCGAGATTAACGATAGAAGATTCTGAAATTGTATCGAACACAGATAGCTTTACAGCTATGACGGAGGAAACTGGTTGTGCGGGAAATGTTAGGCGCGGAAAGAATTGCGAACCGGCTACCTTGGAACAGTTGATGGGTGCAATATTAAATCTGGGATCACAAATGGGAACTATGGTAACACAGATGGGAACAATGAAGACAGAGATGGGAACAATTAAAACTGAGATGGGAACAATTAAAACAGAGATGGGAACAATTAAAACAGAGATGGGAACTTTGGGATCTGAAATTAAAACTGATATGGGAACAATGGAAACACGGATAGGATCTGAATTTAAAACAGAGATGGGAACTTTGGAAACACGGATAGATTCACGAATAGGGACATGTTTCAAAAATATGAAAGATGAATTAAAGAAAGAAATCAGGGAAGAAGTACAACCGATTCTGAATTCTCACAATAATAGATTAATTGCAGTAGAAATTAGACAAAGGGAACAGGATAGAGAACAGGAAGAAAGAGATCGCGTGATAGTACAGAAATTTTCAGAGTTAAATTTACAACGTGCACAAGACAAGGAAGAAATAATTGAAAGTGCAACTTCCCCTTTTTAACAATTTATACATGACTGTGCTTAACCTGACACACAATATTTTTAGCGCAACGCAATCTGACTTTCAAAATTCCCTACAAAAGAATGGCCCTGACTAACATTAAACTATACCTTTCACAAATCACTTACCTCACAAAAATCTTCGCTGCTCAAGCTACTGCAATACAGCGAGCGCCACTACTGCCAGCTAAATAAAAGATTCAAACTACTGAAGGCACTAACTACTGATAGGGATAGTTAGCAAATGAAAGATATTAATAGAGAACAAACAATGTATTTACCTTGATATCATCATATATAAATATATCAGTTCATGAAAAATTACAAAACTCCGCCATCTCTCTCCCCACATCCACCACTGCTGGCGGCTCACCTCCAACTGCGCAACGCTACGCGCTGTTCGCATCCAGCTGCCGCTGCCCAACACTACAATGGTGAGTATTACAACAATGCAAAGCAGCCACAGACTGCACACAGCACAGCCAGTGATTTTCATATTGAGCGCTACGTAACGTTGCCAATAAGAAAACATAAAAAGCCTACTTACATAGAGAAAACATAAACAGCCTACTTACATAGCCCCCATGCTCCCCACAAAAATTTTTTTACATATTGGATTGGGCAGTGGCCAATACAGATTTGAAAAAAATTTTTTCATAATTACAATAACAAAGAAATCAAATGCACACACTTATTGATACAATGTTGGTCAAAAGCTAAAATTTTCTCACAGGCCATAAAGATAGTCCTAATTCATCACAGTAAAATAGCAGTGTTTTTCTCAAAGTCTGAGCAGTAAAAGAAAATGCACACAGAAGTAGTGGATTTCCATGCTGTCTTGAAGAAGTAGTGTTGTCCTTCCAACGGAAAGACAGTGCTGACTCTCGACATGCTGACAGGTAGTGGGCCACAACAGAGCAAACCCACTGCAGAGTCAGTCGAAGTTTTGATGAATATTGGTAGGTAGGTCATCACAGAGCAGACCCACCGTAGTCCTGGTAGAGATTACGATATTGGTGGGCCACCAGAGGTGCAGACCCACTGCAGTCCTTGTAGAGATAATGGTATTGGTGGGCCACCAGAGGTGCAGACCCACTGCAGTCCTTGTAGAAATAGCCAGCAGCCATCTGTTGTGACTGTGCAGGTGCACAATCACCATTGAAGAGTCTTGCGGATAATATAGCAAGTCCATAAACCACCACTTGTGCACTCACAAAGTTTCTGGAATTGTCCTTAGAACCAGCAATGCTGTTATCCAGTCCCTTGCTGAATTATAAACACACGTGCAAACACTAACAGTCCCAACTTCTCACATATTGTCCATATACTATGACCAACAGAAACGTGTGCAGTGAAATGTAACTTACAAGTTAATAATAAGATGATCTGGTGTCAATTACAATTTTATAAATTTACAACATGAAAATACAATTACAAAGGTACAAAATACATCATTAAAGAACATAATAATACAGATAACATTTGTAGTACAGGCTTTACAAAAGAATAGAAATAAACATATACATCAGTGGAATTATGACATGAGTACATACATAAAGGATCACAATAACTTTCGAAACATCAACTTCACACATGAGCATTAAACAGAACGGAATTAACAATATCTAACATCTTTACAAAGTAAATAACATATTATTAATGCCAATTATATTCGAGGATAACAGTATTCCTCATCATAGTGAATGTAGCTTAATATTAAAAGAGAAAAAAATTCTATGAAACTGTACACAGAGACAGGAAGAAAACAAATACACAAGGGTACACAAACATATAGTGGGATAACACAAAAGGGAAAGGACAGGGTTCATTTTCAGTGTAACATGTGGTACTGCAGTCCAACCCAAAACTTCATATATCTTTCCTCTTATTTCATCCTTTGTTTCCACCCAAAAAATTCTATCTAAGCATGCTTTCTGTATTTATATGTTCATACATTTCTTACCTCAACATTTATTTCCAAGAAAATCCTACCTAAACCTGTTTTCTCAATGCATTTCTTTACCTATTCTCCATAGTCAGTTTCTTACATAGTCTACCCCCTCTTAAGCTAACTTAAATCTACTGAGCTCAGATGCTAAACTAAGGGACGAGGCAATGCAGCAGCACAAAACAATTAACACAAGCAGCAATGACAAAAAATACAGATTGGCAAAGCTAGCAGCATAAATGAGCAAAAGTCAAATTCAATAACACTATGCCTGGCAAACAGCAGCAACTTATACCTAAACATGACATAGCGCAAGCAGAAAAAATATTACACTAAAATGGCCATGTCTAATACCTATGTCACATCTTAACATTAGAGTGATGCATCACAATTTATTCTACAAAAGAAATTACCAAGTACTTGAAAAGAAAATTATAGATGCAGTTACTGGTATTAGTCCCTTCTTATTGTTCTCTCCATTCCAAGTGCTCCTTTTTTAAAGAATGTGGATCATAAAATAATTATTTAATAGATCTGTTGACAGAAAGTGTTCACATTAGCAAATGCATTTCATTTTATAAAAGCAATGCTGCAACACAGCTGGAAACCAGATATCAAATGAAATAAGCAACTATGAAAAGCAAAGCATAAAAATATCATTCAGTAGTCATGTGACATTTCATAAGTTAGTAGAAATTCTCTCAACTCTCATAGAAAGACGCTTGTCATAATCAGGTGTGCAGATGTACGAATATTTCCCATCAATTCATAAGCATTTCAGTAATTAGCACAAAGTGCGAGTAATCATATCTTTTCAAGTAACGAGGGTGTCGCATTAGCGATGAAAGGCACACCCTAATGGCTTGTTCTCCAGGTGTTTGACACGTCCCACGTCCCCTTTTTTTTTCTACCTGTGCCGCTGAAAAGGGCTCGCAATAATGGCTTTTTCTCCAGGCGTCTGACACAGCTGGGTGCCCGCGACGCATTACGTGCAGGTGGTCACTTAACTTTCGTACGGAAATATTTACGACAGGAGATTCTGCTACCGTTGCAGTCTCATTTAAAAATATTTCACAGGTCAAGAATTAGCGTTGCAAATCTGTAGAAACAAAATCCTATAAATATAAGTGTCCAAAAAAAAATATTCGTCAGCATTGTGATACAGTCACACATTTCATAACTCTTAAAGTACGTTTCTTGGTTTCCAACATCCTTTTCATAAATCAGAGTCCCTAAACACTACTCATTATTCCTTACCTCATTATACATATACATATTCGTCGACACTTCTTCAATATTTCATCGTGAGAAATACGTAGCATAATAAACATTCCTCAACAACATAATACACATCGTCGTCGTAATAATAACATCATAACACCTCAGTCAAATCTCAAAATCGTCGTAACTTCCTCCAATAATTTCTGAGCCTAAAAAAAATTCTTTGCTCATTTCAATAGTGTCATCTACCTCAAACGTACTTTAAAATCATGCTCCCTTACGAAATACGTCATTCAAAGCTCTCATAGTATCACAATGATTCCGAAAAATATGAGCGTTTCTCAAAGTACAGACAAAATACAGTTTCATAAGTGTGAAGTTACCCAACTGTGTATTGCGTAAACATGTGTCACTGATGTAGTAAAAAGAATGTTTGTTTCTCTGTCAAATAATCAGATAGCTGTGTAATTCTGTGTTAGAGAAATATGGTACCGATGTGTAAAGTTGTATAAGCAAATACCATATTAGCTAGGGTTCCTTGTGGTTGCCACACACATGGTACACAAAGTAAGCGTGTACCCCCCTGAGGATTAATGTAATTATACCCTCAGGTGTTACAGATTACAGCAATGGAATGAAATGTATCACGCAAAACTTTCTTTGTAATTCAAAAATCTTTAAAAATAAATGTTTTAAGTATAAAATTGATCACTCAAATACGTGTACTGTAGCGCTAAACTGTGCGTCTTGTAACATAATCTCTGTGGAAGTGTCGTAGTTATCGTCCTCCGAAAGCTAAGTTCTGCAGAAGTCAATGTACTTACCTCATGATACACAAAAGTGAAATGCTTTGCGTATAAATGTCTTAGTTATTACGCTTATTGCCGTGATGAAGAAAGTACTGTGCTGTAACGTATTGTTGTGCTACGGAAAAGGCAGTCTCATTGTAGCTATACCACAAAAGTTACTACTAAAACCTGTTTTACTTTCCAGAAGAATTCAGAAAAACTGTGCAGATATAAAACAGATACACCGCAAAAGCAACATTGTAAATTGTCACTCATTAGTAGCGTCGTGATAAAGTCGTGTAGCTGTCACATAAACTAACTATTGTCTCATCTGGTATCTCACAGAAAGTACTTTAAATTCAGAATGTATTTTCAAATAAACCAAAATGTTGCATTAAAATCTCATTAGCAGTACTGGTAAATGTTCTAAGTATGTGAGCCTTATAGTCGTTACGTAATCGTGCAACAAACAAGCAAGAATGTACACACACAATAACACTGTGTCGTCTGTCCACAATAACAATGCATTCGTAATTTCTGTTTAAATAATTTCTCTTGGTTCTTGGCTGGATATTTAACTTCAAACATTGTTGCATGGTAACAGTTTCTAAAGCATACTAGTAACGTGAAGTGAAACGTTTTATGGCAAAGACAAAGTTAAAAAGCAGATTATCTTTCAATAAACGGTTTTACATGTGAAATATGGTGTAAACCTTTACTCTTCCTAGTACGCAGAGTTTCAACTTTAACGCAATTATCATGTCGTATACGTCGGTAAAGAATACTGGAATTTTTCTCAAGGTTAGCGTCTATGTTATTTTTCCCTGAGCCAGCGGCCGCACGCGGCTGCCTGCGGTGCGAGTCATTGTCTGTCCCTTTGTTGGCGCGCGTCGTTACTGGGATTAGGAGACCTAGCTTCTACAATTTCACCTTGCCGAGAGGGCCCTGCTCTGTTTGAATCCCGCCAGTTCTGATGCAATTGACGTCTGTCGTTATGATCATATCGTCTGTCGTCATTTCGGTAGAATCCGTAGTTTCTTCCTTGTCGGTCACGTGGTGGAGAATTTCTCCCTGAATCGTAACTCCGCGCTGAACTGTTGCGTCTGAAGTTATTCTGTCTCCCCTGGTAATAATTATTCTGGTTCCCATATTGTCTGTTTCTCTTATTGTCTCTGTGATAGTCGTTACCACGGAGAGGTGATCTTTCCCTGTAATTATTACTACTCTGCCAACGCTTGTCATACGGGTGGTGTCTGTTTTGGTCACGATTTGTGTTGTAAGAATAGCCTTGTCGTGTCCAGTTATTGTTTCTGTCGTCACGGAATTGTGACGTATGTGACCTGTAGTGATTGTTTTCCTGTTTTCGCATCCGGCGACTGTCAGTGTCAATTTCTAATTCTTGTAAGAGTCCCTGAAATGCTTCAATGTCGTCTTTGCAACGTCCTGCTAAAATAATATGTCGTAAATGTTCAGGCAATTTGAGTAAGCAAATGCGGATGAGTTCTGAGGGGCTGTATGGGTTTGACAGGTACTGATTCTTGTGCAACATGTCTTCAAAATATTTGACAAGACTGGAAAATTCAGATTGTTCGAAATGTTTCATCATTATGATGTTATATTTTACGCGGTCTTGTGTGGCTTGAGACCAATATGCTGAGAGGAAGGCATGGTAAAACTCTCCTTCACTGTGGCAATCGTGAATTACCGATCGCATTCTTACAGCTGGTTCATTCTCCAAGTAGCCACACATAAATTCTAATCTGTGTTCTAACGACCAGTTGGGAGGAAAACAATGAGAGAATTGATGGAGCCATGCTTGTGGATGAATGTCGTTGCCAGAATTCTTAAATGTTTTGAATTTACGTGTAGTAATGAACAGCTTATAGTCAAAATCATCATGTCGGCGAGTCGCATATCGGTCATTGTTAGGTCGTGTCGGCCGTTCCCTCTCAAAATTCGCTGCACATTCCCAATTTCTTTCATTACTTCCGAAATGCCCTGTGTTATTATTTCGCGGCTTTTCCGTGTTTCTAAGTCCCTCTTCCCGTGTTGGAGCGCGAGTGTCCTCTGAAATACGTAATTCTTGTATTACCTGTGTCAGCTGATCTTGTACTTCCCGGATTTCTCTTTGGTGTTGTGTATTAATCTGATTCTGATTTTGTTTGAATTTCCTAATTTGTTCGCACTCTTCAGTGTCAGTGAAGGCTACAGGTCTTGTGTCATTCAGATCATCATCTACCTTTGTAGATAAGTTAGTGACCTGATCCGAAAGTTCGGCTACTTTCTCCGATAGTGAACACATTTCCTCAGTGTGTTTTTCTGAACCAAGTTTCAGAGTGTCCATTTGTGTTGAAATCGTATCTACTGTGTCCTTTAAGTTTTCCTGAGTTATTGCAAGTTGCGTAACCGAATCGGTAGATGCAACTGAGTCAATTTTAGTCCACAAGGTCTCAAGATTTTCATGAACAATAGTCTGCAGTTCTTTTATGGCTGCTTCGTGATTCTGTAATACATTTTCATGCCGCGAAAAAATAGGTTGAAAATGCTCACAAATTTGTGTTTTTACGTCATTACAGACTTTTTGAGATTTCGATTCAATGTTATGTAACTCAGTAGTTAAATCTTCACGTGTTTGTTCAAGTGTTTGTTCCAATGAGTCTAACTTTTTAAGATTTTGTTCCACTGTGTCTAACTTTTTGAGATTTTGTTCCACTGTGTCTAACTGTTGCTGTGTTTGTCTCTGATTTTGTTCCATTTGTTGCATTAATTGCAATAATAATGTATTAGTGTCTGGAATCTGTTTCTCTACGCTTTTCGGCAGTGCATTTGCACCGACAACATTCACATTTTGACAAGCAGAAAATGTGTCTTGACTTATTTGAGAAAACGGTGATGACCCAAAACCTGAATCTACAGTATTTGCGAAATTGTGTCCTGTCATTTCGGATTCCTGAGGCGAGCTGTTGCCGACCGATCGATCGATAATGCGTCCCTCTTCACTAATTGTTTCACTGTCAACGCCATTGTTTGCCGCCTGCTCCATTTCCCTATGAACAGTTACCAAATTACTACTTTGAACATTAGTAAATTCATTGCTCGGCGGCGCTGATAAGCTACGCTCGTCATCACTATTATTTCTCAGTTTAGTTTGGAGCCTAGTGTTACGTTTTTCACACGCCATTATTGTCACAGTATTTCACACGACAACACAGAAAAACACAATTTGAAGATCAAAAATAAGAGAACACATTAACATAGCACTGAAAATAATATCTAGTTAATTGCAAGCGCAGCTGCGAAATACTTGGTGCAAATCTACATGCATGCCACAACTGTTTTACTATACAACAATGAAAGACTGCAACTACAAAGGAAATTCTCTCTACAATTACGCGCTAGCAATAAACAAAAGCTACACTAAATACACAAACTTCAAGAAAAAATCAGAAGATTCCAGTGAGGTATCCTAGGCCAAGGGTCGACATATGCAACTTCCCCTTTTTAACAATTTATACATGACTGTGCTTAACCTGACACACAATATTTTTAGCGCAACGCAATCTGACTTTCAAAATTCCCTACAAAAGAATGGCCCTGACTAACATTAAACTATACCTTTCACAAATCACTTACCTCACAAAAATCTTCGCTGCTCAAGCTACTGCAATACAGCGAGCGCCACTACTGCCAGCTAAATAAAAGATTCAAACTACTGAAGGCACTAACTACTGATAGGGATAGTTAGCAAATGAAAGATATTAATAGAGAACAAACAATGTATTTACCTTGATATCATCATATATAAATATATCAGTTCATGAAAAATTACAAAACTCCGCCATCTCTCTCCCCACATCCACCACTGCTGGCGGCTCACCTCCAACTGCGCAACGCTACGCGCTGTTCGCATCCAGCTGCCGCTGCCCAACACTACAATGGTGAGTATTACAACAATGCAAAGCAGCCACAGACTGCACACAGCACAGCCAGTGATTTTCATATTGAGCGCTACGTAACGTTGCCAATAAGAAAACATAAAAAGCCTACTTACATAGAGAAAACATAAACAGCCTACTTACAAAAGAATCGAGGAATCCGTACCAAATGACAGAATAAATAACTTAACGCAACAGTGTGAACAGTTAACTACCAAATGTGTCAGTACTGAAACCCGAGTCGCGACACTTACGGAAGACGTAAATAAACAGAAAGAAAAAATAGGTGACTTATCGGAAAGAGTTGAGGAAATTTCAGATAAATTGACAAATCTTAGTTTACATGGGGACAGAGATTCAGATGATACAGCCCCATTGCCATTTGCAGAAACCGAAGAATACCAGAACATAAATAAGCATGTTGAAAATCAGGGAAAATTTAATGAACGCGTGAAAAGGGAATTTGAGGCATTACGAAAGCAAGTCAAGCAGATCGAAGGCGAAATCGTAGGAAAAGACGGCAGAAGGAACTTAGAATCACAGATAGCAGAGGGGTATGAAGAAAGTAATTTATTTCATTTACGGGATGCAACAAGAGAGCGCCAGGCGCGCGAACTTTATAATAATCGACACTCGGACTGGGACAGACGCGGTAGGTCTTTGTCGCCACGAGGCGAAAACTTTGACTATAAACACTTTTTGACTGTTCGGAAATTTAAGATCTTCCGCAACTCTAAGAATGACATACATCCATGTGCATGGTTAGATCAATTTATGTACGCACTTCCACCAAATTGGCCACTAAGTCACAAACTGGAATTTATGTGTGGATATTTAGAAAACGAACCGGCGACGCGGATGCGCGCACTCATTAGAGATTGTAATAATCTGAATGATTTTTATCATGCATTTCTATCGGCATATTGGTCCGAAAACACGCAAGACAGAGTCAAACACAGTCTTATTATGCAGCGTAATTTCAAACAGTCTGAGTTCCGCACGCCGGCAGAGTACTTTGAAGACATGATTCGAAAGAATCAGTTCCTGTCCAACCCTTATAGCCCGACTGAATTAATTCGCATTTGTTTAACTAAGCTGCCACAATCCATAAGACAAATTGCTTTGGCCGGAAGATGTAAAGATGACATTGAGACTTTTAAGACTTTGTTGCAAGAACTGGAGTATGACAACGACGACGGGACCTCTTGTAACTTTTTCAGTAACAGTAATTACAATAGATTTTCAGAGAAAAGTGATAGTGGTCGGAACGGGCGTTATATGGGTAATTTTGAGAATGACAGACGTAACAGACACGACAATAGATACCAGCCCTATGACAATAACAGACGTTCTAACAGAAATTACACAGACAATAGCGGTAATTCGTACCGGAATGATCAATCATACGGAAACAGTAATCGGTATCATCAGGACAGAAATTATTCATACAGTAATAGAAATTCTTACTACAGAAATAACCAGGGTAGTAGATACAACAATAATTTCAGAAGTGACAGTCGAAATTATACAAGAAGTAGTTATGCAGACAGACAGGAAAATAGAAATTTTAATAACAGACACAACCCAGAATTTGCATCTAACAGACAGGAGGGACCTAATTGGCATCCTCCACGTGACAGAACTTCAGAGAGACAAGTGCAAATCGTAGAAATGGATCCGCGAAATGACGCGAATACTCAAAGACGTGACGCAAACAATCGACAATGACTTGCAGCTTCGGCTTCTGGCAGCAATATAGACGGTTCAGAAGGTAATGACACTACGACTTTACACTACGTACGCCTGGAAGACATGAGAGACATTTTATTAGACGAAAAGGAAAATAATGTAGACGCATTTTTGCATCCTGTTATTGAAGTATGTGTGGGTAAGAATAAGTTCACTGCAGTGTTAGATTCTGGGAGCCCATTGAATGTCATTAGTGAATCAGTTTTTCGTATATGTGTAAGAACTATTGCTTGTCCTGTGTTACCTATTTCTAAAACTACAATTCGAGGTGCGATTTCTGGAAAAAGTGTGGAGGTCAGACAACAGACCAATTTAAATTTCGTTTGTCAAGGATACGAATTTTCTGCTAATTTTATTATTGTTCCATTACTCAGTACACAAATTATATTAGGTATGGAGTTTCTTAACGCACATAAGGCAATTTTGAACTTTAAAGAAGGAAGTGTAAATTTGACTGTTGCTGGAATGCCGAAATGTCTAAAATTCTTCGAGTGTTTAACAAGATCTGAGTCAGATACAAAATGTTTAAGGTTTCTTACTTCTGATGTTTTCGTTGAGCATTATGACGACAATGTGTTTATTCATGATAATGACAATAGATACAGAGACGCGATGGATGAGATAATTAATAGCGAAGAGTTAATTAAAGAGAAGGTTAAGAAAGCTGAAGTGCCAGACGACGTTGCAAGAGAAGAGCTGCACCACATTTTAACTTCACATGCTACAGTGTTTAGTCATCACACAGGAACTATACATGGCTTACAATATTTATTTAAAGTAAAAGAACACACACCATTTCGCGGGAAAACGTACGCTATTCCTTTGGCTTACAGAGACAAGGTTAAGAATGAACTTCAGTACATGTTAGATCAGGGCATTATTGAGCCTGCAGTCAGTCCTTATACTAGCCCATTACACGTTGTTCTTAAAAAGGATGGCTCAATTCGTTTGGTTCTGGATTCCAGACAGATAAATAACATCATCATTCCTGAAACTGACCGCCCACAAAATTTAGATGAACTTCTTCAACATTTTCATGGAATTAAAGTTTTATCCACGATTGATATGCGCGCAAGTTTTTGGCAAATAGAACTCCACCCTGATTGTAGAAAATATACTGCCTTTTTAGCTTTTGGTAACTGTTACCAATTTCGGAAATTACCGTTTGGACTTACTGTATCTTCAGCAGCATTTATTCGTAGCCTAAATGAAATTTTACCTGTTTGTCTTCGTGACAATATTACTTCTTATGTTGACGACATTCTTATTGCTAAACGTTCTTGGAGTGAGCACAACAAAATTTTGGATTCATTATTACGTATTTTTGCACTAGTTGGCATTACAGTGAACTTGGAAAAATCTGAATTTGGTCGTTCTCAGGTGAAATTTCTCGGTCACATTATTTCTACAGAAGGTATTCTTCCTGATCCAGAGAAACTAGACGCTATTCGTAATTATGCTGTTCCTACCACAAAACGTGATGTTCGTAATTTCCTTGGTGTCTGTAATTTTCTTAGACGCTTTGTTAGTTTGGACGATTTGGCCACGCCTCGTTTTTGCGATCTGCCTGGAAGGTTCTTTTTAAACGAAAATCGGTCGACGGCTCAGTTTGGTTAGTTTGTATTCCTGATGAGTGGGTTAATAAGCTGATTTGGTATACGCATTTCAGTTATGCGCACTCTGGTCCCCGAAAATGCTTTCATAAATTACGAGAAAATTGCTATTTCAGTAATATGGAAAAACGTATTCGATCTGTTCTTGCCAAATGTAAATTATGTCAAATGGCTAAGCCTCCAACGATTTCTCACAGAGCACCGTTGTTTCCCATCATTCCAGCGAAATTAAAGGAGATGGCTGCAGTCGATTTGTTCGGTCCAGTAGTTCGTTCTACTAATGGTTTTGCGTACATTTTCGTAGCAGTGGAACTGACGTCAAAATATGTGTGTTTCACACCTTTACGCAAAGCAACAGCTCGTTCAGTATCTAATGCTTTCCTCAAACATTTTCTTAAAGAAGTTGGTCATGTTGACAAGGTTATATCAGATAATGGATCACAGTTTCGTTCTAAAGTTTGGCTTCGTACTCTACAGCGTCGTAAAATTAAACCAATCTTCATCTCACTTTTTCACCCTCAATCTAACGCTTCAGAGAGATGGATGAAGGAAATCAATAAATTGTGTCGTCTTTATTGTCATCAGAATCACAGAACGTGGGATCAGTATCTTCATATTTTTCAAAACATTCTGAATGAACTTCCTAATGACTCAACTTCTTTACCGCCTCTATTGACATTAAAAAATAAAGCACCGACAAATCGCATATCTGAAATCGTTCCTTTTCCGCCTTCACGGAAACTACGGCATTCTGAAGTTGTGAACATGGCTCTACGAAATATTGCATCTGCGGCTGCTAGAAGAGAGAAATCAGCTAAACGTCCTGGTCGTTTAAAAATCTTGTCAGTTGGTCAAAAGGTATTAATTAAGTCCCACCGTTTGTCTCACAAAGGAAAAGGCTTGTGTCGCAAATTTTTTCTGCTTTATAACGGTCCATATAGAATTCGCAAAATTATACATGATAACACTGTCGAAGTAGAAACTCTTAAATCTCGACGCTCTAAAGGAATACATCATATATCTAACGTAAAAATTTTTGTGGAATGATATACTTTTGAAAAATTTTTGTAGAATGACATACTTGTGAAAAACTAACAGCTAGATGTAAACACGGAGAATGCAAGAGTACCGCGCTGTGTTTTGGCGGCGGCACATACTCAAAGCAACAGTCAAGTCTGCGCGCCGCACAAGGCAGTCGTTGACCGCGAACAATAGCTTCCTACGTCACGCGCCCACAGCTGATCGAGCGCTCAGTGCGAATGCACTGACAGCCGTAAACAAACACACAGTCTAATTTCTCCGACTAAATTCAGTATAAAGCTATAGTGACTTGATAAATTCTGTTATTAACATTCAGTATTTTCCAGGATACGGTTGTGTAAAATATTTGAGAACTTCAGGTAAATTCTGTGTGTCTCCGACGTTAAGACGACTTGCTATCGAGAAATTTTCAGGAAGAATGTAATTTCGAAGAAGAAACTAATTAACTAAAAAAAAAAGGTAACTATTAATTGAGTTTATTTTCAGGCAACAAATTTCCACTTAGGTACGTACTTTAGACGTAATTTGCTGCTCGCGATTACGTGACTCATACTTTGTGCTAAATTTCATGTTCTATGAATTTACGTGTGAAGCGACGTGCTTGCGTACGTTAACTGATTTTGACAATGATTATTAATGAACTGGGTTGTGACTTGTATATATTATGCATCGCTTGGCTGCACTGCTATTTCACTGATGTCATATTTTTTAATTATGTGCCTGCTGTGCTTATTTATTTAAATTATAATTGTAACCTGATTAATTGTGTTGATGTGATTATGTATGTAAGTTATACTTTGTGATTTATCTGCTTGCGCCTCCATGTTTACTTGCTAAGATGACATATGAACATTTATTTGCTTATGCTGATATGATGCTAATGACCTGTTTATTACGTAAGATATATGTTTACTGCTATGCGTATGGATTACATATTTATACATTTCTGTTTTGTTGCCATAACTGCTCTTTAATTTGGTGTATAGAAATGCTGATATACTGTGTATAAACATAGAGTTTAGGTCACACTACTGTATTAATTATAGATTGTTCGCTTGGCAGAGCCTCGTTGTAGGAATTGTGCTGCATCCACTTGTTGCTTATGCTGATATGATGCTAATGACTTGTTTATTACGTAAGATATATGTTTGCTGCTTTTTGCATGGATTACATATTTACACATTTCTGTTTTGTTGCCATAACTGCTCTTTAATTTGGTATATAGAAATGCTGATATACTGTGTATGAACATAGAGTTTAGGTCACATTACTGTATTAATTATAGATTGTTCGCTTGGCAGAGCCTCGTTGTAGGAATTGTGCTGCATCCACTTGTTGACATTCTGTTCTTTACTGGTCTATTTACTCGCTATTGCTTGTTTTGCTTACGCTCAGTGCCTTATATTTTTAAGATAAAAAAATTAACTGCTATCATTCGACGAACGACATTAGTACAAGAAAGTCATAGAAGTCACATGAGCTGAGGTTTTATGGAAGCTGTATAAATGTATGCTAATAGAAAGGAAGCTAACGACATGACAGACCGAAACTAGGTTTAGACCATTAACAGTTATTACACTGCATTTTTCGTAAGCAATTGAAATAGGAAGTGACACTTGACACAAGAAATACTCCACATGTTTGCTTCTGTTTGCCATAATTCTTGAAGTGGTGTACACACTGTGAAATATTATGATCATTCACACTCCGTAATCTTACTTAATTACTGAGAGTTATTCGAACTAAGTCTGTTAGAGGTCAGGTATGCATTTCTTTTATTTAATGATGGACAAGGAACCAAAATGTATCTTATAATTTATAATGAGTAGAAAATTTGGGTCAGATGGATTACACAGAGGTTGTGTGTTGGCAATGTGTCTTCGGATTGTATGGGATGCTGAATTGAAGTTGCATTAGGATTTTATCTGTACTTGTTCGAGGAGACTGACGAGAGGAAAGAGTTGTTATGGAAGTGAAATGATATTGGTGCTGAGGTTTATATTTATCGATGTATTATTATAGGTATTGAGAGTATATGAAGTTGTTTGTGGACAAGAGGTAAGGTGATATTGGTGCTGAGGTTTACATTTATCGACGTATTATTGAGGTATTATTGAGATTATGTGATGCTGATAATTATTGGAGTTTTGGTGGATAAGAGGTAAAGTAAGTGAGGAGCATATTTTTTTTTGTTGGTCTTATGGAACAAGAGGATGAAGAGAGCAGACTAAAACACTAAAAGAGAAGGAAGATAGTCTATACACACACTTTGTTATATCACTAAGCAGTATATACTTTTTTTTTGAAGAGAGGAAGTAATTGCATATCGTGGCTCACTGACAGTTGTTCTACAACAGTACATTTTGATCTGACTTGGCAAACATTGGTCTTGACATGATGACTATGACGTTGACTAACTATTATTGACTGTTATACATTGCTGCCAGTACTAGTTGATACACATGATGAACATCAGATTTAGACAGAATTTCATTTACACAATTAACACTATTCAGTTACACAGTAGTACTTAATGTGGATGAGAGATGAGTGAGTGTGTTCTGTGTGTTTTCCTTTACTAATCCTAACCACCTATCTCCTAAATATTATTTTATTTGTTTGTAGTGGCTTGCACTGACACCCATAAATATTATAGGTTTACTGGTATTTGTGTATTGTAATAGTTAATAGGACAATTATCTGACATCATTTGTGTGTTTGTTATGATTTGTATGTTACTGTAAAAGCATTTGTATGTGTATTCCAACTATTGTTCATGCCTGAACTGTCTGATTAGTGAAGATAAATATTCTGAACTGTTACCTGCACTTTTCAACATGATGTGTGACATTAGGACATGTTTAATTTGTGCTCATAAACTCTGATGGACAGTGTGATCAGTGCTAGTGAATTTTTATCGAACTGCTTCTGCTGAGAGATGTGACTTTTTGCTGTCTGCACCTGCTCAACATTGCGGGGTGCAACTGATGGACTGCTTTTACTGAAATGAAGTCACTTGTTGCTGTCTGCACCTACTCAACATTGCTGGGTGCAACTGATGGACTGCTTCTACTGAAATAATGTCACTTGTTGCTGTCTGCACCTGATCAACATTGCTGATGCCACTGATGGACTGCTTCTACTGAAATGATGTCACTTGTTGCTGTCTGCACCTGCTCTCAACATTGCTGGATGCAACTGATGGACTACTCCTACTGAAATGATGTCACTTGTTGGTGTCTGCACCTGCACTCAACATTGCTGGGTGCAACTGATGAACTGTTTCTACTGAAATGAAGTCACTTGTTGCTGTTTGCTCTTGCTCAACATTGCTGGGTGCAACTGATGAACTGTTTTTACTGAAATGAAGTCACTTGTTGCTGTCTGCACCTGCTCAACATTGCTGGGTGCAACTGATGGACTACTCCTACTGAAATGGTGTCACTTGTTGGTGTCTGCACCTGCTCAACATTGCTGGGTGCAACTGATGGACTACTCCTACTGAAATGGTGTCACTTGTTGATGTCTGCACCTGCACTCAACATTGCTGGGTGCAACTGATGGACTGCTTCTGCTGAAATGATGTCACTTGTTGGTGTCTGCACCTGCTCTCAACATTGCTGGGTGCAACTGATGAACTGTTTCTACTGAAATGAAGTCACTTGTTGCTGTCTGCACCTACTCAACATTGCTGGGTGCAACTGATGAACTGTTTCTACTGAAATGAAGTCACTTGTTGCTGTCTGCACCTGCTCAACATTGCTGGGTGCAACTGATGAACTGTTTCTACTGAAATGAAGTCACTTGTTGCTGTCTGCACCTACTCAACATTGCTGGGTGCTTCTGATGAACTGCTTCTACTGAACTAATGTTACTTGTTGCTGGGTGTACCTGCTAAACTTTACTGGGTGCAACTGATGGACTGCTTCTACTGAAAAGATGTCACCTGTTAGTGTCTTTTTTGTATAAACTAATCATTGAAAGCATTTTATGTGAACATTTGTATAAACTGATTTTTTGTATATTGTGTAAACTATTATGTAAAGTCACATGTATGAAAAGAAGTTGTATTGCTTACTGTATTTCATATATTAGGTTAGTAAAAGGTCAGTGCAAAGCCAAAATTTTTAACTAATTATGTGATATTTAGGTATTAATATTATCTTTTATTTTTGTTTGTATTTTTCTGGACGAATTTGGTGGTATTTTCACCACCAATGCTGGCAAAAATACCATCAAATTCTGGCCTGTGGAGGAAGGGCATATGAAAGGTGGCTACACTGTGCCACTGCGCCAGAGAGTGCGCCAAAGAGTACTATTAAGCCGCCTCCACAGTGCGTGTTAAGAGTTCGTGGCAGTCAGTGCTACCAGAGAGCTCGTAGAGGACAGTGTGTATTAAGAGTTCGTACTGAGATGTACTAGTGGGCACTGCTTGTCGTGAAGTCGGAGTAAGATGTTGTAGTAAAGAGTGTTGTTCCTTGTCTTATGCAGTGATTTGATGGGAGAGATAGCAGATGTTATTGTAATGAGTGCATTTCGTCAATATATGAAGGTAAAATTTATTATGTTCCTTTATTAGTTGTGTATCTGAAATAATGTGTCACTACAGGTTCAGTCAACAAAGCATCTGGCTTGTGTTCTTGTATTAGAGTGTAATTGTGATTTTTTTGCGTAATTATAGTTTTTCTAAATTTCTTTTGTCACGTCAGTATAATTGGTATTTAAAAATTCTTGTCTTGTTGGAAAAGAACCGTGCCAGATGTGGACGTTGAGTCACACTCCCACATACAGAACAGTTACTCTTGTGCTTGTTGGCTTCGTAGATTTTTATAGTTGCTGGGGTCTTAATTAATTAACTGTGTTTACGAAAATTTTCTTACATTGTTCTTTGCAGTCAGATAGCGTAACAATTCTAGTCAGGGCCAACCGATTACGAGACTTACGTAATCGGACATACAGCTTAACTAAAAAATATTTTCAATCAATATATATTAATTAAGCCCCCATGCAACTCGTTGTGACATATTCTCAACTTTGTTTGATATTTAATAAGTATCGTCTGTGGCGGTTTCAGTATTCGCCGATACAGATTTTATCTTTAAAAAAATCGGTACATAATTCTATACAAGTATAAAAAATAACACATAATGCTTTCCCCTTATTACATAAATTTCACACAATCGTTGTCCACGCAATTACAATCATCCAGTTCAGTTATTCTTTTCACCTTTTTTTACCACATATAATATATGTTATGCTAAGAGACGTTACAAGCTATACGAGAAAGCAGCATCCTTTACGCACCCCATAAGAGACGAGTGGCCAGGATCCCACAGACGCCATCGTCCCGAAGGAAAGATGAACTGCATGTGGGGTGGACATAGTCCTCAAGGATGCATACTTGTGTTGATCCATTGTGGCCTCCAAAATGGCGATATCACCCAGGGAACGCCACGAAAATATTCTGCAGATCATAACGCCTGCAGAGTATTTCCTTTAGAAGTTTCACAACCTACGCGCCAACGGCTATATGTCCGAAGGAGTGTAACACTTGGTTCGTTTGAGGTCACATCTCGCCATTCAGTGCACGTCCAGTTGCAGTACTGACATGCAAGTTCCGGCCTTCCTCGCCGGTAAACAGCAGTCACATGGTTCAAATGGCTCTGAGCACTATGGAACTAAACATCTGAGGTCATCAGTCCCCTAGAACTTAGAACTATTTAAGGGGGGTAGAACGTCAAACGGGCCGACTTGGAGCAGGAGAGGCACCACATGACATTTTAATTTCCACTCTCTACACTTTTACAAGTAAATTCATAAAACTTCGTCAGCGTGGCCAGGAAGGATTCAGGATTCACGCTCGTAGCAGCTGAAATTCAAAAACATAACAAAATAGTTTTTTTACATGTGAAATTTCATCATTTTTTTCGCTTGCTGTTGGCTGCATTTGTTGCTATAGGTACAGTTTCCTTCATAAGTAAGAGAGACAGTTCGATGAATTTTGCACAGCATACAAACCATACTTACAGGTGTCTGAAACTCTAGAATCCATTTAATTTATGAGGAAATGAACGAGCTGTTACGTTTTAAACTTTATGTTTAGAAAAAATCAAATTTTGTAGTTAATTATCTCAATTTTTACCACACTTTTTAATATATTTCGAAAATTCTGGAGCTCCATACACCTGTAAGTATGGTTTGTATGCTGTGCAAAATACATCAAAGAATCTCTCTTACTTGTGAAGAAAAATGTACCTATAGCATCAAATGCAGCCAACACTAAATGAAAAAATGATGAAATTTCATATCTAAAAAGAAAATTATTTTGTTATGTTTTTGCACTTCCACCGCTATGAGTGTGAATCCTGAATCCTTCCTGGCCATGCTGACAAAGTTTTATGAATTTATTTGTAAAATATAGACAGTAGAAAATAAAATGTCCTGTGGTGCCTCTCCTGTTCCAAGTCGGCCCGTTTGACGTCTTACCCCCCTTCAACCGAACTAACCTAAGAACAACACACACATCCATGCCCGAGGCAGGATTCGAACCTGCGACCGTACCGGTCACGCGGTTCCAGACTGTAGCGCCTAGAACCGCTCGGCCACTCCGGCCGGCTAAACAGCAGTCAGAGTAGGTGCATGAACCAGGCGTCTGCTATAGAAGGCTATATGCAGCAACGATCCCTGAACTGTCGTCGAGAAGACACTGTTGGTAGCCCCCTGGTTCATCTGGACGGACGGTTGCTCAACCGTTGCATGTCTATTCGTCCGTACACATCTCCGCAGCCGTCGTTAACCGCTGCCATCTATGACTTGCAGTGCACCACAGTTGCCCCGGAACCAAATCTGGATGGCGCCAGTTTACCACGCACGGTATTCCCTAATGACGGCGACACGCGAACAGTTTATAGAGTAAGCCATTTCGGAAACGCTTGCACCCTTGGCACGAAAGGTAATGATCATGCGCTTTACGTCTTCAGATAAACTGCTCCGTTTCCGCATTACAACAAAGACTGCGCTGTTTTCCGCGTCCTCCCGACACACTTGATGTACCCTCCACATCCAGTGCCGTCACCTGCTGTCTGTGAGTAGTTATTACATGTTCATGTTGAACACAAGCAGTGGTTACATTAAAGTGACTGGACCGTATAGGTAATCTGAAATTAACCATTACCTGTTTCGTACTTTGGTTTAAGTCCATCGTCATCTACATGTTCGTGTAGTAGTGTGTTCGAAATTTCACTTAGGATTCATCTAATTATAACTGCATAAATGACTTTTCGTGCCATATGCTTTTCGCGTCTATTAGTTGAAAGGAATGGTCAGTGTCCTGATACACACATGCTCATAAATAAAGGATAATGCTGATACATGGTGAAAAAATGCTCTGGTGGACGGTTAGCGGGTTTAAATCACCTCAGGTTATGACCATGCGGTGCATCTGAACTGCGATCGTCGCACGATGGCGCTGGCAGCAGTCCACATACGCAGAGGTGTGTTTGTGCGTGTCAGAGTACGATGCAGCGAGTAAGAGTGCAGACGTTTTCAGACGTGCTAATGGTAATTGTGTGTTGATTCAAATGGTTCAAATCGCTCTGAGCACTATGGGACTTAACTTCTGTGGTCATCAGTCCCCTAGAACTTAGAACTACTTAAACCTAACTAACCTAAGGACATCACACACATCCATGCCCGAGGCAGGATTCGAACCTGCGACCGTAGCAGTCGCGCGGTTCCGGACGGAGCGCCTTAACCGCGAGACCACCGCGGCCGGCAATTGTGCGTTGAAAATGGCTCAAACAACACATATTGATGACGTTATGAGGGGTAGAATACAAGGGCTGGTCAAAAACAGCAGGTCATAGCACAGGCCCTCCGTGTGCCACAAAGTGTGATCTCAGTATTATGGCAACGAATCCAGCAGACAGGAAACGTGTCCAGTCACTACAGTACGAGACGTCCACAGTGTACAACACCACAAAGATACCGACATCTCACCATGAGTGCCCGCAGACGGCCACGGAGTATCGCAGGTAGCCTTGCTCGGGACCTTACCGCAGCTACTGGAAGACTCCACACACACAGTCTACAGACGACTGAACAGACGTGGTTTATTCGCCCGGAGACCTGCAAGGTCACAGAAGAGCCCGTAAAGCCTGGTGTTAAGAACACAGTACATAGTCATTGGAACAGCGGTCACAGGTTATGTTCACGGACGTGTTCAGGTACAGTCTGAACAGTGATTCTCGCCGCGTTTTCATCTGGCGTGAACCAGGAACCAGACACCAACCCCTTAATGCCCTTGAAAGGGACCTGTATGGAGGTCGTGGTTTGATGGTATGGGGTGGGATTATGATTGGTGCACGTACACCACTGCATGTCTTTGACATAGGAACTGCAAAAGGTCAGGTGTATCGAGACGTCATTTTGCACCAGTATGTTCGCCTTTTCAGGGGTGCAGTGGGTCCCACCTTCCTCCTGATGGATATTTAACGTACGGCTCCACCGAGCTGCAGTCGTGGAGGAGCACCGTGAAACAGAAGATATCAGGCGAATGGAGTGGCCTGCCTGTTGTCCAGACCCAAACCCCATCGAGCACGTCTGGGATGCTCTCGGTCAACGTATCGCTGCACGTCTTCACAACCCTGGACACTTCAGGAGCTCCGACAGGCACTGATGCAAGAATGGGAAGCTGTACCCCAGAGGCCGCTCGACCACCTGATCCAGAGTATGGCAACCCGTTGTGCAGCCTGTGTACATGTGCATGGTGATTATGTCCCATATTGACGTCGGGCTACATGTGCAGGCACCAGTGGCGTTTTGTAGCACATGTGTTTCGGGACGGTTTTCTCAACTTATCACCAATACCGTGGACTTACAGATCTCTGTCGTGTGGGTTCCTTTTGTGCCTATGCCATTAGCGCCAGTTTTGTGTAGTGCAACATTGTGTGGTACCACATTCTGCAGTTATCCTTAATTTAATGAACACTCATTTTTTCATCTTATATTTTGGATCCTGTTGCAAAACGTTCGTGCCTACTATAGACTGTGTGTTTGTTATCTGATTATGTGTGTGTGTGTGTGTGTGTGTGTGTGTGTGTGTGTGTGTGTGCGTGTGCGTGTGCGTATGTATGTCTATGATTTGATATTCGTTTTACTACGGTTCGATGTGTGTATACAAAACATGTTTTTAATCCTGAGAGATAGAGATAGAGAGAAGAGAGAGAGGGGGCGGGTCAGTGTGTGTGTGTGTGTGTGTGTGTGTGTGTGTGTGTTTTATAGCACCGCTCCTTAAAAATAGGAATATAAAATCTAGTAATCGATATTCAGTGACAATGAAAGCGCTATATGAGCGCTCTTAGGATTGTAATAACCATGATCTTTGTTTCGTAGTACATAAGAAAATAATTTTTGTTTCTTTGTGCTCTGCTTCTCTTTCGTCTTCTTGGTTCTGACGTCCTAGCTGACGGTCGCATATAGATCACGGTCTGTAATTAATTTAACTATATTTAGTGTTATTATAATTTTGTTAAATATATATGTCAGTATCCAATGTAACCTGTGTTTTTGTTAGTAGCAAGAAACTCTCTTCCCTACCCTTCATTTAATTATGTAACCATTAAATGTTACCCTGGTCATTTTGTGTTAGTGCATTGTTGAAGCGATGCCATTGGTGTTAAAATGACAAAAACTTTCTTAACAGTCATTTAATTCTGAAAGTATTCAAAGGATTTAATCTCTATATCTCAATAAATAGAAAACGGCGTCTTATAATATTTTCCATTTCCTTTTAGGCCAGGGGTACAATTTTATTAAAAACAATTATTTCAATTGTATACGCTGCCATTTCACATAGGCTGCTATACTGGAGCATCAAACCTCACAGAGAAAAATAAATAATTATTTGAGTATTGCGTTTAATTTGCTTATAGTGTAACATTAAAGAAAGATTTTTTTTTTATATCCGTCGTAAGATGGATGTCATCACGTTTGCATATGTATGGTATTTCTATAGATAGCACCCTGAGAAAAATTTGCCGTGGCTTTTAAGGAACATAAAAGAGATTTCTTAACGAAACATTTCATTCCAAATTTAACAGAATAATTTACTTCATTCACTTTTCAAAAAGTTACGCGATAGTGTGTGTGTGTGTGTGTGTGTGTGTGTGTGGTGTGTGTGTGTGTGTGTGTGTGTGTGTGTGTGTGTGTGTGTGTGAATGAGTGAGTGAGTGGTGAGAGAGAGACAGAATTTGTATATGTTTTAATATGGTTACGTGTATAAATGGATTTTTTTCACACAGGTGTTTGGCAGAAGTTTCAGAGAACTACTTACCACGTCCCTTCGCAGAAATAGAACACTAGCTGTCCTTCCTCTGCCAGTCCCATGTGTTTAACATCCCATGCTGAGAACAGTGATATATCGGACAGAAAAACAGTGGAACAGTTGACACGACCATCCATAGACATACAATTTGATTAGTAGCCACTTGTGAGAAAATATGGAAATATGGAACTAATATGGGATCCACAGCCTATAACACTATATCTCTTATTGCTTTGTGTGGTCAAAGAGTCAGTTCTATTTCACAAGAACGATATTTTCTGCATCCGCGCCAGTTGTGTGCCAATAAATCATTTTCCACAATGTGTTTCACAATGTTCGAACACAACTCGTTGTTGTTTTGATCTTCAGTCCGAAGAAAGGTTTCATGCTGCTCTCCATGATGGTGTAACGTGTGCAGGACCCTTCATCTCCGAATAGCTACTACGACCTACATCCCTCTGAATCTCCTTACTGTATTCATCTCTTGGTCTCTCTCACGATTTTTACCCCCTACACATCCTTCCAGTACTAAACTGGTGATCCCTTGATGACTGAGAATATGTCCTGTCAACCGATCCGTTCTTCTAGTAAAGTGGTGCCACAAATTTCTTTTCTCCCAAATTCTATTCAGTATCTCCTGATTAGTCACGTGATCAATCCATCTAATTTTCAGCATTCTTCTGTAGCGCCACATTTCAAAAACTTCTTATTTACTTCTTGTGTAAAGTGTCTATCGTCCACGTTACCTTCCATACACGGCCACACTCTGTACAAATATTTTTAAGAAACACTTTCTAGAGCACACTTTCCAAGATCCTGCTATAAACCGAAGTCAACCGTACGGTTCTATAACTGAGTGGATTTACTTCTGTTTCCTTTCTCGTTCAGTGACGTGATTCCTTTCTTAAATTTCTTTTGACTTGAGGCCCATACAGACAATTGTTGTAAGTTGTGTAACTTACTATAGGTACTTACCTTTCGACGAGGTAGCGGTTGTATATAATTGCTAAAACTGAGACTATTCGACCTGCGTATGTTATTGAGCGTGGATCTCTAGGTACATGGAGACACACCGTTGTATAATGATTAGAGACTGCTCAAATTTTAGTGTGTTAATTTTGACGGCAGTCCAGATAGCCAGGTTGGCTCACGGACAACCAGTAAACAATTCTGTTGCCGGGACACTCCGCAACTATAAGGTGAGTCCTGATTGCTGTGGACCACAGAAGCTGGTGATCTGCTCATCACAAAAGCCAACTGGACACCATGGAAAACTCGAGCAATCACGATACTTTGTTCACAAGCTAAATATAATTACAGTGATGAGGAGAGCAGAGAGAGAGGCTAGGAGGGGGAAGCACATTTGGTTCCAAGGAACGGAAAGCCTGTGGCCACTCTAGCTGTTCGTCCTCCTCCTCCTCCTCCTCTGCACTGCTTCGGCAGCAAAAAGCGACCGCCGGCCGGATTGTTTTAAATTATCCTGCTGGGGATTTGCGACGGTTTTTGTGTGCTGGCGCGTTTCCGGAAGATCGCCCGCCCAGCCCCGCCGCGGATCGTAAGCCGGGAAAGTGGCGAGGCGGAGGCGGCGGGGGCGGCCGACTGCGGGGGCGGCGCGTGCTGCGGTCTGCCGGCTTATCGATATTCCCGGCTAAAGAAGGGCGCGCCGTGCAGATGCCTGGCTGCCTCCTAACGAGCCGGCGGGACTCTCCTCGGCCGCTGCAGAAGAGCGCTCGCCGCCACCGCTGCTCAGCCGAGGGGAAGGCGGCGCGTTCCGCAGGGCACTGTGTCAGGACCTTAGGTACATACACAGGCCGATTCACCTGCCCCTGCCTATGCGTTTTATGCAACCCGCAACGCCTTCAAAAACCACGCTCGGGAATTTTGTATTCTCTGTTCGCAAACCATTAGTCCTACGCAAACTGGGAACTTTTTGTAGAAAATGTAATGTAGCTAAATTTTGTACTGGGAAATTTTTTTCTTTGGAATCCACGGTTTTCGAGTCCTTCAAGAAAAACGCGTTGGAAGCCCACTTATGTATATTGTTTTCTGAATAATTAGAAAATTACTGCCTCTGGCGAAAATTTACTCCAGCACAAAATTTACAGAATTTAACTGTATTAAATTTCTTCCAAAAGGTTCTGTTCATTTTTTTCTGTAGCATTAATAGTTTCCAGTGAGAATATGTAAATCTTGCACATGGTATTTGGACACATTGTGGGCTGAATAAAACCTATGGATGGGAGCAGCCTAATCACTCAGCACATAGCCGCTTGGAATGGCCGAGCGGTTTAAGGTGCCATGTCAAGGACTGCGCAGACCCTCCCGCAGGATGTACGAGTCCTCCCTATGGCGTAGGTGTGAGTGTTGTTATTAACGTAAGTTAGTTTAAGATAGACTGAGTAGTGTGTGAGTCTAGGGAGCGATGACCTCAGCAGTTTGATCCCTTAGAAATTCACACACATTTAAACATTTTTGAACTCAGCACATAAGTACATGAACAGAAGTGGAAAAGCTTATAACCTGAAGCGTTTGATATTTATCGAACCATTTGAGGAGGGTCATTGCATAACGAGTAATAAATTATTTGACTTCCATTCCAGACCACCTCCATAGGCAAATGGTCAGTCTTGGTGAGTAAGTTGTGTGTGTTCGTTAGTCTTGAGTGTTGGTGCCAGTGCAAGAGAATAGTAGGAAACAGTATGTTCGAAGCAAACCAAGAGAAAGTAGCATGGTGGAAAAGCACCAAGAAAGCAGTTGACGACAAAAACACATCATAAAAGTGCACCTTCAACTGGAGGCATGAAGAATACTTGTCGTCACGGGCCTGAACTGTGGCACTGCAAGAAATCAAACGCCATCAGAAGCCAAATGGCTTGCTCATCTGCAAGTTACCATTCCAGCGTTTGCTGAGGTAAATACCACAGAATATCCAGATGGTCCTGTGCTTTCAGATTGCTGAAATTGGACCTCTTCAGGAAGCAAATAAAGCCTACCTGAGCCTCGCGGCGTAGCCACGCGGTCTAGCTCGCCTTGTCACGGTCCGCTCGTCTTGAGTATCGGTGCCAGTGCTAGAGAATAGGACAAAACAGTATGTTCGAAGCAAACCAAGAGAAAGTCGCATTGTGGAAAAGAGCCAAGAAAGCAGTTGACGGCAAAAGTAGCTCATAAAAGAGCACCTTCAACTGGAGGCATGAAGAACACTTGCCGTCACAGGCCAGAACTGTGTCATTGCGAGAAATCAAACGCTATCAGAAGCCAAATGAGTTGCTCATCTGCAAGTTACCATTCCAGCGTTTGCTGAGATAAATACCACAGGATATCTAGATGGGCCTCTGCTTTGAGAGTGCTGAAATTGGACCTCTTCAGGAAGCAAATAAAGCCTTGTCACGGTCCGCGCGGCTTCCCCAGTCGGAGGTTCGAGTCCTCACTCGGGCATTGGTATGTGTGTCGTCCTTAGCGTAAGTTAGTTTAATTATTGTGTAAGCGTAGGGACTTATGACCTCAGCAGTTTGGTCCCATAGAACCTTACCACAAATTTCCAAAAAGCCTTCCGGGTGGTTCTCTTTGGAGATACAAGCCTTTGTGCCACCCATGCAAAACTAGTGTCCATTATGACTGAAGATATTCAGCTTAGTTGGCGCATCACTAATGAACGTGCCAACATTCCAAGCCTGGAAAATTACATTACGAGCTCGTTCTGACTGTCCTAATGCTGAACGTAAACTCTTATAAGGCTGCAACGTTTGAAGACACTTTACTATGCAATTCACAGAGCTTTAGTAGCTGAAGTTAACGTACTGCTGCAAATAAAGAAACCTCTATTTTTGTGCCCACTGAGGGTGTTTTGCAGAATTGTTGTTAAACTATAATTTGTGTGCAGTTTTGATTAAGTGACACTGTGAAGTTTATGGTCTAAACAGTGAATTACATACTAGACATTAGAATTAAGGCATTTATCTTCCATTTATTATGGCCTCGTGGTGTTCTAACTACACGTAGTCGAGGAGTTGGTCTGAGCTCGAGTATATGCATCTGTATTTTGAATCCTTATGATCTTTTCACATTCGTCTTTTCCTCCAAAATAGTACGTGGTTTAAATGTTGACAGGTTTGCTAATTTTTCAGTAGTTTGAAGTAAAGCATTAGTACATAATGCAGAAAAAAATTGTTAATGTCGCTGCCGTCGGTGCAAAAGGACACTGCTTCGATTTTCGGTTCCTTGTCGGATTTTTCTAAGGCAAGGAGGTCTGGAAGGGATTCAACTCAGTCATGTGGGGACAAATAATTAGCTGCTCGAATAAAGAAGCAGCAGTATCATCAAGATTAATCTACTGGCCTTAATGGCAGGTTGCTTGAAAATATTCTGATCACAGTCGCAAGGTCACAGATCGCTTCTCATACTACCTCGTAGGCAGCAGACGGACAGTTGGAACACGCCTAGGCCTGATGCGGCGAGTGGTGTTTACGAATACGTTACTTCCATTCCAGCCGGAAATGATATCCACCATCAACATTTATACGACGTGTGATCCCCTGGGACACGAATATTCCATATGTTGTGGCGAGGAGCCAAATTTCTCACTGTACCTAAAACATCCTGTATACACTCAAGTTTAGAAAAAAAACCGGAACACCTTGGACGATTGTAAATAGGGCTTTCATATTCACAGTACATGTACATTAGATTATTCTGTAGAAATTATTAGTATTTCAGTCACCTCGGTTCTGCATGTGTCCTGTTTCCTAGGAGGCACAGGGTCCGCCACTGTGTAGGGAAGCAGCCTACTCACGCTGTAGTAAATTCACATCAGTCTTTCCATTGTGTGCCAGCCAGTCTGCTGTAACTAGCTCTGACGTCATAAATGTTGCGCAATACTTTAAAAATCAAGCAAATAACCTAAAACATTTCTAGCATGTCAGGAGTAATACTAAAGTAATGTGTGTTGAATATCAGTTCGATAACTTTAACCATTTTCGAAATTTTGACGTTTTTCTGTAAAAATCATTGGCGCAACAGAAAAGAGCTAGAGAATTCAAAATTGATAATTAGATTCCTTTTTCATAATTATTTAATAGAAACAGTATTCTGGATCTCACAATTTAAGATTATAGTTGAAATTCAATATTTTCTGGTTTTTGTCTTAAAAATTAAGGAAGCAAGATAGATTAAGTAGGCTAATAAATAAGGCTAGGATGTTTATATTTAAGTAGAATGGAGATCCGCTATCACCATAAGGATGTGAGAAGTTTCATTTGAATACCTATAAAACTATAGCGATAGCGTATCTCCAAAGGGCCAGTTCAGAGCTCGTCTACTGCGTCCAGTGTAATTAAATTAATTCTCTCGCCCAAAATATTGAGCTTAGCCACGTCAATCTTTTATTACGATTACTTACCTGTGTGTTGAATGCACATTTAAATTGAGAGCTTCATCGGCCATCAGCAAAAGAAGCAATGATTTATTTAATAACTTAATGTGGTGCATTACTAGCCCAGCGGCTAGTCAGGAGAGTTGTCCGCACCGCGGCTTTATATATAAGAACGCTGCGCGAGAGAAAAAGGCCCCAGTTCTCTCCAGACGCTGAATAGCACGCTATCTGTGTCGGGAATCGCGTCGCGTCGGTATCATTGCTACAAACAGCCTCGGATGCCGTATTAAGTTACTCGGGATAAGCGTAATCATGAAATCATTTTCGAGTGAAGTGTTAATTCTGGGACGACTTTAATTATCGATCTTCAGTTTGCGTATTGTCCTATTTTCACGTGCCGCCGCGGGACAAACATTCTACCATTATTTAGCGTGGCGTTTGATGAACCTAATCATCAAATTATGGGGAGCATTCATTTAAACATTTAATTTGGGCATTTATAGTTGCATCAGCGCATTAGACTCTGAACTGCTCTGTTAGTTAGATTGTGTGGATTCTTTTGTTTTCATCTGTGACTTTCAGAATACAGAACGTTTTTTTCACGACCGTTTTTGATTATAAATCCCAGACAATCTCGTAATTCATCAGAGCTATAAGCTGTAACTATAACTGTATTCTCAGATGAAGTGGGCACTAGGAATTCTAATTACAGGCTTCACGTTTTGCTAATCACTTTCAGGTTGCCAATATTGTAGTTAGAGAGCCAGTGTTGAGAACAGCGAAAGACAGCATAAATAACATTCTAAATTATAGGAACTGGTTTAACATTCTACAAACCTAACATTTATATAAACAACATAAAATTGACAAAATTCCACCCGCCGCCCCACATATGGTGCATCGGCCGGGAAGTGTTTCAACATTCAAATATATATACAACAGTAAATTTTCTAACCGCCGCCCCACAACTGGTCCTGATAATTTGTTTCATGCGTGATGGCGTCGACTCCTACAATTCGCCAATGGAGTCCTGTGGCACAGCCTACCATGCTTCGTTCACCTGGATCCAGCGTTCAGCTGGGGTGTTTGGCATTGGGCCACAGCCCTGCACGTGTCGTTCCACCATATTCCACATATATTCGACTGAGGACAAGTGTGGTGATCCGGCTGGCCAGGGCAAAACGCTGACATCCTGTGACACCAATAAGGCACGTGTTAGTGCAACAACATGTGGTCGTGCATTGTCTTTCTGAATATGGCGTCTGGGGTAGTGTGCAAAGTGAAGTCCTCGACCGGGGAAAAGTTGGAACTCTGTGGGGGATGATCGGTGACAGTGACCCCGAGGCGCCGGATTGTTGCAGATGTCGCCGCGCTCGTGTACGGTCCGACACTGCCTTGCTGAAAGAGAGAGTGTTCCTTGTTGGGACGAAATTTTCGAATTCAAAACTCGATTAGAGCACGCTTTTTCTAGCGCACCGAAGTAGTCGCGTTACACATCACAGTCTTACACGCTAGAATTCGGAACCCGCTAGCGGCAGAGGGAGAAAATATGTAGACATGAAGAATATGAAGCTGGAGAATGTCAATGACATTTGTTTTATTTAAAAGCTTTGTTTCGGAGGCATTACCCTATACGCACGCCCTTTTTGCCACTTTTTCATGTAATGGTTTGCATTACATATATTACCTGGCCTGTCCCCTGTGATATTCCATTTCGTACTGTGTTCATTTCTCAGTTGTAATATCCTTCGATAGCACCACAAAGCTTCGTTTCATGTTCCAGTCTTCCCACTGCTCGCATTAAACTGCAGTAAAATGCTGTGAAACAGACGTTGAAGTTCAGGGCAGATGTTGAAGCTCAGAAACTTCTTCATCTACACCACAAGAATTTAATGCCAATAACGTCTTAAGAAATCTTACTTCAACCATGTCAACCTGCCTCTGACACATCATTTGATTTACCTTTCGGGTGTAATTGTGCTTCCGGAATGTCAGAATGCTTTCGAAACCCTTGTTGTGACATTTGGTATGTTGCTATTGTCCTCTTTGTTGCAGTTCGTCACGGTCTTCCACACTTACATTTTCTGTACTACGTTCTTTCCATCAGAATGGCTATGAACCTTAACATTGTTATTTTTCCCCACACTTTCCTTACTGCTCTAAAAGTTTCTTTCACTTTGTCAACAGCTTTTATGCTACACTAGTTAAAACAATGGTACTAAACTAATAATAAAGTGCCACCCCGCCCCTAATCGTTCATCGTGTGATCTTTTCTTCCTATTGACAACACACAAGGTTTGGAGGTCCATCTCATTGCACTTTTCCATACTTTGTTTTCATTCTAGGTTGTATTTAATAACATTGTTCGAATCCTGTAATTTGTTCACTAAGATCGAATTTTTCTGCTTCCGGAAGCACTGTACACTTAGACACAGCGTGGTCAACAACGCTTCGAATTTTCCATGTCGCATCATATTATCGCTCTAGTTTGCCACTGTTTTCGGATTATAAGGAAAGTGTATATTATATTTTATTTGTTCAAAGTGACCCATACTCAATCTGTCAGCTCCAACGGGAACTTGAGTTTCAGGATTTCATCAAACTGAAGCAGAAGGTAATCGAATAATAGACATAAAGAATACGATTCCTAACCAAATTACCGAGCGAGGTGGCATAGTGGTTAGCACACTGGACTCGCATTGGGGAGGACGACGGTTCAATCCCGTCTCCGGCCATCCTGATTTAGGTTTTCCGTGATTTCCCTAAATCGCTTCAGGCAAATGCCGGGATGGTCCCTTTGAAAGGGCACGGCCGATTTCCTTTCCCATCCTTCCCGCACCCGAGCTTGCACTCCGTCTCTAATGACCTCGTTGTCGACGGGACGTTAAACACTAATCTCCTCCTCCTCCTCCTCTCCTAACTAAAATTCTGTGTATCAAATTACAGCGCCTTCGATGAATGGTTTTATGTGTACATAGTGTACGGCCTTAAGTCCAGGTATTTCTGTCGGTGACTGAGGACTGGGTACTGAACAACATTACATCAGCATCCACGTCGTTTGCAGACTAATAATTATATCTATTACTAGTAGTTCGTTTTTAATCTGGTTAGTACTTCCAAGTATAGGTGGCAAGAGCAAGCCATTAACGTTTGTATTCTCCAGAGCAGCAGGTTAGGTGTTGAAGTGTGGGCGCGTGTACGCGAAACTTTTAATCTGTACTGACAGGTATAGCCTCCATAGTAGTGCACTTATCACTATGCAGAAAACATCAGTTCGTAAAGTTTGTGACGTCTTTGAGGGAAGGCTGTCTGAAGCAGAGATAAAGCAACCAAGACACTGATGTTTTGAGATATTAAAGCGCCACATACAAAAATATCTGCTCTTATATCCGTTGACACATCATCAGTGGCCTGCCGTTGTGGCCGAGCGGTTCTAGGCGCTTCAGTTCGGAACCGCGCGACTGCTACGGTCGCAGGTTCGAGTTCTACCTCGGGCATGGATGTGTGTGATGTCCTTAGGTTAGTTAGGATTAAGTGGTTCTAAGTTCTAGGGGGACTGATGACCTCAGATGTTAAGTGCCATAGTGCTCAGAGCCATTTGAACCATTTGAACATCATCAGTCTCCGAAATAACTATATTGGAAATTCCAAGAACCATATCGGGTCCATCCCTTTCACCCTATACGCCATCTCCAAATACTTCTTCGCTGTCAGTGCCTTCTATTTTCGAATTGTCCGTAATCTTCAGCAGCATTCATAACTAGCGCAGAGCGTCGACGCCTTCCCTCCCCGCCTCCACTCCAAACTAGCACAAAGCAGGAATTAGCGCCATGTGTACTAAATAAAAAGTAATGGACAACATTGTACCAAAGCTACCCGTAATGGCTAAGTTTATATTCACAGCAGAAAGTTCACAGCTTAGTTATACTGCAACAAACCAATAAAATCGATTAATTATTTTACGTTCGGTTCCAGACACATGGAAGTATAATCTGTGCTTCCATTAGGCATCATTGTACACACCTTATAAATTCCTTAGATGCGATCTAAGTGGCAGATATTATTCACCCTCAAAGTTGATCCCAGGTGTGATCGAGTACAGCTTACTTTCATCAATGATTATCGATATTCGAAAATAGGGGAAAGATATATGGGAAAGGGTAGAGAAATCTTTGCTGTTTTTATAGATTTAGAAACGGCTTTTGACAGAGTTCAATGGAACAAGCTGATGGATATCATGAAGAGGAAAGGAGTAGATTGGAAAGAGACACGACTGATACAGAGCTACATTCACACCAGAAAGTAAGGATAAGGATTGGAAATGAAATGTCAGAAGGAAGCAGCATTGGACGAGGTGATAGCCAAGGTTGTTGCCTTTCCCCACTGTTGTTTAACGTATACCTTGAAGAGATTATTGCGAAACGTTTAGATGGGAAAAGAGGAATATGTATTGGTGGAAAGAGAATAGAATGTATAAGATTTGCTGATGACATGGTATTAGTGGCAGAAAGTGAGCGGACAGTGAATAACATGCTCAAAGATCTGAATGAAGCTTGTGTGGAATATGGGATACAAATAAACACAGCAAAAACAAAGAGTATGGTCATCAGTACAGGACACAGACGTCCAATATTAAAATACGACAATCTACCATTAGCCAAGTAAGTGAATTTAAATATCTCGGAAGCACAATAACTGAAGACTTGAGATGTCACCAGGAGGTGAAAGCTCGAATTGCCATAGCGAAGGAGGCATTTAACAGAAATAGGAGACTCTTATGTGGCAAATTAGATAGGCAAATTAGATAAAGGACTAAGGAAAAGGCTTGGCAAATGTTTTGTCTGGAGTGTGGCACTATATGGGGCAGAAACATGGACACTGAGACGAGAGGATGAAAGAAGGTTAGAAGCATTTGAGATGTGAATGTGGAGGAGAATGGAGAGAATAAGCTGGATGGAAAGATGTTTGCTGAAGGTTGCAAGAGAAAGGAAAAAGAACTGGTTGGGACATTCATTGAGATGGGAGTGCTTGCTAGTAGATGCCTTGGAGGGTTTGGTTTGTGGGAGAAGACTGAGAGGAAGAAGGAGATACAAGGTGATAGACGACATAAAGGGAAGAGGAAATTATGCAGACCTGAAGGGGATGGCAGAAGACCGGACAGCCTGGAGAACTACCATGTGAAAACCTGCCTTTAGGCAGAACACTGATGATGATGATGAAAGTTTCTCCCAACACCACGCCACTGAACACAGTTCATTATCACGTAGCGAGACTGTGTGACCCGCCACACGTCAGCACCGTGACGACCGGTTTACTAGTCGTTATAGCTAAATCTGCGGTTTGTTTCCAGATGACGTCGCTATGCAACAGAGGACTATACTGATATTTCAGGTACGGCGCGATGGCTACAGCACCTCTGTGGGGGCAGAGTAGCGTCTAGGCAGCCAGTACAGGCGGCTGTGGAGAAGACGAGGCTGCCGGGTGGGGGCGGCGGCTCGAGAGCTGCTGCAATCGGCGTGGCGGGCCGCCTCTCGACCGCCCCCAACAGCCCTCAAGAGCCGCCGGGCCGGGGGCGGAGGAGCAGCCGAAAGAAACACTGGCCATCGTAATGACTGAAAGTTCGCTAATAGAGTTTTGTTTGAGAGCCACCTCTCGACGGCCGGCAAACTGATGTATTCGCCGCAGCCGCAGCTGCAGCCGTCCCGCGCCGTGTTGTGTTAATTGTTCGCCGCCCCCAAAGTCATTGAGAAAGTTGGCAGGCCTGCGGGGCGTCCGCGGCCGCCTCGGGGCAGGTGAGGTCTCGGCCATCGTAATCAGCGGTCGCGCCGCCTACTGCAGTACGGTGGGCGCGCCAACGTGTGCGTTAATTGTGCTCGCCTGGCGTTGCTCTGTTGGAAATGTCTTCTCGTGTGTGTGTGTGTGTGTGTGTGTGTGTGTGTGTGTGTGTGTGTGTGTGTGCGTGTGCATGTAGCCTTGCTCGTGGACGAACTAGCTTAAGCTTGCCGAGCTAGCAAATAGAGTATTTGCTTGTCTTGCAAGATGAAAGGGAACGGGTGAATCTCTAAAACAACGTCTGCTCGTAGATATGTGTAGTCACGTAGTCTGACGAAAAATACAATCGAAAATTATCTAATTCCTCAAATCACAGTTCCAGACGTACAGAGTGTAACAAAACAGGTGGTTAAACGCTCATAGCACAATCGTCACGCACAGAAGAAGAAAATACATTCTGTAGGTATTAGATTATATTATAGCAGTCGTGTCCGTGTTTTCTGCTGAGATGATTCTTTGGTTTTTGGAAAGAAGAAACACATTTTGTTCAATTGTTCCATAACAAAATAAGGCAATGTCAATACGTTATATAAACGTAATGCTCTCGCACTCAGTAATCAATAACAAACAAACCAATAAGTCTCCGGTCTTCTTTACACTGTTCTCGCCCTACCACCTCAAGCCCTTAAAAAATCGTCCACGGCTCCATATTTGGGAATAGTTTCTCTGAGCGTGCCATAAATTACGGATGCCGGCTATCGCTGAAACAACCGTTTTTCGGTTGACTGTTTGTTTTTCCACGTCAGTTTACTCTTGTTAAAACCGCTCAGAATAACCTGTTTCTGAAATAACCGATTTTTTGTTTTTCGTTCATATTATTTCCTGCAGTAAACATAGAATTCGACAAAGACTGAAAACGTTTGACTCTCTCACATTCAAGATACATAGAATCAAAAAATTAAATTAAATAGGCAAGATATTAGGATACATCCCAAACTTCCGATCGAGATACTGAGGCCTAGGTATTTGCCAAGTTATTGACTTGCATGCGAAAACGACGCAGTAACATCGTCCTTGGTTCTTGCCATTTACGTCGCTTATAAATGTAACCTGCGGATTTTACTGACGTATTTTGTAAGAAATCTTGAAACTTCTTCATAGTGGTAGATATCGGATGTTGACATTCTATGAGGCTCTCGTTGTGAAGCAACTAAGGTCGTCTTCATACTGTATCGCCTTCATATTGTCTTGCAGAACTGAATGTAAATTTACGGTGTATAGATCAAAAAAACCGTCCATAATGTCGAACCTTTCGGCAAACCTTTACTCGTGTATCGAGAGCCTATGTAGCTCTCATCTTGACTTATGATTAATGCTCTGTTAGTCCGTAAATGATATAGACTGCTGATAAAGATACTTGGCAAGCATAGGTGCTTTAGCTGTTGCTATAATCGTGGGAGCAGGATGCTTTCATAGGCTTTGGTGAGGTTGGTATTAACATCCTGTAAATACTTTTGTCAATAAATTAAATATGGATATCTCTAACTACAGTGACGAGGACAACAGAGGTGCTCCGACCTTTTTTTAAAGATTATGTTGCCCCTTTAGGCGACTATTCTAATTATCTGCACTTTATTCCTGTCTGTGTTTAATCCTGCATTCTAAAGTTTTGGAAAATCGTAGCAGTAGTGTTATGGGTCTATATGATGTGGCTGCTGCCAGTGCCTTCCTACTCTTGCAAATACAAACAATGCATTCCGTTTTCAGCTCTGGGATATCAATAGGAGTGAGCTATACTGCATGGCCGCGCGGGATTAGCCGAGCGGCCTAAGGCGCTCCAGTCATAGACTGTGCGGCTGGTCACGTAGGAGGTTCGAGTCCTCCCTTGGGCATGGGTGTGTGTGTTTGTCCTTAGGATACTTTAGGTTAAGAAGTGTGTAAGCTTAGGGAATGATGACCTTAGCAGATAAGTCCCATAAGTTTTCACACACATTTGAACATTTTTTATTTTGTACGAAATGTTTTGATTATAGTTGTTTTCCCCAATTCCAGAAATTGCCTAATCACGGTGTACGATATGTTTTCCGGTCCTGGAGTGGTATTCGTATCCCGTATCAGCGCCCTGTGGATATTATTTTCACAAAATAGCTCATTGAGACTATAATATAGCTCATTCTCCGATTGAACATCCGGCATGACAGAACGTAAAATTGCACTCAGAATCTATGTCGTCCGCAGCTCGTGGTCTAATGGCTAGTGTTGCCGCCTCTGGATCACGGGGTCCCAGGTTCGATTCCTGGCCGGGCTGGGGATTTCTCTGCAAAGGGACTGGGTGTTTGTGTAGTCCTCATAATTAATTTCGTAAAAGTGGCTAGACTGGACTGTGCAAAGATTGGGACTTCGTGCAGGTGCTGCTGGCCGCACAAACGAAACATCAACATCAGAATACATGTCAGGTGCTCGGAGAATGCGTTAGACCTATCTCGTTCCAGACTGAGTGGCTTTGTTGAGACTACCGCAGTGTTTATTCTAGATGACCATTTTTTTCATTTGAATAAATACTTCAATGTCATTTGTACACATTTGAACTGCATATGACGTTTGGTTGTAGAGTGTAGCGTACAAACCCTCAGTGCTTCCCGTCTTCCTACAAGAACGATGTGACACGCTTCATCTCGCTTCATCCCTAGCTGGATGATGCCCACTTAGATCTTCTTTGGGTTCTCACTAGTCAAATCACCCAATTCTTCACGAGTTGCACTCTTGCCCGGTATTCGGTATACTGATAAAAAGTTTATAATACCTCTCTAAATCTTTAAATTCACTCACACTGCATCCACAGTCCCTGTCTAAAGAGCTAAATTCAGAAGCGTGTATTCATGTCTATGCTTCATCAAGACAGCTACACCTCTACAGTCACTCTAGCGTTCTCTTCGCAGTAGCTAGTAGTCCAGAATCGAAATATATTGATTCAGATGTAAAGAAGTCACTGCAAGAAGGCAGTCTGGAATTTTTTCTGAAGAATCGAAGCAAACACTCCGCATTCGTTCTCACTAATCGCACATTCAACTGTAACATTTAACAGCTTCAGCCATTAAGGATAGCGGAAGAAGTTGGTGTACCTGTCTCAACTGTAAACGCCGTAAGCTGTAGCATCGGGATAACTGGCCGATGCACGTGTTTCAACGTTTCAACGCACAGTTAAATGCAAATCTTCTAGCAGGACAGCGACACTGTTGTCTAATAAAACACTGTAATTCGTCTTTTGAGGCAGCATTGAGCACATCAGACCCAGGCAATCAGTCATTAACAAATTCGACATAGACAGGAGTCATAACCTAATAATCTTCTTTCTGTCTGCCAGACAGCATTATAAACAATCGAAATTCAGCTTGACTTCCGCCGAATACCAAGCGGACACCTTTATACTGTAACAATCACGAGTGTTACATTCCACAACATTAACTCACAAGCACATGCTATACATTGATTTGTACATAATTTACTTAATCCTGCATTTATGTACACTGAAGCACCAAAGATACTGGTATAGGCATGCGTATTCAAATACAAAGATATGAAAACAGACAGAATACGGGGCTTCTGTCGGCAACGTCTGTATGCGACAACAAGCGTCTGGCGCAGCTGTTAGATCCGTAGCAGGATTTAAGTGAGTTTGAACGTGATGTCATAGTCAGCGCACGGACTATGGGACACAGCATCTCCGAGATAGAGATGAAGTGGGGATTTTCCCGTACGACCATGTCTCGAGTGTACCGTGAGTAACAGGAATCCGGAAGAACATCAAATCTCCGGCATCGCTGCGGCCGGGAAAAGATCCCGCAAGAACGGGACCAACGGCGGCTGAAGAGAATCGTTCAAAGTGACAGAAGTGCAGCCCTTCCGCAAATTGCTGCAGATTTTAGTGCTGGGCCACCAACAACTGTCAGCGTGCGAACTATTCAACGAAACATCATCGACATGGGCTTTTGGAGCCGAAGGCCCACTCGTTTACCCTTGATGATTGCACTGCACAATGCTTTACGCCTCGCCTCGGCCCGCCGACATTGGGCTGTTAATGACTGGAAACACGTTGGCTGGTCGGACAATTCCCGTTTCAAATTGTATCGAGTGGATGGCCATGTTCGGGTATGGAGACAGCCTCATGAATCCATGGACCCTGCATGTCGGCAGGGGACTGTTCAAGATGTTGGAAGGTCTGTAATACTGTGGGGCGCGTGCAGTTGGAGTGATATGGAATCGCTGACATGTCTAGATGCGACTCTGACAGGTGACACGTACGTAAGCATCCTGTCGGATCACCTGCACCCACTCATGTCCAGTGTGCATTCCGACGGACTTGGGCAATTATAACAGGACAATGTGACACATCATACCTCCCGAATTGCTACAGAGTGGCTCCACGAAAATTCTTCTGAGTTTAAACGTTTCCGCTGGCTACCAGACTCCCGGACATGAACATTATTGAGTATATCTGGGATGCCTGGCAATGTGCTTTCAGACTGTTCCGAGGAGATCTCCAACTCTTAAGGATTTATGGCCACCCCTGTAAGATTCATGATGTCAGTTCCCTCCAGCACTACTTCAGACATTAGTCGAGTCTATGAACGTCGTGTTGCGACGCTTCTGCGTGTTCGCGGGGGCCCTACACGGTATTGGGCAGGTGTACCAGTTTCTTTGGCTTGTCAGTGTATTTCAATTCTTTTTTAAGAATGTGACAGTCCACATATCCGTACTGTATCTGTATGAATATGTAGCTTATTTGTAACTCCTTGGATTAAGATTTTCTAGCACTATGGTCACATGGCGTTCTACGGATCGGAGCGTGGAATGTCAGATCCCTTAATCGGGCAGGTAGGTTAGAAAATTTAAAAAGGGAAATGGATAGGTTGAAGTTAGATATAATGGGAATTAGTGAAGTTCGGTGGCAGGAGGAACAAGACTTCTGGTCAGGTGACTACAGGGTTATAAACACAAAATCAAATAGGGGTAATGCAGGAGTAGGTTTAATAATGAATAGGAAAATAGGAATGCGGGTAAGCTACTACAAACAGCTTAGTGAACGCATTATTGTGGCCAAGATAGATACGAAGCCCACACCTACTACAGTAGTACAAGTTTATATGCCAACTAGCTCTGCAGATGACGAAGAAATTGAAGAAATGTATGATGAAATAAAAGAAATTATCCAGATTGTGAAGGGAGACGAAAATTTAATAGTCATGGGTGACTGGAATTCGAGTGTAGGAAAAGGGAGAGAAGGAAACATAGTAGGTGAATATGGATTGGGGGACAGAAATGAAAGAGGAAGCCGCCTGGTAGAATTTTGCACAGAGCACAACATAATCATAACTAACACTTGGTTTAAGAATCATGAAAGAAGGTTGTATACCTGGAAGAACCCTGGAGATACTAAAAGGTATCAGATAGATTATATAATGGTAAGACAGAGATTTAGGAACCAGGTTTTAAATTGTAAGACATTTCCAGGGGCAGATGTGGACTCTGACCACAATCTATTGGTTATGACCTGTAGATTAAAACTGAAGAAACTGCAAAAAGGTGGGAATTTAAGGAGATGGGACCTGGATAAACTAAAAGAACCAGAGGTTGTACAGAGATTCAGGGAGAGCATAAGGGAGCAATTGACAGGAATGAGGGAAATAAATACAGTAGAAGAAGAATGGGTAGCTTTGAGGGATGAAGTAGTGAAGGCAGCAGAGGATCAAGTAGGTAAAAAGACGAGGGCTAGTAGAAATCCTTGGGTAACAGAAGAAATATTGAATTTAATTGATGAAAGGAGAAAATATAAAAATGCAGTAAGTGAAACAGGCAAAAAGGAATACAAACGTCTCAAAAATGAGATCGACAGGAAGTGCAAAATGGCTAAGCAGGGATGGCTAGAGGACAAATGTAAGGATGTAGAGGCCTGTCTCACTAGGGGTAAGATAGATACCGCCTACAGGAAAATTAAAGAGACCTTTGGAGATAAGAGAACGACTTGTATGAATATCAAGAGCTCAGATGGAAACCCAGTTCTAAGCAAAGAAGGGCAAGCAGAAAGGTGGAAGGAGTATATAGAGGGTCTATACAAGGGCGATGTACTTGAGGACAATATTATGGAAATGGAAGAGGATGTAGATGAAGATGAAATGGGAGATACGATACTGCGTGAAGAGTTTGACAGAGCACTGAAAGACCTGAGTCGAAACAAGGCCCCCGGAATAGACAATATTCCATTGGAACTACTGACGGCCGTGGGAGAGCCAGTCCTGACAAAACGCTACCATATTATGAGCAAGATGTATGAAACAGGCGAAATACCCTCAGACTTCAAGAAGAATATAATAATTCCAATCCCAAAGAAAGCAGGTGTTGACAGATGTGAAAATTACCGAACTATCAGCTTAATAAGTCACAGCTGCAAAATACTAACACGAATTCTTTACAGACGAATGGAAAAACTAGTAGAAGCCAACCTCGGGGAAGATCAGTTTGGATTCCGTAGAAACACTGGAACACGTGAGGCAATACTGACCTTACGACTTATCTTAGAAGAAAGATTAAGGAAAGGCAAACCTACGTTTCTAGCATTTGTAGACTTAGAGAAAGCTTTTGACAATGTTGACTGGAATACTCTCTTTCAAATTCTAAAGGTGGCAGGGGTAAAATACAGGGAGCGAAAGGCTATTTACAATTTGTACAGAAACCAGATGGCAGTTATAAGAGTCGAGGGACATGAAAGGGAAGCAGTGGTTGGGAAGGGAGTAAGACAGGGTTGTAGCCTCTCCCCGATGTTGTTCAATCTGTATATTGAGCAAGCAGTAAAGGAAACAAAAGAAAAATTCGGAGTAGGTATTAAAATTCATGGAGAAGAAATAAAAACTTTGAGGTTCGCCGATGACATTGTAATTCTGTCAGAGACAGCAAAGGACTTGGAAGAGCAGTTGAATGGAATGGACAGTGTCTTGAAGGGAGGATATAAGATGAACATCAACAAAAGCAAAACAAGGATAATGGAATGTAGTCTAATTAAGTTGGGTGATGCTGAGGGAATTAGATTAGGAAATGAGGCACTTAAAGTAGTAAAGGAGTTTTGCTATTTGGGGAGCAAAATAACTGATGATGGTCGAAGTGGAGAGGATATAAAATGTAGGCTGGCAATGGCAAGGAAAGCGTTTCTGAAGAAGAGAAATTTGTTAACATCCAGTATTGATTTAAGTGTCAGGAAGTCATTTCTGAAAGTATTCGTATGGAGTGTAGCCATGTATGGAAGTGAAACATGGACGATAAATAGTTTGGACAAGAAGAGAATAGAAGCTTTCGAAATGTGGTGCTACAGAAGAATGCTGAAGATTAGATGGGTAGATCACATAACTAATGAGGAAGTATTGAATAGGATTGGGGAGAAGAGAAGTTTGTGGCACAACTTGACCAGAAGAAGGGGTCGGTTGGTAGGACATGTTCTGAGGCATCAAGGGATCACCAATTTAGTATTGGAGGGCAGCGTGGAGGGTAAAAATCGTAGAGGGAGACCAAGAGATGAATACACTAAGCAGATTCAGAAGGATGTAGGTTGCAGTAGGTACTGGGAGATGAAATAGCTTGCACAGGATAGAGTAGCATGGAGAGCTGCATCAAACCAGTCTCAGGACTGAAGACCACAACAACAACAACATGGTCACATGGTGCTCAGGGAGACAAATGACTCCAGTTTCTTACGTACGTCTAAGATCTCGAACACAAACTAACGACTCATCTTACAAAGTGTTCTATTCCTTCTGCCTTATTTGATCGCAAGTGTACATAAATCCTCTTAGAAAGTGATTCTTATTTCTGGGTACTTTACTGAGCAGTGCCGAAGTGGATATCCCGTGTCACGGTCTCGCACATTCGCCAGAAACGTGAGTCGAGAGGCTGAGACTGACTGGGGCAGCGACCAGCATAGTGCGCGGAGACAGAGGGAGTATCTTAACACAGACAGTAACGGTCGAGTCGGTAAGTGTGGGGCCGTGTCGGTCTCCTGTGTAGATCGATGGGTTCGCTGCCTTGTGTTGGCCCGAGTACGCGTGGCGTGCTTCGTTGGCGGTTAAGGAAGGCAACATAAACGGACTGAATTTGGTATGTGCGGTCAGCAGGAAGACATCCGCCGTTAGTCTGCGGAATTCTTCCGTGAGACATCATTTTCGAAAGCAGTTTCATCCAGAGCACATGGGAGCACGTTTGTCCTCTGCAAGCTGCTTCGTCTCTACCGTACCTTTCTGCGTTACACTGGGTGAACAATTTCGAGAACATTCTTCCTTGTAAATGTTCATGTTTGGCGCTAAGCCGTCTGACACGGCATCCCTGTGCGCTTGTGAGTAGGCCTTCGCAAGTGGTCGTTTGAAGTACTATCACCACAGCCTATCCTCCGTTTAATTTTGAAACTGTCGATTCCGTATATCTAGGGTTTGGGAGTAACAGATTTAACTGTCGAAATGCAATCACTGCTCAGCCTTTCTAACTTGAAGTGGTACTGATGTATAAATTTGCGGAGTATTAGTTCTAGATTTTTTAAAGTGCAACCGTTGATACGCGGATTCTGTATTTTGGCTGTGTTTGTGATTTCTTGCTGGCAATTGTTAACGGTTTCGTAAAAATGGTTTGGTCTTAATTGCAAGTTGCGTATGGTTGGTTATTCGAGCTCTGTTCGCTCATGCGAGGGTCCAAGTTCTGTAACTTTTTGGTTCTCAAGCATGCCGTCTTACATGGATTTGTACAATGTAATTAACAGATGCTCTACGCCTTTGAGTGAAGTATTTTCTTGAGTTGCCTTGTTGGCTGTCCAACGCTTACTTCACCAGTTAAGATTGTAAACTTTGACAAATATTAATAAAGGTTTCCGAGCCATAGTGCAATTCCCACGTTTTAAAATTGTGAAACGAGCTGCTCCTTCTCCAGGCTTAATTATTAAATCCGTGATCTCACCTTTTGGGTGCATGTGGACCCGATCTTTGAGTTGACTTTCGTTTAATGAGTGATTATGATTTGAAATAGCTGTTATTCTATTTTGTTTTTATGATGTAGGCGAGTGTTACTATAATTTTGTTATTGCAGGGTCCAGTAATGTTTAAAGTCGAAGCCTTGTCCTTGTAAATTTCTTCATCAAATTTACTTACCCTGGAAAAAACTCTTTTGTTCCGGTCTGGAGCTTAAAAAAATTTGCCAACCTTTGGGCTTTGGTTGTTGTCGCTTAAAGGTAACTGGACCCTGAATTGGGTCCCGGCATGGCTCCAAATGTGTATGTATGTGATTGCTGGTATTTATGTTTTAAAGATGCGGAGCATGGGTGCAGAAGGTGACTGTTTCTGGGATGTCCTGAAAGTATGGGCGTCGTCGGGGCATGTTACTTGACACTAAGTGGCAAGCAGACATTACTTACGTACATATTTTTCCTGTTCTTTATATGTGCCTTGCTAAGTTCAATAGCTTGTTTTGACCAGTTACGCTTTCAGTGATTTTCTTTAGAGAACTAGATGCTCACGCAAGTGTTAACGCTTTGAATAATTTTCTTTTAATAATTGTTTTAAATCAAAGCAATTGTTCTGTAGTTTGATGTGAAACATTCTGTATTTGACATCCGTACTGTGTCACCCCTTACAACCACTGTGAAGGAAAATCTAGTGTTTTAAACAGACTTGCCTGATGTATGTTCAATAAACGTACTTTAAAAGTTGTTTCCGCCACAAATAATTGCAGTACCCAATTGATACTGTCCTTCCGATCCCAAGGCAATCAGGCGCAGCAAACCGTGTACCACTTATGGCTTCAAAGTTTTTATCCATTTCCTCTTCTGTCAAGTCAGTAGGCTTCTCCTTTTGCCTCCCCCCTCCACACTCCGCGTTCCCTATCACAAACTCACCACTTGTAGACGTCCTCATAGTAGTCTTTGCACCTATCTGCTCTGCGTGTAACATTCTTAATACTGATGTCCTTGTTTTTAATGTCAGCAAAATCTATTTTGACCTTTGTACATGCTAAATCTATTCTTTCACTCCAAGTTTCTTTTTAGATTTCTCCACACATCTCCTGCAGTAGTTTCCTTTTGGCTTGCTAGCACTTCCAGTGTCCGCCCCAGGTAGCTGAGTGGTCAGTGTGACAGAATGTCAATCCTAAGGGCCTGGGTTCGATACCCGGCTGGGTCGGAGATTTTCTCTGCTCAGAGACTGGGTGTTGTGTTTGTCCTGATCACCATCATTTCATCCCCGTCGACGCGCAAGTCGCCGAAGTGGCGTCAAATCGAAAGACTTGTACCCGACGAACGGTCTACCCGACGGGATGTCCTAGACACGACATTATTAAAAGCACTTCCAGTTGATTCCTATCCTTACTGGATTATAGCGCTGTATTCCATTATTTTCCCGAACATTTCTGCTTTCCTTCTTTTGTTCATCAATGTGTTTTCTCGCAAAACGGGAGGATGGAAGACAATGAAACAATCAAATAATCCTAAAAACATTAGTGCGGGGTCTAATGGTTTCTCCGATACGACATACACACAAGTACAGCCATGCCAACGTTACAACACTGTTAATGTCTAAGGAAACCATTTGGATGACTTTCCTAAAAGGATGTGAATGAAGCTAATGCGTGGTGGTGCATCGGCTCATTTCACGTGGCTGTTAGGGAATACAAAGCACGAATCTTAGACAACAAGCGTATCGGTGGTGGATTGCCAAAATCGCGGCCTCCCAGATTCCCATACTTGAACCCGTTGGATTGTGTATGTGTGTGTGTGTGTGTGTGTGTGTGTGTGTGTGTGTGTGTGTGTGTGTGTGTGTGTGGGTTAGGGGGTGGGAATACTTCAAAGATTTGGTGTATTTCAACGCTGTTTATAGTGTCGATTAACTCGGGATATACATAGTGGATTATTGTCAGGGAATTCGGAACACGCTTTAGATCTGTGAAAGTTTACGGGCATCGACGAAGAGACGTGCTGCAGTCTGCCTTAACATTAAACGGTGGTCGTGTGGAACACTTGTCGTAATGCGCTGATCCTCAAGGGCTTATCTGCAGTCTGGATCCTCGACAGCTGTTATAAGGTGACCATTTACTCAGTCACAATTCGCCGTATCGGAGAAACATTTTGTTTCCTGATCTACATTTTTTAGGATTGTTTGATCGTTTCATTGTCCTCTGCACACTCGTTTTGCCCGTACCTACCTACAATAATCAAGCGCCCTGTACATTACAGAATGCAATTAGCTAAACGTGTGTTCCGTACGCTTTGCTGGTAGACGCCTGTGAAACTGTTTTGTGAAAGCACCACACGTCCAGGAGGGACTGACCCTCATCCCCACAGCACGCCCCATTCCCCCTCCCCTCTCTTCCCCTCTCCCCCTCCTCAACAAACCCCTTCGAGATGACTCCAAGTGCCGGGGACCAGCCGGTCCCTGCACACTCCCTTACGTGGTCGTCCGCTTTTTCCTCCCTTCCCTTAAAACTGCTCGCAAGAGAGGGGTGTGGTCAAGCGGGGCGGACAGAAAAAGGGTGGAATATGTTTGGTCCCACTCGTGCGCCGTTCGGAGGAGGCGAAATCAAACAGCGGCCGCCTCGAGGGAGCCCTTAGTTACTTCTGCAAACACTACTTGTGTTGCCGCCGGGCACACGGGGGGGAAGTCGTTTCATTTGTTTTAATTCGAACATTTACGGGGAGGTTTCTGCTACAGATCGTTACCATTCGCTTTTTCTCGTCGTAGTGAAGAATGATAATTTATAGCGAAACTTTATTGTCTCGCTTTTTGTAATGGGACTGGACAAAACAGTATAATCTTCAAACTAATATTTCGTTGAGCCATCTTTGGTATTCATTGTTGTTCTGTTAACTGGTTAATCATTTCAGTTTCCTTAAAATAAACTTGCGTATCTTCTGCACTAGTTTCACACTAAAAATCAATTTGACATGAGACTGGAAATCTTAAAGATATGACTATGCCTTAAAATTTTATTCTTGTGGGAGTCTACAGCCTCAACGTGTTTTGTGAATGAATACATGGCCCAGATAGGCTGTATTAGTTTTCTACTATTCAAGTGATTTGCCGGTTTCTACCGTTGGTTATTTTCAAGCACGTATCTTAAGCTTGCTGCTTCGTTTTATTTATAATGTAAGATGAAGCTGGAAGCTTATGATACGTGTTTGAAAATGACCAAAGGTCGGATTTGGCCAATCGCATACATAATAAAAAATAATACAGTCTACCTGAATCATTATTTTAATTCGCAAACCATGTCTATGTGTCCGATGGCAACGGTTTTCCTTTGCGGATGGAATTAATAATGAAATTCCGGGCAGATTAGTGGTATGTCGTACACTACTACTACTACTACGTGATCAGGCCCAGTGGACCGCACGCATCTACAAGTTTCCTCCTCCACTGTATTCTGTCTATTGCTGCTATCCGCCATCCGTTCACATCTATTGACACTTGGATTACATCTTCATGGAGTCGACCCCTCCAACGCTTCTTGGGTCTCCCTAGCGGTCTCTTTCCTGCAGGTGTGAAATCCAGGAGCTTCCGAGGCCATCTGTGATCCTCCATCTCGTACACGGGCATAGAAATTAAATGAGAAGACTGGTGTACCGTCTGGAGATTTTTCCACTGAAGACAGATCATTATTCATCTGGATGATGGCAGTATTGTTATCTTCCGATATGACAAGTAAGATGGAGGTCGTGGACATAGAAGTCATATTTAATGGGGGACAAGACCGATTAGATGTCATATATAAATATTAACTATATCTACCAACATTGCTACTTACCTACCCACAAAATTATTGGTAAGAGTTAAGCTGAAACCGTCGTCGTCTTTCGGATCGGATGAGAAATAATTGCTGTTCTTCTTACATCGTGTTTTCTGTTCAGTGCGACAGCGTCAGACGTATTGTGTGGCGTTCTCTACGGCGGTAGGAAACTGACTGCTGCTGAAAAATTTTCATCCAGCACATCAGCTGAGACCTGTTAAACAGTTTCTGATTTTTGTCTTTCCGACACCAGATCCAAGGAGATTCTTACATAATTTAAATAGTACTGGACGTATATCGACTTTTCTTTCTCCTATCACATCAAATTATTTCCTTTTCGATTTCTTCACATTTTCCATGCAGCCATTTTGCACTAGCTTCCTTACACTTCCTGTTTATTTCATTCCTAAACTACGTATGTTTCCGCATTCCGTAATTTGCCTGAACAATTTTGTATTTCCTTCTTTCATCGACAAGCTCAAGTATTTCTTCTGTTACAGATGGTGCTTCGCAGTTGCTTTCCTTTCACTTACGTTTTTTCTTTCCAACTTCTGTGATTGTCTTTTTTACAGATATCCATTCCTCTTCAAATAAGCAGCCTACGGAGCTATTCCTTATAGCAATATTTTAGCCTTGGAGAAATTCGAGAGCATCTCTTCATTCCTTACTACTTCGTATCAGACGTCTTTGCAAATTGATTCATCCTGATTAGTCTCTTAACCTTCAGCCTACTCTTCATCACTGCTAAATTGTTATCTGAGTCTACATGTGCTCCTGGGTACGCCTTACAGAGTAGTATCTGATTTTGGAATCTCTGTCTGACCATGATGTAATCTAACAGGAATCTTCCCGCATCTCTCGGTCTTTTCCCAGTATATCTCCACCTCTTGTGATTCGTGAGTAGAGTATTCGCTATTAACATTTGAAATTTATTGCAGAAGTCAGTAAGTCTTTTTCTACCTCATTCCTAACACCAAGCCCGTAGTCTCCCGTAACCCTTTCATCTATTACTTCTCCTAAAACCGCATTGCAGTCCCTCATGAATCTCAGATTTTCACCTCCCTTTACGTACTGCATTACGCTTTCAATATCCTTATTTACTTTCGCTGTCTCTTCAGCTTCAGTTTGCGACGTCGGCACGTATACCTGAACCATCGTTGTCAGCTTGGTTTGCTGCAGATTCTGATGAGAACAGCCCTATCGCTCAACTGTTCACAGTAAGTCACTCTCTGTCCTACCTTCCTATTCATAACCAATCCTACTCCCGTTACACTATTATCCGCTGCTGTTAATAGAACGTTAGCCTTTAGTTGATAATTAAATATTTTTCTCGTGGTCACCTCCCCCTTGGTAGTCGCTTCGCGGGGTTCTGAATGGGAGACTACACCTGAATTTTTTACTGGTGGAGAGTGGTCATGACAACTTTTCAATTACAGGTCACATTTCCCGCGGATACACATGATGTGCCTTTAATAGAGTGGTTTCCATTGCATTCTGCATCCGTTGTCCATTGCTGATTCTTCCGTCTTCAGGGGCAGTTTCTCACCCCCAAGGGCAAGAGAGTGCCCTGAACCGTTGTCCGCTTCCCCGCTCTGTTTGACAAGGCCATTGGTAGAATGATGGTGACTTCTTACGCCGAAAATCTTCGTCCACCAATGCTGATGATTTTCATTCGCAATTTAAACGTTCGTGTCGTTTGAAGCCAGGATCGACGACGTTTCGATTACCAATCAAATACGTTCCGTCTAATCCACCGTTGCACGGTTCAACAACGTGACGTGAATCGTCCCGCCTTTCAGTATGCTGTCCATTACGTTACGATAGTGAACCCAGTACTTGTTAGCGTCCTGTCTGGAACCGTATTGGTAGGTGGTCTTTTTGCGACCATGTCCTATACTACCTGCCCAAAGTTCCAGACCATGTTGGTCCTTCCCCTGTAGCACAGCCTTTCGTGGATATTCTGAAGCGTTTCAACCGAGTGTAAAGTACAAGGTTAGACTGGGTGTTCTAAACACTGCACTGTTCATACGCTGTTCTCACACGTAAATCTCACTTTGACAGCCAAAGCACACTTGTCTACTGATCATTCGCTCGTGTGTATTATCAATATCTCCCTGCTTCAACGAGCGAGGTGGTGCAGTGGTTAGCACTCTGGACTCGCATTCGGCAGGACATCGGTTCAAACCTGCGTCCCGCCATCCTGATTTAGGTTTTCCGTGACTTCCTTAAATCGCTTCAGGCAAATGCCGGTGTGACTCCTTTGGCAGAGCACAGTCTATGAAGTGCTCGGATTAAAATAAGTGTGAGACAGGGATGTAATGTTTCGCCCATACTGTTCAATATATACACGAAGAAGCTATGGTGGATAGAAAAGAAAGATTAAAGAGTCGAATTAAAATTCACTGTGAAAGAATGTCAGTGACAAGATTTCATGATGACGTTGCTTTCCTCAGGTAAAGTGAAAAAGAATTACAGGATCTTCTGAATGGAAAGAGCGCAGAATATGAACTGAGAGTCAATCAAAAAAATACGAAGGTAATGAGAGACAGATAGCAGAAATGAGAAAAACGAGAAACTTAACAGCAGGATTTACGGTCACGAAGTAGATGAAGTCCAGAAATTCTCTTAACAAGATAGCAAAATAACCAATGACGGGCGAAGCAAGGTGGACGCAATAAACAGACTAGCGCTGGTAAAAAGGCGTTCCGGGCCGAGAGATGTCTAGTAGTATCAAACACAGGCATTAATTCTGTTCGACGTCCCTTCTTGAAAACGGGGATGACCTGTGCCCTTTTCCAATCCTCTGGAACGCTAGGATTGGAAAAGGGCACAGGTCATCCACGTTTTCAAGAAGGGACGTCGAACAGATGTGCAGAACTATAGACCTGTATCTCTAACGTCGATCAGTGTAGAATTTTGGAACACGTATTACGTTCGAGTATAATGACTTTTCTGGAGACTGGAAAACTACTCTGTAGGAATCAGCATGGGTTTCGAAAAAGACGATCGTGTGAAACCCAGCTCGTGCTATTCGTCCACGAGGCTCAGAGGACCATAGGCACGGGTTCCCAGGTAGATGCCGTGTTTCTTGACTTCCACAAGGCGTTCGATACAGTTTCCCATAGTCGTTAAATGAATAAAATAAGAGTATATGGACTATCAGATCACTTGTGTGATTGGATTGAGGAGTTCCTAGATATCAGAACGCAGCATGTCATTCTCAATGGAGAGAAGTCTTTCTAAGCAAGAGTGATTTCAGGTGTGCCGCAGGGGAGTGTCGTGGGACCGTTGCTGTTCACAATAAACATAAATGACCTTGTGGATAACATCGGAAGTTCACTGAGGCTTTTTGCGGATGAAGCTGTGGGACATCGAGAGGTTGTAATGATGGAAAATATTACTGAAATGCAGGAGGATCTGCAACTAATTGACGCATGGTGCAGGGAATGGCAATTTAATCTCAATGTAGACAAGTGTAATGTGTTGTGAATACATAGAAAGAAAGATCCTTTATCATTTAGTTACAATGTAGCAGGTCAGCAACTGGAAACAGTTAATTCCATAAATTATCTGGGAGTACGCATTAGGAGTGATTTAAAATGGAATGACCATATAAAAATAAACGTCGGTAAAGCAGATGCCAAACTGAGTTTCATTGGAAGAATCCTAAGGAAATACAATCCGAAAACAAAGGAAGTAGGTTACAATATACTTGTTCGCCCACTGCTTGAATATTGCTCAGCAGTGTGGGATCCGTACCAGATAGAGTTGATAGAAGAGGTAGAGGAGATCCAACGGAGAGCAGCGCGCTTCGTTACAGAATCATTTAGTATTCGCGAAAGCGTTACGGAGATGATAGATAAACTCCAGTGGAAGACTCTGCAGGAGAGAAACTCAGTAGCTTGATACGGGATTTTGTTGAAGTTTCGAGAACATACCTTCACGGAGGAATCAATCAGTATATCGTTCCCTCCTACGTATGTCTCGCGAAGAGACCATGAGGATAAAATGAGAGAGATTAGAGCCCACACAGAGGCATACCGACAATTTTTCTTTCCACACACCGTCAGGTAGCTTGCGGAGTAGGGACGTAGATGTAGATGTAGATGTAATTTGGGGAAGAAATTTCTGAAAACGTTCGTCTGGGACACAGCAATATACGGTAGCGAAACATGGACTATGAAACAACCAGAACAGAAGAGAATCGAGATATTTGATATGTGATGCTACAGACGAATGTTGAGAAGAGACTGGATTACATCCAGCAAATAATTGAGGACGTGGGTTGCAAGTGCTACTCTGAGATGAAGATGTTTCCTGGCGGGCCGCATCAAACCAGTCAGAAGAATGATGACATAATAAATAAATAAACAAACAAATGAACAGATAAATGGAAGAGGTTCAAAAATCAGCCAAGCAGTTGCAAAACAGTTTTATTAGCCTCTGACCTAGGTTTCGATATTTCTAAAAATATCTTCTTCAGAAGGAGTGGCCTTGTTACATCACATGATGCTACATTAGATTAGATGAAGCTGAGCGACTCTTGTCATATATAAAATTGACAAAACAAGAATAACCCCAAGCATTACATAGCAGCCAGATGACATATATCGTACTCGAGACTGAATGCTCACTTTTAAATGACCACAGGGATAATTCTCGTTCTGTCAATTTTGCGTATGACAAGAGCCGCTCAGCTTCGGCTAATCTAATGTATCATCATATGATGTAACAAGGCCCACTCTTTCTGACGAATATATTTTTGGAAATATCGAAGCAGAGGTCAAGGGCTAGTAAACCTTTGTTTTGCAACTGGTTGGCCGATTTTCCAACCTCTTCAGATTTACACACTAGCTTTTTCGCAGCCGTGTTTAAGATACTGAAATAAATAGAAGTTATGTTGTAAAGCAGATACCTAACAGAAAAGCAGATACATGCGTACAGGTGTTCTGATTCCTTTGGCTGAAGGGAGCAACTGTCTGCCCAGAGGAAAGAGAGGAAGGTAGAGGGAACCGCCCTGTCGCCCTACCGCCGTGAAACCTGCAGGATCTGTTTACGTCCAGACGCGGCCGACCGCCGTCCTCGTTAAGGCCAGACGAGGCGCGCTGCCCCTTCTGTAGCACCCAGCGCGCACCACTTCGTAGTCTTTAAGGGGGAGGAAAAAAGGGGATCGAACGCGAAGGGGAGGACAGCAGGAGTGATTCGTGTAACGAAAGGCCACCCCGCCCTTGTACCGGGGTTGTACGTCGATGCAAGGGTTGCTTCCAGGGCAGCCACGGCTTTACCCCGCTCTGCTCTTACTGCGGCTGCTAAAATCGACACTCCACGCGGCTGAGGCTGCGGAAGCATTTGCGTATTCCTATTGTTTAACCTCGTCTGTAATGTTAGTTCCTGAAACATTATTACAGGCTGCTAGACTTGGTGGTTGAGCGTATTTTCCTATTCACAGCAAAGCAGTTATTTATAGGCTCTCAGACGTCTCACTGCTGCATGTTTACTAACCGGAGATGTAGTAACAAACGACGAAATACTGAGAGCAGGTCGTATCTTAGACGATACATCTACATACATACTCCGGAAGCCACCGTATAGTGCCTGGCACAATCTGCCCTGTATCATTGCAGGTCGAATCCTTTCATCTACATCTACATCTACATCCCTACTCCGCAAGCCACCTGACGGTGTGTGGCGGAGGGTACTTTGAGTACCTTTATCGGTTCTCCCTTCTATTCCAGTCTCGTATGGTTCGTGGAAAGAAATATTGTCGGTATGCCTCTGTGTGGGCTCTAATCTCCCTGATTTTATCTACATGGTCTCTTCGCGAGATATACGTAGGAGGGAGCAATATACTGCTTGACTCCTCGGTGAAGGTACGTTTTCGAAACTTCAACGAAAGCCCGTACCGAGCTACTGAGCGTCCGTCTTGCAGAGTCTTCCACTGGAGTTTATCTGTCATCTCCGTAACTACTAATGCCTACTCCCAGATAATTTATGGAACTAACTGCTTCCAGTTGCTGACCTGCTATATTGTAGCTAAATGGTAAAGGATTTTTCTTTCTATGTATTCGCATCACATTAAACTTGTCTACATTGAGATTCAGTTGCCAATCCCTGCACCATGCGTCAATTCGTTGCAGATCCTCCTGCATTTCAGTAATATTTTCCAGTGTTACAACCTCTCGATATACTACGGTGTCATCCGCAAAAAGCCTCAGTGAACTTCCGATGATATCCACACGGTCATTTATGTATATTGTGAATAACAACGGTCCTACGACATTCCCCTGCGGCACACCTGAAATCACTCTTACTTCGGAAGACTTCTCTCCATTGAGAATGACATGCTGCGTTCTGTTATCTAGGAACTCTTCAATCTAATCACACAATTGGTCTGATAGTCCATATGCTCTTACTTTGTTCATTAAGCGACTATGGAGAACTGTATCAAATGCCTTGCGGAAGTCAAGAAACACGGCATCTACCTGGGAACCTCTTGAGTCTCGTGAACGAATAGCGCGAGCTGGGTTTCACACGATCGTCATTTTCGAAACCCTTGCAGAGTAGATTTCCTACAGAGTACATTTCTAGTCTCCAGAAAAGTCATTATACTCGACGTTCGAAACAGAGCGAGAGAGAAACTACTAACTATATCTCTCTATACGAGCCCTAATCTCTCTATCTTATGTGCATGGTCCTTACGCGAAATTTTCGATGGCGGCAGTAGAATCACTTTGCAGTCATCTTCAAATGCCGGCCCCCTCAATTTTCTCAGGAGTGCTTCTCGAAAAGAGCGCCGCGTTCCCTCCAGTAATACCCATTTCAGTTCCTGGAGCATCTTCGTAATACTTGCGTGTTCCTCGAACCTACCTGCCTCTGAACTGTCTTCCTTTTATCCGACCTGATGCGGATCACAGACACTCGAACAGTACGCAGCAATGGATCGCACTAGTGTCCTTTACAGATGAACCATACTTTCCTAAAATTCTCCCCACAAACCAAAGTCGACCATTCACCTTCTCTACTACAATTCTCATATGCTCTACATCTACATTTACATATATATACTCCGCTAGCCACCAAGCGGTGTGTGGCGCGGGGCACAATTCGCGTCAAAGTCATATTCCCCCCCGCCCCTCTCTCTGTTCCACTCGCGGATCGCGTGAGGGAAAAGCGACTGTCTGAACGCCTCAGTACGAGCTCTTATTTCCCTTATCTTTGAATGGTGATCATTGCGCGATTTGAAAGTTGTTGGTGGTAATGTATGCTCTACATCCTCGGTGAAGATCGGATTTCGGAATTTAGTGAGCAGCGGACCTCGCAGGAGAGCTTCTGTAAAGTTTGGAAGGTAGGAGACGAGGTAGTGGCAGAAGTAAAGCCGTGAGGACGGGGCGTGATCCGTGCTTGGGTAGCTCAGTTGGTAGAGCACTTGCCCGCGAAAGGCAAAGGTCCCGCGTTCGAGACTCGGTCCGGTACACAGTTTTGGTCTGCCAGGAAGTTTCGTATCAGCGCACACTCCACTGCAGTGTGAAAATCTCATTCTGGAAACATCCCCCAGGCTGTGGCTAAGCCATGTCTCCGCAATATCCTTTCTTTCAGGAGTGCTAGTCCTCATGGTTCGCAGGAGAGCTTCTGTAAAGTCTGGAAGGTAGGAGACGAGGTACTGGCAGAAGTAAAGTTGTGAGGCCGGGGCGTGAGTCGTGCTTGGGTAGCTCAGTTGGTAGAGCACTTGCCCGCGAAAGGCAGAGGTCCCGAGTTCGAGTCTCGGTCCGGCACACAGTTTTGGTGTGCCAGGAAGTTTCATATCAGCGCACACTCCACTGCAGAGTGAAAATCTCATTCTGGTTACATTAATCATGTTACTCTTACTCCAGAGTAACATGAGACGACTCGACTGTCTCTCGACAGATACTACACCTAACACAATAGTCGATAGCAGGAACCAAAGGTGTGTATTTCGAGAAGTCCCCAACACATCTATCAAATTACGACACCGACGAGCGGTTCTTCTAGTCTCCAGTCGCACTCTAGCTGATGTTCTCATAAGCATAGTGACTCTATCACATGTAAAGTTAATAAAATATGAACCTAATTGCCTTTTCCTTTTTCAAATTACTCTAGAAAATTAAATTCGTCACATATTTCCAACTCCGTGTCCATTTGACTAATTTTTTTTACAATAGATTAACACTTAACTGCGTTCTTTCATCATCCAAGTCGGCCGCTACGGTCGCAGGTTCGAATCCTGCCTCGGGCATGGATGTTTGTGATGTCCTTAGGATAGTTTGGCTTAAGTAGTTCTAAGTTCTAGGGGACTGATGACCACAGCAGTTAAGTCCCATAGTGCTCAGAGCCATTTGAACTAAATCATCACCCAAAAATTGTTTACATTAACGAAAAAATTTAATTTCTTATGAAAATTTTTAATACACCACTCGGTGCAAGTTCGTGTGAAAAACAGCACGCAAGTATTTTCCTAGTGTCACTTTACATCAGAGCTTAATGAACTTGAAATTTTGAAATGTGCGGTAAGTTCTATGACACCAAACTGCTGAGGTCATCCGTCCCTAGGCTTACACATTACTTAATCTTACTTAAACTAACTTACACTATGGACAACAGAGACAACCATGCCCAAGGAATAAGGAACTTGAGTTTGATCTATAATAAGCTAGAATTGAAACATACAAAATTATGAAACAGTGATGATGCATCTTCTTTTAATGTGTTCTTTTATTGCTTTTTGACAGTTTGCGTGTGTTTGATTAATTGTTAGAGCCGCAGTGGCAAATAAACTCGTTAATGTATAACGCAATTCCATTTATTTTTTTATTTATGTAACCTGATCTGATTAGGGCCATCAAGCCCTCTCTTACACCGGACCAGGGTTTCAAACATATGGCATCTATTACCTGAGAAGTAATTTTAAATTGACAACTGGAAGTAAAATGATGTGAGTGTGAAGTGGCAGTGTAAGTAAATTATAACGACTATGAACAAACAGAGATAATACTGGCATTACTGAGCTACTGCAGCTGCACCCACTAATACTGATAATAATAATAATAATAACAGTGACATTAATAACAATACTGGTAGCGACAGATAAAAGAAGAATTCACAGGCACACGTAATAGGTTTTCACTGATATGCTGAGTTCTGGGATAAGGAAATTTAGGAGACTTCATCGGCTAAGAATATTGGGAAATGAGGAAGATTAGGATGGCAAGAGGCATGTACAAGGATAACGAGTGTGTACGGGGGCAATGGTAATCGTATTGTTACTTTGATAGATGTGTCATTACCTGCCTTCTGAAGCTGGAGATTTTATTTATCTCTCTAATAAATTGCGGGAGGTTGTTCCATGGTCGGGTTCCTGCAACTAAGGACTTCGAGAAGATGGCTGAAAGATGAGGTGGGACAGAGAGGATTTTGTTCTGAAGGAATGGGTGTTTCTTCCGTGTAGTTCATACAAGTGCGTTACTACCGAGGAGGGATGTGAGTGATAGGTTCGTTGATAAGACAGTAAAGAAGACAGAGGGTATGGAAATCTTTGCTCTTGTCTGCACGCAGCCAGGTTAGCTGTGTATATGACGGTCCAAAGTGACCAAAGAGTCGAGCATCAGAGATATAACGAACGCAGGCACTCACAACTAGTTCTAGGCGCAATGATTTTTCCTGAGAAAGGCCTTTAGGGTATCATCGCTGTAATCAGTAGTTGGAAGTGTAAGTGTTTGTGCAGGTTTCTTTTTCATGTCACGAGGGAATGGTTTTTAATATTTTTGTAGTGCATGGAGAGATGCTTATAACTTTTGCACATTACAGTTACGTGCTCAGTCCAGTTTAAATTTTCATCTGTTATTACTCATAGGCAGTTTGCTGAAAGCGACACGATATGAACCGTGAGGGGTTAGCAGCGAGCGAGGTGGCGCAGTGGTTAGCACAATTGACTGGCATTAGGGAGGACGACGGTTCAATCCCGCGTCCGGCCATCCTGATTTACTTTTACCGTGATTTTCCTAAATCGCTCGAGGCAAATGCCGGGACGTTTCCTTCGAAAGGGCACGGCCGACTTCCTTCCCTAATCCGATGTGACCCGATGTCCTCGCTGTTTGGTCTCCTCCCCCCAAATAACCCAATCAGGGGTTAAAGATTGTAGACATTCCTGATATTTTTGAAATATTAATTTTAAGCGCTTTAATTGGACTCTAAAGTATTATTATTACCGTAAATGTGTTTTCTCTTTCCCTCTCTAGCAAGAAAGCGTCTGTATGTCGAGTGCTGCGCTTTTGAAACTTCCTCAGACATTAGAAACTGTGTAAGAAAACTCTTTAATTAGCAATTACAGTTACTGCTCTTTGGGTGACAGCGTAGATGGGTAAAGAGCAGTTTACGGCAGTCAAATGAAACGTTATCATTAACGATAACTGTCCTGGTTTTAACTAGCACGTGCCACAGGTATAGGCAGTGTCTGGTTGCATCCAGGAACCGAGAAACCGCTCACCGGTTGAGTCAGACGGCAGGGCCACAGCACACCGAGTGGTCGGGGGCGATTGCTGACCCTGGGGTCACAACATTCCGGCGGTCGGCCTGTATACCCGCGCCTGCAGCTCCCTGCCACCCTTCTCCGTGCTGACCCTCCGCTTAAAATCAACACGCCATTGACTCGCCCGCGGCTAGCTCCTTGCATGCACAATAACACAATCAAGAGGCCGAACCCTCCCTAGTCCACTGTCTGCAGAGGGCGCCGCCAGCCGACAAAGAACCCGCTCTGAAAACTCATCTACTCCTAGCGGGCACCAGTCTCACTTCTTACGCTCATTTTCCCTCCGCTGTAGCCCTGTCTTTCAAACACATTAACTTTGCTGCCCTAAACAAACATTTTCGCATCCACCTTACAATCGAGAAATGTGATGACCCTGTTCAGGAGGGCTATCAAATTTCCGTTCAAACGTCTTTTATAAACTAGATGCATTTTTCCTTCTGAAGCATTTCTGTTTTGCCTACAGGCATGTTCCGCTTTTTACAGTGAAGCCATCTATGGGTGGGTTCTTTTGGAATAACCTACAGTTTTGTGTTTATATATGTTTGTTACACATTTCAAACTGTCACCACGCCCACATCTCGTGGTCGTGCGGTAGCGTTCTCGCTTCGCACGCCCGGGTTCCCAGGTTCGGTTCCCGGCGGGGTCAGGGATTTTCTCTGCCTCGTAATGGCTGGGTGTTGTGTGCTGTCCTTAGGTTAGTTAGGTTTAAGTAGTTCTAAGTTCTAGGGGACTTATGACCACAGCAGTTGAGTCCCATAGTGCTCAGAGCCATTTGAACCATTTGTCACCACGATTATTTTTACGTCAATACACTCACGTTCAGAAACAAACAAAACACCTTAAATGACTACAGATAGGACGTTCACAATCACAAAACATGTGCATTAGTATGTTCTGCAGAAATGATTGTCATTTGAGCCACTACAGCCGGCGGACTAAAGGTCAACATCGATATTGCGGCGCAACACCACCTACCAAACATGGTTCTGAGCACTATGGGACTTAACTTCTGAGGTCATCAGTCCCCTAGAACTGCTTAAACCTAAGTAACCTAAGGACATCACATACATCCATGCCCGAGGCAGGATTAGAGCCTCCGACCATAGCGATCGAGCGGTTCCAGACTGAAGCGTTTACAACCGCTCGGCCACAGCGGCCGGCTCACCACCTACCGGTGAAATGTGCCTGTGGCTCTATTTGTTGCTAGAAACTGAAGGTAGATCAGTGTGACTTGAGCAGACGGTGCAGAATGCCTCGCAGACGTATGCGCGAACCATTCCGTTAGATCAGTGAGTGTGAGACAGGACGCATTATTGGCGTGAAAGAATGTGATGCATTCATCTGGAAAATTGCTGCTAGTGTGGGACGAAGTCTTTCGGCTGTGAAAAGAGGCTGTAGAACACGATAAGATAGGTCAGGTCACACCTTCAAGACCACCCCCCGGGAAGATAAACATCTCATCCGATTGGCATTTTTGAACATATCTGCGTCGTTTTCGGCTCTGGTGCAACAGTGGAACAGTGTAACACGTCGTACACCATCAGGGATGGGAGTCCGTTTCCGATTATTACGCCATGGGTTACATATGCGTCGTTCGCTTCTCCGCCTAAACTTGACGAATGTGCAGAATCATGCTAGATGGCAAAGGTGTATGGAACGACATCACTGGGAACAGGAATGACGTGAGATAGTGTTTTTTGACATTTTTAATAGCATATTTCATGACAGGTGGATTGGTCGTCGAAGCATGTTTACCGGACCTGACTTCCCCGGATTTCTTTCTCTGGGGAAAGTTGAAGGATATTTGCTATCGTGATCCACCGACAACGCCTGACAGCATGCGTCAGCGCATTGTCAATGCATGTGCGAACATAACGGAAGGCGAACTACTCGCTGTTGAGAGGAATGCCGTTACACGTATTGCGAAATGCACTGCGGTTGACGGACATCATTTTGAGCATTTATTGCATTAATGTGGTATTTACAAGTAATCACGCTGTAACAGCCTGCGTTCTCAGGAATGATAAGTTCACAAAGGTACATGTATCACATTGAAAAAACCGAAATAAAATGTTCAAACGTACCTACGTTCTGTATTTCAGTTTAAAAAACCTACCTGTACAACAGACCCCTCTGAAGGAAGAAACTATTCTAAACCCAGTCTAAATACTGATAATTTTTAAATGAGTGAAATATAGTGCAATTGCTCATGAAGCACCCTGGAAAGGGGGGAGGGAAGGGTACCACATTATATTTAATACAAAAAGTACTGATTAGTACTGGTAGTGGTCGCCAGCCCACTAGGGTAATGAATATCCAGTAACCTAAGAAAGATAATGACACATAAAATTAAACAAATAATCACTGGTACAGCAAGAAAAGGTTGTTACGCTCTTCCACAACACAACAGTTCACGAGAAAATAAATGAATCAGAAAGCATTGAGTTTGCAGCTATTTATTCTGAAATACTAAATTTTGAAGCCAAAGTAAAAAGAAGTAGCTGGTTAAATAAATGACTAATTGAAATTTTGTTACATATAAAATGACTTTCAGTAACCTGAGCGTAACGTAATGCAAAATTTGAAAAAAGGCGAGCGATTTACTTTCAATTATTGAAAGACTGAATTGAATTTAAGTACTTTAAGCGAGTGAGCAACTGATTTACTTTTAACATAAGAACAGTAAAATACGTGCCAAGCCAACAGAAGTCACTTGCAAAGATAATTATAGAATAAATGAAATTACACAGTGATAATTTCTGCCGTATCTTTAGTTATTTGTTTTGTCATTGAAATTTTATGTTACCTTGACTGAGTGAAGCTAATACTCAAAATTACAAGTTAGTTAAACTTGTGTACAAGAATAAATAATTACTGAGGCAGCAAAATTTACGCTGAAACTCATCATTAACAAACAAACAAATCTGGCAGGAATTTGTTAATAAATTTCACATTTTTACTACACTCGTTGACTGCATGGAAAGGAAACGGACCCTGCTTGGTAAAGATGTTTGGAGACAATGACAACACAGATGCCCAAAAAGTTTTGACAATTGCTGGTTATTATTCAAGAAAGTTAGTCATTAAAGTTTGTTGAAGAAATGCCACTGGGTAAGGCCTGTACAATATTAGTTATATTCTATCAGTTAACAGTCTTACGATGTTGTAGCCGTGCCGACGACGAAGAGCTGCTGCTGTTGCGACTACTGCTGGTTGAGAACCACGAGTCATCACCAGATCCACGTGTAATAATGGGACAGACAATAGCTAGAATTGCAGCTCCATCCGCCTGTCCCCTCCGACCGTGCTCCTCATACTTGATGCTTAATAAATTATGTGCGCCTCCACTGGCGCGATCATAGCTTCACACTGTGTCTGCAGGAGCGCCCAGCACACACTTCCGCACTCTTTCAAGACTAAAGCTGCTCTGCTTCCTCTCCGCCCGCAGCGCGACAGAGACTCTCCGTACGCTAAGATAAACAACGGTACAGCACTGTCGCTGCCATCGATACATTTAAATAATGTTAACTTAGCAATTACCAGGAATTTACCAAATTTACACTATAATTACAATCAATTATATGCATCCACAAATAAATACATTGTTACATCCATTATGTATTAAAAATGGTTTCTGCAACAAAGCTTACACATTCAGAAACAGTAGTATATTCAAATTTCCTGGCAGATTAACACTGTGTGCTCGACCGAGACTCGAACTCGGGACCTTTGGCTTTCGCGGGCAAGTGCTCTACCACTGAGCTACCGAAGCACGACTCACGCCCGGTCTCACAGCTTTACTTCTGCCAGTATCTCGTCTCCTACCTTCCAAACTTTACAGAGGCTCTCCTGCGAACAGTTTTAATCTGCCAGGAAGTCTCATATCAGCGCACACTCCGCTGCAGAATGAAAATCTCATTCTGGAAGTAGTATATACAATTCGTAAGCGGCGAAAAATTTTGGCTAATGGAGAAGGTATTTTATCTGCATTTTCGGTGTTACACATTTATCGTACTAACATCACAGTCTTTAGCCGTTACAGCGTTTTGGATTGTCTGTGTGCAAATAAAGTAGATGGGAATCTACAAAAGGATGTTGTGACTAGTCTGAAAGCAGGCTCATTTTATTCAGGATCCCAATACGCAATATTATTTCCTACCTCTTTTGGCTACGAAATCCTATTTTCAACATAATCTACGTGTAATCGAAGGCTAACGCCACCTAACTGGGAGGGTCTGCGTTCCACCACGGTGCCATTCTACTCATCCACGTCGGAGCCAACGTCTTGCTGCCCCAACAACCTCTCCGTCATCCGCGCTCTGCTTCCTACGGAGCGCATCCTTTATTGGGTCGAACAGGTGGAAGTCGAAGGGTGTGAGGTGCGTGCTGTAGGGTGGATGAGGAAGAAGAGTCCAGTGAAGCTTTTTGAGCTCCTCTCTGGTGCGCAGATTTCTGTGAGGCCGTACATTGTCACGGATAAGGACAAGTTCGTTTGCATTTTCGTGGTGACAAACACATTGAAGTCCAGAACGGCGGCCGGCTGGAGTGGCCGCGCGGTTCTAGGCGCTTCAGTCAGGTTCGAATCCTGCCTCGCGCGTGGATGTGTGTGATGTCCTTACGTTAGTTGGGTTGAAGTAGTTCTAAGTTCTAGGGGACTGATGACCTCAGCTGTTGAGTCCCATAGTGCTCAGAGCCATCTGAACCATTTTCCAGAACGGCAAGAGTCACAGCTGTGTGCGGCCGGGCGCCACGAGGGGTAACGGACAGTCGTTGCGATGACGACAGAGGACTTACCCAGCGACTTATCGTGCTTTTGTTCACTTCCATTTCTCCCTAGAAATTCTGCAAGCGCCTGTGAATACCTGTGATGCTCTGGTTTTGCACCAAAATAAATTCAATGACCGCCCTCTGCTTGAGACGCACTTCCGTTACATACACCATTTTGAAGGCTACGTATAATGCTGTCACCTAACGAAACTTCAAGAAACTATACGGACTGAAGGGGGAGCATTTCTCGATGGTGTCACAACACATTCCGCATTTCTCCAACCGAAATGGTCAGAGAAAAGGAAACGTGTTGCATTACTTATTGAACGCCCCCATAGTTACATGATGTGGCCAGATTTACATAGTATGCGAAAAGGTAAAATAATGTAATACCAAGGGATTTTCAGTAGGGTATACTAAGAACGGTGGGAGGGGTGTGCGTACTTTATGAGCACCAAAATTAAAAGTAAATAATACTGATTGTTGACTTTTATTAACGACGTAGCTCTTAAAGAGATACTGATGTGTAAGTAGGGCCCACAACCTAAAAATATCTTTTAATCTTATTACACAGTCATTGAATAAAATATTCTTTGGGAAAATCTCAATTACACTTATACAGGGTGATTCAAAAAGAATACCAAAACTTTAGGAATTTAAAACTCTGCAACGACAAAAGGCAGAGCTAAGCACTATCTGTCAGCGAATTAAGGGAGCTATAAAGTTTCATTTGGTTGTACATTTGTTCGCTTGAGGCGCTGTTGACTAGGCGTCAGCGTCAGTTGATGCTAAGATGGCGGCCGCTCAACAGAAAGCTTTTTGTGTTATTGAGTACGGCAGAAGTGAATCGACGACAGTTGTTCAGCGTGCATTTCGAACGAAATATGGTGTTAAACCTCCTGATAGGTGGTGTATTAAACGTTGGTATAAACAGTTTACAGAGAATGGGTGTTTGTGCAAAGGGAAAAGTTCTGGACGGCCGAGAACGAGTGGTGAAAATGTAGCACGCATCCAGCAAGCATTTGTTCGCAGCCCAGGAAAATCGACTCGCAGAGCTAGCAGAGAGCTGCAAATTCCACGATCAACTGTATGGAGAGTCCTACGAAAAAGGTTAGTTATGAAACGTCAACTACCCTAGGCGATGGATCGGCCGCCAGGCAGCCCGTGACAGAGCACTGCATCACTGGCCTCCAAGAAGCCCTGATCTTACCCCCTGCGATTTTTTCTTATGGGGGTATGTTAAGGATATGGTGTTTCGGCCACCTCTCCCAGCCACCATTGATGATTTGAAACGAGAAATAACAGCAGCTATCCAAACTGTTACGCCTGATATGCTACAGAGAGTGTGGAACGAGTTGGAGTATCGGGTTGATATTGCTCGAGTGTCTGGAGGGGGCCATATTGAACATCTCTGATCTTGTTTTTGAGTGAAAAAAAACCTTTTTAAATACTCTTTGTAATGATGTATAACAGAAGGTTATATTATGTTTCTTTCATTAAATACACATTTTTAAAGTTGTGATATTCTTTTTGAATCACCCTGTATTTCTGGATTCCGTTTCGCTGAAAAATTTGAAACAATAATAGAATATAGTGGCAGAATCAATTAAGAACAATAAATTCTTTTTTTGAAATTTTCAGATGTATTGTAGACGACTAGTTTACAGTGCTTACAAAAGGTACCATGAAGGTCGCATGAAGACGTTCTGGAGCAGTTACTGGGAGAGGAACGGCGTCCAAGTACAGGGGGGGAAGCGGCGCCGGCACGCAGGGCACTCCGGAGCGGCACCTGCGGGTCAGCGACGCAGGGTTAATCGGTGGACCCTGACCCGCCCCTGGCCTTCGACTATCGATAATTACCGGCCAGCAACTTCATTAGCCTGCCGGTCTGGCCACAGGTGGCTCACTGCGGACCAACTCCACGCCGCTTAATGATTTCTGCGCTACGACCCCATTGTTAAAGCTCTGCGCGACCTCAGCTGCTGCCGCGGTCACCGGCAGCTCTGCAGACTTCAGGGCGTCTTTCGTGAAGTGCGAAGGGTACATTCTATCGACCGTCTCCTGTGTACAGCTTATTATGCCTAAATACGTCCAATGTATTGAGTTACGACTGCAAGAATTTTGCTGTAAATGCCTCTAGAAGAAAGAAATCTTGCACATCACATTTATTGACGGACACAAAGTCGTTTTTTTTTTTTATTAAAAAAGGTGAGTTTTCTCGCTGCTCTCTTTTTAAATTCGTAAGATTCCAAAATTAAAATTGGAGAACTTGCAGATTTTACTGTTTCTCCTTGTTGTTTCCCAGATGTATCTAACACTGACCTTTCTTTGGTCTCCCTTGTTACTGTACACAATTATCTTGACCGTAATAGATGGCGTTAGAACAGTTAATCGGTCTCGGATCGAAAGACACGGAAAAGTTACTATTAAATAAAAAATTTAAATGTGCAAGGTAAAGTGAAAAATAAAATATATAAAATACCTTGTTACAAAGGTAATACTTCATACAGTCATCTAACACCTATCTTCGACATTTGACATGAACTATCGTATCTGTTCAGCGTCATAGTTATAAAATGGAACAGTGATGTTCGTAGAGTGCACGTCATCACGACTGGCTTACATATGCGGAAATTTTAATTAAAAATAATATATACAGGATATCCCTCTATGCGTCATCAAGCGTATTTTCCCTCCTGATTCGGCAGATATTTCCAACATCGTTTTTGCAGTGTGTAGCAGAGTCATTCCAAATAAATAGTGCTCACCACTAGGTAAAAAAAAAGCTTTCTATCGCCAAGATCACGGTAAAACCTCTTAATTTTCGAAGTGTAGATAGGGCACCCGCTATATATGCAGGGGGTCAGGTGTATAAGTGCAGGTGTTCTGGTCATTAGTAACTAAATATCTACCCACTTCAGTATGTTAGCGGTTTTTTTTCTCTGCCTCTAACAGTCTCTCCGCAAGTACTTCACATCATTTGCTGCCTGACATTTTCTGCACAGTCACAACTGCACCGCTAAGTCGAGTATGCCCGTCAGTATTGACTAACCGTTTTGCGTCTACGCATCCGCTTGTTGCACTAATGGCTTGTTGTTGCTACATGTACTAACCAACCTGGAAAAGTATACTCCTAACAGCTATTTTATTAGTCTGCGAATGAAATAAATGCAAATAAATGCGGTGTTGTTCAGTACACTGTCCTCAGGTGCCACTAAACATATCTGCACTTACGGTTCAAATGGCTCTGAGCTCTATGGGACTTAACTGCTGAGGTCATCAGTCCCCTAGAACTTAGAACTACTTAAACCTAACTAACCTAAGGACAGCACACACATCCATACCCGAGGCAGGATTCGAACCTGCGACCGTAGCGGTCGCGCGGTTCCAGACTGTAGCGCCTAGAACCGCCCGGCCACTCCGGCCGGTTCTGCACTTATGCCCTTATATATATGTGCGTGTGTGTGTGTGTGTGTGTGTGTGTGTGTGTTGGAAAATGGAATGTAATCATTATTTTTAAATTTTCTTAAACCGTAATCGACTACAATTTGAAAATGGAATGTAATCATTATTTTTAAATTTTCTTAAAATGTAATCGACTACAATTTGAAGTTTTCAGTGACGCTAAGACAAACGAATATTTGTGCTGTGTACAAAATTAATACTTTCGTTTTAACTGGTGGGAGTGATCAAGGATCTGTCGTCCTAGTTAGCAGTTTCATCTGTAATACTACTTTCTCAGATTATTTTGAATTTCACTTTCAAACACTTAAAATCAGTTCCACGCGAAGCCTGCAGATTTTAAACATTAGAATATCATTCTGGAAGAAAGAAATTGTGTCTTGTAAAATCTTGTTCAAGATAGTGTTCGCTTTCTCCTTGCTGTTTATTGGAGTGGTTCTCTAAATCGTTTAAGCCAGATGTCGCAATGGTTCTTTTACAATGCAAACAGTTAATTTCCTTCTCCACCCTTACTGTGGCCATGCTTACGCTCTGTCACCAATGAGCTATGTGCCGGACATCAATCATGTTGGAAGTACATCGCCATTCTCTCATGCAGTGAAACATCTTGTAGCAACATCGGTAGAACATTACGTAGGAAGTCAGCATACACTGCACCATTTAGATTGTCATCGATAAAATGGGGGCCAATTATCCTTCCTCCCCTAATGCCGCACCATACATTAACCCGCCAAGGTCGCTGATGTTCCACTCGTCGCAGCCATCGTGGATTTTCCGTTGCCGAATAGTGCATATTATGCCGGTTTACGTTACGGCTGTTGTTGAATGACGCTTCGTCGCTTAATAGAACGCATGCAAAAAATCTGTCATCGGCCCGTAATTTCTCTTGTGCCCAGCGGCAGAACTATACACGACATTAAAAGTCGTCGCCATGCAATTCCTGGTGCATAGAAATACGGTACGGGTGCAATCGATGTTGATGTAGCATTCTCAACACCGACGTTTTTGGGATTCCCGATTCTCGGGCAATTTGTCTACTACTGATGTGCGGATTAGCCACGACAGCAGCTAAAACACCTACTTGGGCAGCATCAATTGTTGCAGGTCGTGGTTGACGTATCACATGTGGCTGAACACTTCCTGTTTCCTTAAATAACGTAAGTATCCGACGAACGCTCCAGACACTTGGATGATGTCGTCCAGGATACCGAGCAGCATGCATAGCACACGCCCGTTGGGCATTTTGATCACAATAGCCATACATCAACACGATATCAACCTTTTCCGCAATTGGTAAACGGTCCATTTTAACACGGGTAATGTATCACGAAGCAAATACCGTCCGCACTGCCGGAATGTTATGTGATACCACGTACTTATACGTTTGTGACTATTACAGCGCCATCTATCACAAAGCAAAAAAGTGGTCCAACTAAAACATTCATATTTCTTTACGTACTTCACGAATATGTAATAAAAAATGGGGTTTCCTATTTTTTAAAAAACGCAGTTGATATGTATTTGACCTGTGGCAGCGCCATCTAGCGGCCAACCATAGCGCCATCTGGTTTCCGCCTTCAAGATAGACCAGTTTCTTCTTTGTAGTTTTTTCGTTTGATGCTTATTTCGTGAGATATTTGGCCCGGTCACTATCAATGGACCACCTTGTGTAGATCACCTTACCCCTGTTTGATCACTAGGGTAAAAGGGTAATTTAGGAACACGCAGTTCGCTAATGTGGCATCCAGTTGAAAGATTACGCTAAGATCTTTGAGCCACTTGGAATTGTTATTGCTTTTAGATTATATGTAGGAGAGACAGTTTTTATGTGAAACACAGCATTGTGAACTACGTTCTAGTTTTGGATACTTTCCAGTGATCGAATTTACGATTGCAGTTTTTTTGAAATGGCAAAGTGTCTGTTTTTCCTTCATTACGACTAGTGTGTACTACGTTTTGTGACATATCAACTACTTTGTTTCGTACAGCAGTTTCCTATTAGGTCTCGATGTTTTCTATACTATTTCACTATTGATTAAAGCAATTAGTAAAATACACTATATTCACGATATTGTTAAAAATCCTTAGAATTATGAAAATCTAGAAATAGATTCGCAATATGCGACACACATTCCTTAAAATGAGCAGCTCTGCTTCGTGCCGCTTTGTTATACGAAGTTACGAGTTTTCTAAATATAAAGAGGTGCAAAACTTAAGGAAGAAGGTATCTTTCGCGCGATGTGTCACTGCCAAGTAAGACAGCTTGATGAAGCTTGGACGGTGCAGAGAGATGACTGCACAGTATAGTAATGAAAGTAGCTGAAAGAAATATGCAATTAGGCAAATACAAATGACTCCTTTATTCCTTGACTATAAACACAGTGATGTTACCGAGGTTTACAATGGTCCCCAGGACGTTACGAAAGACGGGGTATTGGTCTTAACAGGACAGCAGTCCACGCTCTACAACGTCCTCCGACGCTGGCCACGAGATTGGTAAGGAGTCCTTGCAACAAGCTGTTCCATTCCTCCACCAGCGCAGTTCACGCCTGCTGGATGGTCGTTGGTGGATATGGACGTGCTGTAAAGCGTGCTCGATGGTCATTTAGTCGGGGGAACGGGCGTATCAGTGCATTCGCAGAGCATCCTCTCTTTCCAAGAGCTCCTCCACCTGAGCTTTTCAACACCGTCTCGTGCCGTCATCTACAAGAATCAAGTCAACCCTGAAAAGACGCACATAGGGAATGAATGCAGTGAGACAATAATGTTCACTGGTTAGTGTACGACCTTTAAAGATTCCCAGTTATTAGGCTCACGAAACAATTAGCCTCTCCATGTAATCACTCCTGGACAACCAAGACGATCGTGTTCGACAATGCCAGTGGGTGCATACCGTGTTCGCATTTCGCAGTATGAGGGTACGTCCAGAATCACCACTCAGGCTAAATCTGCTGTCATCCGAGAAGAACACACGATATCACTCCAAGCTGGTGCCGTCCCTATACTCTTGGTACCATCGAAAACTATGCCGTCCATGTGCAGCTGTCAATGGAAACAACATACTGGTCGTCGGGCAAATAGACCACCCCCATGCAGTCATCGTACTGCTGCATCGCATAAATATTGCCTGCCTTGCAGTCCTGTTAAATATCGTTGCAGCTGCATCCACTGCTTAGCGTGGGTACCTTCTTGCCTGTCGCACAATGCAGCGGCTCTCTGCTGCAGTAGTTGGCCGTGTCCGATCACTTCCTCTCCTTCGGTCTGCAGCGCCCCAGGTTCAGAGTATTCCCATGCACATGAAACAATGCTGTGACCAATATTAAATTCCTGGGCTACACTCTCGTCACACTTTGTCCTTCATCCATCCCCCGATGATCCTTCCCAGTGTGACGTCGCTCAAATGTTGTCTCCGTGCCATTTTGTAATAAAGAAAACCACCACAATACACCGTCAACTGACCGCTGACTGACACCTCAACTCCTCGTGTTGAGGGGCCAGCCCCATTTGACTCTGTAGTCTCGCTGGCTCAAAAGGTTCAAATGGCTCTGAGCACTATGGGACTTAACATCTGTGGTCATCAGTCCCCTAGAACGTAGAATTACATAAACCTAACTTACCTAAGGACATCAAACACATCCATGCCCAAGGCAGGATTCGAACCTGCGACCGTAGCGGTCACGCGGTTCCAGACTGAAGAGCCTAGAACCTCTCGGCCACACCTGCCTGCGTCTCGCTGGCCTCACACCAAATCACGTCTAACTTTCTTTACACGAGTAGGAGACCTCTGGCAACATGCTCCATAACATTCATCTACACTCCTGGAAATTGAAATAAGAACACCGTGAATTCATTGTCCCAGGAAGGGGAAACTTTATTGACACATTCCTGGGGTCAGATACATCACATGATGACACTGACAGAACCACAGGCACATAGACACAGGCAACAGAGCATGCACAATGTCGGCACTAGTACAGTGTATATCCACCTTTCGCACCAATGCAGGCTGCTATTCTCCCATGGAGACGATCGTAGAGATGCTGGATGTAGTCCTGTGGAACGGCTTGCCATGCCATTTCCACCTGGCGCCTCAGTTGGACCAGCGTTCGTGCTGGACGTGCAGACCGCGTGAGACGACGCTTCATCCAGTCCCAAACATGCTCAATGGGGGACAGATCCGGAGATCTTGCTGGCCAGGGTAGTTGACTTACACCTTCTAGAGCACGTTGGGTGGCACGGGATACATGCGACGTGCATTGTCCTGTTGGAACAGCAAGTTCCCTTGCCGGTCTAGGAATGGTAGAACGATGGGTTCAATGACGGTTTGGATGTACCGTGCACTATTCAGTGTCCCCTCGACGATCACCAGTGGTGTACGGCCAGTGTAGGAGATCGCTCCCCACACCATGATGCCGGGTGTTGGCCCTGTGTGCCTCGGTCGTATGCAGTCCTGATTGTGGCGCTCACCTGCGCGGCGCCAAACACGCATACGACCATCGTTGGCACCAAGGCAGAAGCGACTCTCATCGCTGAAGACGACACGTCTCCATTCGTCCCTCCATTCACGCCTGTCGCGACACCACTGGAGGCGGGCTGCACGATGTTGGGGCGTGAGCGGAAGACGGCCTAACGGTGTGCGGGACCGTAGCCCAGCTTCATGGAGACGCTTGCGAATGGTCCTCACCGATACCCCAGGAGCAACAGTGTCCCTAATTTGCTGGGAAGTGGCGGTGCGGTCCCCTACGGCACTGCGTAGGATCCTACGGTCTTGGCGTGCATCCGTGCGTCGCTGCCGTCCGGTCCCAGGTCGACGGGCACGTGCACCTTCCGCCGACCACTGGCGACAACATCGATGTACTGTGGAGACCTCACGCCCCACGTGTTGAGCAATTCGGCGGTACGTCCACCCGGCCTCCCGCATGCCCACTATACGCCCTCGCTCAAAGTCCGTCAACTGCACATACGGTTCACGTCCACGCTGTCGCGGCATGCTACCAGTGTTAAAGACTGCGATGGAGCTCCGTATGCCACGGCAAACTGGCTGACACTGACGGCGGCGGTGCACAAATGCTGCGCAGCTAGCGCCATTCGACGGCCAACACCGCGGTTCCTGGTGTGTCCGCTGTGCCGTGCGTGTGATCATTGCTTGTACAGCCCTCTCGCAGTGTCCGGTGCAAGTATGGTGGGTCTGACACACCGGTGTCAATGTGTTCTTTTTTCCATTTCCAGGAGTGTATTTCCAATGACTAGTCAATAAGTTATGTTACTTTATCTATCTCATTCTGAAATTTTGCAGAGCTCTGTATGTTGTTTTTTAATTTCTTTCAGATTCTCATCAACTTCTAAACATATTGAGATGTGATTTACTGTATAGTCTCACTATTTTTGTCTCTTTGGGACCGCTCTGCAAGTGTGTTCTGCTATCATTTAACTACATGCGTTCTAGGGCTTTTATTGTTTGATTGGTGGTTCTAACGGTTGCCGAACCGCGCCAGTTCAAGACAAGTGCTCTGCTTAAGGATCAAGACCGCTTGGGTCACTTTCGGCTGAAACTCGGCACCTGGTGTCGATGTGCGTGCCAGCCTCCCACTTCGGGCAGCGACGTGACCAGCCATCTCGTCTGCAGTTCTCGCCGCAGCCGCCTTCTGCTTTCTGTCCTGCGCTGCGCCTGCCTGTCAGGAACTCGCGAGCGCTGCCACGAATCTTTCTGGCGGGCAGGCTACAAACGAACACGCATTTTCCCGCGTAACTCAGAGAGTTGTGATGTTGTATCGAGTGGTTATAACTGAACTAACGGCGTTCTGACGGCTGCAGAGCTGGTTGTAAACATCTCAGGACACTCAAACATCCTAGTCATGTCCAGTAATAGGTGCGCTCGTGAAGTACGTTGAACAAAAGCGACTTCCACTTCGTGGTACCAGGTGGAAATATGGTTCTATAGCCGGTCAGGACGTGGTGTATGCGCAGGGAAAGGGAATAAACGATCAAACACAAGATAACGGTGGTTCTGACAAGTTTATTGGGATTATGTCACAAGTCACAACATGTGTTCAGTGTGGTCTACCGACTCAGCAAAATGCTGCATTGATAGCACAGCATGGTAGACAGTTACCTGCAGCATATTTAGTGTACACCTAACACGCTCGTAAGGTGCCATTTCCCACACGAAAACGGACCGAGAATGAAGGAGCTTGTGAAACCACACCACATGGTCACATAAGCTCAGTGCAGTCGATGTTCGTGCACAACATAGGCGTAGTATAGCCCCATCTGTGGCAGTTATATGATTCACGGCAACTGTGGAATATGCCTTACCCGTCCGAGGAATATTCTCCGGCCTCATGTTATTCATTTTCATAGGTACAAAGAAATGAAGGTCGAAGTCACTGCATTGTAGCCTATCTTGGGGCTTCATTCGTTGCTCGTTCTGTATCATGTAGGGACACCAGTATAAAACGCGCTGCAAGAGCGTTTGTACTGTTGACTAGGGCAGACATAATTCCCGCAACACAACCCGGGCACTGCTGCAGGGTCTAGGCACGTGCTGTACGGTCGGCTATAGCTACAGCAACAACTGCCATGGCAATGGGCCGTCTCCATGCTGCATCACCTGTAAGTAGGCTGTCTAGGTTTTTATCTTGGTAACGTCACGTAGCGCTCTGTATGAAAATCACTGACTGTACTGTGTGCAGTCTGTGTCTGGTTTGCATTGTCGGAATTTGCTATTGTAGTGTTGGGCAGTTGGCTGTTAATAGCGCGTAGCGTTGCGCAGTTGGAGGTGAGCCGCCAGCAGTGGTGGAAGGTGAGCCGCCAGCAGTGGTGGATGTGGGGATAGAGTTGATCTGGACGTGTGTTCATCAGAGACAGTAAATTTGTAAGACTGGATGACTGGATGTCATGAACTTATATATATATATATATATATATATATATATATATATAATGTTTTTTAACACTATTAAGTACATTGTATGTTCTCTATCAAAATCTCTCATTTGCTAACTATGCCTATCGGTAGTTAGTATCTTCAGTAGTTAGAATCCTTTATTTAGCTGGCAGTATTGGCGCTCGCTGTATTGCAGTAGATATTTCTCAGGTAAGTGATTCATGAAAGGTATAGGTTATTGTTAGTCAGGGCCATTCTTTTGTAGGGATTATTGAAAGTCAGATTGCGTTGCGCTAAAAATATTGTGTGTCAGTTTAGTGTTGATCAGAATACGTAAAGAGCGAAATGTCTGAGTACGTTCAGTTCTGCTCAACTGTGTGAAAATCAAATAACGTAAGAGGTTTATCAGCACAATCATTCATAAATTTATCTAAGGGGAAGTTTCACACCTATTTCACCTGTTTCTTCCAATTTCTTGGTCATATTCTTTAGCCTATGTATTGACATGTGACCTCTCCTCAGCTGTTTCTGCGGGCCATATTCCCGTAATGCAGTGCTACTACTGCTGCCGTTCTCGTAAAATAATTTTACCAACAGTGTACCGTCTTTCTTCTCAATAGCCATTGCGTTTCGCGTGGAAAATTTCGCGTTTTAACCCTTTCACTTACAATCTCTTCACAAAAAAATAAACACGCGTCCCCAAGTGACAAACGGAATATTGACGTCAAAACAGGAAATATTTCACATTATGACTGCTTATATCTCCGTAATTTCACCTGGTGGCAGAAAGCGGAACTATTATTTTTTCCTCTCATACTTCGCAAACGCACCAATTAATGAACGTACCTACGATGTTTTAGTGTCATCTATACAGCCCGCACTGCAGCAGTCGGAACACCATCACCCTTAATTATAAAGCACTCCGTCTTCAGGCCACAAGTGGCCCATCGGGACCATCCGACCGCCGTGTCATCCCCAGATGAGGATGTGGGTAGGAGGGGCGTGTGGTCAGCACATCGCTCTCCCAGTCGTTATGATGGTTTTCTTTGAACGGAGCCGCTACTATTCGGTCGAGTAGCTCCTCAATTGGCATCACGAGGCTGAGTGCAACCCGACTTTAATTATAACCATCCAGTAATTAAAATGTTTTGGTCTATTATGCTACGTTTCTGAACGAACTTTCAACTATGCTGCCAGCCATCGCACATGCACTATTCTGTTTCGGAGAGGGGGGGAGGGGGGAAGGGGGGGGGGGAGAAGTTTCTTCTAACTTTACGTCAAGAAACTGTCAGTTGTGTTTCGTTTTAGGCTTAGAGCAGATGTGTTTCACTGGAGCGAATAAGAACAATCATTCATAACTCTGAAGATATGCACTTTAGAGCCAATGTTTACTACTCAATTTTCTCCTTATTTTGTTCCATGCTAGGTATTCCCAAATTATGGAAAGCAAAGATCTCGTGGAGAAGAGATTTGTTCCACAGTATCGAAGGTAAAAAAAATGCTCATACCCCTTTACGTATGCATTTTAGAGCCCATGTTTAATAGACTATTTTGCGTCGAATAATCGTTACTGTCATATCCCTGAATACTGACTGTTGCTCCTGGGATACCAGGTATAAACAGCAGTTTCAGTTCCGACGAAAATAATTCTCGTTTTCAGGGTCTTAATTCCTTAATTCGTCTTGACCTCTGTTGATAATCCGGGAATTGTTATGACGTCATTCTTGGATAGTTGAAGTAGCTTCCGGGGTCTTCCAGAGTAGCTTCTTCCAACACGATCGCTGAACACCAAGGATTATGTCTTCTATTTATCCAGTCACCAATACAAACTTGTTTGCTAATTCTCTTTCTTATTGATATCAGGAAGACGAGCATGAGATTCGCTACTTCTAATTTAACAGCCTGATTTTCGTCTTTGATATGACAATGGTGTTCCGGTGCTCACTAAATGTCGAAACTGAACTGTAGACTGATGTTTCGGTGTAGATATAACAAAGTATTACTGTAATAGCAAGTTAGTGTTACCTTTTCTCAAGATTTATGACCGTGATCGTGTAACCAATGGATCTGAAGCAATTGGACATCCGCTACAGTTGTACGCTTATTTATGGACTGTAGTCTTTATCCTATCAAGTTTAAGGAACTCAGCCCCATCTTTAGGTATGCCCTGTATGGCAAACGTGTTGTTGTCATGTAAGTTAGCTCTGACACGGACTCTTCGACTTGCTATTTATAGATACATCTGAAGAAGGGGATGAGTCCCTGAAAGCTGGTGATGCAAAGACATAAGTCAATAATTAACTGTTTACCTGTAACGAATTTTTAATCACGAACATTATGTGTTACGGTTGTGGGTGTCCCATATCCAAAAATTTGACTTCTGGTTTCGCCTCCAAAACACAAGATTCTTTTATACGAGAGTGTCTGGTTTGGAAAGCAATTTTTAAACAAGGATTCGTTTAGCGGTTGTAATTATTTGTATCCAAGTAAAAATATAATCAAGAAATAAGTTAGTGTTCATGATGTTAAGCTTCAAAGATTCAGTAGGTAAAACAACTTCCAGATTATATTTCGCTTGTGGACAGATTTCTGTAATCAATCACTATCAACTAATTTTATATATCTCTGTACAATGGTATATTAACAGACTACCAAACATCTCCCTCACAACAACTTCTGCTAACCGAATTGTGCAGTTTTGAAAGAATATCTCTTATGATATCCATTCAAGCAATGTACAAACATATTTATAGAATATCGGGGGCCTCTTAATACAATAATGCATCGCGTTAATTGTCTAGAACACTCCTGAAACATAAATGCCGCAAATATTATTCATTTACTCATATAAGAATGGCTTGAAAAGAGAACAAAATATGAAACTGGTTATTTTCTTCAAAGAGCAGATTTCAGTTAAGATTATGCAATGTAACATGTACAGACTTCGTGTAACGGTACTAGTAATTTTACTCAAATTTTTTGCGATTCAGTTATTATTGTCAACAAAACCAAACAGTTTTTATAACCATATTCATCGTTACTGACGCACAGAATACTTTTGGAATTAGGAATAGGATTGTGGCACACGGTACATGGCTAAGGTCAATTCCATATTATTCATCATATGGCGCCAGTCGGGGTAATCAATATCTTACACTCAAATACAAAACATTGATACACGAAGAACTACACAGCATTGGCCAAAAAGACCCGTATTACAAATAAAATGTAAAAGATACTGAGTGTTTAATAGCAATTACAGTATCTAAAAATTAAATAAAACATAGTTTTTATACAGCACTTAAATTTTCACTCTGCGTCTGGTACAATGTGATGTCCAGTGAGTTCAGCCTCTCGATTGCTTCCGTTGTTTCTGCTGGCAGATAATCCCACATACCTCGGAATTTCCAATGTGGACACTCCGTTACTATGTACCGTACTGTTTGTTCTGGGGCGCCGTATTCGCATTGAGGATTTTTAGACATTTTATACTTAAAGAGCATAGCTCTCGTTCTGGCATGCCTTTTTCTGATTCTGTTCATGCGTCTCCATGGTTTCCGAGGCAAATGCATCCCCGGAAGTGATTTAGATACAGAAGGATTTTAATTCAGCTCTCCCTTCCCTAACAATACATTTCTATCTATAGATCCCTGTTCGTTGTTCCGCCTCTCCTGATGTCAACAACAAGCTGCCTGCGACGAACTATTTAATGGATAGGGACCTATTAATTTGCTATTTGACTGTATGTCGCCTTGCAAATTGCAGTCTATCCAGGAAATAGAACAGCATGCATCAATCATCCACTCAAATTAAAATTTTCTTCTATTAAATGCTGTTCTTCAATAGCAGATACTTTTCGGTAGCAAGTATGAGATCCTTGAATAACTTTGCATGAACAATGTTGAATTCTGTTCGTGGGTTAAAGTTTGCAATTTTATGAAACCAACGAACTAGTAACCGTTATTCACATAATTTCTTAATTTCTGGTGACAATGTCTTCATTCATGTGCATTTATAATGAAAGTTTCTTACGATAATACTTACTAATGTTCACTTCAGGCCTGATTCACACCCATAGATAACACTCTAACTAAGAAGTGGGATAATGCGTGCTAAAATATCAACTCGATATTTATTATAGTGGCCTTGAGAGGTAACTGCAAACATAGAACAGTCACAATACTGCCATCTAAGTTCTTTACCAAAGCCTAATTTCCTTTAATAAGTCAATTCAGATCACTTGGCATAACTAGCATGCACTAGATTCGTAACTTTCATTAAATAGCTTTTTCGTCCCTTTCAACTTGTAATTAATTATTCATTATGGCTAACTGAACATCAACAGTTCGTCAGACTTCTTTTAAAATTCATTGTGTGATTACAGACGGACAATTTAAATAATTATTCAAGTCTCCTCAATATTAACCGACAGAGATACAATCTTAACTTCCGAGTAACCACAAGGTGAAATAACATTGCCGCTAAACTTCCATTTAGCTTCTTTATGACTTCACTTGAGCTATGAGAATTTCCGTTAAAGTTGCTTGGTGAATCTACTTGCAACTTGGAACCCTCAGAATTTAATATCCTCGTACTTCGTATCTCTCCTGTGCGAGATAATATACTTCTCCCGAGGCATTCTGACGTATACTGAATCACCAACTGACACATTACTTTTTAATTTTCACTGCTGGACATTACATAGAACAGCGGTTACAGTTTCATCACTTCATTTATTTAGCAAGACATTTTAATAATCATATTAAGTCTCGACAATGTCTTCCAGGTCGTCTGCCGCCCGTTGGCCATCGGCTGGACTCCAGTAGTGCCCGGTATTCCCCTTTGCCATGTCGTCAGAACAGCACTGGAACGCCTTGCGCAGACTCAGTCGTAGAGCAGAAATACAGAACAAACAGAATTTTACTTGAACAATTCATACGAGGGCAGTTCGGAACGTAAGATGCGATCGGCTGCGAAATGGAAACCACTGTGAAAATCAAAAGCGTTTTATTTGCAATAGTTAGCTACAGCTTCAAGCTACTTCTCTACAAAGTCTCCGCTCCGACTTAGACATTTGTCGTAGCGCTGTACCAACTATCAGAGACCCTTGTCGCCGGCCGCGATGGTCTAGCGGTTCTAGGCGCTCAGTCCGGAGCCGCGCGACTGCTCCGGTCGCAGTTTCGAATCCTGCCTCGGGCATGGATGTGTTTGATGTCCTTAAGTTAGTTAGGTTTAAGTAGTTCTAAGTTCTAGGGGACTGATGACCATAGATGTTAAGTCCCACAGTGCTCAGAGCCATTTGAATCATTTTTTGAAGACCCTTGTCATAGAAGGCAGCCATCTTTGGTTTCCGTCAATTCTCTACGCTGGTCTGTAGCTCGTTGTCTGTGCGAAAATGTCTCCATAGCCAGTGGTTCAAATGAGCAAAGAGATGAAAATCAGGGGCCGCCACGTCCGGACTTTATGGTGGGCGATCAAGTACGCTGCAGGAGCGTCTTCGTTGCTCCTACAGTGTGCTATTGAGAATTTTCATAAAGAACGAAATGCATGACTTAATAAAATTTTCTCGGGCTTCCAGCCGCGTCAGGTGGTTAAAATCCCACGAGCTTTCGACCGAGCTCTCCCCAATCATTGTCAAGTGGTAAGACTGACTGCTGTGTCGCCGTGGCAGTGTCGTCATATAGCCGCACTGCTGGCTGTGACGTCACTAGTGCTCTCTTCCTCTCCATATATGGTAATGTTTTCATCCCGCGTCCATCGCGCAAGTTTTAACATCGCGATGGCCGGGTCCCAGGCTGTGCTGAGCTGCAAACTACCGTCGTTGTTGATGGTATTTTCAGAGGTTTTTGTTTCAATAGCTTTTTTTATGCCACTAACCCAAAATCCTTTCGTCCTCATTACGATAGGTGTTTCGTCGAATAGAATTCGGTGTCCATTTTCTAAGGTGTGTTCTGCCACGGCTGATTTTTCTGGATAGCGTAGGCTTAAGCACCTCTCGTGTTCCATCCGTCGTTGCTCCACAGTGCGTTCTGTAAAGGACGAACTAGGGCTTAGAACGCCTGGAGTGTACAAGATACCATGTCAGTGTGGCTGTTACTACGTCGGCCAAACAGTACGTACTGTGGAGCCACGCCGGACGAAACACGAGAGGTGCTAACGCCTACGCTATCCAGAAAAATCAGCCGTGGCAGAACACGCCTTAGAAAATGGACACCGAATTCTATTCGACGAAACATCTGTCGTTATGAGGATGAAGGAATTTTGGGATAGTGGCATAAAAATAGCTATTGAAATAAAAACCTCTGAAAACACCGTCAACATGGACGGTGGTTTGCAGCTCAGCACAGCCTGGGACCAAGCCATCGCGAGGTTAAAACGGGCGCGACGGACGCGATATGAAAACATACCATATATGGCGGGGAAGAGAGCACTAGTGACGTCACAGACAGCAGTGCGGCTATATAACGACGTTGCCACGGCAACACTGCAGTCAGTCTTACCACTTAATAATGACTGGGGAGAGCTCGGTCGAAAGCTCGTGGAATTTTAACCACCTGACGGGGCTGGAATACCGAGAAAATTTTATTAACTAATATCGCCGAGAAACCATGCGTTCATACGTTAAATGCATGACAGTTACATTATGTGGGCTGCATGAAATCAGGCGAAATGTCACAACAAGCACCCACACTTGGCGGGAGACACTATTGTTTCTAGGCACCTTTACGTGACTACTGTGCGCTCAGAACTGAAAAGAGCAACGTGATGCGATCAACCGGTATACTAGAGACACTGTCCAACACATCTGAGTGAAGCTTCACAGGGTTTTCGTTCTGCTTTCCATTTCGCGCCCGGTCTGACCTTACAATCCGAATATTCGTCGTAAAACATCTATAATACAGAATTATAACACCTGTTTATACTTGGCTGGCGTTTCTTACAAGGGGAACTCCCCATCGCAACCCTCTCAGATTTATTGGTAATGTGGCCCATTGGATAGCCCGACAAAAACTGAACACAGATCAAGCATGAAAGCAGGAAAAAAGTGTACTGAACTACGAAAATAAGAAGCAAAATAGAAATAGTGAACTGTCCAAACTGGAGATGTGCAACGTCGACCGAATGTGTTTAGCTACGGCGTAGTGGATATGGTGATGGTCTACGAAGGTGGTAACCCGTGTTCAAAGCAGCCTCCTGCCTTTTCTTTCTTTTCCCAGGGAATTATGAACGTCTTTCGGACACTGACGTGTCTGTTCGTTGCATTCAAATTTGTGTCTGTGGCGTGGTGTAACGTCCGTCTGCAATAGCGAAATGTAGGGAAGGGACTCCAGACGTATCTGTTCTACACATGTAGCCCATGTTACGACCCTTGTGTTCCGTTTTGAAAGTTTTGACTCTTGAATTCCTCTGTTATAACACAGTTCGCACCCTTTAATTTGTTGTCTTCATTTCCGTGAGAGGTCCATACGGTGTCTCGCCTGCTGTCAAAACCATCACATTTACCTGTCACGGTAATATATTCCTACGAGAAGACTCATGTTCTACAACCAGTGTACAATATGGAGACTGCCAAGGCTATAGAAGGAGAACAAACACTTCAGTGACCGGATGGATAGTTCATGAAAAAATAATTATTAGAGCACGATGGATCTCCCACTTGGCAGTTCAACACCGTGACCACAGAACCATGAAGCTTAAAAACATGGCTCTGAGCACTATGGGACTTAACGACTGAGGTCATGAGTCCCCTAGAGCTTAAAACTACTTAAACCTAACTAACCTAAGGATATCACACACATCCATGCCCGAGGCAGGATTCGAACCTGCGACCGTAGCGGTAGCGCGGTTCCAGGCTGTAGCGCCTAGAACCGTTCGGCCAGTCCGGCCGGCAATCATGAAGCCACAGTTGTTGTTATTACCTCCGTGTTGCACATCTTAAGCTTGGACTGTTCGCTGTCTCTATTTTGCTTCTTTATTCACAGTTCAGTATACCTTCTTCCTGTTTTCATTCTTGATGTGTTGAGTTGTTGACGAGCCATTCCCTGGTCCATTTTACCACTAAATCTGAGGGGGGTGCGATGGTGACTATGCCTTGTTAGTGGAATATATCAGTGTTTAGCACGCTCTAACACAAACAGTACACTAAGCATCAATCAGTAATGGACCAACATTTTGTCATACATAATCCACACATAAAAAGATTTATAGCTAGTAAAAGAAATGAAAAAATACATACAGTTGTGAACAGACTGTAATAATAGAGCAAAATATATTTTAATGTTACCTAGAGAGTCATTTACGAAACTAGTGCCGCAACACTGATTTTCGCAACGTAGTGTCTCCCTGTAAACCACGTTTAGCCTAATAGTGACTATGAGTGACTTTGAGGTTCGCCGATGACATTGTAATTCTGTCAGAGACAGCAAAGGACTTGGAAGAGCAGTTGAACGGAATGGAGAGTGTCTTGAAAGGAGGATATAAGATGAACATCAACAAAAGCAAAACGAGGATAATGGAATGTAGTCGAATTAAGTCGGGTGATGGTGAGGGAATTAGATTAGGAAATGAGACACTTAAAGTTGCAAAGGAGTTTTGCTATTTGGGGAGCAAAATAACTGATGATGGTCGAAGTAGAGAGGATATAAAACGTAGACTGGCAATGGCAAGGAAAGCGTTTCTGAAGAAGAGAAATTTGTTAACATCCAGTATTGATTTAAGTGTCAGGAAGACGTTTCTGAAAGTATTTGTATGGAAGTGAAACATGGACGAGAAATAGTTTGCACAAGAAGAGAATAGAAGCTTTCGAAATGTGGTGGTACAGAAGAATGCTGAAGATTAGATGGGTATATCACGTAACTAATGAGGAGGTATTGAATAGAATAGGGGAGAAGAGGAGTTTGTGGCACAACTCGACAAGAAAAAGGGATCGGTTGGTAGGACATGTTCTGAGGCATCAAAGGATCACCAATTTAGTATTGGAGGGTAGCGTGGAGGGTAAAAATCGTAGAGGGATACCAAGAGATGAATACACTAAGCAGATTGAGAAGGATGTAGGTTGCAGTAAGTACTGGGAGATGAAGAAGCTTGCACAGGATAGAGTAGCATGGAGAGCTGCATCAAACCAGTCTCAGGACTGAAGACCACAACAACAACTTCAGTGACTATATTCACCAGCGCTGAAGTTAAAGAGGTCTTGTTGTTGAGCTCCATCTCTCAGTAGCTGCCTGTCTCGCGTTTCACCGTGCTGGAGGTGCTTCCTGTGGAGGCGCCATTGATTGCGCGCCCGCGCCACCGCCCACGCTATCGGGAGTCGGCTCACGCCGCCCCCAGTAACTGAGCCGCGGCGCCCCGAGCGACTCCCAGTGGCAGTCACAGCAGGTGTCTCGCTTCTTTCTCGGCCCCCTCCAGCCTCCATAGGCGCTGTTTGCTGTTAACAAAGTTGCGCGCCTGCCGCTCCGCTACACTGGGCGCGGCGACGAATGCGAGCAGACGCCGGGCCGCCGCTCCGCCTCCCCCGCGTGTGTGGTAATGCGACGCAGCCGCGACGCCAAGACACGGCAGGCATAACTAGGTGGCGAGCGAACGTGCCGAACATGCCGACACCAGAGCTCTCTGCAGGGCAGGACGCCAACTTGTGGCCACGGCGCCAGTGTCCTCCGCAGCGAACCAGCTACTGGCGTACTCGCCGAGAATTGCGGAGGACGGTTCAGCAAGAACGCGCATATATTTTGCTTTAGACCACTCAGTGCCTAAAATCCGGGTTAATACAACTAGCGCTCCTAATCACTATATCAAGAACTTAACGTTAAGTATCTACGGCTGTAGTGCAGAATGAATTTACAATGATATCCAGACCCTTAGCTGCTGACAGGCGTTGATAAATATCAACGGGGACAGTTGAAAATGTGTGCCCCGACCGGGACTCGAAGTCGGGATGTCCTGCTTACATGTCAGACTTTCTATCCATCCTTTTTTTTTCGATATAGTTCCTTGCCTTTAGTTTGGGGGACGTCACAAGACATCCGTTCAAGTTGATCGTTGATTCCTTGACTCGGTTTGTTTATTGCAGAGAGCACGCAGATCTCTGACCGAACACGCTGAGCTACCGTGCCGGCTCTGTCTGAGCCATGGAGGACAAAAAGGAGTGTGACCTCAGGGACTCATCTTTGGCACGCTTCCTGTGAGACTCACATTTCCAACTTACGTCCACACACAACATTTTTAGTGCCCCTGCCCACTATATTCATTATTCGTGGCAGTCAATCTACCAATTCCCGTAAGAGTTCGGGCAATGTGTGTGCATCCGCACTGAAGATCATTGGCCGGTAAGCTATATAATGATGGTATCTGTTTTTCCGGATATGTCCTAAAGAACAGATACCATCTTCATATATTAATGTAGTGCAGAAGGTGATCCGTTTGAGCTGACAAGGGAGCCCCATCGCACCCCCCTTTGATTTAGTGGTGAGATGGTCCATTGGATAGCCCGTCAAAAACTGGACACAGTTCAAGCATGAAAATAGGAAGGAAGTGTAATGAGCTGTGGAAAAAAGAAGCAAAGTAGAAACACTGAGCGGTCCAAGATCAACATGTGCATCACCGAGTGACATTGCACAATCGTAGCGTCGCGATTATGTTGTCACAGTGTTGGGCTGTAAAGGGTTAGATCCGGACTCAAATCCCCCTCGGATCCTATCATTTTTGCACAAAAAAATGACCTGCCCGTCCGGTCGCTGACGTGTCTGTTCGCTGTATTTAAATTTGTGTCTGTGTCGCGGTGTAGCGTCCGATTGCAACAACGACGTGTAACGAAGGGATTCGCGGTAGTATATACCTCCTATGCTTTCTACACAAGTACCATATGTTATCCCTCTTGCGTTCCGTTTAGGAAGTTTTGACTTTTAAATTTTTTCCGTGTAGCACAGTTCACTCTGAAAGTATTTGTATGGAGTGTAGCCATGTATGGAAGTGAAACGTGGACGATAAATTATTTGGACAAGAAGAGAATAGAAGCTTTCGAAATGTGGTGCTACAGAAGAATGCTGAAGATTGGATGGGTGGTTCACATAACTAATGAGGAGGTACTGAATAGAATTGGGGAGAAGAGGAGTTTGTGGCACAACTTGCCTAGAAGAAGGGGTCGGTTGGTAGGACATATTCTGAGGCATCAAGGGATCACTAATTTAGTAGTATTGGAGGGCAGCGTGGAGGGTAAAAATCGTAGAGGGAGACCAAGAGACGAATACACTAAGCAGATTCAGAAGGATGTAGGCTGCAGTAGGTACTGGGAGATGAAGAAGCTTGCACAGGATAGAGTAGCATGGAGAGCTGCATCAAACCAGTCTCAGGACTGAAGACCACAACAACAACAGCACAGTTCACTCCAGTTTCTTTGTTTTTTCCATTTCTGTGAGAGACGTATGAGGCATCTCGCCTGATCTCACAATTTATCAGAATTAATCCGTATTTACCACATGGCTCATATTCTATAACCAATTCACAATATGACAATTGCCAAGACTATAGATGGAGAACAGACAAGTCAATGACCGCCTGGACAGTTCATAAATTTGTGGAAAAAAAGGGGACAGGGGAAACTTGAATACAGATCTCATGCTTTGCAGTCCAGCACCGTGATCACACAACCACCACGCCGTCATTCCTTCGTGTCGCTCAATGTTGCACATCTTGAGCTTGGAGCGCTCACTGCCTCTATTTTCCTTCTTTCTGCACAGTTCAGACACCTTGTTCACTTTATTACAGGCTATCCACTGGGCCATTTTACCACTAAATCCGAGGGGAGTGCGATGGAAGTTACCCTCGTTAGAGGTAAGGAGAAAGGAAACCAGAAACAGTACACTGAATGACAAAAATGATGAGATACCTCATAATATAATATCATATAATACTTTCTTTTGCCCGGCGACGAGCAACAACTCGACGTGGAATGGACTCAACAAGCCGTTAAATGTGCCCTACAAAAAATATGAGCCACGCTGCCTTTATAGTCGTCCATAATTGCGAAAGCATTGCCGGTGCAGGATTTTGCGATTCTGTTCCATAAATGTCCAATGGGATTCATGTCGGACGATCTGGGTGGCCAAACCATAATCTCTAATGGGCTGGAATGTTCTACATCTATATCTACATGGTTACTTAAGTACCTGGCAGAGAGTTCATCGAACCATTTTCATACTACTGCTCTACCATTTCACTCTCGAATGGCGCGTGGGAAAAAGGAACACCTAAATCTCTCCGTTCGAGCTCTGATTTCTCTTATTTTATTATGATGATCATTTCTCCCTACGTAGGTGGGTGTCAACAAAATATTTTTGCATCCTGAAGAGAAAGTTTGTGATTGAAATTTCGTAAATAGGTCTCGCAGCAAAGAAACCAGCCTTTGTTTCAGTGACTGCCACCCCAACTCGCGTATCATATCAGTGACACTCTCACCCCTATTGCGCGATAACACGAAACGGACTGCCCTGCTTTGCAACTTTTCGATGTCCTCCGTCAATCCTACCTGGTAAGGATCCCACACCGTGCAGCAATATTCCAGCACAGGACGGACCAGTGTAATGTAGGCTGTCTCTTTAGTGGGTTTGTCGCATCTTCTAAGTGTTCTGCCAACAAAGCGCAGTCTTTGTTTCGCCTTCCCCACAATATTTTCTATGTGGTCTTTCAAATTTAAGTTGCTCGTGATTGTAATGCCTAGGTATTTAGTCGAACTGACAGCCCTCAGATTTGTGCGATTTATCGTATACTCAAAATTTATCGGATTTCTTTTAGTACCCATGTGGATGACCTCGCACTTTTCATTGTCTGGTGCCAATTGCCACTTTTCGCACCATACAGAAATTCTCTCTAGATCATTTTGTAATTGGAATTCATCGTCTGATGATTTTACTAGACGGTAAATAACAGCATCATCTGCAAACAATCTAAGGGGGCTGATCAGATTACCACCTAGATCATTTATGTAAATCAGGAACAGCAGACACTACCTTGCGGAACGTCAGATATCACTTCTGTTCTACTCGATGGTTTACCGTCTATCACTACGAACTGTGATCTCTGTGAGAGGAAATCACGCATCCAGTCCCACAACTGAGACAATACTCCACATGCACGCAATTTGATTAATAGTCGCTTGTGAGGAACGGTATCAAAAGCCTTCTGGAAATCTAGGAATATGGAATCGATCTGAGATCCCTTTTCGACAGCACTCATTACTTCATCGGAATAAAGAACGATATTTTCTGAATCCGTGTTGGTTATGTGTCAATAAGTCATTTTCTTCAAGGTGATTCGTAATGTTTGAGTACAGCATATGCTCCAAAATCCTACTGCAAATTGAGGTCAGTTATGTGGGTCTGAAATTCAATGGGTTACTCTTATTTCCTTTCTTCAATATTGGTTTGACCTGTGCTACTTTCCAGTCTTTAGGAACAAGCCTTTCGTCAAGTGAGCGGTTGTATATGATTGCTAAGAAAGGCGCTATTGTGTCTGCATACTCTGAGAGGAAAATGACTGGTATACCATCTGGACCGGAAGACTTGCCTTTCTTAAGTGAAAATGTCCAAATGGGACTTAACTGCTAAGGTCATCAGTCCCTAAGATTACACACTACTTAACCTAAATAATCCTAAGGACAAACACACACACCCATGCCCGAGGGAGGACTCGAACCTCCACCGGGACCAGTCGCACAGTCTTTCTTAAGTGTTTTGAGTTGTTTCGCAACACCTAAGATATCTGTTTTTATGTCACTAATGATAACAGCTATTCTGGTTTCGAATTCTGGAATATTTACTTCGTCTTCTTTCGTGAAGGAATTACGGTAAAACGTATTTAGTAACTCCGCTTTAGTGGTACCATCATCGGTAACGTTTCCATCGCTATCGCGCAGTGACGGTATTGACTGGTTTTTGCCACTGGTGTATTTTAAATACGACCAGAATCTCTTTGGGTTTCCGACCATATTTTGAGACAATATTTCGTTGTGGAAACTATTAAAAGTGTGGTGTCACCGCCAGACACCACACTTGCTAGGTGGTAGCCTTTAAATCGGCCGCGGTCCGTTAGTATACGGCGGACCCGCGTGTCGCCACTGTCAGTGATAGCAGACCGAGCGCCACCACACGGCAGGTCTAGAGAGACGTACTAGCACTCGCCCCAGTTGTACAGCCGACGTTCACAGCAATGGTTCACTGACAAATACGCTCTCATTTGCCGAGACGATAGTTAGCATAGCCTTCAGCTACAATTGCTACGACCTAGCAAGGCGCCGTATTCAATTGATATTTATTATGTGAAGCATGTAACATCAAGAGCGATGTTCTACAATTGTGGATTAAAGTTAAGTACTATATCAACTACGTACTTTATTTGCAATTCTCAAGATATTGTCCTGTTCCAGACCTCACGCCAGTCAGTGTGTAATTAAACGCGTGCATTTCGGCCTCCTCTAGAAAAACAGTGTTGGCTCTTCTGCCAACACTACAAATTGGCGACTCGGATACAAGCGGTCTGCTTTATATATAACTAATTTACTTGTGTCATGGCTTCGCCACAATCTCCAGATGTACTGTCCGAATTTTATCGCTTGCAGAATCAGCAGACGCAGGCCTTATTGGATGCCCTTGAACTGCTCGTCAATGTGCAATGCAAAAATAATGCGGCAGCCGCCGCTCCACCGCTACCGCAGCCACAACACGCAGTTGCACCACCTTTTCGTCATTTCGATGAGGCACTGGAAAGCTGGATGGAGTGGTCACGCCAAATTGGATTCCATCTCGCCGCCTACAGAATTCAAGGTAACGAGCGGCAGCCTTTCTTATTGTCCTGTGTAGGCGTCCACACGTACCGAGTGACAGTGAAATTATTTCCCCGACGAGACGTAGCAACTCTGTCCTACGACGTAATTTTGTCGGCATTAGATGCATATTTCAAGGAATCAGTCAATGTCGTTGCAAAGAGGTATACTTTCTTTCGTACAAAACGTACGGCCGGTCAAATTAATCGGGAGTGGGTTGCAACTTTGCAAGGCCTTACAAGGGATTGTGCTTTTGAGTGTGAATGTGGACTTCCTTATTCAGATACTATGGTGCGTGATGCAATTGCACAGAACGTTTCTGATGTTCGTATACAGGAGCAAATTTTGAAACTAGTCAATCCCTCCCTTCAATATATTGGATAGGCAAGACACACTTGACTTTGCTCAGGAATCATTTGCAACTTCGCCAGCTGTGTGTCACATTAACCGGCCCGTCGGGCGAGCTGCACGGAACTGTAAACAGCCCTCGCGCCCGTCCGCGCAGCCACGTGTGCCGCGTAAGTGGGCAAACGCAGTGCTTAAATCATGCCCGCGGTGTGCTACGAGACATTCGCGTGAAAATTGCCCGTCACGCCAAGCTATTTGCTTCTTCTGTAATAAAAAAGGACATGTTCAAAGTGTTTGCCAGAAAAAGCTTAAATCGGACACACACAACCATTCCAGGCCCTTTGCTTCGCGCCGGAATCGAACCAAGAACACTCAGGCTCGTGAACCTTGGCCCACGGAAATTCATCTAGTTAATTCCACTTCGCCCAGTGCCACTCTCTCTAAAAGTGACTGTGTGCGCCCAACAAAAAGTGTGCGTCGACGTCGCCGGAAATCACGTGAATTAGCAAGTGATTCTGTACCAGTGTCTGTTCAAATTGCACGGGACAGTCGCTCTTGTCGTCAGCAGGACAATAAACTTTTTGTAGACTTGGACATTAATGGCAACGTGATACCATTCCAGCTCTATACCGGAGCTGCAGTTTCATTGATCAATAAAGACATGTACAAACAACTGGGCACACCTCCGTTGCGTGCTGCAAATGTTAAGTTAAATAGTTATTCAGGTCAGAATATCCCTGTGTTAGGACAGTGCAGCCTTCTTGCCACATACAAGGGACAAACAAAACTTGTCATTTTACGTACTTCGTTCTTCTTCTGCAGTGAACTTGTTTGGCTTAGGTTTATTTTAGTTGTTTAACTTGTCTATAGTAAATTGGATCCTATCAGTGAACCAGACTGTGCCTTCAGCCAGTGTTTCTAGTCTATGTGAAGAATTTGCAGACATTTTTGCACCGGGCCTTGGTTGCGCTAAGAACTATAAAGCACATTTGGAAGTGAAAGTAAACGTGCAACCGAATTTCTTCAGAGCGCCCAATGTTCCCCACGCATTGCGTGATGAGGTCGCAAGAACATTACACGATTTGGAATCACAAGGTGTGATTGAACGTGTGCAGGCTTCTCTCTGGGCATCACCCTTAGTAATTTTGCCAAAACCTTCGGGAAAATTGAGACCTTGTGTGGACTTCACAGCAACAGTGAATCCACAACTAGTGATTGCAACTTTTCCTTTACCCCACCTGGAAGATCTTTTTGACAAACTGTGCCCGGGTAAATATTTATCGAAGTTGGACCTAGCAGATGCGTACTTGCAAATACCAGTGGACGACGAATCCCAGCGCGTCTTGGTGGTTAACACGCATCTTGGTTTGTACCGATTCAAAAGACTGCCATTCGGGTGTGCATCCGCCCCTGCATTGTTTCAGCAATATCTGCAAACTGTTTGTGCCTCGGTCCCTACTGCAGCAAACTATCTGGACGATATTGTGATCTCTGGAAAGACGGAAGAAGAACATTTAGCCAATCTCAGGACATTATTTCAGGTCTTGCGCCAAAATGGTCTTCGCATGCGGAAGGACAAATGTGTGTTTTTTGCTCGTGATTTACCATATCTGGGACATGTAATCAATGCTCAAGGCATACATCCTAGTCCAGAGCACCTCCGTGCCATACAAGACTTGCCATCGCCGCAGAATTTGAAGCAGCTACAGAGTGTGCTGGTTAAAATAAATTACTACCATCGCTATGTGCGCAATGCCTCTTCCATTTCAGCTCCGCTTCATCGCTTACGCCGTAAAGGTGTTCCGTTCGTCTGGACGACGGAATGCGAACGCGCCTGTAGCCAGTTGAAATCGGCGTTGCTTTCAAATACTTGCCTTACGCCATTCGATCCCTAGAAACCCCTTTTTTGATGGTAGATGCATCGGATTTCGGGATCGGTGCTGTGCTTGCGCACAAAGACGGCTCGCATGATCGCCCTATTGCCTTTGCGTCCAAATTGCTCTCGTCTGCGCAAAGAAATTATTCACAGATAGAGAAAGAAGCCTTGGCTCTCGTATTTGGTGTTAGTAAGTTTCACGATTTCTTGTATGGTCGTCACTTTACCATCATCACAGACCACAAACATTTGACGTCGCCTTTTCATCCGAACAAGCCTGTACTTCCACGTACAGCGCAGAAATTCATTCGCTGGTCTATTTTCCTCTCGCAGTACCGCTACGATATCTTGTATCGGTCCACTGCTAAGCACGGAAACGCCGATGCGTTGTCCCGTTTGCCTGTTGTTGAGGATAGAGCATTCGATTCTTCCGAACTTGCTTGCATGTTCATTGATGCGGAAACCGATGACGTGGTCGAATCGTTTCCGATTGATTTTCGTCGTGTAGCTACAGCCACAGCTGCTGACCCTGTCCTTGCAACCGTTTTGCGTTTTGTTGCTACGCAATGGCCCTTGTCAAAGTCACGGATCCAGGATCCGATGGTTCGCCGATTTTTTCCTCACAAGGAGAGACTTTTTGTACGACGTGGTGTTTTGCTGTTTCGTTCTGATAATGATCAATCCAGGGTCGTGGTCCCACGTTCGTTACAGTCCTCTGTCTTACGGCTTCTCCACCAAGGACATTGGGGTACAGTGCGATCGAAACAACTTGCTCGTCAGCACTGTACTTGGTTTGGAATCGATGCTGCGATTACGAATATGTGCTCTTCTTGCATGGCGTGTGCCGAACAACAATCCGCACCACCGCGGAAATTCTTTGCATGGCCAAAAGCCACTTCCCCTTGGCAACGCTTACACATCGATTTTGCTGGTCCATTCTGGAATGCTCGATGGTTGGTTGTGGTCGATTCTTTCAGTAATTTTCCTTTTGTTGTCCGGATGTCTCCCACGACGTCATCTGCCACCATCCAAGCGTTATACGCTATCTTTTGCATTGAAGGTCTTCCACAGACTATTGTTTCCGACAATGGCCCACAATTCATGTCCGCAAAATTTCAGTCATTCTGCAAGGCCAATGGTATTCAACATCTGACATCCGCGCCGTTTTCGCCTCAGTCCAACGGTGCCGCTGAACGATTGGTCCGGACTTTCAAGTCACAAATGTTGAAGTTGAAAGAGTCGCATTCTCGGGAGGACGCGTTATTGCTCTTTTTTTCCTCGTATCGCTCTCAGCCCCGAGATGGTCGCTCGTCGGCTGAGTTGTTACACGGTCGTCCTCATCGAACCTTGATGTCTTTGCTGCATCCGCCGCATCAGGTTCCTGTGCAGCGGCAGACACCTGCTTTTGTTCCAGGCGACGTTGTATACTATCGCAACTATCGCGGTTCACGGCGTTGGCTCGCAGGGCGCATTCCTCGCTGCCTCGGCCGCGCTATGTATTTGGTTTTGGGGGCCTCTGGTGAGGTGCGTCGGCATCTCAATCAGCTGCGCCTCTGTCGTCGCACGGGTTTTGCTGCTCCCCGTCTGCTTTCAGCGACGGTGCCGTCCGGTCAGCGCCCTGGGGACCCATCTACTGGCTCGCCTCATCCCCCGGTGTTACCGACACTGCCTTCCATTTTGCCCCATGGCGACGCGCCGCCGCCGCCGCCGCCTGTACTCCCGACGGCGACGCCCGCAGTGGACGCTTCGCTGCAACCGCCAGGCGCCTCCCTGGGTCACGCGCTGCCTATCGCTTCCCGTGACCAGCTGTCCTCCGACATTGAACTCTTGCCCGCTCCGGACCACATGTCGTCTACGCCCGTCGGCTACCCCGACGCGATGGAGGTCGACCCTTCGGCCCCTCCTGTCTCTCTACGGGCGCATACACCGCATGTTGACGTGCACCCTGGACTAGGTTTTCAGGCGTTTCCTAGCTCCCCTCGGACCGAATGGCCGGGTGCGGGTGGCACAGCCTCGCCTGTTGTTAGGCTCCCCACCTCGTCGCATACGTCAACATGGGGCCCTCCCCACGGCGGGCGGAAGCCTTATAACACAACCGTTCGCCGATTTGCGGGGGAGGAATGTGGTGTCACCGCCAGGTGGTAGCCTTTAAATCGGCCGCGGTCCGTTAGTATACGGCGGACCCGCGTGTCGCCACTGTCAGTGATAGCAGACCGAGCGCCACCACACGGCAGGTCTAGAGAGACGTACTAGCATTCGCCCCAGTTGTACAGCCGACGTTCATAGCAATGGTTCACTGACAAATACGCTCTCATTTGCCGAGACTATAGTTAGCACAGCCTTCAGATACAATTGCTACGACCTAGCAAGGCGCCGTATTCAATTGATATTTATTATGTGAAGCATGTAACATCAAGAGCGATGTTCTACAATTGTGGATTAAAGTTAAGTATTATATCAACTACGTACTTTATTTGCAATTCTCAAGATATTGTCCTGTTCCAGACCTCACGCCAGTCAGCGTGTAATTAAACGCGTGCATTTCGGCCTCCTCTAGAAAAACAGTGTTGGCTCTTCTGCCAACACTACAAAAAGCATCTCGCATTGACATCCGCACTAAATTTCGAGCTTCCGTGAAACTTTGCCAGTCTTGGGGATTTTGCTTTCTTCTTAATTTGGCATGCTTTTTTCGTTGCTTCTGCAGCAGTGTTCTGACGTGTTTTGTGTACCATGGTGGATCAGTCCCGTCCGTTGTTAACTTATGCGCTATGAATCTATCTATTGCTGTCGATACTGTATCTTTGAATTTGAACCATATCTGGCCTACACTTACATAATTAGCTTGGTAGAAATGGAGACTCTCTCTTAGGAAGGCATCAAGCGAATTTTTATCTGCTGTTTTAAATAGATATATTTTGCGTTTATTTTTAATGTTTTTGGTTGATATGGTTTTAAGCCTCACTACAATGACCTTGTGTTCATATTACAGCATAATCTGCAAAAAGCCTCAGTGAACTTCCGATGTTATCCACAAGGTCATTTATATATATTGTGAATAGCAACGGTGCTACGACACTACCCTGCGGCACACCTAAAATCACTCTTACTTCGGAAGACTTCTCTGCGTTGAGAATGACATGCGGCGTTTTGTTATCTAGGAACTCTTCAATCCAATCACACAATTGGTCTGATAGTCCACATGCTCTTACTTTCTTCATTAAACGACTGTGGGGAACTGTATCAAAAGCCTTGCGGAAGTCAAGAAACACGGCATCTACCTGAGAACCTGTGTCTATGGCACTCTGATTCTCGTGGACGAATAGCGCGAGCTGGGTTTCACACGATCGTCTTTTTCGAAACTCATGCTGATTCCTACAGAGTAGATTTCTAGTCTCCAGAAAATACTCGAACATAATACGTGTTCCAAAATTCTACAACTGATCGACGTTAGAGATATAGGTCTATAGTTGTACACATCTGTTCGACGTCCCTTCTTGAAACCGGGGATGACCTGTGCCCTTTTCCGATCTTTCGGAACGCTACGCTCTTCTAGAGACCTACGGTACACCGCTGCAAGAAGGGGGGCAAGTTCCTTTGCGTACTCTGTGTAAAATCGAACTGGTATCCCATCAGGTCCAGCGGTATTTCCTCTTTTGAGCGATTTTAATTGTTTTTCTATCCCTGTGTCATCTATTTCGATATCTACAATTTTGTCATCTGTGCGACAATCTAGAGAAGGAACTACAGTGCAGACTTCCACTGTGAAACAGCTATGGAAAAAGACATTTAGTATTTCGGTCTTTAGTCTGTCATCCTCTGTTTCAGTACCATTTTGGTCACAGAGTGTCTGGATATTTTGTTTTGATCCACCTACCGCTTTGACATAAGACCAGAATTTCTTAGGATCTTCTGCTAAGTCAGTACATAGAACTTTACTTTCGAATTCGTTGAACGCCTCTCACAAAGCTCTCCTCACACTACATTTCACTTCGTGTAATTTTTGTTTGTCTGCTAGGCTTTGGCTATGTTTATGTTTGCTGTGAAGTTCCCTTTGCTTCGGTTGCAGTTTTCTAACTCGGTTGTTGTACCACGGTGGCTCTTTTCCATCTCTTACGATCTTGCTTGGCCCATACTCATCTAACGCATATTGTACAATGGTTTTGAACTTTGTCCACTGATCCTCAATACTATCTGTACTTGAGATAAAATTTTTGTATTGAGCCGTCAAGTACCCTGAAATCTGCTTTTGGCCACTTTTTCTAAACAGAAAAATCTTCCTATCTGGTTTCATCCAACTTCCTGTCCCTAGTACTATGTGGGCAGTGTGACCGTTTATTAATGAGAGCAGTTCTGGGACCTTTCTATAGACGCTCCTGCAGTTTACTATTACCACATTAATATTGTCATTCCCTGTTGCGTTTTGCAAGAGTTGGACCTAAGGACCTAGTCCATTGCATGTAAGCAGTATTCACACCATTATGGTTGCCACCACTAGCTTGCTTTGTTGACACCATTCATCCATGGCTTCGTGGCACGTGCGCCACCCTCTAACCATCACTTCTTACCAATTGAAATAGGAACTCATGTGACGAGGCCATAGTTTTCCAGTCGTCTGAGGTCCAACAGCTATGTTCACAGGCCCAGGAGAGGTTTTGCAGGCAATGTCGTGCTGTTAGCAAACACACTAAAGTCTGTCGTCTGCTGCCGTAGACTATTAACGACAAATTTCGCAGCACTGTCACAACGGATGGTGAAAACTGATTTACTGAATGTCGAAGTAGGCATGCTGTTAAAAAGATTGTTCAAATAATTACATGAAGTCTTGCATGTCCCGCGTTGATTTCTGCGGTTATTTCACGCAGTTTTCTTTGTCTGTTACACTGACAACCCTACGAAAACGCCGCTGCTCTCGCTCCTTAAGTGAAGGCCGTCGGCCACTGCCTTGTCCGTGGTGGGAGGTAATGGCCCAAATGTCACCGTGTATCTCGAAATTCCAAAACGATTTTCGAAATGGACACGTTCAAATTCTGTTAATTCTCGTCGTGCGGCCATAATCACGCCGAAAATCTTTTCACACGAATCACCTGAGACCATATGACAGCTCCGACAAGGCATTGCCTTTCTATATCACTTGTAGGTGATCCTACCGCCATCTGTATGTGAGTATACGGCTAGGCCGTGTGACCTTTGTCTGCTCAGTGTACGTCACAATCTCCAGTCCATGTTCACGCCATGTACCTACTCGCAAGGTTCGCTTTCATGAAGGAACTGCTAACTAACACGCACTGCACCCAGTGTGGTAGGACAAAGTCTGTTCCGTTCTCGCCTAATTGTGGGTTATATGCTATATTTATTGTGCAATCGTCGAGACATCGGTATAGGCTCTTTAATTTATTTATTAGTACCGTGTCATATTCCTTTTGCAAATCTATGAGAAACGTACGTGTTACGTGTGTCTCTTCCAATGGCTCTTCTTTTTCAGCCATCTCTCTTATCCTTACACAAGTTGATTCAGCTCTCCTGCATATGGGTTTCGCGCAACATGCAACGTCCGCAAACACACATGCATGATTTTCACATTATGTTCCTCACTACACGCAAACTATTAGTTCCAAAGAAAAAATTAACAGGACGTTTTTGTAGGAAGTTCAATTTAGTTTTTGGTACAGGCCATATTTTTCGAATTATTCAAGAGAAAAGCACAAAAGAGGCCTTCAAACGGGTTCTTCTTGAACAGCACGAAAACCATGGCCTCCAGCGAAAAAGTATCACAGTACAAAATTAAATTACATGAAAGTTCCTGCCAAAAGGTCCTGTTCATTTTTCTGTAGGACTGATAGTTAATGGGCTAGAGAAAATGAAGATCCCGTGTGTGATTATGGAAGGCGTTGCGGATTGCATGAAACTCGTAGGCAGGTGCAACCAAATCACCCTGTATATGTATACAAATGTATGTATGTACTTTGTATGTATGTAGTTTGTATGTATGTATGTTTCAAATCTCATTCTAAACCACTAGATCGATTTCAACCAAACTCGGCACACATATCACTTACTGTCTGAAAACAAAAATGGTTCAAATGGCTCTGAGCGCTATGGGACTTAACATCTGTGATCATCAGTCCCCTAGAACTTAGAACTACTTAAACCTAACTAACCTAAGGACATCACACAAATCCATGCCCGAGGCAGGATTCGAACCTGCGACCGTAGCAGTCGCGCGGTTCCGGACTGAGTGTCTGAAAACAACCACTGCGGGCCTAAGAACCACCTATCTCTCAAAGGAGTGTCGGTGGAAAAGAAAAACAGCTCACGACGCGCAAATAGACAGAATATATACACTCCTGGAAATGGAAAAAAGAACACATTGACACCGGTGTGTCAGACCCACCATACTTGCTCCGGACACTGCGAGAGGGCTGTACAAGCAATGATCACACGCACGGCACAACGGACACACCAGGAACCGCGGTGTTGGCCGTCGAATGGCGCTAGCTGCGCAGCATTTGTGCACCGCCGCCGTCAGTGTCAGCCAGTTTGCCGTGGCATACGGAGCTCCATCGCAGTCTTTAACACTGGTAGCATGCCGCGACAGCGTGGACGTGAACCGTATGTGCAGTTGACGGACTTTGAACGAGGGCGTATAGTGGGCATGCGGGAGGCCGGGTGGACGTACCGCCGAATTGCTCAACACGTGGGGTGTGAGGTCTCCACAGTACATCGATGTTGTCGCCAGTGGTCGGCGGAAGGTGCACGTGCCCGTCGACCTGGGACCGGACCGCAGCGACGCACGGATGCACGCCAAGACCGTAGGATCCTACGCAGTGCCGTAGGGGACCGCACCGCCACTTCCCAGCAAATTAGGGACACTGTTGCTCCTGGGGTATCGGCGAGGACCATTCGCAACCGTCTCCATGAAGCTGGGCTACGGTCCCGCACACCGTTAGGCCGTCTTCCGCTCACGCCCCAACATCGTGCAGCCCACCTCCAGTGGTGTCGCGACAGGCGTGAATGGAGGGACGAATGGAGACGTGTCGTCTTCAGCGATGAGAGTCGCTTCCGCCTTGGTGCCAATGATGGTCGTATGCGTGTTTGGCACCGTGCAGGTGAGCGCCACAATCAGGACTGCATACGACCGAGGCACACAGGGCCAACACCCATCATCATGGTGTGGGGAGCGATCTCCTACACTGGACGTACACCACTGGTGATCGTCGAGGGGACACTGAATAGTGCACGGTACATCCAAACCGTCATCGAACCCATCGTTCTACCATTCTTAGACCGGCAAGGGAACTTGCTGTTCCAACAGGACAATGCACGTCCGCATGTATCCCGTGCCACCCAACGTGCTCTAGAAGGTGTAAGTCAACTACCCTGGCCAGCAAGATCTCCGGATCTGTCCCCCATTGAGCATGTTTGGGACTGGATGAAGCGTCGTCTCACGCGGTCTGCACGTCCAGCACGAATGCTGGTCCAACTGAGGCGCCAGGTGGAAATGGCATGGCAAGCCGTTCCACAGGACTACATCCAGCATCTCTACGATCGTCTCCATGGGAGAATAGCAGCCTGCATTGCTGCGAAAGGTGGATCTACACTGTACTAGTGCCGACATTGTGCATGCTCTGTTGCCTGTGTCTATGTGCCTGTGGTTCTGTCAGTGTGATCATGTGATGTATCTGACCCCAGGAATGTGTCAATAAAGTTTCCCCTTCCTGGGACAATGAATTCACGGTGTTTTTATTTCAATTTCCAGGAGTGTATTCATACAGTGTTTGCGAGTGACAGCACTAAGTATCTTTTAAGAAAATTCAGATACAATTTCAAACCTTTGCGAAACTTTTTCCCGCTGACATCCCCCCTCACAAAATGACGAAAGGAAAAAAGTTTATCGCTTACAACGTTTTCGCTGCTCATGCAGTAAAACTGCCGCATGAGGCATTATGTTTCAATTTAGTAGTTCTTTTACTACTGACTCTATTCGCCACACGCGCTGGAGACAGTATCCACATATGCCTATGAATGCATCTGCAAAAACACACAATTGAGGAGATATGGTGTCGTAAACACTGATATGCGAGAAGAACTGCCGCACCATGCATGACGCTATAATTTACTACTTATTTACTATTAAGTCCATTCGGAATAAATTTCGCAGACAACACCGACATATATCGCTGAATGTATCTGTAAAATTGTATCACTCTACGAGACATAGCTCAGGAGATATGACGTCATAAACATTGAGTTGCGTGAAAACGACACTTGAGGGCCGGACGGGGTGGCCGAGCAGATCCAGGCGCTACAGTCTGGAACCGCGTGATCGCTATGGTCGCAGGTTCGAATCCTGCCTCGTGCATGGATGTGTGTGATGTCCTTAGGTTAGTTAGGTTTAAGTAGTTCTAAGTTCTAGGGGACTCATGACCTCAGAAGTTAAGTCCCATAGTGCTCAGAGACATTTGAACCATTTGACACTTGAGGGCGAAATCGAGAAAGATAAAAGGTGGAAAGTGTGTAACACTATATGTGTGAATAATGTTGAACGTAGAGCTATATGTGACGTGTGTGAATCCAGGAAAAGTCTTCTGGTGAAAAGCTGCTACTAAACTCCTGGATCGGTTTCAACCAAACATGGTGCACACACGGCTTATTATCGTGACGAAAATACTGTGGGAGTGCGAACTACCAATTTCCTGTTGGGTTTGGGATGATAACGCTGAGGCGCTGTGGTGGATAGAAAAGTGGGTGGGAAGAGAGGTACTGAGAGAGGTGGGAAGAGGAGATGGATAGAGAGGGAGACGAGGAGACTAATAGAGAGATGGGGAAGGAGCTGAGGGAAAGGACGATGGGCAAGAGGAAACTTATAGAGAGAGAGGGGGGAATCTGAGGAGATAGACGAAGAATGGAGGGAGGAAGAGAATGACAGAGAGATGGGGAATGAGCCGATGGGCCGACAGAGGGGGAAGAGCAGATGGATGGTGAAGAGGGAGCAGGAGATGGACAGAGAGGGTGGGGGAGAAGAGGGGCAGAGAAAAGGGGAAGGAGGGACGGATCAGTAGAAAACTGGATTAATACATACGTGGCCAACACCAGATACTCATGTAGTAGTAAATATATTATCTGCACGGAATCGACCTGCGGTAGAGCCACTCTCCTTCTTTTGTCACAATTTTATTCTTCAGACGTTCTTTGATAGTTCGACCACACAACCCACCTACTATTGCGGTAGTGTCCATGCGCCTATAGCTGTTGCAACCTTTTTTCTTTTTAATCACTTCTTATTAAACGGTATCAAGTATACTTTTCCATTCTTTTGAGGGACTTTCTATTTAGTCAGAAACTTGTTACAGACAAACTGAATTATTTTATGATATCTTCAGTTACATTTTTTATCAGCTTGATGGGAATTTCTCCTGGGCCTGGAGATATTCCGTTTCTCATTTTTCATTATTTTTTTGTAATTCTTTCAGGGAGACACCCAGCAGTATCGCTTCCTTAACATGATTATATCCGTGGAAACTGCTCTCTATCCTCTGTTAATACATTTTCATGCTATTTCACCAGTTCTTCCATCTTTATCGGTGATATATTTATGTTGTTCTTCTTCTCTTTTTTTAAGTTCTTTATTATTACTCAGGCGTTTTTGGTCTCGTTCCTCCTATACATCTTTCTCCTTTCTGACGTTTATTTTCCCAGAATTCATTGTTAGCTGTTAATACCCTTTTTTCATCTCTCTTCAAGCTTTAACATACAGTTTCCAGTCATCCTAACCTTTCACAGCTGATCGTTTCTCGTACACCTTCCGTTTATCTTGCACCTGCAGTTCCATATCATGTTGTCATCAGTTGTTGTGGTACGCATATTTAGGAATCACACCTAGTGCTACAGAAGTGGTCCCATGTAAAACATTTTTAATGCTCCCTACAGAATTCGTGTTGAACCTTTCTGTATTTTTCGTCCTCTGACTTGAAATTTTTCATGCATCGCCAGTAACTTTGATAATCAGTTAAGAGGTCTCTAAGACTGGTCCTCTTATGCTGTGATATAAGTTGATAAACAGCGTGTGACAGAGGAAAGTCAGTTAAAGCACCTATAAATCCGAAAATTACTCCTCTCACACGTATTACCCAGCAAGGGTTTGCTGCTAGAGATACAGCAAAGTTCACAACAGGCTATGAGATGTACAGGACCAGGCTTTTTCAAACAGGCCTCTGTTGGGACTGACACACTGGTAGAAAGGTGCGACAGCTCACAGGTATCTCTGCTCTGACCCTGACCAGGCAACATTCCTTTTTCTGAATCTACATCTTCATCTACATTACTACTGTGCATTTCATAACTAATTGCCTGTCAAAGAGTTCGTCAAATCAACCTGAAACTATTTCTCTATCGTTCCACTCTTGAAGTGCATGTGGGAAAAACGAACATTTATCTTCCCATGTAAGCTGTGATTTCTCTTATTTTGTTACTATGATCATTTCTCCATACATAGGTTATAAGGTGGCGTGGCCTCCCGACCTTCATTTCTTACATATTCCGACATCACCATCGTATTTTGCGTATAAAGACGTTTCATTCGAGCCCTAACTCGAGAGGGTAGAAATAGTTTTACATATTTCCATTTCATCAATATGCAGATCTAATAAATAAATCGTAAGTGCGCACTGAGATTAAAAAAACGAACCTGGCGTACACAAACATTCAAGACACGACGGCCACAGGAGTTTTTGTTTGGCGGAGGCAACCAACTCGCTGGAAAGTCCGTAGGAGGGTGGGTTAGCCGGCCGGTGTGGCCGATCGGTTCTAGGCGCTTCAGTCTGAAACTGCACGACCGCTACAGTCGCAGGTTCGAATCCTGCCTCGGGCATGGATGTGTGTGATGTCCTTAGGTTAGTTAGGTTTAAGTAGTTCTAAGTTCCAGGGGACTGATGACCATAGATGTTAAGTCCCATAGTGCTCAGAGCCATTTGAATCATTTTGAACCCACTAGTTACGTAAGAAAACAGAATATTTTGTGTCTTTTCCTTACAGCGGATGACTCCAGGAGATATTTACTTCTGAAAGTTTTTCAAGCATTTCTTTTTGGTATGTTAGCAGCGTCTGTCTGACTTCTGTAGTAGTGTGGGGTGGACATTGCTTCTTGCAGCAGCCAAATGGTACTTGTCAGATCAATCTGTTGCGCAGCTCGTCAAGACAGCACCCACACTCCGACAAGGTGAATAGGTGAGTGCTAAAAAAATATTTTAGCATTCTGAGGAGAAAGTTGGTGATTGAAATTTCGTGAAAAAGTCCTGCCGCTAAGAACAACGCCTTTGTTTTAATGATTGCCACCCCATGTCGCATGTCGTCACCTTGACACTCCCACCCTTGTTTTGGGGTAATACAGTACGAGCTCTCCTTCTTTGAACGTTTTTGATGCTCTCTGTCAACCCTTTCTGACCACACAGCACTATTATAGCAAAGGACGGCCAAATGTAGTGTAGGCTGCCTCTTTAGTAGACCTGTTGCTTCTTCTAAGTGTTCTACGAATAAACCGCTGTCTTTGATTACCTTTACCCACATTATGATCTTTGTGATCGTTCTAGTTTAAGTTTTTCGTAACTGTAACCCCTACCTATTTAGTCGACTTCACAGCTTTTAGATTTATGTGATTTATCGTGTAACCGAAATTTTGCAATCCTTTTTTGTATTCATATGGATGGCCTCAAACTTTTCTTTATTTAGAGCCAATTTGACACTATTCGCACCATACAGATATCTTGTCTAAAACAGTTTGCAAATGATTTTGATAGTCTGACTTTACGAGACGGGAAATGACAGTATCATATGCAAATAATCTAAGACGGCTACTCACATTGTCTCCTAAATGGTTTATATAGATTTAACAGCCAAGGGCGTATAACACTTTCTTGAGTAATTCCAGATGTTACTTCTGTTAGACTTTTCGTCAATATCTACGAAATGTGACCTTCCTTGCAGCAAGTCACAAATTCAGTAGCACAAAAATGGCTCTGAGCACTATGGGACTTAACATCTATGGTCATCAGTCCCCTAGAACTTAGAACTACTTAAACCTAACTAACCTAAGGACATCACACAACACCCAGTCATCACGAGGCAGAGAAAATCCCTGACCCCGCCGGGAATCTAACCCGGGATCCCGGGCGCGGGAAGCGAGAACGCTACCGCACGACCACGAGCTGCGGACCCAGTAGCACAGCTGAGACAATACTCCGTAGGTACGCAGTTTGGATCTACGGAACTCTCCACGTCCTGTGACGTGCACAACAGAGTGACTCCCCAACCGAACCTCACATTAGGTTTCTCCATGTTCTATTGGCATCTAGAAGGCTCGTTAGTTAACGTAATCTCTACTGTTCATGCGGAAGCGATAGGTAAGGGTCTGTAGCACACTTCTGAATTCCTCAGTACTGGTTCTTGAAACTTTGTAAAGGGACTTTAGTGGAATAGGTGATGCATATATTCAACCACCTGCTAGCCCCTGTGACCCAAAGAAAGTGGTACACCTGCCTAATATCGTGTAGGACCCCGCTAGCAAGCAAAATTGCCGCAACACGACGTGGCAGAGACTCGACTAATGTCTGAAGTGGTGCTCGAGGGAAGACACCATGAATCCTGCAGACCTGTCCACAAAAGCATAGGGGTACAGGGGGATGGAAATTTCTTCTGAAAAGCACGTTGCAAGGCATCCCAGATATGCTCAATAATATTCGTCGATGGGGAGTTCGGTGGCCAGAGGAAGTGTTTAAACTTGGAAGCGCGTTCCTGGAGCCAATATGTAGCAATTTTGGACGTTTAGGGTGTCTCATTGTCCTGTTGAAATTGTCCAAGTCCGTCAGAATGCACAATGGCCATGAATGGATGCAGGTGATCAGACAGGATGCTTTCATACGCGTCACCTGTCAGTCGTACCTAGAAGTATCAGGGGTCCCTTTCACTCCAAATGCACAGGCGCCACACCATTACAGAGTCTCCAGCATCTTGAACAGACTCCATGGATTCATGAAGGTGTCTTCATTCCTGTACACGTCAGTCCGCTCGACACGTCATGAAACGAGACTCGTCCGGCCAGGCAACACGTTTCCAGTCAGCAACAGTCCAACGTCGGTGTTGACTTGGCCAAGCGAGAAGTAAATGGTTCAAATGGCTCTGAGCACTATGTGACTTAACATCTGAGGTCATCAGCCCCTAGAACTTAGAATTAATTAAACCTAACTAACCTAAGGACATCACACACATCCATGCCCGAGGCAGGATTCGAACCTGCGAACGTAGCGGCCGCGCGGTTCCAGACTGAAGCGCCTAGAACCGCTCGGCCGCAGCGGCCGGCGGCGAGAAGTAAACCCTGTGTGTCGTGCAGTCATTAAGGGTTCACAAGTGGGCCATCGGTTCCAAAAGCCCATATCGACGATGCTTCTGCCACGTTGAACGATTCTCTTCAGTCGTCGTTGGTCGCGTTCTTTCTGGATCTCTTCCCGGCCGCAGCAATGTCGGAGATTTGATGTTTTACCGGATTGCTGATGTTCACGATACACTCGTGAAATGGTCGCACGGGAAACTCCCCACTTCATCACTACTCGGAGATGATGTGTCCCACCGTTCGTGCCCCGACTATATCATCACGTTCAAACTTGATAACCTGCCATTCTAGCAACAATAAACGGTCTAACAACTGCCCCAGGCCGTTGTTCTATACAGACGTTGCCTATCGCAGCGCTGTACTCATAATTTCCTCTGTATTTGAATGCGCGTGCCTGTACCAGTTTCCTTGTCGATTCAAAGTAGTTTAGTAAGTGAATTTAGCGGGGTAAGTGGATGTTGGCACGCATTGCTGGCGTAACGTTGCCTGGGAGTAGAAGGACCGGGAAAAATATGGACTGAATGTCATTCGAATCTAAATTGTTATTCAAAAATGGCTCTGAGCACTATGGGACTCAATTGCTGTGGTCATCAGTCCCCTAGAACTTAGAACTACTTAAACCTAACTAACCGAAGGACATCACACACATCCATGCCCGAGGCAGGATTCGAACCTGCGACCGTAGCAGCAGCGCGGCTCCGGACTGGAGTGCCTAGAACCGCACGGCCACCGCGGCCGGCTAAATTTTTATTAATAATACTCAAGAGAGGTAACGTTACCAATTAGGTTAACGGAAGCTTGATACATTCAGACAAAAGTATCCAGTTAGATAAAACAATGTAAGAACGATTACTGATCATCAATAAAACAATCTCTTCAAAGGATCTTTTCCTTTGTTAAAAGGATAAACGATTAGTTATAAAACTCAAGAATGCTCCAAATAACAGTGCTTTATAACAAGTTTAACATGATAGGAAAACAGTCTTCAAGACAGGCAGGCAATAAAGTCTTTAGAATGTGTTTCATTAAGATGCAACAAATAATTCGGGTTTACCTAAATAGAATTCATAAAAAGGAAACCAAAACAATTGAAGTTGCTTGACATGAAACCATCACGTATCGGGCCTTGTGTTCCGGACGAACGGCCCCGAAATTACTGGGAGCTGCTTACCACCTTCCATCTTTTCTAAGCAACCAGTGGGTTGAGATCACAAGGCACCACATACAAAGACAGCCTGATGAACAGGGAAGTAACTTTTAAGTAAAATGAATAATAACTGAAGTCATCAGATTACACTCTGGCAGCGTAGACGGAACAGTCGTGATAGTTCGCTAAAATTGTGATTTTGTAAAGAAGTTCTGCAGTCAAACGAGACTCAGCTTCAAATCGCGCCGCGAGGCACAAATGATAAATACTTGCTTAGTAGTTGCGCGGGATGGAAAATATATGAGGCGGGGAGATGCGAACGGTTGGCTGGTGGACCTCATCTACGTTAAACACCAACTTGGCTTGGAAGTGTAGCCCACCAAAGCATGTGCAACAAGATTTGACGGCGAAAGGTAATAAAAATGGCTCTATGGGACTTGACATCTACGGTCATCAGTCCCCTAGAACTACTTAAACCTAACTGACCTAAGAACATCACACAACACCCGGTCTTCACGAGGCAGAGAAAATTCCTGGCCTCGCCGGGAATCGAACCCGGAATCCCGGGAGCGGGAAGCGAGAACGCTACCGCACGACCACGAGCTGCGGACAAAGGTAATAAGCTTGTGGGCTCCAGGTAACTAAAGAAAGTGATTTAGTGCAAAAAGAAAAGTTTGGAATTCACGTATAATGACACAATGAATGAAAAAAAACGTAACCTAATAATTTAAAACATACAATCATATCGCAAATCAATGACAGTTACCAGATTAAAGATATCATGTTTTCATACAAGCGACAAGCTCCTCAAACCGCCTAGCCACACACAAGAACAGGGAACAACAACAGCAAGCTGAACCGAGTCCGATACAGAAGCAGCAAGACAGAAACACGCACAGGAACCGAACCAGGCACAATTGTCACGGTCACAGCGTGGAGCAAGGGCAGTCTATGCTAATGCCGCGTTGTCTCGGCACCGGAGCAACGACCTAAAAGTATCTCAATGAGCATCTAAAGGCGCTGTGCAGTGACAAACAGAGGAAAAGCTTGGAGCCGCCAGGAGATGTGTGGATGGCGACGACCCACCACCTGCCTCCAAATCCGGACATGTCCGAAAGAACAGACACCATATCCATATAAGTGTATAGTTCTGGCCATACCGGCCATGACCTTTTGCTTCTGTGCGGATGCACACATATTCCCCGTACTCTTACGGGACTTAGTAAGGATGTCTTCCACGAGCAATGAGTGTGTTGGGACGTTACGAATGTAGCGTGTAGACATACAAGTTGAGAATGTGGGTCTCGCGGGAGGAGTGCCCGAGGTAGTCCCTGCTGTCGCACTAACCTCCGTGCCATCGGTGGCTCAGATGGATAGAGCGTCTGCTAGGTAAGCGGGAGTTCCCGGGTTCGAGTCCCGGTCGGGTCACACACTTTCGCCTGTCCCCGTTGAAATACGTCATAGCCCATGAGCAGTTGAAGGTATTAATATAATTCTAATTTCGTAAAGGAATAATGTGTCCACTTCCGTTTCCAGTGCACGTCGATTGTGTCCAGAAGATGCTCAGCCAGACGAACTTGGAAGTCATGCTGGTGGCAGAACAAACAGCCAACCCGTGGCGCTGCAGATGTGCGGCGTCTGTGCTGCTTCACTGACTGCCCTTCCCGGAAAACGGACTCAACTCCACTCCCGCCAAACGTGCCACCCCAGTTTCTCTCCCCATCCTCCCGCCAAAGATTGTGTTTCAGGAGATTTCCGCGAGCTTTCGATTCGCGCAGCTGTTCAGATACTGCAAAATTTATTGCGAATTAAGTTAGTTGCACAGATGTAATAAATTTAAACGTCATGCGAGATACGGCGGTTTTTCACGTGTGTCATTGTTTATGAATTCATATTTCCATAAATATGATAGGTAGGTGGTTCTCCCACAGCGACTGCTGGCTGATAGTAAGGCATATGTGTATCAAGTCTGTGTGGATCCCAAGGATGGCTCGTTGATGTTGTACTTATGGTGGTGGTGGTGGTTAGTGTTTAACGTCCCGTCGACAACGAGGTCATTAGAGACGGAGCGAAAGCTCGGGTTAGGGAAGGATTGGGAAGGAAATCGGCCGTGCCCTTTCAAAGGAACCATCCCGGCATTTGCCTGAAACGATTTGGGGAAATCACGGAAAACCTAAATCAGGATGGCTGGAGACGGGATTGAACCGTAGTCCTCCCGAATGCGAGTCCAGTGTGCTAACCACTGCGCCACCTCGCTCGGTTTGTACTTATGTGACAATAAATTTTCGCGTTTTGTGAAGTGCACAGTTTTACGTTTCCCAGCGTTAAAACATGTTGGCAGTGTGATCACTAAGGCTTTCCCGGCGTAATAATTGATAATACACTCCTGGAAATGGAAAAAAGAACACATTGACACCGGTGTGTCAGACCCACCATACTTGCTCCGGACACTGCGAGAGGGCTCTACAAGCAATGATCACACGCACGGCACAGCGGACACACCAGGAACCGCGGTGTTGGCCGTCGAATGGCGCTAGCTGCGCAGCATTTGTGCACCGCCGCCGTCAGTGTCAGCCAGTTTGCCGTGGCATACGGAGCTCCATCGCAGTCTTTAACACTGGTAGCATGCCGCGACAGCGTGGACGTGAACCGTATGTGCAGTTGACGGACTTTGAGCGAGGGCGTATAGTGGGCATGCGGGAGCCCGGGTGGACGTACCGCCGAATCGCTCAATACGTGGGGCGTGAGGTCTCCACAGTACATCGATGTTGTCGCCAGTGGTCGGCGGAAGGTGCACGTGCCCGTCGACCTGGGACCGGACCGCAGCGACGCACGGATGCACGCCAAGACCGTAGGATCCTACGCAGTGCCGTAGGGGACCGCACCGCCACTTCCCAGCAAATTAGGGACACTGTTGCTCCTGGGGTATCGGCGAGGACCATTCGCAACCGTCTCCATGAAGCTGGGCTACGGTCCCGCACACCGTTAGGCCGTCTTCCGCTCACGCCCCAATATCGTGCAGCCCGCCTCCAGTGGTGTCGCGACAGGCGTGAATGGAGAGACGAATGGAGACGTGTCGTCTTCAGCGATGAGAGTCGCTTCTGCCTTGGTGCCAATGATGGTCGTATGCGTGTTTGACGCCGTGCAGGTGAGCGCCACAATCAGGACTGCATACGACCGAGGCACACAGGGCCAACACCCGGCATCATTGTGTGGGGAGCGATCTCCTACACTGGCCGTACACCACTGGTGATCGTCGAGGGGACACTGAATAGTGCACGGTACATCCAAACCGTCATCGAACCCATCGTTCTACCATTCCTAGACCGGCAAGGGAACTTGCTGTTCCAACAGGACAATGCACGTCCGCATGTATCCCGTGCCACCCAACGTGCTCTAGAAGGTGTAAGTCAACTACCCTGGCCAGCAAGATCTCCGGATCTGTCCCCCATTGAGCATGTTTGGGACTGGATGAAGCGTCGTCTCACGTGGTCTGCACGTCCAGCACGAACGCTGGTCCAACTGAGGCGCCAGGTGGAAATGGCATGGCAAGCCGTTCCACAGGACTACATCCAGCATCTCTACGATCGTCTCCATGGGAGAATAGCAGCCTGCATTGCTGCGAAAGGTGGATATACACTGTACTAGTGCCGACATTGTGCATGCTCTGTTGCCTGTGTCTATGTGCCTGTGGTTCTGTCAGTGTGATCATGTGATGTATCTGACCCCAGGAATGTGTCAATAAAGTTTCCCCTTCCTGGGACAATGAATTCACGGTGTTCTTATTTCAATTTCCAGGAGTGTATTCTTCTCGGGGGTGCAGCCGGATCGTAACGTCATCTTGACACAATATTTCAGCGGTCCAACTGGTCGCCATCTTCAGGTGAGAGTGCTGGTACGTGATCTCGCCAGCGAGGTGGACCGCTGAAATATTGTGTCAAGATGACGTTATGATCTGGCTGCACACCCGAGAAGAATATTATCCTGTTGATAGTCTTTATATGACTTCTAAATCTGAGCAGGATCTGCAGTCATTATTAGTGCTACGTGCCAAGTCGTTAATATTCAGGGTGTAATGGATATAAGAACAGATATTTTTGTATGTGGTACGTTAAACACACATGTATTGGTTGTTATTTCTCGGCATGGAACAGTTTTCCGACAAACAAGTAACAACATTACGACGTGATGATTTCTGCATGCTCAAAACTGCACCGCTAAGTCACCTATGCCTGACATTATAAACCAAACGTTTTGTGTCCACGCATCCACACTGCAACACCTGACCTGCTGCCCAGAGGAAAGTAAGCACTAATGGCGTACCCTTCCAACACGTACTTTGAGACACTACCCATCCTTAAAACATATGACTTGTAGTAGCTATAATTATTGATCTGAAAATGACTTAATTACTGCTGTAATGTTGTTCCGTACACCATCCGTCATCACCAGTATATATATCTCCACTTATACCCGTTACAGGAACAGCGTGACCGCTACGGTCGCAGGTTCGAATCCTGCCTCGGGCATGGATGTGTGTGATGTCCTTAGGTTAGTTAGGTTTAAGTAGTTCTAAGTTCTAGGGGACTGATGACCTCAGTTGTTTAGTCCCATAGTGCTCACAGCCATACCCGTTACACCCCGCATATTGTGAACAGTAACCGTAGCAACGAACTTGCGTGGTGCACGCCTGATGCTCCTTCTACATCTGCCAATGACTCTCATCATAGACAATATGCTGCTTCCTTTTCAATAACAATTCCCCAGTCTAGTAACAAAGATCGTCTTATACTCCATATGACGACCCTTTCGTTAGGAGGTGTGGTACTAAGTAAAATGGCTTTCGGAAGACAAGAAATACTTCATCCTCTGGGTTGCTTTCACCCATCACTTTGAGGACACCATGTGAAAAATACGTAAGACTGAGAGGTCACTTTGTTTGAGATGTGTCTTTACATTTGAAGTCAGAAAAAGTACTGAGTTGTTTGTCAAGGATATTATTTCAAGTCTCAAGCTTCACTGTCTCTTCTGAACTTTATGCGATATATTTAGTGCCGTCTGAAGAATCATTTTACGGTCCTTCACGATTTCCGTAATAGCGTTTCATGAAAATAATGTATTTATTTCTTCCATAAATACAACTGCTACGTTCAACACTTGAGCATTTCTGCAGTGCTGCGCCTCTCAGTTTTTGCGAACTCAAATTTAGTTCGACACAGTGATGATGTGACACACTCGACATAGTCGTATATGTGCTGTAATAATAGCAGCAGCCGTATCATTACCGCAGTAAAGAAAATATTTCTTAAGCTCTCAACATGTTTTACGAATTAACTTGATTTGTATGCAGAGCATTGCAAATGTAGAAAACACATTAGAAGGAGAGAGATAGAGAGAGAGATTCCAGTATCTCAGAAACAATAGGAAAATCGTCTTCAACCTACCATTCTCCCGCTAAGAATGTCTCAAACCACTGCTCCTTTGTGGAGCTTTCTTGTCCTAACTTTCGATTGGAAGCGTCTGTACGCATTATTCCTTTGATTTTATTTGTGGGATTGGCGTGTTAAAGGTCGAGTTAAATTCCAATATTGGTTTCCAGAAAGGCTTTCTTCCGAGTTTATTTCCTTCGGAAGAATCCCAATCTCCCCCGCTCTTATAATGGGCTGCTTTTTGTCTTCCACTTCGGCTCTTTCGCACGCTCCCTTGTTGTTCAGTTCCTTCCGCAGGCAGCCTGACGTGATTATCGGGAGACGTGGCTTGACAATCGGTTCGGAGCTCGACTTTTCCCCTTTCCGGTCTGCCGAAGAGACTCTCCGCCCCCGTGCCCCCTACCCAATCCCCTTCCTTCCTGGCAAGTTTTATTATTATCTGCGGAACGGCCGGGGTGTGTTCGGCAAGCTGTTGTCGGAAAGGCAAAGTTTTTGGGACGGCGGTGCGTCGGCGCTGGCTCCGACCGCTGGGGAATGGCAGAAGCCTATTTACATAAATTATTGATCTTTAATAACGAAAGGGTTGAGGACTGCTGGCGTATAAGGGGTGGCGCTCCGAAGTGCGGGGAAAGGCGCGAGGCGACGTGAAGGGGTGCGCAGAGAGGCTCGAGCACAGCTTGGGGTGGCGGAGGAGGGCGCGGGGGAGGGGGAGGAGCCATCGGCCTCCGTGGTGGCGGCGACGTCACTCAGAACACGTCTGTCGGCAGGTGGAGAGGGGGGGAGGAGGGGGGGGGGGAGCGAGATACGCCAAGACCCAGACACTGCGTCGTCAGGGTTAGTGTTGCCCGGCCGCTGATCCTGGTGATCAATACCTGGTGATGCAAGACAACCCTTCATGCTCAAGAAACAGGACACTACAAAACAACGCAAGGAGTTTGCACTAAGGAGGAAGATGGAACATTGTCTAATGCTACGACTGACATAGTTCTTATTACACCTCAATCAACAAAATATTTATCTATTAGTAAAAGAGACAACCTACGACTGGAATACTCTCTTTGAAGTTATGAAGGTAGCAGGGGTAAAATACAGGGAGTGAAAAGATACTTACAATTGTCCAGAGACCAGACGAAGTCGAGGGCCATAAAAAGTAAGCAGTGATTGAGAAGAGAGTTAAACGGGGTTGTAGCTAATCCCCGATGTTATTCAGTCTGTACACTGAGCAAACAATAAAGGCGTTTAAAGATAAAAATGGTGACTGAATTTAAGTTCAGGGAGAAGAAATAAAAACTACGTGGTTTTCCGTGGATATTGTAGTTCTGTCAGAGACAGCGAAAGAGTTGGAAGAGCAGCTGAACGGAATGGACAGGGTCTTGGAAAGTGGGTATAAGATGAAAATCAACCAAACCAAAACAATGGAATACAGTGGAATTAAATCAGCTGATGCTGAGAGAGATAGACTAGGAAATGAGACACTTAAAGCAGTAGATGAGTTTTGCTATTTGCGCAGTAAAATATCTGATGGTCGAAGCACAGAGGATAATAAAGATGCTGACTGCAGTTGGCAAGAATAGAAATTTGTTAACATCGAATATACTTCTAAGTGTTAGTAAGTTTTTTCCGAAAGTAATTGTGTATAGTGTAGCCCTGTATGGAAGTGGAACGTGGACGTTAAACAGTGTAGACAAGAAAAGAATAGAAGCTTTTGAAATTTGGTGCTGCAGAAGAGCGACAAAAATTAGATAAATAGATCACATAACTAACGAGGAAGTACTGGATATTATTAAGGAGAAAAGACATTCTCTGGCACAACCTGAACCGACGGGGGCATCGTTTGGTGGGAGACATTCTGAGACATCGAGGAATCACCAGTTTAGTGTTGGTCAGAAGTGTGTGTGGGGAGTGGGGATTAAAATCGTAGAGCAAGACCAAGAGATGAATAGAGCAAGCAGATTTAGAAGGATGTAAGTTGTTGTTGTTGTTGTTGTTGTTGTTATTCGGAGATGGAGGCTTGCTTAAGACAGTGTAGCGTAGAGAGCTGCATCAAACCAGTCTTCGGTCTGAAGACCACAACAGAAAGTATAGAAGAGGAGATAGGATGAGAGTGCATGCGTTAATAAGACGTCAGGGAATAACTCCCACAGTAGCAATGGAAGCATAGAGGAGAAAAATCGTAGAGGAGTATAGAAAGAATACGCACAACGTCTTCCACCGCACACGCACACACACACACACACACACACACACACACACACACACACACAAACAGTGTCTAATTTCGCTGATTATTGTTACTCTTTTTCTAGTTTGCCCACTTTATTTGCTGTTTAACACTTTCAGTTACGCAGTTTAGTTAATCACCTCACTATGAAAAATAACATTCACTATGTTTTTGTATCTCTCAGCGTGAACATCTTTTTTAGTGTGGTTCACCAGGATGGGCGTCAGTAGAAAATTATCATGGAAGGGTGGAACGAGACTTTAAAATTACCTTTATTCGTGGGAATAAAGTTTCGGGAGGTGTCATTCCACAAGACCCAAATTTTATAGGCGTCAAAAGAAAAGAGAGTTAATGGCTATCCAAGGTGTATGAGAATTCCGTAATGACTAAAATCTCTCCACACCAGATTCCAGTGGGTTTGGGAGGAATACCCTCTCTTATCCCCTGGAGTCCAGCAGTATTGTGCCCTCTCTGTCGACGGTATCAGTTAAAGGATGACGGTTACACTGTAAGCTGAAAACTGGTTAGCGAAATAAATTACCACTGCGGAGCAACCTTATGTTTGTGCTTTTCATTTGCAACGTTTTACATTACTTCCATCCGCAGGTAGTCGCAGCTATCTAAAAAAGAGAGCATATGGGTCTTAAAATTTGGAATTCAGGAAGAGAGAAGAAAAATCTGCGGCTAGTCTGAAAATAAGACGACGTCAGAAATGTCGAAATGAGGAAAATGTTTGAAGCTCAAGGGAGCATAATGTAGCTATGCCCCCCCACCACATCCACACCCACCTGTCGCAAAATAAAAACTATCACAAGGCTGTGGATATTACATATTTGCGTAAAATCGAACAGCTGTGTCTTCGTTATTTAAAACAATGTTGTCGTTACTTCGTCGTTGCCTTGATTATTTCTTAATGTCCACTTGAGCGATTAAATTAAAGCTTTTTGTTTGAGTGGCCACTTCCCACTTATTTAAAATTTTTGAAGCATACTCAGTGGCCTGTACCACATTTATTCTTTGTTAATAATGTGTTTAATACGGTTACACTCAATCATTAAGGATAATCGCAGACTTGTTCAGTGCGTCATTTTTCTTCGCACTAGTCTTCGGTCTCTCATTCTTCCAGGTGGTATTTTCTTCTATGTTGTAAATTTTGGTCCTGGTATCAGTGCAACAATGGTCTATTACTGTTTTCCTGTAGTTAGGACAACCCTACACTGCTGTGAGTGGATTTTTTATCTCCTTATTCCAGTTACTTTCTAATCCTCCCAGATTACTTTGATTCAGTGTTACTCGCAATAAACGTGTCTTCTTAGTGAACATCTTATCGTCGACCTATTGTTTCCAGTTACCTGCGGGGCGTCCATTTTCCCTCTTTGAGCTGTGCTGGCTTTTTGCAGTTACTTTTCGTTTTATTTGCAGTGTATGCTACGATGCCACGTACACAAGATTTTCGCCACTAATCTTCCAGTCGAATTCTGTCGGAGTATTTCGATTTGTTACAGATAGTGTCTTTTTATTCTTCAGCTGGCATTTTTACACCGAGACCTTCTGGTTTTCCTTTTGATCGTAGGTTCACGAGAAGAAATATTAATGATCCCACTGATGTCATTGGAAAGCTGTCGATAGTTTTGACAGTGTGCAGGAGGTCATGCAATACATCACCGCTGTCACGGCACTGTACCCCAGTAGGTTAAATAGAATCAGTGCAGTAAGAAACATGTGGTGACGTGCGGGATACTCGACAGTAGGTCGTGTTTCGACATGCCTATTACCGCACTATGAATGGATGAATGGAGCTGTCCGCTTTGTTGATTCATTAAGAAGAGTTTGCAACATGTCTTCTAGAAACGGTGCACCATAGGCAGCAACATAATATGACGTGAGAGCAGCAGTCGCAGAAAGACCCTGACTCAGAAGAGCCAGACGAGTGTGTCATTGAGAATCGGTGTTAAGCCTGACAGTACTTCCTGCTGTCAGTGAATGACGGTCCATCTCAACCAGATTCCGGCCATGCGCTGCAAAGAGAAGTGATTTGCATGGTCATTTGGAGTCGAGTATCTCGCAATGGACCGTTGTTCTCTGCCGCACGACTTCAGTGGACCAAACAACATAGAGACTGGACAGCGGGTGACGGGACGCATGTAGTGTAGTCCGACGAGTGAAAATTTTGTTTCTTTTCAAATGATGCGAAGTGTTGAGTGCACAGACACTGGAACGAGGCGCTGAAGTCCCAACAATTGGAAAGAGTAGATCAGGCCAGAGGTGTTCTGTCATCTTTTGGGAGTGTTTCTCGTGCCGTGAGTGGAACTCTACCACTAACATGAGCTAGGTCGGGTATCTCAGTATTGTCGGGGACCAAAAGCTGCCCTTTCTTCTGTATCAACTAACATCTACCAAGAAGAGAACCGCCGTGATCCCGTTGTAACACATCGGGATGGTCGACCAAATTTTGAATAGTGTAAGTGACTGTGTAATCAAGTGGTTGCCAAATCTTTTATTTTACGCTGAATGAACTGAAATGAACTGTCGTGTGACTAGGGCCTCCCGTCGGATAGACCGGTTACCTGGTGCCAGTCTTCTTAGTTGACGTCACTTCGGCGGTTTGCTCGTCGATGGGGATGAGATGATGATGATTAGGACAACACAACACCCAATCCCTGAGCGGAGAAAATCTCCGACCCAGCCAGGAATCGAATCCGGGCCCCTTAGCATGACATTCCGTCTCGCTGACCACTCACATATCGAAGCGGATGCTGAATGAACTTAAGTGTATTAGTTAATAGTGATTAACTTCACATCAATTTTGAAGTGAAGAGACAGAAATTAAATTTATTGTGCAAGTAAACTGTATTCACAGACCAGCTCTGCCGGCCGCGGTGGTCTCGCGGTTCTAGGCGCGCAGTCCGGAACCGCGCGACTGCTACGGTCGCAGGTTCGAATCCTGCCTCGGGCATGGATGTGTGTGATGTCCTTAGGTTAGTTAGGTTTAAGTAGTTCTAAATTCTAGGGGACTGATGACCACAGCTGTTAAGTCCCATAGTGCTCAGAGCTATTTGAACCATTTAGACCAGCTCTGCATAAAGCAGGACCAAGAAAATTGAACAATTCTCGTTCTCTGGCATTAAATAAAGTTTCCACAAGTTTATGGTACCAATTATGTTGAACAATAAGTATTCATGGACGCATAAATGCACTCAGTTACTCGAAATACGCTGATACATCCAACCCACGCAACTCGCGTCATAATGTAAACAAACAAGCCTCAGACACGTGTACGTCAGCTGTAAATTTCAAATGTTGCACGGGCTGCGTTTGTCAGCCATACAGAAGAAAGCGCATTTAAGACAGGTTCGCGCGCACGCCCTGTAATAGTGGGTTACAAATATGGTAACCTCAGAAAAATATTTATTTACTACGTGAAAAATAATGCACTGAATGAATGGGAGCTTGTTTGAGTGCAGTTCTACAAATAATCAAAAGATATGTGGTGCGAAATACCACATTTATATAATTGTAATGTTGCAGCGACAATATTGACGTGGATGGACCGATTACAATATTATAACTGGAACAACATTTTAGTTTAAAGAGAACACAGCTACTACTTCATTTTTGCAATTGAGAGCCTGTTTTTATTTAGCAGTCTTTTTCAAAAATCTCCGATATGGCTGCACCTCACCTCACCTCGTTACAGGATTCAGAGGTAGCGTGGTGATGATGACGTGTGACGCTAGTAATTGGCGATTCTGTGTTGAAAATAACATCTCCTGATCCGTTCTACGTTTGTTTCAAGCAACGATGAGGCGCTGTACTGCCGTCGTAAATAAGCGGCACCTACGCAGTTACGAAGTGTCCTCCTCTATACAACGTCCCACTCCGCGCCACCGGCGGGAAGTCTCTGTTCGGTCATTGCCATGACACAGTTCAGTGCTTATTCACATCACAGCACATTCCCCCTTGAATTTTTCGAAACATATCAGGCACACACACATTGTTTCACGAATCACCGACTCAGTTGCGTCCACTACGCATGTGAAAACCGTTCTCGTTCATCCACGCATAAACGAAGAGCTCATAGTTCAAAGTTTACCCATTGTTATTCACTATCTTTCTGCAGTTCGCAACGATACGGTGCACACGTTAATTAACATGGTTTATCCGTATCCTGCGATACGGAAGGCAACACACCAGCCACGCCGTCGCATCAGTGATCAGCGTTCCCCTTCTCAACGCACAACGGCATGAGGATGCAGAAGGCGATGGTAACCACTGCACTAAAGGCACATACGTGTATCCTGTGGATACACAGGATAAGGAAACAGATACAGCGGAACACTCGTATTCTTGTTGCATCTGATTGTAGTAATATGAACAAAAGATGTAATGAATAAAAGGTCATGTAATTAATAAAAGAAAATAATGCATACAAAAATATTTAAATAGGCGCCCAGGAGGAAGCTGCATGAATATCTTCCTGGATCCCTGGACGAACATTCAGGCAGACCATAGTACCTCGACTGGCAGGCTGAATCGATTTAATCCAGTTATAGTGTTCTGACCAGACGAAGCTACAATTCTCCGGGCATAACCGTGGGTCCCTCATTCTGCCAACGGCCTTTTCAGAGGGCGGAGAAATGGACAAAAGTTTCAGGGCACTCTCTTGTCCATGGGGTGAGAAACTGCCCCTAAAGGTGGAAGAATCAGCAATGGTCAACGGCATCAGGATGCAGATGGCAATGGAAACCACTGCATTAAAGACACTTAACGTGTCATGATGATCTCTCCATTGGCCAAAGTTTCCGAAATAATCCCCCATTCGGATGTCCGGGAGGGGACCGCCAAAGAGGAGGTGACCATGAAAAAAAGACTCAAAAACCAACGAGACGATAACGTGGGGCGTGGAATGTCAGAAGCTTGAACGTGGTAGGGAAGCTAGAAAATCTGAAAAGGGAAAATTCAAAGGCTCAAGCTAGATGTAGTAGGTGTCGGTGAAGTGAAGTGGAAAGAAGACAAGGATTTGTGGTCAGATGAGTGTAAGATAATATCAACAGCAGCAGCAAATGGTAATCTCGGGAGTAGGACTTGTTATGAATACGAAGGTAGGGAAGAGAGTGTGTTACTGTGAACCGTTCAGTGATGGGGTTGTTCTTATTAGAATCGACAGCAAACCAACACCGACAACGATAGTTCACCTTTATTTTGCCGACGTCGCAAGCTGAAGATGAGGAGATAAAGTATATGAGGATACTGAAAGGGTAATACAGTTCACAAAGGGATATGAAAATATAATAGTCATAGGGGACTCGAACGCAGTTGTAGGGCAAAGAGTAGAAGAAAAGGTTACAGGAGAATATGGGCTTGGGACAAGGAATGAGAGAGGAGAAACACTAATTAAGTTCTGTAATAAATTTCAGCTAGTAATAGGTAATACTCTGTTCAAGAATCAAAAGAGGAGGAGGTATACTTGGAAAAGGTCGGGTGATACAGGAAGATTTCAATTAGATTGCACAATTCTCAGACCGAGATTCCGAAATCAGATACTGGATTATAAGGCTTACCCGGGAGCAAATATAAACTCAGATCACAACTAATAGTATGAAGAGTAGGCTGAAATTTAAGAAATTAGTCAGGAAGAATCAACACGCAGAGAATTGGGATACAGGAGTACTAAGGAGTGACGAGATACGTTTGAAGTTCTCTAACGCTATAGATACAGCAATAAGGAATAGCGCAGTAGGCAGTACAGTTGAAGAGGAATGGACATCTCTAAAAAGGGCCATCACAGAAGTTGGAAAGAAAAACATAGGAACAAAGAAGGTAACTGCGAAGAAACCATGGCTAACAGAAGAAACACTTCAGCTTATCGACGAAAGAAATAAGTAGAAAAATGTTCAGGAAAATTCAGAAAAACAGAGATACAAGTCGCTGAGGAGTGAAATAAATAGGAACTACCGGGAAGCTATGACGAAATGCCTGCATGAAAAGTGTGAAGAAATCGATTAAGAAATGACTATAGGACGGACTGATTCAGAATACAGGAAAGTCAAAAGAACCTTCGGTAAAATTAAAAGCAAGGGTGGTAACATTAAGAGTGCACCAGGAATTCTGCTATTAAATGCAGAGGAGAGAGCGGATAGGTGGAAAGAGCACCTTGAAGATCTATAGGTGGGGGAAGATTTTGATGTGATGGAAGAAGAAACAGGAAACGATTTGGAAGAGATGAGGAATTCAGTATTGGATTCAGAATTTGAGAGAGCTTTGGAGGACTTAAAATCAAATAAGGCAAATGGGAAAGATAACATTCCATCAGAATTTCTAAATCATTGGGGGAAGTGGCAACAAAACGACGATTCACGTTGGTTTGTAGAGTGTATGAGTCTGGGGACATACTATCTGACTTTCGAAAAAATATCATCCACACGATTCCAAAGAATGCGAGAGCTGACAAGTGCTAGAATTATCGCACAATTAACTTAACAGCTCATGCATCCAAATTGCTGACAAGAATAATATGCAGAAGAATGGAAAAGAAATTGGGAATGTGTTAGATGTCGATCAGTTTGGCTTTAGGAAAGGTAAAGGCACCAGAGAGGCAATTCTCACGTTGCGGTTGATAATGGAAGCAAGACTAAAGAAACATCAAGACAAATTCATTGTATTTGTCGACCTGGAAAAGGCATTCGACAATGTAAAATGGTGCAAGATGTTTTAAATTCTGAGGAAAGTAGGAGTAAGCTATAGGGAGAGACTGGTAATATGCAACACGTACAGGAGCCAGGAGGGAATAATAAGAATGGACGACCAAGAACGAAGTGCTCGAATTAGAAAAGGGGGGAGGGATAATTTCTTGTATGCCATTAGCTTCGCTTTCCTTTAGGAAGAAAGGAAACTAAAGAAAGGAAGATTATTAGCCGGTCACTGTGGCCGAGCGGTTCTAGGCGCTTCAGTCCGGAACCGCGCTGCTGCTCCGGTCGCAGGTTAGAATACTGCCTCGGGCATGACTGTGTGTGATGGCCTTAGGTTTACGTAGTTCTAAGTCTAGGGGACTGACGACCTCGGATGTTAAGTCCCATAGTGCTCAGAGCCATTTGAACCATTTGAAGATTATTATCCAAGATCACTTTCAGAAAGCATCAAAAAATTCAATTACCGATTGTCTCCGTTGCCCAGACAGCGAGCGGTGCTGTTCAAACAGACAGTTAATGAATATTCGTAATTTTTCACAAAATACTTTAACTTGGTTTAGACACACCGATGACATACAGAGGTCACCCATTTAATACAATGTTGTAAGTGGTACCATAACAATGATCTTCAGTCGACAGTGGCCAAGACCTAGCTGAATACCTTTTTGAATAGATACGCTGTACGGAATATGCATTCATTAATTTCACAATCAGATGATGATAGCGTCAGGAGAAGTGGCAGAGCTTCCGGCTCAGTGTGCAATGGGCAGCCGTCGACCACCTGCACGTCGTACCCACCTAAGAGATTAAGTCACGCCGGGGGAAGACTAGCCGTCAGATCTCCGCGATGTGAAGTAAAAGTGGGCAAAATACTTTACAATTTAGGTTAGGTTAGTGCATTAAAGTCATACCGTTTTCCCATAAATTTAATGAACACAACAGATACACATAACAGAGACTTTAGTCATCGACAATATATTGTCCTTCACTATTTCCAACAGTCTGCCAACGCTGGGGAACCTTTTAAATTCCGCAAATGTAGAAATCACGTGGTTTTGGGGCGAAGGAGTCGTCGAGCCTTGTTTCGAACGCACTTTCATTCGGGAAGGAAGTTCCATGAAGGATGTTAGACAGAGAGCGGAAAACCTGAAGGCGCAAAATCAGGTGAATAAGGCAGGTGCGGAATGACGTCCCAAACCAACTCGTGAGTCGAGTTTTCAGCCAGTCTAGCAGAACGCGGGCGGGCCTTGTTGTGGAGCAGCGTCACTTCACGCTGTCTTTCTGGTCGATGTTCTTGGATTGCGTCTGCAAGACGTCTCAGTTGTTCACAATAAACGTCAGAGTGATTGTTATCTCGGAGAAGCAATTGGTAGTACACCACTCCCTCTCTGCCACCAGATTTATAACACTATCGTTTGTGGATACGAGCAAATCAGGTCTCTTTTTCCTTATGTTAGCGTAAGGACACCTTTTCTCGTGACCAGTAAAGATGCAGGATAGGTGTGGTCGGTGTTGTTCAGGAACCAATTGCTGACCATGAAGCAGAGATGCACATATGGCCACATGCTGATTTTTGTGATTTTGGAGTAGAATATGGAGTACCCATACATCCGATATCTAAATCTCCCCCTTGCATGCAAATATCGCAGTATGGTGGAATGATCACTGTTGGTCACTCCTGTCAGTTCTCGAGTACACTGGCGTAGATGATTGTGGTTTAATGCATTTAAACGACCTACATCAAACCCCGAAGGTCTTCTTGAAAGTGGAGAGTCACTAATGTCAAAACGATCCTCCTTAAAACGGGATAACCATTTTCTTACCACGATCTTTCCAATGACATTATCCGACACATGGTACAGATATTTCTGGTTGTCTCCGATCCTGTCATTCTCTACTGAAATCAAACAGACGCATCTATCGGAAACGTTCCGATTTCTCCACTTGACACTCCATTTTCTCACACTCACTGTCTCCAAACGACAAAAGGACAATATGTGAACTCCAATAGCAGAAGCGGAGTACAAATAAAATAGACAGCCGATAAATACACCCATAACAACTGGAATACCAACGTTCAAAACAAAAACGCGCTGAACTTATGAACCAACCTAATATTAAATAAAATGCTATTCTAATGAAGTTAGCTATACACAGTACCGTCATCAGGAAAGCGGCGGAGATCTGTGATGCCAGAACGAAATTTTCGCTCTGCAGCGGAGTGCGCGCTGATACGAACTTCCTCGCAGATTGAAACTGTGTGCAGGACCGTGTAATGGTACTTGAATTACGTAACCATTACGGCACCTCACCTCAATTTCTCGATACCACCAATATTCTACTGTGTTTCTGTAAAGTAGTTAATGTATTTCTGAGACAACATTCAGATTTGATTTCATTAATGTAGAGATACTTTGATACATCGATATGTTTATGTTGCAATGATATTATTCTTATGTGTATTCTTTCTTTTGTCACTATGATCTTTGTCGTACTTGTAACCCTGATTTTTGGACGCGTAAGTGGTTATTAGAGAGAGTCAAGTCTTGGTCGTCATGTTGAAAAGACCCAAATTGTAGTCAGTTTATGAAATGTGAACTTTAACAGTGAGGAAGATATTCTCAAGTATGTTTTATGTTGTGAAGTGATGTTTTGTGAGTTACGTGATATTGAAACAAAAGTAATAAAAAAGAAGTTTAACTTAAATTCGGAGTGCTGATTACTTTTTTACATCACCATTGTGCTAACTTGCAAAAGTATAATCTTCAAGAATGGTTTATGAAACACATCTATAAAACTTGAATATCGCAGAATAACACATAGGCCTCATTGCATCCGAGCTTCGAATCATCACCACCTAGTTTTTCGACGATTGAGCCATGAGTTCACAACGAGACAAGCGTGGGAAACACGAAAAGATGAGTGAATAGTTTATCCATTCTTTCATGAAATAACTTTATTAACTGTACTCTAATGACACCTGCCACATAATATCACTTTGTTGTTGCCCGAAAATGCAATATTTAGCAGCGTGAGCAACACTACAATCACAATTAATTTTTGACCTTTGTTGTGGTAGGGTTGTTAGAACCGAGACTTGAACTCGGGACATTTGCCTTTCGCGGAAAAGTGCTCTACCATCCTTTTTTCTGTTCGTTATTCTTCGTTTTATTTGATCGTAGAGCATGTCATATGACAACCGTTGAAGTTCGTTGTTAATCACATCACTTAGTTTTTCTTATTACAGAGACCAGCCAGCTCTCTGACCCAACACGCTGAACTATCGTGCCGCCTGTGCTGGAGCGAGACTCGAACTCGGGACCTTTGTCTTTCGCTGGCAAGTGCTCTACCATCTCAGCTACCCAAGTATGACTTACGACCCGTTCTCACAGCTTTAATTCCAGCAGTATTTCGTCCCGCACCTTCCAAAATTGAAAGAACGTCTCCTGCAGACATTTCGGAACCAGCACTACTGGAAGAAAGGGTATTGCGGAGACATGGCCTAGCCACAGCCTGGGGGATGTTTCCAGAATGAAATTTTCTCTCTACAGTGGAGTGTGCGCTGATATGCAACTTCCTGGCAGATTAAAACTGTGCGTCGGACAGAGACTCGAACTCGGGACCCTCGTCTATCACGTAAAAGTGCTCTACCAATCACCGCAAGATCGTTTCTTCCAGGAGTGCTAGTTCTGCAATGTTTGCAGGAGAGCTTCTGTGAAGTTTGGAAGATAGGAGATGAAGTACTGGCGGAATTAAAGCTGTAACGACGACTCGTGAGTGGTGCTTGGGTAGCTCATATGGTAGAACACTTGCCCGCGAAAGGCAAAGGTCCCGAGTTCGAGTCCCGGTCCGGCACACAGTTTCAATATGCTAGGAAATTTCTCTGTGATATTTCGCTACTTCCACGTGACTACAAATTTCAACACCGTACTGAGCCATGGAAAAACTGATAGAAGCCGCCCTCGGGGAAGATCAGTTTGGATTCCGTAGATATATTGGAACACGTGAGGCAATACTGACCCTACGACTTATCTTAGAAGAAAGATTAAGGAAAGGCAAACCTACGTTTCTAGCATTTGTAGACTTACAGAAAGCTTTTGACAATGCTGATTGGAATACTCTCTTTCAAATTCTGAAGGTGGCAGGGGTAAAATACAGGGAGCGAAAGGCTATTTACACTTTGTACAGAAACCCGATGACAGTTATAAGAATCGAGGGGTATGAAAGGGAAGCAGTGGTTGGGAAGGGAGTGAGACAGGGTTGTAGACTATCCCCGATGTTATTCAATCTGTATATTGACCAAGAAATAAAGGAAACAAAAGATAAGTTCGGAGTAGGTATTAAAATCCATGGAGAAGAAATAAAAACTTTGAGGTTCGCCGATGACATTGTAATTCTGTCAGAGACAGCAAAGGACTTGGAAGAGCAGTTGAACGGAATGGACAGTGTCTTGAAAGGAGGGTATAACGTGAACATCAACTAAAGCAAAACGAGGATAACGGAATGTAGCCGAATTAAGTCGGGTGATGCTGAGGGAATTAGATTAGGAAATGAGACACTTAGGAGTTTTGCTATTTGGCGAGCAATATAACTGATGATGGTCGAAGTAGAGAGGATATAAAATGTAGACTGGCAATGGCAAGGAAATCGTTTCTGAAGAAGAGAAATTTGTTAACATCGAGTATAGATTTAAATGTCAGGAAGTCGTTTCTGAAAGTATTTGTATGGAGTGTAGCCATGTTAGGAAGTGAAACGTGGACGATAAATAGTTTAGTCAATAAGAGAATAGAAGCTTTCGAAATGTGGTGCTACAGAAGAATGCTGAAGATTAGATAGGTAGATCACATAAATAATGAGGATATATTGAATAGAATTGGGGAGAAGAGGAGCTTGTGGCACCTATTGACTAGAAGAAGGGATCGGTTGGTAGGACATGTTCTGAGACATCGAGGGTTCACCAATTTAGTATTGGAGGGCAGCGTGGAGGGTAAAAATCGTAGAGGGAGACCAAGAGATGAATACACTAAGCAGATTCAGAAGGATGTAGGTTGCAGTAGGTACTGGGAGATGAAGAAGCTTGCACAGGATAGAGTAGCATGGAGAGCTGCATCAAACCAGTCTCAGGACTGAAGACCACAACAACAACAACAACAAACTGACCCCTAAGAGACAAAATGAAATGTTTTTGATCTGTTCATTGACTTAACATATGACCACATCCCGATAGGATTTTCTGATTGATCTCTTCGCTTATTGGGTCCGAAAGTGTAATCTGTACGTCGCCTCCGTCGCAGTAACAGTTCCGCGGCTGACAATGGAGCTGGCTGCTGGGTTCTGCCGGTGTGCCCACACCGCGAAGTATTCGGGCGTCGCGACGCGTCGCGGTGGGTGAGGCGAGATCGAACGACGCGTCGGCGGCGTCGGATGGGCTGCGGGCAAACAGGCGCCGCACTTGTTGACAGTGGGTCGCGGTAGAGCAAACACGGCAGCCATCACCCTGGCCGTCCGCGCGCCCGCCGCTGTTTGCCCTCTAAAGGTTTTGTTTGCCCGCCCAAATTCCCCGCGTCGCGCCTTTTGCTTTTTTCACCGGACAGCGATCCATACATTCTTTTCCATTATTCTGTACCTCATAGGCGGGACGCTTTAATGTATGGTTGCTTTGAAGCCAATGCTGCAGCTCTCTGGCTGTCCGGCCGTTTGTAGCAACTCGCGCCGGGCCGCCACGTAGCGAATAAAGCACGTGCCACGGACAGGTGCCTGCAGGTATTATAGGCACACAGCATAGTTAATGGCTTCTTGTTTTTAGCTTGAAGTTGGTGTACGATACATAAAAAGTGTGTGCAACGGCCAGTACATCCAGAAAACAGAAAGGTAGTATCTCATTTACCAAATAGAAAGAAATGATTCTGTACCATTATTTGCAGATTTATTATTATTGTTAAGGCACACGGCATAGTTAATAGCTTCTTGTTTTTGGGTTGAAGTTCGGGTACGATACCTAAAAAGTGTGTGCAACGTCCAGTACACTCCGAAAACAGAAAGGTAGTGTCTCATTTACAAAATAGAAAGAAATGGTTCTGTATCATTATTTGCAGATTTGTTATTATCGTTATTGTATTTTTTCACGTTTGGGCACCACCACATGCGATATACAAAAATGGTTTGCTTTTTCTTGCACACATCTTAATTGATGTTCGCATTGAGAGCTCTTTCCGGCTCTTCTGGGGTTTCTCTGCCAGACCAAATGTCAGATCGTTAATTTTCTGCATATTTTTATTTTCTTTCTTGTATATCGTGTTATTCCTGCTGCAATCAGATCTCCTTTTGCTGCACATATCCCTTCGACTGGTTTAATTTTCTCTTTACTACATCTTCCGTAGAATTCGACAAACTACTGTGACATATTTACGTAGCAACATTACCAGCCACGGTAAGAAAGTGAAAAAAAAGTGCTAATTGCTGAGGTCTGCATGAATCACCTTTCGATACTGGACACTGGACAAAACGTCGTTTTAGCATCTTGCTTTCTGATGTATTAAAAATGCAGTTGCCTTAATATTGACAGAAACACTGGTGTCGAAGCAAGATGCGAAAGCGAGCCGGCCGCTGTGGCCGAGCGGTTCTAGGCGCTTCAGACCGGAGCCGCGCTGCTGCTATGGTCGCCTCGGGCATGGATGTGTGTGATGTCCTTAGGTTAGTTGGTTTAAGTAGTTCTAAGTCTAGGGGACTGATGACCTCAGATGTTAAGTGCCATAGTGCTCAGAGCCATCTGAACCATTTTTTTGGTGAAGCGATTTTTTGGCGAGTGACATGTAGATCGAAACGAGGAGCGTATCCCAGAAGTTTACGCAGCAGCTGACGGTTTATACATCTACGTCGACATGGATACTCTGCAAATCACATTTAAATTTCCTGGAAAAGGGTTCATTGAATCACCTTCGCCGGTCGGGGACGGCCGAGCGGTTCTAGGCCCTACTGTCTGGAACCGCGCGACCGCTACGGTCGCAGGTTCGATTCCTGCCTCGGGCATGGATCTGTGTGATGTCCTTATGTTAGTTAGGTTTAACTAGTTCTAAGTTCTAGGGGACTGATGACCTCAGAAGTTAAGTTCCATAGTGCTCAGAGCCATTTGAACCATTTTGAACCACCTTCACAATTCTCTATTATTCGAATCTCGTATAGCGCGCGGAAAGAATCAACACGTATATCTTTCCGTACGAGCTCTGATTTACCTTATTTTGTCGTGGTGATCGTTCCGCCCTATGTAGGTCAGTGTGAGCAAAATATTTTCGCATTCAGAGGAGGAAGTTGGTGATTGGAATTTCGTGAGAAGATTCCGTCGTAACGAAAAACACCTTTCTTTTAATGATTTCCAGCCCAAATCCTGTATCATTTCTGTGACAGTCTCTCCCATATTTCGCGATAATACAATAGGTGCTGCCTTTATTTGAACTTTTTCGATGTACTCCGTCAGTCCTACCTATTAAAGATCCCACACCGCGCAACAGTGTTCTAAAAGAGGCCAGACAAGCGTAGTGTAGGCAGTCTCCTTAGTAGGTCTGTTACATTTTCTAAGTGTCCTGCCAATAAAACCCATTCTTTGGTTAGCTTTCCCCACAACATTTTCTATGTGTTCTTCCCAATTTAAGTTGTTCGTAATTGTAATACCTAGGTATTTAGTTGAATTTACGGCTTTTAGATTGGACTGATTTATCGTGTAACCGAAATTTAACGAATTCCTTTTAGCACTCATGTGGATGACCTCCCACTTTTCGTTATATAGTGCCATCTACCACTTTTGGCACCATTCAGATATTTTTTCTAAATCGTTTTGCAGTTTGTTTTGATCTTCTGATGACTTTATTAGTCGATAAACGACAGCGTCATCTCCAAACAACCGAAGACGGCTGCTCAAATTGTCTCCCAAATCGTTTATACACAGATACGGAACAGCAGAGGGCCTATAACTTTACCTTGGGGAACGCCTAAAATCACTCGTTTTACTCGTGTTCAGAAGAAAAACAGAACATCTTGAACGACTAGAGATAGGACGTTCATACCCTTAGGACGTGTACATTAGTGTGTTCTGCAGAAATGCTTAGCATTTGAATCATGTCGGCCTTCGGGTTCAAGGTCAACAGCGATATCGCGGTGCATCACCAACTACCGCTAAAACGTGCATGCGGCTCCCGTTGTCACTACAAACCGTAGGTAACTGACCACTGTGACCTGAGCAGACGTCCAGGGTGCGTCGCAGACGTGTACGCGAACCGTACCGCCAAATCAGTCACTTCCAAAGAGGGCGCATTATTGGCACGCATCCGTCCGGGAAACTGCAGCTCGTGTACGATGAAGTGATTCGCTAGTGCAACGGGCGTGAGCAGAATGATTCACGGAAGGCCGTAGAACATGACGAGATGGGTCAAGTCGCACCACCCAAGCCACACCCGTGAAGATCGACACCTCATCCGAATGGCACTGCAGGACAGATCTGGATTCTCCTCGGCTCTTGCGCAACAGTGGAACAATGTAACACATCGTACACAATCAGGGGTTACGTGTGCGTCATGCACTTCTCCGCCTACGTTTGACGAATGTACAGAAAAATGCTAGACGGTAATGGTTCATGGAACGACGACCCTCTCGACAGGAATGGCATCAGATAGCGTTTTCGGACGAATCAAAGTACTCTTTCTTTCAAAATTATTGCCGCATTTTGGTTCGCCTCAGGCATCAGGCACAAGGGGACTGCATTTTCACAAGACATACAGTGCCAACTCAAAGCCCTATGATGTGGGATGCTATTGAGTACAACCACAAATCACAGTTGGTGCGTGTACAGGGCACTGTGACGAGTGTGGACTACGTGAATGACATCCTGCGATCCCTAGCCATACCCTTTCTGTACATCACCATTTTTCAGCATGACAATGTACGACCACATGTTGCTACATGAACGCGTGCCTTCTTCGTGTCGCAGGATGTCAGCCTTTTTCCTGGCCCGTCATACCACCAGATTTTAATCCTATCGAAAATGTGTGGGATATGGTGAAACGACGGGTGCAGCGTTGTGACCCAGTGCCAACCACCACAGATGAACTTTGGAACCAGGTATGCTTGGCATGGATGGCTATACAAGACGCCATTCGCACCTTATAACCGTCGATGGTATCAAGCATAGAACAAATAATTAGGGCCCACTGCGGACCCCGTGACTCTTAGGCAATAGACACATGCCAAACCGAGATGACTGAAGTGCTAATCGTTTCTGCAGAACATATTAACATATATGTCCTTGTAAATATGAAATCGTATGTCTGTTGTTAAGGTCTTCCGTTTTTTCTGAACATGAGTGTATAAATCTGTCTTTCATTGTCAATCAAACAACCATAAAAACCAGTAATCTCCTTGTTGTATAACTGCTCCTCAACTTTTCTCCATACTTTTACGGTTGCTATATATGTTCCGAAAGCGACACTAAATAAGTGATTGTTTCTTTCTTGATTAATACCACGATATTTTGCAACACATATATATGAAGTATCAAAACGTTAGTTACAACTTCAGTGCCATATAACTGGCACTGTGATTAACTTAGAAAAAGAAAGTAAAGTTTGTATGAAGCACTAATTAAATTTTTTAAAAGTAAGGACATGAATTAAAATATTGCCTCTCCAGATGACAAGAGCTGAAAAAGGGACTTTCTTTGTAGTTGCAGGGTCGTAGGAGCATCACAAATGAACGGAAGAGTGGTGTGTGACTTGCTTCATTGAAACGATGGCGGGCACCCAAAATCGGAGGAATTTCGCAGCGCAATACGAGAAAATCCCACCCTCTCGGCCATCCTGTGGATGTGTAGCGCTATGTAAGCAGGACAATAAGAAGTGGTGAAGGTAGGGAGGGAGTTAAACAGGTTTTTCCATCATTCACCACAGGCGTCTGGCATCTAAAAACTTACGACTCTCTCGTATGGCAGAGTACCAGGTACCCCGAAAGTGTTTTTATCGAACAGATACCGTACGTGCCACAAGGGGAGGCGAATGTGGAATTTGAATAAGGAACCAGAATGAACTATTCCGAGTTGGTACATGAGACAAACTTTAGCTTTTTACTCAAGTTAATTCCAAGCCGAGTTATGTGACACAGAAGTTGTAGCGCTCCTTTTGAGACGCATTGTGTTAACAGATATATGCTTGCACTCACCCCCCTCTCCTACTTACTGTGAAGGTTGATGTGCTGTCGAAAGACAGGAATCTGTAATATTTCGTGACGTTGTTGAACAAGAATGGTGCATCGAATAAGGACAACTTACTCACATTCCATAACAGAATAAAACTGCCCCAGATCAATATTGTGTTTCTACTAGCAGTTTGATGAATTGTGACTACTTTGAGATTTCTTCTCCTTATATGACTCTTTCGTCAAGGAAGAGGTGGTAACACGTCTGCCAGACAGTCTAGGCAACTGACCCGGTTTTCTGCCTAGACAGTTCGTTAAATGCTCGCTGCCTTTGCTTCTTCGTTCTCCGAAGGTAATCTGGTTTTCAGTCTTCGTGCCTTGACATGCAGATGCCTTCTGGTTGTTGATGTTTGAAACTTTATCTATTATGCTGGGTAGATGTATATGTGCCTTTAACTCACTGCACTGTTTGTGATGCATGTGTATTGAATTCCACAGTGTGTCATATGTCCTTGTGTATCAAGCACTAAAAATCACGAAATTGCAATCACAAATCAGCCACCATCTAGCTTCAATACTGATCGTAAGATTTCCAGCCAAAGCAAGGGAATTCGTTTACTTTCAAATCTTTCTCTGTGATTAACGCAGAATTTCTTCCAGAGTTTCGCATTTTACACCCCTTAACATCTCTGTTACAGTTTTGTGGAAGCTACCAGTATATTGATCTGCCACAGTCGCAGCTGGTCGTCTCGAAGTGTTTTCTGTGTCTTTTGTCCTTCTTACTTAATAATTTTAAGTGACAACCACTTTTCTTTCTAGGCCATATTTAGCAAACAAATGTTTATACCCCAAACATGTCCGCCTGCTTAGCCGGATGGAAAGTGCTTGCCTCCCATGCAGCGGGCCGCGGTTCGATTCCCAGCCGGGATGGAGATTTTGTCAGCTCGTGGACTTGATGTTGTGCTCACCTTATCATCATTTCATCGTCATCATCGGCAAGCGAGTCGCCCAATGTGGCGTCGACTGCAATAAGACTAGCACTTGGCGGCTGAAATTCTCCAGATGAGGCCTCCCAGCCAGCCATGCCATACGCTCGTTTCCATTTTTTATCCCAAACATTATCAGCCTGTTACGGCCTCTAAGGCATTCATCAACTGGGAAATCTGTACGGATCACTTTGAAACACAGAATTGTAACGTAATACGCTGAAAGTTTTTCTCCTCCCTGCACGTGGTAAGTGAAATAACATTGTTGATACCTTCGGCCAATACAATGTCTTCAAAGATCGTTTGTCTGATAAGACAAACGTCAGGTGAACAGAGACTCTTTCAACAGGATAGCAGTGGAAGACAGATTAGCGTAAGTAAGAGGATCAGAAGTTCTTGAGGGTACAAAACCATTTACTGTTGAGATAACGTCCGTCGGATGTCGAACGTTCCGAAAAAATATGTATGAAACGACGATGAAGATGATGATGATGATGATGATGATGGTACGAAGTTGATAGCTATAGATTTTAAATGTGCCCACAAATAATACCGGTGAAGTGGTAATAATAACTTCTGTGTAGGAAGACTGACATATATATGAAATTTCTCAGACCAACCAAAGGACGTAAACTAGAAGACAGATGAAGAAATGAAGATATTAGACATGTGCTGAAAATATTTGCAATAACAGAAGAATTGACACATATAAGTGGAAGGAACATGTAAACAAAATGCAACAACATAGATGTCCTTTAAAAAAGTTGCAATATGCATGCAAAGAGCTAAGGGGCGTAGGTCGACTCAAAAAACACCGGCGCAAAGAAGCTGAGGGGAACAAGTTACCCTAACCTATTACGTGAATGTAGATGACGATGATGAAAAAATGGCTCCGAGCACTATGGGACTCAACATCTGAGGTCATCAGTCACCTAGATCTTAGAACTACTTAAACCTAACTAACCTAAGTACATTACACACGTCCATGCCCGAGGCAGGATTCGAACCTGCGACCGTAGCAGTCACGCGGTTTCGGACTGAAGTGCCTAGAACCGCACGGCCACCGCGGCCGGCTGACGATGATGAAAAACTGGCACAGATTTAATGGATGTTATGTGGTCGACCGGTTATCTTCCTTCATTTTCTCGCGACAACAATCACATAAGTCTTTGAAAATGCAGGCACCGGTTTCGGTCATCCAGTGGCCATCATGAGACTGCATAAGTGCACATACTGCAAGTTGTGACGTAAGGTTCCCATTGAGTTGTCAACGTATTGTCCCTGCCCATCTAACAGCGACTAGCTACGAAAGACAAGTATTTGAGAAAACGTCGTGTGATACCAATGGAATTACAGCATTTTTCACGTCTGTGATGAAATACAATTTCATAAGCGATTATTAATTACTGAAGTAAAAGCCGAACATGGAACCTAGAAACAAACTCTTTGAACCTTATCTAAATTGATATCAGGTAAATTCTATTCCTTTACTCAAAAGACATATTTAACAACAGCACAACGTTACTGACTGCTTGCTGAATCCACTGATAGTACCATTCTTCTTCCATCTTCTTCTTCTTATTCTTCATCTTCCTCTTCTTCCTCTCCCTTCATGGATTAGACAATTTCCAGTCAGCTAGATCCAGCTGCCTCTTCCGCCTCCTTCTCCTTTGTCTTTTCCCTCTAGGATTGCAGTCAAAATTTTGTTTTTGAAGTCTGTACTCATCCTTCCTATCTACATGTCTCCACCATTTCTTTCTATTTAGAACAATTTTCTTGTGCAATGAATCAACTTATAATTCATTTCTAATGCTTCATTCCTGTAGCAACCTTCTCTGGTGCACCCTGCGCCAATACGAAAAATCTCATTTTTGCAGCCTGCATTCTGCTCGCATTAGTTTGCGTCGCTACCCAAGTTTCAGATCTGTAGAGCATAATAGGTACTGCCATGACTTTGTGAAGCTTCATCTGTGTATATTTCACGGCTTGTTATTCAGCGTATTTCTTTATTTCTTTATTGTTTCACAGACTGCGCTGTATTTTAGAATTTTACTATCAGTTTCATTGTCGAAATTTCGTCCTATGTCACAGCCAATATACTGAAACTGGGTTAATTGAAAAGTATTATATTCCTTATTATAATTTTATATGTTATTGCCGAATTTTTCTGAAACAGAATTTTAGGATTTCTGTTAGAAATACATATCTAGACTGTTAAAACCGTTAAACTCATCATCCAGTACTTTTCTATATTGAATTGAGGATCTATAACAACTAACGACCATAAGAGGACAATAGGTTTCATAGGGACGTGATATTAAAATTCAATTAAACGATTGTTATCATTCGGCTAATACTGGAGTACAAAAGATTATGTTTTACACGAGCAAACGTAACCCAAACGCAAGTACTGAATTAATATTCCCCAGTTATTACTCATAATATTAAAATCCCCATAACTTCCGAAATATTACAGACCAGCCAAATTTAAGACCAGTTCTGGAATCAGCAACAAAATTCGTTCATTAAAGATTTGACACACAAATTTCTTAAAATTTACTTTTGTTGTATTTTGATAATATGGCAATACACGGTGGGGAAAGCACAGTGGACTCAAATTTGATTGCTCCCACATTGTTATACATTCCAATAACTATAAGATACAAAGAGAAATCTCTTTTAAGCTAATACTAATAGAAATTAAATTGACGCTAGAGATCGTGTAGCTTTATTCTAGAATGAGGTACTTACTTATACTTAGTTATTGTGACTTGATGTCCATTAAGCTTGATGGATGTAGGAGAAAGGAAGTAGGGGTTAAATTGTTTAAATAGAACCATGTATATTTTATTCATGAATACACTCACCCTCTCCAAGAGCTATTCAAAAATGTATCACACAGTGCCACTTTATCCTCGAAATCAAAAATGTATCACACAGTGCCATTTTATCCTCGAAACTAGTAGCTACGAAAATCGCAAATAATGCATAAATTTTCTAACTTAAATATCAGTTCAGTGCATTTCATTGACTTAATCATTTAAGCTCTTCAAGGCGCGTTTGAACATTTTGCAAATTACCAATACACATTGAATGCAACAGTACTGCACTTTACAGTAATTGAATGTTTTTATTACACAGTTCCGTATTACAGTAATTATGACAATACAGAATTAACATGGCTTTTGTAGTATCACCACATGGAGAAAAGAGTGTTTACATCACACGCTGAAAATGGTAACCATTGGCATTCATACGTTGGGTCACTCTGTGCATGAAGGACGCCGCTGCTTTCTCAGTGACGACTGTACAAGTATAAATAACGCGTTGCTGCATGTCCTCCGTTGCTGTTGGAACATTTTGGTGGACAGCATACTTGACTGCTCCCCACAGAAAAACGTCCAGCAGTGCAAGGTGCCGTGTTCGTGCAGACCAACTAACTGCCTCACCACCTCCAATCCTGTCCAGTATTTGTCGTGCCCGTAAGGACTTAGGTGGCGGGCGTCTATCATACAGATACCATATGACTCTCCGTTGATTGAGAGGTACCGCGCCCAAGAGAACAGAAAGGGTGTGTCTTAAAAATAGTGCATACTCTGTACCATTTTGGTTGCCATATACGAATAAAAGTCCGATAATGGTATCTCAAATAATTCCGTATCGAACATGGAGATTGCATGGACGTTGATGCTCTACCTGTCGGAGACATCGTGGATTGTTGATGGGCCAATAATGCATATTTGTCATACTGACTATTCCTTTGTTGGAGAATGGGGCCTCGTCGGTAGAAAGAACCTCTGGAAAGAAATTAGAAAAAAATGGTTCAAATGGCTCTGAGCACTATGGGACTTAACAGCTGTGGTCATCAGTCCCCTAGAACTTAGAACTACTTAAACCTAACTAACCTAAGGACATCACACACATCCATGCCCGAGGCAGGATTCGAACCTGCGACCGTAGCAGTCGCGCGGTACTGGACTGTGCGCCTGGAACCGCGAGACCACCGCGGCCGGCAAGAAATTAGAATTTGTCAAAAGTTGTTGCTGAGCCCACTGACAAAATGGGGCTCTGAGCACTATGGGACCTAACATCTATGGTAATCAGTCCCCTAGAACTTAGAACTACTTAAACCTAACTAACCTAAGGACAGCACACAACACCCAGCCATCACGAGGCAGAGAAAAACCCTGACCCCGCCGGGAATCGAACCCGGGAACCCGGGCGTGGGAAGCGAGAACGCTACCGCACGACCACGAGATGCGGGCCTGACAAAAATTGAACCATATTTTTGAAGTAATTTCCATGAAGTTCTTGGTGTGAATGAACATGGTATGGATGGAATTTATGACATTGCAGAATGCGATGTGCACTTGTTCACTTGTTTTCATAACGTCAACTCCATGATGAATTTGTCGCGTGCTGACTTTAGGACTCACGGCTACGGCAGCGAGCACAGCAACCTCAGCAGCTTCGTCTGTTAGTATTCTACTGCGATTTCGTGGTCTTACATTCAAACCTCGCGTTTCACGTAGACAAGAACTGAGACGACCAAACGCCCAGCGAGAAGGCGATGTCTTGTCAAGGAATCGTCTGCTGTGCAGTACCTTTCCCTGTACAGAATTTCGCCTGCCTGCAGCAAATTGCATCACAGATATGTGCAGTAGATTACAAGATAGACTTACTAATCATAACAGTACTTAACATAAAAATGCATGTTACTAAATTCTTTCCTGTCAACGTACTTTCTCCGTAGATCAGCAGCAGTTCTACCTTAACGTCAAGCGTGTACATCATATATCTTTACACAACAAAAATGTATTCACAGTGTGTACTACAGCCATGCAGTTACTAAGTTTCTCTGATGCATGACTACTCTGGCATGCAGTATACTGTATCCTAAACCAACAACTAATGATAATGAGGAGCGGGGGGGGGGGGGGGGGAGTGGAGAGAAGGACCTGTGTTTACATGAGCCACTACAGCACTACATTGGGTACGTAATGTGTACAATCAAGGCAGTAAACAGCTCGGTTTCTTCACAGCCTGTGTCCTCTTAATAGTTTGATATGTACGTTTCGGTGACAAAATGGTACAGTCTGATACGTTTTATAATAGCTATTGGAGAGGGTAAGTGTCTTCTTGAATGAAATGTACATGGTTCCATTTAAAAAATTTAACCTCTACCCTGTATCTCCGACATCTGGCGGGATACACAAAACGCATACTTTCAGTAAAAACTACCCAATAATGTTAACAAACAGTGGTTGAAGAAATATTTCATTTAACGCACCAGGAAAAGGTTATTTCAGGTGAGAAAAATGAATGGGATGTGGGAGAGAGAGAGAGAGAGAGATGGCAAAACGACAGTTCAAAGTGATATGGCGATATTCTACGTGCTATGTTGAAAGGTGGCTACACTGAGTCACAGCATCAGAGACTGCGCCAAAGAGTGTTATCCAGCCGCCTCCACTGGGGCAGTTGTAGTTCAGAAGTTGCCATGGGCAGTAGTAGTTCAGAGGTTGCTGTGGGCAGTGCTTGTTAAGAGGATGTCGATAGCAGTACTAGCTGAGGGCATGTCGTGTGCAGTTGTTCTGTTGGGCGAGACAGCAGATGCTGTTTGATTGGGGATGTTGCAATGATCACAGTGTATTTTTCGTCAATATATATGAAGGTAACAAAAAAGTTTTTTAAAAGTTTTTTATTTCAAATTTCCTAAATAACAATGCCTCTTGGTCACAGGTTCAGTCAACAAAGCATCTAGCTTGTGTTCATGTATTAGACTGTAATTCTGGTTCTATGTGCAATTATAGTATTTCTGTTTTTTTTTAATTACTTCATGGTAAATGGTGTTTAAAATATCTTGTCGTGTTAAGGAAGAACCATGCCAGATGTGTACGTTGAATCACATTTCCACACACAGAACAGTTATATTTGTGCTTTGTTGTTTCATAGCTTTTATAGTTGCTGGGGACTTAATTAATCAATTGTGTTAACGGAAATTTCCTTTCATTCTTTATTGTTATTCTATGCAGTCAGATTGCGTGCTAATACTACTCAGAGCCAACCGCTTACGAGACTTTGTAACCAGACATACAGCTACTAAAAATTATTTGCATTTTATTTAATTAAGCCCCCGTGCACGTGGCGACCCTGCCAGGATCGTCCCTTGGAATTCTTTTGATAGTAAAAATAGCAGACAGTAGTATTTTTGTAGTAATTTGTAGTTTAGTAATTGTAGTCTATATTGCAAGTATGGATTTTGTAATTGAACATTTGTAGTTGTCTTGTCGTTCTTCTGATGGTATTTTTGTGGAATTTACTTTTGATGAGTCGTTTACGGGTTTGACAATTTGTGCAATTGTGAAGGTTTTAATTGTTGGTTAGGCGTGTTTGTCGGGAAGCATTTCGTGTGAATGGTACTGTTGATGATGAAGTGTTATATTGTGTGTAATTTTCGTATCGTGACGAGTTTCGTATGTTTTGTAAATGATTACACAATCGATGAAAAAGGCAGAAATGATGGATAGTCAGAATGACGAAATTGTTAACATAGCGAACTCGCCAACACAGGAGAACAGTATGATGAATAATGAAGTAGAAAATAATTTAATAAGCAGGGAAAATAGTCTAGAACCAGTTCAAAATTTTTCGCAATCAAAAAATTCACAGAATATGAGATTAACGATAGAAGATTCTGAAATAGTATCGAATACAGATAGCTTTACGGCTATGCCGAAGGATGTTAGTTTTACGGGAATGTTAGGGGCGAAAAGAATTTTGAACCAGTTAATAGGAGCAGTTGATGGGTGCTATATTAAATTTGGCAACACGGTTAGAAACTGGTATGGGAACAATGGAAACACAGTTATGATCTGAATTAAAAACAGTGGGATCACAAATAGGAACAATAAAAACTGATATGGGAACTTTGACAACACGGTTAGAAACTGATATGGGAACAATGGAAACACGGTTTGACTCACTGGGATCACAGGATCTGAATTAAAAACTGTGGCAATACGGTTAGAAACTGATATGGGAACAATGGAAACACGGTTAGACTCACGAATAGGGACATGTTTTAAAAACATGAAAGATGAGTTAAAGAAAGAAATTAGAGAAGAAGTACAACCGATTCTGAATTCTCACAATAATGGATTAATTTCAATAGACATTAGACAAAAGGAACAAGATAGAGAACAGGAAGAAAGAGATCGGGTGATAGTACAAAAATTTTCAGAATTAAATTTACAACGTGCGCACGATAAGGAAGAGATGTTTGAAAGAATCGAGGGATCCGTACCAAATGACAGAATAAATAACCTAACACAACAGTATGAGTAGTTAACTACTAAATGTGTCAATACTGAAACCCGAGTCGCGACACTTACGGAAGACGTAAATAAACAGAAAGAACAAATAGGTGACTTATCGGAAAGAGTTGAGGAGATTTCAGATAAATTGACAAATCTTAGTTTAAATTCGGACAGAGATTCAGATGATACAGCTCCATTGCCATTTGCAGAAACCGAAGAGTGCCAGAACATAAATAAACATGTTGAAAATCAGGGAAAATTTAATGAACGCATTAAAAGGGAATATGAGACGCTACGAAAGCAAGTCAAACAAATTGAAAGTTAAATCGTAGGAAAAGACAGTAGAAGAAATTTAGAATCACCGATAGCAGCGGGTTTTGAAGAAAATAATTTATTTCATTTACGAGATGCAACAAAAGAGCGCCAGGCGCGTGAACTTGACAATAATCGACATTCGGACTGGGTCAAACGCGGTGGTCTTTGTCGCTACGAGGCGAAAATTTTGACTATAAACACTTTTTAACTGTTCGGAAATTTAAGATCTTTCGCGATTCTAGGAATGACATACATCCATGTTCATGATTAGATCAATTTATGCACGCACTTCCACCAAATTGGCCACTAAGTCACAAACTGGAACTTATGTGCGGCTATTTAAGTCCTCAGGGGATTCGCTACACTAAGTGAATATGTGCCGTAGCGTGCACAGGGCCCCGAGCTGTAGTGGTGCTATTTCCCTTTTAGTTTTCTGCACCGCTGCATACTCTTTTACTATTCTTTGTATCTATCAAAACAACTCTTCAACTATCAGTCTATCTATAGAGTCGGTAAAGAATAACCGGATATGACTATTTTACCCAAAAGTGATTTCGGAAATTACCGTTTGGACTTACTGTATCTTCAGCAGCATTCATTAGTAGTTTAAACGAAATTTTACCTGTTTATCTTCGTGACAATATTACTTCATATGTTGACGATATTCTTATTGCTGAACGTTCTTGGAGTGAGCATAACAAAATTTTGGATTCATTATTACGTATTTTTGCAACAATTGGCATTACAGTGAACTTGGAAAAATCTGAAATTGGTCGTTCTCAGGTGAAATTTCTTGGTCATAGTATTTCTACAGAAGGTAGTCTTCCTGATCCAGAGAAACTAGGCGCTATTATTACACGTGTTTTGGTGGATAAGAGGTAAAGTAAGTGAGAAGCATGTTTTTTTGTTGGTTTATATGGAACAAGAAGGATGAAGATGGCAGACTAGAACACTCAAGTGGAAGGAAGGTTGTCTACACACACACTTTGTTAAATCAATGAGCAGTATATACTTTTGTTTTTGGAGAGAGGAAGTATTTGCAGATCTTGGCACACTAACAGTTGTTCAGCAACCGTACATTTGATTTGGCTTGGCAAACATTGGTCTTGACATGATGACTACGACGTTATTCAGCCGCCTCCTCTGGGGCAGTAGTAGTTCAGAGGTTACTGTAGGCAGTGCTTGTTGAGAGGATGTCGATAGCAGTACTAGTTGAGGGCATGTCGTGTGCAGTTGTTCTGTTGGACCAGACAGCAGATGCTATTTGATTGGGGATGTTCCAATGATCACAGTGTATTTTTCGTCAATATATATAAAGGTAACAAAAAAGTTTTTTTAAAAGTTTTTTATTTCAAATTTCCTAAATAACAATACCTCTTGGTCACAGGTTCAGTCAACAAAGCATCTGGCTTGTGTTCATATATTAGACTGTAATTCTGGTTTCTATTTGCAATTATAGTATTTCCGTTCTTTTTAATTACTTCATGGCAAATGGTGTTTAAAATATCTTGTCGTATTATGGAAGAACCGTGCCAGATGTGTACGTTGAATCACACTTCTACACACAGAACAGTTACATTTATGCTTTGTTGTTTCATAGCTTTTATAGTTGCTGGGGACTTAATTAATCAATTTTGCTAACGGAAATTTCCTTTCATTCTTTATTGTTATTCTATGCAGTCAGATTGCGTACTAATGCTACTCAGGGCCAACCGGTTACGAGACTTCGTAACCGGACATACAACTACTAAAAATTATTTGCATTTTATTTAATTAAGCCTCCGTGCAATGTCTCGTAGAGCTACAATACTTTAACTTCTGTGTAATGTCGTCTGGTCAATATTACAAGGAAACGGAATCCCACGACTCTTGATTTGGGCCATAAGAAATACAATGAAACTAAATTTGTAATAAATACAGGGAACAAAATAAGGAAGAATGGCATTATAGCAGTTTTATTCAATTAATATACACCGAAGAGCAAAATAAACTGGTACACCCGCCTAATATAGTGAAGGGCTTGCGCGAGCACGCAGAAGTGCCGCTGCACGACGTGAAATAGATTCGACTAATGTCTGAAGCAGTGCTGGACGGAACTGACACCATGAATCCAGCAGGGCTGTCCAAAAAATCCGTAAGAATAAGAGGGGATCTCTTCTGAATAGCACACCGCAAGGCATCCCAAACATACTCAATAATGTTCATGTCTGGTGGCCAGCAGAAGTGTTTAAACTCAGAAGAGTGTTCCTGAAGCCACTCTGTAGCAATTCTGGACGTGTGGGGTGTCGCATTGTCCTGTTGGAATTATCCAAGTCCGTCGGAATATACAATGGACATGAATGGATGCAGGTTACGAGACAGGATGCTTACGTGCGTGTCACCTGCCAGACGTATCAGGTGTCTATCACTCCATCTGCACTCGCCCCACACCATTAGAGACCCTTGAGCAGTCACCTGCTGACATGCAGGGTCAATGGATTCATGAAGTTGTCTCCAAACCCGTCTGTCCGCACGATACTATTCGAAACGATATTCGTCCGACCAGGCAACATGATTCCAGTCGTCAACAGTCCAATGTCGCTGTTGATAGGCCCAGGCGGGCATTAAGCTCTGTGTCGTGCAGTCATCAAGAGAACACGAGAAGGCCTTCGGCTCCGATACCCCACATCGATGATGTTTGGTTTAATGGTTCGCACGCTGACACTTGCAGATTCCTGATATTCACGATACACTAGCGAAATGGTCATTACAGGAAAATCCCCACGTCATCGCTACCTCGGAGATGATGTGTCCCATCGCTTGTGCGCCGGCTATAACACCACGTGCAAACGCACATAAATCTTGATAACCTGCCATTGCAGCAGCAGTAATCGATCTAACAACTGCGCCAGGAACTTTGTTTTATGTAGGCCTTGCCGACCGCAGCGTCGCGTTCTGCCTGTTTCCATATCTCTGTATTTAAATGCATGCCACGCGGGTTAGCCGCGCGGTCTTGGGCGCCTTGTGACGGTTCGCGTGGCTATCCCCATCGGAGGTTCGAGTCCTCCTCCGGGCATGGGTGTGTGTGTGTTGTCCTTAGCATAATTTAGATTAAGTAATGTTTAGGCCTAGGGACCGACGACTTCAGCAGTTTGGTCCCATAGGAACGTCTCACAAATTTCCAAATTTTGAATACGTTTGTCTGTACCAGTTTCTTTGGAACTTTAGTGTATAATGTATATGATTAAATATAGAATGCTGAAACAATAAACAACAAAGGAATAGAACTATGTAAGTACCATTAAATAAAACATTAATGTATGTTGACGACCAGCCTAAAAAAGTCACTTCAGTATAAGAATTGCAAATAAACGATTTTAAATTAAAGCAGATTGGTCAAAACCATATTATTAAAATATCTGAAAAAACGACTTTCCGAGAAAAACAACAGGTGCGATCATATATAGCGTTTAAAAAATATCATCGAGCAGGTAGGTAATTTTAGCTACCTGGGCTCTGGCATTTGTTTTGATTACGATAAAGATGTGACGAATAAAACAGCGAGACTTCAGGGTATCTGTGGAACGATGAAAAGAACGTTAGACAATAAGAAACACAAATTCTATAAAACTCTAACTGTTCCAGTGCTACTTTGCAATTCTGAGGTTTGGAAAGCAAACGAGGAAGATGTAAATCGAATAGCGATGTCAGAAATGAAATTTCTCAGATCAGTTAAAGGATGTAAACTAGAAGATGAGCTTAAGATATTAGAAATAACAGGAAAAATCGACACACATAAACTCAAATGGAAGCTGCACGTAGACAGAATGCTTCAAGGCAGATATACTAAAAAAAATTTGCGCTACATACCCGAAGGGGTGAGGTATTTAGGTCCGCCCAGGAAGCGATGGAGTTAAGACGCAGAAGCCACAACAGGTTACTCGAACCTAATCCCCGAATGCAGATGATGATTATGAATGTCACCAAAATGCCGACTGGCAACAGTGCGAAAACGTATCTGATGTCTGCAGTTATCGTGAAATTCTTGTTCACCGTGTAGATGAATATTATGGTATGATTACTTGCTAGTATTTACATGGAACATAGAGAAAAACCTATTGACATAAGCGAGCTCCAGGAACAGAAACCTGGACTAAGCTGCAGCCAGTTTAATTCAACATAGGATAATAATGAAGACAAGCTAGCTGGTTATGCGTGATGGCATCATTGAAAGGGGGATCAGAATTTGTTTTCATTGGTCAAAAGCATAGAGAAGTTGGCAGTGGGGAAGAAAATCTTATGATTAGTACCATGACAAGTATTTGCTACAAAGTGATCGGTAAGATTTATAATATGGCCGTAAACAGCTGATAATTTGGAAGTGGAGAGGATTTCCGTCTTAAGGAAGAGACCTTTGTACACTGCTGTCTGAAATTAAAGCAACAAATTGGAAATTTTGCAGGGTTGCGTTTATTTTGCCAAAAACAGTGTAAAGAGGTGATAGTAAAGTAGAAACAATGTAAAGAACGTATAACGCAAACAACTGCAACATGAATAACGATAGATCAAAATGTTCTTCGTTTTTTCCAACTGAATGTATTGGCACATACATTCCGACAACCAGTTAATGAGTTCAGCATTGCTCTGGCAGCAATAAGGACTGACGACGACGGGGTATGCTACGTGTGACGTCACCAGTCTAATGTTGAGGCAATAATGCCCATTATTTCTGAATAGCTGCTCGCAAGTCTCGGAGAGTGGTTGGTGGATGCTGACGTGATGCGCATCTCAGACATGCACTATGGGATTCAAATCGGGAGAGCTAGCAGGCCACGCAGCGCATACAGTATCTTCTGTTTCCAAGAAAACATCAACGACCTGTGCTCTATGTGGTCGGGCAACATAGTCCATCAGTGAGAAAATCTGGGCCACACCACCTCGCAACAATCGCCCATGAGATCCCAACATCTCCTCACGGTACCTGACAGCAGTTAAATTTTGCTGATTCACCTGTACAAATTTCATGAAGAGGTGTTCGAGTGGTCAACATAATTCGTGTCCAAACCATTACCTCTCCGACATCGGTCACTTTCCATAATTTTTGGGTCCCGGAATCGTGTTCCACGTTCCCTCCAGATGCGAATCCGTCGAGAATCACTCTGCAGACCAAATCAGGATTCAGCAGTGAAAAGAACATTGGCCCATCGTTCTACCGTCCAAGTGGCATGTTGACGGCTGTACTCTGGACGTTCCCTTCTGTGAAGATACGCCAGAGGTGAATAGGAGGTTTCCAACATAAAGGTCACTCTGCTGAAGCCTTCTTTACACCTTTCTCCTCGATACAACACGTCCAGAGGATGCTGCGAGTCAAATGCCAGTTGCCGTGCAGTATTAAGGCGGTACCATTGCGCCCTTACGGCAAAACAACGGTCTTCTCTTTTTGATATCACACGTGGTCGGCCTGCCTTGGTCGTGGGGATATTGTTTCGGACGCCACATCTGAAAAACAACAGCACGATTCTGATTATGCCTTCGGGTCACATCAGGTTGCGACTTTCTTCTTATGGCGCTCCACCGCAGAGTCTGGTATTAGTCTTCTTTGTGCCATTCTGTACCGTCTGTGACTGTATACACAGCGATTATGGATGTGGGACTACCCGGCAAACAGTATCATATTTGACACGTGCCCTGACGTCATCGTTGACGTGATTCTCCATTGACCAGAATGCTGCCTTCCGTGCAGGACATGATTGGATGGACACCTGTTAACATTTTAAATGATTATACCGTTAATTAGACGCAGCGCACGGAAACAGCAGTTTGTTGCTTTAATTTTGGACACCAGTGTAGTTTCGTTTTAAACCAAACATGTTTCAGAACTTTCTGTGCTGCCTTCAGTGCGTTTATTTGTTTAGTTCATTCTAACATGAAACTACTGGATACTTATGCTAGTACCCTCAGGTCTACAATGCATTTTACAGTTTGTCACTGTTTCCGATTTTGTGATACTTTTGCTTTGTCTCTTTTGCAGAAACACGCTTCTTTACTTTCCTTTCGTCGTTACATATGCATTTTCCACGATTTGTTCCCAAGAACAGAGTTTTCGCCGCCATGACGTGTTGTGGCTGTGTAATGCCTGGGCGAAAGCAAAATTCGAAAGGTGTCTTGCATAAGGTGGAATTTCTCTCCATGTTTTAGCAAGCTCGGAAATAAGAAGAACTGGAACATTTACAAGATGTTTGCAGGTGATAATGATTGGGTTATGAATATTCGCTATTTTGAAAAAGAGTAAAAATGGAAAATATTGCATTGCTTCTTAAGAATATGAAGTCATATTCGCAAAAAAAAAAAAAAAAAAAAAAAAAAAAATTAGACACTACTACAGTCGTAATAGGTATATACGCTCATAGCTTTACTTAAACACTGCAAAAGTGCTAAGGGAACTTAAATATGAAAACTGTCTTGTTCATCGAACTTAGGTACGGTGAATTTTGAAAATCAGCATGGGATTCAGTCAGTACTACAGTTCTCCTGCTTGCGTTGTACAAGTATACGTCGCGTAAGATCGTGAGAATAAAATAAAGAGGTATTATGGTGACTGTGGAGGTCTAAAAACAACATTCTATTCTTCATCCCTATCGTCATGAAATCGGTCGGACAACAGCCCACATTTCACTCCGCCATGCTCTGCGTTTTCTTCATATCGACAACGCAGATGTAAGCTTACGCCGTTGTTTCCAGAATGGCCCACTAAGACAGTCTGTTGATGATCACTAGATCATCAAAAGCAATATCTGCATTTTGAAATGCTTTTGTGATCGTTGTAGCAAGACAATATAAGAAGATATTCTGTGAGTCTATTCTTTGCGAAACACTAGAAGTGAGGTTAACACTCGTTTCACAAGACTTCCTGGAAACCTGACGTCACTCTGAAATCACACGCAATATCGACGACCGCAGGAATTGCTATCGAGTTTTGTTAGCTTTCGATACGAGCCTCTCACAAGGCATCATGCACTCATATCGGTGATTTATAAAAACATGTCATCCTTGACAGGATTTTTTATAATTATTGTTATTATTCAACTCCACATACGGGGTCTAATGATTTATCAGCAGTTAATGCTCACATATAAGAGCGTTCTCTCACGAGTTGACCGTTGGCGTCAATAAATTTCAAATTCAGCATAAAACACACGTGTATTATATCTTTCAGTATGCCGTTTAAAAGTAACAGAGCATTGAATATTTATCACAAACACGTAATCATTATCATTAAATGTTAATAACGGATCAACGATATAAACCATATACACTACTGGTCATTAAAATTGCTACACCAAGAAGAAATGCAGATGATAAACGGGTATTCATTGGACAAATTTGTTATACTAGAACTGACACGTGATTACATTTTTACGCAATTTGGGTGCATAGATCCTGAGAATTCAGTACCCAGAACAACCACCTCTGGCCGTAATAACGCCTAGGCATTGAGTCAAACAGAGCTTGGATGGCGTGTACAGGTGCAGCTGCCCGTGCAGCTTCAACACGATATCACAGTTCATCAAGAGTAGTGACGGGCGTATTGTGTCGAGCCAGTTGCTCGGCCACCATTGGCCAGACGTTTTCAATTCGTCAGAGATCTGGAGAATGTGCTGCCCAGGGCAGGAGTCGAACATTATCTGTATCCAGAAAGGCCCGTACAGGACCTGCAACATGCGGTCGTGCATTATCCTGCCTAAATGTACGGCTTCGCTGGGTTCGAATGAAGGGTAGAGCCACGGGCCGTAAAACATCTGAAATGTAACGTCCACTGTTCAAATTGCCGCCAATGCGAACAACAGGTGACCGAGACGTGTAAACAATGACACCCCATACCATCACGCCGGTATGGCGATGACGAATACACGCTTCCAGTGTGCGTTCATCGCGCTGTCGCCAAACACGGATGCGACCATCATGATGCTGTAAACAGAACCTGGATTCATCCTAAAAAATGAATTCGTACACCCAGGTTCGTCGTCGAGTACACCATCGCAGGCGTTCCTGTCTGTTCAAAAGTGGTTCAAATGGCTCTGAGCAGTATGGGACATAACATCTGAGGTCATCAGTCCCCTAGAACTTAGAACTACTTAAACCTAACTAAGGACATCACACACATCCATGCCCGAGGCACGATTCGAACCTGCGAACGTAGCGGTCGCGCGGTTCCAGACTGAAGCGCCTAGAACCGCTCGGCCACAATGGCCGGCGCTCCTGTCTCTGATGCAGCGTCAAGGGTAGCCGCAGCCGTGGTCCCCGAGCTGGTAGTCCATGCTGCTACAAACGTCGTCGAACAGTTCGTGCAGATGGTTGTTGTCTTGCAAACGTCCCAATCTGTTGACTTAAGGATCGAGACGTGGCTGCTCGATCCATTACAGCCATGCGGATAAGATGCCTGTCATCTCGACTGCTAGTGATACGAGGCCATTGGGATCCAGCATGGCGTTCCGTATTACCCTCCTGAACCCACCGATTCCATATTCTGCTAAGAGTCATTGGATTTCGACCAACGCGAGCAGCAATGTCGCGATACGATAAACCGCAATCGTGGTAGGCTACACTCGGACCTTTATCAAAGTCGGAAACGTGATGCATTTGTCCACCTTACTCGAGGCATAACAACGACGTTTCACCAGGCAACGCCGGTCGACTGCTGTTCGTGTATGAGAAATCGGTTAGAAACTTTACTCATGTCAGCACGTTGTAGATGTCGCCACCGGCGCCAACCTTGGCTTAATGCTCTGAAAAGCTAATCATTTGCATATCACAGCATCTTCTTCCTGTCGGTTAAATTTCGCGTCTGTAGCACGTCATCTTCGTGGCGCAGCAAGGCGAAATTCTAATATCGCACAGCGAAGTGCTAGTGTAATGAATAACGTCCTAGATTATAGAATAGAAAGTTTTAGGTCTGTATCCAGCCATATGCAAATATTTTTGTATTTTTAGTCTTAGTTAACGCATTTCCTACAAATGTATTTCAAGTATCTTCTGCAATATTCGATGTTTTAGATTCTGTCTGATTAGAGAGCGGAGGATGAAATAAATACTCAGCGATTTCTGAGGGTGTTGTTAGGAAGGAGCGTAAGAGGAGAGCTTAAACTGCTGTTCGCTTCACTTGCATATTCTTCCTTTTCACATAATTGGCTTTTTATGTAGGAATATGGGGCGATTACCAAGCGTGTGGCCGGCAGGTGGAGCCGAGCGTTTCTAGGCGCTACAGTCTGGAACCGCCCGACCGCTACGGTCGCAGGTTCGAATCCTGCCTCGGGCATGGATGTGTGTAATGTCCTTAGGTAAGTTAGGTTTAACTAGTTCTAAGTTCTAGGGAACTGATGACCTCAGAAGTTAAGTCCCATAGTGCCCAGAGCCATTTGAACCATTTAAACCAAGCGTATGGTTAGGCATGATCCTAAGAGCATAGCTTAAGTTGCTGCGAGTGAAACAAAGTCCAATAACATTCATATTCTTCCTTGTCACCAAGTCATTAGGAATTCCTGCAGTCGTCGATACTGTGCGCGACCTCAAAATGACGTCACGTTTGCAGAAAGTCTTGTGAAATGAGCGTTATCCTAGTGGCAACTGTACTTGTTGAGGTGGTCACTTACGCCATCACAGAGAGCGGCAGATCGGAACGCGGGCGGCAGGACCAAGACATTGTGTCCGGGTAATAGAGCGCCCGGCGGGGCCGCTACCCAGAATGCGTCGCGCGCGCCGCCGAAAGGGTTGAAAGGATAAGGGATGTGTATTGGGGAGACGGAATAATAGGGAATTTTCATGGAGGGGACAGGTCTGTGCGGGGGGCAGAAGGGACGGCGAAGGCCGCCCGCCGGGGTGGAGGAGGAGGAGGAAGAGATGGCCGGCGGGCCACACGCGTGCGTGTGCGTGCGTGCGTGCGAGTGGGTGGGCGGCTGGGTGGTCGGAAAAAGAAAAAGAAGAGGGCGGAGCGAGGGAGCGGTGACCGAGGGTCCGCGGCGCGGCGACGTTGGCCGGACTTCAATTGCAAATGACATGGCGTAAAGAGTGAGGCGGAGGAGCAAAAGGGGTGAGGGCAAAGAGAAATGGTGTAGAGTGAGATTAGGGATTAAATATTGGAAGGAGGGATGGCGCCGGTGGCGGCGACGCTAAGGGGCAGGAAAGGGGGACGGGGGCAACACGGCGGAGGTGGAAGCGGAGGCGGTCGCGAGGGCCCGAAAGTCGATACTGTAGCCGGCATTAACTGCAAGAACAATAGTCTGGGTAGGGGGGAGGGGGTGCGCGGCGGGGCGCACGGCGGCCATCTTGGGTCTTGGAAAATGAAATGTAAAAATAACACGCGCAGATTAGAGACCGCGGCTGACCAAACAAAAATCCCGGCCGGCCTGAGATTAGCTGGACCGATGCCCCCGCCCACCCCCCTCCACATAACTACCCCATCCTGGCCAGGTGGGCCGAGAAGTCGCCGCTGCTACGCTCAAGAGCTCTCAAGGGCTGAGAACGGCACTACGGAGACAGTCTCTACACTTGGAAAGTCCGAATGAAAAAGAAAAAAGAATGCAGATATGTCTTGCAATGATTCAACGATTCATCGATACCAACTGGGCAATGCTTAATACGAATTACGAGAAGACAATCTATAAAACAAAAACAGACCTTCACGCTTAACTTGAATTCGAGGTTTTTTGTGGTTTTTATTGAATAAGGCTGGGCTATTAAATATGCCCCGCTAGGTTTCGTATGATTCTGTCAGAGACAGCAAAGGACTTGGAAGAACAGTTGAACGGAATGGACAGTGTCTTGAAAGTAGGATATAAGATGAACATCACCAGAAGCAAAACGAGGGTAATGGAATGTAGTCGAATGAAGTCGGGTGATGCTGAGGGATTAGAATAGGAAATGAGACACTTAAGTAGTAAAGAAGTTTTGCTATTTGGGGAGTAAAATAACTGGTGATGGTCGAAGTAGAGAGGATATAAAATGTAGACTGGCAATGGCAAGGAAAGCGTTTCTGAAGAAGAGAAATTTGTTAACATCGAGTATAGATTTAAGTCTTAGGGGGTCGCTTCTGAAAGTATTTGCATGGAGTGTAGCCAAGTATAGAAGTGAAACATGGACGGTAATAATTTGGACAAGAAGAGAATAGAAGCTTTCGAAATGTGGTGCTACAGAAGAATGCTGAAGATTCGATGGGGCCGGCCGCGGTGGTCTAGCGGTTCAGGCGCTCAGTCCGGAACCGCGGGACTGCTACGGTCTCAGGTTCGAATCCTGCCTCGGGCATGGATGTGTGTGATGTCCTTAGGTTAGTTAGGTTTAAGTAGTTCTAAGTTCTAGGGGACTGATGACCACAGATGTTAAGTCCCATAGTGCTCAGAGCCATTTGAACCTTTTTTTTTTTTTTTTTTTGATTCGATGGGTAGATCACATAACTAATGTGGAGGTACTGAATAGAATTGGGGAGAAGAGGAGTTTGTGGCACAACTTGACAAGAAGAAGGGACCGGTTGGTAGGGCATGATCCGAGACATCAAGCGATAACAAATTTAGCATTGCAGGGCAGCGTGGAGGGTAAAAATCGTAGAGGGAGGCCGAGAGATGAATGGACTAAACAGATTCAGAAGGATGTAGGCTGCAGTAGGTACTGGGAGATGAAGAAGCTTGAACAGGATAGAGTAGCATGGAGAGCTGCATCAAACCAGTCTCAGGACTGAAGACCACAACAACAGGTTTCGTATGGCACACAGCAACCTCAGATAAACAACACTGTCGGGCAACACTGCACTGAAAAATACACACAAAACAATCTCCGTATGACAATCGTTTTGTCGAAGATCATGGTTGGAACGTCGGTCGATCAGTTTGAAGTAAATAGCATTACACCTTCAGCCGTAAAATTTGAATTCTTTACTATTCTACGGGTTTCCATGTTATTAGGTTGGGACATACATTCGTAACGTTTCTGTTTTGTACGCTGGTATTCCGATTGCTGTGGGCTTATGTCTCGATTGTTCACTGTTGTAATTTGAGTTTACATGTTAAAATTTTGTCATTCGGAGACACTGAGAGAAGCTATGGACGCTATGAAAGTGGAGTGCCAAGTGAAGAAATCGGAACGTTTCGGACATATTCTTCTCTTTGACTTCAACAGAGGGGTGACAGCAGCGGAGGCAGCCAAAAACATTTTCGTCGTGCATGGGGTTTATGCCATTGGGCAGAGCATGGCCACAATATGGTTTTCTCGTTTTAAGGAGGATCGTTAGGCGTTAGAAATGGTTCAAATGGCTCTGAGCACTATGGGACTTAACATCGGAGGTCATAAATCCCCTAGAACTTAGAACTACTTAAACCTGACTAACCTGAGGACATCACACACATCCAAGCCCGAGACAGGATTCGAACCTGCAATCGTGGCGGTCGCGCGGTTCCAGACTGTAGTGCCTAGATCCGCTCGGCCACCCAGGCCGGCGACTCGTAAGACATGTGCAAATAATATTCACCACTACAACGCCATACAACAATGAAGAACTGATCCACATGCCTTTAATTCTTGGGGAATGTCAGCAGAAAGTATCAAGAGCGAAAGATCTGTATTAAGAACGGTTGTCAGGTATACGCTGTCCAACTCTTCGACCTTTTTTAATATCATAAAAGTACTTTACTAGACTGGAACTTTTGGCCCTAGCAAAGGCATACGAAGGACTCTTGGAGCCAGTGAAGCTGCATAAATAGCTGGTCTTGCAGCTGCTTCAATAAATCTGCATGCCACTTCTCGCCAAAAACAAAGAGAGGTTGGTATCGACCGAAGAAATGTTCTGCATATTCTGCGCACTCGCAAATGTCACCCTACCCCTAATTCTCTGCACCAAGAACGGTATGACGTGATTTTCAACATCTTATCCTATACTGTAAGTGGATTCTTCAGCGCCGCGCGGGATTTGCCGAGCGGTCTAGGGCGCTGCAGTCATAGACTGTGCGGCAGGTCCCGACGGAGGTTCGAGTCTTCCCTCGGGCATGGATGTGTGTGTTTGTCCTTAGGATAATTTAGGTTAAGTAGTGTGTAAGCTTAGGGACTGATGACCTTAGCAGTTAAGTCCCATAAGATTTCACACACATTTTGATTCTTCAGCAAGACAATAATTTTGTGGAGAAACCTGTATTGCCCTCGTGAAGAGTTCAGCCGGCAGTTCTGAAGCGTGAATGTATGACATCTGGCATCACTGTCATCGGCCATTATAGCGATGATGGTACGCTGATCGAAGATAAGTATTCACTTTTTCTAATAATTACTTTACCTTGTGCCCTTGAGAACTTGTCAAATGGCGTAGCTCCAACGTGATTGATGTCCTGCTCCTGCTCTTCAGAGGTATTCCGTACGATCGTCTGATCTGACGTCGTTCCACTCCTTTCTCTGATGTCATATAAAGATTTCGTCTACGACGGCGTTTCTACGACTGTGGAAGATACGAGAGACCGAAGTACCGTTGCGTGTAAAGCGAATACCCCAGATGCGTTGACAACACTTTCATGATTGATGCAACATGTACGAAAAACTTCATGAACAGAAATACAGGGTTATTACAAATGATTGAAGCGGTTTCGCAGCTCTACAATAACTTTATTATTTGAGATATTTTCACAATGCTTTGCACACACATACAAAAACTCAAAAAGTTTCTTTAGGCATTCACAAATGTTCGATATGTGCCCCTTTAGTGATTCGGCAGACATCAAGCCCATAATCAAGTTCCTCCCACACTCGGCGCAGCATGTCCCCATCAATGAGTTCGAAAGCATCGTTGATGCGAGCTCGCAGTTCTGGCACGTTTCTTGGTAGAGAAGGTTTAAACACTGAATCTTTCACATAACCCCACAGAAAGATTCCATGACATGAATTGCTGATCATGATCTCCACTACGACCGATCCATCGGTTTTCCAATCTCCTGTTTAAGAAATGCCGAACATCATGGTGGAAGTGCGGTGGAGCACCATCCTGTTGAAAGATGAAGTCGGCGCTGTCGGTCTCCAGTTGTGGCATGAGCCAGTTTTCCAGCATGTCCAGATACACTTGTCCTGTAACGTTTTTTTTTTTTTTTTTTTTTTTTCGCAGAAGAAAAAGGGGCCGTAAACTTTAAACCGTGAGATTGCACAAAACACGTTAACTTTTGGTGAATTGCGAATTTGCTGCTCGAATGCGTGAGGATTCTCTACCGCCCAGATTCGCGCATTGTGTCTGTTCACTTCACCATTAAGAAAAAATGTTGCTTCATCACTGAAAACAAGTTTTGCACTGAACGCATCCTCTTCCATGAGCCGCTACAACCGCGCCGAAAATTCAAAGCGTTTGACTTTGTCATCGGGTGTCAGGGCTTGTAGCAATTGTAAACGGTAAGGCTTCTGCTTTAGCCGTTTCCGTAAGATTTTCCAAACCGTCGGCTGTGGTACGTTTAGCTCCCTGCTTGCTTTATTCGTCGACTTCCGCGGGCTACGCGTGAAACTTGCCCGCACGCGTTCAACCGTTTCTTCGCTCACTGCAGGCCGACCCGTTGATTTCCCCTTACAGAGGTATCCAGAAGCTTTAAACTGCGCATAACATCGCCGAATGGAGTTAGCAGGTGGTGGATCTTTGTTGAACTTCGTCCTGAAGCGTCGTTGCACTGTTATAACTGACTGATGTGAGTGCATTTCAAGCACGACATACGCTTTCTCGGCTCCTGTCGCCATTTTGTCTCACTACGCTCTCGAGCGCTCTGGTGGCAGAAACCTGAAGTGCGGCTTCAGCCGAACAAAACTTTATGAGTTTTTCTACGTATCTGTAGTGTGTCGTGACCATATGTCAATGAATGGAGCTACAGTGAATTTATGAAATCACTTCAATCATTTGTAATAGCTCTGTATGTCGGCACATACTAACATCTTGAGTGTTGTTCGTTCATTTCGGTTTCATGCGTTACTTTAATTTACGAATTTTTACTGGTTTGCACGTGACACAGTACAAGTAAAATTTGATTTTCATTTAAAATGATAGATTTTAGCCTGTAGATTCAAATGATTTTATCACAAAGAAACATTCCTTTGCGGTAATCATATGTATGTAAGAACACCTGACCAATTTCGAACACTGCAGTGCGTAAGAAACGTGGCTCTCCTTATCTTAATGCTGATTAAATGCCTTTAGAGTAACATAAAGTTTCCTTTGGTATGAAACTTGTTTACACCGTCGTAAAATTTAAGGCACCACCAGAATATCACGGTCCGCAGCTCGTGGTCGTGCTGTAGCGTTCTCGCTTCCTGCGCCCGGGTTCCCGGGTTCGATTCCCGGCGGGGTCAGGGATTTTCTCTGCCTCGTGATGACTGAGTGTTGTGTGATGTCCTCAGGTTAGTTAGGTTTAAGTAGTTCTAAGTTCTAAGGTCTGATGACCTTAGCTGTTAAGTCCCATAGTGCTCAGAGCCATTTGCCAAGTATATCACGTCTCAACCCACCGGCGCAAGTTTACTTCGAGACACAAAAACGGACGCAACAACAGCATCAAAATCCCTAAATTCAATGAATTTGTCCTTCATGGGTTCTCATTAGGTTCACGACAGAATTTTATCACTGAATGTGTCTCACTGAATTTGTCTTCTATTCTGGCGACATAATTCAGTCCACAGACACAAAATAGACGCGTGTGTCTCGCTTGTTAATGAAGTCGCGTTGCTGTAAACATAGGTCCATATCAGAGCTTACTGCTAATGTGTGATTCCGAGTCGCCACTTACTTCAACATAAACTATGTTTCTAGTTATTAAACCCACATATTTGAAATGTACACTTTTCGCTTGTGTACCCATATAATTGTACGCAAATTACAGCAGTAGCCTGCTTTAAGAAGAAATTCGATATATTTCAGCTCCTTGATGCCTCACGATTTGCGACAGGTGTGTGCTGTAAATTTATTTTTTCCCCCAGTTTGGTTCCGTACCTCTTGGTCAGTAATTAGATCTAAACAATACAATATTCAGCATTCTGCAGCACCACATTTCAAAAGCTTCTGTTCTCTTCTTGGCTGGACTGTTTATTGTCCACAATTCACTTTGTACATGACTACACTCCAGGCAAATGCGGCCAGAAAAGACTTTGCAGCATATCGATTTATGTCGATGTTAAGATGTTTATCGTTTTTAGAAATGCCCCTCTTCCCATTTCAAGTCTCCGTTTTACGCCCTCCCTACTTCAGTCAACATCAGTTAATTTGTTGCTCAAATAACAAGACTCATTTTTTGCTTTCAGTGTCTCATTTCCTAATGTAATCTCCTCAGCATCACCTTACTTAATGTGATTAGAATTCATTATTCTTGTTTTCATTTGTGTTGATGTTCATTCTATATCTTTTCAAGACGCTATCCATTCTGCTTAACTATGCTAACTAGTCCTCTGCCGTCTCTGGCAGACTTACGAAGTCATCATCAAACGTCGAAGATTATATCTCTTGTCCATAAACTTCGATTCACTTTCCAAATTTATCCATAGTTTCCATTACTGCTTGGTCAATGCAGACATTTAATAATACCAGGGATGGATACAACCCTGTCGCTCGCCCTTCTCAATTACTGCTCCCCATTCACATGGTTCGTCTCTTATAACTGTGATCTGGTTCCTGTACAAGTTGTAGATAACTTTCCGCATATTGTATTTGATCCTTGTTGCTTCCATAATTTTAAAGAGTGCATTCTTCTCAACGTTGTCAGAAGCTTTCTCACAATTTACATAAGGTATAAATGTAGGTTTGATTTTTTTTCAGCCTTTCTTTTAAGCAAAGTCATTGGTTCACTATTGCCTTGCGCATTCCAATATTTCTCCAGAACCTAAACTGACAGTTGTGTAATATTCACATTTGTCAGCCTCTGACTTGTTTTTAATTGTAATTATCAAGACCTTCTTGAATTCTGCAGCTATTTTATTTGCTTCATATACCTTCCACTCTGGGTCAACAAGTGAAATAGTTTTATCGTGGCTGGCTCACCGAAATATTTCATAATTCTGAGGGAATGTCGTCTAGTCCAGCACTGTCATCATTTCACTTTTCCAAATTAACAATTATGTTCACCTGGTAATTTATCCCGCTCATAAACCTAGCAGGATCCTAAGCTGGTAAATGAAAATTCCGAGTTACCTGTATTCAGCCAAGACTGTAAAATCTTTAATATATTGTTGGCAAATCAGTGATTAATCAGTGAAATAATTGATAGAAAGAATAACTGAGAATTTCACAGTTAACGTAGCTATTATTTTCTGTGTTGAAATGGTTACGTAAGGTTATGCCAGATTCAGAGACCACATTAGATAAATTGTTTGCTGTTTTCACATTACGTATTAATGAAAGGAAATACTAAGCTGATGATTAATGGTAATAAAAATTAACGTTAAACAGTTTATAGTGAATCAATGGAATGTTGAGTACCGAAAATGTTGATGTTGAAACCCCCCCCCCTGTCCAAATTTACTTTTGTTTTCATGAAATCAGTCTGTTTGATTAAGCAATTGGGTGCTGTAGTTTTGTTTCGAGCGGCTAAACTTTTCTTGTGTTGCTGAACCATCTTTTATCTAAATCTAAAGTGAAGTCTGTTAGGTAAGTAGGGAGTTGCAATCTTTTCTGCTGTCCTACTCAGCTTCATTACGTGTGCCTAATTAGACCGGCGAATAATAGTGCACCACCAACCACATATATTGTTATCGATGCAGAATAGTAGTCTAACTACTGTTATTTGCCATACCTCTGAACTAATGACTTATTTGAAGAAACGAGTTAAAGTCTGATGCTTATTCATTAGGTTAACACACACGGTTATTACACTTGTTTTTGTGGTTTTGCTGTCCGGATAGGTAACTGTATTTCTGTTTGTTGCATTGCTTATTATTAACAGTATAGTATAAGAATATTACAGTAGGCTTTGCATGACAGTATGTTCTGTAAACCAATTCAGAAAATACAAAATATACGCAGGTATTACATCTGGTTTTACATATCAGGACAGTAAATAACACTACAAGTCAAAAGGAGGAATATTACATCAGACATAGAAGTTAACTTGTGGAAGAAATTTCTGAGAATGTCCGATTGGAGCACAGTATTGTATGGCAATGAATCATGGACAGTGAGAAAGACCGATAAGATAAGAAAGGAGGAGGTTCTCCGTAGTATCGCCGAAGAAATGAAGAAAGGACAGAACGATAGAACATTTGTTAAGGCAGCAGGGAATAATCTTCGTGGTGCTAGAGGGAACTGTAGAGAGTAAAAAGTGTAGAGGAAGGCGCTCGTTTACAACGAAGAGGTTGGCGCAGGAGAGGAATGACTGGCGGGCCGCATCAAAACAGTCAGGAGACTGATGACTCAAAAAAAAAAAAAAAAGGCACCCTCTTGCACTTCGACTGGATAGTGAAATCAGACGGACTCAGTCCCATAGAAAATATTTGGGAACAGTTGCTGAAACCTAGCAATCAATATCCCAGTAGTTTGGTAGCTCTGCGGGATATAATCAGTATTCTTGGCTGGATAAGCATGCACCTGAAGAACCTTGTGGACTCTTCGTCACCGAAATGAGGTCATTACCACGGGTAGAGGCGTGTCCCATCATATTAGCGTGATGTTCCCTGGGATGACGGAACTTGTCCGGTTTTCTGGCATCACAAAAGAGCTACCTAGTGGTTTTTTGTAAAAACTAAATAGGTGACACTAGTATTGCAGTATTAGATGAATTTTCTCCGTACGCCTCACTAACCCTACCTCTGAATATTTCAAGACTGATAGGCAATAACCAAGATATGGTCTCCATGCAGATCCCAATCGCCCTTCGAGGCAGGCATGAAGTAGCCGTCCTTAGAAAAAGAGTGCATAGCTGTTAGCACACCAGAGACTCTTAGGCCTGGCTTACGCGGAGACGATGCATTGCGAAACTAAGTTTGGAAACTGCGTTGACAGTCACTGGGCTTGCGCGGCACACAGTGGCGTAGTTGGCGAAACTGTTCGGTTTCGGGCGTCCTTTCTTTTAGGACATGAAACTAACTGTTGAATGTGTTTTTAGGTTGTATGACATTTGAAAAAATGTTATGTTGTGGGAAACTGAAGTACTTGCGGGACGTTAATGATAATCATCACACGAACAAAGTGCGATACAGTTCTCCCCTTGAGACAGTTCTCCGTGGCAGGAACTCTGGAGGAACTAGTAAGAAGCCTAGGAGCAATAAAGATCCCTTCCTGCATTTGGGAAAACCTGTTTATACTCTGAGGTCAGACTAAATCCGTCCTGAAGAGCCCGACGAAATAGCTTAATGCGACGGAAGCACAGACGCGGACGTTTCGAAATTGCCGACGCATGCAATAATAAAACATTAAAATTTAACATTTACAAAGAGATCAGCTTTGATGTTCGACTTCCTAGATAAGAAACATCCCGGATACTTGGTTTAACAATCATCGGGGAGAAATTTAGCCGATTGTGAAATTCTGGACGAATGGTTCTAATGGCTCTGAGCACTACGGGACTTAACATCTGAGGTCATCAGTCCCCTAGAACTTAGAACTACTTAAACCTAATTAACCTAAGGACATCACACACATCCATGTCCGAGGCAGGATTCGAACCTGCGTTTTCAGGGTCTAGAACCGCTCGGTCACAGCGGCCGGAGAATTTCTGGACGAGGCGTAGATACTATAGAGATGAACAAAAATTTCCACTTGGCTGCAAAAGCAATGTAATCTTTACTTCCAAATCTGTCTATAATGCTGCTCGCATTCAGTAATTTCATTCCGTTTCCAGAACTTTGTTAAGATTGTCCGACTTTTTTCTTATGTAGTCGCAGTAGTTCATGTAGACGTACAACAGCTTCTTTCAGCGAGATCGCTGATTACTCGAACTGTTGCTCTTTATCTAATCACGAACCCATACGTGTTCGTACGTTTTCTTTTGTATCGGTTTCAAGTATACGAGCAATTTCACTGTCAAAACTGTAATAAGGAAAGAAAAATTGCCTCGAACTGCTATTACAAGTGCACTTCATTTTATCATACCATGATAGGTTTCTGGGCTTCTAGTCTCATCATCAGACGCACGGAGTGATTTTAATTGTAACGACCACATAAAACTAATCGCAGGTAAGGCAGATGCCAGGCAGAGATTAGTTTGAAGAATCCTCAGAAGGTAATCTTGCAGTCCCCCACAAAGCAGGTAGCTTAGCACACTTGACCAGTACTTGATTATTGTTGGTCAGTCTGGGATCCGTACGAGGTAGAACTGATTGAGGAAATAGAGAAAATCTAAGGAAAAGAAGCACAATTCGCTACAGGTTCATTTAGTACGCGCGAAAGCGTCGACGAAATTCAAACTGCATTGGCAGACACCACAGACGCTAGCAGCCACTGCGGGAGAGGTGTTCTACATCACGGTGTGGTGCCCTTAAAATTCGAAGAGCGTCCATTCCTAGAATAGTAGGCCAAAATATTTCTTCCTCCTTGTAGACCACTCAATTAGAGGAAACAACATACTAGTTGACTGCTCTAGGAACGTATTTTCATAGTAACGAGTAATAATCGTAAATTTTTTTGTTGCATTCTGATTACATCATTTTAACTTAGCCTCAGGCAGTGGCGTGAGCATTTACGGAAACTACTCCGCAGTACTTGAGACCGGCGGCCACACTATTGCGCTGAGTTAAGGACGCCACCACGGTATTTCTGAGTGGGAGACGCCAACTTTCTGCCAGAAGCTCACCAATGGGAGGACATGGTACCGTCACGTGAGAGGGTCGACGAGGTAGCGGCCACTACAGCGGTCGCTCTCTTGCCTGTCAGCTTCCTTACCCTCTGGACGAGTCCACCAGTCCTTCCTACTGAGGGTGAAGGCTCTTTCCGGACTCGGCGGCCGTAGTCAGTTTGTGTAAATATTGTACCCTAATTAGTAGTTCTGGGTAATAAAACCCATGTTTCTCTGAGTCCTAGTATCTCTCATTTCACGTGCAAGAAAAATCCCCCCGGATGCCCACCTAAGCTCCTGTACAGTACGCTTTCGGAATTTTGACAGTAAATCACACTTTTATGACGACGACATGGCATCAGTGACTCAAGGGAAAGCTTCTGAAGATGCTGAAACTCACGTGACAGATTCATTGAGAGACTTAACCGTCTGTTATTGTAACAATCAACTCTAAGACCCCAGTTAAAAGCCAACTGTACACCTTCCATCTTAAGCACAGTTAGGCACATTGTAAAATTAACAACACGTGGCGAGGGATGCAATTAATAAGTATCCGAGAGTCATTCTGAATCGTACCTTGACGTACAAGCAGCATTGCAAGAATGCTAAAATGAAGGTGAAAGGTGGAAATAATTTCCTTCGAAAGGCGTCTGGTAGCATGTGGGACTCCCGACCACATGACCTGAGAACGACGGCACTGCAGTGCTTCCGAGTATGCACGCCCAGTCTGGTACAAATCTACTCACGAAGACATCGTTGACAAAGTACTAAACGAAACCTTCTTACAGATTGTTTGAAATCTATGCCACTTGTAAAACTCTACCAGCTTGTATGCATAGCGCTGCCAAATATTCGTCGTGCAATAGCTGACAACGTCGAGAGAACAAACCAGGCACGACTGGAAAACCATACATTACATGATCAAGTTCCAGTAGCCTCAAAGCTGAAGTCCATAACAAATTTCCTCATGACTACTTCAGTCTTGCAAACAACAGCAGCTACAACAAGGAAACTACTACGGTTTCCTTGACTGAAGAGTACCGCTACCTGGCCTCTCTCTTCAGAAACCCACCCACCTGGCCATGAACAGAACTGCATCATGTGGAGGTCACTCATCCGTAGTTGTTCTGGAGTTGGAAGATCCAGGAGTAACATACAGAAGTGGCGCTTCCCTGTGGACACCACTAACAGCAACTGCAGAGATGCTCAGCCCATGAAGTACCTTCTGGAACCTCAACTGTGCGCTGCCTCTTGCACAGAACATCTTCCGCTAGCGACTCCTATTGCAATTCAGGTTTTAAGATTTTGGTCAACAGTGGTGTAACTTTGCAAGACTGCAATGGACTTGCGGTATGTTTTGGAAGACACCAAATGACTGAGCTACTGCCCTGACAGTATTCACTTTCACTAGCAAACCTTCCACTTGACTACCTGTCCCACCAGCCTACTTAACAGATTTTGCCCTTTAACTGTGTTTGTTGTTAGCCTGCATTTGAGGTTATCACGGTTATCAGAATCTAAGTGAACCTGAAAGCTGAAGTAGTGTCAATAAAACGGTTGTCCCGTTATTATTTTATCAATTGTTGGTGTATGATTAATATGTCATCACGAGACTGATCTTTTATAAAAATCATGGCGCAAGTTTATTTATCAAAATTGGACAAAAATGCATGTTAAGTGTAATGACAAAAATAAAACATGATCTGATGGTAGCACAGATATGCAACGAATAGTTAACAACCCAGTGTAGCGACTGGTTGGCAAAGACTGAGGCTTGACTATTTTCTCTGGCTCAAAATGTGGATAACACAATCTGAAATTATCTAACACTGAATAGACCTTGACGGATGTATTCAACACAGAAGCTATACTACGTCTTTCTGCTGATGTGCGGTATCTGCAACTCCCTATCGCGGGTATGAAGTATGCGAAGCCACGGCTAGCGATCTGTTACATGTATTGCAACTACTCTATAAAACAGCCCTGAAATCTCGACAGATTCCAGCGTGTGACACTCCCATCCGATGGTGACACCATGGACCAATTGGACTCACTTATACGGCAGTGCTCACAAGGAGATCAGACGTCAAAGTAGCAGACCTGTCAGAAATAAGATTGCCCTCAGCACGCAGAGTTGTCAGAGATGACTGGAGTCTGAACTGTGGGCACAGCTAAGCCCTCAGCACAGGCTCCACAGTCAACGCCAGTGCTAGAGCGGAGTCACGCTCAAGTCAAGTGTCCCAAGTGCACCACACTCATAACAAATGTCAAGGCCAGTTTCCTCTGCAGACCGGAGTCTGACTCCGATGATCTACTCCAGAAATACCTCTGAATCAGAAGACCTCACTTTCCATCAGACCTCAGTAAATTCCCAAAAGCACTCTCACAACAGCTCCCACAATAGGTTTTTGGCAGCCACAAAACTCCACGAGCTCCATTTCTCCCATCTAACTCATCTGCACTAGTCATCAGCTAATCCTGATCAATGTTAAGAAGATTATTTTCTTTTCAGGAGAAGTAGCTAATCCCTGACTTGCAAATACCCATACGAAGAGGAGGAGACGTTGTGCTCCCGACTTGTTCCACCCCCCCCCCCCCCCATCTGCTTTAGGTGGCATGTTATTTTGAGTTTCCATAAAATTCTAGAGTGAACAAAAATCTCTGCAAGCCGTGGGACGACACCACCTGATGGCTCCCTCGATAGAGTTCTGTCCACGGCGAACACGGAGGCTCGCCAATTTTTATGGCCACCATACCTGTTCACAAAGGCCATTCACGATGCTCTCGTAACGTGTTGGCTGGGCAATCTAGATTTCTCTCATGTCCCTGACCTCTGCTGTGGCAAGAGGCTCCTAACAGGTACGTCCAGGTAGGCGGTTTCTCCTCCCCATCAACTGAACGCATTGTCAGCGTACCGTGGGGGAGTTTCTTGGCCAAGAATTCTGTCCCCAGTAAGTGCTTTGAAGATGTTCATTTCATGAAACGCCGGCCGAAGTGGCGTTAAGCGGTGACTGGTAACAGTAAACTTGTTGTTTCATTTAATGTCAGTAACAGTCACGGTAAAGCCTAACCTAAAAATGTTCGCATTTAAAGATGTTCATTTCACTAATAGCTGCATGTCGCTATCAAGCCCCAAACGTACTGTTAAATGACCAACTGCCTGCCTGCGTGCTATCAATTCCAGAAAAGTACTATTTGAAGGAGACCCACCATAAAGACTCCCCGTGCATTAACAGTGTAGACACTTCCGTTAATGCTTGCTCGTGACTGATAGATTCCTGTCATCTCCGAAACACGATGTCCTGGGTGTAAAATCAACATTAAATTGTACTCTTGAATATGGAGAATGGTGAGAAGGTGACTTATCCTCTCTCGGTTTGGCACAGAAGCATATCTTCCGTTTGGGACTCTGATCACAATCAGCTGAGGATTCAAGATTTTGCTCAGCAGCAGTATAACTTGATTATTTCTCTCATTTGCTTTAAAGATACTAAATATCTACTAGAATATACAAATAAACTGCTTCATCCTACCGAAGGTAGCGAAAAAACCATGAATGTAAAATTAGAGAGATTCGGGCTGGCATGGAGCCTCAGCAAAAATCATTCTTTCGGGGAATCATTTGCAACTCGAACAGGAAAGTGACAATGGAACATAAAATACCCTCGGCCACACACTGTAAGATGGCTTGTGCCGTATGGATGTAGATCCACCTGCATGTACACGATGTTGAAGGACAACTGACGTCAGAAACACATTGTACTAACGAGGGAACCTCCCCATCGCACCCCCCTCAGATTTAGTTATAAATTGGCACAGTGGATAGGCCTTGAAAACCTGAACACAGATCAATTGAGAAAACAGGAAGAAGTTGTGTAGAACTGTGAAAAAATAAACAAAATATACAAACTGAGTAGTTCAAGGCAAGATAAGCAACAATAAAGACGATAGGAACGCAGGAGCGCCGTGGTCTCGTGGTAACGTGAGCAGCTGCGGAACGAAAGGTGCTAGGTTCTAATCTTCCAACAACGGTAAATTTTAATTTTTTATTTTCAGTTTATGTGACAAACTCCTATGTTTTCATCACTTTTTTGGGAGTGATTATCACATCCACAAGAAAACCTAAATCGGGCAAGGTAGAAGAATCTTTTTACCCATTCGCCAAGTGTACAAGTTAGGTGGGTCGACAACATATTCCTGTCATGTGACGCACATGCCGTCACCAGTGTCGTATAGAATATATCAGATGTGTTTTCCTGTGGAGGAATCGGTTGACCTATGACCTTACGATCAAATGTTTTCTGTTCCCATTCGAGAGGCACGTCCTTTCGTCTACTAATCGCACGGTTTTGCAGTGCGGTCGCAAAACACAGACACTAAACTTATTACAGTGAACAGAGATGTCAATGAACGAACGGACAGATAATAACTATGCAAAAATAAAGAAAGTGAAATTTTCAGTCGAGGGAAGGCTTGCACCAAGGATCTTTCGTTCAGCAGCTGCTCACGCTACCACGGGACCACGGCGCTTCTAAGCACACTTCGTCGATGATGTTGCTTATGTGGCCCATGGACTACTCAGTTTGTATATTTTGCTTATTTTTTCACAGTTCCACACAACTTCTTCCTGTTTTCTCAATTGATCTGTGTTCAGTTTATCAAGGCCTATCCACTGTGCCAACTTATAACTAAATCTGAGGGGGGTGCGATGGGGAGGTTCCCTTGTAAGATGAAACCAACACACATGTATCAGATACATGTGATAATGACGTTGGATGACACAAAAGCATCATGATATAAGGACGTGCTGCAAAGCAATGTCTCCAGTTTTCTTGTGAAAGTTCTTAGACGCTCTTAAATGAAACAAATATTATTAACGTTCTAATCACTATTCTTCATACCTACATATTCATTTCTCAGCGTAGTCATCTTGGCGATGAGCACATTTCTCTCAAGAGAGACAAGTTTGTTGATACCGCCACTGTAGAATGTTTCACTTTGTTGATGGGTTCCACAACCTCAACTCCACCTACACTCCCTCATTACTCTCATAGAGAAGTCCTCGAAGGTGTTTTCTTAAGTTTTAGAAAGAGATGATGAGCGGATAGGGCCAAGTCAGATTCGGGGCACGCAACATACACACAGTCTTCTGTACCGCAGCTCTGCGATGATGGCCTGCACATGCTCTCGTGGTGGGCCACACTTACCTGAGAGCTGTGTCTGTGTTATCCAAAGATAGTCTCCGATGAGTTCATCAATCCAAGTTTGATGAGTCTCGTCGGTCTTTCTAAGCTGTGGCCCACTGTGAGCTCTGTCACACATGTTGAGGTTAGAAGCACTGTTTCCTTCATAACAAACACGAACAACCCAACATCCCACATTGCTGATATTTGTGCAATCATCGCGGTACACAGCTTCCATTTTCGTAGATTTCGATTAGAGAACCTTTCCTGCTGTTAAAAATTCGCTATTCCTCAGGCGCTGACGTAGTTACATTAGTAGTGTCGCTACAATTCTGAGCCCCGCTACCAGCAGTGGGTGGGGCATGAGTCAGAAAAGTGGGAAAGTGGACCGAGTAATATATGCGACACATAATTCCTCCACCGATATTGAGAAGAGAATAAGATTTTAGGGGGCTTTACTTTCAAGCACGGCCTAGTACAGTAATAAAAGAGCATTTAATCTCAGCCTGAAGCGGTATCTCCTATAGCTGCATCAGCGACGGATATTTTATACAGGATGACTCCACGACGATGTTAGAAAATTTCACGGACGATGGCTAAGGGTAAATGCATCAATTTGAAATTAGGGACCCCGGTCAGGAAACGACTGACTGGAGCGTTATTAGCGGAATTCGTTTTCATACTTCTGATAGAACTGTTGCTGCTAAAGCTGCAGGGTAGGCAACTTATAGACGTGGTAAAATGGACCAAAATAAGGAAAAAGTATAGAGTAAACATGGGCTGCAAAATTCATACTTAAAGAGGTATGATCACTTCTTCATCATCGAGATTGTGAAACACATCTCTTGTACCGCAAGTCCTTTGATTTCAATATTTTTGGAGGGGGTAGTACGAACCAAAACAAGAAAAAACTGTCCAGTAAATATGGGCTCTAAAACGTCTAACCTAAGAGGTGTGTGCACTTGTTCAGCAGAAGAGATGTGTTTCACGGTAGCGAAGACGAACAAGTGCTCATTACTCTTTACGTATGTATTTTATAGCCCATGTTTACTAGACTTTTTTTCTTGTTTTGGTCCATACTACCGCGACTGCTATCTTCGCGACACTATCGGTACACGATTTTCGCTTACAACTTTCAACTCGATTGTTGCATTTATCGCGAACCTCTTGCCCAACGTAAAGTACCAAGCGACTGGAAAAAGCGCAGGTGACGCCTGTAGATAAGAAGGGTAGAAGGACGGATCCTCAAAATTACAGACCAATATCCTTACATCGGTTTGTTGCAGGATTCTCCAACATATTCTCAGTTCGAATATAATGAATTTCCTTGAGACAGAGAAGTTGCTGTCCATGCATCAGCACGGCTTTAGAAAGCATCGCTCCTGCGAAACGCAACTCGCCCTTTTTTCACATGATATCTTGCGAACCATGGGTGAAGGGTATCGGGCGGATGCCATATTCCTTGACTTCCGGAAAGCGTTTGACTCGGTGCCCCAATGCAGACTCCTAACTAAGGTACGAGCATATGGGATTGGTTCCCAAGTGTGTGAGTGGCTCGAAGACTTCTTAAGTAACAGAACCCAGTACGTTGTCCTCGATGGTGAGTGTTCATCGGAGGTGAGGGTACCATCTGTAGTTCCCCACGGAAGTGTGGTAGGTCCGCTGTTGTTTTCTATCTACATAAATGATCTTTTGCATAGGGTGGATAGCAATGTGCGGCTGTTTGCTGATGATGCTGTGGTGTACGGGAAGCTGTCGTCGTTGAGTGACTGTAGGAGTATACAAGATGACTTGGACAGGATTTGCGATTGGTGTAAAGAATGGCAGCTAAATATAGATAAATGTAAATTAATGCAGATGAATAGGAAAAAGAATCCCGTAACGTTTGAATACTCCATTAGTAGGGTAGCGCTTGACACAGTCACGTCGATTAAATGTTTGGGCGTAACATTGCAGAGCGATATGAAGTGGGACAAGCATGTAATGGCAGTTGTGGGGAAGGCGGATAGTCGTCTTCGGTTCATTGGTAGAATTTTGGGAAGATGTGGTTCATCTGTGAAGGAGACCGCTTATAAAACACTAATACGACCTGTTCTTGAGTACTGCTCGAGCGTTTGGGATCTCTATCAGGTCGGATTGAGGGAGGACATAGAAGCAATTCAGAGGTGGGCTGCTAGATTTGTTACTGGTAGTTTTGATCGTCACGCGAGTGTTACGGAAATGCTTCAGGAACTCGGGTGAAGGTCTCTGGAGGAAAGGATGCGTTCTTTCCGTGAATCGCTACTGAGGAAATTTAGAGAAGCAGCATTTGAGGCTGACTGCAGTACAATTTTACTGCCGCCAACTTATATTTCGCGGAAAGACCACAAAGATAAGAGAGAGCTCGTACAGAAGCATATAGGCAGTCATTTTTCCCTCGTTCTGTTTGGAAGTGGAACAGGGAGAGAAGAAGCTAGTTGTGGTACGAGGTATCCTCCGCCATGCACCGTATGGTGGATTGCGGAGTATGTATTTAGATGTAGATGTAGATGTAGATGTTTCCAGACCATATCCTATTACCTCAAACTGATGCATTTATCCTTCTCCTGCATCCGTAAATGTCTGCAACATCGTCAATGAATCACCGTGCATGTGCCACGAATTTCAATCCTGATACTACAAGGGCTTCGGTGCTCATAAAATGTCGCCGTGGATGAAGCCATTTAAGAAACTAGTGTAGCGACGCTGGTTGCTGGAGACGAGTTTCACAACCTAGTGCATCGCTGTAAACCAGACTTAAGGAACTACGGCGGCGGCAGAAGAAAAGAGGAAGGCAGCAGCGGCGTGGGGTGGGGTGGACAGTATTAAGGAGAACAGTGCGACTCGGGGCCCTTCGGAATCCGCGTCGTCTGCACGCACAGTGCCGGACTCATTAGTAACATAGGCTCATTAGCGGGGCGTATTCTTAACACCGGCGCGCCTAATTACCCGTGCTGTAGGGTCGCCGCCCGGCAGGACCACTTGTCGCCGCTGTGTAGGTGTGCGTGGGAGTATGTGTGTGTGTGTGTGCGGCCACTCGCAAACTGTCCATACTCTGTCAGCCGCCTTAATGACGCCACTTTGGCGCGCAGTGTTCTCCGGGCAGCGCTGATAATTAGCCCCGCGCCCGCGGCTAGTGCCGCTCGCTAGTTGGCGAGCGTCTCCCAGGGTAGGGGGAGGGAAAGGGCGGGGGGCGGCCCTCGAGCTCTCGACTCGCCGGCGAGAAGAACTGGAGGACGTCACCACCTCGCTACTCCTTCTCCTCCAGTCGGCGCCCAGACACGGCGCGCGGAAATATTAATTCGTGCACGGCTGCCGGCGCCTCGACTGCGCCTTCCTGCCGGTTGTTCTTCGAGAAGCGGAGGGCGCGCACGTCTAATCAGCGCTATGCCGCCGAAAACTGCAGCGGAACCGTAGCTGCGACACCCCATTCCGCGAGCGAGGGTTCCTTCCAGCAACAAGCAGCTACATTCGGTTGCACAACTGTGTGGGTCCTACTGCACGTTTTAGACTAGTCGTACGTAATGAAAAAAGTTTTGAACGCGACCGTGCCGTTCTCTGTACATCATATCAGTCACTGGTCAGTACTCCTTTACGAGACCCCGTAAAACTACAAATTACGTGTCAGTATGTACTTCTTGTAAAGAGTAATCGATAAAAATGTTCAATTCACCTTGTCTTGCGTCACGTACGTAAAACCAGAACTCGAACTCCGTCGTAACATACTATACGTGCTGCAGCGTGACAACTCAGTTCTCAGGTTGCAGCACTTACGACATGTTGCGATGGGGTACAACTTCTGGATTTATGAATGACACATAAAAGAATTTGATGAACACGGTGTGTAACACATGACATAGCAAGTGTACTTGATAAGGGCTCAAGGCCGAAATTAGGTGATAGCACGATTTTCATAAAGCACAGTGCAGCCTACAACACACAAAGTATATTTTTTATTAATCACTTAGAGGGTGTGGATCCCCACGCAATCAAAATCTTCGTAATATAGTAGTCTTCGTCAAAAATGGTTCAAATGGCTCTGAGCACTATGGGACTTAACTACTGAGGTCATCAGTCCCCTAGAACTTAGAACTACTTAAACCTAACTAACCTAAGGACATCACACATATCCATGCCCGGGGCAGGATTCGAACCTGTGACCGTAACAGTCGCGCGGTCCCAGACTGTAGCTCCTAGAACCGCTCGGTCACACCGGCCGGCCAGTAGTCTTGGTCACTAGGACGTAATTTCATTTACATTTACAACTACAAATGTGAAACATCAGTGCCAGTGACTACTAATTATACAAACAGTGCAAGAATTAAACGGAGGCGCCGTCTGTGTGCACAGTATAGCAATCTTCAAAATAAGGGTGAGATTAACCACATACCTCAAACACCGCTACTGCAGTTACTAAGCGGATGAACACCATTGAATTATAGCTTACGCTGGCCAGCATTTCAAATTTAGGAGAAACTTACTACTAATTTCACATTTCCTGGTGCTGCCTTAGGCTGCGAAGGCGTGTAATTATCTTTCAGCGAGTTTAGCTGTGACTGAATCCTCTGCCATAGGGACTCGTTTCCATATCCATCAGTTGTAATGAGTACCAGCAACGGCCATTATCCGACATACGCTAATGGGAAGAAAAGGTTGCAACACCAAGAAGGAGCTGTGCGACATAATCGAAATTTGGTAGGCGTGTTTCTACATGTGAAAGTGAAAGATGATGTCTGTTCACATTTCGCGGCCGGCCGGTGTGGCTGAGCGGTTCTAGGGGCTTCAGTCTGGACCGTGCGACCGCTACGGTCGCAGGTTCGAATCCTGCCTCGGGCATGGATGTGTATGATGTCCGTAGGTTAGTTAGGTTTAAGGAGTTCTAAGTTCTAGAGGACTGATGACCTCAGATGTTAAGTCCCATTGTGCTCAGAGCCATTTGAACCATCAAATTTCGAGCCAGCTGCTTAACATTGGAGCTGGTAGCGCCACAATGAGGATGCAAATCAGGTTTGCTTTATACACAAACTTTAAATGCTGAGAGCAATAGTTACCTGTGAGGTTGTCCACGGTGAGTAGATGTTAGACACGAATGGTTTTAAGGCGACAAAGACTCCATTATCAGCACCTCACTGTGTTTTAAAGAGGTCGTATAATAGGGTTACGAGAAGCTGGATGCTCCTTCTGCGATACTACAGAAAGGGTTTGTAGAAATATAGCCACTACACACGGTCGGTGGCAGCCGTGACGACGAGTACGGCAGCAAGAGACTGGCCTCGGTAAGGCCACGTCGAACTACCGAGAGATAGATCATCATGTTCGGCGTATGGCTCCGGCGCAAGGTAATGCATCTGAAGCAGCAACTTGACTAGCAGTTGGCATCACAGTGACACAACGAACTGTTACAAATAGATTAGATTAGATTCTCGTTCCATAGATGGATGCTGAGAAGATCCTCGTGGATGTGGAACATGTCAACTTTTCTTTTTTTTTTTTTAGCCGAGATGACAATACTAATAGTATGAATATACACATCATTTGTTTCTATTAAAAAATTCGTCAATGGAGTAGAAGGAGTTGGCCACTAGTAAGTCTTTCAGGCTCCTTTTAAATTGATCTTTATTTGTAACTAAATTTTTTATGTTTGCTGGCAAATTATTGAAGATGAGTGTTCCTGTGTAGTGGACCCCTTTTTGAACTAAAGTAAGTGCTTTTAAGTCTTTGTGCAGATCATTTTTGTTCCTGGTATTGTATGTATGAACTGAGCTGTTTGTTGGAAAAAGAGATGTATTATTTAGGACAAATTTCATTAAGGAGTAAATATACTGAGAGGCAGTGGTTAGTCTACCCAGATCTTTGAAGAGGTTTCTACATGACATCCGTGAATTTACTCAACACATAATACGTATTACACGCTTTTGGACTCTGAAAACTTTTGTTTGACTTGAAGAGTTACCCCAAAATATTATACCATATGACATTATGGAATGAAAGTAGGCAAAGTATGCAAGCTTTTTCATTTTTATGTCGCCTACGTCTGCTAACACTCGAATTGCAAATACAGATTTGTTAAAGCATTTCTGCAGTTCTGTGGTGTGCTCCTCCCAACTGAATTTATTATCAAGTTGTAATCCCAGGAATTTAAGACTGTCAACCTCTTCTATCTGCTCTTCTTCATACTTTATGCATATGCTGGGTGGAAACCTCTTACAGGTTCTGAATTGCATGTAGTGAGTCTTTTCAAAGTTTAATGTCAATGAATTGGCTTTAAACCATTTATTAATATCCATGAAAATATCATTAGCAGATCTTTTTAGAACTACACTCGATATACTATCTATTTCAATACTTGTGTCATCTGCAAACAAAACGAACTCTGCTCCTGGCAGTGTAACTGATGAGAGATCATTAATGTACACAAGAAAAAGCAATGGCCCTAAGATGGATCCCTGTGGGACACCACATGTAATTTCTTCCCATTCTGATGATGCCTGATGACTTAATTCACTAGTCCCTTGTACTGACACCCTTTGTTTCCTGTTAGATAGGTATGACTTGAACCATTCTGCAGCACTGCCCATGACACAATAGAATTCTAATTTATTTAAAAGGATGTTGTGGTTCACACAATGAAAAACCTTTGATGAATCAGGAGAAAATACCTGCTGCTTGTAATTTGTTATTTAATGAATTAAGTACATTTTCACTGTAGGTGTAAATAGGCTTCTTGATATCAGAACCCTTCAGAAATCCAAACTGTGTTCTTGATAATATGTTATTTGTGGTCAGATGGTTGAGAAGCTGCCTGTACTTTACTTTTTCTAAAATTTTTGAGAATGCTGGCAAAAGTGAAATCGGTCTGTAGTTTGATGGTATCTCTTTATCCCCTTTCTTGAATAGAGGCTTAACATCTACATATTTTAGCCAATCAGGAAATGTCCCACTTATAATTGACTGGTTACACAAGCAACTTAAAATTGTACTAAACTCACAAGAACATGCCTCAATTAACTTTGTTGATATTTCATTGTAACCACTAGAATGCTTTGTTTTCAAAGATTTTGTTATGGAAGTTATTTCTTTTGGTTAAGTGAGTGACATATTCATGTAGCTGAAGCTATTTGTAAAGGCTAGTTTCAGATATTCAGGGGCATTATTTACTGATCCTGACAATCCCATTCTATCAGTAACGGATATAAAGTACTTGTTAAATAGATTTGCCACACTATGCCCATCGGTTACTAATGTGCCATCTACCCTTAATGCTATTTGCTCCTGTTCCTTTCTGGTTCTACCAGTCACCTCTTTCACTATATCCCATATTGTTTTTATTTTGTTCTCTGCCATTGCTATCGTCTTCTCGTAGTGCATTTGTTTAGATGTCTGAATTACTTTCTTAAATATTTTACAGTATTCCTTGTAATCATCAGTATTGGAGCTATTCTTGGTCGAAAGATACATTTTCCTTTTTGTCTTACAGGAAATCTTTATTCCTTGTGTAATCCATGGTTTTATTATAGGCTTCTGTTTAATTTGAGTAACTTTTAGAGGAAAACAGTTTTCAAACATGGTACTGACATTGTTCATGAATGTGTTATATTTTTCATTCATGTCATGAGCACTATAAACATCTTTCCAGTTCATATCTTTGACGAGTTTTCTAAAACACTCAATTTTTGGTTGATTGACTACTCTCCTGTACTCAGATTTAGCAGTCTTGATAATCTGCTTAGAATTTACATCTAAAACAAGGAGCTGCATGTCATGATCTGATAGTCCATTTATAACACGTTTTATGATATGATTTTGGTCCTTTGATTTGTCTATAAAAATGTTATCAATGGCTGTCCTTGAGGATTTAGTGATCCTAGTTGGAAAGTTTACAGTGTGAGTTAGATTGAAAGACAACATTACTAACTGCAGTGAATGTTTACCTGAAGATTGCATTAGAAAATCTGTATTAAAGTCACCAGCAATCAAAATTTCTTTGTTTCTTCCTGTTAAATAACCTAAAAGAGATTCTAGATGATCTAAGAATAGATTATAATTTCCTGCAGGTGCTCGGTAAATAGTTATTATTATATAGGATCTGTTATGAAACTCTACTTCTGTTGCACATGCTTCTACATGCTGCTCTAAACAGAATTTATTAATGTCAATGTTCTTGAATTTATGGCAGTTTTTGATAAATGTGGCAACTCCTCCTCCATCCATATCTACTCTGCAGAAGTAGGAAGCTAGCTTAAATCCTGAAATGTCTAACATGTCTATATCAGTGGTCACTTGATGTTCAGAGAGGCAGATTATGTCAATTTGGTTAGATGAGTTCATTTCATCGATACAAATGAGTAGTTCATCAACTATATTTCTAAGTCCCAGAATGTTCTGGTGTAATAAAGATAACTGATACTGCATACTAATGGGATTGTAACTGCTTTGGCGAAGATGAACTGGCAGTTTCTGATTACTTTCTGTTAAACACTGTTTAAATGGAGGCTGTATGATACAATCTGACTCCTGTTCGTCTGTTTTCTCAAACTGAGTGTGTCTGCCAATCTCTCTTAAAACTCGTTTTCTTTCCCCCTTCCCTATCCTAAAAAAGGCATCCCTCTGACACATGTGACCACTGGTATTTTACCACTTGTGCCAGTGTCCCCCCTTAAGTTTTCTGCAATCAACCCAGACAGTTTTCCCTTCCCTTTCCTGTTGAGGTGAAGGCTATGCCTAGTGTAGTCCCACCTATCGATAGTGTCCACAGGAATCAAACCAATATGGGACCCTATATCCGTCCTAAGCAGCCACTCCAACTCCAAGTTCACCCTTCTGACGGAAGAGTTCAAATGAGGCCGATCATGGCGTCTCAACACAGACACAAATCCCACACTCGTATGCTTCGTTGCTGATGCTATCTTCACCAGGTGACTCTCTATGGAATATTCAGTGTCTCTGTCAATGCTATTTCCCGGACCACCCACTATAAACACGGCATCCTCCTTCGGGAAATCTTTGCATAAAGAACCTACATCCTCTGTTACCAGACCCAGATCTGCACAAGACTTAAAAAAGTTTGTGACCTTGTACTCTGGACTTAGATTTTCCTGCAGTAGTTGGCCAACACCTGTACCATGGGAGCTACCTAACAACAGAACTTTCTTTTTCTTTACAAATTTCCCTACCTTTTTCAAGTCCTTGAAAGGTTGTTGTGCCCTTTCTACAGCTTCAGCTACATAAGGCTCATCCGATTCTGACTGAGGCAACGGTTACTTCAAAGACGTCTTCTAGCCAGACGCCTTGAAGAGGGAATTTGCTGACCCAAATGACCGCTCTTTGCGATTTCATTGGTGTGAAGCGAGAGCTCATTTAAGGGCAGCCTGTAGGTCTGTTGAGTTTTCTGATGAAAGCTGGTCCTTCCCCAGAGACAGTGATGGCCATATGTTGGTTAGAAGAACGCCAATTGAGGGCCTGCAACCAACCTGCCTGCATGCTGGACGCAATGAACCTACAGCTGGAGCTATGGTCTGGGGTGCGATTTCATATGACAAGATAAGCGTCCTTACTGAAAATTTGTACGCCAGTCTGGTGATTCGACCTGCCATGCTGCCATTCCAGGTGATATTTTCCAACAAGCTAAAGCTGGCCCACTTGGGTAAAATAACATTCACTTCTGAGTGTCGACATGTTGTCTTGGATTTCTCGATCACCAAATCAGTCTCCAATCGAACACATACGGGACATCATTGGAAGGCAACTCCAGCATTATTCAAATACAGAGATATGTAAACCGACAGAATACGACACTACAGTCGGCAACGCGTATATAACTCAAGTCTATGAAGCAGTCTTTAGATCGGTTACTGCTCCTACAATGACAGGTTGTCAAAATTTAAGAGAGTTTGAACGTGGTGTTACAGAACGGCGCACGAGCGATTGGACGCGTCATGTCTGAGGTAGCGATGAAGTGGGGATTTTCCCATATGACCATTCCACGAGTGTACCGCGAATATCAGGAATCCGGTAAAACATCAAATCTCCAACATCGCTGCGGCCGGAAAAAGGTCCTGCAAGAACGGGACCGACGAGTACTCAACGTGATAGAAGCGCATACCTTCCGCAGATAGCTGCGGATTTCAGTGCTGCGCCGTCAGAAAGTGTCAGGGTGCGAACCATTCAACGGAACATCATCGATGTGGGCTTTCGCAGCAGAAGGCCCACTCGTGTACCCTTGATGACTACACGACACAAAGCATTACTACTCGCCTGGGACGGTCAATGCAGACGTTGGACTGTTGATGACTGGAAACATGTTGCCTGATCGGACGAGTCTCGCTTCAAATCGTATCGAGCGGATGAACTTGTACGGGTATGGAGACAGCCTCATGAATCCATGGACTCTGTATGTCAGCATCGGACTGTTCAAGTTGGCGAAGGCTCTGTAATGGTGTGGGGCGTGGGCAGTTGGAGTCATATGGGTCTCTTGATACGTCTAGATACGACTCTGATAGGTGACACGTACGTAAGCATCCTGTCTGATCACCTGTGCCCATGCATGTCCATTGTACATTCCGGCGGACTTGGGCAATTCCAGTAGGACAATGCGACACCCCACACGTCCAGAATTGTTACAGAGTGGCTCCAGGAACACTCTTCCGAGTGTAAACACTTCATCTAGCCACCAAACTCCCCAGACATGAACTCTATTGAGCATATCTGGGATGCGTTGCAACGTGCTGTTCAGAAGAGATCTCCACACCCTCGTACTCTTATGGATTTATGGACAGCTCTGCAGGATTCATGGTGTCAGTTCCATCCATCACTAAAGTTTAGTCAGGTCTATTCCACGTCCTGCTGCGGCACTTCTGCGTGCTCGTGGGTGCCATACACGATATAAGGCAGGAGTACCAGTTTCTTTGGCTCTTCAGTGTATCAACCGCAAACATTCATCACAAAATCTTTGAAACACACTGTATACAGGGTCCCAGGAAGAATGGTCAATATTCGGGAAGATGACAGGAACGACCATTCGAATCAAAAGTGTTTAGTAAACGTGGGCTCTAAAACACGTACTTGAAAATTTGTGAGTTAACAAATTTCTTCAACTGCAAGCTGTTAGTTTTCCATATTGTAGAAGGAGATGGTATGGACCGAAAGAAATAAGCTACGATAACTATTTCAGTAGAAGAGACATTTTCCGCAGTAGTGAAGATGAGCAAGTGCTCATAGCTCTTAGAGTACGAACTTCAGAGTCCATGTTTACTGGACAATTTCTTCTTATTTTGCTCCATACTACCAATTCTCAAAACATGGAAAGAAGGAGCAAAGTATCGGAGATGGGTAGTGCTCATATCTCTTAAGGTATGCGTTTTAGAGCCAATTTTTACTACACTTTTTTGTTTCGAATGACTGTTGCCCTCATATCCCTGAGTATTAACCATTCCTCCTGGGGTACCCTGTAATTCTGTTCTGATTCCTAATCTAAAAGTTTCTGTTAGACTACGTCAGATTCAAATAGTTTAGAATCAGTTTTTGTTCCTTAGACCAGTAGTGAAGAGATTGTAGCCTTTGGGTTTTGGTGGGTGTATCTGTAGTAAATTAGTTAAGAAGTACCGACTAACATTGTTCCGTAGCAGAAAATTCATTTGTGTATCTGCTGTCGCAGGAATCGGACTTTGTATCTTATAGCAGGTGTTTCATCATCTAGTCCTACGAAAGCTATGATACATAAAAATGAGAGGTAGAACTGTTACAAGTTTCCATAAATTAACACTCATAGAATGTAGCTGGGGCCGAGAAAGAGACTTGGTGTAGTACAAGTTGAAAGTACACAAGTTTACACAGCAAAACCGTCTTCAGAATAGTCATCTAGCGATGTGGTTCAGAAGTTAGCAAACTGGACTAGCATTCGGGAGGACAACGGGTCTAAAAAGATTTAGCTTTTCCTTGAATTCCCTGAACCGCTCAAGGCAAATTCCGGGGTGGTTTCTTTGAAAGGGCACGACTGATTTCCTTCCCTATCCTGTTTCGAGGTGTGTTCCTTCTCTAATGATCTCGATGTCGACGGGGCATTAAACTTTAATGTCCCTCCCCTCATAGAGAATAGAGAACAGTCCGCAGAGATAGCACGGGAATGAAATAACCTTGTCACTATAACAGAAGAAACTAATAATGGTTAACGCTTACGATAACACTGATAGGGCTCCGCCAAAACAGATTACCACGCCATATGTCGGCCTGCAGCGCCAGTATCTTGCGGCACTGATGTAGTGGAGCACAGTCGCGATCTTTGTAACTGCGATGTGCTTAGTAACTCTGAACATGACTAGTGTCTCGTGACTGTCTAACGTGCATTGTTACCAAAGGTGATAAGAAGCACTAGCCACTAAATGGCGGCAGCTGCCGTTCACTCAATCTCGTGATGTTGGTTCTTGTAGAAACTACCATGGAAAGGGCTGGAGAGCTGCTGCTCAGGTTATTTAAAGACTCCATCGACGAACTACGGTGCACCTCCGTGATACACGAGAAGATCGTCGTGGACAACCCAACAGGGTTGAGAGATGGAACCGTTCTTGCTGTCCTGGTCGTCTGGAGTGGCCGACAAGTTGGGTGACCTGAACTGGCGCGAGTTCTCAGAACGCGGGAGAACTGTGAGTACGTCAGCCAACGCGTGGCTTCGACGGCGATACGAATTAGCGACCAGAGAGCCAAGGCGGTTTCGCCACCTTGGGCGTTTCGCTTATAAATCAAACGGATAACGCTAAGTTTGCCCTGCCCGCTCCAACCGATTGTCCTCCACGTGGAAAATACCTCGGTAGTGTCTGTGGACTTGAGAATATTAATTTAGTAGCATCAGTTCAGTAAGTAAGTTTGACGAACAGTTAATTAATTAATCGACTGGTCTTAATTAGGTATTCATAATTTTACTTTGAGTTCGAATCTGTGATCATAATGAAATGATTAATTGTATTACTCTCTCTCTTTCTTTGTGGTGAAGGCGTTTTGTGCTTTACAAAGTCACTGCATTACAAGAGCCTTGAAGGTGTGAAAATACATACCAATTTTCACAAAATAATTGATACGCGAGTACTCCTTCCACAGATCCCATGTGAGATATTACCCACGGTATGAAGATATATATATATATATATATATATATATATATATATATATATATATACAATTTTTAGCCTTAAACCCTAACTGAAAAGCTTATCACAAACGTTAAAATGCATATACAGGGTGTTTATAAATGAATATCGGGCTTTTGATGCTTTATGATATTTATTCTATTAAACTTACTGTTGTAAATGATATGTCAAATAAAAGAGCAACTCAAACAGTTTTACCGAGAACCTTAACAAATGTTCAATGTGAGCACCATTTGTCACACGGCACACATCAAGTGTATAGCCGAGTTCTTCCCAAACGTTGATAAGTGCGTCTTCAGTGATCGTAGCAACAGCTGCTTCAATCCGGTTTCTTAATTCAGGGAGGTCTGCCGGTAGCGGAGGCACGTACGCACGATCCTTGATGAAGCCCCAAGGAAAAAATCGCATGACGTTAGGTCGGGTGAGCGTGGAGGCCATGCAAAGCAAGCCCTGTCATTGGGCCCCTTGCGGCTTATGCAGCGCTTGGAAAGCCCTGAAGCGTGCATTCCACTGACACCAAACCATCGCAATTTGCGACTTCAGTCGTTTCAAACACGACTGTTTGAGTTGCTCTTTCACTTGACACTTCACAAATCATTTATAACTGTAAGTTTAATGTAATAAATATTGTTGTTGTTGTTGTGGTCTTCAGTCCTGAGACTGGTTTGATGCAGCTCTCCATGCTACTCTATCCTGTGCAAGCTTCTTCATCTCCCAGTACCTACTGCATCCTACATCCTTCTGAATCTGCTTAGTGTATTAATCTCTTGGTCTCCCCCTACGATTTTTACCCTCCACACTGCCCTCCAATACTAAATTGGTGATCCCTTGATGCCTCAGAACATGTCCTACCAACCGATCCCTTCTACTGGTCAAGTTGTGCCACAAGCTTCTCTTCTCCCCAATCCTATTCAATACTTCCTCATTAGTTATGTGATCTACCCATCTAATCTTCAGCATTCTTCTGTAGCACCACATTTCGAAAGCTTCTATTCTCTTCTTGTCCAAACTATTTACCGTCCATGTTTCACTTCCATACATGGCTACACTCCATACAAATACTTTCAGAAATGACTTCCTGACACTTAAATCTATACTCGAAGTTAACAAATTTCCCTTCTTCAGAAACGCTTTCCTTGCCATTGCCAGTCTCCATTTTATATCCTCTCTACTTCGACCATCATCAGTTATTTTGCTCCCCAAATAGCAAAACTCCTTTACTATTTTAAGTGTCTCATTTCCTAATCTAATACCCTCAACATCACCCGACTTAATTCGACTACATTCCATTATCCTAGTTTTGCTTTTGTTGATATTCATCTTATATCCTCCCTTCAAGACACTGTCCATTCCGTTCAACTGCTCTTCCAAGTCCTTTGCTGTCTCTGACACAATTACAATGTCATCGGCGAACCTCAAAGTTTTTATTTCTTCTCCATGGATTTTAATACCTACTCCGAATTTTTCTTTTGTTTCCTTTACTGCTTGCTCAATATACAGATTGAATAACACCGGGGAGAGGCTACAACCCTGTCTTACTCCCTTCCCAACCACTGCTTCCCTCGACTCTTATAACTGCCATCTGGTTTCTGTACAAATTGTAAATAGCCTTTCGCTCCCTGTATTTTACCCCTGCCACATTTAGAATTTGAAAGAGAGTATTCCAGTCAACATTGTCGAAAGCTTGCTCTAAGTCTACAAATGCTAGAAACGTAGGTTTGCCTTTCCTTAATCTTTCTTCTAAGATAAGTCGTAAGGTCAGTATTGCCTCACATGTTCCAGTATTTCTACGGAATCCAAACTGATCTTCCCCGAGGTCGGCTTCTACTAGTTTTTCCATTCGTCTGTAAATAATTCGTGTTAGTATTTTGCAGCTGTGGCTTATTAAACTGATTGTTCGGTAATTTTCACATCTGTCAACACCTGCTTTCTTTGGGATTGGTATTATTATATTCTTCTTGAAGTCTGAGGGTATTTCGCCTGTTTCATACATCTTGCTCACCAGATGGTAGAGTTTTGTCAGGACTGGCTCTCCCAAGACTGTCAGTAGTTCTAATGGAATGTTGTCTACTACCGGGGCCTTGTTTCGACTCAGGTCTTTCAGTGCTCTGCCAAACTCTTCACGCAGTATCGTATCTCCCATTTCATCTTCATCTACATCCTCTTTCATTTCCATAATATTGTCCTCAAGTACATCGCCCTTGTATAGACGCTCTATATACTCCTTCCACCTTTCTGCTTTCCCTTCTTTGCTTAGAACTGGGTTTCCATCTGAACTCTTGATGTTCATACAAGTGGTTCTCTTATCTCCAAAGGTCTCTTTAATTTTGCTGTAGGCAGTATCTATCTTACCCCTAGTGAGCTAAGCCTCTACATCCTTACTTTTGTCCTCTAGCCATCCCTGCTTAGCCATTTTGCACTTCCTGTCGATCTCGTTTTTGAGACGTTTGTATTCCTTTTTGCCTGCTTCATTTACTGCATTTTTATATTTTATCCTTTAATAATAAATATTATTATTAATTAATTATAATAATTATTATTATATTATTATATATATTATAACTAATAATAATAATTATTATAAATTAATTAATAAATATTATTATTAATTAATTAATAATAAATATTATAAAGCGTTAAAACCCCGATATTCGTTTATAAACACCCTGTATACTAAATACCATAAGGTAATTCCAAGATAAAGACTCGCTAAAAACAGTGCGCTGGTAACAAACGTAGAGTCTGGTTCGAGTAAGAAATATCAAGAATGTTCGTTTGCAGCATAGCTTTGCATGGAAGTGCAATGAAAGAATTTCGGGCTGCGGGAAGACGGGAGAAGAAACGATGCAATTGTGGTGCGCTGCTACAGAAGGATGATGAAAATTAAATGGACTGGTAATGCAAGAAATGAGAAAGTTCTCTCCATAACGTCAGTGCGAAAAGGAGAATGTAGAAAATAGTAACCAGAAGGTGACTGAGAGTGGTAAACACTTTGTTGAGGTAACCGGATAATAACTGCCACGGTACTAGAGCTGACTGTAGAAGGAGAGCAAGGTAGAGGAATGCTGCGAGTGGGACATAGGAGACAAATAATCGTCGACGTGTGTGTAGGCTCCACTTTAATATTAAGAATTTCCCACAAGACAGTAAGCCGTACTGTGTTGCTTCAACACAGTCAGAAAACTGATGATACAAACAATAAAAGAAGGAAACTTAAAAACAATCGCCATTGGGAAGAAGCAGATACCCGCGGACTGATCTGCATTGTAAATAGTCGCGATCCGTGCGGAATTTCCGCGCCTCCGGCCGACGAGCGTAGAGCGGCGCCGCGCCGCCTCGAGTCACTCGTTCGACGTGTTGCTAAATTTTAATAGGAAGCCGAGTAATTGGTTTCGCTGGGACGGCGTGGCAGGAAGTGGCGGCGGGCTGGCGTGGAAATATGTTCGGCTGCGCTTCCTCACGCCGGCTTTATTTGTAGTGTTTAAAATTCAGTTTCAAGTTGCGCGGAAATAGAAAAGCTGCCCCCGACAGACAGATGGGGGGCCAGGCCTGATATTGCGCTGGAAGGCAGAGTACGACGAAGACGGCGCCTCCGGCAGGAGGCGCCACACTCGCGCGGAAGTGTGTGCACGGCTGAGGGCAGACAGCTGCGGGGGAGTATCTGGCGCTCCAGCGGCTGGAGGCACATCGCTACCCGCTGGGGCAGCGACACTCATTTTCCCCTCGCTCAGTATGTGAGTACAACAGGAACCAAAATTGATAATGTTGGTATAATGTTGTGGCACGAGACTTCCCACAGTCGTTTACACCACTGTCGAAGTCTACAAAGACAGGAGGTAAAATGTATTTAAAACTGCTATTCCAGGCACAGATTAGAGTTTCTTATACAATTATGAGTTCAACGGTTGTAGGCACACCCTGCATAGCCTCTATTAAAAACACGATGAATTTAATTCGCTTGGTTATGGATTAAAACTAATTTTTTCAAGCTGTGTGTAACAACAGAGACACTGCTGGCCATTAAAATTACTACACTACGAAGATGGCGTGCTACAAACGCGAAATTTAACCGACAGGAATAAGATGCTGTGAAATGCAAATGATAAGCTATTCAGAGCATTCACACAAGGTTGGCGCCGGTGGTGACACCTACAACGTGCTGACATGAGGAAAGTTTCCAACCGATTTCTCACACACAAACAGCAGTTGACCGGCGTTGCCTGGTGAAACGTTGTTGTTATGCCTGGAGAAATGCGTACCATCACGTTTCAGACTTTGATAAAGGTCGGAGTTTAGCCTATCGCGATTGCGGGTTATCGTATCGCGGCATTGCTGCTCGCGTTGGTCGATATCCACTGACTGTTAGCACAATATGGAATCGGTGGGTTCAGGAGGGTAATACGGAACGCCGTGCTGGATCCCAATGGCCTCGTATCACTAGCAGTCGAGATGGTTCAAATGGCTCTGAGCACTATGGGACTCAACTGCTGTGCTCATAAGTCCCCTGGAACTTAGAACTACTTAAACCTAACTAACCTAAGGACATCACACACATCCATGCCCGAGGCAGGATTCGAACCTGCGACCGTAGAGGTCGTGCGGTTCCAGACTGCAGCGCCTTTAACCGCTCGGCCACTAGCAGTCGAGATGATAGGCATCTTATCCTCATGGCTGTAACGGATCGTGCAGCCACGTCTCGATCCCTGAGTCAACAGATAGCGACGTTTGCAAGACAAAAACCATCTGCACAAACAGCTCGACGACGTTTGCAGCAGCATGGACTATAAGCTCGGAGACCATGGCTGCGGTTACCCTTGGCGCTGCATCACAGACAGGAGAGCCTGCGATGGTGCACTCAACGACGAACCTGGGTGCACGAATGGCAAAACGTCATTTTTTCGGATGAATCCAGGTTCTGTTTACAGCATCATGACGGTCGCATCCGTGTTTGGCGACATCGCGGTGAACGCACATTGGAAGCGTGTATTCGTCATCGCCATACTGAGGTATCACCCGGCGTGATGGTGTGGGGTGCCATTGGTTACACGTCTCGGTCAACTCTTGTTCGCATTGACGGCACTTTGAACAGTGGACGTTACATTTCAGATGAGTTACGACCCGTGGCTCTACCCTTCATTCGATCCCTGCGAAACCCTACATTTCAACAGGATAATGCACGACAGCATGTTGCAGGTCCTGTATGGGCCTTTCTCGATACAGAAAATGTTCGACTGCTGCCCTAGCGAGCAAATTCTCCAGATCTCTCACCAATTGAAAAGGTCTGGTCAACGGTGGCCGAGCAACTGGCTCGTCACAATACGCCAGTCACTACTCTGATGAACTGTAGTACCTTGTTGAAGCTACATGTGCAGCTGTACCTGTACACGCCATCCAGACTCTGTTTGACTATATGCACAAACGTATCAAGGCCGTTATTAGGGCCAGAGGGGGTTGTTCTAGGTACTGATTTCTCAGGATCTATGCACCCAAATTGCGTGAAAATGTAATCACATGTCAGTTCTGGTATAATATATTTGTCCAATGAATACCCGTTTATCATCTGCATTTCTTATTGGTGTAGCAATTTTAATGGCCAGTAGTGTAGCTTACCTGAGTATAGCACAATCTGATGGTGGGGACGCAGAAATTTCCGGATTCACCTATCAGTTAATTCGTAAATTCCTCAAAATGGCGTGTAACCGCAGAAGATCCAGCGGCAGGTGGTTTAAAAAATCCACGACATGCCGATGGGTGCGCGGATAGCCAGCAGCCTCTCCGGCGGACAGAAGCTGGCGCCACCCCAGTATCGCCAACCTGTGCATGGGAGGGCTAAACAGCCCCTCGGCTGAAAATCTAAGCGAGCGTCGGCATTCCCACCACCGATCATGTAAGCAGCAGGGACCTTTTGCTCTCGGAGGAAGCATACAGCGTGAGAGGGCCCGCGATTACTAAACTACAGAAAGTCGCCATCTCGGTCTCAATTCGTTGCAAGGCTCAGCCCGTTGCAGTGATTGGTAAGCTCAGTTCGTGGTAGTACATTTCAGTTAATAATAAGAAACACTGCGTCTGTTTAAAATCTTTATTCAAATGGACTACCGGTTTCACACACTATATTTGCATAATCAAGCGTTTATAGTCAGTCCTTAAAAGCAGTCTTTGTAAAAGTCGGTGTAAATGCATTGCACAACATTCTCATCACGGTGTCTAAAATTTCTAACTCGCAAATGCCCGAAAGTATACAAATAAAAAACTGGGGTTAGGGCGTCCCGAAGCCTCCAATACAGACATGCTCATGATGCAAATGTAGTTTGCGAAACCGGTAGTATCTCTGAATTTTAAACAGTCGTACGGTCGTTCTTGTTCAACATGGAATATTTCGACTGTGGATTCCCTACGTACAACGTGTTAAGTGCACCGTAGGCTTGTAGGCTTTCCTTTGTTTTACGTCTATGGTCACAATTTTTTCTTTTTTTTTTGTCATCAGACTACCGGTTTCGGTCTATGATGACCATCTTCAGATCCGTTTCTTTAAAAACATGTCTTAATACATTAGGCCATTATAAAAACATGTCCTAATATATTAGGACATGTTTTTTTATAAAATAGATCTGAAGATGGTCATTATAGACAGGAACCAGTAGGCTGATGACAAAAAAAAAAAAAAAATTGTGCCAATAGACGTAAAGCAAAGGAAATTTACGAGGATCACTCCAAAAGAAATGCACGCTATTTCTGTAAAACTACAGTTTTCATTCTGCGTGTGTGAAAGTCTTACAGTGTGTAGATATATCCTTCCCGCTTGTTTTCAAACTTAGTTCAATCTGTTCCCGTGAGTGGCGCCGTCACAGCATGTCTTCAAGATGGCTGCTACACTTGAACTTCGTCAGAAGCAACGTGCCGTCATAGAATTCCTGTGCTGTGAAAACGAGACAGTGAGAAACATCCACAAGAGGTTGAGAAAGGTGTATGGAGATGCTGCTGTCGATCGCAGTACAGATAGTCGGTGGGTAAGCAGGTTACGTGATGAAAGCGGGTACGGCAATATTGAGGATTGTCCTCGCAGCGGCAGGCCTCGTACAGCACACACTCCAGACAATGTGCAGAGAGTTAACGAATTGGTGACTGCTGGCAGGCGGATCACAGTGAACGAATTGTCACGCTCCGTTGGGATAGGGGAAGGAAGTGTTTGCAAAATACTGAAAGTGTTGGCGTTAAAAAAGGTTTGTGCCAGTTGGGTTTCCAGGATGTTGACAGTGGCTCACAAAGAAACAAGAAAAACGGTATGCAGCGAACTTTTGGAACAGTACGAGAATGGTGGAGGTGAATTTCTTGGCAGAATTGTGACAGATGATGAAACATGACTCCATCATTTTTCACCAGAGTCGAAGAGGCAATCAATGGAGTAGCATCATGCAAATTCACAGAAGAAAAAAAAATTCAAAATCACGCCTTCTCCTGGAAAAGTTGTGGCTAGGGTGTTTCTCGATTCCGAAGGACTCTTGCTTGTGGTCATCATGCCAAGTGGAACCACCATAAATTCTGATGCATATGTGACGACACTGAAGAAACTTCAAGCTCGACTGAGTCGTGTTCGACCACATCGGCAAAGCATGATATTTTGCTGTTGCACAACAATGCACGGCCACATGTCAGTCAAAAAACCATGGAAGCGATCACAAAACTCGGATGGACAACACTGAAACACCCGCCTTACAGTCCTGACCTGGCTCCATGTGACTATCATCCCTTCGGGAAACTGAAAGACTCTCTTCGTGGAATAAGGTTTGAAGATGATGACTCCCTTGTGCACGCTGCCAAACAGTGGCTCCAACAGGTTGGTCCAGAATTTTACCGTGCGGGTATACAGGCGCTGGTTCCAAGATGGCGTAACGCAGTTGAGAAGAATGGAAATTATGCCGAGAAATGAAAATATTGTTCCTGAATGATGTATCTACACAATGTAAGACCTTCAAACATATAGAATAAAAGATGGATTTAAAAAAAAATAGTATGCATTTCTTTTGGGGTGACCCTCGTATTCTATACTCAGGTCAGTGCTCAATTCGCGACTATGTCTCGGCTCGTGAATGTAGACTTTATTTCGTGACCAGCAGTCGTGCTGTAGTATCCGCCGTTTTGCACTTCATGTGTTCGTTCCCACTGCCGTGCAAGCAACCAGACACCTGTTCGCTCACCTTTTATTGAGCCTTTGGCGATAGAATACTCATAGCAAAGGCGACCGTGTTTAAGACACAAATATTCCGTTTTCACGCGAGAGTTCAGCCTCATGGTTTTATCAGTCTTAACTCGGTAGTCTTTGTCGTGCTTCCTGTGTCCGCGTCGTCGCTACGTGTTTCCACGCATGGCTCTTAACCATAATTTGTGACTCGAATCCTGGAGCTCATCGTTGTTAAGCTAAATCAGAACTCTCTCTGTGAAGGGGAATAGTTGCCGTAATCTTCGATTGTGTTTTATGTCTCCCCGTGTACTTGGGGCACACTGCAAGCCTGCGGATTGTCTGTGTAGTCCGGAAGTGCCAACGGGCTGGTTATCATCTATGTGTATCGAGACTGCATCTCATTTCAGTCTGTTTACGAGAAGGTATCTACTTTTCTTTTAGCTGTCTGTTACTAGTCTGTAGTCTCGCCCTGTTCTCTGCATTAAAACCAATTAATTTCAATTAGAACTCGAAATGCCTGCAGTAAATATAGCAGAATTCGACCCCATGATGGTCCGGAAGGCAGCATGTCATCGACTGAGATTCGTCTAATCTAGTGAGAGAGAAGGCAGTAACTTATTTATTTATTTCATTTCGGCTCATACGCAGTCAAAAGAAACGAACAAGCTGCAATGTACCCTCCGCCACGCACTTTACGGTGGATTGAGGAGTTTTTGCGCAGATATAAATGTAAACAGGCTTCCAACCCCATTACTGTCTACAACAGAAATACAAATTCATTGGGTAAATGTTAAAGCTTTTATTTCTTCCCACTATAAATGGTTACGTCAATCTGTTCTTAGGTCAGAGGGTATTCAGTTCGTGTTACGTTCATCACAAACATGTGCAGTTAGGCACTGTGTCCAAAGTAACCATCGTGTTGAGGACAGCTCAAGTTTTTCTGTTTATTTCATTACGTGACGCTTATAACTTCGAGACACGAGGGCGTGCTGAAAAGTAACACCTCCGAACTCCTTGTGTCAAAATATTAAAGATTTTTAAATAGAGCAAACGTTATTAACATTCTGCACGTACATTCTTCGTGTCTACGTATCTACCAACCTCTGCCGCTAGAGGGCTCCGAATTGTAATGTAATATGGCAGTACCTAACGTAAATAAGTCGGTGCATCAGAAACAGCACGCTGTAATTGAGTTTCGAATTCGAAGAGTTCTTCCACGGACGGAGCAGTCTCTCCTTCAACATGATAACGCCAAATCACACACAAGAGCTGCGACACCTACAACAATCCGACACCTTGGGCTCTCTGTCATCGATCATCCTCCCTACAGTGCCGAGTTGGTCCCATGCGATTTTCATCTGTTTGCGAAACTTGAACACCTTCGAGGTTTTCACTTTGATAGCGGTGAAGCGGTGCAAGCAGAGTTGAAGCTGTGACTCCATCACCGAAGTCAAACATTTTACTGTGACGGTATCAACAAACTGGTCTTTCCTTGGAAAAAAGTTTTCGACACCAGGGTGACCATGTTGAGAAATAAATATGTAGACTTGTATAATAAAATTGTAGAATGTTAATGATTGTTTTATTTCAAAAGCTTTAAGAGTTTTCACACAGAAAATCACTCATTACTTTTCACCATGCCCTCGGTTTTCGGCAGAATACGTCAGTGACACAAGTGTTTAGACGCTATGACCTGCTTGTAAGGAGTGACGTGTAGAGTAGCATCTTGCTAGTTATTCGACAAACCAACAACCAAGTACATCAGCTCATTTCGGGTTGGCGGGACGGTGCTTCATGGCCCCAGTCTGACTGAGAATTTTATTCTGTTACTGCCTGGCATTCGGCGCAGTTTGAAAGTTTCCGTGGCTCAGAGTGTAACACTACGAGCACTTGCTGAAAAGTAGTGCCTCCGAACTTTTCATCTGAAAACTCTTAAATCTTTCTTAGTAAAACAAAAGTTATTTATATTTTAAAACTTTATTCTTTATGTCCACATACTTATTTCTCAACGTAGTCACTGTAGAGCGAAACAAATTTCTCCAAAAGACAGACCAGTTTGTTGATACCGTCGCTGTAGAATGTTTGACTTAACTGACAGGACCCGCAACCCACCTCTGCCTGCAATGTCAGAGTGACGTCCTCGAAGGTGTTCTTTAAGTTTTGGAAGTTTGCAAAAATCGAGTGGGGCTGAGTCTGGACGTATGGAGGATGATCGATGACAGAGGACCCAAGGCGTCGGATTAATGGAAATGTTGTGGCGCTCGTGTGTTGTCTATTATTGTCATGTTGGACGAACTCTTCGAATTCGAAACTCAAGCACAGAGCGCTGTTTTTCACTCACCGACATACTTCCGTTGCACACCGTCACGTTATACGCTTCAATTCATTGCCCTCTATCGGCAAGAATCTGCAAATGAGAAGATGTGAAGAATAAAAGCGTAGAATGTTAATATCGTTATCTTAACTATAAAACTAGATCTGTAACATAAAAAATTAGGATCATTACGTTTCAACACGTCCTCGTATATCTTTACGTCCTTTGATGATTCTCTCGGAGAAAGCTTTTGACTATGCAGTTGTAACCGTGCTAGGGAAAGGTTTAAATTTCGCACCGTCGCTGAGGTGTTTAGTTGATTTTATAAGTGTTGTTGAACACGCTGTTTTTAAACTTCCTGCTGATGCTGCCGAGGAGGTTATGAGAGAAGCAAGTCGTGTGTTGATTAGAGCATTCAGTGTCGTTCGGATGTTATTATTTTACCCCTGGATAAGAGCATTGCAACAGTGGTATTGGACAAGCAGGATTACGTTGAAAAGATGTAATATTTACTATCTAATCCAACGTATCGCATTATAGGTACTGGCCCTACAAAAAGTATTTGTAGATGTGGTAACAGCTTCCTGAAGATAGGTTCTTTCTGGCACCAGATTATCAAGAATCGTAATTTTTATTATGATGTCCCCTAGAATTAGATTATAAGGCCTTCCGAAGATCCGCAAGGACGGTGGTCCTCTTAGTTTTAAGACACCAGTCTCTTCAACAAATATAATTTTTGATTAAGATATGAATACTGCAGCTGCACAGGAAACGTTTCTCACAAATGGAGCAACATGAAGCATTTGATTTTTATACTCATGAGGAAATTTGAGGATGGGGGTGTTCAAGTGCTACAGGCAGAAGAAGATGTGGCTTCGTTAATTGTGGAAACAGCTATTTACCAAGCTACTGAATCTGACAGTGCGGCAATCTTAAGCGAGGACATTGGTGTGCTTATTCTCCTAATTGGTCAAGAAAACAACTACAACAACATGTACTAACATAAACCGGGAAGAAGGTAATCAGCAGGAGTGTGATACTCGTGTAATTCTGTCAATTTCGACCCTGCATTTGCACTTTTCAGCCACGCCTTCATAGGATGTGATACACCATCCTCTTTTCCTGGCCAAGGAAAATGGAAAATAGTAAACCTTATGGAGCAACAGCCACACCTCAAAGTGCAAGCTGCTGGATTTATTATACCTCCTATCTGTCAAGACTTAATAGCACAGGCAGAAGATCAGCTGTGAGTTCCAGCTGCATGACTTTGGACAAGCCCAGGTACAACATTTTTTAAAGTCTGCCCTGAGAAAATCTTTCAGACATGAAAGGCTACTGCCAACATTGGACTCAGTGAGGTGGTACTGACTGTGATCCAACCATCAGATACAATCTTGGCTGTCGAAGAGAACTGATCCATGTCACTGGGGCTCGAAGAAAAAAAAAACTGATCAGGCTCGTTTCACATGACTATGACGAAAGATGTGGCACTACACATGCTACTGAAGACATTTCCTGGACATGCAAAACAGGATTCACAGCAGTATGTGGATGTCACTGATCTGGAGTGAACTGCTCCTCGATGTTTGAACACTGTTGTGGCTTATCTTGAGGGAACGCCCCAGAAATTGGGCCTTTAAGGATGAGGAAGAGAGAGAACATTTGTTCTAGGACAAACATTGGTGCTCCGACATATCGTGTAGCAAAAATCATACTACTCTGTTGAGCCCTCTAGTAGGTTGGTGTGAGCATCACATTAAGAATTCGACGGATTTCTCACATCGATTAGAGGATGTGTATTTGAATCACTGTGACATTTCAGACAGTTTTGATGTGCTCTATGTCTTCACTCGCTTTCCTCTGTCTGATTCGTTATGGTTAATCGAGGTTAAGTTTGATGTTGCATTAACGAACATATTTCAACGTATGTTGACTTCCACTTACTTTTTATTGAATTACCAGCACTATTAACAAAGAGATGAAGTTGTGATGGGAAGCCCCTTGTTACCTATTGTTGCTATTTTGCTTATGGAAGACTTCGAGGAGTGGGTTTAGGAATCAACTGCACTAAAACTTCCTCGTATCTCTAAATATGTAGACGATACTTATGCTGATTGGCCTCATGGTAGTGAGAATGTAAACAGTTTTTTAGAAGATATGAATCCAATTCATCCGAATTTTCGTTTCACGATGGTTTTGGGAAAGTGTGCCTCCCTTCCTTTCCTTGAAGTGATGGTCAGGAGGCAGGTTGATGGTAGTTGGGACATGCCGTTTATAGGAAGCCCACTCATAACAGCTTGTATGTACATGCTCTTAGTTATCCCATCCGGCTCAGCGTGTAGGAGTACTTCGTACCTTGGTTCACGGTGCTCACATTATCTCAGACCTTGAAAGTTAGGTGGATGCAATTGTGACGTGGCATGTACTGGCCAGACCAACTCGACCGTGGAGGATCAGTGCACAGAAAATAATTGTCACAAACACTTACAACAGCTGCGCAATTCTGTTATTTCAGAACATTGCTTTCGAACTACACTCATGGTTATAAATTAAGGACAATTGCAGAATGTGGTGCCACACAACGTGGCACTGCACAAAACTGGCGCTAATAGCATAGGCACATAGGGAACACACACGACCCAGATCTGGAGTTCCACGGTATTGGTGACAAGTTGAGAAAACCGCCCGAAAACACATGTGCTACAAAACGCCTCTGTATCCAGCGCATGTACCCCGACATCAATATGGAATATGATAACCATGCACACGTACACAGGCCGCACAACGGGTTGGCATATTCTGGATCAGGTGTTCGAGCAGCTGCTGAGATATAGCCTCCCATTCTTGCACCATTGCCTGTGGGAGCTCCTGAATTGTCCTAGGGGTTTGAAGACGTCCAGCGATACGTCGGCCGAGAACATCCCAGACGTGCTTGATGGGTTTTAGGTCTGGAGAACAGGCAGGCGACTCCATTCGCCTGGTATCTTCTGTTTCAAGGTACCCCTCCACGATGGCAGCTGGGTGGTGCCGTGCGCTATCCTCCATCAGGACGAAGGTGGGACTCACGGCACCCCTGAAAAGGCGGACATACTGGTGCAAAATGACGCCACGATACACCTGGCCTTGTATAGTTCCTCTGTCAAAGACATTCAGGGATGTACGTGCACCAATCATAACCCCACCCCACACCTTTCAACCTACGACCTCCATACAGGTCCCTTTCAAGGACATTAAGGGGCTGGTATCTAGTTCCTGGTTCACGCCAGATGAAAACCCGGCGAGAATCACTGTTCAGAATGTACCTGAACTCGTCTGTCAACATAACCTGGGACCACAGTTCCAGTGACCATGTACTGTGTTCTTGACACCAGGCTTTACGGGCTCTCCTGTGACCAGCGGTCAGTGGAATGCTCCTAGCAGGTCTCTGGGTGAATAAACCATGTCTGTTCAGTCGTCTATAGACTGTGTGTCTGGTTCCGGTAAGGCAAGGCTACCTGCATTTCTCGGTGGCCGTCTGCGGGCACTGATGGTGAGATATTGGTTTTCTTGTGGTGTTGTGCACTGTGGACGTCCCGGACTGTAGCGCTTGGATACGTTTCCTGTCTGCGGGAATCGTTGTCATAATCTTGGAATGAAACTTTGTGGCACACGGAGAGCCCGTGCTACGACCTGCTGTGTTTGACCAGCCACCAGTCGCCCTAGTATTCTACTCCTCATAACGACATCAGTCTGTGTTCTTTGAGCCATTTTCAACACACAGTCACCATTAGCACGTCTGAAATCGTCTGCGCATTTACTCGCTGCACCGTACTCTGACATGCACCAACACACCTCTGCGTATGTGAGCTGCTGCCAGGGCCACCGTGCGACGACTGCAGGTCAAATGTACCGCATTGTCATACTCTGAGATGATTTAAACCCTCAAACCGCCCACCAGAGCGTTCTTTCACCATGTATCAACATTATCCTTAATTTATGAGTATGAGTGTAGTCACCCTATGGAATATTACAACATAGAGAGTCTGGCATACCCTTCAGCTACTAGGAAAATGTTATTAACGAAGCAGTCGAAATAAAATTAGCAAATGACATTATGATTGGAGATGGAGGTTTGTACTTAAATTCTGCGTGGGATTCCGCTCTCTTCTTTGTCAAAAAAACAGATGGACAAAATTAATGTTACCATGCAAATTGCTCATTAATATTCACTATCGATATCTTATGACGCCGGTCGTCTTCGGTTGTACGGTGGCGTTAGTATTTACAGTGACTGAGTGAGGGTGTGTGTGTGTGTGTGTGTGTGTGTGTGTGTGTGTGTGTGTGGGTGTGTTTTGTGTGTGTGCGTGTGTGTGTGTGTGTGTGTGTGAGTGTGTGTGTGTGTGTGTGTGTGTGTGTGTGTGTGTGTGTGTGATCTATCTCCGCATATGTTCTGGAAACTGAGCTTTTAAATGAAGTGTTGGCAAAAGTGCCAACACCGTGTTGCTAAAGGAGGCCGAAATGCACGCTTTTAAGCTCACGCAAATTGGCGTGAGGTCTGGAACAGTTAAGGGAATTAATAGTAGCAAATAAAGTACGTAGTTGATGTAATACTTAACTTTAATCCATAATTGGAGAACATCGCTCTTGTTTAGACATTATGACACTGAATATAAACTGGTAATGGCGCCTTGCTAGGTCGTAGCAAATGACGTAGCTGAAGGCTATGCTAACTATCGTCTCGGCAAATGAGAGCGTATTTGCCAGTGAACCATGGCTAGCAACGTCGGCTGTACAACTGGGGCGAGTGCTAGTAAGTCTCTCTAGACCTGCTGTGTGGCGGCGCTCTGTCTGCAATCACTGACAGTGGCGACACGCGGGTCCGACGTATACTAACGGACCGCGGCCGATTTAAAGGCTACTACCTAGCAAGTGTGGTGTCTGGCGGTGACACCACATTAAATTTCCTTGCACAGCGCTGCCTTGCTGCATTTATGCCATGAAAATTACAAGTTGTGCACCTGTCGAAACATCAGCGGTTCTCGAAGACGTCACACGGCTGCATTCCCGTAAGTTATGCGAACATTTCATACGCCAGAAAAAACTCATGTTTCACACAGTCGATATGCTTTTTAGCCGATTTCCTACAAATGTTTAGGTGAATAGGGGAGCTATCCTACGCATATCCACTACACAAAAATACAATACACAACCATTTAAACGCTTAAACATGGCTAATAGTGACTGAATGATCCTCCGACGGATTTAGTACGCGTCATTTGCCCGTTTGGATTAAAAAAAGGACATCTGCCTATAGAAACAATTGATAGGTGAATTATGAGATAGGTTTTATTTCTTAGGGACCACGAATAGGGAGACAACAAAATGGGAAACTAATATAGACGAAAGATATCTGTGTATCTTCTGCGCTGTGGTTTACCAAGTGTTACGTCTAATTTGCGTTAATTATTATACTTACTCTGCCTTGTTATCTCCATTTCAATGCCTAATTACTTATCTGATACTTTGTTACTTCCCTGAGGTCCTATAAAATAGACAGCGACAGAAAGCAGCTTACGCTGTTCACCTTGTTTATTGACTGGACGGGTAAGGTACTGGAATCACATTAGGAAAAAGCTAAGTGCAGATCTCAACTCAAAAGGAGGTAATAAAGCTTACATTTTGACACGGGTATATTAGAGATGAAGTAAAGTCTTGTTTTAAGCAAGGAAGGTGAGGGAAAACGGCTGTAACCTCTTCAGGTGACCGTGTCATTTATTCGAACTACGGGAAACAAAGCTGGGTGGATACACTGGAATCTGATCCACTGCCTTCTACAGTGCGAGTCCAGTGCCTTTCCGCTACGCCATCTCGCTCAGTGCAGTTCCCAGCTCGGTCTGGTTTGGGTACTTCAAGTTTCCCAAAATCAGTTAAATCGGAAGCATGGCTGCGTCGTTTCACATGGACATCCCCTATATTTCACAGAGCCACTGAACCATCAGTACACACACTCCATCTCTGATAATAACATCGTCGACGAGGGACCAAATTCTCACCTCTCTTTCTCACAGTATATAAGGATATGAATCATCAAATGACAATATTTCTATATTTCCCGATGATTTACGACTTATCTCTAGGAAAGAACATAAATGTTGCGCGAAAAGGAACGTCCGAAGACGCCCTGGAAATAGAGGGAAAGGAAACAGATGTCTTCTGTCAGACAAGGGAGGCTATTGTGAAAAATGTTGTTGAGTCCAGCGAGGCAAGGAACGTCTATTACGCTCTCTGCGTCCACAACTCAATCGACGGGCCTCCACCCACGAAACCTCTCTCATGCACACAAACACGCACACACACACACACACACACACACACACACACACACACACACACACACACATATACGCTGGCACAAGCGAACACCAATACAGTTTCCACCTCTCTCCTTTCTCAACTTTCCGCTCTTCCCTTTTCTGTCCCTTTCTCCGGAGCCCTCCACCTTTCAGTAATATCTATAGACAAGAGGGAGTGGGAAAGGAATTATTCGACGTCGATATTTTATCTGTCAAAGCAGAGAGCGAGAGCGAAAGAGTAAGGGGATAAAAGAGCAAAACAATGGCCACTGGTCCCCGACGGTTCGTGGAGTCTCCCCTGCGGAGCGCGCCGCGATGACAAGTATTGTGCAGAAGGCGATAACTAATAAATAACCAATGCCGCGGTGGGGGTGGGGTGGGGTGCTTTCATCCTCCGGCGAGGCAAGGCTGCGGAGCAGACAGACGTAATTCATCACCACCCCTGCCCGCCTCTGCGTAGCGCCGTCTGCCGCAGAAATATTGCCGAAGGCGATCTGCTCTTCCAAACGCACTGGACTGGCTGGCCATCGAGATCTTCTGCGTCTGCACTCCCGTCCAATTGATTGGTCTGAAGAGCTTTTAATACGCTAGCGAAGCCTCTGTACAGAATGGTGTTTATACACCTCACCAGTTCTACTTCTTTTTCTTATTTGACCGTTTCAGGCTCACTGAGAATCACGTTTAAGCACCTAATTAAATTCTACGTTTTCTCCCATTTCTGTGTTACCTACATACTTACTGTTTTCCTCATTTACATTCTCCCCTATATTAAATTTATTCTTGGAGTTTTTTATTGCAAAAGTTCCCACTTCCTGTTTTTTCTACGTATTTTCTGCTATCTTTACTTTCTTTGCCGTGCAGTCTGGCCAATTTACTCATTTAGAGAGAAAGATATTTGCTGTAAATTTCTTTTGTTAACTGTGGCCCGAAGTCCCGGTTTTCTCATCTCAGCCTGAAGACTTATTTTGCGGGTTAAGCACCAAAATTTCTCCTAGATAGTTAAACGTGTTTCTCTAATTCTTTTACAAATTACACTCCTAATTTCGGTGTTTCTAAAATATCAGACATGACATTCTGAACTAGGAGATGAACATATAATTAAATATGGCCCGAAGCGCTCTCGCCTTAATAAATAGGATATACCTTCCTTCGTATTAAAAATGGATTTGCAGCGATTTTGCATAAGCAGTTTTAGTAACATGAATGGGATTTGAACATTAAGTGCAAAAACTATTAAAAATCCGTTTGTTACTTAACAACCCTTGGGGAAATTCATATTGGGAATCGCTTGAATAAAAACAAAGGAAAATAAACTAATGAATCCTGAAATATCAGTATTGGGAATCTCAATTAAGGGTTTATAAAAATTCAATAGAAGTCGAATGAATGGTAGGTGGTTCAAGAAACTTGTTTGCTGGATTCCAGAATATAAGAAAATAATTAAGTGATGACATAATGGAAGGTAGATGAATGACATAAGAGAATGTGGAGAAGGGACATGAATGCGTACAGTTGCAGGCGGTACCGCACTTAAAGGTGCAAGGGAATTTTTAATCAGTAGTAACAGCAAATGTGATGCAACTGTATGGCTTGCTGGCGATCAATCTACATATCAATCTCTAACTCCTTGGCCTCATGAAGTCGATTGTCAGTAGCCAAGGGGACGGTTAGAGCATCTCTGACTTCAGAGATGACATGTCTTCGCTGGTTGTCAGGGCTCAGTTCGAAGCAGAACTCATCACTAAAGACAATTATACTGCAGTCAATGAGATTCCAGGCTGATGACGTGTCTGGAGAAGCCCTGGGAAATGGTGGGATACCAACCTGAGTGTCACCCGCCACACCGTTCGATAATCAGGAGCTATCGTCGAGAGTGTCGTTTCTCATCACGGCAGGACCCCTTTGTTTGTCTCCACGACATCATTACAGCCCAGCGGTACGTTGAGGATGTTCTACGCCCCGTTTTGTTGCCCTTCATTTTAAGCCATCCTCTGCCTACATTTCAACAACATAATGCCCGTTGCACAAGTCAGGAGTTTCTACTGTTTGTCTTCGTGCTTGTCAAACCCCACCTTGGCCAGCAAGGTCACCTGATCTCTTCCAAATTGAGACCGTTTGGATCGTTATGGGCAGGGCCATCTAACCACCTTTCTGATGACTTAGTGTAGTTTTGTAGAAGCAGCTGCAGTATTTTAAAAATTAAGTATAAAAAATAAATAGTTAATACACAATTTGTTACTATCCAGGGAAATGTGAAGGGTCTCTTTTAGCGTTGTAGATAATAGGCTGCAGTTACGAAGACTAAATAAATAAATCAGTCCAATGAGCCAGTTGGACAGTATCTGGGATTATATGCCTCAGAGGGCATCACACAGCTCGGTCAGTCAGTGCCAAGTCGAATAACCGTTTGCATAAGGGCCAGAGATAGAGCAACGCTTATTGACATGCTCGATTTGTAAAGCTCTTTCTCTTGAACAAATCAACCAACATTTCTATAACTGCAATTAATTGTCTGTCTGTATATGTAGATCAGATCTACCGATTTCCTCCCCATTCGGAAAATCCCTTTGTGTTGTGTCGTTTCTGTTTTCGTTTATCTTAGAGTATATTTTGTAATGGAAATGTTGGGAATTCTTTTTGGAAATTTGTGGTAAGTTCTATGGGACCAAACTGCTGAGGTCCTCGGGCCCCAGGATTACATACTACTTAATCTAACGTAACCTAACTTACGCTAAGGACAACACACACACCCAGGGAGGACTCGAACCTTCGACGGGGAGAGTCTCACGAACCGTGGAAAGGCGCCTCAGACCACACGGCTACCCCGCGCGGCTAGAAAATGTTGCTGCTAGTGCTTGTAGAGATTACAATAGGCGATTTGCTAACTGCAGGGTACCACATTAGAATTAGGATGCACGTGGTTTCAATAAATTGCTTGAGACTGAAGCAAGGTTCAGCAGTCAGTTTTCATTTGAACACGTAAACTAACGAACTATGGCTGCCGTGGAACACATTATTCAGTTGACTGAACGTAATCCTTCAAAAGCACACATAGGCTTTGTAAATCGGCAGATGGTTCCATTTCCATTCTGGCACAGGATTGGCGCTCAGTTCCACTGACGCATAGACAGCCGCAAAATATCGATCAGTACGTGTCAGAAAAATATTGTAGGAAAGGTGTATCTCTTACTGAGCTACAGCGAAAAAAATATCGACCAGGTATAACAGCCTTGAAAGGGATAACTCACAAAATCCCGATTCTGTAGTATCGTCCAGCATATACGAATATGGCATACGACACATATGACAGCCTCTGTTCTTATCATCCACAGAAGAATCAAATGTTTGGGAAGAAGATGAGGTCGATGATTGGCGTTTTCTCGGTGACGAATTACAAATCACCGAATCTCTTTACTGACGAAGCCACTATCTTTCGTGTCCGTATCAATAACATTCGCAAATCACACCGATGGACGATGGAAACCCGCATATCTTTTGGAGACAAATTTTGAAGAACGCTTGTCTGCACATGTTTAATGTGATGTGTCAAGACCGATAGTCAGTTGTCTGGGCCTATTGTGTTACTGCATCATCTTACAAGGCCGCATTAACTAGACTGCCTTGAGGGTGAGCTTCCAGCATTACTGGAAGAGCTTCCGTTCGCTACAAGGCTGGGTATTTAGTCCCAACATTATGGTGTGCCTGGGCAATGTCATCGTGAGGTACCACATCCTCCTAAACCTTACGTTCCTGGGAAGAAAGGTCGGTAGAAATGATCGTGCACCCTGGCTATCAACGTCCCGGAGCCCTACCACTTCTGATTTTTTGCAGTGGGAATGGTTGAAAGACGAAATATACGAAGAAAAACTAAACACAAAGTACGAGTAAATAGTTCGAGTTATGAATCGCGCTGCCACAAGAACAACACTAAGGCGGTCTCTAAAGAGGTACAAGTGGTGTTGCCAAGAGAGCTAGAAACTGCATGAAGTCGAAAGTGGAATTTAGGAAACACCAACTGTGGGTATCTGTTTGTATTATATCGTATAGGCTGTATTTCTGTTCAAAAAAAATGACTCTGAGCACTATGGGACTCAACTGCTGAGGTCATTAGTCCCCTAGAACTTAGAACTAGTTAAACCTAACTAACCTAAGGACACCACAAACATCCATGCCCGAGGCAGGATTCGAACCTGCGACCGTAGCGGTCTTGCGGTTCCAGACTGCAGCGCCTTTAACCGCACGGCCACTTCGGCCGGCTGTATTTCTGTTACAGAGAGAAATTGTTCATAAATGACATAAAATCATTATGCAACCCAGTGTCCAATGTTACTAGTTTAATTAATTTCAATCTAGATATGGTTCAAATTGTTCTGAGAACTATGGGACTTAACATCTGAGGTCATCAGTCCCCTAGACTTAGAACTATTTAAACGTAACTAACCTAAGAACATCACACACATCCATGTTCGAGGCAGGATTCGAACCTGCGACCGTAGCAGTCGCGCGGTTCCGGACTGAAGCGTCTAGAACCGCTCGGCCACCGCGGCCGGCTCTATCTAGATAGTTTTTTTTCACTTTCTCAGTTATAAGCATACGAGTGGCGTTCAAAAAGTTAATCAAAACAGTTTTTTTTCTGAAATCAAATGGGTTTATTCAGTATTCCAGTACTCCATATTATTCCACACTCTTCTGGCCACAACACCCTATTTTTCAAAATAATCTCCGTTTAATGCGACAGCCATACGCCACTTTACTTGGTAGCCCCGTATGCCCGCGTGGTACTATCTACTCGTCTACGTCGGAACCAACTTCTTGCTGCATTAATGGCCTCCTCATCATGTACGTACTGCTTCTAGCAGACTGTACCCGCCATTGGACCAAACAGATTGAAGTCGGAAGCTGCGATATCCGGGCAGTAGTGTGAATGAGCAAAAACAATCCTATGACGTTTCGTGAGCTCCACTCAGTTGGAAAGACTTATGTTGTGCCTTGCGTTGTCACAGAGAAGGAGAAGTTCTTCTGCATTTTTGTGGCAACAAAAACGGTAAAGTCATTTCTTCATTTTCATGAGGGTAGCACAGTAATCTTCAGCGCAGATCGTTGGACTATGAGGGAGAACATCAAACAGGATAACACCTCTAGAATCCCAGAGGACCGTCCCAGTGACTTTACCGGCCGAGGATGTGGTTTTGTACTTTTCCTTCGCAGCAGAAGTGCTATGGTGCCACTTCATGGATTGCTGTTTTGTTTCCGGTTCAAAGTGATGAACTCGTGTTTCATCGCCGATGACTATGTTTGACAAAAGATTGTCACGATCAGCCTAGTAAAGTTCAAGCAATTTCGCACAGATGGTCGGTCGTTGCTCTTCACGGTCTTACTGTTAGGCGGCGAGGAACCCAGTTCGCACTCACATTTGAGCACCACATCTAGAGGAAGAGTGTGTCAGAATTACCAACAGAGACAACCAGTTGAGGAGCGAGGAGTACGATTATGATCCGTCAATCACCCTGAATGAGAGTGTCAGCACGTTCCAACATTGTAGGAGTCACAGCTGTGTGCAGACGGCCAGCACGAGCGGTACTGGACAGGTTTGCGTAACTTCGTTGTGATGATGACAGACGCTTGAAACGAGTCACGGTGCCTTTGCTCAGTGCCAGGTTTCCGTAGACATTCTTGAAGTGCCTATGAATATCTAAGATGCTCTTGTTTCTCTCCAGAAAAAACTCAGTGACAGCTCTCTGCTTGGAACGCATTTCTACACTCCTGGAAATTGAAATAAGAACACCGTGAATTCATTGTCCCAGGAAGGGGAAACTTTATTGACACATTCCTGGGGTCAGATACATCACATGATCACACTGACAGAACCACAGGCACATAGACACAGGCAACAGAGCATGCACAATGTCGGCACTAGTACAGTGTATATCCACCTTTCGCAGCAATGCAGGCTGCTATTCTCCCATGGAGACGATCGTAGAGATGCTGGATGTAGTCCTGTGGAACGGCTTGCCATGCCATTTCCACCTGCCGCCTCAGTTGGACCAGCGTTCGTGCTGGACGTGCAGACCGCGTGAGACGACGCTTCATCCAGTCCCAAACATGCTCAATGGGGGACAGATCCGGAGATCTTGCTGGCCAGGGTAGTTGACTTACACCTTCTAGAGCACGTTGGATGGCACGGGATACATGCGGACGTGCATTGTCCTGTTGGAACTGCAAGTTCCCTTGCCGGTCTAGGAATGGTAGAACGATGGGTTCGATAACGGTTTTGATGTACCGTGCACTATTCAGTGTCCCCTCGACGATCACCAGTGGTGTACGGCCAGTGTAGGAGATCGCTCCCCACACCATGATGCCGGGTGTTGGCCCTGTGCGCCTCGGTCGTATGCAGTCCTGATTGTGGCGCTCACCTGCACGGCGCCAAACACGCATACGACCACCATTGGCACCAAGGCAGAAGCGACTCTCATCGCTGAAGACGACACGTCTCCATTCGTCCCTCCATTCACGCCTGTCGCGACACCACTGGAGGCGGGCTGCACGATGTTGGGGCGTGAGCGGAAGACGGCCTAACGGTGTGCGGGACCGTAGCCCAGCTTCATGGAGACGGTTGCGAATGGTCCTCGCCGATACCCCAGGAGCAATAGTGTCCCTAATTTGCTGGGAAGTGGCGGTGCGGTCCCCTACGGCACTGCGTAGCATCCTACGGTCTTGGCGTGCATCCGTGCGTCGCTGCGGTCCGGTCCCAGGTCGACGGGCACGTGCACCTTCCGCCGACCACTGGCGACAACATCGATGTACTGTGGAGACCTCACGCCCCACGTGTTGAGCAATTCGGCGGTACGTCCACCCGGCCTCCCGCATGCCCACTATACGCCCTCGCTCAAAGTCCGTCAACTGCACATACGGTTCACGTCCACGCTGTCGCGGCAAGCTACCAGTGTTAAAGACTGCGATGGAGCTCCGTATGCCACGGCAAACTGGCTGACACTGACGGCGGCGGTGCACAAATGCTGCGCAGCTAGCGCCATTCGACGGCCAACACCGCGGTTCCTGGTGTGTCCGCTGTGCCGTGCGTGTGATCATTGCTTGTGCAGCCTTCTCGCAGTGTCCGGAGCAAGTATGGTGGGTCTGACACACCGGTGTCAATGTGTTCTTTTTTCCATTTCCAGGAGTGTATTATGGACGTATAGCGCCGGCATCTATCGGAACTTCATGAAGCGGTAATATTCCACGAAGTCCCACAACAGATTTCACAATTTTTCAACCGAGATTGGCCGAAAAAAATGTGTTTCATTATTTACTGAACTCGCTTCGTGTGTTTCGACCGAGGCCACAATCAGAAAATGTCACAATAGCAACAGAACAAATAATTAGTATAAGTACGACAATAATACATATATACATACGGTTTATGGCATTTACATATTATTGTAATACTTGTAGAGTATCGCGTCTCATTTGTTAAAACATCTAATCTGACAATTCCATGCATAGCTGGACTAATCGCATAAAGCTGCATAATTTATAAAATAAAATAAAAATAACGATCAAGACGAACCATTATACTGACCAATAAAAGTTAGATCCATGTACTGTGAAATTTTTTATTCGAATTCCTCTGTATTTACACCTCCTAAAATATTTGCTATTCCTTCTGAACCAATGTGTATAATGCTCGTGTCAGCCCAGAATGCCTGTGTCGCGGGCCGGTATACATCCAAGGCGTAAGCGACACCTGGGCAGGCGTGCTCTGCGGAAAGCAGTATTTCCTCGCGGGGAGGCCACTTTACGAGGCAGCCGGCTTATAGAAAACCCGTCGCAGGAGCGGCCCCTGAACAGTTTTAAATCAGCTGCTCGATGGAGTGACGACGTGGGAGCGTGTGACGTGATGTACGCCCGCCTTGGCTGCGACGCCTCGCGAGGTATTCGCGACTGGTCGCCTGCGCGTCGCCAAGGGAGGGCGCCATCGATGGCAATAACGTTGCAGAGAGGGCCTCACGCCAGAGGGAATTTTTCACGCTACATCGTTCACCAGGAAGGGATCGCTGCTCCCGGTGACAGCATTATTCTACCGTAAAGTTTCCAAGCGATCGAAGCATTTCAGTTCTACTTGTTCTGGCACATCCCTTATTTCTGTAGTGGTGTGCATATTTTAAGGTGAATGACGTGCTGCAAAACATCATCGGTGGTGATCCTTTACATTTCTGAGTGAAATGTTTTGGACGTTTCATGGATTAAAGACACTTACCCCCTCAGTCAAAATATTTTCCATACTGGATTAACAAAAAATAGAACTTTCAATTGATCGTTTTCAACGATTCGAGTATTCTACATAGTCTGCTCTCTACCTCCCCGGCCCCCCTCACCCATTTGGATACAACGCGCAGAACATTCGCAAAATCTTGTGAAACTGGCAGGAAACCTCATATTTGGGATGCTGTTAAACTCGTGCGGAACTTTGTCTTGAATGTCGGTTATATCGTGAAAGCGTTAACCCTTCACGTGGATTTCTGCACTTCGCCGTTTTGTGGTAGTTTCGTATTTAAATCATGTCTGGTCATCTGTGATAACTTTCTTTTTTGAGGGGGGGGGGGGGGGCGGGTTCTTGTCCGTGTTTTGCCTTTCATCCAAAGCACGGGAGGCGTCCACGCGTCGTTCTTTCTCTTTGGGAGTCAAGGTGTGCGGGATAAGCCTTTCACACACTTTTATCTCCTTCAAAATATTCTGAAAAATGTCTTGAATACTTGATCTAGAGACGATTTTCCATTTCAGTTCGTAACAACAACGTGCACACGCTACAGGCCCCACGTCCACAACTTAACACTGTTTGCTTGCAACAGTATCATCGAATGAACTTCTGTTGTTTACAGTAGTTAGTTCAAATCAAATTGTCGCCGTAGTTGCTGCGCTGACGTCGCTTATACGCCACGAATAGAATCAATTTCGTAACTTTTTGGACGTACTGTTTAGTAACATGGGATCTTTCAACAATCTGTGTCTTGAGTACGATACAGCAGAATGATTATCGCTTTGTATTTATCCTGTGGATCTTGTAATTGTAGTCATTGGAACGCAGTACAATGGTCATGTCATATTCGTTGTATTATGTAATTACTTAGTAGTCCTGATACTCGCTCGGGCTCTTCTAAGTATTTAATCAGTTCATTCATCCTATGTTCCAAACATCCTATCCAGCAGGAGGCCCTAAAGGTGTGTGGAACTAAATGGTCATGTCATATTCGTTGTATTATGTAATTACTTAGTAGTCCTGATACTCGCTCGGGCTCTTCTAAGTATTTAATCAGTTCATTCATCCTATGTTCCAAAGATCCTATCCAGCAGGAGGCCCTAAAGGTGTGTGGAACTAGACAAGTAATTAATTAATAGAACTGATGCAGCCCTTAGCAGCTTAATCTGCGCACTGCTTTAAGAATAAACTGCCACATCATTGCTTGAAAATAATTTGTCCTTACACTTACTGCACATGAGGAAGGAAAACCCCTAATTTAACAAAAGCCTGTACTTTCTCACCTACATGAAACAGTGTCAACTGTTGTTCACCTTCTGTTGGTAGCTTATTATTTCCTTGAGAACACTGGAAAATTTCAAGGAAAATATTTACCTGCATCTCTTAACAAGAATTTATATTTGCAATATTTTACTAATGGTCACGCGGGCTTACAATAACACCATTACTTATGCTATAGCGTAAAGGAAATTTCCATTCTTTAACTTAAATAGTCAGATAATTTTCACTTGCTCCGAAAAAATCTTATTATATAGTTTCATACAAATACTGAATCACAGACTGACAGACCAACTTCACTCGTATTCTTATAGTTATTCTGTTGGTTGTCCAGCACGTCTCTTAATAGCATCTGCTCATTCGAAGAGTTACGTGGTAAGAAATGTCTCTAAGCTCTTAAGTTGTTTCACGGTTTTACATTTTCACATAGGGCTTTCTGTTTACTTCAGTTTCCATAGTTTTTCCATTAGTTAAGTTCGTCTTGGCACCTCTCTTTACACTTCCAGTTGCTAAGTGTCCCAGACTGAGTTATAGTCAAGAATTGGGAGTTTGTAAGCTATCTCCTCCGTGGCTGAGTTGCATCTCGTAAGAGTTTATTTACTGTAGTTCAGTATGAGCTATGTCTTTTCTACAAACCAATTTCTTATGATTGTTCGGTTTTATGTCGCTCCTGACACGTACTCCCAGATATTTTTCGACTGTCTCCGTGTCAGTGAGAATAAGAGTCAATACTGTAGTCGAACACTAATGAATCTACCTCCCACATTATGCACAACAATATGCATATTTTTATGTTAAATGTCGACTGCCAATTCGTGAACCAGGTATCGATGTTCTGTATGTGTTCTTGCACATCGCTACAATTTTCTGGCGTTGCGGGTTTCTTATTCGTTAGAGCGTAAGCCTACGTATAGGGTGAATCATCTAACATTACGTAACAGATATTGCGTAAATGGAAAGTGCTATTGATGTGCGGTTTTCAGAATGGACTTGCATTATTAGGCAATCGACAGATTGTAATAATACCTAAAAGTGTTTGTTTTTTTGTGCAGACATACATTTTTTAAATGGAGCAAAGCCTATTGGCGCTAACTAAGGGTAGGATAAATTTGAATGTAAGTGATGTTTGTTGCAGCTTTCTATTGCGAGTCACTTACGAGATATTTTACTTTGGTATTTTGGACAGTTTCCATACAGACATTTGTTTGTGCCATTCAAGTTACATTGTTCCTAGATCCGATGTTCTTTTGTTTGCTTACAGAGTGCTTGTGTGTACCTTGAGTGCACATCCACATGCTAGTCAGTTGGAGTGAGTGACAGTCCAAGCAGCTGGTCGTGAGTGGACGATGGGATTTTTCAGTTCAGAAAAAGCCGACGTGCTCGTGGTGTATGGAGCGGGTAGAATGAATGCAGTTCATTCTTTTACGGTGTATGCTGCAAGAGATCCTAATCGATGCAAACATCTCAGTAGTTATTTATCAGCGTCTTCAACCAGTTACGTGAAAGTGGTAGTGTAACACGTAGACAACAGAACAGAAGGAAACAAATGGCTACAGAAGGGAAGGAAATTAATGTTGTTGCCACTGTGGCAGTTGATCTGCGCGTTAGATCCTGCGCAATCACAGGATGAAGAGGTATGACTCAAATGTCTATGCTTTCTCCGTAAGCATAGGTTCCATCCGTGCCACATCTCTATCCATCAAGAGCTGCATGAAAACGACTGTGAGGACTGCGTTAACTTCTGTACATGGGCACTAAGACAGGATCCTCCAGATATATCATGTATCTTGTTTAGTGATGAAGCCACATTTACCGGTCGTGACCAGGTAATCCGCCGAAACGTGCGCTATTGGTCTGCTGCCAATCCCCATTGGCACCGTCAGATGAAACGTAAGCTACCATGGAGTGTAAACGTGTGATGTGGAATATTGAACCACCAGCTCGTAGGCCCGTTTTTCATAGACGGAATACTGATCGCGTTCAAATATCACAGCCTCCTGACAGACCACCTTCCATGTATGTTAGAAGACGTACTGCTACAGACTAGGAGGAACCTTTGATACCAACATGATGGCTATCCAGCCCATAGCGCACGAGGTACTAAAGCACCTCTTCACGAACCGTTTTCAAATAGCTGCCCAGAGGACCTATACCTCAGCTGGTCCGTTCCCCGGATTTGACGTCTGTAGACTTTTTTCTGTCGAGAAATCTGAAAGACGCTGTCTACAAGGATATACCGACTACGCCCGATGATGTGCAATAACGTATTAATGTAGCCAGCATGGACATCTCCCCTGAAATGCAGGCACGTGTGCAACAGTCCATACCAGACTTGGATCTCGTACTGCCACTGCCGGTAGTCAATTTTAACGCAACCTGTGATAATCAATTATCTCGTTACTAGTCAGAATCCACATAATTAGTGTATGCACTTGCCTTGCTCCTTAGCGTGCTATCAGAAGTACTGTACAAGTATCGGCGAAGGAACTTTTCAAAATACGATATCTCGTTAACGGCTCGCGCTAGAATTCTGCAACCAACAATACTGACACTACTGTTAGTTTGTTATTGTCAGCAGGCTTTATTCTATTCAAAAAACGTGTATGTATGCACAGAAATATCCTTTAGAAATATTATTACAATCTGTTGATCAACTAACAATAACAGCTCCTGACTACCAACCCATTCTGTGAAAACCGCACATCGTAGCACCTTCCATTTCCGCAACGTTTGCGGTGCAAGTTTTACATGGTTCACCATGTGTACCCTACACTGATAGTGCTGGCCACCATCCCATATGTCATCCACATCTACTCCAATTCCTTCTATCATGTCGCATTCACTTCCTCCCCCCCTCCCCCCCCCCCCGCTCCCTTAGAGACCAATGTACTATTTCCACCTATCTACTGTCTCTCTCTCTCTCTCTCTCTCTCTCTCTCTCTCTCTCTCTCTCTCTCGCTCTCCTTTCTTTTTTTAGTCATCTGTCATTTCGCACATCTGATGCGGCCCGTCACGAATTCCTCTCCTGCGCCAACCCCTTCATCTTAGAGTGGCACCTGCAACCTACATCTTCAATTAGTTGCTGCCTGTATTCCAATCTCCGTCTTCCACTACAGATTTTTACCCTCTACAGATCCCTCCAGTACCAATCCCTCATGTCTCAACAGGAGTCCTACCATCCTATCCTGTATTCTCGTCAGTGTTTTCCATATATTCCTTGCCTCGTCAATTCTGCAGGGAATCTCCCCATTCCTTACCTTATCAGCCCACCTAATTTTTAACATTGTACTGTAGCACCACATCTTAAATTCTTAGATGCTCTTCTTTTCCTAATTTCCCACAGTCCATGTTTCACTACTATACAATGGTGTGCTCCAAACGAAATTTTTGAGAAATTTCTTCCTCATATTAAGGCCTATGTTTAATATTAGTAGACCTCTCTTGGGTGGGAACGCCCTTTTTGCCAGTGCTGGTCTGCTTTTTATGTCATTATTTCTCCGTCCATTATGTGTTTTTTGCTGCCCAGGTAACAGAATTCCTTAGCTTTGTCTACTCCGTGATCCCAACTTCTGATGTTAAGTTTTTTGCTGTTCTCATTTCTGCTACTTCCCATTACTTTCGTCTTTCTTCGATTTACTGTCAATCCATACTCTGTAATCATTCGGCTGTACATTCTTTTCATTAGCTCCTCTAATTCTTCTTCATTTCCACTGAAGAAAATATGTGATCAGCGAATCAGTGATGTCCTTTCACCTTGAATTTTAATCCTACTCTTGAACCATTCTTTTACTTTCACCATTGCTTCCTCGCTGTAGAGACTTAACAACAGCCAGCAGCTGTGAAAGACTACATCCCTATCTTAACCCCCTTTTAATGTGAGCTCTCCCACTCTTATTGTTCTATCTCGGTTCTTGTCTTTCCCTATAGCTTATCCCCCTTTTTTCTCGGAATTTCGAACATGTTGTACCACCTGACATTGCCGACCGCTTTTTCCTGATCTACCAGATCGAAAAATCGTTTGAACGTCTCTTGATTGTCTTTGGTCTTGAATTCATTATCAAGCACAACATTAGAATTGCCTCTATGGTGACATTCCCTTTTCTAAAGCCAAACTGATCGTCATCTAATACATCCTCAATTTTCTTTGTCGTTCTTCCGTCTATAATACTTTTCAGAAACTTGAATGCACGAGTTGCTAAGCTGATTGTGCGATGATTCTCGCATTTGTTGGCTCTTACAATCTTCGGAATTGTGTGGATTATGTTTTTCCGAAAATCAGATGGTATATCACTAGATTATACATTCTACACACCAATATGAATAGCACTTTTGTGGCCATTTCACCCAATGATTTTAAAAATTGTAATGGAATGTTGTCTATCCATTCCACCTTATTCGATCTTAAGTCTTCAAAAGCTTTTTTAAATTCTGATTCTAATGCTGGATTCCCTGTCTCTTATATATCGACCCTTGTTTCTTGTTTTACCACGTAACAAGTCTTCTCTCTCGTAAAGGCCTTCAATGTACTCTTTCCACCTATCCGCTTTCTACTCTGCATTTAATAGTTGAATAACTATTACTCTCTTAGAGTTACCGCCCTTGCTTTTTATTTCATGGAAGGTTGTTTTGAGTTTTCTAAATGCTGTGAAAGTTCGTCAGACTATTATTTCTTTTCCGATTTCTTAATATTTTTGATGCAGCCGTTTCGCCTTAGCTTCCCTGGACTTCCTACTTATTTCATTCCTAAGTGACTTGTATTTCTGTATTCCTCAATTTCTCTGAACATTTTTGTACTTCCTTCTTTCATCGGCCAACTGAAGTAGTTATTCTATTATACATGGTTTCTTTGCAATTACCTTCCTTGCTCTAATGTCTTTCTTTCAAACTTCTGTGTCTGCCCCTTTTTGATATGTCTACTCTTCTTCCATTGCGCTGCCTACTGAGCTATTCCTTATCAGAGTATCTATAGCCTCACGGAACTTCAAGTGCATCTTTTCATTCCTTAGTTCTTCCTTATCCCATTTCTTTGCGCATTGATTCTTCCGGACAAGTCTCTTAAACTTCAACCTTCTCTTCCTCACCACCAAATTGTGATTTGAGTCTGGGTGCGCCTAATAATCTCTGTTAAACTGTGACATAATCCATTTTCGAAATATACCTCCTCCTCTGGTGATTCTTGAATAGTGTATTCGCTGTTAGTAGCTGAAATTTATTGCATAATTCAATTAGTTTTTGTTATCTCTCTTTCCTAGTACGAGACCTATATTCTCCCGTAACCCTTTCTTCAGTGTCTTCTCCTACAGCCGCATTCCAATCCCCCGTGACTATTAGATTTTCCTCTCCCTTTACGAACTGAATTACCCGTTCAATATCCCCATATACTTTCTCCGTATCTTCATCTATGGCTTGCGACGTCGACATGTATACCTGAACAATCGTTGTCGGTGTTGGTTCGCCGTCGATTTTGATGATAACAACCCTTTCACTGAGTTATTCACTGTAACTCACTCTCTTCCTACCTTCCTGTTCGTAACGAAACCTACACCCGTTATATCATTTTTCTTTTTGCAGCTGTTGATATTACCATGCACTCATCTTACCAGATATCCTCGTGTCCTTTCCATTTCACTTCATTGATACCTACTGTATCTACACTGAGCCTTATCATTTCCCTTTTCGGATCTGTAGCTTCTCTACCACGTTCAAACTACTGAGATTCCACGTTTTCGTCATGGTCACTTCCCCCTTGTCAGTCCCCTCCCGGAGATCCGAATGGGGTTTATCCTGGAATCTTTTGGCAATGGAGAGATCATCATGATACTTTTTTCAACTACAGTCCACATGTCCTGCGGATACATATTATGTGTCTTTAATGCAGAGGTGTCTCCATTGCCTTCTGCGGCCTCATGCCGTTGACCATTGCTGATTCTTCCACCTTTAGGAGCAGTTTCCCACGCCAAGGGCAAAAGAGTGGTCGGTTCCTCTGTCCACTCCTCCGGCCCCTTTAGCAAGGGCATTAGCAGAATGAGTCTTACTTCTTATCCCAGAGGCCTTCGACCAACATTACTCATGATCTGCTCTGTACTCTTTGTTTAATACTGGAACTCATTCTGTACTCTGTTGAATGTTGGCTTCCTTGCTTATAATTTCTCGGAGGTTGTTTTTGCTTTCTACATGTTGAATCTGTTCTACCGACTATTATTTCCTTTTCTATTTCTCCTCATTTTACCTTCACACATTTCACTTTAACTTCCCTGAATTTCCTATTTCTTTCGTTCCTAAGTGACTTATTTTTCTATACTGCTGTCTTTTCTTGAGCATTTTTTTCTTTTTTACTTCCTTCTTTGTTCTATCAAGTGATACTACCGACGAATAAAGGAAAACGTATAGTGCCCCAGTTAAATTTGGGCACTCACGGTATGCTTATATTGCGTATAAAATGTAAGCAATCAATGTTAGTTACACGTCTCACCAAATGCTTTTCAAACATCTAAGATTTAATTTCATTCATGACAACCTACGTCTTTTCGGTTGTCTACAACTGTTCAAAACTGATTTCCGTAATAATTTACTGTAACGGCTACGTTTTCTCATCCATAGCGCTGCGCATTTCGGGAATTTATTTCCGTATTCAAATGCCTTGCGTGATTAAGGAGCCGGACACACAGCCACCTGACACAATACCTATGCAAACCCTCGCACCACTTCAAAATAGGAAGCAATTCTTGAAACTGTCGTGCTATGAATGTAAAAACGTGGTTAGTGCAGTAACGAATTATTTTAATCAAGAGGAACATTTAATACTTGAAGAGTATTGTGCATCAGTTCACGTGAATATCACAGTGATAATTGTGTTTCGAAAACTCAGTTTGGTACTTGCGCATTGTAAATATTTTACTCATATCATACATACCCGTGTCTCTAACTCTACACAAATATCGAACAGCTGAATTAATTACCGACGTAGTTGAAGCTGAGCAGGTGATGAAATCTTATCTTTAGGAATTCGTCGGGATGGTAACTCGCATACTTACCTGAAACCAAACATACGCCTTCATTTGTTGAGTTCGGCGGCTCAAGTAAGTCTATACATTGCAGCGTGTGTGTATAGTTGGTGTTCAGTTGAAGAAGTGATCTGTTGCATTTTACATTGTCTGTTTACTTTGTGTGGTGTAAGTTACTGAACTCGTGTAGTGAAACATGAGGCCTGAAATCGATGTCTGGAAAAGAAAAAAAATGGTAGAACATACGCAAAGTATAACATTTGTGGTGAAATTTTGAAACATTCAAGAAAGAGGTCCTTTATTGTCACATTCAAGTCACTCGATATGAACGCAGATCAGGATAATGGGAGGGCCCATATCCTATGCTGCAAGTCTTGATTCAGTAGAAACGTTACCGCTCTTAGCTGCCATCCACAGATCGCATAATTTAGATATATGGAAAAATCTCAAACATGGGTACGTGACATGCTATGCTTTAGCGAGACAGTATCTGAATGTTGTTGTAGCTACAGTGTCAGTGTCAGTTATGAGGCTGTTTTTAAAAGACGGTAAAATCATTTATAAAGAAATAAATAGACTGTGTGGCAGTCTCTTACCAGATCTCTTTTTCTGTCAACTAACAACCTCATAAATACTGGAAGTAAGCTTACTTCAAATGTTAGCGTGAATCGTAATATTTGCAAAAAAATGGTGTTTCTGCCACTTTGACAACATAGAAAAATGAAACTTTCTGGTACATTAAAATTTGCCGATTCCGAGGTTCGGTCCAGCATACAGTTTTAATTTGCCAGGAAATGTGAAAAATTTCATTTCGAAAAAATTGAACGTCTGTAGAAATAAAAAGAGAATACATTTTCTCTCGCATTTAGAAACGAGGGCAAATCAGTTTTTGGCACATCCTGAGCTCACAAATAGTCCATTATACACTTTTTCAGACGCCGAAAGGCTTCTAGAACTCGATCTTTAGGACAGCTTCTAGCCTCCTGAACGATGAGTTTCTAGTAATAATTGCTAGTTCTCATTTTAATATACATGTTCATTGAAATTTTCATTGTACCTTTTTATATTACCTCCAAAATATTTCCGAGTAATTTTGTTCAGTTCAACATATTCTGTTATGTCCGTCTTGCCGTTTTCTAGAAACGGCTGCATTGTTCCATTTGAAATTTTCTGTTCTTTTACTTCCTCTGTATCTACTTACACAGCATGTTTAGCTGTTTGTTTTCGTAACTGCCTTACATTACTGTCCTTTTAATCTGTGGCAGAATAATTTCCGTTTTTTAGGGTGATGAACTTATTTCTGACCTTCATATGATGTATCTCCCTATTCATAAGTAAATTCTTGTAATCCACATTTCCGACTTCTTTTTTAATGAGTCTGTATCTCTCTAGTTTGATATCTGATTTCACGCTGCATCTTACGTCGTGAGAATGAAATACAGTTCGAAAATGGTTTAACGCCGATACATCTTGCACATTTTCTTTATTATTTTATGAAATTTAATCGATTATGCTATATTTGTATGTTGTATTTGTGACGTCGGTGACATTCGTTACGTCATGTGCAAAAAATTACATGTATATATTTTATATATTTTTATTTTTTAATTTATCAGCATGCTTCTTTCTCTCAGGGATATTGTCTTTTCTTATCATTTTCTTACGTGAATAAGTAAATATGAAACGGGTTCTTGAAGGGCCTCAGTTATTCATGTACCAACTTTAGATTTTGAACGTGAGTCTAAAATATAGTTACCGTTAACTGAATTGAATGTCACTTTGTTAATTTCTATTTATTGATTGCAAAGCAAGGCTTGAGAGAATTTCGATTGTTGCCGTGGAGCGGCCAAGATAAGACTTACCGAACTCATGGAATCTGTATAATTTAAAAACAGGAACTACATTAATTATCTGTTGCAATTTAAAAAGGTTCTTATAACGAAATCTCTCGCATTTACAGTTACTGTTAACACTGAAAAACAAAATTAATACTTCTGCTCGTAATGGCCGACCAGAGGCTGCATCGGAAGATGAGTTTCTCGCAGCGCAAATTACTGAAAAAACGCTTATTAAAAATATTAGCCACTGCGAGCATTTGAGGTGCCAACTATTACAAAGAAATTTATTTTGTAATAATAATAACAAGTTTATTTTAGCAATAAATGCGAATAACTTACATAAAATATGTGTAGCCGCTCAATGGCTGCCTTCCGTATAGCGACACAAAACAGTGTGTTTACCACAAAATACGTCCTTCCTCCGCGGCCGTACAATCGCGTCTCTTTCGATCCTTTTTTATTTTCATAGACATTAAATAAAGAAGCTACTCTTTAATTGTCGCTGCATATAAGTTGTTTCAAGAACGTTAACTATATCTTTTACACTAATGATGTTCATAAAATACTTAATTACGGTTCACAACCGATAAAAATATCAATATCTATGTGACGTACCGTCACATATTACACTAGGAACAAGTTATTAGCATCCTGCCAATGTAGTGTAGTAAGTACGAACGCTGTGGACGACATAAAGTACGTCGCGATAGCGCAGCGCAGCGTGTGGGTGCATAAGCGGCCAGTAATTTTCTGCTATCACCCATCCGGAGTCGATGGCTGCGAGATATCGATTTGCGTTGGAGCGAGGGGGACGCCGGGATGAGTCAGCGAACAGGGATGCTTTTTCTTCCCTCATTGTGCTGGCCGCGCGCGCTTGTGTGTGTGTGTGTGTGTGTGTGTGTGTGTGTGTGTACGCGTCCTACAGATGGTGCCAGAATGCGGGTCAGTAGGGCCAACAGCAGGGGGAAGGGCAGGGCGTCCACTCAACGCTGACACTGGGAATGACGTCATGCGGTCCAACAGCTGATAGGCCAGTGGTCTCTTTAAATGCTTTACATCACCACATCTGACGCTTTCCCGTTGCCATGCTGTAATACAAAACAATATTCAATTACTAACCTAGTGTAAAAAATAGGAAATACAACGCATCATTTATAAACGTTATGTTGCACAAGTAATGCTGAACGCATTTTTAAAGCTCACTGATCGAGTGAGTTTCCTAAAATGGATCGGTACAGTATTGGAAACATAGCGGTATATAATAACCAAAAACGTCATTTTCTCTCTGTCAGTTTACTACAAACGATCCACAACGAAAGTTAAGGTAATTAGATGAATATTCTTCCATAAATAAAACATTATACAGGGTGAGTCACCTAACATTACCGCTGGATATATTTCGTAAACCACATCAAATACTGACGAATCGATTCCACACACCGAACGTGAGGAGAGGGGCTAGTGTAATTGGTTAATACAAACCATAAAAAATGCACGGAAGTATGTTTTTTAACACAAACCTATGTTTTTTTTATTAATGGAACCCCGTTAGTTTTGTTAGCACATCGATACCTGTCCTCAGTGCAGCACTCCGTGAAGAATGGGCTACCATTCCCCAAGAAATCTTCCAGCACCTGACTGAACGCATGCCTGCGAGAGTGGAAGCTGTTATCAAGGCTGAGAGTGGACCAACACCATACTGAATTCCAGTATTACCGATGGAGGGCGCCACGAACTTGTAAGTCATTTTCAGCCAGGCGTCCGGATACTTTTGATCAAATTTTTGTATATTAAATTTTTTACTTTATAGGTATCCAGTTTGTATGTCACTCCCACTGGTTACGTGGCACACGTATCATATGAATTCGATTTCTCGCCAAACTCTCCGCAACATGTCAGGCGTAACTTGTTCAGTTGCGGCGTAGATTCTTATTCTGAGTTCTGCTAGAGAAGCGGGTAAGGTGACGCTAGCACGGTTCAAAAGTTGTCAGGTGTAGTGAACCAGGTGGCCGTGCAGTTCTTCTACGTGGAAAGCCGTCACTGAGTAATTCCCAACGACGGTGAAGCGAAGTGGCAGTGTGCCAGCCTGCATGAAGTGTACGCGCTGCATCGTTGGTCGGTTTCATCTGTCAGCGGCATTACAATGTTTCCCAGCATCTCAAAGTACGCTGTTTCAGCGACTGATAGCTCTTGGAAAAATGGAGGTCCATCGACTTCGTTTTTGTTCATTGTTCAAAAGACGTTAAATTTTGGGCTGTCAGGAACGTAGTCGAAGTTTTGTCGTGTTCGCTGCTCAAATCATACAGTTGTGTTTATTAACATTACCATTTATTTGATAACCGCCTCGTCATTAAAGATAATGTTTTCAATGAAATCTTATTCAATCGATGTAACATGACCCTACAATTAAGCCCTTATAAGCAATCCTATCATTGTGTTTTTGTTTGAGGTGCGAATGCCTTCTTAGGAAACGCCAAACAAAGTAAGCATGTCAGGTCGATTTCGTAGGACTGAAAATGGTTCAAATGGCTCTGAGCGCTATGGGACTTAACTGCTGTGGTCATTAGACCCCCTAGAACTTAGAACTACTTAAACCTAACTAACCTAAGGACATCACACACATCCATGCCCGAAGCAGGATTCGAACCTGCGACCGTAGCGGTCGCGCGGTTCCAGACTGGTATTTTTTCAGCTGTGTTTGTTCGTTCCTTCGCGTTTCCGGTTTCACAGCCGCATCGCCACTAGTCGACTTGGGATGCTTTAGAAGGTTGAAATATCCTTGACGATTTGTCACTCTGATGACATCCAATGACTAGTCCACGCGCAATTCACTGAAGTCACCGGAACGCCCCTTTTCTGCTTTTGCTGCTTGTGTACTGACAACACAAGACTCCCCAACTCCTTTTATATATCAAATGCTCAGTTCAGCATTATACAGGGTGTTACAAAAAGGTACGGCCAAACTTTCAGGAAACATTCCTCACACACAAAGAAAGAATATATATTATGTGGACATGTGTCCGGAAACGCTTACTTTCCATGTTAGAGCTCATTTTATTACTTCTCTTCAAATCACATTAATCATGGAATGGAAACACACAGCAACAGAACGTACCAGCGTGACTTCAAACACTTTGTTACACGAAATGTTCAAAATGTCCTCCTTTAGCGAGGATACATGCATCCACCCTCCGTCGCATGGAATCCCTGATGCGCTGATTCAGCCCTGGAGAATGGCGTATTGTATCACAGCCGTCCACAATACGAGCACGAAGAGTCTCTACATTTGGTACCGGGGTTGCGTAGACAAGAGCTTTCAAATGCCGCCATAAATGAAAGTCAAGAGGGTTGAGGTCAGGAGAGCGTGGAGGCCATGGAATTGGTCCGCCTCTACCAGTCTATCGGTCACTGAATTTGTTGTTGAGAAGCGTACGAACACTTCGCCTGAAATGTGCAGTAGCTCCATCGTGCATGAACCACATGTTGTGTCGTACTTGTAAAGGCACATGTTCTAGCAGCACTGGTAGAGTATCCCGTATTAAATCATGATAACGTGCTCCATTGAGCGTAGGTGGAAGAACATGGGGCCCAATCGAGACATCACCAACAATGCCTGCCAAACGTTCACAGAAAATCTGTGTTGATGACGTGATTGCACAATTGCGTGCGGATACTCGTCAGCCCACACATGTTGATTGTGAAAATTTACAATTGAATCACGTTGGAATGAAGCCTCATCCGTAAAGAGAACATTTGCACTGAAATGAGGATTGACACATTGTTGGATGAACCGTTCGCAGAAGTGTACCCGTGGAGGCCAATCAGCTGCCGATAGTGCCTGCACACGCTGTACATGGTACGGAAACAACTGGTTCCCCCGTAACACTCTCCATACAGTGACGTGGTCAACGTTACCTTGTACAGTAGCAACTTCTCTGACGCTGACATTAGGGTTATCGTCAACTGCACGAAGAATTGCCTCGTCCATTGCAGGTGTCCTAGTCGTTCTTGGTCTTCCCCAGTCGCGAGTCATAGGCTGGAATGTTCCGTGCACCCTAAGACGCCGATCAATTGCTTCGAATGTCTTCCTGTCGGGACACCTTCGTTCTGGAAATCTGTCTCGATACAAACGTACCGCGCCACGGCTATTGCCCCGTGCCAATCCATACATCAAATGGGCATCTGCCAACTCCGCATTTGTAAACATTGCACTGACTGCAAAACCACGTTCGTGATGAACACTAACCTGTTGATTCTACGTACTGATGTGCTTGATGCTAGTACTGTAGAGCAATGAGTCGCATGTCAAAATAAGCACCGAAGTCAACATTACCTTCCTTTAATTGGGCCAACTGGCGGTGAATCGAGGAAGTACAGTACATACTGACGAAACTGAAATGAGCTCTAACATGGAAATTAAGCGTTTCCGGACACATGCCCACATAACATCATTTCTTTATTTGTGTGTGAGGAATGTTTCCTGAAAGTTTGGCCGTACCTTTTTGTAACACCCTGTATATCTAGTGCTCATTTCAGCATTATATAGAGCTGTATTGATACTTTCGACCGGATACTTTGGAGTGAAAGTCACTAAGGTAGTAAAACCATATTTAAAACAGACTATAATGTCTTTCAAGTAAACAGAGGTGTGCTCTGACTGTGATAGATATCTCCGACGGCTGATGGTGCTGCACTTGCGTTTGCGTAGTGTTTACGCCACTGCCTATAAGCTAATGTGAGACGACGAAGATTTGACGGTACATGGCGGCTTTCTGTTGTAGACCGATGGCTGCACTCCTATTCCTGCTACGAGCTGTTTACAACTACTGGGCAGACGCCCAGAAGCGAAGACAGTTGGAGCACCCAATTGTAGGCCACAGTCACCATCCCAACTGACGACTGACGTAATACGTGTATCCGAAGTAAACTCATTCTCCTCATTGAGGAGCTCGTCCTGTTCCCTCTGTTTCGTAATATGTCTCCAATACTTTCAAATATCTATTCGTTTGCTTATTCTAACGCCGTGTAACTTCTGTAGTTATTCGTCAATTTTTACCAATACTGCATTATGTCCCTTGTTTTGAATACTGCTGGAGTAGAAGCCACTGGACATGCCCCTCTGGTGACATAGCCTCGTTAAAAAAAAAAAAAATGGTTCAGATGGCTCTGAGCACTATGGGATTAACATCTGAGGTCATCAGTCCCCTAGAACTTAGAACTACTTAAACCTAACTAACCTAAGGACATCACACACGTCCATGCCCCAGGCAGGACTCGAACCTGCGACCGGAGCGGTCGCGCGGTTCCTGACTGAAGTGCCTAGAACCGCTCGGCCACACCGACCGGCTAGCCTCTTTCACAGTCGGGTATTGTTTTATCCAAGCCCAAAATTTTCCGTATTATTTTATTATTCTTACGTGACGCGTTATGACGCAGTCATTTTTTATACGATCTGATGGCCTGTGGGTGATATAACTCAATTTTTCTGCGATACTCAATTTTATCAGAGCAACGCGAAGCCACTTGAGCGCTCTTCTACAAAGAGTACCTGAATTTTCATTATTTCATTTCCTTGCCAAATTCAGCGGAAGTTTCAAATTCGGCAATACGTATAAATCTTTCTTTTTACGGGCATTTATATCGTATAGTGTGGGATCCACTACTACAAAATTTGGGGAAAAAAAGCGTGCCATCTGTTCGTTGTTCGTGTATACTTTATTCAGTGTGTTATATTTTAACTGCTTGTGTAGCGAAGTATCTGCGGCGGAATTTGGCGATCAGCCCAGCATTTGCCTAAACGAGCGTGGAAAACCGCTTAAAAACAACGCCTCGCTGCCGTTGTACTTCGGTCTGGCGGCTAGTCTGCTGCGGGAACCGCCAAAACGCCTTACTAGCAGGACAAATATATATACATACAATAGTTCACTTACCACATTTCAGTTCCGTGGAAGCTTACATTCTGGACAAATACTTCCATGAAAGACTTCGAAATACTTAAGTTTCTATAAATTATTTTGATACCTAAGTAGAATATCTCATTCTCTACTTCTGGAGTCTCATTGACTAATTTAATTATATTATGATCGTCTGATTTGATCTGACAACATTCCTTCACACAAGTTTTACTCTTGTCAGTCGTCATCTTATAACCTCTTACCAAAACACTATCCATTCGTAAAACTGATCTTCCAACTCTTTTTCAGTCTCCGACTGAATTAGGTTGATATCAGCAAGCCTACAATTTTTTTTTCTTTTTTAGTTTGCTTTCGGGGCTCTAAAATGTCAACAATTCCTAACAGATAAGCTGACTCAGTTATCGAAAGACATTCCACTGGACACAAGGTATCCATGTGGTAACAGCGTGAGGTGTGTACCGAGCTTTTAGCGAAGTTTATCACAGAACATGTAACATGCCCGGCGATATAACTGGTGCGAAATACTTTAACTGTTTCTCGCTTTGACCGTGCGCCCTATCCATGCCACATACCTGATACTCGCGCGGCCGTCGTATTTTCTGCTCTACACTGCAGCTGGCTTGCCTGAAATTATGTATCTAAATATGCAGGCGGGTTTAGGGGAGCCGCCGGCCGAAGTGGCCGTGCGGTTAAAGGCGCTGCAATCTGGAACCGCAAGACCGCTACGGTCGCAGGTTCGAATCCTGCCTCGGGCATGGATGTTTGTGATGTCCTTAGGTTAGTTAGGTTTAACTAGTTCTAAGTTCTAGGGGACTAATGACCTCAGCAGTTGAGTCCCATAGTGCTCAGAGCCATTTGAACCATTTTTAGGGGAGCCTTTCAACATTGAACACAACACTGTCCTAAGTCTGGTATGAACAACTATATTCTGAGACGATACGAAAATCACAGCGCTGGTTTCACTATAAGTCGCAAGTGTTGATGCCAGTTAATATTTGATCGGAGATCATAATTATGACTCTCTTATTACTGTACAGTATTCTTGACGATGTCACTATTGTGCAGTCTTACTCTGGCTGAACCTTTGACGATGGATATACAGGCAATGGCAATGATTATCTGTCCATAATTATCACTTGGACTAGCACACGTGTAACCGACGCGACGTGAGTGACTGTTGATGATGAAAGTCGCACGAAAGTTCTTACGCTCATCACGTACACACAGATATCTGGTAGCAGTCCTTCTTGGCACTTGTAATAATACAATACATACAAGCTAATTTACAGTTCGCAGTTCTCACTTATACGAGTGTGCGCGTAACCGTCGCGACACTGGTGATCGTTGATGATGCGGAAACGCGATGACCGAACGCACGTTCTCACGCTCACTGCAAGAGTCCTGACACGTTTGGAACACCTGTACCACCTCGTACAATGGCTACTGTCAGCCATCCATTGCCATGCGTAAATGTATCGTTAATGTCGATGCTGAAGTTCAGTTTACATCCACAAAAGACTGCGGGTCCGTCTAGAAGAGAGTGTGCAGCCACTGATTTTATAGCATTCTTCTTCTTGTCTGCAGCTGACATTGTCATTTCGACGTCTTCAATGGTGGTACAGGTAGAAGGCGACGTCGTCGTGCAAGACAGACAATATATAAGTCCATTGAAGACGTCGAAATGACAACAACAGCTGCAGACAAAAAGAAGAATACAATAAAATCAGTGGCTGCACACTCGCTTCTAGATGGACCCGCAGTTTTTTGTGGATGTAGACTTAACTTCAGCATCGACATTAACGATACATTTACGCATGGCAATGGGTGGCTGACAGTAGCCATTGTACGAGGTGGTACAGGTGTTCCAAACGTGTCAGGACTCGAAAGCTTCGTTGACAGAGACATCATCGCTTACAAGACGTATCATGTTACCGAAAATGCAAATAAAGACTTTGGTAAATCCACATATATGTCACCCTCACCCTTCTTCCTGTATACACGTAATAGACGTAAAATATCTGTAAATGAAACTGTATTTATACGGTGATTTCTCTCCTTTATGGTAACTTACTTTACTGATTCATACTAGTTCACTCTGGGAGGCCGAACACGACGCGGATGATCGATGTTGTACGGTACGACGCGCAAGCGACGGATGCTCAAACACGTTATCGGTGGCACTGCTCATTTTCAATTACTTCTTTATGAACTTTTCACTGAATCCACTTGCATATCTCATTGCTTCACGATAATGGTATTTGTAGCCACATTTGAACTCCCGTAATAATGCCTTTCCCATGCAGGGCTACCCACAACACAACATAGAAGCGCCGTGTCCCGTGTTAGATTCTGCAAAAACAGCCGCTCGTGAAGATACTCCGCAACCAAGCCAGCGATATGACAATACGCTTATTGAAAATAGCATCTGGAGCTCGTTGGATCTCTCGTTAAGGAAACGCAAAATGGACTATTCACTCGCCGCTCTTAAAAACTCTCTAGATTTATTTGTGGAAAACATTAAAACTGATGCGATTTGTTGATACACAAAAAAAGTTCGATAATGTGGGATGTTGCAAGATGTTAGAAATTGTTAGAAGAATAGGAATAATCTGCAGGGAATGACGCGTGATATACAATATGTACAAGAAGCAAGAGGGAACATTAAGTCTGGAAGACCAAGAACGAAGTGTTCGGATTAAAAAAGCTGTAAGACAGGAACGGATTCTTTCATTTTTACTGTTTACTCTATACAACGAAGAAGGAATGATGGCAATAATAGAAAGATTCAATAGTGGGATTAAAATAGTAGTGGAAACTATATCAATGATAAAATTCGCTGATGACATTGCTAATCACAGAGAAAGAGAATAAGAATGACAGGATCTGTTGAATGCAATGAACAGCCTAATGAGTACAAAAACCGACGAAAGACGAAAGTAATGCGAAGAAGTAGAAATGAGAATTGCCGGAAACTTAACATCAAAATTAGTGATTACGAAGTAGACGACGTTAAAAAATTCCTCTACCTTGTAAGCAAAATAACGAGTGATGGCCGGAGCAAGGAGGACACAGAAAGCAGACCGGCACTGGCAAGAAGGGCATTCCTGGCCAAGAGAAGTCGGCTGGTTTCAAAAAAAGGCTATAATTTGGGGAAGAAATTCCTGACAAAATACTTTTGGAGCTCGGAATTGTATTGTAAGGAAACATGGACAGTGGGAACCTGAATAGAAGAACATAAAAGCGCGTGAGATGTGATGGTACAGAAGAATGTTAAAAATCAGGTGGACTTACAAAATAAGGAATTAGGAGGTTCTCTGTATAATCGAAGGAGAAAGGAACATATGAAAAACAAGGAACAGGATGGTAGTAAATCTATTAAGGCATTAGAAAATAACCTCGTTGGTATTAGAGAGAAAGGTAGGGCGTAAAATCGTGGGGGAAGACGGAGATTTGAGTACATCAATCACATACTTAAGGAAGTTGGATGCAAGTGGTGGTCTGAAATGAAGAGGTTGACGAAGCAGAATTCGTGGAGGGCCGCAACATATTAGTCAGAAGGCAGATGACTTAAAAGAACTAAAACAAGACATGTAAATGAAAGTTCCGGCTACACTCGAAGACGTAAAATGCCGTATGACATCCGGGATCTCATTATAGCATGTATCAATGATCAAGGTCAACAGTTTTTGAACTTGATATGACAGGCATAACAATAAATAAACAAACCGTACCTCAGTTACGCGTTTAACTTTATTATGATACAGTAGAGAATAAGTTTGTGGGACCTCTTCTTCTGTCGGTGGAATAGCGGTTTGCAGCGCTGTCATCTTATTACTATTTGATCAGGATCCACAGATGTTACGTCACTGGATTGCTCTTTGAAAATACTTTCGGGTGCCACTGAGAAAAGTATGTGTTCCCATCAAAAAACCAATATTGCTGTCATAACAGTGGAACTAAACTCGTTATAAATTGTTCGCTTGCGTCATTTAACTTGTCTTTTTTTCGGCAGTAGCTTAACGAAAACCAGGCCAGGATGTATTTACACCATTGGCCATTACAATTGCTACACCACGAAGATGACGTGCTACAGACGCGAAATTTAACCTACAGGAAGAAGATGCTGTGATATGCAAATGATTAGCTTTTCAGAGCATCCACTTAAGGTTGGTGCCGGTGGAGACACCTACAACGCGCTAACATGAGGAAAGTTTCCAATCGATTTCTCATACATAAATAGCAGTTGACCGGCGTTGCCTGGTGAAACGTTGTTGTGATGCCTCGTGTAAGGAGGAGAATGCCTACCATCACGTTTCCGACTTTGATAAAGGTCTGATTGTAGCCTATCCCGATTGCGGTTTATCGTATCGCGACATTGCTCCTCGCGTTGGTCGAGATCCAATGACTGTTAGCAGAATATGGAATCGGTGGGTTCAGGAGGGCAATACGGAACGCCGTGCTGGATCCCAACGGCCTCGTATCACAAGCAGTCGAGATGACAGGCATCTTATCTGCATGGCTGTAACGGATCGTGCAGCCACGTCTCGATCCCTCAGTCAATAGATGGGGACGTTTGTAAGACAACAACCATCTGCACGAACACTTCGACGACGTTTGCAGCAGCATGGATTATCAGCTCGGAGACCATGGCTGCGGTTACACTTGACGCTGCATCACAGACCAAAGGGCCTGCGATGGTGTACTCAACGACGAACCTGGGTGCACCAATGCCAAAACGTCATTTTTTCAGATGAATCCAGGTTCTGTTTACAGCATCATGATGGTCGCATCCGTGTTTGGCGACATCGCGGTGAACGTACATTGGAAGAGTGTATTCGTCATCGCCATACTGGCGTATCACATGACGTGATGGTATGGGGTGCCATTGGTTACTTGTGTCGGTCACCTCTTGTTCGCATTGATGGCACTTTGAAAAGTGAACTTTACATTTCAGATGTGTTACGACCCGTGGCTCTACCCTTCAATCGATCCCTGCGAAACCCTACATTTCAGCAGGATAATGGACGAACGCATGTTCCAGGTACTTTACGGGCCTTTCTGGATACAGAAAAAGTTCGACTGCTGCCCAGGCCAGCACATTCTCCAGATCTCTCACCAACTGAAAACTTCTGGTCAATGGTGGCCGAGCAACTGGCTCGTCACAATACGCCAGTCACTACTCTTGATGAACTGTGGTATCGTGTTGAAGCTGCATGGGCAGCTGTACCTGTACACGTCCTCCAAGCTCTATTTGACTCAATGCCCATGCGTATTAAGGCCGCTATTACAGCCAGAGGTGGTTGTTCTGGATACTGATTTCTCAGGATCTATGCACTCAAATTGCGTGAAAATGTAATCACATGTCAGTTCTAGTATAATATATTTGTCCAATAAATACCCGTTGATCATCTGCATTTCTTCTTGGTGTAACAATTTTAATGGCCAGTAGTGTACTTTGGATTATCTGTGCTAACTCCCTCAACCTGTATACTTCCGGATTATCTTTGACATTTAAATACAAAGTTCACAAATGTCTCTTACAGCATCCACGTGATATGTCTTGTAGAACTGGAGTAACGTTCATACAGACGTGTTGCAGTAAAGGATCGTATTAAGTGAGACCCAAGTTCTCCTGCTGTTATTGGAACGTTGACTTCGTCTCAGCCACAATAACGGTCTAACGGAAATTCTTCAGACCGCCGAACTGCACGTATGTGCGTTCGCAGCATCCAATATCGCCGAACAACAATACAGTATATCCGGATTTCCTCCAGTTTTCTCAGAATGCCTGGGCTCGCAGGCGGCACGAGCACACAAATATTTGTGGTCCGCCGCGACTGCGGCTGCGCCTGGCGCGCTAGGCAACCAGGTAGGCGCCCCGGATGCCGCCGATATTGGATGGCGGTCTTCTTTCCGCACAGCGGAGGGGGAAATTCAATATACAGCCGGAAAGAGGGGGGCGGAATCACCGGCGAAATCAGGAAATACAGTATTAAGTTCGGCACAACGCCCCTTCCCGCCTCGGCAGGGTAAGGCATTTATTGGTCCTTACGGGTAATTCTTAGCTGCCTGAAGGCAGAACGTGGAAGATGTCAGCGTTTCTCGTGGTGCCGATGAATGGCGGCATCGTCTAATACACAAGCAATTTGAGACTACGGAAGATGGAAATACAAACCTTTTCCATACACCAATCGAGACGAAATTTTATAGAAACTGCGACATGACTTTGATACGAGGGGTGTCCAGAAAGTAAGTTCCGATAGGTCGCGAAAAGGAAACTACTATGAAAATCCGATAAGCTTTGCACACACGTATTGGGCAGTGTCTCTAGCATGACCCTAGATAACATCACGTCGCTCTTCTCATTTCTGAGCTCACAGTGAGCGAGTAAAGATGTCTAGAAAATAGTGTCTCCCGCCAAGTACGAGAGCCTGGTGAGAAATTTCGCCTGAAGCTATACACCCAACATTACATAACTGTCGTGCGGTTTCTTCTTCAAGACAATTATCAGCCGCATTCTGCAGGGGCAATGAAGATGCTCCTGCATCGTTTTCAATTGGAAATGTTTGATTACCCACAATACAACTCGTAATTGTCTCTCTCTGAGTTTCATCTCTGCTCACATGAACCGCTGTCTATTAAGACTACATTTTGGCACTGACAATGAGCTGTAAGCCAGCGTAGAGAATTGGCGAAAAGCACTGGTGGCTGCCTTCTGTGATGAGGGTATTGGTAAGTTGGTACAACGCTACGCACAAATGTCCAAGTCAGAACGGCTACTACGTAGAGAAGTAGCAGGAAGGTGTAGCTAACCGTTACAAAAAAAAAAACATTTCTCATTTTTACTGTGGTTTCCATTTCGCGATCAGTCGGAACTTACTTTCTGGAGAGCCCTCGTATATCGCTATGCCATGTTGTTTCATTTTTATTGCACAATTTGACAATTTCGTGGTTGTTTTGAGACAGTATTGTCTGGGAGCCAACTTTTGCTTACTTCTCGTCGTCTCTAGTTCCTTCTTGTCGCTAGAAGAAGGGCAATGACTCTCATGTGCAACTGAGCAATTTCGCACTGACAACTGTTCTCGCCTTTGGCAAGCACCACCGACCCTCCGATGCTGATCCCAGAGAATAACTGAGAATGATATTTTCTGTACAGAGACCAAAGGACATGCCACCGCGCGCGCTCACAGCCCAGAATGACAAACTCCGTTGCTTTCACTCCGTAGTTTTCGTGTATCCAATCGAATGAGTTGCCCTTGCCACCATACTTGGCGAAAAAAAGTTGACAAATAGGTGGAACACTGCTCCATGCCAGTACCAAGCTCTCCTTTGTTAATATGCATTTTCCACACCTGGAATGCCAGATTTGTGATGTGTACGCCTTGTTTTTACATAAAATAAGTGAGAAATAAGTGGTATTCTCGTTCATCACATTGGCAGCAGCACTGAACAGCCCCTTTCATTTGGATTGTTTTGAAAGTTGGGCAGTTGAGGGCTAGATTCGGGGTTTACGTCTTCTGACTGCCTTCTGGTGTTGATATGCACACGTTAGGTCATTTCGGTGGGATGTAATTGTTGCAGTTGTGGTATCGCGAGTCATATACTGAGTAACTTGCAACGTACTTGTTCTTCCACGAAACTTCTGTTGCCTAAATGTTTATAATTTATTTTGTACTTTTTTGCCTCGTTAACTTTGAATTCGTGAGCTGCTCAGTAAAGAATTCGACTATGCAACTTGTGTTGCCTAAGTGTTCATAATTTTTTTCGTTGCCTCGACAACTTTGAATTCGAGAGCTGCTCAGAAAACGAAATGTTGTTTTGTTTTCTCCACGCAGTCTTCTATGAAATCTGGTATCCTCTGCAACCCACTCCTCCCCTCCCTCCCCCCCCCCCCCCCCACACTCGAAACACACATTCAGTGTTGACGCCATTTTCTGTAATTTCAGCAGATATTTTTAAAAAATCTTTCTCTCTGTCAATTGTGTGTGTGAACTCTGTCTGTCCATTCAGTAGAGCAAATAAAAATTTGATATACTCAGTCTTTTAGATTTCTGGATTCCCTTATTTATCTTACAACATTCCCATGGCTGTGCCGCCCACAAATAACAAATATAACCTGTCACATATCTATGTGGCTGTTCTCATTGTGACATTTCATCCGTTGTCATCGGTGGTCACATATGATGATCAGTTATTTAATGCTCCCATAAGGTAACGAACACTCATCAAGTATGACGATAAATTTGTTTATTAAGCAGTTAGAACAATTTACATGTCCCCTAGCTCTAAATTTGTTTGTTTCGTGTTTTTCATGATAAATTTTGTCAACGACCTTTGCACTGTTCAGATAACGCAGTCAGCAAGATTTGATAGAAACGCTCTATAATGACTCAAGTCAAGGACATACTGTGCACCTGAGTCAGATTGAAACAAGTTACAAACAAAACGTTTCAAGCGCCTTGAAATCAACAATAGTTAAATGTTTTACAAGTGTCAGTGTCATGTTTGAAGTAATTTCAGTAACATTTAAAATTATCTAAACAAGTGAAATTTACAACTTTTTGATATATTCAACATTTAGACACTTTAATATATTTTTCAGTACATGAGATAACGACTGAAACTTATTACTTAACCACCAAAGTAGCTGATTAAACAATGTTTTAGCTAGCAGTATAAATTACGTAACATTCATGGCTACCAAGAAAGTAATTACTTTTTAACCTGTTTTTATATTATTAATTTGATATGTTATGATCTCTAACTGAGTGAACGTGGCATGAATGTGAAATAGGAGTAATTGAAAATGTGTATAAAGAAGTGTTAATGAGTTTGCGGGTACGATTGTGTAACCTTTATCTGAGTCATGTGCGTGGGGGATAATGTTAATTGTAAAGTAGCCAGTTTTCGGTATTGTATAAATATAAAACTTATTTTAATGCTTCAGAAGATTAAATATGGGGATCATCTGTTTTTATTAGCTTTTTGGGAATGGGTTATTACGCAGTTTCATCTAAAACTGCCTTAGGAACGTGAATTCATCCAAAGAGCGACAGTACCGGGTTATGTGAATCGACACTGGAAGTTGATTGGCCACTATGTTATTCGGCCAATCAGTGCTTTGGCACGGAGAGAGGAATTTCGCATGGAAGTCAGGTGGAGTCTGTGGTCAGTTCTCGTGAGGAGAGTTCACCTGCTCTGCAGGTCTAGATGTTTTCGTTGAAATTCAGAAAAAGAGATTTTTCGGCGAAAATTTGGTTTATTGATGAAAGGTTGTGATGATTCGTAGAGGATATCTAAGAATATCTCGGCTTTATTAGTGAGACCTGAGAGTTCTTCTGGAGGATATAAACTCTGAGTGGCGTGCTGTGCAGTCATAACAGTGAACTTTCACAGTCTAAAAATAATTATCTTCATAGTCTTCAGAACTATGACTCGCAGTAACAACATGTCACGTCTCCAACAGGTGACGAACGATAAGATAAATTGATTTCGTTAAGTGCTTCCTCGTCTTGAAATAATTGTCAACATGGTGGAAAGTGATAATTTGGTGGTAGTGAAGGTAGGTTATACAGTAAATTTCTGTGTGGATGCAAGTCAAACAAGCAATCCAGAACAAAGACAGAGAGAGAGACATAGAATATGATAGCGTTCCAGTTGCAAATGTGCACCAGTTAGCTCCGATTGTGTCTGTATAACTGGAACAGAATGTATCACGGTGAAACGTCCCCTTTGAAAAATTGAACAAGACTGTGCTTAAACTGATATACAATATTTTTTTAGCGCAACGCAATCTGACTTTCAAAAATCCCTGCAAAAGAATGAGCCTGAGTAACATTAAACTATACCTTTCAGAAATCACTTACCTCACAAAAATCTTCATTACTCGAACTACTGCAATACAGCGAGCGCCACTACTGCCAGCTAAATAAAAGATTCAAACTACGGAAGGCACTAACTACTGATAGGCATAGTTAGCAAATGAAAGATATTAATAGAGAACAAACAATGTATTTACCTTAATAGTCATAATATATATAGCAGTTCATGACAAATTACAAAACTCCGCCATCTCTCTCCCCACATCCACCACTGCTGGCGGCTCACCTCCAACTGCCCAACGCTACGCGCTGTTCACATCCAGCTGCCGCTGCCCAACACTACAATGGCGAGTATTACAACAATGCAAAGCAGCCACAGACTGCACACAGGACAGCCAGTGATTTTCATACAGAGGTGGCGTTACCAATAAAAAAACCTAAACAGCCTACTTACAACGGAATACAACGCAATGTGATAATCTCAATGTTGACAGTAGTCGACTGAACGACTTTAGTTGTTCTGATTCGTCTTACGCTAGCTAGCCTCTACTGACGAAAAACAATGGAAGCAGATTCAAATTCGGCTTGCTGCATGTTAACAAGAAAAAACAGGAAATAGCCTAAGAAGAAATAAAATAACACAGTATTCAAGAAACGTTTGCTATACTTGTGATGACTAGGACAACAATCTGATAACATTCGTAGTTTGGCTACTGAGCTCAAACAACAGACTTTTAACAGCAGTAATTAAGTTAGCGAGTTTCAACATCAGCCTGGTAATACAGGTTGTTCGAATGTTCCCGTTTCAAAGTTCTGGGACTTGTGGAGGGGAGTTAGTACATAATATTATGAATTGGAGCCCATGCTGGAAACTTATCATTTCCGTTTTACGACGGTTTCAGCTCAGATGTTTGACTCTACACTTCTGCTTGAGAAATTGAATTAAGCGCGACGTAGTACAATTTTTAGGTAACAATTGAAACGAAACCTACAGAAACATCATTTTATCACTTAGGCACACTTGTTTGTATTAACACTTAAACATTATGTGTTTGCATTATTCCAAAACAAAGAAGAAAATGGTTCAAATGGCTCTGAGCACTATGGGATTTAACATCTGTGGTCATCAGTCCCCTAGAACTAAGACCTACTTAAATCTAACTAACCTAAGGACATCACACACATCCATGCCCGAGGCAGGATTCGAACCTACGACCATAGCGGTCACGCGGTTCCAGACCGAAGTGCCTAGAACCGCACGGACACACCGGCCGGCAAAACAAAGAAAAACCGAGCATGCTGTACGTACAGATCAGTACAGATGAATAACAGCAGCTGTTCAACGTGGCAACCACGAACGACATTGTACCTACGAAGCTTATTCTGGTACACACTCTCCATCGCACCTGCTGTCTTTACAGTTTCTAGTGCAGCGGACAGAACTCTTGCCAGCAGCTCTCCCTCTGTCCCTTCAGGAGTGTCGTAAATTATACTTTGCATACGACCCCAAAAGCAGCAGTCAACGTCGTCCTGTCTACCCTATTGCACACCAAAACAAGCAACTCTGAGGCTTTTCTCTTTCCCTCATCAGAGGAAGACGCGTTACACATCTGAACTGAAACCACCGGATAATGAAAACGGTACGTTTCCGGACATGGGTTCGAAAACAAACATTATGTACTCACTCCCCTTTACAAGTCCTAGAAGTTTCTAACAGGAATTTCCGAACACCCTGTATAAATAGTTCGGTTAATTAGCTCAAAAGCTTCGTATCTGAAGTTAACGCAAAATTAGGACGGCGGACCTCCGATTTAAAATAAATCTGAGATAAGGATTTGAAGATGTTTGAAAACAAAAGTGGGGAAAAATTTCTCTAGTTAAAATAAAATGAACAAAGGCTTCAGATGATATAAAAAACAAACAGGGAGAATTAAATAGGTAGCTTATGAAAGAGAACTAAGGGTAGATAAATTAAATGATGTACAAAATGTAGGACAGAAGCTTATCACTACTGAATTACTGAGTAACAATAAACATGCAATTCCTGACTTCAAAATAATCGTAGAAACAGAGAAAACAATGAATCTGTTGGTGTGGATGTTGTGGTCATTGGGGTAGATCAACTGACAAGTCAAGTTAAAGCAGTAGAAGGTAGTTTGTATGGACATGGTAGCAGATTAATGTAGGAAAGAGTAGTACAGTAGGTACTAACAACGTGGGATGTAATTTTGAAACCGAATCATCTTAAGGGCCTTATATTATTAACAGACAGTTTTTGAGACTTCGTGCTGCTGGAAATGTACATTGAAAAGAGTTTTGTAATAACTTTGAAAGTGTGTTACCTAGATCAGAATGCAATATAAAAGACTGGTTTTATTTCTAAAATCCTTGGGAGAAGCCAGAACTTGGGGGACTACTGTAGCTGAGCAGTATGATACAGTAGAAAAGTTTATGAGAGCATTTTACAGAAGTACTGGTTTCGACAAAATCATACGAAATTGCAAAACAAATCTGGTTTGAAGAAATATTCAGTCCTAGAAAAGAAAGTGTAACGACGTTGTCTTTAAAATTGGTCACGAGTTTATTATATTTAACCAATAAAATGGAACCTGAGGAAATTGTCATGGGTCACCTACGAACTGGAGAAACAAATTCATCGTAGCTCCCCGCGAAGACGGGAAGCGTCATTACTTATGTGAAAAGGGTGAATAAATTAGTTCAGAAAGAGGAGCAGGCAAACAGGAATTCCATAAATCAACCAAATTCAGACAACATACTGAATTATTATGGGTGGAGGTTACACTAAACAACCGAACTAGGTTAATAATTGGCTCCTTTTACCGACCTCCCGACTCAGCAGCATTAGTGGCAGAACAACTGAGAGAAAATTTGGAATACATTTCACATAAATTTTCTCAGCATGTTATAGTCTTAGGTGGAGATTTCAATTTACCAGATATAGACTGGGACACTCAGATGTTTAGGACGGGTGGTAGGGACAGAGCATCGAGTGACATTATACTGAGTGCACTATCCGAAAATTACCTCGAGCAATTAAACAGAGAACCGACTCGTGGAGATAACATATTGGACCTACTGATAACAAACAGACCCGAACTTTTCGAATCTGTATGTACAGAGCAGGGAATCAGTGATCATAAGGCCGTTGCAGCATCCCTGAATATGGAAGTTAATAGGAATATAAAAAAAGGGAGGAAGGTTTATCTGTTTAGCAAGAGTAATAGAAGGCAGATTTCAGACTACCTAACAGATCAAAACGAAAATTTCTGTTCCGACACTGACAATGTTGAGTGTTTATGGAAAAAGTTCAAGGCAATCGTAAAATGCGTTTTAGACAGGTACGTGCCGAGTAAAACTGTGAGGGACGGGAAAAACCCACCGTGGTACAACAACAAAGTTAGGAAACTACTGCGAAAGCAAAGAGAGCTCCACTCCAAGTTTAAACGCAGCCAAAACCTCTCAGACAAACAGAAGCTAAACGATGTCAAAGTTAGCGTAAGGTGGGCTATGCGTGAAGCGTTCATTGAATTCGAAAGTAAAATTCTATGTACCGACTTGACAGAAAATCCTAGGAAGTTCTGGTCTTACGTTAAATCAGTAAGTGGCTCGAAACAGCATATCCAGACACTACGGGATGATGATGGCATTGAAACAGAGGATGACTCGCGTAAAGCTGAAATACTAAACACCTTTTTCCAAAGCTGTTTCACAGAGGAAGACCGCACTGCAGTTCCTTCTCTAAATCCTCGCACAAACGAAAAAGTGGCTGACATCGAAATAAGTGTCCAAGGAATAGAAAAGCAACTGGAATCACTCAATAGAGGAAAGTCCACTGGACCTGACGGGATACCAATTCGATTCTACACAGAGTACGCGAAAGAACTAGCCCCCCTTCTAACAGCCGTGTACCGCAAGTCTCTAGAGGAACGGAGGGTTCCAAATGATTGGAAAAGAGCACAGATAGTCCCAGTCTTCAAGAAGGGTCGTCGAGCAGATGCGCAAAACTATAGACCTATATCTCTTACGTCGATCTCTTGTAGAATTTTAGAACATGTTTTTTGCTCGCGTATCATGTCATTTCTGGAAACCCAGAATCTACTATGTAGGAATCAACATGGATTCCGGAAACAGCGATCGTGTGAGACCCAACTCGCTTTATTTGTTCATGAGACCCAGAAAATATTAGATACAGGCTCCCAGGTAGATGCTATTTTTCTTGACTTCCGGAAGGCGTTCGATACAGTTCCGCACTGTCGCCTGATAAACAAAGTAAGAGCCTACGGAATATCAGACCAGCTGTGTGGCTGGATTGAAGAGTTTTTAGCAAACAGAACACAGCATGTTGTTATCAATGGAGAGACGTCTACAGACGTTAAAGTAACCTCTGGCGTGCCACAGGGGAGTGTTATGGGACCATTGCTTTTCACAATATATATAAATGACTTAGTAGATAGTGTCGGAAGTTCCATGCGGCTTTTCGCGGATGATGCTGTAGTATACAGAGAAGTTGCTGCATTAGAAAATTGTAGCGAAATACAGGAAGATCTGCAGCGGATAGGCACTTGGTGCAGGGAGTGGCAACTGACCCTTAACATAGACAAATGTAATGTATTGCGAATACATAGAAAGAAGGATCCTTTATTGTATGATTATATGATAGCGGAACAAACACTGGTAGCAGTTACTTCTGTAAAATATCTGGGAGTATGCGTACGGAACGATTTGAAGTGGAATGATCATATAAAACTAATTGTTGGTAAGGCGGGTACCAGGTTGAGATTCATTGGGAGAGTGCTTAGAAAATGTAGTCCATCAACAAAGGAGGTGGCTTACAAAACACTCGTTCGACCTATACTTGAGTATTGCTCATCAGTGTGGGATCCGTACCAGGTCGGGTTGACGGAGGAGATAGAGAAGATCCAAAGAAGAGCGGCGCGTTTCGTCACTGGGTTATTTGGTAACCGTGATAGCGTTACGGAGATGTTTAATAAACTCAAGTGGCAGACTCTGCAAGAGAGGCGCTCTGCATCGCGGTGTAGCTTGCTCGCCAGGTTTCGAGAGGGTGCGTTTCTGGATGAGGTATCGAATATATTGCTTCCCCCTACTTATACTTCCCGAGGAGATCACGAATGTAAAATTAGAGAGATTAGAGCGCGCACGGAGGCTTTCAGACAGTCGTTCTTCCCGCGAACCATACGCGACTGGAACAGGAAAGGGAGGTAATGACAGTGGCACGTAAAGTGCCCTCCGCCACACACCGTTGGGTGGCTTGCGGAGTATCAATGTAGATGTAGATGTAGAATGGTAACGTCAATAGGATGAGTATGTTCCGCAACAACTATGGTAACACCGGAAGAAAAAGTTGGTGCCATTTCCAAACACCGAGACAGAGCAATCGAGAAACGGAGACTGTTTAGAGAACGTGATCACCAATACATAGCAATACAGATTTACATCTTAGGCCATAGCTGGTGACAAGAAGTGGAAGTGGTGTGGGAGCACGCAATACAGGAAACTTAACTCCATCTGTAAAGCTGGTACGTTTGCAGAACTGGAAGCAGTATTCTGAATCCGGTAGCTACACCTTTTAGAAATAGATTATGAGTAAAGAGTATACACTGTTAAAGAGAGTAAAACTACAGTCAATCAAGCGAAACGAGTGAAGTTAAGATAGACCTGTTTAAAGGCGACTTGGTGCATTGCTTGAATAGAAATGGGCAACGCAAACACTAGAGTACAGGTATGTTGTTAGATAAGTTTATTGACCAAAACCAAAACTCAAATAAATCGGAAAGTGTGCTGAATGAAATAGACGACGAATCTTCAACATGCGAAAGCATAAATCGAGAAGAGTTACAGGAACTAGGAGAGGAGAATATGGATCAAGTGTTGTACGGGGTAAAGGGGGATTGAAGGTAAAACACCCACTTCCTTCCAAGATAACGGTTCCATCTTTGGCCTGCAGAATCAATGTGAAATATATTTTGAAGTTAGTTCCGCACTCAGAGCTTCGTTTCACAGTCGTCAGCGTTCCCGTCTTCCGCACTTCGGCTTGTAGACTACAATGCCTTCGATATTCTATCTCTACGTCTTTTATTCACGTGAATTTTTATTTTTTGCTCTTACATGTAATTATTCCCTCACAAGAATTATATTTAGCTCTTGTCTGACATCTCCATTTCCTTTCAAACAGTGTGGAAGGAAGGGAAGAAGAACGGTAATGATTTTAATGTGACGTCGACGACTAGATCATTAACCACCGCTCACAAGATTGGATTTGGAGTAGGAGGGGCAGGAAAGTTAGTTGCATTTCTCTCAAAGGAGTTAACCTGGGACTCGCCTTAAGCCATAGAGGGAAACACAGAAAACTTAAAAATGCATGGCCACAGAGAGATTTGAACCCTCGTCCTCTCGGAGGTAATTCCAGTGTCTTATCACTGCGCCACCTCACTGTAGTTAAGTAGAGTGCATCACGTCATCCTTCTAAAAATCTCATCTCTGCCCCCATATATTTCTACGCAGTTGTTTTGTAAGTGTCAAAGGCTCACAAAAAAATGGTTCAAATGGCTCTGAGCACTATGGGATTCAACATCTGTGGTCATCAGTCCCCTAGAACTTTGAACTACTTAAACCTAACTAACCTAAGGACATCACACACATCCATGCCCGAGGCAGGATTCGAACCTGCGACCGTAGCGGTCACGCGATTCCAAACTGACGCGCCTAGAACCGCACGGCCACACCGGCCGGCAAAGGCTCACATAAGGCATCATATTACACTGTTGAAACCAGAATGTCTATTCATATGTGAATGCCTAGTTCTGAATTATAAGTCCAAACGTGGATTCCATTATGTCGGCAGACTCTTGTAAATTAAGAAATATTTAAATATATCAAAGAACATAAAATACAACGTAAAAAGAAAGAATACTATTCTTTGATTATTTGTGTAAAATAGATGACGGCAAATTAACCGAACAAATCTGACAAATGAAGGCAACAACAAGCTATGTTCAAAAGATCAAGCGCAATTTACAGAGTCACCGCAGGTAGTTTTTGAGTGAAAACGCAAGAGACGGAAAATTCCAAGACACAAAAGATAACGAAAGCGGTTTCAAACGAAAGACGAGACGACAATGAAAATAGGAAAAGAAACACAGTGAAAGGTGATGGAAGATTGGGGAAAAATAGGAAAAAGCAAGAGGTATGATGAACTACAAGTGGCATATGACCTTCAAAACGCCACAAAAAGAGGAGAAAAAGATAGGAAGAAATGAAGAAACGAAGTGGAGGGAAGGACAGATTTTATATAATGAATAGAAGCTGCAATGAGAATCAAGCATTTGAAGGTGGTAATTTCCTAGATCATACAAGGCAGAAAACCTACGAAACACTCTTTCGGTTCGAGTCCTCCCTCGGGCATGGGTGTGTGTGTTTGTCCTTAGAATAATTTCGGTTACGTAGTGTGTAAGCTTAGGGACTGATGATCTTAGCAGTTAAGTCCCATAAGATTTCACATACATTTGAACATTTTGAACAAGCCTGCCTTCTCCAAGGTACTGGAAACAGCTCTGGTGTTCACCATAACCAAGAGGATAACGCAACGATGCTGCTGACATTTTGCAAACATCTTTTTTACTAAACTTCCTGGCAAATTAAAACTGTGTGCCGGACCGAGACACGAACTCGGGACCTTTGCCTTCCGCCGGCAAGTGCTCTACCAACTGAGCTACCCAAGCACGACTCATGTCCCGTCCTCACAGCTTTACTTCTGCCAGTACCTCGTCTCCTACCTTCCAAACTTTACAGAAGCTCTCCCGCGAACCCTGCAGAACTAGCACTGGTGAAAGAAAGGATATTGCGGAGACATGGCTTAGCCACAGCCTGGGGGATGTTTCCAGAATGAGATGTTCACTCTGCAGCGGAGTGTGCGCTGATATGAAACTTCCTGGTAGATTAAAACTGTGTGCCGGACCGAGACTCTAACTCGGGACCTTTGCCTTTCGCGGGCAAGTGCTCTAATAACTGAGCTACCCAAGCACGGATCACGCCCCGTCCCCACAGCTTTACTTCTGCCAGTACCTCGTCTCCTACCTTCTGAACTTTACAGAAGCTCTCCTGCGAACCCTGCAGAACTAGCACTCCTGAAAGAAAGGATATTGCGGAGCCATGGCTTAGCCACAGCCTGGGGGATGTTCCCAGAATGAGATTTTCACTCTGCAGCGGAGTGTGCGCTGATATGAAACTTCCTGGCATATTAAAACTGTGTGCCGGACGGAGACTCGAACTCGGGACCTTTGCCTTTCGCGGGTAAGTGCGCTACCAATCTGCCAGGAAGTTTCATATCAACGCACACTCCGCTGCAGAGTGAATATCTCATTCTGGAAACATCCCCCAGGCTGTGGCTAAGCCATGTCTCCGCAATATCCTTTCTTTCACCAGTGCTAGTTCTGCAGGGTTCGCAGGAGAGCTTCTGTAAAGTTTGGAAGGTAGGAGACGAGGTACTGGCAGAAGTAAAGCTGTGAGAACGGGGCGTGAGTCGTGCTTGTGTAGCTCAGTTGGTAGAGCACTTGCCCGCGAAAGGCAAAGGTCCCGAGTTCGTGTCTCGGTCCGGCACACTGTTTTAATCTGCCAGGAAGTTGCATATCAGCGCATACTCCGCTGCAGAGTGAAAATCTCATTCTGGAACCTTTTTTACGTCTGCTGCAATATTGACTTCATTTCATCAGATACGTGTCTGATATAGCATAAGAAACCAAAAGGCAAAATTAGATAAAAGGAAGGCGATCGTTATTGGGTTCGGGTCCACTTGTTTTGGTTTGGTTAAGGTGTACTGGCATGCTGTAAGTAAATGATTCCCTAGAGCAGCTTGGTCTGAGTGTTTGTTGACCGGCACGTGGAGTAGAGAGAGAGATGTGTGCGCGTGGCGGACTGATCGATTTCATTAGCAGCGAGTCACGCACCTGCCCCCCGTTCCGCCTGGCCTCGCGACGATACGAACGCGCGCTTCTGTGTGCGGCGTGGGGCCTAGCTGTCAGGCGCGCCGGCCTGCGGTCGCGCCGCCCTGATCGGTCCAATCTGGCGTCCATAATGCAGGCCGCCTGTGGCCGCGGCTGCGGGCGCTAACAACAATATGCGATATTCAATGGGGGCATCCAGCCCGATAATGGACGGCCACGGCGGCCGGCGCTACTTATCGGCAGGACGCGGCCAACTTTGCGCCCGCGTGCATAATGCAGGCCCGCACAATGCCCGTCTTCTCCGGCGCTTTGTCCTCCCCGCGACGGCCATCCTGGACGCCGTAATGCATCCTGCCTCCCAGGTTGCACAGGAGCCGCCCGCGCATTTCGGCGAGCTCTATCTCTGATCACAGCATCAACAGAGTAAACTGCATCAAGCAGTGTTTCCTGTACGACAGCTTCCAGTATCTGTTGGTTCACAGAAATGCTACTGGTGTACGTAAGCTTCAGCCCACTTCCCTCTTTCTATACTGTCAGTCACGTGTCATCATCTCCTTTCGAGCCTCATTCTCTAATTCTTCCTTACTCTCCTAAACTAATCGTTGTATGGTTCTCCTTCCCTCCTATATTTCCTAATTGTTCTCAACACATTTGTCTCGTTCTCATCCATTCTCATTGATCACTTATTCTTCATACTTATGTGTCTTCGTTTTCTTCTCCTTCTTCCATCCCTGCTTCCTTAACTTTTTTCCTTCAGTTCCTTTACTTTTTCCTCCCAAACATTTCCGGCTTCTCTGTTTCGTCCTTACACTCATTAATAATTATTTCACTCCACCTCCATCTTGTAATTATCTCTTTCTACTTTTGATGTTCTTCACCTTAATTTTTTCCTTCCAGTTTTTTATCAATTTTCTTCTACAGTCATATCTCTCTTTCTTTCCCCTCAACCTCTTCATCCTACCAAACACTCCCCTTACTCTTTCCTTTCAGCTTTCTTGACTTCCTCTTACTCTTCTTCTTATACCTTTCCTCTACATTTCTTCTCATTCTTCTTTTCAGTTCCTCGCTACTTCGTGTACAAATTACTTCCTTTCCTTTCTCTCCATCTCCCACTATCTGCTCTTCTCCTCCTCCTCCTCCTCCTTCTCACCCACCATCTCTTTCTATTCCTCCTTCAGTTTCTGCTTCCTCTTCCTTGTTTGAATCTCCTCCTTACTCTCTTTCTACTAACTGTATTTCTTCTTCACTAGCGATTGCTCTTCCCACCTTGGATGTTCTTTGCCTAAACTCCCCAGTTCACCTACTTGCTTGTTTGTCTCTTAACCTGTTAAGAAAAGAAGATTGCAGTTTAATATCCCTTTGTCTAACCCATTTCATCTTCATTTCTTCTCTCCACACTCTCTTCCTCCTTATCTTCTATCCATTTCTACACTATCTACATCCTCTTTTCTTCTAATGAGTCTTCTTATTTACTTATCATTGTTCTTCCCATTTTATTTCTGAGAATTATCTTAATCTTCCTGCTCCCTGTTCTCTGTCTTTTTTGTTATTTTCAGTTTCCTTCTTTCACGATGTATTTCATCGACATTATTCTATTATTTTTTCATCATTTCTTTTTCTTCATGTTGACATTTTTCAACACCACCATCCACTGATGCTCATATGACCACAAGAGTAATAACTTTTTATGTAATACAATCGTTCCTGTTTCAGTTTCCCTTCAAGAACTTTAATCACAGTGGCATAAATAGCGTTTCATAAGCATTTTCCATTTTGTTACTATCCTCCTTACTCAAACCACTAGTCAAACTATATATTATCAGTAATCAGTCAACTGCTTGTGAAACTGATTTGTGGCTATTCAGAGCTCTAATTATACCCTATTTTCCTTGCCAATAGTCCTACATAGGTCAGAAAAACTCAGTATTTTGTATAATCTGTACTTTTACTTGTTACATGTCCCTTTACAGGTGTCATCTCTAAATCCATGAAGATGAAAGAAAACAAAATATCTTCTGAGCCATAATGTACATCCCTACAGAAAATTGCTTAAGCTACTGCACACGTCTAACTATTTTATAAATCAGTGCAAATGTATTTTCAATTTAACTATAAGTGCAACTTCATAGTGTAGAACTCAATATAGCACACTGCAAGTTAGTACATTCTCATTAACAAATTTTCTTCAGACTTGTAAGCTTTGGTCACACAGGGTCGTGTTGAGATCAAAGACGTTGCCGGGTTTAATGACTTTATAGGTCACAAATTATGTCGCATTACTCCCTCTGTTCTCAGTATTTATCATCCATGAACATTAAATACCTAGGCAAATATCTTCCACCGCAAACAGCGACTTGGAAATATTTCCCTCCAATTATCTTTTATCCTGTAGCTGCAGTAGTGCTCTAATAAAGAGATGTGCTTCTTCTCTCTTCACCGAAATTGCCACTTCAGGGTCTTCAGAAATACAAGCCCTATGTCATTTCTGTCAGCGTCTTCTGCCTTCCACTTTTTGAATAACATGTGTTTGTCATATCATGTCATGTGGATCTAGATTCTTCTCTTTGCTTCTGTCTCCTGTACGTCACCCTGCGTAACGACTCGTCCTAAAAATTTGTCGTTCAATGCGTGATAGTATTCCTACGTCTGAATTTCTGGTGCTCAGTGTCTCAGTTCAATATAAAGACGAGAGAGGTTTAGTATCATAAATTTCTATCCTTAGTGTTGCTAGAGACAGTGTTTTGACTCAAAACTCAATGTAACACCCGTATTTGTTCATATAAAGATTGTCTTATCTGAGATTTTTTGTTGAAGCAGCTAGCTATGTACGTAAGTTCCTGTACACCAGACAATCTCAAACCCCCAACACGCAATGAAGTACTTCGTATCGTTCCTATAAAAAGCGCAGTCACTTCTGCCTTCTCAGAGCTGAATTTTGACCTACTTCCCTTACATCTAGAGCTGTCTGCGTCTCCGCCATAAAAATTCCGATTTTCTCAATGTCGAAATCCTATCCTCGTATACTAACAAAAAGCTCTAGCCCTTCAGATTGGAAACATTGACATTTGTCCTTCTCGAGCCAAAATCATCAGCTTGTCGCACCCCTGTGTTACATGAAAATTATAAATTTCTCTGCGGATGTTCATCTTTATTCTGTACTGCATGTTGTCCATAGGCGTCTTTCGAACGATTCTGCTCATCTGTAAACATTAAATTTACGTTAACTTTGTGGATCACGTGACTTCTCTTTTCTATATTCGCTCTCATACTGGCAGCACTTATTAATTTAAAAAAAAATGTTGTGTTCAGTGCTGTACAACAACTATTCATCACAAAATGGGACCAGAACGCTGTTATTATTCTGTGCTGCGTAATGCATTTTTTTCCCTCTCTGCTTACCTATACATGCGACTGTTTCTCAATGCTATTCGCTAATATTTTCCCCACATGACGTGATTCGCACCAATTACTCTAATGGATTTAGATAGCCAGAAAAAAAAGCATTTACGTGGCTTGTTCTCACGTCATGACCAGTGGTGTAGATGGCGTAAGAATCAAAAGGCATTAACACTCATATGCACGTTTTATTGCTAACGCGGAAACCAATCAGGTAATGGCGCAGACTGCGATTAAATGCGAGGCATGATAAAAACACAGCATCGGCTGAAAAAAATCTGCCAGTCGCAAACGCAGGCGGTGGGAGAAAGAGACAAAATGAAAAGAGGTGCCGTAATTCGTTTGGCATCCATCGACAGCTGGGTTGGAGCGCGAGTGCGTTAAAAAACCAGCGAGAGGGGCACGCCGAGCGTTATTTACTCCGGCACTTGTTTACAAATTGCCCTTCAATTATTGCCCGCCCCCCTGACTGTGCTGGTATCGAAACGTCATGTGCGCTATTTTTTCCCTCTTTTGTATCTCTTTTTTCATGTGGCTCATCAGGCCGCACACCTTTCAACTCTCACTTTCGATACAATGTTGTTAGCGGCACCCTCGCTGTACTTTTTTTCGAGGGAGATGAAAGAGGAAATGTGTGTGTGGGGAGGGGGGGGGGAGGTGAGAGAGAAGGAGAGAGAGACTGTGAAACAAAAATAAAAGGGGAAAAAATGGATGCCTGATATGTGTCGTTCACTCGATACTTTGAAAGGGCTTTCGGGGCAGAGGTAATGGATTTAACAGATTGTTAACATTGCAATGATTGTTCCGTCCTTCCCTCGCCCCCATTTTCACACCGCACACGCACAGGCACGTACGCACACTGACGTACATCCGTGAGTGTCCGGATACAAAGATACGTGGCACAGAACGACAGCCAATATAAAAAAAGGAGGAGAAGGGTTGCGTATTGGAAGGGGTGCGTGCTGCGGTGAGAAGGGTGGAAGGCTTTTGGGGGTGAGTACGCAGCAACACCGGTGCCCACAGCGGGGGGTGGGCGATCCGTTACCACCAAACCGCGTGTCCGTCAGCGGGCGAGTCGTGGGCATCATTACTGCGGGGGTTGGGGGTGGCACGGACGTGCGGGTGGTGTGGGGTGTCACCCGCAGATTCGAGCACAATATTATCGCCGCTTTCAATCACCGCCTCTCTCCGTCCCGTCCGTCCGGCCGCGCGCCTGTGTCCGCGCGTTCCGCAGCTTCCCTCGCCGCCGCCCCCTCGCGCCTGCGACCGGCGACGTCGCCGCCACGTCCGCCGCCGGCCGCCGCTCGCATTTTAGCTCCGACAGCCGGCAATGTGTCCAATTGATTCATAGATATAACAACCGCCAGCGCCACCGCGCCACACGCGCACTCAATCACACGCGCGAGCACGTAGCCGGGACGCACCGACACGCGTAATGTATCTGCCGCCGGTATGCTGACGCCGAAGCCGACGCCGCCACCGACGCCGCCTCCGGGGCAGCTGTCGCGGCTACTGGGAGGCTACGATGCGTTTTAACTTTTCTCCCAGTCCGACCTCAATACCTGTTGCTTCTTCCGCTTCTAATAGACCATATCAAGGGTAATAATTTATTGTAAACAATGGTACCCGATCTAAAGCTTAATTTGATGAAAGATATCAGACTGTGAACAACTAGCTTAGTGTGTGGTGCTTCACTCGCAATGACTGTATGGTCAGTACACTTTTTTTATTTTTCTTTAATCGAATTTTTATATTGTTCACAAATTGCAGTATTTTCTAAACTATGCACGCTATTAAAGCCCATAGAAGCATGGTCATTTCCGAATTTACCTCTGACCAAAAAGGGATTGGGGCAGCTAGAGTCGAAGGTATATGCTAATGCTACAGTTTTTAGTTCTTGTCTTGGTATTTCTACAGAAACTTTGAAACGTCCCGTTAGAAAAATTTATAAATGACTGTGCTGATAAACCTCTTATATTATTTGATTTTCAAACAGCTGAGCAGAACTGAACGTACTCAGACATTTAGCTCTTTACCTATTCTGATCAACACTAAACTGACACACAATATTTTTAGCGCAACGCAATCTGTCTTTTAATAATCCCTACAAAAGATAGTGTTAACAGCCAACTGCCCAACACTACAATGGCGAATATTACAACAACAACTAACAATAACCTATACCTTTCATTAATCACTTACCTCACAAAAATCTTCGTTGCTGGAACTACTGCAATACAGCGAGCGCCAATACTGCCAGCTAAATAAAAGATTCTGACTACTGAAGGCACTAACTGAAAATTTTGATAATGAACAAACAATGTATTTACCTTAATAGTGTTCAAAAGTCTTTATATATATTAGTTCATGACATCCAGTCTTACAAATTTACTGTCTCTGAGGGACACACGTCCAGATCATCCGCTCTCAAAACTCCTCCATGTCTCTCCCCACATCCACCACTGCTGGCGTCTCACCTCCAACTGCGCAACGCTACGCCCTGTTAACAGCCAACTGCCCAACACTACAATGGCGAATATTACAACAACAATGCCAAGCAGCCACAGACTGCACACAGCACAGGCAGTGAATTTCATACAGAGCACTAGGTGATGTTACCAACAGAAGAACCTAAACAGCCTACTTACAACTTTCATACCCTAACACAAATTTCTTTAGAAATCAAATACCTATTTTCATACATTTACCTTTTAAAGTTTCAATATAACGAAATATATGCATAAAAAATTTTCATCCTCTATTTCACCACCTTAGGGGCTGAATTTCCTAAAACACTGAAGCACGAGTTTTTTTCTCTAACCGAGAAGCCACATACAAATTTGCTTAGATTTAGCTTAAAAAATTCTTACCTAACGAAATATTTTCATAAAATGTTCCATCCAAAAACATTTATGCATTTTTTTACTATCACTATTTTATTTATTTATTTCCAACCGAGAAGTCAAATATCAGTTTTCACAGACGTAGCTTTAAAGATGCTCTATTAGGACTTTAACAACGATTTTATTTCTAAAAACTCTTACACCTGCTATTTTACCGTCTTAATGGTGGAACTTAGACACTTTAATCTCGGACAGAGAATTCATATACCAAGTTTTGCAGTTGTAGGTTCGAAATTTCCTCAGTCGTGACTCATTTTCAAAAACCTTTTCGTCCCCTACTTCACCAATTTCGAACAAACCCTTACTAAATGATGCCTACAGTGTAAGATCAACACAATCTCCAAATTTCGAGCTTCTATCCTTACCAGTTATATCTGGTCTGGGATGAGTCACCGAATCAGTTGGTCTCTATTTCAGCCCCTTAGGTGTTGAATTTCCAAATAACTTAAACATCTTATTTTGATTTCTGACTGAGAAGCAAATATACATATTTTCATAGATTTGGTTTAGAAAATGCATTCATAATGAAATATTTCAGTCAAGTCCTATTTCGACCCCTTAGGCGTTGAATTTCCAAACACTAAAACATGTTTTAGTAATTTCTGACTGAAAAGTCAAATACTAATTTTCATAAATCTAGCTATATAGATGCTTCATTATTCCTTTAATGAGGTAATTATTTGTTTTTAAAAAAGAATTTCACTAACTATTTCACCCCTAAAGGGGTTAAATTTCCAAAACGCTGAAACACGGAATTATTAATTTTTGAGCGAGAAACCAAACACCGTTTTTGGTATTTCTGGCTTGAAACTTGCACTAATAGCGACATATTTTCAAAAATCCTGTCATTCTCTATTTCAACTTCTTAGGGAAGGAATTTCCACTTGATAGAAGTGGAATAAATTGTTCACATTCTGAAATTAGAATTTACATTATTTCATGATTTATAAAACAAAAGCCTATGGACTTCAGATCAGCCCTGGGAATAAGTCGACTACAAGTGACAGAAAAAGCTAAGTGAAATGTTATTTAATACCGAAATCGAAGTATTATTGCTGACATGTACTACATTTATATATGCTGATGACCTATGTAGAATGAATAACGATTCGCTATATAGACAGAGGAAGGGACCCGTTTCACGCTTCAGTCAAAACTTTTCAAACTGAAAGACGCAATTTGAAGACCGTCAGCAAACTGACACCCAGTTACTATAAAAGATTTCCTTGCTTCCTACAAATAACAAGCATCATGAATCAAAAATCATCAAGAGATATATTCTTGGACTATCTTATGATAGTCGCATGTAAGATCTGACGTTACTCATCAGACTCCTCATGTGTATGCAAGATGTCAAGAAAGTTTTCCATATGTTGATATGTTGCAGTATGGACCGAAACAAGAAAAAGATGTTCATCAGTCATGGCCTCTAAAATGCATACTTTGAGAGCCGCCTTAAGGGATGCATTTCAGAGGACTTGTTTAATGGAGTTTCTTCCTTGTTTTGGTCCACACTGCCACCTTTCGATATAGGGAATGATTTTCTTAACACATTCTACATTGTGAACTGATCTGAAAGTAGGGTATATAGAGGGTGGTTCAGCTACAATAACTTATAAGACAGTCGAAATTAGCTAACAGCACGGGCTACAATTATAGTGCAGCTTCCTACACAGGATGCGCTGATATGAAACTTCCCAGCAGATTAAAAATGTGTGCCGCACCAAAATTCGAACTTGGGATCTTTGCCTCTTGCGAGCTACTGATTTACCCACTGAGCTACCCACAAGTATTGAGTCGAGGCTGGGGAGCTCAGTCAGTAGAGCACTTGTCTGAGAAAGGTAAAGGTCCCCAGTTCGAGTCTCAGTTCGTGCACGCAGGTTTAATCGTCAGGAAGTTTCATGTTACAGTCTCTTGGACCATGTTTAGTTTTTACACTAATCTACATATTATTTTTCAGTCGTACTCGTGGAAATACGCTTAAAACACCTTTCCTTTCAGGCTCCCAGATTCTAAATAAAAATTCGATCGTAAAAGAGAAGTACACATCCAGAAGAAATTGTAGTTTGCTAGATTTATAACTGGTTTTTCTACTTGTAAGACGCTTTATATTATTGCGGCAATGATCAAAAGATTTTGATGATTCATGCTGGAATCCATTCTGATCTATTGACAGCCTTAATAATGGGTAATAAAGGTCATTTTTCCTTCTAGCGTTGTAGGTGTGGACTGTGGTGGTCTACATTGGTCCACATTGGATTCTTACAGAAGTCAAAGTAGGCGTTTTTTTTTATAGATTTAGAATACGAATATTACTTTTAAAATTGTCTCCTAGCTCAAGGTTAAAGTAAGTTGTAACTTTACATTAACGTATATTGCAAGTGTAATCAATATATTGCTAGTGTAATCAATAGGATGTATACATTAACTGAACTTAACTAGTTTATTCGCACCGTTTCTCTGTCTTCCTTTTGTGAGTGGTTGTGGAGCACGTCCCTGTATAGTTGTTGTTGTGGTCTTCAGTCCTGAGACTGGTTTGATGCAGCTCTCCATGCTACTCTATCCTGTGCAAGCTTCTTCATCTCCCAGTACCTACTGCAGCCTACATCCTTCTGAATCTGCTTAGTGTATTCATCTCTTGGTCTCCCTCTACGATTTTTACTCTCCACGCTGCCCTCCAACACTAAATTGGTGATCCCTTCAAGCCTCAGAATATGTCCTACCAACCGATCCCTTCTTCTTGTCAAGTTGTGCCACAAACTCCTCTTCTCCCCAATTCTATTCAGTACCTCCTCATTAGTTATGTGAGCTACCCATCTAATCTTCAGCGTTCTTCTGTAGCACCACATTTCGAAAGCTTCTATTCTCTTCTTGTCCAAACTATTTACCGACCATGTTTCACTTCCATACATGGCTACACTCCATACAAATACTTTCAGAAACGACTTCCTGCCACTTAAATCTATACTTGATGTTAGCAAATCTCTCTTCTTCAGAAACGCTTTCCTTGCCATTGCCAGTCTACATTTTATATCCTCTTTACTTCAACCATCATCAGTTATTTTGCCCCCCAAATAGCAAAACTCCTTCACAACTTTAAGTGTCTCATTTTCTAATCTAATACCCTCAGCATCGCCCGATTTAATTCGACTGCATTCCATTATCCTTGTTTCGCTTTTGTTGATGTTCATTTTATAGCCTCCTTTCAAGACACTGTCCACTCCGTTCAGCTGCTCTTCCAAGTCCTTTGCTGTCTTTGACAGAATTACAATGTCAAATCCTCAAAGTTTTTATTTCTTCTCCATGGGTTTTAATACCTACTCCGAATTTTTCTTTTCATTCCTTTATTCTTGCTCAATATACTCCCTGTATTATGCAGCAGGAATCATCTAGCATAGCAGTACTCCACCGTTCTGTGTACCACCGTTTCAGGAAAGAAATGTCGTGGGCTTATAAGCTTGATCAAGTTCACCTACAAGGTCTCTGTAACTTTCAGCTATCTTGTTTCCCAAGAACAATCCTGTCTCGTTACGAAAACAACGTCATTCATGCCGCTGATCAGGGGTTAGAATAAATTTAAAGTGTGTGTCCCTCAACATCCGGCGTATCTGTGGACCAATGAATATCCCCCTTGTTATCTTTTCTGCGCTGAATTGTGGAAACACCTTACAAACATTGAAACGCTACTTCATTGTTGTGCACACCCTTAAAAATGCCGTCATAAACTAAAACTAAACTAAAGTCCTCCCGCACAGGCTATGAAGGCCCAAAGTTACCGACCGGCCGCCGTGTCATCTTCAGTCCACAGGCGTCACTGGATGTGCATATGGAGGGGCATGTGGTCAGCACACTCCTGGCCATATGTCAGTTTCCGAGACAGGAGCCGCTACTTCTCAGTCATGTAGATCCTCAATTTGCCTCACAAGGGCTGAGTGGAACCCGCTTGCAATCCGCGCTCTTCAGATCGTATGGTCACCCATCCAACTGATAGCCCAACCCGACAGCGCTTAACTTCGGTGATCGGATGGAAACAGGTGTTACCACTGCGAAATGCCATCATAAGTCACAACCTAACGCGCAATGATGGGAGGACGATTTTGTTCAGATTCAGGAGAGATCCTTCAGCAAGATTTTTAGACCCAGATACCAAACCGGTTCGCGGAGGCCATTCCCTTTGTGTGCAGAGTTTTTCTCTTGTGCTGTTGTTCCACTCACACAGATAGAAGCAATAGCGTAACCCACTTGCAAACCCAAAAGAATCACAACAACTTTCAAGTCTCCAACTATCAGCCATTCATGATTACTATAATTAACACAGTTTACAACGCATTTCCAAATTATATAACTCTCTTTAGCTAAGGCAGCATATGCGCCAGGGATGGATGTCCTTTCATTACTATTATGTAACAATACAGCCTTCAGGCTTGTTTTTGAGCTGTCTAGAAAGAGTCTCCCCTCGTCTGATTTATATGTAATGTTCAGGTCTTCCAACAAACATTCAACTTCACTGCAGAACGTTATGTCGACTTTAGTACTGGAATGGCACTCAAGTTTTTTGCGACGCTGCCGCGAAAGCGATACACGTACGGTGTTAGCGAGACGATCCCACTGCTGCAGTTCTGCTTTAAACTTTGGAAGACCTGAATCCCTAATTAGATCATTAAGGTCACGTTTTTGATTTTGCGAGGTTCTCCAGATGATGATGTTGGTGTAAATGTAGGGTCAATGTGACTGGCGGATAACTGCACTTTTTCGGCTGTATGAGTTGGTTCAGCATCATTGCCATCACTGTTTGATGGTGGTGCATGTGGGTGAACACGCACCGGTAGTCGTCCGCCATGAGCCACTAGGAGAATCACAGATGGGATGTCAGCTTATGAATATTCCTTTTCCTCTTCAGATTTACTCCTTTCCTGAAGGGAGGCTTTAGTGTCGTCTCGTTGTCACTGTAGGATTGTATCTTGAGGTGCAAGGAGAGGATGTTGTTTGGTGGTCGTTATCGTCTTTCTACAACACAACTGCACACGTTTATTAAGAGGGTTCTTTAGTAAGAAGAATACGAAAGCTGCTTAACTCAAGATAGTTAAGATGTTGTAGTACAAGCTCTCTATAATAGTCCACGTCAGCCTCACTGCTGGTGTAGTACAAAGTCCTACTATGTACACCACTCTGGTCGCTAGGTACTGACTGACTCCAGGCTAGAGGCTAACTGCGACATCGACTCCCACTAGGCTGCTTTTGATGATTCGACTCCTTGACTCACTGGATGACTGAGCCCTCTAGAGGTCTGCGGTGGCGATATAAGTACTGGCAGCCGAGAGGGCGTTGGCGGCATGTTTCTTGCAGTCTGTCTTTGGCCTCTATCGACCTTCTCGCAACCTCTTTGCCATCTGGTGCGTTGGAGACAGCTTACGCCAGCACAGATATGTTATACAAAGCAGTGTGATGTATGATTTGTGGGTTCACACCAAATAGCAGGCACACAAAACCTCATGGACATGCTGTTACCATTCATCCAACCATTCAGTGTAGCCAAACACAAGGTTCAGTGCACATGTAGATCCCCCGATTTATCATGGTCTTCATCTCGACAACCCAAATTCAAGGGATATACTTGTTTCACTGATTAAGTCAGCAGTCATCTTCTTGAACCACAATAACACAATAACATCTGCACAAACGTAACGTAAGTTACATTTCATACTACATCATCATCAACTAAAGGCTATGACTTGTCGATTTAACGACATCCCTCTCTCCATTGTCATCCTCTTCAATTCTGCATACGATTTTATCCCCATATCTTCTTTGATGTTATTAAAATACGTTGCTCTTGGCCTGACTCTTGGTTTTTTCCTTTCCTTTAAATACTGGTTGTGTCTCATTATGTGCACTATCATTTTTTATTTTCTTCTTCCTATATAATTTAGCAGCCTTCTGTTCTCATTCGCTTCTCTTAAGACCTGTTCATTACTTTTTCTATCTACCCATCTTATTTTCGTCATTCTTCTCCATATGCACATTTCCATTACTTCCAATCTCTTTTTCTCTGCATTTCCCAGAGTCCACGCTTCACATCATACTACAAGCCGACGGAATTTTTGTGAAATTGTACACACGCTTAATAAACACAATTATTCAGTTTTAACACTTCATCTCATGTACATTCAGCGCCAACCATTATGACACTTTTTCCAGAAACACATGAAGAAAATCAGCGCAACAGCATGCAGTAGTGACGAACGACACTGAAAATCGAGGTTGGTTTCTACATTCGACTATGCTCAAGCGACGGGATGGCGCGCATATGAGTCATGGTGTAATGCAGTCTTACCAAACTGCACCGGAAGCGTCCATTTCACTCACAACAGTGGAATCCTTGTCACAATGCCTTTGCATGTAGCCCTTATAATGTTCCGTAAGTATGACTTTGCAACGTAAATACCTTATATAAATGTGACCCTGAACTAGGAAACAGTTGTGACCTTGATATTCGTGTTCAGCCCACCTAAATCTACAAGCACGGCTGCGTTCGTTTGTGTGAAAAATAAAAATTAAAACTTTGTCTACCACTGTTACTTTTAACGTATTTCATTGGTGAATATACATGTGTGTACATGGTAATTCATCTGCCCCTACCTATGGGTTTCATACAAACCGCTATGCCTTCAACTACCACGTGCAAGATTTTCACACTCTCTCGCTTACTATGCACAATTTATTAGTTCTACACAAAAAGTTATCAGAACCTTTTTGTAGGAAATTTAATTTTGTTCTATTTTGTACTGGGACAAATTTTCGTTTGAGACCATTGTTTTCGAATTAGTCAAGAAAAACGTAGAAAACTGACCTTCAAACGCGTTTTTCTTGAATAGTTAGTGAACTGTGACTCACGGAGTTTACGTATTCTAGACATTAAGCTTCCTACAGGGAGATCTTGTTCACTTCTTCTGTAAGACTAATAGCTGGAGCACAAATAACGAGAGAATATAAAAATTCTGCACATGGTTTTTGAAGGCATTGTGGGTAGCATAAAATCTATAGGCAGGAGCAGCTGAATCAGCCTGTATATTGTGAAGGTACAGTTAAAATGTCTGACCCCTTGATGAGGTACCTACGAGACGACTGCAGGTGAACACCATATACACTGTTCGATTTTGTGCAATCAATACTTTATTTTGTAGTGACGATTCACCCCATAAAATTATTCCATAAGACATTATTGAGTGTAAATGTGCAAAAAAAAATTAGGAGTTAGGAGGTTGATTCCTTTGATTCCAAGACTAGCAATTATACAAAGAGCAATAGTAGCTGAATTTAATAGTCCGAACAGCTCAGTAATAAGCTTCTTCCCATACAAGTTTTCATCAGTGCGCACCTCCAAACATTTGGAACGGTCTATCCTGTTTACTGACTCCTGTTCATATGGTGCAATTTTTTGTATGGCTATATTTGTAGCGCAGAAACAAATACAGCGGGTTTCCAGAGAACTATTCAATAATTCTTTGAAAAACGTAACTAACACACTAGGACCGGCTTCAAAATAAGCAATTGCTTCTTGATGTATGTTAAGTGGGATGTCATTCACATGTAATAGCAATGGTAAATGATCTAAAAGTTAACCATAAGAGACACTCTTCCAGAGAGAAAGAAACTTCCATTTTCCATGAGGCCTAAACAGAATTTGCTCTGTTTTTAGTGTGACGTCTTACACTAGTGGCAGCATTTTCCCCTGAATCAGTAGTACACTCGGCCAGCGGCCCTTGTGTCACAAGCAGTTTATGATGTTAAATACTTTCAACAATGTTGGAGAAGGGTAAAAATATCAATTAGGAGATAAGAAGACCTGACAAACAAAACAACGTGCAGCATGATAAGTAGAGCAAAGGATCTGCAAAACGACGCTTATCTCGATGATTGTTTGTGGTAGTGAGAACTGAGTGTCAGGGAGAAAAAGACACTAGAAAAATCAAAACTTTGTCTACGAAGTTTCCGAAAAGAGCGAGAATAGTTATATTTGGAGATCAATTACAACATGAAACTACACAGGAGGGTCTAAATAAATTTACCATGAATGGCAGACTCCACGATTTTAGTATAAAATGGAAAACGCGTGTGGAAAAAGAGAGAATCAAAGATAGCCGGTTAAAAGACATTGTCTTTCTATTCATATACTGAGTGAGAAAAACATCAGTTCATAAATTTTTAGTATCACACATAAAATTTAGTTATTGTGCCGTTACATGTCTCGAAACTGAAAAACTTATTTATGTGAAAAATGGCTTTTTTAGAGTATAGACTCCCCAACAATGTGACAGGCAAAGGAGCTGTGGAAGAACACATCACAGGCAAGGGATGTTCATGATAAAAAAAATTACAGGAGTGGGCGTTCTCAGTCGTGACCGATGAGGTGGTGGATAAGATCAAAGAAATCATTCACTTCTTCTGGATGAAATCATTACTGAAACATTTGATTTTCAAGAATTGTGTGCGAAGTGAGTACCAAAACAGCTCAAAGTCATTAGAGGATGAACTTGGAATGTGTAGTACAGAATTATTATTCACATTGAGTGCTCAAATATCAGTTCCCTGAGACAGAATAAGTTTTTACCACCACCTATGAATTTCAGTTCTTTTGATATTATATGTCCCAAAACTCGTTTATACTAAAAATAGAAATTTTAGAATCAAGCCGCCACTCCCACCAACGCCCCCCTCTCCTCACCTCACCATGGAGAACGTCAGTGGACACGCTGAAATGGAGCCCTGGCTCGGAAACGACTGAGCCGAAAGTTAGTAGCAGAAATGGGAGAACTACAGATTTACATTATTCTTCTGACGATGATATAAATACAAGTAAATTCTTTTTTGAAACAATTTAGTTTACATTCATAACAGGCTGATCTTTTCGAGTTTCTGAGAAACTTATTTGATGGCCAAAGCAATACTTGGTGGATTACGACCAGATGACTACTACCTGAGGTATGATCACATTTGTGGAGACATGTCGAAGTGGTAAATACGTTCGTTCGCTTTGCGAACGAACAGATCGCGATGTCCCACCTCAGCCAATGTCCTCTGTGAATAGTGGAATGCTGCACTGGACCTCTTTCACACTATGCATGCTGAAAATGCTTAATTCCAGTTAACATTTACACTTGTCGAAATTTCTTCGATGAACTATTAAAGTAGCTAAGTTGCTCTGTTAACAAAATTCTAGTTCTGCTTCAAGGTCCCTGAAAAGTATTAGGAAACAGAGTGAAAACTTTTCCGTGTCAAAAAAAAGAGATACTGCTGCCAACAACAGTGAGAGGGCTGCACATGCTACTCTTCATCATGTGTGCACACGAGCGTCGGTAACAACTACAGCGACGTAGCTCTATGTCACCACAATAGAAACGTCAGTATGCAAACAATAGTCGCCTTCCACTTTGATAACCGTAACACAGCTTCACTACGGGTGCAGCTGACGTGCAGCTTGGGGACAATGGGCAGAATGGGAAATGTTTTAAGTGATGCATAGCAACAAATGACAAAAGCAATTCCTGTTATCCGTATAACCGAGAAATTTTCAGCTTCATGCACAGAGCGTATGCTGCGCAAATTGATTAGCGCTTGAAACAAGACTGCTTGACGGTGGATTAATTAGGTTTCAATGAGTATGTTTAAACTAGAAATTTTGATATATTAAACGCTTTTAAAGTATCTCTAACCCGTCTCTTTTTCCTGGAACACTGTTTGACTAGTCTTTGATGTCAGACAAGATTTTAGGCCCCTTTGGGCTAGCCTCGCTATCTGCATCGAATAAAACCAATCGATATGCAGACTCAGATGTGAAATGAAAAACTATGTGCAACGAAAAATATTTGGTTGGAAGTGAATGACAACGACAGTCGAGTCGGCGGGAGGGGGAGTGGGGGGGGGGGGGCTTGCAGAAATCAGTTTACTCTTGAGTGAGCCACCGAGCATGTAGTTTAATTCCCAAAAACGGACCCATCAGCTTTAGAAAGAAACAAGCCTACATCTTTTCCATACTTGCATTCTCCACTCACACTGGCAGTGTGACCTTGTGTAAGTCACAGTAATCTGGAGAAACAAAAGCTAAAGTCTAAATATGCAGAGAAAATACAGCTTCCCAAGTCTCCTTAAACGAGAGCTATGTCTCCTGAGTTAAAATTCAGGTTTCGGATGTAAAATTCGAAGTCTCTCACGCCGAATCCAAAATCTACCAGTCTCTGAAACCTCCCCCCTCTGAGTTCTCCACAGAGAGGCCACCAAAGAAACACTTGAATGAGATTTCCACTCTGCAGTGGAGTGTGCGCTGATATGAAATTTCCTGGCATATTGAAACTGTTTGCCGGACCGAGACTCGAACTCGGGACCTTTTTGCCTTTTGCGGCAAGTGCTTTAGCAACTGAGCTACCCAAGCACGACTCACGCCCCGTCCTCACAGCTTTACTTCTGCCAGTACCTCGTCTCATACCTTCCAAACTTTACAGAAGCTCTCCTGTGAACCTGCAGAACTAGCACTCCTGAAAGTGTTGTGACTTGGCAAGACAGCCAAGCCACTAGGAGAGGAAGCCGAAAGGCACGCGTTTAAGCTCACGCAGGCTTGCGTGAGGTCTGGAACAGGTAAGGGAATTTATAGTAGCAAAGAACGTAAGTAACTACTGGAATACTTAACGTTAATTCATAATTGGTGAATATCGGTCTGACGGTACATGTATCACAAGATGAATAGCAAATGATAATGGCGCCTTGCTAGGTCGTAGCAAATGACGTAGCTGAAGGCTATGCTAACTATCGTCTCGGCAAATGAGAGCGTAATTTGTCAGTGAACCATCGCTAGCAAAGTCGGCTGTACAACTGGGGCGAGTGCTAGGAAGACTCTCTAGACCTGCCGTGTGGTGGCGCTTGGTCTGCAATCACTGATAGTGGCGACACGCGGGTCCCACGTATACTAACGGACCGCGGCCGATTTAAAGGCTACCACCCAGCAAGTGTGGTGTCTGGCGGTGACACTACAGAAAGAAAGGATATTGCTTAGACATGGCTTAGCCACAGCCTGGGGGATGTTTCATTCTGGAAGTAAAGCTGTGAAGACGGCGCGTGAGTCGTGCTTGGGTGGCTCAGTTGCTAGAGCGCTTGCCCGCGAAAGGCAAAGGTCCCGCGTTCGAGTCTCGGCCCGGCACACAGTTTTAATCTGCCAGGAAGTTTCAAAGAAACACTTGTCCCCAAATTAGAAAGCTCGTTAGTAGCATTCTCAGTGGGATACCACATAATAAGACTTGCCCTCCCTCCTCTGAAAAGTTTATTTAACTGCTAGCCAATCCCCCGTTTTTCAAAACAAACAAATTTCGAATACTTTCGTGGCATACTCCCACACTTAGGAAAAGTTGGCACCCAGACCACTGCGAGAAAAACTCGCGTTTGGTTTTATCGGAAAATGGCACCTAGTCTCCCACTCTGTTTATATTTTTGGGCACCGTCCAGTCATTTTTTGTCCTGCTCTTTTCATCAGTCATCAGATCAACAACATCCATGCTCGGGCGACAAAAAGTCAGTAGTGGATTTTTTTCAAAAAGTGACCAACGTTCCTCAAGTTTCGCACACCCACGAAAGTGCAAGACCTTAACTGACACTCTGGCTAACCGCACTGTATTTTAAAGGTTCAGTACCCCACTCCGTAAAAACGGAACCACTATATGACCGCTCCTTATCTGCCTACCTTTCTGTATGTCTGTCTGACTGTCCGACTCTTCAAAATCCATTGTCTCAGGAACGGGTAGATGCATCAAATTGAAATTCATGTCACATATTAAGGTCTACTGTCCCTTAGTGATGAGAAAAAAGTGTAGTGTCTATGTCAATGGAACCAAAAGACACAGCCAATTATATCATATGTTGACTCTCGCATACTCACTCACCAAAACCTACAGGGTTCTTATCGTTTACTTAGAATGGTGAAATTTGCCAAGAAGAAATGTTTCATACGGAAAGTACCGTAAGGGGAGCAATTAGAAAATTTTTAATTTATAATTATATCACACGAGACAAAGTTTCTGAAATTACAACAGTTACTCCGGAAAAGTAATGTTTGTCCAAATTTGAAAACCTGTTCCATGGTACAACATTGCCATCTACTTAGAAGTAAATATTCGACTGAAATTTGGAAGCAGCGCAATCTTGTCGATGTTGCAGTTAATGGACTACGTGTTACATTTTTGCTCTACTACACATCAAAAATCAGTAAGTGAAATCAAATTAAGAAGAAATATCATCAAAAACCTGTTGTAAGTTGCAAACCGTTTTGAAATAGACGTTATTGACAGCTAAAACAAGTCTCTAGTTTCAAGGCAGGGAAATTGGAAGACGTTAAAGTAACTTAGTTCATTTGAAAATGTCATGATTTCGTGGGGCAAGACATTCTCCCGTTTCAACGTACAATATGGTGCATGGCAGACGAATTAGGTCTTAACCGTCCACGCATTAAGTAACTAGCCTTGAAAAATTCACAATTTTACTCGACATAAAACTCCGTAACCGAAGGATTACCAATATCTTCCAGATGGTTTAGTGTACAACGTGAGTATTTTACCGTGAGACAACGAAGTATGTAAAACGACAACGGTTCAAATTACAACGAGGAAACAAGTATTCAATATTTTTTAAAAGCTATCCGGAGACACCAATGTTAACCTCCTCCCCTCCCCCGCCCCATTCTACGGGAATGATACGTCAGTTTTGTATGTAACACTTTTGTCGTTGCGCCGTAGATATCGTTCTAATAGACAAATAAATCAGTTCAATTTCAAAACGGTATTATCTCGAGAAAAATACGCTAGATAAAAACAGGAAAGCAGACGTGTGTGGTGGACTTTTCTCAGTGCAGCTGTTTTAATGATTTGATCTCACTTCGTACACGTCGTCCCTCATTTCTTAAATATGTTCCTTCGTAACCTGGCTACGTTATTAGTTGGAATGCATGCCGTTACGACAGACAAGAAAACTCAGAGGGTTTACATCTGTGGTGAAAGTGGCGGCAATTTTGATGATGCTGTAACCATTTATGTTCGACGTTTTGCAAACAGAGTGCGATCATGCGCCTTTTTGTATCGAGTTATTCGACAGTTCTCCAGTGACGGCAGTGTACAACCACCAAAAAGGGACAATCGAAGATCAGTTGCTGGAGAGAATACTGAATCTGCCATGTTGTTTTTGTTGTTGTGGTCTTCAGCCCTGAGATTGGTTTCATGCAGCTCTCCATGCTACTCTATCCTGTGCAAGCTTCTTCATCTCCCAGTACTTACTGCAACATACATCCTTCTGAATCTGCTTAATGTATTCATCTTTTGGTCTCCCTGTACGATTTTTACCAACCACGCTGCCCACCAATGCTAAATTTGTGATCCCTTGATGCCTCAGAACATGCCCTACCAACCGGTCTCTTCTTCTTGTCAAGTTGTTCTACAAACTCCTCTCCTCCCCTATTCTGTTCAATACCCCATCATTAGTTATGTGATTTACCAATCTGATCTTCAGCATTCTTCTGTAACACCACATTTCGAAAGCTTCTATTCTCTTCCTGTCCAAACTATTTATCGTCCATTTTTCACTTCCATACATGGCTACACTCCATACAAATACTTTCAGAAACGACTTCCTAACGCTTAAATCTATACTCGATGTTAACAAATTCCTCTTCTTCAGAAACGCTTTCCTTGCCACTCCCAGGCTACATTTTATATCCTCTCTACTTCGACCATCATCAGTTATTTTGCTCCCCAAATAGCAAAACTCCTTTACTACTTTAAGTGTCTCATTTCCTAATCTAATTCCCTCAGCATCAACCGACTTAATTCGACTGCATTCCATTACCCCCGTTTTGCTTTTGTTGATGTACATCTTATACCCTCCTTTCAAGACACTGTCCATTCCGTTCAACTGCTCTTCCAAGTCCTTTGCTGTCTCTGCCATATTAGTTACAATGAATCGTAAGCTCCGCAGTAGCACTCACCAATTAAGTCGTGTATCTGGAAGTAATCAGACTACTGTCTGCTGAATTTTCCCACCATCAGGATCTTCATGGGAAGTTCCTATTTAAAATTTCAAAATTGTTCCCCCGCCCCATCCTCTGTGTGTGGCTTGGGGGAATATTGTAGACGTCCTCTCCGTTTTTTAATCTGATGCTTCACTTTTTAGATACTTAGTAGTCCCGAGATAAAAAAAACTCACCCTGTATAATATAGTACTTAAATACGTAGAACGCATAGCATTTACAAAGACTGAACAAAACACAACTTTATGTCTCACAACAGCAAACACAGTACAAAATGCCAGAAACTGCTTATGGCAGTTTCTAGGGCGCATTTTTTCATGTGATGCTAAGGAATCGGAGTGATACGCCGTCCTCGAAAATCGTGTGTTCCTAGGTATCCTATCCTCCAGATAAAACTCTCTCCCCTTCGTACCATTTGTTGTATCCGACGACAGAGCACCGTACGGCTCGCAATTACCCGTAACCCAGTGCGTATCAGACGCATCGCACCAGTGTGCAGATGGTATCGCTAACGTCATTACTGTCGCTAAGGTTTTCTACTGCCACCTCGTCGTAATTGCTTGCCGTGGCGTGTCGGTCGCGGTCGTAGCCGGCGATCTGGCCGCTGTTTGCCGAGGCGCTGTATAGGGCCTAATTTCCCAGAGCACACTGAATCTCAAGCGTGCCGCCTCAAAGCTCGCCTTTCACCAGTGTTGTACCGTTACGGAGTTGGCCGACGTCTTACAAATAGCGGCAAGTGAGAGAGTGCGTGGGCGGGCGGCGAGGTAGGGGCTGAGACATGGTAATGACGTCCGACCAGCACAAACAACTGCCGAGCGCCGCTAGTTAGCGAGGCAGTAAGAATCACCCGAGGCGCCATCGCCGCCGCCTCCGCCACTCCATTTACATGTTCCTCAGACCGCGGGGGTGGAGACCCGGCAGCGTCTCGCGGGTGGCGACCCTCCCAGGAGATCAAACAGGCCGCCGAGTGTCGAAGTCCGACACTTTGGGCGGCGAGTTGGTAAGGCCCCTGCGCGGGCGTCCGCCCCGACCACCCCTCGCGGTAGAATACTCTCGCTCGTGAAGACGCTCGGGAGGGCGCCGGTTTATTTGCACAGCCAGTTTCCTAAGACGTGCCAGCCGGAACCGCTCCCCACTTTGCATAGTCCCGCAGGAGCGCGTCCGAAGACGGTCCCGCCACCCCCGTGTTTGCGCAGCGGTTAAGCGGCGGGCTGGGGGAGGCGCTTGTTCATCGCTAATTGTACTCGGGCTGTTTACTAGACGCCCCCGACACCACACACACGGGACGCGTGTACCCGTTAAGCGTGCAGGGCGGATCGCTGCAACTATCCCTCCCCCGGCAGACTGGCACTTGCTAATTACAGAGCACAGTTCCAAGTTCCCATCCTAAACGCGTAACAGCATGTTAAAACAATACGCTTGCAAATCAATAACATGAAATTTTTCCCCGTCTCTGTCTCCATTTCAGACGACTCTGACGTGCGTACGTACGATCAACGCGCTAGTATTATAGAAATGCTCTGTCAACTCAAGTGAGAATCCTTGTTCCTTTAGCGAACCACCGAGAAACGCTACTTTTTCGATATCTGCTATTTGGGACCATGTTTCTCTACATGATTCAAAGTAATCCTTGCAAAGAAGAAAACTGCAAGCATCCACTGTTAATATTGCTATTTATTTACATAAATAGAGCCTTTGAGTTTTCGAATGGACAGGTTCATCTTCAGATGACAGGTTTACTTTCAAACGGATGAAACTTCCTGGCAGATTAAAACTGTGTGCCCGACCGAGACTCGAACTCGGGACCTATGCCTTCCGCGGGCAAATGCTCTACCATCTGAGCTACCGAAGCACGACTCACGTCCGGTCCTCACAGCTTTACTTCTGCCAGTATCTCGCCTCCTACCTTCCAAACTTTACAGAAGCTCTCCTGCGAACCTCGCAGAACTAGCAGTCCTGAAAGAAAGGATACTGCGGAGACATGGCTAGATACTGGCAGAAGTAAAGCCGTGAGGAGCGGGCGTGAGTCGTGCTTCGGTAGCTCAGATGGTAGAGCGCTTGCCCGCAGAAGGCATAGGTCCCGAGCTCGAGTCTCGGTCGGGCACACAGTTTTACTCTGCCAGGAAGTTGCATATTAGCGCACACTCCGCTGCAGAGTGAAAATCTCATTCTTCAAACGGCTGTTTACTTCTAAGTTACATTTTAGTTGTTTTCATTAGTTTTTGGTCATTTTTCTCCTCTTTTATCATAAGTTCGTTGAGGTTGCCGTGCCCTAGAGCAGAAAACAATACAAGAAACGGTGTATTTAACAGTAACTGTATCTAATAATCAATGAAAACAATTTCAACAAACCTCTTAGGTAGAACTGAATTAGTTTGACGTTAATTAAATCGAAATTTTTGGATCATTTTTTTTACTGTTGTCTGCTTGTGTTCACGAAACACGGAAAAAATATGTAAAACACCTTTTTAATACATAAATGTGCAACACACACACACACACACACGCATCGAATGGTTTTTCCATATGCAAGATTGTATACGAAGATGCGAAAATGGCGATATACATTGAAATCAGTATCAAAGATTTTCTGTCCTAAATATGTTTCGATATGGACACTGATGTGGCAGCATAAATTTTCTCCTTCGCTATGTGTATACTTATACATAAAAAACCTGTTTTTCAACTTTTTTTTTTTTTTTTTTTTTTTTTTTTTTTTTTTTTTTTTTTTTTTTTTTTTTTTTTTTTACTGTTCGTGAACGCAAACAGTGAACGACACAATAGAATGCCGCTGGCATTTTGACGTGTCTAACATAATATTAATTCAGTTCTCCTTAAGAGATTTTTTTACATTGCTTTCATAGCTTATTAGGGAGAGTTATAGTTAAATAGGCCGTTTCCACATTGCTTCTTGCTGTAGGGCCCTACGACCCAAGGATCCTTCGCCACAATGGGGGAAACAGTCGACAATTAATATAAAGAACAGCGAATGTAATCTAAACACGATCATCTGTCTGAAGATGAATCTACCCGTTCTAAACCGGTAACGGCTCTGTCTGTGTAAATATATAACATTGCTAACAGAGGTCGCTGTTTTCTTCATCACGAGAATCAGTTTGTAAGTTTAGAAAACCGACATTAGCGGCTGAGTGCAAAACGATAGAACTGCCACCAACAAACATTTCGGGTAAGAACCGCAGACTGAAATCAGGGGTCATAGGGGAGCATAAACACAGTCGTTTTCCTCTCACTCCCTTTGCAAAAAGGACACGAAAGGGAATGACTAGTAGTGGTATAAGGTATCCTCTGTCGTGCACCGTACGGTAGCTTGCGGGTATGGATATAGTTGTATCTTGCCATAGTCGCAACTTTATTGTTATATTCCGGTTAGACCTATAATGAACCGCGTAGTTATTAACTCCGGCGATATTTCCTCTTAGCCCAGTACTCTCTCATCCTGGCGCTTGGGGAGTTTTTCCGTTCCTCAGTCCATTTCACTCCAGATGCCGAACTCACTTTTACTTCTATTAATCACTCTCTGTTTAGAGATACAACTGAAGAAAATTTCTCGGAATCTTTCTGTCTCTTAATTCAATTTGCCTAAGTTGTTTCTTTTTGCCCATACTCTGTAGCGTGCAATACTAAGAGCCGCACTATCCTGCAGTAATGCTCGAGTTCTAGCTTGAGGGAAAAGGACTTAGATCTGTAAATTCCATTTCTCGTTGCCAGATCCTCATTAATTTTCCCTGACGACATTCTGATGCGTGGTACTCAGTGGGATAATGTCGAGTGCATTTGTGATATGTGCATGAGGTACCCTGTTGGTTGCGATTTTGCCTCCGAACATGTGTCCTGCGGTCAGAGAGGGGAATAATTTTATGTATCCAGCACTGCGTACCAGCTCTGAAGTTTGAACGCAAGTACTCTGTCATCTTAATGATGATGTTCCTTCCAACTTTAGTTATCAAGTACCTTCTTCTGCAAAGCCCTCAGGTCATCAGTGCAGGGTAGGCAACTGACTACTGATTTGTCCTTTCCTCAGTCTACAGTTACCTGTAAGTGTCTTCATGCTCTAATAATTTTCTCCAGCAGACAGCCTCAGAGAACTTAGGATGGGCCATCTTTTCTAACAACATATTTGATCATAAAGTTCCTTGGTAGATTTCCTCCGAATTTTGCTTGAATCGTCGCGTTTGGCAGCGTCGCTTAAACAAGCACCAAGACGTTATTGTCCAGGACAAGTGACTTAGTTTCTGGAAGAGGATGTGTCTTTTAACAGAATCGTGGGCCTTTTGGAAATCGGAGAGGATCGTTATTTCAGTTCTTGTAGTCACGCTCTTTTTATAGTTCTATTCCGCAATGATGCTACAATTTTCACTGATGGTGAAGGAGGGTTAATGTATCAGTTTGAGGTAACGAATCCTAATCCCAAAATGACTGAGTGAGAAGGTATAGGAGAGAATCAGCTCGACTTGCGCCTTAGCCTCCCGCAGCGCTCAAACTAAGGGCCCCAGCTGGTCATGGTACACAAAATTCCAGCTTAATGTTTCGCAATACACTCAAATAATTTCCCCTGTTAATATACAAGTAATGGTGAACGTAACTTGATGTCACAGAGATCGAAAACCCTAAGGTACAGTAATAATGTATTCCTTCATCTGAACAAGTTTCGTAAGTGTCGGTGCAAGCATGCCATCGTCCCACAAAGTTCTATCGTACTTCTGTTATCTCCAGTGTCGCTTGAACAGCGTCGCAGGCAGCGATAATTCTTGCCAAGAGACCCTCTTCAATATCGGCAGACGCCTCGAACGCAAGACTTTCCACGAGACACCATTAGAAGAAACCAAGTAAGCAGACGTGAGATTAGGTGAACGTGCTGGTTACTGAATAGGACTTCCTCTGCTCGTCCACTAGAAACGGTACAGTAGTTTCCGCTTTATAAGCAGCAGGTTTCGCTGCTCGCTCGCACCGGGAAATACACTCCTGGAAATTGAAATAAGAACACCGTGAATTCATTGTCCCAGGAAGGGGAAACTTTATTGACACATTCCTGGGGTCAGATACATCACATGATCACACTGACAGAACCACAGGCACATAGACACAGGCAACAGAGCATGCACAATGTCGGCACTAGTACAGTGTATATCCACCTTTCGCAGCAATGCAGGCTGCTATTCTCCCATGGAGATGATCGTAGAGATGCTGGATGTAGTCCTGTGGAACGGATTGCCATGCCATTTCCACCTGGCGCCTCAGTTGGACCAGCGTTCGTGCTGGACGTGCAGACCGCGTGAGACGACGCTTCATCCAGTCCCAAACATGCTCAATGGGGGACAGATCCGGAGATCTTGCTGGCCAGGGTAGTTGACTTACACCTTCTAGAGCACGTTGGGTGGCACGGGATACATGCGGACGTGCATTGTCCTGTTGGAACAGCAAGTTCCCTTGCCGGCCTAGGAATGGTAGAACGATGGGTTCTATGGCGGTTTGGATGTACCGTGGACTATTCAGTGTCCCCTCGACGATCACCAGTGGTGTACGGCCAGTGTAGGAGATCGCTCCCCACACCATGATGCCGGGTGTTGGCCCTGTGTGCCTCGGTCGTATGCAGTCCTGATTGTGGCGCTCACCTGCACGGCGCCAAACACGCATACGACCATCATTGGCACCAAGGCAGAAGCGACTCTCATCGCTGAAGACGACACGTCTCCATTCGTCCCTCCATTCACGCCTGTCGCGACACCACTGGAGGCGGGCTGCACGATGTTGGGGCGTGAGCGGAAGACGGCCTAACGGTGTGCGGGATCGTAGCCCAGCTTCATGGAGACGGTTGCGAATGGTCCTCGCCGATACCCCAGGAGCAACAGTGTCCCTAATTTGCTGGGAAGTGGCGGTGCGGTCCCCTACGGCACTGCGTAGGATCCTACGGTCTTGGCGCGCATCCGTGCGTCGCTGCGGTCCGGTCCCAGGTCGACGGGCACGTGCACCTTCCGCCGACCACTGGCGACAACATCGATGTACTGTGGAGACCTCACGCCCCACGTGTTGAGCAATTCGGCGGTACGTCCACCCGGCCTCCCGCATGCCCACTATACGCCCTCGCTCAAAGTCCGTCAACTGCACATACGGTTCACGTCCACGCTGTCGCGGCATGCTACCAGTGTTAAAGACTGCGATGGAGCTCCGTATGCCACGGCAAACTGGCTGACACTGACGGCGGCGGTGCACAAATGCTGCGCAGCTAGCGCCATTCGACGGCCAACACCGCGGTTCCTGGTGTGTCCGCTGTGCGTGTGATCATTGCTTGTACAGCCCCCTCGCAGTGTCCGGAGCAAGTATGGTGGGTCTGACACACCGGTGTCAATGTGTTCTTTTTTCCATTTCCAGGAGTGTAGCAACAGAGGCGGCTCCGCAGCCAATTTTATTACACGACGCGGCCGGCCGCCGGTGCAACAGAACCCATGGGGACGGGTGGAGAGAAATGTGTCAGGCTTCATAATACGTATTTATATGTGTCGTGTATTATGAATTTCTTGTACGCGAATGTGAATCTGCACATTAACTTTCCTAATCCTCCTCACGCCTTTCCGTAAAGCGTGGCCAAATCTTTGTTGGGAAGTAGTTCTGTAGTATAGTAGGGCCAACCTTACTCCTGGGTAGGGGATCAGAGAGACAGCACAGGCAGGTAAAAGTCAAAGACTTTCTAGTGTCACAAAATTTGGGGTGGAGAGGTTGGTCACGGCCAAGTGGTTCGTCCACCCCCTCCACCGGGGCCCAGGAAGACCTCCAGGTGCCCGCCATATTCTAAGGAGTGTTACAGAAGACGGGTAAGTGAGCAGACGTGCCCTCAGTGCGTCTATCTCAATGTTCACGCATGGAAGAGAGGTATTTGAATATTTGTACTAACTCTTTTATTTCCAGCTTCGGATTGTGTAAGGAAATTAATGATTTCGTTAATTTAGGAAATTTGACCCCCTGTGTTGATGTATCTGGTCCCCAGTTTGCCCGTTATCCTCCTCACATAGTGGATGTCCTATGTAAAATATTGGGAGACTTTGGTGGTATACGTTTGGCCAACGCAATTCCGTCTTGCCCGTAGAAATGTGCGTGCAGATTAGTGTATAATATACCCGAGCTGTAAGTTGTAAAATTGTAATATCTGTAAACTGGAACAATTGCTGCAATCACTGTAAAATCGAGTGATAATATTTAAAATAAATACGCAATCAATTGTCATCAATCTTTGTTGTCGTTGTTGTCTTCAGTCGTGAGACTGGTTTGACGCAGCTCTCCATACTACTCTATCCTGTGCAAGCTTCTTCATCTCCCAATACCTACTGCAACCTACATCCTTCTGAATCTGTTTAGTGTATTCATCTCTTGGTCTCCCTCTACGATTTTTGCTCTCCACACTGCCCTCCAATACTAAACTGGTGATCCCTTGATGCCTCAGAACATGTCCTACTAACCGATCCCTTCTTCTAGTCAAGTTGTGACACAAAGTCCTCTTCTCCCCGATTCTATTCAATACCTCCTCATTAGTTATGTGATCTACCCATCTAATCTTCAGCATTCTTCTGTAGCACCACATTTCGAAAGCTTCTATTCTCTTCTTGTCCAAACTATTTATCTTCCATGTTTCACTTCCATACATGGCTACACTCCATACAAATACTTTCAGGAACGACTTCCTGACACTTAAACCTATACTCGATGTTAACAAATTTCTCTTCTTCAGAAATGGTTTCCTTGCCATTGCCAGTCTACATTTTATATCCTCTCTACTTCGACCATCATCAGTTATTTTGCTCCCCAAACTGCAAAACTCCTTTACTACTTTAAGTGTCTCATTTCCTAATCTAATTCCCTCAGCATCACCCGACTTAATTCGACCACATTCCATTATCCTCGTTTAGCTTTTCTTGATGTTCATCTTATATCCTCCTTTCAAGACACTATCCATTCCGTTCAACTGCTCTTCCAAGTCCTTTGCTGTCTCTGACAGCAGATTAGTATATAATATACCCGAGCTGTAAGTTGTAAAATAATCAACCTTTAACATACCTTAAAAATCACGTAGGAGTCCAGTTAAAGGAATTCATTTAAAAATAGAAGATATAGAATGCAGGGACCCACACATCAGCGTGTGAGCCCTCCAGCCCCTTGCCTAGTATCGTACAGAAAGGGCACGCTCTCTAGGTAGCGCTCTCAAGCTCCCCTCCCCAGTTATCCGTAAGTTACGAGTAACAAGTTGGATACGTTCCACGACCATAGGTAATATGTCTGTGATAAACATTGCGTATCAGAGATACCAGAAAGAGTTTCTCTCATAACTTTCACCCCGGTCGTTTCTGGATCGGAGTTTCTTAACTCATATTGATAAATTTACACTTTTCCATCGTCCCTGAAAGTTTGTACATCACGTCGGATTCACCCTATGTATTCTGCAACTATATTTATTAATATTACGGTGATTCATACATCACAGTATTTTCTCGAGCAGCAGCTTACAGGTGCAACAGAACTGTAGCGCGAACAGGTTGTTCCCTCACATGGAGAAAGCTTGAGCGGCACACACACTGGTGAACCAAAACATTATGTCTACTGAGCACTGCCGCCTGGTGGAGGTTGAGGGCACGAGACACGTTAGGTATAAGGAGCAGTCAAATGGGAACCAGGCAGATAGGAAACAAGTAAGTAAACTGTTTATTATTTCAAAAGTAAACATTACAACCGTTAATGCATTTGTCCCACTGTGAGATAAGTCTGTCAATGCTATCACGGAAAAATATTTGCGGTTGCCTATGTGAAACGTCCCCTTAGAAAAATTAATGAATTACTGTACTGATAAACCTCTTACATTATTTGATTTTCAAACAGCTGAGCAGAACTGAACGTACTCAGACATTTCTCTCTTTACTTATTCTGATCAACACTAAACTGACACACAATATTTTTAACGCAACACAATCTAACTTTCAATAATCCCTTCAAAAGAATGGGTCTGACTAACAATAACCTATACCTTTCATGAATCACTTACCTCACAAAACATCTTCGTTACTCGAACTACTGCAATACAGCAAGCGCCAATACTGCCAGATAAATAAGAGATTCTAACTTCTGAAGGCACTAACTACCGATGGGCATAGTTAGCAAATGAAAGATTTTGATAGAGAACAAACAATATATTTACCTTAATAGTGTTCAAGAGTCATTATATATGATATACAGTATTACAAATTTACTCTTTCTGATGGACACACGTCCAGATCATCCGCTCTCAAAACTTCAACATCTCTGTCCTCACATCCACCACTGCTGGCGGCTCACCTCCAACTGTGCAACGCTACGCGCTGTTCACATCCAACTGCCCAACACTACAATAGCGAATATTCCAACAATGCCAACGAGCCACAGACTTCACTCAGCACAGCCCGTAATTTTCATATAGAGCGCTACGTGGCGTTACCAACATAAAAATCTAAACAGCCTACTTACATAGCCCCCATGCTCCCCACATCCACCACTGCTGGCGGCTCACTCCAACTGCGCAACGCTACGCGCTGTTCACATCCAACTGCCCAACACTACAATAGCGAATATTTCAACAATTCCAACCAGCCACAGACTTCACACAGCACAGCCAGTGATTTTCATATAGAGCGCTACGTGGCGTTACCAACATAAAGACCTAAAACAGCTTACTTACACATGGAACTGTGATTCTACCCAGACGTAAGCCTCTTCGGCCAAGGAAATCGATGACCGCGAATGTTTTTCTTCAGAGCTTCAGAAATATCGATATCGGATGACGAGAGATCGGGGCTGTATGGAGGTTACGTAACGGTTTCCCAGCTGTCACTATCGTCGGATGCCGTCAACAGGCAACCGCGTGCAATGGGAGTCATCACTTAGGGTGCACTGTGGTAACGCACTGTTGTCATCGCCTTGGGACGTTGCCTCCACACATACCACGACCGGAGCCCCACCCGGTGACCCCAGTCCTCCGACGCTAACGAGTCGCCGACGGAGATGGTCGCTGAGACTGGGTACTGACCTTTCCCACTGCCGCCGCGCCACGCCACCCAGCCCCGATGGCAACAGACGCCCGCGGTGCACGGTTCCAGCTGTCGCGGTACGATCCAGCAGGGCCTTAGCCTCTCTGCAGAGGCAGCAGATTCCAGAGCGCCAACGCAGGTACAGTCACCAGCAGTGGGCGTACGTTTGAGCGTCCGCCGGCAACTTTCATCGCCGCCAAGAATATTACGAGCGTAAGCAAATCTCGCCCAACCAATGTACTGCAGCTGATCAATAAATGTTGTTTTTCTGTCATGAGGAGCCATCCGTGAACACACTCCCACCATTTTCTTCCTCAAGCCCAGCAGAGAACCCAGTTTCGAATCCGGTGATTGGCAGTGGAGTACCGTGCGTGTTTACACCTGCAACAGAATGACGGTGTCCATCACCATTCCTGTTTTGACTACACTGCACAGGTTTCACTGGAAATCCCTTACACATCCTCCATACAGTCCTGAACTCTCCCCATACGATTTCCATATTTTTGAAACCCTGAAGAAAGACATTCGTGGCTGTCGCATTCGTGGCTGTCGATTTTTTCGGCCAAGGAGAACGCCAGGGTAGAGTCATTGTCCTACATCTACATTTATACTCCACAAGCCACACAACGGTGAGTAGCGGAGGGCACTTTACGTCATTATCTCCCTTTAGCGTTCCAGTCGCGTATGGTTCACGGGAAGAACGACTGCCGGAAAGCCTCCGTGCGCGCTCGAATCCCTCTAATTTTACATTCGTGATCTCCTCGGGAGGTATTAGTAGGGGGAAGCAATATATTAAATACCTCATCCAGAAACGCGCCCTCCCGAAACCTGGACAGCAAGATACAACGCGATGCAGAGCGCCTCTCTTGCGGAGTCTGCCACTTTGTTAAACATCTCCGTAACGCTATCACGCTTACCAAATAATTCACGATAAAGGATGACAGTCAAAACAGTTGCAGGATAAAAATTTATTAAAATTCCTGACCAAGTTTTCGGTATATATAAATATAGCTTCATCAGAAGTAAAAAATCTAAAAATACATCATGCAATGGAGATTAATAAAACAATTGTGCCAAAGGCGTCGTCAATTGTTTTATTAATCTCCATTGCATGATGTATTTTTAGATTTTTTACTTCTGATGAAGGTAAATTTATATATACCGAAACGTTGGTCAAGAATTTTAATAAATTTTTATGCTGCAACTCGTCTGGCTGTCATCCATTATCGTGAAGAATTTCAACAGTTGCTGTTGTAGCTATGTTTAAAATATTGAGCTTACCAAATAACCCCGTGACGAAACGCCCCGCTCTTCTTTGCATCTTCTCTATCTCCTCTGTCAACCCGACCTGGTACGGATCCCACACTGATGAGCAATACTCAAGTATAGGTCAAACTAGTGTTTTGTAAGCCACTACCTTTGTTGATGGACTACATTTTCTAAGGACTCTCCCAATTAATCTCAACCTGGCACCCGCCTTACCAACAATTAATTTTACATGGTCATTCCACTTCAAATCGTTCCGTACGCACACTCGCAGATATTTTACAGAAGTAACTGCTACCAGTGTTTGTTCCGCTATCAAATAATCATACATTAAAGGATCCTTCTTTCTATGTATTCGCAATACATTACATTTGTCTATGTTAAGGGACAGTTGCCACTCCCTGCACCAAGTGCCTATCCGCTGCAGATCTTCCTGCATTTCGCTGCAATTTTCTAATGCTGCAACTTCTCTCTATACTACAACATCATCCGCGAAAAGCAGCATGGAATTTCCGACACTATCTACTAGGTCATTTACCTATATTGTGAAAAGCAATGGTCCCATAACACTCCCCTGTGGCACGCCAGAGGTTACTTTAACGTCTGTAGACGTCTCTCCATTGAGAACAACATACTGTGTTCTGTTTGCTAAAAACTCTTCAATCCAGCCACACAGCTGGTCTGATATTCTTACTTTGTTTATCAGGCGACAGTGCGGAACTGTATGGAACGCCTTCCGGAAGTCAAGGAAAATGGCATCTACCTGGGAACGTGTATCTAATATTTTCTGGGTCTCATGAACAAACAAAGCGAGTTGGGTCTCACACGATCGCTGTTTCCGAAATCCATTTTGAGTCCTACAGAGTGGATTCTGGGTTTCCAGAAATGACATGATACGTGAGCGAAAAACATGTTCTAAAATTCTACAACAGATCGATGTCAGAGATATAGGCCTATAGTTTTGCGCATCTTCTCGACGACCCTTCTTGAAGACTAGGACTACCTGTGCTCTTTTCCAATCATTTGGAACCTTCCGTTCCTCTAGAGACTTGCAGGTCACGGCTGTTAGTAGGGGGGCAAGTTCTTTCGCGTACTCTGTGTAGAATCGAATTGGTATCCCGTCAGGTCCAGTGGACTTTCCTCTATTGAGTGATTCCAGTTGCTTTTCTATTCCTTGGACACTTATTTCGACGTCAGCCAGTTTTTCGTTTGTGCGAGGATTTAGAGAAGGAACTGCAGTGCGGTCTTCCTCTGTGAAACAGCTTTGGAAAAAGGCGTTTAGTATTTTAGTTTTACGCGTGTCATCCTCAGTTTCAATGCAATAATCATCCCAGAGTGTCTGGATATGCTGTTTCGATGCACATACTGATTTAATGTAAGACCAGAACTTCCTAGGTTTTTATGTGAAGTCGGTAAATAGAATTTTACTTTCGAATTCACTGAACGCTTCACGCATGGCCCTCCTTACGCTAACTTTGACATCGTTTAGCTTCTGTTTGTCTGAGGGGTTCTGGCTGCGTTTAAACTTGCAGTAAAGCTCTCTTTGCTTTCGCAGTAGTTTCTTAACTTTGATGTTGAACCGCCGGCCGGTGTGGCCGTGCGGTTCTAGGCGCTTCAGTCTGGAACCACGTGACCGCTACGGTCGCAGGTTCGAATCCTGCCTCAGGCATGGATGTGTGTGATGTCCTTAATGACCACAGATGTTAAGTCCCATAGTACTCAGAGCCATTTGAACCATTTTTTGTTGTTGAACCACGGTGGGTTTTCCAGTCCCTCACATTTTTACTCGGCATGTACCTGTCTAAAACGCATTTTACGATTTCCTTGAACTTTTTCCATAAACACTCGACATTGTCAGTGTCGGAACAGAAATTTTCGTTTACGTCTGTTAGGTATTCTGAAATCAGCCTCCTATTGCTCTTGCTAAACAGATAAACCTTCCTCCCTTTTTTATATTCCTATTTACTTCCATATTCAGGGATGTTGCAACGGCCTTATGATCACTGATTCCCTGTTCTGCGCTTCCAAAGTCGGAAAGTTCGGGTCTGTTTGTTATCAGTAGGTCCAAGATGTTATCTCCACGAGTCGTTTCTCTGTTTAATTGCTCGAGGTAATTTTCGGATAGTGCACTCAGTATAATGTCACTCGATGATGCTCTGTCCCTACCACCCGTCCTAAACATCTGAGTGTTCCATAGGCAATCGGAAAAGTTCTTCCATGAAGACACTGACCGTCTTGTCTCACATTGGGATAAATGTATTAAAGGTCATGGAGTTTGCTTTTAAAATAGTATAGCAGTATACTCACTTTTTTCCCATTTGTGTCGTTTTCATTTGACTCGTGTGCAGGGTGTTTGGGGAGGAAAGGTCAATATTTTAAACAGTGATAGTGTAAGTAATTCTGCACAAAAAGTGTTATATGACCATAGGTCGGCAAATGCTTTGTTAGGGAGGTATGGGTATTGAAGGGAACTTTAATTCTGCAAAACTGATGTGCACAACGTGAACGTATTCGCAATACAACTGGACCGTAACGTCATTTTCTTGCAAACAATGCACGGCTACATGCCATGTTTACGCTATGCTACCCATCAGTTACTGTTGTCACGTGACGTACGTAGTGTGTAGTACAATCATCCGTTGTTAGCGCAGTTGTACCGTGTAAGCCGCATTGTGTAGTGTACCGGTGACGGATCTGTTAGCTTTGTAGTGTACGGTGTTAACTGTGTTCGTACACGCACTGTTAACCGTCCGACACGTCTATAGTAATGAGGAATACGCAGATACGGCGTATGTTTACGGCTTCTGCGACAGTAGTGCTACCGCTGCAAGAGAAGAATACCACAGGCGCTTTCCGACTCGACGATTACCTGATCGCAGTGTGTTTACCCAAGTGTTTATCACTTTGCGTGCAACAGGCTCTCTTCCAAGTAGACATTTTTCGTCCGAGCGTGCACGTCAAAAGGTCGTCAAACTTTGCAAGAACAGGTAGAAATTATCGTAATTGTTGAACGAAGTCCCAGTACGAGCATACGAAGAATGTCCCTGCGTATGAATGCCCCACAGACAGGTGTATGGGAAACATTACATGCGGAAAACCTGTATCCATTTCACATACAAAGTGTCCAAAATGTCTACGTTGGCGACGTTGGCGATAATGCCCAACGAATTCACTTCTGTCATTGGGTAATTGAGAACAGTCATTTTTGCCGGCCGATGTGGCCGAGCGGTTCTATGCTCTTCAGTCTGGATCCGCGCGACCGCTACGGTCGCAGGTTCGAATCCTGCCTCTGGCAGAGGACCGACGACCAATTGTCAAATAGTTCAAATGGCTCTGAGCACTATGGGACTCAACTTCTGAGGTCATCAGTCCCCTAGAACTTAGAACTACTTAAACCTAACTAACCTAAGGACATCACACAGAACCATGCCCCAGGCAGGATTCGAACCTGCGACTGTAGCGGCCGCGCGGTTCCAGACTGTAGCGCCTAGAACCGCTTGGCCACACCGGACGGCCGAACCAATTGTCATTTGCTTCATTCCTCTCATTTGCTTCTATACATGCTATTCACTGACGAAGCCCAGTTTTCACGACATAGAATAAACAACAGACGCGATAATCATCGATGGTCACGGGGAAAATACACACGCTTCAGTGGATAGCAATTTTCAAGTTCGTTTTGCCATAAAGGTTTGGTGCGGCATGATCAGTAACTTTTTGATAGGTCCATTTATTATCAGTCAGCGAATGACGGGAGAGACGTACCTGCATTTTTTGGAAAATTCATATGTGGAACTATTGGAAGACGTCCCTTTAGCCAAGCAATCTGGAATGTACTTTCAACATGACGTTGCCCCTCCACGTGTTAGCCTTACGTGTGAGCGACCATCTTAACCGCACCTACCCTAATCGCTGGATTATCCATGGGTGTGCTGTTACCTGTCCTCCAAGATCACCTGACCTCACACCTTTACATTTCTGTTTATGGGATTGTATGAAATCAGAGGTGCACAACGTGAAGGTGAATACACCAGATAAACTGCTTCGTCACATCATGGACGCTGCTAAATTGAATAGGAACCAACCACAGGCAACTGAATAAGCAGCACAACTTGTTACCGCTAGACCGCAAAAGTGCATTATCGTTCATGATGAGATATTCGAACCTGTTCGGTGAACTGTGCAACATCTCTACGATAAGTGCTAAAGCCGTTTGTAAAATATGAGGTATTCTTTAACAACTAAAAAAAAATGTCGTGTGACGAGGGCCTCCCGTCGGGTAGACCGTTCGCCTGGTGCAAGTCTTTCGAATTGGTGCCACTTCGGCGACTTGAGCGCCGATGGGGATGAAATGATGATTAGGACAACACAACACCCAGACCCTGAACAGAGAAAATATCCGACCCAACCAGGAATCGCACCCGGGCCCTTTGGATTGACATTCTCTCACGCTGTCCACTCAGCTACCGGGGGCGGACCTTTTACAACTGAATACATGTAACATGCACGTTGTAATGCATTATGTCCTAAATCCAAGGTAAATAAACATTATGTAAAAGTGTGTAACATAACTGTACTTCTCTGCAACATTGTTTTCAAGAAAATCAAGTTACGGTCCAGTTGTATTGCATACGCGTTCACGTTGTGCACATAAGTTTTGCAGAATTAAAGTTCCTTTCAATATCCATACCTCCCTAACGAAGCATTTGCGGACCTATGTTCGTATAACATTTTTTGTTCAGAATTACTTGTATTATCACTGTGTGAAATATTGACCTTTCTTCCCGAAAGACCCTGTATGGATGGAAATCATTCTAGCGACTATACGGGCCGCAAGGTTGTCATAAGAAAGAGCAGGTTGCCGTGGCCTGGCAGTGGGAACGAGCATGTCGGAAATGGCGAAGTTAGTCTCCTGTTTGTGTGGTACTGACGTCAGAATCTTTGGGATGTGGTTAAAAGACGGTGAAACCAGGAGTAGGCGACCAGTTGTTGGACGTCCACGCCTCATCACGGATCATGGGGGCCGGAGGCATGCTCTGTCAATCGGGATGCGCGGCGATCTGTAACAGATTTGACGATAGAGTATAATGCCAGTGCAGGCACAATTGTTTCGGGGCACGTAATTAATATTAGCACTCATTGTTGAAAATAGGACTCTGCAGGATACGACCCATACGTGTCCTTACGCTAACCCAACGATATTTTTCAATTACGATTGCTGTGGACACGATCTCGTCGGGACTGGACCGTGAGGAACGTGTAGCCTGATTAGACGAATCATGTTTCTCGTTACAGTAGGTCTGTGGTTGTGTCCGGACGCCGTCATCCAGGCTGCTCGAAGTCATATATACAGGCCGGTGGGGGCAGTATCGCATCTTAGCTGACATTCACCTGGACATCCTTTGGACGCCTGATGGTAATCGACAGCATCATGACGGCTGTGGCTGCCTGGACCTATTCACGCTAGATGTCATCCCCGACTGCTAAGGCGTCTACCAACAATATAACTGTAAGAGAAGCAAGGCCAGATTACTGCTACACTGATTTGAGGAGTAAGATTCCATGATAGTGAACATACGTTGATGCCTTAGCCACCAATGTCGCCTGATCTGAATCCGATGAAACAAATGCAGAACACTATCCGCCGATAGCTCCACGTCTACAAACGATCGTCTCGTAATTCTCAGTAAGTGCGTCACCAGTTGGTAGACACCTGGTGCCACATAGATGCCAAGGATTCGTTGATATAATGCATTCCAAAGAGAGACCAGCATGATATTAAGAAGACGGTCACAATGTTTTGGTTCATCGGTGCAGGTAAGTACCAGCTACCGGGATACATGCTAAAAAGATTTAGAATTGGAAGGAAAATCAGCATTGGCCGTATTTTGTTGTTTAATTGTCAGCAAAATCGATTTTCGGTTACTTAGTTACCATCCTCAGTGCTGTAATATACAATTAAAATTGGTAGGCATTGGTATTAAGCTATAACCACAAGCTTAGAGCGAGTGTAAGCTTACTTCTATGGTACTTGCCGCAAGGTAATCACACCGAGGGAAAAAATGAGTCACCAGCACGAGACATCAAGCTAATTCTGTGTAACACAGCCTTGAGCCTTGGTGAACACGGCTGCTGCCGTCTTAGAACATGGAAGTGCCTGTAGCATATCATAAGGATATAGGAGCATATGAAATACGTTCCCAGACATGTGAGTGTCTCGAAGACTTCTTAAGTAACAGAACACAGTATGTTGACCTCGACGGCGAGAGACAAGGGTATTGTCAGAGTGCCAAAGGGGTGTGGGATAGGACTGCTATTATTTTCTATAGACATTAATTGTGGGGCGGAGAGGGTAAGCCGCAGTCTGCGGCTTTTTGCTGATGATACTGTCGTGTACGCGAAGGTGTCGTCGCTGAATGACAGGAGGAGGATACAAGACTACTTAGTCAAAATTTCTAGTTGGTGTGATGACTGGCATCTAGCACTAAATGTAGAAAAATTGAAGTTAATGGAGACGAGTAGGAAAAAACAACCCACAATATTCGAATGCAGCATTATTACTGTACTAGTTGAAAAAGTCGATTAAACCTCTAGGTGTAATGTTGCATCAAATAGAACGAGCATGTGGGAATTGTGGTAGAGAAGGCGAATGGTGACTCCGGTTTATTGGGAAAATTTTAGGAAAGTGTTGTTCATCTGTAAAGGCGACCGCATGCGGGACACTACTGAGAGCCATTCTTGAGAACTGCCCGAGTGTTTGGGATCCGCACCAGCTAGGATTAAAGGAAGACATCGAAGCAGTTCACGGGCGGGATACTATACTTATTACCGGTATGTTCGAACAAAACGCTAGTGTTATGAAGATGCTTTGGGAATTCAAATGGGAATCCTTAGAGGCAAGGTGACGTTCTTTTCAAGGAACACTGCTGAGAAAATTTAGAGAACTGGCATTTGAAGCTAACTACAGAACGAGCCTACTGCTGGCAGTGTACATTTCGCGTTAAGAAACACAGAGACAAAATGGCTCTCGTACGGAAGCATATAGACAACAGTTTCTTCCTCGCTCTGTCTGCGAGCGGAGCCGGAGAGGAACTTAGTAGTAATGATACAGGGTAAGTACCGTACGGTGACTTGCGAGTAGATGTGGATGTAGATGTACAAGGAAACACAAATTATGGTCATCGAGAATGTTGAAATAAACATCCCGCTTCGTGTTCACGGTAACCTGAGTAAGTGGTTCCAAGTCATGCTACGAAAAACATCCCGAAAACAGAACCACCTCTGGCCGGCCCCTCCATGCAGTGCGGTTTAAACGTCTCTTTGGGCGGACACTGCTCTTCAGTTAATTACTGCTAAAATTCTGTGTTGTCTGGTCCAATGAATATTTGCAGCTTTATGCTCTGCTGTTAGGAAAGGGTTTTTGCAAAGAATTCGACTCTGACTGTCCATTGATGCGGTTCCTATCGTAAAGCTCGCTGGGGGAACTAGTTGAGATAGAGATGCATTCAACGACAGCACGACTCCTGTCGTATTCACAATAGACAATCATCACAAAGACGTATTAGTCATCTCCGATCCCTGTTAATTAAGATCTTACACTGATCTTACACCGTGTTACATGGCTCCAGGTGGTACACGGATCCCCCTTGACACGTCGCACACGTTCATACACCAACATTGTGTGATCACATGCACATCCAAGCACTTTAATTCTGACGGTCTCCAAGCTGAATTTCTGGGCTGATTCAATGCAACTGACTGGGACACACAAATCAGTTCACTGTCATGGCTTACGTCATCGGTGGCCGGGGGAAGAGGGAGGGCCGGGGGCATAGGGGGTCACACAGGACCGCCTGGTAACAGTTTTACATCAGCTATAGCGCTTCAAAACGATCAGCATTCTCTGTTGTGATGCGACCTATATTTCTTGATGGTGGTTTTGTACATGGTCCAACCACGTTAAAATGCACCTTGTTCGACATCAACGTGCAATAATCATTCACAGACGGCGGGTAGAATGACTGGCAGTGGGGAGTATACTGTAGCCCCCCCCCCCCGGTGGTCCCGGTCGCCTACGGTGGACTGGAAGCCGAGCGGTGACCTCTCCAGTTGTCAGGATGCTAGGAAATGACTGTGGACACGTCAGAAACGCCAAAGAAACATTATTAATTCGTAACACCTTTATTCCTGCCGAGTACAATGTGGCCTGCGTAACACAAACTGGCTGAGCTTGGTGATATCAACGACCTTGCCCGAGTCCTCGCTGACTCGGAGCGATGACACCAGCTCCAGGACGCACCAGTCTTGCTAGGGCAGCGCCACGTGCTGTGACGTAGTGGTGGAATGCCCTTACTTCGGCCGCGCGTGGCTGGCGGCGCCTGGCTGGCCGGCTGGCTCTGCGGCGGACAGCAGGCCGCTGCGCATAGGAGCCTCTGGGATGGAGTCCCGGCGCTGTCGGCACGAGAAGCTTTCTCGTAGTGCGGAGTGTACTCTATCCCACCCAGTCTTCTTCCCTGCTGCTTCTGGTGGCTCGTCCGCGGTGGACGGGCGGAACGGGCTGCAGTCCCCCAGCGTCGTCGGCTCACCCGGTTGTGATGGCGGATGCACAGGGCCTAGGCCCCGCACGATCTCGACGTCGGCTCACTGATGTGGTCAGCATTGGCGGCGAGCGAATCTGCCGCGATGTCTGCTAATCCTGGGTTGATGACTGACAGCGGCAGCAGAGAGGACCAGAGCTGGTACTGTCCCCTCACGTCTGCTGCTGGATGGGCCTCCCTTACTGCAACATCTCCTTAATAAAGATTAACATGTCGATCACTGAGCTGAGCGCTACGCAGCGACCCAGAACACATCTAACTGCAAGTCTAACTCCGAGTGCCTTGTTGCTATCAAAGCTGGCGTATTTAAAGGAAGCATGAGCGACATCCTGACGTCATGCTCGTTTTTAATGAACGCATTCGTTCCACTTATACTGCTGATTCATCTGTCGTACTCGCCCCTTAGGTGTTCTTGTGACAGAGTTACGTGTTGTTACGACAGACTTACGCGAAGTTATGAAATGCAGTACAGCTGACGCTATATCTCTGTCTTATTCTCTACGAAACCCGCGGGTTAAGCAATTCTCTCTCACCTGTTGTGTGTAACCAGGCCACTGCCCCTCTGTGACGACACATTCTGATACATGTGCAATCCTCTTACCTCTTGGCTAGCCTACTGCCTCTGGCTCTCGGCATAGGCAACGAAACTTTGACTATATTCCACGTTTCCAACTCTTTACTATTCCGCGACACTACAATATAAAGCGGGTCTAGAGGACGCAGGTCACAATGCGGTCGTTGCCGTGAAGCAAAAACGGAGCAACTTATCTGACATCTAAAAGATCATGATCATTGGCTTTTAGACCAAGGGTGGAGCATAATCAAAATGGCTAAGTTTGTAAACTGTTCTGGTGCCTACATGTTTCAATTATATCACGCATGTAGAAATGGCGCCTAGGTAACCGAGTTACTCCGTAGGCTATGGATGGTAGGGCTCAACGATGCATGCGGAGATGTGTACGGCCGAATAGACGAGCAACTGTTGAGTAACTGACTGCCCAGATGAACCACGGGGCTACCAACAGTGCCTCCTCAACGAGCGGTCAGCAAACGTTGCTACGTATGGGCCTTCGCAGCAGACGCCTTTGTGGGCGTGGGTTCAGATCCCACTTCTGACACCAAATGTAACTGGGAACCTCTTTTGATGCTAGTCAGTTGTCAGGATGAGTATTACTGCAAAGGGCATTTGATTCTAAAGCATTATGTCAGGGTGAAAAATACTAAATAAATTACTTTTTCTCTCAACATGTGGGCGGGGTGGGTTCTACCTTGGCTCGGGTATGAGGTAGAATGAAACAGCATTTTTACTTAAGATAACTTTTATTGAAAGATTTGTACAATGGTTTCCTTACTAGATTGTTCTGGCTTGGAGAGCGGCAGCTGTGTCGTAGGCGAAGCCTTCTGCTGTGTGAGCGGCGGCGTCTGATTACGCCTGGCGCTGTATATCTCGTGTCGCTGCTTCGCCCAGTTGACTGGAACGCGCATCATGTGATGGCCCGTTTAAGTATTGAGAACGAAGTCGTGAATCTGATGGTGATACCTTGGATGTGGCGTCCCAGTGTTTCTGTTCTTTATGCGGCCGCGTGTGTCCGTGTTGTGCGTTGGCCAGCGGAGCGGTGCGACGAGGGAAGGCCAGTGTCCCGGACTCGAACAACAGACTCCAGCTTGCTAGTCCTCGGCTGTCAGATCTTCGTCACCAGCTCACAGGTGACTGCTGATGTGAGGCCGTCTCCTTCTCGTCCTCACGAGTCACATGGGTACATAAAAGTCAGTCTTCAAGTACCTTCTGACTTCTGTCTTCTGGCGGCGAGGCTGCTGCTTGCTATTCCATTACAGCGGCGGATTTGGTGCTTCTGTGTACGATGTAGTCTCTTCCTGCATGACGGTCATCAGCACCGACTGAACTGTACTGGAACTGAAGTCGAACCGAAACTGAACTGCAAACTACTGTCGGGCCCACTGCGTCTCATGTATTTATTTACTTCAGTTCACTTGAGGTGAACGACTTCACGGACATTGCCTCTTCTGTCACGTTGAAAAGCTTCTCGAAGAATCTTCGTAACGTCGGTCATTGGCTCTTGGAATGTAGGTGAGGGCCTTTGATCACATGTGACAATTGAGAAACACGTGTGCTGGTCGGGCGATGCCTTGACGGCTGAATCGACAGCGTCAGCTTATGTGGGGAGGGCGATGGCTTCTCCTGAACGTGCTGACTTCACGGTCATTGCCTCTTCTGCTCTGCCCACTGTTTGCCAGTGTGTAATTCTTCTAAATTAAACTAATTTTTTCATTTATTTTTTAATTTCTGCTTCACTTCACATTGATTTCACTAATTTATTTACCTATCTTAAGTACCACTCAACACCATGTTGACTGCTGTTCATAGGTGGTGAAGGATGGAATTTGCACGCCAGTATTGCAGCTGGAAGCCCACTGAGTAGCGACAGGTGGCCTTTTCAGACGACAGATGACCGTTAGCGTGTATAACGTGAAACGTCTCATAGCAAACACCCTGCAACAATCTTCGGAAAAATCGGGGCCGGAGGAGAGAACGTTGTGGTCTGGGGAACGTTTTCGTGGCATTCCTGGGTGATCTTGTCATTCTGGAAGGCGCAATGAACCAACTGAGGTATGCATCTACCCATGGGGACCATGTTCACCCCTACATGAAGTTAGTTGTTCCTCGGTATGAAGGCATCTACCAACAGGACAATGTAACATGACAAACGCTCCCAGTGTACATGCCTGATTCTGAGAGCATCACTATGAGTTTTCTGTACTCGTCCCGCCAACAAACTCCGCAGATCAGTTGGGATGTTCGCACCATGGATCACCAGCAGAGAAACCTATCGCAGCTGGCCACGTCGTTTTAGTCGACGTGGTTCCAAATCCCTGTGGGTACTTTCGAGTACGCTACTGACTCTCTTTCGCGCGCCTCGCAGCAGCCAACGCAGCAAAAAGTGGTAACATGGTTATTCCGTCTTTTGCTAAGTGATCTCATGAATGTGATTGGGCAGTGTATGTGCTGGTATCCAATATGTTGCCTGATTCTCCTATGGAAGCACTCAGTAAGAAAGGAAATTGGTGGTAAGGTTCTATGGGACCAAACTTCTGAGGTCATCGGTCCCTAAGCTTACGCACTACTTAATATAACTGAAACTAACTTACGCTAAGTGCAACACACACACCCATGCCCGAGGGAGGACTCGAACCTCCGACGGGGGCAGCCGCGCGTACCGTGACAAGGCGCCCTAGACCGTGCGGCTACCCCGCGCGACTACTCAGTAAGACATTTGAAAATACTGCGAGGCACTATGTCTCTTTCGCATCATCTGTCAATGATGTTGGATGAGCATCTTTGTAGCGTTTTGGTCTTTCCTAAACGACCATGTGAGGAAGTGCGCCGCCACTCTTAGGTCCTTCTCTATTTTGTGTATCAGTCCTACCCGGAAATGGTCCCAAAGTAATGGCACAATATCGGCCGATCGAGGGTTTTATAAGTTTCCCAGCCACACAGCCAGTAAACCACAGACCGTCATTTACCTTTCCAACAATTAGTTTTATTTGATTGTTTTAACTTCAGTCACACCATGCGCATACGAGTATTCCCAGCTGTTCAATACAAACGATAGTTTCCAGTGATTGGCAGTCGTATTGTGAGGTCTGGGTGAAATATGTGCAGAACGACAATTTTATACATTTTTTAATAACGATATGAACAATAAACAAGAAACATTTCTTTTAAAGTGAGGAGTGTGCTCACAGTCCGTCTCCAGCTTGACCAATCAACTATCTGTAAGATACGATTTTACAAAATGGCTCAAATGGTGTAAATGGCTGTGAGCACTATGGGACTTAACATCTGAGGTCATCAGTCCCCTAGAACTACTTAAACCTAACTAACCTAAGGACATCACACACATCCATCCCGGAGGCAGGATTCTAACCTGTGATCGTAGCGGTAGCGTGGTTCCAGACTGAAGCGCCTAGAACCGCTCGGCCACGACGGCTGGCTACGTTTTTACAAGTCGATAAACAATGACACAGATTTATTTCGTCATAACATTACGGAAATAAACACGATACAAATTTTACTTCAATGCGCATTAGTTACACTGAATTTAAACGTCGCCACATACCAGCTGAGTGCTTTACTACAATCCAAATACACAAGTAATGAAAAATGAACTGCAATATGAAATAGTAGCTTGAATATAAACGAAAAGAAATAGTAATTCAATGATTTGCCGTTAAAACAACAAAATGCACAACTATTTAGTATCACCGTAAGTTCAACTAATAGTTGAACTAACTGTGCCTAAAAACCTAGCTGCATCAATTATATTTGACAGTTACAGTATACAGTTGATTCAGAAATAAATTCCAGCATCCATATTGTTCACTCCGACGATGGAGGATACATTTGGTCAGCCGTTACAGTTGCATGTAATATTACTAACTGGACTGCGGTATAGGTCACACTGTTGACCGTGCAACTGGCACGACCAGATAACGGTGTACACAATGCAAGAGCTCAGGTAATCTGAAGAGAAATCTTAATTAGTGCTCACCAATAACCATTATAATTCTACGATTGGAATCTGGGCTGGGTTTATTATGTTTACTCTGAAAGGATAACAACGCTTAGCGATAGCAAACATTAGAAGACAACCGTCAGATTACAAAAGGCGAAGTTCGTTTAGCTTGTCGTGAATTACTATAACCTACAGTGTATATTATTAACTCACGTCAGTTAGGGAATTAAGTTTTGACAAATCGAAGGACCAGCAGCCCACCGTATTGCACAAACGCTTTGACAGTAATTTCCCGTAAACACAATCAAACTGAGCCCACTTGCGTAAAGAAGTGATACATTAGTCTTGGCCACTTGCACGCCGTTTTTATTGCACGTACAACAACATACGAAAAATACCAGTACCGGAGACTACTAACCACACAAACTGCACAAGGATTAACAGGAGGCAACGCCTGTGAACGCAGTATATGAATCTTTCAAAATAACGGTCCAATTAATCACGCATCTCAAACACCGTTATAGCAGCTACTGAGTGGGCCCGGCTAACACTTTAAATGTAGAAGAAACGTGCCCTTAATTTTACAGTTCCTGGCACGGACGTAGACTGTGTGCAAAATAACTCCCCTCCTGGAAATTTAGCTTTGACTGAATCCACCACGACGGTTGTTTCCACGTCCATCAATAGTAACCAGGAAGCCAACTGCAGTCCAACATAGTTCTACGTCCACGTCACCAGACCGTATACCGGGCCAAGTACAGTACATTTTTTTCTGTTACTGATCGGTAATTCACAACCCACATTCAAAGTGCATCCGTGTCCGGCCGTCCTGATTTAGGTTTTCCATGATTTTCCTAAATCGTTTCAGGCAAATGCCGGGATGGTTCCTTTGAAAGGGCACGGCCGATTTCCTTCCACATTCCTCCCTAATCCGAGCTTGTGCTCCGTACCTAATGGCCTCGTTGTCGACGGGACGTTAAACACTAATCTCCTCCTCCTCCACATTCAAAGTGTTTGCCAAACGATCTCGTTCTCGCCATCGACAGCTTCGCCCCGGACTCACGCCTTTTTATGACTGCCTGCGTGTGGCGCCTTCCACAAACCTCACAACGCCACAGATGTGTCAACAGTCGGTACAGGGTAATCAATCGATAATGTATCTCACCGCCAGTTTGTCCGCAACTTGCGACACTGATGTGTGACGACAGGCAGTCTCCCCACTAAGGCGTCCAGGCTCTGTAGGTCTTCCCTCCCTTTAATACATCACCCGCATTGCAATACGCTGAACTCGGCGACTTGATCCCCGAGATGGTATACGTGGACTGGTCACGGAAAGAGGGATCCCCGCGGGAGAATCGCAGCGGCGCTTGCGGCACAGGGTGTGCGGTGGCGCCTCGCGGCCCGGGCGCGTCCGTGCGAACCAATCGTACGTCACGCAGATATGACAGGCTGCAGAAACATTACATTCAAACAATCCTCCCCCTCGCAGGCGCTCGCGCGCACGATGATTTCATTTCCGGCCGGCTCCCCGGCGAGCTACCCCCAATTTCTTTCTTCCTCCAACCCCCCCCCCCCTCCCCCCGCCGTTCCTTCGACGCGGGGCATTTCCTCCTCTCGCTCCGACACCAAATTTCCTCCCTCGCCTCGTCTCGGCCTCGTCGGACGCCGCTCGCCGCCTCCCCCTCACGAAAACTCGCGCTCGCCTCCACCTTTTGCCTGCCAATAGCTCCAGACAGCAATCGCGGTCAAATAAAGGAAACAAGTGAAACGCGGCGGGCAGAGGCGCGCGGAGAAAATAAGAGCGGGAACTCCAGAGTGGCAGGCGTTCGCGTGACCTGGGAGGGGAGCGGAGAGCGGCGGCGATCGCTCACCCGCGGGGGCGGAGGTGGTGGCAGACACCCTCCACCAGTCCCACCCCACCCCCACCCCTGGTCGATAGAGAGTTTTCAGCCGCGCGGCTGCCGCCGATTGACCTGCTGCCATAGCCCACCGCCCCAGCGATGTGCCTCCGCTGCCTTCCTACGTGGAAGTACGAGTGAAGAGTGGAGATGGAGAACATTCTCAGTGCCATATCTGACATTAGTCATTGTCATCATCATCATCATCATCGGTGTTCTGCCCTACGACAGGTCTTCACATGTATCTCTGCATGTAGTTGGTTGGTTGGTTTTGGGGGATGAGACCAAACAGCGAGGTCATCGGTCTCATCGGATTAGGGAAGGAAGTCGGCCGTGCCCTTTCAGAGGAACCATCGCGGCATTTGCCTGGAGCGATTTAGGGAAATCACGGAAAACCTAAATCAGGATGGCCGGACGCTGGATTGAACCGTCGTCCTCCCGAATGCGAGTCCAGTGTGCTAACCACTCAGCCACCTCGCTCGGTACATGCATGTAGTCGTGTCACTTGCTACCATCTTCGTTTTCTCATAATTATTTGCTGTCCTTTTATTATCCTCCATGTGGTACCTTCTGCGTCCTCCTTTTCCTCTTCCATTCGCAGTTCCTTCCATAGCATCCATCAGTAAACAATCTATTCACATCCATCGTACAAGAAAATTGTGTATCTTCTGCCCGATTAATTTTAAAATTTCCCCATTCTTCTCAACATACCCTCATTTCTCGCTTTCTATACACATTTTCTCCCTTCCATCCTCCTCCATATCCACATCTCAAATGCTTTTATATTCTTTCCTTCTCTTTCCTGAGTGTCGACGTCTTAGCTCTGTATAGCGAAACGCAGCATAATGAAGTACCTCGCCAGTCTCTTTCTCAGGTCGCTGTACATGCACCCACACAGAAACCTCCTCTTCTTATTAAATGCCTCGTTGACAACTGCTATACGTGTTTTCACTTCCTTATTACTTCTCATGTCGTCCGTAATAATGCCTCCTAGTTTTTGAAAGCACTGACTTTTTCTATATCTTCCTGTCCTGATAGTTGTTCTTACCTTCTTTGCACTTATCACCATACATTTTGTCTTTTTCTTATTAATTCTTATTCCGAATTCCCCATGCGTCTTAATTTTTTTAACATTCCAGTCATAGTCCTGTCACACTCTACCAACAACACTGTATCATCAAATGGTTCAAATGGCTTTGAGCACTATGGCACTTAACATCTGAGGTCGTCAGTCCCCTAGAACTTAGAACTACTTAAATCTGACTAACCTAAAGACATCACACACATCCATGCCCGAAGCAGGATTCGAACTTGAGACCGTAGCAGTCGCACGGTTCCGGACTGAAGCGCCTAGAACCGCTCGGCCACACCGGCCGGCACTGTATCATCCGTAAATCGAATACATTCTATCTTCCTATCAACAATTCGCACTCTTCTATTTTTTTTTTCAAACCTTTCTGAATAATATGCTCCAAACACATGTTAAACAGTATTGGGGAGAGACTGAACCCTTGTCCCACTTCCCTTCCAATTGTGCTTTGCTCTGTCATCTCTTTCCCTATCGGTGCTTGTCTCATTCTTCCTTAGAATGTCCATTAACTTAGTCCACTGTGCTCTATCAAAGGCTTTCTCAAAGCCAATAAAAACAACATAAACTTCATTTCCTCCTTCAGTGTATCTGTCAGCTACAATTCACAGCAGTCCAATTGCATCTCTTGTACCTTTCCCTCTTCTGAGTCCAAACTGTCTCTCGGCAACATTTTTTCGAGTCTTCCGTGAAGTCTTCTATTCGTCACCCTCAATAAAACATTTGCTGCACAAGTAATCAGACTAACTTCCCAAACCCTTACTTTTCTTGGAATTCCTTTTCCTCTCAGTCGGTATCATTACTGCCTCGAGAAAGTCATCTTTTTCATGTATGTTATTACACAGGCATGTTAACTGTTTCACACAACTACTCCCAAGGCTCTTAAACAATTCTGCTGGTAATCCATCTGTTCCACTTGGTTTATGGTTCTTCATCTCACTGAAAGCCTTTTCCAATACTCCTTTCATGATGCAGCATACTTTGTCTTCTTCTATAACTCTCGTCTCCTCCTCTGATTCAGTATCGTTTGGTTTTCTGGTCAGCCTCATGTAGGCACACTACACATTCTTGCCACCTTCCCAACACGTCCTCCGCTTTATGAATCATAGTACTATGACTTCTTTCCATTCCCATACTTGTCCTGCTTTTCTTTGCTTTAAATACTGATCAGGTGTATGAAAAACAGTATGTCTCTTGTAGCACCAGGTGGTTATAATTAAAGTGCAGCTACTCACAGAGGTCTAGGTTGGGCTGCAATTATCGTATGGCAACGAATGCATTACCGCATTAGAATTTTCTAATGCTGTAATGCGGAACCGATATCGCTGGAAAAAATTACTTCCAGTTTTGACCACCAGGTGAAAACCTGGCGTCGTGAGCGCAAAGAAGTATAGAAATGTTTCCATGTGTAACGGATTAGGAACAGGACGTTGGCAGAAAAGCTCGGACACGGGAGAAATACATGATGTTGATTTTGTTAGAAACCGCCGATTACACAGTTCGTTCAGTATGAGCACCTAAGACGTCAACGAGATGCTGCATCCATAAAAAGAGTTTATCAACAGCAGTTCGCAGCAGTTCCAGTGGAATATGAGTGACGTGTCCCTGCATACTACCTTACAGATCAGTTAGAGGCTGACCGTGCATCATAAACGCGTTCTTTTAGATATACCCAGAGCCCAAAGTAACATGGGTTCAGATCAGGTCATCTTGCACTCCATGAATCTGGAGAACATTTGGAGATAACACGTTCTTGGAAGGTCGCATTAAGCAGATCTTTCACCATCCGGGTGGCTGAGTACTGCCCCATCCAGCATCAAACCAGTGGTTTTCACACAGCTGCGCTCTTTCAAAAGCAGGAATCACATGCTGTACAAGGAGGCCTCGATAACGTGCAGTCGTCAGGGTACACCTGACTGGCTCTCTGTGGGTGTATTATCTTCAAAGTGAACGGCCTGAGAATAAAAGTGTTTATGCATCCACACCACACAGTCACATACGGGGAATGCAATTGTTGTGTCTAGACAAGACAGCCTAGACACAATGAGAGGAAGCCGAAAGGCACGCGCTTAAACTCACGCAGGCTGGCGTGAGGTCTGAAACAGGATACGTAATGAATGCTATAAAGAAAAGTACGTAGCTTCTGGAATACTTAACTTTAATCCACATTTGTAGAACATCGCTCTTGATGATACATTAATAGAATCTCAATATCAATTGAATATGGCGCCTCGCTAGGTCGTAGCAAATGTAGCTGAAGGCTATGCTAACTATGGTCTCGGCAATGAGAGCGTATTTGTCAGTGAACCGTTCCTTGCAAAGTCGGCTGTACAACTGGGGCGAGTGCTAGTACGTCTCTCTAGACCTGCCGTGTGGTGGCGCTCGGTCTGCGATCACTGACAGTGGCGACACGCGGGTCCGACGTATACTACCGGACCGCGGCCGATTTAAAGGCTACCACCTAGCAAGTGTGGTGTCTGGCGGTGACACCACAGCAATGACTCTTCGTACACAACACGCGATTTAACACTGCCACAAATTCGGCAGTTCTGTGTATTCACTGTACCCTTTACTGTAAAATGTGCCTCGTTACTCCATAGAATATTGCCTGGTCATACACTCCTGGAAATGGAAAAAAGAACACATTGACACCGGTGTGTCAGACCCACCATACTTGCTCCGGACACTGCGAGAGGGCTGTACAAGCAATGATCACACGCACGGCACAGCGGACGCACCAGGAACCCCGGTGTTGGCCGTCGAATGACGCTAGCTGCGCAGCATTTGTGCACCGCCGCCGTCAGTGTCAGCCAGTTTGCCGTGGCATACGGAGCTCCATCGCAGTCTTTAACACTGGTAGCATGCCGCGACAGCGTGGACGTGAACCGTATGTGCAGTTGACGGACTTTGAGCGAGGGCGTATAGTGGGCATGCTGGAGGCCGGGTGGACGTACCGCCGAATTGCTCAACACGTGGGGCGTGAGGTCTCCACAGTACATCGATGTTGTCGCCAGTGGTCGGCGGAAGGTGCACGTGCCCGTTGACCTGGGACCGGACCGCAGCGACGCACGGATGCACGCCAAGACCGTAGGATCCTACGCAGTGCCGTAGGGGACCGCACCGCCACTTCCCAGCACAAATTAGGGACACTGTTGCTCCTGGGGTATCGGCGAGGACCATTCGCAACCGTCTCCATGAAGCTGGGCTACGGTCCCGCACACCGTTAGGCCGTCTTCCGCTCACGCCCCAACATCGTGCAGCCCGCCTCCAGTGGTGTCGCGACAGGCGTGAATGGAGGGACGAATGGAGACGTGTCGTCTTCAGCGATGAGAGTCGCTTCTGCCTTGGTGCCAATGATGGTCGTATGCGTGTTTGGCGCCGTGCAGGTGAGCGCCACAATCAGGACTGCATACGACCGAGGCACACAGGGCCAACACCCGGCATCATGGTGTGGGGAGCGATCTCCTACACTGGCCGTACACCACTGGTGATCGTCGAGGGGACACTGAATAGTGCACGGTACATCCAAACCGTCATCGAACCCATCGTTCTACCATTCCTAGACCGGCAAGGGAACTTGCTGTTCCAACAGGACAATGCACGTCCGCATGTATCCCGTGCCACCCAACGTGCTCTAGACGGTGTAAGTCAACTACCCTGGCCAGCAAGATCTCCGGATCTGTCCCCCATTGAGCATGTTTGGGACTGGATGAAGCGTCGTCTCACGCGGTCTGCACGTCCAGCACGAACGCTGGTCCAACCGAGGCGCCAGGTGGAAATGGCATGGCAAGCCGTTCCACAGGACTACATCCAGCATCTCTACGATCGTCTCCATGGGAGAATAGCAGCCTGCATTGCTGCGAAAGGTGGATATACACTGTACTAGTGCCGACATTGTGCATGCTCTGTTGCCTGTGTCTATGTGCCTGTGGTTCTGTCAGTGTGATCATGTGATGTATCTGACCCCAGGAATGTGTCAATAAAGTTTCCCCTTCCTGGGACAATGAATTCACGGTGTTCTTATTTCAATTTCCAGGAGTGTATGTCATCAACTTCGATCCGTGCAGAAAACCGAAGAGCAAATTCAGAACATTGCTGCGGATCATGAAGTTTCTGTTGCTGCACCATCTGGACCTTTTACGGGTACCAGACGGCAAACGTTTCCGTATCGTAGGTTCACTAACATCGGAGGGGTACCTGTGGAGAAGTTAGAATAACTCACGGTTCTTGAATAGGAACAGCAGCATTTTCAATAGTTGCAGGAGCTACAGTCTGAATGACTGATCGATCTTGCCTTGTAACATTAGCCAGCACTGTCTTGCTACACTACTGGCCATTAAAATTGCTACACCAAGAAGAAATGCTGATGATAAACGGGTATTCATTGGACAAATATATTATACTACAACTGACATGTGATTACATTTTCACGCAATTTAGGTGCATAGATCCTGAGAAATCAGTACCCAGAACAACCACCTCTGGCCGTAATAACGGCCTTGATACGCCTGGGCATTGAGGCTTGTACAGGTACAGCTGCCCATGAAGCTTCAACACGATACCACAGTCCATCAAGAGTAGTGACTGACGTATTGTGACGAGCCAGTTGCTCGGCCACTATTGACCAGACGTTTTCAGTTGGTGAGAGATCTGGAGAATGTGCTGGCCAGGGCAGCAGTCGAGCATTTTCTGTATCCAGAAAGGCCCGTACAGGACCTGCAACATGCGAACGTGCATTATCCTGCTGAAATGTAGGGTTTCGCAGTGATCGAATGAAGGGTAGAGCCACGGGTGGTAACACGTCTGAAATGTAACGTCCGCTGTTCAATGTGCCGTCAATGCGAACAAGAGGTGACCGAGATGTGTAACCAATGACACCCAATACCATCACGCCGGGTGATAAGTCAGTATGGCGATGACGACTACACGCTTCCAATGTGCGTTCACCGCGATGTCGCCAAACATGGATGCGACCATCATGATGCTGTAAATAGGACCTGGATTCATCCGAAAAAATGACGTTTTGCCATTCGTGCACCCAGGTTCGTCGTTGAGTGCACCATCGCAGGCGCTCCTGTCTGTGATGCAGCGTCAAGGGTAACCGCAGCCATGGTCTCCGAGCTGATAGTCCATGCTGCTGCAAACGTCGTCGAACTGTTCGTGCAGATGGTTGTTGTCTTACAAACGTCCCCTTCTGCTGACTCGGGGATCGAAACGTGGCTGCACGATACGTTACAGCCATGCGGATAAGATGCCTGTCATCTCGACTGCTAGTGATACGAGGCCGTTGGGACCCAGCACGGCGTTCCGTATTAACCTCCTGAACCCACCGATTCCATATTGTGCTAACAGTCAGTGGATCTCGACCAACGCGATCAGCAATGTCGCGATACGATAAATCGCAATCGCGATAGGCTACAATCCGACCTTTGTCAAAGTCGGAAACGTGATGGTACGCATTTTTCCTCCTTACACGAGGCATCACAACAATGTTTCCCCAGGCAACGCCGGTCAGCTGCTGCTTGTGAATGAGAAATCGGTTGGAAACTATCCTCATGTCAGCACGTTGTAGGTGTCGCCACCGGCGCCAACTTTGTGTGAATGCTCTGAAAAGCTAATCATTTGCATATCCAGCATCTTCTTCATGTCGGTTAAATTTCGCGTCTGTAGCACGTCATCTTAGTGGTGTAGCAATTTTAACGGCCAGTAGTGTATGTTGATACTGCGACAGTGAGAAATCAAGGACATTAAATATTCAGTGGGTAAAATAGTCACCTACACGGATCCTCGAAAAGGAGAAACAAAAATGGTGTTCTGCTAGTAAGAGCGTGGATGAGGCATTCACAGCATAGTTTAGCGTTTGGAGCTACACAAAACCAGTCTTCGGACTGCAGATCAAAACAACAACCCATAGGCTCACTGAACGATTCAACAGGGACATTCTTATAAACTTCCTTGAATTTCAACTTATGATGCCACCCTTCGTTAGGCCACTCTCTCAAGCTGACCTGTGTTTTGGTGCTATCTAGTTTGAGAAAAAATGGTTCAAATGGCTCTGAGCACTATGAGACTTAACTTCTGAGGTTATCAGTCCCCTAGAAGTTAGAATTACTTAAACCTAACTAACCTAAGAACATCACACACATCCATGCCCGAGTCAGGGTTCGAACCTGCGACCGTATCGGTCTCGCGGCTCCATACTGTAGCGCCTCGAACCGCACGGCAACGCCGGCCGGCCTGTACTGTGGTACAATAAAATTAATATCATGCCAAAATGCTTATCAGTGACATTAGGCACTACTACTTGTACGAAATGAGGACTGCTAAGCAGAAGAGACTAAATGTTATAAATAAGCCATTATACCATATAACCGAGAGAGGTGTTGCAGTGTCTAGCACATTGGACCCGCATTCGGGAGGACGACGGTTCAATCCAGCTTCCTGCCATCGTGATTTAGGTTTTCCGTGATTTCCCTAAATCGCTCCAGGCAAATCTCGGGATGGTCCCTTTGAAAGGACACGGCCGATTTCCTTCGCCGTCTTTCCCTAATCCGATGAGACCGATGACCTCGCACTCTGGTCTCCTTCCCCAAAAACAACCAAACAACATACCGTTTATACCGAGTATTTATATTGAAATTAAATTTTCTTTTGGTACTGTTAATCAATAAGACTTCATAATATCAGTAGTAGATGCAATTCTCGTTAGTACGTACACGCCCAGCTGCGAGTTAACAGGCTTGGAATGTATTTTGTCTGCTGAGCTGAGCGAGCGAGCGAGTTAAGGCCTACCTTCGTGAAGTACGCGCCGCGGCCTGTCTTTCTCGTGGGCCTCGCGAACATTCTTCATGTGACCAATTAGTTCACTGTATAGTATAAAAACTTTACATTAAACGTTATTTCACATTCACACCTTCCGCCACCCTCGTAACTAAACACAGTTATAACAGTAATTAGTTAACATAAGAAAATTAAGCAAAGAAAACCGGAAATAAAACTGACGACATTTTGACTGCAGCCCAAACAGTGCCCGTCAGCTACTGACCTCTGATCATGTCGTGTAGAACCTGCATACTCTCGAGATATCTGACGCCATGTATTTTGCACGCGACTCATACTGCACGTCTGGTCACTGCTGTAATGTCCCATCTGAACAGTCATGATGCTAGGCGCTACGCCTCTTACTGGCCGAAGAGAAGTTATACATGAGGACGAAGCATGTCCTTACTTTCCGTTGCGCCTCCAGAGTTCCCTCACTCACTAACAGCTGTGGTCTGAAGCCATACCCGATGGCTCCTCGTACCATGATCATAATCACCGCTTTGCCCTTCCAAAACATTGGAAGAATATTGGTCATCCAGTGTAGCGCAGAACAGCGATTCACCACTGATCACACTACGACGCCATTCGTCAGCAGGCCACACTTCCACGTCACGGCAGCAATCCAAACTCAGACGTTTGATTTCTGGTGATAACAGCAGCCTACGCACGGGACGACAATTCTCTAATCTGTGACCAGTGGTGTTTGATGACACAGAACGTTACAGGGAGCTCATTGCACGTTCTTAGGTGGCAGTCGCAGACGTTGAGGGGTAGCGATGTGCTCACTGCACCGTACGGCGTTGCTCCCTTGTGGTGGTCAGAATGGACGACCGTAACCTTGGCGACGGAAGTGCTCACAAACACGTTTCCATGCAGTCTAACATCAGGCCACTGTCACAACTGAACAGCCCACAAATCGAGATACTGCATGAATCGGATAGCCAGCAACTTGGACATCCACAATGAGGCCAGTTTTAAACTCTGTCAGGTGCTGATAACGGTGTCTCACTCTAGTACATGACATTTCCGAGACCTTCGCAATGATCCTTCGACATCTCAAACGGTTCGCGGCCCTGATATACCCTACCAGCCCTCATAAAAACATTAATCCTGAACAGACCAAGGTTATTATAAATGACTGTGGCGATTTCTTAAATTCACTATAGCTACATAAATTGACACATTGTCACAAAACTCAGGAATCATATATAAAAACTTTAGAAGTTTTGTACTGTTGCAACCGCACTTGTCGAGGCGGCGCAGTGGTTAGGACTCCGGACTCGCATTGTGGAGGACGACGGTTCAAACCCGCGTACGGTCATTCTGATTTAGGTTTTCCGGGATTTCCGTAAATCGCTTCGGGCAAATGCCAGAATGGTTGCTGTGAAAGGGCAGGGCTGACTTCCTTTCCCATCCAACCGCATTTCAGTATTCTGCCAGGAGAGTGCAGCAGCGAGCAGTTAGACAAGACGTCAACTGGCGTCGAGAAAGCGTATTTCGTGCTTGAAATGCATTCACATCAGTCTGCCGTAACAGTGCAATGACTCTTCAGAACGAAGTTTAGCAAATATTTCCCAACTGTCAGCTCCATTCGGTGATGGTATGGGCAGTTTAAAGCTTCAGGTTGCCTCTACAAGTGGAAGTCAACGGGTTGGTCTTCAGTGAAGGAACAAACGGTTGTCCGCGTGCGGGTAAGTTTCGTACGTAGCCCACAGAAGTCCATGAACAGAAAATGCAAAGTTGAACATACCACATTTGACCATTTGGAAGATCTTAGGGAAACGATTGAAACTGTAGCCTTACCGACTGAAATTGCTACAAGTCCTGACTCCCGATAACAAATCAGACTCAGTTTTTGGCACATTTGTAACAGCTTATGGAAGAGTATGGGTTTTGTGAGAAACTCATCTTCAGAGACGAAGCTACATTTTTGTGAAGGGCACAGTGAACAAGCACAATATGCGAATCTCGGAGACAGAGAATAGCCACGCTATCGTGCAGCACATTCGAGATTCAGCGAGAGTTAATGTGACCTGCGAAGGCTCAAGATTTAAAGCTAACAGTTCCTTTTTTTCTACGAAAAGAATATTACATCACTCTTGTAGGTGGACATGAAGGGAAATTAGTTCAAGCCACAACTGGAAACCTACGAGTATAGTGTGGACTTGATCCACCAACAGGTTCGTACTCCACCGCACTTCCATCATCATATTCGTGATTTTTTAGATAGGAAATTGAAAACCCGATGGATCAGCAATGGTGAGGTTGGTGATCAACAATTCGGTTCATGTCTCCAAGATCCCCCGACTTAATGCCAAATGATTTTTCTTTTTTTTTTTTTTTTTTTTTTGCTGTTATGTGAATGATTCTGTGTTTACGCCTCCTCTACCAAGAAACCTGTCAGAACTGCGAGCTCGCATCAACAGTGATTTTGAACAAATCAGTACGGACATGGTGCACCGAATGTGGAAACGAACTTGATTATCTACCTGATGTCTGGAGAATTAGTAGGGGGTATACATATGGAGCACTTGTAATATGTGAAAAAAATCTTTTTGAGATTTTCAGTGTGTGTATAAAGCCCTGTGACAATATGTCAATTAACATAGCTACAAAAGATCTGTGAAATAGTCTCAATTGTTTATAATGAGATTGTTCTAATGCACTGTGGTGAGCGTTCTACTTGTCACAGATAACTGCAACTCTGATCGTTCCCATAACTACAGATGATGCGTACGTGTAAAAAGTTACAATGACATGCGACAACGTATTCTGGGTCCTGCATATTTTTTGTCAGGTATTGTATATGTGTTGCACAGCATGAACGACAAACGACAGTGAAAGGCTGAATAAAATAGTCATATTTCACGTTATAAAGATTGCATTCAAAGTAGACGTCGCCACTTTGAACATCTGCTACGAGTTTAGTTTTGTAGCAATAAGGTATAATTTATTTATGTCAACAATAAAAATATTCATTTACAACCTTCGTTTCCGGATCTCAAAGTGCCTGGTTCGTTTAATTTTGAGCTACATAGGTTCGGGCCGGCATATACGATAAATGATCAAAAAATACGGTGAATGAATTTCTGTAGCAGCAATTGCAGACACTAAAACTATCTGATATAATTTTTCCGATAGCCTCATCCGTTGAGACAATCAGCGTGAAACTGGAATTTGTTCTGACTTGTCAGTCACCGTCGAGAGATGCTAAAGTAAGGTTGTGTTTACAGTGCCTGTTCGCAACTTACAATTCGAACAATGTATGAATATTCTGTAGTGATTCGAGTTGCTAAAATGTGCCAAAGAAACTCTTGAAACGTTGAAATTCTCGTATAGTGATAATGGTGTAACTCTGAAGATTGTTTACAAGTGGTATGCGCGATTCAGAAGCGGGAATGAGTCTGTAGAAGACGAGCAACGTTCGGGACACCCATTAATCCTCACATTCAGAAAACAAGTACAAAAACTCGCAAAAATTGTTTGTTCGAGCAGACGACTAGCTATTTGACGACTTGCCAAAAAACCTGGCATCTCGCGAGTCCGTTCAAAGCATTTTAACTGACAACTTGGAAATAAGATGAGTGAGTGTAAATTTGTTCGCAGAATTTTGAACGATAAAGAGAAGGAAAACCGCGTGTCAGTTTGCAAGGAGTTGAAGGATCGTCGTCGTTCGGATTCGGACTTCATGTCCAAAATTGAAACTGTGGATGGAAATTGGGTCTATGGGTATGACCCTGAGACGAAAATCCAAAGTTCCCAGTGGAAAGTCAGTGAATCTCCTCGCCCAAAAAATGCACATCAGCCATCAGGGCCAGTGGTTCCCTTCTTCATCAAGACAACACGCCGTGCCAACGCTCTCTTTCGATTCGCGAGTTTTTATCCGCAAACGGTGTTCCTGTTTGTCCACATCCGCCTTATTCACCTGGTTTAGAACCAACCGATTTCTGGTTCTTCTCGAAAATTAAAACCGTGCTTAACGGGAAACGTTTTGATACCATTTGTGACACTGAGAGGCCCACGACAGTGCAGCTGAACGCCTTCCAACAGAAGCCTTCCAGAAATACTTCCAGTTCCAGAAATGCTTCTAGTCATGGATTCAACACGAGATACACCGAGGTGACAAAATTCATGCGACAGCGATATACACACTTACAGATGATGGTAGTATCGCTTACACAAGGTATAAAAAGTGCAGTGCACTGGCGGAGATTTCATTTGTTCTCAAGTGATTCATGTGGAAGGGTTTCCGACTTGATTATGGCCGCAAAGCAGGGATTGACAGACTTTGGACGTGGAATTTTAGTAGGAGCTAGACTCATGGGACATTCCATTTCGTAAATCGTTACGGAGTCCAATATTCCGCAACCCACAGTGTCAACAGCGTGCCGAGAAAACCATATTTCAGATATTACCTCTCACCAACGCAGTGGTCGACGGCCTTCACTTAACTACCGAGAGCAGCTGTGTTTACGTAGAGTTGTCAGCGCTAATAGACTAGCAATACTTCGTGCAATAACCGGAGAAATCAATGTGGGTCGTATGACGAACTTACCCTTTAGGACGGTGCGGCGAAATGTGGCGTTAATGGGCTGTGGCAGCAGACGACCGATTCGAGTGCCTTTGCTAACAGCACGACACCGCTTGCAGCGCCTTTCCTGGGTTTGTAACTATATCGGTTGGATCCTAGACGACCGGAAAACCGTGGCCTGGACAGTTAAGTCCCGATCTCAGTTGATAAGAGCTGATGGCAGGGTTAGAATGTGGTGCAGACCCTACGAAGGGATGGATCTAAATGTTACCAAGGCACTATCCAGATATATATATATATATATATATATATATATATATATATATATATATATATATATATATAAGGGTCACCGGCCATTTGACCATCTTCTACTGTGCGGATGCACAAACAGCGCCCGAACTCTTACGGGAATCGGCAAAAAGCCTCGAGTAATGAGTATAATGGGCAATGGTACTGTGGATATAGTGCGGGACAATAAGTTGGGAATGTCGGTCTCACGGGAGTCGTGCCAGATATAAGTCCCTGCAGTCGCACTACCCTCTCTGTCCTCGGTGGCTCAGATGGATACAGCGTCTGCCATGTAAGCAGGAGATCCCAGGTTCGAGTCTCCGTCGGGGCACAAATTTTCAACTGTCCCCGTTCACTTATATCAACGCCTGTATGCAGCTACGGGTATTCATTTCCTTGTAACTACCCGAATTGTTGGCGGCTCCACAATGGTGTGAGCTGTGTTTATATGGAATGGAATGGGTCCTCTGGTCGAATTAAACCGATCACTGACCGGATGTGGTTATGTTCGGCTACTTGGAGACCATTTTCAGCCATTCATTGACTTCATGTGCCCAAAAAACGGTGGAATTTTCATTGATTACAATGTTACATGTCAATGGGCCACTTTTGTTCGCGTCTGGTTTGAAGAACATTCTGGACAGTTGGAGCGAATGGCTTGACCATCTACATCGAGCTACATGAATCCGATCGAACACTTGTAGGATATAATCGATAGGTCAGTTCGTGCACGAACTCTGGCACTGGCAATGCGTTCGCAGCTATTGACGACTATAGAAGCAGCATGGCTCAGTAGCTGTGCAGGAGACTGCCAACGATTTGTTGAGTCCGTGTCACGTCGAGTTGCAGCTAGGTCCGACACGATATTAGATCCCCCGACTTTTGTCACCTCAGTCTAAGAGCATGGCTAGCCAAAGACGTTTCATTGAAAGAGGTTAAATCAAATTCCACGTAAGCTTATTATTTTGTTTCTAATAAAGTTATTCACCGTTTGTCTTGATAACACCTCGTACGTCGACAGAAATGTAGAGTGTGTGGATCGCGTATCCTCTCACTGGACACTGTAGCTGTCAACCAGCAACAGGTAGGCAGCGGACAGAGGCGGTCTGTGAGAGTTTACAGTGCGGCAGCGAGAGCAATGCGACGTCTCGGGTATTTCTTTCCACCGCGGCCCCCTCCGCATCCGCCTCCTTCACGGTTTCGGTTCCGCCGTGTTGGGGGCGGAGGAGGAAATTGGTGAATTATACATGGCGCCTGAGCACTGATTAGAAAAGTTTGGCCTCCACTGCCGCCCCAGGACCCTTCCTGCCCCCGCGCCCGCCACGCAACAGCGACCGTCTTCTTCGTCTTCTTTACTTTTTCCAAAAGACGCGTGTTTGATTCCCTAAGTGGGTCTCTTGGTGGGGATACTTCTTCTCGCCTCCCCCCCTGTTTCCTCACTGGAGCGGAACAGTAAATTTCTTTTAGGTAATGAAACAATACCTAAGGGTGCAAGCCGGCTGAGGAATTGTGAAATAAGCGTGCTGTGGCAGCTGCTGCTTGTTTAAATACCAGTACAAGGACAGATCGGTTAAGCTTCTGATTAACGGTTGGTAATTCGTGCACCGCAGCCTTTTCAGGAGTCGCTAACCTATCATTAATGTGGTGCCGATAGGCCGCTAGTAGCCAGTGCAGGCTTGCTTACGGAACTGCATCGACAGGGCTTACTAGTCGGTATACTAAGATGGTATGTGTTCTTTCGGACATGTCTTGTTATATCCACGTGACCATGCAGCTCGTTAGAATCAAATTACAATGAAATGAACACCCTTAGCTGCTTACAGGCGTTGACATACGTCAACGGGGACAGATGAAAATGTGTGCCCCGACCGGGACTCGAACCCGGGATCTCCTGCTTACATGGCAGACGCTCTTTTTCCATCTGAGCAACCGAGGACACAGAGGATAGCGCGACTGCGGGGATTAATCTCTGGCACGCCTCCCGCGAAACCCGCATTCTCAACGTATTGTCCCGCACTACATTCGTAGTGTCCCCGCCCATTATACTCATATTCGCGGCACGTTGCCGATTCCCGTAAGAGTTCGGGCGCTGTTTGTGCATTCGTACAGAAGAAGAAGATGGTCAAGTGGCCGGTGAGCGGTAACTATATATATATACTAAGATGGTATCTCTTCTTTCGAACATGTCCGATAGAACAGATACCATCGGTGACCCTGCAGCTCGTTTGAATGAAATTACAATGAAATGAACACGGTTCACCAGCCACTTGACCATCTTCTTCTTCTGTGTGAATGCACAAACAGTGCCCGAACTCTTACGGGAATCGGCAACGTGCCGCGAGTATGAGTATAATGGGCGGGGGACTACGAATGCAGTGCGGGACAATACGTTGAGAATGTGGGTTTCGCGGGAGGCGTGCCAGAGATAAATCCCTGCAGTCGCACTATCCTCTGTGTCCTCGATGGCTCAGATGGATAGAGCGTCTGCCATGTAAGCAGGAGATCCCGGTTTCGAGTCTCCGTCTGGGCACACATTTTCATCTGTCCCCGTTGACGTATGTCAACGCCTGTAAGCAGCTACGGGTGTTCATTTCATTGTAATTACGAGTCAGTGGTTGGAGATGCGATATGAACTGCGGACTATGGTCGTAAGGGAATAAATACATAATAACACGCATCTACTCTACAAAGACGTAAAGCGTATCACCCCAGAAAAGATGTTGCTGAAGTTGAACCCCCACCTCTCCCCTTGTTGTTTCGGAACCATAACGTGCAAGCAAACTACATATTATTCATCTGTCGTTGTTCATTCTTCTATACAAAGGTTTCTGTTTTTAGAAACGCTTCGAATGCTCTGCCTTTCCTCTCTGTCTCGTATTAACATTTTAGTATCTACATATCTTCTACACTCAGAATCTACAACAATCTATTCCACATAGTGATTCTGCTGCCCCTACCGGTCGTTATAAACAACCCACAGCGGCTATAAAAAACATGTCTGAGACTTTTATTTATCTGTTAGTTCTACAGAAAAAAATTAATAGGACCTTATTGTGGGAAATATAATGTAGTTAAATTTTGAACTGGGACACGTTTTCACTGGAAACCATGTTTTTCGAGTTATTCAAGAAAAACGCGCTTGCATGTCACTTTTAATACATTTTGTACAATAATTCGAAAACCACAGCCTACACAGAAAATGTACCCCAGTATAAAATTTAACTACATTAAATTTCCTGCATAACGGTCCTGTTGATTTTTTTCTGTGAGACTAATATCTTGCGCATAGCGAGAAAGAGGATACAAAAATATTGTGGATAGTGTTTGACGGCGTTGCAGGGTGCGTAAAACCTATGGTTAGCTGCAGCTTCATCACCCTGGTGTACATCATCCACATCTTTCACTTTTCCTAAAAGTGTTTTTATTCCTTCAGCTGTTCCTCCTAGTGGGGTAGACAAACATGTCGCCTCTTTCAGCAGGGGATTTCCATAGCCTTTTTTCTTCGCCTATACATTTCGTATTTGACAGTCTTCTACAGCAATGCACTATATAGCTCTTTCTTTCTTCTTCTCTGGTTTGGCCAACGCCCACAGCACACTTCAACCTTTCACGAACTTGCTCCCAGTCCTATGTTAAAATTTTGTAATTTTAAACTGAAGTACAGTACCTCAGAGAGTGATCATGATGTTTAACCTACGTTCTCAACACATAAAACAACCTAGACATTTACTTCGTTCCCTAGCTATTTTTTAACCTAGACACTTTCTGGGATGACACTGTGCTATATACGCCTGGCCAGATGATGGCAGGCCGAGAATCTTAATTGTTCAAGTGTACGTGAGGAGGGATACTTCTTTTGTGGGGATAGAAAACTGTACACTCACCTAGAAATAGAAAAGTGCTAAATAAATAATTTCTTACCTGTGAAAAGACACGAACTGACAAAAGCACAAAATTCAATGAACTAAGATAGCAGTCGTATCTGTGATGCAACAAAATGAAAGAAAATACAATGTTCATTGTTAAGACTAATTGTTTAAAAACTGTAATTCTATTAACACTTACGTCTGTTCGAGTCCTCGAAAGAATAAGACGCAAACTTGTACGCTAATATTTTATTACGTGGATGGAAAGGTCTGTGATGTAATAATTTCTAATTGTTATCTCAGAATCTAACTATTGTTCGTTAATATAAAATAAATGGTTTTATTAATATTAACGTGTGTGTACAGCACCTTTCCTTCGAGTTTTTGCACGTTCAGTGTAGCAGGTGTATGTTAATTCTTGGCAGCCATTGCTGCAACATTCTCTAAATTCACCTGAAACTGGGCTCGACGCTCACATATACGCTATAAACTTGCTTCATTAATCAAGAGAAGTAAAATGTGCAAGCAATACAAGCACGTATGGTTACGACTTTAAATTATTCCAGGTACACCAGGACGCAGCCAGCCGCGTAGGTTAAACAACGACGCAGCTCATTTTCTTTTACTCTTTTAAAGCCACTGATAAATGTTTTCTAGGTCACCAGCAGCCGTACACGGGGAAAGCACATTTACTCTGATAATAAGATGGCTCATGTTCTCCTATTTAAGCTGCTGTTTAAGAGAATAGTCGTCGTCACACTCTCGTAAAGTTAGCCACATATTTAAGTAAATAATAATTATTGTGTGACGTTCATTCTCTTAATAGTTTGTATAATCCAACCTATGTGAACTTCGTATGAAGCTTAAAGAACTTTCAAGACAAAGATTTAAATAATAACAATAACCATTCTTCTTTTATATTATTCATCAAATTTAGAGAAATTAGAGTGCAACATTTTTTCCCCTTTGTTCATCACAAACATTTATAATAAGTTAGGATTTATTACAGTGCCGCCCAACATGAAACTCTAGAATCATAGTATTTGAGTATACAATAATTAACATTTTACAATATATGTAGATAAGTGAACTTTTGTACGTGTATATGCCTGTTTCTGTGTGTTAGTGGAATTGTAATTTCTCTTTCTTGAACGAGAAAGACAAAACTAGTAACCATTGAAGAAAATAGACCAGTAAAAGTAGGTGACATAAACAGAGTCAGCAGCCTACACTAGGTAACGAGCTCTGTGTATGTTTTTGCACTTTACAGGTCACGTACCAGTGAGACTGCTGGGCAAGCACTTGAAACAGATTTGCGTAGACAGTTCTTAAATAACTTACGTAGCATCAGTTGTTTGACTATTAACTAACGTCAAGAGCATCATATGAGTCAAAGAATTTTCTGTATGTGTGTGTGTGTGTGTGTGTGTGTGTGTGTGTGTGTGAAGTCAGTTATTATTAGTGTAACATTGTGTATTCGTGTGTACTGGCTTATCATGCGTACCATTATGGTTAGTCTAAAGAGAAGGAATTCCCAGTGCGGAACATCACGACAGTTTAGCAAATGTCGACAGCAATCTGAACATGAACTGAATAACTTCTGAAGTCCAAATATGCGGGACAGAAGAACGTGGCGAAGGTTCTGAGGAACTAAATCCCGAGCGCGGATACGTGTCTAGTGAAAGTGTACCTGCGGTGTCAGGTAACAATAGCGTTGTCGAGGTTACTGGGTAGGGGGCAGCCAGAACTGATCCTTAGCCAGTAATATTTTGACAGGAACAGGATATAATTTCTGTATTGACACGAGAGCTATAATTAGGTGAAAAGGAAAGAGAACGGGTATGAGAAGAAAAAGAAAGAATGTTATGACAGGAACGCAACGAAAAACAGCAAATCTTGGAACAGGAAAGGAAAGAAAAACAGACACAACTTCTCGCTGACATTGAAATACAGCGAGAAGAAATACAAATCATTAGAGGGAAATAAATGGTAACACAGTTTAACGAAGCTTTATTTAAGCGTGATGAAGAGACAGTAGTAAGGCTAAATGAAGTACTTGATGCTCGCGACAAGGCTCTCGCGCTTAGTATCAAGGAAGAGTTGTCACGAACACATAGTGACATTAGCGTTTTGCAAACAACTTGCAAAGACCTACCTCAAACTGTGGAGCAACTTAGAGACGATGTGGCAAGTTTACATCTGAATCAGGATCATTTAGAAGAAAAGGAAAAAAGCTAGCCACGTCGGTAGACGAAATAAATACAGGCATGAAAGAGACAATTAATGGAGACGAAGGTCATGTGAGTTCACACTTCCGGATGTAGACATAATGACTACCAGCTTAAACCCAGTAGTACCAACATTAACCAGTCTCGTACAGGAGGAAGGCTTGATTAAGCACCGGCAATTCCAGGCATTTAATGAGGACAAAAGGACAATCCACCCTGTTGTATTTATAAAGAACTTCAGTAGTGTTTTGCCTCGGTTGTAGATCGAGTGTTAAAAGATACAGTTTGCAATATCGCACATAACGGAAGAAGCGTCGTTGTGGAAACAACAAAATGCGGAAAGTTCTCACACTTTCGCAGAATTCGAAAATGTTTCCTAGGAAGATTTTGTTCAAGTTCTTCACAAGGATGTTTACGTAAACTGGTGTATAGTCCAGAAATATATAACCCGGAACAGGGCAGTCTCAGGAAATATATTGATAAGCATCTAAACATGACAAGATATTGGGATGAGCCAATGTTACACAGAGGAGTGTTGCGAATATTGAAGGCACGCGTGCCTATCTCGATTAGAGAAAAATTAGTGAATGTGCCAGAGACATATCTCGAAAATTTCCTTGTTGTGATAGTCTCGTTAGACCTCATACAAGAGGATGCTAAGAGGACAAATGAAAATAAAGGATCGAACCACAATAATGGGAAAGGGGGCGGAAACCACAATGACCATCGGTGCGATGGTAGCCATAAAGGATGTTGTTCCAAGCCTTATAACAACAATAGCAATGTGAACAATGGCTACTATAACCAATATTCGAACAACAATGTCAATCATATTAACAGTAGACCACAGTATGGTAATCCCAATAACGCTAACTACCAAAACAACTGCAACAATTCACATCGCAAAAGGCGAGATGAAAATGGATCTAATTGGCAGAATCTCGGACCCAGTGACTGGAACCCTAATTCAGGAAAACAACCACAGCAACAACAAAATGTGCAGCTAAACTATTTAACCGCGACACCTGAGACATGGTATCAGCCGCACTGGCAGCTTTCGCAATGCAGCAAAATCAAACACCGCCGCATAGTGTACGTATTTTGGAGGTAACGGAAGACAACCAAAATCAACCTGCACAAGCGTCAAACTATGCGCGGCCCCTGTAAGCCTTCTGCAGGAGGTCACGGGCTAAAAACGTAGGCACACAGTATAATCTCGTAAACATGGATAGATATAGTGACGCTCAAGACCTCAGGGAAGAGTTGTCCGTGGAAAGCCACAAATGCAAAAAGAAACGTGTCGAAAAGGTACAAGCTGCGATAAATGGTATTCAAGTGCAGTTGAAAATCGATACCTGCGCATCATTTTCAGTTATGGATAGCAATCAACAGACGTGTGAACTAAGCTAAGAGGTTACGCATCCTATCGGTACAGAGGTGCAAAGTAATGGTTGCAACTGAGATAAAGATTCAGGTAATCAAGCACCAGGTTCAGCCAAAGTGGTTTTCGGAAAGGAGCAATATTGTGCACTTTTCTTTTAGTGGATAATTTATCGGTACCTGTCATCCTAGGTTGGGATATTATACGAGAAAGGGACATACAAATTGACCTCTCCAGCTTCAGGGACCTTGATACACAACAGTACTGGAGATGGTGAAAACCGTAGAAATCCATGGGAAGGCTTTTCAGGAAATTCGTGTCTGGCATATTCGAAAACACATTGTGGGTAGGCGATAATCAATAGCAAGAAGGCTATTATTAGATTGGGAATGATCGCACGATAGAAGCACAGGGAATACCTCACTCAATAGAAATAAAAATTAAAGAATCTCAGTACCTAATCCCGGCACAGCAAAATGAATTACCACCCTTTTGAAACAATGTGAAGCCGTATTCTCGGAGAAAGCAGGCGTTATTCGGGAATACGTATATGACATACAAGTACATACGAGTATCAAACATACTGTCGAACTGCCTACTCGGTGCCGTGGATCCGAAAACGACCTGTCATGAAGCAGATAAGAAAGTTGCTGGCTTGAAGGTATAACAGGACCGTCATTTTCCCTGAGGCGTAGCGCCGTATAACGATCCTGCCTTGGAGGCGATTAAGTGGGAGATGTCTCTCATAGATGGATAGTGACAGATGGTGACGCGAAACTGGACGCGCACGTAGTTTATGTATCAGCCGATAGAGGACAATATTGGATAGGGGGACTGTGATTTTAGTTTCGATTGTGCCCACCAGAGTGCACTAAAGTAATAGAATGTTTTTCATAAACTGTTCTAGTATTTTCATAAAGTGTTATTATGTCTATTTGTGTATGTAAAATGTTATAAATGAGTTTAGCAGTATGAATGATGCGTCAGTGTGGTTTAAGGTTAATATGAAGATAATTGTTTAACGAGTTATGTTGTGAGATTTAGTATGGGAACAATTCGAAGAAGTATGGATATGGACAAAGGGGATTTTTGTAGAATAGATTTGTAAAGTAAGTTTATGGTAAAGGGAAAGTTAATTCAGGTATAAATAACAATAGTAAATAACTTTATGCATAAACAAAACTTCAGTATATTCGATAATTACGTCGGTAAAAAGTGCAGTCGTGAGGTTTTCTATTTTACGATTGGTTATTGATGGAAAGCGCCGACTGACGCGGGAGAATGTTGTTTTGCTATTGGCTGTTGAGTAAACTGACCAATGGTAAAGCAATATTCTTCGCGCACCTTTCTCGGCTGGTAGAGAAGACTTACATTATTCTAGAGAAGAGTGGAAGCCTAGCCATGAAACAGTTCGGACGTGTGTAGTAGTAGTTCCGATGGAAAAAATAAGGTGTCCAATCTAGGAGTGTTTCATACATCAAAAGTGTTGGAAAGTGACGGCATAATTATTCCTATGTGTATGTAGAAATTTCGGAACTTTTAAGTGAATTTTGTGACGACAAAAGACATATATTCCGAGTGGCGTATTGAGCAGGTCGGTGGCTAAAAACTGTGACTGCATTTGGTACCGACAGACTTAATATTTGGCGAGCGTTCTCAATCAAAAACAATCAGTATTTTTGTAGCTATTACGTTTTCGGGAAATGCAACACCATAAACTTACTAACGTGAGTCAAAGAGATTGTGAGTGACTGTGTTAAGACTAGCACGGGCTTGGCAGTGATACTTCTTCACCTAAGTTTCAAAATATATTAATTGAGGCCAATATTTCCGAACTTTCATTTCTTGTGAAAACTTTTTCCCGAAATGTAAACTAGTGACTTAAATTGCAGCCTGGTTCACATCGAAGTACAGTAGGTTTCTGTCGGCTTCCCTAATGATGTAATGCTGAGACAATGTTCACAGGTAGGTGCAGGTTCGTCGTATAGGGACGGAAAGAACCGCGCCGCCGCGTCCCCACGTAGCAGTATCGCGTACACGAGGTAGAAAAGGACAGTGCATTCGCAGAACTGCCATTTGTACTCAGGTGATTCATGTGGAAGAGTTTCCGAAGTGATTATGGCCGTACGACAGGAATTAATAAACTTTGGATGCGAAATGGAAGTTGGAGCTAGAGGCATGGGCATTGTGTTTCGAAATCGTTTGGGGATTCATTATTCCGGCATCCACAGTGTGAAGAGCACGCTGAGAATACCATATTTCAGACATTACCTCTCACCGTGGACAACGCAGTGGCCGGCGGCCTCACTTAACGACCGACAGCAGCGGCGTTTGCGTATAGTTGTCAGTGCTAACAAACAAGCATCAGTGCGTGAACTAACCACAGAAATCAATGTGGGACGTATGACGAACGTATCCGTCAGGACAGTGTGATGAAATCTGGCGTTAATGGGCTATGGCAGCAGACGACAGACGCGAGTGCCTTTGCTAAGAGCACGACATACCTTGCAGCACCTCTCCCAGACTCGCAACGACTGGAAAACCGTGGCCTGATCAGATAAGTCTTGATTTCAGCTGGTAAGAGCTGATGGCAGGTTTCAAGTGTGGTGCAGACGCCACGACGCCACGGATACAAATTGTTAGCAAAGCGCTGCGCAAGCTGGTGGTGGCTACGTAATGGTATGGGCTGTGTTTACATGGAATGGACTGGTGCCTCTGGACCAACTGAACCGATCATTGACTGCAAATGGGTACGTTCGGCTACTTGGAGATCATTTGCAGCCATTCGCGGACTTCATGTTTCGAAACAAGGATGAAATTTTTATGGATGACAATGCGCCATGTCACAGGCTCAAAAATTGTTTTCGATTGGTTTGAAGAACATTTTGGACAATGTGAGCGAATGATTTGTCCAAACAACTCACCCGAAGTGAATCCTGTCGCACGTTTATGGGACATAATCGAGAGATCAGTTCACTCACAAACTTCTGCACCGCCAACACTTTCGCAGTTATGGACGGCTATAGAGGCAGTGTGGCTCAGCTGGGGACTTCCAACGTCTTAGTGAGTCCAGGTCACGATAAGTTGCTGCACTACACGTGCGGAATGAGGTCCCACAGGATATTAGGAGATATCCCACGACTTTTGTAACCTCAGTGTATTCTGATTGGTTGATGCCAGAAACCCACTGGTTGGCACCGCAGTTCGCACTCGTTTTACGGATTGCAACATATGAACAAGCAAAATGGCTTGAGAACAACACTGAACACACACATGCCGTTGCATAACTTCCGAGTGGCTAACAACACTAACAAAAAGCAAAAAGAGATGGAGTCGGCAAACAGTGGTTCTAGCCAAATGACATGGCGCTATTACTGAAAGGTACCATCTCGAGTCAAACTCTAACTGGCGCATCCCTCTCCGGAGCAGAGATTGACGGCAAACGTATTCCGAATACAAAGGCAGAAAATTCTCTCTGGCAGGAAATAAAAGTCTAAAAAAAAAAATGGCTCTTAGCACTATGGGACTTAACATCTGAGGTCATCGGCCCCTAGACTTAGAACTACTTAAACCTAACTACCCTAAAGACATCACACACGTCCATGCCCGAGGCAGGATTCAAAACTGCCACTGTAGCAGCCGCGTGGTTCCGGACTGAAGAGCCTAGAACCGCTCGGCCACAACGGCCGGCAGTTAAAGTCCATAACTTCGATTCACAGCAAAATCTTATCGATGGGATTCAAGTTTCAAACAGTTTCGTGGATACTTCATCTTTATTGCTTGTCTGCAGCATGGGATCCTATGTCAAATCACGAAATTAGTACTATCAACATCATCTTCCAGTCGTTCTTTGGAGGTGACGTTGGTACGTGCAGCCATCTCTTTACCTTTCTGAACTGTCAACAGAATGACATTGTACCAATCAAGCGGTTCAGATGGTACAAATGGGTCTGAGCACTGTGGGACTTAACTTCTGAGGTCATCAGTCCCATAGAACTTAGAACTACTTAAAACTAACCAACCTAAGGACATCACACACATCCATGCCCGAGGCAGGATTCGAACCTGCGACCGTAGCGGTCACGCGTTTCCAGACTGAAGCGCCTAGACCCGCACTGTCGCATCGGCCGGCACACACAAGCGGCTCATAGTGAAATTGCGTGCTTATGGAATATCATCTCAGTTAAGTGACTGGATTTGCGATAAGAGGTCACAGTTCGTGGTAATTGGCGGAAAGTCATCGAGTAAAACAGAAGTGGTTTCAGGCGTTCGCCAAGGTAGTGTTATAGGCCCTTTGCTGTTCCTTACCTATACAAACGATTTGGGAGACAACCTGAGCAGCCGTCTTCGGTTGTTTGCAGATGACGTTGTCGTTTATCGATTTATAAATTCATCAGAAGGTCAAAACAAATTGCAAAACGATCTAGAAAAAATATGTGAAGGGAGTGAAAAGTGGCACTTGGCCCTAAATATCGAGAAGTGTGAGGTTATCCACATGATTACTAAAAGGAACTGGTTAAACTTCGGTTACACGATAAATCAGTCTAATCTAAAAGTCGTAAATTCAACTAAATACCTAGGTATTACAATTACGAACAACTTAAATTGGTAAGAACACATAGAAAATTTTGTGGGGAAGGCTAACCAACGGCTGCGTTTTATTGGAAGGACACTTAGAAGAATGTAACAGATCTACTAAGGCGACTGCCTACACCACGCTTGTCCGTCGTCTTTTAGAATGCTGGTGCGCGGTGTGGTATTTTTACCAGGTAGGACTGACGCAGTAGATCGAAAAAGTTCAAAGAATGGCAGCACGTTTTGTATTATCGCGAAATATGGGAGAGAGTGCCACAGAAATGATACAGGATTTTGGCTGGAAATCATTAAAAGAAAGGCGATTATCGTTGCGACGGAATCTTCTCACGAAATTACAATCACCAACTTTCTCCTCCAAATGCGAACACATTTTGTTGACACCGACCTACATAGGGAGGAACTATCACCACGATAAAATAAGGGAAATCAGAGCTCGTACGGAAAGATATAGGTGTTGATTCCTTCCGCGCGCTATACGAGATTGAAATAATAGAGAATTGTGAAGGTGGTTCGATGAACTCTCTGTTAGGCACTTAAATGTGATTTGCAGAGTATCCATGTAGATATAGATGTAGAGGCAATGCGGAGGCGATTCCCCGCAAATCGTCCTTCGTTGCTCCGTTAGGTGGCGAGGAACCAAGCAGGCAGACACCGTTGAGTACCCCAACCGCAGGACGATTGTGTCAGCACTAATAACGAAGACATACAGTTGAGCAGAGAGGTGTTTGTTAGTAATCCGACCATCACCTCGAATGAGAGTTTCCGCACGTTCCAACATTACAAGAGTCACAGCTGTGTACGGCCGGCCGGCACGCAAGAGATCCGACAGGTACGCTCCACTTCATTGCGATGATGACAGACGCGTCGCCCAACGACTCACCGTGCTTTTCTTCACTGCTATATCTCCATAGACGCTCTGCAAGCGCCTATGAATATGTGTGATCCTCTGGTTTGCCGGCAAAAGGATCTCTCTGCTTGGAACGCACCGCCATTACAGGTGCCGCGATGCAGAGCGCCTCTCTTGCAGAGTCTGCCGCTCGAGTTTGCTAAACATCTCCGTAACGCTATCATGCCTACCAGATAACTCTGTGACGAAACGCGCCGCTCTTCTGTGGATCTTCTCTATCTCCTCTGTCAACCCGACCAGGTACGGATCCCACACTGATGAGCAATATTCAAGTATCGGTCGAACGAGTGTTTTGTAAGCCACCTCCTTTGTTGATGGACTACATTTTTTAAGGACTGTCCCAGTGAATCTCAACCTGGTAACCGCTTTACCAACAATTAATTTTATATGATCGTTCCACTTCAAATCGTTCTGCACGCATACTCCCAGATATTTTACAGAAGTAACTGCTACCATTGTTTGTTCCGCTATCATATAATCATACAATAAAGGATCCGTCTTTCTATGTATTCGCAATGCATTACATTTGTCTATGTTAAGGGTCAGTTGCCACTCCCTGCACCAAGTGCCTATCCGCTGCAGATCTTCCTGAATTTCGCTACAATTTTCTAATGCTGCAACTTCTCTGTATACTACAGCATCATCCGCGAAAAGCCGCATGGAACTTCCGACACTATCTATCCTTCGATCAGATAGTGCACGCAGTAAATCTAACTATCCTCGGCGCCAGGTCCTAGCCCTGTCTAACCGCCCCCCCTTACACCTTACTCCATCCATCTCCCATTTCACCGTCTCCCTCGGAGTTACGCAAGTCGCGCCGGAAGTTGCTAATAGCTTCGACCGAATCCGCGATCGAACGGAGCGGCGGCGCTGTGTGCGGCCGACGTAGTGGGCGATAAGTCGGCCGACGCAGCGCGCGTGTCGCCCGACTTATCTCTGCGGCCGCATCTCGCGGCCGGCGCTGCGGGCGTCCGCCGCTTACTGGCCTGGCGGCGTGCTGGCGTGCCAGATCGGCCGCGGAAACAAAGGGCCGCCTCATTAATAAGCACGCCCACCCGCCACCGAGTATCGCGGCCAATCGTTACAATACGCCCCCTTCGGCCGTTTTAAAATTCCGTCCTGATAGCCAACTCCGTGCCCCGTTACGTTTCCAAGCCATTCTTCCGAGCGTGTCGTACCTCCCCGCGCCGCTTTCCCTCCACACCTGTCACACACGCGCAGATAAAACTGGAAACGTAAGAACGGAATAATTTATGAGGTATTGCCGTTGTCGGGGCTATACACGGTCGACGTGTGTGCGTGTGTGTGGGGGGCAGCGGCGCATTCGATAACAGCAGCAGTGAGCCGAAGCGAGGTCGGCCGGTGCGTTCGATGGCGCTGTTGCTGAGCCGTTATATAGCTTTCTCGCTTTTATGCGCCGTAATAGCCCGGCTGGAAAGTCACTGCACTCAGTCACGTTTTACGTAATTGCTGCCCCACCCGCCAGCGCGAGCGCGCGTCGCGTTTCTGACTGGTTTTAATGGTGCCTTGGTCGCTCTGGCCCTACTCGACCCATATCACGTCTCATATAACACCCTCCCGTATACCATCCTTGAGATGTTCCTGCACAAAGACCACTGCTGCATGCTTCCTGGAAAACTTGGCGACGCCACATTTACGCCTGTTACGCAGTCACATCTGCATTGTACAACAGGATATCTTCTATGAGATTTTCTTAGCAGTGCTTATCAGTTTCATTCGCAGGAGATTCAAGATTTTCCCTTAAGGGGCTCCCTAGCGGTTCATATCTTCAAATTGTCGATTTTTTGTTTTTTTTTTTCTAATTTTCGTCGACCTATATCAACGGAATTTCCCCTTTCCAATGATATACACACATCAAAAAGAGTTTTGCGTCACCTCGGTTCCAAGAGTTCCGGAACCTGTACAGAAGATTGGAATAGAGTTCAACACAACATCATTTCCGGCCTTTTTATTCCTCGTGAAAACCACACATTGCATGTTTTACCACCATGCAGCCAGACCTTCAGATTCAATAATCTAGACTGCTGTACACACCGGTACCTCTAATAACCAGCAGCACATCCTCTTGCGTTGATGCATGCCTGTATTCGTCGTGGCATACTGTCCACAAGTTCATCAAAGCACTGTTGGTCCAGAGTGTCCCACTCCTCAACAGCGATTCGGCCTGGATCCCTCAGAGTGGCTGGTGGGTCACGTCGTCCATAAACAGCCCTTTTCAATACATCCCAGGCATGTTCGATGGGGTTCTTGTCTGGAGAACATGCTGGCCACTCTAGTCGAGCGATGTCGTTATCCTGAGGGACGTCATTCACAAGAAATGCACGATGGGGGCTCGAATTGTCATCCATGAAGACAAATGCCTCACCATTATGCTGCCGATATGGTTGCACTATTGGTCGGAGGATGGCATTCACGTATCGTACAGCCATTACCGCGTATTCCAGAACCACCAGCGGCGTACGTCACCCCGCATAATGCCACCCCAAAACGGCAGGGATCCTCTACCTTGCTGCACTCTCTGGACGGTATGTCTAAGGCGTTCAGCCTGACCAAGTTGCCTCCAAACACGTCCCCAAAGATTGTCTGGTTGAAGGCATATGCGAAAATCATAGGTGAAGAGAACGTGATACCAATCCTGAGTGGCCCATTCGGTATGTTGTTGGGCCCAACTGTACCGCGCTGCATGGTGTCGTGGTTGCAAAGATGGGCCTCGCCATGGACGTCTTGAATGAAGTTGCGCGTCATGCAGCTTATTGCGCACAGCGAGTCGTAACACGACGTCCCCTGGCTGCACTAAAAGCATTATTCAACATTGTGGCTTTGCTGTCAGTGTTCCTCCGAGTCATAATCCGTAGGTAGCGGTCATCCACTGCAATAGTAGCCCTTGAGCTGCCTGATCGAGAGATGTCATCGACAGTTCTTATCTCTCTTTATCTCCACCAACTCCGAGACGCCTGGACACTTCCCTTGTTAAGATCCCTTTCTGGCACAAAGTAAAATTGCAGACGCGATCGAACCGCGGTATCGACAGTCTAGGCATGGCTGTACTACCGACAATACGACCGGTGTACCTCCTTCCTGATGGAACGACTGGAATTGATCGGCTGTCGGACCCCCTCCGTCTAATAGGCGTTGCTCATGCATGGTTGTTTACATCTTTGGGTGGGTTTAGTGACATCTCTGAACAGTCAAAGATACTGTGTCTGTGATACAATATCCACAGCCAACGTCTATCTTCAGTAGTTATGGGAACTGGGGTGATGCAAAACTTTTTTCACGTGAGTATAACACAGTTACAACATTGGTATGTTTCTGGTTTATTCATTCATTTGAACAAAACAGTGTGCGGGTGTGACCATGTACATTTGACATTTTACAGCCTAGATATTGATTTTTTAATCACTCTCCTCTGAGGGCAAACTTTTAGGAGAAAGGGATTCAAAAACTTTCAAAGCAGTTGAGTAAGATAAGTTATATAGAGAACTTGTCGTTTTTGTTATGGTCCTCAGTCCAAAGACTGGTTTGATGCAGCTCTCTATGCTACTCTATCCTGCGCAAGCCTCTTCATCTCAGAATAACTACTGCACCTACGTCCTTCCGAGTATGCTCACTTTATTCATCTCTTGGTCTTCCTCTACGATTTTTACCCCACATTCTTTGCTCCAGTACTAACTTGGTGACCCCTTGATGTCTCAGAACATGTCCTACCAACCGATCCCTTCTAATCGGCTTGTGCCACAAAATTCTTTCCGCCCGAGTTCTATTCAGTACCTCCTCATTAATTACATGATCTATCCTTATAATTTTCAGCACTCTCTTGTAACACCTCATTCCAAAAGATTCTATTCCCTTACTGTTTAAACTGTTTATGGTACAAGTTTCACTTCCATACAAATAATTTGACTAAACTATAGTGAATAGAACAAAAACGAGTGTGTAAGAGGCTGCGACGACTGAAAACTGCAAACAAGAGGGGAAAGAATTGGAGAATGACAGAGGATGAGATAGTAAGAATAGACTGGCAGAAACTATCAAGGTAAAATCCAAAACTATTATGGCGTGGCCATCAGGCAAAATGTTAGTGGCGTAGAAGGTATGAGAAGAGCAGTTTGATCAGTTTTGTTTCAACTCTCTTCAACAGACGATAAACCCATTCGTGGCCTATGCTCTCCAGAAAGTGATTAACCGTGAAAATACAGTGGAGTACATCAAAATTGTGAGAAAATTATTCATAGACTAACTATACCTTTGCTGTAGTGGAGGTCTTGGAAGAAAATTTCAGAGGTTTGTCAGATATAAGATTATTGAAGAAATGTCTCCATCACCACACCCAGAATCCTAACGAGCCCATCAAGAGCTAATCTAGGCCACAATTATCAGGAAAACATTTGTGTCAATTAGCAGACTGTCTTTTAATGTCTTTGATGCAGTGGCAGTGTTCAGTGAAGGAAATGTTGCAAGGTGTGAAGTAGTGAACAGAGTGTTACGAACTGTTGGTCACTTCACAGTGAAACAAATGTTAAGTACACATAAATAAAGAATTACGGTGTCAGAGAGAGCTATTAAAGACTTTAAAACAAGGGCTAGACAAAGCAGACGAGCAGGAAGAAGGACATTGCAAGATGAGATGAAAGAGGACGCAGATAACCCACCCTATGGAGCTCGAATGCGTTGAAAACTTTAATGGCTGTTTCCCGTAAATTGTATTTTTTTAAGAATAAAATGTACATTTACTCAGCTTTTACTTTCCAGAATCTGTTCAAATATACGGCAGACGCTAATATGTGTACTGAGCATATTTTAACGCAGGGGTTTTCCAATTCTGTAAATCTCAAAGAAGTTAGATCCTTACGTAAATAGAGAAATGTAGACAGTTTCTTATTTCGATTTCCACTTTTTATAAAATACTTATTATCTTAAAACTGATCAATATTTTTAGAAATCCTAATGCTTAAGTGGTTAGAAATGTGTAACCTACAACCCACATTTCTTACAACATTTTACTCCCAATAGTTTCTGGTAAAAAGTGTCTTTCATTTGGATAAATTGTACGTTATCTGAGGTAGGAATTACCAACCTGACCAGTTCCCCTGAGCAATAGTTCATAATGCTTCCTAAGAGAGAGGACTTGTCATTCATTCACGCATTCATTCACTTATTCAGTGTGTTCCATAGGTCGTATCAAGAAACTGAATCCCCAGGGGTGTGGGGCTAGCAAAGGAATACTCCATCCGTCCAGGAAGTTTCGAAGCCGGCCTGGGTGGCCGAGCGGTTCTAGGCGCTACAGTCTGAAACCGGGCGACCTCTACGGTCGCAGGCTCGAATCCCGCCTCGGGCATGGATGTTTGTGATGTCCTTAGGTTAGTTAGGTTTAAGTAGTTCTAAGTTCTAGTGGACTGATGACCTCAGAAGTTAGGTCCCATAATGTTCAGAGCCATTTTCACCATTTTGAAGTTTCGAAACTGAATTTATTCCTGGTGCAGTAATTACGGTGCCAGTATGAACTGACAACTGTAAACAATAGATGTTCCTTCGACCAATGATTTGTTTGCAGGCGGTGTTAACTATTGGACGTGCGACCGCAGTGTGACTACATAGTTGTGCCACAAATCTCAATGGAGTGACATGTCTAAATCAAGTGATCAAGACATTCTGTATAACGTTTTGAAGAAGAGAGAAGTGTGCGCAGATATAGAACCGCACACCTGGACTGCCCCTGACGCAAACAACGACGCTTGGACGCCAGCCGGTACTGGATTAAAATGCAGAACTCGGGCAATTTGTTTAAAGAAAAAATCGTTACAGACTACGAGACTTGGTGTTATCAATAAGAACTTACCGCAAAACGATAAAGTGCAGAGATTCGCGTGAAGGGTCAACGCTTTGACGATTTAATCGACATTCAAGCCTGCGCGAGGTGCGAGTTGAACATCGCAAACACTGAACTTTATGACAGTTTCATAGCCTTGTATGAATGTTCGGTGCGTTATACTCAAGTGGTAGTAGTCTGTGAAGAAGCATTAAATCCACTAACTTATTCTTTCTATTTTTTACTAATCGAATCTCGAAATTTTCTGGAGTGACGCGCTAGACAATTGTTCTTCTCTCGCATAATATACGAATATGTAAAACATTAGCAACAGACAAGGATATCGTAGGAATAAATATTTGTACTGTATTAAGAGCAAACCTATTCCTGCACTCTTTGAAGTTATTCAAGTCTATGACAGAATCAGTCGAATAAATTAGAGAGAAAATTCTACCGTAACAAAAGCGGCTACCAATTCTGATTTATAAGGGGCAGTCAAATGAAAAACGTACATACACCACAACCGGACCATGGGATGGGTCCACTCCCCCTGGGAGATGAGGCGATCAGTTCATTTTCGGAGAACGCGGTCGGCCGCTGACGGATCCACAACCGCACCCACACCCACTCTTCCTCATCGTACTGAAACCTACGGTCAAGCATGTCTTTTTTTCAGGCCCCAAAGATGTGAAAAGTGCACGGTGAAATATGCGAGCTGTATGGAGGACGTTTCAGTGTTTCCCAACCAAATCGTTCAAGCGTTCCCTTCGTCCAGTTGACAACGTGGGGGCGGGCGCTATCGTGCTACTTACCGGAACTTGTGTGAACAGCTTCGGATTTCTTTAACGGGGGACATTTGGTATGTTTCCACTGTTGGCTTCACCGTTTGCCTACCGCCTAGAAATTATGGCACCACGTAAGATCCTTATGACCTGCTTCTTCGACTGCAATCAGTGCGTAGCACTATGAAGACACATCGCTGAAAATGCGACGCTCTATAGAGTCAAAAGGTTCAGTAATGCTGTCGGACAGAGCCATCTTGTTGCACGATAACGCCCGACCCCACACTGCCAATCGGAAGAAGGCTAATCTTTAGAGATTTGGTTGGGAAATATCCTCCGTCCAGCCTGGATCCTTCATCGTGTGATTTTCACATCTTTGTCCACCTGAAGAATGACATGTGTAAACGTTGGTATCAGTCGGAAGAACAAGTGCAACAGTGGGTGCGGTTGTGGAGCCATCAGTGGTTAACTGCGTTCTGCGAAACAGGAATTGATCATCTCGTCTCTCAGTGGGATAACTACCTTAACGCGGCATGGCTATTACTTTTGATTGGAACCATTCCAGAGTCTCACTGTGGTGGCTGTACGTTTTTCGTTTGACTGCCCATCATACACTGCTGGCCACCGTAAATGCAACACCAAGAAAGACAAGAGGTAGCACAACAAAATTTATTTTGTAGATAACATGTTGACCAAGTATCAAATGATTACGTTTACAGACGTCTGTGACATGTGGTTCCTGCCAGAATCAATAGCCAGAGTAGCCGCCATTGTTGGAGATCACCGCTGCCACACGTCTCGGCATTGAGTCAAAGAGACGTTGGATGTGTTCCTGGGGTACAACAGCCCAAGCAGCTTCCACACGTTGCCAAAGATCATCTGGTGTGGCAGCTGGGGATGTAATCTGGGTCACTCGCTGAGCAACCATGGGCCACATGTTTTCTATCGGCGAAAGATCCGGAGAGCGAGCCGGCCAGGGAAGCACTTCAATCTGGTTATTGACGAAGAACCTTTGGACAATGCGTGCCACGTGTGGTCGCGCATTATCCTGTTGAAATATGGCTGTGGCCGAGCCCTGAGGTTAAGGAAGGACAACTGGCTCCAGCACCTCGGATATGTAGCGCCGGCTATTTAAAGTACCGGCAATGCGTACTAGAGGCGTGCGAGAGTAGTATCCAATACCGCCCCATACCATAATACCCGGTGGCGGTGCATAATGCAGCTGTCCAGCATCCTCTCTCCACGGTGTCTCCACACTGGAATCCGACCATCGTGGTGCTGCAGACAGAAGCGTGCCTCGTCAGTAAAGACAACGTCATTCAATTCTGCCGTCCACATCCGTCTGTCATCACACCATTGGCGACGGAGACGTCTGTGGTTCTGCGTCAATGGTAGACGAAGCAATGGACGTCTTGCGGACAGACCACTCTGCTGTATAGGGCGTCGAATGGTACGCGCAGACACTAGATGATGCGTTACAGACGCAATGTGCTGTGCTATGGTTCGGGATGTCACTGAGCGATCCGTCACTGCCATGCGCACAATTTGCCTATCAGCACGTGCAGTGGTGCACCGAGGTGAATGCGATCGACCACGTCGGTCCGTCGTACCCTCCTGCAACCAACGGTCACATATCCGCATTACAGTTGTTTGGTTTGGTCCAACACGACTAGCGATTTCTCTGCATGATAATCCACAATCTCGGTAAGCCACTATCCTTCCTCTGTCGAACTCGGATACTTGATCAAACGATGTTCACTGTTGTCTACGAGGCATAACTGATCGTCTTGTGAAACAACCACAAGGTAAACACACGTGCCGAACGTACACTCGTCGAAATCGCCAAGCCTTAAATGGCGCTATGAGGTGGCGCCACAGGCGTGCGTGATGTGCGTCTGCGCTGAAATTCTAATCAGTTGCATATCTCATCGCTGCAAACCCATGGTGTAAATTTAACTCGATTCGGATGCTTCCTTCAGGGTGTTGCATTTACGGTGGCCAGCAGTGTAGAACGCGGCAGATGTTAATCGGCTACTGGTAGCTTAATACTGGTATTATTCTAGGCAAATGATCACTGTTTCCGGTACAGTACCACTTGTCACGTAGCTTTAGAACGAACCCTTACTTTCAAGGGTCGTTACAAAACTGTAATATTTACTGGTGACGATAGCGTACTAATATGAAGCACTCAAGTCGGCCCTACCATACACAGCTAAGGTGATACCTCAACACGCCTGCGAGAGTTTCACATCTAACGGTTGCAGCCTCAAACTCACGAAGACTCCTATCAAGCAATTCCAAAAGATCAGCAATGATCTGTTAGCACCAGAAGCAAACATTAATGGCCATACATTAAATTAAACATACTGCTTAAAATTCAACGTCGTCCAGCTGACACGCAAGTAAAAGTGGAATCAAAACAATTATAGACTCAGCAAGAAACGTAGTTAACGTGTTGCGCTCTTATAGTACATAGCTGACCTAAACACAAGACTGTTAGTTTTCTTTGCATATTTTCATTTCCTACTGTCTTACGGAATTATACTCTGTGACGATTCACCTAAAGTAAATAAAGTATATATGTAGCGAAGCGAGCTATAAGAATATTGTGTGAAGTAGATAATCGTATATCTTGCAGGAGCCTCTTTAAGGATCTTAGAATTCTTACACTCACTTTCCAGTTCAGTTATTCCTTAATGGTTTTCGTTGCTGATAATAGAAATTGGTTGAGCTGAACCGTGATTTCCAACTTCTTTACCACTTTGAAATCATATCAGGCCTGACTGAATATTTCTGCATATCATCTCTAACAACACTCCTTTATAGGTAACGGCATCATCTGCAATATTTCTAAAATAACAGTTAATATTATCTCCCAAGTCATTAATACACAAAATGAGAAGCATTGCACTGCTCACATTTCCCTGCGGACACCACAAATTACTTCTACATCTGCCGATAACGCACCATCCAACGTAGCGCGCTGCGTCCTTCCTAGTAATAGATCCTCAGTCTAATTACAAATTTCCCTTGGTGCCCCATGTCTCTGTACTATCGATAATAAGCGTTCGTGTGGTACGAAGTCAAATGCTTTTCGGAAGTCAATAAATACTCCATCTACCGGTCCGTCTTGATCCGTTGCTTTCGTAATGTCGTGCGAGAAAACCGCGAGTTGGGTTTCACCGGTCTCTGTTTTCAGGGTCCATCCTGTATTGCATGTGGGAAGCTATTCTGTTCAAGATATCTCATTACATTTGAGTTCATAATACGTTCGAAGATTGTACAGTCAATGAATGTCACAGATATTAGACTATAGTTTTGTGGATCACTTCTGCTATCCTTCTTGTTGAAGGGTCTGACCTGTGTCTCCGTTTAAACCCTGGGTGCTGACTGGATCGGTTTTCGTTACAGGGATCTACAGTTTATTGTGGTTAAAAGATGGCTTAACTCACACCCAAATTCGATGTAGGATCTGATAGAGATTCGATTGGGTCCTGGACCTTTATTTAGTTGTAGCGATCTCAGCTGTTTCTCAGTGCTGCTAACGCTAATTTCTATATACGAGTAGCTCACCTTTAAGTTGGCACGAGAATTAAATATGGACATTAATCTTTTTTGTAGAGGAACACTTGGTAATTGAAGACAGAGTTCAGCATTTCTATTTTCCTTTTGCTACAAATCGGTTACGGTTACTGTGTTATCCATGAGTGTCTGTAGAGTTTCTGTGGCGCGAACCGACAGGCTTTACGTATGAGATGAACAAATATGCTGTTAGAGAAGAATGCTGAGAATTAGATGGCTGTATTAAACAATGAAGATGTACTGAATCTAAATGGGAGAAAAGAGTTTAACTGCAAAAGTCACTAAAACAAGGGATTTTCTTAGTGGAACAAATTCTTAGACATAATCAAATATTTAATATGATAAATGAAGGAAGCGACGAATGTAAAAACTGATGTCTGTAGAGGTATAACTACCGTAAACAAGTTCTTGTGGACGTAGGTCGGGGTAGTTATACAGGAAAGACTTGAACCGCAAGTTTTAGGATGGAAGGTTCAAGAGGAACAGCTTCCTGTCTTTTGATACTGCTCAATCTCTTGCTGTGTATGTTGATAAATTTATTACATTATTGTCTCTGTGATTAATAATGAACTTTTGGGGGGCTATTGAAGTAGTGCGATTATTCGTAAAAGTTCTGCAGTGTCAATATTATCTTCTATGGTGTTAATAATTTGTTCTGCTAATAGTGTCCGAGTTGTTAACAAGCAAAGTTCTCTATACTATAAGTTTGTCCCGTATTTGCAATTCTTACTAACTTTCTGGTCGTTTATTTGCCATTCACAAATTTTATAGCGTTTATTGCTTAAATTTGGTTGTGTTGTGTTATTTTCAAGGGAGAGATCTTAAATCTTATGATCTCAAAAGAAATTTACCTTTTCCTTAAACTGTTTGTTAAGTGGGCCAGTCGACTTTTGTTTTTACATTCTAGGATTCATTTTTAAGATAGCTTGCAAATGTGTCTTAGAAGTACTCTGTGTTTGTGTAATCCGATGAGAGTTTTTTAAAATATTTTTGTTTATTTGTTTACAACATGCTCCATTACAATGTTTGTACTACTACATGTATGTACTGTGGGGGGTGGGCGGATTGGGGGGGGGGGAAGTATGTTTGGGTGTGTGTGCGTGGAGTGTAGTGTAATGTTTATGCCCTGCGCGGTTCGCCCAGAATAGTGGCCGACGTCGGGGTTTGAGTCCTGTCTCCCAAGGTGCCACCAGGGATAAGCCTAATTGTTTGTAATTTAAGCATTTGCATTTCTCTATTATATTGATAAAATTGTTATCTTGATGGAATTTTGCACTAACTTGGAGGTAAAATGTCTTCCTATTACGAATGATGCTCGATTTCAATTCACCAGTCGTATTCGTTACCTCCTCATTAGTTATGCGATCTACCCATCTAATCTTCAACGTACTTCTGTTCAGTCTGTTCAAGTGGTTCATATGGCTCTGAGAACTATTGGACTTAACATCTGAGGTCATCAGTCCCCTAGAACTTAGAACTATTTAAACCTAACTAACCTAAGGACACCACACACATCCATGCCCGAGGCAGGATTCTAGCCTGCGACCGTAGCAGTCGCGTGGTTCCGGCCTGAAGCGCCTAGAACCGCTCGGCCACCGCAACCTGCCTACATCTGTAACAGCACTTTTTGAAAGCTTCTATTCTCTTCTTGTCTAAACTGTTCATCATACAGGTTTCACATTCCAGACAAATGCCTTCAGACAAGACCTCCTAACACTTAAGTCTATATTCGTTGTTAACAGATTTCTCATCTTCAGAAATGTTTTTCTTGCCATAGGCAGTCTACATTGTATAGCTTCTCTGTTTCTGCCATCATCAGTTATTTTGCTGCCCCAACAGCAAAACACATTTATTACTAACCTGATTTACTCCGACTACGCTACATTATCCTTGTTTTTCTTTTGTTGCTGTTCATCCTATATCCTTCTTTCAAGACACTGTCCATTCCGCTCAACTGTTCTTCCAAGTACTTTGTTGTCTCTGACAGAATTACAGTGTCATCCACAGAACCTAAACGCTTTATTTCTTCTCCATGAATTATAATTCCTTCCCCCAAATTTTTCTTTCGTTTCCTTTACTGCTTGCTCCTGTACAGACTGAACAACAGCGGGGATACGTAACAACTCTGTCTCATTCCTTTCGCAACCACTGCTACCCTTTCATGCCTCTCGACTCTTAAAACCGCCGTCTGGTTTCTGTACCTATTTTAAATAGCCTTTCGTTCTCTTTATTTTACCTCTGATACCTTCACAGTATCAAAGAGAGTATTCCACTCAATATTGTCTAAAGCTTTCTCTAAGTCTGCAAATGCTAGAAACTTAAGTTTGCTTTTTCTTAACCTATCTTCTAACGAAAGTCATAGGGTCAGTATTGCTGTGCGAACGACAAAGAATGTAGCCGACGACAGTGCTGAGCTGCTGCTGTTGCTGCTGCTGGTTGAGAACCACTAGTCGTCTCCAGAGCCACGGATAAATATGGGACAGGAAACAGTTGGAACGCAGCTTCCTCCGACTCTACTACCGCGTTCTCAATACTTGCGGGTTAACGAAGCAGGTGGGCCTTCACTGACGCGATCATAGCTGCACACCGCATGTGCGGGCAACCCCAACAAACACTTCCGCACTCTTTTATGACTCATAATGTTGTGCTTCCTCTCTGGTCGCAGCGCGGCGGAGACTCCCCATACGCTAAGACAAACAACGGCACAGCTACTGGAATTTCCTCGATGCTATGGATACATTTAAATAAAGTTTCCTTGGCCATTACCCAGCAATTTACAATATTATATGTTATATTTTATATACAGTCAGAAATAAATACAATATTACATCCATTACATATTAAATATAATTTCTGTAATAAAGCTTAGAGGTTCAGAATTGCAAGTATAGTACAAGTTATCAAAGGATATTACACGGCGAAAAATTTTGGATGGTGCAGAACGTATTTTATCTGCATTTCCGGTCTTACACTTTGCTTCGACTTAGGTCTTTCAGTGTTCGATCAAATTCTTGTCGCAGTATCATGTTTTCCATCTGATCCGAAACTACATCCACTTCTCTTTCTACACTCATGCTCATGAATTAAGGATAATGCTGATACATGGTGAAATAACGCTCTGATGGGCGCTTTGAGGGTTTAAATCACCTCGGTGTATGACTATGCTGTGCATCTAACCTGCAGTCGTCGCACGGTGGCGCTGGCAGCAGTCCACATTCGCAGAGGTGGGTTGGTGCATGTCGGAGTACGGTGCAGCGAGTAAGTGTGCAGACGTTTTCAGACCTGCTAATGGTGACTGTGTGTTGAAAATGGCTCAAAGAACACATATTGATGATGTTATGAGGAATACTAGGGCGACTGGAGGCTGGTCAAACACAGCAGGTCGTAACACGGGCCTCCGTGTGCCACAAAGTGTGATCTCAAGATTATGGCAACGATTCCAACAGGCAGGAAACGTGTTCAGGCGCTATAGTACGGGACGTCCACAGTGTACAACATCACAAGAAGACCGATATCTCACCATGAGTGCCCGCAGACGACCACGGAGTACTGCAGGTAGCCTTGTTTGGGACCTTACCACAGCCACTGGAACAGTTGTCTCCAGACACACAGACTACAGACAACTGAATAGACATGGTTTATTCGCCCGGAGACCTACAAGGTGCATTCCACTGACCCCTGGTCACAGGAGAGCCCGTAGAGCCTGGTGTCAAGAACACAGTACATGGTCATTGGAACAGTGGTCCCAGGTTACTTTCATGGACGAGTCCAGGTATAGTCTGAACAGTGATTCTCGCCGGGTTTTCATCTGGCGTGAACCAGGAACGAGATACCAACTCCTTAATGTCCTTGAAAGGGACATGTATGGAGGTCGTGGTTTGGTGGTGTGGGGTGGGATTATGATTGGTGCACGTACATCCCTGCATGTCTTTGACAGAGGAACTGTAAGAGGTCAGATGTATCGGGATTTCATTTTGCACCAGCATGTCCGCCTTTTCAGGGGTGCAGTGGGTCCCACCTTCCTCCTGATGGACGATAACGCACTGCCCCACTGAGTCGCTATCATGGAGGAGTACCTTTAAACAGAAGATATCAGGCGAATGGAGTGGCCTGCCTGTTCTCCAGACCTAAACCCCATCGAGCAGGTCTGGGATGCTCTCGCTCGACGTATCGCTGCACATCTTCAGACCCTTACGACACTTCAGGAGCTCCGACAGGCACTGGTGCAAGAATGGGAGGCTATACACCAGCAGCTGCTCGATCACCTGATCCAGAGTATGCCAACCCGTTGTGCGGCCTGTGTACGTGTCCATGGTGATCATATTCCATATTGATGTCGGGGTTACATGCGAAGGAAACAGTGGCGTTTTGTAGCACATGTGTTTCGGGACAGTTTTCTCAACTTATCACCAATACTGTGGACTTACAGATCAATGTCGTGTGTCTTCCCTATGTGCCTATGCTACTAGCGCCAGTTTTGTGTAGTGACACGTTTTGTGGCACCACGTTCTGCAATTATCCTTAATTTATGAGCATGAGTGTACAATAACGCTTCCAAGATCGTCTCCCTTGCACATATCCTCTGTATACTCCGTCCACCTTTCAGCATTCACTTGTTTGCTTAGGACTGGTTTTTCATCTGAGCTCTTGATATTCATACAATTACTTCCCTTTTCTCCAAAGGCGACTTTGATTTTCTTGTACCCTTTGCATGTACAAGAAGGTAAAATGGAATAATCACATAGGCAAATGACAGACTTTCGTTGATGAGTAGAATGTCATAGAGGAAACTGCTTATAAATCCTTCATGTGACCCCATCTGGGGATCGTACTCGAGTGTGTGTGGGATCCATACAAAACAAGACAAAAAGGGAACATCAAACGTTTCGCAAGAAGGGCAGGACGTATGCTTGCAACCTCGTTTGACTCAACTGTGGGAGTTAAAGAAATGCTGGAAAGTCTTAACCGACAGATGCTTAAAGAGACAGCAACTGTCTCACGGAAGTCTATTTCCAAAGCAGCAGAGACCGTGAAGACAAAATTAGACTAATTACTGGGCGTAAGAGGTGTTTAAGGAGTCATCTTACCCGCAATCCATACGCTATTGGAACATGAAGGAACCGTAACACATGATACAGTGCTAAGCACCCTCTGCCATGCACTTCACATGATTTTCAGTGTAAGTATGTGGATGTAGATCCAGATACATGTTACATGCGGTAGAAAATATTCAACAGACACGAAACAATCACTAGGCGTGGCTCAGTGTCCACTAATATTCTCAATATACATAATCTATTTGTAGGATAGGGTAAATACAACTATTATATTGATCACTGCCGATATCGTCTACAGGAAATCAACGTCCTTAGACGATCATAAGGAAATATGGAGAGAGGGAGTGTACTTAGATATGGAATTATGCAAGATTATGCCAATAACAAGGATGGAAAAGCTGACAACATGCAACATCGAGATCATCGATAAACTTCTGAAACCTCTCATGCCGTTTAAATAGCTAGGGATAATAACATAAAAAATATGGAAAACACCGATCTCGCAAAATTAGTAGTGAATACAGGTAATAGACAAATTTTATGGGTGCATTTTGAGAAAGTGTAGTGTATGACAGAAGCAGCAGCCTGAATGCGAATATTTGAAATATATCCGAAATTCTCGTGGCACACAGTAGGATAAATTTGTTATTGCTTTGGTCATCAATGCTACTCTCACTAGAAGTCTTTACGAAATATCTCCACATACAGCAGGTTCCCAATACTGCATAGTCTTTCTAATATGACAGTAATTTTTATAAGCTCATCCTTTGTTAATATCCAAAAGGTTTACGCAGTAACTTGCCGTAGCACAGCTACACCGTCTACCGACTTAAAGAGAAGTCATACAAGTAGTCGACTTCGTCTTTTCTGTAGTTATCCGGACTGTCGGCTACGAGATGAGCCGGCGAACTAGAGTTAAGACTATGCAAACTCTTTGTTGACCTCAGACATGTCCGTTCAAGCCATATGAAAAATTCTGCACATACACTCTTTCTGCAGTCACCAGTTCGATGATAACTTACTTATTTTCCTATAAAGATGTGGAACTTTATGAACACTCTGTATACAGTTTCTCTAGGACAGTGTTTCACTTTCTCATATCGATGTATCACTTTTTGAATACTCTGTGTACGTTTACTTTGAGACAGTGTTTCATTTTTCCTTTAGTGTTACTTTTTAAACATTATCCATTATCCATTGGGCACTGTACCATTTTCCACAATATTAAGTTGAGAGATCCCTGGTTGAGATCACTGGTTGGTCTCTCTCATTTCATCAGATCCTGACAAATTATGACAGTTTGAGAGCGTAAACAAATTGGAGGAAGGAAGAGCTTGTTGTTTGGTGCAAATGGCTCTGAGCACTATGGGACTTAACATCTGAGGTCATCAGTCGCCTAGAACTTAGAACTACTTAAACCTAACTAACCTAAGGGCATCACACATCCAGTCGAGATAGGATTCGAACCTGCTGCACCTAGACTGAAGCGCATAGAACCACTCGGCCACACCGGCTGGCGCTTGTAGTTTATTTATTTATTCTGTAATAAGAGAAAGCCAGCTTCATTTTCGTTTAGTACTCCCTGTAATAATGTCCTATGTGGTGTTTGAGTGTTTGGGATATTTTGCATACCGTAGGCGTTTCTGGTGGTATGCTACAGCGTCTGCTACGAAAGTGTACCAAAAGCGGTTGGAGCTCTGCTCCAAAAACGGTGACAGATACCACAGAACAAGAGCCACTGTTCGGGTGACGATGCGTGACGTTGACAAGAAAAACAGCTCTCTGGAAGGAAGCCATGAGCTGGCGGACCTCCAGAGCGGTCGGAGAAGGGTGGTTGCGACGTTTTCATTACTATGACGCTGAAGCGGATGGTAAGTGGACGTTTCCGGAGGCATTGTGCGTTTCACCTTCGGTCAACCGTCTGGTAGGAATATTTCTGTTTCATCGTTTAGAGTGTTAGGTAATAGTGCGAATTAAAATTTCTGTGCGTGGAATACTTATTGTGCTAGTTTTAAGTTCATGTTCATGTGAATCCTTGTGTGGGATCATACTATCACTCATGCCGAACGAGGGTACATAATATTTGTAAATTACGATCTTTTCCAAGTGGAGATTGTTAGGGACAATTACGATAAAATCTGTGTCTGAGATTAATACGTATTTTGATGATTAAGACCGATTTTACGTGTGAATCTTTGTGTGAGTCAGTGTTGTCACATGTGCCAAGAAAGGGCACAAAACGTTTGTAAAATTTGATCGCTTTTAGGTGTAAAATATTAGGTTCTACTGCAATAGAAAATGCTTGTGTGGAAATATTTCGCGTGTGGTAACATCAGAAATGATTTCGTGTGTCTTATAATCAGATCCAGCTAACACGAGCGCCCCAGTTGCAGATAAGGTACTGTCAAATTTTGTATGCTTGTTTCAGTATCTGACTACTGAAACACGTATGTAACATAGCAGCGATGGCGAGGCATTGTAGCATCTGTGACCAGAGAGTATGCGCTTGACCGCGCGAGTGTTGCGAGCGGTTCTCAGTCTATCAGTCAGTCGTTGCGAGTCTGTCTGTAGTCGTTGCGAGTCTGTAGCTGTGTCTAGTTGAGAGCAGTACTCTGTCAGTAGTCGTCGCGTGCAGTACGCTAATAGTCGTCATGCAGAGCGGTCGGTCAGTAGTAGCAGCCCAGTGCGGTTGTGTGATGTAGGCGGTCGGCAACACTGGTCAAGATGGTGAATAAGGTATACTGTTAATTAATATAATTATTAGATAATGAAAAATTTTATTTATTGTAATTATTCTCCAACAAGTTCCCCAATAATAATTTTTATTTCAAAAGCATTTTTTCAAAAATTTAATTTTTTATTGAACTAAAGATCTCGTTGCACCTCCCATTTCATTCCACTTCTTTTGAAGAAAAATTTCACTAGAATCACAAAAAAAAAGAGAATATTATTATTTGCAATGCAGTTCCTCCAAGCGGTGCGCAACAACAAGAGCAGAAATGTGACATCCATTTATTCTGAGGTAAGACTTTAACTCTGATTGTTTTACACAGGGCCAAAGACCGATGTTTCGGTTTAATTGAATTTCCTTATCACTGAATGGACTTTAATTTTTGGTGAAGAATTTATATTTGAGTCAGATTGCGAATTTCACATTTTTGTTGCCATTGTCAATACATTTCATTGTGGGCAGGTTACGCTTAGAGCAGTGTGCATTAGCATTCCTAAATAATATTGTCTTTACTTTAAAATTTCGGTGGCAAGGTTATACTCGGCTCCCATTTCTATTAAGTATTGTCATTTTTTTTTCCTTTTAAAAATTACGGTGGGGAGGTTACACTTGGCGACACTCTGCCAGGATCGAATTTCGTTGAGAGTCTTTTGAGGAACAGTCAGATATCTGCTCTTATTTGTTTAGATATAATTAGGATTTGGCGCAACGCTTTTACTAACTTGTGACTTTCTTTCCACAGATCAACGACAATTCGTTTGCTTTGTTGTATTTGTGTGTTGCTTTTGCATTTGTGCTTATTGTTTTGTGAATAATTGTGACTGTTGTTAAAATGCCGCGAAAGACTGTGAATAGTGTATCGCGAGGTATTATGAACGAAATAAGCGAATTAAATAACTTCACCAATAATACTAGTGACACGCAGTGTAATCATGACAATCCTGCGTCCACTAACAATCAGTGCATTCCAACCACTAATGATGACTTTCACCTTAATGATGAACAAACGAACTCAATTGTCTCGTCTGTTAACTTGACGACAATTGATGACGCGGAGCGGTCTATAGTAATGAGCGCTGCCGAGCTTAACACACCCGATTTAGAAAATCTAAGTAATGTACAGACAAATTTGTGTAATGAAAATGAACAGATCACACAAAGTAGGACAGATTTATTTAATTCCGAAACAATGACTGATAGTATACATTTGACTGACAAACCTTTTTGTAAATCTCAAAATAACCAAATGGTTACAGTAAGCGAGAGAGTTCCAGATCCACCACTAAACAGTACAGAGAGTATAAACGCTAACTTTGGCTTTGAACAAATTTTGGTAAAATTGCTACAACAACAGAGTGAAAATTTCAAACAACTTAGAGAAGATAACAAACAAAAGAACGAAAAACTAGACAAACTTAGTGATCAGTATAAACAACTTAATAAAAAACTTGATGAGCAGAACAAACGACTGGAAGAAGAAAACAAACAATTTAGAGAACGGAACAAACAATTTTCTGAAAGTATTAAACAGCCGAGAAAAAAACACGATAATGTTAATGAACAGAACAAACAAGTTAGGGAAGAGATTACAGCTGTTACCGTTCAATGTCAGGACAGTAAAGAACAATTACATGCGGATACTAAGGCTTGTGCTAATAACAGTAATGAAGAAGTTGGCACTGTTGCACAAGGCTTAGATAATTCAAATGCAACACAGATCCACGAAATTAATGTAGTCACTGAACAATGCCCTAAAAACGCAGTACAGATTCGCGACGAAGTTAATTTAGAGTCACTGGAAGTTTCACACACTCCGAATACGGAAGTCAATAATAAAAGTGAACGACAGAACAACCAAAATGACGAAAGTGTTACAGTAACAGAGTTGAAAACTATTTCAGTCACCAATACGTCACAGAATCCGCCACGTTGCGAGCATTTGTCTGACTCACGCAGCGCGTATAATGTGAGCAATTTACAGAGACTACGAGACGTAAAATCCGAAAAGCTACGCAACTTGAAGTACGAAACGACACAGACAAACAGATTCACACACAAACCCGAACGTGTTTTCAAATTCAATGACGAGAACGTAGATTACGAGCAATTTTTATCCGCCAGAAAATGTAAGGAATTTAATAATGACAGAACACAGGTACACGCTTTGAGCTGTATACGACAATTTGTTTTTATGCTTTCACCGCTATTACCTGTAATGCAAAAGCTAGCTTTGAACCAGATGCGACAATTTATTTTTGTATTTACAACAGCATTGCCTATTATGCGGAAACTGGAATTAGCAAGAATACAGCTATTTGCTTTTGAATTTATACCGCTATTGCCTGTAACGCAAAAGTTGAAATTTATTTGCAGTGCGTAATAGACCTCAGGGGATTCATTACGCTTTAATGAATATGTGCCGTAGCGAGCATAGGGCCCCGAGCTGTAGTAGTGCTGTTTCATCTTTAGTTTTCTGCACTGCTGCCTTCTCTTCTACTATCCTTTATATCTATCAAAACTGCTCTTTAACTATTGCTCTACCTAGTATTAAGAAACGAGTAATGAAAACCGGATATGACAAACTTTTACCGAATGTGACAATATTCAGTAGGCACTCTCGTAATGACAACTACCGCCGTAATTTTAATTACAGACAAAATCGTAATCATCAGTATGTGTAAAATTATCAGCAATCGGAATCATATTTTTGTAACAATAGATGTTTTTCACCACAACAGCATGAAAGTAAGCCGCTTAGTATACGTAACCAACAATGCAGTCTACAAGGTCAACCAAACTTTAATGTTTCGCCGCGTGCACGTATAGTCCCAGCTCCAACAAATAGTAACGCATGGCAGCAAAGAAATAACTACGTACAGACAACACACTATTTCAACTCGCATAGCAATACGCCGTATAGAAATTACTATCTTGACAGACGTAAAAATGATGAGCACAATTTTCAGCGTACATTTAATAACAGTCGATCTTATCAGCAGCAACAACATCAGCAACAACAAATAATCATGGATGAAACAGACAATAGGTGTCATCCATAGCGTAACACGTCAGTAAGAAATAACAGAACAGTTCATATAGTGGATATGCCACAACATTCTCCCGTAAATAATAACACGTACGATAGATTTTAACCAGATACAGCACAGATTGCATATTCCAGTAACGTAAGCAATAATTTTGACACGCAGAATCTTCTTCACGAAAATGTTATTAATTTTGACGACATCCGACACACGTTTGCATTAAGGACAGAATTACGACGTATGAAGACGACATTCTTATCGCAGAAGCTAACTGGTCTGAACACAATCTGATTCTTGAACAACTGTTACAAACTTTCCATGCACAAGGACTTACAGTTAACCTCAGTAAATCGCATTTTGGCAAAACTTCCATAAAATTTCTTGGACACGTAATTTCAGCAGAAGGCATTGCACCTGATCCAGAAAAACTTCAAGCTCTACGTGACATTACTGTTCCTACGACGAAGAAACAACTACGCAGTTTTTTTGGGCTTAATTAACTTTTTTCGTATTCAATAGTAATTAAAAACATCGCATTTGCAAGCCGCATTTTATCACCCGCTGAACGAAATTATTCCGTTACAGAACTTGAAACATTATGTGTTGTATGGGCTTTTACGCGATTTCGGCACTTTCTTTATGGCAGACATACCACCGTTTACACAGACCACAGAGCCATACAATTTTTACTTTCAGCTAAATTCACTCACGACAGGTTAAGCAGGTGGAAACTATATTTACAGGAATTTAATTTTACAATAGTTCACATTCCCGGCACGCAAAATGTTATAGCAGACGCACTATCGCGTTCTCTCGGCAACAATCAGCAAGACGTAGCAACCAACTTCTGCAAAACAAATTTCAGTGTCATGTACATTCAGCAAGTTGCATTTGAAAACTTTATTTCATCGTCATTACAGGACATAGCACAAGAACAAAACAAAGACAATGTGTGGAAAGAAATTAAACACCTTTGGCAAGATAGGAATAATGTTACGATTAGGAACCACTACACTGTACGCAATGACATTTTGTTTCGCCGCTCTCATCCTGACAGCAACAATTGGTTATTATGCATACCTGACGAACTGGTTAACAAATTAATTTGGTACACTCATTTAAGTTACGCACATTACGGAGCACGAAAATGTTTTCTTATACTGAGACAGAACTGTTATTTTACTAACATGGAGAAACGTATACGACGAGTTTTAGCGTCTTGTAAAATTTGCCAGAAAGCTAAATCAGACACCACTTCACATATTCCTCCTTTATATCCCATTATACCTGTTAAATTGAGACACATGGCCGCAGTAGATATTTTTGGTCCGATTCCCAGAACTAACAGAGGTTTTTGCTACATCTTTGTCGCTGTTGAGCTCACTTCAAAATTTGTTACTTTCACTCCGTTACGCAAAGCTACTGCTAAAACTGTTTCGAAGGCATTTGTAAAACGTTTTCTATCTCATGTAGGGCATGTAATGAAAGTAATTTCTGACAATGGATCTCAATTTCGTAGTACCATATGGACACGCATGTTACGAGCCAGAAACATTTCTCCGATCTATATATCCAAGTACCACGCTTCTTCGAACCCCTGTGAACGATTAATGAAAGAAATTGGTAAACTGTGCCGAATATACTGCCACAAAAGACATATTGATTGGGATACATACATACTCTCATTCCAAGATGTAATTAATTCCATACCAAATGAATCCACTATGCTATCTCCGTCTGTTATACTGAAAAATGCTGAACCACCTAACAAAATTAAAGAATTAATAACATTTCCTACATCTCGTCGATTACGACACCACGAAATAATTGACATTGCGCTGAACAACATCAAACGTGCCGCAGAGCGCCGGAGAACACAGCAAAAACAGGTTTGTACACGCCGCGACTTTCACGTTGGACAGAAGATATTGGTACGTACACACTATTTATCCAGCAAATTAAAAGGTAAGTGCAGTAAATTTGAACTTCTATACGCAGGTCCATATCGGATTCGCAGCATTTCTCACCCCAATGTTGTACACGTCGAAACTTTGAGAACCAGAAAATCGAAAGGCAACCACCATATCTCAAACATTAAACCGTTTATTGAATGAAGACACTTTATGATTCAACACACTATGATGTCATTTACTAATGCAATTATTTCACCTGACTAATTACTGATGATTATCGTATTTTTTTTGGCAAGTGCCCGACAAGGTAAGGTTGGCAGGTCGCTCTTCTTGTCGTTACACATCAGACCGTGCATATTTTTTCAGACACACTTACGTATTTTTTGACTAATTATGCAATGTTAGCTAATGACATGTTAATTTCATTACATTTTTTTTATTAAAGTCTTTAATTCTCGCCTCTATTAACTACACTACATACAAGCTAAACACAACGAACGTCACATTTGTCTTTTTATGAACGATTGTATTCCAGTTTTGTTAGTATGCACTGTGAAATAGTTAGGATATAACACACACCAGTTGACTTTGACATTTTTTGCCTTATGACATCTCAACATCGTGACTGTTTTACATTTTTGCTGCTGCATTGTATTATTCTGTGTACATTTTCGCATCTGAACACTGTCAATGTCTTGGACATATTACGTTTTCTGTCATGTTATGCTGCATGGTTAATTATGTCACCATAAACCAGTCATTATTTAGTGGGTATAGGATTTAAATGCAAGACATTAATCTTTGTTCATCAATTTCAGAAAGAAATGATGCGTGTAAGAGATAAATTCAACAGAAATGGGAATTTCACCTAGGGAATAAACGAAAGGAGATGCAATAACTTTATGAGGAAGAGTAAATGGATCAGGATTGGCAGGCATTAACAAGAATATACAATACTCATCACAGAATAGCAGTCTTAACTAATTTTTTCTTTCAGAATACAAGGTGATTGATGCAGGCTGTCAGAGAGAACTACACATCTTAGTTTTAGTGATGAAATATGCTAGAGATAAGGAATAGTTGTATAATGAGTAAGGAAGTTATTTTTTGCAGATGATAATGAATACTGATGAATAATGATGAAGGAAATGGTATTATGAATAATGAAGTTTTTCTTTACAGGTGATGATAATAGTGAAGTTATGATGATATGGATAATGAAGTTTTTTCTTTACAGATGAGGATAATGTTGAAGTTATGTATTTATGCTACGTAGTTATTTAAGTATTTGTTGCAGTTTGTTTTGACAGCAGGTGTTATATTGCATAGTAGGATGACGGAAAGTTTTGGAAAGGACAGCTATGGAACACATTTTTATACACATTTCACTACCTGTTAATTCGAAGTTCACTACTTTTCAGCATAGTGTGCGTTTCTTCTTTCAGGTCAATAATACATTTTGTATTTTTTTTTCAGGAGAAGCTTTTCATGACACTTACTAAACCTGTTAGTTATTATACCTGTTCTAGTACTTGCATTTTTATTTTTTTTTACCCATTTGTGTCTATCATTTATAAATGTGATCACATATACTGCCTTGTTACATAACCTTGGTACAGCTGACTCATGACGAATGACGTTACCTATCCTCATTTGCAGCAATAGGTCAAAAACAAATAGTGTTATGCCTCAGCAATCAATTATCGATCCCAACGCAATGCATTGCTAACAAAAAAAAAAAAATGTATTACCAGTCCCAAGTAGAGATACCAGTTTGAGAAAATTCTGAATAATACTGATTAGCTCTGAATAGTATGTCACTTGAGTAATGACTTCTTAATGAGACAAAAAAAAAGTATATATTTAAAATAATGCTTTGTCACTAGTTAATAACTGCCACTGTTTATTGTAATGAGACTACTTATAATGCCTATGATTACTAATGCTATGACTGTAATTAACTGATTTTAATAATGACTTTGTAATGATCTGAATACTACTGAAGGAGAAACACTGTTTATCGTAATGAGACTACTTATAATGCCTGTGATTATTAATACTTTGACTGTAATTAACTGATTTTAATAATGACTTCGTAATGATCTGAATACTATTGAAGGAGAAACACTGTTTATTGTAATGAGACTACTTATAATGCCCACGATTATTAATGCTATGACTGTAATTAACTGTTTTTAATAATGACTTTGTAATGATCTGAATAATACTGAATGATGATTCTATTCAATACTTGCTGGCCACTGAGTGCCAATAATTAATGTCACTTGAAGAATTGTTATTAATTATGCCATTAATTAGCCTTTTTTTCCCATGTTGAGTTTTCATGTTTTGGTTAATGGCCAATGAGTGCCAATAATTTGTATCACTCAATGTATTATGTTAATGCTAGGCCAATAATTGACTCTCCTTTTCAACTAAGACTTCTGATGAACATTATTCTGTCATACTAAATATACTTTGTAACTGGCCAAGGACCGCCACTGTTTATTGTAATACGATTACCCATGATGCCAGCTAGTGATTCTTAATAGATTGGAATGACACATAATTAATTAACTATGGTACTGTTTAATAATGCTTTGTAATTAGGAGAAGACTAATAATTCTTACTATTGGAATGACAAATGATTAATTAACGACAAATGATTAATTAACTGTAATTAGACAAATGATTAATTAACGACAAATGATTAATTAACTGTAATTAGGAAAAGGCTAATGATTATTATTGGAATGACAAATGATTAATTAACTGTAATTAGGAGAAGGTTAATGATTCTTAATTACACTCTGTAACTGAAAAGAATGCGATTATTTAATAATGCTTTGTAACCAGGAAAAGAAGGCTACTGATTCCATGTAAAACAATTAATGAACATTTTTCTGTAATACTACATACTTGGTACAGAAATGTTCAATAACTGGGCTATGAATGCCACAAACTAATTAAGTCTCTAATTGTCAATATTATGTGACTTGATGTCCTTCACCTCATAAGCTGACTACCCTGAATTATTGCAATGTCCATTTGTCCTGTTTATCCTAGTGATCATGGAGCACTATCTTTGGTTTTGCACTAATTCTACGTTGGTGTGCCTTGTAAGAGCGTGGTGTTGACACGACATGCTGTCCACCACCGTGAGCAATGAAGACGTTATTATGGTCCCACTGTTTGGTGTACCTAATGTACTGCCAAAATGAAAACATGGAACATTACTACGACAGTTCAGTGTCTTGGCTACACTGATAAATTCTGATGGGAAAAGAACTTCAAGTTGTGTCACTTGGTGTTGCACTTCTGTGGAAAGATATGGACTTTCAGAGCAGCTGTGTGCAATCTAAAGTGCTACAACCATGATGCAATCCTTCCCTTTCCTATCCTGATTCTTGTCACATAAAGAAAAAATTTTTTTTGGTAACATCATTTATGTTCATAGGTTATACATTTTTCGATTTGTTGAATTCCAGTGCGAGTACACTTATGGCACTGGTCGACATGATTTTTTGCCATTATGTTTATTTGTTGTGAAAATGCTAAAGACATTTTTCCAGTGCGTGTGCACTTTGGACATGATTTTTTGTCATTATGTTTATTTATTGCGAAAATGCTAAAGACATTTTTCGATTTGTTCTGAAGTACAGTATATGTACACTCTTGTCTTTTATATTGTATATACATTTTTTATTGTAATGATATGTTCTGAACTACAGTGCATGTGCACTCATGATAGGTGTTAATATGTTTTCTATTGAACTTCAGTGCCTGTGCACTTTTCTCATTTTTCAATATGATTTATAGTATACTGTATATTCAATACTTTAATGCGAATGCACTTATGCCATTTGTTACTAATTGTACATACATTTCATCAATTACTGATATGTTCTCAACTGCAGTGCATGTGCACTCATGTCACTTTTCAACATAATATTTTTTGCCAGTCTGTTTATTTGTTCTGAATATGCCAATGAATTTTTTCAGTGCCTGTGCACTTTGTTATCTGTCAAATAATTTGAATATACATTTTTCTGATTTGTTACTATGTTTTGTACTCACATTTTGTCTTTGTCTGATATATCTTGTACTTAGTGCGTGTGCACAACATTTACTTTATGTACTACATCTAATTATTCTGTAAATTGTAGAAGTTTATTAGTTAATTAAAAATTTTGCCGCGATTGGCAAGTCCAAATGACTCACCATCGCTGCCAAATTTTTGCCCCCCCAGTGGAGGGTTATGAAACACGTATGTAACATAGCAGCGATGGCGAGGCATTGTAGCATCTGTGACCAGAGAGTATGCGCTTGACCGCGCGAGTGTTGCGAGCGGTTCTCAGTCTGTCAGTCAGTCGTTGCGAGTCTGTCTGTAGTCGTTGCGAGTCTGTAGCTGTGTCTAGTTGAGAGCAGTACTCTGTCAGTAGTCGTCGCGTGCAGTACGCTAATAGTCGTCATGCAGAGCGGTCGGTCAGCAGTAGCAGCCCAGTGCGGTTGTGTGATGCAGGCGGTCGGCAACACTGGTCAAGATGGTGAATAAGGTATACTGTTAATTAATATAATTATTAGATAATGAAAAATTTTATTTATTGTAATTATTCTCCAACAAGTTCCCCAATAATAATTTTTATTTCAAAAGCATTTTTTCAAAAATTTAATTTTTTATTGAACTAAAGATCTCGTTGCACCTCCCATTTCATTCCACTTCTTTTGAAGAAAAATTTCACTAGAATCACAAAAAAAAAGAGAATATTATTATTTGCAATGCAGTTCCTCCAAGCGGTGCGCAACAACAAGAGCAGAAATGTGACATCCATTTATTCTGAGGTAAGACTTTAACTCTGATTGTTTTACACAGGGCCAAAGACCGATGTTTCGGTTTAATTGAATTTCCTTATCACTGAATGGACTTTAATTTTTGGTGAAGAATTTATATTTGAGTCAGATTGCGAATTTCACATTTTTGTTGCCATTTTCAATACCTCTCATTGTGGGCGAGGTTACAATTAGTGCAATGTCCATTAGCATTTCTAAATAATATTTCATTCTTTCTTTCAAATTTTTGTGGGGAGGTTATATTCGGCTCCCATTTCTATTAAGTATTGTCATATTTCATTTTCTTTTAAATTACGGTGGGGAGGTTACACTACGTTCAGAAAGTGATTTCAGAATCAAAATGGGGGATAATTACTAATTAAAAGTGAATTTATGTTGAAGTTGGGACGCTTCGTAAGAGTTATGCCACGTGGTAGGTGACTTACTGTCTTATTTTGTGTTCTCGTTTCAGTGCCTGACTATGTTCTGAAAATGATTTTTAATTCAAATGGGGGATTATGTATAATTAAAAGTGAATCTATCTTGGACGGCGTACCCATCTTAAAGGCTTTATGTGCCACGTGGTGGGTGATACAAAGAAAAGTATCCTCTTGATTGACCTCATGCAAAATTAGATTTCATATTACCTCAAGAAAATCAAATTGAGGTAAGATGGTAGAACTCTTGTCAATTTTGTATAGATCATTTCCCACAGAGAAACAGACTGCCACGTGGGAATTGACCTAGTACAATCCAACATAGTTTACTTGTTGCAGTTGTTACGTTGCCATTTGTTATTATATTTATTTATTTTTATTTTTATCAGGTGAATTTTTCTTTTGTTAGAGCATGATTCTTTCTCTCAGGGATATTATCTTTTCTTATCACTTTTACTTACGTGCGTAAGTAAATATGAAACGGGTTCTTGAAGGGTCGCTGTTATTTATGTACCACCTTTAGATTTTGAACGTGGTGACTAAAATATAGTTGCCGTTAATTGAATTGAAAGTAATTTTGTTAATTTTTATTTATTGATTGCAAAGCAAGGCTCGAGAGAATTTTTAAAAATGAACAATAACGTAAATTAATTACCTGTTGCAATTTATAAAGGTTCTTACAATGAAATCTCTCGCATTTACAGTTACTGATAACACTTTGAAAAATAAATTAATACTTCGGCGCGTAATGGCCGACCAGAGGCTGCATCGGAAGATGAGCTTCCCGCAGCGCAAATTACTGAAAAATAATGCTTATTAAAAATAATTAGCAGCTGCGACCATTTGAGGTGACAACTATTACAAAGAAATTCGTTTTGTGATAACAATAATTAGTTTATTTTAGCAGAATACTGAATAACTTACATAAAATATGTGTAGCCGCTCAATGGCTGCCTTCCGTATCGCGTAACAAAACAGTGTGAGTACGATAAAGTACGTCCTTCCTCCTCGGCCGTACAATCGCGTCTCTTTTCGATCCCTTTTTATTTTCGTAGACATGTTTTAAATAAAGATGCTACTTTTAAATTATCGCTGCATATCAGTTGTTTAAAGAACATTAACTGTATCTTTTATACTAATTATGTTCATAACATACGATAAGCGTTAGTTCACCCTTAACACACCACAATATTGTTCACTGTTTGCAACCGATAAAAATGTCAATATTTATGTGACGTACCGTCACACAGTCTAAATTATGTTAATAGCAGTAATTCCATCATAAAATTGTGCTTAAACAACATGTAAGGAAATCAAATACTCTTATTGGATATAGGTTCCACCTTATACGCAAAATACTGTTTTTCTTGTTATCCAAAATGTTTCGGCACCTCTCGATTACGTCACGGATGTATTAGATGGCATTCATGTAGGGCAATCTGGGTGACCAAATGCGAATCGCGAGTAACTGTGGTCCGGAGACATGAATGACTACAAATGGTCTCCAAGTAGCCAAACATAACCTTTTCCAGTCGATGATCGGTTTAGTTACACAGAGTAGAGGAGGTAGTCCGTTCCATGGTAACACAGCCCACATTATTATGGAGCCGCTCTAGCTTGAACAGTGCCTTTTGACAACCTGGGTCTATGGTTTCGTGGGTTCTGAGCCACTCTCGAAACCCCATCATCAAATCTTACCGACTGAAATCGGGAGTCATCTGAGCAGGCCACGGTTTTCCAGTCGTCTTGGATCCAACCGATATAGTCACGAGCCTAGGAGAGGCGCTGCAGGCGATGTCGTGCTATTAGCAAACGCAATCACGTTGCTTATCTGCTGCTATAGGCCATTAAGGCCAAATTCCCCCCGCCCTAACGTATACGTTCGTCGTACGTCTCACATTGATTTCTGCGGTTATTTCACCTAGTGTTGCTTGTCTATTAGCACTGACGACTACGCAAACGCCGCTGCCCTCGGCTGTTAAATGAAGGCCGTCGGCCACTGCGCTGCTCGTGGTGAGAGAAAATGCCTGAAATTTGGTATTCTCGGTACACTCGTGACACTGTGGATTACAGGCTCCTGAATTCCCTAATGTTTTCCGAAATGTATCTATCTCCAACTATTCACTCCGAAGTCAAGCTTGGTTAATTTCCGTCGTGCGGTCATAATCATGTCGTAAACCTTTTCACATGAATCACCTGAGCTCCGTCAATTTTTATTACAGGTCTACGCGATACTACCGTATATTTGCATATCACTATCCCGTGACTTTTGTCACCTCAATGTGCAAGTGGACAATACGCTTATTTACGGAGAAAAAATAATGAACGAAGTTCCATACTTAGTTTTGCATACCCTGTGTACGGTTTCTCTGTGGCAGTATTTAGTTTCCCGTAAGGCCGTAGTTTCCACGGATACCCTATATATGGTTTCCCTGAGGAAGTGCATTTCCTCATAAAGTAAGGCTACCTTTTTGAACACCCTGAGCGAGCACGTTGCCGCAGTGGTTAGCACACTGGACTCGTATTCGGGAGGACGACGGCTCAAACCCGCGTCTCGCCATCGAGATTCATGTTTTCCGTAATTTCCCTAAACCGTTGGATGCAAACGCCGGGATGGTCGTTTTGAAAGAGCGCGGCCCATTTCCTTCCCCATCCTTGACTTGCTCGTGCTCCGTCTCTAATGATCTCGAAGTCGACGGGACAAAGACCGAATTTTCCTTGCTCCCTTCCTTGGACACCTTGTACACTGCTTCCCGGTGGAAGCGTTTCAATTAACTCCACCAGTATTTGTGCGAAAGCTTCGCCGGGTTCCCTCGGCAGGTTGCGCCCGGTCCGACTATTAATTTCACGGGGCGGATCGAACGGTAGCCGGAGTAATCCCAGCGATCTGGGAGGCGGCTTCTTATCGCGGCCTAGCCCAGCCCGGCCAGTAAATATCGGCGCCAGGTAGGGCATCGTCGGCCGACCCTCTAATTGCCGGTTAACACGGCAGCGCGCCAAGCGGCGTATTCAATAACTAAACGGCTGCGGGGCCGCGGACCGGCTCATATTTCAAGATCGCGCCTGCGTGATAGGCCGCCCGTGTAACAGGCGGCAACTTCTCCCTCAGCCCTGGTCTGTCACATTCTACATCACACACACACACACACACACACACACACACACACAGCATCGCCTTACTGCTATGGATGACAGCAGAGAACTGGCGCTCAGCTCATTACCTGTTTAACAGGTAGTAGGGGTACTGCGGTGGATGATAGCTTAGACCGTACACAGTCCTACATACACTTCTGAAACTATATCTTCTTCGCCTGTTTTCGTGCACAAACACTTCAGAGAAGAATTAAATAAACTAACAAGCAATTTACCGTACAAGCGATGTTTGTTGGTTATCTGCTTTGCACAGTATAGGATGTTAAGAAAAGTACGTATTGCATGTTTTGAGAGGTGGTAGTATGGACTAAAGCAAGAAAAAACTATCCAGTAAGGACGGGTTCTAAAACGCATACCTTTAGAATCATGAATAGTTGTTCATCTTCGCTAATGTGAGACAGATTTCTTTTACTACAATGAACGACCGACACAATGTGGTACACAAATGAGGAGACATTCCTTTGTTGCTATCCATGTATACAGCATGCAGTAAACATCTGTTAGTCTTCCAGGTAGTAAAGGGCACAAAAAGAGTTGCAAATGATGTTTGTTGCATATCTCGATTTCGATCACTGTGTAGTCATCTTCAGTGGAGTAAAAGTAAATAAAACATCACGAACACTTGTAAATGCAGACAATCCCAATTGGACTGTTCATGTCACAGGTTGAGTTCAACACAGTGATCGAAATATAGACTGCAATAAATATTATTTGCGACTGTTTGCTGCCTTTTACTACTTCAAATGAGCACAGTTGCTGGTAACAGCTGCTTCACTATGGACTTAAACCTGAACTATTAGTATTGTGACTATAAACCAAGCATTAGTTCTAACAAAAACAGTTTGTGTTCTGAAAAGTTTGTAAAATGTTTTTGCATTGGCCGGCCACTCTGACCGAGCGGTTCTAGGTGCTTCAGTCCTGAGCCGCGTTGCTGCTACGGTCGCAGGTTCGAATCCTGCCTCGGGCATAGCTGTGTGTGATGTCTTAGGTTAGTTAGGCTTAAATAGTTCTACGTCTAGGGGACTTATGACCTCAGATGTCAAGTTCCATAGTGCTTAGAGCCATTTGAACCACTTTTTGCATTGTTTTTAAAGGATATCATATTCACCATTGATTGTAGAAAATATTTATTTCACTATTTCAATTTCTGTGTCTAGGCCATTTTCAAGTGGTACTGCAAAAGCTAAAGCAATGCAGAAATGAAGCACACAGCTTATATATAGAACTGCACCATGTCATGTAGTCTGTAGTATATTACAAAAATGGCGAAAATAATACATCACTTACATTTTGCTTGAGTACATGTCGACTTTAAAATCCTTCGATATGTATACACGTCAGCGTCAAAAATACGTCTTTTCATTGTAGAAACACAGTAACATCAATCGAGCGTGAAGTACTGTACATAGTGAAATGATGTAAATTACGTGAATAGTTCCTATGTTAACGTCCTTCACATAAACCGCTACAAAGCAACTATCTAATAAAATGTTTGCGTATGACCTAAGGCTGCTGGCGTGAAAATACGTTTACAAGTCGGATTGTCTGTCACTAATCGTAGACAGTACATTCAGGCGATAATAGTTGTAAGCTTCATGTCTTAGAAGTTTTAAAAAAATTGGTTCAAATGGCTCTGAGCACTATGGGACTTAACTACTATGGTCATCAGTTCCCTAGAACTTAGAACTAGTTAAACCTAACTAACCTAAGGACATCACACACATCCATGCCCGAGGCAGGATTCGAACCTGCGACCGTAGCAGTCGCGCGGTTCCGGACTGCGCGCCTAGAACCGCTAGACCACCGCGGCCGGCTTAGAAGTTTTATCTTTGCATTTACCAGCATACAGGAAATACATTATTACACATTGTACATGGTAGACATGCACTTCAGTTGTGGTCCGACAATGTAAGCAACTGTCAAACCCGTGTCTTTTATGTTGAAAAATAACCAAGACGCAGGGTACTATCTGCACAATTACTCAGACGTCTTTTCCAGCGACCGGCAGACTTTGGCTCCATACCTCCAACAACGGCGAATCGTGCCACACCTCACACCATTCGCATTCCTGTGGTGCAGGAGTCAGTATTACAACGGGTGAAAGATGATGCTGGAACTAGTGTACGTTGAATGTCAGCATTGGTCGGGGCGATCCTTTATAATCAGTTGCTGTACACACACCATGTACAGTACGTCCAAGCCCTTCGGCGTTATCACCCTGCCAGAATACAATTATGCCAACAGCCATCGCCAAAATACGGTGAAGGATACTGTTCATAGACGAGGCTGGTTTCACACGAGATGGGATTGTCAATTTTTACCATCAGCATATAACGTACTGACGCAAATCCACACGCGGTTGAAGGAGCAAATTATCAGCTCCGATTTTCAATTGATGTAGGGCAGCTGGAATTATTGTCAACAGGCTAATAGAACCTTACACACTACCAAAGACGCTGACTGTTCTACTAGAGGAGTTCCATTCTAACAACGGCTGGACATGGGGTTCATGCATGATGCAACATCAGCCATTTTTCTCCAGAATGCCCGAGAACCTCTCACACAGACATTTAGTGGGCAATGGATTTCTTGGGAGGTACAATACGTTGACCAGGTCACTCCTCCAATCTTAATGTCTTGAACATTTTGTTGGTGTGTGCAAGCACCATTAACGAAGTACAAACACTACAGGAACATGTCATCAATGCCTGCCGGCGTGCCAGCAACCAACCAGCAGTTCTTCAGACAATGCACGATTCCGTAAGACGTCCGACACAAGTATGCATTACTATCAATGGACGCCGTATTGAGTACCTCCTTTAGCGATGGCGCCGGCCTGGGTGACCGTGCTGTTCTAGGCGCTACAGTCTGGAACCGCGCGACCGCTACGGTCGCAGGGTCGAATCCTGTCTGGGGCATGGATGTGTGTGATGTCCTTAGGTTAGTAAGGTTTAAGTGGTTCTAAGTGCTAGGGGACTGATGACCTCAGCAGTTAATTCCCATAGTGCTCAGAGCCATTTGAACCATATTTTTAGCGATGGCCTACAAGTCCAGGTCTTACGCAGTATCAATCAGATTGCATTAGAAGCTCTGATGTTTCACAGTAACTGAATTATGTGTCCTCATCTGTTTATTGCATGTTGTAGGTCGTTCGTAATAGTAAAGAACTTTCAAGTAAAAGAGACATGTTTCACAGTAGCTCGTAAGACACGCATTTTAGATTCCGTGTTTACTGGACACTTTTTTGTTGTTTAAGTTTATACTGCAACTTCTCAAAATATGGAACACTTTTGTGGAACCTCCTGCAAGCAGGATGTGTGTGCATTGAATGTAATTCATCTTTGCTAGGACGTGTTACGCCAAAAAGCGTAGGTACTAAATAAATTAGCTGAGGTTAATAGTTTCAGCTTTAAGAGGCTAAGCTAGGAAAACTTTAAACTCACATCAATAGCTGGTTACGTGAGAGACAAATTTTCTACTATGTTTACTGTGTAAAGCCTGAGTACTGAATCAATTCCGCTAAATGTACCGTCAACAGAGTATCGAATAAAATTAAGAGTGGGGGATGTGTACATAATAACCCTCAAGTCCATAGAGAAGGAACTATCCCTGCTACCAAAGAATGGAAATACATGACACAGATGCAGGAAGGAAAATGTGAAGGAGATCTGGCAAAGAGTTCTTGAACTACAATTAAGAAAGAAGTTCCTTACAGTCACCAGGGAGATCTGTCCTTCTTGTGTGGAAACAACAGAACATTTCATGAATAGCTGTTTGTTTCTTGTACTGTAGAATTATATCGAAAAATAACCAAACAAAATATGTGTAGATAGAACATGTTAGAAAAGGTGTCTGAAGAAGCGATGAAACATTACGTGCCACAAATCCTCAAACGCCCATGATGCCCAGGAATTAGCAATAAAACTGGCAGAAAAAGGAAAAGATCGAAAAATGTAGTGCGTGTGACCAATGATTTCAGTTGCTAATTGCATAAATTGTGTCCACTGATAGATAAATATGGAAGTGTTAAATGGAATATTTTTGTAGCTTCAATGAAAAGATATGTGCACAGCACATACACATACAGAGTATGTATTGACTGAAAGAAAGACGAACGTTGGTTGCATGGGGGCTTAAGTATTTAAAATGCAAATATTTTTAGTAGCAGTATGTCCGATTACGCTGTTTCGTAATCGGTTGGCCCTGACTAGTATTATTACGCAATCTGACTGCATAGAGCAACAACAAAGAATGAAAGAAAATTTTCGTTAACACAATTAATTAATTAATTAAGTCCCCAGCAACTATAAAACCTACAAAACCAAGGCACAAGTATAACTGTTCTGCGTGTGGAAGTATGACTCAACGTACTCATCTGGCACGGTTCTTCTTCAATAAGACAAGAAATTTCAAATACCATTTATACTGACGTGATAAAAAAAAGTTAGAAATACTATAATTGCGCAAGAAACCCAGAATTACACTCTAATACAAGAACATACGCCAGATGCTTTGTTGACTGAACCTGTAATGACGCATTATTCAGGACATTGAAATAATGAGAAAAAAAAGAAAAGTAGTTTGTTACCTTAATTTATATTGATGAAAAGCACTCTAGACATTACAATCTCTCCACACCGACTCGCTACTACCACATCTCAACAAGAACCTTTCAGTATCACATCTCAGCAAGCACTCCCTGCTACGAGTCCTTGACAAGCACTCCCTACGAGTCTTCGACAGGCACTCCCTATACAAGCTCTGCCCAAGCACTGTGGAGGCGGCTGAATAATACTCCTTGGCGCAATCTCTGGCGCAGTGGCTCAGTGTAGCCACCTTTCATGGTGCGAAGATACGTTGCCACTAACAGTGATAAAAATGTGTCATTAGAATTTACAGTCATAACTCTATACAACAGCAAAAATTCGACAGCTGCAGAATGTTACAGACAACAGTAACAAAAATACACTGCCTGATAAAAAAAGAGTTCAGAATCCGGAAGTGGAGAGGAGAAAGAAGTGAAATTTCGCGGGATGAGAGGCTTACAAAACTGAGTCAAATTTACAAAGTACTTGGCAATATGAGTCCTCTTATCAGTACTACGTTGCACCCCCTGTGGACGGGATACATGCTCTGAGTCGGTAGGAAAGGGTGTCGCAAACCCATTGTATCATCTCCTGAGACAATCTGGCCTACAACTGTTGTAACTGTGTAACTGTATACTAGCCGTAGGACAGAGCTGACATCTGTGCCGATTTCACATATGTGCTACCGGGGACAGATAGGAGGTTCTTGCTGGCCACGAGGGTAGCTCAGCATCATGCAGACGGTTCGTAGAGACAAGTGCCATGTGTGGACGAGTGCTGCCTGTTGAAAAATGGCACGACGATACTGTCACGGAAGAGGTAGCACATGAGGACGGTGGATGTCCGCGATGCAAGACCGTAGATTCACAGTTCCCTCAGTTACCACCAGCCATGACTTCAGGTCATACCTGATGGTTCACCATACAATGATGCCAGCAGTAACACAGCTTGCCTCTCCAAAACAATGGAAGTTACTGAACACTTTGTGAGTAGCCTGTTTAGGTTTTTATGTTGGTAACGCCATGTAGCGCTCTATATGAAAATCACTGACTGTGCTGTGTGAAGGCTGTGGTTGGTTTGAATTGTTGGAGTATATGCTGTTGCAGTGTTGGGCAGTTGGCTGTTAACAGCGCGTAGCGTTGCGCAGTTGGAGGTGAGCCGCCAGCAGTGGTGGATGTGGGGAGAGAAATGGCGGAGTTTTGAGAGCGGATGATCTGGACGTGTGTCCATCAGAGACAGTAAATTTGTAAGACTGGATGTCATCAACTGCTATATATATTATGACTTTTGAACATTATTAAGGTAAATACATTGTTTGTTCTCTATCAAAATCTTTCATTTGCTAAGTGTGCCTATCAGTAGTTAGTGCCTTCAATAGTTTGAATCTTTTATTTATCTGGCAGTATTGGCGCTCGCTGTATTGCAGTAGTTCGAGTAACGAAGATTTTTATGAGGTAAGTGATTTGTGAAAGGTGTAGGTTATTGTTAGTCAGGACCATTCTTTTGTAGGGATTATTGAAAGTCAGATTGCGTTGCGCTAAAAATATTGTGTGTCAGTTTAGTGTTGATCTGAATAGGCAAAGAGCGAAATATCTGAGTACGTTCAGTTCTGCTCAGCTGTTTGAAAATCAAATAATGTAAGAGGTTTATCAGCACAGTAATTCATTAATTTTTCTAAGGGGACGGTTCAACTGTTGTGTCCTCGCCAATGGACGCAACCGGAGCTGGCGCTCTTAGACAGATTCCGACTGACGCCACCGGTGACACTTTGAAGTTGGCCACCAACCACAAGCACACCCCAACAATCAACCTCCGCGCCGCCGCAACGAGATGGACTTGAGAGTTGCAGTAAGCAGAGGCCACAGGCGGCAACGGACGGTTCATGTTTGGCGTCGGCGTACGATTTTCCTACTACGGAGTTCCAGCGTTGTTTTTCGTAGCTACAGTTCGTGCTGATCAGCCTGCGAGAATTGGTTTAGAAGTGGAGTCGCCTATAGGCTTCGCGTAGGGACAAGTGTTTGCTACAGTGATTGACAGTCTGGCGCCCCAGACGGACACAGTTTTATTTCAACTGCATTCAGTGACGCACCTCGGCAGGCCACTGTTTATTTGAACCTGTTCGCATGCACATCCCACGAGTTGCTGTAAAACTTCAGTTAATCATCGCAGCGCAGTAAAGTGTGTATTTGTGTGTCCCTAATTTGTTTGCTCTGTCACAGTTCCTCGATCGGACCAAATGCGTCACAAATTTTGAAGTTGCACGATTCGAGCAGCCGGCCAAATTGAGAGTCAGGATGAGACCCCTTCAGACTCTGTCAGTTGTTGATTACGCTGTCTCACAAGAGTATGTGGCATCACCCTGTCCTTCAAAGAAATAATCCGACGTTTGAAGATGTTGACGCCCCTTACATACAGTACCAAGCTTGATAATAACTCTAAACGCGAACAATATTAATGCACTCTGGTGGTCGTTACACTTGCCACAGAGAATTGCTATTCAAATAATTTACATAATCGCTCACGATGTGTACGTGTATGAAGTTACACTGTCGTGTGACAGTGGCTTCTGAATGCTTAAGCTTTTTTGTAAGGCAGTATACAGGGTGTTACAAAAAGGTACGGCCAAACTTTCAGGAAACATTCCTCACACACAAAGAAAGAAAATATGTCATGTGGACATGTGTCCGGAAACGCTTACTTTCCATGTTAGAGCTCATTTTATTACTTCTCTTCAAATCACTTTAATCATGGAATGGAAACACACAGCAACAGAACGTACCAGCATGACTTCAAACACTTTGTTACAGGAAATGTTCGAAATGTCCTCCGTTAGCGAGGATACAAGCATCAACCCTCCGTCGCATGGAATCCCTGATGCGCTGGTGCAGCCCTGGAGAATGGCGTATTGTATCACAGCCGTTTAGAATACGAGCACGAAGAGTCTCTACATTTGCTACCGGGGTTGCGTAGACAAGTGCTTTCAAATGCCCCCATAAATGAAAGTCAAGAGGGTTGAGGTCAGGAGAGCGTGGAAGCTATGGAATTGGTCCGCCTCTACCAATCCATCGGTCACCGAATCTGTTGTTGAGAAGCGTACGAACACTTCGACTGAAATGTGCAGGAGCTCCATCGTGCATGAACCAAATGTTGTGTCGTACTTCTAAAGGCACATGTTCTAGCAGCACAAGTAGAGTATCCCGTATGAAATCATGATAACGTGCTCCATTGAGCGTAGCTGGAAGAACATGGGGCACAATCAAGACATCACCAACAATGCCTGCCTAAACGTTCTCAGTACTGTAGAGCAATGAGTCGCATGTCAACACAAGCACCGAAGTCAACATTACCTTCATTCAACTGGGCCAACTGGCGGTGAATCGAAGAAGTACAGTACATACTGACGAAACTAAAATGAGCTCAAACATGGAAATTAAGCGTTTCCGGACACATGTCCACATAACATCTTTTCTTTATTTGTGTGTGAGGAATGTTTCCTGAAAGTTTGGCCGTACCTTTTTGTAACACCCTGTATAACATTTGAAAGAGGAAATTAACTGCTAACTTCCTTTCATCTATAAATTATGGAAGTTTGTGCTTGTGGTAACGTGAGAACGTTCTCAGTATTGTAATTTTGCTTTCTGGTAGTGGGCGTGATCACTTCCATGAAACGTTAAAAGTGAAAAGTGCCGACACATACACACACACACACACACACACACACACACACACACACACACACACACACGGTAAAAGGAAGTTAGAAGTTAAAGTGGAAAGATAATCAATTTCCTCTTTCGAATGTTAAAAACTCCTATTTAAATTTGTTACTATTTTGGTATTACTTAAGCGAACGAGGATACCTTACGGAGCTATTTCATGTGAATAAATTGTGTTTTGTGATTCTTATACAACCAAGGAAAAGACGTCACAATCATTTTATCCATAAGGAACAGAACATTAATCGCAGAAACAGTTTCTCAACAATGATCCTGCAAATATACCACGTTGACTCGTTCTGATAGCCGTTCGTGCAATCGGTGGAAATCACAGTTTCGCGTGACTAGAGAGCCGTTAATCTCTAGTGAACCAACAAGCACGGACATTCTGCACATGCGAAATATGAGCAAAGTAAGCTGTCTAATATATATCTTAACCACAAGTATTCGTTTATCTCCTCAAGGATAGCGTGTCGCTGACGTCGGTTCAGGAAATTGAGTTGCCCAACCGTGGAAGAAAAGACAATCAGAATATTTTAAACGCAATCTAGTTTATAGTGTCCAGCCTAATTGCAAGATATTATGAAAATTCTGGTACAAATCGTAATACAGGAAGTTTTACAAGTAGCTAGCGAACCCAGAGCAATTGTAGAAGTCTTCCAGGTTCACTGGTGTGGTTTGCAACGAGCTGCACAAAATGACAAATGACACTACTTTCTACAAAATGAAATAAAACTGTTGCCTAAATAGTTACATTTGACATATATGGATGGTCCTTCGGATAAGTTAGAGATTCATGTAAAAGCGTAGTAATTCCATGATGCATCTACATTGACAAATGTTCACTATCAACTGAACACCACATTCTGCACATATACAAGAACCTCTCATACTATGGTTAAGAACTGACAACAGCCACGTGCGACGGTGTGCGGACATTTTCCACGCCGGACATTTGCCACGGCGGACATTTGCCACGATTTTACCTGCTCCGAAGGGCTGGGTCACTTGTCTCTCTCTCCTCCTCCTCCACATCGCTTACTGAGCCTTTCCGCTGGTTTTCTTAACATAGGACCAGAATCTTTATGGATTTTCCGCCACATTTCTAGAGAGAGTTTCGTTGTATAAACTATTAAATACATCTCGCATTGAAATCCGCACCAAATTTCGACCTCAGTAAAACTTCGCCAATCTTAGAGATTTTGCGCTCGTCTAAATTATACGTGGCTTTTTCGGTGCTCCTGCAGCAGCTTTCTGTCGTGTTTTGTGTACCGTGGGGAATCAGTTCCGTCAGTTGTTAATTGATTTGGTGTGTTGATACTATTTCTTTGAACTTAAGCCACATATGGTCTTCACTTACATAGTTTGGAAGGACTGGAGACTGTCTCTTAGAAAGACGTCAATCGAATTTTTAGTTGCTTTTATAAATAGATGTATTTCGCATTTAGTTTTGGTGAAATTCTTTGTTACGGAATTGAGCCTCGCTACGACTGCGTGTTCACTAATCCCTGTAATCGTCGTGATGCTCAGGATTATTTGTGGCTAAGAGGTCAAGTGTGTATTCGTAACCATTTACAATTTGAATGGCCTCGTGGACTAATTGTTCAAAATAATTTAAAAAAAGCATTTATAACAGTTACGGAAGTTGTTTTCTATCTACAATAGAGTCTGAAAAAGTATTTTTGTCAACATACGAATGGTAGATTGAAGTCACTGCCAACTATAATTATATGAGTAGGGTACCTATTTGCGATGAGACTCGAGTTTTCTTTGAAATGTTCATCAACTGTTTCATCTGAGACCAGGGGTCGGTAAAAGGAGCCAGTTATTAATTTATTTCGGTTGTCGAACATAACCTCTGTCCATACTAAGTCACAGGAACTACCTGCTTCAATGTCGCTTGTGAGCTGGAACACACATTACATTATTTTTCCTTAAGTTGTGCTTCTTGTTTCTGTTGTAGTGGAGATCATTACAGTTACGGCTTTTTCCCTCCAAACCCTAGGATGCTTGCTCTGTGACCCTGTAAGTACCAGAGCTAAACAATGTAGAACAACAACATACGTTACAAGCAAAGCATTCTGTATTACTTCATTTCCTTATTTCCAACATTTTAAAATTTTACGTCGACTTTAGATGACATGTCAATCATACATGTTCTTATCTCAGTTTATGAAAGTACTTTCAGTCATGTTTTGAACATTGTCAAAAGTGGCTCTGAGCACTATGGGACTTAACTTCTGAGGTCATCAGTCGCCTAGAACGTAGAACTACTTGAACCTAACTAACCTAAGGACAGCACACACACCCATGCCCGAGGCAGGACTCGAACCTGCGACCGTAGCGGTCGCGCGGTGCCCGACTGAAGCTCCTAGAACCGCTCGGCCACTCCAGCTGGCAATAACGTAAATAACAATCTGTAAATTCTGTACCGAGATCAAACCGAAACATCTACTACTTCTCAAGGAGAAACAAAGATTTACAGCAAGATCAAGGAAAAACTCGACATCGCACTAAATGAACAAAAAGAATTTAATACAGACATCGTCTACGATATTATTCAAACTACAGGTGCAAGTTCGTATTGTATTTCTTTTCATCTTTTGACCTTCTTTTGCTTATTATTTTCCTCTGTACGGCGCAATTTTTTTCCTTTTGCTGAATTGCTCATTTGATGTCTTAATTCAAGCTGTAACTTCTTGTCGACATCTTCTACACGTGGCTTTGCAGTGTGAGAAACAGTTTCAGATACACATTTGGCACCGTCCTCAGCTACATCTCACAGCGCAACAGGGTGGATGAACAGTTCGTCGCGTAGCAACGGAACACCAGCCATAACAAGTAACTTCTTCGCTGGTACACATCACCTTAGAAAATTATTACCTAGCAACGTGACTCCAGCAGTCACTCTACAGGAACATTCGTCCTTGGAAACCAGCGTCAAGACGTCCTTTGACAGTAGTCACAGGGAACGTTGATGTACAGACAACATGCAGGACATCCAGAACGTTTAGGGTCAAAATAATGCATACTGAATAATTAATGATCAGGAATCAACAGTCTCAAATGAATATTGTTCTTAAATCGATTGAGGACTCCGGATCTGAATTTGCTGCAGTTTGTATGGTTCAAACTGTCTATATAGTTTCAGGCAACCGCGTGTGGAATGATTGAAACCTGTTCGCCAAGTCAGACTCAGATCGCCAGTAACCTTCCTTTATCCCGTTTCTTGACATTACAAACCAGGACATACGCATTTATTTATTTATGTTAGGGACTGAAAACCCACGAAGTCAAGCTAGCACTTGTCATCTTCTTTATTTGGATTGATTAATAGTTTCGGCTAAGAATATAGCCATCTTCAGATTATAAAACGTTCTTTATTAGTGTTAGTGCCATTACGGCTTCACGCATCAGTAAAATCTTAAAATGAGAAAGTCCATACACGACACATAAGATTTTCATCATTCGAGAGCACTGTAGTTGAGCGATGGTCATAAAACAAGGGCGTTACGCAGTTACAACTTAGTAACTGATACAAACAGTACTTACATCATTTCGTAACAGAGATCATCATATACCCTGAAACTGGTATAGGCATACGTATTCAAATACACAGATATGTAAACACGCAGAATACGTCGCTGAGGTCGGCAATACCCGTTATAAGACAACACGTGTCTGACGCAGTTGTTAGATCGGTTACTGCTGCTACAATGGCAGGTCATCAAGATGTAAGTGATTTTCTATGTGGTATTATAGTCGGAGCACGAGTGACGGGACTCAGCATCTCCGAGGCCGCGATGGAGTGAGGATTTTCCCGTACGAGTATTTCACGAATGTGCCATGAATGTCAGGAATCCGGTAAAACATCAAATCTCTGACATCGCTGCGACCGGAAAAAGATCCTGCAAGAAAGGGACAGACGACGACTGAAGAGAATCGTTCAACGTGAGAGAAGTGCAACCCTTCTGCAGATTTCTGCAGATTTCAATGCTGGGCCATCAGCATGTATCAGCGTGTGAATCATTCGACGAAACATCATAGATAAGGGCTTTCGGAGCCATAGGCTCACTCGTGTACCCTTGATGACTGCACGACACAAAGCTTTACGCCTCGCCTGGGCTTTTCAACACCGACATTGGACTGTTGATGAGCGCAAACATGTTGCCTGGTAGGACGAGTTTCGTTTCAAATTGTATCGAGCGGATGAACGTATACGGCTATGGAGACAACTGCATGTCAGCAGGGGACTGTTCAAGCTGGTGGAGGCCCTGTAATGGTGTGAGGCGTGTGCAGTTGGAGTGATATGGAACCCTTGATAAATCTAGATACGGCTCTGACAGATGACACTTACGTAAGGGTCCTGCCTAATCACATACATCCATTCATGTCCATTGTGCATTCCGACGGACTTGGGCAATTCAAACAGGACAATGCGACACCCCACACGCTCAGAATTGCTTCACAGTGGCTGCAGCAACACTCTTAAACACGTTGCGTTGCAATGTGCTTTTTTGAAGAGATCTCCACCCCCTCGTACCCTTACGGATATATATATATATATATTCGTTTGTTGTTGCTGTTGTTTTTGTTGTAGCTGTTGTTATCGTCTCCAGGCAAGGTACTAGTTTAATAGTTTAATGCTGATCTCCACAGGAGTTTATTCTTTCCAGGCCTCTTCATATGCGGATATCTACCGCAATCTACATCCACTTGAACGTGCGCCCTCTAGCTAAGCCTTTGTCTCCCTCTTGGAATTTTATCCCTATCCCCCCACCCGACACACACACGCCCTTCCCTGCCATCAGTTACCAAACTGGCGATTCCTTGATGTCTCAGAACGTGTCCCATCAGCCAATCCCTCTCTCTGGTTGAGTTGCATCGGGCTTTTCTTGTACAATCTCTGAACATGTTAAATTCGCTGGTGTCAGAAATGTCCATTATAATTACCCGGGCTGTTATGCCGTGGTCGGTTGATGAGTTTTGTGTTAATTCCCAACGTTTCGTCTCCGACTGCGGGAGACATCTTCAAGGGGGTCCGTAGCTTGATGGAAGGTCCAACACACACACTGGCTCGCTACGTTGGGAATTAACACAAAATTCATCAACCGACCACGGCATAACAGCCCGGATAATTATAATGGACATGATATTTCCGGCCGTGAAAGTTTACATTTTGGTGTCAGAAATTCACTGTATTCTCATCGAACAAAAAATTAGTGACACCAGCGCGCACGCACAGATGAATTGTTAAGCCTTTCAAATTACGCAGTGATCGAGTCACATCCTCAACCACACTGGCACTGCCTCTACGTGATCATAAGACAGTAGCGATCAGTGAGACATTTATGTTTCAAGCGGACATTGCACTTAAGCATGGCTAAATCTAAGGGCGTGACACAGTGGTAGAAAGTGGCAATCATGTTTGGCTGTGCCCGTCTCCATACGGCGTGTGAAGTTACTGAATCTATTAGGGTTTCACGGCCGACTGTTCAGTGTGTCTAAAAGCAGTGATGTAACACGACGACAGAATTGGCGTCGGAAAAGATATTGACTGAGGGACCGAAGACGTGTTTCACGGCTTTTGAATCGCTTCCAAATCCGGCAGGAACTGGTGCAGGCAGTGAATGAAGGTCCATTGCTACTTACTAGTGAGAGAAGATGCAGTGCGGATTTGGAGTCCGTGACCTCGCAATAGGCAGCTTCTCACACAGGCACATAAAGGCGACAGCAGCAAAGTTCATCGGGCCGGAGGAATTTGTTCAAATGTGTGTGAAATCTTATGGGACTTAACTGCTAAGGTCATCAGTTCCTAAGCTTACACACTACTTAACATAAACTATCCTAAGGACAAACACACACACCCATGTCCGAGGGACGACCCGAACCTCCGCCGGGATCAGCCGAACAGTCCATGACTGCAGCGCCTGAGACCGCTCGGCTAATCCCGTGTGGCGGAGGAATTTGTGATTGGTTCTCTGAACACTCCCCCACCTGTTACATCTCAAATGGCCTACAAAATCACCAAACGTAAACTCCATAGAAAATTTGTGGGACATGTTCCAACAGCGGATAAAACGTCGACATCAGCATCCCCACAATTCCGTGGAATTGGGCGATCAAATCTTCTTCTTGTGGCTTAACCTGGATACGACATACCTCCATAGCCATGCGGACTCATTTCCTAACGGAATGCAGGCGGTTATCACGTCCAGAGGTGGATTTACACGGTAAAAATTATGCTTGTAATGATTTCACCAGGGCTGTCTAATTTTTTGTCCGGTTTGATTGCTTAGCCCCTGTGTGCTCTAATCACAAAAAACACACCCGTTTGCATGGAGAGAAAATGAATGCCAAACCCTAACCAACAACGAATTATGGAAACAACTGATTGTACCAGGAAACAGAAGCCTAGCAGGGGTGATGACTGAGTTGCAACACAGGCGTACCTGAAGATACTGCGATCCGAAGTCCATCCGCACATACTCGACCTATTAACGTAGCCTGCCTTTACCTGTACTGCAATTGTTCGTATGCTGCACTCCAATATATGAATTCCGATGACGAAATACTCTGACACAGTAACACTCTGGAGGAGACTGGTAGACCAGCAAATTAAGAACAAACAAATCTGGTGATATCTTAATATATCGTTGAGGCCCGGTGTCCTCTAGCTTGGTAGGTGTATCTCATACATTCATTACAGCAGTTATGTAAAGTTGCAGCATTCACGGAGCTCACGCAGGCACAAATATTTCCGATAAACACAGTCCTACTGGCACGAATGAAACAGGTACCCGCGCATGAATTTACAATTCTAAACTGCCACGACACTGCTCTACGATTTACGCTCTATGTCACGTGGAGCTTAACATCACAACGCCAGGAAAGTTTTTGATTTGTTGGCAATAAGTAATACGATATTCTCCAAGACAAGAAAATGATCTAATCCTACTGTCACGACCAAGAGGTCATCAGGAACAATATAGTCACAACACTGAGGCGGTAAACGGCTAGATGGTCCACATAGTTCCACTTATCTATATGCGTTGGAGGGACGACGTTTTGCACAGCATAAGCTTTGCTCATTGTCTATCATCGTGTAAGTTTGTGTAGATTGTCCTCTATAGAAATATACCTTATCAGCACTGCCTACACCTCGGTACTTGATTGGCCATTCTTAACTCGATGTGAGCAAAAATAAAACTTATGCTATGGTGGTAGAGCTGCCGTCCGATGCAGGTCCAGCCTCTTCCAACACCCGGAACTACTTCCAGAATGAGATTTTCACTCTGCAGCGGAGTGTGCGCTGATATGAAACTTCCTTGTAGGTTAAAACTGTGTTCCGGTGGTCTTATTCTTGTTCCACCCGTCTAGACTTCCCAACGCTACACTGTGAACTCCAGCCATGATGAGATGTGTTTTCTGTGCCCATATTCTGCCTACTGTAAGACAATGGCTTCTCATGGCTGCTAACAGCCGTCATTTCTGATTATTACGCTTAATCAAAATTCAAATATCTCGTGAATCTAAGTTAAGATCAGCAGTTTTCAGCAATTCCACTTTAATAAAAATTCACATCTGTTTACATAGGTTTTGCACCTCCTTCCTTATCTTAATCATTATTGTAGTTCACATACTCAGTAACTCTGTAATGAGCATGCGCAGTGAGATGGCATACCACTCATACCAATTCTATTTGTACAACGAACGTTAGCTGTTGTTGTATTGAGATATTACCACGATTGTTGGACACGATACCTCTTGTTATAAACGTGAGGATATGGTTTCAATACAATGGAGCACCATTGCTCTCTGTGATTAATTTCCAAGAGTACCAGAACAATAGAGATCCTTGTCATTAGATTCGACGGGAGGTCACTGTTGGATTAGAATGGATGGTCCTGTTCGATGGCAGCCATCATCACCGTATCTCACTTAAACCGCATAATATGTTCTGAACGGAGGGCTACGAAACACTTGTGTCTGCATCCGCCTTGTACTCTGTCGTCAAATCTTCCGCACTTACAGATCACTCAGACTTCCGACGTCCAAATACTGTAATGAGGGGTGGACATCTAACACCTTGTCATCTGTTTGTTGTTTCACCAGCCTTCTACATTCTACAGATGCTCAAGGCAGTAGCACGCGAACAACCATACAGCTTCCCCGTTTCCAAAGTATTCGTTCCCAGCTGGAGCCATAAAAATTTACTCTTTGTAAATGTCGCTTATGTCTGAGGATTTATCCATTTGCGACCTGTATCGTTCCTAGAATGATTACCCATCCATCTCTACTCAGTTTAAACACTTTTCTCATTGCGCCAAGTTCGTGCTGCAATCGCGTTCATTACGTTTCGGGGCGTTATGTTATTTTACACGTATCGCAAACAGCATGTCACGATATCGTAACACACATATAAAAAAAAATTTGCATCACCCCGGTTCCCAGAACTCCTGAAGATAGACGTTGACTGTGGATATTGTATCACAGACTCAATAACTTTGACTGTTCAGAGATGTTACTAAACCCACCCACAGATGTAAACAACCATGCATGAGCAGCGCCTATTAGACGGAGGGGGTCAGACTGTCGATCAGTTCTAGTCTTTCCACCAGGAAGAAGGTACACGACTCATGTTGTCTGTAGTTCAACCACGCCTAGACTGTCAATACCGCGGTTCGATCAAGGCCGCATTTTTACTTTGTGCCAGAAAGGGCTCTCATCAAGTGCAGTGTCCAGTCGTCTCGAAGTGAACCAAAGTGATGTTGTTCCGACAAGGAGAAGATACAGAGAGACAGGAACTGTCCCTGACATGCCTCTCTCTGGCCGCCCAAGGTCTACTACTGCAGTGGATGACCGCTACCTACGTATTATCACTCGGAGGAACACTGACAGCAACGCCACTATGTTTCGTGCAGCCAGGGGACGTCATGTTAAGACTCAAACTGTGCGCAATAGGCTGCATGAAGTACAAATTCACTCCCGACGTCCACGTTGATGTCCATCTTTGTAACCACGACACCATGCAGCGTGGTACAAAAAATGTTCAAATGTGTGTGAAATCTTATGGGACTTAACTGCTAAGGTCATCAGTCCTTAAGCTTATACACTACTTAACCTAAATTCTCCTAAGGACAAACACACACACCCATGCCCGAGGGAGGACTCGAACCTCCGTCTGGACCAGCCGCACAGTCCATGACTGCAGCGCCTTAGACCGCTCGGCTAATCACGCGTGGCGCAACGTGTACAGATGGGCACAACAACATGCTGAATGGACCGCACAGGTTGGCATCACGTTCTCTTCAGCGATGAGTGTGGCATATGCCTTCAACCAGACAATCGTCGGAGACGTGTTTGGATACAACCCGGTCAGGCCGAACGCCTTAGACGCACTGTCCAGCGAGCGCAGCAAGGTGGAGGTTCCCTGCTGATTTGGGGTGGCATTATGTGGGGCCGACGTACGCCGCTGGTTGTCATGGAAGGCGTCGTATCGGCTGTACGACACGTCAATGCTATCCTCCGACCGATAGTGCAACCATATCGGCAGCATATTGACGAGGCATCCGTCTTCATGGACGAAAATTCGCGCCACCATCGTGCACATCTTGAAAATTACTTCGTTCAGGATAACGAAGTCGCTCGACTAGAGTGGCCAGCATGTTCTACAGACATGAACCCTATCCAACATGCCTGGGACGGATTGAAAAATGCTGTTTATGGACGACTTGACCCACCAACCACTCTGAGGGATCTACACCGAATCGCCTTTGAGGATTGGGACAATCTGGACCAACACTACCTTGATGAACTTGTGGATAATACGCCACGACGAATACAGGCATGCATCAATGCATCAAGTACCACAAAAGCAGAGCCCATCGCAGCCAACAAATCTTTAATTGTAACGACATAGAACTTAGCATTAAGCTGAGTAGATTAGAAAAAAAGGAAATTTTACAGATATCTGAAAGAATGCTGTTAAGGCAGCTGCGTCCAATGGGTGACTCTGTCTCTTTCCCAACTATGGAAAGCGCACTAACGGAGCCCAACCAGTTGTTAGACTTAATGATGTAAGTATGTATACCAAGAGTAGAACCATTTGACATGGGTAACATTTATGCCGGCCATGTCAGATCACACGGACGGACATACTTCGACTATACTCAAACTGGTAGCAAATGCTATGTAGACATTAAACACCAGTAGCATCACTAATGAACAGACCTCAGCTGAATGTAATGAGGAGCAAGCAAGTTAGTGCTGATCTCCCAAAATCGTTAAAACCTAAACATAGATGTACTGCGTCTACAAAAGCCATACACCAACCAAGGCAAACGGACATGCTTTCCGACAAATGTGATAACCATAACCGGTAGTCAGGACAGCAAGGCAGCACTTTCCATATTAAATAAACATATAAATATTTTAAAAATAACCGAATTATGTAATGAACACTTGACAACAATTCAACTTTCATACCAAGGAGATATATGGATAATTACTTCACTGTATGCCCAATACAGTCATTCCATAGCGTCCTATGGAAATTATGTAAGACCAGTAGACGAAAAACCACAAGGTAAGAAACTTCTCATATGCTCGGACTTAAACGCCAGGTTCACCATGTGGAATTCCAACACTGCAGACGACAGGCGACCCATAATAAACAACGTCATACAGGAAACGCGATTACATGTAGTTAACATAGAAGGGAACATACCGACACTCGTAGGACATGACGGATCGAAAAGTAATATAGATGCCACACTCGTAAATAACGCTGCCAGAGAACACAAAACGGACTGGATAACACAAGACCACAATACTGTCAGTAACCACAACGTGATCACTTTCAGACTAACAGGACAAAAGACCGCAACCAACACAGTACATACCCGACACTTGCTACTCCGTTAAGCTGACTGAGGAATAGTGCAAGACGGAAACCTTGAAACCGTTGACGGAAGCATCGACTTCAGGGCACAAATCTTACCGGTCTCATCACAAAAGCACAAAATACATCCATACCAAAAGCACAGAACACAAAATGCACACAAATACCATGTCAAATAAACTGGCTAGAAAACACAAGAAACCCGAAGAGCGAGACGACTACATCAACGGTTAATAGCACACAGAGACAGAGAGAGATAGACAAAGAGGACAGGAAGCAGATAGGTTCGTACAAAACCAATACAAAAACGAACTGTTCACAACATGTAAACAAAACAGAGTCAGTCATGTGGCATCGCAAATAGAGTCAATCATACAAAATAACTACTGAAAAAATAAAGAGCCCACTAGTTCAAGGAACGCTAGGACAGGACGACGGCGCGATGACAAAGAGATGGAGACAAACAGCACAATTCCTGCTGTACAAGCTCCCACCTGATGAGATCGTCAACACCAACAAGCAACTCTGTGAGAGAAATTGAATGCACCATACAACACTGCCACAGCGACCTGTCCTTTTGTGAAGAAGAAGTGGCGATAGCGATCTCAGAGATCAATAACAAGAAGGCACCTGGACCAGACGGCATTCATTCAGAAGTATTAAAGCAGGTAATACCACAGATCACCCCATTCCTTACAACTCCGCTAAACGACGCTCTACGGCTGAGTTGTGTGCCTACAATTTGGAATGTCTCCAAAGCAGTCATTATAAAGAAGGCAGCTGACAGGGATCTATCAGATCCCAAGTCATATATGCCTATATGACATACGCACACTTATGAAGGTCCAGGGAAAGCTACTGTGCAAGCGTTTACAGGCGCACAGAGCTCTTCATGGCTTAAGTGAACACCAGTTCGGCTTGGTTGATGATGCCATCAACCAAGCGTTACAGTTTGCTAATAACACCAGCGCAGTGGCAATTGTGATCGACATTGCGGGTGTCTTTGATAATCTCTGGTGGCCCGCAATGTTCAAGAGACTCAGACAACTGGAGGTACCCGAAACACTATGCAAGAGTCTACTAGACTACTGTAAGAACAGAGAGTCGAACGGCAGATGGAAGGCTGAAAAGTAATCAAACGAATTACAAAGGGCTGCACCAAGGATCGACCTGCGGCCCGGTTTTCAGGGGCATCACTATTGAACCCCTCCTGCAACTACTGGAGGGAACAGTAACGACAGATGGAATTGTCGCATACGCAGACGACCTTTTGGTCGTAGTGACTGCTAACAATAGGTCCTGGCTAGAAGAAAGAGCAAATGGAACACTCAAAACAATAGCACAGTAGTGTCACAACAACAAACTCAAGATGGTCGATAACAAAACAACATACACTTTACTGAACCGGTCTATCCAGAGAAACCCTAGTATTAAAACAGGAGACACAAACATTGGACGAGCAGTTACCACTTGCTATCTTGCGGGGTTCATATAGACGTAAAGCAAAATTTCCATGAACACACGCGTTTTGTCACAAACAAAGCGGAAAGAATACTATACAAACTGACAAGACTAAATTAAGAACAATTTAAACTCCCCTTGTCAGTTACACGGACATACCATTGTGCTCTCTTCATGTCGGTAATTAGCTTCGCCGCGAGCACATGGGCTCACAGGTTGAGCCTATCAACTAACCGGACCCTCGCCAGACGAGGGCAAAGGAACGGCTTATTTAGACTATTGGGTGCTTTCGGTACCACCTCGGTGAACTCACTCTGTGTGGTGCTCGGAATTTACCCAACAGACATTACGATAAGACACAGAGAGGCTATGTACTGACTTAAGGTGGGAAGACACGACCAGGCTCGAAAGATCACTGGAGTATGATTTGATACGAAACGCCACCTTACAAGGTGAGTGGAACACAAGTGATAAGGGCCGCAGGTTACACTAGTTCCTTCCCGATCTAATAGAGAAACTAAAACTCAAACATATCGATCCCAGTCGCGGATGGTCCACTTTCTGACAAGACACGGCCGTCATCCCACACATGCGAGGAAGAACGCTCTCCATAACACGACCTTTTCTGCGAACGATATACCAACAGCAGACACACAATACACTTAAATCTCAACAATATTCAGGACACCATGTACGCAATGCTCAGAGACGAGGATCAATAGACCATTGTAAACACACTCACTGACGATATATCCCAAGTGACCAAGAGAGCATGTCCGAGCCAGACAACGAGCCTATATGCAAATACAGGGTGGAAAACAGCACTGATTCCAACATAAAATTAGGTGATGACACTGATCCTGACACGACTTTAAATGAAAATGAAGAAATACGCTAAAGAAACAATGCAACAGCCTAAAAAAGTAAAATAAAAAATTAGAAGTTAAAGTTTAATTATTAAGAAATCTAGAGTAGGTGTCAGATTTAGATGAAGAGCTATGGTTGGTGGTCGGTGGCTTGATGGACAATTCCAAGACACGAATCTTTATACATACTTTGTGAAGGGACATTCTTCCACTATTGTCTTTCCTATCTTCTGTTTTCATTCTTCCTAAAAATATGGTTATGGTTTATAATTCGGTTTTCCAAAATTTTGTTAGTTTCATAAATGTTTATTACCTTTTCCCCATCTTAAATGCGAAAAAATTGTTTATTTTAGAAAAACTTTTCCGAAGTTATAATATGTCTTAAAGTTATAATATGTCATATTCTCTTCTCTGTCTTGATAAATTCCTAACCTCCATTCATAAATCGCTAATTTTAAGATTTTCGTTTCTTAATTGCTTTCAAGTTTGTAAGTATGTAAAGTTGCAGTATTATAAATCCATATTAAAAATAAGAAATAACAAATAAGTGTCATATTTTGTACGTGACAATTTTGTACTGTGAAAGTATGACCTGTCTAAGTAACAAGGTGGCAGGCCATTTGTAAATGACAGCAAATAAATGAATAAACTAAATAAATCGCCCCCCCCCCGGGTCACTGTCCACCTCCTCCCCCCTCTCTTCGTCGTCGTCGTCGTCCTCCTCCTCCTACTCCTTCCTCTTCTCACTCTATATCTGCTCCTCCCCCCACTCTCTGTCCATCTTCTCATTTCTGCTTTCTACGTCCATTCCCTCCCACCCCTCTGTCCATCTTCCATTGCCCCCTCTCTCTAACCTTGAGCCTTGATTATCGTTATTACAAATTCAGATTCTGTAGTAGTTCTAATTATAAACTGATAAGCCGTAAATATAACTTCTCCATTTGCTATCAACGTTTCACTGACATAGTAACATGTAAAATTTTGAAATAAATAGGTCGAGTACATTTGCAAATTTTTCATAGCAACTTTTGCCCTTCCATGTAATGTTGATCAGAGTGTTGCGTAGAAATATGAAATAAATCGGTTAAGAAACTTTCGAGGTTTTTGGTAATAACATTTCCCCTCTAGATAATACATATTTATCTACGTATTACAAATGTTTGAAAAGTAGGTATATAAAGAAGCTCGTATTCGAATTGGAATTTTCTGTCAAAATTTCTAACGAATGGGTGTAGAACTTTCAGGGACTTAAGAATTTTAGCAAATGAACAGGGGTTTTTTGATAACAACGTATACCCTATAGTATTTTATATACACTACTGGCCATTAAAATTGCTACACCACGAAGATGACGTGCTACAGACGCGAAATTTAACCGACAGGAAGAAGATACTGTGGTATGCAAATGACTAGCTTTTCAGAGCATTGACACAAGGTTGGCACCGTTGGAGACACCTACAACGTGCTGACACGAGGAACGTTTCCAACCGATTTCTCAAACACAAACAGCAGTTGACCGACGTTGCCTGGTGAAACGTTGTTGTGATGCCTCGTGTAAGGAGGAGAAATGCGTACCATTACGTTTCCGACTTTAATAAAGGTCAGATTGTAGCCTATCGCGATTGCGGATTATCGTATCGCGACATTGCTGCTAGCGTTGGTTGAGATCCAATGACTGTTAGCAGAATAGCTGGCCGAGGTGGCCGAGCGGTTCTAGGCGCCACATTCTGGAACCGCGCGACCGCTAGTGTCGCAGGTTCGCATCTTGCCTCGGGCATGGACGTGTATGATGTCCTCAGGTTAGTTGGGTTTAAGTAGTTCTAAGTTTTAGGGGACTGATGACCTCAGCTGTTAAGTCCCATAGTGCTCAGAGCCATTTGAACCATTTCGTTTTTGTTAGCAGAATATGGAATCGGTGGGTTCAGGAGGGTAATACGGAACGCCGTGCTGGATCCCAACGGCCTCGTACCACTAGCAGTCGAGATGACAGGCATCTTATCCGCACGGCTGTAACGGATCGCGCCGCCACGTCTCGATCCCTGAGTCAACAGGTGGGGACGGTTGCAAGACAACAACCAGCTGCAAGAACAGTTCGATGACGTTTGCAGCAGCATCGACTATCAGCTCGGAGACCATGACTGCGGTTACCCTTGGCGCTGCATCACAGACAGGAGCGCCTGCGATAGTGTACTCAACGACGAACCTGCGTGCATGAAAGGAAAACGTAATTTTTTCGGATGAATCCAGGTTCTGTTTACAACATCATGATGGTCGCATCCGTGTTTGGCGTCATCGCGGTGAACGCACATTGGAAGCGTGTATATGTCATCGCCATACTGGCGTATCACCCGGCGTGATGGTATGGGGTGCAATTGGTTACACGTGTCGGTCACTTCTTGTTCGCATTGACGGCACTTTGAACAGTGGACGTTACATTTCAGATGTGTTACGATCCGTGGCTCTACCCTTATTCGATCCCTGAGAAACCCTACATTTCAGCAGGGTAATGCACGATCGCATGTTGCAGGTCCTGTACGGGCCTTCCTGGATACAGAAAATGTTCGACTGCTGCCCTGGCCAGCACATTCTCCAGATCTCTCACCAATTGAAAACGTCTGGTCAATGATGGCCGAGCAACTGGCTCGTCACAATACTCCAGTCACTACTCTTCATGAACTGTGGTATTGTGTTGAAGCTGCTTGGGCAGCTGCACCTATGCACACCATCCAAGGTCTGTTTGACTTAATGCCCAGACGTATCAAGGCCGTTATTACGGCCAGAGGAGGTTGTTCTGGGTAGTGATTTCTCAGGATCTATGCACCCAAATTGTGTGAAAATGTAATCACATGTCAGTTTTAGTATATTTGTCCAATGAAAACCCGTTTATCATCTGCATTTCTTCTTGGTGTAGCAATTTTAATGCCCAGTAGTGTATATTTAGATAACATATGACTCTCCAGAATAACACAGACACTTCAGTATCGTATTTATCCGCCGTCATTAGACAAGTGACTTTCAAGTAAAGTGTCTTGCCTGTACGGGAATATACATAATGGACGTACGAGCACAGGTTGTAGACACACGGCTGACGACATATGGAAGTGTGGGTCTAGGCGTGAGCCGTCCTCGGATAGACAAATAGTGAGGTGGCCTCTGGCGATAAGCGGGAAATCCGGGTTCGAGTCCTGTTCCGGAACAAATTTTCGTTGTCGTCATTCCATTATACAGCAGATGATTCAGCATAGTCGCAATTGCCAATACATTTCATGTATTTACATTTTTATTTATAGAGACAAGAATTTTACTTCGGCGATGTACACTAACACTTCTTTAGGTATTTAACAGCTTGCAGATTCATCTGTTTTGTGACAGAATAGAAATAAAGATGTCGATGTTTCAGGTTAAAATGTTCTTATCTGAAATCGACGTAATTTATTTATTAATTATGTGCGTTGCTTAGACAACCAACCGTATCACTTAGCATTATGCTCCGCTGAAATCACTGAATCTCTGTTTCGTGCTCCAGTACTCAAATATTACATCAAATATTTGCCACATTAATATACTATGTGGTTATTTTTAATCAATAGTAGTTATAGTATCTTCCATCATTTACGGACTGCAATGACTGATCTCAAATGAAATATGCCTCTTGCGTCATTGAACAAGGAAATTCAACAGTCCAACATATTATACATGTAATAAAATAATAGTCGCAGCAGCCCTGACAGATTTCGTTTGTTCGCAGGTAGGGCAACTGCTCACAGTGAGGGCGTTGAACAAAGCGTTTACAGAAGAGAACATTCCTCGCTTTCACAATTCGAACTTAAGTCGAACACAAATATGAAAATGGCTTAACGAAATAGCCTCGATACCGGACGTAAAATGTTTATCCAGCAATTAAGTAACACAATACCTGGAAGCAAATTTGTCTTTTATCGAGAAGTGTCCCGACTTTTGCTGAATAAACCGCGCCGCAATTCAAACGTTTGGAAATCCTTCTTGGATTTCCCCCGTTTCGCTTCCCTCCTCCGCGCGGTCCCTCCCGAGCAAACGCCCGAACCAATTTCTCATTCCTCTGTTACATTTCGGTGGCGATTCTTAATTCCTGGAGGATCTTCGCCAGCGGGGCGATGGCTCGAAGTTACGCAAGTTCGAAGATAGAAGTGGGAGCAATGAGAGAGAGAGGGTCTGAGAGAGAGAGAGAGAGAGACAGAGAGAAGGAAGGGCAGGGGCAAGGAAAAAAAAAGAGACAGAGTACAGCCCGGAGGGACGGGAGAAATAGATTGAAGAAGAAAAGGGAAATCAGCCGAATAATTAGGCCAAATATTAGCCCATCCTTTATGATATAAGGTTATAGAATAAAGCTCGGTAATTGGATAAACGGTGGCTAGGGACTACGGGATGTGTGTTATGGAAAGTGGTCGGCAGGCGGGCTATCTTCCTCTCCCCTGCTCCCCACACTCTTTGCCTCCCTCACCCCCTCCCTCCCCCACCCTCCCCCTCCCCACTCTGTCCTCCACAGGGCGCCGGTCTTCCTTCAGCAGCCGTGCCGTTATTTGCACGGAGCGTTTTCATGCTTGAATTAGCCCATACCTATAGAACGGAGCGCCGCACCGGGGCAAAGCCATGAGGGCGGCGGAGCGATGGGAGAGGAAAGGGGAGGAGGACTGGGGGGAGGGGAGGGCCTATAGTCGTTTTCAAATATCCGGCGCCGTCGCTGCAGTGCCCGCAGGGCCGCAGGGACGGCAGGCACAAACACGGTGATGTCACGGCTCCAGTCTGCACCGCGATCGCCTCTATTATCCTCTCGCGTCCTCGTCGTGGAGTTAGCTTTCTGGGTACCGCGCCTTAGGATGTTCTAGGGATGCACTACAGTAATTAGGAGTCACTTAAATGGTTTAAATGGCTCTGAGTAGTTTGGGACTTAACATCTGAGGTCATCAGCCCCCTAGAACTTAGAACTACTTAAACCTAACTAACTTAATGCTTAATGACATCACACACATCCATGCCCGAGGTAGGATTCGAACCTGCGACCGTAACGGTCGCGCGGTTCCAGACTGTAGCGCCTAGAACCGCTCGGCGACAACGGCCGGCAGCAGTCACTCAGACAGTCGCTCATTCGCATTGTGACCATGAAGTCTACCCTGACGAACCTTGTGATATAATTCTGTTCACCTCGCCGCTTTCTACATAAATCCAAGATCGATTGCAACCAGTCGACCCATTATTATCGATTGTCTCCGATTAAAACTTCTTAGAAAGTTATGGAAGTTGTCTCCCGTAGTCACAACTTTCAGTACAATTTCTCTTCCGCCTGTTCGTTAATCGGATACACTTGGCAAAGATGTATTGTGTACCATTTAATCTATCTCTGAAAGAATGACTCTTGCGCCGCGCGGGGTAGCCGTGCGGTCTTGGGCGCCTTGCCACGGTTCACGTTGCTGCACCCGTCGGAGGTTTGAGTCCTCCCTCGGGCATGGGTGTGTGTGTTGTCTTTAGCGTAAGTTAGTTTAAGTTAGATTAAGTAGTGTATAAGCCTATGGACCGAAACCTTAGCATTTGGTCCCGTAGAAACTTACCACAAATCAAATCAGTTACTCTCGCGAGTCTACGAGGAAGCACATTGGCAGGGCAGTTGCGACGACCAATGAGAAGCTAAGACAGGGCATGATCCTCTGGGGGCCGTTTAGTTTGAATGCAGAAAGAAGGGTCCAAATGGATCCTGGCAATCGGTGTGGGCTGATGTCGTCACACACAGTTATGGTTGAGTAAGATTCGGGTAGAACTGAAGTCAGAGTCTGTTGCTCATTGCCGGCCGGAGTGTCCGTGCAATTCTAGGCGCTACAGTCTGGAACCGCGTGACTGCTACGGTCGCAGGTTCGAACCCTGCCTCGGGCATGGATGTGTGTGGTGTCCTTAGGTTACCTAGGTTTAAGTAATTCTAAGTTGTAGGGGACTGATGACCACAGCAGTTAAGTCCCATAGTGCTCAGAGCCATTTTTTGTTGTTTATTGTCAGACGTCGTGCTATAAATGTGTGCCTCTTTGGCGATTCGTACCGCAACGTTTGGCTTAGTGGTATTTATAGCATTTCCAGAACTCTAGTGAGCACTTATCTATGGTGGGGGAATACTTTGGGATAATAAATTCATCATTTGGTGAGATGAGTAATTTTCGCAGAAAGGTACAGAATCTGATTTACATTAGCCCTTCCGTGCATTAGGGGGTTTGAATTCATCACATTCTCGTTTAGTGTGCTTATTTTAATACTTCTGTTCCTGATAGATTTCTTTTGTTTATATATTGGCTCTTAGTGATTCAGTATAACACGTATTTCATGTGTGGATGTTGTATGCTTCATGGTGTCCATAATAATTCTTTAAATACAATTACATATTTTCTTATTCAAAGATTGTAAGGTTTATTCCTGATCGGCTGCCCCGAATTTAAAATTCTAACATCTTTACAGCTGAGTCCCATTTTGCAATCGGCATCGAGATATCTCACATACTTCACTCTTTCGTGTTCAGAAACCAACCATAGTCTTTCAGCCTTGTATTTGGTCACGTCCATGGCTTCTTCCGTTTCCAAGCACAAATCGTCGAGGTTGCTCCTGCAGGAAAAGTTTGAATAGGCCAGGAACTGCCCACGTCTTGAACAGCATCACAATGGCATTTGCGTCATCCACAATACCATAGTCCCATTTGATCAAGTTTGTTTTCAATGGGGCCACTCTTACTCTTATTGCTGTTCAGGGTCATCAATGTTTTCTAGGTTGTTGTGGATCCGCCAGGCACCACCTGTGCTGGTGGATAGTCTGATGGTGGTTCTTCATAAGCTGTGTTTGAGAGCCTTTTACTGGATCTAAGTTGTCCAGGCTCGCACTCGGTATCAAAGCGAATTGTCGATTATCGATGGTTTGTCTGACCCTCTGTGAATTCGTGAGATGTTTTTCGGGAGCTGGGATCCGCAAGACCAGCAGCACTGTGAAGCTTTCGTAGGAACTTGGGATTCATACACACTGTTGTTATACGACATGTTCCACTAAGGTTTATGTCGACTTTCTTCGTGTGAGTTGATCTGGTCCCTACCGGGCGGCCGTACTCAGCTGTAGAGTTCACATAGCTCTGAACACTTTCTGTCTTTAGCAGAGATACCATCTTTCCAACTATTACTGCAATCAACATACGTATCACAAAACTACAGTGAGTGGCACGCTTCATCTATTTTCTTTACATGTTTTTACGCGCCAGAAGGTAATTTAGCAGTTGTAGTTGAATAAGTTGACGGCACTTCATCAATTTATGCAGGACGATTCCATGATGACGTTACAAACATTTAGGGACGATGGAAAAGGGCAAATGTGTCAATTTTGGGTAATGGAACCCCGTCCGGAAACGACCGAATCGAAAGTCATGAGGGAAAATTGTAATTAACGAACCAGTACTGTTGTCGCTAAGACTATAGGGTAAGTAACTTTCAAAACTGGTAATACGGACCAAAATAGGAAGAAAAATGTCTAATAAACATGAGCCCTAAAATGCATATCTTGTGAGGTACGGACTCTTGTTTGTCTTCGATACTGTGAAATGCATGTACTATAAGCTCTATAGTTTTCATTTTTTTGGAGTGTAAGTCGGCTGTTTAGGTTTTTATGTTGGTAACGCCACGTAGCGCTCTGTATGAAAATCACCGATTGTGCTGTGTGAAGGCTGTGGTTGGTTTGCATTGTTGGAGTAATATTCGCCATTGTAGTGTTGGGCAGCTTGATGTTAACAGCGCGTAGCGTTGCGAAGTTGGAGGTGAGCCGCCAGCAGTTCAAAATGGTTCAAATGGCTCTGAGCACTATGGGACTTAACATCTGTGGTCATCAGTCCCCTAGAACTTAGAACTACTTAAGCCTAACTAACCTAAGGACATCACACACATCCATGCCCGAGGCACGATTCGAACCTGCGACCGTAGCAGTCGCGCGGTTCCGGACTGAGCGCCTAGAACCGCTAGACCACCGCGGCCGCCCCGCCAGCAGTGGCGGATGTGGGGAAGTGAGATGGCGGATTTTTGAGAGCGGATGATCTGGACGTGTGTCCATCAGAAACAGTACATATGTAAGAATGGATGTCATGAACTGCTATATATATTATGACTTTTGAACACTATTAAGGTAAATACATTGTTGTTCTCTATCAAAATCTTTCATTTCCTAACTATGCCTATCAGTAGTTAGTGCCTTCAGTAGTTTGAATCTTTTATTCAGCTAGCTGTAGTGGCGATCGCTGTATTGCTGTAGTTCGAGTAACGAAGATTTTTGTGAGGTAAGTGATTTGTGAAAGGTATAGGTTAATGTTAGTCAGGGCCATTCTTTTGTAGGGATTATTGAAAGTCAAATTGCGTTGCGCTAAAAAATATTGTGTGTCAGTTTAGTGTTGATCAGAATAGGTAAAGAGCGAAATGTCTGGGTACATTCAGTTTTGCTCAGCTGTTTGAAAATCAAACAATGTAAGAGATTTATCAGCACAGTAATTCAATAATTTTGCTAAGGAGACGTTTCAGGAGGAGGTAGTATATACTAAAACAGTAAATAAATGTCCAATAAATATGGGCTCGAAAATGCATACCTAAAGTGCAATGCCACTTGTTCATCTTCGTTACTTTGAAACACATCTCTTTTACTGAACAAGTTGTGCCCACATCTCTGAAGGTATGCATTTTAAAGCCCATGTTGACTGGACTTTTTTTCTTGTTTTGGGCTCAACTATCTCCTCCAGGAATATGGAAACCAAAGAGCTTGTAATAGAAGACTCTTAAGATACGCACTTTAGAGCCCATATTTACTAGGCTTTTGTTTCGTTATTTTGGTCAGCCTCCCAAAGTCGCCAACCCTACAATCTTAGCAACAACTGTACAGGTACATCCATACCACTGTTAGAGATATTAGAACAAATTTCCCTCATAACTTTCGATTCGGTCGTTTCCAGACCAGGGTCCCTTACCTAAAATTGATGCATTTTCCCTTGTCTACAGGCAGTGAAATTTGTAACATCACTGAATCGCCGTGTATACGACGTGACTGCTTTGTTCCTTTGAAGTTCAGATCTCTAAATAGAAAGGCTAGCCTAAGTGAATGGTCCAGGCACGTGCACTGCACGTGACTTAGCTACAAGCTGAGTTAATTCCCGTTACTGATGCCACTTCAGGTGCTTATCACAGCTTGGTTCTTTCGTGTAATTCAGTCGTCTACTTAAGCCCATTATTATTACGTTGCTCAAAGAAAGATACCACTGCCCAACCTTATTACAGTTCGTTTAAAAACGTGCAGTCAGGTAGCGTTATTACATGATTTCATGGACCTAAACTTTGTGTATATGAGGGTATTTTACTCAGGGCATGTTTCAGGCTACGTATCTGAATTTGAAAAGAAGATAGAAGGCTTACAACTATAACCTAGAGTTGTACGTAATAAAAGTTGGTTATGATGTAAGATAATAGATATTTTCAGCCGCTAGATAAAATTGCTTGAAATTATCCGTCCCTTTCCATGCCGATGTTTCTTTACTTTCACTTACTTTATTGGCTTCCTTTGTGTGTTTCAAGTTTTCGTATTTCGTTTCCCTTTTAGAAATTACCCCCGGATTTACTAGCATCTAATGGAAGTCAGAACCATCTCTTATTCTCAAAGACATAATAGGTTTTGTGGGGGATTGTTTCAATGAACTAAAGCTGTAAATGGACTGTGCGGCTGGTCCCGGCGGAGGTTCGAGTCCTCCCTCGGGCATGGGTGTGTGTGTTTGTCATTACGATAATTTAGGTTAAGTAGTGTGTAAGCTTAGGGACTGATGACCTTAGCAGTTAAGTCCCACAAGATTTCACACACATTTGAACAACTTAAGCTGCAATGGCTAATATTAGAGTACTGTTCATCTTAATGTTGGCACTTTTTTAGAAAATTCTTTTGAAGTAACTGAGGTATTTCAGGAAAACAAGAGGTGAAAATACCTCAATTCTGGTAACTAATATTACTGAAGAGACGATATTTTAATTACTATCATTTAATTGACAGATCGATAGAGATTCATCGTTAACCCTTCTACAATTTGGCCTAAACGAAGTCCAATTTCAGTTCCGTTGTCCTCTGGTCAACCATAATCGTTTGATGTACGTCACGATACCATTCTGTTTGTTTTTTATTTGACCATTTTTCTAGTGGTTTTTGTTTTTAGAATTTTGAAGCGCTTTCACCGTTTCCCAGTCGCGTTCAGTGATTTGCATACTTAGAGAATCGGTAATTTGTGAGGAACTTCCGATTTCATTTATGTACACTACACTTTTCATGTATTTGGCCAAGAACAGAAAACGTCATGTGATTGAAAGGGCACGTAATTCTCAGGTGGTGCTTACTTGACGCCATGGGAATGATATCTCAAGCCGCCAGAGTAGAGAAAGCAGCCTCAGCTGAAGGAGAGTACTTTGACAGTTCCGGTGACAGTCTTGAAACGGCATCGACCAGTGTAACCAACGGACGCTTTGCCGGTCACAGGTGTGCACATGTTTTCAAGGTGGCGTTGTATTGTTTTCGCTTGTAGTGGGGGTGCTATGTGCGATAATAAACAAACATTGCTCGAAGTTTTCTTTTTTTATAACGGTTGAATCAAATATATAATGCAGTCCTGAACTTGCAACAATCGACAAACGACATCCATAGGATACGTGCATCCACAGGGATCGTATATTTGAGAACTGGTTCATGGGGGCTCTCCTTTTGTTACTAAACCAAACAATAGACTGTAGTATATCTGAACCTCACCGATGTTCGAAGAAACCGTCTAACACAATTCCACACCATCTCCTAGTAAACAAATCGCCTTTTTTGGCTCGAATATACGCCTCAAATCATTCTTAATTTTCTGAGGTAGCAAAAATAGTAACTTAGTGGAGGAAAATTTACGTCTCATTACCCATATACAAAAACTATCCACAATGCCGTTCTTAAACACGTATTTTTCTATTGTAAAGCAATATATTACACATAAATACCAGTTTTTTAACCACAAACTTCACTCATATCGCTGTTAGTTTCGTTAACGTGAAGGGTTTCTGCATGAGCCTCTTCATGATTTTGCCATAACACAGCTTCATTTTTTTGCATCTGGCACCTCAGTTGTTGGTGCAAACGGCATATTACCCTGGTTTAAAGAAAAAAGGGAAAAGACTGGGCACCTGAATGTGTTTGTGATGGTTACAGTATAATATTTATATTTCGTTTTATTTTTCGTTAGGTTATTGGTACTTGTCAGAGCCCCACACGCATGTTGGTACATTTAAGTGCCATATTTCAATGTATCTATTCTTTCCTCTTCTTGTCCGATCAGTTGAATGTATGGATGAGACCATGCAAGGATTTCAACGTGTAGATCCGTGGAAGTGTAGTAGTCTGCCACTGTGTCAGAACTGCCAACTGTAGGAAACATGTACCTGGTAGCAAAGAGGTTTCTGTTTGCCTTGGACAAACCTTTTGTATAGGTTGGCACCACAGTAGGGGTTCTTCTGGTCACTTCGGTAGATTGGAGAGCGAATGCTCAATGAGTCTTCCGTGGGACGCGAGACGGGTGAGACCTAGTGGCGGTAAGTGTGCTTTTTCGACGAGAATTTAGTGTTGTGTTTAATGTAAGTCCTTCAAAGCTAGTCAAAGTAAATGATTCCTTTCATCGTTCATAGTTTATTATTGTGTGTGATAAATTTTACTTGCTAATTCGTGAGTGTTAAATGCATTAAAATCCAGGGACGGTGTAGGCTGTTGTTCAGTTTAACTGTTAATCAAACTCATGGATCCGTGTTGAGTTTATTCTGATTCACTTCATTTTGTTTAGTATCCCTTTCGCGAGAGCATCTGTTTTGCGTAGGATTTCCGTGATTTTATGACTGAATTTTGTGCAACTCGTCTCACTTGATAACTTTCTTGGTGCACGCTTTTGTTTGTGAGGACCACGTGGTCGTGACCGAATGAGAAAGTCTACAGTGCCAAGGCCACAGTGATCTTCCGCTGTAGAATATTTGAATTAATTGTGATTGTTTTTTATGCTTCATTTTTATAGAAATTCACTTTAATAGAAATATTATTCATTTGTCCCCTATATTAAAATCAAGGAGCAGTCCCTCTTGCTACCCACGTGTGCTGTTGTTAAGGTTTTTAGTTGTTTCCTTCCTGTTAGCCTCTCAAGTCCTTGTTAATGTAAGGGTTCGTGATTAAAGCATCCTTTGATCATTCCTCTTCCATAGATCATAGACCTTGCAGGAGGCTCCGAAAAAGTTCTAGGGTTAACTAATATGCGACCTAATAGATTGCAGGCAACAGCAACGATCGTATTATTCACAATACATATACATGTGTGCAATTAGATTTACCGATCTAATAAATGTTGTCCGCAGCTCATGGTCGTGCTTAGAGTTCTCGCTTCCCGCTCCCGGGTTCCTGGGTTCGATTCCCGGCGGGGTCATGGATTTTCTCTGCCTCGTGATGACTGGGTGTTGTGTGATGTCCTTAGGTTAGTTAGGTTTAAGTAGTTCTAAGTTCTAGGGGACTGATGACCTTAGATGTTAAGTCTCGTAGTGCTCAGAGCCAATTGAACCAATAATAAATGTTCTTTTGCCAGAATTCTTGTTTACGCTGTCACTGCTAACATTCCCCTCCATGCTTCATCCAGTTCTGATGTACGGCTCATCCTACTGCATTCCGTTTGTGTGGCAATTGTATTGAGACCATACTTTACCCCCTCCTCCCATATTCAGGTTAATTGTAAAGATACCCCTCAATTGTAAAGATATCTTTGAAACGGTTGTTTGTTTCCTCCACTGTCAATATTTCCGTCATTTCCTTCCGTAGACATGTTGCCCTCATTACCATCGAGGGCACTGGACACGCAGCACTTCTTGAACCCTTGATGATAGAAGCTGGCGGTATTGTGCGGCGTGAAAACGCTAAGGCTCACGGATGGCTTTTTAATCTTCTTCTAAAAGCCACTCGCAAGAGAGCTTCCGGAGACGCTCCTTAGAAAGATGACTTACGACCATATCAAGCACCTGTACTTTTGAGTTAATACCTCCACACATAACGTCTAGGTCTGAAAGTCTGCGGTTTCAAACAGACAGCAGACAGCCAATGCATTATTAATTGTGTTGTCATCCATCCTCTTTCTTGGCAAATAATCACAAATCCCAGAGGGAATATTTCCGTGTACAATGTTTTACGATTCAGAATAATTTGGTGTAGGGGGGAGGGGGAGGAGTGGGAGGGTATAGAGGAGCAAGAACAGCGACTACTAAGTGCAAGGTAACTTTATTTTTCGTTTCCAGTCGCTCTTAGTGGCATATTGTCCTCCCCTTTATAGTAAACAGTTGCATTGCTCAACGTGTTCCAACAGACAGGTGCCTCGTCAGCATTGCTGATCTAGTGTAGAAGCATTTGCATTACGTGTCTCTGGCTGTTGACGAGTAGATCGCGAAAATCTTCTGTCACTCTCTGTGCTAGTGAAGTCTTCTGTTGGCCACTTCTACGCGTATACCTACGGCTCCAACAGAATTCTGTCTTCACAGTTTCCAAGGCTTTTAACGAACCGTTTGCCATGAGGCAGGAAGCGCGTCTTTCCTTTTATCCTGTAAAAAGGCAACCAACCCTTGCTTCAGTTTCTGGACATTTCTATGATTTTGGCTCTTTAAAATCTTTAACAGCAGTTTGTAGCTTATTTTCCAACGCTTCTCAATGCTACACATTAGATTGATGCAAAAAATATTTCTTGCTAGCTGCTCTATTACTTGACCTCTACGGATAACGAATAACTGTGAGTTTGCAGTTTTCATCATGTTGTTGTTGTGGTCTTCAGTCCTGAGACTGGTTTGATGCAGCTCTCCATGCTACTCTATCCTGTGCAAGCTTCTTCATCTCCCAATACGTACTGCAGTCTACATCCTTCTGAATCTGTTTAGTGAATTCATCTCTTGGTCTCCCTCTACGATTTTTACCCTCCACGCTGCCCTCAATTACTAAACTGCTGATCCCTTGATGCCTCAGAACATGTCCTACCAACCGATCCCTTCTTCTTGTCAAGTTGTGCCACAAACTCCTCTTCTCCCCAATCCTATTCAATACTTCCTCATTAGTTACGTGATCTACCCATCTAATCTTCAGCATTATTCTGTAGCACCACATTTCAAAAGCTTCTATTCTCTTCTTGTCTAAACTATTTATCGTCCATGTTTCACTTCCATACATGGCTACACTCTATACAAATACTTTCAGAAACGACTTCCTAACACTTAAATCTATACTCGATGTTAACAAATTTCTCTTTTTCAGAAACGCTTTTCTTGCCATGCCAGTCTACATTTTATATCCTCTCTACTTCGACCATCATCAGTTATTTTGCTCCCCAAACAGCAAAACTCCTTTACTACTTTAAGTGTCTCATTTCCTAATCTAATTCACTCAGCATCGCCCGACTTAATTCGACTACATTCCATTATCCTCGTTTTGCTTTTGTTGATGTTTATCTTATATTCTCCCTTCAAGACACTGTCCATTCCGTTCAACTGCTCTTCCAAATCCTTTGCAGTCTGTGACAGAATTACAATGTCATTGGCGAACCTTAAAGTTTTTATTTCTTCTCCACGGATTTTAAAACCTACTCCGAATTTTTCTTTTGTTTCCTTGCAAAAAATATTTCTTGCTAGCTGCTCTATTACTTGACCTCTACGGGTAACGAATAACTGTGAGTTTGCAGTTTTCATCATAACTGCATCAAATTCGGGAGTTCGTTGATGACTTTTTTTTCAGCATTACTGCTTACTGCAAAAGGTTAAGACCATCCCATCCCAACCATGTAATACAACGGAAATAACTAAGCAAAACATTAACAGTCGAAGACGGTTACGTAAATGCCTCTTATAAAACGATTAATTTCCAAAAACTATGGATATTATTGCTCCATTTGCTGCTAGGAAACGAGATCTGTGTTTGAAGTTCGTACGATTGAAAATTGAACGATATTCGTAGGGTCGCACATGTAAACCACGCACCAATATTTTGTGGCCGAATTTTGGGGAAGAAATGCCAATAATATTAGGACCAACATGGAATATACATACGAATCATATCATCATGGGGAACAAATCTGAATCTGACTGCGTTCATGTAAAGTGAGGAATATCATTGTGGGGTCATCTCTTTTTTTATGTACACTAGTGTCGAAAATTAAAGCAACAAACCGCTATTTCTCCGTCATGTGACTAATTCACGATATAATCGTACAAACTGACAACAGATTGTGTACTGCACGTAAGATGGCATTCCTTTGCAAAAACGGACTTAATGTCTGCAGGGATACCGCAATCACTTTTTCATGCAATGTTACTTATAATCAGTCTTGACTGCAAAATGTTGATTCACATGAACGGTTTCGGTTCCTCTAGAACCATGTTCAGATCTGAAATGACAATGATACTAATTTACTATTTCACAAAAGCAAGCCTATTTCGTCCTATCTGATCAATATCAAATGTACCAGAACGTACCTGGAATTTCGGTTACAGGAGTAACCCGCCCACACTCAGAAAACTTCACATGCTGCGTCACATTAAATTGGTTGGCAGAATGTACGTCATTTATATTAATTATAAAACTCTTACCGACAAGTGGCGTCTGGTACATTTGTTACATTACATCTGCAAATACTGTATTAAGTAGATTTTTCTAATTTGCTTTCATCTCTAAAATACTTAGTTAAGATCTATAGTTGTCAACATTAAAATCTGTACTTGTCAAAATTAAAATACATAATAAAATTATCGTTTTTGAACAGTCCTATAAAAACGTCAATTTTATTATGTATTTTTGTACGATCGTACCTTGCCTGCAGATGAAATTGTCTTCGCCTTGTTTGGAGTAGGTTCTCCAATTTGTGTCCATTGTTTTGATATTTCTTTTGTCTCGGGAGTGAAGTGTTGGACCCATGTTTCATACATGGTTATGAAGCGGAGCAAAAAATCAGCTTTGTTGCTGCGAAACATCGCTAAAGACTCAATCGAAAAATCTTCATGACACTGTTTTTGCTCGAGTGTGAGCAAACGAGGCACGAACCTTGCACACAGTTTTCTCATGTCCAAATTTCCAGATAATACGCGATGTGCCACAATTTTTTAAATGCCTACTATGCCTGCTATCTCGCGCACTTTCAGTCGACGATCATCCAGTACCACTTTGTGGATTTTCTTCCCCATTTCTGGAGTCGGCACCTCATTTGGTCGACCACTGCGATGCTCGTCTTGCCAGCTCGTACGGCCTCGTGTAAACTCAGCTACCCAATATTTTGTCAACGAAGGAGCAGACTCTCCCAAAGTAGAATCTAGCTCAGCTTTAATATTGGCTGCGCTGAGGCCTTTAAAAAATATTGAATCACATAAAAATGACCAATTTCCTCCATTTCCACAAGTTTACTTACAACGTTCACTATTGACGGCTGCCAAACAAATACTAAACAATGTGGCGTCTTCAAACTTGGAACATATGCTTCATAGAGGTGTATACTTTCTAATCCAGAGGTATTTTTCAACAACGACTCCCATCTCTCGGTCAGACCGGGTACTTACGGGACCATCGTCGTATAGTGTTTTTGGCAAAATAAAGGCAACCTTGCAAAATTTCCGTTTGTCGCCTTAATCTTGAGCACTAGTGCTATCGATGATCTGCTGTTTTTGGGCGGCGATCTATAAGTAATACAACAGATTTTTCTCGGACAATTTCGGTCGAAAAAATGCAGACTTCGTTGTGGGACATTGTGAAATATTCCCGCTCCAGCCCCTACGGTTTCAGGAAGTTCCGATTGGTGGCACGCCATACGTAGCCATCAAAATGGCCTCCGTAGGAAGAGAACTACCATTGAGTTTCTTTCGACGGAAAACCAGAGCATTGTAGATATTTATATGCGCTTACAGAATGTCTATGGAAATTTGCAGGGATCAAAAGCACGGTGAGTCCTTGGGCTACGCGTCCGTCATCAACGCAACAAGGTCGCGCAAACGACGGCTGCCCACAGCTGTTGCTCCTGCAAAGTTGGAACGAGAGGACACTATCGTTCTAGGTGATCGACAGATTACAAACAAACACCTCGCTGCTCAACTGGACGTCTCTGTTGATGAGTACTGGCACACTTGTCCACCAGATGGCTACTCTAAGGTGTGTGCCCGCTCGAATCTTTGCCGCCAAACAGGCGACCATGAGGAGTAACCAAGGACCACGTGCGCGGAATTGCTTGCAGGTTGCGAGGCTGATCGTGACAATTTTTTGTCGAATACCGTCAAAGGCGATGGTACGTGGAAACAAGTCGGGAATACATGGAGTGGCGCCATACCACCTTTCCTCCGAAGAAAATTTTCAAAGCCGCAGCCTCAGCCGATAAAGTCATAGCGGCGATCTTCTGTGATTCTGAAAGCTTCTTCTGTTTGGTGTCCTCCCTCAGCGCAACGATAAGCTCTGAAGTGTATTGTGATAGCCTCAAGGTAGCTATATTAATGGATAGATATGTAGACGACATGACAATTGGTGCTCCACCCACTGCGATGTGGCAAATCAAATCAAAAGACGTATAAACCCCTGGATAAATTTCCAAATAACATAAATGCAGATAATAGATGAGTCGGAAGATGAGTTTACATACAATGCACACCAGAAAATGTTCAAACAAAGCCGACCTACATGTTCACAAAACTGAAGTACGTCACTTCAGACATACACAAGACGCATACAAATGTTCAAATGTGTGTGAGATCTTATGGGATTTAACTGCTAAGGTCATCAGTCTCTAAGCTTACACACTACTTAACCTAAATTATCCTATGGACAAACACACACACCCATGCCCGAGGGAGGATTCGAACCTCCGCCGGGACCAGCCTCAAAGTCCACGACTGCAGCGCCCTAGACGCATACAAATCGGAATCACCATCACATGGAAAAACCCACGACACACGTAAATGTGAACAATACATCGAACCAGTCAAGTTTGTTTCGGAAGGTACTCTCCATCCCGGACAAATGAAAAAAGAAATAGACAGATACACAAAGTCGGAATCAATAGACGCCGAAACAATCAGACCGCAAGCCGACACAAAACCCAGAACTACCCAACCCAGACTGATAACAGTAGACAAGTCATCCCTCGGGCAAGGGTGTGTGTGTGTGTGTGTGTGTTGTTCTTAGCATAAGTTTGAGTTAGTTCAAATAGTGTGTAAGTCTAGGGAACCATGACCTAAGAGTTTGCTCCCTTAGGAATTCACACACATTTGAAAATTTTTGAACATGCGACATTTGCGACGATGACAACGTGTATCCAGAAAAAACCATCACCACAGACAACAACAAAGACACCACATCACATACAGTCAGTCTAACACAAATCACCACCATCGCTAACTCCGCACCAACAAGCATCAATAACATCTGCGTAAGGTGCGTGAAGCCAAAAAGCGTGTGAGAATACGTAATGTATCCGTGTGACAGCCTAAAACGATCTTAAGGTAACTCCTAACCAGCGGCTGACATCAAACCGTATTCCATCTAGAAACACCACAGGAACTAGTACCAACAAAGAGACTAGATAAAAAGGATATAATGCAGACAATGCAGTGATTGCTACTTAGATTGTACCATTCAAAGAGTGATTCTGTCTGTTTTCGAGTAACTGAGCAGACAGACAGAATCATCCTAAGGGCAGATAATATTTCTACGTCAACAGAGTCGCTACTCAGCCTCTTGATCCAGGCCTGCCTGCGGTAGACAGCATCATTCGACTTCGAGAAAATATACAGATCATGTAAGAGCACATGGACGAACATATTTAGATTACACACAAACAGACACTAAATGTTTTGTACACACAAAACACCCAGAAACCCAGAACAGACAGGCACAAAATGAATGTATTACAACATAATACAAAAAACAGTACTACTGTTCCAATGGTTCAAACGGCTCTGAGCACTATGGGACTTAAACTTCTGAGGTCATCAGTCCCCTAGAACTTCGAACTACTTAAACCTAACTAACCTAAGGACATCACACACATCCATGCCCGAGGCAGGATTCGAACCTGCGACCGTAGCGGTCGCGCGGTTCCAGACTGAAGCGCCTAGAACCGCTCGGCCACCCCGGCCGGCAGTACTAGTGCGGATACCCCAAAAATAGTACAAGACCTTTAGACAGACATTATTTGCTTAGAAGTACCTTAAAATAGAAATGGGCAACAAATATGTCTACCGAAACATGCTACCATAATAAAACAGGCAGCAAAGACTGTATGGCTGCTATAGTAAGTCCAAATAGAGCTTATAACATAATTAAACTAACACAATCAATATTTGGTTAGCATCGGGAAGCGATAACCAATGAGAACGCTACATGGGTGATTGGAGACATGTACACCCATTACAGAGATCAAATACAATCATACGCAGACCACACTTGAGTCATACCAAAGTATACAGGAGGCAAAAATTATCGATGAGTGGTGTCATTAATTGAAGGTCCGCCCTTTGGAAATCAGACAGAACAGCTGACAGAGAACGCGTAATCACCAGCCTAATACAAGAAACACAATTACATGCCTTGAACACACAAAGATACCTATACCAATGTATGCGGGGTTCAACGGTACGACCATTAGTGTCCACTTTAGGCTAGGGAATATTGCAAACTGGACCGTACGCGGTATTATAACCAATAGTGACCTCAACGCCATAACTTACACATTCAAAACAAGGCTATCAAATAACACGCCAAACACTTATTGATCACAAAGCAGACTCATCATCATCATCATCATCATCAGTGTTCTGCCTAAAGGCAGGTTTTCACATGGTAGTTCTCCAGGCTGTCCTGTCTTCTGCCATCCTCTTCAGGTCTGCATAATTTCCTCTTCCCTTTATGTTGTCTATCACCTTGTATCTCCTTCTTCCTCTCAGTCTTCTCCCACAAACCAGTCCTTCCAATGCATCTACCAGCAAGCACCCCCAACCAGTTCTTTTTCCTTTCTCTTACAACCTTCAGCAGACATCTTCTCTCACCAACCCTTTCCAATACTCTTTCATTACTCACTCTTTCCATCCAGCTTATTCTCTCCATTCTCCTCCACATTCACATCTCAAATGCTTCTAACCATCCTCTCGTCTCAGAGTCCATGTTTCTGCCCCATACAGTGCCACACTCCAGATAAAACATTTGACAAGCCTTTTCCTTAGTCCTTCATCTAATTTGCCACATAAGAGTCTCCTCTTTCTGTTGAATCCCTCCTTCGCTATGGCAATTCGAGTTTTCACCTCCTGGCGACATCTCAAGTCTTCAGTTATTGTGCTTCCGAGATATTTAAATTCACTTACTTGGCTAATGCTAGATTGGCCTATTTTAATATTGGACAGTCTGCGTCTTGTACTGATGACCATACTCTTTGTTTTTGCTGTGTTTATTTGCATATCATATTTCACACAAGCTTCGTTCAAATCTTTGAACATGTTATTCACTGTCCGGTCACTTTCTGCCACTAATACCATGTCATCAGCAAATCTTATACATTCTATTCTCTTTCCACCAATAGATATTCCTCTTTTCCCATCTAAACTTTTCGCAATAACCTCTTCAAGGTATACGTTAAACAACAGTGGGGAAAAGCAACAACCTTGGCTAACACCTCGACCAATGCTGCTTCCTTCTGACATTTCATTTCCAATCCTTACAAAGCAGACTGGAACAAATTAACTGAAATTTTCTAACAACACGAACTAGAAAACATCAGGCAAGGTATCGGTTACAGAGCTCACAAACTAACACAGGTAATACAACACGCACAAAACTCATCAATATATTGGCAAAGAATACAAATTGCTCACCAATACCAAGTACCAACGAACACACGAGAGTCGAACAAGGCGCCAGACACAAACGAATATCATGTAAAAATGACTCTGAGCACTATGCGACTTAACTTCTGAGATCATCAGTCGCCTAGACCTTAGAACTAATTAAACCTAACTAACCTAAGGACATCACACACATCCATGCCCGAGGCAGGATTCAAACCTGCGACCGTAGCGGACGCTCGGCTCCAGACTGTAGTGCCTAGAACCGCACGGCCACTCCGGCCGTCAAAAATATGTCAAATGGCGACACTACATAGAACCAAAGGTATGAGACTTGAAGCATATAGGCATGGACAAGACTTGCGCAGACTGCCCCTACACAACACGCGTAAACAACACTGGGAACGATTTGTAGCAACACACACAGAGCGAAGTATATGGGGGGAACCGTACCAAATACGGTCAAAGAAGATAGAAATCTGACTAATTCTGGGAAGGCTAAGGCAGGAAGACGGCCGATGACGAGGGGAGTCGTTAATCGACTAATAAAGTCATCAGAAGATCAAAACAAATTACAAAACGATTTAGAAAATATATCTGAATGGTGCGAAAAGTGGCAGTTGACTTTAAATAACGAAAAGTGTGAGCTCATCCACATGAGTGCTAACAGGAACTCGTTAAACTTCGGTTACACGATAAATCAGTCTAATCTAAAAGCCGTAAATTCAACTAAATGCCTAGGTATTACAATTACGAACAACTTATCGAAGGAGCACATAGAAGATGTTGTGGGGAAGACTAACCAAAGACTGCGTTTTATTGGCAGGACACTTAGAAAATGTAGCAGACCTACTAAGGAGACTGCCTACACTACGCTTGTCCGTCCTCTTTTGGAATACTGCTGCGCAGTGTGGGATCCTTACCAGTTAGGACTGATGGAGTAGATCGAAAAAGTTCAAAGAAAGGCATCACGTTTTGTACTATCGCGAAATATGGGAGAGAGTGTCACAGAAATGGTACAGGATTTGGGCTGGAAATCATTAAAAGAAAGGTGTTTTTCGTTGCGACGGAATCTTCTCATGAAATTCCAATCACCAACTTTCTCCTCCGAATGCGAACACATTTTGTTGACACCGACCTACATAGGCAGGAACGACCACCACGGTAAAATAAGGGAAATTAGAGCTTATACGGAAAGATATAGGTGTTCATTCTTTCCGCGTGCTATACAAGATTGGAATAATAGAGAATTGTGAAGGTTTTTCGATGAATCCTCTGCCAGGCACTTAAATGTGATTTGCAGAGTATCCATGTAGAGGCCGGCCGGAGTGGCCGTGCCGTTCTAGGCGCTACAGTCTGGAACCGAGCGACCGCTACGGTCGCAGGTTCGAATCCTGCCTCGGACATGGATGTGTGTGATGTCCTTAGGTTAGTTAGGTTTAATTTGTTCTAAGTTCTAGGCCACTGATGACCTCTGAAGTTAAGCCGCATAGTGCTCGGAGACATTTTATCGATGTAGATGTAGATGTAAATGAATTTCTGCTCTGTAAACTGCCTCCTGACGATGTCATCGATACAGACACACAATATCGTACAACACTAAGAGAAGTCCTACATACACCATCCAACATTGCAACTGTCACCTATCCTTTTGCGCAAGAAGAGGTTGCGATGTAATCTCATAGCACCTGGACTAGATGGTATCCAATCTGATACACTGAAAAAACTAGCACCGAAAATCACTCTGTTCCTAACAACGTTAATGAATGATAGCTTACGGTTGGGCAGGGTACCTACAGTACCAAAAACCTCCAAAACAGTCATTATTAAGAAATCTGCAGACAGGGATCCTTTAGAACTGCCATATCCACAGATAATGCCGTAAAACATGCCCTATTACAATAGTACAATATAGAAATACGAGATGGCAATAATGATTGGTACTGGCAGTCCGCAATGTTTCATAGATTAAGGAGTTTCGAGGTACCACAATCACTGTACAACAATTTCTAGACCGAGCTGTTCTCAAGGATCAATCTGCAGCCCCACCTTCTCGGACAAAGCAATCGAATCCCTCCTACAACTTTCAGAAGGGAATGACAGGTCAGACGGAATTGTCCCCTACGCAGATGACCTATTTGTTGCTGTCACTGTAAACAACAGAGCCCAGCTAGAAAAGGAAGACAGTGGAATACTGCTAAGAACTACACAATGGTGTCACAACAACAAACTCAGGATAACCGAAAACAAAGCAACAGACACATCACTGAAAGGATCCCTCCAAAGGAGTCCTCCAACTGAAACTGGAAACGTAAACATCAAACGAGCACATGTTAGACGCTGTCTTGGGATACACATATATTAGAAATTGAATTTTCACAAACACATAAGGCTAACAACAGACAAAACAGAAAAAATACTATGTACACTCGTGAGGCTAAATTCAGAACAGTACAGACTACCTCTACCAGTCATACGGGCATACCATTGTGCGCTTTCCGAACCAGTCCTCAGCTTCGCAGCTTCATCAGTCAGATGAAGTCAGAGAACTGTCCTATTTAGACTACCTGGGGCTTTTGCCACCATTTCAGTGGTGTGGTGCTCAGAATACGCCCTACACATATCATGATCAATTGCAGAGCTGCAAGGTACTGGTTAAAAATGGGGAGACTAGATAAGGTACACACAGAAGCTTACATATAAATATACAAAACACGTTATCTTAGAAGTTGGCGTTTGCTTACATGACAAGATAAATGGAACGTAAGTGATAAGGGACGTAAGCTGCACAATTTCCTCCCTGACGTAAGAGAGCGATTGAGGACCAAACAAATCGATTCCAGTCGCATTACAGTGTATTTCTTAACTGGATACAGGCATAATTCCACGCACTTAACCCGTATGAGTCAGAGACAGATACCAACAGGCACATACACAAAAGAATGTTCCTCAGAACACACTGTCTTCTTCTGAGGGCAATACACAGCCAATAGACATACAGTACACTACAGAAACACACATAAGTATATACAAAGCGATAAGAGACGAAGAACAATGGGCACAACTAATCTTATTAGCAAACTGTAGTTCAGAAACAACCTGTGAAGGACACGACATAACAGACATGCCTATATACAACATAACAAGAATCTTCAGAGGGGTGACAGCGACACACAGTGACAGCGAAAACAGCGACACTGAAGAGTGTGAGGAGGATGAGGAGAAAGATAAGTTTTAACTTACTGTTAAAACTTATCTTTCTCCTCCACTTAAAATGATGAATCAGACGTTATATGCCAAGAATACACTGATAAATTTTATATATCAGTCAAATAATAATTAATGGTAGCGAATTCTAGTGTAAATGTAGTGTAAGGTGCTCACACTTTAGTCAAGAAAGCGCCCAATGTTATCCAAGGATGAATGCCTAATGTTAATGAATAGGATTAGCAACATCCTTTCTCTACTACTAACTATAATCAATTTTGCTGTGACTGGCGGTCAACATCTCTAAGAACCATTCCAAGGTATTCAACACTGGTCACAATTGGTGATGGCACAAACAAATCTCTTCTGTGCCGTATCGTCTTATATATTCTTCTTAAAATGACATAATTTTATTTCTATTTCAATCACAAATTATTGTTTTTTTAAAGAAAACCATTATTGTTTGTCAAATGTTGCAGATAAAAACAAAACCAAGAAACTATAGAAAAGGTCTAAAACGAAAACTGTAATATGTACGAGCCATTTTAAAATATCAGATAACAGGTGTTTAAATTTGCAGTAAATAAATGCAAGTATAAATAACACTGAAACTGAAGAAACGACTTCAGCGCGTTCGTTGTCACATAAGTGCAAACGAACTTCTCCATGACAAAGCAAGGCCTTCTACAAGTTTGCGCGCCCGACGGGAGCTGGTTCAAATGGTTCAAATGGCTCTGAGCACTATGGGACTTAACTTCTGAGGTCATCAGTCCCCTAGAACCTAGAACTACTTAAACCTAACTAACCTAAGGACGCCACGCACATCCATGCCCGAGGCAGGATTCGAACCTGCGACCGTAGCGGTCGCGCGCTTCCAGACTGTAGCGCCTAGAACCGCTCGGCCACCCCGGCCGGCCGACAGGAGCTCACACAACTTTATCGGACTGTTCTTCACCATCCACCCTCTTCCATCTGTTTGGTCCAACGAAGAATGCACTCTACGGTAAGCACTACGTAGCTGAGGGGCAGGTTATTTATGCAGCAAGATGTTGGCTCTGACTTCGATCTGTAGAATGGTACCGTGGTGCATACAGGACTTCCAGGAAGTTGACATAAGAATGGCGCACTGAATGGAGGTTATGTTGAAAAAACTTGGGTGTTGTAGCCAAAAGAGAAGGAAATAGTATGATGTACTGGGATTATGAATAAAGCCAACGTGCTTTCAGAAAGATAATATGTTGCATTACTTATTGAACGACCCTCGTATATTCAAGATCCCTTATATTTACCGTTGCACTATGGAAGTCGTTACTAACTCAGGTCATTTCGTAAAAAAAGTCAGATCGCGTTACCATTCATTAATGCGTGATGTATACAAGAGGAGATATTTTCGGGACATTTATACTGAAGCCATACGAGCAATACATTAAGCGAAAAATGGAGCAGCAGACTTTCAACACCAAGTATCGAAATTAAAAAAAACAGTTTCCTTATGGCACATTCCTTCTATACCGTACATGAGTTTCTTCCAGTAGACAGGTGCGTTTCGTTGTAATGTGGTATTCATTCGAATGCTCTCTCACAATCTCTTTTAGGTGTTTTTTTTTAATTCTTTAATTTTTTGCTTGCAAATTTCCTAATCACAATTCTGTGAACTATGTTCTAATTCGTGGCCGAATATCTTCGGGTACCATGGTCCCATAAAACGTAATTTCAAAATAAGAGATACGCTTCTGAACTGAAGAATTCCTAACGAACAAAACTCAATATGAATTGTTGCTGGTAAACCTTTGGGATGTGAGGTCGTGGTCCAAGAAACTCTCCTGTTCCTGAAGTTTCGTACAGAACTGCGCTGGACATCTACAAAGAAAATCAGCCAAATACTCCGATTTGTGGAGGATAAACGCCCTCCTCTGTTGACATGTGGTGTATACAAAATTCTGTTCAAAAATTGCTCTGAGCACTAACGTGAGGAACAGAAGAGTTTCTTGGACCATGACCTCACATCCTGAAAGGTTTACCAGCAACTATGTCATCCGGTTGTGAAAGTCTTCATTCTATGATCAGTATGAATACAAACTTCCTGGCGGATTAAAACTATGTGCTGGACCGAGACTGAGGTCATCAGTCCCCTAGAACTTAGAATTACTTAAACCTAACTTAACCTAAGAACATCACACGCATCCATGCCCGAGGCAGGATTCGAACCTGAGACCGTAGCGGTCGCGCGGTTCCAGACTGTAGCTCCTAGAACCACTCCAGCCGGCCAAAATTCCGTGTACGTGTGGTAAAGTTTATATTGGAACTACCAAGATGAGCGAAAATACAATGCTAAAAGAACACAAAAGTCTTTGCCGACTAAGAAAAATAGAGAAATCAGCTGTAGCAGAGCATGCTCTTCAGTCAGGAAACCACGAAGTGAAGTTTTCTGAAACCTAAATTTTATCTACAACGTCAAATTATTATCGACGACTATGCAGAGAAGCCACTGAAATTTATAAGCATAAGGATAATTTTAATAGAAAAGATGAGACAATGAACTTAGCAACATACGGACAGTAGCTCTGCAGAATCGCTAGACAATTTTATCTTTGACAAGGCAACAATCGATAGTTAAGTTTCATCTCTGACATGGATTATCTCTGCTTATCACCTGTTACTTCGACCACGCCCCCTTTCTTACAGTATATATGTCGCTCTTGGACGTCCGACCAGTCGGTCGGCAAGACTCAGTGCAGGAGCGCCTCTGAAGATGTCCAGCGCAGTTCTGAACGAAACGTGAGGAACAGAAGAGTTTCTTGCACCATGACCCCACATCCTGAAAGGTTTACCAGCAACTATGTCATCCGGTCGTGAAAGTCTTCATTCTATGATCAGTATGAATACAAACTTCCTGGCGGATTAAAACTATGTGCCGGACCGAGACTCGAACTCGGGACTTTTGCCTTTCGCGGGCAAGTGCTCTACCCAAGCACGACTCACGCCCCGTCCTCACAGTTTTACTTCCGCCAGTACCTCGTCTCCTACCTTCCAAACTTTACAGAAGCTCTCCTGCGAACCCTGCAGAACTAGCACTCCTGAAAGAAAGGATATTGCGGAGACGTGGCTTAGCCACAGCCTAAGGGATATTTCCAGAATGAGATTTTCACTCTGCAGCGGAGTGTGCACTGATATGAAACTTTCTGGCAGATTAAAACTGTGTGCCGGACCGAGACTCGAACTCGGGACCTTTGCCTTTCGCGGTCAAGTGCTCTACCAACTGAGCTACCCAAGCGAGGCTCACGCCCGCGAAAGGCAAAGGTCCCGAGTTCGGTCCGGCACACAGTTTTAATCTGCCAGGAAGTTTCATATCTGCGCACACTCCGCTGCAAAGTGAAAATCTCATTCTGGAGTATGAATACACTTTGGAAAAAAAATTATGCTCCATTTTTGAGGTTTCCAATCGACTCAAGATTTATTGTTGCAAAAGTGCATATGAAGTACAAGAAATGGTTACACTTAAGGATCAATAGCACAAGCGGTATCGTCCCATGCTGAAACACCCATATTGTAGTATTTGGTGTAGCCTCCACGGGTGGCAATGCAGGCACTGACTCCGGTATCCAGTCAGTTGTACGTATGGAAAATATTGTTATTCCATGCTTGTGCGACCTGTTCGCGTCGTTCTGTAGGAGTTGTTGACTGTCGAATCCCAGACTTGTTCTATTCGAGACAAGTCCGGAGATCGTGCTGGCTAGGGAAGTTGCCGCACGCCTTGCAGAGCACGTTGAGTTACATGAACAGTGTGTGGACGAGCATTATCCTGTTAGAACAATACATCACCTCCCTGTTGCAAGAACGGCAGGTCTAACAGGATTCTGCACGTACCAAGCGCTGGGTAGTGGCGCCTCCAGAAACACCAAAGGTCAATGAGGCGCGTAGCTTATCGCAACCCAGACCGTAAGGACCGCGGTGGGGCCACTGTGTCTGGGACGATTGCACTCTACGAGACAGGTGAGCATCGTACGCGCCAACGACCGTTACTTGCGGGCAAGAAGAATTTGCTTTCATCGCTGAAGGCCAGAGCGTTCCATTCCATCTTCCATCTGATCCTCTGACGGGACCAGTCAAACCCTGCACGCCGATGGTGTAGCGTGAGTGAAAGACGGGCTAAAGGAGTGCGTGTCCGTAGTCTCTCAGCTAACAACTGGTTCTGCAACAGATCGTGTTCACACGTTTAAGCTTACAAGCCATCTTTCCTGTGCTGTGGTAGCTGTACAATCTCCCGCTGCTGCCCTTACTGTACAATGATCCTGACGGGCGTCTGTACTGCATGGACGTCCAGAACCCCGTCAACGGGTGTAACAGAATTCACGTGACCACTGACACCAGCATCGTTGCATAGCTGGTGCAACACATTCAAATTCTGTGTCAATTCTCCGAAAGGACCACCCCGCCACTTGGAAGGTCACGATTTGACCCCTTTCAAACACTCTCAGTTGGTTGCAGGAAAAACGAGTGCGTCTCCGTGGCTATTCAATGATCTTAATGAGAAAATTTCTTTCACTACCGAATTTGAAAATGAGGTCCTTGACTTGACGCTTACCATAGAAACGAATAAAATTTCTTTCAATATTGAAACATATACCGACCAGATCGTTCCTGAATCTTCTGCTCATCCACAATCGCATAAAAAAGCCTTCTTTCATTCTGCTGTTCACCGAGCCATTTCCATCCCACTTTCTAAAGAAAAGTTCAACGACGAAGTCAATTTACTTAAAACAGTAGCAGTTAACAACGAGTATAAACCTAACATAGTAGATGACGTCCTTAAAATAAAACTGCTAAAAGAATTACTACGGTATGCACTTCTGTTATCACGTCTAACTCAAAAAAATATTTCTCTATTCCTTTTGTGGGGCCTATCTCTTATCAGATCCAACGCATTCTTCGAAAGAAATACGATTGCAAAGTTGCTTTTTCTACTAATAACAATTTGAATAAAAACTTCATTCATAATTTACATTCTATTCGTTCCCCTTTAGAAAATTCTGGTGTCTACAAAATTGTCTGCGATACTTGCTCCTCTTACTATACAGGAGAAACTGAACGTGGCTTCACTGCCAGATATAAAGAACACTTTCCAAGAAAAAATGGCACTAGCCCGCAAAATTTGTCTTTTGCCGACCACCTTTTAATTACAGGTCATTCCCCTAAAGCCATCTGCAATAGCAACATTTTGTACACCGAAAAGAAAGGGCGTAGACTAGATATTCTAGAAGAATTAGAGATTTTCAAACATCTTGCTCGAAACGATAGCCTCATCCTTAACGAACAGCTACAGCTACGTAACAAAAATTTTTCTAGGGTATAAAGCCGTTACTCGATATATGACTTCGAGTCTCCTTGTGCAGGTTGCCGAAATGTTCTTTTCCTTCTACGGTAGTCCTATGTTTTCTAATTATCAAATGTTCCTTGGCTGTATTTCAAGTCAATATCGCTTTCTACAATTTGTCATTCGGTCCTATCTACATTTTCATAATGATGTTTTCATGTTTTTTCTTACTGTTATAAGCTTCGATGCAGACAACATGCTATGTTGTATGCTACTACCCAACAAACATTGCTTTCCATTATGTATCAAATACTGTTCATTTATAGGCATTTCCGGCAACGGCCTTGCCGCAGTGGATACACCGGTTCCCGTCAGATCACCGAAGTTAAGCGCTGTCGCGCGTGGCCGACACTTGGATGGGTGACCATCCAGCCGCCATGCGCTGCTACCATTTTTCGCGGTGCACTCAGCCTCGTGATGCCAACTGAGGAGCTACTGGACCGAATAGTAGCGGCTCCGGTCAAAGAAAACCATCGTAACGACCGGGAGAGCGGTGTGCTGACCACACGCCCCTCCTAACCGCATCCTCACCTGCGGATGACACGGCGGTCGGATGGTCCCGATGGGCCACGTGTGGCCTGATGACGGAGTGCTTTTTTTTATAATCATTTCTGCCTGCATTTCAATGTGAAGTAGCCTAATTGTATCTACGGCTACTAGATGGCGCGCTCGTTGCCGTGCCATGTTCACCTGGTCGCATTTGTTAACGCGGGCACCTCAGTCTGTTTGCAATCTATAACCGCATAAGGATCGAGCAGCCCTTAGTGGCTCGCCATCACAATTTTTTATCTTAAATTTCTTTGTGTCTAATGCCCTTTTGGCATATTTATTATTGTATAAATGACATATAAGTACTGCCAGTCTTTCATGATAATCTGTATAATACGATTTTAGTCATAACTCTGTGACCATGTTATAGACCATTCTTTGATTTAAATTCAGAGGAAGACACTCCTAGCAGTGTTGAAACCAGGTTAATTCGTTAAAAATAGTGACCTAGGGCTGTTTTCCTTCTATTGTAACTACTCACGGTCTCTGAACGTGCAGCCACGTGCAAAATTTTACTGCGCTATCTGTTGGTGGTCGACGTGGAAACCATTATCAGAACATCTATTCTCCCCCAGGTGGCATATGCCATCATAGGATCAAAATCGACGTCGTCTCCCCAGGTGCACTAATTTTTTTCCGGCAGTGTAATATCCTCTACAGCAGGGCTACCCAACCTTTTCAGCTGGCGGACCCCTTCTTCAGTCGAAAATCCATGGCGGACCCCTAGTCAGTCAAAAGCACAGTAACTTTAAATTTCAGAGCGTAACCCATGGTACCTGAAAGCTTCTTAATGCAAGTGCCATGTTCCCACGTGAGAGCCACCTCACTTCTGTGTGGAGAAGCAGAGAAAGATGAACGCTTCCCATATTTTCACACAGTATTGTGAAAAGTCTTGACTTCAACGGCCTTGATTTTATGTAGTTAATGATTTGAATGAATTCGTCTAAAACTTTGTTGAACGAAACAGGCATTTGTTTTGTAGCTAAAGAGTATCTGTGGAGAGCACAACGACTACTGCTGCAATTCTTGGCGTTTTCTTTTATTTTCGTTATTGCTCCGACTGTAGGACCCGTCATAGCTTTTGCACCATCTGTGCACACATCTATACAATTAGACCATGAAACTTCGTTAGTCCTCAAAAAATCATCCAGTAGACGGAATATTTCAGCACCTGTTGTGTTGGCAGGTAGTGGTCTGAACAATAAGAGGTCCTCCTTAAAACATCCAGAATATTCATAACGGACAAAAGCCAATAAAATCACTGATCCTGCAACATCAGTGGATTCATCTATCTACAGAGAAAATGAATTGTGTTGGATGCGAGAAACAACAGTGTCTTTCACGTCATTTGACATGTCAACAATGCGTCTCTTGACAGTATTGTTGGCACCGAAGATACAAGCTTTACTGCCTTTTCGTCTAGCATGCAAGAAATAATACCATTAACACATGGCTTTATGAGATTTTCTGCAATGGTATGAGCTTTACCTGTTTTTGCCACTCGATAACTAACCAAGAAAGAAGCTTTTAATGGATTTTCATTAATTGTTTTTGCATGAGTTTTCATGCAATGCTGAGAAGCAGCTAGTTCAGCACTCTTCCTTTTGAAAAAAATCGATGTCTTTAGCCTGGAAATCCGGGTGAGTACCTTCAAAATGACGTCACAATTTAACTGAAACCATTGAACTGTTCGGAAGGACTCGCACACAAATTACACACTGAGCTTTACCCTCCTTTGTCTCCATGAAGCCCATTTCTAAATATCTTCCGTTGTAATTAGCTTCTTGGTTATTCCACAGGATATTGCAACCAATGGAGTACTTGCAGCGTTTTCACTTAATAAATCCGGCTGTGGAGCTTCTTGTGGTTGTTCTTCCTTTGGTCGTCCTCCCTCCTCATTCATCTCAACTGGCAACTTCCCTTGTTGTGAAGGCGATGGAGAAACTGCACACTTCTTCAATGATCCTTACTTCAGCCACCGATCCACGCTAAAAGTAATAAAGTGGTCAAAAATCGACTTATGAAATAGGTAGTGCACTGACAAAGCAAGTTTAACATTTAATGATGCCTGGGACCGCATACGTGCCAGCGAGCGCTGTGATTGGCCGACAAAGCTCGCTGCGCGCATGCGTAAAAGGTTTCAGCGCATCTAGTGCCGTGAGCCGACGCACAAACGACACCCGTATTGTTGCGAAACAGTCGATCAGAGAAGCCGCATTCTCAGGCACTAAACTGTGTATGCGTTCTCACTTAGGAACTGAAAAGGCTGCTTGGGAATACGACCTGAAGTAAAAGTACACATGTTTTTCACACACACACAAAAAAAAAATAGTGATGAATTTTATTTTCACGTTTTTATTCAATAATTTTACTCATTATTTTACACGATTAGGTGAAAGGTGGCCGCGGACCCCCTAGAAAGAGCCGGCGGACCCTTAAGGGGTCCGCGGACCACACGTTGGGAAGCCCTGCTCTACAGTGTCACATCATTATGAAAACCTATAACAACTAGAAAGTGACCGTATTTACAGCAGTTCCCTTCAGGGCGATTAAATTGCAGTTGTAAGACGGCGTTCGGGAGCAAACTACACGATCCGCTAAGAGGGCTCAAGTAAGCAGGGGTCAGAGAAACCAAGGCGGGGCAACGGGGTGAGCGTTAACTTCCAGATATTTGCAGTTTCTGAAGAGAGCGAAGGAAGCGAGCAGAGTGTTTGACCAGATCTCTGCATCCCCAGCCTTCTTCCTCACGCCATCAGCGGCCGCTCTTAATCCATTGAAAAGTCGGCAGCGCCTCGTCGCCCAGCTCCGGCGGAGGGGAAAATTCCTTCTGTTACCGTAATGTTTTAAAATCACAGAGCGTCGAAAGGGAAGGATTAAAATGATTTTCGACTCGCGCAGAAATTGCGGGGATACGTCCGCCGCGTTCCCTCTTGGGTTTTAATACATTTTAGCGGCCGCGGCGCCGCAGATTCTGCATTACCGCGATGAAGGCTTCGCCTGTTTCTTTTCCGGATGGCGAGGAAGGGGTGTAGTCTGAAATACGTTCCATCGAATTCTCGTTGGCGCTGTAAAGGGAACCGTCCTTGTCGTACAAGTCTGTCACGAAGCTCTTCGCCCCGACAAAATGTGATTCCAACGCTTCCTCTGCAATCTTAAGGGAACAAACGACGAAACATGTTAGTCATTTTGGATTACTGAGAAACTCCGGCAATACTCCCGCTCAAATGCGCCGTGGACAGTCCTTGGAAGAATCCGAAAGATTAATGTCTCCATAACCACTCTAAAGCATATAATAACACCCACTGCTTTAAAATGATTCTTTGGCGAACCCATGATAATAATTAAAAATTTTAGGAAAGAAACCTACGGTTTTTCACAATGACTGTGTGTCACTTTATTAAAAAAATGAGTTTCGACTGAACAACAAAGCATGCTCAGACATCTACGAGAGCATTTCAGAAAGTAGGATACACAAGTCCTACGCTAAAAGCGTTGCACAATAAGAGTAGCACATTGTCAAAAGAGAGTACATGTTCCGCGTTTCCTGAAGACACATTTCTGCTACGGTATGGAGAACAGGTGCTTCACAATACGGGGGTGAAATGACGCGACAACGGAAAATGTACTCCGATGCTGAGGTAGGCAGGACAGCACAATTCTTCTGAGCAAAACATCTAAATTAAAATTTTGTTGGAGGTTATTTCGAAAATCCGCCATATTTCTTTTTATTCACCTAGACGCGTTGCGACACCTACGAGTTATCTTCAGTGGGCCAAATTTTATTTCTGTAAATTATAATACACCGTTTATAAACATTTACCTATTGCAGGCCTAAAAATGGACTGTGGAAAAACCACAACAAAAGAGAATCGTGGCATTTGAGATGTGGTGCTACAGAAGAATATTGAAAATGAGGTGGATTGATAAGGTAAGGAATAAGGAGGTTCTCCGCAGAATCGTCGAGGAAAGGAATATACGGGAAGGGATGGTAGCGCATCTGTTAAGACATAATGGAATAACTTTCATAGTACTAGAGGGAGCTGTAGGGGGTAAAAACTGTAGAGCAATACAACCAGCAAATAGCTGAGGAAGTAGGTTGCAAGCGTTACTGTGAGATGAAATGGCTGGTACAGTAGAGGAATTCTTGGCGGGCCGCATCACACCAGACAGAAGACTGATGACTCACAAAAAAGGTCTAAAAACCATGTTGTTTTCTGGCCTGAAAACTACAATGCTATTGATACTGCGCTATTGCAGATGGGTTTTTGTGCCATTTTTGTCGATTTTGACAGCATATTATCTGCAATCTGCAAAACAGCCATGACTTTTGTGCATTTCGGAAGTACTATTTCGTGGGTAGTGGATGTGTATGTTACGGTACTTACATTTTCCGTCCTTTCGCATATCTTTCAACTGCTACTGAGTACACTATTTGAACACTGTTATTTATAAAGTTCCGCTCACATGCGTTTTCCACAAATCATTATTTGAGTGGACACATGTCTCCATACTCATTGGGAGGTGCTATATTATTCTCACTGTTTACTTGTTCATCGTTTGCCTTATGTTTAATGTGCCGCTTATTTCGGATGTTTTGTGAGAACTACTGTGATGTATCTGCTGGTGTGAGTGGGGGAGGAGGGGGCAATGTATGTGGGGTGATGGGATTTATGTGTGTGCGTGTGCATGAGTGTGCGTGTGCGTGTGCGTGTGCGTGTGTGTGTGTGTGTGTGTGTGTGTGTGTGTGTGTGTGTGTGTATTCAAACGTTCAAATGTTTGTGAAATCCTATGGGACTTAACTGCTAAGGTCATCAGTCAAAAAAATGATTCAAATGGCTCTGAGCACTATGCGACTTAACTTCTGAGGTCATCAGTCGCCTAGAACTTAGAACTAATTAAACCTAACTAACCTACGGACATCACACACATCCATGCCCGAGGCAGGATTCGAACCTGCGACCCTGGCGGTCACGCGGTTCCAGACTGAAGAGCCTTTAACCGCACGGCCACACAGGCCGGCGGGTCACCAGTCCCTAAGCTTACACGCTACTTAACCTAAATTATCCTAAGGACAAACACACACACCCATGCCCGAGGGAGGACTCGAACCTCCGCTGCGACCAGCCGCACAGTCCATGACTGCAACCTCCTGAGACCGCTCGGCTAATCCCGCGCGGCCTGTGTCTGTGTTTTACTAAACATTCAGAATTAGCGCCACATTAATCATGAAGCAAACGATGAACAAGAGCATAGCGACAACAACATACCACCTCTCAGTGAGTATGGAGAAAGACGTGTCTGCTCAAATCATGCTTTGTCACGTTTTGCGCAAAATAAGAGTGAAGTAAAGTTGTGAGTGAAATTTCATAAAAAAACAGAGAGGAAACAGTGTACTCGATAGCAGTAGAGAGAAATATCCACCATAGATATGCAACGGGACGGAAAAACTATCCACGAAACAGTACTTCAGAAAAGCACAAAAAATTTCTTCATGTCTGCGTTGCAAATAACGTGCTATCAGGGCACAAAAACCCACATGTAATAACGCAGTTTCGCTAGCAATGTAATTTTCAGATGAGCAATCGCAACAAGCCAAACAAAATGTACGTGTTATAACTTTTAGGTTTACAAATGGTAAATGTTTATAAACTTTCTATTGTGCTTTACATAAATAAAATTTGACCCGCCTATGTGTCACTAGCCCTATGGTTCTCCCCTTGTTACACACAACAGTCATTCACAGCAGCACGGGAACCCAGAATCCGTTCAGTTTGCGCCTTTCCTCTTTCTTCTTGAAGCTATTGTCATTTCTGTGTATTTCTAAAGTTTCCCTGAAGAAGCGGATGTTGTAGCTCTTCTCCGCAACAAGAAATAATATGTCGGTCAATTTTATTGTGAAATCGGTTATGTAATGCTGACTTGTATGAAAAAGTAATGGAAATAAAAACTCTCCTGCGCTGTTTTAGGAACAGTGAAGGAAACTGCGTTGCAATCACTATGAAAGAAAATGCTGCAGAAAATCGTCGCCCAAAGAAAAACCAAAGAAGATGAAGAGAATTCGGAAGAAGATACAGCTTGATGACTGATCTGATGGACGGAGTATTTTACCAGGAATTAAAGTAAACGGCAAGGAAGAAGGTCATGTGGGGGGGGGGGGGGGGGGAGAGGAGGGAGGGTGTAACGTGTCTGTTGGTGATGATTAACAGAGTTCCTTTGTTGCGGAAAACAATCTCAATATCTCAATATGACATAGTCTCATGTCGCTTATGTGATGTGAAAGGGAACTTCCCATTTCGCACGTATGTTGCCACTTCAACATATCAACCACGAACCTACAAATTAAAAGATAAGTCAGAATTTCCATTTCTTTTCCAAAGGACGAATACACCGAAAACGACCAGCAGCCTTTTTCTGTTTCACAAAATGAAATACTGTACTAATATATTTTTCTAGTTCTAGCTCTCAGATCTTCCCTGTCGTGTACGATAAGAAAATATTGTATGGAAGTTCCTGCGATACTAAAAGAAGAGTTACTAGTTTGAATAAAAGTACGTAAGTTTAACGTCAATCATGTAACAATAGGCAGTCAAAATCTGAAACAAGCAGATACGTTATACAACTCTGTTCCATTTTGGCTTTTCTGTTGTTTCTGCTCATAAATGATCGTCCACTTGCAGTTTCAGAAGATGAAAAATTTTGTTCTTTTTGCACATGATGCAAGTATAGGAATAAAGATAATAAGGAAAATCACTGCCTAAAATGAATTAATTTATATATAATCGCAGAACTTATGACTACTGGGATAGGCTACTTAAAAACGAAGAAACTAGTTTAGTGCGCATATTTTCATTCATGGCCGCGCGGTCTGAGGCGCCTTGTCACGGTTCGTGGGGCTCCACCCTTCGGAGGTCAGAGTCCTCCCTTGGGCATGGGTGTGTGTGTTGCCCTTAGCGTAAGTTAGTTTAAGTTAGATTAAGAAGTATGTAGGCTTAGGGACCGATGACCTCTACAGTTTGGTCCCATAAGACCTTACCACAAATTTCCAAATTTCCAATTTTCATTCACTGATGAGATATGGACTCATTTTGTGGTGTCATTCAAGTTACGGGGAGAGTATTTTCAGAATATACAAGTGTTTTAAAACAAATGTGTCTGCTGTTAATCATACAGTGTCGAAAGCATCAGGGGAACATGGCTTTGGGCACCTCCCATACTCCACTGAGCAATAATTGAGGACTTGGTATGATACCAAATTATACCTTTATCTTTGAAAAATTAAGTGCACAACAGAACATTACCACATCCTCATTCACCGACATAACGTGAAGTGAAATGTCCGACAGGTTTCGGAAACAAAGTGGAAACAATCATTTATCCCATCATCCTGGGTGCTTTTCGTTGGACTACGAGAGCTTAAATTATGTGTATGCCCCCCGTGAGCACTTATCACCGCCTCACACCAATTTGGAGTGCTTCATGTAAGTCTAAAGTGATATCCATTCCCGTTCTTCACTGAGAGTCCTTGAAAGTTCAAAATTGGTTCAAATGGCTCTGAGCACTATGGGACTCGACTGCTGAGGTCATTAGTCCCCTAGAACTTAGAACTAGTTAAACCTAACTAACCTAAGGACATCACAAACATCCATGCCCGAGGCAGGATTCGAACCTCCGACCGTAGCGGTCTTGCGGTTCCAGACTGCAGCGCCTTTAACCGCACGGCCACTTCGGCCGGCCCTTGAAAGTTATTGGAAAATTCTTTGTGGAACAGAACGACCACTTACACGTAAGTCAAGTATGTTCCACAGACCGTCAATGAGATTTAGGTCGGACTCGGCGCTGTCCATTCCATTACTTCAATGCTGATGCTTCGCAATACATTCCAGGGTTCGCGCATCACGTCAGCTCTGGCATTATCGTGCATGAGAAGGAATTTGGGACCATACCCTGTACAGCAGCCAATAGACGAGCCAACAAGGTGTGTTCTACGCACAGAGTGGCTGCAAGACGACTATGGACAACGGCAGGGTCCATATGGCAGTCAATACTGATGGCTCGCTACACCATCACAGAACTTTGGCCGAATCTTTCGGTTTCCTGGACAACATTTGGGAAGTACCACTCGTCACGGCGTCTCCACACACGAACATTGCCATCACCCTGCGTCACAGCAAATCTGGACTTTTTTGTGAAGAATACGTTTCATCAGTGACGAAGTTAACAGTTGACATAGGTAAGGCAGAACTGAAGGCGAGTTGCTAGATGTTGTCGTGGCAAGCGTGGTACTCGAACAGGACATCTTGGCGGTAACATCGTTTCTTGTAATCTGTTCCTCACAGGCCAATCGGACACGGTGACTTCAGCGGCCCTTCTGAGATCATCTTGAAGTGCTCTGGCCGTAGCCGTACGACGCCGCAACGCAGAGATTTCCAAGTACCAGTCTTCACGAGGGATTGTAGTGCATCAGCGACCTTGTCCAAATTGCTCTGAGTACTGACCAGTCTCCCTGTTCGTGTCCACAACCTATGGATGACACATAGAGAGGCATTGGCATATACAGCAACATGATGGAAAGTCCATCCTTCTTGGACCAAACAGACTGCCTTTCCATTTCTCACTGCATTAAGACGTCGCTTTGCACGTGCTTGGCTGAATACAACGTCCACAAATGACAAATTCCGTCTGTGTAGCTCACCAGAGAACACTGGGTCACGGGTACTCACTTCCTTCTGAAGGGACACCTCATACTGTAATACATAACACAGCCGAAACTTGGCGAATAACCTTAGCTGTTGCATACATTGAAGTCGAAGGTCTAACGCTATGCAATAAGACCACAGGTACCGCCTGTATTAAAATAGATTTAACATACCGGACGTTGAGACACGTATTCAAAAAATGGTTCAAATGGCTCTGAGCACCGAAGGACATCACACACATCCATCCTGCGACCGTAGCAGCAGCGCGGTTCTGCACTGAAGCGCCTAGAACCGCTCGACCACAGCGGCCGGCTACACGGATTCCTTCAAGTCTTTTGGCAGTGTAGAACATCTTACAGAGACGTCCGCAAAAAACTTGGTATTTTGAGAACTGCACAATAAACATTTTTATTACTAAAATGCTATCCCGGAACATAAAATCAGGTGCCCGTTGCAACACAAGACTAACAAATACTCGATTTTCAATATACCAGTTAACTGCTGGCCGAATTAAAAAATTTAAAATGCTGTCACAATGAGTTCACTGTGAGCTAATCTAACGATAAACCTTTAACACAACAAGACAAGTATTACAGTTAGAGACGGTGTGTCTGTCTTGAGGCAGAGCAACTAGCGGCGCTCAGATACCCGGACTATATTCATCCAATATTTGAAAATGAGTTGCTGCGTTAGATGCTTCGTTCTTCAGATGTTGACATTGCTCTGTAGCAAGAAGCGTATATAGCGGCCCTCCCAGTCTTCTACGGTTATGTGACATACAGGGCTATTACAAAAGATTGAAGCGATTTCATAAATTCACTGTAGCGCCATTCATTGACATATGGTCACGACACACTACAGATACGTAGAAAAACTCCATTCGGCGATGGTATGCACAGTTTAAAACTTCTGGATGCCTCTGTAAGGGGAAGTCAACGGGTCGGCCTACAGTGAGCGAAGAAACGGTTGAACGCGTGCGGGCAAGTTTCACGCGTAGCCCGCGGAAGTCGACGAATAAAGCAAGCAGGGAGCTAAACGTATCACAGCCGACGGTTTGGAAAATCTTACGGAAAAGGCTAAAGCAGAAGCCTTAAAGTTTACAATTGCTACAAGCCCTGACACCCGATGACAAAGTCAAACGCTTTGAATTTTCGGCGCGGTTGCAACAGCTCATGGAAGAGGATGCGTTCAATGCGAAACTTGTTTTCAGCGATGAAGCAACATTTTTTCTTAATGGTGAAGTGAACAGACACAATGTGCGAATCTGGGCGGTAGAGAATCCTCACGCATTCGTGCAGCAAATTCGCAATTCACCAAAAGCTAACGTGTTTTGTGCAGTCCCACGGTTTAAATTTTACGGCCCCTTTTTCTTCTGCGAAAAAAACGTTACAGGACACGTGTATCTGGACATGCTGGAAAATTGGCTCATGCCACAACTGGAGACCGACAGCGCCGACTTCATCTTTCAACAGGATGGTGCTCCACCGCACTTCCATCATGATGTTCGGCATTTCTTAAACAGGAGATTGGAAAACCGATGGATCGGTCGTGGTGGAGATCATGATCAGCAATTCACGTCATGGCCTCCACGCTCTCCCGACTTAACCCCATGCGATTTCTTTCTGTGGGATTATGTGAAAGATTCAGTGTTTAAACCTCCTCTACCAAGAAACGTGCCAGAACTGCGAGCTCGCATTAACGATGCTTTCGAACTCATTGATGGGGACATGCTGCGTCGAGTGTGGGAGGAACTTGATTATCGGCTTGATGTCTGCCGAATCACTAAAGGGGCACATATCGAACATTTGTGAATGTTTAAAAAAACTTTTTGAGTTTTTGTATGTGTGTGCAAAGCATTGTGAAAATATCTCAAATAATAAAGTTATTGTAGAGCTGTGAAATCGCTTCAATCATTTGTAATAACCCTATATATGTCACCGGTGGACCGAAATGGCAGCGTACGTCAATACTAGTGCGCGTCGGGATTGCCATCGAAGAAGTGGCTTACCTTCCGTCAGGCAGGGGGCTGGCGATCACTGCGCTGGGGACGCGCATCATTAACATTTACGCTCCATCAGGAACTGACCAACGCCGTGAGCGATCGCTGTTCTACTCGGAGGATATCGCCCCCCTCTTTATCAGCCGCGTCGATCAATATATCTTCGGCGGCGATTTCAACTGTGTGCTCCACCCCAAAGACCAAGTCCCACATTTCTCGACTTGTCAAGAACTTCGGCTAATCGTTCGAGATCTGATTCTTACCGATACTTGGGAGAAAATACATGGTGGTCGTCCCGGACCCACATACTTTACTAGTCGCTCAGCTAGTCACCTAGACCGCATTTATGTCTCACGAGCTCTAGCGCCGAACATTGGCCGCTTGCCTTCTCCGATCATAGCGCATTCATATGCAAGGTCGCTCTACAGCAGCAGCAGATATGGCGCAGCCGAGGACCCTGGAAGCTGAATGTGGCACACCTTCAAGACCCGAAATGCCGTCGGATTATTGCCAGCACGTGGATGGATTGCGAACGTCGTCTTCCCCGATATCTCTCGACCCTAGCATTGTGGATGGAATGTGGAAAAACCAGCGCTTCGGCGTGTGCTAACACAATATGGAAAAGACATTGCAGCGTGCCATCGTCACACAGTGGACTTTTATTACACAATGCTCCGCGAACTCGCCACCCAACCGCCGTCAGCACACAGACAAATGGAAAGCCGCCGAATTAAAGGTACAATATTGTCTCTTACGAGGCATCGTTTGGAGGGGGTCGTCGTGCGATCGAGACGTCAAGACCGGGTGGGAGGAGAAAACCTGTCCATGCATCATATCGCGCTCGACAGCCAACGACGCTGCCAGCAGCTGATCACGGGCCTCATTTTGCCCATTGATAGGGTCGTAATGACTCAGGCGGCGGTTGTAGAAGTCTTTTCCGATCACTATCGCCGGTTTTACGAAGAGGTGACTACGGAGGAAGCGGACGATCACGACATACTGCAGCACGTGTCGCACACCCTCGACAGTGCAGCAGCGGCGTCACTTTTCACTGGACTTACAGGGGACGACATCGAGGACGCGCTTAACAAGGGAGCACTCAACAAGTCGCCCGGACCAGACGGACTTCCCCTCGAGTTTTATCGGACTTTCCGCGATTTAATGATGCCCCGATGGATCACCATGTACCAGGAACCGATGACCCCCGGTTTTCACGTGCCACCTGGATTCGTCGAAGGTCTCCTCATACCAATACACAAGCCTTCCAGAGGTCGGAGTGTCGAGGCCTACAGGCTAATTGCATTTCTAAACTCGGACTATAAAATCTTCGCCCGACTACTCGCCGGCCGCATAAAGAAGGTTCTGCCACTACTCCTATCTCTCAAGCAAACGACACAGGGCGGAGTGACCAACATGCAAACGGCAACCAGCGAATGCAGGGATCTAATAGCCATCGCCACATCCTGTCGCCTTCGAGCTGTTCTGATCTCCATTGATTTCGATCACGCCTTCGACAGAGTTCACCACAAGTTCGTTTTGTCAGTTATGGCTCGCATGGGCTCCCCGCCTGACTTCGCGACATCTTTCAGCGCCTTTTCCGTGGAGCTGCATCCCGCGTACTGGTGAATGGACCGATTGCGGGTCCTTTGCCGATCCGACGCTCAGTTCGCCAAGGATGCCCATTCTCCATGATCCTTTAGAACCACTTGTCGGAGGGTTGAAAAACAGGCTCTCGGGCATGTCATTGAGGGATCACACCTTTCACTGGACGATATAACATTCTATTACTTGTCCGATCTGGTGAGGAGGTACTCTCGGTGATACAATGGATCAATCGATACGGATTGGCAGCGGGCAGCCTCATGAATGTGGCCAAGTCGGCAGCTTTGCCTATTGGGAGAGGTCTACAGGAGGACGCTTTAGCCCCACTCCCACTAGTCAACAAGATCCGTTTCTTGGGCATAACATGTACACAGGATGTGCGCCGCACAGCTGCCATGAACTATAAACGATTACTACAGGTGATACGCACAGAAGTTCGCCGGAACCTACTTCGACGGATGGACCTCCTAAATCGCGTGGAATACCTCAACCTTCACGTGGCGACTAAGATGATCCACATGGCTCAGGTTCTACCAATATCGACAGTGATGGCACACAGACTGCAAGCAGCGTTTGGATATTACCTTACCGCTGGACTCCTATTCAAAGTCCGCTACGAAACACTCACCCTCCCTCCGCTTGACGGTGGACTGGGACTTATAAATGTACGAGCGAGAGCTACAGCGTTATACTTGTGCACAATGCTGAAATTGTGGACCCTTCAAGATGCTTCCCTTACGGGACGTCTGTTAGAGGAATTGCTACCGGTGTCTCTTCTGCCACCTGTCACGATTGCGCATATTACTCCCTCACTCTCGCATCTCTCAGCATTTATTCTTGAGTATAGTTACGTACACCCAGACCTTACTAACACTCGCACTCCCAAGGCGAGCGATATTTACAGGTTGCTGCTAAGGTCCATCCCACGCAATGTGATTGAGAGGAAAAGCCCAACCATCCTATGGCCTGCAGTGTGGAGAGCGGTCCAGAAGCAGTTCCTCCCCACGCGGGTACGAGCCACGTGGTACCAGGTTGCGAACGGGAAAGTTGTAACACGACAAAGGCTGCATGCCATTGGGATGACCGATTCCCCCCTAGCCCACGTTGTCACCTCGTGGATACTGACGAACACCGTTTCACATGTGGATCGGCGTTAGAGGTATGGCTGCTACTGCAGAAGATCCTCGCCTGCTACCTACGTATCGCGCCTGGCGCAATTAAGCTACGGCTCCACCTTTGTCCGGAGAATACATATTTCCTGCCTGCGAAGACACACGCTCTTACATGGTTTAAAGGCATGTCCATATACTACCTCTTTCGAGATGATGAGAAGATGGTCCTTGATTACTGGCAAATTCTCCAGGACAGTCATAGTACACTTGAACATACTCCCCGATAACGTCAGTTATTTGAAAACTATTTTCGTAGTGTCTTCAATAACCCCCCACACAGTTGGGAAGTACCAGGCAGAGGATGACCGCCGTCATGAAGCTCCACACACTGCGAAATGTTTATCAACTTGGAACATGGCATTTGCGCGGATGAGTCATGCACATGGTATGGCGTGCAAGATTTGCTTACATTTCTTTTTTCTATTATCTATCATTTTACTATTAGTTTCAAATTCTATTTCATAGTTTAGAAGGTACTCTTGTTTTGTTATTGATATGGATGTAAACTCTAATTTTGCCTTTCGTAAGTGAAAGATGCCTTTTTCCTAACACAAAAAGCGGTCAAAGCATGTTTCAAAATAATGTAATGATTTTGCATAGATAATAAATTAATAATGAAAAAAGTGGTTAGCGCGGAATTACTACACTTAAGGACATAGTTTCGCGCGTAGATGGGTGCAAATTTTTTTTTTCCTCTTTATATTAAAAAGAAGTGGTCAGCGCGACAGAATATCAATCACAAGGGCCCGGGTTCGATTCCTGGCTGGGTCTGACATTTTCTCCGCTCAGGGACTGGGTGCTGTGTGGTCCTAATCATCATCATCTCATCCCCATCGATGCACAAGTCGCCGAAGTGGCGTCAAATCGAAATATTTGCAATCGGCGAACGGTCTACCCGACGGGAGGTCCTAGTCACACGACATTTACATTTTTTACTAAAATTACCGCACTGTAGCTTTGGTAGATCGCAACTCCTAACTACGACTAATGTAATGTAAAAAAATTTAATAACAATCAGCATCGGCTTATGATGTGTCAATAATATTTTGCTAAACAGAAAGTCCTCTGTGTGGGATTAGCAACGTGGAAGGAAGGGAGAAGAGAGAAAAGCGAAGGAGATCAAGAGATCTTTCTGCTTTTCCTTCTTCACCATCACAATTTCCCTCCGTAGCACAGACGAAACCGCGACACGTCTCGAGAAGCAAGTTGCATAGTAAAGTATGCTAAATGCCGGGATTGGATCTTGTCTGGCGCAGCTGAAGTCCGCCTCCCAAGAGAGTGAGATGCGCGATGGGCAGAGAAAAAGCGGAGAAAGCAAACAAGTCGCGAGCGAGGCCCGTGGAATTAAAATTCGTGTGTCAGGGTGGAGGGCGGCGGGGGTGGCTGCGGACTTCTGATTAAAATAAGGTGTTTACAGGAGGTGACTGAGGGTCGCCGCCACCTCGCAGAGCCGCCCCGCTGGATTTCCGCCCTCTTCCTCTGCCCTTCTTTCTAGAAGAAAGCACACCTGACCTCACCGTCTTGCCAAGACCGCTTCGCAAGATCGTAACTTCAAATTTACCATTTATGGAAACGTGTTTCGTTCCAGGATAACTGGAGTTAAACAAGATTGTTTCACTTCTGCGCTGCCAATATGCATTTTCTTCCCCACGTTCTTCCGTAGCTCCTAACCCTTATTTCGTTAAACGCTAGCAGTGACCCCCGTTGAATACATTCCTAAGCGATTGCTTTTTTGGATTTCATGCGCGAGTTACGTTTCAAAAGAATTATACTGTGGTTATGTATGCTCGCAGAAGGAGGTGACGTCCATCGATATTAGACCACTTACGAGTATGACTAAGCAGTAAAATTTGTGCGTACGTTTTCCACATCATATCAGCTCTTTGTAAGTCGAGAAAAGGTCTACATCTACATCTACATCTACACACATACTCCGCAAGCCACCTGACGGTGTGTGGCGGAGGGTACCTTGTGTACCTCTATCGGTTCTCCCTTCTATTCCAGTCTCGTATTGTTCGTGGAAAAAAGGATTGGCTGTATGCCTCTGTGTGGGCTCTAATCTCTCTGATTTTATCCTCATGGTCTCTTCGCGAGATATACGTAGGAGGGAGCAATATACTGCTTGACTCCTCGGTGAAGGTATGTTCTCGAAACTTTGACAAAAGCCCGTACCGAGCTACTGAGCGTCTCTCCTGCAGAGTCTTCCACTGGACTTTATCTATCATCTCCGTAACGCTTTCGCGATTACTAAATGATCCTGTAACGAAGCGCGCTGCTCTCCGTCGGATCTTCTCTATATCTTCTATCATCCCTATCTGGTACGGATCCCACACTGCTGAGCAGTACTCAAGCAGTGGGCGAACAAGCGTATTGTTACCTACTTCTTTGTTTTTGGATTGCATTTCCTTAAGACTTTGCCAATGAATCTCAGTCTGGCATCTGCTTTACCGACGATCAACTTTATATGATCATTCCATTTTAAATCACTCCTAATGCCTACTCCCAGATAATTTATGGAATTAACTGCTTCCAGTTGCTGACCTGCTATATTGTAGCTAAATGATAAGGGATCTTTCTTTCTATGTATTCGCAGCACATTACACTTGTCTACATTGAGATTCAATTGCCATTCCTTGCACCATGCGTCAATTCGCTGCAGATCCTCCTGCATTTCAGTACAACTTTCCATTGTTACAACCTCTCGATATACTACAGCATCATCCGCAAAAAAGCGTCAGTGAACTTCCGATGTCATCCAAAAGGTCATTTATGTATATTGCGAATAGCAACGGTCCTACGGCACTCCCCTGCGGCACACCTGAAATCACTCTTACTTCGGAACACTTCTCTCCATTGAGAATGACGTGCTGCGTTCTGTTATCTAGGAACTCTTCAATCAAATCACACAATTGGTCTGATAGTCCATATGCTCTCACTTTGTTCATTAAACGACTGTGGGGAACTGTATCAAACGCCTTGCGGAAGTCAAGAAACACGGCATCTACCTGTGAACCCGTGTCTATGGCCCTCTCAGTCTCGTGGACGAATAGCGCGTGCTGGGTTTCACACGATCGTCTTTTTCGAAACCCATCCTGATTCCTACAGAGAAGATTTCTAGTCTTCAGAAAAGTCATTATACTCGAACATAATATGTGTTCCAAAATTCTACAACTGATCGACGTTAGAGATATAGGTCCATAGTTCTGCACGTCTGTTCGACGTCCCTTCTTGAAAACGGGTATGACTTGCACTCTGTTCCAATCCTTTGGAACGCTACGCTCTTCCAGAGACCTACGGTACACCGCTGCAAGAAGGGGGGCAAGTTACTAAGCGTGCTCTGTGTAAAATCGAACTGATATCCCATCAGGTCCAACGACCTTTCCCCTTTTCAGCGATTTTAATTATTTTTCTATCCCTCTGTCATCTATTTCGATTTCTACCATTTTGTCATCTGTGCGACAATCTAGAGAAGGAACTACAGTGCAGTCTTCCTCTGTGAAACAGCTTTGGAAAAAGCGGGACTTGCTGTTCATTTGTCGAGAGAGGGAAAGACGTTCGTAATTATTGTTTCTTTGATGACACAAACGTTCACCGATAATAAGCGAAGGGCAAATGTAATAATTAAGAAATAGCAAAGCCTGTTCCGAAAATGACTGAGCGTTAAGTTATACGAAAAAAATTCAAGTTTACTCTTAGACTGCTGATAATAATGAAAATGTAAGTGTTCCCATGCGCATGGAGCTAAATCCAAACAGTTGTTCAAAGTGTCTTCCCGCGTCTTGTATGTGGCCACCATATGGTCGCACATAGTTCTTTCGTAGCACTGCCAACTATTTCCGGATTTATTTGAATAATGTGGCAGTCAGAAACATTTCTCTAGAGGGGTTGTAATCAAGACACCACATAACCCTGATAGACGAAATCAAACGGGTTTACGTCAGACGAACCAACTGGCCACGAAACTGGACTACTCTTCTCACTAGCAAAATGCGTGGGAATAAATTGGTCCCCATCATGTCGAAATCACGTATGTGCATCACGTCATCGGCAATTAATTTATGGTGTGCGCTGCCTCTCCTTGCTCCTTCCCGCTGTGCAACATTATAGTAGGATCTGGTTGCGTCTGCATTTGAATCTACATCTACACTCCCCTTGCTACCTTACAATGCACACTTACAATGTTAACACCCACGTGACTGCCATCTTAGACAATTTATAACACTTAAAACACTTGATAATGGCACTTTGAAGCCGAAATCATGATTGTGTAAGTATAAATGTAACACTGTAAATAAACAACAGTCTAATGGCGGTACTGACTTCAAAGAAACTCACATCAGTATTAAATCTATTTAAGATTCGCAGCTTCTCTTATACCGCTGCCAGATTCATCCCATGACTCGCTCAGATTCGTTCATATTGGTGTATTTTTCTTTCTCCATCCACCGATAAACGTGTACCACGACATCCTATAAACGTCCGCAGATCTGGACAAACTGTAGGTGACATTGTCTTTGAGATCTATCAAGTACCAATATGCAGAGATCGTTGGGCGTTCATAGATTTCTCCTCATTAAATATTTTAAACGGGTTTTCGTGAGAGAATTGGCCGCATTCTTCGAATTCTTTCAGTATTTAGTAAAGTATGAGCAATTTCGGCAATGGGAGGTGATGGAAAAGAAAAGCGATTAGATCTGTGTCAACATACAGTCAGTCCATAGAACCAATATGATTAAAATCCTGATCATGCAAATATAGTTTGCTGAAACCGATCATGTCTTTGAATAAAGACTTTTAACGGTGGCAACTGTCCTTCCTATTAAACAAGGAATATTTCGACTGTGGATATACTACGAGGCTCGTTCAATAAGTAATGCCCCACAATTTTTAAAAAGCCATTAATATACATAGACAAATGTCTTTTTTGGTGCTTCACATTTGATGCTGGTTCTGTGCGCCCGTGAAGTTTCGAAATGTTTTGGCAGATTACAGAGCCGTTTTACCGTAGTACAGCGTCAAAATGGTTCTACATACGACTCACGTTACAATCAGCGTGCTGTTGTTGAATTCTTGTGTGCAGAAAAAGAAACCGTGGTGAACATCCTTAAACGTTTAGGTGCAGTGTATGGCGATGCTGCAGTTGACGGGAGTACAGCTGGGCGATGGGTAAAGAAAGTTACAGCCTCAAGAAATGCAGAAACAAAGCTCCATGATCAGCAGCGCTCGGGACATCCTGTCACTGCCACTGCTCCATATATGCTGAATCGTGTGGATGCAATTATTCGTACCGACCAGCGCATCACAACTCGACAATTGGCTCTACAGTTGTCGGTCAGCATTGGAAGCGAGTCGGCAATGATCGAGACTCTCGGATATTCAAAGAGGTGCTCACGATGGGTTCTACCAATGCTCACAGCCGACCACAAGAGTCAAAGGAAGGCCATTTGATCCGAATTGCTGGACGACGGAGAGGCCTTTCTGTCACGGATCGTTACAGGGGACGAAAGCTGGGTGCACCACTTTGCGCCCTAAACAAAAAATCACTCCATGGAGTGGGATCATCCTCATTCACCACAAAAGAAGACATTCAAGACAACCGCCTCTACTGGAAAAGTCGTGGTGACAGTTTTCTGGGATTGTGATGGCGTCATTCTCGTGGATATGATGCCAAGAGGGTCAACCATCAATTCAGAGGCATACGTGAAGACCCTGAATAAACTCAAGAACTGTTTCCGACGCTTTCGATCAGACAAGAATCAAGCAGAAATCTTGCTCCAACACGATAACGCACGCCCACACACAAGCCTGAGAACCCGGGAACACAGCGCCAAATTGGGTTGGACATCATTGCCACACTACAGTCCAGACTTGGAACCCTCGGACTTCCATCTCTTTGGGCCGTTTAATGATTCTCTACGGGGAACACACTTTGGAGATGATCAGAGTGTCAGTCATGCAGTGAAAACATGACTACGCCTACAGGACAAGAGCTTTTACCAGCAGGGGAGTCATGCTCCTTCACAATGTTGGCGTGAGTCCATAGAACGTGATGGATACAACGTAGAAAAAGAGGACATGGACATGACATGCTGATGTATATTGTCACCAAATTCTGACTCTTAACAATAAACATATTCTGAGAAAAAGAAATGTGGGGCGTTACTTATGACCCTCGTACTTACAGAGTGTTACGTATAGACAGTCGTCAGGATTGGGGAGTTTGTGGTTAAGACAACATATTTCATATTTTATGCTGTTGATTAGCTGGTAACAGCCACACGCTAGACAAGTAATATGGCTTGTTTCAGCTGTCCACTGCAGCCAGCGGCAGCTCAAACACGAAATACTAATGAGCTCATTACATTGAGACCACTCATTGCTGACTTCATTGTGACTTTTGCCGATTGGTAAACGATATCTGAATAACTCTTTTACAACACCATCTTTTTAACGTCTGCAACAGCCTCCAGTGCACACAAAACGCACCCAAAAAGTCATTTTTGGTGTGAGTGCAACACATTAGAAATATACTGAGAAAAATATACATATATATTAATTCAAAAGTTGCTCCTTGATGTAGCCAAAAATGAATCAATTTGACTGTTCATTCTGATGCCCCTAGCTTTTTATATTCCTAGATATTCCTACGTTTGACGATTAAATTCTGTGCCGAGCAACTGAATCGTAAAATGCACACAAAATTATACATCTCAGAATTCACGTTTGAGTGCGGCGTTGTTAATAGCTTTCCATACATGTTAGTTTGCAGGTTCGATAAATTTGAAATCCATCACCGTGGTTCAGAAACTGGCAAGTGCTGAAGAAACGGTTATGAACTTAAGAAATGACGCAGGGTTTATGTTCGATTCAACGTCGGACACAGATTCTCACTCTGCCACGGAGCTTCAAAAACCGGACCTTTGTATTTCTCACACTGCGCTCCATAACGGAAGGTTCATTCTGGAAACAATACCCTTCACTGTGGATAAGCTTCCACCCTTGAGTATCCTTTTTTCTCACCGTTGCTGAGGAACAAGCTATGCTGGAGAACTTCTGAGAAGTTTGGAAGATAGAAGATAACTGGTGGAAAACTTAAGTGATAGGTCAATTGGTAAGAGCCTTGCCTGCAATAGACAAGGTTCTAGGTTCGACTCCTCGTGCACACCAGAGTTTTAGTTTTCCAGGAAGTTTCAGGCTACGAGTTGTTTCCAGATTAGACCTTTCGTTCTGCAACGGAGAGTGCGCTGTTCTGACATTTGTTACTGGCTGAGACATAATGTCACTATCGATTATCTGTTACTAAAGCCAAGTTGATCCCGGCAGATATCAATAGATTCTGCGGCCTTAACCTAAACTGATAGCACGTAAGGCATGTTTATAACAACAGCACTACAGTGCTGATTGCTTACTGACTCCATAGATACCATACAATCCATCTGAAATTGTATTTTAGGATTACTGTAAGATATCCATATTTTAAAGTTGAAACTAGTTACATTCAACACCGTATGTTTTGTGCCATGCAATGAGGATCTATAACAAATAAATATCATAACAAAGTGATAAATTCCATGGAAAACCTATTCATTTGGCTAATTAAAAATCTGTACAAGTATCAGACATTAATAAAGAAAGATGTGATGCAATATTAAAATTCAATTAAACGACTGTTTCAGAAAGTAACGTCAATTCAACTAATGCTAGAAGTCAAAAGATCGTGTTTTACACACACTGCCGTAACTCAAACGCTTCAGCCGAATTGATATTACTAAAATATTTGCTGTTACATTAAATTCCTCAGAACTTCAGAAATATGACAGACTGCGCAAAATCTAAGACTAGTTTTGGAATCAGTAAAAAAAATTCCTTTAATTTGAAGCATTTTACACGTCATTTCGAAGTCATTTTAAATTTCCTAGAAATTATGTTTATTTTATTTTACTAAGACGGGCGAACAGTTTGTAGAAATACAGTAGAGTCAAGTGTGGTTGCTATCACGTTAATAAACATTCCAACTAACTTAAAGTGCTAAGAAAAACTCCTTTAAGCTAGCACTAATATAAATTAAAATAGCGCTGGCTTTAAGGCAGCATAACTCTGTTATGAAATATGTGTTTACATTTCGATTTTGTGACCTCATATACCTTAAAATTGTGAGAGGAGGTACGTCTATAAACAGATCTTAGAAAGACGCCAACAGGCGTTTCAGTGTGAATTGACTTTGGGGTAAGTCTTCTAGGCCTACAGTACTTTTATTTCTGTGAATTCCATCACAAAGTAGGTTGGCAATAGTGTGAAAAAATGGCAGAGTCTGTTGTTACTGTGAACAGTGCATACGAAATAAATATTACTGTGTGAGTACATGGTCTGATTCATTAATTTTTAAGTACAGCACAAGTGAACTCTGGTATCAAACGACTGAATAGACTGCAACCACTTTAATTCATTATATGTTATAAATGAAATCCATAATATGGATTTGTGGCGTCATTGAATGGGGCTCAGAATTTAAATTTTTATTGCTCCCCATCATAGAGAACGTCACACCTGCTTATCAAGCTAGGCACAGACGAGATTTCTTGTGAAGTTTGGAATGTAGACGACAGTTACTGTCAGAATTGACCCGTGAGTCAAGCTAGCATAGCTCAAAGAAAGTTAAATTTCTTCTAAGCATCAAGGGCCGACAGGCAGTTTCAATCTGTCTGGATACTTGAGGTCAAAGGGCATTTCAACATGCTTCGAAGAAAATTTAATGGAATTGCAGCACTAAGCTCATCAGTGCCTGTACCACGGCAGCATAAAGTGAAGTAGAGTATCGATAAGGTCTCGGTTTAATTTGATCCCTTGCCAAATTAAACAATTTTCACACGCGACTTTACCTACATGGCTCTGAATTTGTAATGTGTGTCCAAAACACATGGCAACACAGTATGCAAGATGTTTCCGTTATGATAGAAAAATTTACTGTAAGGATGACAAAGGGCAACTGCATCCGTTTTAGATAACGAAAACAACTGGGTCACAAGCTGTGAAGACACGCTTTGGGTACTTCTACTTGCGGAATCGAGACCATACGAATCGTTGTTTGAAATAAGCTATACGCAGATTTATTATGCATGTAGCTGCTGACAGAGTACGGTAGGCATACCTGACTAAGCAGTAAGCATACATCATGAAGGGTGAGGGACAAGGATTCCACTAATTGGCCGAGCAGAACTTTGTACGACGAAGTTGTGCTTGCATAAAGCTAGGGAATGGCGCTTTGTAGAGGTGTGGCGAATGTAAAAGCTTGTCCAAGTTGTGAAGGTAAATAATATTATTAAAATGTGTCTACTTGGATCTTAATCGTCTTCAGAAGACAAACATAGTGTTTGATTTTTCTCAATTATTTTCTTTGTATGTATGTACTCAGTTGAAATTGCTATTATCAGCGAAACACAGAAAAGATTACAGGATCTGTTGAATGCAATGACCAGTATACGAACCATAGAATGTTAGTCGAGTGTAAGTCAAAGAAATAGGAAAGTATTCAGGAGCAGCAGAAATGAGCTTAGCGATAAACTTAACATCCACAATGAGGATCAAGAAGTACACAAGGTAAAGGAACTCTGCTGCCTTTGGAGGATAAGTATGCATAATGGGCGAAACAAGAGGGACAATAAAAGCAGGCTTGCTACGTGGATATTCCTCGCTACAATAAGTCTCCTAGTGTCGAAAATAAGAATAAATTTGAGGTAAAAATTCTGAGAATGTGCATCTGAGGGCACAGCGTTGTGCGGAGGTGAATCACTGACTGTGAGAATACCTGAGAATTAGAGAATACATGCAGTTGAGGTGTTGTACTATAGAAGGATGTTGAAAATAAGCGCTCTGACGAGGTAAAAAACGACGATCTTCTCCTTAGAATCGGTGAGGTAAGGGGTATGCAGAAAACACTGACAAGAAGGGGCAGGAACAGGATGACAAATGGTTCAAATGGCTCTGAGCACTATGGGACTTAACATCTATGGTCATCAGTCCCCTAGAACTTAGAACTACTTAAACCAAACTAACCTAAGGACATCACACAACACCCAGTCATCACGAGGCAGAGAAAATCCCTGACCCCACCGGGAATCGAACCCGGGAACCCGGGCGTGCGAAGCGAGAACGCTACCGCACGACCACGAGCTGCGGACACAGGATGACAGGACACATATTAAGACATCAGGGAATAACTACCGTGAGACTAGAGTGAGCTGTAGAAGATAAGAACAGTAGCTGAAGAGAGAGACTGGACTATAGAGAACACATAACTGAAGATGATGGATGTAGATGCTACTCTGAGATAAAGAAGTTGGCACAGGAGACCAAGTCGTGGCGGGCCGCAAAATCAAATCAGACTATTGACGACAACAAGAAAGCTTACACAGATGGTTGTCGTTCCGCCACAGGTGTACAAGTGTGTGCAGCGAAATGTTAACCCTCGCATTACCAAGCGGGGTATTCTGACTACCCCAGGTTGATTTTTCCCCTATAATATTGTTATCTGAAGGGCCACATGTCTTTGGTTTCATGACTTTGTACTAAAATGATTGACGCTGAATTTACACTCGCGACTGTCTAATTTTTTTGGCTTTATCATTGTTATTCAAGTCATTTATTGGTGGGATTGTGAGACTACCCCGCATGGTATGAAACGTCTTATTTTCTTATTTGTAGAAAAAGAAGATTTTGGGAAATATGTCTGTCAATCATCTTCTTTGTTGAGTTTTGCCATAGATACAACTTTTGTTATTGTTGCTGGTAACTACCGTAGAGTTGAACTTAACGTTCACTGTTGAGCTGACATTTTTTCATCTGCAAGTAAGGATGTCCAAAGGACTTTCTAACGAAGAGGTCATGGAAATTCTTTACAATTCTGATGTCAGATACGATGAAAATGAATGGGACTTTGATAATAAACTGAATGAATATATGGAACCTGTTGACAAAGACCATATCATAGCATCAGATGAAGCTGATGATGAAATATCAGAAGACACTACACGTTCATGTGAACAAGTAGAAGAAGAAGAAGAGGATGAAGAAGAAGAAGAACACGAAGACACTGGAGATTTGTTTGTTTCTAGAGGTGGACTACAATTTTCTAGTGAACCTCCAAAAGGTGGGCGGCGTCGACGTCGCAACATTTTGAACGTAACACCTGGCCCAGTCAATGATGGAAAAACAATCAAAACAATAACAGAGTCATTTTTATTATTTATCTCACCCGAAATCATGAGCATCATTGTAGAAGAAACGAACAGGGAAGCCAAACGAGTAATTTTTTTGTGGAATGCAGCTCATTCTTTGAACAAAATGACATGGAGAGATATAAATGCAACTGAAGTGTACGCTGTATTAGCAATTCTAATAGGAGCTGGTCGAACTCATGGACATCGCACAAGTGCTTCCGATCTGTGGGCAGGTAATTTTGCCTTTCGGCAACCATTCTTTTCTGCTGCCACGTCAAGAAACCGATTTTTGTCTATACTGAAATTCTTACGATTTGACAACAGAGACACAAGAGCACAGAGAATTGAAGAAACCAAGGACAAGCTACAAGCCATCAGGGTAGTGTTCGACAAATTTCAATCTAATCTGTGCAAGAACTTCTATCCTTATGAATACGTGACTATTGATGAACGATTAGCAACGTACCGAGGAAACTGCCCTTTTAGGTTTTATATGAAGAGCAAGCCTGGCAATTATGGCATTAAAATTTGGGTTTGTGCTGATGTGAAGACATCTTACTTATTACGGATTCAAATTTAGACAGGAATGGTGGACAATACTCGGGAAGTGAATCAAGGACAGAGAGTTGTTTTGGATCTGATGGAACCATTTCTGAATAACGGTCATGGGGTAACAACTGATAATTTTTTCACCAGTTTTCCATTGGCTGCTGAACCACTAAAACGAAACACGACATTGGTTGGTACCTTGTGTTCCAATAAGAAAGAGATTCCGAAGGAATTCTTGCCAAACAGAAAGAGAGAAATTCACTCTTCAATGTTTGGTTTCACAAATGACTTGACCGTAGTTTCCTATGTTCCAAGGAAGGCAATAATACTACTCTCTACTCAGAATAATGAGAGACAAGTGAGTGGTGAAGAAAGTGAACACAAACCCGGAATCATACTGCACTACAACAAAACCAAAGGTGCTGTAGATAATGGGGACAAAATGAGAAGAGAATACAGTTGTGTTAGAAGAGCGAGGCGGTGGCCACTAAGAATCCTCATGGAAATGATAGATATTGCAGCACTGAATGCATATATTCTGTACACTCAGAGATTTCCTAAATGGCAGAAGAATAACAGAAGCCAACGTACATTCTTCACGACTAAACTGGCATTTGGACTCAGCAAAGGTAACATGGAAGAAAGAGCCAAAAATATCAATGGTTTTCATAAAGATGTACAAGATGCACTAAAAGCTTGTGGTATTGCAATTCCTACAGCAGTGATACAGACCCAGTGTTCCAAGTTACCAACGCCACAACGATGTCAAGATTGCAAGAGAAACGAAGATCGGAAAACAAGGTTCTGTTGTATAACGTGCAAGAAACCTGTTTGTAATATACACATACAATGCACTGTTACTGTGAAGTGCAAGCAGTTCAAAAATGTACTTGACTGACAAGGTGAAAAAAGTCTTGCATTATTTTACTGCGGTGACTGTTGAGGTACATAGATTATTAATTTTTTGTTCGTTGCGTACTGAATTTAGTGAAAAACAGAAGAATTTTTTTGTACTTTGTATCTGTGATCTGATTAAATACTTCTAATAACTTGAAAAGCTGTTTTTCGATACTAAATAAACCCATTCAATGGAAATAACGAAATATTACAATAAAATACAAAACTCTTTTGGGGTTGTCCAAATACCCCGCTTGGTAAAACAGAGGTGTGAAATAGCTTGGTAATGGGAGGGTTAAGCGGATTGTATCCACACCCATGGTGCACTGGAGAATGAGTGTACGCTCTAAACTGGAAGTAGTGGTTACTGAAACACCTGTTACGGAATAAGTGAGTGAAAGGGCTAGGTTGAGGGGTGATAATTTTCTTCAAAACATATTACAATTTTATTTCTAAAGCTCCTACTGAAAGAAAAGAAAATTCTAACCTTCATTCAGTTTAAAAGTAACATAATTTTAAGATGCTGAAACGGATATACTTATCAGCTTCCTAAGCAATTACGAAATCCAGCGCCGCTATTGATGACACTGAGCCCATAAAAACAAACATGTTCCAGAAGGGTTCCGGTGGGCAGGACTCCACCGTTGGTCGCTGCTGGTTTTCGACTGGTGGCGCAAGATGACTCGTTTTGTCACCCCATGGCCGCCACTGTCGCGCTGCCCACAGAACCAGCCAACAGCGCCAGCGGCAGGGCCGCTCACAGAGCTTCATCGGAATAGTGACGACTTTCATCTCGGCGCAGTACCATTTTGAAACAAAAGTTAGTAAAGCACCATTTTAAAATAGAAGTATCGTGGAAAAAATGACGTTCGTTAAATTTATGGAAGCTGTGACGCCAACCTAGAAGAAAATAATTTAGATTCAGGTGTTTCCAAATCACGGTTTCGTATCTTACTAATTGATACATTTGCCTGTACCTGTTGTGAAGTCATGAGTTTAAATCATTTTGCAGCGATTCAGATTTAATTTCCATTATTTTGCTAAACAACATACGCAACATACACAAACAGCATATTTCATCAAAAAATAAGAGGTATTAGAGATAAAGTTAGTGAACTGCTAATAGATGTTAACTCTGAAATTATTGGTATATCAGAGCACCACTTAAATAATTTGATAATTCAGAGGCTTCCTTTACCAGGCTATAGATTAGCTGGCTTTTTCTCAAGGAGTTCCTTGCGGGGTGGGGGAGTGGCTCTGTACGTAAAAAACAGTATTTCATTTGAGTCCATAGACGTATCACGACACTGCACTGAACAGATATTTGAAAGTTGTGCAGCATTAGCTGAATTTAGTGAAACTAAACTTCAAATTGCTGTTGTTTATAGGTCCCCTAACTCCGACTTCAGAGCATTTTTGCTTAAGCTAGAGAGGGTTCTTGATTCACTTTATACGAAGTACCAGAAATTGGTTATATGCGGTGACTTCCATATAAATTTTGTATATGATGGTGCAAGAAAAAGGATGTTGGTAGGTCTCCTAAATTCATATGATCTGATGAAGGTTGTGTGTTTTCCAACTAGAGTGCAGGGGAACAGTAGCACAGTCATAGACAATATTTTTATTCATTCTTCATTACTAGATGGGCATTCTGTTAGTAAAAGGGTGAATGGCCTTTCAGACCGTGATGCACAAATTTTAACACTAAAAGGTTTTTGTACTCTAACCAATGTCGTATTTAATTACAAACTACGTAGGAAAGTTAATCCAACAGCAATAGAGAGTTTTTCAAAAATTGTCAAGGAACAAGAGTGGCAAGATGTTCATAGTGCCGATAATATAGATGATAAATACAATGCTTTCCATAACACATTTCTCATGCTCTTTGAGAGTTGCTTTCCATTAGAACATTCTAAACGGGATACTAGCAGTAATGGACAGCCCGGTTGGCTGACTGGTGGGATAAGGATATCATGTCGAACAAAGCGGGAATTATATCAAAATGTTAGAAGTAGTCACAATCAAGCTACAGTAGCCCATTACAAACAGTATTGTAAGGTGGTTAAAAATGTTATTAGCAAGGCAAAAAGTATGTGGTATGGAAATAGAATAGCTAATTCACAGGATAAAATTAAAGCCGTATGATCAGTTGTGAAGGAAGTGTCTGGCCAGAAGCACAAGGTTGACGATATAAAGTCAGTTTGCAGTAATAATATTTCTGTTACTGATAAATCATATATATGTACAGTATTTAACAACCATTTTCTGAGCATTGCGGGTGAATTAAATAAAAATTTGGTATCTACAGGAAATCATACAAATTTCTCAGCAAATGCCTTTCCGAGATTGACGTCTGAAATACTCCTCTGTGATACAGACAAGAGGCAGATTGAGACAATAATCAAATAACTGAAGACTAAGGACTCTCATGGTTATGATGGAGTGTCTAGTAGAATATTAAAGTACTGTGCTGCACATGTTAGCCCTGTATTTAGCCATATTTGTAATTTTTCCTTTAGGAATGGTCAGTTCCCTGAGCGATTAAAGTACTCAGTAGTAAAGCCGCTTTATAAAAAGGGAGAAAGGGATAATGTAGATAATTTTAGACCTATTTCTATGCCATCAGTGTTTGCAAAAGTTATCGAAAAGGCTGTGTATGTAAGGATAATTGATCATTTTATATCACACGATTTGCTATCAAATGTACAGTTCGGCTTTAGAAGTCGTTTGACAACTGTAAATGCTATATTCTCTTTTCTCTGTGAGGTACTGGATGGGCTAAACAAAAAGTTTCGAATGCTTGGCGTATTTTTTGATTTAACAAAGGCATTTGACTGTGTTGATCACACAATATTGCTCCAGAACTTGGACCATTACAGAATAAGGGGAGTAGCTCACAATTGGTTCAACTCTTACTTTAGCAACAGGCAGCAAAAGGTCATTATTCACAATGTTGATAACGGCTGTGATGTGGGATCTGAGTGGGGTACTGTCAAGTGGGGGGTGCCCCAGGGATCAGTGTTGGGGCCGCTCCTGTTCCTTATTTATATAAATGATATGCCCTCTAGTATTATGGGTAACTCTAAAATATTTCTGTTTGCTGATGACACTAGCTTGGTAGTAAAGGATGTTGTGTGCAACATTGACTCGGTTTCAAGTAGTAGTACATGACCTCAGTTCATGGCTTGTAGAAAATAAACTAACGTTAAATCACAGTAAGACTCCGTTTTTACAGTTCCTAACACACAATTCAACAAAACCTGACGTTTTAATCTCACAGAACGGGCATATGACTAGTGAAACTGAACAGTTCAAATTCCTAGGTGTTCAGATAGATAGTAAGCTGTCCACGAAAGCCCATGTTCAGGATCTTGTTCAAAGACTTAATACTGCCATTTTCACTATTCGAACGGTATCGAAAATGAGTGATATTTCGACACGTAAATTAGTCTACTTTGCTTATTTTCATTCACTTATGTCGTATGGTGTTATGTTTTGGGGTAACTCTTCCCATTCTAGAAGGATATTTTTGGCTCAGAAACGGGAGGTTCGGGCAATAAGTGGTGTGAGTTCACGAACCTCTTGTCGACCTCTTTTCACGAGTCTGGCTATTTTGACATTGGCCTCTCAATATGTATATTCCTTATTGTCGTTTCTTGTTACCAATATTAGTTTATTTCCAACAATTAGCAGCTTTCACTCGGCTAATACTCGGCAGAAATCAAACCTCCATTTGGATCGGACTTCATTAACTCTTGTGCAAAAAGGTGTGCAGTATACTGCTGCATCCATTTTCAATAAGCTGCCACTCGAATTAAAAAATCTTAGCAGTAATCCACGCGCTTTCAAATCGAAACTGAAGAGTTTCCTCATGGGTCACTCCTTCTGTTCTGTCGAGGAATTCCTTGAAAAAATAAGCTGATTCTTATTGTATTGCCGACAGCGTTTACTGAAAGTTATGGACTGACTTTTTTTCAGTTTCATGATTTATTTTTATCTGTTATTACTTTTATGTTGTAAGTTCATATACTGACACGTTCCATGACCTTGGAGATTTGCTCCTCAATTTGGTCCTACGGAACTTGACATTTAAATAAATAAATAAATAAAACCTTCATCTCCCTACACCCAAATTCAATTTAGAGTGCTGCCTGCTACCAAGAGTCTTGTCGACGTGCTGTCATCGTTCACACCATATGTAGGGAGAAAGATTCACCATAGCAGACATCGACCTTATGTACCATCTATGAGATACAACTAAAATATGACTAGAAATAGTGCTGAAGGTATCATCCCTACTAAACGACTTTACGCAAATACCTCCATAGTTCGTTTCATTACTTGTTGATGAACCTTGTCCGACTGAACATATTTCTAATACCTAATCTCCAGTGCCTTTTAACTCGATAATCTGGATACTGATACAGTGGGACACTTGTATACTGGGATAAAGAACACTGGGACAGTAGGATACTGGGACATGGGGACAATAGGACATCGAGTCACTGTGGCATTGGGACAATGGAATAAAGTACCAATGGGACATTGTGACAGTGAGACACTGGGACACTGGAACAATGGTACACCGAGACAATGGCACACTGTGGCATGATTTGTATGTAAGACATGAGGCTTTCTATCTTTTGTTGCATGACATTGGTGCACTGGGATAATGGGACACTGGGACAATAGGACGGTAGAGCAGTGGCACAGTGAGACAATGGGACAATGGGGCACATGGCACTGGGACACTGGGACTCTGACACACTGAAACAATGGGACATTGGCACATAATGACATTGGGTCACTGGTACATTGGAACAATGGGCCACTGGCACGCTGGAACAACGAGACTGTCGGCTCCGGGATAACAGGACTTGAACATTGAGACACTGGCACACTGTGACACTGACACATTGGAACACTGGGATGTTGGGACACTAGTATGCTGGGACACTGGGACATTGGTATGCTGGGACATGGGAACATTGGCACACTGGGACACTGGGACACAGGGACATGGGGTCACTCACACACTGGAACAGTGAGACAGTGGGCTACTGGACTTGAGCACTGGGACATTGGGGCATTTGGACACTGGCACACTGGGATACTGGCACGCTGGAGCACTGACCCTGGGACATTGGGCACTAGTATGCTGGGACACTGGTATGCTAGTACATGGGATCATTGGGACACTGGGACATAGGGACATGGGGACACTGGGACATTAGGACATGGGGACATGGGGGCACTGGGATATTGGGACCTGGGGACACTGGAACACTGGCCACTAGATTCAGAGGCTGGCCATTCATATTTCTGATAACCATTCAGATTTAAGTTACCTGTGGTTTCACTACAGCCAATAAGGTGAGTGTAAGGCTGTTTCCTTTGAGAGGGACATGACCTGTATGGATCCTTGACCTCCTCAGGCGCAAACTCCTTTTTCATCTCTAATGACATTCAGACGTTAAGCCCTAACCTCCTTTTTCTGTTGTCTGCTGCCGTATGGTTCGTCTTTGGTGCACAGGTCTCTGACAACTAAGTGGTCAGTCTCGTTACTAGCATCAATGTCTCAACATGTCAGACTCTGTCCCAAATCCACACACACTCATAATTCACGTAACAGTTCTACTACAATATTAGCAGCAGTACTACTCTAATCCTTCTCTCCAAATCTCTTAGTTCAGTCAGTCAGTCATGAAGAGTAGATTCATTTATTTAAATAATAATTTACGTGTTCCTTCAGTAGCATAGTACGATACAGGCAATAAAAGAAATAATTAAGAATTTAATTAATTACAAATCGCAAAATGTATAGCTCTTTATCCAAAAATTTCAAGTTTGGAAACACCTCACTACATTTCAGCTTTAATCCGTGAGTTCATGAGATAATATGACCCCCGATTTAATACCCTCAAATACCCTTCTCCACATAAAATCTGACCCATAAATGGACAACAACGGTATCTTACTAACTTTACCTTTAGTACTGTAGTGAGCAGGAACATTCTCATAGCGCAATGGAATAATGAAAGAGGGATTTCACACAAGATAAAATACGTTGACTTGATACCATAAGCTTTTCAACAAATCTCGTCTAGCTTCTCGCAATCAGTGCATGTGAATTGCACCGTACAGGAGTGATTCGTGTACGAGACGTGTATATGTACTCCGTATCCCACAACACCTAATAAACTGAAGCGTGCTCTTGTAGCAGCTAAGCATCAACGCCTTCGTCACTGCAAATGCATGCCTTGGAGTTACACTATGACAGAAAATTAGCTTGTTTGCTGATAATTGCTCTGTAAAATAAAATAATCACTCTGATGAAGGCAGCTCATTCTCTTCCATCGTGAAATATAACAACACTAATTCTTCCGTGAACAAGGTTCTTGCCACACGTGTTAGCCGCGTGGTCTGAGGCGCCTTGTCACGGTCCTTGCGGCTTCCCCCATCGGAGGTTCGAGTTCTCCCTCGGGTGTGAGTGTGTGTGTTGTCCACAGCGTAAGTTAGTTTAAGTTAGATTAAGTAGTGTGTAGGCTTAGGGACCGATGACCTCAGCAGTTTGCTCCCATATGACCGTACCACAATTTTCCAGTTTTTCCAACAAGATTCTCCAGGAAGCACATGAGACAATTTAAAAAAAGATGAAAAAAGTGAAAAATACCTTCATAAGAGTAGTAAGCTGTGTGAAAACAGAATAATTACTCGTATATCATGCAACAAAAATATAGAAAGCCTTATGTCTGACATGAAAATCCCATTCAGCAGACTATGTGACTTCACACCAATGTAAAGTTACAAAAAATGTGTTCATAGCAACACCCATAACCTTAAACACTGTATCTTGAAAACTCTGCTGTTGATCCGTCTTTGTATAAAGACAATATGGGATAGCGGGTCTGTCCTGATGGAAAACACTTTATTTTCTTGCCCAAGCTACATTGAACGACAATATCGCCATCATCAGATGATTTCTTTTTATTTTAAAATATACAAACCTAGCATCGTTCCAAACATAACATTACGATATTATATGTGTGCTGTTCGGTTCCAGATACTGTATTGTGTGAATAGTGTTGTAATATCTTTTTAAGTCATAGACTGTTTCTACGTTTGCTGCCGTTATTTCGGCATATTTTCTGTGTTTTGCACGTGTCATCTGCAAGTATATGTCCAGCTGTTAATTAACAAATAGCAAAATGTGAACTTACACCCGTCAGTCTTATACTATTGGGAACTGTGATAGTGTTGTGGATACAGTTTTGGTGGCCACTACGCTGTTACGTAATCTGCCGTGAATTCAGGTTCGTTGGTCAGCTAGCGGTTGCTTGAAAAACACAGAAAAACGTAACATTTGCACAATGCCATAATTCAGAAGATTACGCAGTCCTGCAGTTCGATTGTGTTGCGAGATGCATCGCATATCGCGAGAAGGATTGAATACTGTAGCGGGAGTTCTGACGACTTCTGTTCCTTATTGAAGTGTCTGCGTTTCAGGATGGAGTGATCTCGTGTTTGTGTGTGTGTGTGTGTGTGTGTGTGTGTGTGTGTGTGTATGTGAGTGTGTGTTTGTGTGTGTATGTTACTTCGGTGTTGAGGCGAAAGAAGCACTGTATCACTGTAAGAGATACAGGCGTGCCGGGACTCACACCAGTTCACTACTTCCAGCGTCACGTCATCGTAAAGCACCTGTGCTTAAGATACAAAGGATTGCACCATAATCTAACAGTGAAATTAAAATAACTATTTCGAACGTAACTCAGTGATTGCTTCAGTATATTAATGTAAACATCGTAAGGTCTCAGAATGATCAAATGAATGTGTTATACACAATATCGAACTTAAGAAAAAAATAAGTGGCGCTAAATAATAAAATTAGAAAGCTAAAAATTGGTCATAATATGTAAAGGTGTACCACAATTAAAGATTGTTGTTGTTGTTGTGGTCTTCAGTCCAGAGACTGGTTTGATGCAGCTCTCCATGCTACTCTATCCTGTGCAAGCTGCTTCATCTCCCAGTACGTACTACAGCCTACATCGTTCTGAATCTGCTTAGTGTATTCATCTCTTGGTCTCCCTCCACGATTTTTACCCTCCACGTTGCCCTCCAATACTAAACTGGTGATCCCTTGATGCCTCAGAATATGCCCTACCAACCGATCCCTTCTTCTAGTCAAATTGTGCCACAAATTTCTCTCCAATTCCACTCAATACCTCCTCATTAGTTATGTGATCTACCCATGTAACGTTCAGCATTCTTCTGTAGCACCAGATTTCGAAACCTTCTATTCTCATGTTGTCTAAATTATTTATCGTCCACGTTTCACTTCCATACGTGGCTACACTCCATTCAAATACTTTCAGAAACGACTTCCTGACATTTAAATCTATACTCGATGTTAACAAATTTCTCTTCTTCAGAAACGCTGTCCTTGCAATTGCCAGTCTGTACTTTATATCCTCTCTACTTCGACCATCATCAGTTATTTTGCTCCCCAAATAGCAAAACTCATTTACTACTTGAAGTGTCTCATTTCCTAATCTAATTCCCGCAGCAACACCCTATTTAATTCGACTACATTCCACTATCCTCGTTTTACTTTTGTTGATGTTCATCTTATATCCTCCTTTCAAGACACTGTCCACTCCGTTCAGCTGCTCTTCCAGGTCCTTTGCTGTCTCTAACAGAATTACAATGTCACTGGCGAACCTCAAAGTTTATATTTCTTCTCCATGGATTTTAATTCCTACTCCGCATTTTTCTTTTGTTTCCTTTACTGCTTGCTCAATATACAGATTGAATAACATCGGGGAGAGGCTACAACCCTGTCTCACTCCTTTCCCAATCACTGCTTCCCTTTCATGTCCCTCGACTCTTATAACTGCCATCTGGTTTCTGTAGAAATTGTAAATAGTCTTTCGCTCCCTGTATTTTACCCCTGCCACCTTCAGGATTCGAAAGAAAGTATTCCAGTCAACATTGTCAAAAGCGTTCTCTAAGTATACAAATGCTAGAAACGTAGGTTTGCTTTCCTTAATCTATTTTCTAAGATAAGCCTTAGGGTCAGTATTGCCTCACGTGTTCCAACATTTCTACGGATTCCAAACTAATCTTCCCCGAGGTCGGCTTCCATCGGTTTTTCCATTCGTCTGTAAAGAATTCGTGTTAGTACACTCCTGGAAATGGAAAAAAGAACACATTGACACCGGTGTGTCAGACCCACCATACTTGCTCCGGACACTGCGAGAGGGCTGTACAAGCAATGATCACACGCACGGCACAGCGGACACACCAGGAACCGCGGTGTTGGCCGTCGAATGGCGCTAGCTGCGCAGCATTTGTGCACCGCCGCCGTCAGTGCCAGCCAGTTTGCCGTGACATACGGAGCTCCATCGCAGTCTTTAACACTGGTAGCATGCCGCGACAGCGTGGACGTGAACCGTATGTGCAGTTGACGGACTTTGAGCGAGGGCGTATAGTGGGCATGCGGGAAGCCGGGTGGACGTACCGCCGAATTGCTCAACACGTGGGGCGTGAGGTCTCCACAGTACATCGATGTTGTCGCCAGTGGTCGGCGGAAGGTGCACGTGCCCGTCGACCTGTGACCGGACCGCAGCGACGCACGGATGCACGCCAAGACCGTAGGATCCTACGCAGTGCCGTAGGGGACCGCACCGCTACTTCCCAGCAAATTAGGGACACTGTTGCTCCTGGGGTATCGGCGAGGACCATTCGCAACCGTCTCCATGAAGCTGGGCTACGGTCCCGCACACCGTTAGGCCGTCTTCCGCTCACGCCCCAACATCGTGCAGCCCGCCTCCAGTGGTGTCGCGACAGGCGTGAATGGAGGGACGAATGGAGACGTGTCGTCTTCAGCGATGAGAGTCGCTTCTGCCTTGGTGCCAATGATGGTCGTATGCGTGTTTGGCGCCGTGCAGGTGAGCGCCACAATCAGGACTGCATACGACCGAGGCACACAGGGCCAACAGCCGGCATCATGGTGTGGGGAGCGATCTCCTACACTGGCCGTACACCACTGGTGATCGTCGAGGGGACACTGAATAGTGCACGGTACATCCAAACCGTCATCGAACCCATCGTTCTACCATTCCTAGACCGGCAAGGGAACTTGCTGTTCCAACAGGACAATGCACGTCCGCATGTATCCCGTGCCACCCAACGTGCTCTAGAAGGTGTAAGTCAACTACCCTGGCCAGCAAGATCTCCGGATCTGTCCCCCATTGAGCATGTTTGGGACTGGATGAAGCGTCGTCTCACGCGGTCTGCACGTCCAGCACGAACGCTGGTCCAACTGAGGCGCCAGGTGGAAATGGCATGGCAAGCCGTTCCACAGGACTACATCCAGCACCTCTACGATCGTCTCCATGGGAGAATAGCAGCCTGCATTGCTGCGAAAGGTGGATATACACTGTACTAGTGCCGACATTGTGCATGCTCTGTTGCCTGTGTCTATGTGCCTGTGGTTCTGTCAGTGTGATCATGTGATGTATCTGACCCCAGGAATGTGTCAATAAAGTTTCCCCTTCCTGGGACAATGAATTCACGGTGTTCTTATTTCAATTTCCAGGAGTGTATTTTGCAGCCGGGGCTTATTAAACTGATGGTTCGTTAATTTTCACATCTGTCAACACCTGCTTTCTTTGGGATTGGAATTATTATATTGTTCTTGAAGTCTCAGGGTATTTCGCCTGTCTCATACTTCTTGCTCACCAGATGGTAGAGTTTTGTCAGGACTGGCTCTCTCAAGGCTGTCAGTAGTTCTAATGGAATGTTGTCTACTCCCGGCGCCTTGTTTCGACTTAGAATTAAAGCTTACAAGTCTCAAATTGATCTGAGCCTTATTTCCGTCAAAATCGACGTTTTTACGAAAAGTTGAATGTGGTAAATATTAGACTCAGAAAGGTGGAAATTCGTAAGTAGGTTCGTTTTGATACAAAAACACTAAATATGTTACACCAGTAAGCTAGCCGGCCGGGGTGGCCGAGCGGTTCTAGGCGCTTCAGTCTGGAACCGCGCGACTGCTACCGTCGCAGGTTCGATCCTGCCTCGGCCATGGATGTGTGTGATGTCCTTAGGTTAGTTAGGTTTAAGTAGTTCTAAGTTCTAGGGGACTGATGACGTCAGATGTTAAGTCCCATTGTGCTCAGAGTCATTTTTGAACCAGTAAGCTACCTCTATTAGTTTTAAGTTAGTAACTAACAACCAAACTTGGAACGAAACTGTCCCTATTTAAAATAGATTAAATTTCATTTGTATTTTTAATAAAATGTTGTAATAACAGCACTCAATTACGTTCACGAATTAACACAGCATTAAAAATGTTTCAAGACTATGTTGTAAATAATAATAATTAAAGAGTCTTAAAGAGCCAGTTCAGAGGTCATATTCTACTGTCAGTTCCGCTTTAAAAATTGTAGCTAATAAAGTTTAAATGAAGTCGAGCTAAAATTTTTTCTCTAAGTAAAGCAACTTCCTTTTATAGGAAAATTAAGAAGACTGTAAACTGTTAAACGATAGGAATATTAATTAATTCGTGTCCGAAAAAGCTGCCATTTGTATGCTGCTACCTGTGACTAAGGCGGTGGATAGCAGATTTTCTGTTTGGCGGTTCTCTGCGCCCGTTTATAAATGCGGCCAGAGGCAGTTAGATGAAAGACACTACGCACCGACATATCTATCTGTCCGCGTCCCTGCGTACGCTGTGCCTCGGATGACGTCAGAGCTTGGCAGGCTTGACTTATTCTAAAAGTAAGAGGACTCTACACCGTCCTCGACAGCTTAGATTTCACGGAAGTAACTGTTTCTGTGCCGCCCGTAATATTGACAAAACCGGGTGGCAAGTGGCGAGATTATTTTCCTCTTTTAAGGCAAGCAGTTAACTTTGGTGATTGCAAGTCAGGGCAAGAGACCATTTTACTTGGAACCTCCCGTACAGGTCACCTCTGAACTGCTAATAGTGCCGTTTCCGAAAGGTATATTATTATTACTATGCGGGTATTAGTATATTTATTATAACTTTTAAGAATAGATCAGTCCGTTAGAACTGAAAATTTTTATTTGTAGTCAATATTTCCTGAGCCTTCTGTGTAAATAGCAAGCAGGAACATTCTCTTTCACTGAGCACAAAGAGTAATGTGGACTTTCAAACTGTAAATTCTGGCCGATGACAAAAATAGTTTCCAAGCCTTCGTAAACGGCGAAGGCAGCTCTAAAGCACGCACAGACAGTAAGTGCCTATCATAACAACGTAACGAAACACCGACCATTTTGATTATTTACCCGCACGCAGTGTCCTCTGTCAGTTATCTTAAGACCTTGTGTTGCTGCAATTTTTCATGTTTCCACTTATTACGTTTTAGCTTTGCACTATAGTCCCTTGTACATAATAATTTTCTTCTATTGTTACTCTTCGGTGCAAACTGTTGCTGTACCTCAGGATGTCGTAGATCAGTTTGGATATTAGGAAGGGGGGGTTTATTTACTAACTGTTCTGCGAAAGTGGAATGTGTGCCGTCACTCTGCAGAGTTCTCATGTTCTCTGCTTACCTTGTTCCGACGTTTCTGCTTGTTTGTCGTATGCACTGAGATTGACAGGAGTTGCAATTAAGTTGGTATATTCCTCCAGCGCTGAATTTGTCTCATGTCTTTGTGTCTGATCTTAGGCTTTGTTGAACTGTGTTCTTTGATTTGAATGTTATTTGGGATATCTTGCTTCTTCAGTACGTTTCCAATTCTGTGTGTGTCCGCAGCTCGTGGTCGTGCGGTAGCGTTCTCGCTTCCCACGCCCGGGATCCCGGGTTCGATTCCCGGCGGGGTCAGGGATTTTCTCTGCCTCGTGATGACTGGGTGTTGTGTGCTGTCGTTAGGTTAGTTAGGTTTAAGTAGTTCTAAGTTCTAGGGGACTGATGACCATAGATGTTAAGTCCTATAGTGCTCAGAGCCATTTGAGCCAATTCTGTGTGATATTTTATTTTGGTGAGTTAGAATGCATCATTTGTTTCTTTTATCTGATGAAGTTTGGTCTCTTGTGTTGTCTGTGTGTTCTGCCTCTGTGCTTTCTGACGTTTTGGTTGTGCTCTTGAATCGGTGGCCGTTACATTATCTTTCATTTTTCCTTGTCGTTGACCTTGTTTATGATGGTCTGTTTTGCTCTCATTTTCAGCAGCAATATGTCTGATTACGTTTAGTTCGTATGTGTAGTTTTCAGCTTTAAGAGGTGTTCTGTTTATACTGTGGAGCATGCGTGTGAAACTGGCGTACTCACGAACTGTCGGGTTTTATCCACAGTTTATTCATCCGTCCGACAGCTAATAAGTGTTTTAGCCAAGTTGTAAAACCGAGTGCGTAATCTAACATTACTCACATTAAGAGAAATTCGAAAGTATCTGGCGTGATAATGGACAATTACGCAAAGGCAGCACAAGCAAACAACCGTCTCAGCATCTGGGCGATGGCACTTCAATGCGTGTATCTCGATATCACAAAACACATCCAACAAGAGGAAATCAGATCGTGTTCATGGCAACAGGGGAATACAAGGAACGTTGAACTGTTCTACAAACCATTCGGGGCCTCGCTAACCGATCTGCGCAGCATGCACTGCAGTTGGCTAGCTGCACTCTAGAGTTTAACTAGCGTGCTTAAGACAGGCCTTTCCGGTTCTCAGCCAAAGATGAAGCTACTGTAGCAGACGTAAGAATGACTATACGTTCCTTGAGACATGTAAGAGCTTATCGATATACATATCAATACGTAGTATGCCAATAGCAGCCGGCTTTCAAATTACAACTTTGACCCTGAGAATTTCCGTATGGTCCATCACACAACGAATTACTGACACTTTAACTCTAGAACACATGAAGGGGAAGATGTTAGACTGTTACTAAAGCAATGTACATTTTATTCAAAAGAAGTTATTTACAAGTTATGCATTACTTATTTACAGTTATAAAGGCTCCACATACAAAATGCATATAAAATGTCCTGTTCTAAACCGTATGCTGAAAATACCAGAATTGGTAGCAGCTGCAATCGAAAATTACACGTTTAGTACCCTATGGTTAATTATACTGTAAACACGGCTTGAATGATTAGCTGAACATAATCTCGAGATGGTTGCAATTCCATTCATGTTATAACGAAACACACCCGTCAACACGTATGCATCCCAGGACCACTGCAGGCCGATTGTGGATTCGAATATTACGACTAGCGCATGCACATTACAAGTAACAACAATAATCCATAAAATACTTTCAGCAGGCAAAGATTATTTTTGCTTCTTCTGGGTACACCTTAACCAGCTGTTGCTGCAGTACTATTACTGTCTGTACTCAGTATGCAATCAAACTAAAGGACAAAAAATGGATATATATATATATATATATATATATATATATATATATATATATATATATGTGTGTGTGTGTGTGTGTGTGTGTATCTATCTACGTATGTTCCACATGTCCTCGTAACCCAATGGTCCAATTTCAACCAAACTTGGTACACATATCCCTTACTGTCAAGTGACATTCGCTGCGGCGGTAAGAACCACCTACCTATATAAAGTGATGGGGGTGAAAAATAGGCGTAGCCTGCGACGCGCGAATTTTCAAATTTCACTGATCCAGTATTACGGAATGAGAGCACTTAGCGCCCTGCAACAAACTTAACACATAATTTCAAACTATTACAAAATTTTTTGTCGCTGGCAATCCCTGCAAAATGATGAAAGAAAAAATGTTTATCGCTTACCACTTTTCGCTGTTCATGCCGTAAAAGTACCTCATGAGGCAAGATGTTATAACTTATTATTTTTTTACCATTATCTGTATTCGTGACACATTTTACAAACGGTATGCACTTGTACTATTGAACGTAAGTGCAAAATTGTATCACTGTACGCAATATAGTTCAGGAGATATGACTTCATAAGCAGTGAGATGCTTGAAAAACTGTCGCATCACGCATAGCGCCTAAATTAATTACTTCTTTGCTACTAACTCTATTCGCAACAAACTTGTCAGTGAGTATCCACATATGCTGCTGAATGTACCTACAATATTGTGTCATTGTACGACTCATATCAGTAGATATAACGTCATAAACAGTGAAATGCGTGGAAAAGTGTTGCACCACGTATTACGTTTACACTTATTACTGATTTTCTACTGACTGTATCCGCTACACATTTTGCAGACAGTATCTACATATGTCGCTGAGCGTTCTTACAAAATTATATCACTGTACGACAGGTAGCTGACGAGTAATGACGTCATAAACATTAAGCACAAGACCAGACGCTGAGTGGTAGTACGGGCGTGGACCAACAACTGTAAGTAGTACCTGCGCAACGCTGCGTTTCTCCGCCAGTAGCAAATAATATGACGTGGGAGGATCTGTGGTCCTCACATACAGGTGTGTAGGACAACCATTAGTACGGAGTACAGGCCGAGAAGAAGGGAGCTCTGAAAATTAAAAGAGATATCGTTATCTCGCGCGTCGCGTAATTGCCGAGAGCTCGCCCAGAGAACTGGCAAAAATCGTTCGCCCATACAAGATGTTTAATTATCGTAATTGTCTGCGATTTTAATATTGCACTTCTGAATAGTCCTCCCCCGCCCCATTTTTAATCAGAGTCGTTTCCCCCGTAGCCTACTGCCCCCACCCTCTTCCTTTTTCCACGTTAACAAATACGCCTGCAATCCAACCGACACGTCATCTTGCAGATTAAAGCCTCGCTGGGAGGTAACTGTTGGACTGTGTCTGGCTGGTGTGAGAGCAGGCGAGTGGAAAGCAAGCCAGCCGACATGTCGAACGTCTACTAACGTTCATTACTGGCGAAATCTAATTCTCAAGGTGCGAATTTTCTTTTAGAGCGTTAAAGACGATCGCTCTCGCCCACGCAAGCCTTTTGGGTCTGGCGACGCAGAGGGAGGAGACACGATATTAGAGAGGAAGAGACGTGGCGTATCTCGCCGCCGAGCCTCATTGGCGATACAGGGAAGAGAATGCGATCAAAGAGATCACACACACAAGAAAAACGGCCAACAAGGGGAGCGGGGTAGAAAAAAAAAATGAGCAGGGTGCCTTAGGAGTTGGGGGAGGGAGATCGGGCGGTCGGTTATTAACGGCGAAGGCTCTCAATGAAGAAACGATGTATAACGGAGAGCGGGGCAGTATAAAGGCGAGGCTTGTGTGATGCCTGTAAACTGCCAGGCATAAGACGCGGTTGTATTCCGATGAAACCGTCTTGTATTAAGACCTAAAGAGAATAACGGCAGAATTTTGGCGGTGGGTGAGGGAGGCTATAGAAGGAGACAGAGAGAGGGGTGTACCGGGTTTGAAGGGAATGGGAGAGAGAGAAAGAGAGAGAGAACGATAGAAGAAGAGACACTCGCCGGCGGGAGATGGGACGGCGACGCCGGCAAGATGCTGCGAGGGTGGAATAATCAATTTTCTGATAATATTCCCCTTTTTTCCGTCGAGCAGAGCACGGGCTGATCTTGTGTGTTCTTTATGTCCCGGAAAATGCTCATCCAGCGCCTCACGGCGGTGTCGGCGGGCCGTTTGTGGGCGGATGGAGCGAAGGAGAAAGAGCAAGGTTTCCTAGGGGGCTGGAGGTGGTGGAGAAAGGGGGGGGGTGCGGTGTGTTGGCGTTACGGCGCGAGTGAGGGCCGATTGATCTCGCCTTATTACAGAGCTCCCCCTAAAAACCTCGTTTACAAGGGAAAAAAAGGAGGAGGAGCGGAAAGAGAGAACGTCATTACACAGATACCGTGGCTCGACAAAGGGCCAGCAGGAGGGGCGGGGCGGTTGTTGCCCGCGCTCTCGCGGCGTGCGGGGGCGTGCCCCGGAATATGTGGTCGCGTCATTAGCGAGCACACACGGCCGCCGCTGATTGAGCGCGATACACCTGCGGTCGGCCGGCCGCCTCCTTCAACTTGGCGTCTTGTCCTCCGCGACGCTCTCCTCTCAGAAGAGTTGGTGGCTGCACCTCGCCAGTGCCTTGGCACCATTGCGGTTTGTAACTTTAGTCTCTGATCTACATCTACACAGATACTCCGCTAACCACCGTACGGTGGGTGTCCTACCCTCTGCCTCGCTCTGTAGCCGCGCGGTCTGGGCGCCTTGTCACGGTTCGCGCGGGTCCCCCATCGGAAGTTCGAGTCCTCCCTCGGGCATGGGAGTGTGTGCTGTCTTTAGCGTAAGTTAGTTTAAGTTAGATTAAGTAGTGTGTAAGCCTTCGGACAGATGACCTCAACAGTTTGGTCCCACAGGAAGTTACCACCAATTTCCAGTTTTGTACCCTCTACCACTACTTGTCATTTCCTTTCCTGTTCTACTCGCAAATAGTGCGAGGGAAAAACGACTGTCTGTACCATCGTATGAGCCCTAATTTTCCGCATCTTATCATCATAGTCTACATCTACATTTATACTCCGCCAGCCTACCAACGGTGTGTGGCGGAGGGCACTGTCATTACTTCTCTTTCCTGTTCAAGTTGCGTATGGTTCGTGGGAAGAACGACTGCCGGGAAGCCTCCGTGCGCGCTCGAATCTCTCTAATTTTACATTCGTGATCTCCTCGGGAGGTATAAGTAGGCAGAAGCAATATATTCGATACCTCATCCAGCAACGCACCCTCTCGAAATCTGGACAGCAAGCTACATTGCGATGCAGAGCGCCTGTCTTGCAGAATCTGCCACTTGAGTTTGCTAAACATCTCCGTCACGCTATCACGCTTACCAAATAACCCTGTGACGAAACGCACCGCTCTTCTTTGGATCTTCTCTATCTCCTCTGTCAACCCGACCTGGTACGGATCCCACACTGATGAGCAATACTCAAGTATAGGTCGAACGAGTGTTCTGTAAGCCACCTCCTTTGTTGATGGACTACATTTTCTAAGGACTCTCCCAATGAATCTCAACCTGGAACCCGCCTTACTAACAATTAATTTTATATAATCATTCCACTTCAAATCGTTCCGTACACATACTCCCAGATATTTTACATAAGTAACTGCTACCACTGTTTGTTCCGCTATCATATAATCATACAATAAAGGATCCTTCTTTCTATGTATACGCAATACATTACAATTGTCTATGTTAAGGGTCAGTTGCCACTCCCTTCACCTAGTGCGTATCTTCTGCAGATCTTCCTGCATTTCGCTGCAATTTTCTAAAGCTGAAACTTCTCTGTATACTGCAGGATCATCCGCGAAAAGTCGCATGAAACTTCCGACACTATCTACTAGGTCATTTATATATATTGTGACAAGCAATGGTCTCATAACACTCCCCTGTGTTACTTTAACGTGTATAGACCTCTCTCCATTTTCTTACGCTACATGTATGGTGGCGGCAGTAGAATAGTTCGGCAGTCGGTTTCAAGTTCCGGCTCTCTTAATTTTCTCAATAATGTTGCTCGAAGAGAACGTCGCCTCCCCTCCACGGATTCCCATTCGTGTTCCCGAAGCATTCCTGTGACACCTATTGTTCAAACCTGCCTTCAGAATATCTAGCAGCCCGCCTCTGAACTGCCTCGATGTCCTCCCTCATCCCGACCAGATTTAAATCCCAACCCTCGAGCACTACTCAAGAACAGGTCGTACCAGCGTCTTACACGCGGCCTCCTTTACGTGTGAACCACATCTTCCTAAAATTCTCCATATAAACCGAAGTCGACCTTTCACCTTCCCTACCACAGTCCTCACATGCTCATTCCATGCCATATAGCTTTGCAGAGTTACGCCCAGATATTTAAAGGAATTCACTGTGTCAAGCAGGACACTAGTAATACTGCATCCGAACACTACATGTTTCATCTTCCTACTCATCCGCATTAACTTACATTTTTCCCCATTTAGAGCTAGCTGCCGTTCATCACAGCAACTGGAAATTTTTTCTAAGTCGTCTAGTGTCTTCCAACAGACACTTCACTTCGACACCTGACCGTACACCACCGCATATAATCGCAAATTGCTAGCCACCCGGTACGACATTCTTGGGGACTTCTGTCGATACCCTTGTCTCTGATATACACTTGTCGTTGAGGAAACCATACTTATTTAGAAGCCTTCGAGCAACTCATATGTCTGTGAACTTATTCCACACGCTCCTGCCTTTCCGGAAATCTAGAAATATGGAAACTGCCTGTTGCCTTTCATTCACAGTTCGTAATAGATCGCGTGAGAAAAGGGAAATCTGAGTTTCCCACGAGCGATGCTTTCTAAAACCAAGCCAATTATTCGACCTGAGAATAAGTTCAACGATTCTGAAGCAAGCAGAAGTTAGGGATATTGGTCTGTAATTCTGCGGGTCGGTTCTTTTACCCAGCTCGTACTCAGGAGCAACCTGCGCTTTTTACCAGATGCTTGGGACTTGCTAGGCGATGGATTCACTATAAAAGCCAGCTAGGTAAGGGGCCAGTGCCGTAGAGCACTCGTTGTAAAATAGAACTGGGGCTCCATCCGGACCCGGAGATTTATTTGGTTTCAAATCTTTCAGTCGTTTCTCTACACCACGTATCCTAATACAGCCGCCCTGTGGCGAGACTACTGAGCTGATGTGAGATGCACTCCTGCTGCTAGAAGACATCAGTGAAAACAGCTAAGCGCTAGAAGCCAGGGATGGAGAGCGATAGCATCTTGCAAGGCAAGGGGGCATCCTTTTAGTACCAATGAATACACAGGGCTCACGAACGGTGGACGTGAGTTGATCCTTCGCAAATCTTCACACTGGAGTCTGTGAGTCACGTTTCCTACCAAAAAGCACAGGAGTGAATTTGTTTGGTGGAGTTCTTAGCCGTAGACGGAGTTTTAGAATGTTCTAGAACAGTGTCCTACATGGAATATGAAGTGCAGGGGACTGGCTGGCCGTTTCGCAACACGTGTAGTGGAAGGCACAGCTTTTGTAACGGGCTCTGGTCTTCTTTACACGGAGAGCTCTCGCAGACACTGTGAGCCCTGGTGGAAACCGGTGGACGGCATGTAAAATGGCCTCTCCTGTCGTTGTCAAAAGAGGGCACATCGTGCATGGAACTATTTAGATACTTCACTGACAAGAATTTGCAAAGCGCGATTTCACCACTAGGATCTGGTTACTAGTTTCTCTGCAGTCAGAATGACGGTTCTTTGCTTCTCTATGGTGTCCGAGGCTTATTGAAGTTTTTCTGTACGAACAGATTTGACTAGTGTTCTATGTTGTACTGAAGTAATTTCAGCTGTAGTTCACGGACGGTATAACACATCCAACGTGCAGGCAGAATTTAAAGGTACTCATATGAGCCGTGTTGGCTTGTTCTTTGTTCTTTTCTGTATACAGGGTGATTCATGAAGATATGCAAATATTTTAATATATTATTCTACAGGTAAAACTAAAGCAAAAAGTTCTGTAAACATAGGTCCGCAAATGTTTAGTTACAGAGTTACGGCCAATAAAACATTTTGCCTGAAATTTAGCCAACTTCGCTAATATGAAGCCACCGCAAAACTGTACGAGGTTAAAGTAAAACAAGATTTCCATTTATTTTGTTGTTACTGATCTGGTGAATCTAATAAAACATCTCCCAGACGTGTATGTGAGGTAGTTTTCCAGAACATCCAGAGAATCAAAGATTGTTATACAAGTAAATTTGTTTACTTTCCATGAAGTATGTAGAAACGCTTATGTCATTGTTGACAATCGTTAGTGAGTTGTTTCAGTCGTTTCCTAACCTTGAACCTAGTAAGTTTTCTGTGTTTTTCAGCGAAAGAACGTAATAACAACAGTATATTTAAGTGAAACCCTAAAGTAACTGTTGTAGTTCGTAGATTATTTATGAAATAGGGGTGCCTTTCAAATTTACGACAGAGGAATACGCAGATATGGGGTTTTGTTTACGGGAAATGTGACGGTAGTGCTATGGGTGCAACTAACGAATATCGCGTACGTTATCCAACTCGGAGGATTTCGAATCCACGAACCATTAGTCGAGTATTTCGGGACATAGGTTCTCTATCTAGCGTTCATCAGTACGAAGCTCGATACTTGAAGACGACGATGAGGATATTATGGATGCTGTTCAACGTAGCCCGGGTACCAGTACACGTCGTATCTCTAAACGATTAGGCATTTCACAATCTAAGGTATTGCGTACACAGAAGTACAATAATCTGTATCCTTACCCTAAACAAAAAGTGCAGCATTTACATTCAAGAGATCCTGCCCTTCGCTTGGAATTGTGCAACTGGTTAAATATTAATCGTCAGTTACACAAATACATTTTATTTTATTATGAGGCACAGTTTACTCGAGACGGTATAAACAATTTAGGTAACGAGAAAGTATAGCCTGCAGCAAACCCACATGCACGAGTCCAACGCAACTTCCAGCAACGATTTGACATAAATGTGTGGTATGGTATAATCAACACACAATATAGTGCACCATTCATTTTCCCAGAACGTCTAACGGGCGAGACGTAGTTACAATTCCTTCAAGAAAAAATGTCCCGCTTGCTCGGAGATGTTCCACTTGGTACGCGATTGCAAATGTATTTTCAACGTGACGGCACGCCTTTATATTTCGCCAACGCCGTTACTACACATTTGAATGAACATTCGCTTCAGAAATGGGTTGGCCGTGGTCCAACACATCTTTCGTCACCCAGATCACCCAATTTAACACCGGTGGATTTTTGTGTATGGGGATGGATGAAATACATAGTTTATGAGGACCAAGTCATTACACATGAGGCATTACTTGCTCGCGTTATGAAGTAGCAGACGAAATTAAGAACAACCCTGAGAAACTGAAACGGGCAACAAAGTCTGTTCATACACGTGCAGCTAAACGCATTGAACTCGGTGGAGACATGTTTGAACATTTATTGTGAATGTATTGTGAAACTGTATGTACACTGTACAACTTCCTTAACACTGAGATTTGTTCCTTCCGGTTTAACATGAATTTGCGCGTGCTATAGTATTAATAAAAGCAGATTAGCTGACACGTTCATACAATTTCAGTTAACGTTATTACTATCATTTTTCCAAAATCAAATTCTCTACAATTTCTGTTGAAAACTTTGTGCAATTGTCTGGAATTTACAAAACAAATTGGTCCAAGTAGTTAATAAATTAAAAATGTTACGAAAATACTTCTCTGGATGTTCTGGAAACCTACTGTAGATTCACGTCTGGGACATGTTTTATTGGATTCACCAGATTAGTAACAGCAAAATAAATGGAAATCGTGCTTTACTTTGCAGTTTTGCAATGGCTTCATATTAGCGAAGTTGCTAAATTTCAGGCAAAATCTTTTACTAGCCGTAACTCCGTAACTAAAAATTTGCGGCCGTATGTTTATATTGTAACAACAACGACTGTGTACTATTGTACATATAAGTAATTCTGTTCATCTGATTTTACGATAAACCTGTGTCATTGATGTTCTGAATTCATTTCCTTTTGTTTCGTGCCATTACGTTAAGAGAACTGTAAATAAGTTTCAATGTGAATATTAATGTTTATGTCAAATGTCAAGTAATACTATAATAGGACTGAAATGTAACAAATGTTGCAACTGTTGTAAGATGTTTAAAATTGTAACTGTGCGTCTGGTCCATACGTAGGCAATGTTTTAGGATATGTAGAATGCAAAACCTCGGGTGAATACCTGGTCTGTCAGGGAGCGGTAAAAGGTGGATGGCAGGCGAGCGTGGGAAAAAGCGCGCGGGCACTGCACGGCACAACGGGCTCAGTAGTAGTGGTTGGAGTTTGGCACTGGTTTGAGCAACACCTTCTGGAGCGAGGAGGCTATCCTGGAAGACATAGCTTCACTGAGCCTCGGGTATGTCGATCCAACGGCCACGCAGCATGGCAAAATTCCATCGGCACTAAATGGAAAAGTATTGCGACGCTAAGAAGAATTATAGTGCCGATACGTGAAGAGCCATATCTGTGGTTGTATGTGTGCTCTGTGCCTCGCCATCTTGCCGCCCGCCAACCGCCGCATCGATACTAGCAGGTTGAAACTTTTAGTACTGTATTCGTATGGATAAGAGAGTGAACTGTGTTTGTTTGGTGCAATAATAACCTAAATGTTACCAGAACTTTTCCATCATTTAAATATCCTCACAACTAACCTAGACAGGGTCCTTTCCAAACGTTGTGCAATCCGAGTGTCCCGAAATGAAAATTAAAAATTGTGTTAAGAATAATTATTTGCAGACCTAACTATATGAAATGGTGTTTAAAGAAATGTTTTGTTAATGAACCAGTAAATCAAAAGCGAAGGTCTAACGAAGTCGAAAGATAACTTTAGTATTGATATAGTAATGAAGTTTACTATTTCGAGACAGATTTAAAGGCATTTAAATGAGCAGTAAATCAGATGAAAAGAGTAGTAACATATATACTGGAAATCTTGAACGAATAATAAATTCAGGAATCTTTTTTTTTAAATACAGCGATCGTAACCGATTCAGGGTCCCCCCCCCCCCCACCCCTAATTTACTTGAATTTTGAAGTGTTCTAAATTGGTTTGACCAGCAAAAGTTAAAGTCAATATAAAAGTCAAAATTTGTCAGTGTTTATCTTTATCAAAATTGACACTTTGTGTGTGGCATGAAAGTACAGTTTCTAGGGTAACCTATGTCCGATTTTAATCAGATTGATAGACAGTATAAAGTTTTGTAGTAAACACTAAAGTGTAGTGTTATGTATTCATGGTTTTCCATATCAGTACAGATCGTGAAACTATCAGTTCAATAGATTTTCTGGTTCTAAAATTCTACTATATTATGCAGTGTTACAACTTGTTGTTTCGCATGAATATATACCAACTTGTACAGGGAAGAAACTCAGTTAATGCCTAATTAGGCTAGCGACCGTATAATTATGTAATTGGTAGCATCTTCTGGGTTGCTTTTGATCCATCCTAACGTGTAATTGCATTTCGAACTTACTTGACGGATCATAGTTATTACAGAGTGGATGCAAGTCTGATTTGCCACCATTCAGGCACACACGGTCGATATCTATGCGAAAATCCTTTCTCATAAGGTGAATCTCGCTCACTTACCATAGCACAGGCTTTAACGAGTGCTGTGTTACAATGTGAACTTTTCTCTTTAGTTTTACTTATAGAATAACATATTAAAATATTTGCCTATCTTCACGAATCACCCCAGTAATCGCCGGGTGGCGCTTCGGTCGCCTGTTAGTTGACTCTTTGCTTATAGTTTCTTGCAGCGATTGTTGACCACATGGACAGGTAGTCAGTCGCTGTCATTGAGAGAGAGAGACAAGAGGACGCCCGGTGAGCTGTTCACGTAACTTACGGGCACACGACTGTCCAAGCCGCTGGTGGTCGGCATTACTTGGACCTAACGTCAGCGCAGCAGGCTTACCCTAGATTAACGAGGCATAGTTGCTGATGTGGGTGTTGGAGTCCTGTTTATTTTCTGGTGGCGTCTTTTCTGCCCTTTCGGGGTGAGGCACTCGTTACCTGATTGAAACATGTGCTCCATTGCGCCTGTAATGCAGAGAAATGGGAGGGTATGGCCAAATTTACAATCTTGATCAGAACCTCGCAGTGCACTGTAAACGTTAAAGCACCTTTGAAGGGAAGTCACCATAAAAATAAATGTAAAATCCTCTGACCAATAAAGGAGGAGCAATGCGTTATAATTTCCTGGCTAGATTTATTACCTGGTTAGACAAATGGGGAAGTTTAAGCTCAGAGAGTAGTAAACTGTCCCAAGAAAAAGAAAATACACACAGCACTTTACCTGACTACATATTGATAAGGCAGGTAATTGAATACTGTAGCGAGGAACTAAATACGTCATATATCCTCCCATATACATTCCAGAATGATTCTTTGGAAGCAAGATTTGATCTCTGTAGACAACTATACTCAGCCAGCTGTTGGAAAATGAAAATAATTTGACAATTGTAGAGATGCATAGTTGTGATGAAAGTACTGAGAGCACAGTGTGTGTGATATTAGTGACTAATTTTTTAATTTCACTGTCAGGAATGATGATTTCAAACATGTTTAATCATATCTCCCAGTTTTAACAAACATTACTGGTTTCTGCTGCCACTCATCGATAATGAAACTTCAGTGTTTTTCACTTGATTGGTCTGTGACGGCTGATATGTAGTTCAATTTAATTAGACAATTGGACAGAGACAGTTTGAAATTCCCATGTGAATTTTCTGTGATTGTAGTTACATACAGTTATTTGATTCTGCAAAAGTTGTTGGAAACACCTTCCTCCATAAAAATTCCGAATCAGAGAGCAGCAGCAGTTGAATTCATTTTGAATGAAAATAGTTACAGCTAAGGACGTGGTGAGCTAAAATCATTGTCTTCAACACAATGTACCATAAATGTGCAAGAAAATTATATGAGCCACCGTAAATGTTTTAATGAATGATTAGTGCAAAAGAAAAATAATGACACTTCTGAGCAGATTCTTCAAGACTCTAAGAAGAGAAAACTTCAAGCAGTGTACCAAATTTGAATAATTATTTTTTTTCTGTTTAATCTGTATTTCTTATTACTGTCTTCCACACATCCCCAACGCAAAATGTTTTTACTATTTGATACAGTGCATAATTTGCTCAGCGATTAATGTAAAATCAAGCTTAAGTGCTGTACATAGACTTGAAAACGCTAACAAAAAACTTAGAATTTTTAGGGCACAGTTTCACAACACTATCTTTTATTAGTTAATATGCTTTACTAGCAGCCTGTCCAGATCAATCCATAATAAAATGCTTTTACTCTTTGACTGAATGCTGTAGTATATGCCGCGCTAAGTGATAAATTTATAATCAAACATTTTGCACAGTCTCTTAAAACCATAAGAAAGAAAACTACAATTTTAGGGCAAAATCTGACAATATTTTCTTTTATTGCTTAATATTTATTGCTGATTACCTGTTACTAACCTACAGACGAGCGCGCAATAAAACGCTTTACTCTTTAAATGAATACTGCAGCACATACTGTGCTCAGTAGAAAAGTTAAATGAAATGTAAGTGTTGCACAGTCTCTTGAAAATGATAAGAAACAAAATGTCCGAAGAATCTAACATATAATTCCCTCTGAATGCTTCGTAAACATTTACTACTGCATACCATACACTTGCAGTTTCATATACAGGGTGATCCACTGATAGTGACCAGGCCAAATATCTCACGAAATAATCGTCAAACGAAAAAACTACAAAGAACGAAACTTGTCTAGCTTTAAGGGGGAAACCAGATGACGCTATGGTTGGCCCGATAGATGGCGTTGACATAGGTCAAACGGATATCAACTGCGATTTTAAAAAAAAATAGGAAACCCCATTTTTATTACATATTCGTGTAGTACGTAAAGAAATATGAATGTTTTATTTGGACCACTTTTTTTCACTTTGTGATAGATGGCGCTGTAATAGTCACGTAACATTCCGGCAGTGCGGCGGTATTTGCTTCGTGATACATTACCCGTGTTAAACTGAACCGTTTACCAATTGCGGAAAAGGTCGATATCGTGTTGGTGTATGGCTTTTGTGATCAAAATACCCAACGGGCGTGTTCTATGTATGCTGCTCGGTACCCTGGACGACATCATCCAAGTGTCCGGACCGTTCGCCGGATAGTTAGGTTATTTAAGGAAACAGGAAGTGCACAGCCACATGTAAAACGTCAACCACGACCTGCAACAAATGATGATGCCCAAGTAGGTCTTTTAGGTGCTGTCGCGGCTGATCCGCACAGCAGTAGCACACAAACTGCGCGAGAATCGGGAATCTCAAAGACGTCGGTGCTGAGAATGCTACATCAACATCGATTGCACCGGTACCATATTTCTATGCACCAGGAATTGCACGGCGACGACTTTCAACGTCATGTACAGTTCTGCCACTAGGCACAAGAGAAATTACGGTATGATGACAGATTTTTTGGACGCGTTCTATTTAGGGACGAAGCGTCATTCGTCAACAGTGGTAACGTAAACCGGCATAAAGGCCACTATTGGGCAACGGAAAATTCACAATGGCTGCGACAAATGTAACATCAACGACCTTAGCGGGTTAATTTATGGTGCGGCAGTAAGGGAGGAAGGATAATTGGCCCCCATTTTATCGATGGCAATCTAAGTGGTGCAATGTATGCTGATTTCCTACGTAATGTTCTACCGATGTTACTACAAGATGTTTCTCTGCATGACAGAATGGCAAAGTACTTCCAACATGATGGATGTAAGGCATATAGCTCGCGTGCGATTGAATCGGTATTGAATAGCATATTTCATGACAGGTGGATTGGTCGTCGAAGCGCCATACCATGGCCCGCACGTTCACCGGATCTGACGTCCCCGGATTTCTTTCTGTGGGGAAAGTTGAAGGAAATTTGCTATCGTCATCCATCGACAACGGTTGACAACATGCGTCAGCGCATTGTCAATGTATGTGCGAACATTACGCAAGGCGAACTACTCACTCTTGAGAGGAATGTCGTTACATGTATTGCCAATTGCATTGAGATTGACGGACATCATTTTGAGCGTTTATTGCATTAATGTGGTATTTACAGGTAATCACGCTGTAACAGCATGCGTTCTCAGAAATGATACGTTCACAAAGGTACATGTATCACATTGGAACAACCGAAATAAAATGTTCAAACGTACCTACGATCTGTATTTTAATTTAAAAAAACCTACGTGTTGCCAACTGTTCGTCTAAAATTGTGAGCCATATGATTATGACTATTACAGCGCCATATATCACAAAGCGGAAAAAGTGGTCCAACTAAAACATTAATATTTCTTTACGTACTACACGAATGTGTAGTAAAAATGGGGATTCCTATTTTAAAAAAACGCAGTTGATATCCGTTTGACCTTTGGCAGCGCCATCTAACGGGTCAACCATAGCGCCATCTGGTTTGCCCCTTCAAGCTAGACAAGTTTCGTACTTGGTAGTTTTTTCGTTTGACGCTTATTTCATGAGATTTTTGGCCCGATCACGATCAATGGACCACCCTCAATACTCAACAGAAACTACAAAATCTCTTCAATTTCAGGCTGCAATGTCCAAGTCAATTTACTGTCAGAGTTTTTCTTAACTCAAAGTTGTTAAGCGTTTCTTGACCATTTGTTGACAAACAACCTGTTGGGCTCTACCTCGGGTTCTTTGGCCGACGATTTTCCTGTTGTTTCTCCAGCACGAGTGGCTGCCATTGTCAAAGCTTCACCCAGCGTTGCTGGTGATGGACAATAGCATACACACTTATGTCAGTTTTAAGTAAGTAATGCATGCTGATTCTCTCATGCAGTAGTTATGTAAGAAAACAGAACCTTTTTCAAATGGTTCAAATGGCTCTCAGCACTATGGGACTTAACAACATCTGAGGTCATGAGTCCCCTAGAACTTAGAACTACTTAAACCTAACTAACCTAAGGACATCGCACACACCCATGTCCGAGTCAGGATTCGAACCTGCGAAGGTAGCAGCCGCGCGGTACCGGACTGAAGCACCTAGAACCGCTCGGCCACCGCGGCCGGCCCAACATTTTGTAATTTCATCTTTCATTCTCTTCTCTATTTGCAGGGCTAGGACCTAAAATGTGCGGAGTATAATGATATCACATATGTCAACCAATAAACTGCATTTCTGTGAAGTAACCCGCTTCTGATCTGCTTTTTTTCATGGACAACCTATTTCAAACGGAAGGTGGGTCATAAAGTACATTTTTTCTCTGCTAAATAAGACCTAAAAGCGCAGTGATTCGCGATTTCTTTGCAGTATTTCTCGACTGAGTAAGCGACGCAATGCAGCAGTTTACGTGGGCCACTAAGCGTGACATGACAACGTTGTTAGCAGGGGAAGAGCCCCGTGCAGCACTTGGACACCAACCTGAAGTCGCCCGCCATATGGCCCGACAACCAAGTGTGATGGTCTGAGACGCCATTTAATTTCACACCAGGACCCCCTTGGTTTTCATCCGCGGCACCTGTACAGCACAGCCGTACTTCGACGATATTCTATGCTCCGTTTCGTTTACCTGTATGGCAATTCATCCTGGGCTTACATTTCAGCAAGATAATCCCCACCCGCACAAGGCTAGAGTTTCTACTACAGGGATTCTGACGATCTATTGCACCAAATGGACAGAATTTATCAAGTTACCCTCAGAAGGACATTCAACAACTCTATCGATCAACGCCAAGCCAAATAACTGTTTGTACAAGGGACAGAGGTGGACCAACGCATTATTCACTTGCTCAATTTGTGAAGCTCTTTTTCCCGAATAAATCATCCAGTTTTCTGAAATTGCAATTATTTGTTTTTCTTTACATGTACATCACATTATCGATTTTGTCCTATTCGAATAACTTCTTCGTGCTGAGTCGTTTTCTATTCCTTTTCTTCCTCGGTTAATTCAAATCTTGAAATAAAAGTTAGTGATTCAGATAATTGCAGGGATCAAACGATCTCCCTACATTATAGCTCTGAATACTGCAGTACTGGGCTGGAGAATTTGGCTGAGTCATGGCGAGCCATCTGATTAGGGATTACTTGCTACCCAGGGCTGGCGAGGACGCAATTATCCGATAAAAGACGGAGCAGCTGATACTCGCAAAGGCCAGCTTAGAAACGTTTCTCTAGAGTGGGAGACTGTCACTAAACTGATAAGGCTTTGCCAACTTGGAAAAAAATCAGAGGATGCCTAGTTTTTAAATAAACTTTCTCGGAGGAAGCTGTGATATTCCCCGTTGGGAGAACTATTTATAAATTTTTTGACGGAAGGGAAGCATGTTTTGGGGGCTTTTGCGTGAAGAACTTGGAGTAGAGAGAGCATCTTGGGACTGCTTCCGCCTTTATAAGTAGAAAGTAACATGATTTTTAGACTAGCAGTCGATTTGTTAATGGACATCCTTTTACTTTCGTAGTAGACTGGGACGTGAACACAAGGCTTTGAAGTATCGAGACGGTTGGGGGAGAGACATTTGGATGATGTAGTTTCCAGCTGGGGCTCTCGTCCATCACCTAAAACGCGCCCGGCAGGAGAAGAAACGCGGTAAGAACTTGTTGTAGCGCCGAAGTCAGGAATATACACTCCTGGAAATTGAAATAAGAACACCGTGAATTCATTGTCCCAGGAAGGGGAAACTTTATTGACACATTCCTGGGGTCAGATACATCACATGATCACACTGACAGAACCACAGGCACATACACACAGGCAACAGAGCATGCACAATGTCGGCACTAGTACAGTGTATATCCACCTTTCGCAGCAATGCAGGCTGCTATTCTCCCATGGAGACGATCGTAGAGATGCTGGATGTAGTCCTGTGGAACGGCTTGCCATGCCATTTCCACCTGGCGCCTCAGTTGGACCAGCGTTCTTGCTGGACGTGCAGACCGCGTGAGACGACGCTTCATCCAGTCCCAAACATGCTCAATGGGGGACAGATCCGGAGATCTTGCTGGCCAGGGTAGTTGACTTACATCTTCTAGAGCACGTTGGGTGGCACGGGATACATGCGGACGTGCATTGTCCTGTTGGAACAGCAAGTTCCCTTGCCGGTCTAGGAATGGTAGAACGATGGGTTCGATGACGGTTTGGATGTACCGTGCACTATTCAGTGTCCCCTCGACGATCACCAGTGGTGTACGGCCAGTGTAGGAGATCACTTCCCACACCATGATGCCGGGTGTTGGCCCTGTGTGCCTCGGTCGTATGCAGTCCTGATTGTGGCGCTCACCTGCACGGCGCCAAACACGCATACGACCATCATTGGCACCAAGGCAGAAGCGACTCTCATCGCTGAAGACGACACGTCTCCATTCGTCCCTCCATTCACGCCTGTCGCGACACCACTGGAGGCAGGCTGCATGATGTTGGGGCGTGAGCGGAAGACGGCCTAACGGTGTGCGGGACCGTAGTCCAGCTTCATGGAGACGGTTGCGAATGGTCCACGCCGATACCCCAGGAGCAACAGTGTCCCTAATTTGCTGGGAAGTGGCGGTGCGGTCCCCGACGGCACTGCGTAGGATCCTACGGTCTTGGCGTGCATCCGTGCGTCGCTGCGGTCCGGTCCCAGGTCGACGGGCACGTGCACCTTCCGCCGACCACTGGCGACAACATCGATGTACTGTGGAGACCTCACGCCCCACGTGTTGAGCAATTCGGCGGTACGTCCACCCGGCCTCCCGCATGCCCACTATACGCCCTCGCTCAAAGTCCGTCAACTGCACATACGGTTCACGTCCACGCTGTCGCGGCATGCTACCAGTGTTAAAGACTGCGATGGAGCTCCGTATGCCACGGCAAACTGGCTGACACTGACGGCGGCGGTGCACAAATGCTGCGCAGCTAGCGCCATTCGACGGCCAACACCGCGGTTCCTGGTGTGTCCGCTGTGCCGTGCGTGTGATCATTGCTTGTACAGCCCTCTCGCAGTGTCCGGAGCAAGTATGGTGGGTCTGACACACCGGTGTCAATGTGTTCTTTTTTCCATTTCCAGGAGTGTATATGGGCAACTCTGTAAGTGAAGGGGGGGCTTATTTCCGAATTACACAATGATTCAGGTACTTTGGATATCTCGCTTGTGATATCCAGTCATCCGATGGCAATATGACCCACCTTCCGTTTGAAATTGGTTGTTCATGAAAAATAAAGCAGATCAGAAGCGGGTTCTTCATAGAAATGCAGTTTATTTGTTGACATATTTGATATTGATTATACTTCGCACATTTTAGGTCCTAGCCGTCCAATTAGAGAGGTGAATGAAAGATCAAAGCAATCGTCACGCCCTTAGCATAACAGTACATTTGCTCTTTTTGATGAAGTACGAATTTTTAATGTCATCCTTTTCTTTACCTATACTTTTGGGACTTTGTTGCAATACAATGGCATCTAACTGAGTCTGTTTTTATACTGTATGATTTGATTGTCTTTTACTTCTGATTGTCCAGAGTTGGTAATGTGACTTTATCGAATCATGTTTTGTTCGTGCTTTCATTTTTGATCATAACGAAACTGGTCAACTTGGTCAGCAGCTAGATGAACGCAACAATTCCTTATTACTATTGATTTTTGTATGGACAAAACGATGGACTCAGTTGTTACGGTCGTTAATTTTCTAACATTTCGTTAAGCAACAGATTTTCATTTCACGTTTTAATCGGTATCTCGGTAGGGTTCTATCGACGCAGATCAAATTATCGGTGGAGTAAAGAAACTGCGAACTTGGTGGCGCCTTAAAAGCGAAGTGGCGTGTAGTAGAGATCAGACACGGAGTGAATACGAGTCCCTTGTTGAAGGATGCAAGTATTTAGAAATAAAGGCGCTGCCTTCACGCCAGAGACATACTAGCTTCGTGCCTCCCGCTACACTTCAGCAAGTATGACGAGTCTGAGGGCGGCGTCACTGCGGTCGCTTCCTACTCGTCGACTCGTTCTCGCACGCTAACGCCTTTTTACACGATGAACGAAACTGTAATCGACTGAGAAACAGTTGCGTGAATGGCAGCCATCTATCGCGTGACCGGGATCACTGTTATGATCGCGTTAGTAGAGACGCACGATAATTTAGGGATAAATGAGTAGGGCCAGTTCTCAGTTCGGTTATAGTGGCCTCACTGCGCATGCGCGAGCTAATAGCTGTCTGCTGTGGTGATGTCTCTGGTGAGTGCTGAGTCCGCCATATTGCTTTCTAGTGCACTTACGTATGTCGAGTTTTGTTTCTGTTTATTAACGTTTCATTATCAGAAGGAACTGTCTCACCACGTGAGTATAGTGCCCTTATCGTAAAGATTTTCAAGGACGTTTCTAAATTTTCGTAAATTTCATAAATAATTAATGATACGATAATGTGAAATCACTACTTTGGCACTGTTATGCTACTAGCGGTACACTGTGTTTACATTTATCATTTAAACGCTCTGTGACAAGATCTTGTACGAGTTTATAGTTCGCGCCAATTACACTTGAGCACTTCAGCAGAGTGTAATCTTTCGTGAAGACTTTCGTGCATTGTGTAAAAAGGGCTTAAGGCGTGCAGGAGTGTGAGCCTCGTACGGAAGTTGAGTGCATGGTCTTTCTGTTGTAAAGATGCTTTGACGGGGAAAAATAACCGAGTTTCAGGATCAGATTGCCTCTGAAGAAACTACGTTTTATGAGACAGTGAAGGGTGTAAGACGGGAAGTAAGTGATGCAGTCTACACTGACACAAATGTGCTCCCTAAGAGGAAGAAAGATGTTTCAAAAAAATTCCATCCTATAGTCAGTGCTTCAGACGAAAAAGTTCGTCCAGTGGCAACAAATTGGCTCTATTGTTGCTTATTCCATTTGCACCGTGAAAAATCGTACGTGCTTCATCTAACGAAAACGGGGTACAGAGATATCGGCTCTGTCACTCTTTGTGTATTATTTTGGTCATGGCAGCTTGTATTCAGGTGCTAATAGCGAGCTATGTAGCATAGCTTTCATTTCTCTGACATTTTTCAAGGACTGCTGCTAAATTTATTTTAACAATTAACCACCATTTAAGGAATACACTTTATCAACATGCCTACCTCTTCGGATAAGAGACGATAGCGTGATGTTAACTTATCGATGAAACAAGCCGAGACGAAACCAGACGTGTTTCAAGCTTTCTTTCATAGATACCGGGCACTAGATCTGGTATACACAATAGCCAAGGATACAGCCCACCAAAAAGAAGTCAGCTGAAAATGGCTCTGAGCACTATCGGACTCAACTGCTGAGGTCGCACGGTTCCAGACTGTAGCGCCTAGAATAGCTCGGCCACTCCGGCCGGCAAAGTCAGCTGAAATTTCTCGTTGAATTTCGAATGCACAGAGCGGCTAACTATCTTACTTAACCAACGGCCGGAAAAAAGTTCAGCCAAAGCATCACATTCTTCGAGACTGGCGTTTTAATACGACGTCGTGAATCATAAAAATTTGTTCCTTCTTTAATCCTGCTCAAGCCATTTTCATCTTTGGCATTCCTGTTCCTTTGGTCGCAAAATTAAGATAATGGCTACACCCACGGAAGTAAATGGCCCGCAGCTAATGGTGAGACTGTAACGCCCCTTATAAAAACGTAGCGTGAGGAGAAGGCACCTCCCCGAGGCCGTGGGCGCACCACGCGAGGAAGCGCGCCGGCTTTCCCGGGCGCACAGCCACCTAAAGTCCGCGCAGTCGATCGTGACGCGGCAGCAACTAGGCGAATCAAGGCTGTCTGGTTAACTGCGCGAGCATCGCGCCACCGCCGAGGGACGCGTCAAAGGGATAAGCGAACCGCGCTCCAATCTTTTCGACGGCGACATCAAAGTCTTCGGCAATTTCAGCTGTTTGGCGGATCGGAAAGCAGAAATTGGAAAGGCGGTGCTGCGGCCGCGGCATAAGGGCGGCGGTGCCGGGAACAGTAAATGGGGGGGGGGGGGGGGGCGGGTAGGGGGAGGTCCCGCAGCTCCTCTCGAGCCTTAAGAGGTTAGAGGCCGGAAAAAGGGAGAGCAGGCCCAGGACGAAGATCCAGAAGCGACTTACAAGGAGACGTCACGACCGTGGGGTCGGGGATTTGTCCGAAAGATTGTGTGGTGAAAGAGGACCCCTAACACCTCAGGTGGTTAAAATATTAGGACGCACTACCCGGACAATCCCGGGAAAAATCGATTCAAAGTTTCTTAGGTGCCCTATGAGTATAAAATGTGAGTCCATTGCCGAGCTGCCGTCTGGCCTAGATGTTTAGGCTGCGGAGTCTTACGCCACAGGTCTCGGTTTCGGTTCCTCCTCTGGCACTTTTTTTTCATCTTTTTCATTTTCTTTTGTTATTCCACCAATTATTCAGAAAGTTTCCCAAACCTACATTATCTTTAACAAATTAGTTACATTATTGAATAAAAATTATTTTCTTTTTGTCCAACAACCCAGTTCATGACGGTGGGTTTTCCATTTTTAATTGTAAATTATATGAGGGGAAATATTTGATTTTTAATCAGAATAACAAAGTCGATTGGGAAACATTTAGTTTTTAGACATATAATAATTATAAACAAGAACCGCTGTGGTAATTATCGTAAAAACAAACAAAGCAATAATTTTTGCGACATCTTGCGCAACATATAAAGGCGGATTTTTTTTTTCAGTCACAGGGCGTTTGCAATAAATCTGTACAGAAACATGCCCCATGAACATTTACGAAAATGTTTTGAGTTTCTGATAATTTTGAGGCAAACCAGGCATATTGAATCATGTCTCAGAATATTGGTGACGATAATTGATGGTGAATTATAGAATGAATTTTTATACAATCTTCCCGGGAATTAATTTCACCATTCTTCTGTAACAAGGCGCTGAAATTTTGCAAGTAACATAAGGAAAAAAAAGTACTGGAGGAGGAATCGAACCCAAGACCTCTGGCGTAAGGGTCCGAGCGCTTACCATGTATACCAGACGGCGTGACGGCAATGGACTGGAATTTACACTCATAAGGCACCTAAGAAACTTTGGATCGATTTTCCTCGGGATTTTCCGAGTAGTGCGTCCTAATATTTTAACCACGTGAGGTGCTAGGGGTCCTCTTTCACCACACAAAATTGCGGGCAAATCCCCGATCCCACGGTCGTGCCGTCTCCTTGTTAGTTGGCAGCTGGCGCTCTCGGTATTCCTCAACGCGACCACATTACCGCTGATTAAGACGGAGCCTCCAATAACTTAGCTAACAGCATTCCCCGAGAAAACGCTACATTACGCTACTTATTCTGAAATGCAGTAACGTTGTTTCCTGTTGCTATGATACCGCTGATGTCATTCGATAACTGTAAAAAATTAACACTGGCCGTTCAAAATGCTTAACCATGAAGGCGGCCTGCTGCAGACGTCAAACTGACGCTATGTATTTCTACACTGAGCTACGTAACTAAATGACTACTTTTTTGAAACAAGGTAGATGTCCCCCAATGCAAAGCAGAAGTTTGATGGTTCAAACGGCTCTGAGCACTATGGGACTTAACATCTGAGGTCATCAGTCCCCTAGAACTTAGAACTACTTAAACCTAACTAACCTAAGGACATCACACACATTCATGCCCGAGGCAGGATTCGAACCAGCGACCGAAGCGGTTGCGCAGTTCCATACTGTAGCGCCTAGAACCGCTCGGCCACCCCAGCCGGTTTGTGGGTAACAGGGAGGGTGACGACCTTCCCACGGTGTGACTCGTCTTCGGTGGTGGGTGGTGTTGAGCAGAATTTTGGTGAAATTTGGTGCCAATGTAATCTCATTAGACCGCCTTACACCTCACGTGAATACAGGGTGTCCCAGAAAACTTCGAGGGAAGATGGGGCACGCCGTCGTGAGGATTGAGAACTGCATAGCAACCTGCGGCCGGAAACGTCAAGGGTAAGTGGTAGCAGAGGGCCAAGATCGGGAAGGGAGGAGGAGGAAGAGCAGTAGGAGATCAGTATTTAAAATCCTGTCGACAACGTCGGAAGGGAACAAGAGTGTGATTCATTTGAAACATTCCATGGCCATAAAGCGTACACTTGGCGTACGACAAGGGTAATGCTCGAGGTCTGCACCATCAGATGCCACGCATGCCTGACACCGACTGAGCATTGACTGACTGATGGACACACTCCAACACACCGCGAGTTTCTTTGATTGCACCAGCTGCGCAGACGATTCTTGCGACCAGATCCATTTCAGACTCGCGATACATGGGAGATTCCATGACACTCCACATAAATAAATCAGGGCTCGATAAATCCGTTGAGCGTGAAGGCCAGGGAACTGGTCCACCAAGCCAAATCCATCGATGCGGAAATGACCTGTTCACATGCCAGTTCAAAATGAGCAGGCGCCCCACCATGTTGGAACAACACGCTGCGCCTCACATTTGCTGGAAATTCTTCAAGCAAGAGGAAAGTATCATGATGATCTCTCCATTGGCAAAAGATTCCGGAATAGTTCCCCATTCGGATCTCTGGGAGGGGACTGACAAGGGGGAGGTTAACATGAGAAAATGATTGAATAATAAACGAAAGGATAACGTTCTACGAGTCGGGGCGTGGAATATCAGAAGCATGAACGTGGTAGGGAAACTAGAAAATCTGAAAAGGGAAATGGAATGGCTCACTCTAGATATAGTAGGGGTCAGTGAAGGGAAGTGGAAAGAAGACAAAGATTTCTGGTCACATGAGTATAGGGTAATATCAACAGCAACAGAAAATGGTATAACGTCAGTAGGATTCTCTATGAACAGCAAGGTAGGGCAGAGAATGTGTAACTGCGAACAGTTCATGGACAGGGTTGTTCTTATCAGAATCGACAGCAATTTGTGGGAGGGCCAGGGAACAGTATCGACAGAGATCCTGGGTACAGTATTGAGTGTGACCTGGTAAAGATTGTGTCGGCATCGAGACACACCAATGTTGAATTTGTATCTGTCCTGAGACGCCATGACCGGCCTCATTTGAACTCTTCTGTTGGAAGAGTTAATTTGGAGTTGGAACGGATGCTTGGGTCGGGTGCGGGGGCTCATATTGGTGTGGTTCCTGTTGATTCTCTCAGTAGGTGGGACTATACCAGGCACGGCCTACATCTCAACAGGAAAGGGAAGGGTAAACTGGCTGGGGTAATAGCAGGAAATTTAAGGGGAAGGGGGAGGCACTGTCATGAATGGTAAAATACCAGTGGTTACAGGTGTTGGAGCAGCACCTTTTTTAGGATAGGTAAGACAGAAAGATGTCAAGTTCTACGAGAGGTCAGGATTGAAACAAATCTTCAGTTTAGGAAAGAAATTAAACAGCACAATTCTAGCACATTGGATCACCAATCACAGCTGTCAATTATAAATTTTCACCAATCACCAGAAATTTTATCTCCACCAAGTTGTTTCTCAGTCCTAGGTAATTATATTGATGAATTAAAGTCACCCAACCCAGTTGACATAATCTGCCTCTCTGAACACCATGTGACCACTGGTATAGGAACTAGGCCTAAGCACAATGAGAAACTCAGACAGGAGAGTACTGCAAATGCTACAATAAGGAAAGGTTCTCATAAAAGTATAATTAAAAATAATGTAAGTATAATTCATCAAAATATTGGGAATTTAAAGAATAAAATAGATGAGCTTCTGGTTTGTTTAGAAGATTTAGAAGCTGAGGATGAAATAGATATACTATGCCTGTCTGAGCATCACATTGTTACTGATATGGATAAGGTAAATGTTAGTTGATATAAGCTCTCTGCACATGTGATTAGAGAAAATATGGAGAAAGGAGGAGTTGCCATATATGTGAAAAGTTATCATTGTGCAAAAAGTATAGAAACAAAAAAGTTTTGTGTAGAGAAACATATAGAAGCATGTGCCTGTGAGCTTAAATTAAATAAAGGCACATTTACAATTGTAACTGTATATAGGTCCCCATCGGGAAATTTTCATCTATTTCTGAAAAATTTGGACTCCTTGTTGTGCAATCTGTCAGACAGGGAAAGCAAATTATTATTTGTTGGGACTTCAATGTAGATTCTCTGAAAGAGGGTAATAGGAAAAATGACCTTGAAGTATTACTCGGTTCTTTCAATTTGACACCCGTTATTGATTTTCCTACTCGGGTGGTAAAGGATAGCAGCTCACTGATAGATAACTTCTTTATAGACCAAGATAAGTTTAACCAGATAAATGCTCAACCTGTTGAGAATGGTCTTTCTGATCAGGTTGCACAGCAAGTTACAATATATGACATAGCTTCATTCAGCAGTACTAAACAGTCCTCCAAAGTAGTACGTTCAGTCAACGGTTTAACAATTGCAAATTTCAGGGAAAGCCTACAGCAGTTAGACTGGGATGAGGTGTACCGTGAACCTGATGCCAATTTAAAATATAATTTATTTCATGACACTTTTGCAAATGCATTTGAAAACTGCTTCCCCAAGAAAACAGTTAAGTATACTCGTAAGAAACCATATAACAAACCATGGCTTACTAAGGGTATAAAAAAATCTTGTAACCAGAAAAGGGAAATGTATCTGACAGCAAGAAAGAGTTGTGACCCACAAACTATCAAACATTATAAAAACTACTGTGCTATATTAAGATAAGTTATTAAAAAAATCTAGAAGTATGTGTATCATGTCTGAAATGAGCAACTCTGTTAACAAAATTAAAACAATTTGGAATATTATTACAAGAGAAACAGGTCAACCAAGAGCACAGGAAGACAGTATTACCATCAAATTGAATGAAAACTTTACGAACAAAAAGTCAAAAGTTGAAAATATTTTTAATAATAATTCTCTAAATGTTGTGGATATAGTAGGATGCAGGTGTTCATTAGAAGATGCTAGGCTGTTAATGGAAGAGGCCATACCTATGCAATTTGATAAAATTGAAATCTCACCCACTTCTCCCTCTGAAATTATGAAAATAATAAACTTGCTTAAAAGCAGAAACTCACATGGAATTGATGGCATTTCCAGCAAAATATTAATAGCTTGTTCTCAACAGATAAGTAAGATTCTCAGCCACCTGTGTAATAGCTCTCTGGAACAGGGCATTTTGCCTGATAGACTGAAATATGCTATTGTTATACCTTTGCATAACAAAGGGGATAGATCTTATGTCAACAGTTACCGTCCAATCTCCCTTCTAACAGCTTTATCCAAACTTTTTGAGAAAGTAATGTATTCAAGAGTAGCTTCACATATCTGTAAAATTGAAGTACTTACAAAATGTCAGTTTGGTTTCCAGAAAGGTTTTTCAACAAAAAATGCCATATATGCTTTCACCAATCAAATTTTGAATGATCTGAATAACCGAACACCACCCATTGGGATTTTTTGTGATCTCTCAAAGGATTTTGATTGTGTAAATCATGAAATTCTGCTAGACGAGCTCATGTATTGTGGCATGAGTGGGACAGAGCACAAATGGTTTAATTCGTACCTAACTGGAAGAGTGCAGAAAGTTGAAATAAGCAGGTCTTATAATATGCAAAGATCAGCACATTCCTCAAACTGAATGGGGTTAAACAAGGGTCGGTCTTGGGTCCTTTGCTGATCTTAATATATATTAATGACTTGCCATTCTATATTCATGAGGAGGCAAAGTTAGTTCTCTTTGCTGATGATACAAGTATAGTAATCACACCTGACAAACAAGAATTAACTGATGAAATTGTCAATAATGTCTTTCAGAAAATTACTAAGTGGTTCCTTGTAAATGGACTCTCACTGAATTTTGATAAGACACAGTACATACAGTTCTGTACAGTAAATGGTATGACTCCATTAATAAATATAGACCTTAATCAGAAGCATATAGCTAAGGTAGAATATTCAAGATTTTTGGGTGTGTCCATTGATGGGAGATTAAATTACAAGAAACACATTTATGATCTGCTGAAACGTTTGAGTTCAGCTACTTATGTAATAAGGGTCATTGCAAATTTTGGTGATAAACATCTTAGTAAATTAGCTTACTACGCCTATTTTCACTCATTGCTTACATATGGCGTCATATTTTGGTGTAATTCATCACTGAGGAATAAAGTATTTATTGCACATAAGCATGTAACCAGAATAATAGCTGGAGTCCACCCAAGATCATCCTGCAGACATTTATTTAAGGATCTAGGGATATTCACAGTAGCTTCTCAGTATATACACTCTCTTATGAAATTTGTTATTAACAACCAAACCCAATTCAAAAGTAATAGCAGTGTGCATAACTACAATACTAGGAGAAAGGATGATCTTCACTACTCAATATTAAATCTAACTTTTGCAAAGAAATGTGTGAATTATACTGGCACTAAAGTCTTTGGTCACTTACCAAATAGTATCAAAAGTCTGACAGATAACCAACAAGTATTTAAGAAGACATTAAAAGAATTTCTGAATGACAACTCCTTCTACTCCATAGAGGAATTTTTAGATATCAATTAAGAAAAAAAAAGAAAAAAACTAAACAAAAAATTATTAATAAAAGTTGTTATATTAACTTAATTATATTGTTAAATTCACTTCATTACGTCATGTATTGGAAAATTTGACTAGTTCCGCATCATTACGAAATATCGTATTCATGATCCATGGAACTAGTATTAATCTAATCTAATCTAATCTAATCTAATCTAATCAAACCAACTCCGACAACGGTAATTCAAGTATACATACCGACGTTGCAAGCTGAAAATGAAGAGAAAGAGAAAGTGAATGAGGATATTGAAAGGGTAATACAGTATGTAAAATGGGATGAAGTCTAATAGTCATGGGGGACTGGAATTCAGTTGTAGCTGAAGGAGTAGAGGAAAAGGTTACAGGGGAATACGGGCTTGGGACAAGGAATGAGAGAGGAGAAAGACTAATTGAGTTCTGTAACAAGTTTCAGCTGGTAATAGCGAACACTCTGTTCAAGAATCACAAGAGGTGGAGATATACTTGGAAAAGGCTGGGTGATACGAGAAGATTTCAGTTTACCTCATGGTCAGACAGAGAGTCTGAAATCAGATACTGGATTTCAAGGTGTATCCAGGACCAGATATAGACTCATATCACAATACAGAAGTAATGAAGAGAAGACTGAAGTTAAAGACATTAGTCAGGAAGAATCAATACGCAATAAAGTGGGATACTGAAGTACTAAGGAATGACGAGATACGGTTGAAGTACTATAAGGCGATAGGTGCAGCAATAAGGAATACCTCTGTAGGCAGTACAGATGAAGAGTAATGGACTTCTCTAAAAAAGGCCATCACTGAAGTTGGGAAGGAATACGACTTCTCTAAAAAGGGCCATCACTGAAGTTGGGAAGAAATATATAGGTACAAAGAAGGTAACTGCGAAGAAACTATGGTTAACAGAAGTAATACTTCAACTGATCGATGAAAGGACGAAGTACAAAAATGTTCCGGTAAACTCAGGAATACGGAAATAAAAGTCGCTGAGGAATGAAATAAATAGAAAGTGGAGGTAAGCTAAGACGAAATGGTGCAGTAGAAATGTGAAGACATCGAAAAAGAAATTATTGTCAGAAGGACAGATTCAGCATACAGGAAAGTCAAAACAACCTTCGGTGACATTAAAAGCAAGGGTGACGGCATTAAGAGTGCAACGGAAATTCCAGAGCAGAGATCGAATTGGTGGAGACAATACACTGAAAGCCTCTAAGGTGGGGAAGATTTGTCTGATGTGATAGAACAAACAGGAGTCGATTTAGAAGAGATAGGGGTTCCAGTATTAGAATCAGAATTAGAAAGCTCTGGAGGACTTAAGATCAAAAAAGGCAGAAGGGACAAATAACATTCCATCAGAATTTCAAAATCATTCGGGCAAGTGGCAACAAAACGACTGTTCACGTTGGTGTGTAGAATGTATGAGTCTGCCGACATACCATCTGACTTCCAGAAAAGCATCATCCACACAATTTCGAACACGGCAAGAGTTGACAGGTGCGAGAATTATCGCACAATCAGCTTAACAGCTCAGACATCTAAGTTGCTTACAAGAATAATATATAAAAGAGTGGAAAAGAAAATTGAGGATGCGCTAGATGACGATCAGTTTGGCTTTAGGAAATGTAAAGGCGCGAGAGAGGCAATTCTGACTTTGTGGTATATAATGGAAGCAAAACGAATGAAAAATCAAGACACATTCATAGGATTTGTCGACCTGGGAAAAGCGTTCGACATCGTAAGATGGCGCAAGATGTTAGAAATTCTGATAAAAGTAGGCGTAAGCTACAGGGAGAGACGGGTCATATAGAATAGGTACAACAGCCAAGAGGGAGTAATAAGAGTGGACGACTAAGAACGAAATGCTCGTATTAAAAAGAGTGTAAGACAAGGATGCAGCCTTTCGCCCCTACTGTTCCATCTGTACATCGAGGAAGCAATGATGCAAATAAAAGATAGGTTCAGGATTGGAATTAAAATTCAAGGTGAAAGGATATCAATGATACGATTCGCTGATAACATTTCTATCTTGAGTGAAAGTGAACAAGAATTACATGGTCTGCTGAACGGAATGAGCAGTCTAATGAGTACAGAGTATGGATTGACAGTAAATCGAAGAAAGACGAAGGTAACCAGAAGCAGTTGAAATGAGAACAGCGAGAAACTTAACATCCTTATTGAGGGTCACGAAATAGATGAAGTTAAGGAATTCTGCTACCTAGGCAGTAAAATAACCAATGACGGACGGGGTAAGGAGGACATCAAAAGCGGACTAGAATGGCAAAAAGGGCATTCCTGTCCATGAGAAGTCAACTAATACCAAATATCAGTCATAATTTTGATGAACAAATTTCCGAGAATGTATGTCTGGAGTAGAGCATTAAATGGTAGTGAAACATGGACTGTGGGAAAACCGGAACAGAAGAGAATCGAAGCGTTTGAGATGTGTTGCTACAGGCGGAAATTAGGTGGACTGATAAGGTAAGGAATGAGGAGGTTCTGCCAGAATCGGAGAGGAAAGGAACATGTGGATAAGGAGAAGGGACAGGATATAGGACCTGTTAAGACGTGAGGGAATGACTTCCATGCTAGAGGGAGCAGCAGACTGCAAAAACTGTAGATTGGAATACATCCAGCAAATAATTGAGGACGTAGGTAGCAAGTGCTTCTCTGAGATGAAGACGTTGGCACAGGAGAGGACTTCTTGGCGGGCCGCAACAAACCAGTCAGAAGACTGATGACCAAAAAAGAAAAAAAAAGCGCGATGGTAAAAGGTTCGGCCCGATTAAGCACTCGCCCACCAAACCGCCCACGCATTAACGGTGAAGCCATATTGTGCCGTGTGGTGCTGCTCGCCGTGAGGCTTTTATGGTACCCACAAAAGCTCATTCTGGCGACTGAATATCTCATCCCTAGAGATCGTGGCTTCATCAGTGAACAACACACAGGCTGGTAAATGCACGTTTCGGACACTTTTTTGCGGAAACCACTGCACACTTTCAGGGTGATCATCGGGGAGCAATAACTGCACACTTTGGAAATTAAGGCGTGCAAGGACTCGGCTTTCAGAAAACGCTGGACGAGACATTCTTAAGACCGAGGCAAGGGTACGTATGCTGGTGGTAGGATTAGTTTCCACGGCATCCAACACAGTCTCTTTCGTAACGACCCAATGCACCAATCGTGGCTTGCTCTCACTAGCCCTGCCACTTGTTAATGACCAGGATTCACATAAATTTCGATGCACACGTGCTAGCAAGTATGGTGTGGTTGATGTCTGTCTGGGAAGCGTTCTCGATAAATGAGTCCAGCGTCTCGTCCATTGCACTCAGCTATTCCACAGACTATTACACGTCTGCAAGCTTGCCGTTCGTATACAGTTCCAGGCTCCTCGTATGCTAGCTGGTGCTAGAATGAGGAAATCCACAGATTTTCAGCATCACCTAGATGCGTTCCTTTCCAGTAGTCTTGCGTACAACACCAACTAGCAGCATTCGACGATGTTTGCGACCATGGGTTGCTTTGCAATTCTCTTTCCTTATGAAGTGCCCCACCTCCAATAGAAGTTTGTTGCAACATTTCTGCGACATCACATACATTTGCTTTTCAAATATCGCTACCACCCATTTGCTTAACCATATTACGAGGGTTTGTAGACAGCTCCATTCGCACCATCGACAGAACAGGCTCTGCTAACGGTATACTACGCCTTCCACATCGCTGGCAACGGGTTCTACACAACGCTGGTGACTACTTTGAAGGACAGTAGCAGGCGCAAACATGTAACTCTTTTGTATCGGTTGTGAATAAATAGTTGCCACTACTTAAGTTCCAACCCTCGTACTTAATATGAGAGCGTTTATTTTGGTTGTTGGTCTACTGCAAATCACTCTGTTCTTCTAATATGCCTGTCTTCCTGTGGCGTATTCACTTAAATAATTTAAGCAGGTTAACAAGAAATTGTAACTGGAAGCTGTCTCTCAAGAACATGTAACAGTCACAGTCGAAACCCAACCAGCATGATAGCAACATAAGAATTGTGCCCAAAAAATAATGCAATTTTTTTGTTTTTTCAAATAACTTTATTTATTCACAAACTTCATCGTTCTCGCCTTCAAAATAGTCGCCCTTAGATATTGTACACATATCGTAGCGCCTTAAACCCCTGAAATTCATTGAAAATTGATCTCTATTATAGCTTTCAGCTCTCTTTGCGATGCGTTTTTAATTTCAACGACGATTGTAAAACGTGCTCACATTAAGGCTTTCTTTATTTTTGGGAACAGAAAAAAGTCACATTTGGCCATTTGTGGCGAATATGGAAGCTGGGGCAGCATTAAACTACGGGTTTTGGGCAAAACATTCACGGACAAGCAAAGAAGTATAAGCAGATGCAACATGGTGGTGCAAAAAGGCGTGAATTATTTCATCACAAATCCGGGTGTGTTCCTTTTTCTTCGGATCGCTTCACGCACGGGGCGTTGAGCTTCTGAGTACCACACCTCATTGATGGATTCATCTTGTGGCCACCGACGTTAAAATCGAATAACGCAGTGAGTATAACCTTCACATTTGGCTGCAATTGCAAACTTTTTCGGCCTGAGGAATTCACAATCCTAGTACGAGAACATCAGAGCCTTAGTTTCGACGTCATATTTGCGAACCCACGTTCAACCACTTGTTACGACACGTTCCAGTAGTTCTACAAAGTTTTTGACTTCATCTACCGACATTTAATATTTCTAAAAATTCATTTGATTCTGTTCATATAGCAAAAATTAATACAAATTCTCTCATCCACTTTATACAAAATATATAAAAACCAACACTGCCAAAACATATGTAACTTTCTCGACAGCTGACAACAGAGTAGATATTCGATACGAGTAACGGTACACATACTGGTGTGACGTATTTACCCAAAAAAATAACGAAAGAATGCCGTGAATCGGACTAATACAGGGTCCGACAAAAAGATTTCCCGTATTTGGAGAGGCCGCTGTATGAGTTGTGGTGTAGTTACTCATGTGGAGGATGCACCGATCGACAGCGGTGTTCCCGCCGTTTACAGAGGGTGCAATGGCTTATCGAACAGAGCATTCTGCATTTGTTGTGGAGGAGACTATTCTTGTTGTTGGTTCTGTGATTACTATTCAGCAAGCATTACGCACTCGGTTTGATCTTGGCCGACATAATTGTGTTCCTGATAGAGTTTGCGTATCAGAGCTTACAGCATCGGGTACTGCAACGAAAAGAAAATCTACTGACCAGTATCGCACAGTAACAAGGCTGGAAAATGTGTCACGTTTGAGAACATCGATCCAGCAATAGCCAAAGCGTTCAGCACAGAAACATGCGGCTGCCCTGAGATTTTCTGATAGGACGATCTGCCCAGAGATCTTCATAAGCACTCCTGCAAAATTATGGTTACTCAAGAATGCAGTGGAGAGATTTTGAACTCGCAAAGCTTTGTGTGAGGAAATTCTTCAGAATATTCCTCCAGCCGCTCTTTTTATTTCTTCTTATGATGCCCGCTCGCACTTTTCTGATACTGTAGTTAAACAAAATTTCCGCTGCTGGGCAGCAGAAAACCGTCAGGAACTTCATCAACGACCACGTCTTTGGTGTGAAGTTATGTGTGTTGGATTGCTGTTGAAGTTGCTCGTCAATATTTTGTACAGTTTTGTCTTCAGTTACTTATTTTAAAGTTTATTTGTGTTAATATTTGCTGTAAAGTAACTTATTAGTCGATTTTCATTAATCTCAGTCTTTCTTCCTGTGTTATTGACTCGAGTGGTCTGTTTTTCGTGAGTGTGCTTATGTCGTTCGTCCGAGACTCACGCCTCAGTAGTGTGTTTACATTTTGCGGCGAGCAGTTGCATCTGTAGCAGGTATAAAGCTAAGTACTGACAAAATTATGTGTTCTGTTATACAGTTATTAAATTTAACAGTTTTCAGCGGTGTTTCGTGCTGTTTTTGGCGATAAGACAAATCAATAAACTTTTGGAAACGTTCGCTCGCCGTGTTCCTTAGAGTTTTCTACGCGTTGACGTCGTTTAGTAAATCAGGTGCCTTAGTTTTCAACTGACGTTTCTTACTGTTTCTAGCGAAATATTTCAATAAAATTTTCGTTCAGTGTTTTAACTTCGTTGAATGTTCCAGTGGCCGCTTGAACTTTCGGTTTTAGCTAATAATTTTGTGAAGTTTTATTGGTATTAGCTGTGGTGTAGTAGTAGTAGACAGGGAATTTCGAGACCGCTATTGTTCGTTCTACAAATAGCTCTACTGGTGCAACTGAACTTAGGTAACATAGACGTATAGCTTTTTTTCAGTAACTACAAAATTTTACCATGAGTAAGAAGTGTGGGCTATGTGGTAAGTTTGTGAGTAGTGGATTACGGTGTAGGATTTGTTCAGAGTATTTTCATTGGGGGAGGGGGGTGGAGGGGTAGAATGCAGTAGGGAAGTCAGTGGGCATTCTAGAGAGATCCTCTCCTGGGAATGCAGAATCTGTAGTAGAAATAAGTTGACAAAGTAGCAGGAGCATAAGATCTGTGCCCTTCAGGTGCAGTTACAACGCGCAAAGGAGGAACTATGTAGGTTGAGCAGGGTGAAGGGTGGTGGAGAATGGGATCTGGTAGTTGGCAAGAAGGCATCTAGGAGGAGGAGGTATTCAGACAGATATACTTTGCGTATATGCAATAGATTGGACTGTCAGAGTTGAGTGGAGAGGAGCCTCTTGTAGCCGTAGATTTAGGGAACATGCAGTAGTCCTCAGCAGTTAGGAGACTTTAGTTAGTTGCAAAGTCAAACTGAAAGAAGAAGGTTCTGTGGCTAGGTAGTTCGCACGGTAGAGGTGTTAGCCAGCATTTCCAGTAAGTGTTGGGGAGTGAGTACCAGGTCACCAGCATTGTGAAGCCTAGTGCAGGGTTGGCTCAGCCGACTGACAGCATAGGGGAGTTATATAGGAATTTACAAAGGAGGATCACGTAGTGGTAAGTGGGTGGAGCAGGGAACGGTCTTGATAGGGATGGGGAATATGATGTAGGTGGTGGCCTGGTAAAGATAGCTACTCAAACTGCTGCATTTCGTGCAGCTCTTTCAGGGTCATGACCGGCCTCGTCTTAATGCGGCTATTTTGCGCGTTGACATGGGACTGGAGAGGGCGCTGATGGCGGAGGGCATGGGTCACATCTCAGTGGTGTCAGTTGGGTCTATCAGCAGATCAGGTTTCACTAGGCATGGCTTGCACCTCAATAGGTATGTGGAGGCTGGCAAAGCTTACAGGTGACATTGCAGTGGGTGGTGGTGGGATCACTCATGGAAAAATTCCTGTAGTAGTTGGTGTTAGAGGCGCACCTTTTTTAGATTGAAGTCAGCTGATAGGTATACCTGCTTAAAGGAAGTCCCTCTAACTAAGGGCTCACCTTCAAACGATGTCATGTTTCAAGTATAGAAGGAATTAGCATACTGCAACAAAATATAAGAGGTATTAGAGATAAGGTTAGTGAACTGCTCACAGATGTTAATTCTGAAATTATTGGTAAGTCGGAGCACCACTTAAATAATTTGACAATTCAGAGGCTTCCTTTACCAGGATACAGATTAGCTTCCTGTTTTTCAAGGAGTTCCTTGAGGGGTGGGAGAGTGGCTAATTACATAAAAAACAGTATTCCATTTGAGTCGATGGACATATCACAGCACTGCACTGAACAGATATTTCAAAGCTGTACAGGGCAGTTGAATTTAGTGAAACTAAACTTCTAATTGTTGTTGTTCATAGGACCCAAAACTCTGACTTTAGAACATTTCTGCTCAAGCTAGAGAGGGTTCTTGATTCATTTTATAGGAAGTACCAGAAATTGGTTATATGTGGTGACTTCCATACAAATTTTGTATATGATGGTGCAAGGAAAAGGATGTTGGTAGATGTCCTAAATTCATATGATCTGATGCAAATTGTGCAGGGGAATAGTAGCACAGCTATAGACAATTATTCATTCTGCTTTACTAGATGGGCCATCTGTTAGTAATAGGGTGAATGGCCTTTCAGACCATGATGCACAAATTTTAACACCAAAACGTTTTTGTACTCAAGCAAATGTTACATATAATTACAAACTATGTAGGAAAGTTAATCCAACAGCAATAGAGAGTTTTTTAAACCTTGTCGAGGGACAAGAGTGGCAGGATGTTTATAGTGCTGATAAGATAGATGATAAATATAATGCTTTCCTTAACACATTTCCCATGCTCTTTGAGAGTTGCTTTCCATTAGAACCTTCTAAACGGGGGTACTAGCAGTAATAGGCTGCCTGGGTGGCTGATTAGTGGGATAAGGCTAACATGTAGAACAAAGTGGGAATTACACTCCTGGAAATTGAAATAATAACACCGTGAATTCATTGTCCCAGGAAAGGGAAACTTTATTGACACATTCCTGGGGTCAGATACATCACATGATCACACTGACAGAACCACAGGCACATAGACACAGGCAACAGAGCATGCACAATGTCGGCACTAGTACAGTGTATATCCACCTTTCGCAGCAATGCAGGCTGCTATTCTCCCATGGAGACGATCGTAGAGATGCTGGATGTAGTCCTGTGGAACGGCTTGCCATGCCATTTCCACCTGGCGCCTCAGTTGGACCAGCGTTCGTGCTGGACGTGCAGACCGCGTGAGACGACGCTTCATCCAGTCCCAATCATGCTCAATGGGGGACAGATCCGGAGATCTTGCTGGCCAGGGTAGTTGACTTACACCTTCTAGAGCACGTTGGGTGGCACGGGATGCATGCGGACGTGCATTGTCCTGTTGGAACAGCAAGTTCCCTTGCCGGTCTAGGAATGGTAGAACGATGGGTTCGATGACGGTTTGGATGTACCGTGCACTATTCAGTGTCCCCTCGACGATCACCAGTGGTGTACGGCCAGTGTAGGAGATCGCTCCCCACACCATGATGCCGGGTGTTGGCCCTGTGTGCCTCGGTCGTATGCAGTCCTGATTGTGGCGCTCACCTGCACGGCGCCAAACACGCATACGACCATCATTGGCGCCAAGGCAGAAGCGACTCTCATCGCTGAAGACGACACGTCTCCATTCGTCCCTCCATTCACGCCTGTCGCGACACCACTGGAGGCGGGCTGCACGATGTTGGGGCGTGAGCGGAAGACGGCCTAACGGTGTGCGGGACCGTAGCCCAGCTTCATGGAGACGGTTGCGAATGGTCCTCGCCGATACCCCAGGAGCAACAGTGTCCCTAATTTGCTGGGAAGTGGCGGTGCGGTCCCCTACGGCACTGCTTAGGATCGTACGGTCTTGGCGTGCATCCGTGCGTCGCTGCGGTCCGGTCCCAGGTCGACGGGCACGTGCACCTTCCGCCGACCACTGGCGACAACATCGATGTACTGTGGAGACCTCACGCCCCACGTGTTGAGCAATTCGGCGGTACGTCCACCCGGCCTCCCGCATGCCCACTATACGCCCTCGCTCAAAGTCCGTCAACTGCACATACGGTTCGCGTCCACGCTGTCGCGGCATGCTACCAGTGTTAAAGACTGCGATGGAGCTCCGTATGCCACGGCAAACTGGCTGACACTGACGGCGGCGGTGCACAAATGCTGCGCAGCTAGCGCCATTCGACGGCCAACACCGCGGTTCCTGGTGCGTCCGCTGTGCCGTGCGTGTGATCATTGCTTGTACAGCCCTCTCGCAGTGTCCGGAGCAAGTATGGTGGGTCTGACACACCGGTGTCAATGTGTTCTTTTTTCCACTTCCAGGAGTGTATATCAAAATGTTAGAAGTAGTCCCAATCAAGCTGCAGTACTCCATTACAAACAGTATTGTAAGATGCTTCTAAAAGTTATTAGGAAGGCAAAGAGTATGTGATATGAAAAGAGAATAGCTAATACACAGGACAAAATTAAAACCATACGGTTAGTTGTGAAGGAAGTGTCTGGTCAGCAGCACAAAGTCGACGATATAAAGTCAGTTCACAGTAAAAATATTTCTGTTATTGATAAATCAGATACATGTACAGTATTTAACAATCATTTTCTGAGCATTGCTGTTGAATTAAATAAAAATTTAGCTTCCACAGGGAACCATACAACTCTCTTGGCAAATGCCTTCCCAAGGTTGATGTCTGAAGTACTCCTCTGAGATACAGAAAAGGGGCAAATTGATCAATAATTAAACCACTGAAGACTAAGGACTCTCATGGTTATGATGGAGTGCATAACACAATATTCAAGTATTGGGCTGTACATGTTTGCCCTGTATTTAGCCATATTTGTTATTTTTCCTTTAGAAATGGTCAGTTTCCTGAACGAATAAAGTACTCAGTAGTGAAGCCGCTTTATAAAAAGGGAGAAAGGGATAATGTAGACAATTTTAGACCTATTTCTAATCCATCCGTGTTTGCTAAAGTTATTGAAAAGGCTGTGTATGTAAGGATAATTGATCATTTTATATCACACAATTTGCTATCAAACATACAGTTCGGCTTTAGAAGTCGCTTAACAACTGAAAATGCTGTATTCTCTGTGAGGAACTGGATGGGTTAAACAAAAGGTTTCTAACGAAAGGCATATTTTTTTGATTTAACTGAGGCGTTTGATTATGTTGATCACAAAATATTGCCCCAGAAGTTGGACCATTATGGAGAATGGGGAGTAGCTCACAATTGGTTCACCTCTTACTTTAACAACAGACAGCAAAAGGTCATTATTCAAAATGTTGAGAATGGCTGTGATGTGGAGTGTGACGGTCAAATGAGGGGGGGGGGGGGGGTGCCTCAGGAATCAGTGTTGGGGCCACTCCTGTTACTTATTTATACAGTATTATGGGTAACTCTAAAATATTTCTGTTTGCTGATGAGACTAGTTTTGTAGTAAAGGATGTTGTGTGCGACAATGGCTCGATTTCAAACAGTGCAGTTCAAGACCTAAGTGCGTGGTTTCTAGAAAATAAACTGACGCTAAATCACAGTAAGACTCAGTTCTTACAGTTTCTAACACACAATTCAACAAAACCTGACATTGTAATTTCACAGAATGGGCATACGATTAATGAAACGGAACAGTTCAAATTTCTAGGTGTTCAGATAGATAGTAAACTGTCGTGGAAAGCCCATATCAGGATTTTTTTCAAAGACTTAATGCTACCATTCTTACTATTCGGACGGTATCTGAAGTGAGTGATCATTCGACACGAAGATTAGTCTACTTTGCTTATTTTTATTCGCTTATGTCGTATGGTATTATATTCTGGGGTAACTCTTCCCATTCTAAAAAGATACTTTTGGCTCAGAAAGGGGCGATTCGGGCAAAAAGTGGTGTAAGTCCACGAACCTCTTGTCGACCCTGTTCATGAGTCTGGTTATTTTGACACAGGCCTCTCAATATATATATGCCTTGCTGTCATTTCTTGTTAACAATATTACCTTATTCCCAAGAATAAGCAGCTTTAACTCAGTTAATACTCGACAGAAATCAAACTTACATTTGGATCGGACTTCGTTAACTCTTGTGCAGAAGGGTGTGCAGTATACTGCTGCATCCATTTTCAATAAGCTACCACTCGAAATCAAAAATTTTAGCAGTAATCCACGCGCTTTCAAATCGAAACTGAAGAGTTTCCCAATGGGTCACTCCTTCTACTCTGTCGGGGACTGACTTTTCTCGGGTTAACAAATATTTTATTTTTATCTATTATTACTTTTATGTTGTAATTTCATCTACTGACACGTTGGAGATTTGCTCTCCTTAATTTGGTCCTACGGAACTTGACGTGTAAATAAAAAATAAATAAAAGACCACTTCGCAGTCATCGTGTGACGCGTTGGTGGGCCTGGATTTGTGGAGTACATATTTTATCGAAAAAGATGGCGTAATGATGACGTTTCACTCGAAATACCATTGTCACATGATAGGTATCTAAGTAAAACCAGTTTCTTGGGGACTAGGAAGAGCAAGAAGTTTGGTTTCGACAATACGGAGCCACAGCTGACACCTGTCGGCGTCGTCTAGAAATTTTGAGAGAGCTGTTTCCTGGACGCCTTCTTTCTTCGTGAATACACATTACCTGGCCCCCAAAGTCACCCGATTTATCACCTTGTGATTTTTTCTTTGGACATACTTAAAGTCTTAAGTGAAAGAACAGCCCCCTGCAGTCCTGCAAGCACCTAAGGAGGCAAATACCCAGGAAGCGGCTGCCATTCCAACGGAAATGACATGGGCAGCTTTCAGCAAAGCCTGCTTCAATGTGGCAACAATGGAGGACGCTACTTACCGGACATAATTTTTAAAACCACGTAATGCAAAATGGCATACTATTTGTAGTTCACAAAAAGGTATTTTCTGTGTATCTCTGCTTGTTTGCAAGTGAAACACCGGAGGTCTTTTTGCCGGATCCTCTACAACACGAGAAATTACAAAACTACTTTTACGTTTCATCACATTTCGTGCACTTGTCTATCTCCGTAGATCAGGAGTGTCCAACCTTTTAGCTCGCCTCGGCCAAATTTGTAAAAGACGGGTATTTTTGGGCCCCACATAATATAGTTAACACTAAATATAACCGCTGAGGACAAGAAAGGGGAATAAAAAAAAAAAGAGGGTGTGGTGTCGATGTACCAAAATAATCAGTTTGTCACAAGCTTATAGCGGAATTTTATGAATTCTTTTTACTCACTGTATAAAAGATGATCACTTCCTGGGCCGCATTGATACTAGCTTCGAGCCGCATGCCCCCACAGGCTCTGTGTTGGACTCCCTTGGCATAGACGGAGTGTTGGTGATGCTTACAGGCTGGGTAATCACTAATGAAATGTTCAACCTTTGTTGTCCGCTGTACGTCTAGCGGCTAGCGTTGTTGCACCTGGATCACGGGGTCCCTGTTCGATTCCCGGCCGGGCTGAGGATTTTCTCTGCCTACGGAATGGGTTTTTGTGTTGTCCTCATCATTTCATCATCATCATCATCATCATTCGTGACAGTGGCTAGATTGGACTGTGTAAAAATTGGAACTCTGTACGGGCGCTGATGACCTCGCAGCTGAGCACCTCACAAACCAAACATCATCATCATACAACATTTGTTACTCCGTCTTCAGGCCACGAGTGGATTACCGGGACCATCCGACCGCCGTGTCATCCTCAATGAAGGATGTGGATAGGAGGGCCGTGGGCTCAGCACACCCCACTCCCGGTCGTTATGATGGTATTCTTGACCGAAGCCGCTAATATTCGGTCGAGTAGCTCCTCAGTTGGCATTACGAGGCTGAGTGCGCCCCAAAAAATGGCAACAGCGCTTGGCGACCTGGATGGTCACCCATCCAAGCGCCGACCACGCCCGACAGCGCTTAACTACGGTGATCTCACGGGAACCGGTGTATCCACTGCGGCAAGGCAGGATTTATAAATTAGTCCACTGGCCGAGTCCAACATTTTATTGAATTTTTTCTAGGGTGTAATTATTTATGGGAACCTCTAGTACCTGCGGCTTGCGACGCAGCTGGGCCGATGTGCCACGTCCGTGCGGCGTTCAGCCTCCAACGTGCAAACGCCGGCCAGGCCCGGGCGCCGTAATACCCCCTGGGACTGGAGACGCAAACAGAGCCACTGGCGCGATTCCGGCGAGCGCACAGTGATACCGCCATAACAGGTCGCAGCGCGCTTCCGAGACGTTGCGAATTAGTTGCGAGCAGGCGGCGGCGGCAGGAGCGTCGTTCCTTGCCGCGGCTTCCCTATACTCGCCGCGCGCGGACGGCGCAGCCCCTGCGAGATATGCAAGCAGCGGCGCGGGCCGACTGAGCAAAGGAAACAGGATGTGCCGCGAGACAATGGGAACTTGCCGGCAAGATCCCTCCAGTCCGGCGAGATTGCAGCGAACAGGCAGCCGCGCCGTCTTAATTAAACAATACACGCGCCGGGGCGGTAGGCGGAGGCTGCGGCCGGCAGTTTTATTCGTGGGGCGCTCCTCAAACCTGTCTTGAGAGCTCCGCGCCCAACTTGGCGCCGCCGAAGCGTGTCCCAGGGAATTAAACCCCCCCTCCACGCTGCAGGCCTACCGGGCGCCCGCTCGCGTTTCGGACCGCATCCCCCGCGTGTGTGCGTGCGCCGGCGCGTGTATGGCGGCGAGGCGTGCGTGCGAGAAGGGCCTTCTGAGCGCAGAGCAGAGCCCGCCCGACAAGGCTACAGAACAAACAGCGGCGGCAAGTGCCGCTCCGCGGGCTTGTCTGCTCCGCGGTCTGCACCACGGGCGCGCCGCTCGCTAGGGGACAGCCGCCGAGGGCACAAGGTGATGGCCACTTCTCCAACTCTGCCCGTACAGGCACGCCAAAGTTTGCGGTAATATGTTCGTCATGTTTCAGAAAGAAACGAGCATTAATTCGATTACTTATCCATCTCTGAAAGGCCACGACATTACACATGAAACGCCCTGCTAAACCCGCAAGACAGAACAGGTAGTTGGAACTGTGGAAAGGGGCCAAAAATGAGCGGCTGTCAGTTACACCCGAACACATATAACTTTATTTAGTTGCACAAACATTACAGCGCAAATTTCCTAGCTTAACTATCGACTGAATATGTCAAACAATCTTATGGCTTAAGGTCACAGCCTCTTTAATTTTTAAAACGGCTGGAGGCCCATGATTTAAAACACAACTACAATAAATTTTCAAAAGCCAGAAAGCGCAAGGTATTATCTTAAAATAATATTTCAAATGAGGCTGAAGGCCCAAACACTCTAAGACTTAACAAGTAAGGAATTTTAATATTAAAACGGCCGCAGGTCCGTGATTGAAAAACACAACTACAATAAATTTTCAAATTCAGAAGGCCCAAAGTTTTATCCAGAAAAAAGTATTTTAAATGAGGGTGAAGGGCCAAACAATGCAAGACTTGACAAGTAAGGAACTTCCAATTTTAAAACTGTTGAAGGCCCATTATTTAAAACCCAACTAAAACCATACTGATTCAAACCATCGGCTATGAGCCATTAAAATACACAATCAAACACCAATAAGGAAAGGCAGTACAGCCAGCGATGCTCAGAAGCTTCTGGGGGTTGGTCTGCACTTGAAATATTAACGTTCGCTTAGGGAAGACAGGTAGTCGGCTCAACTATATCCGATCCTCCGGCAACCCAACCAAGAGACAAGACGACTTGCTTTCCACCCAACCAGTACACAAAGAATTCCAAAGCCAAAACGTAAAAGACGTAGCCGCCCACAGCCAAGCATGCATAACCAGTCAACACTACACGCACGTGTTGGACAGCGACAACACTGTGTGGAAGGGATACTGCCCGAATTTTACGTCAGCGACCAGGGCAGGTAACCGAAACGCTAACGACCACGAGGCAGAAAATTCCACTGGTGCACTTGGACTTCAAATAACCAAAATACAGTTAAACTCAACCGAATGGTGGCCAAACTTTCGCCAACTCGAACACTCGTTGTTGCTCTCGGGAATACGCCAACAGCCAACCATGAATACCAACGGCACGGTGTGAACAGACTGGCTTCGGTAATTAAATCACCACTCAACTTTGATGTCCTGGTTCGGAGAGCCACGAACCTCGTAGCAATCGGAATAGCTCCCACACACTCCGACACTGCGTAGAGACCGCCAGCGTGCCCAGACCACTGCGCCGCGTGGAGATTTCCTGGCTGATCCACATCAAACGACCGACTGCCGCACACGGGCACAGAGAGGACAGGTAGCGACTGTGCAACAACAAGGACGAATCACAAGTCGCCACACGCAGGTAACTCGTAAGCGATCGCCGGCCGACATACACGTCTTCGGACAAGACGACCGACCGCCAACCAACCAAGGTGGTCCGTACTCAAGTGATACCTGTATGTGTCGGCAACCGTCGGGCGAGTCATGGCTCTGCGGACCTCACTGCAGCCGCGCCCCGACTGAACTTCTGCCGCGGCCTAAGTCGAACACTGCCAGGTCTGAACTGCACTCCTAGCGCCTCCCAACTCACTGGCAGATCCGAACTAACTCCGAATACACGGCAACCGGAAAGTAATAGAAGTCAGCAAGGATAATACGCCATGACTTATATCGATTAACGCCGCTGCTGCCGCTCAGGGGCAGCCAAGGCGGCAACTCAGTGACACCAGTAATTGAAATTAACATAACGAGGTGGTAGTACAGTACAGTAAAGAGAGGATGTCAAATGAGGTATAGCGCGAACAAAAGCCACGCACGGCTCAGTACACTTTAACAAGGGAACCTCCCCATCGCACCCCCCTCAGATTTCGTTATAAGTTGGCACAGTAGATAGGCTTTGAAAAACTGAACACAGATCAATCGAGAAGACAGGATGAAGTTGTGTGGAACTATGAAAAAAATAAGCAAAATATACAAACTGAGTAGTCCATGTGCAAGATAGGCAACATCAAGGATAATGTGAGCTTAGTGGCGCCGTGGTCCCGTGGTTAGCGTGAACACCTGAGGAACGAGAGGTCCTTGGTTCAAGTCTTCCATCAAGTGAAAATTCTAATTTCTTTATTTTCGCAAAGTTATGATCTGTCCGTTCGTTCATTGACATCTCTGTTAACTGTAATAAGTTTAGCGTCCGTGTTTTGCGACCGCACTACAAAACCGTGCGATTAGTAGACGAAAGGACGTGCCTCTCCAATGCGAACCGAAAACATTTGATCGCAAGGTCATAGGTCAACCGATTCCTCCACAGGAAAACACGTCTGATATATTCTATACGACACTGGTGCCGGCATATGCTTCACATGACAGGAATACGTTGTCGACCCACCTAACTTGTACACTTGGCGAATGGGCAAAAAGATTCTTCTACCTTGCCCGATTTAGGTTTTCATGTGGATGTGATAATCACTCCCAAAAACGTGATGAAAACATAAGAGTTTGTCACATAAACTGCAACAAATGAATGCAACAGTTTCACAATCGCACAGTTTTGCCTGTGCTCTATCAAAACATATGTTTTTAACGTTTTAAAATTTTTCCGTGTGTAGACCGTCAAATCCTGCATGTGTCCAAGCAAATCTGAACGTGTCCTGGAATTTTGGAGAGCGAAGTTGATTATGTGTGAGTGCCTGAACTTTGATAATTGTGTGAAAACAAAAAATTAAGCTCTTCGTTCGAGGGTAGACTTGAACCAAGGACCTCTCGTTCCACAAGTGCTCACGCTAACCACGAGACCACAGCGCTCCTGGGCTCAGACCACCCTTGATGTTGCATATCCTTCGTATGGACTACTCAGTTTGTATATTTTGCTTATTTTTTCATAGTTCCACACAACTTCTTCCTGTTTTCTCGATTGATCTGTGTTCAGTTTTTCAAGGCCTATCCACTGTGCCAACGTATAACTAAATCTGAGGGGGGTGCGATGGGGAGGTTCCCTTGTAAGGGGGAAAAAAGGCGCTCCATGAAGAAATTATCCGATTGGGGCGGAAATCGGTGGATGTGATACACCAGTACAGACAAACAAATGATTACAATTTCAGAAAAATTGAATGATTTATTTAAGAAAATGAACTTGACAAATTGAGCAAGTCAATAACGCATTGGTCCACCTGTGGCCCTTATGAAAGCAGTTATTCGCGCTGGCATTGGTTGGTAGAGTTGTTTCATGTCCTCCTGAGAGATATCGTGCCAAATTCTCTCCAAATGGCTCGTTAGATTGTCAGAATCCCGAACTGCTTGGAAGGCTGTGCACATAATGCTCAAAACGTTCCCAATTTGGGAGAGATGCGGCGAGCTTGGTGGCAAAGGTAGGGTTGGCTATTCGAAGACAACCAGTAGAAACTCCCACCGTGTGCGGGTTGCCGTTGTCTTGCTGAAATGTAAGTCCAGGATGGTCTTTTATGAAGTGCAAGAAAACAAGGCGCGGTGTATCGTCGATGTAGTGCTGTTCTGTAGGGGTGTAGTGGATGGCAACCGATGGGGTCCTATTATGATCAGAAATGGCATCCCAGACCACCGCTCCTGGTTGTCAGGCCGTATGAAGGACGACAGTGAGTTTGGTATCGCATTGCTGTACAGGGCATCTCTAGAAACATCTTCAATGGTCTCCACTGAAGACAGTTCTAATCCAGTCAGTGAGATTCCAGGCCAAACACCAGTTTGTAAACGCCCGAGACAGTGATGGGAGACCGACCTGACTGTCGCCCAGCCTATGGCCTGACAGCCAGGACCCTGCAGGACCCTTCGGTTAACATCCGAGAAGGAGCCTTTGGTTAACATCCGAGGCACCCCTACGGCACACCCAATTTTCATGCTTGCCAAATACTACCTTGGCCAGCAGGGTGCCTGGGTCTCTCCGTAACCGGGAATGGTTGAAAAATTGTGGGCGTGGCTCTCCAACCAGCTCGGGTTTTTGGCGCTTTAACACACCATTTGGACACATTTGACACGATGTTCCTCAGGAGGATATCCAACAATTCTATGAATGACTGCCCAGATGAATAACTACTGCCGCGCGTGATTATCCGAGCGGTCTGAGGCACTGCAGTCATGGACTGTGCAGCTGGTCCCTGCGGAGTTTCAAGCCCTCCCTCGGGCATGGGTGTGTGTGTTTGTCCTTAGGATAATTTAGGTTCAGTAGTGTGTAATCTTAGGGACTGAAGACCTTAGCAGTTAAGTCCCATAAGATTTCACACACATTTGAACATTTTTTTAAAAAAAATAAGTACTTGCATAAGAGTCAGTGGTGGACCAACTAGTTCTTGACTTTCTCAATTCATGAATCTCTTTAGCTCGAGTAAATCACACAATTTTCTGAAATTTTAATCATTTGCTTGACTGTACATGTAGATCACATCTGCCGACTTCCTAAGCGTTTACATTACTATGCAAAACTTAGGAAAGACATAGATAAAGAAACATAGTATATTATCTACTCAGTGGAAATGAAAAGAAGTACAGGGTGGTGTTACCAGAAAGAACAGAAAGCTGGACGTCACGTGGTGTGAAGTCAGAGTGGCTACAGTGCCAAAAGAAGCTGGTGTCACAACACGAGAGAATGGGAGAAGACAGTGTGTGTTAATCAGCGAGCTGTTACTGTGCACTGTGGTGGTGCTCTACATTACTACATGGCCCGGAGACAAAGGCATCGCACGGAGATAAAACATGAGGAACTCTGAAGAAGGACGAAGTGTGACGAGTGTAGGGCAGGAGTTTGCTCTTGCTCACAGCATTGTTTCACGTGCAATGGACCGTTCCGAAACACAGGCACTGCTGACCGAAGGACAGCAGGTGCTCACTCAACCACGGCCATCCACTGTAGCAAGTGACCGCTACAGTGTGCAACAGGCAATAGCGGTCCAACATCAAACAGCGGATGCAATTGCAAACATCCCTTAACAGGACTGCAATGCAAGCAATCTCAAGCTGCACAGCGGCACGCCGACTGCATCAGTAAGTGGTGCTGTGTTCATACCTGCACATCGTCGCCACCGTTTGCAGTGATGCACCGTACACTCATACACTCCTGGAAATGGAAAAAAGAACACATTGACACCGGTGTGTCAGACCCACCATACTTGCTCCGGACACTGCGAGAGGGCTGTACAAGCAATGATCACACGCACGGCACAGCGGACACACCAGGAACCGCGGTGTTGGCCGTCGAATGGCGCTAGCTGCGCAGCATTTGTGCACCGCCGCCGTCAGTGTCAGCCAGTTTGCCGTGTCATACGGAGCTCCATCGCAGTCTTTAACACTGGTAGCATGCCGCGACAGCGTGGACGTGAACCGTATGTGCAGTTGGCGGACTTTGAGCGAGGGCGTATAGTGGGCATGCGGGAGGCCGGGTGGACGTACCGCCGAATTGCTCAACACGTGGGGCGTGAGGTCTCCACAGTACATCGATGTTGTCGCCAGTGGTCGGCGGAAGGTGCATGTGCCCGTCGACCTGGGACCGGACCGCAGCGACGCACGGATGCACGCCAAGACCGTAGGATCCTACGCAGTGCCGTAGGGGACCGCACCGCCACTTCCCAGCAAATTAGGGACACTGTTGCTCCTGGGGTATCGGCGAGGACCATTCGCAACCGTCTCCATGAAGCTGGGCTACGGCCCCGCACACCGTTAGGCCGTCTTCCGCTCACGCCCCAACATCGTGCAGCCCGCCTCCAGTGGTGTCGCGACAGGCGTGGATGGAGGGACGAATGGAGACGTGTCGTCTTCAGCGATGAGAGTCGCTTCTGCCTTGGTGCCAATGATGGTCGTATGCGTGTTTGGCGCCGTGCAGGTGAGCGCCACAATCAGGACTGCATACGACCGAGGCACACATGGCCAACACCCGGCATCATGGTGTGGGGAACGATCTCCTACACTGGCCGTACACCACTGGTGATCGTCGAGGGGACACTGAATAGTGCACGGTACATCCAAACCGTCATCGAACCCATCGTTCTACCATTCCTAGACCGGCAAGGGAACTTGCTGTTCCAACAGGACAATGCACGTCCGCATGTATCCCGTGCCACCCAACGTGCTCTAGAAGGTGTACGTCAACTACCCTGGCCAGCAAGATCTCCGGATCTGTCCCCCATTGAGCATGTTTGGGACTGGATGAAGCGTCGTCTCACGCGGTCTGCACGTCCAGCACGAACGCTGGTCCAACTGAGGCGCCAGGTGGAAATGGCATGGCAAGCCGTTCCACAGGACTACATCCAGCATCTCTACTATCGTCTCCATGGGAGAATAGCAGCCTGCATTGCTGCGAAAGGTGGATATACACTGTACTAGTGCCGACATTGTGCATGCTCTGTTGCCTGTGTCTATGTGCCTGTGGTTCTGTCAGTGTGATCATGTGATGTATCTGACCCCAGGAATGTGTCAATAAAGTTTCCCCTTTCTGGGACAATGAATTCACGGTGTTCTTATTTCAATTTCCAGGAGTGTATATATTCCGGTGTGCGTATGCCCAATACTTAGTTTTTATGCATGAAATGCGCGACCGTGTCGAACAGTGCATGTGGAGGAACTCTTTAAATAAGAGGATATTCGGCAAATGGACTGGCCTGCCCTCCCCCCCCCCCCCCCCCCCCCCCGACTTAAATCGCACGGAGCACGTGTGGGATGCTTCGGAGAGACGTATTTCAGCACGTCCGCATGCACGAATGGCCATGCAGCAGTTGTCAACCACACTGATGGAGGAATGAAACTCCCATCCTCGAAAACTCCTTAACATGCTATGACCAGCATGGGAGCACGTTGCAGAGCATGCATTCCTGTCGGTAGTGATCCGATACCCCACGTTCCGTGATTTTAATGTCCAGGGGATCTTCATCATAAATCGCGTGATTTTGGTGTAATTATTGTCTGAATTATGTACAAGTAAACTGAAGGCGGATGGGGCAAAAAAGGAAAGGATAGAAAATGAACTGATGATATCAGCTCCATCGGAACTTTATGCGGGATCGGTGACGATGTGTGAAAATGTGTGCCGGACCGGGACTCGAACCCAGGATCTCCTGCTTAGTAGGTAGTTGCGTTCAGCACTGTGCCATCCGGCCACAGTGTTTGCCATAATTGCGTGGACTATCTTGGCACGACTTGCGACCGATCCACTTTTCGTCCATAGTATCACCTTACTCCAAAATTATTGAGATCGGTGGAAGAGCCATCCATGACAAAAGTATAGTGTGCAAGATACATCAGACAGGCGAAATACCCTCAGACTTCAAGAAGAATAGTAATTCCACATGACAGGATTGAATATTAGCTTAATAAGTTTCGGCTGCAACAGTTTCAGACGCATTATTTCCAGAACGATAGACAAACTAGTGATGGAAGCCGACCTTACAAAATGTCATTTTGGGGTCCGGAAATGAAAAAAAGTGATCTTATAGTATTTTTGCGAGGGCCGCCTGGTGAAAGTCTTTCTATCTGACGGCACTTCGTCTAATCGCGCGTCAGTGAAGGCGAGACGAGGTTAGGGGTGGTGTCCAGAAAAATGTAATAACACGGGAAGCAATACTCTCTTTACAACACATGTCAGAAAAAATGCTGAAGAAGGGAAAACATATGTTTGTAGCTTTTGTATATTCACAAAAAGCTTTTGACAGTGTTTGCTGGATTTTTTTTATACGGCCTACCACGATTCGTCTCCTGTGCCAACCTCTTCATCTCAGAGCAGCACTTGCAACCTACGTCCTCAATTATTTGCTTGACGTATTCCAATCTTGTCTTCCTCTACAGTTTTTGACCTCTGTAGCTTCCTCTAGTACCATGCAAGTCATTCCCTAATGTCTTAATAGATGTCCTATCATCCTGTCCCTTCTCCATGTGTTTTCCACATATTCCTTTCCTCTCCAAATATACGCAGAGCCTCCTCATTCCTTACCTTATCAGTCCAACAATTTTCAATACTCGTCTGTAGTACCACATTTCAACTGCTTTGATTCTCTTCCGTTTCAGTTTTCCCACAGTCCATGTTTCACTAACACACAATGCTGTACTCAATACGTACATTCTTAGAAATTTCTTCCTCAAATTGAGGCCTACGTTAGATACTAGTAGACTTCTCTTGTCCAAGAACGCCCTTTTTGCCGTTGTTAGTCTGCTTTTTATGTCCTCTTAGCTCCATCCGTCATTGGTTATTTTACTGCCTAAGTAGCAGAATTCCTGACCATCAATCGTGATGTTAAGTTTTTCCACTGTTCTCATTTCTGCTACTTCTCACTACTTTCGTCCTTCTTCGATTTACTCTCAGTCCATATTCTGTATTTAATAGATTGTTCATTCCATTCAGCAGATCATGGAATTCTTCTTCATTTTCACTCAGGACAGTAATGTCATCAGCGAATCGTATCAGTGATATCCTTTCACCTTGAATTTTAATTCCACTCCTGAATCTTTCTCTTATTTCCATAATTGCTTCTTCGATGTACAGATTGAACAGTAGGAGTGAAAGACTGCATCCCTTTCTTACACCATTTTAATCCGAACACTTCGTCCTTGGTCGTCCATTCTCATTATTATTCCCTCTTGGCTGTTGTACGTATTGTACATTACCCGTCTCTCCCTATAGCTTATCCCTATTTTTCTCAGAATTTGGAACATCTTGCACCACTTTACATTGTCGAACACTTTTTCCAGATCGACAAATCCTATGAAATGGAATACACTCTTTGAACTTCTGAGGGTGTAAGGGCTAAAATATGGAGGACGAAACGTCATCTATAGCTTGTCAGAAACCAGACTGCGGATATAATAGTCGAAGAAGATGAAAGGGAACAGTGGGTGAGAAGGGAATGATACAGGGTTATACCCTGTTCCAGATCTGTACATTAAGCAAGCACCAAAGGAAATCAAGAAGAAATTTGGAAAGAGAATTAAAGCCCAAGAAGGGGCAATAAAAATTTTGATGTCTGTTGATTTCAGAAGCTTGCAAAAGCTACTGAATGGCATGTATAGCCTTGTGAATGGTTCATAAGATAAATACGAACAAAGTGAAAAAAGGCTAATGTTTTGCAGTCGAATGACATCAGGCGGTGCTGAGGGTATTACGATTACGAACAACTTACATTGGAAGGAACACACAGAAAATGTCGTGGGGAAGGCTAACCAAAGATTTTTATCGGCAGGACACTTAGAAAATGTATCAGATCTACTAAGGAGACAGCCTACACTACGCTTGTCCGTCCTCTTTTAGAATACTGCTGCGCGGTGTGGGATCCTTACTAGATAGGACTGACGGAGTACATCGATAAAGTTCAAAGAAGGGCAGTACGTTTCGTACTATCGCGAAATATGGGAGAGAGTGTCACTGAAATGATACAGGATTTGGGCTGGACATCATTAAAAGAAAGGCGTTTTTCGTTTCGACGGAATCTTCTCACGAAATTCCAATCACGAACTCTCTCCTCCGAATGCGAAAATATTTTGTGACCACCAACCTTCACAGGGAGAAACGATCACCACGACAAAATAGGGAAATCACAGGTCGTACGGAAAGATATAGGTCTTCGTTCTTTCAGCGAGCTACACGAGATTGGAATAATATAGAATTGTGAAGATGTTTAGATGAACCCTCTGCCAGGCACATAAATGTGATTTGCAGAGTATCCATGTAGATGTAGATGTAGATGTAGAATTACATTATAAAATGAGACGCTAAAAGTATTGGATGGGTTTTGCCATTTGGAAAACTGACGAGTTGCAACAACTTGTAACAACTGTCCAGTGTGATCTGCCTAAAGAGTCTCAAAATCCGCATTTTTCTATATACTGTTTATGCTGTGTCTCTGATATTAGTAAATAATTTTTATTTCGACTGCATAGAAAACTATTAGTAACATGACATGAGTCAAAATTTAATAAAATAAAATCACGAGAGAATTAGTTATAAAATTATTTACTGAAGTCAAGAAATACAGCATCCATTCGATTACCTTTAGACAGGGCTTTCAGAACATGTGAGAAAAGCGCGATTTGTCAACATAAACTGTTTTCGAAATTCGTGATGGTTGACGTGCAGGATGACAATTTGTTTGAGAAATTCATTACATTTCAGCTCCGAATATATTTGATGACTGCTCGAGAAATGGATGTCAGTGATACTGGACTGTAGTTTAGTAATCTCTTCTTTTAGCTTTCTTGGAGACGGATGTGATCTGTGCTTTCTTACAGTTACTGACCAAAGTTTTTTGTTCAAGTGATCTACGGTATATCGTGAATAAGATGCAGACTAACTCACCTCCGTATTCTGTATAAAATCTGACTGGAACTTTTTTCAGTTTTAGTGGCTTCACCCATTTCTCTACCACACTAACTGCCCATGAACCAATAACACTACTCATTTCTATTGTTATTTATTTAGCGATCTACTTGTACTAGATACTCACAGTTGAGTTATTGTACACACTTATGCACATTTTGAAGTAAGTTCCTTCTGTTGGTTATTGGTAAGCCAATTAACAGTGTCTTCCAAAAAGTTCTTAAACCAACATTCATCATTTGTATTTACAGCTCCTTGTGTTTACCGTGTTTGCAGTTAAAATTGGAGGATGTAAGGTCCGCCGGTTATGTAAAACACCGTTTTTTTCAAGTTCCCAAACATGTTTCAGCACCACTGTGCCATTATCAGTAGGTTTCCATTTCATTTAATTTGTAATGTGAACATTTTTACTAAATGGTTACAAAATTATGTGGGTATTTAGTTCAAACAATAATTTGTTTCCTTTTGTTAATACCTTTACACTTCGTGTGTATGATTTTTCAGGACCACTTGCGTATTACTTATTACAGTTAGCTTGTCATCTGCTACCAAACAATGTAGATGAGACATTTTGTTGGTAGTTAACCTATTATGTGAACGTTATTTAGTTTGTCGTGATATTTCACGCCTATATTTGTTTTTACTTACGTTTCCGTTTGGCAAGCCCTTTTATTTTCCGCATCATGGTGAGGTGTTGTGGTTCAGATGGCTCTGAGCACTATGGGACTTAACTTCTGAGGTCATCAGTCCCCTAGAACTTAGAACTACCTAAACCTAACTAACCTAAGGACATCACACACATCCATGCCCGAGGCAGGATTCGAACCTGCGACCGTAGCGGTCGCGCGGTTCCAGAGTGAAGCGCCTAGAACAGCTCGGCCACCACGGCCGGCTGAGGTGTTGTGATGCACACGTAAATATAACACGTATTTTCAAAAATAATGTCGTAAAAGCACTTTGCACTTCACCAAAACGCAGTGTGATTGTGGTTGTTGTGTGTCCCAGCCCAATCTGTGTTCATTTGTTCACCAGTGAGTTCGGCGCCAAATTTGAATTTTGTTTATATTTTATCTTTGTGTATGTTTTCTGTGTGCTTTTTAGCTGTTTGTGTTGTGTTTTAGACGCATTACTAACAGAAGAATAGAAAAACTGGTAGACGTCTACTTCGCAGTAGATCAGTACCGGTAATTGAACCTGGGTCCTTGGCATAGCAGTCCATGGAATATTATTAATAAGAGTACACGGAAGTTCTAGAATGATGAAGTAATTCTAACTGTACAAGCAGTGGACTGTTCAGAAAAGCCCGCATCTCGTGGTCGTGCGGTAGCGTTCTCGCTTCCCACGCCCGGGTTCCCGGGTTCGATTCCCGGCGGGGTCAGGGATTTTCTCTGCCTCGTAATGGCTGGGTGTTGTGTGATGTCCTTAGGTTAGTTAGGTTTAAGTAGTTCTAAGTTCTAGGGGACTGATGACCTAAGATGTTAAGTCCCATAGTGCTCAGAGCCATTTGAACCATTTTTGTTCAGAAAATACTGACTGCAGTGAAATGCTACAATATTGATGAATCGAATATGTAATCTACACCAATGTGGAGCAGACACTCTCTTTCGTCTGTAATGGCAGATATTTCAGCAAACCAATAGGACTGAAATATGTAAAGGTTCTGCAAGATCGCAAATAATAGTAATAACAAAGGTAATTACAATAATACTGATATGAAATTGAATAGGAGCGATGCACCTCTTCGAATGTAATGTAGACAGGAAAATTACCACGTCCACCTCCTTAGCTTGTATTCAGCTAATCTGACTGCCATGCTGAAGACCCGTATTCAGCCATCAATACTGAAAGGTATTTTTCCCTTGATGGTAGGATTGGAACGAGGTGCATTCAGCTTCGTAGCAACAATTGAAGAGCTACTTGATTGAGAAGTAGCGACTCAAAGAGTAGGAACGCTGGAAACAGCCAGAGAGCGAAACTTCCTGGCAGATTAAAACTGTGTGCCGGACCGAGACTCGAACTCGGGACCTTTGCCTTCCGGTCCGGCACACAGTTTTAATCTGCCAGGAAGTTTCATATCAGCGCACACTCCGCTGCAGAGTGAAAATCTCATTCAGCCAGAGAGCGGTTTGCTGACCCATCTCCCATCACACAACATCCACATCCAGCTGATGCCACGTAACAGAGGATGACACGTCGATCACCGAGCATCGCTTCGTTATATGGTCTTGGTCATGAGGTAGAGTATAAATAATGAATTCAGCACAAAATTTTCTTTTCCTTTATTACACTTTTTCCTCCGGAATCGCACTTCCGCACCCATGTCTATCCCAAATCATTCTTCTGGACTGTTTTTCCTCTCAGGGAATCGAGGGATTGCGTTCGTCGCGACTTTCCCGAGTAACGACACGGATGATGAGGGACTTGTGCGCCACACAGACACACAAGTCAGCAACAGCCAATCACAGGAGCCAGCGACCGCCACATCTACAGCAGTTGTAGAAGATTCATAAATAATACGCTCCAAGTTCCGCCGAGCCCCCCGCGCACTCGGGACTGTATTTTTATTGAGTCTCGGCCGTCTAGGCGCGTGAGTAATGGACGCCCCGCTGCGTGTATCCACCGCTTCTTCCCCGCTTCTTGGAGTTCTTGTTGGTGTTCCGGCTTCGGCGCTTCCAGTCGGATGCGACGCCCTGCCGAGTCTGGCCCAAGTTTTCGCTTAATCTGTGGTAGCGACGGACTTTGTTTCCTGGCCTCCCTCCCCCGCCGCCAACCGCCTCACAGCCCGAGACTTGCCGCCCGGGGCCCCTCGCACTGGGATTATTTGTCAGATCGCAGCCGATTGCTCCACTTGTCCGTCGGCGATAGAGCAGCAAAAACTCACATCGCCCCACCATTCTCTGCAGCTGTCATGTTCTCTCACACCGCTTGCCACGAGAGCCGCTGCTGCCTACGCGAACGCAATGAGAGTCTCAGCCGCGAAATATATAACAGGAGTACCTATTTCCATAGTCTCTTCTTAGAAGTTATTCATTTGTTCCTTCTTAAATGAGTAGAATCTATAAATTTCTGTGGTATCACTGTTACCTACGTATATCCCTATCTCCCTCGTTTCCCCCTCTCTGTTTTTATCATTGTCTCTTTATTTGCTTCTATTGTCTCTCTGTCTTATAACAGTTTCCACGACGAAACTTTGTCTCGAAACTTGGCAGAAAATCCAAAGAGATTCTGGTCGTATGTGAAGTATGTTAGCGGCAAGAAACAATCAATGCCTTCTCTGCGCGATATCAATGGAGATGCTGACGAAGACAGTGCTGCCAAAGCAGACTTACTAAACACAGCCTTCCGAAAGGCCTTCACAAAAGAAGACGAAATAAATATTCCAGAATTCGAGTCGAGAACAGTTACTAACATAAGTAACGTAGAAGTAAACATCCTCGGAGTAGTGAAGCAACTTAAATCACTTAAGAAAGGTAAGTCTTCTGGTGCAGACTGTATGATTCAAATGGTTCAAATGGCTCTAAGCACTACGGGACTTAACATCTGAGGTCATCAGTCCCAAAGACTGGGAACTACTTAAACCTAATTAACCTAAAGACATTACACACAGCCATGCCCGACGCAGGATTCGAACCTGCGACCGTAGCAGCAGCGCTGTTCCGGACTAAAGCGCCTAGAACCGCTCGGCCACAAGGGCTGGCCAGACTGTATACCAATTAGGTTCCTTCCAGAGTATGCTGATGCATTAGCTACATACTTGACAATCACATACAACCGTTCGCTCGACGAAAGATCCGTACCCAAAGACTGGAAAGTTACACGGTTCACACCAATATCCAAGAAAGGTAGCAGGAGTAATCCATTTAATTACAGGCCCATATCATTAACGTCGATATGCAGCAGGATTCTGGAACACATGCTGTGTTCGAACATTATGAATTACCTCGAAGACAACGGTCTATTGACACACAGTCAACATGGGTTTAGAAAACATCTTTCTTGTGAAACAAAACTAGCTCTTCATTTGCATGAAGTGTTGAGTGCTATTGACGAGGGATTTAAGATGGATTCCGTATTTCTGGATTTCCAGAAGGCTTTTGACACTGTACCACACAAGCGGCTTATAGTGATACAGCATACTTATGGAATATCGTCTGAGTCATGTGTCTGGATTTGTAACTCCATGTCAGAGAGATCAAAGTTCGTAGTAATTGACGTAAAGTCATCGAGTAAAACATAAGTGACTTCTGGCGTTCCCCTTTGCCGTCTTAGGTTGTCTGCAGACGACGCTGTCGTTCATCGACTAATAAAGTCATCAGAGGATCAAAACAAATTGCAAAACGATTTAGAAAAGATTTCTGAATGGTGCGAAAATTATCAATTGACCCTAAATAACGAAAAGTGTGAGGTCATCCACATTTTGATGTTACAAAATAGAAGTGAGGTTGTTATTCAATGGAAAAGTTGGTAATTGAGATTTCGCTTACTGTTTTATCAATCACAATTGGCGTAAGAATCATGGATTGACCATTGTCATAAAGTATTGCATTATGAAATGTGAACAGTCTTTACTTGCAGTTTCGCGTGGCTTGAAGCAGTCGCAGCTAGCGTGCTATTGATTAAGAAATTGCATTATCGTCTTTCTGATTACTTCATGATCGTAGGTACGCTCATACCCGGTTGTGAAGTTATTGTTATGACAAAACAATTTCCTAAGGGACCAGAAAGTTCTTAAGGGCGCAAAAACAACTGTAACATCACACAAAAGGGAAATTCAATATTAAAACTGGTGCAAGGAGACGATCAAACAGTTTTCTTTTTATCAATGTAACACGCACATTGGACTGCTGATCTTGGTGTCTGTAATCTTAGCAAAATGCATAATTAGAACGAAAATAATACTGAGGAGATGATAGGAATGAGCACTGCTAAATGATTCAGAATTCCCAGAACAAATGTTTATTATAACTAAAACATATATCGTACCTTAAGCTTAGTACTACAATGACGGTAGATTTTTATGTCCGTGTCATGTCCATTGAGCGCTCTTTTATGTAGCCATTATCCTCTTGAGTCGCTCGTGCATCGTCACGGTAAGTTATAACAGTTCTTCTTTTTACATTTCACTCAAACTTAGACGGAACACGTTTTTATTTATTTAGTAAAAATTTTGGATCAGATCGCCACAAATCTGCGTCCGTCCTACTTAAGAAAAACAGTACAAGTCTTTTAGCGCTCAAGGCTTCATTTGTTCTGCAGCGAACAAAATAGTGAAGGATCGCATATCTATCCGTATTTTTCTGTTTATGTTGCCGCCCAAAGACGACGAATCACTTTATTTAGGAAATTCCACCGTCGCTATGCGACGCCTCATTATACGTTAATCATTCTTTACAAACAAGTATTAACTATTTGCTGTTTTAATGAAGCCAAAAATAGCGAATATCACACCGCCTCCCATGGGGAGAGAGGGAATGCCGAAGGATTACCTCGATCCTCATGCCCTCATGAGATATTCGTGATTTTTGGTGTGACATTTACGTAATGTTACTGGCGTATTAAGTACATAAATTGAACTTACATTTATAAATGTATATAAGATATTTATCATTTTTCAAAATAAAGTTTTTCACTCTTTGTTCATCAGTTACTTCATTCCTTAAACCAAGATTCACATTTATGTGCATATTTAAGATTGGTCCATATAGGTGTTCGTTCTTCCCGCGCGCCATACGAGATTGGAATAATAGTGTGAAGGTGGTTCGATAAACCCTCTGCCAGGCACTTAAATGTGATTTGCAGAGTACCCATGTAGATGTAGATGTAGATGTATCTCTCTCTTTGTCTCTATCTACATGTCTATCTCACGATCTCTTCTACCATACCCTTTCTTCTTTTCCCTCAGCCCACTCTTCCCTAGATCTCTTTCTGCCTCTCTTACTGTCTCCCTAATCTCTCTCATTCCTTGTCACAATCCAAATTTTTCTCACCCTCACCCCCCTATTCTTCTTTCTATTTCTCTTCCATCAGTTCCTCTCCTGCTTCCTCATCATTTTCTTCTTTTCGTGCTGTCTCACTCCCTACCTTAATTCGTCTTTCTCTCTCAGCTTGGACCTTTGTTCCTACTCCCTGTCTACCTTTCTACCCCTCTCCCTCTCTCTATTTGTGCATGTGTGTGTGTGTGTGTGTGTGTGTGTGTGTGTGTGTGTGTGTGTGTGTGTGTGTGTGTGTGTGTATGAGAGAGAGAGGGGGGGGGGGGGGAGAGGGAGGGAGAAGAAGTGAGCAATGGAGTGAGGAAGGGATAGACGGAGAGAGACAGAGAGACGGCTTGCATAACGATATACCGGTACTATGTCTTTTTAAACGAGTGTCTCCAGATAATGAGAGTTCTAGAAACGTCAAGTTTCCAGTTTCAAATAATCTACCCAAGGTACACATTTTGAGGGGATTCTCAACAAAAAAAAGGCTGATGAACATATGCCCTAATCAAAATGTTTTCTGAGATAGAACATATTTAATAATATTTTCGTACGTTTCTCTTGAGCAACTCGAAAACCCAGCGAAAACGAATTACAGTGCAAATGATGGACCTAAACATGTATTAGACTTTTGGTACTACCTACAAGAACGTCATTCCAAGATCGTACGGAACCCAAAATATGGACAGTATTTTTCTATTTTCTTAGGGGGTGCCCTACGCGACCCTCCACGCAGCAGGTTCATCACCAGGTAGGAGAAGACACCCATTGACTAAGCTGACAAGATTACGTCCGCATATTGGTGGAATAACATATGACATACGTGAAAACGTACCTGGATGATGAAGCGGAACGCCGGCCGCGGTGGTCTCGCGGTTCTAGGCGCTCAGTCCGGAACCGCGCGACTGCTACGATCGCAGGTTCGAATCCTGCCACGGGCATGGATGTGTGTGATGTCCTTAGGTTAGTTAGGTTTAAGTAGTTCTAAGTTCTAGGGGACTGATGACCACAGATGTTAAGTCCCATAGTGCTCAGAGCCATTTTATGAAGCGTAAGAAGAGTAGCCACACACCCTTCTGCATCATGTACGAAGCACGTATTCGTTTTCTTCTTATATGTTACCTCGGTGTAGTAAAGTAGAGAGATATTGCTTTGTTTACTCAGAGCAGGATGCGGTGCTAGATACATTTATTTTCGTTGTGGTATAAAGTAAATACAAGTTACAAATATATAAAAATAAGAAAATTACAAAAAAAATAAAAAAATTCCCACGATTGATATCCCATTACCATCTCCCCGCCCTCCCATCCATGCCTCCGTAGGTCAAAAAGAAAAAGTCAAAATGGTTTCTGAGGTAGAACACATTAAATAATACAGGGTTATTACAAATGATTGAAGCGATTTCACAGCTCTACAATAACTTTATTATTTGAGATATTTTCACAAAGCTTTGCACACACATACAAAAACTCAAAAAGTTTTTTTAGGCATTCACAAATGTTCGATATGTGCCCCTTTAGTGATTCAGCAGACATCAAGCCGATAATCAAGTTCCTCCCACACTCGGCGCAGCATGCCCCCATCAATGAGTTCGAAAGCATCGTTGATGCGAGCTCACAGTTCTGGCACGTTTCTTGGTAGAGGAGGTTTAAACACTGAATCTTTCACATAACCCCACTTAATGAAATCACATGGGGTTAAGTCGGGAGAGCGTGGAGGCCATGACATGAATTGCTGATCATGATCTCCACCACGACCGCTTCATCGGTTTTCCAATCTCCTGTTTAAGAAATGCCGAACATCACGATGGAAGTGCGGTGGAGCACCATCCTGTTGAAAGATGAAGTCGGCGCTGTCGGTCTCTAGTTGTGGATGAGCCAATTTTCCAGATACACGTGTCCTGTAACGTTTTTTTCGCAGAAGAAAAGGGGCCGTAAATTTTAAACAGTGAGATTGCACAAAACACATTAACTTTTGGTGAATTGCGAGTTTGCTGCACGAATGCGTGAGGATTCTCTACCGCCCAGATTCGCACATTGTGTCTGTTCACTTCACCATTAAGAAAAAATGTTGCTTCATCACTGAATACAAATTCGCACTGAACGCATCCTCTTTCATGAGCTGTTGCAACCGCGCCGAAAATTCAAAGCGTTTGACTTTGTCATCGGGTGTCAGGGCTTGTAGCAATTGTAAACGGTAAGGCTTCTGCTTTAGCCTTTTCCGTAAGATTTTCCAAACCGTCGGCTGTGGTACGTTTAGCTCCCTGCTTGCTTTATTCGTCGACTTCCGCGGGCTACGCGTGAAACTTGCCCGCACGCGTTCAACCGTTTCTTCGCTCACTGCAGGCCGACCCGTTGATTTCCCCTTACAGAGGCATCCAGAAGCTTTAAACTGCGCATACCATCGCCGAATGGAGTTTGCAGTTGGTGGATCTTTGTTGAACTTCGTCCTGAAGTGTCGTTGCACTGTTATGACTGACTGATGTGAGTGCATTTCAAGCACGACATGCGCTTTCTCGGCTCCTGTCGCCATTTTGTCTCACTGCGCTCTCGAGCGCTCTGGCGGCAGAAACCTGAAGTGCGGCTTCAGCCGAACAAAACTTTATGAGTTTTTCTACGTATCTTCAGTGTGTCGTGACCATATGTCAATGAATGGAGCTACAGTGAATTTATGAAATCGCTTCAATCATTTGTAATAGCCCTGTATTTTCGAACGTTTTTCTTGAACAACTCGAAAACCTGGCGAAAACGAGTTACTGTGCAAATTAAAAGTAGGCTATATCAAATTTCGTACGAGAAAGTAGGAGGCATGGAGGAGATACAGAGAGACAGGAACTGTCGATGACATGCCTCGCTCAGGCCACCCAAGGGCCGGCTACTGCACTGGATGACCCCTACCTACGGATTATGGCTCGCAGGGACCCTTACAGCAACGCCACCATGTTGAATAACGCTTTTCGTGCAGCTACAGGACGTCGTGCTACGACTCCAATTGTGCGCAATAGGCTGCATGATGCGCAACTTCCCTCCTGACGTCCATGGCGAGGTCCATCACTGCAACCACGACACCACGCAGCGCACTGCAGATGGGCTCAACAACATGCCGAATGGACCGCTCAGAATTGGCATCACGTCCGCTTCAACATTGAGTGTGGCATATGCCTTCAACCAGACAATCGTCGGACACGTGTTGGGAGGCTATCCGGTCAGGCTGAACGCCTTAGACACACCGTCCAGCGAGTATAGCAAGGTGGAGGTTCCCTGCTGCCTTGGGGTGGCATTATGTGGGGCCGCCGTACGCCGCTGGTGGTCATGGGAAGCGCCTAACGGCTGTACGTGAATGCCATCCTCATACCGATGGTGTAACCACATCGGCAGCAAATTGACGAGGCATTCGTCTTCATTGACGGCAATTGGCGCCCCCATCGTGCACCTCTTGTGAATGACTTCCTTCAGGATAACGACATCGCTCGATTAGAGTGGCCAGCTTGTTCTCCAGACATGAACCCTATCAAACATGCCTGGGATAGATTGGAAAGGGCAGTTTGTTGGAGACGTGACCCACCAATCATTCTGAGGGATCTACGCGGAATCGCCGTTGAGGATTGGGACAATCTGGACCAACAGTGCCTTGATGAACTTGTCGTTAGTATATCACGCTGAATACAGGCATGCATCAATGCAAGAGGACGTGTTACTGGGTATCAGAGGTACCGATGTGTACAGCAATCTGGATCACCTCCTCTGAAGGTCTCGCTATATGGTGGTACAACATGCAATTTGTGGTTTTCATGAGCAATAAGAAGGGCGGAAATGAAGTATATGTTGATCTCTAGTCAAATTTTCTGTGCGGCTTCCGGAACTCTCCGAACCGAGGTGATGCAAAACTTTTTTTGATTTGTGTAGTTTACTTACTTACGAAACCAACCTTTGTTGTCATGTCTCCACAACAGCGCATCCAAGCCTCTCCTCTGGTACACTAGGGTTTTTAAGTGTGCTCATTGCGTCTATTCCGTTTCTACTGGGCCACTCAGCGTATAACCATAGGGTGCCGCTCTACACATACGAGATCACCTCGTTTCCATTAATGTAGTTAGGTTTTTGTATATTATTAACGTAAGTTCGAGAAAGAGCTTAAGGTTCGTGGGAGAAATAGTTCAAAACTCGTGCACTTTAGTTCCACATACGTACCTTAGCTGAGTATCCGTCCGTGGCCGAAAAGATACCCGATAGCAGAAACAAGCGACGCACACTAAACGATATCTAAGGTCTGTACGAACATCTTAGGCAGGTTCTGGCCGTTGCCGTTTCGAACAAAGGGGAAATAGGAGAGTGCTTTTCGGCTAGGCAGCAGTTGAGCTATTTCCTTTTTTTTTTATTTCCATTTAGCAGTATCCTCTGCTGTGATTTATTGTTTTCAATCTCTTTTCCAAATAGATGACCGTGTAAATTCTAAACGTTTTTTTCCATCTGAAAACCATGCAGCCATCAGCCGAATAAATAGTTAAGCTTTGCATTATTTCAACTCTCGATTAATACTAGCCATTGTGAACTCACTGCCTCTATTATAATATATTATTTAATACTGTGTAAAGTGGCGACACAACATTAACAAAGCAGTTCTTACTAAATTGCTTTTCTTGGATTCACTTGGTCTTTGTCTCAAACCTAAGCGTAGTGCATTACAAGTAGATTCTCATAGCGTTTCCAGTATTTAGCTTTTCCCTTGTGGTACCCAGCTGTGCAGCGGAGCAGTCTCCTCAGCTCTATGTGTATAAAATCCAAATTTAGAAAACTGTGGCAGCGTAACCACAAATCTTATAACAACATACAACAACGTAGCAAACACAGCCTTACTTTACTCAGAAACTCTTAACTAACTTGCATAGAATTTCTGTTTCTTACTGTTGTGTCTCAACCACGGCTCAGCAGCCATAATTTTATCGTTAGAGTGACTTTCACTTCACAAGAAAATAAAAAGATAGTTGTCAGCCAGCGCCGGATACTCAAATGGTTTGTAGACGAAGAACGACGGGTTTCTGAGTAGTAAAATATTGAGAACTAAGTTTAACCAACACTATACTGTCAAAAATATACAGAAGTAAACTATTAAATCCACGATTAAAAGTATACCGTTGATAAGCAGACGTAACATCTTTCATGAAATTAATCTTCTTGCTTCAGGAGGGGTAACAGTTGTAATTTAAAATACCACAAAGGGAAATACATAGTATTTTCTGTACTAGCCAGCTTATAAACAGTTTTTAAGTATCAGACTGTCTGATTCTGTTTCGCTGTGTGGAATCAAACGGATTGATACTCATAAATATTGCCAAGCCACTCACTTGAAAAATTAAACTTCAATAGATTATGTAAATTGAACGGAAAGTAAATATGGTTCTTACCAAAAAGAAAAACTTGGGCAGGAGTTTGAATAATAGTGTTGACAAAGGTAATATTTATTACAGGTCTGAGGTTTATAAGACACTGTATCCTGACTGCCATGCTTGTAATGTGGGAAAAATTGGAAGGCGACTTGAGGTTAGAGTTAACGTACATATCGCTTTGGATAGAAATAATGTGGCTGAAAATATAACTTTACCGTCCACCTCCTCGAAAGTGAATTTCGCATTTCAGCCATGTCCTTACAACTGAAGATGCTCTTTTCATGTGAAAAGGCCAAATTTATGGATCTGGTGAAAAAGCTGGAAAATTTCTGCCATCGGCAGTCATTTTGCAGTACGCAACAAGGAGCTCCCATTTTTTGGAAACTTTTTAAAAAACTTTCCGGGCAGCATAGGGCAATATGTGCAATCACCCAGTATTGGCCTGTTATAATGGTACCCCTCCAGGCACACATAAGATGTTCAGCATTAAGTAACAAGGTTTCTTCTACAACAACAGACTGCGTAATCCATCGCTTAATAAACTGGGTGCGAATGCGTTGTAAAGGGCAAATGTGACTTGTTTCTTATACCCTACCTATGCTAGTACCTAACTTCTTAAAGCTTCTGGTGTATTGAAGCTGGCGTTAACATGGAGCCGTTTACACTTTAATAAATAGTTTTTGGTGAAGTTTTATTTCTGTAAGTAAGAATAATTGTACAATTTTATTATTTACTTACGCTTTTAAGCAGCAGTATGTACACATGGTTTTTATTTAAGCTCTCTTCTTGTAAGTAAGAGTAACTGTATTTCTTTATTATTTATTTACGTTCGAAAACAGCAATATGTACAAATTACCATTAGTTCACGTAAAAGCCACCAGGCAACTCTATCGGCAAAAAGTAGCGATGCCTTTTGAATAATGCATATTCAAATTTTTTAGCGTAGTTTTTATATACTCTATTTGATTTTTCAAAGTAGCTCTGAGGATGGTATTAGAAAGACGAATTGGAGTTAATAGGAAAACTTGCTTGACCTTTATAGATTTACAAAAAGCATCTGACATGGTTATTTGGAAATTGTTATTCCGAACAATGAAGGAAATAAATCTTGATTAGAGGGACAGAAGATTAATGTGGAACCTGTATAAAAGGCAGGAAGCAGAGATAGAAGTGAATGGTGCGAAGAAGAAAGCAAGGATGCCCATTATCATCATATTTGTTCAACTTATTTATTGAAAAAACAACTGAAAAATTGAAAAGAAGAACCAAAGGAATTAAAATTAACGGGGAACGAATACGCTGTATCCGTTTTGCAGATGATATACTAGTACTTGCTGACTCAATAAAGGAAATGGAGTTTATGTTGCTTAAATTTGCCAAAATCGTATGAGAATTTAATATAAAAATAAATAAGAAGAAAACAAAAACTATGGTAGTAGGGAAGACAAAATAAAATGGTAAAGTTAATATTAAACTAGAAGATGATGTTCTAGAGCAGGTTGAGAACTTCTGTTATTTGGGGAGCACAAACACTGACGACAATAAATATATCACGGATATAAAGAGAAGAATAGCCTTGGCCAAGCAAGATTTCCAAAATAAAAGGAATTTACTAACAGACAATCATATAAGCCTAGAAAGTAGGAAAAAGTTTGCCAAACCTTTTGTCTGGAGTGTCATAACATACGGATGTGAAGCGCGGACCCTGGGAAAGGCAGAGAAAAAGAATGGAAGCAGTGGAAATGTGGATATGCAGAAGAATGACGAAAACAACTCTTATTACGCACGCGTCAGATAACATTTTTGCTATGAATTAATTTTATACTTTGCTATTGTAAGTTAATTACAGTATCCAGCATGACTACGTTTTACATTCTACTACAGAGCCTTATAAACTGACCAACAAATCTCGTATGAACATCTGTAGGAAAGATTCTGTAATTACAGAAAATGTAATGGTCACATGCATTATGAGTTACTGTATACCTAATATAGGCTGGAAGCCTTCGAAGTATGCCCTATTTTTTAGATACAGTTGATCGTTCAGTAAATTGCCTCTATCTGTAATTACGTGTGCATAAACTTGTAGTTCCTCGAGGGTGTCGAGTCTATATCCCTTAACTTCATGATGTAGTAGCTCTATGTCACGTAAAGGTTTAGGTGTATGAGCCATTTGCACCAGATGTTCCGCAAAGGCTGACCCCCGTGTTCCTACGCCCTTTATTGGAAGATGTTCTTTAAACCTTACTGCTATAGCTCTGCCTGTTTGACCTATGTAATAACATGGGCAATTATCACACATAATCTTATATACACTTGATTTCGCTGACTTATCACAGTCTTTCTCAAGGATATGAACCAAATTCCGCTTTAAACTATTACTCGTCGAGAAGGAAATTTTAAAACATGAATTTTTTAACAGGCGCCCTATCTTGTAGGAGACATTACCTATATAAGGAACCAACAACCATTTCTTGGTCTGATCTTGGGTTTGAATATTTGTGTTTACTAAAGACGCTGTCCGTTTCCGCGTTTTCTTATGATATAATTGCCTCACTATCTTTTGATCATAGCCATTATTCTGTGCCATATTCTCAAGAATTTGTAATTCTTTTTCGCGGTTGGCATCTGACAACGGGATAGAAATCGCCCGATGGATTCTAGAATAGAAAAAACGCCATTTTGTGCGCTTTGGGGTGGGTTGAATCGGCCGTAATAAGTTGCCTTCCGGAATATGTTGAGCTCTATTTTAGCATCTTTAATAGTCAACTTTAAATCAAGATAATTTAGTGATCTATCAGCTGATTCCAGTTCTTGTGTGAATTTTATTTTTTCATGTAGACTGTTAACGTTGCAAAAATTTGCTTTATTCCTTCTGGAGAGTTTGCTACAGCTTGTTTAATAGAAGTGACAAAACCTTATGGTTATGCATCAAGTTTTATAAAGTTGACTTAGGACATGGCTTGTTTTAGGCAAACATTTAAATAATATTTTATATAAGTACTGCACGTTGCATCCTGTAGGATGACCATATCTAATATAATTTACTAGAACATTATAATATTAACTTTTTGCAGGTTCTGAAGAAGGCGTTATTACTAACGTTGAAACCTAGGTAAACGATAAAGTTAACCTGCAACTGTAGGCTGTATATTCTTATACAATAAACATATTACTAGCGATTCGTTTCTGTACATTTCCCAATTTTAACTTGCGCCGCCTTGCTAGTGTCAGATTTAGCGATCTCAGATCTCGTAGCAAGAAACACTTGCTCGTAACGGGATGGAAGTAAAGTCCACCTCTGAAGCACCAGTACTGCGCACTAGACCCGTCTGTGTCATAGAACGCTTGTTGCTCTGCTTTCCATGCCTCAGCTACGCACTGGACACCTCCATCAGCCGCGCCGCGTATCTCTCAGAACGCAGCGTGGCCGCTCTCCCGCCGGATCGCCGATTTGTCTTGAGGCGTGCTAAACGGCCGGGAAAATTCTGCCTCTGATCCCCGACCCCCGCTTCCTATAGGTTCCGCGCTCCTCCGCCCCACCCAGCTTCCAGCAGCGACAAACAGCGCGGGCCATCGTTCTATAGAATATTTTATTCCATTCCCTCCCATATTTCGCTTCCTCTTTTCTTAGGGAGACAGGCGGTAGTTGTTGGCACCCCTCCCGCACCCACTTCATCTTTTCCCGCTACCGAACCTTGTTATGCATTTGGCCAACTTCGCCGCCTGCTACGACTCTTGTTAAGCGATTTCGCGGCCCGTTTGCGCCGATATTTCTGGGCGCGGAAACAGCAAGTGTTCCGCCGAGTTTCGCAACCTCCCTGGGGCGCGCACACCACTTCTGGGAAGAGCCCGCTGCTGCCGCCCTGCTCCTTATTCCCTCAGGAGTTTTCTTCCAGAAAGTGTGCAGCGGGCATCTTCTACAACGTGTAAACAGTGAACTTCCGCCTTCGGTGGATCGCTCGAAAGTGGCCTGATACAACGATGTTTCCTTGGAGTTCCATGTGTGAGGCGCTCACTATAGCAATTCAAAGAACCGCAATAAGTCGAGAACAAGTGAAAGTTGCGTTGACTCTCTATTGCTTTGTTTGTTTCTAAAGATTTGAAAGGAATTAGTAGATAGTACTTTTCAATGATTCCTAGTAACTAAACTTCGTACTCAGCCATTGCGGTCTATAGCTATACTAAAGAATTATACAAAAAGTGCTCAAACTAATGTCTCAGTTGCTCATAGCTTTTACAGTGTTTATAAACCTGCACATTATTTTCTCTAATCACAGAAAGGCAAGGAATGGGTCTCCTTTCCGTGTGACTCTTACAGTGTACATAAATCCTGTATATTATTTTCTCTAACCAGAGAAACGGAGAAACTCTCCGTTGTGTGCAGTCTCGAAAGCATCACACACGATCCTTTTTAAGGCAGAGGCGTGAATTACACAACGAACTGATATGCTTAATAATAATTGTTAATTATGGGAATGTGACTAAACAGAAAAGATCGTACGCCAGAAAATACACTGGGAAGAATTTGATTCGATAATAGAAAAACAGGGTGAGTCACCTAACATTACCACTTGAAACACCTCTCAAACCATAACGAACACTGAATAACCAATTCCGCAGACCGAAAGTGAGGAGAGAGGCTGGTATAATTGGTTAATAAAAACCATTCATAAACGCACGGAAGTATGATTTTCAACACATAGTTATGATTTTTGTAATGGAAATCTGTTATTATTTTTAGCACTACTGAAAACAGAAAAAATACGTAATCAATGCCATTTCTTACATTGTAAAATGTTAATTACATTCAGAGTAACTTGTAACGTAAAGTTGACGCTTGAGTAACTCTTCAGTAGTTCAGTCGTGAGTATCGGAGAGAACCAAATTAATTAGAGATACAAAAAGAACAGTGATGTAAAGTAGGTACAGAACAGACGTGAAAAGCACGTTACGTCCACATGCTAACAAGTTTATCCGTCTTTTCCTCAGAAGAATACAGCACGGCACTTATTTGTTAGAATAAAATGTGCTTTAACATGAGAATGTAGTTAAACTTACAAATTTGTTACTGTTTTCAGTTACAGAACGTAAAAGAGTGTGTCCTGACATATCAGGACAATAAGTGTTCAAAGTGGTGCCTATCATTTGCTGCATACATTTCCCATCAACCGCGTTACGAATGTCTTACACGACGCAGTACATCTGGTGTAATAATGTTGCCACAGGCTGCCTCAGTACGATGTTTCATATCCTCTGGGGTTGTAGGCACATAACGGTACACGTTCTCCTTCAACGTACCCCCCCCCCCCCCCCCAGAAACAAGTCTAAATGTGTACGAACAGGAGAACGGGCTGCTCAGTTTATGCGTCCGACACGTCCTATGAAACGCCCGTCGAACATGCTGCCAAGGTTCATTGCAGAATGTGTAGGAGCACCATCATTTTGATACAACATATGTCTATGCGTTTGCAGCGGGACTTTTTCTAGCAATGTTGGCAGATCATTTTGTAGAAACTCGATGTATTTTACAGCTGTTTGGGTGCCTTCAGTGAAGTGAGGATCAATGATATGGTCGCCAATTACTCCGCACCATACATTTACATTCCACGGTCGCTGTCGCTCTACATATCGAAGTCAGCGAGGATTGTCCACGGACCAGTAATGATGTTTCGTAAATTCACTGAACCGTAGTTTGTGAAACCTGCTTCATAAGTAAACAGGTAGAACTGCAACGCATTCTTTGTTAATGCCCATTGACAGAAATTCACTCGATTATTGAAGTCATCTCCACGTAATTGCAGATACAGCGACACATGATACGGGTGAAATTTGTGCCGATGAAGTATGCGCATTACACTACTTTGACTCATTGCACTGCCTCTAGCGATGTCACGTGAAGTCATGTGTGGGATCACGGCAACAGAAGCTAACACACAAACTGCACCTGCTTCTCTGTGATGGATTTGTTACGTACCCGTTTGCGTTTTTCGACCATACCTGTTGCATACAATTGTTTGCAGGTGTTTTCAAATGTGAATCATAGTGCTCAGAGCCATTTGAACCATTTTGAACAAGTAAAATGGTTCAAATGGCTCTGAGCACTATGGGACTTAACTTCTGTGGTCATCAGTCCCCTAGAACTTAGAACTACTTAAACCTAACTAACCTAAGGACATCACACACATCCATGCCCGAGGCAGGATTCGAACCTGCGACCGTAGCGGTTGCGCGGTTCCATACTGAAGCGCCTAGAATCGCTTGGCCACACCGGCCGGCTTGAACAAGAAATTCCAGTGTTGTTAGTTGATACTCAGTATAACTTGCTCACACTGCCGCTTCAAACAGTCAAACATTTTAACACTAGTTGTCATATTACAGTTGTTATTTCATAGAAAAGTATGACGTAGTAGATGATGTGTGTGTAAAACTCTGCTGTGATGTAAGAGAAGGCCTGATAGTCCTAATCAGGTCAGATTAAATAAACAACTGATTTAATGTGACTTGGGGATTAATTTACGTTGTCCTCCGCTGCTAAGTGGATTCTCAGACAGATTGCCTCACAGACTAATATATCGCTGCAAGAACCACTACGAGGGTAAGATAAGGAATTTATTTTTGGGTTATCCATGTACTGTTCGGCTATTTTTGAGGAAGAAAAGATATACAGCCTGAGGTATTATGTAATAATGAGAACAGTCATACAAAATTTGTTGCTAACTTACAAAAAACTATGTGAGACGAGACGATGACACCTATAACACTCATTGAGGTTCGGGCAAGGTTAGGCGAACGAAAGGCCTCACATGTAAGTATAGCTGTGAAACTACAATTAGTACGTAGTGACAGCTTCCTGTCTATAAGGTGATCCAGAACTCCATCAACACACTTCCAAAAGCTGTTCAAGGATACCTGCTGTGTCTTTTGGTTCGAGAGAACCATGGCCACCAGCGGCTCGTTACACAGATAATATAATTATGATTTCAGTTTGTTGTCATAATCTCCCTGGTTTCAGTGAAAATACATTTACAACAGTGTAAAAACCTGTAATATGCAACAACCAAAACGTATAGCAGGCAACACAGAGTAAAGCAACGACCATCAGACAAAACAAGTGGACTTTTGTCACAGTGTGTCCATAGTGTTCTGTCAGTGTACAGTGCAGTATGTAACAAACGCTGAAGCGATGCACCATCGACCACCTTACGCATCCCAGATTTCTGCGAGTTTGCCATACCATTCCTAAGCTTCAATAATCCTAACAGTCAGGTCCGTGGAAGTACTGGCCAGAGCATCCCAAGCTAGGCTTTTCGCAGCCTGCAGAAGAGGAAGTCCACTGGTATCGTGTCATGTGACCAAGCTGGTCACGGAAGAGGACCACCGCGACCTATCAACGTCGTGCAAACTGCTCTTCAGTGTCGTTCCTAATATCGAGTGCAAAGTGACCGGCGCTCCATTGTTTTTAAATCAAATAAGGTGACGAATTTGCAGCGGCACATTTTTTAATAACTGTGGCAGAACATGTTGATGGAACGTATTGTGCATGACTCCGTTCAGTGTATCAGGAAGTAAGGCCCAGGCACAAGATCGTTGACAGTACCACGTCTTACGTTCACAGCATACATCTGTTGATGGCATCGACACATCAATGCCAGTGGATTTTCGTCGTCCCATACATGGCTATTCCTACCTTTGAACGTATCTTCTATTGTAAATGACCTCGGCTGTCTATAACACGAAAATAAATTAGGATTTTCTGTACATTGTTGTGGGAACCAATTTTCAAATGCCGCTTGAAATGGGAAGTCCGCTCGGTGCAACGATTGCGCCTTCTGTCAACCATAAAGGTGAAAGCGATGTACGTGTAAGACTCTAGGAGATGGTGCACCGCGCTTACTACTAGAGGCTGGTTTGTCACCAGTAGCGTGTAACACATTCCCTTCCACATCGAATGTTCTAGCATACTCATACAGCAAGCATCTAGTATCTTCCATTCTGGTAGACACCTAGGTACTGATGGAAAAGTAACGTGATATCGCTATCATCAGGACGGGACCAGCCCAGAATAGCGTCGTCGTGTCGGTCTTCCATTGCATTCAGTGAACCCATGCATCCATAGTGCTGCTGTGAATCACTGTCAACGCACAACTAAACAGAATCGAGCTATGCTGAATGCAAACTTGAGGGGAACGAGGTAAGTAGGGTGTTACTGTTATTAACAATAGGTGTCGTGAGTGAATTAAAACAATGCCCACAATGCGTATTGTCGACATTGCACTGTTTCCCTCTGTTTTCAGTGCAATACAGACACGAAGGTAACTGGGACAAGAAACCAGAAACTACCCGCCCGGGAGCGTGGGTCCTTCACATCAAAACACTTAAAAGGTATCCCTGACCATCATCTGGAAACTTGTCGGTGGGGCTCTGCTTCACTCCGCAGATACAAATACTACTAAACGTATATGAATAAATGTAGATTTTAACACCATAATTAAATTTCACTTCTTTTCGTTAGCTAATGTAAGACTGGGATAAACGAGTAACCAAGCAACTTCCAATAATTAATTGCTGTAATTTTTAGCAGTTTATGGATGTCGGAGGGTGACAGTGAATTTTAAATTTGGTGGTGCGGTACGAGTGATTCAACAATTTGTACTTCATACCCCTTAGTTTCCCCATTCCAAAACATCCTTTCCGAGAGTGCGTTCTCATGAAGAAAATTCATTTTTTTTCTCTCACAACTAACGATCAACCTTCCCTTTTCTCATTGAGTTACTCCACAAGAATTCAATTATTCAGTTTTCTATATCTTTGCAATGCTAAATTAAGAATAATCGTGTCGTATCCTAGGAAGAAAGTCATCAGAATCTTTTGACAGGTAAAATCGACATGCAGTTTATTGGAACGAGGATACTAGATCACACTTATCGCTTTGATTTCTGTGTCGTTTCTCGTACACAGTGGTTGACCCATGTCTTACCCACAGCGTCATCGGCTCACAAAATCTGTTGCTTTCTTTTTAAAACTGCCGTAACACTGCTGCGAAGTTCATTTTCCGGTTTGCTTCTTTACCGTATTCAACAAATGTTGCACTCACATTACGTAGCTTCTGCATATACTCCGAGAGGAAAAAAATGAAAGAAAGATGCGTCACGAAGAAATTATCCGAGTGAGACGGCAATCGGTAGTGGGTGTGATGTACATGTACAGACAACGAAACCATTACAATTTGACAAAAATTGGATGATTTACTCAAAAGAAAGAGCTTCACAAATTGATCAACTAAGTAAAGCTTTGATCCAACTCTGGCGCTTCTTTTAAGCTGTGATTCGGCTTGTCGTTTTCGACCTAGTTGTTAGATGTCCTCCTGAAGGACATCATCGCACGTTCTGCCCAATTAGAGCGTTAGATCGTCAAAATCCCGAGACTGCTAGAGGGCCCTGTCCATGATGCTCCTAACATTCTCGTGACAGGTCCGGGGAAGTGGCTGGCCAAGTTAAGGTTTTCCAAGGAACAAGACAAGCAGCAGAAACTCGCAGTGTGCGGGCGAGCGTTATCCTGTCTGGAATTTAAGCTCAGGATAGCTTGCCATAAAGGGCAACAAGACGGGGCGCAGAATATCATCGACGTACCGCTGTGTCGTAAGGGTGTCGCGGATGACAATCCTAGAGGTCCTGCTATGAAATGAAATGGCACCCCAGACCATGACTGCTGGCTGCCGGGTTGTGTTGTGAGCGTCAGTCATGTTGGAATATCACCGCCATCCGGGTCGTCTCCAGACAAGTCTTCTGGTCATCGGAACTCATCAGTAAAGATAATTCTGCTCCAGTCAGTGAGACTCCAGGTCGAAGACATGGCCCAGTGGTGCCTGATTCTATTGTGTCGTGTTTCCATACTGAGAATTATATTTGGTTACATCATTGTTATAATATGACTTAATACTTTAAATTGCATAACCTTCCTGTGGAACTGGAGAAAATGTCTGCTGGAAAAAGTCCACAGTTAATAGTAAGGTAAGATATTTCGCTCTCCGTATTTTAATTACATGAAGACGAATAATGTATTATTTTACAGCATGAATAAAGCTATGTGATTTCTGCTTGTTTATCTGAATAAGTTTAATGTGTCTTTGACAGCTGATCTGGAGAAAGTAGCAGGATTTTTTTTTCATAATATCCAACACAAAAAATTGACACCGAAATACTCTTGTAAATTCCCGTGCTGTGCACCCGGATACTACACTCATTTCTACAGGTTTTCCAAACGATTTCAAGATTTGCTTCTGAACTGAAAATGTGCTTGTGAGGAATCACCTGATGTGAGCTGTACTAGCATTTCAGTTTATGGGCACTATTTTTGCGTAAAAGACTTCATGAATAAAACTAGGCGTAGGCTAAACATGTGACAAGTGACCCGCATGCAGCTCCTACTGCCAGAAATGCATCAGGTGAAACTGATGTTAGTGAATTACTAAGCCCTAGCGGTGCTGTGGCAAGTTTTCATTATACGCCTGTTAATATCAAAAGTGAAACTGGTGTTAGAGAATTACCAAGAACTAGTTGTTTAATTCCTTTAGTGATACAGTTCTTAAATTTTTTGTTGCCTCTCAAAATGAATCTATAGATGGTGAGTATGCACTCTTATTTGAAACGTCTTTTAGTGATGAAACTGCTGTTTTCGGTACAGCCAGATGTATACAGTTTGAGATAAATGCGGACATCAGGAAAAATTGGAGGATAAAATGTTCTTCCTGTTTAGATTTCTGAGGGAATAACATTTAGACCGTTCAGACATAAATATTACCATTTGCTTAAGAAAAATGTAGTTTCTTTTTTTTTTTCTTCATTGTACTGTTTTACCTCATCTCCTATTTGTGATACTTTTCCCTTAATCTTGGTGTCGTGTCTGCTTTTATGCTGAAGCACTTACACTTCTTCTAAGATGTAGGAACATTTTAAACGAAATCAGTAGTTAATAGCGCACGTTTCCTGGCATATACTCGTCACAAACTTTAGATGACAAGTAGGCCATGATCCAGTTCTACTCATGACATTATAAGCATGGTACCATTTTTTTGGTACTAGAGCAGTAATTCTAATCATTGAAACGAAAGTTATTTGAAGGGTAATTCCAGAGTATTAATGTTCTGAGTTCTTTCTTAGTAACTACTGTGATGAACATCAACTGGGAAAAATCGTGCACCAGTAGGTTGTCACGCGTAAAATGAACAGGTATTTATACCAGTTACTGTTCGGAAAGCTATAGTAAAGGTCAGTTATTTCAAAAATGTTTGCAATTGGTGAGAAATGCGCCAAGATAGTTTAACATATTGTTAACGATAGGTAAGTGGGAAAGACAATGAGTCAAGAAAAGAACTTAGAAGTTTGCCTGTAGCTAGACCTATAGCTCGCGAGTAATATGTATTAATTCATCTCCATGTGTGCATCAAGGAAAATGCAATACTTTGCTATCTGTAGCTTGAACATCCACTAAGGAAGGAATATTGGTGTTTTTTGTCCCATCGATTGACCATTGTAGAGGAATACAGAGATAACATATGGAAATCCATGTCTTCTTTTAGTATATTACTGTGTTGTTCGAAGTAACTTGCCTCTACCGATGACAATATACAGCTCCATTCTGTTTCGTGAGTTATTTCTGTAGGTTACGTAATCAGTACGGGTTACATAATCAATTCGGTAATGAACAAACAAATACCGACTGTATTCTGATAAAGGCGAGTTGGCAACTGCTGCATTGCAGTATGTCGCAGCTATTTTTAAATTGATTTATTCTGATGCTAACCAAAAACGTTACTTTAAAAGTTCAAAAAATTGGTATTAGTAAAAGTAAAAGCACAAAAAAGCTAATTGAAAACGGTGCAGGGTATGCGACGCGCAATGTTTATGCTTTCTTTAGTTCATCTCCGTACCACTTGGGGCTCTGCTGTTCCTTCGTGTTTCCACTTTCGATTACTGGATTTGCGTTTCTCATTTATTGTTGTTATGTGGACAATTCGGCGTATTTTATCTGTCTGTCTAATACGAGAGGGGGAGATACTGTGAAACCTTATCTGCACAATAATCACGACTATACTGCTGTTTATAGACAGGGTTTTGACTTTCAGGTTTAGATTTAGAATTGTTACTGGAGGGACAGGCATGTTAGGAAAAGTGTGGTGATTTGTTTTCTAGGAAACAATGCAGTAATGCAGTAATACGTGTTTCTATCTTTTACAGGTACCGTAAGTCCATTTTTCTAGAAACTTTTCAGATACATTTTATTGACTAAGATGTATCTCTGACAGAATAAAGTATTGCGTAATAGTTTAATAAGAAAACCATGCAACAACTATGAAAGCTCACCTTGCAATATTCATTGGTTAATTTGAGTTTCTTAGGTTCTTTAGCTCGAAGTAAATTTAATAAGTCAAAACGAGTAACTTCATTTCTATTTGAAATGCTCCATTAACTTGATTCCAAATGTCTTGCTAGTTTCAGTCGTGTCTAAAGGTAATATGACATTCCTTCAAGGAAAATTTCAGTATAGATTTCAAGTTTAATTAGAAGAACTTTTCTCTAAGTTCCGCCCTTCAGGACGGGCGGCCGCACTTCGCTTATTCAGTTTCAGCTGAGTTTGCGCAGGTTCCTGGCCCAGTTGTAAACGTTGGCACAGTTTCCAGAATGAGATTTTCACTCTGCAGCGGAGTGTGCGCTGATATGAAACTTCCTGGCAGATTAAAACTGTGTGCCCGACCGAGACTCGCAGGAGAGCTTCTGTAAAGTTTGGAAGGTAGGAGACGAGGTACTGGCAGAAGTAAAGCTGTGAGTACCGGCCGTGAGTCGTGCTTCGGTAGCTCAGTTGGTAGAGCACTTGCCTGCGCAAGGCAAGGTCGCGAGTTCGAGTCTCGGTCGGGCACACTGTTTTAATCTGCCAGGAAGTTTCGATGGCACAGTTATTTGGCGAAAAATACTGAGTTATTTAATCAATAACTAAGACAAGAAATGAGGAGCATAAAAAAGTGGGTATTCCGTTGTAGAATGAGGCCACACCCCAGGAAAATCTTCTGAAATATTCGGTATAGTAAGAACAGGGTACGCAGTAGTGGAACAAGTTTTAGATGTTTTTAAAAATTCAGTGTCAGTAGAAGTAATTCTCACAAGTGTGGAAGTGTGAATTTTATTAGTCTTTTCGAGCGCTGACCTCAAGCTGCGTTAACTGCTTTAGGTCGCAGTAAAGTCATGCGCATTAGCAGACGCGACTAGCCATTCGCGAAGTAGCTGATAAAAATTGACAGTATTTAGAGAGATATAAACCAGGGTCGTTACAAGAACATTACGGGGTAAAATGGTATGGTAGTTCTGTGACCAATCACAGAGCTGGTTGGGAACGTATAGCCATTTCATCGATTGAAAGTCCTGGAGCAAGCTTCTTACGTCCCATCCCCAACACTGAACGAATTGCGTTTGTGATAAAACGGCCAAAATAAAAATAAAAAATAATAATAAAATAAAAATAAAAGTTTACGACCGTGCGGTATTTCTGTTCGTCCATGTGATACACCCAAAACACATTTACGTTCGAAAGTTATTAAACAAATCTTTTTCTCAAAGAAAGTTGAATATTGACTTGCACTGTTATGCAACATGTACCAACCTAACTGCCTTAGTATGGTGATACGGACTGTGCCTGACTCTTCGTTTTCGGAGGCACACTCATACACATGTTACTGTTAGCTAGTCCAAAGCTTTACTTGTCAGACTCAACATTCATTTCATCAATGTGCTGCCGTTATTTTCTTCACCAAAAGCCTCCTCCCCCCCCCCCCCTCCCCCAACCCCCAAAACCCAAAGGAACACGATTTTCCCTTTTGTTCGGGACTAAAACATTTACCATTGATATGACCACATAAATTAAATTCCACCCCTGTAGCATATACAACAGGAAGTAGTAGTAGGTAAATAACGTTTGATTTGCAACAGTACTTACTCTCGAACTGAGCGCCTTTAAAAGCTGCCGCATTTCTTTACGATTTCCGGCACGTTCCATTTCCAGCCGCTGATACGTTGATTTGTGACCTGAGGCACGCAGCCTTCAAGAACAGTAAAAGTCCTTTCAGTTTATTTATTGGAGGCCGTAATACATACATTTTCTAGTACGTAAAACGTCACAGCCTTATCCCCTTCGTCGATCACCACACTATAAACATCTGCTAGCAAGGAGGTCTTTGTATCAATGCTCGCTTCCGTACCATGTTACGACTGTATGAATACGTAAATAAACATGGTCTATCTTTTCACAAGCCTGTTGTATCCGCATACGACCAGGGAAGTAGTTGGAACGTAATAATCAGAAAAGACAGCAGTAAACTTCTATAGATACTGTATTTTGATAACAATTTCTTGGCCCATCTTTGGCATTTATAGATTAGAAATACGTGGGATTGACACGTTTCTGAACGGCTAGAACTGTTTTCGTCTAATACATATTAATCTCAACAACTGGAAGGACTTAACAAAGCATTTTTGAAAATAGGCCTGAAACCTATTAACGTATGAGTAAAATGCTGTATAATGAACGCTTTGAAAAGGGACAGTGTGCATTAACAATAAAGCTACAGAAAAAATTATTTAGGTTTCTATTTAGCACAGTTAAAGACAATGACTGGACGAATAGTGAAACAAACACCAGAGTAAAGCGTCCTGGTGTACACTGGTAACGTACTTTCAAATTTAACTTACAATTGTATAAAATGGAAAACATAATAAAGAGCTGAGGGTTACTCAGCGAGGAACTGAGAGATGTATGTTACGAAGTACTTGACGAGAGACGAAAACAAAGAAATAGTTCACTTAAAATACTGGAGTAGAAGACGTAAGCACAACGGTACTGAAAATGGTTTGGAGGTGATAGGGGTAACGTAGCCAAGCTAATTTAAGGAACAGGAACCAAGGACCTTCTTTGATGGGTTCTAAGCAGACGTAGACGACGACTTAATGAGTGGTGCGGAGGTGACATTATTGAACATGCAGAGGCAACATGAATGCATATACCTGCAAAATTTAATTCATAAAAAAGTCTAGAGCAGGCGTTTATCCAACAGTGGAGGTCAAATGGCTGCTGCTACTTATGGTGTTGATGACGATGATATTATATTAGAGGAACAGAATGCATAATTTCCTTTATATACCAAAAATCACAAATCTAATGCATGTGAGGGGAAATAGGTGGAACAAACACGAAAAACGTTAGATGTACTTTGCAGTGGACATATAAAGGCCTGGAACCAATGAAAATACGCAGAGCATCTGAGAGATTATAATCATTAGTCAATATCTATCCGAAAATACCTGATTACAATAAAAATAAGCAATAAAAACACTTTCTAAACTTATAAAATACACAAAACCAAAGCAAAGAAGAATATCCTCGCAAATGACCAACTACGTATGACAAATAAGTCACTGTTAACGTTAACAGAGAAAATGGAACAACGTCCCAACAAATAATACCTCAACCCTCCATTTAACCACTTCCTCATTCAGCATTAGGCAACCCACTTCGTCAAGTCTCACGATCTCACTTTCCCAGCGTCTTCTTCTCCTCAGGTATTAGACGGAATTGGCTGTTACGGTACCCTCCGATGCTGGAGTCTGCTTCCATCTCTTCTTCCTTGGGACTTTTATTTTATAGCCTTTAAGAAGAGTCTCTCACTCTCCATTCTTTCTAGGTGTTCGTTCCATTTTCTAGTATACTCTACAATTTTATCATTTACCATACACCTTTTTAGTTCTTCTCCGAGACAGTCACTCCTTAGTCGGTCCTCTATTGTGCAACTTTTAACTCGTCTCAAGAATTTCATTTATTCTGCCTGAATACGGATCTCTTGCCCTTTTCTAACCACCCAGGTCTCGCTTTCATACAACAGTGTGGGAACTGCAGCTGTTTTGTAGAATTTAATTTTAGTATGTTCCCTAGTTTTGTTTTTAAGGTTTCTCTTAATAGTTTCACGTACCCACCTAAATTCACTAAGCTTGATTGCTATATCGTGGTATAGCACTTCACATCCTAGGTAACTGAAGCGCTTTACTTGCTCTAAAATCTTTTGAAGCACCACTATTTTTGTCCTAATGTGTTCTTTCCTCGCGAATTCCATCGTCTTAGGTTTTCCATTGGTATCTCCACGTCAACTTTTATACTTATTCCTTTCTGAAGGTCCTCTTCTGTATCTACTAGTATCGCTGCATCGTCAGCATATAGTAAGATTTTTAAAAGAGTCGTCCTGTTTAGGTACATACCTTTAGAAATTCTGTTTTTCATACATGCATTATTTCATGTATGTAAATGTTAAGCAAAGTTGGGCAGTTTGTCGTACTCCTTTGTTAGTTGGTATCTCATTAGTCATTTTCCCATCGATATTTAGAGTGATAGTCGCGTTATGAGACACACCTTTTATCGCATTAATTTGATGTTTTGGATATCCGCGATTCGTCATTATCTTCCAAAGTTTCTGTCTATTGACGCAGTCAAAAGCTTTTTTTTTTAAAGCGCTAAAAGAGGAAGGATATGAACACATTTTACAGCACACAGTTGTGTAGCATTTGGAGACAGTGATTGTTTGTAACAGCATAACACAGCACTGTGTCATGCAGCAGCATCTGAGAGGCATTATTTGTGGACAATAATATTTGTAAACTGGGCTTTGCCCAGAGTCCCTAACTGAACCCAATGAGGCACATTTGAGACGAGTTAGGACGTCGGCTCACACTCCAACCCTAACTTCCAACATCACTACTTTCTCTGGTTTCAGGTATACGAGTGGACTGATACTCCTCGACATTCATACGCCTAGCCGGAAGTGCCCTCAGCAGAATTCAAGCCATTATAAAAGTGAATTGTGGATACGTCCCATATTAAATTCCACTAACAGGGCTCCAGATTCGTTTTAGTCATAAAGCATATTCAGTTGCTGGATAAAATCTCGTCTGCAGATATCGAAATCAAAAGTGCTTCAACCTCTTCATGTTAGAGTGGACCTAACAGCCTACATCCTCAATTATTGGCTAGATGTATTCCAACCTCTGTCTGCCTCTACCGTTTTTCCCTCTACAGCTTCCTCTAGTACCATGGAAGTTATCCCCTGATGTCTCAATATATTTGCTACCATCCTGTCCTTTCCTCGCCGATTCTCCGGAAAACTTCTTCATTCCTTACCTTATCAGTCCACAAAATTTTTCAGAATTCTCCAGTAGCAGCACATCTCATATGCTTCGATTGGCTTCTTTACCGGTTTTCCTTCCGTCCATATTTCACTATCATGCAATGGTGTGCTCCAAACGTACATACTCAGAAATTTCTTCCTCACATTAAGACATTTGGATGGTACTAGTAGACTTGTCTTCGCCGGGAATGACCTTTCTGGCAGTGCTAGTCCGTTTTTTATGTCCTCCTTGCTCCGTCCGTCATGGGCCGTTTTGCTGCCTACTTCCTGATCACCAATTATGATGTTAACTTTCTCGATGTTCTCATTTCTCCTACTTGTCATTACTTTCGTCTTTCTCGGATTTACTCCAAGTGCAAATTCCGTACTCATCAGACGGGGGGTGGTCAAGATTTCGGCTCGCGAGCAGTACCCAGGCCTGAGTGCCAAAGCTTTCAGCATCGGTTCACATTTCCCCGATGCGTGGGGTAGCCGCGCAGTCTGAAGCGCCTTGTCACGGTCCGCGCGGCTTCCCCAGTCGGAGGTTCGAGTCCTCCCTCGGGTATGGGAGTGTGTGTTATCTTAGCGTAAGTTATTTTAAGTTAGATTAAGTAGTGCGTAAACTTAGGGGCGGATGACCTCAGCAGTTTGGTCCCATAAGACCTTACCACAAATTTACAAAAGACATTTTCCCACCGCCACGCTGCGGTGTCAGCACAAGGACGGGAAAGACAGTAAAAGAGTGAATGCGCCGCATGTAAATGGCAATACAATCGTAGGTGCAAATGACTTATTTTATATTTCACATTTATCAATAACATGAATCACAAACAAAACTAATTGTCATTATTAATTAATTGTTTTCGGCGCTCTAAAGGCGTAAGTTTATCTGGTACAAACTGTTGGCATACGGATAGAGGCAGACAATTTCACAGAGTTTTAGACTCTAGTTGCCACTTGATCGGTCTTTACGTGGTTTCAAAATCGAAAAAAGACCTTTCACACAGATACATAGATCCTGGACAGTTTTAAAGTACATATTTTTGTAATTAAAACTGAAATTAACTTTCAGGTCAGTCAGTTACATCTGCACATTACCAGGGGCGCTTTCGACTGAAACGCCAAACGGTCTCTAAAAAAATCCGAAAACAGGTGTAAGATTAACAGTGTCGTCAAAATATTTATAGAAGTATTGTAGTAATTCTTGCAAGACCACAACGAGTTCTTCAAGCAAACGCTTTCTTTAACGCCAGTGAGCTTAAGTAACTGGTTCGTTTTTGCCAAAATGTGTCCCTTCTACAACGCGATTTTCTTTTTAAATGCATCCCTATCTAATCAGAAAGAAGTTACCTTGCAATATCTTACTGTGAGCAGTGTTTAGTCAAGTCCACCTAAAATGCGATGTCTGCAATCCATTCCTGATGTTCTAATTTTCGGTCCTGCACTTCTTTTCCCTTCAAAATTCAACGACAATGGGATTTGAATCGAAAATCGTTTCAGGCATGCCCCTCAGCTTAACCAACGCCCTCTGCAGTAATGCATTAAGTCTCTATAGTTGGGGGACTGATGACCTTAGCTGTTTAGTCCCCCTTAAACATCCCAACAACCACCATCTCTATAGTCTTTGTTCATTTCCACTGAGAACTGCTGCAACTGAAAATGGAATAATGGGTGCGACTTCATAAATTTTACTGTTCGTATCACCAGTTTCTTCAAGTGCTCCAAGTCTGTAAATATAGCACAAAGTGCTTCTCGCTGTCTGGAAAATGAATGCCGTGTGTCGACTGTTGTAATTTTTTGCTCCTTCGTTGTCATCTGAAAGCTTAAGTTCTTTCTTTATGGAACTGTAAAGTCATTTCGTAGTAAATAAAGAGTACCTGTCGCTTATGCGATTTGAAAACTCGCGTCTTGTCATTTACATTTATTTTAAAGGACTGTGACGATAATCGCTGCCGGCCGGAGTGGCCGAGCGGTTCTAGGCGCTACAGTCTGGAGCTGCGCTACAGTCTGGAGCTGCGCGACCGCTACGGTCGCAGGTTCGAATCCTGCCTCGGGCGTGTGTGTGTGTGTGATGTCCTTAGGTTAGTTAGGTTTAAGTAGTTCTATGTTCTAGGCGACTGATGACCTCAGAAGTTAAGTCCCATAGTGCTCAGAGCCATTTGAACCATTTTGATAGATCGCTAAACTGACTCTTTTTGTGCAGACAGCCATTGGACCTGTGAACGTTCTTCATAGCACGAACAAACAGCGAACGGTAAACAGCGCTGACACCACGCATCTGTCAAACTCAGAGAGTTGTGCCGACTGCCGGCCGGAGTGGCCGAGCGGTTCTAGGCGCTACAGTCTGGAGCTGCGCGACCGCTACGGTCGCAGGTTCGAATCCTGCCTCGGGCATGGATGTGTGTGATGTCCTTAGGTTAGTTAGGTTTAAGTAGTTCTAAGTTCTAGGGGACTGATGATCTCATGAGTTAAGTCCCATAGTGCTCAGAGCCATTTGAACCACTTTTTTGTGCCGACTGCAAAATGTCGCAGTGCTAAATGAAATGTCGCACTGTTCCGGTTACTTCCGAGAACGACCAAGCAAAGGCGAGTGATAGCTCGGGATTTGACCCGCACGCTATCCGCCCACGATGCATGCGTGAAGTTCATCACGCGTTGGCCGATACTGCATTGGAGCGTTCATTCCATTCACCATATCCTTAATTCTTTTTCACTTTCACTGAGGATAGCAATGCCATCACCGAGTTCTGTCACTGATATCGTTATCCTCGAATATTAATTCTACTCTTGAGCCTTTCTTTTACATTCGTTACTCTTTCTTCGATGTTCTGACTGAACAGTAAGTGCGAACGACTACATCTACATCCAAACTTATACTCCGCAAGCCACCCAACGGTGTGTGGCGGAGGGCACTTTAGGTGCCACTGTCATTACCTCCCTTTCCTGTTCCACTCGCGTATGGTTGGCGGGGAAGAACGACTGCCGGAAAGCCTCCGTGCGCGCTCGAATCTCTCTAATTTTACATTCGTGATCTCCTCGGGAGGTATAAGTAGGGAGAAGCAATATATTCGATACCTCATCCAGAAACGCACCCTCTCGAAACCTGGACAGCAAGCTACACCGCGATGCAGAGCGCCTCTCTTGAAGAGTCTGCAACTTGAGTTTGCTAAACATCTCCGTAACGCTATCACGCTTACCAAATGACCCTGTGACGAAACGCGCAGCTCTTCTTTGGATCTTCTCTATCCCCTCTGCCAACCCGACCTGGTACGGATCCCACACTGATGAGCAATACTCTAGGCCGAACAATAGTTATGTAAGCCATCTCCTTTGTTGATGGTCTACATTTTCTAAGGACTCTTGCAATGAATCTCGACCTGGTACCTGCCTTACCAACAATTAATTTTGTATGATCATTCCACTTCAAATCGTTCCGTACGCATACTCCCAGATATTTTACAGAAGTAACTGCTACCAGTGTTTGTTCCGGTATCATGTAATCATACAATAAAGGATCCTTCTTTCTATGTATTCGCAATACATAGACGTCTTGACCCCTTTGCAATCCCAGTACTTCGTTCTTGGTCGTCCACTTTTATTGTTCCCTCTTGGCTCTTGTACATACTGTTTATTACCCGTCTCTCCTTATAAGAATTCAAATTGCTCTGAACACTATGGGACTTAACATCTGAGGTCATCAGTGCCCTAGAACTTCGAACTACTTAAACCTAACTAAGCTAAGGACATCACACACATCCATGCCCGAGGCAGGATTCGAACATGCGATCGTAGCGGTCGCGCAGTTCCAGACTGAAGCGCCTAGAACCGCTCGGCCACATCGGCCGGCTCTCTCCTTATAGTTGCCCCTATTTTTCTCAGAATTTCGAACATCTTGCACCATTTGACATTGTCGAACTCTTTTCCAAGTTGGCAAATCCTATGAACGTGTCTTAATTTTTCTTTAGTCTTGCAGACATTATCAGTCGCAGCGTTAGAATTCTCTCTCTCTGGTGCCTTTACATTTCTTAAAACCAGAGAAAACATTGAACTTACAACATCAGCAGACAAGAAAAATCGCATTCCAGCGAAGAGTGTTGCAGCCCACTCCCTCGTTCATGGACCTTGTGTATTTCTTGGATGCTGTCTTAATTTTTGATTGGATATAAACGACACTTTCTCACATGGAAATGGATGGTTCACCGTTGCCATAGTAAGAGGTGGTAGCGGAGGTTCTAGTGTACGTGGTCTAGAAAGTTTTAATGATAGAGATGTAATTGCCTATCGTACCTATCATATGTTTGAAATTGGTAGTAAAGATTTCGGTAAATCAGCTTATGACTCAACATCTCCTCTTGTCTTGTATACTCGTAGCAAAACAAAAATTAATCAAAATGAGTCTGTATTTGTTTGGGTTAAAGGTAAAGGTGTATGTGAATATGTAAAATTTGTATCTGATTGTACTGTATATTTCCATAAATAAAGATCTGTAGCTCAGCCACTAACCGGACAAGGGTACATCTAGAACTGGAGGCTCAAGGATGCAACAGTTTTGTTATGTAAACACTCTTATCGCTCTATCATCTTTTCCATTCTTCTGTATATTATTCTTGTCAGCAACTTGCATGCACCGGCTGTTATGCTGATTCTGCAATATTTCTCGCACTTGTAAGCTCTTGCTATCTTCGGAATTGTGTGGATGATGTCTAACCGAAAGTCAGATGTTATATCGCCAGATTCATTCATTCTACACACCAAAGTGAATAGTCGGTGCTTTCTTTCCGTCTTGCCAGCAGGTGGAGGGAAGACGCCTCGGTGATTCTGTGGCGGCCCACGCCTGGCGCAGAAAGTAATAATCGGCCTGCGGTTTTTCTATATCGGTGTCCGCCGTTTTATGTCTCTCCGCCACCCTGGCAATCTCCTGCTGTCTTCCCTTGACTCCCCCCCCCCCCCCGTCTTCCTGGAAAGCCGTAAAAAGGGGGACGCGGCCTGGGAGTAGCGGCGAATTGCCGTCGTCAGATGCCTGACCAGTAAACAGCCGTCGAGACGATCGAATAAATAAACGGGCTAACGGCGGACGGCCGACGTCGTGTCCCTGCGGCGCTCGCCGTTACCGGCTGTCTTTTGTGGTTATATTGGACCCGGCGATTCAATAAAGTTTCTGTAGCACTCTTCTCGTTCCACGCTGAGGTAATAAAATGTCAGTGTTTATGACAAGACAAAAGTTGTTCGCGTTCGTGAAATTCGTAAAGATCGATCTGATGGTCCTTTAGGACCTCACTGGATTTTTAAGGGAGGTGGGTCACATACACAGTACTATTTTACGTTAAAAATGTTACTTTTCACCTGCCGTTTGTAAGTTACGCGCAAGAGTGAGGCCCGTAGTTCATGTTACGGAATATGCTGTAAGCAACTTGTACTTACTTGTCGTTCCTCTTGAAAGCTTTCAGTGGGCCTTTCCCGGTGTTGTTTATGAGAGTTCAAATGGTTCAAATGGCCCTGAGCACTATGCGACTTAACTTCTGAGGTCATCAGTGCCCTAGAACTTCGAACTAATTAAACCTAACTAACCTAAGGACATCACATACATCCATGCCCGAGGCAGGATTCGAACCTGCGACCGTAGCGGTCGCTCGGTTCCAGACTGTCGCGCCTAGAACCGCACGGCCACTCCGGCCGGCTATGAGAGAAGTGTTGGATCTAACATGAACTCCGAAATGTTTGAGTTCACTCCGAAATGTTTTATTCTGAGGTAATAATAATAATGGCGTGTGACGAGGGCCTCCCGTCGGGTAGACCGTTCGCCTGGTGCAAGTCTTTCGATTTGACATCACTGCGGCGGCTTGCGCGTCGATGGGGATGAAATGATGATGATAAGGACAACACAACACCCAGTCCCTGAGCGGAGAAAATCTTCGACCCATCCGGGAATCGAACCAGGGCCCTTAGGATTGACAGTCTTTCGCGCTGACTTTTTTTTTTTTTTTTTTTTTTACCACTCAGCTACCGGGGGTGGGCTATTCTGATGTGAGGGGCAGTGAAAGAGATTGTAAGCCTCGGAACTCGCTCAGATTAATTAGATTGTGATTACGTGTATCTAACACACTGGTAAGTCATCGCTTCCCGAATATTTCCACCAAAATCATATTCAAAAATGTACAACTAGTAACCAGGATGGCTATTTGTTGCACTGTCTGGATAAAGACTTAATTAAGAGACTCGCAGTTACAAATTTCAGCTCAGATTGTTCAGCTGAAACTACACTCCCGGAAATTGAAATAAGAACACCGTGAATTCATTGTCCCAGGAAGGGGAAACTTCATTGACACATTCCTGGGGTCAGATACATCACATGATCACACTGACAGAACCACAGGCACATAGACACAGGCAACAGAGCATGCACAATGTCGGCACTAGTACAGTGTATATCCACCTTTCCCAGCAATGCAGGCTGCTATTCTCCCATGGAGACGATCGTAGAGATGCTGGATGTAGTCCTGTGGAACGGCTTGCCATGCCATTTCCACCTGGCGCCTCAGTTGGACCAGCGTTCGTGCTGGACGTGCAGACCGCGTGAGACGACGCTTCATCCAGTCCCAAACATGCTCAATGGGGGACAGATCCGGAGATCTTGCTGGCCAGGGTAGTTGACTTACACCTTCTAGAGCACGTTGGGTGGCACGGGATACATGCGGACGTGCATTGTCCTGTTGGAACAGCAAGTTCCCTTGCCGGTCTAGGAATGGTAGAACGATGGGTTCGATGACGGTTTGGATGTACCGTGCACTATTCAGTGTCCCCTCGACGATCACCAGTGGTGTACGGCCAGTGTAGGAGATCGCTCCCCACACCATGATGCCGGGTGTTGGCCCTGTGTGCCTCGGTCGTATGCAGTCCTGATTGTGGCGCTCACCTGCACGGCGCCAAACACGCATACGACCATCACTGGCACCAAGGCAGAAGCGACTCTCATCGCTGAAGACGACACGTCTCTATTCGTCCCTCCATTCACGCCTGTCGCGACACCACTGGAGGCGGGCTGCACGATGTTGGGGCGTGAGCGGAAGACGGCCTAACCGTGTGCGGGACCGTAGCCCAGCTTCATGGAGACGGTTGCGAATGGTCCTCCCCGATACCCCAGGAGCAACAGTGTCCCTAATTTGCTGGGAAGTGGCGGTGCGGTCCCCTACGGCACTGCGTAGGATCCTACGGTCTTGGCGTGCATCCGTGCGTCGCTGCGGTCCGGTCCCAGGTCGACGGGCACGTGCACCTTCCGCCGACCACTGGCGACAACATCGATGTACGGTGGAGACCTCACGCCCCACGTGTTGAGCAATTCGGCGGTACGTCCACCCGGCCTCCCGCTTGCCCACTATACGCCCTCGCTCAAAGTCCGTCAACTGCACATACGGTTCACGTCCACGCTGTCGCGGCATGCTACCAGTGTTAAAGACTGCGATGGAGCTCCGTATGCCACGGCAAACTGGCTGACACTGACGGCGGCGGTGCACAAATGCTGCGCAGCTAGCGCCATTCGACGGCCAACACCGCGGTTCCTGGTGTGTCCGCTGTGCCGTGCGTGTGATCATTGCTTGTACAGCCCTCTCGCAGTGTCCGGAGCAAGTATGGTGGGTCTGACACACCGGTGTCAATGTGTTCTTTTTTCCATTTCCACGAGTGTATGATTACCACTCATATGTCAAAAAAATGGTTCAAATGGCTTTCAGCACTATGGGACTTAATATCTGGGGTCATCAGTCCCCTAGAACTTAGAACTACTTAAACCTATCCTAAGGACATCACACACATCCATGGCCGAGGTAGGATTCGAACCGGCGACCGTAGCGGTCACGCGGTTCCAAACTGAATCGCCTAGAACCGCACGGCCACACCGGGCGGCTTCATATGTCAGGCAAATACTCTTAAATTAACGAAGGAATACACTCACGAATCTTAAGGGGGTAGGACGTCAGGGCCGACTTCGAGCAGGAGAGGCATCACAGGACATTTTAATTTCCAGTGTCTATACTTTTACAAATAAATTCGTAAAACTTTGTCAGCACCACCAGAAAGGATTCAGGATTCACACTCATTGCAGTGGAAGTTCGATAAGATGACAAAATAAACTTTTTTGCGTGTGAAATTTCGTCATGTTTTGACTTACTAATGGTTGCATTTGTTGCTATAGGTACACTTTTCTTCATAAGTTAGAGAGATTCTTCGATGAATTTTGCACAGCATACATACCATACTTACAGGTGTATCAAACTCTAGAATTTATTTAATTTATGAAAAAACGAATGATCTGTTGTATTTTAAACTTCATGTTTAGAAAAATCACAAATTTTGTAGTTAATCACCTCAATTTTTACCACAGTTTTTAATAGATTTGGAAAATTCTAGAGTTTCATACACCTTAAGTATGGTTTGTATGCTGTGCAAAATTACTCGAACCATCTCCCTTACTTATGAAGAAAAGTGTACCTATAGCAACAAATACTGCCATTAGTAAGTGAAAAAAATGATGAATTTCACATGTAAAAAAAATTACTTCGTTATGTTTTCGAACTTCCACTGCTATTAGTGTGAATTCTTAATCCATCCTGGTCATGCTGACAAAGTTTCATGAATTTATTTGTAAAAGTACAGATAGTGGAAATTAAAATGTCCTGTGGTGCCTCTCCTGCTCCAAGTCGGCCCGTTTGACGTTCTACCCCTCTTAAAGCGGATAATTTGTGTCTAAAATAATTTTCTAGAAATAGAATTGTATTCACGTAAAAATCAGTTATACTCTCCCGTGTTCTCTTCGCCTCCTTAGATGAGTGCCGACTGCACAGTAGTTCAGTGTGTTCGGTCAGAGAGTTAGCTGCCTTCTCTAACAAGAAAGCTGAGAGTGTGGATGAAGGATGAACATGAATGGGTGTCATGGGACGTCCGCAACGAACAAAAATTAAGAATAAGTGGCCAGCGCGTCTGATTGCCACACAGAGGGCAGGATTCGATTCCCGGCTGGGTTAGAGATCTTCTCCGCTCGAGGACTACATGTTGTGTTGTCCTTATCATCATTTCTTCATATTTGACAGGTAAGTCGCCCAATGTCGCCCGGTGGGGTCACACGGCGATCAATGCCATAGAATCATTCCATTCCATTTCGGGTGATATCAGACATTATTTGGGCGGAAACAAATATTGTATATAAGGATCGTAAATATTGACTACATCAAACTTCAGAATCAAAACATAATGATTAATCAAATAACAATTACTGTCATAAATTGTAATGGACAAGTATTTTGAGTTGCACAATTATAATTAACAATATTCCTCCACTGAAATATTAATGCTTCCAAATAAGAAAGAAAACTTTGGAATACGGCAAACAGTACATCGACAGAAATTATCACAGAAGCACAAAAAATTTACCGCTTTGATCGAATAAAAGAGATGTGATTGAAATTTGCTAGTGCATGCTATTTTCAGTAGTTCTTGAAAACACTATTTCCAAACTAAAATACTGTTATTGTTATTCAAATGTGGACTAATAAGTTTCATTACATAGAAACACACACAAATTTTCACATTGAGATAAGTTTTACTTTGTGACAACGGTAACAGTACACTACAGTACTCCCGTTATTTACGTTTGTGGTGATTTTAGTTTTATGGCCATTAGCCCGTCGCCCGAGGTGTGCTTCTCTGCCTAATGTGTCGTCTTTGAATGCTGGAGACATCATCAGAAGCCATAAATACACAGAAAGCAGATACAATCTCAGAGAAAGTTAGTAATCCAAAATGCTGGCACGTATCAACGCAACGGTTGGTTCGTGACACCATCAGACCACTGCGTAAGTTCTTAGGCAGCAGTCCGATGACGTCACGACCTGACCGTTTCGCGGATACGTGTTAACAGCTCCGCTTGCTGAACTTGTACCCAAAATTAAGCTTACTAAGAGCCCTACAGTACGTGAAGGGGAACCCAACAATTTCATTAGTCGAGAAACTGTTGGCAGTATCGACGGTAGACTGGATCAAGGCAGGCTCTAGGCGCTCAGTCCGGAACCGCGCGACTGCTACGGTCGCAGGTTCGAATCCTGCCTTGGGCATGGATGTGTGTGATGTCCTTAGGTTAGTTAGGTTTAAGTAGTTCTAAGTTCTAGGGGACTGATGACCACAGATGTTAAGTCCCATAGTGCTCAGAGCCATTTGAACCATTTTTGGATCAAGGCATCTCGGATAGTACAGACGAGATGTAAATTAGTGTGGATGTCAGTTTTCGCACTGGGTGGGAATGCTCACGAGCTGACAAAGCTACAAACCAAACGAGTAAATAAAATGAACGGCACTGGGGATCAACACGACTCCTACCAGTAGGGATTAGACGAGTGTCGTCCTTTTGTTAAATACGCCGAACGTATGTCTGAGTCTCTGAGGATTTCCGAGCTTAACACAGCTCGACTGCACCCCACGCCGGTAGCGAAACTAGTCCATGAGACTATGCCCGGGGTAAACGAGCCCCACGTAAATACTGTACATCTACGAAGGGTAAAAACCGCGTGCAGATGTAGTTCAAATCGCCCCAGTGGCCAAACAGTGTGGCAGCTATTTGAAGCTACGAGTAAGTATTGCTGTACGGTGTGGAAATCGCGTCAGGTGGGACTGACGGGTGACATCGAAAAAGTACAAGGAAGGGCAGCTCGTTTTGTGTTATCGCGAAATAGGGGAGATGATACGTGAATTGAAGTGTCAATCATTAAAACAACGTCGTTTTTCGTTGCGACGGGACCTTCTCGAGAAACTTTCAATCACCAGTCTTCTCCTCCGGTTGTGATAACATTCTGTTGGCATCCTCCTGCATGGGGAGAAAAGATAATCACGACAGAATCAGAAAAATAAGGGCTCGCAAGGAAAGTTTTAAGTGCTCGTTTTCCCGCGCGCCATTCGAGAGTGGAACGGTAGAGAGACAGCTTAAGGTGGTTCATTGAACGCTCTGCCGGACACTTTATTGTGAATAGCACAGTAATCACGTAGATGTAGATGTAAGTAAAATTTTACATATACCGTTTCTTTGTCGGCAAGAACAGTCTGTCAGGACACGTAGATGTTAATATGACCGAAGACGAATTTGCACAGGAGAATTCTTGAAGTTCACCGTACTTAGGAAAAAGGTTCGAGACAGAGAGGAGTTAAATATGTCTCATACCACTCATTTAAAATTCGTTTCGCAGTCAGTCCGCTAACTGGTTTGATGCAGCCCGCACGAATTCCTCTCCCGTACCAACCTTTCAATCTCAGAGTAACAATTGCTACCCACATCCTATATTATTTGCTGAATATATCCCAACCTCTGCTTCCTCTACAGTTTTTACCCTCTGCAGCTCCTTCTATTACCATGGAAGTTATTCCCTGATAACGGATGTCCTATCATCCTGTCCCTTGTCTTGTGAGTGTTTTTCCAATATTCCTTTCCTCTCCGATACTCAACCTTTACCTTATCAGTCCACCCAATATCCAACATTCTTCTGTAGCATCTCATCTCAAATACTTCGATTCTCTTCTATTGTGGTTTTCCCACAGGCCATGTTTCGCTACCGTACAATGCTGTGCTCCAAACGTACATTCTCAGAAATTTCTGCCAGGGATTAAGGCTTGTGTTCGATACCAGTAACTGTCTCTTGACCAGAATGCCGTTTTTGCCAGTGTGTGTGTCTGTTTTTTATGTCTTCCTCGCTCCGTCCATTGTAGGTTATTTTGCTGCCTAGGCAGTAAAGTTCCTTAACTTCATGTACCTATTGATTGCCAATTATGGTGTTCAGTTTCTTGCTGTTCTCGTTTCTACTACTTTTCGTTACTTTCGTCTTTCTTCGATTTATTCTCAATCCATATTCTGCACTCATTGGACTGCTCATATAATTCAACAGATCGTGTAATTCTTCTTCACTTTCACTGGGTTAGCGATGTCATCAACGAAAATTAACACTGATATCATTTCACCTCTAATTTTTATGCCACACTTAAACCTTTCTTTTATTTCCGTCATTTCTTCTTGACGTGTTGATTGAACGTACTACATCCCTGTCTGACACCCTGACACCCTTTTTAATTCGTGCCCTTTGTTGTTTGACTTCCACTCCGTTTTGGTTCTTACAGATATTGTATGTGACCCATCACTCCCTGTAACTTATCTCCTATTTTTCTTATGATTTCGATCTTGCACCATTTTACACCTTCGAACGCTTTTTTCAGCTCGACAAATCCTATGAGCGTGTCTTGATTTATCTTCAGTTTTGCTTCCATTATCAACCGCAACGTCAGAACTGCCTCTCCGGCCCCTTTATCTTTCCTAAAGCCAAACTGGTCGTCATCTAATACATCCTCAATTTTCTTTTCCATTCTTCTGTATATTATTCTTGTCGCGAACTTGGACGCATGAGCTGTTAGGCTGACTTTGCGCTAATTCTCACAATTTTCCGCTCTTGCAGTCTTAGGAATCGTGTAGATAATGTTTTTTTTTAAAAGTCTTGTGCTATAGCGAAAGTTTCAGACATTCTACATGAAAAATCGTTTTGTTGCCACTCCCCTCAGTGATTTAAGAAATTCCAATGAAATGTTATCTATACCTTCTGCCTTGTTTTATTTTATGTCTTCCAAAGCTCTTCCAAATTCTGATTCTGAAACTGGATTCCCTCTCTCTTCCCTATCGACTCCTGTTTCTTCCTTTATCACGTCTTCAGATAAGTCTTCCACCTCATAGAGGCCCTCAGTGTAATGTTTCCACTATCTGCTCGCTCCTCTGCGTTTAATTCCCATTGCACACTCGATGTTACCACACTTGCTTTTAATTGCACCGAAGATTCTTTTGACTTTTCTATATGCTGAGTCAGTCCTTCCGACAATCATTTTTTCTGATTTCTTTACGTTTTTCGCGTAGTCATTTCGCCTTAGCTTCCCTACACTTCCTATTTATTTCATTCCTAAGTGACTTGTATTTATGTATTGCTAATTTTTTTCTCTGAACATTTTTGTACTTTCTTTTCTCGTCGATTATGTTGTCATCTGTTATTTCTTCGCAGGTACCTGCCCTGTACCTATGTTCTGTGATTGCCCTTTTTAGGGATGTCTACTACTCTTTAACTGAACTGCTTACTGGGCTATTCATTATTGCAGTATCTATAGCTTCAAAGAACTTCAGGCGCCTCTTCATTCCATAACAATTCCGTATCCCGCTTCTCTGCCCATCGATTCTTCCTCACTAGTCTTTTAAACTTCAACCAACTCTTCACCACTATTAAATTGTGATCTGATCCTATATCTGCTCCTGGGTACGCCTTACAGTTCGGTATCTGATGGTATCTATGCTTGACCATGATTTACTCTAACTGAAATCTTCCTGAATCTCCCTTTCTTTTCCAAGTACACGTCCTCCTCTTGTGATTCTTGAACGGTCTATTCACTATTACAAGCTAAAATTTATTGTAGAACTCAGTTCCTTCCAAGCCCATACGCTCACGTAATCCTTTCTTCTACTCTTTCTCCTACAGCCGCATTCCAATCCCACACGTCTATTAGGTTTTCATCTCCCTTTACTTACTGAATTATCCGTTCAATATTCTCATACACTTTCCCTAACTCTTCATCTTCTGTTTACGGGAAGAGCGGAGGAGAGGAGAAGAGGAGGAGCGAGCAGAGACTCTGTACATTCTCTTGCCCTTGGGCTGGAAAACTGTCCCTAAATGCGGAAGAATCAGTTATTGTCAACGGCATCTGCATTAAAGAATATAATGTATATTCTCAGGACATGTGGCCTGTAATTGAAAAAGTGTCATGATGATCTCTCCACTGGTAAAACATTCTAGACTAGTCCGCCATTCGGATCTCTGGGAGAGGACTTCCAAAAGGAAGTGACCATGAAGAAAAATCTGAAAAACCACCAGAAGGATAACGTGGAATGTCAGAAGTCGGAACGTGGTAGGGGAGGTACAGAATCTGGAAAGAGAAACGCAGAGGGTCAAAATGGATACAGTGCGGGTCAGTGAAGTGAAATGGAAAGAATACGGGGATTTCTGGTCACATGGGCATAGAGTAATATCAAAGCAGCAAAAAAAAAAAAATGTATAACGGGAGTAAGATTCTTTACGAAGAGGAAGATGGGCCAGGAAGTGAGTTCACTGACGGAGAAGTTCTCATTAGCATCAGAGTAAACTATCACCGACAACAGTAGTTCAGGCATACATACCAACGTCACAGGCAGAAGGTAAGGAGGTGCGCTGTAGGTCTTTAGGTTCAGAATTACATGTGGTGCTATATAAGCCTTAGGCATGGTCACACCCACAACAGTTTCGCAGTGGTATACTACGTGCGAAATATCCCGGACCGTACAGCACTGAAAGCAATTTCGAGGGAGTTCCTGTAAAGTGGTAGCAGTGCATGAAGCAGGGAGCATGAGAAACAGGGCGCAAAAATGTAAAATTATCTGTCAAGTCTTATTTAATTCTCAGGAGTATTAACAAAGTAAATGTGGCACAGTTTAAAAGAAATCTTATACATGAACTTGAAGGGACGTACAATCATTTTCCAAATTGGACTTGCACTTTCTTTTAAATTACAAATATAAGAAAGTACTCATTTGTCAACAAGAAATCTGTTTCTTTATAACAAGCGCGGCTACCAAGTCGCTGGATGCACTCTTCACTTCCGACTTCTCTATTCAGTTTCCAAAACCACTCTAGCAACGTAATTTGCAACAAGATAAAGAGAGTAGGGTTACTACAAGAATACATTTGATTACACAAATGGGAATACACACGGTTGATTGAGAAAAGAAAATAAAAATTCGTGGCAAAAATAATTCCACTCTAAACACACTCATCACGCAATTGGTGATTATACAAATTAAACTGCAAATGTTCACAAACGGATACGTATGAGAGAAAGACTTGGTTCGCAACCGCTTGAAGAAATTATGAATTTCTCCAGAAATCTATTCAAAATACAATATGGTTCTCATCACATAAGAATACCTATACTGAATCGTGTTCGTGGTCTCTAAATCGTTACTTTTATTTTACTTACCCGTTGCCCGACCACGAGCATTACAAGACAATGTGTCTTTAGCAAACACGCAGCACTTATTGATGGAGGCATGTACGGTCTTTGCATCTAAATGAAAGGCAGTTTTCCGGCCAGTGTGGCCGAGCGGTTCTAGGCGCTTCAGTCTGGAACCGCGCGACCGCTACGGTCGCAGGTTCGAATCCTGCCTCGGGCATGGATGTGTGTGATGTCCTTCGGTTAGATAGGTTCTAGGGGACTGATGACCTCAGAAGTTAAGTCCCATAGTACTCAGAGCCATTTGAACCATTTTGAAAGGCAGTTTGTTTTGCTTCTTTCATTTATGACGAATCTTCAGTGGCCTTTCTGTAGTATTTACAAGTATTCATTTAAGTACAAAGATGGACAATACCTTCATTAATTTTATAGCAGCTAAGAAACGACTGAAAAGGGAAAAAATGATGACTGACACTTAACTGAAATTTGACAAATTCAGACTCACTAGATTTAGCAAGATCCGAGTATATTCGTGAAATTACTATCATGCCTTAATTGGAAATGAATGTTTCTCATCGATCCCCAAAGAGCACGCCGAGCACCCACAGGCAACGGTTTGAGACCCGCTCGGCTGTCGACTTTCGTCGATTGGCTGCGCCACACACACACACACACACACACACACACACACACACAAAGGGCTAAGAGCCACATTGTGCCGACGTAGCCATCACCCCACGTCACGTGTGACGCGCATAATGATTTCAATCCGTCCGGAGCGCACTCTGTTGCTTCGGGGCCGAGATCTGGCAAACACTACCGAGTATACGGTCCAAGACAGACAGACCCACGCAGACGCGCTCGGCGTTAAATTTCCTTCCTCCTCCCTTCGCGTGCACCCAATCAGGACGCCGTGAGATCCATCACCCAGTGACGGAATAGCCAAGTCTTTGGCGCACTCGTAACTCGTCTGTATCAGCCGATCCACGGCTCATCGTTAATGTATCAACTGCCGGGACTCCTCCATGGCCACAGACGAAACAAACAAGTACACGTGTAATAAATATAACTTGGCGTTTTATAATATGACCAACAGGCACTGCCGTTGGAAAACGGGGGCTCGTACCCAAGGCTGTGCTGCTACCCCTTCGCCAGTCTTTTGTTGTCCCGACCTCCCGCCAAGTTGCATGTGCTATCGGAGCCGTTCAGAAGCACCTCGCCTGCTACCTGCTGGTCGGCCTCGCCGACCACCGCCCCTGCCGCGACCATCCACTCGGTGGTACCCCCCCAACCCCCCCTCCCCCCCCCCACCCCCCACCCCACACACACACTGTTCACCCCAGCCCGTCATCAGCCAGCAGCCGGCCGTGGAGGCCAAGCGGTTCTAGGCGCTTCAGTCTGGAACCGCGCGACCGCCACGGTTGCAGGTTCGAATCCTGCCTCGGGCATGGTTGTGTGTGATGTCCTTACGTTACTTAGGTTTAAGTAGTTCTAAGTTCTAGGGGGCTGATGACCACAGATGTTAAGTCCCATAGTGCTCAGAGCGATTTGAACCATCAGCCAGCAGGTCCGCGCGGCTTCCCCGACGGAGGTTCGAATCCGCCGTCGGGCGTGTGTGTGTCGCCCTTAGCGTAAGTTAGTTTTAGTTAGATTAAGTAGTGTGTAAGCTTAGAGACCGATACCTCAGCAGTTTAGTGCCATAAGACCTTACCACACATTTCCAAAATCAGCCAGCACCGGACGCAGGAAGTATTGGAGGACTTACAAGGAAGACAGAACCAGCGAACATCCCCAGTTGTCTCAGTCCCAGAGACTTGTACTGCAACGTCCCTATCCTCACAACCCGACATTACAGAACCCAGCACGACGGCTATCACCTTTTTGTCAGTGCAAACCTCATTGACCATTTATGCACAGATTGTATGACTGTCATTAGTGCGACTCAGTGGGGTGCAGTCCTAAGGGATTTGAAAAATTAAACTGCGAGATTGATGGCCACACAGTCATACATAATAATGGATAGTAATAATTCAGTGGATAGTAATAATTCTGTGTGAAATATCTAGTGATGGAAGAATAACCTACTAAATTAATAGAAGGTTACAGAAGGGAGGCAATTTCTACCAAACAATGAAACACCTGATTTTCAATAAGAGAGTTTCAGAAAAAGCAAAACTCCTCATCTATAAATTACTTCCCTATTGTCACCTATGGAGGAGAAACATGGACAATGACAGAAAGGGACTGGAGCAGACTACAAGCGGGAGAAATGAAATTTCTCTGAGCAGTTAAGGGAAAAACAAGAATGGACAGAGTAAGGAATGTAGATATTAGAAAGGACGTTAAACAAGAGAGTATGAGAGAAGAAACTGAAAAAAAAGACATTAAGGTGGTACGCGCATGTTAAGAGGGTGCATGGGCAGAGACTGCCCAAAATTATGGAAGAACAGAAGATGGATGGAAAAAGACCTAGAGGGTATCCAAGAACAGGGTGAAAAACGGGAGCGAGAAAATCTGTGGAAAGGAGAGGTGTGACGTGGCAGCAAGTGGAGGAAGAAAAGTGATGGGTGGACCGAGCCAAATGGAAAGGACTCGTCAGCACCCAGAACCAGCAGTAGCTGGAGCGGGATCCGGACATAGATGGATATAATAATTCAGACAGTTTTATGTTTTGGGACATCCAGTCATCGCTTTCTAACAGGGAAGCTTCATGCCAATTTATTTTTCTTTTTTTGAAGGAATATAACATTCAACACTCAAAGACAAAAAACGGCACACCACGGAGGACTGGATGATTTATTCAAGAGAAAGAGCTTCACAAACTGAGAAAATCTATAACGCGTTTCTGTACCTCTGGCCCTTATGAGAAGCAGTTATTCGGCTTGACATCGATTGATAGAGTTGTCGGAGGTCTTCCTGACGAATATCGTGCCGAATTCTGTCCAATTGGCACGTTAGCTCGTTAAAATCCCGAGCTCGTTGAAAGATCTTGTCCGTAATCCTCCAAAGATTCTCGATTGGGAGAGACCCTTCCATCTTGCTGGCCAAGCACGACGACAATCAGTACGAACTCTCGCCGTGTGTGGGCGGACATTATCTTGCTGAAATGTAAGCCCAGGATGGCTTATCGTGAAGGGCGACAAAACTTGGTGCACAATATGGTCGACGTACCGCTGTGCTGTAAGGGTGAAGTGGACGACCCCCAAAGGAGTCCTTCAGTGAAATGAAATGGCACCCCAGACCATCACTCCTGGTTGTCGGCCTTTATGGCATGCGATAGTCACGGTGGTACCCACCGTTGGCCAGGGCGTCTCCAGTCACTAGTCATCGGAGGTCAGTTCGAAGTGGGGCTCATCACGGAAGATAATTCTACTCCAGCATACGAGATTCTAGGCTGAAGGTGCCCGACATCACTGCAAATGGTCTGCTTCGTGTATAGAGGTCAATGGGAGGGGCGCCGTGCCTACAAACCCCCTTTCTATGAGCCGCCTGTCAATGGTACTTGTCAGCACTATAGCACCTGCTGCGATTCGGATCGATGATGATGATGAACCAGAGATTCTGAGTCCCTCTGTAACGACTGTTCGTTTGTCAAGTTCTGTCGTCTCTGTATGTCGACGACGTTCTTCTACATCTACATCTACATACATATTCCGCAATCCACCATACGGTGCGTGGCGGAGGGTACCTCGTATAACAACTAGCATATTCTCTCCCTGTTCCACTCCCAAGCAGAACGAGGGAAAAATGACTGCCTATATGCCTCCGTATGAGCTCGAATCTCTCTTATCTTATCGTTGTGGTCTTTCCGCGAAATGTAAGTTGGCGGCAGTAAAACTGTACTGGAGTCAGCCTCAAATGCTGGATCTCAAAATTTCCTCAGTAGCGATTCACGAAAAGAACGCTTCCTTTCCTCTAGAGACTCCCACCCCACTTCCTGAAGCATTTCTGTAACACTTGCATGGTGATCAAACCTACCAGTAACAAATCTAGGAGCCCACCTCTGAATTGCTTCTATGTCGTCCCTCAATCCGATATGATAGGGATCCCAAGCGCTCGAGCAGTACTCAAGAATAGGTCGTATTAGTGTTTTATAAGCGGTCTCCTTTACAGATGAACCACATCTTCCCAAAATTCTACCAATGAACCGAAGACGACTATCCGCCTTCCCCACAACTGCCATTACATGCTTGTCCCACTTCATATCGCTCTGCAAAGTTATGCCGAAATATTTAATCGACTTGACTGTGTCAAGCGCTACACTACTAATGGAGTATTCGAACATTGCAGAATTCTATTTCCTATTCATATGCATTAATTTACATTTATCTATATTTAGAGTTAGCTGCCAATCTTTACACCAATCACAAATCCTCTCCAAGTCATCTTGTATCCTCCTACACTCAACGACGACACCTTCCCGTACACCACACCATCATCTGCAAACAGCTGCACATTGCTAACCACCCTATCCAAAAGATCATTAATGTAGATAGAAAACAACAGCGGACCTACCACACTTCCGTGGGGCACTCCAGATGATGCCCTCACCTCATACGAACACTCACCATCGAGGATAACGAACTGAGTTCTATTACTTAAGAAGTCTTCGAGTCACTCACATACTTGGGAACCTATCCCATATGCTCGTATCTTTGTTAGGAGTCTGCAGTGGGGCACCGAGTCAAACGCTTTCCGGAAGTCAAGGAATATGGCATCCGTCTGATATCCTTCATCCATGGTTCGCAAGATATCATGTGAAAAAAGGGCGAGTTGCGTTTCGCAGGAGCGACGCTTTCTAAAGCCGTGCTGATGCATGAACAGCAATTTCTCTGTCTCAAGGAAATTCATTATATTCGAACTGAGAATATGTTCGAGAATCCTGCAACAAACCGATGTTAAGGATATTGGTCTGTAATTTTGAGGATCCGTCCTTCTACCCTTCTTCTTGAAGCTGTGTTCGGCCATGGTCCACCCATTCCTGCCAACATTACCCAGTAGTGGCATCGCTGCTATTCCAACGTCGAACGATTCGCCGATTACCGCAACTGGCCTCTTTGAGCCCAACTACACGTCCTTTCTCACGTGCTGACATCTGCGTATAACGTTCACGCTCCTGCCCGGAAAGCACAGTTACTGCAGAACTGAGTACATGAAATTCGCAAGGACCTTAAGCTCTGGTGTCTATCGTCGCCATCTCAGCGATGGAACCGCATCGCAGCTTCACACATTGTTCCGTCGGCTGCCAAAGTTTACGATTTTGCATTTTCCGCCGATATCAGTGTGAATATCAGTCCGTGACCAGTTCGCTTTCTTCTTCTTTTTTTTTCTTCTTAGAATGTGTTATGGAGTTGGTAGAAACTTGGCTACTGAACGAAGAGAGCTTATAAAAACGAGGGTATAATATGGTTCGTAAAGATAGAGATGTTACATTTGCGGGGGGGGGGGGGGGGGGGGGGGCTGCTATTCTAATCAAAAATGGGTTGAGTACAAGTTGTGACTGAGACGAAGCAATATGCATGGTGGTGCGAGGCGATGCTCATCGGTGCTACAGCCGAGATCTCATTGCTGCGATACGAAGAGCAACAAAACAGCTGGAATCACTTTTCTCCCGCAGTTGCAGTCAAGAGCTCTCTTCTGAAGACACTGTTATTATAACCTGTCATTATTTAAGGCCCAAAAGACTGAAAAAGAAAAAGAAGTATAGTGTCTATCCGTACAATGCTATAAATATCAAATATGCTTGGGCTCTGATTTCTCGTGAGCTCTCTCAACCAGTTAAATCGCTAGAAACTATGCACAAGTATTCTTTTTTTCTTTCTTTCACTGGTGCCATGTCCCGTGCTGATGCAGGGTCGGCATTGTTAGGAACGGATTTGGCAAGGTTAGTGGAAAGGGTTGGCCGGATGCCCTTCCTACCGCCACCCCTCCCCCCCCCCCCCCTGGCATGGAATTACTGTACCCCTGCTCTCTGTGACCAGTGTAATTTATGGAGTAGTGCGAAGGTGTTCAGATATCTGCGAGTCGTGTAACTGAGGCGGAACGTGGGGACCAGCCCGGTATTCACCTAGTGGGATGTGGAAAACCGCCTAAAAACGACATCCAGGCTGGCCGGCACACCGACCGACGTCGATAATCCGCCGGGCGGATTCGATCCGGGGCGGGTGCGCCTACCCCAGTCCAGGAAGCAGCGCAATAGCGCTCTCGTCTAACCTGGCTGGTAAACTAAGCACAAGTATAGCTCCTGCGAACTGCTAAATCAGTAATACAAGTTTTAGGAATTTTATTCCACTATTAAGGTTTTCAGTCGAACCGCCCACATATAATTTAGAAAATCTCCTATTAAACTTGCTACATGCAATTTTGTCACTGAGCTGATCTGCATTTTCCGAGTGGGTCTCGGGGGAAGTTTCGATCAGCGAGCGCATTTTCAGTATTGAGTTACGTAAATCAGCCGGGGCGCCGAGAGTCGGACGGGATGAGGGGTCAGGTCATTACGCCCGGAGCTGCGCCGACCTCTGTGTGTCTCTCTCTCTAGCGGCGCCGATCGCAGCGGCGGCCGCGTCGTCATTACGCTGTGCACGGGCTGTTAACTGCTTCCGCCGTATCTGCGACGTTATTAATGGTTATTAATTTTGCCGGTCAGCGCCGGAATTCGGCGGCCACTTGAGGGCCGCGGGCTATTTACGGCCACCCGTATTAAATGTATCTGTCCGCGCAGCGACGCAAATGGCCCCCGCCGCGAGCGTTCGCCCAATAAAAGGGCTGAAAAGCTTAGCGCGCGCGCCGACGTCGCCGCGAACGGAAGAAATACGCTGAGCAAGTTCATTACGCGCCGCTGGAATCGCGGCCGGTGAAATACTGCGAGCGGCGGCCGACCGGGAGCTGCAAGGGCAAACATCGCGGCAGACGAGGAGCGAATGGTGAAGCTCGAGAAGGGTGCCAGAGGTGACTGTGGCAGAGTGATGGTCGACCCAAGTCTCGGCTGGGGTGATACATGACTGAAAAAATTTGGTCATTAAAAAATTACCTTTACCAAAGCTCTTTAATTTTTTCCTTGTTGATGTTGTTGTGGTCTTCGGTCCTGAGACTGGTTTGATGCAGCTCTCCATGCTACTCTATCCTGTGCAAACTTCTTCATCTCCCAGTAACTACTGCAACCTACATCCTTCTGATTCTGCTTAGTGTATTCATCTCTTGGTCTCCTTCTACGATTTTTACCCTCCACGCTGCCCTCCAATACTAAATTGGTGATCCCTTGATGCCTCAGAATATGCCCTACCAACCGATCCCTTCTTCCAGTTAAATTGTGCCACAAATTTCTCTTCTCTCCAATTCTGTTCAATACCTCCTCATTAGTTATGTGATCTACCCATCTAACCTTCAGCATTCTTCTGTAGCACCACATTTCGAAAGCTTCTATTCTCTTTTTGTCTAAACTATTTATTGTCCACGTTTCACTTCCATACATGGCTACACTCCATACGAATACTTTCAGAAACGACTTCGTGACACTTAAATCAATACTCGATGTTAACAAATTTATCTTCTTCAGAAACGCTTTCCTTGCCATTGCCAGTCTTCATATTATATCCTCTCTACTTCGACCATCAACAGTTATTTTGCTCCCCAAATAGCAAAACTCATTTACTACTTTAAGCGTTTCATTTCCTAATCTAATTCCTTCAGCATTACCCGACTTAATTCGACTACATTCCATTATCCTCGTTTTTCTTTGTTGATGTTCATCTTATATCCTCCTTTCAAGACACTGTCCATTCCGTTCAACTGCTCTTCCAAGTCCTCAAAGCTTTTATTTCTTCTCCATGGATTTTAATACCTACTCCAAATTTTTCTTTTGTTTCCTTCACTGCTTGCTCACTATACAAATTGAATAACATCGGGGATAGGCTACAACCCTGTCTCACTCCCTTCCCAACCACTGCTTCCCTTTCATGTCCCTCGATTCTTATAACTGCCATCTGGTTTCTGTACAAATTGTAAATAGCCTTTCGCTCCCTGTATTTTACCCCTGCCACCTTCAGAATTTGAAAGAGAGTATTGCAGTCAACATTTTCAAAAGCTTTCTCTAAGTCTACAAATAATAGAAACGTAGGTTTGCCTTTCCTTAATCTATTTTCTAAGATAAGTCGTAGGGTCAGTATTGCCTCACGTGTTCCAATATTTCTACGGAATCCAAACTGATCTTCCCCGTGGTCGGTTTCTACTAGTTTTTCCATTCGTCTGTAAAGAATTCTCGTTAGTATTTTGCAGCCATGATTTATTAAACTGATAGTTCGATAATTTTCGCATTTTTTCCTATAATTCTTAAGTACACAAATCTCTCGGACAGTGACTAATCGACCCACGCAAAAAAAAAACAGCAATAAAAAATCTCCGTTCTGATACATACTGGCACATACTGACACTAAGAGAAACCTTCTTAAGAATATCACAGTGCACATGTCATTCCACTTCCGTTCACCTGCTTAGCTGCCGGCACGGTAGCTCAGCGTGTTCGGTCAGAGACCTGGTTGGCCTCTGTAATAAAAAACTGAGTGGAAGGATCAACAAACGAACTTGAACGGATGTCATGTGACGTCCGCAAAAACCAAACACAACGACCAATAACGAACAAAATGAAAAAAAGGAAAAAGCTAGGTGGTAACGTGCTTGCCTCCCATGCACTGGGCCCGGGTTCGATTCCCGGCCGGGGACTGGGTGCTGTGTTGTCTTTATCATCCTTTCCTCCTCATCATCGGCCGCAAGTCGCCCAATGTGGCGTCGACTGAAATAAGACTTGCACTTGGCGGTCGAACCCGAATGGGACATCACAGCCAGCAATGCCATATAATCATTTTATTTTCATTCCACTTCTAGAGCACTCTCGCACGCACTGGGATCCTTTCCAGATAGAAATGACAGAGGACATCGAAAAAAATGAAAGTAGGGTAGCTCGTGTTGTATTTTCACGAAACAGGGGAGAAATGTCAGGGATACCGTAACCAACTTGGGCATATTTCGTTCCAGCGAGAACATCCATAGCGCAAAATGACCAACTTGACAAAATGAGAAATATTAGAATTCGCACAGGAGGATCTGAATGTTCGTTTTTCCCACGTGCTACTCTAAGACTGTAGAGGTGGAATAATACCCTGAAAGTTATTCTAACATCTACGAAACGATGAAGTGTGAATCGCCCAGTAACCATGTAGATGTAGAAACCTACGCCAATTTCTGTATCTTTTCCTCCATCTATACACATACACCCCCCAACACAATTAAAAGGTTACATTTTCGAAACCCCACAATTGTCTCCCATCGTGACGCAGAAATTTGGCTTAAAGATTCTTCTTTCTTCTTTTAGTGCCCAACCGTGAGGTTGGTTTGAAGCAGAGCGCCATTCCTCTCTTCTGTCTGCCTTCCTCTTCATTTACACGTATGTGTTACATCCAATGTCATTCATGATCTGTTGCATGTATGATATATTTGGTCGCCCCCGCCAATTCCTCCCCTCAATAGCTCCTTCTGCTATTGTTCCAATGATGTTGTTGTGGTGTAGGATGTACCTACAAGTTTGTCTCTTCTTGTTTGGATGTGCCTCCACACATATCTGGTTTCCTGTACTCTTATAAGCACCTCTTCATTTGTTACTTTGTCTCTCCAGCTGATCTTCATCATCCTTCTACAGCACCACATCTCCAGGGCCTCTAGCCGTCTTCTCTCTTCTCTTCCTATTGTCCAAGTTTCACATCCGTATGGAACCACACTCCAAACGAAACCTTTCATGATACGTTTCCTTATTTTCAGACTGATGTCGTTGCTGGTGACTAAGTTCCTTCTCCGATTAAATGTAATTTTGGCCTTTTGTATTCTGCTCGCAATTTCTTTCCGGCTTCTACCATCCCTTGTGATTTTGCTTCCGAGGTAAGTAAATTCCTCTATCACTTACAGCTCCTCTCTTCCAATTCTCATTCTCAGAGGTTCATATTCTGCTCCTGTACTGCATACCATCTCTTTAGTCTTTTTCTTGGTTATTCTCATTCCACACTTATTGCACATAATTTTTTCCATTGTTCTGAGGACTTCCTCTAGATATTCTTTTGTCTCCGTGACTATAGCAATATCATCTGCATAATGTAGCATGGCTATCTTCTGCCCATTAATTTTGATCCCCACCTCAGGTGGGGTCTATAGCTTCCTGGATGTAAGCACTGAATATAAGAGGAGAGAGATCACATCCTTGTCTTACCCCTTTTCTAATATTTGTTTCTTGTTCCTGGTGACAGTTCCTAATCACTGCCACCTGATTCTGATAGAAACTGAGTATCACACGGATGTCTTTGTACTTTATTCCACTTTTCCTCAGCACTCTCAACATCTCTTGCTAGATAACGTTATCAGATGCCTTTTCCGTGTCTACAAAGGCAATATAAGTTGGTTTATTTTCCTGTGATCGCTTTTCGATAACGGGTCTTAGTGCCAGAATCGCCTCTCTTGTTCCCAATCCCCTTCTGAAAGATCGACTGTTAAAAATCACAGCGATCGGTATAAAATGTTAAAAATCAATAAAAACAGTCTCGAACGCGTTTTCTGGTTTTTTTTATTTGCTGGCAACCGGTTTCGGCCCTTTACTCGGACCATCTTCTGGCTTACAACGCCGTTATGGCTGCTGGTGGCGGCAGACGGAGCGAGATCCGTAGAAGTACGACAATCATTCTGCTCCAGTCAAGAATGATTTCTAAAATTTTGGCTCAAAGACGCCTATAACCTTCCTCTGTAATGCTGCTAAAGCGTGGCGACCTGCGATGTCAGACGTAGGCTGGGCGACGGTTCAAACCGCAAAGTGTTGACAAACGCGAAAAAAGAAAGACCAGAGCTCAGAAGCTCATGTGAGGTGTAAGGTGAGTTAATGATGTCAAATTGGCACCAAACTTCACAATTCTGCCCAACACTATCGTGGACATATCGCACGATGGGTATGTCGTCACATCTCCTCTTACGCACATGTCACCCCTTGTCTTGATACCTCTGTGATGGAAGTCAGAACCGCGACATCCGCAGCTCTTAAGCGATACGAAAAGACCTCAAGTGGTGGCATTAAGGGCGTCTATGAGCCCATCCCTTCTCTTGGAACGTTGATTCTCACACATGGAAAACGACAGTTCTAATTGTGACAAGCAACTGGACGATGTTCTTGACAACCTTTGACGCTGCTAACAGCCGCTGGACGCATCATCCCTTCCCAAGTACATCGTCGGGCTGCAACCCTAGTTATCGTCATCCGACTCCTTTAGAGTGTAACATGACAGCACCACTAGGAACCTTTCAAAACTATGCACTAGGAACTGGATCATCGAGACTGGGAAACGGGTCATAAGGGTGGTTGAATGACGTTTGTTGTTAGACCCAGTCAGTGGGCGCGCATGGATAAGCCTTCATTCAGGTGAACAGCTGCTCGAGAGACGTACCACTCCACTGATGCAGGTTGGTGGGTGGAGTGTGCTACGTGGGACACCCACGTGGGCTTCTATGGGACCTCCGGTAGTTATCGAAGGTACCGTGACAGTTGTGAACTACGTGAAAATCATTGCGGAGCACCTGCTTTCTTTCACACTTGATGGTATCATCCAGCAGGATATCAGACCGTATCGCAAGACCAGAATCGTACAACAGTGGTTTGAGGAGGATATTAATTGATATCTTGGCTCTCAAATTAATCTGAACATAGTCCATTGGAACCCATGCGGGACCCAATCGAACGCCAGCAAAGCGCCCACAAACCACTGACCCGTAATTTGTGTGAATTGCGTGACCTTTGCCTAGACATCTGATGCCATTTGTCTCCGAAAACCTAGCAAGGACTCGCCGAATCTATGTCATGCGATATCACCGCTATATTGCTTTATAAACATGGACCAACAAACTATTAAGCAGGTGACCGTAATATTTTGACTCATCAGTGTATATTTTGTATACATTGTACGCATATTGCAAATGTCATAAAATTGAAAATAACGGTATTTTACTATCCTGAATACGAAAATAATATTAATAATAATTACTATTATTATATTAATAGTAATAGTAGTAATAATTAGAAGCAATAGTAGTAATAATAAGTGGAATTAGATATGTTAGTATGTAATTGGATCTCTGCACGATGTTTACAACAACTGGAACAGCAGCAAGACAGAAGACAGTTGCCAAAAATCCCAGACAGTGAGCAAATAGACAGCCAAATTAATCAGGAAGACCAAAAGGAAATTCGAAAAGAGTCAACTACTTAAAATCTAAAACGACTTAGAAAGAAACAGCACAGGAAATTTCTATAAGAATTAACCTCATAGGACATCAACCACAAAGTCTCTGCTTCAAGAAAAAACCAGACAACTGGTTCTAAACAATCACAAAAAATCCAAGGAACTTCCCAGAACCAACACAAAGATACTCAACACAAGAACCTCAGGACACGAAACCAAATTTGTTATTGCCAGACGAAGAAGAGACTGGCACATAGATCATAAGATTCAAAAGCAATAAATCGTCGGGAATAGATGGAATCATAGCAGAAGTCCTCAATTCAGCAACCTCTAACAACATAAAAGAAATCACCAAAATAATGGAAGACATTTTCCAAACAGAACAAATTGCAGAAGATATAAACGGTGCTTTAATTCACCCATTATGCAGCTAGAGAGTCAGAAAATATGTAAAAAATTACAAGGGAAAGTCACTGATATCAGCTGCTTATAAAATTCTATCCCACTGTCTTCTCGATGCATCCCAGAGACAACCTGAATGGAAAACTGAAAAATATCCGACAGGATACAGACCAGGCCAGTTTTGATCCTAAAGCTAACCTTAAGACATCAGAGAATTTGTAGCAAAAATTTATTCTGCACATTTCTTGATTTCAACAATGCTTATAACTCACTTGACGGGGAATCACTTTTCAGAGTATTAAAAGTACAAAGTGTATATCTGAAAACACAGTCATAAAAGAGGCACAGGAATATACGAAGACCAAGGTTAAATCTATGTGGGAACACTAGAACTAGTTCGAAATCAAAAGTTGAGCAAGATAAGGGTGTGGATTGTCTCCATTACTTTCATCTCTATCCTTGTAATATGAGAATGGCGCAAACAAAAATCAGTTTTCAGAATTGCCGACCAGTCACTTTAGACAGGTGCACGTTACCTACAGATTACCAGCAACTGAAAACGATTTATGAATAATAACTCGAGGCATCTCATCAGCCCAACACAAGATTTAACTACAAAAGAAACTGCAGAAAAAGTCGATCACCAGAAATTTTTTGAAAAGACAGACTGCCTGACCTGCAACAAACAAGTACCAAAATTCAAAGAGATTAAATACGAAATTAAATGGATTCCACAATTTAAATATCTTAGTGAAAACATCCAGGGAAGTGGAACTGAAACAACAACAAACTCAGATGCCAAAAGATGGAAACTACATACCACAAAAATATCTAAAATAAGATTTGAATGTCCAAGCACACAAAGATACGACATTACAATAAAGTAATTAATCCAGAATTTTTTTTATGAATCAGAAACAATAATCTGAATAGGAAAACAGACATTGAAGGCACTCAGAAGCAACCCAGACTGGCAAGAAAAAGTCTGGCCCCTAGACTTACAGATGAAAAATACCGAACCAAAAGCGATCAGGAAATCAAACAATACATAAATACCGAGAGTGACTTTAAAAAACGCAGTTTTACAGGAGCAAAGCCGAAACGTACAGGATAAAATGTGTTGGCGGTATCAAAACTCATTTCTAATTGGCAAGAGTTACTCCATAAGATGTCGAAAACGACGTAATGTTCAGGTCCAAAAGTCACAAACGACGGGTTGAACAAGAGTGAAAACAAAGGAGAAAAATGGGACAACATGATCTGAAGAGAGAAAGGGAGACCACAGGAAGAAACTTGAAAGAAATATGAGCACAAAAAAGTGCAAATGCACATATCTAAGTGCTATGGGTAGTCATTACGAGCTTATTCTCAAATAATAATAATAAGACATTAATACGATGTTTCATAAAGACTCGAGTACGACCGCAATTAAATTAAATGAGAGGATAGATGGAGATGTAATCAGAGAATTTGCTATGGCTTGAAACGAATCCAATAAGAAACGGTCAGAAATGCAGTATCTAGCAGTGTAGTGAAACCGTCACGACAAAGCCATTCGCCTCATAATGCTATTCGCACATACACTGCGGTAGAACCTCTAGTCATAGCTTTCACAAGTCGTAGATGCAAACGCCAGTGACAATGGAAGTCTGAGTCGGATCTGGAGGAGTAGTCGCATAATCTGTGGCTGCTTATCATTGGCAGAGAATCCGGGTTCGAGCCCTTCTGGCGCGCAAATGTTCAATTCTCGTGATATATTCATCGAAAGTACATACTTTACTATAAACATTCGTTCAAATTCAACTCAGTTTTAAAGGCAGAGGTATTACGTTGTGTATGAGCTATTTGTTCAAGTACTGCGCAATATTATTCTGATATATCTCTATTTCCGTCTTTTTTCCCTTCTTCCTTCTCTGAATACATTCAGATGATTGCAGTATACATAGTGTGTACCATATGTTCCCAGACCACAGACCTATTTAAAGTTTTTGTTTGTTGCTGTAGTCAGGACTCTTCATTATTTATTTGCTGCACGATGAGTTTCGTGTTATCAAGCGCGTTTTTCGTGTATTATGACGTTACATATGGGATGTTTATGGCGTGCGATCCGCTGCTTTATTCTAGTGTCTATAGCATTTCTTGTTACCTCTTATGTACAAACTTACACATATTATACATCCGTTACACAGCTGACGTTCCACAGTACATGTTTAAAACAGAAATAAACCACACAGAAATCCAGTGCTTTAACCAAAAATTTCGGTTTGCTACAATGTAACGTAGTAACGCTTTCGCAGTTTCTCATCTACAAGGGTAAGGTGGCAGGCTTGGACTCAGCTGAAGCCAATGAGTAAGCAGGATTATTACAACCATTCACCAGCCCTGGATAATTTTCCGTTGGCGATAAAGTCTCCAAAACACAGGATTTTAAAGCAGCATAGTTTTCCACTCGATCGAAGCACAGCACACACAATATGGCTGCTTCAAAAAAGTTGTACGATCAAAACTATTCCCACAGATAGAGCCGACACCTGACCTACGTTGCTGTAATATTTGAACCTAAAGAACAAAATAAAATTTTTGGTATCAAGGCTATCTCAGCCCTAAATCACACGACAAATAATTTAAATGTTATGTCAAAAACCCTCCCCCCCCATGAACCATGGACCTTGCCGTTGGTGGGCAGGCTTGTTTGCCTCAGCGATACAGATAGCCGTACCGTAGGTGCAACCACAACGGAGAGGTAACTGTTGAGAGGCCAGACAAACGTGTGGTTCCTGAAGAGGGGCAGCAACCTTTTCAGTAGTTACAGGGGCAACGGCTGAAAGAAAGGGGAAACTACAGCCGTAATTTTTCCCGAGGGCATCCAGCTCTTGGGTAAAATATTCCGGAGGTAAAATAGTCCCCCATTCGCATCTCCGGGCGGGGACTACTCAGGAGGACGTCGTTATCAGGCGTTCTACGGATTGGAGCGTGGAATCTCAGATCCCTTAATCGGGCAGGTAGGTTAGAAAATTTAAAAAGGGAAATGGATAGGATAAAGTTAGATATAGTGGGAATTAGTGAAGTTCGGTGGCAGGAGGAACAAGACTTCTGGTCAGGTGACTACAGGGTTATAAACACAAAATCAATTAGGGGTAATGCAGGAGTTGGTTTAATAATGAATAAAAATAGGAGTGCGGGTAAGCTACTACAAACAGCATAGTGAACGTATTATAGTGGCCAAGGTAGACACGAAGCGCGCGCCTACCACAGTAGTACAAGTTTATATGCCAACTAGTTCCGCAAATGACGAAGAGATTGATGAAATGTATGATGAGATAAAAGAAATTATTCACATTGTAAAGGGAGACGAAAGTTTAATAGTCATGGGTGACTGGAGTTCGATAGAGGAAAAGGAAGAGAAGAAAACGTAGTAGGTGAATACGGAATGTGGGTAAGAAATGAAAGGGGAAGCCGCCCGGTAGAATTTTGCACAGAGCATAACTTAATCATAGCTAACACTTGGTTCAAGAATCATGAAAGGAGGTTGTATACGTGGAAGAGGCATGGTGATACTGGAACGTTTCAGATAGATTATATAATGGTAAGACAGAGATTTAGGAACCAGTTTTTATAATTACGATAGGCCCATTTTTCTCAGGACATCATTGGGGGCGAATCTTTTCTCTTTTTTACAGTCCAGTTGACTTCTACTGTTTTTATCATTTGACGTTGCTCCTTTACAGGCAAACGTAGGTTGCATATCCTTTCTGCACCTGTGCTTTACATGTATGAGCTTTGTCTCCTATCTCCTATAATGTCAAACAATATCCCTATGCCTGTCATATTATATTTGGCACTTTCAAATATATTTGATAATGACCTAAAACAAAGGCCGAAACCGATCGTGGATAGACTTAATAAAGACCTAATCAAGCAACTGAACCAGCTTTTCGTTAACTTCTAGATATGTTACAGAAAACCTACAAACAGAGTTGAAATGGCAATAAAAATACGAACTCATTACAATTATTATCTTGTGGATAAATTAGATCCTAATAAAGTTACTAACATTTGTATGTAAAACTGTTTACAAAACCTGTAACAAATGCTACAGACACTTTACTTATGTGTACCACAGACAGTTGCTTAGATCTTGAAGGCAGGTGTAAAATCACCAAATTTATAGTATTTTTAAAGACACAAATTTTTACCAATAAATTAGTGACTATTTCATAAACCAGAGCCAAAGGAAAGACTTCTCCATACCCACACTAAAGATTAACGTCAACATGAATCATTTGTCTTGTTATCGCAAGTTCTTTATCTTTCTGTAATGAAAATGTGCTAAATTAATATTTGTATGTCCACTGTTTGAGTAACATAGTACTGCAGCTACAAGCTGAAGAAAGACTTGAACTTGATTCGTTTTTGCCATTAGTATTTGATGTTTAAAGTTTAAGTTTAGCTTTTACTAACATAATATCAGACTACAGATTACTTAAAAGAATACGTAATGTATCTTCGATGTATGTAAAGGTCGTAATAGATAGGGGCAGTGTTGTACCTTGACACACTTTCTAGACTTTCACCTGTATCTAGCCCTGTAACAGAAGTTTGATATATTTCCTTATTCCAGTTTTAAATGACAGCACTCACTTTTTAGGTGCTGTAGTCCTTAACAGATATTAGATAAATTACTCAGGGAAAATAAGGCTATTCCAAATGTGATTACATGTTCCAAGGTACAACACGGTCCCATACATTGGAACAAATATTCGATTGAAATATAAAAGCGTTGCAGTCGAGAAAATCTTACAAATACTGTATGTAATAGTATGGTTGTTGCGTTGCTTTCTACACATCGATTATTAGTAAGTGAAATCAAACCACCCAGGAGTATTACAAAAAAGCGGTTATAAATTAAATAAATTTTGAAACAGATGTTACTGGACATTACCACAAATTTCCATTTCCAATACAGGGAAAATTGTTAAAACATTAAATACATTCAGTTCTTTTTCAAGAATCATGTGTTCTCTGGTAAAAGATCTTCTTCCGTTTCAAGGTACAAAATAGTCACAGGTCGAAGAAGTATGGCTTGACTGTCTACATGTTAAATAAAATAATCTACGAATATATAGTATTTTACTCACCGTGAAATTCTATATCTGAAGAATTAACAATAAATTCCAAATAGCTTTGAAATACTTATAAATGCTTCGCAAAACACAACTTCACTTCTAACAACAACAAACGCTATATAAAATGGTGGAAACTGTTTATGGCAGTCTCTAGCCGCATTCTTTAATGTGATCCTAAAATCAGTCACTATGTACTGGTGGCCAAATGTACTGGTTTTTGTGGTATCTATCATACAGGGCAAAAATTATACTGAAATGTACTCTGGTGAAATACATACTACAGAAAAGGATAAAATTCCAGTTACAAACTGGGGACAATATATTGAAATCTGCTCCGATTTTTTTAATTGGAATAACTTTTCTTTTAAATAACGACGCGCAGCCTTGCTACGGATGCGTGGCCGGAGAAACCTTGAAATGTTACACATAAAATGTTTACGTGATCTATCTAAAAGCTCATCATCTCAATGCATCTTCGATAAACTTAAGCATGAGAAAATTTAATTGTTGGTTCGTGTCGAGTGGGAAAATATTGTCGTCCCTTCCTAAGAAAACGTAAATTATTTTTTTATTTTTTATATCAAAATATTGTCTTTGAAATAGCAATGGATCGCAGTCTATCTGCCTATTTGAATCACTGAACTGATAGGCCACAAGTAACGATAAAGACTGCAAATGCCTGAAAGTTACTAGTATAGTCATAAAAGGCCTGCCAAAGAGAAATTATTTATACACTCTGAGGCGTTTACGCCTGAGAGACGCTGTGAAAATATGAAAAGAAATGGTACGGCTGGTAATGGCAGCCAACAATTACTTTTATTGCCGCGATGTTTCCGCTCTGCTGCATTCGCTGAAAACTAGAAAAGTTTCTACTTCGCGCATTGTAAAGGACTGTCTACTTAAATGAAACTGTCATAACTCTTCCTGTAAAATATTTTAACAATTATTAAATTGTTACAGACTTACAACGTCCAATGGCCGACCATTGCGTGCATTCCAGAACCTAATAGTGAATTCTCCGTCCATGTACAATGATTAACAAATAAAAACTTTTCATTCTTATTACACAGAACAAAGAGTTTCTCTGTTATCATACAGTTTCTATGCCGATCTTATCGACATTATTCTTAAATTAATTTTAGCTCCTTTTTTCTTTACGCATGCCTCTATCAAAGTCTTTCCTTACTGTAAAACGGGATGAAGTGATACAGTTTGCAAATTAAAAACGTATTAACACATATAATTTCTTTAAAAATCTAGTTATACCAGCGGCTGATTAGATTTATGTTAAGAGTATCTGTCCATACAATCAAACGATTTTTTATTTTCTTTACCTATTATTTTTTTAAAAAAGAACCTAGTATCACTTCACCCCAGATAAGGGGGTGAAGTGATACAACATATGAACTGGTTGCTGTATTATGACCTAACTGTGTTGGTGTGAACTGAGACACATAGCATGTTTTTAAAAAACAATTCACAAAAAGTTTAGAAAATATTTTTTGGAAACTGAAGGCTACCATAACGAAGAGTCGCTGACATTGGAAGACATGCCATAACTTCATGAGGGTATACAATACTTGACTCCATTTCTGACCATACAGAAATGTCTCCTTGGCATCTGTACTGTTTTAGAAAACTTACTTCTATCACCCTATTACTACCGCTGCTGGTTTCTGACACACCTGAGCTTTGCGACCAATATAGATTGTCCTGTTTTGTTGTTTGATCTTTTAGCCTTACGAGCAAAAAGTTTCCTACAGTGACGGTCATGTAATCAACTTCTGTAGTTGGCTCAATTACTTCAGTTCCCTTCTCACTTTCTTCTGAGACAGCCTCTTCTTCGTCATTGCTGTCATAAGACGTCTCCAACTCTTCTTCTGATTCTTGTTCATCTGCTCCAACGTTCTTGACATTCTTCCTGGTTCAACGTGGAGCTTTTCCGCCTCCTGATTCTTGGTCTCATTCCCATAGCGCAGCTCCCGAAGCAGACCTTTTACCGATTCATCCATGTTTTCTTCTACACCAACAGTATTTGCATCCATTCCTTTGTTAGGCAGCAGATTCAGTATTTCCTGGAGTTCTAATGGAACAATGTCCGTTTTTCGGAAACCACTCCTAATATTGTCTCCGCAACTTTCACTCAGCTCTTGAGTGAGTTTCTTCAACGTAGGTGGAAATATATCTCAGTCAGAGAGCCTCGGTTACCCTGATTCCTCCACATTCGGAGGAGTGACCTCCACTTACTTCTCAAAGGCTTAAAAAAGGCCACATCTACAGGCTGGGCCAGATGAGTTGAGTATTTTAGGAGCGTAGTAAATATGATTCCATTATCTCCACAAGATGTCAAAACAGCTACAGAAAAATGGCTTGACAAATGGCCACTAATGAGAACTCTTGGTTGGGGCTGTTTCTCCAGGTAAGGCAAAGCTATTGTAAAATACCAGTTCCCAAAATGTTTTTGGTCAAATCAGCCACACTTTCTACACCCAAAACGTGTGCCTTTAGACCCTCCAATGCGCCATGAGTCACACAAATTTTCAGCTTTGTAAACAACGTAAATTGGTAGCAATTTACCATCACCACTGCAAGGCAAACATCAAGATTGTTGCTGATTTTGCAAAGTCATTTACTTTTTCAGGGTGCTTCGACATCTTCTACAACTAATTTTTTTGTTTCTCGGATCGTCTTTCAAATTTGTCTCATCATAGTTTACGATAATGCAAGACTCTACGACGCTAATTGTTCCTTCAAGATTGTCAAAATAATCATTTATTGTTTGCGCAGAAATGTCCGCTCTGACCCTTTTGGTATTTTGGCTCATTCTTGGGCTAAGCTGCTCTTCGTGCCTCGTCAAAAAGGAAATGACCCAGTCTTCACCTGGTAGATTATTTTTTAACTTTACAGTCCTGCCTTCCTTGTCCAAATATTCTTTAACAACAACACACAAATCCATGTAGGTTAATGGATAACCCGATTCTCCGAGAAGAATGATTTTATCTGAAAACTAGAAATGTTTATATAACATGGTATATTTGTCTTATTAAATAATTTAATTACAGCACAGTACACTTGGCTTATATGGATTCTGTCTAAACACGGTATCTATAATGCTGATACTGATAGTGGTACTGTAATTATCTATGGTAACTGTTTAATAACTTAGAATGAATCCCGTAATGTACTGTACTGCACTTTAGCACAGCAAATTAATAGGACCCACCTTTCAAAACAGACTCTTCCACAGAACTCAAAGTTATCTGCCCGCCGTGAGACTTTGGATGTTTTTGCATTTTCGACATACCTTCATCTTGTCTATGCGATACTTTTCTGAAGCAGCATGCAAAGTTAATTTTCCGCTTTTTAATCCATTCACAGCTTTATCTAAATCATTAACAATGTACTGATTCGAAAGGTTTTGTCCCGGGGTGGGGGCTGTTTTCCGGCCCAAAAAATTTAAAAAAATTGAATTCCGTAGAATTTAGGTGTATTGGAGTGAAGTAATATATGTACTTCACCAAGGACAAAATGATTTTTTTTTAATTTTAGTTTTTTAAAAACCCTTTTCTAACTGTGTAATAACTATAGCAAGTGAATGATCTTAGATATATTCTTTACCTTTAACAATAAATTCGGTTTTATTCAAATGTGGGATATGTGTTAGTTGAGCAAAGTTTCCAGTACCTTAAGAAAACCACAGCATAACCTGTCAAAGTAAACAATACAACTGAGCAGCAAAATTGGCAGGAAAAAACAGTTGACTGTCACAGGCTTTAGAACAGACCTAGATGGTCAGAGAAACATCGTTGTTGCCAACATTTACTTTGAGCTGCTAATACAGAGACTTATAACAAACGTTGCATTTTGTCTCAGCTCACCCCATTTTATCACTTCATCCCAGATTACGGTACCGACCAAAAACTATCGTGTGTTACGAGGTAAACTGTCCTTAGATACAACCGCTCTCCCCTTTCTGAGAATGTTGTTCTAGTTGTAAGTCGCTCAATTCAATTTAGTGGTTCGTATCATGACCAAGTTTTTAAATAGGCACGCAGATCATGGTTCATGGTCTTTTGATGTTCACGTCTTGTGTAAGATGGTCTTTTGATGTCCGTGTCCTGTTGGGTAATATTGTTTGGTAAGGTATTTGTGGCCGGTAAACTGCATGAGCTTGAATTTTGGCTGAACTTGAAACTATGGCACCTATTCAAGACTTATGAATATTTCAGTGCAGCAGTTCGGGACTTAGAAAATGTTTAAATTAACCTATCTCATAATAGAGTGATGGATCTATAAGTGTTAAAGCAACAGTGCATGACCGAGCCCCTTTGTACAGATAAGTGATACACAAATTTAAGTCCTCTGGTGGTTAGGCAGCGACAAACTGATCGCGACTGGTGGTTATTTTCACATAATTTTATTAGTTATCAGCTCCACTGAAGTTGTAAATGGTAAAAGTAATAAAAGTAAACGATGAAACTTAGGAGATAATTACAGACACAGAAACTTGCGAAAATAGTAGTTAAACAAGACGAGCAGCTAACATAACTTGACATTGAGATTAGGAATAAATTTGCCTCTCACTGAAAAAATGATTTTCAATTCCGGCCGCGTTCCATCACAGTGGAACGTATAAAAAACTCTACATCTTTCTGTCAAGTATAACAATGCCCCAGTGAAAAATTAAATCTGGACGTTGTCAAGTGGCTTATTTCAAATGCGCTATATGCAGTTCGGAGCAGTGACTGTATGGCAAGATGGCTTTGTAGAGAGTATAGTAAAGTCACGTAACAATCATAATATGCTACCTAGTGAAGTCATTAATGAAACCACAACTATTCAGAAGGCAGCTTCAGCCATTTGTTAAAATAGAGAACAGTGTTTTCAGTTGAAAGAAAAATCATGTTGATTGCGTATCGTGTTCAATTACTGCAGCAATCTTTCTTTCTTTACAGCAGCTTTAGAAATGTGGAGGATGTAATTAAAAGGAACTTTTTCCATATTCCAGCCTCATTTGCGTGTCTGCAACAGAACAAGGATTATATTGATTCATTAACTCTGAAAACATTCTTCACTAAAAAGAGGACCGTGTCTCAATTTCGTTGCGACGAGAGAATGGATGGAGGGTGGGAAATTGGGCTTCGGTAGTACATCCCTCCCTTGTCCGATTTTAAATTATTTTTCTCTGATGCTCCGTCAACTTAGCGTAAAGCGACTTAGGTGGAATTTTCGCTCTGGTCCATAATGAACGTCGTCTCCCCGCTGAGAGTTTCTCTTTGTATCGAAAGTTCCGGTCGGCTTCTAATAACTGAATGTCCACTGCATTCAGTCGTTGCTGTAACCTCTATTAATTACAATTCACTGACGGCGATGTAGAATAATTCATTGTGATAGTGATAAAGTGGCCACAGTGGAGATGGGGTCAAGATAATCTGTTGAAAACATTTATTGCACAATGGCACGTACAAGTTAAGTCTAGATCCATAAAAAAAAACTTCTGCGGTGGCAGCAATGTATTGACTAAACTGTGATAGCATAGACACCGGTGAAATACCCGTAACGCCACTACCAGAACGTATGGGTTTGTCAAAAACTTTTTGTTGAGGCTGCACATTGGCACAATTCAATGTGGCGATCACTTTGTTACATCTGTATCTACGTCTAGGTGATTAATCTGCTATTCACAATAGAGAGGGTTCAATGAACCACTTCAAGCTGTCTCTCTACCGTTCCACTCTCGAACGGCGCGCGGGAAAAACGGGATCTTAAATTTTTCTGTGCTAGCCCTGATTTCTCTTAGCACCACTTTGGGAGCTAGTTCCGTGACGATGGATTTGTTACGTAATACAGCTTGAGAAATGAGTCTGTTACATATATAACTAATTTATGAACTTTTGATTTGAATTCGGAACTTGTAATCAGTATCAAATGGTGGTGGTGGTTAATGTTTAACGTCCCGTCGACAACGAGGTCATTAGAGACGGAGCGCGGGTATGTTAACTGCACTTTCTAATCGTATTGGTGATGTTGCTATTTTAATTTCTATTGCTTGAATATTGAATTTTGGCGGTTGAAATTATATTTATTATTATGATTTTATTTCTAATTCTTTTGAAATAAAGCTTATTACGAAGGAAATCGGCCGTGCCGTTTCAAAGGAATCATCCCGGCATTTGCCTGAAACGATTTAGGGAAATCACGGAAAACCTAAATCAGGATGGCTGGAGACGGGAGTGAACCGTCGTCCTCCTGAATGCGAGTATCAAATGAAACGGTTATGGTCACCAGCTGTAGGTGCGTAATTAAGTTATGTTTGCTTTTATTTTCTCAAAATATTTTTCAGACCTTCTTACGCTTTTGCAAAAGGTTACAAAAATAATTAACATTTTTCCTTCATACAGTGCTATAGAAAATTACTGTATTTATAATTTCCCTGGATTGTTTTCCTAGGTGCTGGTCATTTCTTTGTGGTAACTAGAACACCGGCAAGGAGACTTTTATTGGAGTGTTTCGGCGTATCGCATCACTAAGAGACGACTGATCTGCGGACAGCATCCACACCCTTGCACGCTGGGAGGCAATCTCCGAAGTCAGTGGCCAAGTGTGTGTGAATTACCTGTGTCGGACTGACACAGCCATCTCGAAGCAATGAATCTGACTGACACTGTACGAGAAATCAGTAACTTTCGTTTCTCTTCTGTAACGACTAAAGCACGAGCTTGACATGAATTATCCTTTCCAAGAAACGTTTCAGATTACGTAATGTTTAGTGTCGCCACATCTTTGGCAGTCTCTCTGCATGAATTAGTTAATTCAAAAAAATTTTCCTTTTTTAATTAAAATGACATCACTGATATAATTTTGTAAATGATCTGTGGTTGAGTAGATAACTCACTAATCTGCAAGCCTCATCTTCTGTCCTGTCAACCTTATAAGCTTCCTCCAATGGCGCCTCCACTTTGTAGATTATCTCCAGCCCAGCAGTCCAACAACACTTTGTCCTTTCTGGATATGACATGTCGCTGACGGTCCAGAGTCCAGTGCCCTTCTCTGTCTCAAGGCAGCCTGGTGGCTCTTTACACAAACACATCAATGCATGACTCCAATAGCCCACGGGAGCGAAGTTATTAGGCACACATTACTGGAGTCGAAGGTAAATGGGACAGTGAACAAATGGGATAAAATTACCTGTAGTCGTACTGTGGTGGTTGATTTAAGAGGACGTAATCGGAATGCTTAACTCAGTATCTACCATACTTGGGTTAGAGGTCAGTAGGGAAACGTACTACGAACGCGGGCCGCATCTCAAGGGCAGAAGGAGTAATATCTCCCTGGATAATGGACCCAGTCAAAGAGGTGTGTGTTGTTCATCGGTATGGCGAAGCGGGAAGGCAGGTTTACCTACGAGCTCAGGTATAAGAGCGTAAGGTTCGCTGGACACAGCAAAATACTTCCCAGAAATGTATGCTACGAAGCCTATGGGATACTGGAATAGTTGCAGGACTGGTAGCCACTTCGGGAACTCCGAAACTATTTGTGAATATCAGGTGGATGTTGTTCCTTAGCTTCTAGATGTTGCTTCCTATTTATGAAGTGATATATTTGGTTTCACGACGACAACTGTGTCGTTGATCCACCTGGGAGGACTTAGTGTGCCACTGGTTGGCGGCAGGGAGTTAACTGACTAATGGTAGCTTAGTTTTAAGGATTTTGATGAGGCAGTCAGTTAAAGGAAAAGTAAGCAGAAGATATGTCGGGATACGGGAGCTTAGGGAGGGGGCGGGTGGGTTCTGTTGCAGTTAGCCAGGTGCGGGCAGCTTGAAAGTGGATAGCTAGTGTAGATTGTGGCTAGAGCCTCCAGAAAGTGAATAATCGGCATGATGGAAGTACGTGACATTTCTACGTGGATCTGGGGAAAGTGCTACTGTTCGCAGCGAAGGGCAAAATGCTGAATGGAACACACAATGTTTTATTTTTGGATGAACGAATCCTTTTCAGTAGCAGGCCAGCGGACACAAAATTTTCTGTTACTGTAACTAGCTTCCAAGAACAGTTCTCTAAGAGAGTTATTGAGGCTAAGCTAAGAGTCACACTTCAAAGTAGAGGTGTTTATAGAATTAGGAATTGGTGGAAATAAATTAAGGAGTGTCACTGTTAATTCATATTGGCGTGTCCTTCTTAATAGCGACTATTTTCCTCTTTAAGTCTCTTCAGGGATTTTGTGTTGTCGCTTGTGATACGTAAATCGGTGGCCACTTTCGCCAACTTCCAGCACTTGCAGCCTATGGCGAGGGCAAAGACAGTGCCCGTTTAGCGGCTCGGAGAGAAGTGGAGGTGGGGAGTTTCTGCAGCCACACAGGAGGTATCCTCGTGGGTGTCCTCAACCCGCTCAAGAATGTACACCTTGCAAAGAGCCTAGCGGACAATGAGTATCCGCGCAGATAAATGTGGCCCCCCTGCAGAGACTAAGAGGAAGCATAGACACAAAAGTGTCAAGAACGCACACATGGAAGCGTGTGAATATTCTCGCTGGCAGCAGCGGTTTTCACCTGCCTTAAAAAGAGAAAGCGTGTCGACAATTCAAGTACACGCACAAGCACTGGTCGGAGCGTAGACACAGAGCGCAAATAATTCGCACAAGGGGCATGTAAATCTAAAGAACTGCAAATGAAGTCTGACTGCTTTAAAAAATTGTTTTCTGGACAGTGAGAACGTTTCTTATAAATCACGAATGCCAGCAGGTTCTTAGACGAAGCGCGAATATGAGACAGTCCAGACCTTAAACAGAGATAGCCGTTACAAAGAAGTGTTGTGTGGCTGCTTTCACAGCACCTGAGGAACGCAGGTTAATATCCGAACAATGTAGGAACCAATACCGGGAACAGCCGTGACATAGAAAACGTGAGAAAGTCGCCAACTTATGAGTCACACACCGGCCCACGCAATATACACTCGTGCTCATAAATTAAGGGCAACGGCCTTGCCGCAGTGGATACACCGGTTCCCGTGAGATCACCGAAGTTAAGCGCTGTCGGGCGTGGTCGGCACTTGGATGGGTGACCTTCCAGGCCGCCATGTGCTGTTGCCATTTTTCGGGGTGCACTCAGCCTCGTGATGCCAATTGAGGAGGTACTCGACCGAATAGTAGCGGCTTCGGTCAAGAATACCATCATAACGACCGGGAAAGCGGTATGCTGACCCTATGCCCCTCCTATCCGCATCCTCCACTGAGGATGACACGGCGGTCGGATAGTCCCGGTAGGCCACTCGTGGCCTGAAGACGGAGTACTCATAAATTAAGGATAATGCTGATGCATGGTGAAACAACGCTCTAGTGGGCGGTTTGCGAGTTGAAATCACCTCGGGGTACGACCATGCGGTGCATCTGACCTGCGGTTGCCGCACGGTGGCGCTGGCAGCAGTCCACATACGCAGAGGTGTGTTGGTGCATTTCAGAGTACGGTGCAGCGAGTAAGTGTGCAGACGTTTTCAGATGTGCTAATGGTGACTGTGTATTGAAAATGGCTCACAAAACACATATTGATCACGTTATGAGGGGTAGAACACTAAGGCGAATGGAGGCTGGTCAAACACAGCAGGTCAAAGCACGGGGCCCTCCGTGTTCCGCAAAGTGTGACCTCAAGATTATGGCAACGATTTCAGCAGGCAGGAAACGTGGCCAGGTGCCACAGTACGGGACGTCCACAGTGTACAACACCACAAGAAGACTGATATCTCACCATCATTTTCCGCAGGCGGCCATGGGGTACTGTAGGTAGCCTTGCTCGGGACCTTACTGCAGCCACTGGAACAGTTGTCTCCAGACAAACAGTCTACAGACGACTGAACAGACATGGTTTATTGGCCCGGAGGCCCGTAAGGTGCGTACAATCGCGTACACTGTAGTCCAGCTGCAAGATTGCGTACCAGTCAGCCTTTTGCCCACCACTGCCCACCTGTGTGTATGACAACCCAGCTGCCTCGAACTGGGCACGTAACCTGGGACAGCCTATGTAGAGAGGCTGTATCCCAGACACGGAAACCTTCTAACCCACTAGACTAAGGGATCGTCCTGACATAGAAGGAGTTAGTGTTTTCACCGTACTATACAAAACTAAGCAGTGGTCAGTAGCCTGCAGGCGCTACTCAGTTAGCCATTGTAGAGCTTGTCCAAGGGATGCAACCTGTGGTTGAGAAGACAGCTGTTTTTGACCTGTGCCCATACTTAAATCGGTCTCGCATTGCTGCAAAAGCCCCACCTCATGGGACGCCCAAGGAGCTGTAACTTAGCAACGCAACCAAAGAGTTTCAACAAATACCATAATCTCTATCATGGCATCGGTACAGCGCAGCTTTCTTGACTAGTGTGTGTGATCTATCGGCTTGGTTATGGAACAGTTGGGAAACTTACATTAAAAAAAATTGAATTGAAAGACGAACAGTTCAATCTGGTCAATCAGACATTTCGATATACCCATTAAAAATTTAAGGAACGCTGGCGGGAGGGAGGGGGGGTGGGGGGGGGGAGATCCAGCTATCGTAGAAACTTCAGTGTGAGCTTTCGTGAGTGATTCTTTTGCTGGGAGGCACTTTAATATCTAGTCAGAAATTGTTGTACAAGGCTTTTCTAGTGTGCAAAAATATGTACAACAGGAATTGATGCTAGATGTTGAGGGTCAGCTCTGCCCACCCAGCCAGTCCCAGTGGCCGAGAGACAGCAGCCGAGGATATTTCCACCTGCCGCTCGCCATAACATGACCCAAAACGTCCACTATCGACCACATAGCATCTGGTAAATCACAGGTCTGGCACTCTGGCACTCTACTTACCAGCGGTCCATTTTTCTCAGAGTAACTACTACACTAGTACCCAAAACGTAACGACGAAAGTAACTTTGTTCAAATGCTCAAATGTGTGTGAAATCTTATGGGACTAAGGTCATCAGTCCCTAAGCTTACACACTACTTAACCTAAATTATCCTAAAGACAAACACACACACCCTTTCCCGAGGGAGGACTCGAACCTCGGCCGGGATCAGCCGCACAGTCCATGACTGCAGCGCCTGAGACCACTCGGCTAACCCCGCGCGGCGAAAGTAACTTTCTGTTGTTTCGTACACAATGGTAAGGAGAGGTAGGCTACAGAGAGGCGCAGCTACTGTCGTCGTAGGAAAGCTGGAGAGGAGCACGAACGATTAGCGAACACGCAGATACATGAAACAGCGGTTTTATTTAACTAAGAGTTCTTTCAAGTGTTGGGAAGACACTTTACAAAAGAACAAACAGCTATAAGTCCAGTTCTTACAAGAACAACTGAAAAGCTTTACACTGTGTGAGACTGCAGCTACTAATGCACGAGCGAACTGTCAAAGGCTGACTAAGATTGGTTCAAATGGCTCTGAGCACTATGGGACTTAAGATCTGAGGTCATCAGTCCCCTAGAACTTAGAACTACTTAAACCTAACCAACCTAAGGACATCACACACATCCATGCCCGAAGCAGGATTCGAGCCTGCGACCGTAGCGGTCGTGCGGTTCCAGACTGTAGCGGCTAGAACCGCTCGGCCAACCCGGCCGGCGCTGACTAAGTCTGAAGACTGTATCAGACTTCGACTAAGAGACGTGTAACTGCCACCGAGCCTCTTACATCGCCGCAGCTGACAGCCCTCGTAATCGGAGCAGCTGAGAGCGTGGCTCAGTGGGCGCGCACCATTGGATCCGCCAGGCGCTGTCGGCGTCTGTCGGAAATGTGCGTTTCCAATGCCAACTATGAGACGTCGGTGGTGATGGTGTCGATCCGTGGTACCACTCATTCGCGTGGTGTGTCGCTGCCAAATGGGATACCTCGATGAAACTAGGATCATACGTAGAAAGCCCTGCTACAGTACAGTACAGTACAGTATCTGAAAGTAATACCCAATGGGAGGAACGGAAATGACACTTTTATTAAAAGACAATAATTACACTGAAGTCACTGCAATTCATGATGGTACCCTGGACACTAAAAGGGTAAGACAAGGTTCTCGATACGGTGTGTGATCATCGCGACCTACACTGCATGCTCTGTAACGTGCTCACATGCTGGTCACAAGAATCATAAGGAGTTCCAGTGGGTGGGTGTTGGATTCCTCCACCAGCCAGGGTGACAGGTGTTGGACGGTCGCTGGTACATGTACGTGCGGTAATACATCTCCCCAGCGCATCTCACAGGTGTTCGATGGGATTTAAGTAAGGAGAACGTGCAAGCCAGTCCGTTCGCCGAATGTTATCTAGTGCCAAGAGCTCCTCCACCAGTTGTCGCTCAATATCATCCATAAAAAATTCAGGGACGAATGCATCCCTTAAAAGACACACGTGGAGGAGGAGTATGGTGTCTCAATAACGTTGACCAGTGAGTGGACCATGCTCAAAGATTTGGAGGTCAGTACGCCCGTGCAGCATTGTGGCTCCCCAGACCATATCGCCTAGACCACCAAAACGATCAGGTTCGACAACTGCAGATGTACCCTCATAGCTAACACTTGGTTCAAGAATCATAAAAGAAGGTTGTATACATGGAAGAAGCCTGGAGATACTGAAAGATTTCACATAGATTATATAATGGTAAAACAGAGATTTAGGAACCAGGTTTTACATTGTAAGACATTTCCAGGGGCAGATGTGGACCCTGAGCACAATCTATTGGTTATGAACTGTAGATTAAAACTGGAGAAACTGCAAAAAGGTGGGAATTTAAGGAGATGGGACATGGATAAACTGACAGAACCAGAAGTTGTAGAGAGTTTCAGGAAGAGCATTAGGGAACGATTGACAAGAATGGGGGAAAGAAATACAGTTGAAGAAGAATGGGTAGCTTGTAACGCCGGAAATGCATATCCTTCTATTTCCACCTATTGTACTATAGATTTTTCCTTATTTTGCTACCCGAAGATAAGACACTTCTGTGTCTTTATATATTGTAATTGTTTTACCATTTGTATATACAGGGCGTTTCAAAAAGAAAGAGCAGATTTCAAACATTTATTTCTCAAAAACTACAAATGATAGAAACACAATTCAAACGTTTCTTGTCAGAGAAAGGTTCAAAGTTTTTCAATGGTCCGCGCAGAAGTTCCATGCAAATCCGCAGTGGCGCTGGCGTTTGTTTGTAGGAAAATGGCGACGACACCACAGGAACGATCATTTTGTGTGCTGCAATTTGCAAAGTTAGAGTCCATTGTTGGTGTGCAACGTGCATTCCGCCGTCAATTCAACAAACAGCCGCCTCGTCATAAGCAAATTTATGAGTGGCATCACAGATTCGTAGAAGATGGTTGCATCTGCAAGCGAAAAAGCACGGGTCGTCCACGCACATCGGATGAAAATGTCGAGCGTGTCCGTGCAGCTTACGAAAGGAGCCCTAGAAAATCCACGGCACGGGCAAGTCACGAACTAAACATGTCTAAAACAACGGTATGGCGCGTTCTGAGTAACCGTCTGCACATGAAGCCGTACAAACTGCAGTTATTGCAAGCATTGCGTCCTGACGACCACAACAAAAGGTTCGAATTTTCAACTGCAATTCTACAGGACATGGAAGAGGACAATTTTGCCGAACGATTAATTTTTTCAGATGAATCAACGTTTCACATTTCTGGTAAAGTTAATCGGCATAACGTACGAATTTGGGCGAGTGAAACTCCGAGGGACGTTATTCAACATGAAAGAGACTCACCAAAGGTTAACGTCTTTTGTGCAATTTCGGTAAACAAAGTTTATGGACCTTTCTTTTTCATGGAGAAAACTATCACAGGAACCATTTACCTGGACATGTTAGAAAACTGGCTATTTCCTCAACTTCAGGAAGATTCAAATCACTTCATCTTCATGCAAGATGGCGCCCCACCACACTTCTCTGAACCTGTACGACGGTACCTAAATAACACCATTCCAGGACGGTGGATTGGAAGAGCAGGAGCACAAGATCAATGTCATCGTCTGTGGCCTCCCAGGTCACCAGACCTTACTCCCTGCGATTTTTATTTGTGGGGGTACATAAAGGACTGTGTTTATGTCCCACCTATGCCCGCTACTCTTCAAGAGGTACGACATCGAATTGTTGCGGCCGTGAATTCGGTAACTAAAGACCAGTTGTGTCGTGTGTGGCAAGAAATGAGATACCGGTTTGATATTTGTCGTGCAACAAATGGTGCTCATATTGAGGTACAGTTTTGATATTTGTTGTGTAACATTTGGTACTCATATTGAGTGAAGGACCGTTGGAATTGTGTTTCTATCATTTGTAGTTTTTGAGAAATAAATGTTTGAAATCTGCTCTTTCTTTTTGAAACGCCCTGTATTTATGCATTTATGTCGATTTATAATTGGTTTGTTTTGTGAATATTATTTGTATTTATACGCTGGGTCTGGCCTAGGCAAAACTATGCTATCGAACGAATACATCGATAGGTTGTGTGGAGAACCCAAGTGTTTAGGATCTTTGGTAGTGTTAACTCTGCTGCGTGGAGCGCGGGCAGAGCAGAGTGAGTCTGGCTGGGGTGGTGCAGTGGAGCAGGTGTGTTGTGTGAAGCTTCCGCGAGTTGCCGCGCTTTCGGGGTTTGGCAGCATCTAATTGCGCTCGACTTGCTATGTTAGACTCTGACATGGTGTCGCGGACGGGAAGTGTTAGCTGACACACATCAAGGGCCCATTTCGACTGGAGACCGTGTCGAGAAGAAGGCACGCCAACACCCAGCTTCTGCAACAGCGACGGCCGACAATGAGTGACTGTCGCCACCTCCTCGATCGACGGCTTCAAACCTTCAATCAACCAACAAGGAAGACTGGAAGCACGTAAAGTTCTAGAACTGTATGGCAGACCTCAGCTTTTAAAATTGTTCCATTTTCATAACTAAATTACAGCAATGTAGCATGAACCTTTGTTGCTCATTGTCCCAATTGCATTACCAAGCAGGGTCCCTTCCTTTTCCGGAATGAACCCGAGTGTCGTTGAAATTCAAACGCCAGCATCATTCGATTTCACTGCTTTAATTTTAAAGTTCAGTTAAGGTATTCATAGCTGGCTACAATATTTACATTACACAAGCACAAATTAAGAGTGCGAGTTTTGTTACCGTATTTTAGCTTACCTGTGACTGCAGCTCAGCTTGGTACATACTAAATTTTACTATTGTTAATTGTTCAGAATCATTTAATTCAAGTTCAAAGTTAAATCTCTTATTTCTAAATTGCGTAGATTCAAGTAGCTTTTGAAATGATTGTTGAGGTAGTCCAAGACTAACCGTATTTTACTGAATTTCGATGTGCTTCAGAAAGAAAGCTCACTATTAACTTCAGTCAATAAATTAACTTTCGATTTTCCGGTTTTATTAATTCTTTTGCTAAATTAAGTCAGAGTGCAGCGAAAGTTATTACTTCTGACAATCTTTCAGTTTTCACACTACACGTGTCAACCTTCAGTTGCCACGCTTCTAGTGCTAATTATATGTGTATTAACCCTTCTTTTTCAGTTACTATAGTAATTGTCCTTAGGACTGGCGACCGCAATTTCCCCCAGATCTCAAATATCTAATTACCGCTAGTTAATTGTTAACGTAACGGCCGCACATTTACTTTCTTTATTAACTTTAACCCTTTTCAAAATTAATTTCCACCAGTTTCATTTGCATTTTTCCTTTCATTTAGATGTAACCCTTTCCTCCCTCTTTACCGACAAATTGACTTCGGTGACGATTGCTTTTCCCAAATTTCCAATAGGTACACGTGGTTTAATTTTTCACTGTCATTAAGGTCGATAAGTGAGAGGGAGGTTACAAGCTTTGAGAGATGAAATAGTGAAGGCAGCATACGATCGAGTAGGTAAAAAGACGAGGGCTAATAGAAATCCTTGGATAAAGAAGAGATACTCAATTCAACTGATGAAAGGAAAAATACAAAAATGCAGTAAATGCAGCAGGCAAAAAGGAATACAAACGTCTCAAAAATGAGATCGACAGGAAGTGCAAAATGGCTAAGCAGGGATGGCTAGAGGACAAATGTAAGGATGTAGAGGCGTATATAACTAGGGGTAAGATAGATACTGCCTACAGGAGAAGAAATCTTTGGAAGAGAACCGCTTGCATAAATATTAAGAGCCCAGAAGGAAACCCAGTTCTAAGCAAACAATGGAAAGCAGAAAGGTGGAAGGAGTATATAGAGGGTCTATACAAGGGCGATGTACTTGAGGACAATATCATGGAAATGGAAGAGGATTTAGATGAAGATGAAATGGGAGATTTAATACTGCGTGAATAGTTTGAGAGATAGTGAAAGACCTAAGTCGAAACAAGGCTCAAGGGGTAGACAAAACTCTTCCATATGGTGAGCAAGATACACGAGGCATTCAGACTTCAAGAAGAATATAATAATTCCAACCCCAAAGAAAGCAGGTGTTGACAGATGTGAAAATTACCGAACTATCAGTTTAATAAGCCACGGATGCAAAATACTAACACGAATTCTTTACAGACGAATGGAAAAACTGGTAGAAGGCGACCTCGGGGAAGATCAGTTAGGATTCCGGAGAAACGTTGAAGCACGTGATGCAATACTGACCCTACGACTTACCTTATAAAATAGATTAGGGAAAGGCAAACCTACGTTTCCAGCATTTGTAGACTTGGAGAAAGCTTTGACAATGTTGACTGGAATACTCTCTTTCAAATTCCGAAGGTGGCAGGGGTAAAATACAGGAAGCGAAAGGCCATTTACAATTTGTACAAAAACCAGATGGCAGTTATAAGAGTCGAGGGACATGAAAGGGAAGCAGTGGTTGGGAAGGGTGTGAGACAGGGTTGTAGCCTATCCCCAATGTTATTCAATCTGTATATTGAACAAGCAGTAAAGGAAACAAAAGAAAAATTCGGAGTAGGAATTAAAATCCATGGAGAAGAAATAAAAACTTTGAGGTTCACCGACGACATTGTAATTCTGTCAGAGACAGCAAAGGACCTGGAAGAGCAGCTGAACGTAATGGACAGTGTCTTGGAGGGAGAATATAAGATGAACATCAACAAAAGCAAAACGAGGATAATGGAATGTAGTCGAATTAAATCGGGTGATGCTGAGGGTATTAGATTAGGAAATGAGACGCTTAAAGTAGTAAATGAGTTTTGCTATTTGGGGAGCAAAATAACCGATGATGGTCGAAGTAGAGAGGATATAAAATGTAGACTGGTAATGGCAAGGAAAGCGTTTCTGAAGAAGAGACATTTGTTAAAATCGAGTATAGATTTAAGGGTCAGGAAGTCTTTTCTGAAAGTATTTGTGTGGAGTGTAGCCATGTATGGAAGCAAAACGTGGACGATAAATAGTTTAGACAAAAAGAGAATAGAAGCCTTCGAAATTTGGTGCTACAGAAGAATGCTGAAGATTAGATGAATAGACCACATAACTAATGAAGAGGTATTGAACAGAATTGGGGAGAAGAGAAAATTGTGGCACAACTTGACTAGAAGAAGGGATCGGTTGGTAGGACATATTCTGAGGCATCAAGTGATCACCAATTTAGCACTGGATGGCAGCGTGGATGGTAAAAATCGTAGAGGGAGACCAAGAGATAAATACACTAAGCAGATTCAGAAGTATGTAGGTTGCAGTAGGTACTGGGAGATGAGAAGCTTGCACAGGATAGAGTAGCATGGAGAGCTGCAGCAAACCAGTCTCTGGACTGAAGACCACAACAACAACAAGAACAACAACATGGTGGGAACAAGTAATGCAGCCGGGAACATTGTCGAAAATCATAGGTTTAGCGACCCGGGTGTTATGGCGTGGGGTGGCATAATATTGTATGGCTGTACTGGCCTCCAAATCTTTGAACACGATACGCTGTACTCCTTCCCCATGTGCGTCTTTTCACGCGCGCACTCGCCCTGAGTTCATTTGCGCAACCGCATAGAACGTCGTACGTAAAGTAGTTCAAGGAACGAGAGGGTATTCTGCGAATGGACTGGCTGTCCGTTCCGCCCGACATAAATCTCCTCGAGCGCGTGAGGCATAAGTTTGGAAGACGTACTGCAGCACGTGACATGCACCAGAGACCATCCAGCAGTTGTCATCCATTGTGGTGGAGAATGGAACGCCCTACCAGAAGAACTCTTCACCAACCTTGTGGTCAGAATGGGAGCATGCATTGCCGGCTATGGTGATCGTACACCCTATTAAGATCTATGTCGTGCCTTTTACTAACATCCATGGTACCATCATAAATCGCTGTGACTTCAATGTAATTATTGTCTTTGAAGAAAAGTTTCATTTCTTTCTCATTGCTCATTTCTTTCAGTTATCTTTTGTGCCACACTGTAGCAGTTGTTTCACTGTCTAGTCCAACTTTCATCGAGTTACGTTACTTCTAAATGACACATCATGCAGAAGTATCGACGGATAAGTACGACAATGCAGTGCCTGTGTGTGTAAGAAGTACGACTCAGTGTTTATTCGGATATCGATTAGAATGACTCCCCTGTACGGGAATTACATTAAGTGTACGAGTACAGTTCAGTGGCACATAGACAATGGCATATGGAAATTGGCGTCTGGCGGTGAATGTTGTCCGTATTCACAGCTGCCAGTACATTTTCTGTATTTCATAACGGCTGCAGTCGCAGCAGTGTCGCATGCATGCATATTCGGAGGAACTGTGGATGGTAATGACACATGAACGACGACATATGGAAGTTTGTGTCTGACCGTGAAGTGTGCACGGATAGTTGATGGGTGGATATAAATATTGTTGTGTTCATTTTGACTGCTAAATCCGACTTTTTAAAAGTCATTATCACCGTAAAAGAGGTATTAACAGAGCCAGGCGCCAGCATTATTCAGTTAATTCTAAAATAAATTGAGTGTTCTTTGTTTGTAGTAGCGTACAACCTGGGGTCACTCCATTGTTTAAATGTATTTGGAGATGATGGCACGAACATTTAAAGACTAAGCTATGCCATTAATGACATTCCTTAATAAATTTTGTTTACCTAGTGGCCAAACAGATATATCACGAGATGTTCAAATATTTTATCACAGAATTAAGGTAAATTTTTGTGGTCCTGTTTCCATAGAGACCTAACGAAAGCAATTTACCTGCCTCTGTAGGGTTTTTATGTTTGTAAAAGTTGTATGCAGTTACAGCCTTAGTTCTACCCTAAAGTGTAAAACAATTCTAATATTTTGAAAAAAGGGAAAAGATATATGAATGAATTTGCAATCGCTTGTGTTATGCGTTGAGCGATATAGAGTGCGACTGAATATCTGAATTACAGACAGACGTTTATCAGATATGACAGATTCAATAGGGGATGTATAGGTTGGATAATGAAATGTTTCAAGGATATCACATCATATCTGAGGAACCCTTTTGTGATTGACTGGTCGTACAGTTTATCCTGTTGTTTCTGACTGCTAAATCTATCTTCTCTTTTCTTTTTTGTGTAATTGTTTGCAGTTTCTGGGTGGCACATTGTTAACATGTACTTACAAATAAGGGCGTAGACCATTACTGCACTAAGACATGCTATAAATCGCATTTCTTAAAACACATTTACTAGCTTAGTGACCAAACGAATATGTAGTGTGGGACTCAACTGTAACATCATAGACCCTGCGGTAGTACCTTTGTGGTCCTGTTTACATGAGACCCATGTGGTTCATTGGTTTCCCTAAGTCTACCATATCTGTATCTATATCCCAAAATGTAAATAAATATTTGTAATATACAAAAAAGATGGCCGAAATGATTAAGGCGACAGCTCTAGACAAGCGGGAAATCGGATTTCGAGTCCCCGTACTGCACAAATTTTCATTGGCGTAATTCCATTCTGCAGTTGGATATTTCCCGAATTCGTAACTGGGAATATAGTTCCCGTGTTTCATAACATTCGCAGCGTCTGTTCCCCGGACAAACACGATTGCACCTATCGTACTTCTTGCGAACACAGACACCGCAATATATTATGATTAATTTCGGACTGCTGCATTGTTATATAACACTGTCCTCTTCTGTTAGCGTGTATCTCTTCCCTTTGCTTTACAATCAACGTTATTTCGGCGATGTTCTAATGGTTATATTGTTCCAGTGGCTCTTTGTTGACGAAAGGTTGCATACCTCGCTCTAGAGAACGCGTTCATCTACATCGACATGGCTACTCTACAAATCATACTTATGTGCCTGGCAGAGGGTTCATCGAAGCATCTTCACACTATTTCTCTATTATTGCACTTTCGAAAACCGCGCGAGGAAAACGAACACCTATATCTTTCCATACGAGCTTTGATTTCTCTTATTTTATTATGATGGTAATTTCTCGTTATGTAGGTAGGCTTATTTTTTCTATTCGAGCAAAATGTTGCTGATAGATATTTCGAGAAAAGATCCTACTGGAACACAAAATGCCACTGTCTTAACGAATTCCGCCCCAAATCCTGTATCATGTCGGTGACACTCTCTCCCTTCTTTCTCGATAAAAGAAAACGTGCTGTCCTTCTGTGAACTTTCGCTATGTACTGCCTTAGTTCTACCTGGTAAGTATCCCATATCATGTAGCAATACTCCAAAGGAGGACGGACAAACGTAGTGTATGCAGTCTCTTTACGAGCTCTGTTGCATCTTCTGTGTTCTTGCGATAAAACGTAGTCTTTGGTTCGCCTTTCCCACAACATTTTCTGTGTGTTTTTTTTTCCCATTAAAGTTGTTCGTAATTTTAGTTCCTAGGTATTTAATTGAATTTACGGCCTCTAGATCTGATTGATTTATCTTGTAACCGAAGTTTAACTGATTCCTTTTAACACTCATGTGGATGACCTGACACTTTTCATTACTTACGGTCAACTGCAAATTTTCACATCATACAGATAGCTTATCTAAATTGTATTGCAATGTTTTGATCTTCTGATGACTTTACTAGACGATGAAAGACAGTACCATCTGCAAACAACCTTAGACGGCTGCTCAGATTGTCTCCTAAATTATTTATATACCGGGTTATCAAAAAGTCAGTATAAATTTAAAAACTTAATAAACCACGGAATAATGTAGATAGAGAGGTAAAAATTGACACACGTGCTTGGAATGACATGGGGTTTTATTAGAACCAAAGAAAAAAACAAAGTTCACTAAAGGTCCGACAGATGGCGCTGGACAGCTTAACGCCAGTGACTGCACATGACAATCGTGTATAAAAAGAGCTGTAAGGAGAGAGAGAGAGAGCCCTCCAAAACCCAGGCGATCATTGTAGGCAAAACAACCCCTTCCTTCCGCCTCCTTGATTTCTATCTCACCATCTATGGCCGTCCTATCGCCCTCACTCCCACCCTTAAGTACCTTGGCGTCACCCTCGACCGTCGCCTCTCCTGGACTCCCCACCTCCAGACAATCCAAGCCAAGGCACGCTCCCGACTCAGTCTCCTCAAACTCCTCTCTGGCCGTACGTGGGGTCTGGACCCCTCCACCATCCTCCACACCTATAAGTCCCTCATCCGCCCTATCCTTTGTTATGCCCATCCGGCTTGGATCTCCGCCCCCCCCTACCTTTTACAAATCCCTCCAAATCCTCGAACGTCATGCTCTCCGCCTCGCCTATCGCATCCATCTCCCCTCCCCCACGCGGATCCTGTACAATCCCATCCCCTTCCCCCACCTCCTCCTTTTCCTTGAAAGGATACGGATCCTGTACACCTCCCGCAAACTCGATCCTCCTCACCCGCTCGTCTCCCACCCCCGCCCGCTGCCGCGCCTGTATTCGCACGTCCCACCCGTCTCCATCTCTACACCCTCCTTACCCTCTCCCAAGGTGGCTTCCGCCAGCTCCCCCTCCCTGATGATGTCCTCCTCCCCTGCATCTACCCCTCCTATCAACTTTGATCCTCCCCCCCCACCTCCTGTGTCCTTTCCTTTAGGCGCCCTCCCTCCCTCCCTTCCCTTCCCTTCTCTTTCCTTTCCCCCTTCCCTCCTCCCCTCTCCCCCGGGCTTCCCCTCCCCCTTCCTCCCTCCCCCTCTCTCCTTTGCCTATGGCATCTCTGCTCTCCCCTCTCCCATTCCCCTTCCTCCACCTCCTCTCTTGGCAGGTCCCCGGACTCGTACACGCTCAGTGAACATTCGCGCGCCGGAGATCATCGCCGTCAGTGTTTCGTGTGTGTGCCTTCATTTGTGTGTAGTGTTGTTCGCCGTCACGCCACCACCGTTCACGTGCCGTCGCCATCATCCATGTTATGTGCACCGTGTCGCCTCGTGTTAGTGATGTTTCTCGTCCAGCATGAACGGCTCCATGTTTTTTCAATTTTTAGTGTCTACATTTTTTGCCCACCGTTTTTACTGTCTACTCTGTGCCACCTTTATGTACTACTTGTTGTCAAACTCAATGCTGAAGAGCGGCGTATTGTGCTGCTGACAGCCCGCCTTTGTATAAGGTGTTTAAAATCACAATATAGAAAAAAAAAAAAGAGAGAGAGGATCAGATGCGCCAGCAGTCGCAGCATGTTGACGTTACCTGAAAAGGCGCTTTTAGTGAAGCTGTATTATCAGAATGGGGAACGTGCTAGTTCAGCGTTACGATCCTATCGCCATAGGAAGGGGATTCGAACGGGTAAAGGTCCTTTGACAAATGCAGCTGCGGCGAGAATGATTTCGAAGTTCGAAGCCACGGGTTTGTTTTGACGATAGACCCCGTAGTGGCCGACCGAGCACAAGGCGTGTTGCTGCTGAGACAGTTCAGGAAGAAACGGAGACTGTAGCGGGTTCGTCTATGCACGGGGAAGTCAGCACTCGTGCAGTCGCACGTCGCACTGGCATTCCATACACTACTGTTTGGTTGCCACTGAGCCGTACCCTCCGATGTTATCCGTACAGAATCCATCGGCATCACGAACTGTTACCTGGCGATTTAGTGAAGCGGAGGGCATTTGCGGTGTGGGCGTTTCAAAAGATGGCGGAAGATGACGATTGGTTGAGTAACGTGTTGTGGACCGACGAAGCTCATTTCACGCTCCGAGGGTCTGTCAACGCCGAAAACTGTAGAATTGGGTTACCGAAAATCCTATAACTGTCGTGGAAACTCCATTGCACGACGAGAAAGTCACGGTATGGGTTGGTTTTACCACATCTACCGTTATCGGGCCTTTTTTCTTCAAGGAAATGCGTGATTCTGGTTTTGTAGCTGCTACCGTGACGGGTGAGAGGTACACCGATATGTTACAGAATCGCATCATCCCCAGCCTGGTTAATAAACACCTGCTAGAACGTACAATGTATATGCAGGATGGCGCTCCACCCCATATTGCTAGACGCACGTCGTTTGGTGATGATCGTGTGCTCAGCCGCCACTTTCGTCATGCTTGGCCTCCCAGGTCACCAGACCTCAGTCCGTGTGATTATTGGCTTTGGGGTTACCTGAAGTCGCAAGTGTATCGTGATCGACCGACATCTCTAGGGATGCTGGAAGACAACATCCGACGCCAATGCCTCACCATAACTCAGGACATGCTTTACAGTGCTGTTCACAACATTATTCCTCGACTACAGCTATTGTTGAGGAATGATGGTGGACATACTGAGCATTTCCTGTAAAGAACATCATCTTTGCTTTGTCTTACTTTGTTATGCTTATTATTGCTATTCTGATCAGATGAAGCGCCATCTGTCGGACATTTTTTGAACTTTTGTATTTTTCGGTTCTAATAAAACCCCATGTCATTCCAAGCATGTGTGTCAATTTATACCTCTCTATCCACATTATTCCGTGATTTATTCAGTTTTCAAATTTATACTGACTTTTTGATCACCCGGTAGATAAGGAACAGCAGAGGGCCTATGACACTACCTTGGGGGCAGCAACAGATCACTTCTGTTTTACTCATTGGCTTTTGTCAAATACCACGAACTGTGACCGCTCTGACAGGAAACACGAACCCAGTTGCATATCTGAGACGCTATTCCATAAGCACGCAATTTGATTACAAGCCGCTCGTGAGGTACTGTGTCAGAGGCCTGTGTTTCATACCTTTCCTCGTGGTCGTAGAGATATGCAGAGCAACTCTAAGCGACGTAGCACCACCACCACCCCACTCTGACGTCAAAGGCACCCACACTATGAGCGTCCCTGTTCAGCACTGTGTCTGACCGCCGACCCGAACGCTCACTACCGGTTTGGACGTATTGGATTGCGAAGCAATTGCGACTGGCGTCCCACCCCCCCACCCCTTTCCCCTCCCGCCTCTCCCTTCACGTACCTGGAAACTGCGATTTAATTGAAGTCAAATCCCGAGTAAAACTGTTTTGTAGTGATTGCGCGGCCGGCTGGTCCCGGCAGCGGAAACATTGTTCGGTGCTGATTAAACCCCTGGAGCGGCATAATGCTATCCGCCCCCGCGAGCAATAACTCTGCCTCGTTCAAGTTCGTAATAATACGCGAAGAACAAATATCCCGCCGTAACGAGGACTGATTGTGGCGGCGCCCATTAAAACCTTGTCAAAACGGCGCGACGTGCGTGCGCGCAGGGTCGCAGCATTCCGAACAGCAGGCGGCGGCGGCCCGCGAATACCCTTTCATACGCGCCGCGATTGTCGTCGGAAAGCGCGCAGACGAGGCAAAAGTTGCGCAAACAGCCGACAATGAGGGAGTCGCGGCGGCGTTGTCGGAAGGCGGCGGCCGTAAGAAATTGCTCAGATATTTCGGGCTGTGCGAGCTCGTTACTCGGAGTTACCGTGTTTCGCAGGCCTTCGCGTTAAATAATTATTGCGTTGTGACTGCCAGCTACGGAATGTCATGACCAAGTAATTATATCCCATTGGTGTCCTCGACGCTTAAATGCAGCTTCCGCGTCCTTTCTAGGAATTTCGAATACAAATTCGGCTGTGGTTAGCAAAAGTGCGGAAGTTCTTGTCGTGTATAAGGTACGTGTAACATGATTCGCCTATGCTAGCAGTTAGTGAAGTAATTTCTTCTAACGGAGATCAACATCCTGTAATTTCCCTTTTAGACAGAAGTCTGTTGCACCTAAGTCTCATACATTAAGGTACACTACAAGCCATTAAAATCGATACACCACGAAGATGACGTGCTACAGACGCGAAATTTAACCCTCAGGAAGAAGATGCTGTCATATGCAAATAATTAGCTTTTCAGAGCATTCACACAAGGTTGGCGCCGGTGGCGACACCTACAGTGCTGACATGAGAAAAGTTTCCAACCGATTTCTCATACACACAGTTGACCGGCGTTCCCTGCTGAAAAGTTGTTGTGATGCCTCGTGTAAGGAGGAGAAATGCGTACCATCACGTCTCCGACTTTGATAAGGGCCGGATTGTAGCTTATCGCGATTGAGGTTTATCGTATCGCGACATTGCTGCTCGCGTTGGTCGAGATCCAATGGCTGTTAGCAGGATATGATATCGGTGGGTTCAGGAGGGTAATACGAAAGGCCGTGCTGGATCCCAACGGCCTCGTATCACCAGCAGTCGAGATGACAGGCATCTCATCCGCATGGCTGTAACGGATCGTGCAGCCACGTCTCGATCCCTCAGTCATCAGATGGGGACGTTTGCAAGACAACAACCATCTGCACGAACAGTTCGACGACGTTTGTAACAGCGTGGACTATCAGCTCGGAGACCGTGGCTGCGGTTACCCTTGAAGCTGCATCACAGACAGGAGCGCCTGCGATGGTTTACTCAACGACGAACCTGGGTGCACGAATGACAAAACGTCATTTTTCGGATGAATCCAGGTTCTGTTGACAGCATCATGATGGTCGCATCCGTGTTTGGCGACATCGCGGTGAACGCACATTGGAACTGTGTATTCGTCATCGCCATACTGGCGTATCACCCGGCGTAATGGTATGGGGTGCCATTGGTTACACGTGTCGATCACCTCTTGTTCGCATTGACGGTACTTTGAACAGTGGACGTTACATTTCACATGTGTTACGACCCGTGGCTCTACCCTTCATTCGATCCCTGCGAAACCCTACGTTTCAGCAGGTTAACGCACGACCGCATGTTGCAGGTCCTGTACGGGCCTTTCTGGATACAGAAAATGTTCGACTGCTGCCCTGGCCAGCACATTCTCCAGATCTTTCACCAACTGAAAACGTCTGGTCAATGGTGGCCGATCAACTGGCTCGTCACAATACGCCAGTCACTACTCTTGATGAACTGTGGTATCGTGTTGAAGCTGAATGGGCAGCTGTACCTGTACACGCCATCCAAGCTCTGTTTGACTCAATGTCCAGGCGTATCAAGGCCGTTATTACGTGGTTGTTCTGGGTACTGATTTCTCAGGATCTATGCACCCAAATTGCGTGAAAATGTAATCAAATGTCAATTCTAGTATAATATATTTGTCCAATGAATACCCGTTTATCACCTGTATTTCTTCTTGGTGTAGTAATTTTAATGGCCAGTAGTGTAATTTCAGTCACTGCTGCCATTTTCAAGTGACCATTTCTTACAACATAAACGTGCAACTTTGGAGCGTCGAACCGTATGTGATAATTCTGAACCAAACGTAACATTTTCCTACGGGAAGAATGTAAGTGCGCAGCATTATGCACAGAAGTCAGTGAAACGTCACATGAAAGACGCTAAAGGCAAAATTTACACCAAATGGTGACAGAAGACGATGGCGAAGCATCTGATAGTGTGTGCGCCATGTTGAAGCAACTCGCTACTGTTGTCAAGCAAACAAGTGAAACGATAAGCGCAGGGTTAGCAGGATTAAAAACAACAACAAATGCCAGGTTAGCGGCCACAAATGCTGCTGTAAATGGTCTCAGTACCGAAACCAATTGTGGGTTCGAAAAAGTTCGCAAAAATCAGTAAAAGATGCGAACAGAAGTTAATGAACAATTTATTGAATTCCGGAAAGAGGCAAGAAACTCGCGCAAACTAATTCAGTCGCTTATGGCCGATCAAAAGAGATGCATACTGACATGGACCAGGTGCAGGATTCAGTGTCTAATGTCAACCAAAGAGTTGATAATTTAGCACGTCAGGCGTCTGGTAAGGCTCAACAAGTCGTGGAAGAACTTAATCTCAGAAAACGTGTCACGCGATCTGCGTTAAAAAGATTCGATACACGCATTGTAAATATCGTCTCGAAAAATAAGCAACAGTATGAACAGCTTTGTGGTGAACTGAAGCATTCTACTGAGAACCGTACAGAAAGCAGCAGTGAGGCGACGGAATCGGTTGTATCATCTGACGTAGAAGTGGAAAAAAAGTCCAGATGTAACCAAGCCTGTTATGCTATCTTCCGTGTCAGTTGTGAAAACACAAAAAGGTCATGAGATCACACTCGTACGTCCACAAGATGTTGCTTCAGTATTTTCCGATCCGAAACAGAAACAAATACTAGAAGTACAGTTGAGACAGGTGAGCGAAGCAGATAATACGCGTTCACAGCCGACGATGTCCGCCCCGACAGCTGAGTGGTCAGCGTGACGGATTGCCGTCCTACGGGACCGGCTTCGATTCCCGGCTGGATCGGGGATTTCCTCCGCTCAGGGCCTGGGTGTTGTGTTATCACTATTTCAACCCCATCCGGCGCGCAGGTCGCCCAATGTGGCGTCGAATGTAATAAGACCTGCACCAAGGCGGCCGGACCTGCCCCGTAAGGGGCCTCCCGGCCAATGACGCCAAACGCTCATTTCCATTTCCACGACCGACGATGGTGCAAGAAGCGGTAACTGCGCACATACCAACCAACGGAGGGGCAGCCGACCCACCGAACATACGCGAATGACGCGATAACAGTGCAGTTTACGGCGCCACACGAACCAAATTCTCAGTTTGCGAGTTACAGTACAACAGGCCAGATACCACAGGCAATATGAAGCAAGTACAAAGACAAAACACAGATCCAGTAACGGGAAAGTTAAACATATCTTTCAGTCCGATACACGAGGAATGGTACGGTGTAGATAATTGCACACCGCCGGCGGCGGTGGTCTCGCGGTTCTAGGCGCGCAGTCCGGAACCGTGCGACTGCTACGGTCGCAGGTTCGATTCCTGCCTCGGGCATGGTCGTGTGTGATGTCCTTAGGTAAATTAGGTTTAAGTAGTTCTAAGTTCTAGGGGACTTATGACCACAGCAGTTGAGTCCCATAGTGCTCAGAGCCATTTGAACCAATAATTGCACACCATTGCGTAGATGCTGTACTACATTGAACTCAAATATTTCGCCTCAGGATCCAAATGTGTTAATACGAATTGTAAGTAGGCTGTTTAGGTTTTCTTATTGGTAACGCCACGTAGCGCTCTGTATGAAAATCACTGACTGTGCTGCGTGAAGGCTGTGATTGGTTTGCATTGTTGGAGTAGTATTCGCCGTTGTAGTGTTGGGCAGTTGGCTGTTAACAGCGCGTAGCGTTGCGCAGTTGGAGGTGAGCCGCCAGCAGTGGTGGATGTGGGGAGTGAGATGGCGGAGTTTTGGACAGAGACAGTAAATTTGTAAGACTAGATGCCATGAACTGATATATATAATATGACCTTTGAACACTATTAAGGTAAATACATTGTTATTCTCTATCAAAATCTTTCATTTGCTAACTGTGCCTATCAGTAGTTAGTGCCTTCAGTAGTTTGAATTTTTTATTTAGCTGGCAGTAGTGGCGCTCGCTGTATTGCAGTAGTTCGAGTAACGAAGATTTTTGTGAGGTAAGTGATTTGTGAAACGTATAGGTTAATGTCAGTCAGGGCCATTCTTTTGCAGGGATTTTTGAAAGTCAGATTGCGTTGCGCTGGAAATATTGTGTGTCAGTTTAAGCACAGTCATGTATAATTGTTCAAAGGGGACGTTTCATAGAATAAAGGAAAATATGACGTAAATGAAGGGAACGGAAAATGTTTCGAAAACACAAACGCCATATGGTGCAATAGAGAAATTTGACGATCATTTTTTGACAGTCAGAAGAGTACAGCATTGCACAGAAAACTGGAACGACTTACACCGCCGTACGTTTATCTATCAATTCCAAATTGGCTTACCAGAACGTTGGCCACTTAGGCATAAACTTTATTCATGTGTGCTCATATGAAAGAGCAATAGTGGAAACTTGGTGGTAACTATATTTCGCCATATGATCACCATGAAAAAGAAGCAGGAAGGCTTTGAGGTTCTCTACCACAAAACCCAAATTATTCGGGTGGAACTGGAATGCCTAGAATGCAGAAACTTTGGGAGAATCAGGCTTCAGCAGGCCAATGCACCCCAGATGAATCGGTACAGGAAGTTGAGTTGAGGCCACGAACCCTGGTTAGAAACATAAATGATGAGATGAACGGTACAAAGAAAAGTCACAATAGATTCAGTGATCGAATGAAGTTGATTTTACAAGTAAATGTGTAAGTAGGCTTAGCTTTGACCAACAAGATTCTGAAGTTGGTTTAGGGGATGATCAGATACAAATGCCAGCATGCTAGGAGACAATTTACTGGGAATCATCCGATGATGAGCGGTAAAAGTTGTCAACAGTTAATGTATGCAGGTGTACAAAAACTGATGATGAACAAATTCTTGAGGATTTAGTTCATTTTAATGCGTGAAAATGAAACTAGAGTTCCTCATGAGGTGCTACCGAGCGTTAGAGTTGAGGTAAGGGGCACGCTTTTAGATACCGTCTTTGACACAGGAAACGAAATAACAGCGATTTCGGAAGAACTTTTTCAGAAATGTGACGTTCAACATGCTCTACCAGTGTTGCGGACGAAACATGTTAAAGGACTGATCATGGGTATGTCGATGGTAGTTACTAGACAGACGTGTGTAACTTTTTCCTGTCAGGGGCATGAAATAGGAGCGAACATGGTAATTGTGCCGAAACTGTCTTTGCCCCTAATCACTGGAGCCCGTTTCATGTATCAAAATATGTTACACTCAATATGGACGAAGGGTACATGCTGCTTGGGAAGGTATGTTACACTTTTGAAGAAAAATTTAGACATGAATAGATGCCAGGCGCTTACAAACAACTGACTATGCAAATGGATCTGTATCAATCAGAGGAGGGACATCCACGGCATAGGTGGGCAGCAGAAACAATACCTGCAGATGATGAAGTAATGGAGGAAATTCGTCAAGAAATAGATAAAAATTAGGAGGAGTATTACGACAAAACTCCGGGGTGTTTCTACCAAACCTTCGGGAGGACGACGGTTCAATCCCGTCTCCGGCCATCCTGATTTAGGTTTTCCGTGATTTCCCTAAATCGTTTCAGGCAAATGCCGGGATGGTTCCTTTGAAAGGGCATGGCCGATTTCCTTCCCAATCCTTCCCTAACCCGAGCTTGCGCTCCATCTCTAATGACCTCGTTGTCGACGGGACGTTAAACACTAACCACCACCACCACATCTACCAAACCAGGTGCCATTAAAAATTTTCAGTATGAATTCAAGGTTAGAGATCACAAGCCATTTGGAGTACCACCTTACACTATTCCACTGTGTTACCAAAGGCAAGTATTTTTAGAATTACACAAGATGCTAGATGATGACATTATGAAAACTTCACCCTCAACATACAATAGTTCATTGCAAGTGGATAAGAAGGAGGGAAGTATTAGGTTGGTCGTTGATGCATGACAGATAGATTCCATTGTCATTCCTGGAAATTATCGTCCAGAAAAATTGAAAGAGCTTTTACAAAAGTTATTTGGGGTCCATATTTTCGCTCCCTTAGATTTGAGGGATAGTTTTTGGCAAATAGAACTAACACCTGAATGCAGAAAGTATGTGGCTTTTATCGCATTTGGACAAAGTTACCAGTTCAAAAGGCTCCCTTTCGGATTGAACACATCATTTGCTGCCTTTATAAGAGTTCTAGGAACTGTATTGGATAAAAAGCTCCAACAACATCTCACCTGTTATGTCGATGACATATTAGTAGCTGAACTGTCGTGGAAACTTCATAATGAGGTGCTCACTACATTGCTAAAGACATTAAAAGAATATGGAGTAACTGTGAACATTGTGAAGTCGAATTTTGGGAATAAAAAGGTTAGGTTTTTAGGCCTACTATTACTGGACAGGGAATAAAAGCAAACCCTAGCAAACGGCAAGCAGTACAAAATTTAGGCACTCTGTACTACAGAAAGACATTTCGGGGCTTCTTGGGGCTCATTAACTTCTACAAAAAGTTCATTTGGATAGAGAAACTTGCTACCCACGTTTATGCTCGTTAACTAGTAGAAAGATACCCTGGGTGTGGGATGCCCAAGCAAAACAGGAGTTCCAACAACAAACAAAGTCGGAACAGGAGTTCCAACAACTAAAAATGTCATTGGTAAAGCCCCAATTTTAGGGCATCCTGATTTGACGAAGGAATTCTATATGGCAACCGACAGTGCTCAAAAAGGCTTAGGTGTACTGCTCTTTAAACAATATGAAGAAGACAGAGAGTGGATAAGAAAGACGACAGCTTTCGCTAGTCGAGTACTTACTAAATAAGAGAAAAATTACTCGATCACAGAGTTGGAAGGCTTGGTAGTAGTATGGGGTTTCGTAGGTTCAGATACTTCCTGTTTGGTGGAAAAACCAGTGCGTTTACTGGCCACCAGGCACTAGAATTTATGTTAAGTGCAAAAGTATATCCAGAAACATTAGGTCAGTGGATCTTAACTCTGCAGCAATATGATTTCCTGATCACCTGCATGGTTGGTCCATCAACCATCATAGCTGATATCCTCTCCTGTTTCCCGGAAGGAGTTGACGAAAGTGGAGTGAGTAATACAGAAGAAGAAGAAGAAGAAGAAGTAGCCATTTATTACTCGACAAATGTTCTGTCTGAAAATTACATCACCAATACATTAAAACAGTTTGACAGGGAACGAAATAAAGACTCAGATCTCAACATAGTTAAAGCTAACTGGAAAAACCGTGAATCATGGATCAATTGACAATTCTACCCGTGATCTAGGGGTACCGTCTTTAATTCATAATCAAAACGTCTTCGGTCCGGGTTCGAATCCCGTCGTTGCTTAATTTTTGATTAATAATCAGCATTGGCGGCCAAAGACCTCCGAAATAAGAAGTCATCCCTCATTCTGCCAACAGACTTGTCAAAAAGGGCGGAGGAGCGGACAGAGGTTCAGGGCACTCTCTTGTTCTAGGGGCGGAAAACTGCCCCTAAAGGCGGAAGAATCAGCAATGGTCAACGGTACGAGGATGCAATGGCATGTAATTGAAGAAGTGTCATGATAATCTCACCATTGGCAAAACATTCCGAAATAGTCCCCATTCGGAGCTCCGGAAGGGGACTGCCAAGGGGCAGGTTTCCATGAGAAAAATACTGAATAATCAACGGAAGGATAACGTTCTACGAGTCGGGGAGTGGAATGTCAGATGCTTGAACGTGGTAGGGAAACTAGAAAATCTGAAAAGGGAAATGCAAAGGCTCAGTCAGGAGTCAATGAATGGTTCAAATGGCTCTGAGCACTATGGGACTTAAGGTCTGAGGTCATCAGTCCCCTAGAACTTAGAACTACTTAAACCTAACTAACCTAAGGACATCACACACATCCATGCCCGAGGCAGGATTCGAACCTGCGACCGTAGCAGTCGCGCGGTTCCGGACTGAGCGCCTATAACCGCTAAACCACCGCGGCCGGCGGGGGGGACGGGGGGGGGGGGGGGTCAATGAAGTGAAGTGGAAAGAAGATAAGGATTTCTGGTCAGATGAGAATAGGATAATATCAACAGCAGCAGAAAATGGTGTAACGGGAGTAGGATTCGTTATGAATAGGAAGGTAGGGCAGCGAATGTGTTACTGTGAGCAGTTCAGTGATAGGGTTCTTCTTATCACAATCGACAGCAAACCAACACCGACAACGATAGTTCAGGTATACGTGCCGACGTCCCAAGCTGAAGATGAAGAGATAGAGAAAGTGTATGAATATATTAAAAGGGTAAAACAGTATGTAAAAGCGGATGAAAGGCTAATAGTCATGGGGGACTGGAATGTAGTTGTAGGGGAAGGAGTAGAGGAAAAGGTTACAGGAGAATATGGGCTTGGGACAAGGAATGAGAGAGGAGAAAGACTAATCGAGTTCTGTAACAAGTTTCAGCTAGTAATAGCGAATACCCTGTTCAAGAATCACAAGAGGAGGAGGTATACTTGGAAAAGGCCGGGAGATACGGGAAGATTTCAGTTAGATTACATCACGGTCAGACAGAGATTCCGAAATCAGATACTGGATTGTACCCAGGAGCAGATATAGACTCAGATCACAATATAGTAGTGATGAAGAGTAGGCTGAAGTTCAAGACATTAGTCAGGAAGAATCAATACGCAAAGAAGTGGAATACGGAAGTACTAAGGAATGACGAGATACGGTTGAAGTACTCTAAGGCGATAGGTGCAGCAATAAGGAATACCTCAGTAGGCAGTACAGATGAAGAGGAATGGACTTCTCTAAAAAGGGCCATCACTGAAGTTGGGAAGGAATACATAGGTACAAAGACGGTAACTGCGAAAAACTATGGGTAACAGAAGTAATACTTCAAGTGATCGATGAAAGGACGAAGTACAGAAATGTTCAGGTAAACTCAGAAATACAGAAATAAAAGTCACTGAGGATTGAAATAAATAGAAAGTGCAGGGAAGCTAAGACGAAATGGTGCAGGAAAAATGTGAAGACATCGAAAAAGAAATTATTGTCAGGAGGACAGATTCAGCATACAGAAAAGTCAAAACAACCTTGGGTGACATTAAAAGCAAGGGTGATAAAATTAAGAGTGCAATTGGAAATTCCACTCTATGAGGGGGAAGATTTGTCTGATGTGATAGAAGAAGAAACAGGAATCAATTTAGAAGACAGGGGATCCAGTATTAGAATCAGAATTTAAAAGAGCATTGGAGGACTCAAAATCAAATAAGGCAGAAGGGATAATTAACATTCCATCAGAATTTCTAAAATCATTGGGGGGAGTGGCAACAAAATGACTATTCACGTTAGTGTGTACAATGCATGAGTCTGGCGACATTCCATCTGACTTTCGGAAAAGCATAATCGAAACAATTCCGAAGACAGCAAGAGGTGACGAGTGCATGAATCGCAATACGACGGCTATGGTTTGAGTTGCAAGTTACACCATCCGTTCTGTTCAATGTGCATGACTGCTCCAGTTCGGCAGTGAACAGTTGTGACACCGTTAGTTGGGTAAGCCCAACCACCACGGAAAGGACGTACCACATCGGATGGGAAAAATGTATTTTTAACTGTCCTGAGGCCAAAAGTCGCATAAAAAACAAAATTAAATCGGTTTTCAATTTTCCTGGAGCGAAAAGTCGCATATAAAGCGAAGTTACATCGATTTGTAACTGTCGTGACATTGGCGCAAGATATGTTCAGTATGCTGTCCACCGTTTCCTGACACAAGCTGAAATCGAGAAACAGCGTGTTCCACAACAGATCGAAGTGCATCGGGGGTCTCGTTCAGAATGCGTTGTACAGTGCGCGCCTTCAAATCAGTTATGTTCGTAATTGCGACACTGAACGCAACATCTTTCACATAACCTCTCAGTCAGAAGTCACACGGTTTAATAGCAGGTGATGCGCACGACCAACTGTAGGGAAATGACGGCTGATAATTCTAGTATTTCCGAAATGCCTCTGCAGCAACCGCTTCACAAGCTGTTCAATGTGTTGAGGAGCGCCATCTTGCACAAAGATGATCCTCTCCACACGTCAATGCTGTTGATGGGTTGGAATAACGTTGGTGTGCAAAAGGCTCTCATAGCGCTTAGCGTTTACCAGTGAAGGTGCAGGTAACAGGACCCGCAGAACTCATCTGCTTGAAAAAATACGGTACTACGAAAACGATGCCGTCAACAGGCACCACACGGTCACCTTTTCTGAATTGTGCCGGTTGACGTGCGTGCGGATTTTCCGTTGGCCATACTCTCCTTATTGACATGTCCTTGGCAATGGGCTTCGTCTGTCCACAGAATGCTCCATGAGCATTCGTAGTCCACTTCCACGCGAGCGTTTGTCTCGCTGGCTGGTCAGCCGGAAGCAGCTCCTGAACACGAGTGATTTTGTATGGACAACAGTGCGGGATGTTTCATACGATTTTATGCTCCGTGCTCACAGGCATATACAACATTCGGACGAGTCCCCGTGCACTCCATGTTTACACACTACCTCTCGATCCCACTTCCAGTTCTGTGACGACATTTTCGGCAGACGTCAGACCAGCTGCTTTCCTCCCTCAGAGATGCTGCAAAATGGTTCAAATGGCTCTGAGCACTATGGGACTTAACATCTAAAGGTCATCAGTCCCCTAGAACTTAGAACTACTTGAACCTAACATAAGTACATCACACACATCCATGCCCGAGGCAGGTTTCGGTCCTGCGACCGTAGCGGTCGCGCGTGCGATGCTGCACTTCAAAATAACATGCCTTTTCTAATTTTGCAATCATTTTCTTCAGACCCTTAGCAGACATCGGACTAATGCTTTATTTCATATATTTGAGTGTCCGGAACTTCTGCAGGGCAACTGGCGCAAAGTCACCGCTGTTGTAAAAGAGCTTTCTTTCATGACGTCCAGCCCTGCGTCAGTAATATGCTGTTCACTTTTAACGTCATTCTGAGCAGAGGCTCTCTTTCTACAGTGTTTTGACACGTTAAGTGTGGGCACCCAGTACATCTATTTTTTTTAATAAGTATGAACTTCGATGGATGAGTATGAGACATCTACATCACACTCCATTTTGAGATTTTACTCGCTTGCATAGACAACAATGTTTCAGCAGCATGTTTAAAATCAAATAAGTCAGTTTGTATGAACTGGAATACCGTTTGGAATTCCTGATGGAATCACTCCGTGGCACAATGATAATGCAGCTGCTAGTGATGAATGTTTGCAACATTTTCTCCAAGGTTTGACATTTGGATCAAGTCCAGGAACATGCAGCAGAGTACCGAGAACACAGTAACACTGAAAACACCATTTCGAAAAACAAAAACAAAGAACTTAAAACGCTATCCATTTACACTCTTCAATTACACATAGTGTGCCATCTGAACGAGAAAAGACGTCACTCAGTAGTTTAAAGCGGTTATGAAGGCCATCACAACAAGAAAGCCCTTAAGCTCTGAAGTAGGCCTTTTTATTTTTTTAGTTTGGGTCATCACTCGGTTAACTGGTTTCATGCCCACCATCATTTTCTCTCTTGTACCAACCTCATCTTCTCACGTAGCTCTTGCACACAGAGTCCTCCATTATTTGTTACACATAGCAACTCCCCCTGCACAACCCCATACACCTAAAAAATTTTCCGTCTCTTGACCCCTCGTACATTCTGTCCCAAAGTTTAACATATGTTCCACCATCCCGTCACTTCTTTTAAGGTGACATGTTCTAAACATTCCTTTACACATCTATTCTATGAGGAACATCCTCAATGGTTGCAAATCAAGTTACTTTTCTGCAAGCTTTAGTAACACCGCATTCCTAACGCTTGGATGATCGTTCATCATGTCCACCCCCGGTAGCTGAGTGGTCAGCGCCACGTAATGTCAATCCTAAGGGCCCGGGTGAAATTCGCGGTTGGGTCGGAGATTTTTTCCGCACAGGGACTGGGTGTTGTGTTGTCCTAATCATCATCATCATTTCATCCCCATCTACGAGCATGTCACCGAAGTGGCGTCAAATAGACTTGCACTCGGCGAACGGGAGGCCCTAGTCTAACGACATTTTTTTTATTGTTCATGATTCACTTTCTGATAGTAGATCAGTGGTAAAACTGATGGGATGACGTGATACCGTGCACCATCGCACCACCACATCCCTCTCGATTATTCGTACTTCCCAGCGCTGTAATTAGGGAGTATTCTGCCATCCTATAACCAGCAGTCAAGTAAAAAGGGGTCAGATGGAAAACTTTGGCCAGCTGCGAGGAGAACTTGCGTACTGAGGGATCCGTACACAATTATGTATATACACTGAAGAGCCAAAGAAACTGGTACACCTGCCTAATATCGTATATGGCCCCCGCGAGCACGCAGAAGTGCCGCAACACGACGTGGCGTAGACCCGATTAATGTCTGAAGTAGTGCTGGATGGAACTGACACCATGAATCCTGCAGGGCTGCCTATAAATCCGTAAGAGTACGACGGGGGTGGAGATCTCTTCTGAACAGCACGTTGCAAGGCATCCCAGATATGCTCAGTAATGTTCATGTCTGGGGAGTTTGGTGACCAGCGGAAATTTTTAAACTCAGAAGACTGTTCCTGGAGCCACTCTATAGCAATTCTGGACGTGTGGGTGTCGCATTGGCCTTCTGGATTTCGACAAGTTCGTCGGAATGCACAATGGATATGAATGGATGTAGATTATCAGACAGGATGCTTACGTACGTGAAACCTCTCAGAGTCCTATCTATACGTATCAGGGGTCCCATATCACTCCAAGTTACACGCTCCCCACACCACTACAGCTCCTCCGCCATCTTGAAAAGTCCCCTGCTGACATGCAGGGTCCACGGATTCATGAGCTTGTCTCCATAACCGTGCACGTTCATCCGCTCGATACAATTTGAAACGAGAAAATGTTCAAATGTATGTGAATTCCTAAGGGATCAAACTGCTGAGGTCATCGGTCCCTAGATTTACACACTACTTTAAACTAACTTACGCTAAGGACAATACACACATCCTCGTGTCCGAGGGAGGACTCGAACCTCCGGGGGGAGGGACTGCGAAATTCGTGACATGACGTCTCTAACCGCGCGGCCACTCTGTGCGGCTTGAAACAAGACCCCTCCGACCAGGCAACGTGTTTCCAGTCATCAACAGTACAATGTCGGTGTTGACGGGCCCAAGCGAGACATAAAGCTTTGTGTCGTGCAGTCGTCAAGGGTACGCGAGTGGGCCTTCGGCTCCGAAAGCCCATATCGATGATGTTTCGTTGAATGCTTCGCACGCTGAAACTTGTTGATGGCCCAGCATTGAAATCTGCAGCAATTCTGTCACGCTGAACTGTTCTCTTTAGTCGTCGTTGGTCCCATTCTTGCAGGATCTTCTTCCCTGGGCAGCGATGTAGGAGATTTGATGTTTTCCCGGATTCATGATATTCACGGTACAACGTGAAATCGCCGTACGGTAAAATCCCCACTTCATCGTTACCTTGGAGATCCTGTGTCCTATCGCTCGTGCGCCGACTATAACACCACGGTCAAACTTACTCAGATCTTGATAACCTGCCATTGTAGCAACAGTAACCGATATAACAACTGCGCCAGACACTTGTTGTCTTATATAGGCATTGCCGACCGCATCGCCGTATTCTGCATGTGTACTTACCTGTGTTTTTGAAAACGCATGTCTATACCAGTTTCTTTGGCGCTTCAGTGTAGACAGTTCATCGTTCCAGGACTCGAGAATCTCGGCGATTTTTGTCTGTAATCGATGTCTATATTGGTAAGACATCGGTTCGAGATTGAAGCCGGATAACAAACGACAAAAATATTTTACGATGTCATACAAATATAGATTATCAGCTTTCTGGTTTTTTTCTTTCCTTGTAGGCTGATACCTTCGTTTTTGCTAAATTTCATGCTTCTGCTTTATGGGGAAGTACCCTATAGATTTTAATGAGGGTTTGTATTAAAAAAATGTGACATTTATGTATATTTCGATAGCAGTGACTTAAGATATTAACATTTTGTAGAATCAAATGGCTATAGACCTTAGTATGTGACAGATTTCAACTTGATACGTCAACCCTATCCTAAGAAAGAGAGGTCTCAAAAGACTGACAGGCAGGCAGACTGTTTGGTAATAAATGACAGAATTTTTTTTTTCATGTGATAAAATTACAAATCAACCATTTTCGGATTTTTGTGTGTGAGTGTGTGTGTGTGTGTGTGTGTGTGTGTGTGTGAGAGAGAGAGAGAGAGAGAGAGAGAGAGAGAGAGAGGGGGGACTTGCTTCTTGGAAAATTTCGTGACCTATGGGTTCTGATGAGTGGTTTTGTATCAAAATATGTGACATGAATAGCCGTCTTTTGTGACTGCATTGAAGGACCGTAGACCGTAATAGATGACATAAATTTCAGCTTGATATGTGTACCAGCTCCTTGAAAAGAAAAAATGGGGGATGTCTAAACAACCTGATAACAAATGACACAAAATTGTTATCGTGTGATACACTTACAAATCAACAATTTTCTGATTTCCTTCTTTGGTTGTACTGCGAAATCTTGCTTCTTGGCAAATTTCATGACTCTGAGTTAACGGAAGTACTCTACAGGTTTTGATGAGTGAGTTTGCCAGTATCATAACATGTCACATAAATCGTTATATCTTTTGACTGCACTGATTTTTAAGCTTCACCTTTTTACGTCACAAAGGAACATACGACATAAATTTTAACTTCAAGCTGTTACCCGTTCTGCGAAAGAGAGTTTTGAAAAATCGGACAGACAGACGGACAACAAAGTGGTCCTGGAGGGTTCCGTTTTTACCGACTGAAGTATAGAACCGTAAAAAATAAGCAAACGGTTAATTATTTCAAAACCAATCGTCATAGCCGTTAATACATTCAGTTCATTGTGAGGCAATACGGTCATTGCCTTCAAGCAGAAATGTCTGCGGTTTCCTGCGGAGCAATGATTGTACCCAGGCGTGCATTGTTTCTTCGGAAGCCAATCGACGGCTACGAATGTCTTCCTCCAGGCTTCCAGAAACACGGAAATTCCATGGGAAGAGGTCGGAACTGCATGAAGTACGTGTAAGGGCTTTCCAGCGGAACTTCTCCAGCGTAGTCGAAAAAACCTTGGCAACATTTTCACATGAAGGCATTGACCATTTTGTCTCACAGTGGGATAAATTTTTTAACACTTATGTCCATTACTTTTTAAGTAACAAACCGTTTACTTATTTTTTTCCTTCTATCTCGTTTTCATCTGAATACCCTTATAACTCTCCTGTAGTGTGATAGATTTTCATCTTTCTTGATGTATCTTCTCGATATCATTGTTTTAAGAGGCGATATTCCCCCTCGTACATATTCTCTGCTGTTTCGCCTGAGGTAATACTCTCTTATCTGCATTAGGCAAGCCATGCTAGACAGTTCTGGATTTCTTAACTCCTGAACTGCGCTTAGAATTTACGAGCGTTCTGTATCCATGCTACATCGTTAACATTCCTGTAGGTCTGTGGATCACTGGCTTTAAAACACCCATTAACTTACACCAATATCCTGGTCGCTGCATTTGGTTCGAGTTCCGTTAGTAAGAGAAATTTTCATCACCGATATCAACCCGGAAAAAGAAAAGACAGTGGGTAGAGCGGTTCTAGGTGCTTCAGTCTAGTACCATGCGGCTGCTACGGTCGCAAGTTCGAATACTGCCTCGGGCATGGATGAGTGTGATGTCCTTCGGTTGGTTAGGTTTAAGTAGTTCTAAGTCTAGGGGACTGATGACCTCAGTTGTTAAGTCCCATAGTGCATAGAGCTACCTGAACCATTTTTGAAAAAATAGTGAGTAACCGTTCTTACCACATATTTCAATTTGGAAGTAGGCTGCACGTTTACTTTATTAAATTTGAATTGCGTTACATGTTTCGACTCACAGCCGTCATCAGTTGTTATAAAATAATAAATTGAAAAAGTTTAGCCGGCCGAAGTGGCCGTGCGGTTAAAGGCGCTGCAGTCTGGAACCGCAAGACCGCTACGGTCGCGGGTTCGAATCGTGCCCCGGGCATGGATGTTTGTGACGTCCTTAGGTTAGTTAGGTTTAACTAGTTCTAAGTTCTAGGGGACTAATGACCTCAGCAGTTGAGTCCCATAGTGCTCAGAGCCATTTGAACCATTTAAAAAAGTTTACACGAATCAAGGAAATGCCACTACCGTTACAGAATAAATGAAGTGACTTACATGATATAAAAGACAAAGTTCAATAAACGGTCTGAAGTCGAAATAGTATCGTCTGTGTCACAAATATAACGGTAGATGTTTCTATATTTCTGCCACTGGTTGCCTAATCTTGCTGTCATCTTTTGATTGTGACATAGACTGCATAGAATTGACTTGAAACATAGGTCTACCCCTGACCTTAAACTGTGTTCCCTCCACCACCTCTCACAAACCTCACACCACAGCCAACTGCCCCCATTCTCCCTCTGTATAACCATGAAATCCTCGTCTCATACCCACTCTTTCTCTTGTCCATAACTTTGCTCGAGGTCTTCTTTCCAACCAGCTTTTCCCTCTTCTCTGCGAGACGATCCCGCCATCACAGTCACGTAACATTTACCTTCTACTAAACCTGCAATTACCCTCAAAAGCCGGCCGCGGTGGTCTAGCGGTTCAGGCGCTCAGTCCGGAACCGCGCGACTACTACGGTCGCAGGTTCGAATCCTGCCTCGGGCATGGATGTGTGTGATGTCCTTAGGTAGTTAGGTTTAAGTAGTTCTAAGTTCTAGGGGACTGATGACCACAGATGTTAAGTCCCATAGTGCTCAGAGCCATTTGAACCATTTGAACCCTCAAAATCCTACTGTTTTTTTCCATCCCCACCTCCTCTACCAATGGCGCAGACCTACTCATAAAATCACATTCATTAATAATCTCTTTTACATTTCAAACAACGAAATGGATTATCTGTAGCCGCCACCTTGTAGCGATGGCGTCACAATATTATAGATCATATAAAGAGACACTTCTGACATATGAATATGTGGTGTCTGTTCTATCGGACATATCCGAAAGAACAAACACCACGTTTTCATATAGTTGATTTGCCTAGATGGACCACGCATTCATATAACTGATTCTTCAACATAGGTAGTGGATCCAACTTCAGTGCGGACTCACAAGTACGTCCGACCAACCGTGGGAAACTGAGACTAGCGAGTATGGAGCAAATGGACAGCGACTGCGGATCGGTGGCCCTCGGTGGGAATGTGGGTCGCCGTGACTCCTCCTGAGATAGTCCGCGCAGTTGCAATAACACTGTGTCCCGGATGGCACAGTGGTTAACGCACCTGCGTAGTAAGCAGGAGATCCTGAGTTCGAATCCCGGGCCGGTACACATTTTCACTCCTCGCTGCTGATTCCGCGTAATATCCCGATACAGCTGACGTCAGTAATCCCTTCCTCTTTTCGTTTCCTTTTTTCTCTCCCCCCCCCCCCCCCCCAACCCACCCCCACCCCCCACACCACCCCCCACCCCCACCGTACCGTCAATTTACGTACTTCTGTCATAGTTACATTAAGCTTAAATCGAAGGAATTGCTAATCAATTTATCAATTTACTTAGGTTTGGATGCCTCTTGGATGAGCTTTTTATTTCCAGCACACATTCCTCCAACACACTTAAGACGAACTCTCTATGGCTATATACAGAGCTATTTATAAGTTCCTCTGGGCATCAATGGACAGAGCGTCTCTCCAAGTTTGGGCTCGTGATACACGCCGTGGCGTATTTGCACTAGGGTGCAGGTGCGTCAGAGCATATACACGGATGATCTGCTTCATACACTGAGCTGACAAAAGTACTGGGGTACCTCCTAATATCGTGTCGTACCTCCTTTCGTCCGGCGTGGTGCACCAGTTCAGCGTGGCATGGACTCAAGAAGTCCTTAGAAGTCCCGAGGAGAAATACTTAGCCTTGCTGTTCTAAAGTCGTCCATAACTGCGAATGTTTTGCCGGTGCAGAATTTTGTGCACGAACTGACCTCTCGACTATGACCAATAAATGTTCGTGGGATTACTATCAGGCGATCCGGGTGGCCAAACCATTCGCTCGAACTGTCCAGAATGTTCTTGAAACCAGTCGGGAACAGCTCTACATCTGCATATATACTCCGCTAGCTAGCAAGCGGTGTGTGGCGGAGGGCACTATTCGCGCCAAAGTCATGTTTCCCCCCCCCCCCACCCACCCCACCTTCCCCCTCTCTCTGTTCCACTCCCGGATCGCGCGAGGGAAAAACGACTGTCTGAACGCCTCAGTAGCAGCTCTAATTTTCCTTATCGTTGAATGGTGATCATTGCGCGATTTGAAAGTTGGTGGTAATAATATATGCTTTACATCCTCGGCGAAGATCGGATTTTAGAATTTAGTAAGCATCCCCTTCCGTTTAGCGCGCCGTCTGTCTGCAAGTGTGTCCCACTTCAAACCTTCTATGAGATTTGCAACGCTCTCGCGATGGCTAAGTGTACCAGTCAGGAATTTTGCCGCTCTTCTTTGGACCTTCTCAGTCTCTTGAGTCAGACCCAACTGGTAAGGGTCCCATACAGACGAACAATACTCTAAGACTGGACGAACTCAAGTATTGTAAGCAATTTCCTTTGTTGAAGGTCTGCATCGCTTCAGGATTTTACCAATAAACCTCAATCTAGTGTTCGCCTTACCCGTTACTTGTGTAATGTGATCGTTCCATATGAGATCATTTCGAATAGTCACATCCACATACTTGACACAGATATTACCGCTTTCAAAGACTGGGCATTTATTTTGTACTCGTATATTAATGGGGATTTTCGCTTTGTTATACGCAGTAGGTTACACTTACTAATATTGAGAGATATCTGCCAGTCATTAAACCACACATTTATTTTCTGCAAATCATCATTGATCTGTTCACTACTTTTGTGAGATACTACTTTCCTGTAGACTACAGTATCATCGGCAAACAGTCTAATGCCGCTGTCGATACCATCAACGAGATCGTTTATATAAACCGTAAAAAGCAGTGGACCCATTACGCTGCGCTGCGGCACACCTGATGTTACGCTTGTTCCTGTTGAAGTTTCCCCATTCAGGACGACATACTACACTGTGTCTGTTAGAAAAATTTCTATCCAATCGCATATGTCATCTGATAGACCGTAAGCGTGCACTTTTTTGGAGCAAGTGACAGTGCGAAACTGAGTCGAACGTCTTTCGAAAGTCGAGAAATATGGCGTCAACCTGGGAGCCGGTATCTAGAGCCTGTTGTATATCGTGAACAAAGAGGGCCACCTGTGTCTCGCATGACCGCTGTTTCCTAAAACCTGCTGGTTTCTGCAGATAAACCGATTGATATATCGCATTGGCATGTCGCATTGGAATGCCGCATTGTCATGCATAAAAATTTCATCGTTATTTGTCTCCAAATGGTCTCCCAGCAGTCGAACATAATCATTTACAGTTAATGATGGGTTCAGTAAGACCAGAAAACCCAGTTCTTTTCGTGTAAACACAGCACACACTATTATGGAACCACCACCGGCTTGCACAGTGCCTTATTCGCAACTTGGGTCCATGGCTTCGTGGGGCCTGCACTACACTCGAACCATACCGTCAGCTCTTACCAACTGAAATCGGGACTCATCTGATCAGTCCACGGATTTCCAGAAGTCTAGTGTCCAACAAATACGATCACGAGCCCTGGAGAGGTGCTGCAGGGGATGCCGTGCTATTGTCAGAGGCACTCGCAAACGAGTACGTTCGTCGTACGTCGCACATTTATTTCTACGCTTACTTCATTTAATGTTGCTTCTCTGTTAGCACTGAAATCTCTACGCATATGCCGCTGCTCTTGGTCGTTAAGTGAAGGCTCTCAGTCACTGTGTCGTGCGTGGTGAGAGGTAATGCCTCAGATTTGGTATTTCTACATCTACATCTACATCTACATGATTATTCTACAGTTCACATTTAAGTGCTTGGCAGAGGGTTCATCGAACCACAATCATACTATCTCTCTACCATTCCACTCCCGAACAGCGCGCGGGAAAAACGAACACCTAAACCTTTCTGTTCGAGCTCTGATTTCTCTTATTTTATTTTGATGATCATTCCTACCTATGTAGGTTGGGCTCAACAAAATATTTTCGCATTCGGAAGAGAAAGTTGGTGACTGCAATTTCGTAAATAGATCTCGCCGCGACGAAAAACGTCTTTGCTTTAATGACTTCCATCCCAACTCGCGTATCATATCTGCCACACTCTCTCCCCTATTACGTGATAATACAAAACAAGCTGCCCTTTTTTGCACTCTTTCTATGTCCTCCGTCAATCCCACCTGGTAAGGATCCCACACCGCGCAGCAATATTCTAACAGAGGACGAACGAGTGTAGTGTAAGCTGTCTCTTTAGTGGACTTGTTGCATCTTCTAAGTGTCCTGCCAATGAAACGCAACCTTTGGCTCACTTTCCCCACAATATTATCTATGTGGTCTTTCCAACTGAAATTGTTCGTAATTTTTACACCCAGGTACTTAGTTGAATTGACAGCCTTGAGAATTGTGCTATTTATCGAGTAATCGAATTCCAACGGATTTCTTTTGGAACTCATGTGGATCACCTCACACTTTTCGTTATTTAGCGTCAACTGCCACCTGCCACACCAAACAGCAATCTTTTCTAAATCGCTTTACTAGACGGTAAATTTCAGCATCATCTGCGAACAACCTAAGAGAACTGCTCGGATTGTCACCCAGGTCATTTATTTAGATCAGGAACAGCAGAGGTCCCAGGACGCTTCCCTGGGGAACACCTGATATCACTTCAGTTTTACTCGATGATTTGCCGTCTAATACTACGAACTGCGACCTTCCTGACAGGAAATCACGAATCCAGTCGCACAACCGAGACGATACCCCATAAGCCCCCAGCATGATTAGAAGCCGCTAGTGAGGAACGGTGTCAAAAGCTTTCCGGAAATCTAGAAATACGGAATATACTTGAGATCCCCTGTCGATGGCGGCCGTTACTTCGTGCGAATAAAGAGCTAGTTGCGTTGCCCAAGAACGATGTTTTCTGAAACTATGCTGATTACGTATCAATAGATCGTTCCCTTCGAGGTATTTCATAATGTTTGAATACAGTATATGCTCCAAAACCCTACTGCAAACCGACGTCAATGATATGGGTCTGTAGTTCGATGGATTACTCCTACTACCCTCCTTAAACACTGGTGCAACCTGCGCAATTTTCCAATCTGCAGGTACAGATCAATCGGTGAGCGAGCGGTTGTATATGATTGCTAAGTAGGGAGCTATTGTATCAGCGTAATCTGAAAGGAACCTAATCGGTATACAGTCTGGACCTGAAGACTTGCCCGTATCAAGCGATTTGAGTTGCTTCGCAACCCCTAAGGTATCTACTTCTAAGAAACTCATGCTAGCAGCTGTTCGTGTTTCAAATTCTGGAATATTCCATTCGTCTTCCCTGGTGAAGGAATTTCGGAAAACTGCGTTCAATAACTCCGCTTTAGCGGCACAGTCGTCGGTAACAGTACCATCGCCACTGCGCAGCGAAGGTATTGACTGCGTCTAGCCGCTTGCGTACTTTACATACGACCAGAATTTCTTCGGATTTTCTACCAAATTTCGAGACAATGTTTCGTTGTGGAACCTATTAAAGGCATCTCGACGCTCTTGACACTGCGGATCTTGGATATTGAATTTTCCTAACTATTACCGAAATGGAAAGTTCCACGCGTCTAGCTGCAACTACCATTGGGCGTTCAAGGTCTGTTAATTCCCGTCCTGCGGCCGTAGTCACGTCGGAAACCTTTTCACATGAATCAAATGGTTCAAATGGCTCTGAGCACTATGCGACTTAACTTCTGAGGTCATCAGTCGCCTAGAACTTAGAACTACTTAAACCTAACTAACCTAAGGACATCACACACATCCATGCCCGAGGCAAGATTCGAACCTGCGACCGGAGCGATCGCTCGGCTCAAGACTGTAGCGCCTAGAACCGCACGGCCACTCCGGCCGGCCTCACATGAATCACCTGGTTACGGACGACAGCTCCGCCAATGCAACGCCCTTTTACACTTTGTGTAGGCGACACTGCCACTGTATGTGTACGTGGGTGTCCGTATCCCGTGACTTTTGTCGCCTTAGTGTATTGTTGCATTGAGTTAGCTCACACCTGATGATACGCAACCCAGAGAACAGATCAATAAAGCGGGCTGCTCTCATTTCTTCCCAGCCACATCGTGTCAGCGACTTCTGTGAACTGCAGGGATATGTAACGCTAGTCAAAAAGAAGACATACTCTATCCCCCAACACGATTCTCAGTTGTCGTTCTAATAGAGAGATCTGCCTTGTGCCACTTTGGAACAGAGTATAAGATGTTACTGACCCGTTAAATAAGAATACAACCTATATGAATGCGCCAGTAACAAACATTTTTTAACTAGAAAGACAGTCACGTACTGCGAAGCAAGTCTATAAAAGCAGAAATACAAAAAAACAACTAAAATAACGCTCAAAGCGAATTACAGATTAATTCGAGTGTGACATGGAAAACGTTTGATGGAGTGCATTTCAGCTCCCACTTAGAGTGCAGTGTAACGAAAAATAGTAAAGAAGAAACATGTTTACGTGTTACTAGCAGGTAGTGAAAACAATAGTGGTATTATTGTCCTACTGTAACGAAAATTTCAGAACGAATAGTACATTAAAATTATATAGCATTTTTCCTCACCGTTGTTGTGTTTTCAGCATTGGTTGCACTGGTAAATTCTGTATATCTAAGAGTATCAAATGTAGTTGCATTCAGTACGGTGGGAATACTTAAGTGTTTTGGTATACCTTCTGATGAACAAATGTTTAGAGTGTCCTTAATGCGTAGTAGCATCTTTACCCTCTCACTAAGACTACAAAGCACGGTGGCAAGAAGAAATTTCATTCAAAGTATAATTACGTGCTCACGCCGTGAGGAGATGTAATAAAGTTAAATGCCAGTTCCGTCAAAAGCTGCTAAAATGGAGTTCTCCGTGAAATGTGAAAGAGTACGAAAGATGAATGCGAACACATATCAAACACAATACGATCAATACAGTTATAACATCATACAGAATCGACAGCAGCACAAATATACATGAGACCACAGAACACCAAGTGAAGAAACCAGCGTCTATTTTATACGAAACAAAACTAGTACGGATTTTTTTACCTTACTGATTATTATGGATCCGAACAAAAGTCTAGGAGAACGCGAGCAACATGTTGTAACGTAATTTATAAAGCGCAATATATACACGAAGGCGTAAGCAGGAACAAATGTGCGTGAATCCGCAGAGCACCAAATTCTGTTTTGTACGAAACAAATTTACCTCGACCAATAATATTAAATTTTTGTCAACCAGTAATAAAAGGGTGAGATTAACTTTCAACGCTCCAATCGGTGTGTCAGCGAACAAAAGTCATATTACCGGAAGTCCATATACAAGTTTCAACTCCCTGGTTGCCACAACCGTTATAATTTCAATAATAGATGAACAAAAGGAAATACACATTATGACAACCACATAACTTACGTTAATTTTAACCATGGATGTTCTTTACGAGGAGTAAATAGTTAACATCTGCACCAGACAGCTGGTCTGAATCGAACTCTAAAATTTATGAGAGGCAAACAATAGATTGCTGTTCCTACCATACTGTTAGTTAAATAAAAAAAAAGGATGATAAACACACAGCAGAAAATGTCGCAAAGTCCCTGTGAGCTGTGATGCTTTTCAAACTGATGATATACGAAACCGTATTATTTACCTTTTGATCAACAAGTATGAGTTGAATTTATTAGGTATATCATCGTCTGCTCAGTCCAAAATAAAGGAAATGCTGTCATCTTGTGTAAATTTCAAAGAATATTAGTATTCAATATGTGAGGACTGCATTATAGGTTACGACTGTACGCTCACTTAATACAGAATTGTAGAGTGGTCTTCTTCCGTACTGAATTACAGCGCAAACCTCATTTTGTACATTTTGACAAATTTTTACAATGTTTTTATGAGGGCGCTTTCTCGTTTGTCTGTTCGATACAAATTTTGTAGTTGATATTAAACTAACTTTCCGATGAGTTAGAACTGAAAATTTAAATAATAAATCGCATGTGGGTGGCAATGCAATATTAGCTCACTTTCTGGACTGGTGTGTGGCGGAGGTAGCTTTGTGTACCACAGCCATTCCCCGTTTTCCTGTTGCAGGGTTTGGCAGGAAGAACGATAGCCGGTAAGATTCCTTGTGAGTTCGAATCTCACCAATTTTTACCCTCGCGATGTATTCGCGAGATACACATACGCGGAAGCAAAATATTGTTTGAATCAAGTGAAAGGAAACGGAATTAAACCTGTTGTTTACCGCATGGCTCTGTTTGTAATCTCACCAAAATGTTTGAAGTCGATTGAACAATTTCAAACTCACAAGATTTAAAAGCAGAAATTTATTATTTAAATAAATGAATTTTTAATATACTAAGTTTTAACATAGGTCTAACATGCATAAAACAATTTCTCCTAATCCCATACGGTTTCTAATTCGATACAGATAGTCTTAAAAATTTGTGATTGTGAATTTTTAATTGCTATAAAAATACTTGATTTAAAATGGAAACAGAGGGCGGATGCAAAACACAGTTTTTACTTGAATGGTTCACCTCCTGACAACACTTAGTAACTGATGCATGAATAGTTCACACCCTTACCAATATCTGTTATATGCACCTTGCGTTTTTAATGTCAAATCTTATAGGTATTTTCAAACCTATTAAAAAATTCGCAGTCATAAATTTTCAACACTACCTGTGTTGGAATAGGAATCCGTACGGAGCAAGGAGAAATTTTTTTGTACTTTTTAATCCGATTTATATTATTTAAATCTCATTTTACGTAAATAATTATTTCTCCCATGGAACTACACTACACCAAACGATTGACAGCACAGTGTAAAGAGCCTTCTTCATTTTTTTACGTCCTCCATTCATCAAAGATAGGCATACTGTTTCAGAAGAAAAGTATATATATATATATATATATATATATATATATATATATATATATATATATATATATATATATATAGGCTGAGGCTGGGCGTGGGCATAGGGGTTCTCAGTTATACATTTAGAGCTATCTGCCATTCATCACATGAACTACAAACTTCGTAGTCATCCTGATCCGCCTACAAATGGCGACACACTCCTGTGTGCCACACCATGATGAACAAAGAGCCGCAGATTGCTGCTCACTCTGTTCCTTAGGTTATCAATGTATGTAGAGAAGAACAGCGGGTCATATCATAGTTCCATGGGGCACCCTTGATTCTTATGAACGCTCGCTGTCGAGGACAACATACTGAGTTCCGTTACCTAAGAAGTCTTCGAGTACTGACATGTCTGGGAACCTACTCCGTATGCTGGTACTTTTCTTAACTCTGTATAATGGGGCACCGCGTCAATCGCTTTTTATAAATCCAGGAATATGGAATCTCCCTGTTGCCCTTCATCTACAGTTCGGGATATAATGTGAGAAAAGGTGATTCTGAGTTTCCCAAGAAGTTTTTCCATCTTAAGCAACTTTATTATACCCAAGCTGAAAATATGTTCAAAAATTCTGCATCGGGCCGATCGTAAGGACATTGATCTGTTTTGTCTTTAATTATGGGCACCCTTTACCTATGTATGTCAATTCCACATCTCCTCCTAAACCACTGGACTGATTTCAACCAAACTTGGTATGCACATCACTTACTGTCTGGAAAGAATTGCTGTGAGCGTGAGAACCATCTGCCAATCAAAGGGTGGGATTGGAGGCCGAAAAAGAAGTGTATCCTAAGACGTGCGAATATCCTTACTCTATTTATCGAGTATTTAGTAATTAGGGCACTTAGTGACTTGTAACAAACATTAAACTTAATTTCAAACCTTCACAAAACTTATTTCGCTGACAATACTCACAAAATGATGAAAGGAATTTTTTTTTATCACTTACTGCATTTTTTAATGTTGGTGCAGTAAAGCTGCCGCATGCAGCATGACGCATTAATTTTGTATTTGTTTACTACTAACACATCTGGCAGACAGCATCTGAATATGTCACTCAATATACCTAAAAAAATACGTCATTGTACGACACACGGTACAGGAGACACAATGTCACACACTGAGGTGTGTGAAAAAGTGCCGCGCCGTGTATGAAGTTTTATTTTATTTCTTCTTTACTACGAACTCTGTTCACAGATAGTAGCCGTTCACAGATAGTTGACAGATAGTAGCCGCGTATATCACTGGATGTACCTACAAACTTGTATCATTTATCCTAAGTCAAAGTTTCTGATTATTTCTTTTCTTAATATGGATGTCGAAATGACAAGAGCTGTTACGCTTTATTCAGAGTACTTAATCAGCATCTTATATACCAAGCTCCGTTACAACTTCTGCATAAGACAATTTTAAAGTTGTAGAAACCTAGCTCACGGGTTCCAATGAATCTTCCTATATGTAGGAACCACCTTCTCATTTTTCCAGTCGCTTCGAACTTTATGCTGGGCGGGAGATACGCGATAAATGTGAGCTAAGTAAGGGGATTTTCCGTAGAGTACTCTCTGTAAAACCTAATTCCATCTGGACCTGAAGACTCATTTGTTTTCAGCTCTATCAGTCGCTTCTGTACCCCACGGGTGCCTATTACTATGGCCTCCAGACGGGAGAGTGTGTCATGCTCAAACGACGGAATGTTTGTACGGTCCTTCAATGTGATCGATTTCTTAAATGCAAAATTTAAATCTTCAGTTTCTCGTTTACTATCTTCTCCTGCCACACCAGATTGGTCATCGAGGGACTGGATGGAAACCTTCGACCCGCTTAGCTATTTTACATTATTATTTACAGTATTTTATCATGTTCTAGGCTAGATGACTTGCTAAGGTATGACGGTGGTACCTGTAAGCTTCCCACCACAATCTTTTTATAGACGCAAGAATCTCTATTAATTTTTGTCTGTCCTCATTAGAGTGTTCTCTTCTGAAACAGAAGTTCAAAAATGGTTCAAATGGCTCTGAGCACTATGGGACTGAACATCTGAGGTCATCAGTTCCCTAGAACTTAGAACTACTTAAATCTAACTAACCTAAGGACATCACACACATTCATGCCCGAGGCAGGATTCGAATCTGCGACTGTAGCAGCAGCGTGGTTCCGGGCTGAAGCGCCTAGAACCTCTCGACCACAGCAGCCGGCTAACTAGAAGTGTAATAGTCTTTGCTTCCTCACCATTTTCCTATTTCTTTTTTTTTTTTTTTTTTTTTACTGAGCGAATGTGGGTCTTTTAATCCACTTAGCAGGCACATACTGTCAACACCGCGATTTACAGTCCGTTTAAACTTTGCCCCTAATTCCTCTATGTCTGTCATATAAGAGCTGAATGATGTCCATTCATCGTGTAAACGTGATGCTAGCAACTGCTTTCTGCTCTTTCGAGGAAAAATACTCTCCTAGCCTTCGTGATTGATTTTTTAACTCAGTTCTCTAAGTTCCAGAGTGCCTGGGAGTGGCCATGAGTATCTGAGGTAAACTGCGGGCTATAGGTGTAGAGAGTCACCATCGACTTGTGATCTGTAATTATCTTGATTTCTCATTTGTAATTAGTTAACCAACGTTCATTTGAAAAGACTAGGTCCGTACTATGTATTGCTTCAGAAGGAAACATCTTTTTTCATCATAACCTAAATTTTCACGTAATAGAAATTTGTTCTGATGTAACATAACTAACACTTTCGGCTGCTATATAAATTTGCTTGACATTTTCCGTCTCTTCCCATATCAACTGTTTACTCGTGTCTACTTTATCAAATTTTTTTGTGTGATTAGAAATTATCGGCAAAATTACTAACATGCACAACAAGCCAGTACCACTCCTTGTTCACAGTGACATAATAGCTTTTGTAGAGTGATGTCTTCCGTGGACTTATCCTGAAAAGCCTATTGTGAGAGCACTGTTCAAGCTAATTTTTGACATCTTACTTTGAAAAGAAGGTAAACAACAAAACTGGCTGAAGAGCTCTTTAAAAAATAAAAATGAAAAGTCGGCTGTGAGAAAGTATTCAGAAATTTTAGTAGCAGATATCTCCAATACAAGAACTAAAAAAATCCAAGCATTTGGAAAAAATAACATGGGAAATGGTTTAGAAAAGTCTGCTATAGTAGAAAGGATCCACACAATGAAAATGGTTTATGGTATCATGAAGAATGTTTACAATAAAATACGCTTATATACTAACCTTAAAATAAAGTACTACAGTACAGTACTTCTACTACCAAGTTGCCTACATACCAGTGAATGCCACACAATTAATTACTAGTTGGATAAAATACTAGAGCAACCTTTTTTTCCAGCCTTCAGTCGGTCGCGAAATTAAAACAAGAGTGAAAATGCGATGAAGTTTTGTGCAGAGTGTTTCACAGTGTCTCTAGCATGCTGTCGATCTCATCATGTAGCATTTTTTCAGTTCTTAGCGCGCAGTGAGCACACAAGAACGCTTAGGATAATAGTCTGCCATCAAGTGTGAAGTGCCTGCTGAGGGGTTCCGCCTGATTTCATACAACCCACCTAACACAATTGTCAAGCGTTTCCTTCATCGTGGCAATGCTCGGCCCCACGCTGCAGGTGCAACAACGACGCTCCTGCGGCGTTTTCGCTGGGAAGTGTTTGATCACCCTCCATACAGCCTGGACTTGGCTCTCTCTGAGCATCTCTTCGCTCACCATAAACTGCCAGCTATGAGCATTTTGGCACAGACAGCGAGCTACAGGCCAGCGTGGGAAAGTAGCGGAAATGACAGGCGGCTGCCTTCTAAGACGAGGGTGTTAGAAATTTTAAGCCATGTTGCGACAAATGTCTGAATCAGATTGGCAACTGTACAGAGAAGTAGCTGCAAGGTGTGGCGAAATGCTCAAACATTTTTTATTTTCACTCGGTTTACATTTTGCTACCGATTGGAGGTTAAAAAAAATATCTCTCCTAAGAAGATTGAAGGGAATAGAGAGAATAATTGTAGGAAAAATCTAGTTTCACTAAAGATGACAGTGTCATAGAAATTAAGAAGGAATCTTGAAATATATCGCAATCAACAAAAATGTAACACAAACAATAAGAGAGACAAGACTGATATTCTTTGGTCGTTCATAGACAGTGGATCACAACACATTAACTAAATAAACTCTCAAATACCTTTGCAATATGGGTCGACTGCAAGCTAGTTTCAAGATGTCAAGAAAGATTTACAAAGAAAGAACGTGACACTAAGAGAAACAACAAATGGGGACAGCTTTAAAATTAAAGTGTTACAGATGCTGGGATTTCAAGGCGGTAAGGAAAAGAAAGCAGATTCAAAACGGAGTGAAAAGAGGAAAAATGAACTCAGTGAAAGTATGAAAGAATACTGGAGGGAAATAAAGAGAAAATCGCAGGATACCAAGAACTGAAATTGGTACGTTGTCCTCTGAAGGCCCACACGAGAGGAAAACAACTGACGTAGTTTATTTTTTTATCACGTAGGTGGTTCCAGGTATAACGTGAATAGTTGTTATCATCCTGGAAATTTATAAACAGAAGTAACCGCTTTGTATTCATATCGTTCCATTTATGATTTTAAACAACATTTATAAAGAACCAGTCATGTTTTATATCTCACAGTACATGTAAAATGCTTAGCTTTTAAAAGAGTTTAACTGCGCACTGCTGAACTCAGTTTTTTACTGAGAATGATACTTCATTCGATCAAAAACATGACGTTTTCGTGCAGTTCCACGACGAGAGTAGAGCTTCGTTCTAGAGCGTCCACCACATTTCAAAGAGATAACGGGACATTCAGAACTGAAAGAGAAGCTCAGCGAAGATGTCTCATATCGCTAGAGGTATTCTCTGAACGCCTGTAGACAGCATTAATATCTCTCAGCTGAGCAAACGAAGAATAAACACAGCTTAATGGAAAATACTTTAACCACACTTCTTTTGCTTATTGGCACTGTAGTGTTTGTTTCTAGCGAAAATGAACTACGAGTACGAAAACAAATAGAAGAGCTTAATAGAGCAAACTTGAAAGTAATAGTGAAAAATCAAATACAATTTGACTAAAATAATGTGCATTTAACACATCAAAAAGAAAAAATTACGAATTAATGAAGTCATAGAAGCATTTTATGAGCTTTGGTATTTACGATACCTGAAGACAATGGCGTGATAGCAAAAGACATGACCAGGAAGTTACAAATAGTCTGGAAAGCTTCTCGAAAAATAAATAGAATTTTTATATGAATCTTCTGATATGTCTCAAAACATAAGTTTAGAATAAATGTATATTACGGTACTAGTTTTGGAGTTTGGCACTTAGACATGTACTTCTACAGCTGTAATTATTTGCGAGATTAGGGTTTCTCAGCAACCAATGGAAGTATTCATGTTGTGAATTGCTATGAATGAGAGATAGGAAAACAAGACCACCGGTCAGAGAAGTGATGAGCGTACATTATGACTGTAATGAAAATGAAATGGGAGTTGAGTGGGAGACATCACCAGTGCAACGAATGGCGGGTGGGCCACAGGCGCTGTTATCTCGGTTGCAAGTGATAAGAAAGATCGTGACGTCAACGCAGTGGAAGAGGTACATTCATGCAGGAGCGACATGTGTGTCTTACGTGTAGCAGAAGACCGTAATATATGGAAAAGCGTATAGGAGACCTTCAGGCAGTAACGGTTGACAAACATCTGAGGACGGTTGCAGCTGGGAAAACATTTCTGCTTGTATATCATCATGATGCGATGCTTGCGTATGAGACACTTTCTAGTGGCTACACGGGGAGAACCACTAACCTAATTATCAGTGATTTTGGTTGTTTGTCACATTTCACCTCTGATTTCTGCTTTTGATATAGATTTATTAACGGATAATCAATGACATACTGAACATCGTTTACAATGCGACATTGTTTATCGTTTTGTGGTAAACTTTATTCTCCACATTTGTATTATTTGATATTATTTACGCTTGAATGGTGCAAAACCATTATTTTGAGCTTGCCACATCTATGAGACTATTCATCATTTTCGATACGAAATCAAAGGCATAGTGATGCCAACTGCGCGGGGTTTCATTAAACAAAGGTTTCTTTTTATTTTCCTTAAACATAAGATTACTAGGCAGAGTTACTTGGAAACGGTGGCGTATTGTCGAAAATCGTAGTGCTTATTATTTTAGGTAATGAAAGTGGGTTATTTTAGGTAATAAAAGTGGGTGAAGCAGTATTAAGTAACGTTATTTAACATACTTCCTCCTCCAACATTAGGTAAGTACTGTCAAATACAGTGTCTAAATGTTGCCCTGTTTTCTTTGCCAAGGAATTCAGTAGGCCTCTAAGTGATGCATTCTAGGAATCAATAATATTAAATAAAATTATAGTTTTGAAATACATTTCCTACAGCCACTATTATGAGTGCATCGCTAATACTTAGATGAGAATGGCCTAAGTAGCATTAGGCGCCATTCTGTTTACCTACCGCGAAATGTTTTCCGTTTTCTATTGCTGTTGCAACCATTTGAAGACAAAGTGTCAATTTCAATTCTATGTCGTCTGCAATAATAATATTTCATCTTTCTATCACGTATTTTTTGTTACTTCACACTTCTTCGCTATTGCTATGTTATTGTTTTTATCCAAAAATTCGCCTTGGTTTAACATCTTCATGCAGATTTTTTATTCTGCTGTATCTTCTTTTATCTCGTGTACTTCTCTGGTCCAGTTACTCATTTTCCTCATTTGTGTTTTTTTTTTTTAATTGCAGCTATCGCTCATCCTCGCTTCTTAATATCAAGACGCTATCGAAGTTTTACTCGCTATGTTGCCCTTTAACGTGGGTGACGACGAGTCAGTAGCAGTATTCCCTCTTCAGCTGGTTAAGAATGGAAGATGAATCAGTCGTGACATTATAAATGAAATTACCTAGCATTCGTCTTTAGTAATGCAAACAGTCATCGGAAAACGAAGACTTACTTCGGTCTGACGAAAATATGAACTTTCTTCCTTCAGGATTTGGGTCCATAGTTTCATCATTGTGTTACAAATCAGTATGTGGTATAGACTGGGGAGAAAGTTGCAGCAACTTTTTAATCTCTTATCTTTTTCGTTTCTGTAACAAATTAAAATTGTAGATTTAGTTTAGTATTGAAAAAAATATGTACCGCTATTTACAATAGAAATTATTTTCAATCTTCTGTGACAAATCATTACTTCCGTCTCCACTTCACTACCGATGAATCTAGTGTTGCAAATAAAATTCTTATTAATAGAACATTTTTTCTGGCTATTCCTAAATTGTGTTAAGTTCTCTAAAACCATGCGTAACTCGATTCACGTACGGAATATAGTGTTGCAAGCTTCGCTGTTTTATGTCAAATTGTACTTATGCAAAGGAAAACTGAATTAAATTGGTCCATTCAGTCTTCATTTTCTTACAGCTATCTAATAGAACGGATTTTTCAATTACAGTACTTTTATTCTTCCTCGTTGTGGATAAAGTGCTTTTACGCTATGAGAGTCATACACAAGTTACAGAAGCGTTAGTGCAGGAGGTAGCAGAAAGTCGTAGGTACCAACGGAAATATTCACAAAAATTAACGTTTCTGAAAACGTTGTTACGTAGATGAGACACACGACCTAGAAAAAGCTATTTAAGACTCTACATGGAATGAGGATGGCGAAGAGGAGCTTCGTAAATATCAGTTACACAACAGACGATAGCATTCACCGGCGAAGAGGTATAGGAGGGCTTCTAGGAAATCTTTGAAACACTACCAACTGGAAAACATCGTTATATAACTAATTAATGTCCTTAAAAATGAATCAGATGAAATAGTTTTCTCACTGAGTTCACTATTATAGTTCACTATCCTCTTTACGGCAATAGAACATCGCAAAAACTTTCTTTTCTAGATTAACTGCAGTTCTAATACTTATACCAGGTGAACGCCAACTCCACCGACAGCATTTCGGAGGTCGTTCAGGTATATTCATCTGAGTATTCTGCTGTAAGGTGTCCGTGGTCTCCCGCCTCTCTTTACAGAGTACTAATGTAATTATGGTTTATTCGATTTTATTACCAGCCCCTATTCGTTAAAGACTTGAAGTCCCATGTGTAAACCTTTGTATCTCCCGGACTGCGTGCGGTACAATGATACAATTTTGCAAGTACATTCAGTGGTGCATGTGGATACTGCCTGCAAAGTGCGTTTGGCAAAGAGTCGGTAATAAAGAAGTAATACATTAAAACGTCGTACGTGATGCCGCAGTGTTACTACATGAACATCGAAAGTGAAGCAAGCTATAAACTTCCTTCCTTTCATCATTTACTTGGAAATGTCAGCGTAAAAAAGTTTCGCAAAGGTTTGAAATTATATATAAAGTTTGCTGGAAGTCGCTAAGTTCTATTCTCAAATACTGGATGAATATAGTCTAGGTAATTTTCGCGCCACGTGTTACACTGTCTCCAAATATATTTACAGCTTCTATTTGTAATATTCGACGTATTGTGTTACCTTTATCGTAAGATTATAAGTTATGACTCTTAATGAGTAGGTTATGACAGCATTTAAAATCTTTAATTTTGGTCAATAATTGTATGAAATACTGAAAACCAAATTTTTCGTTGCAGCAGGATCGTCTCACGAAATTTTAATCACCAACTTTGCCTCCAGAGCGTGAAAATATTTTGATGGCGCCCAACTACATAGGGAGGAGTGATCATCATAATAAAGTAAGAGAAGTCAGAGCTCGCATGGAAAGATGTTAAGTGTTTATCTTTCCCGTGTGCTGTTCGAAAGTGTATTGGTAGAGAAATGGTTTGAATGTGGTTCGATGAACCGTCTGCCAATCACTTAATTGTGAATTGCAGAATAATCATGTAGATGTAGTGCAGATACGTTGCCCGTGGAAGCCGTTAAATGGGCAAGCTACAACTGGAAAATGCGCCATGCCCCAGATTAGCCCTTTAGTAATATAAATAACCTTTTCTCTGTAAAAGTACCTTGACTGCAGTGGAAAAGCCTGTACTAAGCAAGCACTATAATATGCGACGTACAACACAGAGCAAAACAACAACTCTCAGACCAAACATAATCACAGGATAGGTAATATCGCAGACGGTTTTTCAATAATGTGTTTCTGTCCTAAGGGCCTCACTTTGAACATTGTAGAAGAGACAAAAAAAATGGTTCAAATGGCTCTGAGCACTATGGGACTCAACTGCTGAGGTCATTAGTCCCCTAGAACTTAGAACTAGTTAAACCTAACTAACCTAAGGACATCACAAACATCCATGCCCGAGGCAGGATTCGAACCTGCGACCGTAGCGGTCTTGCGGTTCCAGACTGCAGCGCCTTTAACCGCACGGCCACTTCGGCCGGCTGTAGAAGAGACAGAGATGTTCAAAGGTAGAATCAGTAATCCTGATATCGTCCTGAACAAACGGGTAGAACGTAAACATAAAAATAAAAATATGTTGAGTAATTTTTTACAGTGCTTGGAGTAGCTAGTTAATTTTTTAACTACTTTGCGCTTGTTCAAATGGTTCAAATGGCTCTGAGCACCATGGGACTTAACATCTATGGTCATCAGTCCCCTAGAACTCAGAACTACTTAAACCTAACTAACCTAAGGACATCACACAACACCCAGTCATCACGAAGCAGAGAAAATCCCTGACCCCGCCGGGAATCGAACCCGGGAACCCGGGCGCGGGAAGCGATAACGCTACCGCACGTGCGCTTGTTAGCGCTGTTCCATAGTCCTACAACGTCCCTGTTCCTAGTGTTCTTTATCTATTTTTCATGTTTCTTGGCGTTCAGTGTTTGGTTGCGTGTGTACTGATTTGGTCGCTCATCGCAGATTGTACATTTTCTGTCCTCCTTTCATGGGGTTTTAGAATATGTCATTAGTACTTTTTATGTTGCCTCCTTGACAGTTTTATTAATGGTATTTACTATTTCTTATCTTGTAATCATTTGACCTAGTCATTTATTCAGCAATGTATGTTCTTGTGTAGTGGTTTATTCAGCATTTTATGTACTTTTACCTATGTTCACATTTTTAATCCTTCTGGCCTGTGTTTTTGATGTCACAATTGCTTCTGAGCTGTTATTATAGCAGTTATTTTTTTTACTTCCATATGCGTCTTGTACAGTGCGCTGTTTTGATGTTAGATGTGATCTGTGTTCGATTTTGTGTTTATCGCTTTTGCTGATTTTACCTCAGGCTTTTTTATTCTTTTTCAAGTTACTTTGGACTTGATCCACTATGTTTTTTGTGGGATGCTCATGTCTCGTACATGTGTAGTTGCCTTAATTACTATTTTCGCTACTTTGTACTTTATCTTACTTTCTCTTTTGCTTGCATCGCGTTTACTTTAGTAAAACTTGTAGTCACACTTCTGAGCTCCCGTTCCGTTGGTACACAGGACACCTTGCCACTTTCTACTAGTAACTGGTAAGTAGCAGACGTTGCGGTCGTTTTTCAGGCGTTTAGTTGCTTGGTTACGACAACTTGAAGTGTGTTTTCCTTTGTTACATACATTTACGTCAGTTTGCGAGCTGCGTATCAGCACAGTGCAAACTTGGCATCGGGTGGCCTTTCGTGGGTGTAGCTATTTGTGGCTCAATTTTCGCCTTATTTTCAAGCTCCTGGCCTTTCGTATAGTCTGTAATGCGGCTCTATTTGGGTTTATTTAGACTCCAGATCCTCGCCTGCGCTTGAAACATATGGTTGACTTCCGTCAAAAAGTGGTTGTAGCATGGTCACTTCCATACACTCCCTGTAACTGCGGTGTCTTTTGACTTAATTTTGATAAGAACATTTTGTACTGATTTTAGGTCTGTTCATTTTCTCTGTTCGTTTTTTAACTTTATGGGCCTTTGTATTACTGGTATCTTCTTATGGGTCTTACTGTATGGTTCAGTTTTTAACTTACAGTTGCAATTGAAGGTGGGGATGAGTCACCGAAACCGGGTCTTCCAAGATGTCAGTAATAAAAATTTTGTACCACTGCAGTGGAAGTGTCAACTACTAACAATGTACACTTACATCACACTACGTTCAGTCTGTTCTGTCAGTGTACACGATAGTACGCAACCAACGCAGAACTGTTCCCTTACAGATATTGTTCACAATACTGACCAACTTGATCACCTCAAAGTGTGTAGAGATGACCCTCTTACAAGCGCCTTTACTATGAAGTGGTTGCTATTCCTGCTGAATCATCTCATCATGTCATGCCGCTCCAGCATTGCATTCAGCGCACCCACAAGCGGCATGCATATCGGTCAACTCGCCATCAGTGAATCTGTCCATACTGCTGTGTACACCCTTAAAGTAAAACCGACTCCAGGGGAATAACAAACCCGAGGCAAATTAGAGCAGTACTGAATGTAAGATCGCGAATGAAGAGTAAAGTGGCCTTTGGTGTCGTGAACAGAAGCACCGTGAGCGAATGCAAGATGATACACAGCGCGTGATATCGACATACACACTGTCGATTCAGTACAAACCTCTTACAAAGCTAAATGGGGCTAACAAATCAAACGAAATGCAAACATCGTGTAATGAACCCTAGAGACCATGGCTCCTTTATACCAAAGTAGCCAGAAAATATCCCTGTAAAAATTTCGAATTTTTTTCGGTGTAGTTCGAGTTCATTCTTTTGGTCAGAAAAAATCGTTTTCAACAACCCAGTCTCATATGTGGTACTTTTTTCGTATAACAGCGAAACATCAAATCTCGTCACATCAGAGTGATAGCTAAATATAAGCTGACAATGTTCTCTAATTCGGTAAACAGTTTCGTTCAGCAGACCTTCCATTACGAGGTTTTCGTACCACTGAGAATCATCACACTATGTTCAGTTTTGCTACACTATAGACGATTGCAGACAACCAATGCCCCACACAGTGCAAAAATCACAGTTCGCAGTCTGCTCTCTGAATTAGCCACAAAATGTTACCACTTCAGCATCCATTTTTCCTTAATATCTACATAAAGAAGTGTTTCAGTAATCTCAGACTCTTCGTAGTTGCATACGGAACGATGTGTGCTTTTGAATATATATAAATATAATGACTGTTACGATCACTGGAAAAAAATTGATTCATTTGATGTACGTTAGCTCAACTTTATTTAGAGGTTTCGAGGTAACAAAAATGTCCACGAAGTCGCTTGAATGCTAGCAAACCGTAGCACTGAAGCCGTTCGACAGATCAAATACAGACATACAAATGTTTAAAAAAGAAGCATATTTTTAATACCATACACGTAACGTCAAATTTGCTTACTCAGCTGTACATTGAAATTGGTTTCTTGTACGTGTGGCCATACCGTGTGTATGAAGCCCGTTATCTTCTTTTATATGTTCATTTCAATTCATCTTCTTTTAAACTTCTGTCAATTTATCATTTGTTAACTATTTTAAATAGCTATGTTACTCACGACTTTTGTAACCTTTCTGCAGAGATTCTGATTATGAGTTTATTCGAAACTTGTAACTAAAGGTGCACTGCTTAACATCAAGTGACTAAATTTGTGCCGTAACACTGATGTCTAAATTAAAAAAAGAAAATTAGAATTATAAAATGATAGCATGCCTGGAACAACTATTAGCGAAACATGGACTCTTTTCTCAAGAAAACATTTAACCTGCATAGGCCTCGCACTGATGCCAAACACACAGCGAGTGCCAGTCCTTCACGTAAATCCTTCTCCAGTCTCAAGTCTTTACAGCAGTTACAGTATACAGTGAAAGATATGTGAAACTGAAGCCTTCACTGAATCAATAACCGACCAGTCGCATACACCAATCAAAGTTACGAACTTCCGATCGCGATCGTGAAGCATTTAGTAACCAAACAGAACAAGTTTCGCGCGAATGATATGCAACTTTATCGGCGTAGCTTCATGTCTTCAGTAGAACAGAAATTATACTTCACAGCGCCAAAGCGAGATGCAACTTATACTTACACGTTTCTAGCAATTCTACATAAAGTTTCTGAGTAGTTACGAAACAAATGAAACATTATCACTGTCCGAAACAAGGTCTGTTGACGACATTGTAAGGACCTCCCTGAAAGTATTGTGATATAAACTGCGTGATATTATCGAGGGTCATATTTCCCATTTCGAATGGATAAGCTACATGTATGCATATTCTCATGTGCCGTAGTTCCAACATAGGTATTCGTTTAAATATTAAATATTGTAACCAACATCTTCCATTGCATATTTTAATTGTATACTATGGACACTTAAGCTACGTAACTAATCGACATTTGCCTTTTTTCTGTGTCTTCTGAAAGGGAAAACTCGAATTTGGGTTAAGAGAATAGTACTGATAATAAATGGGACTTAAGTTGGGCAGCGTATAGTCGAGGTAACAGAGCCAGTGCACGCAGCTCCTTCCACGGCGACGTCTGATGGGCGACTGGTGCGTCGGCCATAAGGGGCGGCGCCGACGCTGCGTAGTTAGAGCAAAGCCCGCCCAGGTGGCAGCACCGTACGGGAGCCACCCCGGTGCGCGCGCACCTCCTGAAACTCGGCGACTGCTCTTGCCAGCCGCCGTCAGCTGCGACTCGTCCAAATGCCACGCAGGCAGGCGGACGTGCGTCCGAGGCTGTGCGTACGGCCTAGCCCATACTTCTCTTTAACTTACGTTATTAATACTCGAGGGAGGAAGAGAAAAGCATATCCAACCAATTTTATGTAAAATGATTCCGACAGTCCGTTATCTTGAACAGGAACTTAACACATAGGTGTAAAAAATATAAAATAGAACTAGTACGTAATGTCACTTGTAGGAAAGGCGGATGGCAGCCTATAGTTTAGGAGTTAAGTGCAGCTCATCTTTGAAGGAGACCGCGAAGAGAACGCATGAAGATTTTTGAGTAGTATCCGAGTTTTTTCCGGATCCCCACCAAGTCCAGTAGAGGACAAACACTCGAAGCAGTTCAGGGGCGAGCTACTAGATTTGTTACCAGTTGATCACAGAAATGATCCACAAGCGTGAGAATTTATGAAGGTAAACGGACGATCTTTCTGTGGAATGTTATAGAGGATGTCTAGAGAAACTGTATTTGTAACTCGTTAAAGAACGAATCTACCACCTCTAACATTAATCTGGCGTAAGGACTACAAGGACAGAATAAGAGGGATTGTTGCCTTCACAGGTAAGTTCTTTTTCCCTATATCCGTTCCCCAGTGCAGTAGGACAAGAAATGACTAGTAATCGTAGGAAGAACCCCTCCGCCACACACTGACAGCAGATAATAAAGTACGTAGATGTACATGTAGACCAATAAGTGGCCACCACTAAGAATTTTTATCTCAGGACATTTGGGCGTCTCACATGCGAAAGGTGGCGCAATATTGTAGACAATTATTGAAGCCGTCATTTACAGCGTTGTAGATTTTTAAGGTGCTTCAAATGTTTCGTTAAATTGTGGAGCAAAATGTCCTTTTTGTAAGCCCACTGTACCAGTTACATTCAGAACATAGACTGCTTCACTTTATTCGTTAATGAGTGTACGGAGATCATCCTCTAACAGCAACATACTGTTAAGAGCAGTATTTTCTTTTGTTAAGCATTGGTTAAATGTGAGCCACAGACTATGAAAAATCCGGAAAGAAGAGACTCAAAGCCGTTGATACGTGGTGTCTCTCTGAAGAAAGTACACGCAGTCTAGAGGAAGTCTTTCGAAAGAAATCATTTTCATTTGTGAAACTCCTTTTTTATCATTATTTGAAATAAACTATACCATTATCAGTTCACTTCGATTCCTTGGGTGTCATCAGTCTACAAGGTATTTCTCCACACTATCGAATATGTAGGACGTAGTAACTACAAGAAAGATCCGAATATGTTAAGTCATCAGCGAACAGATCTCGTTGTACTAGAGGGAGTTGTAGCCGACAAAAATTGTAGGCGAGACAGAGATCAGAATACACTCAAGAAATAATTGAGAACGTCGGATGCTGCTCTGAGATGAAGTGATTGACACAGACGGGGCGTATAAAAGCCGTCAGAAGACTGGTGGCACCAAAGAAACATATTTCATCAATTTTGCGGTCGTCTCACTGAAAAATAAATACAAAATATGGATCCATAATAGCGGATGAATAAGCGCAGTATGATTAACGGGTGTGATTCCTTTCTTCCATTAACGTCTTCGGCTCCTTAACGAACGCTACTTGCTACTACCGGACTCTCTGGGTATGACTGGTATCAGTTCTTTCAGCTCTCCATCTCGGTTATAAAACGCGCCCTTCAGTGGTCGTGATAACTATTTCAATCTTACAAACATCTAGAATAAAGCGAAACAAATTCCACTTAACTATAAGTGCTCCATACGATGTCCATAAACGACCGCTACCATTTCAAAAATCATGTCTTGGAAACTATTAGAGCCGGCAGCAGTGGCCGAGCGATTCTAGGCGCTACAGTCTGGAACCGCGCGACCGCTGTGGTCGCAGGTTCGAATCCTGCCTCGGGCATGGATGAGTGTGATGTCCTTAGGTTAGTTAGGTTTAAGTAGTTCTAAGTTCTAAGGGACTGATAACCACAGAAGTTAAGCCTCATAGTGCTCAGAGCCATTTTAACCATTTAGCCAAACTATTAGAGACTCGCGGCTTGTTACAAAACTTTTAGCAGCTCTGGAAGTTCTTTTCCTTTGTCCTTTGTTGCAGATTTGACTCGGAGTGCAACAAAATGGCGACAGACCAGGAGAAGGCGCAATGTGTCAGATTGTATGTTGTATACAGCATCCAAATCTGTGGCAACGGTAATAAGGAATTACTGATGCCAATATAGATGGACACCACCGAAAAAACAAGCTCAGTGAGGTGGTTCAATAACTTTAAAAAGAGGTGGATGGGGCTTGATGGTGCCATCACACAGTCCGCGTGCAGTTCCGATGGCAAGTCATTCGACTTTCTTTTGTAGGATTACGTCAAGGGTCAAATGTACACATTACCAGGAATTAATTAAGCTATCAGAACTGTTGATGCTGCGATGCTGACTAGTACATCAGGACTCGAATATCGTCTTGATGTTCTACGAGCCGCAAGTGGAGCATGCCTTGAAATTCTGAAATAACAGAAAAAACTTCGACTGCTATTAAAAAGTCTTACAACAAACCATGATGCTCTATCGCTAATAGTTTGCAAGTTACAATTTTTTGAAATGACAGCGAGACTTTATGGGGAAATACTTTATGTATTAGGGGTAATAGTTATTTTGATTGCAAGAATTAATAAATTTACGTGACCTGCTAGCTTCATCCGCGAAACTGATTAGAGATTACAGGTGACCTTATCTGGTGATGTACCCTGCAGTTCACGTTCCTACTGTTCGCTATCCGCTCTCTGCCTCTAGTACCACGTAGGACAACAGGTTTATGGAGAAAAATACCATTATTCGGTATTTCGGTGCCCCAGTAGAAGAATCGTTTTAATTTTACAACACGAATAAATATATCTTGCACGTTCAGAAATGTAGAGAAGTCGAAAGTAGAATTTAGTCAGTCATCTCTTCAGTGTTTCTTATTCGATTTTTTCAAGATTATAATTTCGTTTCATGTTATTATTAAAGATCACGAAATGTGGAACTCCAATTACAGTCCTGTGTTTTTGTTCAGATTAAGCTTCGGTGATTTTTTAACAACCATTAAAATGTTCTTTCTTGCGCATTTTTCCGGTTTTCATTGTTCCTACCGTTACAGCCTTTTTTCTGACGGAACCATTAAATTCAGTAAAACCTGCAGTCTTGCTACGTTTCAGTTTATATACACTCGTATTATATACGTCTGAAAGAAGCATTATTATACAGGGCTATTACAAATGATTGAAGCGATTTCATAAATTCACTGTAGCTCCATTCATTGACATATGGTCACGATACACTACAGACACGTAGAAAAACTCATAAAGTTTTGTTCGACTGAAGCCGCACTTCAGGTTTCTGCCGCCAGAGCGCTCGAGAGCGCAGTGAGACAAAATGGCGACAGGAGCCGAGAAAGCGTATGTCGTGCTTGAAATGCACTCACATCAGTCAGTCATAACAGTGCAACGACACTTCAGGACGAAGTTCAACAAAGATCCACCAACTGCTAACTCCATTCGGCGATGGTATGCGCAGTTTAAAGCTTCTGGATGCCTCTGTAAGGGGAAATCAACGGGTCGGCCTGCAGTGAGCGAAGAAATGGTTAAACGCGTGCGGGAAAGTTTCACGCGTAGCCCGCGGAATTCGACGAATAAAGCAAGCAGGGAGCTAAACGTACCACAGCCGACGGTTTGGAAAATCTTACGGAAAAGGCTAAAGCAGAAGCCTTACCGTTTACAATTGCTACAAGCCCTGACACCCGATGACAAAGTCAAACGCTTTGAATTTTCGGCGCGGTTGCAACAGCTCATAGAAGAGGATGCGTTCAGTGCGAAACTTGTTTTCAGTGATGAAGCAACACAATGTGCGAATCTGGGCGGTAGAGAACCCTCACGCATTCGTGCAGCAAATTCGCAATTCACCAAACGTTAACGTGTTTTGTGCAATCTCACGGTTTAAAGTTTATTGCCCCTTTTTTTCTGCAGAAAAACCGTTACAGGACACGTGTATCTGGACATGCTGGAAAATTGGCTCATGCCACAACTGGAGACCGACAGCGCCGACTTCATCTTTCAACAGGACGGTGCTCCACCGCACTTGCATCATGATGTTCGGCATTTCTTAAACAGGAGATAGGAAAACCGATGGATCGGTCGTGGTGGAGATCATGATCAGCAATTCATGTCATGGCCTCCACGCTCTCCCGACTTAACACCATGCGATTTCTTTCTGTGGGGTTATGTGAAAGATTTGGTGTTTAAACCTCCTCTACCAAGAAACGTGCCAGAACTGCGAGCACGCATCAACGATGCTTTCGAACTCATTGATGGGGACATGCTGCGCCGAGTGTGGGAGGAACTTGATTATCGGCTTGATGTCTGCCGAATCACTAAAGGGGCACATATCGAACATTTGTGAATGTCTAAAAAAACTTTTTGAGTTTTTGTATGTGTGTGCAAAGCATTGTGAAAATATCTCAAATAATAAAGTTATTGTAGAGCTGTGAAATCGCTTCAGTCATTTGTAATAACCCTGTATTTAGAGAAGAATATTACTTAGCATCTTCTACAAACTCAAAGCCCAAGAGGTTTCGTTTCTGGATAACGGAAGTGAAAGAGCCGCTTACATATTAAGAACCCGGTAATAATTAGTATGAATTCTTTTTCCTCATAATTAAATTTAACTGCGTTATTTCCTTCCGAAGAACATAGAATGCTAGAACCAAAAGTTCCAAAGTTGCTGCGTAGGGCGAAACAAAATGTTGCTCACAGGTTGAAGGAAATGGCAAAGGAGTCGAAATATATCAAATTCGTAACAGTAACTTATGATCTCCGAAGTAACAATGAGCCAGTGAAACCATCGGCATGTCAGCCTGTACCGAATGTGGTAGTCGCCATTTTCAGTACCTTCTGCAGTGTAAAACATCTCTGACTGAATAGTACATTATCTTTTCTGAACCTATGGCGCATTTGGGTTGATTCTTCTTGTTGTTCCTGACATTCTAAGGCTTTCAGTGGCTCGGAATTACTTCCAACACCAAAGATGTGTTATTTCCACTCCTATACCAACTCCTTAAATTTACGCGTAGTTTTTGAATCACCGAGTACACGATGCGAAATTTCACGTATATTTGTAAAAATGTATAAAGTAATAGAAATTCAAGATAATGACGACAAAGCAACTTCTAAGCTGCTGGTATTGAAAGTACCACACTAAAACTAAATGTTCTAAATTGGATGAAAAGTAAAATACCTTGATCAAAATACTGCTGCAACACAACACAAAACAATACACACGATACAAGAAACTGACTTCAAGTATGATAAAGAATTTTCAAACCTAAAGTGTAGGATCCCTTTAAAATTGGAACTTTTATTCAAACATGATTTTATAATAGTTTACGCTTTATCTTTCGTTGTGAATCCCAAAAATTTCATCATCAGAGTGGAAAATTCGTCAAGATGAATAATTTTGATTTCATGCTGTTTTAATTATCATTCTGTGGTAGATCAAAGCATCTCAAAACTATAAACAATATTTTCTGCACGTCATGGATGAAACTATACCCATAAAATGTGTTTAATATTCCAGAGGTAAATAATTAATGACTGTTTATAAATTATTAGTCTTTTGCTATCGTTAATTTATTATTTGATGCAATCTTTGAAAGTGTTCCACAACATTGTCATCACACTGTACACAACGTTTTCGAGACGGGGAATATTACGAGTTTTTTGCTCCAATAATTTTAATTACATTCCGTTCCCCATACGCTTTCCGATAGTCACCAGAAGATGTGCCTAGAGAATATGTGCGTTAAAATTTTTCTCTAATTGTTGTAATCCTTTCGTCTTACAATGGTCGTATCTGCAGGCAACTAAAACCGGGGAGAATTTTTATGACTCACATATCGTGACTATTCGTAGAGTGCTGATGAATAACATGCTTGTGTATGCTTGGAATAAAGTAAAAAAAAAAAAGTGTGTTCATGTTTCACCTGAACGGCAGTCGGTAAACTATGAAGAAGGGGCTGGGGTATGAATAATGAGATGAGGTTGCCTAAGATTCAGTCTTGCTACATAACCGCTCATTATTACCCGTATATGTAGATGATTAGTCATTGGTTATATAACAGCCGGATATCATACGTTTTGCCACTGACACTATTATTACACACAGTCTTAATAGACGTGCCGCAGCAAAGAAAACAGTAAGAATAAAATAATTTTCAAATAATTGTTGTAACAGTTTCTGCAAACAGACTTTGTTTTAACTTTAGAAAAACGAAATAGTGTGTTTCGTGATTTGTATCAATTGGTACAATACCAGTCACAAACGTAGGAATTACTAAGTCTAGCAGAAACGTCAAAATTTTTTTATATTCCTTATTCTGTACCAGAAAGTAATCTGAGATAAACACGTTCTGAACCATTGTATATTGATGTCACCACGTGTCTTCAGACGTAGTATCGTTATAAATCACGGAGACTAACCAATAACTTATCTAATATATTCTACCTGTATCTATTAGTAAAGTTATACGGATAAATATTTTGAATGGCTTATCTAACAGAAATAACAACTTCATTGCTAAAAAGCCAGTCGAGAAATAATCTGTGGGGCCCATTTGCGGCTTTTAGTTCTGCATAGTACACAGATTCTCTAATGAGTTTGAATAAAATAATTCGTTACAGGAACGATTTCGACACTGACTCAGAAACTAATCTTTATCATTCATTATCGAAGTGTATTAGTGATAGTAAATTTGAGGGTCACAACAGAAAAAGTTATTTTCTGATCAAGTTTTCTTTTCCAGAAGCAATCCGTACAAACATTCTGCGTGCATACTGTAAAAGGTTAACCCTGCAGTATCGCTAAACAAAAGAATGATAAAGGTTTCATTTCGCGTCATAACAGCATTATTAGCAGCAGAGCTAAAGCTCGAACCGGTCAAGGACAGACTGAAAAATCTCCCGTTTCCTTTTCCAAGAAAATAACCTTCCAAATTCTTAGAATGCACCCGACTACACAGTGTGGGTCCAACGGTATTCTTCACTACTGTACGCACCGGTTACCTATTCATAGCACCTAATAATGTATAAAAGTAGGTTACGTTAATGAGTTTTAAACCGACTCGTTCTGCATCTTGTGATACATTGTGCAAATGACATATGGAAAACGTAACAAAAACCCATAAAACGCCTCTTCAACGCCAAATATTCTACTGTGGTCTTCTAACTGTATCTTAGAAATTATTTACTCCTAAATATCGATAACCTCTTAGTTTATTGTGTTACTCTAACCACGTCACTAAAGTCATCGTGCTGCGTTCTGAAAATTGAAGTAACTTCAACGTCATAATACAGCTGCTCGGCGACATAACGTAGCAGTCGTACTAGAACGTACTAGCCAACAAAATATACTAATGACTTATGAAAAAGGCCTGCTACGATACGAGATGGTCACTCAGCTTGTCGAAGTCCTTAGGGTATTGATAAAATAAGATCTTATGATATACTAATATCCATCCGTGGACTACTTTTCAAGGGTACTGGACACGTCGTGGAATTACAGATTAAGAACAGATGTCATAATTGATTTACGCGGGAAAAGAGATACATACAATCTAGTCTGGCAAGGATTGGACTTGTAGTCGGCCGTGGTCTTACAGTAAGACCCATATCGGCGTAAAATTAATTACTTTAGTGAATTTAGGGAAACTAAGGAAAACTTAAATGAGGTCTGGCGTCTGGAACGTGGATCTTCCATCTTCCCGTATAAAAGGAAAGTCTATAAAAACGGGACCACCTCGTTCACCTTATCCCTGGTGTACAATATTGTTTTGTTTATACGTTCTTGCAAAGAATATATTTCACAACGCAAAACGCTGCTGTTGCACTGCTTAATATCAATCACTGCAACCACTACCTCCACTTCTTCTTCTTCTTCTTCTTCTTCTTCTTCTTCGTCTTCTGCTTTTAAGACCTCATTGGATCACTTCAGTGAATCATTTTCTAGTCATCTTCTTCATTAGGTTTTCCTCTCGTATTCCCTAGTATCTTTTCATTCGTTCTTATCTTTTTTGTCGTTCCTCACCCGTAAATGCCCTTTTAAGTGATTATTGTCTGTCAATTTTGGTTTAAATCTTATTTTCACGTTCTGCAGTTTCTTTAAATTTCCTGTTTGTTTTATAGATCGTGCAAGGTTAATTATAGCTCTTACACATTCTGTCTGCTTTCATTTACCCATCCTACTTGTTCGTTCATGTTACAAAGTATCTCTATAATTTTTCTTGTTAACTTGGTTTCTGGTGTCCTCTTAATGTAATCGAAAAGAATTTCCTTTTTTCCGTATAATATCTCTACTGAGCTCCATTTCGCTGTACACCAATTCATTTGGCAATATCCGCCGTTTCCCACCTTTCTGATGTTCCTTATTTACGCATGTTCTAGCTATCCTTCTCTCTACTTTTAGGATTTTGTCGATTCTATTCTTTTGGATGACTCTGAAAGTAGTTTCGTAATGTTTAGTATAGTTTTGACTGACAGACACTTTTAATTGTTTGTAGACTATGTTAATTTTTGAGCTTTTTTAATTTATTAGTCCTTTCTTGGGAAACAGGTTACTCGTCCAAGTTGTACGTTATAATTTCTCCTAGGTGCTTAAACTATTTCACTGTCTTTACTTCTCTGCTATTTGCTCATTGGATCTGCTACCACTGTCTCGGTCCTTTCGATTGCTATCTGAAGACCTATTTTTGGGCTACATTTTGTAGGCTTGTTATTTGATTTGTAGCTTCTTGAATGTTATTAGCTAGTAACGCTAAGTCATTTACGAATACCAAGCAGTTTAAGTTAATTTGATCTTTCTTGGTTCCAATTCTCACGTTTTTATGATTTTACTTGTACCATTCTCTCATCGCATATTCCAAACCACAGTTGAAAAGTAATGGCGATAAACCATCTCCCTGTTTTAAGCGTGTTTTAAGCGTAAATGGCTCAGAATTTTTCCTCTAGACTTTACGTTAGAGTTGATGTTTGTTAGATTTAAGTTTATCATTTTTATTAATCTGGGATGAAGTCCGAAATTCCTTAGTTTATCTTCTATACACATATAATTTCGTAATGTTAAGAGCAACTGGTATACTCATTATTCATTTCTCAAGATCTGTCACTGCACACAGTCTACACACTATCAGCTGACACCCATACTAAACGATGATGTTTAGTTTGCATTCTGTGTACTATTAAATAATTCGAAACGGAAAAAAATTCATAAAACATGATTTATGATTCTGAAGGACAGTAAACGATTCTTTGAAACAAGGAGCAATCATGGTGTTCCAAACATAACGTCGTTTTGCTTAAAACTCCCAATAACTGCGTAGGTGGCCGAGGAATGTGGTATTGTGTTGGGTTTCCTTAAAAATCAGATGTTTCTTAATTGACGGAAACGGAGTCTTAACTTCAAATTTTTGGTTTTTCTTCGATATCACAATGATTCTGCAACATTTCTTGGACATTCGTCTGCTATGTCTGGACTAGCCATAACAGCCTACATTATGTTATGTGACTACTGGTAAATGTTTTAGGAGCTGAGAGTTTGGACAGTTTTGAGTTAAATTTCTAGCACAAACACGTTTCCAATTTTCAGTGGATAAGAAACTACAACTCTCTGTATGTTAACATAAAAAAGATTACACTACAGAAATTAGTTACTGTATAGAAACACAGGAATAACTTATAACAGCAAAACACTGAATGCACTTTTAATAACTTTTCTTATGTCTTGACCACACTTTTATTTTTTCAAGAACGTAACGCGTTTCGACTTACCGTCATTTTTCAAAGACAGTGTTATATCAGTCATATAAAGCTGTTCTTTTGATACATTGTATCACGACAACATTCTGGCTCATGATACAAGTGCAAACAAATTATCACTTCTCCCGTGATCGAGAATGTTGACATGAAACAATGTATCCAAGGACCAAATTTATAGGAGTAACATAACATTGCCTTTGAAAATGACGGAAAGTCGAAACGCGTAATGTTGTTGGAAGAATAAAAGTGTGGTCAAGGTATAAGAAAAGTTATTAGAAGTGCATCCAAATGGCCGCGTCGCCTCATAGCATTTTCATGCGAACTGCAGCTGCAAAAAATTGAATCTTAAATAATTGAAACCGACATAGATTTAGACGGAATTTTGAGCACTTCGTCGACCAGAGAACGAGGATTTGCATGACGTGATATGTGACGAGTGAAATATTCTGAAATAAAAGCCTAGTGAGCCTTGTGTTGTAACCACAGTAACTTCGTCCATAACAAGCGCTATTCATCTCACCGGAAACGTCCATATGTCAACCTTATAAGGCTATTCAGTGCCATATAATGGACGGATTTGCCGTATAGAGTGGTTAAGTTGAAAATGTGCTCCAAGAACGATACGTGGAGTGTCGTATTACTAGCAATATAAATTACAGGCGTCACTGCAGCGGTGGAACCTGCTCTGTCATTGAATCCAATGATCGGAAAAGATCGATAAACAGTCATCCATAGTAAAAACAAAGTTAAAAAACCGCACAAGTGTGAGTATATCTCCGCACTCTCCTACTGGTTTTCATCAGTGATTTATTCAATAAAATATTTTTAAAAGTAAAAACTTCTAATGCCTAGACCGCAGTTTTCTTATATCAATTAAAGTTCGGTAACTAGTTTCGTTTGCTATCTGCAACCATCTTCAGATCGTTCAGAACATGAAAAGGTGGTGAATAAGCATTGAAAGTATTGTTAGTTGTAGTCATGCAACAACATTCATTCGTTAAGTTCAAAACAATAATGGTACGTAGTTGAAAACGCCACCTTGAGCAAGCTAGTTTGTAGATGACAATTTCGCTGTTTGACGGTCATACAGGAAACTGTCCAGTTTCGTGAGCAGAAGTTGGATCAGAAGCTCATTAACTGCATAGTATAACAGTATTCTCGTGAGAGCAGTATATGCAACGATCCCAAAAATTGTCAGCTGTGACGTGCAGCGTCCTCGTATTATCCTTCAAATTGTACATATTTTATAAATATGACCACGTTACACGCCACGCAGGCTCGTCCTAGTGTAAGCGAGGTTATGGAACAGCTGACAGTTTTTGGAACCGTTGCCTATATTGCTCTCACGATAATAGCTTTTAAACTATTGCAAGTAATGGGCTTTTGATCCAACTTCCTTTCATGAAACTGGACAATTTCCTATATGACCGTCAACGAGCGAAATTACCGTCTACAAATTGGCTTGCTCACGGGGATGGTTTCAACTACGTACCGTTATTGTTTTGGTACTTACGAATGCTTGTTGCTGTTTCACTACAGCTAACGATGCTTTCCAATGCTTATACACTGCCTTTATATACAGGGCTATTACAAATGATTGAAGCGATTTCATAAATTCACTGTAGCTCCATTCATTGACATATGGTCACGACACACTACAGATACGTAGAAAAACTCATAAAGTTTTGTTCGGCTGAAGCCACACTTCAGGTTTCTGCTGCCAGAGCGCTCGAGATCGCAGTGAGACAAAATGGCGACAGGAGCCGAGAAAGCGTATGTCGTGCTCGAAATGCACGCACATCAGTCAGTCATAACAGTGCAACGACACTTCAGGACGAAGTTCAACAAAGATCCACCAACTGCTAACTCCATTCGGCGATGGTATGCGCAGTTTAAGGCGTCTGGATGCCTCTGTAAGGGGAAATCAACGGGTCGGCCTGCAGTGAGCGAAGAAACGGTTGAACGCGTGCGGGCAAGTTTCACGCGTAGCCCGCGGAAGTCGACGAATAAAGCAAGCAGGGAGCTAAACGTACCACAGCCGACGGTTTGGAAAATCTTACGGAAAAGGCTAAAGCAGAAGCCTTACCGTTTACAATTGCTACAAGCCCTGACACCCGATGACAAAGTCAAACGCTTTGAATTTTCGGTGCGGTTGCAACAGCTCATGGAAGAGGATGCGTTCAGTGCGAAACTTGTTTTCAGTGATGAAGCAACATTTTTTCTTAATGGTGAAGTGAACAGACACAATGTGCGAATCTGGGCGGTAGAGAATCCTCACGCATTCGTGCAGCAAATTCGCAATTCACCAAAAGTTGACGTGTTTTGTGCAGTCTCACGGTTTGAAGTTTACGGCCCCTTTTTCTTCTGCGAAAAAAACGTTACAGGACACGTGTATCTAGACATGCTGGAAAATTGGCTCATGCCACAACTGGAGACCGACAGCGCCGACTTCATCTTTCAGCAGGATGGTGCTCCACCGCACTTCCATCATGATGTTCGGCATTTCTTAAACAGGAGATTGGAAAACCGATGGATCGGTCGTGGTGGAGATCATGATCAGCAATTCATGTCATGGCCTCCAAGGTCTCCCAACTTATCCCCATGCTATTTCTTTCTGTGGGGTTATGTGAAAGATTCAGTGTTTAAACCTCCTCTACCAAGAAACGTGCCAGAACTGCGAGCTCGCATCAACGATGCTTTCGAACTAATTGATGGGGACATGCTGCGCCGAGTGTGGGAGGAACTTGATTATCGGCTTGATGTCTGCCGAATCACTAAAGGGCCACATATCGAACATTTGTGAATGCCTAAAAAAACTTTTTGAGTTTTTGTATGTGTGTGCAAAGCATTGTGAAAATATATCAAATAATAAAGTAATTGTAGAGCTGTGAAATCGCTTCAATCATTTTTAATAACCCTGTATTTTGAACGATCTGAGGATGGTTGCAGATAGCAACCGAAGCTAGTTACCGAACTTTAATTGGGATAGGAAAATTGCGGTCTAGGCATTAAAAGTTCTTACATTTAATTTTTTTATTTAATTAACCATATACAGAATGAAATTTTCACTCTACAGTGGAGTGTGCACTGATATGAAACATATTCAGACCACTGTCTCTCCCCCCTGACTATTTCAGGCATCCCTTTGATGAGTGAGTTTGTGAGTACGAAACTATCGAAATATGTGGCATACATGGCAGTACCGTTTGATTGCATTGGCTTACAAGCTTAAATTCTTTTTACACCGCCAGGAGACTGCATACCTTACTATGTGACATGAATTTCAGTTTGAAATCCTCTTAACAAACTGACAAACGGACAGACAATTGAGGTACTTAAAACTAGAAAAGGATAGAAATCATGATCACGTAATGATGGCCACATTTTCTGTGGTCTTACAACATGTCTTGGAATTTTCATGAGTTTCTTGCAGGAAAACTTTTTGCCAATGTAAGCATGTCTTCTCCTTCAGTCTACGTTCTGAAGAAGTTTGCAGAACACCAAGTTTGTAAAAGAATGTATCTTGGGCCCGATACTTTACAATTAGGAAACCATTTACAGCACTTCTCACAAGTAGCAAGACATTTATATTTGCACAAACGGTAAGCAGAAACCGACGCTCTAGTAAGTGTGTGTAAGTGAATGCACTGTTATGAAAATTCTATTATCGCACATCGTCACCTCGAATCTGCTGTCTCACCTCAATTACGAGTAACAAGTGCTAATCATTTGTTTCAGTCTTACGAAGTAGTTGAATGAATCTCCAAAATCCAGTCTATATCAAATATTTTTGTCGTTTCTCCCACCTATTATGACAGATGAAATAGGGAACTCAATAAGTATCACAAATAATTCTCCTACTTTGGTTTCTAGGGATCCATTTCCTCCTAATCCTCCCCTATATGAAATTATTTAGTCGAGTTCAGAGATATTGAATGTGGAGATCTTCGTAAAAGTGTTCCTAATTCCAATATTCCCATTCCTAACACCGTCTGCCAGCCAAAATTGGGAGCATTTGTTATAAGAATTGCTAGTTCAGTACACCTACCATTGTAAAGTAAATGATTCGTATGTTTCATGTTGCAAATTAAATTCAAACGACTACACAGAGAAGGTTTAATACATTTATTGGAAGAATTTAAAAACTTTTGAAAGCAGTGTAACGCATATTGACTAAATCCAGGAACTGTAACAAAATATTGTAGAGAAATTGTTTGATGTAAGAGAAGAACAACCAAAGTTTTATCATTCATTATTTTCAGTCCTACTGTTCATAGTTGTTAACAGCACAGTCGAATTTATGACACATTTATTTCAAACCAACTAATTCCACAAAACGTGATGTCAAATATATTATTGAGACCACAGGAACAATTTTGTTCTTTCGGCAATGATGTTATCGAAAACTGCATGGTTCAAGTTGAAACTGGAAGAGAACATTACCCACTCCTGATCGACTGAAATCGTTCGAGAGTTTCACATGAAGAAACACGCACCTAGTTTGTCTCCTACCCGCATTCATGTTGAGACAGACATCTGAGTAGGACACTCTAAGTATTCCTTCGGGATTATCAACGTTCGAAGAATTTGCTACTTTTTGCTTCCTTCCCCTAACTTGTTTGCGATTTTTAATGGCAGTTTTCATGTAGTCGAGAAGCGTTTCTTGTCAGTCCATGACCAGATGTTTTTCCTTATAATTATTAAAATCTCCTAGCAACTTCTTAAGGAGCTGGTCAGCTACTGATTTCCTGAGTGAGGTGGAGTTGGATGCAGTATCGGACAGAGAAGGAGACTAGGTAACCACTTCAGAAATGACATAACATTGAGGTAAGACAGTTGTGAAGACACATAATCTACGCTAAAAATGTTGTTATATGGCCTGTAGGCGACAGTGAGTGCATGATAATGGGCGTTGTTATCTACATAGCTCGTTTGGTTCGCTCACCAAAAAGCAAAAGGAAGTGAGCTTGAAAATAAACAGCTTTCTTTATTTTATAGCATTGACTTCCTTATTTAGTGCGTTTTCAAATGGTACCATCAGAGGAAAGATTTGGTCTTACATACCTGGTTTTTCCCCAGCCGGAATGGAGGTGAAATTGAAGACGAATACAGCTTATAAAGCGGCCAACTTCATCACTGATAAGAAGCTGAAGGAGGGTGAGTGATGATACCACGAACACCGAAGACGACCATATGAAATGAAAGGTGGTCTTCATATTGCCTTCACTACAGGTGAGTGCGATACTAGGAATGGAGGTGCTACCTGGGACGCTTACCCTATCAAAACTGTACGCTTGTAAGTCAATGCAGTCACATTCTTGTCCGAATTTTTTAGCAAAAATTAAGCATACAGTCATCTTCTGAAATATTTACCACTCTTCTTGAAATTCCTCTCGTGTGCCAAAATCTTACCTCTGACGTTATTGTTGTTGTTGTTGTTGTTGTTCTGGTCTTCAGTCCGAAAACTTCTTTAATGCACCTCTTCGCGCTAGCTCATTCTCTGCAAGCCTTTTTTTTCTATTTGCAGAGTTCCTACAACCAACAACCATCTGTGTCTGCTCACTATCTACCGTTGGTCTCCTTCTACAATTTCTACCGTCCACACCTATTACCAGAGATTTCTTGGTGCATCGGGGCGTATTATCAACTGATCGTTTGAGTCAAATTGTGTCATTAATTTCTTTTCTCCCTAATTCGAATCAGTGCCTTTTCATTGGTTACTCAAGCTGCTCGTCTATTTTCCTTTTGTGTGCCCCGCATATCGTCCATCTCTCAATTCCGTTCAAGCCTACAATTCAGATAAACGCCTTCGTAAAAGCTTTCCTAACCCTTAAATTTATATTCGATGTTAATGAATTAGTCTTTTTCAGAACTTCTCTTGCTATTGCCAGTCTGCATATTATATTCTCTCTACTTCGGCCATCGTCAGTTGTATCGTTATCCCAAACAGGGAAATTCATCTACAGCCCTTGGTGTCTGATTTCCTCATTTACTGTCTAATTCTCTGATTGAACTCCACTACATTTCATTACCCTTGTTGTACTTCGTTTATGTTTGCCTTATACCTTCTCATCTACATGTACATCTACGTGATTACTCTGTTATTTACAATAAAGTGCCTGGCAGAGGGTTCAATGAACCACCTTCAAGCTGTCTCTCTACCGTTCCATTCTCGTACGGAAAATGAGCACTTAAATTTTTCTGTGCGATCCCTGATTTCTATTTTATCGTGATGATCACCTCTCCCTATGTACGTGGGTGCCAATAGAATGTTTTCGCAATTGGATGAGAACACTGGCAATTGAAATTTCATGAGAAGATCCCGTCGCAACGAAAAACGCCTTTGTTTTAATGATTGCCACTCCAATGCACGTATCGTGTCTGTGGCACTATCTCCCCTACTTCGTGATAATACAAAACGAGCTGCCCCTCTTTGTACTTTTTCGATGTCATCCGTCAGTCCCATCTAATGCCGATCCCGCACCGCACAGCAGTACTCCAGAATAGGGCGGACAAGCGTGGTGTAAGCAGCCTCTTTAGTAGACCTGTTGCACCTTCTCAAGTGTTCTGCCAATGAATCGCAGTCTTTGTTTGGCTCTACCCACAACATTATCTATGTGACAGTTCCAATTTACGGTATCTGTAATTGTAATCCCTAAGTATTTAGTCGAATTTACAGCCTTCAGATTTGTGTGACTTATGGCGTAATCGAAATTTAGCGGATTTCTTTTACGAGGGCAGTTCAATAAGCAATGCAACACATTTTTTTTTTCTGAAACAGGGGTTGTTTTATTCAGCATCGAAATACACCAGATTATTCCCCAATCTTTTAGCTACACAATACTATTTTTCAACGTAATCTCCATTCAATGCTACGGCCTTACGCCACCTTGAAATGAGGGCCTGTATGCCTGCACGGTACCATTCCATTGGTCGATGTCGGAGCCAACGTCGTACTGCATCAATAACTTCTTCATCATCCGCGTAGTGCCTCCCACGGATTGCGTCCTTCATTGGGCCAAACATATGGAAATCCGACGGTGCGAGATCGGGGCTGTAGGGTGCATGAGGAAGAACAGTCCACTGAAGTTTTGTGAGCTCCTCTCGGGTGCGAAGACTTGTGTGAGGTCTTGCGTTGTCATGAAGAAGGAGAAGTTCGTTCAGATTTTTGTGCCTACGAACACGCTGAAGTCGTTTCTTCAATTTCTGAAGAGTAGCACAATACACTTCAGAGTTGATCGTTTGACCATGGGGAAGGACATCGAACAGAATAACCCCTTCAGCGTCCCAGAAGACTGTAACCATGACTTTACTGGCTGAGGGTATGGCTTTAAACTTTTTCTTGGTAGGGGAGTGGGTGCGGCGCCACTCCATTGATTGCCGTTTTGTTTCAGGTTCGAAGTGATGAACCCATGTTTCATCGCCTGTAACAATCTTTGACAAGAAATTGTCACCCTCAGCCACATGACGAGCAAGCAATTCCGCACAGATGGTTCTCCTTTGCTCTTTATGGTGTTCGGTTAGACAACGAGGGACCCAGCAGGAACAAACCTTTGAATATCCCAACTGGTGAACAATTGTGACAGCACTACCAACAGAGATGTCAAGTTGAGCACTGAGTTGTTTGATGGTGATCCGTCGATCACCTCGAACGAGTGTGTTCGCACGCTCCGCCATTGCAGGAGTCACAGCTGTGCACGGCCGGCCCGCACGCGGGAGATCAGAGAGTCTTGCTTGACCTTGCGGCGATGATGACACACGCTTTGCCCAACGACTCACCGTGCTTTTGTCCACTGCCAGATCACTGTAGACATTCTGCAAGCGCCTGTGAATATCTGAGATGCCCTGGTTTTCCGCCAAAAGAAACTCGATCACTGCCCGTTGTTTGCAACGCACATCCGTTACAGACGCCATTTTAACAGCTCCGTACAGCGCTGCCACCTGTCGGAAGTCAATGAAACTATACGAGACGAAGCGGGTATGTTTGAAAATATTCCACAAGGATTTCCGGTTTTTTCAACCAAAACTGGCCGAGAAAAAAAATGTGTTGCATTACTTATTGAACTGCCCTCGTAGTACACATGTGAATAGCTTCACACTATTCTTTATTAAGCGTCAACTGCCACTTTTCGCAACGTCTAGGTATCTTATCTAAATCCTATTAATAAAATAGAGTGGGCTTTTGGAACCGAAGGCCCACTCGTGAACCTTGATGACTGCAGGACAGAAAGCTTTACGCCTCGCCTGGGGCCTTAAACGACGGCGTTGGACTGTTGATGACTGGGAATAGCGAATATGTACTTATACTCGTACAGATGGCGCTAGTATCGCGTATACAAGGTATGAAATGGCGGAGCTTCATTTGCACTCGGGCGATTCGTGTGCTCATGGTCTCACAATGGAAATTAACAGGCTTTTAACGCGGAATGCTAGTTGAACTAGACGCACGGGACATTAAATTTCGGAAATCTTAGGGAATTCAATATTCAGAGACTCACAGCGTGAAGAGTGTGCCGAGAGTAGCAAATTTCAGACGTTAGCTCTTACCATGGACAACGCAATGGCCGACGGCCTTTACTTACCGATTGAGATCAATGGCGTTTGCATGCTAGCAGAAAAGCAACACTGCGTGAAATGACCCCAGACTTCAATGTGGGACGTACGACGAACGTATCCCTCAGGATAGACCGACTAGGGCAGCAGACGACCGCCGTGAGTGTCTTTGCTAACACTACGACATCGCCTGCTGCGCCTCTCTTGAACTCGTGACCCAAGTGGTTCGACCCTAGACGACTGGTCAGATGAGTCCCGATTTCAGTTGTTGAGAAATGGTTCAAATGGCTCTGAGCACTATGGGACTTGACTTCTGAGGTCATCAGTCCCCTAGAACTTAGAACTACTTAAACCTAACCAACCTAAGGACATCACACACATCCATGCCCGAGGCAGGATTCGAACCTGCGACCGTAGCGGTCACGCGGTTCCAAACTGAAGCGCTTAGAACCGCACGGCCACACCGGCCGGCTTGTTGAGAGATGTGGTAGGGTTCGAGTGTGGCGCAGATCCCATGAAACCATGGGCGCAAGTCGTCAACAAGGCACTGTGCAAGCCGGTGGTGACTACATAATAGTGTTTACGTGGAATGGACGTGGAGGTAGATATGTTAGGCTAGTTGGACACCATCTGCAGTTGTTCATGGACTTCATGTTCCCAGGAAACGGTGAAATTTTTATGGATGACAATGCGCCGTGTCAGCGAGTCGCAATTGTCCACGATTGGTCTAAAGAGCATTCTGGACAATTCGAGCGAATGATTTGGCCAGCCATCGAAGAAATGGAAATATTTGGTGAGGTCTTATGGGACAAAACTGCAGAGGTCATCGGTCCCTAACCTTACACACTTCTTAACCTAACTTAGACTAAATACGTGAAGGACGACACACATACCCATGTCCGAGGGAGGACTCGAACCTCTGACGGGGAGAGCCGCGCGAACCGTCACAAGACGCCCGAGACCGCGCGGCTACCCCGCGTGGCCGGCCGGTATGGCCGTGCGGTTCTAGGCGCTACAGTCTGGAGACGAGCGACCGCTACGGTCTCAGGTTCGAATCCTGCCTCGGGCATGGATGTGTGTGATGTCCTTAGGTTAGTTAAGTTTAATTAGTTCTAAGTTCTAGGCGACTGATGACCTTAGAAGTGCCGGCCGGAGTGGCCGAGCGGTTCTAGGCACTACAGTCTGGAACCGCGCGTACCGCTACGGTCGACGGTTCGAATCCTGCCTCGGGCATGGATGTGTGTGATGTCCTTAGTTAGCTTTAAGTAGTTCTAAGTTCTAGGGGACTGATGACCTTAGAGGTTAAGTCCCATAGTGCTCAGAGCCATTTGAACCAACCTCAGAAGTTAAGTCGCATAGTGCTCAGGGCCATTAGAGCCATACCCCGCGTGGCGCCATCAAAGACTTATGGGACATAACCGAGAAGTCACTTCCTGCATAACATCCTGAACCGGCAACAAAAAAACACAGTCCCAACAGTCCATGAAGGCACATCGGCACCGACCGGCCGCCATGTCATCCTCGGCACTTAGGCTTTACCGGACGGGGTTACGGAGGGGCATGTCGTCAGCACGCCGCTTTCCCGACCGACAGACTTTCGCAACTATGCTCAGCTATAGAGGGAGTATGGCTCCCTGTTTCTGCAGGGGACTTCCAACGACTTTCTGAGTTCACCCCATGTCCAGTTGTTGCACTACCCCGGGAAAAGTGGACCAGACACGAGATGAGGAGATATGCCACGACTTTCATCATCCCAGTGTAAGAAGCATCCCATGCATTGGACGACTCAAAGAAAAGAACTGGGTCGTTATAGAATATGTAGGAGCTTTTAAATATAAGCAATTGGCCTTGATATTGCAGTGGCCTATATACACACACACTCTATTCGTCCTCAGACCACACACACCAGTATTGAAGACAGTGCTTGACGCTAGAGTGCACACACTCTCACCCGCAAAACATACACACACACACTACACCACACATGCATACACACGTATAAAATACCCGCCCACATACGCAAAAATCGAGGAGGGGACAACAATTTTCTGGAACTGATTAATCACACATGGCGGCTCGCGCTTTAGCCAGAGCTAAACTAATCGCGCTAATGTGCTTTGAAGGAAGCCATTCCGAGGCAGGAAATGACTCGTTAGGTAGCTTTGTGACCGTCCAAAAGACAGGCGCGTCGCTAACAAAAAACAAAAAAAAAAAAGTGTGAATATAAAAGGGAGCGGTATTATCTTTGCGGACCCAGACGTGCGGCTTGGTGCTTTCCTGACGGGGCCTCTTGCTGGTCGATAAACTGCAAATGTTTGAAGAATTTGTTCCACACTTCAGTGACGCTAATTAATTGACAGAGAGGAAAAAAACGGCACCGCTGTCTGGACGCTTCCCGCGGCGGCAAATTTGTGTCCGCTGAGGGAAGAACTAATCCGTTTACGGTTACAGATTAGCTTAAACCTTCTGTAAGACATTCACTTTGGGAAATTCTGTTTGATTTTTTTTTTTTTTCCTGTGGTCACAATTTCCGTTTGCGGCTGCTGCCGTCTGAATGCCCGCGAGTTAACTGACTATTGTGGAGCCGTGGAAGTGACAGCTCTTAATCGACATCCGATTTATACGGAAAGGGAAGTACTCGTGCGTTTTCCAATTCGTACGAATATTGGAGATTACTAAATTTCAATTTCCTTTAGCAGCTGCAATATGTTTCCAATTTTCGAAGCACCTGTGCTGTAAGGCTGCTTTTGGCGACGGCACTCTCCAGCAAGGAAAGCGAACAGAGAGGTATGTTCACGATATTTAGGTGCTGCAGTCTCTTACCATGTTACATCATTTTTTTAAACTTTCCAGTACTTTTTCCCGAGATTATAGAATTTATTATTTCATAGACTGTTACTTTAATCTTTCAAGCAAGTATTTAGTTTTTTTAATATTATAGAACTGTTACTTGATACATCAGTATCGAGCAGTATTAAGCAGTTACTAGTGGTCTCCTCTAACACTCACCAATGTTCCAGCCGTCTGTTCCCCATCTTATGATATATGGTCTGAAGATGATCTTTGAGAAAAATCGAAACCGGTTACCATTTCCACGTGTGATAATTTATTTAATTCAAATGTTTCAAATGGCTCTGAGCAATGACCTCAGAGCTGTAAACGATTGTATCTTTGTTGCTGACTGCTGAGTATCAGTCATTAGTAATCTGTCAGTCAGTTATGGAGTTTCGGCGCAGTTAGTCGGGAGATATCTGTGTTGTAAATTAGAAGTCTATTATTGCTTAAAATATTGTGAAGTATCAGTCATGAAATTAGTGATGTAAAAGAATGGAAAACAAATTGCTAAATTATACTGAAATATGGTATGAAGAAAACAAACAGAAAGGAGCAAATATAATCTCCCAGAAGAGTCGTTATTTGTCAGATACCGACCCTATCACACCTACTAGACGACAATGACTAATACATTGAGCCGTAATTTCGACGAAGATCTGCGAGACCCAGACGAGGATATTTCTTAGTTTTTAAGAATTATTTCGAATTTCCCTCTCGCTTAAAATGGTAGCAAAACACCTAGTGATAGAATTCAAAATGGTTCAAATCGCTCTGAGCACTATGGGACTTAACTTCTAAGGTCATCAGTCCCTTAGAACTTAGAACTGCTTGAACCTAACTAACCTAATGACATCACACACATCCATGCCCGAGGCAGGATTCGAACCTGCGACCGTAGCGGTCGCGCGGTTCCAGACTGTAGCGCCTAGAACCGCTCGGCCACTTCAGCCGGCATAATTTATTTAATTAATCCATGCGATCAAGACTGACTAGCATTTTAATTAGCTATCAGTTAGGTGTGATTTTCCAATGCTGTTTGCAAAAGTTATCAACAATAAAATGTATCAGATCTTTAATTATAATAATAATTTGTTTAGATCAGTACTTAGTAAATCAGTTTAACGTTGTCAGTCCTGAACTTCGATTTTACGAATAGAAAATTTTTGTTGGTGGTTAGTGCAATGTTCTGGAACAAACGATTAAAGCACTTTGTTTCAAAAATGGTGTGATACACGAAAATTTTAGAAAATGTTCAAAGCGAACATCAACAAGAGTGAATTCTACTTATGTTATCAGTCATTTGTGCTGCTTTCTTCAGCACAGAGTAGCACTTACAGCCAGCATCCATAATTACTGGTGCATATTCCAATCTCTCTTTCTCCCCCAAAATTTCTGCCTTTTCTCGGCTCCCTCTAGTAGCATGAAATTTATTCCCTGACCCATTAATACATTCTCTACCGCCTTTTGCCTTGTTATTGTTGGTGTTTTCGACGCATATTTTCCTCGCCGATTCTGCATGGAACCCCTTCGTTTCTTATCTTCCTACTTATCATACAACTTAGCTAATGACAGCCTTGTGTGGCACTACACCTGTTTCGATTGTCTGCTTTTCTCGTTGTCATAACCTGTCAAGTCATGATTTTCCACACTCTCACATCGCAATGTCAGTAAAATACCAGATGACAATTTAAGATTTGTGACAATGCCGGGCGAATGTCAGAAATGGGCTTGTGAAGCGCCGTGTCATATCTACGATCTCAAGGATGAGTGCGAAGTGAAAGGGTGAGGAAAACCAGGTTTCATTATATTTTCGGCACTTGCCGAAAGACAGTTGATCCCCATTCAACGGACGAATCTCTATGATGTGTTAAACACTTCATAATTCAACTTCACTCACGGCACTTTTACTAAGTTTTCACTTTACAGTCTTTCGCTAGTACGGCCTCGTGCGCTCGCTACTAACTCGTATTGCCGAAGGAACACACCAATGCCCCGTCCGCCGGAAAGGCTGGGAGAGTGCACAGAAGCTAAGACCCGCCAGCTAGCGTCTGCTGCTAACTAACTCACTGGCAAGGATGTCGACCCCGTCGTCCTTACAAGCGCTGTACATTTGCATTTTAACAGTGCTTGGCAGAGGATTCTTCGGACCACCTTCAAATTATTTCTCTGACAACGTGCGGAGAAAATGAAGGCTTAAATATTTCTGTACGAGCTCTGATTTCTCTTATTTCGTTACGATGACTATTTCATCCTATGGAGGTTGGGGTCAGCAAAATGTTTTCACATTCAGAGGAGAAAGTTGGTGATTGAGGCTTTATGAGAAGATCTCGCAGCAACGAAAAACGCCTTTGTTTTAATGACTACCACCTCAACTCGCTTATCATATCAGTGACATTCTCTCCCCTATTTCGAGGTAATACAAAACGAGCTGCAATTCTTTGGACTTTTTCGGTAGATTCCGTCAATTCTATTTGATAAGGATTCTATACCGCACAATAGTATTCTTGCAGAGGACGGCCAAGTGTCATGTACGCAGATTATTTAGTAGACCCGTTGCATGTTCTCGCTGTTGTGCCAATAAAACGCAGTCTTTGGTTTGACTTTCTCACATCTACGTGATCGTTCCAATTTAAGTTGTTCGTAATTGTGATTCCTAGGTATTTAGTTTAATTGACATCCATTAAATTTGTGTGATTTCTCCTGTAACTGAAATGTAACGGACATCTTTTCGTACTCATGTTGATGACCTCACTGTTTTATTTCTTCGGAGACATTTGTCACTTTCCGCACCAAACAGATATTTTGTCTACATCACTTTGCAAAAAAAAATAAAAAATAAAAAATAAAAAATAAAAAAATGGTTGAAATGGCTCTGAGCACTATGGGACATAACTTCTGAGGTCATCAGTCCCCTAGAACTTAGAACTACTTAAACCTAACTAACCTAAGGACAACACACACACCCATGCCCGAGGTAGGATTCGAACCTGCGACCGTAGCGGTCGCACGGTTCCAGACTGTAGCGCCTAGAACCGCTCGGTCACCGGGCCGGCTCATCATTTTGCAATTGGTTCTGATCATCTGATGACTTTACTAGACGATAAGTGACAGCATCAGCCGCAAACCGTCTAAGAGGGCTGCCCAGATCGTCTCCTAAATCATTCACATGGATTAGGAAGAGTAGTGGGCCTATAACACATTCTTTGGAAACAGCAGATACCACTTCCGTTTTACTCAATGATTTTATGTAGGTTGTTACGTACCATGACCTCTGACTTTTATAGTGAACATATGTACGCATATATTGTGACATTTATCTACAATAACTATGTGATGCATGTATTGCCAATTGTAGAGGACACTTTCTGTGCTACCCCAGTATGTCAGTCTTGAGAATGAATCAGTCGGTTCGAAACCAGTCCACACAATGTATGTACTGCAACTGTGACATATTTGTAATAAACACTTCATGAAAATCTTACGACAGTGTTAACAGGACATGGAAAATTAATGTCCCACTACCATCGGTTCAGCCTAGACGTAAGTGCTGCTTGTGCGGAGAGGGTGATCAAACAATAGAGCACCTGTTATGGGTGTGCCACGAACTTAATACAGAGAGAGAGGCCTTAACGAAGAGCAATTCTGGGGAGGGAGGCAACTGGCCCGTCGATAAACCAGTTTTAGTAAAGCTATACACGAACTAATTTCACAAATTTTGAAATTTAATAACGTAAAACCTCATATCGCTCAAACAGAAGTTTACTGTTGGGAATATAATTATTGGTATACCATTATCATATTTTACCTGGACACCTTATATCGATCATAGAGAAGTTTTCTATTGTGACTACTTTTCATCGATACTATTGTAACTCGTTATAATTAAACGTCTTCTTTGCGCATTTGGTATCTAAACATGAAGTATTTAATTACAAATACCGTAATAGATGATGTGGAAAAATGAAATGAAATCAATCACGAAGCTAGTCGCACAACTGGGGCGATACTATATGGTGTCAAAGCCCTCCTGGAAGTTTAAAAATATGAAATCAACTTGAGATGTGCTGTCGATAGCACTTATTATCTCGTGAGAATAAAGAGCTAGTTGTGCTTCAGGAGAACGGTATTTCCTGAGTCTGTGCTCTTTGTCAACAGACCGTTTCCTTCAATGTAATTCATAATGTCTGAACACAGTATATGTTCGATAACCCTGTTGAAAATCGACGTCAGTGATGTGGGTGTGTAATTCAGCGGATTACTCCTACTTCCTTTCTTGAGCAGTGGTGTGACATGTGCAACTTTCCAGTGTTTTGGTAGGGACCTTCCGACGAGAGAACGACTGTGTATGATTGCTAAGAAGGGGGCTACTGCATCAGCATATCCTGAAAGAAACGTAATTGTTGTACTAACTAGACAGGAAGACTTGTTCAAATGTTCAAATGTGTGTGAAACCTTATGGGACTTAACTGCTAAGGTCATCAGTCCCTAAGCTGACACACTACTTAACCTAAATTATCCTAAGGACAAACACACACGCTCATGCCCGAGGGAGGACTCGAACCTCCGACGGGACCAGCCGCACAGTAGGAAGACTTTCCTTTATTGATTTAAGCCTCTTCACTGCACCGAGGATATCTACTTCCAAATTACTCTTGTTGGCAAATGTTGTTGATTCGAATCCTGGAATATTTACTTGGTATTCTTTGATGAAGGAATTTCGGAAAACTACGTTTAATAACCCCGCTTTATGATGCTGTCATCGGTAATATTGCCACTGGTAACGTATAGTGAAGGTATTGATTGTGTCTTGTCGATGGTGTTCTTCACGTACGACCAGAAGCTCTTTGGATTTTCTTTCAGATTTCGAGGCAGAGATTCGTTGTGTAAGCTGTTAAAAACATTTTGCGCTGAAGTCCGCGCTACGGTTGAAACTTCTCTAAATGATCGTCAATCTTGAAGGTTTTGTGTTCATTTAAATTTGTGATGTTTTTTTCGTTACTTTGCTACAGTGTTCTGTCCTGTTTCGTGTACCATGAGGAATCAGTAATTTAGTACCATGTTTCATTAATTTATTCGCTATAAATCTCTCAATTGCCACAGATACTGTTTCCCTGAATGTAAGCCACATCTGACCTCACTTACATAGCTGAGAAGGATTGGAAACTGTCTCTTAGGAAGACATCAAGAGAATTTTTATCTGCTTTTTAAATAGATATATTTTGTGTTTAGTTTTGCAGGGTTGAGAACCATTATCCATTCTCATACATAACGTGATTCTAAAAACATCTATACAACAACAAATTTATAATAAACTTCCTCCTTTCCGGAGGCTTTCAGACAGTCGTTCTTCCCGCGAACCATACGCGACTGGAACAGGAAAGGGAGGTAATGACAGTGGCACGTAAAGTGCCCTCCGCCACATACCGTTGGGTGGCTTGCGGAGTATAAATGTAGATGTAGATGTAGAAGTAGATATTGTTGTCAACAATTGTAAATAATCTGAATATTCTTTTTCCTTTATTACACAATATTCCGTTGTAGGCACAGCGTTCCAAGATATACGAAAGAATGATGGTTTTTTTTTCTTAGAAAATTCAGTTTCGTAATGCATTTGTTTGTTTTAATGCTTTTTTTCTTATCAGTCACATTTCTTTCAGTTCAACAAAAGTGACTGTTGTTGATGCACTTCCAGCCGTATGGCACCCAGCAGTTAGTAAGAACTAGCACATAGGAGAGGAGTGTCACTAGACGATGGTTCTCAGTGCTGTCATAATAAAAGGAGCAGTTCCGCAATAGACAGTCAACATGAGTCAAAGAAAATCAACCGCAACAGATTATAAACACGCAGTTCTGTACTTCCCTAGTGCCCTGTACATGCATCAGGTGACCAATTTCTAAGACTTATTACAGTAAGAACATATATTTTTTGATCGTCAGACAGAACTTCCTCTGAGGAACGGCTTCATGAGTCAGTTGGGCACCCTTTATCCCACTGAAAGGCGTCAGTCAATGCCCCTTTCATACATTTTTTTGGAATTTTATCACTTTCTGCAGACTGCCTTCTCTGCTTGTGTTTCCTCAGATTTTGCCATGCCAGAGAGGAAGATCACTCCGAGGAACCGAAGTTGAGTGTAAAATGTCAAGTCAAAACACCTTTAGCCGTCTTTATTTTCAGTTTTACTTTATTTTGCTACCAGTATCAGCAATGTATTACGCCCTCTTCAGGCCCCCTGGCCGACGTGTGTGAAGAATCCCATCTTTTGTACAGTCGAAACAAGAGCCAGTCACTGGTATCCGTAGAATTATTTTACAACAACGCGTTTCTTTCCACCATCACTTGCAGACTGTTCGATTGTACAAGCAGTAGGATTCTTCCTACACGTTGGTCAGACGGCCTGAAGATGGCTTAATGTAACACCGAAACTGGTAGTAAAATAAATCACAATTGGAGATAGAAACGGGTAAACGTGTTTTGTTCCGACATTTTGTATCGAACAGCCAAAGTCCCGCAACTATACTAGATAAAGATGGACTTACAGGGAAACTGAATGTGTTTTATTTACATTTTCATTACACTTGATATTCAGCGTACCATGTGACCACCTGTCCTAAGGATGGATGAATGTGGGTGTAACTGCAAAAGCATGAAATTTTGTGAATTCATGTGGAATTTATTTGCTAGAGTTTGCATCAGAGGTCTAAAAACGTCAGTTGAATTTAACTTTCAAAGCTATCTTGAGGTGGCTCTCAGGTGAGACTTCAACTGCGTGGGTTTTTCTATCAGGCAAACTCCTGACTGACTCCTACAGACCCAAGTGCGAAGGACGCCTTTGCTCAAACTTTAGTCGCTGAACAGCTGCAAAAATTTGAGGACGAAGAAACAAGCGTTGCCTTGCCTGTCTTCTGATTGGAGAAGGCGTCTGGCAGCACTGAAAAATTCGTCTTGTTGTCCTCCTGATAGTCTCTTCGGTCTATATACACGGAGAGTAGGCAGGTCGGATTTTGTACAGAGATAGTCAGTCATAGAAGAGTTGTTGAACTGGTCTTTGGTGAGTATGTTGGACCGCTCCCGTGCACACTTAAAACAAAACTAAACTCCATCCGAACAGGCCATGAAGGCTCAAGGGTACCGACCGGCCGCCGCGCCATCCTCAGCCCACAGACAACATTGGATGCGGATACGGAGGGGCATGTGGTCGGCACACCGCTCTCCCGGACGTATGTCAGTTGACGAGACCGCAGCCGCTACTTCTCAGTCAAGTAGCTCCTCAGTTTGCCTCACAAGGGCTGAGTGCACCCCGCTTGCCAACAGCGCTCGGCATACCGGATGGTCACCCATCCAAGTGCTAGCCCAGCCCGACAGCTCTTAACTTCGTGACCTGACGGGAACCGGTGTTACCACTGCGGCATGGCCTTTGGCCCCGTGCGCACTTAGGCGGCGATTTTGGATGGGACTTAGTCCAGATTTTTCGAGTTAAGAACTTACTATAATCTTCGAGTCGTTTGTCATAAATGTTACGGGGTTCTCGTGGGTGATAATTTCGTTTCCATTTAACAAAATTCAGAAGGGAGAGAACTCAGTGGACGTTACTTGATCGTGATTCACTTCAAGCATCGTACTTCCGCTTCGAGGCAGAAGACAGTTTTGTCAACTCATCCTCCGCTAGAAAATGGTGAGTATTTCCTTCTAATATTCTGTGAATGACTGAATTTTTATAAGTAAACATTTCCCTCACGCGGCCTAATCCACGGTGAATAATGATGATTAATACAGTTTGTTGGTACGAAATGTTATGAATTTTTGTGTGTTACATGTTTAATTAAGTTCAGACGTAGGCTCCACTCTGTGAATAAATGTCCGTTAAATATCAACTTAGTTCATTAAACATTTCCCCAGCATGCACACTAGCGCGATATCCTTCCTACCGTAATCACTATTCTCATGCACTCCATAAGACAAAGGTGCTAGGAAGCACCTAGCAACGTTCAATCCTTCTTCGGTCGATATGAAGTCCGGTAGCTAGATTTCCGCTGCGCATTTTCTTTGTGATATAACCTAGAACTAAATTAAAATAATATTTCTTCTACTTCAGACGACTTGGCATTTATGAGAAAGTAGATAATGGAAAGTAATGATTTTTTCAGTAGGAAGCCGCTGTCATAGGGCAAAACACCGTCTCATCAAAATATCAACTACCTATATTTACTCGTTTTGATTACTCAGTGAACAGTGTGCGTCTTTGTATTTTCCAGCTTCAGATGATACAGATGATATCATAACCGGTTTCGACTTTGGAGAAAGTCGTCATCAAATGCTTTTGAGTTCGTTATGCAGTAGCTCGTCAAAATGACAAGCATGTCATTTTCGTATTCACAGTTAAGGAACTGAAATATATTGTGCAGTCTACTGCTGCCATAGAATCTGCTTCACTCCTGTTTCAATTCCGACTTTTTCACTACACTAACGAGTTTAAATGGAAATGTAGGGGTTTGGTATGTATATTCTTCAGTATACTGACAGACATTGAATCAGTTCCGTGGTTGGCAAGACCTGTTAGGACACTTACTGAATCATTTTTCGAAAACTATGAGCTCAGATATAGAGGTAATTCATACATATCGCTCCGTTTTACAATATCGAACACTATGTAGATAGTGTCGGAAGTTCCATGCGGCTTTTCGCGGATGATGCTGTAGTATACAGAGAAGTTACAGCATTAGAAAATTGTAGCGAAATGCAGGAAGATCTGCAGCGGATAAGCACTTGGTGCAGGGAGTGGCAACTGTCCCTTAACATAGACAAATGTAATGTATTGCGAATACATAGAAAGAAGGATCCTTTATTGTATGATTATATGATAGCGGAACAAACACTGGTAGCAGTTACTTCTGTAAAATATCTGGGAGTATGCGTGCGAAACGATTTGAAGTGGAATGATCATATAAAATTAATTGTTGGTAAGGCGGGTACCAGGTTGAGATTCATTGGGAGAGTGCTTAGAAAATCTAGTCCATCAACAAAGGAGGTGGCTCACAAAACTTTCGTTCGACCTATACTTGAGTATTGCTCATCAGTGTGGGATCCGTACCAGATCGGTTTGACGGAGGAGATAGAGAAGATCCAAAGAAGAGCGGCGCGTTTCGTCACAGGGTTATTTGGTAACCGTGATAGCGTTACGGAGATGTTTAATAAACTCAAGTGGCAGACTCTGCAAGAGAGGCGCTCTGCATCGCGGTGTAGATTGCTCGCCAGGTTTCGAGAGGGTGCGTTTCTGGATGAGGTATCGAATATATTGCTTCCCCCTACTTATACCTCCCGAGGAGATCACGAATGTAAAATTAGAGAGATTAGAGCGCGCACGGAGGCTTTCAGACAGTCGTTCTACCCGCGAACCATACGCGACTGGAACAGGAAAGGGAGGTAATGACAGTGGCACGTAAAATGCCCTCCGCCACACACCTTTGGGTGGCTTGCGGAGTATAAATGTAGATGTAGATGTAGATGTATGTTCAGTTTTCCCGCTGCACTATATGTCCCTCTAAATCCAGTTTTTCCCATTGCCTCACTACAAACTACGGATTTTCTGTACTGTTTCTGATAGTGTTACTGATTGTGTTTTGTGTTGAGAAGGGTGATTAGTCTGTAGTTTTTTTAGGTCTTGCCTTATTGCAGTTTTCGGGAACTGTCTCCCTCCGCCATGTCAAGTATGAATGTGAAGTGTAAATACGTGGCGAAGAAACTACGCACCACGAAGGAATTATCCCAATGCGACGGAAATCGATAGGTGTAACGTACACATGCACACAAACAAACGATTACAATTTCAGGAAAACTGAATAATTTATTCAAGAGAAAGAACTTCGCTAATTCTATTAACCATTAGTGCACCTTTGCATTAATTGATAGAGTTGTTGGATGACACTGTGAGGGATATGGTACCAAATTCTGTCCAACTGTCGCGTTAGATCGGCAATGTCCCGAGATGTTTGGAGGGCCATGCCCGTAATGGTGCAGACTTCCTCAATTGCAGAGACATCCGGTGACTTCGCTGACCATGGTATGTTTTGACAAGCACGACGACAAGCGTTAGAAACTCTCATCGTGTGCGGATGGGCATTATCTTGCTGAAATGTAAGTTCAGGATGGCTTTCCACGAAGGGAAAAAACACGGGGCGGGGGTACTGTTTTGCTGAAAGTGTGCCGCGGATGACAACCGCAGTGGTTCTACTACGTAAAGGAATGGCATCCCAGACCATCTCTCAGTGTTGTCGGGCAATATGGCGGGCGACAGTCACATAGGTACCCCACGCTGTCAGGGACGTCTCCAGACACTCCTTCGGCCTGAAATCCCGTTGACTGAATCAGACTGAGTCTCACTTCGAACTGATACCCATCGACCGGCATAGACGTGTCTGGCGACGCCCTGCCAAGCGAATGACTGCTTGCATAAGGTCCAGAAGTCCAACGCGGGACAGCCATATAGTACCAATCATCACATCGAAAAAAGTATAGTTTTAAATTAATTTTCTTGTTTATTTGTAGAAATTGTGGAGCTACAGTAAAACGGTGCACCCATTGATAACGTGTAGTATCCCGCGGTAATTTGTTTTTCGCATTTGAGGCGAGATAAGCTGCAACAGCTCATCCTCAGTTGGTGGAAATTCCGGAAACAGTGGACTATCGTATGAGATAGCGACAAGATGGTGTACGTGCTTCGACTGTGGTCAAACAGGTCTAAATGTCGAGAACGAAGCGGCGGACCATCTCTCTGTGAAGCAATGGGAATCGCAACGGAACAAGTGCTCATCCTCGAGGCGACATTGCAAAACATGATAATTAGTCACGGATCAGTTTTGGACATCTTGCGTGACATTTTGAACATGATAAATGTCGCTGCCCGCTGGGTTCCTCGACTGCTCACACTCATCCAAAAAGGCCGGCCAAGAGAGACAGCTTTAGCCGCCCAGTCATTACCGATGAATTTGACCTCGAGGTAAAAGCGCAAAGCAACCGGTGGAGACATGTTGAGTCACAACTGCTTAAAAAGGCAAGGAATTAACCCTCGCCAGACAAGGTGATGCTGATTTTCTTTTACTGTCTTGGTGTGGTTGCTGTTTACGACTTTGTACACAATGGCGATGAGCTGTGGGCTAGAGAGTGATGCGACAACTGTCGTCATAGGAAAGCTGGACAGGAGCAGAAATGATTAGCGAACATATTAACGCAACAAACAGAAGATTTACTTGTATTTCTCCAAGCGTACGAATACTCATTAGATGCCGCGAAGTTCGAGGCGCCAAATCACGGATTTCGCGGACGCTCCCGCCGGAGATTCGAGTCCTCCCTCGGGCATAGGTGTGTGTGTGTGTGTGTTGTTCTTAGCGTAAGTCAGTTTAAGTACTGTGTAAATCTAGGGACCTATGACCTCAGCAGTTTGGTACCTTAGGAATTCACACACATTCGAACATTTGAACTCATTACAACTAATGTTGCAAGAATTAGAGTCCAGCAATATCAGTGTCAACTAGACTAAGACTCTCTTCACTAAGAAGCGAACGATGCTGTTGGAGCCACGACTGGGTGGCGTCAGCATAGCGAAGAGGCTCGAAGTGTGTATGGGCTGAGTTCCGCTGCCGGCTGTCCTATATGGCGGCGGCATATGGCGCTCATGGTACAGGGTGCGAGAGAATCGACTAAGCAGTTTCTATCGATTCCCAGTGGGGCTGTGGAGGGGGGGGGGGGGGGCTAGGCAGTTGCACATGGTCTGCCTTTGTTCAGTTGTTGACCCCGTTTCAGTAGCCAGCATAGTCTGGACCGGTTCACATTGTGGTTTTGCCGTTCGCGCTTATTATGAAAACAACAGAGCTGTGATGGCCACTCAACGAGCTTTTCGACGACATTCAACATTCCAACGCAACACAATTCGGGCCTGGGTTCGGCAGTTGGAGGAAACTGGTAGCACACTAGCAATAGATACAAATGGCCGACGCAGATCCATCAGAATGTCAGAAAATGTGCAGCGGGTGAGGACAGCAGTTCCACAATGCCGCAACGTTCTGCTCGACGTCATGTTGTTCCATTGGGGATTTCAGACCGCAGTTTGAGAAGGATTTTTTAATCCGATTTGAAGTTCCATCCTTTCAAAATACCGATTGCTCAAGAATTACGCCCAGCAGACTACGCCAACCGTCAAAATCTGTGTGAGCAAATGCTTGCTCAGATCCCGACGAATGCAGCTTTCTTCAGTAGTGACGAGGCACATTTTCTTCTTAGTGGATGCGTGAATAAGCAAAACTTCTGCTACTGGGCTGAAAATAGCCCCTGAATTATTCATGAAAGACCGCAAAGACCGCAACATTCCCCATAAGTCACAGTGTGGTGTGCCATATCACGCGGTAGGCCCTTACGTTTTTTGAGGAGGATGGAGTGACCGTGACAGTGAATTCCACACGTTATGTTTCAATGTTGCAAAATTTTCTGCAAGATAAAATGGACGAGATTGATGAAGAATATGGACTGGGGGACTTGTGGTTCCAACAGGATGGAACTACTGCTCACATATCTCGAATTTCACTTGATGTTTTGAGAGAAATGTTTCCAGGACGCCTCGTCTCTTTGAGGGGTGATGTCGGGTGGCCTGCACGGTCACCAGATTTGAGCATTTGTGACTACTTTATTTGGGAATATCTGAAGGAAAAGGTTTTCAAAAGCCGCCCTCACACCCTACCAGAGTTAATAGAGTGGATTATTGACGAAGTAAATGCCATACCCAGTCATATGTGTGCAAGAGCTGCTCGAAACTCAGCGATCGTCTACAACAACGTATTGATGCCAACAGCAGCCATCTTGAGGACATTATTTTCAAAACTAAATGGATGTAAAATGGTAAATAGTACTAATTTAGAAAAAAAATCATTTTTTCTGTATACATCCAGATTTATTTTTTATTGCTCCTTAAAACTGCTTAGTCGGTTCTGCCGCACCCTGTATTTAGCCACTGTAGGCATGGCTCAGCGGGCACACATCATTGGGTCCACCAGACGCCAAACGACTGTTCTCGGCGTCTGACGGAAACTGGCAGTTTTGTTGCCATCTTGCCGGCAGCTGTGGCCGAGCGGTTCTAGGCGCTTCAGTCTGGAACCGCGCTGCTGCTACTGTCGCAGGTTCGAATCCTGCCTCGGGCATGGATGTGTGTGATGTCCTTAGGTTAGTTAGGTTTAAGTAGTTCTAAGTTCTAGGGGACTGATGACCTCAGATGTTAAGTCCCATAATGCTTAGAGCCATTTGAACCATTTTGTTGCCATCTTCAAGAGACCCTTGCGGTGGTATCGATACGTGATGCCACCCTTGTGCTAAGCATATGGCTGTAAGGGACAAACCACTGACAGGAGCATACTACTGGAATATCCAGACATGTTTGAGCAAGGCTGCCAACAACGCATCACAGGAAGCTCTCCAAGATGATGTGTTCATTCCACGACAGCGCTGCAGTTTGTTTGTACAGTACACAGTCACACATGTTGGCCTCTCAGCTAACAAATTTTTCTTGGACCCCAGTATTCCCTCATGTAGCTCTCACTAACTTCTTCAAATGGCTCTGAGCACTATGAGACTTAACATCTGAGGTCATCAGTCCCCTAGAACTTAGAACTATTTAAACCTAACTAATCTAAGGACATCACACACATCCATGCCCGAGGCATGATTCGAACCTGCGACCGTAGCGGTCGCGAGGTTCCAGACTGAAGCGCCTAGAACCACTCGGCCACCACGGCCGTCTCACTAACTTCTTCACCTTCCCTCAAATGAAGAGCATTTCCAGAATGACGGCAAGGTGACTTCTGGGGTTGAGGTGCTGTTGATACTAGACCCTATTTTCGGTGGCTGATTAGGGAAAAGGATAGAGACACGCAAACAAAGTTCCATCACTATGTTCTTACAAAAAATTTATTCTTTTGTAACACAATAACCCCTGCAGAATGGCAACATATCTTATTACCTTACATTTGCCAGAATTTGTTTTTAAAAGACAAAGACCTATTTTGAAAGTTAACAAATGAGATCTTTATATCAGCAACTGACCAGAAGCTGTGTTTAAAATAAAATCGGACAAGTGTTAGTAGGACTCACGCCATGACAGTTCCAAACAAACGAAGTTATGGTTATAGATGATGTCAATAATAATAATTGGTGTGGGCCATCGGCGTTGGTGCAAGCCTTTGTATTGGACGCCAGTTCGGCGACTTGTGTATCCGGAACTACCGCTGTCCTGCGGGCAGCGAAAGAGGACTCGCCGTTTAACGTGGAATCGAACCACGTGTTATTTCTGATACTCCTCAAATCGCTCAAAGGTGGAGACTGGGTTAGAACTAAGACCAAGAAAAGAAAAATCCTTGATCCAACCAAGATTCGATCCTCATTCGCCAGGTATGCGCTTTACTACTAGCCTATCAGGCCTGACGTGTACGTATATTGTTTATCTGTAGGTGCTGTTCACCTACAGCGACTATCAGCATACGTGATTTAAACAGCCATATCTTTTTAATTGCATTGACTTAAAAACTTAAATTCTTCGCACGATTAAGAAACTGTAGACCTCAGTACGGGACATAAATTTCTACTTTATGCCATAACCTGTTCCTGAGGAAATTTGGTTTTAACAAGCGGACGGACAGACAGGCAAGGAGTAATCCTATATGTATTCTATTTTTGTCGATTGAGTTAAGGAACCCAAAAAATACAAGGAACGCTGCTAAAATATAAGAAATGAAATCTTTATAATCAACAGTTCACCAAAATTTTTTTAAAGAAATGAATTATATAAGTCAACCATATACAAGAATATAATCGAGATATTATTTATGCTGATCCAATTCTTTAAAACACCTTTCAATTAAAACTGAAATCTTCTAAAAGGAATAAAAAATCACAATAGTTAGACTTCAATATATAAAAGGGTTAACAACATCGACAACAAAAGTGTAGCAGCTCCCTCTTAAAGCAATTACACCGAATTCACTTTGCAAGCTTGTCAGGTTCGGATCTATTACATTTCGTCATCCACCCAACAGCAAGTCAGGTCCATGGTCATGCCACTTATACACATGGACAAGTTTTCTTACTTTAGTGCAGAGTGTTCCCTCGAAACAAATAGTTCAGCAGCAAATCAAATGATTTGGTTACAAATACTCACAAAAAATTGTTCAAATGGCTCTCAGCACTATGGGATTTCTGAGGTCATCAGTCACCTAGAACTTAGAACTACTTAAACTTAACTAACCTAAGGACATTACACACATCCATGCCCGAGGCAGGACTCGAACCTGCGACCGTAGCGGTCACGCGGTTCCAGACTGTAGCGCCTAGAAACGCTCGGCCACATCGGCCGGCTACAAATATTCACAACACAGTTTCGCGGCAAGTACTCTCAAGCAAGATATCATAGCCCACTAACTGCTCGCCATTGCGACAGTAAAATCACGTAGATGGTCGTGAAGCAACCGCATATAATTAGTAAATATTCTAGTCTAACAATGCGGCATCCACATAAAGAAAAAAGCCCACAACTCGCACAGCCCTGCACCCATGTTTAAAATACCACCAATGTTTAACAAACGGAACGTGCCATGAAAATACGGGATCACGTAGGATCCACTTCACTATAAGATACGTCGCTACGGAGTGAAGCAATGAGCATACATACACTCCTGGAAATTGAAATAAGAACACCGTGAATTCATTGTCCCAGGAAGGGGAAACTTTATTGACACATTCCTGGGGTCAGATACATCACATGATCACACTGACAGAACCACAGGCACATAGACACAGGCAACAGAGCATGCACGATGTCGGCACTAGTACAGTGTATATCCACCTTTCGCAGCAATGCAGGCTGCTATTCTCCCATGGAGACGATCGTAGAGATGCTGGATGTAGTCCTGTGGAACGGCTTGCCATGCCATTTCCACCTGGCGCCTCAGTTGGACCAGCGTTCGTGCTGGACGTGCAGACCGCGTGAGACGACGCTTCATCCAGTCCCAAACATGCTCAATGGGGGACAGATCCGGAGATCTTGCTGGCCAGGGTAGTTGACGTACACCTTCTAGAGCACGTTGGGTGGCACGGGATACATACTGACGTGCATTGTCCTGTTGGAACAGCAACTTCCCTTGCCGGTCTAGGAATGGTAGAACGATGGGTTCGATGACGGTTTCGATGTACCGTGCACTATTCAGTGTCCCCTCGACGATCACCAGTGGTGTACGGCCAGTGTAGGAGATCGCTCCCCACACCATGATGCCGGGTATTGGCCCTGTGTGCCTCGGTCGTATGCAGTCCTGATTGTGGCGCTGACCTGCACGGCGCCAAATACGCATACGACCATCATTGGCACCAAGGCAGAAGCAACTCTCATCGCTGAAGACGACACGTCTCCATTCGTCCCTCCATTCACGCCTGTGGCGACAGCACTGGAGGCGGGCTGCACGATGTTGGGGCGTGAGCGGAAGACGGCCTAACGGTGTGCGGGACCGTAGCCCAGCTTCATGGAGACGGTTGCGAATGGTCCTCGCCGATACCCCAGGAGCAACAGTGTCCCTAATTTGCTGGGAAGTGGCGGTGCGGTCCCCTACGGCACTGTGTAGGATCCTACGGTCTTGGCGTGCATCCGTGCGTCGCTGCGGTCCGGTCCCAGGTCGACGGGCACGTGCACCTTCCGCCGACCACTGGCGACAACATCGATGTACTGTGGAGACATCACGCCCCACGTGTTGAGCAATTCGGCGGTACGTCCACCCGGCCTCCCGCATGCCCACTATACGCCCTCGCTCAAAGTCCGTCAACTGCACATACGGGTCACGTCCACGCTGTCGCGGCATGCTACCAGTGCTAAAGACTGCGATGGAGCTCCGTATGCCACGGCAACCTGGCTGACACTGACGGCGGCGGTGCACAAATGCTGCGCAGCTAGCGCCATTCGACGGCCAACACCGCGGTTCCTGGTGTGTCCGCTGTGCCGTGCGTGTGATCATTGCTTGTACAGCCCTCTGGCAGTGTCCGGAGCAAGTATGGTGGGTCTGACACACCGGTGTCAATGTGTTCTTTTTTCCATTTCCAGGAGTGTACATCTACATCCGCCACACGACGCTGGACACACCATTTATGCTCGACCGAGGCTCCTGAACCTGTCGGCACACGGACCGAGCAATGGGACGTCAACATTGAGCGTGCCGAGTTCAACGTGCTGATGGACGTCAGAAACGACGCGGCTTGTGCATACGTATCGTGTGTCTCATACCCGATTGCAGGTCTCTCCAGCGGCAGTTGTCGGCAGTAACTGACTCGCACATCATAAAGTTTGTTAACGAAGTGGACGGGCGTAAAATCGCTGAGGCAGCTCTGCTAAAATGGACATTTCCTCCCTCGTCCACATGTCAGTCATGTTACTCTGTCTGTAGTATATGTAAATAAAAACTTCAGTGCCCATCAACATGTTCTAAGACAAAAACGGAAGTTCCATGTCTATTACATATGGACATCAGCTTCCAAAAATTCCATTACAAATAATGCAATATAAATTTACAATAGTCTTCCACATAAGATAAAAATTATTTCAACATGCTCAATTTTCAGTAAATCCTAAGCTCATTCTTATTTCATCACAGTTTCTATTCAGTAGCAGTATGTTTACAACATGTGAATTATAAGACTAAGCAAGAAAGTGCAAAATATCTTACTGCAAGTAGTGTAAGTTATCTTGTAGATAAAGCCAATCAGACACACACACTTCTGAGGGAGAGGGCACTTATATTTACGTAACGCGAACAGTATAAAATATATTTGTGTTAAATTAATAATAAATTATTAGAACCTAATAGAAAACGCGAAGGTAAGTAAGAAAGAATTGATGCAGTGCGATGCGAAATCACAACACAGCATTCATCACTCTGTAATTCTGCGTCTGTATTCATGACGTTACCCCGAACTTTTTCAATAGATGACCTTGTATCCTATCTTACTGCCTCGAATTCTTTAATCGCGGATGTTCTACTAACTGGAATTTAATTACAACACACCGTACAAAGAACTGTTTTTGATGAATCATCAGTGTGCCTTTGCTTTGAAATGCCGTACTTTCATGGCACGCAAGAGACAATTTGAATTTTTTTTTTGACTAGCAATATAACGTTTCTCATCATTGTGTCTCATCAATAGTACCAGTAAACGACGGGTTTCTGAGACATTAACTTGTTGGTGCGTTGAAACGGTGTATGTTCATAGCATGTAAGTTATAATATAAACCCACCAATATTGGCTTCAACTGAAAGCCAATATACTGCCTCCAGACTCTGTACTGCAAAGAGATAGCGTGCATAGGACGTAGATGGCGTTCTCCCATCTCATTGATCTACTTTCAGACGCACTTTCAGAATACCTGTCATGCTTGATATTGCGCTACACATTCGGAAAGACTCACCAGTGTCCTCTTTCCACGTTATGACTTCAGAAACTCGGCATGTTCAACGATGACGTTCGAATGCACGGTCCGTGTGCCGATACTGCTTAAGTCTCCGCTCGAGGGCAAACATGTTTAGTGCTCACTGCGTTTCATGTGCCACACTGTTCCCATCCGGAAGCTATCGCATTGCGTACCATACAGTGACTTCTGAAACATAGGCAACTCGTATGAACAACTGCACAGCCGCCGCAATGGAGAACGTCAACAGTACCGTCCGACTGCCCAGAATCGCTGCCCTTCAGCGCGGAGAACTGTCACTGGGTCCCATTCAGACACTTCTGAAACGTAGTCGACTTACGAACAACTGCCCAGCCGCCGCAGTCAAGAGCATCAACCGTGTGTCGTAATTCTTTTCACTCCACGCACACGTCCGCTCCACAGACTTTTTTGCTTCAGCGGTGCTATTCAGCGTAGGTACCAATCTTGGGCACAGGGCGTATCGTTTTCTGAACAGCCAAAATGCAGATAATTACAAGCAGGGATTCCATCAAGGCATTCACTGTTGGAAAAATGTCAGGCACCGAAGAATTATTATACAGAGGTTGACCAAGACCGCCACTAAGTTCCACGCCCGCAACTTGATTTGATGATGTACATGTACATCTACATATACATATACATATACATACATTCGCCGCAAGCCACCATGATGTGCGTACCGGAGGGCATCCTTTACGATTACTAATCGTTCCCTTTACTGTTCCACTTGCAAATAGAGCGAGGGACAAATGATTGTCTACATACCTCCATATGAGCCCTAATTGCTGGATCTTAACTTCGTAGCATTTACGAGAAACGTATGTTGGCGGAGGTAGAATCGGTCTGCAGTCAGCTTCAAAAACCGGTTCTCTAAATTTTCTCCATGGTGTCGCTCGACAAGAATTTGGTGTTCCCTCCAGGGATCCCCATTTGAGTTCCCAAAGCATCTGCGTAACTCTTCCTTGTAGTTCGAACTTCCCGGTAGTACATCTAATAACCCGCCTCTGAATAGCTTTGAAGGCTTCCCTCGTCCCGACCTGGTACGAATCCCAAAAACTCGAATAGTACTCAAGAACAGGACGCACTTGCGTCCTGTATGCGGTCTCGTTTACAGATGAACCGCAGTTTCCTAAAATTCTGCCAATAATCTGAAGTCGACCATTCGCCTTCCCTAGCAGAGTTCTCATATGCTCGTTCCATTTCACATCGCTTTGCAACGTTACTCCCACGACACGACTACTTGTAGCAGGACACTACTAATGCGAATCCAAAAATTACGAGTTTGCTTTTCCGACTTATCCAAATCAAATTACATTTTCTTCTACATTTAGAGCTAGCTGCCATTCATCACACCACCTAGAAATGTTTTCTAAGTAGTCTTGTATCCTCCTACAGTCACTCAGCTTTGACAGACTGCCGCCTACCCAGTCTGCCAGATCAATTATGTACGTAGATAATAATACTGGTCCAATCGCACTTCCCTGCGGCGCACCTGACGATACTTCTTAATGGATTCTTACGTTACTTCTTGGCAGAACACTTCCACTTTTAAGGTTAAATAACAAGTACACTGTTTTTATTCTGCGGAGTTTTTTTTATATCGAACTACTAATCGGTTATTTGGCCATTTTCAGGAAACAACTGACTAGCGTCTGGAAGGGACACTGCTTCTTAGGTAACTAAACATTACAATCACTTGCACAGAGGGCTGTGTATCAAACTTGTTTCTTAACGTTCAAATTACACTTTACACAATGGACAATGTTAAACACAATAAATAGTACAGGTTAATAGGTTATAAATCCTTTTTTTTGGTCTTGAAATTATCTCAGAAATGATTAAACTGAGTACTCTTCATTATGATGTGCAATAATAATGTTTTTTATCATTGTGAACAACTTCATGCAATGAAAATGTTATACATAATAATTATAATACACTCCTGGAAATTGAAATAAGAACACCGTGAATTCATTGTCCCAGGAAGGGGAAACTTTATTGACACATTCCTGGGGTTAGATACATCACATGATCACACTGACAGAACCACAGGCACATAGACACAGGCAACAGAGCATGCACAATGTCGGCACTAGTACAGTGTATATCCACCTTTCGCAGCAATGCAGGCTGCTATTCTCCCATGGAGACGATCGTAGAGATGCTGGATGTAGTCCTGTGGAACGGCTTGCCATGCCATTTCCACCTGGCGCCTCAGTTGGACCAGCGTTCGTGCTGGACGTGCAGACCGCGTGAGACGACGCTTCATCCAGTCCCAAACATGCTCAATGGGGGACAGATCCGGAGATCTTGCTGGCCACGGTAGTTGACTTACACCTTCTAGAGCACGTTGGGTGGCACGGGATACATGCGGACGTGCATTGTCCTGTTGGAACAGCAAGTTCCCTTGCCGGTCTAGGAATGGTAGAACGATGGGTTCGATGAAGGTTTCGATGTACCGTGCACTATTCAGTGTCCCCTCGACGATCATCAGTGGTGTACGGCCAGTGTAGGAGATCGCTCCCCACACCATGATGCCGTGTGTTGGCCCTGTGTGCCTCGGTCGTATGCAGTCCTGATTGTGGCGCTCACCTGCACGGCGCCAAACACGCATACGACCATCATTGGCACCAAGGCAGAAGCGACTCTCATCGCTGAAGACGACACGTCTCCATTCGTGCCTCCATTCACGCCTGTCGCGACACCACTGGAGGCGGGCTGCACGATGTTGGGGCGTGAGCGGAAGACGGCCTAACGGTGTGCGGGACCGTAGCCCAGCTTCATGGAGACGGTTGCGAATGGTCCTCGCCGATACCCCAGGAGCAACAGTGTCCCTAATTTGCTGGGAAGTGGCGGTGCGGTCCCCTACGGCACTGCGTAGGATCCTACGGTCTTGGCGTGCATCCGTGCGTCGCTGCGGTCCGGTCCCAGGTCGACGGGCACGTGCACCTTCCGCCGACCACTGGCGACAACATCGATGTACTGTGGAGACCTCACGCCCCACGTGTTGAGCAATTCAGCGGTACGTCCACCCGGCCTCCCGCATGCCCACTATACGCCCTCGCTCAAAGTCCGTCAACTGCACATACGGTTCACTTCCACGCTGTCGCGGCATGCTACCAGTGTTAAAGACTGCGATGGAGCTCCGTATGCCACGGCAAACTGGCTGACACTGACGGCGGCGGTGCACAAATGCTGCGCAGCTAGCGCCATTCGACGGCCAACACCGCGGTTCCTGGTGTGTCCGCTGTGCCGTGCGTGTGATCATTGCTTGTACAGCCCTCTGGCAGTGTCTGGAGCAAGTATGGTGGGTCTGACACACCGGTGTCAATGTGTTCTTTTTTCCATTTCCAGGAGTGTACATAATATTACACTATCAGAGGTTATATGGCTGTGATGCCATAATTTGTGATGTGGTGAGATTGGTTAAGCGCTATCTAAGCGAGCACTAGCACCTTATGTTGAGCAACAAATTTGTTTAATATCGTAAATAACATTTTTATAAAGTGGGTAATATTTAACTGTAGCACATGGTTAAAATATACAATATGAAAATATTTCAGGTTATATTGTTGATGTTTGTGTGGTAAGAAACAGGAAAGCCTATTAATTTTTGGGTTCCTGTAGCAGTATGCGTCAGTGTGGCGGTTTGTGGGTATATGACATCTTGATAGCGTTAGGTGAAGCTTAATAGTGGTGATGTGCTCAGCTGTAACTGATCATTTAGAACCAGCTGGGGATTTTGAGATAAATACCTGCTTACTTCAAGTCCTTCTAACATGCTGAGCACACATCAACTATTAAGCTTCACATACCTCCACACTAACACATACTGCTACACAAAACTAACCGTAATAGAATTTCCTGTTCATTACCCCACAAACGCCAACAGTACAAACTGTAAGACGTTAATATTGTATATTTTAACCATGTAATACATTTAAATATTACCCATTTTATAAAAATGTTATTTACAATATTAAACATATTTTGTCACTCGACATAAGGTATTACTGCTCACTTAGATAGTTCTCAACCAATGTCATGACATCACAAACTATGGCATCACAGCCATATAGCCTGTGATAATGTAAGCTCATATATTGTAATTATTGTGTATAATACTGTTCATTGCCTAAAGTTTAGTTTACAATGATAAAAAAACATGATTATTGCGAAACATAAAGGAAGAGTACTCAATTTAACAATTTTTCAACCAGTATCAAGACCACAAAAAGGATTTATAGCCAATACAGGGAGCGAAAGGCTATTTACAATTTGTACAGAAAGCAGATGGCAGTTATAAGAGTCGAGGGACATGAAAGGGAAGCAGTGGTTGGGAAGGGAGTAAGACAGGGTTGTAGCCTCTCCCCGATGTTGTTCAATCTGTATATTGAGCAAGCAGTAAAGGAAACAAAAGAAAAATTCGGAGTAGGTATTAAAATTCATGGAGAAGAAATAAAAACTTTGAGGTTCGCCGATGACATTGTAATTCTGTCAGAGACAGCAAAGGACTTGGAAGAGCAGTTGAATGGAATGGACAGTGTCTTGAAAGGAGGATATAAGATGAACATCAACAAAAGCAAAACAAGGATAATGGAATGTAGTCTAATTAAGTCGGGTGATGCTGAGGGAATTAGATTAGGAAATGAGGCACTTAAAGTAGTAAAGGAGTTTTGTTATTTGGGGAGCAAAATAACTGATGATGGTCGAAGTAGAGAGGACATAAAATGTAGACTGGCAATGGCAAGGAAAGCGTTTCTGAAGAAGAGAAATTTGTTAACATCCAGTATTGATTTAAGTGTCAGGAAGTCATTTCTGAAAGTATTCGTATGGAGTGTAGCCATGTATGGAAGTGAAACATGGACGATAAATAGTTTGGACAAGAAGAGAATAGAAGCTTTCGAAATGTGGTGCTACAGAAGAATGCTGAAGATTAGATGGGTAGATCACATAACTAATGAGGAAGTATTGAATAGGATTGGGGAGAAGAGAAGTTTGTGGCACAACTTGACCAGAAGAAGGGACCGGTTGGTAGGACATGTTCTGAGGCATCAAGGGATCACCAATTTAGTATTGGAGGGCAGCGTGGAGGGTAAAAATCGTAGAGGGAGGCCAAGAGATGAATACACTAAGCAGATTCAGAAGGATGTAGGTTGCAGTAGGTACTGGGAGATGAAAAAGCTTGCACAGGATAGAGTAGCATGGAGAGCTGCATCAAACCAGTCTCAGGACTGAAGACCACAACAACAACAACAACAGCCAATAAACCTGTAATATTGTGCAGTTTAATTATTTATTGTGTTTAACATTGCCTGTTGTCGAAAGAGTACTTCAACGTTAGGAATCAAGTTTGACGCACAGCACTATTGAAGTGACTGTACCTTCGCCTATAATTTGATGACCTAAAAACCAGTGTCCCTTCCAGATGCTAGTCCGTTGTTTCCTGAAGATAGCCTAATAAGCTGAAAACTAGTTAGAATTACACACAAATCCGTAGAACAAAAACAGTGCACTTGTTATTTAACCTTGAAAACCTGACGATATCCTTGTCTCTGATGAACACTCGCCATCGAGGACAACATACTGGTTCTCTTACATAAGAACTCTTCAAGCCACTCACCTACCTGGGAACCTACTCCATACACTTCTATATTCGTTAACATACTGTAATGGCGCGCTGTGTCAAATGTTTTTCATTAATATAGAAATACGGAATCTGCCTGGTCTTTTTCATTCATAGTTCACAGTATGTCATGTGAGAAATGGGCAAGCTGAGCTTCATACAAGCTATGCTTTCTAAAACGATGGTGATTTGTGACCGTTTTACTGTAATAATTTTTATTTTATTATACGTTCCACATTTCGGCATTAGGCAATTTTCAAATAGAAAAACTGGAATAAGCAATAGAAGTACAAAACACAGAAACAAGAAACAGGGAAACCATAAAAATAGAGTATAAATACCATGATTTTTTATCTTATTTATATGTCAAAAGACATCAGACTGATATGAAATACTAGTACTTGTCGAAAAAGCATATCTGGTCATACAGGCCAGACCTGCCATTAGTAAAACTGAGAAAAACATCTAAAGCGGCTAAATATATTGCAGACTTTTGTTTCTGGCCCTACAGAGGCTTATAGGAAACTGCTAACCAATTAACGGGTATGTGTAACGCTATTGCGTCTGAACAACAACTAACATGGACATAGATAAAACAATCTTCCAGATATCACCTGAGAGACATCAGAGTCTGAACAATGCAATCTGTGGTGTGTTAGGTAATAAGTAACTGAACTGATTGTTTTGCGTGATAATTATATTATTTTTGCATACACCTTGGTACGTAACAATGTTTCAGTATATGTCATGAAGGTTCACTATTACAGTTCACATGTAAACATCGTGAAGTGTCTTATCATAATATATTTGTAACAAACATCTAATTTCTGCCTCATAGTACAGTTAATTATTTAAAATATGGTGCACTGTGTTGATGAGTAATAATATGTACCGTTAGAAACTGCAATGGCAGTAAGCAGATGCTAGCAAAAGTCCCTCACACCAGCTCAATCAACGAAGAAAACAACACCGCAGTGGTGACGAAATGGTGGGGAGCAGGTACGAACATGGATGCAGCTGTGCAGGCAACAGAACTTAAGATATTATTCAGACTGGATAGATGTGGTGGGGTGGTATTGGTTTGGTTGGCAAGGAAGGGGGAGAATCGAGGGGGGGGGGGGAGTAGTTTGAAGTGGATCCCCAGTGCTGAGGGAGGAGGGGAGCAACCAAAATCCATATGATTATTGGACTCAGATCCATACTACCTGACGAACATTAATAAATCTTATCTAGAGTCCACGTTATACATAGGAGAACTCATATTTTACTCTGCCCCTTCTTTGGAGATCCATTTCTACAAACTGCCCCATCCCAATCAGTTTCCTTCCTTCCTTACCACCCACACCGCCGCCACCCTTAGAATGTTTCAAGCTGCATCCCTTTTCCTTCCCCTTCCCCACTATTTCGTCACCATTGCTGTTTTGTTGGTTGACTGTACTGGTGTGAGGAACTTTTGAGAGCATTTGCATACTGCTATTGCAATTTATAATGATACTCATTACTACTCTCCTATATAATGCATCATCTAGTACGTAATTAAATGCGTTACTAGATAGAAATTCCCTGTTTGTTACACATATATATTGTGACAAGACACTTCACGATGTTCACCATGTCTCTTGCTCCAGCCAAAACAAATATTATCAATTGTTTGTCCAGCCAGACATATGGAAATGTGTTTCATTTTCCACAAACAAAGATGATACGTTTGTTTGTGTGGCCATCTTCCGCAGCAGCTCTTAGCATCTGTTATTATAGGTTATCTGTCTTGAGCTAACTGCAGTCGAATTCAAAATAATTACTCAAGACGCGTTTCACTTTTATATACAAAGCATTTTCTGTGGTATTTGGTGAATGGGATACACATGTTTGTAGGTTTTTTTTATTGTTTTAGGTTAAAAACAGCTGTTTCTTTATAAAGTTGGTCTGCAAGCTACTTACAGTGTTAAAATATTACAGTGTTTCTTTACATAATCTTCTCCATCTCTCCTTACTAGCAGTCGTTGGTGTCGACTGGCTTCATTTCATACCTGCACTTGGAAGTTTTTGGCATTTTGGGTTATTTCCTACAATGCACTATTTACAATTAAGTTTCTTAACTGTTTTCCAGTCATCATTGCCACAGTGTTCGTGCCTATTCGTTTGCTTTCATTCACGTTGTGAGTGTTGCCAACTATGAAACGATACCTCTGAGGAAATTGTAGTGTTAAATGGGGCCTGTGATTATATGTTGTATTAAGTGGTCAGTCAGTTTAAAGAGTATGTGGTTTGCCAAGTTGATCTGATCATTTATGAGTTATTTCTTTTCCATTGTGTTTTTTTGGATGTGGTAGTAATATTGTAAGGTGAGGATGTGATTTTTGTTGTTGTTTATCCTTATGATTTCCATGTCTGTGTCTCTGGTTGTAATTTTATGTTGGTGTTGGTGTAAGTGTTCAGCAAAAGTTGAATGATTTGTCCTATACTTCCATCCTCTTGCATGTTTTTTGTATCTAGTTTCAAATGTCCTACCCATTTCACCTATGTATCTTCCACCGCATTTCAGTAGGTATATTCCTGATTTCTGATACAGATCAGTTTTTCCTAATGTTTTTGGGAAGTATTTCTGAATTGAGCTGTTGGTTTGGTGTACTATTTTTATGCCTTGTTTTTTGGGAATATTGGATATTCCGTGTGTGTGTGTGTGTGTGTGTGTGTGTGTGTGTGTGTGTGTGTATTTGTGGTTGTATGTAATTGTGTACAATCTTTTACTTTCTGTTTCTTTCACACTTTGTGTTGTTTCTATTCTTGTATTTTGTTTATTTGTTTGTGGGTGTTTGTTCTTTTCTGTTTCTTGGTTTTCTTGTTCAGTTTCGTTCCTAAGATCTCTTTGTATCCATTGTTTGTGACTATTTGTCTAGTAATATTCACTTCCTTTTTGTAACTATCTGTATCTAATGGCATTATGTTTACTCTGTGGAGCATGTATCTAAGTGCTGCCTGCTTTTGAGAATTAGGGTGTTGTGGTGTCTCATGTATAATTGTGTCCATTGTTGTCAGTTTTCAGTATATAGTGAATGTGTGTTGGTTGTTTTGAATCTTTATGGTGATGTCCAAGAAATTTAAATGTCTTTTTGCTCTTTCTCTATTGTAAAATATATCTTATCATGAACAGAATTTATGGCTGTGTGTAACTGGTCAGTTTTATTGTTTGTTCATCTATCAGGAACAAGATGTCATCCATATATCTAATCCAGTATAGGATTTTGTATCTATTTGGCACTATTTTGTTAAAGATGATCTGTTCTAAATGGTTCATAAATATATTTGCTATGGAACAGGACACTGGAGATCCCATTGGTAATCCTTCACTTTGTAAATAGAATTCGTTATTGAACTGAAAATAAGTCTGTTCTGTTATTACCTCTAGAAGCCTGTTTCTTTAATTTATTCATGTGGAAGTGTACTGTGTATCTTAAGATTTTGTTCTATAATGTTTATTGTACCAGTTATCGGTATATTCGAATGCACATTCTCTACATCAAATGGCAGAATGGTGGTTGTGTCTGGAACTGGTATGTCTTTTATGTATGGAATCAATTGTGTGGTGTTTCTTATAGTCCTATCTTCTTGCAATTTGTAGTTTTCTGATTAGATTTTCAGCATATCGTGCAAGTGGGTAAGTGTGAATTTTTCTATAATACACAATAGCTCTGATGGGAGATCTTTCTTGTGTAGCTTTGTCAGCATTGGAGAGAAGGTGCTGTGGGATTTCTTTGTATCAGTTTTCCTTTTTCATTGTTTTCAATGTCTTTCAGAGTGTTCCTCAGCTTCGTTTGGAATTTGTTTGTTGGATCTGATTTTAATTTTATAATTTTATTTTTTGTGATGAAATCTTGTGTCTTACTGATGTATTGCTCTTTATCCATGAGAACCACTGTGTTTCCTTTACCTGCCTTTTTGATGATGGTGCTGTGTTCCAGTAGTTTCTTTCTAAGTATTTTCAGTGTTATAGAATCTGTATTGTTTCAGTTTCTTCTATTTTCTTTCATCTGTGTTGCTATGTTTTTGATTTCGTTACTGACTAGCTCTCTCACTTGTTTCGTTCCCGTTTTCCTGTGTTAGAATGCTTTCTGATTCAAACATGAGGTTTTCTGAACGAATTCAAGTGTTTTATTTATATATTCATGTTTGTCAATGATAACTACTATATTGCCTCTGTCAGAATAATCATGTACAAGAAATCTCTCATGATCCAACTCAGAAATTCAACATTAAACTAAAGAAACAGTTGAATAAAACATGCTTGTTATTAACAAGGGAAGAAACAAAGAAACTAACAACTTTGAACCCAACAGCCCTAAAGTTATGAGCCCAGCCTAAGATCTATAACCCTAATATCCCTAACAGACCAGCTGTCAATGCCATAAATTATCCAGGCTAAAACGTTATGCATCAGCTGCATTCAATTTTACAAAGACAATACTAATTTAAAACCTCTCTTTCAGTGAAAAATAGCTACCACGCAACTAAAAATATTAAAGATTTTCATATTCCATCCAATGGAAAGCTCATCTCCCTTGACATAGTAAACTTACGTAGCAGTAAACCCATCAAATAATCCATAGAAATGATCAAATATAACCTATTAAAATGTCAGACCATGTACAAAGCTGAAGTAGCTGAATTAATAGAATTCGTATAGTTTGTCCTTACACACAAATATTTCACATTTCATGTAAAATGAACAATCAAGATGTAGGCCTAGCACTGGGGAGTACTCTAAGTGGAATCACTGCAGAAATTTTCATTAACCACCTTGAAAATAAACTTCTCATCGACAAAGACATAATAACCCAGAATACTGTACACTACTGCAGATGTGTTGAAGACACATTCATTGTATCCAATGGAATGGATGAAGAAATAAAAACTCTGTCAAACAGATTCAATGATTTACACAACAACATCCAGTTCACTGTAGAACATGTGAAAGATAACAAAATTAATTTTCTAGACATGACAATAACTAAAACAGACCAAACTCTAAATATCAATGTATACAGAAAACCAACATACACAAACAAAGTCATTAACAAATCTTCCACACATCCCAACTCACATAAACAAGCTGCATTCAGATCCTTCTTAAACAGAGCACAGAAATTCCCACTTAATGCTGTCGACTATGAGACAGACAAGAACACTATCAAATACATTGTACATAATAATGACTATCATGAACATGAAATAGACACACTATCATAATGCACAACTAAAAATGGCAACAAACAATGTGACACAGCTTCCTCACACAACATCCAAAAACCCAAGTATATAACATTACCATATTTAGGTGTCATATTAGACAAAATAGGCAAGCCTTTTAAAAAACAGACATCAGGATCACCTTTGCACCAACAACAACTTAAAAAAGAAACTGATACATGACATCTCACATCCCACAAAGAAATTGAACAAATCAGGAATTTGTAAAATTACATGCAGTCATTGCAATAAAACGGGATGAAATTTTAAAACCCACTTTAAAGAACACATTGACTGTTTCAGACTTGGCAAACCGAATAAATCAGCTATAGCAAAACATATGAATGAAACAGGACACTGTGTTACAATAGACAACGAGTTGGAAAACGGACATCTTGGAAGAAATGGAAATATTCATCCATGACCACATGGTAAATAACGAGATCCTGAATGAAACGACAGACTTCAAAAATTCACATTTCTTTTCCAATTTCACTAGCGTACTCTCAGAATAAAAGATACATAACATCACAGTTGTTTGACGCTAGCCTCAGCAATATCTTAGAAATGAGTAAAATAAATAGTTTATATCCTCATTTGTACAATAATATTGTAACAGGTTCTCAATTTGAGATGTATTTCGGCAACCAATATCTGCAATACGATACAAGACGTGCAGAAGAGATGTAAACATCTGACACCACATAGATCGACAGATCGATAGTCAAATCTAAACCAGCTGTATTTTGACCGCCATCTTGTCCACTGCACTACAGATTATTTTTTGTGATCGTGCTTCCAAGTTACTATTACGTTTGTAAAAATTTATGAACAGAGATCAAGTAAGCCAAGAAAGCCACGGAGATGGAAACTCCTCATCTCATCACAACGAAACTGCCACGCCAGAAGAACAAAGATAACCACAGTATTTATGAAAAGACTGTATAACATCTGTATGATTATATTGTGAAATTGTTTTTATAATGCCATTTAGCCTGAATGTGAGGTATTCCCTCGAAACATTTCGCACAATAAATAAATAATACATCACTTAACAAACTTTGTGACTGGTAGCGTTAATTAAATAAGCCTTTACAAAGGCAACGCTACTATTATTCTGAAAGAGGCTGAGTATGTAGCTAAAAAATACAAGATTTCTTTAAGATAAATGAAATTAGAAAATTAAACTAAGATCCTCACTACCAACCTTAGTGATTTGTTAAACAAGAAACTCAAAGACTATAATTTCATCTTTACAGATAAGGAGATTGGGCAATGTATCAATATGAATTTAAATGTACTAAACTTCAGAACTCAACCTAATACACACAAGCAAAATATCTCCATTACACCAATTGTCAACTACATAGACTGCTCAGTCTATGAAACAACCAAAAACTTGATAGGTTACTCAAAGAATTCTATAAATAAGAAGACTGTTACACAGTCTATAATTCACAGGAGCACATAAAATGAAAGATCTGATAATCCCTAATAATAGTAAAGCTGTTTCTTTTGGCATATCAAACATGTATGTTAATATAACTGTAACAAACTATTGACCTAATATGGAGAAGTAAGATTAAGCAAAAAATCTATCACTAGCCGAAATCACTGACCCCATAGAGCCTTTAGAGTTAGGGCTAACAATTATTTTACTTCGCAAGTTTAAATTTATATCCATGAACATGGGCTAGCTATGGGGCAGTTGTTTCACAGGGACTCTAGCTGACATCCTCATTAACAGTTTGAAACAACAATTTTTAAGGAATCTGAACAGTCAACAACCAAAATTTGCTATAATAAGAGATATGTTGAAGATCTTATTGAAGTAGTTGATGGTTCTCTAAAGGAAATAGCTGTAATGACAACAAATTAAACAGCATCCATAATAAAATCCAATTTACAAACAGACTAAAGAACAGAGAACCATAAATTTCCTTGATCAGAAAATCGTTAATGTCGTTTTGTTGTGGTCTTCAGCCCAGGGATTGGTTTGATGTTGCTCTGCATGCTACTCTATCCTGAGCAAGCTTCTTCATCTCCAGGTAACTACTGCAACATACATCCTTCTGGATCTACTAAGTGTATTCATCTCTTAGTCTCCCTGTAATATTTTTACCCTCCATGCTCTCTCCAATCCTAAACTGGTGATCCCTTAATGCCTCAAAATGTCTCCTACTAATCGATCTCTTATTCTCGTCCAGTTGTGCCACAAATTCCTCTTCTCCTTAGTTCTGTTCAGTACCTCCTTATTAGGCATGTGATCTACTCCTAGAATCTTCAGCATTCTTCTGTAGCACCACATTTCGAAAGCTTCTGTTCTGTTCTTGACTAAACTATTTATCATCAATGTCTCACTCCTATACATGGCTACACTCCATACAAATACTTTCAGAAAAAACTTCTTGACACTTATATCTATACTTGATGTTAACAAATTTCACTTCATCAGTAGATGATATGATTAATAATTATACCACTCACTCAGTGAATTGCAAAAAAAAGCATATTTCAACTCTGTGGTTCTCTTCCTGTTTAATCTCCCCTTGCAAAATAATGAAACTGAGAAAGAGTTACAGCTTGTAAAATATACTGCAGTTACAAATGTGTATGAAATGAAATGTCATGTGGTGAGGGCCTCCAAGCAGGTAGGCCTGAACGCCTGTTGCAAGTCTTTTGAGATGACGCCACTTCAGCGACTTGCACATCGATAAGAATGAAATGATGCTGATGAAGACGATACAAGCTCCGAGTTCCTGAGAGGAGAAAATCTCCAGCCCAGCCCGGAATTGAACCCAGGCCCCCAGCATGACAAGCTGGCGCACTGTCCACTCACCTAGGGTGGTGCACGCAAATGGTTATAGGCCACACATAGTTACAAAAATCTATGCTATGAGAACTTGGGCTTACAACCATCATGATATGAAGAAAATCACATAATAGAGAGAAGGCAGAATAAATCAGAATGGATTCTCTTCCAATCATTACATTGGTACTGTTTCAGAGAAAATTGCAAGACTATTGGACAAAACTAACGTACAGATGAGTTTATATACAAATAACAACTTAGTTAATAGCCATAAGCATTGCACACATGAAACTAATTCGGTGAGAAAATGAGGCATGTATGAGATACTGTGTGACATTTGTGACAAACATTACATCAGACAGACAAGATACACCTTCAAAGATAGAACAGGAAGCAGTACTTCAACTTTTAGCAAGCACCCAAGAGGTAGTAACCAGCAACTAAAGAAAATAAATCAAGCTCTAAAGATCTTACGCATCTTGCCTAAAAGCAAGAAATTGAACACCCTTGAAGAAACTGAAATATACACAGTGAAGTAATAAAATCTCCTCATAAGCTATTGAATGATGAGCTGGAACTGAGAAACGAAAGATTCTCAGGTAGCTTCAGACCAATGTTGTTAAGAAATTGATTCAGTTAGTTGCCTTTATCTGGGATTTTTACATAATTATAATTTGCTGAATGTACCTGTTTATTGAAATACTGTATCCTGTGCAAGTATCTAAGTTGCATACTACACTGTATGCGGATGTGGTGGGGCATGTAGTTATCACATCACTCTCCCACCCTTATGTCAGTTTACGAAACCGTTTGTTTTAATGGTGTCGGCCCCAAATCCTGTATCATGTCAGTGACCCTCTCTTCCCTGTTTCGCGATAATACAAGACGTGCTGCTCTTCTCTGAAATTTCTCGATGTACTCCGTTAATCCCACTTGGTAAGGACCCCACACCGTGCAGCAATACCCCAAAAGAGGATGAAGAAGCGTCTCTTTAGTAGATCTGTAGTATTTTCTAAGAGTCCTGCCTATAAAAAGCAGTCTTTGGTTTACCTTCCCCACCACATTTTCTATGTGCTGTTTCCAGATTAAGTTGTTCGTAGTTGTAATTCCAAAGTACTTGGTCCAGATGGCAGTTACAAAAGTCGAGGGACATGAAAGAGAAGCAGTGGTTGGGAAGGGAGTGAGACAGGGGTGTAGCGTCTCCCCTATGTTATTCAATCTCTATATTGAGCAAGCAGTAAAGGAAACAAAAGAAAAATTCGGAGTAGGTATTAAAATCCTTCGAGAAGAAATAAAAACTTTACGGTTAGCCGATGACATTGTAATTCTGTCAGAGACAGCAAAGGACTTGGAAGAGCAGTTGAACGGAATGGACAGTGTCTTGAAAGGGGGATATAAGATGAACATCAACAAAAGCGAAACGAGGATAATAGAATGTAGTCGAATTAACTCAAGTGATGCTGAGGGAATTCGATTAGGAAATGAGACGCTTAAAGTAGTAAATGAGTTTTGCTATTTGGGGAGCAAAATAACTGATGATGGTCGAAGTAGGGAGGATATAAAATGCAGACTGGCAATAGCAAGGAAAGCGTTTCTGAAGAAGAGGAATCTGTTAACGTCGAGTATAGATTTAGGTGTCAGAAAGTCGTTTCTGAAAGTATTTGTATGGAGTGTAGCCATATATGGAAGTGAAACATGGACGATAAATAGTTTGGACAAGAAGAGAATAGAAGCTTTTGGAATGTGGTGCTACAGAAGAATGCTAAAAATTAGATGGGTAGATCATGTAACTAATGAGGAGTTACTGAACAGAACTGGAGAGAAGAGGAATTTGTGGCACAACTTGACTAGAAGAAGGACATGTTCTGAGGCATCAAGGGATCACCAATTTAGTACTGGAGTGCAGCGTGGAGGGTAAAAATCGTCGAGGGAGACCAAGAGATGAATACACTAAGCAGATTCAGAAGGATGTAGGATGCAGTAGGTACTGGGAGACGAAGAAGCTTGCACAGGATAGAGTAGCACGGAGAGCTGCATCAAACCAGTCTCAGGACTGAAGACCACAACAACAACAAGTACTTGGTTGTGTTTACAGCGTTTCGATTTGACTTATTTATCGCGTAACCGAAATTTGACGGATTCCTTTGAGCACTCATGTGGATGACCTCACACTTTTCATTATCTAGGGTCAATTGCCAATTTTCACATCATACAGATATCTTTTTCTATATCGTTTTGCAGTTTGTTTTGATCTTCTGGTGACTTGACTAGATGACAAACGACAGCATCATCTACAAATAATCTAAGGCGGCTACTCAGATTGTCTCTTAAAATTTTTGTATAGATGAGGAAGAGTAGAGGGCCTGCAACACTATCTTTGGGAACGCCAGAAATCACTTCTGTTTTACTCTATGACTTTTTGTCAGTTAGTAAGAACTGCGACGTCTCTGACAGGAAATCGCGAATCCAGTCACATAACTGAGACGATATTCCATAAGCACACAAGCCGTTTGTGTGGTACAGTGCCAGAAGCCTTCTGGAAATCTAGGAACACGGACTCAATTTCAAATCCCTTGTCAATCGCACTCAACACTTCTTGTAAGTAAAGGGCTTGTCGTGTTTCACAAGAATGACGGTTTCTAAATTCGTACTGACTGTGTGTCAACAGACCGTTCCCTTCGAGGTATTTCTTAATGCTCAAACACAATATATGTACAAAAGTCCTGCTGCAGGTCGACGTTAATGATATGGGCCTGTAAATTAGTGGATTACTCCTGCTACCTTTCTTGAATATTGATGTGACCTGTGCAACTTTCCAGTCATACTATTGGTATCTACTCGATACTGACCGCAGACTTGCTTTGAATGACTTTCGATAGTAAAAACGTAGCCGCTCGTGAGTACGACTCGTAACACAGTCCTTAGGGAGAGGACGGCGCGCTCGATTTCACCCCTCGCAGATCACCCCCGCAGCAGTTTGGCCCCTCGCTGTAGCGACAGCGGGAAACGATTCGCGCTGCCCGGGATTCGAAGTCCCGCAGTAATAACACACGGCCGTCGCGTCATCCCCTTCCGGGCAGCTCCACCCTTTCATCAACTGACGCACCCACGCCACCCCCCTCTGGCACCGTTCTCACACTCGCTTATGGAAGCAATTGCAGCGCGGCTACTGTTACCGGAGGCAGTTCTGAAAGCCGTGCGCTGATTGTGAATATACATCTTTTCCCTCCCCCCTGCTTTTCTTCTTTTTGCGCCGCACCCCTCCCCTCTGTATTACGGGTAAACGTATATTTGGATACAAATTAGACGTCACCACGAAGAATTCGTCCTTCGCATGCAAAAGTCTAATTTGAGCTCGATATCTTCCCTTCGACTGCGACGTGCCCCGGGGCGAAAAAGTAATTCCGTTTCCCACATCAATAACGGCTGACAGCGCACGTAAAGGGATGGTCGCCGTGCTCCTATAAATCCCTGCACGAACACAGCTCCGCCACGCCACCCGATACCGACCAGGTGAGACCGAAAGCCGTCGTCTCTTATCACCGTGTAAATCTCCCTCGCCGGGTCAATGTTACAGGGACTGCTGCAGGACCGTAACCATTTACAAACATCTACAAATAGTGAGTATTTAGATAACGTGAGTACGCAAGTAGCCACCGTATCGTAATAGGGAAAATCATTTATCTCTTCGAAGTAATGAGATATACTGTAAGAAAAATCAGAAATGAAACAATACTGCAGAAATCCATATTTAAAGCAGATGAAAATCTCCATAAATAAAAACAACTCTTCACTTGAGAACGCCTCTACCGATTTGGCTCTTCTTTCTTTTTTCGTAATTGTCAGGACAAGCTTTCTAAGAAAAGAAGTTTTTTTGAAAATTCAACCGGAATTTTGGATCATATTTTTGAATGAAAATCTCAATGAAATAAATGTGACAGCCGGTTTGACAGTTCTGCTCTCACATGTTTTCATAACGATAGCAAATTCCGCATAGAGTATTGATATTTTGCGAAAAAGAATATACTTGAAAGAGATATTTCAGTGTGTTGTCGGTGGCGATCATATCTTTGGTGTGTTGCAAGGACTGGATTGATATTTGCAGCTCAGGGTCGGCTCGGTGATAATCGTGCTATACGCAATCTAAACCAACAGAAACTATCCAGTGAGACAAGACTGGCTGTCATGAAGCTTTCGTAGGTTAAAACTTTTGTGTCGTGTCGTTGTCATTGTAGGCTTGTACCATGGGAAGCAAGGAGAGGATGTTGTTTGATGGCCGGCATCTTCTTTCTATAACACAATTGCACGCATACATAACACTACTGGCCATTAAAATTGCTACACCAAGAAGAAATGCAGATGATAAACGGGTATTCATCGGACAAATATATTATACTAGAACTGACATGTGATTACATTTCCACGCAATTTGGGTGCATAGATCCTGCGAAATCAGTACCCCGTACAACCACCTCTGGCCGTAATAACGGCCTTGAAACGCATGGGCATTGAGTCAAACAGACCTTGGATGGCGTGTACAGGTACAGCTGCCATGCAGATTCAACACGATACCACAGTTCACCAAGAGTAGTGACTGGCGTATTGTGACGAGCCAGTTTCTCGGCCACCATTGACCAGACGTTTTCAATTGGTGAGAGATTTGGCGAATGTGCTGGCCAGGGCAGCAGTCGAACATTTTCTGTATCCAGAAAGGCCCTTACAGGACCTGCAACATGCGGTCGTGCATTATCCTGCTCAAATGTGTTTAGCAGGAATCGAATGATGGGTAGAGCCACGGGTCGTAACACATCTGAAATGTAACGTCCACTGTTCAAAGTGTCGTCAATGCGAACAAGAGGCGACCGAGACGTGTAACCAATGGCACCCTATAGTATCACGCTGGGTGATACGCCAGTATGGCGATGACGAATACACGCATCCAATGTGCGTTCACTGCGATGTCGCCAAACACGGATGCGACCATCATGATGCTGTAAACAGAGTCTGGATTCATCCGAGAAAATGGCTTTTTGCCATTGTGCACTCAGGTTCGTCGCTGAGTACAGCATCGCAGGCGCTTCTGTCTGTGACGCAGCGTCAAGGGTAACCGCAGTCATGGTCTCCGAGCTGATAGTCCATGCTGCTGCAAACATCGCCGATCTGTTCGTGCAGATAGTTGTTGTCTTGCAAACGTCCCCATCTGTTGACTTAGGGATCGAGACGTGGCTGTACGATCCGTTACAGCCATGCGAATGAGGTGCCTGTCATCTCGACCGATAGTGATACGAGGCCGTTGGGATCCAGCACGGCGTTACGTATTACCCTCCTGAACCCACCGATTTCATATTCTGCTAACAGTCATTGGATCTCGACAAATGCGAGCAGCAGTGTGGCGATACGAAAACCGCAATCGCGATAGGCTACAATCCGACCTTTATAAAAGTCGGAAACGTGATGGCACGCATTTCTCCGCCTTACATGAGGCATCACAACAAGGTTTCACCAGGCAACGCCGGTCAAGTGCTGTTTGTTTATGAGAAATCGGTTGGAAACTTTCCTCATGTCAACACGTTGTAGGTCTCGCCACTGGCCCCATACTTGTGTGAATGCTCTGAAAAGCAAATCATTTGCATATCACAGCATCTTCTTCCTGTCGGTTAAAATTCGCGTGTGTAGCACGTCATCTTCGTTGTGTAGCAATTTTAATGGCCGTTAGTGTGACAGGGTTCTTTATTCATAAGAACAAAACGTTACTTAAGATAATCCAGGTGAGATAGCAAAAGCTATTCTGTAATAGTCCACGATAGCCTCACTGCTGGTGAAGACAAGTCCACTATGTACGCATCTCTGGTCACTAGGCCGGCCGCGGTGGTCTAGCGGTTCTAGGCGCGCAGTCCGGAACCGCGGGGCTGCTACGGTCGCAGGTTCGAATCCTGCCTCGGGCATGGATGTGTGTGATGTCCTTAGGTTGGTTAGGTTTAAGTAGTTCTAAGTTCTAGGGGACTGATGACCACAGATGTTAAGTCCCATAGTGCTCAGAGCCATTTGAACCATTTGAACCATCTAGTCACTAGGTACTGACTGACTCTGAGCCTGAAGCTGAGCTAACTGGGAATGCGACTGCCACTGGGCTGCGACCGATGACTCGACTCGTTGACTCACTGGATGACTGACTAGGCCCTCCGGTCCAGCCGGCCGGAGTGGCCGAGCGGTTCTAGGCACTACAGTCTGGAACCGAGCGACAGCTACGGTCACAGGTTCGAATCCTGCCTCGGGCATGGATATGTGTGATGTCCTTAGGTTAGTTAGGTTTAATTAGTTCTAAGTTCTTGCGACTGATGACCTCAGAAGTTTAGTCGCATAGTGCTCAGAGCCATTTGAGCCCTCCGGTCCGCGGTGGCGATCTAAATACTGGCGGCTAAGAGGGCGTTGGCGGCGCATTTCTTGCGAGTTTGCCTTTGGCCTCTCTTCTGACAGGCTAGCTTACTCCGGTCCACACTACCGATCTTCTCGCAGCTTCTGTGCCGATCGAAGTGCTGGTGACAGCTTACACCAGCACAAACACAATGAGATATACTGCCATTAAAGCTACTATCTTCACAGATCCAGCAACTGGAAATGTCTCTTTCACACCTCATGTAATAATGGTTCCAACCGATTTACCCATTCATTTTGACTTCCATCCCTAATCAAGATTCCATTTGTAGTAACAATAAGTGAGGTCAGAGAGAAGGGAGATGGACAGAGAAGGGGGGAGGAAATGGATACAGCGAAGGAGAATGAGGAGATGGACAGAGAGAAACGAGGGAAGAGTAGCTGGATAGATAGTGTGGAATAAGAGATGTAAAGGGGGCCAGGTGAAGGTGATGGATAGAGATAAGGAAGGAGGGGGGGAGGATGATGAAATGGACGAAGGGAGAGGGAGCTGCTGCATTTTTTTTTTTTTTTTTTAATTTCAAGCTGCATTGTGACTACTAGAGCCTGCCATCTTATTACCTTATGCAGGTCGTAGTGCTCCACACAGACCTCTAAGCCAGCACCTGTGACCACCACTGTGCAGCAAAATTGAGCTACGCAGTTGAGTCCATGGGCCCTGTTGTCCACACAGCACCAAGTGGAGGTGGGGCTGTGTCGAGTTCTTTTTCTACACTATGGTGTTTTGCTTTATTTACTTACAGCAAGTACACTTACTTTTAAAAAAATTACAGGAATTGGATGCATCAAACTATAAATGAGATGGCAAAGAGCAAATACAGATATCCCTTGACCAACACCATGTGGGGTAGGGAACTTGGTACTGAACTTCAAATCCAGTATCCACATATCGTGCTACCCATTTTACGAGGGTTACACAGAAAGTAAGGCACCGCCTTTTTTTCTCACTGGAAAAAGAATGCTACGAATGCGAAACGTTACCTATAGATTACTTGAAGTCTCCTGAGTGAGCGTGCCAAATTTCGGTCACTTCCGACAGACAGCACAGCTGCACGACAGTTTCAAAATTGCGTCTGTAGCTGATGTACATTACAAACAACGTGCCGTAATTGAATTTCTCATTACAGAGAAAGAAACGCTTGCGCAAAGTCTGTGGAGCATTTGCTGTCGACAGAAGTACAGTTACTCGCTGGGCATGGAGGGTGAGGTCATGAGAAGGCGGTTCGGCGGAGCTCCACGATTTGCAGCGGTCGGGGAGACCATCCACAGCTGTCACACCTGACGCAGCCCCCTCGGATTTCCACCTGTTTGCGTCATTAAAGGATGCAATTCGTGGAAGACATTTTGAGGGCGATGAGGAGGTGATTCACACGGAGAAGCACTGCCTCTGCCACCACGACGAGGATTGGTGGCGACAGGGCACACTCGCCCTTCTTTCACGCTGGAGGAAGGCCATAGAACAGGCTGGAGATTACGTGGTAAAATAGAGTGTGTAGATAAAACGCCATTATTTCGTGTGTATAATTCTCACTATGTCCAATGAAATGAAATGTCGTGTGGCTAAGGCCCCCCGTCGGGTAGACCGTTCGCCTGGTGCAGGTCTTTCGATTTGACGCTACTTCGGCGACCTGCGCGTCGATGGGGATGAAATGATGATGATTAGGACAACACAACACCCAGTCCCTGAGCGGAGAAAATCTCCGACCCAGCCGGGAATCGAACCCGGGACCTTAGGATTGACATTCCGTCACGCTGACCACTCAGCTACCGGGGTCGGACACTATGTCCAATAAAGAATTGGTGAGGAAAAAAATGCGGTGCATTACTTTCTGGGCAACCCTCACAGTATTACTCACACGAACATCCCTCTTCGGGAAAACTCAGTTTGTTCAGTTCATGGGGATTTAATCTATATCGGTGTTGTTTGTTAGAGTGCTATGTGAGCTGACGTGTTTTAGGTTACATAACCGGGTTAGGTAGCAAACAAATCCTGGCTTTGCAAGAATATCCTGCTTCAATGTAATCTAATTACATTGTATGCTGTACCTACATAGCTGTAGGAGATAGAACAAGTCACCATTAACTTACTATTTATCTTGCAAATACAAACATCAAAAAAATTTGCATCACCTCGGTTCCGAGAGTTCCGGAACCTTTACAGAAAATTGGAATACAGATCAACATAAACTTCATTTCCGCCCTTTTTATTCCTCATGAAAACCACACATTGCGTGTTGTAAAACCATACAGCGAGACGTACAGAGGTGGTGGTCCAGATTGCTGTACACACCGGTACCTCTAATACCCAGTAGCACGTCCTTTTGCATTGATGTATGCCTGTATTCGTCGTGGCATACTAACCACAAGTTAGTCAAGGCACTGTTGGTCAAGATTTTCCCACTCCTCAACGGGGATTCGGCGTAGATCCCTCAGAGTGGTTGGTGGGTGACGTCGTCCATAAACAGCCCTTTTCAATCTACCCCAGGCGTGTTCGATGGCCTTCATGTCTGGTTCAAATGGTTCAAATGACTCTGAGCACTATGGGACTTAACTTCTGAGGTCATCAGTCCCATAGAATGGCTCTGAGCACTATGGGACTTAACATCTATGATCATCAGTCCCCTAGAACTCAGAGCTACTTAAACCTAACTAACCTAAGGACATCACACACATCCATGCCCGAGGCAGGATTCGAACCTGCGACCGTAGCGGTCACGCGATTCCAAACTGACGCGCCTAGAACCGCATGGCCACCCCGGTCGGCTTCATGTCTGGAGAACATGCTGGCCACTCTAGTCGAGCAATGTCGTTATCCTGAAGGAAGTCATTCACAAGATGTGCACGATGGGGGCACGAATTGTCGTAAATGAAAACGAATGCCTGGCCAATACGCTGCCGATATGGTTGCACTATCGGTCGGAGGATGCCATTCACGTATCGTTCATCCATTACGGCGCCTTCCATGACCACCAGCGGCGTACGTCGGCCCCACATAATGCCACCCCAAAACAGCAAGAAACCTCCATCTTGCGCACTCGCTGGACAGTGTGTCTAAGGTTTTCAGCCTGACCGTGATGCCTCCAAACAAGTCTCCGCTGATTGTCTGGTTGAAGGCATATGCGCCACTCATCGGTGAAGAGAACGTGATACCAATCCTGAGCAGTCCATTGAGCATGTTGCTGGGCCCATCTCTACCGCGCTGCATGGTGTCGTGCTTGCAAAGATGGACCTCGCCATTGACGTCGGAGCTGAAACTGCGCATCATGCAATCTATTGCGTACAGTTTGAGTGATAACACGGCGTCATGTGGCTGCACGAAAAGCATTATTCAACATGTGGCGCTGCTGTCAGGGTTCCCCCAAGCCATAATCCATAGACAGCGGTCATCCACTGCAGTAGCAGCCCTTGGGCGGCCCGAGTGAGACATGTCATCGACAGTTCCTGTCTCTCTGTATCTCCTCCATGTCCGAACAACATCGCTTTGTTTCACTCGGAGACGGTTGGACACTTCCCTTGTTGAGAGCCCTTCCTGGCACAAAGTAACAATACGGACGCGATCTAACCCCGGTATTGACCGTCTAGGCATGGTTGAACTACAGACAACACGAGCCGTGTATCTCCTTCCTGGTGGAATGACTGTAACTGATCGGCTGTCGAACCCCGTCCGTCTAATAGGCGCTGTTCATAAATAGTTTTTTGCGTCTTTGGGCGGCTTTAGTGACATCTCTGAACAGTCAAAGGGACTGTGGCTGTGATACAATACCCACAGCCAACGTTTATCTCCAGGAGTTCTGGGAATCAGGGTGATACAAAACATGTTTTGATGTGTGTACATTTTTCTAGACTAAGATATATTTACACTCTTTGATTTTCATTTATTACTTTATATTAAATTTATATTATATTCATATTATTACATTTGCAATTATGTTTTCATTTATGTAACTAAGTAACAGTGTTCGGTACAGTTTTAACGTGGATTCCAGAACAATATCTATCAATCGACTATTCTAGTTACTCCTACTTTTAATTAGATTCATTCATAATAAGATATAAATAGGAATCTTTGCTTAATGTGAGTAGTTGTACATGTTTCAGGTATTTTATGGTATGTATGTTTTGTGTCTGTACTATGTCGGTGTTGTCACTGTCACTCGTATCATCATCACTACTCGAGGTATTTATGTCGGTCTGTCTTCGTCTTCTGATCCATCTGCATTGATGAGTCTGTCTGTATATGTCATGTTCTGCTTTTGAGACGTTGTTGGCGATTGCTACGGGAGAGGACGAGAGAGATAGGGGGAGGGCGGAAGAAAGAGGTTAGGACATATGTCCAACTCCCGTACATATTTAAAAATTGCAAAACATTGCCGAGTTCAGCAGTATAGGATGAAGATGTTACACCGAAAAATAGCCTGGTGAACAAGCTACTTCTGACAGAAAGGAAGAAAGATTAGGGTTATTACGCAACTCCCCCCCCCCCCCCTCTACTGCTATTAAAAACATAAATAAATTTTACTCTTGCACTGTTTAGGAATTCTATCACTAGGTGTTTTGCTACCATTTTAAGCGAGAGGAAAATTCGAAATAATACTTGAAAACTAAAAAATATCCTCGTCTGGGTCTCGCAGACCTTCGCCAAAATTACGGGTCAATGTCGTCATTGTCGCCTAGTGCGTGTGATAGGGTCTGTATCTGACAAATAACGACTCTTCTGCGAGATTATATTTGCTCCTTTCTGTTTGTTTTCTTCATACCACATTTCAGTATAATTTAGCAATTTGGTTTCCGTTCTTTGACATAACTAATTTCATGACAGATACTTCACAATATTTTAAGCAATAATAGACTTCTAACTTACAAAACAGACATCTTCCGAGTAACTGCACCGAAACTCCATAACTGACTGACAGATTACTACTGACTGATAGCAATCAACAACAAAGAAACAGTCGCTCACAACTCAGATCATAAAATGCATCGATCCTTTGCATCAAAAATCGAATGTTTCCAGAATAAATCAAACACGTATGAATAATGATAACGGTTTCAAATTATAACTACTATTTCGGATTAATTTGGTAATAAATTGGATCGTATCATAAATTGCGTGTGATTTTCGCATTCGACGATAAGAGAGAGAGAGAGAGAGAGAGAGAGAGAGAGGCACAATGAACACTTCCACTACAAGGTTTAACGTCCCGTCGAAACCGAGGTCGTCAGAGACTTCTGATAGGAAGGGTACACCAGAACTGATGATCACTTCTTGAAGAGCTTTGTCTCCAGGGCCGCCACAGAAGGTTTAGGTTCTGAGACAAAAACGAACAAATAAATGAAGAAACTCAAAGAGGACTAATTTCAAAATGGCATAGTATGTACATTGTGCATTGGTAAACAAGAAACGGATTTAGTTCTCAAAGATAAAAAAAAATTAAAGATGCGAAAATTTTAAATATTTAGGTACTGTTATGTCCACTGACTGCGTCTGTGGCGAAGATATTGAGGCGATGGTTAAACGAGGGACAAAGCCCCTGTTGTGTTTTTTTTCTATGTGATTCATTTCATCATGCACTTCATAAGGTACACGCTGATTGCACTAAATAAGGTAGGTATTTTATTCGACGGCAACACCACAGAGACACGGACAGTACACAGTCTCTAATAATTCGCCTTCACTTATTACTCATTGCCAACCTTTGAAATCAACTTAGAGAGTATTGTGTTTTACCAACTCTAACATTTTCAACGCCCTCCTTGAAGTATGCTTGTTTTCAATAAATCTTAGTCATATGTTTTGCATTCATTGTTTCATAACAGCATTTTTAAATTTCTCAAACTTTGAATTTTGTAGAACTTTCATAAGTATATCTTCCAACTGTTAGTCTGTACTACAGGTCATTATCTCAAACAAACCTTCTCTTTAATGTTCACTAACACAGTGGAATTTCACATCTACGTGTTTGCTTCGTCAAACTAGCTATCGTGATTTGATCGCTTGGGTAGTACTTCGCTCGTCTACATGAGTAATAGTCTTCACTTCTCTTAAGGATACCTCTTGTAGCAGTGTCTTTATACGTTTTAATTCTTTGGCACATTCTGTTGCTGAAACGTATGAAGTATCTACCACATTACATTTCATGGCACTTTATAAAAAACAATATACAGTCTTCCTGTCTCTTAAATCGTAAGCATAATTAGTAAAAATTTTGTTGAATAGTGTTATCTTCTTCATCATCTTTCTTCTTACAGATAAAGCCACAATTCTTGATATGTTGCAGATATTCAGAGCCCTTTGGACATTCTGGTGGCTTTTTCTCTTTAGACCTCTGAACTGGTTATCATAACTGACTGTGAATTCAAGATCTGGCCTGGTTTTACATGATAAATAAAGCAGACTTTCTATAGCTTCAAGTCAACGAAATTTGCTATGCTCCAGTAAGTCATAATGATTTCGTATAGTCCTTTTTCACATACTGTTCTTTATCTAGAAATACTCCATTCTTTGTCTTTACCCCTACGTACATATCACGATTTTCTACCACAGATATTCAAAAAAGTTTCTTCAGCTTCTCCAAGTTTTCCTATTATGAGTCCATCATCAAAATGTGTAGTCATACACACTTCTTCATTTACATCTTTAAATATGCACTGATTTGACTTCAACTAAATTATTCTTTCTGTTTCTAAGAAAACTGTCAGAAGTAAAAAACAGTGAAAAAATAGTGTAAGCTTTATTGATGGGTTACACTGTTTTGAGGCACTTACAGAAACCGCAGATGGAAAAAATATATAAAAGCAGATGAGGGGTGTGGTCCTATCCGGCAACTAGGTGATAATTTTTTTAAATACTATGAAAACATCAGAGTGAAGGGAGACTAACGTACAGAAACTAACGGGACCGTGTTAGTCACAAGAAGTCGAAAATATGGTGTGCACTTAAAATGCAAAAGTAAAAGAACTTTTAAAAAGGTTCCCTTAGTCTCGCAACAAAGATCCAGATAGTAAATTTGTAGCGTAACCGTTAAAAAGGCGCCTATCCTTACCTTTCAGGATTCCACTACCAATTTCCAATTTGGCTCTTCATTGCGAATCGAGTGCATCTTCTTTTTTTAGTTCTTTTGCCTTTGCATTTTACGTACGCACCAAAATTTCGACTACTTATGACTATTGCGTTTTCGATATTTCTGTACGTAAGACCCCTTATGTCTGAAGTTTTTATAGTATTTTAAAATGTTTTTACCACCTTCTTATGATACAAAGGACAATATCCATAATCTGCTTTAATTTATTTTTTTCCCTAGTAGGATTTCTGAAGGTGTCTCGTAAAGGCGAAAAGCGCCAATAAAGCTATTTTTGCAACCAATGCTACTTTTTTCCTACTGAAAATGTATCACGGTTGCTCCACAATGGCCATAGAGTGGGAGGATTTATATAAATATGTCAGTTTTTTGTTCCATCTGGATGGAGCTTTCTTCAAAATACAAATATTTCCAGCTCCTTTGTATCCTTCAGGTATTTTCATTAAAATTTCTTCGTCCAGTTTCCCACAAGCACAGCTACTTTTACTTCAAAACTCATTTAGAAACTTTTCTCATAGTGAACCGACACATACTGCTAGGCTGAATAATTTCCTGAAATCCATATTCTTTCCTTGTTCATAGCCTCCGACAATCACCCTAGCCTCATATCGCACATCACCTAAATTTATTTGGGTGTAAATATCTCTTTTCTTTTTGCCTCGTTTGAATTTACTAACTACCGTGTGTCATTCTTTTCAAGTGATTACTTTTCTTCCGCTATTGCCTTTGTCCAGTTTTCTTTACCTAGACCATTAACACATTCTCCATACGAAAGTAAGTCAGTTTCATAATCTTCTTGCTTATTGATGAAAATTTGATGAAATAATTAGGATGCGCAGTCTCCGAGTGAAGGAAATATTCGGCTTAGCCGGGAATCAAACCCAGGACCTCGCTGTTTAGAGACAGCGACACTAACCACTAGACCACGAGCGGCAGACAGTCATGTACAAATTTAAAATTACTTAGTTTCCAGTTATACCTTCTGGCTTTCGGGACTCTCGTTCCATATCACAGCTTGCAGGTGAACACAGTAGACAAAAACCTAATATTGGTTCTGAATTCAAAGCTACATTCATGTGAAAAGATGTTACTATAACAGTTGAAGGTCAAGGACAAAGACAAGGAAAAAGGCAATGACAAAGACAAAGTTAATAAGGATAATGTGAATGGTAAGAACAAAGACAAGGGAAAGGCCAAGGACAAGGACATAAGGATAAGGAAAATGGTAAGGACAAAGACAAGTAAAAGGTCAATGATGAGGACAACAAGGATAACAATACAGATAAGGATAAGGCTGAATAAGTGTGAGTAGAAGGAAGAAAGAAATGGTTAAAATGGCTCTGAGCACTATGGGACTTAACGTCTGATGTCAACAGTCCCCTAGAACTTAGAACTACTTAAACCTAACTAACCTAAGGACATCACACACATCCATGCCCGATGCAGGATTCGAACCTGCGACTGTAGCGGTCGCGCGGTTAGAAGGAAGAGCGTGAGGCGAAGGAAGGGAGGAAGAAAGATTAGAGTTTAATGAGTTTAACGTCCCGTGACAGTGTGTCATTAGAGACTGGGAAGGTGGAGGTTGACAAGCAGGAAGAGAAGGAGAACAACGGGAAGGAGGAAGATGAGGAGGAAGAGGAGGACGAAGAGAAGGAGGAGGAGCAGAAGGTGGAAGAGGAAGACGATGATGGCGTCGAAGAAGAGAAAGAGGAAGTGAGGATGAGTAGGAAGAGAAGAAAGAGAAGGAAAAGGAGAAGAAGAAGGAGAAGGAAATGGAGAAGTAGAAGGAGAAGAAGAAGAAGGAGAAGAAATAGGAGAAAGAGAAGGAGGAGGAAAGAAAGAGCAGGAGGAAGGGTTGACAGAAAAGGAGAAAGAGGTTAGGAAGTAGAAGGAGAGGATGTAGAACTGACGGAGTTAGTTAAGTGTGCAATTGACGATGTGGTCCTTGCGTCCGCTGAAGTATGGCAATGACCTCTGAGTGTCGAAGGCATCTTGAGCCGGTGGAGATGACACCACTCTCCCAAAAGCCACTCCGCGGGTCCAAGACGCTGCAGGGTGATCGATCGACCGTCAAGAGCTGTCTGTTGGCTGGTGGCCCCACCCTCTCGCCGCTGCTGCCGATGGGTCCCCTGCGTCCCCGGGCGGCACGACGCCGATGATTTGGTATTCCCTCCAAGGCTCCGTCCAAATACGGAGCGCCTACCTCCCAATTATAAAGGCTTCTATTTGCCGTGTCGAGATGTTCATTAGAAATGCCGTTTGTGAGGCGGCGGCGGGGCTCTGTGTGCGTTCGTACGTGCGGCCGGCTGCCTGCTGTAGGTGCGCCCCGTGCCTGGCATTGTGTTGCCGAAACATTGTCTCTGGTCTTTCCTTTGGCTGATCGTTCATTAGGAATTCATTGGATTTTGGTTTAGTGTTCTCAGCGGGCTGGCGCGCTCCGCCGTACCGTCCGTTCGCCGACAAACTGGGGCACGGGCTCCCGCGCCGAGACGGCGGGGGTGGTCCTGCAATGCATTTCTCATCTGCAGGTCACTGTAACGTGTGTGGCGAAAGGTACTTTTTACTGCAAGAAATATTCTGTGGAACGCGCAAAGAATCCAGAGCAGGGTTTCGATATGACTCGACACTTAGCTGAAGGTCACATAACGGATGTCTCCACATAACAGCAAACCACCACCACCAGTGCAGCATGCACGAGTAAAGTAAAACACTTTTTCTGAAAAGCAGTTCCTTCATATCAGATTTTTCATACGCTTAGAGTACAAAAAAAAAGGAGAAAAATATAGGGTGATTCAAAAAGAATACCACAACTTTAAAAATGTGTATTTAATGAAAGAAACATAATGTAACCTTCTATTATACATCATTACAAAGAGTATTTAAAAAGGTTTTTTTTCACTCAAAAACAAGTTCAGAGATGTTCAATATGGCCCCCTCCAGACACTCGAGCAATATAAACCCGATACTCCAACTCGTTCCACACTCTCTGTAGCATATCAGGCGTAACAGTTTGGATAGCTGCTGTTATTTCGCGTTTCAAATCATCAATGGTGGCTGGGAGAGGTGGCCGAAACACCATATCCTTAACATACCCCCATAAGAAAAAATCGCAGGGGGTAAGATCAGGGCTTCTTGGAGGCCAGTGATGAAGTGCTCTGTCACGGGCTGCCTGGCGGCCGATCCATCGCCTCGGGTAGTTGACGTTCAGGTACTTACGGACGGATAAGTGCCAATGTGGTGGCGCTCCATCCTGCTGAAATATGAATTGTTGTGCTTCTTGTTCGAGCTAAGGGAACAGCCAATTCTCTAACATCTCACAACATACGTGCTACATTTTCATCACTCGTTCTCGGCCGTCCAGAACTTTTCCCTTTGCACAAACACCCATTCTCTGTAAACTGTTTATACCAACGTTTAATACACCACCTATCAGGAGGTTTAACACCATACTTCGTTCGAAATGCACGCTGAACAACTGTCGTCGATTCACTTCTGCCGTACTCAATAACACAAAAAGCTTTCTGTTGAGCGGTCGCCATCTTAGCATCAACTGACGCTGACACCTAGTCAACAGCGCCTCAAGCGAACAAATGTACAACTAAATGAAACTTTATAGCTCCCTTAATTCGCCGACAGATAGTGCTTAGCTCTGCCTTTTGTCGTTGCAGAGTTTTAAATTCCTAAAGTTGTGGTATTCTTTTTGAATCACCCTGTATTATTCGGATACAGAAATCATACAGAACAGTAAATTAAAGCAAATGTTATAAATTAGAAGAGAATAAATGACGAATACTTGGAGCCTGAAATAAAACTTTGAAATCTTCATGTAATTATTACATCAAAGTTACCTGTCTTATGTAGGTAATTGATTCAGAATAGCAATCAAATTCTAGGTAACGATTTTTCATTTATTTTTTGAATTATTTATTTACTTTTTTGCGACATTGGTTTTGGGAGCACCGCCCATCATCATTGCCTTATACAGTTCATTCAACAGCCGTAAGGACTTTTAGTCTGTTGCAGTTATTTGGAGCATCATGTTGTCATAGCGTTACGACAATAACAGAAGTCCCGTGTGCCCCAGTTCTTTCAATTGGACGCTACTTCGGTGATCTGCGTGACCCCATTCTACCCCCATAATCCACTGGGGAAAGGGACCTACAGCTTAACGCGGAATCCGAAAGCCGTGTCGTTACTGAAGAACTTCACATCGCTCAGAGGTGAAGACTAGTTTAAAGGCACACGGAAAGATTCCGTGGTCCTGCTGGGATTCGACCTCCTGACGTTTACGTTTCCAGGCGCTCGTTTTACCGTTTCAGGCTGCAAATCAGGAACGGAATTGGCTTAACTGTTTTTATGCTGAAGGATTGTATTGGTTATTGCTAACACGTATTGAGGCAAATGTTTAAGCAGGAATCATGATTCCATTGTAGACTACGCAACAGATCATGCAATCGGACCGATGTGGCACCTTTTGTTTACATACGCGTTAGAGGTGCAAACACACTACTTACAGGTTACAGATGAAATAACTGTAAACTTCGACGGTCGTGTCCAGGTCATTTGGTGTTACGTATAAAAAAATGTTCAAATGTCTGTGAAATCTTATGGGACTCAACTGCTAAGGTCAGCAGTCCTGCAGCTTACACACTACTTAACCTAAATTATTCTAAGGACAAACACACACACCCATGCCCGAGGGAGGACTCGAACCTCCACAGGGACCAGCCGCACAGTCCATGGCTGCAGCGCCTTAGATGACTAGATGACTGCAGCGCCTCAGACCGCTCGGCTAATCCCGCGTGGCGGTGTTATGTATACTTTGGTTAACAAAAAAAAATGTAAATTGATATGCCGAAATACATATATCTTATTTATATGGTGCAGTGTTTAGAATGCTATCAGTAAGAAAATATCATGGTTTTCATAGATATTAGCACCGAAATATATGTAACACGAAACGGGTGAACACACCTGTCAAATTTTACCAGGGTTTTCTCTGTGGTTCTCTATATAACGTCTCTGCTCCTCTGAAATGTATGCAGACAAGATGTGTGGCACGGTTTCAGAGCATGTCTAGCGTGTAGTCCACAATGGAATCACGATCCCTCTCTTACCAAGTGTCCCACTGCCGCACCTAGGGAGCAAAGACTGTGCAGTACTGAACCGCTGGACTAGCGTTGTGGAGGACGGCAGTTAATACTCTCGTCTGGCCATCCAGTTCCACCGTTTACACAGTGCCCCTTAACTGCTATTTCTTTTTTTTTATGTGAGCGCCACACGACGGACCAACGGGCGCGCAACACATAGTAAGGTTTACTTCTCATTCTTTACTTCTCATCCTTCCTTAGTCAGAATCTGTGGTCAGTTTCTAATGACCTCTTCGTCGATGGGACGTCATCTTCTTACTTTTCAACACCAACATCTAAGTTGATATATGTGAATTGGATAGCCTCCTGCTTTCTATGGTTTTTAAGCAGTTGGTCTTAAACATTTGTCTGCACACAAGTTATGATTTTGCCGTATGACCACTAATTGTTGTCGTTTTGTAAGAGTATATTATATGACGGATGTTGTATGGTATACGATGATTGTTTTCCTTTATTAGCAGTGTGCCTCATTATAGTGTTTTTGAATGTATACTTACACCTCATGATAGTACGTTATTCTCTAACATTTAAATCTGTATCCGATGTTAAACAAATTTTTGTTTTAGAGATGACTGTCTTGCCATTGCCAGTCTTCATTTTATCCGTATTACCTTCAGAACTTCTAATAGTGGACTCCAGAAGATATTTTCGAAAGCTTCCTTTAACCATACAAGTGCTATAGGCCTAGGTTTGCCATTCTTCAACCTATCTTCTGAAATGCTTCATTGTCAGTATTGCCTTGTGTGTTCGTGTATTTCTCCGGAGCCAAAATGATCTTCCGCGTTGTCAGCTTCTACCTTTTTCCAATCTTCCATAAATAATTCCTGTCAGTATTTTGTAGCCATGACTATTTGAGCTGGTGGTTCAGTAATATTCACTCCTGATAGCATCTGTCTTCTCTACGCTTATTGAATTCTTCGTGATCCCTAGAAAAAACTGTCACTCATGTCGGCTTACCACTCAGTATCGTACAGCTTGATTACTGCTCCTGGTAGCGTCCGGCGACAGCTGATGAGCCCGGCCGCTTAGTCTGGAAAAGTCGCTGATCTTTTCTTTCCATCTTGACAGTTAAAATTTTGTGTTCAACATATGACGCGCCACACTGCCACGGAGTACTAAATCTACTCTGTTTTCGGAAGGCTTCGACGACTTTAAAGTATCTAACAAGGAACAGTTGGCAGTCTTACACGGGATACTAGGAGATGCTTTAAAGTAATTTCACGAGCTGCGACATCGTTGCGAAAAAAACAGTGACCCGAATATAGAATGAATTTCCTTTACTTCACGTCGATGGTCACAAATTTCTTTGCCATCTGACTACCGGTTTCGGTCTATAATGACCGTCTTCAGATCTGTTTTCTAAAAATATATCCTGATGTAACGTTGTGGCTAGCGACTGTCCAGAATAGAATGAAGATTAGTTGGACTAACGCTTGAGTTAGATTGGAATATGTGTCGTTATAACTACGTTCAGTCTACATGGACACTTATAACGCACTGATGGTAGCTGCTCTGTCAGTTGAAATCTAGATCAGTAGTTTAATAAAAACGGCAGACTGCATTACGACGATGCTGACTTCCTTTCTGTGCTTACAATCCGACTTGGCCGCATCCGAATTTCAGCTCTTTCCAAAACTTCTAGAACATCACCTTGATAGTGATGAAGTGGCACAAGCTGAGGTGAGGTTGTGGTTCCACCAACAAACATTCTACAGTGACGGTATCAACAAACTGGCCTCTCGTTGGAAGAAATGTGTTCGTAGCCAGAGTGACTGTTGAGAAATAAATATGTAGGCATGAAGAATAAAGATGTAGAATGTTAATAACGTTTGCTTTGTTTATAAAGCTTCAAAAGTTTTCACATAAAAAGTTTGGAGTAATTACTTTTCAGCACGCCCCTAGTGTTATATGTCTTCCTCCAACCAAGTGTCATTTCCAGTTCTGTAGCACTACATTCACACACATCCGTGAGACAAAGGAGACAAAGTGAAGGTGGCACCCCTCATCCAACAACCGTTCATAGTCACTTTTCCCTTTGTATTCTTTTATATAAGCAAAACGCATTAATTGAAATTTCGTGTCGTGTGTAAATATCGCAAGCCCAACGTAAGTTGATACTTAACGTCAAGATAAACTTTTTACGTCTTACGCTATGCGATGTTCTGACAAGCATTTCACTTAAAATATCCTAGACTAGATTTCGTATCGTTTTGAGTCGCATCTCGTTAGCTCTGAGAAATAAATAATCCGCGATATTACAAAATATTTTAGGTGATATTGGTTGTACTGGCAAGTGTATAAATACAGTTATTGTAATGTGGCGCCGGCCGAAGTGGCCGTGCGGTTAAAGGCGCTGCAGTCTGGAATCGCAAGACCGCTACGGTCGCAGGTTCGAATCCTGCCTCGGGCATGGATGTGTGTGATGTCCTTAGGTTAGTTAGGTTTAACTAGTTCTAAGTTCTAGGGGGCTAATGACCTCGGCAGTTGAGTCCCATAGTGCTCAGAGCCATTTGAACCATTTTTTTGTAATGTGGCATACTTTTTTCCTTATGAAAATAGGCAACATTTTCAAAAGCAGAATTTGGTTATGTGAAGCTTAAGGAACTATTATTAACAAATAACAATAAAGGAGAAATGTAGAACGGTGAGTATTTGAGCAACTAGTGCAAATTTGGGAATGTTTTCGTAGCACAGTTTTTTAACAGTTTTACCTACAAGTGGAACTTAATTAATTCCTCTATTAACAGCAATAATCAAAATAAAACTGATGCGTTACTGAGTCCGTAGAACATTTGAATAGAATTCCAGTATAGCCATGCTGGGAAGGCTCAGTTTCTTAAAGCATTGCTTCCAAACGATAAATTTATGGGCCCATTGCTCCCGGACGCACTACGGTTTCAATTCGTCAGAATCATTGAACTGAGAATGTATCGGTATAAGTGATAGCAGGTACTCGAATATATCAAAAAGATTTTCCTGTTTAAGAAGGAATGCTTTCGCAAACACATAGCTTTCAGGTGTGAAACATAATCACTGTGTGATGCTTGTATGAGAGAAAATTAACGACCTATGATTAAACCAAAATCTTAAACATGGCTGCGAATCAGCAGCTGTGTCCATGTGAAGAGGCTGAACAAATTGGCTGATTTTTTAACAACATTTTGTGGTTAAAACATAATTCAGAGACTTTGGTAATTAATGAGTGTGAAAAGTTGTTTAATGTGTGAGGGTTGTCGAAAGATAAGTAGACAATGTTGAAACACAATTATAAAAGTACTTTTCCCTAATTTGTGTGACCTTATGCCTAGTTACACTGTAGATTAGAATGCCTCGGCAAAGCACAAAAAGGGCTTCTGTCTCAATGGTTGCAGGTCAAACAGAGGACGTGGATTGACCTAGGAATCGTCGGTATTATAATTGTAAATTGTCGTATCTGTACTGGGAAAAATCCAGAGCTCCAAGCGCCAATAGAAGGCACTGAAGCTCAAATCATTACAGATACTGAAAGTTGGATGAAGTCGCAGACAGTTTTAGCCAAAATTCTTACGAAGGACCTAATGGTACTCAGAAGGAATAGATGAAATACAGTTGGTCATATTTTTGTTGCTGTTAAAAATATCTTATCTTGAAGTGAAACTGAAATGTATCAGTTAATACTTGTAGAGGTTATACCTGACAACTGGAATAAATTAATAATTGGCCCCTTTTACTGAATCCCTGACTCAGTTAGTGAAAGGCTCAAAGAAAATTTGAGTCTCTTTTCAAAAAAGCATCTTATTCATACCATTATAGTTGATAGCATAGCTATATTGGCGAAAATACATGCTTAAAGTCGGTGATATGTACAAATCACGGCCCAAATCGTAATAAATACTTTCTCAGAAATTTGTTTTCAGCAATTAGTTCAGGAGCCCACTCGGAGTCTAAATGGTTGCGAAAATGTTCTTCACATCTTAGTAAAAAATAGTCCTGAACGAATTGGGAGCTCCACGATGAATATGGGGCTAGTGATCACAAAGTAGTTGTAGCGAGACTGGATACCATAACATCCAAATACACCAAAAACAAACGCAAAATATATCTCTCTAAAATAAGCAGATAAAAATTCGCGTGGCGCCTTCCTAATATATAGTTTCCAATTATTCTAAGCTAATTATGTAAGCGTTCAGCAAATATGGTTTAGATTCGAGGAAATAGTGTCGACGACACTTGAGATATTCGTACCAAATAAATTAATAAGAGACGGAACCGATCCCACACGGGATCGACGGGTTAAAATACTGCTGCAAAGGTAGGTACATAAGCGTGTCAGATTTATAAGAACGCAAAATCCGCAAGGTTGGCGATGTTTTACGGAAGGTCGGAATTCAGAGCAGACTTCAATGCGAGATATTTTTAATAGTTTCCGCAACAAATTGTGAATTGCTGATTACATGTACCTGTAGATATAGAAAAGCTACTAATTCTCTCCAGAAACAATGATTTCCATTAAAATCGCCTTTTCGTGAACTTCAACCCTTTAATACACAGGGATAGACGTGCGTTGTGAAGACGAAAAATATATGACACCAGTACCGTGTAATTTAGCGTTTTCGAGTAGACCTTTTTGGAAATGATACTAAGTATGAACTTATTCTGGTCATGAAAAGTAGTTCCACTTTTTCTGTCGACTGTTTCCTTTAAAAACTGAGGCTTTAAGTAGTACCTAAGACGAAATGTGTCTCTTACTTTTTGAACTAGTTTGTAGAGGTCAACACGCCACTTCCGCGGTATGTGCAGTCAGCCCCTTGGATCAACAGTTAAGATGGCATACAGTAGCAACGTTTGTGAGAGATGAAGCCTAAGATGTGTGAGTATGTTGCCGGATTTTGACTAGAAAAACCGTGTAAGCATCTGGTTGCTCGTTAGACGTGACAATTTCATTAATAAACATTACAATGTTAGTTCGTAAGCTACAATCGAAGTACAAAATCGACCATTCTCAGGCCAGGTCAAGCTAAAATCTTCTCCTGCCGCCATAGCGCTATTTGAAAGAATCTCTCTCTCTCTCTCTCTCTCTCTCTCTCTCTCTCTCTCTCTCTCTCTGTCTCTCACTCGCATTTATTTTTCCTTGTATTTCAGTAATGATTGTGTCAGATTTACTCTTGTTGACAGAACAGAGGCTACCGGTACAATAGCCTTTTGTCAGTTAAATAGTTCAAACATCCTTTGCCACTCACTTCAAAACTATCACATTAATTAATTAATTCTGCATGCTGCATCTGTAATTGATGCATTCATTCAGTTGTTTATTTGAGTTTGTTTACAACTCTTAACTGGCTGACTGCAAAACAGTAACTGAAAATTGATTGAGCAGAACACACAATAGCACAACGAAAAAATAGCAGTTATACCGTCATTAGTTCAACATAAGTTAACCTAAAAATCTTTTACAAGATCCTAGCGAGGTTGAACAGCCATGGTTCGACAATGTGTTCTGAAAACAGTGCGAAAAGCTCTTTGTTAGTGACTGTTTGCAAAGCACCGGATAAATGCACTTTACAAAAATACGTACATCATCTCTTCGAGACGGTTTTCTTTTCCGAGTCATCAGTCTTCTGACTGGTTTGATGGGCCCGCCAAGAATTCCTCCTCGTGCCAATCTCTTCATGACAGAGTAACACTTGGAACATACGTCCTCAGTCATTTTCCGGATTATTCCAGTTTCTGTCTTCCTCGACAGTTTTCGCGCTACAGCTCCCTCCAGTACCACGATAGTTATTCCCTGATGTCTTAACAGATGCCCTATCAACCTATGCCTCCAACTTGTCAGTGTTTTTTACATACTGCTTTTTTCACTGATTCTGAGGAGAATGTCCTCACTGCATACCTTATCAGTCCACCGAATTTTCCACATTCGTCTGTAGATAGCATCTCAAATGCTTCGATTATCTTCTGTTCTGGTTTTCGGACAATCCATGTCTCACTGCAATACAATTCTGTGCTCCTGACGTACATTTTCAGAAATTTCTTCCTCAGATTTAGACCAATGTTTGGTACTAGCAGACTTCTCTTGACCATTTGGCCAGGGATGCCCTTTTTTCCAGTGCAAGGCCTTCTTGCTCCGCCCGTCATGGCTTATTTTGCTGCCTAGGTAGCAGAAATCCTTAATTTCATCTACTTCTTGATCAACTGTCCTGATGTTAAGATTCTCGCTGTTTTCATTTCTACAACCTCTCATTACTTTCGTCTTCCTTGAATTTACTCTCAATCCATATTCTCTACTTATTAGACAGTCCATTAGATTCAGTAGATCATATAATTCTTCTTCACTTTCACTCCTGAATAGAAATGTCAACAGCGAATCGTTCTATTGATATCCTATCACCGTGAATTTTAATTCCGCTCCTGAGCCTTTCTTTTATTTCCGTCATTGCTTCTTCGATGTACATATTGAACAGTAGGAGCGAAAGACTACATTTCTGTCTTACACTGTTTTTAGTACGAACACTTCGTTCTTGGTCGTTCAGTTTTTTTATTCCCCCTTGGCTCTTGTACATGTTGTATATTACCCGTCTCTCCCTATAGCTTACCCCTATTTCTCTCAGAATTTCGAACATCTTGCACCATATTACATTGTCGAACGCTTCTAGGTCAACAGATCCTATGTACGTGCCTTGATTTTTCTTTAGTCTTGCTTCCATTATTAACCACAACGTCAGAACTGCCGCTCTGCTGCCTTTACCTTTCCTAAAGCCAAAGTGATCGTCCTCTAACACATCCTCAATTTTCTTTTCCGTTCTCTTGTATATTATTCTTGTCAGCAACTTGGATGCATGAGCTATTAAACTGATTGTGCGATAATTCTCGCCCTTGTCAGCTCTATCAATCTTTGGAACTGTGTTGTTGATATTTTTCCGAAAGTCAGATGATATATGTCAATATTCATGAATTCTACACATCAACCTGAATAGTCGTTATGTTGCCACTTCCCCCAATGGTTTTAGGAACTCTGATAGAACGTTATCTATCCCTTCTGCGTTATTTGAGCCTAAGTCTTCCAAAGTTCCCTTAAATTCTGATTCTAACGCTGGATGCTTTACCTCTTCTACATCGACTCCTGCTTCATCTTCTATCACTTCATCAGACGTCTTTTCCATCATAGAAGCCTTCAATGTACTCTTTCCGCCTATCTTCTCTCTTCTCTGCATTTAACGGTGGAATTCCCATTGCACTCTTAATGCTACCACCCTCGCTTTTAATTTTACCGAAGGTTGTTTTGATTTTTCTATAGGCTGAGTCAGTCCTTCCGCAATTCATTTCTTTTTCGAGTTCTTCACATTTTTCATGCAGCCATTTCGCCTTAGCCTCTCTGAACTTACTGGCTGTAAGATCCATGCAAAGAACAGGAGATGCTATCTGTGATAAGAAATGTTGCACGGGATACAGCAAAAGCATCAGATACAGGGATAAGGTTGCATTATTGCAATCCTTGACAACGTAATGGTGGTCATGTTCATACACTAAATCAGTGACGAAAGAAAAATGGTTCAAATGGCTCTGAGCACTATGGGACTTCTCAGGTCATCAGTTCCCTAGAACTTACAACTACTTAAACCTAACTAACCTAAGGACATCACACACATCCATGTCTGAGGCAGGATTCGAACCTGCGACCGTAGCGGTCGCGCGGTTCCAGACTGTAGCGTCTAGAACCGCTCGGCCACCCCGGCCGGCAGTGACGAAAGAAGTTTATGTTGTGAGTAGGAAAAATTCCTTTCGACCAGTTACAACTGTGGGTTCTTTGATTGCTTTAGGGGAAGGCTCATCACAGTAGAACACGCGAAATTTTTGTTCGCTTTATTACATAAACGTACATTAATTTAAAAGATTAACTTAACTTTGACCCACTTCTTTTCCGCAGGAGTGCTGGAGTAATTAATAACCCGTTCTCTTGCAGTGCAAAATGCAACATTTAGCAAGGTCATAAACCTAAACGGTCACTGAAACTTCGTGGCAGATTAGAACTGTGTGCCGGACCGAGACTCGAACTCGGGACGTTTGCCTTTCGCGGTTAAGTGCTCTACCAATCTGCCAGGAAGTTTCATATCAGCGCACACTCCGCTGAAGAGTGAAAATCTCATTCTGGAAACATCCCCCAGGCTGTGGCTAAGCCATGTCTCCGCTATATCCTTTCTTTCAGGAGTGCTAGTTCTGCAAGGTTCGCAGGAGAGCTTCTGTAAAGTTTGGAAGGTAGGAGACAAGATACTGGCAGAAGTAAAGCTGTGAGTACCGGGCGTAAGTCGTGCTTCGGTAGCTCAGATGGTAGAGCACTTGCCCGCGAAAGGCTAAGGTCCCGAGTTCGAGTCTCGGTCGGGCACACAGTTTTAATCTGCCAGGAAGTTTCATATCAGCGCACACTCCGCTGCAGAGTGAAAATCTGATTCTGTTAAACGGTCACTGTCCTACCCGGCGATGTTGGCTGCTGTAACTGTGGTCGCGAACCGGGGAGAGCTCGTGCTAGCTCGACACTATGTTGACCTCAGCGTGAGGGCGTTGCTGTGCTGAGAGGGGAGGTGAGGTCTTCAGGAGTGCCACCCATACGTCGTTGTGGACTGCAGCGAGTCCTTGTTAACGTCTGTGGTAGCGATTCACGTTGCCGAATTAGGTGTGGTAATGCAATATTTGTATGTTACTGCAGTTTAAATGAGAGGAGGCACGTGATTTCCATATTGTACAATTAACTCCAAAGCAAGTTCACAGAATAATACACAGCCCTATTAACAACTTACAGACACGTAGCAAGTAAACCAGATACACCCACAACAAATGAACCAAAGTTTATGCACGATACAAAGAACTTAATAAACTAAATTAATTGTGAGAGATATTGATTTGACTGAATTACTCTTCGGACTGAATGACGGATTTCGGATTCTGTACCACTGGTCGTAACTACAAACGTCGTAATACACTGAACTAGTGCTTTCGCTTGTGGCAAAAATAGCGTCTTGAATCAATGGAAGTCTGACCATTTAATAAGATACCTAGCTCACGCCTAACGAAATCACCTTGTGAATAGGCCCTGCCTCCAGATAATCCCAGTAACACGAAACGTCTCACCAAAACTGCCAGAATGCGAAGCCGCATTCATCATCATGATAACTGAAGAAAACTTCACAAGCCAAGACTGCTAAAGAAGCATATTATTGGACGTCCGGTTTCGACAGAGCTGTGCTGTCATCATCGGATCTTATGCTTTAAAATATAACAACATACTGCCCATACAATACTCAAGCCGTCTCATGTTGCATATGCGCTTCCCAGCATCATGAAGATCACTTCTTAGCAATATTGGCTTGTGAAGTTTTTTCAGTTACCGTACTCTGCGGATACCACCCATATCGACAATATCAGGCATATATAAGCATTGAACATCACTCATCAATGAACCACAGCGTGCCGAGAACATGAAACGAGTACACGCCTTCAGGAATCAGGGAAGAGAGTAGTTTGAAATGCTCCGATACCGAACGCTCGTGAACCAGCTAAACGCTCATTTGCTGCAGCATCTGGAAACGTGTGACCATGCTTTCTTCAAAGACAGTGACTGTTTTGTAGTCGATACTGGTAAAGATTAAATTTCGCTTAGGTTCTGGAATGGCTAGTTCCCCAAGTGAAGTCATGATATACGAGGCCTGTTCAGAAAGTAAGCTCCGATTGATTGCCAAATTGAAACCACAGTGAACATCAGAAATGTTTTACTTGTAACAATTAGCTACACCTTTCAGCTACTTCTCTACGTAGTCGCCGTTCTGACCTAGACTTTTGTCATAGCGTTGTACCAACTTTTCAATAGCCTCATCATAGAAGGCAGCCGCCAGTGCTTTCCACCAATTCTCCACGCTGGCCTACACCTCGTTGTCTGTGTCAAAATGTTGTCTTCAAAGACAGCGGTTCATGTGACCAGAGATGAAACTCAGGGGGAGACAATTGCGGACTGTATTGTGGGTAATCTCACACTTCCATTTGAAAACGATGCAGGAGCATCTTCATTCCCCCTGCAGAATGCGGCTGAGAATTGTCTTGAAGAAGAAACAGCACGACAGTTATGTAATGTTAGCTGCATAGCTTCAGGCGAAATTTCTCACCAGGCCCTCGTACTTGGCGGCAGACACTATTTTCTAGACATCTTTACGCACTCACTGCGAGCTCAGAAATGAGAAGAGCGACGTGATGCTAACTGGGGTTATACTAGAGACACTACCCAACACATCTGTGCAAAGCTTTATCGGATTTTCATAGTCGTTTCCATTTCGCGACCGATCGGAGCTTACTTTCTGAACGCCCCTCGTAATTGTAAATTGAAAATGGCCGTTCAACACGCAACTTTCAACCATTTTTCCGCAAGCATCCTTCGCGCATGGGAATTGCGTTTTATTTCACACAGGTATTCTTGCCTCTGGAACGGAGCTGCAGGGATTTTTTGAGCACGCCGCCGGGAGACTTGGTTCGCGTGACCACAGGTCAGCCAACCAACACGAGAACGCAGAGGGGTCGCTACAAAGCGAAGACTGCTGCTCGGCTAATCTGTTATAAGAGGATAAGAACAGAACCACTGCGATTCCGCCCTGCGGGAACCTCCCCCACCCCCTCCCCCCCCCCCTTCCCCATCCCCCGACGGCGGAGAAATCGAATGGCCGCTGTATTAGCGAGGAACGCATCCACCGCCACCGCTACCGTGGGCGCCAAAAGAAAGAAAATGGGAGAAAACCCGCAGATTTATCTGGTGCATAATTAAATGCGTTAGTCTGGAAGCGTAAAAGCGGCACTGCTAGTTGCTCTGCAGTTAAATTCGGGGGAGCATTCCGCCTCGCTTGCGATTGTGGTGAACGGTGGCTTGCGCCCGAGATATCCTCGGAGGAACAGCGAAAATGGGCGTGGGGGCAGAATGGCGTGCACCGCAACCATATAGGCGGGTGGTACTCACGGAGCTGTTGGACAAGTGGCAAATGAAGTAATAAACTGTTTTTCATAAATGTGTACATTATCTGATCAAATACATCCGGTCGACAATACGCAAGTGCAGCTGATCTTTAGATGTCACGAAAGGTGGAACTATTACTTGATGTAGAAATACTTCCATAGTGGAGGCAGGCGACCATTCAGATTTGCCAAAACTTGAAATACAGAACGATTATGATCGCACAATTCTCTATTAAGCGTTATGCATTTCAAAATTTCATCATCAGACTGAAGCTGTGGAATCAAGTGTACAGGAAATTAATGAAGGAAAATACGCAAAAGTGTGCATCTAAGTATTGCAATATACAGAAATTCCAAATAGTGTCGTTGTTTATTCCTTTTTGTCACCTTCCCCTTTGCAGCCACTTTCCGGAGATGTAAATGAGGACTAACCCGGAATCTTTTGCCAATGGAGAGATCATCATGATATTATTTCAGTTACAAGCACCATGTCCTGCGGAGACATCTTATGTCTATTCAGTGCAGTGCTTGTCATTGCCTTTTGCAACCTTATACCATTGATCACTGGAACGTCCCCTTAGAAAAATTAATGAATTACTGTGCTGGTAAACCCCTTACGTTATTTGATTTTCAAACAACTGAGCAGAACTGAACGTACTCAGACATTTCTCTCTTTACTTATTCTGATCAACACTAAACTGACAAACAATATTTTTAGCGCAACGCAATCTGACTATCAAAAATCCCTACAAAATAACGGCCCTGAGTAACAATATCCTATACCTTTCACGAATCACTTACCTCACAAAAATCTTCGTTACTCGAATTACTGCAAGACAGCGAGCGCCAATACTGCCAGCTAAATAAAAGATTCTAACTACTGAAGGCACTAACTACTGATAGGCATAGTTAGCAAATGAAAGATTTTGATAGAGAACAAACAATGTATTTACCTTAATAGTGTTCAAAAGTCATAATATTTATATCAGTTCATGACATCCAGTCTTACAAATTTACTGTCTCTGATGGACACATGTCCAGATCATCCGCTCTCAAAACTCCGCCATCTCTCTCCCCACATCCACCACTGCTGGCGGCTCACCTCCAACTGCGTAACGCTATGCGCTGATCACTTCCAACTGCCCAACACTACAATAGCGACTATTCCAACAATGCCAACCAGCCACAGACTGCACACAGCACAGCCAGTGATTTCCATATAGAGCGCTACGTGGCGTTACCAGCATAAAAACCCAAACAGCCTACTTACACCATTAAGGGCAGTTTCCCACCCCCAGGGCAAGAGAGTGCCCTAAACCTCTGTCCACTCCTCTGGCCTTTTTAACAAGGCCGTTAACAGGAAGTGTTCGGTCGCCGTTGCTGCTGAATTTCATTCAAAATTTAAGCAGTGATGGGGTTCGAAGCCGGGACAGAGAACGTTTTGATTAGTAATCTAAGACGCTACCTCCATTTTTTGTTTTTGTTAAAGACGCTATCCGCTTTTCTGTTTTTATTTGTTTATTTGTTTATGTTTTATATTTTTTAATCATGCCTCCACAGCCCCTACAGCTGACCTTCCCTCGCCGGAATATGCCTTCATCCGCCAGCTATCTACACGTTCTAACAACCCTACCGCAACAAAGGTCAAAAATTAATTATGATTGTAGTGTTGCTCAGGCTGCTAAATATTGCATTTTCTGGCAACAACAAAGTTACATTATTTGGCAGGTGTCATTAGAGCACAGTTAATAAAGTCATTTCTTGAAATAATGGGTAAACTAGGCACTCATCTCTCCGTGTTTCCCACGCTGGTCTCGTTGTGAATTCATGGCCCAATCGTCGAAAATCTAGGTAGTGATGATTCCAAGCTCGGATGCAAAGAGGCTAATATCATTGCAATTTATACATATCGATGTATAAATGTACCTCTACATTAATGAAATCAAATCTGAATGTTGTCACAGAAATATGTTAACTATTTTACAGAAATTGCTGGTATCGAGAGGTTGAGGTGAGGTGCCGTAATGGTTACGTAATTCAAGTACCATTACAACGTGTATTGTGAATTTCTTGAATTCTTCGTCTGAAAATGAACTAAAGCTTTTCTTTCCTCTGAAGCGTAAATTGTGACCAAGCTCGGCTCTATGACGGATTCAACGTTCATCTTCTGAGAGGTGTGTTGCCCGCTTCATTGGTTGCCTGATTTCTGTTTCTCTTCACTGTGATGCACCGCTCGCCAAGTACTCCGCAGTGACCGCTTATTTTGGCAGGAAATGGCAAAAGAATGGGATTCATATAAAACAACCTCCTTGAAAGTAACTGAGTTCTTATTTAATTATTCAGGCTTCCCCGGCGAGGTGCTGTCATGTTGATTAATCGGGTTCCTGCCGGTTATTCGCGTCTTTCCTGCACGATATTCCAACTGCGTTACTCGCAGTCTTCTTCAGGTGCTGTCCGACACTCATTCCAGTGTTTATATATATATATATATATATATATATATATATATAGATAGTGGGTACTGCGATGTTTGCGTACGTCTAGTTACGGTTAACCATTAATACGTGCTCATCTGGAGATAGATTGGCCGGCCGGAGTGGCCGAGCGGTTCTAGGCGCTTCAGTCTGGAACCGCGCGACCGCTGCGGTGGCAGGTTCGAATCCCGCCTCGGGCATGGCTGTGTGTGATGTCCTTAGGTTAGTTAGGTTTAATTAGGTCTAAGTCTTGGGGACTGATGACCTCAGATGTTAAGTCCCATAGTGCTCAGAGCCATTTGCACCATTTTTGAGATAGATTGGGTCGAAGTTGAACGAAGGGCAGCGGTTTGAATGGCAGAGGAAAAAAAAGTGCCAAGGCAAGAGCCAAGGGAAAAAAAAAACTCTGCGATAGTTAGATCGGGTGGTAAGAGCAGTAGCGGATGTCTCGCGGCCTGCGATAGGTCGTGCAAGGATAGGCTTTGTTAGTAGTGGGTATCATGCATGTCGATACCTTTGACGTTGTGGGGTTGTGTCGCTCGGAGGCTGGCGCTGGGTGCCGGTGTAGAGCTCTCGTTCAGCGTCGGCAACCTGCAACAGTTAGGTTTATTATCGTTCTTGTGTCCGATAGGTCATATATCGGATGCACAGTGTAAGGTAATGTTGGCGGTTTGTTTGTGCGTCAGTGGGCGAGCTCGTCGGTGTCCCTGCTGTGACCTGTTGGTCGGCTCTAACAGCAGCTGGTAATTACCAATCAGTGTTGGTGATATGCAGGGGCTTGCCGACGTTTGTCGCTTGTTAGTGTATATTAGTTTACCGTAGGTGGCTATGCCCTGGCTAGATTCCAGTGTGGAACGAGTCCGATATTTATGCCTACGTTGTGCTAAGAGTTCCCCCGCGCCGCATCTGGCGCTCTGTCCGTGGTGTGCGCCGACCAATAGCAACGGCTGTAAAGTTTTCTTCTAGCCGTGGCTGTTCCGAAGGCTGTGAGCGTACTTTTTGGCTATTATCCGTTGTCAATATAGCTGAATTAAGCTCTGAATAGGGTCCAAGTTGTGCTAGACATCTTATCAGTCGATTGTCGTCATTTTAGTCATTCTGTGAATTGAGACGGTTTGTTACCGTGGTGTGCCGTGTCAGGTGTTCCGTCCGAAGTTCTTGCAGCCAGGAGCGGCTACAATGTCATTTGCGGGCCGATTCTGTTCAAATTGTCACTCGAGACTCTGAAGAACGCCCTCAGATATTGTGCCTGTGGTCTGACGTATCATTTCACGTACGTCCTTTGTTACATGTACTGGGCTCGTATCCCTAATTCCATCTTTATACTTGTGTCCCTTAAGGGTCTGGATGTGGCCTACGTTGCGTCTTCAGAAGATCGAGTGCTGGGTTCCAAGCCGAGCTCAGCTGGAAACTGGTGTCCAGGTTAATGAGATTCTCTATGACCTTAATCTGAATAGATTCTTTGATGACGCTGTCCTATTATCTCGATGTTTGTGTTAAAATCTTGGCATCATTGTACTTCATGGAATGATTGAGTTCTAATCAGTGCTCGTCAATCGCTGACTTGGTCGCCTGTGTCAGCCTGGTGTGCCTTTGGTGCTCTTTGCACCTGATGTCAACGGTCCTGGTCGTTTGGTCGATGTATGCCATACCACATTCACAAGGTACGTGGTAAACGCCAGGTTTCTGTAGAAGCAGGTCATGCTTCACACTCCCTAGCAGAGGCTTAATCTTGGTGGGTGGATGGAACACGCTTTTAGTATTATGTTTGAGGAGAATGCTGCTGATTTTGGCAGATATCGACCCAATATATGGCAAACGTGCAACCTTTTGCGTTTCTTCCAGTATCTCTTCAGGAATCTCTGGTGGCGAAACAGGGCGCAGCGCCTTTTGAATATCTCGAGTAGAGCATCCATTTTTGAAGAACTCAGATTGTAGATTGTGCAGGAAAGACGCTAATAAACGGCAGAAACCCTATTAATCAACTTGACAACTGAGTTCTTCTTAAGAAGAGTAATAAAAATAAAATTTTATTGTTTCTCGGCAGAAATCTCCTCTTATATTTGTGAATATACTCTTCTGAGTATAAGCTTAATAAGTGTCTGCTAACGTAGGTCATTGTAACTTATTTTTGACGACCTTAGTCCAAAATATGAGCAAGAAAGTTCTGAAAACCGTGTTTGTATTTGTGGAATTTTTTTAAAAATTAAAGTCTTCTGCTCCTACGTAACTTACGAGGGGGTGCAGAAAAATAACCGGACCTTTTTTTTGCTCCCACTCTTGAGACTGGTATTGGCAGTATCAGAGAGGTCTGACCTTGAGTGACATAATACCATACGCGTCAGTCGCCTGGAAGTATGTAGTTTGAGGGAAGCACGGAAAGTTATAATGGTTCTTTATTTACGTGACCATTACGGCACTCCAACCCCAGTTCTCGATACCAGTAATATCGTACTACTTTTCTGCGAAGTAACAGACATATTTTTGTGACAATATTCACATTTGGTTTTATTAATATATAGGTACTCCGATGTATCGATATATTACAGTGATATGGTTCTTGTGTGGCCGGCCGGTGTGGCCGAGCGGTTCTAGGCGCTTCAGTCTGGAACCGCGCGACCGCTACGGTCGCAGGTTCGAATCCTGCCTCGGGCATGGATGTGTGTGATGTCCTTAGGTTAGTTAGGTTTAAGTAGTTCTAAGTTCTAGGGGACTGATGACCTCAGATGTTAAGTCCCATAGTGCTCAGAGCCATTTGAACCATTTTGGTTCTTGTGTGTTTTCATTTATGTGAGACTGTCATAATCTTTGACTTACTTGTAACCGTTTTGGAGCGAATGCGCACAGAGCAGTCTTTGTTTCACTTTGTAGAAGTTAAGTTGTTATTTCGCTTTGTAAAATAACAGTCAAGTCTTGTGTTTGGTTAAAGTGGAAATTAAATATATCAAAATTGATACAAAACTGTTTTCTTGATGTTGCGACAATTAAGAATAAGTATATGTGAATTTACAAGAAGTTTAATAAAAATGTGGATCGTGAACACCAAGTCAAAAATTATTTCTACCATACCATTGCTCTGATCTGGGATTGTTTGATCATTAAGAATTTCCTGAAAAACGCATTTGTTAGGTCTTCAAATATTGCTAAAATACAGATCTGGACTTTCTAGCAGTCAAAGTGTAAGTAGGCTGTTTAGGTTTTTTCATTGGTAACGCCACCTCTGTATGAAAATCACTGGCTGTGCTGTGGGCAGTCTGTGTCTGCTTTGCATTGTTGTAATACTCGCCATTGTAGTGTTGGGCAGCGGCAGCTGGATGTGAACAGCGCGTAGCGTTGCGCAGTTGGAGGTGAGCCGCCAGCAGTGGTGAATGTGGGGAGAGAGATGGCGGAGATTTGTAATTTGTCATGAACTGATATATATATTAAGACTTGTGATGATATTAAGGTAAATACATTGTTTGTTCTCTATTAATATCTTTCATTTGCTAACTATCCCTATCAGTAGTTAGTGCCTTCCATAGTTTGAATCTTTTATTTAGCTGGCAGTAGTGGCGCTCGCTGTATTGCAGTAGCTTGAGCAGCGAAGATTTTTGTGAGGTAAGTGATTTGTGAGAGGTATAGTTTAATGTTAGTCAGGGCCATTCTTTTGCAGGGATCTTTGATAGTCAGATTGCGTTGCGCTAAAAATATTGTGTGTCAGTTTAAGCACAGTCACGCATAAATAGTAAAAAAGGGGACGTTTCAAATGTCGACCCTTAGCCTAGGATACCTCACTGGAATCTTCTGATTTTTTTCTTGTAGTTTGTGCAATTAGTGTAGATTTTGTTTATTGCTAGCGCGTAATTATAGAGAGAATTTCCTTTGTAGTTGCAGTCTTTCATTGTGGTACAGTAAAACAGTTGTAGCATGCATGCAGTTTTACACCAAGTATTTCTCAGCAGCGCGTGCAATTAACTAGATATTTTTTCAGTGTTATGTTAATGTGTTCTCTTATTTTTGCTCTTCAAATTGTGCTTTTCTGTGTTGTCGTGTGAAATATTGTGACAATAATGGCGTGTGAAAAACGTAATACTAGGCTCCAAAGTAAACTGAGAAATGACAGTGAAGATGAAAGCAGTGTGTTAGCGCCGCAGAGTAATGAATTAACAGACATTCAAAGTAGTAATTTGGTAACTGTGCATAGGGAAATGGAGCGGGCGGCAAACAATGGCGTGGACAGTGAAACAATTAGTGAAGAGGGACGCATTATCGAACGATCGGTCGGCAACAGCTCGCCTCAGGAATCCGAAATGACAGGAAACAATCTCGCAAATACTGTAGATTCAGGTTTTGGTTCCTCACCGTTTTCTCAAATAAGTCAAGACACATTTTCTGCTTGTCAAAATGTGAATGTTGCCGGTGCAAATTCACTGCCGAAAAGCACTGAGGAACATGTTCCAGACACCAGTGCATTGTTATTACAATTAATACAGCAAATGGGACAAACACAGCAAAAGCTTCAAAAGTTAGACACAATGGAACAAAATCTTCAAAAGTTAGACACAATGGAACAAAATCTTCGAAAGTTAGACACAGTGGAACAAAATCTCAAAAAGTTAGACACAGTGGAACAAAATCTTAAAAAGTTAGACTCATTGGAACAAACTCTTGAACAAACACGTGAAGACTTAACTACTGAGTTACATAACATTGAATCGAAATGTCAAAAAGTCTGTAATGACGTAAAAACACAAATTTGTGAGCATTTTCAACCTATTTTTTCGCGGCATGAAAATGCATTACAGAATCACGAAGCAGCCATAAAAGAACTGCAAATTATTGTTCATGAAAATCATGAGACCTTGCAAGCTAAATTTGACTCAGTTGCATCTACCGATTCGGTTACGCAACTTGCAAAAACTCAGGATAACTTAAAGGACACAGTAGATTCGATTTCAACACAAATGGACACTCTGAAACTTGGTTCAGAAAAACACACTGAGGAAATGTGTTCATTATCAGAGAAAGTAGTTCAACTTTCGGATCAGCTAAATAATTTATCTACGAAGGTAGATGATAATCTGAATGACGCAAAACCGGTAGTCTTTAATGACACAGAACAGAGCGAACAAATTAGGAAACTGAAACAAAATCTGAATCAAATTGATACGCAACACCAAAGAGAAATCCGGGAAGTACAAGATCAGCTGACACAGGTAATACAAGAATTACGTATTTCAGAAGACACTCGCGCTCCAACACGGGAAGAGGAACTTAGAAATACGCAAAAGCCACAAAATAATAACACAGGGCATTTCGGTAATTATGAAAGAAATTGGCAAGGTACACCGAATTTTGAGATGGAACCGCCGACACGACGTAACTATGACCGAGATGCTACTCGCAGACACGATGATTTTGACTATAAGCTGTTCATTACTACACGTAAATTCAAAACGTTTAAGAATTCTGCCAACGACATTCATCCACAAGCGTGGCTCCATCAATTCTCTCATTGTTTCCCTCCCAACTGGTCATTGGAGCACAGGTTAGAATTTATGTGTGGCTACTTAGAGAATGAACCAGGTGTAAGAATGCGATCGGTCATTCACGATTGTCACAGTGAAGGAGATTTTTATCATGCCTTCCTCTCAGCGTATTGGTCTCAAGCTACACAAGACCGTGTAAAACATAGCATCATGATGATGAAACACTTTGAACAATCTGAATTTTCCAGTCTTGTCAAATATTTTGAAGACATGTTGCATAAGAATCAATATCTATCAAACCCATACAGCCCCTCAGAACTCATCCGCATTTGCTTAATCAAACTGCCCGAACATTTGAGACATATTATTTTAGCAGGACGTTGCAAAGACGACATTGAAGCTTTTCAGGGACTGTTACAAGAACTGGAAATTGACACAGACCGTCGCGGGATGCGAAAACAGGAAAACAATCACTACAGGTCACATCCGTCACAATTCCGGTTCGACAGAAACAATAACTGGACACGAAAAGGCTATTCTTACAACGCAAATCGTGACCAAAACAGACACCACCCATATGACAACCGCTGGCAGAGTAATAATAGTTACAGAGAAAGATCGCATTTCCGTAGTAATGACTGTCACAGAGACAATCAGAGAAACAGACAATATGGGAACCAAAACAATTATTATCAATGGAGGCAGAATAACTTCAGACGCGACAGTTTGGCGCACAGTTACGATTCAGGGAGAAATTCTCCACCATGTGACCGACAAGAAAGAAACTATGGAATCTACCGACATGACGACAGACGATATGATCGTAACGACAGACCTGAATTGCATCAGAACTGGCGAGCTTCAAACAGGGCAGGGCCCTCTCGTCAAGGTGAATTTTTAGAAGTTCGGTCTCCTAATCCGAATAACGACGCGCGCCAACAAAGAAACAGACAATGACCCGCACAGCAGGCAGCCGCGTGCGCCCGCTCGCTCCGAGAAAAATAACATAAGATGCTAGCCTTGAGAAAAATTTTAGCATTCTTTACCGATGTATACAACATGATAATTGCTTTGAAGTTGAAACTCTGTGCACTAGGAAGAGTAAAAGATTGTACCACATTTCACATGTAAAACCGTTTATTGAAAGATAATCTGCTTTTTAACTTTGTCTTTGCCATATAACTTTTCACTTTACATTGCGAGTAAGCGTTGTCAGACTTCGAATCTGTTAACATACAACAATGTTTGAAGTTAAATATCCAGCCAAGAACCAAGAGAAATTATTTAAACAGAAATTACGAATGCATTGTTATTGTGGACAGACGACACAGTGTTATTGTGTGTGTGCATTCTTGCTTGTTTGTTGCACGATTACGTAACGACTATAAGCCTCACATACTTAGAACATTTACCAGTACTGCTAATGAGATTTTAATGCAACATTTTGGTTTACTTGAAAATACATTCGGGATTTAAAGTACTTTCTGTGAGATACCAGATGAGACAATAGTTAGTTTATGTGACAGCTACACGATTTTATCACGACGCTACTAATGAGTGACAATTTACAATGTTGATTTTGCGGTGTTTCTGTTTTATATCTGCACAGTTTTTATGTATTATTCTGGAAAGTAAAATATGTTTTAGTAGTAACTTTTATGGTATAGCTACAAGGAGACAGCCTTTTCTGTAGCACAACAATACGTTACAGCACAGGACTTTCTTCATCACAGCAATAAGCGTAATAAGTATGATATCCATACGCAAAGCATTTCACTTTGTTTATCATGAGGTCAGTACATTGACTTCTGCAGAACTTAGCTTTCGGAGGACGATAACTACGACACTTCCACAGAGATTATGTTGCAACAAGACGCACATTTAGCGCTACAGGACACGTATTTGAGTGATCAATTTTGTACTAAAAACATTTATTTTCAAAGATATTTGAAACACAATGATACAAAGTTTTTCCGTGATACATTTCATTCCATTGCAATAATCTGTAGCACCTGAGGGTATAATTACATTAATCCTCAGGGGGGTACATGCTTACTTTGTGTACCATGTGTGTGGCAACCACAAGGAACCCTAGCTAATATGGTATGTGCTTATACAACTTTACACATCGGTACCATATTTCTCTAACACACAATTTACACAGCTATCTGATCATTTAACTGAGAGAGACAAACATTTATTTTTACTACATCAGTGACACATGTTTACGTAATTACACCGTTGGATAACTTCACACTTACGAAATTGTATTTTGTCTGTACTGTGTGAACTCTTCATATTTTTTTGGAACCATTGTGATACTATGAGAGCTTTGAATGATGTATTTGGTAAAGGGATTATGATTTTTAAAGTACGTTTGAGGCAGATGACACTTTTGACATGAGCAGAGAATTTTTTTAATTATTGGAGGAAGCTACGACGATTTTGAGATTTGACCGAGGTGTTATGATGTTATTTTTACGACGACGATGTGTATTATGCTGCTGAGGTATGTTTACGATTAATAGGCTGAGGCTATATGAGTTATTTGATTATGCTTCATATTTATAATGACGAAATATTGACGAGTGTCGATGGATACGTATATGTGTAATAAGGTAAGGAGTAATGAATAGTGGGTAGGGACTCTTGACTTGTGAAAAAGGATGTTGGAAACCAAGAATCGTACTTTACGAGTTATGACATGTGTGAATCATGTGTGAATGTATCACAATGCCACTGAACATTTTTTGGACACTGTTATATTCATAGGATTTTGTTTCTACAGATTTGCAACGCTAATTCTTGACCTGTGAAATATTTTTATGTGAGGCTGTCACTGTAGCGGTAAATATTTCCGTAAGAAAGTTAAGTGATCACCTGCACGTAATGCGTCGCGGGCACCCAGCTGTGTCAGACGCCTGGAGAAAAAGCCATTGTTGCGAGCCCTTTTCAGCGGCACAGGTAGAAAAAAAAAAGGGGACGTGGGACGTGTCAAACACCTGGAGAACAAGCCATTAGGGTGTGCCTTTCATCGCTAATGCGACACCCTCGTTACTTGAAAACATATGATTACTCGCACTTTGTGCTAATTACTGAAATGCTTATGAATTGATGGGAAATATTCGTACATCTGCACACCTGATTACGACAAGCGTCTTTCTACGAGAGTTGAGAGAATTTCTACTAACTTATGAAATGTCACATGACTATTGAATGATATTTTTATGCTTTGGTTTGCATAACTGCTTATTTCATTTGATACCTGTTTTTCAGCTGTGTTGCAGCATTGCTTTTATAAAATGAAATGCATTTGCTAATGTGAACACTTTCTGTCAACAGATCTATTAAATAATTATTTTATGATCCACATTCTTTAAAAAAAAGGAGCACTTGGAAACGAAAGAACAATAAGAAGGAACTAATAACAGTAACACATAATTTTCTTTTCAAGTACTTGGTAATTTCTTTTGTAGAATAAATTGTGATGCATCACTCTAATGTTAAGATGTGACATAGGTATTAGACATGGCCATTTTAGTGTAATATTTTTTCTGCTTGCGCTATGTCATGTTTAGGTATAAGTTGCTGCTGTTTGCCAGGCATAGTGTTATTGAATTTGACTTTTGCTCATTTATGCTGCTAGCTTTGCCAATTTGCATTTTTTGCATTGCTGTTTATAATAATTGTTTTACGTGCTGCTGCATTGCCTCGTCCCTTAGTTTAGCATCTGAGCTCAGTAGATTTAAGTTAGCTTAAGAGGGGGTAGACTATATGAGAAACTGACTATGGAGAATAGGTAAAGAATGCATTGCGAAGTTATATAAAAAGGATTTGGGCCCAAATGAGTATTGTACAATCAGAAATAATTATTTTGAAAGAAATATGAACAGAATACAGAAAGCATGCTTGGATAAGATTTTTTTGGGGGGAAGCAAAGGTTGAAATAAGACGAAAGATCTATAGAATGAAGTTTTGGGTTGGACTGCAGTACCAAATGTTACACTGAAAACGAACCCTGTCCTTTCCTATTGGTGTTATCCCACTATGTGTTTGTGTACCCTTGTGTAGTTGTTTTCTTCCTGTCTCTGTGTAGTTTCATAGAATTTTTCCCTCTTTTAATATTAAGCTACATTCACTATGATGAGGAATACTGTTATCATCAAATATAATTGGCATTAATAATATGTTATTTACTTTGTAAAGATATTAGACATTATTCATTCTGTTTAAATGCTTATGTGTGAAGTTGATGTTTCGAAAGTTATTCTGATCTTTTATGTACGTACTCATGTCATAATTCCTGTAACACTGATGTCTATGTTAGTTCGATTCTTTTGTAAAGCCTGTACTACAAATGTTATCTGTATTGTTATGTTCTTTAATGATGTATTTTGTACCTTTGTTATTGTATTCTTCTGTTATAAAATTGTAATTGTCACCAGTTCATGATATTATTAACTTGTAAGTTACATTTCACTGCACACGTTTCTGTTGGTCATAGTATATGGACAATATGTGAGAAGTTGGGACTGTTAGTGTTTGCACATGTGTTAATAATTCCGCAAGGGACTGGATAACAGCATTGCTGGTTCTAAGGACATGTCAAACAAATTTTTTGTGAGTGGACAAGGGGTGGTTTATGGACTTGCTATATTCTCCGCAAGACTCTTCGATGGTGATTGTGCACCTGCACAGTCGCAACAGATGGCTGCTGGCCGTGTCTACAAGGACTACAGTAGGTCTACATCTTTGATGATTCATCAATACCATTATTTCTACAAGGACTGCAGTGGGGTCTGCACCTCTGGTGGCCCACCAATACCGTAATCTCTACCAGGACTACAGTGGGTCTGCTCTGTGATGACCTACCTACCAATATTCATCAAAACTTCGACTGACTCTGCAGTGGGTTTGCTCTGTTGTGCCCCATTACCTGTCAGCATGTCGAGAGTCAGCACTGACTTTCCGTTGGAAGGACAACACTACTTCTTCAAGACTGCATGGAAATCCACTACTTCCGTGTGCATTTTCTTCTACTGCTCAGACTTTGAGAGAAACACTATTTTACTGTGATGAACAATGTGGACTGTCTTTATGGACTGTAAGAAATTTTTAGCTTTTGACCAACGTTGTATCAATAAGTGTGTGCATTTGATTTCTTTGTTATTGTAATTATGAAAAATTTTTTTCAATTCTGTATTGGCCACTGCCCAATCCTATTTGTAAAAATTTTTTGTGGGAAGCATGGGGGCTATGTAAGTAGGCTGTTTAGGTTTTTTCATTGGTAACGCCACCTCTGTATGAAAATCACTGGCTGTGCTGTGGGCAGTCTGTGTCTGCTTTGCATTGTTGTAATACTCGCCATTGTAGTGTTGGGCAGCGGCAGCTGGATGTGAACAGCGCGTAGCGTTGCGCAGTTGGAGGTGAGCCGCCAGCAGTGGTGAATGTGGGGAGAGAGATGGCGGAGATTTGTAATTTGTCATGAACTGATATATATATTAAGACTTGTGATGATATTAAGGTAAATACATTGTTTGTTCTCTATTAATATCTTTCATTTGCTAACTATCCCTATCAGTAGTTAGTGCCTTCCATAGTTTGAATCTTTTATTTAGCTGGCAGTAGTGGCGCTCGCTGTATTGCAGTAGCTTGAGCAGCGAAGATTTTTGTGAGGTAAGTGATTTGTGAGAGGTATAGTTTAATGTTAGTCAGGGCCATTCTTTTGCAGGGATCTTTGATAGTCAGATTGCGTTGCGCTAAAAATATTGTGTGTCAGTTTAAGCACAGTCATGCATAAATAGTAAAAAAGGGGAAAGTGGAATCACCATAGAATCAAAATGATGAGCCATAACAACTTCGACGAAATATACGTGGGACTCCATTCAAGATAAGTGCCAAAATTCATGACATTTTTACAGTGACTTCATTATTTCCATTCTGACGATACCATCCACAGTCAATAACTTTGTTGTTGCCCGATAAAGCGAACATATGCTGCGTGAGCAACATTATTAATCTGATTTCTAACCTACTTTGCAAGTGGTGGTATTGTTAAAAAGTCTACGGGCGTGTTTACTGTATCCAACATCGATCTCTACTTGCTACAGCGCGCGTCAATTAGATTTTGCGTTCTTCTTGACAAAACTCCGTCACAAACGTTGGAAATGATGCAGCAAGCCTACAGAGAGTAAGCCATGGGGGAAACACAAGTTTCTGGGAGGCATAACCGATTTCGCGAGGATAAAAATGACCTTGAGGATGCACCACAGCCCGGAAGGCCCTCAACTTCGAAGACTGAAACCAGTGTCAAGACAACTGATGTCATGCTGCGGGAAGATCATCGTTTACCGTCAACAAAGATTGCAGAAATTATATCCTACAGATCAGCTGAAGACATTGTACGAAACGTTGTTGGGTATAGAATAGTTGCAGCAAAGTGGGTGCCTCGTATGATCAGTGACAAACAGTAGACTCACTGTGTGTTGGTATGTCAGTAGTGGAAGGGAAGGTTCAGGGAGAATCAGATGCTTTGGACAAATCATCACATGCGACGAATCCTGTTTTCGTCGTTATGACCCACAGACAAAACAGGATAGTGCCTAATGCAAACCTCCTTCAAGTCCAAGACCCAAAATTCCAAAGTTCAACCAAGTGCAGGAAAAGTCATGCCTCTTATCTTCTTCGATCAGCACGTCATTGTGTATGATTACGTGATGAATGAGAAACGCAATGCTGCTATGAATTACTTTTGTGACATACTGAAGGGGACATTAAGCAGGAAAATTGCAACAAAAAGATCACATCTTGCTCAGCTGAAATGGATTCTTCATCAGAATAATGCACCGGCTCATCGCGCGATCGAGACTCAAGAAACAGTCACTGAATTAGGCGTTGAGGTGTTGCCACAGCCACCTTATTCACTGGACCTTGAGCCGTGTGACTTCCACCTATTTCCTGCAGCGAAAAAGATCTTTGGTGTGGTTATTTTCAGAGTGGCTGAGAGTTAAGTAATCAAATTTCGGGTGTACTCAACAGACTATCGAAATGGGGTTTCAGGGAGTGTTTTGAACGCTTGAATCGTTGTACTGGGTCCGAGGAAGATTCCTCTGAAGTCTGTAATGGAATTTGAATAAAGGTGAGCTGTATTTTCCGTTAAATAAATAATTCCAGTTTTTTTTTTTTTTTTTTTTTTTTTTGACGTTGCAACTTTGTTTCTATTTGTACAGAAATTTCCAAGCAGCCAGGCATAACTTGTATTACGAGTTGATGTATAAGCTCCAGTCCGGATAGAGCACCTCCTGTAGAGATCCTATGGTTTCCAATGTCCTGTTGATAACTGCTACTTTTTGTGTGTCCAGTTCCTGATCAAAGAGCGATCGATGCAAACGAAGCTATGTTCTAGGGTGTCTGCTAATTGACAGTGGTCACAACATGGGACAGTCTTCAGTTTTATCTTGTACGGTTTATGCTCCATTAGAGATTTCTCATGGACAATATCATGCCATACAGATTTTACTTCTAACGTGAGGATATTGTTGTTTAATATCTTACTCATATTTTCCCAAATTTGGTTGGACATTTCACCCCCACGTGGTTTTGTAGTACACCCGTAGTCAGTAAGGTGTACAACTGGGAAGTGGCATACTGGTGAAGGCTTTCTCGTAGATAACTCAATTCCATGTCATACACTCTAGACAAAAAATACGACGTACAATGAAGGATTTATCAGAATGGGACGGGAATCGTTAGATGTTGCATATGTGTACAGACAAACAAATGATCAGAATTTCATAAAAATATGAGAATTTATCCAAGAGAAAGAGCTTCGGAAATTCACCAGCTCAGTAACACTTTGGTACACCTCTAGTTCTTATGCAAGCAGTTATTTGGCTTGGCGTTGATTGACAGAGTTCTTGGATGTTCTCCTGTGGAATACTGTGCCAAATTCCGTCCAATTGGTGATTCAGATATCAAATTACCGAGCTGGTGAGAGGGCCCTGCCCATAATGCTGCAAACCTTCTCAGTTAGGGAGAGAGCCCTGTTGGCTTACCATTAAGGGCAACAAAACGAACCGAAGAATATCGTCGACGTGCCGCTGTGCTGGAAGGGTGCCGCAGATGACAACCAAAGGGGCCTTGCGATGAAATAAAATGGCACCCCAAACCATCACTGTGGGACCGTATGGCTGGTGACAGCCAGACTGATATCCCTTGGTATCCCACCACTGTCTGGGGCATCTCCAGACACGTCTTCACTGTCATTGGGGCTCATTCCGCGGCGGGACACCACCATCACTGAAGACAATTCTATTCCAGTCAGTGAGATTCCAGGACAAAGACTTTTCTGAAGAGACGCTCCAGACAGCGGTGGGATACCAAACTGTTGCCCTCCATAGGGACCGACAGCCAGGAGTGATGGTCGTGGATGCCATTTCTTTTCATAAAAGAACTCCTTCGGTTGTCATCTGCTGCAGCCTTACAGCACAGCCGTACGTCGACGATATTGTGGGTCACGTTTTCTTGTCCAGTAGTTACATTTCAGCAAGATAACTCCAGCCCGCACGCGGAGAGAGTTCCTGCTACTTGTCTTGGTGCTTGCCAAACCCTACCTTGGCCAGTAAGATGGAGCATTATGGGCAGCGCTCTTCAACCAGCTCGGGATTCCGACCATCTAACTCACCATTTGATCACAAAATGGCACGATATCCCTCAGGAGGACATCCAAAAACTCTTTCAATCAATGTCAAGTCGAATAGTGCTTGCATAAGAGTTTTACCAACGTGTTATTGAGTTGCTCAGTTTGAGAAGCTCCTTCTCTTGAATAAATCACCCAATTTTTCTGAAGTTGTAACAAATTTTTCGCCTGTACATGTTCATGCGCGGAGAATAAACAAGCAAAATTGTTAGCAAAATCCATCCAAGGCACTGAAATAGGGGCAAAAACCCGAGTTCGAGACTCGGTCGAGCACACAGTTTTAATCTGCCAGGAAGTTTCATATCAGCACACACTCCGCTGCAGAGTGAAAATCTCATTCTGGAAACATCCCCCAGGCTGTGGCTAAGCCATGTCTCCGCAGTATCCTTTCTTTCAGGAGTGCTAGTTCTGCAAGTTTCGCAGGAGAACTTCTGTAAAGTTTGGAAGGTAGGAGACGAGATACTGGCAGAAGTAAAGCTGTGAGTAGCGGGTGTGAGTCGTGCTTCGGTAGCTCACATGGTAGAGCACTTGCCCGCGGAAGGCAAAGGTCCCGAGTTCGAGTCTAGGTCGGGCACACAGTTTTAATCTGCCAGGAAGTTTCATATCAGCGCACACTCCGCTGCAGAGTTAAAATCTCATTCTGAAAACTGTATATTGTTTAGTACACGTTAAGTGCAGAAGTAATTTAAAAAATGGTCAAAAAGATTTGAGAAAATATCTCCTCCATGGCTTGATGAATGAACCTCGACACGTAAAGGCATGAACTAGGTGAGACAAACGAAATTAACACTTCAAATTAGTGACAACTGGAAAAGACAATACGAGGACTGAAACGTATAACGTCCCAGGGAGGATCATCTTTTGGTGTAGGTTTAAGCTTGGGTCAGCCAGGGGAAGAACGTTGTTTTACTTAGCTGACTAAAGCGCTCTTGTTTCAGACTAAACTTGCCCTCGGGCGAAACTGATGTGATGTACTATTCTACAAAGATTACGTTCAAAGGCATGTGACATCAATTTTTCGTTAGTTTCCGATACGAACCTTTACGTCACTATTTTCAGTAGCTTTTCAAACACTGCGAAATTATCCTATAGCCAAGGGATACAAGTTTGTTGGTAAATTAAGCAACTTTTTTTCTACACTCTATCAAGTTTGTACAACATTGCCATTCATTTCGACAAAAAATTCATGTTACTTTAGGGAGGAAATGACTGAACTAATGAAAGAAGAAGCATAGTGTCAGTAATAGTAGGAGTAGGAGTAGGAGGAGTACTATTGATAACGGTGATAGTTGTTCTAGTATTTGTCACTTTGGGTAGAGGTTAATAGCATTATAGCAGCAAATAGAGCTTTGTAAAAGCAGTTCTTGGAGAAAGTAATTGTTATTTTGATTAACATAACATAATGTATGTGATACACTATGTGATCGAAACTATCTGGACACCTGGCTGAAGCTGCAGTCTGGAACCGCAAGGCCGCTACGGTCGCAGGTTCGAATCCTGCCTCGGGCATGGATGTTTGTGATGTCCTTAGGTTAGTTAGGTTTCACTAGTTCTAAGTTCTAGGGGACTAATGACCTCAGCAGTTGAGTCCCATAGTGCTCAGAGCCATTTGAACCATTTAAACACCTGGCTGAAAATGACTTACAAGTTCGTGGCGCCCTCCATCGGTAATGCTGGAATTCAGTATGTTGTTGGCCCACCCTCAGCCTTGACGGCAGCTTCCACTTTCACGGTGCTGGAGGGTTTCTTGGGGAACGGCAGCCCATTCTTAACGCAGTGCTGCACTGAGAAGGGGTTACGATGTCGGTCGGTGAGGCCTGGCACTAAGTCGGCGTTCCAAAACATCCCAAAGGTGTCCTATAGGATTCAGGTGAGGACTCCGTGCAGACCAGTCCATTACAAGGATGTTATTGTCATATGATCACTCCTCCACAGGCCGTGCTTTATGAACACGTGCTTGATCGTATTGAAAGATGCAATCGCCATCCTCGAATTGCTCTTTGACAGTGGGAAGCAAGCAGGCGCTTAAAATATCAGTGTAGGCCTGTACTGTGATAGTGCCGCGCAAAACAACAAGGGGTGCAAGTCCCCTCCATGAAAAACACGACCACACCATGACACCACCGCCTCCGAATTTTACTGTTGGCACTACACACCCTGGCAGATGAAGTTCATCGGGCATTCACCATACCCACACTCTGCCATCGGATCGCCACATTGTGTACCGTGATTCGTAACTCCACACAACGTTTTTCCACTGTTCAATCGACCAATGTTTACGCTCCTTACACCAAGTGAGGCGTCGTTTGGCATTTACCGGCGTGATGAGTGACTTATGAGCAGCCGCTCGACCATGAAATCGAAGTTTGCTCACCTCCCTCCTACCTGTTACTGTACTTGCAGTGGATCCTGATGCAGTTTGGAATTCCTGTGTGATGGTCTGGATAGATGCCTGCCCGTTACACATTACGACCCTCTTCAGCTGTCGGCGATCTCTGTCAGTCAACAGACGAGGTCGGCCTGCACGCTTTTGTGCTATACGTGCCCCTTCACGTTTCCACTTCACTGCCACATTGGAAACAGAGGACTTAGGGATGTTTAGGAGTGTGGAAATCTGGCGTACAGACGTATGGAACAAGTGACACCCAATAACATGCCCACATTCGAAGTCCGTGAGTTTCGCGGAGCGCACCAGTCTGCTCTCTCACGGTCTGTAATGACTACTGAGGTCGTTGATGTGGAGTACCTGGCAGTAGGTGGCAGCACAATGCACCTAATATGAAAAACATATGTTCTAGGGGGTGTCCGGATACTTTTGATCACATAGTGTATTAGGGCATCTGTACTAATGGAAGCAGTGATGTGGAAATACCACCATTATCATCAGTTATACAACCAGTAACATCACGTATACGGTGATCATATTATGTAAATTAGTTTCGTACCTAACAGACTGTAATTGTCAGAGAGCAAATCAGTGAATACAGCTTATCTTTCGCGGACGACATTTAAACAGCACAAAAAACGAACAACACCTGAAAAAAATTGAAATATCCATTGCTGCACATCGCATGAATAAGTAAATGCTGAAGTGGTGAATATCCTGACTGTTTCGTTATTTTCACAACGTTTATTGGAACGAGTTAGAGGTATTGAACAGACGGGAACAACTGAAGAACTAACAAGAGAGCACTCCAGGAAAAAAATAAAAAATAAAAATCTTTCTCCTTACGATTCGATTACATCAGACACTGACGTTTACTAAACTGAAGGGTTTTATGCACTTTTTGCGCGGTTGAGAAATAAAACATTGTGTAAAAAAAGCCTGGAAACTGCCACATCTAGTAATATATTACCGCTCCAATTACAGTGAGAGCGTACCTGTTTTTGAGTTGCCCGGATACAAGTTTCGCCCGCTGCGTAGGTCCGTCACAAACAGCGGTCTTTTTTCACCGTAATGAGGAGCCGGTCCCTGAGGTCGCCTCCCTGCAAGTCAGCTTTAATGTCCGTCCTATGCATTATAAAAAATTCAGACTGCCAGGCGAACGATTTACGAAGGTATAAAAATTTATGAGTAGTTAGAGGCAAAGCTGCTCAGACAGAAACCCCGGGATAAATTGGCACGGTGTTCTGCAAGTCGGCCCTTTTTTTTCCTTTTTTCCTCTCTTCCTCTCTCGGCCCGTCCTCACTCACTCTCGCTTCTTTTTTTACCTCCCTTTTTTTTAGGAGTTCAAAATGGCCAGTGAGATGAAAGACTTAAAAACATCTCCTCTGACAAAAATACATAAAGCACAGACGAGAGAGACGAAGAGATGGAATGGTGCTCGGGTGCGCGGAGGAAGGGAGAAGAGGGTGGTGGTACGTATGCAAAGAGCGGATCGAGAGCGGCGCTGGGGGGATGCTGAAGGGGGTACGCCGGGGTGCGACTATGTGAAGCAGAAGGGCCGGCGCGCCGGTTTGAACAGCGGAGTGAATCCTTGGGGGGTCGCGCGGCTGGGGGGAACAGCCCGCCAAGTTTAGATATTGCACCGAGGGCTGCGACGCCAGAGACATCTGCCGCGAAACGAAGGCAATTAATAATTGATAAGTTGATCCCGCGGCCGGCGCTGCGTGCCTGACACAAAGCATCAATTCTTTTTTTAAACCCGCCCACCGCCCTCGGCCGCTTCTCTCCTTGCTCCAGTTTCAAAAGGGGGTAAAAAAAGGGGCAGGGGAAAAAGAGAAAGAGAGTCGGCCCAGAGGGGAAGAAACGAAACGGTAAGAGGTGGAACCATGCGGCGCGTGATCACGTAGTCGTCGCTGTCGCGAGGTAAGCAGTGGTATACTTCAAAATCAGTGCGTGAGGGTTTCTTGTCTGTGAATTATGAAAGCGTGTAGTTAGGTACACAGATAACTACATCAAGTACGCACTAGAGCCACCAAAATTTGGTCATGGTTTTAAGCGAGACGACTAATTTCTGACCATGATCTTAAGGGAGGTTTAAGATAGATTTAGTGCCAATAAATTTGGAGTGCATCTCATGTTCTTGGAATGGGTGACAATAGGAATTCAAATATAAAACAGAAATTTTGTTAATCTTTGTAGACAGTCAATTACCCTTGCTGGGTTGTGATGTGTGAGTCAATTGATAAATAATGTAGTGAGTGTGTTTAAACATGAACATCTCTATAGTCCACTTTCACAAGTCCTTGTTACATTCATGTTCTTATGGCACAGCTCCTAATCGGTACGAAATCGTGAATCTGTGACTAGCCGGTACTAACCGACAAACAAACATTTCTCCTCTTATATCCCTCTAGACACTTAAGGCTAAGCCATTCTTTCTCGGTTCCTCGATTCTCTTGAAGCGAACCGTTTTCTTTCCGTAAAATAACGAACAGAAGAAAGAGTATTTGTCGACAATAGTATCGACTGTCACATCAAAAATGTTCAAGTTCTGTCGGCCTGGGAATTCGATCTCCCGGTAGTATTTCGTGGCATTAACGTTTATGAAATTGATCACTGATGAAATTTTTGGGAGGAACAGGCGTTCAATAATGAAGCTGGGAGGATTAAAGAAATTTGCTATGATACGGGAGACAAGAGAGCTGGTCACCCTAGTACACACACACACACACACACACACACACACACACACACACACACACGCATACTCCACTAAAAATAATTAGAGCTTCCTTCGCGGTACATATATTAGCTACTTTTATTTTTACTTCTTGGAAACAGGAAAATTTCGATGTATCGTCGCGTCGACGATGCAGTCATTAGCGACGCAGCTCGAAGCTCTAATTGGACAAATACTGAAAAGGAAATTGACCACGACATTTTCGAAGAAGTCTTTCCAAATTTCGCCTAACATGGTTTAGAGAAGGCAGGGGAAGGCTAAACTAACTAGGGTAATGAGAGAGGATAGGGCGGTTAGAACTCGGCTGCTCCCTAGTGCGAGAACACTATTAACGTCGGCGCGACCTCGCTCGATTTCTATTTCTGTTGCTTGCTAATTCTCTTCTCATGGACACTGGACTAGAGGATTCTTTTCATGGCTGCCATGTAAGGCAAATGGAATGAGACAGAGCTGTAGAAAGCCTCTTTGCAGCGTACAACAGAGTTACTTATTGAAACGTTAAGCTCCAGGTACATGAGCGACAAATCACTGGCGATCTCGCCAGCGATAACCTGTCGGCTGTAGTCGGTTGCCCACTTCGACCTGCCAGACACGAGCGATATGTCAAGAAATTTCAACTAGTATTTCGAACGCCACCGGGTCTACTGTGGAAAATGAACTAAAAGTGAAGTGCTATGTTTAGCGACATGGGAAGATCGTCTGCATATTTCAGGTAAAACTAGCAAAAAATCTTATTCATTAAACTTCTTATGGAAAGCATCTCTTTGGAACTATATAGTCTTAGAAGCTCTTAATTCCTTTAGTTCCTTTACCATTTGTTAGACTGGTAGTTTTAGCTACAAGTATTCATGCAATGGCTCTGAAATCTCTCTATGTATAGAAATCTTATCAACTGCACCTCTTTATGTAACTTGTATCACGGAGAGTTAGATTATATGAAAAAGCAAGGGCGCAATTAAAGCTATACCCCCTATACATTTAAATTAAAATCCCGACTTAATGTTACCTCATTCGCTTAATAATGCTTACTGTTGTTTCATAAATATCTCAACTAATAGCTGCAGGCATATTGTGACTCTGGTCGTTACTATCAACTTAACATATATTACTACTATTACAGCTCAAGCTTCAAAATGTTACTCACTACAAAATCTGAGAGTATCATTCCTTTTTACATTTGTATTTATGCTTAATGTAAGCGGCAATTCAGCATCCAACTTCACTTTCCGGACTGGTTCGTGCTCCTTGAATAAATATCGGTTGTATCATAAAAGTCCTTACTCCAGATGGTTATAGCAAAACGGAACAAAATTTCAGAAGCTACAAGACTCCAGGAAGTATGGAGCTATTTCAACCAAATTTTGTAAATGCAATAAACAGACATTTGGTTTCAAGCAGGAAGCTATATTTCTACACAGAAGCAACTTGGCGCAAGCGATTGATCGAACTGCCTCGGATTTACCAGCGGTCAATAACCGATCGCTGCGACCTGCTATTTTCGTGCTCATGTGCGATTTTCATACAGATCGCCATATAGCGACGAATTGTTCGCTTTAATTTCTCCGACAGAAACAAGGAAAGAAAGATGGCAGAAGACCGGGCGCTACTGTTGTATTTCACAGGAAGTGCAGATGAAGATACGAACCGAGAACGAAAGAATGTGAGAAAACGGAAAGATTGTAGGGAATTCTAGTTAAAATGGACTGTGGAGGCAACCAGTGGAATCAGCTCACCGAAAGATCTATATTCATGTAGGCGGTAGGCTTTTTTCACAAAACTGAACGACTTGCATGTGTTGGAGTCGCATGATTGTGCCCTCAACAAGTCGGATTTGAAGCGTCTGACGAAATGATGTGAGCATTTCTGGTAGGCGTTATCATTGTGTGGAGTGGCCCTCCCTTTGATATACTCAACTTTTTTTTGTTCATTATATTACCAATAGAGTGTTATCGTGTATCTAGCTCATGAACTCCATGTTACCCACACACATGTTCCTAGTATTATGGTTGTCACGTTAAGTGCTCAAAATCTTGAGCTAGAGTAGTGATGCGTACAACAAAATGATTCCGGACAGGCAGTACTTACCGCAACAGAAGGCCGTATTATGCGTCATTACATGATTTAGGGAGCTGTTAGTGTTTCCTTGTAAGCTTCTTGTTTTAATTTTCCCCCATAGGTAAAATTCCACAAGTGATAATCCAGCGCGCTCGCGCAAGCCTTTTGTGTTTCCTGAGCGACCGGTCAAAGCACACATCTTCAGACGTTCCATTTAGAAATTATGTAATCATCCGTACAGAACGGACGTGACACTTATTATTTGGTACCTCGTGAGTTCAATGGGATGTGTTCTAATAATTGCAGGAGCATGTCTGCTGCGGCTATTTGCAGGCTGGTTAATTAACTGGTTGCCAATAGTCTCCACTTCTCTTAGTCATGCTGAATCTTCGCCTGATTAGTTGTGTGTTTTGCCCATGCTTTGTAACCAATACTTCAATCAAAAACACAATCTTGTATAGAAATGCCTCTTCACTTTACGTTTTACTATACCTCATTCGGAGAACTGTAGCTGCTTTCGAAAGTCATCGCCAAGAAAGCGTTCATGGAACGAAGTTTCGAGAGGATGAAATGTTTTCGAATGTGGTACTGGCACAATACTCTTTCACGCCAGTTACACGCTACAGGTGTTGTGTAACGCGGATTGAGTGTTACCAACTTCAATGATGCTGCCCATATCTCAACACGTATTCGTTTCTGGGAATATCAGTACTGGAACTTTTTTTCTGGTTTTGACAAATACCGTTACCTATAGGAATACGCGAATTTCCTTAACACCCAGTACAAATTCATATACAGATTTTGATTTTCGTCTGCGACAATGAACATCTGGGACAATGAACAATGTTGCACCAGAAACAAATGAAAGATAACTCCATATGCCTGGTTCCGAGCAAGGTTTTCGGGAGGTTTCCACTGGTTGTAAGGCAAAAGACAAAATTGGAAATTCCTTTCCAGATATTTCCAATTGTAACCCGCTTCACAGCGTTACGAGCTCGCTTGGTATCTTATTTCAATGTGTGTGGCGGTGTTTCCACATACGATTTTGGTTTAACGCTAGTATCTTTCGGTATTATGCCTAAAATACCCCTAAAATCTTAAAAATCATTAGATTTATGGCATATATCAAAGAAAAACACTTTATTTGGCATATTTAATAACTTAAAATACATATGGTGCACGATAATAAACATTCATAGATGTACAGGGTCAGAAGCTGAAACATTATTTCTACAGTTTTTCGTAGCATTTAGCATGGCAATGTTCGGTTCTAAGATTGAGCTACAGTTTGCTAGCATTCCCAGTTTGCTATGAAGCAAACCGTTAAGTGTTTCGTCGTAATTCTATTTCTTTTGTCTGTTCCTACATTTTTGAGAATATGGTCTAATATCTTTATCTCAGCATTAAAAGATGGAACTGCTTGTAAAAGTGAAATGACCACTTCTATGTTTTCGTAAATAAAACTGACATAATGATCTTTCAAGCTTACTACCCTATACCAGTAAATTTCAGCTGACCTTTTTTTTTTTTTTCCCTCACCTTCGACTCCAAGCTCCAAGATGCTTGGTTTCGATAAGAACACAATGTCTGCTTTCTGAATACTGCTTTTTCCTACCAAAAAATGAAAATGGCTAAACACATCATTCACTGCAGACTTCATGGTAATTGGGAGTCTACGTATTTCAATAAATCGGAAAGTCTGACCGCTATTGGATCTGCAGTATTATTTTCACAAAAAAAAACTCCCAAGCTACTTGCATAAATTTTGTTCATTTCTTCTGCTGAAGCGGGGGGGGGGGGGGGGGGGGGGCTATATCTGAATCTTCCAATATCGCATATGCTTCCTTCCAACATAAATATGGTCGTCATTTATGTGATATTCTGATTTAGTGCAATGTCTCCCGAACTATTGAAAGAAGATATTCAAATCATTGCTTACAGAGAGGATTCAACTTATGAAGTGTAATTCATTACTAAACAGGTTGTTAACACTGTTCGAGATGCTGTCTTAGATACTGTCATTAGTATTAGAAGAATCCTCAAAACCTGCTTTCCTGAAAAATAATTTCAGAGTATCATTTTGCTATAGTATCCTGTCGATAAAAGCTTGAAGTGGCAGCCAAATTTATGTTGAAGTATCTTGACACAATCTTGAAACTGCTTTACTGATTCTGTTCGCATCAGGCTCATATAAAATTATGCAGGTTTTGTGTTAGCAGAAGAGCCAACACCGTGTTACGAGTGGAGGCCGAAAAGCACGCGTTTTAGCTCACGCAGGCTGGCGTGAGGAGGGAAGAACTATACCGACGTGAGGTCTGGAACATGACAAGGAATGAGAATTCAGAAAGCGGGCGTAATTAGTTTCATACTTAACTTTAATCCATTAATGATGAACGTCACTCTTGACGGTACATGATTCACAATATTATCTGTTCAGAATACATTCTTGAAGATAGTAATTATAGTAACTGAAATGGCGCCTTGCTAGGTCGTAGCAAATGACGTAGCTGAAGGCTATGCTAAACTGTCGTCTCTGCAAATGAGAGCGTATGTAGGCAGTGAACCATCGCTAGCAAAGTCGGCTGTACAACTGGGGCGAGTGCTAGGGAGTCTCTCTAGACTAGACCTGCCATGTGGCGGCGCTCGGTCTGATAGTGGCGACACGCGGGTCCGACGTATACTGACGGACCGCGGCCGATTTAAAGACTACCACCTAGCAAGTGTGGTGTCTGGCGGTGACACCACAGCAGGTATATTACGGCAGAAATCTTCTAAATTTTTAGGTAGTCTACGACAGGCATGTGATGCCGTAAGGCTGAGACATGAAGAAATGGTAATTTATGTCCAGTAACTTTGAGTTTTTTCCAGATTTCCCTCACTCCCTGTCAAAATAAAATAGCCCTAAATCACACAAAATATGAGACGTTTCACGCTAGAAAGGGGCGAAATTCCTAAACGTGGAAACGCTGGTGTTTGGATGTCCGTTTTCTCCTGAGGGAAAGAGAGGGGCAGTCATCTTGATTCGCAAACTAAGACGACACTTCAGACATGGCTAGTACCAGTCACTCGCTCCTTAACAACCATAATGAGTTGTACAACTTACGTGAAACTTAGAATATCGAATGAACGAATTTGCCAACCTTTTTATGCAGGCAACTGCTCTGTTTTTAATTCCTGGGACCGCACTACGATTTAATGTCAAAATGATGTCAAAATCGTCACCGCCTTGCCCGCCACTCCATGTATGACTGCCGACAGTAATGATTTCCTTGGAAGTCTTCTTGAATTGGCGAACCTGTACGATAATTCGAAGTTAGCCACAGCTTTTATCTTTTCAAGACATTGTGTGCTCTGTTTATTTATGGTTATCCACAATTTGCCAGTTTGGTAGCAAAGCATCGTTGGTCGCAGCATGGGGTGGACAAAATGAATGCCTTTCTGATGGTGTTGTTGTTTTGAACTTTAGGAAAAACCTCAGTTTCGTATAAAAATTTGTTGAACAGTTATAACCATTTCGTCACGTTGTCGACATTTTATATGTAGTTACCGACGAACAGCAATGGACTCCACGAATACTGCAGTTTGGGGTACAAGCAGAGCAATTGTCACTGACCAGTAATTGTTGGAATTGTCGCCATTCCTGTTCACCCCTGACGAAGGTTGGTTTGTGTTTGGCAGCTCAGTAATGGAACGTGTCTGGCATTATTTCCCTCGTTATCACACCCACACCCATATGTCAAACGAGATTTGTTCACTGAAAGTGCGATAAAAGCTTTTAACCTACCACAGAACATTATATTTGTTATTGCATTTTGGTTATGATCTTGAATTGTAGGATTCTTAGGTAAGCACTCAGTGTAGTGCGAAAAGTGTTAAAAAGAACACATTTTTTTTTGTTTTAACTGGCTGTCGTTGTCAAGAATTTACACCAACGATCATCACGAAAAGTCGTCATGAATCTCGAGAATACACCATTTTAACACCATTCATGGTCGCGTAAGGATTAGCATCGCTATCTAATATGCCGTGCGTCTACAGTTCAAACCGATCATGACCTGTCATTTAGAATTTGTAATTGCTCGAAGGTTCTCGAAATTTCTTGTATTCATTTCGTCTGCATATCGTGGAACAATCGATTTTTATATAGACAGAGCTCTCTGCTCGCAGAAGTTCAGTTGCGTTCTGGCTGTAGACCTAAACGTGCGTTCAGTGCTGAGTGATGTGCTCCATTGACGACGACTCCTTTCGGTTTTCGACTTAATTCTGTTTACGGCGTGACACTGACAGAGACACCCCTAGCAATGCTGGCTGTCGCGCTAGACTACTTGAACCACTGCTCGGGGCAATATGCCCGTTGATAATTACAGTAAAGAGAGTTCTAATGGTAATTTTCTTTTAAAGTACCTATGTAGCTCCCTGAAGTTGACAGGCATGCAATCGAGATAAAATAAATGACAAGTACTCAAGATTTACATGCCCTAATGCAATGAAAATACAATTTCAAGCTGACTGTATTATAATAAGCATTTAAAATAATGTGTTACATGGTGCGATGTTATGTAGTTACCTATTTTGTAATAAAAAGATCCTCTTATTAGTCAGGAACCCAGTAGGCGATTTCTAAGTCGATGCTTTCCATATCTAAGATTGTTCACTCGTGACTTAAGCCAAGTGTTAGCTATGATTCAGCTATGCTCTGTGCAACCAGACGGTAGTCGAAGGGCATGGAAAGGAAGCACTGGTCGAGAAGGTAGTCAGACAGGGTTCTAGCTTATCGCCAATATTATTCAATCTGTACATTGAGCAGTCAGTAAAGTATACAAAAGAAAAATTTGGAGTACAAAGTAAAGTTCAGGGAGAAGAAATAAAAACTCTGAGGTTTACCGATGACATTGTAATTCTGTCAGAAAAGCAAAGAAATTGGAGGAGCAGTTGAACATACTGGACAATGTCGTGAAAGGAGTATATAAGATGAACAGCAACAAACACAAAACAAGGATAACCGAGTCTAGTCGAATTACATCGCGTGATGCTGAGGGAATTATTGTAAGAAATGAGACACTTAAAGTAGTAAATGAATTTTGTTGTTTGGGCAGCAGAATAACTCATGACGGGCGAAGTAGAGATGGTATAAAATGTAGTATGGCAATGGCAAGATCAGCGTTTCTGAAGAAAAGAAATTTATTGATGTCGAATGCGGATTTAAGTGTTAAGAAATCTTATCCGAAAGTGTCTGTGCCTAACCTAACCTAACCTAAGAGTGTATCCATGTACGGAAGTGAAGCATCGGTGATCAACAGTTTAAAGAAGAAGAGAATAGAAGTTTTTGAAATGTGGTGCTATAGATGGGTAGATCACATAACTAATGAGGAGGTACTGAACAGAACTGGGGAGAAGAGAAATTTGTGGTACAACCCGACTAGAAGAAGGAGTCGGTTGATAGGACATATTCTGAGACATCAAGGGATCACCAGTTCAGTATTGGATGGAAGGGTGAGGGGTAAGAATTGTAGAGGGAGACAAAGGGATGAATACAGTAAGCAGATTCAGAAATATGTATGTTGCAGCACTTATTAGGAGATGAAGAATCTTGCACAAGATAGAGTAGCGTGGAGAGACGCAACAAACCAATCTCTGGACTGAAGACCACAGCAACACACGTGGCCTGCCTCCGATAAGCTTAGTGAGACTGGCACACATTTCTTCTAAAGGTTTAATCGAGCAAAATGTGCATAAAATGAAAACATTCTTTAATCCGGTGAACGTAGTTCCACGACAAGCAAAAACGCCCTCCGTAACTCCACACTACATTAACATAGTTCGTGTTTTTTCTCCGCATCGCCTGTTGTAACACCTTCACGCAAGACGCTGAAGTTTTGCGACTAGAATTTTGGCAAAGGGTAATTACTATTTTCTGGTTTATTCCGTTCATATCATTCAACGATGGACCTGTTTTCATTAGCGGCGGTATCAACAATGTCTGTTGAGCTAAGAAAGTTGACATACTTGTGGAGGCAAATTTTCAGCATCTTTTCCGTAAAAATACGTGTCACCGATAAGCAGGACTCCTCCACCCGTATGGTTCCACAGTCCCTACGTTTGGTGCTTTCTTATGACAATGAATCGGCGCTGTTATCAAAAGAGGAACTTTCGGTGACGAGAATGGGAATATTTATTCAGCGTGGCTTAGCTCCTGAGATCACGTGACCTATTAAAGAATCCCATTGGTGAAGTTCAGCGGTCACTATTGTCGCCGTAACAAGACACATTAGATATTTGTCTCTCTAGATTGTAAAATGAAGATGAATGAAAATTGAAGCATAAAGAGATAAAGTAAACCCTAGAAACTAATCGGTTTCTCTGATAACAAAATCTGATACCGACACTATACACATAAATTTCCCTGAAAAAGGCGCGCGGGGTAGTCGTGCGGTCTTGTGTGTCTTGCCACGGTTCGCGCGGCTTCCCCGTCGGAGGTTCGAGTCCTCCCTCGGCCATGTGTGTGTGTGTGTGTGTGTGTGTGTGTGTGTGTGCGTGTGTGTGTGTGTGTGTTGTCCTTAGCGTAAGTTAGTTCAAGTTAGATTAAGTTGTGTGTAAACCTAGGGACCAATGACATCAGCAGTTTGGTCCCATAGAAACTCACCACAAATTTTCAAAAATTTCCCTCAAAACATCTACACCTAACGGTCCTAAGAGAACTGAAAGAAGTTTTCAAGTTAACAACGCCATTTTTACAATATACTTTTTATGTAGCAAATTTCGTGTAAAATTTTATCAATAATCAGTTTATCTACGGTCAAATGAAATTTAATTTTCTTCTAATAGCGAAACGTAAAGTTCCCTCGTCTTCACACATACAGCAGTGCGAAAAATGCTGGACGGGAAAAGGAGCGTAGTAAGGAAAGGCTGGTTCGTGAAAGACGAACTGAATATATGAGATTTCGAAGTTGTCTCATGCGTAGGGTGTCTAGCGGAGCATAGATATCAATGTAGATGATGTCAACTTCTCTTATTGCCGATCTGACTTAGACAAGGGAAGGCAAACTACGGATAGGTTCTCAAATCTCTATAGGCTATACGATTTTACCTAACCAACAGAAAATTTTTTGTTAATAGATACGTATGAACGAATTCGCTAAAAGACCCTCAACAAATGACAGATAAATTACCAAATTAGTGAAGATTTAGCAGGGCCAAGATTTCCTCCTTTACTTATTATTTATGCCGGCCGAAGTGGCCGTGCGGTTAAAGGCGCTGCAGTCTGGAACCGCAAGACCGCTACGGTCCCAGGTTCGAATCCTGCCTCGGGCATGGATGTTTGTGATGTCCTTAGGTTAGTTAGGCTTAACTAGTTCTAAGCTCTAGGGGACTAATGACCTCAGCAGTTGAGTCCCATAGTGCTCAGAGCCATTTGAACCACTTATTATTTATTTAGTTTTCTGACCCAGTTGTATATAATCTTTAATGGTGACCTGTTTCCAACGATTGCGTTCATTTTCAAATTATTGCCTGCATCTCTAATATTTCATTCCAATATAATTCCAGTGGGACATTCTGAAGACTTGTTCATACACCAGGTTAGCATATGGTTTGAAAATGACGAAATTGCTCGAAACTAGTTGCCATTGAATATTGTATGCAAATGTGACAGAAAACTAAATAAATAAGAAGTATATTGAGTTGCTGGCCAACGTAGTGTTGGAATTGTGTCTTCCGTTAGTCACAGTGTGATTACGTATAGTATTAATTTTACAAAGGTTTTTGGTTGTACACATAAGCCTTCTTGCTACAAAGATTTCTAAAATCCTTTTCTTAAAGTAAAATCGTGAGACTGAGTGTTTGGTTAGCGTTACACTGTTGTCTCTGTGGAACCCATTCATTGGCAAGGGTAGTGGAACAAACTTAGTGAAATTTAATGAAGGCTTTTCCATCTAATCAGTTATTGTTGATGTTACATGCAAAACATTCCCTCATTCGATATTTGGCTTATGTAATTCTTAGCCGGCCGGAGTGGCCGAGTGATTCTAGGCGCTACAGTCTGGAACCGCGCGACCGCTACGGTCGCAGGTTCGAATCCTGCCTCGGGCGTGGATGTGTGTGATGTCCTTAGGTTAGTTAGGTTTAAGTAGTTCTACGTTCTAGGGGACTGATGACCTCAGAAGTTAAGTCCCATAGTGCTCAGAGCCATTTGAACCATTTCACTTGTAATTCTTAGTCTCTTCCTTGACTCGTTGACTTCTGACTATTACACTAAAATCAATTATTTTTTCAAAATTCATTTCTGAAAACATCTTCTTATGTAAACTGACATTTTTTTTCTTATTGTAATCCTGTTTAGCATCATGAACTGAAGAGGTTGTTACCTTATTTTTTAGAACTCAAAAATTATTTCATTGAAATAATCTCAAAAAATATGTAAATATTTAATAGCAGTCTTCTTTTTTCAAATAGTTTCCCTTATCCTTACTGTTTCAGTATATTTTATCATTGTGTTCCAGTTTCCTCCAGACACTGTCAATGCCCCTACTATTCCGTTCACGTTCCGTCTACTTTATGCGTTTGGCTGATCCATATTTAATACACCGCTAAGCATTCTTTTGTATTTCATTGTGGTGATTTAAACTTTCTAACCAGTAAGTTTTTATACTTGTTACTTGAATTTATGGTTCGCATTTTATTGACTTCTTTCTTGCAGTCATCTATTTTCGACTGACGTGAGGCTAAAATCTTTTTTTGTAGTGTCCTATTCTTTCTATTGTCGTATACTTGGAAATTCGTATCACATACTCTGCCCTAGTATTTCACCTAGTATTTAAACGATCTGTTATTCCGTTCAGCAGCAAAGCAATTGTTTCTGGATGTTACAGAACATTTGCCCTTCTTCTGGAACTACATTTGGGTAAGCTCCTTTTCCTTCTAATAATTTTAAGTTTATATTTATTTATTTAAATTTTCAGCGCAATTGTTAGCGAGCGCGGTTAGAAATCCTCACGTTTCTTCTTCACCGGCAACTCCATGACCCAGGTAACATTTCACTCCATTGAGTGATGGTTTCCAAATGCCTCTACTTCTCAGCTGTTAATTTCTTAACCGTCTCTATTCAACACACATCTCTTAATAAACCTTTATGGAGGTACTGACTGGGTAAAGTTTTCACTTCTATCGACAGAAAATCTTCTGACTGCTCAAGCGGATGCCTTTTCTAAGAACTGAAAAGTATTGCAGAAATATGCCAGAAGTCAGGCATTTCGACGATCTGACTTTAACCAGCAAATTATTGTAAGGTTTAAGAAAGCTGTACACAGTATTTGCCTTTATGCAGTTGCTTCACTTGTGATTCATCTTTGTCAGTATTACTTTTTTTCATCTGAGTTTTTGAAATAGCAGATACCATGAATCTGGAAATGTTAGGTACTGGACTTAACACACCCACAAAATGTATTTACTTCAGCAGCAATTAAATGATATTGACAACAATGAACAATCACAAAAGTAGGTGTTAAAAGGGCCACCAAAGTTTTTAATGAATCCCACAATAAAAATAAAACTTCAATATATTGCTTTAAATATTGCTTATGAGTTTAAAATCTCATAAACAGTGAGATTATGAATATTAACAGAATTTAAACAATAAAAACATTAACAGTATTGAATCACAATTCAAGGACATGAAAACAAACACAGTCGGTTAATAATCAGGTGGTGACCAGCTTGAGCTTAGGCCAGATATCGCTCGGTCCCTTCATTCAGCTTAGATTACATATTCTAAAACACACACAAGGTAAAATTTAAAACCATATATAATTTTTAAGTTCCGGCTCAGTAATCTTGAAAATAATAACTGTGGCGGTTTTAACACATGATTTTTAAAAGGTAATAAACAGTTTAAAGAATTACTCTTTCATAGCAGTTTTAATAAAACATACAACAATTTAAAAACATACAACAATTTAAAAAAGATTAATTAATTTTGATTGCACCAAACAGTAAAAAATTTCAGTTAGGCTAGGTATTGCTTTATATAAGTTGCTTGAGAATAATTCAGGTACATTCTGGTAACTCGCATTGTTGATCCAGATTGAGGACAGAGACAAATTTGCAATAAATAGTTGTAGCTCCGTCATCAGTTGCATTAAAAATATCTTTTTTTTTACTTTTTGATGGTGAATAGTTTCGGACATCTATGTTCATTTTCAAACCATCCGTGTCGCAAGTGTGACAATACTGGCGAAAATCTATGTACAAAACTGTCCTTACAGTGGTGATCAAAGTGGCACAGTTCTTGTACATATGTTTCCGCCTGTATTGTCACACTTTACGGATGGTTTGAAAATGGACTTAGGTGTCCGAAATCCGTCACCATCAAGAAATAAAAAGATTCTTCTGAACGAAACTTACGACAGAGTTACAACCATTTATTTAAATTATTAAACAAGTTGCGGACCTACTTTTCACCTGCAGCGTGCTGCATGTTCGTAAGACAAATTTTCCAGACACTAATCAATGCTAGACAGCATTGTAGGTCAGATGTCAAATTAAATTTCTGTAAAAAAGACCTCGTAGGAAGAACAGGAATTTTCGCGGATCACAACCAGTAGTTTAACGACACATAACAAGAAGCGCTCAGAGTTCTCTTTCTATGCTGGTCCTTGGCTATACGGCAAATACTGGCAGATGGGCATCCACAAGTCGAAGCTGTTGAAATGAGAAACGTTCTGACTCTGAAGACGTGCACTCGTGACCACGAAGGCAGAGGGAAGCAGTAATCTTCGAATGTCGTAAGCACACTTTTTACAGTTACGGATCACCATCTATAACATGAAGAACTCGACCTCACTCTTCGGTGAACAACTCTATGGCCGAGCGGTTCTAGGTGCTACAGTCTGGAACCGCGCGACCGCTACGGTCGCAGGTTCGAATCCTGCTCGTGAATGGATGTGTGTGATGTCCTTAGGTTAGTTAGGTTTAAGTAGTTCTAAGTTCTATGGGACTGATGACCTCAGAAGTTAAGTCCCATAGTGCTCAGAGCCATTTGAACCATTTGAACAACCCGAATTACTAAGCGGAACAGCAAGAAAACATTGAACTCTCGACAGAGCACCAGTGCGATTAAATCTTCTCAGCGCATAGCTAGGTTGCCTCTGGCGGGATGCAGCCGAACCCGAAGTGATACAAAGTACACAGAAGTTTAATGACAAGCAGGTATTGTTACCAACGCGAACACGCAGCAGTTTTCTTCCTTTAATCACAGTGGTCACACACAATGTTATTCTCTGCTTTTCATTCACTTTTCTTCCTTTTATCACAATGTTCATAAAAGGTGTTTTGCCAAGTCTCAGTGCATATTACACTGAAACGCCAAAGAAACTGGTATAGCCATGCGTATTCAAAGACTGAGATAAGTAAACAGGAAGAATACGACGATGCGGTCGCAACGCCTCTACAAGACAACAAGTGTCTAGCAGAGTTGTTAAATCGGTTACTGCTGCTACAACGGCAGGTTATCAAGATTTTGGTGAGTTTAACGTTGTGTTACAGTCGGCGCACGAGCGATGGGACACAGCATCTCCGAGTTAGCAATGAAGTGGGGATTTTCCCGTACGACGATTTCACGAGTGTACCGTGAATATCAGTAATTCGGTAAAACATCAAATCTGCTACATAGCTGTGGTTGGAAACAGATCCTGCAAGAACGGGACCAACGACGACTGAAGAGAATCGTTCGACGTGGCAGAAGTGCGGCCCTTCACAAATTGCTCCAGATTTTAATGCTGGGCCATCAACAAGTGTCAGCGTGGGAACCATTAAACGAAACATCATCGACATGGGCTTTCGGAGCCAATAGCCCACTAGTGTACCCTTGATGACTACACAGCATAAAGTTTTATGCGTCGCCTGGTCCTGCCAACACCGACATTGGACTGTTGATGAATGGAAACGTGTTGCCTCGTCGGACGAGTCTCGTTTCAAATTGTATCGAGCAGATGGACTTGTACGGGTGTGGAGACAACCTCATGAATCCATGGACCCCACATGTCAGCAGGGGACTGTTCAAGCTAGTGGACGCTCTGTAATGGTGTGGGGCGTGTGCAGTCGGAGTGATATGGGACTCTTGATACGTCGAGATACGACTCTGGCCGGTGGCACGTACGTAAGCATCCTGTCTGATCACCCGCATCCATTCATGACCATTGTGCATTCCGACTGACTTGGGCAATTCCAGCAGGAACAATGCGACACCCCACACATCCAGAATTGCTACAGAATGGCTCCAGGAACACTCTTCTAAGTTTCAACACTACCACTGGCCACCAAACTCCCCAGACACGAACATATACGAGGTGCATTCAAGTTCTAAGGCCTCCGATTTTTTCTCTAATTAACTACTCACCCGAAATCGATGAAACTGGCGTTACTTATCGACGTAATCGCCCTGCAGACGTACACATTTTTCACAACGCTGACGCCATGATTCCATGGCAGCAGCGAAGGCTTCTTTAGGAGTCTGTTTTGACCACTGGAAAATCGCTGAGGCAATAGCAGCACGGCTGGTGAATGTGCGGCCACGGAGAGTGTCTTTCATTGTTGGAAAAAGCCAAAAGTCACTAGGAGCCAGGTCAGGTGAGTAGGGAGCCTGAGGAATCACGTCAAAGTTGTTATCACGAAGAAACTGTTGCCTAACGTTAGCTCGATGTGCGGGTGCGTTGTCTAGGTGAAACAGCACACGCGCAGCCCTTCCCGGACGTTTTTGTTGCAGTGCAGGAAGGAATTTGTTCTTCAAAACATTTTCGTAGGATGCACCTGTTACCGTAGTGCCCTTTGGAACGCAATGGGTAAGGATTACGTCCTCGCTGTCCCAGAACATGGACACCATCATTTTTTCAGCACTGGCGGTTACCCGCAATTTTTTTGGTGGCGGTGAATCTGTGTGCTTCCATTGAGCTGACTGGCGCTTTGGTTCTGGATTGAAAAATGGCATCCACGTCTCATCCATTGTCACAACCGACGAAAAGAAAGTCCCATTCATGCTGTCGTTGAGCGTCAACATTGCTTGGCAACATGCCTCACGGGCAGCCATGTGGTCGTCCGTCAGCATTCGTGGCACCCACCTGGATGACACTTTTCGCATTTTCAGGTCGTCATGCAGGATTGTGTGCACAGAACCCACAGAAATGCCAACTCTAGAGGCAATCTGTTCAACAGTCATTCGGCGATCCCCCAAACAATTCTCTCCGCTTTCTCGATCATGTCGTCAGACCGGCTTGTGCGAGCACGAGGTTGTTTCGGTTTGTTATCACACGATGTTCTGACTTCATTAAACTGTCGCACCCACGAACGCACTTTCGACAAATCCATAATCCCATCACCACATGTCTCCTTCAACTGTCGATGAATTTCAATTGGTTTCACACCACGCAAATTCAGAAAACGAATGATTGCATGCTGTTCAAGTAAGGAAAACGTCGCCATTTTAAGTATTTAAAACAGTTCTCATTCTCGCCGCTGGCGGTAAAATTCCATCTGCCGTACGGTGCTGCCATCTCTGGGACGTATTAACAATGAATGCGGCCTCATTTTAAAACAATGCGCATGTTTCTATCTCTTTCCAGTCTGGAGAAAAAAAATCGGAGGCCTTAGAACTCGAATGCACCTCGTATAAGGGATGCCTTGCAACGTGCTGGATGCCTTGCAACGTGCTGTTCGCAAGAGATCTCCACTCCCTCGTACTCTTGCGGATTTATGGACAGCCCTTCAGGATTCATGATGTCAATTCCCTCCAGCACTACTTTAGACGTTAGTCGACTCCATGACACGTCGTGTTGCGGCACTTCTGCGTGCTCGCTTGGGCCCTGCACGTTATTATGCACGTGTACCAGTTTCTTTGGCTCTTCAGTGTACTTATATTTGATAGTTTAGAGTCTGATTGATGGCAGATGGTTAACAGGAGTCACCGAAAAATTATCGATGTCTATTGGCCGCAAAGGTGCTTTATAGACAGTCCAATGGCAAATGGTATTTGCTTTATAGCTGTCACGTATCATGGCACTCAGACACATAGAAACGTTGTGTTTGGTTTGCCAAAGGTCACTACCTCACCTCTGACATGACTGGAAGAATTATGTTCTCATAAAAGAATTATTACTTTCTAATAGAGTCTAATATGTTGTTACTGTTGACAGTAAATACTGTCGTCTCATCGTCTCAACGTTCTCTGCTACAGAATTCTTATGACAGGAAATTTTCTCACGGCTCGTGAGTTTCACATCGGTTCCGCTTGTCATGCAACAAAATGTGCCTTGAAGACACGCACCTGCCCATGGAGAGTACAAAGCTTGGTAAGTAAGTAATGGTTTACCCACACGTCTTGTAGGTTTAGGAATATGAAGCAAATGATTCGAGGGTATCCAAAGCCATAGAGTGCTTATCTTGAACCCTTGTTCTGTTCTTCTTTTGACCTCGACATTTTTGTTTAACATTTTAATAATTTTCCAACATGGGTTTTGCACCATTCTCTTTTTTCTTAACCAGATAGCCGAGAGTCCCTAACGAATACATCGCCATCCCTTGGCTGTATGGTCGCTATGGTTACCGGCACTACTGGTTTCCGTCTCTTCTCCGCATTGTTGTTTGTCTTCGAACACCAGCGATCATTACGGACAAAAGAAATTTTAAAAACTTTCTCCATGCTTCTAAATGGTGCCTCCTCCGGAGCTTCGGCAGTTCGCACAGCTCTGATGACAGCGCAGCGGGTAAGGTAGTCAGTGCAGGCAATTATCCATCGATTCTCGTTTGTCGACTTCGGGAATCGCCCTAAGAGTCGATTCCAATCCGGCGGAATAGCGCTACTGCACGCGAAATTGGCATCAGATGTCCCGGAGGTAATTGCAGCACCTCCTTCCGTGGTTGGCATTCCTTACAGTGTCTCACACAGTGTCTAAAGAAGCAGCAGAGACCTGGCCAATGACGCAATTACCTCCGGGGCATCGGATACCAATTCCGCCAGCAGCACCGCCATTCCACCTGATTGGAATCGAGGTCTTGGGGAGGCACCCGTGTCTCCACCAAACAATGTCACGTCGTAAACGCACTATAGTCCAAATTAGAAAACAGGGTCGTCAGAGAAGTACAACGCTTTGCACTGAAAGTGAGTTTATTACGACAGAGCTTTCTCTGTGGACGGACAGTGCTGCTATTTATACAAACATTGAATATTCCAGAACATACAAATATTACAGATATACGAAATTCCGAGAACTTTCTAGAAATGGTAAATGCTAAACAACAAGAGACTTTGGCGATTGGATTTGATCCTGCGACCCGTAGCACACCAGACGCCATCGCCAGCCGCTACTCCTCATTGCACGCAGCACAGATCGCGGCATTAAGCCCTTCCACCTCTATGTCTTGTCCAGTAAGTAATGTCACTTGCCAGTCGGCTGTAAGGAATTAGACTAGGAAGATGGGTTGACAGACAGAATGGCAGAAAGAAGTGGCCACGTCGATGACCACACTGTGACTGAATTTGGCCAATTTTACGCTGACTGTCCAGTGTTTCTACAAGCAACGCTGTACCACTCGAAACCATATTACACACAGCAAGAACAGCGATCGTGAAAAGATCGCTAGTGCTAGAGACCACAGCCAATCGCCACGCCTTGCCAATGACAGTACAGTCGGCTTCACATTCAACAGGAACTGTTACTGTCAGCGAACGCAGATCCATTTCATCCAGTTTCCGAACTAATATCGCGAAGGGAATTGCACGGAATGGATGTATTAGAGTCGCGTACCACGCAAAAGGCCTATTCTCAGAGAGGCACATAAGACGATGTGCTTTCACTGGGTCGAACTACACAGATACTGGACATCAACTGACTGCAAACGTAACAAATGGTCTGACGGGTCTTGATTTTGTTCCTCTTCAAATGATGAACGGAGTCGCATGCACTGATGGATCGACATCACGTTTAATCCGCAGCATGTTGGGGGCGGGGGGGGGGGGGGGGGACACCATACCACAAAGATGGTTCTGTGATATTTTGGGGGGGGGGGGGGGGTTCCGAACCAGATGGGCCCACTCATTAAGGTTACCACGAACATGAACCACGATTTTTACCTGAACGCTCTGACTGAGTCAAAGCCCCCTTTCTCGTCCATCTTCATGATGAGTATGGTACGAGCATTCCCCTCTAGCAAGATGAGAACAGTCATGCTCACAGGACTGTACGTTAAGACTGACTTTCTGTAACAACACGCGCCGGCCGCTGTGGCCGAGTGGTTCTAGGCACTTCAGTCCGGAACCGCGTTGCTGCTACGGTCGCAGGTTCGAATCCTGCCTCGGGCATGGATGTGTGTGATGTCCTTAGGTTAGTTAGGTTTAATTAGTTCTAAGACTTGGGGACTGATGACCTCAGATGTTAAGTCCCGTAGTGCTTAGTGCAATGTGAACCTTTTTTTTTCTTTTTGTAACAAAACGGCCCTAAGTATCTCGGAATCAAACTGGATCGTTCGCCATCATTCAGGATTCATGTCACGTCAACCGTAGAAAAGTTAAAGACTAGGAACAACATAACAACATTATACGGAAAGTATCTGGAACATTCGGGGTAGCTGTAGCTGATATTCTCCGTACAGCAGTCTTGTCTCTTTCATGTTCAGTGGCTGAATACTGTTCAAGAGTGAGCATGTCAGTAAGGTATTTGCTCATTTGAACGATACCAAGAGATCAATAAAGGTTTGGCGACCACTCAGACACCCTAATGCTCTTCGCCTGTCCCGGTAAACCGGACTTTAATTTCATAGAAAATGTCTGGAACTGTTTGTAGCAAGGGGTTACTTTCTATTTATTTATCGTATGGATATACATGTACGGTTCATAACAATTTTTGCATAATGAAGTACGAAAGGAATATGCAAGATCTCTGATCTCAATCGACTTTACAGAGCGATGTCAAGACAATACATCAATTCAGTTGTTGGAGAGGCACCCTTCCAGTCTCTTCTGAAACATTCCTCTACGATGTCGTCAGATGCCTGGCCTGAATCTTCACAGTCACACAATAGGAAGTCCGAGGGTCCCCATTTGTGCATGAAGGACTTAGTTCTTACGTGTCCACATCGGATTCTGCTTAGTTGAAGCAGGTTCTTCTAGGCAATTGCAAGCCTGATACACGTGGGAGGGTCTCCGCGGCCATGACTTCATAAGCTGGTGTTGCTTCTTCAAGTGTGCTTCGACACATCTTAAATCTTGAGATGCTGGATGTCACGATCTGTCCAGGATGGTTTCCTTGATTTGAGACGCATGCTGGGTGGCCGTTTAGTGGACAGGAAGCTATAAGTTATTAATCTTTGCCGTTTTCAAGGGTCACTGCTTCTGTTCGTCTCAAATGTGTTGGAGCAGTGCTACTGAGAGCAGAGAGCCAAGGCAGATGAGCTGATCTTAAGGTTTCCGTTTCGATTCTCATGGTATTGTTCAAATGAACCTCCATCTTACTGACATGCACACTCTTGTACAATACAGATATTCAGCCACACGATGTACAAGAGACAATGCCGCTGTACGGAGAATGTCAGCTTCAGCCCCTCTGAGAGACTCCAACCAGTTTCCCGATAATGTAGCTCCTAGTTTTTAATTCTTCTGCAAGTGACGTGAGGTGAATCCTGAATAATAGCGAACGATCCAGTGTGATCCCGAGACAGTTAGGGTAACCGTTATCGTTAACTGTTTTGCTATAGAAGTTGAATCTTAGCGGCTAGTTTACTAAGCGGTTCTAGAAATGGAAAGCTGTCACTTGAGTTTTTGAAGGGTTAGGGCACAAACTCCAACGGCTGTAATAGTCACCAAGTACTCTTAGATCTTATGTGAGATATTTTCTCCATCCTATACGTGTTGGCTTTGAAATGCAATGGCAGTATCACCTGCGCGGAAGAAATTCCAGCGTACAGTTTCTGGAATGTCACTTTGTAAGTAGGCTGTTTAGGTTTTTTTATTGGTAACGCCACGTAGCACTCTGTATGAAAATCACTGGCTGTGCTGTGTGCAGTCTGTGGCTAGTTTGCATTGTTGTCTGCCATTGTAGTGTTGGGCAGTTGGATGTGAACAGCGCGTAGCGTTGCGCAGTTGGAGGTGAGCCGCCAGCAGTGGTGGATGTGGGGAGAGAAATGGCGGAGTTTTGAACCATATGAAACGTCCCCTTAGAACAATTATACATGACTGTGCTTAAACTGACACAATATTTTTAGCGCAACGCAATCTGACTTTCAAAAATCCCTACAAAAGAATGGCCCTGACCAACATTAACCTATACGTTTCACAAATCACTTACCTCACAAAAATCTTGGTTACTCGAACTACTGCAATACAGCGAGCGCCACTACTGCCAGCTAACTAAAAGATTCAAACTACGGAAGGCACTAACTACTGATAGGCATAGTTAGCAAATGAAAGATTTTAATAGAGAACAAACAATGTATTTACCTTAATAGTCATCAAAAGTCATAATATATATATCAGTGCATGACATCCAGTCCTACAAATTTCAAAACTCCCCCATTTCTCTCCCCACATCCACCACTGCTGGCGGCTCACCTCCAACTGCGCAACGCTACGCGCTGTTCACATCCAACTGCCCAACACTACAATGGCAGACAACAATGCAAACTAGCCACAGACTGCACACAGCACAGCCAGTGATTTTCATACAGAGTGCTACGTGGCGTTACCAATAAAAAAACCTAAACAGCCTACTTACAACTTCTATACCGGTTGAATACCAGTGGGGTCTGGACAGATGCTTGTGGTAGACCGTTCTTGATCGTATATGACTTACTCATTTTGACATGAAGGCAGTCTCGGAAATACCGGTTTTTCAACGTGTTGGACAATAGTGTTGTTAGTCTAAAGCAAGATACTGTTTGCTTTTGCTTTAGCATTAGTCCCTCCAGCCAGACCGTGTTGTGAGCAGCAGTTAGATCTACAAACGCTACTGAAATTTGTAGTCCCTTCTGGAAACCAGCTTCGATTTAAGAAGTGAGTGCCAGTACTTGTTCAGAGCAGCTGGGTTTTGCCTGAAGCCTGCTTGGTACGAAGCCATTTTACAGTCAACTTTTCGGTACATTCCGTTGTAAATGAACCGTTCTAGAAGTTTATAACAGACACTGTGAACAGCAATTGGAAGAAAGCTTGAGGGGTCGTCTTTCGGTTTCAGCGGCTTCAGTATTGCAAGAGTTCTTTTTTGTGTTTTAAATTTTTTTCTGGTACCTGAGCGTCGCTGAAGTGGGTGGATTGGAACTATCAGTTACCCCGCCTACCCCTTCAGTTTAGTAGCTCTGCGGGATCTTATACAAAATTATTAAGGTTACAAGCGCTGTTACATGCTATTATCGTCATGACTTCTGCGGATGACTGATTATCTTCCCGGTGTGCTCAAGGGGCGGAAAGAATTTAAAAGTAGCCATTGAATATGATGAGTCAAACTTTTCTCGGTATTCAATAATTTTATACAATTTTCTTAGTCATTCTGAAATTCTTGCCGCCTCTTTGGTTTGTTTGCTGTACCTATCGATTTTCTGTATATTACACAAGCAGACCTTTGTGTGATATTCCCTTAGAGTCGGAAACTGTTATTATTTCCTTTATTTACGTTGTTCTTATTACCTATTCCTGACGCGCCTGAGCCAATCGCAGGATGAATAGCTGCCAGTGAGGCGAATGACGAGGAGGTGGAGGACGAAGTGTATGGAATTTTTGAGGAGAAGTCGAGTGTACGGAGGTGGAGCCCTCCCCACCACTGCTTCGTATCAATGACACTGGAGCGATCAAACACGCCACGCCAAGCTATTGGAGCCATTTCAAAAGGCATTCACATAGGGCACGTAATGAAACATTAAATATTCACTGGAGTGCGGTAGGTCGTGACCTGAGGGAGGGAGAGGCTGGAGGGGGGGGGGGGGGAGAGCCAGAGACTTCGGGCACCGGGGGAGGGAGCAGCTGGGGAGAGACACTCGCTTCATCTCACGGCGAATTTTCCGCTTCCGAGCCTCTACTGTTACCCGGTATCAACAGTAAAAAGTTGGCAATAAAGCAATTGGTTTCTCTGTTCACATATACACCTGAAGAAAGAAGATAAGGAAAGTCTAAAAATAAACACAATATCTGAAAGTAACTGGTTACAATAGTATGGAACACTCTGGATAGATGTGCAAAATACACAAATGGTTCTAGTTGAAGTAGATAGGACTACAGACCTCATAATGTTGGCAGTACTGTGTGTAGCAAGAACAGGATAACTCCAGTATGTGACAAAATCAATGTAGAGTTCATAAATATATCGGAAATAAGAATACTTGATTTCATGAATATGTGCTGGCAAAGAGCTTACATACCAGAAAAATTCAATACAGCCAAAATATAATAAAATAAAGGAAATAGACATGAATGTCATAAATACATGTCTAACTACATTTTATAAACTGTATGCTAGAAATCTAATACAGCGACTATCGTCAATCGCTGAAATTATATTAGCAGATGCCCAGCATGGATTTCTGGTTTTAGAAAACGGAGAATCACACTATGACTTTTTCTTCACTATGACACAACTAATAGAAAAACACCTTCAAAATACCAACTCTCCTTCCCTTCATTGACTACCAAAAGACGTTTGATGAAGTAAACCGAAATAAACTGTAGGAAATATTAACAAACTCAGGAATGTTATAAGGGTTGGCGTTTGAATAACAAGGTAAAAATAAAAATAGTTGACAAATATTATATTACAGCTGAACTAAACCAGGGCGTTAGACACTGATGTCCCCTTCCACACTCACAGTCAATAATGGTGTTTTAGAGATTAGATTAGATTTACTTTCATTCCAATTGATCCGTAGTGAGGAGGTCCTTCAAGATGTAGAACATTTCAGAAAAATAATAATACATAAAAAATATTTACAACTGAAACAAATAAGCTAATGTACATTCCACCAGTCCCAAGTGGAATCATTGTTATTTTTTTAATGAACATTATATGAAAGAATCATTCTGCAAACGCTCATTTACTAAGACAGCATTAATGCACTGAATTTAAAATACTGTTTTTTTTATTTATACGGTAATAAACATATAATATAACTACTACAATACTTATTTAGAACGAACACATTACTGCACTGAAATGGTGCAGAAGTTAGATTGTACTTATATGCATATACACACACACACACACATACACAAATCTGTTGTTCATCAATGGAGTGAAGGCGTTGGCCACCAATAAATCCTTTAGGCTTCCCTTAAACTGAATTTCATTGGTTTTTAAGCTTTTTATGGCTGCTGGCAAGTTATTGATAATGTATGTTCCTGAACAATGCACTCCTTTTTGTAGAAGAGTAAGTGACTTTAAACCCTTGCAAAGATTATTTTTATTTCTAGGACTGATGCCATGAATTGAGCTGTTGGTTTGAAAAAGTGATATATTTTTAATGACAAATTTCATTAAGGAATAAATATATTGGGAAGCAGTAGTTAGTATTCCTAGTTCCCTAAACAGGCTTCTGCAGGATGTTATTGAGTTCACACCACGTATAACTCTTACTGCACGTTTTTGTGCCTGGAAAACTTTAGCTTGGCTTGATAAATCACCCCAAAAAATACTCCCATATGACATTATGGAATGAAAGTAATCATAGATTGCCAGCTTTTTCATTTTTTATTCCCTATATCTGTCATAATTCGCATTGCAAGTAGAGATTTGTTAAGATGCTTCAGCAGTTCTGTGGTGTGTTCCTCCCAGTAGAATTTATTATCAAGCTGTAATCCCAAGAATTTAACACTGTCCATTTCTTCTATCTGCTTGTAATTCTATGTCAGGCATATACTCGTGGGACACCCCTTACGAGTTCTGAACTGCATGTGGTGTGTTTTTTCAAAGATTAGTGACAAAGATTTGGCAAGGAACCAGTGATCAATGTCCAAAAATATTTTACTAGCCGATTTTTCTAAGACTACACTTGATTTGCTATTTATTGCAGTGTTTGTATTATTGGCAAACAAAACAAACTTGGCATCTGGTAATGTTACTGATGAAACGTCATTGATATACACAAGAAAAAGTAAGGGTCCTAAGATGGAACCTTGTGGGACCCCACTTGTAATGAGTTCCCAGTTGGGTGGTACCTGATAGCTTAATACATGTCTCTTTTCTAATAACACCCTTTGCTTCCTGCCAGAGATATAAGATTGGAACCATTTTGCAGCATTTCCTGTTACACCATAATATTCTAATTTACTTAAAAGGATATTGTGATTTACACAGTCAAATGCCTTTGACAGATCACAAAATATACCAGCTGCCGGCAATTTTTTGTTTAATGAATTGAGAACATTTTCACTGTAAGTGTAGATAGCCTTCTCGATATCTGAACCATTTAGAAATCCGAACTACGACTTTGACAGTATGTTATATGTGATAACATGGTTATAAAGCCGATCGTACATTACCTTTTCTAAAAATTTTGAGAATGCTGGCAAAAGTGAATCTGGACGGAAATTTGATGCTATTTTTTTTATCTCCCTTCTTAAACAGTGGCTTAACTTCAATATATTTCAACCATTCAGGAAATATTCCACTGATAAACGACTGGTTACACAGATAGCTTAATGTGTTACTTAACTCAGAACCACATTCTTTAATTAACTTTGTTGATATTTCATCATAACCACTAGATGTTTTTCGTTTTGAAGATTTTATGATGGACATCACTTCTGCTGGGGTAGTGAGGGTCAAATTCATATTATGGAAGCTGCTTGAAATGTCTTGTCTGAGGTATTCCATAGCATCATCTACAGAACCTGACAACTCCATCTTTTCAGTAACAGTTATAAAATGTTTGTTAAAACGTTCTGCAACACTGAACATATCTGTCACCAATGTATAATTTACTCTTAATGCTATTTGTCCTTCTTCACGTCTGGTTCTACCGGTCTACTGCTTCAATATGTCCAATATTGTCTTTATTTTGTTATCTGATCTTTTCCTTGTAATATATTTGCTTTAATGTCCGTATTACAGTCTTTAATATTTTGCAGTATTTCTTGTACTGTGCTATAGCATCAACATCAGAACTGTTTCAGGTTGACAGATACAGTTTTCTCTTTGTTTTAGAAGATACCGCTAGTCCTTGAGTAATCCATGGCTTCATTGTAAACTTTGCTCTAACCTTGGTTAGTTTTGGGAAAAACAGTGTTCAAATAAGGTAAGCACTTTATTAGCAAAAGTGTTATATTTTTCATTCATGCTGTGACCACTGTCAACATCACTCCAGTGAATGTCTCTGAGGAATGTCCTAAAATTATCAATTCTTTGCATATTGATTTCCCACTTGAGCTCAGAGTTAACAGATTTTATGTCCTGTTCAGTATTTTGTTTACCAGTAGGAACTGCATGTCATGGATTGAGAGGCCATTGACTATTGGTTTTGTAATATAATTTTGTTCATTGGACTTCTCTATAAAGATATTGTCAATGGCTGTTTGTGAGCAATTGGCTAACTTAGTGGGGAACTTTACAGTGGGAATTACGTTGAATGATAGTGTTAATAACTCAAATAAGCTATTATTGGAAGAGTCTTTAAGGAAGTCTACATTGAAGTCACCAGCAACCACTATTTCTTTGTTTTTCGGTGTTAAATGGGCCAGTACAGCTTCAAGGTAGTTTATGAACTGATTAAAGTTACCTGGAGGTGCTCAATATACACTTAATATTATGAAGAACTTTTAGTGAAATTCTGCTTCTGTTTCACATGCTTCCACATGCTGTTCTAGGTAAAATTTATGAATGTCTATGTTCTTAAATTTATAACAGTTCCCTGATGAATGTCGCAACTCCTCATTTCTCCATTTCTGCTCTACAAAAGTGAGATGCTAACCTAAATCCTCCTCCTCCTCATCATCATCATCATTTAAGACTGATTATGCCTTTCAGCGTTCAGTCTGGAGCATAGCCCCCCCTTATAAAATTCCTCCATGATCCCCTATTCAGTGCTAACATTGGTGCCTCTTCTGATGTTAAACCTATTACTTCAAAATCATTCTTAACCGAATCCAGGTACCTTCTCCTTGGTCTGCCCCGACTCCTCCTACCCTCTACTGCTGAACCCATGAGTCTCTTGGGTAACCTTGTTTCTCCCATGCGTGTAACATGACCCCACCGTCTAAGCCTGTTCGCCCTGACTGCTACATCTATAGAGTTCATTCCTGGTTTTTCTTTGATTTCCTCATTGTGGACACCCTCCTGCCATTGTTCCCATCTACTAGTACCTGCAATTATTGTAGCTACTTTCATATCCGTAACCTCAACCTTGTTGATAAGGTAACCTGAATCCACTCAGCTTTCGCTCACATACGTACATCAAAGTTGGTCGAAAGATTGAACGGTGCACAGATAACTTAGTCTTGGTACTGACTTCCTTCTTGCAGAAGAGAGTAGATCGTAGCTGAGCGCTCACTGCATTAGCTTTGCTACACCTTGCTTCCAGTTCTTTCACTATGTTGCCATCCTGTGAGAATATGCATCCTCAGTACTTGAAACCGTCCACCTGTTCTAACTTTGTTCCTCCTATTTGGCACACAATCCGTTTATATTTCTTTCCCACTGGCATTACTTTCGTTTTGGAGATGCTAATCTTCATACCATAGTCCTTACATTTCTGATCTAGCTCTGAAATATTACTTGCAAACTTTCAGTCGAATCTGCCATCACAACTAAGTCATCCGCATATGCAAGACTGCTTATTTTGTGTTCACATATCTTAATCTCACCCAGCCAGTCTATTTTTTTCAACATATGATCCATAAATAATATGAGCAACAGTGGAGACAGGTTGCAGCCTCGTCTTACCCCTAAAACTACTCTGACCCATGAACTCAATTTACCGTCAACTCTAACTGCTGCCTGACTCTCCGCGTAAAGACCTTTAATTGCTTGCAAAAGTTTGCCTCCTATTCCATAATCTCGTAGAACAGACAATAACTTCCTCCTAGGAACCCGGTCATATGCCTTTTCTAGATCTATAAAGCATAGATACAATTCCCTGTTCCACTCATAACACTTCTCCATTATTTGCCATAAGCTAAAGATCTGGTCCTGACAACCTCTAAGAGGCCTAAACCCAAACTGATTTTCATCCAATTGGTCCTCAACTAATACTCTCACTTTCCTTTCAACAATACCTGAGAAGATTTTACCCACAACGCTGATTAAAGAAATACCTCTGTAATTGTTACAATCTTTTCTGTTTCCATGTTTAAAGATTGGTGTGATTACTGCTTTTGTCCAGTCTGATGGAACCTGTCCCGACTCCCAGGCCAATTCAGTTATCCTGTGTAGCCATTTAAGACCTGACATTCCACTGTATTTGATGAGTTCCGACTTAATTTCATCCACCCCAGCTGCTTTATTGCATTGCAATCTATTGACCATTTTCTCCACTTCTCAAATGTGATCCTATTTCCATCATCATTCCTATCCCACTCTACCTCGAAATCTGAAACATTACTGATGGTATTTTCACCTGCATTGAGCAACTCTTCAAAATATTCCCTCCATCTGCCCAAGGCATCCACAGGATTCACCAGCAGTTTTCCTGACCTATCCAAAATACTTCTCATTTCCTTCTTACCTCCCTTTCGAAGACTGCTAATTACACTCCAGAACGGTTCTCCAGCAGCTTGACCCATAGTCTCCAACCTGTTTCCAAAGTCTTCCCAAGATTTCTTCTTGGATGCTGCAATTATCTGTTTAGTTTTGTTTCTTTCTTCAACATAACTTTCTCTATCTACCTGAGTTCTAGTATGTAGCCATTTTTGATACGCCTTCTTTTTCCTTTTACAGGCTGCCTTGACTGTGTCATTCCACCAAGCTGTTTGCTTCATCCTACTTTTACACACTACTGTTCCAAGACATTCTTTAACCACTTCTAGTACTGCGTCCCTGTACCTTGTCCATTCCTTTTCCAGTGACTGTAATTGACTACATTCAACTAACTGGTACCTTTCTGAGATCGCTGTTATGTACTTGTGCCTGATTTCCTTATCCTGAAGTTTCTCCACTCTTATCATCCTACATATGGACCTGACCTCCTGCACTTTCGGCCTCACAATCCCAATTTCACTGCAGATTAAATAATGATCAGTGTCATCAAAGAATCCCCTGAATACACGTGTGTCCCTCACAGCCTTCCTGAATTCCTGATCTGTTATTATATAGTCAATGACAGATCTGGTTCCCCTGCCTTCCCAAGTACACCGGTGAATGTTCTTATGTTTAAAAAAGGAGTTTGTGATTACTAAGCCCATACTGGCACAGAAATCCAAGAGTTGTTTCCCGTTCCTGTTGGCCTCCATATCCTCTCCAAATTTACCTATAACCTTTTCATACCCTTCTGTTCAATTTCCAATCCTGGCGTTAAAATCACCCATGAGCAGAACACTGTCCTTGTCCTTTACTCTAACAACTACATCACTGAGTGCCTCATAAAAACTATCCATCTTATCTTTATCTGTCCTTTCACAATGCGAATATACTGACACAATCCAAAATTTTCCTGCTAGACGCTGTCAAATCTATCCACATCAGTCGTTCGTTTACATACCTTATTGCAACTACGCTGGGTTCCATTTCTTTCCTGATGTAAAGCCCTACACCCCATTGTGCTATTCCTGCTTTGACTCCTGACAGGTAGACCTTGTATTCTCCCACTTCCTCTTCTTTCTCACCCCTTTGTCTGAGAAAGAAACCAAGAAACATATTTCTAGCTTATTACATCAGCATAAACAGCTATTGGTTAAGAATTTTCAACAATCAGCAGAAATTTCAACTCTACCCAATTTTAACTCAGTCAATGCGAAATGTCAGCTATCTTTATTGCATGAAAATATTCGAGAACTGAGAAATAAAATTAATGAATTAATTATCTGCATAGATGAGTTAGAGTCCTCAAACCCAACTGACATAATATGTCTCTCAGAACATCATGTTACCACTGGTATAGAACTCTTAAGTGTTACAGGATTTAGGTGTGGTTCATGGTGTGGGTTCCTGTAGTCATGTCCTAGTTCATGAACCACGGGCAACGTATGAGTGGCCAAGTAAGTGGTCCCGACAGTCGGGATACCAGTTACTTTGGACACTCTGGGGGAAGCTGCTGAACTGAGCGGACTCAATCGAGGGCGATCTCCGTCTTTGCAGAGATAAAGAAGCGGGTAATATTTACTAGGGGTGCGACCATAACTGTCGACATTTAACGCCAGCGACGCAGTCACACTTCAAGACGATCGTCCGTTACGGCTGCATTAACAGCTGTAACAGCACGGAACAACACGAATGTGTGAAACAGACTTGAGAGATAAACATTCTGAAGTTTAGTTGAGGGATGATTCTGCGCCCGCCGGCAAATGTGGCCGAGCGGTTCTAGGCGCTACAGTCTGGAACCGCGCGACCGCTACGGTCGCAGGTTCGAATCCTGCCTCGGGCATGGATGTGTGTGATGTCCTTAGGATAGTTAGGTTTAAGTAGTTCTAAGTTCTAGGGGACTGATGACCTCAGAAATTAAGTCCCGTAGTGCTCAGAGCCATTTGATTCTGCGCCCCCCACGCCTCCTATTTCCCCGTCCCTCAAATTCTCTTCACATTACTCCCAGTTACATTTTTTTCTTTAGATATTCTGAAATACGCTATGAATGAGCTATTTCTGATCTAAACGAGAAGCAGTATTAAGTGAAAAAATTCGGACACTTCCGTTAGTTTTTTTTTCTTCGTTTAACAATTTTAAGAGGAAACCTTTCGATAGCTAAACTTATTTCCAAACTCGACTGAACGACTTCAATTACAAACGAATTTATTTCTTCCGGCGTGGGCTTCCCACCCCGCCCCCTTCCCCCTCCCCAAGGTTTGAGACCTCCGTGAGTCATGGTAGAAAGAAATTGTTAGTTGATTTGTAGCTTCTATTCATTTCAGATGAAATTCCTGCCAAAGGAAAAGAAAATCAATAAGGTGTTTTACTCCATTTTATACTCCTCATTCAACTTGTACTTGCGAGAACGACGTTTAAAGGGTCGGAGAGATAGTGTCCTTTACGAAATCTTTGGGTTCGAACACTTCTTGGAGAAGTACAGTAAATGCGAGCCATTGTCGTTGAATTAGTATTTATCTTTAGCTCCACTCACAGATTATTCTCAAATTTCAAGTAGTGTGTGAGTAATAAGTAACAGTAGCAAAAGTGGGAAGGTGGACCATCGGGAAACGTGACTCGGTCACTCAGCAGATAAATGTCAGATGCCAAACCCAATGGTCGGTGACTTAGTTTTCATTTATTTTGTAACTACTCCAGACGCTACAACACTTTACAATTGGTCGCATTAGCATCTTGTGCGTAAGTTACTTTACAGATGTACTGAACCCTTCCATTCACATTTCATAAAATTATTTAACATTATAGTTCTCGTTAATATCGCATCTTGTACGACGTGATGTGCTGAAGTGCTCTTCACAAAGCTCATAAAGTGTCACTATACGGTTCTTTCTCTTTGTAATAAGTACCGTCTCGCATTCATCAAGATTTAAAGCGAGCAGCTTTTCATTACAAAGTGTGTAAATTTCGTTCAAGTTTTTCTGCATTTCCTAATTTTCGTCCTGCTATGATATCTACATCTACATTATATCTACATAGATACTCCGCAAATCACATTTAAGTGCCTGGCAGAGGGTTCATCGAACCACCTTCACAGTTCTCTATTATTCCAATCTCGTATAGCGCGCGGAAAGAACGAACACCTATATCTTTCAGAACGAGCTCTGATTTCCCTTATTTTATCATTGTGATCGTTTCTCCCTATGTAGGCCGGTGTCGACAAAATATTTTCGCATTCGGAGGAGAAAGATGGTGATTGTAATTTCGTGAGAAAATTCCGCCGCTACGAAAAACGACTTTATTTTGATGATGTCCACCCCAAATTCATTTTAATTTCAGTGACACTCTCTCCCCTATTTCGCGATAGTATAAAACGTGCAGCCATTCTTTGAACCTTTTCGATGTACTCCGTCAATCCCATCTGGTAAAGATCCCACACCGTGCAGTAGTATCCTAAAAGGGAACGGACAAGCGTAGTGAAGGCAGTCTCCTTAGTAGATCTGTTATATTTCCTAAGTGACCTGCCAATAAAACGCAGTCTTTGGTTAGTCCTCCTCACAACACTTTCTATGTGTTTCTTCAAATTTAAGTTGTTCGAAATTGTAATTCCTAAGCATTTCGTTGAATTTACTGCCTTTAGATTTGACTGATTTATCGTGTAACCGAAGTTTAACGGATTCCTTTTAGCACTCATATGGATCACCCACACTTTTCGTTATATAAGGCCAATTACCAATTTTCGCGCCGGCCAGTGTGGCTGAGCGGTTCTAGGCGCTACAGTCTGGAACTGCGCGACCGCTACGGTCGCAGGTTTGAATCCTGCCTCGGGCATAGATGTGTGTGATGTCCTTAGGTTAGTTAGGTTTAAGTAGTTCTAAGTTCTAGGGGACTGATGACCTCAGATGTTAAGTCCCATAGTGCTCAGAGCCACCTGAACCATTTTGAACCAATTTTCGCACCAGTCAGATATCTTTTCTGAATCGTTTAGCAACTTTTTTTATCCTCCGATTGCTTTATTAATCGGCAAACGACAGCGTCATATGCAAAAAAAACCTAAGACGGCTGCTTAGATTGTCTCCCAAATTGTTTATATAGATAAGGAACAGCAAAGGGCCTATAACACTATCTTGGGGAACGACAGAAATCACTTCTATTTTACTCGATGACTTTGCGCCAATTACTACGAACTGTGACCTCTCTGACAGGAAATCACGAATCCAGTCACATAACTGAGACGATATTCTATAAGCACGCAATTTCACTACAAGCCGCTTGTGTGGTACAGTGTCAAAAGCCTTCCGGAAATCCAGAAATATGGAATCGATCTGAAATCCCTTGTCAATAGCACTCAACACTTCATGTGAGTAAAGAGCCAGTTGTGTTTCACAGGAACGATCTTTTCTAAACCCATGTTCACTGTGGGTCAATAGACAGTTTTCCTAGAGGTAATTCATAATGTTTGAACACAATATATATTCCAGAATCTTGCTGCATATCGACGTTAACGATATGGGTCTGTAATTTAGTGGATTACTCCTACTGCCTTTCATGAGTATTGGTGTGACCTGTGCAACTTTCCTGTCTTTGGGTACAGATCTTTCGTCGAGCGAACGGTTGTATATGATTGTTAAGTATGGAGCTAATGTAACAGCATATTCCGAAAGGAACGTAATTGGTATACTGTCTGGACTAGAAGACTTGCTTTTATTAAGTGACTTAAGTTGCTTCACTACTTCTATTTTAATCATGTTGGCAGCTGTTCTTGATTCAAATTCTGGAAAATTTACTTCTTCTTCTTTGGTGAAGGAACTTCGGAAGGCTGTATTTAGTAACTCAGCTTTTGTAGCACTGTCTTCGATAGTATCTCCATTGCTATCGCCCAGAGAGGTCATTGATTGTTTCTTGCCACTAACATACTTCACATACGACCAGAATCTCTTAGGGTTTTCTGCCAGGTTTCGAGACAAATTTTCGTTGTGGTAACTATTATAATCATCTCGAATTGAATTCCGCGCTAAATTTCGAGCTTCTGTAGAAGACCTAAAAGACCGCCAATCTTGGGAATTTTGCGTCCGTTTAAATTTGGCATATCTTTTTTTTTTTCGTTGGTTCTGCAACAGTGTTCTGACCCTTTTAGTTCACCAAGGGGGATCAGCTCAGTCGTTTGTTAATTTATTTGGTGTAAATCTCTGAATTGCTGCCGATACTATTTCTCTGACTTCAAGCCACCTCTGGTCTATACTTACACTGTTAATTTGGAAGGAGTGATGACTACCTCTCATGAAGGCGTTAAGTGAATTTTTATCTGCTTTTTTGAATAGGTATATTTTTCATTAATTTTGGAGGATCGGTGAGTCCAATGTTATATCTCTCTACTACAGCCCTGTGTTCACTGATCCCTGTATCAGTTTTGATGTCTGTTACTAGCTCAGCTTAGGATTATTTGTTGCTAAGAGGTCAAGTGTGTTTTCCCAAATGTTTACTATTCGTGTGGGCTCATGAACTAACTGCCCGAAATAACTTTCAGAAAATGCGTTTATCACAATTTCGGATAATGTTTTATGCGTATCTCCGGAATTAAACGTGTATTTTCGTCAACATAGCGAGGGTAAATTAAAGTCACTAGCAACTACAATTGTATGTTTCGGGTATGTGTTTGAAACCAAACTCAAGTTTTCTTTGAACCCTTCAGATATTGTATCATCTGAATTGGGAGGTCGCTAAAAGGATCCCATTAATTTATTGCGGTTGCCAAAAATGACCTCTGCCCATACTAAATTACAGGAACTATCTACTTCAATTTCACGACAAGGTTAACTACTTCTGACAGCAACAAACACACCACCGCCAACTGTGTTTAGCCTATCCTTACAGAACACCGTTAGATTCTTCGGAAAAATTTTGTCTGAACTTGTCTCCAGCTTTCAGTGCCTATAATGATTTGAGCATCAGTGCTTTCTATTAGCGCTTGTCACTTTGGTACTTTCCCAACACAGCTGCGATAATTCACAACTGTTGTACCGATGGTTCCCATGAGGGGCGCTGCCCACTCGTCTCGTGTAGGGTGCCTAAAGGATGTTGCGTTCTCGTAATGCTATACAACAATTCAAGAAAATCACATTAATAGCTTTATTACAATAAAGAAGATAGACAATACTTAACTCTGAATTTACAATGGTGTCGCAAGCGATAGTCGACATGCAAACAATCAAAGTCCTTTGCTGTATGCAAGGTCCATGTAAGCAATTGATATGAATCACACGTCACTGCTATCGGAGTCCTATCCTAGTAGCGTGGTCAGAATGGTTTCACCAAATGCATTTAAATACCTTAATTCTCAAAAAATGGTTCAAATGGCTCTGAGCACTATGATACTTAACATCTCAGGTCATCAGTCCCCTAGAACGTAGAACTACTTAAACCTAACTAACCTAAGGACATCACACACAGCCATGCCCGAGGCAGGATTCGAACCTGCGAGCGTAGCAGTCGCGCGGTTGCAGACTGAAGCGCCTAGAACCGGTCGGCCACAGACGCCGGCACTTAATTCTCGTCAAAATGGAATTGTAAGTACCGAAACTGTCGTCACAGTTCTGTGCTTCACTTAACGGGTTTATCCTCATGGAAAGTGAGAATGTTTTAATGCTCTTTCGCTATTTTTTCTCTTCTATAAATCTGTAAAAGAAGAAAATGTAAATGTTCCTTTTTTATTTTCAACCTAGTCTCCAGCTTCTTAAGGTCTAATAAAGTAGACACATTTATCTCAGATCTACAACATTTATACAGTATTTAGATGCACAAGAAATAAAGAATTAAAGATGATAAAAGTTAATAATTTCTTGTAAAGTACTGTTGGGGTAACGAACGGACACGATACGAATTGTAGTAACATGATTTACAAATGAAATCAAATAAAACTTACAATTAGTAATTAACATGCAGTTCAACTTTAAAAGATCTCTCTAGAGGTCTCACAGACATCCTCATGTGACACATTAGCTGTGACTTTCTGGGTGCCAGGATACAATACAGAGCGAAAAATCTGTAATTTGGGTGTCACAGATTGGATATGGCCGACAGGAGCACTTTTCCTAAGGAAAAGAAGGGATTGCTCTATCCGTAATTGATCAATGAAACAAAATTAAAATCGTGTGAAATATAATTTACTGCTTCAGTTAACTTGAGCGTCAAGAGTAGTGTGGCTTTTGAGAAATTCCTTACCATATGGGCTGAATCTTATATGATGTGGTGGACAGAAGTTACTGACTTTCCCCGGCGATTACTTCAGGATGAAAGTCGGTCACTGCCTACGAGCAGTTTCAGCTACTGAGGTCTTCTCACTTTTCTGGACATCGTCATCAGCTGACGGTGCCGTTCTGAAGATGGCCTAAGATTAAGCCGAAACCGGTCACTCTCATAAAATAACCATCGCGATCCAGATTGTTTCTTCACTGACCTTATGTAGCTTACAAGATCGCTGCTTCCCAAAAATGTTACCAAAAATTTTAATCTATGAGTTCATAAGATATTATGACTCCGGTTTTAATGCCCCGAAACATTCCATTTTACATGAAATCTGACCAACACGACCTGACTAACCTTTTACCGAACACGCTGCAGTCAGCAGAAACTTTCTCACAGCGCAACTTAATAATGACAGGAGGATCAACGGAAGTAAGCCAAAATAACTTGAAACCACCACACATTTACAAAAGCCAGAAAACTATCCCATATTCATGTTAACGCCCATGACAGATTTTAATGAGTGGAAAAACAAATTTATAAACTACTAGCAAACTTGTACGACTGAGTAGAAAAAGGATATTGATTCCCACGAGTTACTGCATAGATGTGTGAAATAGAACAAAGAAAGTAACGTTGATAAGATGAAGTGCAGTCCAAAAATAACTCTCGTGAATGAATCTGAAAATAATGTAAGGGATAACTGCGCAAAGCAGCGCAAGCAACCAACTATCTCACGCCACAGTAATAGTCGTGTTGCCTGTACCCTCACAGGACACATTAGGAATTTAAAGTTGTGCGAGGTGGGCATACGTTCGTTAATGGCTAACCATAACACATCACTCACCTTTAGATATTCTACATGCTATAATCACTGTCCGCACTGCAACAGATCGCAGCTGATGCTGCTAAGTGGTACACGCAGTAGGGCGAGTTTTCGAGTAAAATCTTACTTCCGATTTATCCATTTTCGTGTTCTAAAAGTTCAGTAAAGTTTTTAAGGTCGTACTTGTGTCTAAATTCTGTATGTTCAATTCATACACTACTGGCCATTAAAATTACTACACCACGAAGATGACGTGCTACAGACGCGAAATTTAACCGACAGGAAGAAGATGCTGTGATATGCAAATGATTAACTTTTCAGAGCATTCACACAAGGCTGGCGCCGGTGGCGACACCTACAACGTGCTGACACGAGGAAAGTTTCCAACCGATTTCTCATATACAAACAGCAATGGACCGGCGTTGCCTGGTGAAACGTTGTGATGCCTCTTGTAAGGAGGAGAAATGCGTTCCATTACGTTTCCGACTTTGACAAAGGTCGGGTTGTAGCCTATCACGAATGCGGTTTATCGTATCGCGACATTGCTGCTCGCGTTGGTCGAGATCCAATCACTGATAACAGAATATGGAATCGGTGGGTTCGGGAGGGTAATACGGAACGCCGTGCTCGATCCCAACGGCCTCGTATCACTAGCAATCGAGATGACAGGCATCTTATCCGCATGGCTGTAACGGATCGTACAGCCACGTTTAGATCCATGAGTCAACAGATGGGGACGTTTGCATGACAACAACCATCTGCACGAACAGTTCGACGACGTTTTCAGCAGCATGGACTATCAGCTCGGAGACCGTGGCTGCGGTTACCCTTGACGCTGCATCACAGGCAGGAGCGCCTGCGATAGTGTACTCAACGACGAACCTGGGTGCACAAATGGCAAAACGTCATTTTTTTGGATTATTCCAGGTTCTGTTTACAGCATCATGATAGTCGTATTCGTGTTTGGCGACATCGCGGTGAACGCACATTGGAAGCGTGTATTCGTCATTGCCATACTGGCGTATCACCCAGCGTGATGTTATGGGGTGCCATTGGCTACACGTCTCGGTCAGCTCTTGTTCGCATTGACGGCACTTTGAACAGTGGACGCTACATTTTTGATGTGTTACGACCCGTGGCTCTATCCTTCATTCGATCCCTGCGAAACCCTACATTTCAACAGGACAATGCACGACCGCATATTGCAGGTCCTGTACGGACCTTTCTGGCGAGCAACTGGTCCGTGACAATACGCCAGTCACTACTCTTGATGAACTGTGGTATCGTGTTGAAGCTGCATGGGCTGCTGTACCTGTACACGCCACCCAAGCTCTGTTTGACTCAATGCCCAGGCGTATCAAGGCCGGTATTACGGCCAGAGGTGGTTCTTCTGGGTACTGATTTATCAGGATCTATGCACCCAAATTGCGTGAAAATGTAATCACATGTCAGTTCTAATATAATATATTTGTCCAATGAATACCTGTTTTCATCTACATTTCTTCTTGGTGTAGCAATTTTAATGGCCAGTAGTGTATTTTTTCTCGGTATACATACAGAATTTAGACACAAGTACTACCGTAAAAAGGCGGCCCGGATATCCGCCAGATCTAACGCGCTGCTTCCCGAGCGGGAAGGCGTGCCGGTCCCCGGCACGAATTGGAGGGCGGATTAGTGTCGAGGTCCGGTGTGCCGGCCAGCTGGTGGATGGTCTTTAAGGCGGTTTTCCATCTACCTCGGCGAATGCTGGCTGGTTCCCTTTATTCCGCCTCAGTTACACTATGTCGGCGATTGACGCGCAAACACTGTCTCCACGTACGCCTACACCATAGTTACTCTACCACGCAGACATTGAGGTTACACTCGTCTGGTATGAGACGTTACTGGGGTGGAGGGAGCGGGGTGGGGGTGGGGGGTCCACTGGGAACCGAACGCACAATAACCCTGGGTTCGGTGTGGGGCGGAGGTGAGGTGGGTGGAATGCAGTAGCCTGTTGTGGAGCTGTGAACCACTGAGGGCTACGGCGGCGTGAAGCCTCTCCGTCGTTTCTAGGTCCCCGGTTCACTACGAAATACCCACACACTACCTTAAAAACCTGATTGAACTTTTACAATACGAAAATGAACAAATCGAAAGTAACATATGCAACAAAGACAATCGCAACAAATTTTGTCAGCAAAATAATATCGCTGGTCATCTGCAAAATCTTTGTAAATATATAGCGTAGAAAGAATGGAACTGTCAAACAGCTGTCACGTCGTAATTAAGATTTTATTTTAAACATCTTGACATCATTTACCGTCTTATTAAAGCTGTGACAGCTATAAAACACTCCACTAAAGACGTAATATGGTCGTAATATCAAACTCGACGTAAGTACAACACACCTATTTTAATATAAATGGCATTGGCATTCATATCTGTTCTCACCAAAGTTGTCCAAATGGTTCAAATGGCTCTGAGCACTATGGGACATGACATCTATGGTCATCAGTCCCCTATAACTTAGAACTACTTAAACCTAACTAACCTAAGGACATCACGTAACACCCAGTCATCATGAGGCAGAGAAAATCCCTGACCCCGCCGGGAATCGAACCCGGGAACCCGGGCGCGGGAAGCGAGAACGCTACCGCACGACCACGAGCTGCGGACCAAATTTTTAATTGCTGGTACTTCAAAATGGCGATAAAGCCGAAACATCTGTCTTAAACAAAGACTACTTATTACAAACAGCTATTAGGTGAATCTACTCTAATAATCATGTCGTTCCAGTAAATATTTAAATGTAACAGGTGCTCATTCACAGTAACTTAGGTTCGCAAACTATATCAACTAATTACAAATTAAATAAGTGAACTATGTAATTTATCGTTTGTGTGTCCTGTTTTACGTGTATTTTTCTGCTGTAAGACAGTTGCAAACTAAATGAAACAGTTATTTACCGATTGCTGTCTGAAAGCTTACATGCTCTTATATCTCCGCAGTGACAGCTATTGAAAGAAATAAACTTCTGCGCTCACTGGGCAGCTGACCTGATCTTATTTGCCATTTCTGAAATCTACCACAAATAAAATGAACATTTCTACTTACTGTCGTGACACCATCACCTTCTGTTTCCTCTGCCATTGTAGACGAATAGGTATCTGGCTGTCCCTAAACAAGCCACATGCTTCATATTCATTATAAACGTTAGGATAAGATGTGAATCGTGACAGATTTACAAACACAGAACACAAATTTTGAGAAAAATAAAATAAATATCCATTTATAGATTTTTCCTGCATTTTTTTATTTAAGTTCAAGAATTCCTTAGCCGGCCGGTGTGGCCGAGCGGTTCTACTCGCTTCAGTCTAAAAAAAATGGTTCAAATGGCTCTGAGCACTATGGGACTCAACATCTTAGGTTATAAGTCCCCTAGAACTTAGAACTGCTTAAACCTAACTAACCTAAGGACATCACACACACCCATGCCCGAGGCAGGATTCGAACCTGCGACCGTAGCAGTCCCGCGGTTCCGGACTGCAGCGCCAAAACCGCTAGACCACCGCGGCCGGCGCTTCAGTCTGGAACCGCGCGATCGCTACGGTCGCAGGCTCTAATCCGGCCTCGGGCATGGATGTGTGTGATGTCCTTAGGTTAGTTAGGTTTAAGTAGTTCTAAGTTCTAGGGGACTGATGACCTCGGATGTTAAGTCACATAGTGCTCAGAGCCACTTGAACCATCTGAACCAAGAATCCCTAGATAACGTAGAAAGAATGGTCATTGGGACACATCTTCGATCTGTAGTTGAAAAGACTTCTTCCTCTATCTGTCAGGCATTTTATTTCCATGGGTAGGGTGTCAGTGAGTTTCATAGCTGCCTAAGTTATCACTTTATGTGTCAAAATTAGTTTCTTTAAGCGGTAATGAAGACAATTTTTCCTTTTAATGTTGTACTTGTGAATATCTCCGTCTTTCTCAAACTCAGATGATTTGTCGATAACAAATTTCACTAGTGAGTAAATGTACCGTAAGGACGTGGTTAATATTTACTGCAGTTTAAAGAGACGTTCGCAAGAAGCGTTTTCTTTCGTGCAATGAATACTTTTTGCCTAAAGGAAGACTTACATCGTAATATTATCCCGTAAGACACCAGTGAATGAAAATATACAAAATATGTTTAGTAACTGACTTCTATATTCACCAATATTCAGTTGAAGGAGTCTGATAGTTGGTCCAATGTTTCTTGTTAATGAGCTCTGAAAAGAACTGTTTCTGCTATTTAGTTGATATGTCATTGCCAGGAGATCCTATGGATAGTCTGGCTGCCTGCGACCAAGTATTGTCTCTCACATCCTTCATAGAGTCAGGATACCAAATGAAGCAGAAAACATCTGTGGCATTTGTTGATCTAACTGCCGCCTTCGACACTGTGTGGAGGGAAGGCCTTATCTACAAATTTCTCCGCATCATACCCTGCAGAACAATGGCTCGACTGATTAACAGCATGCTAAGTGATCGGAAGTTCCAGGTAATCACTGGAAGCAACGTAAGTAAGGAGAGGAAGCTGAACAACGGATTGCCTCAAGGATCAGTTCTCTCACCCTTACTGTTCAACCTATATCTATCTGATCTACCTGATACTTCGTCCAGAAAATACTGCTTGCCGATGACCTGGCTCTAGCCGTCAAACACCAGGAAATGAAGACAACAGAAGAGATTTTAGCCAATGACCTGTCTGCATTAGACAATTACTTCAAAATCTGGAGACTCCAACCCAGTGTGAGTAAAACAGAAGTGTGTTGCTTCCATCTAAATAACCAGTTGGCGAACGTAAAACTGGAGGTAAGTTTCAGAGGCAGAATTCTTCGTCACAATGGAACCCAAATTATCTTGGTGTCATCCTGGATCGTACACTATGCTTCAAACAACACCTTCTTAACTTAGCTCAAAAGCTGAGGACTCGAAACAACATCCTCCATAAGCTATGCGGAACTACCTGGGGATCTTCAACAACCACCCTGCGAACTTCAGCTCTGGGCTTGGTATACTCAAGTGCTGAGTATTGTGCACCTGTTTGGATGAATAGTCATCATACAAGGCTTGTTGATACCCAACTGAATACGACAATGCGCATAATATCTGGCACAATCAGATCTACTCCAGTTTATTGGCTTCCACTGTTAACCGGTATAATGCCTCCTGATCTACGCAGATGTACTGCCCTTATGAGAGAATTCCACAAGATCTCCAGGAATTCTAACCTACCCGTGCATAGTGACCTGCCACTTTTAAATCGCAAGAGACTGAAATCACGTCATCCAACTCTGTGCGATGCTGCTGACATGGTTGCTAAGAATTTCAAACCTCTTGAAGAATGGAAAGGTCGGTGGGAAGCAGTGACAGATGTGCACCTGCATAACATCTTCTCAGGTGCTAAACTTCCAAGTGGATTCGACTTACCACGCAAGACGTGGTCTACTCTCAACAGAATCCGTACCAGCCATGGGCGATGCAGGGATGCTCTCTTTAAGTGGAAGAAGCTGCCTGATCCAGCTTGTGACTGCGGGGCTCCATACCAGACTGTTCACCACATTGTCAGTGAATGCAGGATTCGAGCCTATCATGGCGCCAAAGAGGACTTCCTGCTAGTAACTCCAGATGCAGTGCGCTGGATTGAAGGACTGGATATTCAGTTGTAAAGACAAACTTAAGTTTCTTGTGTGTAAATATGTACATATGTATATGTAATTTCATGATATGTCTGTATTAGCCATACGCTAAATAAAAATAAATATTCACCAAGCTGGAAATTAATCTCATAACAAAAGTAGCCAAACATAAATGTTTCAGCAGGTCCGTTACGTGACTTTGCAGTTTAATTCATCAAAGCGGACACCTAAAAACTTAGAACTTACTAGACTCTTTATTATTTATATCGGCATACCAGTTCAAGAGGAGGTGGGATATTTTTGACAGCACAACTCTGGATCAGCTGCGTTTTTATTTCAAAATTTAAAGTTAGCTCATCTATGAAAAAACAGTAACTTTGACGAAAACATGACTTAATATTTTCTCCGTTGATGCTTTCTTTCTCAGATTCAAAACAATGTCCAAAGCATCTGCAAGCAGAACTAATTCATCTTCCTGACTCAAATAAAATAGCAGATCGAACACTGTGGAACTTCATTTGCAATTTCTCCCCCCGCAAATAATGTGCCGTCCGTCTAGGGCAGTTTTCTACACACTGTTTCTTAAATAAGAACTAAACCGAACATCTGCTGAATTAGTTTCCCATAAAACCGTATCATCTGTAATAGAATATTATGACTGACGCAATTAAACTCCTTTGCTAAATCACAGCTGGAGTCGCAGATATGATTGAATTAGTATCCCGGTACTAAACAGGTGGGTGAAAACCTGGAGTTCACTACCGTTTCGAAAATTTTAGAAAATGATGTAAAGGTCACACTACAGTAATTACTGATGTCTGTGGAATCTCACTTCACATGCAGATACTTAACAATGACATATTTTAATCTGCCTTGGAACATATCTAGAACTAATGATGCGTTACATAAGTGAGGAAGAACATTACGTACAGGGTGAAAAGTATTTAAACCGACTAACTCTGGGAGGTTGTAGGGGACATCAAAACAAATATTTTTTCCTAATGTCATTTTTTGAGGATTATTTAATCCGGTGGAGGCCGTATTACGCTCTTCAGTTGTTAGAGGGCGTATTACCTTCTTTAGTTGTAGGCAACTGCTGTCCACCAGTGTAGTAGTGCATTGTCTCTGTTTACTAATGGAGCGTTGCACCCAGAGTGAGTACACTGATATGGTTGGTGCGTACTACGTAGCGCACCACAACGGACGAGCTGCACAGCGGGTTTATCAACAACAATATCCTAATCGCCGTATCCCGCATCATACGACCTTTGCTGCTGTGTACCAACGTCTGCGTGAGACCGGGTCATTTAGCAGATTACCTGGACACAGACGCCGTCACACGGTAAGGACGCTGCAATTTGAGGAAGCTGTCACGCAGCATGTGGAGCGCGATCCTTCAATCAGCACTCGTGCAATTGCACGTAACATGGAGACGGATCAGACGAATGTAAGAACCGTCCTTCGAGAGCAATTGTTACGTTAATTTCACTTGCAGCGTGCCCACAACCTGGAACCAGTTGATTATCCACCCAGAGCACGGTTTTCGCAGTGGTACCTGGAACAGTGTGAAATGCATCCTACATTTCCATCCTCTGTGTTGTTTACCGATGAAGCAACGTTCTGGCGTGATGGAGTCTTCAACATTCACAATTCGCATGTTTGGGGTGGGAATAACCCACATGCCACGGTAACTAGCGCTCATCAAGTGCGGTTCTTCGTTAATGAGTGGGTCGACGTTGTTGGGGACTGTTTAATTGGTCCGTATTTGCTACCTAGGCCATTAAATGGCAGGCACTATTACAATTATCTCGCCAGAGCATTGCCAGAATTTCTGGAAGACGTCCCGCTCCCTACAAGACAACGCATATCGTTCCATCATGACGGGGCGCCGGCACATTTCAGCCATCGTGTGCGTCGATTCCTGGACCGACGGCCCCCAGAAACGTGAATTTGCAGGGGTGGTCCTGTACCATGCTCGATCCCGAGACATGTCCCCTCTGGACTTCTTTGCGTGGGGAGAGATGTGCAACCTTCTTTCTGCAACTCCTGTTGTATCAGAAGAGGATCTGGTTGCCCGGATAGTAGCAGCAGCAGGAACAATTCAGGATACTCCTGGGGTTCTTGCCCGTGTCAGACAGAACGTGATCCGACGGTGTAACCTTTGTTTACGTGTCAATGGAGGCATTTTTGAAAATCTACTGTAATTGAAACAGGGTTGTGTTAATCTGTTGTCTCTTGGTCATAAAAAAATGGAAAAGTGTTTGTTGGTTTAATTGATTTGCCGCCAAAGAAATCTTCCTCTACTGGTTTAAATACTCCTCATAGGAAAAAATGACATTATGGAAAAATATTTGTTTTGATGTCCCATACAACCTCCCAGAGTTTGTCGGTTTAACTACTTTCCACTCTGTATTTTGGGTTTGTTAAATATAATGTGATGCAAAGAACGTAATGTTCTTTCCCTTGCAAGACGCAAGCTAACCTCATGGCTATCTGACATGCTGTTGAAAGAAATCGTCACTTCTTGCCTCTAAACACAACTATGTAAAAAAAAGTCTTCTACCTATTGCTGATTTAACCAGCGAAAGGCTTAGGCGATGAAGTAGGAACTCTGCGTCTGAAGCAGAATTTTAATTATGTTTTACTCTTTAATTAACAGTTGCATGACACAGTATTGACCGATCTCTAAACAGACTGGTGCACCTTTTGGCTTGAAACAGTTAGGAGAACTTGCTGTCGGGACGCACTTCCAATGGAAAGGACTTGGCAGTGATCAACTTCGGCAGTAGCTGCCCTCCCGCCTCGTGTCACATCAGCGAGAATGTTGGAAACTCAGGTGAGAGATATTACTAGCGTTCCCCCTCCTCCCCCCTCCTGGAACCGCCATCGCTCCAGCGAGCGCTCATCAGAGACTCCAGACTCGGCAGCCGCACCTGGAGACCCGTCATATCCCTCTCGCCCCGACAATGCGCGCAGCTATCGGCCGCCGCCAATGAATAAACATTTGGATATTGGAATTCCCTTCGCCCGCCGCCTGCGCTATTGGGCCGCGCCGGAACATTAAGGTATTTCCCCCAAGAGCTGGTCGCAGCCGTCGCCGCCGCCGCCCCACACCTCAGCCCGGAGCAATATTTCAATAAACCTCAGGGACTTCCACTTGCGATATTTCTATTTATAAGTTACAGAAAGGGAGTCGCAAATATCGGGACACATTACTCCTCTTTAGAATTGGAGGGCGGGGGGAGGAAGTTGGCCGGGAGTTGGAGCACTGCGACAACGCCAGCAGCGAGAAAAAAAAAAGCAAAATAAAAAATGAAAAAACGAAAGAACGGGGAAAAAAAGTGAATATTCCACTCCGTCCCGATATTGAGACGCCGCTTTTGTGTCCTGCTCCCGTTCAATAATCAAAACGCAATACTTCATTGTATTTTTCGAAGAAGACATCGAATGAATTATTACGTATCCGGCGGCGCCCGAAGTTATCCGGATGTCTGGCACTGTACGGGAATGTCTGCAGCGACAGAGAGCGACACAGTGATTTTTGTGATCGGTGGTGGGGACAGTGAGGTCCGTATTTCTTCCCTGAGTTGATTATGTCCCTGCGCGCAGCAGTATCAAACATTATCTCTATTATTTGTATTATCTCTATTATTTGTGGCAGGCTCTGAGCACTATGCGACTTAATTTCTGAAGTCATCAGTCGCCTAGAACTTAGAACTAATTAAACCTAACTAACCTAAGGACATCACACACATCCATTCCCGAGGCAGGATTCGAACGTGCGACCGTAGCGGTCGCTCGGTTCCAGACTGTAGCGCCTAGAACCGCGCAGTCACTCCGGCCGGCCAATTATTTGTATTATCGTGAAACATGGTAGAGAGTGTCATAGAAACGATACAGGATTGAGGCTGGAAATCATTAAAAGAAAGGCGTTTTTCGTTGCGACGGAATCTTCTCACGAAATTACAATCACCAACTTTCTCCTCCGAATTCACAAATATTTTGCTGTCACCGATCTACATAGGGAGGAACGATCACCACGATAGAATAAGGGAAATCAGAGCTCGTACGGAAAGATATAGGTGCTCGTTCTTTCCGCGCGCTATACCAGATTGGAATAATACAGAATGGTGAAGGTGGTGCGATGAACCCTCTGCTGGGCACTTAAATGTGATTTGCAGAGTATCCATGTAGATGTAGATTACCACTGTACTGGCGCATCTCTCTCTCTGTAGAATTTTCCTGATAAGGAATATGCCAGAACATCGCATATATCTTATATGTGTGGATAGCTTCGATCATTCTTGTAGAGAAACGTCAAGAAACAAGTGCAACTGAACGTCAATGAAATTACATGCAGAAAATTCTTCACTAAGGAAGCACAAAAATTAGACACCCTCAGGACTTATTATTTTAGAGGCCGGGTAACCGCACCCAATGTTGCACACGGTGAATAAACTCCTCCGCACTGGCTGTCAAAATACTTTTATTTACAAGTCATGACTGGTTTCGCATCATTGGAGATGCATCTTCATGTGATACATTTCTTTGCTTAAAAAAAAAAAAACAATCATGGCGCATCAAAGTAAATTGTGCCAGCATTTGCTTTGTTGCGTCATGACTGTTAAAAAAAATAAAGAAATTTATCACCTGAGGATGCATCTCCACTGATGCGAAACCAGTCGTGACTGCTTAATAAAAGTATTTTAACAGCCAGTAAGGAGGAGTTTATTCACCACCTTCAGGAGTCATAACGCTACAATAGTGTGACGCCATCTCTGCCATCGGTAATCCCATCAGTTCGGCAAAGAAGAGAGTTGGCAAGTTTCTTCAGGTGTCTCACATGCAGCTGAAGCCACTCTTCGGGGCCAGAAGTCCTAGAGCCATCAAATTGCAGAGATGTTAACTGATAAGTTTTACTTGCTGTTCAGAATAGTCACAGACATTTGCCATGCGGTGAAGAGTGTTCGTCAAACCAGGAACGTACGCTCGCTGTCTTGTGAGGGCAGCTGCTATTTTGAAAGGTGGGGAGTGTCCACTGCGAATTCATAATGAATAAATGGAAGAAAGGTCAACACTAGGTAGCCAAGAGAGTTGAAATAAACAACGAGAGTTGAAATAAACAACCTGCTTCCTGTTCTCGGTGACTGAAATGAGTGGGATTAAGTCACGGTACGATAGACACCCGCAAAGAGTCACAGAATTACATCCGGCTTGAACTGCAGCAGCCCCACACTGAGAATGAAACGCCTTATTGGGACGTTGCTGCACTCGACACGTCACGTCGTTTAAAAAAATAAAATGGCTCTGAGCACTATGGGACTCAACTGCTGAGGTCATTAGTCCCCTAGAACTTAGAACTAGTTAAACCTAACTAACCTAAGGACATCACAAACATCCATGCCCGAGGCAGGATTCGAGCCAGGGGCCGTAGCGGTCTTGCGGTTCCAGACTGCAGCGCCTTTAACCGAGGAGCAAAATAACGACTCGTGCGACTACACTGCAGGCCTCCATTCAGCTGCTGCGAATTTTCTGCGTTGTCTGGCCCACTAAAGCAGTGCAGCTAAACGTGCCACGGTTGGCAATGGCGTTTCGCGAGATGTCCGACCCCTTAACGTTCGCTGCAGACAGTTTCTTCTCCATATTCGTTCGGTAAAGGGTTGAGATGGATGTCCGTTCACTGACAGAAGCAATTCCTCTGGCTCTGAAACTGACTGCCACTGTGAAGACGTGACACACTTCTACTATTACGGTCACTGTTCTTACACAGTGTTACTTGTCTGCGAGTGGTGAGCCGCTCGCCGTGTTCCAATCTCGGAGGGTTGAGCACTGTCTTTTCCGGTTGGATGGTCTTTGGTTTTTCTCCCTGGTGGAAGAGAGGAAGTTACGGCAAGAAAGGAAGAATAAATTGATTGTTGGTGTTAATAACGATCATCCATCTTTATCTCCTCTGCATTACTGCAGATGACGTGTCACTGAGCACATTTGTTCTGTGCATGCAGTACACGTGAGGCGCTTAGTTGTTTCCACTGCACTGTGTGGAATACGTAGGTTCTGTTACAGTTCACTAACCTGCTGTCTTCAAGTTGATGTCCCCAGCGCAGAAAACAGCACGCAGGTCGTAGGTTATATATCTTAAGGCTGAATCTGACTTTTAGCGAGGTTCTGTTCTGAAATAATGTATCACTTCTTTGGGATGCCAGTCGCATATTTTAATATAGCCACACGAGAGGACTTCGTGATCTTAATACAACACCTTCTGATACATCAAAGTACATGATCAAACACAATGTTTACGAAAATGTATCTTTACACTATTTGTGGCATGTGTCTTTGCCTCATGACTGCCGCAGTGAATCTTTTAATACAGAATAGTGGAAAACACATCCTGCCACAGACAACATGACTGTACATCTCGACTGCCTAATCCAGAGTGACGAACAGCCCGAAACACTTCGCGCGCCACACCAGAAAAGGTGTGACCCGAACGCTTCCGAAGCGCTTCGCCTGCGCTTTCATCAGTCTTTTGTTTTTGATTTAAATTGTTTTTAATAATTCTAAAATGACTAATTGATAGTCAGCTGTTGAGAGACATTTGTATTAAAAAGTGAAGTCATTCCAATGAGTAGTTTAATTAATAATAATAACTATACTTTAGCGTTTTGGCGCCCTTGCTCCGAACACAGCAGCCAATCACAGAGCAGTAGTATTATGCAGGCGGTCTTTCTCACGGGAATGGTACCAAAATGGTTCAAATGGCTCTGAGCACTATGGGACTTAACATCTATGGTCATCACTCCCCTAGAACTGAGAACTACTTAAACCTAACTAACCTAAGGACAGCACACAACACCCAGCCATCACGAGGCAGAGAAAATCCGTGACCCCGCCGGGAATCGAACCCGGGAACTCGGGCGTGGGAAGCGAGAACGCTACCGCACGACCACGAGATGCGGGCGGAATGGTATCGAATCTAACATCTGTCACAGGTACGTCACACCACATTTCGTCATCTTTATTCTTCTTGCATCTGCGCCGGCCGAAGTGGCCGTGCGGTTAAAGGCGCTGCAGTCTGGAACCGCAAGACAGCTACGGTCGCAGGTTCGAATCCTGCCTCGGGCATGGATGTTTGTGATGTCCTTAGGTTAGCTAGGTTTAACTAGTTCCAAGTTCTAGGGGACTAATGACCGCAGCAGTTGAGTCCCATAGTGCTCAGAGCCATTTGAACCATTTTTTTGCATCTGCACTGCTCTGGGCACAGCTTCTTGGAGCCTAATATGATGGGTGACTAAGCCAGAAATATTTCAAAGTGGACTGTGCAAAACGCAATGGAGCAGTTGGAAATGGGTGGGTATGGTGGATGGTGCGTCCTGTGGAAAGTAGGGACTTCCTGGAGAGCAATTGGTTCAGGACTGCCCAAGCACTGTTTTCTTGGTGTGAGAGTTGGCGGTCGGCGCTCTCCGTGCAGGGCAGTGCGGCTGTTGACTTATCTTGCTGGGCCGCCTAGTCCTGCCCTGGCTGTACTTGTTCGCACAGTACCCGGGTTCCTCCTGGAGAATTTGTCGCGACTCCTCAATCAAGTAGTTCCTGAGTACACTCCGTTAGCCAACCGCTCTCGGCGGACCCGGACGGTCATGCATTCAACTGTTCACCAAGTCCGGCAACGCTTAACTTCAGTGCTCTAACGGAAACCGGTGTTACCACTGCGACAAGGCCATTGGCTGCCTAATAGAAAGGCAGGCAGAAAAATACGACACTTGTTTCCGTCTAATAAGAAAGGAGGGGAATTTACTAATAGCTCATATGTAAACTTCAAACTTATGTTACATAATTTAGACGCAAACGAGACCTAGAAAACTGCGTATGAAGTTCTGGAAAACGCATACTAACTCTGAGATTACAATTAAATACGGTCGTCTGCCCTGCGGTGCGAGCTATTTTCATAAACCACACGAATATTTGAATTTTTACTATTGTAAAATAGCTTTATTTTCTGTCCTAGATGAAAAAAACATGTTTCTATAGTCTTTACCGGCCTAAATGCCTTTAGACAGCTAGTCCAATTACGGTTCGTGATCCATCACGGGACGAAGTTAGTATATTTCTTGGGCCTTCCCTTCATTTTTTAAAATTATTTCGTTCCCTTGCATTTACATACAGATTTTGCGGAGGATACCTTCCTTGAGTTAATACCACAAAGCTTTGTGCAAGAGCAGCGCTACATTTGGTTTTACACACCTTTTGGAAACAGATTTTTGAAGTAGAAGCTGAAAATCATCTGGTTAAGACACAAGGTACAAGATGGAATTTTAACTGTCATGAATTACTTAAAACATCGATTTTTTCATAAAAGTTGTCTAGACCAAATCTGATTGCAGATTCCTGTTCTTTATCTCAAATGCTATCGTTTGATATGTGAGAAGATTACTTACCATTCAGTTTTTAGTTTTGGCTATGTTACCCCCCCCCCCCCCCCCCCCATGAACCATGGGCCTTGCCGTTGGTGGGGAGGCTTGCGTGCCTCAGCGATACAGATAGCCGTACCGTAGGTACAACCACGACGGAGGGGTATCTGTTGAGAGGCCAGACAAACGTGTGGTTCCTGAAGAGGGGCAGCAGCCTTTTCAGTAGTTGCAAGGGCAACAGTCTGGATGATTGACTGATCTGGCCTTGTAACAATAACCAAAACGGCCTTGCTGTGCTGGTGCTGCGAACGGCTGAAAGCAAGGGGAAACTACGGCCGTAATTTTTCCCGAGGGCATGCAGCTTTACTGTATGATTAAATGATGATGGCGTCCTCTTGGGTAAAATATTCCGGAGGTAAAATAGTCCCCCATTCGGATCTCCGGGCGGGGACTACTCAAGAGGATGTCGTTATCAGGAGAAAGAAAACTGGCGTTCTACGGATTGGAGCGTGGAATGTCAGATCCCTTAATCGGGCAGGTAGGTTAGAAAATTTAAAAAGGGAAATGGATAGGTTAAAGTTAGATATTGTGGGAATTAGTGAAGTTCGGTGGCAGGAGGAACAAGACTTTTGGTCAGGTGACTACAGGGTTATAAACACAAAGTCAAATAGGGGTAATGCAGGAGTAGGTTTAATAATGAATAGGAAAATAGGAATGCGGGTAAGCTACTACAAACAGCATAGTGAACGCATTATTGTGGCCAAGATAGATACGAAGCCCACACCTACTACAGTAGTACAAGTTTATATGCCAACTAGCTCTGCAGATGACGAAGAAATTGAAGAAATGTATGATGAAATAAAAGAAATTATTCAGATTGTGAAGGGAGACGAAAATTTAATAGTCATGGGTGACTGGAATTCGTCAGTAGGAAAAGGGAGAGAAGGAAACGTAGTAGGTGAATATGGATTGGGGCTAAGAAATGAAGGAGGAAGCCGCCTAATAGAATTTTGCACAGAGCACAACTTAATCATAGCTAACACTTGGTTTAAGAATCATGATAGAAGGTTGTATACGTGGAAGAACCCTGGAGATACTAAAAGGTATCAGATAGATTATATAATGGTAAGACAGAGATTTAGGAACCAGGTTTTAAATTGTAAGACATTTCCAGGGGCAGATGTGGACTCTGACCACAATCTATTGGTTATGACCTGTAGATTAAAACTGAAGAAACTGCAAAAAGGTGGGAATTTAAGGAGATGGGACCTGGATAAACTAAAAGAACCAGAGGTTGTACAGATTTTCAGGGAGAGCATAAGGGAACAATTGAAAGGAATGGGGGAAAGAAATACAGTAGAAGAAGAATGGGTAGCTCTGAGGGATGAAGTAGTTAAGGCAGCAGACGATCAAGTAGGTAAAAAGAAGAGGGTTAGTAGAAATCCTTGGGTAACAGAAGAAATATTGAATTTAATTGATGAAAGGAGAAAATATAAAAATGCAGTAAATGAAGCAGGCAAAAAGGAATACAAACGTCTCAAAAATGAGATCGACAGGAAGTGCAAAATGACTAAGCAGGGATGGCTAGAGGACAAATGTAAGGATGTAGAGGCTTATCTCACTAGGTGTAAGATAGATACTGCCTACAGGAAAATTAAAGAGACCTTTGGAGATAAGAGAACCACATGTATGAACATCAAGAGCTCAGATGGAAACCCAGTTCTAAGCAAAGAAGGGAAAGCAGAAAGGTGGAAGGAGTATATAGAGAGTCTATACAAGTGCGATGCACTTGAGGACAATATTATGGAAATGGAAGAGGATGTAGATGAAGATGAAATGGGAGATACGATACTGCGTGAAGAGTTTGACAGAGCACTGAAGGACCTGAGTCGAAACAAGGCCCCCGGAGTAGACAACATTCCATTGGAACTACTGACGGCCTTGGGAGAGCCAGTCCTGACAAAACTCTACCATCTGGTGAGCAAGATGTATGAAACAGGCGAAATACCCTCTGACTTCAAGAAGAATATAATAATTCCAATCCCAAAGAAAGCAGGTGTTGACAGATGTGAAAATTACCGAACAATCAGTTTAATAAGCCACAGCTGCAAAGTACTAACACGAATTCTTTACAGACGAATGGAAAAACTAGTAGAAGCCGACCTCGGGGAAGATCAGTTTGGATTCCGTAGAAATACTGGAACACGTGAGGCAATACTGACCTTACGACTTATCTTAGAAGAAAGATTAAGAAAAGGCAAACCTACGTTTCTAGCATTTGTAGACTTAGAGAAAGCTTTTGACAATGTTGACTGGAATACTCTCTTTCAAATTCTAAAGGTGGCAGGGGTAAAATACAGGGAGCGAAAGGCTATTTACAACTTGTACAGAAACCAGATGGCAGTTATAAGAGTTGAGGGACATGAAAGGGAAGCAGTGGTTGGGAAGGGAGTAAGACAGGGTTGTAGCCTCTCCCCGATGTTATTCAATCTCTATATTGAGCAAGCAGTAAAGGAAACAAAAGAAAAATTTGGAGTAGGTATTAAAATCCATGGAGAAGAAATAAAAACTTTGAGGTTCGCCGATGAGATTGTAATTCTGTCAGAGACAGCAAAGGACTTGGAAGAGCAGTTGAACGGAATGGATGGTGTCTTGAAGGGAGGATATAAGATGAACATCAACAAAAGCAAAACGAGGATAATGGAATGTAGTCGAGTGAAGTCGGGTGATGCTGAGGGTATTAGATTAGGAAATGAGACACTTAAAGTAGTAAAGGAGTTTTGCTATTTGGGGAGCAAAATAACTGATGATGGACGAAGTAGAGAGGATATAAAATGTAGACTGGCAATGGCAAGGAAAGCGTTTCTGAAGAAGAGAAATTTGTTAACATCGAGTATAGATTTAAGTGTCAGGAAGTTATTTCTGAAAGTATTTGTATGGAGTGTAGCCATGTATGGAAGTGAAACATGGACGGTAAATAGTTTAGACATGAAGAGGATAGAAGCTTTCGAAATGTGGTGCTACAGAAGAATGCTGAAGATTAGATGGGTAGATCACATAACTAATGAGGAGGTATTGAATAGGATTGGGGAGAAGAGAAGTTTGTGGCACAACTTGACCAGAAGAAGGGATCGGATGGTAGGACATGTTCTGAGGCATCAAGGGATCACCAATTTAGTATTGGAGGGCAGCGTGGAGGGTAAAAATCATAGGGGGAGACCAAGAGATGAATACACTAAGCAGATTCAGAAGGATGTAGGTTGCAGTAGGTACTGGGAGATGATGAAGCTTGCACAGGATAGAGTAGCATGGAGAGCTGCATCAAACCAGTCTCAGAACTGAAGACCACAACAACAACAACAATGTTACGACAACTTTTGTTTGTTTACGTGTCTAGCACTACCTGCTTCTTCAGTCGTTATCTCATAAACATGATATGCTTGCGCGTATAATAGCCACACCGCGCCGTCATTACAAGATGTATCTCGCTTGACTCTCAGACATTGATGTCACGAGTCACTGGCCATAAAAACGTACCTCAGCTGAAACCGAGCGTTGTGTGTAAGGCGCAGGTATAGACACACGTACGAGTTACTGTCAAAGTGTGCGTATGCCACTGATTTTATGTGGCAACACTGGTCTCAGCCACATTGGATTTTACGTTGTATGTCAATGGAATCTAATATTGTCGTCTGGAGACGGTAAAACATTATACACAAAGTTTGTCTTTCATTTTACTGGTTGGACAAACCAACCAAAAAACCTCAAAACCTGAAGAGAAACCAAAGACATGAAATCATCGCCAAACGAACTTGAAGAATTAAAAGGTAACTACTGAATGCACGAAAGCCATGTGTTTGTCTATCTAAAGATTTACATTCATGGGGGCTCCAAATACCTTCCAAGAAAGGTGAAGTACGAGGGGTGATTTTTAAGTACCGTTTTGAAATTGAAATTAAAAAAAGACGTGCTAAGATATCTCAATAATTTTATTTTTACATGAAAGCCTGTACCTTAATCTACGCACTGACGTCATTACAGTTTGATTCATCCTTGTTTACGTTGTGTACTGAGTGTTTAAGATGCCTGCGATAATCGTGAGTCCAGCCGACTGTGAAGTACGGGCTGTTATAAGATTTCTTAGTGCTAAAGGCCTAAAAGCGATCGATATTCATCGTGAGATCTGTGCAGTTTACGGAGAAAACATTATGAGTGATGGAATGATAAGAAAGTGGGTGAAAGCATTTAAAGATGGCCGCACAAATGTACACAATGAACATCGGAGTGGGCGTCCTTGGATCGTTAATGAAAGTTTGGTGCAGGAAGTGAACAATAAGGTGAGAGAAAACAGACGCTTTAGGATTTCCTCCTTGCGGGATGACTTTCCTACTGTTTCTCGTAGTGTTTTATATGGCATTGTGACCGAGCACTTGAATTACCGAAAATTGTGCGCACGTTGGGTACCGAAAATGTTGACGGATGTGCACAAATCCAAACGTTCAGACAGTGCATTGACTTTCCTTGAGCGATACCACAACCACGGTGATGATTTCTTAAGCCAAATTGTTACGGGCGATGAAACATGGGTGGCCTACGTCACACCAGAATCAAAGCAACAGTCCATGGAAGTTGAGCAAGGGCATCGTTTTGCGGCAAGACAATGCCCGTCCACATGTGGCGAATCAGACCAAAGATCTCATCGCATCTTTTCGATGGGAAACTCTAGATCATCCTCCGGTCAGCCCCGATCTTGCGCCCAGTGACTACCATCTGTTCCTGCACTTGAAGAAACACCTGGGCGGTCAGCGTCTTCAAGACGATGACGAAGTAAAAACAGTGGTGATGCAGTGGTTAACAAGTCAGGCAGCAGACTTCTAGGAGGATGGTATTCAAAGACTGGTACAACGTCATGACAAGTGCCTCAACATCGACGGAAATTATGTAGAAAAGTAGATTAAGGTACAGGCTTTCATGTAAAAATAAAATTATTGAGATATCTTAGAACGTCTTTTTTTAATTTACTTAAAAAACACGTCTCGTAGATCTCAAGTGTCACTGCGCATTAATTCAGCAACCGATAGACACTTCGTGCAGTTATGACGGCACGAAATGGATCAAACTGCACTATGACGCGCATAAAATTGTTTAACTGATAGCGATCGTGATAATATCCTATCTAGGCGACTGTAAGAATCGTCTTGCGCTACACCCCGAGCGCAAACCCGATATGAATAAACAACAGAGTCCGCGTCAGCTCAATTCGCTCAGAATCTCAGCAACAGCAATACGAAAGTTTTTGACGAAGATTGTGATTACATTCAGTACATCAGCAGCCAAAGGTCTTCTGCCAAAGGTGAAAGTTGTGATGGTATATAAAGCAGATCTTAAGCGTTATTGTAATCGTAGTTGCCGCATTTGCATCTTTTAAACAAAAAGCAATGACTGTCTGGAGTGTTTCTCGAAATATAGATTATTACAAGGTGTTCTGAGTATATTTTTCAAGATGCGCCTACTTACCCGTAATGATCCTCAACATAACTCGTCCGGCGCCTCTGCAAATGCTAAGCCAGCCGGAGTGGCCGTGCGGTTCTAGGCGCTACAGTCTGGAACCGAGCGACCGCTACGGTCGCAGGTTCGAATCCTGCCTCGGGCATGGATGTGTGTGATGTCCTTAGGTTGGTTAGGTTTAATTAGTTCTAAGTTCTACGCGACTGATAACCTCAGAAGTTAAGTCGCATAGTGCTCAGAGCCATTTTTTTGCAAATGCTAAACCTCGATTTAAAATAATTTTGAAATACTGAAGAATTGAGTAATGAGGCTATGAAGTTGGGAACAGATGATCTAAATGTTTAATGATGTAAATGTATTATAAGTAATCGATTTAGAAGCAAATACTCTTCATCGTGAGCCTCTTTTGTTGGATTAAGTCGAGAGTTGCACAACATCCGATGTCGGGTAATGTAGCTCGATACAGTATGTCAGTTGGGGACGTAAACAGGATTGAACTACATGTCCACGTATACAAGCTGCTCACGAGAGCGGGTGTCGATTTAGTCAAATAAAAGTGCCTGCTGATGATAAAGCGCTTGAGCTTCGCAATTGTATGTATATTAGTTTTAATGTTGTGTTGGCTGAAGAGCCAACACCGTGTTACTAGAGGAGGCCGAAATGCACGCGTTTTAGCTCACGCAGGCTGGCGTGAGGAGGAAAGGACTATACTGACGTGAGGTCTGGAACATGACAAGGAATTAGAATTCAGAAAGCGGACGTAGCTAGTTGATACTTAACTTTTATCCATTTATGATGAACGTCGCTCTTGACGGTACATGATTCACAATATTATCTGTTAGTAACTGAATATGGCGCCTTGCTAGGTCGTAGCAAATGACGTAGCTGAAGGCTATGCTAAAATATCGTCTCGGCAAATGAGAGCGTATGTAGACAGTGAACCATCGCTAGCAAAGTCGGCTGTCCAAATTGGGTGAGTGCTAGGGAGTCTCTCTAGACTAGACCTGCCGTGTGGCGGCGCTCGGTCTGCAATCAATGATAGTGGCGACACGCGTGTCCGACGTATACTAACGGACCGCGGCCGACTTAAAGGTTATCACTTAGCAAGTGTGGTGTCTGGCGGTGACACCACTTTTAACATCAGTAAATACAGCTAAAAGTATTTTTATACACAAAAAGCAGATAAATGCACCACTTTCTTCATCAGCATGGAAGGAAGAAGGACGAAATATTTACGTACGTAGGAGCTGTGTAAATAAATGTTTCTAACGTAACGCAGAGCTACACTCGTTGCGTTTCCGCTCCTAATCCGTTCTGGTAATGCACTTCTCTTACGGAACGCCAGTTTGACAAAATACGGCGTATTTCAAACGACAGCGCTTCTCATCAGATGAGTTACTTCCGTCGAAGAAGTGATTACATTTTTTGCTCAGGAGTTGCTTAGAGCTCCGAGAGAACTGTCCCCGCTTCGCTGTTTCTTTTCTTCTTTTTTTTTCACATCCCTCCTTTCTCACTCTTGGATACAATATCAATACCTTTTTGTTCGTAAGGACTGTCTTCCGCTAAGCGGACACCCTCCCAGGTTTTCCGCCGCTCGCTCGGCTCCAAATGGAAAACTGTAATAAACGGTAATGGAGTAAAATCCACCGAGGACCGCCCGCACAGGACGCGGGGACCGATGTCTGAATGCCCGGACCCCTCCAGTGCCGGCAAAGCGCGCGCGGTGACAGGTAGCGCTGGAGAAAGAAAGCACGTGCGAGCGTATATTCCCACTCCGGAGCCTTTGACGCACGCATCGATGTACAGCCCCCGGAAAGGAAGACGCGGCGGGCGCGTGTAGTTGACAATCGCATACCTGAAGCTGGAGCTACCGGCTGGAGCCTTTCAATCACGCGTTCTCCAGCGACAATGGCGGGCGACGACCGAGTGCGCCCCGATCCTCGGCAATGATGGAAATGGATGTCTGCGGCAGCTGCGGCGGCGCCGGCGGCGGTTGTAATGACCTGAGGCGGGGGAGCCCCGCTGAAAGGCGTATCGATCTATCGAAGTTGGTCGTCACGTCGCGACCGTTACTAATGCGTGGGACAGCACACAGCTGTCGATACGCGCTCCGTCGCTACGCGATCAACAAGATGATTCCCCGTCGCTCGCCTTGCTCCACTATTCTCAGCCTCCCCACCTACTTCTCCTCTCCCTCCCTCTCTCCCTCTCTCTCTCTCTCTCTCTCTCTCTCTCTCTCTCTATCTCTCTCCCTCTCCACCTCCATCTCTCCCGCCTTCGCTCTCTCTCTGTCACTTTCTATCCCAGCTGGAGCTCGCCTCGCATCTCCACTGATGGCAACGTCTGTTTAAGTTACGCTGTAAACGAGGATATCAGCCTGTTTTCTACACACCAATCAGTGCCATGCTGCCATACGAACTGCGTAAACTCCAAGACGCTTTCCTGATATTTCCTCCAGGAAGATGGGGAACAAATTCATTGTTAGTAGTGGACAGTCTTCCCTTGGAATTAAACGCTGTACTATTTAATGTTAAGCCTACACTTTGTTGTAATCGCAGATGTCGTCTCTGCATCTTTTGAACAACGATAAACATCCAAAGTCCCAAATCGCACTTCCGGAATGGTCTGAGTGCTTGTTTAAAGATGAACTAACACGCTCCCAACGATCCTGAACGCTTTTCGTGCCTGAGAGAGTAATCACAAGCAAGTTTTTTGTGTTTCATTTATGAAGTGGTTAGTCTTTCGCCTGCTTTGCTGTTGCTATCAATTTCTTCCTCGTGAAAAATGTTGGCGATTACACGCTTTTGTAACAAAATAGTTATGAACGCTGAAAATTTCAGTGCAGATGTTTTTATGCTGAAATTTCGACTGTAACTTTCTTCATCTTCAAATTATGTAACACTGTGGGTCAAGCCCTCAACATATCCAAAATCAGCTTCGTAAATTAATCCAAGCGTCGAACAGTTAATGATTCAACTTTAAACTTACAAAGAACTTAATATATCTTCTCCCCCCTTAAAACACACAAAAGAAATTACTCCTCTTGGCCCTTAAAGTGAAAATATTGCCTGCGCAGTGGAAGATCCGCTCTGCAACAGTACCTGAAATATAATCGCCTGCAGCTGTATCTGAAATAATTCACGCTTCTGTGCAATCTATTGCGCTTATTTGCGCAAAGTTGTTTTCCAGTAGTAAACTGGGAGTGTGAACTAAATTAATGTGAACTAATGACTACTTCATCACAACATTTAAGCTGAATACAGAAGGCAAAAACGTCGTTAACGGTACCCAGTTACATTGTAAGGCTTATGCCCCTTTAGACAAGCTACGACTACGTGAGGCAAGCCTGGAGTACAGAAACCATGGTAATGCCAGGTGGTTATAATTAAAGTGCAGCAACTCAAGGAGTTCCAGTTAGGGTTGTAACTACGGTATGGCAGCGGAACTTGGTAGATATGCTAGTGCCTTAACGCGGAACTGATTCCCGCTGGAAGGATTTTAGTTCAAATTTCGGCCACCAGCTGCAGATGTGGGACTGTGAATGCGGCCTATAGAAATGTTTCCATATGTAACGTATTAGGAAAGAAACATGGGCAGAAAAGTTCAAACAAGTCAGAAAGGCACTGTTGTTGTGGTCTTCAGTCCTGAGACTGGTTTGATGCAGCTCTCCATCCTACTCTATCCTGTGCAAGCTTCTTCATCTCCCAGTACCTACTGCAACCTACATCCTTCTGAATCTGCTTAGTGTATTCATCTCTTGGTCTCCCTCTACGATTTTTACCCTCCACGCTGCCCTCCAATGCTAAATTTGTGATCCCTTGATGCTTCAAAACATGTCCTACCAACCGATCCCTTCTTCTAGTCAAGTTGTGCCACAAACTTCTCTTCTCCCCAATCCTATTCAATACCTCCTCATTAGTTACGTGATCTACCCACCTTATCTTCAGCATTCTTCTGTAGCACCACAATTCGAAAGCTTCTATTCTCTTCTTGTCCAAACTAGTTATCGTCCATGTTTCACTTCCATACATGGCTACACTCCATACAAATATTTTCAGAAACGACTTCCTGACACTTAAATCTATACTCGATGTTAACAAATTTCTCTTCTTCAGAAACGCTTTTCTTGCCATTACCAGTCTACATTTTATATCCTCTTTACTTCGACCATCATCAGTTATTTTGCTCCCCAAATAGCAAAACTCATTTACTACTTTAAGTGTCTCATTTCCTAATCTAATTCCCTCAGCATCACCCGATTTAATTTGACTACATTCCATTATCCTTGTTTTGCTTTTGTTGATGTTCATCTTATATCCTCCTTTCAAGACACTGTCCATTCCGTTCAACTGCTCTTCCAAGTCCTTTGCTGTCTCTGACAGAATTACAATGTCACCGTCGAACCTCAAAGTTTTTACTTCTTCTCCATGAATTTTAATACCTACTCCGAATTTTTCTTTTGTTTCCTTTACTCCTTGCTCAATATACAGATTTAATAACATCGGGGACAGGCTACAACCCTGTCTCACTCCTTTCCCAACCACTGCTTCCCTTTCATGCCCCTCGACTCTTATAACTGCCATCTGGTTTCTGTACAAATTGTAAATAGCCTTTCGCTCCCTGTATTTTACCCCTGCCACCTTCAAAATTTGAAAGAGAGTATTCCAGTTAACATTGTCAAAAGCTTTCTCTAAGTCTACAAATGCTAGAAACGTAGGTTTGCCTTTTCTTAATCTTTCTTCTAAGATAGGCGTAATGTCGATATATTATTATTGATTGCCACTTTCATATTTTGTTCAATTGAGCAGCGAAGACGTCGACGAAATCATCAAGCGCCATATTTGCACCTAGACGCCAAAACTGGAACCATTTTTAGCATACATTGGTTCCACATTAACGCATTGTCATATTTAACAGGTTTCGCTGTCATACGATAATTACAGCTCACACTAGATCTCAGTGAGTAGCCGCAGTTTAATTAAAACCACCCGGTACAACAACACAAATATTCGTCAAAAAATTCCTACGTGACTTACGTTTACTGTTTAGAAGTAAGGAGATGAGACAACAACTTCCTGCCAACATGCGTGGCGAGAAATCACTGGCCATCAGTTAGCTTTGATGACATTATACTGAGGTGAAATACCCTAAGACTTCGAGAAGAACGAAGTAATTCCAATTCCAAAGAAAACAGTTGTTGACAGGCGTGTAAATTACCGAACTATCAGTTCAATAAATCACGGTTGCAAAATACTAGCGAGCGAGGTGGCGCAGTGGTTAGCACACTGGACTCGCTTTCGGAATGACGACGGTTCAATCCCGTTTCCGGCCATCCTGATTTAGGTTTTCCGTGATTTCCCTAAACCGCTCCAGGCAAATGCCGGGATGGTTCCTTTGAAAGGGCACGGCCGACTTCCTTCCCTAATCCGATGAGACCGATGACCTCGCTGTTTGGTCTCTTCCCCAAAACAACCAACCAACCAAAATACTAATACGAATTCTTTACAGGCGAACGGAAAAACTAGTAGAAGCCGACCCCGGGGAAGATCAGTTTGGATTCCAGAGAAATGCAATAGCACGAGTGGCAATATTAACCCTACAATTTAACTTACAAGATAGGTGAAGGAAAGGCAAACCTACGTTTATGAATTTATAGATTTGGAGAAGGTTTTTGACATTGTCGACTGGAATACTCTCCTTGATATTCTGAAGGCAGCAGGGGTCAATTACGGCGAACAAAAGGCTATTTACAGGTTGTACAGAAACCACACGCCGTTGTAAGAGTCGAGGGGCATGAAAGGGTAGCAGTGGTTGAGATGGGAGTGAGACAGCGTTGACAGGGTTGTAGCCTACTCCCGATGTTGTTCAATCTGTACACTGAACAAGCAGTAAAGGAAACCAAAGAAAAATTAGGAGTTGGAACTGAAGTCCAGGGAGAAGAAATCAAAACGTTGAGGTTTGCCGATGACATTGTAATTCTGCCAGAGACAGCAAAGGACTTGGAAGAGAAGTTGAACGGAATTGACACTGTTTTGAGAGGAGGATATAAAATGAACATGAAAGAAAGCAAATTAAGAATAATGGAATGTTGAATAATTAAATCAGTCGATGCTGATGGAGTTAGATTAGGAAACGAGACACTTAGAGTAGTAGATGAGTTTTGCTATTTTGCTAGCAAAATAACTGATGATGGCCGAAGCAGAGGGGATATAAAATGTTGACTGGCAATGGCAAAAAAAATATATCTGAAGGAGAGAAATTTACGAACATCGAATATAGATTTAAGTATTAGGAAGTCTTTTCTGGAAGTATTTGTCTGGAACGAAGGCATGTGTGAAAGTGAAACATGGAAGATAAACAATTTAGGCAAGAAGAGAATAGAAGCTTTAGGAATGGGGAGCTAGAGAAGAATGTTGAAAATCGGTAGCGTAGATCACGTAACTAATAGGGAGGTACTGATTAGAAATGGGGAGACAAGAAATTTGTGGCACAGACTGAGCTACAGAAGGGATCGGTTGACAGGACACATTCTCAGAGATCTAGGGATCACGATCGTCTAGGGAGACCACGAGATGAATACAGTAAGTAGACTCAGAAGGATGTAGGTTGCAGTAGTTATTCGGAGATGAAGGGGCTCACACAGAATAGAGTAACGTGTAGAACTGCATCAAACCAGCCTTCGGACTGAAGACCACAGCAACACATCAACAGCAATTATCAAATGGTCTTGTGTCATAAACAGGTAACAGAAACGTTCAGAGGTGACTGTAGTTTTATTTGCGAATGCATTTTCGCCAGTACGGCTTTAACTATTGTCTGCTAATTCAGACAATGTGCTTTGTATGTGCACGGATGTTGATTATAGCTAATGTCGTAGGTTGCTCTGACGAAGTTAACGAACAGGCAGAATTCGGCAAGGGCATACGGTAGCTTCCAGGAAGCTGCTTGGAGGGGATCGTGGTAACACCGTGCCGGTTGCCCTCTGCGTGCTACATCAGCTGAAGTGTGCGGAAGCTTCTGCGCGAGCCACGATCTTCAATATTTTTAAATATGATTAGGGTGGAATTATAATGTTCCGAATTACTCTTGAGATATCAGATTGATGATTAGAAAATCATAGGTGTGGTAGCCGCTTCATGATAGCCACGTGTACATAAGGGTTAAGCTGGATGAGTCTGTTTGTACGTATAGCTCGATCACACAGGAGAGCTTATCATGATAATTATTACGAGGGGTCAGACTTTCATTCAAAGCGCACAATCAATGATGCAGATCGTCGTGTTCAAATAATGACCACACGCTAAGTGTTTACACTGAGGTAACAAAAGTCATGGCATAGCTATGTACACATGTACAGATGGCGATAGCATCGAATACGCGGGGTATAAATGGGCAATGCATTGGCCGAGCTGTCGTTTGCACTCAGGTGAGTCATGTGAAAAGATTTCCGAATGACTGGAACCGCGCGACAGGAATTAACAGACTTTGAACTCGGAATAGTAGTTGGAGATAGACGCGTGGGTCATTCCATTTCGGAAATCGTTGGGGAGTTCAGTACAGGGTTATTACAAATGATTGAAGCGATTTCACGGCTCTACAATAACTTTATTATTTGAGATATTTTCACAATGCTTTGCACACACATACAAAAACTCAAAAAGTTTTTTTAGGCATTCACAAATGTTCGATATGTGCCCCTTTAGTGATTCGGCAGACATCAAGCCGATAATCAAGTTCTTCCCACACTCGGCGCAGCATGTCCCCATCAATGAGTTCGAAAGCATCGTTGATGCGATCTCGCAGTTCTGGCACGTTTCTTGGTAGAGGAGCTTTAAACACTTTACCATTAAGAAAAATTGTTGCTTCATCACTGAAAACAAGTTTCGCACTGAACGCATCCTCTTCCATGAGCTGTTGCAACCGCGCCGAAAATTCAAAGCGTTTGACTTTGTCATCGGGTGTCAGGGCTTGTAGCAATTGTAAACGGTAAGGCTTCTGCTTTAGCCTTTTCCGAAAGATTTTCCAAACCGTCGGCTGTGGTACGTTTAGCTCCCTGCTTGCTTTATTCGTCGACTTCCGCGGGCTACGCGTGAAACTTGCCCGCACGCGTTCAACCGTTTCTTCGCTCACTGCAGGCCGACCCGTTGATTTCCCCTTACAGAGGCATCCAGAAGCTTTAAACTGCGCATACCATCGCCAAATGGAGTTAGCAGTTGGTGGATCTTTGTTGAACTTGTTCCTGAAGTGTCGTTGCACTGTTGTGACTGACTGATGTGAGTGCATTTCAAGCACGACATACACTTTCTCGGCTCCTGTCGCCATTTTGTCTCACTGCACTCTCGAGCGCTCTGGCAGCAGAAACCTGAAGTGCGGCTTCAGCCGAACAAAACTTTATGAGTTTTTCTACATATCTGTAGTGTGTCGTGACCATATGTCAATGAATGGAGCTACAGTGAATTTATGAAATCGCTTCAATCATTTGTAATAGCCCTGTATTATGAGATCCACAGTGTCGTTACATCAGTTGGTCTCTAGACAACTGGACTACCGTAACCTGGTTAGATGAGGCTCGATTTCGATTGGTAAGAGCTGATGGGAGGGTCAGAGAATGGCTCAGACCTCAGACACTACGAGGCCGTGGATTCAAGTTGTGAACAAGGCACTGTGCAAACCGGAGGTGACTCCACGATGGTGTGGACTGTATTTATACTGACTGTGTTCTCTGGGCCAACTAAACCGATCATTGATTGGAAATGGTTATGTTAGGCTACTTGGAGGCCCTTTGCAGCCATTCAACAACGGAATATCTATGGATAATGTCACCGGCCCATAATTGTCCGTGACTGGTTTGAAGACCATTCTGGACAATTCGAGTGAATGGTTTGGCTACCCAGATAGCCTACAATAATCCCATCGAACATTTATGGAACATAATCGAGAGGTCAGTTCTTGCACAAAATCCTGCACCGGCAAAACTTTTGCAATTATGGACGGCTGTAGAGGCAGCATGGCTCAATATTTCTGCCGGGGACTTATAACGATTTGTTGAGTCCACGCCACGTTGAGTTGCTGCACTAGAGAGGGCGAAGGAGTTCCGACACGATATTAGGAGTTATGCCATGGCTGTCTCTCCGAAGACTATCTGTCTGACGGAGTATCGCCTTACTGCCGGGGCCTTGTTTGGAATTAGATCTTTCAGTGCTTTTTCAAATTTTTCTCACGGTGTCATATCTCCCATCTCCTCTTCATCTACGTCCATTTTCCCTTCCATAATTTTGCTTTTATGTTCATCTCCCTTGTATAGACCCTTTATATACTCCTACCCCCTTCCTGTTTTCCCTTCTTTGTCTGGACTGGCTTACCATCTGAGCTCTCGATATTCATACAGTTGCTTCTCTTTTCCCCCAAAGGCCTCTTTAATTTTCCTTTTGGCGGTATCTATCTTTCCCCTAGTGAAATATACTTCTAAATCATTATATTTGTCCTCTAGCAAATCCTGTTTAGCAATTTTGCGTATCCTTTCAATTTCATTTTTTAAACGTTTGTATTCCCTTTCGCCTGTTTCATTTACTGCATTTTTATATTTCTTCCTTTCATCAGTTAAAGTCAATATCTCTTGTGTTACCCAAAGATTTCTACTAGCCCTCGTCTTTTCACCTACTTTATTTATCTCCTGCTGCCTTCATTATTTCATCTCGCAAAGCTACCCATTCCTCTTCTACTGTATTTTCTCCCCTGTTCTTGTCGACTGTTGCCTAGTGCTCTCACTGAAGCTCTCAGCAACCTCAGGTTCTTTCAAATTACCCAGGTCTCATTTCCTTAATTTACCACCCTTTCCCAATTTCTTCAGTTTTAATCTAAAGTTCACAACCAGTAAACCGTGGTCAGGGTCTACATCTGCCCATGGAAATGACTTACAATTTAAAATCTGGTTCTTAAATCTCTATATAATCAGTCTGAAACTTTCTGGTGTCTCTAGGTCTCTTCCACGTATACAACCTTCTTTTAAGGTTCTTAAACCAACTGTTAGCGATAATTAAATTATTTTCTGTGCAAAACTCTACCAGGAGGCTTCCTCATTCATTCCTTTCTCCCAATCCGTTTTCACCTACTATTTTCTTTCTCTTCCTTTTCCTACTGTCGAATTCCAAACCCACATCACTATTAAATTTTCGTCTCCCTTAACTATCTGAATAATTTTTATGTCGTCATACATTTCTTCAATGTCTTCATCTTCGTAGGTGGTTGGCATATAAACTTGTACTAGTGTGGTGGGTGTGGGCTCCGTGTCTATGTTGACTAGCGTAGGAAACGCATTACTGTAGCATTCGACAATTAAAAAAATATTTTCTCTTATTAAATGTAAGAAATACTTCACTCTCGGGTGGTCATTTGCACTCTTCTCTGCCCTCGCTTGCAGCCACACTATAACCGAAAGTAGAGATTCCAAATAGAAATATTAACTGAGTAGATGTTCCTTTCCTTTTCTGTATTAACTAGCAAGATGTCTGCAAGTCTTGCACGATCAGCTGAAATTTTTGTGTACAGATGCAAATGAAATTTGGATATTACGTGCATATTCGTGAAATAAATTCATCTATTGTAGGCACACACTTAAAATCTTTGACATCCTTCTCAATGACATGGTAATGAAGCCATGCTTAAGCGTTAGTAATTATTTTTTCTTTCTTTAGGATCTCATGAAAATGGTTAATCTGGCTGAAATCAGCACATCGTGTAACAATAATATGTGTATCTTTGCTCTCTAATTAGTACAGATAAATAAAGGAGTAAGGACTTCAGGTAATAACTTTGCATACATTGTGAGACAGAGCTGGAACTTCAGCAAGTGTCAGCCTGTTGGTTCTTTAAATTTGACAGTTGCTTCAAATTTTTCCTTTTTTTTTTTTTTTTTTTTTTGTTAAGTCATCAGTCAGTCAGTTACTTTCATGTCGTCACCTAACTCTTCTACCGTTTTATTGTGTCTGATCTTTGTCCGCCTCTGCAGCGTTTCTTATCTATGACTTTCTCCTGCTGTCACATTGTAAGCTCCACCTCATTCTTCGAAATACACCATTTCGTTTATTTCAAAAGTAATGGGACCTTCCGTAAGGCGACACAAACATATCACGCTGGGTAAATGAAGAAATCGTGTGACTTCTGCACTAGAAGACGATGTTTAACGATTAATTTTATTAATCTTCTTACTATAGAACACGCCTAAATATACTGTCATTCATACCGACGTAAAAAAAAAAAACATTCAACAGCCCAGAACGCATAAAATATTCTTTTAGTTCAAGACAGTCGGTTTCAACAGACTATGCTGTCATCTTCAGGTCAGATCGTAACTGCACGATGTGTCACTTTTTAAAGAAAAACCACGTGGACGACTGCAATTTTTGATACGCCAGACATCCTAGAGAAAGTGTACTGTCTTCATCTCTACGCTTAGCGCGCCTTTGGCCAGACCAAGCAGTACGACACAGCGGTAAAAATGCTGGGCTCACATTTCGCAAAAGTAACTTTCAGAGTAACCGTCCAACAATTTATAACTAACTTTTCACTTTAACTGAAAGCTGAATACTTCTTCTGATTTGATCATGTCAAATTTTCTTTCCCATGTTACCCCAACTCAAGGAACTTGATGCAGGGCTTTGGAGCTGCGAATGTGACATCACTCTTCGCTCCTTAATAGCGCTCTCAGGGTACCACATATTTAATGATTCGTTTCTTTCTTTTGCTTTAATTATCGTTGTGCGACTACTGATGTTTCAATGTTACTCATTCAAAATACAGCACAACAGCAGCACAGCATCAAAACCAACAAACTACTTACAATATGACCTTTTCTTTTCACTAGCAGTGGTGGCTGGGTACGGTGTGTGCTAGTGTAGAACGACAAACTGTTTGTGATGCCTAGCTTTCGTACGGCAAGATCGTTTTTAGCCTAGGGGAGGAATTTGGATATTAAACACATGAAAGTTTAATTTTATATTTTGTATTATCCAGGCAAACTAGTTAATTGTAGTATGGTATACAGGTTTTGCGAAAGTAAATTTTACTGAATTTCATCGTTTCATAAATCGATATAGCTAAGCTAAACCTGCGAAGGAATACTGGATCACTTGGTTTATAAATGTAATAGATAGTCAGTTCTGACAGACGATGACAGAAATTTATTTCAGAATAAAGCAGTTTCTATAGTATTGAGAAAAGACTTAACGAAATGACTAATAATATTTCCTTGAAGGAATTAGAAGTCTATCAGAAGGAAAGAAAAATTGGAGCAGCCTCAGAAAAAGACGTTGTATTTACCTTGTAGAAGTTGATCACAACAAAACGATGAAGAGCGCAGGAAGTTGCAGTAAAAGAAAGAGCTACGCTACTGACGTAATTATAGAACGCCAACACGGAGACGGCGTGGGACGTGTCCTGAAGCTCTACGCACAGAACCTGAACGAAGAGATGTGGAAAAAAACGATATTAGCCCATCTGCGCATGGATGTGCTTCCTGGATTTTGCTTTCTGTGAGCCGGAAACGAACACAGCCTGCAAGGCAGGGGGTAATTGATAAATCAAATTTATTCAGCAAGAAATATAAAAACTGAAATTAAATTTATAATATTGTTAACACTACTTTCCCTTGGGGGTTTACCTCCATTCCTTGGATTCTTAACAGACTGAATTGTTACATAATCACGTATGGAAAACTGGAAGACTGCAAAAGATATTTGCTTTTCTTTTATACTGAAACATCGGCGGTCATTTAGTACTGGCAGTGCTACTAGATCATATTTCTTTTTTAATTTACTTATTAACATTTTAATTATATATTTTATCTGTTTTTTTACCTATTTTGTACATTAAGTATGAGAATCACCTTACATGTTGAAGTCAGAGTGAAACTCTTTGGGCCAAGGAATATTCTTTCTTGAAAATGAAAAGGTAGGGCATCTGGTTAAGAACACTGTTACCAGGCAACAAACAGTGAGTCACGTTTTATTGAAAAATCAATTACGTATTTAGAGAAATACGATCTACAGTAGTTTTTAAATTGCAAACTATTCTAAGGAAGACACCATAAAAATAAGCATTGTAGACTATATTACTGTAACAACACATCCGAATCATTTCAATTCAACTTAAATCGCGTCTTGTTCATCCGTTTGTCAATCTACAGAAACCCACTGGTGGCATGTCCCTTCTGAAAGATAATGCATCGCCCCATCGTCTCAGAATACTGTGATAATGCTTTATGTCTTGCTCTACGGCAATCGAAATTTCCCAGTCTGCAGTCATCGCACCAGTAATGAACTTTTTGGCTGTATTCGTGAGTTAAAAGGATTTACAGCACGTTGAATAAAAGATATTAGCTAAGGAAATCAGGAGTACCAGAAAAAAACAGACATTTTTTGAAGTCATCCAATGTGACATACATTTTTTGAAGATCCATTAAAATTCGGTCCCATGTACATTACATTCACATTTACTGTTATATAAGGGGCACAGGTATTTCAATGAATAAGTTTTTCTGAAACATATTTTTCATTAATGACTTTTTTATTTACGAATATAAAAGACCTCCAGATGACATCTCACATAGCGCTTCTACTCTCCTTGAATTCTGAAACGTAACTGTACAAAGCAAGCGTCTGGCGAAGATAGGGTTAATGCAGAAATGACTATATAATTCGAAGTTTTTACAACACAACTGACCTAAAAAATACATTTTTCAAACTTTATGTGATGTTGTTGTTGTAGTCTTCAGTCCTGAGACTGGTTTGATGCAGCTCTCCATGCTACCCTATCCTGTGCAAGCTTCTTCATCTCCCAGTACTTACTGCAACCCACATCCTTCTGAATCTGCTTAGTGTATTCATCTCTTGGTCTCCCTACACGATTTTTACCCTCTAATGCTAAATCTGTGATCCCTTGATGCCTCAGAACATGTCCTACTAACCGGTCCCTTCTTTTTGTCAAGTTGTGCCACATACTCTTCTTCTCCCCAATTCTATTCAATACTTCATCATTAGTTATGTGATCTATCCATCTAGAAAAAAATTCCGTCAAATATATGATGTTACAGAAGAAAGTAGTCCATTAAATATATGTTTTTTTAACGAATTACAATTCAACAAAGATGTATTGGGTGTAAACGATAATTGTTTACAACTTACGACACTGGTGTAGGAGAAATCGAGACGAACAATTAGATATATGACACATGTGGTCCATCAAATCGGAAAAATACCTGAAATTGGCCTACGACGATTACTTAAGCTAAGCACATGCGCGGTATCCGAGATTTTCAATATTCTTTTACCGCTACCGGTCGGAACTATTATTATGCTTTTCTCGACACTCCCTCCTACCGCTGTACAAAAATTTGCGACTACAGAAGTATTTCCCATATTCATCTTCTTTGGTCTTCCTTTTCAAGGTTCCCGGCGGGGTCAGGGATTTTCTCTGCCTCGTGATGACTGGGTGTTGTGTGATGTCCTTAAGTTAGTTAGGTTTAAGTAGTTCTAAGTTCTAGGGGACTAATGACCATAGATGTTTAGTCCCATAGTGCTCAGAGCCATTTGAGCCTTTTCAAGGCTGTTATTACGCCCCAACTTCATTGTCCACTCAGAAATTGTAAAACAGACGTTCCTGTGAACTTTACCTCACAATTTTGTAATTTTTAAAAGCATAAAAATAACAATTAAATCGTTTTGTTTGTCTCGCAAACGTAATTAGTTTATACACACGTTTACAAAAGTCTTTCCTTCTTTCAACACCCTCACGGGAATGTTTAAATTAACAATGATAACGAAATAGCCCACTAAGTTGGTGGCATAATAACGCATTAAATGAAGATAAAAAAATTTCGATTATGGGAAACATCTCATGTAGTCGCAAAATTTTGTACAGTGACAGGGGGGAGTGCCATGAATAACACACTAAAAATCCTGACAGGTTGCATTTGAGTGTGGGGCCACCACCGTTTGAAAACCACTTTCAATAACTCGAAAAGCGCGGCCTGTAGCGGTTTTCTCTTTTGTACCAGTAGTTGGTGCGCAGAGACACAGATAATATTGAAAATCTCGCACACCGCTGTAGCTTAGGTGGTTTCTATAGGCCAGTTTCTAGTAGCTTCCCGACTTGAGTGACCACAAGTGCCTTTATCAAATTATTCGTCTCTACCTACTCAACACCACTGTGGTACGTTGTAAACAATTATCATTTGCAATTTATGTCACAAAACTGGCTTGAATTTGATAGAACTACATTCAATTAAGGAATACGTAATGTCCCGCCTCTCCAAAATTATAAATGGACTGACAGATATCCCCCGTCCCAATAAATAGATGAACAAATCGGTACCTACCCGTCTCGAAATATTTTGATGAACAGACCGATTACCCTGACAATACTAAAACGTGGTAGTGCTTTTGTGTGTCCCCATAGGTCACGTGGTCTCGCCATCGAGTGAGACGCGAGAACCGTGAACCGATCAATGACCAATGGTCTCCGTGTGTTGCAGGTGATGGTTCCAAATTATTCCCCAACCTTTATCTCGTGGAGTCCACGCCACGAGGAAAGGGGATGCTACGCGCAACTAGATAGGTCTCTCTGATTCACATACTCACGAGTGCAAATTTTTCACGCACTTTCACACTTCCTGCGGTTCTGGATGCGATATACCCGTTCACCTGTAGCTGCGGCCGTAAAATTAATATCTTTTTCACTGGCGAAATTTGTCTTCATCTATCACTACATCTGCATACACTACTGACCATTAAAATTGCTACACCACAAAGATGACGTGCTACAGATGCGAAATTTAACCGACAGTAAGAAGATGCTGTGATATGCAAATGATTAGATTTTCAGAGCAGTCACACAAAGTTGGCGCCGGAGGCGACACCTACAACCTGCTGACATGAGGAAAGTTTCCAACCGATTTCTCACACACAAACAGCAGTTGACCGGCGTTGCCTGGTGAAATGTTGTTGTGATGCCTCGTGTAAGGAGGAGAAATGCGTACCATCACGTTTCCGACTTTGATAAAGGTCGGATTGTAGCCTATCGCGATTGTGGTTTATCGTATCGCGACATTGCTGCTCGCGTTGGTCGAGATCCGATGACTGTTACCAGAATATGGAATCGGTGGGTTCGGGAGGGTAATACGGAACGCCGTGCTGGATCTCAACGGCCTCGTATCACTAGCAGTCGAGATGACAGGCATCTTACCCGCATGGCTGTAACGGATCGTGCAGCCACGTCTCGATCCCTGAGTCAACAGATGGAGACGTTTGCAAGACAACAACCATCTGCACGAACAGTTCGACGACGTTTGCAGCAGCATGGACTATCAGCTCGGAGACCATGGCTGCGGTTACCCTTGACGCTGCATCACAGACAGGAGCGCCTGCGATGGTGTACTCAAAGACGAACCTGGGTGCACGAATGGCAAAACCTCATTTTTTCGGATGAATCTAGGTTCCGTTTCAGCATCACGATGGTCGCATCCGTGTCTGACGACATCGTGGTGAGCGCACATTGGAAGCGTGTATTCGTCATCGCCATACTGGCGTATCACCAGGCGTGATGGTATGAGGTTCCATTGGTTACACGTCTCGGTCACCTCTTGTTCGCATTGACGGCAAATTTGAACAGTGGACGTTACATTTCAGATGTGTTACTACCCGTGGGTCTACCCTTCATTCGATCCCTGCGAAACCCTACATTTCAGCAGGATAATGCGCGACCGCATGTTGCAGGTCCTGTACGGGCCTTTCTGGATACAGAAAATGTTCGACTGCTGCCCTGGCCAGCACATTCTCCAGATCTCTCACCAACTGAAAACGTCTGCTCAATGGTGGCTGAGCAACTAGCTCGTCACAATACGCCAGTCACTACTCTTGATGAACTGTGGTATCGTGTTGAAGCTGCATGGGCAGTTGTACCTGTACACGCCATCCAAGCTCTGTTTGACCCAATGCCCAGGAGTATCAAGGCCGTTATTACGGCCAGAGGTGGTTGTTCTGGGTAGTGATTCCTCAGGATCTATGCACCCAAATTGCGTGAAAATGTAATCACATGTCAGTTCTAGTATAATATATTTGTCGAATGAATACCCGTTTATCATCTGCATTTCTTCTTGGGGTAGCAATTTTAATGGCCAGTAGTGTACATAGACTACTCCGCAAGCCGCCGTACGGTGTGTGCGACTAGTCATTTCCTTTCCTGCACCACTCGCAAACACAGCGATGGAAAAATGACTATCTGTATGCCTCCGTATGATCCCTAGTGTCTCCCATATTCGTGCTCCTTACTCGAAATATATATTGGCGGCGGTAGAACCATTTTGCACTGATCTTCAAACGCCGGTTTTCTAATTTTTTTCATTTGTGTTTGTCGAAAAGAATGTCGCCTTCCCTCCAGGGATTCCCATTTCAGTTTCCGAAGCATCCCGCCACACTTGCTTTTGTGCGAACCTTTCGGTAAGAAATCTAGGAGCTCGCCTCTGAATTACGTACCTAGATGTCTTCCTTTAATACGACCTTGTATGGATCCGAAACACTCGAGCAGCACTCAAGAACAGACAGCACTAGCGTCTCACATGTCATTCCCTTTAAGATGAACCACACTTTCCTAAAATTCGCCCAACAAATAGAAGTAAACCATTCGTCTTCCCTACCACAATCCTCACACCTTCCTTCCATATCGCTTTGCAACGTTACGCCCAAATGTTGAGGATGACAATTATTAAACTACATGAATAAAAAAGTTAATTATTTACATACTACGGCGTGATTAAACTTTATTCAACATGTAAACGTCACTGCAGATATTCGGATTTAGGTTATAACATTTTCGATATGCCTCCCATCATTGGCGATGATTTGGAGCAGACGAATATCGAAATTCTGTATGACCTGCTGCAGTGTCGGAACATCGATGTTGTTGTTGACGTCCTAAATGTTTGTTTTCAGCTCAGAAATGGTTTTGAGGTTATTGCTATACGCCTTGTCTTTAATATAGTCCCACAATAAAGAACCACATGTGTTCAGATCCGCAGAATATGGCGGCCATTCGAGGCCCATGCCAGTGGCTTCTGGGTACCCCAGAACCAGAATGCGGTCTCCAAAGCGCTCCTCCAGGACATCAAACAGTCTCCTGCTTCGATGGGGTCGAGCACCGTCTTCCATGCACCACATCTTGTCGAAATCAGAGTCACTTTGGATAATGGGGATGAAACCACCTTCCAAAACCTTCACGTACCTTTAGGTAGTCACTGTGCCATCAAGAAATATCTCACCGATTATTCCGTGGCTGGACATTGCACACCACACAGTCAACCGTTGAGGGTGAAGAGATCTCTCGATCGCAAAATGCGGATTCACAGCCCCCAAAAGCATCAGTTTTGCTTATTGACGTACGCATCCAAATGAAAGTGGGTTTCGTCGCTAAACCAAACCATACAGTGCATACTAATTCCTGTATGACCCGAGCCAACCATGCAGTTTGAAAGTCCTAACGAAAACCGTTCAGTAGTAGTCCAATAATAATTATCACCCTGTAAAAAGGCGTGAGTGTGACAAACTGGACACTACTAATACTGAATCCGAACATTTTTCTGTTACTCACCCGCATCAACTTACGTTTTTCTACATTTCGACCCAGCTGCACTCATCACACCAACTTGAGTTTTGTTGATCTTTTATCCTCCTACAGTCACTCAACTTCGACAAGTTCCCGTAGACTACAGCCTCATCAGCAAACAGCCGCAGATTGCTGCCTCCCCTGCCCGCCAGATCTTTTATGTATACAGAAAATAATAGCTGTCCTATCACTCTTCCCTTGGCATTGCTGACGATACCCTTGTCTCTGATGAACACTCCCTGTCGAGGACAACTTGCTGGGTTCTATTACTTAAGAAGTCTTCATCATCCTGGCACTATGGAAACCAAAGTCAAAGCGAAACCCCTCAACAGCTGGAACACCTGATTGACCAAACATACTGAATAAATGCATATAGTTTGGTTCAAATGGCTCTGAGCACTGTGGGACTTAAGATCTGAGGTCATCAGTCCCCTAGAACGTAGAACTACTTAAACCTAACTAACCTAAGGACATCACACACATCCATGCAGGATTCGAACCTGCGACAGTAGCAGCAGCGCGGTTCCGGACTGAAGCGCCTAGAACCGCTCGGCCACCGCGGCCAGCTGCATGTAGTTTATTAAATTTTTTTCTCAATGACATATTTTAAAATTTTAATTCGAAATTGATTTTGGCTGTTTTCTTTGTGCTTATGACACAGCTTCATTAAAAAAAGGGGATAGGTTTGCAGGACACACACTGAGGCGTCAGTGAATAGTTAATATGGTAATGAAAGAACAAAGTGGAAAGATTATGGCTAGAGTGCGGTAAGCAGGTCCAGATGAATGTGGTTAGGAGAAGTGATCAGAGACAATGAAACTTGCACAGAATAGGCAACAGTGGAGAACTGCTTCAGTCCACTCATCGCATTGTAGTGTACAACAACAATAACGTAGTTTGTGATCGAATCTATCATCCGATTTCACAGAACTATGTCTTCTACATAAAACAAGATAGAAACCTCTGATGATTTTTAACTTATAGGAGAACAACAATCTTACTCTCAAAAGTACTATCCGTCTTTACGAAGATATTTTTTTTGCATGCAAGAACGTAGAACCTTGGCACATATTTTACAATTACACTTAGGATCGAAGTTTTACCTCTACAAATATTCAACTTTCCCTACACCAGACGTTCGACAAACGTCCAGACCATATTCAAACTCGTCCCGTGCTTTTGCGAGCATGTCTGGAGTAAGTAATCTATATGACCGATGTAGGAGACAATCTGATCAGTCCTCTTAGATTGTTTACTGACGATACAGTCTTTTATCGCCTACTCTAATCATAACTTACACTCGTTTTCTGTAACATGCGACGAAAAGTGGCAAGAGCAATCAGAGCTCGTAAAGAAAGACGTAAGTGCTAATTTTCACCAAGCGCTTGTAGTCATGCACGAGATGCAGATGTAGATCTAGTCCATTTACTGTTGTTGCTATGCGGCGTCGCAGTGCGCCAGAAGTTGTTGAAAGGAGAGGCGCATAGACGGAATCTTTCGTAACCCCACACACGAAGAGAAAACATGTACCATGGGATCTGGCGACGTTGGAGTTCAACGGTGCAATGCTAGATGTGTTGTCACCGCCAGACACCACACTTGCTAGGTGGTAGCCTTTAAATCGGCCGCGGTCCGTTAGTATACGTCGGACCTTTGTGTCGCCACTATCAGTGATTGCAGACCGAGCGCCGCCACACGGCAGGTCTAGAGAGACTTCCTAGCACTCGCCCCAGTTGTACAACCGACTTTGCTAGCGATGGTTCACTGACAAAATACGCTCTCATTTGCCGAGACGATAGTTAGCATAGCCTTCAGCTACGTCATTTGCTACGACCTAGCAAGGCGCCATTACCAGTTACTATTGATACTGTGAATCATGTACCGTCAAGACCGACGTTCACCATTAATGGATTAAAGTTAGGTATTCCACCAGCTACGTCCGTTTTTTCTAAAGTCTAATTTCCTTGTCCTGTTCCAGACCTCACGCCAGCCTGCATGAGCTAAAACGCGTGCCTTTCGGCTTTCTCTAGTAACACGGTGTTGGCTCTCCTGCCAACCACAACACTAGGTCCTACACCTGTTAAGCCGATTGATAGTGAGGCCCTACTGCAGACGACGGTAGCACTTTCTCAGTTGTAACTGAACTTCGTCTGTTGGATTGGCGAACAAAATGTTTTCTGTTGTGCGCGTCGCCGTAGCCATGTCGACTCGACGTGCACAGATAATGAAAGCGGCAGCGAGCCACGTAACCCAACGAGGGAGACCGCTACTGGCAGCCACGTGAACCAACAACTTACAGCCGATGCGAAGGTAAATCCACCCCAAGTTTTTATCTTCATTCATATGATATAGGATGATTGTTTTTGATATACACTGCATTTATAAAAATTTAAAAAAATCCGGCAAGCGCAAGTATGACTCACTGTCTGAGGGTTACGTGCAAACTTAATGAAGTTTATACATAATAATAATTTCGTGTGGCTGAATGGCCTCGCGCAACTGTTTTTACTGGACGCCACTTCGGTGACATGGATGTCCCTAACCTAACCCAGTGATTGTCAAATGACTTTTTTTTACATAATAATATCAATATTTATGTATGTGTTTGGAGAGAGCTACGGTCGCAAGTTCGAATCCTGCCTCGGGCACGGATGTGTGTGATGTCCTTAGGTTAGTTAGGTTTAAGTAGTTCTAAGTTCTAGGGGACTGATGACCTCAGAAGTTAAGTCCCAGAGTGCTCAGAGCCATTTGAACCATTTGTTTGGAGAGAGAGATTGATTTTTGATTGAGATTTTTACTTTAAGTTGTAACTGGTACCTGAATTTTGGTTGCTGCCTCCTTGAATGATAAGCTTCTGCACCAGTTGTTCACGTATTGCAATTTGGAGGAAGTTATTGTTCGTTAAAGTTTAAAATACGACTCTGTTAGTTACTTGGCCGTATTGCGGATAGCTTTAAGCCTAAGTTTTCGTAGCTTTTCATACCTAAGGGACCGCTTTTGTAAGTAAGTAAGATGAAAAAGCAATCTGCTTTTCGCGAGAAAAGGAGATTGCTTGGCACACTAACTTCCTTCAAACTACACGTCCTGCTGGTCACTGGAGTTCAGCACCATACTATTGTGCAAGAACATAATCCAATTACTATAATTAAGAAATTATGAGAGGTTATTATTTATTGAATGAAAACTACAGAGAATGCATTTCTTTTCCTGTATTTTAGTGAACTTTGTACACTTACAATTCTGTCGATTGATAGATGGCAACGACAATGAAGTTCACCTCTTTTTCCAAAAACAAGATATTTCTATTCTTCACTTCCAAAAAATTTGTACACATAAATGTTTGGCAACTCTTACACGTACTTCACTCGCTTTTATCAATAGAATATCAATTTTCATTAAATATAACAATACGTTCTGAGCGACGGCCTAGCAACACGTCCTCTTTCCACAAGATACAGATTAAGTCTTTTTTCAATAAAATCAATTGTCTTTTTTTTTTAGAGTCCATACTCAAAGATTTTCTAATACTACCGTTGCGGGGATTGCGGGCTAAAGAGTTTCTTGCTGTCCAGCTGCGCTTCACTTCACTTCAAGTACTTTTTGAATCACATTTAGATTTACGGTATTTACATACATTACTGAGCTTCTCAGAATAAAATCATGCACAAATTAGCTAAAGAAAAAAAACGATGAGGCACACATTACATGATCCAACAGCGGAAACGGGATCTACAGTTCATTGTGGAATAAGAAACACGTGTTGTTCTTGCAACTCCACACATCGTTGAGGACTGAAGACTGGGTTAAAAGGAATACTGCAGAAACCGTGATCCGACCGAGATTCAACCCCGCAACCTCTCGGTTTACAAGCACGCGTTTTACCGCGAGATTCCCAAGAGCGACCTGTATGTAGATAGTTCATCTATAGCTTTCCGAACACTGAGTTTGCGAGCATCGAAATATGTGACGTATATTACCGAATGGTAGGTGCCTAGATCACGAAAATACTGAGGAGCTACTGAATATTGGGGAGACAAGATGGTTGTGGCATAGTTTGACGAAAAGAAGGAATCGGCCGATAGGACACATTCTGAGACATCAAGGGATCACGAATTTCGTATTGGAGGTAAGTGTGGGGGGTTAACAATCATAGAGGGAGACTTATATTAAGCAGATTCAGAAGAATGTAAGTTAGAGCAGTTATTCGAGATGAAGAGGCTTGCACAGGATACAGTAACGTAAAGAGCTGCGTCAAACCAGCCTTCGGGCTGAAGACCACAACATTAACGTTGCTGCATCTTTTTATTGCACTAGTCGGCGGGCTGTCTAGGGCGTCTTGTCACGGTCCGCACGACTATCCCCGTCGGAGGTTCGAGTCCTCCCTCGGGCATGGGTGTGTGGGTTGCCCTTAGCGTGAGTTAGCTTAAGTTAGATTAAGTAGTGTGTAAACTTAGGGACCGATGACCTCAGCAGTTTGGCCTCTTAGAGTCTTACCACAAATTTCCAAAATTTACCTAGAAGCTTAAATTATTTTCATAGCTAAGAGACCATAGATACTATTGATATTTGACATAAATTTCAATTTGATACCTCCACATGTTCCTGACAAAAATGGATCTTAACAGACGAACGGACAGACAGGCGAACAACAAAAGACAAAAAAATATTTTTTTGTGATATAATTCCCAATTAACACTTTTCGTATTTTTTTTCTTTTACTTTTACTGTGCAACCAAGCTTCTTGTCAAATTTCATTACTCTGGGTCATGGAGAAGTACCCTTCAGGTTTTGATGAATGAGTTTGCGGCTGTCGAAATGTGTGACACAAAAGGCCGTATCTTTTGATTGCTCAAATTTTTCACGCCAAAAGGGACTGTAGATATTAGCATTTGACATGAATTTCAACTTCATACCTTCCTGAGAAAATATCTTAACAGACGAACAGACAAATGACAAAAAATATTAACAATTTTCGGGTTGGTTTGGGTTGTTTGGGGGAAGAGGCCAAACAACGAGATCATCGGTCTCATCGGATTAGGGAAGGAAGTCGGCCGTGCCCTTTCAAAGGAACCATCCCGGCATTTGCCTGGAGCGACTGAGGGAAATCACGGAAAACCTAAATCAGCATGGCCGGACGCGGGATTGATCCGTCGTCCTCCCTAATGCGAGTCCAGTGTGCTAACCATATTTTCGGACATTTTTCTTTACTCTTACTGTGAAACCTTCTTCTTGCCAAATTTCATGATACTAGGTGAACGTAAAGTACCTTACACGATTTTGATTAGTGGGTTTGCGAGTATCGAAATATTTTAGGTAAATGGCCGTATCCTTTGATTGTATTGACCAAGAAGCTTAAAATTTTTCGTATTGGCGAGAGACCGCAGGAGCCGGCCGGTTCTAAGCGCTTCAATCTGGAACCGCGCGACCGCAGGTTCGAATCCTGCCTCGGGCATGGACGTGTGTGTGTGTGATGTCCTTAGGTTGGATAGGTTTATGTAGTTCTAAGTTCTAGGGGACTGATGACCTCAGATGCTGAGTCCCATAATGCTCAGAGCATATATACAGGCCGCGGGCCATGTAATGTGCCTTAAATTTCAAACTGACACCTCTACCCCTTCGTGAGAACAACGCGTCTCAGCTGTCAGACATCCAGACCGTCAGACAGACTACAACGTGATCCCATAAGGTTCCGTTTTTATCGATTGAGGTACGGAAACCTAAAAATAGCCACTTTTTTACCTGTGTATGGTACAATAGAATTATTCGGCGCTGGCGTATTCTGCATTGCCTATATCTTAGTTATTCGGACGGGGAAATTTGCAGTCGCCTTAATGTCAGCGAACGCCAGTCGGCCACTCACCCTTTGGTCCCTTTGGTCGGCATTAGCGGCGAAACGGCTGAGACGGCCGGCGGCCCGATACGGGCGCAGCGGACGGAGGAAGGAATCATTAGGAACGCCGCAGCCGGCGCGAATTAAGAGCGCGCCGGATTTATTTGGAATAAATGGCCAGTATTTTAATATGTCACGCGCAGACTAATTTCATTCTGATAGGAAAATTAAAGAAATCAGATTAGGAGTGATTTATCGGGTCGTGAGTGCTAAATCGCGGGCCCATTATTCGTCGGAGCGCCCGGCGCGCTGCGGGGCCGAATTAAAATTTTTGTATTTGCCGGTAATAGCCGGCTGGCACGAAGGCCGCAGGCGGGGAGGGGCGCGCGGCCCTTCCCGGCCCTTCTTTCTTCTCGCGGCGTCTCGGGCCCTTAGGGTGGCGTGAGCCGCTGCGCTGATGATTCGCTCTGCGCCGTGATGGGACAAGCATTGATTTCCGATAAATATTAGCGGAGAGATTCCGTCTACATCTCTCCCATCCCCTCCCCCACCGTACCTGATGGAAGAAAATATTATGGCGACTCGGGTACATTCGCTTCTATAGTGGCATCAGCAGACGCTCGCCGACGCGTTAACCCCGTTCGTGAGCCGTGGTAAAACATGCTTCCCACTACAATGAACTCGCTCCTAGTCCCGTGGGATTCACAGTTCTCACCTCTGTACGGTGTTACTACCCAGTGAATGGTTCAAATGGCTCTGAGCACTATGGGACTTAACATCTGTGGCCATCAGTCCCCTAGAACTTAAAACTATTTAAACCTAACTAACCTAAGGACATCACACACATCCATGCCCGAGGCAGGATTCGAACCTGCGACCGTAGCAGTCGCGAGGTTCCTGACTGAGCGCCTAGAACCACTAGACCACCGCGGCCGGCCTTAGTGAACAGTATAGGGTACTATTTCCAATCGAAAGTTCCCGCCATTTTTACTGTACCTTCGCGCAGAGACATTGTATAGCTGAGTGCTGCTCTGCAGAGGAGCCTTTAAGTGCTGTTTGCGTGACATTTTGTGATTTTTTTTTGCTCAGAGCTATAGTATAAGGTAAATACTTTTGATTTACCCAAATTTATGAAACAGCACATAAAACTGGAACGAGGAGAATTCCAGTTTGAAACAACAGGAGCCATATCTGCAGTAAAATGGATGGATAACCATCCAGTCACTTTCCTGTCCTCAATTCATGACCCATGAGAAACAGCCACAGAGAAAAGGAAAAACAAGGATGGTCCTGAAGCTGTGGCAGAATACAACAAAATAATGGGTGGTGTCGATAAGTTTGATCAATTACGTGAAAGGTATGCTATTGGCAGACGTTTTGTAAAATGGTGGCACAGAATATTTTATTTCCTGGTGGATGTTGCTGCAGTGAACAGTTTTATCCTGTGGAAAATTAGTAAAAGAGAAAGTGGACAGCATGATGAGCTCACATACAGGATCCATCTAACCAGACAATTGATCGCTGGCTTCTCATCCCAAAAAAGGCGTGGATAAAAACCTGTCTTTCTGGCAAAAAGGGGTAAAGTACCTGAATATTTTCGTCATGTGGCTATAGGGGAGCATCAACCCATTTTAGAAGAAACCTACTGGACGTGCCGTCATTGTAGTACCAGAGTTGCGGAAAAGAACACTCGCTGGGTTGGTACATATTGTCAAATACCACTTTGCATAGACCCATGTTTCAGAAAATTTCATGGCAAGTAATTGTGAACAATCATTGTAACAAGTCAAGTAAATTTATCAAGTAAATATGACATAGAATGAGATTTTCACTCTGGAGCGGAGTGTGCGCTGATATGAAACTTCCTGGCAGATTAGAACTGTGCCCGACCGAGACTCGAACCCGGGACCTTCGCCTTTCGCGGGCAAGTGCTCTACCATCTGAGCTACCGAAGAACGACTCACGCCCGGTACTCACAGCTTTACTTCTGCCAGTATCTCGTCTCCTACCTTCCAAACTTTACAGAAGCTCTCCTGCGAACCTTGCACAACTAGCACTCCTGAAAGAAAGGATACTGCGGAGACATGGCTTAGCCACAGCCTGGGGGATGTTTCCAGAATGAGATTTTCACTCTGCAGCGGAGTGTGCACTGATATGAAACTTCCCGCGAAAGGCAAAGGTCCCGAGTTCGAGTCTCGGTCGGGCACACAGTTTTAATCTGCCTGGAAGTTTCATATCAGCGCACACTCCGCTGAAGAGTGAAAATCTGATTCTGGAAACATTCCCCAGGCTGTGGCTAAGCCATGTCTCCGCCGTATCCTTTCTTTCAGGAGTGCTAGTTGTGCAAGGTTCGCAGGAGAGCTTCTGTAAAGTTTGGAAGGTTGGAGACGAGATACTGGCAGAAGTAAAGCTGTGAGTACCGGGCGTGAGTCGTGCTTCGGTAGCTCAGATGGTAGAGCACTTGCCCGCGAAAGGCAAAGGTCCCGAGTTCGAGTCTCGGTCGGGCACACAGTTTAAATCTGCCAGGAAGTTTCAAATATGACATATATTGAAAAGTTATTTTTGTCATTTAACTCCAAGGAAGAGCAGTGGGAAGAATATTTCCCACTTTGTTGTGTGACCTCACTTTCACAGATGGAGCAAATTTGATATTCTGTATGATAAATATACCTATCTGTTAACTACTATCTGATCGCCATTCATTAAAAAAACTGCTCAATAATTTTGCCCACGAAAAGGTTAAGACTGTATCGTTGTTCGAGTATTTCAGAGTAAACAGATGGCCACGTGACTTCTTCTTTACGTTAACGGAGCTTTGTGGCAAGTCAGTATCTTATGTGTGCATTTGCTTCAATGTCAGAAAAGCTGTCGTGCCTATCCTATCAGCATCTACTGGAAACGATGTCATAGCAGTCAAAATATTGAAGCTTATTATTACCGTCTACTGGCCACTATAAATTAACCACAAGTGTTTTCCCTGAGGCTTGGAAACAGGGACTAGTTAAGTTACAGCCTAAAAAGACCGTTTCAATGGCACCCTCTTATTACCAATCTATTTGCACTTTTCATGCGCTCTCCAAGGCCTTAGAACGTATAGTCAGCTAACAAACTACCTAACTAGAAACAGCTTACTAGGCGAATACCAATCAGGCTTCCGTAAACATCGTAGTACAACTTTTGCCTTAATGAAGGTATCAGATGACCTGAAGTTTGCCATGGATTCGCAAGAGGTGACAATCGTGTGTTTCCTAGAATTCAGCAAGCTCTTTGACGCTGTCAGCTTCGACATTTTATTTGCCAAACTTAGTAGACTAAATTTCCCGCCGAGTGCACTGCAATGGTTTCGCTCATACCTGACATCTCGCCGGCAAAGCGTCATATCCGGTACCATTTAAGTCGCAATTGGCAGATAGTATCCGGCGTCCCCCCAGGGTTCGAAGTTAGGTTGGCTTCGCTCTGAGCACTATGGAATTTAACTTCTAAGGTCATCAGTCCCCTAGAACTTAGAACTACTTAAACCTAACTAACCTAAGGACATCACACACATCCATGCCCAAGGCAGGATTCGAACCTAAGACCGTAGCGGTCGCGCGATTCCAGACTGGAGCGCCTAGAACCGCTCGACCACCCTGGCCGGCTCAAAATTAGGTCCTGTATTCTTTTCATTGTACTTCAGTAATGTATCAGTAGTTTTGTTCTATTGCAAATACCACTTTTACGCTTATGATATCCAGTTGTATCTAAGGGCAAAACCAATTAAGCTGAAGACAGCTATCGAGTGTCTCTATACCGACCTATCTGCACTATGAAAATGGGCACAGGATATCAGGTTAAAGCCGGCCGGTGTGGCCGAGCGGTTCTAGGCGCAACAATTTGGAACCGCGCGACCGCTACGGTCGCAGGTTTTAATCCTGTCTCGGGCATGGATGTTTGTGATGTCCTTAGGTTAGTTAGGTTTAAGTAGTTCTAAGTTCAAGGGGACTGATGACCTTAGAAGTTAAGTCCCATAGTGCTCAGAGCCATTTGAACCATTTTTATCAGGTTAAAGCTCAAACCACACAAAAACCAGGTGATACTGGTTGGTCATTCTAGGCTCATTAGCCCGAAACATCGGAGATCCCTACCATCTTTAAGCGTAATGGATGAAAATCTAAACTGGACTGAGCACGTAACAGCAAATGGTTCAAATGGCTCTGAGCACTATGGGACTTAACATCTGAGGTCATCAGGCCCCTAAAACTTAGAACTACTTAAACCTAACTAACCTAAGGACATCACACACATTCATGCCCGAGGCAGGATTCGAACCTGCGACCGTTGCGGTCACACGGTTTCCGACTGTAGCCACACCGGCCGGCCACACGTAACTACAATTTTCATGAAAGCATCAGCATCTATCCATGCCCTACAAAAATATAAAAAAGCTCTTACTTCTTGACCTCCAGTGTAGGAGGCTGGCAGCAGCTGGGGTAGCCCACAGGTGGCCCGGTGGTTGGAGAGCACTCAGCCCACAGCACCGGCTTTATGCAAGCAGTAGAGTCGCAGATAGCAGCAGCAGAGTGCTCAGTGATTGATCTAGTAGACTCGTAGAGTATTAGATCGTTATAGGCCCCTCTTTGGGACTGGTAGCTGGCAGACAGTGATCGTTTTGACGAAAAATGACGAGTATTTACAAGGTCTTGCCTCGTCTTTGATTTGCTGCAGCGGCAGTTTCTATCGTGTAAGCCACAACAAAACCAGACTCCGAATTGATCAGGCCACCATTATTGCAATTGCTTTGCCCTTCTCCTGCATAGCGCTGATATTACAACTCTGGTCCCTCAGCTGGCCTCGCAGCGTAGCAGCAGTTCAAAAAAATGGGTCTGAGCACTATGGGACTTAACTTCTGAGGTCATTAGTCCCCTAGAACTTAGAACTACTTAAACCTAACTAACCTAAGGACATCACACACATCCACGCCCGATGCCGGATTCGAGCAGACTGTAGCGCCTAGAACCGCTCGGCCACCCTGGCCGGCTAGCGGCAGTTCTCGCTGTATAAGCAGACGGCCTCGTTTGGTCGGCTCTGGTCTGACCTACTCCAGCGACCTCTTGCATCAGCCGTGGCAAGTGCCTCAGTTTTACTCAGCTGTTCCTAGTAAGTAATTCTGCACTCCCACAAACCTTTTTTTTATGATAGATCGTGGAGTCAGTACTGCTTCGTGTGTTCCTAGGTTTCTCTGGAAACTAAACTGACCTTCTCCAAGGAATGCCACTACCATTTTTCCAAATCTTCTGTACATAACTGATGTCATTATTCTCCAAATGTATCTTCTCAGATTATTACTTTAGTAATACCCACACTTGTAAACACCTGACGTCTTTGGACTTCGTATTATTAGATTTTTCTGGACCTTTCACAATATCTCGCCTGTCTCATATACATTGCATAGAAGATGGAATAATTTTGTTATCATATATTCTCACAGGAATGTCAATAGTTTTGAGGGAGTATCGTGTGCTCCAGGTGCCTTGCTTTGGCTTAAGTCTTTCAGTGCTCTGGCAAATTCACATATCATCATCATATACTGTCCATTGTTTGTTATAATAATGTCTTGGAGTTCTTTTTCCCTGCATCTATATACTCTTTTCTGATTTCAGCTTTTTCTTCTTCACTTAGTATGGCTTGCCTTCTGAGCATTTGACATTTATTCAGCTGTTCCTCTTTTCTCTATGGGTTAAGTTAAAGAAGTCCAAGATGTAACTTCATTACTCCAGCTGAGAAGATGACAGTTACCGCCATCTCACTGTGGCTTGGATGGTAAAGAAAAACCAGATTTTAACCAAAAAATTAAACTAAAATGACACAGTATGCAGTGAAGCACACTATTAACTACGCTCATGCTCATAAATTAAGGATAATGCTGATACATGGTGAAACAACGCTCTGATGGGCGGTTTGTGGGTTTAAATCACCTCGGGGTATAACCATGCGGTGCATTTGACCTGCGGTCGTCGCATGGTGGCGCTGGCAGCAGTCCACATACGCAGAGGTGTGTTGGTGCATGTCAGAGTACGGTGCAGCTAATAACACGGATTGTTACTGTCTTTTCTCATACACAGAATTACTTTAAAAATCCGTACTTCCTAAAAAAAAGACTTTTGAAACATGAAGCATAACTAAAACCGGCAAATTATGACTTCCTTCGGAGCTCAAACTACACACGAACGCACCATTGAAAGGCTGGGCTCCGACGCCTTAGACCGCTGTCAACATTCTCCATTTCCAAGAGAAAAGACGTTCTGATTTGTCAGTTTTCTTTACGGCTAATAGAAAAACATTATTCTCCCGCGTTAGTCCGCGCTTTTCATGGCTAAGCAATCAACAAATGACATACCTTCGAACTGTACTTTTCCCGAAATAAATATTTAACGTTCTGATATTTTGTTTATACTTTACGTTATTAACTATTGTCATTTGCATTCGAATTAACTTTCCTTTTACCATAAAATTACTTAATTTATTATGATACAAAATTCCCTGTCGTCTGCATTCATACTGTCTTAAAACTTTCTCACGCTAGTTCGTACATCGTTTATCACTAGAACAATACTCACTTACTTACTTACTCACTGGTCATACCGGACTCGAGAGTCCATTACCGCAGCAACGTATTTTCGCCGTCTGTCCCTGTCTTGGGCTATTTCCTTCCAATCACCATCAATACCTAGGCTCCTCAATTCAGCCTTCACTTTGTCCTCCCATCTACGCCTCGGTCTCCCCACAGGACGTTTTCCTTCTAGGTGCCCTACCAGTACTCTGCGCGCTGCCCTGCCCTCACCCATTCGAGCTACGTGACCCGCCCATCGCAGCCTACGTGATTTAATAATACTGATTATGTCAGGGCTTGAACAGAGTTCGTGAACCTCTTCGTTATGCCGTTTTCACCACTCTCCGCTAATGTCATCCCTTTCTGCTACGAAAATTTTCCTCAAAATTTTGTTTTCAAATACTCGAAACGGCTTTTCATTTTGCACAGTGAGAGACCAAGTCTCACACCCATACAGCATAACTGGTAGAATAATAGTTTTGTATATTCTAATCTTTAAATTCCTAGACAATATCCGTGATGAAAGTAATCTATTCAGTGAGAAGTAGCACGCATTTTCCGCCCGTAATCTCTTCTTCAGTTCGGATTCAATCTCAATTCTCGAAGTGATGCCCACGCCTAGATACTTAAATGTGTTCACCTTTTCATACCGCATGTCTCCAGCTCTTAACATTTGCAGTGAGTAACGATGCACGCTGCTCTCCGTTGGATCTTCCCTATCTCTTCTATCAACCCTATCTGGTGTGGAACCCACACTGGTGAGCAATATTGAAGCAGTGGGCAAACACGTATTCTGTAACCTACTTCCTGTGCTTCCGGATTGCATTTCCTTTAGATTCTTCCAATGAATCTCAGTCTGGCATCTGCTTTACCGACGATTAATTTCATTTCGTCATTCCATTTTAAGTCACTCCTGATGCCTACTCCCAGATAATTTATGGAATTAACTGCTTCCAGTTGCTGACCTACTATATTGTAGCTAAATGAGAGAGAATATTTCTTTCTGTGTATTCGCAGCACATTGCACTTGTCTACATTGAGATTCAATTGCCATTCCCTGCACCACGTGTTGATTCGTTGCAGATCCTCCTGCATTTCAGTACAATTTCCCATTGTGACAACCTCTCGATATACTACAGCATCATCCGCAAATAGCCTCAGTGAACTTCCGATGTTATCCACAAGGTCATTTATATAGGTTGTTACAAAAAGGTACTGCCAAACTTTCAGGAAACATTCCTCACACACAAATAAAGAAAAGATGTTATGTGGACATGTGTCCGGAAACGCTTGATTTCCATGTTAGAGCTCATTTTAGTTTCGTCAATATGTACTCTACTTCCTCGATTCACCGCCAGTGGGCCCAATTGAAGGAAGGTAATGTTGACTTCGGTGCTTGTGTTGACATGCGACTCATTGCTCTACAGTACTAGCATCAAGCACATCAGTACGTAGCATCAACAGGTTAGTGTTCACCACGAACGTGGTTTCGCAGTCCGTGCAATGTTTACAAATGTGGAGTTGGCAGATGCCCATTTGATGTATGGATTAGCACGGGGCAATAGCCGCGGCGCGGTACGTTTGTGTCGAGACAGATTTCCAGAACGAAGGTGTCCCGACAGGAAGACGTTAGAAGCAATTGATCGGCGTCTTAAGGAGCACGGAACATTCCAGCCTATGACTCGCGACTGGGGAAGACCTAGTACGACGAGGACACCTGCAATGGACGAAGCAATTCTTCGTGCAGTTGACGATAACCCTAATGTCAGCGTACAAGGTAACGTTGACCACGACACTGTATGGAGAGTGCTACGGGATAACCAGTTGTTTCCGTACCACGTACAGCGTGTGTAGGCACTATCAGCAGCTGATTGGCCTCCACGGGTACACTTCTGCGAATGGTTCATCCAACAATGTGTCAATCCTCATTTCAGTGCAAATGTTCTCTTTACGGATGAGGCTTCATTCCAACGTCATCAAATTGTAAATTTTCACGATCAACATGGGTGGGCAGACGAGAATCCGCACGCAATTGTGCAATCACGTCATCAACACAGATTTTCTGTGAACGTTTGGGCAGGCACTGTTGTTGATGTCTTAATTGTGCCCCATGTTCTTCCACCTACGCTCAATGGAGCACGTTATCGTGATTTCATACGGGATACTCTACCTGTGCTGCTAGGACATGCGCCTTTACAAGTACGACACAACATGTGGATCATGCACGATGGAGCTCCTGCACATTTCAGTCGAAGTGTTCGTACACTTCTCAACAACAGATTCGGTGACCGATGGATTGGTAGTGGCGGACCAATTCCATGGCCTCCACGCTCTCCTGACCTCACCCCTCTTGACTTTCATTTATGGGGGCATTTGAAAGCTCTTGTCTACGCAACCCCGGTACCAAATGTAGAGACTCTTCGTGCTCGTATTGTGGACGGCTGTGATACAATACGCCATTGTCCAGGGCTGCATCAGCGCATCAGGGCTCCCTTCCGACGGAGGGTAGATGCATGTATCCTCGCTAACGGAGGACATTTTGAACATTTCCTGTAACAACGTGTTTGAAGTCACGCTGGTACGTTCTGTTGCTGTGTGTTTCCATTCCATGATTAACGTAATTTGAAGAGAAGTAATAAAATGAGCTCTAACATGGAAAGTAAGCGTTTCCGGACACGTGTCCAAATAACATATTTTCTTTCTTTGTGTGTGAGGAATGTTTCCTGAAAGTTTGGCCGTACCTTTTTGTAACACCCCGTATATATGGTGAATAGCAACGGTCCTACGACACTCCCCCGCGGCACACCTGAAATCACTCTTACTTCGGAAGACTTCTCTGCATTTAGAATGACATGCTGCGTTCTGTTATCTAGGAACTCTTCAATCCAATCACACAATTGGTCTGATAGACCATATGCTCTTACTTTGTTCATTAAACGACTGTAGGAACTGTACCGAACGTCTTGCGGAAGTCAAGAAACACGGCATCTATCTGGGAACCCGTGTCTATGGCCCTATGACTCTCGTGGACGGATAGCGCGAGCTGGGTTTCACACGATCGTCTTTTTCGAAACCCATGCTGATTCCTACAGAGTAGATTTCTAGTCTCCAGAAAAGTCATTATACTCGAACATAATACGTGTTCCAAAATTCTACAACTGATCGACGTTAGAGATATAGGTCTATAGTTCTGCACATCTGTTCGACGTCCCTTCTTGGAAACGGGGATGACCTGTGCCCCTTTCCAATCCTCTGGAACGCTACGCTCTTCTAGAGAGCTACGGTACACAGCTGCAAGAAGGGGGGCAAGTTCCTTCGCGTACTCTATGTAAAATCGAACTGGTATCCCATCAGGTCTAGCGGCCTTTCTTCTTTTGAGCGATTTTAATTGTTTCTCCATCCCTCTGTCATCTATTTCGATATCTACCATTTTGTCATCTGGCGACAATCTAGAGAAGGAGCTACAGTGAGTATTGTGCACCAATTCGACATAGCCACAGACCTAGACTACCACTGAATATACGTGTGATTTGGAAATGGAACTGTAGTCGTTTTAGTCATGAACACGGCATGAATTCGCTGCCACGAACGCTTACGCTGCTGCCAATGATTCCAAGCATCACCTCTCAGGAGCCCCAGCGGCGCTTCTACTTGAGCTCAAAGATCGACATACAGAGCCCATTTTGTGTGTTCACCATTTCATAACATTACAGGATTCATCGTGGTCGGGCCTCGTCAGTCATTGTAGTGAAGACTGATTCAATTTTAAACTTTTGTATCAGTATATATTTCAACATTCAGACCCACTATTAGCCACTGACGCAGAAACTACAGCAAACAAAGTTATGTATTACTTTTACTATTTGATATTAGATGTAGACTAAGTTGATGTTACAATTCTCCGTCCACGAACAGCATCTGCTCCTCGCTGTTGCATCCAGTAAAGAACCACAAAGCGTGCAAAGGAAGTTACAATATTTTCCAGGCAACTTTAGGAGCTGACTGCGTTCAGAACTGAAAAGAGTGACGTTAAGCGATCGAAAAGCATACTAGGTACACGGCCTAACACACTCTGAAAAGCTACATCGAATTTTTCACTGCTGTATCCATTTCACACCCAATCGGACTTTACTTTCTGAACAGTACTTATGGCTTACCATTTCGGACTATGCAATGTACAGCGACATGTCACAACCAGTCCACTTCCTATTTTGCACAGTTCAATTGCGTATGAAGAACCCTTTTCTCACAGGCTTTGTCACTCCACTTTTATGAAACATATATGTTGTTTTTGTTTTGGTCGTCAGTCCGAAGACTAGTATGACGCAGCTATCCATGCTGCTCTACCCAGTGAAAGCTTCTTAATTCCGGGTAACTACTGCAACTTACATCCCGCTGAATCTGCTTAATGTATTCATCTCTTGGTCTCCCTCTAAGATTTTTACCACCTACACTTCCCTCCAGTATTAAATTAGTGATCCTTTGATGTCTCAGAAGGTCTCCTATGAACCGATACCTTCTTCTAATCTGGCTGTGTCACAAATTTCTTTTCCCTCCAGTTCTATTCTCTTCTTGTCTAAACCGCTAATCATCCATGTTTCACTTTCCTACATGGCTACACTTCGTACAAATATTTTCAGAAAAGGCTCCCTAACACTTAATCTATAGTCGATGTTAACAAATTTCTTTTGTGAGGAAACGCTTTTCTTACCGTTGCCAGTCTACATATCCTCATTACTTCGGCCATCATCAGTCATTTTGCTATCCAAACAGCAAATCACATCTACTACTTTAAGTGTCTGGTTTTTTAATCTAACTCCGTCAGCTTCACCTGATTTAATTCGACTTCATTTCATTATCTTCATTTTTCTGTTGTTGATGTTTCTCTTTTAAAATTCTGCACATTTTATTCGTAAAAATAAAAGAATTTTTAAGCACTGAAAGGACTTAATTGCTTGTAAGAAACTTACTGTCGTTACATACACTGAACTGCGAAAGAAATTGGTATAGGCATGCGTATTCAAATACAGAGACATACAAACAGGCAGAATATGGCGCTACGGTCGGCAACACCTATAGAAGACAAGAAGTGTCTGGTGGAGTTGTTAGATGGGTTACTGCTGCTACAATGGTACGCTATCAAGATTTAAGTGAGTTTGAACATGGTGTTGTAGTCGGCGCACGAGCGATGGGACACAGCATCTGTGAGATAGCGGTGAAGTGGGGATTTTCCCCTATGACCATTTCACGAGTGTGCAGTGAATATCTGGAATCGGGTAAAGCATCAAGTCTCCGACAGCACTGCGGCCGGAAAAACATCCTGCAAGAACGGGACCAACGACGATTGAAGAGACTTGTTCATCGTGACAGAACTGCAACCCTTCCGCAAATTGCTGCAGATTCCATTGCTGGGCCATCAACAAGTGTCAGCGTGCGAACCATTCAACGAAACGTACTCGATATGAGTTTTCGGAGTCGAAGACCCTCTGCTGTACCCTTGATGATTGCACGACACAAGGCTTTACGCCTCGCCTGTGCCCGTCAACACCGACATTGGACTGTTGATGACTGGAAACATGTTGCCTGGTCGGACGATTCTCGTTTCAAATTGTATCGAGCGAATTGACGTGTACGGGTATAGATGCAACCTTATGAATCCATGGAGCCTGCATATGTGTCAGTAGACACATATCAGCAGTGGACTGTTCAATCTGGTCGAGGCTCTGTAATGGTGTGGGGCGTATGCAGTTGGAGTGATATGGGACTCCTCATACGTCTAGGTATGACTCTGACAGGTTATGTGTACATAAGCATCTTGTCTGATCCCATGCATCCATTCATGTCCATTGTGCATTCCGACTGATTTGGGAAATTCCACCAGGACAATGCGCCACCCCACAGGTCCAGGATTGCTACGGAGTGGTTCCAGGAATACTCCTCTTAGTTTAAACACTTCCGATGGCCAGCAAACTCCCCAAATATGAACGTTATTGATCATATCTGAGATGCCTTTGGACAACATGGTTGTGGAGATGAAGCAGCGATTAGTATGATTAATCAATAATTCAAAAACAGTCTTAATCTCATTTATTATTATTATACCGCCAACCGGTTTCAACCCGACGTAGGGGTCATCTTCTGGGCGTTTACACCATTGGTCGTCTGCAGGTGGTGTCACTCATGTCTGATAGTTTCCTGCCGTTTTGTAGACAGGAGTGACACCACCAGCAGTCGACCAATGGTGTAAACGCCCAGAAGATGACCCCTACGTCGGGTTGAAACCGGCTGGCGGTATTACAATAATAATAAATGCGATTAAGACTGTTTTTGAATAATTGCCTTGCAACTTGCTGTTCCTCCTCCCACCGCCCGCCCATCCATCCCGTTCTCTTACGGATTTATGGACAGCTCGGCAGGATTCACAGTGTCAGTTCCCTTCAGCATTACTGAAGACATTAGTCGAGTTCCTGTCACGTCGTGTTGCGGCGCTTCTGCGTGCTCGCGGGGGCCCTACACGATATTAGGCAGGGTAACACTTTCTTTGGCTCTTCAGTGTAAAATAAAGTTATATAAACAATGCATTACAATCAAGAAGCACCAGTAACTGAGAAATGCACAACACGGTAAAATACGTTTTATCAGCCGCGCGGGTTAGCCGCTCGGTCTAGGGCGTATTTTCACGGTCTGCGCGGCTACCCCCGTCGGAGTCCTCCGTTGGGTATGGGTGTGTGTGTCGTCCTTAGCGTAAGTTAGTTTAAGTTAGATAAGTAGTGTGTAAACTTAGAGACCGATGACCTTAGCAGTTTGGTCCCAAAAGACCTTACCAATAATTACTAAATTTTCTTCTTAAAATTTTAAAGTGGTGTCGAGTAAAGGATGAAGGGATGTAGTACACTTCTGGACATTAAAATTGCTACACCAAGAAGAAATGCAGATGATAAACGGCTATCCATTGGACAAATATATTATACTAGAACTGACATGTGATAATATTTTCACGCAATTTGGGTGCATAGATCCTGAGAAATCAGTACCCAGATCAACCACCTCTGGCCGTAAAGACAGCCTTGATACGCCTGGGTATTGAGTCAAACAGACATTGGATGGCGTGTACAGGTACAGCTGTCCATGCAGCTTCAACACGTTACCACAGTTCATCAAGAGTAGTGACTGGCGCATTGTGACGAGCCACTTGCTCGGCCACCATTGACCAGACGTTTTCAATTGGTGGTAGATGTGGAGAATGTGCTGACCAGGGCAGCAGTCGAACATTTTCTGTATCCAGAATGGCCCGTACAGGACCTGCAACCTGCGGTCGTGCATTATCCTGCTGAAATGTAGGGTTTCGCAGGGATCAAATGAAGGGTAGAGCCACGGGTAGTAACACATCTGAAATGTAACGTCCACTGTTCAAAGTTCCGTTAATGCGAACAAGCGGTGACCGAGACGCGTAACCAATGGTACCCCATACCATCACGACGGATGATACGCCAGTATGGCGATGACGAATACACCCTTCCAATGTGCGTTCATCGCGATGTCGCAAACATGAATGTGACCATCATGATGCTGCAAAGAGAACCTGGATTCATCCGAAAAAAATGACGTTTTGCCACTCGTGCACCCAGGTTCGTCGTCGAGTACACCATCGCAGGCTATCCTGTCTGTGATGCAGCGTCAAGGGTAACTGCAGCCATGGTCTCCTAGCTGATAGTCCACGCTGCTGCAAGCGTTGTCGAACTGTACGTGCAGAGGCCGGCCGGAGTGGCCGTGCGGTTCTAGGCGCTACAGTCTGGAACCGAGCGACCGCTACGGTCCCCGGTTTGAATCCTGCCTCGGGCATGGATGTGTGTGATGTCCTTAGGTTAGTTAGGTTTATTTATTTCTAAGTTCTAGGCGACTGGTGACCTCAGAAGTTAAGTCGCATAGTGCTCAGAGCCATTTGAACCATTTGTTCTTGCAGATGATTGTTGTCTTGCAAACGTCCCCATCTGTTGACTCAGGGATCGATACGTGGCTGCACGATCCGTTACAGCCATGCGGATAAGATGCCTGTCATCTCGACTGCTAGTGATACGAGGCCGTTGAGATCCAGCATGGCGTTCCGTATTACCCTCGTGAACCCACCGATTCCGTATTCTGCTAACGGTCATTGGATCTCGACCAACGCGAGCAGCAGTGTCGCGATACGATGAACCGCAATCGCGATAGGCTACAATCCGACCTTTATCAAAGTCGGAACCGTGATGGTACGCATTTCTCCTCCTTACACGAGGCATCGCAACAACGTTTCACCAGGCAACGCCGGTCAACTGCTGTTTGTGTATGATAAATCTATTGGAGACTTTCCTCATGTCAGTACGTTGTAGGTGTCGCCACCGGCGCCAACCTTGTGTGAATGCTCTGAAAAGCCAATCACTTGCATATCACGGCATCTTCTTCCTGTCGGTTACGTTTCGCGTCTGTAGCACGTCATCTTCGTGGTGTAGCAATTTTAATAGCCAGTAGTCTAATTCGTCTAGGAAAAGTATGGACACGAACTATACGTCAGTGAGTAGTAGTGAATCTTTTTAGTTCCAGTGATATACACAGTCTTTCAGCGTCAGGGTGGGAGCCTTGTGAGCCTTCTTTCCTCGTGCCCTCGGCATTTGTCGCTCGTTCGCCCGCCACTCCTTTATCGGGCGCCCCTCTGTCCCTACTCTATCAGAAAGGGAAGGTGGAAGGCGGAGGCAGAGCGGATGAAATAGGGGCCGCGGATTTACATAATTTCTGGCGCGGATAAGCGCCGCGGTCGGCCATTATCAGCTGCTGCTAATATATCTGCCGGCCATCTTCCGGCTCCCGGGATCGCACAACTCATTGCCAGAAACAAAGGCGGGAGGCGGCCCGCCTTATCGCGCGGCCAACAGGTCACGGAAACGCCAGCGGCGGCCGGATCGGAACGGAGCCGCAGCACAGTGGACGCGGAAAAAGAGGGTGGGTGGGGGTGGCGGGGGTGGGGGAATGGGGGGAGGTCAGAGGTGCGTGACCGGCGGCCGTCGGTCAGAGCTGGCGATCCGCCCAGCTCCTTCCCGTGAATTCAATTCGTGCCGGCGACTACCGAGGCCCGTCGTACGAGCGCAATAACCGGTGGGGGCGAACGGTCTCCCGATGTACTGCCGGCGCTTCCGCCGTTAAACTGTGTCACATAAGCGACGGCTGGCACTTTTGGTCAAACCCGTACCAAGCGGGGAACAGAAGAAACGTCATATCGATACGGCGGCTTAGGCTATCAGAACGAAAGCATCCTCACACCGCATAGAGGACAGTAACAGTAGATGTATCCGCCCTTTGGCTTTATGACGGCTTTAACTTTCCGAAGGACACTTTCAGTGAGGTGTCTGTCGAGGAATGGAAGCCCTTCTTGCCCAAGAGCAAGAGAAGGTAGTGATCCTCTACGCTGGAGACTGGACCGATCTAATTCATCCAAAACGGGGGGATTGGGTTGGGTTGTTTGGAGGAAGAGACCAAACTACGAGGTCATCGCTCTCATCGGACTAGGGACGGAAGTCGGCCGTGCCCTTTCAAAGGAACCATCCCGGCATTGTCCTGGAGCGATTTAGGGAAATCACGGAAAACCTAAATCGGGATTGAAACGTCGTCCTCCCGAATGCGAGTCCAGTGTGCTAACCACTGCGCCACCTCGCTCGGTCATCCAAAACGGGTTCCATTGGATTCAGGTCAGGATCCTACACAGTCCCGTCCATTACAGGAATGTTACTGTCCACAAACTACTGCTTCACAGTAGAGATGGTGATTATCGCTGAAACAACCAGTTTTCGGTTATACCGATTTTTTTCACCCCAGTTTAACCCGCCTGTTAAACCGCTGAAAATAATCCGTTTCTGAAGTAACCGAGTTTCGGTTTCTTCCTGTCATTTATTGTGATTAAGACTCTCTCAGTTTCAAGATACGTAAAATTAAAATATTAAACAAAGAGGCAAATAAAAGAAAACTTAGTGCATTCACCGTTCGCTACTTCTCTTGAAAAGTGATAAATAGTTAAATACCACAAAAAAATCACCATTATCCTCCTCTTGAATCAAATTTTTTTATTCTGTTCAAAAATCATCTTGTTATTCGGTGTCATACCACTATATAGCGAATAGTCAGTGCCAAAGGGTGAAAACTGAGGTTGAAGAACACTGTTTTTTTTTTTTTTTGTTAATTTGTCCGTTTTCAAAGGCTATAAGCAGACAAAGGCATATTTTGTAGACACAGGCAGAATATCAGCTACTTTTTATTTTCATTATATACTACGTTTGTTAAAATTGTAATTTATTACTGTTACCAGTACCAGGCGAAAGGGAGTACAAACTTCTAAAAATGAGATAGACAGGACGGGCAAAATGGCTAAGCAGGAATGGCTAGAGACAAATGTAGGAATGTAGAAGCATATGTCAGTAGGGGTATGATAGATGCCGCCCACAGGGTAGTTAAAGACACCATTCGAGAAAACATAAACTGTATGGTTATCAAGAGCTCAGATGGAAAACCACTCCTAAGCAAAGAGAAAAAGCGACGTAGATGAACATCAGATAGGAGATATGATACTGCGTGAAAAAGAGAGCGATCTGGTAAGCAAGATATACACTGAAGAGCCAAAGGAACTGGTACAGCTGCCTAATATGGTGTAGGGCCACACTCAGCAGGTAGAAGTGGCGCAACACGACGTGGCGTGGACTCGAATAATGTCTGAAGTAGTGCTGGTAGGAACTGACACCATGAATCCTGCAGGGCTGTCCATAAATCCGTAGGAGTACGAGAGGGTGGAGATCTCCTCTAAAGAACACGTTGCAATGAACCCTAGATATGATCAATAATGTTCATGTCTGCGGAGTCTGGTGGCCAGCGGAAGTGTTTCGGATCAGAAGAGTATTCCTGGAGCCACTCTGTAGAAAATCTAGCCGTGTGGGGTGTCGCATTGTCCTGCCGGAATTGCCCAAGTTGATCGGAATGCACAATGGACATGAATGGATGCAGAACGGTACTTACGTACGTGGCACCCGTCAGAGTGGTGTCTAGACGTATCAAGTGTCCCATATCACTCCAACTACACACGCCCCACACTATTACAGAATCTTCACCAGCTCGAACATGCCCCTGCTGACACGCAGGCTGCATGGACTCATGAGGATGTCTCCACACCCATACACGTCCATCCGCTCGATACAATTTGAAACGAGACTCATCCGACCAGGCAACATGTTTCCAGTCATCAACAGTCCTATGACGGTGCTGATAGGGCCAAGGAGACGTAAAGTTTTGTGCCGTGCAGTCATCAAGAATACATGAGTGGCCCTTCGTCTCCGAAACTCTATATCGATGATATTTTGTTGAATTGTTCGCAAGCTGACTCTTGTTGGTGGCCCAGAATTGAAATCTGCAGCAATTTGCCGTAGGGTTGCACTTCTGTCACGTTGAACGATTCTCTTCAGTCGTCGTTGGCCACGTTCGTGCAGGATCTTTTCCGGCATCAGCGACGTTGGAGATTTGATGTTTTACCGTATTCCTGATATTCATGGTACACTCGTGAAATGGTTGTACGGGAAGATCCCCACTTCATCGCTACCTCGGAGATGCTATGTCCTATCGCTAGTGCGCTGACTACAACACCACGTTCAAACTAACTTAAATCTTGATAACCTGCCACTGTAGCAGCAATCGCCGATCTATCAATTGCGCGAGACACTTGTTGTCTTATAGAGGTGATGCCGACCGCAGCGCCGTGCTCTGCCTGTTTACGTATCTCTGTGTTTGTATACGCATGCCTATATCAGTTTCTCTGGGCTTCAGTGTATGGGATACGAGAAATACTCCCAGACTTCAAGAAGAATGTAATAATTCTAAGTCGATAGGAGAAGCAGACGCTCACAGGTGTGAAAATTACCCAAATATCAGTATAATAAGTCACCATCGCAGCATACTAACACGAATTCTTTACAGAAGAATGGAAAACTTGTAGGAGCAGACCTCGGGGAAGATCAGTTTGGATTCCAGAGAAATGTAGGACACGCGAGTGACCCCACGACTTCTCACAGAAGATAGGTTAAGGAAAGGCAAACCTACGTTTATAACATTTGTTGGCTTAGAGAAAGCTTTTGACTAGAAGCAGTAAAGGAATCAAAAGAAAAATCTGGAATAGGAATTAAAGTCCAGTGAGAAGAAATAAAAAGTTTGAGGTTTACCAATGACATTGTAATTCTGTGAGAGACAGCAAAGGACTTGGAAGATCAAAGGAACGGAATGGACAGTATCTTGAAAAAATGATATAAGATGAATATCAAGAAACGCAAAACAATAATAATGGGATGCCTCCGAATTAAGTCAGGTACTGCTGAAGGAATTAGATTAGGAAATAAGACACTTAAAGTTGAAAATGACTTTTGCTATTTGTTCGGAAAAATAACTGATGTATACTAGCAATGGCAAGAAAAGCGTTTCTGTAGAAGAGAAATTTGTTAACGCCGAATATAGATTTAAGTGTTTGGAAGTCTTTTCTGAAAGTATTTGTACGGAGTGTAGACGCGTAGGAAAGTGAAACGTGGATGATTAGCGGTTTAGACAAGAAGAGAATAGAACTGGAGGGAAAAGAAATTTTGTGACACAACCTGACTAGAAGAGGGGAACGGATGGTAGACACATTCTGAGAAATCAAGGGATGACCAAGTTAGTACTGGAGGGAAGCGTGGGAATTAAAAATAGTGGAAGGAGGCCAAGAGATGAATACAGTAAGCAGATTCACAAGGATGTAGCTTGCAGAAGTTACTCGGAAATGAAGAGGTTTCCACAGGATAGAGTAGCATGGAGAGCTGCCTCAAACCAGTCATTGGCTGAAGAACAGAGGCCGGCCGCGGTGGCCGAGCGTTCTAGGCGGTTCACTCCGGACGCGCGCGACTGCTACAGTCGCAGGTTCGAATCCTGCCTCGGGCATGGATGTGTGTGATGTCCTTAAGTTAGTTAGGTTTAAGTAGTTCTAAGTTCTAGGGGACTGATGACCACAGATGTTAAGTCCCATAGTGCTCAGAGCCATTTGATTTTGTGAAGAACAGAGTAAACATCTGTTACCATAATTTATTTCCTCTTTTATTGTTTGATATAAACGGCAGACAAGTCTTTAATCTCTTAAAGCAAGTGAAGCAGTGTACTTATATCGGTACGTCACATCATTAAAAATATTTCCAAACTACGATTGGTGCAATTCTGCAATATAACGGGTGTCCGGCTATTACAGTGAGAAACTGTCGTATAAACCAGGTGGGACAAGTCCTGCATACTGAACGTAAACGCGTATCTTCAATTCCGACACATGGTAACAATAACATTATTGTCTCAGCAATGTTATACAAATTCCTATGCCATGTGTTTGTTGCTCGTTTCCGTCGGCGTTGTTATTAAAATAGCATTGATCGCCTCCTCCTTTTCTATAATAACGCAGTATTTCAATGTCAGTTTTAAGGATAAAAATTACTCCATCTTGAAAACAAGTTTACTTAAAACCGAAACATTTTCGCACAGCTACTATGAATAATTAAGGTTTCGTTTTTTTACTCGGTTATTAGTAAAAACTAAACATCTTTTACAACCGAGAGCAAAAAAATACCAAAAATACCGGTTATTCAGAACAGAAATACTGGTATTGGTTATAACCATTTGGTTTTCCTCGTCACTATTTCGCAGATGCTGGTTTGTGGAACGATGCGTTGTCATGCTGGAGCAGTCTTTGTCTACGAACTGTTGCGCTATCTCGCCTAAGCTGCTTATTACAGTTTTCGTAACCTAGGCGGCCTGCATGAAAAGTTAGCCCAGTTTGCGGCCGATGTAAATACTGATACGCCGCCGGGGTCTCGTGTCGTTATTGTTTGCAGTATTGGACCGTGGGAGGGCATGGACTACAACCTAACTTCCAGGGAGCCACTGATTTGAATTGATACTGGAGAAAAGGTGGGAGAAATCGCAACACAAATAAAAGATTTAGAAACTAGCGCAGAGAGATACGTTCTGACATTAGCACAGAGTAATGAACTCTTAATCGAGGGCCGCCTCCACTGAAGTAGAGAAATTCACAGGCAGACATACAGAAATAGCATTCACCTGTAGCTACATTAGTTTAACTGAGGATACTTCGGAGAAAGAATACTGAGCCATACGAGGCAGGTTACGCCAACAAAAGGCTTTGGTGAATCTTACTGCATGGCTGGCGCCGCTGCTCTCCCGTAGTATCTCGCAATTCTCGTGATCGCCAAGCAAACGAAACGGCGATCGAATCCGAGCAACCATTACTAGACTGTGCCGAAGTAGCGAACCCTTAAACTTTGCTTTGGCATGGCGGAGCGTATCTGTAGACAAGAGACGGTCGCGGGCGAGACGGTGCCTGGTGGACCTTCCAAGAAGACGTTGCAGAGTGTGTTGGAGCAGCGATGCTCAGGGGTTTCGTTAACTGGCCGGCACCTCACATTACTGTGCCTACGGCTGCTGGTGCCATCTTTTTGGGTGACCAAGTGGCTAGTTGTCGCCTGCTGAATCACAGAACTGGCCGCTTCCTTTCTGTATCAAAGGTTTCCCAACCTGGCGCAGACACGCCCGTTGGGACGGTGGGCTTCTCTGTGTTTGTGCGCGTCTCAAGACCAAGAAGACGCTCCGTTTGCACTTGTATCTTTTTAACAGTCGCCGCCACCTTGAACAAATCATTAATTGCTCTCAAAACCACGGCAGCAGCCGAAATCTGTTTACAAATTCGGTTCCTCTGTGTGTAGGAAAATATTATTGTACGGTTTCTTTCATTCCAGTAACTATTTTGATGCTTTAATTCATGGCTTAGTATTTAAAAAAATCGAAATAAAATTGATATGCAAATTATGGGAAGAGCAGCAGTTTGTTCGTCATCGGAAGAATCCGAATGTCTCACCTGATTTCATATTCAGTGATTACTCCTGGAGTCATCCTTTGTCTCCAGTTTTGCACCTCTACCCACGCGCTCTTCCCGGTGTTCTTCGGAGGGTTCGTAACACGCTGTGTTATACTGTTCCTGTACTGTAAGCAGCACATAGTGCTCTAAAACTTGTTCATATCCTTCCGCAATTCACATTTTCTTAAGCGCAAGAAGGGAATCACATTGGCGCTACACTCAAGGCATTCGGCAAATCCAAACCCTTCCATCGGATTGCCACAGCATATAGCGCGACTCATCGCTCCAGAGCTCCAATTTCCAGTTGAAGCTTTAAATGCCGTTTAGGAAAACGATATTTCACACTCATTGTGTAGTATAGGGAAAGGTGTTCGTGACAGAATAATATTAAGTAGGGAGTAAGTTACGGAACATACACTCCTGGAAATTGAAATAAGAACACCGTGAATTCATTGTCCCAGGAAGGGGAAACTTTATTGACACATTCCTGGGGTCAGATACATCACATGATCACACTGACAGAACCACAGGCACATAGACACAGGCAACAGAGCATGCACAATATCGGCACTAGTACAGTGTATATCCACCTTTCGCAGCAATGCACGCTGCTATTCTCCCATGGAGACGATCGTAGAGATGCTGGATGTAGTCCTGTGGAACGGCTTGCCATGCCATTTCCACCTAGCGCCTCAGTTGGACCAGCGTTTGTGCTGGACGTGCAGACCGCGTGAGACGACGCTTCATCCAGTCCCAAATATGCTCAATGGGGGACAGATCCGGAGATCTTGCTGGCCAGGGTAGTTGACTTACACCTTCTAGAGCACGTTGGGTGGCACGGGATACATGCGGACGTGCATTGTCCTGTTGGAACAGCAAGTCCCCTTGCCGGTCTAGGAATGGTAGAACGATGGGTTCGATGACGGTTTGGATGTACCGTGCACTATTCAGTGTCCCCTCGACGATCACCAGTGGTGTACGGCCAGTGTAGGAGATCGCTCCCCACACCATGATGCCGGGTGTTGGCCCTGTGTGCCTCGGTCGTATGCAGTCCTGATTGTGGCGCTCACCTGCACGGCGCCAAACACGCATACGACCATCATTGGCACCAAGGCAGAAGCGACTCTCATCGCTGAAGACGACACGTCTCCATTCGTCCCTCCATTCACGCCTGTCGCGACACCACATGAGGCGGGCTGCATGATGTTGAGGCGTGAGCGGAAGACGGCCTAACGGTGTGCGGGACCGTAGCCCAGCTTCATGGAGACGGTTGCGAATGGTCCTCGCCGATACCCCAGGAGCAACAGTGTCCCTAATTTGCTGGGAAGTGGCGGTGCGGCCCCCTACGGCACTGCGTAGGATCCTACGGTCTTGGCGTGCATCCGTGCGTCGCTGCGGTCCGGTCCCAGGTCGACGGGCACGTGCACCTTCCGCCGACCACTGGCGACAACATCGATGTACTGTGGAGACCTCACGCCCCACGTGTTGAGCAATTCGGCGGTACGTCCACCCGGCCTCCCGCATGCCCACTATACGCCCTCGCTCAAAGTCCGTCAACTGCACATACGGGTCACGTCCACGCTGTCGCGGCATGCTACCAGTGTTAAAGACTGCGATGGAGCTCGGTATGCCACGGCAAACTGGCTGACACTGACGGCGGCGGTGCACAAATGCTGCGCAGCTAGCGCCATTCGACGGCCAACACCGCGGTTCCTGGTGTGTCCGCTGTGCCGTGCGTGTGATCATTGCTTGTACAGCCCTCTCGCAGTGTCCGGAGCAAGTATGGTGGGTCTGACACACCGGTGTCAATGTGTTCTTTTTTCCATTTCCAGGAGTGTATATTGTGCGTGGGTGTTTGTTTTCGTATGTACAGACATTAAACAAAAGGTGTGGAATACGAGAAAACGGCAAGATGTGACGACAAATAAACTGTTTCGCCTACTGTGGGCGGGGCCTTTTACGTTTTGACGTTGTGGCTTGACCGCCAAAGAGCAACCACACTGTCCAAGAATGAAAACGAAACTCAAGATGCTCCCGTGACAAACGGAATATATTGTAATCTTGATTGTCATTTTGAGCTTTCGAGGCGCATATCGTATGTAGAGATGTGTTCTACTCAAATTCATGAGTCAGACTATTGATCACTGTTCTATAAAAAAATAAATAAATAAATAACATTTTTTCTATTTCTGAAAATATACATTGTGATCCTAGTTGTATTTTGAGTGCTGAATTCAAAACCGTTTTTAGTTTTTTTCTGTCAGGGGTAGTTTATGAGTGATCGCAATTTTATTTCTCCTTTCTGTTTCTGGTATAGTGCAGCAAACATGAGGTAAAATTCGATAAAAAAATTCACTGTTTTATGTTTTTGTAAGTTCATCACAATAGTGGAGGGTGAGATCTAACATAAAACACAGTAATCTTTTTGCATACGCTTCGTAGCGTTTATTTGACATGAGAAATTACAGAAAATTGACAAAAAAATGAGCTACTGTTTTGTAATGCACATCACTTTTTTTCCCTTGTATTGTGAATCTTTCTTCTCACGAATGATATTCCAGCAATAATCTGCTAACGTAGAAGGTACCCGCTTCCCTTCATAACGCCTTTCTATGGTAGAAATGTCTTTATGGAATCTTTCGCCACGTTCATCCGATACGCGACCAAACTCTCTGTCCAAGAGTCCAGATGAGAGTCCGTCATACGTACTTTCAAAGACATGTTGCACCCCAGATCTTGATACGCTTTGATCATGCCATTCACCATTTCTTTATAATTAGTAGCTCTTCTTCTTCCGAGGAAGTTTTCTGACACCATCTTGAAACAGTCCGATGGTGTCTTTTCTTTGTCAGTTAAATGTGCTTCGAAATTTGCATCTTTCTGCAGCTCCTTAATTCTTGGGACCACAAATACACCTTCCTTTATTTTATCAGCTGAAAGACGGGGGAATATGGTAGCTAGATATGCAAACCCACTGCCTGATGGATCCATGGCCTTTACGAATTGTTTCATTAGGCCAAGTTTGATGTGAAGCGGTGGAAGTAGTATATCTTCAGGAGCGAGCAGACTTTCACGTCGTACATTCTTTCCGCCCACTTTCCATCTTCGCCTAGGCCACTTCTTTTTCACGTAGTGAGAATTTCTGTCTCACCTATCCCACTCACAAAGAAACCAGACATACTTCGTGTAGACTTGTTGAATTCCCACTACCACAGCAATTACTTTGAAGTCTGCACATATTTTCCATTTGTATTCATTGTATTGTAATGATTTTAGCATCCTTTGTACGAATTCACAATTCTATTTGGTCAAGCTGGCGTAAGCTACTGGAACAGAGAGTATTTTATTTCTGTTATGGAGTAAAACACCCTTGTGACTTCTTTTCGACGAATCCATGAAAAGACTCCACTCCTGTGAAATATAGGTGAAGTTCAGCACTTTCATTAGGACAGGAACGTCATTGTAAAATGTCAATGCTCAGTCAGTTGTAAAATAGGAAATAAAGGCATGTTCTGTGTGTCTGAACACAACTGATTTTAGTACTTTGGTGGAGTAGATTGTACTCTTGTGATCTTGAACCAAGCAGCTGCGCCTTTCCTTTCCTTAGTTCTAGATCACGTAGTAAATTATTTAAATAAGCTTGTGTTAACAAATGTGGCGATGACTCACCTGTGCAGTGATAAAAAGTATCATCATCTGTGATTTCTTCAGTACTACTTGCTTCATTGGAGCTCTTGAAGGTACTGGAAGGCTGTCAGAATGCTGCACCGTGCGAGCTATAATTCCAATGATGTTCGGGGTCACATGCGGTTCCTCTTCGTCGAAATGTCTTGCCTCAAACGCGTCTAGAGGTTGAACCGCATGTGTCGCATCACACGCCCTAAATTAGACACTTGTGACCCTTTCATTAAATTGTCTGGCTGATAGCAAGTTTGCGAAATACAAAGTTAACATAACATATGTTGTTGCTGTTGTGGTCTTCAGTCCTGAGACTGGTTTGATGCAGCTCTCCATGCTACTCTATCCTGTGCAAGCTTCTTCATCCCCCAGTAATTACTGCAGCCTACATCCTTCTGAATGTGCTTAGTGTATTCATCTCTTGGTCTCCCTCTACGATTTTTACCCTCCACGCTGCCCTCCAGTACCAAACTGGTGATCCCTTGATGCCTCAGAACATGTCCTACCAACCGGTCCCTTCTTCTAGTCAAGTTGTGCCACAAACTCCTCCCCAATTCTATTCAATACCTCTTCATTAGGAGTTTTTCCATTCGTCTGTAAAGAATTCGGGTTAATATTTTGCAGCTGTGACTTATTAAACTGATAGTTCGGTAATTTTCACATCTGTCAGCACCTGCTTTCTTTGGGATTGGAATTACTATATTCTTCTTGAAGTCTGAGGGAATTTCGCCTGTGTCATACATCTTCCTCACCAGATGGTAGAGTTTTGTTAGGCCTGGCTCTCCCAAGGCTGTCAGTAGTTCTAATGGAATGTTGTCTACTCCCGGGGCCTTGTTTCGACTTGGGTCTTTCAGTGCTCTGTCAAACTCTTCACGCAGTATCATATCTCCCATTTCATCTTCACCTACCTCCTCTTCCATTTCCATAATATTGTCCTCAAGAACATCGCCCCTGTATAGGCCCTCTATATACTCCTTCCACCTTTCTGCTTTCCCTTCTTTGCTTAGAACTGGGTTTCCATCCATAACATATTGTTATGACTTGGCTAGACAGCCAAGTCACTATGAGAGGAAGCCGAAAGGCACGCGTTTAAGCTCACGCAGGATGCCGTGAGGTCTGGAACAGGTCAGGGATATGAGACTAGCAAAAATAGTACGTATCTGTTGCAATACTTAACTTTAACCCATAATTGGTGAACATCGGTCTGGCGGTACATGCATCACAAGGTAAATAGCAAATGATAATGGCGCCTTGCTAGGTCGTAGCAAATGACGTAGCTGAAGGCTATGCTAACTATCGTCTCGGCAAATGAGAGCGTAATTTGTCAGTGAACCATCGCTTGCAAAGTCGGCTGTACAACTGGGGCGAGTGCTAGGAAGTCTCTCTAGACCTGCCGTGTGGCGGCGCTCGGTCTGCAATCACTGACAGTGGCGACACGCGGGTCCGACGTATACTAACGGACCGCGGCCTATTTAAAGGCTACCACCTAGCAAGTGTGGTGTCTGGCGGTGACACCACACATATAATAACAGTAATAATAACATCGGGAACTAAATAAACCACCCTTAAATGATGTAGGCCACACAGTTGTGATTTGGTTAGAATAATGTGTATTCAGAAAGCAAACTGATAGCGAGAGTAGTCGTATTTATAATTACTATTACAGTCGAGCGCATATCCATTTGACACAGTTCGATCATTCACAATCTCATCGCGAAACTCCGCTCTCTACCTCGATATTTACACCAAAAGTAAAGAGTTCACTCCAGGCGCGCGGCTGCTCACTGCTCAGAGACAAAGTCCCGCTATACCACTCAAGTCGTTTCACTTCCTAGCTGCCTAAAGACCGATCCAGCCGAACTGTCCGCTTCCGCGTCGGCATCGGCGCAGCACTGTCTTCTGTCCGTCCCCCGCAGCGTTTCTCGCGCGACGAATGTCCTCGCTCAACTGACTAGGGCAGTTCCCTTTCCTGAAACTGTCCATCTAATTGGCTACAACTTATTGTACATTATTTTACATTTTAAACTATTTAAATAATCAAAGCTTGACCACTTTTACATTTTAAATAAAGCAACAATAACATCCATTACATAATAAGCGTTAAATTCTTTTACATGAAACAATACTATTTTCTTCTTAACTTTGACTGTTACGGCCAGTAGCCTTGCGCCAATGTGCTTTCTGATAAATAAATAAAAAGCGAAAGTAACTATTATGCACTAAACTTTACAACAAATTTTCTGTTACCTAATGGTTCAATTATGGTCTATGCTGTCATCGTTCAATGTGCTTTGTATGGAGGAAATGATGATCTGATGCTAAACTGAGAATACTGATAATTTAAATTTACTGTATCTTTTAAACAAATGAAGTTACAGAGATGATATTTGCAGCATTCGTCATTTTAATGATGCGCTTCTACATGAAATGTAGATCGTTAAGATCGACTAAAGCATTCAGATTTTAGCAATCAGGCCTTTGTTAGAAAACTTGTAAATTTCACTTTAACAATATATCCTAAACTATTATAGATATGATCAGTATTCAAGTTTTATTGAGATCACTACGAAAATTTATGGAGGATGGCAGATTAAAATTACTGTGGCTTGATTCCCTGCATTACTACAGAATTAAATAGTTTTCATAAATGTTTCCCTTTATGGCTGATCTTAGGTCCGCCATATTCAACATTGCTATGTATCCCTGGCCGCAAAAGCCTTCTATTTGGTTTCGCTATAACGTAGGTTTTCGTCTGTGTCACTCGCACACTACAGCGCCTAGGCCTCAATAGACAGCTGACGCCTGTGAGTTTCCCCATTTCGTGGTGAATCTGCACCCTTTGGGGCATCCAGTCCTGGACGACAGGGTTCGTTTCACAATTCCTGTAGGCTGAAACTTTCGGCCATATACTTAAATGAGAGCACAGTACTCGTTAAGTCACAACTGGCATTCTCGCTGAAGGCAGGTCTGAGTAAACAATGCACATCTTCGATTTCTCGTTTGTAAAACCCTGAATTTTTGTTGGACAGAAATAACAATTTGTAACATGGTCCTTGGCCTCTCTCCACATCACGGGCACCGCGAACAAGGCCAGGTTCTCTTTACCTTTCCACCGCTGATTAGTTTGCTGTAACATGTAGCAGACAGAAATGTGCTACCCGCTCCTTATCTTGGTCTCCTACCTATACTCCAAAGTAATGTTTATGTGCTTTCTTTATGACTGCTGAAATTTTCTTACTATTTCTGACAAAAGTGAACTTGCCACAGATATGACAAAAGTTGCCTGGCTTATATCGACGTCCACGACGATGTGGCATTTCTGAAAAATTAAAAATACCTCTTCAGTAGCATACCTGTACTACACTAATACTAGGGAACTAGAGAAACGCTGATATGCAAGCAGACAATTTACCTTGAGCAGCAGGCTACATCAGTTTAAACACAGAAACTTATAAGTTTAACTGTCCTCGGAAATAAGACAGAGACGGTTTCTTGTCAGCCAAAACACCCACTCGTGACGACTGACACAAAATAGGGCTAACACCACTGTTGTAATCTCGATGCACCTGCCTCTGGGAAGCGTGAAGTTCTACTGCCGAGCGAGCGACCGGATGTCGCCGTTCGTGTTAATGAGCTATTGCAGGTGGTCTTAATGACATAGTTGTGGCGGCGGATAAAGCAATGACGTCTACTGAACAAGAAATTGTCACGTTCCATCACTGCTGGATGCGTCGACATACCCGTATTTCTCTATAGCGTCCCTGTGTTTGCCATGAATTGTATATATATAAAGTATCCTGACAACGATATTTTGTTTACATATTTGAATTTCCCATGGTAAACTAGTTTAGAAGCACACACTTTAATATTGGAAATGGAACCGTTGTCGAGCAGTCTGATCTGTCCACCCATTCAAGCAAATACACTGAAGAGCCAAAGAAACTGGTACACCTGCCTAATATGGTGTAGGGCCCCACTGAGCACACAGAGGTAATGCAACACGACACGGCATGGACTCGACTAGTGTCTGAAGTAGTGCTGGAGGCAACTGACACTTTGAATCCTGCAGGGCTGTCCATAAATTCGATGGAGTATGACGGGGTGGAGATCTCTTGTGCATAGCACGTTGCAAGGCATCCCAGAAATGCTCAATAATGTTCATGTCTGTGGAGTTTGGAGGAAGTGTTTAAAATCAGAAGAGTGTTCCTATAGCCGCTCTGTACCAATTTTGGACGTCTGGAGCATTGCATTGTCCTGCTGGAATTGCCCAAGTCCGTCGGAATCCACAACGGATGTGAGTGCATGCAGGTGATCAGACAGGATGCTTACGTACGTGTCACCTGTCAGAGCCGTACCTAGACGTATCATGGGTCCCATATCACTCCAACTACACACGCCCCACACCTTTACAGAGCTTGCACCAGCTTCAACAGTCCCCTGCTGACATGCAGGATCCATGGATTCATGAGGTTGTCTCCATTCCCCTATACGTCCATCCGCTCGATACAATTTGAAACGAGACTCGTCTGACCAAGCAACATGTTTCCAGTCATCAACAGTCCAGCCGGCCGCGGTGGTCTCGCGGTTAAGGCGCTCAGTCCGGAACCGCGCGACTGCTACGGTCGCGGGTTCGAATCGTGCCTCGAGCATGGATGTGTGTGATGTCCTTAGGTTAGTTAGGTTTAAGTAGTTCTAAGTTCTAGGGGACTGATGACCACAGACGTTAAGTCCCATAGTGCTCAGAGCCATTTGAACCATTTCAGCAGTCCATTGTCGGTGTTGACGGGCCCAGGAGAGGCGTAAAACTTTGTGCCGTGTAATCATCAAGGGAACACGAGAGGGCCTTGGGCTCCGAAAGCCCATATCGATGATGTTTCGTTGAATGGTTCGGACGCTGAGGCTTGTTGGCGGCCCAGCATTGAAATCTGCGGTAATTTGCTGAAGGGTTGCACTTGTGTCACGTTGAACAACTGTCTTCAGTCGTCGTTGGTCCCGTTCTTGCAGGATCTTTTTCCGGCCGCAGCGATCTAAGAGATTTGATGTTTTACCGGATTCCTGATATTCACGGTACACTCGTCAAATGGTGGTACTGGAAAATCCCCACTTCATCGCTACCTCGGAGATGCTATGTCCCATCTCTGGTTCAAACTCAATTAAATCTTGATAACGTTCCATTATAGCAGCAGTAACCGCTCTAACAACTGCGCCAGACACTTGTTGTCTTATATAGGCGTTGCCGACCGCAGCGCCGTATTCTACTTGTTTACATATCTCTGTATTTGAATACGCATGCCTATACCAGTTTCTTTGGCGCTGCAGTGGATATATTGGTAAAAGTAAAGTAGTGGACGTACTTTCTCGTTATACGAACAGAAGTATTCTTCTTTTGCTCCAATAACAGCTGCAGAACCTGAAGAAGCCGAGCCTTTCGTCGGTTACGCAGGGGATTTTAGAGTTACTGATTAGAAGGACCTCTACTTCAAGAGAATCAGCTACGGCGACTAGATAAAAAGAAAAAGGTAAATACTTCAAAGATTACGTAGGGTGACAGATCTCATGAAGTGCTCTGACTCAGGCTGGACTACAAGTAACGACCCCGGAACTACATAAAAGACTAAGCCAAGAAAAAAAAATCCCCTTCACAGTCATCCACTGTTCAGTGGCCTCGGACTTTACACCACTTGAAACATCGCTTAGCATCGACCACTGAAACGTGTGGCTAATGAAGAGGTGCTTGACCATTGTACCCCACTGTTTTCAACTCCTTTCCCATGTCATCGTGCTAGCTGGACGGCTGGTAAAACTTCGAAACTCACGAGTGATTCCTTCCGCTGATTTCATGCAATTTCTTACAACCACCCTCCACAGTGCTCCACGCTCCCTATTCGTCAGTAGATAAGGTCTGAATGGTCGTGGTTTAACTGTGGTTGTTCCTTCTCATTTGCACTTCACCGTCACATCATCAACAGCCCATATGGGCAGCTTTATAAGGGTTGGAATGTTCGTGATGGACTTGTAGCTCAGGTGACATCCAGCGACTGCTCCACGTTCAAAGTCACTCAGCTCTCCTGACACACATTCTGCTGTTAATGCTTCTCTGATGACAACAAAAAACCTCTTGTCGTGTTTTAAACAGGCGGATCTGCCTCTCATGGTACCTAACGGGCAATTCCGCTGTAACTAACCTGTTTCTACGGGTTATTACGTTAAGATTAGGGTCGCCACCGACTCTAGCCATACAACTAACCAAAGGTTTGGCAGAGTCGGAAAATAAATTAATTTGATCACAGTCCAAAAACTCATAAAAATGTATACGTCGTGATATCGCTCATGGGGGATGCGATGTAATTAATAGTATTGCCCGTGCACTGTTAACGAGAATCAAACATTTAAAATAAAATAGAAAATGCATCAACTCTGTGCATAAGATCAGCTCCCAGCAACACACCTGAAAATAAGACTTAATCTAAAGCATTTGTTTTAAAATAAAAGGGGAAACTAATCACTGAACCTGTGCGTAAGGAAACGCGTTGGATGTGCTAACGGGAAAGCTACGAGGTGAGTGGCTTAGGTGTAAAAACGTAACCTCGGAACACAAGAGAAAATTGTAGATAAAATCATTTATTCCTAAGACATGGTTGTGAGGCATGTACACAATTCCTGATAACATTAATTCCTAAAACATTAAAGAAAAGCATCGATACATTCACCGTTATAATCTACACCTAAAATCACTGGTGTGAATCATTCATACAACTGCTGTTGCCTGATAACTGATCGCAATAATTCGTGAAACGTTACACGTTTCGCAGTACACCCGCGTGATCACGTGGTTTGTGTAGACGCAATTTCTAGGTATCGTGCCCAAGTTGCAACAATATCCCATCACACAATCATGAACAGTTAACATTCTTTAAAACAAACATGAGATCGGACAGCTACTGATGACGGTAGACCAACGAACTCTAATGTACAACCAGGTGGTTGGCTCCACACGGACGAAAGATACATAAAGTAAGGAAAATTCACGAGAAGGCAGAGCTATTGACATTTAGGAAAATAAAAGCTCATACAGGCACAGCTGAAGGCAAACAGACATTCATACAGGAGCGAGTGCTCACTTCTTATCTACACCTTTGTGTGGCACTCTTCCGGCGGATCCAAGTCTGCTATAGAAATTTTTAAAAAGAAAAATCTGCCACAGTTTTGCATTCCTTGCTGCGACAAGGCAAAGCAATCTTTCAGAGCCGAAAAGCGAGACCAAAAGCTAACAGCTCTCCTTTCGCCAAGTATCAATGCGCCACGCGGTCAGTCGAACACACCCTTCTTCGACTGGAGCACAGCTGTGGACGCTTCCCGTACCGGCGGCAGACTGCCTCCCGCTTTCTTCTCCAGCCTCTTCCTCGCTCCTCGTGGCCCGGAAAACTCAAAGATGCCATTTCCGCCACCAACCTAACGCAGGTGGATTTCTCACAAGTAGCGCAAACCTCTTTGCCTACTTGACCACTACGAGAGTTGGCTATTCTGTACAACTGCTGCTGAATCTGTACGACTATCGCAGACTTTCTGCAGCAGACTACGCCACCGTCTAGCAACGTGACACACAACGACATTCATTCAATTATGAGAAAAGAGAAACAAGGAAAAGAAAGAGAAATGATAGTGAAAATGGGCTACCGGACTAATGAAAGGTGGCTACAGGACCCTTTCACCGCATTACGCAGTAGAGTTTCGGATACTCTTACTCACATGGTGCATGCACAGTGATCTCTATGTTCCCGTCGCTGCATCAACATTGTTTCCGAGTGCTGAGTGGTACTTAAGTAAATAAATTAGTGAAATCAAAGTGAAGTATAAATTAGAATATAAATGAAAAACTTGGTTTAGTTTAGAGAGTTACATACTGGCAAACAGCGGACAGAACAGAAGAGACAATGACCGTGAAGTCAGCAAGTTCCACATAAGCGGGCGCTGTCGATTCAGCCGTCAGGGCATCGCCCGACCGGCTCACGTGTTGCTCAGTTGTCGCAAGTGAGCAAAGGCCCTCGCCTACATCCCAAGAGCCAATGACCGACGTTAAGAAGATTCTTCGAGAAGATTTTCAACGTGACAGAAGAGGCAATGACCGGCTCACGTGTTTCTCAGTTGTCGCATGGGAGCAAAGGCTCTCGCCTACATCCCAAGAGCCAATGACCGACGTTAAGAAGATTCTTCGAGAAGCTTTTCAACGTGACAGAAGAGGCAATGACCGGCTCACGTGTTTCTCAGTCGTCACATGTGGTCAAAGGCCCTCGCCTACATTCCAAGAGCCAATGACCGACGTTAAGAAGATTCTTCGAGAAGCTTTTCAACGTGACAGAAGAGGCAATGACCGTGAAGTCGTTCACCTCCAGTAAACTGAAGTGAATAAATACGCGAGACGCAGTGGGCCCGACAGACGAAGACGAAGACGAAGACGGAGGCGGAGACGGAGACGAGAGACGAAGAAGACGAAGAAGTGAAGAAGCGTAGCAGTTGTTTTCAGTCAGTTTCGGTGCTGAAGACCGTCATGCAAGAAGAGACTGCATCATGCACAGACGCACCAAGTCCGCCGCTGTAATGGAATAGCAAGCAGCAGCCTCGGCGCCAGAAGACAAAAGTTAAAAGGTATTTGAAGTCTGATCTTTATGTACCCGGGTGACTCGTGAGGACGGGAAGGAGACGGCCTCACATCAGCAGTCACCTGTGAGCTGGGATGAAGACCTGACAGCCGAAGACTGGCAAGCGGGAGTCCGTGGTTCGAGTCCGCGACACTGGCCTTCCCCCGCCGCACCGCTCCGCTGGCCGACGCACAACACACGCGGCCGCTTAGAGAAGAGAAACACTGGGACGCCACACCCAAGGTATCATCCGATGCACGACTTCGCTCGCAATAATTGAACCGGCCACCTCGCGCTGCGCGTCTCCAGTCAGCTGGGCGAGACGGCGACACGAGATACACACCGCTACGCGTAATCAGACGCCGCCGCCGCCGCCGCTGTCGCTGCCGCAGCAGAAGGCTACGCAAACGACACAGAACATCCAGTAAGGAAACTGTTGTACAAAACTTTCAATAAAAGTTATCTGATGTAGAAATGCTGTTTCATTCTACCTCATACCCGAGCCAACGAAGAACCCACCCTGCCCACATGTTGTTAAGAGAGAAAAGTTAATTTATTTAGTGTTTTCACACGGACATAATGCTTTAGAATACTCATCCTGACAATTGACTAGCATCGAAAGAGAGAACCCAGTTACATTTAGTGACAGAACTGTTACACGAGATATCCGTGTACTCCTGGATCAAAACATTGTGTTGTATAATGTACACTGAAATGCTTGCATATAAAAACTATGTGTCCAGTGGATCTGTAAGTGCGCCATCGTGCCTGTGCGTCTCGATTGTAAGGATACGGACGTCGTTACCACTCACGAGGTATCGACTTTTACCGGTATCCATATCTGCTGGGCACAAGATATCAAGTGACGCGTGGATGCCCATTCAGCAAGGCAGAGAGGTGAAATTTTCGTGACTGCAGACCGCCTAGATATTTAGTCTGCGGGGTCAGCTTGCGGAGTTAACAAGTACTAGTTTTGGGTGAGCGGACACTTTTGCGTGAAATGGGACGAAGTAATTATTCTACGATTTTATATTGTGCTGTGTTAAGCAGTATATTCTTCTTTACGGCAATGGAAAAGTATCTTAAATGTCAGCGGGATAACTCAGGCGATTTTTTTTTTAAATTTATAAATTTGTGGTAAGGCCTTATGGGACCAAACTGCTGAGGTCATCGGTACCTAAGCCTAGGCACTACTTAATCTAACTTCAACTAACTTACGCTATGGACGACACACACATCCATGCCCAAGGGAGGACACGAACTTCCGACGGGGGAGTCGCACGGACCGTGACAACGTGCCTCAGATCGCGCGGCTACCCCGTGTGCAACTCAGATGATAAATGTAAATAGTGTAATGTCTATGTAATCTGAGTCGACTTTAGATTGATGAACTCAGGATATAATAAGCCCAAGCTAAAAGGCCTCCACGTCCTATGTAATGTCCGGGCAAGATGTTGAGGTATTGCCGAAGTGTAATGCGGAAGCCGGCCGGTGTGGACAAGTGGTTCTAGGGGCGTCTGTCTGGAACCGCGTGACGACTACGGTCGCAGGTTCGAATCCTGCCTCAGGCATGGATGTGAATGATGTTCTTAGGTTAGTTAGGTTTAAGTAGTTCTAAGTTCAAGGGGACTGATGACCTCAGATGTTAAGTCCCATAGGGCTCAGAGGCAGTTTTTTGTAATTCGGAAATGGGGTGGTGCTCCGTCATACACAAACCACATAACCTGAAACTTCCTGGCAGATCAAAACTGTGTGCCGGACCGAGACTCGAGCTCGAGACCTTTGCCTTTCGCGGGCAAGTGCTCTACCATCTGAGCTACCCAAGCACGACTCACACCTCGACCACACAGCTTTACTTCCGCCAGTACCTCGTCTCCTACTTTACAGACTTCACAGAAGCTCTCCTGCGAACCTTGCAGAACTAGCACTCCTGGAAGAAAGGATATTGCGGAGACATGGCTTAGCCACAGCCTGGCGGAAGTAAATCTGTGAGGACGGGGCGTGAGTCGTGCTTGGGTAGCTCAGATGACAGAGCACTTGCCCACGAAAGGCAAAGGTCTCGAGTTCGAGTCTCGGTCCGGCACAGAGTTTTGATCTACCAGGAAGTTTCATATCAGCGCACACTCCACTGCAGAGTGAAAATATCATTCTGGGCCACAAAACGTGTCATACTGCCAAAGACATATTCTCAAGCAGCACAGGTATTTCGCAGGAAGTCCGGGTATGTTCCTCCGTGGAGGCGTTGTGGAATAGTTACCAGTCCAAATATGTCGTCGCCAAGAAACCCTGCCCACACACTGATGCTGAACCGATGATGATGATGTGCCTCAGCCATTTCCTTAGGATTGTCTGTAGCCTACAGATGACGATTACGCAGTTTAATTATGCCAGTTCTGGTAAAAGTTGCTTCGTCGGTAAAGTGGACTGACGACAGAAATGCCGTAATTGTGATGGTCTGGTGCGAAAACCATCGACAAAATCCTTCCCGTAGAGTTAAATCCGCTACTGATAATCCTAGTACTCGTTGCAGGTGATGGGGATAGTAGCGATTGTCATGCAGAATGCACATAATCGTACTTTGGCTTACACCCTGTTGGCGTGCCACTTGCCTGCAGCTTGTACTAGGCTTCGTTTCAATATCCTGTAGAACCAAGTCCTCCAAATCTGATGTACGCACAGTCTGCCGCCTTTCTGCACGTTCCTTGGTCTGAAAGGACCCATGACCTGCCGCGCGGGGTAGCCGTGCGGTCTCAGGGGCCTTGCCTCGGTTCGCGCGGCTCCATCAAATGGTTCAAATGCCTCTGAGCACTATGGGACTTAACATCTTAGGTCATCAGTCCCCTAGAACTTAGAACTACCTAAACCTAACTAACCTAAGGACATCACACACATCCATGCCCGAGGCAGGATACGAACCTGCGACCGTAGCGGTCGCGCGGTTCCAGACTGAAGCGTCTAGAACCGCTTGGCCACCCTAGCCGGCGCGGCTCCATCCGTCGGAGGTTCGAGTCCTCCCTCGGGCATGGGTGTGTGTGTTGTTAAATTAGGTAGTGTGTAAGCCTAAGGACCGATGACCTTAGCAGTATGGTCCCATATGAACTTACCACAAATTTTCAATTTTCCTACCCATGATCACACAAACGCTCAAAAAGGGCTTGAAATGTTGTATGATGTGGTTGGTGTCCGTAAGGAAATTTGTTCTGGTATAGCCTTGCTCACTCTCCACAGTTTCCATTTGCTTGGCCATACACAAACACCATCTCGGCTTGTTTCCCACACGAATACCGGACCATTCGGCTGCTTACAGTACGCTACGTCAATCACACAGCCTGCAACACACAGGAAATACACGGCACATGGTCAGAGGAACAGTCATTCGTCAGCACCATCTACCGTGGCAACGATGCATTTCCGGGCACATGTTCGTAGGACCTCTTTTTTCTTCCTTTTCTAGTCAGGAACCCGTCCCTTCAGTTTGTAGGTTTCGTTAGTGTTCACCCTGGAGGACACATGTAACTATTCAAAAGCAAATTTCACTAGGGGTAAAGTAGGTACTGCCTACAGGAAAATGAAAGAGGCCTTTGGAGGAAAGAGAACCATCTGCGCGAACATCAAGAGCTGAGATGGAAAACCAGTCCTAAGCAAAAAAAGGAAAACATAAAAGTGGAAGGAGTACAGGGGTGGAACCGTTAGGGAGTATTCAAAAATATTCGACAACATTTGAACGTGCCCCGAAGCAGCAAAGGGACTTATGCTTCTTCGGGCCTCATGTTTGGCATGAACAAAACGGCAAAGGGTCCGTCTGAGACCACCTCCCCTCGAGGTTGACAATACCCTCGGTGGCACCCGTTGACGTTTGAGTAATTTAAAAATGTGTCTTTCCTGAAAAACTTGCAAAGTAGTTCTAGATGCCTGCAGGCAGGCACCTGGAATTGGAGGGGTATCAAGGAGTTTTCTCCTTTCTTGTACCTATGAACGCAACCTGTCTCCTTAAAGGTACAGTTTTAATACTCTCAATGAAGCTGGGCTGGTGCCATGGAGGGTGATGTCTAAAACGAGGATCCTTTGCCATTTAATTCACACGCGTTGATGTTACAGTTCCCCCCCCCCCCCCCCCCCGCTCTGATCACACACAGCAGGGCGCGAAAAAGGAGAGCTGAAAATGCGGATCACGCTTTTCTTCTCTGGATTACGTTCAAATGTCGTCGAATGATTTTGAACGGTCCGTAATGGTTTCAACCCATACACGATAGCGAAAATTGCGGTCGCGCTGCACTCGGAAAGAGTGCGATCGCATTCAGTGGGGATGCGACCACGAAATGTCTTTCGATGAAACATCCGGGGGCGTCAGTGGCGTCTAAGTTTGTCAGGAACGTCGTCCTGTTGTACATCGCCGTGAAATCTTCCGTTTTCGACCGCGATATGTGCGGCAATCAACGCCCGAGGCAAACGATCGTTTCACTGACACTATTTATGCTACCTCCTGAGGCTTTTTTCTTGTAGATTCTGAGAGGCGGGTGTCTGAAATGCTTTACTCGGCCAGTTGTAACAAAATGCCTGATTTAAACGCTGGTTGTCGCCGTTCTGACCTCCATCGCTGAGGCGTCAAAAGTAGGCGTGAAATGTGGGCACGATGGCGTGTGAAATCCTCCCCATCGTCTGACACGCCTACGGTTGCGTTGGGCAGATTTGCGGTGATGTTTGGTGTCATCAGCCTGCCCCACACGTCACGTGAACTGAGGCCTGGCCTTTCTTTCCATTGTGTCGACTCCTTGTTGTTTGAAGCGTCGTAGAGCCCGAACGTTACGTCGCAGAGCGCCACACTTATCCCCCTCTATGACATGACCTTCATAGCATTGGCATGAACTACTGAAATTCGCTGTATGCCCATCTTTTTGCAAATGATTGCGGGACCTCTTCAGTACAGAATGTCAAATCAAAACACCTTTCAGCCGTCTAAACTACCAAATCGTTGTTTTGTTGATCGACCAGTTTCAGTGATATACGAGGGCAGTTCAATAAGTAATGCAACACATTTTTTTTCTGAAACAGGGGTTGTTTTATTCAGCATTGAAATACACCAGGTTATTCCCCAATATTTTAGCTACACAACACTATTTTTCAACGTAATCTTCATTCAATGCTACGGCCTTACGCCACCTTGAAATGAGGGCCTGTATGCCTGCACGGTACCATTCCACTGGTCGATGTCGGAGCCAACGTCGTACTGCATCAACAACTTCTTCATCATCCGCGTAGTGCCTCCCACGGATTGCGTCCTTCATTGGGCCAAACATATGGAAATCCGACGGTGCGAGATCGGGGCTGTAGGGTGCATGAGGAAGAACAGTCCACTGAAGTTTTGTGAGCCACTCTCGGGTGCGAAGACTTGTGTGAGGTCTTGCGTTGTCATGAAGAAGGAGAAGTTCGTTCAGATTTTTGTGCCTACGAACACGCTGAAGTCGTTTCTTCAATTTCTGAAGAGTAGCACAATACACTTCAGAGTTGATCGTTTGACCATGGGGAAGGACATCGAACAGAATAACCCCTTCAGCGTCCCAGAAGACTGTAACCATGACTTTACCGGCTGAGGGTATGGCTTTAAACTTTTTCTTGGTAGGGGAGTGGGTGTAGCGCCACTCCATTGATTGCCGTTTTGTTTCAGGTTCGAAGTGATGAACCCATGTTTCATCGCTTGTAACAATCTTTGACAAGAAATTGTCACCCTCAGCCACATGACTAGCAAGCAATTCCGCACAAATGGTTCTCCTTTGCTCTTTATGGTGTTTGGTTAGACAACGAGGGACCCAGCGGGAGCAAACCTTTGAATATCCCAACTGGTGAACAATTGTGACAGCACTACCAACAGAGCTGTCAAGTTGAGCACTGAGTTGTTTGATGGTGATCCGTCGATCATCTCGAACGAGTGTGTTCGCACGCTCCGCCATTGCAGGAGTCACAGCTGTGCACGGCCGGCCCGCACGCGGGAGATAAGACAGTCTTGCTTGACCTTGCGGCGATGATGACACACGCTTTGCCCAACGACTCACCGTGCTTTTGTCCACTGCCAGATCACCGTAGACATTCTGGAAGCGCCTATGAATATCTGAGATGCCCTGGTTTTCCGCCAAAAGAAACTCGATCACTGCCCGTTGTTTGCAACGCACATCCGCTACAGACGCCATTTTAACAGCTCCGTACAGCGCTGCCACCTGTCGGAAGTCAATGAAACTATACGAGATGAAGCGGGAATGTTTGAAAATATTCCACAAGAAATTTCCGGTTTTTTCAACCAAAACTGGCCGAGAAAAAAAAAGTGTTGCATTACTTATTGAACTGCCCTCGTATTACACCATCTTCAGGCCCCCTGACCGACGTATAGGAAGATTCCCACCTCTGGTCGAGTCAAAATAGGGACCATAACTCTATGAAGTACCCATAGGTTCTTTAGACAGCGGTCACTGCAGATTCACCTTCCGACGTATCATGAGTGGGATCATGGCATCTATCAGCCCATCCCTTGTAACTGCTGCCACCTAATACTAGAAACGATGGTCAGTACTGTGAGGTGGTCGGTACTATATGACTCTCCCATATATTCGATGAGAAAGTATTAAACATAATATTTTGGCAAATAATTCAGCGTGTTAATGAATACAATCAAGATAGGTGCTCTGGATCTACATTGTGACTTCTTTTTAATGGCTGCTAAAATGCTACAAGATAATTAGCTTTTCCATTTTAATGAAAATTAAAATACTAGTCTCTGACTGGAAGAGAAAGGAGAAGTTACAAACCTAAAATGGGCAACTTCCACCACCTTCGATTTGTTGATTTTCTCATTAGCATGACTGGGCTATTCCACTATATTGGATGTCTCTACATTAATTTTATTTATTTATGGAAACTACATAACGACTGGGTGCCTAGTTTTAATGCTACCTTGTGGTTATGTAAAGAGTCACCATCCTGTATTTCTTTATGTTTTATTTATGTATATATTTATTGAAGCTACAATTTGTTTGGCTGCCTCGTTTTAATACCTTGTTTGGCTAGAGAGGGAGAGGTGGAGGGATGGGGGTGAGAGGGGAAAGGCTATTTAATGCATTCAAGGTCGAAGGTGAAAGGTCATTGCACCTGCCCCTGATTGTAGGCAACACCAAGATCAAATTCGCTACAGAATCTTTACTAACTACTATACGACCAAGTTTAAATGTTTCAAGAGGTAAATTTTATCCTTTACACTAAGAGAAGAAAACGAAGCCATTTTCAGGTTACTTATACAGAAGACTACTGAACAGAATCAAAGTAAGTGTGAAGAGTGGTCTGCTCTTGTTCATGATTTCACAAATTTATTTCTATTTTTAGCTTTGTGGTTGGATTCCCTTCCCAAGTTCGAAATCCTGGAATACATACACTCTGCCCCACTTTGCAAATCCGATTACTTTCTCCCATCCATATCCTGCAGCAGCTCTTCAAACACAGGAACACGTTCGCCTTTCCTAAATCTCCTGTGAAGGTGAGTCCCAGCACCCAGTAGCCTCCCCCAGCATAAGCAACACATCTATCGATACATCTCACTTTCCTTTTATGTCAAAACACTCCATATCCTTTCACAAGACTCCAACTCACTCTTCACTTGTGCATCTGGCATCACACTCAAGTCCTAACACCTACATCCCTCAAACACATTCCACATCATTTTCCATATAATATCCTAGCGGTTACTTATTACATCCCAATCCCCTGCCATAGTTATCAGGAACATCCGGCATATGTTTCTAATAATGAAGAGAATGTGTTACTTACGCAAACCATTAGCGTAGTTAATGAACTCAGAAAAAAACACCTTTAGGAGGAACACGCAAAGCAAGGCTGAATTGGATTTTATGAGGCAATGGATATAAATGCTAATTTAATGCATTCCTAAACAAATTTCTCTCCATCTTTTACATCTGTTTCCGAATGAAGACAGTGAAAGATGACACCTATGGTATATCAAAGGAACAGGGGACAACAAAAGGCGTTAAAGTATCGTGTAGCAGAAAGAGAGAACTATACTCACTGGCCAAGATAAGCACAGATGTGCAACTGCTTCCATATTATAAAATATATTGTTCTTTATTGTGATGAGTTACAAGAAAATAAAAACGAGTTGCGTGTACTGTCAGAGATTAATTATTCTGAAAATAAAATCAAAAAATGTGTATCATAGTCAGAAGGTAACTGGAAAAGTCTGTCAGTAATCCAAAATAATGACCAAATGTTTCATGACACCAAACTTACAGCAAACCTGTTTACTAATCACTTTTGAAATGTAAATGAGAGACTGAATACAGTCAGCTCAAAACACAAAGCATAGCAACATAAGCGACAATCAGTGTCACAATAATTCAATCAGTTCGCAATCACTCCAACTTCTTCCGGTGAAAGCAGTAACATAATGAACTCTCTTTTAGGTAAAAATCCTTGTGAGGTTGATAACTTTTCCAGAAAAATATTAAAAGCATATTCTTTTCATACAGCTACTGTAATAGCCACATATTTAATGCTAAACATTCACTAGATACCTGTCGAGACACACTAAAGTATGCCATTGTCAGACCCTCACTAAGAAAGATTTTAATAACCATGAACCAGTTTCACTATTAACTTCATCCTCAAAAGTCCTTGAAGAGATATTTTAAGCGAGTTGCAGTTTATGTAAATGTAAGACATTTAGTCGGTCACAACTGAATTTCAAAAGGACCTCTTCATTGACCACACCATCTATCATTTTGATATGTGTATGTTAAGTTATCTGAATGATAAGATTTTACCTACCAAAACTTTTTGTCATCTACCCTGTATCTAGGCATTTGGCTGTGCAAATAAAAACTTTTTTTGGAGAAGTTAAAAGTTTACGGCTAATTAGTATACTTCATATTTAAATGATAGAAAGCCTGACATGTTAGGTGTTTATTGCAGCTGTCATGATGAATCTTCTTTGGAATCGGGACAAATTACTACTGAAAGCCCACAGGTTTCGGTTCTGTGACCACTGTAGTTTTTGGTGTATACACTGATACGAAAGAAATTGTTATCTTTGTTAATGATGCAATTCAGCAGAGCCGCCACAAGAGAAAGAGCAATAAAAAAAATATTGGAAAGTGATAAGATTGGTCTTCTCTACGTAACATACAAGAAACCACACTTCATACATTTTGGTACGAGGCTACATAACAATAAAGTTAGTAAAACTGATAGTTCAAAATTTCTAAGAGTACATTTGTATTAACCAGAACTTGAACTGGAAACCACATGTTATAGATCTTCTAAAGTACTTGTGTTCAGTAGCTTTTGTTCTACGTGTAATTTCTGATTTTGGTGACGAAAGTATTAGAAATTTGCTTTATGGTCCATACTTTCATTCACAGACGTAGTGATGTGTGGATTATTTTTATGGCGCAGTTCCGCTCACACACATGAAGTGTTCATGACGCAGAAATTTATTGTGGCGTCTATCTTCGAATTTCGTGAAAGCATTTGCTTAAAAAATACCAACAACAGCCTCATAATACACTATTATCAAGTTTGTTCTGGCTAATCATATACTATCCGGAAGTAATAGTAGCGTCGGCAGGTATCAGAAATGTTAAAGACAGATAAGACTTTATTTGACATAATAAGCCGGCCATAGTAGCCGAGCGGTTCTAGGCGCTTCAGTCTGGAACCGCGCGACCGCTACGGTCGCAGGTTCGAATCCTGCCTCGAGCATGGATGTGTGTGATGTCGTTAGGTTTAAGTAGTTCTAAATTGTAGGGGACTGATGACCTCAGATGTCAAGTCCCATCGTGCTCAGAGCCATTTGAACCATTTTTTGACATAATAAAGAATTTTCACTTTACTTTACGTTTTCAGTGACGAAAACGAACTACATAAATAAGACAGAGCGGATGTTAGTAAGCCTAAACAAGAGAAGAACATTTAGATTCGAGCACTAAATAAAACTGTCTGAGAGCGCCAATACCACTAAAATATGGAACAAAATAGTACGAAAACGATGTCTGCCGCTTGTAATTATAGTTTTCATAGAACCGAAATTTCTGAAGTTTATTGCTGCTATAAATAACGCTGATTTTTTTAATACATTGTGGCACCAAATGAAATGAAGTAAATAACTGCAAAATGTAAATGGGAGGAAAAAGGCGAAGCATTAATAGTATTTATCTTTCTTCCTGTTGATTAGTTTCAGGATCTATACACAAACAGAATTGAAAGATTCTATCTCTGTTGGAAGCATATATTTCTGTTTACATAGGTACAAACATCGTAATATATGTTTTCAATATTGGGAAACAAAAACTTCTGCCGCCAGCATATATTGCGTGTAGGAACCACGAAGATAATACACGAGAGATTACTGCTCATACGGAGGTGCATAGATAGTGGTTTTTCCCTCACTGTATTTGCAAGTGGAATAGAAAAGGAAATGACTGCTAGTGATACAGAGTACCCTCCGCCACGCACCGTACGGTGGTTTTCGGAGTGTCTACGTAAATGTAGATGTAGATGTAACGACAGAATCGGGCTTCTTTTATTATCGCATACGACAAATGTAATTTCTTTTGCAAGGACGTTGGCTCATTTCGACAATTCTCGTATATGCCTTCCTGCCATTGCAAGGCATCATTTTTCTTACATTTTAGTGAATGTTGTTTGCAGCAATAGGCTTACATATTATTCGCCAAACAAAAACAAAACAAAAAATTACTCAGTACATGTGCCTAACGATGAAGCGTATGGTTCGTAATGCGCATAATTAAAAAAGAAATAAGCATGTCTGGTCACGGAATTTTCATCCACATATCCCGAAGAAGGCACCATTCCGCTGCCGCCCACAAAAATACTGCACTACTAACAATAATGCAGAGCGAAAAACATGTGAGTACGTATTCACGAAACTGGGAACAAAAGTAAATTCGCCACAGCTTCCCTTCCTCCCCAATCTCATACTATACCCCAGCTCCAACTCATCTCTCCTTTTTTTTTTGTTATTTTTATTTCTCGGAAGCAACGGTCGACAATGAAACGGAAAATAATTATTTCGCAGTCGGCAAAAATGCGATATACTGCCCTGCAGCGTTCTTACACATATTACGTTGTATTTCCGGAATTAGGAACGAAAAAATTTTATCGTGAGCCATTCTGCGTGCTGCGCGGGAGCGGCGATTGTCTAAGTTGGTATTGTTGTGAAGGGCATTGTCTTTCCTGCTTATTAGGTTTATTTATTATCGTCGGAGGCCTCGGCCGCAGGAGTTGATACGGGCTAATGAAATGGGCGCGCCTGACGCTCTTTTCGGGGCGGGACCTGTTGTGTTTTTATCATCCACCTCCCCCCCCCCCTCCCACCCTCCAGTTCCTCTGCCGTGGAGTCGTCTCACGCGGAACCTGCATTAATAAAATCATGTTCCCGTGCCCAGGAAATGGAAAATATTCCATCCGCATGCGGCACGTAATGGCAAAACAGTCTCTACGAAATAAAGCCGTGTTACAGCTATGTAATTGCGTGATTTTGTCGATAAATGTGGTGACAATCGATCTATTCGAATCTATTTGAAGGAAGACCAGGGGATTCTCGTTTCAAATCGTATTATGTCCGCCAATGGACAAAACTGAGTTTGCTACATTTTCGTATAGTTTCCGAAGCGAGTTTTCGTGTGTAAAGTTAGATTTTAGCAGATCGTAGTCACTAACAGTGCAAATAGTTGCTGAAAACTAGCTGTGTTTCAAACCATATTCAATCCTCTATGATGTGTGTTTAAAATCGTATCGTGTCCAACATTAACATTATATCAAGCTCATTAGTTACTTTTCTCTATTGGTTACACTGACAGAGAGCGCACTTTCTTCGACAATGCTATGTGTTCAAAGAGATTTTTATCTTTCACTTATGCACTGTGTGTGAGGGAACAGCTTTTTCGTTTGTGGAGGAAGAAATTTTTGCAGGTAACAATTCAAGAGGAACCCAAAAGAGGGGAAAAGAAAAACAAACATGCACATTAACTTAAATCAGCGTACAGTAGACTGATTGAAGCAAAGAAGTCTGAGCCGGCCGCTGTGGCCGAGCGGTTCTAGACTCCTCAGTACGGGACAGCGCTGCTGCTACGGCCGCAGGTTCGAATCCTGCCTCGCGCATGGATGTGTGTGATATCCTTAGGTTAGTTAGGTTTAAGTGGTTCTAAGTCTAGGGGACTGATGGCCTCAGTTGTTAAGCCCCATAGTGATAGTGCTTAGAGCCATTTTGAAAGAAGTCTGGTGTGAATAATTTGCTACGTAAGCGTTTTGGGGCTGATTGGAGGATGATAGAAGATTTACACTTCTATTCTAATATCATTGATTCAGTTGCTACGGTAACTGGCACTGAGGAAGAAGTTAATATGTCAGCTTGAGACTGTTTCGAAGAAGGAGAAGTGAACAAAATTTGAAGAGAAACCAATAGGATGGCTATTTTGAACATTTTATAAATCAAAACTTTTAACTATAAGATTAAGATTTTGCCTTAACAGTTTTGTTTAATAAGCACACATAGTAGCATTTACATAGTATAGCACATCATTGGGGAATTTTAGTAAAATCACCATGAGAATTGTATATCAAAATTGTTTCTGTGAATTTTTATTATATAATAATACGTTTTTCAATAATAACGTATGTTAATTTGATAAAAGGGTATTAGAGTCAGTTGTTAGCAAGAAATGTTTATTGTGAAAAACTTAATTTTGTATTAAAAGATAAATGTTTTCTATAATAACAACAAAAATAATTGGTTAGTTATGAATTTACGTTACTAATCGCTTTTAAAGTAGTAAGTCCAATAAATTTTCATTAAACCTGAAGAACACAATTGCAAATTCATTTCACTTTTTCATGTTTCTAGAAGTAAGCCTCAAATACTATAACTTCATATTGGAAAATCTGTAAAAAAAATTCCCAAGTTAGGAGTAATCAGTTTTTTGCTTGTCCTGTAAAATTTTTTTTTTCTGGACATAATACTATTTGAAATGGTGCTCCTGTTCCTGTTACAATGAGGCAGATGGGCTCGACCCCGGCAAACGTTTTAAAGCGCGAGAAATTACGTGTACTGCAATTCTGCAGTACCCCAGGAAGCCATGAAATGTTCTCAGTCAATCAGTGACAGAAGGAGATTGTAAGTAACAACGAAATCACATTTTGACTTAGTCTCGCTTAGGGTCAATCCATTTATTCCCTCTTCACACCTGAAGTGTTATTCTACCTCTGTCGTCAGTACATTTGAATCAAACTATTTTCCAGCCACAATCATCCTTAGGTGTTGGAACTACCAGAAATCAGAGGGTACTAAATCATGGGAACAATTCGCACATTAAATCTCTCAATATTTCCATTGCAAATTTGTATTCGGAGGTGTTTACCTTTATGAACGACGATTTTTTTCTTTTAATTTCTTCACGCAGTTGGTACGGATGACTTGTGCAATAGTCGCCAGTCGTTCCTCTTCAACGGAGTCAAAAGAGTAACCCCTTTTGCATCCCAGATTATTCTGGCCATATTTACCCTTCAAATCTATGAGCGTCCGGCGGTGTAAACTGAAAACACAGACTGTAGTTTCTACACAGTGTCTCAGACCTTTCAGGTCAAGTTGAAACAGTGATGGTGAGTCCACAACCAATTATACTGATATGGAGGTTCGATGGTCGGAAATGTCTAATTATTGTGTTATGGACATACACAGCATACACTGCGTAACAACAAGGTAGCCCATAGTATTGTTCAAAGTGAATACCGATAGTTTCAATGCAAGCTTGACAACAGCCCATGAAATTCTGCCCTACTCTTTCAAAGATCCCCAGTGACCGTTGTACCAGGAGAAAGGCAGCTTAGACCCTAGCAAGCAGGTCTTCATACGTTTCTGTGAGGGCTTCATCCACCAACGTCTTGACGTAAGCCCAGAGGAGAAAGGCCACAGTTGTGAGATTCGGGGATGGTGCTGGCCATGGGACAGGACCTCCCCTTCCAAAGTAACTTGAGGGTACGTGCTGTTAGGTGCTCGCCGAAGTTAGCTGGTGCACAGTCGTGTCGAAACCATATCATTTCGAGGACAACAAGGGATACAGTCTCCAAGAACTGTAGTAGTAAATCCCGCAGGAACACCAGCTGACCTGGACCACTCAAACAGGGAGGTAGCAAATAAGCAGTTAGGTGATCTTGGACAATGAAAGCCCATACGCTGACAGAGAATCGTTGCTGGTGGCCACCAATGTGGGTGGCGTGGGGATTGTCCTCAGTCCAGACATGGCTGTTGCAGCTGTTGGAAACACCGTCACGGGTTAATTTTTTTAAAATTCTTTATTCTTCAAATACATAATACATATAACCCACCACCTAATGCATCAGTTGGTCTAATTTATACTTGTTACTGGTTAATGAGGCCTCATTCGTGAACAATACAAACTGTACGAAATTCAGCACTACAGCACTCCATTTGATAATAATCCATTGACAGAAGTGGTCGCGGCGCTCAAAACCCGTTGGTCGCAATGATTGCATATGTTCTTTATGACAGAGTGTAACGACCGTTCCATCAGTACTCTCCACACCGTATCCTTCGAAATATGCTTTTCACGGAAAAGTTGACTGGTGTTTATTGATGAGTGGTGGCCACACGATCCAACACCATCTCCTCAAAGTCTGGTGTGCGGGTATGTCTTTGGCGTGAACCTTGCCCAGCTCTCTGTGGCGTGAACGACCTTGTAAGCTGGTATCCGTGGAGATAAACTTCTTCCACTTAGGATGAAGTCGGTTCGCAAAGGGCTCTCTGTGCAATCGTGTTGCTTTACAGGCACTACATCCTGCCGCACCGTACATTAATTGCATGTCTGCCAACTCTCGCGACAAGTAACGTTCTATCTTTGACTATGCGTCATGCACTGAACACAGTACCACGCCTCACCATGGACACATCACAAGCCATCAGATGCAATGGACAACTGACGTCAGCGTTAGTAGTGTGCGTGCGGCACAGGTTAATTCGCCGGTGTGATGCATGCGGTCGGCACATGTCACACGTGCTACGAGCTAAGTTGTGTACAATATGTCTGTTTAGTAGTCAGGGGCGTACGCTGTTTATCACCAGGTGATTGTTCCAGTGTACAACAGACATCCGAGACATCTGCGAGAGTGCGGCAGAACTGCATGCCCTGTTGTAATACATGCACTAGGACTCTCTGTCATCACTTCGAACACTTACTACGAGCTACGTTGTTGTTATGTGGTGTACACTACGTGTGTCCATAAGGCAATAAATATGAATTTCCGACCATTGGTTCCTTATCTCAATATAAGCAGTTCTGGACGTAGTATCGTCTGTTTCAAACTGATCAAAAAGATTAGAGACACACTGCAGATGCGGAATGTAGTTTAGAAACTAGTCGGACATACCGGAAACAAAGAAACATGTCGTAATTAGAAACCGTCTCTTATTATTGAACACCATAACAGATCACATTTACCATTTCATAGGCCTGATTGCCAGCATTACACGGAGAGGAAATCTTCCTGGCGCTGGGATGGCCCAGAAAATTTCATCAGTCGCTGCAGTCTACATCTACATCTGCGTCTACTTGAGTACTCTGCAATTCATATTTAAGTACTTGGCAGAGGGTTCATCGAACCACTATCATACTATCTCTCTACCATTCCACTCCCGAACAGCGCGCGGAAAAAACGAACACCTAAACCTTTCTGTTCGAGCTCTGATTTCTCTTATTTTATTTTGATGATCATTCCTACCCATGTAGGTTGGGCTCAACAAAATATTTTCGCACTCGGAAGAGAAAGTTGGTGACTGCAATTTCGTAAATAGATCTCGCCGCGACGAAAACGTCTTTGCTTTAATGACTTCCATCCCAACTGGCGTATCATATCTGCCACACTCTCTCCCCTATTACGTGATAATACAAAACGAGCTGCCCTTTTTTGCATCCTTTCGATATCCTCCGTCAATCCCACTTGGTAAGGATCCCACACCGCGCACCAATATTCTAACAGAGGATGAACGAGTGTAGTGTAAGTTGTCTCTTTAGTGGACTTGTTGCATCTTGTAAGTGTCCTGACAATGAAACGCAACCTTTGTTTGGCTCGCCTTCCCCACAATGTTATCTATGTGGTCTTTCCAGCTGAAGTTGTTCGTGATTTTAACACCCAGGTACTTAGTTGAATTGACAGCCTTGAGAATTGTACTATTTATCGAGTAATCGAATTCCAACGGATTTCTTTTGGAACTCATGTGGATCACCTCACACTTTTCGTTATTTAGTGTCAACTGCCACCTGCCACACAATATAGCAATCTTTTCTAAATCGCTTTGCAACTGATACTGGTCTTCGGATGACCTTACTAGACGGTAAATTACAGCATCATCTGCGAACAACCTAAGAGAACTGCTCAGATCGTCACCCAGGTCATTCATATAGATCAGGAACAGCAGAGGTCCCAGGACACTTCCCTGGGGAACACCTGATATCACTTCAGTTTTACTCGATCATTTGCCGTCTATTACTACGAACTGCGACCTTCCTGACAGGAAATCACGAATCCAGTCGCACAACTGAGACGATACCCCATAGGCCCGCAGCTTGATTAGAAGTCGCTTGTAAGGAACGGTGTCAAAAGCTTTCCGGAAATCCAGAAATACGGAATCAACCTGAGATCCCCTGTCGATAGCGGCCATTACTTCGTGCGAATAAAGAGCTAGCTGCGTTGCACAAGAACGATGTTTTCTGAAACCATGCTGATTACGTATCAATAGATCGCTCCCTTCGAGGTGATTCATAATGTTTGAATACAGTATATGCTCCAAAACCCTACTGCAAACAGACGTCAATGATATAGGTCTGTAGTTCGATGGATTACTCCTACTACCCTTCTTAAACACTGGTGCGACCTGAGCAATTTTCTGATCTGTTGGTACAGATCTATTGGTGAGCGAGCGGTTGTATATGATTGCTAAGTAGGGAGCTATTGTATCAGAGTAATCTGAAAGGAACCTAATCGGTATACAATCTGGACCTGAAGACTTGCCCGTATCAAGCGATTTGAGTTGCTTCGCAACCCCTAAGGTATCTACTTCTAAGAAACTAATGCTAGCAGCTGTTCGTGTTTCAAATTCTGGAATATTCCATTCGTCTTCGCTGGTGAAGGAATTTAGGAAAACTGCGTTCAATAACTCCGCTTTAGCGGCACAGTCGTCGGTAACAGTACCATCGGCACTGCGCAGCGAAGGTATTGACTGCGTCTTGCCGCTTGTGTACTTTACATACGACCGGAATTTCTTCGGATTTTCTACCAAATTTCGAGACAATGTTTCGTTGTGGAACCTATTAAAGGCATCTCGCATTGAAGTCCGTGCCAAATTTCGCGCGTCTGTAAACTTTAGCCAATCTTCAGGATTTCGCGTTCTTCTGAACTTCGCATGCTTTTTCCGTTGCCTCTGCAACAGCGATCGGACCTGTTTTGTGTACCATGGGGGGGGGGGGGGGGGAGGGGGGGGGGAGGGGGGGGGGACAGTTCCATCTCTTACCAATTTATGAGGTATGAATCTCTCAATTGCTGTTGCTACTATATCTTTGAATCTGAGCCACATCTCGTCTACATTTGCATAGTTAGTTCGGAAGGAATGGAGATTGTCTCTTAGGAAGGCTTCTAATGACACTTTATCCGCTTTTTTAAATAAAATTATTTTGCGTTTGTTTCTGGTGGATTTGGAAGAAACGGTATTGAGCCTAGCTACAACGACCTTGTGATCACAAATCCCTGTATCAGTCATGATGCTGTCTATTAGCTCTGGATTGTTTGTGGCTAAGAAGTCAAGTGTGTTTTCGCAACCATTTACAATTCGCGTGGGTTCGTGGACTAACTGCTCGAAGTAATTTTCGGAGAAAGCATTTAGGACAATCTCGGAAGATGTTTTCTGCCTACCACCGGTTCTGGACAAGTATTTTTGCCAACATATCGAGGGAAGGTTGAAGTCCCCACGAACTATAACCGTATGAGTGGGGTATTTATTTGTTACGAGACTCAAATTTTCTCTGAACTGTTCACCAACTACATCATCCGAGTCTGGGGGTCGGTAGAAGGAGCCAATTATTAACTTAGTTCGTCTGTTAAGTATAACCTCCATCCATACCAATTCGCACTGAGTATCTACTTCGACTTCACTACAAGATAAACTACTACTGACAGACACAAACACTCCACCACCAATTCTGCCTAATCTTTCTTTCCTAAACACCGTCTGAAACTTCGTAAAAATTTCTGCAGAACCTATTTCAGGCTTTAGCCAGATTTATGTACCTATAACGATTTCAGCTTCTGTGCTTTCTATTAGCGCTTGTAGCTCAGGGACTTTCCCAGCACAACTACAACAATTTACGACTACAATTCCGACTGTTCCTTGATCCAAGCACGTCCTGTATTTGCCATGCACCCTTTGAGATTGCAGCCCACCCCGTACTTTCCCGAGGCCTTCTAACCTAAAAAAAAACGCCCAGTCCACGCCACACAGCCTCCGCTACCCGTGTAGCTGCCAGCTGAATGTAGTGAACTTCTGACCTATTCAGCGGATCCCGAAACCCCACCACCCTATGGCGCAAGTCAAGGAATCTGCAGCCAACACGGTCGCAAAACCGTCTAAGCCTCTGATTCAGACCCTCCACCCGGCTCTGCACCAAAGGTCCGTAGTCGGTTCTGTCAACGATGCTGCAGATGGTGAGGTCTGCCTTCATCTCGTAAGCAAGACCGGCAGTCTTCACCAAGTCAGATAGCCGCTGGAATCCAGAGAGAATTTCCTCAGATCCAAAGCGACACACGTCATTAGTGCCGACGTGTGCCACCACCTGCAGCTGGCTGCACCCTGTGCTCTTCATGGCACCCGGAAGGACCCTTTCCACATCAGGAATGACTCCACCCGGAATGCACACGGAGAGCACACTGGATTTCTTCCCCTCCTTAGCCGCCATACCCCTAAGAGGCCCCATTACGCGCCTAACATTAGAGCTCCCAACTACCAATAAGCCCACCCTCTGTGATTGCCCCGACCTTGAACGCTGAGAATCATCCTCTGAAACAGGGCAGGCAGCTGCATCTGGCTCAGCCAGAGACAGTGCCTGAAACCTGTTCGTCAGACGCACCGGGGAGGCTTTCTGATCAGCCTCCGAGGACGTCTTTCGCTGCCTGCCACGCCTTGGAACGACCTCCCAATCAACCACAGGCGAGGGCTCAGCCCCACTGCGGGCAGCAACCGGGGCGACCACAGCGGCAGACCGATCTGGGGACAGACGGGAAGAGGCTGACATCCCCGTGATACCCAAGTCCGGCTCCCCACAGTGGTGTCCATTGGCAACAGCCTCAAGCTGCGCGACCGAAGTCAGCGCCGCTTGCAGCTGTGAGCGAAGGGATGCCAACTCAGCCCTCATCCGAACACAGCAATCACAGTCCCTGTCCATTCTAATCGATGTTGAACAACAGTTACTGAAACACGCGTCCGTGCCTAGATAACGCAAGGGAAACACGTAAAGAATGTATGAACTAAGCTGTACAAATGCCTAACGACTGCGTTACAACCTGCCTGAATTTACGATTACAGTAACTAAAACTCGAAATTACACCTCCTATACGAAACTCACACGCGATTTAAGTTAGAATTTACGAAGTAAACACTAAAGCGCGATACTACAACACTCAAATACTATAATACGCCCGAAATTTATGAATTAAACAATGCAAGTACCTAAAAACACGCAAAGAAATTAAGAATTAAACTATGTAACAAGAAAGTGAGCTAAGAGTATACAACTTGCTGTTGGCAGCTGCTTATCCAACGGCGGCAGGGAGCACGTCTTCTGAAAAAGATATCTTCCCAAAAAAAATGTAGTTCCTACTCTAAATCTAATTCTGCACTACTACTAGACTATGTGACTATGGGCTGCTGTCAAATTCATACGAATCATCGCACCTTCCTCCTCTTCCGAAACGTGGCGGATTTTATCATTAACGGCGGCCAGTCTAAGCACCAGCGGCAACGGAAGGGTGTGACCTAGCTGTCTTCCATCTTTCGTTTTCCGTAGGAATTCCCTCAAGATCTTCTCTGAGATTTCATTAGCCAAGCTATTCTATACATGAAAGGTTTTCTCTCGTCTAAGTAGGTGATACGTTTCATGATGAGGAATTCGTTGCCTAAGTTTGGCTGCTACAGCGCCATACGTGGACCACTCGTAGACAACGTGGTCGGGAGTGACTTCTGCCACTCCACATTCATACACAGGTGTAGCTCGTGTCCCGAACCGACGTAAATAACCCGGATAAGTCTATGCTTTGTGAGAAAATGAAGCAAGCTCCTACTTGGTTCAAACTACTTTAATTGCAAACGTTCAAAAAAACTTTCAAATGTGTGTGAAATCTTATGGGACTTAACTGCTAAGGTCATCAGTTCCTAAGCTTACACACTACTTAACCTGAATCATCCTAAGGACAAACACACACTCATGCCCGAGGGAGGACTCGGACCTCCGCCGGTACCAGCCGCACAGTCCATGACTCCAGAGCCTTAGACCGCTCGGCTAATCCCACGCGGCGCAAACGTTCCCTAAAGTTTGGCAGCAATCCAAAGGTCCTCCTCCCACATTCCTCTGCTTCCCAAGTTCCTTGCCAAAGCTCTTTCTCCCGCCTCCTGATAGTTATCTTATCCTCAGCCTGAACCCACAGAATTTCAGCCGTCTCCTCAGTTTCCGCTTTTTGACCCAATACCAACCAGCCTGTGGAGATGTTCTGTATTCCCGAACAGAGCTTCACTCTCCTCAGTCATGATACGCATGACCTTCATGAACCTGTGTGTCCGGACGCCAGAACAGTAACCCACAGCCTGGAGGTAGTTGGAAACTCTTACGTCCAATCTAGATCAGATTACGTAATACCTCGAGCGATCTCTGAGTTACTGCATCTACGATGGCTCCCAAGTTCCAGCGCTCATCAACAGTGACGCTCAGGGTCTCACGATGCCGAAGGAATGGCGAGTCATAGGCTCGGAGCGTTAGATTCCTTACGAGCTGACATTTTAATAGCAAGTATGTCGACTTATTTGGAGCAAAGTTCATTTCGGTTTTGTGGCACCATTCAATAAGTAGGGTCAGTAACCTCTCTTGTGTAGGATCAAGATCCTCAAGGCAAGCAGGTGGAGGTCGTCCGTCTAAGCTATCACCTCCAGCACGTCCTCACTATTCTGTAGGTTCTCCAGCGTCGGCTCCATGTTAAGATTCCAAAAGAGCGGCTCCAGGACAGAGCCCTGTGGACACCCCTTTGTAACCCTTTTACTGATAGCCCCGCTAGGGTATGACAGCCAGGCTTTCCTTCCCTGACTCCCTCACATTAGCTCCTGAGACAACCATAAAACGGCCATGGGCACTCCATCCCCCGTAAGTACGAAAACAGCGAGGGTCACCAGAGGGATGGCGCCATTGGTGTCCGCCATGATGCTAACTGCGGTCTTTTCTGAGGGACAGAGCCGCAGACCTCAGCCGAAAGGGCATTTCTGTCACAGGCCCATCGCCCTGGCCGAAAGTCGAATTGCCTGTCACTCATACCGCACAGCACTCGGTGTGCCGCTAGTAATTTTTCGAACAGCTTCCCTAACGCGTCCAGAAGACACGCCGAACTATATGATTGGCTTCCGCTGGATCTTTATCTGGGCTTTTCTTGATAATTACCCCATTTGCCGGCTACCAAGTCAAGGATAATTACCAGTTCCGAGAAATTCAAAAAAATGGTTCAAATGGCTCTGAGCACTATGGGACTTAACTGCTGAGGTCATCAGTCCCCTAGAACTTAGAACTACTTCAACCTAAATAACCTAAGGACAGCACACGCGTCCATGCCCGAGGCAGGATTTGAACCTGCGACCGTAGTGGTCGAGCGGTTCCGGACTGTAGCGCCGAGAAATTTGTTACACAATTTGGTAAGAGCTGGAACTAGCTGGGAAGAGGCAAGGAATCACACTACCTCTGCCATGACACCGTCCGGAAATGGGGCTTTACCCCACTTCAAGGATTTTATCTTGCCAGCCACCTCTTCGTCTCAGAAGGGATAGACCGGCGTATCATTGATATGTATCTCTTGGTCCCCTCCCGTGATCCTTCTTTGTTCTGTTATTTGTTCTTTGGTTGTTTGCGTCAGTTCCATAGACAACTCTGCAGCAGAACCTGAACGTTTCCTGTTGTAATTGTCAATTTCCAAGTTTTGAATCTGATAGCCGAGAGCAGTCTTTGCTATGATATCTGTGCTCACTACTCGATATCTGTGTAATCGCTCATGCCTCAGCCGGACTGGCTCAACTACGTTATCGACCGAGTAGAAAGCATGGCCCGTGATTCTGAACGCGAACAAAAATGCCCATTCTGCACTGGTTTCCGTTCTGTTGGATTTTTGTGGGTGCTACGATGTGTGCGCCCTGAATTATATTGAGAAAGGAGGAGAGGGATGCATGACTGCAGACCGAGTTGTACATGTGATTTGTGTACGGAGATTAGTATTCTATACACGGCGTATCTGATTCGTAACCGAGATGAGTAAATCCCTTCCTTCATTCGTATAACTTACTTTTTAGTTTCGTTTTTTCCACGAATACTTTGTAAATGAAGCCTTTGTCATATAGTGGCATAATTACCAAATTCCTCTTGCAACGTGTACAGTAAATGTTTCTTTTGGGTTTCGATAATTATCGAGTGATATGAAATGTCTTGCATTTATCCGTGCACTGTTCCATCCTTAAATTGCAAATCTGTACGAGGTGCGGCTAGAAAAAAACCGGACTGATGCTGGAAAAAACATTTATTTACAATTATTTACAATTTCATGTTATCTCCTTCAATGTACTCTCCTCCTCGGTCTCTACACCGCTCCATACGAATTTTCCACTGTTCATAGCACTGCTGCAGATCATTTTCGGTAAGTCCATACATTACTTCCGTCGCTTTTTCTTTTACTGCTTCAACAGTCTCAAATCTAGTTCCTTTCAAAGCTGACTTGACTTTAGGGAAAAGAAAAAAGTCACAGGGGGCCAAATCAGGTGAGTAGGGTGGACGATCTAAGATGGGAATGTTGTGTTTTGCCAAAAACGTCTTCACTGACAACGCACTGTGAGCTGGGGCATTGTCTTGGTGAAGGATCCATGACTTTTTTCTCCACAAATCGTTCCGTTTTCTCCGTACTCGCTCACGTAGGGTAGCCAGGACGCTAATGTAGTAATGCTGATTCACTGTTTGTCCCTCTGGTACCCAATCAATGTGCACAATCCCTTTTATGTCAAAAAAAACAATCATCATTGCCTTGAATTTCGATTTTGACATTCGTGCTTTTTTTGTCGTGGAGAACCAGGAGTTTTCCAATGCATCGATTGGCGTTTAGTTTCGGGATCGTAAGTAAAAAACCACGATTCATCGCAAGTAATAACATTTTGTAAGAAGGTGGGATCACTTTCAATGTTTTCCAGGATGTCAGAACAAATCATTCTTCGGCGTTCCTTCTGTTCAATTGTGAGACACTTTGGAACCATTTTTGAACACACTTTGTTCATGTTGAAACTTTCATGAAGAATCTGCCTAACACTTTCCTTGTCAACTCCTGTTAACTCAGACACTGCTCTGATTGTTAAACGGCGATCTTTTCGAACAAGTTTACCGATTTTTTCAATGTTTGCATCAGTTTTTGCTGACAATGCTCTGCCAGTGCGAGTGTCATCACTTGTGTCTTCGCGGCCATCTTTAAATCGTTTAAACCACTCAAACACTTGTGTTCGCGATAAACAATCATCGCCGTACACTTGTTGTAACATTACAAACGTTTCACTTGCAGATTTTCCTAGTTTGAAACAAAATTTTCCGACGCACAGACAAAACGTCAACTACTTAAAACAGACGCCACGGGCAGACTGAGTGCAGGAGGCAGATGAAACTCGAGCAGTAGGCGGAGCGAGAGTCACGTGACAGGCCACGCGACTTGCAGCCTTATTGCATTCGTTTTATTGTTTCACCAGTACTAGTCCGGTTTTTTTCTAGCCACACCTCGTATATTGGTTATTGTCAAGGTGCAGTACGGCAATAGATTTGTGCATTTTTCAATAATGGGATCTTATTCCTCGCTTTTGCCTTCATCGCAGCTAGCTCTTCAATAACATTTGGTTTTCAGGTGGCAAAGGCAGCTAGATCGCTTGAAATTGCTTACAACATTTTTAGTAGATTTCTTCCGGATTACATAAAGTAAGTCTCGTAATCGAGGTGAGTAAATACCTTCTTCATTCACTTAACTTTCTGCACAGTTTCGTTTGTTTCACAAACACGTTCGGACCAATAGTTGCTATGCCACCGTCCACGCAGTGTTATACGAAGATTCTATATTATTGGGTTTTTGACAGGAAAAATGCTCTGAAGTATAGACGTGAGCCAAGTAAGCTCAAAGCTCATGATTTTTCATTAAGGCAGAACATAAACTTTTATATGAGCAAGTGTTAGTTGATATGATAGGAAACTTAGGCAGTGTACAGAATGTAATAATCTAGACGCCTGATTTAACTGTTGCGTGAAATAAGTTTGTCTATGCTAAGTCATTCATGAAATGAATTCGGGCTGCGTTGTAATAGAATTTTTAATGGCTCAACATTCACAAATAAAAAAGAACGTTTTCATCAGGACATTTTTGCTGCATTTCAGTGCCCTCTTACTTCATTTCTACTTTAGGGAAAAGGTGATAGATATTTTCTTAACGTGCAGTGATCTATATTCCTCCACGCAGCAGATGGTTCCATCTGGATACTAGATTTGCCATCAGCAAAACCTCAAGTATCCATCTACTTATGGAAATTCTTCTACTGTTCAAAATGGTTCAAATGGCTCTGAGCACTATGGGACTCAACTGCTGAGGTCATTAGCCCCCAAGAACTTAGAACTAGTTCTAACCTAAGGACATCACAAACATCCATGCCCGAGGCAGGATTCGAACCTGCGACCGTATCGGTCTTGCGGTTCCAGACTGCAGCGCCTTTAACCGCACGGCCACTTCGGCCGGCGTCTTCTACTGTATGATCATTGTGACCAGACTGCACAAACCATGTGTAATGGTCCCGCTGTTTGCGAAGGTGCACGATCTGCCTCGTTCTAACAATCATTGTGAGCATCAACATCGCTTTCTCAACTAAATCTTACTTTTTTCGTGACACGGTTTTTGGTATGCATCCTACGAGACTCCGATTGCTTTTGAGAATCCTTCACGATCTACAACTTCTCAACCGCCACCTACAACTCAGAAAGTGGTCTTCTCTGGTTACAAGGCGCACACATCTCTTGCTTTTAGTCCCAGATGCCGTCAATACGACTCAGGTCAGATGGCCACATAACTACCCTCTTGTCCAACAAGAGTTCCACAAACATTCTGACATGATTCGGCGGCTGTTGAGTTATGGGTTAGTCTCACTGAAGATACAGGTCGCCTATGGGGTGTAGTAGGCGAATAAATATATACATAAACTCACCAGACTAATAATTCGTCACACCTTTAAAACAGCACACTGATCGCCTTGGAGAGCCGAAGATGGAAATGGTACCTGGTGCTCATGGGACCTTCCCATGATTACGCAAGTTATGACAGTGAAATGGTGCGTACGTACGAATAGGCTTTACACAATCACCACCGTAAAATAGGTCGTCACGGAGACGACGCAAAGTGGCAGGAAAGAGTTCTTGTGTTTGGACGTCTCCGATGACCACAATACGAATGAAAAAAAAAAAATATTTTGTAGGACATTGTTCTAGAAAATAGCAGTCTCAAGTATATCAACAAAATTTTGCTAAAAACAGTCTTGATCGCAGAAATATTTTATTTACACTGATGACTGGTTTCGATCTATTGTACTCAGATCAGCTTGAGACTTTGTTCCCTGCAAAAGGATTAGTAAACCAACTTAGAGGTAACAAAATCATTATAAAAATTAAGCGAAATAGTTATAAAATATATTTACTATGGATAGTTCACCATTATGGTGAGGGGAGCTGAACTGGCTCAGCAGGCTGCTCTAGAGAGATGTAGACGATTGCTGAATGTGGCCCAGCTGCTGATGGTTAATTCCTTATAGCCCCGCCTCCTGCCTCCAGCACGGCGTCATTACCGGCCAGGAAAGTAATAAAAAATACTCCTAAATTACACTGATTTTGTCTACTAAAGTAAATAACGAGAATAGTTATTCATTTTAAACTAAAACTAAATGTACAATAGTTAAAATATGGATAAAAACGTCGTAGTGACATCTTTGGCGACCTTCTGCAGGTGACAGACAGATGATGGGACGCCAGAGTAGTAACTATGGAAACAACATTTTACATCGATTTCTCTATAGACGAAGGATGTGAAGGCTGGCTGGTGTAAAGAACGCCATCCAGGAACCATGGAGATGACGTAAGAATCGATCGCACATCGATCATTTATGAAATTAAAAGATAACACTGCAATATGCTCCCAAAAGCATTTATACGCATGAAATTTTATTCTGGCTCTATCATAAAATGTGCATAAACACAGCCCTAAAATACAATAAAATTGTAGACTACATTGCCAGTATAAGAAACTTGTGTATAAACAACATACACTAACGTCAATTATTACATAAAAGTTCGCTAACTGAGGACGAATATATATAACATTTAAAATGTGGATAAAAACTTTGTTAACCATGATACCTGTCACGTGAGCGTTGGTTGCCCTCTACACGTGACATAGATTATGGGACTCCAGCGTGGTAACTATGGAAACATTTTCCATCGATTTCTCTATAGACCAAAGAAGTTGTAATTGCTGGCGGGTGTAAAGGACGCCATCCAGTAACCACGGAGATAATGTAAGAATGGATCATACATCGATCTTTCGTGAAATTAAAAATTAACACTGTAATGCGCAGCCCAAATGCATTTACACGCATGAAACTACGTGCTGGCTCGATCATTAAAATGTGCATAATTGCATAATGAAAATAAAATGAAGGTAAAATTAATGAAATTTCCTGATCTTTTTATGCATCAGTACGAACTGTGCAACGTCTCTAGAAGAAATGGTGTAATGTTCGCAGATACGTAAATGAGTATTATAACAGTGGCCCCAGAAAAGTGCTAATCGAAAGGGACCGAAGATGAGTATCGCGCCTTGTCACACACAGCCTCCTCCAAAACTGACGGGAATTTCTACTGTCAGCGATCACAGGACCATCTCAACAAGTTTATAAGCGAATATTTGCAATTGCAAATGCAAACAATAGACATTTGGATTCGGGTACCTCACAACTGACTGTTGTTCACAGGGCAGGAGGAGACTGTATTCTTACACTGGACTTGTTTTATATGTACAGAGTGTAAAAGGTATAAGGGTAAATATATTTGCTACCTTAGTACGTACACACATCAGTATGTTGGTTGCTCTTCCTCAGCATCGAACATTCTTCCCACAAATACGTCACAAACTTTACGACCTGATGTTTTCTGCATACCTCCACTACTAAGTGGACAACGCTTGCCAGTATAGATTATCCGTTTTGGGTCCATAAATCCACGCTTCATCAGCTGACCTACTGTCCAGAGGAAAATAAGCATTAATGGCTTGCTCGCGAGACATACTTCGAGGTACTAACCAACCTAAAAACATACGACTTTTTATAGCTCTTTATCATTAGTCTGCAAATGACGTAACTATTGATGTAACCTTGTTCAGTACACCGTCCTCAATCACCAGTAGGAATATCTGCAGTTATACCTGTCATACTCTGTATTTAATTTCTGTACAAACGTTTCCTTCTTCTTTAACGTCACAGCTATTCAGTATTTACCTCCAGGTCGTTGGAAGAACACATAAACGTCTCTGACTTGCGCCAATAGATGCGTTGCAGCGATGGAAGTGCGAGAAGTTTTGGGTCCGCGTCCGAAGATCGTCGTTGGCGAGCATTTGTAGTGTGTGGATATATGTTGTACAACACTGGTGGATAGTGCTAGTTCGGTTTTCTGAGGCTCGTGATGGAGGCAGAAATCTGTAAAAGCTTAACTTTGGAAGGTGATGCTGTTGTTAGTCGTGGTTTAGCTATAAAGTTTGAATGTGAAAGTTCGATCAATGATCGAGACATATTAGACTGTTGCGTGTGATGACCGGTGTAACATTTATGTGGTATAACAGGTACCTGAAACTTGGTAAAATTGTTCGATACTGAGCAAATCCTACTGTCTGTGTGGAGGAACGATACGGCGTTGGAAACACGTGCAGCTTCCAGCGTGGCACCTGGCTAACGTAGCCTGCCGTCACAGCGTCATCCACGTCAGAAGTTTGCGAGCGGCTAAGCTACGCATCAATATATATATATATATATATATATATATATATATATATATATATATATATAGGGTGTTACAAAAAGGTATGGCCAAACTTTCAGGAAAAATTCCTCACACACAAAGAAAGAAAATATGTTATGTGGACATGTGTCCGGAAACGCTTGCTTTCCATTTTAGCGCTCATTTCATTACTTCTCTTCGAATCACATTAATCATGGAATGGAAACACACAGCAACAGAACGTACCAGCGTGACTTCAAACACTTCGTTTCAGGAAATGTTCAAAATGTCCTCCGTTAGCGAGGATTCATGCATCCACCCTCCGTCGCATGGAATCCCTGATGCGCTGATGCAGCCCTGGAGAATGGCGTATTGTATCACAGGCGTCCACAATACGAGCACGAAGAGTCTCTACGTTTGGTACCGGGGTTGCGTAGACAAGAGCTTTCAAATGCCCCCATAAATGAAAGTCAAGAAGGTTGAGGTCAGGAGAGCGTGGAGGCCATGGAATTGGTCCGCCTCTACCAATCCATCGCTCACCGAATCTGTTGTTGAGAAGCGTACGAACACTTCGACTGAAATGTGCAGGAGCTCCATCGTGCATGAACCACATGTTGTGTCGTACTTGTAAAGGCACGTGTTCTAGCAGCACAGGTAGCGTATCCCGTATGAAATCATGATAACGTGCTCCATTGAGCGTAGGTGGAAGAACATGGGGCCCAATCAAGACATCACCAAGAATGCCTGCCCAGAAGTTCACAGAAAATCTGTGTTGATGACGTGATTGCACAATTGCGTGCGGATTCTCGTCAACCCACACATGTTGATTGTGAAAATTTACAATTTGACCACGTTGGAATGAAGCCTTGTACGTAAAGAGAACATTTGCACTGAAATGAGGATTGACACATTGTTGGATGAACCATTCGCAGAAGTGTACCCCTGGAGGCCAATCAGCTGCTGATAGTGCCTGCACACGCTGTACATGGTACGGAAACAACTGGTTCTCCCGTAGCACTCTCCATACAGTGACGTGGTCAACGTTACCTTGTACAGCAGCAACTTCTCTGACGCTGACATTAGGGTTATCGTCAACTGCACGAAGAATTGCCTCGTCCATTGCAGGTGTCCTCGTCGTTTTAGGCCTTCCCCAGTCGCGAGTCATAGGCTGGAATGTTCCGTGCTCCCTAAGACGCCGATCAATTGCTTCTAACGTCTTCCTGTCGGGTCACCTTCGTTCTGGAAATCTGTCTCGATACAAACGCACCGCGCCACGGCTATTGCCCCGTGCCAATCCATACATCAAATGGGCATCTGCCAACTCCGCGTTTGTAAACATTGCACTGACTGCAAAACCACGTTCGTGATGAATACTAACCTGTTGATGCTACGTACTGATGATTTTACTGGCACTGGTTCCAAGATGGTGTAAGGCAGTTCAGAGGGATGTAAATTACGTGGAGAAATGAAAATATTGTTCTAAAAGGATGTATGTACACACTGTAAAACTTTCAAATATGTAGAATAAAAGATGGATTTAAAAACAATAGTGTGCATTTCTTTTGAAGTGACCGTCGTATATTTAACACATTTCGCACAAATTTGTATTGATCTGTATCTATAGCTAATTTCGTCCTACAGATTGTATTTCAGGCAACTCAATCTCTATGATGTCATATCACCGAACAATGTTTCATACAACGATACAATTTTGCGGGTACTTTCAGCATACATTTCCAATGCCTCTGAAATGTGTTGCGAATAGAGTTAGCAGTAAAGACGCAACAAAATTAAAACATTATACACGATGTGGCACTTTCTTCCGCTTCTCAATGTTTATGTCTCATATTTTCTGAAGTATGTGTCGTACAATGATAAAATATTGTACGTATATTCAGCGGCAAGTGCGGACGGTGTCTGCGAAATTTGTTGCCAATACAGTTTGTAACAGAGAAGTAATAATTTTAAACGCTATGCATGATGCGGCAGTTTTTCACGCGTCTCAGTGCATATGGAGCCATGTTCCCTGAACTAAGGGCCGGACGAAAAAAATATAGTTCTGCAAGTACATTCAGTGGTGTGTGACAACACTGTGAAAAAGTATCGTGAATGCAGTTAGTAATAAAGAAGTAGTAAATTAAAACATTATGCCTGATGATGCAGTTTTACTGCATGAAAGTAATACGTGATTTATTTTTTCCTTTCATCCTTATGGGGGGAGGGGGGTTATCACCGAGGACAAGTTTCCTTAACGTATGTAATTATTATGTGCTACAAGAGTGCCTGCTGTATCTACCCTTTAAAAGGAAATGGTCACAGCCAGAAGGCTCAGTGTGGTCCAAACATGTGAAGCATGAACCACGTCACGGAGACGCACTCGTGCTTCCTACAGAAAACTGAGCGAGTTTCAAAGGAGTCAAACTGTGGTGATTCGAGTCGTGGGATGGTCCTTTCGGAAAACTGCCACACAAGTTGGACGTCTTACGTCAGTTGTGCAACGATATTGATATCAGTGGTCCCGTGAACATTCTTACACCCGTAGACGACGTTCTGGACGTCCACGCAGCACAGACGCTCGCCAGGATCATTCTGGTTCAAATGGCTCCGAGCACTATGGGACTTAACATCTGAGGTCATCAGTCCCCTAGAACTTAGAACTGCTTAAACCTAACTAACCTAAGGACCTCACACACACCCATGCCCGAGGCAGGCGTAGCGGTCGCGCGGTTGCAGACTGAAGCGCCTACAACCGCTCGGCCACAGCGGCCGGTAGGATCATCGTGTTTTAAGAGCAATAGTGCCATATCGTACATCTATCACAGCAGGGATAAGAGTGCTTCTGAGCCCGGATTTGTCAACACGAAGCGGTTATTAGACGTGGGACTAGGGGCACGCACACCCCTAACCCATCTTCCTCTCACGCCACAGCATCGACGTGTACTGCTCGAGTGGTGCCGTCAGAGGATCACTTGGAAAATGGAATGGAGCGCCGCGGTCTTCATCGATGAAAGTAGATCCTGCCTGCATGCAAGTTATGGTCATCTGCGCATACGACATAGACCTGATGAGTGCTGTCTTGTTGAGCACATTCGTCCAAGACCCTCTGGCACCATCCCAGATCTTATTGTCTGGGGTGCGATAAGCTACAACTCTCGTTCACCTTTGGTGTTTCTGGATGGGACGTCAACCAGCGCTCGGTACGTACAGAATGTTGTTAGACCCACTCTTCTGTCGTTCTTGCAAAGGGAAGGTGATGTTTTATTCCAACAGGCTAATGCTTGCCCGTGCACTGTCCGTGAAACTCAAGATTCTCTGCAAGACGTGCAGTAACTTCTCTGGCCAGCACGATCTCTGAACTTGTCTGAAATGGAGCACTTGTGGGTTATGATGCGACGAGAAGTGACTCGTGCGACTCGTCAACCAATAACCCCGTCTAGAACTAAGTGGACAGTCAACCAACAACCCTTCTAGATCTACGTGGACAGGTCGATCAGGCGTGGCATAACGTATCCCAAGATAGTATTCGCCATATGCTGCATGTCACAGTCAGCGCCTGCGTTGCCGCCCATGGAGGTTACACCACATACTAATATAGGTGTTTCAGCATGGGTCGTTACATGGTACCTCAGAACCGCTTGTGCTATTGATCTGCAAATTCTAACATTCTGCGTGGTGGCTGTTTGTTCTAAGTCGTGTCTCCCTGCCACTTTCGCGCAACGACGCTCTGAGCGTGTTTTTTAGGGAATTGACTAGTTTGAACCTGGGACCTGCTGCTGGTAAGGAGACGCCAGACCACACATGACATGTAGAGTTCAGAAGAGTTCAGTGAGACTAGCGATGATATAATCAAATACTTAATGATTTCAGCGTCAGCTCCACTGCACTCCCTGTAAAAGAATCTTAATACTAACTAAATTTAGTGGAAGGGGTTCAAGGCTTTCCTATTTTTAGTTAGATGGTAAAATAACGTCGAAAAAGCAGTTAAGTTTACCATTGGAAATTTTATTCTACTCACAAAACATTGTTTATAAATTGCACTATTGACAAAAGGAAATATTTTAATACAGGATGATAAAAACCAACTGTGTTCAACAAAAATGTGAACGAATATTCCCTGAATGGGTTTCCAAGTTCTACAATGGATCGAAGGATGACCTATGGCATATCACATCTATAATCTAGGTTTAAATTAAGTTTCATAAAAGAGAAAACTATCAAAAATGGTCTACAGTGACCCTCAATTGTCTTTAATTATTTATTTAACTTGTCGTAAATTACAGTGGCTGATGTGGCTTCTCAATAATTATGTAACAGAAAAATCATCGCGTTTCAGATTTTAACTTCAGTTAGCAAATGTGAATACCATGAGCTTTAATTGACGATCGATATTAGTATTATGCAAAAAGGGGGTGTAACAGATGAGACTTCTGCAGTTCTGAGTGAAGCCTTATGTGGGCGGTATCGCATGCGTTCATTACCTTGTCGTTGGTTAGGCAGCGTCAGGGGGTGGTGGACGGCGCAGCTCCAAACACCTCGTCGTCTCGGAAGCAACTCTCCTCTAACTTCTCCTTACTACAATTTACTGAAGTTGGTTTAAGAAAAGCTATCTGGCTGTGTTTTCAACTCACCAATCAGGGTCTCAATGTTAACCTTAAGCTCCGCCTACAAAAATTCTGTCTATCCAAAGCCGGCCGGAGTGGCCGAGCGGTTAAAGGCGCTACAGTCTGGAACCGCACGACCGCTACGGTCGCAGGTTCGAATCCTGCCTCGGGCATGGATGTGTGTGATGTCCTTAGGTTAATTAGGTTTAAGTAGTTCTAGGTTCTAGGGGACTTATGACCACAGCAGTTGAGTCCCATAGTGCTCAGAGCCATTTTTGTCTATCCAATGAGAAACGTTATACTTTTCGTAGTGGGGCAGTGTTTTTAATGTTTGCTACGTAACAGAGACACAAAAAAGTCTCACGCTAAAACTTGCAGCTGGTGTGGCCCTTTTAGTGTTATCGTAAGATCTATACTACTCTTCTGGAGGGCTCTATCTTTTAACATGGGCTGGGGGGTTGTCTTGGCGGTCGGCTGGCGACGTGGGTGTCCGTCCCTTATCGTAGGGCCTCCTAGCCTACATGACTCTGCTCTCGGCTTCTGTTCTCGTTTCTCCTCTCGGAACTGAGACTGTTTCACGGTGGGAAGGTATGACATGCATTTAGGCGTTCTTGTGTTAGTCTGTGGTATTCCATTTGCTCACTCGTTGATCGCATTACTTTGGTTAATTTGATGTCAGGATTTATTCAGAACTATGTGACATACTGTCGGATTTGCTATCATGTCAGGGTTTTCATGGAAGGTGTTGGATTTGACTGACTCCTTACAAAATGTAATCATTTCATGTACTGCATATGCATAGTTGCAACAATAAATCTTGAGTGATTTTTTTTTCTGGTAATGTATATACCTACATCCATTTTGTCATATACATGGATATCTACATTTACATCTACATCTACATTTATACTCCGCAAGCCAACCAACGGTGTGTGGCGGAGGGCATTTTATGTGCCACTGTCATTACCTCCCTTTCCCGTTCCAGTCGCGTATGGTTCGCGAGAAGAACGACTGACTGAAAGCCTCCGTGCGCGCTTGAATCTCTCTAATTTTACATTCGTGATCTCCTCGGGAGGTATAAGTAGGGGGAAGCAATATATTCGACACCTCATCCAGAAGCGCACCCTCTCGAATCCTGGCGAGGGAGGTACACCGCGATGCAGAGTGCCTCTCTTGCGGAGTCTGCCACTTGAGTTTGCTAAACGTCTCCGTAACGCTATCACGCTTACCAAATAACCCTGTGTCGAAACGCGTCGCTTTTCTTTGGATCTTCTTTATCTCCTCAGTCAACCCCACCTGGTACGGATCCCACACTAATGAGCAATACTCAAGTGTAGGTCGAACGAGTGTTTTGTAAGCCACCTCCTTTGTTGATGGACTACATGCATGGTAGAGCGCCACTCATTCAGAAAAAAAGTATGATTTGCAGCAGTGTTACACAGTGGTAGCAGCCACCTCTTCCGCTCGGGCTTACACGGCGGCAGCGGTTAGTTGCAAGACAGGCGGAGCGCGGAGGTCACCACGGCGCGCGCTCGAGCCGGCGATAAGACGGGCAGCCCGTGGTGTGCCGTGCTGGGAGCGCTGACGGCTCGAGGAATCGGATTTGTATGCAAACGAGTGGCGCTCGCGGCCAGATAGCGGCCGCCACTTGCTGCTATTGATCTCGGCCGCCGCGCGACACCGCCTCGCCTGCTCCGCGGCTAATCAGCGACGCCAGAGGCCGGCGCTTCCTCCACGGCGCCGAGGCCAACTTGGCTACTGTGCGTCGGCTCATGCTGCGATCGTACGCAGCGATTGCGCGCCATCGACGCTGTCCACAGTACCGGACCGCTCACCTACTGCGCGTGTAAACCGGGCAGATTTGCTCTTGTGGCTGTTGTGACGATGGCACCCTACACTACTTTGTCCTCACACGTCCATTTAGGACCACCACAACCGCAGGGCAAACTACCTTCTTCTTCTTCCTCTTCTGTGGCTCTAGAGATCATTGCAAACCTTGTCCTCGGCGACACCTCTCCACCAGCTATCACGATCTAATGCTGGAGTCTCCAACCCCCAAAAGCACATTTTCTGCAGGTTCTGTGTGACTCTCAAAAACGGTGAAAATGGCTCTGAGCACTATGGGACTTAACATCTGAGGTCATCAGTCCCCTAGACTTAGAACTACGCCGGGATGGTTCCTTTATTTATTTTATTTATTTATTTGTTGTTCCGTGGGACCAAATTAAGGAGAAGTCTCCATGGTCAGCCGGCCGCGGTGGTCTCGCGGTTCTAGGCGCGCAGTCCGAAACCGTGCGACTGCTACGGTCGCAGGTTCGAATCCTGTCTCGGGCATGGATGTGTGTGATGTCCTTAGGTTAGTTAGGTTTAAGTAGTTCTAAGTTCTAGGGGACTGATGACCACAGCAGTTGAGTCCCATAGTGCTCAGAGCCATTTGAACCATTTTTTCTCCATGGTCATGGAACGAGTCACTACATGAAATTATAACACGACAGTAGAAACAGATAAAATCAAATACAAGAAACGTATTCAGGCGACAATTCGTAAGTTTAAATAAAGAAAATCAACAACGTAACACTGGAATTTGCTTAAATTTTAAGCTCTTCCACGAGCTCCTCGACAGAATAGAAGGAGTGAGCCATGAGTAAACTCTTCAGTTTGGACTTAAAAGTGTTTGGGCTACTGCTAAGATTTTTGAGTTCTTGTGTTAGCTTATAGAAAATGGATGCAGCGGAATAGTGCACTCCTTTCTGCACAAGAGTCAATGAAGTGCATTCCACATGCAGATTTGATTTCTGCCTAGTATTAACTGCCCCCCCCCCCCCCTCCCCCACATGAACCATGGACCTTGCCGTTGGTGGGGAGGCTTGCGTGCCTCAGCGATACAGATAGCCGTACCGTAGGTGCAACCACAACGGAGGGGTATCTGTTGAGAGGCCAGACAAACGTGTGGTTCCTGAAGAGGGGCAGCAGCCTTTTCAGTAGTTGCAAGGGCAACAGTCTGGATGATTGACTGATCTGGCCTTGTAACAATAACCAAAACGGCCTTGCTGTGCTGGTACTGCGAACGGCTGAAAGCAAGGGGAAACTACAGCCGTAATTTTTCCCGAGGGCATGCAGCTTTACTGTATGATTACATGATGATGGCGTCCTCTTGGGTAAAATATTCCGGAGGTAAAATAGTCCCCCATTCGGATCTCCGGGCGGGGACTACTCAAGAGGATGTCGTTATCAGGAGAAAGAAAACTGGCGTTCTACGGATCGCAGCGTGGAATGTCAGATCCCTTAATCGGGCAGGTAGGTTAGAAAATTTAAAAAGGGAAATGGATAGGTTGAAGTTAGATATAGTGGGAATTAGTGAAGTTCGGTGGCAGGAGGAACAAGACTTCTGGTCAGGTGACTACAGGGTTATAAACACAAAATCAAATAGGGGTAATGCAGGAGTAGGTTTAATAATGAATAGGACAATAGGAATGCGGGTAAGCTACTACAAACAGCATAGTGAACGCATTATTGTGGCCACGATAGATACGAAACCCACGCCTACTACAGTGGTACAAGTTTATATGCCAACTAGCTCTGCAGATGACGAAGAAATTGAAGAAATGTATGATGAAATAAAAGAAATTATTCAGATTGTGAAGGGAGACGAAAATTTAATAGTCATGGATGACTGGAATTCGAGTGTAGGAAAAAGGAGAGAAGGAAACATAGTAGGTGAATATGGATTGGGGGACAGAAATGAAAGAGGAAGCCGCCTGGTGGAATTTTGCACAGAGCACAACATAATCATAACTAACACTTGGTTTAAGAATCATGAAAGAAGGTTGTATACATGGAAGAACCCTGGAGATACTAAAAGGTATTAGATAGATTATATAATGGTAAGACAGAGATTTAGGAACCAGGTTTTAAATTGTAAGACATTTCCAGGCGCAGATGTGGACTCTGACCACAATCTATTGGTTATGACCTGTAGATTAAAACTGAAGAAACTGCAAAAAGGTGGGAATTTAAGGAGATGGGACCTGGATAAACTAAAAGAACCAGAGGTTGTACAGAGATTCAGGGAGAGCATAAGGGAGCAATTGACAGGAATGCGGGAAATAAATACAGTAGAAGAAGAATGGGTAGCTTTGAGGGATGAAGTAGTGAAGGCAGCAGAGGATCAAGTAGGTAAAAAGACAAGGGCTAGTAGAAATCCTTGGGTAACAGAAGAAATATTGAATTTAATTGATGAAAGGAGAAAATATAAAAATGCAGTAAGTGAAACAGGCAAAAAGGAATACAAACGTCTCAAAAATGAGATCGACAGGAAGTGCAAAATGGCTAAGCAGGGATGGCTAGAGGACAAATGTAAGGATGTAGAGGCCTATCTCACTAGGGGTAAGATTGATACCGCGTACAGGAAAATTAAAGAGACCTTTGGAGATAAGAGAACGACTTGTATGAATATCAAGAGCTCAGATGGAAACCCAGTTCTAAGCAAAGAAGGGAAAGCAGAAAGGTGGAAGGAGTATATAGAGGGTCTATACAAGGGCGATGTACTTGAGGACAATATTATGGAAATGGAAGAGGGTGTAGATGAAGATGAAATGGGAGATATGATACTGCGTGAAGAGTTTGACAGAGCACTGAAAGACCTGAGTCGAAACAAGGCCCCCGGAGTAGACAATATTCCATTGGAACTACTGACGGCCGTGGGAGAGCCAGTCCTGACTAAACTCTACCATCTGGTGAGCAAGATGTATGAAACAGGCGAAATACCCTCAGACTTCAAGAAGAATATAATAATTCCAATCCCAAAGAAAGCAGGTGTTGACAGATGTGAAAATTACCGAACTATCAGCTTAATAAGTCACAGCTGCAAAATACTAACACGAATTCTTTACAGACGAATGGAAAAACTAGTAGAATCCAACCTCGGGGAAGATCAGTTTGGATTCCGTAGAAACACTGGAACACGTGAGGCAATACTGACCTTACGACTTATCTTAGAAGAAAGATTAAGGAAAGGCAAACCTACGTTTCTAGCATTTGTAGACTTAGAGAAAGCTTTTGACAATGTTGACTGGAATTCTCTCTTTCAAATTCTAAAGGTGGCAGGGGTAAAATACAGGGAGCGAAAGGCTATTTACAATTTGTACAGAAACCAGATGGCAGTTATAAGAGTCGAGGGACATGAAAGGGAAGCAGTGGTTGGGAAGGGAGTAAGACAGGGTTGTAGCCTCTCCCCGATGTTGTTCAATCTGTATATTGAGCAAGCAGTAAAGGAAACAAAAGAAAAATTCGGAGTAGGTATTAAAATTCATGGAGAAGTAATAAAAACTTTGAGGTTCGCCGATGACATTGTAATTCTGTCAGAGACAGCAAAGGACTTGGAAGAGCAGTTGATTGGAATGGACAGTGTCTTGAAAGGAGGATATAAGATGAACATCAACAAAAGCAAAACAAGGATAATGGAATGTAGTCTAATTAAGTCGGGTGATGCTGAGGGAATTAGATTAGGAAATGAGGCACTTAAAGTAGTAAAGGAGTTTTGCTATTTGGGGAGCAAAATAACTGATGATGGTCGAAGTAGAGAGGATATAAAATGTAGGCTGGCAATGGCAAGGAAAGCGTTTCTGAAGAAGAGAAATTTGTTAACATCCAGTATAGATTTAAGTGTCAGGAAGTCATTTCTGAAAGTATTCGTATGGAGTGTAGCCATGTATGGAAGTGAAACATGGACGATAAATAGTTTGGACAAGAAGAGAATAGAAGCTTTCGAAATGTGGTGCTACAGAAGAATGCTGAAGATTAGATGGGTAGATCACATAACTAATGAGGAAGTATTGAATAGGATTGGGGAGAAGAGAAGTTTGTGGCACAACTTGACCAGAAGAAGGGATCGGTTGGTAGGACATGTTCTGAGGCATCAAGGGATCACCAATTTAGTATTGGAGGGCAGCGTGGAGGGTAAAAATCGTAGAGGGAGACCAAGAGATGAATACACTAAGCAGATTCAGAAGGATGTAGGTTGCAGTAGGTACTGGGAGATGAAAAAGCTTGCACAGGATAGAGTAGCATGGAGAGCTGCATCAAACCAGTCTCAGGACTGAAGACCACAACAACAACAACATAGTATTAACTGAGTGAATTCTGCTAACTGTTGGGAATAAGTTAATATTGCTAACAACATACGACATTAAAGAAAATGTATACTGTGAGGGCAATGTCAGAATTCCCAGACTATTGAATAGGGGTCGACAAGGAGTTCTCGAACTTACACCGCATATAGCTCGAACAGCCCGTTTTTGAGCCAAAGATACCCTTTTTGAATCAGAAGAATAGCCCAAAAAAATAATACCATATGACATAAGCGTATGAAAATATGCGAAGTAGATTACTTTTCGTGTTGAACTGTCACTTACTTCAGATACTGTTCTAATGGGAAATGAGGCAGCATTTAGTTTCTGAACAAGATCCTGTACATGGGCTTTCCACAACAGCTTACTATCTATCCGAACGCCTAGGAACTTGAACTGTTCCGTCTCGCTTATAATATGCTCATTCTGTCTAATCAAAATATCAGTTCTTGTTGAATTGTGAGTTAGAAACTGTAAAAACTGAGTCTTACTGTGATTTAGCATCAAATTATTTTTCACAAGCTACGAACTTATTTCATGAACTATATTATTTGATAATGTTTCAATATTACACACAAGGTCCTTCACTACCAAGCTGGTGTCAACAGCAAACAGAAATATTTTTGAATCACCTGTAATACTAGAAGGCATATCATTTATATAAATAAGAAAGGGCACGGCCGACTTCCTTCCGCATCCTTCCCTAATCCGATGAGACCGATGACCTCGCTGGTTGGTCTCTTCCCCCAAACAACCCACCCCAACCCAATCCACTTAGAACTACTTAAACCTAACTAACTTAAGGACATCACACACATTCATACCCGAGGCAAGATTCGAATCTGCGACCGTAGCAGCAGCACGGTTCCGGACTGAAGCGCCTAGAACCGCTCGGCCACAACGGCCGGCTCTCCGTGACTCTGTCTGCCTGTCTGGTTCTCATTCGATGCCCTTTTCTTTGATGCTTGCATTTCCATTTAATATCACTTCAAATACTAACTTATGAAAAATCTATACCAATAATAAAAATGTGAAACTGTAGCTGTGTATGTCTGTACACGCTAATCTCCAAAACCACTAGACAAATTTTCATGGGATTTCCACAGGTAACTTCAGCTTAGCTTGGGGCAACACACAAGCTTTATTTCATCAAACTCGAATCACGAAACAAAAGATATCGTAATTTAAAATTTTATCTAAAACCGTCGTGTCTCTCTTTTTGTCTATCTGAGCAATGTTCAAAACTACTAGACAAATCTTCATGAGGTTTTCGCAGTTAACTTGAGCGTACGATTTGAATGAACGAGGCCCCTGTGACTGCTGGAATTCCGTATTGGAGAACACGACCGGTTTCGCAAATTAAATTTGCAGCTTCTGGTGCTTCAACTCAGATGAGTAGTAGTAGCAGTATGGTATTCTGCCTTACGGCAGGTCTTGTCGTGGGTTAAGCCTCTTCCAATTTTGTCTGTCCATAGCCAGTCTTTTCATTTCTGAATATTTGCCTCCTTTGATATTGTCCAGCATTTCCAGCATTTGATATCTTCTTTTTCCTTTTCCCCTTTTTCCCTCCACCATTCCTTCTATTCCTTCCTCAAATAAACAGTCCGTCCTCAAACAATGTCCATCCAGTTCCGTTTTCTCTTTCTGACGACTTTCAGCATGTTTCTTTCTTCTACAACTCTTCTTAATACTTCTCCATTTCTTACTCGGTCTTCCCGTTTCACTTTTTCCATTCTTCTCCATATCCACATCTCTGGTGTCTCCAATCTTCTTTCATCTTCCTTCCTCAATGTCCAGGTCTCCGCACCATACAGTGCAACGCTCCAGATGTAACATTTGGCAAGTCTTTTCCTCAGATCTTTGTTTAGTGGTCCACAAAGTAATTTCTGTTTCCACTTGAATCCTTCTTTTGCCATTCCAATTCTTTTCCTAATTTCTGTTGAGCAATACATACCATCCATTAGTACACTTCCCAAGTAATTGAAGTATTCACTTGCTCTATTTCCTCTCCCCCTATTTTCACACGGCATTTTCTCCCCTTTCCTCCAGTTACCATGCTTCTCGTTTTCTTCTTGTTAATCTTCATTCCATATTCTTCTAATTTTGTGTTTAGATCATCTAACATTTCTTCCATCTCTCGTCGGGGCTTCCTCTCCCTCCCTTCCCCAATATTTTTCCTAACCCCATCTTCTTCCTCTTTCATCCTTTCTTGCCTAGCCCCTTTTCCTCATCAAATTTTTGCCTTTTTAATACCACCTCTACTAAAGTCCTCTTTCATCCCAAAAGCCATTCCTGACGCAACGATACATCTGCTCCAATCGTCCATCCATATATCACCTACGTTATCCCCTTGTCAATGGCCAAACTTTCTCCTTCAACAACACATTACCTACCACAGGGCAGGTCCTTCCGGCTTTAGTGCCAGTGAAGTGCATCTTTTTAAGATTGGTGATCTGTGTCACAGTTTTTAACAGTATTTTTAAATGCAATCTTATTATGTTTCTGATTTGTACCTTTTTATTACAACTGTTTTTAACTAAAAGGGAAGGAAGTCATGGCTCTTATAGATAAAAACTTGTATTATATTTTCACCTTTAAAAGTCTTAAATTCGTTGAAATATATCATCTTCCGTTTATTGTTCTTTCCTCTCATTTAAATTTTCTTGTCAACTGGCTGAAGAGCGGGTTGACTGTGCCGCTGACATACCCGCTCCCCGCCCATATGGAAGAAGGGGGATGAAATAACAATAAAGTTGACCTCAAATGGCAGTATCTCTCCATTCTCAGAAAGAGGTCGGTGGGTCCACTCTGAACCAAGTGGGCAACGAAGTTGGATCTCGCATCTAGGTCCCACCTGTCCAAAGCTACATACTCACCAGACCTGACCTTTTCTGCCTACGTGATGCCTACTCACGTAACAGGCATTACAGTTTGGGCATTCCATCCTGTACACACCTGATTCGTGGTGCACATTTCTTTTATCAACGCCAGTAGCCCAAATATGCCCAAGGTTGTTTGTGGTTGAAAAGTAAACCTTTATGTTTTGTTATTAGAAAACTGATCCTATTTTTGTGCTAAAGGTGCCAAAGTACGGCAAGCAAATATTTTTGTCATTTTTATCTTCCATTTTATTGTTACCTACAGATTATTTTACATTCTGATACTTTTTTGTAGTCTTTTGTACATTTTACCTACGTAATGAGACGGGGGTGGGGGGGTAGTTGACCGCCATAGTGACGTGTCGAATGGTGCCTAAGTCTTTTTCTCGTTCAGTTACAGAGAGTAGGAGATTAAGAATACTGTTTATAGAAAAATAAGAAAAACGAACTCTTATGCTCATTTGGGTGATCCGAATGGTAGTCAATAAAAATATAATTTTCTGAAAATTCTGAATTCTTATCTCCCTTTATTATTTGTGATACTGAAGTCTAGGAAATTAATGGATCCGTTGGTTTCATTTCACAGGTGATCTTGATTTTTTGATGTAGTTTTCTGAACTTACCTACCAATATATGGAGTACATCATCATTGCCATTAAACAACAGAAGAGTGTCTTCAACGTTCCTAAAGTGGTACACTATCTTTATTGCTAGATCTGGATTTTCAGTAAAAATAACTTGTTTTCAAGCTAGATAATGAATATGTCTGCTAATAAACCAAGTATGGAGGTTCCCAAGCTAAGCCCATCATTTTGAAGACACATTTCTCCACTAAATTTAAAGTAATAGTCCTTCAAAACTAGCGACAATAAATGAATAAATTCATTTACTTCCTCATTATACAGCATATTCTAAATACGTATGAGGGTTCATTATATCCAGAGATACAAGTTTCATACTTCCTGCAATTTGTATGCCACTAATGTTCTTGGTCATTTCGTAACTATTTTTGATTGAAAATCGCCTACTTCAGTGATAATGTTTCTTTGAGAAATTAAAAGACTTCCTAACAACTTAATTGAACGGGCCCCCTTACCATCAGCGATTGGTCTTATCGGCAAAGAACCTTTACAGACTGAAACCTGCGCTGTAAGTGTTGGGGTATGTGGGTTCATTACCTTGAGGTATTGTCATTCTCCGGGTGAAAAGATTTTTTTATATATTTTTAATTTATCATTTAGTTTTTTTACGTGCTTCTGATGTTGGATCTCCATCTCTTCTTGCAATATAGTTTTATCGAAGAATTTTCTAGGCTGTGCGATGTCTTCAACCTAGCCTACTATCCCCACCGAGGTCCTTTTATCTGACTTCGTAACTGTAGCATCGTCACAGTTAAGGTTGTCTACAAAAGTTTTTTCTTTAATAGAAGTAGGCCTCTTGGATTCATGCGTTATGATTTTATTCGCTGCTGCAGAAATTTTACTCGGATCAAAACCCTTAGAGTATCAGCTGCATATTTCAGATTCACATGTGTGTGCGTGATAGTTCTTTTCCTGTTTTTGTATTCACATTGTAAACCTAACACTGCTTTTTTCTGTTCATTAAATGCAATGTTCATCAGATTAACTATTTTTGGATAGAAGTCAATGATCTGTTCGCTGCCGGCCGCGGTGGCCGAGCGGTTCTAGGCTCTTCAGTCTGGAACCGCGCGACTGCTACGGTCACAGGTTCGAATCCTGCCTCGGGCATGGATGTGTGTGATGTCCTTAGGTTAGTTAGGTTTAAGTAGTTCTAAGTTCTAGGGGACTGATTACCTGAGATGTTAAGTCCCATAGTGCTGAGAGCCATTTGATCTGTTAGCTGCCCGTATTAGCGCATTCTGGTTGGCCAATAAGGTCTAGAGTTTTCTTTTGTCTTAACCCTGTCTCGTTAGCTGTTGTGCTAACAATGTCCCATACAACACTAAATAACATATCAAACGTTAAAGAGGTTAGTAGTTCAAAAAACAACTTATACAACTCATAGTTAATCATTTCTTTTTGATAAATAAGTCTCTGATTTCACTTCGTATAATTACCACGTCACATTTATGTTTGCGCTTTAACGCATTTCCATTCCTGCATTTTCTGTTTAATTTTACAAGTACATACCTTGGTGTAATCACATTCACAATACGTGCTTTGCTAAATACAATATGTTCGTTAGTTTCCAGCAACTTTGATTAATGTGTTGTTGTTGTTGTGGTCTTCAGTCCTGAGACTGGTTTCATGCAGCTCTCCATGCTACTCCTGTGCAAGCTTCTTCATGTCCCAAAACCTACTGCAGCCTACATCCTTCTGAATCTGTTACGTATTCATCTCTTGGTCTCCCTCTACGATTTTTACGCGCCACACTGCCCTCCAATGCTAAATTTGTGATCCCTTGATGCCTCAGAACCTGTCCTACCAACGGATCCCTTCTTCTAGTCAGGTTGTGCCACAAACTTCTCTTCTCCCCAATCCTATTCAATACCTCCTCATTACTTATGTGATCTACCCATCTAATCTTCAGCATTCTTCTGTAGCACCACATTTCGAAAGCTTCTATTCTCTTATTGTCTAAACTATTTATCGTCCACGTTTCACTTCCTAACATGGCTACACTCCATACAAATACTTTCAGAAACGACTCCTTGACATTTAAATCTATACTCGATGTTAACAAATTTTTCTTCCCCAGAAACGCTTTCCTTGCCATTGCCAGTCTACATTTTATATCCTCTCTACTTCGACCATCATCAGTTATTTTGCTCCCCAAGTAGCAAAACTCCTTTACTACTTTCAGTGTCTCATTTCCTAATCTAATTCCCTCAGCATCACCCGACTTAATTCGACTACATTCCATCATCCTCGTTTTGCTTTTTTGGTAGTCATCTTATACCCTCCTTTCAAGACACTGTCCATTCCGTTCAACTGCTCTTCCAAGTCCTTTGCTCTCTCTGACAGAATTACGATGCCATCGGCGAACCTCAAAGTTTTTACTTCTTCTCCATGGATTTTAATGCCTACTCCAAACTTTTCTTTTGTTTCCTTAATTGAATCTTAGATTTTTTTATTCACAATAAGTTGCAATTTCCAAGCTCTGTAGACTGCTTATGAAATCAAAATTGATTCTTCCCTTTCTGGTCAATGTCACCAGATTGTATGAACATAAACTGCAAGATATGCTACGTTTCCAAACATCATGCATAGTAACTGGGACAACATACAGGGGTTGGACAATAGTATGTAAACACAGAGAGAAATGCTTGCTTGAACATACGAACAGATGCTAGCCAAGCCTACAGGTTGCTCTATGCTATTTGTGCACGAACGACGGGAAATATGTGAATTTGGACGTGGGAAAAACGACGGTGCTCGTATGGTGTGTGTGATCGTGTAACCAAGATAACCGAAGTGTTTGGGGTTCCAAGAGGCAACGTTTGAAGATTTATACGGCATACAGGGAAAGCAGAAGAACGTCTTCCGCTCACTCACTACGCGCACAAAAGTGTGTTTTGAGTGATAGTGGGAGACAGTCATTGAAGGGGACTGTGACGCACAATAAGAGAACGACAGTTGCAAAAGACGCTGCAGAACAGATTATCCACTCGCGAACACCGCCAGCACTTAATCAACACGAAGGGAGCTATCGACAGGGCATCTCAAGTTGATTCCGTATTTCTAGATTTCCGGAAAGCTTTTGACACCGTTCCTCACTAGCGGCTTCTAATCAAGCTGCGGGCCTATGGGGTATCGTCTCAGTTGTGCGACTGGATTCGTGATTTCCTGTCAGGAAGGTCGCAGTTCGTAGTAATAGACGGCAAATCATCGAGTAAAACTGAAGTGATATCAGGTGTTCCCCAGGGAAGCGTCCTGGGACATCTGCTGTTCCTGATCTATATAAATAACCTGGGTGGCAATCTGACCAGTTCTCTTAGGTTTCTTCAGATGATGCTGTAATTTACCGTCTAGTAAGGTCATCCGAAGACCAGTATCAGTTGCAAAGCGATTTAGAAAAGATTGCTGTATGGTGTGGCAGGTGGCAGTTGACGCTAAATAACGAAAAGTGTGAGGTGATCCACATGAGTTCCAAAAGAAATCCGTTGGATTTCGGTTACTCGATAAATAGTACAATTCTCAAGGCTGCCAATTCAACTAAGTACCTGGGTGTTAAAATTACGAACAACTTCAGTTGGAAAGGCCACATAGATAATATTGTGGGGAAGGCGAGCCAAAGGTTGCTTTTCATTGGCAGGACACTCAGAAGATGCAACAAGTCCACTAAAGAGACAGCTTACACTACACTCGTTCATCCTCTGTTAGAATATTGCTGCGCGGTGTGGGATCCTTACCAGGTGGGATTCACGGAGGACATCGAAAGGGTGCAAAACAGGGCAGCTCGTTTTGTATTATCAAGTAATAGGGGCAGAGAGCGTGACAGATATGATACGCGAGTTGGGATGGAAGTCATTAAAGCAAAGACGTTTTTCGCCGCGGCGAGAACTATTTACGAAATTTCAGTCACCAACTTTCTCTTCCGAATGCGAAAATATTTTGTTGAGCCCGACCTACATAGGTACGAATGATCATCAAAATATAATAAGAGAAATCAGAGCTCGAACAGAAAGGCTTACGTGTTCGTTTTTCCCGCGCGCTGTTCGGGAGTTGAATGGTAGAGAGATAGTATGATTGTGGTTCTATGAACCCTCTGCCAAGCACTTAAATGTGAATTGCAGATTAATCATGTAGATGTAGATGTAGAAGTGCAGGGCAGGCTGGAATTTCAAAACCAGTCATCAGTGATGCAAGTGTCCGAACAGGAAAACGTGGTGCCGAAGCCATAAAACGTGGACTGTGGAGCAATGGAAGAAAGCCATTTGCTTGTATAGTTTTGTTTCAAAGACTTCCAACTTCGCGCAAAAACAAGGCGGCCCTAGCCTGCGATGCAGACTGCTTGCTGCCAAGAGTGAAACCCGGCGGGGGATCGAAGATGATATGGGCAGACATATCGTAGTACTGTATGGGCCCAATGGTTACTCTGCAAGTTCGCTTTACTACTAAGGATTTGCCGGCCGGGGTGGCCGAGCGGTTCTAGGCGCTTCGGTTTGGAACCGCGCGACCGCTAAGGTCGCAGGTTAAAATCCTGCCTCGGGCATGAATGTGTGTGATGTCCTTAGGTTAGTTAGGTTTAAGTAGTTCTAAGTTCTATGGGTCTGATGACCTCAGAAGTTAAGTCCCATAATGCTCATAGCCATTTTTGCTAATGATTATGTGATCATTTTAGCTGATCGGGGACCTCCCATGGCTCAGTATTTGTTCCCCAGTGGTGGTGCTGTGTTGCAGTAAGACAGTGCCCCTGCTCACACAGCTGGCGTGGTTCAGGACTGGTTTTTCTGAGCACGACGATGAACTGTGGAATCTCCCCTGACCACCATAGTCACCAGGCCTCAGTATTACTGAGCCTTTGTTGTCTAATTTGGAGTGAAGAATGACGAAAACAATGCCTGTGATGAAAGAAATACGGGTAGTGAGGTTAACAGAGACTTTAGTCAAGACTGTCATCAGATGACTTGCATTTAGTGTTACTATCTGCATTGCAACATAAAGACATGTAATTAAAAGTGGCGAATTGTGTCTTGTAAATTCGGCAATATGACATATGCTGAGTTTCTCTCCCCCAGAATTGAAGGTATGACTTATATCCGGGCAAATACGGTGTCTCAACAAGAGGCACCTTATCGAAGATTTACACCGCATACAGGGAATGCAGATGCGCAGTGATAAGAATCACTCTGGAGAGTTTCTGTCGTTACGTCTGATGCCTGTTCTGATTTACAACAACTGTTTTTAACTCGTATCAGCAGGCTACCGATTTATGAAAAATAATACGAGATCTTATGTATGATTCGAAAACTTGGCCATGTACATAAAAAAAGATGCTTTTGGGAGAGATATCCTCGGAAGAATCGTTGGCCCAACCTGTGAAAGAGAAAGGTGCAGAATGATGTATAATATGATCTGTATATTATAAATAAAGATACACCTATTAGAAGAATATTGGAATCAGCCACATTGAGATGGGACGGATACGTGGAATGTCTAAGTAATACAAAGCTGGGCATGTTGGTCTATACGTAAAGTGCATTCCTGGAAACCGAGAAGTCGCGGGATCGAATCTAGGTGGGAACACGAAAATTTTCAGTCTGCTTTTAATCTAGCCTTCACCTGTCAGAAATGAGAGGAGTCTATGTTAAACCGCAGGTTCTCTTTTCCCAGTTGGATAGCTCTGGTAGATTAGACACACGTAAGTCGTCGATGTGACATCCAATTTTAGGACGTTTACCCGGGCACTGAGCGACAAAATATTATTAATTAATAGCTGTTACCTGCGGTTGCTCGCACGCATCAATAGTTTAGTTACGGTGAGTGATTGTGAGTAAGTAAGTTGCTATGCGTGCAATAACGCCAGCTGCGCTCATGTGTCTGCCTGCCTGTTAAAGTAAGCTTAGCTCATGATGTGCCCCCACTCCAATTGCCCCAACATTTGGCGACGCGTAGCTTCAACCTTCGACATTTCTGTTGTTGTTTTTTTTCCTAGTTCGTAAAGCAGCCTGCGTTCTTCCTCTGCATTCAAGGTATCTCCATACCAAAATCCATAGAAATTGGTTTACCGGTTTTGTAATGAAAACTTAACAGACGAACACACTTTCCCAGTAATAAAATTTTTGTATTTTAAGTTACGATATTTTTTATTTCGTGATCCGATTTTGATGAAATAGAACCTATGTATTGCTCCGAGCTACGCTCACGTTAGACACTACTTTATATGTAGTGCAACCATAGCCGAAATATTCCATGATTTGAATAAACAAAGGCCGCTGCGACTGTTAAAATTCTTTATTGGAGAACACGACCGGTTTTGCAAATTAAATTTGCATCTTCAGGTTTACAATTTTATTATTAATATAGATATTTGACAGACAGCGGTTAGTTGGCGTCAGCAGCAGCAACTCTTTCTTGGAAATTTTTGGATATTTCCGGTAAGGTTATGGGACCAAACTGCTGAGGTCATCGGTCCCCAAGCCTACACACTACTTAATCTAACTTAAAATAACTTACGCTAAGGACAACACACATACACCCATGCCCGAGGGAGGGCTCGAACCTCCGGCGTGGGGAGCCGCATGGATCGTGACAAGAGGCGTCAGAAGGCGCGGCTGCCCGCCCGGCAGCTCTTCCTTTCCTGGCTGTCTACAATGCAGCTTGGGGGTGTCCTCAGCCCCCAATACATTTCTTCATAGACGCTAGCACATTCGTGAGTCAGAAGTTTTAAATACATGGATACAAATCTTGGCAACGGCTTCATCCAGTTTGAATAGAACCTTTCATCATCTTCCTTCCGTAAACACAGAAGAAGGGAAGCGCAACTACAGGAGGTTAAATAATGAATTAAGAAGGGAGACAGAAAAAGCAAAAGACAAATGGTTGACAGAAAAGCGTGACAAGATAGAGAAATTAGAGAAAGAAGAAAAATATGATTTGATGTACAAAGAAGCAATGGATTTGACATTCAGAGAAAAGAGAAGCAACAGTGGACTAAAGGAAGTAGAGGCAACAGACGATAAAACGGCGAGTGAACCACAAGAAATAATGAGAAGATGGGAAGAATATATAGAATGGCAATACGCTGCAGACAGCCGGCCAAGCGAAGAAGACTTTGGGATAGAAGAAGAAGGTAAAGTTGCCAATGATGACAAAGGAAATGCAATACTGACTAGTGAGATTGAAGAATCTATGAAGGAGATGAAAAATGGAAAGGCAATGGGAATTGATGAGTTTCCTGCGGAACTGTTAAAGTCATTGGAGAAAGAAGGGAAAAGGGAGTTGATTCAATTGTGTAATCAAATACACATGGCAGGAAAATGGCCAAAGGACTTTACAGAAAGTATGTTAATACCTATAGAAAAGAAAAAGAACAGCAAAAAGTGTGAGAACATAGAACAGTGAGCCTGATAGCGCAAGCAGCCAGTCTTGCTGAGGACGCTCAACAAAAGGCTATATGGAATGCTGAATTGCGTAATAGGAGATGAGCAATTTGGTTTCAGGCGAGAAGTGGGAGCTAGAGATGCCATTAGGCTATTGAGGGTGATAGAGGAGAGGTACATGGAAAAGGAAGGTGCGTGTTGTGTTCATTGATCTTGAGAAGGCTTTTGACTCTCAGACAGGACAAACTGATGGAAATCCTAAGGAAACATGGAGTTGAATGGAGGGATAGAAGGCTAATTAGAAAGGTATATTTGAACCAGAGAGCAAGAGCAAGAATGGGAGGTGTGATGAGTCAAGAAATTGAACTGGGAAGAGGTGTAAGACAAGGTTGTTGTTTATTACCAACACTGATCAATATATATCTGGAGGAAATTATTAGTGAAAGTTTTGATGGAAGGAGAGGACTTTGTATAGGGTGTCGGAGAGTTGAGTGTATAAGATTTGCAGACGACATGGTTGTGATGGTATAAAGTGCAAGAGAGATGGAAGAAATGTGGACGGGTAGGGTGGGTTTAAAGTTAGTAGGGGGGGTAAATGCCAGGACAGAGTTCATGGTCTGGGAGGGGGAGATGGTTAAGTTCCTCTGGAAGTGTATGTGCAGTGTGTCAGTAGGGTTGTTGGGATGTGTTGTTAGAGGTGCGGCAGCGTACTCGGACTAGAAAGTAGATGGGAAACTATAAGATTATTGGGGCTGAATTTTGTGGAGGTTGTGAGTGAGGAGAGGTGAGAATTTGGTAAGTTAGGAAATGATCCATGTGGGAGAAGGTACGTGGATAGAGATGGCGAGGTGGAGTGCTTGAAGTTCAATGATCTCGCGGCGCTTACAGGACTTAGGACGGGAGGTGGAGAGCAGATATCCATGCAAAATTTCCATAGCAATGTATGAGTCAGATCAAGGTTTTGTAAGTGTGAAGGACAGCGGAAGGGTGCAATCACCACGTTCGACTATTGCGCAGTTTTTGTAGTTTTATTATATTGTAGGCTTTCTGTTGGATGGTCAGTAGATAAGGTTTCCCCCCTAGTTGACGGTCAGTGATTAGTCCACGATATTTTAGTGTGTTAGGTTACTGGATAGGACGGTCGTAAATTGTGACACATAAGTCATGGAGATGGAATGTGCAGGTGGTGCGTCCTATAATTATCGCCTGAGTTTTGGAAGTATTGATATTCAGGAGCCGTTGGATGAGAGAGGACGGAGTAACACCTGCAGTGGGATAGAAGGTACGGGAATTAGGGTTGTTTACGGTGACAAAAGATGGGTAATTAGAGAGGAAGAACGCAATTAGGGCGACATAATTAATTGGAAGTGCGTTGGTCTGGAGTTTGAAGAGGAGAACGGAACGCCATACACGGCAGTTGGCTTTCTCCAATTCGAAGGCGACGGAGACAGCGGATTTACAGATGCTGAGCTGAAGGGATAAGAGGTGGGTGAGGCGCAGGAGCTGGTCGTCAGAGGAAAGGGCGGGAGGGAGGCCACACTGGTTAATCGGAAGGAGGTGGCGTTGATGGGTACGTGAGGAGAAGATGGATTCCAAGACCTGGCCGAATACTGAGGTGCAGACGGGGCGGTAGGAGGAGGAATCAGCAGGGGGGGTTTATGCGGTTTGAGGAAAAGTAGAATTTGGGAGTTTTCCATAGCTCAGGATAGTAACTTGTGAAGAGGATAGTAGTATAAAAGGTTACAAGAGTGGATACAAAGGAGAGGAGGCATTCTTTAAGGTGTCGAGAGGTGATGCGGTCGTGACCAGGGGATGTGTTGCGTTTTCAAAAAATGGTTCAAATGGCTCTGAGCACTACGGGACTTAATTTCTGAGGTCATCAGTCCCCTAGAACTTACAACTAGTTAAACCTAACTAACCTAAGGACATCACATACATCCATGCCCGAGGCAGGATTCGAACCTGCGACCGTAGCGGTCGCGCGGTTCCAGACTGTAGCTCCTAGAACCGCTCGGCCGCTCCGGCCGGCGTACTGTTGCAAGTTTGTTGTATGGTAACTCATTCAAATGGTATGTTGACTACAAAGGATCATCCCTATTACATAACGTGGTTCTTTACTTATTTTTTATGTAAATCAGTTGTGATTCCGTAATTTCCACGTATTTTAGCACTGAAAGTGGATATATGTAGCTGAAATCTGATTATGCAAGATTAATCAAAACTAATGGGATTGCAACTGATTGCTGCGTTCATGTCTTTCCTTAAATTGAAACGAAATAACCCTGACTTCAAGTACAGAATATTTCACCGAGCTCGTCCCTCTGTATTATTGCCTTGACGAAACGGCAGTTTTCAGCTTATTGCACAACGCAACTTTGTGCCGCAAATTAACTTTCCCCATACCCTACTTTTAGCCAGCTGCTCTGTTAGCTGTCGTCTCCATATACTGAATAATGCAAGTGTGAAATTTGCGGTATATCTGCACATAATTCCAAAGTTTGTTGATTTTATTTAGATGTTACCACTAACTATGAAGACTAAATTTTACTCTTCAGTTAGAGAAAAAATTTGCCTCTCCTGTCGTATAACATAACTGAACAGTGAGCACGAAATTGTCTCTATCTAAATGCAATGTCAACAGCCAAAGACGATTATTTTGTTACACCCTACACAAAAATTAATTTCCTAACACTAGCGACATCGTCAGTCCTCTTTGATCTAAGGAACGAGCACTACAGGTGAACTTTCTATGATGCCGAAACGTACAGGTATTTGCAGGAACACACAGATGAGTCGCACCCTAATTTCTAACGATCGTATTTTTGGAAAAAAGGGCGGCCTCTATTCTGGTCAACACGGTATGGAACTGTTTCATATTTCAATTACATATTTGTAAAGACAGTGAAATGCATTAGGTTGGTGCATGAGATCGTAGCGTTTTTGTTTTGCATGTTGGTATTCCGTTTGCTATGGGCTTATTTATCGACTGTCTTTTTTTTATTTGTAGTTCACTGTTGCTATTTGAGGCTACATATTGTCATGTTGTCATTTGGGAACACCAAGTGAAGCTGTGAACGCTGTAAAAGGGACTGTCAAATGGAGAAATCGCAACATTTCCGATTTATTCTTCTGTTTGAGTTCAGTAGAGAGATGACAGCAAAGGAGGCAGCCGGAAATATTTGCACTCAATATGGGGATAACGTCATTGGGCTGATCACGGCAAGAAAATGGTTTTCTCGTTCTACGGAAGATCGTTTTGACGTTAGAGACTGTCCACGTTCATGAAGCACTTCGGTGTCTGATGGACATTGTCTAAACGTATTAACCCACAATGATCCACGTCAGTGTATTCGAGAACTGGCAAATGTGACGAACTGTGATCATTCCACCATCGTGCGACATTTGCAAGCAACGAGAAACGTCCAAAAATCGTGTATATGGGTACCGCATGCTCTAAACCAAAATCACAAAAAACAGTTCAGATGGCTCTGAGCACTATGGGACTTAACATCTGAGATCATCAGTCCCCTACAACTTACACTACTGGCCATTAAAATTGCTACACCACTAAGATGACGTGCTACAGACGCGAAATCTAACCGACAGGAAGAAGATGCTGTGATATGCAAATTATTAGATTTTCAGAGCATTCACACAAGGTTGGCGCCGGTGGCATCACCTACAACGTGCTGACACGAGGAAAGTTTCCAACCGATTCCTCACACACAAACAGCAGTTGACCGGCGTTGCCTGGTGAAACATTGTTGTGATGCCTCGTGTAAGGAGGAGAAATGCGTACCATCACGTTTCCGACATTCATTCTCCGCATTTCGTGGTCGTGCGGTAGCGTTCTCGCTTCCCACGCCCGGGTTCCCGGGTTCGATTCCCGGCGGGGTCAGGGATTTTCTCTGCCTCGTGATGACTGAGTGTTGTGTGATGTCTTTAGGTTAGTTAGGTTTAAGTTGTTCTAAGTTCTAGGGGACTGATGACCATAGATGTTAAGTCCCATAGTGCTCAGAGCCATTTGACATTCATAATGGTCGGATTGTTGCCTACCGCGATTGCGGTTTATCGTATCGCGACACTGATGCTCGCGTTGGTCAAGATCCAATGACTGTTAGGAGAATATAGAATCGGTGAGTTCAGGAGGGTAATACGGAACGCCGTGCTGGATCCCAACGGCCTCGTATCACTAGCAGTCGAGATGACAGGCATCTTATCCGCTTGGCTGTAACAGATCGTGCAGCCACGTTTCGTTCCCTGAGTCAACAGATGGGAACGTTTGGAAGACCACAACCATCAGCACAAACAGTTCGACGACGTTTGCAGCAGCAAGGACTCTCAGCTCGGAGACCATGGCTGCGGTTACCCTTGACGCTGCATCACCGACAGGAGCGCCTGCGATGCTGTACTCAACGACGAACCTGGGTGCACGTATGGCAAAACTTCATTTTTTCGGATGAATCCAGGTTCTGTTTACAGCATCATGATGGTCGCATCCGTGTTTGGCGACATCGCGGTGAACTCACATTGCAAGCGTTTATTCGTCGCCGCCATACTGGCGTATCACCCGGTGGGATAGTATGTGGTGCCATTGGTTACACGTCTCGGTCACCTCATGTTCGCATTAACGGCACTTTGAACAGTGGGCGTTACATTTCAGATGTGTTACGACCCGTGGCTCTACCCTTCATTCGATCTCTGCGAAACCCTACATTTCAGCAAGATAATGCACGACCGTATGTTGCAGGTCCTGTAAGGGCCTTTCTGGATACAGTAAATGTTCTCCAGATCTCTCACCAACTGAAAACGTCTGGTCAATGGTGGCCGAGCAGCTGGCTCGTCACAATACGCCAGTCAGTACTCTTGATGAACTGTGGTATCGTGTTGAAGCTGCATGGGCAGCTGTACCTGTACACGGTATCCAACCTGTGTTTGACTCAATGCCCAAGCGTATCCAGGCCGTTATTACGGCCAGAGGTGGTTTTCTGGGTACTGATTTCTCAGGATCTATGCACCCAAATTGCGTGAAAATGTAGTCACATGTCAGTTACAGTATAATATATTTGTCCTATGAATACCCGTTTATCATCTGCATTTCTTCTTGGTGTTGCAATTTTAATGGCCAGCAATGTTGAACTACTTAAACCGAACTAACCTAAAGACATCACACTCATCCATGCCCGAGGCAGGATTTGAACCGGCGACCGTAGCAGTCGCGCGGTTCCGGACTGAAGCGCCTAGAACCGCTTGGCAACCGCGGCCGGCCAAAATCACAAAAATCAGCGGGCATATGTGTATCTCTAGTAATCAACGGGCTGGTGAACAACGCCGACCATTCCTATCATGTATCGTTACTGTTGACGAGCAATGGCGTCTTTGTGCTAATGTAAGGAGAAGAAAAGAGTGGCTAAGCCCAAGCAAGCAAGCAATACAAATACCTGCGTGCATCCACAAAACATAACGCTATGCATCTGGTGGAATGGTGACGGTTTGGTGTGCTACGAATTGCTTCACCGAGCTGTAACCATCAATGCTGACATTTACTGTCAACAACTGAGATGTCTTGCAGACGCAGTCCAAGAACAACGACCAGGAAGACTACTCTGCGATAACGACCGCGCACATTCTGCTAGAGTTGCAAAAACACTATGCAAGAAGTGGGTTGGGAAGTCATTCTGCACCCACCTTACTCACATGATCTTACGCCCCCGGATTTTTAACCTTCCCCCTCTCTATCGAACAACTTTCAAGGAACTCCCTCTCCAGATGAAAATGTGCCCCCAACATGACTCGACGAGTTCTTCGTCTCAAAATCAAGTGGTTTCTACAGCCGCGGAGTCGAAAAGTTACCACGGCGTTGGCGGAATGTTGTAAATGGTGAAGAATAACATGTTATTGGTGATCAAAGTCTCTGTTATGTGTATGTGTCGTGTTTATTAACTTATATAAAAACGCGACGAACTTACGCACCAACCTTATACTTAGTAGATAAGGTTTTACATAGCAATTTCTTTCCGTCTTACGAGGAAAATAAAACTGACTCGCGTTTTTAACTCTCCCACTAACATCGGCTTCCCTTACATAAACCTGTGTATAAGACCCCAATGTTCATCGCGTAACCGTTTGTACATTACGCTGTGACCACTCCCATCTTCCAAGAGGAGAACAGCTGAGTTCACAGAAGTGCACCTGTACGTCCCCTTGTTTGCGGCCTGTAGCTCTGTGGCATCTAATCGCTAATGAGGGACTGTGGTTGGATATGGCATTCGCAGACTGTCTCACTGGCCCAGTTGAGGCCATTATCAAGTCTAGAAATACCGTCACGAGGTCTGTCTCCTGGGTTGTGACAATTTTTTTGCGTTTTCTGCTTACATTCCGACATGTGCATAACAACTTGTCGTAAACGGTAAGGAAGGAAGTTTGAAGGAAGATTAGGATTCCATTTATTTAATCGCATGGCTAGGGCCCCCCCGTCGGGCAGACCGTTCGCCGGGTGCCGGTCTTTCAATGTGACACCACTTCGGCGACCTGCAGTCGATGAGGATGATAGGATGATGATGAGGACAGCACAACACCCAGTCCCTGGGCGGGGAAAATTCTCCGACCCGGCCGGGAATCGAACCCGGGCCCAGAGGACTGACAATCCATCACGCTGACCATTCAGCTACCGGGGGCGGTAAAGACTACGATATGACGTGCAGTCAACAACGTGGTCGTTAGGGATGGAGCACATGTTCATCCTGTGGAAATACACTGCCTGAAAAAAAATTGAAGCACCCAGAAGACACCGTCGGACGTCTGTGTAACTTCGTATATGTATACGACATTGACGAGTATGTAAATGTTTAGAGTGACAGTTCTCTGTTACAGGTAGAACGGCCACCAGAGTGCATTACTGTTGTTCCTGTTTGAGCGTTGTTACCATGCCTTGTAGGTTATACAGGTTGTTCAGAAATATCCGTTGCAGACAGCTAGAGCTTGCAGAGCGAAGTGAGTACATAATATTTTGAATAGGAATCCATGTCCGGAAACGTCTTCCACCAGAGCTACAGTGCATGAATGTTATTGCTGCTGACGCCTGCAAATACGTGTGTATAAATGGCGACACCATGATGAATTTACAAACTTACAGGGGAGATGGTGACGGATAAATGTATCAGTTTGAAGTAAGGGTCCCTGTACCGGAACCGAACGAGTCGAAAGTTACAATCTACAATCATTCTGATATCTCTGACAGTGGGATGCATGTACCGGTACTGTCGTTGCTAAGGAGGTAGGGTATGCAGCTTTCAGAGGTGATAGTGTAGATCAAAACAAGGAAAAATGTCTAGTAAACATGGGCTCTGCAATGCATACCTGAGGAGCTATGAACACTTGTTCACCTTCTCCAGTGTGAAACACATCTCTACTGAACAAGCGCTCATAGCTCTTACGAGATGCCATTTATAGCCCATGTTTACTAGACTTTCTTTTTCTTGTTTTTCTCCATAATACAGCGTCTGAAGGTTTCTACAGTACAATCCTTGCAATAACAGTCCCGGTACAGGTATTCCATCGTCAGAAGTATCAGAAAGGTTTGCGCTTATATCTTTCAACCCGTTCGGCTGCGGTATTGGGACGCATACTTCAAATAGACACATTGAAAGGTCTCTGTTGGATTCCTTTCATGTTAATTTCTAAAATCTGTTGTCATTTACGGCATAAATTCCTCTTCTAAATTTACTGTAGCGTTTCTGACTATCTGGGAGGAGACTGAGTAGTGGAACGTGTTACTTTTACACATAAACAAGAACGATCTGTCACACTACTACACTTTAGAACACAGTTTATAAGTAATTCATGTCACACAGTCTCATACGGAACCTACATCCGCTTTCTTTTATATACTGTATATGATACGATACTGTCATCCCCCTTCCCTTCTGTGTGAAAGAATGAATGAGCAAATGTATTTCTAGTTGCATGCTTGTGGGTAGCAGACAAGCCTGTCTGCTAGAGAACAGTAGGACCAACGTCGGAACAGGTAGCTACGCTTTCTAAAAGCCGAGAGGTTTCTATCCTTAGTATGCTCCTGTCCGTCCCTTGTCATGTTGGTATAGGAAGCTGCCTCTCTGGCCACTTCCGTTTGTATTTGTGAGCCACCCTCAGGAAGGGACCAGGTCAGTCTGTCCGTGGCGAGCGCCTGAAGTGGTAAGATCTCCGGCTAAGCGTGTGTCCGCTAAGTCTGTAGGACAATGGATTTCTTAAGTTCAGCCTAACTGAAAATTTAATCACTTTTATTTCAGGTTTAGCTCTAAAATATCTAATGTTATCTTAAATTGTAACGCAGTGTAATTCGAGTGTGAAGTTCAGAATATATTCCGGTAGTTGCTTTGTCACTACTTTATGAGTAAAGTGGAACCACGTGTTGATCAGTAACTAGCATCATCAATCTTAAATGCGAATGTGCGTGAGATTATATCGTCTCGTCTTGACAATATTTTTCAATATAGCAACTTTTCTTTATGTTCAACCCACGTGGGGTGTACTTTGTGAGACCAGTACCACGTGCTTATACAATTGTTTGACCCATCAGGTTAATAGTAAGACGATAGTAACCAGTTTGAGGTTTTTCTTTTGTAAAATTTATTTTAATTATCAAAATTATTGTGGAGTTAGACTCTTTGTGTAAACCAAGTTGACCACGTGAAGCATGTGGTGTAATCATCAAAGTAGCCCTCAGCTACTCTTTTCGGGAAGATTTCACAGGGAGTTAGTATGAATTTAGTATACCAGTGTGTGGTAATTACATGACGGACAGGATTGTGCTACGAACGTAACTTCTTTGGGTGAAAATTGAATCGGTTGGTTGTGGTTAATTTCCTCTTGAAAATGTTTCAACGTTCTTCGTGTGTTATTTTATGAATGCAGTGTTGTATACAGTCTCCCAATCTTGGCTCCATATTTGATGTGTTCCGTAAGATTACAGTTTCACATTTTCACAATCCTAAATAAGGCACCAGCTTAGTTATGACTCACGTTTAACATGCTGAAATTTCAATGATCAATGTTAAACTAAATTTCCAGATATAAACTGATTTATTTCTTTTCATTTAAATTCTCTTTTTATATATATATCACCGGTTGTCGTATGACTATTAAAAGATTATAATTAATGCTAGTCTGGTTGGGAATTTGGTAAGCTAGACTGGATTCCTGGTCAAACAGTTGCGCAGTAATGCAAGGTTAACTTCCCCAGACAGCTCACAGCTTTTGACCCGCTTTTATTGTCAATCAGCACTGCTTTCATAGAAAATTAAAGCAACAACGTGACAACATTTATCCGTCTCCATCATCCTTGAAAGTTTGTAACACGTTCACGGAATCACCCTGTATACACACATATTTAAAGGCGCCAGTGCCAGTAACTTTGACACACTCTAGCGTCGTTGGATGACGTTTCCGGACATTGGTTCCTACTCAAAATATTATGGACTCACTCCCCTCTACAAGTCCTAGAAGTCTGTAACGGGATTATCTCAACACCCTGTGTAACAGGCGAGAACAGTGTCAGCTGAGAAGGAAACGGGGATGATACGTACCCGTATGAGACAGCGTTATCAGCACGAGACAGAGTTTGTAAGGGGCCTCATAAGAGGTCTCCATATGTCTGGTTTGTCAAGGTTCCGATCGACAACGTCTGAGCAACACAAAAGAGGATCGCCACGTTGTGTAGCAAGCACAACATGGTCCCTTGTGACCTGCGCCTGCTTTCACAATGGACTCCACGCAACATTCTATGTCAGGGACTGGCAGCAGCCGGACTAGGTAATTGCCATCCCATGCGTAGGATACCGTTAACACCGCAATAGGAATGGTATCGCCTGCAGTTGTGTCGTGGCCGGGAAGAGCAGACTGCTGATTAATGGTATCGCATTATGTTCCTCAATGAATGGTGGTTCTGCACTCCCTCGGGTGACCACCATCCACATTTACGGCGACAGGACCTAGGGAGAGGTCATATTCTTCAAATGTTTTGCAGAGGGCCAGCTGTGTTTCTCCTGACGTCAGGGATTGGGAAGAGTGGGTATCACTTCACATCACGGCTGGCAGTGATTCAGGGAAGTCTGACAACGCAGTGGTACGTCACGGACATACTGCGTCCGCATCTGTTACCTCTCACGAGATAGTATCATGCCGTCACTTTTCAACACAATGCTCGACCACAAATTACTCGTGCCTCTATGAACTGCCTGCAAGATTTTGAGGCACTGCCGTCACCAGCAAGATCCCCAGATCCATCCCCATCATAAAACGTGCGAGGACCACTCCGGACGTCAACTCCGTCCCGGCACCAGTATCCAAGCTGATCCTGTGCTCCGCCTTTAATGACCATGTTGTCACCTGTACGTTAGATCTTAGTCTTTCTTCCTGCTTCCTTCCTTATCATTTCCGACACGATATTACGCGCATGTGGCAATGCAAGCACACCACATAAAAATTTGTTACCCCCCCACCCCCTTAGGAGACAGGTTCCAAATGCCGCTTGGCGATATTTCTACCCTTGATAATGGCCTCTGTTGGATAAGTGAGAGAGTCTGTGTCATATCCAGTCATAGCCACTTAGTGATTAGATCTCATAGAGCTATCAACTCAAAAATAAGGACAAATGTGTGCAGTTGTGAGTCACTGAAATAACATCACATACACTCTCAGATCGTGATGATTCATCTCGTTCCCTCCTGTGTGCTTCAGGTTCTTTCTATGGCAAGGTATGAGCAAGGAAATATGTTGCGCCCTTCCAAAGGAGCTCACGCTGCTTTCGCCTTAAGTGATTGAAGGAAATCACGGAAAAAATTCGTTTGGGTGGGAGGGGTGTCTGACGGCGATTTGAACTGCTATACAGGTGTCCTGTTTCAGACTGCTAAAGGTGACAGGAGAGAGCCGAATGGGATGATGTGATGATGACCTAGCTACGCTCGAGAGCGTCAAGAAAACATCATCGACAGTAACACGTTTACTAAGCATATTGACTTCCAAAGCGCCACGCCACAATCGATGGTTCCACCAGTACAGTGAAGCGTTGTGTGGTGACAGTCTGTAAGTAGGCTGTTTAGGTTTTTATGTTGGTAGCGCCACGTAGCGCTCTGTATGAAAATCACTGACTGTGCTTTGTGCAGTCTGTGGCTGATTTGCATTGTTGGATTAGTTGCTATTGTAGTATTGGGCAGTTGGATGTGAACAGCGTGTAGCGTTGTTCAGTTGGAGGTAAGCCGCCAGCAGTGGTGGATGTGGGGAGAGAGATGGCAGAATTTTTAGAGCGGACGATCTGGACGTGTGTCCGCCAGAAAAAGGAAATTTGTAAGACTGGTTGTCATGAACTGATAAAATGACTTTTGAACACTATTAAGGTAAATACTGAAACGTCCCCTTGAAAAATTATACATACTGTGCTTAAACTGACACACAATATTTTTAGCGCAACGCAATCTGACTTTCAAAAATCCCTACAAAAGAATTGCCCTGACTAACATTAACCTATACGTTTCACAAATCACTTACCTCACAAAAATCTTCGTTACTCAAACTACTGCAATACAGCGAGCGCCAATACTGCCAGCTAAATAAAAGATTCAAACTACTGAAGGCACTAACTACTGATAGGCACAGTTAGCCAATGAAAGATTTTGATAGAGAACAAACAATGCATTTACCTCAATAGTGTTCAAAAGTGATAATATATATATCAGTCCGTGATATCCAATATTACAAATTCACTCTTTCTGATGGACACACGTCCAGATCGCTCTCAAAATTCCGCCATCTTTCTCCCCACATCCACCACTGCTGGAGGCTCACCTCCAACTACGCAACGCTACGCGCTGTTCATATCCAGCTGCCCAACATTACAATGGCAGACAACAATGCAAACTAGCCACAGACTGCACACAGCGCAGCCAGTGATTTTCATACAGAGCGCTACATGGCGTTACCAACATAAAAACCTAAACAGCCTACTTACAATACATTGTTTGTTCTCTAACAAAATCTTTCATTTGCTAACTATGCCTATCAGTAGTTAGTGCCTTCCATAGTTAGAATCTTTTATTTAGCTGACAATATTGGCGCTCGCTGTATTGCAGTAGTTCGAGTAACGAAGATTTTAATGAGGTAAGTGATTCATGAAAGGTATAGGTTATAGTTAGCAAGGGCCATTCTTTTGTAGGGATTATTGAAAGTCAGAATGCGTTACGCTAAAAATATTACGTGTCAGTTTATTGATGATCAGAATAAGTAAAGAGTGAAATGTCTGAGCACGTTCAGTTTTGCTCAGCTGTTTGAAAATCAAATAACGTAGGAGGTTTACCTGGACAGTAATTTATAAATCTTTCCATGGGGACGTTTCATATGGCGACCCTGCCAGGATTCGAACCTGGAATAAATGTCTGAGTATGTTCAAAATGGTTCAAATGGCTCTGAACACTATGGGACTTAACTTCTAAGGTCATCAGTCCCCTAGAACTTAGAACTATGTAAACCTAACTAACCTAAGGACATCACACACATCCATGCCCGAGGCAGGATTCGTACCTGCGACTGTAACAGTCGTGCTGAGCATGTTCAGTTTTGCTCAGCTGTGTGAAAATCAAATAATGTAAGAGGTTTACCAGCACAGTAATTTATAAATCTTTCTGAGGGGACATTTCAAGTTCTGTTATGGGTTGGTCGTCGACCTGTGGGTTCTGGGGGCCTCCTACTCTACGTATTTTCGTTGATGACTAAAATTTGCACTCAGGAGTCACGCCCCCTGGCCGACCTGAAGTACTCGCTGACTCTAAGACGTCGGCTCTCAGCCCCTGTTAAAGAGAGGTGCCAGCAGCATCTGTGCCAGCCTCAGGATCAGGATGAGCAGCAGCAGCAGCAGCAGTGCCCTCCCTCTGGGAGGTGGCTGATGGACAGCGTGCTAGTCACTCAGGTCGAGCCTCCATTAGACCTGCAGGGTGATGGTGGCCTCCGCATCCAAACAGCGATGCCTGGCAGCATTTTCCTTCCTGCCAGATTTGTGACTCCATAGGTGATCGAAGACAGCTAGGCATGCTGAGGGTCGATCTCAACCGCCTCCTCTCTCACTGGATAGCTGCAACTGACCCAAGGGCTGAGGCTACACCCTGGGCAGTGAGCAGTCAATACTCAGCAATTAACCATTAATTAAGATCAGTGGGGTATTTATATTGGCGGTCCCCTGTGCTCTGCAGCATTGGAGGAGGCAATGGCATCATGTTTCCTGGTTTTCCCCTCGGTGTTAGCTTTTCTAGTGTCTTCCGACTTTAGAGCCTCTTTTCTGTTGGTTCGGCACCTGAATACTTATTATTGCATTGTACCTCCTTGCGACACTCTGCCTTGTCACTAGTATGATGGCATCTGTCGGCTTCCATGATGTCATTTTGCTTCGTTTGCAAACTTGGGTGCTCGTTGTGGTACTCGGTTGTTCCCCTGTGCTGCAATAACTTCTGCATCTGCCGTAACCCGTTCATCATTTGCCTGTAGCCGGAAGTCTACTGGTCACTGACACAGGTGGTTCGTCTTCCGGAAGCTGCCAAGGCAGAACATGGACAAATTTTTGGTGTCCACTAGGGATACTATCATAGGATGTAACTGCTTAATTACGGAACACAACCGCAGAACTTTGCTCGGTGGAACTGAAAAGAAACATCACAACAACTAAATGTTTATAGATTGACGTGTCAACAAGAATCCACGAATCGGACCTGAAGGTCTCGGGAAGCGGCTCGTTTAGAGCTGCCGGCAACCGGGCCTACACTTGTGGCTGGCGGCACGCCGCGTGGGCGGCGGGGGCGGCGGACGCGGCTGTCAGCGGAAGGCATTTTAACGGCTGCCTCTCGTGCCGGCCGCGCCCGCTTGCTAATATGGGTTAGCGCCGCCATTAAGATGGCTAACTGGCGATTTATTCGTCGCCGATCTCCGGCCGCGATAAACGGTTTTTCGCTCGCAATCTTTGCCTGACGGAGAGGCATCTGACATCCAGGACGCTGATCGACCGTCGCCGTTTCTCCTGCACAGTTATACCTGCCGCCCTTCCATTACTGCCGTCATGAAAGGACTTCTGCCTTTGTTATCTGCGTTAACGCCCTACCATTACTGGCTTCCATTCTTAGTAGTCTGATTTCGTGTGCAACAATTAATCCAAGTCATATTTATGTCCGTGATTTTCAGCTTCATAGCAGTAGATGCAACATCAACTTCGTCTACATTTGTATTTGATCTCCGCAAATAACAGAAAGTGCTGCACTTGACAATGAAGGCGAGACTGAAGAAACATCAAGATACTTTGACGGTACTCGTCGATCTAAAAAGAGGAGATAAGTTCTCGCTCTCTTTTTAGTTTGATGTGTTCCAATATCTGTATTCCTCTACAGGTTTTGCCCTCTACAGGCTCCTATACTAACAAGGAAGTTATTCCCTAATGGCTTAACAGGTGTCCTATCATTTTCTCCCTTCTCTTTGTCGGGCTTTTCCTCAGATTCCTTTCCTCTCCGACTCTGCGCAGAACCTCCTCAGCCCTTACCTTATCAGTCCACCTAATTTTCAACATTCGTTCTAGCACCTCATGTCAAATGGTTCGATTTCCTTCTGTTCCACTTTTCCCACAGTCCATGTTTCACTACCACACACTGCCGTGCTCCAAACGAACATTCTCAGAAATTTCTTCCTCAAATTAAGGCCTATGTTTGATAGTAGTAGATATCTCTTCTCCAGGAGCACCGTTTTTGCCAGTACTAGTCTGCTTTTGATGTCCTCCTTGCTCCGTCCGTTATTGGTTATTTTGCTGCCTAGGTAATAGATTTCCTTAATCTCATCAACTTTGTGACCATCAATCCTGATGTTTAGTTTCTGAAGGTGGCACGGTTAAAATACAGGGAGCGTAAGGCTATTTACAATTTTTACAGAAACCAGATGGCAGTTATAAGAGTCGAGGGGGATGAAAGGGAAGCAGTGGTTGGGAAGGGAGTGAGACAGGGTTGTAGCCTATCCCCGATGCTATTCAATGTGTATATTGAGCAAGCAGTAAAGGAAAGAAAAGAAAAGTTCGGAGTGGGTATTAAAATCCATGGAGAAGAAATACAAACTTTGAGGTTCGCCGATGACATTGTAATTCTGTCAGAGACAGCAAAGAACTTGGAAGAGCAGTTGAACGGAATGGACAGTGTCTTGAAAGGAGGATATAAGATGAACATCAACAAAAGCAAAACGAGGATAATGGAATGTAGTCGAATTAAGTCTGGTGATGCTGAGGGAATTAGATTAGGAAATGAGACGCTTAAAGCAGTAAATGAGTTTTGCTATTTGGGGAGCAAAATAACTCATGATGGTCGAAGTGAAGAGGATATAAAATGTAGACTGGCAATGGCAAGAAAAGCGTTTCTGAAGAAGAAAACTTTGTTAACATCGAGTATAGATTTAAATGTCAGGAAGTCGTTTCTGAAAGTATTTGTGTGGAGTGTAGCCATGTATGGAAGAGAAACATGGACGATAAATAGCTTAGACAAGAAGAAAATAGAAGCTTTCGAAATGTGGTGCTACAGAAGAATGCTGAAGATTAGATGGGTAAAATGGTTCAAATGGCTCTGAGCACTATGGGACTTAACTTCGGAGGTCATCAGTCCCCTAGAACTTTTAACTACTTAAACCTAACTAACCTAAGGACATCACACACACCCATGCCCGAGGCAGGATTCGAACCTGTGACTGTAGCGATTAGATGGGTAGATCACATAACTAATGACGAGGTATCGAATAGAATTGGAGAGAAGAGAAATTTGTGGCACAACTTGACTAAAAGAAGGGATCGGTTGGTAGGGCATATTCTGAGGCATCAAGGGATCACCAATTTAGTATTGGAGGGCAGCGTGGAGAGTAAAAAAGTAGAGGGAGACCAAGAAATGAATACACTAAACAGATTCAGAAGGATGTAGGTTGCAGTAAGTACTGGGAGATGAAGAAGCTTGCACAGGGTAGAGTAGCATGGAGAGCTGCATCAAACCAATCTCTGGACTGAAGACCACAACAAGAACAGTTTCTCGTTGTTCTCATTTCTGGTACTTCTCATTACGTTCGTCTTTCTTCGGCTTACTCTCAGTCCACATTCTGTACTCACTAGGCTGTTCTTTTCATTCAGCAGATCACGTAATTCTTCTTCACTTTTGTTGTTCTGGCGTAAAATCAAGCACCGGCACGTCGACATGGAACGTAACCACAGAGATGGTTGTGAGACAACGTCAGCCAACACAACGCTGACTCTTGCGACACCACGACAGGAGCGGCATCTACACGAAGAGAATATAAGCGCCTCTGTCGCACTAGAAGACGAGCAGTGATATACATTCTATAGCAGTGACTTATGAACTTGTGTGATTGCTTGCATGGAAATCGATTATTTGCATCAATTCAATTTCCTGTAATAAGCTCCATTAGTAAGATTTTCTTTAATGTTGTCTAGCTATCCGAGAAAACAGCTTCCAGGCTCCCTATGTTAAACGAGTGGGCAGCATCCCAAAACTTTCACTTATAATAGTAATCTCATCAGCGAATCGTATCGTTGATTTCCTTTCACTTTTTATTTTAATTCCAATTTTGACCATTTCTTTTATTTTCATCATTGCTCCTTCGATATACAGATTGAGCAGTAGGAGAGAAGGACTACATCCCTGTCTTACGTCCTTTTTAATCCGAGCACTTCGTTATTGATCATCCACTCTTATTATTCCCTCTTGCACGTATTGTATATTACGCTTCTCTTCATGAAGCTTACCCCTAGTTTTCACAGAATTTCGAACCTCTTGCACCAGTTTACAATGTCGAACGTTCTTTCCAGGTCGACAAATCCTATGAACGTGTCTCAATTTTTCTTTAGCACTGCTTCCATTATCAACCACAGCGTCAGATTTGCCTTTCTGGTGTCCTTGCGTTTCTCTGATTAAAAAGGTTGAAAGTCAGAGAGACAGTTTCCTCCCCAATGACCAACAAGAGCCTCGAAGACGTAATGAAGGAAATAAAAGGAAGCTTCAGATGCAGGATTAAAATTAAAGGATATCTTGAAGAGTAACAAAGATAATATTTTCTGATTGTAGTGCTATTAGCGAAAACGAGGAAGAACTGCAGGAAACACCGAATTGAATGAACCGTCTAATGACCACAGAACAGAACTGAGAGTAAACCGTATTAAGATTAGCAGAAAGGAGATTAGTTATAAACTTATCGTTAAAGTCTTGAACTACGAATTAGACAAAGGGAAGGAATTCTGTTACACTGGAAGCTAAATAACGCATGAAATATGAAACAAAAAGGATGTAAGATACAGGCTAGCACATGCAAGAAGGCATCACTCGCAAAAAAAAGTACTTAATTATGAATCATAGGCCTTTATTTGATGAAGATATTTTGATCACATAATAGTCTGGAAGTGATTCAAAGAGGGTGGGGAGATAGGAGAACAAAAGAATCGAGTGTTTGATATGTGGTGTTACAGAAGAATGTTGAAAATTAGTCCCGTTAATAAAACTAGAAATGATGATATTCTCCACTAAATCAGCATGGAAAGAGCTATTGACAAGAAGCAGGGACAGGACGATATAACATGTGTTAAGAATCCGGGAATGACTTCCATGATACTGTAGGAAGCTGCAGTGGTCAGAAAATGTAGGGGAAGACGGCTGTCGCAATATATTTAACACATAATTTACAACGTTGGATGAAAATCCACCTTAAGACGATGAAGTTGGCACAGGATAGGGAGTTGTGGCCGGCTGCATCAAACCAGTCAGAAAACAGATGGCCCGAAATATGCCTTTTGAAAACTTTCCTGTGCCATTTTTGGGTGATGCACTGCTACAAAACAAACACAGCATCACAGTGTAACGCTGAACTACTTTGACCTCATTATAGTGGTCATAAAGGCCGGTATACTTTTTACCAAGTTCACAGTTTTTAACGTATATTTCTCACTTACGCATTTATAGTATTTCCCGTACTCAATGTGTTACTTTTATACAATTCTGTGGTCCAGAGGAGCCTTTTCGGATGCGTTTGCCCCGATCCTATGCAAAATTTGGTGGATTCGTTTATAGAAATAAGTCACCTATTTCTTTCAACAATAGAAAGAGGTAAAAGCAGCGCCAGATTTATTTGCTGCTCTGATAGTTTCCCTTTTCATCTTGCAACTGAATTTACAAGCCATCCAATACGGCGACAGAACTGAGAAGGAAAAGAGTATATGACGACTAGCACAACCCGTGAAAGGACAAGGATCAGGAGGGAAGTGGATCGTGTTATTTCTTGAGAGACATCTTGAGTTCGCATTGGACGTGGCCAAACAAGAACTATGTGTCGCCAGTGATTCCCATTATATCCATCTCGTTTCAATCTTTCGTTTTCCATCTGTTTTCGTAAGTTTCGCCTAAGTTCTTAGTTTTACTTTTTACTTCTTCGGAAACTTGTGCCATTAATGCAAAATGTAACATCTGGAAATCATTACCAATAGATCAGTCTGTCAACACCATCAGAAATTTTGTTTTCACATTTGTTGGCTTCGCCGCCTCACGACCTAATTGTTACGTTCCACCCTAAGCCAAACCTTGGGCTAAGCTACAGAACACTCTGTACATTCCAGAATGAGATTTTCACTCTGCAGCGGAGTATGCGCTGATATGAAACTTCCTAGCAGATCTGCCAGGAAGTTTCAGTGTGTACGTTATTTGACTGTTTCATATATACACCCACGTTAATCAGCTCGAACAGCTTCACTTCTAAACAGAAAAAAAGAGAAGAATCAAACCACGCCAATCTAGGCCAAAGCAGAACGTTGTCGATTACAATGCCATCATCATTACATTAGATTCGCAGCCAGAGTCGTAATCATGTCTAACATTTGGAAGTAATAGTGCGTAGAGGGTACACTGGAAAAAGAAAAAAGTAATAAGAAGTAGCAGAAATGAGAATAGAGAGAAACTTAACATCAAAGTTGGCGATCACAAAGGAGACGAAGCTAAGGAATTCTGCTGCCTCGGAAGAAGCAAAACAATATGTAATTACTTAAAACATTCCTCGTCGAGAAAAACAGTGGCTGATTAAAATTAAAAGCGGATCTTGACCACAGTAAAATATTTATATAAGACGTTACCTATTCGGTAAGAATGTGACCATCTTCAGACCATTTATACCATGACAGTAGGCGTCGGAGATGAACGGCGTGCGTATTGTGACTCCACGAAAATCAATTCCTCTTTGATTCGAAACAGGTAATAGAAAACAGAAATGGAAGAATAAAACAAAATAGGAATGGCTGCAATAATTTTCGGAAACCTTTATTCATCACGGTCGCAATGTTGCACATCCATAACGGATAAAAGTGTTACGTCCAACACGTAATTTAGGTCGAAGGCTGAAAGTGCTACTCTCAGATGAAGAGGTTACCGCTGGAGAGAAATTCGTGGCGAGCCGCATCAAACCTATCAGAATAGTGACGACTCAAAAACAAAAGCTGTATAATTTTCCAGTCTTTTTTCCCCCGCAGTTTTACTCTGTTCAGCTCCCTCTAATTCCGCGAAACTGATTTCCGGATCTCGTAACACATGTACTGTCATCGTGTCCCTTTTTCTTGTCAGTGTTTTCCATATGTCCCATTCTTCACCGTTTCTCTAGAGAATCTCCTCATTTCTTTTGTTGTCAACGGATATAATGCTCAACGTTCTTCTATAGCGCCATATCTCAAACGCTTCGATTGTCGTTTACCCACAGTTCATCATTCACTATCATACAGCTCTGTCCTCCAAACACATGTTATTACAAACGTGTTCCTCAGAGCCGGCCGGAGTGGCTGTGCGGTTCTGGGAGCTACAGTCTGGAGCCGAGCGACCGCTACGGTCGCAGGTTCGAATGCTGCCTCGGGCATGGATGTGTGTGATGTCCTTAGGTTAGTTAGGTTTAATTAGTTTTAAGTTCTAGGCGACTGATGACCTCAGAAGTTAAGTCGCCTAGTGCTCAGAGCTATTTGAACCATTTTTTTGTTCCTCAGATTAAGTAGGTGTTTGATATTAGTAGACTTCTCTTGGTCAGGAATTTCCTCTTTGACTGTGCTAATCTGCTTTTCATGTTTCCTTTGTTTTATCCTTCATGTTTTATTTTGCTTCCAAGATATCAGAATTCATTAATTCTGGCTACTACGTGGTCCCATCTCTCGGTGTTAAATTTATCGCAAATCTCATCTTTGTTACTCCTCATTACTATTATTTTTAATGTTTTTCCTCCCTATCTACATCCATTCAACATGTTCTGTAATTCATCTTCACTTTCACAGGGGATCGCAATGTCATCAGAAAATCTTACGACCGATATACTTTCACACTGAATTTTAATCCAACTTTTGACCCTTCCTTTTATTTTGATATTACTTCTTTGATTCTACAATGACCAGTGGGAGAGAAGGCTTTCAAGAAAAAATATTTGCGGTTGTCTACGGAACCGTTATTGTACCCAGACGTTCATTCCTTTGTTCGAAGCAAATCGACCGCCAAGAAAGTCTTCTTAAGCGGCTACAAAAAATATGGAAATTGCATGGGAAGAAACTGGGACTGTATGGAGGATGTGTAAGGACTTCCCAGCGAAACTGCTGCACCGTAGTTGAAACAGGCACGCCAGCTTCGGGAAGGAGGTGACGACATTTTTCTACGACTGCAAGAGCTCGCTGCCCTTAGACTTTCTGGAACACTGCGCCACAATTACCGCACAACGGTACGTGGACACTTTGCAAAAACTGAAGCGTGGCGTCAAGTCCAAACGCCCAAAAATGTTGACAAGCGGCATCATTATGTTCCAGGATAATGCCCGCCCACATCCGACTTGCTTCAGACGAAGAGGTGCGCCGTTGGGTACAATAATGCTTCCGTATGCAACAGCTAACATTTTTCCTATGAAGGCCTTGATCGTCTCATCTCATGGCGGGATGCATGTACGAGGTGCATTCAAGTTCTAAGGCCGCCGACTTCTTTTCTAATTAACTACTCACCCGAAATCGATGAAACTGGCGTTACTTCTCGACGTAATCGCCCTGCAGACGTACACATTTTTCACAACGCTGACGCCATGATTCCATGGCAGCGACGAAGGCTTCTTTAGGAGTCTGTTTTGACCACTGGAAAATCGCTGAGGCAATAGCAGCACGGCTGGTGAATGTGCGGCCACGGAGAGTGTCTTTCATTGTTGGAAAAAGCCAAAAGTTACTAGGAGCCAGGTCAGGTGAGTAGGGAGCATGAGGAATCACTTCAAAGATGTTATCACGAAGAAACTGTTTCGTAACGTTAGCGCGATGTGCGGGTGCGTTGCCTTGGTGAAACAGCACACGCGCAACCCTTCCCGGACGTTTTTGTTGCAGTGCAGGAAGGAATTTATTCTTCAAAACATTTTCGTAGGATGCACCTGTTACCGTAGTGCCCTTTGGAACGCAATGGGTAAGGATTACGCCCTCGCTGTCCCAGAACATGGACACCATCATTTTTTCAGCACTGGCGGTTACCCGAAATTTTTTTGGTCGCGGTGAATCTGTGTGCTTCCATTGAGCTGACTGGCGCTTTGTTTCTGGATTGAAAAATGGCATCCACGTCTCATCCATTGTCACAACCGACGAAAAGAAAGTGCCATTCATGCTGTCGTTGAGCGTCAACACTGCTTGGCAACATGCCACACGGGCAGCCGTGTGGTCGTCCGTCAGCATTCGTGGCACCCACCTGGATGACACTCTTCGCATTTTCAGGTCGTCATGCAGGATTGTGTGCACAGAACCCACAGAAATGCCAACTCTGGAGGCGATCTGTTCAACAGTCATTCGGCGATCCCCCAAAACAAATCTCTCCACTTTCTCGATCATGTCGTCAGACCGGCTTGTGCGAGCCCGAGGTTGTTTCGGTTTGTTGTCACACGATGTTCTGCCTTCATTAAACTGTCGCACCCACGAACGCACTTTCGAGATATCCATAACTCCATCACCACATGTCTCCTCCAACTATCGATGAATTTCAATTGGTTTCACGCCACGCAAATTCAGCAAACGAATGATTGCACGCTGTTCAAGTAAGGGAAACGTCGCCATTTTATTTAAAACAGTTCTCATTCTCGCCGCTGGCGGTAAAATTCCATTTGACGTACGGTGCTGCCATCTCTGGGACGTATTGACAATGAACACGGCCTCATTTTAAAACAATGCGCATGTTTCTATCTCTTTCCAGTCCGGAGAAAAAAAATCGGAGGCCTTAGAACTTGAATGCACCTCGTATTAACAGTTATCACGATTCCTTTCGAAACAATGAACAATTTACTTACTTTTTCCATCTGTCTCGTTTTCATTTGAGTGTCCGTTACATATTATCGCTTTTCTCTACAGTTTACTCTCATTTTCTCTTTCCAGAATTTCGATTATATAGTACAATTTTACATCATCGAACGCGTTTCCAAGTCGACAGATCATGTGAATGTGTCTTGATTATTCTTAAGCCTTGCTTCCATTATCAATTGCGACGTCGGACCTGCCTCTAAGTTGCCCTAGCCTATCTGAAAGCCAAGCTGATCGTCACCCAATAGATCTTCAACTTTCTTTACCATTCTTTTGGCTATTATTTTCAGCACCATGATCCGCTAAGCTGATTTTGCGGTAGTTTTCGTAGTTATTTGTCCTCGTAGAAATATTAAATAGAAAGTAGCGACAGCAAAATTTTAAGGTATCTTGCTCATTTTATGTGCACATTTTAGGTCTATTTTTTTCTTTTTTTTTTCTTTGTAAAATCTATTGACTGGCGGGAACTTACGTAACTATTCTTCTTATTTCAATGATAGCATTTTATTTGTATCAATGCCATTGAAACTGTTTCTGTTTAACATCAATACTTCAAAGTTTCTGAGTGATTTCCTACATTCAGCGAGTATTGGTACTTTTCTCATAACAGTGGAAGCTTGTAGACAGATATAGATGAAAACCGAGTGGAACATTACTCGTTGACGATCAGCTTTCTGTAAGGTGGAGACTGTCAGAGAAGAGGTAGAAGTAGCACATTTTTCCCAGAAATTTGCAACACTTTGGTAACTTGGAACAACACTTGCAAGCGATATATAACGAAGATGCGACTGTCACGAAGCCAGATATCAATTTTGTTTACAGCGATGACAACTACAACAAAAGATGAACGATATGGATTTTGTGTACAGCCTGTCAGGCAATCTCCCATTCAAATGATCGATCTTTGTAATTATTTGTTTTTTCATTAAAGCGTAGGACTGGTTGAATGGATAAGTGAAGGTAAGTGGATCAGCTTTTACCGTCAAAAGTAATAAAGCATTCAGAGGAGAAGCAAGACTGTAAATTTGGTCGCTGCTCGATTCAGTCGCAGCAATACGTCACGACTTTCTACGATGCGGTTGGGCAGGAAAGTAATAGTACAGTTTTAATTGCTGCGACTGCAACAGGCGGTAATCATTCTTACAGTCTTCCTTCTCTTCCGAATGTGCTATTATTTTTGATAGTTAGAACCTCAGTCACTTACCTTCACCCGTCCACGTACCAAGCCCCATGATTTAATTTAAAGAAATAAATCACTCAAAACGTTGATCATTTGAAATGAAGACTGCTTGGCACGGCAGCCACGTGGTCTTCAGTGTGTGAATAGGTGTATAGAGTATAGAAGCTTATTACAAACGTAAGTGGGCTCGTTTTTCGAAGTTTATTATAGCGCTCTATTTTGTAGAAGTAATTAAAAAAATACTTCCAATATTGTAAAAGCCCCCCCCCCCCCATGAACCATGGACCTTGCCGTTGGTGGGGAGGCTTGCGTGCGTCAGCGATACAGATAGCCTTACCGTAGGTGCAACCACAACGACGGATGGGTAGCTGTTGAGAGGCCAGACAAACGCGTGGTTCCTGAAGAGGGGCAGCAGCCCTTTCAGTAGTTGCTGGGGCAACAGTCTGGATGATTGACTGGTCTGGCCTTGTAACACTAACCAAAACGGCCTTGCTGTGCTGGTACCGCGAACGGTTGAAAGCAAGGGGAAACTACAGCCGTAATTTTTCCCGAGGGCATGCAGCTTTATTGTATGGTTAATGATGATGGCGTCTTCTTGGGTAAAATATTCCAAAGGTAAAATAGTCCCCCATTCGGATCTCGGGCGTGGACTACTGAAGAAGACGTCGTTATCAGGAGAAAGAAAACTGGCGTTTTACGGATCGGAGCGTGGAATGTCAGATCCCTTAATCGGGCAGTTTAGATTAGTGGGAATTAGTGAAGTTCGGTGGCAGGAGGAACAAGACTTTTGGTCAGGCGAATACAGGGTTATAAATACAAAGTCCAATAGGGGTAATGCAGGAGTAGGTTTAATAATGAATAAAAATAGAGGAATGCGGGTAAGCTACTACAAACAGCATAGTGAAAACATTATTGTGGCCAAGATAGACACGAAGCCCACGCCTACTACAGTAGTACAAGTTTATATGCCAACTAGCTCTGCAGATGACGAAGAAATTGAAGAAATGTATGATGAAATACAAGAAATTAGTCAGATAATGAAGGGAGACGAAAATTTAATAGACATGGATGACTGGAATTCGGTAGTAGGAAAAGGGAGAGAAGGAAACGTAGTAGGTGAATATGGATTGGGGCTAAGAAATGAAAGAGGAAGCCGCCTGGTAGAATTTTGCACAGAGCACAGCTTAATCATAGCTAACACTTGGTTCAAGAATCATAAAAGAAGGTTGTATACATGCAAGAAGCCTGGAGATACTGACAGATTTCGGACGGATTATATAATGGTAAGACAGAGATTTAGGAACCAGGTTTTAAATTGTAAGACATTTCCAGGGGCAGATGTGGACTCTGACCACAATCTATTGGTTATGAACTGGAGATTAAAACTGAAGAAACTTCAAAAAGGTGGGAATTTAAGACGATGGGACCTGGATGAACTGAAAGAACCAGAGGTTGTACAGAGTTTCATGGAGAGCGTAAGGGAACAAATGGCAGGAATGGGGGAAAGAAATATAGTAGAAGAAGAATGGGTAGCTTTGAGGGATGAAGTAGTGAAGGCAGCTGAGGATCAAGTAGGTAAAAAGACGAGGGCTAGTAGAAATCCTTGGGTAACAGAAGAAATATTGAATTTAATTGATGAAAGGAGAAAATATAAAAATGCAGTAAATGAAGCAGGCAAAAAGAAATACAAACGTCTCAAAAATGAGATCGACAGGAAGTGCAAAATGGCTAAGCAGGGATGGCTAGACGACACATTTAAGGGTGTAGAGGCTTATCTCACTAGGGGTAAGATAGATACTGCCTACAGGAAAATTAAAGAGACCTTTGGAGAAAAGAGAACCACTTGTATGAATATCAAGAGTTCAGATGGAAACCCAGTTCTAAGCAAAGAAGGGAAAGCAGAAAGGTGGAAGGAGTATATAGAGGGTCTATACAAGGGCGATGTACTTGAGGACAATATTATGGAAATGGAAGAGGATGTAGATGAAGATGAAATGGGAGTTATGATACTGCGTGAAGAGTTTGACAGAGCACTGAAAGACCTAAGTGAAAACAAGGCCCCGGGAGTAGACAACATTCCATTAGAACTACTGACGGCCTTGGGAGAGCCAGTTCTGACAAAACTCTACCATCTGGTGAGCAAGATGTATGAGACAGGCGAAATACCCTCAGGCTTCAAGCAGAATATAATAATCCCAATCCCAAAAGGAAGCAGGTATTGACAGATGTGAAAATTACCGAACTATCAGTTTAATAAGTCACGGCTGCTAAATACTAACGCGAATTCTTTACAGACGAATGGAAAAACTAGTAGAATCCGACCTCGGGGAAGATGAGTTTGGATTCCGTAGAAATATTGGAACACGTGAGGCAATACTGACCCTACGGTTTATCTTAGAAGCTAGATTAAGGAAAGGCAAACCTACGTGTCTAGCATTTGTAGACTTAGAGAAAGCTTTTGACAATGTTGACTGGAATACTCTCTTTCATATTCTGAAGGTGGCAGGGGTAAAATACAGGGAGCGAAAGGCTATTCACAATTTGTATAGAAACCATATGGCAGTTATAAGAGTTGAGGGAATGAAAGGGAAGCTTTCGAAATGTGGTGCTACAGAAGAATGCTGAAGATTACATGGGTAGATCACATAACTGATGAGGAGGTGTTGAATAGGATTGGGAAGAAGAGAAGTTTGTGGCACAACTTGACTAGAAGAAGGGATCGGTTGGTAGGACATGTTCTGAGGCATCAAGGGATCACCAGTTTAGTATTGGAGGGCAGCGTGGCAGGTAAGAATCGTAGAGGGAGACCAAGAGATGAGTACACCAAGCAGATTCAGAAGGATGTAGGTTGCAGTAGGTACTGGGAGATGAAGAAGCTTGCGCAGGATAGAGTAGCATGGAGGGCTGCATCAAACCAGCCTCAGGACTGAAGACCACAACAACAACAACAACATTGTAAAAGCCGCGCCTATTTTTAAATATATCAAATCGACACAATTATTACTCTGTTCTGATATTAACGTAGTAAGGTGGTCATGTTATTTTAATTTTTGGTATGTCATCGATGTCGAGAGAGAGAGAGAGAGAGAGACCAAGTTATGTTACTGTTAAACAGTCTTCGGTCTTGTTATCCTTGCCTCTGTGCAATCTGTTACATTCTTAGATGTAGTGTGGTAGGTGAAGGACGTGTTCTGTAGTGTTGTGATGATTTGTGATGAAGAAAGATTTATTGTAAAGGACAGCAAGGATGAATATGATGTATATGCCGGAAGGCGAAAAGGATATAAATTTTGAATAATGTTATTATTTTTGAAGAGAAGAAGTCTGAGGTAAGACTGCACCACTGTGTAGCTAGGAATGATTATTGTCAGCTAGTTAACTCGCTCAGAGCTGAGAGAAAGACGATTAAGCCGTTTGACTTTTATAGAAATTCGCTTTTAACCCTGAATTCCCTTTAAATCATTGTTCACCTAGTTTAGCATAGTATTGCTCAGACCAGTGTTACGTGTGAAGAGGAAGTGAACTTTTAGTCTGTGTTTCTGAATACAAATTTCATTCTAAAATCGTTGTGTTGGAATGTCATTTCATAGGAATAGTTACTCTCCATATCTCAGTGTTTATAATTACGCATCACTAGATGCAACAGTCTGAATATGTATTTAGAAACAGTAATTTAGCTCAGCCGCAGCCTGCTTGCTATCTGCTGTTATGCTTTCAAGCAATCTGCGACAACGTTGTCAAGACGCGAGGCAAGTAGAAATTTTGATTAGTGCCATATAATTGTTTTACTTGAGTTAATATAAAGACTAGTTGCATTCAGATCAGTTACAGTTCAGTTCAAATTAGGTTCTGTTAAGTCAAAGTTGGCATACGAGTTTAAGTTGGGTAACAGTTCGTGAGTACGTACTTGTGGTAATACGTAGACTTCTATAGAGTGGGAAGTAAAGTTGAGCTAAATTACACACAGAAACAAATACAGTGGGGAAGTTACAACTTTACACGAGATATTAGTTTCATGTCGTATTCGAACAGCCGCTCGCTTTGCTACACATTACGCCAACTCTCATATTCGATATCTGGCCCCCTGACAGTCGCACTTTCGATATATATCGTTTGCAAGCGCTCTTCCAAATTAGTTGCAAAAAGCAAATATAGTGAGTAGGTTACAACTTCATACGGGATATTAGTTTCATGTCGTATTCGAAAAGCCGCTCGCTTTGCTGCACATTACGTCAGTTCTCATAGTCGATATCTGGCTTCATGACAGTCGCACCTTCGATGTATATCGCTTGCAAGCGCTCTTCCAAATTACTAAGGCTTCGTATGCAACTAACAATACTCAGTTGTGTACAATAGCATAATGTTGTCCAGAAAGAACGGATTCCTCAAGAAGAAGACTGTGGTAAATACAGATGTGCAAATTTGAATGCAGTGAGCAACATTCGAATCGTCACGCCTCCCTAGGGCACACACACACACACACACACACACACACACACACACACACTCGTTGGTGCTGGACGGCCACTGCGCAGCCGGGCAGCGGCTTAATGAGTTCTGAAGCTTAGCCTGGCCTAATGAGGAAACTAAGCCACCCCTTTGAGTTAGAGGAAATGCGCCCCACCGCCCCCGCGTGGGGAAAGCCCCCCGGATGTGACGTGTTTCTTAAAGACTCACATTTACAACAGGGGGCGGGGGAAAAAAATAAAAAAAATGAGAATGGGAGGAAGGGAAGTGAGCGCCACGGGGTAAAATTAAAATTGTTCCTATTATTATTCTTACGCGCACTTTTTTGCGTTTCCACGGCAACAGACAGACAGAAAAAAGGAGATCTGCCTCCACTTTCATATCGAGCTTAAACACGAAAAAGGACGCGGGCAAGCTTCTCCACTTGGCCGGAGCGCGGAAGGAGAGAGGGGGCGGAGCGGGGGTGTATGTCGTCCAAGGGACTAAAATATTAACAAAAATTCAGTTACTTAAATTGTCTTATTTTGTTTGAAATTAAAAAAGGGAACATGAAACACAGTAGCGGCGCGAGGGGGCGGGCCGTGTCCTGATTGCCAGCCCTCCCCAAACCACCCACCACCCCCGCCATAATGCGACGTCGCGTAGAGCCAAGCCAAGGCGACTGCGCACAGATCCGACGTTGTAATATCAGCTCAGGAACCGCGCCGCTCGCAACAGCTTCCGGAATACCAAGTGCGTGTAATTTAGTTCTTTGAACTCGCAAGGAAGGTAAAAGGGGAAGTAGTGTAATCTGCAGGACGGATTAATAAAGAAGACGTGGACTGCTTGTAAACAAATGTGACGCAGACTGTGGCGCGGGGCAGCCCGTAATGTCTCCAGTGGCCGAAGCTGGCAGCGAACGTTTTCCCTAAACCGTGCTGTGATGTCCATTACGAATTATTTATATACCACCGATATTGAAATAAATATTAAACTAAGACGTAGTCCCCTATAAAGGACTCTGAAATGCCTGGGCTAGCAGGATAGAGCGGATTAGGTTGTGGAAAGGGGCCAAAATGAGTTGCTGTCAGTTGCATTCAACATACAAACTTTGTTTATCAACACACAATATTACAACAAGGATGTAAAACAATCAAAACTTTAATCGACCTCCTTTGATAAACTTCAAAATCCAAGACACAAGGCTTAAGCAAAATTGAAATACAAGGTTCTTCTGGAGGTTTCACCCAAGAATATTTTCTAAACCTTCAATATAATCGGCTGAAGGCATTAGTAATTTAATGTTAATGGATCTAGGCTGGAGTTCCAAACAAAAAGCATAAGGCCTTATCTTAAAACATTTCATGCAAACTGGGCTGAAGGCCCCATTCAAAAGCATAACAATTTTATTCCTTAACGGCAAGAGAAGAAGATTAGTTTAAGAGATATTAAAACTCAGCTGAAGGCTGCTCACCAACAAATAATTTAACGGCTTAAGCCCTAGAAGAAGAGTTTAAAGTTTAAAGAGCAAAAGGCCATATCTTAAAACATTTCATATAAAATAAAGAATAACAATCTCATGCCTTAAGGGCAAGACAAGGACATTAATTTAAGAGATATTAATACTTGGCTGAAGTCCACATATCAACAAAATAAGTTTAACGGCTTAAGGCCTAGAAAGAGTTTCAATCTAAAAGGCAGAAGGCCTTATAACCTCTCCAGTAAAATTCGGCTGAAGGCCCCATATAAAAATATAACAAATTCATGCCTTAAGGACAAGAACATTAATTTAAGAGATATTGATAATCGGCTGAAGGCCACACCTCAACCAAATAACTAAAATCCGAACAGGGAAATTACTACATAACGCACAAGGAACGGCGCACAGAAGTTTCCAAGGTTCAGCCTGGGATTTTAACACTACCGCCCATTTAGGTAGGGACCGATGACCGTCGCAGTCTGGTCCCTTGAATCCCCAAACCAACCAACCAACTCATTTAGGTGAGACAGGCAGCCTGTCCGACGACTTCTTAATCTGGAGGCAACTCCACCAACAAACAGCTGACCGACCAATCAACCAAATCAGTTCCACTCCAAGCAACCATCAAAACGACCACAAGATTTCAATACACGACACACAGAATATTGGCACCCACAACGACCTCAGCTGTCGAACTACAAGCTACCCTGGACAGCAACAACACGACGAGGAAAATACACTTCCTAAATTACGTCAACGACCTGGGCAGGTAACCGGAACGTCAACGGCCACAAGGCAGAAGATACGGCTGGTGAACTTCCATAACAGGTAATAAATTAATATAAATTTCACGGGAAGATGGCTGGAATCTTATCCGACTTAAATACATTCACGTTGTTGCTCGTGGGAATGTCCCAAACGTGACAACCAGGATGAAACAAAGGAATGTAAACAGTTGAGGCAAGACAGTAAGTTAAGTGAGGACTGAACTTTCATGTCCAAGATCGTTTGCAGGCTGGTGTTTATTTGATTTTTTTTATACTTTGGTTGCTAGATTGCCTTTGTTGTTAGTTTTATGTAGGGTTTACGATTTTTCTAATACTTTGTACACTGCTGGCCACCGTAAATGCAACACCCTGAAGGAAGCATCTGAATCAAGTGAAATTTACACCATGGGTTTGCAGCGATGAGATATGCAACTGATTAGAATTTCAGCGCAGACGCACATCACGCGCGCCTGTGGCGCCACCTCATAGCGCCATTTAAGGCTTGGCGATTTCGGTACGTTCGGCACGTGTGTTTACCTTGTCGTTGTTTCACAAGACGATCAGTTATGCCTCGTAGACAACAGCGAACATCGTTTGATCAAGTATCCGATTTCGACAGAGGAAGGTTAGTGGCTTACCGAGATTGTGGATTATCATACAGAGAAATCGCTAGTCGTGTTGGACGAAACCAAACAACTGTAATGCGGATATGTGACCGTTGGATGCAGGAGGGTACGACGGACCGACGTGGTCGATCGCATTCACCTCGGTGCACCACTGCACGTGCTGATAGGCAAATTGTGCGCATGGCAGTGACGGATCGCTCAGTGACATCCGGAACAGCAGAGTGGTCTGTCCGCAAGACGTCCATTGCTTCGTCTACCACTGACGCAGAACCACAGACGTCTCCGTCGCCAATGGTGTGATGACAGACGGATGTGGACGGCAGAATGGAATGACGTTGTCTTTACTGACGAGGCACGCTTCTGTCTGCAGCACCACGATGGTCGGATTCGAGTGTGGAGACACCGTGGAGAGAGGATGCTGGACAGCTGCATTATGCACCGCCACACTGGTCTTGCACTGGGTATTATGGTATGGGGCGGTATTGGATATTACTCTCGCACGCCTCTAGTACGCATTGCCGGTACTTTAAATAGCCGGCGCTACATATCCGAGGTGCTGGAGCCAGTTGTCCTTCCTTACCTTCAGGGCTCGGCCACAGCCATATTTCAACAGGATAATGCGCGACCACACGTGGCACGCATTGTCCAAAGGTTCTTCGTCAATAACCAGATTGAATTGCTTCCCTGGCCGGCTCGCTCTCCGGATCTTTCGCCGATAGAAAACATGTGGTCCATGGTTGCTCAACGAGTGACCCAGATTACATCCCCAGCTGCCACACCAGATGATCTTTGGCAACGTGTGGAAGCTTCTTGGGCTGCTGTACCCCAGGAACACATCCAACGTCTCTTTGACTCAATGCCGAGACGTGTGGCAGCGGTGATCTCCAGCCATGGCGGCTACTCTGGCTACTGATTCTGGCAGGAACCACATGTCACAGACGTCTGTAAACGTAATCATTTGATACTTGGTCAACATGTTATCTACAAAATAAATTTTGTTGTGCTACCTCTTGTCTTTCTTGGTGTTGCATTTACGGTGGCCAGCAGTGTATTTTCCTTTATTGGTTGATTTTGGTTCTTATTACTTCATACTTTGGGTTTTTATAATTTTGGCCTTTTTATTTAAGATGCCAATATATTTGGTTCATTTCTGACTTCCTAAGTCCACGCAAGCAACACCTCACACTCCAACCGCGCATGCACACCGCCAGCAGCTCCATCCTGACTCCACACGACAGGGGCTTGCTTACTGCTCCATGCCAACCGACCGACTGGACTGCCGGTCGGTCCGCGACTGCTGCTCTGTCGCATCTGCACTTCTGGTGCGTCTCCCACTCACTCACTACCCGCCATATGACGACCCGGAAATACAGGGCTATTACAAATGATTGAAGCGATTTCATAAATTCACTGTAGCTCCATTCATTGACATATGGTCACGACACACTGCAGATACATAGAAAAACTCATAAAGTTTTGTTCGGATGAAGCCGCACTTCAGGTTTCTGCCGCCAGAGCGCTTGAGAGCGCAGTGAGACAAAATGGCGACAGGAGCCGAGAAAGCGTATGTCGTGCTTGAAATGCACTCACATCATTCAATCATAACAGTGCAACGAACTTCAGGACAAAGTTCAACAAAGATCCACCAACTGCTAACTCCATTCGGCGATGGTATGCGCAGTTTAAAGCTTCTGGATGCCTCTGTAAGGGGAAATCAACGGGTCGGCCTGCAGTGAGCTAAGAAACGGTTGAACGCGTGCGGGCAAGTTTCATGCGTAGCCCGCGGAAGTCGACGAATAAAGCAAGCAGAGGGCTAAACGTACCACAGCCGACGGTTTGGAAAATCTTACGGAAAAGGCTAAAACAGAAGCATTTTTTTAAACAGGAGATTGGAAAACCGATGGATCGGTCGTGGTGGAGATCATGATCAACAATTCATGTCATGGCTTCCACGCTCTCCCGACTTAACCCCATGCGATTTCTTTCTGTGGGGTTATGTGAAAGATTCAGTGTTTAAACCTCCTCTACCAAGAAACGTGCCAGAACTGCGAGCTCGAATCAACGATGCTTTCGAACTCATTGATGGGGACATGCTGCGCAGAGTGTGGGAGGAACTTGATTATCGGCTTCATGTCTGCCGAATCACTAAAGGGGCACATATCGAACATTTGTGAATGCCTAAAAAAACTTTTTGAGTTTTTGTATGTGTGTGCAAAGTATCGTGAAGATATCTCAAATAATAAAGTTATCGTAGAGCTGTGAAATCGCTTCAATCATTTGTAATAACCCCGTATTATCAGGCACTCCAGAGATGGTACGACAGTGTGCTTATCGATACGCGCTGCTGCTGCCACTCATGGGCAACTAGGGCAGGAAGTTAGTGACGCCAGTAGATGGAATAAGAAAACGAGGTGGCACCATCGTAATAGAAGATGATAAACAATTAACGGGATGAACACGAGCCTTGCGCGGCTCAGATCTTAGAAGGGCAACAATGCACACCACAGTTGCCACATGTTGAAAGAAATAGATCGCTCTTATGAATATGTTCCAACTTTTCCTAACTGGACAGTACTTGCTATTTGTTTTGACACTTGTGACTGAAAAAAAGACTTTAGTGCCATAAATGAATCTTACTGTTATACAGGCATGAAAATGGTACCATTAATGATTTTACCTTGGTGTGGAGCCACCATGACTTTTTGAAAGATATAACCGCAATTTAATTGTACAATTGTTTCATTCCACAATCTAGATATCGCCCTTAGGCCATTATCAAATGTTACAACTGCAACAGACAAAAACACAATAAAAGTACGAGTATCTGAAAAATAGCAGGACAAACAGTTAAATTAATGTGTAGGTTGCATGGTTTGGTCTCTTACTTACGTATAAAAAATCATTAGACTTGAGTAGAACGCAAGTCATCGTCAAAATATTAATTATCTTCTGTTGTATAAACCAATTTCGTCAAAAGAAAAAAGGTTATCACATTCACTTGATGCATAAGTAACAGAGCATATCACAAAGCCCGTACCTTAATTTAATTGTTTTCCCTGCTATTTTTCTGATACTTGTGCTTTTACTGTCCTTTAATCTGTTGCAGTTGTAACACTTGATAATGGTCCAAGGCCTAGATTGTGGAATAAAACATGTTCCACAGTCAAATGGTTGTTACATCTTTCAAAAAATGTATACCACATTGCTGTTGCGGTCTTCTGTCCGAAGACTGGTTTCGTACAGATCTCAACGCAAGTGTATCCTGGGTGAGCCTCTTCAAATCTTCGAAGTAATACTGCAGCCTACATCGACTTGAACCTTGCCCCCCCCCCTACCCTCTCCTCACACACACTTCCCACTAACACCAAACTGATAAATCCTCGACGTCTCAGAGTATGTCCTGTCAATCGATCCCTTGCTTTAGCCACATTGTGCCATAAATTTCTTTTCTTCTCAGTTCGATTGAGTAACTCCTCATTAATTAAGTGGTCCATCTATCTAATTTTAATCACTATGCTACAAATGCTATAAACGGAACTTTCTTTAATCTACCTACTAAGATACTTCTAGGGGCCAGTATTGCCTCAAATATTCCTACATTGCTCCAGAACCGAAACCGATCTTCCTCGGTGTCAGTTCCTACCAGTTTTTTTCCATTCTTCTATAAATATTATGTATCAGTATTTGGCAGCCATGATTTATTAAACCAACAATTCGGTGATACTCACACCTATCAGCATCTGCTTTATTTTGAATTGGACTACTTAAACTCTTCTTCACTTCTTATGGTATTTCGCCTGTCTCATATATCCTGCACACCAGGTGTAATAGTTTCTTCATGGCTGGATATCCTAACGATCTTCATAACTCTGAGGGAAATTCCGGATATACACTGTAGGAAAAAATTGCAAAACCAAAAATAATTAATGTAGCGTAATGATATTCGGGGAATACATTTGTCTAGGTAACATATTCAACATCCGCCGGCCAGAGTGGCCGAGCGGTTCTAGGCGCCACAGTCTGGAGCCGCGCGACCGCTACGGTCGCAGGTTCGAATCCTGCCTCGGGCATGGATGTGTGTGATGTCCTTAGGCTAGTTAGGTTTAAGTAGTTCTAAGTTCTAGGGGACTGATGACTTCAGCAGTTAAGTCCCATAGTGCTCAGAGCCATTTCAGCCAACATATTGAAGTAATTAACATTGCAAGATCGCAGGTTAATGGAAGTGCGAGATAAGTCATTGCAAATGTTAAATACTGGTACATTAATAACCGGTATAACAGCCAGAATGTTGTGTGCAAGCAAACAAACGTGCAAGCATTGTTTTTTACAGGTGTCAGATGTCAGCCTGTGGGATGGAGTTCCATGCCTGTTGCACTTGGTCACTCATTGCGCGGACAGTTAATGTTGTTTGTGGATGACACCGGAGTTGTCGTTCCATGAAATCACGTATGTGCTGCACTGGAGATAGATCTGACGATGGAGCAGGGCAAGACAACATGTCGACACTCCGTAGAGCACGTTAGGCTCCAACAGTTGTATTTGGGCGAGCGTTATTCTGTTGGAAAACACCCCCTGGAATGCTAGCAATAAATGACATCACAACAGGTCGAAACGCCAGATTGACGCACAAATCTGCAGTCAGGATGTGTGGGATAACGACGAGAGTATTCCTGCTGTCATACGAAATCGCACCACAGGCCAGAACTCTAGGTGTAGTTCCAGTGTGTCTAGCATGCAGACAGGTTGGTTACGCGCCTTCAGTTAGCCTCCTTATAACTAACTCATGGCCATCTCTGGCTCCAAGGCAGAAGTAGCATTCATCATCAAACACAGCAGAGCTCCACCCTGGCCTCCAATGAGCTCTCGCTTGACACCAGTGTGTGTTTGTCCTTAGGTTAATTTCGGTTAAGTAGTGTGTAAGCTTAGGGACTGATGACCTTAGCAGGTAAGTCTCATAAGATTTCACACACATTTGAACTTTTTTTTTTTTTTTTTTTTACCCCAGTGAAGTCGCAAATGGTGGTTGTTTGTGGTCAGTTTTCTCACAGTGCATGTCTCAGCTTCAGACAATGCTGTGCTCCAAACGCGCATTCTCAGAAATTTCTTTCTCAGATAAAGACCTATGTTCGTTAGCAGACTTCTCTTGGCCAGGAATGTTCTTTTTTCCAGTGCTAGTCTCTTTTTATCCTCCTTGCCCGTCCGTCATGGGTTATTTTGCTTCCATGGTAGCAGAATTCCTTAATTTCATCTACTTCGAGATCACTAGTCATGATGTTAAGTTTCTCGCTGTTAACAGTACTGCTACTTCTCATTACTTTCGGCCTACTTAGAGTTACTCTCAATCCATATTCTGTACTCATTGGACTGGTCATTCCACTCAACAGATTCTGTATATTTACATTGATATCCCTCCTCCTTGAACTTTAATCCCACTATTGAACCTTTCTTTTATTTCCGTCTACGTGTAGACTGAACAGCAGTGGAAAAAGACTACATTCCTTTTTTTCTGAGGGCTTCGTTCTTCATGTTCCACTCTTATGGTACTCACTTGGTTGTCGTACATTGGCCGGCCGGGGTGGACGAGCGGTTCAGGCACTTCAGGCTGGAACCGCGCGACCGCTACGGTCGCAGATTCGAATCCTGCCTCGGGCATGGATGTGGGTGATGTCCTTAGGTTAGTTACGTTTAAGTAGTTCTAAGTTCTAGGGGACTGATGACATCAGATGTTGAGTCCCATAGTGCTCAGAGCCATATTTTTGTTGTACATTGGGTAATATAACACTAATATAAAATTGTGCAAATTGACTTTTGGCACATGAATACAATGCATGTATTCTGAAAGCATCAGTCTGCCTTCCTAACTGAGTGATCAGCGTGTCTCCCTACTGTGTTTAAGACCCGACTTCGATTCTCTGTGCTGTCAGGGATTTATTCTTGGTGGGTGGACTGGAACGGAGTTTACTCACCCTATTGATGTCAACTGAGGAGCTACTTGCCGGAGTAGCAGCGGCTTCAGCTCATAAAAACTGACAACGACCGGGATAGCGGTGTGTTGACCCAACGCCCCTCCATACCGCATCCAGTCAAGCCATTCGCAGAGGATGACGTGGCGGTCGGTCGGTGTCGATTGGCCCTTAGGGTCAGAAGGAGTAGCCATTCTAAAGCGCACATGTGAAAGGTCGCCGAAAGACGAATCGGAATATCTGCCTACATAATTTTTATGTTAATTCATAAAACACGACGTAAAAAGGTTCAAATAGCATTTATAATTAACGAAAGAACCAGTAGAATTAGACTCACAACAAGAAAATTGAAACTGCAACGTTCGAAGGAGAGCATCTGTAAAGTTTGGAAGGTAGGAGGTTAGGTACCGGCAGAAGTAAGGCTGTGAGGACGGGGCGTGAGGCGCGCTTGGGTAGCTCAGTTGGGAGAGCACTAGCCCGCGAAAGGTCCCAAGTTCGAGTCTCGGTTATGCACACAGTTTTAATCTGCCAGGAAGTTTCATATCAGCGCACACTTCGGTGCAAAGTGAAAATCTCATTCTGGGAACAAGAAAATTGGCTGTTTTTGCAGAGGTACGGTGCAGTAAATGAAACAAGCAAAAAGGAATACAAACGTCTCAAAAAAGAGATCGACAGAAAGTGCAAAATGGCTATGCAGGGATGGCTAGAGGACAAATGTAAGGATGTAGAGGCTTATCTCACTAGGGCAAGATAGATACTGCCTAAGGAAAATTAAAGAGACCTTTGGAGAAAAGAGAACCACTTGTATGAATATCAAGAGCTCAGATGGAAACCCAGTTCTAAGCAAAGATGGGAAAGCAGAGAGGTGGAAGGAGTATATAGAGGATCTATACAAAGGCGATGTACTTGAGGACATTATTATGAAAATGAAAGAGGATATAGATGAAGATGAAATGGGAGATACGATACTGCGTGAAGAGTTTGACAGAGCACTGAAAGACCTGAGTCGAAACAAGGCCCCGGGAGTAGACAACATTCCATTAGAACTACTGACGGCCTTGGGAGAGCCAGTCCTGACAAAACTCTACCATCTGGTGAGCAAGATGTATGAGACAAGCGAAATACCCTCAGACTTCAAGAAGAATATAATAATTCCAATCCCAAAGAAAGCAGGTGTTGACAGATGTGAAAATCACCGAACTATCAGATTATAAGTCACAGCTGCAAAACACTAACGCGAATTCTTTACAGACGAATGGAAAAACTGGTAGAAGCCGACCTCGGGGAAGATCAGTTTGGATCCCGTAGAAATGTTGGAACACGTGAGGCAATACTGACCTTACGACTTACCTTAGAAGAAAGATTAAGGAAAGGCAAGCCTTCGTTTCTAGCATTTGTAGACTTAGGGAAAGCTTTTGACAATGTTGACGGGAATACTCTCTTTCAAATTCTAAAGGTGGCAGGGATAAAATATAGGGAGCGAAATACTATTTACAATTTGTACAGAAACCAGAAGGCAGTTATAAGAGTCGAGGGGCACGAAAGGGAAGCAGTGGTTGGGAAGGGAGTGAGACATGGTTGTAGCCTCTCCCCGATGTTATTCAATCTGTATATTGAGCAAGCAGTAAAGGAAACAAAAGAAAAAAATTGGTTTAGGTATTAAAAGCCACGGAGAAGAAATAAAAACTTTAAGGTTTGCCGATGACACTGTAATTCTGTCAGAGACAGCAAAGGACTTGGAAGAGCAGTTGAACGGAATGGACAGTATCTTGAAACGAGGATATAAGATGAGCATCAACAAAAATCAAAACGAGGATAATGGAATGTAGTCGAATTAAGTCGGGTGATGCTGAGGGAATTAGATTAGGAAATGAGACACTTAAAGTAGTAAAGGAGTTTTGCTATTTGGGGAGCAAAATAACTGATGATGGTCGAAGTAGAGAGGATATAAAATGTAGAAAGGAAAGCGTTTCTGAAGAAGAGGAATTTGTTAACATCGAGTATAGATTTAAGTGTCAGGAAGTCGTTTCTGAAAGTATTTGTATGGAGTGTAGCCATGTATGGAAGTGAAACATGGATGATAAATAGTTTGGACAAGAAGAGAATAGATGCTCTCGAAATGTGGTGCTACAGAAGAATGCTGAAGATTAGATGGGTAGATCACATAACTAATGAGGAGGTATTGAATAGAATTGGGGAGAAGAGGAGTTTGTGGAACAACTTGACAAGAAGAAGGGACCGGTTGGTAGGGCATGTTCTGAGGCATCAGGGGATCACAAATTTAGCATTGGAGGACAGTGTAGAGGGCAAAAATCGTAGAGGGAGACCAAGAGTCGAGTACAATAAGGAGATTCAGAAGGATGTAGGTTGCAGTAAGTACTGGGAGATGAAGAAGCTTGCACAGGGTAGAGTAGCATGGAGAGCTGCATCAAACCAGTCTCAGGACTGAAGACCACAACAACAGCAACAACACGGTTTTTGTGAAGTGTTTGTGGTGATACAGAAAAGCAGTTTTCAGTGTAACGAACAGGATAGTGGTATCAGCGACACTATGCGGGATGAACATTAGTAAAACCGACGAACTACAGGGACGGATTCTTGACTGGATATGGAGGAAAAAAGGTCCTTTGAACATTCGTCCGGAAATGCATGGTTGCCGCGGCAGATGGCGCTGACGAATGACAGTTCCTCTGGTCATATGTTCCTTGTGTGTTGCAGGCTGTGTGATTGACCAAGCGTACCTAAGCAGCAGAATGGTCCGCTGTTCATGTCGGCAACAAGCCGTGATGGTGCTGGTGTGTACGTCCGAGCAAATGGAAACAGTCGAGAAGCAGCACGGCTATACCAAAACAAGTAGCCTCATAGACGCCAACCACATTACACAATATTCGAAGCCCTTTTTTGGACTTTCGTGTGATCCTGAGTCCTTTCAGACAGACGAACGTGCAGGGAGACGGCGGACTGTGCCTTCAGCAGATTTGGAGGACCGAGTTCTACAAGGTACGCTATCTCTCGATCGTTTAAATCTGCTTGGACGTATACAAGAGACTATCTCGGCTTGTTCCCGACACGAACGGCGGACCTTTCTGCTGCTTACAGCACGATACATCAATCTCACATCCTGCAACACACAATTAACAGAGTAACTTTTATTCGTCGGCGCTATCTACCGTGGTAACGATGCATTTCCGTACACATGTTGATAGGACTTTTTCCCTCCATTTCTAGTCAGGAACCCGTCCCTGCAGTTTGTCGGTATTATTAATGTCCACTCTGTATATGTAAATGAGATTCAACAGTGCTGAGGACCCTTGATCGCAGATTGACGTTCCAGGAGCATCTTCATTCCGGCAATGGATTAATGAGAATTCTCCAGGAGGCAGTGCCGCATGTCAGCCACGGCATGTGTAAAAAAGAGTGATGTTGGTCTCCCTTTTATGTCATCAGTCGCAGGTGTTAGTGAACTGAGAGTGCTTTTACTTAAGATGAATGTTGGATTCTGAAGCGAGCTAAAATTTTACTTTTCGCGAAGTGCCGCAATGTACCGCAGTGAATGCGAGACTATTTAAATTATTTCCTCGTAAATTATTAGCGTTCACAAGAAACTAAATAGTTCCTATTGGGCAGTCTGGTTACTGCTATTGAATGACTATAGTACCTCTTTATTTTTCTATTTTCTTACAGTTAAGACACTTATGGACTCTAAAATTGGGCGTCCTTCTATGGTAGTATGGCAGTTCGCCGTGTTCAGATAGTATGTTGTTGTTGTTGTGGTGGCGGTCTTCAGTCCGAACACTGGTTTGATGCAGCTCTCCATTCTACTTTATCTTTTATGAGCCTCTGAATCTCCAAATAACTACTACAGCCTACGTCCTATTGAATCTGCTTACTGTTTTCATCTCTTGGTCTCCCTCTACGATTTTTTGCCCCCACACTTCCCTCCAATACTAAACTGGTCACCTCCTGATGTCTCAGATTTGCCCATCACCTAATCCCTTCTTTTAGTCAAGTTATGCCCCAAATATCTTTTCTCTCTAACTCTATTCAGTACCTCACATTAGTTATGTGACCTACCCAACTGATCGACAACATTCGTCTGTAGCACCACATTTCGAAACTCGGTATTCTCTTCTTGTCTGAACTGTTTATCGTCCGTGTTTCGCTTCCATACATGGCTATATTCCAGACATATACCTTCAGAAAAGATTTCCTAGCACGTGTATCCATATTCGATGTTAACAAATTTCTCTTCTTCCGAAATGCTTTCCATCTCACTGTCAGTCTACATTTTACATCCTCTCTATTTTGGCCATCGTAAGTTATTTTGCTGTCCAAATAGCAAAGCTCATCTACTACTTTAAGTGTCTCGTTTCCTACGCTAATTACCCCAGCATCAGCTGATTTAATTCGGCTACATTCCTATATCCTTGTTTTGTTTTGTTGATGTTCGTGTTATATCTTCCCTTCAAGACACTTCCCATTCCGTTCAACAGCTCTTCCAAGACCTTTCCTGTCTCTCATAGAATTACAATGTCATCGGCAGACCTCAAAATTTTCATTTCTTCTTCCTAATGTTTAATTCGTACGCCAGATTTTTCTTGGTTTCCTTTTCAGCTTGTTCATTGTACATACAGAGTAAAATTGGGGATAGGTTACAACCTTGCCTCACTCCCTTTCAACCACTGATTTCCTTTCATGCCCCTCGACTCTTAAATGCCACTTGGTTTCTGTACAAATTGTAAATAGCGTTTAGCTACCTGTATTTTATCCCTACTACATTCAGAATTTCAAAGTGTATTCCAGTCAGTATTGTCAAAATCTTTCTCTAAGTCCACAAATGGCATAAATGTACGTTTGCCTTTCCTTAACCTAAGATAAGTCGTAGGATCAGCATTGCCATGTGTGTTCCTGCATTTCTCAGAAATCCAAGTTAATATCATATACTGTTAGTTTTCCTACAACACGCTTTTATGAAATTTGCAGCTGACCGCTTTTATTTTCTGTCTCTATTGTGAGGCCACCATTCGCAGAATATTTCAACTACATTTAATAAAATTTGTTCTGTTTATTTTCAATTCCAAGTCGTTGTTGCCTTCATTTACTCAAGGTAACCACCGCATTTCATAGTTTTATTGGCAAATGCTGCCTGCCATATTTGGCAAATCTCCTCAGTTGGTAGTATACTCAGTAAAAATTGAACAACTCCACAATCACGTTGGTCAAAGGGTGATAAATGGAGCGATGTATAATAGAGGCTGATTTTCTGCTAGGTTACACATTTACTACATGCTCTGCTATTTCGATCGCAACTTACAAAATTAATTTTATTGGTCAAAACAGAGAGGGGATCTCTCAGGACGCTTTTATTATGGTCCTTTACTTTGCCAGAATTCCACTTCTTTTCCATAGTTTTGTACATTATTATGATCAGCAATATGTATACGTGAACTGACAAGTTAATTTATTTAACCTTACCATGTTCGGGAACGTTTCATTTAAATACCATAGAAGGTGTTTTAACAAACTACTTTCTATCCTTTGAATGAGTTTATCTGCTGATTCACAATTCCTGTACCTCATTCGGTGGTTCGTAATTTAGAAAACATTTTGGGTATGGACCAATGTCCCTGGATATTCCGTTTACCTGCTACGATTAAAACGAAATTAAATGTAGTATAGGCGGTCATAATTTCTACAGGAGGCAAGAGACGGGTTCGATAGCATACCTTCTCATACCACAGCAGTGTTGTATCCAAGAGCAGCAGACACATGTGTGAGAGGCATGATCTATAGCTAAGGTTCCATGGAGACCAAGATGATGGAACTATTTAGCTTTACCGATTGCGAATTTAATTATTATTCTTTTTTTGCATTAACCATTTGAAGAGTTTAATCCATACTATCTTATCGGAACCGGTGAAAACTGTAATGTTCTTTCATTTATGGCAAAGGAAACTTTTTCCGATACGCTTTTAGTAAAACCGTTGACAATACAGGATACAGTACGAATCCATACAAGTGGTTAATAGATGTGTACAATGACCTCGTTCAATGAAGCGTGGAAGAAAAGCAAACGTTATTACGTTTGTGTATAATATTCTCCTGATTACATCACCATCACGAGCGTCCCATTATTTATTGGCATTAATGCCCTAGCCGTACCTGATAAAGCTATCATAAACTTCCGCTCACGCAAATCCTTTATAGCGATAAATTACACAGATTATTTAGAACTGCGTGACAAAGTAGGCCTATACATTTTTAAATACGTTCAGACAGTGAAGATAGAGATCTTGCTTTTCTTTTATCACTTTGACCAGAGGTACATTATTATTAAACAAGCTGCTGTGTCTTCCAATACACTCAGTACATTATTTCCTATAGCTTCTCTCCCCGTTCCTGTCACCGGCCGTTGTGGCCGAGCTGTTCTAGGCGCTTCAGTCAGGAACCGCGCTGCTGCTGTGGTCGCAGGTTCGAATCCGGCCTCGGGGATGGATGTGTGTGATGTCCTTAGGTTAGTTAGGTTTTAGTAGTTCTAAGCCTAGGGGACTGATGACCTCAGATGTTAAGTCCCACAGTGCTAAGAGCCATTTGAACCATTTGAACTCGTTCCTGTGATTTACCTTAAATTATTCTTTCCCCTATCTGAAACGCATTATCTTTCACAGAATGACAGACCTACGAGAAAGCCGAGGCATGGATACATGAAATGGAAATATTAAGCTAAATTTTATTTTATTTGAAAGAAACCTCATACTGGGACATCCAATTTTGTCTATCTGCCATGGGACTAGTTTCCATAATAATTTGTGACCGGAATAGTTGAGTTATTTGCGGAATGATGTTTGCATAGGATATCTAGAAAAGTAACTATTGCATGAGGACTCCATAATGTGCAGAGCTTACAATAGTACACGGGATAGGTCATTTATGGAACACAGGCGTAATTTCGGGTATAACACAGCGATATGTAATAAAGTCGAAGCATTACAAAATTTAGTCCCGAGATTCAAATGGTTCAAATGGCTCTGAGCACTATGTGACTTAACATCTGAGGTCATCAGTCCCCTATAATCTAGAACTACTTAAACCTAACTAACCTAAGGACATCACACACATCCATGGCCGAGGCACGATTCGAACCTGCGACCGTAGCAGTCGCACGGTTCCGGACTGAAGCGCCTAGAACCGCTCGGCCACCGCGGCCGGCTCCTGAGGTTCAACTTAATTGTATCAGTTATACAGGATGACCTAGAAATGTCGCGACAGACTTCGAGGGGTTGTGCATGGTGTCTTGAGGTACAAGTCGAGGATAGGACCCCGCGTCCAGAAATGTCATCCAGCGACGCTACAGAGCGTCAATGTTATAGGCGCTGGCGCCTGTCACTAGGCACCCCTTCAGCACCAAATATGACTTTGTACGCTGACGGACTGTAGGCGGAACGTCTCGATATGTTGTTTGTTGTTCAGTGATCGCGACTGATTGCCACGATCGCCAGTGAAGCACATGGAGCTAGCCAGTGGGTAGACATGACTTGTCTCCTGTGAACGCTGTGCTTTACTGCCTCAGTGAATGATGGTTTCGGAGACAGGTTTCCATCCTCAGTTTACTTTTCTCCTGGAACCTTCTAAAATCTCCATTGTTTTTCCGGGAAGAGGAGAAAAACAAAACTGCAGATGTAACCTGTGTCCATAACCGTCATGCACAAAAGCAAGAGAGCATCGCATTCATAACGAGGCAAGGCATGTCTACACAGCAACCAGCTCCGTCTTCTCCATCGGCGATCGTGGCAATCAGACGCGCTCACTGAATGACAAACAACTCTGCGGGACTTTCCGCCTACAGTCCGTCAGCTCATAAAGTCTCATTTTCTGCCGAATGGGTGGCCTTGTGGCAGCCGCCTGTAACTTCAACTCTCTGTAGCCTCGCTAGATGACGTTTCCAGTGTAACACTCCGGTTTAATCTACTGACTTAACCCGCTCGATCGAGATTTGATAGCAGCCCAAAGACAGGTATTAATTAATGTGACCGTGTATCTAATGGGGCTGGCAATCGGATTGGACTGCTACGGAGTTGTTACAGTCCATTTTGTCCTTCTCGAATGCTGTAATAATGAAATGTCTGGTGGCAAGAAGAACAACAACACAGCTTCATTAATCAACGAACTATATTCATATCACAAAAACACAAAGCAAGGAGACAGCCACTGCCTTCGTCGTACAGAATTAATAACGGCTAATCTCAGCGCAGGCCCTTTCGTTATTCATTATCGTCACACGCAATTTCAATCATTGTAATCCACCACTACAATCCAACACTGCAATCCAACACTGCAATCCAAATAATGCCGGCGCGGTAGACGCGTAATTACAAATATCGGCACAAAAAAATCACTGAATCACACTAGTAACTGTACTTGTTCACTTTCCCGTATATTTCTAACACAAAAGGGGTTAAACCGCGGCGATGGCCACCCCCTTTGTCGGTACGGCCTTGCATTACGGCCACCGGCCGCCCCACGGCCCGGCCCGCAGGCTGGGTCCCACTCTACTATCTCAACACTCGCTCTCGCTCTCGCCACCCGACGCACACTATCGATTGTTTGTCCTGTCGACCTGTGCTGTGGCAAACTTATAGTAAGGGCCTACGGACCCCTTACACCAGACACGATTTCCTATCCGCGGTTTGTTTCTCCAAACATTCTCTGCAATCCCTCGTAGACTGTCACAGCATTTCTGTTGCACCCTGTAGATGTACTACCTGAAGTGACATATGAAAATTTCTGCTGGACTGGGTGTCGAACCCAGATATGCCGTTTATCACGCGCAGTAGATCTGGGTTCGAGTTGCAATCTGGCACGAATTTTCATATTGGTTAAGGTAGTACATCTGTACCTATTACGGTTAAGTTGAAATTCAGGAATAAAATTCAATATTTGAAGCTGTAGTTTGTCATCAGATGTAAAACATAACATTCTGATCACAGCCCCCTGTGAGACTGAATCCTGCCTAATATCTTTGCGCACAGATGACACAGTAGGAATGTACTATATACAAAAATGGTTCAAATGGCTCTGAGCACTATTGGACTTAACAGCTGAGGTCATCAGTCCCCTAGAACTTAGAACTACTTAAACCTAACTAACCTAAGGACAGCACACACATCCATGCCCGAGGCAGGATTAGAACCTGCGACCGTAGCAGTCGCGCGGTTCCCGACTCCACGCCTAGAACCACTCGGCCACCGCGGCCAGCCTACCATATACACTAAAGCGCCAAAGAAACTGGTATAGGCATGCAGATTTAAATATAGACATTTGTAAACAGGCAGAATACGGCGCTGCGATCGGCAAGAAGTGTCTGGCGCATTTGTTAGATCGGTTCCTGCTGCTAGAATGGCAGGTTCCCATGATTCGAGTGAGTTTGAAAGTGGTGTTAAAGACGGCGCACGAGCGATGGGACACAGCATCTCTGAGGTAGCGACGAAGTGGGGATTTTCCCATACAACCGTTTGATGAGTGTACCGTGACTATCAGGAATCCGGTAAAACATCAAATCTCCGACGTCGCTGACGCCGGAAAAGTATCCTCCACGAACGTGACCAACGACGACTGAAAAGAATCGTTCAGCGTGACAGAAGTGCAACCTTTCGGCAAATTGCTGCAGATTTCAGTGCTCAGACGTCAACAAGTGTCAGCGTGCGGAACATTCAACGAAACATCATCGATATGGGCTTTCGGAGCCGAAGGCTCACTCGTGTACGCTTGATGGCTGCACGACACAAAGCTTTACGCCTCGCCTAGGCCCGTCAGCACCGACATTGGTACTATTGATAACTGGAAACATATTGCCTGCTTGGACGAGTCTCGTTTCAAATTGTATGGAGCGGATAGACGTATACAGGTATGGAGATAACATCATGAATCCATGGACCTTTCATTTCAGCAGGTTCAAGCTGGTGGCGGTTCTATAATGGAGTGGGGCGTGTGCAGTTGAAGTGATAAGGGATTCCTGATGCGTCTAGATACGACTGTAACAGGTGACACGTAAGTAAGCATCCTGTCTGATCACTTTTTTACATTTGTCCATGACACATTTGTGCTGTGTACGCTACCAAGGACTCGTCGAATACACGCAGAATTACTGTCGTATTGCTGCTTTCCAAAGGTGGAGAAACACTCTGTTAAGTGTGTGTGCATAATGTTTTAGCTCATCAGTGTAGGTTGTAGTCCCAGACTTTTCACAAAGACTGAAATTATATGAAGTTTTTATCGGGTAAATACTTGTAGTATTATAAAATGGTTCAAATGGCTCTGAGCACTATGAGACTTAATATCTGAGGTCATCAGTCCTCTAGAACTTAGAACTACTTAAACCTAATTAACCTAAAGACATCACACACATCCATTCCCGAGGCAGGATTCGAACCTGCGACCGTAGCAGCAGCGCGGATCCGGACTGAGCGCCTAGAACCGCTCGGCCACACTGGCCGGCCGTAGTACAGGGTGATTCAAAAAGAATACCACAACTTTAAAAATGTGTATTTAATGAAAGAAACATAATATAACCTTCTGTTATACATCATTACAAAGAGTATTTAAAAGGTTTTTTTTCACTCAAAAACAAGTTCAGAGATGTTCAATATGGCCCCCTCCAGACACTCGAGCAATATCAACCCGATACTCCAACTCGTTCCACACTCTCTGTAGCATATCAGGCGTAACAGTTTGGATTGCTGCTGTTATTTCTCGTTTCAAATCATCAATGGTGGCTGGGAGAGGTGGCCGAAACACCATATCCTTAACATACCCCCATAAGAAAAAATCGCAGGGGGTAAGATCAGGGCTTCTTGGAGGCCAGTGATGAAGTGCTCTGTCACAAACACCCATTCTCTGTAAACTGTTTATACCAACGTTTAATACACCACCTATCAGGAGGTTTAACACCATACTTCGTTCGAAATGCACCCTGAACAACTGTCGTCGATTCACTTCTGCCGTACTCAATAACACAAAAAGCTTTCTGTTGAGCGGCCGCCATCTTAACATCAACTGACGCTGACACCTAGTCAACAGCGCCTCAAGCGAACAAATGTACAACTAAATGAAACTTTATAGCTCCCTTAATTCGCCGACAGATAGTGCTTAGCTCTGCCTTTTGTCGTTGCAGAGTTTTAAATTCCTAAAGTTGTGGTATTCTTTTTGAATCACCCTGTATTATAGGTTGCGCAAAATGATACTAAGCTGAAAAATATTTATAATAATTAAGTGTATATAGCTGCAAAAAAATTGATACATTATGCGTTTGGGGTGATAGTTAAAACTTTATGGCTACCGTTGGTAAGCGCAGAAATTGTAGTTTTCGTTTTCACCTCTGGATAACGAGTATTGGTTCAAATGGTTCAAATGGCTCTGAGCACTAAGGGACTTAACTTCAGAGATCATCAGTCCCCTAGAACTTAGAACTAATTAAACCTAACTAACCTAAGGACATCACACACACCCATGCCCGAGGCAGGATTCGAACCTGCGACCGTAGCGGTCGCGCGGTTCCAGACTGTAGCACCTAGAACCGCTCGGCCACCCCGACCGGCTATAACGAGTATTTTAAACACAATTAATTTAAGAACCTACGCTAGGCTACTGAGAATTTTTTAAAGTAATACACTGCCTTATGAATGGTATCATATGAAAAAGAATGTGTAGTATTAATTTAGTTTAGGCGATAATATTTAATTTCCAAGAAATAGTTATTGGCGTATCGTGAAGGTACGGATGTCGTTAGCCTTGCAAATATCTCACAAATGCGCAACGGTTGCAGTCGCTGAAGAACAGCAAATATGCAGGCACATTAAAGTAAGTCCGAGCGGGAAAAGACAGATACATTTCCTATCAACGCGCTCCAACCGTAAAATGCACGGAAATATCAACATCAGAGCAACAACGAAGTCACAGCAGAAGAAAGAAGCGAACTTCCTGAGGCGTACACAAACTTGTTCCTTCACGACAGGCCTCGGGTCGGCATCATAATACGAATGACAGATTTATACTTTTGCCATTCTTATTTAGTTTCCGATTATACGCCCCTCCCCTTTCGCTTCCGCTCGCTACTCGGACTGCAGGCAGTTTTTCCCCACAGCCTCCTTTTGATGCTCGTATGTATATTTCTATACATATACGGAGGTGGAGCACAATGCCTGTCTCTCGTCTCGTTGACTTCTCGTAGCGGTAAATGCCGCAAGAAAATAAGAGAGAGAGAGAGACGGAAAGAGAGAAATCACATGTAAATCGCGCGGCGGAAAATGTTGTTCGAATAAAAGTTGCGCGTGTGAGGGCTGTCATGGCAGTGGGAGGGGGAGAAGGTTTCGGCGTGGGAGAGGGGTGGGGTGGGAGGAATGGCGCAGAAGAACCGGGGCGCGGGGCAGGAGAAGGAAGCACCGAAGCCGCGTCTGGGCTGTGAGGGGCCGCCAGGAGGGAGGCGCTCGGAGGGCCCCGCCTGACCCCTCCTGGGGATGACTCGACTCTTCACGGCTCCAATAGACCCGCGCGCCGTGTGCCCGGCGCGGCTCTGCGCGAGGAGCCGAGCGAAAGGAAATTCCTCGCCCTTCACTTGCTCCTCCGGTGGCACTCAATTTGAATGGTTCGCTTCTTCCAAACGGCGGCGGGCCAATCCCGGCGGCAGAGCGGCGGCCCCGCTGCGCCGCTTCGACGTCGGCAGACGGGCAGAGGGCGGTCGACAAGAAGAAGACGCCGGCCGCCTCGCCTTGTTAGCCGGGCCTCCAGCTCGGCTCGGCTGCTCCCCGCCCGCTGCCAATTTGAGGGGCAGGGATCGGACCGCGACTGCTGCTTATAATGAGATTACTTGTTAGGCTGGCTCGTTCCGCGGATCCGTCACTCGCCGCGATCCGCTCGCAGCGGGCCCGAGCCACCTGGCGGCGCCCAAAGGGTACTCGCCGCGGCTGCCTGCGGGTAATTGGATGCGGCGGTACCTGACACTGCGAGACAGCCGCAGCTGCAGGAGACAAGACGCGGCGCTCCTTCCCAAAGTGGTTGTACAGGCTGTTCAGGGATATTTACTTAAAATTAAAACTGAAGAAACTGCAAAAAGGTGGGAATTTAAGGAGCTGGGACCTGCATAAGCTGACTAAACCAGAGGTTGTACAGAGTTTCAGGGAGGGCATAAGGGAACAATTGACAGGAATGGGGGAAAGAAATACAGTAGAAGAAGAATGAGTAGCTTTGAGAAATGAAGTAGTGAAGGCAGCAGAGGGCCTAGTAGGTAAAAAGACGAGACCTAGTAGAAATCCTTGGGTAACACATGAGGTAGTGAATTTAATTGATGCAAGGAGAAAATATAAAATTGCAGTAAATGAAGCAGGCAAAAAGGAATACAAACGTCTCAAAAATGAGACCGACAGGAAGTGCAAAACTGTTAAGCAGGGATGGACAAACGTAAGGATGTAGAGGCTTATCTCACTAGGGGTAAGATAGATACTGCCTACAGGAAAATTAAAGAGACCTTTGGAGAGAAGAGGACCACTCGTATGAATATCAAGAGCTCAGATGGAAACCCAGTTCTAAGCAAAGAAGGGAAAGCAGAGAGGTTGAAGGAGTATATAGAGGGTCTACACAATGGCGATGTACTTGAGGACAATATTATACAAATGGAAGAGGATGTAGATGAAGATGAAATGGTACATACGATACTGCGTGACGAGTTTGACAGAGGACTGAAAGACCTAAGTGAAAACAAGGCGCCAGGAGTAGAATACATTCCATTAGAACTACTGACGGCCTTGTGAGAGCCAGTCCTGACAAAACTCTACCATCTGGTATGCAAGATGTATGAGACAGGCGAAATACTCTCAGACTTCAAGAATAATATAATAATTCGAATCCCAAAGAAAGCAGTTGTTAAGAGATATGAAAATTACCAAACTACCAGTTTAATAAGTCACAGCTGCAAAATACTAACGCGAATTCTTTACAGACGAATGGAAAAACTGGTAGAAGCCGACCTCGGGGAAGATCAGTTTGGATTCCGTAGAAATATTGGAACTCGTCAGGCAATACAGACCTTACGACTTATCTTAGAAGAAAGATTAAGGAAAGGCAAGTCTTCGTTTCTAGTATTTGTAGACTTAGGGAAAGCTTTTGACAATGTTGACGGGAATATTGTCTTTCAAATTCTAAAGGTGGCAGGGATAAAATATAGGGAGCGAAAGGCTATTTACAATTTGTATAGAAACCAGATGGCAGTTATAAGATTCGAGGGGCATGAAAGGGAAGCAGTGGTTGGCAAGGGAGTGAGACAGGTTTTTAGCCTCTCCCCGGTGCTATTCAATCTGTATGTTGAGCAAGCAGTAAAGGAAACAAAAGAAAAGTTTGAAGGGGGCATTAAAATCCATGGAGAAGAAATAAAAACTTTAAGGTTCGCCGATGACAATGCAATTCTGTCAGAGGCAGCGAAGAACTTGGAAGAGTAGTTGAACGGAATGGATAGTGTATTGAAACGAGGATGTAAGATGAACATCAGCAAAAGCAAAACAAGGATAATGGAATGTAGTCGAATTAAGTCGGGTGATGCTGAGGGAATTAGATTAGGCAATGAGACACTTAAAGTAGTGAAGGAATATTGCTATTTGGGGAGCAAAATAACTGATGATGGTCGAAGTAGAGAGGATATAAAATGAAGACTGGCAATGGCAAGGAAAGCGTTTCTGAAGAAGATAAATTTGTTAACATCCAGTATTGATTTAAGTGTCAGGAAGTCGTTTCTGAAAGTATTCGTATGGACTGCAGCCATGTATGGAAGTGAAACATGGGCGATAAATAGTTTGGACATGAAGAGAATAGAAGCTTTTGAAATGTGGTGCTACAGAAGAATGCTGAAGATTAGATGGGTAGATCACATAAGTAATGAGGAGGTATTGAATAAAATTGGGGAGAAGAGGAGTTTGTGGCACAACTTGACTAGAAGAAGGGATCGGTTGGTAGGACATGTTCTGAGGCATCAAGGAATCACCAATATAGTACTGGAGGGCAGAGTGGAGGGTAAAAATCGTAGAGGGAAACCAAGAGATGAATACACTAAGCAGATTCAGAAGGATGTAGGCTGCAGTAGGTACTGGGAGATGAAGATGCTTGCACAGGACAGAGTAGCATGGAGAGCTGCATCAAACCAATCTCAGGACTGAAGACCACAACAACAACATTTATTTATCGTGTAGAGTATCTGTTAGGTAACAATCAGTTTGAATTTAGCAAAGTTAAAGGTACTACAGAGGAAGCTCTGACCCTTGACCTCCATAATGGAAGCAAGGCTTAACAAAAATCAAGAGACATTCGCTCAATCTGTCATACTACAAAAGGTGTTCATGAGTGTACCAGGCGCTTGTAATTAAACTGACGGTATACGTACAAGCACTCCGTCTTCAGGCCACAAGTGTCCCATCGGGACCATCCGACGGCCGTGTCATCCTCAATGAGGATGCGGATAGGAGGAGCATGTGGTCTGCACACCGCTCTCCCGGTCGTTACGGTGGTTTTCTTTGACTGGAGCCGTTACTGTTCGGTCGAGTAGCTCCTCAATTGGCATCACGAGGGCTGAGTGCACCCCGAAAAATGGCAATAGTGCATGGCGGCCAGGATGGTCACCCATCCAAGTGCCGGCCACGGCCGACAGCGCTTAACTTGGGTGATCTGACGAGAAACGGTGTACCCACAGCGGCAAGGCCCGTGCCACGGTATACGCCCAGGGTGACAATTATTGAACTCTATGAAAAAAAAATCGTCATGATTGCTGAAGGGTTTGCATTAGAACGGTCTAACTGCACGGTTGGCCGCTGGGCACGATCAGAATTAGCATGCCCATATCGTGTGGTTTAGCGTCGAAGCCCACTTTCATTTGGATGGTTTCGTCAATAAGCATAATTGGCTCTTTTGTGGGACTGACAATCCGCATTTCGCGGTCGAGAAGCCTCTTCATCCTCAACGGGTTACTGTCTGGTGTGCAGTGTCCCGTCATGAAATAATCGGTACGACATTTCTTGATGGCACGATGACTATCGAACGGTACGTGAAGCTTTTGGAAGATCATCTCATACCTATTATCCAAAGTGACCCTGATTTATACAAGATGTGGTTCGTGCAAGACGGAGCTCGACTCCATCGAAGCAGAAGAGTGTTTTCTTCCTGGAGGAGCACTTTGGGGACCGCATTCTGGCTCTGGCGTACCCCAGACCACATTGGATGGGCCTCTATTAGCTGCCCTATACTCCAGATCTGAATACATGCGACTATATTCGTGGGGCTACCATAAACACAAGGTGTACAGCAATAACCCCAAAACCATTGCTGAGCTGTAAACATCCATTCAGGAGGTCATCGACAGCATCGATGTTCCGACACTTCAGAGAGTCATGCAGAATTTCGCTATTCGTTTGTGCCACATCATCACCAATGATGGCAGCCATATCTAATATGTGATAACCTAAATCCGAATATCTGTACTGACATTTACATGTTGAAAAAAGTGTGTGCACGCCGTACGCTGTAACTAATTTACGGTTTTTTTTTCGTACAGTTCAATAATTGCCACTCCGCAAATTGAAAGTGGAGGGAGCAGAATGGAAAGTGAAGTAAAGAGGTTACTGATATCAGCTGCATCGGGGCATTATCCGGGATCAGCGGCGACGAGTGAAACTGTGTACCAGATCGGGACCTCCTGCTTACTAGGTAGCTGTGTAAACTACTGCATCATCCGGGACACAGTTTTATCGCACCTGCATGGACTCTCTCTTCACGCCTCATGACCGACCCACATTCCCACCGAACGCCACCCTCTGTCCGCTGTCCCTGTCCATTCCCTTCCCGCCCGCTATTTTGAGATTCGCGCAGGAGGCCGGAAGTACTTGTGCATCCACACTGAGGAAGGTGCATCCAATGCCCATCTAGGCGAATAAGTTATACGAATGCGTTCATATAAACTGACGGTGTCTGGAGTGCTGCAGTATGGCTGTATACATAGCAGGACGCTGAAACATCGTAGGTATGTCCATTAATCTTTGTCCCCGCGGAATATTCTCAAACAAATAACAGTTCCACTTTCTGACACCAGATGAAAATATGGCACTGTAAGTAGTCAGAATGTGGTTTGCGTACAAGAATAGAGGAGGAACGATCGAACAAATGATAACGTTGGTTCTGGCACGCTTGCTAGGATGTTGTTGTTGTGGTCTTCAGTCCTGAGACTGGTTTGATGCAGCTCTCCATGCTACTCTATCCTGTGCAAGCTTCTTCATCTCCCAGTACCAACTGCAACCTACATCCTTCTGAATCTGCTTAGTGTATTCATCTCTTGGTCTCCCTCTACGATTTTTACCCTCCACGCTGCCCTCCAATACTAAACTGGTGATCCCTTGATGCCTCAGAACATGTCCTACCAACCGATCCCTTCTTCTAGTCAAGTTGTGCCACAAACTTCTCTTCTCCACAATCCTATTCAATACTTCCTCATTAGTTATGTGATCTACCCATCTAATATTCAGCATTCTTCTGCAGCACCACATTTCGAAAGCTTCTATTCTCTTCTTGTCCAAACTATTTATCGTCCATGTTTAATATCCATACATGGCTACACTCCATACAAATACTTTCAGAAACGACTTCCTGACACTTAAATCTATACTCGATGTTAACAAATTTCTCTTCTTCAGAAACGCTTTCCTTGCCATTGCCATTCTACATTTTATATCCTCTCTACTTCGGCCATCATTTTTGCTCCCCAACTAGCAGAACTCCTTTACTACTTTAAGTGTCTCATTTCCTAATCTAATTCCCTCAGCATCACCCGACTTAATTCGACTACATTCCATTATCCTTGTTTTGCTTTTGTTGGTATTCATCTTATATCCTCCTTTCAAGACACTATCCGTTCCGTTCAACTGCTCTTCCAAGTCCTTTGCTGTCTCTGAGAGAATTACAATGCCTCGGCGAACCTTAAAGTTTTTATTTCTTCTCCATGGATTTTAATACCTACTCCGAATTTTTCTTTTGTTTCCTTTACTGCTTGGTCAATATGCAGATTGAACAGCATGGGGGAGAGGCTACAACCCTGTCTCACTCCCTTCCCAAACTGCTTCCCTTTGATGTCCCTCGACTCTTATAACTGCCATCTTGTTTCTGTACAAATTGTAAATAGCTTTTCGCTCCCTGTATTTTACCCCTGCCACCTTCAGAATTTGAAAGAGAGTATTCCAGTCAACATTGTCAAAAGCTTTCTCTAAGTCTACAAATGCTAGAAACATAGGTTTGCCTTTCCTTAATCTAGCTTCTAAGATAGGATGTTTGAGAATATTCCGCGGGGACAAAGATTAAAGGACATACCTTTCGATGTTTCAGCGTCCTGCTATGTATACAGCCGTACTGCAGCACTCCTGACACCATCAGTTTATATGAACGCGTTCGTATAACTTATTCGCCTAGATGGGCATTGTTAGGATATGGCTCTGAGCACTATGGGACTCAACTGCTGAGGTTATTAGTCCCCTAGAACTTAGAACTAGTTAAACCTAACTAACCTAAGGACATCACAAACATCCATGCCCGAGGCAGGATTCGAACCTGAGACCGTAGCGGTCTTGCGGTTCCAGACTGCAGCGCCTTTAACCGCACGGCCACTTCGGCCGGCTTGTTAGGATATCATCACAATTTACAACATGTGTTCAGTATACTTTCCCGACTCAGAAACTTGCTACATCCGTAACACGTCGCATGTTACCCTTCACATAGGAAGAGTCCAGGTGCATCCCTAATAGACACGATCTTACCCGTGTCCTCATAACCCGAAACCAGATCTGGAAGGCCACACATCTTGAAACTGCCTTGAGATGATGCGATCGTTGCCGAAGGTTTCTCGAAGTCTGTCTTCCACGTGGCATGCTACATGTGCTGGCGCCCCATCTTGCATGAAAATAGTGTTGTGGACACAGTTGCGTTCCTGCGAAGCTGGAATCTCACGTTGCACAAGGACGTCCCTATAACGTGCAGATGTGAGTGTACAACTAACAGGCCCTTGAGGTGTCATCTCCTGGAAGAAAAACTGAAGAGAAGGAAGGAGTTTGTAAAGGCACACCACACAGCCACATAAGCTGAATGTAGTCGTTGTTCCTGCACAACATGTGGCGGATTAAAGCCACATATGTGGCAGTTCTGGGCATTCACGGCACCATGAAGCATAAAATTTGCCTTCCCCATCCAAAGAATATTCCCTGGCCACATGCCATCAATTTTCATGCGTGCCAAAAACTAAGGGCAAAATCATGACATTGTAACCTATCTTGGGGCTTCATTTGGTATACATTCTGAATCTTGTAGAGATACCAGAGTAAAATGCCCAACAAAATCTTTTGAACTGTTGACCTGTGGGAGACAATTCCTGTGACACAGCTCGAGCAGTGGCTGCAGAACTTGTAGCATGTGGTGCACGGTCGGCTATAACTACAGCAACTTCATCAACAACTGCCATGGAAATGGGCGGCCTTGCTCTCCCTGCTACATCACCTAATTCATCAGTTTCTTCAAATTTCTTGATCATATACTGTAGACCATTGACATGGGACCTCCTCCCAGCAGCTATTTCTGTCGGTAATATTCCCGCAATGATGCTCTACTATTTCTCCCATTCTGATAAAACGATTTTACCAGCAAGCGGCCTTTCTTCTCAATAGCCATTGTTTTTTTTTACGGAAAGCTTTAACCTTCTTAGCCCTTTACACCCTCTTCAGAAAAGGAAACAACACTTGATGCCAAGTGACAAACAGCATACTGACATCAAAACAGCAAACATTTCACATTCTGACTGCTTATAGCACCACATTATCACTTGGGATCACAAAGCGTAACTTATACTTTGAAAGGTCTCTGTTGGATTCCTTTCATGTTAATTTCTTAAATCTGTTGTCATTTACAGCATAAATTCCTCTTCTAAATTTACTGTGGTGTTTCTGACTATTTGGGAGGAGACTGAGCAGTGAAACGTGTTACTTTTACACATAAACAAGAACGATCTATCACAATACTACACTTTAAAACACAGTTTATATGTAATTCATGTCACACAGTCTCGTACGGAACCTACATCCGCTTTCTTTTATATACTGTATATGATAAGATACTGTCATCCCCCTTCCCTTCTGTGTGAGAGGATGAATGAGCAAATGTATTTCTAGTTGCATGCTTGAGGGTAGCAGACAAGCCTGTCTGCTAGAGAACAGTAGGACCAACGTCGGAACAGGTAGCTACGCTTTCTAAAAGCAGAGAGGTTTCTATCCTTAGTATGCTCCTGTCCGTCCCTTGTCATGTTGGTATAGGAAGCTGCCTCTCTGGCCACTTCCGTTTGTATTGGTGAGGCACCCCTCAGGTAGGAACTACGGCAGTCTGTCCGTGGCGAGCGTCTGAAGTGGTAAGATCTCCGGCTAAGCGCGTGTCCGCTAAGTCCGTAGGACAATGGATTTCTTAAGTTCAGCCTAACTGAAAATTTAATCACCTTTATTTCAGGTTTAGCTCTAAAATACCTAATGTTATCTTAAATTGCATCGCAGTGTAATTCGAGTGTGAAGTTCAGAATATCTTCCGGTAGTCGCTTTGTCACTACTTTGTGAGTAAAGTGGAACCACGTGTTGATCAGTAACTCTAACTAAGATCATCAATCTTTAATGCGAATGTGCGTGAGATTATAACGTCTCCTCTTGACAATATTTTTCAATATAGCAACTTTTCTTTATGTTCAACCCACGTGGGGTGTACTTTGTGAGACCAGTACCACGTGCTTATACAATTGTTTGACCCATCAGGTTAATAGTAAGACGATAGTAACGAGTTTGAGGTTTTTCTTTTGTAAACTGCTTTTCGATCTAATTTATTTTAATTATCAAAATTATTGTGGAGTTACACTCTTTGTGTAAACCAAGTTGACCACGTGAAGCATGCGGTGTAATCATCAAAGTAGCCCTCAGCTACTCTTTTCGGGAAGATTTCACAGGGAGTTAGTATGAATTTAGTATACCAGTGTGTAGTATGACGGACAGGATTGTGCTACGAACGTAACTTCTTTGGGTGAAAATTGAATCGGTTGGTTGTGGTTAATTTCCTCTTGCAAATGTTTCAACGTTCTTCGTGTGTTATTTTATGAATGCAGTGTTGTATGTAGTCTCCCAATCTTGGCTCCCTATTTGATGTGTTCCGTAAGATTACAAACTGACATTTTCACAATCCTAAATAAGGCACCAGCTTACTTAAGAATCAAGTTTGATATGCTGAAATTTTAACGGAACAATGATCAATGTTAAAATAAATGTCCAAATATAAACTGATTTATTTCTTTTTATTTAAATTGTCTTTATAGTCACCGGTTATCGTAAGATGAGTACTAAAAGATTATAATTAATGTTAGTCTGGTTGGGAATTTGGTAAGCTAGACTCGATACCTGGTGAAACAGTTGCGCAGTAATGCAAGGTTAACTTCCTCACATAGCTCACAGCTTTTAACCCACTTTTATGGTCTTGAATAGCACCACCGCTTGCAGAACAATTTAAGGCAACAACATTACAACCTATTCAGCGTACTCCTCGAGCGCATCGATCAACGAACATACCTGCAATATTCCAGCATCCTGCCCCGCTTACAGCCGACACTGCAGCACTCGGAACACCGCCAGTTTAATCATTACCACCCGGTACATAGGGACTTCAGAAAGTAAGTTGCACATGTTGTCCCACGCTAAGAACATTGTGCGACAAGCGTGGCCAATTGTCAGAAGAGTGTATATGTTTCAGGTGTTCTGTTTTGGGTATCCCGCAGACTCATTTGCGATGTTTTGCAAATAACAGGTGTATCAGGGTCTGCCAATGAAATGCTGCTGTAAATAAAAAATTACTCCAGAGTAGAAGTACGTGGGACTTTAGGATTCTTGTGGGCTAAGCGTGGCACTCTGGAGGTATGTGGGCTCAACGCAAAGTCTTGTCAAGCGACAGTGAAGCGGTGCCAACAATTTGACAGATGCCGCACAGACGTGTATGATGCTGATCGGAAAGAAACCCCATCAGCATCGACCACAGGTGACAAATTCCAGGCACCCAAGGTTCTGATTTGCAGTAATCACAGATTTTCCGGCGATGTGGACGATCACACAGCGGTTCTCGAAAGGCTCCGTGACCAAGGAGGCGACTGGTACAAAGTTCCGAACATTGTTCACAGACACTTGGTTTCGGTGTTCAAAAGTAGTGTCATGTACAGGGTGACAATTATGGAACTATATGAAAAGAAACGTAAATCAGTTACAAACAACGGCATGCACATACTTTATTCAACATGTAAACGTCAGTACAGATATTCGGAGTTAGTTTATGATAAGTTCGATATGCCTGCCCTCATTGGCGATGATGTGACGCAGACAAATAGCGACATTTTGCATGACCCGCTGAAGTGCCGGAACATCGATGCCGTCGATGACCTTCTGAATGGCTGTTTTCAGCTCAGCAATGGTTTGCGGATTATTGCTGTACACCTTGTGTCTTTAACATAGCCCCGCAAAAAGTAGTAGCACGTGTTCGGATCCGGAGCATACGGCGGCCAATCGAGGCCTATGCCAGTGGCCTCTGGGTACCTCAGAGCCAGAATGCCGTCCCCAAAGCGCTCCTCTAGGACATCTAAAGCTCTCCTGTTTCCACTGGGCCGAGTTACGTCTTGTACGAACCACTTCTTGGCGAAATCAGGGCCACTTTGGATAATGGGGATGAAATCGTCTTTCAAAACCTTCGCGTACCGTTCGGTAGTCACCGTGCCATCAAGGAATATCGCACCAATTATTCCGTAACTCGATATTTCACATCACGTAATCACTCGTTGAGGATGAAGAGACTTCTCGATCGCGAAATGCGGATTCTCGGTCCCCCAGATATGCCAATTTTTGCTTATTGACGAACCCATCCAAATGAAATAGGCCTTGGTCGCTAAACCAAACCAATCATGCGCATACTAATTCCTGTCATGCCCCGCGCCCAACCGTGCAAGTTGAACGTCCTATCGCAAACCGTTCTGAAGTTATGACGATTTTACTTCATATAGTTCAATAATTTTCACCTTGTATATCTGTCACTTTGTGGTTGCAAAATCTTTAAGCAATCTGCTTCAGATATTTAACACAATGTTTAACGTAGCTTTCTAGCAACAATTGTCTCTGTTAAATCTGAGATACCCCGCTCTGTTGAATGCTGGATTATGACATTAAGAAGCTTTCTTCTTCCGTAATACACTTTTATGCATACAATTTTGATCGTGTGTATCGGAGAGGGACGAACCCTCACTCAAGTTTATATATCCTTGCTCAGGGATAAATGTAACCGCTAATTTTACTCCAGACTGAGTTGATTAAACTTCAGAGGATCTATTTTCTGACCTAGAGAGAAGGACATTGCGTCGTCGTAAGTCGCTAGTTGTATAATGTTACGTGAATCAATGAAGCGTCGAGTTAGCAAAATTCTCGCTGTCAGCGATACCGTTTAACTACACTGTTACGTAACTATTAACTTCAAATTTTCAGACATTCGCAGTACCAACTCAGCAAGGCCAGTTTTGGTTAGTGTTACAAGGCCAGATCAGTCAATCATCCAGACTGTTGCCCCTGCAACTATTGAAAAGGCTGCTGCCCTCTTCAGGAACCACACGTTTGTCTGGCCTCTCAACAGATACCCCTCCGTTGTGGTTGCACCTACGGTACGGCTATCTGTATCGTTGAGGCACGAAAGCCTCCACACCAACGGAAATTCCTTGGTTCATGGGCGGAGGGGGGGAGGGCAATTTTTGAGATACAGGTCGTTAACAATAAATCCATAGATTTGGTTCGCCGCTGGAACAAACAAAAAAGAAACACATTTTAGTGCATATTTTTAACATAAAATGATTACAAAAACTATTCACATAAACAGGGCTTACCTGAGTTCGCTTGAGCATAGAAGTAAAGGCAGTGGGCACACAAATGACGCAGTATAAATCGAATAAAAAACGCGTTATTTCGTTATTTCCTCACATTCTGCTTTATTTATCCATGTTATTCTCAGTGTTTCTAATGTAATTCTCAACAAATTCTGCAATGTTTCCTTGATTTTTCTTCATTCTTGCTTCCATTATTAAGTGAGAAAGCTGCATCCGTGACACTTTTACCACTTCTGCAGGCAACCTTCCCTGTAATTAGTTTTTCGACAAATTTTCTTTTTCGTAAGAAAATGACTCGCCTACAGCCGTCCTTAAGATCTTACTTATTGTATAGCTACCAGTTTCGACACTTCAGTTCCCCATCTTCAGGCCTTAGTTGATGTTGAAGGGGTTATCACGATCCTTATCAGTGAATCGGTGGCCAATATAACTGGTTTACGCAGATTATCTGTAACTGTGAAGTGGTAGAGACCACCGTTCATATGGATCGTGATAACGCCTTCAACATCAACTAAGGCCTGAAGATGGTGCAATGAAGTGCCGAAATTGTAGCTACACAATAAATGAGATCACAAGGACGGCTGTAGGCGTTTCATTTTCTTCCTATAGTGAACGGCAGTGGTCCCCCAGATCTCCAGTCAAAAGAACGGACGTACAAAAAGTTTTCTTTTTAGTCTTATGTTTAGTATTTCCCTAGGTCACCGTGGGCTGCCAAAGCTTTTATGGACATCAGATCAAATAAAACTCACGTTACTAAACATTAAGCAGATTTCATTAACAATGTAACTGCATTACCACCTTTTGCTGACTTTTTGAACCGACATTATTATTGCCTTTGTCAGGCCTGATCCTTTGTGGCTGCATCCACAGTCCTGAGCGGGACACGGGCTGCAACTACAGCAGTCGCCCTTAACAGCGTCCCGACTAGCGCAGGCGACGCCGCAGTACACTCCGCAATTCTGCCTCTGCAGGGCAAAGGACTTCAGCTATCGCACACCGCCATCTTCTGTAACGCCGTCGCACGAACTTGCCTCCTTAGCACAAACAAATAATTTCCATACTGTAGTCTCGCGGGCAACGGGTTTTGGAGCCTTCAGCCATATGTGGGCTGTCCTAACCGCCTTTAACGTCGGCAGCACAGTCTACTCCAGAACATACTGGAACGTGCTGCCAGCTCGTCCGAAGAGTCCGTTGCTTGTCGCTCAATAGGACAAACACGCACATCACGTACTAATCTTAACTGAATAGCTTGTCGAGAGAATTTTTACTGTTTCTGTACAGGACGTTTCTTTTTACTTTTTTATTTTTCCGTTAGCAATGCTGTATAGGAGTAGCATAGATCCCTCAAACAATGATCGTCTACAACCCACCTCAATCCCTTCGTATACGAGACCCAAAAGTCAGCAAATACCAGCGCCCTAGTTGTTTCTAACTTGCAGAAAGTGTTCCATGAAATTCCGCACTGATACCTAATAAATAAAATACGTGCCTCTGGAATACGAGACTAGATTTGTGATTGGACTGAAGAATTCCCAGCAAATACAAGCAGATAAATCTTCAGATGTAAAAGTAACTTCGGCATAGCTCAAGGAAGGGTGTGACCATAACCATTTCTTTAAAACGCCATTTATGTCAACAGTTAGAAATACGCACCATCTACCGCAGTACACATTACTAGCTGTTGGTGTGTGGATAGAACATTAAAATCAACTGTCATCCGAGTGAAAGGAACCAAAACAGGTTGATAGTCTTAACCATAATATTTTTTCTCTCGAACAAAAATTCAGGAGCCTCTGATATAGAAGAATATTAATCACAAATGAGCCTTAAGATTTCTTGTTTGCGTATTGATTTGATATAGAAGTTAATGAGTTCAAATCGACCGTATCATACTAAGCCTTTACAAATGTAGAAGTCAAACAATGCGTTGAATCTTGTTGAAAAATAGGCTGACTTTTAATATGTATGTAATGACTGAAAAAACTTTCCAGTGTTTGACGTACTTACTTCACCTGTTCTGCTAATACAGAAATAATAATGGAAAAAGTATGGTGCTGACTGAGCGATATCATCAATTTGTAACCAAAGTTATTAGTTAACTGTTTATGTGGTATCGCCCAAAGATCACGGCGCCACAACACTACCATAGACATCAGCGATACCTCGCTGTAATCCGTAACGACGAATGCCAGACAACAGGCGCCTTCTTTCTCAGCACCGCAGCGCCCTCGCATGGAGGCCAATATGGAGCTGTGCATGGAAGCGCTCTGTCCAGTTTGTGACCCCAGCTGAGGCAGTCAACCTCATCAAGTAGCACTAAAATGTTATTCAAGTCTCAATGGAACTGCATTTTTGTAAATGTTGAACGTTACACTCCAAGAGAAGAGTTCGTTAATCAGTGCATCAGATGATGCTTTAATAATCAGTGACAATTGTAAAGTGTCAAGCACACCTGTGGCAAAGGTTTGCATCAAGTTAAGTACAGTGGAAACTCGATGAACCGTCATCTTCGGTACCGTGGTCGTGACGGTTGAGCGAATAACAGATAACAGAAACACTGTATTCCTCCAAAACATAACCTCAGTCAATTATTTTATGTATAGACACATATCACTCTCACAGTAATATAATAATATTTCGGAGCTGAAACAAATTAAGCACGATTGTAATAGCAAATAAAACTATTTATTACATGATAGCTACAAAAGTTGCAAAATACGTAATGTACAGTACTTACTGGTGAAATAGTTTATCTAGCTTGGAAATAAACAGTCAATTTCTTCTGCCTTTTTGATGTTCGAGCTTTCACCGCGGCAATATTTCGTATTTTTCGGAGCAGTAGTACCTGCGTTGCATTATCCTCTTCTTGACTTTCAAACCATTCTATACGCTTGGACAGCATTGTTTCTGCCTCTGAATGGCTAATAGTTAGTTTTTCTTCATGGTTTGAACACTCGTCTTCATCAGTCCCTTCTTCTTCTTCTTCTATGGTGGCACTTACGCTGGCAACAATTTCGTCATCACTCAAAATTTGAAAACCCCCGTCCACTTTGTCACACTCTAACCACTGTGATACTTCTTCTGACGTCAAATTTTTGCTGATTTGTAAATTATTGCACAAATTGACCATCTCGTCAACTGTCACACACTCAGGTTCCTCCGATTTTTCACTTCTAGGTTGAGGCCAAAGTTTATTCCAACTGTTCTTGAGATTTGACACTGACAAATCACTCAATGCACTGGCAACATTGAAAATTGCATCTTTAATACTGTAAGACCTCCAAAACTGTTTTACAGATGTTGATTCATCAGATGAGAGCAAACTTTCGATAAATATTTTTCTATAATGACGTTTCATGTTTTCGATGATTCCCTGAACCATGGGCTGTATAAGTGAAGTTGTACTTGCTGGAAGGAAGAGACATGTTATATTGCCGTCATCACTTTTCATTTCACAAGTAGGGTGCGTTGGGGCATTGTCTGATAGCAATAGCGCTTTCTGTGGCAACATTTTTTCAGCCAAATGTGCTCCAACTTGAGGTACACATTGTTTGTGAAACCAGTCACAAAAAATTGATTGATCCATCCAAGCACTCTTCTGGGCGTAGTATTGTGCAGGAAGAGCATTCAAATTCAAATTCTTGAATGCACGAGGTTTTCTTGATTTCCCAATCACAAGTAGGGGTAGCCTATGATTGCCGGTCGCATTTGCGCAAACCATAGCAGTGAAGCGATCTTTTTGTACTTTGAAACCTGGAGCAGCTTTTTCAGAGAGTGATGCTAATGTCTTTTGTGGTAAAGCCTTCCAATGAAGCCCAGTTTCATCACAATTGTAAACTTGCTCCCTAACAAGATTCAATTCAGCCATTTTGCTTTAAATTGTTCCCGGAACTCAGCAATTACAGAGCTATCCGCACTGAGTTTTTTTCCAATGATATCAAGTTGGCGAATGCCATGACGAAATTTAAACTTGTAGAGCCATCCGATACTTGCTTTAAAAGACGAGTCACCATCAAGTTTGTTGTTCATTTCAACAGCCTTGGCCATTATTATAGGCCCTGAAAGTGGAATCCCCTGACTTCTTGCTTGTATAAGCCATCGGTACATTGCAGTGACCAATTCATCATATTTTGCAGGTTTCATTGTCTTTCTTGTTCGCACATCTCCATCCATGCTCTGCATTGTTGACACATGTTGTTCTATTTTATCAGCATCACGTTTTATATCGTTAACTGTTGTTCTTCCAATGCCATAAATCAGCGCTACACTTGTCGCAGTTTCGCCCTTTCTTAAGCGTTTTATAATTTCAAGTTTTTGATTAAGTCCTAAAACAACACGTTTACGTTTTTCAGACATTTTATCAAGTCACTGTATCACACACACGTGCACTAAATACGGTAGTGTAAAATATTAGTCAATAAAGCTTATTCAAGTGGAAAACACGTAACACGCCACAGCCCGCTAGAGACACTGCGAAAATTACAGTCATCTCGCCACAACTGGAAACCGATCCAGTGGTGATTGTTGACTCACAAGTGAGACAAAGACAAGAAAAGGGGGAGATGTCTTAGCACGTCAACTGAAGGTCATTTTTTACATACCATTCTACGGTGGGCGGGTACATTCACTTCCCACTAAAATAGAGTAAATAAACAAAGCGAACGCGTCACTGCACCTTAGAGCATTCTGTTATTACAGTATTATTATGCTGTTACAGCAGTGACGGTTAACAGAAACTGACGGTTTAAAGAATAACGGTTAATCGAGTTTTTAATGTAAATCTTTTTATTCATTCGTGCAATGAAGTGAACTAATATTTCATATACTGTAGATCCAACGTATCATCTTCCAGAGCAATCAAAGAGCCCAAAGTTTTGACCAGACGATTTAGTTTCGTCTGGTCTTAACAGTTTACTTATTAGGAAGTCTTTGTGGTAGGTACTTGTGTGTAGTGTAGGCTTACATAAAACTGAAACGTGAACAATAAATAATATACAGAAGAAGAGAATAGATTTTGAAAACTGATGTTATCGAAGAAACATGAGGATTGGTCAGGCAGCTCGAACAACTGACGAAGAGGTGCTGAATCGAATTTAGGACCGAAGTGGTTGATAAGACACAAGCAAGGCATCAAGAAACAGTTAATTTGGTAATTCAGGGAAGCGTTAAGGGAAAAAATTGTAAAACATACAAAGGCTTGACTACAATAAGCAGGGATAGTTGGATGTACAGGGGATGGACAAAAATATGGAAATTCAAAAAATATAACACATATCATGTCTAATACGATGGAGGAAAATCATTGGGATTCAAAACAGCTTACAGTCGTCTCGGAATGGATAAACACTGGTGTACCATGGGATTCATATGATCAGTCAAAATGGTCACATTATCATTGGCAGTAGTGTGACATTTCAGAGTAAACATTAGGCCCACAGAATACCATGATATGTCTGCCCAAACCATCACCGAACTCCCGCCATGTTCCACTCATGGCACGTAAAATAGGCCGAAACTTGGAAACAGTGTGGAAGAAGACTCATCCGACCAAATGTCTTTCTTCTAGTGATCTAGAGCTCAGGTTTTATGGCTTCAGCACGGCGTTTTCCTGTGAAGGACATTTGCGTAACTGTGTGTTGTTCTGGAATTCAATCTCGCCCTGCAATTCCCAGGTCTGTTCGTATACTTTTGGTGCTGACATGGTTTGCGTGTGCGATATTCACTTCTGCATTGCCTTTTGCAACTGTTGTCCTCTTCTTCTTCGTCACAATCCTCTTCAATGACCGTTTGTCACGATCATTCAACATTCACTTTCGTCCGCTTTGTGGCTTAGCGGATGAAGTTTTTCCTTTTTTCCTGTAAGTGGTTGTTGTGTACATAGTTCCGTGTAGTCAGCGCGTACACAACTTTCCGTCTAGAGCGCGCCCCGCTAAGCACAACAGCGCAGGCGCAGCGCGCGTCCGTCTCCGCACTACGAGATGGCGCTGCCATAGAGACGGACCAAATTCTGCTTTCGCAGTTCCGCGTATTAATATATAACGCAGCCAATGAGATTGCTGCTAACGTAGAACCTTTTCTACTCGCGGATCACACTCGCGCAGTGATACATGAGCGTGCGAGGTATTATAACGAGTGTACAGACCTCCAATTAGTCAGTCTGCATTTGTCTTCACCAGTCTGTACCAGTCTACATTTGTCTGCACCAGTCTATAGTCAAGTTTCAGTCTGCGCCTAGTAATATTACCATATTCCTGTACATAGCCATGAAGATAAATACATAGACACTTTTGTCAAGTATCAGCGATATATGTGAGAATAAGATTAACGTACCAATACCAAAGGAAGTTCAGATTGTCAGTTATAAATAGCATCCAGAACCAAGTTAAATAATTTTTATGCTTGTTATTATTTTTAATAAATGTGTGAGAAAATTAATCAAGTTCTGTTTAAAGTTGGTTACCGTCAATCTGCTACTGTAAGCGTGCAAGTGGCATTTCTATCGTCTGACCTAACGGCAGAAGATAAACACGCCACGATAAGACCACGAGACATATTGCTGACACTCGCCTACTTCGTTAGACCGACAAGTCAAATAATCTGATGGTGTGTGTACTGAAAGTCTTACAGTACGCACACCACAGTGGTATAAATCTTCGACCCAGCGTTTCTTTAAACTGCAAACTCTTCGGCTACTTTCATAATGTAAGCACCCATCACACGAGTACCAACACTTTCAAATTCATTTAGCTCTGACATTACGCTCTCACAATTACACAGAACACAGTTCCGACACGACTGCAATTATGTACAAGCTTGCATTTCTCGCGGTGTTCCGTATGTTTTGTCCAACCTCCGTAGGTTTCATCTGTTGTTCAAAGATGAAGAGACTCGGGCAGCACAGAGGAGGTGGAGAGCTTCGTCAGACCACTCTTTGGACCGACTACTACGGGGTGTTCAAAATGTCTCTCTGCAGTGCCGTATGGTTGTTCGTCTGCCTGGGTTACTTCCCTTCAAGTGGACTCTCCCAACATTCCTCTGTTTCGTTTATCTCAGCCAGCGTCAGTAGTATCGTTGGTGTGTGACGTTACGTGATGACGTGAACGTTTTAGTTCCTTTGTTCGTTTGTTTCGTTTTTGTCACTGTTAAAACGCTAGCCATTGAAGAACGTGTGTTTTTAGTCGACCAAGTGTTCAAAGCTGGCGGTAAATACACAGTTCCAGTTCGTCAAACATTTAATTCAGCTTTCCCGGAGACAACACTCCCACATCGCGATACTGTGCGAGATTTGATTAACAAATTTCGAAGTACGGGTTTAGTGACCGATAAGTGGTCGTCCTAGCGTTTTGTCCGAGCATAAACTACTCGATATTTCCGATAATATGTCCATGAGTCCAAACAAGTCAGTAAGAATACTCGCCCAGGAAATCGATGTTAGTGTCGGAACGGCCCACACAGCTGTAGGGAAAAAATTAGAACTTTTCCCATACAAAGTGACAGTCGTGCAAGAACTGAAAAATACTGATCATGGCAAGAGACTGCTTTATTGTCAATGGTTCAAAAATTTCTTTCAACAAAATGGAAGGGATGTTCTGAATGAAACGTTTTTCACTGATGAGACGTGGTTTCATTTATCCGGGTACATGAACTCGCAAAATTCTCGTATGTGGAGTACTGCAAATCCATTTTGTATTCATGGGGAACCACTTCATCCTGTGAAAATAGGAGTTTGGATTGCAATTTCCAGACGTCGGATTTTGGGTCCCATATTTTTCAAAGAAACAATAAACGCACAACGATGTTGTTGTTGTTGTTGTGGTCTTCAGTCCTGAGACTGGTTTGATGCAGCTCTCCATACTACTCTATCTTGTGCAAGCTTCTTCATCTCCCAGTACCTATTGCAACCTACATCCTTCTAAATCTGTTTAGTGTATTCATCTCTTGGTCTCCCTCTACGATTTTTTACCCTCCACGCTGCCCTCTAATACTAAACTGTTGATCCCTTGATGCCTCAGAATATGACCTACCAACCGATCCCTTCTTCTAGTTAAGTTGTGCCACAAACTTCTCTTCTCCCCAATCCTATTCAATACCTACTCATTAGTTATATGATCTACCCATCTAATCTTCAGCATTCTTCTGTAGCACCACATTTCGAAAGCTTCTATTCTCTTCTTGTCCAAGCTAGTTATCGTCCATGTTTCACTTCCATACATGGCTACGCTCCATGTAAATACTTTCAGAAACGACTTCCTGACACTTAAATCAATACTCGATGTTAACAAATTTCTCTTCTTCAGAAACGCTTTCCTTGCCATTGACAGTCCGCACAACGATACTGCAGTGATATTCTGTACGCATTCATAGGAGAACTTGTGCTAAGTGAAATACTGAACGGTTATCTTCAACAAGATGATGCAACCGCGCGTACAGCTCGCGTTTCAGTGTCACTGTTTGCTGATGTTTTTGGTCAAAACGGTTCAAATGGCTCTGACCACTATGGGACTTAACATCTATGGTCATCAGTCCCCTAGAACTTAGAACTACTTAAACCTAACTAACCTAAGGACATCACACACATCCATGGCCGTGGCAGGATTCGAACCCGCGACCGTAGCGGTCACGCGGTTCCAGACTGAAGCGCCTAGAACCGCACGGCCACACCGGCCGGCCTGTTTTTGGTGACCGCATAATTTCACAGGGACTTTGGTCTCGACGATCGCCTGACCTAACACCACCTGACTTTTTCTTCTGGGGTGCAGCGAAAGCAACTGTCTATAAAAACTGTCCAAAATCCATCGATGAACTGAAAACTGCAATATCCACTTCCACTGATTCTGTTAGAGAAGAAATGTTACAGCTTGCGTTTGGAAACATGATTAGACGAATTGAATTGTGTATTCAACAACAGGGAGGACACCTCCAACGTTACATGAAAATTTGTAAGTAAAAATGAATATTCAATAAATTAATGACTTGTATTTCACCGAGTTTCATTTCGGTATATTCACTGCGGCATATGGCACGCCCGGCTAACGATCATACGGCACTGCGGAGAGACTTTTTGAACACCCCGTATAACAACAAATGATTAGAGATGTAAATAAATGTTGCGTTGAGTGAATGGAAATATTTGAAACCGTAATTGGTTGGAAGTATAGTTTAGAATTAGGCACGATAATGTTCCTCAAAGCGCGGGATTAGCCGAGCGGTCGGAGGCGCTGCAGTCATGGACTGTGTGGCTAGTCCCGTCGGAGGATCGAGTTCTCCCTCGGGCATTGGTGTGTGTGTTTGTCCTTACGATAATTTAGGTTAAGTAGTGTGTAAGCATAGGGACTGATGACCTTAGCAGTTAAGTCCCATAAGATTTCACACACATTTGAGCATTTTTTTCTTCCTCAAATGCGCCATGACCTGAAACGAAATGGTATCGTAGGTGAACCTAACAGGGATTTGTGGTGGTGGTGGTGGTGGTGGTGGTGGTTAGTGTTTAACGTCCCGTCGACAACGAGGTCATTAGACACGGAGCGCAAGCTCGGGTGAGGGAAGGATGGGGAAGGAAATCGGCCGTGCCCTTTCAAAGGAACCATCCCGGCATTTGCCTGAAGCGATTTAGGGAAATCACGGAAAACCTAAATCAGGATGGCCGGAGACGGGATTGAACCGTCGTCCTCCCGAATGCGCAGGGATTTGTAACATTGCGATTGAATCACTGCGTATTACGAAAACTAGCAGAGTTTTGACGGTTCCATTGTGATACGAGGTCTCCACCGCAGAGAGCTGCCGCCCAAGTTGTGACTCGGGCCGCACTGTGCTCGTTAGGCAGACACAGCAGGTCGGTACCTCCCGGCGCCCGCGACACAAAGACCGCCGGAAGTGACGTAATAAGCCCGCCCTTTCGCCGCCGATATCGGCTCCCAGCAGCCGACCCCCACCGTCACTCGTGTGGGCATTCTTCTCGTGCTAAGAAACCTCATTAGAGGCTTCGCACGCGGAAGAACTGGGGTAGTGTGCCTGGAAAAACAATCAATGAGGCACGAAAGAAAGTAACGCCCATTGTTGGGAGCGTTTATTTGTCCTCGCGCCAGGGCCAGGATCTTATTAGTATTGTTCTTTGACGGCCTTGCGTGAATTCACATGCTGTATTCAGCTACTTTTTTTTTTTTTTAACACACTGGCGATCTGATACAGGCGGGCTACCATACCATTAAGCGACAAAAAATTGGGAACCATTGTGTGGTTCGAGAACAGGATCTTATTAGTCAAGGACCGCCTTCTCAGCGAAGGGAGAAAATTGTATATAAGTGTACGATCATTAAATTAACGCACCAATTGAAATATTACCCTTTGTTATAGTCCAAAAATACGCTCGTGTCGATTCCTCCTGTAACTCATTACTGTGAAGTACCGAGCAACTATTTGGGAATGTTTCTACTAATAGCAAATGAACTGGGAGGAGCATTTCCACTATCAGTAACCAGATTAATAACATACTTGTTTTAGAGAGATCCACTTTAGCTATACTAATTATTTATTCAAACCACAACGGGTTTCGGGATTTTAAAATCCCTTCTTCAGGTGTCTTGAAACTGTATCATACAAAGGAGAGGAGCGTAGAAACGTAATGCAAGATATCTGAAAGGATACGTTGCATCATATATGTTTTGTAGATGTGTTTCATTGTATTTCTACCCTCCTCTCGTTTGTATGTTACAGTTTCGGACACCTGAAAAAAGGATTTAAAAATCCCGAAATCGGTCTTGGTTTGAATAAATAATTAGTACAGCTAAACTGGATCTCTCTAAACTAACTAGCATGCCTCTCAGTTGTGGATGTCCTACATACCAAATATTGTGCTGGTTGATAAGACTTTTAACGTTTTACGTAGAGCAGAGAAACGACTTCCAAGGCTACATTCATCATTTCCACTGAGAAATACGCATTTGCACATACTGCAAAATACACTACTGGCCATTAAAATTGCTACACCACGAAGTTGACGTACTACAAACGCCGACAGGCAGATGCTCTGATATGCAAATGATTAGCTTTTCAGAGCATTCACACAAGTTTGGCGCCGGTGGCAACACCTACAACGTGTTGACAATGAGGAAAGTTTCCAACCGATTTCTCATATACAAACAGCAGTTGACTGGCGTTGCCTGGTGAAACGTTGTTGTGATGCCTCGTGTAAGGACGAGAAATCCGTACCATCACGTTTCCGACATTCATAAAGGTCGGATTGTAGCCTATCGCGATTGCGGTTTATCGTATCGCGACATTGCTGCTCGCGTTGGTCGAGATCCAATGACTGTTAGCAGAATATGGAATCGGTGGGTTCAGGAGGGTAATACGGAACGCCGTGCTGGATCCCAACGGCCTCGTATCACTAGCATTCGACATGACAGGCATCTTATCCGCATGGCTGTAACGGATCGTGCAGCCGCGTCTCGATCCCTGAGTCAATAGATAGGGACATTTGCAAGAGCCGGCCGGTGTGGCCGTGCGGTTCTAGGCGCTGCAGTCTGGAACCGAGCGACCGCTACGGTCGCAGGTTCGAATCATGCCTCGAGCATGGATGTGTGTGATGTCCTTAGGTTAGTTAGGTTTAATTAGTTCTAAGTTCTCGGCGACTGATGACCTCAGAAGTTAAGTCGCATAGTGCTCAGAGCCATTTGACCCTTTTTGAACATTTGCAAGACAACAACCATCTGCACGAACAGTTCGACGACGTTTGCAGCAGCATGGACTCTCAGCTCGGAGACCATGGCTGCTGTTACCCTTGACGCTGCATCACAGGCAGGAGCGCCTGCGATGGTGTACTCAACGACGAACCTGGGTGAACGAATAGCAAAAAGGCATTTTTTCTTATCAATCCAGGTTTCTGTTTACAGCATCATGATGGTCGCATCCGTGTTTGGCGACATCGCGGTGAACGCACATTGGAAGCGTGTATTCGTCATCGCCATACTGGCATATCACCCGGCGTGATGGTATGGGGTGCCATTGGTTACACGTCTCGGTCACCTCTTGTTCGCATTGACGGCACTTTGAACAGTGGACGTTACATTTCAGATGTGTTACGACCCGTGGCTCTACGCTTCATTCGATCCCTGCGAAACCCTACATTTCAGCAGGATAATGCACGACCGCATGTTGCAGGGTCTGTACGGGCCTTTCTGGATGCAGAAAATGTTCGACTGCTGCGCTGGCCAGCACATTCTCCAGATGTCTCACCAATTGAATACGTCTACTCAATGGTGGCCGAGCAACTGGCTCGTCACAATACGCCAGTCACTGCCCTTGATGAACTGTGGTATCGTGTTGAAGCCGCATGGGCAGCTGTACCTGTACACGCCATCCAAGCTCTCTTTGACTCAATGCCCAGACATACCAAGGCCGTTATGACGGCCAGAGGTGGTTGTTCTGGGTACTGATTTCTCAGGATCTATGCAGCCAAACTGCGTGAAAATGTAATCACATGTCAGTTCTAGTATAATATATTTGACCAATGAATACCTGTTTATCATCTGCATTTCTTCTTGGTGTAGCAATTTTAATGGCCAGTAGTGTATTTCAATCTGGGATAAATTCACCTGGGATAAATAAAATGAGACAGAGATCATGTTTTATTGGCAACGATGCAGAAAGAGTAAACTTTCCAAGGGAAAATAATTTTTTCGGAACATTTATTTTAATTAGTTTGAACAATGTGTTGTTCGTAAAATATTCGTGCAAATATTCCATTAAAAACTAGCTTAAGCTCATTTAATCTTTCCATTGTGATGGAAGGCGGAAAAGTAGTCATGTGATAAGTTGTATTTTTATATAAATTAGTTTCTGGCTCCAAGGATGGTTTTCAGTTTCTTTGTTGCAAGGAGAATTCGAATGGAGCTGAGTTATGATGTCCTGGTATGTCTGGAATGTAGTGTTATACACCAGACAATGACAGACAGTTAGAAACGAAAAAAGAAAGATGTTTAGAAAGTTTTGTAATGTGGTTATGGGGAAGATGCTTGTAGTGAAGTGTACTGAATAACTTAAGACATAAAATGTATTCGCAGGTACGAATATGAACCAGATGTATAATGGAACGAAGACATTGAAAATTTGTGCCGGATGGAGACTCGAACCCGGATTTTCCGCCCAAACCGAGCATTCACTTTAAGCTCTTTGGCTATGCGAGCACGGCTCACGCCCAGACCCGAACTTCCATATGTAATTCGTCCATGTGTCGTACCTGTCCTCGTACATCCCACTGTTATTTCCGTAAATGGGAGACATTTTATATTAATGTCGCGGGACCGGCACAGGCCGATAAATACGAAATTGCAGTGCCTGTCTTGTGAAGGCATCTTTGAAGGAACATTGCATCGCACTCCTTCACAATACACGCACTGCAATCGTATTTATCGGCCCGTACCGGGCTGGCGACTTACAAATAAAATACCTCTGCTGTAGTTGAATAACGTTAGTGGGATGTGCGAGTACAGATATGACACATGGACTGCGACGTATGGACGTTTGGTGTGGCCGTGAGTTGTGCTCGGGTAGCCGAAGTGGTTGAGGCGACTGCTCCCGTATAGCGGAAAATCCAGGTTCGACTCCTGGTCTGGGACATATTTTCGTTGTTGCGGTTCCATTATACGGATTGAGGTAGTTCATATTCGCAACTGCGAATACCTGTAGTGGGAACTAGGTTGGTTACACCGCGTTCCAGTTGCAACTTACTTGACTTACTTACTTCCTGTTGCCCTTATGCAGAGCACTTGGACTTCGACAGAGGACATCGACGATGCTCCGTCAGCGCTCTCGATTTTCGGTGAGGATCTTCAGCTCTGCAAATGTTTTCCACTCCTCCTTAGCCTCTTCCTGCACTGTCTTCCTCCGTGATGTCCACGATCTTCCTCGATTCCTTTTATCCTGTAGGTTCCTGCAGAGAAATGTCTTCATCTACAGCATCTTGACTTTTTGGGAGGCTGTGTCTGATACAGCTTCACGTCCTTCTCTTGATATCCTTGGTGATACGTTCTTCTCTTGTTCGATTCCGAGAATCTTCGTTGGTATCACATTTGTTCAAAAGATTTTAGGAATTTTCTTAAGATATCCACTGAGGAAGGCTTGCAAACTCTTCGTCATTGTACGGCCAACCTTATAAGTTTAGCATTGGTATAGCAGTACAGCTTTCACCTTTGTTCTACATATTCGTAGTTTAATTGTTATGGAAATCTCTCTTGCCCTCCATAACAGATACAGATGGGTAATGGCCTCATTCGCCTTTCTGATGCTTGCTCTGGCTTCGGCAGCTTCTCATCCGTCTTCAGTAGCAACACTCAAGGAATGTTAATTCGCTTACCTTTCTAGCATCCTCAATGTTCACTCTTAGCTTTCTCCTATCCCTTGTATTGAGTTTCATAATCTTCGTCTTGGTGACAGACACTTTCAGTCCAACAATCTTGGATTCATGTTCAAGGTCACTCTTAGCTTTCTCCTGCCTCTCGTATCGATTTTCATAATCTTCGCCTTGGTGACATTCACTTTCAGCCCAAAGCTCTTGGCTTCATGTTCAAGGTCCTGCAACTCTCATTCCATGTCGACACAATTCCGCGAGAGGAGGCTGATGTTGCTGACGAAGTCAAGATCTTCCAGTCGCTTACTCATTTCACAGTGTATCCCTCTTTTCTTCTTCTCCACAACTTTCCTTATCAGTTCATTCAGCACCAGTAGAAAGATAGTTGGAGATAAAACACATCATTGCCGAGCTCCAGACGAAGGGTTCTGTAACATTACCCTCCTGACTCATTCGGCATATGTAGTTATTGTAAGTCGCCCTAGTAACCTTTCCTGTCTTCTCTGGCATCGCGTACTTTTTGAAAATTTGCACAAATGACTTAATGGAGACGAAGACTTTCTCAACGTCAACAAAACGAATGTGACGACTAGTGACGAATTCCTTTGATTGTTCCATTATCACTCTCAAGCGAATTTCTTTGATCTATCTTGTAACGTGATTCTATTAAGGATGATCCGCGCGAACAGTTTGCTTGGAATCGTAAGCAAGGTGATTCCCCTCCCAGTGTGACAACTGTGCGCATTTGACGGTGAATCCTTCTCTAAAGTTTTTAAAGGCGCATTTTTAGCCATAGCATCTAAATCTATTTTTTCTTAATCAGAGAACCCTGTTTAATAAAGCATGAAAGCCAACGCACGTTATCTTGTGTGCGGTCGCATGTGATCGCTGGTGAGACACAGAAAGGATGTCCAGTCTTTTGTTAATTACTTCTTCTGTTATCTGTTCTGGAATGGAATCGAGGGAGAGCCTCGCGCGCTAGACTGGCCGCTCTAATTTAAACTCTTTAATTTTATAAAAAGTCACTGCGTACTGCAGGGCGCATACTCGCGCATACTGGTAATTATATAAGGAAATTTACACTGCGCACGGACGAGATACCGACGTGCGGATAATCAACATATCACTAGTGATTAATATTGTATTCCCAATGTAAGTAGCATAGTGCACTTCAGTAGTTATAGTTATGATTAACGCTATTGTGATTTCATTATTTGTTTAATCCATGATCCTAAAATTTCAACATTATATGTAAACTGTATTTTCAGAATGTATCTGATTTTAGCTCAGAAATAACGTGGCCCACGAACCTCCTTCTTACGGCGACGAAATTCTCAAAGCATTTGTCCGATGCCACCTTATCATGGTTTAAATATATTCACTGATTTTTAAACATTTCCATCCACCTCAATTCAGTTCAACAAAAATTATTAAAAAAACCCAAATAATATAAATAATCATATATATATATATATATATATATATATATATATATATATGTATATTTATTTAATTATTTACAAGTTCCAAGCAGTATGTGACGCCACGTCGCACTGCAAGCACCACAAAGGTGATCGCCGAAGTGCCTTCGCAGACAGCGAGCGCTTCTTCATCTCGTTAAGGATTTGATAGTGAGAAACTAGTAACAGTCGGGACGTAAAAGCACATGGAACTTGGAAGCGAAATTTTCACGTTAGGCAATTCGACTGAGTGCAACTCACAGCAGGAGCGACATGACGCTGAAAGGGATGCTGTTCAAGTATCTGATCGGCAGAAGAAAGAAAATGCACGCACAAAACATCGTATTGATGACATATAAATATGTTGTCAGGCAGAAATTTCTGCGATATTATGAACCATACACAGCAACACCAACCTTGCGAAAACCTTACGGCTATTATCACTCAAAGCTAGGAAGGAGGAAAGTGTGGAAATTGTTCCATGCAAGGGATTTGGTTTTAGAAGGTGCCATAACAAAGAGTCATCATATTCGAACGAGACAAAATAGTTTCAAATGACATAATACATTAGAATTTTACGAAAAAATTAAGCTTCAGAATCAAGATAGCCAGTGGTTTACTCAGAGGAAACATGCGCTCATACATATTACGCTTTGAACAAATACTGTCACAGTGATAGCGTGCGGAAGGTATTGTCAAATGAAAGTGCAATGTATAACTGTGCTATGCAGCGAATCGGCATTAGAAGTACAGCGTATGACAGCGTTCTACGTGTAAGAATACTGCAACGTGTGCCTTTACTTCTTAGATTCCCCGTTTCTATGGCGTAAAAACGGCGGTGCTGGACGCTGATCAGGTCTGCAGTTCACTTTGCCGCTTAATAAGAACTGATTTATGGAAAAAATATCATTTACATGTGGAGCCACAGTTTCCAAGCCCTTGAACCAACGCAAAGAGAGTGTGTCACGATATTGTCAAGTACAAGTGGCAAAGAAAGTTAACGTATCTTGTATGAACTACTTTTACTGTTTTTAATGGTTTGTTGAATTGTTACTTGTTTTGTAGTTTGTGGCATCTGTTTCAGAATTTCTCAAAAGTTTATGCCATTTTGGGTGAACATAACATTGCTAATCCTTATCTTGCACTGGAACACTTTAGAAACACTGTTCAGGAACCATCATCCCATTTCGCGATTGTATTAAACGTTCGATAACGATGTACGTTTTGGACTTTTGAAAATTTCTTCATAACATAGTATTGGCAGCACTGCCATTGAACTCACCTCAGGCATGTAGAATACCTTTTTTTAGTTTGGTTTATCGAGTTTCTACTCTGTCTGTCTGTCTAAAACAAATTTTTGCGTTTTGTACTTAACTGTATGATTAAAATATATAAAAGCATATTTACATAAATAAAAACTCAAGCCATCACAATTTTTCCACAACAATTTTTAACAAATAGCATGATAAGTAAATTGGACATTTCTGAAACACCACTTCACATTACTTTTTAAATTTAATTATAAGAGATACAGGAAAATGAAAATATGAATACTATTAAAAACTACATGGTTTTTTTCATACCCTTAAGGAAATTAACAATCACTTTACAAAGCCTAATGCCTATAGCAAACAAAATAAAAGAAGCTGACTGAGGGAGATCGCACCCTATATCAATGTCTTCAAAAATTCAGATCTTTCACAGTCAAATTTGGACATCAAAACGCGATGTGGTGTACACCAGTGAGTGAACGAGGATCACATTCACATGCAGGAAAATCGAAACTGTTGATTCTGTATAGATTTGAAGGGAAACAGGCATAGCTGAAGCGGAGTTGAATAATTGTGGAAGTCGTTAATTGGTTCAAATAATTCCTCGTAAACCACAACAGTCAACGAATTTGAGTTTGTAATACTACTTCTTTTGTCAGAGCACATTCCACATCTCTTGTCATTGATACTTTCCGTGGTTCTTAACCTCACCTAAGCAGTTTGCACACGGCAATTTCAAATCGAGAACAGTTCCTGATGCAGCTTGCTTGGCTAACACGTCAACTTTCTTACGATAGCGGATGGCAGAGAGGAAATGCACATACACAGCAGATAGATGTCGACCCCTCCGTTTACTGCAAACGAATTCCTCCATATCCGGAATACAACGATTACTTGTTTTATTCTGTCTCTTCTGTTTTAAGGACACTGTGCGATTCGGACATGATTAATATCTTCAAGAAGAGAATTTGCGATACAAACTTCATCGCTGCCCGAGCACCCTCGGTGCCTGCAGCTCGCGGTAGCGCCTGTATTCTCGTGTTAGACTGTACCGCAACACACGCGCGCTCTCTTTACGGTAATAGTGAAACTTGGGCGCCGAGACAGCGGACGATATCGCGAGCGAGATACCGGCTGGCGCTCTTCGTTATCGTTCTTGTTTGCGCATAACGCGAGGTAATTTTGGGCGGGGGAGCGACATCTTTTATGGATTTGCTCGGCGTATCGCTGCGAGCTGGCAAGCAATTGTTTACCTCTATCTCGGAGCGAGTGTTGCCGAAGTATTGCACAGGAAGCAGCTTATTCACGTTGATTCTTGCAACTGGTTTCAACTCTTCATGCGCCCGCATTCGGGACTGGCACACACGACGGAACTTCAGATCCTCCAAAGTTGCAACTGCGTCCTGCAACGACTGCGGCCATGTTCCACAGCAAGAAAATCTTACCATCTCTGCACAACAACGCGGGCATCTTTTGCCGTGAAAAGATTTTATCGCTGAAAGTTGTATATACTGACTTCCAACTCGATAATCCCAACAGCTGCAAACTCTGTCTAGCCATCCATATACGTATCTCGGAACAGAACTCGGGTCTGTCGTTCTTAATGAGCAGGCGTTGTCAAAATCTAAGGTACCGATCGACGTTCATAATGCTCCTGCTAAACTGAACTCTCAAAACTCACGGGAAAGATTTTCCCATTTGAAGATGCAGCATTAGAGGGCTACCTGGATATGAATATCCACGGATGCATTCATCGGCATCTACAGTAATACTGACTTTGCGGATAAAAGTGTGCGTCGTTACGGATACCCGCAGCTGTATCTACAGGTTGTGACATTTGCTACTATTAGTGTCGATAAATTAAATTATGTGTCCTGAAGGATGTTACAAATTCAACTTGAAGGTTTCGTCAGTATCACATGACGAATTAAACTGGCTGCAGATCTCTGGTTTCAGAGCTCACTTGTACCTTATGTATATTGGTAAGTCAAAGCATGACTTCCTATCATAATATTTATTACGTAAAACAATTCACAAAACAATTTAGCAGTAGCAAAAGACATAGGATATGTTTTCGAACTGTTGCCAACATACATTTTGATGGCGTTCACAGAAAATAAAATTTTTGTATATCTACACGACCTATCACGACACCAGTTCAGTCTGAACTGCCTTCTAGTGACTCTTTAATAATCAAATACGGATACCCCTCTCCCATACACTTCAATGGACGTCAGAGCACCAAACCGAATTATAAATATGTATTTCATATTAGAATTAAGCTGCCTGAAGTGTAGCACTTTTTTAATATTAGCTTAAAACAGATTTCCTTTGCATATTAAGTTTGTCGGGATATATATTAATGTGGCAAACGTACTTGAGTCCATTATTATTTTGATTACCCTTTCTGACATCTTACTGAATGAAAATTTATTTTTTCGAAATTTAAAACAATTGTGGACTGATATGACTAGCATCACTTAAAGCAAACTTCACGCCGATTCCAGACCTGGTTTTATATTTTGATAGTCTAATATTTCCAAAGTTGTAGTCTGTCTAATATTATGATTAATATTTTCGAAATACTAATTCAGTTGATACGTTTGGGTTACAGTTGTATGGGTAAAACAAGATATTTCGTCCTCCTGCACAAGCTGAATAAATGTTACATTTAAAACCAATAGTTTAACTGAATGCTAATATTGCACCACAGTTGGCATTATTAATATGCGATGTAATTTTTGAACTAGTCAATTGAGTAAGTACCCTATTAAACTTATTATATTTTATGGTCTTCAATTATTATAAAACCTCAGTTTCATAGGAGCAAAATATTCAACGATGAATTTAACCGGCTGTCTTGGCGAGCGTGATCGTTTCTGAGGCATACAGAAACGACCACACTGGACAAGAGAGCTTGTTTACAGCTGGAGAAGGAGGAGCGGAAAATTCTGAGAGACATATGAGGCACCAAAAAGCATGGGGATATCTGGATACACTGACCACGACAGGAACTATATGAAAAGCACTCTATATATACGAGGGTTCGAACTTAAACAGTGGCAACTATTTATTCACAACCGGTACAAAAGAGTTACATGTTTTTTTCTCTTGTTACTTTCCTTCAACGTAGTCCCCAGCGTTGTGTAGAACCCGTTGCCAGCGATGTGCAATGTGTAGTATACCATTATCAGAGCCTGTTCTGTTGATGGTGCTAATGCAGCGGTCTACTGCCTCTCGAATCTCTGGAACAGTTCTGAAGTGTATGCCACGAAGCCAAAACTGAAATGCCAATCCAATGAATGGGGTCATTATGGGTCGCCGCGAAAGTCGAAAGTGCGTCAGAGCCCCAGTATGGTGAAAGTTATGGTGATTTTCCTGTACGACTGTGATGGTGTTATCCTAACGCATTACGTTCCTCCACAACAGACCGTGAAGGCACAGTATTACTGTTCGTTTCTGGAACATCACCTTCGACCAGCTTTGCGAAAGAAGCGGCGACAGTTTCTGCGCAGCCCACCCATCATTTTGTATGACAATGCCCTGGCGTATACAGTGCAAGCTGTGGCTGCTCTGTTCGAGAGATAGGACTGGGAAGTACTGTACCATCCACCATAGTCCCCGGACTTAAGTCCTTGTGACTTTGATTTTATTCCGAAAATGAAGGAACACTAGAGGGCAGGGAGAAGTATAAAGTGTGTGAAATCTTATGGGACTTAACTGCTAAGGTCATCAGTCCCTAAGCTTACACACTACTTAAACTAAATTATCCTAAGGACAAACACACACACCCATGCCAGAGGGAGGACTCGAACCTCCGCCGGGGCCAGCCGCACAGTCCATGACTGCAGCGCCTTAGACCGCTCGGCTAATCCTGCGCGGCGAAGTATAAAGGGTTGGTGGATGATCACAGGTGGCCGGACACCAAAATCAAAGTTGTATTACCAGAACTGTTCCAGAGATTCGACAGGCAGTAGACCGCTCCATCCACACCATCAACATAACAGGCTTTGCTAACGGTATACTACGCCTTCAACATCGCTGGCAACGGGATCCCAGAAATCCTGATGATAGACGTTGACTGTGCGTATCATACCACAGACACAGTCCCTTTGACTGTTCGGAGATGTCACTAAACCGCCCAAAGATGTAAACAACCACGTATGAGCAGCGCCTATTAGACGGACAGCCGATCCGTTCCAGTTATTCCACCAAGAAGGAGGTAGGCGGCTCGTGTTGTCTGTAGTTTAACCATGCCTATACGGTCAATATCGCGGTTCGATCGCGTGCGCATTGTTACTTTTTGCCAGGAAGAGCTCTCAACAAGGGAAGTGTCCGGCCGTCTCGGAGTGAACCAAAGCGATGTTGTTCGGATGTGGAGGAGATACAGAGAGACAGGAAATGTTGATGACGTGCCTCGCTCAGGCCGCCCAAGTGCTACTACTGAAGTGGATCACTACTACCTACGGATTATGGATCGGAGGAACCCTGACAGCAACGCCCTCATGTTCAATAATGCTTTTCGAGCAGCCACAGGACGTCGTGTTACGACTCAAACTGTGCGCAAGAGGCTGCATGATGCGTATCTTCACTTCCGACGTCCATGGCGAGGTCAACCTTTGCAACCACGACACCATGCAGCGTGGTACAGATGGGCCAAAAAACATGCCGAATGGACCGCTAAGGATTGGCATCACGTTCTCTTCGCATATGACTTCAACCATTCAGTCGTCGGAGATGTGTTTGGAGGCAACCCGGTCAGGTTGAACGCCTTAGACACACTATACAGCGAGTGCAACAAGATGGAGGTTTCCTGTTATTTGGGGTGGCATTATGGGGGCCGTCGTACGTCGCTAGTGGTCATGGAAGGCGCCGTAACGGCTGTACGATAAATGAATGCCATCCTCCAACCGATAGCGCAACCATATCGGCAGCATATTGGCGAGGCATTCGTCTTCATGGACGACAATTCACGCTCCCATCGTGCACATCTTGTGAATGGCTTCCTTCAGGATAACGACATCGCTCGACTGGAGTGGTCAGCATGTTCTCCAGACATGAACCCAATCGAACATGCCTCGGATAGATTGAAAAGGGCGGTTTTTGGATGAAGTGACCCACCATCCACTCTGAGGGATCTACGCCGAATCTCCGTTGAGGAGTGGATCAGTCTGGACCAACAGTGCTTTGCTGAACTTGTAGATAGTATGCCAAGACGAATACAGGCATGCATCAATGCAAGAGGACGTGCTACTGAGTATTAGAAGTACCGGTGTGTACAGCAATCTGGACCACCACCTCTAAAGGTCTCGCTGTATGGTGGTACAACATGCAATTTGTGGTTTTCATGAGCAATAAAAAGGGCGGAAATGTTGTTTATGTTGATCTCCATTCCTATTTTCTGTACAGGTTCCGGAACTCTCGGAACCGAGGTGATCCAAAACTTTTTTTTTATGTGTGTATATACCAACGGAGAAGACATTTTTCGTGGTTCATGCATCAACTGCAAGACGACAGTGATAATTTCATACTACAACAGAGATGTGTTCCGCTGCATTTTCGCAACGACGTTCGTGAGTTTACGGATACTGCGCTACTACGTCGATGAATGGGATGTGTATCGACTGGCAGTCTCCAGTTGGTGGCACGGCCCTCATGTTCTCCGGACCTGCCACTGAGTCACTTTTAGATGTGGGGTGGGTTACAGCAACGACCCTCTTCTCACATCTCCAATCGGCCACATCATCGCTGACTTACAAGCACGTACAGGCTAGCTGTGACGAACACCGACTCGGACACTTTTGAGCGAGAGTGGACCGAATGGAGCAGTGTGACTTACGGTTCACAGATTGAACATTTGTGTGCATGACGTAAGAAGTTTCCTGAGTTGGTGTAGTCGTACATATTGCCATTTAATTGCTTAATACATACTTTTTTTACGATCACTTGAAAATGTCCAAATAATTTTGAATAACGCTACATGAAATAACATGAAATCATCGTATACATTTTTATTGTCATTATCAGAGGATGCTGACAATATAGAAACTGGTTGTCATCTTACTTCCAGCAATCTGGATAATTCAGTAAAGATGGTATCGCATCATTGTTCGCGTTTTTTGCTTCCTATTGACTGAGATCGTAGTTCGCAACAGCAACAACAGAGAGATTAAAATATTGATGTATTTGGATCTAAGCTAATTCAGAAGCTGACTTATCCTAAACAGTTTAAATCTGTCTATTTAATCCTCGTAGAATTTCTTTAATTGGACGAATTCTTACTGGTTTTTGCTTCGTAAAGCTTACACAAATGATTTCGCGAAAGTAAGTATTTTTGCAAGTTGTTATATTTCCTTTTTCTGTATGATTTTCGCGGAAAGTGAGCTCATCTCGGAAATATCACGTTGCACTAACTGTGTCTTCAGAGACGACGAAACAATTCAACATATTACCTAATTTTAAATATTGTTCCTAGATTTATTGTTTAATCTGTATTTCAAACTTACAACGAGAACTTTGTTAACGCTGCAGTTATAGAATGGAAACTTTTCGTGGCCCCAGGCATAACAACAAATTGCGAGATAAATCAATAAACCCTGAGCTCCCTTTGAAGGTTCGTAATAATAATTTAATTACACAGTGAAAATCATGTGATGTACTTAGATTCTGCGTATGCAGTGACGATTATTAATTCCCTCTTTAAACCTTTGTTACGAGGAAATTTTACGCAATTAATTTAGCTTCTGGCATCCAATTAATTACTGAAAACAGCCCGATTTTATTTACGTGTGTCTGGTAAATGAATATCTGCTGGGAGCAGCTCGACAACTTTTCCACACTCGTGCGGCAATACTCAGATTCCTCGTACGACCCACACGACCTACGGTTGTCGGTTCTCTTTATATAATGAAAGCAGAGAGTGACTTTCTGCCGAATCAAAGCGGAAACAAAGGATTTAACATATAAGCTAAAATAATTGCCGCGAGGGTCGCTTTGTGCTCGGACATGCGTGTTGCTGCAGATTCCAATCGACTTTATGCTGGGGTCACGTCGTTCCGCTAATAAGTTCAGAAATTTATACTAACCGCTTTTATACCCATCGCTTTGCAGAAGCTCAGAATTAACGCCTGCAGCTTAAAAGGTAGAAGCGACCTTGCGATAATTAACATGAGTCACAAAAAAAGCAAAGGCATGAAAATGAGACGTGCTGCTTTTAACGTTTCTACGAAGTAAGGATAGGTGAAAAAATCATTTGCTGTTAATCTCTGTTTTCAAGTGTTCTATGTAGAATGCTGGATTATACTAAGATAGTATTATCACATCACCCCCGATAAAATTCCTCTTCTTCCATTGAGAACATAGAGTTGTGATGACTTTTACGCGCAGAAAGTTCAAGGATAGGGTGTAATTGTTTTTTTTTTTTTTTTTTTTCACTACTACTAGTTTCTGACTACCGTCCACTTTCTACATCTTTCTATACAGCAGAAATACCTGAAGTAAAATAACCTGAAATTCTCACAGAACAGGAGTGTTAAGAAATATGGTTGTAAACAAGAATAAAATAATTCCAGTTTAGTAAGGAATACTACCAAAAGTGTACAAAGAACTTCCCGGGTTCGATTCCCGGCGCGGTCAAGGATTTTCTCTGCCTCGTGATGACTGGGTGTTGTGTGCTGTCCTTAGGTTAGTTAGGTTTAAGTAGTTCTAAGTTCTAGGGGACTGATGACCATAGACGTTAAGTCCCATAGTGCTCAGAGCCATTTTTGTGTACAAAGAACGCTAACACGGCAGAGGGCGGTTTGCTGACAAACAGAAAATAAATCATTTCCCTCCGTTCTTGGTGGTTTTTGCCCATAAGCGGTTACGTGATTGGATATTTTCTCTCTCTCTTCTCAGCGATCACAGGCCCTGTAGACCACGGGCTGCATCAACGGTCTGCTTCCACCGCCTTCTGTCTCTCGCAGCATCTCTCCACCCTGCGGAAATTCCTAATGCTGCGAAGTCCTTCTCTACGTCATCTTTCCACCTTGTACGAGGACGGCCCAACGGTCTTGTTGCCTGGAGAGTTCCTTCAAATGTTTTCTTGGTGATTCTGTTCTTTTCCATTCTGGCCACATATCCAGCCCATTGCAGTCTCCTACTTTTTAATTTCAGGATGATAGTGGGTTGCTTCATTAACTGATAAATTTCATTGTTCTTTAGAATTCTCCATACGCCATTTTCCAACACAGGTACCCAGATTTTTCTCATTACTTTTCTTTCGAAAACATTCAGTTTTTCTCTTTCATTCTTTGTTATCGTCCAGCTTACTGAACCGTACAGTACTATGGGGCAGATAATAATGTTCTATATCTTCATCTTTGTGGTAATTGACAAAGCTTTACTTTTGAATGGATTGCTTAGTGAGTACAGACATCTTGACCCTGAGGCTATTCTTTCATTTATAGCCATTGTTATGGTATTTTTACTGTTAAAACGTGATCCAAGGTATTTAAACTGGAAAACTTTTCTGAATTTAGAATGTTCGTCAATTTCAAAGTAAGGATTTGGGTTTATGAATCGACCTATTTCCATATATTCGGTTTTCTCTTGGTTAATCATAAGCCCTATTTTGCTGGCACAGCGCCTGAGAGATCTGTACATGTCTTTCAGTTCTTCTTCAGTTTCACTCAACAACACTGTATCATCTGCATAAGCCAGGAGTTTTACTTCACTGTGTTCGAATCGGAGACCATTGTATAGATGGAAATTACTCTCTGAACCACTTTCTCTAACGCAAGGTTGAAGAGGACACATGAAAGAGCGTCTCCCTGTCGTAAGCCTGTTTTACTTGGGAAGGTGGGAGACATGGATCCTCTGTACTTCACTGCTGCCTGGGAGACATCCATGCACAGTTGTATCATCCTAATGATTTTACTCGGTATACTAAATTCTCGTAATATGTTGTAGAGGCTACTTCTGTGGATGCTGTCGTAGGCTCGCTGGAAGTCAATGAAGAGACAGTGGATGTTTTTGCTAAATTCCCAGTATTTCTCAAAGATTTGTCGTATGGTAAACAAATTATCAGTTGTGGAACGGTTTGTTCGAAATCCACCCTGGTAATCTTGAATAATGTTTTCTGCGTAAGGTTTAAGTTTTTCCAGAATGGTCATTGACAGGGTTTTGTATGTTATGTTCGGCAAACTGATTCCTCTGCAATTTCCAAATTCCATTCTGTTTCCTTTCTTATGTATGGGACAAATTATTGCAGTTTTCCAAACTTCGGGGAGCGTTTCGTTTTACTAGTCATTTTGATAACGTTATAAATTTCTTTGTGTAGTTTGCTTCCACCCTCTTTTAACAACTCTGTTGATATCTGGTCCTCGCCTGCTGCCTTGCTATTTTTGAGCTTTTGAATGGAGTGGATCGCTTCCTGTTCTGTGATTCTACATTCGTCATTATTAATGCTGTCAGTCTCAGACATTGCGTAATAGAAGGTTATGTGCGGATCAGTGCAATTTAACATTTCTGAGAAATACTCTTTCCATCTTTCTAGGATACCTTCCAGCTGCGTTAGCATATTTTGATTTTTATCTTTTATGAATAGGTTTTCACTTTGATATCCTCTCTTACTTTTCTTTGTATACTGAAACAACTTCTTTGAGTTTAGATTCCTGCTTTCCTTCCTTTTTCCATTCCTTTAATTTCACGCCTATCGAAATATGCCAGTACGTAGCACAACCCTAAATTGAGATTCCTGTGCTTATTTGATAGAAAAACCTTTGTCGACTGGAAGGAAGGTCAGATGACATCCGTACATCAAAAAGCTGATAGGATGACAATTAAGGATAGATGCATGTATTCACTGTACACCACGTACGAAGTTTGTACGAAAGTAATTCATGAGAGACTGCATTCTGTGTCAGACACTTTCTTGCTTAATAAATAAGTCGTATTTATAAAGGGTCGAATATGTGTAGATGACATAAATTCTTTAACTACGAAAACGTCTTCGATAGTGCGAAAAGATCGCTCCTTAAGGATCTTACGATAACACAATGAGACCTTGTCAATCTTACGGACGTCGTGAAAATCTTTTACAGGGCTTAAAAATAATCTTGGAAACAGAAGATCAAGTATCTCAAGAAATTTATATCAGCTATGGGAGTACGTCAGGGTTATAGCTTACTCCTTGTTTTTCAAATATTTTCAGAGCTGAAATGATTCCACAAACATATTTAAAGCAAAAATAGTATCAGAAGGCCGGCCGAAGTGGCCGAGCGGTTCTAGGCGTTACAGTCTGGAACCGCATGACCGCTACGGTCGTAGGTTCGAATCCTATCTCGGGCATGGATGTGTGTGATGTCCTTAGGTTAGTTAGGTTTAAGTAGTTCTAAGTTCTAGGGGACTGATGTCCTCAGAAGTTAAGTCCCATAGTGCTCAGAGCCATTTGAACCATTTTGAGTATCAGAAGGATTCTCAATCAACCAGGGAGTACGTCACGTTTATAATTCATCCCTCAATTTTTTAACATTTTAGGAAATTATAAAATTAGAGAATCGAAATCCAGAAAAAACTCGTTCGCACTTCAGTACAGTACTATTTCCTAATGGGTATTTACTCCAATCTTTCTATTTCTTTATTAGTTCGGCTATAATAATCATTTTTCAGTTTAACTGCTATTGGTTTGGAATACAGAAGGGTCCATCTTTAGGCAGAAGGATACAGAAATAGTTGAAATCAACAGGCAAAAAAAAAAAAAAAAAAAACCTCAACCCTGAGTTGAAGTTTGAAGTGTTTCCATATCTGTTGACACGTAAACACGTAAGTAGATGAGCAGATTACTCGGATTTGGATGATAATTACAGTATTTCAGATTCGCATCGATTTAGGTTATCCCTGTGTCTGCTGGTTAATGTCTTTAAAATTTAGATACAGTAAACACAGCTACGTTGTGAAAGAAATAAAAATAAGGTCAAAAATATAATTTATTTTCCTTTGTGAGTGTTTTAACTGGTGATGTCGCCACCATGTTCCATCACTATGGATACTACAGGACAAATGAAAACTACAGAACTATGGGAACCACAGAAAGTCTAATAACATTTTCCTTTGAGACTGTGACAGACAACCGCATATTCACTAAAAGAAGAAGAAAGATGATTATTGGAAACAAAATATGTAAACATAATATTAATTTTATATTTCGTGGAACATCAGGACAGCGTATTTCAGTTTTTTCTCTCTTTTTTGCATGTGTAAACACCCTCAACGCCGAAAATGAGCAAATGACAGAATATACCAACCAGTTCTTGTAAGACGATGTGGTGTTATAACCTTCTCCTCCTTCCTCTAGTTCTTGTAATAGTAGTAGTGGTCTCATTCGCATCAATCTTAGAAGAGACTCGATCAGGTTACAGGCTAGTAAGATGCTGGGGATTGTAATCTTCTCCTCCTTCCTCCACTTCTTGCAAGACTAGTTGTCTCATTGACACCCGTGACCCGTAAAAATTTACGAGACGCTCGGGAAGAAGGAAGCATCTGTCTCGGCTGCGGTCTCTTAACCAACGGTGTACCACAAGATTCGATGCTGGATCCTCTCCTGTTCTCGTTGCGAATCAGTGGCTCCCCAGGTAATATTCATGAAAAATCAACTGCTTTTTTTTAACTTGGAGATTACCCCTAATTTTAGAAACATGAAAAACACGTAGGACGACGGACACATTGAAGCCCGGAACACGAAAATGCCATTTGATTAACACAAAAATGCAACTGAACTAAATATGAAGAAGAGAAATGGTTCAAATGGCTCTGAGCACTATAGGACTTAACATTTGAGGTCATCAGTCCCCTAGAACTTAGAACTACTTAAACCTAACTAACCTAAGGACATCACACACATCCATGCCCAAGATAGGATTCGAACCTACGACCGTAGCTGTCGCGCGGTTCCAGACTGAAGCGCCTAGAACCGCTCCGCCACACCGGCGGGTATGAAGAAGAGAAAATTCGACTAAATTTCCTCTGGTTTCTAGAACGTACATTACCGTAGAGGGATGTACCGACATTTCGGATGCTATTAATAGTGGCCTTCATTGAGGTTTGTAATTGAGACGGGCGACATTTAATGCAACTAAGTGTCAGGAAGTCGTTTCTGAAAGTATTTGTATGGAGTGTAGCCATGTGTCGAAGTGAAACATGGACGATAAATAGTTTAGGCAAGAAGAGAATAGAAGCTTTCGAAATGTGGTGCTACAGAAGAATGTTGAAGATTAGATGGATAGATCACATAACTAATGAAGAACTATTGAATAGAATTGAGGAGAAGAGGAGTTTGTGGCACAACTTGACTAGAAGAAGGGATCGGTTGGTAGGACATGTTCTGTGGCATCAAGGGATCACCAATTTGGTACTGGAGGGCAGCGTGGAGGGTAAAAATCGTAGAGGGCGACCAAGAGATGAATACACTAAGCAGATTCAGAAGGATGTAGGCTGCAGTAGGTACTGGGAGATGAAGAAGCTCGCACAGGATAGAGTAGCATGGAGAGCTGCATCAAACCAGTCTCAGGACTGAAGACCAGAACAACAACAAGAAAATAACTCTGATACTGACTCACACTTATTATGGAAATAAAACGTTCCACGCCAGAGCACATAACCTTTTTCATAGGGTAGAATTCACCAAGATAAGAGCGAGTTTTCAGAATTCACCCCGTTTATCTTTAGCAATGATAAAAAATACATTTTTTATTACAATGCTTCTTTTCCTTCTGTTAAATTACAGTCATTTCCGTCTCGCACCCAATTACAGACATAGACAACTCTGTACGGTCAGGGTGTTTCTAGTACAGCCTGCAACGTCTTCGTTTCTTTGGAACTTTCCATCGAAGCTGCTCCTCGCTGCAGCCATGAACTCATTAATAGCTGCGCCCAGATGGAGCATTGCTCAGCGCTGTAACGTATTCCTAACTTTGATTTCAGTTAACAGGAACGGACTGCCGAGTGTGGGACCATTCTACGATGCAAGCAATGCCACTGTTCCAACGTGAAATCGGGGACACACTTAGTGCTGTATCTGTGATCTGCATTTTATGACGGCAGTTCTGTACTCGTGTATATGAAAATATGATCTACTATAGAAAAGCGCCGGCCGGGGTGGCCGAGCGGTTCTAGGCGCTACAGTCTGGAACCGCGCGACCGCTGCGGTCGCAGGTTCGAATCCTGCCTCGGGCATGGATGTGTGTGATGTTCTTAGGTTAGTTAGGTTTAAGTAGTTCTAAGTTCTAGGGGACTGATGACCTCAGAAGTTAAGTCCCACAGTGCTCAGAGTCATTTTTTTATAGAAAAGTGAAGCATATGAATTTTAGCATCAGTTTCGTGAGTGATTTCGCGTGGCTGTCGAGAACTAATAAAAGACAGATTTTGTGGGTACATTTTCTGTAAGAGGTGTAAGTAAGAAACCTGCACAGTGCGATATTTGTGCTCAAACATTTAATTCCATTTTAGATGGGTAACTATCGGGTCTTCCGAGAGCTGTTGGCAAGCGGGGTTCCACTCAGCGCTTGTGAGGCAAACTGAGAAGCTACTTGATTGAGGAGTAGCGGCTCCGGTCTCGTAAACAGATACGGCCGGGAGAGCGGTGTGCTGACCACATGCCCCTCCATATACGCATCCAGTAACACCTGTGGTCTGAGGATGACACGGCGGCCGGTAGGTACCGTTGGGTCTTCCAAGGCCTCTTCGGACAGATTTTTTTTTTTTTTTGTGTCATCCGTACATGTTATAATTGGTGCCTCACGACGGAACTACAAGCTAAAGACAGTCTCTATGAGACTCAGCAACGAATGAGAGTAGTCGAGAGAAGCCATACACCGCCGTTACTGGAAGACTACTTACGTCAGAGCACAGCGCCGCTCTCCCCCGTCCGTGATAGCCGATTATGAGAGCAGCATCATCATAGCTCAGATCCGGCAGTGCTGGTATTATTAGTCAGAAATGTGTACCAAATTCTACAATTAAATATACATTTATCTGTGACTGTCGTTCAGTACTGCTCAACGTTAAAAACAGTTACCGTTGTGTACAGCGACAGTAATAAATATGCAAGGTGGTTCTTAGTAACGTTTAAAAACACCCGAAGCGGCGCAGATGACGGTGACACAAGTAATTTAATATCAGAAACTTGGGGTCTCAAACAGATGGGAAATGTAGATGACGTACCTCGCCGCACGTGCAGCTGTTGAGCTTGAGCGTGAAGGGATGCAATACTTACGCTCGAGCAAACGGTGCAAATTTCGAACACCTTTTGTAAATGCGATCTCTCGTAAACATCGAAGAGTGTGGCACAGACCCCATAAAACCATGGACCCAAGTTGTCAACAAGGCACTGTGCAAACTTGGAGTGGCTGTATAAGGATATGTGCTGTGCTTACAAAGAATTGACTAGGTCCTCTGGTGGAAACTGATGTGTTGGCAGAAGAGCCAACACCGTGTTGCTAGAGGAGGCCGAAATGCACGCTTTTAAGCTCACGCAGGCTGGCGTGAGGTCTGGAAAATGACAAGGAATTATAGTAGCCAAAAATAGTACATAGCTTCTGGAATACTTAACTTAAATCCATAATTGGAGAACATCGCTCTTGATGATACATAATTACAATCTCAATATAAACTGGTAATGGCGCCTTGCTAGGTCGTAGCAAATGACGTAGCTGAAGGGTATGCTAACTATCGTCTCGGCAAATGAGAGCGTATTTGTCAGTGTAGCATCGCTGGCAAAGTCGGCTGTACAACTGGGGCGAGTGCTAGGACGTCTCTCTAGACCTGCCGTGTGGTGGCGCTCGGTCTGCAATCACTGACAGTGGCGACACGCGGGTCCGACGTATACTAACGGACCGCGGCCGATTTAAAGGCTACCACCTAGCAAGTGTGGTGTCTGGCGGTGACACCACAGAAACAGTTATGTTCGGCTACTCGGAGACCATCTGCAGCCGTTATTGGATGGAATTTTTATGGATGACAACGCGTAATGTCACTTGGCCACAATTGTTGGCGAATGCTTTGAAGATCATTCTAGTGAATGATTTGGCTACCTTCGTCGCCCGACATGAATCCCAGCATTTATGGAACACAATCTAGAGATCAGTTCGTTTACAAAGTCATGCACTGACAACACTTTCGCAGTTGTGGCTCAATATTTCTGCAAAGGACGTCCATTCCACTTCTACGTGCTGCACTACGACGCGCAAAAGGAGTTTCCACACGATATTATTAGGTATCCCATGACTCTTGTCACCTGAGTATAAAGCACACCTCAAATATGCGTTACTTAATTTCATAATACAAAACTGAGTTGTAACTCGAAATCTTGAAATCCTTAGTTAGAGAACAACCAAAAAAGAGAGCACTGAAATCATTACCTAAGATGCATAACATTGCCTTCACAGTGAAGATTTAAATTACACCAAATAAATTAAGTCCAGGGTGCTTCAGCATAACGAAATACACACAGAACTTGTTAGTAACCAAAATTATTATAAAAATTAAACTCGTTAAAATATCATCATTTATGAGGTATAAGCCGAGTAGCTGTATGAAGATGATTTATTCGCAACTACCGATTTCATCTGTGTAGATGAATCTTCAAGGCAAAGCAGAAAAAAGCCGCTTAGCTGTGTGAAGGTGCCTTATCTGAAGCTTACACGTACTGTACTGTTTATTTACATGTAAATTCTTTATTTCCTGCAAGTAAACAAGGATTACTAGGAAGTCATGACGTAGGTTTTGTTTACTTGTCCATGAGGTGGCTCTGCTGTATCGAATTTACGTTGTTCCATGATAGAACGTGTTATGAATCAACACCATCCTCATTCTTCAACATGACGGTGCACCGCCTCACTTCAGTATGGAAGTCCGCAACGATATCGATGCTGTATTTCCTGGTCGCTGTATTGGAAGGGGATATCCTGTTCCATGGCCTGCGAGGTCACCCCCCTTGATTATTTACTATGGGGATTTCTAAAGTCACTTGCGTATGAGACACCAGTGAATACGGAGATGGAATAATTGCCAGAGTTTTAGCTTTCTGTGATGTGACTCGAAACACACCAGGGATATTTGTGAGGTTGCGTCAGAATCTTGTTCGCCGATGGTAGTCAGCTTCCGCACATTTTATGAGACACTGTACAAACGGTACATTCATTGTGTCAGTGATGGTATTTGCAGTTAAGTGTACCTAACGTAAATAATGAAGTCCACAGTAATGTGATTGTATTCCATTATCTCCTAAAGATGGCTTCTCCGACCCGAGGTTCCCTGCCTCAAGTTGTTCGGTTGAGCATCCTCTATGTCCTGTTAAATTTTTACACGCTATTACTGAAACACCCTCTATATGTAGGGTGTAACGTATAACTTAAAACCCACCAAATATGGGCTTCTACTGAACACGAAAACTAAGGATGGTGTCTTGCTTTCTGCTCGTGACGTAGGAATCGTTCTTGCTTCCTATTGGTTCTATTTTACGTGGTACGTTGCCGAAATATTGTCACAAAACTCGCAGAGCGCCACATCAGCGTTATCCAACCTGTCCCGTATGCTGACGGCTTTGCAGGGCAGCCCCGGCCGGTTCGTCCTCCGTGCATTCGGCACCGCTGTGTTTGCGATGTCAGCCTCTAGTCACCGATCACCCTCCGAAGCCCTGGCTCCAGGTTCCGACTGTTCCACTGCTCTGCTCCCTGTAAGACTCGATCCTCACCGCTGCCGCGGTCGATCGCTTGTTTCACACCGGTGGTGCTGTCCATGGAGGTAAGAATAGAGGGAGACGCCGTGACGTCACAGCTGTGAAGCTATGTGAAGCCGAGGGTAGCCATCTCAATCCGACCAAAACATTGCTGCTGTAAGCTTGTGTGCATAGGCTTGTCGCCCGTTTTTGGAAGGATTTTGCGCTATTATGGTGACTTGTGTGGTGTTCGGATGTACGAATCGTTCTGATTGTGATGCGAAATCGAAGGGAATAACATTTCATGTGTAAGTTGTCTCGTTAAGTGTGATTTTACAACTTCATTGTGAATGAACGTGTGCTACAGCGGTACTTGTACTATAGCGTGTTTTTCTCCTTTATGATTTTAGATTTCCTTAAAATGAAAATCGGAAAGCTCTGTGGGAGAATACCGTGAGGAGGAAGAATTGGCATGCGTCTAAATGGAGCTCTGTATGTTCTCAGCATTTCCGAGAAGAGGACGTAGACCGAACTTCCCTTTCAACAGTAAGGCTCCGAGAAAATGCTGTAGCATCAGTTTTCCCTATACACCCAAAATATTTGCAAAAGGTATGTTGATTCAAAGAATTAAATTCTTAGTTTTCAAGTTCACGTTTCAGTATAATACGTACGTATCGCCGATAATCGAAGTGTTGAGTAACTCACTTTGTCTTCATCATGTACCAAATTAAAAGCTAACACTACATTAACTGGCGTAAAGCATAGGCCTAAACAGGACACTGTGTAGATTTGCCATTCTGTGTACCGTATTTCAGTAAATATTGGTGGTAATGAACAGTGTTTCCCAGTAGTGTAACGTAACTGAAACGTCCCAGTACGTATTACAAACAAGATGTATTTATGGGGCTTTGGAGGGAGGGTATAGCTAACTTAGTTTTCAGTTTCTATTATTTAGTTTGTGATACACGTTTATTACTGAATTAACAAAATTGTATCGTTTACATTGAAGGCTAGCTATTCGTAATATTACATTAAAAACTATTTTTAATCAGAAGAAACGCGGAATTTCGCCTTTGCGAGATTTTATTTTAAACAAAAACTTTGAAACAACCAATCTGATGACGTTACATGCGTATATGGTGCAATTGGCGACTGTAATACACGCAGCGCTATAGCACACTGGCAATGTTTTGGTCAGAGTGTCATGGCAGCGAGCCACGCCCCCATGGCTTCAAAACGTAGTACGGCTGGGATACGTAGCGCCATCTCCCCTTATTCTTACCTCCATGGTGCTGTCCGTAGCAGTTTCTATGAAAGGTGCGCCCTCTTGCCGCAGCGACCAAACACCTACAGTTCTGGTGCCATCTCCTGTGCTGCGAGAGACGTTGAAACGACCCCTTAGAAAAATTATGAATGACTGTGCTAGTAAACCTCTTACGTTATTTGATACAGAGACAGCTGAGTAAAACTGAACGTACTGACATTTCTCTCTTCCTTATTCTGATCATCACTAAACTGATATACAATATTTTTAGCGCAACGCAATCTGACTTTCAATAGTCCCGACAAAAGAATGGCCCTGACTAACAAAAATCTATATCTTTCATGAATCCAGAATGAGATTTTCACTCTGCAGCGGAGTGTGCTCTGATATGAAACTTCCGATCAGATTAAAACTGTGTGCCGGACCGAGACTCGAACTCGAGACCTTTGCCTTTCGCGGGCAAGTGCTCTACAAACTGAGCTACCCAAGCACGACTCAAGTAGGAGATAAGGTACTGGCAGAAGTAAATCTGTGAGGACGGGGCGTGAGTCGTGTTTGGGTAGCTTAGTATGTAGAGCACTTGCCCGTGAAAGGCAAAGGTCTCGAGTTCGAGTCTCGCTCCGGCTCACAGTTTTAATCTGCCAGAAAGTATCTTTCATAAATCACTTACCTCACAAAAGTCTTCGTTACTAGAACTACTGCCGGCGGAGTGGCCGTGCGGTTCTAGGCGCTACAGTCTGGAGCCGAGCGCCCGCTACGGCCGCAGGTTCGAATCCTGCCTCGAGAATGGATGTGTGTGATGTCCTTAGGTTAGTTATATTTAATTAGTTCTAAGTTCTAGGCGACTGATGACCTCAGAAGTTAAGTCGCATAGTGCTCAGAGCCATTTGAACCATTTGAACTCGGACTACTGCAATACAGCGAGCACCAATACTGCCAGCTAAATAAAACATTCTAACTACTGAAGGCACTAACTACTGATAGTCACAGTTAGCAAATGAAGGATTTTGATAGAGAACAAACAATGTATTTACCTTAATAATGCTCAAAAGTCATCGTATATATACATAGAAACCTCTGAAAACTCTGGCATCTCTCTCTCCACATCCACCACTGCTTGCGGCTCACCTCCAACTGCGCAGCGCTACGCGCTGTTCACATCCAACTGCCAACACTACACAAGCGAATATTCCAACAATGAGTCAACTAGCCACAGACTGCACACAGCACAATCAGTGGTTTTCATACAGAGCGCTACGTGGCGTTACCAACATAAAAACCTAAACAGCCTCCATAGAACATGAACAGTGCCGTGCAGTCCCAGCACGTGATTCGTAGGGTTTTTGCAACCTGTTACCCGGAACTGGAATGTATCGAGGTTGGTACCGTTGTTGTAGTCTTCAGTCAGAAATCTGGATCGATGCAGCTCTCCGTCCTACTTCATCCAGTAAAGCCTCTTCACTCCGAGTAACTACTGCAACGTACATCCTTCTGAATCTGCTTACTGTAATCATCTCTTGGCCTCCCTCTACAATTTTTACCCCTCCCCCCCCCCCCCCACCCCTCCCCACACACACACTTCTCTCCAGAACTAAATTTGTGATCCCTTGACGTCTCAGAACCTGTCCTGTCGACCTATCCCTTCTTCTAGTCAGGTTGTGCCACAGATTTTCTATTCTCGACCATTCTATTCCATATCCCCTCATTATTGACGTGATCTACCCATCTAAACTTCAGAATTATTCTGTAGCACAACATTTCCAAAGCTTCTGTTCTTGAGAATGCATTGCATTCCTTTACCAAACCGCATTAATATTCAGCACAGTCGGCTGTGGGGAGGGACAGCGAATCCAAGGTGGTAGCAAGAACCGCATCTTTCACAATTCAAACAAATACAACACTTTATTTAATAAAACGTGCAGCAAAGTGTGATAAGACATTAAACAACTGCAGCTTAGTGAGGCAGTGAACTGACAGTGTCGAATTATTGCAATAAAATTTTACTCGAATTGTTTGGATTATTTCTCATAAATGGCAGAAGATTCTACTTGAAGTACAGAATTATTTAAAGCTCTCAAGTTAATCTGTTTAATAAACATAAAAGCAAACAAAATTCAGAATTTTAAAAACTTTAGCTCAAATCAGTTGCTACCTGCATCAACAAATGAAAACTTTAAATCTTAAGAAAAACCTGAATGAAATGGTTTCGTAAATACAGGGAGTTTCAAAAATGACCGGTATATTTGAAACGACAATAAAAACTAAACGAGCAGCGATAGAAATACACCGTTTGTTGCAATATGCTTGGGACAACAGTACATTTTCAGGCGGACAAACTTTCGAAATTACAGTAGTTACAATTTTCAACAACAGATGGCGCTGCAAGTTATGTGAAAGATATAGAAGACAACGCAGTCTGTGGGTGCGCCATTCTGTACGTCGTCTTTCTGCTGTAAGCGTGTGCTGTTCACAACGTGCAAGTGTGCTGTGGACAACATGGTTTATTCCTTAGAACAGAGGATTTTTCTGGTGTTGGAATTCCACCGCCTAGAACACAGTGTTGTTGCAACAAGACGAAGTTTTCAACAGAGGTTTAATGTAACCAAAGGACCGAAAAGCGATACAATAAAGGATCTGTTTGAAAAATTTCAACGGACTGGGAACGTGACGGATGAACGTGCTGGAAAGGTAGGGCGACCGCGTACGGCAACCACATAGGGCAACGCGCAGCTAGTGCAGCAGGTGATCCAACAGCGGCCTCGGGTTTCCGTTCGCCGTGTTGCAGCTGCGGTCCAAATGACACCAACGTCCACGTATCGTCTCATGCGCCAGAGTTTACACCTCTATCCACACAAAATTCAAACGCGGCAACCCGTCAGCGCCGCTACTATTGCTGCACGAGAGACATTCGCTAACGATATAGTGCACAGGATTGATGACGGCGATATGCATGTGGGCAGCATTTGGTTTACTGACGAAGCTTATTTTTACCTGGACGGCTTCGTCAATAAACAGAACTGGGGAACCGAAAAGCCCCATGTTGCAGTCCCATCGTCCCTGCATCCTCAAAAAGTACTGGTCTGGGCCGCCATTTCTTCCAAAGGAATCATTGGCCCATTTTTCAGATCCGAAACGATTACTGCATCACGCTATCTGGACATTCTTCGTGAATTTGTGGCGGCACAAACTGCCTTAGACGACACTGCGAACACCTCGTGGTTTATGCAAGATGGTGCCCGGCCACATCGCACGGCCGACGTCTTTAATTTCCTGAATGAATATTTAGATGATCGTGTGATTGCTTTGGGCTATCCGAAACATACAGGAGGCGGCGTGGATTGGCCTCCCTATTCGCCAGACATGAACCTCTGTGACTTCTTTCTGTGGGGACACTTGAAAGACCAGGTGTACCGCCAGAATCCAGAAACAATTGAACAGCTGAAGCAGTACATCTCATCTGCATGTGAAGCCATTCCGCCAGACACGTTGTCATAGTTTCTGGTAATTTCATTCAGAGACTACGCCATATTATTGCTACGCATGGTGGATATGTGGAAAATATCGTACTATAGAGTTTCCCAGACCGCAGCGCCATCTGTTGTTGACAATTGTAACTACTGTAATTTCGAAAGTTTGTCTGCCTGAAAATGTACTGTTGTCCCAAGCATATTGCAACAAACGGTGTATTTCTATCGCTGCTCGTTTAGTTTTTATTACCGTTTCAAATATACCGGTCATTTTTGAAACACCCTGTATATCCATTATTAAGTTTAACTGCGTTAAATAAGATACAATAATAGAGCGTTTAATCAAAATCTTTAGTTGGCCAAGTATCCGTATGAAGCCACAGTGGCGGTGCATTCAGGTAGAAGCCCATTCAACTGCCTGGGAAACAACGGCCGGATCCGCGCTGCGGCCAGACCAAGCAGAGCACTGGTGAAATCTACGCAAAACTAAAACTAATGTTAGATTACACAATTGTAGGTCGATTAACAAAGAAATCAGTACATCGATAGAAAGAGGCCCAAAGAGGGGACTGATCGAAAAATTGTCAGGCCCAAGTGACAAGGCCTAATTCCCTGGAAGGCCTTTTAAGATTTGTCAGTAGCCACAATGAAACTGACTTAGGTATTAATACAATAATTCAAGAGATCATTTCGCAACACGCCAGACAATGATGGGATCAAATAACTGACCTAAACATTTCCTCATCTAGCACAAAAATTACAATTACCGTTTGGACGAATTTTCAAGGAACTGTTACTACCAATAAGCAATTAGAATAATTCGGCCTGTATCTGATGGCCGTTAGGTAAGGGTAAACAGTAGACCCCTAGAAGTCCAAATTAATACCATGCCTATACTGTCATACTTTCCTGACAACGATGAAGTCACGATATAACAAACAGCTGGGGAAAAAATTACAATTACCGTCTGGACGAATTTTCAAGGAACTGTTACTACCAATAAGCAATTAGAATAATTCGGCCTGTATCTGATGGCCGTTAGGTAAGGGTAAACAGTAGACCCCTAGAAGTCCAACTTAATACCATGCCTATACTGAGGTCATAGTTCTCTGACAACAACAATGAAGTCACGATAAGACAAACGCCTGGGGAATATAATCAACATGCTTACTCAAACCTTCTTGTACAGTTAACATGGAGAGATTTCTTAATTTTCAGACTCTTAAAAACAGCCAGTAGAGAGATTGTCACAATATCAGTTACACAGGCAGAATAGTAATTCATGAATTTACTTGGGAATAGTGTAATTTAGAGTGTGCACAGCCTACTCTCGCAGAACCGGTAGCCCAACAAGCAATAACTGCATAGAATTTAACGACCGCAAGGTTCATAAAAAGGATCAAAGTTTTAATTCAGTGAAGCGTGGTTCAGACAGCAACTCCACATCTAGATCTCCACAGTCCACGACACGATACAGAGTCTCAAATTCTCGCCAGGAGGGTTTTTCTTTTTCCAACCAGACGCTCCCATCTGGCAGGACAAGGCCTCAAATCCCCGTTTCAGGTCTCCGCTTATAATCTTGTTTCCCGGGATACAGCCCGTCAGGCACAGACACTGAACGCGGCTCAGTCATCTACATCTACATCTACATCCATACTCCGCAAGCCACCTGACAGTGTGTGGCGGAGGGTACCTTGAGTACCTCTATCGGTTCTCTCTTCTGTTCCAGTCTCGTATTGTTCGTGGAAAGAAGGATTGTCGGTATGCCTCTGTGTGGGCTCTAATCTCTCTGATTTTACCCTGATGGTCTCATCGCGAGATATACGTAGGAGGGAGCAATATACTGCTTGACTCTTCTGTAAAGGTATGTTCTCGAAGCTTCAACAGAAGCCCGTACCGAGCTACTGAGCGTCTCTCCTGCAGAGCCTTTCACTGGAGTTTATCTATCATCTCCGTAACGCTTTCGCGATTACTAAATGATCCTGTAACGAAGCGCGCTGCTCTCCGTTGGATCTTCTCTATCTCTTCTATCAACCCTATCTGGTAGGGATCCCACACTGCTGAGCAGTATTCAAACAGTGGGCGAACAAGCGTACTGTAACCTACTTCCTTTGTTTTCGGATTGCATTTCCTTAGGATTCTTACAATGAATCTCAGTCTGGCATCTGCTTTGGCTCTGAGCACTATGGGACTTAACAGCTATGGTCATCAGTCCCCTAGAACTTATAACTACTTAAACCTAACTAACCTAAGGACAGCACACAACACCCAGTCATCACGAGGCTGACAAAGTCCCTGACCCTGCCGGGAATCGAACCCGGGAACCCGGGCGTGAGAAGCGAGAACGCTACAGCACGACCACGAGCTGCGGACGGCATCTGCTTTACCGATGATCAACTTTATATGATCATTTCATTTTAAATCACTCCTAATGCCTACTCCCAGATAATTTATGGAATTTACTGATTCCAGTTGCTGACCTGCTATATTGTAGCTAAGTTATAAGGGATCTTTCTTTCTATGTATTCGCAGCACATTACGCTTGTCTACATTGAGATTCAGTTGCCGTTCCCTGCACCATGCGCCAATTCGCTGCAGATCCTCCTGCATTTCAGTACAATTTTCCATTGTTACAACCTCTCAATATACCACAGCACCATCCGCAAAAAGCCTCAGTAAACTTCCGATGTCATCCACAAGGTCATTTATGTATTTTGTGAATAGAAACGGTCCTACGACACTCCCCTGCGGCACACCTGAAATCATTCTTACTTCGGAAGACTTCTCTTCGTTGAGAATGACATGCTGCGTTCTGTTATCTAGGAACTCTTCAATCCAATCACAAAATTGGTCTGATAGTCCATATGCTCTTACTTTCTTCATTAAACGACTGTGGGGAACTGTATCGAATGCCTTGCGTAAGTCAAGAAACACGGCATCTACCTGGTAACCCGTGTCTATGGCCCTCTGAGTCTCGTGGACGAATAGTGCGAGCTGGGTTTCATACGATCGTCTTTTTCGAAACCCATGCTGGTTCCTACAGAGTAGATTTCTAGTCTCCAGAAAAATCATTATACTCGAACATAATACGTGTTCCAAAATTCTACAACTGATTGACGTTAGAGATATCGGCCTATAGTTCTGCACATCTGTTCGACGTCCCTTCTTGAAAACGGGGATGACCTGTGCCTTTTTTCCAATCCTTTGGAACGCTACGCTCTTCTAAAGACCTACGGTACACCGCTGCAAGAAAGGGGGGGGGGGGGCAAGTTTCTTCGCGTACTCTGTGAAAAATCGAACTGGTATCCCATCAGGTCCAGCGGCCTTTTCCCTTTTGAGCGATTTTAATTGTTTCTCTATCTATTTCGATATCTACCATTTTGTCATCTGTGCGACAATCTAGAGAAGGAACTACAGTGTAGTCGTCCTCTGTGAACCAGCTTTGGAAAAAGACATTTAGTATTTCGACCTTTAGTCTGTCATCCTCTGTTTCAGTACCATTTTGGTCACAGAGTGTCTGGACATTTTGTTTTGATATACCTACCGCTTTGACATAAGACCAAAATTTCTTAGGATTTTCTGCCAAGTCAGTACGTAGAACTTTACTTTACATTCGCGTTCCTTGCTTACAGCTCCACTGGCCTCCAAAGCAGCCGCCCACCTGACCCAACAGGCTCACGGCTTCCCCAGCTAACAGCACAGCGCTCCCTGGCCACTTTCTTCAAGCCGCGGTCCTTCCTCCGACCCCTTACTGCTTCGAGCCCACCTTTCAACTACCGAGGCGACGCTGTCCAGTCACAGAGGCGCGCTCGGGTAAAGATGGCACAACCGACAACCGAGAGATCGAAGCGAACCGCGCGGTTCAGTTCTCTGTTCGTCTAAACTGTTTACCGTCCATGTTTCACTTCCATTTATAGCTACGTTCCAGGCATATACCCACTGAGAAGGTTTCCTGACACTTAAATCTATACTCCATGTTAACAGATTTTTCTTCTTAAAAAACGCTTTTATTGCCAGTATACATTTTATATCCCCTCTACTTCGCCAGCATCAGTCATTTCGGTGCCCAAACTCTGTATTGCCTCGTGTGTTCGTCATTTTCTTCCGGAATCCAAACTGATCTACCCTGATGTCGGCTTCTAACAGTTTTCCTTCCATCTGTGTGGGTACTGTTAAGTATTACTTGAAATTAATAGTTGGGCCATTCCCTAGTATGTAATACACTACTGGCCATTAAAATTGCTATACCACGAAGATGACGTGCAACAGACGCGAAATTTAACCGACAGGAAGAAGATGCTGTGATATGCAAATGATTAGCTTTTCAGAGCATTGACACAAGCTTGGAACCCATGGCGACACCTACAACGTGCTGACACGAGGAAAGTTTCCAACCGATTTCTCATACACAAACAGCCGTTGACCGGCGTTGCCTGGTGAAACGTTGTTGTGATGCCTCGTGTGAGGAGGAGAAATGCCTACCATCACGTTTCCGACTTTGATAAAGGTCGGATTGTAGCCTATCACGATTGCGGTTTATCGTATCGCGACATTGCTGCTCGCGTTGGTCGAGATCCAATGACTGTTAGCAGAATCTGGAATCGGTGGGTTCAGGAGGGTAATACGGAACGCCGTGCTGGATTTCAACGGCCTCCTATCACTAGCAGTCGAGATGACAGGCATCTTATCCGCATGGCTGTAACGGATCGTGCAGCCACGTCTCGATCCCTGAGTCAACAGATGGGGACGTTTCCAAGACAACAACCATCTGCACGAACAGTTCGACGACGTTTGCAGCAGCATGGACTATCAGCTCGGAGACCATGGCTGCGGTTACCCTTGACGCTGCATCACAGACAGGATAGCCTGCGATGGTGTACTCGACGACGAACCTGGGTGCACGAATGGCAAAACGTCACTTTTTCGGATGAATCCAGGTTCTGTTTACAGCATCATGATGGTCGCATCCGTGTTTGGCGACATCGCGGTGAACGCACATTGGAAGCGTGTATTCGTCAGCGCCATACTGGCGTATCACCCGGCGTGATGGTTTGGGGTGCCATTGGTTACACGTCTCGGTCACCTCTTGTTCGCATTGACGGCACTTTGAACAGTGGACGTTACATTTCAGATATGTTACGACCCGTGGCTCTACCCTTCATTCGATCCCTGCGAAACCCTACATTTCAGCAGGATAATGCACGACCGCATGTTGCAGGTTCTGTACGGGCCTTTCTGGATACAGAAAATGTTCGACTGCTGCCCTGGCCAGCACATTCTTCAGATCTCTCACCAATTGAAAACGTCTGGTCAATGGTGGCCGAGCAACTGGCTTGTCACAATACGCCAGTCACTACTCTTGATGAACTGTGGTATCGTGTTGAAGCTGCATGGGCAGCTGTACCTGTACACCCCATCCAAGCTCTGTTTGACTCATTGCCCAGGCGTACCAAAGCCGTTATTACGGCCAGAGGTGGTTGTTCTGTATACTGATTTCTCAGGGTCTATGCACCCAAACTGCGTGAAAATGTAATCACATGTCAGTTCTAGTATAATATATTTCTCCAATGAATATCCGTTTATCATTTGCATTTCTTCTTGGTGCAGTAATTTTAATGGCCAGTAGTTTACTATTTCGACAAAGTGGCTTTTTATTGTGTTATAGTGTTTTATTTGACAACGATATAGAGTCATGAGCAATCCGACAAATTTTTATTTTTGTTTATTTTTATTTTAAGAATAGCTGTTTCTTTATTCTTGTGTTATGTATTTTAACGGCACTTTTTTAATATTGTGTACCATTTGCACAAGCACAACTTAAATATTCATATCTCATTAACAATCTAAGCACTAGAGAGGTCAATAACTAGTTTTCCTTATATCTAGTTGGCGAACCCGGCATTGGCTGGTTATCCATTTTGTAAATTTTCTATTAGAAACGAAATTAAAAATGAACTGTGTTTGTAGTGAAGTACGGAAAAAAATTCATTTCCACATTTTCGTGAAAATACTTTTGAAATTATGAAACAGTCGCACAAAGAAATGTGCATAATGTACAAGTGTCTAAGTGCAGTATCCAAATTAAGAGTCATGTCCTGGACAGTTTCTGTACACTGGGCGCAACTGCTTCGCATGTCTACAAAGCAATTTTGTTAACGTCTCTAAGGCAACGCCTCTTCATAGCTCCATGCATGGCTAGGATTTTCGCCTACAGCCGTTTGCGGTTCGCAGTTGAAAGCTGTCAAAAGCGCTGCCAGGTGTCAGGGATTTGGTTCAAATGGTTCAAATGGCTCTGAGCGCTATGGGACTTAACATCGGAGGTCATCAGTCCCCTAGAACTTAGAACTACTTAAACCAAACTAACCTAAGGACATCACACACATCCATGCCTGAGGCAGGATTCGAACATGCGACCGTAGCAGTCACGTGGTTCCGGACTAAAGCGCCTAGAAACGCTCGGTCACCGCGGCCGGCTGTCAGGGATTTCCTTAAGCTGACCTAAATGTAGGTTTCTCTTAGTAGAAACGTATAAAGATTTCATGCATGATGCGGCATTTTTTCACGTATCTCAATGTTTATGACGTTATATCTCTTGAAATATTTGTTGGTTGAAATGGCTCTGAGCACTATGAGACTTAACATCTGAGGTCATCAGTCGCCTAGAACTAAGAACTACTTAAACCTAACTAACCTAAGGACATCACACACATCCATGGCCGAGGCAGGATTCGAACCTGCGACCGTAGCGATCGCGCGGTTCCAGACTGTAGCGCCTAGAACCGCTCGGCCACTGCGGCCGGCTGAAATATTTGTCGTATATGGTATATTTGTGTTGGTACTTTCAGCAGCGTATGTGTATACTGCCAGAGAAATATTTTGTGAATAAAGTTAGTAGCAAAGAAAAAATAAATTTAAACGTTATACGTCATGCGGCAGATTTTCACGCCTCCCACTGTGTGTGAAGTCCTGTCTCCTAAACTGGATGTGCTACCATGATATACTTTCGTACGTGCATTTCTCGACGTATGTGGATACTGTCTGCGAAATTTATTGCGAAACCAGTTGGTAGTGCAGGTGATATAGATTTAAATGTCATGCATGATGCGATAGTTTCTGATGCATCTCATTGTTTATGACATCATTTCTCCTGAACTATGATAGGTAGGTGGTTCTTATCCCCACAGAGATTTTTGTCTGACAGTAAGGGATAAGTGTACCAAGTTTGGTCGAAATCAGTCCAGTAGTTTAGGAGATAAGGAACAAACACACACACACACACACACACACACACACACACACACACACACAACACATTTTTGCAACGTGTATGTACTTCACATATTAAATGGCTCTGTATACAGTGGGAAGTATCTCATTACATTTTGCATCTCAACTTATTGTACCAGGAGATGCTTTGCTTTGCATTTTCAGATTCAGCAGGCAGAAGACCTGCTTTGTTGGCACTGCACATTTTAGCAATTTTGACAGAGATAATCTCACGCTCCAGTGTTCTTCTGGAGCACACCATTGTAGAAGTGTGCACAGAAACAGCTAAGTGAAAAGTCGGCGCAATACGCATGTTTATTTATATATATAAGACGACTTTGAAATTTTCCTTTGCGTGAGACCGCGTGTACAAGATTCGCATACTGATCTGAAGTTCTAGATTCGCATATCGTACTGCTTGCGTTGCTTCTGCATTGTCTTTCATCGATTGTATCAGTACCCGTTTGTATTGTCATACATTGCGAAATTTCGAACTTTCGCGAATGTCACGAGAAACTCGTACTGTTATTGTTGAATGTAGGCTAAAACTTAATTGTGCTCTTTTAAAATTTTTTAGAACAGTAGGCCTATTATCGCTCAGAACAATCGTTCTCTAATTTCTTTGTATAATTGCGTGAGAAACAGGTTATTTTTTAGAATTTTCGGACGCTTGCAAAATTATATTTTCGTAAGTTACCGGTACGAGTGTTCTGGATACGTAACTTATTTCGTAGGAAATCAGCGTTTGTGGTTCACAGTTAATGCCAAAGAATACATAATCCCTGTATTTCATTGTATATCAACGCATATAAACCGGTGCTTTTGAGAATTTTCGTAAGCTACCATTGTCCTTTGCACAATCTACGAGTAATTTGTTGTAAATAGGCGTTACTGTAGCAGATATTCTGACTAACATGTGTTACGCCTAGTTTTCCCTTAAAGAGGAGTAGCCCTAGGTAAATTATCCATATTTCTAATAAATTAACTGTGTTCTCGACTTTGCTAACAACTGTAATTAACCTCGAAACATTTTAGGAAACTAGTAATTTTTACCATAGATTTTTGTGTTGACTTAATAATAATCTCATTTTGTGCATCTGCTTCAATTCTTGTCGGGGATTAGCAACTTCTTAGCTTAACATATTCAAAGATAATCAGCGGGCTTAATTTAAAGGTGTTTGTTCACGTCCTGCAATACATTTCTCCAGCCAAAATGCAACCCCCTTGTGAATGCTGTTCTCGAACACGGGATGAGTTGGTTGACGCTCGTAATCACCTGGAAATTGTCCTGCCTACCGTGAAACGATCGGCAGCTGTTTCGAATCGGTGTGTTGCAAGAGCTCCCGAGAGTCGTGTACCTGTGGTACCCGTACCAGAGGTACTTCAAGTACTGTCCTCTCCTGTGGATCCTGTCTCCTCTGCACAAAGTACAGGATCTGTCATTACTCGTTCACCACACTGCGAATAGCGTGTCAGTTGTAGATCCAGGCCTCCCGCATTGCGTGGACGGGAACCAGGGAAGACTCAGGATGTCGTACCGATCCCTCTAACCAACGAGTTTGACCTGCTGTCTGAAGCATTACATGGGCTGACCCACGTTATTTTATGTAAATTTGACGTCGCAAAAACCACGGAAAGCAACAAAATGTACACTTCTGTATTTATTCACTGTAAATAACTTCAACTGTAAATAACTTATGTAAATTAATTTTGTGAAATGTAATTATTATTTCATAAATAACACTCACAAGATAAATCGGTTGGTTGCGATTAATTGTAATACGTTATTTATCTTTTAGAACGTAAGTGAAGAGCGTTTCTGCTCGGATCTCTCTCTCGTCTGTTAGTCTTTTTACTGATACGACGCACTATACCCGCGTTCCCTGCGTATCAGTAAATGATCTTTCTTTTGTGTAGATGGATCTGTTGTACATGTCATGTATTAGCTTCGGAACCACTTGCACTTGAATTAATGTAAATTAGTTAAGTCTCACGATTTTATTATTTTAAGGGTTCTCCTAACAGATATACGCAGAAGAGTCAAAGAAACTGGGACACCTGCCTAACATCGCGTAGGGCCCTCGCGAGCATGCAAAAATGCCGAAACACGACGTGGCATGGACTCGACTAATGTTTGAAGTAGTGCTGGAGGAAACTGATACCACGGATCCTGCAGGGCTGTCCATAAATCCGTATGTACGAGGGGGTGGAGATCTCTTCTGAACAGCACGTTGCAAGGCATCTCAGATATGCTTAATAATGTTCGTGTCTGGGGCGTTTGGTGGCCAAGGAAATGTTTAAACTCAGAAGAGAGTTCCTGGAGCCACTCTGTAGCAATTCTGGACGTGTGGGGTGTCGCATTGTACTGCTGGAATTGCCCAAGTCCGTCGGAATGCACAATGGAAATGAAGATGCAGGTGATCAGACTGGATGGTAACGTACGTGTCACCCGTCAGAGTCGTATCTAGACGTATCAGACATCCCATATACCTCTAACTGCACATGCTCCACACCATTACAGAGCCTCCACCAGATTGAACAGTCCCCTGCTGAAATTCAGGGTCCATGAATCCATGAGGTTGTCTCCATACGCGTACACGTCGATCTGCTCGATACAACTTGAAGCGAGAGTCGCCCGTCCAAGCAACACGTTTCCAGTCATCAACAGTCCAATGTCGGTGTTGACGGGCCCAGTCGAGGCGTAAAGCTTTGTGTCGTGCAGTCATCAAGTGTACACGAATGGGCCTTCGGCTCCGAAAGCCCATACCGATGACGCTTCGTTGAATGTTCCGCACGCTGACGCTTGTTGATGGCCCAACACTGAAATCTGCAGCAATTAACCGAAGGGTTGCACTTCTGTCCAGTTCTTGCAGGATGTTTTCCCGGCCGCAGCGATGCCGGAGATTTTATGTTTTACCGGATTCCTGATTTTCACGGCACACTCTTGAAATAGTCGTACGGGAAAATACCCACTTCATCGCTATCTCGGAGATGCTCTGTCCCATCGCTCGTGCTTCGACTGTAACACCACGTTCCAACTCACTTAAATCGTGATAACCTGCCATTGCAGCAACAGTAACCGGTCTAACAACTGCCCCAGATACTTATATAGGCGTTGCCAACAGCAGCGCCGTGTTCTTTCTTTTAAATTTGAATACGCATGCCTATACCAGTTTCTTTGGCGTTTCAGTGTAGATGTAGATGTGCAAGCATTATCGTTAACGTAATTTGGGCTACAATGTATAGACATGCAAAGTGATGTAGAAAACTACAACAGCTACAGGGAGTTTCAAAAATGACCGGTATATTTGAAACGGCAATAAAAACTAAACGGGGAGCGATAGAAATACACCGTTTGTTGCAATATGCTTGGGACAACAGTACATTTTCAGGCGGACAAACTTTCGAAATTACAATAGTTACAATTTTCAACAACAGATGGCGCTGCAAGTGATGTGAAAGATATACACTCCTGGAAATGGAAAAAAGAACACATTGACACCGGTGTGTCAGACCCACCATATTTGCTCCGGACACTGCGAGATGGCTGTACAAGCAATGATCACACGCACGGCACAGCGGACACACCAGGAACCGCGGTGTTGGCCGTCGAATGGCGCTAGCTGCGCAGCATTTGTGCACCGCCGCCGTCAGTGTCAGCCAGTTTGCCGTGGCATACGGAGCTCCATCGCAGTCTTTAACACTGGTAGCATGCCGCGACAGCGTGGACGTGAACCGTATGTGCAGTTGACGGACTTTGAGCGACGGCGTATAGTGGGCATGCGGGAGGCCGGGTGGACGTACCGCCGAATTGCTCAACACGTGGGGCGTGAGGTCTCCACAGTACATCGATGTTGTAGCCAGTGGTCGGCGGAAGGTGCACGTGCCCGTCGACCTGGGACCGGACCGCAGCGACGCACGGATGCACGCCAAGACCGTAGGATCCTACGCAGTGCCGTAGGGGACCGCACCGCCACTTCCCAGCAAATTAGGGACACTGTTGCTCCTGGGGTATCGGCGAGGACCATTCGCAACCGTCTCCATGAAGCTGGGCTACGGTCCCGCACACCGTTAGGCCCCAACATCGTGCAGCCCGCCTCCAGTGGTGTCGCGACAGGCGTGAATGGAGGGACGAATGGAGACGTGTCGTCTTCAGCGATGAGAGTCGCTTCTGCCTTGGTGCCAATGATGGTCGTATGCGTGTTTGGCGCCGTGCAGGTGAGCGCCACAATCAGGACTGCATACGACCGAGGCACACAGGGCCAACACCCGGCATCATGGTGTGGGGAGCGATCTCCTACACTGGCCGTACACCACTGGTGATCGTCGAGGGGACACTGAATAGTGCACGGTACATCCAAACCGTCATCGAACCCATCGTTCTACCATTCCTAGACCGGCAAGGGAACTTGCTGTTCCAACAGGACAATGCACGTCCGCATGTATCCCGTGCCACCCAACGTGCTCTAGAAGGTGTAAGTCAACTACCCTGGCCAGCAAGATCTCCGGATCTGTCCCCCATTGAGCATGTTTGGGACTGGATGAAGCGTCGTCTCACGCGGTCTGCACGTCCAGCACGAACGCTGGTCCAGCTGAGGCGCCAGGTGGAAATGGCATGGCAAGCCGTTCCACAGGACTACATCCAGCATCTCTACGATCGTCTCCATGGGAGAATAGCAGCCTGCATTGCTGCAAAAGGTGGATATACACTGTACTAGTGCCGACATTGTGCATGCTCTGTTGCCTGTGTCTATGTGCCTGTGGTTCTGTCAGTGTGATCATGTGATATATCTGACCCCAGGAATGTGTCAATAAAGTTTCCCCTTCCTGGGACAATGAATTCACGGTGTTCTTATTTCAATTTCCAGGAGTGTAGAAGACAATGCAGTCTGTGGGTGCGCCATTCTGTACGTCGTCTTTCTGCTGTAAGCGTGTGCTGTTCACAACGTGCAAGTGTGCTGTAGACAACATGGTTTATTCCTTAGAACAGAGGATTTTTCTGGTGTTGGAATTCCACCGCCTAGAACACAGTGTTGTTGCAACAAGACGAAGTTTTCAACGGAGGTTTAATGTAACCAAAGGACCGAAAAGCGATACAATAAAGGATCTGTTTGAAAAATTTCAACGGACTGGGAACGTGACGGATGAACGTGCTGGAAAGGTAGGGCGACCGCGTATGGCAACCACAGAGGGCAACGCGCAGCTAGTGCAGCAGGTGATGCAACAGCGGCCTCGGGTTTCCGTTCGCCGTGTTGCAGCTGCGGTCCAAATGACGCCAATGTCCACGTATCGTCTCATGCGCCAGAGTTTACACCTCTATCCATACAAAATTCAAACGCGGCAACCCCTCAGCGACGCTACCATTGCTGCACGAGAGACATTGGCTAACGATATAGTGCACAGGATTGATGACGGCGATATGCATGTGGGCAGCATTTGGTTTACTGACGAAGCTTATTTTTACCTGGACGGCTTCGTCAATAAACAGAACTGGCGCATATGGGGAACCGAAAAGCCCCATGTTGCAGTCCCGTCGTCCCTGGATCCTCAAAAAGTACTGGTCTGGGCCGCCATTTCTTCCAAAGGAATCATTGGCCCATTTTTCAGATCCGAAACGATTACTGCATCACGCTATCTGGACATTCTTCGTGAATTTGTGGCGGTACAAACTGCCTTAGACGACACTGCGAACACCTCGTGGATTATGCAAGATGGTGCCCGGCCACATCGCACGGCCAACGTCTTTAATTTCCTGAATGAATATTTCGATGATCGTGTGATTGCTTTGGGCTATCCGAAACATACAGACCAGGTGTACCGCCAGAATCCAGAAACAATTGAACAGCTGAAGCAGTACATCTCATCTGCATGTGAAGCCATTCCGCCAGACACGTTGTCAAAGGTTTCGGGTAATTTCATTCAGAGACTACGCCATATTATTGCTACGCATGGTGGATATGTGGAAAATATCGTACTATAGAGTTTCCCAGACCGCAGCGCCATCTGTTGTTGAAAATTGTAACTACTGTAATTTCGAAAGTTTGTCTGCCTGAAAATGTACTGTTGTCCCAAGCACATTGCAACAAACGGTGTATTTCTATCGCTGCTCGTTTAGTTTTTATTGCCGCTTCAAATATACCGAACATTTTTTAAACACCCTGTATGACTTTTATGGACACCCAAGTTACTGTAAGTCTTTTAGGACAGATAATATGGGGAGTTTTACGCCATTCTCTTCTAAATAAATTTTCTATCCGTCCCTTCGTATCGTACACTGAGGGAAAAACTCAAAACACGAAAGAGTAGCTGTGCGACATAAATAAAAATTGATAGGCGTCTTGCTACACGTGAAAGATGGTGCCTATCCAAATTTCGTGCCAGTCGCATAAGAATGGCGCTAGTAGCCCCATTGTGACGATGCAAATGAGGTTGCCTCTAAGTAAACGCTGTAATGGTCGTGGGCGTAGTTAGCTTTGAGACTGGATGTGGTGAATTGATGTTACTCAAGCATGCCTTTAAGGCGCCTCAGACGCCATTATTGGGAGAACCGATAGCGGTACTCAAGGTGCCCTACGCCACACACTGTTAGGTGGCTTGCGGAGTATGGATGTAGATGTAGATTTTAACGCCTTACTGAGATTGAACGAGGTCGTGTAATAGGACTATGAGAAGCTGGATGTTCCTTCTGTGATGCTACTGCCCGCCGGACTGGCCGAGCGGTTCTAGGCGCTACAGTCTGGAGCCGCGCGACCGCTACGGTCGCAGGTTCGAATCCTGCCTCGGGCATGGATGTGTGTGATGTCCTTAGGTTAGTTAGGTTTAAGTAGTTCTAAGTTCTAGGGGACTGATGACCCCAGCAGTTAAGTCCCATAGTGCTTAGAGCCATTTTTTTATTTATTTTTTATTTATTTATTTATTTATTTATTTATTTTTTTTGTGATGCTGCCGAAAGGCTTGGTGGTAATATAGCCACTGCACATGATTGCTGGCAGCGGTTGTCAGAGAATGTACAGTTGAAAGTATCATGTCCAAAAATTATCTTTAAAAGTGAAAGTATCTAACCAAAATTGTTTCCTTTTCTAATTAGTGAAAGTATCAAAGATAAAATTGTTCCAAAATAATTATTCAACAAACCTGCATCTGACTGCGTCTGTGAACTTGTTTCATGCACTCCTTCATTTTACCAGTAATGAAACATGTATCTGACTCAACAATCAAGTTTAAGAGAATAATGCCGCTTGTGCAGTGACATTAAGATGGTACCGAAAAATTTACTTTTGGCCCTCATGTTTACTTAATGAAATTTTATCTTGACTTGAATAATGCCAGTTGTGCAATGGCATAAAATTAGTTATTTGAAATAACTTCGCTCTGATAACTTTAGTTAAACCAAAATCGATTTCAAACCATGAACTGCACATATATATTGCATAGAGGCCTCATTTTCTTTACTTTCTTTCATTTGGTGGGTAACTTTACTACTCATTTTCATATTTAATACAAGCAAAGGATGTGGGTTATGATTCAGGCTGTTAGATTTAAACACAATGTTGATCTCAATATATTGTTAAAATTTTAAGTCATATAGAAGAACTACTGTAACCCTGTTTAGGTTTTTATATTGGTAACGCCACGTAGCGCTCTGTATGAAAATCACTGGCTGTGCTGTGTGCAGTGTGTGGCTGATTTGCGTTGTTGGATCATTGTTACCGTAGTGTTGGGCAGTTAGCTGTTACCAGCGCATAGCGTTGCGCAGTTGGAGGTGAGCCACCAGCAGTGGTGGATGTAGGGAGAGAAATGGCGGTGTTTTGAGAGCGGATGATCTGGACGTGTGTCCATCAGAGACAGTAAATTTGTAAGACTGGATGTCATGCACTGCTATATATATTATGACTTTTGAATACTATTAAGGTAAATACATTGTTTGTTCTCTATCAAAATCTTTCATTTGCTAACTATGCCTATCAGTAGTTACTGCGCACGCCCGGCTCTCTTAACCATCAAAGATCCTCCTACTCAAAGATGTTCTACTCATTCCACCTTGCGGTTGGCAACTATCGACTTTATTTTCTGGATCTATCCTGATCAGACCTTTGCACATACCTTTCACGGCCAAAAGAAGAGAGGGCTTCGGACAGTCACCTGGCACTACTGAGAGCGAAGACAATCGTGTTCGGCGTATGACTCTAGCGCACCGTATTCCGTCCGCAGTAGCAATTTGAGCAGCAGTTGGCGCTACATTGACACGACGCACTGTTATAAATGGATTACTGCAAGGACAGCTCCGAGCTAGGCGCTCTGAACCGTGCATTTCATCGGCACCGAATCACCGCCATTTGCGACAAGTGGTGTCAAGCGAGAACTCGTTGGTGATCAGGGTGAAGGTATTTGATGAAAGCCGGTTCTGCCTCGGTGCCAATGATGGCCGCATGCGGTTAGGAGGAGGCCAGCAGAGAGTCTGAAATCGACCTGTCTGCTTGCTAAACACACTGGACCTGCCCCTGGAGATACTATCTGAGGTGTGATTTGCTATGCTCTTGTGGTTATACCGCAACCCTGTATGCAAATTTGTACGTCAATCTGGTGATACGACCTCTACTACCGCCATTCACGGACAGCATTCCAGGGGGTGTTTTCCAACAGGATATCGCTCTCGCACATACCGTTGTTGTAACCGAATATTCTCTACAAAGTGTCGAGAAGTTGCCTTGGCCTGCGCGATCACCAGATCTGTCTCTAGTCGAGCATATATGGGATATCATCGGACTACAACTCAAGTGACATCCAAAAATAGCATTGACCGCCCTTGTATTGACCGACCAAGAGCAATAGGTGTGGAACTCCATTACACAAACATTGTGTGCAACACAATGCATATACGTCTGCATGCTTGCATTCAACATTCTGGCGGCTACACCGGTTATTAATGTCCCAGCATTTCATATTTGCAATGACTAATCACGCTTTTACATTAACCTGTGATCATGCAGTGTTAACCACTTCAGAAGGTTAGCTAGACAAATATATTCCGAAAATTTCATTGCTCTACATTAATTATATTTCGGTGTTGCGATTTTTTCCCGTCATTGTGTGACAGTATCATTATTAGACTTCTGTGTTCCGTCAACAAACGTAAAATGATATCATGACAGTGTGATTACATTTGAACACCTCGGCTGTAAAGAATAGGTAGTGAAAAGTCGGTTTTTTTGAGAAATTGCGCAATAAATTTCCAGTAAAATCTGATACTTAATCTGTTATATACATGGGTCCACAGCCGCTCCATTGTCCTGCGTATGACAATGTCTTCCCTGAACGTCTCATAAATAATGTATTTCACTTGCATCCACCGTGAAATTTTTATTCAGAGAAGTCATTGTTTTCAAATATTTCTAAAGACAAATTTTTAAACTTGTAAATTCTATCGGAAATTTGTTTCTTAAAAGTACTTTGGTAAATTAACTTTGTTTACTTGCAAACTGAGTGAACTTAAATCAGTTACCATTGACTTACCAATGTTTACTTGCTGGGCGAGTTATCAAAACATTATTCAAAAACCACTGAGAAGTAAAAATTAGCCGCGCGGGATTAGCCGAGCGGTCTGGGGCGCTGCAGTCATGGACTGAGCGGCTGATCCCGGAGGAGGTTCGAGTCCTAGGATAATTTAGGTTAAGTAGTGTGTAAGCGTAGGGACTGATGACCTTAGAAGTTAAGTCCCACAAGATTTCAGACACATTTGAACATTTTGAGTAAAAATTTGAAAGGTTTGAACTACTTCAGATTATGATGCTAAGATCTGCATTACCAAGTACTGAAATAATGTGGTATAAGAACCTCAACAATCGATCTATGATTGAGAGAAATATAAAATTAATTTCAGTATCGCCATACAGCACCACGCAAACAATGTTAAGGATGCCCTGTAATATTTCTGCCCTAATAAGTCACGTAAATTCATGTAAATTACAGTGAGGGTCACAACTCAACATTGTATACTTGGTTCAAGAATTATTCACGTTTAACTGTTAGCAAACATTTTTGAGGAGCATTTGCGTTCGAGAATAAATTCAGAAGCTTTATTTGAGTGTTAGTCATCCACATCATCCTCAAATTTGTATAAATCATTTCCGAAAAGTTTGTTCCTGGCACGAGCAAAATGGTTTAAATGGCTCTCAGCACTATGGGACTTAACATCTGAGGTCATCAGTCCCCTAGAACTTAGAACTACTTAAACCAAATTAACCTAAGGACATCTCACACATCCTTGCCCTAGGCAGGATTCGAACCTGCGACCGTAGCGGTCGCGCGGTTCCAGGCTGAAGCGCCTAGAACTGATCGTTGCACGAACACCGTACATGTTACCCCTACTAACAGCAATATTTCTGGCACTTCCCAATGTTTACAATGTTATTAGTGAGAATCTGCTGTTAGAGATAGAGCTGGTATTTCTCGGTTTATCGTGGAACTATCAATAAATTTGAATAAAGTACACGATGTACCATGTTTCACATGTACTAACTCTGCTTCTCATGGATTTTCCCTTACCACTGCTTATAGACCTGGTCTTCATTTGCGATGTCTCGGATGTATGTTCTCAGACAAGAGCAAAGACACTATGACTTGTGACTGTATCTTTACGACAGTTGCCTCAGTTCTCATGTAAGCAGCATTTAAGATCAGTGGTTTCTTGCGAGTTATGTTAAAGATGGTAATAATGGTAATAATTTATACCGTTTCCACGATGTACGTAGCCTCGCGCTTGTTTACTGTTGCTGTCCTCTTGCAGTTTAAAAGGCTCAGAAGATTTTCAAAGTTTGACTGGCGCTCTTTACGAGCAGTATGAACGCTGCCCTACTCCAGCGAAGAATTCAAGAAGCGACTGCCCTACTCCGTCAGTGGGCAAGGAGGTGGTGAAATGATCGTATGGCATCATTGGCCGGGCCCCATGCAAGGAAGTTCGCCCCCCGTATTGCAAGTCCTTTTTAGTTGACGCCACTTCGGCGACTTGGGAATCAATGATGATGAAAATGATGATGAAAGACACACAACACCCAGTCATCACGAGGCAGAAAATAAAGTCCCTGACCCCGCCGGGAATCGAACCTTTTTTTTGTAACTATATATATTTATTTAAATATATTAATAACTATATATTAAAAAAAGACATTTTATTCTATTAACCTATTATATCCCAAGTGTTGGTTAATATTACTGTCATTTTATAGGTTTTCGTTTTTATATTTTTCCTGTTTCGTTTTTCTCTTATTAATGTCCCTTAAACCCTTTTACATGGCCATTTGTGATCTTTTTTTTGGGGGGGGGGGGGGGGGGTAGACATTGCAGGACAGGCACAACAGTTTATATTTAGCATCGATGAATTGATTTTGAGTTTATGGTCCTGTATGTGGTGCACTTGTGATGGCACAGGCACATTGTGTATTCTGGTTTGATCTCTTCCTCTAGTTTACACTGGAGCAGAAGTGGAAGAAATTTTTTTACATTTACTACAGATTATACCTAAATTGAAGAAGAGAGAAAATTTTGTCATATTATATAAGAGAATCAGAAAGGAAAGTGTGAGTAAACAATAGAATTTTATAGGCACAAAGTAAAGGAAATCATTTTAAAAAAATAATAACAATAATTATGAGTTGGTGGCACTTTCCACTAAGTAATGCTTGTCTCCTAGACAGTATAGTACAAATAATGAAAAAAATTAATTAAAGAAAGAACAAACTGGTAGTACTACTGGGAATACTTTTGACACTGTTTTGGCTGCGAGCATGACCCGGGACCACGTGCGCGGGAAGCGAGAACGCTACGGCAAGAGCACGAGCTGCGGACAAGAAGGTGGTGATATGCACTGCTGGCCACCGTAAATGCAACACCCTGAAGGAAGCATCCGAATCAAGTGAAATTTACACCATGGGTTTGCAGCGATGAGATATGGAACTGATTAGAATTTCAGCGCAGACGCACATCACGCGCGCCTGTGGCGCCACCTCATAGCGCCATTTAAGGCTTGGCGATTTCGACGAGTGTACGTTCGGCACGTGTGTTTACCTTGTGGTTGTTTCACAAGACGATCAGTTATGCCTCGTAGACAACAGCGAACATCGTTTCATCAAGTATCCGAGTTCGACAGAGGAAGGATAGTGGCTTACCGAGGTTGTGGATTATAATACAGAGAAATCGCTAGTCGTGTTGGACGAAACCAAACAACTGTAATGCGGATATGTGACCGTTGGATACAGGAGGGGTACGACGGACCGATGTGGTCGATCGCATTCACCTCGGTGCACCACTGGACGTGCTGATAGGCAAATTGTGCGCATGGCAGTGACGGATCGCTCAGTGACATCCCGAACCATAGCACAGCAAGTTGCGTCTGTAACGCATCATCCAGTGTCTGCGCGTACCATTCGACGCCGTTTACAGCAGAGTGGTCTGTCCGCAAGACGTCCATTGCTTCGTCTACCACTGACGCGGAACCACAGACGTCTCCGTCGCCAATGGTGTGATGACAGACGGATGTGGACGGCAGAATGGAATGACGTTGTCTTTACTGACGATTCACGCTTCTGTCGTGTGTGGAGACACCGTGGAGAGAGGATGCTGGACAGCTGCATTATGCACCGCCACACTGGTCTTGCACCGGGTATCATGGTATGGGGCGGTATTGGATATTACTCTCGCACGCCTCTAGTACGCATTGCCGGTACTTTAAATAGCCGGCGCTACATATCCGAGGTGCTGGAGCCAGTTGTCCTTCCTTACCTTCAGGGCTCGGCCACAGCCATATTTCAACAGGATAATGCGCGACCACACGTGGCACGCATTGTCCAAAGGTTCTTCGTCAATAACCAGATAGAATTGCTTCCCTGGCCGGCTCGCTCTCCGGATCTTTCGCCGATAGAAAACATGTGGTCCATGGTTGCTCAACGAGTGACCCAGATTACATCCCCAGCTGCCACACCAGATGATCTTTGGCAACGTGTGGAAGCTTCTTGGGCTGCTGTACCCCAGGAACACATCCAACGTCTCTTTGACTCAATGCCGAGACGTGTGGCAGTGCTGATCTCCAACAATGGTGGCTACTCTGGCTACTGATTCTGGAAGGAACCACATGTCACAGACGTCTGTAAACGTAATCATTTGATACTTGGTCAACATGTTATCTACGAAATAAATTTTGTTCTGCTACCTCTTGTCTTTCTTGGTGTTGCTTCTACGGTGGCCAGCAGTGTAGTTTCAGTGGAGTTATAACGCAAGCGCTCCTCATCTCGAAGAATGCTGGTAGCCCACCTTCCAAGACTTACGGTCAGGGGAACCACAGCTCCTTGGGGCACTAAAGCGAGGTACCTGGGAGTAACGATGGACAGGAGGCTAACGTGGAGACAGCATATTGACGACGTCGTCCTAAAGGCCAGGGATCTACTGATCCAAATGTACCCATTTCTGAACCCAAAGACGACACTACCTCCACACCTAGGTGTGGCGATTTACGTCACCCTCATCTGACTCATATTCGAATACGCCGCAGTGGTTTGGGGGCAACTCAGCGGAGACTCACAATGGACGCCTACAGCGACTCCAGAACAGGGCTCTGCCGCTGGCGTTACATCTGCCACGGGAATTTCCATTGGCCGACCTCATACGGGTCTCATATATATATATATATATATATTGTCATCAATCTCTGACTGGTTTGATGCGGCCCGCCACGAATTCCTGTCCTGTGCTAACCTCTTCATCTCAGAGTAGCACTTGCAACCTACGTCTTCAATTATTTGCTTGACGTATTCCAATCTCTGTCTTCCTCTACAGTTTTTGCCCTCTACAGCTCCCTCTAGTACCATGCAAGTCATTCCCTCATGTCTTAGCAGATGTCCTATCATCGTGTCCCTTCTCCTGATCAGTGTTTTCCACATATTCCTTTCCTCTCCGATTCTGCGTAGAACCTCCTCATTCCTTACCTTATCAGTCCACCTAAGTTTCAACATTCGTCTATAGCACCACAATTTCAAATGCTTCGATTCTCTTCTGTTCCGGTTTTCCCACAGTCTATGTTTCACTACCATACAATGCTGTACTCCAGACGTACATCCTCAGAAATTTCTTCCTCAAATTAAGGCCGGTATTTGATATTAACAGACTTCTCTTGGCCAGAAATGCCTTTTTTGCCATAGCGAGTCTGCTTTTGATGTCCTCCTTGCTCCGTCCGTCATTGGTTATTTTACTGCCTAGGTAGCAGAATTCCATAACTTCATTGACTTCGTGACCATCAATCCTTATGTTAAGTTTCTCGCTGTTCTCATTTCTACTACTTCTCATTACCTTCGTCTTTCTCCGATTTACTCTCAAACCATAATGTGTACTCATTAGACTGTTCATTCCGTTCAGCAGATCATTTAATTCTTCTTCACTTTCACTCAGGATAGCAATGTCATCAGCGAATCGTATATCTCAGATATACCTACGAGAGGAACGACCAGTCAAGAAATAGACATATCCGCACTCTGGGACCAACGGTGCAGCGTCTCACCAGCTTCGTGACGAGGAATTCGTCAGCAGCCCAGGACAAAACGGTTCACGTCAGCCAATAGGACGACACCAAGACGCCAGGCTCACAACACCTCTATCGTCAATTCGGAGGCTTGAATTCCACAGGACAACAGAGACCGATCTGTCTCCATCATGGGGCAGCAGCAAGTCTGACGTGTGGTGAAGCGCAACGCCGGCCTGCAGCTGAGCATGGCTTGCGGCCCAGCCGTCGGAACGTTGAAGCGGGCTCGGCGAGTGTGCAACGAAAACATTACCTTATGTGGCACCACTGACGTCACAGAAGGCAGCGCGCGTGTACAATACAGTCTTGACGATGACCCCGGAGTACTCGGCCGACAGCTCGTCGATTTTAAACCACCTAACGTGGCTGGAGGAGCGAGAGAATTTTACCAGTCTACAGGGTGAAAAGTACGAGGGTTATTCCAAAAGTAAGGTCCGATCGGTCGCGAAATGGAAACGACTATGAAAATCCGATAAAGCTTTGGACAGATGTGTTGGGTAGTGTCTCTAGTATAACCCCAGTTAGCATCACGTCGCTCTTCTCCTTTCTGAGCTCGCAGTGAGTGCGTAAAGATGTCTAGAAAATAGTGTCTGCCGCCAAGTACGAGGGCCTGGTGAGAAATTTCGCCTGAAGCTATGCAGCCAACATTACATAACTGTCGTGCTGTTTCGTCTTCACGACAATTCTCAGCCGCATTCTGCAGGGGCAATGAAGATGCTCCTGCATCGTTTTCAAATGGAAATGTTAGATTACCCACAATACAGTCCGCAATTGTCTCCCCCTGAGTTTCATCTCTGGTCACATGAACCGCTGTCTTTGACGACAACATTTTGACACAGACAACGAGGTGTAGGCCAGCGTGGAGAATTGGCGGAAAGCACTGGCGGCTGCCTTCTATGATGAGGCTATTGAAAAGTTGGTACAACGCTATGACAAAAGTCTAAGTCAGAACGGCGACTACGTAGAGAAGTAGCTGAAAGGTGTAGCTAATTGTTACAAGTAAAACATTTCTGATGTTCACTGTGGTTTCAATTTGGCAATCAATCGGACCTTACTTTTGGAATAACCCTCGTATTTAAACCGACAAACTCTGGGAGGTTGTATGGGACATTAAAACAAATATTTTTCCCTAATGTCATTTTTGCCTGAGAGGAATATTTAAACCGGTGGATGCCGTATTACGCTCTTCAGTTGTTAGAGGCCGTATTACGATCTTCAGTTGTAGGCAATTGCTTTCCACCAGTGTAGTAGTGCATTGTCTCTGTTTACTAATGGAGCGATACACCTGGAGTGAGTACACTGGTATGGTTGGTGCGTACGACGCAGCGCACCACAACGGACGAGCTGCACAGCGGGTTTATCAACAACAATATCCTAATCGCCGTATCCCACATCATTCGACTTTTGCTGCTGTGTACCAACGTCTGCGTGACACCGTGTCATTTAGCAGATTACTTGGACAGGGACGCCGTCGCACGGTAAGAACGCTGAAATCTGAGGAAGCTGTCTTGGTGCATGTGGAGCGGGATCCTTCAATCAGCACTCGTGCAATTGCACGCAACATGGGGAAGAATCAGACGAATGTAAGAACAGTCCTTCGAGAGCAATTGTTACGTCTGGAACCAGTTGATTATCCACCCAGAGCACAGTTTTCGCAGTGGTACCTGTAAGAGTGTGAAACGCATCCTACATTTCCATCCTCTGTGTTGTTTACCAATGAAGCAACGTTTGGGCGTGAAGGAGTCTTCAACATGAACAATTCGCATGTTTGGAGTGGGGATGTCCCACATGCCACAGTTACTAGCGCTCATCAAGTGCGGTTCTTCGTTAATGTGTGGGTCGGTGTTGTTGGGGACTGCTTAATTGGGCCGTATCTGCTACCTAGGCCATTAAATGGCAGGCACTATTACAATTTTCTCGCCAGAGCATTGCCAGAATTGCTGGAAGACGTCCCGCTCCCTACAAGACAACGCATGTGGTTCCAGCATGACGCGGCGCCGGCACGTTTCAGTCGTCGTGTGCGTCGATTCCTGGACCGACGGTTCCCAGAAACGTGCATTGGCAGGGGTGGTCCTGTACCACGGCCTGCTCGATCGCCAAATATGTCCCCTCTGGACTTTTTTGTGTGGGAGAGATGCGCAACCTTGTTTACACAGCTCCTGTTGCATCAGAAGAGGATCTGGTTGCCCGGATAGTAGCAGCAGCAGGAACAATTCGGGATACTCCCGCCGGCCGGAGTGGCCGTGCGGTTCTAGGCGCTACAGTCTGGAGCCGAGCGACCGCTACATTCGCAGGTTCGAATCCTGCCTCGGGCATCGATGTGTGTGATGTCCTTAGGTTAGTTATCTTTAATTAGTTCTAAGTTCTAGGCGACTGATGACCTCAGAAGTTAAGTCCCATAGTGGTCAGAGCCATTTGAACCATTTGAGCAAGGGTACTCCTGGGATTTTTGCCCGTGTCACACAGAACATGATCCGGCGGTGTAACCTTTGTTTACGTGTCAATGGAGGTATTTTTGAAAATCTACTATAATTGAAATTTGGTTGTGTTAATGTGTTGTCTGTTGGTCACTAAAAAAATGGAAAAGTGTTCGTTGATTTAATTAATTTGCCGCCAGAGAAATCTTCCTCTACCGGTTTAAATACTCCTCATAGGAAAAAATGACATTAGGGAAAAATATTTGTTTTGATGTCCCCTATAACCTCCCAGAGTTTGTCGGTTTAAATACTTTTCACCCTGTATACCGCCGTAAAACCATGAATTCATATTTTATTTAGACTTGTTTAATGGAATTATAATGGATTGAATGAACATCATAGTGTTGCACACGAAGATGAAGGCCACTTATAATACTGCCGAAACGTCGCCACATCGTGTTACAACATGATGCTGTCTCCTGTCCACATGAATTTTAAAAAAAGTCGGTCCCGAAAGGTAGCAGACCTGATAGGAAGCAAGGTATCCGTGGAAAGTGAAACAGTGCGGGATTTGCAAGCCACGCAGACGCGTGGCGTGTGGTCCCTTAATAGCCCGAGCGCGATCTCAAGCGATGAGCGACACGTATCGACCGGCGCGTGCTGCGCCCTGCCTTCCTCCCCCCTCAGGCGTTGTCGCCAGTAATGGACGACAGCGGCGGCCCGCATTTCCCCGGAGGCGGCAGATGAAGCCGTCACGTACGCCGCCACCGCGTGCCCGCTCTCCTCTGATCGCCGCCGTCGACTATCGATTGCGCTGCGGCGTCCTCGGGGACTTCCCCGCCCTCCGCCCGCGACTTATTACTGCGCGCCGGCCGACTGCCACAAAGCTGTGGTCACGACGCCGTCTGCGCCTCCCTCCACCGCTGCGGACCTCACAGTGCTGGTAGCGGTTGTCGAGCATCTTCTGCGCGATCAGCAGTCTCGGGTGTCTAGAAAAGAGTGCAGGCACTCCCGTTTACAAAAACGGTAAACAACCGCACACACAGAGTTGCATACCAATATCGTCGATTTCTGTCTAACAATGACAGGTCCCCGATGGTGGGACCAAATTTTTGAAGCCACTGAGAGGTGGCATGAGCCCCCTCTCATATTATCTTACTCTGAGTAATTAGATTTTCCTCTCTAATTGCATGCGGTGAAAAGTTGCTATTCCTTCACACGCGGGCTTAGCGTCTCTCGTCACCCACATGGTCCAGTGACAGGCGGGTTCTGCTGATCTTGAAAGGGGATAAGCCGATGGGTGTGAGGGAGTCGAGTGGATGCTTTCCATACGCTGACATTGTCATAAGAGGGGAGCGACACGCCCAGAGGGGTCAGAAGGAGCAGCTGGGCTAGAGATTCCGTTACTTCGCAGAAACTTAGTAAAACACTTCCTGGCGGGCTACCAGCAAGGCGTGGGAATGAGTTGTGTTTCCAGGCAGTCTTTGCGGGCAAATTCCCGCGCTTTCTGCAAAATCGTAACTGTGATTGGCTTGCTCAAGGCATAGCTCCGTGACGTAGCAAAATCGGTGCAGAAATTGGCGCCAAGAATCTCCATTGGTGGAACGGTAGTGCTTCGGCAATAGAGTGAAATTTTCCGCCGGTTTTCGAGTTGCTGATTGGAGCGTTTAACCACGGTCACTGTCGTGGGGGCGGGAATGTTCTGTGTTTGGCTTGTACAGGTGCTCTTGAGAGAGTTGGCTCTCGCCTTTCAGTTGGAGTAGGTGACAAGACTGAGCTCTCGCTGCTCTGGACAGCCTACCTTCCGCTGGCTGTCTAATATACTTTCATTTAATTGTAACTGTTTGACGAAGTTTCTGAAGTTTCGACCTCAACGTAACTTTCCGAGTACAGTTGGCAATTGAGCGTTCTGTGTACAAGTGGCTTATGTTGTCCGTCTTGAGCAGTTTTGGCTAAAGTTGACTGTATCGGAGTTACTGTGTAACTTCACTTGTTAAAAATCATTCACTGTACCGTCAGTGATTGTGTGGCGAGCCACCTTCGTCTCCCTCAGAGGCGTATTTGTATTGATACGAAGTCCTTAGTCTGGAACAACCAGACCAGGATAATTTGTTTAGGGCTATACTCGCGACATTATCATCACCACGACGGGACGTCGAAGCAACCAGCCATCGCTTCTGGTATGCCAGATCGTGTCCTTGCAGTTAAGAAGACAGCTTGCTAATGTATGTCCGCAGCACCGGCAGATTAGGGAATTTTGCTCTGTGATAATCAGAGCTCAGCAGAGCGCGCCTGTTCCCGTCTTTTCCTACGTGGTTCTGTCTTGGGTGTTCATTGTCTGAGTTCTCACTACTGTAGCAGCAATTAATGTTGGGTTCGCTGGGTGTTGCTCTTAAGATTTGAGTTGCAAGGAATTGGCTCCACATACCACTTGGTCATAAACGTCACAAGCTAGTTTATGGACAACTTCACTTTTACAGCATTTATTTGAGTATCCAACTTGACGTATTGTAAATGTTTCATGTGTTTTGTTTATTATTTTGAGTTTAGTCATAATAAATCAAATTGTTATTTTGGACAGAACTTTCATTCTGTGGATCGGTAAAGCAACCCTTTCATTTCTCACTACGTTAATGAAACTTTCCCTTATCAAATTAATTTCTATCAAATTAAATTATTGTAGGTGCGAAACTCTTTTCTACTCCACTTGCAGGGTCGATTGCAGTCAGTTCGCGTTTTTTCTTAATCCATGTGCAACAGCAAAAGTCAGAGTTAGAAAAGGGGAGGCTTAGAGCAAAATTTCAATATGAAGATTCTAGAATAATTTAGTGTTAAACACACTGCTAGCCCCGGCACCTCGCACCATCTACACGATGATGTAGGTTGTGGTGCAAGGTATTACACTCTGGACACATTCACCTTGGTGGGCCCACATTTGCGAGTAATCGACAAAAATATTTCGGAATCTCACGTGATGCTCTACAGCTTTAAAAAGAGCAACGTTGGTCAGACTGCTGTAGCGTAACGGTTATTGTGCAGTCTTCAAATGCAAGACGTTATGTGTTCGATTTTCGTCAGGTACTTTGAAATTCTTTATTTTTTAATCTTTATTGAAATAACTTTCACTGTTATTTTTATTCAGTTAACTGGCATAAATGTAATTTTTTTAAATTTCGTTTCCTTTGTCACGTAATTTTAATTAGCGTTTCAACTGCGTCAGATGCTGTCATTTCTTCGACCTGTCATTGTTTTTCCACCTGAAATATTTTTTCATGTGAATTTCGTTATTTGTAGTTATCTACCATAATATTCAAACATTTGAAAATGACGATTTATCAGTCAGAAAACGAAAAATGAAATTATCTGTTCATATAGACTCCGCAATGGTGTCAAAAATGTATTTTTCGTTTCAAGTTGTACTTTTCTTTCGATGGCAATTGTCGTATAAACATTTAAAACATAAATTCTTATTCCACCGTTCACAAAACTAACGCTTATAAAGATTTAAACCAAAGAAGGGACTACAAATAAAATAAAATTCCAGGAAAATGAGGAATAAAAATAATGAATGCAGTAACATGGAAGTGAATATAAGATGATAAAAGGGAAGAAATTAAATCGAAATCAATAAATGATAATAATTAAATTCACATGCACAAAGATTAGAAGTGGGAAAAGAAGGAGAGCAATTGAAACAGTGAATTCGTTGATTAAGATGATGTACTAAGTCTACAACTTTGCTTCCGCCGTTTTTTCTCTTAGTTCGGGGCTTTATTGTGAGAAACACACAAAAAAATTATGATTCATAGTAACGCCCATCGCTGGCCACTACATTCTCCCATCTTTCGGATAGCATACGAATCCCGTGGTGGAAGAACTGGGCGTCTTTTGTGGGGATCCATGAATCGATTCAATTTTGCACTTGTTCATATGATAGGAAGTGCTGGTCAGCCAGACTGTATGCCACTGATCGAAAAAGGTGGTAGTCAGAGAGGGTAACTTATCGAGAATACGGAAGGAGTGAAAGGACTTCTCATTCCAACGTTTCCATGTATATTTTGACGAGTTTTGCGACATGGGGTCGAGGACTGACATGCTGCAAAACTACCTTTACGCGACTATCGCTGTATTGTGGCCGTTTGTGGGCTCGAACGCATCAATTGCCTTCGATAATGATGTCCTGTGACTGTCTTCATTTGTTTCAGTAGGTAAGAAAACATTCTGTCCTCCACTGCCATGCCGGTCTTTGACATCAAAATCACCGTTCTTAAGTCGTTGAAAACATTATCTGCACGTTCTTCCACTAATAGTTCCCTCACCGTTGGTCTTACTCAGAATTCTAAGAGCCACAGCCGCAGATTTCTTCATGTTAAAGCAGAAAATTAAAACTTCCAGCAAATGGCGAGAAATGGGTACGTAAATTGACGTACTTAATCGAGAATAACCTTATGATGCAATCACAAATCGACTAATATTTTATGGCAGTATGTTCGCAGATGCCTAAGCTTATTGTAATACACCTATAACCCACCACCTGAACCCCACTTGCCGCTACTGCCGTCTATGGCAAAACGGAGAAAGCAAAGTTGTAGACCTAATAACAAAGGAATAGAAATAAGAAAACTAAATATGAATCAGTTAACTGAATAAAAATAACGATCAAATGCATTTTGATCAAGACAGTAAAAATTTCAAAGCAACTGACGAGATTCGAAACTAGAACTTTTTGCGTGGAAGGACCACATGCGGACTGTCACGCTACAGCAACAGCCTGGTTGATTAAAGCTGAGGAGAATCACGCGAAATTCCAATTTTATTTTCCGTCGGTTACTTGCAAACGATGGCCCACCAGTTTGACTGGGTGCAGGTTGTGATACCGTGGCCCTTACCTACAGCACAGTATAGATAGTTTAAAGAAATGTCTCACCATGGGGGACCTGCCTAAGAATCAGCACGGATTCAGGGGAAACCACTCCTGTAAAATGCACCATGCCTTATTCATACACAAAGTCTTCAAATAACGGATGCAGGTTATGAGGTAACGCATAACAGCTGAATGTGAGAGTGCATGCTCGTAGCACCAGAGAATACATTCTGTCATGGTGGCCCTGAGTCGTTGACTTCCACAGTGGAAGCAACGGCCGTTTACTCCAGCGTATAGAGTGAGGACGGTGGCCGCTTTCATTTTCTGCATCTACATCTACATCAACACCTACATCTACACCTGTACTCCACAAGCCACCTCACAGTGTGTGGCGGAGGGTATTTCGTGCACCAGTGTCACTCCCCCGTTTCCTGTTCCAGTTGCCAATGGCTCGCGAGAACAACGGTTGCTGATAAGCTTCTCTGTGGGCTGCAATCTCTCCAATTTCATCTTCATGTAACTTTCGCGAGATTTACGTGGGAGGAAGAAATATATTTGTTCACTCTTATAGGAATGTACGCTCTAGGAAATTTAACGTGGATAATGCCTCTCTTGTAGCATCCACCACTGGATTTGGCTGACCATCTCCGTGACGCCGTCGCGCTTACAAAATGAGCCGCTACGTGAGGTAGCCGCGTGGTCTGAGACGCTTTGTCACGGTCCACGTGGCTCCCCCTGTCGGAGGTTCGAATCCTCCCTTGGGCATGGGTTTGTGTGTTGTCCTTAGCGTAAGTTAGATTGAGTAGTGCGTAAACTTAGGGACCGATGACCTCAGCAGTTTGGTTCCATATGGTCTTACCACAAATTCAATTCATTCACTGAATGAACCTGTAACGAAATGCGATGCTCTTATTTGGATATTTTTACCAACGGCCTTGCCGCAGGGTAACATCGGTTCCCGTCAGATCACCGAAGTGCTGTCGGGATTGGCTGTTGGCTGTCACTTGGATGGGTGATGTCCGCAGCTTGTGGTCTCGCGGTCGCGTTCTCGCTTCCCGAGCACGGGGTCCCGGGTTCGATTCCCGGCGGGGTAAGTGATTTCCACCTACCTCGAGATGACTGGGTGTTTGTGTTGTCCTCATAATTTCATCATTATTTTTGCAAGTGGTGACATTGGACTGAGCAAAAGTTGGGAATTTGTACGGGCGCTGATAACCGCGCAGTTGAGCGTCCCACAAGCCAAACATCATCATCATCGTCATCATCGTCTTGGATGGGTGACCATCCAGTCTGCCGAGCGCTGTTGGCAAGCAGGCTGCACTCAGCCCTTGTGCGGTAAACTGAGGAGCTATTTGATTGAGAAGTAGCGGCTCCGGTCTCGTAAGCTGACATACGGCTGGGAGAGCGGTGTGCTGACCACATGTCCCTCCACATCCGCATCCAGTGCGCCCATGGGCTGAGGATGACACGGCGGCTGGTCACTACCGTTGAGCCTTCCAAGTCCTGTTCGGACGGAGCTTAGTTTAGTTTCTTTGGATATTCTCTACGTTGTTTGGGGGAGGAGACCAAACAGCCAGGTCATCGGTCTCATCGGATTAGGGAAGGACGGGGAAGGAAGTGAGCCGTGCCCTTTCAAAGGAACCATCCCGGCATTTGCCTGGAGCGATTTAGGGAAATCACGGAAAACCTAAATCAGGATGGCCGGACGCGGGATTGAACCGCCGTCCTCCCGAATGCGAGTCCAGTGTGCTAACCACTTGGATATTCTCTGTTTGGTGTATCAGGCCTATCTGATAGACCATAGCGAAGGTGAGCTTCCCGTGCCACAAGCAAAGTCTGTCAGGATAGAACAGGAGATTCCAGTGACCTCTGCGATCTGTCTTTGGGTATGAGGCTACGACAAAAAATCTAATTTAATCATTAGTAAAAACACTCCTGGAAATTGAAATAAGAACACCGTGAATTCATTGTCCCAGGAAGGGGAAACTTTATTGACACATTCCTGGGGTCAGATACATCACATGATCACACTGACAGAACCACAGGCACATAGACACAGGCAACAGAGCATGCACAATGTCGGCACTAGTACAGTGCATATCCACCTTCCGCAGCAATGCAGGCTGCTATTCTCCCATGGAGACGATCGTAGAGATGCTGGATGTAGTCCTGTGGAACGGCTTGCCATGCCATTTCCACCTGGCGCCTCAGTTGGACCAGCGTTCGTGCTGGACGTGCAGACCGCGTGAGACGACGCTTCATCCAGTCCCAAACATGCTCAATGGGGGACAGATCCGGAGATCTTGCTGGCCAGGGTAGTTGACTTACACCTTCTAGAGCACGTTGGGTGGCACGGGATACATGCGGACGTGCATTGTCCTGTTGGAACAGCAAGTTCCCTTGCCGGTCTAGGAATGGTAGAACGATGGGTTCGATGACGGTTTGGATGTACCGTGCACTATTCAGTGTCCCCTAGACGATCACCAGTGGTGTACGGCCAGTGTAGGAGATCGCTCCCCACACCATGATGCCGGGTGTTGGCCCTGTGTGCCTCCGTCGTATGCAGTCCTGATTGTGGCGCTCACCTGCACGGCGCCAAACACGCATACGACCATCATTGGCACCAAGGCAGAAGCGACTCTCATCGCTGAAGACGACACGTCTCCATTCGTCCCTCCATTCACGCCTGTCGCGACACCACTGGAGGCGGGCTGCACGATGTTGGGGCGTGAGCGGAAGACGGCCTAACGGTGTGCGGGACCGTAGCCCAGCTTCATGGAGACGGTTGCGAATGGTCCTCGCCGATACCCCAGGAGCAACAGTGTCCCTAATTTGCTGGGAAGTGGCGGTGCGGACCCCTACGGCACTGCGTAGGATCCAACGGCCTTGGCGTGCATCCGTGCGTCGCTGCGGTCCGGTCCCAGGTCGACGGGCACGTGCACCTTCCGCCGACCACTGGCGACAACATCGATGTACTGTGGAGACCTCACGCCCCACGTGTTGAGCAATTCGACGGTCCGTCCACCCCGCCTCCCGCATGCCCACTATACGCCCTCGCTCAAAGTCCGTCAACTGCACATACGGTTCACGTCCACGCTGTCGCGGCATGCTACCAGTGTTAAAGACTGCGATGGAGCTCCGGATGCCACGGCAAACTGGCTGACACTGACGGCGGCGATGCACAAATGCTGCGCAGCTAGCGCCATTCGACGGCCAACACCGCGGTTCCTGGTGTGTCCGCTGTGCCGTGCGTGTGATCATTACTTGTACAGCCCTCTCGCAGTGTCCGGAGCAAGTATGGTGGGTCTGACACACCGGTGTCAATGTGTTCTTTTTTCCATTTCCAGGAGTGTAGAAACCAGGGTGGAAGAAGGAAACGTGGTTGTTCTCGCACATTAGACTCAAAAGTTATTGCAAGTACTTTAGTAGTGTATATAGCAGTGATTATGACAGGAACTGTGGTGTCGCACAGTACCACACCAGGCAAAAAGCATCCGGAGGTGTCGCGCGGAGTGGCCGCGCAGTTTGAGGCGCCATGTCACGGACTGCCGGCCCCTCCCACCGGAGGTTCGAGTCCTCCCTCGGGAATGGGTGTGTGTGTTGTTCTTAGCATAAGTTAGTTTAAGTAATGAGTAATTCTAGGGACCGATGATCTCAGCAGTTTGGTCCGTTAGAAATTCACACACATACACACACACACACACACACACATCTGGAGGTTGGCAATAAGCCATGTAACTACCTCGCCAATCCGCGGCTGTCATGAACACAAATCTTCTGCGGCATGCGTACTTAGCGCCACCATCGAGCCGACATAAGAAGCCGCCACGACGCCAACCAGTCGACTTGCAGTCTACGAAGGGAGTCAGTCGAAGCATCAGCAGTTTAATTACAGTTTCTGTTTCGTGATTATTTACGACGACTAAGCTCTGTATATGGAACCTCATGATCTGCTCTTCAAGCTGGCCGGGGTGGCGAGCGGTTCTAGGCGCTACAGTCTGGAATTGCGCGACCGCTACGGTCGCAGGTTCGAATCCTACCTTGGGCATGGATGTGTGTGGTGTCCTTAGGTTAGTTAGGTTTAAGTAGTTCTAAGTTCTAGGGGACTGATGACCTCAGAAGTTAAGTCCCATAGTGCTCAGAGCCATTTCAACCTTTTTGCTCTTCAAGTTAAGTAAAGTTATTGTCACTAAGATTATGTGTTGTAAGTAGGCTGTTTATGTTTTCTTACTGGCAACGTTACGTAGCGCACTGTATGAAAATCGCTGGCTGTGCTGTGTACAGTCTGTGGCTAGTCTGCATTGTTGTCTGCGGTGGTGGTGGTGGTTTTTGGGGGAAGGAGACCAGACAGCGAGGTCATCGGTCCCATCGGATTAGGGAAGGAAGTCGGCCGTGCTCTTTGAAAGGAACCATCCCGGCATTTGCCTGGAGCGATTTAGGGAAATCACGGAAAACCTAAATCAGGATGGCCGGACGCGGGATTGAACCGTCGTCCTACCGAATGCGAGTCCAGTGTCTAACCACTGCGCCACCGCGCTCGGTGTTGTCTGCCATTGTAGTGTTGGGCAGCTGGATGTGAACAGCGCGTAGCGTTGCGCAGTTGGAGGTGAACCGCCAGCAGTGGTAGATGTGGGGAGAGAGATGGCGGAGTTTGGAAATTTGTAAGACTGTCATGATCTGTTATGTATATTATGATTTTTCAACACGATTAAGGTAAATACATTGTTTGTTCTCTACTAAAATCTTTCATTTCCTAACTATGCCTATCAGTAGTTAGTGCCTTCCGTAGTTTGAATCTTTTATTTAGCTGGCAGTAGTGGCGCTCGCTGTTTTGCAGTAGTTCGAGTAACGAAGATTTTTGGTGAGGTAAGTGATTTGTGAAAGGTATAGGTTAATGTTAGTCAGGGCCATTCTTTTGTAGGGATTTTTGAAAGTCAGATTGCGTTGCGCTAAAAATATTGTGTGTCAGGTTAAACACAGTCATGTATAATTGTTTAAAAGGGACGTTCCATATGGCGACCCTTAGCCGAGGATAACTCACTGGAATCTTCTGATTTTTTTCTTGTAGTTTGTGCAATTAGTGCAGCCTTTGTTTATTGCTAGCGCGTAATTGTAGAGAGAATTTCCTTTGTAGCTGTAGTTTTTCATTCTTGTACAGTAAAACAGTTGTGGCATGAATGTAGATTTGCACCAAGTATTTCGCAGCTGCGCTTGCATTAACGAGATATTATTTTCGGTGCAATGTTAATGTGTTCTCTTATTTTTGCTCTTCAAATTGTGCTTTTCTGTGTTATCGTGTGAAATATTGTGACAATAATGGTGTGTGAAAAACGAAACACTAGGCTCCAAAGTAAACTGAGAAATAATAGTGACGACGAGCGTAGCTTATCAGCACCACTGTGTAGTGAATTAACAGACATTCGAAGTAGTAATTTGGTAATTGTGCATAGGGAAATGGAGCGGGCGGCAAATAATGGTGTAGACAGTGAAACAGGTAGTGAACAAGGAAGCATTATCGATCGATCGGGCGGCAACAGCTCGCCTCAGGAATCCGAAATGACAGAACACGATATTGCAAATACTGTAGACTTCGGTTTTGCGTCCTCACCGTTTTCTCAAATAAATCAAGACACATTTTCTGCTTGTCAAAATGTGAATGTTGCCGGTGCAAATGCACTGCCGAAAAGCGTAGAGGAACAGATTCCAGACACTAATGCATTGTTATTACAGTTAATGCAACAAATGGGACAAAGGATACAAAAGTTAGACACAACGCTCGAACAAAATCAGAAACAAATGGGACAAAATCTTCAAAAGTTAGACACAATGGAACAACACAGCAACAGTTAGACACAATGGAACAAAATCTTCAAAAGTTAGACACAATGGAACAAAATCTTAAAAAGTTAGACACAATGGAACAAAATTTTCAAAAGTTAGACACCACACTTGAACAAACACGTGAAGATTTAACTACTGAGTTACATAACATCGAATCGAAATGTCAAAAAGTCTGTAATGACGTAAAAACACATATTTGTGAGCATTTCCAATCTATTTTTTCGCGTCATGAAAATACATTACAGAATCACGAAGCAGCCATAAAAGAACTGCAAACTATTGTTCATGAAAATCACGACACCTTGCAAGCTAAAATTGACTCAGTTGCATCTACCGATTCGGTTACGCAACTTGCAAAACCTCAAGAAAACTTAAAGGACACGGTAGATACGATTTCAACACAAATGTACACTCTGAAACTTGGTTCAGAAAAACACACTGAGGAAATAAGTACACTATCGGAGAAAGTAGCCGCACTTTCAGATCAGTTCACTAAGGTAGATGATGATCTGAATGACACAAGACCTGTAGCCTTCACTGACACAGAAGAGTATGAACAAATTAGAAAATTCAAACAAAATCAAAATCAAATTAATACGCAATACAAAAGAGAAATCCGGGAAGTACAAGATCAGTTGGCACAAGTAATACAAAAATTTCATACTTCAGAGGACACTCGCGCTCCAACACGGGAAGAGGAACTTAGAAACACGGAAAAGCCACAAAATAATAACACAGGGCATTTCGGAAATTATGAAAGAAATTGGCAAGGTGCACTGAATTTTGAGATGGAACCGCCGATACGATGTAACAATGACCGATATGCTATTCGTCGACACGATGATTTTGACTATAAGCTGTTCATTACTACACGTAAATTCAAAACATTTAAGAATTCTGGCAACGACATTCATCCACAAGCGTGGCTCAATCAATTCTCTCATTGTTTTCCTCCCAAATGGTCATTGGAGCACAGGTTAGAATTTATGTGTGGCTACTTGGAGAATGAACCAGCTGTAAGAACGCGATCGGTCATTCACGATTGTCACAGTGAAGGAGAATTTTATCGTGCCTTCCTCTCAGCATATTGGTCTCAAGCCACATAAGACCGAGTAAAACATAGCACCATAATGATGAAACATTTCGAACAATCTGAATTTTCCAGTCTTGTGAAATATTTTGAAGACATGTTGCATAAGAATCAATATCTTTCAAACCCATACAGCCCTTCAGAACTCATCCGCATTTGCTTAATGAAATTGCCTGAACATTTAAGAAATATTATTTTGGCAGGACGTTGCAAAGACGACATTGAAGCTTTTCAGGGACTCTTACAAGAATTAGAAATTGACACAGACAGTTGCGGGATGCGAAAACAGGAAAACAATCACTACAGGTCATTTCTGTCACAATTCCGTGACGACAGAAACAATAACTGGACACGACAAGTCTATTCTTACAACGCAAATCGTGACCAAAACAGACACCACCCATATGACAACCACTGGCAGAGTAATAATAGTTACAGAGAAAGATCGCATTTCCATAGTAATGAATATGACAGAGACAATCATAGAAACAGACAATTTGGCAACCAGAACTATTATTATCACGGGAGACAGAATAACTTCAGACGCAACGGTCTACCGTGCAGTGATAATTCAGGGAGAAATTCTCCACCACTTAACCGACAAGAAAGAAACTACAGGAACTACCGACATGACGACAGACGATATAATCATAACGACAGACCTGAATTTCATCAGAACTGGCGGGATTTAAACAGGGCTGGGCCCTCTGGGCAAGGTGAATTTGTAGAAGTTAGACCTCCAAATCCCAATAACGACGCGCGCCAACAAAGGAACAGACAATGACTCGCACCGCAGGCAGCCGCGTGCGCCGGCTGGCTCAGAGAAAAATAACATAGACGCTAACCTTGAGAAAAATTTTAGCACTACTCACCGACGTATACCGCAAGATAATTCCGTTCAAGTTGAAACTCTGAGTACTAGGAAGAGTAAAGAACTGCACCACGTTTCTCATGTAAAACCGTTTATTGAAAGACAATCCGCTTTTTAACTTAGTCTTTGCTATAAAATTTTTCACTTTACATTATTAGTATGCTTAGTCAGACTTAGAATCTGTTAATATGCAACAATGTTTGAAGTTAAATATCCAGTCAAGAACCAAGAGAACTTATTTCAACAGAAATTATGAAGGCATTGTTATAGTGAACAGATGACACACTGTTGTTATTTGTACATTCTTGCTTGTTAGTTGCACGATTACGTAACGACTATAAGGCTCACATACTTAGAACATTTACCAGTACTGCTAATGAGATTTTAATGCAACATTTTGGTTTACTTGAAATTTGGTGTATCATGAGGTAAGTACATTGACTTGTGCAGAACTTAGCTTTTGGAAGACGATAACTATGACACTTCCACAGAGATTATCTTACAACAAGACACACAGTTTAGCGCTACAGTACACGTATTTGAGTGATTAATTTTGTACTTAAAACATTTATTTTTTAAAGATATTTGAAGTACAATGATACAAAGGTTTTCCGTGATACATTTCATTCCATTGCTGTAATCTGTAATACCTGAGGGTATAATTTCATTAATCCTCAGGGGGGTACACGCTTACTTTGTGTATCATATGTTTGGCAAGCACAAGGAGCCCTAGCTAATATGGTATTTGCTTACACAACTTTACACATCGGTACCATATTTCTCTAACACAAAATTACACAGCTTTCTGATCATTTAACTGAGAGAGACAAACTTTTTTACTACGGCAGTGACAGATGTTTACGTAATTACACCGTTGGATAACTTCACACTTATGAAATTGTATTTTGTCTGTACTTTGTGAACTGTTCATATTTTTTCGGACCCATTGTGATATTATGAGAGCTTTGAATGATATATTTGGTATGGGATCACGATTTTTAAAGTACCTTTGAGGCAGATCACACTTTTGACATGAGCAGAGAATTTTTTTTAGGTTTTGAAATTATTGGAGGAAGCTACGACGATTTTGAGAGTTGACTGAGATGTTATGATGTTATTATTACGATGACTATGTGTATTATGCTGTTGCGGTATGTTTATGATCAATAAGCTGATGCTATATGAGTTATTTGACTATGCTACATATGTTATGATGAAATATTGAAGAAGTGTCAACGAATAAGGTAAGAAATAGTGAGTAGTGGTTAGGGACTCTGGTTTGTGAAAAAGGTTGTTGGAAACCAAGAATCGTACTTTAAGAGTTATGAAATCTATGCAAATGCGTGAATGTATTACAATGCCGACGAAAATTTTTTGGACTCTGTTATATCAATAGGATTTTGTTTCTACAGATTTGTAACCCAAATTCTTGACCTGTGAAATGCTTTTATATGGGACTGTCCCTGTAGCGGAAACTGCCGTCGTAAATATTTCAGCAAGAAAGGTAAGTGACCTTGGCATAATGCGTTTTGGGCGGCCAGCTGAGAGGTAGACGTCTGACAAAAGAAAGCCATTAGGTGCAAAAAAAAAAGGGAGGCCATTATCCTCGCTATTGACATTCCTTTGTAGAAAGCACCGCAAATACGACACGCTCGAACTTGAAAACATATGATTACACTGTGGAGCTCTTAATTTATGATATTTACTAAAATGCCTAATGAAATGATGAGAAACATTTTACATCCATTGTCTTTCTAGTTGAGAGAGTGCTCATTTTGTTTAATATCTAGTTTCTAGCTGCACTGCAGCAATGGTTAAAATAAAATTTTATAGATGTACTAATATAAATATTTTCTGTCTACAGATCGAGTAAATAATAATTTTTTTCAAACAAATGAGGGAGCACAAAAAGACATTTACCTTCACAGGAACTGCATTCATAATTTTCTTTTCAAGTACATGGTAATTTATTTTGTAGAATAAGTTGTGGTGCACCACTTTAATGACAGATATTAAGATGTGAATATACATTTCCCTTGTCTGCATTGTTGTCTTTAGTGTAATATTGTTTTTCTGCTTCAGCTATGTCATGTTTAGATATAAGTTATTTCATTTGCTGCAGCTGTTTGCCAGGCATAGTGTTACTGAATTTCACTTTGTATTACTCTGTTAAGCCAGTTTTACTACAGATTAATTTTTCTTGTTTGCTGCACAGTGCCTTATATTAGTTGTAATATTGCAATTGCTTTGCCAATTTGAATTTTTGGTCATTGATGTTTGTGTTAATTGTTTTGTGCTGCTGCATTGCCTCATCCCTTAGTTTAGCATCTGAGCTCAGTAGATTTAAGTTAGACTATGTAAGAACCTAACTATGGAGAATAGGGAAAGAATGCATTGAGAAGTTATATGAAAACGATTTGGGCCAAAATGAGTATTGTACTATGAGCCATAATTATTTTGAAAGAAATATGGTTAGAGTAGAGAAAAGAGGTATAGATAGGACTTTTTGGGAATAATGTTGAACAAAGGGAGATATCGAAGAACAAAAAAGGTTTTGTTCACAAAATACTGCAGTACCAAATGTTACACTGAAAACGAACCCTGTCCTTTCCTTTTGTGTTATCCCACTATGTGTTTGTGTACCCTTGTGTATATATTTTCTTCCTGTCTCTGTGTACTGTTTCATAGAATTCTTTTTCTCTTCTAATACTAAGCTACATTCACTATGATGAGGAATACTGTTATCCTCAAATATAACTGGCATTAATAATATCTTATTTACTTTGTAAAGATGTTAGACATTATTAATTCTGATCTTTTATGTATGTACTCATGTCGTAACTCCTGTAACACTGATGTATATGTTATTTCGATTCTTTTGTAAAGCCTGTACTACAAATGTTATCTGTATTGTTATGTTCTTTAATGATCTATTTTGTACCTTTGTTATTGTATTCTTATGTTACAAAATTGTAATTCACACCAGGTCATCAAATTAAGTAACTTGTAAGTTACATTTCATTGCACACATTTCTGTTGGTCATAGTATATGGACAATATGTGAGAAGTAGGGACTGATAGTGTTTGCATGTGTGTTGATAATTCAGCAAGGGACTCGTTAACAGCATTGCTAATTCTAAGGACAATTCCAAAAACTTTGTGAGTGCACAAGTGGTGGTTGATGGACTTGCTATATTCGCCGCAAGACTCTTCGATGGTGATTGTGCACCTGCACAGTCACAACAGATGGATGCTGGCCATCTCTACAAGGACTACAGTGGGTCTGTATCTTTGATGATTCACCAACACCATTATTTCTACAAGGACTGCAGTGGGTCTGCAACTCTGGTGGCCCACCAATACCATAATCTCTACCAGGACTACAGTGGGTCTGCTCTGTGATGACTTACCTACCAATATTCTTCAAAACTTCGACTGACTCTGCTGTGGGTTTGCTCTGTTGTGGCCCACTACCTGTCTGCATGTCGAGAGTCAGCACTGTCTTTCCGTTGGAAGGACAACACTACTTCTTCAAGATCGTATGGAAATCCACTACTCCCGTGTGCATTTTCTTTTACTGCTCAGACTTTGAGAAAAACACTGCTATATTACTGTGATGAATGATCAGGACTGTCTTTATGGACTGTGAGAAAATTTTAGCTTTTGACCAACATTGTATCAATAAGTGTGTGTATTTGATATATTTGTTATTGTAATTATGAAAAATTTTATCAAATCATTATTGGCCACTGCCCAAAACAATTTGCAAAATTTTTTGTGGGGAGCATGGGGGCTATGTAAGTAGGCTGTTTATGTTTTCTTATTGGCAACGTTACGTAGCGCACTGTATGAAAATCACTGGCTGTGCTGTGTGCAGTCTGTGGCTAGTCTGCATTGTTGTCTGCGATTGTAGTGTTGGGCAGCTGGATGTGAACAGCGCGTAGCGTTGCGCAGTTGGAGGTGAGCCGCCAGCAGTGGTGGATGTGGGGAGAGAGATGGCGGAGCTTGGAAATTTGTAAGACTGGATTTCATGATCTGTTTTGTATATTATGATTTTTCAACACGATTAAGGTAAATACATTGTTTGTTCTCTACTAAAATCTTTCATTTCCTAACTATGCCTATCAGTAGTTAGTGCCTTCCGTAGTTTGAATCTTTTATTTAACTGGCAGTAGTGGCGCTCGCTGTTTTGCAGTAGTTCGAGTAACGAAGATTTTTGGTGAGGTAAGTGATTTGTGAAAGGTATAGGTTAACGTTAGTCAGGGCCATTCTTTTGTAGGGATTTTTGAAAGTCAGATTGCGTCGCGCTAAAAATATTGTGTGTAAGGTTAAACACAGTCATGTATAATTTTTCAAAGGGGACGTTTCAGTGTACTTTTAATCATTTATGCTTTTGTCCAGCATCCAGCTATTTCCCGGCGCAGGTCAGAAAAGTGGAGGCAAAGAAGCCTCATGATTGGCTATTTACACAATCCTTCTTGTGAAACAGAGAAGGATCATTTCGAACGGCATGAAAGGTCACTTGGTCTGCTAAACTGGATGGAGATGGAGTGTAATTTAGACTAATGACAAAGAGTGAAGCATAGGCTCTGATTCGACCATTTTGGCAGTGAAAGCTGAGGGTTTGCCATGTTGGTCTGTGTTTTCATTAACACATTGTGGTTAAAGCGTGTCCGCCTAATAGCACCATGTACGTTATACTCAATGTCGCTTGGTCAGTGGCATCCAGAGTAATATCGGGCGTGTCCCAGGAAGGCACGTTAAGCACCGCTAAAGTTCTCGATACACGCTAACAGTTTTTCAGATAGGATTATTTGCAGTGGATCCCATCAGTTTCCGAACTACTCAGCTTCTCAGCAAAAAGAATGTTACAAAACTACTAGAGCATCGATCGCTACATACATTACTAAATCAGAATGCGCACTCTTAACGAAGAGTGGGCGCACATCGCTCCCGCTTCCAGAAAGAGCAGTCGTCCTGCTCTCTGATTGGCTACAACACACTAAAACGCTCCTTCCGCAGCCTTGCGGGACGTCACAGTGCGTGAGGCGCCCAGAATCCACAGTACCCTCGGCGATGCACGTCGCGCGAGGCAAACTAGATTAGATTAGATTAATACAGGGCTATTACAAATGATTGAAGCGATTTCATAAATTCACTGTAGCTCCATTCATTGACATATGGTCACGACACACTACAGATACGTAGAAAAACTCATAAAGTTTTGTTCGGCTGAAGCCGCACTTCAGGTTTCTGCCGCCAGAGCGCTCGAGAGCACAGTGAGACAAAATGGCGACAGGAGCCGAGAAAGCGTATGTCGTGCTTGAAATGCACTCACATCAGTCAGTCATAACAGTGCAACGACACTTAGGACGAAGTTCAACAAAGATTCACCAACTGCTAACTCCATTCGGCGATGATATGCGCAGTTTAAAGCTTCTGGATGCCTCTGTAAGGGGAAATCAACGGGTCGGCCTGCAGTGAGCGAAGAAACGGTTGAACGCGTGCGGGCAAGTTTCACGCGTAGCCCGCGGAAGTCGACGAATAAAGCAAGCAGGGAGCTAAATGTACCACACCCGACGGTTTGGAAAATCTTACGGAAAAGGCTAAAACAGAAGCCTTACCGTTTACAATTGCTACAAGCCCTGACACCCGATGACAAAGTCAAACGCTTTGAAATTTCGGCGCGGTTGCAACAGCTCATGGAAGAGGATGCGTTCAGTGCGAAACTTGTTTTCAGTGATGAAGCAACATTTTTTCTTAATGGTGAAGTGAACAGACACAATGTGCGAATCTGGGCGGTAGAGAATCCCCACGCATTCGTGCAGCAAATTCGCAATTCACCAAAAGTTAACGTGTTTTGTGCAATCTCACGGTTTAAAGTTTACGTCCCCTTTTCCTTCTGCGAAAAAAACGTTACAGGACACGTGTATCCGGACATGCTGGAAAGCTGGCTCGTGCCACAACTGGAGACCGACAGCGCCGACTTCATCTTTCAACAGGATGGTGCTCCACCGCACTTCCATCATGATGTTCGGCATTTCTTAAACCGGAGATTGGAAAACCGATGGATCGGTCGTGGTGGAGATCATGATCAGCAATTCATGTCATGGCCTCCACGCTCTCCCAACTTAGCCCCATGCAATTTCTTTCTGTGGGGTTATGTGAAAGATTCAGTGTTTAAACCTCCTCTACCAAGAAACGTGACACAACTGCGAGCTCGCATCAACGATGCTTTCGAACTCATTGATGGGGACATGCTGCGCCGAGTGTGGGAGGAACTTGATTATCGGCTTGATGTCTGCCGAATCACTAAAGGGGCACGTATCTAACATTTGTGAATGCCTAAAAAAACTTTTTGAGTTTTTGTATGTGTGTGCAAAGCATTGTGAAAATATCTCAAATAATAAAGTTATTGTAGAGCTGTGAAATCGCTTCAATCATTTGCAATAACCCTGTACTAGTATCATGAATACGATATTTCGTAATGATGTGGAACGAGTCAAATTTTCCAATACATGACATAATTAAGTTAATTTTACAACATAATTAAGTTAATATAACAACTTTTTTATTTTTAAAATTTTTTTATAATTTTTTGTTTGGTTTTTTTCCTTTTTTTCTTAATTTATATCTAAAAATTCCTCTATGGAGTAGAATGAGTTGCCATCCAGAAATTCTTTTAATTTCTTCTTAAATACTTGTTGGTTATCTGTTAGACTTTTGACACTATTTGGTAAGTGACCGAAGATTTTAGTGGCAGTATAATTCACCCCTTTCTGTGCCTAAGTTGATTTAATCTTGAATAGTGAAGATCATCCTTTCTCCTAGTATTGTAGCTATGCACACTGCTATTACTTTTGAATTGGGTTTGGATGTTAATAACAAATTTCATGAGAGAGTATATATACTGAGAAGCTACTGTGAATATCCCTAGATCCTTAAATAAATGTCTGAAGGATGATCTTGGGTGGACTCCAGCTATTATTCTGATTACACGCTTTTGTGCAATAAATACTTTATTCCTCAGTGATGAATTACCCCAAAATATGATGCCATATGCAAGCAATGAGTGAAAATAGGCGTAGTAAGCTAATTTACTAAGATGATTATCACCAAAATTTGCAATGACCCTTATTGCATAAGTAGCTGAACTCAAACGTTTCAGCAGATCGTCAATGTGTTTCTTCCAATTTAATCTCTTATCAACGGACACACCTAAAAATTTTTAATATTCTACCTTAGCTATGTGCTTCCGATTAAGGTCTATATTTATTAATGGCATCATACCATTTAGTGTACGGAACTGTATGTACAGCGTCTTATCAAACTTCAGTGAGAGTCCGTTTACAGGGAACCACTTAGTAATTTTCTGAAAGACATTATTGACAATTTCATCAGTTAATTCTTGTTTGTCAGGTGTGATTACTATACTTGTATCATCAGCAAAGAGAACTGCGCCACGAACTGCTCCTAGTAATCGGAAACGTGTTCTCGTGGACGGAAATAAATTCTCCGCGCTGTTACACTTCCAGTCATTGCAAATCAGAGTTGCCAATATTGCTTTCACCCTAGAGACGGTCTTAAAATTCTTGCAATTCCAGAGTCAGTAACTAAAAACACGGTAGCTATCTTCCTACTGTCAGGGAAGATGACGAGTTCCGACCGATGGACTGGAATATGTTCACCATTAACAGTTCTACACTATATCTCCATCTGACTACCGGCAACTCTCGCCTATGATCGCTGAAACAAAGAAACAGGATTACAATTCAGAGTCAGCTGGGGAAGAGTCAGATGAAAGATTCATTCTCAAATTTGCACGAAAACATGAAATTAATGGGAATGAATTTAGCCAAGATAGTTTTACCCAACACCACCTGTTAGCTAATGGCTCCTCAATCTGCTACGGAAAAAGCTGTAAGCGTCAGACTTTTCCTCGATGTTTCACACACTGATACAGAGGCCTCAGCGGCTGTTCATCCAGTCCTTAAAAAGAAAGTGAATAAAATTATTCGGCTAGTATAAAATACAATCACAGATTCGTGCAGAAGGAGAAATACCAACTACCACAATGACGGGTCGATTTTGTGCATATATAGTAAGTCGAAAACATTAATACACAAATTTCCACTATAAAATCAATTTTGCTCTGTTTCCTGGACTTATCGAAATGTTGCTGAAGTACAGGCCAAAATAATTCTGTTACCTACCAAGCCAATCTGGCATGGAGTGTTGAAGAATATAGCTGTTTAGTACAAACTGGTTCTGTGTCTACATCTACATCCACATCCATACTCCTCAAGGCACCTGACGGTGTGTGGCGGAGGGTACCTTGAGTACCTCTATCGGTTCTCCCTTCTATTCCAGTCGCGTATTGTTCGTGAAAAGAAGGATTGTCGGTATGCCTCTGTGTGGGCTCTAATCTCTCTGATTTTATCCTCATGGTCTCTTCGCGAGATATACGTAGGAGGGAGTAATATACTGCTTGACTCCTCGGTGAAGGTATGTTCTTGAAATTTCAACAGAAGCCCGTACCGAGCTACTGAGCGTCTCTCCTGCAGAGTCTTCCACTGGAGTTTATCTATCATCTCCGTAACGCTTTCGCGATTACTAAATGATCCTGTAACGTAGCGCGGTGCTCTCCGTTGGATCTTCTCTATCTCTTCTGTCAACACTATCTGCTACGGATCCACCCTATTGTGGACGAAGAACTACCTTTAGGGAGGCTTTACGAGTGGCTCCACTGCAGAATGACCAATCCACGGGCAAGAGCGTCACCCCGGCCCCAGCAGTAGTTGAGGTCAGCACAGCCTTCGCAGCAAGGAAGCAAGATTATGATTTAACGTTCCGTCGACATTGAAATCATTCGAGACGCACGGAATGTTTCAATAATGGGGAGGAAATCGGCTGCACCCTTGCTTAGGACCCATCCCAGCTTTTGTCTGGGGCGATTTAGGGACATCACTCTGTACCAACTACACTTTTACCGATGGAGGCTACCAGTAAGCCAATAAAACTAATCGAGTCACACTCTCCAGCCCCTCCCTGACGGTAGTTTCTTATCGATACCATCTGGTTTTTAAGTCGCTGGTTGCAATTACTGCGGAAATGTATCTCCAGCTTTGCTTGGTATCTTATGGCCTCTACTACTTGGGTTCAATCATGTATAGAGTCATATCCGTAACAATTCAGTTGTCACGCGAAATGATGCATGTGACTATCGCGATCACTAAAATTACACGCGTATTCAGTCTGCTCAGCCAGCTGATTGCACGCCACTCACTGATGTTACTTCCGTGCCATCCTTTGCATCCAAATCTCATTTCTCTCATGTTCAACAGCGTCTAACATACTCCTCCTCTGAGATAGCTTTCCCACCGTTTTACTGCGTAGAAACTCCCTAGTGATTGGACGAATCTTTTAATCAATCATTTTTGGATATTTTCTCTTATAAATTTTTGTTCCTGCGGAGGACCGCTAATGCTAGGGATAAACCAACAGTTTTGATTAGTGTTGTCCAATTCTGCAAAGGCTGCCTGGAATTTTATTGTGTTGAACGGTTGAATATTTTAAGAATTTCCATCCTCCTCCCTGTTCCTTATTCTACATTTTCTGGCTGAAACACTTGTTGCAGTTTCGATTTCTGGTACTGCAACAGTCAAGGAGACAGGAAGATCCTTAGCCAAGGTATCATATATCAGGAAATAAGAGAAAAAGTTGCAGTTATGGCTGCAGGAACATTAGTCACCAAAACTAGTATTCCATCATTTAATCTGATTATCTCTTTGGCATCATTCTACTGAGTTTAAATACTTCTATACACAATGACAGAACTAAAAGCACAACACCAAAAAATAGTAATTGTAAAGCAACGAAATTTCGGGAATACGTTTGTCTAGGTAACATATTGCACTGATCAACATTGCGTGATCACAGGTTAATGTAAGCGCAAGAAAAGCCACTGCAAATGTGACATGTTGGTACGGTAATGATGGATGTAACCGCCGGAATGTTGACTCCAAGCATGCAGTCGTGCATTAACTGTGTTATAGAGGTGCCGGATGCCTATATGTGAGATGGAGTCCCATGCCTGCTGCACTTGGTCGGTCTACATCTACATCTACATTTATAATCCGCCAGCCACCCAATAGTGTGTGGCGGAGGTCACTTTACGTGCCACTGTCATTACCTCCCTTTCGTGTTCCAGTCGCGTATGGTTCGCGGGAAGAACGACTGCGGGAAAGCCTCCATGCGCGCTCGAATCTCCCTAATTTTACATTCGTGATCCCCTCGGTAGGTATAAGTAGGGGGAAGCAATATATTCGATACCTCATCCAGAAACGCACCCTCTCGAAACCTGGACAGCAAGCTACACCGCGATGCAGAGCGCCTCTCTTGCAGAGTCTGCCACTTGAGTTTGCTAAACATCTCCGTAACGCCAGCACGCTTACCAAATAACCCTGTGACGAAACGCGCTGCTCTTCTTTGGATCTTCTCTATCTCCTCTGTCAGCCCGACCTGGTACGGATCCCACACTGATGAGTAATACTCAAGTATAGGTCGAACGAGTGTTTTGTAAGCCACCTCCTTTGTTGATGGACTACATTTTCTAAGGACTCTCCCAATGAATCTCAACCTAGCACCCGCCTTACCAACAATTAATTTTATATGATATACACTGTACTAGTGCCGACATTGTGCATGCTCTGTTGCCTGTGTCTATGTGCCTGTGGTTCTGTCAGTGTGATCATGTGATGTATCTGACCCCAGGAATGTGTCAATAAAGTTTCCCCTTCCTGGGACAATGAATTCACGGTGTTCTTATTTCAATTTCCAGGAGTGTATAAGATATATGTAGATGTCACCCTCATTCTATTTGATGGCACAGAGGATCAAGTGACAAACCTTTTTAACAAATTCAATAGCATACATAAAAATATTCACTTCACCCTTGAACAAGAAGAAGACAGCACCATACCTTTTCTTGACACAAAATATCCAAACAGAACCAAAAGGCAGCTTTCAATGTTTACAGAAAACCTACTGGCACTGACACCACTATACCAAACTCCTCAACACATCCCTCCTCCCACAAAAAAGCTGCTTACAGATCAGTGCTGTACAGAGCACACGAATTGCCACTTCAACATACAGAACTCCAACAAGAAATAGAAACCATAACATATACTGCAATAAACAATGGTTGTGACCCTTCTCTAATTAATACCATGTCACAACAGATAAAAAATTAACTGAACAAACAACATTAAACTACTCACAACTGACAGTGCCCCAACAGTCCAATATGTAAAAATGGCACATGCTGACAAATTAGCAAGACTATTCACAAACACAGAAGCAAAAATTAGCTTCAGCACCAACAACAACCTAAGCATGAAGCTTATTTACAATATAAAACCACCAGATACAAGTCTTGATGCATCTGGCATTTACAAAATTAGCTGCAGCAAATGCAATAAATATTATATCGGCCAAACAGGCAGAAATATCAGAACCCGATTCAAAGAACATTTAGACTGCTAAACACTTGATAAATGTAACATCAGCAGTAGCAACTCACATTGAAAATCGAAGACAACCTCGAAATTTCACAAAAAATAGGAAAGAGTAAAAGAATGGATATCATGGAAGAAATGGAAATTTTCATACATAACACAAAGCATGGAGATAACATTCTTAATGAAATAACCGTATTCAAAAACTCAAAATTCTTCAACAGTCTTAAGCCAGTTCTAATTCAATAGATTCAAGAAATGTCAATGTAAATAATTGACTAGAACCAAGAATATCGATACAAAACCTCGATAATCGATACAGACTCACATGCTACAATCCGCCATCTTGTGTTGTGTGTATAACATCGAAGCAATTTGTGCAGTGGGAGTCAGTGGCAAAATATAATGTGCAATAGTGTAATGCCAGTCAACAGCTCCGCCGTAGTGATGCAAGTAAAGCAGCAAGATGATGCAACTGCTGGGATATACATAGTCTACAACAAAGAAGAAAACCAGCAGAAGACGTCACTGACTTCGATTTCTGGATATACACTGACCCCCTCCTTCCCCCCAAATGCCACACCAGCAGCTACAGTAAGAAATAAAGTGTTCTAGATTAATCTAGTTTAAGACTGTTTATTTTTAAGCAACATTTCTCGATGTATGTAGTATGTACAAACGCTTGAAGATGAACAAAACATGTTCGAAACGTGTTGCATTATGTTATATTAAGCATAAAATAAAAAGTTACTGGTAGCATAAACTTGAAATAAATAATTTCTCCAAAGGGCTGACGCTTGATACCAATATAAGTCCTAAGTGGTGGTGGCTTGGGGTCGGCGGAACGTATACGATAAAGAGCCTGGCTCGTAGCTGTTCTCGAAGTAACCGATTTGTAACATTGCGGCGTGTCACTGTGGTGCCAACTGCTGTTCAAATTGCTGCTGCAGATGGTTAAAAACTGGCCACAGCCATACACAGAGCAAGATAGTCTTCCTTCTCGGTAGTGCCATGTGGCCTTCCGTAGTCAGTGGTGTACATGTTCCCCTTTTAACCCGCCCATGCTTGCCTGGTGGCCAGGCGGGCAGGCCGCCGCGCGTTGTCAACAGAACGGGCAGGCTGCTTCACTCCCAGCCAAGCCAAGCAGAACCCAACCCGGGCAGGCTGCGGGAAACTTGCTTGCCTGCCCATATTACTGCTGAGCTGCGCTACGCAGCCGTTTAGTCTGTGCGCGTCATTGTCGTATTATGAACGTTAATTAAAAGTTTTTATTTTACCTGAGCACGAAAAGACAAACCCCAGCGTTATATAATTATATATATATTAATTTCAGGTCAAAAAAAATGTTGGGTTTTATTTGTACATTCTTCCTTTACGAGTATATTTCGGGCTTATTATCTATATAAATAAAAATGAATTGCCAAATGTGTTGATAAGCGTAAAACTCGAGAACGGCTGGACCAATTCGGCTATTTTTTTTTTTTTTTTTTTTTTTGCTGTGTTCGTAATTCTCAGGACAAGGTTTTTATGAAATAAAATTTTGGAAAATCGACCGAAAAATCGGAAAATTTGAGAAAACCTGAAAGTGCGTTTTCATTGTGTCCGTGTGTTTGTATTGGATACAATCTTCACGAAATTTTGCACACTGTACCTTGAAACCAAGAGGAAGGTCACAGTCTACATAAAATTTCGTCGGGTGCATGGCAGGGGCTACTTTACCTAACGGAATTCAACAAATTGTACGTTTTTATTCCTATCTTGATGAAATTTGTCACACTTGATATTCAAAGCAGGATGAAGGGCGCTGTCTGCTTAAAATTCTGAATGGTGCATGGGGGAGGGTACTTTACTTACACACTTCTACACCAACCTACAGTTTTATTCGGATCTCGAAGAAATTTTGCACGCTTGACCATCAAGAGGAACATCACTGTCTACATAATATTTCGGACAGTGCATGGAATAGAGCACCTTACAAAAGATTATGACATGGTTTGCGGCCTCATAAACACACGAAAACGTTTCCCATGCGGCACTTGAGCTCTGCTTCGTTCAAATGGTTCAAATGGCTCTGAGCACTATGCGACTTAACTTCTGAGGTCATCAGTCGCCTAGAACTTAGAACTAATTAAACCTAACTAACCTAAGGACATCACACACATCCATGCCCGAGCCAGGATTCGAACCTGCGACCGTAGCGGACGCTCGGTTCCGGACTGTAGCGCCTAGAACCCCACGGCCACTCCGGCCGGCTCTCTGTTTCGTTACCAGCATGTCTTCGCCAGTTGTCAATTTTTTTCAATCTCACTAAAGTTCGACCTATTCATTGTGCTGCCCCCACCGTTGCGATAAATGAACTGCGGGATAACTACCTGGCTACTCTAGTCACGGTAGCTTGACAGCGCAACCTGTTGTCAGACGCAGCAAGCTGAACGGGTCCCGAGAAGCTTCGCAAGCCTGCGGGAACCCAAGTAGCCCAGGCTTGCGGGAGCCCAAGTCGGCCGCATTACCCACTATGCCTCAGTACACGCGCACTCTTGTGTTTACGTTGCGGCAGGCTGACCTGCATGAATGGTTGCAGAGGAGCTAGGGGCAAGCAGGCTGCAAGGGGAATTTGTACACCTCTATCCGTAGCCTGGTCTTTTTGCGACCGTACATTCTCGAGACCACTGCTGCCCGCAACCCTATACAGTAGCTACATTCCTGCCGGATCATTCCGAAATATCGCACGAAGAAAGTCCAGCTTTTCGGAGCTCTATTTCACGATCTCTTTCAAACTCAGTGAGGCGTTGATAATGGTGTCTTTGTCGCCTTAAAGGCATTCTTGACTGACATCAACTCACCATGTTCACTCTCAAAGGCAACTAGCGCTCACGACCGTTACAAAATTAAAGTAAACCTCATTTATATCCTCTTAGTGGTGCTACTAGAGTCACCCTTAAGCGACTGGTGCGAAATTTGGATAGTCATCACCTTTCTGATGGGGAAACAGACCTAACAAATTTCGTTTATGTTTCACAAAGCCTTCTTGGCGTCGCAGTTTTTTTCCGTCGAGGCTGGAATAGAAGGGAGAACCGATGGAGGTACTCAAGGTACCCTCCGCCACACACTGTCAGGTGGCTTCCGGAGTATGGATGTAGATGTAGATTGTGTAGATGTAATAGAACAACCGGTAGTCCACCTGGTAGCCGGTGGACGTACCACGCCAGAAATTTGGCGACCACATGGCAGTATGTGACATGGGTTTCGCCTACGGCCAGAAGAGAAACCCAGATCAGTATGTGCATCGCTGCAAAAAGCCGGGAAACAACTCACCTACCCAGCCTACCAGGGGAATTTCTTCGACGCATTCATCGATCACCAGTTGTGGCGGTTCCATCTGCTTTTATTTATTCGTCAATTGATGATTGTGCTCGGTGTCGACGTACTGAGTTGCTACACTGGCTGAAAAAATGGGTTGTGGATTCCGACACAGACTACTGTAAATCATGTAGCCGGCAGGTGCACAGTTGCATTTCACAGTACTTTAATTTTCGCTTTGCACAAACCCCCAATATTACGCAGTTATATGGCCAGTGAACTATTGTTTGACTTCTGATAAGCCTCATTAAAAGTTAGCAGTCGAAACTTCACACACTGCTGCAATAGTTTCCTGTTGAACATCTACGAGCAGTAAAACCTAACCACAAAGTTCACAGTTCTTGAAGAATAATCAGGTACGTACGTCACTGTCCTTACACACGGCCTAATTATTTGACACTGATTTCACAGCTGAATTGAAGCATTGCAGTTTGTTCTAACCAGCACAGTTTACTCGTCTGAAACTCGGCCGTGGACTGACTGTCTCGTGACCAAAAGTCGGGCCCTTATATGTCATCACGATAATAGGCCCTGAAACCACACATTGCTCGAAGTTAAATTTACAAAAATTATAATTAAAAATTAACTCATTAAATTAACTGAATACATCGAAAATTTGATTCTTTTTAGCAGTTTCTTCTACTACGAGAGTTATGCCAAATTATTTGTTTAAATCGTGAAATTAATAATATAGTGACGCAAACAATACTTCTGACAAAACTGTTTATTTCTTTGAAGTTAATTAACGCCTGGCTTTGCAAACATGTTTTCGAATAGAGCCAAATAAATACTTTAAGTCTACTAGCATTTCGTCTTCCAAATGTTTACAATTATTACAGAATTTATATTTGTTTATATGTCAACAACGGAATTTAATTTCCGAAACAATTTACTGATTTTGCCATATGACAAAGATACTAACTAGGAATAACGGAAATAAATTAGAAAATCAAATACATACATAAAACTAAGCACAAAATTAGATCTGATGTTAAATTCTTCAGAACTGAAGGCCAACCTTCCTCTTTTACGAAAATACAGATCATATTCACATATGTTGTTTGTTGTTGTTGTTGTTGTTGTTGTGGTCTTCAGTCCTGAGACTGGTTTGATGCAGCTCTCCATGCTACTCTATCCTGTGCAAGCTTCTTCATCTCTCAGTACCTACTGCAGCCTACATCCTTCTAAATCTGTTTATAGTGTATTCATCTCTTGGTCTCCCTCTACGATTTTTACCCTCCACGCTCCCCTCCAGTACCAAATTGGTGATCCCTTGGTGCCTCAGAACATGTCCTACCAACCGATCCCTTCTTCTAGTCAAGTCGTGCCACAAACTCCTCTTCTCCCCAATTCTATTCCATACCTCCTCATTAGTTATGTGATCTAACCATCTAATCTACAGCATTCTTCTGTAGACCACATTTCAAAAGCTTCTATTCTCTTCTTGTCCAAACTATTTATCGTCCATGTTTCACTTCCATACATGGCTGCACTCCATACAAATACTTTCAGAAACGACTTCCTGACACTTAAATCTATACTCGATGTTAATAAATTTCTCTTCTTCAGAAACGCTTTCCTTGCCATTGTCATTCTACATTTTATATCCTCTCTACTTCGACCATCATCAGTTATTTTGCTCCCCAAATAGCAAAACTTCTTTGCTACTTTAAGTGTCTCATTTCCTAATATAATTCCCTCAGTATCACCCGATTTAATTCCACTATATTCCATTATCCTCGTTTTGCTTTTGTTGATGTTCGTCTTATACCCTCCTTTCAAGACACTGCCCATTCCGTTCAACTGCTCTTGCAAGTCCCTCGACTCTTATAACTGCCATCTTATTACACAATGAAGGCTTTCAGGACCGGATGGTACTGTTCTTGATAATTCTTCATGGTTACATGGCCGTGGTCCGTGGAATTCTTGTATTCCTAACGTTTCGTCCAATACTACGTTGGACATCTTCAGAGGTATGGCTGGTCGGCAGGACTCAGCTGGACCAGCCGTACCTCTGAAGGTGTCCAACGTAGCATTGGACAAAACGTTAGGAATAGAAGAATTCCATGGACCACGGCCATATAACCCGGAACAATTATCAACAACACTGCCATCTGATTTCTGTACAATGTGTAAACAGCCTTTCGCTCCCTGTATTTTACCCCTGCCACCTTCAGAATTTGAAAGAGACTATTCCAGTCAACATTGACAAAAGCTTTCTCTAGGTCTACAATGGTAGAAACGTAGGTTTGCCTTTCCTTAATCTTTTTTCTAAGATAAGTCGTAGGGTCAGTATTGCCTCACGTGTTCCAACATTTCTACGGAATCCAAACTGATCTTCCCCGAGGTCAGCTTCTACCTGTTTTTCCATTCGTCTGTAAGGAATTCGCGTTAGTATTTTGCAGCTGTGACTTATTAAACTGATAGTTCGGTAATTTTCACATTTGTCAACACCTGCTTTCTTTGGGATTGGAATTACTATATTCCTCTTGAAGTCTGAGGGAATTTCGCCTGTCGATGTTAATGGTAAACTGTAAAAAGTGAAAAAACGAATTTAAGGAGGCAGATGGCAAAACAAGAGGGAATTAAAATTATCCCAGCTTGCTTCTTTGGTTGGTTGGTTTGTGGGATTAAAGGGACCAAACTACTAGGGCCATCGGTCCCAGCTTGCTTCGTCACACAGTATTTCGTACGTTTCTACACCATTTGTAGCTGCGTGAAGCGAGGTCAGATTCCTTTGTGATAGCGGGAAACGTCACACCGTTTTCAGAAAGATGATTATCAGAGGAGTAATCGCGTCATATTTACATGTTGTAGCCTTGTTTTCGACTGTGTAATTGTGCGACTCGTGAGGCGCCCACCCACAGGGACGTTTCGCTGGAAGAGCAGGCAGGTGTCAGCCGGCAGCGGGCGGCAGGTAGAGGGCAGGTGGGTGTGGTCCGGCGCGTGATTGATATTAAAATCTGCCCGCTAACAGAGAGCACCGGCGTCCGTCATTTCATTAGCGCAACGGCGGGCCCCGCCAGCGCGCGGACCGATACCATCGCGCACTCTGATTGGACGGACCGCCGCCGCCCGGGCACATCCGTCCTCCGGGGCTCTCTCATTTGTTAGGCCGGCCTGCCTGCCTGGCGGCATGCCACTTTTCTTTTACAGTCGAGTGGTCTTCTGTATTACTGGTAATACCCTACATGCACTGAGGCGACAAAAGTCCTAATATCGTGTCGTAATTCCTTTTGTCGGGCCTAGTGCAGAAACTTGACGTGGTATACACTAAACAAGTCTTCCGAAACCCACCGCAGAAATGTTGAGCCATGCTGCCTCTGTATTGTTGTTGTGGTCTTCAGTCTTGAGACTGGTTTGATGCAGCTCTCCATGCTACTCTATCCTGTGCAAGCTTCTTCATCTCCCAGTACCTACTGCAACCTACATCCTTCTGAATCTGCTTAGTGTATTCATCTCACGGTCTCCCTCTACGATTTTTACCCTCCACGCTGCCCTCCAATACTAAATTGCCGACCCTTCGATTTCTCAGAACATGTCCTACAAACCGATCCCTTCTTCTAGTCAAGTCGTGCCACAAACTCCTCTTCTCCCCAATTCTATTCAATACCTCCTCATTAGTTATATGATCTACCCATCCAATCTTCAGCAGTCTTCTGTAGCACCACCTTTCGAAAGCTTCTATTCTCTTCCTGTCTAAGCTATTTATCGTCCACGTTTCACTTCCATACATGGCTACACTCCATACAAATACTTTCAGAAACGACTTCCTGACATTTAAATCTATACTCGATGTTAACAAATTTCTCTTCTTCAGAAATGCTTTCCTTTACATTGCCAGTCTTCATTTTATATCCTCTCTACTTCGACCATCATCAGTTATTTTGCTCCCCAAATAGCAAAACTCCTTTACTACTTTAAGTGTCTCATTTCCTAATCTAATTCCCTCAGCATCAACCGACTTAATTCGACTACAGTCCATTATCATCGTTTTGCTTTTGTTGATGTTCATCTTAATACCCTTCTTTCAAGACACTGTCCATTCCGTTCAACGGCTCTTCCAAGTCCTTTGCTGTCTCTGACAGAATTACAATGTCTTCGGCGAACCTCAAAGTTTTTATTTCTTCTCCATGGATTTTAATACCTACTCCAAAATTTTCTTTTGTTTCCTTTACTGCTTGCTCAATACACAGATTGAATAACATCGGGGATAGGCTACAACCCTGTCTAACTCCCTTCCCAACCACTGCTTCCCTTTCATGTCCCTCGACTCTTATAAATGACATCTGCTTTCTGTACTAATTGTAGATAGCCTTTCGCTCTCTGTATTTTACCCCTGCCACCTTTAGAATTTGAAAGAGAGTATTCCAATCAACATTGTCAAAAGCTTTCTCTAAGTCTACAAATGCTAGAAATATAGGTTTGCCTTTCCTTAATCTTTTATCTAAGATAAGTCGTAGGGTCAGTATTGCCTCACGTGTTCCAACATTTCTACGGAATCCAAACTGATCTTCCCCGAGATCGGCTTCTGTCTGTTTTTCCATTCGTCTGTACAGAATTCGTGTTGGTATTTTGCAGCTGTGACTTATTAAACTGATAGTTCCGTAATTTCCACATCTGTCAACACCTGCTTTCTTTGGGATTCTTTGGGATTGCCTCTCTAGCCTTCCACAATTGTGAAAGTGTCGCCGGTGCAGGATTTTCTGAAAGAATTGACCTTTCCATTACGTCCCAAAAATGTTCTATGAGATTCACATCGGGTGATCTGGTTGACCAAATAATTCTCACGAATTGTACAGACAGTTCTTCACACCAATGAAGAATTGTGTCCAGGTACATGACTCATTGTCATCCATAAAAATTCTATCTTTGTTTGGGAAGTCTATGAATGCTGCAAGTGGTCTCCATGTAGCCGAACATGATGGGGTCTGTTGGCCAAGAAGACCCAGACCGTTCAATGCAAACACAACCCCCACCGTCATGGAACCACCATCAACCTTCTTGACGACTTGCGTCCATGTGTCTGCGCCACTCTCGAATCCTACCAACAGCTTTTACCAGCTGAAATCGGGACATCTGACCAGGCCAAGGTTTTCGTCTAAGATCCAACCGAAATGGTCACGAACCCAGGTGACGCACTGCAGGCGATGTCGTGCTGTTAGTAAAGGCACTCGCTAGGTCGTCTGCTGCCATAGCCAACTAACGCCACCTTTCGCGTTACTGTCCTAACGTATACGTTCCTCGTACGTCCCACATTGATTTCTGCTGTTATTTCAGGGCAGTGTTGCTTGTCTGTTAGCACTGACAACTCTATGCAAACACCGCTCATCTAGGACTTTACGTGAAGGTTGAAACGTCCCCTTGGAAAAATTAATGAATTACTGTGCTGATAAACCTCTCACATTATTTGATTTTCAAGCAGCTGAGCAGAACTGAACGTACTCAGACATTTCGCTCTTTACCTATTCTGATCAATACTAAACTGACACACAATATTTTTAGCGCAACGCAATCTGACTTTCAAAAATCCCTACAAAAGAATGGCCCTGACTAACATTAACCAATACCTTTCATGAATCACTTACCTTACAAAAATCTTCATTACTCGAACTACTGCAATACAGCGAACGCCAATACTGCCAGCTAAATAAAAGATTCTAACTACTGAAGGCACTAACTACTGATAGGCATAGTTAGCAAATGAAAGATTTTGATAGAGATAGGTAAATACATTGTTTGTTCTATATATATATGTTGTATATATATCAGTTCATGACATCCAGTCTTACAAATTTACTGTCTCTGATGGACACACGTCCATATCATCCTCTCTCGAAACTCCGCCATCTCTCTCCCCACATCCACCACTGCTGGTGGCGCACCTCCAACTGCGCAACGCTACGCGCTGTTAACAGTCAGCTGCCCAACGCTACAATAGCGACTATTGCAACAATTCCGACCAGCCCCAGACTGCACACAGCACAGCCAGTGATTTTCATACAGAGCGATACGTGGCGTTAGCAACATAAAAACCTAAACAGCCTACTTACAAGGTCATCGGCCACTGCGTTGTCCGTGGTGAGAGGTAATGCCTGAAATTTGGTATTCTCTGCACAATCCTGACACTGTGCATCTCGTAATATTGAATTCTCTAAGGATTTCCGAAATATAATATCCATGAGTCTAGATACTGGATTGTAAGGCGTACCCAGGAGCAGATATAGACTCAGATCACAATACAGTAGTGATGAAGAATATGTTGAAGTGCAAGACATTAGTCAGGAAGAATCAATACGCAAAGAAGTGGGATACGGAAGTACTAAGGAATGACGAGATACGTTTGAAGTTCTCTAACGCTAAAGATACAGCAATAAGGAATAGCACAGTAGGCAGTACAGTTGAAGAGGAATGGACATCTCTAAAAAGGGCCATCACAGAAGTTGGGAAGGAAAACATAGGTACAAAGAAGGTAGCTGCGAAGAAAACATGGATAACAGAAGAAATACTTCAGTTGATTGATGAAAGGAGGAAGTACAAACATGTTCCGGGAAAATCAGGCATACAGAAATACAAGTCGCTGAGGAATGAAATAAATAGGAAGTGCAAGGAAGCTAAGACGAAATGGCTGCAGGAAAAATGTGAAGACATCGAAAAAGATATGTTTGTCGGAAGGACAGTCTCAGCATACAGGAAAGTCAAAACACCCTTTGGTGACATTAAAAGCAACGGTGGTAACATTAAGAGTGCAACGGGGATTCCACTGTTAAATGCAGAGGAGAGAGCAGATAGGTAGCAAGAATACATTGAAAGCCTCTATAAGGGTGAAGATTTGTCTGATGTGATAAAAGAAGAAACAGGAGTCGATTTAGAAGAGATAGGGGATCCAGTATTAGAATCGGAATTTAAAAGAGCTTTGGAGCACTTACGGTCAAATAAGGCAGAAGGGATAGATAACATTCCATCAGAATTTCTAAAATCATTGGGGGAAGTGGCAACAAAACGACAATTCACGTTGGTGTGTAGAATATATGAGTCTGGCGGCATACCATCTGACTTTCGGAAAAACATCATCCACACAATTCCGAAGACGGCAAGAGCTGACAAGTGTGAGAATTATCGCACAATCAGCTTAACAGCTCATGCATCGAAGCTGCTTACAAGAATAATATATAGAAGAATGGAAAAGAAAATTGAGAATGCGCTAGGTGACGATCAGTTTGGCTTTAGGAAAAGTAAAGGGACGAGAGAGGCAATTCTGACGTTACGGCTAATAATGGAAGCAAGGCTAAAGAAAAATCAAGACACTTTCATAGCATTTGTCGACCTGGAAAAAGCGTTCGACAATATAAAATGGTGCAAGCTGTTCGAGATTCTGAAAAAAGTAGGGGTAAGCTGTAGGGAGAGACGGGTCATATACAATATGTACAACAACCAAGAGGGAATAATAAGAGTGGACGATCAAGAACGAAGTGCTCGTATTAAGAAGGGTGTAAGACAAGACTGTAGCCTTTCGCCCCTACTCTTCAATCTGTACATCGAGGAAGCAATGATGGAAATAAAAGAAAGGTTCAGGAGTGGAATTAAAATACAAGGTGAAAGGATATCAATGATACGATTCGCTGATGACGTTGCTATCCTGAGTGAAAGTGAAGAAGAATTAAATGATCTGCTGAACGGAATGAACAGTCTAATGAGTACACAGTATGGTTTGAGAGTAAATCGGAGAAAGACGAAGGTAATGAGAAGTAGTAGAAATGAGAACAGCGAGAAACTTAACATCAGGATTGATGGTCACGAAGTCAATGAAGTTAAGGAATTCTGCTACCTAGGCAGTAAAATAACCAATGACGGACGGAGCAAGGAGGACATCAAAAGCAGACTCGCTATGGCAAAAAAGGCATTTCTGGCCAAGAGAAGTCTACTAATATCAAATATCGGCCTTAATTTGAAGAAGAAATTTCTGAGGATGTACGTGTGGAGTACAGCATTGTATGGTAGTGAAACATGGACTGTGGGAAAACCGGAACAGAAGAGAATCGAAGCATTTGAGATGTGGTGCTATAAATGTTGAGGATTAGGTGAACTGATAAGGTAAGGAATGAGGAGGTTCTACGCAGAATAGGAGAGGAAAGGAATATGTGGAAAACACTGATAAGGAGAAGAGACAGGATGATAGGACATCTGCTAAGACATGAGGGAATGACTTCCATGGTACTAGAGGGAGCTGTAGAAGGAAAAAACTGTAGAGGAAGACAGAGATTGGAATACGTCAAGCAAATAATTGAGGACGTAGGTTGCAAGTGCTACTCTGAGATGAAGAGGTTAGCACAGCAAGGGAATTCGTGGCGGGCCGCATCAAACCAGTAAGTAGACTGATGACCAAAAATAAAAAAAAAAATAGTCTAGCTTCAACGACCATTCTGCGTTGAAAGTCTCTTAGTTCCCGTGATGCGGCCATAATCACGTCGGAAATCTTTCCACATGAATACAAATAGCAGCTCCGCCGACGCACTGCCCTTTTGTACCATGTGTACGCAATACCCCCCCCCCCCCCCCCTTTGTACATGTGCGTATCGCTGTCCCATGACAATCTGGCGGTTCCGTAAGTCTACTACAGTGAAACGGATACGCTATTAAGAACTACTAACTAAACTCTGTCCAGGGGGCCCCTCGGTACCGACAGACCGCCGTATCCTCCTCTGCCAATGGCGTCACTAGATGTGATACGTGTGATGTGTAGGGGAGTACGGTCAGCACACTGCTCTCGCGGCACTTCTCGGTTTTCGCCACCTGGAGCCCTACGACTACGTCACGTAGCTCCCCAATTGGCCCCACGAGGCAGAGGATGCCCTGTTCCAGTACAACCAACGAAGAAAAACCCCTCGCAATATCGGTAATCGAAATCGGGTCCTCCGCATGACAGGGGGCTACCTCGCTGACCACTGACACCAGTTTTTACAAGCCTCGTTTAAAATTCGCTATTTAAGTTTTGTATTCTGATTTAATGAAACATCATAGCTGTAATAATTCCAATCCCAAAGAAAGCAGGTGTTGACAGATGTGAAAATCACCTAACTATCAGTTTAATAAGTCACAGCTGCAAAATACTAACGCGAATTCTTTACAGACGAATGGAAAAACTGGTAGAAGCCGACCTCGGGGAAGATCAGGTTTGGATTCCGTAGAAATGTTGGAACACGTGAGGCAATACTGACCCTACGACTTATCTTAGAAGAGAGATTAAGGAAAGGCAAACCTAAGTTTCAAGCATTTGTAGACTTAGAGAAAGCTTTCGACAATGTTGACGGGAATACTCTCTTTCAAATTCTGAAGGTGGCAGGGGTAAAACACAGGGAGCGAAAGGCTATCTACAATTTGTACAGAAATCAGATGGCAGTTATAAGAGTCGAGGGACATCAAGAGAAGCAGTGGTTGGGAAGGGAGTGAGACAGGGTTGTAGCCTCTCCCCGATGCTATTCAATCTCTATATTGAGCAAGCAGTAAAGGAAACAAAAGAAAAATTCGGAGTAGGTATTAAAATCCATGGAGAAGAAATAAAAACTTTGAGGTTCTCCGATGACATTGTAATTCTGTCAGAGACAGCAAAGGACTTGGAAGAGCAGTTGAACGGAATGGACAGTGTCTTGAAATGAGGGTATAAGATGAACATCAACAAAAGCAAAACGACGATAATGGAATGTAGTCTAATTAAGTCGGGTGATGCTGAGGGTATTAGATAACGAAATGAGACACTTTAAGTATTAAAGGAGTTTTGCTATTTGGGGAGCAAAATAACTGATGATGGTCGAAGTAGAGGGGATATAAAATGTAGACTGGCAATGGCAAGGAAAGCATTTCTGAAGAAGAGAAATTTGTTAACATCGAGTATAGATTTAAATGTCAGGAAGTCGTTTCTGGAAGTATTTGTATGGAGTGTAGCCATGTATGGAAGTGAAACATGGACGATAAATAGCTTAGACAAGAAGAGAATAGAAGCTTTCGAAATGTGGTGCTACAGAAGAATGCTGAAAATTAGATGGGTAGATCACATAACTAATGAGGAGGTATTGAATAGAATTGGGGAGTAGAGGAGTCTGTGGGACAACTTGACTAAAAAAAGGGATCGGTTGGTAGGACATGTTCTGAGACATCAAGGGATCACCAATTTAGTACTGGAGGGCAGCATGGAGTGTAAAAATCGTAGAGGGAGAACTAGAGATGAATACACTGGGCAGTTTCAGAAGGATGCAGGCTGCAGTAGGTACTGGAAGATGAAGAAGCTTGCACAGGATAGAGTAGCATGGAGAGCTGCATCAAACCAGTCACAGGACTGAAGACCACAACAACAACTGTTTATTGTATCCTAAGTTTCAAAGTAACCTATCTTTCCAATTTACCGTCTGCAAATTCGTCTCCAAAATTGCTCTTTTGAGTCTCTCTTTCCTTGTTATTTTCGGCCGTCCTCTTCTTCTTCATATTATTGGTTGGAATACATACTATCATCCAAACGACATATATGTCCATACCATTTCAAAGCTTTGGGCATCTTCTGGAACGCTGTTCGTGGGAAACACCGATCAAAAATTAGAATAAAAGTTTTTAAATACGATCGTATGTAAATTGATAAAATTCAAAATTTATTAATCAGGTGGCCTGTTTCGATCGTGGTACGACCATCATCAGGCCGTTAAAACTATGTGAAAAAAGTAATACAAAGTTTCAGAGTCAAGACTTAGATATAAATCTTTATAATGTAACTAATTTAAAGTACGATTTCATAATTCACTTATTTAACGAATGGAAATACATACACAAAGATTACAAAAATTCTGCATATCAACATTTAAACAGAGCCCTCCAGCATAAAGTAAGACAAATGACAACAGCTGTATACAGGGTGTTACTAAAAGGTACGGCCAAACTTTCAGGAAACATTCCTCACACACAAAGAAAGAAAATATATTATGTGGACATGTGTCCGGAAACGCTAACTTTCCATGTTATAGCTCATTTTATTACTTCTCTTCAAATCACATTAATCATGGAATGGAAACACACAGCAACAGAACGTACCAGCGTGACTCCAAACACTTTGTTACAGGAAATGTTCAAAATGTCCTCCGTTAGCGAGGATACATGCATCCACCCTCCGTCGCATGGAATCCCTGATGCGCTGATGCAGCCCTGGAGAATGGCGTATTGTATCACAGCCGTCCACAATACGAGCACGAAGAGTCTCTACATTTGGTACCGGGGTTGCGTAGACAAGAGCTTTCAAATGCCCCCCATAAATGAAAGTCAAGAGGGTTGAGGTCAGGAGAGCGTGGAGGCCATGGAATTGGTCCGCCTCTACCAATCCATCGGTCACCAAATCTGTTGTTGAAAAGCGTACAAACACTTCGACTGAAATGTGGAGCAACTCCATCGTGCATGAACCGCATGTTGTGTCGTACTTGTAAAGGCACATGTTCTAGCAGCACAGGTAGAGTATCCCGTATGAAATCATGATAACGTGCTCCATTGAGCGTAGGTGGAGGAACATGGGGCCCAATCAAGACATCACCAACAATGCCTGCCCAAACGTTCACAGAAAATCTGTGTTGATGATGAATACTGATTACCAACGGACGGCCGCTTAGTTACCGAGACTCCGCCTACTGCGTCCCGCATAACGTCATTTCAGCCAGTAGTTACAAAGTATGACATAATTTCATAATAAGATTGCAGTATTATAGATGCAACAGCAAAATATGTAAATTATGAAACGATATGAAACTTTATTTGCGGTAGAGACTCTAAAGGATGTGATATACTGTAACATAAGGTCCTCTGAAAGACCTTGCCATACCTACACGTAGCCTAAATATGGCTGACAGGAAACCATGTGGTTACCTAGGAGATGACACCTGGTTCGATACATATTACTGTCCATCAGCGATGGCCAGACGCAATCTAAAATAATCAGGAAAACGAGTCGCCATCATCTATGACAATATGTCATAAATGATAATAAACGTTAGGCTTAAATTGCACGTCTACATACGTGATATATCGTAAAATGAAAGTGAAGTTGCGTTACCCAAAGCCGTCGGCACACGGACCGTGCTATCGAACGTGCTAAGTTCAACGAGCTGCTGAACGCTCAGGAACGATGCGACTTGTGCATACGGTACGTGGGCCCCAACGTGGTATAAGCGACCGCAACGCACTGCAGCGGCAGATGAGGGATGTTTCTAGTTCGTAAATCACACTGTTTACTTAACGGGCGCGGGTAAAATTCCCACGTTAGCTCTATTAAAACGCACATTTCCTCCATCGTCCGCGAAAAGGAAAGTACCATGTCCAATCAATAAGGACACAGGCTTATAAAAGTTCCATTACAAACAGTGCATTACAAATTCGGAATACTTCTCCGCATAAGATATACATTATTTCATCACTCCCACGAACAGTCACCCCTCAAAAAAAGGTGAACTTATATTTACATAACATCAAATGTTATTGTATATATTTATATTAAACTAATAATAAAGTATCAGAACCTAATAAAAACGTAAATGTTAGGAAAAAAGATTCGGTAGTGCCAAGACGCGAACCACTGCCCTAAGTATCAACTCTATCTAATAATATTATGTTAGCCCTTGCTGAAAACCTTAATCGTAGATATGTTACTAATTGAAATTTAATTATAACAAATTGCACCAAGAACAATACGTTTTGGGAGGATCTTCAGTGTGTCGCTGCCTTCAAATTGCCTACTCTCATAATACGCAAGTTACAGTAATTCTTTTGCCACAAATATGATGTTTCTCATTATTTTATTGGAACGAATCACACATTTAACAACGGGTTTTACAGTGATTCTCGATTTGCTGGTGCTCAGAAACGGCATATATACATATAGGCTTGAAATGAATGCCAATATGGCGCCTCACAACTCTGTACTGAAGGGAGACGGCGTGCTTGCGACGTAGGCGGCGTTGTGCCATCTCATTGGTCAACGCTCAGACGCACGCTCAGAATATCTGACATACCAGATATTGCTCTGCACGTTCGGAAAGATTCCCGAGCGCGCTATTCCACGCTATGACGTCAGAAACTCTTTTAGTGTAAGCTGTAACGTTATAAACAAAAGTGCATGTTTCATGTTCTTCTGTCAACTTAATAAAATATGGATAATGAATTTTACATGAGGATTTTACATTTGCCAGTTATAATCAGAAATGGCAATAACAGAAATTTAGAATTTAGGAAGCAAGAACGAAACCGATGTACTGTCTCTTGCCAACTGATAGAGCATGTACAATGAAATACCCTGAAGTATTTGTGCAAATGCATGAAGCATGACATCATACAAACGTCAACTGGTTATCTAGACAACAAGGCATTATCGAACTGTTTTTCCTTTTGCTTTGATTGATACCCATCCGGCTTAGTGTCATTGTTGCTGCCTACGGTGGCAGACCTGTGTCAACAATTGGCACCCTGTTCCTGTTCACGTCCTAATCACGACCCACCCGGATAACCGAGTGCGTTAACATGTCGCTTTCGGGAATCGGGGAGGCGCACTGGCCGCGGATCGAATTCGCCCGGGCGATTGGCGAAGAGTGTCGACGAGCCAACCAGTCTCGATGTGGCTTTCAGGATGTTTCCGCTATCCACAAAGGTGAATATCGGGCTGGTTCCCACGACTAGCCTCTACGATGTACTCTACTTGATCATTTGCTTGCTGCAGGCGCAGAAGCACGGGGCACATGAATTCCGAGGGGAACGGTGCTGCTTCAACACATGTGACAACGATGACCACGTAGTGGAACGGGACAAGGCAAGGAAGAAGAAGAAGAAGAAGAAGAGGAAGAAGAAGACGAATAAAAAGAAGAAGATGGTCCAAATCAGTGATAAATTTAATCATTTATTCTTTCTCCTACACAGTATTTGCATGATAATTTAATGTACTCTCCTCCATAATGTTGGAATTTTATAGGTCAACTGTGTAAATACACGAATAAACAACAAAGACTTTGAGAATCATGTAATTTGGACTTAAAGAGACAGTACGTTAACATATGGAAATGCACTAATCCACGGAATAATGTAGGTAGAGAGATAAAAAATTGACTCACTTGCCTGAAATAACATGCGGTTTTATTGAAACCAACAACGAGTGCAAAAACTTGAAAACAGATGGCGTTGGACAGCTACACATCAGTGACGCCGAATGAGAATCGTGTATAAAATGAGCTGTAGTGAGACAAGGAGTCAGATGCGTCAGAAGTCACGGTATGTTGGCTTTACCAGAAAGCTCACAGTGAAACTTTATTAACAATGGAGAATCCGCTACTGCAGCATTACGATCTGATCCCCATAAGAAGGATATTCGAGTGGCTAAAGGTCCTGAATGAAATTTTCACTCTGCAGCAGAGTGTGCGCTGATGTGAAACGTCCTGGCAGATTAAAACTGTGTGCCGGACCGAGACTCGAAATCGGACCTTTGCCTTTCACAGGCAAGTGCGCTACGTTGTAGAATTCCTTCATCTACCTCGTGACCATCGATCCTAATGTAAAGTTTCTTGCTGTTCTCATTTCTGGTAGATCTCATTACTTTTGTCTTTCTTCGATTTACTCTCATTCCATATTCTGTAATCATTATGCTATTCATTCCACTCAACAGATCATGTAATTCTTTTTCACTTTCACTGAGGACAGGAATGTCATCAGCGAATCATATCATTGATATCCTTCAACTTTGAATTTTAATTCCACTCCTTAATATTTCTTTTATTTCCATCAATGCTTCTTCGATGTATAGACTGAACAGTAAGGGCAAAAGATTACATCTCTGTGTTATATCCTTTACAATCTGAGCACTTTGTTCTTGGTCTTCCATTCTTATTATAGCGTCTTGGCTCTTGTACACGTATATTACCCGTCTCTCCCTATAGCTTACTGCTAGTTTCATCAGAATTTCGAACGTCTTGCATCATTTTACATTGTAATGCTTTTTCCAGGTCGACAGATCCCATGGAAGTGTCTTCATGTTTCTCCAGTCTTGCTTTCTCTATCAATCGCGACGTCAGAATTGCCTTTACCTTTCCCAAAGCCAAACTGATCGTCATCTAACACATCTTCAATTTTCTTTTGTATGTTTCTGTATATTATCCTTATCATCAACTTTGTGCATGATATGTTAAGCTGATTGTGCGATAATTATCGCACTTGTCCGCTCTTGCATTCTTCGGTATTGTGTGGGTGACATTTTTTCGAAAGTCAGATGGTATATCGCCTGACTCATACATTCTACACACCAACGTTAACAGTTGTTTTGTTGCACTTCCCTCACTAATTTTAGACATTCTGGTGGAATGTTATCTACCTGTTATGCTTTATTTGATCTTGTTGTAAGTAGGCTGTTTAGGTTTTTATATTGGCAACGCCACGTAGCGCTCTGTAGGAAAATCACTGGCTGTGTTGTGTGCAGTCTGTGGCTAATTGGCATTGTTGTAATATTCGCTATTGTTGTGTTGGGCAGTTGAATGTGAACAGCGCGTAGCATTGTGCAGTTGGAGGTGAGCCGGCAACAGTGGTGGATGTGTGGGAGAGAGATGGCGGAGTTTTGAGAGCGGATGATCTGGACGTGTGTCCATCAGAGACAGTAAATCTGTAAGACTGGATGTCATGAACTGCTATATATTATGACTTTTGACCACTATTAAGGTAAATTTATTGTTTGTTCCCTATCAAAATCTTTCATTTGATAACAATGCCTATCAGAAGTTAGTGCCTTCAGTAGTTTGAATCTTTTATTTAGCTGGCAGTATTGGCGCTCGCTGTATTGCAGTAGTTCGAGTAACGAAACTTTTTGTGAGGTAAGTGATTCATGAAAGGTATAGGTTATTGTTAGTCAGGGCTATTCTTTTGTAGGGATTATTGAAAGTCAGATTGCGTTGTGCTAAAAATATTGTGTGTCAGTTTATTGATGATCTGAATATGTAAAGCGAGAAATGCCTGTGGACGTTCAGATTTGCTCAGCTGTTTGAAAATCAAATAACGTAAGGGGTTTATCAGCACAATCATTCATAAATTTTTCTAAGGGGAGGTTTCAAAGTCTCCGAAAGCTCTTTTAAATTTTGATTCTAATACTGGATACCCTATCTCTTCTATATCGACTCCTGTTTCTTCTTCCGTCACATCAAGCAAATCTTCCCCCTCATAGGGGCCTTGTGCACTCTTTCCACGTATCCACTGCTACGTACCAACCCTGCATCAGGCAGCTGACCCCAGAATTTCATAATTGCGTGACCTGGTTCACTTTGTGTCCCTTGCGGGAGTGTCAACAAGCGCGACACGAACAGACATCGTTTCATCAAGTCAGCAGGTCAGACAGAAAGCAGGACATCAGCGCTTTGCGCGAACTGGGTAGCTACCATCAGCAGGAGATTAGTAAAGCAAAAAAAAAAAAAAGGTTCAAATGGCTGTGAGCACTATGGGACTTAACCACTGAGGTCATCAGTCCCCTAGAACTTAGAACTACTTAAACCTAACTAACCCACGGACATCACATACATTCATGCCCGAGGCAGGATTCGAACCTGCGACCGTAGCGGTCGCGCGGTTCCAGACTGTAGCGCATAGAACCGCTCGGCCAAATCCGGCCGGCTTAGTAAAGCAAAATGACTGAGAAGTATCACTTCAGCTTGTTACGTGAAGTAAGAAGCCGCTTCGCTAACGCAAGAAGGGGTACCGAATATTGTTACGGACCAGTCTGTTGATGTAAAAAATGTGTCAAGTAAATAGGGCGCGATATGAATTGCTGATACATTCGTAGTAGGAAAGCCCATACGGTCATTAGAGGTGACGTTGGGTCGACACCAGCCAATATTCCACACTGTAAATACTCCAGTATTTGAGTTCAGAGGGGAGTCGGTCAGAAGGATCGATGACGTACAGGATGCGGGTACTTGATTCCCTGACACGGTATTAACGCAGGGTATAAATCTGTTGTACTGCTGGTACTGAACACCGCCAACAGCCGCCGGAGAGATGTCTTCCTCTCCGTAAGCACCAGTCAGGAGTTCGGCACTGATGACAGCTTCCAACGCAGAAGGGAAGGCCTGGGGGTCTTCCGTGTCGACTTGGGCCAGGACGCCAGCGTTCCTGACACTTCAGCGGAGCCACGGGCCCTACTTGCACCCTTAATTTTACCGCCCTTGTTTTTAATTTCACTGAAGGTTCTTTTGACTTTCCCACATGCTCAGTCAATTCTTCCGACAATCATTTGTTTTTCATGCAGCCATTTCGCCTTAGCTTCCCTGTACTTCTTATCAGTTTCATTCCTCAGCGACCTGTATTTCTGTATTCCTGAATTTCCCTGAACATTTTTGTACTTCCTTCTTTTATCGATAAGCCGGCCGGTGTGGCCGAGCGGTTCTAGGCGCTTCAGTCTGGAACCGCGCGACCGCTACGGTCGCAGGTTCGAGTCCTGCCTCGGGCATGGATGTGTGTGATGTCCTTAGGTTAGTTAGGTTTAAGTAGTTCTAAGTTCTAGGGGACTGATGACCTCAGATGTTAAGTCCCATAGTGCCCAGAGCCATTTGAACCATTTTTTATCGATAAACTGACGTATTTCTTCTGTTACCTATGGTTTCTTTGCAGTTACTTTCTTTGTACGAGCGTTTTTCTTTCCAATTTCTGTGATTGCCGTTTTTAGAGATGTCCATTTCTCTTCAACTGAACAGCCTACTGAGCTATTCCTTATCAAAGTATTTGTAGGCTTAGCCAACTTGAAGCGTAACTCTTCATTCCTTAGTACTTCCATATCCCACTTCTCTGCGAATTCACTCTTGCTGACTAATTTCGAGAACTTCAGCCTACACTTCGTCACCACTACATTGTGATCTGAGTCCTTATCTGGTCCTGGGTGCTGTTGACAATCCAATATCTGATTTCGAAATCTCTGCCTGACGCTGACGTAATCTATCCGAAATCTTCCCGCATCTCCTGGCCTTTTCCTAGTATCTTTCTTTCTCTCGTGATTCTTGAACAGAGTATCTGCTATTGCTATCTGAAATTTATTACAGAACTCAATTACTCTTTCTCCTATCTTATTCCTAGTACCAAGCCTATATTTACCCGTAACCCTTTCTTCAGCGTCATCCCCTAGAACCGCATCCCAGTCCCTCAGGACTATTAGATTTTCATCTCCCTTTACGTATTGCATTACCCGTTCGGTGTCGTCATATACTTTCTCTGTGTCTTCATCTTCAGCTTCAGCTTGCAAATTGGGCATTTATACCCGAATTATCGTTGTCGATATTGATTTGCTGTTGATTCTGATGAGAACAACCCTATGACTGAACTGTTCATAGTGACACGCTCCCTGCCCTACCTTCCTATCCATAACGAATCTTACTCTCGTTATACCATTTTATGCTTATGTTGATATTACCCTAAACTCATCAGGCCAGAAGTCCTTGTCTTCTATCCATTTCACTTCAGTGGCGCTCACTATATCTGGATTGAGCCTTTGTATTCTCTTTCCCAAATTTTCTAGGTTCCCTACTACGTTAAAGTTTCTGACATTCCACGCCTCGATTCGTAGAACATTATCCGTTCATTGGTTATTCAATCTTTTTCTCAAGGTCGCCTCCCCCTTGGTAGTCCCCTCCCGAAGATCCAACCGCGCGACTGCTACGGTCGCAGGTTCGAATCCTGCCTCGGGCATGGCTGTGTGTGATGTCCTTAGGTTAGTTAGGTTTAAGTAGTTCTAAGTTCTAGGGGACTGATGACCTCAGAAGTTAAGTCCCATAGTGCTCAGAGCCATTTGAACCAACCCGAAGATCCGAAAGGTGGACTATTCCGGAATCTTTCACTTTCAGACCCCGTCCTGTGGACACACGCCATGTGTCTTTAATGCACTGGTTTCCACTGTCATCTTCATCCTTATACCGTTGATCATTGCTGATTCTTCCACCCTTAGTGGTTGTTTCCCACCCCAAAGGCAAGAGAGTGCCCTGAACCTGTGTCTCCTCCTCCACCCTCTTAACAAGGCCGTTGCGGAATGAGTGTGACTTCGTATGCCGGAAGTCTTCTGCCGCCAACGCTGATTATTATTCAAAATGAAAGCGGTGGCGGTGATCGAACCTGGGACCGAGGACGTTTTGATTACAAATGAAATACGCTACTCCCCCTTTTTTTTGTTGATCGCATTTTGTTCGGGGAGGACGTCCCGTGAAACACGTTCAAGTGCGTCGTTGATTTTTTTAGTGTTATTGCAGAGGGCAGCTAGCCCCGTGACCAAACCCACTGAGCTACAGTGCCGGCAGCCCTTGACCACGGGTATGTCCTTATTGCCACACGCGTGAAAGATCTCTTGCGCACATCGTTTGGTGAGCATGGCTTGCTGAGCGACCACTTCCATCGTGTTTGGCCTCCCAGGTCCCCAGACCTCAATCCGTGTGGTTGCCGATGACACTGTAATTCTGTCAGAGACAGCAAAGGACTTGGAAGAGCAGTTGAACGGAATGGACAGTGTCTTGAAAGGAGGATATAAGATGAACATCAACAAAAGCAAAACGAGGATAATGCAATGTAATTGAATTAAGTCGGGTGATGCTGAGGGCATTAGATTAGGAAATGAGACACTTAAAGTAGTAAAGGAGTGTTGCTATTTGGGGAGGAAAATAACTGATGATGGTCGAAGTAGAGAGGGTGTAAAATGTAGACTGGCAATGGCAAGGAAAGCGTTTCTGAAGAAGAGAAATTTGCTAACACGGAGTATAGATTTAAGTGTCAGGAAATCGTTTCTGAAAGTATTTGTATGGAGTCTAGCCATTTATGGAAGCGAAACATGGGCGGTAAATAATTTGGACAAGAAGAGAATAGAAGCTTCCGAAACGTGGTGCTACAGAAGAATGCTGAAGATTAGATGGGTAGATCACATAACTAATGAGGACGTATTGAATAGAATTGGGGAGAAGAGAAATTTTGTGGCATAACTTGAGTAGAAGAAGGGATCGGTTGGTAGGACATGTTCTGAGGCATCAAGGGATCACCAATTTAGTATTGGAGGGCAGCGTGGAGGGTAAAAATCGTAGAGGGAGACCAAGAGATGAATACACTAAGCAGATTCAGAAGGATGTACGTTGCAGTAAGTACTGGGAGATGAAGAAGCTTGCACAGGATAGATTAGCATGGAGAGCTGCATCAAACCAGTCTCAGGACTGAAGACCACAACAACAACAACACACCGATTGTGGAGTTACCTGAAGTCGCAAGTCTACCGCTATCGTCCGGCCTCATCAGGATAGCTGAAAGACAGCATCCGAACAACCAAGCTGGACATATGTAATAAAGAACATCATCTTTGCTAAAAATGGTTCTGCTAATTATTGATTTTGTGTCGTATGAAGCTCCATCTGTAGGTCATTTTTTGCACTTTCTTTGGTTTCTATAAAATCCCAATTCATTTCAAGTATGTTTGTCAACTTTTACCTCTCTTTCTACATTATTTCGCTGAGTATCGAATTTTTAAATGTTAATGGACTTTTGGGTCACCCTGTCTGTGAACACGTGCTATCCTGCGGCTAGTGGAGACCTTTGGTCGGGCACTCCTGCAGGGCAAGTGCGTCCCCTGAAGTTGCCGATCGAAGGTGGCGATGTGTCGGCGACGTGGCACCGCCTGGAGGGGCGGCGGGGGCGGCGGGGGCGCCGGCCGTCTAATCGCATCAGCATCGACGGAGCGCCGCTGGGCTGCGCCGGTGAGCGTCCACCATGATTGGGGAGTGAGGCTGAAGCCTGAGGAGCGGCCGCCAGCCGAGCAGAAGGGGCCGCCCCACGCCCCACGCCCCACGCCCCACGCTCCATACGCCCTAGCTACAACGAGCGTCACAGCATCAGCCTCTTCGCTGCCGCCGCCTCCGACAGCCAAGACGGGAGGTCGTGTTAACACCAACTAACAGCAGACATCTTTGATTTGCAATAAAAATAGTAAGTTCTGTCATTTGGACCAGGTGATGCCCCACGAATAGTATTAGGAGAGCTGCTCAGGAAGTAATTATTCGTTTATTTAAGTCTTACTGTTGTGTTGTTGTTGTGGACTTCAGTCCTGAGACTGGTTTGATGAACTCTCCATGCTACTCTATCCTGTACAAGCTTCTTCATCTCCCAGTACCTACTGCAGCCTACATCCTTCTGAATCTGCTTAGTGTATTCATCTTTTGGCCTCCCTCTATAATTTTTACCCTCCACGCAGCCCTCCAATGCTAAATATGTGATCCCTTGATGCCTCAGAAGATGTCCTACCAACCGGTCCCTTATTCTAGTCAAGTTGTGCCACAAACTCCTCTTCCCCCCAATTCTGTTCAATACCTCCTCATTAGTTATGTCATCTACCCATCTAATCTTCAGCATTCTTCTGCAGCACCACATTTCGAAAGCTTCTATTCTCTTCTTGTCCAAACTATTTATCATCCATGTTTCACTTCCATACATGGCTACACTCCATACAAATACTTTCAGAAACGACTTCCTGACATTTAAACCTATACTCGATGTTAACAAATTTCTCTTCTTCAGAAACGCTTTCCTTGCCATTGCCAGTCTACATTTTACACCCTCTCTACTTTGACCATCATCAGTTATTTTGCTCCCCAAATAGCAAAACTCCTTTACTACTTTAAGAGTGTCATTTCCTAATCTAATTCCCTCAGCATCATCCGACTTAATTCGACTACATTCCATTATCCTCGTTTTGCTTCTTTTGATGTTCATCTTATATCCTCGTTTCAAGACACTGTCCATTCCGTTCAACTGATCTTCCAAGTCCTTTGCTGTCTCTGACAGAATTACAATGTGATCGGCGAACCTCAAAGTTTTTATTTCTTCTCCATGGATTTTAATACCTACTCCGAATTTTTCTTTTGTTTCCTTTACTGCTTGCTCAATATACAGACTGAATAGCATCGGGGAGAGGCTACAACCCTGTCTTACTGTAACATGGGTTTTGTTTTATTTGCCACCAATATAAGACCATTGTCATACAGGCTGCTGTAAATAATTTTAATACGCCTAAAGATGATTAGATGATCGAAACTTAGTAAACAAAGAATCTTTTTATTAGCAGCTCTAGGCGATTTTGAAAACGGCATTGCCTTTTTTTTTACAGTTTCAACACCCAAGAAAAAATTTTCTTTAAAATAATTTTGAAACCCTACTAACAATTTCCTTAGAACAATGTTCAAGTCGCAAAACCCCCAGTAAACGTTAATTACGATGATGTCGCATTCAATTATAATAAGGCATAATGTCAAAATACTTAATTGGAATTAATAACTATGGTATAATTTTATGACTTGGTTGCCCAAGTTAGAAGCACAACATAAATGATTTTAGAGAATGCTTCTTCTTAAATATGAAATATTTTAACTGAGAACTATATTGCAGTACACACAACTAACAAACAACTTTCGCCGGCCGAGGTGGCCGAGCGGTTCTAGGCGCTATAGTTTGGAACCGCGCGACCGCTACGGTCGCAGGTTCGAATCCTGCCTAGGGCATGGACGTGTGTGATGTCCTTAGGTTAGTTAGGTTTAAGTAGATCTAAGTTCTAGGGGGCTGATCACCGTAGAATTTATGTCCTACAGTGCTCAGAGCCATTTTTTTGAACAACATTCAGTTATGCATGACTGGAATAACAATTTCTGCTAGCACCACGTTATGTGTCTGAATATTATTACAATTCCGTACCATCCACAGTTCGGCTCCTACTTACGTATAGCAACTAGGGCGCGAGGCACCGTTCTGGCTTGTAGTTGAAGTTTATATGAATACATGCCGTTTCTAAGCAACAGCAAATTACAGGTCTCTCAAAAAGCCCTCGTTAATTGTACGATTTGTTGAAATAAATCGACGGGAAACGTCATATTGCTGGTCAAAGAACAACTGTAGCTTGCATATTATGAAAGTATGCCGTTTCAAGGCAACGGAATGCTGAGGATCATCAAAAAGTGCATTTTTCTTCGTACAATTTGTTATAATTAATTGTCGGTTAGTAACATATCTACAGTGAAAGGTTTCAGGAGATGCTAACATATAAAATATGGTCACAAAACGTCTACGATAGCTGTAGCGCAGCGTGTAGGGCTGCAGAAAAAAATGTATAAACGAGTGTGAAATCTTATGGGACCTAACTGGTAAGGTCATCAGTCCCTAAGCTTACACACTACTTATCCTAAATTATCATAAGGACAAACACACACACCCATGCCCGAGGGAGGACTCGAACCTCCGCCGGGACCAGCCGGGAGCTGAAGATCAGTGCCATACCAAATGATTGGTTGCTGGTTGGCGTCCATTGGATCCAAAGATCTTTTCACTTACCTTAGCGTTTTCTGATAGGTTCTGACACTTTCTTATTAGTGTAATAGAAGGATATACTATAATATTCGATGTTATGTAAGTATAAGTGCTCTCTTCCTGAGCAGTCAATTTCTTCGATCACCTTTATCTACAAGACAACCTACACTTCTGGCAGTAAGATATTTTGCACTTTCTTTTATCAAGTTTAGTGTTTCACACGCTGTAAAGATACTGCTAATGAATATGAACAGTGGTCAAGTTAGAATGGCGTTAGGGTTTTACTAAAAAGTGAGAAAGATGAAATAATTCATTTATTACGTGGAGAACAGCTGTAAATTTTCATCGCACTATCTGTAATGGAACTTTTAGAAGCCTACACCCTTAATAGTTGGAAACGGTACTTTTCTTTTTATCTTATAACATGTTCATGGATGTTGAAGTTTTTGTTTATGTATACTACAGACAGAACACCATGACTAGCGTGTGGAGAAGGGGGGAAGCGAGCATTTTGATAGAGTTAACGTATGAATTTTACTCTCCTCCATTTAGTAAACAGTGCGATCTACGAGGCAGCTACAGCCGACAACTGCCGCTAGAGTACGTTGAGGCACACGTACCATAAGCACAAGTCCCATAGTTTCTGAGCGTTCACCAATACGTTGAAATCGGCACGGTCAAAGTTGACGTTCGAAGGCGCGGTCCCCGTGCCAACGGTTTTACATACCATTTCAAATCGTGAATTTTCGTTTCGTTTCCTCCTCGACTCCTGAGTGCTTACCTTTCTTTCAGAAAATTGCATAATAAAAAACTGAACAGTTTGAAAGGGAATGATAAACATTAAAATTGAAAATAAAATAGAAATTAATATTAAATGGATAAAAAATTAGCTCGTCTGCTTTTTAGCATGTAAGTTGCTAATAAGCCTGTAACAACATCTCTAAGATTTTGATACGGTGATTATTGGACACTAGCTACACAACACAAAGAAAATTAAGAAAACAGAGGACGTTCTGACAAATATTTAGTTGAATATGAAACTCTTTCCTTAAACAGAGGCCTCGCCCATTTCAATTAACACAAAAGTTTCCGGCTTTCACTTGAATAATAAAATTACGAACATGGAACTTAGAACGTCACCCTAACTCATAATAGAACTCCTAACTATCTAGATGCCACTTTAGACAGGACTTTAAGCTGTAAAGAGGAACACCTGACAAAGACAGCTGCAAAACTCCGTACAAGCAATAATATTGTACGGAAGGTACGTAGTGTCATTTGGGGCTCTTCGGTATCTACATTACGAACAACAGCTTTACCTCTGGTTTATTCAGCAGTAGAATACTGCTGCCTCATTCGACTTAACATCTCCCCTATGAAGAAAACAGACGCCGAAGTAAAGCACACAAAGCGTACAGCTACCAGTTCTAAGTCGTATATCTCCACCACAAGACAATCAACGGCTTCCTTTCCATTTGTTCTCTGAAAACATAGATGTTAAACCACTTTTGTACAGAAAATTACTTTTTGTGGAAGCTATACGCTTAGAAAATAAATTTGGATATTGCTGAATACTGAAAGAGCGTCTGGAAACATACTGGAAATGTGGCTCCCAAGAAATTCTGATATATCTGCGAAAAACAGACATGCTTTGATCTCCCAAGAAAATCCTGGGTAATTCTAAATGAAATTATAAGCAACCACGGCAAATACAAAGACTCATTGTATAATAGGAAACTGAAGACGTCTCTGAAGTGCGACGGTGGTGCAGAAAGGCAGACAACCCGGCATATAGCGAAGACATCTTCAATAAAAGCCTGCAGGGGACAATTTGAAGCTCTCCTGAGTACGACGGATATTTCAGTTAACTATATTTGTAAACCAGGTATTTCTTTACCGATGGTATTCTTACTTTATGTTCATTCATGTGAACCATAATAATGTCCTATGAAAAATAAATTAGGCCAGTATGACGACAGGATGTTTACTAAATAGGGCTAGAAATACTGGTGAAGATAACGAATACGTCTTTTTAAGAATTATATGCTCTGGATCGTATCAGAGCATGGTACTATTGCACAACTATTCTACCAACCCCCTACGTTAAGCTGCTCGTAAAAAATAGTGGAAAGGGCTCAATATTATCTATTGTGGTCTCCAGTCCAGAGACTGATTTGATGCAGCTCTCCATGCTATTCTATCCTGTGCAAGCTTCTTCATCTGCCAGTATCTACTGCAACGTACATCCTTCTGAATCTGCTTAGTGTATTCATCTCTTGGAGGCCCTCTACGATTTTTAACCTCCACTCTCCCCTCCTGTACTAAATTGGTGACCCCTTGAAGCCTCAGATCGTGTTCTACCAATCGATCCCTTCTTCTACTCCAGTTGTGCCACAAATTCCTCTTCTCCCCAATTCTACCCAGTAACTCGTCATTAGTTACGAGACTTACCCATCTAATCTTCAGTATTCATCTGTAGCACCACATTTCGGAAGCTTGTATTCTCTTCTTTTCTAAACTATTTACGTCCGCAGCTCGTGGTCGTGCGGTAGCGTTCTCGCTTCCAACGCCCGGGTTCCCGGGTTCGATTCCCGGCGGGGTCAGGGATTTTCTCTGCCTCGTGATGACTGGGTGTTGTGTGCTGTCCTTAGGTTAGTTAGGTTTAAGTAGTTCTAAGTTCTAGGGGACTGATGACCATTGATGTTAAGTCCCATAGTGCTGAGAGCCATTTGTCTAAACTATTTATCGTCATGTTTCACTTCCATACATGGGTACACTCCATACAAATACTTTCAGAAAGAACTTCCTGACATTTAAATCTCTACTGGATGTTAACAAATTTCTTTTCTTACGAAATTCTTTTCTTGCCATATCCAGTCTACGTTTTACATCCTCTCTACATCGACCATCATCAGTTATTTTTCTCCGCAAATAGCAAAACTCATCTACTACTTTAAGTGCCTCATTTCCTAATCTAATGCCCGCAGCATCACCTGATTTAGTTCAACTACGTTCCATTACCCTCGCTTTGCTTTTGTTGATGTTCATCTTATATACTCCTTTCAAGACACTGTCCATTCCGTTCAACTGCTCTTCCAGGTCCTTTCTTGTCTCTGACAGAATTACAATATCATCGGTGAACCTCAAAGTTTTTACTTATTCTCCATGGATTTTAATTCCTACTCCAGATTTTTCTTTAGTTTCCTTTACGCCTTGCTCAGTATACAGACTGAATGGCATCGGGGATAGGCTACAACCCTGTCTCACTCCCTTCTCAACCACTGCTTCCCTTTCAAGCCCCTCGACTGTTATAGTTGCCATCTGGCTTCTGTACAAATTGTAAATAGCCTATCGCCCCTTGTATTTCACAGTCAACATTGTCAAAAGCTTTCTCTAAGTCTGCAAATGCTAGAAATGTGGGTTTGTGTTTTCTTAATTTATCTTCCAAGATAAGTCGTAGGGCCAGTATTGCCTCACGTGTTCAAACATTTCTACGGAATCCAAACTGATCTTCCCCGAGTTCGGCTTGTAACAGTTTTTCCATTCGCCTGTAAAGAATTCGCATTAGTATTTTTCAGCCGTGACTTATTAAACTAAGAGTTCGGTAATTTTCACACCTGTCAACACCTGCTTTCTATGGGATTGGAATTATTATATTCTTATATTACTTACGGCACTTGAACTCAACAGATACACTGCATTTCTACTTTGGGCCTACTTGTCAACACTACTGTATATGCTTCTGTCCAGCTCATCGTAAAAGATCTAAATCTCCACGTCCTTCACCTCCTCTTCCACATAACCTTGTCAGACTTCTGTAAGACACTCTTTCTTGCTTAATAAATGCCTCAACAAGTTTTTACATCTTTTTATTACGCCATCCATCTCCTCCCTCCCACTCTTCTCAGGACCTTTTAATTTTTCCCACTCTCCATGCCTCTTATTCTTCAGATCCTCCACCCTCTCCATTCTCAGAAGCCTTTATCCTTTCTCTGTCTTTCGTCTATATTGTTCACTTTTCAGTGTCATACAGGCGTATACAGCATACAAATCATTTTATCAATTTCTCCACAAATCTCCAGCCATAAAAATCTGTCCCTTTCTTACAAAATACCTATTTTAATTTTTTGTACTGCCCTTCCTGTCGCTTTCTGCCGTGCTTTTCAGGTATTTAAAGCTTTGTACATGATCTCAGTTTTATCGATTCAGCGTCATGTTTACCAGTTTATTTTTGAGATGGCCAGTCAAAACGTAACAACAGTTTTAAAACAAGCCCAAGGGAACTTGGAACGGCTAACCAAGGATCAGGGAAAGCAACTTTCACCCTTTAGTTTATACACTTTATTTAAACAAGACCCAAAAATTTTAATAAGAAAACGTTTCCAGTATTTTAATAAATATAATAACAATGTTTGAAGAAATTAAATTAAAAACATGTAGCGTAATTACAAATTGGTTCAAATGGCTCTGAGCACTATGGGACTTAACATCTATGGTCATCAGTCCCCTAGAACTTAGAACTACTTAAACCTAACTAACTTAAGGACAGCACACAACACCCAGCCATCACGAGGCAGAGAAAATCCCCGACCCCGCCGCGAATCGAACCCGGGAACCCGGGCGCGGGAAGCGAGAACGCTACCGCACGACCACGGGATGCGAGCGGGTAATTACAGGCGTACTAAAGCGCTTGTGAAAGGTTTGCAAACTATCCAGTTCTTAAAGGAACATTAGAGAAAAAAGCAATTTAAGAGACTCACTAAAAATATGTTTTCATATCCTTTAAAACTCCCAATCTGTCCAGAATGTTTAGCGATAAACAAGCAACAGGAATTTTGTAAAGGTATTGACGATTTAAGAAAAACCATTTAAGGGACACCTCAAGGTGTTTTGAAGACAAGCTTCCCATTATGTACAATTACCTTAAAATATTAAGGTCTCAGTGATTCTGTCCCGGCGTAACACCAAGCGCCGGGACGTCGGCCTGGAACTTAACCGCAGAGAAGGCTGTGAGACGACGTCAGCCCATAGTGCGCAGACTAGGACGACACCACGGCAGGAGCGGCACCTACACGAAGAGAATACAAGCGCCGCACAAGCTAGCCTCAGCAGCACTAGGAGACGAGCAGTCATCCTAACTCTTTATCGTGACTTATGTTCTGCTTGCATCGAAATTGTACATATCGAAGGACACTGATTATTGGCGTGTCGCCAGTTGCTTGCGACACCTGTTGTAAAAAGGCAAAGTTAAGTATTGTCACTTCAGTTTACTGTAATAAACTCCAAGAATAAGATTTGCTTGTATGTTGTCTAGCTATCCGAGAAAACAGCTCCCGAGGCACACTGTTGTTGTTGTGGTCTTCAGCCCTGAGACTGGTTTGATGCAGCTCTCCATGCTACTCTACCCTGTGCAAGGTTCTTCATCTCCCAGTACCTACTGCAACCTACATCCTTCTGAATCTGCTTGGTGTATCCATCTCTTGGTCTCCCTCTACGATTTTTAGCCTCTACGCTGCCCTCCAATACTAAATTGGTGATCCCTTGATGCCTCAGAACATGTCCTACCAAACCGATCCCTTCTTCTAGTCAAGTTGTGCCACAAGCTCCTCTTCTCCCCAGTTCTATTCAACACCTCCTCATTAGTTATGTGATCTACCCATCTAATCTTCAGCATTCTTCTGTAGCACCACATTTCGAAAGCTTCTATTCTCTTCTTGTCTAAATTATTTATCGTCCATGTTTCACTTCCATACATTGCTACACTCCATACATATACTTTCAGAAACGACTTCCTGACACTTAATTCTATACTCGATGTTAACAAATTTCTCTTCTTCAGAAACGCTTTCCTTGCCATTACCAGTCTACATTTTATATCCTCTCTACTTCGACCATCATCAGTTATTTTGCTCCCCAAATAGCAAAACTCCTTTACTACTTTAAGTGTCTCATTTCCTAATCTAAGCCGGCCGGTGTGGCCGTGCGGTTAAAGACGCTGCAGTCTGGAACCGCAAGACCGCTACGGTCGCAGGTTCGAATCCTGCCTCGGGCATGGATGTTTGTGATGTCCTTAGGTTAGTTAGGTTTAACTAGTTCTAAGTTCTAGGGGACTAATGACCTCAGCAGTTGAGTCCCATAGTGCTCAGAGCCATTTTTGAATCCTAATTTAATACCCTCAACATCACCCGACTTAATTCGACTACATTCCATTATCGTCGTTTTGCTTTTGTTGATGTTCATCTTATATCCTCCCTTCAAGACACTATCCATTCCGTTCAACTTATCTTCCAAGTCCTTTGCTGTCTCTGACAGAATTACAATGTCATCGGCGAACCTCAAAGTTTTTATTTCTTCTCCATCTAGGCACACTATGTTACACGTATGGGCAGGTTCCCACAGCTTCCACCACACTTAATAAAACCTTAAATTCTCTTTCAATTAAACAAACAGGAAAAATTCTTAAGATATTAACCATTTAAGAAACAAACAACCATTTGAGAGACAATTTAAAAAAATGCTTATGAAGTGCATTAGTAACACTTGATTCGGTGATCCGTTTGCAGAGGCGTCACCCCTCAGTTCTGGCAGATCTGAGTCTCCTTCCACCCCATCAGACCGGCGTCCTCTTCTGCAAGGCGTGGTCCTCATGCCGGCAAAATTAGAACACCCTAAGACCTGTGTTAACGGTCGGTTACATACCACTTACCCAAAAATAGTTCTAGTAAATACAGGCGGGAGGGAGATATAAGTCTGGTACGAAATAGCTCAGTGCCTTTGTGAAACTACAGTCTGTATGAAAGCACCGAGCTACCAGAGGCTCAAAAGGGAATGGGCAGAAACCAAGGCTCGCAACCCCCACGCCGCCGTATCGAACCAAACCACAGGGGAGACGCTACGGAGACCCAGAACAACTCGAGAGGTGGCAGACAGACGCAAAGGTTAAACCAACTTAGGTCAACTCTGGAGAAGACAGCTACCTGCACAGTTCAAGGGTGGAGTTTAGGGACACACACCCGTTATCTCAAAAATGTCAGGAAATATCTAGAAGAGAACGCCAGGCGAGGCTTCAGATTAACTGAATAAACATGAAGCAACTGCTACAAAGGCGACACTACCCAGGCTCATTCTTTTGGGAATTCAGCTAAGCCACCAGTCAGAGTTTTGGAACTGCGATCTAATTTGTGTCCGGGATCACAGCACTACAGCCACTCCACCGAATACCAGAAGTTAAAGAAGATCACTAACAAGGGAACCTCCCCATCGCACCCCCCTCAGATTTAGTTATAATTTGGCACGGTGGATAGGCCTTGTAAAACTGAACACATATCAATCGAGAAAACCGGAAGAAGTTGTGTAGAACTATGAAAAAAATAAGCAAAATATACAAACTGAGTAGTGCATGCGCAAGATAAGCAACATCGAGGATAGCGTGAGCTCAGAAACGCCATCGTCTCGTGGTTAGCGTGAGCAGCTGCTGAACGATAAGTCCTTGGTTCAAGTCTTCCCTCGAGTGAAAAGTTTAATTTTTTTTATTTTCAGACAATTATCAAAGTTCAGGCACTCACACATAATCAACTTCGCTCTCCAAAATTCCAGGACTTTGCTTGGACATATGCAGGATTTGACGGCCTACACACGGAAAAATTTGAAAACGTTAAAAACATATGTTTTGACAGAGCACAGGGAAAACTGTGCGACTGTGAAACTGTTGCATTCATTTGCTGTAGTTTATGTGACAAACTCTTATGTTTTCCTCACTTTTTTGGGAGTGATTATCACATCCACAAGAAAACCCAAATCGGGCAAGGTAGAAGAATCTTTTTACCCATTCGCCAAGTTTACAAGTTAGGTGGGTCGACAACATATTACTGTCATGTGAGGCACATGCCGTCATCAGTGTCGTATGGAATATATCAGACGTGTTTTCCTGTGTAGGATTCGGTTGACCTATGACCTTGCGATCAAATGTTTTCGGTCCCCATTGGAGAGGCACATCCTTTCGTCTATTAATCGCACGGTTTTGCGGTACGGTCGCAAAACACAGACACTAAACTTATTACAAAGAACAGAGACGTCAATGAACGAATGGACATATCATAACTTTGCGAAAATAAAGAAAATAAACTTTTCACTCGATGGAAGACTTGAACCAAGGACCTCTTGTTCCACACCTGCTCACGCTAACCACGGGACCACGGCGCCCCTGAGCCTATTAGCCTTGATGTTGCATATCTTGCGTATGGACTACTCAGTTTGTATATTTTGCTTTTTTTTTCATAGTTCCACACAACTTCTTCCTGTTTTCTCTATTGATCTGTGTTCAGTTTTTCAAGGCCTATCCACTGTGCCAACTTATAACTAAATCTGAGGGGGGTGCGATGGGGAGGTTCCCTTGTAAGTTGTGGAAAGTGGCCAGGGCGGACGATGATCCATTTCAACCGAACGCAAACACCTGTGGGCCTCTCGCTCTGAAAACCCTTCGGGCATCTTAACTCCCGCTGCCACTTCTGTCAGAGTCCGCAGCTCGTGGTCGTGTGGTAGCGTTCTCGCTTCCCAGTGGTCGTGTGGTAGCGTTCTCGCTTCCCACGCACGGGTTCCCGGGTTCGATTCCCGGCGGGGTCAGGGATTTTCTCTGCCTCGTGAGACTGGGTGTTGTGTGATGTCCTTAGGTTAGTTAGGTTTAAGTAGTTCTAAGTTCTAGGAGACTGATGACCATAGATGTTAAGTCCCATAGTGCTCAGAGCCATTTGACCCATTTGACTTCTGTCAGACCGAACCGCTCCATCAGACTACCCTGCATCGATGACTCCGGCCGGCGTACTGCCGACCGCGCTCTCTCGCGACCACTGTCGCTGAAATTGAGCTGCCGCCTCGAGGCCAGCGCCTCCACCAGAACAAACAAAGAGGAAGTTGAGCCGCATGTCTTAATTTTAGTAACTTCTTTTATTTCTGCTGATTTTCATTCCACAGTTCTTTCCATTATGTAAGTATTATTTAAGTGTTCTGGAAGTTACAGCGTATATACCCTGTGGTGGAGCGAATGGTTTGATTTTAAACTATTCTGCTTTGTCCTAGTATTTTATACACTGGGCTTTAAGAGCCTGTACGCTACTGAGATAGGTATATTGCGAAGAATCGTAAACGAGTTGCGTGTACTCCTCTTTCCCGCAGTTGAAACAAATGTTCTAACTTGATTCTATGAGGTCGTGAAGAAGTAGCTAATGAAATCATTTAAACAAGAAAGAATTCATATATTGATATCTCATTTGTAATACAAGCACAAAATACTAATATTTCAGCCGGCCGGAGTGGCCGAACGGTTCTAGGCGCTACAGTCTGGAACCGCGTGACCGCTACGGTCGCAGGTTCGAATCCTGCCTCGGGCATGGATGTGTGTGATGTCTTTAGGTTAGTTAGGTTTAAGTAGTTCTAAGTTCTAGGGGACTGATCACCTGAGAAGTTAAGTCCCATAGTGCTCAGAGCCATTTGAACCATTTGAACTATGTTTCAGCTAAATATTATTGTTTTCTTCCTACAGCATCCATCACAGTTCGAAATCAGCACAGTTTTACAAATTCTTTCTCCACCAAACATCAGCCTGCCTAATCTACTTTAGCTCTCTTAAAGCGGAAAATTTAACACGCCAATCGCCACCTAGTTTTTGAGTACGAGTGGCACTGAAACATACGCTAAACAGGAAGGAATGAGGCAGATGGCTGTCTAATATTCACTCGAATGTTCAGTTTTATGCAATGTGAATCAACCACGGTCTCAGTCTCTCACGTGATAACTTACAGTTTCTCCACATATCAAGAGGCTCTGATAGGATTGGTTAAAAATTTGTGGTAAGAGCTTACGGGACCAAACTGCTTAGGTCATCGTTCCCCAAGCTTACTCACTACTTAATCTAACTTAAACTAACTTACGCTAAGGACGACACACACACCTATGCCCGAGGGAGGACTCGAACCTTCGACGGGGGGAGCCGCGAGCGCCGGCCCGATTGGCCGTACGGTTCTAGGCGCTACAGTCTGGAACCGAGCGACCGCTACGGTCGCAGGTTCGAATGCTGCCTCGGGCATGGATGTGTGTGATGTCCTTAGGTTAGTTAGGTTTAATTAGTTCTAAGTTCTAGGCGACTGATGACCTCAGAAGTTAAGTCGCATAGTGCTCAGAGGCATTTTTTGGAGCCGCGAGCACCATGACTAGGCTCCTGAGACCGCGCGGCTACCCCGCGCGGCGATGGTATGGGACTCATCTGATAACCGACTGCAACACACTGACACCAAATACTCTGCCGAACTACCTACACGAGTATGTCATCAGTGCCGGTTGCAAACGAAACACTAGCTTCTCACCCGACAGTGCACCCAATCATGGACAGGACACAGAAAATGTAACAGACCTACTAAGGAGACTGCCTACGCTACGCTTGTCCGTCCTTTTTTAGAATACTGCTGCGCGGTCTGGGATCTTTACTAGATAGGACTGACGGGGTACATCGAAAAAGTTCAAAGAAAGGCTGTACGTTTTGTATTATCGCGAAATATGGGAGAGAGTGTCACAGAAATGATACAGGATTTGGGATGGACATCATTAAAAGAAAGGTGTTTTTCGTTGCGACAGAGTCTTCTCACGAAATTCCAATCACCAACTTTCTCCTCTGAATGCGAATATATTTTGCTGACACCGACTTACATAGGGAGGAACGATCACCAAGACAAAATGAGGGAAATCAGAGCTCGTACGGAAGGATATAGGTGTTCATTCTTTCCGCGCGCTATACGACATTGGAATAATAGAGACTTGTGAAGGTGGTTCGATGAACCCTCCGCCAGGCACTTAAATGTGATTTGCAGAGTATCCATGTAGATGTAGATGTAGATGTGCTTGAAAAGCAACCTTCTGGATGCGTTACATTTATATTGTTCCAAGTGGGATCAAATTTACCTCAGATTTTCCCTTCAGTAGATAAATATTTAAAGAACAAATCGCATAAGTTTTTACTCTCTATGCTAGTAAAGATAGCTTACAAGATTTCTTAAACAGAACTTTGAGTAGCTATTGTGCTCTGAAATGCGCTTTCTGTCGTATCTGCACCCACTGTATCGGGTCGGGGTTTTGTGACACTACAGTAGTACAAGTTTATATACCAACTAGCTCTGCAGATGAGGAAGAAATTGAAGAAATGTATGATGAAATAAAAGAAATTATTCAGATAGTGAAGGGTGACGAAAATTTAATAGTCATTGGTGACTGGAATTCGGTAGTAGGAAAAGGTAGAGAAGGAAATGTAGTAGGTGAATATGGATTGGGGCTAAGAAATGAAAGAGGAAGCCGCCTGGTAGAATTTTGCACAGAGCACAACTTAATCATAGCTAACACTTGGTTCAATAATCATAAAACAAGGCTGTATACATGGAAGAAGCCTGGGGATACTGACAGGTTTCAGATAGATTATCTAATAGTAAGACAGAGATTTAGGAACCAGGTTTTAAATTGTAAGACATTTCCAGGGGCAGATGTGGACTCTGACCACAATCTATTGGTTATGACCTGTAGATTAAAACTGAAGAAACTGCAAAAAGGTGGGAATTTAAGGAGATGGGACCTGGATAAACTGAAAGAACCAGAGGTTGTACAGAGTTTCAGGGAGAGCATAAGGGAACAATTGACAGGAATGGGGGAAAGACATACAGTAGAAGAAGAATGGGTAGCTCTGAGGGATGAAATAGTGAAGGCAGCAGAGGATCAAGTAGGTAAAAAGACGAGGGCTAGTAGAAATCCTTGGATAACAGAAGAGATATTGAATTTAATTGATGAAAGGAGAAAATATAAAAATGCAGTAAATGAAGTAGGCAAAAGGGAACACAAACGTCTCAAAGATGAGATCGATAGGAAGTGCAAAAATGGCTAAGCAGGGATGGCTAGAGGACAAATGTAAGGATGTAAAGGCTTATCTCACTAGGGATAAGATAAATACTGCCTACAGGAAAATTAAAGAGACCTTTGGAGATAAGAGAACCACTTGCACGAACATCAAGAGTTCAGATGGAAACCCAGCTCTAAGCAAAGAAGGGAAAGCAGAAAGGTGGAAGGAGTATATAGAAGGTCCATACAAGGGCGATATACTTGAGGACAATATTATGGAAATGGCAGAGGATGTAGATGAAGATGAAATGGGAGATATGATATTGCGTGAAGAGTTTGACAGAGCACTGAAAGACCTGAGTCGAAACAAGGCCCCCGGAGTAGACAACATTCCATTGGAACTACTGACGGCCTCGGGAGAGCCAGTCCTGACAGAACTCTACCATCTGGTGAGCAAGATGTAGGAAACAGGCGAAATACCCTCAGACTTGAAGAAGAATATAATAATTCCAATCCCAAAGAAAGCAGGTGTTGACAGATGTGAAAATTACCGAACTATCAGTTTAATAAGTCACAGCTACAAAATACTAACGCGAATTTTTTACAGACGAAAGGAAAAACTAGTGGAAGCCGACCTCGGGGAAGATCAGTTCGGATTCCGTAGAAATGTTGGAACACGTGAGGCAATACTGACCCTACGACTTATCTTAGAAGAAAGATTAACGAAAGGCAAACCTACGTTTCTAGCATTTGTAGACTTAGAGAAAGCTTTTGACAATGTTGACTGAAATACTCTCTTTCAAATTCTGAAGGTGTCAGGGGCTAAATACAGGGAGCGAAAAGCTATTTACAATTTGTACAGAGACCAGATGGCAGTTATAAGAATCGAGGGACATGAAAGGGAAGCAGTGGTTGGGAAGGGAGTGAGACAGGGTTGTAGTCTTTCCCCGATGTTATTCAATCTGTATATTGAGCAAGCAGTGAATGAAACAAAAGAAAAATTTGGAGTAGGTATTAAAATCTATGGAGAAGAAATTAAAACTTTGAGGTTCGCCGATGACATTGTAATTCTGTCAGAGACCGCAAAGGACTTGGAAGAGCAGTTGAACGGAATGGATAGTGTCTTGAAAGGAAGATATAAGATGAACATCAACAAAAGCAAAACGAGGATAATGGAATGTAGTCGAATTAATTCTGGTGATGCTGAGGGAATTAGATTAGGAAATGAGACGCTTAAAGCAGTAAAGGAGTTTTGCTATTTGGGGAGCAAAATAACTGATGATAGTCGAAGTAGAGAGGATATAAAATGTAGACTTGCAATGGTAAGGAAAGCGTTTCTGAAGAAGAGAAATTTGTTAACATCGAGTGTAGATTTAAGTGTCAGGATGTCATTTCTGAAAGTATTTGTATAGAGTGTAGCGATGTATGGAAGTGAAACGTGGATGATAAATAGTTTGGACAAGATGAGAATAGAAGCTTTTGAAATGTAGTGCTACAGAAGAATGCTGAAGATTAGATGGGTAGATCGCATAACTAATGAGGAAGTATTGAATAGTATTTTGGAGAAGAGAAGTTTGTGGCACAACTTGACCAGAAGAAGGGATCGGTTGGTAGGACATGTTCTGAGGCATCAAGGGATCTCCAATTTAGTATTGGAGAGCAGCGTGGAGGGTAAAAATCGTAGAGGGAGACCAAGAGATGAATACACTAATGAGATTCAGAAGGATGTAGGGTGCAGTAAGTACTGGGAGATGAAGAAGCTTGCACAGGATAGAGTAGCATGGAGAGCTGCATCAAACCAGTCTCAGGACTGAAGACCACAACAACAACAACAACACATTGAGCGTCAGTGACATGACAGAGGGGAGCATAGGTCATTGTTTGGTCAGGGATTGGGAGGGGGGAGGGGGAGAGAGAGGGAAAGCGACACTTTGTGGACGATGGAATGGGTTCTTTCCTTGGCTCAGTGCGTGATGTATGAGTGAAACGTTGGTGGCTCCACTATAGACATTTATTGACAAATAAGATCCTTTAAACAAACAGAGTAATACAATGTGTTTTAACTCGCTCAATTTCCTGCGGGAGCGGTGCGGCGCAGAGTCATAGCGTGCAGATTCCAGTGATCGCTGATACGGCTACGTCTCATGCTGCAGTGGAACGCCAGTAGGCGTATTTTTCCTTTCAGTACGGTGCCCCTGACTCTCTGCGGCGGCGCCACGGTCTTCTCCTAGTCAATTCGCTGGTTGCGTTATTAACAAGCGGCTACGTATAGTGAGGAATACTCCATCCCGGAATCGAACCAGCGACCCTAAGGTTCGGCGTCTTCTGGCGGAGTTCGTCAACCTTTAGGTTCACAGGTGGGCCATTTGGTGAGGCCGCAGTCCCTTCGTCTCCAAAAGCCACCTGAGTAAGTAACACACGAACTTCTTACTGGTTCCATCTTTGCGTGGACCTACTGGCGCGGTACCGACAACTTCTTCTATCTACACCTACATGGTTCCTCCGCAATTCACTCTTAAGTGCCTAGCAGAGGGTTCATCGAACCTTTTTCGTACTACTTCTCTACCATTCCACTCTCGAATGGCGCGTGGGGAAAAGGAACACCTAAATCATTCCTTTCGAGCTCCGATTTCTCTTATTTTATTATGATAATCATTTCTCCCTACGTAGGTGAGTGTCAACAAAATATTTTCGCATTCGGAAGAGAAAGTTGGTGATTGAAATTTCGTAAATATATCTCGCCGCAAAGAAAACCGCCTTTTTTTCTGTGATTGCCACCCCAACTCACGTATCATATCAGTGACACTCTCACTACTATTGCGCGATAACACGAAACAAGCTGCCCTTCTTTGCAGTTTTCCGATGTCCTCCGTCAATCCTACCTGGTAAGGATCCCACATCGCGCAGCATAGCTGCTAAGACACTGCAGCGCATTATGATGTCCGCCGACTAACCATCGGTCCGTCCGTCCAGGCGACGTTTCTTCGTCTCCCTCAAAGTACCCCTCATGCCCGTTTGTCGGAGGTTTTTATTAGTTGTTTTCTCCAACGTCGCGAAGTTTCTAGGGGGCAGCTACTCACTCTGCGGTAGTTGATCTATGCTTCTCACGTTGGGCAGAAACGTGACCATCGTCGACACACGTTCCGGCTTTGCTTGTTTTGCCTCTATCATGGAGTGATTGGGCATGGCCCTACCGTCCTCCACAAAGCCAGATATGCCACGCACGTGAGTTCAGTATGCTGACAGTTCCTGGAACATTCACGGACGATGTGCGAACTGCACTGGTCGTCGTTCTCCTTGGAAGCATTGCCCATCTGCTTAGTCGTTGATCTGTCGAAGTGCCGACTGCTGCTACGCAAACTCCGCTTGTCATTGGCCTCCCTGTTAGACTGCTGCCGCTTCCGAATATTGTGGCTTAACGTCTCACAGTCTCTAAAACGTTTCGCTTAATCTGTAATAAGTCACTACGTATTTTTCTACTGGATCTGTGCTTTGAACAACCATGAATAAGACAAACGTATTATACAAAAAAAGGTTCACATGGCTCTGAGCACTATGGGACTTAACATCTAAGGTCATCAGTCCCCTAAGAACTTAGAACTACCTAAACCTAACTAACCTAAGGACATCACACAGATCCATGCCCGAGGCAGGATTCGAACCTGCGACCGTAGCGGTCGCGCGGTTCCAGACTGAAGCGCCTAGAACCGCTCGGCCACTCCGGCCGTATTATACACAATCATAAATAACACATAATTATTACACTTAGTTGTTATACACCCTACACCACTAACAATACATTAATTTCCTGGAAACTGGGCACATTTTTGTCAGGTTATAGAGAGAATATGGTTGTGTAATATCTAGATCACAACTTAATTCTAAATAGTAAAATAAATAATAAATATACTACATTTTCTACCAAAATCCAAAGTTTTTGGGATAACTTTGAAAATATTGGACATAGCTCTATAAAAGCTTCCAAACGATGTTTTTATGCTTAACACCCCACTATTTTAATTTCACCTCTCTAGCTTCAGATCTAAAATTTCGGTAAAGCGTCGAAAACTTGTAAAATACTTAGCAGAACTCTACATAAACTGCTACATAATGCTTTTACACCGAAGCACGTGTGCTATTAAAATTTCAGCTTTGTATCTTCAGATTTTAGCGGCATGTTGAACTGAGGAGGTTCAAATTCAAGATTAATTACGTTTACATGCATCTAAACCACGTTAGTAACAAATTTTGAACTAGAATGAAATTTTAACTCTACAGCGGAGTGTGCGCTGATATGAAACTTCCTGGCAGATTAAAACTGTGTGCCGGACCGAGACTCGAACTCGGGACCTTTGCCTTTCGCGGACAAGCGCTCTGCCGACTGACCTACCGAAGCACGACTCACGCCCTGTACCCACAGCTTTAATTCCACCAGTACCTCGTCTCCTACCTTCCAAAAGGCAAAGGTCCTGAGTTCGAGGCTCGGTCCGACACACAGTTTTAATCTGCCAGGGAGTTTCAAATTTTAAACTATCAAAGATTTTAGTGGGCTTGAAAAGTCCCCTTAGAAAAATTATAAAATGACAGTGCTGATAAACCTCTTACGTTATTTGATTTTCAAACAGCTGAGCAAAACTGAACGTACTCAGACATTTCTCTCTTTAATTATTCTGATCAACACTAAACTGACACAAAATATTTTTAGCGCAACGCAATCTGACTTTCAATAATCCCTACAAAAGAATGGGCCTGACTAACATTAACCTATACCTTTCACAAATCACTTACCTCACAAAAATCTTCGTTACTCAAACTACTGCAATACAGCGAGCGCCAATACCGCCAACTACATAAAAGATTTTAACTACTGAAGGCACTAACTACTGATAGGCATAGCTAGCAAATGAAAGATTTTGATAGAGAACAAACAATGTATTTACCTTAATAGTGTTCAAAAGTCATATATATATATAAGTTCATGATATCTAGTCTTACAAATTTCCTTTTTCTGACGGACACACGTCGAGATGTCCGCTCTCAAAACTCTGCCATCTCTCTCTCGACGTCCACCACCACTGCTGGCGGCTCCCCTCCAACTGCACAACGCTACGCGCTGTTAACAGCCAACTGCCCAACACTGCACTAGCGAATATTACAGCAATGCCAACCAGCCACAGACTGCACACAGCACAGTCAGTGATTTTACATACAGAGCGCTACGTGGCGTTACCAACACAAAAACCTACTTACAGGCTGTTGCGTAAGAGTATGGCGAAACGTCCAGACAGTAGTTTGTGCTGTTAGTTCATTGGGGAAAATGGGCGGAGATAGTCCCACTACCTCCCGGTGTCAATTCGCACCTGCTATCCAACGTACTTGCTCCCCAACAACCTGCTGATAACGGTTCACTTTTTAAACCGTGTCCTCAGTGTAATTTTATGTCCTGATCATCTGCCTTCTGACATGCTCGGATTTACGATCGCTGGGAGATCCGGAAGGATCATGGAATCGCAGCTCTTCCTCAAATGGTTCAAATGGCTCTTGGCACTATGGGACTTAACATCTGAGGTCATCAGTCCCCTAGAACTCAGAACTACTTAAACCTAACTAACCTAAGGACATCACACACATCCGTGCTCGAGGCAGGATTCGAACCTGCGACCGTAGCGGTCGCGCGGTTCCGGAGTGAAGCGCCTAGAACCGCTCGGCCACAACGGCCGGCCAGCACTTCCTCAGAATCCTTCTTGTACCTTGCCTGCTTACAGACAATACTGACTTCAGGTTGCGAGGGCAATGAACTGCGCCGTGTGGGACATCCCGCGGGATGCGCCGGCCTGTCAAGAATGAGTCAGAGCCGGAGGTGCGCGCTGCCGCATTAGCGGCACACGATTAATCGCAATCAGTCAGCGCTGCCCGTCCATTAGGTAATCATCGCCGCCTGCATCTCTCTCTCTCTCCGACGCTTCGACACAGAAAAACGGCGCAGGCCGGCGCGGATCGCGTGACCCCCTCCCTGCTTTGGGCGCAAAGCTCGCGCCGCTAATTGACGCCCCTTCCTGGCGCACTACGCGCCGTAATGGAGAGACCACGCCAACATGCAGGCGGGGCTGCCTCCAAAAACAGAACGGGCAATGTGGCAATAACGATTTCTCGCATGCCTTCAACACGCACTTTATCATTCACGATATTACATTCTCTTACGCCGACATGGAATAACCATCTTCTCCGTCAACGCACGTTGTTCGACCACTTTCTAGACTTGTCTATAAGGTGAAGTCGCCAGAGGTATGGGGATGCTGGAATAGAGGCTGCGGGGCGGGGCACAATGCAGTACATGGCTGCAGAGAGACGCCGCTGTAACCTGTGAACATTTCATTTTCCTTTGCCTCAGGCGGAGAACCGGCCGCTGTGACCGAGCGGTTCTAGGCACTTCAGTCCGGAACCGCACTGCTGCTACGGTCGCAAAATGGCTCTGAGCACTATGCGACTTAACTTGCTTACCTTACCATTCCACCTAATTTTCAACATCCGTCTGTAGAACCACATCTGAAATGCTTCGATTCTCTTCTCTTCGGGTTTTCCCACAGTCAATGTTTCACTAGAATACAATGCTTTGCTCCAAACGTACATTCTCGGAAATTTCTTTCTCAAATTAAGGCCTATGTTTGATACTAGCAGACTTCTCTTGGTCAGGAATTCCCTTTTTTCCTGTGCTAGTCTCCTTTTGATGTACTCCTTGTTTGTCCGTTCAAAAATGGTTCAAATGGCTCTGGGAATTAACATCTGAGGTCATCAGTCCCCTAGAACTTAGAACTACCTAAACCTAACTAACCTAAGGACATCACACACATCCATGCCCGAGGCAGGATTCGAACCTGCGACTGTAGCGGTCGCTCGGCTCCAGACTGTAGCGCCTAGAACCGCACGGCCACTCCGGCCGGCCTACGGGCGCTGGCATTCAAAACAGTCTTCAGTCGTCTCGGGGTGCATAAATACAAATACTGTATGGCTTTTAAGAGACTCTTATACCATTGTTCCAAAAACAGGGGAAAGTTCAGGGAACGATGATGGAGGTAGATAGTGATCACGCACCCTTCTCTCAAAAGTAGAACACAAAGGTGCCATAATGCTGAGCTATGGTGACTGTGGTGGCCATGATATGTGCGACAATCTACTCTCGTTCTCGCAAAACCGTCCTGGATGATTCGAGCTGCGTGAACAGGTGCCATGTCATCTTGGAACACACTATCACCACTGGGGAACAAATATTTTGCCATGGGATGAACCTGAACAGCAAAAATTGTCATATGAAAGAGGAAATGATCGTTTGGCATTGTTGGCCTCGGGCATGGATGTGTGTGATGTCCTTAGGTTAGTTAGGTTTAAGTAGTTCTAAGTCTAGGGGACTGGGGACCTCAGATGTTAAGTCCCAAAGTGCTTAGAGCCATTTGAACCATTTGAGCCTCCGTTACGGAGAAGGTGTCCGTCGTCCCGCTCAAGTCGAATTCCGCTCGCTCGGCGGTTTAGTCGCTGTGCTTTGCCGAGGACGCAGGCCCGTTGCCCGTGGCCCGGTCTCGACAGCCACGGCGAGGCACGCAAGCCCAGCTGCGAACTCTTCAATGATGACCGCGCGCCGGCCTTCGCTGACAAGTCGCATTCGCGCCACACCGACCCGCTCCCGAGACGGCGTAAAGCGGATGCTGGTGAGTGGAACTCCGCTGAAGCAGCCGGGATGCGATCCCCCTGCCTACGGGCAGGAGTCGACCGCGCTGCTGGAAGGCGCCGTCTGGTTCGCTGCGGGCTGGCTCCGAATCCCTTCAGAACTCAGAGGGTCCAACCGTGGCCACGCCACACACTGGTACGGCGGTCTCCGTCGGAAGCTTCCTTTGGTCACCCGTGTAGCACCGCACCGTCGTCCAAGAGAACCATGACACGTGAGTGCCCCCTATTTATACTCGGCATTGAGCATATGTCTTCGAATGCATCTGCCCAAGCCACGCACTGACACGCATCACATCAGCGCCAGTGCGCTGGTTTCGATGGCGGCTTGCAACAACAGTTACATGCAGCCCAGCCACTCGGCTAGCCTCGCAGTCTAACACGCTGCTTCCCGAGCGGGAGGGCGTGCTAGTCCCTCTGAGGCGTAGCGCCTTCGCATCGCTCCTGTCACTTGTTAGGACGATATCGTTGTAGGCATGATCATCGACAGATGTCACCAGCCGACAGGGACCTGAGTTACAGAGCTGCACGTAGTTGTACTAGCAGGCGGCAGAGGTCAGCAGTTGACGGACAGTGCTAGCAGTCGTAGTCAAAACAATGTTGTAAAGTTATATTTGATTACTATTTAATGTACACTCCTGGAAATTGAAATAAGAACACCGTGAATTCATTGTCCCAGGAAGGGGAAACTTTATTGACACATTCCTGGGGTCAGATACATCACATGATCACACTGACAGAACCACAGGCACATAGACACAGGCAACAGAGCATGCACAATGTCGGCACTAGTACAGTGTATATCCACCTTTCGCAGCAATGCAGGCTGCTATTCTCCCATGGAGACGATCGTAGAGATGCTGGATGTAGTCCTGTGGAACGGCTTGCCATGCAATTTCCACCTGGCGCCTCAGTTGGACCAGCGTTCGTGCTGGACGTGCAGACCGCGTGAGACGACGCTTCATCCAGTCCCAAACATGCTCAATGGGGGACAGATCCGGAGATCTTGCTGGCCAGGGTATTTGACTTACATCTTCTAGAGCACGTTGGGTGGCACGGGATACATGCGGACGTGCATTGTCCTGTTGGAACAGCAAGTTCCCTTGCCGGTCTCGGAATGGTAGAACGATGGGTTCGCTGACGGTTTGGATGTACCGTGCACTATTCAGTGTCCCCTCGACGATCACCAGTGGTGTACGGCCAGTGTAGGAGATCGCTCCCCACACCATGATGCCGGGTGTTGGCCCTGTGTGCCTCCGTCGTATGCAGTCCTGATTGTGGCGCTCACCTGCACGGCGCCAAACACGCATACGACCATCATTGGCACCAAGGCAGAAGCGACTCTCATCGCTGAAGACGACACGTCTCCATTCGTCCCTCCATTCACGCCTGTCGCGACACCACTGGAGGCGGGCTGCACGATGTTGGGGCGTGAGCGGAAGACGGCCTAACGGTGTGCGGGACCGTAGCCCAGCTTCATGGAGACGATTGCGTATGGTCCTCGCCGATACCCCAGGAGCAACAGTGTCCCTAATTTGCTGGGAAGTGGCGGTGCGGTCCCCTACGGCACTGCGTAGGATCCTACGGTCTTGGCGTGCATCCGTGCGTCGCTGCGGTCCGGTCCCAGGTCGACGGGCACGTGCACCTTCCGCCGACCACTGGCGACAACATCGATGTACTGTGGTGACCTCACGCCCCACGTGTTGAGCAATTCGGCGGTACGTCCACCCGGCCTCCCGCATGCCCACTATACGCCCTCGCTCAAAGTCCGTCAACTGCACATACGGTTCACGTCCACGCTGTCGCGGCATGCTACCAGTGTTAAAGACTGCGATGGAGCTCCGTATGCCACGGCAAACTGGCTGACACTGACGGCGGCGGTGCACAAATGCTGCGCAGCTAGCGCCATTCGACGGCCAACACCGCGGTTCCTGGTGTGTCCGCTGTGCCGTGCGTGTGATCATTGCTTGTACAGCCCTCTCGCAGTGTCCGGAGCAAGTATGGTGGGTCTGACACACCGGTGTCAATGTGTTCTTTTTTCCATTTCCAGGAGTGTATTTGCATAATTATAATTGTTTTGTATTGTAGTAATTAGCAGTGTAAGTGTTGTACGAGTCAAGAAGAACAGAAGTAAATGAAAATTGTTTTGTTTATTCACGAAGTACCAGTCAAACTACACAGGGGATTAACTATAATTAAATGTGCAGTCAGTTTATGGTACTAATAAATCGTGAGTAGAACACAAATTAATCGGTAATTTCAGAAGGAGTAATTTTATATTTGATACTTTTCTAAATTTATTTATTTAGCAATTGACATAGAAAGAAATGTTTTACTATGGTTGGTCATTGAAGTAAAGCGCGGGTTAGCGTGGGATAATACTGCAACCTGATTTCCTGTTTGTGATATCAGCCAATCAGAAAAAAGCAGGCTCGCGCCAATCTATGCTGGGAACAAAGCCTTTTGTGTGATCTAGGGGGGTCGGGGCTGAGGGTGCGAACTAGTAACATCTCATTGAAAGCAGCTCCGACGAAAGAACTGTAAAATCGCGGAAAATGCTAATTACAAGTTAGAGAAGTAGTACAAAGTGTATTTAAGTGAACGGTATAGTGGAAGTCGTGTGAAATTTCGGACGGAGTATCAGAATTATTGCTTTTGACTGTTAGTTTAAAACCGCGTGGCGTGTTGTGCGATCTAAGACTGGAACAGGTATTACGTGTAGAGCAGAGTGCACAACATTTGAGCGAGCATTTTCATAACTAAACGATCCGATGAACTCTATTAACTTCGGTAACGGATTTAAATACCATAAACTGGCTGCGTGTGTGATTGTGGTGTGCGTGTGAACTTTACATTGTGTTGCCACTTAGTACGGACTTGGCAGTAGTAACTGTGATCTTTATCGTAAAAATACACCTGAAAATTTACATTGCCAAGTTAAAACTTTTATTTCAGTAGCCAGCCACATCCCGTTTACCGGACAATTCTATGTATGTTGCGACCTGCAATAGACAGTAGTGGTCTAGTATTTTCTACTACAGCTTTTAGCTAGACAAATGAACATTGCTGGACACTGGCAGGGCCGTAAAAAGTAGCGTGCCGCGGCGCACTCGGCACGAATCCGCCCGGTGGATTAGTGTCGAGGTCCAGTGTGCCGGCCAGCCTGTGGATGGTTTTTACGGCGGTTTTCCATCTACTTCGGCGAACGTGGGCTGGTTCCCCTAATTCCGCCTCAGTTACACTATGTCGGCGATTGTTGTGCAAACACTGTCTCCACATGCGGGTGCACCATGATTACTCTACCACACAAAAATTTGGGGTAACACCCGTTTGGTATGAGACGTTCCTAGGGGTGGTGGGGGCCGGGGGGGGGGGGGGGGGAGGTGTCCACTGCGGGCCGAACCGTACAATAACCCTGGGTTATTGTGGGGCGGCGGTGGGGTGGTTGGACTCCTGTGGCCTGTTGTAAGCTTGTGAATCATCGAGGGCTACGGTGGGACGAAGCCTCTTCGTCGTTTCTAGGTCCCCAGTTTAATACACAATACATGCAGCCGACTGAGCACGCCGTTTCGACAGCTCCTACGCCCATGTCGGCTCGACATACCTTACTACTTCATGTTGCACAAAGTTAGTATCAATATGCCCACCCCTAATTTACGAGTACAGCTGTAACCCACTGCCGCAAACTCACACGAAAACTATCTTCTGCGGTGACGCCGCTACAAAGGATACATTCGCTGGGGAAACTATTAATCACCCCCTTGAAAGAGCAAGTCCGTAGCTCTGTAGCGCCGTAAACGTGGTAGAACTGGTAGCAGGTGGTCATGCAGTCCCCCATCGCAGACGCGACTAACAACAGTGAACTGGTGCGTGTATGTGCGAGGCAGTCGGTTGTATAACAGTTCAGTCACACCTGTTTTCTCTATTTCCCCCTAAAATATTACATCCGAATGTAAGGCTAAGATAATGAGTTTCGGTTGTTTTCTGGGTGAAGGGAGAAGGATGACAAATGGGAAGAAAAGCCTTTTATTAATCATTTTAGTGAAAATCTGTTTCATATCCTCGGCAAATATCGTCCGAGATGATGGACAGCTTTTTGCTCTGTGGAGAGAAGATACCTGGATGCCGGTTGCGAAAATTCGAACACAGGAAACCGCCTAAAATCCTCACTCATACTGGTTGATGTATCAGCCCACGATGGACCCGGGGCTAAGTTCACCTCCCACTGTCACAAGCTACTGCGCCACGGATACACCGTACGAGCTGATGCAGCCGTGTTATTCAAATAGTTACGTGTTTGAAGCATCCTTACTGCTAATGTGATCGAGTAGCAATAGAAGTTAAAAAATTACATTTTCTTCGCATGTATGGGCTAGAGCCCAACCAGCAAATGGACTTCTTACACCACTTTCGCCCCTACTGTTCAGTCTGTACATCGAAGAAGCAATGATGGAAATGAAAGCAAATTTCAGGAGTGGAATTAAAATTCAAGGTGAAAGTGAAGTGGACTGACAAGGCAGCCAGTCCACAGTGACGGGTAGCCGAAAGAAAGGCACGCGTACACACACGCCGACGGGCGAGAATTCTGGAACAGGATAACTATTGAATGGTAGCAAGAAAAGTACGTAGCTGCTTTATACTTAACTTTAATGATGCCTTGTGATACATCTCTCTTGACTATACAAATGCGACTCGTAAGATACATGCACTGTTACAATTGGCGCCTTGCTAGGTCGTAGTCATGGACTTAGCAGAAGGCTATTCTAACTGTCTCTCGGCAAATGAGAATAAGGCTTCGTCCGTATTGTCGCTAGCAATGTCGTCCGTACAACTGGGGTGAGTGCTCTATCGTATTTCGAGACCTGCCTTGTGGTGGCGCTCGGTCTGCGATCACACAGTGGCGACACGCGGGTCCGACATGTACTAAATGGACCGCGGCCGATTTAAGCTACCACCTAGCAAGTGTGGTGTCTGGCGGTGACACCACAGAAAGGATATCAGTGATATGATTCGCTGGTGACATTGCTATCCTGAGTGAAAGTGAAGAAGAATTACATGATATGCTGAATGGAATGAACAGTCTAATGAGTACAGAGTATGGTTTGAGAGTAAATCGAAGAAAGACGAAGGTAGTGAGAAGCAACAGAAATGAGAACAGCGAGAAAATTAACATCAGGATTGATGATTAAATGGTTCAAATGGCTCTGAGCACTATGGGACTTAACTTCTGAGGTCATCAGTCACCTAGAACTTAGAACTAGTTAAACCTATCTAACCTGAGGACATCACACACATCCATGCCCGAGGCAGAATTCGAACCTGCGACCGTAGCGGTTGCGCGGTTCCAGACTGTAGCGCCTAGAACCGATCGGCCACTCCGGCCGGCAATTGATGATCACGAAGTAGATGAAGTTAAGGAGTTCTACTACCTAGGCAGCAAAACACCAATGAGGGCCGAACAAGGATGACATCAAAAGGAGACTAGCACAGGCAAAAAGGGAATTCCTGGCCAAGAGAAGTCTGCTAGTATCAAACATAGGCCTTAATTTGAGAAAGAAATTTCCGAGAATGTACGTTTGGAGCAAAGCATTGTATTCTAGTGAAACATTGACTGTGGGAAAACCCGAAGAGAAGAGAATCGAAGCATTTCAGATGTGGTGCTACAGACGTATGTTGAAAATTAGGTGGAATGATAAGGTAAGCAATGAGGAGTTCCTCCGCAGAATTGGCGAGGAAAGGAATATATGAGAAATACTGACAAGGAGAAGGGACAAGATGATAGGACATCTATTGAGACATCAGGGAATAACTTCCATGGTACTAGAGGGAGCTGTAGAGGACAGAAACTGTAGAAGAAGACAGAGACTGGAATATATCCAGAAAATAACTGAGGTAGTAGGATGCAAATGCTACTCTGAGTTGAAGAGATTGGCACAAGAGAGGAATTCACGGCGCATCAAACCAGTCAGAAGACGGATGACCCAAAAAAAAAAAATTTACATCTGAATGTAAGGCTAGGATAATGACTTTGAGTTGTTTGCTGAGTGGCGGGAGAAGGATGACAAGTGGGAAGAAAATCTTTTTATTAATCATTTCGGTGAAAGTCTGTTTCATGTCCTCGTCAAAGAGCTTCCGAGATGATAGCTAGCTTAGAGCTCTGCGGAAAGAAGAAACCTGGATGACGGATGCGGAAAATCGAACATGGGAAACCACCTAAAATCTTTACTCGTGCTGGTCTATATATCAACACACAATCGTTAATCCATGGCTAGGCTCGCGTCCCATTCTCACAAGCTAGTGCGCTGCGCAAATGTCGTACTAGCTGATACAGCCATGTTAATCAAATAATTATGTTCTTGAAATATCCCTTGAGCTGCAGCTAAACCAGCAAATGCCCTTCTTAGGTCAGTTTTATCAACCATTCAGCACTAATATGGGACTTCTCCTTTATAAAAATAACTCCGCATGATATTAAAGTAAGAGCGGAGTAAGTGACGTCCAGTCGAATAAAATGCGTCTCCTAGATCGGTGTCATAGCTGTTGGTTAGGCCGGTATTACACTATCAAATTTCTTTGTCCAATATCTTTGTCAAATATTTTTATCAAAGAAATTTGTTGGTGTAATAGGGAACATTGTCAATTGTCGTCAAATATTTGATCAAATCTAGGGCATCGCTGTAGATTTGATCAAAGAAGTCGCTTGTCTTCTGTTCACTGCAATGTGACATGTTACCGCGTGGGGCGCTAGCATCGCTGCAGCGTTCTGTCATCTGTAGTGTTTCCATAAACATTGCCGGACCGCGAGGGCTTCGCGGTCTGCCTGACACAGAGCGGCGCGCATGCGCGAGACGTATAGAATCAAACTCTTATTACGCACGCGTCGGATAACATGTTTGCTATGAATTAATTTTATACTTTACTATTGTAAGTTAATTACAGTATCCAGCATGACTACGTTTTACATTCTACTACAGAGCCTCATAACGTAGTCATGCTTGATACTGTAATTAAAGTACAATAGTAAAGTACAAAATTAATTCATAGGAAAAATGTTATGTGACGCGTGCGTAATAAGAGTTTGATTGTATACGTCTCGCGCATGCGCGCCGCTCTCTGTGAGGCAGACCGCGAAGCTCTCGCGGTCCGCAGTCTCTAGTCACACGACGAGGCCCATACAACGGGCTTAAGGTGAATTTGCTAGAGTTTGTTTAATAGAAGTGACAATACCTTATGGTTATGCATCAAGTTTTATAAAGTTGACTTAGGACATGGCTTGTGTTAGGCAAACATTTAAATAATATTTTATGTAAGTACTACACGTTGCATCCTGTAGGATGACCATATCTAATATAATTTACTAGCACATTATAATATTAACTTTTTGCATGTTCTGAAGAAGGCGTTATTTCTAACGTTGAAACCTAGGTAAACGATAAAGTTAACCTGCAACTGTAGGCTGTATATTCTTATAGAAACAATATCAGTTGCTGTCGCTGCATAAAAATGTTAAAAAACAGGTACGTTTCCTTTTTTTTCCCCCGCTTCTCTTCCGCATGTGCACACAGTGCAATTGTGGTACATGCAACTGCTGTTGACAACAAGTTGCTGTTGTCAGCCATCTTTAACTTTGACGAAAAATATTATGTTACTTTAAATCCGTCTTGATTGCAAATTTTTTATTATTCATATGACCGGTTTCGGTTCATTCAGAACCATCTTCAGATCTGTAAAAACCGGTCATATGAATAATAAAAAATTTGCAATCAAGACGGATTTAAAGTAACATAAAATCACTGATTGCTGTTATCCCATAAGACATTATGTCTGTTTTTGAAAAATATTATGACAGTGTAATACTTCTTTTTAGCGCCACGTCAAAGATCTTTGTCAAATATGTTTGACGAATATTTGATCACATCTTTGACAAAGAAATTTGATAGTGAAATACCGGCATTAGTTAGTTACACGTCCCGTAGATCTGTGCCGTGACCTCCTGCGATGCTCTTGCTTTCACGGCGTTTTCACTGTCTAAACGATATGCTTTGCGGACCCTCGTTGGCGAGAGTGCTCCCCATATGCGGGGCCCGGCGCTCTCCTGAAGGAAGGAGCAGGCAGAGAGTCTGCACGGGCCTTCGCAGGGGGTTCAGTTCGCGCGCGACTTACTGCTGTGCCGTGCTGGCAATCAGTGGCTGTTGGCGAGCGGAACTGGGGTGTGGCTGCAGTGACCAGTAAACGTAGGCCCTGTTCAAGAGTCATTCCGCCTTTACGCTGTGACGAGACCCCCAGAGTTTGGCCTGGCTTGTACATCTACGCCCGCTACCTGGATTAATTTTCAAATAGTGAGCTATTTGTCTGGTGGATCGTTTTCAAACCGTGATTGCTCCGCATGGCCGCTCTGTTTGTTCGAGGGTAGTTTAAATCGTTTGAGTGTTGAGTTTGCATCACTGTTATTCGCGAGTGGAATTAACTGACTTGTGCACTGACCGATTTTGCTGTCAGTTCTTGATGCTGCCAGTTGCAGCCAATATTTGGCAAATTTGTAACTTAACTGAGTGAACTGCTACTTTCGCGATTTGTCAGTTAATTCCTCGACTGCGTGCTAAACGTTAACTTTCGACTGAATTTGAATTTTTCTGTGCCGCTTTCTGCCTATGGGCGGTTGTTCAAGGGTCTTTCCGAAAGTAATGCCTCCAGTTTTTATTCATGGAAACTGCAGGAGATAAATAAATCCCAACAGCACAGCTAAATAGAGCCATATTTCAGCTACAGACTGTCATTTTTGCACATAATCACCACCATACTTTATGCATTTGGCAACGATGAACCACAGCCAGGCTGGAACCGCGCGATCGCTACGGTCGCAGGTTCGAATCCTGCCTTGGGCATGGATGAGTGTGATGTCCTTAGGTTAGTTAGGTTTAAGTAGTTCTAAGTTCTAGGAGACGGATGACCTCAGAAGTTAAATCCCGTAGTGCTCAGAGCCATTTGAACCATTTGAACCAGAGCCTGCAGTCTGCGCTTGTAAAAATTGTAACCAGCTGAGGCTGATAACCTTCTTACAGCTTTGACAATAGCATCTAAGTCTTGACAGTGTTCGCCAATTAGTCCATCTTTAAGAGGACCAAAGAGATGGAAGTCGGAAGGCGCTAAATCGGGACTGTACGGTGGATGTTGTAAGACAGTCCAGCCGATTTTTGCAGTGGTCGCAAACCTAGTATGAGGCCTGACGTTATCATGTTTCATGTGAAAGTTGGTCTTCTTCTCTGGCCTTACCCTGGAAATTCGGGATTTTAGCTTAGTCAGTGTCGCCTTGTAGCGTGCTGAATTGACAGTTTCTCCAGGTCCAGGACATCCAAAAGAATCGCACCGTCACTATCGCAGAAGACTGTGCACATAACTTTGCCTGCAGACGACTGTGTCTTGATTTCCTTCTTTGACGGAGAATTCGCATGTCGCCATTCCATCGACTGTCTTTAGGATTCAGGCTCGTAGTGGTGACACCACATCCCATCTCCGGTGACGATGCTATTTAGAAAATTATCACCTTCGGCTTCATATTGGTCCAGCAGATCCCGACAAATTTCCATTCGAAGAATTTTTTGTTCTTCGGTAAGCATCTGCAGGACCCACCTCTCACAGACTGTGCGATAACCAAGATGTCCCAACATTGTTTCCAAGGCATTGCAGCCGACATTCAGCTTTCCACGCAATTCTCTATTCGTTATGCGCCGATCAGCATGAATGAGATGATCAAGGCGGTTGTAAGTAGGCTGTTTATGTTTTCTTATTGGCAACGTTACGTAGCGCTCTGTATGAAAATCACTGGCTGTGCTGTGTGCAATCTGTGGCTAGTTTGCATTGTTGTCTGCCATTGTAGTTTTGGGCAGCTGGATGTTAACAGCGCGTAGCGTTGCGCAGTTGGAGGTGAGCCGCCAGCAGTGGTGGATGTGGGGAGAGAGATGGCGGAGTTTGGACATTTGTAAGACTGGATGTCATGAACTTATATATATATTATGATTTTTCAACACTATTAAGGTAAATACATTGTTTGTTCTCTATTATAATCTTTCATTTGCTAACTATGCCTATCAGTAGTTAGTGCCTTCCGTAGTTTGAATCTTTCATTTAGCTGGCAGTAGTGGCGCTCGCTGTATTGCAGTAGTTCGAGTAACGAAGATTTTTGTGAGGTAAGTGATTTGTGAAAGGTATAGGTTAATGTTAGTCAGGGCCATTCTTTTGTAGGGATTATTGAAAGTCAGATTGCGTTGCGCTAAAAATATTTTGTGTCAGTTTAACCACAGTCATGTATAATTGTTCAAAGGGGACGTTTCACGGTCTTCACTGTGAGTGATGACTGCTGTGCAGGGTCGACGGAGCCGCGGCTTGTCGTGCACACCCTCTTCACCACCTTGAAAATGCTGTACCCATCGCCTCACATTGCTCACGTCTGTTGTACCGTCGATGGATTTCTATCGGCGCAATTTCTTTAGCAGATAGGAATTCAATCACACTTCGACGTTTATTACACGCGTCCACATCAGATTCCATTCTGGAACACTCTTCTGGTGGCATCAATTACCGCAGAACAACGGAACCACCTGCAAGGGGAAATAGGAAGGTTCAAGCAGTAGCATTACACCAACGACATCTGGCGCGTACATCCGAAGTCACTATAAAAAATAGGAGACACTACTTTCGGAATGACCCTCACAATTTGTTGAAAACATTGTGCCGTCAAAGCGTGGTATTCTTAGTACACACATCAAAAAAAGTTTTGCATCACCTCGGATCAGAGAGTTCCGGAACCCGTGCAGAAAGTTGCAATAGAGATCAACATAAACATCATTTCCGCCCTTTTTATTGTTCATGAAAACCACACATTGCATGTTGTACCACCATACAGTGAGACCTTCAGAGGCGGTGATCCAGATTGCTGTACACACCGGTACCCCTAATACCCAGTAGCACGTCCTCTTGCATTAATGCATGCCTGTATTCGTTGTGGCATACTATCCCCAAGTTCCTGAATTCACTGTTGGTCCAGATTGTCGCACTACTCAAAGGCGATTCGGCGTACATGCCTCAGAGTGGTTGGTGGTTCACTTATTCCATAAGCAGCCCTTCTCAATCTACCCCAGGCATGTTCGATAGGGTTCATGTCTGGAGAACATGCTGGCCACTCTAGTCGAGCGATGTCGTTATCATGAAAGAAGTCATTCTCAAGATATGCACGATGGTTGCGCGAATTGTCGTCCATGAAGACCAATGCCTCGCCAATATGCTGCCGATATGGTTGCTCTATCGGTCGGAGGATGTCATTCACTTATCGTACAGCCATTACGGCGCCTTCCGTGACCACCAGTGGCGTACGTAGACCCCACATAATGCCACCCCAAAACAGCAGGGAGACTCCACCTTGCTACACTCGCTGGACAGTGTGTTTAAGGCGTTCAGCCTGACCGAGTTGCCTCCAAATATGTCTCCGACGATTGTCTGGTTGAAGACATATGCGACACTCATCAGTGAAGAGAACGTGATGGCAATCCTGAGCGGTCCATACGGCATGTTGTTGGACCCATCTGTATCGCGCTGCATGGAGTTCAAATGGCTCTGAGCACTATGGGACTCAACATCTTAGGTCATAAGTCCCCTAGAACTTAGAACTACTTAAACCTAACTAACCTAAGGATTTCACACACATCCATGCCCGAGGCAGGATTCGAACCTGCGACCGTAGCAGTCCCGCGGTTCCGGACTGCAGTGCCAGAACCGCTAGACCACCGCGGCCGGCGCGCTGCATGGAGTCGTGGTGGCGAAGATGGACCTCGCCATGGAAGTCGGGAGTGAAGTTGCGCATCATGCACCTATTGCGCACAGTGTGAGCCGGTAACACGACGTCCTGTGACTGCACGAAAAGCATTATTCAACATGGTGGCGTTGCTGCCAGGGTTCCCCCGAGACATAATGCGTACGTAGTGGTGATCACTGAAGTAGTAGCCCTTGGGCGGCCTGAGCGAGGCATGTCATCGACAGTTCCTGTCTCTCTGTATCTCCTCCATGTCCGAACAACAACGGTTTGGTTCACTCCGAGACGCCTGGACACTACCGTTGTTGAGAGTCCTTCCTGGCACAAAGTAACAATACGGACTCGATCTAACCGCGGTATTGACCATCTATGCATGGTTGAACTACAGACAACACGAACCGTGTATCTCCTTCGTGGTGGAGTGACTGGAACTTATCGGCTCCAAAATGTTCAAATGCGTGTGAAATCTTATGGGACTTAACTGCTAAGGTCATCAGTTCAAAAAAAAAAAAATGGCTCTGAGCACTATGGGACTTAACATCTGTGGTCATCAGTCCCCTAGAACTTAGAACTACTTAAACCTAACTAACCTAAGGACATCACACACATCCATGCCCGAGGCAGGATTCGAACCTGCGACCGTAGCAGTCGCGCGGCTCCGGACTGAGCGCCTAGAACTGCTAGACCACCACGGCCGGCTAAGGTCATCAGTCCCTAAGCTTACACACTACTTAACCTAAACTATCCTAAGGTCAAACACACACACCCATGCCCGAGGGGGAACTCGAACCTCCACCGGGACCAGCCGCACAGTCCATGACTGCAGCGCCTCAGACCGCTCGGCTAATCCCGTGCGGCGAACTGATCGGCTATGGGGCCCCTCTGTCTAATAGGCGCTGCTCATGCATGGTTATTTACATCTTTTGGCGGATTTAATGACATCCGTGAACAGTCAAAGCGACTGTGTCTGTTATACAATATCCACAGTCAACGTCTATCTTCAGGAGTTCTGGGAACCGGGGTGATGCAAAACTTTTTTGATGTGTGTAGTTAACACTGTGTGCAGGTTTTAGTTCTTTACGAGGTCAAAGTCCTGAGTGGTTCTGCAGATTACCTTTTATGAATGTCAATTTGATTCAGGCTGTCGGAACGGCAGAATTTATGTCAACTGCGGCTGCAGTTTATTACGCAATACCGAATGTAAGAAACTTTGAGCCGAATCTTATCTCCATCTGGTTTGCTACCTTGATGGTCCTGTATTTTACCGTTTTGGTGATTTAAGTGAATCGTAAGTTAATGTTTATTTTGTGTGTGTTATAGAAACTGTTGTCAGTGTGCAGCCCGTGCTGGTTGTTGTTTCCGGTCGGGTCTTGCGCCTGAAATTCAGCCGTCAATAGCATGCTATTTTGTGTTTACTCTTTTCAGGCTGCTGCATTATGTTATAATCATCCTACATCCGATATTTGTGTTTATTCTTTTCTTTGTAAATTGCAGATTCTTTAGTGAGTAATCAATTTGCTGAGATGTGATAGAGACTTTTACTGTTAAGACGATTTACGTTTGAATAGTTTGAAACCTTGTTTACTATAAACTGTGTTGCCGATATTGGTTGTTATGCTTTTCTCTATAAGTTACAGATTCATTGTTGATTAATCAGGTTGCTCAGATGCGATAGACTTTTTCTGCTAAGCCAATTTGAATAGTTTGAAATCTTGCTTGGTAGAAATTATTACCGTATTGACATTCGTAAGGGATTATCACCTGGATCAAAATTCGTTCATTCAACTTACATCAGAATTTTTTTTTTAATTTTAATTTTGAAGTTAATTCTATATAATAGTAATACAGTTTTATTGATGTTTTGGGCCGTACCTTCCATCCCTTCAACAACTATTTGCTTCATGGAATATAAATTTTTAAAAATTTTATATTAATTAATCCTATAACCATGAGTATACCACCGGCTGCTTATAATAGTATTATTCTGTAACTGTGTGTGTGTTTTTTTTTTGTCAAATTGTGGTTCAGCATTCCACTCCAGCAACGTTGTGCCTTGCTCCCTATCTTATCAAGATCATTTGAACGATTCTTTTATCGAAATGATGTGTAACGAATCAGTTAACAGGATAATCATAGACCTCGCCCATCTCGGTGGGGTGGCTTGCATGCCTCGGCGATACAGATGGCCGTACCGTTGGTGCAACCACAACGGAGTGGTATCTGTTGAGAGGCCAAACAAACGTGTGGTACCTGAAGAGGGGCAGCAGCCTTTTCACTAGTTGCAGGGGCAACAATCTGGATGATTAACTGATCTGGCCTTGTAACATCAACTAAAACGGCCTTGCTGTGCTGGCACTACGAACGGCTGAAAGCAATGGCGAAACTACAGCTGTAATTTTTCCCGAAGTCCTACAGTGCTACTGGTTGCTTAAATGATGACGGCATCTTATTGGGTAAAATATTCCAGAGGAAAAATAGTTCTTCATTCGGATCTCCGGGCGGGGTCTACTCAGGAGGGTGTCATCAGGAGAAACAAAACTGGCGTTCTATGGATCGTAGCGTGGAATGTCAGAACCCTTAAACAGGCAGGTAGCTTGGAAAATTTAAAAATGGGAATAGTTAGGTTGAAGTTACATGTACTGGGAATTAGCGAAGGTCGGTGGCAGGTGAATACAAGGTTATAAATACAAAATCAAATAGGGATAATACAGGAGTAGATTTAATAATGAATAAGAAAATAGGAACGCTGGTAAGCTATTCCGAGCAGCATAGCGAACACAGTATTATAGCCAAGAGAAACGGAAAGCCAATGCCCACGACACTAATTCGAGTTTATATGCCAACTAGAACCGCACATGGTGAAGAGGCTGAAGAAATGAATGAAGAGATAAAAAAAAATTTCAGGTAGCCAAGGGAGGCGAAAATTTAGTTGTGATTGGAGACTGGAATTCGATAGTAGGGAAAGAAAGAGAAGGAAAAATAGTAGGTGAATGTGGACTGGGGGAAAGGAATGAAAGAGGAAGCTGCCTCATAGAATTTTGCACATACCATAATTTAATCATCGCTAACTCTTGGTTTAAGAATTGGAAGGTCGCATATGTGGAAGAGACCTGGAACTCTAGACGGTTTCTTGTAGATTATATAATGATAAGACAGAGATTTCGGAACCATGTTTTAAGTTGTAGGACTTTTTCAGGGGTATATGGTCACTCCGACCACAGTGTATCGTTTATGAACTGTAGATTAAAGCTGAAAAAACTGAAAAAAGTAGGAAATTACGGAGATGGGACTTGACTAATTTGAACGAAACAGAGGTTGTGGAAAACTTCAAATGGAGCAATAGGCAACGGATGACTAGAACAGGAAAATGAAACACAGTAAAAGGCGAATGGGTTGTTTCGAGAGATTAAATAGTATAGGCAGTAGAGGAGCAAACAGGTAAAAAGACCAGGCCTAGTAAAAATCCTTGGTTAACACAGGAGATATCGAATTTAATTGATGAACGGAGAAACTTTAAAAATGCAGTAAAAATGCAGCAAACGAAGCAGGAGAAAGGGAATACAAACTAAAAAATTAGGTTCACAGGAAGTGCAAAATGGCTAAGCGGGAATGGTTAGAGGACCCAAGTAAAGATTTAGAAGCAAATTTCACTAGACGAAAGATAGATGCCGCCTACAGAAGAATTAAAGAGGCCTTTGCAGGAAAACGAAGTTGTATGAATATGAAGAGCTCGGATGAAAAATCCGTCCTAAGCAAAGAAGCAAAGGACTGAAAGGTGGAAGGCGTATACAGAGCGTCTCTACAAGGGAGATGAACTTGAAAGCAATATTACAGAAAGGAAAAAGGATGTAGATGAGGATCAGATGGGTGATATTATACTGCGAGAAGAATTTGACAGACTAAAAGACATAGCTCTAAGCAAGGCCCAAGGAGTACACGACATTCCATCAGAACTACTGATAGCCTGATAAAACTATTCCACCTGGTGTACAAGATGTATGAGACAGGCGAAATACCCTTCAACTTCAGGAAGAATGTAGTAATTGCAGTTCGAAAGAAAGCAGTTGTTGACAGGCGTCAAAATTACCAAACTGACAGTTTAATAAGTCGTGGATCGAAGATAGTAACAGGAATTTTTTATGTAAGAATGGAAAAACTGGTAGAAACCTACCTCGGGTAAGATCGGTTTGGGTTTCGTAGAAATTTAGGAACACGCGAAACGATACTGACCCTAGGACTTACTTTACAGGACAGAATAAGTTTATAGCGTGGTCTACAAACGCTATAAACTTATGCTGTCCTGTAAAGTAAGAAAGGTTTTGACAGTGTTGACTGGTATACTCTCTTTCAAATTCTGAAGTTAGCAGGGATAAAATACAACGAGCGAAATATTATTTATTAAACCAGATGGCAGTTACAAGAGTCGAGGGGCATGAAAGGAAAGTAGTTGTTGAGAAGGGAGTGAAACGGGGTTGTAACCTACCCCGACACCATTCAATCTGTATATTGAACAAGGAGTAAAGGAAACAAAAGAAAAATTTGGAGTGGGAATTACACGCAGAAAAAATAAAACGTTTGGGGATTGCCGGCGACATTGTAATTCTGCCAGAGACGGCAAAGGACTTGGAAGAGCGTTTGAACGGAATGGACAGTGTCTTGAAAGGCAGACAAGTATGATGATATGTAGTCGACTTAAATCAGGTGAGGCTGAGAGAATTATATTGGGAAATGAGACAAGGTATAGATGAATTTTGCTATTCGGGCAGCAAAATAATTGATGATGGCCGAAGTAGAGAGTATATAAAATGTAGACTGACGATGGCAACAAAAACCTTTTTGAAGAAGACACATTTGTTAACACAGAATATACCGAGTGATCAAACAGTCAGTATAAATTTGAAAACTTAATGTAGATAGAGAGGTAAAAATTGACACACATGGTTGGAATGACATGGGGTATATTAGAACAAAAAAAAACAGAGTTCACAAAATATCCGACAGATGGCGCTGGACAGCAAAACGTCAGTGATTGCGCATGACAATCGTGTATAAAAGGAGCTGTAAAGAGAGAGAGAATCAGATGCGCCGGCAGTCGCAGCATGTTGACGTTACCTGAAAAGGCACTTTTAGTGAAGCTGTATTATCATAATGGGGAATGTGCTCGTTCAGTGTTACGATCCTATCGCCACAGGAAGGGGATTCGAACGGGTAAAGGTCCGTTGACAAATGCAGTTGTGGCGAGAATGATTTCGAAGTTCGAAGCCACGGGTTGTTTAGACGATAGATTAGGCGTACCGTCCGATGCTATCCGTACAAAATCCATCAGCATCATGAACGGTTACCTGGCGATTTAGTGAAGCGGAGGGCATTTGCAGTGCGGGCGTTTCAAAAGATGGCGGAAGATGAAGATTGGTTGAGTAACGTGTTGTGGACCGACGAAGCTCATTTCACGCTCCGAGGGTCTGTCAACGCCCACTACTGCAGAATTTGGGCTACCGAAAATCCTATAACTGTCATGGAAGCTCCATTGCACGACGAGAAAGTCACGGTACGGGTTGTATTTACCACATCTACCGTTATCGAACCTTTTTTCTTCGAGGAAATGCTTGATTCTGGTTTTGTAACTGCTACCGTGACGGCTGAGAGGTACGCCGATATGTTACACAATCGCATCATCCCCAGCCTGGCTGATAAACACGTGGTGGAACGTACGATGTTTATGCAGGATGGCGCTCCACCCCATATTGCTAGACGCGTGAAAGATCTCTTGCGCGCGTCGTTTGGTGATGATCGTGTGCTCAGCCGCTACTTTCGTCATGCTTGGCCTCCCAGGTCCCCAGACCTCAGTCAGTGTGATTATTGGCTTTGGGGTTACCAGAATTCGAAAGTGTATCGTGCTCGACCGACATCTCTAGGGATGCTGAAAGACAACATCCGACGCCAATGCCTCATCATAACTGCGGACATGCTTTACAGTGTTGTGAACAACATTATTCTTCGACTACAGCTATTGTTGAGGAATGATGGTGGACATATTGAGCATTTCCTGTAAAGAACATCATCTTTCCTTTGTCTTACTTTGTTATGCTAATTATTGCTATTCTGATCAGATGAAGCGCCATCTTTCGGAATTTTTTTGAACTTTTGTATTTGTTTTGGTTCTAATAAAACCCCATGTCATTCCAAGCATGTGTGTCAATTTGTACCTCTCTATCTACATTATTCTGTGATTTATTCAGTTTTCAAATTTATACTGACTTTTTTGATCACCCTGTAGATTTCAGTGTTAGGAAGTCTTTTCTGAAGGTATTTGTCTGCAGCGTAGCCTTGCACGGAAGTGAACGATAAACAGTTTAGACAAAAAGAGAATAGAAGGTACTGAATGGAATTGGGGAGAAAAGAAATTTGTGGCACAAACTGACTAGAAGATAGGATCGGTTGATAGGACATGTTCTGAGACATTAATTGGTCACTATTTTAGTTTTGGAGGGAAGTGAGGGGGCTAAAAATCGTAGAGGAAGACTAAGAGATAAAAACAGTAAGCACATTCAGAAGGATGTACAATTAGATTGCAATAGTTATTTGGAGATGAAGAGGCTTATAGGGGAACGAGCAGCATGGAAAGCTGCAACAAACCAGTCTTCGGGGTGAAGATCGCAACAACGTACACCATTACCGTTAACATTAATGAAGACATTATCATTTTATTCCTACTCAAGCAACTACTCCGTCTTCAGGCCACGAGTGGACTACCGGGACCATCCGACCGCCGTGTCATCCTCAGTGGAGGATGCGGATAGGAGGGACGTGGGGTCAGCACACCGCTCTCCCGGTCGTTATGATTGTATTATTCACCGAAGCCGCTACTATTCGGTCGAGTAGCTCCTCAATTGGCATCACGAGGCTGGGTGCACCCCGAAAAATGACAACAGCGCATGGCGGCGTGGATGGTCACCCATCCAAGTGCCGACCACGCCCGACAGCGCTTAACTTCGGTGATCTGATTGGAAGCGGTGTATCCACTGCGGCAAGGCCGTTGCCCATGCAACTACACTTAATTTTTTTATTTTCTTACTGGCAACTAGTTTTTAAGTAAAATTCATTAATGGAATTCAAGGAGTTGTACAGGAGAAATAATTTTAAATTATATTTAAAACCCGCTTCGCTAACTGTCAGATATTTTATGTTGTTGGACAAACGATCAAATATTTTTATTGCTGCATATTGAACTCCTCTCTGGGCCAGTGACAGCTTCAATAATGGATTATAATTATTCGTGTTGAGATCCGTCACTGCGGGTTTTAACACCGTTGTCGTGTCGCTGTCTAGTTCAGGGTGGGAGGCAAGGAAGGCGTCATTGGGTCAGACTTTTATTCATGAACACATTCAAGAATTCATGGGCGCCGAGTCTGTCCGCGAGACGTCCTCCAAGAAAGAGAGTGTGTTCCAAGGCAGAGTAGGGTGAAATGGGGTGGGAGGGAGTGCAGGGGGTGGTAGTGGAACAAGGAAAGAGGAACGTGGAGGGGGCACGTGGGCCCGGGACAGGGAAGCTCCGAGCCTCGGCGAGTTATTAAACCGACGCGACGACCGGCGTACACAGCGATGCGTGGGTGGTAGGGGTGGAGATAGGGAGGGGGGTAGGGGGCTGCCAGATGATCGCGGGGGTGGGGAGTGACAACGAGGCAGCGACGGCGGCGCCGCGGTGGCGGCAATAATAATTATAAATTCCAGCGGGCGCTGCCGCGCGCATCTGGAAACTCCTAAAATTGTATTCTAGATGATCGCGCGAGGGCATTTCGCGAGGGTCGCACTGTCGCGTAATACGCGTGCACTAAATTCTCATTTCTACTGGAGACTGTGTATAGGTACAGCGCTGCGTACACGCGGGTGGGTACACACTCGCACAAACGAGCACGCGCAAGCGCGCGACTGCTGTCTGTACCCTCGCACGGCGTTTGTTTATGAGGACCGAAAGGGGCCGCTACACTGCGTTAAGGGAGGGTGGCCGCCCGCTGCTGGCTGCGAGAGAACAGAAGAGAACAGCGCCGGTTTTTTCGGCAAGTCCGGGTTTTTTTTCTCTGTTGGGTGGAGGAGAGGGGGGGGGGGGGGCGGAGTGGCGGAGAGCGTTCGATAAAGCGCCCAGGGAAGGTGATACGGGCAATTCTGTGGTCGGGCCGTAACCTCGCCGGCTACGCAAGTGAACCTCCACCCCCTCCCTACAGTCCTTCCACTTCCGCCCTCGTTAATGTGTGGCCGTCGAGCTGCCACCCGTACGAGAACGAAATTCAGATTTGAATGTTTTAAACAGGTAAATTGAGCGACGCCCTCGCGGCGGGGGCGGGCCGAAGCCCGCGGTCAGCGGAGGAGACGGGGTGTGCAAGGAAAGGTCGTGTGCGGCCGGGAGAGTGAGCGCGCGGGAGACGGACGGCCGCCGACCGCATCGGGGATTATGGTTAGTTAAGTTTATGGATATCGCATTTCCATACGTTGCACGCGTCGTCCGGCCCGACCGCTATTTTCTTTCCGCGGCCAGTGCAAACACGTAGCCGCGTGTGCCGGCCGGACGAAAGATTGCTCCACCAGGGCCCCGTTTCAAAAAAAAAAAATTATGTATCTCGGCCGCGGTTTATTAAGTCCGTCTGAGTTACTGCGCTACGTCTCACTGTTCCATTATAAAAATCTGTGCGGAAACAATGTGAGAATTACGACTTTGGTTCGTGGCAGTAACGGTGGAGAGGAACGGAAAAGGTGGATGAGGCTTTTTGAAAAAAAAAAAAAAAAAAAAGTAGAAAAAAAGCACCACCGTGCATGGTGCTTGTGCCTGAATAGCTGGGTTGCTTTTCGAGGCGGAAATGTAGCGTGTGCACTGGTGTGGATTTCGGAAATGACGGCACCGACTTTTCTGCTTTACGACGTCTGCAAGAGACTTCTGAGCCTCACTTGCTGTTTAACGTCATGATGTCGTCTTCCACAAACGCAGTTGCAGAGAGTCCTCAGTTTTAAACTAAACGTGTAAGGTGAACTTATTCTTACAGATATTTTGTGTAGGCGGTGGTGAACAGCTTTAATAAAGGATGAGAACTGCATCACGCAATACACAGTTCTTTTTATTCTGCTAATCGATTTAGTTGGTAATCGGAGCACCCTCGGGTCCTACAGGACGTATTTAAGTGTCCATTTCACGATTACAATAATTAATAAAATTTTGAAACACATAATTTTGATGTAACGTACATTAACTGATCAAAAGTATACGGAAACATATTAGGGGCCATTAATACGGGTCGCGTGCATCGTTCGCCTTTATAGCTTGCTGAACTCTGCTGAGGAACTTTCATTGAGGTATCTGAATGTTTGAGGAGAAATGACAGCCCATTCTTTGTCAAGAGCCGGATCTAGAAAAGGTAGCGATGGCCGCTGGTGTCTCGAACGACCTCAAAGGTGATCCATTGGGTTTAGGTCGGGACTCTGGGTAGGCCAGTTCGTTTCAGGAAACATCTGTGGTGCCAGCCTTTTGAGTGTCTCTGGATGGATCCCGTCGGACATGGTGTGTTTTTTGGTCTTTAGTTCTGTTATTGCTACAGCAGCTCCTTCGTGTTTAACCAGGCAGATGACTGTAGCTGTGTTGTACGGAGTGTGTAGGTGTCCTCTGAGTGTGGTTTGTTGTCTGTGTGAATGACATCGTCGGGGAAGAGTTTACTGAGGAGAAACTGTGCAGTGTTTCTCCATCCTCCAGCCACTGTAGTGTCATCCTGCTGTAGCGTATCCAGAACTAACGGAGTTTTATAAAGTTTCATGTTAGTATTTTATATGCTTCTCCTCAAACGTTCAGTTATGTATGTCTTGCCACGAACTGGTTGCAGTGACATTTCCTTGTGGCAAAAGTCGTATTTTAGAAGGTTTCCTTGACCGACCGATATGTAGCATGTCTCAGTTGTCTGTCTCTACCAAGCTACCTGGTATAATTTTCGTTTTCTTACATCCCTTTGTAGTCTTGTCATCTCAGTGTTGTCTTGGTATGGAGTGTTCTTTTACATGTTCTGTAGTGTTGTCGTGTCCTGACATAGGTGGGAGAGGGAAAAAAAGGGCTGCTGGTCAGTCTGCGCTCCCGAGCGGTACAGAGCAGAAGGCAGAAGGACAATTCACAGTGAAGACATTTGATTCTTTTCGTCTATCTGAGCCAACACTGGTATAGGCATTTACTATAAATGCAGGTGGTGAGACTCGGCAGGGAACTCGTTGTGGATACTCTTGGACAAACAGGGTTTTGAAATAGTTGTTTATTCCAGACAGGGCTAACTAATACACTGGAGGCTAGTTCTAGGATTAGAAAAAGCATGAATAACACTGTTATAACAGAAGCCAGTGCAGAAGACCCAGAAGTGGATGCTAACCACAGTAGCAAACACTAGCAGCACCTTAAGGCAACAACTTAGTTGCAAAACAAAACATACTGAATGTGACACTGTTCAATGAGGCACTCCAAGTGAGAGAGCAGACTTACGCGGAGCTGGACCGAGGCTGGAGTCGACGGACGCGGATTCGGCGCCCAGATCGTCTGACTGAGAACTCTGCCAAAATGCGGATCTAGGGGGTTTAAAGAGTCGCGTGGGGGCACTGTTTTTCCCACTTAAAGCCACCCAGCCCATCCCGTAGGTCTCTTGCAGGTGCCTGCCAATCACGGTTTTGTTAGGTCCCCTCTACTGCTCCTAAGGCGGGGATGTTAATGCAGTTGCATTAACTAAGTCCGTATTTGGTATCAATATTGTTCAGCTGAAAGCTAAACGTAACTGCTCTGCCAAATAAGGCTTGCAACATTATTGTTATACGTCATTTAGCCCCGCCCCTCGGGCTCCCCGGAGTAGGGACTGGTAGGTCAACAGTTTTTGGCGTTTTCGTTCTCTTTCTAACCCTTGTGAGTGTACTGACGTTGCTGTTCTCAGGGCTGGTATCAAGCTGGCTTTATACGCTAGTACGTGCCTGTTGGTTACATAGATCTACGTTGGAAACCTACCACAGCGTCTAGACGACATATGGAGTTACATGTTAATTCCTTGAAGAGTAACTAACGCCCTGGCATCGCGTCTGGGGGCGTCTGCATTTTCGCAAGGCTCTCCCCTTACGGTTTACTTCATGTAACAATAGCTCTCCTAGTTTCCACTTCCACTAATATTGCTAAGGTTGAGGTACTGCAAGAAGACATGCTTTCAGGGGCGGATCCAAGGGGGGGGGGGGGGCAATGGGGGCAATTTCCCCCCCCCTGGTGCGTGACCGATCTTTTTTTCCGACTGCTTTAGGAGCCTCTCTAGTATGTTTTACTTGAAGTCGAAGATGTAAACAATGCCATACAGTTTGAAGTAACAATTCAAAAAGAGACCTCGAAACCTCTTCCATTTAGTGAATAAACTACAGAAGAAACAACTGTACTTACGAATAAAATGATAATATTCGCTAAGGCGTGAGCGATCTCTGTCCCTTTTTTAGCACTTTCCCCGTAGCGCGTATGTAAGATTTTGTTTCTAGTGGCAATTTGCAAAGAGATGGTGTTAATAATTAAGCGATGAACACCGAAGGAATACATGAAAATATTCTCATTTGTTGCAAATAGTGAGAACCTTACGATAGTCCCTTTTATTCTGCAATTGCACATTTTCGATTTGGATGAACGCTTCTCCCCCATTTTCGCTTTCTTCTCACTTTTGATGCGGAATGTGATCAAAGAATAATTAGCCAAATGTAATAATGTACAAGAAAATAACGTCTGTGGATTCATTCACAATCCATTCTCTCATACGGTAAGAATATAGATGTTACGGTCAGCAGATTCAAACAGATACTGAAATCTAGAAAACTCAGATTCATTTCTCTTTCTCCAAAGTGCAGAGGGCAACTCTGCCAAAGACTGAGGAAGATGCGTTTTCCTCATCAATATAATTCATTCTGAGGTACTAAGCGTATTCTTCTATCGCAATCTGAAAAAAAGCATGAATTTCATAACAGTGTTAGAACTTAGAGTTGTGGCTTTGCTCTAAACTGTTTGCTTATTTCGGAAGTCAAATCTTGAAGAAACAAACTGGTGTTTGCAAATAGACAAGGAAACTGCCGGAGTAGAAGGAAGAATCTGTTTATTTAAGAACATCGATGAATGAAAACCGCCTCCTTGGTCTTGCACTTATGCATATTCATTACCAGATTCCTGTAGACGTAGAAAAAGTAATTACAAGATTTTCAAAAAGTGGGCGTAAAAGGAGATTAGAATTTAATATTTAAGAGCAGTATTGTGAATATACATATTTAATATTAAATTTCATTTTATTTATACTTTTGAATTTTTATTTTATTTCTTTTTTTTCACACGAAGAAAGAAAGAAATTTCTTATTGTTAGTATTTACATTCATGAGAAAAAGCACCTAATTATGAGCATAAAATGACGTAATTAACAATATAAGATGGTTTCCTGAACACAGTCAAATACTCGATTATAACTTTTCGCAGTCGTATCGTCATTGCTACGTATAAACACATGCGCGAATTCGATGGCAACATTCTGTCAAATGAAAGCAATTGGTGAAGTAATTTCGGAAATTTAAGAATGGAAACAAATGAACATTAGCATTTCTATAGATTATTTTACATTAGCAGACAAACACAGAGTTTTTCAAGTGCACGAGTCGTCTTTGAAGAATATGTTTTAGGTACGTCAGTAATTTATTCCACTAAACACTCTTAACACATATCGATACACAATTAAACTAAAAACGGAAGTTAACAATATTGGATTTCCGTTGTTTACCCTGGAGTGCACGTTCCCTGCCGATGTGTGTTTGTGTGTGTGTGTGCGCGCGCGCGTATAGAGTATTAATGATTTTATTTGGAATTAATTTTTTGGAAGGCAGGTACCAAAAAATTTGCCTCCCCCCCCCCCCCCTGACCGAGATCCTGGATCCGCACCTGCATGCTTCTGTCTACCGAACGAAAGATAAGACCTCTCGGGCAGACGAAAAGTAATTCGCAACTCGCGCGTCGATACCTAACACTTAAGGCGTTTGTAGCTGACGGATTTCATCATTTTCCAAGGAAGTGTCCTTTCTTTCCTGTTGCGCAGAGTAAGGTTCCAGCTGCAAGTAGACTTCCGCCCCCCCGGGTGACTTCCAAGACTCGGCCTTTCCCCCGCCGGGAGCGCTGCGCCCGCCGACGTCGACGTACGAGGAGTGGCGCCGGCCGATCAGTCACTGCTCGGCGCAGATGGTATCGGGCGCTCGCCGGCCCGCCCACAATCGCGCCGACGGGAGACACGCGAGGCGTGGGCGCGTCACGCACTGCGTGTCACCGGGACGGGCCGCAGTTCCGCGAGCGGCCGCTTCAATTACCGCCGCGCTGCGGGCAGAGCCGGCCCCGCCCTGGCCACGCACTGATTACTGGCGACGGCGCCGGAAGTCGCGACACGGGACTGCTGAGCGCTGGCGGCGCGCGACAAACGCACGAGCGCCGCTCTGCAATCGGCGGGGAATATGCACTCAAGGGTAAAAAACGGAAATCCAATATTGTTAACTTCTATTTGCTGCAGAATTCTTGAACGTATTCTCAGTTCGAATATAATACATTTTATTGACTGAGAAGCTCTACCAATCAGCATGGTTTTAGAAAGCATCGCTCCAGCGAAACTCAACTTGCCCCATTCTCACATGATATACTGCGAACTATGGATGAAGATGTATGAGAAAATTAAAGAGACCTTTGCAGAAAGGAGAACCACTTGTATGAACATCAAGAGCTCAGATGGAAACCCAGTTCTAAGCAAAGAAGGGAAAGCAGAAAGGTGGAAGGAGTATATAGAGGGTCTATACAAGGGCGGTGTACTTGAGGACAATATTATGGAAATGGAAGAGGATGTAGATGAAGATGAAATAGGAGATACGATACTGCGTGAAGAGTTTCACAGAGCACTGAAAGACGTGAGTCGAAGCAAGGCCGCGGAAATAGACAACATTCCATTTGAACTACTGATAGCCTTTGGAGAGCCGGTCCTCACAAAACTCTACCATCTGGTGAGCAAGATCTATGAGACAGGCGAAATAACCTCAGACTTCAAGAAGAATATGATAATTCCAATCCCAAAGAAAGCAGGTGTTGACAGATGTGAAAATTCCCGAACTATCAATTTAATAAGTCACAGCTGCAAAATACAAACGCGAATTCCTTACAGACGAATGGAAAAACTGGTAGAAGCCGACCTCGGGGAAGATCAGTTTGGATTCCGTAGAAATGTTGGAACACGTGAGGCAGTACTGACCTTACGCCTTATCTTAGCAGAAAGATTTTTTTCTTTTTTTTTTTTCCCATCAGTCTACTTACTGGTTTGATGCGGCCCGCCACGAATTCCTTTCCTGTGCTAACCTCTTCATCTCAGAGCAGTACTTGCAACATACGTCCTCAATTATTTGCTTGACGTATTCCAATCTCTGTCTTCGTCTACAGTTTTTGCCCTCTACAGCTCTCTCTAGTACCATGGATGTCATTCCCTCATGTCTTAGCAGATGTCCTATCCTCCTGTCCCTTCTCCTTATCAGTGTTTTCCACATATTCCTTTCCTCTCCGATTCTGCGTAGAACCTCCTCATTCCTTACTGTATCAGTCCACCTAGTTTTCAACATTCGTCTATAGCACCACATCTCAATTGCTTCTATTCTCTTCTGTTCCGGTTTTCCCATACTCCATATTTCACTACCATACAATTCTGTACTCCAGACGTACGTCCTCAGAAATTTCTTCCTCAAATTAAGGCCGGTATTTGATATTAGTAGACTTATCTTGGCCAGAAATGCCTTTTTTGCCATAGCGAGTCTGCTTTTGATGTCCTCCTTGCTCCGTTCGTCATTGGTTATTTTACTGCCTAGGTAGCAGAATTCCTTAACTTTATTGACTTCGTGACCATCAATCCTGATGTTAAGTTTCTCGCTGTTCTCATTTCTACTTCTCATTATCTTCGTCTTTCTCCGATTTACTCTCAAACCATACTGTGTACTCATTAGACTGTTCATTCCGTTCAGCAGATCATTTAATTCTTCTTCACTTTCACTCAGGATAGCAATGTCATCAGCGAATCGTATCATTGATATCCTTTCACCTTGTATTTTAATTCCACTCCTGAACCTTTCTCTTATTCCCATCATTGCTTCCTCGATGTACAGATTGAAGAGTAGGGGCGAAAGGCTACAGACTTGTCTTACACCCTTCTTAATACGAGCACTTCGTTCTTGATCGTCCACTCTTATTATTCCCTCTTGGTTGTTGTACATATTGTATATGACCCGTCTCTCCCTATAGCTTACCCCTACTTTTTTCAGAATCTCGAACAGCTTGCACCATATTATATTGTCGAACGCTTTTTCCAAGTCGACAAATCCTATGATAGTGTCTTGATTTTTCTTTAGCCTTGCTTCCATTATTAGCCGTAACATCAGAATTGCCTCTCTCGTCCCTTTACTTTTCCTAAAGCCAAACTGATCGTCACCTAGCGCATTCTCAATTTTCTTTTCCATTCTTCTGTGTATTATTCTTGTAAACAGCTTCGATGCATGAGCTGTTAAGCTGATTGTGCGATAATTCTCGCACTTGTCAGCTCTTGCTGTCTTCGGAATTGTGTGGATGATGCTTTTCCGAAAGTCAGATGGTATGTCTCAAGACTCACATATTCTACACATCAACGTGAATAGTCGTTTTGTTGCCACTTCCCCCAATGATTTTAGAAATTCTGATGGAATGTTATCTATCCCTTCTGCCTTATTTGACCGTAAGTCCTCCAAAGCTCTTTTAAATTCCGATTCTAATACTGGATCCCCTATCTCTTCTAAATCGACTCCTGTTTCTTCTTCTATCACATCAGACAAATCTTCACCCTCATAGAGGCTTTCAATGTATTCTTTCCACCTATCTGCTCTCTCCTCTGCATTTAACAGTGGAATTCCCGTTGCACTCTTAATGTTACCACCGTTGCTTTTAATGTCACCAAAGGTTGTTTCGACTTTCCTGTATGCTGAGTCTGTTCTTCCGACAATCATATCTTTTTCGATGTCTTCACATTTTTCCTGCAGCCATTTCGTCTTAGCTTCCCTGCACTTCCTATTTACTTCATTCCTCAGCGACTTGTATTTCTGTATTCCTGATTTTCCCGAAACATGTTTGTACTTCCTCCTTTCATCAATCAACTGAAGTATTTCTTCTGTTGGCCGAAGTGGCCGTGCGGTTAAAGGCGCTGCAGTCTGGAACCGCAAGACCGCTACGGTCGCAGGTTCGAATCCTGCCTCGGGCATGGATGTTTGTGATGTCCTTAGGTTAGTTAGGTTTAACTAGTTCTAAGTTCTAGGGGACTAATGACCTCAGCAGTTGAGTCCCATAGTGCTCAGAGCCATTTGAACCATTTCTTCTGTTACCCATGGTTTCTTCGCAGTTACCTTCTTTGTACCTACGTTTTCCTTCCCAACTTCTGTGATGGCCCTTTTTAGAGATGTGCATTCCTCTTCAACTGTACTGCCTACTGCGCTATTCCTTATTGCTGTATCTATAGCGTTAGAGAACGTCAAACGTATTTCGTCATTCCTTAGTACTTCCGTATCCCACTTCTTTGCGTATTGATTCTTCCTGACTAATGTCTTGAACTTCAGCCTACTCTTCATCACTACTATATTGTGATCTGAGTCTATATCTGCTCCTGGGTACGCCTTACAATCCAGTATCTGATTTCGGAATCTCTGTCTGACCATGATGTAATCTAATTGAAATCTTCCCGTATCTCCCGGCCTTTTCCATGTATACCTCCCCCTCTTGTGATTCTTGAACAGGGTATTCGCTATTACTAGCTGAAACTTGTTACAGAACTCAATTAGTCTTTCTCCTCTTTCATTCCTTGTCCCAAGCCCATATTCTCCTGTAACCTTTTCTTCTACTCCTTCCCCTACAACTGCATTCCAGTCGCCCTTGACTATTAGATTTTCGTCCCCCTTTACATACTGCATTACCCTTTCAATATCCTCATACACTTTCTCTATCTGTTCATCTTCAGCTTGCGACGTCGGCATGTATACCTGAACTATCGTTGTCGGTGTTGGTCTGCTGTCGATTCTGATTAGAACAACCTGGTCACTGAACTGTTCGCAGTAACACACCCTCTGCCCTACTTTCCTATTTATAACGAATCGTACACCCGTTATACAATTTTCTGCTGCTGTTGATATTACCCGATACTCATCTGACCAGAAATCCTTGTCTTCCTTCCACTTCATTTCACTGACCCCTACTATATCTAGATTGAGCCTTTGCATTTCCCTTTTCAGATTTTCTAGTTTCCTTACCACGTTCAAGCTTCTGACATTCCACGCCCCGACTCGTAGAACGTTATCCTTTCGTTGATTATTCAATCTTTTTCTCATGGTAACCTCCCGCTTGGCAGTCCCCTCCCGGAGATCCGAATGGGGAACTATTCCGGAATCTTTTGCCAATGGAGAAATCATCATGACACTTCTTCAATTACAGGCCACATGTCTTTAATGCAGTGGTTTCCATTGCCTTCTGCATCCTCATGTCGTTGATCATTGCTGATTCTTCCGCCTTGAGGGGCAATTTCACACCCCTAGGACAAGAGAGTGCCCTGAACCTCTATCCGTTCCTCCGCCCTCTTTGACAAGGCCGTTGGCAGAATGAGGCTGACTCCTTATGCCGGAAGTCTTCGGCCGCCAATGCTGATTATTTATCAAAATTTGGTCAGTGGCGGGGATCGAACCCGGGAACGAAGACGTTTTTGATTATGAATCAAGACGCTACCTCTAGACCACGGTAACCCCCTCTTAACATTAAGGAAACCTACGTTTCTAGCATTTGTAGACTTAAATAAAGCTTTTGACAATGTTGACTGGAATACTCTCTTTCAAATTCTGAAGGTGGCAGGGTAAAATACAGGGAGCCAAAGGCTATTTACAGTTTGTATAGAAACCAGATGGCAGTTGTAAGAGTCGAGTGGCATGAAAGGGAAGCAGTGGTTGGGAAGGGTGTGAGACAGGGTTGTAGCTTCTCCCCGATGTTATGCAATCTGTATATAGAGCAAGCAGTAAAGGAAATTTGAAAGAGAGTATTCCAGTTAACATTGTCAAAAGCTTTCTCTAAGTCTACAAATGCTAGAAACGTAGGTTTGCCTTTTCTTAATCTTTCTTCTAAGATAAGACGTAAGGTTAGTATTGCCTCACGTGTTCCAACATTTCTACTGAATCCAAACTGATCTTCCCCGAGGTCCGCTTCTACCAGTTTTTCCATTCGTCTGTAAAGAATTCGCGTTAGTATTTTGCAGCCATGACTTATTAAACTGATAGTTCGGTAGTTTTGACATCTGTCAACACCTGCTTTCTTTGGGATTGGAATTATTATATTCTTCTTGAAGTCTGAGGGTATTTCGCCTGTCTCATACATCTTGCTCACCAGATGGTAGAGTTTTGTCATGACTAGCTCTCCCAAGGCCATCAGTAGTTCTAATGGAATGTTGTCTACTCCCGGGGCCATGTTTCGACTCAGGTCTTTCAGTGCTCTGTCAAACTCTTCACGCAGTATCTTATCTCCCATTTCCTCTTCATCTACATCCTCTTCCATTTCCATAATATTGTCCTCAAGTACATCGCCCTTGTATAAACCCTCTATATACTCCTTCCACCTTTCTGCCTTCCCTTCTTTGCTTAGAACTGGGTTGCCATCTGAGCTCTTGATATTCATACAAGTGGTTCTCTTCTCTCCAAAGGTCTCTTTAATTTTCCTGTAGGCAGTATCTATCTTACCCCTAGTGAGACAAGCCTCTACATCCTTACATTTGTCCTCTAGCCATCCCTGCTTAGCCATTTTGCACTTCCTGTCAATCTCATTTTTCAGACGTTTGTATTCCTTTTTGCCTGCTTCATTTACTGCATTTTCATATTTTCTCCTTTCATTAATTCAATTCAATATTTCTTCTGTTACCCAAGGATTTCTATTAGCCCTCGTCTTTTTACCTGCTTGATCGTCTGCTGCCTTCACTACTTCATCCCTTAGAGCTACCCATTCTTCTTCTACTGTTTTTCTTTCCCCCATTCCTGTCAATTCTTCCCTTATGCTCTCCCTCAAACTCTCTACAACCTCTGGTTCTTTCAGTTTATCCAGGTCGCATCTCCTTAAATTCCCACCTTTTTGCAGTTTCTTCAGTTTCAATCTGCAGTTCATAAGATTGTAGTCAGAGTCCACATCTGCCCCTGGAAATGTCTTACAATTTAAAACCTGGTTCCTAAATCTCTGTCTTACCATTATATAATCTATCTGATACCTTTTAGTATCTCCAGGATTCTGCCAGGTATACAACCTTCTTTTATGATTCTTGAACCATTCTACAATGCGGCTTCCTCTTTCATTTCTTCCCCCCAATCCATATTCACCTACTATGTTTCCTTCTCTCCCTTTTCCTACTTACTAATTCCAGTCACCCATGACTATTAAATTTTCGTCTCCCTTCACTACCTGAATAATTTCTTTTATCTCGTCATACATTTCATCTATTTCTTCATCATCTGCAGAGCTAGTTGGCATATAACCTTGGCCGGCCGAAGTGGCCGTGCGGTTAAAGGCGCTGCAGTTTGGAACCGCAAGACCGCTACGGTCGCAGGTTCGAATCCTGCCTCGGGCATGGATGTTTGTGATGTCCTTAGGTTAGTTAGGTTTAACTAGTTCTAAGTTCTAGGGGACTAATGACCTCAGCAGTTGAGTCCCATAGTGCTCAGAGCCATTTGAACCATTTGAACCATATAAACTTGTACTACTGTAGTAGGCATGGGCTTTGTGTCTATCTTGGCCACAATAATGCGTTCACTATGCTGTTTGTAGTAGCTAACCCGCACTCCTATTTTTTTTATTCATTATTAAACCTACTCCTGCATTACCCCTATTTGATTTTGTATTTATAACGCTGTATTCACCTGACCAAAAGTCTTGTTCCTCCTGCCACCGAACTTCACTAATTCCCACTATATCTAACTTTAACCTATCCATTTCCCTTTTTAAATTTTCTAACCTACCTGCCCGATTAAGGGATCTGACATTCCACGCTCCGATCCGTAGAACGCCAGTTTTCTTTCTCCTGATAACGACGTCCTCTTGAGTAGTCCCCGCCCGGAGATCCGAATGGGGGACTATTTTACCTCCGGAATATTTTACCCAAGAGGACGCCATCATCATTTAATCATACAGTAAAGCTGCATGTCCTCGGGAAAAATTACGGCTGTAGTTTCCCCTTGCTTTCAGCCGTTCGCAGTACCAGCACAGCAAGGCCGTTTTGGTTAGTGTTACAAGGCCAGATCAGTCAATCATCCAGACTGTTGCCCCTGCAACTACCGAAAAGGCTGCTGCCCCTCTTCAGGAACCACATGTTTGTCTGGCCTCTCAACAGATACCCCTCCGTTGTGGTTGCACCTACGGTACGGCCATCTGTATCGCTGAGGCGCGCAAGCCTCCCCACCCACGACAAGGTCCATGGTTCATGGGCGGTGGGGGGGTGGGGGCAATTTTTGAGATACAGTTCTTTAACAATAAATCCATAGATTTGGTTCGCCGCTGCAACAAACAAAAAAGAATCACATTTTAGTGCATATTTTTAACATAAAATGATTACAAAAACTATTCACATAAACAGGGCTTACCTGAGTTCGCTTTAGCATAGAAGTAAAGGCAGTGGGCACACAAATGACGCAGTACAAATCGAATAAAAAACGCGTTATTTCGTTATTTCCCCACATTCTGCTTTATTTATCCATGTTATTCTCAGTGTTTCTAATGTAATTCTCAACAAATTCTGCAAGGTTCCCTTGATTTTTCTTCATTCTTGCTTCCATTATTAAGTGAGAGAGCTGCATCCGTGACACTTTTACCACTTCTGCAGGCAACCTTCACATTTGCTAACTATGCCTATCAGTAGTTAGTGCCTTCAGTAGTAAGAAACTTTTATTTAGCTGGCACTATTGGCGCTCGATGTATTGCCGTAGTTCGAGGATCGAAGATTATTGTGAGGTAAGTGATTCATGAAAGGTATAGGTTGTTGTTAGTCATGGCCATTCTTTTGTGGGGATTATTGAACGTCAGATTGCGCTGCGCTATAAATATTGTGTGTCAGTTTAGTGATGATCAGAATAAGTAAAGAGAGAAATGTCTGAGTACGTTCAGTTTTGCTCAGCTGTTTGAAAATCAAATAATTAATTTGGATACATTCTTACTAGTGTCCTGCTTGCCACGGTCAAGTCGTTTAAATATCTGGGCGTAACTGTGGTAGGGAAGGCGTATGGTCGAATTCGGTTTATTGGGAGAATTTGAGGTAAGAGTGGTTCACCTTTAAAGGAGACTGCATATAGGACGCTGGTGTGACCTATTCTTGAGTATTGCCGTAGTGTTTAGGATCTGTACCAGGTCAGAGAGAAGGAAGACATCGAAGAAATTCAGAGACGGGCTGCTGGATTTGTTACCGGTAGGTTCGAACAACACGCAAATGTTACGGAGATGCTTCAGGAACTCAAATGGAAATACCTGAAGAGTAGGTGACGTTCTTTCTGACTAACTCTATTGAGAAAATTTAGAGAACCGGCATTTGAAGCTGACTGCCGAACGATTCTATTGCCGCCAACATACATTGCGCGTAATGACCACGAAGATAAGATACGAGAAATTAGGGCTCATGAGGACGCATATAGATAGTCGTTTTTAACTCGTTCTATTTGCCAATGGAACAGGAAAGGAAACGAGTAGTAATGGTACAGGGTACCCTCCGCCACGCACCGTACGGTGGCTGGGGGAGTATCTATGTAGATGCAGACGAAGCGTGGCAGAGTACTCGAAAGGCATTCGACAGCCTTCACCGTGCTTCAGGTCACTTGCTTGTGAATCTGCTTCAGAAAATTGATTATTTGAACAAAATGGTAGTTAAATAACCGATTTGAACATCGGGAAGTTATTGAAAAACCAACTTAAGAATCTCTCTGTGATCAACCACACCCGTGTTTCCGCTGCTTTCACACATCAAATGTCATTAGACTCCGATTCGAGAAAGATATACAATACAACTCGGGTTGGCACCCCTCTTAGATGGTCTTACTTTTTCTTTGTATATCTTTAGTTTTCGAGCGTTGTTTTACTTATGAACATTCCTGTATTTCCGTTTTTGCTGTTCTGACATTCTCGAAAGTTATTATGCTTCCAAAAACTTGTTTTGGTGTGAAGTTACAGATTTTCTAGAAATATATTCTGGGTTCAGTAAGAGGCAATCGCTGGTCGCAGTTGATTCAATGAGAGCGACCTTACCTGAAAAGTGGGTCCTTAGGCAACTAAAGAGACCAGAATAACAAGGAGAAACAAGAAAAGGGAAACAGAAGATGAATGAGAGGTAAACAAAAAAGATATGTAGCTGGACTGTATTACGAACAATAAAGGTGAGCCGTAGATCAAATATAACTTGGAACTGAATTCCCTAAAAATTAAATTTTGTAACATGCTTATTTTATCCAAAAAAATCCATTTGAACTAGAGATTTGAAATTTTTTTGGATGTTTCAGGAGACTATCTGGAGTAAAGCAGACTACAGACAGTAATGTACTACCTACAGGAAGAATTATACATACTGATTACTTATAGAAAAATATGCCCATTATAAATATCCGGGCTGTTATACCGTGGTCGGTTGATGAATTCTGTGTCGATTCATCAACCGACCACGGCATAACAGCCCGGATAATTATAATGGACATGATATTTCCGGCCGTGAAAGTCTACATTTTAGTATAGAAAAATAACCTTCATTTTTATTATCAGACGTAAATATTTCTAGAATAAAAACTTTGCTACTGAAATGATATGATTGTAGTCTGTTTTCTAGATGGACTTCTAGATGGACTTGATGTTGACGTGTACATGAAGTTTCAAGCATCTATGTTGGATAGTAAGTCAGTTCACAGATTCCGAGTAATGAGCGGCAAATTCTTCACAAAAAATTGTAATAAACTCAATATGAGCAGTAATGTGAGTAACTGTGTATCAAAACGTTCATAAAGAAACACTCCTATTGCCCTCTAATTTTCACCGTACTAGGAGTTCACGCTTTAGTTAGAGCCACGTAAACTTCATGAGAATTCTAAGTATTTAATCCAGACGTTGAAAGGCAAGTTATCAAGCTGCGTTTACAGCGGCATTGTTTTGCGGCAGCGGTGTGGCTGCAGCAGAATTGCCGTCAATTTTGCTGCAATGTTGCTGTAATACACGACAACATAACTTTCTGACCGGACAATATTCCTGATCGAGCAGGCTAGTTCATGCAGCCGCCGAGGTACTTTCGAGGCGTTGTCGTAGCTCATGGCCGGGCAGTGCTTATCCCTGTCCTTTGTAAACGCTTCCCGTTCACTCTCAGCTGCGCTTCTTCTTTCTCACGCCGACAGCATCACAGTGCCAAGTCAAGTACTGTGAGCGCAGAAAATAATGTCATTCCACTTCAGTTCGAAAGATGATGCCCGTACTCAGAAACACTTGATTTGCTTGTTTTTTACAGGAAGGTAGAATTGGGCAAACGAGACAATAAGGATTTCCGCAAATGTAATACGTACGTCAACGGCCCGAGCTGTGGAACAAAGATAGTCAGTTTTCCAGACCCTGGAGCCACTACTTCTAATTCCTCTAGCTCCTACTTTGGCTTCACGAGGCAGAGTGTATCCCGTTCCGGTCTTCCTGCAAAGGAAAACCTCACAGCAGTACCCGCAATGCCACCTTGGTCCTTCGTATGACAGTGCTATAGCGAAGCTACGAGAGAGAAGTAAACAACATGTACACGGTCTTTAACCTGGATTACATTGTTCAAAAATAGTTCAAATGGCTCTGAGCACTATGGGACTTAACTTCTGAGGTCATCAGTCCCCTAGAACTTAGAACTACTTAAACCTAACTAACCTAAAGGCATCACACACATCCACGCCCGAGGAGGGGTTCGAACCTTCGACCGCAGCGGTCGCGCGGTTCCAGACTGTAGCACCTAGAAACACGCTCGGCCACCCCGACCGGCGATTACATTGTTACTTTAGATATGTCCTTCTTATTCTAATCTAACGATTCTCAAACTTAAGCAATAGCACTGCGAGCTATATTGCAGTTTGTCTCTACGAACCAGCGCCACACGGTGTCGGTATTCACATCTACCTGAGCTTTACGCTGGCCGACAACGGGAATAATTGCAGTACCTGTGCTATAAACGATAATCAGGATGCTTCCAAAAAAAAAAAAAAAAAAAAAAAGTAGGACATACTGTCCTAATACCGAGTAACATCGCCCTAGTCCTAATAGCATCAATTTGGCGAATTAGAGGTCACAAGTTTCTTCAGGCATACCTTGTGATCCTGAAGCCACTCACTGACGATTAGATCCCGTATAATTACCAAACTGGGGGGATGATGATTGCTACGTTTCGCCCGTGTTCCGAACAACCCCAGACACGTCTTTTCTGTAGGATTAATACCGGGCGATTTAGCAGTTCAACAGACGTGCGACAGGGGGTTCGTCAGACCTGCAGCGAACGTGTGCGGCCCTTTCAACAAAGTTGTTGTCAACTTGGAAGACGCAGCTGTCCTCAGTATACTCAGGATGAATGCCGGCCGTTGGTGGCTGAACGGTTCTAGGCGCTTCAGTCTGGAACCGCGTGATTGCTACGGTCGCAGGTTCGAATCCTGCCTCGGGCATGGATGTGTGTGATGTCCTTAGGTTAGTTAGGTTTAAGTAGATCTAAGTTCTAGGGGACTGATGACCACAGATGTTAAGTCCCATAGTGCTCAGAGCCATTTGAACCCAGGATGAAGACTATTCTGTAAGAAAGAGTAGCATTTGGTCTCTGAGGATTCTACTTCATCCTCCTGAATGAGTAGGCCTAAGCAGTGGTACGAAAACCCCCTCGAAACTTCATACAACTCCACCCTGAACAACACCCTCCACACGCTGCTGGTTAAAAGCTTCAATGGGCCTGAGTACACTCGTGGCTCAGCATCATTTAAAAAGACACAAAGTCGTGATACGTCGGACCGCCCTTCTCATTCCCTACCGGCAAATGTCCAATTTCTGTGTTATTTGGCTCAATGCAGACGTTCACCTTTACGTACTGCTGTGTGCAGCTAGTTTTTGCGGGGTACTCGAGCCCGAACATCCATTTCATGAAGTACCTTTGATACACTAAGTTGATGGTCGTCTCCACAAACACTGTCAACGAGGTGAACGGCGGCTCGAAACGTGCAGCGTGATAGGTTCAAATGGCTCTGAGCACTATGGGACTTAACATCTGAGGTCATCAGTCCCCTAGAACTTAGAACTACTTAAACCTAACTAACCTAAGGACATCACACACATCCATGCCCGAGGCAGGATTCGAACCTGCGACCGTAGCGGTCGCGCGGTTCCAGACTGACGCGCCTAGAACCGCTCGGCCACACCGGCCGGACAGCGCGATAGGGATGCAGGCTGGTGCGAGCAGTATTACGCTATGGGAGACATTGTACTGCGCTTGCGTGGGACCTTCGGTAGTAATCGAAGACACCCTGACAGCTGCGAATCACCTGCATCCCTTCTTGCTTGATTTCTTCCCCAACGGCGATGTCATCTTCCAGGAGCATAATTGTCCGTGTCTCGGAGCCAGAACGGTGCTGCGGTGGTTTAATGAGCATTGTAGAGAACTCACATTGATGTCTCGGAGACCAATTCGCCTGATGTAACTCCTATGGAGCCCATATAACCCATCTTGATCGCTATCGGGCACCATCACCGAGTGGTGGTGGTGGTTAGTGTTTAACGTCCCATCGACAACGAGGTCAGTAGAGACGGAGCGCAAGCTCGGGTTAGGGTTGGGAAGGAAATCGTCCGTGCCCTTTCAGAGGAACCATCCCGGCATTTGCCTGAAACGATTTAGGGAAATCACGGAAAACCTAAATCAGGATGGCCGGAGACGGGATTGAACCGTCGTCCTCCCGAATGCGCATCACCGAGTACGCATATCAGCTGCCCGTTATACGAGGTGTGGCTAGAAAAAAACCGGACTAGTACTGGTGAAACAATAAAACGAATGCAACAAGGCTGAAAGTCGCGTGGCCTGTCACGTGACTCTCGCTCCGCCTACTGCTCGAGTTTCATCTGCCTCCTGCACTCAGTCTGCCCGTGGCGTCTGTTTTAAGTAGTTGACGTTTTGTCTGTGCATCGGAAAACGTTGAGTGTACAGAAAGAACAGCGTGTTAACATCAAATTTTGTTTCAAACTAGGAAAATCTGCAAGTGAAACGTTTGTAATGTTACAACAAGTGTACGGCGATGATTGTTTATCGCGAACACAAGTGTTTGAGTGGTTTAAACGATTTAAAGATGGCCGCGAAGACACCAGTAATGACACTCGCACTGGCAGACCATTGTCAGCAAAAACTGATGCAAACACTGAAAAAATCGGTAAACTTGTTCGACAAGATCGCCGTTTAACAATCAGAGCAGTGTCTGAGTTAACAGGAGTTGACAAGGAAAGTGTTTGGCAGATTCTTCATGAAAGTTTCAACATGAACAAAGTGTGTTCAAAAATGGTTCCAAAGTGTCTCACAATTGAACAGAAGGAACGCCGAAGAATGATTTGTTCTGACATCCTGGAAAACATTGAAAGTGATCCCACCTTCTTACAAAATGTTATTACTTGCGATGAATCGTGGTTTTTTACTTACGATCCCGAAACTAAACGCCAATCGATGCATTGGAAAACTCCTGGTTCTCCACGACAAAAAAAAGCACGAATGTCAAAATCGAAATCCAAGGCAATGATGATTGTTTTTTTTTGACATAAAAGGGATTGTGCACATTGATTGGGTACCAGAGGGACAAACAGTGAATCAGCATTACTACATTAGCGTCCTGGCTACCCTACATGAGCGAGTACGGAGAAAACGGAACGATTTGTGGAGAAAAAAGTCATGGATCCTTCACCAAGACAATGCCCCAGCTCACAGTGCGTTGTCAGTGAAGACGTTTTTGGCAAAACACAACATTCCCATCTTAGATCATCCACCCTACTCACCTGATTTGGCCCCCTGTGACTTTTTTCTTTTCCCTAAAGTCAAGTCAGCTTTGAAAGGAACTAGATTTGAGACTGTTGAAGCAGTAAAAGAAAAAGCGACGGAAGTAATGTATGGACTTACCGAAAATGATCTGCAGCATCGCTATGAACAGTGGAAAATTCGTATGGAGCGGTGTAGAGACCGAAGAGGAGAGTACATTGAAGGAGATAACATGAAATTGTAAATAATTGTAAATAAATGTTTTTTTCCAGCATCAGTCAGGTTTTTTTCTAGCCTCACCTCGTATATGAGAAGTAGATGACCTGAGCGCAGACTTGTAACGCCACATATCTCCACAAACATACGAAAAAACTCTCAGATCCGTTATACGCAGAATCAGTGATGCATTTCATTCCAAAGACGGAAAACAAGCTATCAAACAGGCGGTTACAATGTTTTGGCTCATCAGTGTAATTGGTCTCTTGTGGTAAAAGGAGTGGGAAACTTTATTGTGATTGATTAGTGTGGTGATTTTGATTTGATTTGATTTATTGCACATTTAGGACCTGTTGTCTTGGATTTTATAACAGGTCGTTCGTTTCACAGCTTTTCATGTAGACTAAAAAACATGTTCCATAGTATTGTTGTTGTCGGCAACTGCAACGAAAGTAATAATACTTTAAAAATGCATTAGAAATTGAAAGAAAGAAACTATAAAAAATATTCAGATATTAAGAAGATATGATGATAGATGATAGGAAAGACCTGAATAGAAAGAGAGAGAGAGAAATGTTGCCCTATCTGAGTCAGCCTGGTCTGAAAGCCTCTGAACTACTTCCAGCTTTGCAGTCCCAGTTCGCTACAGTTTAATTTACGGATTAACATTTCTAAACACTATTTACAAAAACACTATAACTATTATGTACATCGTGGAAAGCGCAGTGGTGTGTGAGTACGAAGTATGATGTTTCTTGGGGTTATTAATTAACGTTCAGTTCCTGTATTAAGTGTCTTGAATTTTACCTGTACGTTGCTTATATACTAAGTGTTGAGTTATGAATGTTACATCCCGACAGCGGTGTAATGATCGCGGGATGGATATGTCTGCTGTTTGCCGGCCGAAGTGGCCGTGCGGTTAAAGGCGCTGCAGTCTGGAACCGCAAGACCGCTGCGGTCGCAGGTTCGAATCCTGCCTCGGGCATGGATGTTTGTGATGTCCTTAGGTTAGTTAGGTTTAACTAGTTCTAAGTTCTAGGGGACTAATGACCTCAGCAGTTGAGTCCCATAGTGCTCAGAACCATTTGTCTGCTGTTTATACTTAAGCGAGAACAGGTTTACAGGACTGATTGCATAACATTGTTTATTCTGATGCAGTTTAATTATTTTAGATGTTGTGTACGGTTGTCTGTGGTACGTTTTGGTGAAAGTGTTTGCTGTTTGAGTGAACGTGTGTTTCGGTGGTGCTGTCTGTGTTGGTGCATGAATTGGAACTGTTGTCTTATGTGCTTCGTGTGTGTTGCAGTGTTCTGTTAAACGGCGTGTCTGTCTGTATTCGTCACGTAATGTCCTTGAGGAATCATCAGCGATTTTATTTACTGTTTCCCACTCGTCTTTATCTCTTATTGCCCGTATGTTGTGTTACGACTTCTGCACCACTTGTTAGCAGCAGACACAGTGGCTGAGACGGCTTGGAGCTTTACAGTTATTTACTGAACTTTCATTACAATTTCTCTCTCGACGGCGCTGCCCAGCCCTGCGGATCTCTCCACCTGGCTGCTGCTGTGTGGATTCTCCGACAATGCGCGCAACGCGCGCCGCTGATCGCACACGGACCCTCAGGCCGCCAGTGCTCCGCTGATGCCCTGTGGTTGAGATGAACTCGTCGCCGCGTCGCCGTGAGGTCAGCTGCCGACGCCTGCTGCACCGGCGGCTGGGAAGCTGTCAGTCACGATGCCCGCGAGGTCCATTCATGGGGTCGGGTTGCCGTGAAGTCCGGGCGTCAGTCCCTAGCGGCGCCTGTGACCGAGACCGCGCTGCTGCCGGTCCTGCTGGAAGTTCTGGCTGTAGTTAGTCAGCCATGGTGCCGACCGAACTCAGGCCGACCTCCAGAGCTGAAGTTGGAATCTGCCGGTGAACGGATGACTCCTGCGAGCTGCAACAGACTTCCGGAATCGTCACCTACGAAGATTGAACATTCGGACACGGACCACGTCCGTCCTGAGACCCGAACTGCTTCCTAGTGGCTTCTGTGCGTTACTGCCTGCGCTCCACTATTTCTACCCGGCAGGAGGACGTTTTTTACCCTCAGTGGTAGCTTTTTGTTATTACTCCCGTAGTATATTGCAGCGTAACTTAGCATGCTGGCCTCACTTCCCCTTACTCAGCATTCTCCAGGCTTTGCTCTGCGGTCGGTCTGTGTGCGTCCTTGCGTCAGCCTGTGGGTAGACTGCTGCTGTCAGCAAGGCTATCTGTGCCTGCATACTTCGCAACGCCTCGGTCGCCGGCGCGCCTCTGTTTTGTCATTCTCCACTGCGTGAAGCAATGCTTACTACATGTGGCCACAACACTTGTCTTTGTTGTACTGTGTAGGTGTATGGTGTGCTGCTCTGTATCGGTGACAGTGAAAAAGTATGTGTTCTGGGGATCCATGTTCCCCACATGTAAGCAGGTGGTGCCATGCTGTCTCGGCACTTGATATTTGTGCAGAAAAGGCAAAAAGGTCAAACTCAGGGATGGCTGTTGCATCACAGTGCCGCCTGCCCCCAGCTAGACCATGCCACTGGATCCATCGACTATGGGAAAATTTGTGGTAAGTTCCTATGGGACTAAACTGCAAAGATCATCGGCCTCTAGGCTTACATACTACTTAAAGTAACTTATGCTAAGGACAACATAAACACCCATGCCTGAGCGAGGATTCGAACCTCCGACGGGGGTAGCCACGTGAACTGTGACAAGGCGCCCCTAGACCGCACGGCTACCCCGCGTAGCCGACTATGGGACAAAGTAGGCAACACAAAGTAGGCAACAGCCTCACTTCCGCAAAAACTGCCTGTCTCTCGTGGGGAGGTAGGCTAAACCTAATGTGATTCACCGACTGCCCTCTGCTGACAACAGAATACAAATGGTTCAAATGGCTCTGAGGACTATGGGACTTAACCTCTGAGGTCATCAGTCCCATACAACTAGAACTACTTAAACCTAACTAACCTAACTAACTAGCACACATCCATGCCCGAGGCAGGATTCGAACCTGCGGCCGTAGCGGTCGCGCAGCAGCAGGAAAGGACAGAACAAACTTTATTGTCTATAATAAATCATACAGTCACCGTTGATCTTTATTTTACAATTGCCATTGCCGACTTTAGCCCATAAAAATAGGTACTCATCAGCATTTAATTTCTTCTTCCTTCTCGTAGTCAAAACAAATGGCATACTTGGAACAAGAGTACCATAAGGCTGTTTAGCCAAGAGACCTGTAGTCTCAGCTATACTCCATGTCTTCCAAGCCAAGATATTAGCATCTGGAAATGCTTCAAGGCCACCATAATCTGCTTGATTGCCACATACAACAGCAAGTGTCAGCCAAGTACTACCTCCAAACACTGCTTGTACATCACAGGTAAAGTTCAGATGAAGTCCATGAATAACATTTGGACCTCCAATCAATCGGTCGTACACCACCCCAGCGCACAAAACACGAAGCCTTTCTCTCAAACATACAATCCGGTGCTCAGGAACTAATAATCCTGAAACAGTGGCAGAGATTGAAACAACATTTCATAGCTATATGAAATTGTCTCATCCTTAAGTTCCAAGCTGAGTTAGGTAGCGTGACACATTATCCCAGATATACGAGTATCTTCTGTAGGTTTACCTTGCTGCTATCACTCGACGCCTGACCAGGTACAACCAAGTTGCAGTTCAGAGTAGCGCGCCTTATTACATAACAGGTCAGGCATGGGAAGTGCGAAAATTGTCTCCAACGCCAGGCACGACGTCTTGCTATTAACTACAGTAAATTTACTGACAGTGAGAGGGAGAAAGGAGTGCTAATGCCAACGGAGAAGCGGAAAAGGAAATGGAATATACACAGTGATTGACGGAGATGTGCCAGTATTTTAATATGTTACTCTACAAGCAAAACTAAAGAAAAAAAGTTCATATAAACACACGTCCGCAAATGTTTAGTTATGGAGTTACGGCTAATAAAGATTTTGCCTGAAATTAATTAATAAAAACCCTATGAAACTGAAACGAACAGCAGAATCTGTTCATGTACGTGCAGCTAAATGCATTGAACTCGGGTGGAGACGTTTTTGAACATTTATTTTGAATGTATTGTGAAATTGTAAGTACACTCTGCAGCTTCCTCACCATTGAGCTTTGTTTTTTCCGGTTTAACATGAACCCACGTGTGCTATGGTATTAATAAAAGCAGATTATCTGACACATTCAAACAGTTTCAGTTAACGTTATTACCATCATATTTCCAAAATCAAATTCTCTGCAACTTCTGTCGAATACATTGTGCAATTGTCTGGAATTTAAAAAACAAGTAGGACCAAGTAGTTAATAAATTGAAAACTTTACGAAATTACTTCTTTGTCTCTCTGGATGTTCTGAAAAATTACTGCAGAGACACGTCTGGAACATTTTTCATTAACCTAGTACGGTTTTGCGATGGCTTCATATTAGCGAACTTGCTAAAATTCAGTCAAAATGTTTTATTAGCCGTAACTCCGAAACTAAACATTTGCAGACCTTTGTTTACGTGAACTTCTTACTTTAGTTTTACTTGTAGAATAACATATTAAAATATTTGCATATCTTCGTGAATCACCCTGTGTAAGAAAAATAAATAGCCTGAGTAAGTCAGTGGTTTGCAAATAGACGATATGGATGAATGTGTAATTAGGTAGCAATTTCTGCGATATTAAGAACAATAAAGTGAAATACCAGCTTTGTGAAAAATCCACAGCGTTTTTCTCACAAAACTGGACTTCAGATCTAGCAGGCAAACTTGTTTTAAACATGCGCGGTGAATAGTTTCAAAACAGACACGGATCCAAGGACAATGTGAGCAGTGCACGGCTCGTGTTCATCCCATTAATTGTTTGTCATCTTCTGTTAGGGTACTGTCGCCTCGTCTTCTTATTTCATTTACCGATGTCACTAACTTCCTGCCTTACTTGCCCGTGAGCGGCAGCAGCAGCGCGTAACGATAACTGCACTGTCGCACCATCGCTGGAGCGGCCGATAGTCTTTCCGGGTCGTCGTGTGTCTGGCAGTCAGTTCGGGACGGACCAGCAGTGCAGTCGGGATGCACCAGCAGTGAAGTCGGGAACGGAGCGCCGGTGAGGCGCCGACAGCCAGTGCTCGCCGACCGCTGGCGACACACCTGAACTGTCCGACGGAGGGAGATTGGAGCAGGACGACCGTTGGTTGGTCGTTCGGTTGTTCGTGTGATCGGCCGACGTATACTTTGTCCTTTCACCGTTTCCGGGCCTGGACAGTTGTTCGGTTAGCGTGGAGCAGCGAGGAAATCTCCGCGGCGCGTAGTTTGGCCGCGCCCGCTGGGGTATCTTGTCGGTGGGTCCGTTGACTGTCTGTCGGCTGGGTTGTCGTCGGATCGACAATGGTTGGGCCGACTGCCTGTCTCACCTAATCGAGCGTTAGTGTTTCTATTCCAGGCCGACCCTCGGAACTTCTGAGCGCCCTTCGGTGTACCGCTTTTTCTTGTTTGTTCTTGTTGTTTGTACTTGTATGGCTTCTAGCCGATTTTTAGATTAAGGTTGTTTTGCCCTTAAGGCGTCAGATGGTTTGGGCCTTCAGCCTAATTTAAGAACTGTTTTACCTAAAGCCTTTGGCATTTTTGAAATTAAAGTTATTGAGTCTTAAGCGTTGGGCCGTCAGCCGATTTTGAATTTAAGTTGTTTGCTCTTAAAGTGTCAGATTCTTTGGGCCTTCAGCCTAACTAAGGAACTGTTTTAAGATAAGGCTTTGCCATTTAAATTTCTGATTTTAGTTATGCTTGAAGTTATTGGCTTTCAGCCGTTTTTAAATTAAAATGGTCTTCCCCTTAAGGCATCTACATCTACATCTACAGTTATACTCCGCAAGCCACTCAACGGTGTGTGGCGGAGGGCACTTTACGTGCCACTGTCATTACCTCCCTTTCCCGTTCCAGTCGTGTATGGTTCGCGGGAAGAACGACTGACGGAAAGCCTCCGTGCGCGCTCGAATCTCTCTAATTTTACATTCGTGATCTCCTCGGGAGGTATAAGTAGGGGGAAGCAATATATTCGATACCTCATCCAGAAACGCACCCTCTCGAAAACTGGACAGCAAGCTACACCGCGATGCAGAGCGCCTCTCTTGCAGAGTCTGCCACTTGAGTTTGCTAAACATCTCCGTAACGCTATCACGCACTCCTTTGGATCTTCTCTATCTCCTCTCTCAACCCCCACACTGATGAGCAATACTCGAGTATAGGTCGAACGAGTGTTTTGTAAACCACCTCCTTTGTTGATGGACTACATTTTCTAAGGACTCTCCCAATGAATCTCAACCTGGTACCCGCCTTACCAACAATTAATTTTATATGATCATTCCACTTCAAAGCGTTCCGCACGCATACTCCCAGATATTTTACAGAAGTAACTGCTACCATTGTTTGTTCCGCTATCATATAATCGTACAATAAAGGATCCTTCTTTCTATGTATTCGCAATACGTTACATTTGTCTATGTTAAGGGTCAGTTGCCACTCGCTGCACCAAGTGCCTATCCGCTGCAGATCTTCCTGCATTTCGCTACAATTTTCTAATGCTGCAACTTCTCTGTATACTACAGCATCTTTCGCGAAAAGCCGCATGGAACTTCCGACACTATCTACTAGGTCATTTATATATATTGTGAAAAGCAATGGTCCCATAACACTCCCCTGTGGCACGCCAGAGGTTACTTTAACGTCTGTAGACGTCTCTGCATTAAGAACAACATGCTGTGTTCTGTTTGCTAAAAACTGAAGATTGTACGGAACATTCAGCCGCTAATTAAGTTCCAAAGCTAAAGCTGTGGCTCTTTTTTTTTTTAATTTTCTTGGCCCTTGTAACGTTTGATCAAATAAAAAGTTGTATGTTCGAGTGTAACTTATTTTGGCTCCTTTCCACAACTTAAACTACCTGTCCTGTCCTGCGGGTATAGTAGGGCGTCTCACAAGGTCATTTTATTGACATGTAAGGTGACAGGTAGTTCATCACGGTAGGAGTATATGATAAATTCAGAATAAATTAAACACACGTGTCATAGTAAAGTGTCCCAAAACACTCGCGTCAGTACACAGTGTATCGTCTTCTGGTGGCAACACAGGCCTGTCTTCTCACATTCAAACGACGCTAAAGGTACCGAATGGCATCCTGCGACAAATTGTCACTAGCATATAGCAAAAACATGTTGAAATGTGTGTGAATTCGTATGGGACCAAACTGCTGAGGTCATCGGTCCCTAGACTTACACACTATTTAAACTAACGTAAACTAACTTATGCTAAAAACAACACACACATCCATGAACGAGGGAGGACTCGAACCTCCGGCGGGAGGAGCCGTTCGATTCGTGACATGGCGCCTCAAACCGCGCGGCTAGCATCTAGCACCTTTTGTTGCAATTCGGCGGTATTTCTTACAGGCCCTGGAGAACGAGTAAGACCCCGCTTCTTCATGTCCCACACGTGTTCAGTTGGTGGAATATCAGGTGATCTTGTTGGCCAGGGCACTTGTACACCGCGAAGAGAACGTTGCGCCGGAGCCGCCGTACATGGACGTCGATAGTCCTGCTGAAAAAGCTCATCACCTTCCCGTCGAAGAAATGATAGCAGCATGGGGACAACATCCTGTGCAGTGTAGCGGCCTGTGATTACCTTACCCTGCAGCAACAGCAAACGTAACCACGATTTGTAACTGATGGCCCTCACGAAGCCTAGGATTCTCATCAGTTCTTCGCCATATTCGTGCACGTCCATCACTCGCATACTGGCAGAGCCTATTCTCAGCACTAAGGGCAACAGAATGCCCTTACACTCTCCAGTCAGCTCTTTCACGACACCCAAGTAGCCATGCTTCACAATGTCTTGGTGTCAGTGGTAACCTGGCCAGAGGAACGTGTGATCTTAATCCTGCTACAACAGACGGTTCGCCATTGTCCCCGAAAACACAGTAAGTGTAACATGTTGTAAGTAGGCTGTTTATGTTTTCTTATTGGCAACGTTACGTAGCGCTCTGTATGAAAATCACTGGCTGTGCTGTGTGCAGTCTGTGGCTAGTTTGCGTTGTTGTCTGCCATTGTAGTGTTGGGCAGCGGCAGCTGGATGTGAACAGCGCGTAGCGTTGCGCAGTTGGAGGTGAGCCGCCAGCAGTGGTGGATGTAGGGAGAGAGATGGCGGAGTTTTGAAATTTGTAAGACTGGATGTCATGAACTGCTATGTATATTATGATTTTTGAACACTATTGAGGTAAATACATTGTTTGTTCTCTATCAAAACCTTTCATTTGCTAACTATGCCTATCAGTAGTTAGTGCCTTCTGTAGTTTGAATCTTTTATTTAGCTGGCAGTAGTGGCGCTTGCTGTATTGCAGTAGTTCGAGTAACGAAGATTTTTGGTGAGGTAAGTGATTTGTGAAACGTATAGGTTAATGTTAGTCAGGGCCATTATTTTGTAGGGATTTTTGAAAGTCAGATTGCGTTGCGCTAAAAATATTGTGTGTCAGTTTAAGGACAGTCATGTATAATTGTTCTAAGGGGACGTTTCATATGGCGACCCTGCCAGGATTCGAATCTGGAATCGTTATTGTAATTATGAAAACTTTTATCAAATCATTATTGGCCACTGCCCAAAACAATTTGTAAAATTTTTTGTGAGGAGCATGGGGGCTATGTAAGTAGACTGTTTATGTTTTCTTATTAGCAACGTTACGTAGCGCTCTGTATGAAAATCACTGGCTGTGCTGTGTGGAGTCTGTGGCTAGTTTGCATTGTTGTCTGCCATTGTAGTGTTGGGTAGCGGCAGCTGGATGTGAACAGCGCGTAGCGTTGCGCAGTTGGAGGTGAACTGCCAGCAGTGGTGGATGTAGGGAGAGAGATGGCGGAGTTTTGAAATTTGTAAGACTGGATGTCATGAACTGCTATGTATATTATGATTTTTGAACACTATTGAGGTAAATACATTGTTTGTTCTCCATCAAAACCTTTCATTTGCTAACTATGCCTATCATTAGTTAGTGCCTTCCGTAGTTTGAATCTTTTATTTAGCTGGCAGTAGTGGCGCTTCCTGTATTGCAGTAGTTCGAGTAACGAAGATTTTTGGTGAGGTAAGTGATTTGTGAAATGTATAGGTTAATGTTAGTCAGGGCCATTATTTTGTAGGGATTTTTGAAAGTCAGATTGCGTTGCGCTAAAAATATTGTGTGTCAGTTTAAGGACAGTCATGTATAATTGTTCTAAGGGGACGTTTCATATGGCGACCCTGCCAGGATTCGAATCTGGAATCGTTATTGTAATTATGAAAACTTTTATCAAATCATTATTGGCCACTGCCCAAAACAATTTGTAAAATTTTTTGTGAGGAGCATGGGGGCTATGTAAGTAGACTGTTTATGTTTTCTTATTAGCAACGTTACGTAGCGCTCTGTATGAAAATCACTGGCTGTGCTGTGTGCAGTCTGTGGCTAGTTTGCGTTGTTGTCTGCCATTGTAGTGTTGGGCAGCGGCAGCTGGATGTGAACAGCGCGTAGCGTTGCGCAGTTGGAGGTGAGCCGCCAGCAGTGGTGGATGTAGGGAGAGAGATGGCGGAGTTTTGAAATTTGTAAGACTGGATGTCATGAACTGCTATGTATATTATGATTTTTGAACACTATTGAGGTAAATACATTGTTTGTTCTCTATCAAAACCTTTCATTTGCTAACTATGCCTATCAGTAGTTAGTGCCTTCTGTAGTTTGAATCTTTTATTTAGCTGGCAGTAGTGGCGCTTGCTGTATTGCAGTAGTTCGAGTAACGAAGATTTTTGGTGAGGTAAGTGATTTGTGAAACGTATAGGTTAATGTTAGTCAGGGCCATTATTTTGTAGGGATTTTTGAAAGTCAGATTGCGTTGCGCTAAAAATATTGTGTGTCAGTTTAAGGACAGTCATGTATAATTGTTCTAAGGGGACGTTTCATATGGCGACCCTGCCAGGATTCGAATCTGGAATCGTTATTGTAATTATGAAAACTTTTATCAAATCATTATTGGCCACTGCCCAAAACAATTTGTAAAATTTTTTGTGAGGAGCATGGGGGCTATGTAAGTAGACTGTTTATGTTTTCTTATTAGCAACGTTACGTAGCGCTCTGTATGAAAATCACTGGCTGTGCTGTGTGCAGTCTGTGGCTAGTTTGCGTTGTTGTCTGCCATTGTAGTGTTGGGTAGCGGCAGCTGGATGTGAACAGCGCGTAGCGTTGCGCAGTTGGAGGTGAGCCGCCAGCAGTGGTGGATGTAGGGAGAGAGATGGCGGAGTTTTGAAATTTGTAAGACTGGATGTCATGAACTGCTATGTATATTATGATTTTTGAACACTATTGAGGTAAATACATTGTTTGTTCTCCATCAAAACCTTTCATTTGCTAACTATGCCTATCATTAGTTAGTGCCTTCCGTAGTTTGAATCTTTTATTTAGCTGGCAGTAGTGGCGCTTCCTGTATTGCAGTAGTTCGAGTAACGAAGATTTTTGGTGAGGTAAGTGATTTGTGAAACGTATAGGTTAATTTAGTCAGGGCCATTATTTTGTAGGGATTTTTGAAAGTCAGATTGCGTTGCGCTAAAAATATTGTGTGTCAGTTTAAGGACAGTCATGTATAATTGTTCTAAGGGGACGTTTCAATGTTCCCGGATTTTTTCGCCTGGATGCTGGATGATGCTCGGTCGACTACCGCAGCTCACATAATACGTAGACCTTCACGCGTGTCTGCACTACGCGGACGTCCAAAAACTGGTCTACACGTATAGGAATGCCCCACAGCGACGGACCACCGATACAATGTGCCCGACATGCGCACCAGTTACATCGATAAGTCCGTCCAGATTCAGGCAGGCCCACAGTACGACGTCGTTCAAATGGCCGAAGCTTTTTAAAGGGAGTACGTATGCATCGGTGTTGCAAACTGCGTTCAGCACTCTACTCAGAGTACTTAATGCCTGCAGAGTCAAAACAAAGGGTGCACATACGGGCCTCCTGGACGTTATCCCATCGTCGATGACCGTGACAGGCGAATCACTACAACTCCTCAACATGCATATATTGTATCCCGGTACCACTCAACACATCCTAGAGAGTGTTGCACTTATTTACACAAGTGTAATCTCACAGACGAGGCTATGAAATTTTTGCATGAATCAGTTTACAGATCTCACAGCTAACTTTCGAAGAATAAAGTAGCATGAGAGATGAGAGTGTCGAAAATGGGGCTGAAATTTCAGGCTGCACAGGACTGAATGAATTTTATCCATAGGGGATGCTGTCGAACTACGTGACTGTCCTTTATGGGGCTGTAGAAAAATATCCGCTACCACTCACAATAAAAGGTTGTTTATTTTAAATTTTTTAAATGTTTAATTTTTTTTTTAATTTTTAAATTTCTATATATGCAACACCTTTGCACTTCCTGTGGCTAAGTTCTTTGACCAGAACCTACAAGTTTCTGTGTGACCAACATCTTTACATCTGCTACATCTAAGTTCTTTGACCACAGTCCACATGTTTGTATGTAAACATAGTGTATTTCACGAGTGCACATCATAATAGTGTAATAATGAGCTATACTTGGTAAAACTGAAATATGGACATGAAAATGACCATAAGTGTGTAACTAAGTGGCAAAACTATCACCACAGCATAACTGTAATAATGGTGCTTCATCTTTTTGTAAGTGCAGATATATTTTCGTCAAATGCTGCCTTACCACTTACAATTGTCTCACTTGAATTTGTGTAGTCACCAGCAAATATTTTTTTTGTATTTATACAATGATCTCCAACAGTACAAACATGTACATGGATGGATAAACACCTGAAGATGGGCGCAAGCCCGAAACCGGTCGTGTGACGAATAAACAACCTTTTATTGTGACTGGTAGCGGATATATTTCTACAACTGCACAGGATTCTTTTTGGTTGCTTGTGTGAGAGGCTGGCTGGTAACATCCCAGCCAGATTAAGGTGCACATTCAGAGGCTGACCATAACACCTGACAGCGACAAGTATGACACGGTCCTCTAGTCCACAGGCAGAACTGGGAAACCACACGAAGTTAAGAGAAGATAGTGGGAAACCACAGGGAGTTAAAAAAGATAGACAGGGAAAGACGCCTTCAACGTAGACTGTAACGACTGAAAGAAGCAACACTCCTTGCCACAGACATCGTTTGTCAAAGGCCGTGCAGTGTTGGACACGCCGGTTCCCGTCATGTCACTTAAGTAAGTTTGACTGTCAATTGGATCGGTCACCTACAGAGGTGTTTCATGCTGGTGATACCAATTGAGGAGTTACTTTACCGCGCAGTAGTGGCTCCAGGTCATGAAAACTGACAGAGGCCAGGAGAGCGGTCTGCGACCCCACGCCCCTCCACTATCCGCATTTGATGGCGCCCGTCCCTGAAGATGACACGGCGGTCGGTCGGTACCACTGGGTGTTCCGATGTCTGTTACAAGGCAGTTTTAGTTAGTAAACATAGTCTGCAGACCTGTGTTTACAATCTCAGTACTTAGTGAAATACTGATAATGGCGCGTGCATTACTCCAGAACGCCGGCCGCTATGGTCGAGCGGTTCTAGGCGCTTCAGTGTAGAACCGCGCTACCGCTACAGTCGCAGGTTCGAATCCTGCCTCGGGCATGGATGTGTGTGATGTCCTTAGATTAGTTAGGTTTAAGTAGTTCTAAGTTCTAGGGGACTGATGACCTCACATGTTAAGCCCCATAGTGCTCAGAGCCATTTGAACCATTTTACTCCAGAACACTACAGACAGGCTTACTAGATTTGCTGTATCTTTTTCTGTGAACAAAGTCTACTTTTTGGTTCGCTTTCCCCACAATATTTTATATTTCATAGTTCCAATTAAAGTTGTTTGTAACCAGAGACAGTCCCTTCCGATCCACAGCAACACACGTCATTAGTACCGACATGAGTCATGGTCTGCAGTTGGCTGCACCCTGCGCTCTTCATGACATCCGTTCCGCATCTGAGATGGTTCCCTCAAGTATCCATACGCAATATATTGAGTTGTACCATCAGTCCGAGACGGGGTGCTTCTCTCACGGCGGAGACAGCAACGGTTCTTACACCGTCGTTATCCTAGTTAGCTATCACATCGTCTACAACTACCTTCATGAGCTTAACCTTAAAAGTTTTGAATGCAAAAAAAGTCCTTCATTAGTCAAGATTGCAAGTATATACATTTTTCAAAACTGATCACTAGTTTCAGCTGCATCAATTAGCCGTTTTCATATTGAAGTTTACGAGACCTTTAAGTGCCATCTATAACAACAAGATCAAAGACTTCAAACGTGCTCATAGTGACAAAGTGAGAACATAACTGAAATGCATATGTTATTCTGAAGATATTGCACCTGAACAAATATATAATGTTGACTCCATTATATCTGACGATGGTTAATGTAGCTGAAACTAGTTAAGAGTATAAAAAGTACATACTTGCGAACTTTATTAATAAGAAATTTTTTTGAATCCACAAATTTTAATAAACACTGGTAGCTTATCTCCAATGTGACTATGTCATATAACACACAATAATTCTTCGATTTTTTCCCTAAAATGATTCATCTGATTTCGTGATTTTCAAGTCCGTAATATCATACTGTTACAATTTCGCTCTAACAGACAGACATCGATCTTTATTTCACAGTAGCGAACCCGACGATGCTTCTCAATTCCTAAATATGTATGGGAGTTGGATGTACATCTCCCCCATTTCTCTATACTTCTCCTTCTACCCCCTCCCTTAGTCCATCTCCTCCACCCCCTCCCCTCAACTCTGCCCATCACTTTTCCCCCGCTCCCTGTACATCTCTTATACGACAGTCTCTCTATCTATTTCCACCTGCCTCATCTCGATATTCATATCTTTCTTCCCCTTCTTCACATCCATTTCTCTTTCCCTTCCCTGTCCATCTCCGTCATTCCCTCTTTCTCACCTTATTTACTGTTGTTGCAAACGGGACCTTGATTGGAAATAGAAGTCAGAATTGATAGGTACATCGGTTTAAACCTGGATCTGTGAGGACAGTAGTTTTTGTGACGTTATTTCTTAGGGTTTTAATCTACAAACAAGAAGGATTATAAAGTTAGACATAAACACAACTTTCGAATATTCTGTTAAAAATGATTGTTGTTGTTGTGGTCTTCAGTCCTGAGACTGCTTTGATGCAGCTCTCCATGCTACTCTATCCTGTGCAAGCTTCTTCATCTCCCAGTACCTACTGCAGCCTACATCCTTCTGAATCTGCTTAGTGTATTCATCTCTTGGTCTCCCTCTACGATTTTTACCCTACACGCTGCTCTCCAGTACCAACTGGTGATCCCTTGATGCCTCAGAACATGTCCTAGCAACCGATCCCTTCTTCTAGTTAAGTTGTGCCACAAACTCCTCTTCTTCCCAATTCTATTCAATACCTCCTCATTAGTTATGTGATCTACCCATCTAATCCTCAGCATTCTTCTGTAGCACCACATTTCAAAAGCTTCTATTCTCTTCTTGTTCAAACTATTTATCGTCCATGTTTCACTTCCATACATGGCTACACTCCACACAAATACTTTCAGAAATGACTTCCTGACACTTAAATCAATACTCAATGTTAACAAATTTCTCTTCTTCCGAAGCGCTTTCCTTGCCATTGCCACTCTACATTTTATATCCTATCTACTTCGACCATCATCAGTTATTTTGCTCTCCAAACAGCAAAACTCCCTTACTACTTTAAGTGTCTCATTTCCTAATCTAATTCCCTTAGCATCACCCGATTTAATTCGACCACATTCCATTATCCTCGTTTTGCTTGTGTTGATGTTCATCTTATATCCTCCTTTCAAGACACTGTCCATTCCATTCAACTGCTCTTCCAAGTCCTTTGCTGTCTCTGACAGAATTACAATGTCATCGGCGAACCTCAAAGTTTTTATTTCTTCTCCATGGATTTTAATACCGACTCCGAATTTTTCTTTTGTTTCCTCTACTGCTTGCTCAATATACAGATTGAGTAACATCGGGGATAGGCTACAACCCTGTCTCACTCCCTTCCCAACCACTGCTTCCCTTTCATACCTCTCGACTCTTACAACTGCCATCTGGTTTCTGTACAAATTGTAAATAGCCTTTCGCTCCCTGTATTTTACCCCTGCCACCTTCAGAATTTGAAAGAGAGTATTCCAGTCAACATTGTCAAAAGCTTTCTCTAAGTCTACAAATGCTAGATACGTATGTTCGCCTTTCCTTAATCTTTCTTCTAAGATAAGGCGTAAAGTCAGTACTGCCTCACGTGTTCCAAAATTTCTACGGAACCCAAACTGATCTTCCCCGAGGTCCGCTTCTACCAGTTTATCCATTCGTCTGTAAAGAATTCGCGTTAGTATTTTGCAGCTGTGACTTATTAAACTGATAGTTCGGTAATTTTCACATCTGTCAACACCTGCTTTCTGATTGCAAAAACGAAAAAAAAACTGGACATTTTGATAGTACCCCCAAGTGCTGTCTTTAGTAGGAACTGATATACTGTTGTATATTCTGCAAGAAATGTTTCGATCGAGGTTCCTGGTCAGAAAGCAGGGATGCCAGTGGCTCTGGTGGCGGTGTCAGTTGTGGTAGTTCGACCTTTCCGCTAGCACAACACAATCTTGGCGGTTCGTGTCGAAACTAAAAGCACTGCATTATTGACAGGCATTGTTCATTGTTTCGTAGTTGACGAATACAAAAAAATTGTGAAATCTTACGGGACTGAACTGCTAAGGTCATCCGTCCCTAAGCTTACACACTACTTAACCTAAATTATCCTAAGGACAAACACACACACCCATACCCGAGGGAGGACTCGAACCTCCACCGGGACCAGCCGCACAGTCCATGACTGTAGCGCCTGAGACCGCTCGGCTAATCCCGCGCGGCTGACGAATACAACCGCGGCGTAATTGACTGCTGGATCGTATCTGGAAGCCAAACGATCAGTTCGAATTGTCACGTTTGACATTCTAAATGATTTTGAGCGTAAGCTCCAAGTGAGAGAGTTGAACTCGACTGTATCCGTTGTTCCGGAGTCATAATAGATGGCACTTGAGAAATTGTTATTCGATTTGCCTCCACACGCTGTCTACACTCTTTGTCAGTCTCACTGACTCGACGATCATGTTTTATGTTGTTGACTTAGGTTGCGCGTACGCCGACCAGTATTTCAAAGCCTCACTGGTGGCATTTTTCCAAACAAATACACCACCAACTGAAATCAATTGAATATTTGCAACACAGGAAATTACCGCGAACTGACGTCAATTTAATCTTTGCAACACACCAACGATTTGATTACCACCGATAACGCACTGAAATATCGCTTTCAATCGTATTCTTTTTCGCAAAATATCAATGCTCAATGCGGAATCCCTTGTTACGAAAACATATGACAGCAGAATTGTCAAACAAACCGACCATCACATTTCTTTCATTGTGACTTTCTTACAAAAATACAATCCAAACTTCCGACATTTCCTGTGGATTTTTCAAAATTTTCTTTCATACAAATTTGTGCTGACAGACAAACACGTGAAGAAATCAACCAAATCGATCGAACCGTTCTGAAATGACGATTTTTTTAATATTGCGACAACTGATTTTTATTTATAAAGATTTCCAGCTGCCTATCATAGCATATAATACAGATGTACTGTAAACTCTAAGGAAATAAATATTTACAGTATGTTTTCCCAACGTCTCCCAGAGTATTACCACTGCTAGACAGATTGCAGCCAGGACAGCACAATAGAAAACGTGAAACGAATCTTCATACGGTCGGAAAAAGCTCTCCAGCCACGCATACGTAACACAAGAAATATCCATTTTAATGGGACTGGCGCTAATGCTATTTGCTTATAAATCACACTCGCTTAAAATATTGCAAGCACTTCTTTCATTTCCACCGATATATCAGAAGAGCTATCGTAATATTTTGTCTCTGCATACATAATATTCTGAATTCCATAATGCACTGTAAACAACAGCACATACGGCCGCCATCCGCTGTTGTCAAACTTTATTATTATTTAATGTGCAAAAGGACACAAAACCAAAGTCGTTTCGGCCGCTTTCGCGTTTTTCTGGACAGGAATAAAAAATATCGCCCGCACAGTGGCTGAACAGTCGGTGGGGGTCGGTATTTACTCTGCCGAATTAGCGTCCGACCGAATGCTGGAATTCGGGTCTCGCTGTGGCCGTTATAATAACTTCTGGAACAAGAGAGATTACGGGTAAGTTCCAAACACATTTCACACTCTTTTTGCAGGTCTACCCGTGAGATGAAAGCAAGTCCCTTGAACAAGTGCAAGCGGGTATGACTCTGCATGGATTCGTACCCTAGAAGAGACAGAATCCGTCGTGGCGCTTATTTGAATTCTTTTTTTACCCTCAGGAAATCAATTTCCTACTTCCTTGGTTATGTTTCCGATGTGGTAGTTGCAGGAGAGTGATATGAACTGAAGTCGAGTTCAAGGGAGCCAAGATAAGCTAAACAAATGTTACGAAATTGTTGCTGCTATCGTGGTGCCACTCCGTTGCCGGTGGAGGCTGAATCTCTGACAATGAAAGTACGTCAGAAAAAACGTTCATCAAACGTTGGTAGAAGATCCCAAGACAAACGCCAACGCGCAATATGTACACAAATATTTCAGACAACAGTCAAATTATTATCCCTTGCAGTTCACTCAAGACGAATTTAATTTTCCTTTATTAGTAGCATGACATTAGGTCCAATACAGGTTGACACCCAAAAAACAAGCAAATGAAAGTCGTACTAAACGTGACACTACTCCTTAACAGTGGATCTCCCTGCTGAAAAAAAAATCGTTTTTTCTGGATCACTCAGATCATGTTCCTCAAAGTGACGTTTGGCGCACGAAAGAGCTTACAAGTGAAATGGTGAATGTAACAAATATAGAAAAGTACGAACTCGGTGCATTTGAAATGCAAGACACCAAAACGAAGTGTGCAATATAGTGCAGAGTGGAGTGATATTCGAAAAAAGGAGCGAAGTTTAGAGGCTGGAGGCACTCGTACTATAAAATCCTAGACTTGCTAATTTGTGTACAGATTGAACATATTATCTTCAAAAAGGCTAAGGAACATGAATGAATGGAATAAAGGACGAAGAGGTCGTCGCAGAAAAGGAAGAAATCGTAGACAGAATTCAATTTAACAGAAGTCTAATGACGAAAATAGAGGAATAGCGTCATGCGAGTATGGCGTGAAATATCAGGGAAGGCTGGTTACTAAAAACATATGTGAATATGGGGTTGTCACTTAGCTCTAGAGTTATTTAAGTAGTGTGTCGAAGATGCAATGATGGAACTGGAAATAAATTTTTGGAAAATACGAGAAATAAATACTAATGATAAGATCCGCTGATGATATAGCCTTAATCCACAATTTAAGAAGGTAGAATATTAAAGACAATTCACAGGTTAACTGGCAAAGAATTTGACACAGCAGAAAAAAATGAAAAATGTGTCCTCGCTTGGAAGTAAGATTATACAAGATAACTACTGCATGGGACACATCAGAAGTACACTGACGCACTAAAAAAGGATTTCTTAATTGAAAAAGCTGCACTGTTGTACAGAAGTGAGCTGGAGGTTTCGTAAAAATAGCTTTGTAGCACAGAATTGTAGGAATGTGAACTGTGGGCCGAGACAAAAATTGGAGAAGCAGAAACTAGAAGTATTTGAATAACAAAGCCATAAGAGGATGTTAAAACTGATTTGGAGTTATGCTCTACGAATACTAGACACAAGAAGAAGCCTAGGTCAACGTTTAGTAGAAGAAAAGTAAACATGACTTTGAGACTACTCTCCTTTTCCGTCATGTTAAAAGCAATAGTTTAAGTGTCCAGTACATGTTGTGATAGACTTTATCGTAAAAAATGAGTGCTTAACTTTTAACTCAATTTTACGGCTTAGAGTTAGACAGGCATCGATTTTAATGTAGATCTGAATTGCTTAAGATGACATTTTTCTTGAAATAAATTTGTATCTGAGTTGAAAGTTTTCTATTAAGAGTACTTCAATGAACAGTGTTTAGAAATGTGAACACTATGATCTGTAACGTACTTTAATTGTACTTCCAGGATGCATATGGATTAAGCAAACAGATTAAATATGGCTGCTAACAAACAGGTCTAAAATTACTGTGCATCAGAACCGACGACAAAGAAAATGTCAAACTCTAGCGTCTCTGCAAAGAACTCGTATGGCCAATATGTACCCATTGGACCCCATGCCAATGTCAACGGACAGCCAACATCCGAGGAACCAAAGTTCTGTACATAGATCGACCGACTCCAAGCCAGCTAATTATATCACAATTGATATCTACGAAGACATATAGAAATAGCTAATTTTGAACAATAATGAATAGTGTAGAGGAAGAATTCCAGGTGCAAAGATTAGAGTATGCGGATTATTTTCTTGGGGGCTATACTTCTCATGGCCTTCAGCAGAATATGAGGTGTAAGGATAAGTCGGCAAGTCTGTTACTGTCAAATATAAGGGCGTCTACCACTAAAAAAAAAAAAGGAAAATCACTGTGACTATTAATGTCAGGTGAGACACAGACTTTATGTCAAATTCAGAATTCATACAAACAGTATTACAGGAAATTAAATTAACAGAGACCCCCAGTTCATTTTATAAGTATAGAAGGATGGGTAAAATCAGTTTCCTTGATCAGAATGTCACAGAAGCAACAAATAAAGTAAATGAGTTGATAATTTGTTTGAAAGATCTTTGTAGCTGGAAAGAAATCGATGGAATTTGTCTGTCTAAATACCATACAACCACAAGGATATAAAATCTTAATGAAACTGTTTATAAATTAGCTGCATATTCATGTAGATACCTAAGAATAAGGGAAGAGTTGTTGCATACATAAAAGAGAAATATAAACACAAAATTTTAGAAATAATCGAATTTTGTGTAGATTTCGATATAGAGGCATGAGCTCAGGACTTATTATCGAGAAATGTTGTACTTGTGATTATTACGGGGAATTGGCTATGGTTCAAATGGCTCTGAGCACTATGGGACTCAACTGCTGAGGTCATTAGTCCCCTAGAACTTAGAACTAGTTAAACCTAACTAACCTAAGGACATCACAAACATCCATGCCCGAGGCAGGATTCGAACCTGCGACCGTAGCGGTGTTGCGGTTCCAGACTGCAGCGCCTTTAACCGCACGGCCACTTCGGCCGGCTACGGGGAATTGGTCCTGACTGTAAAATTAGGAGATAATCACGAAAAATTGTAACGGTTTATTATCTGACAGGAAAAGCGCTGTAGAAGTGCTGTTAGCTACATATAGTATCAGTCATATATTTCCCTACCTGTGTTGCTCAAGGCAGTATTATCGTTCTTCATTATGTATTTATGAAAGGTACAGAAATTCGTGCCTATCATATGGCAAACGGATTGTCAAATCAAGATACACAGTTCGTCATATTACGTAACTCAGTTCCATGTATAGTTCAGAAACATTCAAAGAAAGTGGTAAGGCCGATTAATAGCAAAAAACTGAAGATTTTAAAGAAAGCTTAGAAATGTTGACTGGGGTGGAACTTATAGTGAGCCTAATGCTTGCCCTAATTCGAAATATTTCTTAACGAGTTTGTATTCATTTGTGTTAGTAGTTTTCCTAAAAGCATAATTCAGCACAACATTGAGAAGTAATTGAAAATCTGTAATTACTACAGGAATCACAGTATCTTCACAAAGAAAAGGGACAGAACAAGTAACCATTCAGAAATACTTTCATATCATAAACGTTAATGTAACACATTTTTAAGAGAAGCAGAAAAAAATCCAAGAGCCTGCACAACTTGCCTGAATTGATAGATTACATAGCAAAATCAAATCAATATGGAATATTGTTAAAAGAGACAGAGAGAAAGAAGCCACAGAAAACGACAATACTGCCGTCAAAGAGAAAGGAAGCACTGTAAGAGACAGTTCATATATAGCAGATATTTTTAATAATTATTTTGTAAAGATAGTTGAGAAAATTGATGCATACAGTTGAAAACATAAAGCAAAACAGTAAATTGAAGAAACAATCGAGTAGATATTTAGTGAAATAAAAATGAATTCACATCCTCATCTGAAAGAAGGAAAATTGTCTTCACTCTAAAAAGTAAAATTTCATATGGGGTGAATAATATTTCTAACAAGGTACTAGAGCTTATGGCCCTATAATATCTAATGTTCTTAATCACTTACATAAAGCATCATTGTTTCAGGGTGTTTTCCAAGATAGATTAAAATATACCATTGTTAGCCTCACTAAAAGAAGAGTAACTGCATAGATGTCAACAACTTTGACATTGTGTCATTCCTCACATGATTTTCTACAACAAGATAATGTATTCCAGGGTTGTCAACTACCTTTGTAGTAATGGAGCACTTAGACAATCACAGTTTGGATTTCAAAAGAGCCCCCTACTCAGAGGGCTGTTGACACATTTACTATACACACGATAAAATCTTAAAATGCTAAAACATCACCAGTTGGGTTCTTCTGTGAATTACAGAAGGCATCTGATTGTGTCAGTCAGGATATTATATGACAGAAGGTAAGTGTATGTGGAACGCATAGTGCAGCTCGTGCCTAGTTTAATCCTTGTTTAAGAAACAGAATGCAAAAACTTACCATTTGCTGCTCCGAGTAATACAAAGAGGTGCGGCGCATTGTCTCCATGGGGAATCCCACAGGGTCTGATCACTGATTTCCTACTGTTCTCGTTTTTTGTTGCTGCTCTACCATTTTATTTGAATAAAGAGACAAAAGTAGCACTGTTTGCAGATTATACAAGCCTTGTTATGGAGCCGAGCAAACAGCCATCAACCCAAAATAAGAAATGATTTTTTGTGAAAGTTACTGACTGATTCTGCATAAATGAAGTAGCTTCAAACTTTGAAAAAACATAGCTCATCGAGTTCTGTACTGCCAAAAATATCTCACCTCCTACTACCACAGTATATTAACAAGCAATAATAAACAGGGTAGAAAGTTCTACGTTCTTAGGTGTGCGTATTGCTGAAAATTTAAACAGTAAAACCGTATAGTGGATCTCCTAAAACATTTGGGTTTGGCTACTTTTGCTGTAAGAATAATTGCCTTCTTGGGGATATAGAAAGCAGCAAATTTACATATCTTACACATTTTGATTTGCTGATGTCTTACAAGATATTCTGAAATGCCTCTTCACTCAGTCAAAAAGTGTTCATGTCATAAATGAAAGTATTAAGATTTATGTGTGGCGTCCACATAGGTACATACTGCAGCAACTGGGAATATTAACCACACCATCGCAGTACTTTAATTCACTTATGAAATTTGTAACTGATAATTCATCTGAGTTTGAGAACAGAGATATTCTCAAGCACAATACTAGGAAGATAAATGATCTGCAATACCCTTTAATGAACCCAGCATTGGCACAGAAAGGGGTGAAACATGCTGCTATAAAACAACTGACAACCTATTCTTGGAGATAAAATGCCTGGCAGACGGCGGACGTTTTCTCCAACATAACGAAAAGATGTTTCTCCTTTTATACCGTAGAGGAATTCTTGACTAAGAATAATTGGCCGTTTATCCAGAAAAAAAAACTGTAAATGACCAGTATGTAGTTACTTTCTTTTTAATACGTGTTCTATGTTTGTTCAGTCGATACCTTCCACTTCATAACGTCTATCGTGAATTTCATGTGTGGAATACGGAACTAACTAACCGTACAAAATTTACAGATGGTAGAAATGACAGAGCCGAAAGTTGCGGAAGGAAAAGTGTTGTGGGATACCGAAATCTGAAGATCATTGTTAATACAATGAAATACCTTGCTAATGTCGTAAGTCATTCGCTGGGAGGTGGATAGGAATGAAGGGCCACTATTTTGCGTCGAATTCGTCCCCTGGTCGGATCTCATTCCATTTCTCCAAGCAAGGCTTTATAAAAAGTCCTGTGTTGAAACGTTGGCCGAGAAGAGGGTCTTTCGTGATATTTTTCGATCAACACTAATAAAACTAATTGGAACAAAAAATTACTGCATGGAGTCATATTTTATTATTATTTCCACTGCACGTTTCGGACGTCCATATCTCATCATCAGGTAGATTTATGTCCTTTAATAAGGCATGAATGTATTGTATGTACTCCTTTTGTACAACCTGAGGCACTGTCTTTCAGTCGTCAAGACGCTGCTCTCCACTCGTTTTTACACCAGATACAGTTGCATACGAAGTCACAAGTTCCTTTGCTGTCGTATTTACATTACATATTGTCTGATCAGAAGTATCTGTACACTTGTTAGTAGGCACTAATGTAGGCTTTGTCTACCCTTCGCTTTAATGGCGGATTGAATATTTCTGGGGACATTTTCAATGAGGTTTCTCAGTGTCTGTGGAGGAATGGCAGTCATTCTTTCACCAGAGACGTTAGTGATGTTGGACACCGGTGTCTCGAGTGAAGGTGGTTTAGCCTACCCGAAAGGTGTGCCACAAGATTCAGGTCGTAACTCGGGGCAGGTCAGTCCATGTCAGGCATGTTATTGTCCACAGACCTTTACCTCCCAACCACGAGAAACACCCCCGTTCCGTAACACCTCTTCCATGGATCCTCATTGGAATGCTACAGGGTACAGTATGAGTCATCAATCCAAATCATTTGTTTCTAGTTATCCACTGACCACTAGTGTACCTCTTTGCACCACCTAAAGTGTCACTTGACTACAGAAATAAGTTGCTCGACCGTTGTAGCCCATTCTTTTTAACTCCATACGCACAGTAACTGTGCTAGCAACAGTTTGTAAACCACAAGTGATTCCTCCGACTGATTCCCCGTATAATGACAGGTCCGCCTCTCTTAACACCTACTGGTCAATTCCACATTGCATAGGAGTGTCCGGATGATATTTATCAGATGATGTGCAGTTGTATGCAACCCGTTATCGGTGTAAACACGACCGGAAGAGCATCCCGTGGCTACTGAAAGACAGACCTACAGGTCATCCAAAAGCTGTAAATACAATTCATCCATGTCTTATTTAATGACATAAAGTCACCTGATGATGGGTATGGCCCGCTGAACTTAGAGGGACCATTACTTGTCTGAATAAAATCCATAGGATACGGATTTAAACAAATACTTTCATTGTAGAATCTTACGTAAGTTGTGCAGCTAAACAAAAATTTTACGCATAATTGTCTACTTCGAATTTTAACATCTTCACCAATCCGTTGTAAATTTCCGGACCGGGTTTCTCTGTCTCAGATTTGTATATTTATCCATCCATACCACTCCTGAAGTTTTATACACGCATTAAAAAAGTTTTGAATGACCCCGGTTCCCAGGGGTCCTGAAGATAGACGTTGACTGTGGATATTGTATCACAGACACAGTCCCTTTGACTGTTCAGAGATGTCACTAAACCCGCCAAAAGACGTAATCAACCATGCATGAGCAGCGCATATTACACGGAGGAGGTCCAACAGACGATCAGTTCCAGTCATTCCTCCAGGAAGAAGGTACACGGCTCGTGTTGTCTGTAGTTCAACCATTCCTAGAGGGTCAATAACGTGGTTCGATCGCGTCCGCATTGTTACTCTGTGCCAGGAAGAGCTCTCAACAAGGAAAGTGTCCAGGCGTCTCGGAGTGAACCAAAGCGACATGGAGGAGATAGAGAGACTGGAATTGTCGATGACATGCCTCGCTCAGGCCGCCCGAGGGCTACAGTGGATGACCGCTACCTACGGATTATGGCTCGGACGAACACTGACAGCAACGCCACCATGTTGAATAATGCTTTTCGTGCAGCCATAGGACGTCGTGTTACAACTCAAACTGTGCATGACGCGTAACTTCACTTCCGACGCCCATGGCGAGGTCTATCTTTGCAAGCACGACAGCAGATGGGCTTAACAACATGCCGAATGGACCGGTCAGGATTGGCATCACGTTCCCTTCACCGATGAGTGTCGCATATGCCTTCAACCAGATAATCGTCGAAGATGTGTTTGGAGGAAACTCGGTCAGACTGAACACATTACACACACTTACCAGCGAATGCAGCATTGTGGAGGTTCCCCGCTATTTTGGGGTGGCATTATGTAAGCCGCTGGTGGTCATGGAAGGCGCCGTAACGGCTGTACGATATGTGAATGCAATCCTCCGACCGACAGTGCAACCACATCGGCAGCATATTGGCGAGGCATTCGTCTTCATGGACGACAATTCACGCTCCCATCGTGCACATCTTGTAAGTGACTTCCTTCAAGATGACGACATCGCTCGACTAGAGTGGCTAACATGTTCTCCAGATGTGAACCCTATCGAACATGTCTGGGACAGATTGAAAAGGGCTGTTTGTGGACGACGTGACCCACCAACCACACTGAGGGATGTAAGCCGAACCGCCATTGAGGAATGGGTTAATCTGGACCACCAGTGCCTTGATGAACTTGTGGATAGTATGCCACGACGAATACAGGCATACATCAATGCAAGAGGACGTGCTACTGGGTACTAGAGGTACCGGTCTGTACTGCAGTCTGACCACCACCTCCGAAGGTCTCGCTGTATGGTGGTACAACATGCAATGTGTGATTTTCATGAACAATAAAAAGGGTGAAAATGACGTTTGTGTTGATCTCTATTCCAATTCTCTGTACAGGTACCGGAACTCTCGGAACCGAGGTGATGCAAAACTTTTTTTGATGTGTGTATGATCATTATGCAAATGCCTTGTACCGTATCAGCATGTAAGAAAAATTAAAATTTTTGTATTTACAAAATGAGTTTTCACTTTGAGTGGAGTGTGCCATGATCTGAAACTGCCTGGCAGATTAAAACTGTTTGCCTGATCGCGACTCGAACTCGGAACTTTGTCTTCACGAGTAGTGTTCTCGCCGGCTGAACTGTCCTACGAAGACTCACGACCCGCCCTCGCAGCTGTACATCAGACGGTAAAAGACAAAGGACCCATATTCGCGTCTCGGTCCGGCATATACTATTTATCTGCTAGGAAGTCTCAAATCAAGGCACATTCCACCGCAGAATGCCCGCATCTCGTGGTCGTGCGGTAGCGTTCTCGCTTCCCACGCCCGTGTTCCTGGGTTCGATTCCCGGCGGGGTCAGGGATTTTCTCTGCCTCGTGATGGCTGGGTGTTCTGTGCTGTCCTTAGGTTAGTTAGGTTTAAGTAGTTCTAAGTTCTAGGGGAGTCATGAACATAGATGTTAAGTCCCATAGTGCTCAGAGCCATTTGAACCATTTCCACCGCAGAATGAAAATTTCGTTCTGAAAACAATCCTGTAGACCAAGAGTCGCGACCTTTTTGGCTTGCCTGGGTCACATTGGAAGAAGACGAGTATTTTTTCGGTCGCACATAATATACTTAACATTGAAAAGAACTGCAGAGGTAAAAAGTGAAAAAAAATTAAAGATGCTGGTGTTCGTTTGTGGAGCCCTCAACAGCGCGGTCATCAGAGCCAGTAAAACTTCGAAATCTTTCCATTTCCAGTCTCAGCACTTCCCGAGTGGTGATGAGACGACGAGGACTGCATAAATACCGAGTTCCCAGGCGGAGAAAATCCCCAACCTGGCTGGGAATCGAACCCTGGAGGCAGCAACGGTAGCCTCTAGACCACGATCTACGGACAAATGAGATAAGAGAGAACAGTGGGGTTTCAAATTGAAAATCTTCAATATCACAACTTTAAATAAACGGAATGTTATGGATTTTTTCCGATCGTATGATGGAGGTTCACTTCTCGGGCCGCACTGATACTTGCTTTGGGCTGCGGGTTGGACACCCACGCTCTAGGCTGTGGCTAATCGATTTCACCGCATTATCCTGCCTTCCAGGAGTGTTGGTTCATTAGTGTATGCAAAAGAGCTTCTGTGATGTTTGAAAGATACAAGCGAGGTACTGAAGGAAGTAAACCTGCGGGGGCGGTTATGAGATGATCAAGAAACTCCCGAGGCAGATGTGCACGGCGGAGATGTTTATTTTTCAATTTCCGAGAAGGTGGCCCCTCGGGGTAGCCGCGCGGTCTAGGGCACGTTGCCATGGTTCGCGCGGCTTCTTCCGTCGGAAGTTCCAGTCCTCTCTTGGGCATGGGTGTGTGTGTGTGTGTGTGTGTTTTGTCCTTAACGTAAGTTAGTTTATGTAGTGTGTTGTAATATTTCTGGCTGATTCAGCCATCATATTAGGCTCCAGGAAGCTATTCCCAGGGCAGTGGAGATGCAAGAAGCATAGAGATGACGCAATGTGGGATGAGGTACCGGTGACAGATGTTAGATTCGGTACCATTCCCGTGAGAAAGACCGCTTGCATGGTGCTGCTGCTCTGTGATTGGCTGCTGTGTTCGGCGGTAGGGCGCCAAAACGTTAAACTTTAGTTGCTATTATTAATTAAATCTGTCATCCAAATTACTTCATTTTTTAAATAAACATCTCTCAACAGCCAGCTATCAATCAGTCATTTCAAAATTATTAAAATCAAAGTATTACTAAAACAAAAGGCTGACGGTATTACTGCCGATGCACTTCGGTGGCGTTCGGGTCACGCCTTGCTGGCTGGGCGCGCGAAGTGTCTCGGGCAGTCCGGCTCTCCAGTTCTGACCCTTCCAGTAGACAGACATGTTGTCTGTTATAGCAGTATTTGTTTCACGCAATTTTAGTTACTACAGCTCCGACCGTCGCTAGGTACACACAAGTTGTCTGTAATAGTAGTATTTGATTCATGTAATTTTATTCTCCAGTTCTGACGGTTCCAGTAGACAGACATGTTGTCTGTGGAGGGTATATTTCATGTTATTTTAGCAAGATATAATGACTGTGGAAAGACATGTTCAATACGTTGTGATCAATAATAGTTTCTCGGGTCTATATCAATAAAAACGCTAGTGGCATCCCAAATGAGTTATAGTTTATTCGCAGCAGCAGTTCCTTGCGAAGTTAATTTCAGCCTGACGAAAAAGAATCCACGACCTGCGTGCTGTTTTCTGCGCTGGGGACATAATCATCATGAAGAGAGCAGGTTAGTGAAGTGTACAAGAACTTATGTATTCCACACAAGACAGTGGAAACGACTATGCGCCTCACGTGTACTGCATGCACAGTACAAATGTGCTCAGTGACACGTCATCTGCAGTAATGCAGAGGACGTAAAGAAGGATGAAAGTATTAACACTATCTCACTTTTATTCCTTTTTCTTGCCGTAGTGTAAGCCTAGGGACCGATGACCTCAGCAGTTTGGTCCCATAGGAACTTACCACAAATTTCCAATTTGCCGAGAAAGTACATTCGGACGTACATCTCGCGATATGACGACGACGAGAAGACCATAGAAATCTGGGCTTATACCGAGGTTTACACGCTACGACTTATCTTAGAAGCTAGATTAAGGAAGGGCAAACCTACGTTTCTAGCATTTGTAGACTTAGAGAAAGCTTTTGACAATGTTGACTGCTATACTCTCTTTCAAATTCTGAAGGTGGCAGGGGTAAAATACAGGGAGCGAAAGGCTATTTACAATTTGTACAGAAACCAGATGGCAGTTACAAGAGTCGAGGAACATGAAAGGGAAGCAGTGGTTGGGAAGGGAGTGAGACAGGGTTGTAGTCTTTCCCCAATGTTGTTCAATCTGTATATTGAGCAAGCAGTGAAGGAAACAAAAGAAAAATTCGGAGTAGGTATTAATATCCATGGAGAAGAAATAAAAACTTTGAGGTTCGCCGATGACATTGTAATTCTGTCAGAGACAGCAAAGGACTTGGAAGAGCAGTTGAACGGAATGGACAGTGTCTTGAAAGGAGGATATAAGATGAACATCAACAAAAGCAAAACGAGGATAATGGAATGTAGTCGAATTAAGTCGATTGATGCTGAGGGAATTAGATTAGGAAATGAGACACTTAACGTAGTAAAGGAGTTTTGCTGTTTGGGGAGCAAAGTAATTGATGATGGTCGAAGTAGAGAGGATATAAAATGTAGACTGGCAATGGCAAGGAAAGCGTTTATGAAGAAGAGAAATTTATTAACATCGAGTATAGATTTAAGTGTCAGGAAGTCATTTCTGAAAGTATTTGTATGGAGTATAGCCATGTAAGGAAGTGAAACATGGACGATAAATAGTTTGGACAAGAAGAGAATAGAAGCTTTTGAAATGTGGTGCTACAGAAGAATATTGAAGATTGGATGGGTAGATCACATAACTAATCAGGAAATATTGAATAGGATTGGGGAGAAGAGAAGTTTGTGGCACAACTTGACCAGAAGAAGGGATCGGTTGGTAGGACATGTTCTGAGGCATCAAGGGAACACCAATTTAGTATTGGAGGGCAGCGTGGAGGGTAAGAGTCGTAGAGGGAGACCAAGAGATGAATACACTAAGCAGATTCAGAAGGATGTAGGTTGCAGTAGGTACTGGGAGATGAAGAAGCTTGCACAGGATAGAGTAGCATGGAGAGCTGTATCAAACCAGTCTCAGGACTGAAGACCACAACAACAACAACCGAAGTTTGCTGACGATTTCCTCGCGACACTGATGAATGGGACAGGGTTGCATGAGGAAGTGATAGCGGTATCAGGACTGCTCTTCGCCACATGCGTAAGGTGGCCTGTGGAGTATTCTATATCAAAAGATATCCTGATTCTTTTCACATACGGAAGGATCCACCTTAAAGGAAGCCGGCCACGGTGGCCAAGCGGTTCTAGGCGCTTCAGTCCGGAACAGCGCTAGTGCTACGGTCGCAGGTTCGAGTCCTGCCTCGGGCATGGATGTGTGTGATGTCCTTAGGTTGAAGTAGTTCTAAGTTCTAGGGGACTGATGACCTCAGATGTTAAGACCCATAGTGCTCAGAGCCATTTGAACCATTTGAGCCTTAAAGGAAAGTTTTGCTACTTGTTTTTGTTTCCGAGGCCGCTTGTTATGCAGATATGGATAGTTAAGGGCGCAGTGCCCGAAGTTGGGCAGTGCCTGGCTGCTAGCGCCCCGGTAAACAGCTGCGCGCGCTGTACAGTTCCCCGGGGACAGTCGGCGTCGTCGGCAGCGGCTGGAGTCTCCAGGGCGCCGCCGGTCGTTCGCGCCTGTAGCCGGTGGCCGGCCAGCCTGGAGCCGGGGCCAGTGAGGCGGCCGGAGTGCGGACCGCTGTTATCCGCCAGTTCTGGGCCGCCCGCTCTCCGAACTCTTGCTGCCCGTATCGCCCGGCCGGCCCACGCCTTTCGACCCTTAACGCCATCCCGGCGGTCCGGTTTCGTTTCGGCCCCAGAGGCCCGGCCGACGTCAGGGGAAATTCATCGGCCGCTTCGCCCCGACTGCCGGAGCGACGGCTCATATGCAAAACATTTCGCATTCGCACAGTCCCCCGGGGGCCGGCCGGTCGGTTCCTACCGCAGACGCCGCCGCCTCACTCCAGCTTCGATGCTGTCCGGCCGTCTGGCCCCTTCTGCTCCTACGGCATTCGCGTCATCCGAATGCCGATGCCGGAATGTGTAGCTCGACCTTGTACATCGGAGAAGGAATGATGGAAGGGGAAAATATTTCCGGAGAGGAAAAAAGGAACAAGGGGACTGGACACTGTGCTAAGATCTCCAGAGGCATTCACGTCATAATCCAGCTGTCTGTTGTAACAATACGAGTCAAGATAGATGTAACGGAACTTGAATAGCGTATTTGCCTCTATTGCTTACGGTAGAGAGATCGATCTTTCCGTCCTGTCTGTATATTTATATATAATGTTGCATGAATAAAGGCTGGGCGAGTGTAAAGCTATCGTTAAAAACGCACGCCGCGCGATTTGTTACGATTTGGTCGGTCATAATAATAATATGCTTTCGAATACAATTAAAATATAACGGCGATACCTGTTTAGTTCAAATGGCTCTGAGCACTATGGGACTTAACTGTAGTGTTCATCAGTCCCCTAGAACTTAGAAATACTTAAACCTAACTAACCTAAGGACATCACACACATCCATGCCCGAGGCAGGATTCGAACCTGCGACCGTAGCGGTGGCGCGGCTCCAGACTGTAGCGCCTAGAACCGCTCGGCCACTCCGGCCGGCTACCTGTTTAGTGTTATTGGAAATAATATGTAGTAAATTAATGAGTAAGGTAGCCGGTCCTATAAGAAGAGTTAAAATTGGGCATATTAAGGTGTTTTACTTTATACCGACGAAGCCGATGATACGGCGTCATTTTTTTTCGTTTACTCTTAGAAATAAACAAGTAAAGAAGTGCTAATTGTGCGTTGTGAAAAAATATAGGGGCGAGTTTTAAATAACTACGGTATACAATCAGAGTAAAAAAAAGGACATTTAGTTACACGAAATCGCGGATAGCGAATGTGGTCATTAAATTGAGTACACCTACAGGGCGGTCAATTCCGGGATAAATCTATACGCGTCTCACGAGGAACGCGGCATTGAGACCGCTTTTTTTTATTATGTTTATATCGCGGAAAGCGGGTTCCAGTTTATGAAAAGGAGAAAAACTGTATCATTATCATTGACTGTTGGTGTCGAGCAACCAAAACTGTTTATCAAAAGGTTTCGATGGAACTTTGGAGTTAGCGTTCAGGCACTCGCATATACTCCACATCAGAGTGTGAATGAGAAGTGAATGCGAAATAAAACTGTGAACAAAGTTACGTTAAATAAAACAAAAGAAACAAGGCAGTTTGCTCGTATCTGTTGTTATTCCATGAACTGTAACATTTCTTATCGTTGTACGATGCCTTTATAGACGATCGATATGACAATTTGCTTCGAAGGGATCTCGTTACGAGTTAAGCTTTGGGGACCTGGTCAAGAGAGGGTAGCTCGTAGATCCTAACTACTGCACCTATTCTGGAATCAGGTGCTACCGTGACCGTTGTGTGTTGTCAATGACTTAAGGTTACTATATCTCATGCTCTAAGATCGACACGCCTTTCCGCTTGGTATAACGGTGCCTCACGGTAACAACGACAACGCCGACGACGAAGCAAGATACGGTAGACTGTCTTATGTCCAACAGGAAACAGCTCTTCTACCGTCACACCGTCAGCACAGTCCCAGCTTTATTCAGCCCTATCCATTTCCATTTTTTTCTTCCATCGCCATTGGACGATCATAAGAAAATCCAAAATGATTTGCTCACAATTTTCACGTGCTTCAATGAATGGTGGTTCTATTTAAACGTAGGTTAATAAAGAGTGTAGCTAGACAGCTCATTGATTAAGGTCTTGTCAATAGATGTAAGAGGACAATAGCTCAAATCCATGTCCGCCCATCCTGATTTAGGCTTTCTGTGATTTCCCTAAATCGCTTCAGGCAAGAGCCGGGATTGTTACTTTGCAAGGGCACGGCCGACTTCCTTTCCCATCCTTCCCAACCCGATGGGACCGGTGACTTCGCTGTTAGTGCCCTCTCCCAAATCAACCAAACAACCAATAGATATAGAAGACTCGTGTTCAATTCCCCATCAGTCCTATGATTTATATATGTAAATTATTACTTGTTTTATCCCTGGCAATGTTTCTTAATTACACTACTGGCCATTAAAATTGCTACACCACGAAGATGACGAGCTGCAGACGCGAAATTTAACCGACAGGAAGAAGATGCTGTGATATGCAAATGATTACCTTTTTAGAGCATTCACATAAGGTTGGCGCCGGTGGCGACACCTACAACGTGCTGACATGAGGAAAGTTTCCAACCGATTTCTCATACGCAAACAGCCGTTGACCGGCCTTGCCTGGTGAAACGTTGTTGTGATGCCTCGTGTAAGGAGGAGAAATGCGTACCATCACGTTTCCGACTTTGATTAAGGTCGTATTGTGGCCTATCGCGATTCCGGTTTATTGTATCGCGACATTGCTGCTCGCGTTGGTCGAGATCCAATGACTGTTAGCAGAATATGGAATCGGTGGGTTCAGAAGGGTAACACGGAACGCCGTGCTGGATGCCAACGGCCTCGTATCACAAGCAGTCGAGATGACAGGCATCTTATCCGCATGGCTGTAGCGGATCGTGCAGCCATGTCTCGATCCCTGAGTCAACAGATGGGGACGTTTGCAAGACAACAACCATTTGCACGAACAGTTCGACGACGTTTGCTGCACCATGGACTATCAGATCGGAGACCATGGCTGCGATTACCCTTGGCGCTGCATCACAGACAGGAGCGCCTGCGATGGTGTAGCCAACGACGAACCTGGGTGCACGAATGGCAAAACGTAATTTTTACGGATGAATCCAGGTTCTGTTTACAGCATCATGATGGTCGCGTCCGTGTTTGGCGACATCGCGGTGAACGCACATTGGAAGCGTGTATTTGTGATCGCCATACTGGTGTATCACCCAGCGTCATGGTATGGGGTGCCATTGGCTACACGTATCGGTCACTTCTTGTTCGCATTGACGGCACTTTGAACACTGGACGTTACATTTCAGATGTGTTACCCTTCATTCGATCTCTGCGATACCCTACATTTCAGCAGGATAATGCGCGACCGCATGTTGCAGGTCCTGCACGGGCCTTTCTGGATGCAGAAAATGTTCGACTGCTGCCCCGGCCAGCACATTCTCCAGATCTCTAACCAATTGAAAACGTTTGGTCAATGGTGGCCGAGCAACTGGCTCGTCACAATACGCCAGTCACTACTCTTGATGAACTGTGGTATCGCGTTGAAGCTGCATGGGCAACTGTACCTGTACATGCCATCCAAGCTCTGTTTGACTCAAATGCCCAGGCGTATCAAGGCCGTTATTACGGCCTGAGGTGATTGTTGTGGGTACTGATTTGTCACGATCTATGCACCCAAATTGCCTGAAAATGTAATCACGTGTCAGTTCTAGTATGATATATTTGTCCAATGAATACCCGTTTATCATCTGCATTTCTTATTGGTGTAGCAATTTTAATGGCCTGTGGTGTATTCAAGTTGCACAATCGTTGGCGTCCATGTTAAACAGTGCGCCACCCTACAGCTGACGGTAAAAGTCTGTTCAGACACCGGAGGAAGGCATCAGTTCTAATACGACGTTGCCTAGGAAAGCACTGTGGCGTTGAAATCACCCATCGTGTCTGCCTCAGCAGCTGCAGGATCAGGGCAGCAGATTGTTAACCTAAGGGACCCATGTACGATTCCCGACCGGATCTGAGATTTTCTCCACTTGGGGATTGGGTGTCATGTTGTCCTTGTACTCGTATCGTCATAACTGCCACGGAAGTCGCCTCAATCACACTGTCGTACAGTCTTTCCCCTGCTAAGATGACTGTAGGGGACAAACTGAAAAAAAAATATGAGCTAAACACGAATCAAATCCGTGGAGTTAGATTAACAAATGATGGTCTGGTATACGGACCATGCTGAGGATGGTTATTAAGTGGGTTTCCACTCTCTTTTAAACAGATAATGGGCCACTTCTCAACCTCAGCCATAACAAAAGAAGAGTAAAAATACGATAACATACAGAAAATGTTTCTGCCATTCATAATTCCCTTATGTTAACTGAAGATTGTGGTGACAGGAGGGGAATTCACCCATAAATCTACATATTCTGTATGTATATAAGGGATCTCCTCCCAAATCCCTGGATCGATTTCATCCAGATTTGGCATATAAACAGTAGGCCTCACGAGTATCAGCACAGTGTGATTTATAACCTCTCAGCTTCTATAGGACCAGATATGCGCACAGGAACACGTTTTCTCCAGGCACTGTCGTACAGGTTGCCTTGTATGACAGATATATTGCGTAGGAACAGTATCTGCTGCCTGATCGACCTGCTTTGCAGGCTAGCCTACGTGTCAGAAGCAAGAAACAGTTCTCAATCCCCAACACGCAGGCAGCACTGCACAACAGGCATGCTGTGAAGGAACAGTATCAGCCTGTTTCATAGACCTGCCCTACATGACAGCCAGTACATCAAGTTTAAAACAACAGTCTACATCGCAATAAAAATTTATTAACGACCAGTTTCAATTTTGTGTAGAAGTCGAAAGCAGTCACTTACAAAGTATTATTGTGGTCTAGACCGTTATTTAACCCATTTGTATCACCAAATCGTGATACTCCTCTGGACCACATTGTTCAAATTTATCCACTATACATCAGTGGCAAGAAATGGTTTTCCAGTCCCCAGTGTGTTGGCTGCTCTGCATGACAGATGTATTTGTGTCAGTATAGTAGCAGCGTGTATGGAAGGATGGATAGGGAGAGATAGAGACAGGAGGGGATGGATAGAGAGCAGGGAGAAGTAGGGTAGGATTACAGGTGGGGGGAAGAGGAGGGCAGAGAGTGTACGAAAAGGAGACAGGCAGAGAGTGAGGAGAAGGAGACGCTGGACGTCACAGAGAGGTGGTGGAGGGGATGAACAGAGGGAGGGGTGGGGAGGGGATGGACAGACGGATGGGGAGGGGGAGATGTCGAATAATTGTGTTGGCGAAAGCGTGGAGAAAAACCCAGTTTGAAACAAAATAAATCTGCTAAATCATGAAAGCAGCAGACCCCTAAGGAATGACAAACGCCAATAAATCGTCTAAACGCTAAGAAAGACATTAAGAAGCGGTATGAAAAGGGACGATCAAGCAAAAATCAATATTACGAAAGGCGAATGGATAAAGTACTGTAGTTGAAATGGATCTGGGAAAGTGTTGACGTACGCTAAAATAAATCGCTTACAAGACGCTAATACGACCAGTTCTAAGGTTTTGTTCTAGTGCTTGGAAATCCTTATCAGTAGGTACAACAGCAGGCAACACACAAATTTAGAGCCTGATTGCTACAGTTCAAAGAGATCGGTACAGTCCATACGAAAATGTAGAAGGGATGCACGGGGAATTTAAAAGAAGACGACGCAGTTCTTATCAAACCCTGCCGATTAAATTTAGAGAACCTGTGTTCGAACAATATTATGTGACCATTATGCAGCCACCATAGTATTCTCACTGTCGTTTACGGAGTCACAGTAAAGTGACCACGACATATGTTAGACGTCAACATGCAATAACCACTTACAGACTGCAGGTGGCAGCACTGGCAGCAGAGGTTATATAAAGCGTGTCGGGGGATGTGGACAACAGCACAGTCGTTGTCGTAATCCGGAAACGGAGGGATTTATGTGGCGTCCAAAAGGGCATGGACGTTGGCTTTCGGGTGAAGGATGGGAGTATTTCCAAAACGGCTAAGTTTGTAAATTGTTTGCATGCCGCCATGGTAGAAGTATAATGTGTATGGCAAAATGGAGCTACACGAAATCGGCGCCGAGGCGACTGTGGCGCAACACAGGCCATAGTTGACAGAGGTGACTGACGTTTGCGGAAAGGTGTACGGTGGAAGAGATGGCCAACTTTTGAGCAACTGACCGTCCAGATGTACCAGCGATGTACCGTAGGTCTCTAGAAGAGCGTAGCGTTCCAAAGGAATGGAAAAGGGCACAGGTCATCCCCGTTTTCAAGAAGGGACGTCGAACAGATGTGCAGAACCATAGACCTATATCTCTAACGTCGATAAGTTGTAGAATTTAGGAATACGTATTATGTTCAAGTATAATGACTTTTCTGGAGACTAGAAATCTACTCTGTAGGAATCAGCATCGGTTTCGAAAAAGACGATCGTGTGAAACCCAGATCGCGCTATTCGTCCACGAGACGCACAGGGTCATAGACACGGGTTACCAGGTAGATGCCGTGTTTCTTGACTTACTCAAGGCATTCGATACAGTTCCCCACAGTCGTTTAATGAAGAAAGTAAGAGCATATGGACTATCAGACCAATTTTGTGATTGGATTGAAGAGTTCCTAGATAACAGAACGCAGCATGTCATTCTCAACGAAGAGAAGTCTTCCGAAGTAAGAATGATTTCAGGTGTGCCGCAGGGGAGTGTCGTACGACCGTTGCTATTCACAAAATACATAAATGACCTTGTGGATGACATCGGAAGTTTACTGAGGCTTTTTGCGGATGATGCTGTGGTATATCGAGAGGTTGTAACAATGGAAAATTCTACTGAAATGCAGGAGGACCTGCAGCGAATTGACGCATGGTGCAGGGAATGGCAATCGAATCACAATGTAGACAAGTGTAATATGCTGCGAATACATAGAAAGAAAGATCCCTTATCATTTAGCTACAATATAGCAGGTCAGCAACTGGAAGCAGTTAATTCCATAAATTATCTGGGAGTACGCATTAGGAGTGATTTAAAGTGGAATGATCATATAAAGTTGATCGTCGGTAAAGCAGATGCCAGATTGAGATTCATTGGAAGAATCCTAAGGAAATGCAATCCGAAAACAAAGAAAGTAGGTTACAGTACGCTTGTTCGCCCACTGCTTGAATACTGCCCGGCAGTGTGGGATCCGTACCAGATAGCGTTGATAGAAGAGATAGAGAAGATCCAACGGAGAGCAGCGTGCTTCGTTACAGGATCATTTAGTAATCGCTAAAGCGTTACGGAGATGATAGATAAACTCCAGTGGAAGACCCTGCAGGAGAGACGCTCAGTAGCTCGGTACGAGCTTTTGTTGAAGTTTCGAGAACATACCTTCACTGAGGAGTCAAGCAGTATATTGCTCCCTCCTACGTATATCTCGCGAAGAGACCATGAGGATAAAATCAGAGAGATTAGAGCCCACACAGAGGCATACCGACAATCCTTCTTTCCACGAACAATACGAGACTGGAAGAGAAGGGAGAATCGATAGAGGTACTCAAGGTACCCTTCGCCACACACCGTCAGGTGGCTTGCGGAGTATGGATGTAGATGTAGATGTAGAAGAGGGCTATCGACAGTGTCTCCCACACGACCGTTCAGCAAATGTTGCAGCGTGTGGGGATCTGCAGCAGGCGTCTGGTTGATGCATCCATGGTGACTGCTGTTCCTCGGCGCAGAGGAATTTAACGCCAATACAGCACCTAGACGCCCACTGATTGGCGACAGATGGCCTCTTCAAATGAATCACGGTTTATGCTTCACCGGACAGATGGCCGTTGGCGCGTATGCCATGAAACGTCGGAAATGATTTGTTTCTTTCTGGTTGTGTGTCATTCTCTCATCCGACAGAATCGTTACGAAAAATTGCTTAATACAATGTTCATGTCACTGAGTTTCCGGTAATTCCAGATGTTGTTTACTGAGGTCTTGAGTCAGAAGCCTGGTGTGCTGCAGGTTTCCCCGCTAATTCTAATACTAAACACATTTTTCCAAAGCTGTTTTACAGAGGAAGACCGCACTGCAGTTCCTTCTCTACATCCTCGCACAAACGAAAAAATGGCTGACATCGAAATAAGTGTCCAAGGAATAGAAATGCAACTGCAATCACTCAACAGAGGGAAGTCCACTGGACTTGACGGGATACCAATTCGATTCTACACAGAGTGCGCGAAAGAACTTGCCCCCCTTCTAACAGCCGTATACCGCAAGTCTCTAGAGGAAAGGCAGGTTCCAAATGATTGGAAAAGAGCGCAGGTAGTCCCAGTCTTCAAGAAGGGTCGTCGAGCAGATGTGCAAAACTATAGACCGATATCTCTGACGTCGATCTGTTGTAGAATTTTAGAACATGTTTTTTGATCGCGTATCATGTAGTTTCTGGAAACCCAGAATCTACTCTGTAGGAAATAACATGGATTCCGGAAACAGCGATCGTGTGAGACCCAACTCGCTTTATTTGTTCATGAGACCCAGAAAATATTAGACACAGGCTCCCAGGTAGATGCTATTTTCCTTGACTTCCGGAAGGCGTTCGATACAGTTCCGCACTGTCGCCTCATAAACAAAGTAAGAGCCTACGGAATATCAGACCAGCTGTGTGGCTGGATTGAAGAGTTTTTAGCAAACAGAACGCAGCATGTTGTTCTCAATGGAGAGACGTCTACAGACTTTAAAGTAACCTCTGGCGTGCCACAGGGGAGTGTTATGGGACCATTGCTTTTCACAATATATATAAATGACCTAGTAGATAGTGTCGGAAGTTCCATGCGGCTTTTCGCGGATGATGCTGTAGTATACAGAGAAGTTGCAGCATTAGAAAATTGTAGCGAAATGCAGGAAGGTCTGCAGCGGATAGGCACTTGGTGCAGGGAGTGCCAACTGACCCTTAACATAGACAAGTGTAATGTATTGCCAATACATAGAAAGAAGGATCCTTTATTGTATGATTATATGATTGCGGAACAAACACTGGTAGCAGTTACTTCTGTAAAATATCTGGGAGTATGCGTGCGGAACAATTTGAAGTGGAATGATCATATAAAATTAATTGTTGGTAAGGCGGTAAGGCAGGTTGAGGTTCATTGGGAGAGTCCTTAGAAAATGTAGTCCATCGACAAAGGAGGTGACTTACAAAACACTCGTTCGACCTATACTTGAGTATTGCTCATCAGTGTGGGATCCGTACCAGATCGGTTTGACGGAGGAGATAGAGAAGATCCAAAGAAGAGCGGCGCGTTTCGTCACAGGGTTATTTGGTAACCGTGATAGCGTTACGGAGATTTTTAATAAACTCAAGTGGCAGACTCTGCAAGAGAGGCGCTCTGCATCGCGGTTAGCTTGCTGTCCAGGTTTCGAGAGGGTGCGTTTCTGGATGAGGTATCGAATATATTGCTTCCCCCTACTTATACCTCCCGAGGAGATCACGAATGTAAAATTAGAGAGATTCGAGCACGCACGGAGGCTTTCCGGCAGTCGTTCTTCCCGCGAACCATACGCGACTGGAACAGGAAAATGAGGTAATGACAGTGGCAGGTAAAGTGCCCTCCACCACACACCGTTGGGTGGCTTGCGGAGTATAAATGTAGATGTAGATGTAGATGTAGTCTATCCTGTGTAGGCCTCTTCACCTCTGCATAACTGTTGCAACCTACGTCCTTTGAATAAATATATCGACAATTCCTTGATGCCTCTGTATGTGTCCTATCCAGCGATCCCCTCTTTTAGTCAAGTTGTGTCATAAATTTCTTTTTTCCCCATTTCTATTCAGCATCTCCTCATTAGTTATCCCACCCACCAACATAATCTTCAGCATTCTTCTGTAGCATTACATTTCAAACGACACAATTGTCTTCTTTTCTGAACTATTTGTCGTCCACGTTTTATTTCCGTGCAAGGCCGCAACCCAACCTAACACTTTCAGAAAATACTTCCTAACACATAAATTCAATGTTGGGGTGTGTGCTTCGACTAATACAACTAAATTAAAGGTTGTTTGTCTTGTACCATGCGCGTTTCGCTTCTTTTCATTTGTGAAAGCACATTACATACAATAAACACGCCAATCAAACCACAGTGAACAGTGGAAGTGAGGCGTTAAGTTGAAATGTATGCATAAAATGCAGAAAATCACACATCCCCGTACGCCGACGAACTAAGTATAACTCCAGGACGCCATACATGCGATGATAAGTCCACAAGTCGCCACTGAAAATTCGTCACAAATAAAAAGAAACGAAATGCGTATGGCACATCATAAACACCACTTCATTTAGTCGGCACTGCAGATCTTGGTGATGTAAGCTTGTAACCCAGCTAATACTTCATTGCAAATTACATATTTAAGACTTTTGGAAGCTTGCTCTGCTGTCTAGTCAGCAGATTAATTGTATTTTATCGTGTCTGTAAACTTTTTCATGTTATTGAGGTTTCAAGGAAGTAAGGCCCATATATTTCGAGCAGTTTCTTGAATTTATATCACTCCCAAGCTTAGTGGTCTGGTGCAAGTTTTTACTAGAAAAATTTAAGCTTCATTCTGTAATTCAAATTTGGCCTAGCTCCCTGTGCAGTTACCGCGAGTTTTCCCTCTTGCATCTCAACTAATAAGCTGTGTATCCTAAGTCTACCTCCCGTCGTAGTTGTTAATGTAAATGCTTGTGTGGGGCTACCTTGCTTGCGTTATGCGTCGCTGAAGTGGTCGCGCTGGCCAGTCCCCACATTTGCGATCCCAAAGAGACACGTAGACATCGGGCGACACACCTTGGTATGTGAGACCATTACACAGGGACTCCGTCTGTACATTGTGCCTGTTGCAAAGAGTCCACGAACTAATTTGCAAAGTCAAGTTATTGTTCACTGTGGTTGGAAAGTGGCCTCTGGCCTTTGACATTTCTTGTAATAACTGAAAGTTATCTGTTTTTGATGTTCCAAGAAGTTGCTTACTCTGCTGTTCTACGTTCTTGCTTCCGGTCTGTTACCGTGTTGATTAATAGTTTTCGAGGCCTAGTCTTTGCATAATTTTATATTGTTCTGACTCTTATTTCTCTAAGGCAATATTACTAATAAAATTTTAATCATTCTTGTAATTTTGATACAGTTAATTTCCGACAGGGTGCAATTTTTGGTTAAATAGTTCCACTTAATGGGCCTATTCGCCGTGGTTAATGAATCTGATCTGTATTTCTTAAAAGAAAAAAATTAATTATAGTTTTAGTCTGAATATTAGTTAAACTGTGAACCTTGATTTTGATGTTATTAATTAGAGTCACGTTACACAGTCTTGAGATCTGCAAAGCAATTCTGGATTAATTGATGGTTTAAAGTAACCTTCTTTTAATTCATTAATTGTATTGTTGTTTTCTTTATGGTTATGAAGTTTACATATTTGTGTGTGAAATTAAACGTTGAATGTTGTTGAACAACTTGGGGTCAAGTCCTTCCATGAGAGTGTTTTCGTAGAAATTCCTCGGGGCGTAATTTGCCCATTTCAGAAACCACAGCCATTCTGGCTCGAAATGAGTGATTCTGCTTAACAGACATTTACCAACAAAAGCCACTGCTTCCACTACAGATATTAGAAGAAGCCTTTTAGTAATAAACGCTTTCTTACAACATCATAACGCAAGAAAGTAGTCATTTCAATAAACAAATGAAAAATGTTTAAGATAACGAAGTTGTACGAACAGTTGCGATGTTCCACGGGATCTAGACTGTGCACCACAGTCGCCAGTCACCGGTAGTATGCCTTTCGATCTAGTTCTGTAGTAAGACCATGCTCTCAGAAATAGATAGTTTTGAGGTAAAAGTGATGGATTGTTTCATTATCGTCAGATAACGGTGTTTACATAAATAAACGCAACATAAGGAAGTCCAAGAACATTATTTCGACTTATATAGCTTCCTGCTTCATCGCTGAGAAATTCCAGAGTATCCGATGGCGCTGATATAGCTTCTGTGAAGGATATCAACTACAAAAGCTTTGGGCCAGAAGAGCTAGGAAGTAATCCTACGAGACGATCACTAAGATAATCCGAGGACGGGTTGTCTTAATCTCTGTAAGTCTCGGACGGAAATGCGGAGTCAGTCATACTCTACGCCTCTTATACTATCTTCTACGGACTCCCTAACTAAACTGAGACAATTCTGGTGGTTTAGTAAAACGTTGACGGGCATGGGGGGGGGGGGGGAGGGGGAGAAGGGTGAGCTTACGCTATTCACTGATCGGAATTGACTCACAAGCTACTCTTATGTCCATCTGGAATCAGTTCGAGCTAGGCGCATACATCTTTGCAAGACAAAGTACGACAGAGGACCCCTTTATTTTACAATATTTTGAATAAACTCAACCTACAACCGGTGAGGTCATGTTCTCTTTGGTGGGTGTCTCTTCCTCGCCGTGCCGTCGATTGCCCGCTGTTGTGTTTGAAATCTTATGGGACTTAACTGCTAAGGTCATCAGTCCCTAAGCTTACACACTACTTAACCCAAATTATCCTAAGGACACACACACCCATGCCCGAGGGAGGACTCGAACCTCCGCCGGGATGCCCGCTGTTAGCGGTCTGTTCTGCCATTTTAGATGAACACCACGACTATGCAGCTGTTTTTACGGATGGGTCGAAACAAGGGGATTCTGTTGGTTGCTCAGTTGTTTTTCCATATCGTGTCCTCAAGGTCCGACTGCCTCAGACTTTTTCTGTCTTTGATGCAGAATTGTTTGCGATCTTGCGGGCACTGGAGCACATGAGACATTCTTCCTCTCCTAAATTTCTTGTCTGTTCCGATTCACTCAGTGCCCTTCACTCATTGCAACGTTTGTATCCGGCAGACAAAATTGTCCAGACCATCCAGGATGCCCTCCTCCGACTACAGCGACTGGGGAAAGTTGTAGCTTTCTGCTGGGTTCCGGGGCATGTTGGCATTGCTGGGAATGAAAGGGCACATCTCGCAGCCAAGGAGGCGTGTCTCGCCCCACAAGTATCTCAGTGTGCTATCCCCTTGCACGCACTCACCTCGCTGTTGAGCTCACGGGTCATGCGTCGGTGGGAGGATGAGTGGCTGGAAGTGACTGACAATAAGCTCCGTATAGTCAAGCCCACAACGCGTGTGTGGTGTATTTCCTTTCAGCCCCATCGACGGGACGAGGTTCTCCTCACTCGGCTTCGAATAGGCCACAGCCCTATGACGCACGGCTTCCTGCTCCGGCGAGAGGACCCTCCAATTTGTGGTGCTTGCGGCGTCCAGGTCACTGTGCGCCACGTTTTATTGGATTGCGTTTTATTTTCTGACCAGCGGGTCGCGGCTGACTTGCCAGCGGACCTGCCATCTCTTTTAGGCAACACTCGAACGAATGTGGTTAAAGTTTTAAAGTTCTGTGCCCTGTCAAGTGTTTTTACAAAGATTTTAGGGAGAGGATTTTAATTTGCTCATTGTGTGACAAGCTCGCCCATATTTTATGTAAGTGGACAGCCAATAACAATTTCCTGTGACATTCTTGTTGCTATGTTTCCCCTTTCCTTAGGTTTTACTTTCTTAGGTAGCATTTTCCTTCTTTTCCTGCTTTGTTTGAGTGTGTGCTCTAGTTTTCTTAGGTCTGTCCACATTCGTTCCTTTTAGTGTGTGTCAGGGCGCTGATGACCTCGATGTTGAGCGCCCATAAGCCCCAACACACCACTGTTTCACGGGTCGGGGAGCGAACAGCGGTACCTAGTTATTTACTTCGCCCTTTCTGCAACAATTCTTATACTACAATTAGATAAAGAAATCCCCCCCCCCCCCCCCAAATTAGAGTCCGCAGTTGTCTTTGCAGCTGACTATACATTAAACAACATCCCAGACGACTAGCACGATGGTTTGGCTATTAAAGTAAATTAATGCGACCACTATAAGAAGACCGTTACAAGTTATCGTGTTTGGACGTGCCCATGACAACACCATCAACGAAGTTCTTCCACACGGATGTAGCTGGCTATTGGCCCCATAAGAAACTCTTAGTGGATGGCACGCTGGTGAGCAAATATCGGTGTGCTTGTATAGTCAAACAATGATCTTATTAGAAAGTAAGAACACCCTAATTTTAACTCTCACGCAACATATCGTCTTTTACAATTCATGATAGAGTAATACATTTTATCGTTCGAATACCAATTTTAAAAAGGTTTTGTCTCATTTAACATAGGCAGAAAATGATTGTCTACAATTTTCGTTGGAATATTTAGAACCGAAATTGGCATTTGATATTCTAACTAAGAAATAAGTCCAGCTTTTATCTATAAATGATAGCACCTGTTGGAAACGCTTCAACAGTTATTCCAGAAATGAAGGAAAAATTTTATGTAAAATTGCTACAAGGAAAAAGAACAATAAAAAAAACAAAATTCGTTAGATATGCGAAGCAAAACACTTATACCATGAAGTTAAGTGATTATGGGTACACGAACGACAAGAAGGTCTTAGGATTCCTTAGAGAAAACGTAACGTGTAATTTTTGTCAGTACTTGCGACTTGGAGGACAAAGTACAGTGGTACTTAAGGACAAAAGAAACTTTCGCATGATGTATCACTGTCAAGTAACATAGCTCGACAAAACCTGGACCAAACATTGAAAGGACTGCTGCAGTATAGAGTACAGAAGGTAACTGAAAGAAATACGCAGTGAGGCTTACACAAATTACTTTTATTCAAAGACAATAACTACCTCAGAGTCATCGGGATTCATGTTCGTCCCTTGGACATTAAAAAAGGCGGGGGACGGTTCTCAATAAGATAGCCGAATCCACCCCTGAAAAGACGCACATCGGCAAGGAGTACAGTGCCGTATTATCGTCGAGCTGTAATTGTATCTTGTTCAGAGATTTGGAAGTCAGTACACTTATGCAACATTGAGTCTCTTCCAAGGTACTGCAGAGTATGTTCAAGGGATAGGAAAGGAGCTGAACTGGAAGGGAAGATTAGAGCCCTTAAGGCAGAACTGGATAGTGTTAGGGAGGAAGTGATGACGTTAAAGGGGAAGAATGGTGAAGACAGGTGGGAAGTGGTAGCAAGGAACAGGGGCCACAGAAGGAGAACAGTATCTGACAGTTTCATCATTGGTACAAACAATAGATTTGCCTTGCTACCTAGTTAACTAAGGAAGAGACTCATGTAGAAGTAAGCGTAGTTAACACTCAACAGACTTTCGCCAGGAAACCAGTTGTTTCAAAAAAAGTAGAAAGTAGGAGGAAAGTTCTATTGTTAGGTAGTAGCCTTGGAAGAGGTGTGGGCCGGATCTTGCAGGAAAAATTAGGTGACAGATACCGGATCACAGGTTTTTTCAAGCCCAGTGCATATCTTGGCCAAGTGATACAGGATGTAGGATCATTGTGCTAGGGATTTACAAAGCAGGATCATATTTTAATAATGGGTGGAGCAGGAAACAATATTGATAGGTATCAGGATTACAATATTGAGTGTGACCTGGTAAAAATAGCGTCCGCAACAAACCATACAAATGTTGGCTTGGTTCCTGGTTTCATGCGGCATGATCGGCCTTAATTGAACAGCTCTGTCAGGAGGGCCAATATGGAGCTAGATTAGCTGGTCCTGGCGGCTACTTTGTCAAGCACAGGTTTGGTCGCCGGCCGGAGTGGCCGAGCGGTTCTAGGCGCTACAGTCCGGAACCGCGCGACCGCTACGGTCGCAGGTTCGAATCCTGCCTCGGGCATGGATGTATGTGATGTCCTTAGGTTAGTTACGTTTAAGTAGTTCTAAGTTCTAGGAGACTGATGACCTCAGCAGTTAAGTCCCATAGTGCTCAGAGCCATTTTTTGAACAGGTTTGGTCCCTGATGACGCTATTGGTAGGCAAGGCCTGCATCTCGGTAGGAAAGGGAAGGGTAGATTGACTGGGATAATAGCAAAGTCTTTAAGAGGGGTGGGGGTCACTGAAACTCATGGGAGTAACTCTTTTTTAGGCTAAGTTCAGTGTCCAAGGATTTAACATTGAATGAAATTAAGCTTAATGAGAAGCCCAGACAGGCATGTACTAGAGATGTTAAAATATCACAAGATTCTCATAAAAGTACAGTGAAAAATAATATTAGTATATCACAATATTATCATAAAGGCGCAGTGAAAAATAATGTTAGGATATTGCATCAGAATATCAGGAGAATAAAAAACAAGGCAGATGAACTTCTTGTTTGTTTAGAAGATTTAGAAACTGATGGAGGAATAGATATACTACGTCTGTCTGAAAGTCATATAGTCACAGATATGGGAAAGGTATTTTAGTACTCTCAACATTGCACCCCAGTGAGCAGTCGTGATTACCTAATATATAGGAAACTATCAGCCTCGATTACAGTAATGATACCAACCTTTACCTAGGTTTCAGCCCAAGTAATTGAGCCTTCTTCGGAAGATAAACCTGATTCTATAGTATGTCTACGAGGGTATGGTCTAGAAATAAAACTAAAACAGCCTGAATAGGCGTAGTCACATTTTAGGACCTTTGTACCACATTTTTAAAATGTAACTACGCCTGTTCAGGCTGTTTTACTTTTATTTTAGACCATGCCCTCATAGACATATTATAGAATCTGGTTTATCTTCTGAAGAAGGCTCAATTACTTGGGCTGAAACCTAGGTAAAGGTTGGTTTCATTTTGGGCAATCGAGGCTGATAGTTTCTTACATAAAAGGTAAATGTAGGTTGATATAAGATTTCAGCAAATGTAAATAGAGATAATATAGATAGAGGAGGAGTTGCCATATATGTTAAAATCTATCAGAATGTGAAAACTTTAGAAACTAAAAAATTTTGTGTAGAGCAACATACAGGGTGTCCCAGCTATCTTGTCCACCCCAAATATCTCTGGAACAATAACAGCTATTGGAAAATGACTTTCACCGGTATCAATGTAGGGCTGGGGCCCATGAATGCACATATTTGGAAACATTCTAAAACGAAAGCATATGTGTTTTTTAACACAAACTTATATTTTTTTAAATGGTCCTCCTATATTATTTATTCACCAATCCATAGCATGACAAAGCACATACACAATGGCGTTGATTGCATCGCAATATTCCCATTACATCCCGAGATATTGAGACGCGAAGTTGACGTTTGAAACACCCGACATGCGCTGCTAGCGCACGTCCTGAGGCTCAGGCGTGAACCCCATGCTGCCCGTAACCGCGATGTGATTGACATGTGTAATCACACCTCCATACTTATCAAGAGGTCCGAAACGAATAATACGGTCTGCTGCCACCAACTCTCATAAGCACATAATGATTTCCCTCTTGCACGTTTTACGTATCTACGTACACAATATGAACCAGTACCGATCGGTGTACACCCGTCAGGTTGTCTTATTTATCCTGCACACCCAAAATAAGGTTTACCTAATGCGTTATATGACCCATTGTGCCTGTCGCGCAGGGCCTGGCTCCACCTAGTCAAGTGTCCAATGTAGTTCCCACTACTGCCACAGTTACCACTTCGCCTTGTTTATGATTTGCGACCCATGCAAACTCCTGTACTCCACCACCCTCCGAGCATCCCATTTGTTGTTGCTTTGGCGTGCAGTACACCGCTTGCCAGTGTAGTCGTGCATCAGAGTAATCTAGTGACGGCGCGGAGGTAGTACACATTGTGAATAAACGTTGTGTTGTGGAACTTATACTGTACAGTATAATGTACACACATGAAGATATGGTAGAAATGCTGCTGATCTATGGAGAATGTACGTTGACGGGAAATACGTTATGAGATTGCTTGTTTGTTGACAGTACTATTAGCGAACATTATGATTATTAAGTTAATATGTCTGTTTTCTACCTACTCTACATACCTGTACTGTACCCTGTTGTAGGTGGACGAAATTCTGTTCAGGTAGAACGACTGTACAGAAGACGATTCCCTGACAAGCCATCGCCTTCGCGCCTGATGTTTGGTCGTCTCACATCTCGTCTACGTGAAACGGGAAGCTTAAATCCAAGACCTCGACATCGTCCTAGAACACGCACAGATGAACGTGCTGAAGTTGCTGTGCTCGCTACCATAGCTGTGAATCCTCAAATCAGCACACGTCAAATTGAACGTGAAGTTGGTGTGTCGAAGTCAAGTGCACAGCGTATTCTTAAACGTCATAAATTTCATCCTTACCATGTTCATTTACACCAGGATCTTCATGGAAATGACTTCCGCAATAGGGTAACATTTTGTCGGTGGGCTCAGCGAAACTTCTGACTAATCCAAATTTTTTTGCAGATGTTCTCTTTACCGACGAGGCATCATTCTCCAACAAAGGAATTGTCAATATGAGGAATATGCATTATTGGTCCGCAGACAATCCAAAATGCCTCCGTCAGGTAGAGCATCAACGTCCGTGGAAAGTTAATGTTTGGTGTGGGATTATTGGAGATACCATTATCGAACCTTTCTTTATATATGGCATCCAAAATGGCAGACAATACTCCACATTTATACGACACAATCTTCCTGTTCTCTTGGACACCGTACCTCTGAACCGGAGAATGGTCATGTGGTATCAGCATGACGAATGCCCTGCACATAACGCCTTACGAGCACGACGACTTCTGAACCGTAAGTTCCCTGGTAGGTGGACTGGCGAGGTGGCCCAGTTAGGTGGCCTGCCCGATCTCCGGACCTTAAACCGCTGGATTATTTTCTTTGGGGAACAGTGAAGGATGTTGTTTACCAACATGAACCAACAACACCTGAGGACATGAAGCAACGCATTATTTATGCTTGTACAGCCATCAAAGAGGAAACAGTAGCACGAAGTAGGGCATCCTTCATCCGCAGAGTGACCCTATGTATGCAAGCCAATGGGCATCACTTTGAGCATGAGATGTGAACGCTATGTTTAGTGTGTAGTGCTGGTATCACAGTGGAAGTTTCTACAAAAGGCCATTTTACCCAGTGATGTTAAGAAACATTTGTTTGCAACAATTTGTCATTTAACGCATTAAATAAACATAACATTGATAATTATGTGATAATAAAACTAATTGGTTAAACATGTTTACATTCATCTTCTATGTCCTACCTGAACTTCCCAAATCAAAACATTTTTACCCAAACAACGGTAAAACTTTTAGTCCACTTGCTCGTTTCACTAAAACCATCAACATGAATTTTACTATTACGAGTGAATGATTAACTGTCACCTGCGTTAGATCTACAGTAAAGTAAAGTTTTAACGTTGAACGGCATTACCTTTTTAGTAACAGATTAACGATAAGCGAAATTAACTTTGTGACTAACGTTGCGGTACACAGATATGTTACAGAACCGCATCAACCCTAGCCTATGGGATCAATACCTGCTGGAGTGTACGACGTTAATGCAGGATGGCAGCAGACCGTATAATTCGTTTCGGACCTCTTGATAAGTATGGAAGTGTGATTACGCATGTCAATCACATCGCGATTACGGGCAGCATGGGGTTACGTCTGAGCCTCAGGACGTGCGCTAGCAGCGCATGTCGGGTGTTTCAAACGCCAACTTCGCGTCTCGATATCTCGGGATGTAATGGGAATATTGCGATGCAATCAACGCCATTGCGTATGTGCTTTGTCATGCTATGGGTTGCTGAAGAAAAAATATAGGAGGTCCATTTAAAAAAAACATAAGTTTGTGTTAAAAAACACATATACTTTCGTTTTGGAATGTTTCCAAATATGTACATTCATGGGCCCCAGCCCTACATTGATACCGGTGAAAGTCATTTTCCAATAGCTGTTATTGTTCCAGAGATATTTGGGGTGGACAAGATAGCTGGGACACCCTGTATAAAAGCATATGCATGTGGGCTTAAACCAAATAATGGTACTTTTATAATTATAGCTGTGTGTAGGTCCCCATTGGGAAATTTTCATCTATTTTTGAAAAACTTGGATTGTTTGTTGTTCTGTCTATCAGACAGATGGAAGGAAATTATTGTTTGTGCGGAGTTCAGGTTCCTCTGAAAAATTAAAGCAATTTGGAATATTCTTAAAAAGGAAAGAAAGCAACTAAGAGCACAGGAAGACTATATTTCTATCAAACTCAATGTAAAGCTTGTTAACAAACAGTCAGAAGTAGAAAATAGCTTTAATAATATTTTTTTAAATGTAGATAAAACAGGATTCAGCTATTCATTAGAAAATACAAGGCTGTATAGGGAAGACGCAATACCTACACAGTTTTATAAAACTGAAATTGAACCCACCTCTCCTACTGAAATTACGAAAATAATAAATTCACTCAAAAGTAAAAGCTCGCTTGGAATTGATGGCATTTCCAACAGACTACTAGAAGTTTGTTCCCAGCAGACAAGCAGGATTTTCAGCCACATATGTTGTAGCTCACTGAAACACAGCATTTTTCCAGATAGACTGAAATATAATATTGTTAAAGAAAGTGGATAGGTGTGATGCTAAAAACTACCGCCCAATCTCACTTCTGACAGATTTATCCAAAATTCTTGAAAAAGTAATGTATTCAAGAGTAGCTTCACATATTCGTAAAATTGAAGTACTAACAAAATATCAGTTTGGTTTTCAGAAAGGCTTATCAACAGATAATATTTTCACTGATCAAATATTAAATGCTCTGAATAACCGAACATCACCCATTGCGATATTTTGTGATCTCTCAAAGGCATTTGACTGGGTGAATCATGAAATTATTCTAGATAAACTTAAGTATTGTGGTATGAGTGAGTCAGTGCACAAAGGGTTTAATTCATATTTAACTGGAAGAATGCAGAAGGTTGAAATTAACAGTACAGATAGTTTTCAAAAATCAGCAGATTCCTCTAAAAGAGGAGGCATCAAGAATGGTGTCCCACAGGGTTCAGTCTGGGGTTCCTTGTTGTTCTTAATGTATATTAATGACTTGCCATTCTGTATTCATGAAGATGCAAAACTAGTTCCTTTTGCTGATGATACAAGTATAATAATCACACCCAACAAACAAGAATTAGGAGAAGATCTTGTAAACAAAGCCTTTCACGAAATTATTAAGTGGTTCTCTGCAATGGACTCTCACTAAATTGGGAGAAAACGCAGTATATATAACGCTGTACAGTAAATGGCATAACACTCTTGATAAATATAGACTCTGAACAGAAGACTGTTGGAAAGGCAGAATATTCAAAATTACTGAGTGTGTGCGTTGATGAGAAATTAAATCAGAAGAAACACATGTATGATCTGCTGAAACAGTTAGGTTCAGTTACTTAGGCTATCAGGGTAATTGTAAATTTTGGCGATAAACGTATCACTAAATTAGCCTACTACACCTATTTTCATTCGCTGCTTTCACAAGGCATCAAATTTTGGGGTTATTCTTCGTTAAGAAAAAAGTATTCATTGCACAGAAGCGTGTACTGAGAATAATAGCTGGAGCCCATCCAAGATCACCTTGCCAACATTTATTTAAGAAACTTGGGATGGTCACAGTACCTTCACAATAAATATATTCACTTACAAAATCTGTCAGTAATAACCCATCCCACTTCAAAACCAATAGTGAAGTGCGTAGCTACAACGCTAGAAGAAAGGATGATCTTCACTATTCTGTTTTAAATCTGACTTTTAGACAGAAAGGGGTGAATTATGCTGCCACAAAAATCTTAGGTCATTTGCCAAATAGCATCAAAAGTCTGACATAAAGCCAACCATCGTTTAAAAACAAGTTAAAAGAATTTCTGAATAACAACTCCTTCAACTCAATAGATGAATTTTTGGATATGAAGTAGTAACTGTAAAAAAAATTATATTGTATAGTGAAAACTTATGTTAAACTGACACGTTCCACATCATTACAAAATGTCGTTTTCATGATCTATGGCGCAAGTATTAATGTAACGTAATATTCCTCCCCAAACCAAACACTTGGACCAAAACGGTAACATTATGCAGCGTACAGTGTGACATATGATGGTACGTAATGAAACTGGCCTGCCCAGTCTCCGACTGAAAGCCCATCAAATATGTGTGAGATGCGTTATGGAGACGTATTGTAACATGTCCACATGCACCAAACGACCATCCGGCATTTTATAACCACGCTGTTAGAGGAATGAAACGCTATTCCACTACAACTTCTTACAAAGCTTGTAGTCAGCATGACAGCACGTTACAGAGCATGCACTGTCGTCCATGGTGTTCACACACCCTGTTAAGAGTCATATCCCGCTTTTGGCTTTCTGCAGTGTCCAAGGGACTGTCTCAATCGCAGAGACTTCAGGATAACTACAGTCCTTGAATAAAAATCTCATTTCTGTTCGTCTCACTGATGATACGAAACAGTAATTCCCTCAATGAGTTAGTTATACGTAGGTAATCTAAATTTAATTACATACCGCGTTCGTGTAACACTAGAAGCCGCTTAAAAATCTTCACTTAATGCGACACTGTGATGGAGATGAATTATCACATTGATTCGTGCTGATGTGCGCTTGTGTACAATGCTATCATTGCACATGGCCCTCAGTACATTCACCCCACGAGATTTATGTTATCCTACCGCGGGCTGGGTTGAACACGTCGACGTCCGGAAGCAGGTAAACGTCCATACTCCAACGAAAATACAAATTTATCAACTTTCGGCCTGAAGGTTTTTTCCGTTTTTCCTCTGTTCTTATTTTTCGCCTCCTTGCTCGTTTCTAAGCTAGGTACGCAGATTACGCGAGGCTTATGTCATTTGTTGGTAAATAAGGCAAACTACCCCAACGTAGCAGAGACACAAGAAAGGACAGTGGTATAAATTTTTGACAGCGAGTATATTTTGTAATAAAACCTATTCAGATTTATAACAAATGACTTGCTATCAGTCAATTAAGGATGAACAGTTAATTCTGCACGACTAGGCCCAATATTAAGCCCGCAGTTGATAGGGTCGACCATATTTACGACTAATAAAAGAAGACTTAAATTTGATGTAAACTGCTCTTCTGTAAGCTCTATATGCCCTCTGAAGATGTGTTGCTGTACTTCATGTGAGAAAGCCATTGCTCAGTGCTCATGAAAGTCTTATTTCCTTTCTTGGTGTAGTCTTCAGTCCTGGAACTTTTATGATGCCGTCTTCATTTTCTTTCTACGTTAATCTCTTGCCTTTGAGCGCCCTTAAGCTCCAGACACACACATTAAGTCAATCTCTCTCCTTGACAATTTGTGATACTAGATTTTTGTCTGTTCTTACAATTTTCCACTCTACTACTATTTGCAGAAGCTTACACATATTTGTTTGTCTTATATTTCACAGTCTTCTCTCATTGTTTATTTTTCTACAACCTATCCTTTCAGTTATTAATCTAGCCACCTAATTTTAATGTCCTCCTGTAACACACCAGCATTATACTTCAAATGCGTTCGGTTTCTTTTTCTCAAACACATATATACAACGCTGTGCTCCTTGCACTGAGTTTCAGGAATTTCCTTCTCAATTTCATGTCAATGTTGAATATAGGCAGAGCTATTTATAGCGAATAAAGTTTTTCTGTTCCACTATACTTGCCCCCTTCTTCCTTGCTTCTATCATTTTAGATCTCCATACAGAGAAATCATTTCAGTTTCTGCTTCAGAGTATTTAACAGTTTTCGTATTAGTCTAGACACATTTCCGCTTTCTGCTACTCCCCATCCTTTTCGCACCGCTGGATTCATGTCAACGACAGTCCTAGTTTTTTCCTCACTGCCGAATACAGCAATGTGTTTAAGTGTTACGTTGATAAAAACGTGAAATATGCACATACAAGTGAAAATTAATGAATTTGAGAATGAGCCTTAATTGACTTACAATAAGACATTCAGAACAGAACAAGTAACAGTATACACTCCCAATTTATTGGAGATTTGCGTTATTCAGTAGAGAGATTTCTTGTACTAATAGAAAGTCATCCTGTTGTATGCGGAAAGGAACAAGCTCTGGAGAAACCTTTTGTCGTAGCAGAACACGACAGTAAATAGTAAATAGGGGCAGTAAGATGACTTTGTATATGCTCCTGTAAAAATAAAACTGCTCTTCAAGTCACGCCCAAAGTCTGTTACTGCAGTAGTAAATAAATATGCATGAACTTTACCAAGAAGAGTTTGAAATTTGTGTTAAAGAGTTTGTAAGGAAGGAAGGAAGATCAGTGTTTAGCATCGACATCGAGGTCATTACAGACGGGTCGCAAGCCTCGGGCTCTTTCAACGACGCGGAAGGAAACCAGCCGTGCCGTTTCAAAGGAACCATCCCGGAATTTTCCTGGAGTTTTAGGGAAATCACGAAAAACCTACGTCTGGACGGCCGGACGCGAATTTGAACCGTCGTCCAGTGTGCTGACCATTGCACCACCTCACTCGGTTACTTTCTGTCTGATATGTGTGTCATGTAGCGGGTAGCTTGCAAAAGCCATTCTCAACAAACTCTTAAATACTACTGGACCAAAAACGTGTTGATGGCACTTGTTTTAATTATTATAAGTGAAATGACAATAAACATCATAAAATGTAAAAGGTGTTCTTCGACCTCGCAGAATCTCAGAATTAGCATCTTTGCACTTTTAATTCGATTCTGAAATTTGCCTTCAACTGCGTCATCCCTTTTCAATTACCAAGCTACAAAAAGGTGAAGATGAGGTAATGCAATATCTCAAACATCATTTTAATGGAAACTTGTCTTCTCGATTTTTTACTATCATGCGGTGTATTTGATGCTTTTAAATATCGTAGCTCGCTCGTTTGTCTCTGTACTTCACTTTCACTTTCAGTATTTCAAAAATTATTTGCACACATACGAAGCCATCATTTTAAAGGCTTTCTAGGTCTACTACTAACATAGCACTAGTGTTTTTCCCGCGGCCGGCCATCCAGATTTAGGTTTTCCGTAATTTCCCTAAATCGCTCCAGGCAAATGCCGGGATGGCTCCTTTGAAAGGGCACGGTCGACTTCCTTCCCTAATCCAATGAGATCGATGACCTCGCTGTTTGGTCTCTTCCCCCAAAACAACCCCCTCCCCCAGGCTTTTTATTATTATTGTTGTTTCTGTTACTAAATTCAAAGTTAATATTGTGTCTCTGTTAACTCTACCTTCACTGAAAGCAAACTAAGCTACAAACACAGTGACGCAAAAAATTACCACACAAGAAGAAGTTGTGCGATATGAATGAAATTTGGTGGGGGTGTACCTACATCTGAAACATGGTGTCAGTTCAAATTTCTCGCTAGTCGCATGACTATGAGGATGCAAATCAGGTTTGCTTCAAATACACGCTGAAACGATCGTGAACGTTATTTACATTAGAGATTGGACGTGGTGAGCTGCTGTCAGTCAAGAATGCCTTTCAGGCGATAATGCTGTCGTTATCAGCACCTCCCTGAATTTGAACGAGGTCCTGTAATAGGGCTACGAGAAGCTGGATCTTCCTCCTGTTATACTGCAGCAAGACTTGGCAGGAATGTAGCCACTGTACATGGCTGCTAGCAGCGGTGCTAACGAGGATGTGCGGTCGCAAGATCGGACTCCGGAAGGTCACGTGGCACTGCCGAGAACGAACACCATCGTTTTCGGCGTGTGGCTCAGGCGCATCGTACAGCTTGTGCAACAGCAATTTGAACGGTTGTAAGACGTGTATATTTCTATTGTTTATTGTCAAATCACAATTCATGAAAGATGTTTATATTTTATTAATAGGATTAAGTAGGAATAATTAATATTTGTCATGTTGGACATAATTGTGGTAGCAGGGAATGTCTGCACCAATGTATTGTTGACAAGAGAGACTGCAAATTGATACAATTTTAAAAAGGGCGGGAGAGACCGCGTATGGATACATTTTAAGAAAAGAGCGGGAAGGACCGCGCATTTATACATTTTGTAATGGTAGCAGGGATTGTCTGCGCCAGAAACCATTGTTCGCAGGAGAAACGGCACTTTAGCGTTCGTAGGAACAGTAGTAAGCGAGAAGTGAAGCGAGTCGGTAGCAGGTCTGAAGCGAGAGGTTGAGAGGAGCGGTGTGCCTGCCAGCCACTAGCTATGGTTTACAAGAGATTATAAACGGATTTACAGAGACATCAGCTAACTATTATAATAAGAGGAACTAATATTATTGAATTAATTTTTTTGAGAAACTCACTACTGAAGGTATGTTTGCGTATTGCTAGTTGTAAGATATTGTAAAAAGTAAGTCCCATTTGAACGTTTGTAAAATCATTTTATTCAGAATATAATTAACTTTTGCCAGCAATATTGCATTTCTGATTATAGTCCACCCCAAAAACCATCGACGTAAAACTTTGCAAAATGTTATTGTTGTCAAGAAAAAGTTTAACTATGAATTACGTAATTTCAGTCAAATTAATTAAAGAATAACGTCAGCTTTGGTATTAAAGGATAACGTCAGCTTTGGTAATAAATACAGCCACTTATTATGAAAGCCCACCAGCAGCTAATAGAGTATAGTAAAACAGAGTAAGTATATTCATGTCGCAGCTTGATGTAGCAGTCAGATGGCGATCCAGTAACAGTAAAAAAGGTAAGGAACAGTTTTGGGTTATTGCAGATAACGACTGAGGGCCACGACGACGACACATTCCATGTTTCGTCGAAATAATCAGAAAATCACTTTTAATAAGCAGCAATTAAATTTGTATGCAAAGATAGAGAAAGAGAATAAATTTCAAAGGGAAGATTTCATTTGTTATTATTAAGCAAGAGATAGAAATCCCAGGGCAAGGTTTCATACACTCCTGGAAATGGAAAAAAGAACACATTGACACCGGTGTGTCAGACTCACCATACTTGCTCCGGACACTGCGAGAGGGCTGTACAAGCAATGATCACACGCACGGCACAGCGGACACACCAGGAACCGCGGTGTTGGCCGTCGAATGGCGCTAGCTGCGCAGCATTTGTGCACCGCCGCCGTCAGTGTCAGCCAGTTTGCCGTGGCATACGGAGCTCCATCGCAGTCTTTAACACTGGTAGCATGCCGCGACAGCGTGGACTTGAACGTATGTGCAGTTGACGGACTTTGAGCGAGGGCGTATAGTGGGCATGCGGGAGGCCGGGTGGACGTACCGCCGAATTGCTCAACACGTGGGGCGTGAGGTCTCCACAGTACATCGATGTTGTCGCCAGTGGTCGGCGGAAGGTGCACGTGCCCGTCGACCTGTGACCGGACCGCAGCGACGCACGGATGCACGCCAAGACCGTAGGATCCTACGCAGTGCCGTAGGGGACCGCACCGCCACTTCCCAGCAAATTAGGGACACTGTTGCTCCTGGGGTATCGGCGAGGACCATTAGCAACCGTCTCCATGAAGCTGGCCTACGGTCCCGCCCACCGTTAGGCCGTCTTCCGCTCACGCCCCAACATCGTGCAGCCCGCCTCCAGTGGTGTCGCGACAGGCGTGAATGGAGGGACGAATGGAGACGTGTCGTCTTCAGCGATGAGAGTCGCTTCTGCCTTGGTGCCAATGATGGTCGTATGCGTGTTTGGCGCCGTGCAGGTGAGCGCCACAATCAGGACTGCATACGACCGAGGCACACAGGGCCAACACCCGGCATCATGGTGTGGGGAGCGATCTCCTACACTGGCCGTACACCACTGGTGATCGTCGAGGGGACACTGAATAGTGCACGGTACATCCAAACCGTCATCGAACCCATCGTTCTACCATTCCTAGACCGGCAAGGGAACTTGCTGTTCCAACAGGACAATGCACGTCCGCATGTATCCCGTGCCACCCAACGTGCTCTAGAAGGTGTAAGTCAACTACCCTGGCCAGCAAAATCTCCGGATCTGTCCCCCATTGAGCATGTTTGGGACTGGATGAAGCGTCGTCTCACGCGGTCTGCACGTCCAGCACGAACGCTGGTCCAACTGAGGCGCCAGGTGGAAATGGCATGGCAAGCCGTTCCACAGGACTACATCCAGCATCTCTACGATCGTCTCCATGGGAGAATAGCAGCCTGCATTGCTGCGAAAGGTGGATATACACTGTACTAGTGCCGACATTGTGCATGCTCTGTTGCCTGTGTCTATGTGCCTGTGGTTCTGTCAGTGTGATCATGTGATGTATCTGACCCCAGGAATGTGTCAATAAAGTTTCCCCTTCCTGGGACAATGAATTCACGGTGTTCTTATTTCAATTTCCAGGAGTGTAGTTTATTGTAAAATGGAATGTTATCAGTAACAAAAGAGATATAGAGGAGACGGCGGGAAGGTTTCACAGTGTTTGGCACCACAGTGACAAAACGAACTGTTATGTGGCTTCAGTGATATCTCCGAGCCAGACGCCCTGTAGCATGCATTCCACTGACTGTGAGCCAAAATCATCGCCGTTTGCAACTTCTGTGGCGTCAGCGAGCGCAGGGTGAAGTTCTGTTGTGATTTCTGAGGAAAGCCGGTTCTCCCTCGGTGCCAATGATGGCCGTGTGATGGTCAGGAGGCCAATTGAGAACCTGCAACCAGCCTGTCTGTGTGCTAGACCAACACCGACTCAAAGGAAGGCCTCGGCGCTTGTTCGTGACGTCACGTCAGCTAGGCACGGCGAACGCCAGGTCTGTTGCAGGCATACTCATAATGGCTGTTTCTCCCTCTCTGACACAGGAAAATGTGAAACTATTGGCGGTAGTTGACCACCACACATTGCTCTGAGAGATTTGTGCAATCAATTAATTGTGCAATTCATTACACTTCTTAACAAATAGTGTACTCCTGAACTTAAATTTCCACCTGTTTTAAGGATTGACATACAAAAACAACTTCATGGTCCAGCAGCAACAGAATACGTGCTTCTTTACCTTATTTGTAAATCTGCGGAAGTTACGTTTGTACTGGATTGCTTTTACAAGAAATTGTGAACATATTGGTGCTCTTCTTTAGGTATCTTGGTTGACTATGGGGTGAGGAGCACTGAATGTTAATGAAATATCTTGCGATTGTACACGTTGGGGGAGGGGGTGGAGGACAGAAGAAGAGGCAAAAGAGAGATACTTGTTTTATCAAATAATTTTTTTTATCTTATAAAGTTTCTCCTTTCAGTTGCAAGAGGGGAATATTTATCTTTTCTAATGTGCATGTTTAAAAAAGTTTAAGCTCAGCTGTATTTTCGATGTATGAAGCTATTTTGTTTCCTGTTTAGAATTCCTTTCGTTGAAAACGACTGTAATCTAATGACTGGCAACAGTTGGACATTTGTACATGTAAATTAGTTCACATTTCCAGTGACGATGTCAAACGAAAATAAATAAATAAAAGAAACGAGTTCATTGTAAGGGGTTGGGGTAAGTTTCGATATCAAAATGGATCAAGTAAATATAGTTACATGAATGTAAAATTTCCGAAGCTTGCAATGGGGCAAAGCGGCTTCTCATATTGATCTACGTTTGTTTTGAGCGGATTCACTAATACAGAACTATGATCTTCTTTTGTAGCTTTACGATAGTAAGAAAATCTTTCATCTAAATGAAACTGCATAATCCAAAACAATACCAAACATTTTGTCCAAAAATAAGAGATTTATGGTGATAAGGACGCCCAGGCGTTTCTGCCTGCAACAGACCTGGCGTTCGCTGTGCCTAGCTGACGTGACGTCACCAACAAGCGCCGAGGCCTTCCTTTGAGTCGGTGTTGGCTAGACGCACTAGACGTACACCCGGAGTTATGGTATGGGGTGCGACTTCGTATCACGGCATGAGCACTCACGTTGTTATCCCAGGTACCCAGACGGCAAATCTGTACGTCAGTCTGGTGTTTCGACCTGTTGGTCTGCCATTTGTGAACAGCATTCCACAGGATATTTTTCAACAAGATAACGCTCGCCCACATACCGTTGTTGTAACCCAACATGCTCTACAGTGTGTCGACATAGGGCCTTGGCCTGCTCGATCAAGGACATAATCGGACGACTACTCCATCGTCATCCATAAACACCATTAAACGTCCCTGTATTGACTGACCAAGTGAAACAGGCATGGAACTCCATCATACAAACTGACATCCGGCACGTGTACCACACAATGCATGCTTGCATTCAACAATTTGGCTGTTACACCAGTTATTAATGTACCAGCATTTCACATTTCCAATGGCTTATCTCGTACTTACCTGTGATCTTGCAATGTTAATCACTTAAATAAGTTACCTAGGCAAATGTATTCCCAACATTTAATTACTCTGCATTCATTAATTTTTTGGTGTCCAGTCAATACAATTTACAAATAGTTCATTTTCCATTTTTGTTTTACAAATCTTCAGTTATTATTAGATCATCACGTCGAAACCTATTCAAAGAATTGGGCATACTAACCACAGCTTCTCAGTATACGTATACCTTAATGAAGTTTGTTGTAAATAATGCATCTGTTTTTCCAACTAACTGCTTAGTACACAGTATCAATACCAGGAATAAGAACTATATACATAAAGATTTAAAATCACTTACTCTTGCCCAGAAAGTAGTCCAGTATTGAGCAATGCATATTTTCAACAAGTTACCAGCAACCATCAAGAGTTTAGTTTCAGACAAGGCACAATTTAAACATAATTTAAAAGAATTTTTCGTGGCCAACTCCTTCTATTCCATCCATGAATTTCTCAGTAAGTGCAGTAGACCATTTTAATGAAAATTTATTATATTTTAATTTTTGACAATACTTGGTTGTAACAGCCAAGTAACTACCTACTGTGTGAATGATAGATGTATGGAAAGCAGATGTAAGTCTTAAGTCTGTAAACAGTGGATGTTTAATTTTAAATCTTGTACATAATTTGACTGTTCTTACCTGAGGATCACTGAAATGAACAATTTACTTTAATTTTTGACAATACTAGGTTGTAATACCCAAGTAACTAGCTACTGTGTGAATGATGGCTTTAATGAAAGCAGATGTAAGTACTAAACCTGTAAATATTAGAAGTTTAATTTTAATTAATGTACATAAATTTACTGTTTATTGACTGAGGATCATTAAAATTAATGAAACTCAACTTTTGCTAATTACATTTTTGTAATGTGTTTATCTGACATGTTCCACACCCAGGTGGATCCCCTCTTTCGTGGGTCTATGGAATGAATAATTAATCTAATCTAAAGGCAGTAAGCTGTAACCGTGCTTCCAACATCACAGTTTGCTGACGCAGGGACACGTATTTCGATGTATTCCCGGCGACCTCCTCGGTTAATTGTATTTATACAGAGACTGGCAGGAGCAGGGGGGACATTTACTGCCTCGGATGGAGGCAGCCGTCGTTAAAAGCCGTCTTTTTTTCTGTAGCCCAGGCGCTGACCTCGCGAGTCCCAATCAGCGGAGCGCGAAGCCGTCAGGCCTGATTACAACCATCGACCGGTCGACTGCGAGCGAGTGTCGACTGATCGACTGCTGCCGGCTCGTGGGTCTGCCGTGAACACAGGCCCGCACCTGTGCTGACGTCGGCAGGGGTCTGGCTCTCAAAGGCGCCCAGTGCAGACTCCGACACGAGACCCGACGCCTGCTCCGGGTGTTCACGAGCCGAACGGGTAACGAGTTCACTGTCCTCTGGAAGGATTGTATTAAGGATCATTGCTTTCTGTCGCTGAGTAGACCACACATCCTAAATGAGCTACTCTTGGCAACAGTGGAAATACTTCTCCATATTCGATGGCGGTTCCTGACCGATTAATGTCTTCAAGCCTCAAGCAGCCAAACAGGAAATTAAGTGAGAGGACTGGCCGGATTGGGGTTCACATCATTCACCATTGTTAATTAAAATATATTTAGTAGAAACAGTATCCAAATTCAGATAGTGACAATTAACAGGATTAAAAACAACACTGAACTTCTCAAATTTAAGAAATTACACACCTTAGTTTAGTGACATTTTGAATAAGCTAATAGTTAAATACAACAGCGGTTCTTAATCTGAGAGTCAAAAACTTCCACCTTTACGAAACACAGATCAGAAAATTCCTCAACAAATGAACAAATAATTAATATTTGGAAACAGATGCCTCTTTAAGACAACACGGAAGCACAATTCATTTCAAAAGGTTAAAAACTTATACAGGAAGTCAGAGTAACTCGCGGCTGCCTCGAGACAACTAGGAAAAACATTCTTAAAATACACCCTCCAAGGTCATATAGCTAATTTAATAACGTTAACAGGTGCACAAATTTATAGAGCTGCCTTCAGGCAGACAGAGCAAGTTTCCGTAAATGTCGCCGCAATGAGCAGTTAACTAATTAATAAGAGAACGAGTGTGCAATTATTGATATAACTGTCATCAGACAGTGAAAATTATGTTAAAGTATATCCTAGAAAACACATAATTGAGTCAGTAAGTTAACGATTATGCATAGCGGCTCAAGAACGCCATTTAAAAAGGAAGAGAACCAGTAATTAGTGATCAGAACCGACTTGTAGCAAAAGGTAAATATATAAATAAATAAATAAAAGGTGAGGGAATGTCATCCCATGAAAACATTTAAATAACAAATAGTTGAACAATTAGATCTAGTAAGCTGTAACTAACCCTGAAAGAGGGAATAAATTTCTTTTACTCTTCAGCTTACAAATGGCTAGCGAACTAACACATAAGTAACCTTCATAGCATAGTAATACTTAACAGTTTTACAACCTTTTCCTTTTTACACCCGGTGAACCTCAAACGTGCCAGTTGGTTATTATCAACGGGCTATATTTTCATAATTCCATACGACATCTCAATATGACACGTGCGATTCATGTAGAACCGACCAACATGTGGCCGTCCTAACGGAGCTCGACACTATGTTCAACAAGAGGGTCCAACAAGAGCAGTTGAGTCCACAAAGCCCAAAACATCAAAATATACACAATTTAATACAAAATTTCAAACAATAATTTACATAACTTGAGTGAAGGCATCCGAAGTGCAGCCGGCGGTGGTATATTCCACGAAACCGGTGTACAGAGACGATGTTAATAGCCGCCATACGATGAGCACTGAGTGAGTCCAGGTGCAGACAGTCAAAGCGTGCCACAACAGTAGAAAATTGGAAAAGACTAAGGGAGCGTTTAAATTCCATTGTCATTCTCATTAACACAACCCCATGATCACTGTTCTTGTGCAGATCAACGGACACTTCAGATGATGCTCTTGAAACTCTTGGTCTAAGGCGAAACATGGTTGCACTTAAAGCAATGTACACTATTACCAAATCATCGAATGCACTCCTGAACGTGGGAAATAGAACTGCAATAACAAGGGTCTCCGGTTGCTACGCGTTACCGTAACCTCTTCCAAAGCCGGCCGGAGTGGCCGAGCGGTTCTAGGCGCTTCAGTCTGGAGCCGCGCGACGGATACGGTCGCAGGTTCGAATCCTGGCTCGGGCATGGATGTGTGTGATGTCCTTAGGTTATTTAGGTTTAAGTGGTTCTAAGTTCTAGGGCACTGATGACCTCCGCTATCGAGTCCCATAGTGCTCAGAGCCATTTCAACCATTTTTTGAACCTCTTCCAAGGCAACGTTTCAAGGTATTAAGTCGCGCCACACGACTAAAATCAGGCAATTTATCGAGTCGGAAAGCTCCTTGCATAACGTGACTCCCTTCTTACCAACAGCATATTCGGATATCCAAGATCACACAAACGGTCCGTCTTCAAAAAAAATGGTTCAAATGGCTCTGAGCACTATGGGACTCAACTGCTGTGGTCATAAGTCCCCTAGAACTTAGAACTACTTAAACCTAACTAACCTAAGGACATCACACACATCCACGCCCGAGGCAGGATTCGAACCTGCGACCGTAGCGGTCGTGCGGTTCCAGACTGTAGCGCCTTTAACCGCTCGGCCACTCCGGCCGGCCTGTCCGTCTTCAGATAACACCCGTGCCCACAGCTATTAAACAGTCCAAACGTTTAAAAGGCTACCGAACAGTCCATGACACATGAAGTTCGGCCGAACGGAACATACTGCCCACGCATCTCACCCTGGAGTCCGGCTTCAAAACACCGACTGCCCGAAGCCCAGCAAGGCTCCACCACACCTGGCCCGCTGCCCACATCAGCTCCGAGCCGCGAGAACTGGCGCACGTCAGGCGCCCGGGGCGGGAATTCAAAGAGGAAGACCGCCATGAGTCACGTACGTTGAGGAGACCATGAACTCTGGATTCCCCAGTGGCTCAAAAACCATACACTACTCGCCATTAAAACTGCTACACCAAGAAGAAATGCAGATGATAAACGGGTATTCATTGGACAAATATATTATACTAGAACTGACATGTGATTACATTTTCACGCAATTTGGGTGCATAGATCCTGAGAAATCAGTACCCAGAACAACCACCTCTGGCCGTAATAATGGCCTTGATCCGCCTGGGCATTGAGTCAAACAGAGCTTGGATGGCGTGTACAGGTACAGCTGCCCATACTGCTTCAACACGATACCACAGTTCATCAAGAGTAGTGACTGGCGTATTGTGACGAGCCTGTCGCTCGGCCACCATTGACCAGACGTTTTCAGTTGGTGACATATCTGGAGAATGTGCTGGACAGGGCAGCAGTCGAACATTTTCTGTATCCAGAAAGGCCCGTGCAGGACCTGCAACATGCGGTCGTGCATCATCCTGTTAAAATGTAGGGTTTCGCAGGGATCGAATGAAGGATAGAGCCACGGGTCGTAACACATCTAAAATGTAGCGTCCACTGTTCAAAGTGCCGTCAATGCGAACAAGAGGTGACCGAGACGCGTAGCGAATGGCACCCCATACCATCACCCCGGGTGATACGCCAGTATGGCAATGACGAATACACGCTTCCAATGTGCGTACACCGCGATGTCGCCAAACACGGATGCGGCTATCATGATGCTGTAAACAGAACCTGGAGTAATCCGAAAAACTGTCGTTTTGCCATTCGTGTACCCAGGTTCGTCGTTGAGTACACCATCGCAAGTGCTCCTGGCTATCATTCAGCGTCAAGGGTAACCGCAGCCGTGGTCTCCGAGCTGATAGTCCATGTTGCTGCAAACGTCGTCTAACTGTTCGCTCAGATGGTTGTTGTCTTGCGAACGTCCCCGTCTGTTGACTCAGGGATCGAGACGTGGCTGCACTATCCGTTACACTAAATCTGAGGGAGGTGCGATGGGGAGGTTCCCTTGTGAGATAACCCCGGACATTAGCCAGGTAGTGGGGTGGTGCACCATCTTGCATGAAGTAAACATTGCGTTCTTGGTCATCCTCATCGATCAGTGGTATCAAAAATTGTTTTAGGATATCCAGTTACACTATCCCGTTGAAGGTTCTCTCACGGAAAAAAAGGGGCCGAACACTTCGTTCTTGCTCAAAGCACAAAAAACCTTCAGTTTAGGACTATCATGAATATGTTGCCACGTCTGATGTGTATTTTTACTGCCCCAAATCCTACAGTTATGTGGGTTAACCTTGCCAATTCAGTGGAAAATCGACTCATCAGAAAAGATGATTTTGTCCACGAAATGTTCATCCTCGTGTAATCGATTTAACATATGCGCACAGAAGTTCTTGTGAGCAATTTTATCAGTGTTTTTTATTGCTTGTACGATCGTCAAACTGTACGGTTTCAAATGCTAAAGGTTTCTCACCACACGCCAAAACAGTCGTAAGTGGGATCTGCAGTTCGCGAGATGCACACCGGCTCGATTTCGTAGGACTGTTGACAAAACGTTGTCTCCCTTGCTCAACGACGTCGTCAGATGTGCTTGGACGACCTGATGATTTCCCATGTCTTTCCCAGCACCCTGCCTCTACGAAACATTGAGGCCACTCATAAACTGTATGCCTACTACATGTATCTTTAGCGTACTTGGTACGGAAATTACGCCGAACTGTTCTCGCCGACTTCGATTCCTCAAACCAAAACACACAGCTATCACGCTCCGGTCAGGTGAAGGCAGCCATCTTTAACGCAACTACCGCCAGCGCTCCTTACAGTGCGATTCGGCACTAGCGAACTACACGAGACAAAACTTGATGTATTTACCATAGTATAACTTAATAGTCACGACACTTCGCCTCGATTTTGTTGCCTACCGTGCCAGCAGCGCCCAAAGCGGCCAGTAAGTTAAACTGTGAGTTAGGCGCGATCGTGAAAGCGAATAGTGGTTGTTTGTTTTGATTTATAGAATGGTTTTTACAAGCGGGAGTGTTTGTAGCGCAATAAATTACAGCAACAACAGGAAGAAGACAAAAATGGTTCAGATGGCTCTGAGCACTATGGGACTCAACTGCTGAGGTCATAAGTCCCCTAGAGCTTAGAACTACTTAAACCTAACTAACCTATGGACATCACACACATCCATGCCCGAGACAGGATTCGAACCTGCGACCGTAGCGGTCACGCGGTTCCAAACTGACGCGCTTAGAACCGCTCGGCCACACCGGCCGGCGAAGAAGACACGACAGCTGTCTTTTTTTTTAGGTTTCCTAAAGATCCTGAGAGGTATATATCACCATGTTACTAAACTGTATCGTCAGGATTCACTTGCTAACTACATGTGTACTAATGATTAATATTTCGTTTTAGGAGCAGAAAATGGCTTGTTAATAGCAGACGAGAAGAACTTATGAAAAAAGACCCCGTTTACCTGTATAATAATATTAGGTTTTGTTCGCTACATTCCGAACAAAACCAGTCAATTAATGCAACAATAATAAACTCGTGTGGAATGCAGTACCCACACTGTTTGACATCCCAAATAAGCCACCTAAACTAACGATGAAGAGGAAACGGCCGCAAAGATTCGACAATCCATCTAAAGCTGTAAAACAGTCGTATGACACAGAAGCAGGTAGTTCAACTCTCCATGTATCAGTGCTAGATTCGTGTGAATCGTCAACACAGACCTGCTTTGACGGCGAAGTGGTTAGATTAAGTGGAGTTATTCTTGTCTTACAAAAGCGTGTGGAGTGGCAGAATGTGCAGATCGCTAGACTTCGAGCAAAATTAAAACAGGAAAAGGAAAGTGACTACAGACAGCGACAGAAATTGTATCAGAAGGATGAAGTGAACAAGGAAAAGCGAATGTTGAAGTCTGTTGGTATGTATTTCATTCACTTCTGTTATTAGTCACTTTATTTCCCTTGCTCCCTTCGTGTGATGACATTTTTTTAGCGCTTCGTTCACTGACAGATGGTTTGAAAATCATTCAAATATTTGGTTTTGCGTGAAATGTTATGTAATCAGCACATTATAAAGTTTTCAACGTTTTTCCCCCCTATTTGGCAGTTGCTTGTCTCACGTAAAATAATATAAAGATGGAGGTCGCGCTTGTGGCAACAGGCGACAATGACAAACACAGTAGGCTTGGAGAACGTTAAATGAGCTGTCAATCGCTTTGCATGTAGAGGTATATGTCTGTGCTTCTTACCCGTGAATCTGTGTGTTAATATTCTTTTGATATCAACGTGGTAAGTTGCAATTCTATCCAACATCACAAGTGTTTCTTCACGAATGTGTTGTAGCTTGCTACTCGATTCATTGTTTTTGTCCATCTTGCGCTTATTTCAGAATCATTTTTAGAAACATTGTAACGTTGTTGCTTTAATTTGTTATGAAAGCGGTGCTGATAGACAATAAAAGCGGGTTAAAAGCTGTGAGCTGTCTGGGGAAGTTAACCTTGCATTACTGAGCAACTGTTTCACCAGGTATCCAGTCTAGCTTACCAAATTCCCAACCAGACTAACATTAATTGTAATCTTTTAGTAGTCATACAACAACCGGTGATATATATATATATATATATAAAAGAGAATTTAAATAAAAAGAAATAAATCAGTTTATATTTGGAAATTCATTTTAACGTTGATCATTGAAATTTCAGCATATTAAACTTGATTCATAACTAAACTGGTGCCTTATTTAGGATTGTGAAAATGTGAGATTGTAATCTTACGGAACACATCAAATTTGGAGCCAAGATTGGGAGACTGCATACAACACTGCATTCATAAAATAACACACGAAGAACGTTGAAACATATGCAAGAGGAAATTAACCACAACCAACCGATTCAATTTTCACCCAAAGAAGTTACGTTCGTAGCACAATCCTGTCCGTCATGTAATTACCACACACTGGTATACTAAATTCATACTAACTCTCTGTGAAATCTTCCCGAAAAGAATAGCTGAGGGCTACTTTTATGATTACACCACATACTTCACGTGGTCAACTTGGTTTACACAAAGAGTGTAACTCCACAACAATTTTGATAGTTCAAATAAATTAGATCGAAAAGCAATTTACAAAAGAAAAACCTCGAACTGGTTACTATCGTCTTACTATTAACCTGATGGGTCAAACAATTGTATAAGCACTTGGTACTGGTCTCACAAAGTACACCCCACGTGGGTTGAACATACAGAAAAGTTGCTACATTGAAAAATATTGTCAAGACGAGACGTTATAATCTCACGCACATTCGCATTTAAGATTGATGATCTTAGTTAGAGTTACTGATCAACACGTGGTTCCACTTCACTCACAAAGTAGTGACAAAGCGACTACCGGAATATATTCTGAACTACACACTCGAATTACACTGCGTTGCAATTTAAGATAACATTAGATATTGTAGAGCTAAACCTGAAATAAAGGTGATTAAATTTTCAGTTAGGCTGATCTTAAGAAATCCATTGTCCTACAGACTTAGCAGACACGCGCTTAGCCGGAGATCTTACCACTTCAGACGCTCGCCGCGGACAGACTGACCTGGGCTCCTACCAAGGGTGCTTCCGTATACAAAACGGAAGTGACCAGAGAGGCAGCTTCCTATACCAACATGACAAGGGACAGACAGGACCATACTACGGATAGAAACCTCTTTGCTCTTAGAAAGCGTAGCTACCTGTTCCGACGTTGGTCCTACTGTTCTCTAGCAGACAGGCTTGTCTGCTGCCATCCAGCATGCAACTAGAAATACATTTGCTCATTCATCCTCTCACGCAGAAGGGAAGGGGGATGACAGTATTTTATCATATACAGTATATAAAAGAAAGCGGATGTAGGTTCCGTATGAGACTGTGTGACATGAATTACATATAAACTGTGTTTTAAAGTGTAGTAGTGTGACAGATCGTTCTTGTTTATGTGTGAAAGTAACACGTTCCATTGCTCAGTCTCCTCCCATATAGTCAGAAACACCACAGTATATTTAGAAGAGGAATTTATGCCGTAAATGACATCAGATTTAAAAAATTAACATGAAAGGAATCCAACAGAGACCTTTCAACATTTGCACCTTCTAATACTACACAAACCATTGGAGGCAAGAAAATAACTCATATATTTCGTAAATTACGTAGGAGAAGGATGCAAACAAACATTATGCTTACGACGTGTCTGACGTTCACCTTACTAGCCGCATGGAGCGCTAGTGTCGCTCCATCTGTCAAACGGCAACAACTTTTCCACCAGTGAGTGTCGCGACTGTTATGTTGGACTGTGGTATTTACTTACAAATTGACACTACGATCACCTCTGTAGGTACTACGAATTAATTTATAAGAATTTTAAAACTTGTGAAGTCCTTTTGAAACACGCTGTATACTTATACCCCTTTGCAATGGTAATGGGGAATTGTCGAGGAGAGGCGAATGCGCCAATATAACAGGAAGCGGAGAGTATTTTATTACACCTTCTACCCCTCCGCCGATGTGCCCCAAGGTTCCGTCCTCCTCCCCCTTCTGTACCTTTTGTACACAGCGGACATGCCGCCGCCTTCACCCCCCATCCACCTTCTCCAGCACGCCGATGACACCGCCTTTCTCGCCCTCGCCCTCACCCTGCAACGCTCCCAATACCTTCTCCAATCCCATCTTGACCAGTTCACCACTTGGTGCAACCAGTGGTTGCTCAAGGTCAATCCTTCTAAGACCCAGGCGATGATTGTAGTCAAAACCACCCGTTCCTTCCGTCTCCTCGATTTCTATATCACCATTTATGGCCGTCCTATCGCCGTCACCCGCACCCTTAACTATCTTGGCGTCAACCTTGACCGTCGCCTCTCCTGGACCCCCCATCTCCGGACAATCCAAGCTAAGGCACACTCCCGTCTCCTCAAGCTTCTTTCTGGTCACACATGGGGTCTGGACCCCTCCACCATCCTCCACACCTATAAATGCCTCATCCACCCTCTCCTCTGCTATGCCCACCCTGCCTGGATCTCCGCCCCTCCTACCTTTTACAAATCCCTTCAAATCCTAGAACGCCATGCTCTCCACCTCTGTCTCCCCTCCCCAACACGAAGGATCCTGTATGACCTTATTCCATTCCCACACCTCCTCCTTTTCCTCGAATGGATATGGAACCTCAGCACCTCCCGTAAACTTGATCCCCCTCACTCGCTTGTCTCTCCCATCCTCTCCCACCCCCATCCACTGCCGCGCCTGTATTCCCACGTCCCACCTGCTCTCCGTCTCTCCACTCTCCATACCCTCGCCCAAGGTGGCTTCCGCCAACTCCCCCTCCCTGATGATGCCCTCACCCCTCCATCTACCCCTCCTACCAACTTTGATCCTCCTCTTCCACAACCTGTGTTTTTTCCTTAGGGCACCCTCTCTCCCTTCCCTCCCTCCTCCCTTCTTCCCCCCTCCTCACCCGGGGCTTCCTCTACCCCCCCTGTACCTTCTTTCCTCCCCCCCATCTCCTCTGCCACTGGCATCTACACTCTCCCCTCTCCGTCCTCCCCACCATTTCCCTTTTGGCAGGTCCCTGTACTCGCACACGTCAAATGAACATTCGCGCGCCGGAGATCATCGCCATCGGTTCTGTGTGTGTGTCGTCGTGTTAGTGCTTCAGTGTTCTCGCCACCCACGCTCTATCGTTCACATGTGTCATCTCAATCATCAGTGTTCGTGTACAGTGCTGACAGTTTTTTATTTTACTACGCCTGTAGACAGCTTCGTGTTTTTTGCTCATGTGTCTATTGTTTTTGTCCGCCGTTATGTTTTATGTTTCTCTGTCTTCCTTGATTCTATTTGTACTGTCTGTGGCCAGAGAGGGGCGTAATTATGCCGCTGCCGGCCCACCTTTTTATGTATGGTGTCAAAATAACAACAAAGAAAAAAAAGTATTTTACTGTCAGGGGAGCAGCAGTAACAGCAGAATTGGTCCGTCAGATGAATTCAGTGACTTCGAACGTGGACCAACCATTGCATGTCACACCCGAGCAACTAATCCAGCAGGGACTTTTCAGCCCTTCTAAGGCAGCCCAAGGCGACTGCTGGTAATGTGTTTATGAAGCGGAAACGTGAAGGAACAACCAGAGCTAAAACAAGACCGGGCAGATCCCATGTACTGACGGACAGAAACCGGCGAACAGTAGAGAGGACGGTTGTAAAAACTCGGATTAAAAGAGCGGAAGGAACGCTACCGGCAGTTCACCTGGCACAAACACTGTGCATAGGCAGTTCAAAAGAACGGGGTACCGAGGTCGAGAAGCTCCTCGTAAACCACACGTTCCTACAGCCAGTGCCAAGTGACGCTTGAGGTGGTGCCCAGAGTGAACTGGGAAGGTAGAATATTCAAAATTTCTAGATGTGTGCATTGATGAGGGGTTAAACTGGAAAAAACGCACTGAGGATGTGCTGAAACGTTTGAGTTCAGCTACCTATGCTGTTAGAGTCATTGCAAATTTTGGCGATATACGTCTGAGTAAATTAGCTTACCACGCCTATTTTCATTCTCTGCTTTCGTATAGCATCATATTCTGGGGTAACTCATCATTGAGTAAAAAAATATTCATTGCACAAAAGCGTGTAATCAGAATAATTGCTGGAGCTCATCCAAGATCATCGTGCAGACACTTATTTAAAGAGCTAGAGATCTTCACTGGAGCCTCACAATATATATATATTCACTTATGAAATTTGTTATTAACAATCCGAACGAATTCAATAGTAATAGCAGTGTACATGGCTACAACACTAGGAGAAAGGATGATCTTCACTTCTCAAGGTTAAATTTACTCTGGCACAGAAGGGGGTAAATTATGCTGCCACAAAAGTCTTTGATCACTTACCTAATAGCATCAGAAGTCTGACAGATAGCCATATAGCATTTAAAAGGAAATTAAAAGAATTTCTTAATGGCAACTCCTTCTTCTCATTAGATGATGGTGGTGGTGGTGGTTAGTGTTTAACGTCCCGTCGACAACGAGGCCATTAGAGACGGAGCGCAAGCTCGGATTAGGGAAGGATTGGGAAGGAAATCGGCCGTGCCCTTTGAAAGGAACCATCCCGGAATTTGCCAGAAACGATTTAGGGAAATCACGGAAAACCTAAATCAGGATGGCCGGAGACGGGATTGAACCGTCGTCCTCCCGAATGCGATCATTAGATGAATTTTTGGATATAGTAAGTGAGTAATTTCCCCAACACCCACAAAAAAATTAAAAATATTCAGTGTCATGTACTATTTTGTGTAATGTAATATCTTGTGAAGCCCTGGGCGGCCTTAGAAGGGCTGAAAAGTCCCTGCTGGATTAGTTCAAAAATGGCTCTGAGCACTATGGGACTTAACACCTATGGTCACCAGTCCCCTAGAACTTAGAACTACTTAAACCTAACTAACCTAAGGACAGCACACAACACCCAGTCATCACGAGGCAGAGAAAATCCCTGACCCCGCCGGGACTCGAACCCGGGAAACCGGGCGCGGGAAGCGAGAACGCTACCACACGACCACGAGCTGCGGACTGCTGGATTAGTTGCTCGGGTGCGACATGCAATGATTGGTCCACGTTAGAAGTCTCTGAATTCATCTGACGAACCAATTCTGCTGTTACTGCTTCTCCCTTTTGTTAACCTGACACGTTCCACGTCATTATGAAGTGTCGTATTCATGATCTATGGAACAAGTACTAATCTAATCTAATCTAACGACTTGGAGTGACGAACCTCTGTACTCCACGGTAATCTGATAGAAGAAAATGTTCAAATGTGTGTGAAATCGTATGAGACTTAACTGCTAATGTCATCAGTCCCTAAGCTTACACACTACTTAACCTAAATTATCCTAAGGACAAACACACACACCCATGCCCGAGGGAGGACTCGAACCTCCGCCTGGACCAGCCGCACAGAATCTGATGGAAGGGTTCGGCTTCGACGAGTGGCAGGATAACGTTACCCGCCATCACCTGGGGCGCCAAGAGCAAAGTACGGACGAGGTGGTGATATGGTGGGGATTTTTGTGGTTGTTGTGTGGTCCTTTTATTCCACTTATCAGTCGGCCGCGGTGGCCGAGCGGTGCTAGGCGCTTCAGTCCGCAACCGCGCGACTGCTACCGTCGCAGGTTCGAATCCTGCCTCGGGCATGGATGTGTGTGATGTCCTTAGGTTAGTTAGGTTTAAGTCGTTCTAAGTTCTAGGGCGTGCGGTCTAGGCGCTTCAGTCTGGAACCGCGTGACCGCTCCGGTCGCATGTTCGAATCCTGCCTCGGGCATGGATGCGTGTGAAGTCCTTAGGTTAGTTAGGTTTAAGTAGTTCTAAGTTCTAGGGGACTGATGACCTCAGAAGTTAAGTCCCATAGTTCTCAGAGCCATTTGAACCATTCCACTTAACAAAACGCTAAATACGGAAGGGTATTGTTTGTATCCACACACCAATGCACCGTGTGATAAAAGAAGCATCTGTGACCCCAGACCCTCACGTCCGACATTACTATGTTGTCTGGTTTCGACACTTCAGAGAGAATGGCCTACCATTGGCCCATAGACATTCATATATGTCATATTTTTATCAACCTCTATTTTCTTTCAATTGAATAATGCTTTACTTCACAGTCTACACAAATGTTATCCGAAGTACCCGGATTGCGTGTAGCATCTCTAAACTCTTAGTCTCCATTTTAAAAACAGAATTATAAATTAAGTTATTGCTAGTTCTCTGACTGCTTAGCAGTTTGTAAGTAGGCTGTTTAGGTTTTTATGTTGGTAACGCCACGTAGCGCTCTGTAAGAAAATCACTGACTGTGCTGTGTAAAGTCTGTGGCTAGTTGGCATTGTTGGAATATTCGCTATTGTAGTGTTGGGCAATTGGATGTGAAGAGCGCGTAGCGTTGCGCAGTTGGAGGAGAGCTGCCGGCAGTGGTGGATGTGGAGAGAGAGATGCCACAGTTTTGAGAGGTTGCTATAAGCGGACGATTTGGACGTGTGTCCGCCAGAAAAAGGAAATTTGTAAAGATGGAGGTCATGAATTTATATAATGACTTTTGAACATTATTAAGGTAAATGCATTGTTTTTTCTCTATCAAAATCTTTCATTTGCTAACTATGCCTATCAGTAGTTAGTGCCTTTAGTAGTTAGAATCTTTTATTTAGCTGGCAGTATTGGCGCTCGCTGTATTGCAGTAGTTCTTCGAGTAACGAAGGTTTTTGTGAGGTAAGTGATTCATGAAAGGTATAGGTTATTGTCAGTCAGGGCCATTCTTTTGTGGGGATTATTGAAAGTCAGATTGCGTTGCGCTAAAATTATTGTGTGTCAGTTTAGTGATCAAAATAAGTTAAGAGAGAAATGTCTGAGTACGCTCAGTTTTACTCAGCAGTTACTGTATCAAATAACTGAAGAGGTTTTCCAGCACTGTCATTTTTAATTTTTTCCAAGGGGACGTTTCAAATTGTTAGATGCTTCCTTCTCAGAGAGTGCAAGTGTTAATGTCCTCGCCAAGACAACTGAAACAATTCACGGCACAGAGGACAAAAAAATAAAAAATAAAAAAAGCATCGTGGAGAAAGAAGGAACCTCATCGTGTGATAAGCCCTTCCCGTGATCTCTTAAGCGATTAAAACGGTTTATTAGAGTAACTAAATTATCAGATTTTCACGCTTTATTATTTTCGCACCAGAAAGAACCCTTTTTTCGTGCTTGAAACGTTAAATCGCGCTTTAGAGGCCGCGCCTTAATTGCCAATAAATCCGGTACGGAGCCGAAGTTTTAAATCTGCCATAGATTATCTCAGCGAGCACAGACGACGTGCGCTAAGGGCGGAACCATATTAATACAAAAAAAAAGGCAAGGCTAGGGGGCGAGAAAGAGAGGTGTAAAAAATGTCAGGTGGGCCGACAGAGGCCAGTGCACGCAGGAGAGGCGGTAGCCGCAGTAGGACCCACCTACACACACACACAGGCGTGCGCGTGCGCTCACACACATGATGTCAGTGCGGTCGCGTAATATTGACTCTGGTGGCCACAAATCACGCAGCCATGAAGTGCCCGAACCGAACCTCCAACCCTCCCCCCTCCCCACTCCCGCGAGCACAGGAAGATTTAGGTTGTGTGTACACGGCTATTTTCGCACCGGGGTCGTCCGCATACGCGAGAGAAGTTTGCATAAGCGGGACCGTTCGCGCATACGCACACGTGTGTATACGTGTGTTCCCGTGTGCGTACGATCGCGCGTGCCTGAGGGACAGAGAGAGAAAGGAGAGAGAGAGAGGGGAAGGAGAAGGACGGAATTGGTCAGTGAGAGGGGGACGAAAGGGGGTGAGGGTTTTGCTATAAGCATCGTGTTAGGGGCTGCTCCGAAGCGCTAGCTAGCCCTTCCTCTTTTTTACCGGCACCTACAAAAAATTATATAATAAAAAAACTGTCGGCCGCGGTGGCGCATATAAAGATTGTGTTTTATATTGTGTGTGCGGCGGTTCACTTATCACGGCGAGACCACACGTACGGCGACCGTGATGGACGCCCGCGCTCGCATTAAAAACGATTATGGGTGCGGCGCCGGCGACGACCCGCCTCGGCGCTTATATTAGCACGCGGTCAGCTGTTATTTATCGGCGCTTTTAATGAGTTCGCGAACCTCTTTGCAGGGACCGTTGCCCCCACCCCCACCACCAACCCCCTCTCCAGCGCACCTGCTCTGTCCGTCGTCCTCGCTAGTCAGTTCGGCGAAACACCTGCGATCTGGCACTGCACTGCGTAAATCTCGCTTAACTGCAGTCCCGACCTTGCACGTATTACTGCCCTGACCTTACATCGGCGGCAGAGACTGCACCGCCTAAAATACATACAGCGTCACCAGTGCTATATTACGAAAAGACTTAAAAAACGGTATTTATAAGGAAGAGACATTTAAAAATTGAATAATATATATAAATTTTATAATGTACCCGTAAAATAATAATTTACCTGTGTAAGTTTCGAGTGCGTAGAAATGTAACAAAATGATCTAAAGAGACGACAAGATACGCTCTTTTGTTAATTTTTTAGTCGTCTTCACTTCTTCTCTTGTCTTGGTTGTGTGTAGACGGACATCTTGCGACTGCTGGAAAATGTAAGCATATTTGTTCTAATTAAGCAGATAATATATTGATTTAATATCATTGTTCACTTTTAATTTGTAAGAGGTGATCCCGATTTCATGTCCGCCTTCCTTTGAATTAACCTGCATTCGAGTAATTTAAAGTTCTACGGTCGCAGTGGCCGATGCAGCCAACGACGCCATTACGTGGCGATGTTAACTTATAAAAAATTAGCGGCGGCGAAAACTCGCCCGCTATTAACGTAATATACATTTTTCTCCACAGCCGCCCGACGTTGCAGAAAATACGTAGCTTTAAGGTTCTTATTTTCAGTACCACAGCCGAGAGCCAGAGCCAGGACTCCGACTACAATGCAATGGTTAACGGAGGTAAGAAAAAATACTCTCGCGCGTGTGTGGGCCGCAATTGTAATTAATAACTGAAGATTTTTTGCTTTAAAGTGAGCTGGCTAGCCGAGAAAATTAATATGAAAACTTTATTCCATTGTCCAACTTATATGCTCATGTCTTAAGATTCAGCGAGTCTAACATTCATTAACGTAATAAATAATTTAAGATTAATATTGTTAAAAAGGAGAACTTCACAAAAGCATTTCATCGTAAATCAAAATTGAATGAAATATAATTTTTATTAAGGCCCACCACGTAAGTCGGCAACAATCAAAAATAATAATAATAATATATTAAATTACGACATCCGACGGACGCGAGATTACACTGCGAAATGAACTTGGATTTCCTTTTATTAAAACCGCATTCTCCGACAGCGCAAAAGTTACGAGACGGCCACAGTCTGTGGCTATTTCAGCTCAGTGAAAAGTACATTGTGAAAGTTGCCTCTAACGTTTGTCAACTCTCAGCTTCTAATCTAAATGTCGTGTGACTAGAGCCTCAAGTCGTGTGGACCGTTCGCCGGCTGCAAGTCTTTCGATTTCGGTTTGCGTGTGGGTAAGGATGGAATGATGATGATTCGGACAACACAACACCCAGTCCCTGAGCGGAGAAAATCTCCGAGCCAGCCGGGAATCGAACCTGGGACCTTAGGATTGACATTCTGTCGCACTGACGACTCAGCTACGGGGGACTGATAGCTTCTAATACACGGCCCAGTCACATTAATGCGACCACCTGTCAAAAGCCTAACTAACTATATTTTGCAGCGCGGACCGCTGTAAGACGTGCAGAAAGAGAGTCAGTGAGGTTCTGGAACGTGCTGACAGGCATGTGGAGCATGCCTACTCCAGGTTTGTGGACAGCTGCGTAAGACTTTCGTGGTTGAGGATCCATGGCACGGACAGCCCGATCGAGGTGGCCTCACAAATTATCAATTGGGTTTAAATCCAGGGAGTTTGGTGGCCGGTGGAGTAGAGTAAGCTCTTCCAACTATGCACGTACCCTGCGAGTTGTGTGACACGTTGCGTTGTCGCGCTGGTAGATGTCACTGTGGCGAGGAAAAATAGACTGTATGTAGGAGTGCACACTGTTTCCAAGGATAGATGCATACTTGCGTTGATGTATTGTGAGTTACAGAATGACGAATGACACATACATATCCCCAGACCACAGAGCCCTCCCCCCCCCCCTTCGTCTGGCCTGGGTCCTCCGATGATTGTTTCTTTCTGTTGTAAGATGGCAAGAACTATGCCCCTTACATGAAGTCATTAAAGATCACCTAACTCACGTTGAGCGAACAGTAGGGCTGAACAAAAAATGACTGACAAGGTACAATGCATCTTGTAGAGGGTATAGTTTGGATGTATTGGAATAATTAATGTCAGGTGATGGTTTTAAAGTAATTCCCAGGGAAGTATGCAGAGTTGACCATGGCGCGTGGCTGGGGAGCGGTGAAGGGAAGCGACAATAGGCAGCTTAGGGCGGCTCTAACTCTTGAGAAGGCGGTAACAGGGCACGGCCTCCAGCTGCCTTAAGATGAGTGACAGTGAATGGGTGGTTGACCCCATGCTGATGTACCGGGAAGCAGACGGAGAACTTGTACACCAGTTGATAAATGTCCGTCATCCCGTTTTCAGTGAAACATGCGAGAAAGCCGCGCGAAGCTACTGTGGAGCAGTCCACAGAGGTCAAAATATGCATGTTCATGACTATAGCAACTTCACGCTGAATTCACGGTCCGCAGAGTCTGAAGTAAATCAGGTGAAGAGCGACAGAATGAAATACGCTGGCCTCCGATGGGAACGTAGGACCGAGGAATTTGAAGTACTCTCCTGGGAGTCAGAATTCTGGAAAAATAGGTGTTTGTGCAGACACTAACCTTAATGGGTGGCCTAGGAGGGGCTAAATAGCAGAAGTTGAGAGGAAGGGAAATTTTGTGGAAATTTGTTCACTTCCCAGAGCAGGCATTGGTCAGCGCTGGGAAGCGACGCATAATTAACGCGACTTGCGCTGCAATTGGCTTAAGTGATTTTGCTGGAGGGGAAACGGAGGCAAAGAGCGGACTGTGAGAAGTCTCCGTAGAGGTCTTCTGTTTCCAGCTTGCCTAGAGTGCGGACGTGGCGTTCTTGAATCAGCTTGCCTGAGAAAGAGTGAGCATCTCTGCAGTTTAGGACTTAGCAAAGGGAACGATTGAGCTTGGAGAGAGAAAGTTTTGGCTCAGCTATGTACTGATCAAGATAGCTAGGAGTGAATAGACGAGCGCAGCCTTGCAGCACCACGAGGTGGGCCGATGTCCACACAACGACGACGCTCCGCCACGCTGTATTCGGCGATATCGCGCCCACTCCGGCCTCTGATTAATTTGTTGGATCACGTTGGCAAAGTTTCCACAAGGGTTTCATGGACCGTGTATTGTAGAATTCTTCTCGCACTTCGCATTACGCCCGGGTCAGTCGATAGGAATTACTTCTGAGTTATCGCGCTTTACTCCACACAAACGCAATTTATTACCACTGCCTGGTGGGAGAATCATGTAATGTGATGACTGAAGGTCGTGAGTTAAAATAAATTTGTGCTAATCGACTGCATCTGTTTTCAATCAAGTAATTGAAATCCCTAGTCATTTTCTTAATTAATTTTATGTTCAACATTTGCATCTGCTGTTCAATACCTGAATATAACATCAATGTGCACCCCTTTCTAGTTAAAAGTGATCAGTTCTGAATCAATTAATGTCAACACTGCCACCGCAGTTCAATCAGGAGTCACAGGGCCTTAATACTTTCCTTGCGTTATCCAATATAGCAGCTGTTTTGCACTCTCTGTTGATCTGTTAGTCAATTAGCTGGGGTGAACACACGCTAAAACCAGATAAGTGACGGGTGAGGTGTTACACTGTATGATGGAGCATAAAACGTGATTCATCTGGAAAGGCCACCTGTCGACACTGCCAAAACCAGATAAGTGATGGGTGGGGTGTTACACTGTATGATGGAGCATAAAACGTGATTCATCTGGAAAGGCCACCGGTCCAGGCTGCCAAAACCAGATAAGTGACGGGTGGGGTGTTACACTGTATGATGGAGCATAAAACGTGATTCATCTGGAAAGGCCACCGGTCCAGGCTGCCAAAACCAGATAAGTGACGGGTGGGGTGTTACACTGTATGATGGAGCATAAAACGTGATTCATCTGGGAAGGCTACCTGTCGACACTGCCAAAACCAGATAAGTGATGGGTGGGGTGTTACACTGTATGATGGAGCATAAAACGTGATTCATCTGGAAAGGCCACCTGTCGACACTGCCAAAACCAGATAAGTGACGGGTGAGGTGTTACACTGTATGATGGAGCATAAAACGTGATTCATCTGGAAAGGCCACCTGTCGACACTGCCAAAACCAGATAAGTGATGGGTGGGGTGTTACACTGTATGATGGAGCATAAAACGTGATTCATCTGCAAAGGCCACCGGTCCACGCTGCCAAAACCAGATGAGTGACAGGTGGGGTGTGATACTGTATGATGGAGCATAAAACGTGATTCATCTGGAAAGACCACCGGTCCACGCTGCCAAAACCAGATAAGTGACGGGTGGGGTGTTACACTGTATGATGGAGCATAAAACGTGATTCATCTGGAAAGGCCACCGGTCCAGGCTGCCAAAACCAGATAAGTGACGGGTGGGGTGTTACACTGTATGATGGAGCATAAAACGTGATTCATCTGGAAAGGCCACCGGTCCAGGCTGCCAAAACCAGATAAGTGACGGGTGGGGTGTTACACTGTATGATGGAGCATAAAACGTGATTCATCTGGAAAGGCCACCTGTCGACACTGCCAAAACCAGATAAGTGATGGGTGGGGTGTTACACTGTATGATGGAGCATAAAAAGTGATTCATCTGGGAAGGCTACCTGTCGACACTGCCAAAACCAGATAAGTGATGGGTGGGGTGTTACACTGTATGATGGAGCATAAAACGTGATTCATCTGGAAAGGCCACCTGTCGACACTGCCAAAACCAGATAAGTGACGGGTGAGGTGTTACACTGTATGATGGAGCATAAAACGTGATTCATCTGGAAAGGCCACCTGTCGACACTGCCAAAACCAGATAAGTGATGGGTTGGGTGTTACACTGTATGATGGAGCATAAAACGTGATTCATCTGGAAAGGCCACCTGTCGACACTGCCAAAACCAGATAAGTGACGGGTGAGGTGTTACACTGTATGATGGAGCATAAAACGTGATTCATCTGGAAAGGCCACCTGTCGACACTGCCAAAACCAGATAAGTGATGGGTTGGGTGTTACACTGTATGATGGAGCATAAAACGTGATTCATCTGGAAAGGCCACCGGTCCACGCTGCCAAAACCAGATGAGTGACAGGTGGGGTGTGATACTGTATGATGGAGCATAAAACGTGATTCATCTGGAAAGACCACCGGTCCACGCTGCCAAAACCAGATAAGTGACGGGTGGGGTGTTACACTGTATGATGGAGCATAAAACGTGATTCATCTGGAAAGGCCACCTGTCGACACTGCCAAAACCAGACAAGTGACGCACGACGTTCGCTGATCTGTCATTCAGGAGACACTCGCGGTATCCCCTTTGTTCATCGGGGCGGTCAGTTGCCCAACAGATGCGCGGCTAATCACCCGCACACGTCTCTGTAGCCGTCGAGCATCCCTGTCATGTATGGCCTGAGGTGACGACATTTGCCTCGGCGCCGGTTTGGATAGCGCCATTTCGCCATGCACGGTGTACTCTAACAACAACAGCACGCTAACAGTTTCCAAGCTCACACTTTGTGATTTTCTTTAAAAAGAAAGTTTTAGGAGTACTGAGCCGTGCATGGCTCGTGTTCCCGCCATCATCTGTTGTACACCCTGTTTTTAACGTACTTCCACCGCACTACGTTAATTTAAATTACTACCGTCACTAATTGGCTGCTTTGCCTGACCGTGAGCGGCGTTGGCAGCGCGTATCGATATATCCCCTCTCGTAGTATCTTTGCCTGACTGCTATTACATCGCGGTCGTTGTCTGTTGTAACCCAGTTCGGAAGGGCAGTTCGTGTCGGGAGTTCGTGTTGCGAGTTCGGGTCTTCCAGTCAGTTGGAATGCGTCTGGAGCGCAGTCCGGACCTGCCCGTCGGGGAGTGGCAATGTGGCACTAGTGCAGTCGGGTTGGAGCAGCAGTGAGGTCTGCATCGACATGGCTCGCCCGACCATTGCCACCACGCAACACCTGAGCCGAGCCACGGTCTTGGTGCATCGTCGGTCAGTCGTCCTACCGGACGACGCGTTTTGGCTCTCCGATAGTTCATGAGTCGGCTATGTGCAATACGGCGCTAGTGCAGTCGGGTTGGAGCAGCAGTGAGGTCTGCGTCGACATGGCTCGCCCGACCATTGCCGCCACGCATCACTTGAGCCGGGCCACGGTCTTGGTGGATCGACGGTAGGTTGTCCTACAGACTGCGTGTGGTGCTCGAAATATGCCCCATAGTTATCACGATCAAATACAGAGCTGCAAGGTACTGGTTAAAGGTGGGGAGACTAGATAACGTACACACACCAACCGGTGTGCCGATAGAGACGATTCGTCACCTTAAAAGTTGGCATTTGGATACATGGCAAGGTGTGTGGGATGTAAGTGATAAGGGACTAGACTGCACGACTTCCTCCCTGACATAAGGGAACGGTTGAGAATCAGACATATCGATCCCAGCCGCGGTACGGTACCTTATCCCACGCACATAAACCGCGTGAGTCTGAGGGAGACACCTACATGCACATGCGGGAAAGAAGGTTCCCCAGAACACACTGCCTTTTTCTGCGGGCAATACGCGTACAATAGATGTACACTACACTTAGACTACACAGATACAGACACAGATATATACACAGCAATAAGAGACGAAGAACTATGAGCACAATTAAACGCACTGACAAACAGTATTTCGAAAACAACACATGAAGAGTACATGTGGACACGACATTACAGACATGCCTCTGTGCAGCGTAACAACAATCTCCAGAGGATGGACGGCGATACCCACAGTGACAGCGAAAATAGTGACAATGAGGAGAAAGAGGAGGAGGATGCTGAGATGTGACAGTAAATAAGCAAAAGTGCTGGCGATCTAGCCAACAAAACACCAAATGCTGAGCGAGCGAGGTGGCGCAGTGGTTAGACACTGGACTCGCATTCGGGAGGACAACGGTTCAATCCCGCGTCCGGCCATCCTGATTTAGGTTTTCCGTGATTTCCCTAAATCGCTCCAGGCAAATGCCGGGATGGTTCCTTTCAAAGGGCACGGCCGGCTTCCTTCCCCGTCCTTCCCTAATCCGATGAGACCGATGACCTCGCTGTCTGGTCTCCTTCCCCAAAACAACCAACCAACCAAATGCTGTACATGGATGGGCACCTGAAGTAGTTAATACATAGGATTAGTGATAAATAGGATAAGCAACATTATTTCTCTACTAATAACCATTTGTGTGTGTGTGTGTGTGTGTGTGTGTGTGTGTGTGTGTGTGTGTGTGTGTGTGTGTGACTGGCGGTCAGCAGCTCGAAGAAACCATTCTGAGGTCTTCACCGTCAGTCACATTCGGTGATGGTACTAACAGACTAACAGATCTCTCCTCTATCCTAGCGTCTTTTTATATTCTTCTTAAAAAACAACAAAACTTTAATTATATTTCAACCTTAAATTTATAATTATTTTGAAAAGTATCATTCTTTGTAAAAGTTGTAGATAAAACAAAAGAAAAGAAAACTGTAAAAAGACGAAAAACGAAAATTGTAAGATGTACGACCTGTTTCATACATCAGGTAACAGGTCTATAATTTGGCAATAAATAAAAAAAAATCAATTTTGTCCTACCGTACGACGCGTTTGGGTTCGCCGATCGTTCGTGAGTCGGCTGTGTGTGTGTACATCGACTCCCGATTTGTCTTCGTGTGTGTATAGTTACTGTTGCCTATCGTTCAGATCTTTGTGCAAGTGTTTGTCAGGTTGTGTGTGTAGTTGGTGGTATTTCCACTGATGACCATTTGAGATGTTGTCGGCATTCTGAGAGGAGTCGGTCGGTTGGTGGGGACCAGGGAGGATCACCGTGCGGCGCGGTCGGCTGGGTCCGCTGGCGGTCCCTGAGCAGTGTCGGAGCGTGTGTGGAGCTCTCCGATCGCTACGAGCTTCGTGGCTCACCGACCCAGGTGTCCAGGTTGAGTAGTGGTTTCAAGTACCCAAGCCCCGCCCATTCATGTTGTGGTTCGTTTCGGTGGTACATTGTGGATAATCACGTTTGTAACCTTTCCTGTTCGATTTCTCGTGTACCGATTGACGGGAAGCAAGTCGTTGTGTTGGTCGGTTCCCGGCTGTCCCCTGGTTGGGTTCCGACGGATCAAGTATAGTTGGGCCCAACACCTGTCTCGCCTAAGTAAACGATGGCAGACCGACCTCCCTGGCGGCTTTCTGAGTGCCGCCGGTGTTTAATTATCTGTGGTCAACTACCTTAAATTCTAGGCTCATGATTATTTGTTTTGTTTTCTTAAAATTTTGTAAATTTAATTTTTAAATTTACCTTTCAAGCTTAAACACTTCGGCCTTCTACCTTTAAAAGATTATGGTAATATATTTTAAAATTTTGAAGTTTAATTGTGGCCTTCAGCCATTGGTATTGCACTTTGCACATGTTGCCTTTTTTTATTATTTTATTCCTGTCTCAAATTGATTTTTATTATGTTAATTTTTAAGATTTCTTGTTGTTAAATATTCTGGCCTTCTGCCTTTAAAGGTCTATGGTAATATATTCTAAAATTTTGAAATGTAATTATGGCCCTCAGCAATTTGTATTGCACCTTGCATTTGTTGCTTTTTTTAAAATTATTTTAATTCTATCTTAATTGGATTTTTATCTTGTTGATTTTTTAAGATTTCTTGATGGAGGCCTTCAGCCGTGAAAGAGTTGGATTCGGTTAAGATCCGGCTATGTGCCGCTTTGGATGTAAAGGTTATTAAATTGCAATTAATGACAATTAGAATGAGAAACTGACTTCAACCTTTGGCCCCTTCCCACAATCCTAGTACCTGTTCTACCCAGCGGGTTTAGCGGGCGTTTCAGTTACGTTGAAAGAGAGACTGAACTGTGGAATCGATACTAAACTCGAATTATTTTGTAGCGTGTTGTGACTGCAAGTGGTGTGCTTATTCTGTGTTATTGTTAGCAAAAGCTTCATACGCATTGATTGGGCAATGCAACTCCCAGTACCAATAAAGAAATACTGTCACTGCAAAATACATTCAGCCCCTTAGGCATTGAATCCTCTGGCCCTGTTCAAAACTAATAACTTTGGTCCCTGTGCATATAACAAATAAATTAAATTGCCTTACCTCTAAAGCCGCAACGGTCGAACGCGATATATTCTGGTCTCTCATGAAAAAAATATAAATATGCTAGCTAATGGCTCAGCGATGTGTAATGCTGGTTGCAACACTTTCAAATGGACATGAAACTGTTTTGGCTGATAAAAAAAAACATTTATGAAAAATCCAACTTCTTTGAAAAAAACATGAGCTAGACAGGGAGGCGGTACTGATTGCGGTGAATTACTAACACAGTTTTTTTTTTTAGAAAAATTATATTGCAAGTTAAGTTTGTCTTTTCAAAACATTCGACAATTGAATTTGGTCAGAAAAATACATCTTATTTACTAACGTATTTACGAACAATGAGTTTATATAGTATTATATGACCTCACTAAATGTGCATAAATGCAGATAATCAAATTACGTATATTTCTGTTAACACATCTTAGAAACATTACAAAAATGAAATATCTAACTACCATTTTTATCAAATGAGTTTACAAACATGCTGAGGTTACTCAAAAATTGACAGCTATCAGTCAACTTATCTATGCTATCGCGCTGGTAAAACAAAAATCATAATTATTTAACATTTTTACCTTGCTTGTGCGACTACTTCTGCTTACATGTTCTCGTGATTCCTATATTAATCTAACACTTGGTGGCTTCACGCAGCACACCACAAAACCTGCCTACTCCATCGTCTTTCGCTCACAGACCGCTTCCTACAACTGTGCGCCAAGCCCTCTCTTACTCCAACACTACAATCTCAGACCAGAAGCAGCATTTTTGGCTCTGCGGTCGTGCACAGGCAGCGATCCGCGTTATAAAGTCTATCAGAGATATACATCGTTTGTAATAACATAGTTCCATTTTATTTTAATATTATTGTCATATTCGGGTGTCACATACTTGTGTGCCCCAGTAGAGTCCTTTCACAAGAAATTTGGCACATATTTGGAAGTACTTTGTACAACAAACGTGTGGTAAATTTATCGCGTTACTGATGAGTAGTAATCTTGAGTGGTATAAAACCATTACAGTGTTGTCCTGAGGACCATTATAAAGTAACATGTCATGGTTGTACAAAAAAAATCTAACTGTATAACATCATTTAACTTGAAAGACTTGAGAGTGCGCAGATGCACTAGTGTTAATTATAATCTGGTTATAATGTGAGTAAATTGTCTCATAAACAATGATGCTGACAAATAAATCATGTAAAGCAGAATCAGTATACGATTCTAATCGTCAAAATAATGGTATGGGATTGGGCAAGGGAAAGGAAGAGTCATGGCTAAAGCCTATGAGCATGATGAAGTGACTGCATCATGAAGTCCATTTCTTTTTCTTTTGTGCGGCTTCAACAAATGAGCAGTGACCAATGTGGATTCGGTGTACCAAGACATCTGAATTCTGTATTATTTTCCTCAGGCATGTGCAGTGATATAACAGGTACTCGGCAACCATTTACCAACAACCATAGTTGGCGATTATCAATATATCAGTAATGTGATGACCATCATCATCATTGCTCTTCATAGTAGCGATTCTTCTGAGATCCAAACGACGTATATGGTAACTTATGTTGAAGTATGAATACCAGTAATAAATTGACTTGGTTCAAATGGCTCTGAGGTCATCAGTCCCCTAGAACTTAGAACTACTTAAACCTAACTAACCTAAGGACATCACACACATCCATGCCCGAGGCAGGATTCGAATCTGCAACGGTAGCGGTCGCGCGGTTCCAGACTGTAGCGTCTAGAACCGCTCGGCCACCCCGGCCGGCAGTAATAAATTGCTCCAATACGATGAACAGAGGTAGGAGAATGGATAACGGAAGGTATGAAAAGGTAGCTAAGATAAGGTAATAGAACATGACCATTTCTACCTATGTCAACATCGAGCAACTATTTGATCAGAAAAAGTTTAATATCCTAATGAAACTACAGACTGGATGAAGCAGCAATGCTTTACATCAGAGTGAATACGCAAAATTGAAAGTGAACTCTGATTAAGTCAATCAGGCTGCCAATTACACATAGAATAACCTAACATGACAGAGAACGTCACTGATTCATAACATTGTATGTGGCTCTCAGTGGCCTTGTATATGCAGTATTGAGATATAAATGCTTAAGAAAACCAAACAGTAAAATCAAGATTTGAATGGCTCCAGGTGGGCTTGTACTTGGAATACATGGAAATCTTAATAACTAAAACAATTTTAGAAAAAATATCAATCAGAGGTTCCAAGTGCTGATTTTAGTAGCTAAAAATGTGACAGAAATGATCTTTTTTACCCAAAGTGGCCTACTTTAACATAGTATATATGCCAAAGCTGAGAAAGCATCATAAAATGTCACTTACTTATAACTGTATATGGCAGTCAGAATCCTACTCCTATGTATAATTCATAATGGGAATATGCAATTCGATATGGCTTTAACAAGAACAAAGTGCATAATAGCAGTATTATATGAGAGCATGGCTCTGTATGGTCTGTATGAGTACATATTAGACAAATGTTGTTGTGGTCTTCAGTCCTGAGACTTGTTTTTAATGTAGCTCTCCATGCTACTCTATCCTATGCAAGCTTCTTCATCTCCCAGTACCTACTGCAACCTACATCCTTCTGAATCTGCTTAGTGTACTCATCTCTTGGTATCCCTCTACGATTTTTACCCTCCACGCTACCCTCCAGTACTAAATTGGTGATCCCTTGATGCCTCAGAACATGTCCTACCAACCGATCCATTCTTCTGGTCAAGTTGTGCCACAAACTTCTCTTCTCCCCAATCCTATTTAATACCTCCTCATTAGTTATGTGACCTACCCATCTAATCTACATCATTCTTCTGTAGCACCACATTTCGAAAGCTTCTATTCTCTTCTTGTCCAAACTATTTATCGTCCACGTTTCACTTCCATACATGGCTACACTCCATACAAATACTTTCAGAAATGACTTCCTGACACTTAAATCAATACTCGATGTTAACAAATTTCTCTTCTTCATAAACGCTTTCCTTGACATTGCCAGTCTACATTTTATATCCTCTCTACTTCGACCATCATCAGTTATTTTGCTCCCCAAATAGCAAAACTCCTTTACTACTTTAAGTGTCTCATTTCCTAATCTAATTCCCTCAGCATCACCCGACTTAATTCGACTACATTCCATTATCCTCGTTATGCTTTTGTTGATGTTCATCTTATATCCTCCTTTCAAGACACTGTCCATTCCATTCAACTGCTCTTCCAAGTCCTTTGCTTTCTCTGACAGAATTACAATGTCATCGGCGAACCTCAAAGTTTTTATTTCTTCTCCATGGATTTTAATACCTACTCCGAATTTTTCTTTTGTTTCCTTTACTGCTTGCTCAATATACAGATTGAATAACATCGGGGAGAGCCTACAACCCTGCCTTACTCCCTTCCCAACCACTGCTTCCCTTTCATGTGCCTCGACTCTTGTAACTGCCATCTGGTTTCTGTACAAATTGTAAATAGCCTTTCGCTCCCTGTATTTTACCCCTTCCACTTTTAGAATTTGAAACAGAGTATTCCAGTCAACATTGTCAAATGCTAGAAACGTAGGTTTGCCTTTCCTTAATCTTTCTTCTAAGATAAGTCGTAAGGTCAGTATTGCCTCACGTGTTCCAGTGTTTCTACGGAATCCAAACTGATCTTCCCCGAGGTTGGCTTCTACTAGTTTTTCCATTCGTCTGTAAATAATTCGTGTTAGTATTTTGCAGCTGTGACTTATTAAACTGATAGTTCGGTAATTTTCACATCTGTCAACACCTGCTTTCTTTGGGATTGGAATTATTATGTTCTTCTTGAAGTCTGAGGGTATTTCGCCTGTTTCATACATCTTGCTCACCAGATGGTAGAGTTTTGTCAGGACTGGCTCTCCCGAGGCCGTCAGTAGTTCCAATGGAATGTTGTCAACTCCGGGGGCCTTGTTTCGACTCAGGTCTTTCAGTGCTCTGTCAAACTCTTCACGCAGTATCATATCTCCCATTTCATCTTCATCTACATCCTCTTCCATTTCCATAATATTGTCCTCAAGTACATCGCCCTTGTAGAGACCCTCTATATACTCCTTCCACCTTTCTGCTTTCCCTTCTTTGCTTAGAACTGGGTTTCCATCTGAGCTCTTGATGTTCATACAAGTGGTTCTCTTATCTCCAAAGGTCTCTTAAATTTTCCTGTAGGCAGTATCTATCTTACCCCTAGTGAGATAAGCCTCTACATCCTTACATTTAGCCATCCCTGCTTAGCCATTTTGCACTTCCTGTCGATCTCATTTTTGAGACGTCTGTATTCCTTTTTGGCTGCTTCATTTACTGCATTTTTATATTTTTTCCTTTCATCAATTAAATTCAATATTTCTTCTGTTACCCAAGGATTTCTACTAGCCCTCGTCTTTTTACCTACTTGATCCTCTGCTGCCTTCACTACTTCATCCCTCAAAGCTACCCATTCTTCATAACCAATAGATTGTTGTCAGAGTCCACATCTGCCCCTGGAAATGTCTTACAATTTAAAACCTGGTTCCTAAATCTCTGTCTTACCATTATATAATCTATCTGATACCTTTTAGTATCTCCAGGATTCTTCCATGTATACAACGTTCTTTCATGATTCTTAAACCAAGTGGTAGCTATGATTAAGTTGTGCTTTGTGCAAAATTCTACCATGCGGCTTCCTCTTTCATTTCTTAGCCCCAATCCATATTCACCGACTACGTTTCCTTCTCTCCCTTTTCCTACTCTCGAATTCCAGTCACCCATGACTATTAAATTTTCGTCTCCCTTCACTATCTGAATAATTTCTTTTATTTCATTATACATTTCTTCAATTTCTTCGTCATCTGCAGAGCTAGTTGGCATATAAACTTGTACTACTGTAGTAGGTGTGGGCTTCGTGTCTATCTTGGCCACAATAACGCGTTCACTATGCTGTTTGTAGTAGCTTACCCGCATTCCTATTTTTTTATTCATTATTAAACCTACTCCTGCATTACCCCTATTTGATTTTGTGTTTATAACCCTGTAATCACCTGACCAGAAGTCTTGTTCCTCCTGCCACCGAACTTCACTAATTCCCACTATATCTAACTTTAACCTATCCATTTCCCTTTTTAAATTTTCTAACATATCTGCCCGATTAAGGGATCTGACATTCCACGCTCCGATCCGTAGAACGCCAGTTTTCTTTCTCCTGATAACGACATCCTCTTGGGTAGTCCCCGCCCGGAGATACGAATGGGGGACTATTTTACCTCCGGAATATTTTACCCAAGAGGACGCCATCATCATTTAATCATACAGTAAAGCTGCATGCCCTCGGGAAAAATTACGGCCGTAGTTTCCCCTTGCTTTCAGCCGTTCGCAGTACCAACACAGCAAGGCTGTTTTGGTTATTGTTACAAAGCCAGATCAGTCAATCATCCAGACTGTTGTCCTTGCAACTACTGAAAAGGCTGCTGCCCCTCTTCAGGAACCACACGTTTGTCTGGCCTCTCAACAGATACCCCTCCGTTGTGGTTGTACTTACGGTACGGTTATCTGTATCGCTGAGGCACGCAAGCCCCCCCACCATCGGCAAGGTCCATGGTTCATGGGGGGAAGATTAGACAAATAGCATCATAAAATCGAAGTATGGCAATGTACTAGTAAATACACAATATTTTAAGTTGTGTAGCGCCCTCAGGACTTCATAAATTTCAGTCTGGTAAGTGACCTATATCTAACAAGGCGCATAGCTAGAGGGAGGGATACGGGAATGATTGATCATGGCAGTGCACTTCGTCTGTAAAAAAAAAAAATGCTGAACAGTCAATAGTCATTCGTCTTGAGTCAAGAGCTGCTATGGCCAAAGCAAAGAAAAAAATGTGATTATAGTAGTATGCAAGCACAAAGGCAGGAATACTCAGAGCAATATAGCTTACTAACTAGATAAATGTAACATATCACAGTAAATTACGAGATAAATATACAAGGATGAGGTGAATTGCAGAAATAGGGGAACCTGCATATGTGACCAGTAACCTAAAAAAAAGCATTGATACATGCTAACATAAGAAGGCAGTATTATACGCAATCTCATAAGAAATGGTGAAAATATGTTCTTAGGTGCAAAGCTTCTGTGACAGTCTTCCACAAACATCTTCAGTCATGTGGCACAAGGTAAGACAGATATTCCTAGAAAGGACCCAACATACACAAAATACATGTTAACATCATACAATAGCATTATAGAAGAATCATCAGTATATCAATATAATCTTCCAAAGATTAAAATGAAGCTAATTTCGAGAAATTACAGAAAAACACAGGCAAAGAAGATAGACAGATTTGACACGGATAGCTGATGTCCAATCGAGAATTCACTCGTTAACTTTAATCCTTATATCCAGAGTGCTGGGAAGGGTTGCAACAAGCCCTGGTCAGAACAGCAAAGGAAATGTTCCGCTTCTGAGACCGAAAAAGCATGCTTCGTGGGACAGTGATTGTTAGGCAGCAGTGAAGCAAAGACAGCATGCGCGGTAGAGATGGAATGCCAAGAAAAATGAAGCTAACAAAACTAACTTCCTGGGGGCTAAAAAACACGCTGCAAAGATCATACGGGTAGTGAAGCGTACATTTGAAAAAATGCAGTTGGCACAAATTGAACAAGACTTCCAGAAGACAAATACCCGAAACTTCTATAGAACTTTTAAGGCCAATCTCATCAAGTACAATCTTCCAAGCCTACGCTTCAAAGCTCCAAACGGGAAGCTAGCTCACAATGATAAAGACAGCTGGTAGATATTGGCGAATTATTTTACAGCTCTTCTGAATTGTGAACCACCAAACTCCACATTTCCCTTTACCGACTATGTAGAAGTATATCCAAATTCATCACCAGCCACGAAAGAGGAAATCGAGCTAATTATTCACTCACTTAAAAACAACAAAGCAACAGGGGAAGATTCTACAATTGCTGAGCTTTGGAAGTACGCAGGGGATAAGGTAGTAGATAAACTAACAGAAATTATCAGCCAGATTTGGGAAACTGAAAGACTCCCACATGGCTCGAATTCTGCTCTAATTCATCCTCTTCATAAGAAAGGCGACAGAATAGATGTAGATAACTATCGTGGTATCTCTCTCATATCAACAACCTATAGGATTCTATCGGAAGCTCTGCGAACTAGGACAGAAGAACAGCTAGACCCACAGCTGGGAGAGTATCAAGGAGGTTTCAGGAAGGGGTGATCATGTGTGGAACAGATAATGAACCTTAAATCCATCCTGTCATGCCTGAAGCTCAGGAGTAAAAATTTTGTTGTGACCTTTGTGGATTTCAAAAAGGCATACGACTCGATTGACCGTAAAACCCTGATCAGAATTCTAGAAGAACTTGGCCCAGACAAGAAGACCAATGCGATAATCCAGCAAACACTAACCAACACAACCTCAAAAGTGACATTTGTAGGAGAAACATCAGAAGCTTTTGAAATAAAGACTGGAGTGAGGCCAGGAGATGATCTCTCACCTCTGCTCTTCGACTGTGCCCCCCTCGAAAAGGTGATTCGTGAGTGGCGCAATGAACTGGAAAACCAAGGAATTAAAAATGGTGTTAGGCTGGGTTACAAGAAACAAAATTCTGAAATCGATTGTCTCGCTTTTGCAGATGATCTCGCAATTTTTTCTGATTCCATGGAAACGGCTGAGGGATAGATTAATGAGCTTAACGTACAAATACAGAGAACTGGGCTCCAAATTTCATTCGAGAAAACCAAGTTTATAACGAACATAAATTCACCACCAAGGGAGCTTGTAGTGGGTCAAGGCAAAATTAAGGGAGTTGAAAAGTTTAAATATCTCGGGGAATGGATAACAACCACTTTATAAGAGAAAGAACCCTTCGTATAAAGCATGAACAAAATGGCATTCCATTTAACCAAAAACGTCTACAACAAAAGATCAGTGTCATTCAATGTAAAGTTAGGGTATTACTGCAGCGTTGTCTGTCCGGAGGTCTTGTACGATTCTGAATGCCTAGTAATGAACAAAAAAAGGTCTAATAGAAAAACTGGAGGCCAAGGAAAGGAAGATTTTGAAAAAGATCTTATGTCCCATCGAAGAGAATGGGGAATACAGAAGACGTCATAATCGTGAACTGCATTCCCACATAGAGAAGATAACCGATACCATCCGGAAAAGAAGGATTATGTTTTATGGACATATGAGCTGAATGAGCCCTGGAAGACTCACCAATCGTATGATCACCTACTCTCAGGAGAAGAAAAAATGGGCCAGGTTCACAGAGATGGAGAAAGATCTTAAAGACGTGGGGCTCACCTATGATGACATCTTGGAGCGTGCCCCACTCAAGGAGAAACTTACGGCCGTAGCAGTGTTTCCAAGACAAGCCAAAACCAAAAACAGGAAAGGCTTGGACCCAGGACAGGAAGGAGCAACACCGAGAACGGATGCGGGAGCACTGGGCAAACATCAGAACACGTAAAGTAAGACAGTTGAAATAACGTGGTCCAAAGATGGCCTATACGAAACGAATGTGTGAATGAATAATTCTCATTATTGGAGTGCAGCCCATGACATGAACACTCACCACACATCAACATTCCATCATTGTTCCATAAAACTGGTGCAGCTCATTTTGGCATGAACACTCATTAAGTAAACACTACTCTTATATCTAACATAGAATGCAACAAAAAAATATCCTTAATCCTAAATCTTTATAGGTAATCTGCCTAATTTACCCAGTACACTAACAGGAAAAAGTTTATAAAGGCCTGCCAGGAAACAGATTGGGGAGTGTCAACGGTGTTTAGTATTCATATAAGTTTCTTATGTCATGTTTTCTATGTAATGTAGTTCCTGCACACCTTTACGATTGGCGCATTTCACGCTTTCATGTGCTTCTATTTACGAGCATAATGTCTCATTTAGATACAATTAGACTTCGGTACATTGGTTCTTGCTTGCATGAAGACTTCTGCTTCCATGCTCTCGTAATTCCTGCATTAATCTAACACTGGATGGCTTCACAGAGCTCACCACAAAAGGTGCCTATTCCATCGTCTTTCGCTCACAGACTGCTAGTTGCAATTGTGCGCCAAGCCCTCTCTTACTCCAACACTACAATCTCAGACCAGAAGCAGCATCTTTGGCTCTGAGGTCGTGCACAGACAGCGATCCGCATTATAAAGCCTATCAGAGACAGACATCGTTTATAATATCATAGTTACATTTTAATTCACATTAATATTATTGTCATATTCGGGTGCCACATACAATTGTGCCGCAGTAGACTCCTTCCAACGTTTCGGAAATGTTTCATACTTGGTCCCAAAACCAATGGTCGCGCTCTTTCCGTGTTACAACGACTGCACTGTTTTCTGCGTACGCCCGATACATTAATGAGACTGGACCGTGTATTTTCCACGTCTGCAAACTCGCGAGCACTTTTGTTAAGACAATCTGAGCCCAGTAATCGACGTCCGAGGTGAAGACAGTCTGTCCAAGCGACGTTCTTTGGCGAGCTGTGTGTGTCGGTCAATAAGAGAGCAGCGCGGCCAGCATTGGTGCAGCGTATTCGAACGGGACAGAAAGAATCTTGTACTGTCCTTTGACTGTGGCTTGCATGTAGACGGACAGTTTGCGTAGCAGTTGCTGCCTGAGCTTGTATGTGAATATTTGCATCGGGGAGGATGACGGTTCATTGCCACGTCCGGCCATTCTGATTTAGGCTTTCTGTGATTTCCCTAAATCGCTTTAGCCGAATGCCGGGATGGTTCCTTTGCAAGGGCACGACCTACTTCCCATCCTTCACTAACCCGATGAGAACGACGACCTCGCAGTGTGGTCTCCTCCCCCAAATCAACCCAACCCAACTTGCAACGGAATTTGCTTCATGTACTGTCACGAGCTACGATTCCTCAGATAGCGCACTGCATAGCACAGCTTGGCGCGTAAGGTGAGTGCAAACAATTCACGTCCGTGCTGAGCCATTATACATTATAGTATTCAATATGTTTCGGTTCACATAGGCCAGAATCCGCTTTCTCTGTATTATATATATATATATATATATATATATATATATATATATATATATATATATATATATATATATATATATATATATGAATCACAGGCTAACTTTATAAATCCCCTCTTCATTCATCCAACGATTCTTGACATTTTTCTCAGTTTCTTGAATATTTTGTGGGTAAATTATTTGTTATGCAGTGGTTCAGGATACCATATAGTTCACGTCAAATTAACAGTGTTCTTTCATTGATAAGACCCGTATCGACTTGAAATAATGAGCAATTTGCGCACGAATCTTTGTGCAACTGATTCATACAAGAGGGCGTCACCCTTTCGTATGAATCAGTTGCACAACGATTCGGATTCACGGTATCCAGTTTTATGGCACTATACCATAAGCTTGTTGATACGATAAAAGCGTATGGGGCCTGAAGATGGCAAAGTGAATTGCAGATACTGGTAGCGTTCGAAATAAAATAACCTAAAGTATACGGCTGTTGGTAAAGTTTATTGAATTGAGAAGTACGTACCAGCGGATGTCTCCTGGCCATAAGCCGGCCGCAATGGCCGAGCGGTTCTAGACGCTACAGTCTGGAACCGCGTGACCGCTACAGTCGCAGGTTCGAATCCTGCCTTGGGCATGGATGTGTGTGATGTCCTTAGGTTAGTTAGGTTTAAGTACTTCTAAGTTCTAGGGGACAGATGACCTCAGATGTTAAGTCCCATAGTGCTCAAAGCCATTTGAATCATTTGAACCTGGCCATAATGGACCGACAGAAACTCCAGGAGTTGTAATGTTTGTGAAATAAACGCGAGGCAGGTCCTAAACCATGTTAAACCAATTGGTGATTTCTGTTGTAGACTTCAGTTACTAAGATGACGAGCCTAGAGTTCGAAAATGATGAAGAAACAAGATAGTAAAAGAATACAATAAATTTTTTTTATCTCAGGCAATTGTGGGTCTTTAATTTCAGATACACTATATAAAACAGAGGAAGGTCTGTTTTATTGTCATCATGATGGCCAAGGTAAGAAAGTTTCTAGAGACGCTTGCACCTTTCTATACCATTACACTGAGAAGTGTGTCACCAAAAACATAAGAGAGCTCCACTTGTTCAGCAATGCATGCGAAGACCAAAATCGGAATCATACGGTTACAAGAACGTAATTGATCTTAACAGAGAGTGACAGGTCTAAAAAAATCTATCATTAATTCCCCATTAGAGGGCACTCTTATCTACCACCTGACTGTGAGTTTGGTGTCGTGTAAAGGAAGTTGCAAATGTAAGAACAAATGCTTACTGCAGATCAATATACAGTATGCCACTTATCACCGAATCCAGCAACGTTGGTCGCTTTAAAGTTTATTCAGCAAAAACAAGCGAAATAGTGGATTTTAAATCATGGTGGATCCCGTTATGCAAAAATCTCGCCATATCATATGAAACCATGGGGAAAAGGCACTAGAAAAGGACAAAGTATTGTTTGCGCCCCAGCAGTCTGCCCTGAGAGTTCAGGAGCAAGTGGTTCCAAAGCCCCATATCGGAAAACTCGAAGCCCACACCGCAACATTACAGAAAGCCAGGACGTATTTTTTCAACAAGAACATTGGGCTTCCTCAAACAGAAGTAGACGATGGGAAAGCTCCCATAAAGAAGGAAAAGAAATATCTTTTTGGAAAATAGTATGTTACAGATCCACAGGGTCAAGTCTTTTGAAATTAGTAGAAAAGACAGACTCCCACAGGAGCGGGTGAAGTTGAGTGGAATGTGACTAGAACTAGTTATCTTTTTTAACACATGTGGTATTTATTTATGAATAAACTTAAGACAGTTTTCTGAACAAGCGGCTAATCATCTTTTCTAACATGTTTTGTGTTCATTTCTGCACCAAATTACGGATGATTTCTGAATATTTAAGAGCTATAAGGTTAACATTAAACATATTTGTTGGCTTAGGTTGAAAAGCATTAAGAAACAGTAAGTCCTTTCGTTATCATTTAAAAGTACTTAATAACAGGATTATTTACGGTAATAATGAATTTTTCTGTGTAACATTACGCTCAGGACAGACGTATTTACTTTATATTATATTTATTGCACTCAGAATACTGTCATTCCTTAGTGATAAGTTCTTATTACTACGTAATTTTAAAAAGTGCCTTCAGGAATATCCGCTATCTCATTTATTGCTGTAAAAGGAGAACTCCAGGTGATAAAAATAACCACTGCAGCTACAGATATTTTTGAAACATGTTAATATTAGCCTTCCATAGTCGAGAAAATGAATTGTTTTACACGGCAGAAAGAAATTCACCATTAAATTTCTGAACAAATGATGTGGAATGCTTTTATCTTTCTTTCTTTCTCGTGAATTATTTATCAGTCGTGAATTGTGTCGTTTAAGAAACAAGTGATTCCATTCAGACTAACAGAGAAACCAGTTTTTGAAATGTGTTGCTGTAGAAGAAAGCTCCAGACTAAATGGGTAGATGAATAACAAATGACGAGAAATAGTATCGAATTCGGGAAAAAAGAAATTTATGGCACAGCTGGACTAAAAAAAAAGGGATCGGTTGTTGGGGCACATTCTGATACATCAAGGAACTGTCAGTTTTGTAATGAAAAGTAGTGTGGGGTGTTAAAGATTGTAGAGGGAGACCAAGGCTTGAATAGAATAAGCAGATTCAAGTGGATCTAGGGTGCGATAATCATACAGATATGAAGAGGCTTATACAGCACAGAATAGCAAGGAGAGCTGCAATAAACAAGACTTCGGTCTGAAGATCACAGCCCGCATCTCGTGGTCGTGCGGCAGCGTTCTCGCTTCCCACGCCCGGGTTCCCGGGTTCGATTCCCGGCGGGGTCAGGGATTTTCTCTGCCTCGTGATGGCTGGGTGTTGTGTGATGTCTTTAGGTTAGTTAGGTTTAAGTAGTTCTAAGTTCTAGGGGACTGATGACCTTAGATGTTATGTCCCATAGTGCTCAGAGCCATTTGAACCATTTTTGAAGATCACAACAACAACAAGGAATTTACAAATGGCCTCGAGTCTGTGAAAGATGAGAAACATTCGCGCCGAACCCTATCACACACGTGTTCGAAAGTGCGGTTAAACACCTCACGAAGATAGAATGCAGACAATCCGTGATGTTCGTGAAATCGTTGGAATTTCGTACGGAGCACATCTATGCATTCTAGCTGATGAATTGAACGTAAAACGAATTGCAGCGAAATTCGTTCCGCGACTTTTGAACTCTGACCAATAAAACTACTGTGTTCAAGGGTGCACTAAACTGCAAACAACAGTTCGAGCTGATTCAGAATTCCTATCCAGGGTCGTAAGTGCCGAAGAATCAAGGTCGTGCTGTTATGACTTTCGACCCTCAAACAAATCAGTAATGTTCGCAGTGGAACACATCATCCTCTCTGTGACAAAAAGCTCTCGCCACGTTCACAGCAACATCAACGCTTTTCTTCTTCTCTTCATTCATGGAATTTTATGTAAGGAAGTCCGTCTATATCATGAGACCGCCAAAGGTAAGTTCTACTGTGATTTTTGAGGAGACAGAGAAGATGTTAGACGCAAGCGGCCTGAGAGTTGAGAGAACAAAGACTGGTTGTTGCATCTCAACAAAGCAGCTGCAGAATTCCCCGCAAAATCTAACACGACAACTCTTCCTCAACTACTACTTGCTTTACACTGACGTGACAAAAGTCAGCGGATAACTCCTAATATCGGCATAGTGCAGCAGCTCGACGTTGCATAGACTCAACAAATCGTTGGAAGTTAACTACAGAAATTTTGAGGCATGTTGCCTCTATAGCCGTCCATAATTGCGAAAGTGTTGCGGTGCAGGATTTTGTGAAGAACTGACCTCCCTAACATGTCTCATAATTCGCTCGAACTGTTCAGAATGTTCTTCAAACCAAACGCGAACAACTGTGACCCTGTGAAATGGGGGATTGTCATCCATAAAAATTTCGTCGATTCCATCGTTATTTGGGAACATGAAGTCCATGGATGGCTGCAAGTGGTCTCCAAGTAGCCAGACAAAACCATTTGTAGTCAATGATCGGTTCAGTTGGACCAGAAGGATCCAGTCAATTCTATGTAAACAAAGCCAGCACCGTTATGGAGCCTCCACCAGCTTGCGCAGCGACTTGTTGACAATTTGGGTCCTTGGCTTCGTGGGCTCCTCGCTACATTCGAGCCCTACCATCAGCTCTTGCCAACTCAAATCGCGACTCATCTGAGCAGGTCACCATTTTCCAGTCGTCTAGTGTCCAACAGATATGCACACGAACCCAGGAGAGTCGCAGCAGGCGATGTCGTGCTGTTAACGAAGGTACTCGCGTCGGTCGTCTGCCGCCACAGCCCATTAACATCAAATTTCACCGCACTGTCCTAACGGATACGTTCTTCGTACGTCCCACATTGACTTATGCGGTTATTTCACGCAGTGTTGTTTGTCTGTTATCACTGACACCTCTACACTGAATAGGAGGGTGTAGAGGTCCATATACATGACACTGATTAGACCTCTGATGACGTACGCAGCTCCCGTCTGGGGATATGCAGCTCCTACACGAGTGCGCCGCCTGCACATCATACAGAACAAAGTGCTACGAATCATTAGCAACGCTCCACGCTACACACGCACCGTGGATATTCACCATGAATACCGCCTTGATACCCTCAAAGAAGTATTCAAAAAACACGCCACACAACTATACAGGAACTCGAGACAATCCTTTCATCCTCACTCTGGGAAGCTACGATCACAACCATAGGTGGAAGCACAAGTGGCCAAAGACACTGCTAGTTAGGGCATAGCCATCTGTGGTAAACTAACATACACAAACAAGCGACAAACGTCGGCAAGCCCCTGCATATCAGCAACACTGACTGGTAACTACCAGCTGCTATTAGAGCCTACCAACAGGCCACAGCAGGGACACCGACGAGCTCGCCCACAGACGCACAAACAATCCGTCAACATTACTTCACACTGTGCTTCCGACATATGACCTATCGGACACAAAAACGATAATAAACCTAACTGTTGCAGGCTGCTGACGCTGAATGAAAGCTCTACACCGGCACCCAGCGCCAGCCTCCGAGCAACACAACCGCACAACGTCAAAGGTATCGACATGCATGATACCCACTACTAACAGAGCCTACCCTTGCACCACCTATCGCAGGCAGCAAGACATCCGCTACTGATCTTACCACCCGACCTATCGCAGAGGCTTTTTCCCTTGGCTCTTGCCTTGGCACTTTTTTTCCTCTGCCCTTCAAACCGCTACCCTTCGTTCGATTTCGACCCAATATATCTCCAGATGAGTGCGTATTAATGGTTAACCTTAACCAGACGTATGCAAACATCGCAGTACCCACATCCTGCGACACCTCACATTAGTGAAAACTAACCCTTATGCATAGATGGCAGTAGACCTATTGAGTTGGCCATCATGCCGGTGTGGGCGTGGAGGGGCTCCACCACATATATATTGTGGATCTCGGAATACTGAATTCCCTAACGCTTTCCAAAACTGAATGTCCTATGCCTCTAGCCCCAACTACCATTCCCGTCATGCAGCCATAATCGCAACGGAAGCCTTTTCACATGAGACCTGAGTACAAATGACAGCTCCGCGAATGCACTGGCCCTCTTACACCTTGTGTACGCACTACTACGGCCATATGCATATGTGCACATCGCTATTCCATGACTTTTGTCACTTGAGTGTACCTAGCCCATGCAATTTCTTCCTTTTCCCAAAAATGAAACTGAAGCTGAAAGTGCGGCGTTTCGACTGCACGGAAGAGATTCAAGCGGAATCACGACTAATTCTGAGCATGATTCGCTCAGAAGAGTTCCCAGCTGCTTCTAACTACAGAGAAGTAGCAGGAAGTGTTGCTTACAAGAAGCGAGGGGTCTACTTTGAAGGTGATGTTACAAATCAGTAAGTTCTCTGATTTTTACTGGAATATTTTCGGAAATCTTGCGTTGCATCTCGTACTGTGAGAAGAGTACGCAACTACATTTGCAGGCTGTCAGGCTATACAGGGCGCTAAATTTAGTACACAGAGCTGCAGCCTCGAGCGTCAATAATGACTGTTCCAGCTGAGGATGAAACTGCTGAACTGAGTTTGTACGATAGAGACGGGTACGTAAATCTATGCTACTTCTTCAACTCTATGACAGAACTGGTGTGCTGTAGACGCTGAGGACTGAAGTAGAATTACGGGATCTGGTGAATGGAATGAACAGTATAATGAGAAGAGAATACGGACTGAGAGTAAATCAAAGAGAAACGAAAGTAATGAGAAGTAGCAGAAATGAGAACAGCGAGGAACATGAGAATTGACGAAGTTAAGGGACTCTGGTACCTAGGAAGCAAAATAGCGGATAACGGATGGAGCAACGAGAACATAAGAAACAGACTATCACTCGCAAAAAGGGCATTCCTTGCCTTAATTTAAAGAAGAAAATTCTGTGAATGTATGCCTGGAGCGTAGCACTGGGTGAGAGTGACACGTGGACTGTGGGAAAACCTGAACAGAATAGAATCGAAGCATCTGAAAAGTTGTGATACAGAAGATTGTTGAAAATTAGGTGGACTGATAAGGTAAGGAATCAGGATGTTCTCCGCAGGACCGGTGCGGAAAGTATGCGGAAAACATTGACGGAGAAAGTGCAGGGTGATTGGACATCAGGGAATAACCTCCATGGTACTTCAGGGAGCTGCAGGGGTTAACAGCTGTAGAGAAAAGCAGAGACAGGGACACATCCAGCAAATAATTGAGGATGTAGGGTGCAAGTGCTACTCTGAGATGAAAAGGCTGCCACAGGAGAGAAATTCGTGGCGGACCGCATGAAACCAGTATCAAGGTAGGTGAGGAAAGCATCGACTTTATACGAGATAAGATCTTCGTAACAACTGCTCCACAGTGAAGTGCTCCCGCAATGAAGAAAAGACATTTCCAATTCATTTCATAATAATGATTAATAAAAATGGTTCATATGGCTCTAAGCACTATGGGACTTAACATCTGAGGTCATCTGTTCCCTAAACTTAGAACTACTTAACCTAACTAACCTAAGGACATCACATACATCCATGCCCGAGGCAAGATTCGAACCTGCGACCGTAACAGCAGCGCGGTTCCGGACTGAAGCACCTAGAACCGCTCGGCCACAGCGGTCGGCTATGATAATTATACACAGTCATAATTACAATATAGGAACAAATACGTATACAGTATAATATATCATTAAAGAATGTTTTATAAGGTAAGTTATAATCCTCCTAGTATATCTTGGGACATGATTTGTTCTTACGTTAAATTCATCAGTGATAATAATGCATTCAATGCAAAATCCTTCCGTTTTAGGTGCTTGAAAATCGCACAAGGCCAAAATTCTACGATCGTACATCTAATAAAGAAAAGTCAGTTGACAGCATCACAAAATCATTTAAAACATCCATCGAAGCTGCAGGCCTTGTCGCAATGAATATTATGTTCAGAGTCATTAAAATGAGCCATCTTATAAAGTAATAAAAATGCTAAAATGTCCGCTGTGTCTGACGTGTTGCAATGGCCTTCCTCAGGATGTAAAGTATTTAGCTGGGGAATGAGTGCTTCAATATGTTGTGTTTCTATGTGTCTCACAATATCATCGACATCAAATTGAGCCCAAAAATCTAAGAAATTCGACACTGGTGGTGTTATGGACCGTTAGAAACGCACAATATAAAAGATCACACTCCCCATCTGACTTAGCCAACGCCCTGACGCGGATACACATGCACCCCGGAATCCTATGGGCTAGACTACGTCGTTCTGAGTGTCTTCTCCATCCACTTCAGCGTATCAGCCCCGCTCTTTTTGTCCTAAGGTACAATGCCACTGCTTTCAATCATTGTTCTGTCTCGTTCGGAGACAAATTTACTTTAAGATCTTGTTCCGATGTTGCGTCGCTGATCCACGCTGACGAGTTAAAACTGTCACGTGAAGAAGGAGGTAACACGTCGTCGTTAATAAAGAATAACCATTTACAGGCGTTGTTCTTTATCAGTGGCTTAACAAAGTCCTTTAAGTCAACATCAGAGTGTTACAAATGTGACCAACTCTAAATATTCGCAAATCACATTCAGACTTTTTTTCTTTCTACTATGGAATATCATCCATTCAACTAGACTATAATACGTGAAGATTCGAAGCAAAATATTACCCAGTTACATTCTGTTGGAAGTTCTATATTTACTCGCACGTCTACGCACACCCTCCCCCCGCCTTGCCCCCTCATACGCTCTTCCTCCCTCTCCATACATACACAGACAAAATCACATTGTTAATACTGAGAGGCACCCAGGTGCCTTGCTCATACTGTAGCATCAAGCAGTCAGGCCTGCAAGATGAGTGGTCTGCCAAGCGAGTGGATTCATTCTTATTTATCGAGTAATATGAACTCTCGTACTCACAACTAAGTTACAAATTATCCTCCTGTATGAATAATACGCAACGGAAACGCCCATCTGACTATCAGTAATTTACAGAACTCTGACTGTTCACTACGCACTGGCAATACCACATTTTCCTTTTTCTTTTTTTTTATTTAACGGCTTTTATCAACACGTGGCCATTGCACTGAATATGAATGGCGTACGCATTATAAATTCTGGATATCATGACAACATACAATTCGAAGGAAAAGGCCACCAATCTTTTTCTTTTCACTATCTTATTTATTCCGATAAATTCTATAACCTAAACACACAAATTCTATAACCTACAACAATAACACTAGAGAAATTCCGCTCAGTGGGCATGGCTTTACATTGGTGAATCTCTATCTTATGGTCTCGTAATTATTTAACGCTACAGTGCACTTTCTGGATAGGATGGTGGATCTTTTATTATACCTCACACTTCGACTCTCACAATCATCATCACGAAACTTTCCCCCAGACCGAGCAGTACCGAAGGAACAAGCATAACCCACTAATCTTTTGAAACTACCTTGCTACTCGTGAATTAGGAACTGAGAGCCTGTTATTCTGGGAACGGAGTACTAGTCTACACTCTCTCATTCTCAAAACATATTTAATTTTCTTTGTCAATCTAATTCTTCTTCTCGGTCAGAGAGGGAGAGTTACCGTCATCACCAACCCGTTGGTACGCCTAATAGGCAGTGTTGGCTCCGATCATGAACATAGTGACAGTGTTAGCCGTTCTCTGCATGTTCATCCTTTACAGAGGCACATTTTTCCCAACAATGGATGAAGTGGCGGAGTGACGGAAGACATTGGTAGTAGACTTTAGTATTATGGCTGTTAAGGAAACGTTCCATCGCGAAAATCACCTGTTCCCTAGGAATGTAAACCACATCGTGATGCAGAACACCTGTTTTGCTGCATCTGCCACTGTATTTGGCTGAGCCGCTCCACGACACTATCGTGCTTACTAAACGAACCTGTAGCGAAACGAATTGCTCTTCTTTGGATCTCCTGTACTGTCAATCAGTCCTATCTACCATGGATCCCTTACTGACGACCAATATTCAGGTATTGGTCGAACTACTGTTTTGTAAGCTACTTTCTTTCTTAGTGGATTACATTTCCTGTGGATTCTTCCACTGGATCTCAGTCTGGCATCTGCCATTCCTGTAATTAGTTCTACGTAGTCGTTCCACATTAAACTGCTCCTTACGAATTCTTCTAAATATTTTATGGATGTGACAGCTTCCAATGATTGTTTTGCAATCGTGTAATCATATAATGTCTGTTTACGCGCAGTCACAATCACTTTCCCTCATACATTGCCTGTTTTAAGATTCTACACGCTATGAGCACTGTGCTGTGTGGTAATTTGGGAATTTATGGTAAGTTATTATGGGACCAAACTGTTGAGGTCAGCCGGCCGAGGTGGCCGAGCGGTTCTAGGCGCTACAGTCTGCAACCGCGCGACCACTACGGTCGCAGGTTCGAATCCTGCCTCGGGCATGGGTGTGTGTGATGTCCATAGGTTAGTTAGGCTTAAGTACTTCTAAGTTCTAGGGGACTGATGACCTCAGCAGTTAAGTTCCATAGTCTCAGAGCCATTTGAACCATTTTGTTGAGGTCATCGGTCCCTAAGCTTACGCACTACTTAATCTATCTTAAAACTAACTTACGCTAAGGACAACACACACACACATGCCCGAGGGAGGACTCGAACCTCCGGCAGGGGGGGGGGGGGGGGACCACGCGGACCGTGACAAGGCACCTCAGATAGCTTGTGCCCGGCGGGTTGAGCACTGCCTCAGCCGGTTAGTGTTTTTGGTTTTCTGTCTGGTGGAAGAGAGAAGTGGATTTTTGGAAGAGGAAGGGCAGTCGGAACTGGTCGGTTACGGTAGATTGTGTGTCCGGTGGAACGTAGTGGTCAGGATTGCTGGCGCACTGTTTTCTTGGTGTGAACGCTGGCGGTCGGCGTTCTCCGTGCTGGACCAGGACCGCCCTAGTCCTGTCCTGGCGCACTTGTTCGCGCATAACCCAACTTCCTCCCGGAGACTCTGACGCGATTCGGCGAAGCCCATCGCTCGTGTCCCCTTCTGCACAAGATCACGGAACTCCTTCACCACAGGATTTTGCCGGGCACCGAGTCAGCATCTTCTTTGGGTTCCTTGATCGAGGAGAGAGCCCGGTTCCGCTTCCCTACGTTTATGGTGAGCGTCAGTTTAATGTTCTCCAAGGACTTTTCTCCATCGCTCGCAGTTGGTTATGCTTGAACCAGCTTGGCGCTGGCATTCTGCTTGGTTTTTCAATTTCTGACTGCGCCGCGCTTCCCCGTTTCCACGTAATGTGATTTCGAACGGATTTGCGGCACGTGCTTAACTCGCTAGAGTGGGGAAATTCACATATGTTTTTAAAAATTTTTGGACTCCTAGTTTTTAGTAACGTGCGCACTGTCGTTTTGATGATTTGATTTTAAGGCCTTGAGGCTGTGAGGGTACTGGTGTGTAGTATCTGTAAGTGGTTGGTCTTTGGATGGTGACAATGCCCAGTGGCGCAGAGAGTCGCAAGCGGAGGCAGTTGTCGAGAGGCTGTGGAAGGTGTAGGCTGCGTGGACCAAAGGCGGTTGCGTAGCGAAGGATTTATCTCTATGTTTAATAGTAGTGGCACACAGTTTGAATAATAGTGTGTTTATGTTTGTGCAGTTTGATAAAGGAAATAAATTAAATTTTATCAGTTCTTAATGCGTCTCCATCAGTTAGTACCACCCCATTGCATTTAACAATGAACGAAGTCTCGATATACACGGTCAACTACAGCAAGAGGATTGTAGCATAATAATGATAAATTAACCCATATAATCTCCAAGGAGAAGGGAGCTGATAAGGCCTGTCCCCTTAGATACCACTACAAACTTTACGAAAAATAAGTGGAATTTTTATATGATGCTTAAATGATGCTTGTCTCTGTTAAATGGTATGTACACTGTGCTAAAAACAATTCCACGAGGACAGTTGAAGTTATTAAGAGCCTCTGATTTGATCATTAATCTAACAATAGGCCACTGGTATATCTTGGGTTGTTGATGCTAGTTTAAGGATAATATTGTGGTGGAATTGATTCTACATTTTAGATACTAGTAATTTTGATCCTTGGGCGGTAGCAATTTCAGCTGTAAGTCTGTATTTCGCTCGAACTTCTTAACTTCAACCACCATCACGAAGCGAGTTAATCGTCAGTGGTGCTTTAATCTTAACAGTAGTTTCTGAATTTCTTTTAGAGCCGGGGCAAAAGCTTTGGTTTCATTAAACCTGATCACTGATTAAAAGAGCTCTGTTGTCGCTGGTGAGCTGGGTCCCTATGTCTACGTCTGGGGTCCGATGTGTTGTCTTCGGGTTTGTGTCCAGACCTGACGTGGGGCCGCACTTTTACTTAATGGCAATGTTCAGGTTATGGTGTGCCTCAGCATGGCTTTCAAGGTAAATTATTAAAATTTATTGTTTAGATTAATTGTATTATTTTGTCAAAAAATACAAAGAATATCTAAATTGTTTGCTCTGATGTTTCACATTTAATGCTTTTTTTTTAAAGGTGAAAGCTCAGTTTTAATCTGTAACGTGTTTTCTTTTTTTCGGTGAGCCTTGTATTGTTAATAGGTAAACTGTTTTAAAGAGTAATTGGTAACAAATGATGTTCAATAATTTTTCCCAATCCTTCTTCTAGGACCTCTGTTGGTTGGTGTCCTCCTAAGATACAAGCCCTTGTTATCTGTGATACGTCATAAGATGCATTAGGCGAACAAACGTTCACAAATTGTAGTGTCACGAAAACATTTTCGTGCTTTACCCATTGGTAAGAAGAATTTGTGAGCAACAACGCAAAACACACAAATAGTTAGCCTCTTAGTTAGTGGATAAGTAACAATATAATGTTCAAAGTGTTGTATTGAAAGGGTACAGTACCGCCCGACGTTGAAAATAGGTACAACATACTTCATTATTTTTGTCAGAACAACACATTTTTTTTGTAAAATAACTAAATTTCAATTAATACAGCGAAGCCGGATACCAGTGTGGGAAAGAATGACAATTTATTTATTTAATTGATCACATGTGCACTCCCTCAAAATAAATCCCTTCATCCAGTTTGGTGAGATCTGTGAAATGAATGACTGTATGGTCGTCTGCTAACTGCAGATAGTGAATGTGAACATATGATCATCTTTGAGACGATCCTTTGGCCACCTTTGGTGGGAGCAAAGAGATGAAATTTACCTGACTTTGAGCGCCTGAAATGTGGCTGACCAATACGGTAGCAAGGTGCTCCCCCACTTCGACAGAGGTGCGAGATGACCTGAAGAACGGCCATGTTTCAGCACTCTGCCGCTGGATCTTGTGCTGTTAAGACCTGTTTTAGTTGTGCTCCGTAAAGACAAAAGAGTGGAGATATGGTATGCATGTGGAATATTTAAGAGTAGTTTGAAATAATAATTTCTCTATTTCAGGAGCTTTTGTGGGGAGAATTAAATGTCAGGCAGGTAATATTAATGGGATCGTAGTAATCTTTGGAAGTGACCAATGGTCACAATGAAACCACGTGTAGCAATAAGTTGAAATACTTCCGTGTGCTTACATTAAGCTGAATTACTAGCACGTGTACAATAAGTTGAAATATTTAAGAAATAGCGTGTGTACCATAAATTGAAATATTTAAGAAGTGCCGTGTGTAGGACTTGAAATTAGAGACGAGTACTTCCACATGGTGAGTACTGTGTGAGTCTCAATCTGTGTATGAGACAAAGGATAAAGAGAAGTAGACGTCCATGGTATCAGTTGAGGACTCGCGTGTGTGATGAATACGTTCTTAATATTACTTTGCGTGATATGAGTCCGTGTGACGCTAGATTCAAACTCTGAGAGAGAAGCAAGGTGAGTCGGCCGTCTATCCAGCAACGCCACTTGGCTTGCATTGCACAGGAAGACGTGCATATATCTCCAGAGTTCATAGTAGGAAAGTAGAAGTACAAAGTGGGGCAGTGTCGTGTGAAACTGGGATAAATACTAATTGAAGTGGGAAAGCTGAAAGTGATAGTGTTGTGACTATTTATTGTATTGTATTCCATGTTGTAGTGTGGTGTATGTCATGTAATTTGTGTATGTGTGGTTTGCATGGGAGAGTAGCAAGGTAGTTTCAAAAGATTAGTGGGTTATGCTTGTTCCTTCGGTACTGCTCGGTCTGGAGGAAAGTTTCGTGATGATGATTGTGAGAGTCGAAGTGTGAGGTATAATAAAAGATCCACCATCCTATCCAGAAAGTGCACTGTAGCGTTAAATAATTACGAGACCATAAGATAGAGATTCACCAATGTAAAGCCATGCCCACTGGGCGGAATTTCTCATGTGTTATTGTTGTAGGTTATAGAATTTGTGTGTTTAGGTTATAGAATTTATCGGAATAAATAAGATAGTGAAAAGAAAAAGATTGGTGGCCTTTTCCTTCGAATTGTATGTTGTCATGACATCTAGAATTTATAATGCGTGCGCCATTCATATTCAGTGCGATGGCCACGTGTTGATAAAAGCCGTTAAATAGAATAAAAAAGAAAAAGGAAAATGTGGTATTGCCAGTGCGTAGTGAACAGTCAGAGTTCTGTAAATTACTGATAGTCAGAGTGCGTTTCCGTTGCGTATTATTCATACGGGAGGATAGTTTGTAACTTAGTTGCGAGTACAAGAGTTCATGTTACTCGATAAATAAGAATGAATCCACTCGCTTGGCAGACCACTCATCTTGCAGGCCTGACTGCTTGATGCCACAGTATGAGCAAGGCATGTGGGTGCCTCTCATAATTTCGACCCTGCCAGGATATTTTTTGCCAGGATTATTGCTGCTAAGATTTTTTTTTGATGGAATATATTGTGATAGCGCTAAGAAGCAAAATTTTTTTTGTTTGCAATTTCTTTCTGGATTGGTGAGGATCTTTTATTTTTTTATGTAATTAATTGCTATATCGTCCAAGGCTGGAAGATCGTTGCATAATTTTTTTTTGCGTAATGTCCGTAGTAACTAGGTCGCAGTCGAAAAGTGTAGTCACCATGGAGAATAGTGATTCTGGGGTGAACGTAGCAGTGCAGTAGGAAGTAGGTGTCGACCATGGGCGAATGAGCGGGAACGGCAAACACTTGGAAGGGGCTGAATTGGTCAGCGGACCGCGGCTAGGTGATCCTTCATGCGGTGGGCTTTGTCCACAAACGGGGGCTTTTCCCGAAGATGCGGGCGAGCCGGGACTAGGTCAGGTATGCAGTGAAAGTGTAACTACCCTTAGCGAAGCTACTGCTTCTCAGGCGAACGAGGTGAGCGCGTCGAAAGTAGCAAATGACAATGTGCTACTGCAGTTTTTACAGAGGATGGATAAAGATAATAAGGAAAGATTGGCGGCAATGGATAAAGATAATAAGGAAAGATTGGAAGCGATGAGTAGAGGTAATAATGAGAGAGATAGCGAGATTAAGGAAATATTGGAAGCGATGGATAAAGATAGTAAGGAAAGTATGGAGGCATTGGATAAGGGAAAGCTACACACAGTTATCGATGAGCGTCTGCCCGTAGTTAATAATCGGTTAGATGAATCTGGGTGCGTTGAAGCAAGTATGTGACACCGTGAAAGAAAAAGCCAATAATTTGGAGGTACGAATATTTGCAATAGAGAGTGATACTACAGAACGTAGGGACGTGTTGCCGGATGAGCGAATCAAAGAGGTAGTGATCAGAATGAATACGATTAGTGCAGATGTAGAAAAGATCAGTATAAGAGGCGAGACCGGCTCTGACAGTACGCAGCGAGAGGTTTATGCCAACCAGGGGGAGATACAATCACTATCACAGCTTAAAGAGGCGCAATTAGAAATAAGTAGGAAACATAGGGAAGAACTAGCACAGTTGCAATTAGCGTGCAGTAGCGAAGGTGACACACCACCAGGTAGATTGCAGAGGGAGAGTGAGATAAATTCAAAAAACGAAAATAGGCAGAAAGAGGAAGACGAACTCAGAGAGTTAGAAGAACGGTTGTGTCGGATAAAACAGGTGGCAAACCCAACTGGGTATAGTCCAAGGCAGTCTCAATTTCACGATTCATTACCTTCATCGTGGGGACCGCTCCTCAAAATGAAGTTTGTGTGTAACCATTTGAGGGACGAGGCTAGAACGAAAATGCAGGAAGATATTAAAGCCTGTAGTAGCTACAAGATATTTTGTGACAAGTTTTTAAATGAATTCTGGTCGAAGAATAAGCAGGACCAGGTTAAGCAAAGCATATTGATGATGCCAAATTGTAACGAATGTGGTATAAGAGATCCAGTGTCGTGCTATCAGGAAATGCTGAGACGAAATAGGTATTTGGATGTGCCATACGAACCTGAGGAGCTCTTTAGGATCTGTATAACGAAGTTGCCAGTGAAATTGCGCAGAGATATAGTGATAGCAGGCAGAGGCTTAGACGATTCTTCGTCATTTCAGCACTTGTTACAGGAACTTGGTAATGAGAGCAACATCATAAACGGAGACACGACTCATAGGTCAGACAGTGTCGGGGATAGGAACGGCAGAAACTATCAGAATGGCAGGAGAGCATGGAATCCTGGCATTTCTTTCTTGTCGTAATAGATTGATGGATAGGAGAAGCTAATCCAACATATCAGCCCTCAGCATCTTTCCTTAAAACACATGCAGCTGGTACTGAAAATTGTCTATGTAACAGACATACTCTGCTGATATGTAGGAATGCAAATACCATACTTCTGATCAGAGAATAAAACACCAGTAATGGAATCTGTTAGGCTGGTCTCTCAGAGCAAAATTTGCAAATTTTTATTTGTAACACTAAAGCAAAAGGACTGTTTCCTCAAAAATCAGTTGCTAAAAATGTTAGGTTAATGCCAATGAGTCCAGTTTAATTAGTGTGATTTGACTATTGCAGGTACTTAACACGTAATGTAAAAAGTCAACAGTGTGATCGAAGTTTTTAGATTAGCTGCCATCTGATCGGTAGTATGTCGTTGTCATAGTGACAGTTATAATGAGGTGCTGCGTATGGTTGTTCGGAATCTGGTGTTAGTGAAAGAGGCCACTAACACCAACGTTTCTAACACTTGGGCTGTCCCATCTCTCCCAGCTTGTATATTCTCTGCACACATTTAATTTTCATGTAAGCACAGATTCCTAACTAGCAAATTATTTGCTGTGTACAGTGAACCATTTAGAGTGAGGCGGATTGTCCATGAAAATGCTGTACTGATTGAGACGATCAAGGGAAAACAATCGTGTAGGCTTCATCACATTTCTAACATCAAATTATGGAAAAGTTAAGGATAGATCGAAAGTAGGCAAGTTATGGTAGATAGTCAGTGTATTTATTTGTGGTGTGTAACGTTGTGCAGGGTCAAATCGAACATAAGAATTTTTAGGCGGGATGTCAGGAAGTATGACGGAATAGACTGGTCGAATGAGTCATGACCAGGAGTCGACAGAGTGGTGAATGCACGTATTTTTTGTCACATGAATAAGGATCAAGCAGAAACGACGTGATGATTAATGAGTGGATAAAGATGGTAGATAGAGAAGTGACGTAATAAATAGTAGTTGATAAAGGTGATATTTAAGGAGAGAAGCGACGTGAAGCAGTGTGATTAATAAAGAGAGATTCGACGTGATGAAACAGTGGTGAATAAAGGTGAGTAGAATTAATAATGTGGAGATGTCTTAGATGTATGTTACAGAGAGGCCTGTGTATGCTGCAATCGAGATTGATGCCAACGGCGAAGGAAGACCAGGAAATGATGGAGTAATGGACGGACGGAGAGCCGAAATACGAATGAAGAGAGGACAACTGCACAACGTGAAAGGACATAAAGGGAGTATGAGATCCAGATGCTGAACGTTGTGGAATACTGACGTAAGATGTAATATAAGTGTAAACCTAATTCTTACCATAACATTTGCAACATGAAAAAAAAGTAATTTTTGTTGTTGTTGTTGAAGCCTGGTGCCAGTATAACTATTCAAAACGGTACAAAGAATGTGTACAGTTATTTTGCAGGATGAATAAATTGTGTACTTTTTGTTCTTAGATGAAATGTCGCAATTCTAAGTTGATATTTAGCAGGATGAATAATCGGTAAAGTGAATGCAGAGGTAAGCCAATGGAGAGAGGTGCCAGAGTGAAAGGACGTAATCGGAGACTGGAATGCTATCTCCGAAATAGCTTCATGTGTTATGTGGTTGAGTATAAGGGAGCAAAGGTATGATATGTTGTCGTGAGTGTGGTGGTGTTAAGGTTAGCTGACTTCTAGACCTATTCTGTTGGTGTATTAATGGATTGAATGAGAAGGAAAATGTGATGTCTGGTGAGTGAGAGTCGTAGAGTAGTGTGATCAATGCGCACACTCCTGTAAAGGGGATGCTACCGATCCATAACTAAAACATTATTGTGTTATTGTTTGATCTGGATGCACCTTGATGGCAGGTCAGGATCTGACATCATGTGGATGGTACATACATGTCCTAGAAATGTTGTTATATATAATAAAAAGGTAAAATATACAGGGTTGTTACAAATGATTGAAGCGATTTCACAGCTCTACAATAACTTTATTATTTGAGATATTTTCACAATGCTTTGCGCACACATACAAAAATTCAAAAAGTTTTTTTAGGCATTCACGAATGTTCGATACGTGCCCCTTTAGTCATTCGGCAGACATCAAGCCGATAATCAAGTTCCACCCACACTCGGCGCAGCATGTCCCCATCAATGAGTTCGAAAGCATCGTTGATGCGAGCTCGCAGTTCTGGCACGTTTCTTGGTAGAGGAGGTTTAAACACTGAATCTTTCACATAACCCCACAGAAAGAAATCGCATGGGGTTAAGTCATGATGGAAGTGCGGTGGAGCACCATCCCATTGAAAGATGAAGTCGGCGCTGTCGGTCTCCAGTTGTGGCATGAGCCAATTTTCCAGCATGTCCAGATACACGTGTCCTGTAACGTTTTTTTCGCAGAAGAAAAAGGGGCCGTAAACTTTAAACCGTGAGATTGCACAAAACACGTTAACTTTTGGTGAATTGCAAATTTGTTGCACGAATGCGTGAGGATTCTCTACCGCCCAGATTCGCACATTGTGTCTGTTCACTTCACCATTAAGAAAAAATGTTGCTTCATCACTGAAAACAAGTTTCGCACTGAACGCATCCTCTTCCATGAGCTGTTGCAACCGCGCTGAAAATTCAAAGCGTTTGACTGTGTCATCGGGTGTCAGGGCTTGTAGCAATTGTAAACGGTAAGGCTTCTGCTTTAGCCTTTTCCGTAAGATTTTCCAAACCGTCGGCTGTGGTACGTTTAGCTTCCTGCTTGCTTTATTCGTCAACTTCCGCGGGCTACGCGTGAAACTTGCCCGCACGCGTTCAACCGTTTCTTCGCTCACTTGAGGCCGACCCGTTGATGTCCCCTTACAGAGGCATCCAGAAGCTTTAAACTGCGCATACCATCGCCGAATGGAGTTAGCAGTTGGTGGATCTTTGTTGAACTTCGTCCTGAAGTGTCGTTGCACTGTTATGACTGACTAATGTGAGTGCATTTCAAGCACGACATACGCTTTCTCGGCTCCTGTCGCCATTTTGTCTCACTGCGCTCTCGAGCGCTCTGACGGCAGAAACCTGAAGTGCGGCTTCAGCCGAACAAAACTTTATGAGTTTTTCTACGTATCTGTAGTGTGTCGTGACCATATGTCAATGAATGGAGCTACAGTGAATTTATAAAATCGCTTCAATCATTTGTAATAGCCCTGTATAAAGAGATACTAATTTCAGTCTGTCATAACCACAAAGGTGCCATGTACGTTGTCGATTTAGAGTCATCAGTTTCTAAAATGTTTATTATGTTAGGATGTTAAAGTAGTTTGTTAATTTCAGTCTGTCACAAGCACAAAGGCTCATTGTATATTGTAGTTTTAGAATCAACAGTTTCTAATATTTTCACTGTGATAGGATGTTAGAGTAGTCTACTATTTTATATTGTAATTATGAGTTGTATAGATTGTTTCGTATTCCTTTCGTTTTTTTTTTTTTTTTACACTTTCGTGTTTTGTATGAGGGACGACAGGTACAATTATTACAGGCGCACCAGCTTTACTCGCTCTTAGACATAGTACCTCTTAATAAAAGAATAACTGCAAGTTCTGATAAAGTTTGCTAACCGTTAGTAGCGAGCGAGCTGCATGAGATGTAGAAAATGACTGTTAATTTTTGGTCGGCAAACCCGTTATTCCTGAAAGTATTACAAGTACTTGCAGGAACCAGGAACTGTCAGTTGCGAAAACGTTGCTAAATAGTTTTACAATAAATACATGTACACCATCCCCAGTTAATTAATTACTTTATTTAGTACTTTATCCATCCTCAGCAACTGTAGTCATGTTCAACGAAATAATAAGCAACCAGTAATTTCTTTACTAGTTTCGGACACTTAGTGCCCTTCTTCATAAGGTTATACCCACCACATGGGCACTTAACACCATTTAGGAGAAGGTTATACCTATCACATTAATGCGATAAGTATCCGACACCAGGAAAGAAATTAAATATCTTTTATGGAACTGGTTGCTTATTGTTGTTGTTGTGGTCTTCAGTCCAGAGACTGGTGCAGCTCTCCATGCTACTCTATCCTGTGCAAGCTTCTTCATCTCCCAGTACCTACTGCATCCTACATCCTTCTGAATCTGCTTAGTGTATTCCTCTTGGTCTCCCTCTGCGATTTTTACCCTCCACGCCGCCTTCCATTGCTAAATTTGTGATCCCTTGATGCCTCAGAATATGTCCTACCGACCGATCCCTTCTTCTAGTCAAGTTGTGCCACAAACTCCTCTTCTCCCAAATTCTATTCAATACCTCATTAGTTATGTGATTTACCAACCCAATCTTCAGTATTCTTCTGTAGCATCAGATTTCTAAAGCTTCTATTCTCTTCTTGTCTAAACTATTTATCGTCCACGTTTCACTTCCATGCATGGCTACACTCCATACAAGTACTTTCAGAAACGACTTCCTGACATTTAAATCTATACTCGATGCTAACAAATTTCTGCTCTTCAGAAACGCTTTCCTTGCCATTGCCAGTCAACATTTTATATCCTCTCTACTTCGACCATCATCAGTTATTTTGCTCCCCAAATAGCAAACTCCTTTACTACTTTAAGTCTCTTATTTCCTAATCTAATTCCGGCAGCATAACCCGATTTAATTCGACTACATTCCATTATGCTCGTTTCGCTTTTGTTGATGTTCATCTTATATCCTCCTTTCAAAACATTGTCCATTCCATTCAACTGCTCTTCCAGGTCCTTTGCTTATTACTTCGTTGCAATTATTATTGTCTAATAATCACAAATGGTTACACACGCAATGGGCAAGGCAGGAGAGAGCAATCCAGCTGAGGAAGAAGACGAGAATGACGGTCTATCAAAGACAAGTGATGTACAACTTACAAAAATTCAGAGATAACATTATGTTGATTTTTCTCGCAGTTATTGAGATGTACATTAAGTTTGCCTTGTCTGGCTTTGCATAAAAGGTCACTGAATTACTGATATTAGAGAGTATTTATAATACAAAATATATAAAACTTGAAGAATCGTTTGACATACACAGGAAAAGAAATCGATGCGTCGTTAGAAGTCTGAGGTATGGTGTTGATCTGTTATTCAGTTCTTCTGCGCAACGGATTAATCTGAGACGTACCCTTCACCTTGTGGCTCCTGCAAGAAGCAGTTTCCACTCCCACACTACTACAGAAGTCAGACAGACGCTCCTAACGTTCTAAAGAGAAATGCCTGAAAAACTTTCAGCAATAAATATCTTCTGGAGTCGTCCGCTGTAAGGAACATCATCATCAGTTATCTGCTATATTAACATGTCCTTTGCCTCTCCATTTTCTGCGATCCATTGCTTCCTTCTTAAGGCTGCTGTATATTGTACCGTCCATCATGTCATCCAGTATCTGTAATCTCTTCCTTCCTCGCTTCCTTTTCCCTTCTACATAACCTTCTAAAACTGTTTTTATCAGTTCGTCATTCTTTCTTAATATATGCCCAATCCAGTTTCTTTTTATTCTCTTTATTACATCTAGGAACTGTCTTTTCTCTCCCACTCTTCTCAGTACCTCTTCATTTTTTACTCTGTCCATCCAATTTATTCTTTCCATCTTCCACCATGTCCAGACCTCAAAAGCCTCCATCCTTTCTCCGTCTTTTTTCCTCGTAGTCCACGTTTCAGCGCCATATAGGAGAACACTCCATACAAGACATTTTATGAGTCTTTTTCTGAGTTCTCTGTCCAGACCGCTGCAGAAGATTCTCCTTTTCTTGTAAAACGCCTCTTTTGCCATTGCTATCCTTGTTTTAATTTCTGTGGTGCACTTCCAGTCGGTGTCTATCCTGCTTCCAAGATACTTAAAATTTTTCACCTGTTCTAGTGTTTCTCCATTCAGCATAATTTTTATTTTCTTATTTCCTCCCTGTGCCAATACTTTTGTTTTATTTGTGTTAATTTTCATTCCATATTTTTTTCCGTTAGTTGCAATGGTTCCCACCAAATCTTGTAAGGAAATGACACAAAAATTCACAAAATTTCATACGTAACTAGTGGGACACTTGGGTACTGGAGTAGTACTAGTTAGTGTAAGAAAAACATGAAACTAACGAAAGATATTATTTATTTTGCAAAAATTCTAAGAAATCACAATGGCATTTTTAGTTATGAATTGAACAAATTATATCCTGGTTCCTTTCGGAATGTGAAGTTACCTTTCAAGGATAGGATTCGCTAATGAAATTTCTATACAAAGTTTAAGATGGTTGTTAACCTGGCAGAATGGCTGAGAGGCACGCCTACTCAAATTGAATAATTATCCTTTAGAATGTTGCTAGACACGGTCGAGGCTGTCGCGTGTGAAATGCAGTGAAGTGTACTGTTGTGGAGGAAATATGGGGCTCGCAATAGCTGTAGCGCACAATACCGTAAGCTGCGATGACTGCCGTCTGCGCCGCTCGCTGCTGTCAAATAAGATAACTCTCGTTCTATCTGTATTGACCATCGCCAATCAAACTCTCCCTACGCCTTGATGAAGTCAAGGATTCCTATTCGCCCCTAGTCTAACTATTGGCGTGGTACACCGGTCAGATAACCAGTCCACCGCGATGCCACTCAAAATTCACTCGCAGGCGTTTAACTATAACTCTGTCCGTTCACACCGCACAATAAGTGTATCGGCCAACACAGTGAACAACGCTTAATCTCTAGGACTCAATATAGAGTAGCACTTCGATTCGCTCTCGACAGAGGTGCTCTCCCAGTGAAGTACTGAGGAGAGACTTGTTCCTCGCTCCAAGAGCGACAACGGAACGGCGCCTCTCCATGCCAGGCGTGAAGGGGTATATCTTTCGGGCTCTTCCATTATTCCTTCAGCTCAAGGCATCAGAAATATCGTCTGCCAATCAGCATTGCTCTTCTACAACGAGCGAATGACTTTTCGTTTAAGGCGAACAATCCGGGAACCTGTAGCATTGGCGTTTGGCGTTTGCTGTCCCCCTGTGAAAATCTCTGAAACTGCGTGCTACGTGTAAAGAATTCGTAGGCTGGCCGCTCCCACACAATGTAGGGGAATTTGCTTTTAAGCCTAACACGGGGTCGTTCCCCCCTTTCACTCAGGTCCACGCTGTCCGCTACACGTGCGGTCACCGGCCGACATAGGCCAGGTCGTCCTCTGAAGGGCCCGGCGTCCTGTTGTGCGGTTTCTCTCCCGCACTAAAAGCTTTTGTGACCGTCGTGTCTGGAATGTATGTTTGTACACCAGCCTCTAGTGTTTCAACCACGATGCGCTTACTTGTTAATTGTGTATCTTTTACATGAATTCATGCAACATTGACTTTATCTTATCGAGTTTGGGTTCGAATGAAGCGTCTTGATGTGCAGAATATGATTGTGAAGGCGGAATATGTAAGCAATGAATGACAGGAGACCACGACGCCTTACAGAAGGTTTAGAATCTCTCCTTGGCTGAGAAGGATCTGATTGTGTGTAGTGCTACGCAGCAATTCGTCAATGTTGAGTTTGGAAGAGAGATATGTGTGTCAGGGCGGGCAGAAGACGAGGCGGCTCCGATCGCCCAGTAGCACCTACACACACACACACACACACACACACACACACACACACACACAAGCAGGGGAGAGACAGCTGACAGATCGCGGCCGCCGACGAAACACTTGGGGCGCCCATCTGGAGGGCCTGCAAGAAAGGCGGCGGCGATAGGTGGCGGCGCGGGGGCGGCGGATCCATTAATATCGGCCGCATCGACACCTGTGCCCACGTCTTTATCTCCGTCCCGCGCCGGCAGGGCCCGCAATCCGCTATCCGCTATCCGTCCTGACCGATGATTCGGCCGGCCCGCGATCAATCACTGCGAGTGCCCCCGTCTGCGGCGTCAGCTGCGCTGCGCCACCCGCCGCTAGCGGCCCAGCCCGAGGCCTCGCTACGCTGCACCCGTCTTTACACCTCTCTCTGTTCTCAGGATGGTCGGACAATGTGTGGTCAAATTTGGCTCGCTGACCTGACAGATCGAATACCCCTCTTGTATTCGACAGTGATTCGATTCCCTGCCAACATGCTACAGAGAACTGAGCGGAGAACCTCCGCATGAAGGTAGGATAGCTTTAGGAAACCTGCGATGCGTGCTCGGCTCTGCTAAAACATTATTAGATTTCAGTTACACTACTGGCCATTAAAACTGCTACACCACGAAGATGACGTGCTACAGACGCGAAATTTAACCGACAGGAAGAAGATGCTGTGATATGCAAATGATTAGCTTTTCAGAGCATTCATACAAGGTGGGCGCCGGTGACGACACCTACAACGTGCTGACATGAGGAAAGTTTCCAACCGATTTCTCATACACAAACAGCAGTTGACCGGCGTTGCCTGGTGAAACGTTGTTGTGGTGCCTCGTGTAAGGAGGAGAAATGCGAACCATCACGTTTCCGACTTTGATAAAGGTCGGATTTTAGCCTATCGCGATTGCCGTTTATCGTATCGCGACGTTGCTGCGATCCAATGACTCTTAGCAGGATATGGAATCGGTGGGTTCAGGAGGGTAACACGCAACACCGCGCTGGATCCCAACGGCCCGGTATCACTAGCAGTCGAGATGATAGGCATCTTATCCGCATGGCTGTAACGGATCGTGCAGCCACGTCTCGATCCCTGAGTCAACAGATGGGGACGTTCGCAAGACATCAACCATCTGCACGAACAGATCGACGACGTTTGCAGCAGCATGGACTATCAGCTCGGAGACTGTGGCTGCGGTTACCCTTGACGCTGCATCACAGAAAGGAGCGTCTGCGATGGTGTACTCAAAGACGAACCTGGGTGCACGAATGGCAAAACGTCATTTTTGCCGATGAATCCAGGTTCTGTGTACAGCATCACGATGGTCGCGTCCGTGTTTGGCGACATCGCGGTGAACGCACATTGGAAGCGTGTATTAGTCATCGCCATACTGGCGTATTACCCGGCGCGATGGTATGGGGTGCCATCGGTTACACGTCTCGGTCACCTCTTGTTCGCATTGACGGCACTTTGAACACTGGACGTTGCCTTTCAGATTTGTTACGACCCGTGGCTCTACCCTTCAATCGATCCCTGCGAAACCCTACTTTTCAGCAGGATAATGCACGACCGCATGTTGCAGGTCCTGTACGGCCTTTCTGGATACAGAAAATGTTCGACTACTGCCCAGGCCAGCACATTCTCCAGATCTCTCACCAATTGACAACGTCTGGTCAATGGTGGCCGAGCAACTGGCTCATCACAATACGCCAGTCATCACTCTTGAGGGACTGTGCTATGGTGTTGACGCTGCATGGGCAGCTGTACCTGTACACGCCATCCAAGCTCTGAGTCAATGCCCAGGCGTATCAAGGCCGTTAGTACGGCCAGAGGTGGTTGTTCTGGGTACTTATTTCTCAGGAACTATGCACCCAAGCTGCGTGAAAATGTAATCACATGTCAGCTCTAGTATAATATATTTGTCCAATGAATACCCGATTATCACCTGCATTTCTTCTTGATGTAGCAATTTTTATGTCCAATAGTGTATTTATACACAGTGTTTACAAGTCGACGTTTTCCGCACCAGGCTCGGCTGTTGCTCATTCAGCTGCGTGATGGATTCTAGCTGACACCTGTCCAACCACCCCAGCGGCTGCCCACCCACGCCAAGATGTCAGCGAGCCAGGTGCCGCGGCTGACTGCTGGCGAACAGGCGCGGCTGTTGCGTCCTGGCTACTATAGTATCATCGGACCCACTCCGAATTCTACCAATCCGCGATGTACCTAGTGTCGGTAGTCGCGTGGTCGGGTGATCTCCGCGCTACCTTTGGTAGGTGTCAGCACCCGAAGGCGCTTGAGTGTTGAACTGGAACGCGGATCCCGAGAGGCCCTTTTGCTGGCTTCCGCGTTGAAGCCCGTCACTGGCAGCAATCATCGATGTGGTGCTGTCGAAAGACGCCAGTTTCTCCATCAGTAGATAGTGGGCGGCGAGCAGCATGAAGTTGATCAGTTATTCAAAACGACAGTCACAAATGCATTATTTATTTTGCCGCCAACCGGTTTCAACCGGCGATGGGGTCATCCTCGTGGCAATTTACATTATAAAGTTATAATATTAGTAAGTCATCATGTACGTAATCTACAAGCAATTAGTCAAAATTACATAAATAAACGGATTTTATGCTGCTGCAAACGTCGTCTAACTGTTCGTGCAGATGGTTGTTGTCTTGCAAACGTCCCCATCTGCTGACTTAGGGATCGAGACGTGGCTGCACGATCCGTTACAGCCATGCAGATAAGATGCCTGTCATCTCGACTGCTAGTGATACGAGGCCGTTGGGATCCAGTACGGCGTTGCGTATTACCCTCCTGAACCCACCGATTCCATGTTCTGCTAACAGTCATTGGATCGCGACCAACGCGAGCAGCAATGTCGCGATACGATAAACCGCAATCGCGATAGGATACAATCCGACCTTTATCAAAGTCGGAAACTTGATGGTACGCATTTCTCCTCCTTACACGAGGCATCACAACAACGTTTCACCAGGCAACGCCGGTCAACTGCTGTTTGTGTATGAGAAATCGGTTGGAAACTTTCCTCATGTCTGCACGTTGTAGGTGCGTCGTCAACCTTGTGTGAATGCTCTGAAAAGCTAATCATTTGCATATCACAGCATCTTCTTCCTGTCGGTTAAATTTTGCGTCTGTAGCACGTCATCTTCGTGGTGTAGCAATTTTAATGGCCAGTAGTGTATAATGAAATATTGTGGTGAAATTCAACAGTTTATTATTTACTGTTTTTATTGTATATTGAGTTCAAGAAAAAGCCCCCTACGTCGATCTGGAAGTTTCCTCACTTTTCTGGATCACATACACTATTCGCATTTTTACTTAAGTTAACCATTGCTCTTTAAGATTTCGTTCGGCCGCCTTGAAGAAAAAATATAATTGTTTCATAATTGCATGATATTAGCCGTAGAATAAATTCTACGCTCCCCAACCTACCCAAGCGTGGGGCTGCACCCCAATCCCTATTTGCTCACCCGACGAGAAAATTTTGCAGACTAACCGTCTACGTGACTTTTTTGCGGGCAGAAAAAACTCATCCCAGCCAGGTTTGCCAGGTCCAAAAATATAAAAGCCTTACTCAGAGCTATATTTAGTTGAACATTTATCCTAAAAGCCGCTCTAGCTATTTCAAAAAGAAATTGCGGTTTTGGGTATTTTCAATCGTTTTTAAATAACCAGTTACAGTCAATTTGTGAAATCAACCTTAAACTAAAAAACAATAAAAGGAAGTCATAATTTGGCTATAACGATAGCAACTAAGTGCCCAGGCTTCTTAATTACTTAGTCATCTTCCAAAGACAATTTTACGCCAAAGTAAACTCGTCATTAAGCAAAATAAACAGTTATCTATTCTTCTAGGTCGGAAAACGGAAATATATTCAATAACACTGGCCATTTCAATTCGACTTATAAAGAAGTATTAATGGAATAGCCTCGTAATGCCAATTGAGGAGCTACTCGACCGAATAGTAGCGGCTCCGGTCAAAGAAAAGCATCATAACGACCAGGAGAGCGGTGTGCTGACCCCACGCCCCTCCTATCCACATCCTCCACTGACGATGGTCCCGGTAGGCCACTCGTGGCCTGAAGACGGAGTGCTAAGAGTTAGTTGGCGAGGCGCACGAGTCACTCCTCGTCACATCATCTGCCACACTTGCTCGTCCAAGTCCGGGGATGGTGCTGGCCAGGAAAGTTGCCACACGTCTTTCTAATCACGTTGAATTCCAGGAGCCATGTCGGACGAACATTATCCTGTTTGAACACCACATCACCTTTGTGTTGCAAGAACAGGTCTAACAACATTCTGCACATACCGAGTGCTATATGGAGTCCTCTCCAGAAACAACGGAGGTGAAAGAGAATTGCAACTTATCGCATCCCAGACCATGTTGAACGAATGCACTCTACGAGGCAACATACACCTGTTTTACGTCGCATGCGCAAACGACCATCACTTGCGAGCAGACAGAATCTGCTTTCATCGCTGAAGTCCACGGTGCGCCATTCCATCTTCCAAGTGATCCCCCGAAGGCACCAGTCGAGTCGTGCTCGCCGATGCTGTGGCACGAGTGGAGGACGGACTACAGATGTGCGTGCCAGTAGTCCCACTACTAACAACCGGTTCGCAACAGTTCGTGTTGACACGTATGGGCTCACAAGTCCTCTTATCTGCACTATGGTAGTTGGTGCCCTTACAATTCGACGATCCTGCCGGGCGTCTGTGCAGCGTGGACGTCCAAAATTTTCACGTGACAACTGATACCCACATCGTTGTACAAGAGACGCATGGGACATTCCATTTCGGAAATAGTTAGGGAATTCGGCATTCGGAGATCCACAGTGTCAAGATTGCGTGGAGAATAACCCAGTTTCAGGTATCACCTCTCACTACGGACAACGCAGTGGCTGACGGTCTTCACTTAAAGACCGAGACAGCGGCACTTGCCTAGAGTTCTCAGTGCTGACAGACAAGCGACACTGCGTGAAATAACCACAGAAATCCATGTGGGACGTACGACGATCGTATCCGTTAGGAACGTGTGGCGAAAAAATTTGTCGTTAATGGGTTATGACAGCAGACGACCAACGCGAGTGTCTTTGCAAACAGCACGACATCGACTGCAACGCCTCTCCTGGGCTCGTGACCATATCGATTGGGCCCTAGGTAACTGGGAGACTGTGGCCTTGTGAGATCACTCCAGATTCCAGTGGGTAAGAGCTGATGGTAGGGTTCGAGAGTGGCGCAGATCCCACGAAGCGATGTACCCAAGTTGTCAAAGATGGTTCAAATGGTTCCGAGCGCTATGGGACTGAACATCTGAGGTCATCAGTCCCCTAGAACTTAGAAGTACTTAAACGTATCTAACCAAAGGATATCACACATATCCACGCCAAAGGCAGGATTCGAACCTGCGACCGTACCCAAGTTGTCATCAAGGCACTGTGCAACTGGTGGTGGCTTCATAGATGTGTGAGCTGTGTTACATGGGATGGACTGGGTCCTCTGGTCCAACTGCCTGGAAATTGTTACGATCAGCTTTTTGGAGACTATCTACAACCATCCATGAACTTCATGTTCCCAGACAACGATGGGCCACAGTTGTTTGCGTTTGGTTTGAAGACATTTCTGGACAATTCGAGCGAATGATTTGGCAGCCCAGATCGCCCGACATGAATTCCGTAGGACGTTTATGGGATATAATCGAGAGGTCAGTTCCTCACAAAATCCTGCCCCGGCAACATTTTCGCAATTGTGGACGGGTATAGAGGCATCGCGGCTCAATATTTCTGCAGGGTGTGATGTCGTCAGTCATACGACCACAACGCCCGAGAGATCGATCCGCCGGATGCGATTCTCTCGATAAACAGAAGAAACTCTGTGTTAGCCAAAGAGTACGCAGCCAGTCGCAGTACTTATGCTCGCCGCGAGGCGCCGCTAGGCCACTTCATGTGCAGCACGAGAGTAGTGCAGTTGTGCCAGTCTACAGTTCGTAGCCGCGCTCAGTGGTCAGCCAGCGCCGATGTTAGTCAGTCATCGTTTGCAGCCTAGTCATTGCAGTCACCAAGTCTTTGTAATTCCGCTCCAAGTTAGTCTTCAAATTCACCGGATTCGACATTCAAGATTACGAGAGATCAATTCATCACTGCAAGATTTGTGACTTGTAAATTATGTCATTCTACAGATCCTTAGTCTAGTCGCGTCTTCTATAATTGTCGACCAACTTATCACGGACTACAGCAAAGTTAGGTAATAAATACTTTCTCATTTTGTACCCTTCCAATTAATTGTGTTTTCCTGTTGTAGCTACCAAGCACTCTTGGCATAGTAGAATCGACGTTTCCACCTCCTTGGCTACCTCATATTTGCCACATCATGTTGATAGACTCGATTATGGTGGAAGATCGAAAGTCATCACATGGGACATCGAACGACTTATTGAGTCCATGCCATGACGCGCTACTGCACCACGCCGGGCAAAGGGAGGTCCGACATGGTATTAGGAGATCTCCCGTGACTTTTGTCGCCTCAGTGTATACGGTTCCGTCTCCCGTGACATTTAGTGGTCGATTTCGCATTACGTAGGGCTGTCCGGATAGTTTTGATCGCTTAGGGGGAAACGCAACAACGTATCGGATCAGCAAGATTCTCTACATCGATCTTTTCGAACAAAACAGATCGGCAATTGATTTATTTCTGTAGTGAGCAGCTACACTACTGGCCATTAAAATTGCTACACAAAGAAGAAATGCAGATGATAAACGGGTATTTATTGGACAAATATATTATACTACAACTGACATGTGATTACATTTTCACGCAATTTGGGTGCATAGATCCTGACAAATCAGTACCCAAACAACCACCTCTGGCCGTAATAACGGCATTGATACGCCTGGGCACTGAATCAAACAGAGCTTGGATGGCGGGTACACGTACAGCTGCCCATGCGGCGTCAACACCATAGCACAGTCCCTCAAGAGTAGTGACTGGCGTATTGTGACGAGCCAGTTGCTCGGCCACCATTGACCAGACGTTTTCAATTGGTGAGAGATCTGGAGAATGTGCTGGCCAGGGCAGCAGTAGAACATTTTCTGTATCCAGAAAGGCCCGCACAGGACCTGCAACACGCGGTCGTGCATTATCCTGCTGAAAAGTAGCGATTCGCAGGGATGGAATGAAGGGTAGAGCCACGGGTCGTAACACATCTGAAATGTAACGGCTAGTGTTCAAAGTGCCGTCAATGCGAACAAGAACTGACCGAGACGTGTAACCAATGGCACCCCATACCATCACGCCGGGTGATACGCCAGTATGACGATGACGAATACACGGTTTCAATGTGCGTTCACGGCGATGTCGCCAAACACGGACGCGACCATCATGATGCTGTACACAGAACCTGCATACATCCGAAAAAATAACGTTTTGCCATTCGTGCACCCAGGTTCGTCGTTGAGTACACCATCGCAGGCGCTCCTGTCTGTGATGCAGCGTCAAGGGTAACCGCAGCCGTGGTCTCCGAGCTGATAGTCCATGCTGCTGCAAACGTCGTCGACCTATTCCTGCAGATGGTTGTTGTCTTGCAAACGTCCCCATCTGTTGACTCAGGGATCGAGACGTGGCTGCACGATCCGTTACAGCCATGCGGACAAGATGCCTGTCATCTCGACTGCTAGTGATACGAGGCCGTTGGGATCCAACACGGCGTTCCGTGTTACCCTCCTGAACCCACCGATTCCATATTGTGCTAACAGTCATTGGATCTCGACCGACGCGAGCAGCAGTGTCGCGATACGATAAAACGCAATCGCGATAGGCTACAATCCGATCTTTATCAAAGTCGGAAACGTGTTTACACGAGGCATCACGACAACGTTTCACCATGCAACGCCGGTCAACTGCTGTTCGTGTATGAGAAATCGATTGGAAACTTTCCTCGTGTCAGCACGTTGTAGGTGTCGCCACCAGCGCCAACCTTGTGTGAATGCTCTGAAAAGCTAATCATTTGCATATCACAGCATCTTCTTCCTGTCGGTTAAATTTCGCGTGTGTAGCGTGGTCTAGCAAGTGTAATGGCCAGTAGTGTAAGTTGTCTTTCATTATGCTGAAATTTTAATGGTCAGCAGTGTGCCTGTGGAAGCCTCGGTGAATAGACGCCCGGAGCCTCAGAATGTCGTGGGCAGGGCAGATGGGGCGCACCCGCAGCGCCGCCACCGCCCCTGCCGTGGGCGACCTCCGTGTCACGTGACGGCGTCGTCGTGATGGCGTCGCGTTCCTGGCCGCGGCCACGGCTGCGGCGTCGGCGTCCAGTAAATTGTGTGTTTAATTACCGTCGGCCGCGGGCTGCTTCCCTGGCCCTAATTTATTGGTCAGCGGCCGCTGGGGCGGAAGGACCGCCCACCCCCTCCTTGAAGGAGCCGTCCGAGGAGCGGCCACGATTTACACAGCGCAGCCGACACAGCCGGGCAAACAGGAGCGCGCCCTGTGCCCTGCCGGGCTGCCTACCCTGGGGAGGGCGCCGCCTCCTCGCTCCTTGATTAGTTATTAGTTACGCCTCGCTGGCCACAGCCTCGTTTCTCGGGCGATACGCGTTATAGATACTTCCGGATGCACTCACACTAGTGCAAAACGAGAAGTGGACATCTACAGAGACGTGACGGTGAAACACTCTACAGGGTGAGTCAGAACGAAGGGTTTGTAGCATTTGTAGACTTAGAGGAAGCTTTTGACAATGTTGATTGGAATACTCTCTTTCAAATTCTAAGAGTGGCAGGGGTAAAATACAGGGAGCGAAAGGCTATTTACAATTTGTACAGAAACCAGATGGCATTTATAAGAGTCGAGGGGCATGAAACGGAAGCAGCGGTTGGGAAGGCAGTGAGACAGGGTTGTAGCCTCTCCCCGATGCTATTCAATCTGTATATTGAGCAAGCAGTAAAGGAAACGAAAGAAAAGTTCGGAGTAGATATTAAAATCCATGGAGAAGAAATAAAAACTTTGAGGTTCGCCGATGACATTGTAATTCTGTCAGAGACAGCAAAGGACTTGGAAGAGCAGTTGAACGGAATGGACAGTGTCATGAAAGGAGGATATAAGACGAACATTAACAAAAGCAAAACGAGGAACATGGAATGTAGTCGAATTAAGACGGGTGATGCTGAGCGAATTAGATTAGGAAATGAGACACTTAACGTAGTAAAGGAGTTTTGCTGTTTGGGGAGCAAAATAACTGATGATGGTCGAAGTAGAGAAGATATAAAATGTAGACTGGCAATGGCAAGGAAAGCGTTTCTGAAGAAGAGAAATTTGTTAACATCTAGTATAGAATTAAATATCAGGAAGTCGTTTCTGAAAGTATTTGAATGGAGTGTAGCCATGTATTGAAGTGAAACATGGACAATAAATAGTTTAGACAAGAAGAGAATAGAAGCTTTCGAAATGTGGTGCTAAAGAAGAATGCTGAAGATTAGATGGAGAGATCAATATCTAATGAGGAGGTATTGAATAGAATTGGGGAGAAGAGGATTTTGTGGCACAACTTGGTAGGATATGTTTTGAGTCATCAAGGGATAACCAATTTACTACTGGAGGGCAGCGTGTAGGGTAAAAATTGTAGAGGGAGACCAAGAGATGAATACACTAAGCAGATGCAGAAGGATGTAGGCTGCAGCAGGTACTGGGAGATGAAGAGGCTTGCACAGGATAGAGTAGCATGGAGAGCTGCATCAAACCAGTCTCAGGACTGAAGACCACAACAGCAACAACAACAGTGATTCTGAACAAAACCTTCAATGGAAATACGTCCTATTCCAACTGCTTTCCAAGAAAGAACACATTTAATATTATTTCTGTACGTTTTTCTTGAACAACTCGTAAAAAATCACAATCCAGAGAAAACATGTGGCATTATAAAATTAGACTACATTATATTTCCAACAAAAAAAGCTCCTTTTCATTTTTTCTCTAGGGCTAGTAGTTTGTTCGAAGAGCGAGAGAGAATACTGAAAATATCGTGCGACGGCATGGGCTGTACATTAGGTAGTTTCTGTAGGCCAGTCTGAGGTAATTTCCCGACTGACAGATCACAAGTCTCCGGTATCAAACTGTCCATCTCAACTTCCTAATGTGGTATGTTGTTGGCAATGATAATGTTTGAATAATACAAAAAATAAGTCACAATGTAAATTAATGTGTTCCACACTTGCGCTGTTTGATTGAAGACTTGCTAGCAAACTTAGCTGTGTGTCGCTGTATGGGCTGAACCAGAATTCCGAGAAAAATTTTTCGGTTTTTCGGAGGCATTTTCTGAGTATTTTGGAGAGAGGAATCTATTGTCGCTGGCAACTAGCTACAGACTTAGTGCATTTCATTTGATTTCTTACCGCCCCCCTCCCCTATCTCCAGTACACAAAAATATTTACACCACAGTGCAATTGTCGCCGGTATGAAGGTCTTTCCGGCCGCGGTGGTCTCGCAGTTAAGGCGCTCAGTCCGGAACCGCGCGACTGCTACGGTCGCAGGTCGAATCCTGCCTCGGGCATGGATGTGTGTGATGTCCTTAGGTTAGTTAGGTTTAAGTAGTTCTAAGTTCTAGGGGACTGATGACCACAGAAGTTAAGTCCCATAGTGCTCAGAGCCATTATGAAGGTCTTGTCTGGAAACTTCAAGAGTACAACTTTAGGGAGGCTGAATAAATATGTAACTTTCATTATCTAACGGATTGCGAGGCCTGTGTACCAATGTTTTTAGCAACTGTTCCTCCGCCTCGGGTGGTGGCAGCTGTCAGCATGTAGGTATAGGTCAGTCTGCGTCTTCTTCTGGTGTACGCTGTGGCTCAAAGTGCGCTCCGTCCTTCTTATTACTAGGACGAACAGAAAGGGGAGCACTCCATCCACTTCAACTTCCATAATAAAATTAATGTTCTGGTGCATGGAACTGAGATGAGGAAATCATTCAGTTTGGCTCTTCATGTTACCATAAGACGAAGGTGAAGATATATCCCACAACGAACTTACTTTTGAGGCTGTCTCGGAACGACAACAGAGATGCTGCCACCATGTGTCTCTGGGCAGGAACCAAGAACGGTGCAGCAAGTCTACTGTAGAAGGGCGGGGGAGGGGGGGGGGGGGGGGCGGGGAGGAGGTAGCAGATAGGAGGGAGTGAATGGTCGGAGGAACGGCAGAAGAAATGAAAGCGCCACACAGAACCTCAAACAGTCACATCATTAGTGTGCCCGATGGTGGAAATGCCCGTTGGACACCGATATCTGGCCGTTTGCCGTTATATATATTTTTAAATCTGGCTAGCTTTGCCAACTGGGACAATTCAGCTACAGAAAAAAATCTCGAACAGAAAAATCAGGCAGTGATAGACACCTAGAGATACTTGCCGAACTGTAGATAAGTAACGTCTCAGCAACAAATTCCACTGCTGACACATTACATATCCAAAATTTCGTTTCAGCTACACCTACGATAAGCAGCAGTACAAAATATTAGAGAGCGACAGCGTTAACGATTCTTTCGGAAGTAAGTACCATGACAGATATGCAAAAAATTGTCATTAATTACAAACAGATGCAGATATATCCACTAAAAACGCCATGTATTTGAAGATAACTTGGTCGTGGCCTTTGAGCCGAAATAATCTTATATCACCAAAAAAAGAAATATCGTAAAAAGTCTGTATATATAACAGCGTTTTGGCTTATTAAACATATAATTTCATTAAAAATATTACATATGTGTTATATTTTGGAAGAGGTGTATAATGTTTAAGAATTTCAACCCAAAAAGTGATACACTATTTCTTTCTCTAGTCTACGCTGCTAACTGTATAGTTAAATACAGCGTCATTTTAAAGCATCCTATACTCTCTAACATTTGCAATTTTTTCCTCACTGTTATGGTACTCTTTTTCTTTCAAAAATACAGACATCTTTGCGATTTTATATCATATTTAGGTCATATTACCCTACAGACAGATTGGAGCGTAACAGACGCCTTCCTAAATCTGCACATAACTGTAGACAATATTAACACAAAGTTGTGCCTGCTAATATTCATATCAGACGCTTTGTATCGACAAACTACCAGGTGCCACTGAATTTTCCCACCGACGAACGGCACACGTCGTTCACGACAGAGAACAGTGGAGAGAGAGAGAGAGAGAGAGAGATTGTGGCTGGGCTGTTATTAGCCGGTAAACGAAAACAGGCTCAGGCAGCCAGATAATCGGCCCCTGCGACCGTCATTCTTTCCCCCGCCGCGCCACTCTGTTTTTTAACCCGGCAAAGCACGGGGGAGGAGTTCAAAACCCACGGCAACGGCGGCAGTCTGTCACTTCAAACAGCTGTGCCGCCCCCTCCCCTGCCCCTCTGCCCGTCTATCGGCGGAACCGCGGCGGCGGACGACGACAATATCGCCGCCGTCGATTGCTCGGCTGTTTCCGCGGCAGCAACGGCAGACGCCGGCGCCACCTGCGCCGCACCCCCCATTTCACCCCTTCCCGATCCGGGCGCCACCCCCGCCCCTGCTGTCCCCACCCCCACTGGCGCTCCTCGACCCCCTACGGAAGCCGTCGCCGTGGCTCCAAACTCTCTGTCGGTTCTCTCGCTAACGCTGCCGCCAGCCCCCCGCCCACCCCCCGCATATTAAAAAGTTGCCAAGATCGATTCTGCGGGATTAGCAATTGAGCCCCGTTAATGCCGGGTCTTTGTGCCTTGTATTAAATTTCGTTGCCAAGATTGATCGGACCGCGAGTGGAGCTGCTTATTAAAACACGGGGTGGGGCGGCAACGCCGGCGCACAAAGACAGTGCCGCAACTCGCGGACGCGGGGGAAACCGGAGAGACAAATAAAAAAGAAAAAAAAAAATAACGACACTTCTTGCAATTAAACCTGCGTGTCCCTAATTCACTCATTTCTAAAAGCAATATATTTCGCAGCCGATCTCTCGTACAGCCGTGCTCCTCTGTGTGTCACGTTCGCTCCGCGCAACTCCCACCATAGCAGGCTCTTCTGCCCTCCCCTTTTATCATTTATTTTTTTTCATTTTAACCTCCTTTTAAGTGGATTTTCGTGCTTTTTTTCCAATAAAATTTCAATTTGCATTGTCTGGGAGAGGAGATTGGAGCCGTTAATTTCAAATTCTCTTAAGAAATATTGCGCGCGTAACATTGCGGTTGTCCTCTGTAATCCCCTGTCTTCCCCGCCTCCATCCGCTCCAAATCCCCGCGTCACATCCTCTCGCGCGGCGCACGCCTTCAGCCTGCCTTTCCGACTCGTATGGCAGACTTCATGTAATGAATAACACCACTAGTCGCGAATTATAATGAATCTTTATACGGCGGCATCCTCAGAGAACTGTTTAAAAAAAGTAAACAAAGAGAAAGCTAATACGTGAAATAACAACCCCGTAATAAAAGTCACAGGGAAACATGGACTTCAAACATCTGCGTACAATAGTGGCATTAATTCTGGGCGCTTTGTAGAGATTTACTGAATATTGCATTCAGGAGTGGGAAATTTTTAGAAACAGGGGAATTCCATTCCATGTTACAAGAACTGTGAAGGGTTCTTATAAAACTAACAAAATACAAATAAAAATAGCAGGCAACAAATAGTATGGCTGAAAAAAAAACAAGGAGTTAGAGAATGGTGTCCCCTCTCACCCACTCTTTTTAATATGTATGTCGACGATGTTAGCTTGGGTACCGGCAATAAAACATTTTAAAATTAACGATGTGGATGTTAATATACTACTTTTTGCTGACGATCCAGAAGTTGTTAGTCACAATGAAAATGATTTACAAGGAGCTGTCTTTAAGTAAAATAGCCAGAGAAGACAATATGAACGCTTCCATCACAAAGACAAAATCAGTGGTATTTTCAGGACACCAATCCATGAGAATTAAGACTGAAATTGAACAAACAGATCATAGAGCATATTAATACATTTAAATATGTAGGAACCAGTGTTATACACAGGGCAAACAATGAAGTACAAAGTAAGTTAGAACTATTTGACTATTACTGTGGAACTTAACGCAGAACATTAGGAAAGAAAATTCACAGAAATACTCTACTAAAGTTCTATAAGATTATGGCGATACCAACGCTACTGTATGGATGCGAGAACTGGACTCTTAAGGCGAGAGATGAGAGACGTGTGGGAAAACAAGTTCCTTAGATACGTGGCTGGATATACATTGGTGGATAAAAAGAGAAGTCATGACATCCGAGCTGACTGAATATGCAAAACATAACTGGCATAATAAAGCAATATCAGTTAAAATGGAAAGAACTTACAGACCGTATGCCAAGTGCAGGAATTGCTAAAACTGTAAAACAATATACATCAAGAGGTGAAAGATCTTTAGGAGGACCAATGAACAGGTGACTTGGCCAATTTCGAAGGAGACAGAACGAACGAAAAGGCGCAATCCTTGATGCAGATGATGATGAGTTGATCCTAGTTTAAATATGCATTATAATTTATAATAAATTTTCATGAAACGTTCCCTGATGTCCACTGTCTGAAATTTAAGATAAAATATAAAAATTTAATTAAAGTAAAACAAAATGCTTACAACCCAATAATCTCAGAAAGTTACAGATTGTTTAGTGCAAAAGTTACTGCTATTTTAGATAACATGGTTGGAGATAAAACAGCGATCTATTACAGATTATCAGCCGGCCGCGGTGGCCGTGCGGTTCTGGCACTGCAGTCCGGAACCGCGAGGCTGCTACGGTCGCAGGTTCGAATCCTGCCTCGGGCATGGGTGTGTGTGATGTCCTTAGGTTAGTTAGGTTTAAGTAGTTCTAAGTTCTAGGGGACTTATGACCTAAGATGTTGAGTCCCATAGTGCTCAGAGCCATTTATTACAGATTATCACTTAACATCGTAAATAAACATTTATTTAAAAATTATGACCGGCTTCACCCTTACCGCTGGCCGTCTTCACATGTAAAGCACCATGTGGCTGAAGTCCGCAGTGCACAGAACGGCGGCAAGAAGTCACTATCGTTTACTGAAGTAACCGTTCTGTGCACCAACCGCTTCAAACACATGGTGTTTTAAATGCGCCAGCACTAAAGGTGAGAACGGTCATCACTTTTCAATAAGTGATTACTCACGATCCTGACTATTCCATTAAGCGATGACTTACTGTTATGTCTCTCAGCATTTTACGGAACATCCTCTTGGTTTAATCACGGTCTCGATTCAGTGTAGCACCGAATCTATCAAATGTCCGAGACGTCTGGCTTAATCACTCTGAACCATGAAACGACGATGACCTTGGCATCTCCCTCTTGTTATTGGGATTCCGTCGCGGAACCATACGAGGTGTGGCTAGAAAAAAACCGGACTAGTACTGGTGAAACAATAAAACGAATACAATAAGGCTGAAAGTCACGTGGCCTGTCACGTGACTCTCGCTCCGCCTACTGCTCGAGTTTCATCTGCCTCTGCACTCAGTCTGCCCGTGGCGTCTGTTTTAAGTAGTTGACGTTTTGTCTGTGCGTCGGAAAATGTTGAGTGTACAGAAAGAACAGCGTGTTAACATCAAATTTTGTTTCAAACTAGGAAAATCTGCAAGTGAAACGTTTGTAATGTTACAACAAGTGTACGGCGATGATTGTTTATCGCGAACACAAGTGTTTGAGTGGTTTAAACGATTTAAAGATGGCCGCGAAGACACCAGTGATGACACTCGCACTGGCAGACCATTGTCAGCAAAAACTGATGCAAACATTGAAAAAATCGGTAAACTTGTTCGACAAGATCGCGGTTTAACAATCAGAGCAGTGTCTGAGTTAACAGGAGTTGACAAGGAAAGTGTTTGGCAGATTCTTCATGAAAGTTTCAACATGAACAAAGTGTGTTCAAAAATGGTTCCAAAGTGTCTCACAATTGAACAGAAGGAACGCCGAAGAATGATTTGTTCTGACATCCTGGAAAACATTGAAAGTGATCCCACCTTCTTACAAAATGTTATTACTTGCGATGAATCGTGGTTTTTTACTTACGATCCCGAAACTAAACGCCAATCGATGCATTGGAAAACTCCTGGTTCTCCACGCCAAAAAGAAGCACGAATGTCAATATCGAAATTCAAGGCAATGATGATTGTTTTTTTTTTTTTTTTGACATCCAATCGATGCATTGGAAAACTCCTGGTTCTCCACGCCAAAAAGAAGCACGAATGTCAAAATCGAAATTCAAGGCAATGATGATTGTTTTTTTTTTTTTTTTTGACATCCAATCGATGCATTGGAAAACTCCTGGTTCTCCACGCCAAAAAGAAGCACGAATGTCAAAATCGAAATTCAAGGCAATGATGATTGTTTTTTTTTTTTTGACATCAGAGGGATTGGGTACCAGAGGGACAAACAGTGAATCAGCATTACTACATTAGCGTCCTGGCTACCCTACGTGAGCGAGTACGGAGAAAACGGAACGATTTGTGGAGAAAAAAGTCATGGATCCTTCACCAAGACAATGCCCCAGCTCACAGTGCGTTGTCAGTGAAGACGTTTTTGGCAAAACACAACATTCCCATCCTAGATCATCCACCCTACTCACCTGATTTGGCCCCCTGTGACTTTTTTCTTTTCCCTAAAGTCAAGTCAGCTTTGAAAGGAACTAGATTTGAAACTGTTGAAGCAGTAAAAGAAAAAGCGACGGAAGTAATGCATGGACTTACCGAAAATGATCTGTGGCATTGCTATGAACAGTGGAAAATTCGTATGGAGCGGTGTAGAGACCGAGGAGGAGAGTACATTGAAGGAGATAACATGAAATTGTAAATAATTGTAAATAAATGTTTTTTCCAGCATCAGTCCGGTTTTTTTCTAGCCGCACCTCGTAATTTTCAGCCTCGACCCCAAGTTCTCAGTCGGGTTGAGATCGGGAATGTTGCCACATCAGTAAATCAGTTGACGGTCAGTAAGCCGTTTCTTATTGATTACAACGCTGTGGCACGGCGCACTGTCTTGCTAAAGCTGAGCGATCGTCATTACCTTGAAAGAAATCTCTGGTACAGGCAGCAATTTCAACGATTACGTCAGACTTCTTCTTGGTACTTGTTGGTGTTGATGCTGCCCTGTAACACTCGCAGCCGCCTCATGCCATGTTTTGCCATGCAGCTCCACAGCACGACACTGATGGGATGGTTCATAGTGGCAGTGATGCATTCAGGAAACAAGCCCTCACTGGTCGACGACGCACGAATCTAATTCCATAGTTTCCAAAGATTCTGATGTTGGTCTCGTCACTCCAAATGACTCTAGACCAGTCTTCTTGCGTTAAGTCCCTGGGTGGTAAAGCCCATTGCATACGTTTCTGCCTCTGCATTTTCCTGAGATAAGGCTTCTGTCTTGGACTCTTCGCTCAGAAGCCATTTTCACGAAGTATTTGTCTGACCTTCCGATGAGAAACTTCAACCCCTGAAGTCTCCAAATAAGCATTTACAGCTTTTGCAGTAAGGTAAGTATCTCGTAAACGAACATGACAGATTCCATGAGAGTGTTGGGCAGGTGGTAATGGATTTCTTTCGGTTCTTGGAACAGTTTTGGTTGTTCCAGTTTCTTCATAAAGTTTTTCCGACATTCCTCACACCCGACCCAACTTTTTTGCTATACTCGGCTCTACTCGGCTCATTTTAAAGAAATCTTACACTTCGGCGACAATGTATTGCTGACTACTATAGTTGCAAGTATGATCAAAACACTTTTTCTCACTGGGTAGAGCAATAATAATACTCATTCATTGTTTGATTTCTCTGAGCAGAACAAACGACAGACTAGTTTTTAGCTGCACCAGCATGTAAAATAACAGTTTTTAAACTGTTGTCAGTTGTGTCTACCTTTTTATTTATTTATCTCAATCAGATTAGGGCCTTCAGGCCCGCTATTACATCCGATGAGTGTTTCACACATACAATACCTTTTTTACATGTTAGTTTACTAAGAAACAACAATAATTTTTATGTAACAAATAGTAATAAAATGATCTGAATGTCTGTAGTGACAACATGAATAAATAATGCTGAGTATGAACTTCTCAATACGTCTAGCACTGCAATACCTAATGACAATAACAATAAAATAATTTCTAGCTGTAAAAATCAGATATTTCTTGATGTAGTGAGTTCTTGGAAAGGGAAATTTAAGAAGAGTGCACTAGCTAAGCACAATGGGATATGAGGAAAATGTGGCTGGAAAGAAGAAAGTTAAGGTGTACCGAGTGTGCACAGCAAACATAAAAATAGACGTAACACACACGTTTTTCGAAAAAGATGAATACTGAGTATATATATCGCAAACATAAAACAGCAACATAATTCACTGATATACTGTACCACAACTTACCCACGTCTTGTGAGTCTGAAAAGAATGACTATTTCAATAAAGTGTACGGAATTAATGTCAATACTGTACACTGTATCGGTGACATACAGACCGGGGCTCCAAGTTCTTTTGGGATTCGGACCATTGTTGACGATCGTAGCATGTATAATGCGAGTTTTCCGAGCAGCTGAGCGCCCGTGTATTTTCGAGGGGTCACTGAGGATGCGCGGGCAGTTTTATAGGGAAGCGTGTCGCGAGGGCAAAGTTATACTGACTGCAGCGAATATTAAAAGGAAGACAGATATCCACGGAAGATAAGAAGTGGAAATACGGTAAAAGAAACCATATTAGTTAAAGAATTCAAGGGAAAAGTCGGGTTACAAGAAGTTATCATGGAGACTGCGTCGGATTCATTAACGGTCGCACGCGCATTATGAGAAACGGTAATTGTCCCAAACAATATTTAATTTAAGCTTCAGTAATTTTCATGGACACATTCCAGAGTGACACTGTTGTTGTGGTCCTCATTCTGGTTTGATGTAGCTCTCCACGCCACTCTATCCTCTGTAAGCCTCTTCAGCTCCGCACATAACTACTGCAACCTACATCCAATGAAACCTGCTTGCTGCTTTCGATCCTAGGTCGCTCTCCAGAACTGTCGCCCCCCACTTTCCCCCACCGCCCCTCCACCTCTCCGCCCCTTCTGCCAAACTCTCTCCACCTGCCCTCCACCCCACACCCACATACTCTTTTCTCCAGTCCCTCCACCTCCCCCCCCCCTTCCACACACACATACACACACACACACACACACACACACACACACACACACAAACACACACACATACAGACGCACACACTCTTTTCTCCATTACCAAATTGAAAGTCCCTTGATACCTCAGTATTTGTCCTTTAAATCGGCCCCTTCAATGAAAAAGATAGATTACTACTCACTGTAAAAATTACATGACGAGTTGCAGACAGGCACAACGAAAACACTGTTACACACTAACACTCCAACCTCCAGATGTCAGACACTCAGATGCGTACCAAACGTTGTGTATCGATGGAGTACGAATTAAAACCGATTTAGTTCGCACTATGTGCTGTCGTCCAGCATAAAAGGCGTAAACGTTAATGAAAAATAACACCAGTAGTAATGGAGCAAGGGAAAGCATATCTGTGAGTAAACAATATGTATGGCTTCTGTGGGTGAGTTGGCAGAGCGTAAGATAGTAGTACCAAAGTGCCAACTGCTTTTTCTCACATGTACGCTTCACTCCCCGCATGATCTTTGCATCGTGTTTTCTAGCACTCAGGAAGTTACACTACTGGCCATTAAAATTGCTACACCACGAAGATGACGTGCTACAGACGTGAAATTTAACCGACAAGAAGAAGATGCTGTGATATGCAAATGATTAGCTTTTCAGAGCATTCACACAAGGTTGGCGCCGGTGGCGACACCTACAACGTGCTGACATGAGGAAAGTTTCCAACCGATTTCTCATACACAAACAGTAATTGACCAGCGTTGTCTAGTGAAACGTTGTTATGATGCCTCGTGTAAGGAGGAGAAATGCGTAGCACCACGTTTCCGAATTTGCTAAAGGTCGGATTGTAGCCTATCGCGATTGCGGTTTATCGTATCGCGACATTGCTGCTCGCGTTGGTCGAGATCCAATAGCTCTTAGCAGAATATGGAATCGGTATGTTCAGGAGGGTAATACGGAATGCCGTGCTGGATCCCAGCGGCCTCGTATCATTAGCAGTCGAGATGACAGGCACCTTATCTGCATGGCTGTAACGGATCGTGCAGCCACGTCTCGATCCCTGAGTCAACAGATGGGGACGTTTGCAAGACAACAACCATCTGCACGAACAGTTCGACGACGTTTGCAGCAGCATGGACTATCAGCTCGGAGACCATGGCTGCGGTTACCCTTGACGCTGCATCACAGACAGGAGCGCCTGCGATGGTGTACTCAACGACGAACCTGGGTGCACGAATGGCAAAACGTCATTTTTTCGGATGAATGCAGGTTCTGTTTACAGCATCATGATGGTCGCATCCCTGTTTGGCGACATCGCGATGAACGCACATTGGAAGCGCGTATCTGTCATCGCCATACTGCCGTATCACCCAGCGTGATGGTATGAGCTGCCATTGGTTACACGTCTCGATCACCTCTTGCTCGTATTGACGGACGTATGGATGTTACATTTCGGATATGTTACGACCCGTGGCTCTACCCTTCATTCGATCCCTGCGAAACCCTACATTTCAACAGGATAATGCACGATCGCATGTTGCAGGTCCTGTACGGACCTCTCTGGATACAGAAAATGTTCGACTGCTGCCCTGGCCAGCACATTCTCCAGATCTCTCACCAATTGAAAACGTCTGGTCAATGGTGGCCGAGCAACTGGCTCGTCACAATACGCCAGTCACTACTCTTGATGAACTGTGGTATCGTGTTGAAGCTGCATGGGCAACTGTACCTGTACATGCCATCCAAGCTCTGAGTCAATGCCCAGGCGCATCAAGGCCGTTATTACGGCCAGAGGTGGTTGTTCTGGGTACTGATTTCTCATGATCTATGCACCCAAATTGCCCGAAAATGTAATCACATGTCAGTTCTAGTATATTTGTCCAATGAGTATCCGTTTATCAATTGCATTTCTTCTTGGTGTAGCCATTTTAATAGCCAGTAGTGTAACTGAAAGAAGTATTCAGTGAGAGAAACAAAACTGACAATTTTATAATAATTATATTGAAGCCACTGCTATTCCTGATGGTCCCCTGAACCTTATAAACGGTAGACATGGTTCTTTCGAAATGGTTTAAATGGCTCTAAGCACTATGGGACAACATCTGAGGTCATCAGTCCTCTAGACTCAGAACTACGTAAACCTAACTAACCTAAGGACATCACACACATCCATGCCCGAGGCAAGATTCGAACCTGCGACCGTAGCAGCTGCATGGTTCCGTACTGAACGTCAGAACCTGTCGGTCACAAAGGTCGGCCATGGTTCTTTACAAGGTGTGTGATCACAATGGACAGCAATGCATGCTCTGCAACGTGCTCCCATGCTGGCCACAAGGTTGGTTAGGAGTTACTGTGGTAGGGCAATCCATTCATCCACCAGTGCAGCCGATAACTGCTGGATGGGTGCTGGTCAATGAGGAAGTGCAGCAGTACGTCCCTCCAACGCATCCCACATATGCTTGACGGCATCTAAGTCAGGGGACGAGCGGACCAGCCCATTCACTGAATATCCTCCCGTTCCAAAGCTCCTCCACCTGCGGTGTTCGACACGATCGTGCATTGTCATCCATGAAAAGGAAGTCAGTGCTGAATGCAACCTTTAAAAACAGAAGTGGAGAAGGCGTATGGTGTCACAACAACGTTGATCAGCAAGTGCACCGTGTTCAAAGATTTGGTGGCCATTACACCTACGCACATTGCGTCTCCCATGTCCATAACACTGGGCCACCACAACGATCGTTTTGTACAATGTTAGATGTAAAATTACCAAATAAGCAGCAACCAGTCGCAAAATCATGTTTTTTTTATTTACTTTTGCAAATCGATTTCAACTGATTAACAGCCGTCATCGGTGCTACAAATACAAGAATAAAAATAAAAATAATTAATAACAGTGACCAAATGAATAAATGTACATAAAGCAACGTAAAACCAATTAAATATATATATTTAAACCATTTAAAATGCACTTGCAAATTTACCTGTCAACGAATATTTGCCCTGAGTCTTAAGCGGAGGTCAGACATAAAATGATAGATCGAGAATTGACTATGACAACGAGAAACCATAAGGTTGGCGCTGTAAAACAAACCCGCATTCTATGCGAAAAGATACAGCTAAAATAAAAATGAGAAGAGGAAATGACAAACAAAGTGAGGTAAAATATAATGATAAAATACTGAAATATTTACAAAAAATGGATATATTAACAAAGATTTTCTCAACCACATAGTACAGTTAAATACGCCAAAAAGCGATTGTACAAATTAGTAAAAAAGGAACAAACATAGGTGAGAAGCACACAACGGAAAAAATTTCAAAAACTTTTTAAAAAAATTTAAAATTATTTATCGTATTATCGAAGAGCAGAAGTTAATCATAATGCCAAAACGCAAAACGGTGCTGGCATCCATCTAGCGTACAGTTAATGATATTCAGGGAGACCGGATTTTTTTGTGTGTGAGTGCTTCTCTCCTATGTTTGTTCCTTTTTTACTAATTTGTACGATCGCATTTTGGCGTATACAACTGAACGATGTGGTTGAGTAAATCTTTGTCAATATATCCATTTTTGTAAATATTTCAGTATTTTATCATTATATTGTACCTCACTTTGTATGTCATTTCCTCTTCTCATTTTTATTTTAGCTGTATCTTTTCGCATAGGTGGCGGGTTTGCTTTGCAGCACCCCCCTTATGGTTTCTCGTTCTCATAGTCAATTCTCGATGCATCACTTTATGTTTGACCTCCGCTTAAGACAGTGTTACCGCTCAGGGCACACATTCGTTGACAGGTAAATTTGCATGTGCATTTTAAATGGTTTAATGTGTCTATATACATTTAATTGGTTATACGTTTCTTTATGTACATTTATTCATTTGGTCACTGTTATTAATTATTTTTATTTTTATTCTTGTATTTGTAGCACCGATGATGGCTGTTAATCAGTTGAAATTGATTTGCAAAAGTAAATAAAGAAAACATGATTTTTGCGACTGGTTGCTGATTATTTGGTAATTTTATGGTTTACGGTCACTGCACAACTTGGGAACCACATGGAGCCCACCATTCAGAATGTTAGATGTACCTTCATATGGTGTGAGGTGGGAATTCTTAATGCACCAGGACCCCACACGATAAACCAACACTTGTACAAAATAGTGTTATTGGGCAAAGTGTTTACAATTGTATGAAGTCATTTTGTCAAACATTATTTCCATGTGCTGCCCACATCTAGGTGTACAACTTTACTTCGGCCGATTGCCGATAGGTGGTGACAACGGTAACTAGGGGTCGAAAGAAACAGGTCGCAGGCGTCAGGGAGTTAGCTTGGACCTCGGTCAACATAACCTCATTCAAACATTAGTCCATTTGTGTCTGCATCATAAGGTTGTTCTTCATTGAAAATGCCAGTTTACTTGCCTAATTCTCGTCATTTGCGGGAGGTGTTACTGTTTTGTTTTAATACGAAGGAAACAGTGGCTAGTCTCATCGAATGCTCTCAGGTACGTATGGTAAGGACGCTATTAGTGAAAGAACGTGTCGTGAGTGGTTTCAATGCTTCAAGAAGGGTGATTTTAACGTCGTAGACCGGCATAGTGGTGGAAGAGAGAATGTTTTCGAAGATGCAGAACTGGAGACATTGCTGAGTGAAGACTCACGTCAATCTCAATAAGAATTGGCACGATTAGTGGGAGTGATACGGCAAGCCATTTAGAAACGTCTCAGGGCTACCATGATTCAGAAAGAAGGAACTTTGGTCCCGTGTGAGCTGAAACAAAGAACAGTTGCTTCAGAGGCAGAAACGGAAAGCATTTCTGCATCGCATTGTGACCGGGGACGAAAAATGGGTTCATTACGATAACCCAAACACAAAAAATCATGGGGATATCCCGGCCCTACTTCCACGCCGTCGGCCAGAACGAATATTCACGGCTCCAAGATCACGCTCTGCATTTGGTGGGACCAGCTCGGCGTCGTGTACTATGAGGTGTTAAAACCAAGTGAAATAATCACAAGTGCTCGTTATCGAACGCAATTAATGCATTTGAGCAGAGCATTACAAGACAAACGGCCGCAGTACGGCGAGAGGCACGATAAAGTGATTTTCCAGCACGACAACGCTCGACCCCACATTGCAAAAGAGGTCAAAACGTACTTGGAAACGTTAAAATGGGAAGTCCTGCCCCACCCGCCGTATTCTCCAGACATTGCTCCCTCTGACTATCACCTGTTTAGATCAATGGCACATGGCCCGGGACCAACACTTCCGATCTCATGAAGAAGTCACAAATTTGATCGATTCGTGGATCACTTCAAAAGATGAACAATTTTTTCGACGCAGGATTCGTACACTGCCCGAAAGGTGGGAGAAAGTAGTGGCCAGTGATGGAAAATACTTTGAATGATACAAGTGTAACCAATTTGTTTCATTATAGACTCAGATGTTGGGGGGAAAACGGTGGAAGCAAAGTTGTACACCTTGTAGGATCTTTAGAGTACATACTAAGCTCTGACTGTTCATTTCATTAGTGTTTTGTGTTACTGTTATACAATAAAGTCTTTGACTTTGTTAAACTGTTATGGGACGGGATTTTGTAAGAATCAGTAAGCATAAAGCTGCATGTAAGGTAGCTGTCGGGTATTTAACATTGTAATGTACTCCGCCTCCCCACAGTCAATGTGCTTTAGTTTACACAACAGCTGACTTTATCAGTTAGCATTGTACGTGTTCAAGGAAGTTTTTTCTGGGTAGACATCTGGAGGAAGAAGAATATATGCTCCTGCAAACACTTTGTATATACTCTGGCTTGCTGGGGGAAGCAGAATCACTGTTGGATGCGAAAGGAACCAACCCACACCTGGAAGGATGGCTAATTCTTTTATCGGTCTTTGCATATATATATATATATATATATATATATATATATATATATATATATATATACTTGCAAAAAATCTTATTCTCAGAGAGTTTAATAAAGTAAGGAACATATGAAAAATGAGTTTATAAATCTCCAGCAGAAAACGCAATAGCTGCCATGTTTGTCGGAAACAGTTGTCACAAAGAAAAACTATAGACAGTTACTCGATAAAGAGCAGGTCATTACCAACGTGCGAGCAGGGCTTACAAATTGCTCTAAACACAGCATATACAAAAGAAATCTGTGTACAAGTGGGGGATATATCTCCAAGCACTGTAAATACTAACTGAGAATTGTGTACTTGAAGAAAAATCATGAATTCGAGGGCATTTACCACATGCACTTTAGTTTACATGATGCTTGAGTTCTATGAAAGATAGGAAACTTTTAAATAGTCTGAACAGTTCACATAGCAACATATGTACACAATCGCAAATCATACAGTAATTTTAGCTAAAAAATGCAGTATAATTTCATACACACAAAGCATGTAGCTGTTTTCATATAAAACTTTTCCCATTTCAGTAGGCTGGCTGGTACAGCAAACGAATAAAGAAAAGTAGCTTTTTTTATGAAAAATGATGTACTGCATATCAGCATTCCATATCAAGACAGATGGGTCAACTCTTAATATCATAAATATGATTACAACTTGATCCTAACATATCCTTCAAAAAAACTGGTTGACATTAAGGAGCCATGATTTTATTCTAAAAACGTAGAAGTAACAGAAAATACCACCATTTGTCGACATATACAGTCGTCCAAAAGCTTAAAAAAAAACACCATTTTATTCCTTGCTCAGTTTGCTACCACATTCGATGCTTTGCGATGTGGGAATAGCCCACCAGCAACAACTTGTACACCTTGCTAAGCTAGTAACCACTTGAGGCTGCAGTGGGATGTATACCTGGGGGATATCAGACTATGTTTCACGTTAATTATAATTCGTTGCCCACGCCTATATGTCAGAATCCTTTAGTAATGCTACACTTATTTTACAGAGACACCTAGCAAAAGCATTATACAGTGGAAGTACTCGGAATTTGTGGTTGAAGTTGTTAGTAATAGATATAAGAGAGGAATGGCACCACATATCTATACCTTAATTGAGGAAAGGCGATACATTCTAGAGACTTGATGTCAAGATGAAACTAAGATTCCTCCCACAAAGAAGCAATACTCTGGCAGCAAGAGGTATGTTATCAAAAAATGGTGAGCACTGCGGATTCTTCCAAGGAAATCTGGAAACACACCATATAAAATCGAATTGGCCAACATCAAGATGAATCAGCTGTCTGGATTATTACCACAGCTTTATATAGACGACTATTTGCCTGTGGACGTGGATACAACACAGGAATTTGCTACAATTTTTAATAAAATTGAGATGTGTCACTACCAAATACTGAATCACGACTTCTCTGTGTAATAAGTGTACTACCATGGGAATAATAATGTTACTGTGAACAACGATAAGACTGTTTAACTTGGATGAGGTCAAGCTGTATATTAAGGAATTATAACAAATTTATTTGTCAAAACTCAACCCCAGGAGAGAACAAAATTACCAGTAGCCATATTATCAATTTTAACATGTGCACTGACACACTTCTAGCAGAAACTTTAATATCTTCCTTGGCTAGAGTACTTGATCTTAAGCTAGAATTTATAACCATGGAATGGATTGTTCATGTTTGACCTTGTGGAAAACTCTCTAAATGTATTAAATGCCTGCGATATGGAAGTGTAACAAGAAATAAGGAGAGAAATTTTCTCAATCCAGAACATTATTTGCCATAGTACTGTCAAATATAGAGATATTACCAAATTAGTAAAGGATAATATCGCCCATAGTGGGCTGTAACACTCTTTATTAATTGCTCACTCAGCTGATTTCTATATACATACATACATACAGTAATTCTTGTTCCATAGATCATGAATACGACATTTCGTAATGATGTGGAAATTTCACTTAAACATCTTTTATTTACACAAAATAACTATTTTTTTACAGTTACTACTTCATATCTAAGAATTCATCCATTGAGTAGAAGTTGTTGTCATTCAGAAATTCTTTTGATTTGCTTTTAAATGTTGGTTGGCTATCTGTCAGACTTTTAATACTATTTGGCAAATGACCAAAGATTTTTGTGGCAGCACACTTCACTCCTTTCTGTGCCAAAGTGAAATTTAATCCACAATAGTGAAGATCATTCTTTCTTCTAGCGTCATAGCTATACACTTTGCTTTTATTTTTTAATTGGGATGGGTTATCAATGACAAATTTCATAAATAAATATATTTATTGCGAAGGTACTGAGAATATTCTGAGTTCCTTAAAACAATGTCTGCAAGGTGATCTTGGGTGGGTTCCAGCTATTATTCTGATTACACGCTTTTGTACAAAGAATACTTTCTTTCTTAATGACGAATTTCCCCAAAATGTGATGCCATATGAAAGCAGTAAATGAAAATAGGCATAGTAGGCTAATTTACTGATATGTTTATCACCAAAATTTGCGAAACGCTAATAGCAAAAGTAGCTGAACCTAAACATTTCAGCAGATCATCGATGTGTTTCTTCCAATTCAATTTCTCATCAATGCACACATTAAGAAATTTTGAGTATTCTGCCTTAGCAACAGACTTCTCTTCATAGTCTATATTTATTAATGGTGTTATGCCATTTACTGTACAGAATTATATAAACTGTGTTTCCTCAAAATTTAATGAGAGTCCATTTGCAGAGAAGTGCTTCATAAATTTCTGAAAGATATTATTTGCAATTTCCTCAGCTGATTCTTGTTTGTTGGGTGTGATTACTATACTTGCATCATCAACAAAAAGAACTAGGTTTGCATCTTCATGAATATAGAGTGGCAAGTCATTAATATATATTAAGAACAATAAGGGACCCAAGACTGAACCCTGTGACACACCATTCTTGATACCTACCCAGTTAGAGGACGCTGCTGGTTTTTGTAGACTATCTATACTGTCAATTTCAACCTTCTAATTCTTCCAGTTGAGTATGAATTAAAACATTTGAGCACTGTCTCACTCATACCACAATACTTAAGCTTATCTAGAAGAATTTCATGATTCAAACAATGAAAACCCTTTGAGAGATCACAAAATATCCCAATGGGTGATGTTCAGATATTCACTGCATTTAATATTTGATCAGTGAAAGCGTATATTTGCTGTTGAAAGGCCTTTCCGAAAATCAAATTGACATTTCATTAATACTTCATTTTTACAAATATGTGCTGCTACTCTTGAATACATTACTTTTTCAAGAATTTTGGATAAATCTGTCAGAAGTGAGACTGGGCAGTAGTTGTTAGCATCAGATCTAACCTCTTTTTTATGCAGTGGTTTAACAATAGCATATTTCAAGCTGTCTGGAAAAATTCCCTGTTTCAGTGAGCTACTTTATATGTGGCTAAGAATCCTACTTGTTTCTTGGGAACAGGCGTTTAGTACTCTGTTGGAAATGCCATCAATTCCAAGTGAGCTTTTACTTTTGAGTGAATTTACAATTTTCCTAATTTCAGTAGGAGAGGTGTGTTGAATTTCAGTTTTATCAAATTGCATAGGTACTGCCTCTTCCAGAGATTAGATTAGATTAGATTAGTTTTCGTTCCATAGATCCGTGCTGAGGAGATCCTTGTGGATGTGGAACATGTCAATTTTTTTTAAGCTGAAATAACAATACTAATAGTATGAATATATACAATACATCATTTGTTTCTATTACAAAATTCGTCAATGGAGTAGAAGGAGTTGGCCACTAGTAAGTCTTTCAGGCTCCTTTTAAATTGCTCTTTATTTGTAAATAAATTTTTTATGTTTACTGCCAAATTATTGAAGATGAGTGTTCCTGAGTAGTGGACCCCTTTTTGAACTAAAGTAAGTGTTTTAAGTCCTTGTGAAGATCATTTCTGTTCCTGGTATTGTATGTATGAACTGAGCCGTTTGTTGGAAAAAGAGATATATTATTTAGGACAAATTTCATTAATGAGTAAATATACTGAGACGCAGTAGTTAGTATACCCAGTTCTTTGAAGAGGTTTCTACAGGAAGTCCGTGAATTTACTCCACAAATAATACTTATTACATGCTTTTGGACTCTCAAAACTTTTGTTTGACTTGAAGAGTTACCCCAAAATATTATACCATATGACATTATGGAATGAAAGTAGGCAAAGTATGCAAGCTTTTTCATTTTTATGTCGCCTATGTCTGCTAACACTCGAATTGCAAATACAGATTTGTTAAGGCGTTTCTGCAGTTCTGTGGTGTGCTCTTCCCAACTGAATTTATTATCAAGTTGTAATCCCAGGAATTTAAGACTGTCAACCTCTTCTATCTGCTCTTCTTCGTATTTTATGCATATCCTGGGTGGAAACCTCTTATGGGTTCTGAATTGCATATAGTGAGTCTTTTTGAAGTTTAATATCAGTGAGTTGGCTTTAAACCATTTATTAATATCCATGAAAATATCATTAGCAGATCTTTCTAGAACTACACTTGACATACTATTTACTGCAATACTTGTGTCATCTGCAAACAAAAAGAACTCTGCTTCTGGCAGTGTAACTGATGAGAGATCATTAATGTACACAAGAAAAAGCAATGGCCCTAAGATGGATCCTTGTGGGACACCACATGTGATTTCTTCCCATTCTGATGATGACTGATGGCTTAATTCACTAGTCCCTTGCACTGACACCCTTTGTTTCCTGTTAGTGAGGTATGACTTGAACCATTTTGCAGTACTGCCCGTGACACCATAGAATTCTAATTTATTTAAAAGGATGTTGTGGTTCACAAATGAAAAACCTTCGACGAATCAGGAGAAAATACCTGCTGCTTGTAATTTGTTATTTAATGAATTAAGTACATTTTCACTGTAGGTGTAAATAGCCTTCTCGATATCAGAACTCTTCAGAAATCCAAACTGTCTTCTTGATAATATGTTATTTGTGGTCAGATGGTTGAGTAGCTGCCTGTACATTACTTTTTCTAAAATTTTTGAGAATGCTGGCAAAAGTGAAATCGGTCTGTAGTTTGATGGTATCTCTTTATCCCCTTTCTTGAATAGAGGCTTAACATCTGCATATTTTAGCCAGTCAGGAAATGTCCCAGTTGTAATTGACTGGTTACACAAGTAACTTAGAATTGTACTAAACTCACAAGAACATGCCTTAATTAACTTTGTTGATATTTCATCGTACTCACTAGAATGCTTTGTTTTTAAAGATTTTATTATGGACGTTATTTCTTTTGGTGAAGTGAGTGATATATTCATGTACTTGAAGCTATTTGTGAAGGCTAGTTTCAGATATTCAAGGGCATTATTTACTGATCCTGAAAGTCCCATTCTGTCAGTAATGGATATAAAGTACTTGTTAAATAGATTTGCCACACTATGCCCATCAGTTACTAATGTGTCATCTACCCTTAGTGCTATTTGCTCCTGTTCCTTTCTGGTTCTACCAGTCTGCTCTTTCACTATATCCCATATTGTTTTTATTTTGTTCCCTGACATTGCTATCTTCTTCTCGTAGTGCTTTTGTTTAGACGTCTGAATTACTTTTTTTAGTGTTTTACAGTATTCCTTGTAGTTAGCTAAATCATCAGCATTGGAACTATTCTTGGTCAACAGATACATTTTCCTTTTTGTCTTACAGGAGATCTTTATTCCTTGTGTAATCCATGGTTTTATTATAGACTTCTGTTTAATTTGAGTAACTTTTAGAGGAAAACAGTTTTCAAACATGGTACTGACATTGTTCATGAATGTGTTGTATTTTTCATTCATGTCATGAGCACTATAAACATCTTTCCAGTTCATATCTTTGAGGAGTTTTCTAAAACACTCAATTTTTGGTTGATTGACTACTCTCCTGTACTCAGATTTAGCAGTCTTGATAATCTGCTTAGAATTTATATCTAAAACAAGGAGCTGCATGTCATGATCTGATAGTCCATTTATAACAGGTTTTATGATATGATTTTGTTCCTTTGATTTGTCTATAAAAATGTTATCAATGGCTGTCCTTGAGGATTTAGTGATCCTAGGTGGAAAGTTTACAGTGTGAGTTAGATTGAAAGACAACATTACTAACTGCAGTGAATGTTTACTGGAAGATTGCATTAGAAAATCTGTATTAAAGTCACCAGCAACCAAAATTTCTTTGTTTCTTCCTGTTAAATAACCCAAAAGAGCTTCTAGATGATCTAAGAATAGATTATAATTTCCTTGCAGGTGCTCGGTAAATAGTTATTATTATATAGGATCTGTTATGGAACTCTACTTCTGTTGCACATGCTTCTAGCTGCTGCCCTAAACAGAATTTATTAATGTCAATGTTCTTGAATTTATGGCAGTTTTTGATAAATGTGGCAACTCCTCCTCCATCCATATCTACTCTGCAGAAGTAGGAAGCTAGCTTAAATCCTGAAATGTCTAACATATCTATATCAGTGGTCACTTGATGTTCAGAGAGGCAGATTATGTCAATTTGGTTAGATGAATTCATTTCATCGATACAAATGAGTAGTTCATCAACTATATTTCGAAGTCCCGGAATGTTCTGGCGTAATAAAGATAACTGATACTGCATACTAATGGGATTGTAACTGCTTTGGCGAAGATGAACTGGCAGTTTCTGATTAGTTTCTGTTAAACACTGTTTAAATGGAGGCTGTATGATACAATCTGACTCCTGTTCGTCTGTTTTCTCAAACTGAGTGTGTCTGCCAATCTCTCTTAAAACTCGTTTTCTTTCCCCCTTCCCTATCCTAGGAAAGGCATCCCTCTGACACACGTGACCACTGGTATTTTACCACTTGTGCCAGTGTCCCCCCTTAAGTTTTCTACAATCAACCCAGACAGTTTCCCCTTCCCTTTCCTACTGAGGTGAAGGCCATGCCTAGTGTAGTCCCACCTATCGATAGCGTCCACAGGAATCAAACCAATATGGGACCCTATATCCGTCCTAAGCAGCCACTCCAAGTTCACCCTCCCTACGGAAGAGTTCAAATGAGGCCGATCATGGCGTCTCAACACAGACACAAATCCCACACTCGTATGCTTCGTTGCTGATGCTATCTTCACCAGGTCACTCTCTATGGAATATTCAGAGTCTCTGTCAATGCTATTTCCCGGTCCACCCACTATAACCACGGCATCCTCCTTTGTGAAATCCTTGCATAAAGCACCTACATCCTCTGTTACCTGACCCAGATCTGCACTAGGCTTGAAAAAGTTTGTGACCTGGTACTCTGGACCTAGATTTTGCTGCAGTAGTTGGCCAACACCTCTACCATGGGAACTACCTAACAACAGAACTTTCTTTCTCTTTACGAATTTCCCTACCTTTTTCAAGTCCTTGAAAGCTTGTTGTGCCCTTTCTACAGCTTCAGCTACATGAGGCTCATCCGATTCTGACTGAGGCAACAGGTCAAATCTATTTTCAAGATTTATGGCAAAGCTGTCTGATGCTCTCCTTTGCCTGTTCCCCCTATTACCTGTTGCCACTTCCCACCTCTGTTCACCCTTCTCCCTCTTTAACCTGTCCAGATCCTCCCTTGCCTTGTCTAGGTCAGCTTGAAGAGCTGCAATTTTCCCTTCCTGTTCCAGTATTTTCCTGTCTCTACTACAGATCCTACAATACCACTGGTGATCCTCATTTATGTCCCCATTTCCCACGCCACTACATTCGCCCCAAAGAAAGAAACTACAGCACCCATCACACCATACCCCGGAACTAACGATCCTACGGCTTGTCACACACTTCTCACTCATGGTAAAAACAGAAATCGTTTAAGCTGATTTAAGTAGTGACTAAAACGTAAACAAAGGACCCTAGAAACTATTCAGGCAGATATAAATAAATTGAAAGAGTACTGAATAAAAAAACTGGTGATTACATGTAACTCACTGTTTACTTACGATACGCGCGCGTGAAATTAAGCCTAAAATCCGTGCTATAGGCGCGAGAAGGAAAATAAACTTCTTACCCCGTTTAATCTTCTTTAACACTTCACTAACACTTCCACTAATGTAACAACACTTATATTATATTTATACCAACTGGAAACGTTTATCTATAAGTTTAATTCACTGCTTACTTACGATTCGCGCGCGTGAAATTAGGCCTAGGATTCGTGCTACAGGCGCGAGAAGAAAAATACGCTTCTTACCCCGTTTAATCTTATTTTATACTTCACTAACACTTCCACTAATTCAACAACACTTATATTATATTTATAACACCAGTACACGTTTAAAAATAGCTTAATAACAACGCTTTTTATAATTATTTAGTGCAGCAAATACTCGAAGAGTCCGTGTCGGCGCAGTGTTGCCAACAGCCATATAGTGCCTTGCATTTTCTAATGAGTAGCTGGATCCTATTTTCTCTACACCACTTAAAAATGATTGTTAAAGATATTTACTACTTCTGACTTCTTGTTAACAAACGTTTCATTGTATTTGATAGAAATACAGTCGTCTTGTGCTCTCAGTTGCCCTGTTTCCCTTTTAACAATATGTTTGTGTCATTATCAAGTTCCTAAAATAAGACCTACCAACTTGTAACACGTTCTAAAAAAACACTTAGTACAATGTCATACTTAATTTATGCCATTATGATCTTACATGTACAGTATATGTATTTAATGCCTGTTGTATGAATAATTAATGTGACTGTGATGGGAATGATATTCCATGTAAATCGCTGACTCTGCATTTTTATAAATATTCAGTGAAGTTCTAGCCATCATGAGACATGTATATATTATTTATGGCCATCTCCATCTAACTATGGGATGTGCAATGTATACATATATACATACACATACTTCTTTTACGACAGGTCAGACGTCGATTTACTTATCAATGGATATGCAGACATATGTCTTTTCTATGGTAAGCATTTAATTAATTTTTGTTGTGAAATAGACCAGTCCAACTGGGGCCTTTTGATAATATAGTTACCTGTTTTGAATGCAAAAGTGACAGGATATTCTGATGTAATGGAAAAAAAAAATAATTTAGATGGATAGATTAGCCGAATGCAATAGCATTTTCGTTTTACCTTTTACAATCTATGGCATACTGTGTCTTATCTAATTGGTTTTAGACGTTTGTTTATCTTGAGACACCTGTTCCCTGTTTTGATATGTGTGATGTTTTACTTTTTTGGGTGCACCAACAAAGATTGTTAAAGATTTCGAGTATAAAACCACATATTTAGTACTATTTAACTGTTCTGTAACAGCAGAAAAATACAGATTTCTCATACCAACAGCAAGCATACAATAGTAAGCATAGTTTATGCAGCCTCCCTTTAGTAGATCTGCTACATCTTGTAAGTGTGCTGGTAATAAAACGTTGCACTGCTGCGACATACAGCAATACACTTTGATTTACACGATACTTTGGACATTAGAGACATAAAATATAAGTAAAGGTTTTGGATGTGCTATATGGTTTACATTGCATTAGAAATGCAAAGTCATAGATGCTATGGTAGGGTTGGCAGAAAATGCTGTATAATTATACACATCTAAAGTATGTAGCTGGTTTTTGTTAGAGTGAGACATCAACATTCTACATTTAGACAGGTAATACCTAGATTTATCAACTCTTAATCTAATGGATGTGATTACATCGTGATTTTAACATTTTCTTCGAAAAAACTGCCCTGTCACACGCAGTTTCACATCATCTGTTAACAAGTGTTTTGCAGTGTGAGATTAGCACACTAGAGGCAGCTCATACACTCCAACTCAGTGCTACATTGGCAAGTATTGCATGGAGAAACAGCAATTATAATTTTTTGCCTACACCCATATGTCATATTACTTTAATAATTTCACACTAATTTATAGATACACTTAGAATAAGCAATGTACAGTGGAGGCAATTGGAATTTGCAGCAGAAGCTTGGGAAGTTTTAATATAACTGCTAGATATAAAAGGGAAATTACCCCACATATGTGCACTTTAACACAGGGTAGATGACAAAGCATTCTAAGTTAATGGATCGAATAAACTATGTAAGCACATGTTGTCAAATAAGATTACAAGGCAATGTAGAAGGAGATGACATCGGATAAAGGACTACAAGTGTGGATTAGACAGAGGTGCGCTTCGCTAAGGAGCCATCAAAACACTTTGCAATCGGTCATTGTTTCCTGTGCAGGATCAGAAGTACCGGAAAACGTTACAGAGAGATTGGGGTTTTACAGTACTTATCATTTACTGTGCAAGGATACAACATACCTGTCAAGCTAGGATATATTGTCATTTTAATACATATGCACCTCTAAATTTCCTCCCTAGGAAGGAGCATTGCCTGGGCGGAAATGATATGTGTGCAGAGCATATGTATGCGGCTTATGCTAATACACAGAGGCTGGTCACAGATGATGCAGTTGCCTATAAGAATAAGATAGCAAGCAACATGCGACAGAGTCGCAGCCATTGTGATGACAATGCTGAATATGACGATTAGCATATTCCGCATGACCCGTTATACTAAACAGTGTCTCAATTCGGGCTCATCCAAAGATAACGAGAACTGAGGTACCAGTTTCAAGCAGGAAACTGGCAGATAATATCAACAAATTGAATGTAGATGAAGTTGCAGAAAGCAGGACCAAAGGTGATACTGGTGGCAAGCAGGAGCGGTTGATGGCTGAAATAGGTTCGCCGACTAGCTTGGCCAACCGGTTGCTGGGGTGTTCTAGTGACCTTGGTTGTAGTGAGTAGGCTAGTATCCCGAAGAGTGGGAGTGAGGCATGTCTCCAGTGCCGAGTTTGACTGCAACGCAGCATGACCTGTCTGTCAGTAGAGTAAACTATCACGACAATCTTCACGAATTTCCTGCCGCTAATAAACCGTAACAATGCATTAAGCTGTCAAGTGTGGGAACTTGGGCGCCAAACCATAATATTAAAGAATGTAAACGTGAAATGGGTTCAGAGCTTCAAGCGAGAGAAGCTGTAAAAGCAACTACAGTGATAGTATAAAAATGGTTCTGGAGGAAAGTCACATTATTTATAAACTAATATTCGATGGAGATTCAAAATATTATCTGCCCTTAATGATGAATAATGGCCATGCAATGCGTTTAGGCTTCCAAGCCAAGTGGGGCAAAGCCAAAAATCTTTGTGAACTGTCCCGTCATGACAGGACGCTAAGAGAGTGCAAATGCCTTTCTATAGGAGTAAAGCTAGAAAATACGCTAGGTACACTCGAATTTGATAGAAAAGCCACGTTTAAAGTATTGTTATATGAAGAAGAGACATTGCACATTCAGATGATGTTAATCCTATCGTAACAGTACTAGTAGGTGGTTTGCAGAGCGAGTTATTCGTTGATAATGCTTCAGAGATTTCACCGATTTCAGATGAATACGTTACAGCCTTGACAAACACTGTGTATATGGCCAGTCTCCAATGTTAAAATCTTCAGTGCTACAGAGAAGTTGTCCAAAGCAATCCTGCATGAAGTAATACTACCTGTGTAATTTAAGCGTGTAGTCATAGAGCACATATTTTTTATTGTTCCAAAACTCAGTGTTAATACGCTAATATTTGTAGATTTTTTTGAATTTTTTGTGATGTAAATTCTGATTTGGATCATATAAAAACGCACGTGCAAAAAAAATCGGAAGTAGTACCGTTCTTAGAGTAAAATGAGCTGGATTTGGGAACCTCTGAACTTCAGAGGAGTATTGAACCCAATAACTAAAAAGAAGTATAAAGTATAAATCTATACGTTTTTAGAGTTAAAAGGAAAGTAGAAAGAGTATGTAGTAAGGGAACCAGGAACAGACATTTTGAAGGCAGATGATCAGATGACGGTGGAGAAGGTGCTACCTTAATGGAAAAGTGTAAGGGATTTCTGTGGGCTTTGGGAAGCTCCACAGTTGATTAACTGTGTGCACCTGAGCTGTGCAGAAAAATTCTTTCTTTTCTTGTCCTATTATCTTTCACTCTTGTTTGATCTATAGTTGTTTTTCTTTTTAGTGTACATACAGGCATCAGAAATATTTCCATGAAGTAATAGGTGGGGAAGTTATTGAAGTGGCAAGAGAACATGGCAAGTTAATAAGAGGTAGACATAGTATGGTGAGAGGTAGCTTGAAAGAAGTGAAGTACTAATGTTAGATCATTGTGAATAGAGGTCTGAAATATAGGGAAATGAACAAAGTTGATTTTAAGCAGAAATGAGGCATAAGTCCAGATAAACCAGAATACTGAAAGCAGTATTCTGAGATACTTATGTATTAATAGTGTTTCCACAGTTTAAGATTAAATGGTTAAATTAAGCCTACGTATAAAGGAAATGTAGCTTGAAAGTAAGGTAAAAGTATGAAATGTAGGATATGTACAAGGACGGGGTTCTTGTCTCAAGAAGATGAGTGTTCTGTGTCGTAAACAATTGATTAATCTGTAAATATTATGCAACAGCCTGAGGAAACAGAGACTGAGCAGCACAGAGCGCCAGAATAGGCGGAGAATAACTTTTGCACATATACAGTGTGTTAAAAGTCTATCCAATATATAAGGGGATGACTGTACGCATCAAAACAACAAAAAAAGTCTTATAACTATGGATAATACAAACTATATTCTGGCATATGACCACTTGTTCAGAGGAGGTTCTCAAGATGGTGTTCATTCATCTCAGCACATGCTTCTGTTCTTTGGTGTAAGGACTTAAACACTCTTTGAAATCCCCCTGGTTTATTCTGAAAGTGCTGAGAGGCACAGAAGACCTAATTGTGAAATGTCTGCTCGTCGTTTATTGGAGTGGCGTAGAAGAAATACTTTGTGTGTTCCCATAACCTGAAGTCTAGTGAATTTGTGTCCAGGTAACGAACAGGCCAAAGTATGAGACTTCCCCAGCCAATCCACCAGTTTTCAAATGTCCTCGTCAGGTGCCGACGCACAATGCAGAGAAAATGTGCTGTTGCGCCATCAAGCATAAACTAAATCTGCAGTTTGTCCTGACATGGCACATCCTCTAGCAAGACAGGCAGTATGTTCGTCAGAAAGTGATGATAACCAGCCCTGGTTAATCTCTGTGGTATCACGTATGGCCTTAGTAATCTATCTCCAAGAATGCCTACCCACACATTGCTTGGTAATCGATCCTGATGTCTTGTTTCTTGAACCACATGGGGATTTTCATCGCCCACATATGCTGATTAAGGAAATTTACACTGCCATCTCATGTAAACACCCCACATCAGTAAACAAAATTTTGGAGGAAAACATTGGATCCACACCAAACTGCTGCAAGAACCATTGGCAGAACTGCACTGTGGCAGAGCGGTCGCGCTGAACATGGTACGGATACAACAGTTGCTCATGAAATACCGCCCAGACACCCCAGAGAATGACTAACACCTTCAGATGCTGCTATTCATCACACAGTGGTTTTATGATTGTAGTCCACTGTACCTAGAACACTCTCCTCAATTTCAGGCGTGGGAACTTAATGAGGCCTTTCACTGTCCACTACATTGGGTGCTACAGAACCCGTTTTCCAAAGACTTGGGAACGATCAGCTGAACGGCATGTTGCAAATCGTTCAGTGTACAGGCTCTCAGGTTAACTCCATCTGCTAAACCACAGCAGTAAATCATGTCTGCCATTTCCCTTGTGGAATAAAAGGCCTCCATTGCTAGGTAGTGTCAGAGTATCTCCAAGAGAGTAAATGTGTTGTACCACTCCATAAATATCACAATAACATGTACTTTAAACGTGATCTGTAAGTACGCTAAATATCACAGTATGCATCCGGAATTAGAAGAAATGTACGTGAACGTAAACGGATGTAACAAGGCTACTGTACAACCACTCAACATAAACGGAACAACTCACTGCACACCACTGAGCCAACCAATGTTCACATCGATACTGCACGGCAGTATCCCAGTAAGCTGTTGACCCTGGTATGATACGGAGCGCCGACGCAACAACGGTGCTCATATCCGCAGCCATATTCGTGATGCCTTTCTACCTTGTAGTATTCCATGCCAAGGGTTGTAATTAACGTTAAATTTCGGGTAGACGTCTTTAGTAGGACAAGTAATGCATTGCCATGGACGACATCACAAGAGCGCCTCCTATGAATTTGTGTCCATGTCACATATCAGAAAGTATGCTTTGTAGGACACATGATCATAAGACATTTTTGTCTTGTTTTGATACATTATATCATCCCCTGGAATATTGGGTAGGTTTTTTTTAACACCTTGTATATGCAGAGGTCTAGAGATTAAGAACCAAGAAAGTGTCATATTCAGTCGATAAGATTAGAATGGTACAGTAACTGATGGAGAAGAGTCGATGCAGTTGATAGTTTTAGTCATTAGCCGGAATATATCATGATTATTAAGAGTGGCAAACTTCCAACGTTTTCCTGACCGTCCGAAAGGCTATCCTAGAACTATATGGAGAGTTAATCCAACAAGGGAAACCTGGCTCTAGGTCGGAAACAAACTTTTTTATGTGGCAGGACAACTGGTGCCCTTTAGGCACCATGGCAAGGCCAAAATTCTGAGATTTGTAAACTAGCCAACAGCTGAAAAAGAAAGCTACGGAGTAGGGATTGGAGCAGACAGTAGCAGTAAGGAGGAAGGAGGCGACATCGTTGCAGCTATGCAGTACACAGCAGTGCCGTCCTGTATCCGATGTTATTGATAGACCTCAAGGTGAAAAATCAGATTCCCCCATGTCCTTTTGATCACTGTACCAACACTAATGTGAGAAACTGTATAGTGATGCAAGAGCAGAAGTGTTAAGTACTGCGACAGAATAACAGAGAAAACTATACACAGACCACATAAAGACATCATCTTAGTGTAATTTGGTGTGTTATAATTATGCTTGGTGATAGATACATTTTATATGGAATGAAAACTGATGGTGATAAGTATCATGTAATGTTTTCTTGCAGTCAGTAGTGTTAAATACTGATGAAATTTATAATAAATTGGTAATGCTAGCTGAGGGAATGTAACCACCAGAACCCAAAAATATATAGAGTACAGAAAAAATATTTTGGTTAAATCACAGTGATGTATAGCTGCATGATAGAGTAATAACAAAAAGAGGAATTTATGATACTGTTATTCAGAACTCATGGAAGTTTTGGAAACAGCGGGTGAGTGGGGGAGAGGGGGGGAGGGGGGAGGGGGGCGAGACATGGCAGTGGAATGTCTTCCCACAGTTTACAGTCGCCTCAACATCAGTAAGTTGATAAATTATAATAATGAAAGACAAAAGGAATCATATATAGAAAGACGTAAAATTTTATTAGAGTGAAGACCACGTCATGGTGCGAGCAAAGAATGGCAAGACATCTGAATTTTAATTGGAATGCACGAGAGCTGGTGGCGACCACCGACAGCAATGGTTGCAGAGAAGAGCGCGGGCGCCCATAAAAAAGCAAGTCAGCATGATGGGAATTCAGATTAAGACTTCTGGAAGTTTGAAGACTGGGATAAGATTACTAACAGGGAATGAAACGAAAATACCGCAAAGTTTTGTAGGAATAGTCGTGCCTCAGTTAAGACGTCGTTGAACAATCCAAGGGAACCTATAAAGTTACGAATTATCATAGTTAGGATGGAGGAGAAATTACGTCAGGTATCATTCTGAGAGCGTCCCCAGTGCAGCGGTCAATTTAAGCTGGTATAATATCAGAAGAATTAATATTTCTGAAGTGGATGGTCTGTCACTGTAGTCCAGGATGGGCAGCCGTAGGGGTGATGTGTCACTGTTGGTGAGAACGACGTTGGCATTGGAACAGCTCAGACATGCGGCAAATGTCAGCTCCACTTCTGTGGCGTTATAAGCTTTGCTTTTGCTCATGTCTAATTAAGTATCGTTGCGTAAGAAGTGAATGTGATTGGTGTTGACAGAGAACATAATTACCTGTGACAGCTACACAGACGAGGGTAGGTAACAAACAAAGCTTAGGTAAATGCTATCACTCCAGCTCATGTCGGTGAGTAGGATGCTATCATTATTCCAGCGTTCACTGTCCCAGCGTTGTAACTTTATCGTCACAGATGACTACATGCTCAAGACGCTGGGATTAGGTTATTTTCGTGTCTCTTGAAGACTGTAGTGTTATTAGTTCCCTGCAGATCCTACAGAATCCTGGCAATGTGGTCTGAAGTACCACCTCGCAGACAGCACAAATGATTTTCTGCACAGCAAAGCAGAGTTGTGGCAGCTTAGAATTGTAAATTCGTACGTGAGTAACTTTTTCTGTAGTAGTGTCGTGTTGAGAGAAAAGATTTGCGGTTCTGATAAAAGCAGTCGTAATTTTGTGCAACTAATGTAACTAATGTACACCTACAAAATAGGAGGACACTGGGCTTCAGCAATATATTAGATTTTACCAGATTTGTCTGCTGTTCATTTATGGGTGGACCAATATCCCACAGAGTATTTTTGTCTTAGAATAACTCATTATCAGAGTACATATAGCGGAGCACAACGTATTAGGAGATGCACTGCAGGTAACGCCAGGTAAATTTAACAAGCAGAAATTGTGCGGATGGCCCTTCATTTCAATTGAGTCACACACCTCTGCTAGGTTTCCCCTTCCTGGTACTGTTAGGTTGTTCACGATACGTTGTTGGTTACGATTTGGACAATGGCTATTTTTCTCTCGATGACAGTTGCCAACCAGTATGCTTTGTTTCTATTAGTACCAAAAATGAAAAATCAAATTAACTTCAAATACGAGAGGAAGTAATGTAGAATGTATCAGACTAGCTTCACTTACGAAAACGTACATTTTCTGTTCATTCTCCCCTTCTCAATATGCTGTCATCATGATCATCATCATCATCATCATTTAAGACTGATTATGCCTTTCAGCGTTCAGTCTGGAGCATAGCCCCCTTATAAAATTCCTCCATGATCCCCTATTCAGTGCTAACATTGGTGCCTCTTCTGATGTTAAACCTATTACTTCAAAATCATTCTTAACCGAATCCAGGTACCTTCTCCTTGGTCTGCCCTGACTCCTCCTACCCTCTACTGCTGAACCCATGAGTCTCTTGGGTAACGTTGCTTCTCCCATGCGTGTAACATGACCCCACCATCTAAGCCTGTTCGCCCTGACTGCTACATCTATAGAGTTCATTCCCAGTGTTTCTTTGATTTCCTCATTGTGGACACCTTCCTGCCATTGTTCCCATCTATGAGTACCTGCAATCATCCTGGCTACTTTCATATCCGTAACCTCAACCTTGTTGATAAGGTAACCTGAATCCACCCAACTTTCGCTCCCATAGAACAAAGTCGGTCGAAAGATTGCGAGGTGCCGGGGCTAGCAGAGTATTTAACACTAAATTCTTCTAAAATCTACATATGTAAATGATGCTCTAAGCCCCCCCCCCCCCCTATTCTAACTCCGACTTTTGCTGTTACACAAGGATTAAAAAAAATACGCGAACTGACTCTAATCAACCCTGCCAGTGGAGTAGAAGAGAGTTTGGCACCTGCAATAATTTAATTTGATAAATAAGTTAAATAAACGAAGGTTTCATTAACATAGTGAGGAATGATAGGGTTGCTCTAACGATTAACAGAATGAAAGTTCTGTCCAAAATAACAATATGATTTATTATGACTAAACACAAAATAATAAACAAAAACACATGAAACATTTACAATACATCAAATTGGATCAAATTGGATACTCAAACAAACGCTGTGAATGTGAAGTTGTGAGGATTATGACGAAGTGGTATGTGGAGCCAATTCCTTACAACTCAAATCTTAAGAGAAAACACATAGCCAACCCAACATTAATTGCTGCTACCCAAGACAGAACAAAGTTAGAAAAAGATGAACAGGCGCGCTCTGCTGAGCTCTGATTATCACCTAGGAAAATCCCTGTCTGCCAGTGCTGCGGATATACCTTACCAATCTGTCTTCTTCTTGCTTCTTAACTGCAAGAACACGATTTGGCGTACCGGAGGCGATGGCTGGTTGCTTCGACGTCCTCGACTGAAAGGCGAGAGCCGACTACCTAGAGCACCCGTACAGGCCGAACATACAACATTCCCGCCCCCACGACAGTGGCCGTGGTTAAATGTTCCAATCAGCAACTCGAAAACCGGCGGAAAATTCCACTCTATTGCCGGAGCACTACCATTCCACCAATGGAGATTCTTGGCGCCAATTTCTGCGCTGATTTTGCTACGTCGCGGAGCTATGCTGTGAGCAAGCCAATCACAGTTACTATTTTGCAGAAAGCGCGGGAATTTTCCCGCCACAACTGCCTGGGTACACAAGTCATTCCCACGCCTCGCTGGTAGCCCGCCAGTAACGGAACCTCTAGCCCAGCCGCTACTTCAGACCCCTCCGGGCGTGTCTTTTGACAATGTCGGCGTCTGCAAAGCATTCACTCGAATTCCTCACACCCGTCGGCTTAACCCTTTCCAAATCAGCAGAGGCCGTCTGTCACCGGACCACCAGGGTGATGAGAGACGCTGCGTGGGAAGTCCGCGTGTGAAGGAATAGCGACTTTTCACTGCATGCAATTAGAGAGGAAAATCGTAAGATAGAAATACGAGTGGGGGCTCATGCCACCTCTCATAGCCCCTACGCCATTTTAGATTGTAATTGGTGAGCGGTTGGCTCACTTAGGAGCAAGGTAGTGAGTCAATCGCCCAAGAACAATCTCGCAAACTGGCTGCACATGCCGCACTCTATAAAGAAAATCACTGCAACTGAAAAATGCAGCTCATAGAGGGAGGATTATTTATGATGTAGCCAACTTCACCTTCTTAATACGGAACACTAACACTCACATCACACATCCATACCCAGGGAGCCCCTTCCAAACACCGATTCACACAGACATTCACTCTCTAAATATGGCCCGGGCATGTGTGCCAAATATGGAGCAATTTATTCTTTACAATCAGAGTTGGAGTGCTCCGTAATTAAATGCCCAAGATGTTACAACGATTTTAATCATTAAACTAACCTGAACTCACTCACACATGATACTATTTAAGTTAACAATCTCTTTGTGAGCTTTCAGAATCTAATTACAACCTCCGATTCATTCTGTCTCCCTGCAGCAAGAATAACCTTTACATAATGTTCCCTGAACTGATGGTCCATTCACAATGACAGTGGTGGTATCTGCTTCAGTTTATGGGGACTTCAGACACACTGTTTGCATACACACAACAATAAATACAAAATACAAAAAAAACATGGTGTGGAGAACAATACAGTAATTTGTAATAAGAATTACAGTGTAAAACACAAACACATACAAGGTATAACATACATTACAAAAACAACACAAGAGAAAGAAATTTAAGAAAAAAAACAAGGTTCATGGGGCATCAAGTTGTGTGTGCACATTGCACAAAGTTCACGACTGTGCTGAGAATGAGGCACTAAATCACATTGTTAGAAATATTCGAAGCACTTCACAAATTCCACAGTACTGACATCACATAGGGCTAAACGTCGGGTGTTGTTGCTACGTTGTTACAACGGCAATAGGGTGTTCTGGAGCATCTGAAGTACTCTGTTGAGATTGCACCAAGACCCACGCATATGATCACGGCAGTACGGTAGGAAGACACAGTGATAGGCTCTCCTCACGTCGATTAATTGTCTCTGAGGTCTACTTGTTGGGATACATCACTAGTTTAGGTCTCTTCTCTCGCTGGACAGTACTTTACGTTTCCCAATATTGCAGTTCGACGAGGGATGATGGCACGTGGAGTGACTCCACAAGTGTGTGAGGTCATCCATACAGGATCGAACTAGGAGCGACGATTGCTAAAACTGCTCTCTAATAGAGAGGAGAAGTTAGAAATTAGACCATACATTTGTTAGTGTGGCACGATACTGCTTTGTGTATGCAGATCGGTCAATGCTAGTGAGTTGTAAAAACCCAAACAGGTGAGTATATAGCGTCCCTTTCTGTCCCGAGGCACATGAAGCGCAGGTTCTGATACGATATGTGATCTTCTTCGTGTACTCACGACAACGTGGTCTGCCGCAGGGAATCCCTCCAAACGGCTGCCGCATCCGGAGAGCTAGCAGGCTGTTGCGTGTGGGTCGCGTGTCAGTGTCAACGGCCAGCCTCACTTTCGCTTGTGGCCCGGCGAGGATCCCGCCTAATCCCTCAGATATACGGCCCGGTGACTGTCAGCTTGCAGGATCGCACGCTCGCCTTCTTGCAGCTGCATTGCCACGATACCCGTCATCTGCACAGTTCTGACAAAAATCTTATGCCTAACTTTTTCCCATGACCTTCTAAGTTATAATAAATTTACATAATGATACATTGATGGTCTGTCATTTCAGACACTCTTATTTTACTTTTATAGTTATTAATCTATGGCTATCATTATAACAAAATCTTGGTGTATCAAATTTAGACATGGAAATAATTTATCTTGATATTTGTGTAGAGACCGGTCTCACTACTGTACATGGTGTGTGACGCTACACTGGATGAACAGCTAAATGTGCGGGCCCGCACTAATATTACTATTAATTATATAGATCGACAGTAGACATCCTCAATAATTAGCTACCATTTGCCAACGATCTACATTCTATGTCTTTTGAATAAATTATGTTATTATGCAGGTCGAAGTTTTACTGAGCTTATAAAGAACAAGCAACTATTCTAGGTTAGCTCGCCGGTCGTCCCTCCATCTTGGGTCTGTGATTTGATGACGTGAAAAATAACATCCCAACAGGCGCGCGCCAAACACTTGTGGTAGAAAACCCCCACAATATTAATCTAGTTATTGTTAAATCCTACAGTTTAACTTATCCTAGTATATCGTACCTTTTTTTTTTGTTTACCTTATACAATACTCTTACATAATTCCTGTTACGTTGAGATGTCTCGCTGCTCGCCGCTATTGACGACAGTGATGTGCGCGCCGTACAACATGACCTCCGAGTTTTCATTACGCCTCACTGAAACTCCAGAGACTGGGTTAGCCATGGCTATACACGACAATAAATTTATAGTTGCAACTTCCTTCTCTATGTGATGCGGTTTTCGCGATCAAAGCACACCTTTCCAGAGGCAATGTAATATGACCAAGCCAGGACTGGTTCCTGTTGAGGATTCAGTCGCCCAACACACGCCAGCTACACAGTATGTCACGAATATCCAAGTATAAGTCCCTGGTTATTCATCTGTGACAGTCACGAGCAGCACGCTAAATCCCCAACCAGCACATTGGCATGGTAGGCTTTATGCCCGCATTTCTCTCGTCTAGGGCACCATTGGAGTCAAACGCTCACAGGTTCACCCCGACTTGCAAGACAACGATGCTGGCGCAGCTGTGCAATAAAACTATACTGCCCATATTCATCCTCGAAATCACGCAATATACCACAATCTTACAGTGCACTGACGCGTGCCTGCAAGCATTGGTATGAACGTCTCACGAACTGGTTGTGGCCGCTATGGAGCGTATCACGACTTCTCAGAATGCTTCTAAGAGCACGTTCTTGTATGTGCCCGTTTGTGCGACATCTCGTCACTCATCTTTATCCCTTAACATGGACACCAGATAGGAAAGGACAAAAACATTGCTCATGGAAAGGTAGTGCCTCTTATCGCAACGACAGAGGAGATCCCGAACATAGACAAAAAAAGTTAACAGCAGTAAATTCTTATGCGAGAAAACGCAGCGTGTTAATACTTTAACAATCTTAATCTATTAATGCAACGATTATTGTTCCCCGCAGAAAGGTTCAAATCTTTGCCTATTCTACTATGTACACCACTTACACTACTACTATTCCACGAACTCCTTTATGTGAGAGATGTGGTGGAGTCCTATGGACTTCTTTCCTTTCAGCGTCTCCAATTCATAAGCATTGTGGTGAGCTGCTCTCCTTATACGGTACGGGCCGTTGTAAACAGAATAGAATTTTTGGCATTTCATTTTTTGTTTGTTCGAAAGTCGGAAAGACTTAACGAGCACCTTTTGTCCAATTTGGAAGTGTCGTAGACGAGCTCCCCTGTCGACACGTCTCTTCCTGACCTCTGCTGCAGCCCGTATCCTCTTGAGAGCCAAATCCACTATCGCTTGGTGCTGCGTTCGCGCCCTTGGTGGGAAGTTTACGACCTCGGTTATCAAGTCCTTAGGAATCCGGTTTTTCAGTACTGTAATGGGTGCCAATTTTGTTATCCCATGGGGTGCCTCATTGATCACCTCCTGGAAGTCTTTAAGGAAAACGTCCCATGTCGTGTGCTATTTGTTACAGTACAACCGGCACAAGTTTCCGAGTTCTTTAATAACCCGTTCTGCAGCATTCGAGCTCGGATGGTGTGAAGATATAAAAATGGGATCAATTTTACATCGACGCAACGTCTCCTTCCATGTTTTTGACTTAAACTGTGGCCCGTTATCAGAAACAATTCTACTCACATGACCAACCTGTGGTAGGAAATCCCGGATTAGGGCTCGTGATACAGTTCGTCCTGTCGCCCTCTTCAGTGGTGTAAAGGTAACGTATTTGGACGTTAGTTCAACAAACACTAATACGTAAGTATATCCTCTTCTTGTTCTTGGCAAAGGTCCCATCAAATCTGTTGCTGCTAATTGTCTTAATTTGGTCGATACGATTGGGTATAATGGTGCCTGCATGCTCACAGTGGTGTGCTTAGCCTTTTGGCAGTCATTACACACCGACAGTACCCTCCGAATTCGACGCTCCATGTTTCGAAAGTAACACATGGTCCTTAGCTTGAGATTGCACTTGCGTGGTCCAAAGTGTCCATAGCTGAGGTGAGTATGCCATATAACTTTGTTTATTAGGTGTTCAGGGATGCATACCCCCCATTCAGTGTCATTTGCATAATTTCGGTGGAAAATTATGCCTTTCCGCAAGAGGTAGAACTGCCTGATGGTGGCGTGTCTTCTGTCTATCCATTTCTGTTTCAATAACACTAGGGCAGGGCCCTTGTCTTGCTCCTTCTTGATGTCCTGCATACTACAGGTAATAAAATTTTCAAAGGCTACTTTCTGCATATAGAAAAGGCAGTAGTGATTTTCCTCCAGATCTTCTTCAATGTTGTGCTCAAATCCGATCGGTGACCGTGATAAGGCGTCTGCAATAATGTTCTGACTGCCGGGGATATATTCTATCGAAAAGTTGTACTGCTGCAGATATGATGCCCACCTAATGAGCCGCCTGTGATTAAGCTTTGCAGTCATCAAGAACTCGAGTGCCTTGTGGTCTGTGTAGACCCTCGTCTTGCGGCCAAACAGAAGGTATCTGAATTTTTCAAACGCCCATACAATAGCCAGCGCCACTAACTCGGTTACTGAGTAATTCCTCTCACTCTTGGCTAGTACTCTGCTACCAAACGCAATTGTCTTCCACACCCTGTTTCCTTCATGTACATAGTCTTGGAACACCATGACACCCAGACCTGAGTATGAACTGTCCGTTACAATGCAAAGCTCTTCTGCTAAATTAGGGTGTGATAGGATGGGTGCTTGTAATAATGCGAATTTAATGCTTTCCATTCGGATTCGGCCGCCTCATCCCATTCCCAAGGAATCTTATTTCCTGTAAGTTGATGCAACCTAGGACTGCTCTGAGTTTTGACGTGTATAAAGCGGTTGTAAAAATTTATGATCCCCAAGAACCCCCTTAACTGCTTCTTTGTCGTAGGAATGGGAAACTTTTCAATCGCTTCGATCTTTTCGGGATTTGGCGCAATGCCCTCACCCGTGATGATATGTCCTAGAAATTTGACAGAGGACGTCCCAAAATTCGATTTTTCGATATTGATAGTCACTCCGTATTCCTTGAATGTCGCAAGGAGTTCACCGAGGACCGCATTGTGCTCCCCCCAAGATTTCTCCGCGATCAGCAAATCGTCCACATAGCTGGTGACATGACGTTTCAAATTATCGCTTAGTATGCCGTCCAGCCCCCGAATGAATGCGGCAGATGAAACGTTCAAACCAAATGGTAGACGACGAAACCGGTAACATCTTCCAAATGCTAAAAAGGCTGTGTACTGTCTGCAATTTGGATGGAGCTCGATCTGCCAGAAACTCGATTTTAGATCAACTGATGAGAAGATTGATATTCCATGGAAGTTTTGTAAGAGTTCCTCTAATCGTTCCGGTCTGTCTGTTTCGGGTTCTATTATGGTATTAATTTGTCGCGAGTCCAAGACTAAACGAATACTACCATCTGCCTTCTCGACTACTCTTAACGGGTTATTATAGGGTGAAGCCGTAGGTTCTATTATTCCTTCACTCAGCATTCGCGCAATTTCAGCTGCTACTTTCTGTCGATATGTCAAGGGGATTGGATAGGGTGGCACACGAAACTGGTTGTGCGGACGTACACGAAATTCATATTGGAAGTTCTTTATTGATCCTGTCTTGGGAAGGAAGACCTCCGCATGTTCTACTAGTAATTTATGAAGTTCTTTGCGGTGGTCGCACCTTATATTCTTTATTGCTTCCACTTTTTCTCCTATTTTCTCCTTTATTTCTCCCATTATTCCGACTTCATTCTCATCCGTGTCCTCTCCCCTACCCGCAACGTCGACCTGTTCTTCCTTTCTGTCTTTCAGACACGCATAGTTTATCCATACACAGTTAGACGGTAGTTGAGCTGGGATCAGCTGGTCGTCGAACTTAATGTGGACGGGATTCCCTTTCCTCAAAACCACTTCACCTCGTCCTAGATCAACTATCGCTGCATGTTCATTTAGGAAGTCCGTTCCTATTATCATGTCGATCGCCAGATTTGGCACGATCCAGAAGTTAGACTCTATTTTGTGTCCTTGGCAGTAGAATTCCATCTTGTTTGTTGGGTGACCTCCGTACATTTACCCGCTAATGCCCCTTTTATTTTGGTTTTCTTAGCCGATAGGACAGGCCAGTCCATCTCCTGAGAGCACCTCTTGTATGCTGCCTCAGATATTGCTGTTATGTAGCTTCCACTATCTATTATCGCATTCATACTCTTTTCAGCTATTGCTACTGTGATAAGAGGCTGCCGATCTTGTCGAGGAGTTGCTTTATGTTCCTCGAGCAGGATTTCTGATAAATCTTCGTAATGTATCATCCGTAGTTGGCCAGGTCCGAGATTAGGTGCGAAATTCCGGCGGCCTGTGTTCGCACTAGTCTGGCGTCAATCCCTTGTTAAGCTTCCCCTCCTCTTACGTGCATTAGGATTTGCGGGTCTAGTTTCAGTCTCCTGGTTCCACTGTTGTCCTTGGTTTCGCTCTCTCCAATTACGGTCGCTTTGCCGTTCGTTATTCCTCCTATCCCAGATTCCTTGTCTAGATTGACCCTGCTCCCTGACGTTCTGGTTTCCGTGTCTTTGGTTTCCATAACCTTGAATAGCGTAACCTTGACTTCCGTAACCCTGGTTTCCTAACTGACCAGTGCGATTATGCGATCTGTTGTCGTCTTCCCTTCCTGGCCCGTGGTATTTGTTACTTTGCCCCTTCTTCCTGTCCTTTGCGTCTTGTTTATCAAAGACTACTTCGAGTTCGCGCAATAGACTCTTGAATGCTTCCATGTCAGATCCACACTTCCCGACAAGTGTCTGTTGGTACCTAACTGGCAATTTGGAAAAGCAAAATTTAATGATTTCTCCGTTGCTATATGGACTATTTAAAAATTGATTCTTCTTGAGTAAATCATCAAGAAATTTGGTTGCGCTCCCATGCCCGGACACTTCCAGGTCAGGACAAAATATTATTTCCTCTTTAATCCTGTCTTGCGTTTCCTTTGACCAGTAGGTCGGCAGGAATGCACCAACAAATTCCTGATAAGTCCGACACGTCACTGCCATACCCCGCATCTTTTCCGCGGCTTGGCCTTCGATGTGTACACACATGAATTCTAATTTTGCCTGGGTTGGCCATGATGCCGGTAATGAATTTGTAAACTGCATCACCCAGCTCTTCGGATGCATCGACCCTCCATTTTCTTTGAACTTCTGGAATTTTAGTATCGACAGGAAGTGATTGTGATCAAAATCCTGTCTGATCCTCGCACTGGTGTTGTCACTCGTTTCCGATACTTGCACGTCTGCTGAGTGTCCTGTTCTATCTTGCTGATAACTGTGATGTGCTACCTCTGTATCACAGTGGAAGTGGCACTCAGAATTCACTCTCCTAAGTGGGCTATAGTTATTGGAGCTATTACTCGCTGTTTCTGCGTGTGCATTGTTAGTTCCGCACTCGGTCATTGGGCTAGAGCACGGCGGGCTTTTCCTCGGAGACACAATTCTGTATCCGAACGCGCAGTGCTCGTGTGCCCGTTTTGCTCTAGTTTTGCTATCCGACTCTCTACTTCTTCCATTCGTTTCGTGGTGTTTGCAACCGCGATATTACCTTGAGTTTTTAAGAATGCTAGGGATTTTGAGTAGGATTGTGTTGTACGTCGCAAGCGCCCTGCGAGTTTAGAAGTTACTTTTGCGATTTTCATTGCCCCTATTGCTGCCGTTTTGGCCAGGCTTGCTACTTTTTGTGCAGCCATTGACATTTGTTTTACTTCTCCACATTCTTTCTTTATTGTTAGTAATTCTCCACGAATTTCCCCTATATGGGAAATTATTGCCTCAGTGTCCTTCTTACGCTGTTCGTCAGCTTCTTCCTTCTCCTTCTTACGTTGTTTCTCCTCTTCTTCCTTCTCCCTCTTACGCTGTTCGTCAGCTTCTTCCTTCTCCTTCTTACGTTGTTTCTCCTCTTCTTCCTTCTCCCTCTTACGCTGTTCGTCAGCTTCTTCTTTCATTGATCGTAGGAAGCTCAGTATTGGGTTTACGTCATCTTTTTGATCCTCTTCAAACGTGGGAGATGTAACTCTGGACACCTGGGCGCTAGAGCTCTGACGTGGCCGAGCTAGCCCCTGTCTGCTCTCGTTCGTTTGATTATAAACTTCTGCTACCGTCTCGACCTGTGTGCTTGTCTCTGTTTCATCCTCTGCTTCACTATCATAATCACGGCCGCAACGCTGCTCTGAGATCGCGTCCAAATCACCTTCCTCATCAATGACCCTGGCGTCCTGTCCTGCTAAAAATGTGCCCATCTCATTTCTGAACCTATTCCCGTCAGTAAACTGCCCCTTATCCATTATGCTATCCTCTTTTGTTTTAGCTTCGCTCGATAATAGTCGTGCCTTACTTCTCGTTATCATTCATGAAAAACAAATTTATCTAAAATGCACAATAAAATTAAACTACTCCACATAGTTTTTACACATAGACATAAAATTTCAACAACGCCTCTCCAGCGCTGTAATTATACGCACGATTTGTTGTGGTACAGAAACCGCACACAAACCCGACAAAGTGGGATGTGATACGGACACACCATCAAAGGAACACAAAAACAATGAACAAAAGAATATATACACTGAAAACAAAAACTGTAATCATGCGCCGCTTCTTAAAACTAAACGCGGAACTACCAGAAAAAAACTTGGGTATTATTCAATAAAAAAAATTAAGCAAAAAAATTCTGAATGTCCCTACTACTAATAATACTTGCTTATCAGCGATTCACAGGAAAGATCCGAGGCTAAGGGTCGCCATTTTATGCGAGGTGCCGGGGCTAGCAGTGTATTTAACACTAAATTTTTCTAGAATCTACATATGTAAATGATGCTCTAAGCCCCCCTATTCTAACTCCGGCTTTTGCTGTTGCACAAGGATTAAAAAAAATACGCGAACTGACTCTAATCAACCCTGCCAGTGGAGTAGAAGAGAGTTTGGCACCTGCAATAATTTAATTTGATAAATAAGTTAAATAAACGAAGGTTTCATTAACATAGTGAGGAATGATAGGGTTGCTCTAACGATTAACAGAATGAAAGTTCTGTCCAAAATAACAATATGATTTATTAAGACTAAACACAAAATAATAAACAAAAACACATGAAACATTTACAATACATCAAACTGGCTCAAATTGGATACTCAAACAAACGCTGTGAATGTGAAGTTGTGAGGATTATGACGAAGTGGTATGTGGAGCCAATTCCTTACAACTCAAATCTTAAGAGAAAACACATAGCCAACCCAACATTAATTGCTGCTACCCAAGACAGAACAAAGTTAGAAAAAGACGAACAGGCGCGCTCTGCTGAGCTCTGATTATCACCTAGGAAAATCCCTGTCTGCCAGTGCTGCGGATATACCTTACCAATCTGTCTTCTTCTTGCTTCTTAACTGCAAGAACACGATTTGGCGTACCGGAGGCGATGGCTGGTTGCTTCGACGTCCTCGACTGAAAGGCGAGAGCCGACTACCTAGAGCACCCGTACAGGCCGAACACACAACATTCCCGCCCCCACGACAGTGGCCGTGGTTAAATGTTCCAATCAGCAACTCGAAAACCGGCGGAAAATTCCACTCTATTGCCGGAGCACTACCATTCCACCAATGGAGATTCTTGGCGCCAATTTCTGCGCTGATTTTGCTACGTCACGGAGCTATGCCCTGAGCAAGCCAATCACAGTTACTATTTTGCAGAAAGCGCGGGAATTTTCCCGCCACAACTGCCTGGGTGCACAAGTCATTCCCACGCCTCACTGGTAGCCCGCCAGAAAGGGTTTTCGCTAAGTTTCTGCGTGTCTTTTGACAATGTCGGCGTCTGCAAAGCATTCACTCGACTTCCTCACACCCGTCGGCTTAACCCTTTCCAGATCAGCAGATCCCGCCTGTCACCGGACCACCCGGTAGACGAGAGACGCTGCGTGGGAGTCCGCGTGTGAAGGAATAGCGACTTTTCACTGCATGCAATTAGAGAGGAAAGTCGTAAGATAGAAATATGAGAGGGGGCTCATGCCACCTCTCAAGATTGAATGGTGCATAGATAGCTTAGTCTTGGTATTGACTTCCTTCTTGCAGAGGAGAGTAGATCGTAGCTGAGCGCTCACTGCATTAGGTTTGCTACACCTCGCTTCCAGTTCTTGCACTGTATTGCCATCCTGTGAGAATATGCATCCTAAGTACTTGAAACCGTCCACCTGTTCTAACTTTGTTCCTCCTATTTGGCACTCAATCCGTTTATATTTCTTTCCCACTGACATTACTTTCGTTTTGGAGATGCTAATCTTCATACCATAGTCCTTACATTTCTGATCTAGCTCTGAAATATTACGTTGCAAACTTTCAATCGAATCTGCCATCACAACTAAGTCATCCGCATATGCAAGACTGCTTATTTTGTGTTCACATATCTTAATCTCACCCAGCCAGTCTATTGTTTTCAACATATGATCCATAAATAATATGAACAACAATGGAGACAGGTTGCAGCCTTGTCTTACCCCTGAAACTAGTCTGAACAGTGAACTCAGTTTACTGTCGGAATTCTAACTGCTGCCTGACTATCCATGTAAAGACCTTTAATTGCTTGCAGAAGTTTGCCTCCTATTCCATAATCTCGTAGAACAGACAATAACTTCCTCCTAGGAACCCGGTCATATGCCTTCTCTAGATCTATAAAGCATAGATACAATTCCCTGTTCCACTCATAACACTTCTCCATTATTTGCTGTAAGCTAAAGATCTGGTCCTGACGACCTCTAAGAGGCCTAAACCTACAATGATTTTCATCCAATTGGTCCTCAACTAACAATCGCACTTTCCTTTCAACAATACCTGAGAAGATTTTACCCACAACGCTGATTAAAGAAATACCTCTGTAGTTGTTACAATCTTTTCTGTTTCCATATTTAAAGATTGGTGTGATTACTGCTTTTGTCCAGTCTGTGTGGAACCTGTCCCAACTCCCAGACCATTTCAATTATCCTGTGTAGCCATTTAAGACCTGACATTCCACTGTATTTGATGAGTTCCGACTTAATTTCACCCATCCCAGCTGCTTTATTGCACTGCAATCTATTGACCATTTTCTCCACTTCCTCAAATGTGATCCTATTTCCATCATCATTCCTATTCCTTTCTACCTCGAAATCTGAAACATTACTGATCGTATTTTAACTCTTCAAAATATTCCCTCCATCTGCCCAAGGCATCTACAGGATTCACCAGCAGTTTTCCTGACCTGTCCAAAATATTTGTCATTTCCTTCTTACCTCCCTTTCGAAGACTGCTAATTACACTCCAGAATGGTTTTCCAGCAGCTTGACCCATAGTCTCCAACCTGTTTCCAAAGTCTTCCCAAGATTTCTTCTTGGATGCTGCAATTATCTGTTTGGCTTTGTTTCTTTCTTCAACATAACTTTCTCTGTCTACCTGAGTTCTAGTATGCAGCCATTTTTGATACGCCTTCTTTTTCCTTTTACAGGCTGCCTTGACTGTGTCATTCCACCAAGCTGTTTGCTTCATCCTACTTTTACACACTACTGTTCCAAGACATTTTTTAGCCACTTCTAGTACTGTGTCCCTGTACCTTGTCCATTCCTTTTCCAATGACTGTAATTGACTACATTCAGCTAACTGGTACCTTTCTGAGATCGCTGTTATGTACTTGTGTCTGATTTCCTTATCCTGAAGTTTCTCCACTCTTATCCTCCTATACATGGACCTGACCTCCTGCACTTTCGGCCTCACAATCCCAATTTCACTGCAGATTAAATAATGATCAGTGTCATCAAAGAATCCCCTGAATACACGTGTGTCCCTCACAGCCTTCCTGAATTCCTGATCTGTTATTATATAGTCAATGACAGATCTGGCTCCCCTCCCTTCCCAAGTATACCGGTGAATGTTCTTATGTTTAAAAAAGGAGTTTGTGATTACTAAGCCCATACTGGCACAGAAATCCAAGAGTTGTTTCCTGTTCCTGTTGGCCTCCATATCCTCTCCAAATTTACCCATAACCTTTTCATACCCTTCTGTTCGATTTCCAATCTTGGCATTAAAATCACCCATGAGCAGAACACTGTCCTTGTCCTTTACTCTAACAACTACATCACAGAGTGCCTCATAAAAACTATCCATCTTATCTTGATCTGTCCCTTCACAATGCGAATATACTGACACAATCCTAATTTTCTTGCTAGACACTGTCAAATCTATCCACATCAGTCGTTCGTTTACATACCTTATTGCAACTACACTGGGTTCCATTTCTTTTCTGATGTAAAGCCCTACACCCCATTGTGCTACTCCTACTTTGACTCCTGACAGGTAGACCTTGTATTCTCCCACTTCCTCTTCTTGCTCACCCCTTACCCGAATGTCACTAACAACTAAAACGTCCAGCCACATCTTACTTGCAGCCTCTGCCAGCTCTACCTTCTTCCCAGAGTAGGCCCCATTGATATTAATAGCTCCCCATCTCATTACCATTTGTTTGCCAAGTCGTATCTTAGGAGTCCCTGGTTTGTCAGTTAGAGGTGGGACTCCGTCACCTCCAAAGGTCCGAGGCATTTTGCTCTGATTGTTGCCAGCATCATATTTAAAGTACCAGGGAAGCAGGTTGCTAGCCTTACTTGCCCCGAGTCCCATTGAGTTTTAGCCCTAACGGTTGAGGGAGTCCGAGATGCCCAGCCTTATTCCAAAGTAACTGGTATCCCAACTGTCGGGACCAGTTACTTGGCCACTCATATGTTGCCCGTGGTTCATGAACTAGGACATGACCACAGGAACCCACACCATGAACCACCAATATGCTGTCTATATTTTTTTTCTTTTTAACAGTGGTGTCTCTACGGACATACCATACAACAAGGCAAGTCCAGTTAAGAGGTTTTGCCCACCGTGGTTTTCGACAAAATATTCATTAGTTACAGTGTTGAGGAAGATATTTCTGTTGTTGCAGTTGATGCAGGAAGAACAAAAAGGATCAACATTAAAAATTTAGTTGAAGGGAAATTGCCGGAGTGCAACATAGAAAAAACACTCAACTTCACTGTTTGATGGAAGTGTTTTGTTTGCATCTTACCTTTTCCATTTTGGCATCCGCAGTCTGACTCCTACCTTCAGTTGAGAAATCCAGTCACTTGCATCACCTCATTCCCTTTGTAGTACTTAGTTGCCACAGTTTCTTCATTCCTAATCACTTACTCCATGGACCTTGTTGAAGATGAGCAGACTTTTGGTAGAAGTGTACAGAGACCGTAGAGACTGACAAAATTTTTGGAGGCTCTGTTTTTTAGATCTGGGATTATTGTGCCAAGCATAGGGATAAACATATTCACCCTAAAATAACATTCCATAGCACATGGAGCAGCTTAGGACTGTTAACGTGTCGAGATGTGATATTCTGTGTTTGAATGGTGCTTCCTATAATATCCGCATATTTTTTTGGCTTGATTGTATAGCAGGATGAATTCTGCAACCACATTTCCTCGTTTTGTTCCTAAAACTGAGAAAATATGAGTCAAGATCGCAGCTGCATTGCCAACATCAATAGTCTCTTGTTGGAAGAACCTACAAAGAGGCACACGAGGAGTATGCTGAATTATCCATCACTGTCTGCATGTAAAAGGGTCCTAGTTGTTACGCTAGAGGTGTCACTTGAAAAATTTGCCCACTGCTAAATTTCCTCAGAACATGAAATGCTTTTTCTCAACAAAAAAAAAAAAATCGGAGTAACGCTACAGACAAATGCCTTCATCCTACATGGTTTCATACGTGGGGTCTAGCTGATCCCCTAGATGCTGTATGAATGCAGCATTTCTTTTTGGAGAAAGTGTAAAAAACAGACAACTTCTTTAACGATTCCAATTGAATTCTGCGCTAGTTGCGCGTCAGAGCACCTAGTAAAGACAAGCCAGAGCATCCATCGACTGCAATACCAATGCATTTACTAAGAGCGAGATTAAAACTCCACATAGTATTTACCACAGTTTCACTTAATTTTTCTCCAGTCATTCAGGGATCTTTATTCTTTTCATCTGCTTTTTTTGTCACAAATATTGGCATTTTTGTCACGTTCAAAAGACTCCTCTTGGCTACTGCCACTTTCACAAGTTGAAGAGTAATCTTTGTTTACTTTACACTTGTGCTGAACTTTGAGAGATTGTTCCCACAGATTTTCTTTCTGTCTTTCGCAGATTGGCCAAACATATGAAGTCTTCTCCGATCATATCTTGGTAAACAAATCTCAGAAAATGGTCAAATGAGTTTTGTGAGTATTATCAGTGGTCTCAAAAAGCCGAATACTGTAGAATCAGTTTTCTTTGGTTCAGTGTAATTTTTGCGAAATAATTTCTTCGCCACCGCATTCAATCAAAAAATACTTTGTACAGCTTCACTAAGAAATGTAGTTATCTCCTTTAATATACTGTGTGGCTAATACAATATCTCCACATTATTCGACACGAAGTTTCACAGGATTTTCGAGTTACCTTTATTTGACGTTTTGGACGCATTTTGATCAAAAAGAACCATCATCCCGGTGCCCTCTAAAAGATATATTCCACCTACCAAGAAATACAACGTATTGCAAAGGAAATGACAGGTTTTTCAGTTTATATTTGCTCTTTATATTCTGTACATGTTCACTTGACTTTCTGTGGATTTCTGGGAGTTTTGGTAAGAAACCAAACGTTCGTTAGCACGTTGTAAAGCTTACTGACGACTTAACGTTTTGCAGTGTTTTTTGAAGTATTCATCTTTTCCTAGAAACTTAGAGAATTTTGCTAGGGGTACTATCACTAATGTGTTTAGCTTCATTCCTCTATGACGACCACCCTAACGAGCAGGCGCAAGAGAAATATATACCTTGCAAAACAGGCTGTGCTTTGATTGTGACAAATATAACAATGATTTGTAGTTATCTAAGCATTGTCTTTCCCAAAATCTATTTTCAGCCTTCCCTCTCTTGTTGTGATTAGAATGCGGAAATTTGTATTCAGCAGGAGGTTCCCAGTTACTGTGAAGTATGTAGCAAGTATTCTGTCTGAAGTATTTGTTCGAATATATAGAGGTGTCACTTGAAAAATTTGCCCACTGCTAAATTTCCTCAGGACATGAAATGCTTTTTCTCTAAAAAAAAAAAAAATAGGAGTAACGCTACAGACAAATGCCTTCATCCTACATGGTTTCATACGTGGGGTCTAGCTGATCCCCTAGATGCTGTATGAATGCAGCATTTCTTTTTGGAGAAAGTTTTCATAATGCCTGAAACCGAAGTTTAACCTGTACGTAACGAAGCTGAAGGACATCTGATCTAATCATCTTGCGATGTGTCGGTCGTTGCAGGCTCTGAATCCTCAACATGTTCATTTGGTCTGGAGCAAGAAAGCATATGCAGCCTTAAATTCATAAACGCTATGTTTTTAGCCCTGTCACCATACAGACATGTATGTACGCATCGTAGTTAGCACCCCCAAGTAGCTATTGGCATAAATAAACACTTAGCCTCTCGCCCTACTAGACGGCTACTAGTCTACATGGACGCCCAGAGTTTACCACTGTTGACCAATGACGCATCGAGAATTTTTTCCCTGTGGGGGAGCTCGATAAAAAATTATGCTGTACACCTTGCGCTTTTGAGAACATTATGCTTTTTGTAAAAAAGTGATTGACTGCTTAAGTTTTCTATTTAGGATAAAAATCCGGCAGGATGTAATTTTATTTTGAATTCTAATTAGAATCGTGGCTAATCTGGTTATTTAAGGCTAAGGATAAAAATGGTAATTATGTATACATAATGTAAAGACTTCATTATCAAAGTGATAAAATACTTGTAAAAGGAAACTTGATGTTTTATACAGTGACATGGGCATAGCGTACCTAAATGTCACGTATAAACCAGGATAACCAGATACATGTGTACCAGAAAATTTCCACACATTTATTGAAGAAAACGAAATTGTCATAAAAAGGAAAATATTCAAGGAAGATACCATTGTTTTACATAATTATGTGCAGCTATATTTATGACGGATATGTAAACAAAATCACACACACACACACACACACGCACACACACACACACACACACACACACACACACGCGTCATACTAAACGACGCACGATCTGATGGATATTCGGAATAACGCAAGGGAAGGTATACTACAGTTGGCTCAAGAGGACTCATTACATCCACAAATACTTTCATGCGTGAAAGCTCAATTGGAAATTTGTGATAAGATCTTATGGGACCAAACTGCTGAGGTCATCGGTCCCTAAGCCTACACACTACTTAATCCAACTTACTCTATGGACAACACAAACACCAGTGCCCGAGGGAAGACTCGAACTTTCGACGGGGGCAGCCATGAAAGCCCATTTTTTGATGCCTAAGCAAATAAAATTAATTTAATTTTGTCAGTTAGTTTGATCCATTTACCATCTGAAGATGTTGGGTGATCATCACAATACTCTGTGCTTACCACGTACAGCGACTGACTCAGTAATACTTTCTATTTTAACTTTACAGCAGCGACTTCAAAAATAGTCCACTGTGGATGAAAACGTGCAAATGGTGAATAATCTCCTTTAATAACCTTAATTCCGAAATTAATATAGGAACAAAAAATCATTGCTCCACATAGCACGTATGGAACCTAGTCTTATGCTATGGTAGACTTACATGACGTCTTCTGTTTCTTAGACAAGAAAGATGTTATTGTTTGAACTCGTTTCATGACGCACAAAACTGAAAAACTCGACACCATTAGGACGGACTGCCTGGACAGGCTACCGAATTCTGTATGATCCAACAACAGTAGCAATGAAAATAACGGAGGAAAGCAAATGACCTGAATTGGTGTTGGGGCGACGCGAATCTCCCGCTGCCGTGGCAGATCGGGAAACCCTGCTAAAATTTGGCATGGACAATTGGAGAGCCGAACAGGAGGGGGAAGCACATGCTACTTGTATATGAATATAGTACATTCTCCCAGGCCCACAAAATATGGTGGCTAGGGGAATATGGAAGTAAATGACTGAATCAACTGACCAACGCTTTAAATCTCCTTGCGCAATTTCCGCACTGATTCGCGTTTCAATTTAGTTTTACCTCTCGGGGACGGGGAACGAGAGACGAGAGGCGATCACCCGCTCGCCCCCCTCCCCCTCCCCCATGAATGCTTGGAAATTACTGATAGAATTCCTTTATGAAGCACTCAGTATTGTGACACGTCAAACTGTAATAGCGGTTCTCCACGAGTAAAAGAATAAAGAATACGTTTTCGGCAATATCTCGGATACTTCCTTCCTTGTCAACAAGGACTGACAGACTACAATGAAGAAAAAAGTCGACGAATTGCATTATCAGTATTAGTTCCTGAACGTAAATTCCAGTAATTTATGTAGCAGGGGTGAGGTCATCTGAGAAATTCCTAACTGTTCGAATGAATAACAGTCTGTGATAGAAATGATACGACTTCGGATACGGCCTGCAATACTGTTTTCACCTGTCATACATATCAAGTGACACATTACACTGTATTCCTGAGGATTAGGGATTGTAACAGTAACTATGAAAATGAATTCACTAATGCTGGTAAGTCGCGTAAGTTATACAGATCCAGATGGTATTGAATCCTTTATTGTGCTCATGGTCGAAAAACAAGACAGGTTTAAAAGATGCTGCAGGTGAGGTGCTGAAACCAATGGAGAAAAGGAGGAAGAGCAGACGATCAGACGATGGTTTAATGATAGGTGTATAGATGCAGTCATCAAGAGGAAAGCAGCGAAACTGTTATGGCTGACAAACGAACAGGATGAAAGAACAAGGTTAGGACACAAGGAAGCAGCTAGAGAAGCAAGACAAGTCCTTCGAACAGAAAAGCGAGAGCTCATAAATAGTAAAATAAAACTGGGAGAAGCTGACCGGAGAGTAGGAAGTACAAGAGGCTTTAACAGGCAGACAGGTTCTTCAAGAAACCATACAATCCAAGGACTCACGTGATCAAAGGTCAAGAAGGACAGATAATCACAGATGAAATGAAAGCTATGGAGGAACGGAAAAACTACATCGAAAACAACCTGAATGTGGATAGAAACACCATAAGTGCCACAACAGAAAATGAAGAAAAAGAATCATATAGACAAAACAGAGATACTATGAACTACCAAGAATGGAAGAGGTAAGAGCGATCATAAAACTGCTGAAGAGGGGAAAGGCACCAGGAATAGATGCCATACCTGCAGAGATGCTGAAGGAGGGAAGAGCTACTCTACAAGCGAGACTATACCACTTAATCTCCTTAATTTGGAAGAAGGAAAGGATTCCAGAAGAATGGAAGGAGTCTGTTATCTGCACTATACTAAAGAAAGGAGACTCAATGAGATGTAGCAACTATAGAGGAATCACATTACTATGTACAGCTTATAAGATCTTGAGCATGTTGTTACCGAGGCGACTAACATCACATGTCGAGAAAGTACTGGGATTCCAACAAGCAGGTTTCAGAAATGAAAAGTCAACTGTAGACCTTTTACATACAATGCAAGTGCTAGCAAAGAGCTGGGAATTCCGCAAAAATGTTTACTGCCTTTTTGTGGACTTCCAAAAAGCACAAGATCGTGTGAATAGACAAGCAGTATGGCAAGAACCCGAAAGGGCTCTAGTTCCAAGAAAACTCATAAAACTGACTCTGATATACACCCAGGAGACAACATGCATGGTGAAAGCAAATGGAAACATATCAAAGAACTTCAAGGTGAGGACTGGAGTGCGACAAGGAGACTGCCTCTCCCCTCTTCTGTTTAACCTGGTACTGGAGGGAGTCGTGAGAAAGGAAGCAAGCCTAGAGACAGGAATACGACTGGAAAGAAGGATCAACACCCTAGCCTATGCGGATGATGTAGTTTTAATAGTAGAGAAAGAGCAAGACCTGGTTCAGATGACAAGAACATTAATGGAAGAGGCAATGAGAGCAGGCCTGAAGTTGAATATGTGTAAGACAAAATACCTCGTAGTTAGCAGAGAAAATGATGAGAGACCCCTGAAAATGGAGGACAAAGTCTTTGAAAGGGTAAAAGACTTTAAATATCTTGGAGCTATAATCAATGAAAGAAACGAGATAGACCAGGAAATTAGCGCACGAATACAAGCAGGAAACAGGACAAGGTTTGCTCTGGGAAAGCTGTTAAAGTCCCAGCTCCTATAGAGATCCTCAAAGACCAAGATCTACAAGACAATCATACAACCTGTAGTCTTATATGGAACAGAGGCCTGGACCATCACCCAAAAGATGGAAAGAAAACTCCTGAATTTGAGAATGCTACCCTCAGACAGATGTTTGGGCCAGTGAAGGATGGAGATGAGTGGAGGAAAAGAGCTATACAAGTCGATTGACATCGTGGCAGTGATCAAAGAAAGAAGGCTGAAGTGGTATGGATATGTAATGAGTCGAGAAGGCCAGATCATCAGGCAGGTAATGGAGAAAGATATTAGAGGCAAAAGGTCACGGGGAAGACCACGACTCCGATAGATCGATCAGGTCAGAGAGGATATGAGTACGCTGGAGCTGACCACGGCCGCCTGTATTAGAGGCCGGAGTCGCCAAGCTGACAACGACGTAGCCTGTGACGTCAGTAGGCCGGCTAGCGTGACCAGCTAGGCCGAGACTAAAGTTTAGATTTCGTCGAATGGAGAAGACGTGTCAGATATAAATACGCAATCACTTTTTTTTGTAGATTTGGTCCCTATAAATAAGACAGTAACCTAGAAAAGCTAATTTCTCGCAGTATTACGCCGACTTTATGTCGGAATTACGCATTTTATTCTCGTTTCCTTGCAACGATGAACTTTTCAATAACTCACATGTTCTTCATATTATGACGTTTCTTACCCGAGATTTGGATATACAAGTTCAGCAAACAATTTTGTGAGTTGCCTACTAACATTATTTGCAGACTTGCAATTATTTCAGTCTGTTATTTGGAATGTATTATCATATTCCTTCCTATATAAATGACAAACATGACAAACACCTTCTTGGAGGCTGCACCTTACTTAAATACGATGGTAACCCAGGGAATATTTTTGGCACAGCTTCTGGTAAAAGCTGGTCTTTGACGAGGAAACTCGTGACAGTTCCCATCAGAATCCTTGTAAATCTCCACTCTTGATACGCCACTTTCTTCAAAATGTTTAATGCAAACAACACTTATATTTGATGGAGTCGAGTCCTTTCTGGGGATATTTCTTGTCCATCGTTTTCTGTTTTCCTCTTCAGTAGGGAATCTGAACACTGAGATGTAACCCTCTTCATTGCTGGATTTGTAGTTGCTGTTGCAACCAGGAACACAACATTTTTCTGGCATCTGCAAATAGAATGATGCATTAATTGCTAACATCTTAAATCAAAATACTATTATGTAAAAATAGCAAATGAGAATTTAAGTGGACTGGTTTTTTCTACTGCTTGGACATCACGGAACACAAATATACAATAGAATCAAATGTGTAGAAATATTCATAATATTAACACAAATCACTTAGGAGAAGATTCTGATACTAACCTTATGAATTCAAAACTTTATTTTCGAATTGTATCTAGAATATAGTAGAACTTTTGTTGCAATTGTGTAGACGAAAGTCGTTCACGTAGCACACTTTCACATATACATGTAAAAACACTACAAACTTCACAGAATTGTATACTTACATCGTGTTATATCTTCTACTGTAGTCACGACTACCTGCTATAATTTTTGCAGAGTCCAGTATAGCATAATTACGCTGTAATGTCGGATAAAACAGACACCGCGAAAGTACGTAAACAACTGCTTCCGTTCGCTGCCTTATGGCCACAGCCATGCGGCAGGCCTTAACGTAACGTTGCCACATTTCAGTCCTCTGGCCTCTAATACAGGCGGCCGTGAGCTGTCTGAAGAAGAAGTGCATGGTCTGAGGACGCTGAAGGAGGCTGATTAGTGAGGCCAAAGACTGACTGTGGTTTGTGTGGCCTCCGCAGTAAGTAAGTATTGTGCTCATGACACGTTTCTGGCATAGCTCAAAATAAGATGGCTTGATAACAAATAATGAAGAGTAGTGCAAATAAAGATATCATACAATACAGTTTTACCAAAGAAATGAGATTACATAAATCCCAAATGAAATTAATTGCGCATAATTTTGAAGAGCCATCATACCATCTAGGATCATTATGCACTGACAAGGTCGTTGAATAATGTAAGTACAAACGTCAAGCAAAACATGTGCCGTCGTATACAAGAAGTAGACGTAGCCAGTAGCTACGTGACAACGCACCCCTAACGGAACCATAACATAGCGGTACGAGCTTATGCAAACGCTCCGTTAGCAGTGCCTTGACACTGTAGTTGTCAGCTGCTGGTTAGGCCTACTTCTTGTATACGATTGCACGTGTTTTGAATGACATTTGTACGGACATTATTCAACGTCCCTGTCAAATCATATACAGTCATGACCGTAGATGGAATGCACTTATATTATTCAAAATTTGTATAATTAATGTGAGATTTATATAAATTCATTTCTCTGGTGAAGCTGTATTTGCAGTTCTTTGTTATCAGGTCATCTGATGATGTGGCTGTGCCCGAAAGGCGTCATGAGGACAATAAAGAACTCAGTATCATCTCGTTCCGTATTACTTATGCGACTTCCCAGCATTTTTAAATTCACTGTCTTAGGTACTGTTACTATGGTAGCACACCTCTACCAGGAACTCAGGTCCGTTTTACAAATTATAAATGTAGTTGTTCTTTAAACAAAACTATTTCTTATACTCACAGAAGGAAGGTTTCTTCGTTTACAAAAATATTAAGTGAATCTCTAATTAAAAATTACAATGAGTCTTTCTTCTCCTTACTTGTGACTTCGGATAACCTGTATAGCCACCGGGAAAAGTATAATGTTTTTCCTCTGTTCATTATCGTTGGCAATCATGTAGATTTAGATTCATTTCTTTAGAGAGCACTGGATAACAGTTGGCATCTGCTGATTTCCGTTGGCAGCACTGCTTGGCACGCACGTTGGAGATAGAAACCAAACAAACATGGCGCTTCCCGCGGATAGGCTTGGTTTGTCAAACCATTATCTTTTTATAACATTGCGCGAACATCTGAAAAAAGTAAATTGCAAAACACAGAACATTTTAGAATGCAAGGACGATATGCTTTACGTGTGGAATCCCGAGGAAAGTTGTGTATTGACGCTGAACTTGAAGCTTTGCAGAGATGAAGAACCGGACAGACCGCTCATGCATCAGGTAAATAATTGTTATTTATACGTTGTAGAGGTGCCAGATTTCCCCGGAATGTCGTTTCATCCTTTACAACTGTGTGTGATTACTGTACAGTCTCCGGAACTGTTTACATACGCATTGTTTACAAATCGTGCTAGTTGTTTACAGTACTCAGTGTTCCCGTAGAGTTTATGTTATCTTTTAGACAGTTGCGATGGAAAGGCATATCGGTTGTTATGACTGTAATATCAAGGATAATTTATCAAAGGTCAGTTGTTTTCTGTGTATTTAGATTTTGCACTTATTTTGTCATTATGTGTGTTGTCATTCGTGATTACGATGTGGGCAGCGAGAAGTATTCTGTTGTTTGTCGAAAGAAGCGTGTTTAGATAATAATGTGTTTCTGTTGAATGAACTACTGTTAGTTGCAAAAATTCGACGTTATGAATACTTTGATGGGTATTACACAACAAATAAAATAACTGGGCGATATTTATCATGTACGTTCTCCACTGGGCTCACATAATTCTCTGCTAAATAGCATTTACTTGTTGTAGCACCATCGGTTGTGTAGTAATTCCCGCTGTGTACTGTTATTATTGTGTCAACTACTTGCTGTTTATTCCTGTATCTTGAACTTCATAATGAAAAAGCTACTGCCCTAGATAAACATTATAAGTGGCAGGATTTAGATGTCAGTTGCTGACTTTTAAAGCTAGAGCTTGCTTTTCAACTAGCACCATATGTGATAATTATTTTTATAATGATTAAAGGTTATTGGAACTGTTTTATAAATTGTTGAGTGTGATTTTTCTACATCTCAGCAACAGTACAGTCTAAAAATACAGTGTTATTTCTATTCTCAGCTAGATAGTAGTTTTTAATTGCATGTCTGTTGCATTTGTAGCGTGAAACATAAAAAGGGTAATATTTTTGGCCTCATAGTCCTGTTACCTTATCTCATAATAGGCCTATTAATGAAAAATAGCCTGTGAAGCAAATTTGTGCTGTTAATGAGATCACATACAGAAATAAGCAAACAGGAAACATATCTACATGTAAATACAGTTTCCTCATTCAGAAATATGCAGCTGCATGGAGATTCAGTAAACTAACAAAATAAAGCTTCATAGGTGGTAAAGGTGATACGTGAGGTTAAAGGTTTTGGTATGTCTAGCAGGTGTCTTGCCTCTGCCCATTATCATGTGCGTTATTTGGATAATAGTTTAAGGACATGAGTGAACTTCTGTTGTGGAACTTTTACAGAAAATAAAGGAACTCTTCTTAAAGTGGCATAGGAATACCTTGACACATGATTTTATCAGTTTTATTGCCATTGGAATATTTCTAAAGGTGTTGTACATATTTTTTTATATATAAAAAAATAATGTTGTCATTAAGGAGTAGAACTGTTGCACTAAGTAGCCTAAATAGTCTTACATTTAATGTTATGACAGAAGTTTACTTCAAAAATTGTTTGTAGGTCATAAAACAATAGCCAGCATTTGAATTTAGCTGTTTTTTAAATCTTGGTTAGGAAAAATTATTGATATGATAAATAGCCAATGTGTAATGTGTAAATTATTAGTCACACATTTTACATTTTTACTCTGAAAATCGCTAGCCTATACTATTTGGCAGATGGAACAGTTGACAAATATTATTAACGGGGGTTTCAGTGGAATAAAAATGTATTTGTGTTTCTGTTTCATCCACTTCATAAGTTGTTTTGTTTTTGTTGCTGTGAACACCACATTTTATCATTCAGTGAGTGATGTTCAGTGCAAGTAGTTCACAGTCACTCGCATATGGTCTTACAGTTGCTTGTACATGCATGATGTGGATGAGACTTTTTTCTGCTGTGCCACACCTAACCATGAAACTTACTCCTCATATGTTTGCCCATTTTACTGAATTTGTGATGCTTAGAGGTATACCGTACCTAATGTTGCAACACAGACCGAGCTTCATTTTGAAATTTTTCCTTGCATTAGCTACATTGAGGGAAGGGTGGTGGTGTGGATGAAAGTAAGTAAAATTAGAGTTTCTCTTTACACTAGTGATCACCAGGAAAAAGGGATCAAGATTATGATTGCATATCAGTAGCAAAGACTTTATTTTGCACAGTGGTCCTTACAGGAGCTAAGTTTACTTGTTCTGCCCATACGGGTCCTGCGTGGCGGAAGGTGCTTCGTGCTTTCGTTTTCCAGTTGTGAATTGTTCGTGGGAAGAATGACTGTCGGTAAGCTAAGTGTGAGCTGCAGTCCCTCTAATTTGATCTACATGGTCTTTTTACAAGATATGCATAGGATGAAGCAGTAGGCCTATATTGGTTGACCCTTCCAAGAACATACTCTCTTGGAAGTTACAATAGGAATGTTCTAAGCAAAATTATATAGGGAGAACATTTTCTTTATAAACCATCTGTGTACTTTTAACATCCAATTGCTGCATAATGTGGCCAAGTAGAAACCTTTTGATATGCTGTAGAGTTGATTCTGTCCCATCCTTCAAGTCAAACAACAGGTACCCACACTTGTTCAGTACATAAAATACTGTGTTGTGCTGAAAAAACTGCTGCTTATGTGATCTGCCATATTTGTATTAAATATGTAAAGCATCATTAACTGGAGACATTTTTCCAGAGAGACCGAAATATCCCTCCATAAAAGAGATGACAGGCGAGATGTCATTATCTACCAACCTCTTTCACTACTGACACATTTTTCCAAAGTTTCTGTGGGGGGTGACCTATTCTAGAATAGTATCCCAACTGAGAAACAATAATGTTCTCAAAAATCACAGTTTGGATTTCAGAAGAGGTGCTCTATTGAGAATGCCACTTACACCAACACTCACCAAATTTTACAAGTGTTAAATAAAAACAATGCTGGTTTTATTTTCTGTGACCTATCCAAGGCATTTAGCTGTGTGAATCACAATATTTTCCCGCATAAACTGAAGTTTTATAGAACTGATGGTATAGTCATCCTGTGGATATTATCACATTTAACAAAAATAATGCAGAAAGATGTATTTAGTAATTCAACCATTGTAGTCAGGAGAGCTTATTATACCTGGCAAGAGATCACATATGGGGTACCTGAAGACTCAATCTTGGATCTACTATTGTTCCTCATATATGTAAACAACCTTCCATCTAATGTGCTACAACCAGAATTATTTCTTTTTGGGGAAAACTAGTATTGTAATCACAGAAGAAATGTTATACAGTCTTTTTAAAAGCCTCACTCTCAAATTTAAAAGACACAACATATTCAGTTCTTCACATCTGGAGATACTACACCAGTGATAAGTGTAACATATAGTAAAGAAATAATGAATTGGATGGCAACTTCAAAATTCTTAAATGGCCATTTTGATGAGGATTTAACCTGGAAAAAGGACATTTTGGAACTCCTAAAACAACTTAGTTCAGCCATGTTTGCACTTAGAACCAATGCAAAGCCTGGGGAGAGAGAAGCCAGTAAGTCGACATATTTTCATGTGGTAGTGTTATATGGGGTAATGTTCTAGGGTAACTCATCTTTAAGAAAGAAAGTCTTCAGTGTTCAAAAACTTGCTGTGCGAATAGCATATGGTGATCACCCATGATCGTCTTGTAGACATCAAGGATTTATGCATTTTGTCTACTGCTTTACAATATATTTATTCCTCGTGAAGTTTGTTGCAAATAATCCACTGCAGTCAAGAAGGAACAGTAACCAGAAGAAAAAAATTACATTTATTGTGCCGCATTAAGATTGTCTTTAGCGCAAAGAGGGGTGCACAATGCTGCAACCACAATTTTTGTTCGCTTACCTAGTGATGAAGAATTTCTGACAGACAACAAAGTGAAATTTTATAACAAAGTGGAAAAATTTCTCCTTGACCACTCATTTTGTTCCATAGAAGTATTTTTATTAGTGTAGCATGTAAAAGGTGGTGGGTAGGAATCACTGACTCATAAGTGTATACTCTTTTTTAGTCATGCAAATAATCCATAGAACATGAAACCAAGTAACTCGGGGACCTTTTTTACTATAGCAAAGCCATTCACCCTTAGCAGCTATCAAATATAAATTGTAGCATTTGTTGTTTGTTTTGCACAAATTGTCAGAGCTACCTGTAGTTTCATCAAGTGTGCAGACTGAAAAATCTGTGCTGTATGATAGTGCCATTGCCTAGAATTTGTTGTTACCATTGAATGTGCAGCTGACTGTTACTACTTAATGCTGAAGAATTGTGAAAACTAATTCACTTCTTATTATCATACATTTGTTTCTGTTCTACTCGAGGCACAACATGTGTTCTTCTTGTTTTAGTAAGTGGAGGCAAAGGTATATACATTTTAAACCTCAGCACATGTTAAGGGTTTCAGGAAAGTATGTCTGATTATAGAAATGAGTTAAATATGGTAGGTAAGTTTTGGCAGAAGGTAAATAATTTAGGAGCAAAAGGGACCACCCTGCCCCCCCCCCCCCCCCCCACACACACACACACCACTACATAGTGCTGATTGTGTGTCCAGGCATTACCATGTAGGGGCACAGACATATGGGGGGAGGGAGGGGACTCATGGGTTCTGCTGTTCAGTGAGTAGTCTCTTTTTAAATTATATACAGATGAGTTTTAGTTTCTTATTGTGTTCAAAGCTGATACACTGATCACATTTCTATTGTTTTATCCCTGCCCCTTATTGTGCTCCATCTTTTTACTGCTGGAACTTCTAGGAACTGTTTATAAACAAATTAGTTATTTTTCATGATTTTGCACATTTGACAGTCATTCTATTATATATTTGTAGGTTCCTTCTGCAATCAATTATGTGGGTTATGTATACATGTAGCTAAAAAATTACTTTATGCTTGTTGTCTTGTTGTCTTGATGCCATCATTCCTATGTTTTCATTTGATGGGGAGGGGGTGTCCTTCCACTCTTGCAGCCCTACCAATAAAATTAAATTTGTCAGCTGAAACTGCAGTATTTTCACCATGTCACTAAATAGGCAGCAACTCGCTTGGTGAAATTTGTGTTTGCTTGCAGGCGTGTTGAAGTGATGCATACATTGCTGGGCATACATCATGATTATAGTTTCATTATTGCCCTGTGTTTCAACTGCTACCTCGACTGTGGCCAGAATGTTACAAGAATGTGAAATCCTCCACCCAGCAGACTGCCTTAAAATGTATGTATGTCTTAAAACTTGGAGACATTCTGGAAGATCCCATAAAGGTGACAGGTTGTACAGTGACTTTGGGAAGAAAGTATCATTCTTTTAATCTTCGGATTAGATGAGTAAAATCCAACCTAGGTGCATCTATCATTCTACAACAATAGATAACTGATCAAATTGAAGATTGAACTTGGAATCTCAGTCAAATTAATTGAACTTGGAATCTCAGTCAAATTATATGTTGAGAAAATTGGGAATATACTGCCTATGGTTCTTGTTTCTAATGAAACTTAATAGGCGAGATGATATTGGTGCAATTTCGTGTGACTTATCTTTCCCAATAGACTTCAGGAAAGAAATTGTATAGCTACCTTATTCCCATGCATTGGTCCTTTATTGACGCGAATAGGAAGCGTGCATTGGGTTCTGGAAGGTCCACTGTGTCGTTTAGCTGTATACTTTATTTCTTTCTATACTGGACAATAAATTGTCATTTTTCATCATTGCTTCTTTACAGTTTTTCAAACATCTTTCATTTTTTTTGAGTTTATGTCAGTATATATAGGAGATGAACAAAAATATGGGAACACCACAAGAACTGCACGTTTGAACATAAAATTCTAAGGTACCAAAAGACAAAGTGAATAATATGTACTGTAAAATTAAATTCCTTTGAAAAGTATTTACATTTACATGTCTGATATTAAAATCCAGTTTTTACAAGGGCTGTTATGAATAAGGAAGGATGTCATAACATTCCACAAAATAATGTGCAATAAAATGTGAAAAGCCTTACTGAGCTATTTAGGTGAGCCATTTTTCAATCAGTGCAGTAACTTTTTGAACAGTGAACTGAAGTACTTAAGTATTGAGGTCATAAGAAAGCAGACTATATAACAAGTTTCTTCAATGATTGGAGAAGAAATTCATTATGTGCTGCTGAAGCCATTTTGGAAAATTTTAAATGTCAAGATTTAAATTTGACTCTTAATAATATTAACTGGCCATAATTTTACCTAAGAGTTATTCTGTGTGATTTGAGCTTAATAATTTGATAGGCTGTTTGCTTTACAGAAGGCAACTTAAGTGTATATAATTTGTGGATTTTATATATACAAATGAACACTTGCAAACATTGTGAGATACAGTTAAAAAGAGAAGCAGCACAGCAGTGGTGTGAACCTGTCTCCATGGTCAAGGTCATTTGAGGCACCTTTGTACAGTAGCACTCGACCCGGGGGTAAGCCGGTTCGAATCCTGGTGTTGAAAAAATTTTTCATTGACAGTATTTGGCTTGGAAGGGGATGAGAGGTGGTGGTGTAAACTTCCTGATCATCAGACTTTGTGGCAGTTTCCTGGTTCAAATACTAACCCTCTCCAGAGTGTCTCGTGAAGTGAAGGCATGTGACTCTTTTGACTGTGATTCGTCTGTCGGTGGGGGACATGGAGCTTGATGGCCTCCTCGGTATTATTCACGAACAGTGCCACCGCTGGGTCGCACCCTCTCCCTTCTATCGTCATCATCATCATCGTCGTACAACACACACACACACACACACACACACACACACACACACACACACTATTACAAATATTGTAATGGAGCATGTTGCAAATATATAAGAAAAAAAAGTGAAAATACCAAGTTGAAAAGAGAGAACATATATTCAGTTAGAAAACTATTGTTTAGAGACATGGCTATGTTAATACTTTTGTTCATATATATTTTAATAATCAAACATATAGGTACAGGCTGATAAATTCTGCTTAGCAAAACACATTATCATTCCATTTCCATAGTCCATACAGCGGAAGATGAGCCCTTACAGTTTAGTGAGGCTTTGTGTGAGTGCTTCGTGCAACTATTACAACAAGTGTGAAATGTGATTTTGCATATGTGAATACGTTAATACCTGAGTGCTGCAACTGCCGAACCAATGACTTGTTTTCAGCTACATAGCTTGAGTATTTCCAGCAGCCTTTTGTGCTTCACAGTTAAAATTGGGCAACAGTGCTGCCTACTATCAGGGCTCTCTTTTGCCATACAAAGTATAATTATGTTGGAGAGAAATTTCAGCTGACCAGTACTAATAATTGTTAATTTTTGTTTACTAGTTAGATGGCTTTCTCGGGCATAGTCTATGAGTGCCATGACCACAAATTGAAATGTTCAGTGGATATTTAAGTTTGTGATCAGCGTTCTCTGTAGTGAAAGATTAAACAGATCAACATATTACTTAGGTAATGCCAGTTGCAACAAAGCCCGTTCTCATCGTCAAAAGCTAATGATACACTCATTTTCTGTCTACTGGCCATATTGGATGTCAAAGTAATCTTCCCTCTTATTCATATAATTTATGGCATCTCAAGCAGCGTGTCACAAATACTTCATCATGATTGCACTGAATTATAAATGATTATTGCATAGAGGGCATGGGAATGACAGCATGACATCTTATAGGCCAAGTCAACCATTCTTATTGTTGAGGTTCATAATCATATGTTTACTCGTCTTTTCGCCCTGCACTGCTAATGTATCCAGGTGCTTAACAGCTTGGTAGTTTTTTGTGCTTCTCCCCACTTGCTTACCAATTGAAACAACTACACACAAATGTAATTTGCTGTGTAAAGATAAAAAATCTCATAGTTTTTATACAATCATTAGTTGCTTATAAGAAAACTGAGTACATCCCTTTCCTGACCTATCCACAACAGAAAAATTTGGCACTGGGTATTGAATGCAGGGGGCCTGCATTAATAGCCAATGACATGAGCCAATGTTAAAATCCCAATAGTGTACGTTTTAGAAAGAGTCAAGAAACGTATTACTTCCACCCACATGTGTCTAACAAAATTACAATGACAATAAACTGAGAGGAATTCGAGCTCACATGGAAGCTTACCTACAGTCATTATTTCTGTGCATCGTTTGTGGGTAGAGAGAAGACCGTGATACATATAGTACCCTATGTGTTCCTTGTCAATTATATATCTATATTTTATGTGATCGGTAAAATAAATATTTTAAGTTTACGTTCTTCATATTGTCACGCTAAGCTTAATAATTCACATTTTTACTTTATTTTTAACAGGTTATTCTTGTGGATCTACTTATAATGTGTAATTTAATGGGTCAAAAAATATGTTGTGTTATATATGGGTATGCGGTCAAGATTTGTTCTTGGTCTTTTCACCATATTAAATTTTGGCTTCCATAGGAGCTCCACTCAGGTTCCTGATGATGATGTACGTTAAAAGCTCTAAATTAAATATAGATGTGAAGCAGTAAGTAAACCAATGACTCAATATTCAGATTACGTAAATCCTGAAATATGCTCAAACAGATGGAGACATTTTGTGTTTCCATCTTGTAATGAGCAAAAAAGGAGGTGCAGCGCATTACATGCAGTCTGTACAGATAACTTACTGTGAATATTTTTCATAGTAATGGCAATAACTGCAAAACTAGCCTAGTCTCTGGTGTAATGTTGTGTTCAGTGTCGCACTAAGACATACGAAATATTTGTGAGGTCATGGCCCGACAATCTGAGTTTGTATTCACAATATTTTAGTAACATGAGTATTGTTGAAAGAACAGTGTGCTTTAAATCTCTTATGTTTTCATTCGTATTCTCAGTCACAGGAAGCCTATATGTGTATCCAGTAAGTGACTGATGTTTCAGATGTATAGAAGGGAAAATTGAAGAAAGTGTTTAGACAATGCATCTGTGCTGGAAAAATTTCATTTCATGCAATCAAGAGAGTGCTTGTAGGGCAGTATTAGCTAAGTACACGACCATCCTATAGCAAAATTTAATAGTATTCCAATAGTTATTCCTTCTAATGATTGGCTTCTTTCCTGACCAGGGTATTAAAGAACTATTAAATGTAGACCAAACAGGGTGTCATAGTTTTGGAAATGTCGCTGATGGGTTTATGTTGGTTGATTATGAGTGTGATCTGAAAGTTCTATCCACCCAGAAATTCACAGAAGGACTTGCAGAACTTTGTGTGTTTAGCATCCTGATGTAAAAATCACTATTTTTTTGCCATTCAAGTGCATCCTTTTTTTTATATAAGGAGGGGGGGGGGGATATGGAGTCATCTTCTAGTTGAATGCTAGAAATCTCAGGCCCATATGTTGCCATTGGTTGCTTCATTGTCCATAAAAGAATGTCCCATTTTCTGTGATATGTTGTAACAGTTTAATTTTGACTATTTACAACAAATTTTACATCAAATTGAAGATGAACTAACCTAGTTTTTCTTACAGATGTGCAGTTTGTGCACCTTTAGTTATACAGCAGATGTCCAGCCTAAAATTCAAATCTTCGCACACTTTGGATAAAAAGTCTGAAGTAATGGAAGCAGTAGTCTCTTCCGCGTCTCGGCTGTGGTAAATCATTAGGTGGTGGCTGAATGTAGACATGACCTTTTATAAGCCCCCTAGAGACAAAATTGTATGGCATAGTTCAGCCACATTTTTACTTATTGTGAATCATGGGGAGAGAAAAATTTAGGAAGTTTTTTTTGCATATTTTCGTTCAGTAATGTCATATGGAATAATGTTCTGAGGTTACTCATCTTAAAGAAAGACAGTCTTCATTGCTCAAAACTGAGCTGTAAGAATAGTATGTCATGCTCACTCATGATCATTTTGTACACATCTGTTCAAGGAGTTGGGTATTCTGACTACAGCTTCACAGTATATTTATTCGCTTGTGAGATGTATTGTAATTCAAAGTTTATCGAGTTAGTGGAGTCACATTTTAGCAGTTTCTTCCTAAAAACTTAAAGAGTTTTTCATTTGCTGAATCCAGTTCCCACCAGGCTCACTTTTCCAGTTTGCGTATTTTTTCGGAGCAGCATCAGGTTCCTTAGTGGTGAATGTAATTCGTGCTTTTACTTCATGCCACTGTCCTGATCTGTTTCAATACTCGTCTTTCCTCGTATAGCTATCGGGTCTTTAATTTAGCCTGACGAATACAGTTTTACACAGGGTCTTTCAGCACAGTGGTTACAAGTTTTCAGGAGACACAGAGCACACCTAGACGTTGGAAAATCGCAGAGCAATACATAATCGAAAACGCTTTCTGTTGAATTCCTACCTAGTCGTCGAATATGGGGTGTGCAGGAAACCTGCTTTTTCGGATCTCTAGACAACATTCAAACAAATCGTATTAATGAGCTTCATTACGAAAGGAAAAAAAAATACAATACTTAATTTTGTGTTGTACAGATGAGTCGCAAGCAAAGGACGATAGGCAAAATAAGAAATCTCTTCAGTATAACAATTCCAAGTTTGAGCTACATAGAAAGTACGATGAAAGTAATGAGTTTTGACGCTTCTATCTAGTCGCTAGTCTTCAAGCTGCTGTAGAACTGGGCCGCGGCCAGTCGGGTTCATGTCCTCTTCGCATAGAGACCGCTGCTGTCGCGTTGTTGTCCTGGAGAGGTGTCGGTCAGCGTGCGGTTGGCTGACTCCTTCTTCAGCCCTCTCTGCTCTCTCGCCCCCGATTGGCGTGCCGGCGTTTGACTTAACACCGTGACACTTTCCTGGCAGAATAGTGACGACACCAAACACAAGAAAAGATGGGCACGAACAGAGTGAGAAGACCGTTTTGTATGCTTACAATTGTATGCTTACAGGGGAACGTCCCCATTGCACCCCCCTCAGATTTAGTTATAAGTTGGCACAGTGGATAGGCCTTGAAAAACTGAACACAGATCAATCGAGAAAACAGGAAGAAGTTGTGTGGAACTATGAAAAAATAAGCAAAATATACAAACTGAGTAGTCCATGTGCAAGATAGGCACGTCAAGGATAATGTGAGCCCAGGAGCGCCGTGGTCCCGTGGTTAGCGTGAGCAGCTGCGGAACGAGAGGTCCTTTGTTCAAGTCTTCCCTCGAGTGAAAAGTTTATGTTCTTTATTTTCGCAAAGTTATCATCTGTCCGTTCGTTCATTGACGTCTCTGTTCACTGTAATAAGTTTAGTGTCTGTGTTTTGCGACCGCACCGCAAAACCGTGGGATCAGTAGACGAAAGGACGTGCCTCTCCAATGGGAACCGAAAACATTTGATCGCAAGGTCATAGGTCAACCTATTCCTCCACAGGAAAACACGTCTGATATATTCTATACGACACTGGTGACGGCATGTGCGTCACATGACAGGAATATGTTGTCGACCCACCTAACTTGTACACTTGGCGAATGGGTAAAAAGATTCTTCTACCTTGCCCGATTTAGGTTTTCTTGTTTATGTGATAATCGCTCCCAAAAAAGTGATGAAAACATAAGAGTTTGGCACAAAAACTGCAACAAATGAATGCAACTGTTTCACAGTCGCACAGTTTTTCCTGTGCTCTGTCAAAACATATGTTTTTAACGTTTTCAAGGTTTTCTATGTGTAGACCGTCAAATCCTGCATATGTCCAAGCAAATCTGAACATGTCCTGGAATTTTGGAGAGCGAAGTGATTATGTAAAAAATTAAATTTTCACTCGAGGGAAGACTTGAGCCAAGGACCTCTCGTTCCACAGCTGCTCACGCTAACCACGGTACTACGGCGCTGCTGAGCTCACACTCTCCTTGATGTTACCTGTCTTGGCCATGGACTACTCAGTTTGTATATTTCGCTTATTTTTTTCGTAGTTCCGCACAACTTCTTCCTGTTTTCTCGATTGATCTGTGTTCAGTTTTTCAAGGCCTATCCACTATGCCAACTTATAACTAAATCTGAGGGGGTTGCGATGGGGAGGTTCCCTTGTTAGTACAGCAGAAAGCAAGAAATAAGAACAAATACAGGCAACGATCGTCATCAAAGAATGTGTTCGAAATTAAGACCCCGGACCGTGTTGCAGGCCTCACATCTCCAGCGCCTGGAAGATCTTACGTTCTCGAAAATAACGGGCGTGCAACAAGAGCCTCAACAAAAGCCATCCCGGCATTTTAACTGTACTAACAAGGGAAACTCCCCATCGCACCCCTCTCAGATTTACTGGTAAGATGGCCCATTGGATAGCCCGTCAAAAACTGAACATGGATCAAAGATGAAAACACGAAGGAGGTATTCCAAACTGTGAAAAAAGAAGCAAAATAGAAACGGTGAACGGTCCACGCTTACGATAAGCAACATCGGCGTCATGGTTGTGTCACGGTGTTGGACTGCGAAGTGGTAGACCCGTGTTCAAATTTCCCTTTCGTGTGCCCCATTTTTTCCCCTCAAAATTATGAACTGGCCATACTGTCATTGACGAATCTGTTCGCTGTACTTGTGTCTGTGTCGTGGTGTAACATCCGTTTGCAGCACCGAGGTGTGAGGAAGGGACCTCCAGACGTATGTACCTCCTATTTGGTCTATCCACGTGCCACATGTTATGACTCTCGCATTGCGTTTTGGAAGCTTTGACTCTTGAATTTCTTTGTTGTAGCATAGTTAACACCCTTTTATTTGTTGTTTTCATTTATGTGAGAGAGCTATGCGGAATCTCGCCTGCTCTCACTGTTCCTAACATTTACTTTCATCTACATCTACACTCTGCAAATCATGTTTAAGTGCCTGGCAGAGGACGGATCCAACCACCTTCACAATTCTGTTATTCCAATCTCGTATAGCGCGGAAAAAAACGAACAAATATGTGTCTCCGTGCGAGCTCTGATTTTCCATATTTTATTGTGGTGATAGTTTCTGGCTATGTAGGTCGGCGCCAACATTTCGCATTCTGAGGAGAAAGTTAGTGATTGAAATTTGGTGAGACGGTTCCATCGCAACGGTAAACGCCTTTGTTTTAATAATGTCCGTTCCAAATCCTGTATCAATTCAATGACACATTCTCCCCTATTTCGCGATACTACAAAATGTGCTGCCCTTCTTTGAACTTCAATGTACTCTGTCAGTCCTATCTGGTAAGGATCCCGCACTGCGCAGCAGTATTCTAAAAGAGGACTGACAAGCGTAGTGTAGGCAGTCTCTTTCGTAGATCTGTTACATTTTCTAAGTGTCTTCCCAATAAAACACAGTCTTTGGTTAGCCTTCCCCACAACATTTTCTATGTCTTCCTTCCAATTTAAGTTGTTCATAATTGTAATTCCCAGGTATTTACGTCCTATACATTTGACTTGTTTATTGTGTAACCGAAGTTTAACGAATTCCTTTTAGCATTCATGAGGATGACCTCTCACTTTTCGTTATTTACGGTCAATGGCCAATTTTTGAACCTTGCAGATATCTTTTCTAAATCGTTTTGCAATTTTTTTGATCTTCTGATGACTTTACTAGCCGATAAACGACAGCATCAACTGCAAACAACCTAATACGGCTGCTCAGATTGTCTCCCAACTCGTTCATGTAGACAAGGAACAGCAAAGGGCCTACAACACTACCTTGAGGAACGTCGGAAATCACTTCTGTTTTACTCGGTGACTTTCCGTCAGTTACTGCGAACTGTGACCTTTCTGACAGGAAACCACAAATCCAGTCACATAACTGAGACGATATTCCGTAAGCACGCAATTTTCTCTACAAGCCGCTTGTGTGGTACAGTGTCAAAAACCAACCGGAAATCCAGAAATACGGAATCAATTTGAAATCCCCTGTCAATATTACTCAGCACTTCGTGCGAGTAAAGAGCTAGGCGTGTTTCACAAGAACGATGTTTTCGGAATCCATTTTCTTAGAGGTAATTCATAATGTTCGACGGTAATATATTCTTACCACATGACTCATATTCTACAGCCAGTATATAGTATGAGAATTGCCATGACTACGGAAGAAAACAGACACATAAATAAACGGACGGAAAGTTCATAATTTCGTGGAAAGAAAGGACACGATTGAGATTTGACCACGAATCGCCCGCTCCGCAGTCCAGCATCGCGACCACGCAACCACGACGCCTTGGCTCTTGCAGTTTGCTTGATGTTGCATATCTTGAGCTTGGACCGTCCACTGTTTCTAGTCTCCATATTTTTTTCATAGTTCAGTACACCATCTTCCTGTTTTCATGCTTGATCTGTGTTCAGTTTTTGACGGGCTATCACTAAAGCTGAGGGAGTTACTATGGGGAGTTTCCCTTGTAAGCATAATGAAGATGTTTTCTCATATGTTCTTGGCTTTCCTTTCTTGTATGTTTTGCCGTCACTATCATTCCAGGAAAGCATTTCCGACCGTGCGCTTTACGAAACCGTCTACCTCTAGTATCTAAGTGAAGGGATATAGCAATTGTGCTGACTAAATCAGAATCTGGAAGCTGTTTCACAGACACCATATTTAGCTGGGCTAACAAATCAGCTTCAGACCTTAACATGCAAATGAGACAGCCAAAAACGGTGTCCGAAATTTGGTTTTTGTCTTTCGGAAGATGGTCGCATGTGAATGTAATTATAGATTTCTAACATAGTTTTCACAACACAGACCGTATGTAGTGCTATAAACGTCAGCAGCAATTAAAAATGACAACATATTTGCCTGTCTTTAGTATCCTGTGGACCCTGGGAGGTATGAGGACAGTTTATTTACGATTCTCCTGGAAGCTACACAAATTAGAGGATTTGGAACGTCTAAAACTTACGTGAAATGGAATAACTGTATTATTTAACGTACCAAATAAGCCGCCACAACTGAAGCTGAAGGAAAAACCACTCACATGTGATGATAATACATCAAAAACAATAAAACTGTTTCCAACGCAGAAGAAACCAATTGCATGACATTTGCTGCATCGAGGCCACAAACGGCATGGATCTTCAAGACATATGTGTTTGAAGAAAAAGTAAATACATTCACAAAAATATTCGTTTGTTACAGAGTCGAATGGAGTGTAAGAACATGTGGATCATTAGACTCCACACGCAAATTTTGTGTCAAAGGAAGGGCGTATCACAGTAAGAACAGATACCAAGAGAAGTATATACTTCTCATGCATGAAATTTGTATTTATATTCTCTTGCTTTCCAGCAGAGAAAGTAAAACACATTCGAAAATATTTTTTTATGAATAAGCTGTAGCTTATGTCCACGTAGTCAGTGAGATGCGTCTGTTTTTAGGCCCCGATAATTTGTTAATACTTGGAACCAAAACTATAGTGGCTGTTTCTTTAGTGTAGTAGAAAAGTAATTAAAAACAAACATTTTTTCTAACCGATGACTTCTCGGGCGGTCGTATTGTTCCAACTGATAGACGGGAACAATTTCAGCAGCAGTGAGTGTCGCCGACTGCGTATGTTTGCAAGTCCCTAAGGACTCAAAAAATTCTAGACTGAATGGAAAAAAGCTAATCACGCATTTATTGTGCAGTAAAATTTCACCTTTATTAACAGTTTTGTACTCTGTACGGTCGCTGTTTCAAACAAAATATTCGCAGTGCTATTTGGAAATCTTGCGCTGTTAGTCTTTATGCCAAGTGCGGCAGTACATCGTTTTATGCTTCCTACTAAAGACCTCGGGGAAGATCAGTTTGGATTCCGTAGAAACACTGGAACACGTGAGGCAATACTCACCTTACGACTAATCTTAGAAGAAAGATTAAGGAAAGGCAAACCTACGTTTCTAGCATTTGTAGACTTAGAGAAAGCTTTTGACAATGTTGACTGGAATACTCTCTTTCAAATTCTAAAGGTGGCAGGGGTAAAATACAGGGAGCGAAAGGCTATTTACAATTTGTACAGAAACCAGATGGCACTTACAAGAGTCGAGGAACATGAAAGGGAAGCTGTGGTTGGGAAGGGAGTAAGACAGGGTTGTAGCCTCTCCCCGATGTTGTTCAATCTGTATATTGAGCAAGCAGTAAAGGAAACAAAAGAAAAATTTGGAGTAGGTATTAAAATCCATGGAGAAGAAATAAAAACTTTGAGGTTCGCCGATGACATTGTAATTCTGTCAGAGACAGCAAAGGACTTGGAACAGCAGTTGAATGGAATGGACAGTGTCTTGAAAGGAGGATATAAGATGAACATCAACAAAAGCAAAACAAGGATAATGGAATGTAGTCTAATTAAGTCGGATGATGCTGAGCGAATTAGATTAGGAAATGAGACACTTAAAGTAGTAAAGGAGTTTTGCTATTTGGGGAGCAAAATAGAGAGGATATAAAAAATAGAGAGGATATAAAATGTAGACTGGCAATGGCAAGGAAAGCGTTTCTGAAGAAGAGAAATTTGTTAACATCGAGTATAGATTTAAGTGTCAGGAAGTCGTTTCTGAAAGTGTTTGTGTGGAGTGTAGCCATGTATGGAAGTGAAACATGGACGATAAATAGTTTAGACAAGAAGAGAATAGAAGCTTTCGAAATGTGGTGCTACAGAAGAATGCTGAAGATTAGATGGGTAGATCACATAACTAATGAGGAAGTATTGAATAGGATTGGGGAGAAGAGAAGTTTGTGGCACAACTTGACCAGAAGAAGGGATCGGTTGGTAGGACATGTTCTGAGGCATCAAGGGATCACCAATTTAGTATTGGAGGGCAGCGTGGAGGGTAAAAATCGTAGAGGGAGACCAAGAGATGAATACACTAAGCAGATTCAGAAGGATGTAGGTTGCAGTAGGTACTGGGAGATGAAAAAGCTTGCACAGGATAGAGTAGCAAGGAGAGCTGCATCAAACCAGTCTCAGGACTGAAAACCACAACAACAACAACTAAAGGCGCCAACACTCACAGCGAAAGGAGTCTTTCTTTTGGAAATGTCGCACTATTTCCTGTTTTATTCTCCATTGGAGGTGTTTGGAAAGAATATATATATATATATATATATATATATATATATATATTTTGTCTGTTCCCTTTATCTAGGCTATTGGCCAGGGGTACTTGGGAAGCGCAGGGATGCGGGTAGAGGTGCGGCGAGGAATAGATATTCCACGTTGTACAAAGAAAGTAAGTTTACCTCCAAATGCAAATTTTTATTTCCTCAAATAGGTAGTTTCCGGGTTTCACAAAGTCGCAATCTTCAGATTATTATGTTGTGAAATCCCGAAAGTCGTATTTCAAGAGATAAAAATTTGCGTCTGAAACCTGACTTTTTTTGTATAAAGGTAAAATAAAACAGGTGCAGGATAAGTGCTGATACCAGTACCACTGCCAAGATTCTCAAGATGTTCCGCAGTTATAACAACTTACACAGCTCGTAATTCTTACGGAACAGATGTTGTGGTTGATGTGACACTGAACTATCAGTGTTCCATAAAACCGCGTTACAGAGACGTTTATGCACATCTGCGGTGGGCTGTTACTCTCATTTTACTGTCACTGTTTTGTAACTCTCTCTTCTTTTTCGGTGCAGAAGCCAGAACAAAAAAATGCTAATACTACAGCTACACACCCTTAAAAAAAAAAAAAAAAAAAAAGTAGAAGTTATGTCAAGGCTAAAGAAATTGAACTCATCTGCGCGAGCTGTTTATCCTTAATTTTCAACATGTGAACCAACAACAAAGACAGAAACACAGTCTCCTCCTCGGAAGTTAAGAATGTACATGTGGAAGTAACAATGTTACTGAGATTACAGTGGACGCACTAAAAGTTGTCTGATGGGCCCCTGGTTTCGGTCGTCACATGCCGATCCCGTTCGAAGCACTTTGCGTTGATTGGTTTATGTTCACCATTGTTGCCAGCGTCACGGTTTCCTGAACAGTGGCCATTTGTCTTCTAATCATTGCGTTGTATCGCAACAGTTGTAGTTTAGTCGACATAAAAGTTTTCTGGGTATGGTACCGCGTCATAATGTATAAAATACATGTAAATATACATTATGACGCGGTACCATACCCAGAAAACTTTTATGTCGACAGACTCTGGCCGCGGAAGCCTACGCAGTTACATTAGCTGTAGTTTAATTTACGTTATTTGCTCCATACAAGTATCGCATTTGAAAATGGATTGTCTCGTAATGCATATTCCCGAATCTGTGTTGTATCTGTGCTAAATTTTTACCTTAGGAGTCAGCAACTCATCGGCACGAGGAGCGGTAAGCTGCAAATATGTTATTGTTTTCCCCCGTCACGTATTTTAGGCCAGCGGTGACATACGTATACACTGCTTAAAATTTATGCAGGTTGCAGCCGTTTTAATTTCTTATTTTGTAATTTTTCTTTTTTGGGCAAAAGTCTCTACATTTTGGAAAAAATTTCACATGCATAGGGACGTGCCTCTACGGTTGGCAACTATGATGCATTAGACTGTGGCTCTTAACTATGTGGTGTTGTATGCTGTGTGCCGATTATTATTTGCGAATGCACTGTTTCTTGTGTTGGCTTCCGTTCACTCATGCACAAACGGGGCTTAATATGATAGCAACGTGAGATTTAATTGCCACCATATTGGTAACTGCGTTGATCGAAAAGCTATCAGATTCGTCGGCTTTATTTGTTTCTTCTCGTGTATTCAAAATTAGGATGTAACTTTTTTTTTATTTTTTTATTTTTAGACCTCATGTCAACATCCGCCGTTGGCAAACGTGACTGACTGTGATGATAGATCAAAGATGTAGTTTTACTATCGTAAAATTTGAATCTACACACTCATTTGTTATTATATGACTTGGTCAGTACCTTAATCAATCTTGATATCCTCGATTTGTATTTAAAGTAAATGTGTGTATGAAAGATGGTTTTATGGCGAAAAAGCCAAACCTAATTTAATAATAATAATAATAATAATCAAAGGTGTACAGTACTATTCAAAGATTCTAGTCAAACATTATTCTTACTTTATAGTATAAAATCATTGACTAAATACTTCAGAAGGAACGTGGCTGCAGATTTTCACCTCCGTCCTTTACACTGGATGCGGCCTTCTAATTACAGTTCCTCGTCTTTTTGTTCCAGAATCTCTGTCAGGTATTTATGATCTTGGTATCAGATTTCATTTATCACGACGAGGTAATTGTTTCGCTTTTGGTGTGGCCGCCGCGGGATGGGCTAATTACTCAATTAGGGAACCTGGAGGTGTTGTCAGTCTCACGGCACGGTTGGCCATCTTGTATTGAGTATAAAGTCCTCATCATTCTTAATCACACGCTCCATTACACCTATCGAGTCATCAGCTCGGGGTTGCGGTATCAGCATTTCTAATTAAATGATTAATTACCGCGAAATTTCCTTTTATTTCGAAGTTCAAAGGTAAGCTTCTTTGCATCTGAATGTTCAGAAAAATGGTGCGTGCCTTTGACAGAACGACGTTCGTGTGTCTTCCGCCAAAAAGATGTAGTACTTTTGTGTTCTGAAATATTTGCTGTAAGGTACGTGTCTTCAATAGTGGTACAGCGCGCTGTAAATCTATAATATGTATCTGTTAAATTATCACCGTTGGCTTCTGATGTTTCAAATATATTTCTCTCTATTGACAAGGGTAGTGAAGAATCGGTAGTTCTTGGAAGCATGACTGCAAAGACAGTTATGAAAGTAGGTACTTCTATTTAAAATTCGATGCGAATTATGTAGTGACCGCGTGTGGCAGTGTAAATATCGCGCGACGGCGAGTAACAGAGCACTCTCAACTGCTTAAAAGAGATAAACAGAACAGGGTATTGGAAAGAAATGAACGTTGAGGATTGATAGCACATCTTTCTCACCATGCTGCAATTAAATTAATAGTGGGTCAAATGAAAGGGAATTGTTGTCAATCCCGTAGTGATTATTACATTTTTTTTATAAACTTCGGCGTCATTTCGTAATTCTGCTCGCTAGCTAATGAATAGATTTGCTGGGTGTCTCTTCATAATTCACTGATTGTCGATTAATTAGTTTGCGGCGTAAGTATTAATGTTATACTAACATGTTGCGACCATTGGGTTAAAACATTTTGAAATGAAGCTGTTACTTGCCATAAGTGTCATGTCGGCACTAAAAATTTTGTGGACCATAGCCGTAATGTACATGATGCACACGTTAAGCCGGTAAGCTACTGTGTGTGTGTGTGTGTGTGTGTGTGTGTGTGTGTGTGTGTGTGTGTGTTCCGGGGAGAGAGGGAGGGGATAGAGCGGGGGAGAGATTGTTAGTATATGAAAAATGTGTAAAAAGAAACCTGCCGCCAGTCACGTTTTTAAATTTCCAGTACGATGGCCAGTATCGTGCTAATCGCTGGTGTACGCTCCAACTATCTTACGCCAATTGTGATACCTGGCGTTCTCTGCTTGATGTTCGCCTGATGTTCTAATGTGCCATGTGGCATATTTTATGAACTGAATGTTTCACGAAATTTTACAAGGCAACAGAATGAAGAATTGCCTTGAATGCTGGACACTTAGTACAGGTTTATGCCCATTCTGACCGTGATAAATTAATTATGAGAATACACGGTGTTTGTGTTTCTCGCATGCGGCATGAGAAGAGCTAAAAATTTGCTGCGAGCCATGCCGCATGCAGTGTGGTGTAATGGTTAGCGTTGTTGTCTATCGTGATGCAGGTCGTCAGTGCAGACCCGACCACCACCAGTTATTTGTTATTTAGTAGTTATCATTTCTGGAAAGTTCTCGAAGTATTTTATGTTCATATAATCTGGAATATTCTATGTTTGTGTAAGTAGCAGCACCCCCCTCCCCCCCCCCCCCCCCCCCAGAAGTTCAGTTCAGTTGTTACTGTAGTAGATGTTCGCGATAAATGTGTTTTCAGTGCTAAGTGTTGTATTTCATTGAAGACACTGCTTTTGGATTTGGACTGTTGCTGTGACGGTGATTGCCACCGAAACTAAAATAGACAAGCACGATCTTTCTGGATTCTGCAATTCCATTAATTTTACCAAATAATGCTCTTAAATCCGACAGAGTCTTTCCTTAAGTATCAATTTTGTAATAAATTCGAAGGCTCTGTTTCTTGCTGCACGCTCCTTTCCTTGTAGGATCACTTTCCGTTTCCCATTTGTACGGATCGATAACAGTGAAGAACCCAGACTTCGTCCACTCTTCTACTTCCCCATAGACGTGGCCCCTTGTGGGACGCTGTGTCTTCCGAAATGAGCCATCGGCTTTCAGTACTTTTGAGATTTGGCTAAAGCCTTCGTATTAACTCCTGTATCCTTGAGATATTTGAAACTATTTCCACAGCCTACAAGCAATGACACTATTTGCAAAACTTGTTTTCCTGAGGGGAAACTTCATTTTAAAAGTTGATCCGACACTGTTCAGTTCTTACCAAGCCATCTAATAAAAGCGTTAAGAAACTTAACTGATAGTCCTTGTTCATGCAGCACATCTCTCTTTATTCTTATATTTATTATTGTCTGGTATTCAGCCTTTGTTGAATTACTGAGTCTGTAATGGTTGAAGAGTCTTGCTCTATAGTTAGGTTACCGAGGCAAATGAATTACACTACTGGCCATTAAAATTGCTACACCAAGAAGAAATGGAGATGATCAACGGGTATTCATTGGACAAATATATTATACTACAACTGACATGTGATCACGTTTTCCCGCAATTTGGGTGCATAGATACTGAGAAATCAGTATCCAGAAACACCACCTCTGACCGTAATAACGGCCTTGATAGGCCTGGGCACTGAGTGAAACAGAGCTTGGATGGCGTGTGCAGGTACAGCTGCCCATGCAGCTTCAACACGATACCACAGTTCATCAGGAGTAGTGACTGGCGTATTGTGACGAGCCAGCTGCTCAGCCACCATTGACCAGAAGTTTTCAATTGGTAGGAGATCTGGAGAATGTGCTGGCCAGGGCAGCAGTCGAACATTTTCTCTATCCATAAAGGCCCGTACAGGACCTGCGACATGCGGTCGTGCATTATCCTGCTGAAATGTAGGGTTTCGCAGCGATCGATTGAAGGGTAAAGCCGCGGGTCGTAACACATCTGAAATGTAACGTCCACTGTTCAAAGTGCCGTCAATGCGAACAGGAGGTGACCGAGACGTGTAACCAATGGCACCACATACCATCACGCCGGGTGATACGCCAGTATGGCGATGACGAATACATGCTTCCAATGTGCGTTCACTGCGATGTCGCCAAACACGGATGCGACCATCATGATGCTGTAAACAGAACGTGGATTGATCCGAAAAAATAACGTTTTGCCATTCGTGCACCTAGGTTCGTCGTTTAGTACACCATCGCAGGCGCTCCTGTCTGTAATGCAGCGTCAAGGGTAGCCGCAGCCATGGTCTCCGAGCTGATAGTCCATGTTGCTGCAAACGTCGTCGAACTGTTCGTAAAGATGGTTGTCGTCTTGCAAACGTCCCCATCTGTTGACTCAGGGATCGAGGCGTGGCTGCACGATCCGTTACAGCCATGCGTATAAGATGCCTGTCATCTCGACTGCTAGTGATACGAGGCCGTTGGGACACAGCACGGCGTTCCGTATTACCCTCCTGAACCCAAAGATTCCATATTGTGCTAACAGTCATTGGGTCTCGACCAACGCGAGCAGCAATGTCGCGATACGATAAACCGCAATCGCGGTAGGCTACAATCCGACCTTTATCAAAGTCAGAAACGTGATGGTACTCATTCTCCTCCTTACACGAGGCATCACAACTACTTTTCACCAGGCAACGCCGGTCAACGGCTGTTTGTGTGTGAGGAATCTTTCCTCATGTCAGCACGTTGTAAGGTGTCGCCACGGGCGCCAACCTTGTGTGAATGCTCTGAAAAGCTAACCATTTGCAAATCACAGCATCTTCTTCCTGTCGGTTAATTTCGCGTCTGTAACACGTCATCTTCGTGGTGTAGCAATTTTATTGACCAGTAGTGTAGTAATAAAACGTAGCCTCATCATGTCAAAGGAATTATGATTTGTTTGCTTTGTAATGGTTCAAATGGTTCTGAGCACTATGGGAATAAACATCTGAGTGATCAGTCCCCTAGAACTACTTAAACCTAACTAACCTAAGGACAACACACATGCATGCCAGAGGCAGGATTCGAACCTGCGACCGTAGCGGTCGCGCGGTTCCAGACTGAAGCGCCTTTAACTGCTCGGCCACACCGGCCGGCGCTTTGTAGTGTGGAGGCCATTTAGCTTCTTAGCGGACAAGTTACGGTGAAACAATAATAGGGTTCAGGAGAAATTGTTTCTAAATTTGAAACCGTTCTTGCGGTCTTGAGTCCGAAACTTGTTTCATACAGCTCTCTACAGCTCTGTGTTGTGCAACACTATAACGGTTATTTACAGTCAGATTATGAATCGGGCTTAAGCTTATGACGTTTATCACAAAGACTATTTTATATTACTGTCGACCACCAGAAAACAAATAAGTTGAAAGTATTTCATCTCTCATGCCAATTTTTCGCTGCCTTGTGGCTAATCGAGGACCGAAATGTGGGTATCACGCCCGTTCCCAGAAATGGATGAAAGCGGCTCATGACACTCCGGCAAATGTATAACTATTGTTCATCTGATACGAAATTCCAAAAAAAGAAGAGGAACGACCCTTTCGCAAAGCACGGGAAAGAGCAGCCGAACAAATATACGGCGGCATTAAAATAAAGGCGAAAAAGAGCGCGCTTTACGGCCGGCAATAATCTAAAATGTAGGCAAGTATATTTCAAACCCACATCAAAAATCATGACTGACAGGGTGAATGGAGCGCGGCTCGCACATCTGAAAGACATAAAATAAGCCGGAGCTGAATGCAGTGTGGGAGGCGAGGGAAGAGCGAGCAGAAAGGAACTATTCCCAGACTGCGGCAGCAGAAATAAAGAGACTGGCGAGCGTATAGAATGCCGGCGAGTATTGTCTATAGAGCGGCGCCACGCCGCGCCGCCATGTTCGCAGTATATATATACGGGAATATTGGTCTCTGAATTCACATAAACATTCTTGCCACCCTCCCTTACCAACTCTTAAGGGAAGGCTCCGCGCTCGTCGCACACCCCGCCGCCCCCCTTTCAATATTACCCCCTTGGTGGTGAAAAGTAGCGACGTTCTTCCTTATTTTGCATATGAAAGGTGACAAATGTCTGTATTTCGAGCACGGGGGAGGAAGGCGAAATAGTCTCGCGTACTGGCGCGCATGTGTATGTATGGGAATAAGATGCACAGCGTAGGCCTCGGTGAGGAGAGAGGGAGAGGTGGAAGGGAGAGGTGGCGCGAATTTGGGCCGAATACGAAATCGCGCGGAGGGGAGCGACGTGCGTCTACCGTGCACACGTGTCTTCGCTGAGGTGCAGAGGGCGGGGATGTGTTGGAGCCGGAATGAGATGGCTCAGGCAGTAAACAGCGGGCACGCGCCACACGCGGGAAAGAATTCCGCGTTTGAAACGGGCCCATAAACAGTCAAGAAAGCTGCACTTTCGAGATCGGAATGCAATGAGAGGGAGCTGGCGTCGTAGAATTTCCGCAAACTACATCTTTACTTCCGTTGTGTCTCCTAAAAGAGTGAAGTCGTATGGCATTGTTGACTTGGAAACCCAGAAGGCCAGGTTCTGCCGCGTAATTGGAAACTTTCTTTTCTGTCCTTCGCGGACATTAGTACCTTTGCGTCGCGAAGTGTGACAGCGATGTGTTTAAGTGTAATTGTTAGTCTTGCTATGTTCGTGCTGTATGATAATAAGAGAAGGGCGAGGGTGAAATCTGGTGCTGACACACAGGCTACTCCTCTCCAATAGTATAAATCGGCAGCCGAGCTCAACGTCCATATCCGACGGACGGATCACCATCAAAAGCGTCACGTGTCCTCGCTTCGTGAGACATTGCGTTGAGGTTTGGAATTTAACCAAGGACATTGACTCATATTCTGGTGATCACGAACTTTACGCCGCCACCACCACTCCTTTGCCATAAAGGCAAAGCAGCCAACAGCTTGTAGTTACACCAAGACGATTGCCCGTACAAGTACTGGCCACGCCCGACGTTGCTTAACTTCACTTCGGTGATCGGACAAGAACCGGTGTACGAGGGGGTCCTTTGAATTGTGCTGCAAACCAGTCATCTGCATCCCTTCGGGCTTCCTCAAAGTTTTAGAAATCGCTTGCCATTGAGATGCTTCATGGAGTTTGGGATCAGATAATAGTCTGAGGGAGCCACGTGAGGTGAACTGGGTGGATGTTTGAGGATTTCAAAGTGAAGGTTGCCATTTTTGCCGGGTGGTGGCCGCCTCAGGACGGACATTGCCTTGCGGAGGCGAGATTCCTTTTCTCGGCTTTCCTCGACGTTTGGAGACCCAGTTGGTGCTTCAGTTTGTTCAGAAGTTCAACAAAGTACATTGCCCTGATGGTTTTACCATGTTGTAAGTAATTAGTAAGTAGGAGTCCACCTTTATTCCAAGACAGAGATGCGAGCAACTTGTTTGCTGATCTTTTTAGTTTGAACTACTTTGGACATGGAGAACCATTGTGTCCCCACGCTTTGGATTGTTCTTCGATCCCTGGATCATAACTGTATAGCCATCTTTCGTCCATGATGACGAGATGATACAGAAATCCGACAGGATCCCTCCGAAATTGGACCAAATTGGACTGTGAAGCAACCACTCGTTCACATCTTTGGTCTGGATTGAGGCAGTTTGGAACCTGTCTGGCTGAGAGCTTTCTTTTGTCCAGAATCTCGTTATTAGAATGACTCACACTTTCTAGGAATCTCTTATCTTTTTTGGCAGTTACACTCCGATCATCAAGGATATGGAATGAGCAGTGCCCACAGTTTCCGGAACTATGACTTGAATTGGTCTTCTAGGACTCTCTTCATCTTCAGTGCTGAAATGTCCTGTTAAATGCAGCAACATAATTCTTGATGGTGGAATGTGAAGGGCAGTTACCACCCAATGTAACCAGGCATATCATAAATTTGTTTGGTCGTGTTACCTTAAAATACTTAATCTCATTTGGACTCTGTTTCACTGCGAATTCTCTGTTTTCTTGTGCCATATTCACTTCAAACCTGCACAGAAAAATAAAAACCACTGTTACTGCTACGCAATTACCACCATGTAAAGAACTAGGTTTAATATCAAAACATCGTAATTAATCTATATTAGTTTTAACTAGGAAAGTATCCCGTCGTTTTCAGCAAGGTAGTGCCATTGACACTCTGTCTCTTGAAAGTGGTGGAATCAACGATGCGTGCAGTCCGTTATAAAATAATGATAGACCATGAATTGCAGGTAATCTAAATTACAGATGTAAGACGGGTGATTTTGCACAGCGGCACGTGCTGCTGTTAGGGGATCATTATTGCCCTCATTGTAACATATAGTTTTAAACAGAATTGCATCTTTGACATTAGTGTACGTTTTCAAGAAGGTTTTTTTTTTCCTGTGCTGGATGTAGAAAAATAGCCTGTTGCTAATGTATGAGCAGGGTAGGGAATTTCGAATGTAGCGAACCAAACAACCATGGGCCGAAAACGCATCGTTGTACGTTTGCGGCCGGCCGCGGTGGTCTAGTGGTTCTAGGCGCGCAGTCCAGAACCGCGGGACTGCTACGGTCGCAGGTTCGAATCCTGCCTCGGGCATGGATGTGTGTGATGTCCTCAGGTTAGTTAGGTTTAAGTAGTTCTAAGTTCTAGGGGACTGATGACCACAGATGTTAAGTCCCATAGTGCTCAGAGCCATTTGAACCATTTTTGTACGTTTGCGGCCGTTAAGCGTCATCCAATCAGAGATAAGCACATTGAAGAGTGTGCATCTAAACTAACTTGCCCCGACTTATACCTATTACGCCAAGGAGTACAGTTACTAATTAAATTAACTAAAGTTATTGGATTCATCTGAACAGCCAAAGCTAGATAAATTTTGAATTTATAGCCATGACTGGTTACGCTAGACGCAAATTTGCTGTTATTTCTACTGGGTAAAGTTGGCAAGTCAACTACGGTGAAAGTACCGTAATGCTATTACGTCTGCTAAGATAATAAATAAGCTGTATTGCAGAGACAGTACCACGGTAAGGTGGCGACATGTTGTACTGTAAGGTGCAATTGTTTTAATCATGGAATCTTAAGTTCACGTGTTTCAATTTCTCTAGTGCAGAGTGAGCATGAACGTAGATTTATTTTAGCATTTACTGTAGTAGTAAGTGTGAACGAAAATAAAAGTGGAAAAGGAAACAGAAATTAAGTTTTAAACAGTTTTTCTGAAATTAAGTTTTTTACAGAAAATGAACGAAATTTCTGCCTCTTGCATTGTTGATGTTGAGCCAGCGCGGTACTGCAAAACACGCCAAAAGTGCGTTGGAGCTCAACAACCATACCATAACACAGCGGCAGCTCAGGTTGCGGTCACAGTGGCACCGATATCGGAGGATTTCGCCGACGACCGACATTGGCCGATCTTTTAAAATCAGCACGCCCGTACGTGCTTGCTCCCAAAGCAACCGATCTCAGTACCCGAACGTACAGACTTCGGAGGACGGTCGGCGGAATTCATATAAGGGTTTTTTTCTGTCGAATCGGGCGACTTGCCCACACGCAAAACAAGGATTGCGAAAAACTTTCAAGTTTATTACAAGAAGGAAGGGATTCTGGGGGATCCTGAAAATGAGAAATAAAACTACACGGATAAGTCTGGAAAGCATGGTCCGAAATCGCGCGCGTCCCTACTCATGACGATCCTTGTCGGGGTTGTGACGTTCCAATGTATTCTATGAACCTGGCACTACGTTTACACAAGTTCTGCCGAAAATAAGCCGTAGAGTCAGTATGGCCTCTCGTGTTCCTGCAAACTGATCTTCCCCGCGGTCGGCTTTTACGGCTTTCCATTCTAACTGATATTTCGCTTATATACAGACTTGTCAGCCCGTGCCTTTTATGGAATTGGAATTATTACAATCGTCTTGAAGTCTGAGGGTATTTCACCCGTCTCATACATCTTGCACCCTAATAGCTTTGTCATGGCTCACTCTCCCAAGGGTCTCAATAATTTTGATGTAATGTCGTCTGCCGCAGATACCTAGTATCAGTTAGTTCTTTTTTCAGTTCTCTGTCAAAATCTTCTGTCAGTATCATATTTCCCATCTCATATTCATGTATTTGCTCTTCCCTTTCTGTGATATTGTCTTCAAATTCAAATCCCTTGTATAACCCCTCTATATATTCCAACTACAGACTACTTCTCTTTGCTTAGTAGTTGCATGCCATCTAAGCTCTTAATACTCATACAGATTCTTTAATTTTCATACAAGCTGCATGTATCTTTCCATAGTCATACAAGCTTCTACAGTTTGGCATTTTTCCTCCAGCCATTCGTGCTTTGTCATTTTTCTCTTTGTCAGTCTCATTTTTTGTGCGTGTAAATTCCCTTTTGGTCATTTCACTTCCTGCGTTTTTATATTTCCTCCTTTAGTCACTTACATTCAATATCTCGAGCGTCACCCAAGGATTTCTATGGATCTGTAGCCGTTCCGGTTTTCTTGGGTCACTCACCCTTGTTTCAGTCAGTCGTTGCCTAATAAGCTCCCTATGAAACTCTCGACAACTATCTGGTTCTTTTAATTTATCTAGGTGGCTTCTCCTTACACTGAGGCGACAAAAGTCGCTGGAAACGGCCTAATATCGTGTCGGACTTCTTAGTAGAGCAACTCGGTGTGGCATGGACTCAACAAGTTGAAAGTCCCCTGCAGAAATAATTGTGAAAGTGTTGCCGGTGCAGGATTTTGTGCACGAACTGACCTCTCGACTGTCCCCCGTAAATGTTTGGGTGGTGGCCAGATCATTCGCTCGATTTTTCCAAAATGCTCGTCAACCCAATCGCGAGCAGTTGTGGTCCGGTGACATGACGCATTGTCGTCCATAAAAACTCAACCGTTGTTCGAGAACATGATGTCCAGAAATGGTGCAGACGGGCTTCAAGTGACCGAACGTAACAATTTCGAGTCAGCGATCGGTTCAGTTGTACCAGGTGACCATGTAAACACATCCCCCACCATTATTGAGCCACCACCAGGTCGCACAATGCCTTGTTGACGACATAGGTCCATGGCTTCGTGGGGTCTGCGCCACACTCGATCCCTACCATCAGCTCTTACCAACTGAATTTGGGACTAGGCAACTAACATTCAGCGGTCTAGTGAGGTCACGAGCCTAGGAAAAGCGCTGCAGGCGATGTCGTGCTGTTAGCGTAGGTACTCGGGTCGGGCCTCTGCTGCCATAGCCCATTAACTCCAAATTTCGGCACACGGTCCTAACGAATACGGTCGTCGAACCTGCAAGATTGATTTCTGTTGTTATTTCACGCGCACTGACAACACTACGCAAACGCCACTGCTCACAGAGCCGGCCGCTGTGGCCGAGCGGCTCCAGGCGCTTCAGTCCGGAACCGCGCTGCTGCTAGGGTCGCAGGTTCGAATCCTGCCTCGGGCATGGATGTGTGTGGTGCCCTTAGGTTAGTTAGGTTTAAGTAGTTCTAAGTTCTAGGGGACTGATGACCTCAGCAGTTAAGTCCCATAGTGCTCAGAGGCATTTGAACCATTTGAGAGGTAATGCCTGATGTTAATGGTACTCTGGGCACAATCTTGTCACTGTGGATCTCGGAATGTAGAACTCCCTAACGATTTCTGGAACAGAACATCCCATACGCCTAGCTCCTAGTTATTTTTGCGCCCTAAAACAAACGAACAAACAAACATACATCTAGCCCCGACTACTATTCCGTGTTCGAAGTCCGTTAATTCACGTCCTGCAGCTATAATCACGTCGGAAACCTTTTCACATGAATCAAGTAGGCACAAATGGTAACTCCGTCAATGCACTGCGCTTTTATACCTTTGGTGTACGCGATACCGCCGCCATCTGTATACAGGGTGAAAAGCATTTAAACCGACAAACTCTGGAAGGTTGTAGGGGACATCAAAACAAATATTTCTTCCTAATGTCATTTTTTACTATGAGGAGTATTCAAACCGGTAGAGGACGATTTCTCTGGGGGCAAATTAATAAAACCAACAAACACTTTTCCTTTTTTTATGACCAAGAGGCAGTACATAGACACAACCCAATTTCAATTACAGTAGATTTTCAAAAATGCCTCCATTGATACGTAAACAAAGGTTACACCGTCGGATCATGTTCTGTCTGACGCGGGCAGAAACCCCAGGAGTATCCTGAAATGTTCCTGCTGCTGCTACTATCTGGGCAACCAGATCCTCTTCTGATGCAACAGGGCTTGCGCAAACAAGACTGCGCATCTCTCCCAACACAAAAAACTCCAGAGGGGACATATCTGGGGATCGAGCAGGCCATGGTACAGGACCACCTCTGCCAATCCACGTTTCTGCGAACCGTTGGTCCAGGAATCGACGCACAAAATGACTGAAAAGTGCCTGCGCGCCCCGTCATGTTGGAACAACATGCGTTGTCTTGTAGGGAGCTGGACGTCTTCCAGCAATTCTGGCAATGCTCTGGCGAGAAAATTGTAATAGTGCCTGCCATTTAATGGCCTAAGTAGCAGATACGGCCCAATTAAACAGTCCCCAACAACACCGACCCACACATTAACGAAGAACCGCAATTGATTAGCACTAGTAACTGCGGCATGTGGGTTATCCTCACTCCAAACATGCGAATTGTGCACGTTGCTTCATCGGTCAAAAACACAGAGAATGGAAATGTAGGATGTATTTCACACTGTTCCAGGTACCACTGCGAAAACTGTGCTCTGGGTGGATAATCAACTGGTTCTAGGTTGTGGACACGCTGTAAGTGAAATGGACGTAACAATTGCTCTCGAAGGACTGTTCTTACATTCGTCTGATTCGTCCCCGATTGAAGGATCCCGCTCCACATGCTACAAGACAGCTTTTTCAGATTGCAGCGTTCTTACCGTGCGACTGCGTCCCTGTCCAGGTAATCTGCTAAATGACCCGGTCTCACGCAGACGTTGGTACACAGCAGCAAAGGTCGTATGATGTGGGATACGGCGATTAGGATATTGTTGTTGATAAACCCGCTGTGCAGCTCGTCCGTTGTGGTGCGCTACGTAGTACGCACCAACTATATCAGCGTACTCACTCCAGGTGTATCGTTCCATTAGTAAACAGAGACAGTGCACTACTACACTGGTGGACAACAGTTGCCTACAACTGAAGAGCGTAATACGCCCTCTAACAACTGAAGATAGCAATTCGGCCTCTAAGAACTGAAGAGCATAATACAGCCTCCACCGGTTTAAATAATCCTCATTGGAAAAATGACATTAGGGAAAATTTTTGTTTTGATGTCCCCTACAACCTCCCAGAGTTTGTCAGTTTAAATACTTTTCACTCTGTATGTACATATTGCTATCCCATGACACTTGTATGCTCACTGTGTACTAGGGATTATTGATTCGATTTTTTAAGGTGTTGGCAGAGTGGGGGTGGACACCGCTGCCGGCCGCCGGCGACATCGACGCCTGCAGCGAGCCGAGGCGGTGACCACGGCGCCGCCCCGGCCTCCGCCCCCACGCCTGCCGCTGCGGCAGCTAATCTGATTGATGCGGCCTCTGCAGGCCCGCCCCCTTCGAACGTTGCTCTCCGACGACAATTACCGCCTCCTTTTCCCCTGCTCCTTAATTCTGCCGGCGCTCGTCTCGCTTGATTACTATTCACCGGCCTCTACTTTTGTCCGCCAGTTAATTCTATTTTGCGTGGCAGTTAATTCGCCAGCCGCCTCGTGTTGTTCCTCGTAGTCTTCCTCCCGTTCACTCTTTTCTGCTTCTCGTGCCACGCGAGGTGGGACTGTTAAGGGGGGGTGGGGGGGGGGGGGCGGGTAGAGGGGACGGAGTGGTAAGCGGATAGCCGAGTGCATACGCGGCCACAGCGCTTGTCGCTACTGTCAGTTACCGGGTAGGATACTCACAAGGGGAGGCCGCCAATTGTGAAATTCAGATTCGATTCATACTGCGCATAATAAAAGCTCATGGCCAGAGGTGTAATGTGGCAAAGCACCAAGATGCACTTCTCAGCCGTTGTCGAGAAAATCGACAGTTAAAAGAAACGGTTGTGGTGAAATACTCTCTACGATTTATAATTCTCTACAGCTTAGTGGCGCAGCGGTAAGCGCTAGGGTTCGTAATCCGAAGGTCGCCGGATCGAATCTCGCGCTATGCAATTTTTTTTAGTATTTGTTTTTTATAATTCAAATATATATATAATTCCCGGCAGTCAGTTGCAACAATTATGCATATAATACGTTGTTGAAAGTCGTTTGTCGTGGAAAAACTGGCGACATCATTATGTTTTCCGCAAACAAAGTTGTATTTCACAAATGTTATTAATTGTCTTCATAATGTTAACCACGTATAGTTAACGGAAGACGTAGAAACGATATTCCGAAACGAATACGTATAGCGTAAGTCAGACGTTCGAATTAGAATAGAGACCCCACGAACACAAATTTGCTGTGGCAGGTATGAAATATAAACTCCGTTACTCGCTCGTTACACTTGAATGACACCGAGCGAGGTGGCGCAGTGGTTAGCACACTGGACTCGCATTCGGGAGGACGACGGTTCAATCCCGTCTCCGGCCATCCTGATTTAGGTTTTCCGTGATTTCCCTAAATCGTTTCAGGCAAATACCGGGATGGTCCCTTTGAAACGGCACGGCCGATTTCCTTCCCAATCCTTCCCTAACCCGAGCTTGCGCTCCGTCTCTAATGACCTCGTTGTCGACGGGACGTTAAACACTAACCACCACCACCACCACTTGAATGACAGATGTTGAATGGGCCGAAACGAGCCGCCGCATAACAGCGTAGTTGCCTACTAACTTCGAAAGAAGGTAGATGCGGTCCCTAGCGCAACTTATAACATTATCGAAAATCAGTGCGGACGGGAGAGCTTTGGTACACCCTGTTAAAAAAAAAACGGAAAAATGGAGGCGGTACAATTGGGGAGCGATCCGCCTTCACCAACATGCATAAGCAATTCATTAATACTTATATATATATATATATATATATATATATATATATATATATATATATTTGAATTACAAAAAACTAATAATAAAAAAAATTGCATGGCGCGAGATTCGATCCGGCGACCTCCGGATTACGAACCCGAGCGCTTACCGCTGCGCCACGACGCTGTAGAAAATTATTAATCGTCGAGAGTATTTCACCGCAACGGTTAATTTAACTGTCGATTTTCTCGACAACGGCTGAGAAGTGCATCTTGGTGCTTTGCCACATTACACCTCTGGCCATGAGCTTTTATTATGCGCAGTATGAATCGAATCTGAACTCCACAATTGGCGGCCTCCCCTTGTCAGTGTGCTACTTATTGTCTCGCCTGTTAAAGTAGTTGATACTGCACCAATAAATAGCAAAAAAAACTATTAGTCACCATTTTATGTCATTTAATAGTCACTCCAGTATGTGGAGAGAGTTCTATAATAAGTCTGTGAGAAGTGACTCCTCAAGCTTTCCTGGCGGATATATTGTAAGTAGTCTTCAGGGGTTCGCCGCCGGAAAACGTTACGCAAATTCTACATTTCCTCGGAGCAACTGTGCGACATCTTCAGATGGTGGAACCTTGTTGATGGCTAGGTACGACTGTCGGTATCCGCACGTCGACTCCTCTGTATACAGGGTGTTAAAAAAAGGTACAGCCAAACTTTCAGGAAACATTCCTCACACACAAATAAAGAAAAGATGTTATGTGGACATGTGCCCGGATACGCTTAATTTCCGTGTTAGAGCTCATTTTAGTTTCGTCAGTATGTACTGTACTTCCTCGATTCACCGCCAGTTGGCCCAATTGAAGGAAGGTAATGTTGACTTCGGTGCTTGTGTTGACATGCGACTCATTGCTCTACAGTACTAGCACCAAGCACATCACTACGTAGCATCAACAGGTTAGCGTTCATCACGAACGTGGTTTTGCAGTCAGTGCAATGTTTACAAATGCGGAGTTGGCAGATGCCCATTTGATGTATGGGTTAGCACGGGGCAATAGCCGTGGCGCGGTACGTTTTTATCGAGACAGATCTCCAGAACGAAGGTATCCCGACAGGAAGACGTTCGAAGCAATTGATCGGCGTCTTAGGGAGCACGGAACATTCCAGCCTATGAATCGCGACTGGGGAAAACCTAGAACAACGAGGACACCTGCAATGGACGAGGCAATTCTTCGTGCAGTTGACTATAACCCTAATGTCAGCGTCAGAGAAGTTGCTGCTGTACAAGGTAACGTTGGCCATGTCACTGTATGGAGAGGACTACGGGAGAACCAGTTGTTTTCGTACCATGTACAGCGTGTGCAGGCACTATCAGCAGCTGATTGGCCTCCACGGGTACACTTCTGCGAATGGTTCATCCAACTATGTGTCAATCCTCATTTCAGTGCAAATGTTCTCTTTACAGATGAGGCTTCATTCAAACGTGATCAAATTGTAAATTTTCACAATCAACTTGTGTGGGCTGACGAGAATCCGCACGCAAGTGTGCAATCACGTGATCAACATAGATTTTCTGTGACCGGTTTGGCAGGTGTTGTTGGTGATGTCTTGATTGGGCCCCGTGTTCTTCCACTTACGCTCAATGGAGCACGTTATCATGATTTCATACGGGATACTCTATCTGTGCTGCTAGAACATGTGCCTTTACAAGTACGACACAACATGTGGTTCACGCACGATGGAGCTCCTGCACATTTCAGTCGAAGTGTTCGTACGCTTCTCAACAACAGATTCGGTGACCGATGGATTGGTAGAGGCGGACCAATTGCATGGTCTCCACGCTCTCCTCACCTCAACCCTGGGCATTTGAAAGCTCTTGTCTACGCAATCCCGGTACCAAATGTAGGGACTCTTCGTGCTCTTATTGTGGACGGCTGTGATACAATACGCCATTCTCCAGGGCTGCATCAGCGCATCAGGGATTCCATGCGACCGAGGGTGGATGTATGTATCTTCGCTAACGGAGGACATTTTGAACATTTCCCGTGCTGTTGCTGTGTGTTTCCATTCCATGATTAATGTGATTTGAAGAGAAGTAATAAATGAGCTCTAACATGGAAAGTAAGCGTTTCCGGACACATGTCCACATAACATATTTTCTTTCTTTGTGTGTGAGGAATGTTTCCTAAAAGTTTGGCCGTACCTTTTTGTAACACCCTGTATATGCCGCTCCACATTGACAGAGAATCATATACATACCACGTTTCGTTCGGCTAAGATCATCCTTAATCGAACCAAGCAGGTTTCTCAGTTTTGCAGATGGTCGAAAAACACACTTAATGTCATATCTTCCGAGGACTTTTCCGATTCTTCACGACATGGCACCAAAAATATTGTGGAGTTTGCACAATATTATCCGTCGGCAAAACCGCGAAAACTATTTACAGGCTGTGAGAAGTTAAAATTAAGGGTGCAATTCTTTTAGCCTTTTCTTTTTATTTAAAATGTGCTAAGATAGCGATTTACGTCATTGGGGTCCATCGCATCCCGGCGCTCGAATGGAATGCAACAGATGTAATACTGTAAAGTTACCGACCAAATATGGGTCCTGTTAGTTTCGGATAGTATCACAGAGGGCAGTAATATCAACTAAAATACTATTCTCAACATGATTTGTCTTCGTAGCATTATTCGTTTGTGGTAAACAGCCGGCCGCGGTGGCCGAGCATTTCCAGGCGCTTCAGTCCGGAACCGCGCCGCTGCTATGGTCGCAGGTTCGAATCCTGCCTCGGGCATGGCTGTGTGTGATGTCCTTAGGTTAGTTAGGTTTAAGTAGTTTTAAGTCTAGGGAACTGATGACCTCAGATGTTAAGTCCCATAGTGCTTAGAGCCATTTGAACCATTGTTTTAATGGTAAACAGTATGAAAGCACGAGCTTGCCTCGCATCTGCTGAACTAGTCGTTTCGCTTCTTTTACATATGAAGTAAAACTTCAGTGCTTGAAAATGACAAACTAACGTATTTCATATACGGGTAGAAGAGGTTCGAAAAGTAAACTAAGTTTTGCAAAAAACGTTTCAGTTGGTAAGCGGAAGTCATTTCACCAATTTAAATTCGTCAAAATGACAGTGTTTCGGCATTGGCGAAACCAAGGCCAACTGTACAGTGGAGGCATTTCCGATTAAAGGTTTGGCCAATTTTAATATTGAAAAAGACAGATTGCGACTTTAAACGCTTGTTTTAAAACATTTTTCAAGTTGACGGGACCTGTGACTCGTGAAATATGCACTGATGAGCCAAATCATTAGGACCACATGCGTAACAGCTTGTTTGTCCGTGTGTTGAACGAAATATATCACTGATTCTGTGTATCACGGATCCGACAGTTTGTTGGTAGGTTTGTGGAGGTAAGTGCCGTTAGATTCCTATGCACTGGTCATGTAAGTAACGGGCATATGATTTGCGTACGCGGTGATGGCGACCGATAGCGACCCAAATGGGTTCCATAGGATTTACATCAGGCGAATTTGGTCGCCGAGACATCAACGTGTGTGTAGCAAGGTTCTGGCTGCGAGAGAGAGAGACAGTTATACTGCTGAAAGATGACATGGCTGTCGGGGAAGACATCAAGCATGAAGGGATACATTTGGTTCGGAGCTGTTTTCGATCGCTACCACAGAAGTGCAGTAGAATTTATCTGATAGCATAATACTGCTCGCACCAGCCTGCATTCATGGCGTGCTGCACGTTCCGAGCCGCCGTTCACCTTGATGACGGCGTTTGTGGAGACGACCACCGACTTAATGGTTCAAATGGCTCCAAGCACCTTGGGACTTAGCATCTGAGGTCATCAGTCCCCTAGACTCAGAACTACTTAAACCTAACTACATACTTAAACCTAACTTACATTACTGCGTCTTGTGCCCGCAACCCCACTAAGTTGTATCCAACGTTGCGGTGGGCAGTGATCGTAATGTTTTGGCGTATCAGTGTACATACAATTGCATTATAATTTTCTGCAATTTGTGAAACGGCGTTTTTTCTGCTGCAGTACGTAGGATTTTTGCGATGTACTTTAAATTACATTTTTGATACAAGTTCTTATATAGAATTTTTGTCGAAAAATTTGACTTATATTTCCGTGTGTCACCATTTTGTTAAACACCATTTTTTTAAATATTCCTACGTAATACGTTGGACAACATCACCAGTTCCAAAGCAGTTTTTGAAGTGTTGTCCTAGATTGAAAATTGTGGCATTCAGAGCTCCCACCAACCGGCATTGCATTCTGCAAAAGCCTTTGTTCGACGTCATGTAGTGTACTCTGGGTGCAAGTTTTTTACCTAAAAAAGTACGTAATACAATCTTAAGGGTGTACACTGAAGATCTGACGTCCGTCTTGTAATTTATTTGTTATTTTATTGAAAAAAATTCGTGAACATCGATTCCAAAATCAAGCATCACCCTTGTCTGTCCCCTTAATTTATTACACAACTACGATACAGAAAAAGTTGAACATGTCTGGTGCTTCTCTGTCGGTTTATGCAGCTCGTGGTCTATGAGTTAGCATCGCAGTCTCTAGATCATGGGGTCAAAGATTTTCTTCGCTCGGGGACTCAGCGTTTGTGTTGTCCTAATCATTTCAGCTCATCTTCATCGATGCGGAAGTCGCCGATGTGGCGTTATATAGAATGACTTTCACCAGGCGCCCGACGACCTCAGATTGGCACTGCCGGCAAATAATGTTACACGATCATTTCATTTTCTCTCTTGATTTGAAGCTTCTTAAAAGACGGACGAAATGTTAGTCGTCCAGTTGAAATAGTGCACTGGTCACTTTGGAGCGTTGCAGATGCCTAGAACTGGTACCCAGCGGTCATGTGATCGTTGAGTGCTGGGCGGTATGGTATAGCAGTTACGTGGTGTCTCTGAGTCCGGCGGCTGTATGGATTTCGCGTGATAAGATGGGACGACGTGGAGACGCGGCAGAAAGGAGCTGTCGTGTTCGGACGTGCCAAAGAATGAAGTTGCTCAAATTGTCGGTGTATCAACGCGGACTGTCGAACGTGTATGCAATGAATGATGTACGCTCGCAGTCATGAAACGTGGCATAAGAGCAATGGTCATAATAAGATTCTAATGGACAGAGGTGGGAGACTAGTGTCACACCTTGTCAATGACGGTCCAGACAAATAGTTTCAGAAAAATGTTGATACTTAAATTTCTAGTCTGAGATCTAATGACAGGAAAGTCCATTCGCAACTGAGCCCATGGTACCGAGGTCTTGTTGTTATCGTTGGCGTTATCGTGGCCTAGCTTCTTTCCAGTGTCATTATGAGGGTCTCCAATCTTCTCCCCACACTTTTTCTGGCAACGTGCTTTATCTTGTGCAGGAAGTGTCGCGACGGTATTAGTTTCTGTTCTTCTTTGCCATCGTAAATGGATTTCCTCGGAACAGCGTCACGCATTTCGTTGCTTGGTACATTGATCCGACAAATTTCCAGGCAGGTCAGTATCAAGTAGGCTATTAGATCGCTTGAGCATCCCTTACTCACCTTTTTAAGCAAGATGATTGCAGAGTTGGAGTCGCACAGAAGAAGAGGCGCGCTTGTCTGTTAAAAAGTGACAATACTTTGTAACTTTCGAGGTGGCAGTGGGCACTGCAGCAGCGTCATTATTCAGTTTGTCTACCCCTTCGAACTTGTTGAATGTTTTTTCTCGGCGTTCGACCAGCCGTAAGACGCGATCGAGCACCGTCGTGCCTCCCCCTTGCGGGCGGGGGCCGAGGTTGCGCCAGATTAGCCGCCACGGCCGCCTCCTTGTGTATTAGTTAACATTCAGCCTCCGGCTTGCGGAGTCGCCCGCGGAAGGACTTCTTCAGGCGTAATCTTCTGTGTCGGGTTAAAGAAGTGTGAATGACATGCTAAGGTTCTCTTTGCTGGGCTCGCCCCCCTTCCTGCACGCTCCTTGCCAGCTTTGCCTCCCCAGTAACGAGTCTCCCAGCGGCGTGACCGAGTCGGCTGTTGGGGGAGGGGGAGGCGCCGGTTTAGCCTCTTCCCCCCTCCCCCCCCCCGTCCGTGCTCCTCCGGCCCCTCTTAACCCCCTTTCCCGACGCAGCCATCCACCGCGTGTCGCCACTTAAACCCTCGCGTGCCACCGCCCCCCCCCCGCCCACCCCTCCCCTGCCGCCACCCCCGCGAGCCTTAGCAAGTGTATTTGGACGTGCTTCCCATTTAAACACTAGTTAAAAATGCCATCAAGGGTCGACTTGAGGACGAGTCTCATTACCCTGGGCCGTCTGCTAGACAGCAGCTGCCGCCCCCGCTGCTGTGTCCTCTGCCCAAATAAAAATTGCAGCAGCGCCGGCGGCGGAGGCGTCGTGCTGGCGCCATCTTGCCCGGCAGTCGAGACGCCGACGCCGTATGGTCGCAATTACTGTGTACTGCCCAGCAGACGCGTCTGCCTGTTCGTCTTCCCGCGCCGCCCCGCCCCAGCGACAGTTTAGCCACATTGCTTTACGGCCGCTAGCTGACTTGCATCGAGGCCACAAGTGGGGCGAACAGACCGCACAGTGTCACGTTTGTGTTACAACGCCACGTCGCAGATGTTCACTGTTACAAATACGAAAGCTCCTGTATTTACTCTTAGCCTCCCCAAGCCTCTCTACCAACTGTCTGGAATGTCTGCTATTCACAATATACGTAAATGACCTTGTGGATGACATCGGAAGTTCACTGAGGCTTTTTGCGGATGATGCTTTGGTATATCGAGAGGTTGTAACAATGGAAAATTGTACTGAAATGAAGGAGAATCTGCAGCGAATTGACGCATGGTGCAGGGAATGGCAACTGAATCTCAATGTAGATAAGTTTAATGTGCTGCGAATACATAGAAAGAAAGATCCCATATCATTTAGCTACAATATAACAGGTCAGCAACTGGAAGCAGTTAATTCCATAAATTATCTGGGAGTACGCATTAGGAGTGATTTAAAATGGAATGATCATATAAAGTTGATTGTCGGTAAAGCAGATGCCAGACTGAGATTCATTGGAAGAATCCTAAGTAAATGCAGTCCGAAAACAAAGGAAGTAGGTTACAGTACGCTTGTTCGCCCACTGCTTGAATACTGCTCAACAGTTTGGGATCCGTACCAGATAGGGTTGATAGAAGAGATAGAGAAGATCCAATGGAGAGCAGCGCGCTTCGTTACAGGATCATTTAGTAGTTGCGAAAGCGTTACGAAGATGATAGATAAACTCCAGTGGAAGACTCTGCAGGAGAGACGCTCAATTCTCGGTACGGGGTTTTGTTGAAGTTTCGGGAACATCCCTTCACCGAGGAGTCAACTGGTATATTCCTCCCTCCTACGTATATCTCGCGAAGAGACCATGAGGATAAAATCAGAGAGATTAGAGTCCACACAGAGGCATACCGACAATCCTTCTTTCCACGAACAATACGAGACTGGAATAGAAGGGAGAACCGATAGAAGTACTCAAGGTACCCTCCACCACACACCGTCAGGTGGCTTGCGGAGTATGGATGTAGATGTAGATTATTATTATTATTATTATTATTATTATTATTATTATTATTATGTTCGAGTGGACCTCATTGGATCACATGATTCTGTTGTCTGCGTTTCCTTGCAGCTCTCGTTTTAGGATTCCGTGTCTCAATCTGTAAAAAAACGAACCCTAATAGGATCACTTTCTTGTTCGTCTGTCTGTCTGTCTGTCTGTCTGTTAAGAACTCTTTTTCTGCCTAACGGGTAGTCGTATCAAGTCAAATCTTTATCATATATGAATATCTATGGTCTCTCGGAGGTGTAAAAAATTTTGAACTTCAAAGTTACTTCAAACGATATACTGGGTGATCAAAAAGTCAGTATAAATTTGAAAACTGAATAAATCACGGAATAATGTAGATAGAGAGGTACAAATCGACACACATGCTTGGAATGACATGGGGTTTTATTAGAACCAAAAAAATACAAAAGTTCAAAAAATGTCCGACAGATGGCGCCTCATCTGATCAGAATAGCAATAATTGGCATAACAATGTAAGACAAAGCAAAGATGATGTTCTTTGGAGGAAATGCTCAATATGTCCCACCATCACTCCTCAACAACAGCTGTAGTCGAGGAATAATGTTGTGAGCAGCACTGTAAAGCATCTCTGGAGTTATGGTGAGGCATTGGCATCGGATGTTGTCTTTCAGCATCCCTAGAGATGTCGGTCGATCACGATACACTTGCGACTTCAGGTAACCCCAAAGCCAATAATCGCACGGACTGAGGTCTGGGGACCTGGGAGGCCAAGCATGACGAAAGTGGCGGCTGAGCACTCGATCATCACCAAACGACGCACGCAAGAAATCTTTCATGCGTCTAGCAATAAGGTTTTTTTTTGTTCTAATAAAACCCCATGTCATTCCAAGCATGTGTGTCATTTTTTACGTCTCTATCTACATTATTCCGTAGTTTATTAAGTTTTCAAATTTATACTAACTTTTTGATCACCCGGTATACGACCATTTGTGTAACATTTTTGACACTCTCAAACTTTCTCATCAAAAGCTATAGAGTGTAATTTTGGTAAACAGTTTTTGGAATACAGTGATCAAAAAGTTATTATATTTTGACTAAAGTTCAGTCTTGATCACACTATTTATGTTTTAATGATATAGGTAACCGGTTTCGGTTATTTTTACGTAACCATCATCAGACCCATGGCTCCCTTAGGATGGTAGGCGGAGCTCTCCTCAGCTGCTACGAAACTTCGTAGCAGCTGAGGAGAGCTCCGCCTACCATCCTAAGGGAGCCATGGGTCTGATGATGGTTATGTAAAAATAACCGAAACCGGTTACCTATATCATTGAAACATAAATGGTGTGATCAAGACTGAACTTTAGTCAAAAAAAGAAAGAAAAAAGCAATAGAGTGCTTCACGTTGACCTAGAATCTTAGAAATTCGGCAAGTTGCAAGGTTTCATAGTACAAGTAAAGTAAAAAAGAAATGTTAAACTGTAATTATCTCACATAAAAATATATTTTTGCCATTAGAACATACGTTGCATTCATTATCCGTTAAAAGCATAACAGACGCACATTGTAATCGTGTTCTAATTAGAAAAAAATGTTTTATTGTAACTTCTCTCCCTCTGCATGTATAAATTGAAGACCCCCTCCTCGCTTCTTGTTGTATGGCCGGGTTAGTCTGAGGAACTACTGTAGAGATTTTGATATGGTCTTGCAATTCCTGGGAACAATATCTTTCCAGTATCAATAACAGGCAAAAATCGTGAAGATTTTCGATTCCCATGGCGGATAGACAGTCTGTATACCTAATTAAGTTGTACAGAACCTTCAGTGCGCGAGATCTAGTCGCACGTGGCCAGTTTTGTCCGTGAATTATTCTTCCTTCAGTCCATTTTCTTTACAATGTCGTTTCCAGTTGCACTTCCCATCTATCAGTTATTTTGTCTGTACGCTTTTCTCTCTAAAACTTTGTAGGAGTTTATCTCTGCCTATTTTTTCTTTGTGATTCTAGAGGCCAGTTCTCAGTAGTTCCACGTATTTTAAGTTTTTGCGTAAGTCTTGTTGCTGGGCGTCTACGGATGCATTCATAAAATGTAAATCTTATTTTTTCCGTATGTGTGGCGATACTGTTTAATTTTCAGATGTTACAGAGGTTTTAGTTTGTAGCCACCTTCTCTTCAATTTCGATGAAGAATTTTGAGTTCCTCTTTCAGGACTTTTTCCATGACGCCTTTCCTGTGAAGTATGAGAGTTTCGCTAGCATACACTGCTTCTGGTTTATAAGTGTTGTGGTGTCTCATTTTTGTGTGTGTCTCGAGAGACATTTTTGTTGTAGATGTGAGTTTCTCCGTAGGCCTTATCGAGTTTCTGTAGACAAACTCTGAGCTGTATTTTCTCTTCCAGTACATTCAAGCATCTCGTGTAGGTACTTGTAGTACGAGACACACTATATGACCATACTTTGTCTACAATCTTTGATGTCGAGTGAGTCCAACATGGAGCCGTTGAAGTAAGGTGGTGTAGTTAATTTGGTCCATAACGAAAATATTTACATCCGTGACTAAAACTACTCAGTGATATATAAATGCAACCTTCGATCACAAAATAACGTCCCTAAATGGTTTATATTGTTTTCCAAAGCTGTAGACACGCTTTCAAGTGCTGGTTACAATTACACGGCATTTTATGCATTGACTTTGTTGTTAAGTAAAGATTCCTTATTTGCTATGTTTATTCTATGAATTTTGGCTGTACCTTAAGGTTACAGATATTTCTCTTGATGCCAACACTTGCAAATCTGTTTTCGCGCATTTTTAGAAGTTCAGTTCTTATGCTTTCGTATTTATGTTTTTATTTTTTTTTAAATCCCTGCTTTTATGGTAAGGATATCTAAGATAGACAGTGCTACATGTTGCTATAATTACTTTCTTTCAGCGTCGATTCTGGAGCGGTATCACCAAAGTATTGAAAAGGGTTCACGTATTATTATTGTGGTTGTCCAGTTTCCCTTTGGTCAGATGCATTTCTGTAAAATAATGAAATAGTCTTATTATATATATTATTATTAAAAATAAAGGTAAAGCAGTCCTATAACTTGATCGCCACATAGCTTTTCGGAGCGAAGTCGTGTTTCTTCTGTTTTATGGGCTATCGAGTGACCTCATAACACACATTACGGAGAAACACTGCTACGACGCATAACGGCCAACTTCGCAGTCAACGCAATAATACTAACTGTGGTAACAACTCATAATGCTCATGAAGATCTTATGCCCTTGGCTTCACACGATCACAGCACTGAGCTTTTCAGCCAGTTTTGTGGGTACCTGCATTTTAAAGTGGACTGTTTACCGCGGCGCAACTAAGGTATTCCTCACGTGAGAAACATTGCCAGAAGCGAAAGAAGCGGTCAGTAACAGAAAAAATGCTCAGTACCAGCGAAAATCGAACCCCGAACGTATGTGTCGGTAATCGGACACCCACTTAAGTCACACAACCACACACTTTATTATTATTATTATTATTATTACTACTATTATTATTATCGTGTAAATTACGAAGGCGGATACTCGACGATCGATTAGTCACTCCGAGTATGTTGACTTACAGCCGAATTCTTCTGGCACACCATAGTGAGACAGAACCGACCATTGACGAAAACCACGTGAACGCCCTACACATTATATTGTAGCTAATAGTGCTGATGGAATCTTACAGTATTCGGAGGTGATACTTCTATTTCAGAAAAGTATTAATACTTTTCTGTGTCCCGTTATGTGGGGAAAGTTCTGAGCATTAAACATAGAGAAAACTACGCGGTCTCCCCTCTTTATTTAATTTAGTAAGACCCCTCAAAAGCCATATTTTACCATCGTAAACCGTTTATAATATGAGTGGGACACGCAGTATGTATTCGGAGGGGAAACTGTTTTGCTTTTGCAGTAAATGAAACTACGGCATATTACTCCCTATTATTCTGTTAGTTCAATGGGTAATGCGGTAAAAAAAAATCAAAGGCGCTGGTCCATGGTATGGATATTTTTCTTTCATTATTTAAAATCATTTATACTGCTGGTAGTGCTTTGTAAATAAGTTTCACCAAGTTCAGATTTCAACGATGGCGCCGAAAGGAGGAGATACAATTCTCGATTCGGCCTGTAGCTTTGTCAGGATGTTCAGCCTTCGGGGTTGTTGCTTTTTTGTCGTTGTCGACTACAGTCCGAAGACTTGTTTGATGCAATTCTCCGCGCTAGCCTGACCTGTGTGTTTCCCTTCTCCTTTGCATAACTACTGCAATCTACATTCTTTTGAACCTGCTTTCAGTATTCGTGCTTTTGTCTCTCTCTACAAGTTGATGCGTCAAGGTGCATCCTGTCGATCAGTCCATCATTTTGGCAAGCTGTGCCATAAATTTGTTTTTCCCCCAGTTTTTCGGGTTAGTGGCCTTATTTTTATGACGGCGAGATGTCAGCTGCGTGCGATGAAGTCTTCCACTATGCAGATCTGGAGCCACTCGAGTAGGAGGCTTCCAACTTCCTCTCGCTGTGTCGCAGCGAAGGTCCGTCTCGATTTGGTCCGACGGTACGCTTCTGTCCTCCCGTGGGAGGGACTGCACCAGCCTTTGTCCTCTGCCGCTACCGCCTGTGTTTACAGGAATGCCAAACACGGCCAACCGCGGCCTGATCACAGAGAGGCACAGTGGGATTAATTTGGATGACCTGTTCTTATGCGAAGGCGGCGTCTTTCGTTCACTGAAGACTGAGTGCTCACAGTCGCTTTATTGCTCTCCGAATGCGGTGTTATTCCTGGGAAAACAAGTGCTCCTAGTCGGTGTTCTCTCTGGCGTTATACAGCGGACGGAGGTCGTATTTACGTTTCACACTCCGCTGACGCCGGAGCATCGGAGATTACCGCTAGCCGTATTTAATTGCCCCGAAGAGGTGAGTGTTCAAATGAATGTACCGTGAGTAGAAAGGATAGTGTATTCTAACGACAGGCGTTTAAATACTGCCTTAAAGACCAATGTAAGCTACCTGTCATACAGAAGAATAAACCGCGTGAGCCAAAGACGGGAAAGAAAACGATATACCAGTATTGTGTAAGATGGGTCGAATCGGGTCGGAAAGTGAATAGGACCAATTCTAGGAAAACCCGCCTTATCGTCAACTACGGAGTGTTAAAGGAAGCATTACTCTACAGTGACTTTTGGATCTTGATGTACAAGTTAAGTGGAGGACATTGCCAGGTTCTTTCATTCCTGCATTGAAGTTTGTGGAAGATTTTCCGGCGAATCGGGTCAGTACAGTGCATTTGAAAAAGGTTAATATTTATTTATTAGTTGTTCCCGGCCACGCATCGCTGTTGCTCAATCAGGTTAAATGGTAAAGAAAAGAAAAGAGAAAGCACATGTTTCTAATATGTATTAGATTTGGATGTGCGTTCCTAATCCACTTCTCCCCCTATCTCTGTCCATTTCCTGTAATTCCCCCCCCCCCCCCATCTCTTTGCCCATCTCCTCCTCCTTTCCCCTCTCTGCCCACTTTCTATTCCCCCTTTTCTCTCCATCTCCCCTCCCCCCCCCTCTCTCTCTCTCTCTCTCTCTCTCTCTCTCTCTCTCTCTCTCTCTCTCTCTCTCTCCCCCTCCTAGAGCGTCGTTTATTGGTACTGCGTATTCAAATTCTGTGTAGTATTCAAATCATAAGCCGGTAAGCCATAAATACAACTTTCCTGCTTGCTGACAACGTCCAACTATTACATGTTTTATATTTACATGCCATATACATTAAAAATATATAGCTTGTGTCCAACCGAATGTTAATTAGCGTATTGTGTGAAAATTAAAGTAAACCGGTCAAGATTTTTCTGAGATTTTTGGAAGAATAACGTTTCCCTTTTAAATATTTCATATTTATTTGTATCTTATATAGTTAACAATAAATATATAAAAACGTGCGTGTATTCGAGTGAAAAGTTTCGTTAAAATTTCAAAGCAATCGGCGAAGAGCTTTCGGAGATTTACGATTTTGTACAAATGAACATTTACCTTTTTATTTATTTCCCGTATAATTATTAAGTAATATATATATTATGCGGCGCTCTAGTAGGTATTCGAATGCAACATTGTGTCAAAATTTCAAAGCAATCACTGAAAAACTTTGGGAGATATACGAGTTTGAAAAGACGAACATTTTCATTTTTATTTATATAGGTCTGTTTATTTTTTATTTGCTTTTGAAATGGGTAAATAGAAGAGAAAGACCAATTGTTTGTGGACCGAAAATTACATGCTAATCTTATCGTGAGGCAGAATTATTCCCGATGCCTGACTCCCTTCTACAATGCCAGTTACAGAGTGGAAAAGATTACGCAACAAAGGTAAAAGGTGTTGAAACAATCTTTAGTAAGGGACAAGAAAGATCAACAAATTCCGATTTGGAAACATTTCCAATGGTAAACGGATCAAAGCGATTACAGGAAATGAGCTTCATTCTACAAGCGTTTTCTGAGTTAGACATTTGGAAGAAACATCAGGTTAAGAAGGGAATGCACTTATAGGATGAATCATCACAATCATCTGAAGGAACAGATGAAGATAATGACATATCTTGTGAGCTCTGCTAGATTAAATACGAAAATCTGATATCTGCGGAACATGTTGACTGGATTCAGTGTCAAGGCAACGGCAAGGAATGGTGCTGTGAGAAACGTGTTCTTGCAGTGGAGAAGGAGAGGTTTATTTGTGGAACATGTGTTAAATTAGTTAGATACAGACTGAACGTATAGGCTGGGCTTATGATCCTACTCTCCTTACTTGAAGATTAATTTTGTAAAATATGAACTGCATTTTTGTAGTGTTGTATATTAGCATGTGCAGAAAAATACGTAGTTGTTGTCTTGTATTTAGACTTCAAAAAATCTTGACGCGATCCATTCGACCTTGTGCAGCATATCCGACAGCTGTTACTGCTGTTTTGTGCAGAATACGGATTTTTTATCACACACACACACACACACACACACACACACACACACACACACACACACACGCCTGTCTCTGTGGAGCTGTGAACCTGTATTGATTGTAAGTTTGGTGGGTTGTAGTTAAACCTGGTTCCCGAACAGCGAAAACTCGGAGCACAAATTCCTTTGTGGAAAAAGATAAGTTTTATGTAGATCTAATGCATTACATAGAAAGGAAACTGTGAGCAGGGTCCGAAGGTTATTGATTCCTCGAGTAGCGGGTGCAAATGCGGTGTTCAGCCACCAATGATTTAATTGTTGAAGGAAACTAATGTGCCTTTGATGTCAAATGCATCTTCCATGTGCACGCAGGTTGTTTTGTCTTAAACAACATTTTGCCGGCCGGAGTGGCCGTGCGGTTCTGGGTGCTACAGTCTGGAACCGAGCGACCGTTACAGTCGCAGGTTCGAATCCTGCCTCGGGCATGGATGTGTGTGATGTCCTTAGGTTAGTTAGGTTTAATGAGTTCTAAGTTCTAGGTGACTGATGATCTCAGAAGTTAAGTCGCATAGTGCTCAGAGCCATTTGAACCATTTTAAACAACATTTTCCGTGCTCTCGCGAAATTTTATAGTTCAGGGCTTTCCGTAAGAGCAGCTCATACTTCACACTCCTCAGAAGAGCTGTCTATTGATGTTTCTTCAGGATTTAGTCTGGTACTGACTCTTTTTTTCCGGTAATTTTTAGAAGTGCGTACTCGTTCGTTTGCTACAGTGTGATTTTCTAAATTTACATTCCTCATATGTCTTTGGTTCATTGCAGTCATTGGTAAAATATTTAGACCGTTTTGCTACTTCATATTCATTCGACATTTCCACTGTTGATTTAATAAACCATTTTCTTCTTTGTTGCAGGTACCTTCACTGCATAACTCCCTTCTTTCTTTCGATGTTGTACTGTCTATCCTTCTGCTGCTGGAAGAGTAAGTTCGTAAAAATTGAAGCTATTCTTGCATTGATACGCTTGATCCTGGTAAAGAAAATTAATACATTCGTTATTGAGATTCTTACGACCTCCTCGTACCGGCCGGTTTCTCATGCTTGTTATGGCAAATGCTGGGCTGGTTCCCAAATTCCGCCACGGAGAATACTGTACACAAACAGGTAAAATGCGTTAACCACACAATAAAGTTTGCACGATTCAAAGACTGATTGTGCACCGGAGTTCGGTCGCTTAGGTTACCTTGACGATGTGGCGTCAGGAAGAGCATTCGGCCATAAGGTTAAATTAAGACACCGAATCCTGAAGAAGCGGGCTTCGTACTAGACAAGGACTAGACAGAAGGAAAGAAAACCGAGCGAGGTGGTGCAGTGGTTAGACACTGGACTCGCATTCGGGAGGACGACGGTTCAATCCCGCGTCCGGCCATCCTGATTCAGGTTTTCCGTGATTTCCCTAAATCATTCCAGGCAAACGCCGGGATGGTTCCTCTGAAATGGCACGGCCGACTTCCTTCCCTAATCCGATGAGACCGATGACCACGCTGTCTGGTCTCCTTCCCCAAACAACCAACCAAGGAAAGAAAGTTATTTAGTGACTTCCACTCTGTTGTTTTACTTCTTAAATTCGAGAATGTTTTGTACTGTGTTTTGCTTCGAGCAAGTATTCGTGCGGGGCTCCAACTTGTAACATTTTTCTGTGCTGCTTGGCGCAGTATATAGTATAAAACTCGTAGTGATAGTTGTCTGGAATATTTTGAGCTGTGTTCTTGTTGTTGTGTAAGTAGCCAACAGCAGAGTGTAGTTTGGTGTGCCCCTTCTGCTGAAGTTGCGTGTGTTCGTTGAGGTTATTGTGTACCCATTAAATGAGATTGCTGCCGTCTCATACACATGACTGGAGGCAGGAGGAGAAGGAAGACGTAAACAATCAGTCCATTTGCAAAGCCCCGTGGTGTGTGTGGTGCCGGAATAATGGGACTGCTCAGACTCCGTCACATACCCATTATGACCCAAAGATCAATTTTCAATGCCCGACGGAATCACTAACTCAGAAATGACCCTAACATGGAAACCTTAGGTGGGGGATTGCTATAAAAGCCTGCTGAATGATTATTTTTACTCAGTCTACAAACAATAATAATAATAATAATAATATTAATAATGAATTGAAGTAAAATACAAACTACTTCAAATGAAATACAAATAAAATTAAACTGATGTTTTATTATATTAAAAGCAATGATATAGGAAAAGACTCAGTGACAAGACTGTTAGAAAAAGTGATTGCAATAAGGTTACGAAGCAATTGCATGGAGCACTACTATATCGTAGCTGCACACTTTTTGTTGTTGTTGTTGTTGTTGTTGTTGTGGTCGTCTTCAGTCCTGAGACTGGTTTGATGCAGCTCTCCATGCTACTCTATCCCGTGCAAGCTTCTTCATCTCCCGCTACCTACTGCAGCCTACATCCTTCTGAATCTGCTTAGTGTATTCATCTCTTGGTCTCCCTCTACGATTTTTACCCTCCACTCTGCCCTCCAGTACTAAATTGGTGATCCCTTGATGCCTCAGAACATGTCCTACCAACCGATCCCTTCTTCATGTCAAGTTGTGCCACAAATTCCACTTCCCCCCTTTTCTGTTCAGTACCTCCCCATTAGTTATGTGGTCTACCCACCTAATCTTCAGCTTACTTCTGTAGCACCACATTTTGAAAGCTTCTATTTTCTATTTATCGTTCACGTTTCACTTCCATACATGGCTACACTCCATAAAATACTTTCAGACACGACTTCAAATGGTTCAAATGGCTCTGAGCACTATGGGACTCAACTGCTGAGGTCATTAGTCCCCTAGAACTTAGAACTACTTAAACCTAACTAACCTAAGGACACCACACACATCTATGCCCGAAGCAGGATTCGAACCTGCGACCGTAGAAACTCGCTGCAAATTCGTGTAAGTTTTCCGTAGTGGAATATATACGTTACTTACCGCAGTGAGTCACTAACCCCAGAAATCAGTAATGCAATGGAAGCAGCACCTCTCTTGTAGAACGCCGATGACCGATAACCCTCGAGATCCGCCGATTAACTACTCGATTTCGCGAGCTCCAAGCGACCCTGTTTAAATTTTCCAACATTTTAGCCAGTCAGCCTCAGTAACAGAATGCAAATACTCGCATTAGTTTATTAACTGAAATTTGAAACATGTAAGTGTAGAAAATTTTGGATTCAGGAATGGTTTAGGACTACGGAGAGAGTATCAGTCTTCCGGTATTGCATCAAAGTTGTTGTGATGCTCCTATCGGTGTTTATGCTTACTTCATCGATTACGAAAAAGCTTTCGATACTGTTCAGCTTGACAAACCTGTGTGTATCTTAGGTGAACTGGGGCTGTGTGGCTGTGACATTAGATTGATTAGAAACCTGTCCTCGAACCAAAGTGATGGTGTGCGAGTCAAGGGTCAGCTGTCAGAAGTGGTATCGTTTATTTGTCAGCATCTGTTGTGAAAATATTTTCCGAGATACTCTTCATGGAAAGCACAAGGTGGTTAAAGGAGTTATATTCTGTTCTAATTGCAACCAAACAAGATGATCTGCAAGAACTGCTAAACACTACTACTGAAGTCAGTAGAAACAGGGATGAAATCGAAGGGTGTCATGGATACCATGGTCCGATAAAAAGTCACACATGTGTTTGTGCCGTGACATATGAACAAAGGTTTAGAAGTTCTCAATACCATCTAGAGAAGAAAACTCGAATATTTTGGTCATATAATGCTCCGAACAAATACAACCTGTTGCAGCTAATACTTCAAGGAAAGATTGACGGCAGACGTGGTCAAGGACGGAGAAGATTATTCTGGCTAAAGAACTTAAGCCAAAGATTTGGATTGAGCGCAAAATTTCTCTTCAGAAAACCATAGACAAACAGTAGACATTGCTACTGATTGCCAATGTTATTAGAAGATAAGTTGTTTAAAGAATTAGTATAGAGTAGTACGTTACACATTTATTCCCATGTAAATTTATGAGAATTCCAGTATAAAAAACTGTGAAAGGCGCAGTTTCAAATGCACATTTATTTCCTCACTGCTGAAGCAGAAGATTTTTATTACTTGATTCCTCGGCTAATAAGACGGATGCTTTTGGTGTACCGAAAGACTTGTTGTCCATTTTAGGCGATGACGAAACAATGGCCCCCCAATGTTGACATTTTTTGTGGTGTCAGGACTCCTACACATTAAAATTGGACATAGATTTTAATGTGTTTTTTAGTGGCTTGCGCATCCTTGTAGTTCCGCGATCAACCACCTTTCTTGCCGACCCCAACCCTTTTATTAATTCTTTTAACAACAGTATAACTACATCTATTACACGCGCAAAGTTGACACTCGGCGCGGTGGCGACGAGAGCAACCGTAAAGGCGTTTCCCATCTGCAGTCGCTCGCATCAGCCACCGTGCCGAGTGTCATCTTTGTTGGCGCGAATATTATGGAATTTTAATGTAGCATTTCTTGTTGTGGCTATCGTTATATGGCTTTTGGTTTTCGTTTTAAGAGTACTCCTCATTCACCGTAACAAAGATCTTGTGAAAGGCGGCGATAATCAAGCTATTTAGATCGTAACTGTTAAAAATCGATCCATCGTCTACTGAAATGTGCAAGTGAAACCCACAGAGCATAGAAAGCACTAACAATACATATTATCAGTGAAATTCGCCAACAGCCGTGTAATTGAATTTTATTTTATTTTGACTTCCAGTTTCCATTGTGCCATCTTCAGACACCATACACATCTCTCAAAACGAAATGATATTGTCATACAGTGCAGTGTATTCTTGGAAGTCGTGAATTCACAATTACCAGTAATATATCGTGAATTCACGACTTTCAGGAATATATGGCCCTGTATGACAATATCACTTACTTTTGAGAAATGCATATGGGGCCTGTAGATGACATAATGGAATGCCGAAACAGAGAGTCAAAATAAAATAACATGTCCCCTGTTGATCGTGGGTCAGTACATGTGAATTACGCGTGACTTTGGCCCAACGCCGACATTGCAATAAAAAAAAGCTTTTACAGCCTTTTCAAGCGGAAAATGAAGCCACTTACACACTTCTTGTTGCTCGTTTTGTCCGCAGCTCGTGGTCGTGCGGTAGCGTTCTCGCTTCCCGCGCCCAGGTTCCCGGGTTCGATTCCCGGCCGGGTCAGGGATTTTCTCTGCCTCGTGATGACTGGGTGTTGTGTGATGTCCTTAGGTTAGTTAGGTTTCAGTAGATCTAAGTTCTAGGGGACTGATGACCATAGATGTTAAGTCCCATAGTGCTCAGAGCCATTTTTTTTTTGTTGCTCGTTTCGTGCATCCACTACAGCTCTCCTGTGGAAGGTGCCATCTGCTGCCAGGAGTTCTCGCAAGTCCGTTTCCAATACTCCAATACGTGCTGGAAACAGCTGCTGTCGTGGGGAAGTCAGTAGCATAGTGGCTGCGACCACTGCCAACTTAGGCGACTGAAGGAAAGACCAGCTCTGGGCTAGACAGAGAAACTTCCGCTTCCACCAGATTTTGGGAGCTGCCTCTTGGTGCCTTAATAGCCAAGATGGCGACACAACCGCGCAGTTGCTAGCGACATGTTACCCACCAATTGCTTCTTGGACCTGTTGACAGTTCGAATAAAATTGTTGCAGGAGTCACGCTACCAACCGTGTCGCCTTACGTTGTCTCTTAGCTGTTTACCAAACTTACTTTCGCGGAAGTAGTAAATGCAGATTTGGCGAATCGTAGCGTTATTGAGCTGGAACGTGAGCGCTCTACCTCGCAGTGAAGAGCCCCCCCCCCCCCGCATGGCGCGCGCGCGCGCGGCCTGAGGCGACGGCAGCGGCAGAAGCCACGGAGCCCTCGCCGGCAGGAACCCTTGCCGCCGCCGCTGCAGCCCCTGTAATTGCCGTTCTTTGTGCTGCCCGCATGAGCCGGCCCGCCAAGCTATCTGCTACAGCGCACACACTGGCGCGCTCGCTTAGCTTAGCTAATTGTTCCTAGCCGGCCGATTGTTTCTCTCTTATTAAAGTTTTCTGGGCGGACGAACAGAACTGTTAGTTGGCCGGCGCACCCCTCGCGACTGCGGGTAGCGGCCGCTATGCGGGGCGCGGTCCTTCCGGTGATGTGGGCACCCCCAACAGCCGGTGTTTGGAGTCCCCTTTGTTCTCGGCGCACTGCTTGACGAACGCGGGGGCTTCCAGGTCTCCGCGCGCTCGTCTTTGGCGTTATCTGGGCGCGCCACTGGCGGTGCGATTCCAGTCTCGTACTTTCGGCGCACGGTCATCGTGAGACTGCTCAGGCCGCAGCGAAATTTACTGGAGACAAGAGATACTTCGACGTAGACTAAACGAGTAGTGATACGATTGGCTGATATTCGTGATAAAATGGTGTCCTGTTCATTTTTCTGCCTCAGTGATAATCAATAGACCAACATGCCGAAAGGTCGCCGAGACATCAACGCAAGTTCATTATAATGCTCCTAAAACCACTGTAGCTCGATTCTGTCTACGAGACACGGACATTTATATTGCTAAAAGATGATACCGCCGTTGGGGAAGACATCAAGCGTGTAGGTGGTTCACAGCTGTCAGCGTGTCTTTGATTACTACCACAGGTCCCATGCAAGCGCAGGAGAATATCTCCCATAACATAATAGTGTGCCCACCAGGCTGAGTCCGTGGCGCGCTGCACATTCCGAGTCGCCGTTCGCCTCGATGACGGCGTTTATGGAGACGACCACCGACCTAGTGCAGCAAAAATGTGATCAACCAGAAGAGCCGAAACGTTTCCATTGATCTACGGTCGAATTCCGATGGTCCCGTGCCCACTGCAACCGTAATTGATGACGTCGTTGGGTCAGCATGTGACCTGCTGCAGAACTCTTATGTTCAACACTGTATGATGAATGGTGTTCTCCGAATCATTTGTGCGTGCACCAGCATTGTGCTCTTTCGGCAGAGATGTCACAGATCACAATCTATCCTACTTTACGGAGCAGCCATGCCTCCGAACCCCACGTTCTTTGAAGGGCCGTGGACATCCAACCATTTAGCGCCTAGTGGTAATTTCACTGCCCTACCTTTTTCCGTAGATGCACATGACAATAGCACCTGATTATGTAACCAGCTTCGCCGTTTTCGAGGCACTCGTTCACAGGCTCTACGTAATAATAATTTGCCCTATGTTAAAGTCGTTTATCTCAGTGGTTTCCCCCATTTGCAGCCGATATCTTCGCTAACGTGATCCCCTGTCTCTTTCTGCTCCGCTTACGTACTTTCGTTCTCCCGTCATGCGCCCGCAACGCCACCAGGCGGTCTCCAACGTCGCGGGATTGGCAGTGGTCACAGTGTTTCAGCTTGTCGGTGTATTTATATTTGTGGTGTCTGTCTTTTCGGGCATGTCCACAATAAACACACCATACATACAAATATGTATAAACACAATTGATTCGGTACCCCTATAGTTAAAGTGAAATGGTTCAAATGGCTCTGAGCACTATGGGAATTAACATCTGAAGTCATCAGTCCCCTAGAACTACTTAAACCTAACTAACCTAAGGACATCACACACATCCATGCCCGAGGCAGGATTCGAACCTGCGACCGGAGCGGTCGCGCGGTTTTAGACTGAAGCGCCTAGAACCGCTCGGCCACACCGGCCGGCCTAAAGTGAAAACAAAATGGTTTCTTCGTTGCACCGTAACATTCAGTGCTGGGGAGAGAGATTGTCAGATTGAAATGCAGTGAGGCATTGGCTGGTATTTGGTAATACAAACATTCGCTTTTTCTATGTTTTTCGGTTAACCCCATGACGAATCATTCAACTTTGGCCATACAGGTATATCTACGTTGTCCATTTTTAGTAGGCCAGCATTGTTCGATATTTCACAACGCAGTTGGTATACCGTTGGGCATTACATTGGTTGCTCTCCAAGCTTAGTTTATAATTGCCATTTGCTCAGAATTTAAATACTGCTATCGTAATATCGGCTGGAATTCAAATTTTTAAAAAGCTTTAAATTGCATTAATTTCCAAGTACTTATCCAGTGCATCGATAATTTACTCATGGTCTAAAGAAATATTTAATGTGTTAAATGATGTAGTTCCGTTTTGACTATTATTCGTACAGTTATGGAGATAGTCTCACTGTGGAATCATATAAAGTCTGTAGTGCCTGATGAAACGCAAGAAATGGCAAACTCTCCATCAAGAATGCCACTTTTCTGTTTCTGTCGAAAATTTTGGCCAAGCTATGGCGGGCACACAAATGTTGTGCGCTCGATCGAGTTAACACAATCGAGTAATTTAATAAGAATCTATTGGCATGTCTGAGAGGACTGTTTCTCACGTTCCAAATATATCAATCGAGGAATCAATGTGTTTTTGGTTGGTGCGAACTCTCTTCAGTGGAAGAGACGAAATCTCGAACGACGTAGCGCTGTAATTTGCGACACTTAAAAATGGGTGTGGTTGTAGGTGTTCCTTTTACATACCCACTGTGTTTGTTGGTTTCTAACTAACGTTCCAGTCTCTCTGTTGCTATTCATTACGAGTTTAGACACCTACTAATGCCGTTTAGTCTTCTAAGTGTTAATTAATAAGAACTACGGAGTATGTTCGCATGTTCCCTAGAAAATTGCCAATTTTAAGTCATGGTTTGAGCGCTCCTGTTTTTTAAATCCTCAATAAACAAACAAACGAACAAACATGCATGCTCGTAGACTTAAATGATACGTGTAGTACAATATATGCTAAATACTATTTTGTTCAGATCACAAAATAAATGTGTTACAACTCTCTCTACAATTTTATAAGCAAATAAATTTGATGGTATCCGTTATGGATGACGAACTGCAGCTGTGATTTACACTGACGATTTATTAGGAATGTAAATATGACTCGAAAACAATTTAACGATGCAGTAAATCGTATCAAAAATCCAAGAAATTGACCGTTTACACGTTTATTCACAAATAAATCACATAATCAGTTTTACCCATTTTAGATAACCAGATCACTGGTCAGTGTAAGCGCAGCGAATGAGAATCTTACAGTGAACGGTGGTAAGTCGATAACCAAAATTTAAATAAAAATTAGAAAGGAAGAACATTTACCCAGTGTGCAGCAGGCTTGGTTGCGTATTGCGGGTGTGCCACTTTGTTGGTCCTCTCTAACTAACTCTCGTTTAATGATTATAAAGAATCCGCCTGGACTGCAAGTAGAAACAGGATGTTGACCTAGGTTTCGGCACGGGTAACCACGCCTTCTTCGGAACACACAAAAACTACAAACTGCCTAAAGAGGCATGGTCCAACATTAAGATAGAACGCCCAAAAGGGCAAAAGACTCGCATTCTGTATTAATGTTGGACCATTCCTCTTTAGGCAGTTTGTAGTTTTAGTGTGTTTCGAAGAAGGCGTGGTTATCCGCGCCGAAACCTAGGTCAACATCAGGCTTCTATTTGCAGTCCAGGCGGATTCTTTATAATCATTAAATTATTCACGTTTGCTGACGCGCTGCAGTGTTAAAAGTTTTAACTGTCATTTTTCGATTGTTAGGACGTACTTCTGGATCTTTTTTTTCTTTTTTTCTTTTTTATTGTGAGGGATCCGACATTGGAATTGCTCCAGTGTTTTGAACTGCTTACGAGGGTTGCCACTTATTTGTCGAAAACACTCCAACTGCAACGTAAAATACGTGCCCCCGTGGAAAGTGTATGCAATTATTCGATTGTGAAGAACAGAAATTACTCCCCGATTTGGTGTAGCATATAATTATCCAGCGTTTAATCTCTTCCGCGGTCGAGCAGCGGCGCAGTTCTTAAGCGTCTCCCCAGGCCCTCGGGGAACAATAGCGGCCTCTCCTCGGAACGCTCGGAGAACGGAATTTGCTCCTTGTGGCCGCGGAGAGGCCGCAGCGGCACCGCCGTCGAGCGGACGATCGCGACCTAATTGCCGCGGGCCCACCTGCGCGATCTGATCTCGCGACAATGGCGCCGCCCTCGCCCCGTCGCCACCTCTGTGACCCGCTGTCGAGGGTTTACTCGACGCTGCGAGCTGTGTAATTGCTCCCCCGTGCCACCTCGGCGCCGCCGGGCATCGTTATTACGCTGGCCGTTTCTTTTATTCATCCGGGCAGCGCCGCGGACGAGTGGTCGCTGCTAAAGATTCCTCGAACAAGCGGGCGGCGAGGGCGCGCCGGCGCTCGAGTGACGCCCTCGACGGCCGAGTGGCCGCCCCCACGGCCCCGTGTTCGGGCCCCAATTATCTCGACGCCCGCTCCGCGGACCCTCGGCAGCGCCCTTTGTTCTCTTCGACCGTGCGAGGTGGCGAGAAACGTAAGACGCGCGGCGCTCGACCTAGCGACCCGCAGTGGAGATTCTTCCAATTTCCACCGCCCGAGAAAAACTGGATTTACAATTTGGTGGTTCCTCTCAACTCCAAAGAGAGTGCTTTATCAGAATATGGCGTCATTTCGCTGCCACCTGGTGCCACCAGTGGTGTCATCAGAACGCTAATCCAGCGACACTGGGCGAGACAAGTAAAACAGGCCCTTCCAACTATACCCAGAAAGAGTAAGTACCGGGTGATCAAAAAGTTAGTATAAATTTGAAAACTGAATAAATCACGGAATAATGTAGATAGAGAGGTACAAATTGACACACGTGCTTGGAATGACATGGGGTTTTATCAGAACCAAAAAAATACAAAAGTTCAAAAAATCTACGACAGATGGCGCTTCATCTGATCTGAATAGCAATAATTAGCATAACAAAGTAAGACAAAGCAAAGATGATTTTCTTTACAGTAAATGCTCAATATGTCCACCATCATTCCTCAACAATAGCTGTAGTCGAGGAATAGTGCTGTGAACAGCACTGTAAAGCATGCCCGGAGCTATGGTGAGGCATTGGCGTCGGATGTTGTCTTTCAGCATCCCTAGAGATGTCGGTCGATCACGATACACTTGCGACTTCAGTTAACCCCAAAGCCAATAATCGCGCGGACCTGGGAGGCCAAGCATGACGATGCGATTCTGTAACATATCGGCATACCTTTCACACGTCACGGTAGCAGTTACAAAACCAGAATCACGCATTTCCTAGAAGAAAAAGGGCCCGATAACGGTAGATGTGGGTAATCCAACCCATACAGTGACTTTCTCGTCGTGCGATGGAGTTTCCACGACAGTTCTAGGATTTTCGGTGGCCCAAATTCTGCAGTTGTGGGCGTTGCCAGCGCGATCTGTCGGACATTTTGTGAACTTTTTTTTGTTCTAATAAAACCCCATGTCATTCCAAGCATGTGTGTCAATTTTTACCTCTCTATCTACATTATTCCGTGGTTTATTAGGTTTTCAAATTTAAACAGACTTTTCGATCACCCGGTATATCGAGGCGCGGTTTTCGCTAAGTTACAGCTGGCAGTGTGGCGAACTGTCTCACATACGCAAGAAATTTTTAACATTTATGGCTGTTGAATAATTATGACTCGTTATTGACGTGAAAACGTCCATTCGCTCGTCAGTTGAACATTCCCTTGTTACAAAATACCGTCAGATTTTAATCGCTAATAACTACGAGACTAATACAGTGTTTGACCCCACAAAAGTCTTTCGCGCAGTTCTTTTTTGCCTGTGACGTCAACGTGCCACTGTAGGCACGTGCTCGTGATTGTTACGAATTAGCTTTTTTGTGAAGTTACGAACTGATGTAGACTAGAAACACGTTTAGCTAGGACTTTGATTTTTGGCTGGGACTTTGATTCTCGTGTCATTGTGAAGAGCCTGCGGAACAGTACTAGGACACAGAGCGACGCAAAAATATTCTCCGCAATATAATTGAAAATCGGCGTTAAATTTAAAATCACAATTAATGAAAGATGTCGTCTCAGATGACTCGTACACACACCAAAAAAAGTTCTGCATCACCAAGGTTCCGAGAGTTCCGGAACCTGTACAGAAAATTGGAATCTGTATTCCAATCAACATAAACATCATTTCTGCCCTTTTTATTACTCATGAAAACCACACATTGGATGTTCTACCACCTTACAGCGAGACCTTCAGAGGTGGTGACCACAGTGGTACCCCTAATACCCAGCAGCGTGTCATCGTGCATCGATGCGTGCCTGTATTCGTCGCGGCATATTATCCACAATGCTGTACACACCGGTACCTCTAGTCCCTGTACCACGTTCTCTTGCATTGATGCATGCCTGTATTCGTCGTGGCATACTATCCACAAGTTCATCAAGGCACTGTTGGCCCAGACTGTCCCACTCTTCAACGACGATTCGGCGTAGATCCCGCAGAGTGTTTGGTGAGTCACGTCATCCATAAACAGCCCTTTTCAGTCAATCCCAGGCATGTTAGATAGGGTTCATGTCTGGAGAACGTACTAGTTACTCTAGTCGAGGGATGTCGTTATCCTGAAGGAAGTCATTCACAAGATGTGCACGATGGGGGTGCAAATTGTCGTCCATGAAGACGAATGCCTCGCCAATATGCTGCCGATATGGTTGCACATCGGTCGGAGGATGGCATTCCCGTATCGTACAGCCGATACAGCGCCTTCCATGACCACCAGCGGCGTACGTCGGCTCCACATAATACCACTCCAAAACAGCAGGGAACCTCCACCTTGCTGCACTCGCTGGACACTATGCCTAAGGCGTTCAGCTTGACCGGGTTGCCTCCAAACAAGTCTCCGACGATTGTCTGATTGAAGGCATATGCGACACTCATCGGTGAAGAGAACTTGATGCCAATCATGAGCGGTCCATTCAGCATGTTGTTGGGCCCATCTGTACCGCGCTGCATGGTGTCTTGGTTGCAAAGATGGACCTCGCCATGTACGTCGGGAGTGAAAATGCGCATCATGCAGCCTATTGCGTACAGTTTGAGTAGTAACAAGACGTCCTGTGGCTACACAAAAGCATTATTCAACATGGTGGCGTTGCCGTCAGGGTTCCTCCGAGCCATAATCCGTAGGTAACTGTCACCCACTGCAGTAGTAGCCCTTCGGTGGCCTGAGCGAGGCATGTCATCGACAGTTCCTGTCTCCCTGTATCTCCTACATGTCCGAACAACATCGCTTTGGTTCACTCCAAGACGCCTTGTTGAGTGCCCTTCCTGGCACAAAGTAACAATGCGGACGCGATATAACCGCGGTATTGACCGTCTAGGCATGTTTGAACTACAGACAACACGAGCCGTGTACATCCTTCCTGGTGGAATGACTGGGACTGATCGTATGTCGGCTCCGTCTAATATGCGCTGCTCATGCATGGTTGTTTACATCTTTGGGAGGGTTTAGTGACACCTCTGAACAGTGGAAGGGACTGTGCCAGTGATGCAATATCCACAGTTAACCTCCGCCTTCAGGAGTTCTGGGAACGGAGGTGATGCAAAACTTTTTTTGATGTGTGTACATTTGCTCGCAATTATACAAAACGCAAGTCAGAGGAAAGCTCACATCGTAAGGAATCCAAAAAGGCCTTAAATATCCAGTGCCGATTTAATGCGAGAGATACACCAGCGTCGAAAAGGGAGTGAAAAAAATTGCGCAAATGAATTACTGCACAGCTTGAACGCTACTGAGAAAGTTTGGAGAACCGGCATGTGAAGCTGACTGCAGAACTATCCTACTGCCGCCAACATACATTTAGCGTAGGGACCTCGAAGACACCATACGAGCAATTAAGGCTCCCTCGGTCTGTCTGCGAGCGGAAGAGGAAAGGAAACAACTAATTCTGGTGAAGAGTACCCTCTCCCACGCATCGCACAGTGGCTTGCGGAGTATGTATATAGATATAGATTGGGCATACAGTAGCCAGTGACAATCCAGACGTGTGCGAATCTTGTGCAGGCTTCGTTGGATGGCAATAAATAAATAGTGATAATATACAGGGTGTTACAAAAAGGTACGGCCAAACTTTCAGGAAACATTCCTTACACACAAAGAAAGAAAATATGTTATGTGGACATGTGTCCGGAAACGCATACTTTCCATGTTAGAGCTCATTTTATTACTTCTCTTCATTTGTAAAGGCACATGTTCTAGCAGCACAGGTAGAGTATCCCGTATGAAATCATGATAACGTGCTCCATTGAGCGTAGGTGGACGAAACTAAAAAGAGCTCTAACATGGAAATTAGGGGTTTCCGGACACATGTCCACATAACATCTTTTCTTTATTTGTGTGTGAGGAATGTTTCCTGAAAGTTTGGCCGTACCTTTTTGTAACACCCTGTACACATAGATGGCAATGTGCCAGCTCCAGACAAGTATGTATCGCGACCGCCAAATATCGTTGTGTTGTCGACCGACGTCGACTCGCCGGGCATCCGCGGCCAGTGATCAGGATATTGGACTCGAATTCTGGAGGACGAGGTTCACATCCGCGTACGGCCATGGTTATTTAGGGTTCTCAAATGGTTAAAATGGCTCTGAGCAGTATGGGACTTAACTTCTGAGGTCATCAGTCTCCTAGAACTCAGAACTACTTAAACCTATCTAAGCTAAGGACATCACACACATCCATGCCCGAGGCAGGAACCTGCGACCGTAGCGGTCGCGCGGTTCCAGACTGTAGTGCCTGGATTTCCATAAATCGCTCCAGACAGACGCCTGATGATTCCTTTGAAACGGCGCAACCGACTTCCTTCCCAATGCGTGAAACATTCCGAACCTGTACTCCGTCTCTGATGGCTCGATGTCGACGGGACGTTAAACTCTGATCTTCCTTACTTCCTACGTCGGTAATCAGTGCGCTTACGTCGGAACACAGTATGAGGTGTAAGTGTGATGCTTAAGCTACAACAGACCATTGATACCATTTCATCCCGACGTTTTCACGATAAATATGAGGCGCGTCCCCAAACTGCCCTCACACAATATTTGTTTCCTTAGAGCCAGTTACCAGTAGTCAGGGGAGGGGGTCGTATCTTTGGCTGGAGACGATGACTGTGTCTTCCTCTAATCTTCCTAAGTGGGTTGTGGACAGGACCAACCAAGCTAAAAGGCGCGAGTGGTTTTTCCCATTACAGTCAATGTTTTCCAACGCCCGGTGGAAAGAAACGCCCCGAAGTGACTTCAGACTTTCGCGTCTTCACCTTTCTGAGGTTCTTTCCTGTACATAGTCTTCCTTACGAACTTTTGCTTTGTCACTATTATGACAGTATCTCTCGGCTTCCATGGTGACATTGAGCTTCGCTTGGAGACTGGGCGCTCGGTCGTTCCCCAGTGCTGCAATAGGTTCCTTATTTGCCGCAACTCGCTCAGCATTTCGATGAATTTTTAGGTCCACCGTGGATACTACCTTGGGGTGTAACAGTACTCATGAGGAGTCACAAAACTCCTTTCCATTTGGAGTTAGGAAGCCCTCGTCGAAGAACAAGGAATACCTCGGTTTCCGTGACCAGCACATTCAGTCGAAATGTTTTCCTTCAAATTAGTGTTCCTACGTTGTGGACTCGCATATAAAGCGCACTCTGCGGTAGTCCACAGGACTCTGTACAGACCCTTATAGAGATGGTCTACCGGAACACACACTGATGAGCCAAAACGTCATGACCATTTCAGGCTGAATGCCACCTGTTTCGGGCAAGTGATACTGTAAGAAAACCATATAAGCGGAACAGTGTTGAATGAGAAATCATTCTAACGACGATACCGGCCGGAAATGGGGAAATCCACTTACGTAAGGACCGAGCGAGGTGGCGCAGTGGTTAGCACACTGGACTCGCATTCGGGAGGACGACGGTTCAATCCCGTCTCCGGCCATCCTGATTTAGGTTTTCCGTGATTTCCCTAAATCGTTTCAGGCAAATGCCGGGATGGTTCCTTTGAAAGGGCACGGCCGATTTCCTTCCCAATCCTTCCCTAACCCGAGCTTGCGCTCCGTCTCTAATGACCTCGTTGTCGACGGGACGTTAAACGCTAACTACCACCACCACCACTTACGTAAGCGACTTTGATGAAACGCAGACTATATTGGCCTGGTGCCTGAGAACGAGCACCGCTTAAATGGCGGAACTGTTCGCCTGCTACCGTCATTAGTATCCATGGCAGTAGTTTATAGACGAAACCACTAGTAGGCGACAAGGTGTTTGATGACCTTGCCTCATCGTACGCAGGACTTTCCGGAAGTAAGTTCCGTCATTGTTTTTTCCGCACGGAAAGTTATTGTCAAAAACAAATGCAGCATGCCATCATGGTCTATACAAATCGCGCTATTTTTCGATATAGTCGCCACATGCATTGAGACATTTGTCATAGCGTGCAATCAGTTTGAAGAAACCATTGTGGTAAAACTCTGTGCCTTGCGAGCAAGGCATTCTCGCACAACCTGTCATCTCAGCATTGATTTGAGAGTAACGTTGCGAGAGTGCGGCTTTTAGTGCAGGTAACAGGTGAAAGTCCGATGTGGAAAAATCGGGCTGTAGCGCCATGTGATCCAACTCTTCCATTTGAAGCGACGAATCTGATACTGTGTGAAGAGTGCTGTGTGGTTTTGCGTTTTCGTCCAAGATCACACCACCTTCACTGAAGAGCCCTGGCGTGTTTCATCGACCTGAATTTGATGAGGATGTCGCAGTAGCTTGTCGTATTGGTGGTCCCTTGCTTTAAGTAATCGAGCAGAATCACACCTTTCGCATCCCAGAATACTGTGGCCATATCCTTTCCTGCGAAGGGTGACACTTTGAAATTTTTCCTCGTTGGTGAACTGAGATGCTTTCACGTCACTGGAGCTTCCTTGGATTCTGGATAGAGTGGTGCACTTATGTCTCATAGCCTGTGATAAATGTGAACAGGAACTCATTTCCCCTTTCGCGCGCACCGCTTCAGGTGATCGAAGCTGATTCCCATTCTTGCACTCTTGTGATGTGGGGTCATGTTTCTCGCCACACATGTTCCAGACATATTTCGATGGCCCTGCACATCATGGACCATTTGATGGTCGTGAACGGGGCCAATACGCATTGTGGGTACCACGCCCGACACCGTTATGCGCCTGCAGCTAACACCACGCCAATGCAGTGTTGTAATTCGTGGCTGCTCGAAACATGCACCGCACTAAAGACGCAGGCTGGTGGGGTGGTGCTATGCTATAGGGGACATTCACCTGGGCTCCCATGGGACCAGTTGTAGTAATGGAAGGATTCATGACAGCTCTTAACTAAGTGTACGTTATTGTGGACGACTTGCACACCTTCATACGTGATGTCCTCCCCGAAGGCGATGACTTCTTCCAGCAAGATAATTGTCTGCATCACAAGGACAGAGTCGTGCTAAAGTGGTTTGACGAGTATGATGGTGAACTCACGTTGATATCTTGGCCACCAAATTCGCCTGATGTGAACCTGAATAAACACAGCTGGGACGCCCACAAATCACCGGCGCTCAGCTTAGGTGAATTGCGTGACCTGTGCGCAGACATCTGGCGCCACATACCTCCGGAATCACTGCTGTATTGCATTCCAAAAGTATTAAACAGATGGTCATACTGTTTTGGTTCGTCAATGTATGAACTGCACAAGCCACCCTACGGTTTGTGACGGAAGGTATTTCTGGCACCACCATGATTGGCTTCCTTTTCTTGTTCCACTCAGCAATGGTGTTAGGGAAGAAGAATTGTCGGTCAGGCTTCATATGAGTTTTTTATTAGTCCGCTTTTCCCGTCTGGTAATTTCCGAAGCGTATGTTGCCTGACGTCCTGGAATTTCAACAATAACTTTCTTCGTGATGTAGTACACTTCATTTGCAGCGACTAACAGTTGAGTTTCCTAGCCGTATTCGTAAAGGTCTCGTGCTTAATAAACGAACCGGTGAAGAAACGCGACGTTCATCTTTTGACCTTACCCCTCTCCTCTGTTAATTGGTGTAGTCTAACAGTAGTGAATCGTTCGGCCTATTTACTTGCAGTAAGTTACATTTATCTACGTCCAGGGTCAACTGTCAGTTCTCACAGCAAGCATAGATACTCTGCAGGCCTTCTTGCGCTTTGCTAGTTTCTTCTGGTGCTGCAGCGTTGCCATGCATATCATTTGATTCTCTTATAATGTAAAGTTCTATAATCTTAATTCTTTGTGCTTTCATATGTACCTAATCTGTGGCACAAAAGTTCATTCCTGTCACTTAGGTCTTTCTCGGCCGTGCAATTTTGACGAACGCCATTGCTTTTCCGCAGGCACGACTAGCCACTCGGGACTAGCTCTCGGTGTTCGCCGAGTTAACAGAAATTTTAGTGCGCTGTGCCACACAATGTTGCGATGAATAATGTAGGCGCGCCTAAAAGAGGCGAAGCGTAGCGCAGGGGGCTGCGTGCAAACAGCTGGGCTGGCCACTTAGCATCGCCCGCAACACTTGGCGCGTGTATTCTCCAGCCGATACATAATTAACGGTCCGCGCCTGTATTATGGACGAGGCGGGACTTGTATTGCCCTTCTGCAATACGGGATCCCCGGTTTGTTTATGCGAGTTAATTACTTCTCAGCATTTGCGTGTACGACTCATACGAAATGCTCTGGTGTAAGGTCCGTTTCGCTTGTTGGGACGCGTGCACTGCTCTGTATAACTTAGGCCTAACGTTCGCCAACGCAGCACGTGAAAGCCTGAGCGGCACTAGTTATATAACTCCTGTTTCTACTACTCAACATTTCCCCCAATCGATGAGAATTTGTTGTAGCCACAGTTGCATAAAATGAAAATTTTGTCTGTTGGGTGCTCTGTAACTGGCGTAACTTTAAGTTCACAACCATAGCATTGGTTTTCTGCAGCTCTCTAAGCAACATGATCGTTGGATCCACATTTGCAATTACCGACATGTTTCGTGCCCTCAGTCCTGCGATCCTGCGGTATCTGCCTCATGTTCGTTCCTCTGTGTCATCATCTTCCATTTTTAACCCACTTCCAAAGATAACAGTATGGCGTGCAGGAGAATTTCATGTCTCAGTATATGCCCCACTCAAATGCGTTATCATTAATCATCTCCGAAAGCTACGTCATTTTAATAAATAAATATTTATATATTGGTGTTAAGTACTATAACAATACTAAAAACTTAAAGGAAATGGCACGTAACTCATGTAGTAAAAAATGCACGGTGTACCCAAGATTAAAACAAACCAAATCTTCTTAATTCAGATGAGGTCAGTACTAGCTGAAGTTTCAAAACACGGAAGGAGGTATTGGATCCATGACACAATTATTCAGTAGAGCCAAATTTATTTGCAGATAGTCAAACAATTTACAACACAGAGCTCGCTCATCAGTATTTTTTGTTCCTGCGGAATAAAATATGTACAACACATATTTAACGATGCTCTAAAAGAGAGAGGGAGAAGAAAGAAAATTATGACATTTGAAGGCAACTTTCCAGATGTTCCAGAGATGGGTTTTAACGGCTTGTAAAAGTACACACAATTCATTACGTAGAGTCTAAAGTACCTTGCGTTAAAAATAACAGTGATGTGCATAAGAAGTCAAATTTTAGACTATTTGTGTTGTCATTGCATGAACGTTGAAAAATAAAGCAATGCAAATTACAACAGTTTAATAAACTTGTTACTGTCATTATCTTGGTGTATAAGTTTCAGGCAGCAGAATTGTGCTTAGGTAAGCAAAAGTTTGCACGGAGGTAGATATACTCAGCAATAAATATAGTTTTTGAATATCGAAAACGAAAACTTCCATTGAAACGCCTTAATGGAACGAGGAAGAACTGGACGCTCTGAAACAATGTCTCCCAGCAAACGCTGTTCATAGCTTCCATGTCCAGAAGAGACATATGATAACCTTTGTAACGTTTCGTAAATATCTGTCTACGTGAGCAGGTGATAGCCTTGAAGTGGTTGTGAAAATGATAAAGTTATTGTGGAACCTGAATGGCAGTTTTCTTGTTGTCAGCAGATTATACTGACTCTATCAGAGAAAAAGATGATTGTTATGGAATTAGTGTCTATAATATAATAAAAAATATGTTTAGATGTATGGAATTATTGAGATCAATTTTTCGGCGCTCGGAGAAGCACAGTAAGCTGGGCTGTGCCCGTAAATGAGCTCATATTAGTTCTGCATGAACGAAATAGTCTTTCTCTTGCTGTGAATTTATGCCTACCAATTAATAATACTACGTCCGATCGCCGTATCCTCCTACAAAATCTTGACCGTGTGCATGATATGGTAATCGAATCTTCGTGATAATTCCGAAGTACATAGGTGGGCTTCAGTTCTTATTACAGTACTACTTGGAATAATAACTCAGTTTTTCACTAACGAAATATGAATGTATTATTTCTTGACACACACAAAAAATACAGACTTTTCACTTATTCCCATAATCAAAATGGCTACCGCCGATTACGCTCTAAAATAACGTGCGTTTACCTTCGTTCATTGGCAGAGACCGAGTCCTTCCTCTTACCGAGGCACAGGGAAAAAAAATCTTAGTTTTTTAACATTTGAAAATCAAAAATACATGACGGTAGGCACAGGCTCTACACTGGGCTACGGCTTCACCTTTTCTCTTTGCCTTTAAACAAAACGAAAACATGAAAGCAAGAAATGCAAAAGGTACATCATATGCCCCGTAAATGCCTTAAGATTCTTGCAGTCCCCGTAGCTTGTCTTCGCCTTTGGAGCTTTCCTCTTCACTCTCATTCGGGAGCACGACGATTCAGATCCCCGACCGGCCATTCGCGTGTGAGTTTGCCGTGGTTTCCCTAAATCGTTTAATGCAAATATTCGGTTGTTTCCTTCATAAAGGACACATTTTATTTCCTTCCACAGTCCGAGGTACTGCTGGATCTCATACGACCTCAGCTTCGATGCTATGGTGAACCCGAATTTTTCTTCCTTCCTGTTAAATATTTCATTTATACGGTGAAAACACATTCCGTTTTCTTACTGAATAGTATCTAGAGTATCATTTAGTTTAAAATTTGGGCCGGCCTGAGTGGCGGAGCGGTTCTAGGCGCTTCAGTCTGGAACCTCGCGACCGCTACGGTCGCAGGTTCGAATCCTGCCTCGGGCATGGATGTGTGTGATGTCCTTAGGTTAGTTAGGTTTAAGTAGTTTTAAGTTCTAGGGGACTGATGACCTCAGATGTTAAGTCCCATACTGCTCAGAGCCATTTGAACCATTTTTAAAATTTGGAACAAAAAGCTGCGACAGGGGCTCGAATCCGGATACAAGCCTTTCGTAGGCCGTGCGCTTCTACCCCTTCTGTCTGAGCGCTGCTCAAAAACAGAATCAAAAGCTTCAACTTCCTGTTGGCTTCTCTCCATACCTTCCAAACATGACAAGAATCTCCCTCGCGGGGCGATAGGACCGACACACATGGGGAAAAAGGAGATCGCACAGATTGACTTAACCAAAGCGTGAGAAACATTGCTGATATGTAAACTGAATGGGGATTACTGCTGTCAGCTGCAGCTGGATATTAGGAGGATTCAGCGGCGACGAGCGAAAATGTGTGCGGGACCGGGATTCGAACCCCGTCCGGCACTGCGCATTCATATAATTGATAAGCCTAGCTGTGCAGTGGATCCCCTTTCTTCAGTGCGAATGCACAAATATATCCTACCTTCTCTTGGAATCTCTGAGTAGCGAACGGAAGTTTAATGGACAGGGGCTGCGGGTTGGTGGCGCCCGGTGAGATAGTGGATCGGCCGTGAGGCGTGCCGAGGTACTCCGTGCAGTTGCGGTACACATTTTCACTTGTTGCCGCTGATTCCGCTTGATGTCCCGCTGCAGCTGATAGCAGTAATCCTCGTTCAATTTACATGTAATGTTTCACAGCTACGTATTCTGCGTGGTGTCTGTCCTTTCAGACAAGCGTTCATATAAACATTACTGAAATCGTACGTTTTTACTGCTTAGCGGAATATATGTGGCTCAGGGGCCAAGAGGGTAAACGTCAGATTGCAAAGCAATACGTCGTGGGTCGATTATCTTCCGTTACTTGTTGCTTCTGTAATTTCCGTCAGTGTGTGTGTGTGTGTGTGTGTAAAATTCCCAGTAGCTCCGTGATTCGGAGTCCACTTAAAACTGCATGTACCACAATAACTGGTCATTTCGACGTCTGAGGAAGGCAAGCGTATCCCACCTTCAGCATGACCTCCTAGGAAAAGGCTTTGATATTCTGATTTATCTATAGATTGATGGCAGCTTTTACCTTACTGAACCAGCGGCAGAATGAAGCTGTGAAATTCACAGCCCACGAATTGCGGGACTTCAAGATCAAGTCCCGATCCAGGGCGCGGTAGTAACTGCTCTCAAATGCTCGTTGCAGCGTACTCTCCGCTGCAGAGAAAACTAAGAGATCTGCGTATGAAGTAGCGCCCCTCGTGACGAGAGCGTTTGTGAGCCAGCGGCCGGCATTGTCTCCGCCCCTTCATACTGCCCGCCTTTGACCGAGACTCGGTGAGGACTATCGATGTCCGCATGCGGGTCCAGCTGCGCGACCAACTGACCGAGGAACGTCGAAGTCCCCCTGGCGATCTGACGCGGCGACGCAACTATCGGGGCCGAGTGGCGAACATGCGGGCAGTTCAGCTCTCCACTCCGCAAGCTCCCTGCCGCCAATACACACCGGTTAGCGGACGCTCTCTTCTGACGGCAGCTATCTTGAACTGTGGCATGCTGTTCACCAGATGATTACACGCGTCCTAGACTTCGATGGTATTTTGCACCCATCTTTCGGGAACTGACACGTTGCAGACACGTATAGTATTTGGGACGAGAGAGAGAGAGAGAGAGAGAGAGAGAGAGAGAGAGAGAGAGAGAGAGATTGATTTAGCATCTGTGAAATGATGTTGAGGTACTTCCAGCCATTACGCTGCTTGCTGCCCTTTCTCACTATCCTTGGACCATACACTCTGTATTCGCCATAACAGGGAAACCGTTGGCACCACAAGGGACCAGCTTTCCAAACGGAGATCATTTGAGCGTCCTAACATTGAAACGGTAGCACAGAAACATCGCCAAGACATGTAAATACATGTTGAGTATGAGGTAGGCCTGCAAAGATTAAATTCTCTGGCAGTATAATTGCATATATAATATGAAAGAGGTTTTAATCGTCTTGAGGTGGAAACTCTTCTGTCCACATTTGCTTATAAATCGATTTCTGTTGGAGAGTGTCCGCCTTGAGTATAACGCAATTTTTCTTTTACTTTTTATACCCCAGATATGTCCCGGTGAAGTTTGAGCACCATCATTGGGTTCTTTATTGCCGTTCCATAAAACAGAACGAATGTTGAAAATTAGGTGGGGTGATAAGGTAAGGAATGAGGAGGTTCTGCGCAGAATCGGAGAGGAAAGGAATATGTGGAAAACACTGACAATGAGAAGGGGACAGGATGATAGGACATCTGTTAAGATGTCAGGGAATGCCTTCCATGATGCTAATGGGAGCCGTAGAGGACAGAAACTCTAGAGGAAGACAGAGATTGGAGTACATCCAACAAATAACTGAGGACGCACGTTGCAAGTGCTACTCTAAGATGAAGAGGTTGGCACAGGAGAGGAATTCCTGGCAGGTCGTATCAAACCAGTCAGAAGGCTGAAAAAAAGGCAGGAAAACGCTCTTTACTACATGTACACACATAAATTCGAGTTTTTATGACAATATTTATACATTTTAAATACAGAGTTTTCTATGTATACCTTGTTACCGCATGCTGCGGATTTCATGGATTTTTATGTTGCGCCCTCAGCGTTGTGTTTACTCGACCCAGTACACCTCTGTGGTGTTCGCCCAGCGACAGGAGCTTTTAGGACGAGTCCAGTGACCAGCGTCCTTGTGGAAACCGGAGTGCCTCCATTGCAGGTTAGGCATGCACAGCTGCCGGACAGTTACATAGCACATGTTCACAATTCTTCTGCGCATCCTAATTACCGTCTCCTTTTCCCACCCACGGCGGTTCATCCCTCGCATCGGCGGCCCAGGTCAGGGCTTCCAATTGCGGTTCGTGTCCGATCCCGTCTTTCTGAACTGGAGTCCTTGCCTTTACCACCTATACTTGAGGTCCATTGACGTACACCTCCAAGGAGTACAATTAGGCCGCAGCTTCGCCTGGACCTTTCACATGGCCCTAAGGACACAGTTAACCCCGCGGCTCTCCGCTGCCACTTCCTCTCGTTTCTTGACAAGTACCGAGGCCACGAAATGGTTTACACCAACGGCTCGATGGCTGATGTTCACGTCGGCTTCGAGTATGTCCATGGAGGACATACTGAACAGCATTCCTTGCCCGATAGCCGCAGTCTTTTCACTGCCGAGCTGGTGGCCATATCTCGTGCTCTTGAGCATATCCGTTCATGCCCTGGGGAGGCATTTCTTCTGTGTACTGACTCCTACAAGCCTACAAGCTCTCGACCAGTGCTACCTTCGTCATCCTTTGATAGCAACCATCTAGGAGTCCATCTATGCCCTGGAACGGTCCAGTCGTTCAGTGGTGTTGTCTGGACCCCATGTCACGTCGGAATCCCAGGCAACGAACTTGCCGACAGGCTACGCGGAAAGCGCTTATGGAGATCGGCTTCTCTGCAGCTGACCTGCGTTCAGTACTACGCCGCAAAGTTTTGCGGTTTTGGGAGACGAAATGGCATAACCTCAGCACGCACAACAAACTCGTGCCATTAAGGAGACTACGAATGTGTGGCAGTCCTCCATGCGGGCCTCTCGCAAGGACTCTGTGGTGCTCAGCCGGCTCCGCATTGGCCACGCTTGGGTGACACACGGCTACCTCCTGCGCCGTGATGACCGACCTCAGTGTCGGTGCGGATCCCGGCTGACAGTGGCCCATATCTTGGTGAGCCGTCCTTTGGCTGCCCTGCGACGGACTCTTCAGTTACCGGACTCCTTGCCATTAATTTTAGCTGACAACGCCTCATCGGCTAATGTAGTTTTACGTTTTATACGCGACGGTGGGTTTTATCATTCTATATAACTTTTAGCACATGTCCTTTGTCCCTTTGTGTTCTCCACTCTAATGCTTTTAGGGTGGATGTTCTAATGTGTCGCAGAGTGGCTGGCTTTTCCTTTTTATTCTCGTGGTCGGCCAGCCACGGTCATCCGCTCTCTTGTTTTTACCCCTTCTACCTGTTTCTTGCTTCTCTCTATGGTTCCTTTTCCTGTTTTTGTCCATAGTAGCGTTGGTTGTCCTTCTGTCCTTGTTCTTTCCGTTGTGTAATTATTTTACTGGGAACAAGGGATCGATGACCTCCCCCCCCCCCTCCCACTCTTTTAAACAAACCAACCAAACAACCAGCGTCAGGCCTTATCGATAGTGAAATATTAATGAACAATGTGAGCAAGTTGCGCTAGCTTAGTACCTCTCTCATTTGACCAGGGAGGGATGCAGGATTCCAAGCAGAATTTAAACAAAAACCTCCATTTATAATGTCGCTTGCCAGTTGAGTAATCTCAGTTGCTTCCTTTAACACTATCCCAATAGCAGGAAGTGCGCGCAAGAATCTCTGTTGTTGTTGTTGTTATATATATTAACTATTCCATAGGATGACCGGCACCAAGGCAGTACCGCGCGACTGCTACAATCGCAGGTTCGAATCCTGCCTCGGGCATTGATGTCTGTGATGTCCTTAGGTTAGTTAGGTTTAAGTAGTTCTAAGCTCTAGGGGACTGTTGACCACAGATGTTAAGTCCCCTAGTGCTCAGAGCCATTTTGAACCAAGTCAGTTTTGTGCACTCGCAGATGTCGTAGACACCCGCCAACTGCCTTACGCAAACCTAGACCGTACTTTAAAGCTCCGTAAAGGGCTCTGATCATAGATAGTGGTCGAGAAACATCCTTCTTACCCTGATCCCTCAGATTGCTATTAATCCTGTTAGAAACACTACCTGCATAAGGCAGAAAGCTACAGAATTAGGCTCCACCTCATTATCCTCAGCATTCACGGTTTGACGATAGCGCAACGAAGTCCTGACCTCCGTCGCTTTATCCGTTATGGCCATAGATAATTTCGAAGTGGGCTAACTCAGCTGACACATTAAAAGGAAGGTTAGCGTTGGCCGTTTATTGATGGTTTATTGATAGCAAAATCGATTTTCAATCACATCGTGATCATCTTCAGTTCTGTGTGTACAAATTAAACTCATAGGCACTGGTATCAAGTTATCAGCAAGCAAAACAGAGAAACGATCCTTTTAATTTAACATATATGGTCGTTGTGCACACAGCACTCCATGGAGTCGCCAATCAACCAACACAGTTTCATGACCTGAAATGACCAGGGCTGTATGAACCAAGGTACGCATAACCGAATTGTGACAACTATTTGCTTGAAGATAAAAGTAAGTTGAGTTGGCTTCCTGGAAATGGAATTTCCCATTGTACTAAATCCTTCTCTCTGACCAACGCATCAAATACTGGAAGTCAGCCAACATTTTTCATCTCCAGAGCGAAGCAAATATTCGGCGAATTAGACCGACGTGTTCAGTAAAGCTGTGCAAATTCTCACTGCAACGAGACTAGTGCGGCGGTTGTCGAGGTCATTAAGGAGTCCTCAAACGTTCCAATGAAATTGCCAAACCGCAAATATATTGGCCGTCTGAGGACGCGCATTGGGCAGATGGGTGGCCACAAAAATATTGTCAGAATGTTTGAGCGTGTGTGGTCGAGTATTGACGGTTTGACGATATTCTCAACTGAGATGTGACACAGCTTCATGAACCAGCCACACCATGTTGGGCTGTACTGTTTATTATTTCCGTTCATGCGTATCATACCCTCATTCAATTTTTTAAATATTCTTTTAAAACAAAATACTTTTAGTAGGCCTATATCGGGATAGACGGTGAATTTGCCGCTTTAGGACGGTGAGTGGATGATTCACTATGGTATTGCTTTGTTTATTAACTCACATTGTTTTCCTGTTGCACTACGCAGGTGTGAAGCATATGGAAAAACATTTCTACTTTGAAAAGCACTTCATACGTACGGTGTCCCAAAAAACACCTACACTATCTAGGGACAGGTTCCTTATACAGAAATAAGTAAAAAATATCTAGTAAACATGGTCTCTAAAATGTATACCGTAGGAGACATGAGGACTTGTCCTTCTTCGATACCACGAAACAGATCTCTTGTACAGCAAGGTCTTTGCTTTCCATATTTTGGGAGGAGAAAGTATTGACCAAAAAAAGAAAAAATGTTTGATAAACATGGAATCTGAAATGCATTCTTTAATAGCTAACAGTCTTCACGATAGTGAAGCACGTATCTTGTACTCAACAGGTGGTCATGTCTTTTAAGGTATGCGCTTTAGAGCCCTCGTTTGCTATAAATTTTTTTCTTGTGTTGGTGTAAGGAACCTGTCCCTAAAGTTTGTCGGTGTTTCTCTCTTCCTTTTGCAGTGACTAGTAAGAGCTCTACGAAATGCGTCAGTCTTACCATATTCTCTAATTGTGTTTGCAGATATACATCACTAAACTTCGTTCGTATATCCTGCCTGTTGCCAGACCCTAACCGTTCATCGACTGCGATCGCTTCTCCCATTAACACATTTTGCTTCTCAACTTTATGCCTTGTAAACATTGATAAAGTGTGGCACAGTGCAGGAATTATGTGAAAGCATAAGAGACCTTTCGGGTCCGTGGTTTTAATTTCAGCATGCAACAAGTCGGTTCTTTAGAGCAATTCTCAAACCAATTTTCTCTGTTTCATTGTTCTCAATTTTTAGCTAGTAAGCCAAGAGCAGTGGTAACATCGGTACTCTTCAGGTCGCCGAAGTTAAGCGCTATCGGATTTGGCTAGCACTTGGATGGGTGACCGTTCGGGTCTACCGAACACTGTTGGCAAACAGGATGCACTCAGCCCTTGTGAGGCCAACTGAGGAAGTGCTTGATTCAGAAGTAGGGGCTGCGGTCTCGTGAACTGACATACCGCCGGGAGAGAGGTGTGCTGACTACGCCCCTCCGTGTCCGCATCCAGTGACGCGTATCGCTGAGGATGACGCGGCGGTCGGTACCATTGCGCTTTCCGAGGCCTGTTCGGACGTAGCTGTAGCTAATCAAATTTCGGAACACTCTTGGGTGTTCCACGTCATTCTTAAGGTTCTTAAGTAGCGTTACCAATTGACGTCGGACAACATGAAAGATATTTTTTTTTTGTTTAACAGTCGATTGGAGGTTGGACAAAGTAATGTTGTTAGTAAATGTCCAACATGCACCCGGCTGCGTTCCACGAACCTCTCTCAACATACTGTGAGCAGGTAGACATGGATATATCGTGCATCCACAACACAGCGAGTCGCAGATCTTACCAAGGTTCCACAACTGGTGGTCTAGTGGTTACCGTTCCTGCCTCTGGATCACGGCCCTCCCGGTTTAGATTCCCGGCCGAGTCGGGGATTATCTCCGCTCGGGGACCCGGTGTTTGTGTTGTCCTCACATTTCATCATCGTTCAGGAAAATGGCGCGACTGGACAGTGAAAAGATTGGAAATTTGTATGGGAACTGGAATGAGATTTTCACTCTGCAGCGGAGTGTGCGCTGATATGAAACTTCCTGGCAGATTAAAACTGTGTGCTGGACAGAGACTTCCGTCCACCATTAAACATGAAGAATCAAGACTCAAAATCGGGACATTTGCCTTTCGCGGGCAAGTGATCTACCAACTGAGCTACCCAAGCACGACTCACGCCCCGTCCTCACAGCTTTACTTCTCCCCGCGAAAGGCAAGTTCGAGTCTCGGTCCGGCACACAGTTTTAATCTGCCAGGAAGTTTTGTATGGGAACTGCTAACCACGCCGTTAAGCACCCCACCACGCCACTGAGCGCCACAAGCCAAACCTCATCATGTTGTTGCCAAGGTTCGTGAAGGTATTGCCCTCTGATGTGGTGAAGGTGACAGACTTTTTATACTGTGGACCTTCATGTTCTTACCGTATCTTCGCGATTTTCAGAACGCCGGAGGTTATTATTAACAACTCTGTGGGGTAGTTGCTGTACCTTTCCATCCGGCAATAGAAGACACGAAGGAAATCTGCGACCAGTGGCAGCCGTCAGCTGGCCCAGTACGTCTTGCATGGCAGATTGGTCGGGGACGAGCACCGACTGCACGGCCAGACCAGGGCGGGCCTAGGGGGAGCTTGTGTGCGTCCCGAGGGGCAGCCGCCGCCGCCGCCGCCTCCGCTATATAGACGTTGCCGGATAGCTTCTGTCTTAACTCAATTTAGATTAAGTGGCGGCATTTGTTGGCACCGGCCCCGCGCTCCGCCCACGCACTTCCCAGCATTTTCTAAATCGGCGATTTCTCTTCGTCGCCTTTATGTTAGAGTCCGTCCCGCCGCGCCGTCCTGGCCCCCTAACTAAGCTACTCATTTTTCACACCCGAACTTGCCGCGAAGGCGAAACTTTTTTTTTACGCCCTCCCTTTCCCTGAAACGGGGAAAAAAACTTAAAAAACTGCGAGCGATCCCGACCCCCGTTTCCATCTTATACTGTGAACGAAAAACAAAATAATTTATCAGCTAGGCCTTCCACTACTTCAGCAGAGATGCGCTCGCGCTTCGTGAGTGGGAGAAGCGTCGAAAATATTTCAGACTTTAGAGCGACAGCCAATTTTCGCTTCCTCTCGATAAGAACTGCGAGTTTCGAAGCGGGGAGTACGGCCGGTGAAGATTTGGTATCTGTGGCTTTCTGTTTGCCTCGGGTACGGTGGGAGAGAACATCTTTTATTCCTGTTAGTTTTTCGTCAGAATGTAAATAATGACTGTCGTAAACATGATTGTGGGCTACATTTGACTACGCTTTCTGGCACTGTAGTACGCAGACACTGGTCTCGTCTTTGGCGAAACTGGGGTGCAACCCGAGACCACCTGACCTTACTGAGATTACCTGATTTCAGATAAATGATGGTACTGTTACCAGAAGAACACCACTGCAGGTCCACTCCCCCTTCAGTAATTCAGGGAGCCCAGGACTTACTTTCTTACATTTCTCCAGTGATAACTCCTTGCTCTCGCATTCTGGAGAACGACGGTTCAAATCCCCGTCTGTCCAGCCAAATGTAGATTTCGATTGGTTTCCCACAAATGCTTAAGGAAAATATCGGGACAGTTAATATGAAAAGCACACTGCGGACTTCTTTTGTTGTCCTTCCAAAATCCGAGCGCGTGCTCCGTATGTAAAGATCCCGTCGTCGATGGGACATTAAACGCTACTCTTCCTTTTCTTTTTCTAACGTTCCTTCATTTTCGGAAGTTATCAAACGCAAAAATTGATTGCCCCCTCAGTTCTGTTTTCTGGTAAATATGTTATGAGTACGTGAAATAAATGGTCTAGCGAAATGTCCTTTAGTGCACACCCCGTTCTATACACATCGTGAGGAAAGCACACGCTGTTTCAATCTTGACGGTTGGGTAGTTGTGACAAGTTCATCGCACAGTCCCGATAACGCACCGGGTAACTTCATTTCGCTTTCAGATCCGAACGCACACGCGATTCGAAAGACTTGCAGACCCAGTTGTAAAAATACTTTAAGAGAGCAAGCATAGAAGAAAGGATCAGATTCTCGTTCAGAAAACATTTAGAGATTGATGTTCATTAAGGGGTGTAGGTAACGAAAGGCATAATCAAGACATCGCTGAAGATTCATTAAGATCGTTCAGATGCACTGTCTCACCTGAACTCTTGCGGGAATCCAGCGTGATACGGCCAGCAATAGGTAAGGTCGACAGGGAACGCTACGTAAGTAGTGTGCGACAAGTTGGTAATTTGGGTGAGACGGAAAGCTTGCTCGGTTAGCCGAAGTTTTTTTTGTCATCAGTCTACTGACTGGTTTGATGCGGCCCGCCACGAATTCCTTTCCTGTGCTCAGAGTAGCACTTGCAACCTACGTCCTCAATTATTTGCTTGACGTATTCCAATCTCTGTCTTCCTCTACATTTTTTGCCCTCTACCGCTCCCTCTAGTACCATGGAAGTCATTCCCTCATGTCTTACCAGATGTCCTATCATCCTGTCCCTTCTCCTTATCAGTGTTTTCCACATATTCCTTTCCTCTCCGATTCTGCGTAGAACCTCCTCATTCCTTACCTTATCAGTCCACCACATCTCAAATGCTTCGATTATCTTCTGTTCCGGTTTTCCCACAGTCCATGTTTCACTACCATACAATGGTGTACTCCAGACGTACATCCTCAGAAATTTCTTCCTCAAATTAAGGCCGGTATTTGATATTAGTAGACTTCTCTTGGCCAGAAATGCCTTTTTTGCCATAGCGAGTCTGCTTTTGATGTCCTCCTTGCTCCGTCCGTCATTGGTTATTTTACTGCCTAGGTAGCAGAATTCCTTAACTTCATTGACTTCGTGACCATCAATCCTGATCTTACGTTTCTCGCTGTTCTCATTTCTACTGCTTCTCATTACCTTCGTCTTTCTCCGATTTACTCTCAAACCATACTGTGTACTCATTAGACTGTTCATTCCGTTCAGCAGATCATTTAATTCTTCTTCACTTTCACTCAGGATAGCAATGTCATCAGCGAATCGTATCATTGATATCCTTTCACCTTGTATTTTTATTCCACTCCTGAACCTTTCTTTTATTTCCATCATTGCTTCCTCGATGTACAGATTGAAGAGTACGGGCGAAAGGCTACAGCCTTGTCTTACACCCTTCTTAATACGAGCACTTCGTTCTTGATCGTCCACTCTTATTATTCCCTCTTGGTTGTTGTACATATTGTATATGACCCCTCTCTCCCTACAGCTTACCCCTACTTTTTTCAGAATCTCGAACAGCTTGCACCATTTTATATTGTCGAACGCTTTTTCCAGGTCGACAAATGCTATGAAAGTGTCTTCATTTTTCTTTAGCCTTGCTTCCATTATTAGCCGTAACGTCAGAATTGCCTCTCTCGTCCCTTTACTTTTCCTAAAGCCAAACTGATCGTCACCTAGCGCATTCTCAATTTTCTTTTCCATTCTTCTATATATTATTCTTGTAAGCAGCTTCGATGCATGAGCTGTTAAGCTGATTGTGCGATAATTCTCACACTTGTCAGCTCTTGCCGTCTTCGGAATTGTGTGGATGATGCTTTTCCGAAAGTCAGATGGTATGTCGCCAGACTCATATATTCTACACGCCAACGTGAATAGTCGTTTTGTTGCCACTTCCCCCAATTATTTTAGAAAATCTGATGGAATGTTATCTATCCCTTCTGCCTTATTTGACCGTAAGTCCTCCAAAGCTCTTTTAAATTCCGATTCTAATACTGGATCCCCTATCTCTTCTAAATCGACTCCTGTTTCTTCTTCTATCACATCAGACAAATCTTCACCCTCATAGAGGCTTTCAATGTATTCTTTCCACCTATCTGCTCTCTCCTCTGCATTTAACAGTGGAATTCCCGCCGGCCGAAGTGGCCGTGCGGTTAAAGGCGCTGCAGTCTGGAACCGCCAGACCGCTACGGTCGCAGGTTCGAATCCTGCCTCGGGCATGGATGTTTGTGATGTCCTTAGGTTAGTTAGGTTTAACTAGTTCTAAGTTCTAGGGGACTAATGACCTCAGCAGTTGAGTCCCATAGTGCTCAGAGCCATTTGAACCATTTTTTGTGGAATTCCCGTTGCTCTCTTAATGTTACCACCGCTGCTTTTAATGTCACCAAAGGTTGTTTTGACCTTCCTGTATGCTGAGTCTGTCCTTCCGACAGTCATATCTTTTTCGATGTCTTCACATTTTTCCTGCAGCCATTTCGTCTTAGCTTCCCTGCACTTCCTATTTATTTCATTCCTCAGCGACTTGTATTTCTGTATTCCCGATTTTCCCGGAACATGTTTGTACTTCCTCCTTTCATCAATCAACTGAAGTATTTCTTCTGTTACCCATGGTTTCTTCGCAGCTACCTTCTTTGTACCTATGTTTTTCTTCCCAACTTCTGTGATGGCCCTTTTTAGAGATGTCCATTCCTCTTCAACTGTACTGCTTACTGCGCTATTCCTTATTGCTGTATCTATAGCGTTAAAAAACTTCAAACGTATCTCGTCATTCCTTAGTACTTCCGTATCTCACTTCTTTGCGTATTGATTCTTCCTGACTAATGTCTTGAACTTCAGCCTACTCTTCATCACTACTATATTGTGATCTGAGTCTATATCTGCTCCTGGGCACGCCTTACAATCCGGTATCTGATTTCGGAATCTCTGTCTGACCATGATGTAATCTAATTGAAATCTTCCCGTATCTCCCGGCCTTTTCCAAGTATACCTCCTCCTCTTTTGATTCTTGAACAGGGTATTCGCTATTACTAGCTGAAACTTGTTACATAGCTCAATTAGTCTTTCTCCTCTTACATTCCTTGTCCCAAGCCCATATTCTCCTGTAACCTTTTCTTCTACTCCTTCCCCTACAACTGCATTCCAGCCGCCCATGACTATTAGATTTTCGTCCCCCTTTACATACTGCATTACCCTTTCCATATCCTCATACACTTTCTTTATCTGTTCATCTTCAGCTTGCGACGTCGCCGAAGTGGAAAGCGGATAATCTGGGTTCGAGTACCGACCCAGGGCAAATTTTCGCTTCTCGCCACTGAATTCATTTCAGCCCCCAGGTGCGGTCGTTGTCAGAATTTATTTTATTCCATTTTACATATCTGAAGATAAAGCAAAAATGTAGTTTTGTCCTACTGTCGCTCAGTTTACGAACAAATTTTCTATAATTACAAGCCAATTGACGATACAGTTTGTGGGAGACACGCGGCCCATCGCTTATTGCCACTTGTTGCTAAAGAGTACGACTGAGTGGGATTAGAATTGTCAGTTTTAATTAATAATGTCATCACTTACGGGTGAAGACTAGCCCGCGCGGTTAACCGTGCGATCTAACGCACTGCCTTTCGGGCGGGAACGCGTTCCGGTTCCCGGCACGAATCCGCTCGCCGGATTAGTGTCGAGGTCCGGTGTGCCGGCCAGTCTGTGGTTGGTTTTTAAGGCGGTTTTCCTTCTGCCTCGGCGAATGCGGGCTGGTTCCCCTTATTCCGCCTCAGTTACACTATGTCGGCGATTGCTGCATAAACACTTTCTCCACGTACTCGTACACCATCATTATTCTACGACGCAAACATTAGGGTTACGATCATCTGGTGTGAGACGTTCCCCGGAGGGGAGGGTTCACTGGGGGATAAACTACATACTGCATTAAGCTGTGTTGCCTTGTAAATGCACTGATAGGTACCTCGCGCACACGTCGTGCTGTTTCCGGTCATGCTATTCGAACTACAGAGTTTTCGCTTCTTGTACGACAAGGTAGAGAAAATAATATCCAGTAGCTTGTACTCGAGCATGTCCATTCATCTATTTTATGATTAGTATTTAATTTACTTGATCGTTTTCTAAATTATACAGTTTCATATTCAGTGATTGCAGCAGTGCCTTTCATTGTAAGATTTCGAGTACATAAAGTGATCCAAAACGTAAGTACATCGAAAACTAACATAATAACGTAAACAAAAAATTTACCAAACGTACATTACAGAAGTTTCACGCCTTTGTGTACACAAGAAACGGAACATTTTATTTTTTCTATGACGTACTGATTTTCGATGTCGTTACGTTTTGGCCCAGTTTACACTCAGAAGGTTTCGGTTGTGTTGGAATACCGCAACGAGGACAGATGATGAAATTTTTAATTCCGCAATCGTTCGTTTGAACTAATACATCACTGAAACAGCTGAATGGGTTATCAGATGTCAATGTGTTGATGAAATACAGCGGAGTGCTGATGAAACACTCCAAAATATGTGTTGTGCCGTGTTGACTTAATTTGCAAATCCATTTCGGTAATACATACTGTGTTGGGAGCGTATACTCGGGCACATTGTTTTTTGATGGCGAAAGAATAATTATTCCATTAATGTCGCCTGGAATGCGACATTCTTCACAAATTAAGGTTTTAGAGCGAGTTGCTGGATGCAAAAAAAAAAAAAAAAAATTTGCAGCGTAATAGACAGTAAGAACGCCGAAACTAAATGTTTCCAGTGAAGGTTGTAGACATACAAATATCAATAGTATACTTAAAGGATCGAATCTACCCTTACTCTGTTTGCTTGAGCGGTGCAGTAACGCTGAAGGGGATGTCCCAACATTCTAGAAGGGACAGGTTGGCACCTGAAGATCTTTCAGCGCGAAGAGATGAGTCGGTCGAGTCCGAGGAAGCCTGCAGGGCAGATCCCGAGAGCTCGGAGCGCGTAAGAAACTGAGTTAGTTTTGTGATACTGCGAAATGTTGTAAGTAGATGCGGAGCATGATTGCAGAGCAGCTCCCAAGTGTGTAAAAGTGATGGTTACGAAGTCAGATTTAAACTTCGTATCGACAGACTTGTTACGTAATGAAAATGCGATCGTACGGTAATGAACCTGCAGTGGTAAACTCATACAGGCTCCTGATAAATGAGACTGCGTTCGTAGAATGAGCGCAATCGGAACAAGTAGGGACGTTTTATATGAATTTAAAGTGGAATAAAATTGACTGAGTCGTACAGAAGTGTTCTGTACATTATTGATATAGTATTTTGGAAGAGACAGAATCGTAGAACAGTCTAGGAGAATAGATAGGGCATGCTTCGTAGGCTTGGGGTCAGATCTGTAATTATTAGCGTATATACTCGGCAGTAAATTCCCTCTCTATAATGGGTTACTTAGTGATGTCCAAAGCCCAATTTTCCGACCATCACGCTACAGCAAGGAATAATCAACTAAAATAGCATATAAATATTACGGGGGCTTACAAGTTCTCGCGCATTCATCCGATGGTAATTCTGCTGTGGAAGAGAACAGCCTCGCAATAAGACAACACCAGCACTGCTTGCTTGCTTGTAGCTCACGCGGAACTTTGTCGTCTTTCCCCCTCCGGGAAGACCTGAGGAATTGTGGGCGGAGGGAGAGAGAGAGATGGGAGGAATCCAGGCCGCGACGGATGCGAGGAAAATTGCATTATCAGCGCGCCGAGGTCCCCACGGGCGGCGCTGATCAAGACAAATACCGATACATTGTTTACCGCGGGGCGGGGAGTCCCCCGCGGCCGGATTATTACACGTCGGCCCTGATGACCGCGCCGGCGCGCCATCACTCTGCGCTCTGTGCCGCTCGCTTTTCTTCATCTGGGATCTGGGGGAAGTCCCGTCCCGCCCAGCCGCTGCCGGTGGCCACTTCCTGTCCGCTGCTAGCTCACCTAATTCCTTCAAGTGCCGACCGCGAGGCCGAGGCGACCAACCGCTGCAATGAGAGAACATTGCTGGGCGGAAGCCCTCTACGCCTTCGCTGCACGAGTCGCCGCATACTGTGTATAGTGGGAAGTACTCGTTCCCCTCCCTCTCCCTTCCTCTTTCCCGGAGAGATTGATTACCTTTTTTATTTCCTTAGGACATATTCACAAAAACGTTTCACAATACGCAGCCGGTTTCTTTAGAATTGGTGATCACGAAGTAGACTAAGTTAAGGACTTCTGGTACCTTGCAGGCTAAATAACCCATGATGGACGGAGCAAGGATGACATAAAAAGCAGACTAGCACTGGCAGGAAGGGCATTCCTGGGCAAGACTAGTGTCAGACATAGACGTTAATTTGAGGTTGAAATATCTGAGACAGTATGTTTTGAGCACTGCATTTTACGGTAGTGAAACGTGGACTGTAGGGAAACCGGAACAGAAGAGACTCGAAGCATTTGGGATGTGGTGCTACAGAAGAATGTTGAAAATTGGTAGACTGTTGTAGGTTCTCTGCAGAATCGGTGAAGAATGGAATATATGGAAAATACTGATGAGAAGAAGGGACGGCGTGATATGACATCTGTTAAAACACCAGTGAATACACTGGACTCGCATTCGGGAGGACGACGTTTCAATCCCGCGTCCGGCCATCCTGATTTAGGTTTTCCGTGATTTCCCTAAATCGCTCCAGGCAAATGCCGGGATGGTTCCTTTCAAAGGGCACGGCCGACTTCCTTCCCCGTCCTTCCCTGATCCCATGAGACCGATGACCTCGCTGTCTGGTCTCCTTCCCCAAAAAACAACCCAACCCCAACCAATGAATAACTTTCATGGCACTAGAGAGGGCTTTAGAGGGTAAAAACTGTGGACGAAAACAGAGATGGGAGTACACCCAGCAAATAATTTAGGACGTAGTTTGCAAGTGCTACACTGAGATGAAGAGGCCGGCACAGGAGCGGAATTCGTGGCGGCTCTCATCAAATCAGGCTGAAGACAAAAATCGGTTTCGACCTGCCAACAGTCTTCCTCAGACTATCAATCGATAAAAAAGAAGAGAATCATTATAGAACATTGAAAAACTGCGATGTGGCTACCTCTGTAATGAAACAAGAATAAAATTATAGAATGAGATTTTCACTCTGCAGCAGAGTGTACGCTGATAAGAAACTTCCTGACAGATTAAAACTGTGTACCCGGCCGAAGTGGCCGTGCGGTTCTAGGCGCTACAGTCTGGAACCGCGCGACCGCTTCGGTCGCAGGTTCGAATCCTGCCTCGGACATGGATGTGTGTGATGTCCTTAGGTTAGTTAGGTTTAAGTAGTTCTAAGTTCTAGGCGACTGATGACCCCAGATGTTAAGTCCTGTAGTGCTCAGAGCCATTTGAACCAAAACTGTGGCCGTGCGGTTCTGGCGCTGCAGTCCGGAACCGCGGGACTGCTACGGTCGCAGGTTCGAATCCTGCCTCGGGCATGGGTGTGTGTGATGTCCTTAGGTTAGTTAGGTTTAAGTAGTTCTAAGTTCTTGGGGACTTATGACCTAAGATGTTGAGTCCCATGGTGCTCAGTGCCATTTGAACCAAAACTGTGCCAGACCGAGACTCGAACTCAGGACCTGTGCCTTTTCCGGGCAAGTGCTCTAACCATCTGAGCTACCCAAGCACGACTCACGACCCGCCTTCACAGCTTCAATTTTACCAGAATATCTCAGTGACGGAACGTTACCTTTGCGTTATCGAACATAACTAATGGAACGGTGGGTAGAAGTCGATGTTTTACGAGAGTAAGAGGAGTGAGTGGTTGAGCAATAATTTGTGACGGTTCTAGCAGTATGTTATACGAGTGAAAAGTCAAACGTTGTGAGTGACATTTTTCACTTTTCAGTGCTTTTGTGTTTTCGGTGCAGTGTTGCTTGTACGTAGAAATGTTCCGATTGTCAAGTCATGGAGAAAATATTGCAGGCATTCGTTACAAGGTGACAGTTGGTCTTTGTGCTAAGCAGTGGCTCACTCTGGCTTTGTAAGTGCCGTGAGTCAAACTCTCCTCCATTTGGTTGATGTACAGCTTGTGTGATAACTAGAGTGCATATAAGCTTTTGTTTGCATCAGTAAACATCGTTGTAACGGAAGGAGACAAATTGGGTTTCAAAAATAGTAAGAAAAGTAAAAAAGCAGTATGACTGCAGTGTATCATACTAATCCATTTCAAATAGCTTGTAAAAATTCTTACTCTGAAACAGAAGAATGGAAAAGTTTATTCAAAAGAGGAAAGACGCTGGCTGCTGTATGCTGTACCGCACTTCATCTGTAAAATCAGCCGTGTCTGTCAGTTGCAAAACAGAAAACCTATTGACACTGTTGCCATTTTTTTCTTAACAGTGCGGGGAGTTTTGCAGTAAACTTGTCATCATCCTTTCACAAGAATGGGGATGTGTAAAAAAATCAATAAATTTAAAAAAAATCAATACGGAAAGAGTTTTTTTCTTGGATTTAATTTTATTATTCACGTGTGAAAATTTAAGAGATGTGATACAGGGTTTTGGTCGACTACAGTTCTACACGGGAAAACAGAAGTGCTGTTTTTTTGTTTTTGTATTATTACAAGTAAAATGTAGTGCCTCAGTATTAATGGCGTTTGAAACAAAATCCTTCTTATTGGCACTTAGAATCAGTGAGTTCCTTGATATGGGACGTGGGACGTTCTTAATAAATTATTTATTTTCTGATTTGTCTCATTAGTTAATGCAGTAATCAGGCGAGCAGCAGAGAATACCTTCTCAATTTTTTGGATACAAATAAATTATGAACCGAAAGAGATCCACTGTCTTTAACAAATATGAGATCTGACATTTAGAACGTTTGGCCTTTTGATTCTTCACACTAGTATTGGTGGTGGTGGTGGTGGTTGTGATTATGTTTTAGGGCGCTAAACGGTGAGGACTTCAGCGCCATTTCCCTCCAAAGACGTACTTGACGAGTGTGGGGATTGATCGTCGATAGTATGGTCAAATGATACCTTGGTTATGTTTGCATGCTTTGTATTTCTGTGTGGTCAGACTTTTTACCAAACGTTGGTCAGATCCGAACCAGACGGCCGCGATGTTTTCGGTACACGAACGCTCTTACTTCTGCCAACCCACAACATTACAATAATGTACTTCTAGACAGATGTCAAGACTGTAACTCAAGCAGGTCCTTTTGACCGTTTTATTATGCATTCCTCAATTTAAAAATGGCTACACGGCCAAAACTGTTTAGCAGTGGAGTATCCAAAGTAAAAGAATATTTTAATTCAGCCAACGACAGCCAATGCGGCAGATTGCCGAAAGTGAGAAAATTTGTATCATCAGTTACGCTTCTGACATCTCGTTATAGAGACCTGTGTAGTGGGTCTTGTTAAGCTGGGTACTATTGTAACAACGGTGTTACGAAACCGACGGTCTGCTGCTACGACAGCTGCTCGGTCGCGTTGGTGACTTTATTGAGAAGCAAGCCAGAAATGCATTACCTTGCTGTATCAGGGATTCTTCCATACTGTCGCCTGGTTCTGCCTCTAGCACTAACGAGTTTATGGGAAAGACACGGCTCGTAGTTTCCTGGTTACTTTTACTGTCGCACTGTGCACGGAACAGCTGAGGATATTAGTTCGAGGGAAAAAGGGAAGCAGAGCACGGTGGAAGCACCTGCAGCCGTTACTCCATTATTGATCACGTTGGGCTAGGAAGGAAGGAAGGTTGCTTTCCGCGGCGCCCATCTTCGGCCGCAGGACGAGCCGCTCGTAAAACCGGGAAAAGGATTAGGTAATGTGTCGGCAGCACTCAAGTATCTGATGACAGTAAAGGCTTCCCCGGCCAGGCGCGGCCGGCGGATTGAGTGTTTTCCGGCAGCTATTACGGGTAATGGCCAATGAAAGCGGCGGTAACATCGGCTCTGGGACCCATCACGGGGCCGCACCCCCCTCCCCCAGAGTGCTGGGCTGGGCTGCGAGAGGATCGCGATCCGGCAGCTCTCTCGTCCAACGCGCACGTGCGTGTCGCGTCGTGCACAGCGCAGGCGAAAAGTGGGCGCGGCGTCTGGCGTGTCCTGACCACCGCTCGCTCGTGACGAGAATGTGATTGGCGCAGTAATATAACCGTGCCTACCTCCCACCTGCCCCCCCCCCCTCTCTCTCTCTCTCTCTCTCTCTCTCTCTCTCTCTCTCTCTCTCTCTCTCTCTCTCTCGTGTGTGTGCCATATGTATATAGGTTGAGCCGCGTAGAATACGACACGCTTTTATTTCGTGAGCGGTTCAAGATAACGAAATGAGGGTTTTAACAAATGACGGTATGGAAAGGGATAAGTAATTTTGTTGCATGTGTAATCTACTTAACTCTTGTATCTTTTGCGATGTTAAATAAAGTATGGTGTTTCTTCCGTAGGGACCACTTTTTACGGCATTCGAAAGCTATAGAAAATAAGAGTACAGCACACTTTTGTTAATGTGCACGTTCAAACGTTTCGCAAAAATCTCCGAGAAATGAGCTCAAATTGAAAGTCGTATTGAGGATACCTCGTATATTCTCCTGATGCTCCGTCACCATTGTCGTCGTCGTCTTCCTCGTCGTCGTCGTCGTCGTCGTCGTCAACAACAACAACAACAACAACTACTACTACTACTACTACTACTACTACTACTACAACTACAAAAAGATTTCACCTATCCCTAGTTTGTATCACCCTCAAGTAGTCTTCCATATCCATCTTTTCTTTGGAAGTGAGAGCTGCCTTTTTCCTTGCTTTGACTTCTACCAGGGGCCTTCTTTAAGGAATGCAACGTCTTTTTACTCGGTCAATTTAGATTGAAAAAAATTGCGCCATTTGTTGTGGGACGTCGTGGAATGTTCCCTCTGTAGTCCCTATAGTTTCGTAAAGTTCATAATGGCGACTGTAACGGAGGTGCGTTCCAAGCAGAGAGCTGTCACTTAGTTTCTTTTGGCGGAAACCAGAGCATCGCAGATGTTCATAGGCACTTCCAGAATCTCTATGGAGACCCGACAGTTAACAAAAGCACGGCGAGTCGTTGGGATAGGCGTCTGCCATCATCGCAGCTACGTCGCGCAAACCTGTCCGATCTCCTGCGTGCCGGCCGGCCGCACACAGCTGTGACTCCTGCAGTGTTGGAACGTGCGGACACTCTCACTCGAGGTGATAAACGGATCACAATCAATCGGTTCACTGCACAACTGGGCGCCTGTGTTCGTAGTGCTGACACACTCTTCCACCACTTGGGGAGCGGTTTGCCCCCTGGGTTCCTCGGCGTCTAATGGAAGACGATAAAGAACAACGAAACACTATCCGCGGAATTGCTTGCGCGTTACGCGGCTAATTGTGACCATTTTTGTCGAACATCGCCATGGATTCAACACCTCGAACCGAAAAAACGGCAATGGAGATGTGGAAAATACACACACACACACACACACACACACACACACACACACACAACCATTTTTATAACATGTATGGCTTTATTGAATTTTAGAAGATTGAACTTGTCTCATTCTTGCAGCAAGTAATTCTGTTTTTTAATTATAGTGTTATGTCCGTATACAATTAATTAAGGAAACAACAAATTTATCACTTTACAGGTTACTGAATGTTTAGCTGAGTATTGGGGGGGGGGGGGGGGTCTGAGAACTAAAAACAATTTTAAGTATCCTAATAACAGTCGGAGGTGGAAAAGATTAATAAATAGTTCATTGTACTTCTCCTGATGATGAACCGTCAGTAGCGTTCTCAATGATTCTGTCGCAGACCAGCTTATTATAAAATTACATGTCTGAGGCTGGCATGTAGCTTTTGGGGAACGTCAAGACATCGCTATATTTCTCAGATGTAAGTGGCAGAGGCACTTTATAAACACTTTCCTCAGGAAAAGTCGTCGATTTTTGAGGCTTTCTTAATTACCGAAACCATGATAGATAAGTTGTGGTAATAATGCACGACAGCGAACTATTACTTGTGTCCAGTGGAGTGCCAGAGAACCTGTACTTTGAAATAATGAACTTTATATTATCAGCACTCTTAATGCTAGAATGAAACAGCCTTTTTTGACTGGACAAAAAGTGTAAAAATATATCTTGTGTAACATCAGCCGCAGAGAACTTCTTCCATGTGTTTCATATGCCAGAATCTGACTACTGTTTCGTGCAATGACAAGGAAAGCCTTGGACATGTCTGCTACTTGGCCCAAACATCTAACGTTGACATGTCCACTTCCTATGTTATTCTGGCTTGGCTCCATAGACAGGTCTAGTTCTTGCATCATACACTACTGGCCACTAAAATTACACACCAAGAAGAAATGCAGATCATAAACGGGTATTTATTGGACAAATATACTATACTAGAACTGACATGTGTTTACATTTTCACGCAATTTGCGTGCATAGACCCTGAGAAATCAGTACCCAGAACAACCACCTCTGGCCGTAATAACGGCCTTGATACGCCTGGGCATTGAGTCAAACAGAGCTTGGATGGCGTGTACAGGTACAGCTGCCCATGCAGCTTCAACACGGTACCACAGTTCATCAAGAGTACTGACTGGCCTATTGTGACGAGCCAGTTGCTAGGCCACCATTGACCAGACGTTTTCAATTGGTGAGAGATCTGGAGAATGTGCTGGCCAGGGCAGAGTCGAACATTTTCTGTATCCAGAAAGGCCCGTACACGACCTGCAACATGCGGTCGTGCATTATCCTGCTGAAATGTAGGGTGGAGCCACGGGTCGTAACACATCTGAAATGTAACGTCCACTGTTCAAAGTGCCGTCAATGCGAACAAGAGGTGACCAAGGCGTGTAACCAATGGCACCCCATACCATCACGCCGGGTGATACGCCAGTATGGCGGTGACGAATACACGCTTCCAATGTGCGTTCACCGCGATGTCGCCAAACACGGATGCGACCATTATGATGCTGTAAACAGAACCTGGATTCATCCGAAAAAATGACGTTTTGCCATTCGTGCACCCAGGTTCGTCGTTGAGTACACCATCGCAGGCGCTCCTGTCTGTGATGCAGCGTCAAGGGTAACCGCAGCCATGGTCTCCGAGCTGATAGTCCATGCTGCTGCAAACGTCATCGAATTGTTGTCGTCTTGCAAACGTCCCCGTTAGTTGACTCAGGGATCGAAACGTGGCTGCACGATCCGTACAGCCATGCGGATGAGATGCCTGTCATCTCGACTGCTAGTGATACGAGGCCGTTGGGATCCAGCACGGCGTTCCGTTTTACCCTTCTGAACCCAGCGATTCCATATTCTGCTAACAGTTATTGGATCTCGACCAACGCGAGCAGCAATGTCGCGATACGATAAACCGCAATCGTGATAGGCTACAACCGACCTTTATCAAAGTCGGAAACGTGATGGTACGCATTTCTGCTCCTTACACGAGGCATCACAACAACGTTTCACCAGGCAACACCGGTTAACTGCTGTTTGTGTATGAGAAATCCGGTGGAAACTTTCCTCATGTCCTCACGTTGTAGGTGTCGCCACCGGCGCCAATCTTGCGTGAATGCTCTGAAAAGCTTATCTTTTGCATATCACAGCATCTTCTTCCTGTCGGTTAAATTTCGCGTCTGTAGCACTTCATCTTCGTGGTGTTGCAATTTTAGTGGCCAGTAGTGTATATTCTAGCAGTTTTCAACCTACACAATGATAGTAAAACTTATTTTCGGCCAAAAGTGGACACATCTGATAATTGCAGCTCTGTAACGTCGCTGTCATTTTTCGGTATATTTAGATAGCACTAATTTGCTACATTCACAAGCAGGTACATCGCTCTTGTTGTAGATAATCTTCTATTCTCGCCAAAATCACTCGCTCGTCTACAAAGGTGTGTTTCCTAGGAACGTGCGGCGCCGCACATATTGGAGGAAATTGCGATTTTGCAGGAGAACGAAGATAGATGGGGCACGGTGGTGGGGCTGCTGCGGTGCCTGATATTGTTATACGGCCCGGCGCTACTGGCTGATCGAAGCGCTGGCGCCAGTGACCGAGCAGCCGTGCGCGCTGCACGTAGCCGGCCGCTTAGAGCGCGACAATATGCTTCCGCCCGCCGGAGCCCATAAAGAAAGCCCTTCGCCGCCGTCATAATCTGTTTTATACCGCGCCGCTGATGGCGCCCTAACCCCGTTACGCCCACCTACTTGTCAATAAGCTATCGCGCGAGCGAGGGGCACGTCGACGCTCGCTGCTCTGCCGCGCGCCGGGAACAGCCAATAAAAGGCGGCGTTAGACAAGTGTATTATTGCCGCCGGATTTATTAGGCGCGCCTTTATCCCGGCCGCCCCCGCTTCCTGCCCTACCTGCGACCCGGGCGCCGTCGTAAAACGGCGTGCGCCGGTCTTCCGCACCGCAACGTGTTCCGCCACTAGAGAGCTGCCAGCGGTGCGGCATTCCAAAATATGTAAATGGGCGCCACGCTCGCAAACTGGCCGCGTCTTCCTCGTATCTGGTGTCGTAGACGTCGTTTATGATTTGCGCCGCCACGCTGGAAGAACTGTTTATAATACCGTACGGGCTTAACGAGTGCACTCAAATAGAGAGGACCTCTTTTCAAACTGCGGGGAGAGGGGGGGGAAAAATAACGTGTCGAACAAAAGAGCTTGTTTAGAGTGTGAGCCACCTTAGCTGTCAACCGAAAAAAAGAAAAGGAAAAAAAGTTCGCATCGATAAGAATTTCGAAGAATAAAGTAACAAAGGGTGATGCAATAAGAGTGCAAGATTTGAACTCCACACTTTTTTGCTGTCACGATTCGATTGGTCGATAAGTGTGACAGCTCGACTGTGGACAAAGAGTTAATAAACAACTTGTGCCAACAGATCACACGTATCGAGGAGAGTTCACCAGTCTGATCTGGTGAACAACAAGAAGTGAATGCTGATTTCTGGAGAAAATCATCTTCAGCGACGAGCCCCATTTTCACTTCAGTGGATTCGTTAAAAGGCGCTGTTGCCGCATTTGGGGCGTAGAAAATTCACAAATGATTGGAGAGAGGAAAAAAAAATGTATCCACGACATGTCACTCTTAGGTGTGTGTTATAATCTGGAGGAGCCATTGGACCATTTTTCTTTGGAACGATCCAGGTTATGCATGTAACGGTATAGCTAGCGTTATTATAACATGATAACCCAGTTCTTTGCTCCTCAGTTGCAAGATACTGCTCTTGAAGACGTATGGTTTCCCTAGGACGGCGCCGCTTGCTACACCGCCCATAAAGCAATGACGATCATGCACGACTTACCCTAGTCATATCACCTCCCATTTTGGTGATCAGGACCAAGTTTACGTCAACAAGCCCACAACCATCCAAGCAACAAACACCGAAACTGACCGCTGTATCATCGAGACACCACGGCATTTATGCAAAACTGTTATTGGAAATTTCACCGGAAGAGCATGCGTCTGCCCCAAAAGCCGTCGCGGTTGATTGACCAGATGTGTTCTTCCATATCTAATTCCCAAATGTCTGCTTTATAAATCAGTAGATATTACAATGTTTTGCTGCTGAAAACCATACTTCCCCTAAAATTTAAAGCATCTGCTATATTATACTCTACTCAAACGAACGAGGGCTTTTTCTGTGCGATGTGTACTGAAGTGTGAAAGTAAGTGTGAATTTTTTAACTGGTGTTCGACGGACGCTATAAAGGAAAAGATTAATGATGTGGCTATTCAAGTGCATTGTACTGAAACACGTCGCAAAAAAGGCGGCTGCCGCGAGACTATCTCGACGTAGTTCTGTGATATGTTTTTGCCACGTAAGCAGCGGCTGTAGAGTGGATTCTCGGTAACATTTTGGTGCGACATTGGTGATATGCTCGACTCGCTTTGGAGGAGATGTAGGTTCTTTCAGACGTCCGGCTATGAATATGCTGTTGATGCGAAAAAGAAGTGATGGAGTTCTTGCTTTGCGAAGGGTACGGCCAGTTTCCTTTCTAATTTCTGTTCGGTCCGGACTCCTGCAAACTTAAATCACTACGTCGTGGAGCGGATGTAATACCGTAGTCTTCTTCTTCTTCGTTAAAATTTTGATTTAGATACTGTATGGTGTCTCTAAGTCATTGCATGTTTATGGCGGGATGGCTCCTTCAAACAGGACAACCGGTGACTGCTTCCGTCACCGCTGTCCAATGCAGTTAGTACCCCATCTCTAACGACCTTGCGGCCGAGGTAAACTTTGAATCTCCCGTTCACGCTCCATCCATTTTGGGACGAACAGGTTTCTGTACCCCTGTGCCCAACCTATCTCTCCATAATATTTCCCTAAATAGCTTCAGGCGAATGGTGACAATGTTCCTTAACCGTTTGGCAGTGTCACTCTGAAGGAACTCTTGACGTACAGCATCATTGTGCGAACAGTAAGGCTCCTGCACGCTGTTAGCGGCTCTTTAACATTTGGAGCGCGGTATTTTGTCACCAGGTGGCACTGTACGTCAAGATGCGCGTAAAAGAAGATGGCTTGACCTCAAAGAAGGAAGATTTTCACACAAGCATTGTCAGTTCACTGTTACAAAACAGATACAGGTACATCTGCTTTGATTTGCATGAAAATGAAGTAATATTTTAAGCATTGGAATGAACTGCTTGCATTTGAGCAACGTACTATATTCTTAAAATTTATTACAATTTATTTTTATACGTTTTTAAGGACTATAGGATGCTACTCAGAAGCAAGTAGATCATTCAACTAATTAAAATGTTACTTTGTTTTTATGCAAATAAAAGTACATGTACATGTTTTATAAAAATAAATTTTTATACATACATCACGTTCAGCGAGCCCCATATAGTCCGAAAAATACTGAAATATTTCTTCTTTTTCTCTTTTAACATTGCTAAATGAAGAGTTAAATAGTACATGCTCATTTATTTTCACCATAATTATCTTATGTAGTGCTCTGTTTGTAAATATCTCACGGACGACAAGTCGTTAATCGCTCAACTTACTCCCTCCCACCATTCATTCATTCATTTCTTGCGTCACCATGTAGATATTTGGAATGTGATCCATAACATTGGCGCCCAGTCTCCGGAACAGTAAGTGAGCATAGTCTTCTCTGCTCCATTTTCTCATCATATCGCGACGTTGACACTACCTGCCATCATCGCAGGCCGAAACGTTGTTTTACGGAGCGACTGCACCGCGACTTGTGGGGTTTCCGCGTCAGAGAATGCTGTTAATATTGAGGAAAGACGAAACAAATAAAAACTATAACCAGGAGTTGCTTAAATTGTAGGGGTGCAAGACAGTGCGAACCTCCAGTTTAGTAAGGAGGCTATTCATATTATTTTGAGAATGAAAACATTGTCCTATCTTAAGCGTCCAGCTTCAGTCTACCTGTTATCGTTTCCAATACACCGCTTGCTCGGAACGAATGGTTCCATATCTAACGCTTTAATGTACTGTCTACTATACAAATAGTTTTGTCTTATTGTACCAGTCTTCTTGTACTCGGAGTTAAGTAAATAAAAAAATGATTCAAATGGCTCTGAGCACTATGCGACTTAACTCCTGAGGTCATCAGTCGCCTAGAACTTAGAACTAATTACATGTAACTAACCTAAGGACATCACACACATCCATGCCCGAGGCAGGATTCGAACCTGCGACGGTAGCGGTCGCTCGGCTCCAGACTGTAGCGGCCACTCCGGCCGGCAGTTAAGTAAATACATAACATACAATTATCAAAATACGTTCTTCTCTGTTAGCACTTTCTGCTGTCGACTGCCTTGAATTAGCCTTGTGGTGGCTGAGCATCAGCGATTATGTTATTATATAACTTTTCATTTTCAGTCCCAGTCGCAAAAGTTTGGCAGCTATTGGCGGTTTCGACGTTTAACTCCTTATCAGATAGTCGGCGCTTGATCGGTCTTCACTAATCTTCCGCAACTGAACATGCAGGCAGAACAAGTGCGTGGAATGGAAACAGGTAATCCGACAAAAGCCACGCGCGCGATGGCACATTCAGTACGGAGACCGGCGCCAAGCGGGCACTGCTGCAGTCCGTACACGCGGCGCGCAATCGAAGTCCAAAAGCCAACGATTCAAAAAAACTGTTTATCGGGATCAGCGTGCGGCGCGAGCAAGTGAACGCTTCAACAGCTGGCGCATTGAAAAGTGACGGCGCGAGTAATCCCGCGGCATTGCCGCGCCCGTTCTCTCTTTTTTCTCCTTTTTTCATGGCACTGCCAAAGCGGTGGATGAATAAAAATGTGGCTGCAACACGGCATGACCGGGTGTGAACGTTGGGGGGGAACTAATAAATCTCAGAATGGGGAAAGCTGCCCCGCAGTTCCGCCCATAAGCCAAGCGGCTTTTACTGTTGCTCTAAATCCGATACGTTATAAATGGCACGCCAATAAATAACACGGCGAGAATAAAAACGAAAAAAGGGGAACGGTGGACCTGCACCGTGTTATTGGATGGAAGGGAACAGTATTTTTAATGTCGGTTTATAAACTGTTGGGCCACACAACGAAATAAGCTGCGTTAGTAGATGGGGCGAAGGGGGTGCCAGGGAGGGGACTGCCTCGATATAAAAGGGGACAATAAAAAGAAATTTCTTCGCTGTTCTACAAATCAAGAATTTGTAGGTCTGTAACTTGAATGCAAACGTCATGTAAAAGAAAATCGAGGTAAAAGTAAACTGATGGCCCACATGGCCTAATAATGATAAATACAATTGATTTTCACTCTATGAAAGTCTGACTCGATTTCCACTTGTTTAAGTACGTGCGAAGAGATCTCTGTGGTCCTAAAACAAGATGTCAATTCTCTGCTGTATCAGGAGTCAGTTGTTAAGGTACGTCATTATCCCTCTAATCGCCCGTAAATATTTGACCGAAGGCTATAGAGCTCGCTCACGGATGTCCACTGTTTAGTGATAAATTAATTTAAAAATGTGTAAGTCGTATGGTACGTTTCTGTCGCGTGTAGTCACCTTTACTTCGCGAAGAGTGTGTGTGTGTGTGTGTGTGTGTGTGTGTGAGAGAGAGAGAGAGAGAGAGAGAGAGAGAGAGAGAGAGAGAGAGATTTGGAATTCAGTACATGAATTTATATATGTTCTCTACTCGAACTGACTGTGCAAGTAATTTGAAGTTATCTTCATGTTCAGACTTTGCCAGTATAAGGCTTTCCAACTCCACCCATTCTCATTGTGTCAGCTTCTCTGTAATCTCTGGTCCATGCCTTCAAATTACTCCGGGAACGCCTGACCGTATGTGGGTAGGATAGAATAACTTGTCGCTACGATTAAGACATACTCGGTAGGTTCAGATAACGCGCCTCCGTCCTTACTTCAGTTTTTCGTGAGGTCACTAATCACTTCAGACGAATTCCGGAATAGGCGCCCTACGCCAGGAGGAGGCAACAGGTCCCAGTCTTGATCGTGGTGCACCACTAGCATCTTGTCGTGAACACAGTATGGGGCTTCCCTCTATCACGAATTACTTAAATTTGGTCTTTGAGGTCAGGCCTACCTCCTCTTCTCTCGGGAGTTTCGTGTATCATCTACGACCCTTTCTCAAGCTGGATGTAGAGATACTCCGGATATGTGTTTGCAGCTGTCCTCTGGCGCGCCTACTTGGCCTCCCGTCAAAGTTTTCAGTCCATATTTGGAGTACGCGTTGGACAGCTGCAGCTAGAACACGAATTTCTTAAATACACACCAGGTTTCAGCGAATCAAATTGCTTTCGAGACGAGACTGTCGCTACTCTGTCGAAGGCTTTTAGGTTTTACCTGTGGAGGGGTTCAAGAGATGTGTGCTGCCTTCATTCGGGATACGGCCATTGATGGGACTACATGGAAATTTTTTTGGAGCCCCCGAAATCACCGCCAGCGGTCTGAGATGATGACGTGTGCCCGTGTTGCAGGCCGCAGCGAGCGCGTTTGGAGGAGGGCGATATGCGTGCAATACATGTATGTAACGGCGCTGGCCGCGTTTCCTCGAGTGTGTTTTCCTACCACTCGAGCGCCGAAAAGAACTCGCCGACAGAGTCGGTGGGCAATAACCGGACGCGCTCCACCACCGCGGCTACTGCTACGGCTGCGTGCGTGGCCGTCTGCAACACGTACGGGGGGAAGAAGCCCGCCGCAGACCGCCTCTGCACTTTCACGGAGCGTCGTTCAAACGGAAAACAGCGGCGAGTTTCCTCGCCAGTCCGGAGTGTTTACACTGTACACAACCACGTGATCGGACTGAAACAGCAGTCTTCTTCTTCCTCTTTTTTTAACTACTGAATAATATGTCGAGTTTCGAGAGTATGTTATATAAAACCCCAGTCCGCCTCCGTAGCTGAACGATCAGCTTGTCTGAGGGCCACGCGGAGGGCCTGGCTTCAATTCCCAGTACTTATAAGAGATTTTCATTGGTGACTGGACTCGAACGGCTTACACTCAGCCACTGAGGCCAGGTGAGAAGTTATCTGAATGACAGTTGTTAGCAAGTCCAAGGTTCGGAGAACTGACAACGACCGAGAGAGCGGTGTGCAGGCCATACGCCCCTCCATATAGCGCCAAATAACACAAGTGGCAGTCGGTGACGCAGCAACCCTTCGGTATAGCGTAGTTTTCAAGGAGTGATCGCTGAGTTCGGTTACCAGAGTATACTTATCGCGATGGCGCCGGGCATCATTTTGTAGCCTGCTCAATAAAAACCCATTCCAATACCTTTACCACTATGCCACCTCACCTTATACCGTCCTGTGGAATAAAATACCTTACCGCAACAGTAACCGCAGTAATTTTTGCTATGGAGCTCGAGACACAGGACATGGAACTATCTTACGCTGTGGTATCTACCAGAAATTCGTCCAGGCAAGCAGAGAAAGTGTCCCGAGTTTACTACGCAGCTCAGTGACGAGTGAACCTTAGATGGCTGACTTCACCAGCTTAGACGAGCCTTCACTGTGTAAAAAGGTTCTGCGAACAGCGTCCGATTTCGTTATATTTTTTATGCACTATCGTTCCCCGAGGTACCCAATATCGTGACAGAACTTGTTCACCATCCTTCTTTCACGAAGACAATCCATGTGTCCCACCATGTTAACGGGATGTAGATACCTTACCCCTAACAACTAATTTATATTATTCAGTTGTCATCTTGAAATGAAACACGTAGGTGCCTAAATACGTCACTTAAAAAGGAGTAGGTGAGATAGTTAGGCATGCGCTAACCGAATCTCCATCAATAGTGGTCCAACTAAAACATTCATATTTCTTTACGTACTACACGAATATGTAATAAAAAATGGGGGTTCCTATTTTAAAAAACGCAGTTGATATCCGTTTGACCTATGGCAGCGCCATCTAGCGGGCCAACCATAGCGCCATCTGGTTTTCCCCTTCAAGCTAGACAAGTTTCGTTCTTTGTAGTTTTTTCGTTTGACGCTTATTTCGTGAGATATTTGGCCCGGTCACGATCAGTGGTCCACCCTGTATATTGTTTCAGGGTATCATCTCACTGAAGATACCTTGAAAACGCGGCGTTTTTGGTATGAGCTGTTCTGATAAAATCACGGGAAACGACATGTCGGTGGTAAAGGCTATTCATATTCTACACTTGGGTGGTATTAAAGTACGCCATATCGAGGCACATGCTCGATGAAGATATATAAAAGAACTCACGGTTTTTGGAAAATTGGAAATTCGTAGTAAGGTCTTATGTGACCAAACTGCTGAGGTGATCGGTCCCTAAACTTACGCACTACTTAATCTAAGAACAAAACACACACACACACACACACACACACACACACACACACACACACACACACACACACACACACCACCATAAACATTGAACGAAAGGCAGCTCCAGTTGCTGAGATATATATATATATATATATATATATATATATATATATATATATATATATATATATATATATACTTTGAATCTACCATGGGTTTCGGCCTTCCATTCCAGGAAATTTTCAAGTGGATTTGAAAATTCTCCTTTTATTTTATTTTTTTGTTTTCAGAATTTTCATTCTTTGGGAATGCCAGCCCATTCTTTACGGAATGCTGCACTGAGGAGAGATATCGATGTCGCTCGGTGAGACGTGGGACGAAGTCGGCGTGCCAAAACATCCCAAACGTGTTCTGTAGGATTCAGGTCGGGACTTTGTGCAGGCCAGTCCATTACAGGGATGTTATTGTCGTGTAACCACTTCGCCACAGCTGTGGCTGTACTCGATCCTGTTGAAAGATGTAGTCGCCATCCCCGAATTGCTCTTCAACGATGGGAAGCAAGAAGGTGCTTAAAACATCAATGTAGGCCTGTGCTGTGATAGTGCCACGCAAAACAAGGGTTGCAAGCCCCCTCCATAAAAACACGACCACACCATAACACCACCGCCTCCGAGTTTTACTGTGGGCACTACACACGCTGGCAGTTGACATTCACTGGGCATTCGCCATACCCACACCCTGCCTTCGGATCGCCACATTGTGTACCGTGATTCGTCACTCCACACACGGTTTTTCCACTGTTCGATCGTCCAATGTTTACGATCCTTAACACCAAGCGAGGCTTCGTTTGGCACTTACTGGAGTGATGTGTGGCTTACGAGCAGCCGCTCGACCATAAAATCAAAGTTTTCTCACCTCCCGCCTCACTGTCATAGTACTTGCAGTGGATCTTGATGCAGTTTGGAATTCCTGTGTGATGGTCTGGATAGAAGTCTTCCTATTACAGTTTACGACCCTCTTCAACTGCCCACGGCCTCTATCAGTCAACAGACGAGGTCTGCCTGTACACTTTTGTGCTGTACGTGGCCCTTCACGTTTCCACATCAGTAACATATCTGAAACAGTGGACCTAGGCATCTTTAGGAGTGTGGAAATCTCGCGTACAGACGTACGACACAAGTGACACCCAATCATCTGCCCACGTTCGAAGTCCATGAGATGCGCGTAGCGCTCCATTCTGCTCTCTCTCTCTCTCTCTCTCTCTCTCTCTCTCTTTCTTTCTCACACACACACACACACACACACACACACACACACACACACACACACACACAATGTCCAATGACTACTGAGGTCGCTGATATGGAGTACCTGGCAGTAGGTGGCAGCACAATGCACCAAATATGAAAAACGTATGTTTTTGGGGGTGTCCGGATACTTTCGATCACATACTGTACCAGCAACTGTAGCGGCCTTTCATTAATTGAATATACAGTTGCAGGAAAAGAGAATGCTCCGAACGAGGATAATTAACAATAAACATTGCGCGGCGAGGTGCTTTCGCGGGTGTTTGAAAAATATAAAATGCATTGGGCTGGAGCTATTGCCTCAGAAGTTCCAAAGCAGATTCCGATATTCGCGTAACATGCTTCACGTTGAAATACGAAGCCGAAAACTTCCTCTGTACTAGCTCGTTTCTGTGCGTGAACCAATCACATTCGAAACCACCTTCTCCATCGAGAAACACGTACCTTGTGAGGAAGGCATTTACGCATGCACCTGCGCGTTGCGCGATTTCCTCTTTAACATATTCTGCCATCGTCATCCGGCGATAGCCCACGCAGCGCGTCCCTCGAGGGACGGAGCAGCTGCCGGAGTAATCTTAGTCCGGACACGCGGCAGCGGCATCGGCAAGAAGCCCCGGTAATCCCGGACCTCGGGAACGGAGCTATCGAGCCGATCCGGCCGGCAGCCGGCGGCTGTTTGCGTGGCGGCCTGATCCGCCCCTAAGCCTCGTCCGGCGCTGCGTTCCGATCAACAGGTAGCGCGCACGGCCCGTGGCAGGTGTTCACGGGCAAGCGCGGGCCCAGCGATATGCTGTTTTTAAAAGAATTTAGGAGGTGGAGCTAAAATTTGTCGGATGTGAATTTGCGCCTAATTGACCCGCCCAGAAAGCGAACCAAATGCGGGACACGCTCAATATTTTTTCAGTAACGAATATGTCAATGTTTTTTCCAAGTGCCAAAACTAGAAAACGTATAAAAGACTCTCAATTTGGCTTTTTTAGGTACTTGATACTGGGATTTGACAAGGTACCAATCATGCTCGATGAGGAGATCCTCTACAAAATTTTGTTGGGAACCCCTGTACTAGTGAATAGGCGGAAAACTCCTTCACTATTAAAAAGTAAGTATAAATTTGAAAACTTAATAAACCACGGAATAATGTAGATAGAGAGGTAAAAATTGACACACATGCTTGGAATGACAAAAAACAAACACCTCATATTGCTAGACGCGTGAAAGATCTCTTGCGCGCGTCGTTTGGTGATGATTGTGTGCTCAGCCGCCACTTTCGTCGTGCTTGGCCTCCCAGGTCCCCAGACCTTAGTCCGTGCGATTATTCGCTTTGGGGGTTACCTGAAGTCGCAAGTATATCGTGATCGACCGACATCTCTAGGGATGCTGAAAGACAACATCCGACGCCAATGCCTCACCATAACTGAGGACTTGCTTTACAGTGCCGTTCACAACATTTTTCCTCGACTACAGCTTTTGTGGACGAATGATGGTGGACATATTGAGCCTTTCCTGTAAAGAACATCATCTTTGCTTGGTCTTACTTTGTTATGCTAATTATTGCTCTTCTGATCAGATGAAGCGCCATCTGTCGGACATTTTTTGAACTTTTGTATTTTTTTTTTGTTATAATAAAACCCCATGTCATGCCAAGCATCTGTGTCAATTTGTACCTCTCTATCTGCATTATTCTGTGATTTATTCAGTTTTCAAATTCATACTGACTTTTAGATCACCCGTTATTTTTCATTGAGATTTCCTGAAACAATCCTACGAAGTTTTTACGGCAGTCAGCTGATCCGTGACAGGGTAAGAAGTGTCGTCGTAGTGATAAAGGTACATATGTAGTGAACAGGGCGCTACTGAGAAAGAGAGCTGAAGTACTCATTGATTGCAGGCAGGTAAGGAACAAGCACTCGGATGTATTTACGTTATACAGGGTATTACAAAGGCGAGGCCAAACTTTCAGGAAACATTCGTCACACACAAAGAAAATATGTTACGTGGACATGTGTCCGGAAACGCTTACTTTCCATGTTAGAGCTCATTTTATTACTTCTCTTCAAATCACATTAATCATGGAATGGAAACACAGAGCAGCAGAACGTACCAGCGTGACTTCAAACACTTTGTTACAGGAAATGTTCAAAATGTCCTCCGTTAGCGAGGATACATGCATCCACCCTCCGTTGCATGGAATCCCAGATGAGCTGATGCAGCCCTGGAGAATGGCGTATTGTATCACAGCCGTCCACAATAAGAGCACGAAGAGTCCCTACATTTGGTACCGGGATTGCGTAGACAAGAGCTTTCAAATGCCCCCATAAATGAAAGTCAAGAGGGTTGAGGTGAGGAGAGCGTGGAGGCCACGGAATTGGTCCGCCTCTACCAATCTATCGGTCACCGAATCTGTTGTTGAGAAGCGTACGAACACTTCGACTGAAATGTGCAGGAGCTCCATCGCGCATGAACCACATGTTGTGTCTTACTTGTAAAGGCACATGTTCTAGCAGCACAGGTGGAGAATCCCGTATGAAATCACGATAACGTGCTCCATTGAGCGTAGGTGGAAGAACATGGGGCCCAATCAAGACATCACCAACAACACCTGCCAAAACGGTCACAAAAAATCTGTGTTGATGACGTGATTGCACAATTGCGTGCGGATTCCCGTCAGCCCACACATGTTGACTGTGAAAATTTACAATTTGATCACGTTGGAATGAAGCCTCATCCGTAAAGAGAACATTTGCACTGATATGAGGTTTGATACACTGTTGGATGAACCATTCGCAGAAGTGCACCCGTGGAGGCCAATCAGCTGCTGATAGTGCCTGCACACGCTGTACATGGTACGGGAACAACTGGTTCTCCCGTAGCACTCTCCATACAGTGACGTGGTGAACATTACCTTGTACAGCAGCAACTTCTCTGATGCTGACATTAGGGTTATCGTCAACTACACGAAGAATTGCCTCGTCCATTGCAGGTGTCCTCGTCGTACTAGGTCTTCCCCAGTCGCGAGTCTTAGGCTGGAATGTTCCGTGCTCCCTAAGACGCCGATCAATTGCTTCGAACGTCTTCCTGTCGGGACACCTTCGATCTGGAAATCTGACTCGATAAAAACGTACCGCGCCACGGCTATTGCCCCGTGCTAATCCATACATCAAATGGGCATCTGCCAACTCCACATTTGTAAACATTGCACTGACTGCAAAACCACGTTCGTGATGAACACTAACCTGTTGATGCTAGGTACTGATGTGCTTGATGCTAGTACAGTAGAGCAATGAGTCGCATGTCAACACAAGCACCGAAGTCAACATTACCTTCCTTCAATTGGGCCAACTGGCGGTGAATCGAGGACATACTGACGAAACTAAAATGAGCTCTAACATGGAAATTAAGCGTATCCGGACACATGTGCACATAACATATTTTCTTTATTTGTGTGTGAGGAAAGTTTCCTGAAAGTTTGGCCGTACCTTTTTGTAACACCCTGTAGAGACAACCACAAATTTTGCAGAGCGATCTGTTTGACGGCGCAGCCTACCTGGCAGGGGGCGGGACGGCTGCGCCGCGCCAGCGCGACAGGTAGCGGCAGCGGCCTCTGCGGCCCCATCCGGCTGTCGGCGACGCCGCGGCCGCCGCTGCGGCGTCCCTCACGCTCGATTGCCGGACACGGCGCCGCCCCCTCATCGCATAGCCGCATACATATCGGACAGGCCGCATCCGATCATTAATTCGGCGACCTCGCCGCCGCCGCCGGCCGGTAACAAATCAGTGTTGCTCGGCGGCGGTGTCGCGCGCGCCCCGCATGCATAATGCGGCGCCGGGCTCTGTCGCCGGCCCGCAGAATGGCCGCCCCGAGGCCCCGCGGCCGCTGCAGCCGCCTCACAGATTGCGGCCTCCATATGCATACCGCGGAATTCGCCCCTGTCGTATTAACGACCACCTTATCTGTTACGACGTCTGCTCGCCCCCACCGGTGCTGTCGAGCTTTGTTGATATTGGCAATATTTGCCACTGTGGTACCGAGCAACACCGTGTGATCGTATTATAGTAATGCACGACACAGTCCCACTCGAACACTAACATTTATTCGGTTGTGTCTGTTTCTGAGGTCAGTGCTGCACAGCTCCAGTGTACGAGTTGCTGATCATAACTGACCGTAAAATAGTTCAGTGAAACTACGTGCATGCCTGCCAACTCCCCTAATTTAGATGAGACTCCCAATTTTCCACTTTTTCTTCCGCCTCCCAATTACTCCACTATTTCTCTCAATTTTTGCTAATTATCGTCAAACCTAAGATATTTGTTTTGAAAAAATTTCAGTTTTTTGCCAGTGGTTCGATTACGTTTGCGCACTAGTCAATTTTAGTCTAGACTACTGACAGCCTTGGGAGAGCCAGTCCTCACAAAACTCTACCATCAGGTGAGCAAGATGTATGAGACAGGTGAAATACCCTCAGACTTCAAGAAGAATATAATAATTCCAATCGCAAAGAAAGCAGGTGTTGACAGATGTGAAAATTAGCGAACTATTAGTTTAATAAGTCACGGCTGCAAAATACTAACGTGAATTCTTTACAGACGAATGGAAAAACTAGTAGAAGCCGACCTCGGGGAAGATCAGTTTGGATTCCGTAGAAATTTTGGAACACGTGAGGCTATACTGACCCTACGACTTATCTTAGAAGCTAGATTAAGGAAAAGCAAACCTACGTTTCTAGCATTTGTAGACTTAGAGAAAGCTTTCGACAATGTTGACTGGAATACTCTCTTTCAAATTCTGAAGGTGGCAGGGGTAAAATACAGGGAGCGAAAGGCTATTTACAATTTGTACAGAAACCAGATGGCAGTTATAAGAGTCGAGGGACATGAAAGGGAAGCAGTGGTTGTGAAGGGAGTAAGACAGGGTTGTAGCCTCTCCCCGATGTTATTCAATTTGTATATTGAGCAAGCAGTAAAGGAAACAAAAGAAAAATTCGGAGTAGGTATTAAAATCCATGGAGAAGAAATAAAAACTTTTAGGTTCGCCGATGACATTGTAATTCTGTCAGAGACAGCAAAGGACTTGGAAGAGCAGTTGAACAGAATGGACAGTGTCTTGAAAGGAGGATATAAGATGAACATCAACAAAAGTAAAACGAGGATAATGTAGTCGAATTAAGTCGGGTGATGCTGAGGGAATTAGATTAGGAAATGAGACACTGAGAGTGGTAAAGGAGTTTTGCTACTTGGGGAGCAAAATAACTGATGATGGTCGAATTAGAGAGGATATAAAATACAGACCGGCAATGGCAAGGAAAGCGTTTCTGAAAAAGAGAAATTTGTTAACATCGAGTATAGATTTAAGTGTCAGTAAGTCGTTTCTGAAAGTATTTGTATGGAGTGTAGCCATGTATGGAAGTGAAGCATGGACGATAAATAGTTTGGACAAGAAGAGAATAGAAGCTTTCGAAATGTGGTGCTACAGAAGAATGCTGAAGATTAGATGGGTAGATCACATAAGTGATGAGGACGTATTGAATAGGATTGGGGAGAAGAGAAGTTTGTGGCACAACTTGACTAGAAGAAGGGATCGGTTGGTAGGACATGTTCTGAGGCATCAAGGGATCACCAATTTAGTATTGGAGGGCAGCGTGGAGGGTAAAAATCGTAGAGGGAGACCAAGAGATGAATACACTAAGCAGATTCAGAAGGATGTAGGTTGCGGTAGGTACTGGGAGATGAAGCAGCTTGCATAGGATAGAGTAACATGGAGAGCTGCTCAAACCAGTCTCAGGACTGAAGAGCACAACAACAACAACGTATCAATGTTTAAGAAACCCACGAGGTGCTCCCGACCTGTACATCAATTGTACTTGTCCTCTTTCCGTATTGCCATTTGTATTTTTATAGCCATTATATAGCTATGTGACGTCATAGAGAAAGACTCAAATCAGTCTTGAGTTTATATAAAAGTGAGCCGCAGCTTTTTGATCATTCATATCTCCTGGTTTTTAAAACTGAATCACTCGATTTTTTGTTTTTGAAGGCTAGCAGGTATGTATATGGCTCCAGAGACGTTTTCAAGACTCTCATACATCTAAGATTATACGCAGACCGAAGCACGGAGTGAAAATTTGTACCAAGGCCGGGATTCTAACCCTGGGTACAGGTTTTAATTCGGCGCTTCAGTCGTACGTGTAAATGAAAAATATTTATTAAAGTTATTGCGTCTTACCTAGATGCCCAGTGAACTGAAGATGTGTTACAGAATGTGGATTGAGATTAAACGGAAATAAGACGAAACTAATGACGAGTAGCGGAAATGAGCTTAGCCACAAACTTAATATCAAATGTCGTCACCGTGAAGAAGATGAAGTTAAAGAATACTGCTACCGTGGAAGCAAAATAACACACAAATGTAGGCTTTCGCGACCGGTATTTGCCTTTTTGCTGATATGTGTTTTTGTAAGCATGAGGCCGTGCCCCAAGACATAATTCTCTGCCTAATGTTTCGTCGTTCAGTCCTGCATAACACGCATGGGGGCAATTCCCCGATCTTAGGTAGCGGGCCCACGAGAAATACGGGCCCCGTGGTGAACTTATGACGTCATATTAGTCGGCTTGTCCGCCATACTCCGCGATCGCTCTGCTCCATGCAGGGCTCACGGAAAGTCAATAAGTAATTGAAAAGGTATCCACCAAAAGTCATAAAGTGCGATCGCGTACTATCGAGAGGTTGCATGCGTTTAAACGCGTAGTCAACAATTAATAAACTCGTCTAAAATAGTTACTCGCTCCTCGCCGAAGACGACTGCTGGCATTCGTAACACATGCACTGTCACTGTCTTTTTCGTCGGCTTCGGAAAGCGGTGTGATGATTACACGAACCGTCAGTTACGTGGATACGTGTCAACAGCTCGGCTTGATGAACTTTTTTGAGACTGCAACTGCTTTCTGAGCTTAAAGTCTCTAATGATGCCGCCAGCATTGGAAGACGGAACGTTAGCCAGGCAAGTACGCGTTAGACCATGGCCTTAGGTCCATAAAACAAATATCAGCAATAATGCAAAATAACACATCACAGACGAAGCGAGGACATAAAAAGCAGACCACCACAGGCAAAAAAGGGCATTTCTGGCTAAGAGAAGTCTTCTAGTAGCAAACATCGGACTTAATGAGTGGAAGAAGTTTCTGAGAATGTAGTTTGGAGGACAGCATTGTATGGTAGTGAATCATGGGCTGTGGCAAAACATGACAATAAGACAGTCGAAGTCTTCGAGATGTGGAGGTATAGAAGGATTTTGAAAATTAGGTGGATTGATTATGCAATGAATGAGGAGTTTTCCGCAGAATCGGCGAAGAAAGAAACACATGGTAAATACTGACAAGAAGAAGGGACGGGATAATAGGACATGTGATAAGACATCAGGGAGTGACTTCCATCGCATTAGAGGGAGCTGTTGAGTGTAAAAATTGTTGGGGAACACACTGTTTACCATTAGGACAGTAAAACTGTGTCCAAGACAGAAGCGGTACCTCTCCGTAAGCAATTTGTTGTTCTTTCACTTTTTCCCGCTCGCCCAATCTTCCGATCACGTACCGATCGCGTCGTAGTTGATTGTCACAGTTTCAGTTCTTGCTTGAAAGTGCTGCGAGTCTCTCTTCAGCGGTCTCTGATTTAATCAAGTAAACATGCCGAATATTGTGAATGAAAGGGTGCGTATAGTTGAATCTTACGTTCGTAGTGGCTCATTTAAGATGATTTGTGAAGCTTTTCATGAACAATTCCTGAACTCCAATATTCCTGCAAAAAGTAATGTTCAGAAGTCGATTATAAAGTGACGGTCTAATGGAGGTGTCTCTAATTCAAGGGGTAACCTTAAGACGTAAGGTCGAACTTCGAATGTTCTTTGAAACCAGTGCCCTTACAGACGTTTATCTTCAAATTTTCGAGAACGTCTGCTATCGGATTAACGAACATATATAACGAGTGTTCCCTTTGAGAGCAAGATGGAGCCATGTGCCCACACGTCTCGAGCATCGTTCCCTCCTACACACGAAGCCTTCACAGAAGAACGCAAAATAAGTAAAGTTTTGGTCCGCTTCGTTCGGCGGGCTGGTGGGCTTGTTATTATTATTTATGGAGATAGTGATTCCATGTCGAATCCATAAATAGTCTTACCGAAATTGGTAGCTTTCGTCTTTAGTCAGTTTGTCAGCTTTTCCTTTTACAGGTGTTATGTTCATTTTCGTGTAGCACATTTACTGAGGATGACTTGCGTTTGGGATTGTCTGTTACGAAATCTCAAAGTTACAAAACGCCTCTGCTTTACGATTTACTTTTCTTCTTGTTCATACTGTTTGGGCGATCGTATAGTACCCTTCCTTCCGAGGATCATTGCTTTTATTTTCCTGATTGTTCTGTTGGTTAATTAGCATTTTACACTTGGCTTCCTTTTATTAGGTTTTTTAACGTAAGTAAATCTTGTCTTTTGTTAACCGGGTAGCAAGTGTCAATGTCTCTGTTACTGGTTCTTAACTTTTATGAATTGCCACGGTAACAGGCTTCCATTGAGTGCAGCATGATTTGTGTAGTGCAAAACCTGTTTCAGGATATAAGTTTATAATAAAACTGGAAATTAAGATATTTCTATGTTGTGGCTGTCCCGTTTGTTCACTAGTGAGGGCTTTATTTTCGTGAAAATCGCTAGTGTTACCTCACAGACGAAATGACTTGTGTATATGCTCCTTAGTCTTCCAGATAGTCGTTAAATTCTGCCACGGGCATCGCTGGTGCGATCGACTTGACCATTTATTTTCTATTGGGAGGAGTATGATGGGTGCACAGCACTGTGCATAAATAGACGCTGTGGGGCGAGAAGGATAGTACGGACTGTCTGCTTTAGCAGTGTATATCCAGCTGCGACTGTGGTGGACCTGGCTTATACGCACTGCCTCGTCTCTCCCTCTGTACCTTTATTTTTGCCCTTCACACAGCAGTTTCACTGTGGTGCGATTTTTATTGCATACCAATGGAAAGAGAAGCAAAAGAGAGCAAGAAAAAGCAGAAACGGCTACACTAGCACCCCCGCGCTGGCGATTACTGCGATAGCCTTTCATTCAGTCGCGCACTGCGGTGTGGGATACACACACACACACACACACACACACACACAGACGCACCTCGCATTTCACTGCTTCGTTTCATCGACTCCGAAAATTGAAAAGTACTTAATGATTCTTTGGGTAATTTAATCTTTTAGCCTTTCCCCTCTGCAGCTGGCATTTTTTTAGATAATCGATCGCTCTTTCTCTCTCTCTCTCTCTCTCTCTGCATCACATAATCTATACCAGTTGTACGCACACTGTTGTACACATCCATGTATGAAGGTGCACGTATGGCCTGCCCTATAAAGCCACACAAAACCCCTTGTATTCGTTTTTAAATGGTTCGCCACCGAGCATTTATATTGTGCGTCTCTCTCTCCCTCCCTCCCCCTCCCCCCCCCCCTCCCCCGTGTTTGCGTGTTGCCATTGTCGTAGTGTTTTGTTTTCCACCTTTTTGCAGGCGTCGCGCTGGCAACGTGTCGAGTTTTTAAAACCTGTTGACGACGAAGGTTTCTCGCTCTCAATGGCGACTTTATCATTTACAAGGCGGATGCTTTATACCATATGTTGTGCAGAAGAGTTTTTTAGTTGTAATGTTTCTCCACCTGAGATTAATTTATAGCGCCTGGCTCAGTGACTATTTCGACCGACTGTCCCTGTGCGGCTACTTCAAATACGTGAATAAAAGACGTTCGCCAGACTCCTGTCACCGATGGAGGTGGCGCAGTGGGTAGACGCTGGTCTCGCATTCGGGAGGACGACGGTTCAATCCCGCGTCCGGCCATCCTGATTTAGGTTTTCCGTGATTTCCCTAAATCACTCCAGGCAAATGCCGGGATGGTTCCTCTGAAAGGGCACGGCCGACTTCCTTCCCCATCCTTCCCTAATCCGATGAGACTGATGACCTCGCTGTGTGGTCTCCTTCCCTAAACAACCCAACCCCCCAGACTCCTGTCACTCGACGAGTCCTAAGAAAGATTACCGCCCACATCACTCTAAATGGTATTCACGTAAGTGTTCTGGACGGAAAGGCAGCTGTTCGATTGTACTTGCAGGATTATACAGCAATATCGTGACCGTGCGTCAATTCCAGAACTGCAAGGTTGAACTGGTTATGCAAAAGAATTTATTGAACTTTTTGCAGTCGATTGCCTAATATTTGTCTTTTATGATAACTTCTGATTCGTTTTACACTATCAGCACGGTATCTGTGTACATCTAAACAAAGCACGAAGCAGCAATAAGTGCACAAAATCCAATCAGTCATATGTAAGTGGTATGAATTATTACTTACAAAACATCAAATGTTAATCACACGTCATAGCATATCATGTCAGTATCGCGATCAGTATAAGTACTGCCTCATATGAAGTACTGAACCAAACGAAAAGTGTTATGTCCAGTTTGAAATCACACGTGTAACTGACCATCAACTATGTGTAAACATAACAAAGGGTATAGAATCAAAGATGTATGTTATGAAGACTAAACCAAACCAAAGATGTAAGTAATGTCTTTTTCATGCATTCCTGTGTTTCATTTTTGGATCTGAGATGTTACTGTTTTCGTTTTTCACTATATTCTGGTACAGTTGGATTGTAATTTTATAGAAAGAAATATTCTGTTCCTATGTCTAGTCAATTGTTTATGTAACATGTTTAATAACTTGTAACACTGAATGCATGAAGAAGCGTTTGTTATACCTTTTCTTTGCTTTGTTCTTCATAACAAATATCTTTGGTTCGATAGTCTTTGATATGTTTACACCTAGCTGCTGCTCAGTTATAAGTGTGATTTGAAACTGTAGAAACCAGCTCTTGTGGAGGAATATCTGTTCGGTTCTGTAGATGGGGCATTTATTATACGGATTGCACTGTTGATATATGAGACGGCATGTGATTAATACTGTGAGTATTAATTTATACTGTCTGTGTGTAATTAACTTGGCTGTATGTTTTCTAGTTGTTTCTTGTTTTGTTTTGATATATACAGAAACCGTGGTGATGGTCTAAAATGGAACCAGAAATTACAATAAAAGACGGTTAAATAGCTGCCTATCATGCAGTTAAAAATTTTATGGTCATGGGGAGTCTGGTATGAACTGCGTATATTCCCAAGGAATTGAAATGCGCGAACTATAAAACGTACAGAATTCCGTTGACCGCGGGTGAAGTCAAAAGAAATATCGCTCCAGGGTTTTGCTGTCCAAGGAGAGTTTGCCTGTGTACTGCAACGTGCTTTGCTGCAGCGATTGTGACCTTAAGTGATGCGTGGAACCGGCATTGGAAGTGGAGGCTCGCGTTTTTCAGTGATGGTACGCATACACGTCTAGGAGTGGGCTTTTATTCCACTACGAAAACCATTGTCACTACTTCGACATTTGGCTTCAGAATGTCTTTTGTAATCTGCAACCCCTCAACCCCCCCCCCCCCCCCCGATGTTGCCACACTCCTCCCTCGGTCTTTAACTGGTTTAAAACTATTTCTGTAAGTTCGTAATATACCGCACTCTTTCCTCGAGCACCAAAATGATCATTCCTAGATTGTTCAGGATGTGTGCTACCAAGCGATCCACACTCTTAGTCAATATTGTCCCATAGATGAAATAATTTGATGAAATAAAAGAGAGTTTTAGCTTTGCGAGAATCCTCATGTGTACATTGGCAGATCAGGGGACAACTCCAATATCTATTCTGCAGTAAAATAAAATTTCTTAATTTCGTTTCCAATTGGTCTCTGTTCAATCCCATCTCGGTCCGAGGAGTTTTTATCGCTTACCCCTTCTTTCATGTCTGGCTGTGATTTGTAAATGTTGAATTATATTGTGGTTCGGGGTCTTTGTTCAACTTTAGAGTCCCTATAACTTCTTAATTTCTATACGATACGTACTGCAATCATACAGAATTGTTTAAACAACACATTAGCCAAAAAGACAGAATTATTTACTGTCTGTACTGCCCATCAGGTGGTCACTGGAGTATACTTACAACCAACATAATAAGCGTTATGCCATACGAGTACAAAGTTGATAACATTAAATGCGTAATTGTTTCACAATGAAATAATAATATAGTTTTATGACCTAAATATCCTTATTACTTTGATATCGTAAGTTCAGTATATATTGTGCGTTATTATTTCTGTTAGATTTCGAATGTGAGCGAATAATTCGATTATTAAACATGAGAAAAGTCAAAACAATTAGGGGATCAGGTGAGATATCATACACAATAGACATGAGGTAACGTATTTTATTCAGATATCGTTTTAATTGTAATTTGTGTGCGATACAGTATAGTTTTTTTCTGTGTCAGCTCTTTAGTTGATGTTTACATGGCTTTTACGTAGAGCGAGGCACCATGGAACTACCATAATAGTGAAACTGTCAACCTCGTTGCTCTCTAATATGGTGTGTGATTGCCTCGGACGGCCAATAGAGTTGCACACCGGCGTGGCATGGACAGTATTAGGGTATCAATCAGCTCTTGAGGGATATTTGGGCATTCTTCCGTGAGTACAAAAATGGCTCTGAGCACTATGGGACTTAACATCTATGGTCATCAGTCCCCTAGAACTTAGAACTACTTAAACCTAACTAACCTAAGGACATCACACAACACCCAGTCATCACGAGGCAGAGAAAATCCCTGACCCCTCCGTGAGTACAATATCTAGCTCTGCAACCATTGTGGGAGGTGCTGGTCTGGCTTCAGTGCGTCTGCCAAGTGCATCCCAGACATGTTCAATCGGGTTTAAGTCCGGTGAACAAGCTGGCCACTCCATTCGTTCAATTCCCTCAGCTTCAAGCATGTTGTCCACCAGTGCAGCTCTGTGGGGATGAGCGTTTTCGTCCACGTGAAGGAACTCTTCTCCCATAGCACCAGCGTGGTGTACACCAAAAAGTCGAAGGATCTCGTCTCTATACCTCTGAGCAGTCAAAGCGCCATTGTGGCGTCCGTACGTCCGCCAATACTGACTACTGCCCACTCCATTCGTCTGTCTCCATGATACGCTGGTGTTACCTGCACATAAGCAGGATTGTTCCGAGTTCCACGTTCTCTCCAGATGAGGGAACGACGATTTTCCGGCTGAACACAAAATCTTGACTCATCTGTGAACAGCGCCCAGCGCCATGCGTCACGACTCGAATCCTGATGTTCCTCCGTCCAGTTTCTGTGGGCTAAACACGGTGTCGTGGTTTTAATGGGACACACACCATAGGCCTCCGTGCGAAGAGGCCACATTCCCGAATGCGATTTCGAACTGTCTGTGTTGATATTGCGCGTCTTGTTGCTGCCTGGATGGTGCGTTGCAGCTGAATTGCATTTAGCCTCGTGTCTCGATGGGCTGTTAACCGGAGATAACGGTCATCCCTTGCTGATGTTACCCATGGACGACCTTGGCCTTGCCTTCATTTAACGGTTCCTCTTGTCTGAAATCGCGTCCAGGTCCCGGAAATTACACTAGCTGCAGCCACGTCCCTGTGTGTGTGTCCCGCTTCCAATCGTCCTATGGCTCTCCATGAAATAGCTTCGGGTAAGTCACATTGTTGTTGCATTGCAGTACCTGCTCACTACACTATCTGAGCCCAACTGCTTGTGTAATTCGTTTAGTAGAGTAAAAACAAGGCAACACCAGCCCCCTGAACCGTCAATTAGGGCGATTCACAAACAATAACTCAAGTACACATATTATTCCATAACGTTATCGTGGAAGTAGGGGCCAGGAGGTGCAGGTGAAATAACACACACTAAGGTTATCTTTTTTATTTTAAAGGGCTTTCTCAATAATAAATTTTTAAGTCTGGCATTTAAAAAAAAATTCAAAAACAATTTCGAATAGGTGACAAATTATCCTTATGAAAAGGAGATTGCCAGGTATGACGTTAACAACTTCCCCAATAGTACGATTTTAACATATATATGTATATATATATATATATATATATATATATATATATATATATATATATATATATGACAACAGTAAAAAAACCTCTTTTAAATAGCTGGCAAATTTTCTCTATGTAAAGGATATTGCAAGGTATGACGTTAACAACTTCCCAATAATATTTTACACTTGTTATATCTGTAAGAGAACAATTCCTTTGGTTGTCTCTTGCCAGTTAAATAACTTATATTACACCAGGTGTTACAAGATAAATGTGAATAAGCCAGCACACAAACCTTCACATTAAAGGCAGTTCCCAAAAAAAATTTTCCTTAGCTCGGTGAGGGTGTGACACGTGTAAATGGACCCAAATCAGAATAGGCGGAATAGGTATTGGTGGTCTACAGGGCCACAGCAGATTAGCACCAGAACTTCCATTACAAGTCAACACCTCCCCGAGTTACACCCAAAACCAGAAGATGTGGCAAGGGCGGTGCCTGCACAGTCTCCGAACCACAGAGACACGCGACACCGACCCTAAATCACCCAATCGAGGTGTGAATGAAACGGCTCGACCAAGAAGCAATTAACACATTCCCGCGGACAGGCAAACGAAAACTGTGGTAGGAAGACCCCAACAAAACCACTGGTGAAGAAACTCGTACACTTCACTAGAACTTGAAAGACCCCTTAGTTTTATATAAAATTAACTCTGTTACTTAAAAACAGTACTCAACTTGTCACACTCCACCACAGCGCCGCGAACACGTTGCACTTCCAAATGCTCGTCAGAGCCAACCGCTGCCAGTGGTTTCAACGGCCGATAAGAAGACATAAGGTCACACGCGCTGATCTCCTGCACCACGGCTTCTAAGCTTCATAAGCCACGAACATGCGGGTAAGGCAGACTTATCCCCTGACAGCCAAGAGGTCGGGCAAAGCACGTGGCGAGCAGTTGGCGACCCCCAGCAACAGGCAACAGGGCCACGCTCGCGCCACCACCTCTCTCGGTCACCGCCCAGTGCGTACTCCTCCATCGTCACGCGACCCTACACTTGCTCCACCTCCCGCCAGAGGGCGGTAGCGATCCAAACAGCGCGCCAAACCGAAAGCGCCACCGCAAACACTAGACGTGAAGGGAAAGCACTACGCCTGGCGCGCTTTTCGAAGAGCCGGACGCAACTACGGCTCACCCCCTCTGCAGCAACTTTCCGTTATTACCACTATCTCGGTGACTGTAATGTTGTTGTCTCCACTCCGTAAAACCGACAGAAAGACGTCGAACCATTTTAGTTCATTCTGCCGATGACAATACTTCAGAACCTAGATATCTCAACTGATCCCCTAATTGTTTTGACCAGTGTACATAGAGGAATCAATCACGTGAGACGCTCTGTTCGAACGATAAGATCAATTTTACGTTTGTTTAAGTTCAAAGATAAGGAACCAATAAATAATGGTCATCATATACATTGAGAGCAGGAGAACAAGTCCACCTTGGTTCATGAAATTAGCACAATAGTTACTATACTATGTTTCAAATATTGTTCTAATGAGTACTCGAAAATTTTATTAAACGATTCTAAGAATTTCCTTTTACGCAAGTCAGTTTGTATGTTCCAAATCGCGTTAGGATCCGTTTTATGTGCTCATAGATCTCATTTTCCTCTGGTATGTTGTTTTTCCCCATCTTAGCAATGTGTACAAATTGTGAACTATCTGTTAGGTTTCCAATAACATTATGTCCTGAATCTCGTAAGTCTGCATTTAACGTCATGTCTGTGTGCGATCATTCTGACGTACTTCATGGAAAGTCTGTTGAAGGATCGTCCGGTCTGATCTATATAATTATTGTGACATGGCCTAGAAATGATCTATAAATTCCTGATGAATCCTATGCATCCACACAATCCTTGGTGAGTCTCAGTACGTGCCTGAAGTTGTTCGCTGCTCTGAAATGTATATCTATGTTTATGGTTACGAACAGGTGAGAAATTTTGTGCGACGCTGTTCCAGTGTAAAGTATCACAGAACATTTCCGCTAGTTAGGCGTTTTTTTCTTTTCTGGGCGTAATTTCTCTAAATACAGCGTACATACTTTCTGTCCTGTAAGATGCTTATTGTGTTGTTGCTGAATACTGTTGTGAGCACTAGAGAATGGTAAATTCCGAAATTGGACAATAATAGAGCCATAAATAATTCAATAGTTTCGTCGAATGTGTAGTCGTTTAAACACCGTATAATTGGTAGGGTAAGCCTGTCAAAGGTTGGACGAAGGCAACGACATACCCATCTGAAATAGTACCGTGTTTTTATTTACGCGATGTTCAAACCAACCTCCATGTAGATGAAGGCTTTGCCTTTATTGTAATGACAGGTTAATAAGCAGTGGATTAAAGATAATTCTGCTTGTGGTATATGTCGCTGTAGACCACTAAGTGTGTATCGAACGCCGACAGCGTGTGACGCAAGGGACACTGTAGCCTATCCGGGCGCGTCCTCTGGAATATTGGAGGCGCCTTGAGAGGAAGGGAAGGGTGGACCGCGCAGGTCCCGAGTTTGTCGGGCGGCCTGGCGTCCAGGCGCTGGTGCGCGGCCACAGCATCGGAAGCGAGATGATTGATGAACTCATCGATCCTCTTCCAGCGGCAACGCCAGCCAGGGCAGGTAATTAGCGGCACCAGCAATCAATACGGAGCACGGCACGCCCCCACCCTCGCCAGTGTCGTATCGCATCGCGTCTTGAGGCGGAGGCGTTCATCAAAGGGCCATCCGCTCCGCTCCCTAGTTCCAGCGGTGGCGCGACCCTTCCGCACCTGGCCTCCTGCACCTGTTCCAGAATTCGTGGTGTGTTCTGTATTGATTGCATCCTTTTGGTCTCCAGAGCCCAGGTGCATACCAAGAGTACAGTTAACTGTTCCAAAAGTGTCTCAGATGTTGGCTGAAAATAACGAGAAATTTTGTGCTTCGGTCGTTTTCGTAGAATTAAACAAAAGCCAGACATCATAACACAGCTGTAACACAAACCACACAAATGAACTTACACCATATTTCTAACCTCTCATTCCACAGTGTCTCACGCTGTTACATTGTGGGATAAACCATAAAGCCAAGAGGCCAAGAGCGTTATATAAATTATTGGTGGTGTGAATTAAAGAATGTCTTGCAGAACCCTGTTCAGTGTAATTGGTAAGCAGCCTATTACTTTTCAGTGTATTTATGTCTTAATGAAATCCCTCTTCTAAATCAACAGCTCGGTTCACGGAATCAATACCAGAAATAAGAACATTCTTAATAAGTACTTTACACTGTCATTCATTCTGGTATAGGGTGTACATCGTTCAGAAATTCACATTTCCGGTAGGTTACCAGCAAATTTATGCATCTTGTTTACTAATAAAGTACATATTGAGAGTGCCTTAACGATTTATTGATATCCTGCATCACTGATAAGTTTCTTAATTGATCCGGCTGATATGTGTATTATTAATTATCTCACGGTACATGACTGCTATTGAAAACTGGCTTTGGCACAGTTCCATGCAGTAATGCAATCTGTAAGACTTGTAAACTGTGTTTTGACTATAATAGCGTAGGAATTATCTTAACGTTTCAGTATGATACATTTAAATGTGTGTTGAAGATTTTTGATTTATGTGTAAATACATTTTTTTAGCTTTTTCACGTTATTGATCAGGAACTATCAAAGGAAGATGAGCATAACAGTTCCTGTATAAACTTTGTTAACATTCATTCCTTATTTTGACTTCTTCCACATACTCCAGGCTCATTTTGTGCATATGGAATGAACAGTGTATCTAATCTAATTCCATCCAGCGGTGTTGATTAATCTGCGTATTACTATTCTTTCCCCCAAGCTAACCTCACTGAAGTTTGTAGTTCGCGAATCGTTGAAATAAATTATTTCCGGGACAAATAGTGTTGTAAGTGTTTGAATGCCACGACTTCTATAAAACGTATTAACACTTTCTCCTTTTCAGATAAGACTTATTAATAAATAATTTCACTGATCTCTATCCTACAAACTTTAATGGCAAGTAAAATAATTAATTGGTTTATTTTTGTTGAATATGTGAGAATGTATTTCATCATGTTTCCGTTTGTGAAAAAATTAATGGACTCATTGCTTGATACAACAATTTTGTATTTATCGGTGAATATGCGATCTTTGAATATTCTTGATTATTTAAGTATCTTTGTAAATCGTATGTACTCAGTTACTGCTGGACAGTAGTACTGCGAGCCAAAAAGCGTTTCACAAGATAAAAGAATAGTGTAAAATATCCAAACTTAAATTTTCATTATTTTGCCTGTAATGTAATAAAATGTGCTCCAAATAACTTACTGTCATAATTAATGATTGGTGTAGATAATACAAGTAAACTTGAGTTACGAAACTTAGTTCTGTATCATAAGTGGTTATTGACTCGCCTTTAGAGATAAATCTGAGTATAATCAATTGTGTTGTCTTTGTAACGTTTTATATCACTGTATGTGTTGTTACTCATTGAAAATGTTAATTTTGATTGTCCAATTTTATTAAAATTCTAATAAATGATTAACACAACTTACTAACAAATGACGGCTAAAGCCGTACTTTAAAAAGTCTTTCCCAGTGATGATTAAAACTCTTTTAATGGAGAAAACAATGGACAGAGGTGTTTAGCTGGAAGTTCCTCCTGCAGGCACGTAAAAGAATTTAAATCCCGCTGGCGGATCAAATATATGTGCAGAAATGAAGAGGAAAAAATGTTTTGTCTGTGACTAATGTAAGTCAAAAGAGTGTTCTGCAACTGTGTAAATGTGTAGCTGTTGCGTATTGATTTTATTGTCACGACCAGTTAGTGACTACCAGGTTCCTTGAAAAGTTGCACCTTTAATGTGTGTGTCACTAGCGACTCCGTGGACAATGGGAGTTGCAGATACATCACCCTCTCATATACTCGAGAAACAACTGTTCCACCGGTACGCTACTTCTACAAGACACTCATTAGAGGCACAACTTTTTCTAGAACTAATAATGGATACCTACAATTCGAATCCGGTGCTATAATGAGTAATATTTATTTACTGTGTAAATTTGAGAAATATCCCGCAATGAAGATTTTATTCCCCAACCGCAATGCTGCTGTGAGCTGAAATGTATCGTCGTTGAGTAATTGAAGGTAAACTCAAAAAGAGTTGTACAAAAATTGAACATTTTGTATCACCAGCAACACTGAATTTGTTATTAAGATGGCAAAGAGTTTCTTACATTTCTTTGAACTTGTCAGTTATAAAGTACATGAATCAAGCTTTAATACATATGTATAGCATTACCGGAAAGTAGCATATGAAGTATCCTTATGCCGGAATGCAAGTGTTTGAAGCGTGTTCTTGTCGGTGGTGCAAAATGCATATTAAATTTTAATCACCCCCAAAAATGTATAAAGTTTTTTATTTAATGACATGCGTTGCATATGAGTACCTCAGTACGCTGATCTGGTTGTGAACAAAACCACGGTGAGTCGTTGGGCGAGGCATCTGTCAGTATCGCAGCAAGTGAGCGCAAACTGGTCTGATTTCCCACGTGTCGGCTGGTCACACATAGCTGTGACTCCTGCGATGTTGGAATGTGCGGACACTCAATCGAGCGTGTTCATCGCTACAAAAAGGTAAACGAACTTCTTGTCTATAATAACACAAGACCTCACACAAGTCTGCACTCCCGAGAGGAGCTCACAAAACTTCACTGGACTCTTTTTCCTCATTATCTTACTGCCCCTATCTCGCACCTTCCGACTATGTCTGTTTATTCCAATGAAGAATACACTCCGCGGAAAGCAGTATGTGGATGATGGGTAGGTTATTGTGCAGCAAGTCATTGGCTTCGACATCCACCGGTAGAGCGGTAGCATACAAGCAGACGCGCTCTCCCATTAAGATTATGTTGAAAAGTGAAGTTTTGTAGCCAAAAGAAAATCTGTAAATTTGTGGTAATTTCCTGTGGGACGAAACTGCGGATGTCATCGGTCCCTAGGCTTACATACTACTTGTCTGTCTTAAACTAACTTATGCTAAGGACAACACACACACACACACACACACACACACACACACACACACACACACACGAGGGAAGACTCGAACCTCCGACGGGGGGAAAGCCGCACGAACCGTGGCTGGGCGCCCAAGACCGCACGGCCACCCCGCGCGGCAACATTGTATGGCCATTGGCACAAGTAGCCAGAAGGTTGGGACTAATACGGTGTGTTGGAATCCTGAATAAAATCAACGTGATTTCAGAAAAAAAAGTATTGAATGCCTCTCGCACATAAAATCTTGTTTAGCTGTATAATACGACTTCGGTAAATTACTCTTTCCGATATAAATAATTCACGTGAGTTCTTATGTTTTTGCGTGATCTTTTTTTAAATGTTGTTCAAATAAGAATAGTTGGTACTGAGAATGAATGTCTCAGAACCGTAATGTGGATAAATAAGCTAAAGAATTCTGAAAATTAGTGCAGAACGTTTTATTCAATGCTTTGTTTACTTTGATTAGCGTATGGTATTCCATTTGTAGTGATAGCGTTACGGATGGAACACCTCCTGATTTTTGACGAGGACAGGGGTAAGGAAATGACTGGAGTCGTGTTGAAGGAAACGTTCCAGCACTCGGATAAATTGGAACCCCATATGCGAGTAGGCGCCTACTAACCATATATTTCTCCTGAATTCCCAATTTGGACATTGCTGAGAGATTCAGTTACAAGAATGTACCACTTTCAACCCCATCGATATAAAAGTTCTTGGCATATTCGAACGTTGTGCAGAAGCGGGAATGGAACCTGGTCCACCGCCTCTTTGCAGGCTGTGCTGTGTCGTGCCGTGCCGTTGTATCGACTCTGTTTTAATTTGTCGCAAAATTCAATTACAGTGTTCACGGCGCCGAATGGTTAAAGGTTGCTGCTGGAAATTGACTAAAGCGAGACTCGCCCCGGTGGCGAAGCTAAGGAGAGGGATGGCGGCCGGAGCCTTTTGTGTGGCCGGCCGCCGTCTGGAGCGCAATAAATTCCGGGAAATTCGATGCGTGCGGTGGCGGCGGCAGCGGTGCACGGAGCGGCGCAGACAGCGATTATAGCCGATAATGCCCCGGCGCTGATATATCACGCGCGCCGCCACCGCCGGCGGATACCGTGTTAATTTAATTTGCTGATTTCAATTAGCGGCTCCGGAGGTGAGTTGTAGTGTGTTTATGGGAGAGCGCTGGAATGCCCCGGGAGTTCATTGCGCCATTGTGCGCGCCGCGGGCCGCTTCTGCCCGCGCGATTTGTGGCCCCGGGCCCTGGCTCCCCAGCCCTAGCTAGAACACTAGCTAGCTCCGCCCTCCCGCCAGCGGTTCATTTCCGATATTCACTGCGGGCGCCGGCAAATTGTATCCTGCTGATTTACTACTGGCTGCCGAGTCAAGACACTGCCTAAGCAAAACGTACTTTAATGGCCTTGTACTTTCTAACCTGCAGAACGTTTTGCTGTGAGCTATATTCCTGCTTAGCCGTCTTCGTGCGTATGAGTCTTCCCAGAAAGCTGTCCTTTACTCTAGGCACCTTCTTTCTGAGTATGTGCCTTCCCAGGTAGTTCTAGGCAGCTTCTTTCTGGCCAACTACTTTACGTTTTTTTCTGAGTAGCTGATTTTCTTGCCAACTATCCATCTGGTACTTTATCCAAAGTACTTAAATATCTGGTTTCTACATGTGTCGGAAATATTAATAAGGAAAACGGACTTTTCTTGAATAGTTATAAAAAAAATGGTTCAAATGGCTCTGAGCACTATGGGACTTAACATCTGAGGTCATCAGTCCCCTAGAACTTAGAACTACTTAAACCTAGCCAACCTAAGGACATCACACACATCCATGCCCGAGGCAGGATTCGAACCTGCGACCGTAGCGGTCGCGCGGTTGCGGACTGAAGCGCCTAGAACCGCTTGGGCACCATGGCCGGCGAATAATTATACATCACGGTTTTTGACTGCTGTAAGTCACTGTTATTACGATCAAATTTTTTTCCGTGATGTTTCATTTTCACACTTTTTTTCCATTTCATTCTTATTTTTTGAGAGAGTCAACAGAAGTATTTTTGAACCACTTCTTGAATGTCTCGAATTCTACATGTACACCCTTTTGCAGTCCACAAGCTGTAGGCTATTTTGAATATCGGCAAGAAAGAATAAAATCTGTAAGATCGTTAACAAATTCTAAACATTAGATAAGCTTTCGGACAGGGCCAGAACTATTTATTTCGGAAACAGTCTTTGATAAATGGCTTGTTCGCAGTATGTTTAAAACATTCTGAACAAGAAAGTGAGAATAATCCCTCACAAAAGCATCTGCAAAGTGAAACAAAATTCGCCCAAGTATAGTGACACATCTCGTTAATCGGTATTTCTAATTCTTACACTGCTGTAGCTGTAGACGTGGAGCTAGCTAGTTCGAATCGTGGTGGAATAATAAATTTTGTTTAACAGTATACAGCTGCATATACTTTCTGACAACCAGACTATTTGTGTCATACTTCGAGGTCATTTATAAGGACTGATATGACAGTGAAATAAACAAAAATTACATATGACGTTTATAAGTTTCAGAAAAAATTAATCAGCAGAAGAGATAAAAATGTAACAATAAGTGCAAAAATTTTTTTTGAAACTGACACTGCAATATTTTGGACATATTACGCCTTTCAACAGGAAGTCGGACATAACTGGCTGCATGTGCCCGGTTAGAATGAGTGGCGAGTGATCAGGACTAAGCGCTTGTAAATCACGGCGACGATCAATTCTGTTTTTCCGCTGATTCCTGTTTGCGTCAAAGGATATGGAAGAGACACCACAGGAAAATGGTAATGTTATAATGTGCTGGAACAAGACGAATAAAAACAGGAGGATAGGCGGAGGACGAAGAAAACCAAGAAGCCACTGGCGACGATCAATTCTATTTTACCGCCGATTCCTGTTTACGTCCAAGGATACGGGAGACACATCACAAGAAAATGGTAATGTTATAATGTGTTGGAACAGGATGAAGAAAAACAGGAGGATAGGAGGAGGGAGAGGAAAACCAAGAAGCCACTGATTAGAATCCATTAGCGTCATGTGAGGAACTGTGAAAGAAACGAACAGAATCGTTCCGCTTGGTAACACGAATCGGAAACGACTTAAGGAAATGTATCAACACGAGCACTCGCATCGTTTTATCGGAAACTATTTTTAGTGGTGTTCTGGATACCACTGAGTGCGGCAGCGGAGTTTTTTTGGTCGTATTCGTGTCCGAGTGTCGTTAGGCATGTGCGGCCGCGCAGCTGGCCCCAAATGCGCCGTTCGCTTAGGGACGTCCGCTGACCTTTCCGGAGGAACCGCGTGGCGGCTCCCCGACAATCAAGACGCCCACCGCGTCACCCTGACGGATTGATGGAATAATCGATAGGCTATTTGTGTATCCTCATGTGGCCGCGCCGGAGGCTTGTTGTGCCGCCTGTAATCAATAACGCCCACCCACACCGACACCCGCTGCCGTTTCTGCCCCTGCCCTGCCCGGCCGATACTCCTTATTGGCGGGGCCACGGATGAGGGAGGAATGATAAAGCAGCGTCTGGGGGCCGCCGAGTGAGGGCGAAGGAGCGCTTGTCACCGCAGAGGAGCAAGACGCCAGGACACCGCCTTGTCAACACGTGTCGCCGCTCGTAAAGAACCCTCAGCAAATGCTGGGTGGCAGCGTCTTTACTGCCGTCTACACCTCTGCAGGAGGTAATGCGTGCAGCACTCAAGAGCGTGCCCCAGTCTCCTGATATTGTACTAGAGGGAAGAAGATAACCAGTCATCCATACTTGAGCTCGTATTTACTTACCAACGTGTTAACCTTTACGTTTCTGTGGGTACATTTCGTCAGTACTACGCCGCGAGGGAGGTAATTACCATTGTTAGCCTAGTCGTCCTGTGAAATATGGCCCACCGTAGAACATAGCGAATCTCTCGCTCACCGCAAAGATCCTAAGCGAGTGAAAAAAGCGCAGGTGATTCTCTTATAAGAAGTGCTAAAGAGCGGACCCGCAAAATTACAGACCAATATCGCTAACACCAGTTCGCTGCAGAATCCTTTAATATATTCTCATTTAGCTTGCCCTTTCCTCGCATAATATACTGCGAGCTATGGATGAAGGGCAATAGGCAGACTCCATATTTCAAGATTTCCAAAAAGCATTTGACGCGATGCCCCACTGCCCCGTTAACGAAGGTACGAGCTTATGGAATAGGTTCCCAGATACATGAGTGGCTAAACAACTTCTTAAGTAATAGAACTCAGTATGTTGTCCTCTACGGAGTGTGTTCATCAGAGACAAGGGTATCGTCAGGAGTGCCCTAGGAAAGTGTGATAGGACTGCTATTATTTTCTTTAAACATAAATGATCTGGCGGACTGGGTAAGCATCAGTTTGCGGCTGTTTGTTGATGACGCTTTGGTGTACGGGAAAGTGTTGTCGTTAAGCGACTGTAGGAAGATACAAGATGACGTAGAAAACCATTTCTAGTTGGTGTGACGATCGGCAGTTAGCTATAAATACAGAAAAATGTGAGTTAATGCTGACTAGAGAAAAACAAACCCGAACTACACCAATAGTAGTGTCCTGCTTGACACAGTCGCGTCGTTTAAAAATCTGGACGCAACGTTGGAAAGCGATATGAAACGGAGCGTGCATGTAAGGACTGCGGTAGGGGAAGCGAGTAGTCGACTTCGGTTTATTGGGAGAAGTTCAGGAAACTGTGATTTATCTTTAAAGGAGACCGCATGTAGGACGCTGGTGCGACCTATTCTTGAGTACTGCTAAAGTGTTTGGGATCCGTGCCAGGTCGGATTGAAGAACATCGAAGCAATTCAGGGGCGGGGTGCTAGATTTGTTACCTGGAGGTTCGAAAAACACGTAAGTGCTACGGAGATCCATCAGGTACTCAAATGGGAGTCCGTTAAGGCAAGGCGAAGTTCTGCTCTAGGAGCACTGTTGAAAAAATTTTGAGAATCAGCATTTGAAGCTGACTGCAGAATGTGCTACTGCCCCCGATATATATTTCACGTAAGGACCACAAAGATAAGATGTGAGAACTTAGGGCTGATACGAAGGCGTGTAGACAGTCGTTTTTCCGTCGCTCTATTTGCGAGTGGAATAGGAAAGGAAATGACTAATAGTGGCACAGGGTGCCGTGCGCCATGCACTGTACGGCGCCTTGCGGATTATATACGTATATGCAGATCGTCCACGGTAGCTAATGATGTCATGCACGTAGTGTTAAGCTGGGTGCTACAAGAGAACACTCATCGACCCCCTCGCATGTCTACGAGGATACTCCGTACATCCATATCGTGGTTATTAGGACACGAGGTCCGCGAGGAAGATGATTTGCTCTGTCTAGGTAGTGCTGCAGAGAGGAGCAGAGTTGTCTGTTTCACGCAGTGCGGCCCGTCGACGAGTGGAGTGGAGTGACCGTAGTCTGAAAGCCGAGGAAAAGCTAATGATCACCCAGGTCAGGCCAGGGATGCCTACGAAGACGCTGCAAGCTTGGGCAGGATGTTGCGGTGGAGACTCAGACGCACCAGTGGGGGCATCTCTCCTCAGAAGGCGTCTCGAGTTGTTTCTTGTGACGCTCTGCGGCGCCGCCGATTTAATTCCGCCTGCAATTAACGAGCAAGTTCTGTGTACTACTACCGACGCGAGCCGAAAATGGAGACAGAGAGAGAGAGAGAGAGAGAGAGAGAGAGAGAGAGAGAGAGAGAGAGAGAGACTGCCGGCAAGGCAAGGGTTGAAGGAGGCAGAGGAATTCTTACTTGAGCAGGCAGCAAGTGCCACCTGCAGATTGAGCCAGATTAGATTGCAGGCCCGCCAGCCGTAACGAACCGCCCGCTAGCGGCTCCGGACATTTGTCAACCGCAGCCCAGATATCACGTCCCGCAGTAATTAAATTGTCCCCTCCCCCGCACGGCCGCAGTTCCCTCTGCGCGGGAGAGAGGAGCCGGCTTTCGGTATTTATGTTTGCTGTCTGTCGTTGGCTGGCGGCAAGAAAGCACCGGGCGCGGCCCGGGTAACCGGAGCCACCGCATTGGACAATCCTGCGGCAGCGACGGCGCAAGATACCGCTTCTCCGCCGATAGCCTGCCTCCAAGACGTCCGCTTGTGCCGCGTAGCTGCTAGCCAGCTCATCTGGCAGCGACTAGAGTTTCAGGTACCTGTTAGTGTGAGGGAGGTTTGTGTCTAACAGTCAGGAGACTGTACAGCTTGTTCATCAAAATGACTCAATAAATGTGATTAATAATAAATGCACCAAAATGCCTAGATTCTCCAGTAAATTCAGCTACGGAAAACTTCGATTTGAAACTTCTAGGTAGACATTTCACTGAAATCAGCTGAACTGAAAGAATCTGAAGAAAATGTTATGTAATCTGTTCTTCTGAAACTCCGGCCGGAGTGGCCGAGCGGTGCTAGGCGCTACAGTCTGGAGCCGCGCGACCGCTGCGGTCGCAGGTTTGAATCCTGCCTCGGGCATGGATGTGTATGTTGTCCTTAGGTTAGTCAGGTTTAAGTAGTTCTAAGTTCTAGGGGACTGATGACCACAGCAGTCAAGTCCCATAGTGCTCAGAGCCATTTGAACCATTTGATCTTCTGAAACTTGAGTTCCGACGTTTTTTCCAACAACTTACGGCAGTGCAGCCAGGCGACTTTTTCGGCAACAGGCCTATATTTCGACAATTGAACATTCGTATCATTCGGGGCTTGAATAGTCCTGTAAAGAAAAAGATGCAGTAGCGGGAATCGCAGGGTGTCAGGTGCAATCCGACGGCGAGTGCGGAATGGCCGCGACCACCGGATGGGATGTGAACACAGCAGCATTACATTGTATTCTAGCCAAGTGTGCCTAGTATAAGGAAACGGAAAACTTTCTGAAGTAACAGCGAGCACAGGGCTAGTGGAAGACTCTCAGAGAGAGGTGGTCTGGAAAGGGAACCTATACGTCATGTGAAGCCAATAACAGAAACACAATATATGGGCTTATTCCTCTCCCCTTCTACCCATCCTGTGGAAAGGTACTAAGGACGTGTGCAAATTAGAGCCAATGAGTAGGCAGCACGCCTTGAGGATCGCGTCATGTCAAAGACAGACGGGAAGGGGAAAGGCCGAACAAAGCTAAGGAGATCGGTGCTGCTTGAGAGAGTCTGAGAGAAATGGAGAATTAGAGTCAGAGCAGCTGGAAGCTCTAAAAGGGACCAGTGTTAAGGAGCTGTGTTTCTCGTAGAGTAGATACAGTACCAGTTGACAATGATATTCGGTATAGACTGAACGGTGCCATCAAATCACCGACCCTGCATAAAGAATTTATCTTTTTGGTTACGAAGCTCAACCAGTAAGAGCAGCACAAGAAAAGCCACTTTAGAAAATAAACGAGGAATTGTAACGCACTTCTTGTTGAGATCAATTCAAGCTACCTTCTAGTCCTTGTTCTGTTTTGCAAGGAGGGATAGCTAGGTCAAGACTGCCTCTCACATAGGCCAGCCGGTTAATTTACTCCCCGCGAGCCTCTGTCGCTTAATCCCCGATAACACAGAAGTTTGGGACGCAACAACCTTTCGAAATACCGGCGCTTGTCGAAAATGTCACACGGTTGCATTCCCGCAAGTTATAATCTGTTCCTGAAGTGATGTGCTAAAATAAACTAAAGCTTGCTCAATCCGGAGATTGGTTTGAACACTGCGGTGCGTTCTGCTCTAGGCATGTCCCAGTTAGAAATAGTACGCCAATGTCTTCCCCCTACTTTTGAACAGACCTTTCCAGTCAGTTGCAGGTGGACCTGCAGTTTAACGTGGGTGCCCAGCGGCGGAGCACCTTTGCATTTCTCACATTAATAAACCATGGTCAGAGATGAAAGAAGCGATGTGACCTGCTTAGGGACTTCAGGAAGGAAGTTACACATGTCGTCCCACGCTAGGACCATTGCGCAGCAAGACTGGCGGTCCGCTTCGCCAGCTGCGCGGTTAGCACTGCGGATTAATTACCAATTAAAGGGGACTGGGTGTTCTGTCGTCCGCTGGTAACGTGATAATTGACATTCCACTAATAAGATAGCTGAATAGGCACATTCCAAAAACCAAAAATTAAAAAATATTTATAAAAAAGCACATTGTCAGGATGAAGTGATTGTTCCAGGTTCAGGTTTCCAGCAGACTTAGATCTGCTGCATTACAGGCAACAGGAGCGTAACACCATGGGAGTGAAATGGCGCGACAACTGGAAACGCGACGCCAGAGTTGGAAGTACACAGGACAGTACGATTGTCGAGGGCAAAACGTCTGAATTGCACACAGCTTCACCATGAAATTCTGGCGGTACATCGAACAAACGCAGTGTCGCGTCCAGCCTTAGTGAAATGGTGCCAACAATTTGACGAAGGCCGCACAGACGTGTTTCATGGTGATGGGGAAGGAAGCCGATGGATATCGATCACAGACGACAATGTCCAGGCTATCGAAGAGCTGAGCCACAGCCGTCTCAGAGTAATGAGGAAGTTTATACAGCGGTTCGAGAATGGTTCCCGCCGGCCCTTGTAGCCGAGCGGTTCTAGGCCCTTCAGTCTGGAACCGCGTGACCGCTACGGTCGCAGGTTCGAAGCCTGCCTCGGGCATGGATGTGTGTGATGTCCTTAGGTTAGTTAGGTTTAAGTAGTTCTAAGTCTAGGGGACTGATGACCTCAGATGTTAAGTCCCATAGTGCTTAGAGTCATTTGAACCATTCGAGAATGGTTCAGTTACCAAGGAGCGGATCTCTGTAGTCGACGGACTGAACGATTCGTATAACGTTCCTACCATTGTTTACAGAGACTTGGTGACTATTTTGAAAAAAGTGTCTTGTAACTTTGAAGTGTGGTGTGGCATTAAGTGAAGTTTATTTCGACTACCATAATAAGGGGTAACTTACTTTTCGAAGCCCACTCATAGCACTGATCGAAGATTGGACCCCACATCAATGTATTAGTAGTGATATATTCATTAAGTATGAAAGAATAGGGAATTAAAATTTAATTTCTCAGGTAAGAATTAACATTCATGGAAGCGTGATAATTGCTCCATTAAAGGTGAAGCTCCATCTTGAAGTGATAAATTTGATCATGTTGCGATTGTAAATTTCCAATAAAAGGTCAAACATTTACTTTTAGAACACAGAGTATTTTGTACGATTAGTAGTTGAATCTCACAGCAATCAGGCTGGGTCGTGACATGGGCAGAAGAGACGCAAAGAGTCCGATTCTAGCAGGGAAAAATATTAATGGAAAATGCAAATAATTACTTGACCCAAAGTCTGCTTGTGTAGGGTGGTTATAATACTGTAGCAGCCAACGCCAAGCTGGTTGCAAAAGGAACTATTGGTACGACATGTCTTAAATATGATTTAATTGCCATCGTAAGCAGTAATGTGGATTGCAAGGGTATAGCACTTCAAGAATAAATTTTCGGTCGGCACGGGAGTTTGCATCGATTTGAAACTTCCTGAGAGATTCTGTGACTAGCACCAGGATTCGAACATGGGACCTTTGCCTTTCGTGGGCAAGTGCTGTAACCGCGTGAGCTACCAAAGCACGACTAACAATCCGCCCTAAATAGCTTTACTGCCACCAGTACCTCGTCCCCTACAGTTCAAACTTCAGTTGTACTCCATGCCTTGCGCCACTAGCTTTTCTGGAAGAAAGAATGTTTCGGAGAAAAGGCGTAGCCACAGTCTTGGGGATTGTTTCCAAATTGAGTTTTCGCTCAGCCGCAGTGTGTGCGCTGATTCGAAACTTCGTCGCAGATTGAAACTCTTTTAATCTGCTAGGAAGTTTCGCTTTAGCGCTATGTGGTATCGAATATAAGATAAGAAGAAACTATGAGACGTATATGACTAAGGGCGAACTGGCAGTTCCGGTTTGAATAACTTCCCTAAACCAAAAGGTTGTGGCTACGTTATCTAAGAAATGGGACTGGGAAGCAAAGAGGAAAATAAATTCTAGATTGACGGGAAGTACTGTAAAGAATAGACACGAGGAGATGACGCTGAGTGAGGAGGTCAAGGCAGCCGATAAGACACTTGTCTCGCATCCGGGAGGGCGGCAGTTCAATGCCACTCCAGTCGCCCAGGTTTGGTTCCCGTGGTTCCCCTAAGTCACCAAAGACAAATTTCAGCATGCTTCGTTCGGAAAGCTTGTGTGAAACTTTAATTTCCGACACTAGAAGCAATACAACACACATTGTGCAACAATAAGTATGAACACCGAATAGTTGTTTGTACGTGTATACTCTTGCTTGTGTATTTGAAGTGGCACACGTCATCCGTATGAACATCAGAGTGTTTAAATCGTAGGCACTATTGTTTTTACTGTGTTGTGTGCATAAATTGTACGATTTAAACATAACAAATTATGCTTATTATATAGCCACAATATAGACGGCTACCTTTATCAATGAACCATGAATCGTGACTGACAGTTTTTTGACTTTGGATTGCGACCTTGCGCTGTGATCAGCTTCACGAAAATCGGTCGTCTCTTTTTTACGGGTAATATAATTAGTCGAGTAGCACATACCTGGAAGCGATAACGAAAATTGTGTTCGTGATACGTTTTCCACATCGAATAGTGCAGTCATCAGTAATTAGAGCTTTTACAGTTCTTGGAAAAAGGCCATTTTCAAGAAACACTTTAATCAACCGAGTTCACCTCCTGGGTCACGACGCATATGGGTAGAACAAGATTTTATGCCACCTGTCATCCCAAGAAAGTAAAGATGAATTATAGAAAATGGCATACTACATCGGTTATTAGGATGTACCTGGGACACGCTTATTATCTGAGCCATCCCCATAGGCTAAAAATTAAAGACGTCCATATACCTCGAAGAGCCCTTTCAGAAGAGCGAAAATCAGCCATATCATTCTTGCATAAAAACAGTACAGGAAAGAACAAGAGGAGCTACACAAGGAATATGGAAAACAAGGAGTAACATTCCGCACTTCAGTATCTGTTTTAGTGCACGGACACAATAACAGCATTTACGAAAGGTTAACTACCTGCTTATCTTAGGCAAACATTACTGTACCATTTAATAAAAAAAACAGACAGTATTCGAATACTAAGCCATATACAGCGAATCTAAATCGAACTTCAGTCGTCATTAGTCATCGAACACCATATTTTAACACACGTCTTGATTCTTTGACTTTAGCGTTTTATGTTCACTGTTTCAATAATTGGTAAAGAGGCCATTAAATAAATTGTCCTCTTGCATCACTAACCACCTGTCATGACTGCTATCTGTCTTTTCTAATGACGACTTTCTTTTTTGTTTTCAGGTACGTTGGATGACTGAGTATTTACCTCTAGCTTCGTAAGGTAAAAAGATTTGAGCATATACATCGTGTACTATAAAAATAAGACGATTTAATGCGTAATTGATTTTTTAATAAAATAGTAGCCTTTCCCCCACTGCTTCACCTGCCTACATATAAAGTCACATATATTGCGCACATCTCATGGTCTATCTTTTTCTCCCCCCTACCTTTGCCCATTGCCACCGTGCCTCCCTATCTGTCAGTATCTTCCTCCAACAACTCAGCCGATCTCTCTTTCCCTCCCTTGTTTCTGGCCATGACCATCATCCCCTCCCACTGATCATTTCATCCTCCCCTCTCTCTGTCGATCTCCTCCCCTCTCCTTGTCCATCCCCTCCTGCCCCCCTGCCCCCCTCTCTCCCTGTCACACACCTGCCCATCCCAGTCATTCCGCATATATCCAGCCACTGCAGAAGATGTCGATAAAGCAAGCTGGTAGTACTCCCACAACGTGCCCCTCATGCAGCACAGCCTATAGGCCAAGGACTTGTAAATCCTTTTTGTCCCATGATGTGTAGGCTGCCATGCAAAGCAAGCCGGCACTACTTTGACATAGCACACCTATTGTGCGAAGCAGCCTGTGTGTCAAGGGCTCGAAACCTGTTTCTTCTCCATGTCGAGTAGGTTGCTCTGTAAAGCAGATCGATAAGACAGGTCATTATGGTTCCCACACCACACACCTGTGAGGCTGCCATGCAAAGCAGATCGATAAAAGGAAGGTCAATACTTTTCCCACACAACACACGTGTCAGACAGGGCAGCCTATATGATAGGGGTTTAAATAACACGCATGTCTGTATCTGTGTAAATATTAGAGAAAGAGCGTTAAAAACCCTTCTTTGTTGGTTGTCTTGTGGCAAGGAATTTGTGTGTCAGATTTGGCCATTTTTCGTCCACAGGCTGTGGAGTCGTTCTTACAAATACTTACTACTTAAAGCTCGACTACACACACACACGCAGAGAGAGAGAGAGAGAGAGAGAGAGAGAGAGAGAGAGAGAGAGTAGCTTAGCGTCTGCTTCTTCGCTTTTGTCGACTGTTTGGCCTGCGGAGATTTCTTTTGTTTTTATCTAATCGAATTTTTATGTTGTTGACAAACTGCAACACCTTGTAAGTTTTCACGCTAATTGAGGCCATATAAGCATGGTTTCTTCCGAATGTACCTCTAACCAAAAAGCTAGTGTGGTAGCTAAAGTCCAAAGTTTTTGTTAATCATGCCTTTTGCGTTCTTGTGGAGATATTTCCATAGCAACTTCCATCCCCTAACAAATATTTCATTATATCTGACCAATAATCTAAATACGAAATTTCATAAATTTAGCGTTAAATTTTGTTTTAGTGTAACGAAATATTTACTGAAAAATTCAGTTCCTTAAGGGTTCAATTTCCAGAAACACTGAAACACACATTTTTTATTTGTAACCGAGAAGTAAAATATCAGTGTTCATAGACGTAGCTTCAAAAATATTTTAGTAGTTCTTTAATAATAAAACATTTTCAAAAATAACTTTCACCCACTATTTCACTGCCATAGGGTTAAATTTCCAAAAATTCTGGAATACGTATTTCTTCACTTCTGAGCGTAAAACCAAATGCCAAATACCAGTTTTCGTAGGTCTAGCTTCAAAATTGACTTAATAGCGACATTTTTCAGAAAAACTAACTTTCATCCCCTGTTCCACTCCCCGCCCCCGAGCGGTCGAATTTCAAAAAATCCCTTCTTAAGCGACGCCTACAGTGTAAGATCGAAACCTCCATTGTATATAATGCGCCCGTGGACGAGAACCGGTGTTCTGGAAAAGCGGCAGCCTCCTCGCGCCCCAGGCGTACTGAGGAAGTGCTGCTAGTTCATCGGGAAGGCACGTACTGAGGCGGCACGCCCCCGCGCACTCGGCACACGCTACCCGCCCCCTCCACCGACCCGCGCGCGCCATCTTTTACTAATCGGAATTCAATTAAGCCATTAGGAAGCTGTGCGGCAGTTGGCGTGGAGCTTGCGGAAGTGGTAGCGGCGGCGGCACTAGCTGCGTGGGTCCCTCCGGTTCGAGCGGGACGGAGATAAAGGTGAAAGCGGAGGAAGGCCGCGAAGAGGGAGAGGCGGAGGCCGTTTGATTTATCGGGCGGGTTCCTGCCGATGACAACACCGCCTCCATAGGTTAATAGCGCCGGAAAGACGAATCGCGTTGCGGCGCCGCGGGCGGAACTCCCAGCGGAGAAAGGGAGGTACCAACTGCGCGCCGCAGACGCCCGACACGTATAGACGGCCAGGTCGCCCGCTTTGTTTGTTTGTAAACAAGACGCGCGCGGGCACAATGGGTGTCGGTGTTGTGTTTGCCGGCGACGTACACGAGCCATTGAGCGGTTCTTGCTCCGCGAGTTGTCGACGACACGTTGGCGTCTCAGAACAGGCCAACTCGCGGTCCAACTCCACTACTGCCGAACGACTGCTCGCGCTCCCCACAATAGCCGATAAGGCGTGCTTCATTCACAGCTGCTGCCTGGGGGTGACAGCGGCAGCGATTTAGGTCACTTCCGAAGGTCAGGCCACTAACTTGATGTACGGTGCAGCCAGACAACTTCAGGCGTATCCCCGGGAAGTGTGTTGGGGCCCACACTTTTCATGCTGTATATTAACCTTCCCACCACAAGGCGGTGTGGGATCCAACACGTCTTGTTTGTTTTTCGTTGCACAGGAAACAGCGCTAGTGTGCGCTACTGTGTGTTATGCATGTAATCGAAATGAACGTGATGTATAAGGGGAAAACATTTTTCAGCCAGGTGTCGAATACGACACGGCCTTGTGACATGTGTCCCGATATTCACCTCGTGGCAGGAAGATTAATGACCTGGGAGAAAATCGTAACGTCACACTTTCTGTAGAGGTACTGTCTGGGGGGGAAAAAAACGTATATATTGAGTCAGATCTTCATAACATTTCCAAGTGGCACAAAGATTGACAGCTGGCTGCACAAAGATTGACAGCTGCCTTTAAATGTTCAGAAATGTAAAATTTTGCTCTTCACAAAAAGCACAACCGTTTTCTTTTTATGACTGGTTCAAAAATGGTTCAAATGGCTCTGAGCACTATGGGACTTAACATCTGAGATCATCAGTCCCCTAGAACTTAGAACTACTAAAAACCTAACTAACCTAAGGACATCACACACATCCATGCCCGAAGCAGGATTCGAACCTGCGACCGCAGCGGTCGCGCGGTTCCAGACTGAAGCGCCTAGAACCGCTTGGCCACACCGGCCGGCTTTTATGACTGGAATATCAGTGACTCACAGTCAGAATCAATAGACTGGGTGTAACAGTTCGTAGTGATATGAAATTATCTCACATATTCAGTCGTCGGAAAGGTAGATGGCAGTCTTCGGTTAATTAGCAGGATACTGGGAAAAGAAACTGACGGTACAAAGGTGATTGCTTACAAAAGACTTGCGCGTCCTATCTTAGAATATTGCTCAGGTGTGTGGGACCTGTATCAAATTGTAGGGGTGTTGAGCGTATGCAAAGGAGGGCAGCACGAATGGCCACAGTCTTGTTCGAGACGCCGTAAATGCTTAAAAATTCGAATTGGCTGGTGCTTGAAGATAGACGACACTTATCGCTTGAAATCCTGCTTACAAAGTTTCAGAAGCATCGCTAGTAATACACTACAATCCTCGGCGTATCGTTGACATAGGAACTGTTATTCTGCCCGCGCTCAAGACGTGAACGGAACGGCAAAAAGCCCTAAGAAGTGATCACTGGGGAGTATCCTCTGCAGTGCACTTCACAATAGTTAGCAGGATGCAGATGAAGATGGCAGACGCACAACATGGATTTGAGGTTGTCGGCAGTTTCAATCTGCAGTACTACGGGTTGTATAAACTGAAAACTTGTGGCGATACTTCGTAAATGTTTTGCTTTCGTCGAATATCATGCCTCATGTGCACTTCAGTGAAGTTTTTAAATTCCAGTTCAAACATAATTAAGTAGTATTCTTTTTATAATTACATACACCACTAATTTTTCATTATCATTGACGATTTTTAATTGAAGATACATGTTTGTCCACGGAAAGCTAATAACGGAAGATATTACCCCATTATTATATTGTACTTAGCGAACCGTTTAAAGGCGCTGGCTGACAAGTGATGGAATCTGCAGCTCTCCCTGCTTTGACCACGAAAAGGGTTCAATATGAAAATGCCAACCTTTGGCAGAAAATTCAAGCCTGCTACCATTCGGCCTTTACTTTTGTTCAGTGTGGGAGCCCTACGAAATAGGACTAATAGAATAGGATCAGAAAATCCCAAAACAAGTAATGCGCTTCATCGCAGATCCATTTAGTAAGCTAGACGGCGTTAAGGACATTGCCAGTCTCCACAGGAGAGGCGTTGTGCATTACGGAGAAGGTTACTGTTAAAATTCCGAGGCCATGCACACAGGAAGATTCAGTGCATATATGTTCTCCCACAAACGTTTGTTGAAATTACCGTTCTGGTAAAATAAGAAAAATGTGATACAAAGGCTTAACAACAGCTGCTTTTTTTTCCTGTCATTAGCGAACAGAAGAGGAAATTACAAAACAATTTTAATTTCGATCACAGTCGCAAACAAGTTTCATACCAGTCGCCGGCATCGACGTTCATGTCATCTTCAGAAAGTCATATCTATTTTGGCTTTTTATTCGCCTGGGGTTATTGTCTTTCAATAATCGCCGGCAGCTGGTCAACTTCATAACGCGAAAAGGTGAGGGGGGGAATCTTACAGGTAGCAGCACTCTACTCGTGCGTAAGGTGGCTTACTTAATCTATATAAACTTGCGATAACAATTATCTCGTGAATGAAACATCCTGAGTGATACAACTGACTACAAGTATGTATTCCTGCATCATTAACTGAACATCGTTGGATTTCAAAGTTCTTCTCTCTCATTCTCGTTTTGTACTTTATGAGAAATTATTCTGCAGTGTGGTGGGCAAATCGTTCGCTGAAGATGGGTGATGGTTGTAAGACGATCCCAGTTAACGTTGCGTCACAGTGAGACCTACCTCACTTATATTGTGGACTTAACATAACGTTCCATATTACTAGGTTAATTGAGCGTGACCTGTAAAATGTGCGTCGAGTGCATACTATATTCACATGAATGTAAATTAGCAGATGATCAGCGGGAAAAAATAGTTCTGAACGATCACAATTTAAAGAAATAAAATTCTAGACCAGTTAATTTAAATCCACAGAAATAAAATAACAGAAATGAATGGTGATGAGTTAAGTGTACCGCAAAAAAATGAAATCGTGAAATGCTCTCAGAGGTGCCGAACCTACAGTATAATGAATATATCGTGACAAATGGAAATTTATTCCAGATTGTAGTTGTAGTCAATTTAACTGTGGCCTTGGTATTCAGATTGAACACTACATTTGGAGGTTGGGAAATGTGGATTGAATTCAATTCTGTAAGCCACGGTCATCCACCAGATTCTCTCCCGTCCAATCAACCCCATTCTCCCAATGATACTGTTTTAACTTATCACTTTGCATACCCTCCTGTTGTAATTTTCGGAAGCAATAGCAGCAAACATCAGTGACAATGCTTCAGGTCTGGAAACGTGTTCAGATAGCCTAATGGTTCAGGTGATTGCACGCTATAAGCTGGCGATCCGATTCGAATCCCAGCCTGGCACAAATTCCCATTTCTCACGACATATTCAGACAGTATGCCTGAGATACACACTGACGGAACAAATCGTGTCACTAAAACATGATTAATGTAGAGTAATGAAATTTCGGGAATGCATTTATGTAGATAACTTTTTCAAGTGATTAACATTGCAAGATCACATGTTAAAGTAAGCGCGAAATAAGCCATCGCAAACGTCAAATGTTAGTACATTAATAACTGGTGTAACAGCTAGAATGATGAAAGCAGGCATGCATGCATTGTTTTGTACAGGTGCCAGATGTCACTTTATGGGTTGGCGTTCCATGTCTGTTGCACTTGGGTCGGTCAATACAGGGACCCTGGGACCCTGCAGTTGTTGTCCGATGTTATCCCGTATGTGCTCGATTGGAGGCAGATCAGGTAATCGACCTGACAAGGCAACATGTCGACATTCTGTAGCGCGTATTGAGTTACAACAGCTATATGTGGACGAGCGTTATTCTGTTGGAAAAATACTCCCTTGAATGCTGGCCGTGAATGGCAACACAACAGGCCGAACCACCGGGATTGACGTACAGTTTTGCTGTCAGGGTTTCGTGGAATAACTGCGAGAGTGGTCTTGCTGTCATACGAAGTCGCACACGAGACAGTAGCTCTAGGTGTAGGTCCGGTGCGTCTAGCACGAAAACAGGTTGGTTGCAGGGCCTGAAAAATGGTTCAAATGGCTCAGAGCACTATGGGACCTAACATCTGAGGTCATCAGTCCCCCCGACTTAGAACTACTTAAACCTAACTAACCTAAGGACATCACACACATCCATGCCCGAGGCAGGATTCGAACCTGCGACCAATGCAGTGCGCGGTTCCGGACTGAAGCGCCTAGAACCGCTCGGCCACCTCGACCGGCTGCAGGGCCTGAACTGACCTCGGCAACCAACACAAGGTCGTCACTGGCCCCGAGACAGAACCAACTTTCACCAGAAAACACAAGAGACCTTCATCTTGCCCTCCAGTGAGATCTCGCTGGACACCACTGAAGTCGAATGGTGGAATGCACGTTAGAGGACGTATATCTCGGAGCTGCCCGTGACGTAACCGATTTGTAACAATTCGTTGTGTGACTGTGGTCCAACTGCTGCTAAGATCGCTGCTGCAGATGCAGTACGAGACGCCATTGCCATACGCAGAACAAGTTGGTCTTCGCTCTCGGTAGTGCCAAAGAAGGAACATCCAGCTACTCGGAGCCGTATTACGCGACCTCGTTCAAATTTGGTGTCATTGTCGCCTTAAAGGCATTCTGGATTAACATCAACTTGGTACGTCCGATCTCAAAGGTAAATAATGCTCACGTCCGTTACAGCGTTGGAGTCTCATCGTGGCGCTACTAGCGCCACTCTTATGCGGCTGGCACAAAATTTGAATAGTCATCATCTTTCAGATGTAGAAACACGCCTTCCGACTTTCGTTATCTCGCACAACTCCTTCGTAGTGTTGCTTTTTTTTCCGCCCGTGTTTGTGACTGATGGCTGCCATAGCAGTACGAACTGCATTTGATTTAGGTTATCCTTAGTTTCCGCAGTGCACTTCAGGTGAAGCATGAATGGTATCTTGGAGAAGGCCACGGTCGATCTCCTTCCTTCCCCTGTTGTGGCCGAGTGGTTCTAGGCGCTTCAGTCTGGAACCGCGCGACCACTACGGTCGCAGGTTCGAATCCTACCTCGGGCATGGATGTGGATGTTGTCCTTAGGTTAGTTAGGTTTAAGTAGTTCTAAATTCTAGGGGACTGATGACCTCAGATGTTAAGTCCCATAGTGCTCAGAGGCATTTGAACTTTCCCCTGTCCCACTGAAGTGTTTCTCCCCGCCTTTTGATCTCACTGTCGACTGAATGTTAAGTGGTACGTGTCTTCGTTCTGCAGCAGACACGGCCCTTGGAATGAAGTCGTGGAAAGCAGAGCCTCCGTCACAGGCAAGTCGACGGCCGTGCATCGATCGCTTCTAACGCCCGTTGTGACGAATGGCGGTGAAGCGGCAGTTATCTGGCGGGAACACCCGTGCTCGCCTAATCAGGCGCGAGTGCGGCCGCCCCTACCTCGCCAGAGTCATCAATTCGACTTTCCAGCCTCCCTGCCCTGATGGGCGCGGCGTCGCCGCCGCCGCCGCCGCCGCCGCACAGCGCAGCGGGGCCCAAATTGTGACTGATATACGACTGCGAATTTTTCATCGGAAAATATACACGCGCGTGTACATCAGATATTCCCGGCGCAGAAATGTCGCGCTGGCATTTCCGCCTACGTGAGCGAGTGGAGGCGTCGTAAGCCGCTCTCCCGTGGCCGGCGATTTGCGCCGACTCCCCCCACGGCCCGGGCCACAATCAGGGCTCCGCAGTTTCTCGCTGCTGCTCTCGTAAGATAAAATTTTGACGTGTACGTCCCAGTCGACGTCTTTATTCCTTTTTTCCCGCTCTGCCGCTCGTTTTTGTTCGGGAGTCCGCCGCTCACAGCCGTTGATACACTGTTGGTATTTCTGGTGCCTTTCCTCCTGGCTCCTCTGCTCATCTTTGACCCAGAAAAGTAATGCTCAAGACTTATTCCTTCACCTACGACCCACAATAATTCGTTTGTAAATCTCTGTCATTGTTACGTAGTCAGACCTAGTGACAAAATCCGCTGTATCAGCTACAGGTGTCGGTCAAGACTGTACTATCTGGCACAGGAGAGATTGTTTGTAACTCAATGAAGTTATCTTCTGTTTTTTCTTTGTACAAATCTGGAAATGTTGTGATGGACATCATTTTCGTCGTTGACTGTCAGTTTAATTCCAGTCACCAACATTTCAATTTCGACCTCATGGTTACTTCCAGATACAGGATTTTGTCCCTTCACAGATGTAGTGACCATATCTGGTGCAACTGCTCTCTGTTGTAATTGCTTGCTGTTACAGTTAGAGCAGCATGCCGCCACCACACCACCATACTAAGCCAATGATATTACCGAACGCAGGACGCCACGGTGGCGCTGCAACAAATGGACTACGTGACTCCTCGGGCGTATGCGCAACAGACTGGCCCCGGTTTTCATAAGTAGAGGGTGTCCAGCTGGCAAGTAGCATCGAATGAGCGATAGGGATGGAGAAAACCGGCCGGTTAAAAGCGATACCGGAATTTTTGTTTTGAATATCTGGCATTTTTTCGGTATTTGTTTGGTCTCGGTTGTAACAGGTCTTTCTTATTTTTTGCTAATAACTGAGTAACGAAACCGAAATATCAATTACTCATAGCAGCAGTGTCAGAATTTTTTTTGAATAAACATTTTTTAAAAATAAAAGGAGTAATTTTTGTTCGTAAAATTTGCATTGGTTTCAAATAGTGCGTTATTGTAGAAAGTGGAAAAATCGATCAGTATTATTTTGATAACAATGCCGACAGAAACGAACAACAAACATATTGCACAAGAATTGGTACAGCACTGCTGAGACTATAATGAACATGTTGCCGTGTGTCTTGGCTTAAGGCACGTGTGTACGAGCAGTGTGCAAGACCAGCGCCACCTGGTCTGTGGAATCCGTTGTATTGCAGAATGGCACAAACCCAAGTCTGGAAATATTTCTACGAAGTGATGTAGGAAAGTAGTACAATGCTCCATTTGTTTTAAAAGCTTAAGATTTGTCTTCCATTTCTGTGAAATAGTAAAAGAAGAAGAAAATTATGGTAACAGTAGTAATTAAAACACTTAACAATTCAATCTACACAATATGCCTTTATTTCATGTAGCCCATAAAAACATACAAATTAAAACTAAAATCGGAGTTCTTCGATCTCAGCTGTCACCCTCTGGCTCCTACTATTCGTCATGTCCAAATAGTGGTATGATCCCCGATTACAATATGATTTTTGAGCAGAGTTTCAAAAAATTAAAATCAGTAGAACACTACGTGTGATTTTTTTGCAGTATTCGACCACTTACCTCTGTTCTAGAAAAGCAGCGAACGGTGTCTTCTATTTGCCTGTTTAATTTAATATTTTGATTCTATGTATCTTGAAACTCAGATAATCAAAATTTTTCAGTCGTTGTTCGATTTCTGCGTTTAGTACAGGAAATTTCAGGAATAGAAAACCGAAAAACAGTTACTTCAGGAACTGGTTATTTTGATCAGTTTTGATAGCACGCTTAAATCGACGTGGAGAGAGATCAGTGTAACAGAAAACCGGTTGTGTCAGCGATGACCGCCTTGGCTAATGAGCGACCTGTAGAACGGACTACCGCCGTAAGACCGTCGTCGCTCACCTTCGATCCCCTGGAACAACTGCCTCCGTTCGCCGTCCTATGTGACTGTCTTACTTGGAGATCCAGCCACAGCACAATTGCTCGAGGATCGAACTTAGGTCCTCCCAGCTGCCGATCCGCTGGGCATCCATCGCCGCCAAGCGCCGCCTGTCAGACGTGTGGGCCAGAATTCGCGCCCCGGATGTTACGCTTCCATCATTCCTCACAACTGGGGCAGGCCTTCCGCCCGCCTTAGTTGCAGCGTAGCAGCGCCAGCATCTGACGTAGCGCGCCGCCCGGCCTGGAATGCCTACACCGCAACGGCACTTCGCTCCTGGGCCGCACTGGGCGTAGCTTGTGCAGGCATCTTGACTACGCACCGGGCACCGAGGGCCATGGGTTCGACGTCCACCCACTGCATATGGGCACGAGTCTTCTGTGTAGACTGTCGTGAATACGTAAATCAAACAATTGTCTCGAAGCTGAAAAGTGACTGGAGCTACCTCGCCTATCCACTAGAGCAGTGTTTTTCAACCTGTGGGACGCGACCTGGGGAGGAGGAGGGGGGGAGGAGGTTTGCAAAAGCCTTGATAATGGGGTCGCGGTAGCAGGAGAAAGCAATTGCAGCATGGCCGGTAACGCGGAAAAGAATATAATTATACATCTCTGCCTGCAGCAGAGCACTGCAACCTCTTTTCACATTGCACTCGATCAGAGTAGTATCAGTAGGAAGAAAAATAAATACGTTGCCTTTGAAATCGCTGACATACTTTTATGATGGTTCTGGGGGTCGCCAGAATGTTTTTACTTGGAAAGGGGCCGCGTATTCAAAAACGTTGAAAAACACTGCGCTAGAGAACCCATACGTCAAAAAATCGAAACTTTACCGCTGTTGGATTCCTCCACGTGAACTGTGACTATAAAAAGAGTCGAATGTCATTGTTCGCAGAGAGACCCCTTGGGGTAGGTTCAGCCACATAACCGGAAAGGATTTTCGTGCTCCGCGCACGACTCCTTATCTCGCGGTGTGTAGTACCTTACGCGTATCTCTCGAGTACAGATGCCAGTAACGGAGATACATATACTGCGGTGTCATGTAAATGTGATGAGAGAGTGAAGAATGTAAAATCCCTAACCAGTAAATAGCTTACTCCATTCGAATAGCACTAAGGGAACGTAGCTAAAACGACACGTTTTCGAGACATCCTCAAGTTGCTGGTGCCTCCGTGTACTCGATGAAAAAGAAAACCCACAAAATACGACGTTTAACGCCGTACACTATGGGGGCTCGTATGTTTTGCTTGTGACGGAAAACGATGTCGCATTTCACTGGCCACATTGCTCTCCACATGGAAAAATCTGATATGCCATATTCTTGATTTCACGCTCCGCAGTGTAGTGGAACGTGGAATTCCACGCTGTGACGTCAGCAGTTCCTCGTCCACATGTGTTTTCACGTCCTGTGAGAGGAGCTGGAAGCCCACCGTGAAAGGCTCGCCTAAGATACTGACATTTACAGCGGTATCAATAACGTTTATTTATCGCAGAAAAGGAAAAAAAGACTGCCGCATTCATTATAAGCATCTACCACTTACACTGCATGCGAAATAACATCGCAGTTGAGATAACTAATGCAAACTAACTATTTTTTTTCTCCTCGTTTGGTGAGGGGAAGAAATTCGCATTATTCTCGTCTTTATCGTAAAAGGGTGGGCACACTAGTCTTCTGTATAGGAAAGAAAGAGGCCTTGTTAGGGAAAAAAATGTCGTAAATAATGTTTCGATGCGTCTATATTTCGTGTGCGGCGGAGGGATGGGCTGCGGAAGGGGGAAGCGACGCGCCGCCTTGGGAGAGACGTTCTTCACGAGAGGCGGCCGGTTTGAGTAATTGGCGTGGCGGCGCCTGCTCGGGGAAGAAAGCGCCGATGATATCGGCAGAGGGCTCCCTTTCCTTCCCCTCCACTCCAGGGCGTCGCCATACTTCAGACGTGAAGAACCGCGACCCGTCTTTTTGGGCAGCTGCCATCCCACAGAGCCGAACAGTTTCCATAGGATAGCCTCCCCTAATACGAGATGCACAGCGATCAGAACAACAAACAATTCTGTATACATACTGGGTGATACGTAATGAATCTGTCAACATCATTAACAGAAACCTGCCGAATGGAAGAAGTAACTTCAGTCATGCAATACAACTACGTAAACGAGCAATTTCTGCAGTGTGTAAAACGTCGGTAGACCTCATTACAACTTTAAAATAACTTTATCCAAGTGACCACCTTTTGCCTGCCTGCACTGCTGAAAGGGTCGCAGGGATTGCTTCCAGAAAACCGAGTGGAATGCCAAGTTTACTATTAACAGTCACCAGTTTTTTTTTCCACGAGACGTTCCGAAGATTCAGACCTCCCTCATCAGGTGGATTTAAGTGGATGAATCTGGCATGTATGTTTGTCTAACGACTTTCGAGTAACCTGTGGCACTGTTAGTGTATGACACAAGACTATGAGCCGGGTGCTGAAACAGTGTTTTGTTTCTCTCTGCTAGACAGTGTCACAAGTTACTCCAAAGTTGTAACACAGCATATACATGTCATATTAATCCATATAAATCCCCCTGATGATAGAGGTCTGAAACTCCGAAACGCGTTTTGGAAATAAAAATGAGTGACTGGTAACACTAAACTTGTTGTTTCATTCGATATCAGTAACAGTTACGGTAAAGCCAAGGCAAATACGTTCGCAATTAAAGTCTCCCATAATACGCTGTAACATATCATGCCGAATGGCGCTTATTTCACAGCAAATTGCAGTCTTAAATTGATCAGTGGTCCGCAAACGATTAGTAAACGCCCAATCCTGCACATAACTCCATAGCAAGTAACACATCGAAAATCGGAATATCATAAGGTTTGGAAATTTTTGCCAGAATATAGCCATACATGGGCGTACTGTGTAACACGTTGCACCATCCTGCTGAAACCAGATATCCAGCAATCAGTATGCCTGCAATTCAAGACTGAGGAGTTTCTGCAACATTTCATAATGCCGGTCGCCGTTCACTGTTGTCAGACGCCATCTGAAAATAAAAAAGTAATACTAAGCGGTAACCACACACATGCCTACTGCACACCATACCAAAATTCCTAAACCACCTGCTGTTTATACATCTGAAATAAAAAATGAGGCACTATCCGACCCAGTCAACATCGCGACAGTTGTCATGCTTGTGTATGTCGTTGTGCTGACCGTTCGGCATGATAAGCGCTCTCGTTCCACGATCTCACACATCCGTTCGGCATGATAAGCGCTCTCGTTCCACGATCTCACACATCCAAACATTTCTTCTCCGGCCTGGTGACTGCCGCTTCAAAGCACTACCAGTGGCTCTGCACCTGAGAATACAATACATCTCTAGTAAAGCCAAATGCCGATCGTTACTGTTCCGTCGCAATGTCCGCTAAGACGTCGTGACAGAATCACTTCGGATAAAATGCTTCCACCGCCGCAATTCGCGTCTGCACAGCTCCATAGCATACTAATTGCCTCATAACCACATGTTAAGCGATATACGTATGTACAACATTTAACTTGTATTTAATCTGAGTTGCCAAGTGCAGTTGGTACATGCGGTAGTTCAAATGGTTCAAATTGCTCTAAGCACTATGGGACGTCCCCTAGACCTAGAACTACTTAAACCTAACGACACCACACACATCCATGCCCGAGGCAGGATTCGAACCTGCGACTGTAGCAGCAGCGCTGTTGCCGACTGAAGCGCCTAGAACCGGTCGGCCACAGCGGCCAGCGATGCGGTATTCGTCAACCAGTAAAAATCCTTGGGGAAAAACTGCATTTGGAGTTGTTTGGAATACAGTGGCTGAGTTCTTGCTTCGGGCAGCAATCGTAAAGTTAATCGGAAGCAGTTTTCCAGTTCCTTCGCTTGCCCGGTATTCATTTCAGCGTAAGGACTGCATCATACCTCAGCAATCTGCCGTATACGCTATCCGAACACCTATAAGTGGACATAAATATGCGATGTGTCCACCCTTCGCTATTACGACAGTTCGAACTCTCCTGAGGACACTTTCAAAGAACTGCGGTCACTCAAATCCTCCACGCAGGCACGGTGGACTTCATGCCAGCCACGACGATAGAAGGAAGCGCTGCTCACCAGACTGCGCACAGTACATAGTGCACTAAAGCCCACTGTTTCCTGTCCGGGGGGGGGGGGGGGGGGGGAGGACGATCCACTTCCATCGGATTGGCACAGGGTATACAGTGATTCATCACTCCGAATCACTCCATTCCATTCGTATACTACACAGTGGCACCGCTCTTCAAAAATGGTTCAAATGGCTCTGAGCTCTATGGGACTTAACATCTGAGGTCATCAGTCACCTAGAACTTCTTAAACCTAACTAACCTAAGGACATCACACACATCCATGACCGAAGCAGGATTCGAACCTGCGACCGTAGCGGTCGCGCGATTCCAGACTGAAGCGCCTAGAACCGCTCACCGCTCTTCACAAAGCCTCATACGACTATAGAACTGTGTGTCTTCTAGGAGCTGCTCGACTGTTGCACCGCATTGTTTTTAATTTCTACGCGCAGTCATTGTGTTACCTGGACTGCAGTCTGCAGTAGCACTTTGCAAGTCACGAATGATTCCTTCCGATGATTTTGTACGATTTTTACAGTCATCCTTCGCATTGCTCGATGGTCCCTGTTCGTCCGTACATGAGGTCTGGATGGTGTTGGTTCAGCTGTGGTTGTTCATTCCCGTTTCCCTTCACAATCACATCACCTCCAGTCGACTCTGGATGGCTTTAGAAGGGTTGGAATATACGTGATGGACGTGTTACCCAGTTCGAATCCAATGACTAGTCCACAGTGGAGTCTACCAATTCTGCTGTTATTGTTTCTCTACTCACACGACAGTACGCCCCGCCTCCTTTTATACCAGCAGGCCGGCCTCTCGTGACATCTAGACGTCGATTCCGCATTACATAGCGGTGCCGGGATACTTCGATCAGGTAGTGTAATTGACGTATTCCAGTAGTAATAAGAATACAATAAATACATCCAGCGTCAAAAAGTCGCTCAATTTACACGCCGTATCGTGAATTATGAGTATATATAGTGTTTGGTATCATACAACAACGTGGAACATTTGCCTTCCCCCAGCTGTGTTTTTGTGGTCGTTCTTCCTCTTACCGGTCGAAAGAAAACTCGTAGGCAATTGAATTTTGTGGCCGAATGTGATGTGTGATAGCCGTCAGACGGCGTAGGATATTTTTGTCCTATAAACGTGTATTAAGTTATGTTTATTATCTTGTTGCTTCCATAATGCTACAAAATTGGGTATATCAGTTATTACATGTTATTGTTGTTGTTCTCTTATAATTTTCCTTCTCTCGGTCGTGCTTTATGATTTATTTATTTGCTATAGATGTAGCAACTAACGACGACTTCGTCCTCAGACACTTCAGCAGTGTGTGCTATGTGATATACGAGGGTCACTCCAAAAGAAATGCACACTATTTTTTTAATCCATCTTTCATTCTACATGTTTGAAAGTTTTGCAGTGTGTAGATACATCCTTTAGGAACAATATTTTCATTTCTCCACATAATTTCCATCCCTGTCAAGTGCCTTACGCCATCTTGGAACCAGCGTCTGTGTTCTGGACCAACCTGTTGGAGCCACTGTTTGGCAGCGTGCACAAGGGAGTCATCATCTTCAAACCTTGCTCCACGAAGAGAGTCTTTCAGTTTCCCAAAGAGATGATAGTCACATGGAGCGAGGTCAGGAATGTAAGGCGGGTGTTTCAGTGTTGTCCATCCGAGTTTTGTGATCGCTTCCATGGTTTTTTGACTGACATGTGGCCGTGCATTGTCGTGCAACAGCAAAACATCCTGCTTTTGCCGATGTGGTCGAACGTGACTCAGTCGAGCTCGAAGTTTCTTCAGTGTCGTCACATTTGCATCAGAATTTATGGTGGTTCCACTTGGCATGATGTCCACAAGCAAGAGTCCCTCGGAATCGAAAAACACCGTAGCCATAACTTTTCCAGCTGAAGGTGTGGTTTTGAATTTTTTTTTTTATTCTTGGGTGAATTTGCATGATTGCCTCTTCGTCTCTGGTGAAAAATGATGAAACCATGTTTCATCACCTGTCGCAATTCTTCCAAGAAATTCATCTCCACCTCTCTCGTACTGTTCCAAAAGTTCGCTGCATACCGTTTTTCTTGTTTCTTTGTGAGCCTTGTCAACATCCTGGGAACCCACCTGGCACAAACCTTTTTTAACGCCAACACTCTCAGTATTCTGCAAACACTTCCTTCGCCTATCCCAACGTAGCGTGACAATTCGTTCACTGTGATGCATCTGTCAGCAGTCACCAATTCGTTAACTCTCTGCACATTGTTTAGACTCTGTGCAGTACGAGGCTTGCGAGGACAATCCACAATATTGCCGTTCCCGCTTTCATCACGTAACCAACGACTAATTGTACTGCGATCGACAGCAGCATCTCCATACACATTTTTCAACTTCTTGTGGATGTTTCCCACTGTCTCGTTTTCACAGCACAGGAATTCTATGACAGCACGTTGCTTCTGACGAAGTTCAAGTGTAGCAGCCATCTTGAAGACATGCTGTGACGGCGCCACTCACGGGAACAGGTTGAACTAAGTTTGAGAACAAGCGGGAAGGATGTATCTACACACTGTAAAACTTTCACACATGCAGAATGGAAACTGTATATTTACAAAAATAGTGTGCATTTCTTTTGGAGTGACCCTCGTAGCTCTGAAAGTATATCCAGTTATGCGCCACATCATTACAATGGTATATTATATCGATGACAGTATCGAAATGCCTGAAGCTTCATCCATGCTTCGTTGCTTCGAGATCGATATGATCCAAAGTATTCGGACACCCACAAAAACATATGATTTTCATATTAGGAGCATTGTGCTGCTAACCTATCACGGTGCGTGAGAAACAGCGTGCAGTAATAGTGTTCAGAATTCGATGAGTTGTGCCATACACTGAGCACCCTCTTCTTCAGCATGACAATTCGAGACCACACAGGATCGCTGCGACTTCTGCATCAATCCAGTGCCTTGCGTTCGCTGTCCTCGCTCGTCCTCCATATAGTCCCGACTTGGCCACATCCACCGGCCGGATTGGCCGAGCGGTTCTAGGCACTACAGTCTGGAACCGCGCGACCGCTACGGTCGCAGGTTCGAATCCTGCCTCGGGCATGGATGTGTGTGGTGTGCTTAGATTAGGTAGGTTTAAGCAGTTCTAAGTGACTGATGACCTGAGCAGTTAAGTCCCATAGTGCTCAGAGCCATTTGAACCATTTTTTGGCCCCATCCGATTTCCATCCGTTTCCAAAACGTAAAGAGCACCTCCGAGGACTTCACTTTGATAGTGACAAAGCGGTGCTAGTAGAGGTGAGGTGCTGTCCCCGTCAACAGAGTGAAACATTCTACAGTGACTGCATCAGGGAACTGGTCTCTCATTGGGAGAAATGTGTTCGTCGCCAGGATGACTGTTGAGAAATAAATATGTAGTCTTGAAGAATAAAGACGAAGAACGTTTTATTTAAAAAGCTTTAAGAGTTTACACACACAAAATTCGGAGACGTTACTTTTCAGCACGCCCTGGTAGTACCTTCGTCTATCTTGAAAAACAGAAAAGTTTCCCGCTTTTCAAAAATTCTCCATCATGTCTTTGCTCAGTTTGGACACTGATGTTATAATGGTGTGATTCTAAATGACAGGATAGTGTTGATCAGTATTAAAGATATGATGATGAAGTAAACCTAAATGCGGCATGGAAAGTTAAAAATAAAGAAAGACAAATGTTGGCTACCAAGACCAAGACATGGTCGCAGACCCCCCTCAAAAACTTCTTGTCTAAGGCAGGGATTCCCAAGCTTTTCGTCTAACAGAATACGTTGAGAATCCTAGTACATTGAGGGAACACCTTGTTTATTTTGAAGGTTAATAAAATTAAAAAAAAAAACAGAAAAAATGGTTTTATTCAGTGTTTACTTCAGCTTTAAATCATCATATTTTTTGAAAAATTATTAGTTTCATCAAACTGTCGAAAAAAACTGGCATGTTATTAATACACTACTGGCCATTAAAATTGCTACACCAAGAAGAAATACAGATGATAAACGGGTATTCAACGGACAAATATATTTTACTAGAACTGACAATTGATTACGTTTTCACGCAATTTGGGTGCATAGATCCTGAGAAATCAGTACCCAGAACAACCACCTCTGCCCGCAATAACGGCCTTGATACGCCTGGGCATTGAGTCAAACAGAGTGTGTTCATGTACAGCTGCCCACGCAGCTTCAACACGATGCCGCAGTTCATCAAGAGGACTGACCGGCGTATTGTGATGAGCCAGTTGCTCGGCCACCATTGACCAGACGTTTTCAGTTGGTTAGAGATCTGGAAAATGTGCTGGCCAGGGCAGCAGTCGAACATTTCTGTATCCAGAAAGGCCCGTACAGGTCTTGCAACATGCGGTCGTGCATTATCCTGCTGAAATGTAGGGTTTCGCAGGGATCGAATGAAGGATAGAGCCACGGGTCGTAACACATCTGAAGTGTAACGTCCACTGTTCAAAGTGCCGTCAATGCGAACAAGAGGTGACCGAGAAGTGTAACCAACCCCATACCGTCACGCCGGGTGAGACGCCAGTATGGCGATGACGAACACACGCTTCCAATGTGCGTTCACCGCGATGACGCCAAACACGGATGCGACCATCATGATGCTGTAAACAGAACCTGGATTCATCCGAAAAAGTGACGTTTTGCCATTCGTGCACCCAGGTTCGTCGTTGAGTACACCATCGCAGGCGCTCCTGGCTGTGATGCAGCGTCAAGAGTAACCGCAGCCATGGTCTCCGAAGTGATAGCCCATGCTGCTGCAAACGTCGTCGAACTGTTCGTGCAGATGATTGTTGTCTTGCAAACGTCCCCATCTGTCGACTCAGGGATCGAGACGTGGCTGCACAAAGCGTTACAGCCATGCGGATAAGATGCCTGTCATCTCGACTGCTAGTGATACGAGACTGTTGGGATCCAGCAAGGCGTTCTGTATTACCCTCCTGAACCCACTGATTCCATATTCTGCTAACAGTCATTGGATCTCGACCAACGCGAGCAGCAATGTCGCGATACGATAAACCGCAATCGCGATAGGCTACAATCCGACCTTTATCAAAGTCGGACACGTGATGGTACACATTTCTCCTCCTTACGCGAAGCATCACAACAATGTTTCACCAGGCAACGCTGGTCAACTTCTGTTTGTGTATGAGAAATCTGTTGGAAACTTTCCTCATGTCAGCACGCTGTAGGAGTCGCACCGGCGCCAACCATGTGTGAATGCTCTGAAAAGCTAATCATTTGCATATCACAGCATCTTCTTCCTGTCGGTTAAATTTCGCGTCTGTAGCACATCATCTTCGTGATGTAGCAATTTTAATGTCCATTATTGTAGTAGCACTTATTCACACTCCGCGGAACACAGTTTGGGAAATCGTGGTCTAATGTGAAAAAGATGAATTTTCTAGAGGTTTCCGTATGTCACCTTAAAAACTGTTTCTGCAAATAAGACTAATATGGAAACTTAATGCAGATTATCCAGAAGACACTGGTGCCAGTTACGCTTTTGTAGATTGAACAGTTACGAGTTCGAGTTGGATGAGACCTAAGATTACGCGTGTGTTCTGTGCCGTATGTGGCAACTATGCTCAGCGCCTCCACTTGTTACTGCCGAGGCGTCAGTCGGGAAGTCATTCTGAAAAAGAGTGTAGTGAATCACACGCCCCCTTAACCGTAGGACGCCCAGGCCTTTTTTTCTAACTTGGATGCCTAAGGGAGGGGGGGGGGGGGGGTTCGGCGAGCCCACAGGTCTTAAATAAGTTTACTGACGAAAAATTACAATTTTCAAAATGGTTTATGTATTTTATCTAAGGCATCGGTTTAATAATGTTGTTAATTGTTATAAATATTGGATTGAGTGAATAAAAAATTGACATATTACAATACAAAATACAGATGTGTTCATATACAATAGACTACTCTTAGTCCCCAACTTCAAGACAAGAGACACACTTCACAATTTTTTCTGAATGTGTGTTACACACATGTTTATGACACTGTCGACAATACTGTTTTAGTTTACTTAGATTGTTGTATTTCTGCTTCTTTGTTTTAGCTTTTCTTGCACAAATGTGGCACCGACCTTTCCCTGCAGGAGGCTGACGTGCTTGTTGTCACTTTTTTGATTTTCTTTTGTAGAATAGTCTTCATTGATTGAACAATTTGGTGAGATAACACTCTTGCATTCACACTTCTTTCTTCTACCTGCAATTTCACTAGTGCCATCCCAGCTTGCAGAAGATAAAGTTTCCGTTTGTTGTGTTCCTTCTCATTTTTCTTCTCATTCCATCTTGGATGTTGCTGGATGAATATGGTGCATTGATAGCACAAATGTCGATGAGAGAGTAAAATACAGATAGAGGCCATCTCTTTGTACCCCTCTTGCAGGTGTACATACGCGCCATTTGATCAATGGTATCAATTCCACCTTTAGTGGAATTATAATATGCATTTATCTCGGCTTTATTCTTCTCTCCTCCAACAGTGCCTTTATCTTGGTGCGTTGTTGAGAGCATCAGTAAGTTTTTACTTGGTTTGGTTTTTGCTGTGTAGGACACCAAAGTTACTGGAGGCCTACGTGTTGGGATCTGCACTAACTTACTGTAAGTTTACAAGATAGATAACAGCTGACTGACATCAACAATCACGTCCTCTGCAAGTAAACCGATTGTTGTGAATATCAAGAATACCAACCAACAAGAAACTAACTTGAATTGTTGTAGAGATAAGAAATACGAAATCCTAGTAAGGGAAATTTTCTATGGCATGGAAGCCTAAGAGGGGGGGGAGGGGAGTTTGTTGGACCCATAATAAGTTTATTTATTTTTTCTTTCAAAGCAGGGATTTTCTATAAAATATATTGACACTAACGTTTCATAAAATAGCCAACAAACGATAACTCAAAGGGAATATGTAGTATGAAAGTTACTTGGGCAAAAGCAGGGGACATAAAAAAATTATGGGTTCAACGAACCCCCCACGTAGACGCCCTAGGGTTAATACGTAGGCGGTGGAGAAGCGGCGCGTAGTACTCGGTCTCACGGACGATCCGCTCTTTGAAAAGCAGCTAATACGAAATCAGCCGGTGGTGACTGGGCGTGTCCCCTTTGCGTTTGAGCCCTGCTGCGGCCACAAATCTCGCCGCGGCTGTCGTGAATGCCTCTAATTGTCACCAAAGAGTTGTGCAGCGGGGCGGGGCGCGGGCGTCGCTGATTTATCGCCCCCGCGTTGTCGAGGCCGCCGAAGAATTAGTCGGCGCCTCTGGCGGGCGGACGGCCTTCCGGCAAGCCGTGCCGCGCCACTCGCGGCCCGAACGGTTATTACCGCGGCCGCTTTGATGTCGGCGCGCAAATTACCGCCTCCTCTTTTTAATTGTCCATCGTTTTAAGGCGGCGTTCTGTTTGACAGGTATTTCTCTCATATAATTATCATCTGGGCGTGGTTCATTTGCCTTATAAGGTTTCATTATCTCCCTGCCCTCTCGCCGCCTTCTCCCCTCGGCCTGCTGCCATGTCACGGCCCTCCCTAGCCGCCCCCCCCCCCCCCCCATTTCGAGCTCCTGCCGCTCCCTTTCCCTCCCCCTTTTTTTGTTTAACTCATTAATTAATTATAATTTTAGCGTGACGTGTGTCCGTGAGCATATAGATATTAGCTTCTATCATTGTGGCTTGCCACACCCAGTTTGGCCGTGTCACCCGACGCTACAGTCACGCTCAAATATTTTTACACTTTCTAAAATTAAAACCGTCCGGTTTATTTGTGGCCGTGCATCAGCGGGACTTTTTGTTGTAGTGAACCTGCCTGCACCGGGACACGCCCAAAAGCCCTACCGTTGCAGTCGTAACTCTTTTGATCGTGTCACGAATGCAACTGCAGTTTCATTTATCTCTACTGATAACTGTAAATGTATTACTACATACCTCGTCACAACATTACAATGAGTAACTGAATAAGCGGAAGTATTAAACACACACTGTGTTCTTATGCTGCGGTAGTCGAAGCGCGTTAAAGACGTGCACAGAAATTAATAAGTAATTAATAATTATTCGATTTATTTGTGTATGTTTTCGGACATCTGTTCCTTTGACTCTTACATCTTACAGTACGACACTTATATTCAAGACGACAGCGGTTCAAATTTGCGACTGACCATACAGATCTAGCTTTCCGTATTTTCCGTAAATCGCTTAAGGTGAAAGCCGGAATGGTTCCTTTGAAAGGGGACGGGCGATTTCCTTCCCCAATCCGAGCTTCTGCTCCAACTGTAATGACCCCAACTTTTTTCCTCCCTTTCCAATATTTTACCCTCTACAATATTCGTCACATAACAGCCGGTTAGTCCTATTCGCTGTTTATTATCATTCTTTTGCCTTTTGAAGTTTTTCTTACGTCTTCTACGGAGTTGTAAAGTCTCTTTATGTTATTTAGAATTCGTTCTTTCGTATAATTCGTGTTGTTCTGTAAATGCCGAAATATTTCGGTAGTAGGACTCCGTGAACTCTCTTGCGTCAAAACCTATTATTTTTCAATTAACAGCTGGATTCCTTCACTTAATCGAAAACTCCATTGTCTGTTCACTATACCTCACGGAGAGTATCTCCAGACTTATCGTGCTCGATCCTCTCTTGAGGCATTACTTTTACGTTCTTCCTCCAAGTTGTCTCTCTGAACATGTTACTTTTTCGCCATTATCTCTTGTTAATGGGCGAGGTAACCATTATACACGATTTTGTACTTTGTATCCCATTATCGATTGTTCCGTCATTTATTTCGTTTTGAAGTTCGCAAGATCAAAGATTCAAGGCGTCATTATTTCTATTAAAGGTGGAGCAATTATTAACGAGGAAATAGCTGGTGTTGAATCGGGTATTTATTTGCAAAAACGAGATTACCTTTTATCCTATCTTAACTGTCGCAACACGAACATTATAACAATTTTGGATGTGGCATTCGCAGCTTCACAAGACATTATGAGAATCATAATCGAAGTAAAGCTCTGAACAACAGGTTAATTAAAATTTCCTTAAAACGTGCACGTAAAACGTACGCATAACTAACACCCATGTACCTAACAATCAAGGAAATAAAACAAACCCAGAAAAAACTACGTCGTGGTAGGCAGCAGAAAATACAATCTCTAATATTCCGAAAAACAATGTGACGGAGGTTTTAATGCGCAATAAGGGAAAGCGAGAAAATTCAGTAAAACAGTTGGTGACGTCAGTGATCAATCAGAACGGAAAGAGACTTGTGAAACTGTGTAGAAATTTCACCCTCAAAATTGTGTCAAGCCATTTTAAGAGAGAACTTCCAAACTGGTCATATTGCAATGTCGTAATCACATCGCAAGGAAATGTTAAATGTTGACTTACGCAAAGCAGCAGATACTGACTCAGACCATTACCTAATCCGAGTAAAAATAAATGTAAAATACCAGAAATTCAGCAAAATGTCAGTACTTTCTAAATTTGGTACTACTAAAATCAAACCATTGCTGTTAACAGACTAACTCGAGAAAGCGCAAGGATAAAATTGGTAACAAATCAAACAGGAGCTCATCAGAACTGGTCAAAACGTCATCTACAAAGGCTGAAAAAGTCATCTACAAAGACAAAAAACTGCTTGGTAAAATGAAGATTATGAGCAGACGGTATAATCTCGATACAAGACATTCAAAACATAGAATAGTAACAGATCAGAAAAAGAACATGAGTGTTTCTGTCAGGTAGAAAAGACGCTACAAAATCTGGCAAATAAAGACAATATGAGAACAGTCAACTCCGTGCAATTAACGAAGATGTCCATTAAAAAATGACAGGACTTCTTATAAAATTTTTAGAACAAAACCTTGCTTCAGGAAGGCAAATGCAAATATCTGTAAAAAAAGCTAATTTCCCTGAACCCACAGAAAAATTTTTTATCAGAAATTCCAGCAGGCCCAAAAACTTTAAGATAAATCATGTAGATCATGCAAAACGTTTAGCATACTGAGAAAATTCCGGATGGCTGGAAAATTACATCTTTACATCTCCCATATAAAAGGTGAGTAGAACTAATATTTATAATTATGGAGGGGTTTCCCTTCTTACGGTCCCATACAAAATTCTATCTCTCTGTCTCCAAGACAGAGCACAATGACGACTTGAATGCAGAGTTGGTGAATATCAAGCACGCTTGAGACTAATATGGCCAGAAAAAATTTAGTTCTGAAACTAATACTCAGGCATCAAAATATTTGTAGTAAAAAAGTACTTTGTACGTTCATAGAGTGAAGAAAAAGTATGCGTTAGTGTACCGCTACTTTCTGTTCCAATACTGAAAGAACAGTGCCTGGACCTCAAAACGACTGTAATTACTAGCGAAACAGTAAATGATACAAAATCTCAGGTATATATCAGGAGAGAAATTACCGCAGCAGTTTTAAATGGGAACAGGAGTCAGACAAGATGTTGGACTCTTGCCATTGAATTTCAGCAGCGTAATTCAACAGTGGTGAAAACTTTCATAAGAGCTTAAAACTGACGAAGAAATTAAATTAGGAAGAACCAAGACTGCTTAGTTGTTGCAGACTACCGGCAATTCTATGCCAGGGCACTGAAACAGCACAAAGAAATTCTTAAAGAAACATCAGAAATAGTAGAAGTCCAAATGTCATTTGAAAAAAGAAAATACAGGTTTAGCAACTATCTAGCGCCTAAACGTCTAAAAACTAAAAACCGATAAATTCCGAGATTTCTCGATTCAAATATTTAGGCGAAACGGTTGAGGAACCTGACCTATAAAAGATTGGATACGAAATTCGTTGTCACAAAGTGGGAAAAGCTGTCAAGCGTACAGAAGATATCTTTAAAAAAAATGCTATTCAGGATACACCACACCGAAACGCTACATCGCAGTCGTCAAACCAGACTGTCTTTGTGAGGATAAAACACTCCGTTTTGAAGAATTCCAAAAATGAGCGCCGAAAGTAATAAGAAAAATTCGAGGTCCAACTTATACTGAAGAAGAAACATACAGACTAAGTGCAAATGATGAAACTGAGAAATAGACCAGCATTTATTCGGATATGAAAGAAACGCAGGCCAAAGTTCTGTGGGCTTAATGAAAGACTGTTACCAACCAGGTTAACATACGGATTGTGGAATTGTATGGAAACTGCACTAAAGCTAAATTTCAAAGATATTGAATGGTGCAGTAAAAGGAGAGTGGAAGGAAGCAGGTTAAACACAACTTGATTTTTAAACATAAAAAAAATTAGGCCGAAAATTAACGACTGGTCAGTTGATGTGGCAGAAAAACCCAAGGTGATCGGACTAGCTTGATCTGACGAGCGAAGGTGAGCCCATTGTAAGAGAATGAAAGTAACATGGGCAAAAAGAAAAGCTGAAACAAATCTCTGAAAATGCTCAGTATTGCACATTGCGTGGTCCAGTAGGGCCCAAACATGGACAACAACAACAACAACAATAATAATAATAATAATAATAATAATAATAATAATAATACCATTTACTGGTACTATTACACGTGCAGTACGTACCGACACGATACATGTTCACGGGGTTGTTAATGGTCTTGCTCTTTCTGGTGGGAAGCAGCAAAGTGCAGGATTCTAGAGTTGTTTCTTGTGTTTACAGCTGCTTTGTGAGACTAGATTGGAAGAGTTCTCAGTACGCGCAGTTCTTCTGAAGGCGCACCTGGTGGAATAAAAGGGTCAAGTAGAAATCATTCTTCTGGTAGTTGAACGTAGCGTTATGAGTGCTACTGAATTTCTTCCACGTTAGAGACTTGGAGGCACAGTAAGTCAGGATGAAGCACATACTTTTGATAAACAGCAGATGTAAAGTGGTTTCTCAGGCTATAAGGCTCGACAGAATTTTGTCGCTAATCTTCTTCTTTATGTACCCTACTCGATCTTTTAAATAGTGACAGCCATTTAGAAGAGAACCATCTTCCTTAAATTATAATTTATTGCTTCTGGCTCGCCCAAGACCCGTTAAAACGAATTTTCCAGCCACCCATCCTTGAACTCACTGCATCACCCATTAAATTTGTGAGCAACAGCGGACATAGTTAAGGAGAAGCGCGATCTATAATAGTTCACCATAAATTTGTGTTGAGCGCCGTTACAATATGAGGCTGTTTTCGGTTCACCCCTACTGGCAACGTGTCGCAGTATTTTATCAAATGCCAGTGGCATTAGGAGATAGAGTACGTTATCTTGCATGAATTTTAATTTTTTTTCAAATTTATATGTCTTGCTTGAGTTTTAGTAGTGTGATTTCTCCTACTGATAATTGTTTCCGTCTTATTAATTGTAGATTTGAAGATGGCTGTTCGATAACTGAAACAAATTGTGTAACTGCTTCTTAATATTGCGACCAAGACAAATTTGTATGTGTAATGCATTATATGTATCTCTTTATACTTCGCTATTGTTGTAGATTTTCATATCATTATATCAAATTCCTTAGCTATATCGGACATATAAAGTAAGGCCGGCATTTAAAATCGACACCCATTCCAATGAAGGGGCTCGAACCTGTCATATAAACTTAAAAAAGTCGACGACGATGCCCATAGATTGAATTACTTTTACTCTATTCAAAAAAACATGAATTCAGCGGATATGTAATTTTCGTACAGTTTATGATTGTAATTAGTTGCCTTACTGCAATAAAATTCTCGTTTCTGGGCACATCGCTTCTCATTTTGCGAATTGACGCGATAGGAAACCCGAAAAATATGACACTTGGCTGCATTAGAACAATTTATTACCGTTTTCGGTCACTGAGCATCATGTGGCATGGAAAAATTGGAAACTGCAAGTCACATATCGATTATGCTGAACCATCCAATCGTTTTAAACTGTCAGTTTCATGAGCAATAATATAAAGACCAACACTTCTCATACAGCAACGACCTGCTCATGCACACACAACAAAATGGAAATGAGCGTTGGAAACAGGCCATATGCTGAATTGTCCTGACTAGATATGGGCAGATTCAAGCTGTGTGCGCATGAGGCAGGCTGCTGATGTATGAAAAGTGTTAGTCTTGTATGTTATTGCTCATGAAACTGACAGTTACTACGATCGCATGATTCAGCGTAATCGACGTGTGACTTGCAGTAGCCAATTTTTTCGTGCCAGATGATGTTCAGTGACCATAACCGTAATAAATTAATAAATGTGTCATGAATTTCTTGCAACATATATCCGCTACTGACATTTTCCTGAAGGAAACATTTGAAACACGAAAAAATTTTATTGCATTGGTACGCTACGATAACACTGATTTGCATAGTTGTCTCCCTGTTCTTCCTCAACGAAGAACTTCATTTGAAATCGAAGCAATGTTAGGTATAGGGTGGTTCCTGAAGTCGACAACATTTAAATTGGTGATGGCCGATTGGTGTCTCCAAAGTGTAGCATTCTTTGTGGTAGGAACAGACATGCTTCGAAATAGTGTACGGAAGTCACGAGGACGGCGCACCGTTTCTTCGTCGTTTGTACACTTTACCCACGCGCCTCCTCTCGAGGTCGGAGCTGGTCAGGAGAACTGAGCGAGGTCAGAGATCCCGCGGCTGCGTAATGCCTGCTGGTTTCGCCCCGGTTCATTCCGACCTCCGTCCCGGCACCCCCTCCCCACCCCTCCCTCGCCCCCCTCCCGGACCATTTCCCTCCCACCGATTCCGCTTCACCTCCGTGCAGGGCCCTTCTTATTTCACGACCTTACCCTTCTTTCGGTATTTACTCTCGGGGATAATCAAATGTAGTTTGCATACGAATCGCATCACTGAGCCTTTGGTGGACGATAAAGGGGTAGCGGGAGCCATATCTTCAATGCATGTTGGATTCTAGTTTTAATCGCGCCGCCACCATCACCTCCTCCTCCTCCTCCTCCTCCTCCTCCTCCGTCTCTCTTCCTCTTTCTCCTCCTCCACACGGCTTCCTCACGCCGCGGCCATCCCTCCGGCTTCCTGTATCTGCAATACGAATAATGGGTATTACTTGGAACAAAAGATAATTGTAAAGGATGGCACGAAGACAGAGAGGGAGAGAACCTCTGCAGAATTACGACCGGCCTACACTGGCGCTGCTCGCGGGAACAGAGAGGAACGAAATTGGAGAGAGACGGAAAAATAAACACACATACTTATCTCTCGAGCATTACTCAGAGTGGCGGCTGTAGGGAAAGGAGTCGAGAGTAAAGGAATCAAAAAAGCGAAAAATGCCGAGGCTTCTCTTTCTCATGGAGTGATGCACCCCTTTTGTTACTCCTATCTCAAATTCGGATCGATTAATTACTTTCTTCTCCCTTGTCGGGGACTCTCCCGCTACGTCGTTTTCTTTTTGTGCGAATGAAATTTATTTTTACGGGGCGACCGTATTAAGGAGCGGCTTGGGAGTCCCAGGGGACAGCGATAGCCTCCCGTTTGTCCCTTTGTTTCGAGCTTCTGGCTCTACGTCACTTTCACGATTCGACTCCATTGCCGCGGAGACTGATAACGCACCATTTCGTGACTGTTCACGACCCTCAGTACAAACAGGGGTTACGACCAGGAGGGATTCTACTGCCCTCACCCAATCATACAGTGAAACTTACCTCGCGGTTGGTATCCCAGTCGTATAAATGATTATCTAAAGCACAATTAAAGGATTTTTAACAAAAGTACGTGTGTGTGTGTGTGTGTGTGTGTGTGTGTGTGTGTGTGTGTGTGCGCGCGCGCGCGCGCGCCCGCGAGAGAGAGAGAGAGAGAGAGAGAGAGAGAGAGAGACTCCATATGACAATTTCATTGTTGAAGACCTCTAGTTGCTCAGCAGAAACTGGTTGACGGGTAATGTTTACCTCATTGAAGTACAACACAACGTTTAGTCCAATATTTAGGAGTAGGGTTTCATGTGTATTTCCTTTTTGGTTTAGGGTCACGGAAACTTAGTGTTTAGGGAGCGGAAACACAAAAATAGAGAACTTGTTGTCGGAAACGTGTATGGACCTCATGTGGCATTCAAGAATACCTGAAGTTCCTTTAAGGTGTGACCGTTCGTAATGCACAAGTAGCCTGTATATACACACATCCAAAAAAAAAATTTGCATCACCTCGGTTCCGAGAGTTCCGGAACCTGTACAGAAAATTGAAATAGAGATCAACGTAAACATCATTTCCGCCCTTTTTATTGCTCATGAAAACCACACACTGCATGTCGTACCACCATACAGCGAGACCTTCAGCGGTGGTGGTCCAGATTGCTGAACACACTGGTACATCTAATACACAGTAGTACGTCCTCTTGCATTGATGCATGCCTGTATTCTTCGTGGCATACTATCCACAAATTCATCAAGGCAGTGTTGGTCCTCAACGGCGATTCAGCGTAGATTCCGCAGAGTGGTTGGTGGGTCACGTCGTCAATAAACAGCCCTTTTCAATCTATCCCAGGCATGTGCGATAGGGTTCATGTCTGAAGAAAATGCTGGCCACTATAGTCGAGCGATGTTGTTATCCTGAAGGATGACATTCACAAGATGTGCACGATGTCAGGCGAATTGTCGTCCCTGAAGACGAATGCCTCGCCAAAATGCTGCCAATATGGTTGCACTATCGGTCGGAGGATGGCATTCAGTATCTTACAGCTGTTACGGCGCCTTCCATGACCACAAGCGGCGTACGTCGGCCTCATATAATGCCACAACAAAACAGCAGGGAACCTCCACCTTCCTGCACTCGCTGGACAGTGTGTCTAAGGTGTTCACCCTGACCAGGTTGCCACCAAACACGGGTCCGACGATTGTCTGGTTGAAGGCATATGCGGCACTCATCGGTGAAGAGAACGTGATGCCAATCCTGAGCGATCCATTCGGCATGTTGCCGGACCCATCTGTACCGCGCTGCATGGTGTCGTGGTTGCAAAGATGGACCTCGCCATGGACGTCGGCAGTGAAGTTGCGCATCATGCAGCCTATTGTGCTCAGTTTGAGTCGTAAGACGACGTCCTGTGGCTGCACGAAAAGCATTATTCAATATGGTGGCGTTGGTGTCAGGGTTCCTCCGAGCCATAATCCATAGGTAGCGGTCATCCACTGCAGTAGTAGCCCTTGGGCGGCCTGAGCTTGACACGTCATCGACAGTTCCTGTCTCTCTGTACCAACTCCATGTCCGAAAAACATCGTTGTGGTTCACTCCGAAACACTGGACATTTCCCTTGTTGAGAGCCCTTCCTGGGACAAAGTAACAATGTGGACGCGATCGAGCTGCTGTATTAACCGTCTAGGCATGGTTGAACTACAGACAACACGAGCCGTGTATCTCCTTCCTGGTGGAGTGACTGTAACTTATCGTCTGTCGAACCTCGTCCATCTAATATGCGCTGCTCTTGCATGATTGTTTCCATCTTTGGGCGGGTTTAGTGACGTCTCTGAACTGTCAAAGGGAGTATGTCTGTGATACAATATTCACATTCAACGTCTATCTCCAGGAGTTCTGGGAAGCGGGGTGATTCAAAACTGTTTTTGATGTGTGTTTGAGAAACTCATCCTCCCTATTCAATCAGCGACAACGCTAAATATTTGTTAATGAAAGGCAAACGCGTATTCGGAATGAAATATCCCTGAAGCATTATGAGTTTGTTTTATATTTTCTCCCTCGTTATACGTTTTAATAGGAAGAATAACATTAATAAAACAAAGTGGCGTGAGGCGTAATTTTGTGTATTTTACCGTTTTGGAACTAGGGTGGATGAGTAGCCAGAATTAATTTTTGAAGGTTCAAATGGCTCTGAGCACTATGGGACTTCTGTGGTCATCAGTCCCCTAGAGCCTAGAACTACTTAAACCTAACTAACCTAAGGACGTCACACACATCCATGCCCGAAGCAGGATTCGAACCTGCGACCGTAGCACTCGCGCGGTTCCGGACTGAAGCGCCTAGAACCGCTCGACCACCGCGGCCGGCAGTTTTTGAAGGGGTGAGTAAACTGTCAGTTACTTTTGCCTTTTCGTAGCTCGCGAAAATATACGAGAACTATTCGTAAAGTGACTCTCGTTTATATTTTTTTAATGTGATTATAGTTACAGTATTTGTTTCACAGGACTGCGAAAATACACATTCTAATTTATTGTTCCACCTTTTTTCTAGCCGTATTGGGACATATGTCGTAGCGTTTGGCGACATTTGAGAGTCCGCAGTCGTAGAATTCTGCCGCCTTCACCAATTTGGTAAATTTCTGGTAGCCCAGATCTTCGGTAATGAGTGAAGAACGTGTGAGACAGGTGCCGTATATTCAAAAATGGGCGAACCAGTGTCCATGATGAAGATGAAAGTGGTTCACCGAGTATCTTGAAAGCAGATCTGATTCGTTTGGTTGATGCAGATTCACCATCTTAGACTTCGTGTTTATTTTCCACAGCTTAGTCCCTCTATTCTGTACAGAGTGATTACCGAAGATTTGGGTTGCTGTAAATTCAATGCCAGATGGGTGCAGGTTGCGGAATTCTAAGATTGCCGAATTTCAAAATTACAACAAATGTCTCAATGCAACTGGCAGCAATACGGAAAATTAAATTGGTGTGTGTACTTTCACAGTATCGTAGAACAAATTCTGTAATTTGATTCACATTTTTTTAATAAACGGACATTACTTTACGTGCAGCCCTCGTAGATGACTACACACAGAACGCTTCACCAAACAAGGGAATTGACTATATCTGTACAAGTTGCCTGCCGATATAACATAAAATTGCTTCGAAAGGAATATCTGGATATTTAGAACGTATTCTAAATTCAAGTAGATCGAGATTTTAGATTGGAGAATATAAATTGTGATGACAAAGGTTGTTCCTAGCATATGCACATGTCTCCCACCAAGTGCTACAATAGTTAGCTATATCTCTAAGAACGTACTGAGGATAAATGGTTGATACGAGTATACCAGACGCTTCCTGTAACTTACATAATAGTGTGTGATGTTTCATATCGTTAAAGGATAAATAATCTTGGACGTCCAGTTTCATTACTGTGACTGCTGTAGATTTTTTCCTTGTATCGCATTATTACAGGTTGCCATTCCGTTAAGTCTTTACAAGAATATCAACAACTGGCGATATGCTGTCCGGTATGTCGGCTCAAATTCCACAAATAACTGAATTCCCATAGAATTCCTGTTATATCGAAAGTGATAATTATGTAAGAATACTTTTTCCCTTGCAGACAGTAATGTAATGTCTTTCCCTTCGAACTTCTAGATCCTGTTTTGTACGTCACTCAGATCTTTCTGTGAATGTGCTTATAGTTACCAGATTCATTGCTGAAGTACTCTCTATAATGTTCTCGGTGAATTATTATAAATTTTTCGTGATATTACTAAATCAGTTACTTTGCCAGTCCCTGATCGTAAACGGTCACTTAGCTAAACAGGGCGGATTCGGAACGTCCCAAACTCATGTATATCGTATTTGAATCATCTATGCACCTGGTATGTCCTAGCAGAATACAGGGCAATGCTACATTCCTTCGTATTTTAAGGTTATGCTTAGTGGGACTTGACGAACAGTGGACATCAAAGTGAACAGCTGAAGAAAAATATTGTGTAATATTTTTATTTTAGCCATCACTCACTGTCGATTGAACCAGCATCCGATACATGATATTCTGCAAATTATAATGTATAATATTTTTAGTAACTTAAAGACCTAAATAAGTCACACATTATGGAAGGTCAAGTAACTTACATTGAATTCTGCACTGCATTTCTATGTACCGTAGACAGATGACACTATTTTTCAACACAATTACTATTTTTTGACATAGTCACTGTAAAGGTAGTCTGTATAAAGAAACGTCAGAATGTTGTACCAGTCGTTCAATTCATCGACCATAGAAATCCGCTGCTTGGTCATGGAGCTATTTAAGAACTAATGTGTGAACTTACTCATAGTCGGAGAATCTCTTTCCCTCAGACGTTCTTTCAGCTTGCCGAAAAGATGGAAATAGCATGGTGCAACATTTGGACTTCCCAGTAACCTTTACCTCTCACGGCTATGCGACATTGGTCAAACTGTTGGCACCACTTCGCTGCGGCCGGATATTTCGTTGATATACCGTCAGAATTTCAAGGTGAAGGTATGTGCGAGTTAGACATTTTTATCCAAGAAAGTCATACTGATCCGTGTAGTTCAACTTTGCAGTACGAGGGTCATACGAAAAGTAAAGAAAGCTTTTTTAGCAGAAATTTTTATTTCATATAATTAAACACAACTGTATTTTACATACAATTTGATAACCAAGCTACTTTTCTACATAGTCACTGTTCAAACTTAGGCACTTGTGCCGTTTTACCCGCTTTTCTATGCCTTCAGCATACTTAGTCCGCATGTATGACGGGTGTTGAAAAATTTCCCATGAAACCGATAAAGTATGTCCTGTGTCACTCCCGCTGCATGTGGACAAGGGTTTCGTTAAGGAGTATTCCGCGCCGCTTGTGTTTAATGGCGCGCCGAAGTCGAAGCGTCCGACAATGGGCTGCTGCATTTACGGTCGCACCTGTAGGCAAGTAGTCGATAAGCAGGACACCCATACGATCCCAGAACACCGTAGCCATACTCTTTCTGGTGCTCAAAATTTGTTTTGCTTTTTTCGGTTTCCCTCGGCATTCGAATGGTGCAATTCTATTGATTGGCGCTTTGTTTCAGGTGTGAAATTTGATCTCCAGGTCTCATCACCCATGACCATGTGATTCAGAAATTTATCGTCATCCTTTTCATAGCGACTGAGAAATGTCAATGAATCTACCATTCGTATGCTTTTGTGTTCGTCCGACAAATTTCGATTGACCGACCTGGTACATACTTTTTTGTAGCCCAGATCTGCACTAACAGTCTCATGAAACAAAGCACTTGAAATGTCTGGAAAGAATTAGTGTAGTATACTAAATTTGAAACGCCTGTCTTCTTGGATTTTTATTTCAGTTCTCGGTTTGAGTCGATCAGTCATTACTGAGGGTCAGTCCGAGCGATTTTCGTCGCGAATATTTTTCCGTCCACCGTTAAACATGATGAATCACTTCCGAACTGACGCTTCGTTCATCACATTATCGTAAACCTCAGCTATCTGTATATAAATTTCGATGGATCGGACTTTTTGTGCATTTAAAAAGCAAAAAACACAGCGCACGCCACACTTGGCGGGATTGTCAATTTTGTCACTCATTTTAAAGTCGCACAGCTAAGCAGTAAGTTGGATCGTAGCTGCCGCCGAAGCGAAGCGCATGAGCACTGTAACACTTCTGACACTAAATGTAACTGGGTTTTCTCTTTTGATGCTAGTCAATTGTCAGGATGAGCATTACTGCAAAGGGCATTTGATTCTAAAGCATTATGTCAGGGTGAAAATACTAAATAAATTAATTTTTTTTCTTAACAACATGTGGGCAGGGTGGGTTCTTCCTTGGCCCGGGTTTGAGGTACAATGAAACAGCATTTTTACATAAGATAACTTTTATTGAAAGTTTTGTACAACAGTTTCCTTACTGGATGTTCTGGCTCGGAGAGCGGCAGCTGTGTCGTTTGCGAAGCCTTCTGCTGCGGCAGCGGCGGCGTCTGATTACGCGTGGAGATGTGTATCTCGTGTCGCCGTCTCGCCCAGTTGACTGGAGACGCGCATCGTGCTGTGGCCCGTTTAATTATTGAGAAAGAAGTCGTGAATCGGATGGTGATACCTTGGATGTGGCGTCCCAGTGTTTTTCTTCTCTAAGCGGCCGCGTGTGTCTGTTGTGCGTCGGCCGCTCCGGCGCGGCGGGGGAACGCCAGTGTCCCGGACTCGAACAACGGACTCCCGCTTGCCAGTCTTCGGCTGTCAGATCTTCATCCCAGCTCACAGGTGACTGCTGATGTGAGGCCGTCTCCTTCCCGTCCTCACGAGTCACCCGAGTACGTAAAAATCAATCTTCAAATACCTTTTAACTTCTGTCTTCTGGCGGCGAGGCTGCTGCTTGCTATTCCATTACAGCGGCGGACTTGGTGCTTCTGTGTACGATGTAGTCTCCTCCTGCATGACGGTCTTCAGCACCGACTGAACTGTACTGGAACTGAACTCGAGCCGAAACTGAACTGAAAACTACTGTTGGGCCCACTGCGTCTCGCGTATTTGTTTACTTCAGTTCACTGAAGGTGAACGACTTCACGGTCGTTGCCTCCTCTGTCACGTTGAAAAGCTTCTCGAAGAATCTTCTTAATGTCGGTCACTGGCTCTTGGAATGTAGACGAGGGCCTGTGATCACCTGTGACAATTGAGAAACACGTGAGCCGGTCGGGCGATGCCCTGACGGCTGAATCGGCAGCGTCCGCTTATGTGGGGAGGGCGATGGCTTCTCCGGAACGTGCTGACTTCACGGTCATTGGCTCTTCTGTCACTGCTGCTTTGCCCGCTGTTCGCCAATGTGTAATTCTTCTAAACTAAACTAAGTTTTCCACTTATTTTCTTATTCCTACTTCACTTCACATTGGTTTCACTAATTTATTTACCTATCTTAAGTACCACTCAACAGTACCAAAGTCAGTGGTCGTTGGCAGTAGTGGGAGGGGGGGAGGGGGACGCGGTCACGTGTCGTAACAAAACGTACTTTACCTGCCGAATGACCCTTGTATGTTACCCGCCGCTTGATAAAAGTATATAATAACGGCCTTTGACCTCAGCTACCACGAGAAATTGAGGCTGACGTGGCCGTGCCGGGGTATGAACTTTCTTCATCCTTTGCGCGTCTTAACCAGGACGCAGGAAGCTGCTCGATTGTGCTGCGCCTTTCTTTAGCGCAAATTAATCCTAGTTGGACAGGTCGAGCAATCCACAGGGAGGAATTTGCAAAAACAAGCACTCGTTTGGCGCGGTGCTCGGTTTCTTGTGCAGGACGCTGGCTGTAACCGGTCCGCTCGCGAGAGGCAGGCGCGAGGGCGCGCAGATGATACAGATGTGGCCCGGCGGCGGCGGCAGCGGCGGCGGCGGCACAGTACGGCAACAGTACAGGTTTAATCTGTCCCCGCCGCCTCGCCCCGCCCCGTCCCACTGCGCGCTGGTCGGCGCGGTACAGCCTGCGCCATAATTACTGCGAGCCGCGGCTGCAGCCGGGGATTGCCTGCGCAGTGGCCCCCCGCCCCCACCCCCTGCCCCCTCCACCAGTCCCATCTTTAATTAAGAAGCGGTCCCCAGGACCTCGGAGCCCCGGCCGGGAGCAGAACAAGACGATATCGAGATTCGGGACGGCCCGTTTGTCTCGGAGACCGACGTCCAACGGCCCCTCGCAGCCACTGCCGGCTGCTCCTCCGGTATTCCGTGTTGCCTCCGCAGGGCACGCTGCACAAGATTCATGTCGCGTGCTAGAGTGAGCGGTGACGTTGCTGCTGGCTCCTAGAGGTTCGGACGTCATGCGAACAGAACGCAGCATGTCATTCTCAATGGAGAGAAGTCTTCCGAAGCAAAAGTGATTTCAGGTGTGCCGCAGGGGAGTGTCGTAGGACCGTTGCTATTCACAATATACATAAATGACCTTGTGGATGACATCGGAAGTTCACTGAGGCTTTTTGCGGATGATTCTGTGGTATATCGAGAGGTTGTAACAATGGAAAATTGTACTGAAATACAGGAGGATCTGCAGCGAATTGACGCATGGTGCAGGGAATGGCAATTGAATCTCAATGTAGACAAGTGTAATGTGCTGCGAATACACAGAAAGATAGATCCTTTATCATTTAGCTACAATATAGCAGGTCAGCGACTGGAAGCAGTTAATTCCATAAATTATCTGGGAGTACGCATTAGGAGTGATTTAAAATGGAATGATCATATAAAGTTGATCGTCGGTAAAGCAGATGCAAGACTGAGATTCATTGGAAGAATCCTAAGGAAATGCAATCCGAAAACAAAGGAAGTAGGTTACAGTACGCTTGTTCGCCCACTGCTTGAATACTGCTCAGCAGTGTGGGACCCGTAGCAGATAGGGTTGATAGAAGAGATAGAGAAGATCCAACGGAGAGCAGCGCGCTTCGTTACAGGATCATTTAGTAATCGCAAAAGCGTTACGGAGATGATAGATAAACTCCAGTGGAAGACTCTACAGGAGAGACGCTCAATAGCTCGGTACGGGCTTTTGTTGAAGTTTCGAGAACATACCTTCACCGAGGAGTCAAGCAGTATATTGCTCCCTCCTACGTATATCTCGCGAAGAGACCATGAGGATAAAATCAGAGTAGAGCCCACACAGAAGCATACCGACAATCCTTCTTTCCACGTTCAATACGAGACTGGAATAGAAGGGAAACAACCGCTTTTCGCTTATATCGAGTCTTTTCACGCTAGTTTAACAAGACCACCCAAAATAACCGATTTCTGAAATAATCGTTTTCTTTTTTTTTTTTTCATTCTTATTATTTCCCTTAGTAAACGTAGAAATCGAACAAGGATCGAAAAATTTTGACTCTCTGTTTCAAGATACATGTAATCAAAATTTTAAATAGGCAAGAACTCTACAAAAAAATCACCTGTTTTCTTCTATTAATTCTAATTTTTTGAAACTCTGCTCACAAATCATGTTGTAATCAGTGATCATGCCACTATTTGGGCTTTACGAATAGTCAATGCTACAGGGTGAAAACTGATGTTGCAGAACACTGTTACTCATGTTAATTTGTCCATTTTCAGTGGCTATAAGCAGATAAAGGCGTATTTTGTATAAGCAGGCAGCAAATCAGTTACTTTATATTTTTATTGTTTACTGTGAATGAATTGTTAAGTTTTTAATTTATTATTGTTACCGTAATTTCCTTCCTCTTTTATTATTTAACAGAAGTGGCAGTGAAATCTGTAATCTTTTAAAATCAAACGAAGTATTGTACTTAATTCTTACGTCACTTCGTAAAAATATTTCCAGACCAGCATTGGTACCATTCCGCAGTACAACGGGTGTCTGGCGACGAGAGTGCGAAAGTGCGAGAGTGCGAAACTATCGTGCACATCTTAAGCCGCGACACACGGCAACAGGGCAGGAGTATTGTACCAGTTCTTATGTCACGTGTTTGTTGCTCGTTTCTTTTGATATTTGTAGTAAAATAACATTGATGTCTTTTCCCATTTTCTGTAATTAGCGATATTTCAAACCTACGCAGATTGTACGAATAAAATTACTCCTTTTTTTTAAATGTTTGTTAAAAAACGAACAATTTTATCACTGCTGCTATGGCTAATTGATATTTCGGTTTTTTAGCTCGGCTATTAGTACAGAATAAAAAGACACCTGTTATAACCGAGATCAAATACCGAAAAATGCAAGGTATTCAGAACCAAAATACCGGTATCGGTTTTAACTGGTCGGTTTTTCCCGTTCCTACCTGCCGCCAGACAGCAACCAGTAGACGTCGACCTCGCTAACGACAGTCGCCGTGGGTTCGCCAGCAGTAGACGCGTCCGCCCTCTTCCCTTTTCCGCTGGGTCGTCGGCCGGCGCGCGGTGGCGTTTATCGGAGCGAGGCGCGCGCATCTACATAACTAGTACCCAGCTGCCGCGCCCACCTGTACCTAGGCGGCTGGCGTCTCTTCACGGCCGCCGGATCAGCCACTGCCTGGGTGCCCGGGTGGACCTCCGTTATCCTCTGCCTTCCGCTCCTTTCTCCTCGCCGCCACGCCCCCACCTCCCTCTCCCCGCGTGCCCTTTTTATTTTTGAGCGGCTCCACCATTCGTATGCAGATTTTCTTGAACGTTCGCATCCGCGCGCTGATTGGTCTGTCTTCCTTCCTTCAGCTCGCCGAGACTTTTTTATTCTGAAGCCGTTGTCGTTAAGACTCTGTCTCCATTGCGGCGTGGGCTCTCTCACTGTTCCAGCAGTCGCGTCCAGTTAAAATTTTTTGGAGGATACGACTCCCGGACGGTGTTTCGCTTCTTTCCAAGCAACGAGACCCTCGGATCCTTCCTGTGTCCGACTGCGCCAAAATGACGCGCCGTTTCTTCTCGCACTAAATGTGTTCCGGAGCGCTAAATCTCTCGAGTACTTCATTGCTGGAGACGTCTGCGCTATTCACTGGAGTATTCCCGTAACGCTGTGCTATGAGTAGACGACAAAAATCTCCACCGTGAAAAGTTCCCGCTAAATAGTGCATGATTCATTAGTTTTTCGTTTAAGTGTGTGAGTACATTGCACGTGGAATACTAACAAATTTGTTTAACCCTTTCATGGATAAAATTAATTTTTTACAGATTTTTAAAATATTAAGGTGATAAAGTTTTCTTTTCAGTCCCATTATTATATTTTCACCACCAAAATATTTTTTAAGTTTCCATTTTTTCGCAACAGGAAGTGGGACGCATACGTCCCATGGACCAACGCGAGATACCTTTTCTGCTGACTGACTGATTTTGTAATTTTATTTTTTTTTAGCCATAAACTGGATTTTGTGGAGAATAAAATAACTACAAATTATACATGCATGTAATCTTTTTATTTGTGTAGAGCCAGTGTAAAAAATATTCATTACATTTCAGTTCTCATGATATATGACCAATACTTACAAAACTTTACATTCCATGAAACTTGGAAAAACATGGTGTGGCACAAAGTGGTACACCACAAGCAGTGCAAACAACTTTTGTTCTCAGAATGAGATTTTCACTCTGCAGCGGAGTGTGCGCTGATATGAAACTTCCTGACAGATTAAAACTGTGTACCAAAGCGAGACTCGAACTAGGGACCTTTGCCTTTCGCGGGCAAGTGCTGTACCAACTGAGCTACCCAAGCACGACTCACGCCTCATCTCCACAGCGTTACTTCTGCCAGTATCTCGTCTCCTACCTTCCAAACTTTACAGAGGCTCTTCTGCGAACCTTGCAGAACTAGCACTCCTCCCTTTGCAGTGCAGTCCCGATTTTTTCTCAGGTTCAGTACAGTCGTCCCTAGATGGCAGCACCGTGCAGAGCTGGGTAACATATATCCCGACACTCGAACTGACGCTCAAAGTTAGTGGGACATATATGACTCATCAACCACGAAAGGATTAACGAATTGCTTGCTCAAAAGAATGTGTTTAACATCACTCAGAAAATATCTCTTTATAAACTCTGAATATACATCTGCAGATTTTATATATATAAATGAAAAAGTAAATGTCCGTTTGTACAAAATCGTAAATTTCCGAAAGTTCTGCACCATTGATTTCAAATTTTGACATAACGTAGCGTTCTAATACGCCCGTTTTTGTTTTCTTACTGAAGTGCCACGCGGTATATAAATATACACACAAGCGCAAAAAAAACTGGTATAGGTATCCGTATTCATATACAGAATATACAAATTATGTATCAAGCAGAATACGGCGCTGCGGTCAGCAACGCCTATATGTGACAGCAAGTGTCGGGCGCAGTTGCTAGATCGGTTACTGCTGTTACAATAGCAGGTTATCAAAATTTAAGTGAGGTTGAAAGTGGTGTTACAGCCGGCGCACGAGCGATGGGACACAGCATCTCCGAGGTAACGATGACATGGGGATTGCCCCGTACTACCATTTCACGAGTGTACCGGAATATCAGGAATTCGGTAAAACATCAAATCTCCGCCATCGCTGCGGCCGAAAAATGATCCTCGAAGAACGGGACCAACGACGACTGAAGAGAATCGTTCAGCGTGACAGAAGTGCAACCCTTCCACTAATTGCTGCAGATTTCAGTGCTGCGCCGTCAACAAGTATCAGCGTGCGAACCATTTAATGAAACATCATCGATAAGGGCTTTCGGAGCCGAAGGTAGGAAGAGGTGGCCACCATCATAGTAGTCGAAGAACGGTTTATTGTAAACGAATGCGGTATTCTAGGAGATCCTGGAACTACGCATTTTCCCTCCATAAGTTAATGAATCTTTTTTTTTTCACCTCGTAATTTGACCTGTTGACCGGTGTCTTTCAGGCAGGCTTTGTTCTTCACTTTACATATCACAATGACGCTGATACCACTAATTTTTTTATGTCTCTCTGAACATCGAGGCGAACCACCTCTGACAGATGATCGCCGAGTATTTTCCGCTTGTTAGAAGCCTTTGAAGTGAACTGATTACTTGGGAAACAAGCGAGGAAAGAGCAAATATTGCGTCACCTCGTCGGCAGTGGCTGGGCGCGCGATAAATCGAAAGTTAATGCGCGGTATCGGCGGCGACCTCAAGTTCCGGCGAGTGCTGCAGCGCGGCCACCTTAAAGTTTGTTTATGGGCCCGGCTGAGGTTCAAGATAAGCTAGTTATCCAAGTTGTGATGGGATAGGGAAGTAGCAGGTGCGAAGTTTGCTTGTTTAGGCGCGAAGACTCTCAAGACATTGGCTATTCCTCAGCGGTGGGCAGAGCGCCGTTACGCGATTAATGCATGGCTATCAGCCCGCCCAAAGACAAACTCTGGCGAATTGTCCTCGGCCGCAGAGGAGCAGCCGTGCCGCCTGTGCACTCGTGAAATTCTGGCGAACTAGTCTGCAAGCGGCGAGGGCGAGCGTGTACCAGCCACCAGCCGCGGGCAAAACACCTGCACAATCCTGCAACACACACACACACACACACATACATGCGCGTATTCCACTTTTATTGGAATTGTAAAGCAGATATACTTCGATCCCACTATTGACCACACCGATGCGTGTACAACATACACGGTCACTGACTGAAGGGCTGTCGGTCGTGGCATTTTAGTATACGGCTGGTTTTCGACCGTGAACTTCATCGTTACGCTGCGACGACATTATACAAATTGTACCAAGTCACTGGCATTGGGAAAGCAGTTTACGATGTATGTGTTCTTGCGCTCTACCAGAAGCCAAAAACGGCGACGGCCCCAGTGCAGCCGCAAGGAGATTGCACAGAAATTTGAAGCAAAGGGAGTAACACATCCAGGCGCGAATGACTCATATGAGTAGTACATGGTGGCCAGCCATTCGCACGGCTTTTGTAAACAACATTCTGTGTCCAGTATCTAAAATTCTTCGTATGTACAAGCACCTTTCGCATTTTTGCAATAATAGAGCAGTCTGGGCAAGTGAATACACTGAAAATAATGGCGCACCCTGAAGGAATTATCCGAATGGGACGGAAATCCATAGATGTGATGTACATGTACAGACAAACAAATCATTGCAGTTTCTGTACAATTCGATGTTTTATTCAAGAGAAAGATCTTCACAATTTGTGCAAGTCAGTAACGCATTGGTCCACCTCTGGCACTTATGAAAGCAGTTATTCGGCTTGCTATTGATTGATGGAGCTGTCGGTTGTCCTCCTGAGGGCTATCGTGCCGAATTCTGTCCAATTGGCGCGTTAGATCGTCAAAATGCCGAGCTGGCTGGAGGGCTCTGCCCGTAATGATCGAGGCGTTCTCCATTGAGAAGGATTCGGGAACCTTACTAGCCAAGGTAGGGTTTGACAAGCACAAAGACAAGCCGTAGAAACTCTCACCGTGCGGAGGCGTGTATTGCATTGCCTTGTTGAAATGTAATCCCGTGACGGCTTGCCATCAAGACCAACAGAACGGGGTGTAAAACATTGTCGACTTACCGCTATGGTTTAAGCCACGAATGACAAGCAAATGGGTGCTGCTCTGAAGAGAAATTGCACCCCCATACAATCACTCTTGGTTGGCCGCTGACGGTCAGATTGGTACCCCACCGCCGTCAGGGACGTCTCCAGACACTTCTTCGGCCTGGAGTCTCATTGATGGGAGTAGAATTGTCTTCTGTGATGAGTCCTGCTTCGAATTGAGCCCCGATGACTAGCGTGGACGTGTCTGGAGATACCCGAACAGCACCAATGTGACTGCCGCCCACCGTATGGCCAGACAACCGGGAGTGATGGTCTGAGGTGCCATTTCTTTTCATAACAGGACTCCTTTGGTTGTCATCCGTGGTAAGTCGACAACATTCTACCCCGTTTTATTTCCCCTGATGACATGCCATCCTGAGTTGACACGTCAGCAAGATGATAATCGCCCGCGCAAGGCGAGAGTTTCTACTGCTTTTCTTCGTGCTTGCCAAACCCTACCTTGGCCAGTGAGGTCGCCGGAAATCTCCCCAGTTGATAGCTTTTGGAGCATTATGGGCAGAGCTCTCTAACCACCACGTGATTTTGACGATCTAACGTGCCAGTTGGACATAATTCGGCACGCTATCCCTCAGGAGGATATCCAACAACTGTCAGTCGGGGTTCCGGGTTCGATTCCCGGCGGGGTCAGGGATTCTCACCTGCCTCGAGATGACTGGGTATCGTGGTGTCCTCATTATTCCTGACAGTGGCAAGTTTGGACTGAGCAAAGGGTGGTAATTTGTACGGTCGCTGATAACCGTGCAGTGGAGAGCCCGACAAACCAAACATCACCATCATCATCATCTATCAGTCAGTGCCAAGCCTGCCAATCCGAGTAACTGCTTGTATTAGGGCCAGAGGGGGACGAACGCGTTATTGATTTGTTCTAATAGTGAAGCTCATCCTCTTGTTTGTCTGTACATGTACAACATGTCTGTGGATTTCCAATGCATTCTGACAATTCCTTCGTGGGTTTTGTATTAGAGTGAACATCGGTTCAGTTAAGTGGCGTTCGTGACCATCCGCTGCGTGCAGTGACGCAGGAGTTTATCCTGGGCTGTAGATTCCTTGTCGAAAATTGTACTTCAGCCATTCAGTCTGCCCTTAACACCCTTTCCCCTCCAAAATATTTCATAATGTATCAACACATGAACAATTGAACTGTGTGCAGTTTTACCTGGCTTTCGATGTCTCACGAACTGAACACCTCATTACAATAGCACTTATCAATGATCGTGGTGAAACATTCCCAAACGATATGAATGGCCGGCCGGGGTGGCCGAGCGGTTCTAGGAGCTACAGTCTGGAACCGCGCGACCGCTACGGTCGCAGGTTCGAATCCTGCCTCGGGCATGGATGTGTGTGATGTCCTTACGTTAGTTAGGTTTAAGTAGTTCTAAGTTCTAGGGGACCTCCGGTGTTAAGTCCCATAGTGCTCAGAGCCATTTGAACCATTTTCGATATCAATAAAAAAAGTGCTAAAAAAGACGCCGAAACCAGTTATTTCGCGGAAATCCTCTTTCACGCCGTAAAGATTGCCATTCCGTTTATAGTTGTATTCTTTCTCGTAAAATCATAATTTTTTTCTAAATTCCATAGATAAAAAGCTTAAAATTTTTGTATCTGGTGCAGTTTACGATGTATGCGATCGTACATAATATAAGCTGTAACTTCGTCACATGACTTAGCGTCTTTCATGTTATGCATTTTGCGTCCGAGGAGGCGGAAAAAAGTATTCGATGTTGACGGCAGAAAAACACCTTGTGAAAATATGTTTCCAGATATCAGTAATGACAGCTTCGGCTAAATGCTGCACTTGTTTCGAAATGACATCTAGTATGCGGAAGGCAACTGTGTCTCAAAAATGTTGTGCGTGGGGCAGTTCTAAAGCCCTCAGTGTTAACCAGTCCTCCAGACTCACACCTGTAAACGAACAAAAATCAATTACGTGTTTTGACATTTTCGAAGTGATAATTAAAATTTAATTAATACCCCTCATAGATGAGGCCCTTCATCTCAGGAGATAGCCTGTCGTTTATTCGATTTAATCGTGTTGCCAGTATTGCTCGCACAGTGGAAGTCCGCTATAGACAGTGCCAGGTGCGGATGGCACTGTGACGTTCCTTTCGCTCGGTTTTGTTGTTTTGTTCGCTTTGGGCAGTGATGTATACTGCTATTTGCGTGGCCGATGACACCGCCTCGCCTCGGCGCGCCGTCCTCGTTGTCGGCGACAAGTATCTCGGGCGCAGCGCCTGAAAAGGATGAGTAAGAGGGACAGAGGGCGCCGTATAAAACGGCCCAATCTCCCGGGAGCACGCCACCGCCGCTGGCCGGTCACGCATCCTCCTCGCTATCACCTTCCGCGCAAGGAGAATGGGCCCATAATTTCTTTCCGTGGCGTGCGCAGGATGAAACACGGCGGCCAACTCAATTACTCGTCTTTGATCCACTGTAATTACTTTTCTTGGCTGAATATTTCGTTTCATTACTGACAGTCTTCGTGCTGTCATCGTATTCGGTGCTTCTGAGAAAAATAACTAAGTAACCTGAGCTGATGACACGGCATGGCTGGTGGAAACCGCCCTCCAAACATTCTCGTTTGTCCGTCACCCACCTTGTTTCCACATTCACTGACTGGTACAGGAATCGAATCAAAATTCTAAGTCAGTCTCTCACGATCAAATTCATTGTATTCCAAGCAGAAGGTGGCATTTGTGACATCAATTCAGAGGAGTGTCGTAATTTTGTGAATGTAGACATGCAGGAAAGGTCAAAGAGAGGATCACAATCCTGTAGCTCATACTTTGCAGTCCTGTTCCTCATTCTGGTACTTGTACTTACGTTGTCAGTGTACGGGGCTACTATAAATTATTAATTCATTTTCAGAGATCTATGTTTATCAAAGTATTACACATGCATGTATAACTGACACATGAGCAGAGCTGTTAATTCACCAAGTTTGCATTTTGCACTTTACAAATGTTCCATGAGTGCTCCTTTGGTCGCACGACACAGGTCCAAGCGGCAGTCAGATTCGTTCCATGCTTTATGTGGCAACATCCTGTCAGTAGTCATCACAGCCGCATTGATGGTTTCTCTGAGCTGTTCCAATGTTCTTGGCAATGGAGATACTTAATCACGGTTCTTAATATAAGTCACAAAGCGTTAAGTCAGGCGACCTTGGGTGAGGGAATAGAGCCCCCTCATCTTCACGACTCTGCCAAATTCAACGATACCGAAGTTCTTTGTTTAGGTAGCGACGAACATAGATTCTCCAGTGAGGTGGTGCTCCGTCTTGTTAGAAGATGAAATTCTCAGAATCAGCAATCAGTTGTGGAAACAACATTTACAACATATCAAGGTAAGAGGTACCTGTCACAGTCTTCTCACAGAAGAGAAAAAGCCTATACAGTTTCTTCTGCAATATTGCACAGAAAACATTAACGTTCGGCGAATCTCGTTTGTGCGTCGCAATTTCATGAGTGTTCTCAGCGCCTCATTTTCTTACGTTGTGACGATTATCCTTCCCAGGTAAATGGAAGGGTGCTTCGTCGCTGAATATCAGGTTGGAGACGAAATATTCATCCTCAAGTGCTTCTTGCATTCTGATGCAAAATGAAAGGTGCCGGCCATAATCTCCTAATTTTAATGTTGCACGAGCTGTAGAAGGTACGGTTTGAAATGTATTGGTCGTCGCAGAATCTTCCACATATTTGGATACAGTATTCCAAGTTCGTAGCTTGTGCGTACCGTTGATGTTTAAGGAATACTCTCATTCTCTCCACGGTTGGCACACTTGGTCGACCTGTATTGTCGACGCCAACGCACAAAGCCCTGTTTACATGGCGGTTCTTCTGCATCATTGCTTCCGAATGCACACTGCATTGTTAGAACAGATAAAAATCTCGCACATTCTAACACACAAAAAAATCTTTTCTTCCTTTGATGTCATTTTGCCAAGACACCGCAGTCGCAACGCCAGCCGATGGACACAACACAAACTCTGTGAGTTTACGGTTCAGTTCGTGCGTAAGTCATATTTGTACACCGCTTGTCTCACTAGGGGTAAGATAGATACTGCCTACAGCAAAATTAAAGAGACCTTTGCAGAGAAGAGAACCACTTGTATGAATATCAAGAGCTCAGATGGCAACCCAAAATGGGAGATAAGATACTGCGTGAAGAGTTTGACAGAGCACTGAAAGACCTGAGTCGAAACAAGGCCCCGGGAGTAGACAACATTCCATTAGAACTACTGATGGCCTTTGGAGAGCCAGTCATGACAAAACTCTAGCATCTGGTGAGCAAGATGTATGAGACAGGCGAAATACCCACAGACTTCAAGAAGAATATAATAATTCCAATCCCAAAGAAAGTAGGTGTTGACAGATGTGAAAATTACCGAACTATCAGTTTAATAAGTCACAGCTGTAAAATACTAACACGAATTCTTTACAGACGAATGGAAAAACTGGTAGAAGCCGACCTCGGGGAAGATCAGTTTGGATTCCGTAGAAATGTTGGAACACGTGAGGCAATACTAACCTTACGACTTATCTTAGAAGAAAGATTAAAAAAAGGCAAACCTACGTTTCTAGCATTTGTAGACTTAGAGAAAGCTTTTGACAACGTTAACTGGAATACTCTCTTTCAAATTCTGAAGGTGGCAGGGGTAAAATACAGGGAGCGAAAGGCTATTTACAATTTGTACAGAAACCAGATGGCAGTTAGAAGAGTCGAGGGGCATGAAAGGGAGGCAGTGGTTGGGAAGGGAGTGAGACAGGGTTGTAGCCTCTCCCCGATGTTATTCAATCTGTATATTGAGCAAGCAGTAAAGGAAACAAAAGAAAAATTCGGAGTAGGTATTAAAATTCATGGAGAAGAAGTAAAAACTTTGAGGTTCGCCGATGACATTGTAATTCTGTCAGAGACAGCAAAGGACTTGGAAGAGCAGTTGAACGGAATGGACAGTGTCTTGAAAGGAGGTTATAAGATGAACATCAACAAAAGCAAAACGAGGATAATGGAATGCAGTCAAATTAAATCGGGTGATGCTGAGGGGATTAGATTAGGAAATGAGACACTTAAAGTAGTAAAGGAGTTTTGCTATTTAGGGAGTAAAATAACTGATGATGGTCGAAGTAGAGAGGATATAAAATGTAGACTGGCAATGGCAAGGAAATCGTTCCTGAAGAAGAGATATTTGTTAACATCGAGTATAGATTTGAGTGTCAGGAAGTCGTTTCTGAAAGTATTTGTATGGAGTGTAGCCATGTATGGAAGTGAAACATGGACGATAATCAGTTTGGACAAGAAGAGACTAGAAGCTTTCGAAATGTGGTGCTACAGAAGAATGCTGAAGATAAGGTGGGTAGATCACGTAACTAATGAGGAAGTATTGAACAGGATTGGGGAGAAGAGAAGTTTGTGGCACAACTTGACTAGAAGAAGGGATCGGTTGGTAGGACATGTTTTGAGGCATCAAGGGATCACAAATTTAGCATTGGAGGGCAGCGTGGAGGGTAAAAATCGTAGAGGGAGACCAAGAGATGAATACACTAAGCAGATTCAGAAGGATGTAGGTTGCAGTAGGTACTGGAAGATGAAGAAGCTTGCACAGGATAGAGTAGCATGGAGAGCTGCAACAAACCAGTCTCAGGACTGAAGACCACAACAACAACAACAATACCTTGGAAAATATAGGACTCTGAAAACGAATGAATCAATTATAGTAAAAGCAAGCACTCCGTCTTCAGGCCACAATTGGCCCATCGGGACCATCCAATCGCCGTGTCATCCTCAGTTGAGGATGCTGACTAGGAGGGGCGTGTGGTCAGCACACCGCTCTCCCGGTCGTTCGATGGTTTTCTTTGACGGGAGCCGCTACTATTCGGTCGAGTAGCTCCGCAGTTGGCATCACGAGGCTGAGTGCACCCCGAAAAATGGCAACAGCACATGGCGGCTGGATGGTCACCCATCCAAATGCCGGCCACGCCCGACAGCGCTTAACTTCGGTGATCTGACGGGAAGCGGTGTATCCACTGCGGCAAGGCCGTTGCCAATCAATTATAGTAGCCCTGTATAATGTGTCCTCTATTTCACCTGAAGACAGTATGATGATGACGACCAGCGGCTGGGTGAATCGGTAATTGCATTGTGTAATGGTGTAATTCTTGTGGTAAGAAAATAAAAGATTAAAAACAATTCATCAGATAATCTCAGTTGAAATTGTATATTGATCTTTCCGCTTTGGCTCCAAAGACGGACAACTTCCGACATGCTTTTTATCCTTTCGCTTAGTGTGCTTTCGCAGGCAGTCCAACATGTTTCCTCGTTTTGTACCGACTCACATAGCGCAGGATTGTACAATAGTAGCCAATCTACCTAGAAGTGCGCAAGTGATCGTCCCCCCCTCCCCCCCCCCCCCCTCTCTCTCTCTCTCTCTCTCTCTCTCTCTCTCACCCCCCCCCCTCCTCTCCCCCTCTCCCCGTGATGTAGGCCCAAGTGAATCTTTAAGTACCCGACGATGAGGAAAGCGATGATAATGTGACGTGAATCGTAAGTAAGTTTATCGTGATACTGATGGTGACTTCATGATGTTACCGTAGTCTGCCCCTGAACTAAGATTCTCGTTTCTTCACATACCACTCGACCAATAATGGAATTCGAATGTTTCTGCCCAGAGGAAGTACAAAAGGTGACTCCACTAAAAAAATAAAAGATTGAAAGATTTATCATCGCAAGAAGTGAAGGCACTTCTTGGAGCAATATAAATGAGAAGGTCGAATCTGATGATTATTTTACGGAAGACTGTCGTGGCGACCACCATTCTTCTAGGATGTATTATTTCGCCTTCCAGATAACAACTACGGCTATTACCTATCCAGAGAACAGCTGGGAAGAGAGTGATTGCCAAAAAAAAAAGAAGAAGAAGAAGAAGGAATACAAGCAGTTAAAGGATGACCTGTGTAGCTTTATATAGTTAAGTCATTCTTACCGCACGCTGGTGAACAGCATGGTAAAAGAAACACGTGTGAGTGACGGAGCGCGGGTGCCAGGCATCGTACGGCAGGGACCAGCCCAGAAGTCTGGGGTGGGTTGGTGCTCGCCGTTAGGCTGTCAGCCGGCAGGAGGCGCGTGTATCGGCGCGACAATTACTGGCTGGCTGCCCGCGGGCCGTTTCTGCTCCTCCTGCTCCGGCGGCTGCGGGGCACGCACGCCGAAGACGGCAGCGCGTAATGAGACACGCCGGCTGGGGGATTACACTCGGTATTAACGGCACGGGGAGTGTTTCTCCAAGGTGACGCATAAATACGGCCCGATTATTGTCGGCCGCCGTAATTACTGGGCCTGCGAGGGAAAGGGAGGGGGAGGGGGGGGAGGCGTGAGAGTGAGTGTGGGAGGCGGCGGCTTCCGCCACGCCTACGCCGAGCGCTCCCTTTACCCTGTGCGGCCTCCGTAGCCGTCCGTCGCGCCTATCGACGTACCTGTCGCTTACTTGGTACGGGCAGTAGCAGCGAAAAAAACATGGTGACGTTTACTTGAGTGGGCCCAACGCTGGGTGCTAAATTAGTTGTGGTTTTACTGGCCCTGCAGTGGTAAACCGCTGTTATTTGAGTCTCCTGTCCAGTGAGTCTAGGCGCTACAGTCTGCGACCGCTACGGTCGCAGGTTCGAATCCTGCTTCGGGCATGGATGTGTGTGATGTCCTTAGGTTAGTTAGGTTTAAGTAGTTCTAAGTTCTAGGGGACTGATGACCTCAGAAGTTAAATCCCATAGTGATCAGAGGCATTTGAACCAGTAAGTCTTCGTAAAGATTGCTGGCACCAAACCACAGGAGATAAACCGACAACGACCACATTTAAAGAGCTGGGAACCATATGTAGGGTGGTTAAAAATTGTCACATATTCCTCCAGTAGGTAGTATCTTTTAAAACTGGAAGAAAAGTGCCCATAATGATGCGCTCGGAAACCAGCACCGCGCTCTGTCCCAGAGAGCCAATCGGGACACATCGCCCGTCTTGTCATCCTTGGCCAGTGACGTAATTCGGATGCGGTATGGAGGGGCAGGAGGTCTGCACATCGCTGTCCCGGCCGTTGGCTCTCTCGACCTTGGAGCCGTTACTTATCACTCAAGTAGCCCTTGAGTTGACATCGCAAAGCTGAGTGGGCCCCTGCCACCAATGAGACAGTATCATGAATGTACACTACTGGCCATTAAAATTGCTACACCACGAAGATGACGTGCTACTGGCGCGAAATTTAACCGACAGGAAGAAGATGCTGTGATATGCAAATGATTAGCTCTTCAGAGCATTCACAGAAGGTTGGCGACGGTGGCGACACCTGCAACGTGATGACATGAGGAAAGTTTCCAACCGATTTCTCATTCACAGACAGCAGTTGACCGGCGTTGCCTGGTGAAACGTTGTTGTGATGCCTCGTGTAAGGTGGAGAAATGCGTACCATCACGTTTCCGACTTTGATAAAGGTCGGATCGTAGCCTATCGCGATTGCGGTTTACCGTATCGCGACATTGCTGCTCGCGTTGGTCGAGATCCAATGACTGTTAGAAGAATATGCAATCGGTGGGTTCGGGAGGGTAATACGGATCGCCGTGCTGGATCCCAACGGCCTCGTATCACTAGCAGTCGAAATGACAGGCATCTTATCCGCATGGCTGTAATGGATCGTGCAGCCACGTCTCGATCCCTGAGTCAACAGATGGGGACGTTTGCAAGGCAACAACCATCTGCACGAACAGTTCGACGACGTTTGCAGCAGCATGGACTATCAGCTCGGAGACCGTGGCTGCGGTTACCCTTGACTCTGCATCACAGACAGGAGCGCCTGCGATGGTGTACTCAACGACGAACCTGGGTGCCCGAATGGCAAAAGGTCATTTTTTCGGATGAATGCAGGTTCTGTTTACAGCATTATGATAGTCGCATCCGTGTTTGGCGACATCGCGGTGAACGCACATTGGAAAAGTGTATTCGTTATCGCCATACTGGCGTATCACCCCGCGTGACGGTATGGGGTGCCATTGTTTCACGTCTCGGTCACCTCTTGTTCGCATTGACGGCACTTTGAACTGTTGACGTTACATTTCAGATGTGTTACGACCCGTGGCTCTACCCTTCATTCGATCCCTCCGAAACCCTACATTTCAGCAAGATAATGCACGACCGCATGCTGCAGGTCCTGTACGGGCCTTTCTGGATACAGAAAATGTTCGACTACTGCCCTGGCCAGCACATTCTCCAGATCTCTCACCAATTGAAAACGTCTGGTCAATGATGGCCGAGCAACTGGCTCGTCATAATACGCCAGTCACTACTGTTGATGAACTGTGGTATCGTGTTGAAGCTGCATGGGCAGCTGTACCTTTACACGCCATCCAAGCTCTGTTTGACTCAATGCCCAGGCGTATCAAGGCCGTTATTACGGCCAGAGGTGGTTGTTCTGGGTGCTGATTTTTCAAGATCTGTGCACCCAAATTGCGTGAAAATGTAATCACATGTCAGTTTTAGTATAATATATTTGTCCAATGAATACCCGTTTATCATCTGCATTTCTTCTTGGTGTAGCATTTTTAATGGCCAGTAGTGTATAGCAGCCCAGACACGGTGATGGTTCAAATGTCTCTGAGCACTATGGGACTTAACATCTGTGGTCATGTCCCCCATAACTTAGAACTACTTAAACCTAACTAACTTAAGGACATCACTCACATTTATGCCCGAGGCAGGATTTGAACCTGCGACCGTAGCAGTCGCACGGTTCCGGACCGTAGCGCCTAGAACCGCTCGGCCACATTGTCCGGTAGACACGCTGATCAATGAGCTACGGAGGCCGACTAGAAGAACAGTACGTCTTGAGACACGGTCAATCATTTCTCTCATTCCCATTCGTCTACCGTGTAGGAATACAGATAATGTGAAATGTAAAATTTTCCCGGCGAATTAAATGTTCGAAGAGATTTCGGGATTGCAGTCGGTCGTCGTTAACTTCAGTCCACTGGACACCTATCTGTCGTCTTCAGGGGAGCCATCGGAGACTTCGGTGGCTCACCTGAAGGTGACTGGCATGTGTCCGGTTGAAGTATCGTGGAGCGAAGTTTACGACGACCGGCTGCAATCTCGAAATCTCGTCGCACAAATACAGATAATTTTAAACAAAGGGTAACAACCGCCACAATACGTATACGTAATTTACAGAATTTCCAAGTTGATGTTAAATGGGTAAAACATATAGCTGAATTAAAGGTCGTTTATCATTGCGTAATTTTCACAGTCGCTGGTGATATTGCGGGTCGGCGTCGACCATTACACCATGTCACTCGTAAACTACAAGAACTACGTGTAACAGCAGCAGATGCACCAGAAGATACAATTGAAAGTGTTGTGGAACTGGTAGTGCGAATCTACAAGGACTTTAATAAATACAGCTACTGTGGATTAACACGCTTTAATTCTTTTATATGTTCATCAGTTTTACCCATCTTAACATCAGTATTTCATTGCTTGAAAGTTCTGTAAACTATGTATACGTAGATGAGACACTACAGGCAGTGGTGCAGGTAGTTACTACGCCATCCTGACACATCCTTCAGGCGTTCTTCGCAGTGAACCACGAACTCTTCAGATCCGATCGGACTTCGCCACATCCATTGGTCACAGGCTCCTGTAACGTCTGCACATTGTTGATGGTTTGGACATACACCTTTCCCTTTAAGTGTTCGCATAGCCAGAAATCGAGTCAATTTAAGTGCAGCGAACGGGAGGCAATGATTACTGGACTTCCTGGAGCAATCCATCGCCCATGAAACGTTGCGGTGAGGTATTTCCGCGTGATCTGTAGAAAGTGGGATGGTCCACTTCTTGTATAAACAACAGTCGTGGTCTTTCTGCGAGGGCAACATTTGTCAGTAGTGCAGGTAATTCATCGCGCAGGAATCTGCGATACACAGCACCTCTTAATCTGTCTGCTAAAGTGTAATCTGTCAACGACTTTTCCTCCCATTGCATTGATACTGAAGCGATCCAGTGCATCTCAATGGTTGCTCGAGAATTTGCAACTCCCCACAGAAGCGTGTTGTGGCAATTTATTACGCCATATCTTTTGCATATTGCATCATCTCTAAATAAAATGCAGGCTGTGGACTGCGGATCTTCAACGGCGTACATCGCAACAGGGACTGTTTTATCGGACAGATAATTATACGAATTTTTCGTATAGAATTGACCAATACTATCATATGTAGCAGTATGTGTCACCTATTGAGCACCCTGTATATTAAAACGAAAAGCATTTTAATTTCTATTTTCTGTGGAATAAAAAAATATAGAAATTGTCCCTATACATATCATCGTCGCATAACTTGGATGGATATTCGTTGCACGCTGATTATTCCATGAGGAGCCCTGATGCATAATCCATTAAAAATGATTGTCAGCTAATTGACGTGTGGTCCCTGCTGAAATCCGATATTTCCTCCTTTGTGCTATCGACAAGTAACTCAAGTTTTGTTGTAATTTTTTAGTGGAATATACCAGAATTGATTTCGTTCTTTTACGAGGAGATCACTGTGAAGAAGAAGGAGGAGGAGAAGGAGAAAAAGAAGGTGAAATAAGACGTTCTTACACAGGTGAGATACGAAACATTCACCAGGGCTCAGAAGCTCGGCATATGCGTTCAAGAATTACATGGCTGATCGAATCACTCAGTAGTCGTTGGTGGTGGTGGTGGTGGTGGTGGTGGTGGTGGTGGTGGTGTTGTTGTTGTTGTTGTTGTTGTTGTTGTGGTCTTCAGTCCAGAGACTGGTTTGATGCAGCTCTCCATGCTACTCTATTTTGTGCAACCTTCATCTCCCGAGTAACTACTGCTGCCTACATCCTTCTGAATCTGCCTACTGTATTCAGTACTAAATTGGTGATCTCTTGATGCCTTAGAATGTGTCCCACCAATCGATCCCTTCTTCATGTCAAGTTGTGCCACAAATCCCACTTCCCCCCTTTTCTGTTCAGTACCTCCTCATTAATTATGTGGTCTACCCATCTAATCTTTAGCATTCTTCTGTAGCACCACATTTCGAAAGCTTCTATTCCCTTCTTGTCTAAACTATTTATCGTCCATGTTTCACTTCCATACATGGCTACAATCCATACAAATACTTTCAGAAACGACTTCCTGACACTTAAATCTATACTCGATATTAACAGATTTCTTCTTCAGAAACGCTTTCCTTGCCATTGCCAGTCTACATTTTATATCCTCTCTACTTCGACCATCATAAGTTATTTTGCTTACCAAATAACAAAAATCGTCTACTACTTTAAGTGTCTCATTTCCCAATCTAATTGCCTCAGCTTCACCTGCCTCAATTCGACTACATTCCATTTCCTGGTTTTGATTTTGTTGATGTTCATCGTTTATCCTCTTTTCAAGACACTGTCCATTACGCTCAACTGCTCTTACAAGTTCTTTGCTGTCTCTGACAGAATTACAATATCATCGGCAAACCGCAAAGTTTTTATTTCTTCTCCCTGGACTTTAATTCCCGCTCCAAATTTTTCTTTTGTTTCCTGTACTGCTTGCTCAATATACAGATTGAATAACATGGGGGATAGACTGCAACCCTGTCTCACTCCCCTCTCAACCACTTCTTACCTGATTTCTGTACAAATTGTAAATAGCCTTTCGCTCCCTATTTTTTACCCCTGCCACTTTTGCAATTTGAAAGAGTATTCCAGTTAACATTATCAAAAGCTTTGTCTGAGTGTACAAATGCTATAAACGTAGTATTTTCTTTTCATAACCTAGCTTCTAGCAGAAGTCGTGGGGTCAGTATTGCCTCACGTGTTCCAACATTCTCGGGAATCCTAACTGATCTTAGACAAGGTCTAGCAGGTTTTCCACCCTTCTCTAAAGGATTCGTGTTAATATTTTGTAACCGTAACTTATTAAACTGGCAGTACGGTAATTTTCACACCTGTGAGCACCTGTTTTCTTTGGAATTGGAATTATTATATTCTTGTTGAAGACTTAGGGTATTTCGGCTGTCTCATAATTCTTACTCACCAGTTGGAAAAGTTCTGTCATGGCTGCCTCCCCCAAGGCTGTGAATAGTTCTAATGGAATTTTGTCTACTCTCGGTGTCTTGTTTCGGCTTAAGTCTTTCAGTGCTTTGTCAAATTCTTCAGGTAGTATCATATTCGCCTTCTCATCTTCATACGTCCTCTTCCATTTCCATAATATTGCCCTCAAGTACATCGCCCATGTATAGACCCTCTATATAACCCTTCCACCTGTCTGCTTTCCCTTCTTTGCTTAGGGCTGTTTCTCCATCTGAGCTCTTGATATTCATACAGGTGGTTCTCTTTTCTCCAAAGGTCTCTTTAATTTTCTTGTAGGCAGTACCTACCTTACCCCTAGTGAGATAAGCCTCTACATCCTTACGTTTGTCCTCTAGCCATCCCTGCTTAGCCATTTCGCACTTCCTGTCGATCTCAGTTTTGAGACGTTTGTATCCCTTTCCGCCTGCTTCATTTTCTGCATTATTATATTTTCTCCTTTCATCAGTTAAATTCAGTATCCCAAGGATTTCTATTACTTTCCTCTTTTTACCTACTTGATCCTTCGCTGCCTTCACTGTTTCATCTCTGAAAGCTACCCATTTTCTTCTACTGTAGTCATACTTGATAAGAAAAAATCAAAACTTTGAAGTTTTAGTGAAACAATGGCACAATTTAAACGGATTACTGTATATACTCTTCATCCGAAGTGGCGCACTGGCTCAGGCAGTGGAAGTACACAACCTGTTGAGTAAGATCGTGGTCAGGTTAATCAGTAGAAAAATGTGTTTGACAACAAACGAAAACATGTACGCACATCATATATCAACAAAATAAAACTAAAATTACAATTAATAAACGTCCAATCACCCGCACCGTCAATGATTGCTCGTCACCTCCGAGAAAGGCTTGAAGCCAAGTATTCCGCGTATTCACCTGAAAGAGACCTACAAATGCGTCGATTAAAGTGATCTCTTGTCCTTGCAATTTCTTTTCGATGTAAGACCATACATTTTTAATAGGATTAGCGCGAGGCGACTGTGAGGGCAAATCCAGCACCTGCACAGCTTTCTCCTTTTTCCAGTCGCTGCAAAACTCTACTGCGATGCTTCGGATCGTTGCCCTCCCCGCAGTATCCAATCTTCCTTTTTGTCGATGAACCAACGTTTAGCAGTTAGCAGTCGGCATTAAACATCTTTGATAAACGCGACGCATAAGCTGCACTCGTGTCTGTTCTTGTGTACCCCAGTCAAGAATTCAAAGTAAACTTATGCTTTATCGGCCATTGCATGAAGGACAAAGGTTCCCTCTGTTCGGCTGTGAAAGAACTAAGGCAAATCTTTTACCATCAGTGTGTAATGCCGGCCTCGATCTTTCTTGACAGAATTTATTTGTATGGAGAGAGGTTCTGTCCAGTCCTTTTGGATATCCTGTAGTTCGTCAATATCATTTCAGACTGTTTCAGGGGCGGTGCCTTCAGAAAGATAATTGGAGACTCCCCTTCCTATGTAGCCCCCTTCCTTTCCTATGATATTTATTGTAATGGGTATCAGGACTATTGTAATTGGTATCAGAGACTAGGGTTGTATACGAAACACCTGTGACAAATGTATTTCCTTATTTTCTATTTACCGAGCGAGGTGGCGCAGTGGTTCGCACACTGGACTCGCATTCGGCAGGACGACGGTTCAATCCCGTCTCCGGCCATCCTGATTTAGGTTTTCCGTGATTTCCCTAAATCGTTTCAGGCGAATGCCGAGATGGTTCCTTTGAAAGGGCACGGCCGATTTCCTTCCCAATCCTTCCCTAACCCGAGCTTGCGCTCCGTCTCTAATAACCTCGTTGTCGACGGGACGTTAAACACTAACCACCACCACCACCTATTTTCTATTTCCTATGAAATGTAATATGGCTAGGCCTCCCGTCGGGTAGACTGGTCGCATGGTGCAAGTCGTTTTTAGTTGACACCACTTCAGCGACTTGCCTGTCGATGGAGATGATATGTTGATGAAGACAACACAACACCCAATTCCCGAGAGGAAAAAATCACCGACCCAGCCGGAAATCGAAACCAGGTTCCTTGGCTATTGAGGTGGACTTCTATTTCCAATCATTATCATTAATTATCTCGATGGAAACCTGCTGCTTCACTACATTACGTGAGAACTGGAGTGCGTATGTTGTTAGTGTTGTGTTATTCAGCTTTTCGCTACCGCAGATATGTCTGCACTGTACCTCTACCCGCCGGCGCGTATTAAAGCGTGCTTAATAAAGTGTGAGGGCGATTTTTTAAAACACGGTGGCTGAGAGTGGATTGAATTGGAGCACGCAGCGGATAATTGGGCGGGCACCAGCAGCGAGGCAATCAGGATGCGGCGCCTGTCGGAACCGCCCGGCCCTAATGTCTCCTTGGCGTGAGGCGAGGTGTGGCCCGCAGCCCTAATTAAGCGACACCTCGCGATGCGTGAGGCCGGCCGGGGCGCCACTTCCGTGCGCGACGCGGCTGATCCGATCAGCCGCAGCGGGGCCTCCGCCCACCGTCCCACCATCACGATCCTCGGCTAACAGCGCACCAGAGTTTTTGAAGCCGTCGCTGCGTTTTGCGAGCAGCGCTGGACTTCTTATCCTGTCACGGTCGCCAGACTGCCAGTTCTGTCGTGGCCGACAAACCGTGTGCTTTTTTGTTGCAGACCGCCGGCCGGGGCGGCCGAGCGGTTCTAGGCGCTACATTCTGGAACCGCGTGGCCGCTACGGTCCCAGGTTCGAATCCTGCCTCGGGCATAGACGTGTGTGATGTCCTTAGGTTAGTTAGGTTTAAGTAGTTCTAAGGTCTAGGGGACTGATGACCTCAGCAGTTAAATCCCATAGTGCTCAGATCCATTTGAACCATTTTTGTTGCAGACCGATAATATCGAATTACAGTCGTAGAAACATTTGGAAAGTTTTGAAAATGCAAATATTAAATCCAACGTTTGATTTGTTTCGCATGATCACTGGAATGATAAACTGCTGGGGTGAAGGATCTCGTACACTGTAGAATCGCTTCGATGTTTAAGTACTCTTCCAAATTGACACTAGCTATAGCATTTTTAGCTCCATTATAATCAAATTCATGGTTTCGAACGTTTGACTGTTGTAATTTTTATTAACATCACGACGCCACTAGCCCTACGTTAGTTTCATATCATTAAATACTTGATTCTGTAAAGAATCGAATTCCTGTGTATAAAATAGCTTCAAACTTATCATTGATTTACAAATTATTTAACTTTTTGACGTTAAGCATCTAAGCGAGAGAAAGTATAGAGAAGGTTTGAAATTATGTTCAGAGTCGCTAATGCTGTCATTATCAAATACTGGTTGATGAGCAGAGATTGGGTAATTTGCGCTCCGTTATGAGCGAAACCTAGTTCTTCCCGCATCGTAACGTTTATGACGTCGTATTTCCCGAACTACGAGTGGTTCAGTGATATTTCTATGGGTGCAGGATTCTTCTTACACTCCTGTCAAACATTGCCAGCCCAGTTTCATGTTTAAGTGGTCAATGCTTTGGTGATTGCTGGACGGACGCTCTCACACGCGCCACATTTCCCGGCTTTGTTTTAGTCCCAGGTCGGCTAGTAGATTTTATTTTCAGTGCGTAACCTGATGGTTCATAGTTTGATACACAAACTCGAATCGGTTTTACGAATTCTCTCGAACAACACGATGCTCGCCTAACCAAACCATTGCTCGTACTGAAAATGGCACGTACACCGCTGTAGATGTATACACCCATGGCTTTAGTGCTCCCACCACAACTCATTGGCCTCTCCAAATACGGGAGGTTTTTGTGCCGGATCCTGTAGAAAGTAGAGTGTTGTGCGTTACGTCTACATCTACATCTACGTGATTACTATGTAATTCACATTTAAATGCTTGGCAGAGGGTTCATCGAACCACAATCGTACTATCTCTCTATTATTCCACTCCCGAACAGCGCGCGGGAAAAACGAACACCTAAACCTTTCTGTTCGAGCTCTGATTTCTCTTATTTTATTTTGATGATCATTCCTACCTATGTAGGTTGGGCTTAACAAAATATTTTCGCATTCGGAAGAGAAAGTTGATGACTGAAATTTCGTTAATAGATCTCGCCGCGACGAAAAACGTTTTTGCTTTAATGGCTTCCATCCCAACTCGCGTATCATATCTGCCACACTCTCTCGCCTATTACGTGATAATACAAAACGAGCTGCCCTTTTTTTGCACCCTTTCGATGTCCTCCGTCAATCCCACCTGGTACGGATCCCACACCGCGCGACAATATTCTAACAGAGGACGAACGAGTGAAGTGTAAGCTGTCTCTTTAGTGGACTTGTTGCATCTTCTAAGTGTCCTGCCAATGAAACGCAACCTTTGGCTCGCCTTCCCCACAATATTATCTACGTGGTCTTTCCAGCTGAAGTTGTTCGTAATTTTATGTTCAAATACTGAGGTTCTTTAGTGTCTCGTTAAATGATTGTTTCTGTGTTTTTAAAACATTAAGCCCAAGAGCGGAAAAAAGACGTGCATTCTAAACGTTGCGATGTTCAGGTTTATTTTTTTTTTTAGTAACGGCACTAAACACTGTACCACGTAAGGACTGGAGTGTTCATTAAAGCGGGTATCGATTCTGCAGTGAAGCCCGCGACGCTGGAATGCGGAATGAATAGCTGGAACGACCTCCACGGCCGTTTAAAGCGTCAGCGCTACCGTCCCGCGGGCGCGGCGTCGCCAGCGCGATATATTTCTGGGCGGACAGTGTCAGTCAGAGAGACGGGCGGTCCGTGGAATGCCGCACCACCGGGGCGACGCGACGCCGCTGCCGGTCAGCGCGTGGGGGCGCGGCCGGTCTGCGAGATGCTGGTCTCCGCCCCCCAGCCATCTGCTACTGTGCGCGGCCCCGCTCTGCCGCGGCGCCGAAATTATTTCGTGGCAGCCGGGACGGCGTGAGGCACGGGGCTGTAAATTCTGCCGGCCCGCCCGGCATACCCCAGAGGTCGGCACGCCGCCGCCACCGCCGCCGCCGGATAATGTGTTATTAATGAAGGACAAGAATTTCATTAAAGATTGTTTGTGTATCAAAATGTCCAGTAAATTATGTTTCCTCTCTCTCCTCGCTCTCCGTTTGCCACCGTTTAATGATAAGCCCTTTTAAATGAGGGGAGGAGCGGGAGGCGAGCTAGCCGAGGGTTGTCTCGAGGGGCGGAGCCCGTGTGGTCCTGTCTTGGCCTGCGTCCTTTGCGGGGCAGGTCGCTGGTGCCAGATGTGTCATTACTGTAAAATGGGTCGGGCGTCAGACGCGAGACAAGATAGCTGTTGGCAAACTGTGAAGCGTCAACGACGCCAGTTAGATATTATTAGAGTTCAATGATTTATTCACAATGTTTATAAGTCGCCGTTCTTCTGCAACAGCTTCGGCTGTTGTGTAATTCACCTGCGTATCGGATTCTAACCCAGCGACGAGTGTTTATCGCGCCGGCTGCGGAGTGTACTCTGCCCCACTCCGAGTTCTACGTTAACCCAGTCGCGATGTACTGGGTGTCGGTAGTCGTGTGGTCGATTGATCTGCTCCCAACCCGTGACAGGTGTCAGCGCCCGAAGACGCCTGAGAGTTTAACGGGAACACGGACCACAAGAAGCTCTGTTGCTGGCTTCTGCGTCGAAATCCGCACTGCTATGCGTAGTGGTGTTGTCGGAAGACGGTCGGTTTCTCCGTCAGTAGATGGTAGGCGGTGAGCAGCATCAAGTTCACCTGGTGGTGGCCCAAGTCTTGGGTATATTTTCGTCTAGTTCATAGATAGTGCAGGAGCATCTAGGACACACGTTCACTGCAGTATCGTTACCAAGGAACCGATTGCTGTTATTGTGAATGCCATCGATCCCAATGATCAGCTCATCACAAGACCTGGAATATCAACAAAAGTAAAACAGGGGTAATGGGGTGTAGTAGAATTAAATAAGGCGATGTTGGTGGAACTAGATTAGATAACGAAACACGAAAAGTAGTACACGGGTATTGCTATCTGGACGGAAAAATAACTACTTGGGCAACAAAATACCTGATGCTAGCAGAAATAGAGAAGTTACATCAGAGTGGCAATAGCTGCTAGAACGTTTCTGATAACTCTTTTTTTAAATGAAATATAAATTTAAGTATCAGAAAGTCTTTTCCGGGCATTGTAGACGGAAGTGAAACATGAAACGATAAAGTATTTCTTAGAAGAAAACAGACATTTGAAATGTGCGCTAAGAGGAAGAATACTGAAGACTATGCGGGTAGATCGAATAACTAATTACGAGGTACTGAATCGAAATTGAAAAAAAAAAAATGGCACAAGTTGACTAAAAGAAGAGATTGATTGATAGGACGCATCATGAGGCATCAGTGAGTGGTCGATTTGGTAATGGAGAGAAGTGTGCTAAAAATTGTAGACGCAGACTAAGACTTGAATACTGTCAGCAGTTTCAAACGGATATAGGTTGCAGAGAGAAAGGGACTTGCTTAGGCTAGACTAACGTGGACAGCTGCATCTAACCAGCCTGTGATCAGAAGACCACAACAGTTGCTGTTAGTTCCCCAAATTCATTACGTTCTTTACGATCTGGTGCTCAAGATATTTCATATGAAGTCAGAATAGCTATAGTTTAGTCACCTTTAATTATTAGAATTGTTAAGTTTACTTCGTATTCGTAAAAAGTCGGCTGCTGCAATGGTGTTATTTTTTAAGTAAGAGGAAAAAGTGTAGATTATATCACAACAGAGTATTGAACAAGAAGAGTTGACGTGTCTTGATCTGCGCAGGAGTACGAAAAAAACATCCGTATAAGTGTGAGTACGACTCGCCCACCGAGGGTTCCGTAAAAAGTCATGTTTACAGATATCTAACCCATCCCAGGAATCAAGGATCTCGATTTTTGCTTGTTACCGATACACACTGAAGCGCCAAAGAAACTGCTATAGGCATGCGTGTTCAAATACAGAGATATGTAAACAGGGAGAATATGGCGCTGCGGTCGGCAAAGCCTATGTAAGACAACAAGTGTCCGGCGCAGTCCTTAGATCTGTTACTACTGCTACAACGGCAGGTTATCAAGATTTAAGTGAGTCTGAACGTGTTGTTGTTGTCGGTGCACGGGCGATGGCACACAGCATCTCGCAGGTAGCGATCAAATGGAGATTTTCCCGTACGACCATTTCACGGATGCACGGTGAATATCACGAATCCGGCAAAACCTCAAATCTCGGTCATCGCTGCGGCCGAAAAAGATCGTGCAAGAACGGGACTAACGACGACTGAAGAGAATCGTTCAACGTGACAGAAGTGCAACTCTTCCGCAAATTGCTTCAGATTTCAGTGCCGGGTCATCAACAAGTGTCAGCGTGCGAACTATTCAACGAAATATCATCGATATGGAGTTTCGGAGCCGAATGCCTCTCGCATACACTTGGTGACTGCACGACACAAAGCTTTACGTCTCGTCTGGGCCCATCAGCACCGACATTGGATTGTTGATGACTGGAAACATGTTGCCTGGTCGGAAGGGTCTCGTTCCAAATTGTATCGAGCGGATGGACGTGTACGGGTATGGAGACAACCTCATGACTCCATGGACCGAACATGCCACCAAATGATTGTTCAATCTGGTGGAGGCTTTGTAATGGTGTGGGGCTTGTGCAGTTGGAGTGATATGGGATCCCTGATACGTCTAGGTACGACTCTGACAGGTGACACGTATGTAAGTATTCTGTCTGATCATCTGCATCCATTCATGTCCATTGTGCATTTCGACGGACTTGGACAATTCCAGCAGGATAATGTGACACACCACACGTCCAGCATTGCCACAGAGTGGCTCCAGGAACACTCTTCTGAGTGTAAACTCTTCCGCTGGCTCCAAACTTCCTAGACATGAACATTATTGAGCATATCGGGGATGCCTTGCAGCGTGCTGTTCAGAAGAGGTCGCCATCCCCACGTTCTCATACAGATTCATGGACAGACCTGCGGGATTCATGGAGTGGATTCCCTCCAACACTACTTCAGACATTAGTCGAGTCCATGCCACGTCGTTCTGCGCCACTTCTGCGTACTCGCAGAGGCCCTACACGAAATTAGGCTGGTGTACCAGTTTCTTTAGCTCTTCATTGTAGATACAGGCCAGATATACGTCCACCCGCTCCTAATAAAAAGGGCTTTAGCAGACGGACACAGACGCAGTCGGATAACAAATTATGAAAGAATTTTTTTCGTGTGATGTAATTACAAATTAACAATTTTCAGATTTTTTCTTTTAGTTTTATCGCTAAACCTTGCTTGTTGCCAAATTTCATGATTCTAGGTCCTCGGGAGAACCCTGTATGTTTTGATGAGTGAACTTGTATCAAAATATTTGACATAAATGGCCTATCTTTTGATTGCATTGACGTAGAAGCTTTAATTTTTGACACTGTTAAGAGACGGTAGACCTTGATATATGACATAAATTTCAACTCCGTACAAGAACTCATTCATGATAAAAGGGGTCTTTGATAGACGGACGGACGGACACCAAAGTGATCCTGTAGGAGTTCCGTACTTGGCCCCCAAAGTACTGTAAGGATTTTGTTGCAGTAGACGAAATTAACTCGACGTTCCCTCTCGGATAAAAGACTGATTCGTGCCAGGATTGCAATGGAACGCGAGTGCGTTTAGTTTGCCTTCAGCGTGGCTCCAGACCGGAGTGGCAGCGCTGCACAGGAGGTAGCAGCAGTCGGGCGTGTTTGGCGCTCCCCACCCTCAGGGAGGCGCAAAGCTGTGACGCGGCTGCAGCCAGCTAGCCGCCTACACCGCCCCCGCAACAGGCAGGCAGGCGGCCGGCCGGCCGGCCGGCGCGGCTCTGTTCGCGGCGTTCCACAGGCCGCTTCCCTTCCCTTGCCGGCTCGGCTGCGCGGCGGTAGGCGATTTATGGTCGCGGCCCGCTAGCGGTATATTAAACCGCCGTAAATACACGCTAGCAAATGGCGACAACGCGCCCCGCCGCGCCCTACCCAGCCGCCATCATCGCCGCTTCCCGATCTTTTCCGCTCCCTCCCACCCTGCGTGCCCTCCACGTCGTGTTTGTGCACGCTTCCTGTCCGCTGTCCCCGAGGTCAGAGCCATTGCGGCCACGTATCCTTCCTGCGCCAGTCACCGGACTGACGAATGAAACAAGCATGCTTACACTTATTTGGAAGCGATCTTAAGCCTGGTTTTCCGAGGAACAGGAATTTTACGCCGCGCGAAGAGGTCAGGCCTTCTTTATTATTATTATTATTTGCAACTGTCGAACCCGGGCCCTTAGGGTTAACAGTCTGTCACGCTGACCACTCAGCTACCGGGGCGGACACTATTTCACTGAAAACTATACTTTTTGTAAGCATGTAACACAAAACAAAAACCTCAAATATATATACAGGGTGATCAAAAAGTCAGCACAAACTTAAAAACTTAATAAACCACCGAATAATGTAGATAGAGGGGTAAAAATTGACACACGTGCTTGGAATGACATGGGGTTTTATTAGAACAAAAAAAACAAAGGTCACAAAATGTCCGACAGATAGCTCTGGACAGCAAAACGTCAGTAACTGCTACCGTGACGGGTGAGAGGTACGCCGATATGTTACAGAATCGCATCATCCCCAGCCTGGCTGATAAACACCTGCTGGAACATACGATGTTTATGCACGATGGCGCTCCACCCCATATTGCTAGACGCGTGAAAGATCTCTTGCGCGCGTCGTTTGGTGATGATCGTGTGCTCAGCTGCCACTTAGATCCCCAGACCTCAGTCCGTGCGATTATTGGCTTTGGGGTTACCTGAAGTCGCAAATGTATCGTGATCGACCGACATCTCTAGGGATGCTCAAAGACAACATCCGACGCCAATGCCTCACCATAACTCCGGACATCGCTTACAGTGCTGTTCACAACATTATTCCTCGACTACAGCTATTGTTGAGGAATGATGGTGGACATTGTTGTGGACTGGCAAGACAGCCAATCCACAATGACGGGTAGCCGAAAGGCACGCGTTTAAGCTCACGCAGACTGGCGTGAGGTCTGGAACACTTAAAGGAGTTGAGTCTACTAAATAAAGTACGGAGTTGCTTCAATACTTAACTTTAATCCATAATTGGAGAACATCGCTCTTGTTGATACATTAATAACAATCTCAATATAAACTGGTAATGGCGCCTTGCTAGGTCGTAGCAAATGACGTAGCTGAAGGCTATGCTAACTATCGTCTCGGCAAATGAGAGCGTATTTGTCAGTGTAGCATCGCTAGCAAAGTCGGCTGTACAACTGGGGCGAGTGCTAGGACGTCTCTCTAGACCTGCCGTGTGGCGGCGCTTGGTCTGCAATCACTGACAGTGGCGACACGCGGGTCCGACGTATACTACCGGACCGCGTCCGATTTAAAGGCTACACCTAGCAAGTGTGGTGTCTGGTGGTGACACCACAGACATATTGAGCATTTCCTGTAAAGAACATCATCTTTGCTTTGTCTTACTTGTTATTCTGATCAGATGAAGCGCCATCTGTCGGACATTTTTTGAATTTTTGTATTTTTTTGGTTCTAATAAAACTCCATGCCATTCAAAGCATGTGTGCCAATTTGTTCCTCTCTATCTACATTTTTCCGTGATTTATTCAGTTTTCAAATTTATACTGACTTTTTGATCACCCGGTACAACCACGAAACAGTTGACGTATATTCTAGTGAGTTACAATGCAAGTAAATTATGGAACCTTCCACAACGCATTGTCTCGCGCTGTATTATTCGTTGTAATAGTGCTGCTCATCAGTAAGGTCATTTGGTGAAAAACCAAATGCTTCAGTGGCAGTGTCGTAACCTGACCAAGAGTTGTTGTGGACCTGTCAGTGGTGGACCTCGGGAACGGGGCTAACGAGTGCTGGCGGGTCGAATGACTCATTATGATGATGATCTAATTAACTGGAACCTTATTGACGCTGTCAATTTCACACATCCATCTCTGTGACCATTCGAAAAATGACAATCTTGGTCTGCGTAATGGGATCTGTCCGAACGTTTTCCACGGTCGTAGCCATGATTTTGAAGAACATTTCGATTTTATCCTCTTGTGATGGTGGCTTCGGGAGCTCTTCCAGGCGGTTTGTAAAGTGAAGTCTGTACTCTTGGTTCTCAATTAAATATTTAAGTAGGACGACAACTTTCCTTCCTCCTTTCGGTCGAAGGAATTTGGCATGCGGCTGAAAGAGATGGTTCCGATATTTGTTGAGATTCGGGGGAAAGTGTTTCCGATTCAAATTATTTCTGGATGTTTATCATCAGCGTTGTTGCAGAGGCTGTTATTGGATTCCGCCGACACGCTAGGACACCTTTCCATATTTCCAGTATGCGGAATAACGTGTGAAAATTGTTTTTTTTTATCTTCCCTACATTCTAGAAATCCCAGTTTATCCCAGCTTTCTTTGCAGCAGATTCTGTGATTCCTTTTTCTTCTTTTCTGTCTGTTCTGTGGCGATCACGGTTACTCTTCCGCCGCGCGGGATTAGACGAGCGGTCTAGGGCGCTGCAGTCATGGACTGTGGGGCTGGTCCCGGCGGAGGTTCGAGTGTTTGGGTGTGTGTGTTTGTCCTTAGGATAATTTAGGTTAATTAGTGTATAAGCTTAGGGACTGATGACCTTACCAGTTAAGTCCCGTAAGATTTCACACACATTTGAATTTGAACTACGCACTGATCTGTGTCCGAAAACACCTTCAGCCTTTGGTCACTGCTGTGTGGATGACGCAGTAGGCCGGGCGCATTACGTACTACGCATAGGAAAATTCCTGCTCCTCGGAAAACACGGCTGTAACTAGGTGCTTTCTGAATATTCTACGTGGTGGAGAAGCAGAAAGTGCCCAGTATTTTCCCGGTTTACTTTGTTCGACACCTCATGACAACAGCACGGCACGCAGCGGAATTTCGTGTAGTTTCTAAGTTCAAGCCGTACAGAAGCATTTAGTAACATTTTGAAAAACATTACGTTTACTTCACACATTTTACTGTCCATATTACTGTTGTGATGATTCTGGAAAGAAAGAGATTTAACAACAGTTACAAGGAGTGAATATTAACCCATAAATACTCAGACTGGTGTACTGCATAATCCACTTCTCCATTTTTGCTTATTCTCTGAAGAAACCTTGTTACTGTACCTTGGCGATTCACCTGTCAAGTCACTGAAGTTGGCAAACTTGGCTTGTGTGCTTTTCTTCCCACATGGTGCAATCCACCAATGTACAATACGTGGAAAACATCCCGTGACGTCACGTGGTGTAAGCAGTACACCACGCGAGTGTTTTTGTAGCGGCCGTTACGGTTTTGTCAGTGAATTCGTCCTGGTGACCTATTTGTCCCTCGTTTGTGCAGAGTACATACTATCATGGAATAACTTCATGTTTGTGCAATGTTATGTAAATATGTTTCCGTGTGGGTTATCATTTTATAGCAATTTTGATCAATTTTTATTTACCATATATTTTGTCATTATCGTTTTACGTTGAAGGGAACATGAGAGCGTGCTTTACTTCTACTGCAGGACTTCGAGTAAGCGAAGTACTTCAGTGGAAACTGTGGAAGTGTTGCATGAATAAACTCCAGACACGGACGATGGGAGTGAGGAGGCAATAAACGTCAGTGACTATGATGTAGATTCACAACACAGCACTACTTCAGATGATGAAATGAACCAAAAGATAAGAAAACAAAAAGTAGTAAGTCCCCAATCCGTCATAACATGGCAAAAACGAGCTCCAAAAAAAGAAGTGAAACACGTTAATGGCACCTACGCAGCATTCGTGTGTGGTGTGGCGTTGTCATACTGAAGGAGAGGGTGCGCCATATGTGTACGAGCTCTACGAATTCGAAACTCGATTACAGCACGCTTTGTTTCTCACGCACCGACATAGGTACGTTACACGCTACAATTCGGAGCCCTCTTGTGGCAGAGGGTTGCAAATACGTAGACATGAAGAATAAAGACGTAGAATGTTAATATCGTTTATTTTATTTTAAATGCTTTAAGAATTTCACATCAATATTCGAAGGCATTACTTTTCAGCGCGCTTTCCTAAATTTGGCAGTGATACTGTACTTTTTGATACAGAAAACGCGCGGCGCGGTGCGTATATTAGTGTGTGTGTGTGTGTGTGTGTGTGTGTGTGTGTGTGTGTGTGTCATGAGTTATAACAAATAACTTGAGTCACTAATTGTTTCAACACCATTATTTAGAATTATAATTTACATATTTTTGTGTTGCTATACACGTGACAGCAACACGAGTAATTCTGATTATGGCACTCACTCGCAATCACAACAACTCATAATAGCCAGCTTTTGGTACCTAACCGAACCAGTTACTAAAACGATTACAAAACGGATCACGTGTGACAGAATGTCCGCTCAAATTGAGCACTAAGAATGTTTAGTTCCCTACTTGCATAAGACGCCACGCGAATTTTGGATAGTTGAAAGTCACAATTTACACACAAAAATCTGAATTTTGCGTGTTCGTCTTTCTCACACGTTCTCGATCAGTATGCGACAGTCCACGATCAAGTTTTGTTCATCGTTCCGCAGAATTATTGCATAATACAATATATTTATAAAGCCACAAATATCGAAATAGCTCCCTGTGTAAATAACTGAGTTACTGTAAAATCTTTGTTTTTCCCAGTACCATAAACTGGCTAGTTAAACTCTGTAAATTTCCCCTGTGAGTATGGTTCAAAAAATGGTTCAAATGGCTCTGAGCACTATGGGACTTAACATCTGAGGTCATCAGTCCCCTAGAACTTAGAACTACTTAAACCTAACTAACCTAAGGACATCACATACATCCATGCCCGAGGCAGGATTCGAACCTGCGACCGTAGCGGTCGCGCGGTTCCAGACTGAAGCGCCTAGAACCGCTCGGCCACTCCGGCCGGCTGTGAGTATGGTTATCTGTCTTTGTTCTGATATAACTCGCATGCTACCATTTATTAGTTAATAGAAATAACAATATTCCTTTACTACATAATTTACATTCACATCTTCAACCACATTAATAACTAAACGTATTAAATGAGAAATAATTAATAGAAGACATAAAATTTATAAAATATATATAATTTTTTCCGAAATATATTATTTTGGCTACTAAAAATTTTATGGTCGGTAAGATGCTGTCACCGTTCGGCCACAGCCGTAACTACATGAATCAGGCTACTGGAGCTGATCGTACATCTGTTACGAGATCGCCATGACTCATCTGTGCGGAAAACAGCTCGCTCTGCGGCGGCGCGGTTCTTTCCGTCCCTTTACGACGGACCTGCACCTACCTGTGAACATCGTCTCTGCAGATCATCAGTAGGAAAGCCGCGTGAAATCTACTGTACTTCGACGTGAACCAGGCTGCAATTAAAGTCACTAATCTACGTTTCGGGAGAAACACGAAATGAAAGGTTGGAAATTTTGTCCTCAATTAACATATTCTGAAACTTAGGTAACAAGTATCACTGCCAAGCCCGTGCTAGTCTTAACACAGTCACTCACAATCCCTTTCACTCAAGTTAGCAAGTTTATGGTTTTGCATTTCCCGAAAACGTAATAGCTACAAAAATACTGATTGTTTTTGATTGAGAATGCTCGCCAAATATTAAGTCTGTCGGTACCAAATGCAGTCACAGTTTTTAGCCACCGACCTGCTCAATACGCCACGCGGAATTTATGTCTTTTCTCCTCACAAAATTCACTTCAAAATTCCGAAATTTCTACACATACATCGGAATAATTATGCCGTCACTTTTCAACACTTTTGATGTATGAAACACCGCTAGATCCGGCAACTTATCCTTTTCATCGGAACTACTACTGCACACGTCCGATCTCTTTCATGGTTAGGCTTCGACTCCTCTCTAGAATACTCTTTGGTCAGTTTACTCAACTGCCAATAGCAAAACAGCATTCTACCGCGTCAATCCGCGTTTTCATCAATAACCAATCGCAAAATAGTAAATCTAATGACTGTACTTTTTACCGACGTAATTATCTAATAAGCTTAAGTTTTGTGTATGCATAAAATTATTTACTATTGTTATTTATACCTGAATGAACTTTCCCTTTACCATAAACTTACTTTACAAATCTATTCTAAAAAAATCCCCTTTGTCCATATCCATACTTCTTCGAAATGTTCCCACTCTAAATCCTACTACATAACTCGTTAAACAATTATCTTCATATTAACCTTAAATCACACTCGCGCATCATTCATACTGCTAAAACACATTTATAACATTTTACATACACAAAAAGACATAACACTTTATGAAAATACTAGAACAGTTTATGAAAAACATTCTATTACATTAGTGCACTCTAGTGGTCACAATCGAAACTAAAATCACAGTCCCCCTATCGAATATTGTCCTCTGTCGGCTGATGCATAAACTACGTGCGCGTCCAGTCTTGCATTACCATCTGTCACACTCCAGCTCTGAGACACATCTCCCACTTAACCGCCTCCAAGGCAGGATCGTTATACGGCGCTACGCCTCAGCTCGTATTAACTGCTGTGCCCACGATGTAAAGGCACTACGCCCCAAACAGTAGTGGGCCAAAAATTGATCCTCGTGGAACGCCATTTCATTTTTCTGCGCCATTGTAACTGCGCTGGACCTAAGACTGAACCTTTTGGAACACTGTTTTCATTTCAGCCGGTGTTTACTTATTTAGCGGATGCGCCGCCAAACAAGTGAGTGTGGGAGCACTCATCGGCAAGGTGTGAGCGCGACACAGTCGGCGTGGCGTCGCCTGCAGATTGCCGCGCTACCGCTCTCTGTCCACTAATAAACTGGCCGGGCGCGGCTCTCCGCCCCGCACCGGAGGATAAGTTAGAGGCAGCTGGCAGGAAAGCGCGCACCGCCCACATGCATAATACATGGCGCACATATGGGAAGCCGCCGGTGATAATTTATTTCATACTTCGTTATCGTATTAATAAGCGGCTCGGCGCGACTCTGCGACTCCGCGCGTCCCCGAGGAGAGGTTTGTCAGCATCCGGATCCCGCAGTCTCGCCCCCGAACGCGGCTTTAAATTTTCACTGCAATTGAACATTATTCTCGCTTCCTGCCGCTCGCTCACGCACGCCTCTCGCCTGCGCGCCATTGCCGCTGCCTGGCGACGGGTTTCCTTTCGCGGCCGAAATGAAGCGTCTGTACGCGCCTACGGGCCCGTCTCCCTGTTGACAGCCCGGTAACTGTTATCTTCCGAAATGAAAGTGTCGCGTTGACAGCACCACCGAAAAGCGTGTTGTCATCTGTATTTCCATTTCGCATGTCTTTTTCTGGAAACAGCACGGTGTCTTCGTTCCGTGTGCGTGAATGTGAAGAGTTTTATTGTTCTTACACGGCTAGGGCGTTTGTCGTTCTTCAGTCATACTGCTCATTAACTTCACACAGACGCCAGTATATTGTAGCCGTATTTAACATTACAGACCAGACACTCATTGGAACAAAATTTGTAATCTTTCACATTTACTCGGGAATTTCTAGCCAATGTGGCTTATTGCAGAAAAACAAATCTGGCGTATGTTTCATTCTAGGTGAGAAGCCTAAGACTTAATTTTCCTCGAGACAGAAATAAACACGGATTTAGAAATCATCACTCGTACGAAAGTCAGTTCGCCCTTTTCTCTCACGATATCTTGGAACAATGAAGGGCGACAGGTAGATTCCATGTTCTTAGATTTTAGAAAAGCGTTTGACGTCGAACCTCACTGCAGATTATTAACGAAGATCTGAGCGTGCAGGTTAGGTTCCCAGATATATGAATGCCTCGAAGACTTCTGAAGTAATTGAACCCACGTACATTATCCTCGATGGCGGGTGTTCATCAGAGATAATGGTAACTTTATTTTTTTTATTTATTTACACGTCAAGTTCCGTAGGACCTAATTCAGGAGCAAATCTCCAAGGTCATGGAACGTGTCAGTATATGAACTTACAACATAAAAGTAATAATAGATAAAAATAAAATGTTTATGAGCCCGAAAAAAATCAATCCATAAGTTAAAGTAAACGTAATCAACAATACAACAAGAATCAGCTTAATTTTTCAAGGAACTCCTCGACAGAACAGAAGGAGTGACCCATGAGGAAACTCTTCAGTTTCGATTTGAAAACGCGTGGATTACTGCTAAGATTTTTGAATTCGAGTGGCATCTTATTGAAAATGGATGCAGCAGTATACTCCACACCTTTTTGCACAGGAGTTGCGGAAGTCCGATCCAAATGGAGGTTTGATTTCTTCCGAAGTATTAACCGAGTGAAAGTTGCTTATTCCTGGGAATAAACTAATATTGGTAACAAAAACGACAATAGGAATATACATATTGAGAAGCCAATGTCAAAATACCCAGACTCGTGAACAGAGGTCGACAAGAGGTTCGTAAACTCACACCACTTAATTGCCCGAACCGCCCGTTTCTGAGCCAAAAATATCCTCCTAGAATGGGAAGAGTTACCCCAAAACACAATACCATACGAGATAAGTGAATGAAAATAAGCAAAGTAGACTAATTTACGTGTCGAAGTATCACTCACTTTTGATACCGTTCGAATAGTAAAAATGGCAGTATTAAGTCTTTGAACAAGATCCTGAACGTGAGCTTTCCACGACAGCTTACTATCTATCTGAACACCTAGAAATTTGAACGTTAGGAGTGACACAGTGAAGTTTCATAGGACTGCTGTTATTTTCTGTACTCATAAATAATCTGACGGATAGGGTCAACAGCAATCTGCTGCTGTGGCGTACGGTAAGGTGTCGAAGCTGAGTGACTGTAGGAGGATATAAGACGACTTATACAGAATTTCTAGTTATTGTGACAAAAGAAAGATTGCTCTAAATGTGGGTTAATGTAGATGAGTAGGAAAACAATCCCGTAACGTTCGGATAGTGCATTAGTAGTGTACTGCTTGACATAGTCAGGTCGTTTAAGTGCCTGGGCGTAACGTTGCAAAGCGAAGTGAAATTGAACGAGCGCGTAAAGATAGCAGTACGGTTTATAGTGAGAATTTTAGGAAAGTTTAGCTCATGTGTAATGGAGATCGCGTGTAGAACATTAGTGCGAGCCATTTTTGAATAGTGCTCGTGTGTTTGGATCTCCGACAGGTCGGATTAAAGGAAGACATAAAGCAAGGGAAGATTGAGACTGACTGCAAAACGATTCTACTGCTGCCGACCAACGTTTCATGTAAAGATTAGGAAGATAAGGGAACTTAGAGGTCGTTCCATTTGCTAGTAGAACAGGAAGGAAATGATTAGAAGTAGTGCAAGGTACACTCCGCCATGCACCTTGCAGTGGCATGCGGAGTATGTTTGTGAATGTAGAAAACTTGTTCCCCCGATAGAGCATTTCCTTTCAAGTGAAAAGCAATCTCCACACTGAAGTGGGCTCCCAATGTAATTAATAATTATGATAATAATAACTTCGTGTGGCGCAATGCCCTGGTGCAAGCCTTTGTATTGGGCCCCCTCTTCGGCGACTTGGTGTCCTTAACCTACCTCAGTTATCCAACTGGGAAAATAGGACCTACAGTATAACGTGGAATCCGAATCACCTGTCGTTTTTGGCGACTCCTCAAATAGTTGAGAGGCCGAGGGTAGGTTGAAACGCAGACTCAGAAACCTGTGGGCCAACTGGGATTCGATACTGCGACCTTTCTGTTTCAGGCTCTCGCCTCACCGTTAGACCTGCAGAAAGTGCCATCACTTCTGTCTCTAACCTGGCCGTAGGTTGTGTTCGAAAAATTAACAGCATAGAGACAGAAGTGATGACACTTTCTGCAGGACCTGACCATCATTTTGCAGGACAATGCTCAAGCACGTACAGTGCAAGTTGTTACTGATTTGACTGATGGGGCTGCTATGTTCTATGCCACCTACTGCACTCCCCTGACTTAAGCCCTATGAGTTCAACTCGATTTCTAAACTGAAGGAAACACTTCACGGCATTCGCTTCAGAGCTGTTACAAATTCGTCGGGCGACAGATCGCGCCGCTCGAGTTGTCAACACAACTGGCACTGCTAAGAGTATCCTACGACTTCCACACCACTGGCAACGGGTTATACACAATGCTGGTGACTACTCCGAAGGTCAGTAAAACTTTGAAACACGTATCTATTTTGTACGAGCTGTAAATATATAGTTGCCACTATTAACGTTCTAACCCTCGTATAAAAATTGAATGATGAGAGGAAATTAACAATAATCAACGGAAAGTCGTTTCTTTTTCAGAAAGTGAGAGGAAATGGAAAGAACAATAGAAAGAGAAATAACGTAAATCAATTTGCCACTCTTACAAATAATACATGGAGAAGGTGATAAGTTCTAATCTTGAGTAACATCTAGTAATCTCACTGGCTAGGGTACTGCTGTGCGTCCAATTTCCTCTTCGCAGTAGCTTTAGACTTCTCGTGGGTCCGGAACCAAGTCGACTGTGCAGAATATTCGCCTTTTTTCCACCTGTTAACAGATAAGGTACCGGAGATCCAGTCCCCCTTTCAAACTCGACCACGGATATTCATCTGCTGGTTTTGCTGATGCTGCAGCTGCTGCAAGCGATCAGAAAGGAAACAGTGAAACTTTGTGGCGCAGCATGTGAGCCTACTCTTCTGGAACATCTTAATGCCCCCTTTCACAACGGTGTGCCTCGAGGCCTCACTCGTTAGGAGTTCGGCACAGTAGGCTCAAACCTGCAGACCTCTCAGCACCAATAACAGACTCTTCAACGAGTTAGCATTTTTCCATTTACTTTTAGCAGCGGCAAGCAGGAAAGAGTACTACAGCTTTATTTATTTCACCGTCACAGATCGTACATTTTCACACACATCATTTTGGTTTCTATTGTTGTTTCTTATCACAGACAGTTATGTCCACGTGCGGAAGGATCAAACTGTCGCAGAGACGCGTTCTAGTGGAATCTCTCGACGAGAGAGAGCGAGCTTGAATTTTCCAATTTTGAGAATATCGAATAAGCGATCTGTTTTACTTGCTAAAAACATTCGACAGCCTAGTTAGCATTAATATTTCTGTAAGACAGCCGGTGTCGACAGACTTTGGTGTCATCTCCAGGTCTTAAAAATCTTTTTGTTACGAAATGTGTTTATATATACAGGGTGTTACAAAAAGGTACGTCCAAACTTTCAGGAAACATTCCTCACACACAAATAAAGAAAAGATGTTATGTGGACATGTGTCCAGATACGCTTGATTTCCCTGTTAGAGCTCATTTTAGTTTCGTCAGTGTGTACTGTACTTCCTCGATTCACCGCCAGTTGGCCCAATTGAAGGAAGGTAATGCTGACTTCGGTGCTTGTGTTGACATGCGACTCATTGCTCTACAGTACTAGCACCAAGCACATCAGTACGTAGCATCAACAGGTTAGCGTTCATCACGAACGTGGTTTTGCACTCAGTGCAATGTTTACAAATGCGGAGTTCGCAGATGCCCATTTGATGTATGGGTTAGCACGGGGCAATAGCCGTGGCGCGGTACGTTTGTATCGAGACAGATTTCCAGAACGAAGGTGTCCCGACAGGAAGCCGTTCGAAGCAAATGATGGGCGTCTTAGGGAGCACGGAACATTCCAGCCTATGACTCGCGACTGAGGAAGACCTAGAACGACGAGGACACCTGCAATGGACGAGGCAATTCTTCGTGCAGTTGACGATAACCCTAATGTCAGCGTCAGAGAAGTTGCTGCTGTACAAGGTAACGTTGGCCATGTCACTGTATGGAGAGTGCTACGGGAGAACCAGTTGTTTCCGTACCATGTACAGCGTGTGCGGGCACAATCAGCAGCTGATTGGCCTCCACGGGTACACTTCTGCGAATGGTTCATCCAACAATGTGTCAATCCTCATTTCAGTGCAAATGTTCTGTTTACGGATGAGGCTTCATTCCAACTTTACGGATGAGGCTTCATTCCAACGTGATCAAATTGTAAGTTTTCACAATCAACATGTGTGGGCTGACGAGAATCGGCACGCAATTGTGCAATCACGTCATCAACACAGATTTTCCGTTAACGTTTGGGCAGGCATTGTTGGTGATGTCTTGATTTGGCCCCATGTTCTTCCACCTACGCTCAATGGAGCACGTTATCATGATTTCATACGGGATACTCCACCTGTGCTGCTGGAACATGTGCCTTTACAAGTACGACACAACATGTGGTTCATGCGCGATGGAGCTCCTGCACATTTCAGTCGAAGTGTTCGTACGCTTCTCAACAACAGATTCGGTGACTTTGTAACACCCTGTATATATAGCTCGCTCACAGATGCTTGTTACATCAGAAAAAAGTAGTACACAGTAGCGCATCTATTTACATAAGCTGGACGTATTATAAACACTGAAAATCTAGTTTAAACAGTGTATAAGGACAGCTGACTTGCCATTCATCGTTTCAGTGGGCATGTACACATGATAATTATATCTTTATGACCAACCCATATATGTTGTAATTTTAGGAGCTTCAGCGACCGTAGTAAAAAGAGCTGATGCAGCTTTGAGAACCGTCCAACGCTATATGAATACGAACCTGTGTGTGTGTGTGTGTGTGTTTCCGCCATGGACGTTGTAGATGCTTGTGTTACTCACTGCCCAATGGCATACTGAGTTTCTTCTAATATCATGTTACAAGCTCAGCAAAGCATGGGGAGAAAATAACAGGAGATGTGATGAGTTTTCGCGTTGTCTGACTTTGTCGCTCAGTGGCGCGGTTTGGCAGCGACCTTGGGCCTTCGGCCCCCCGCAGCGGGATGACAGGCCGGACCCCGGCCTGCAGCGGACAGCGCCGGCCTTTTCCGTGTTTGACGTCGCTAATCCCCAACTTTCCGTCTCGCCGGAAGTCGAATTTCGGGGCCCATCTGAGCGGAAGCGACGCCGCTGGTTAATGCGGCCGTCGCCGTCTGCCGTATTTATTAAAACAGTCTGAGCCGGCCGGCATTATTCCGCGGGCCGCGCACTGCGTCTGACAACCGGCAGAGGGGGCGGGCGGAGCCGGAGCTGGAGCCGGAGCTCTGGAGCTGGAGCGGCCCTCGCATTGATTACGCGCGTCGGCCCCCGCCCGGTGACATTAACATTCGTGGCCCGCTTGATGTATCGCCCACAGACGATCGCTCGCTTGCTACTCCATTATCGGGCCGATCGTTTGGCCGCGTCCCGCCTGCCGCCGCGTCTCGTGCGACTGATTGAATCAATTAAAACGTGACAGCCCAGAAGTCGGCGGGGGAAAGATCTTGACAAAGTAGATGCCCGCAGCAAGTATCGGTTTCCCGTTAAGGAGTCGGGGGAAGAGACTACAGCTTCTCTCTCTCTCTCTCTCTCTCTCTGTCTCTCTCTCTCTTTCTTCTGCTTCTTATTCTTTCCGAATGAGTAATTCCTCCCTGCGTGCCCCGCGGATAGCGCGGACGAATTTAATAAATGTGTCGAGTAAAATGTCACTTCCATGCTGCCTACCCGCCCCTTTGAGGCCGGCTTACACCGTAGCGAACATTGGCGGACAGAGCGTTCTCAATGGTGTAGACACTAGCCGGCTTTCGGTCATTTTCGGCTCGCATTCTTAAAAGGAGCTCCTTCGCGTTCCGCTGGTCGTAGGTGTTTCAGCGTACCGTTAAATGAAGTTCGCTTACATTCCACTTTCGCGCGCGTGGGACTTAACATTGGTATGCTGTTTGCGCGTGATCTACTTTTGTCATTGTTGCGGCAACGATGCGGTGGTCTGAAGAGAAGATAATAGTGCTACTAGTATATGTAATGTGCTTCTGGGAACGAAGGCATCCACAGCATAAAATCCTGAACAAAGAGAAACATCAGTTGTATGTCCACTGGGGGCCGAACCGCACAATAACCCTGGGTTCGGTGTGGGGCGGCGGTGGGGTGGGTGGACTGCTGTGGCCTGTTGTGGGGTTGTGAACCACTGAGGGCTACGGCGGGACGAAGCCTGTCCATCGTTTCTAGGTCCCCAGTTTAATACGCAATACAACTCTAAGTTGATCACTTTTACCAAAAATTTTGACCGATCACTAATAGTGAACTCTCAGTTCTGATGTATGATTTAAACTACTCATCAGTCCTTTGTCATGAAACTAGTTGTATAAAAACAAACTGTTCTGCAAAGATTGAATATGCAGTTGCGATATATCTTGTGGCGAAATGTTGTCTGTTCACAACATGTCTCATCACAGCATATTGACGCTGTTCACGTTTGTGACCCAGTGCATATTGAGCGAAAAGTGAGGCTCTTGTTTATAGCGTGCAACAGAATATCATTTTTAAGAAACATGACAACGTGAGCTGGAATTAATGTTTCACGTAGTCACGGCCGAATTCCTTCCCCACCCTCGACGAATCCGAGCCTGTGCTCCGTCTCTAATGACCTTGTTGTCGGCGGGACGTTAAAACATAATCTTCCTTCCTACATCTACAACTCCGCAAACCACCTCGGGGACTGTGGCGGAGGGTTCTTTGTCTGCCAGTCTCACTTCCTTTTGCTGCTACACACGTGAACGGTTCACGGGCAAAATGATTGCTGGTAACCCTCCGCGTGAGTTTGAATCTCTCCGATTTTATCTTCGTGGCATTTTCGTGTGATATACGCCGAAGGAAGCAATGTATTAGTTGACACTTCCATGAACATACGCTGTCTTAACTGTTAAATCAAACGCTGTTGCAGTACGCTTCTCTCGCAGCCTCTGCCATTGGAGTTGGTTGACGCTTTTGTGCCTACTCATTGAATTTGTAGCGAAAAGTGCTGCGCTTCTTTGGACGTTCTCTATTTCGTCTGCCAGTGCCATCTGGTACGGATTCCAGAATGCCGAGCGATGTTCTAGTATTGGTCGAACGAACGTTTCGTAAGTTACCTCCTCCGTTGATTGGCTGCATTTCGCGAGAATCCTTCCAGTGAATCTCAGTCTGGCTTTTGACTTACCCACCATTTATTTTATGTCGTCTTGCCATGTCAAACCACTCCGTAGACGTACACATAGATACCTTGTGGAAGAAACTGCTTCCAGTGATTGCTCTGCAATCGCGTAATCGTTCAATAAAGTGTATGTCTATGGACAATACATTTCATTTGTTCATTGGAGTGTCAGTTGGCTCTCCCTGACTAGCGTCAGTCCTCTGCCGGCCTTCCTGTATTTCGCCGTAATTTTCTAGCGTTGCGTCCTGGCTTTATAAAATAGCATCATCCGCTAAGAGCCACACGGGACTTCCGACGATAAATAAGTAATGGTCCTACAGGAATCCCTTGGAGCACACCCGAAGTTACTTTAACGTCCGAAGACCTCTCCGTTCAGAACGACATGTGTCCTGTTTGCAGAAAATCTTCAATCCAATCACACAGTTGTTCTGATAATCCGTGTTCCTTTCTGCTTATGTTTTTTAAACAGTTTTCCGGCCTATATAAATACCGAATAGTTTCTGCATAGCAAACTGGATGGAAACAGAATACATAAACCACAGTACAGAGTTTCCACGTTTGAAGTCTGACAGTTCAGTACGACCTCGCTCTAGATTTAAGGGGAGTGGGAACGCCCTATCCCGACAATGTTAAATTTAATGAAGTGGCTTCCCTTTATTTCAGGAACCACTGTAACCATTGACATGAAACTTTTACAGGACATTAAACTGTGTGTTCTGAGTGTACTGAACTACAATAATTGCATTTCAGCTACTGCTTTCGCAAATACATTTTTTAATTATTCGGTTAAATTTTTTTATTCTTTTGTATGTTATCCTAAATAATCTTAATTATACATGACATTATGTTCTTCTAGTTCAGTAGACTCATGACATGTATGTTATTACTCCCTGGAAATTTGAATGCTCTGATCAAAGTGGTTTCTAAGATTTAGGGAAAAATGCAAAAGAAAATATAAATTTCCAGGAACGGCTTCTAAAGTTTCAAAAGACGGCAACTCACTTTATATATGCTTGATTTTTTATTTTGAGTCACTCAAAAGGACCCTGCAACATAGTGTCTATCATCCTCTTGACCTTTTTTCAAGCTTTTTCTTCTTTCTGGACTCCTTAGTAGCCAACTGTGCTGCATACTCTGCTTTATCAATGTGAACCTTGTCCATCCGTTCGAGTTCTCTGGTGCAGTGTGCTCCAGGATTAATTTTCAAATGCTGTAGCACTTACACCCTACCAATGTTGCCACCATTAAAAGCAATAACAGCATCACTGACCCCCACTTTAGTATCTTAATTCCAACAAAAATATTTGTTTGGTAAGCGAGTCCGTGTACGGTTACTGAACGATTCATTGGGATTTTGAGTCTGACCATGCAGACATTTCTTCAGTGATTCAGGATTTGGCAGGTCTCTGTGAATAGGTTTTATGATATCATGACTGCTGCTGGGATGGAATGTTTATGGCTGTATGAACTGTTTGAGTACTGGGCATTGCGGTGATTGCACCATGAATCAGGTCCAGGAGGGCAAAGGTGTTGTCCTGGTTTTTCATCACTTGAGAATCTGTGGAAGAAGGCAGGCCACATTGCCTGCTTCATTTCCAACACATCCCCAGTATTATTTCTAATGGCCATCCCATAATACTGCTGTAGTTCATCGATCATTTTTTCTGTCAGCCTGCCATCAGAAAGTTTCTTGTCTCTCAATCTTCGTTTCAACTTCCGCAGCCTGGTGCCTGTCCTCTTCTGGACATGACGTTTATAACACAGCAGTCCACAGCCTTCTATATAAAAAATTACCGATTTTATTAGACCTTGAAGTAATGCACGTAAAAAATTTAACATTTTCACCGGAGTAGATTATATTTAAAAAAGGAAAGTAAAATACTTCCCATGTGAGTTTATAAGTTATATATATATATATATATATATATATATATATATATATATATATATATATATATATATATATATATATATATATATATATATATATCAACGGCAGTGAAGGCGGCGATGAAGATCATCAGAACGGCGGAACTGGCGGAAGAGGCAGGCTTTTATATAAAAGCACCAGACTGTAGCGTCTGTCCCCACAGTGGGCAGCTGCAAAAGGCGTCTGTCCCACATGTTAGTGGCGGCCTCACTTATAATTCTAAGCTAAACGCTTGAATTTTTATCATCGAAAGGTTCAACTACCTTTCCCCAAACCAAACTTTAACCTAAGACATGATGGTAAATTTCAAAATGGAAACTACTCCAGGAAGTAACCAATCTTCCATCGCTATTCATGGCGGTGCAACTAGGCCTTTGGATTCTGGAGAGCCTAGAACATCATGTAAGGAAGAGTCGTAGCTTCCGAGTACTTCTTCAAAGATAAGACCCAAGAAAAAACATCTACTGGGGACTCTGAATATCAACACACTTATGAAAGTTGGAAAACTAAAACACCTAACGGACGCTCTCAATCAACGCAACATACTTATATTAGCTCTTCAAGAAACAAGGTATCTGGATGAAAATGCATTTGAATCAGGTGGATACAGGATCTACAAAGGAAAACCAGCCATTAAAAATTCCAATAATACGACTATATTAGGGACCGCATTTATGGTCAAACAGCAACTTACGGAATCAATAACTAATTTTAGCTCCCCATCAGAACGAATTTCATTTCTGACGTTCAAGTCAGGCAATAAACGCTACACTATTATAAATGCACATGCATCTATTAACCAACATAACAGAACAAATGTTGACAAAGTGGAAGATTTCTGGGAAATGCTTGAACACGAAACATCCATATTACCAAAAGAACATATAAAAATTTTAGTGGGAGACTTTAATGCACAAGTTGGCAAAGAAATAAAATTTAAATCAGTAGTTGGAGATTATCCAGCACATGCAAGAACCAACAGAAATGGGGAAAGACTTATAGATTTTTGTAGACAGTTTAATCTAAAATTAATGTCGACATGTTTCAGGAAACTTGCAAGAAAGAAAAAAACGTGGGTATCACCTAATCCAAATCAAGGTGAATATCAGTTGGACCATGTGGCAATAACGACTCGCAACTACAAGGAAATCTTGGATGTCAGAGTGAGGAAGGGCCTAAACATAGACTCAGATCATTATCTGACAGAAATAAAGACCATGTTCCAACCAAACAAACCTAAACCAAAACCAAGAAGATTTCCAAGAGTAAACACTAAATTTCTCCTGCAAAAGCAGGACAAATTCTGTCATATACTAAACACAAGAAAAATGGATAATTGGGAAGAAATTAAAGAAATAATGATAGAGTCGGTTAAAGAAATGTGACAGCCACGAAGAATACCAAAACACAGATGGTGGAATGAGCTGTGTGATGAAGCAATTGACAATCGACTAAAGGCATGGAAAAAATGGAACAGCAATAAGAAACACGAATACTGGGAAGAGTTTAAGGAAGAAAGGAAAAAGACAGCAAAAATCATCAGATCAGTGAAAAGAAAATATGACAAAGACAGATTAGAAGAAATGGATTCTGATTTCAAAAGGAACAACACTAGAGACTTCTATAAGACTTTCAGAGAAGTTTTAACAGGATTCCAGTCACCAAGTTTACATTTTAAAGATAAAAATGGAAAAATGGTTTTAAGCAATAAGGAGAACTGCCAAATCTTAGCTGAATACTTTGAAAATCTATTAAATTGTGAGGAGCCTAATGACAGGTTACAATTTCAAAAACCACAACATGAAAATCCACCGTCGGAACCACCTACAGTAGAAGAAATAGAAAAGATTATCAAAGCATTGAAGAATAACAAAGCACCAGGTGAGGATGGGATAGTGGCAGAAATGTGGAAACTAGGGGGCTTATCCGCATGTCAGAAAATTCACAAAGTAATTAAAGACATTTGGACAAAAGGAATCATACCCAGTGACTGGAAACAAGCATTGATCCGCCCTCTCCATAAAAAAGGAGATAAAACAGACACCAACAACTACATGGGCATATCCTTGTTACCAGTGACATACAAAATACTTTCTAAAGCACTTTTAAATAGAATAGAGGAACAAGTAGGACCTAATATAGGAGATTATCAAGCAGGATTTAGAAAAGGTAGATCATGTGCAGAACAGATTCTTAATTTAAAAACAATTTTGAGAGTGAGAGCTATACAAAATAAAAATACAGTAGTTACTTTCGTAGACTTCAAGAAGGCCTACGACTCAGTTGACAGACAAACACTATTCCAGATACTTTATGAATCAGGGATAGATGAAAACACCAGAAGACTTGTTGAACAAACGCTCACAGATACAACATCAAGAATTAAGTTTCAAGGCGAAATTTCTGAACCATTCAAAATCAAAACAGGAGTTCGACAAGGTGACGGACTGTCCCCAATTCTCTTTAACTTGGTTTTAGATAAAGTAGTAAAAACATGGGAAAACACATTAAAAAACAGAGGCACAAAGGGTATAAGCATGGGCCAAGGAAAGAACAAATTTGAAGTAAAATGTTTAGCCTTTGCAGATGATATGGCATTGATAACTGGAAACCGAACAGATGCAACAGTTATGCTTGATATGTTACACGAGATTGCTGAAAAGACTGGGCTAAAAATATCCTACAAAAAAACCGAGTATATAGAACACAAACATAATACAGGATCCAATAATACTGGATAACACAACAAATAAAGAAAGAATAAAAAAGTTGGAATTTGCATATAAATTAACACAAAACTACTACAATAAGAAATCAATATCCATACAAGCAAAGATTAAACATTATAATTCAGTTATTAGGACACAAGCAACATATGGATCAGAGTGCCTAACATTGAATAAGAAAGGCGAATTAAGAGAACTAGAAAAAAGAGAGAGAAAAATATTAAGAAAAATTCTAGATCCTGAGAAAAACAAGGAAAACAGGTGGATTAAAAGGAGAAATGAAGACCTATACAAAAATACAGAAAAGATCACAGATACAATGAGGAAGAGACGGCTAAAATTTTATGGACATTTAAAAAGAATGGAAGAAACACGAATTACAAAGAAAATTCTTAATTACGTTAGTAAGCTGAAAAACACCGTAGGATGGATAGAAGCAGTAAAGAAAGACGCCAACAAAATAGGTGCTACAGAAGAAATAATACGTGACAGGAATAACTTTAGGCTACTTATAGAAAATGCAAACTATGAAGAAGATGCGCCAAAACCTCGACCCAAGAGAGTGTGGACAGATGAGCAGAGACGAGCAGTTGGCGAGAAAATGAAGAAGTACTGGGAAGAACGGAAGAAAAAGAAACACCATAAGTCTTAAGTTGTATGCGGTCCATAGCTGGCCAAATTCATAATTAAAAAATATATACATATATAATATATATAGTTTTATTCCGATGATTGAAAAGTTTATAAAGAGATAAAAATCCGAAAATGTGAAAAGAATTTTTCCCGTTCTTAACTTCCTTAAGTGATGTATCTTCTAGAATGAAATCCGACCGTAGTGACAAAGTCCCATATGTACGAGGAGCAACAAGGATGCATCACGCGCGGATGATGTAGCGCAGGATAACACACAGAAACGTTTCTGCTTATGCAGTGAGTGGCCAAAAGTGATGGGTAAGATCTGCGACACGGCTACGTCGTACGCTGCAGAAGCCTGTGCGCTGCGCTTGTCATGCCAAAGACGATTTTCTGACGCTCCGCCTCAAGTCGGCGCCAGTACGACTCGCAGTAGACCGTTGACCACGTCTGCGCAAACGAAAGTCATTGCGAAACGAAAGATTCGTGCCTGACGCTGTGGGCCAAGAAAATCCTAACTCTTCTGTAATCTTAGACGTGCTACGATCCATGCGTATGACGCCGATTATCATCTAACGTTCAAAGTCACAACATCGGGACGTCATAGTAGACACATCTTCAGTTGGGTCAAACCTTACTGGGACCACTCGGTTTGTAAGGGACATGATTCTGTCATTGGGTCACTGATAAATTCGTTGTATTTCATTGATTCCGTCCGAAAGGAGAAATTTAAGATTGTTAAACGAATCATGGTATGTACTAAAGAGGTCTCAATCAAAGCCTTTCCTGTGCCCAGATATTACGGTCTGCGCAGTTCGATTATGTTGTGAAAAGTGTTGGCCCCGTGATATCCGTGTCGTTTTGTATTTAAGGAGACCTACCTGAGAAAAGGCAGGGAAGGGCATTCTCGAATAAACTACGGCGTGCCCCCGCTTCATTACAAGAATGGATGTTCTCCTGCTCCCGGTTTCATTTCGCCCGCACCCTGTCTCATTACGGGTTCGGTGCTTAAACACATCAGCAGCCATGTCATCATCATCATTTATTCGGCATCACCCTCTTTCTACAACCCCGCCGCATCCGTGTCCCGCGCCGGCTGCTTAAAGCCGAACGGACGAAGAAAAAGAACTCGGCTTAAGTTCTACACACTAAAATAAGTCTCCCTGTCCGCTCCCGAGGCGAGGGACGAAAAACCTGAATCCCTCGACTGGTAATTATTTTTCCGCTTCTCTGGAGGGAGAATATCGTGTGGAGAAATAGAAATACAAGCAGATTTGAACTGAAATTCTGGGGGTCGTCTGTTGGTAATAATAAACTTTTATTAGTTAAGGAATTGCACCATGCAGTACACGGCTGTGCTTGTTTTTATGTTGACAATCGATTTCAGTCAGAATCTGAGCATCCTCGGGACATAAAAGACGTTTCTAAATATGTCTTCCACTCCGCTTTGGTATAACTTGTGAAACAACTAATCACCTGCTTCTGTCTTCCTATGTAGACATCAACATGCGTGGAACAACCCTAGTGCCTTATCTACTGCTACAGTTGACTGATGTAGTTGATTTGCAACAGGAGACTGAATACTGAAACTAGCGACTTCTAATCAAGCTGCGGGCCTGTGGGGTATCGGCCCAGTTGTGCGCCTAGATTCGTGATTTCCTGTCAGGAAGATCGCAGTTGGTGGTAATAGACGGCAAATCATCGAATAAAACTGAAGTGATATCAGGTGTTCCCCAGGGAAGCGTCCTGGGACCTCTGCTGTTCCTGATCTATATACATGACCTGGGTGACAGTCTGAGCAGTTCTCTTAGGTTGTTCGCAGATGATGCTGTAATTTACCGTCTAGTAAGATCATCCGAAGACCAGTATCAGTTGCAAAGCGATTTAGAAAAGATTGCTGTATGGTGTGGCAGGTGGCAGTTGACGCTAAATAACGAAAAGTGTGAGGTGATCCACATGAGTTCCAAAAGAAATCCGTTGGAATTCGATTACTCGATAAATAGTACAATTCTCAAGCGTGTCAATTCAACTAAGTACCTGGGTGTTAAAATTACGAACAATTTCAGTTGGAAAGACCACATAGATAATATTGTGGGGAAGGCGAGCCAAAGGTTGCGTTTCATTGGCAGGACACTTAGAAGATGCAACAAGTCCACTAAAGAGACAGCTTACACTTCACTCGTTCGTTCTCTGTTAGAATATTGTCGCGCGGTGTGGGATCCTTACCAGGTGGGATTGACGGAGGACATCGAAAGGGTGCAAAAACGGGCAGCTCGTTTTGTGTTATCACGTATTAGGGGAGAGAGTGTGGCAGATATGATACGCGAGTTGTGATGGAAGCCATTAAAGCAAAGACGTTTTTCGTCGCGGCGAGATCTATTAACGAAATTTCAGTCACCAACTTTCTCTTCCGAATGCGAAAATATTTTGTTGAGCCCAACCTACAGAGGTAGGAATGATCATCAAAATAAAATAAGAGAAATCAGAGCTCGAACAGAAAGGTTTAGGTGTTCGTTTTTCCCGCGCACTGTTCGGGAGTGGAATGGTAGAGAGATAGTATGATTGTGGTTCGGTGAACCCTCTGCCAAGCACTTAAATGTGAATTGCAGAGTAATCATGTAGATGTAAGCTTTTTATTCTGTTCTCATTTGGAATTAACATGAACAAGCATAAATAACTTTCAGGCAGAAGCAAAGAAGTCTTATTCTCCTCCTCCTCCTTCTACTACTACTACTACTACTACTACTACTACTACTACCACCACCACCACCATCGCTGCTGTAGCACTACAGCTCTCGGGGAGCCCTGGCTTCTTCAACTATTTTCTTCCATGCTTCTCCGTATTGCATCATCAATCCACTTCCTTCTAGATCTCCCTTTTCGTCTAGTAGCATGGATCACACCTTTCATCACTTTTTTGTGTTCTGCCCTCCGCCATTCTCTCCAAGTGTCCTATCCATCGTATTTTACTAGATCTCTTCGTTGTACGAGGGTTATAACTTTAATAGCGGCAACTATCTACTTACAACTTATACAAAATTGAAAAATGTATCTAAGTTTTTACTGGCCATCACACTTCTCAGCAACATTGTAGATCACCCGTTGCCAGCGAAATGGAAATCGTAGGATACCCGTGGCAGCGCCAGTTATTTTGATGGTTCCAATGGAGCAGTGTATTGCGCGCCGAACCTCTGAACAGTTCTGAAACGAACGCGATGAAGGGCTCCAATCAATTAAAGAATCAAACTGAAGTCACAAGGGCTAAAGTTGGGGGAATGTGGTCGGTGGTACAGCACTTCCCCAGTCTCATAGATCGAACCCATCCCTCACAACTTGCGCCATATGCGCGCCAGCATTGTCGGGAAAAATTGACTGGTCCTGCAGATAGCGTCGCCGCTTCTCTCTCTGTGTTCATTTTTGGAACACAGCCGAAGTCGAAGGAGGCACTTGGTGGCACTGGCTTGAGAACTGCTACAGATATTCGTCGTATGCTGGTGAAGGACAGTAAAACTTTGAATATGTAAATGATTTGCATAAGCTGTAAATAAATAGTTGCCTCTATTAAAGTTCTGACCCTCGTATTAATGCTCTTAGCTCGGTGTTAGAGCGTATGCTCCAAGCAGTTTCCTCCTTTATTGAGCCATAGGCTGTATGTAGTATTGTTTCGCTCAAAGATTCTTAAAACATTGTTGTCGTCCTCAGTCAGCGTCCATACCTCTGACTCATGTGTGACAACTGGGCGAGTTGGGAAGTTACATACTAAGAGTTTTATTGTTCTTGTAATAAGACTGTTTCTGAAGATTTGTAGGTTTGCAAAGTAGCGTATAAGTGTTTCCTGTGATATTTTAGAGTTTGGATTTGTGCCCTTCCGCCCAAGAAGGAATGAATTTCGCAGGAAATTTTTAGTTTATACAGAGACATCTGAACTAGTCGTAACTGCAGCAGCAACATGAATATAAAATAAACTTCGTTTCTAATTTACAAGCACAAACGCCGCCACTGCAACAGTAATTTCACAGAATTCAGCTGCTCGGTAGATAAATCCTTTGTGGCAGATGCCTACTATTCGACACTACGTTGGTCATGACCGTCGCCATTTTGAAGATCGTCTTTATTTTCAATATAGCAGTTGCGCCATACAGCAGCACCCTTTCGCTAACTGGTATTTCTCAAATTGTTTTACAAAAATATAAGGGCCTGGCTACATATTACCAGGGTTGTTTCGACTACGCTCCGGAAGTTTCGCTGGGAAGCCCTTACACAAAATCCGTACAGTCCCGATCCCTCCCGATGCGATTTCCATATTTTTGGAGCCCTAAAGGAAGACAATGGCGGCCATCGATTTGCTTCGGACGAAGAGGTGCATGTCTGGGTAAAATCATGGTTCCGTTGACAACCGCAAACAATTTTTTCATGAAGGGATTGACTGGCTTGTCTCACAGTATGATCAATGTATTAACAGTTATGGCGAGTACTTTTAAAATAATGAACAGTTTGCTTACTGTTTTCATCTGTCTCGTTTACATTTGAGTTTCTTTTATAAAAAACGTGCATGTGCATGTTTCTTAAACTGCCCCATGTTTTCCCTTACTTCGTTACCAGCAACCATGGTCTGTCGCAGAAAAGACGTTTTTCGAGTGATATCTGTAAGTAAAATACGTCGGAAATTTTTATCTTTGAGTGTCCATCTAAGTCGACGATTCTTTTTCGGAGGGCAACATTTCGAACAGAAGAAGCAACATTTATTTGGATGTAGTGTTTCGTTGACGACGAGGTCCTTAGAGACAGTGTAAAAGCTCGGGCACGGATGAATGGGAAAGGAAACTGACCGTGGTCGTTTAGATTAAGGAATTTAGGAGAACAAACACTAAATCGAACCTGGCCCGAAGTGGATTTCAACTGCCGTCGCCTCACCACTGCGATATTTATTTATTTATTGCCAAATTATAGACCTGTTACCTGATGTTTAAAACAGGTCGTACATCTTACAATTTTCGTTTTTCATATTTTTACAGTTTTCTTTCCTTTTTATATTCTTCTTAAAACACAACAAAATTTTATTTATATTTCAACCTTAAATTATTGTTATTTTGAAAAACTACTGCGATACCTTGCTCGGTCAGCGCTTTACTGAGTGATCTGACCTTCACTTGATAATGTAAATGGTTTTTTTTCGTGTGTTTGTTGCCTGTAGCATGATAGCAAACTGCGCAACGGCTGCACATTGCCGACCGATCGGAAAGAGGTGGTCAGTCAGCGAAATATTATGCATAATAAGTAAATCTTTAATCCGGCGGCACACCCAAAAACCATACCAAAATCAAATGTACACGCTCTTTTTGTTAACCAGTTGCAGAAGGCAGAGGAGAACGCGATGCCCTCCCTTGAAAGCGACATTTGCGTGCTGAATGTTTAAGTAAATGGGTCCGGTCCCTGGGTAATTTGTTCGCCTCCCACCTGCCGCTGTTCGCGGCCTAATACGCAGCAGGGCTCCTTCCGAGCAAATGACCATTTGGAAAAGTTTCTGCGTAATTTTATTTAATTTTCCCGGCCACCCGGCGCCCTTCTGGGGCCTATACTTACCCCGCGTGCTTCCTTATTCTGGATATTTCGGCACCCGGCGCTGATTAAACGCGAGATACGGGACGACGTAAAACTCTTCGCCATCTTTGTGTTGGGCCCACTTTTGTTTTATTACAAGTCGGTTAATCAGCAGGGAGAAATTACTGTACAGTACTTGCCGTTATAAATTTGCATTCCAATCAGACCATTCTTGTCGCTCTCCCTTCTTGGAATTGTTTGACACTTTGTATTTATTCTTCACTAGCCGGTTTTTTTTTTTTTTTTTTTTTTTTTTTTTTTTTTTTTTTTTTTTTCCGCACGCTGTTTCTCAGCGACGACGGAGATAGTTTAGATTACCTCAGTCTGGCTAATATCACACTCCAGGCCAACATTTATTGCATTTCTATTGGTTATTGTACATTGGTGATACTTTCGTGAACTGGTTTAAATATTTTATCTATTCACTCGTTTCTAGAAACGTTTCGTAGTGTTCCATTCGTAAAAGATGTAAGGTGTATGGTCCCTTTGTCGCTAACTGTTCTTTAAGCAGTACTTCGTGGGGTACCAGTGGGTTTATGAATAGTTACATCTGAATAATAAAGAATTTTTTTATTACCTACTTCTACACTCTCACTCGGCAATCCACCATACTGGTACCTTGTACGACTACTAGTCGTTCCCTTCCCTCTTCTACACGGGAGAAACGTCTGTCTGTATGCTTCAGTAAGAGTCCTCGTTTCTCTTGTTTTGCCTTCGCGCTCCACGCGCGTTGCAGTAGGATGGTTCCGCAGTCAATCGCAATTGCTGCTTCTCTAAACTTTCTCGACGGTGTTTAGAGGTAAGAACGTAGTTTCCCATCCGAAGATTGCCATTTGAATTCACCAAGCACCTCCATAATACACGCGAGTTGATCGAACTGCCGGTGACCAATGTAGCAGACCGCCTCTGAACTGATTTGATGTCTGCCTTTAATAAGACCCGTTGTGGATCCCAAACACTCAAGAATATGTCGCATTAACTTTCTCTACTCCGTCTATTGTAGCTAGAAAGGGAGAAAAAGTAAAGTGAGGAAACTATTGATATCAGCTACATCGGAATGAGCAGCGACGATTGAAAATTTGTGCCAGACAGGGATTCGAACCCGGGATCTCCCTCTTATTAGCCATTTGCGGTAACAGCTGCGCCGTCCGCACACAGCCTTTATTGAAAAATGCGCGGACTATCTCGGCACGCTTTCCGGCCGACTCACATTTCCACATAGCGCGTCCTATCTGCACTTCCCGTCCATGTCCTCCACACTCGCTGATTTTAGAAAGAAGAGACACTACGCATATACACTCGATCTCCTTTATATATGTGCAACGTTTTCCTAGAATTCTCCCAACAAACTGTAGACGACCATTCACATTGCCTGCCACTGACACTGCGTACGGATCCATTTGATGTCGTCTAGATATTTAGTCCACGTGTCCGCCTCCGTGTCTGAGTGATCAGACCGGCCGATTGCCGTGCGAGGGGTCCGGGTTCGACTCTCTGTCGGGTCGTAGATTTCATCCGCTCGCGGATGTGTAGTCCTCGTAATGATTTTATCGTCATGATCGACGCACAAGGTCGCCGTAGTGGAGTGAAATAAAAGGACTTGCACTAGACGGCCGAACAGCCCCAGTCAACGATGTCATTCCATCATTTCATTTAGTGACGTAATTGTGTCAAGCAACTCAACATGAATACCTGGCGCTGTCCAGCTTCTTCACCTGTTGGTGCTAGACGTGACTCAACTGTAAAAGTTTTTCCACATCCAGTGCTAAGTTCAGTAAGTATCTCTAGTTTGGTTAATATTACGCCAGGCGTACATACTGAAACTTTCATTATTGTACATTAACCCAGAACGTATTCTTTTGGAAAATTAATAGGAGGAGAAACACACACACACACACACACACACACACACACACACACACACACACTCTCATAGGCCAGGACATTATGACCACCTACCTAACAGCCGGTATGTCCAAATTTCGCAGGAATAACAGCGGCGACGTGTCGTGGCATGGAAGCAGAAAGGTCGTGGTAGATCACTGGTGGGAGTTGGCGCCGCATCTGCGCACCCAAGTCACCTAATTCCCGTATATTCCTGGGATGTGGCGATGACCTCTGACGCCACGTTCAATCACATCCCAGATGTGGTCAATCGGTTTCAGATCTGGCGATTTAGGGGGCCAGCACATCAATTGGTCACCACTATTTTCCTCAAACTACTCCATCGCATGCCCGACTTTGTGACATAGCGCACTACCTTAATGAAAAATGCAATTGCTGTCGGGAATCAGGATCGCAATGAACGAGTGTACGTGGTCTGCAACCAATCTACGATACTCCTTGGCCCTCAAGGTGCCTTCCACGAACTCAACTGGATCCATGGATGCCAACGTGAATGTTCCCCAAAGCATAATGGAGCCGCCGCCAGCTTGTTTCCGTCCCACGGTACAGGTGTAAAGGGGCTGTTCCACTGGAAGACGATGGATTCGCGCGCTACCATCGGCTTGATGATGAAAGTATCGGATTTCGTAAGACCATTCAACACTCTACCATTGCGCCAACGTCCAGTGCCGATGGTCACGTGTCCATTTCAGTCATAGTTGTTGACGTCGTGGTGTTAAAATGGGGACATGCATGGGTCGTCATTAGGAGTGTCCAGTGCGCTGTATGTTCGCACACGCTTGTACTCTGCCCAGCATTTAAGTCTGCTGTTAGTCCCGCCACAGTTCGCTGCCTGTACTGTTTTACCAATCTGCCCAGCGTATGACGTCTGACCTCTGTAATGAGGCTACATTATGTACGTTTTGCCTTAACATAATACTAGTATTGAAAAAGTTACCGTATTTGTAAATGTGATTTCCGCCTCTGGATCATTTAGCTCATAGGGTGCATGCAGACGCAGTGTGACGCAAATAGTATCCGTTCACTCGGTAATTAACGTACCCTTTACCTGGTCCCCAGATAAATTAAATGTACCAAGAACAAATGTCCTTTTTTCCTTCACTCACTGTCCTGTGAAATCGTGACACACCTTTTTATCTTTATTATTACATTCCACTAAAATTGCTTTCTGCAAGGGCGACATCAGTAACAGGAATCAAGAAGACATTTATTCCGAGACTCTAAATTTCTCTGGCTACAGAAGAAAGAATGCTTACTACCTCCTTTTTCGGAACGTTTTTTTGCCCTTTTTCATTCCCCCCCCCGTCGTGTCTGAGTGACAACGTCTTCATTTACGGCCTCTTTATAAGGATCAGGCCGTCGCCCTTTTGTATTTAATTTGGTGAAACCGGACCTGCGAGGAAGCACAAGATTCTTAAATTGCTGTAAAAGACGGAAAGAATAACACGAGAGAGTAAAAAATAATAATAATTAAGAGACATGATGATGCGTAGCTGCCCCGCCCTTTTTTCCGGTTGTTACGCGCGGTGAAACGTCTGCGACATTTCCCCGCGATTTAAATTGACTCTCAGCGCGGAGGGATCTCGCGGCCCCTAGTAAGACGGGTAGGAGTTTCCGAGTTTATGTCGTCTCTGTGTGCTGGCTGTGCCTGTGACGCGTCTCCTTAATTCCTATCTCTCGGGGTGCGCTCACTCCCGAAGCTGAATTCAGAAAATATAACAAGCTTTCGTTTCAGAGACGTCACAAGGATAGTGATTATGATCATAGTTTTTTCCCCATTTTCGATTATTGTAGCATCTTACACCCAGGTCCATACAGTGACAAGTCCTGACGCTTTGACATCACCGGTTTCTTTACTCCTCCCACACTCATCTCTCCACATCATACTACAAGCATTTACGCCAACTGCTTCTGTGTAGTAAAGATCCCATAGTATGGAATAGCCTGGTCCGTAACATAAGAGACGACGTATATTTTCACAGTTTCAAAAATATCCTCATGGGTTATCTCGTGAAATAGTTGTAGCGTAATTACTGGATCCGTAATACACGAAGGTCTGCAGTCTCAAACAGATACTTAAACTCATACACGTTTCCCTACATCCTATTTCTCTTGATCCTTTCTCATTTTCCTCTTTCATGTATTATATCTATTAGCTACATAGTTGTCACAAATACTCTACTGTGGTCCATTCTACAAGCTACACCCTCGAGTCAGAATTGCGACCACATGCAGGTATCCGATTCACTACTGTTAGCAGCAGATACACGGCACGTAAACAACCTTAAGATAACTTCAATCAGGTGCTTACCGCTCGTCATAGGTTTCTGGAGCCAGGCCGTCTGCATTCCTTCTTACAGGTGTTGGAGCTTGCGTCGAACTCAGTAATGAAGGTGGAGTCAGAGATATTCATATGACTCTAGGTAGGTAAGTACTGTGATACTGTATTCATTTTCGGACACCTGTGGCAGTTTGCCAACGCGCATTATCTTCCATTACGTGGGTGAATTTGATCCGTTACCAAATCGGTGAATAGATTCGTACGCAACGATTACTAGCCATGGAGGATGCAGCGAAAATATTCCTCGGACCACTTTCCTCCGTCTTTATACTCCATATATTGCAGAAATTGCTACACGATGTGTGTTCGTTTTTTGTCTCATCAAACACGTCCACATACATCCTGTCTGCGAAGCAGCAAGCGTAGCTCAACAAAGAAGATTACTCGTTGACAACCAGCAGCGTTCCAGAGCAAATTCTGGGCGTTTTCTCGTGTCAATGCACAGCCGTTAACATACTAGCAGAAACTATATCTCTAGATCGGAATCCTATGTTACGCCTTGTTCGATGCAGTTCTCCATGCTAGTATATAATGTGCTCGCTTCATCATGTAATCATATGCAACTGTATATGTCTACTTATTGTACCGAACAGGTTTCTAGTTGCCTCGTAATTTGTTCAGTAGGTGAGCTGTTCGACGTTGAATTTACCATTTTAATGTAAGAAAGAAACCGTGAAGCCTTTTTCTAGACTTTGTTCGATTACTATCATCGTAGTGAAATCCACAGAGAAGACAGTACTGAAAAACTAAAGGACGTTGTCCTCCTTCACCAAAGTTGTCATAAGACAAAAGACTGACATCTGACTCGGGATAGTAACTACAGAGTGGTACACAACAGTTGATCTCCTACTGGGTTCAGATGAAATTTTAGAAGACAGTCCGAGAATTGTCGTCTTTCATCATCTCTGCACTTCATCATAGGGCTCCCGTTACGATTTGAACTTCATGATGGTGCTCCCTTCACAGCTATTCTTACATTATCATTAAGCTGCCCTGATGTGTCCGTCTGTAAGTAACTGGTTGAGGAACAATCAAAAGAGAGATTGATATTCTTGTCCAAAAGAAGCCTTAGCAATGTATAAGCCAGAAATATAGTCACTGAGAATGAGCGGTACTATACTGTTCTTTTTTAATTCTAGACATTATAAACAGAAGAGGGACAGCATGTGACTAGTACCAATGAAGACTCCTCCAAGCATTCACACCGCCTAATTATAGTTTTTTTTTTCGCGCCTTTACTCCCATTATGAAAGCTCTCATTTTGGACGCAGAATTAAGCCAATGAGTGGTAAGCGTCTGTTTTTTGCATTTTGTGTTCTGGAACATAAAAGAACAAAGAGAAAAAGAAAAAATCAGTTTTAAGAAAAAGGAAGGTTCGGCAGTGACAGTCGTGACAATAAATGGTTTTTTGAAAGTGGACATGTCTTTCATCGTGCAGGCCAAATTATATCAAGCGAAGACCAGACACTGCACTCGAGATAAGCTGCAGCTTCACGTAAATTTGGTTGAACGTCAGGACATTAGCTGTGCGCCTGTGAACCCAAACCGAATAACACTTCTTTCTCTGCGTGTGCTGTAGAGTGGCAACCAGACACCGGAAACAGACGGTTAGAAGAGACGGAGGGAGGGGGTACACGAGGATCGACCCAAGCTGAAGGTGACATCTTGCATCATTCTGGACGCTTTTTTTATTTATAAATTACCCGATATTATATTGCCACATGTCTCCGTTGCGACACGCTGGAGCACAATAATATTTTTCCTGTTAGGGAACGTGTATGCATGTGTGATTTTCCTCCCGCACTGCCCCATTTATGCCAGAGCGCTTTCGCAAATCCTTGACACTTGCACGTGATGTCTAGATACATTCCTCTTGCGGTGGAATGTCCTTTTTTCTGTATTATATATTCTACAGCCGTTATTTAGCTGCACATACGTCACATTTATAATCAGTTGAGCAGGCGGTCTGATGTATGTGAGATGGAGGGGGGACGTGGGAGGGAGTTGGAGATAGGATCCGGGTGACGTACGCTACGAGCTCTGAGGCCGAAATGTTGCGGTGGAAGGCGACGGCGACGTTTCCGGCCAGAGCTGGGGAATATTTTCAGCGCCACGTCAGACACACCCTGCCCCCTCCCCCCCCCCCCCTCCCCAAATCTCCTCTCTACGGCCCTCCCACCTCTCGCTGCGAGCCCGGCGCCCCGTATCGTCAGGAATCAATTTGTTCTGACATTTTCATAAAATGACTCTCATTTTGTGCTGTGGTTCTACACCATTGCCTTGCCATTTCGCCGTCGCGTTGTGGCGGGAGTGAAGGCGCGCCGTCGACGCCGAGGTGGCTGTGTATAAATCGTTACGGAAAGCATTTCCTCTACCCCTGCCCCCCACCCGGCGCCACCCACTCCAGTCCCCCCACCCCCTACCATCACTCCGTCGTTCGCGACTGCCGCGTCGGCGTAATGACACACTATTTGTACACCGAGAAGCACTGTTGTCGTTTAAAGTTCTTTTTTCGCTTGTGTGCGTGAGGCTTCATTTTTTCCGCGGTTGTTATTCCCTCCCCTCCCCTCCTCTGCCTCTTCCCCTCCATTCCGCGGGATAAATATTCCACCGTGGTCCTTTGTTGTGACGGATGTTAGCTGCGTTATGAATTCTTGTTTGTTGATGTGTCTCTTTTTACGGCCACTCCCATCGCTGCTGCCAGCGTAGATTGATCTTCCCGCGTTTCTACGATGTGTAGTACGAAAATTTGTGGAAAAGAGCCAGTTTTATGGACAAGTTGTTCGTAACACCTTGCATCAATCACATTCAGGGAGCTGGCGATGACTCGTTCTTCGGTACTTCCATATAAACCGTCTCTGCCCCCTTTATAAATAAAAAAAACTCCATATGTCACTGAAGGTGATATAACTAAATGATTATGGTTTGAGGTTCGTACAACTACTATTCATTTAAAAACGGGTGATTTACAAAGCCATCATAAACCATGATAATAAATTAAAACTACTGAATCAAGGAAGTTATAGCATAACGCATCTCATAATAGGCCCCTTCGATCCGGATGCTCCATCCATTGGAGCTAGTGATATGTTTGCCAAGTCACGTGGTCTTACGTTCGTTCAACCGTCAACCTACATGACACAGCAGCAAAACAGCACCAGTAATTCCCGATTTCAGCATCAAACCAGAAGAAGAGGAGGAGGAGGAGGAGAAGAAGAAGAAGAAGAAGAAGAAGCTGTAATTCCACACGTAAAGAACCTCTCACTTAGTATTTTGTAAAAGCAGCCCCTTTTTTCCCAAAATTTAGTACAAAAGTTGTTTTCACAGGTAATTTACATCAATGGAGTTGAAGCTGCGCCATGCCATCAGACGTGGGCCTCATATTTTTCTAAACCGTTCTGTGGAAGCAGTTCAAATCAAATGGCTCTGAGCACTATGGGACTTAACTTCTGAAGTCATCAGTCCCCTAGAACTTAGAACTACTTAAACCTAACTGACCTAAGGGCATCACACACATTCATGCCAGAGGCAGGATTCGAACCTGCGACGTAGCGGTCGCGCGGTTCCAGACTGTAGCGCCTAGAACCTCTAGGCCGCCCCAGCCGGCGTGGAAGCAGTAATAAGTATTAAAAGAACTATCGAATTGCATTAAAATAGTAATTTGTATCGTTAAAAAGAAAGATTGTAGCTTCAGGGAGTCGGGAGATAAGACTAAGTTGTTAACCGCGCAGTAAAACATTCCTCTCTTTCCGTACCTTGACTCCCTGGAAAAAAAATTTGTGTGTGGAACTGTATATAAAATATCTGGGCGTCTACATTACTTGGAGTAAAGTGTTCCGAGAATAAGAAGTCAAAACTAGGTAGGTGGTTGATTGGCCCGAAAGGAGAACTTCGAAATAGAAATCTCTCGCGTATCAGGAAAGTAAATCCCGATAACATTTAAGAAATAAACGGTAAGAGGAGTGTTTATGATACATGCACGTATGTAGCGTGAACTATTTCTGTTATTGTTATACTTGAACCATGAAAGTAGTTTTATTTGCCCTCGAAATTTGTCACATTTAATGACAATTTCACATTGACTTTTTCATGTAATTTCTAGAACAAAATTATATTTCACACAACGAGGGCGTGCTGAAAAGTAATGCCTTTTATTTAAATTCCAGCCGGTATCCTTTCCCTCGCGAGCATTCATTCTCTTGAGCCCGAATACTGAATCCAGTCTACTGACCATTCGTACTGACCACTGATTCATGCTTCGTCTGTCGAAAAACTTCGAGACTGATTTTATTCCTGTCGTACAAGCGAAGTCAGTGCCGTAACAACAGTGGCAGCTTGAACTAACAATTGTTGTAAACAACAGATATGCATTAGACTACTCACTTGTGAGCAGGCAGTGTTAACCAGTTGACGTGCGGCCGTAATGTGTCAACATTATGTCACAAATCGCACTGGAGCAACGAACTAGATATTTCTAAATGAAGTGTTCACGATATTCTCCAGAATGTTTTGAAGAAGGGAAAAGTTTGTGCAAAGTTTGCTCCGCACACCGTGACTCCCGAACAAAATCGACACGTGGGCCCCTACCTCGACTTCATTCAAACTTGCGGACAGTTCTTTTTTGGAAAGAATCATCTTGGCTGACGAGACTTGTTATCAACACTAACCCATAACAAAACGACAAAGTGCAGAAATTCCCATGAAAGCTCAACGCTTTGACGACATAACCTACATTAAAGTCAATGTAACGTTTAATTGATTTTCTGACAGCTTCACATGGTTATATGAAGGTTCTGTGCATGGTACCCAAGTGGGGGAATCCCATGAACAACACCTGAACCATTAAAAACCATTAAAAACCATCATCTCAACATTTCTCTGTTTTTTATCAATACATTGTCGTATTTCTCCATCATAGATAGGGAATGATTCTAAATGTAAGTGCTAAAGAGGAATCGTATTTCAAAGTCTTTGCGCTAACAAAAGTCTAGGGAAGATGGATCACGTTATGGAAAATAACTTCCGTTACAACATGTTCACTGTCGCTTCCCAGCGACAACACGAAGTGTCCGTTTAGTGTTCGCCATCCTTGAGACGATGAAATTTCAGCCAACTGGTAGGGTCTACTAACCAGGTGTGCAGCATAGTACCGAGCCCAGAAAAACAGAGATTCGTTTCAAAAAGAAACCATTAGAATGACTGTCTCCAATCGTGGGAAGATATTTTAGAAGCGAATCAGAGATTTCAGTTTTGTGCGGCTTACTGCCTTTCACGCGAAGCAGACGACTGGATGATAGGCAACACACATTGCATACCAACGTCACAGAGTGCCAACGCCGCGCCGCCTCTCGAGGGGCGTAGCCAGTCTAAACCCTTTGGATCCCAACAATACGGAAAAATTTAAAATTTTCACAAAATTAAACCTTTATTATCATAGTACGCAACGAACACAAGAAGAAAGTGGTTTCACTTTGGAACCACTGAGACATACAACTTTTGACCACCCACCATTTCACGTGATATATTTGAAAGTAGGTTAGCATTTCTCCTAGACGCAATCCCACATCTCGGAACTCTCATGAAGTCACAATGCCTAAAACAAATTATAGTCCTAAAGAAGAAGCAAAATGGGCCTAAAATTTAATAAATGTGTATCAAAAGTACTTACTGCCCCAGTGGTTGGATTTCGAAACCACCCATAGAAGCAGTAGTACAAGCTCAAATGTACGTTACAATAACTTAAGATAAATTTACTTTACTGTGTGTGTGTGTGTGTGTGTGTGTGTGTGTGTGTGTGTGTGTGTGAGAGAGAGAGAGAGAGAGAGAGAGAGAGAGAGAAGGAAGAAAAACGCATGGCACAATCACGTAATACAATCTTCGCGGCCGGCTGATGGTTTGAACGCGTGTTCCGAAGGAACGTTGCGACGTAATTCGAAATAACGCAGCCACTGCAATTTCGTATTTTTCCGTCGACACAAGGAAAGCAACTTTCAAGTAATATAACTCCCCTGTACTAGAATATACATATGGATATATGAGTAAGATACCAGGCACATGCTTATATATGGAAGTTGGGGTCCGGCCGTGATTCGTGCACGGATAGCCGAATCGATTAAGGCGTCTTCTTGCGTAAAACCGGAAATCCAGGTTCGAGTTCCGGTCTGGCAAAAATGTTCATTGTCGTCATTCCAGTGTACAGCCGATGTTGGTTCTTATTCGCAACTGCGAATGCGTATCCTGGAAAGAAATTATCACTGTATGATTGAAACTAAAAAGATACTCCTATCATGATCGGAAAAGAAAGTAGAAAAGCGTGTGATTCGTACATCCAAAAATTATCAATGTTACATTTGCAATAAGCATATAAATTTCACTTTTTGAAAGAACTTATGACTCAGTAAACTATATAAAATTGTGTGACGTTGCCGTGGCAATTCTTGAAGAGGAAGATCATTAAAACTATCTGAGCTTTTCCTTGAGTGGCATTTTGATTTACAATGGATTTTTCGTACTATCTGTCATTATTGTGAATAACGTTCTTACCGCATCCCTCTGTTACTGACCGCTCAGAAACGAGTACATGTTTGGGACTTCCTTCGTACTAGTTTTACGTAGAATATTGGTTGAAGCTTGCGGACTGTAGCCATCAGTCTCGAGAGTCCCAACCGAGCGAGCTGGCGCCGTGGTTAGCAAACAGGTCTAGCGTTCGGGAGGACGACGGTTCAAATCCCCGTCCGGCTAGCCCGATTTACTTAAGGTAACTGCTGGGATGGTTGCTTTAAAAGGGCATGGCCAATTTTGCATCCTCATCCTTCCCTAATCAGAACTTACGCTCAGTCTCTAATGACATCGTTGTGCTTCGAAAGTTTCAGATACCGACTGATTAGCCAAGACGTCGGAAAAGATACGTTTCTTCACATGTGTACTACCTTTAGTCGCGCGCGCATAAGAAGTATTGCCTAGTACTCAGTAGACGTCACAGTTTGGCGGCCTCTGCACCGAACTGCACTCGCGTTCAGCAGGCCCCCGCGTGTGTGTAAAATGGAGATTGGACCGTTTTATTGTCACTGCTGGTTATTCGGGCAGTATTCCCGGCGCTCGGCCGCTGATTTATGCGGGCCATAACACACTTGTCTTTTGGTTATTTCCTCACACTACGTGCCTTGTTTGCGGAGCGCAACTTTCGCTCTTTTGCCGCCTCGACCCTCCAGGGCGGGACTGCGAGAGGCCACGACGCCGCACCTCCCCGCCTGCTTACCCATCCCTCATTTTTCCGTCTTTCTCCACCCTTTATTCTCCTCGTCGTTCCCCGTCTTTATTTGTAAGCATTCGGCTTTGTTGTGTATGTGTGTGTCTAGGTTTTGTGGGTGGGAACTTTCCGATATTGGATGCTATTTGCATAAATCTATAAAATTGGCAGAATGGAGTTAACGACTTGGAGCGAGCAGTTCCCCTCCACCGGCCTGGCCACACCGCACTTCTCCATCCGTTCCACCACCTCCCCCTCCCCCTCCCACCTCACTCCCACGTTTCCCCCTTCTGCTTTCTTCTGCAGAGTGGGGCGGAGGGGTGGATCAGGTTCTGACGCTCGCCCGCGCTATGACAGGTCGTCGGCGAACGTTCGCGACTCTGCGGCGAAGTGGTGGTGACTCCAGGCGACTTTCTACGCTGACACAGAACTGCGAATTTATTCTTACTTTTGTTGACATTGGCATCTGACCGTACCACGTAACCGCATACAATCCCTAATCAAAAGTTTGAGGTTTAATCAAGTGCCTTTTACACCGTTTTTCTCCACCTCCTTCTGATCGCATTTTTCCGCCGTTGTCGTCAATCGCAATAGAAGAAAATTCCGGGCGATCGCTGTAACGACGCGGCATAGAGAGATGAGCTGCTCACCTCATTTCATGAAATAATTAATTATTCACTTATCCGTTACACAGAGAATTGGATAAGTTTTGAATAACAGCAATGTAGAGGCCGGTTAAGATTTCGTTGTTAGTTGTTCCCATACGGCGTATTGTTATGACTGAAATTGTATAACAAAATTAATTGGGAGCCAGTTGAAATTACGAACGTAGCTAAATCTGCGTTAAAGTGTTTGAACCTCTTTACGTTTTCAGCCTTATTACACAGTTATGATGGAACTTCTAGCATAAAATAAGTACCGTGTGCTTTCTCCTGTATACCATAAAACCATACGTTAGCCTATAAAATTACGACGTATTCGTATTTCACATCAAGGGGTATGACGAAAATAAACAATTTGTTAATAATTATAACGCAAACGTTACGAATGCGTAATAGTTGTCATCTTTTGATTACCATAAACATAATCAGTTTTGTATATAAGTGAGATACTTAAGTTACTGTGAGTATTAAGCTTTATTATATAGTATGTTGTATAAGTCATGTACAAATGAGGGACATCAGTGTACTGTCTTGCGTAGTGGCTACATGAATTCTGGTACCTAATACACAGTGCTTGCTGTAAGGAAGTGTACCAAATTTTATTCTACTTCAGCAACGTTCCTTATTTTCATTGCAGGCTCACTAACCCGGGTGAAAATTCAGACATAGCACGATTTGTCTATAATTTCTGTCGGTAGAATAGTGAAGTCACACTTGCCGGGGATTTTTCCTCCGTAAGACGCCCTCTTGCTGAGTATCAAATCTCGCAATCTTTCGGAGTGGCAGAACACTGTCCGACTGCTCCCCCTGCCCTGAAAATAAGACGTGCTATACATATTACTCCTTTGTGAAGTTGCTTCTGGACATAAGAAGAGGGTACCGACATGACAAACCTCGTGACCTTCACAAAGGTATAATTGTCCTGCTAAACAGCTGAGGCAGAGTTAGCAGCGGTTCACGCAGTCTGTTCTCTCCGTATGGACGCTTAAACTTGCGGTAGAAATAAGATATTTTCTACGAAAAGCTGACCAATTCTTGGAATACTAGTGTAAGTGAAATGGTATCTGCACAACATTTTTATAGTTTATTATTACAACAGTGCAAAGTTTACTATCTTGTGATTCTCGAACAGTTACCCTCCTTTTCAATGAACTTTCAGTATCCTCAGAAAAAAAGTTTTTTCCACTGAGCAACACAGCTACACTAATCTCTGAGGTAAATCAGGGACCTCTTGCACCATCCCCGAATGGACCAAACAAATGGATATCCGATCAGGCAAGATCAGCATTTCCAGAATGAGATTTTCACTCTGCAGCGGAGTGTGCGCTGATATGAAACTTCCTGGCAGATTAAAACTGTGTGCCCGACCGAGACTCGAACTCGGTACCTTTGCCTTTCGCGGCAAGTGCTCTACCAACTGAGCTACCGAAGCACGACTCACGCCCGGTACCCACAGCTTTACTTCTTCCAGTATCTCATCTCCTACCTTCCAAACTTTACAGAAGCTCTCCTGCGAACCTGCAGAACTAGCACTCCTGAAAGAAAGGATATTGCGGAGACATGGCTTAGCCACAGCTTGGGGGATGTTTTCAGAATGAGATTTTCACTCTGCAGCGGAGTGTGCGCTGATAGCTTCTGTAAAGTTTGGAAGGTAGGAGACGAGATACTGGCAGAAGTAAAGCTGTGGGTACCGGGCGTGAGTCGTGCTTCGGTAGCTCAGTTGGTAGAGCACTTGCCCGCGAAAGGCAAAGGTCCCGAGTTCGAGTCTCGGTCGGGCACACAGTTTTAATCTGCCAGGAAGTTTCAAGATCAGCATTGTTTGCAGGATGCTCCAACATTTCGAAATCCATATTCTGAAGAGTTTGAACTGTGTGGGCAGCAGTATGTGGAGGCGCTTTGTCACCCAAATGAAAGAATATTGTTTGACAATAGGCCTCGACGTTTGTTTCGAATTACAGGATTCAGCTCTTTACCATGCATATTTCTGTAATGCTGATTATTAACCCGTTTGCGACCTAGTGTTCCAGAATTGGCTCTTGTGTACCCCAAAATAATGTCACCCTTACTCTTTGTGCAGAGAGTTAACTCTTGAATACATTTTGACTGGAGATTCTGAGTGTTTCCACACCGTGCTCGTATCCGTAGGTTATTCAGTCAGGTCACAGATTTGCTCATTCCTGGCATGAGTAGCGGATGTGACTTAACGTTCTGTTCTTCTGCTCTTCCCTCGTCGTTCACGCTAGTTGGCCGGTTTTGAGTTGTTTAATCCATGCGTAAACATTTCGCTGAAGCGAAACTTTGTCCCTGTATTGTCCTGAAAGTCATCTGTGGATTTCAGCTCTTGACAAAAACGGTAGATTATGGAACGCTGTTCCTCACTGGTGCAGACGTAGTGGCGCAGCCATGTTTGTTTAGCAAGCGCGCAAAGCTAACTGTAGTTGTTACAATGCTGTATGTCTGCCACAAGCAAAGATAACCCTGCCACCCAACGGCAGGCTATAGCACTAAGCCGAACTGCCAACATAAAGACGATTAGAACGAAAAGTGCAAATACATGACTCAGCCTCGTAAAAACAATTTTTCTTCTTAGCCGTGTAGGGTGACTTTTTGTCAGTAATTTAGAGGGACGTAACCCTTTCCACTCGATTTTTTCCAATCTGTTCTTCCCCTGTGCTCGTAATATTTGCTCTGAAAGCAGCCTCTATTACATGCAATGAAATTGTGTGAAGACTGACTAAAACTATAGAACAGGACAAATTACACATACATTAAAACACTGAATATGTCACGTTTTGTGTTTCATTTCGTGTATTTCGTCGTTTAGATCCTATATTTTTTCATGGTGTAATTCTTTCCGAAAACTCTCACGGAGTCCCTTCTACCAGCTTTTATCTACGTGTTACAGCGTAATACTTACTGTTACCCTTTTCATTAGATTGAGTGAAACGCGGCTACTGTGGCAATCTCTTCCCGTCGTCGAAACTAGAGGGTCTTCCTCTCTTTCTTCCGTTTGTGTTCCGTAAACAGGGCTTTCAGAAGTGCCATTCTATATCTCTTGTGGCTTAACTCGAGTGTCTGGCTGGAAGTAGCATCCAGATTGTACAGAATGAAGCTATTAACTACTTCTACTACTTCCAACAGCCAGAAAAACATCTCAGACAACCACTTCTTTTAGTTGCATGATGAAGCTGTTCGATATAATGGTTACTACTACTACTTCTTATAGATTCTGCGTGTTCATCTCTATCAATTTCTGTGTTTTCACCTTCACTGTCACGGTTTTGTCGAATAATTACTGTTGTTATCGCTCAAGTCACTTATATCACTAACACTTTCTTCCACTATCTCCAGTATTGCTTTAGGATTGTCACGTAAATTCGCCATTTTTTGTTGTTAAAGCTCCGAACACCGGCTGCGCCCTTCGAAGTGAACTAGAAACTTGAACACGAAAAGTAGCGGTATGTGTTCAACAAATGTGTTTCCTCACAGTTATACCGCTTGCCAACAGATGTCAGAACACTGCCGTACAAGAAATTCGGCGGTGGGATCCCCGACATGCAAAGTACGAGTAACAGCGAATTGAAATTTGTGTCAGACGAAGCCCGACATGGTTGTATTGCGGTATTTACGCGGTCGGGGCTGCCCCGCCGGTCAAAAGCTAAGTGTTAAGAGTCGCTTACACTGGAGTTTTCTGTGCGTAAATTTTGTATTCGCATATACATGCCTTTTTTTTTTTTAAGTAGTTTACCACAGTTGTAGTAAATATAAGCATGAATCGTCTCTTATGTCGCTATTTCAGTATTCTGTTTGTTTAGAGCAAAACATTGTATGTTCTTATTAAAGTCCTCGATAAGTCTTCCGAAAGAGTCTTCTGCAGTTTTCTTCTTTTGGCGGTGCTTATAATAAGGAGCTCGATCATTTGCCACTGTGCCCAGTTCCTTGAAGGCGAGGGTCCTGCGGCCAAGGCGAAATTGAGAGGCGTTGTGGAGGGGGGCAGGCGCACCACACCTCGATCTTCTCATTATATCGTTTCATTTAACGTAAAAAATTACCTTCATTTTTTAAGAAATTAAGTGGATGGAAGGAAAAGAAACCGCGCACGGGCATCTGGGACGGGACGGGCTGGAATCATCTTATGCATCGAGCTGCGATCTCGCTCTCCCTTGCCACGTTTATCGTTCGCTGCGTATGCGGTAGTCATTATGTAGCCTCTTGACAAAAAAGGACGAGGAGGGCTCGAGAGGAGAAAGAGGAAACGGAGCTTCAGAAAATTGGAACTCTTTAATCCGTAATATTGCTTAATTTAAATGAACAAGGCGTTATAAATTATTGAAATTATTACTTTATAAAGGGAGATGCGGATCGTTTCAGCGCACATGGCCTCGGTGGAGAGGGAGATCTATCTGGCTGCTCCGGATCGCGCGAAGCTATTACCTAGTAATGAAATATACCCGGCATTATTTTTTTATCTTATAAGACCGTTGTCTAACCGAAAATTTATTGCCCGGATATTCGTTTACTCGGCAATTTTTTCCCCTTTTTTGCCCTATAGTCTTGCGCTATTATGGCGAATGCGGGTGAGGCGTGCTCCACCGTTTGAATCCCAAACGGACCTTTACGCGGGTGAGGTGGGAGTCTCGCATAATTCAGCCGCTCCGGCAATCTCCATTTCCGCGATCCGCGCCGCTCTGCCCGCCAGATATGGCCGCCCGCGTTAGCAAAATGCTCCCGAATGAATGGGGCCCACCATTTCCAAATTATAATACCAGTGATGCCCTTGTTAGGTACATAGCTTTCCATAAAAGAGTCACTTCAAAAGTACTGCTTTATGTGTAATTCGTAACTAATTCAAGCAAGCAATTAGCCAAATTATTCAGGTAAATATAACGAAAAGTGTCATGTAATGTGGGTGAAGCAATTGTTTGGTTTTGTTTTTTTTTTATTGAAAAATACATAAAACCATACAGCCGTGCGGTCTAAGGCGTCTTGCCACGGCTCGAGCGGCTCCGCCCTTCGGAAGTTCGAGTCCTCCCTTGGGCATGGGGGTGTGTGTGTTGTCCATAGCGTAAGTTAGTTGAAGTTAGATTAAGTAGTGTGTAAGCCTAGGGACCGATGACTTCTGCAGTTTGGTCCCACAGGAATTTACCACAAATTTCCAAAAACATACACTGGGCTGGCAAAAGTCACGGTATAAATTGTTCAAATGGCTCTGAGCACTATGGGACTTAGTTTCTAAGGTCATCAGTCCCCTAGAACTTAAACCTAACTAACCTAAGGACATCACACACATCCATGCCCGAGGCAGGATTCGAACCTGCGACGTAGCGGTCGCGCGGTTCCAGATGTAGCGCCTAGATCCGCTCGGCCAACTCGGCCAGCAGTCATGGTATAGCGATATTCACATATACCATTGGCGGAGTTGTCATCTGATTCATGTGAAAAGGTTTCCGACGTGATTATGGCCGCACAACGGCAATGGTGGTTCGAGCTAGACGGATGGGACATTCCATTTCGGAAATCGTTAGGGAATTCCGTATTTCGAGATTCGTATTGTCGAGAATGTTCCGAGAATACCATATTTCAGGCATTATCTCTAACCACGGACTACGCAGTGGGAGACGGCTTTCACTTAACGACCAAGAACAGCCGCATTTGTGTAGAGTTGTCACTGCTAACAGATAAACAACACCGCGTGAAATTACCGCCGAAATACATGTGGAACGTATTCGTTGGGGTACTGCGGCGAAATTTGGTATTAATCGGGTATGTCAGCAGACGGCCGATACGAGTGCCATTGCTAACAGCATGACATCGCCTCTCCTGGGCTCGAGACCACATCGGTTGAACCCAAGGAGACTGAAGAACCGTGGCCTTGTCAGATGAGTTCCGACTTCAGTTGGTAAGAATTTTATGGTAGGGTTCGATTGTGACGCTGACCACCCGAAGCCATGGACCCAAGTTGTCCACAAGGCATTATGCAAGCTGGTGGTGGGTCCATAACGGTGTGGGCTGTGTTCGTTTGGAATGGAATGGAATGGGTCCTCTGGTACAACTGAACCGACCATTGACTGGAAATGGTTGTGTTCGGCGATTTGGAAACCATTTACAGGCATTCATGGGCTTCATGATCACAAACAACGATGTAGTTTTTGGGGACTTTATTTATTTAATCGTATGGCTAGCCCCTCCCCCCTCCTTCCCCCGTCGTATAGACCGTTCGCCGGGTGCCGGTCTTTCAATTTGACGCCACTTCAGCGACCTCCAGTCGATGAGGATTATAGGATGATGATGATAATGACAGCACAACACCCTGTCCCTGGGTAGAGACAATTCCCCGACCCAGCCGGGAATCGAACCCTGGCCCAGAGGATTGACAGTCCGTCACGCGGACCATTCAGCTACCGGGGGCGGACAGTTTTTGTGGATGACAATGCACGATGTCCCCGGTCCACAGTTGTTCACGATTGGTTTGCGGAACATTCTGGACAGTTCGAGCGAATGCTTCAGCCACCCAGATCGCCCGCCATAAATTCCATCGAACATTTACATTACGTAATCGAGAGGCCATTTCGTGCACAAAATCCTTCGCCGACTACAACTTCGCAATTATGAACGGTTATAGAAGCAGCTTGGCTCAGTATTTCTGCAACAAACTTTCGACGACTTGTTCAGTCCATGGCACGTCGAGTTGCTGTATTAGGCCGGGCAAAAGCAGGTCCGTCACGGTATTGGGAGGTATCCCATGACTTGTCACCTCAGTATATCCTCTTTTATCTCTACGTGCAACGGCGTGGCTGTAATGAGATGGTTTCACTCACCTCATTAACCTCCGCATTTCCGCTGCGACACACGTCCGTCCAAAAGCCCCGAGACTGATTTTGTTGCTCACTTATAAGCGACATCAGCGCAGTAACTGCAGTACCAGCCTTAACTAACAACTGTAAGCAGCAGATGTTCCTTGGACCAGTGAGCTGCGAACAGGCGGTGCTGAGTAGCGGCCGTGCGGCTGTAGTGTGTATCAACGTGATTGTGTCACAAACCACAATGGAGAAACATATGTAAAACAAGAGTTGTTTTAAATGAGAGAAAAATGTGTGCACCTTGACTCCCGAACAAAAACGGCGCGTGGACGCCTGCCGCGACTTGATTGGAATGCAAAGCGCGGACAATTCCTTTTGTGGAGAAAAAAAAATCACTGCAGATTACGAGGCTGCGTGTTACCAATACGAACCTACCACAGAACGACGAAGTGCAGGTATTCATATGAATGGGAGTCAACGCTTTGACCGTGAGCCATTGTAACGCGTGAGTTGAACATCGTTCCAAAGAAGGACGTTTCTTACAGTTTTCAGTGGTTGTATGAACGTTGTGTTTTTTGTACTCAAGTGAGGCACACAATGTAGAAAACCTGAAGCAATAAAACCCCATTCATAACGTTTATTTATTTTTTATTAATCCAGTCTCTGCAACTTACTGGACTGGAGGGGGAGGTATATTCGCAGAATAGCCAAATTACAGAACTGGTTTCAAGACCGTACTCTAATTGCAAAATGTCTCTGCTGAACTGCCCAATAATTATTATTTAAAATTCTGCAGTAATTTTACATGCGTGACGTACACCTTCTCACTCATGAACGCAATTACACGCTTTTCTCTGGTTGGCTGATTCTAGTCTTTACCAGCGCCTGGAGTGCGTGTTTTCACATGACAAAGAAACTCTTCTAATTGACCAATCATAATTGTGAAATATAATTTGTATAAACGGCCAAAAATTATTTCCATAATGCCAAACCAACGTCTGATAGCCATATAATCATCACATTTTTCCTTTCACTTAAGTGTACGTGACCGAATCCTCTATAGAAAACAGTATTTCACATGCTTAGACATTCTTAATTGGTCACAAATTCAAGATTAGTCCTTCACATTCAGCCCACACACATTCTAGTAATATGCAAACTGTAATTTGTTTTAGATTACGGATAATGTATAAGCGTGTCGCTCCTGCACTCCGAGCCCCTCTTTTGAGTTAGCGCTGCCCTACATTGTGACTCGTCCCACTGTTATTAAACACGAATGGTTGCTGGTCCCTCTGGGCAGCATGTGTTCCCTAATTAATTTAACTTGAAGATGCTAAACAGGCTTTTTTTGGTAAATTCGACTGTTTTGTCGTTGCGATTAAATGATACTGCAATTTTAACTCGCACCCGCCTACCTGTACATCTGCACCTACACTTAAATGCCTGGCAGTGGGTTCATCGAACTACGTTCAGACTATTTCTCTGTGGCGTCGCAGCCAGTCTTAAAGAATTCCGCCCCCCGCCCCCTCCCCATATCAAGAGAAATAGTTATGAAATGACAACATATAGTAAGCTTAAGTGAAGTAATATTTAATTTTATTCTTACTGGCAGCAATGTAAAACAGCGATGCATGAACTTCGTAACTACTACCAAGATAAAATATACACTAAGATGATAATGTTGAAGTACTGTTCAAAGACGTGTACCAGTGTGAACAGATCTCTTGTCTCTTGCGCTTGGGTTCTGGTCGTTCTTGTCTCCTGCTATCTCACTCGCTCTTATCATCTTACTCTCCCTTACGGTATTGCCTCTGTTATCAGTGCCGATACGAGGTTGTCGCTTGGCTGTGGTAATTGATGTGTCGTGATATCTTTGTCACATTAAAAAATTCAAAAAATATTTCTGCATATCGACTGTTATTTAATCAACCTTTCAGTGAAAAGTATAGTAAAAGCATACCAGTGAAAGAAAGTGAAATATTTAAATACGGAGACTTTCTCGTTTGGTTCGCGATCTTTCTATGAGCCATTTTGTGCGTGATTACCATTTAATTGTTACACTCGTTAGAACCTACAGTCATATTTATTTTTCGAAGTCCCATAATCTTTCTGGTTAATGTTTTCCGAAAATGAAAAAAAAAATCATTGTTTCGTTCCTGTTCTTATAACGTTGCCGCCCAAGATAGCGTTTTCAATAAATAATTTACCTAATTTCAAGTTTGCTTGTTATTAGATTTTATAGTTAACTTAAGTTTTACGTAATATTAGAGGCAGTAACGTTATATCTCTACCGTTCCATTCTCAGATAGGCTCGGGAAAACGCTTCTTTCCGAGCGAGCTCTAATTTGTCTTATTCTGTCGTGATGATAGTTTCTCCCTATGTAGGCGGGAGTCAACAAAATATTTTCACATTCAGAGGAGAAAGTTGGTGATTGCAATTTCATGAGAAAATCTCGCCGCAACGAAAAAGCGTTTATTTTAATGATTGCCACCTTAAGTCGCGTAACACACCTGTGACAGTCTCTACCCTATTTCGCGATAGTACAAAACGAGACCCCAACAGTTAAGTGGTCAGCGTGTGTGACTGCTACGCGGCCGACCCGGCTTAAATTTCCAGCAAGAGTAGGGATCTTTTTTTCCTTTGGGGAACGTTGTGCAATCAGCCTCCTGATGCCAACAGTGGAACTACGTCAGTAGCGGCTCGCAGGTCTCGAAAGCAGGCAGAAGCCGGAGGAGCGGTGTGCCCGACCCCATGCCTTTCTGCGAGAGGCGTTCAGTAAATAATGCAACTCATTTTTCTCTGCCAGTTTCGGTTGAAATAATGCGAAATTTGTTGTGGAGCATCGTCGAATGTTCCCGCTTGAGGGTCTCATGAAATTCTGACAGGTGGCGGCGCTGTACGTAGCCTTCAAAATCTCGTCTCGAACGGAGGGGCGTTCCAAGCAGAGAACTGTCATTGAGTTTCTTTTGGCGGAGGAGTATCGCAGTTATTCACTGGCGGTTGCAGAATTTCTACGGAGATCTGGCAGTGAACAAAGGGACAGTGAGACGTTGGACGAGGCCCCTGCCATAATCGCAACAAGGTCGCACACACCTGTCCGGTCTTCCGCGTGCCGGCGGCCGCCCACAGCTGTGACTCCAGCAGTACTGCAACGTGCGTACACTCTCATTCAAGGTGACCGACAGATCACAATCGAACACCTTGGTGCACAGTTAGACGTATTTATTGGTAGTGCTGATGCACACGTCCACCAGTTGCCAGCCTACAAAACGTCACTGGACTGTTTATTTTTGGTCTGCGCACTTCACAGCTTCTGTGGGTCTCCTGTGCAAGAACACCAAAATGAAAATCTCCGCTCGAAACAACCTACTTCGCAAACTAGCGGGGACACAGTGGGGATCACATCCACAAACCATTCGCTGTTCTGCAGTGGCACTTTGCTTTTCTACTGCTGAATATGCTTCTCCAGTCTGGTACAGGTCATCTCATGCCAGACAAGTAGACATTGCTCTCAACGAAACCTGCAGGTTGATCACAGGTTGCTTAAGATCTACCCCAACTGATAACCTCTACTGCCTGGCTGGAATAGCGCCACCATGGATACGCAGAATAGTGGCTGCCAACAAGGAGAGACTGAAAGTGGAACAGGACAGTGCCCACCCACTGCACGGACATAATCCACCACAGCAACGGCTGAGATCGCGAAAGAGCGTCCTGAAAACATCCGAGAAGCTCACCATTTCACCAGAGAAGGCAAGGCTGGAGTTATGGAAGAAGTCGACGCCTCACCTGCAGACGCCAGAAGCTGAAGAACTACCACCTGGACACAACGAGAGCTGGATGGTGTGGAAATCTTTAAACACATTACGATCAGGAGTTGGACGATCCAGAGACAATCTGAAGAGATGGTGTTTCATAACAGAAGATACGTCCTGTGATTGTGGACAAGAAAAAACCACAAGCCACATGCTCCAGTGCCTTTTGTGCCCTACATCCTGCACGAAGATTGATCTCCTGCAAGCCACTCCAAGCGCTTTGGAGGTTGCAAAGTACTGGGCACATGTAATATAAATACAATTTGTGTATATATATGTACATATTTATTGGTGTGTATGGCTACTGTAAATTTGTATGTTTCTGATTCGAGAATAAAATTGGACTCTTCTTCCTTATCCAGCCTACATCCTGGATGTCACACTCGCTGACTTCCATCAAATGGTTCAAATGGCTCTGAGCGCTATGGGACTTAACTTCTGAGGTCATCAGTCCCCTAGAACTTAGAACTACTTAAACCTAACTAACCTAAGGACACCATACACATCCATGCCCGAGGCAGGATTCGAACCTGCGACCGTAGCGGTCGCGCGGTTCCAGACTGTAGCGCCTAGAACCGCTCGGCCACCCCTGCCGGCCTGACTTCCATCCAAACATCCCAATGAAGGATGCACGCCCCGGGAAACAGTACGTGGAAGATGGGGAGGTTATTAATGCGGCAAGATGTTGGGTGCAAAGCCGACCACTAGAGTGGTGCCATGCGGGCATACAGGCCCTGTCAGAGAGGTGGCGTAAGGGTGTCGCGTTGAGCGGCGATTATGTTGAAACATAGGGTCTTGTAGCCCAACGGATGGGGAATAATCTGGTGTACTGGAATCCTGAATAAAACTGACCTGTATTAAGAAAGCTTTTGTTGTACTACTTATTGAACGGTCCTCGTATACCGCATTTGAATGACGCAGTGGCTGGCAGGGGGGTCGCTCATTACCGAATGGCCCGCCAGGGCCAGTGGGCAGAGCTAGCATAGAGTTAATACCTACAGCGACGACGAAAGCGCGCAGACTAATTGATCGCGGCCGGCCGGAAACACAGACTGTCTTATTAGCGCGCTGGTTAACAGCGTGTGTCGACAAGAGCGGCAGCCCCGCCGGGTCGCGGACACAAAGTAAAAAGCAAAAAGGAAAAAAAAAGGTACGTGTTTGGCGTCGCGGTCGTGTTTGCTCTTCGTGCAGGGCGCGCTTCCGCCGTTCGTGACGGAGCTGTTCCGCCGCCGAAACATTACGCGGCCGCCGCAGTCCGCGCCCAATTTATCCGCTGCGACCCGCGCACGCACGCACGGTCCGGCATCGCAGCTCATTACGCCGCCACGCGATGCCTGCGCGTATATACCTGCGCGGGCCTCGGGGCGCCGAACGGGACAGCGCGCATAATTATGAGTCGGCTCCGCCCCGCCGCCCCGATCCCGCCTTATCGGCGGACTCGTATCGCTGCCGCAGGGACATCGGCGCCCCGTCTTGCGACTGGTATCGGCCGACTTGCCCGAACTTTGGCAGCCGAGACTTGTCTGCGCTCTTTAATGGCGCAACATGTACAACTTTTCCGGCCTCGTTAAATCGCCGGGCCCGTACTTCCGGATAATAGCGTAGCAAAATCAGGGCGTTCTTGTTCGCTGTTTAATTACCTCGGAGGAAATGTTGACGGCGACATCTCCTGTCCCTTTGCGGCTAGCAGACGGGTACTTGCTGCAGTATCAATAATCCCGACTTTCGCAGAGAACTCTGTGATTATCGCCTAAACTGCGCTTTAGATTTTGCTTGCGATTACTCTTCTAACGTTGATGTTCCCTTTTAATATTAAATACTAGGATATCCAGCGTTGCCCAATTTTCAGAGACAGTCATAAGATGTTAATTACCATCAGTCATTAAATGTTAATTATCACATTATTGTATCTGCATGAGATCCACCGTTAAGCAACACAGGCGTGCAATGCGGGCTGCCGCCTCTCTAGCCCGCTGGTTTCACCACCGCTGAAGATGTAGGTCAGTCCGCAGTAACATAAGCGCACAGAATTGTTGTCGGCCACATCACCCACAGCCGCCACTGATCCGCGTGACGCGAGAGTCGCCACAGTTAGCGATGCCACTGTGCCGTCCATCTTCAACTACTCAAACTCGGAAAATGAATACAGAGTGACATTTCTTATGACGCTAATACTACATTTATCTAGTATGTCACGAAACTCATCAAAATTTACAAGCAATAAGCCGCTACGGTAAGACAAAGTTCATGGCGCTTCAACTCCACTTAAATTCGAAAGCAACACCAGATGGGTTACCTTGCACTTAATGCCAGATATGTAAGTTACATCCCACATTTCACTACTAACAGGACATATTTGGCGTCGAAACGAGCGCAGCTCAGAATTATTCAAACACAGGTTTTAGTGTGAACCTTTCATGTACTTCCAGTCGTTCTATTTCTACACATTTCTATATTGTAATTTTCTACACAGGGCCCACTGCACTCTTATTTGAAAATTTTCGCTTAGTATCACTGATGGCAGTACTAAAATCCGAAACAATAGCATTACTAAAATCCAAAGCTACAATCTAATTCATTCAGTAATAACAAACTCGCCCTTGTAAGAACACTTCCAGTACAACGCCACTGAGTATCGCTGAATTGGAGTCACGTGATGACGATGAAAGTCCTAATGACTGACTGGTTGTATTCGGTTCATGAGCGTATGTAAAGATCATGTATTCTTGCTACGCGGGGCACGTTAATTGCTGAGGCTCTCTCGGCCACGACACAGAACACCGAGCGGTTCTAGGCGCTTCAGTCTGGAACCGCGCGACCGCTACGCTCGCAGATTCGATTCCTGTCTCGGGCATGGATGTGTTTGATGTCCCTAGGTTAGTTAGGTTTAAGTAGTTCTAAGTTCTAGAGGACTGATGACCTCAGATGTTAAGTCCCATAGTGCTCAGAGCCATTTAACTAACTTTTGTCTGTCTGTCTGCAGGTGTGTGTCTGCAGTGCTGGTACACAATGAAGTACGGCGGCACGCCGCACTTTGATGAAGTGAAATATCCAATTGGTTTCTGTAACCTTCTGGATTGGTCTGACACCGCTGCAATATTTCCGTTGCTGCGGAAAACGAATTATCGCACAGCAATCCTCTTTCTGTGCCAGCTGCGTAATTTTATTTGGACTCCTGTGGTAGCATTCTGCGGGACTGTAGCGCTGGCATTTTAGCGTGTACCTCCAGTACAGGCATGTACCTGCAAATAAACAGAGTGATAATTAAAACTATATGACTACTCAGATTGTGAAATGAATGAAATCAGTCCATATTGTTATATCTTCGCATTAATATTAATTCAACGCAAAAATTGATTATTTGCGATATTTTGCGTTTCCTCTCAAAGTGCAATAATAAATAAATTCATGGGGGAAATTACTACGGAACAAACAACATAAAGTTGACCTTCGGGGAAACACGAACGTTTCAGATCCCCTGCGATTATCGTGAATGGGAGCACAGTCGTACTCGATCAGTTGTGCTTTCATTTTACCGTCTTACTTCCTGTACCCCTATTTCATCCTAGGAGAGCTTGGAATGTCATAATCTCGCTGTTTCCTTATACTGGATACTTCGACAAATACTGTGTATAATCTATTAGGTCAAAAGGCCACTTCCCATGAGAAATTAGATCGTGTCTCACAAGGCCACGTAACGTAATAAATTAGATCATTTTTCTTCAAAGTTATGTTAATAAGTACTTTTCGTTTGGGTGGTAGCTGTTTCCTGTGGACATTGCCTCCAGGTGTGTATAACCATAAATAAGCATTACTAAACAGCATTCCCTGGCAGATACGTAGTGTAGCCTTCACTTATTGTTAGCGCAAAGGGAAATTGCATTGGAATGTACAAACTGAAGAACAGGGCTTTAAGATGATGTCACTGTACGCGGTGCAAATAAAACGACGTGTGGCATATATAATTTTAATGTGTTTAGAAGAGGTAAAAAGAAACACGCTTCTAAGTGATAAAAACAAGGCAGGTGCATTATGATCCGTCTTCGGTTACAAATTAACATCGTCGTGAGCAAGGCACCCAGTGACCGTACTCCGCTGACAGCTCCTGAATGCAGTTTTAAAAGAGTAAACATATTATTTATTTGGGATGGATCCTTAGCGAACAGGACAGAATAGAATCGAAAATAAGATTAAGGCAAGAATCCCAGCAGCAAATTGAGCATATTTTGACGTGCAGAACGCGCTGTGCGGTAGAGCCCTCCCGAGTTGTTTTAAAATCAGAATATACCAGAGTGTAATTCTCCTAGTAGCTCTGTACGGGGCTGAAACATTTAGATTGAGGAAAGCAGACAAACAGAACCTGATAGTCGTCGAGAGAAAAATATGAAGGGAAATATTTGGCTCCAAGTGGGACTCCCACTCTCAGGACTTGAGGATCCGGGAAAAAAAAGTAAACGGACGACATTGTCATCAATATCTCTTAAACAATATTCATCACACGGCAGTTTGAACACCGTGTCTGAACATCACTAGTATTAATGCCTTCACTGACCCCTAGCAGCGAAACGGTGCACATGTCACATTTGGCAATTGAAAAAAGTAATTCTTTTCATGTCCTCCACGTCTTCTTCGGCTTTAAACCATCAGGTTGGTTAGCAACAGCTCGCCATCCTTTTATATCTTCGGCATTCCTGTTCGAGAGGTATATTAGTGGTGCAGCTGGTATCTTCCACGATCTGGTTTACGTAGTCCAGTCTCCGTCTGCCTCTTGTGTTCTTATTGTATGCTTTCCTGCTTCTCCGAGTGCCCATGTTTCACATCCGTTCAGCTTAAGACGCACGTTGCACAAACAGCTGAAACCAAATATTGGGAACACGAATTATTAGGATTTAGAAGTAGCTGGCTCGGTTAATTATTCTGCGAACGTGAGTTTTAAAAATCAAGGGTGGGCCAGTCTTGTTCTCACTGGCGAATAGGAATTCGTGATATAGCCACTAGGCTCTGTATAATTACTACATCAATAGTCACATCAGTGAGATAGCCAATGGCGGCTGCACAGATCACATCCAAGCCAGCTAATTCTGATCATGAAACAAAACTCACCGACACTTCTTAGAGGTCTTTCTTTAGATTTTTCACTCTGCAGCTGAATGTGAAAACGTTTCTTCTCTTATTGAAAACAGTCTTTGACTGGTAGATTCGGCTTGCAGTATTCTTCTTTGATCTTCCATCTGACGTGATATTACTCCCTAGGTAGGCGAAGGATTCAATGCTCTACAGTTGCTCATTGTTAAGTGATCTTTGGGCAACGGTGTTATACTGACCACTAAGATTTTTGTTTTATTAATTTCCATGTTATAGGCATAGTTTAGGATGGTTTCAATATGTTCCGCATCTTCCCATAACACTGCATTATCATAATCAAATCTCTATATGTCAGTGGATGTTAATTCCTTGTACAGCTCCTAGTTTTTCTCCCTGACTCCATCAGTTGTCCTCTGAATATGTCCATTGGAAAAGACGGGAGAGAGTGAGCAGCCCTGTCGTACATCCTGCTGAATGGTTGCTTCGTCTTGATGTTCTTCACGTCTTATCGAAGCCACCTCTTCTCTACACCGTCTCTTTATCACTCTTCTAAACTTACACTTCATGTTGCGCTACCTCTGTATCTCAAAAAGTCGTTGCCAGTCTATCCTGTCAAACACTTTTTCTAAGTCGACGATAGCAATGTGTGTGTCGCTAGCCTTCTTTAATTTTCGTAAGCCGATTTCTGCTTGTAGGGAGGCCACACTTCTTCTAAAGCCGTATTGGCCGTCCGTGATCATTGCACAAACCCCGCCTTCGACGCTACCCACAATGGAAGAGTTCAAGATCTTGGAAGCGTGTGTCAAATTGTGGAAACGTAGTTTTTACACACTGTGTATAAGGCACAGGAGGAAATTTTTATTATCTCGCAAAACTTTCAAGCATTTCTACTGAGTCCCAAAGGTAGGCAGTAGGCAGATGCCAGACGTAGGCAGTATGCCACAGTTTCAGTGCTCAAATATTTCTATCTTTCCATGTGCGAAAGAAGCCATGGCTTAAAGAATGTCGTAGCGCCTTACTGCAGAAGAAAACACGCTTCGGTATTTTATGTTAGAAAAAAAAAAATCGGATGAATGAAGGGATGCACGACAACATTTATAACAGGTTTTGGTGTATCTCAACGACGAAAAAATATGATTTTGGGAAACCAAAACCGGTTACAAATTTTAAAAAATAGCAATCTGAACTGTTTTTGTTTCATGATCGCGAAATTAGATAGTAGTTCTCCTTGAGAGAGGTGCACTGGGCTGTAATTCGGAGGACCATGCTCTCTCTGATTTATATTTAATTAGCGTGGGGCTCAGAGACGTTAAACCTGAACCTTCGTTTTTTCGTGATAAATAAGCCACAGATGTCAGAGTATAGAGAACTGCGTTTTTTTACGTACGCTTCTGCTAATTTTGCGTACATAAATAGAATAAGGAAGGCAGATTAGAGTTTTAACATCCCGTCGAGAACGAGGTCATTAGAGAATGAGGAGTGCAAGATGGATTTTGGGAATTCGGCCCCCTTTTAAAAGGAAACGTGTCAGCATTTGTAGTAAGCGAGATAAAGAAATCACGGAAAACCTAAATCTGGTTACGTAATAAAATGAGACACAGGCAGCCGTCGTTTTGATATTGTTTCATTATATTGTAATCAGTTTCGGTGATTCAGTACACCGTACGCCTTGCAGTATAAAAAAACAACATCAAAACGAAGGCTGTAGTTTTATTTTATTACGTAAGTGAACGGGGAAAGTCACATAGACCATCAATTACAAGATGGACATACAAAAACTAAGTTTGGTTGAGCGTCGTTCTCCCCAGTGCGAGTCCATTGCGCTGACTACTGCGCCACCTCGCTCGGTACACGAATAGAAATAGGATAATCAAGTGTGCTAGGAGCGTACCGTCCCAGTTTTTGCACGAACCCTCGAATTAAGTCCGACAATCTCACTGTGTCTCTTCCACTGTGTATAATATAGGTGAAACAGTTGCTGTAGGGCAGAGATACAAAATGACGTAGGCGAATGAAAAGTTTCCAAGTTAAAACGACAGTTTATTCGCGCTCCAAATTAAAGTGTCTGCTGTTAGAACATCGACACAAGTGCTCAAGATTAGCCCAACTTTACCTTAACTGCCGTAAGTCGGATGTAACTATTGTAGTAACACCTTCCGCTGAATCACATAAAAAGTTTTCGAACATGTTCGCCAACTCGCCTCTCATCAGGTAGACGCAGAAGCACAAATCCTGCGTTCACGAACCTGAGCAAACCCCCCTTCTGTCTCCCGGAAAAAAAGAACGCCCGTTCCAACCACCAACTACATTCCGCACATTTACCGTGTACGAGTCTTACAAATGCTGTCGCGCTATAGGTGGCAGATGTCTCGTATTTAAGAAATGAAAGAAAATTGACAGCCGAAACTGAGAAGCACTCGTTGCGAGGGTAGTGAGTGAAGTTTTCTGTAGTTCTCCGCGGTACAGTGCGCAGTGTGGCTCGGTTCCTTAGCCTCGCCGCGGGGCGGGGTCGTTCGCCTGTCCGGGGGTGGAGGATGGAAGGGAACTTTTTTTTTTTTTTCGCTGCTCCCCGGAAGACGATTTCATTTCTTGGTGTCAGCACTCGGCCGCCTGATGCGCCATCAGCGGCGGGCGGCCAGATGTTATCGGGTGGCGACTCCTGGGGAATCTGCGCGACAGAGATAAAAGCCGGCGGATCTCGCAGCCGTCAAAGTGAAGCCGCGATGAGCCATCAGGGCGCCTTCGACCGTGTCCGAGGGCGGCGGCCGGCCCCCGGGGAGGCTCCGTGTGATGTGGCCAGATGACTGCTGCGGCCGAGGGCGTGGGCTGGCCAGCCGCGCGTGAGATGACCTGCGTCCGCCTTGCCGGCACCTGCGGGGGCGGGCCGCACACGTGGCGCTCTCGCTGCGATTAATCGCTGGAGTTATTCTCTCTGTGAGAGCGGGGGAGGAGGTGTCTTTCTGACCGGTGCCAGGCACGTGGGTATTAAGGGAACTGAAGCGACAGATGTAGTAGCCGAGGCGGCGTGTCGCGATAATCAGATAGTTCAGTGGCGTACTCCTACACGCTGTCCCTTTACTGTTAAAGTATGTAGTCAGGGACAGACGGAAGAAGAGGGGCTGCAAGTGACAGACAGTTAGTTGGTCTAGTAAAGGCAACAGCTCGGCCATGTGGTACCTCCTTCCTGTCAGGCCGAACAAATAGTTGTCTATTGAAATGCTGTACATGATAAGGTGCAATTTACCATAGAACACAGTGAGGAAGGATGGCTACCTTATTTACATCTAAATCCTTACAGGATACAAGGATTGAGTATGACATTTTTAGAGAGACTACAATGACGGATACTGTTATACACAGCAGGTCTGATGACCCCCTTACGACAAGGTGGCAGCTTCTAAATCAATGTTTTATTGCCTTCACAGTGTACCCTTGTCTAAGGAGGCACATGGTTGGGAGTTTTAGTGGATTCTGCACATTGCACATGGTTAGTGGATATGATATTATGAATATTAATAGTGGTATATTGCGTAAAAGGAATTCGCTAGGTAGAAGCAGAGGTCAAATGGTAATGAAATCACACTACAGTGGTTGGACGACGAAACGACGAATTCATTCGTTACAATAGGATACCATACTTTGGCACAGTATCACAGAAAGGAAGCAAAAAGATAAGGACAAAAAAGATAAAACCAGCGTTTTTAATCCCACAGAATCTTTGTCAGAGGCTTCTACATAGAGAGAAGATGTGTTGTCAAAAGTACGACGTTAATGGTATATAGTGCATCAGTTGTACTGCCAGGTATGTGGGGCAGATTGGCAGAGGGTTTGGTACTATGTTGCGAGAACACCAGATTCTGAGGAATTCGTAGTCTACTTTAAGTAGCCACTTGCGTGATTCTGGCCACTCCGTAACAAGTGTAGCTCATAATTTAGAAATCGTACGCAGAGAAGTAAAGGAGTAGACATTAAACATTATGGAAGAGATTAAAATTATCCGGAGTTTAAAACTGTAACCCCCCCCCCAAACACACCGTTAACAGTCAGGTGGAGTTAAGGCATTAAAATATACTGTCGAACTTTGATTGCTTTTCAAGAATATAATGTCATTGTTGTTAGACTGCTTGGTTATTGACGCTGTACTTGTTATATGCTCTTGTGTCTGGTCTGGTTCGTTTTAACAACTTTTACACTGAAATATTTCATAGTTTCTAAGGTTATGCTGTGTAACGGGGGCCTCAATCATTCTCATGATGTTTGGAAACTCGCGAAAATGTTTGTAACTTTCCCTGCTGTGTGTACGGTGGCGCTACTGCCCTCCAAGATACACACGAGCAGATTGACTAGCTGTGCAGCCCTGCACCCGAGGCTGTTGGAGGAATGCTGTCCGTCGCTTCCTGGTATGAAGTGAGTTTTCTTAACCAATGGCTTTCAGTGTTGCTAGCTGGGGCTTGTACCTTTTCTTGTTTTCTTATTTTGCTCTTTTCGTCGTAGGTAAACGAGCTTTCAAAATGTCAGTTTTTCAGGTGGTCAGTATGAACTATGACGCCCTAATTGTTGCGGCTGACAGTATTTTATTTGGAGAAGGTTGATTCCCCTCCTTCCCATATCGGGGTTTTAATGGTTAACTCTGTTGTATTTCATATTGGTTGTCACAGAGCAGAGATTATTAGGGTAGGTATCTGTTTTTTAATGATAATCTTAATTTTACGTTTCCTATCTTGTACACGTACACCTGAAGATGTATTTGACATCACGAAACCGGCCGTGTTTCTGTAAAGGCTCGTGTACAACTGAAAGCGGTTTATTTCAGAAACATGAAATCCTTTTCACTCTTTGCATAGGACTGAGTCGTATGACGCGTAGCTTCTTGCTTCGGTGGGATGACCCTCCTATCTGTAGTGTTTGTAAGATTCAGATCACAGTGCGCCAAACTTTAGTTGACTGTGTTTTATATTCAGACAAGAAGGCACCATCCAATTTACCCACATATTTGTCCTCTATTTTAACTGACAGTGACACAAATGTGGTACGACTTCTGTCGTTCTGTGAAATTTCCGACTTGCTGCCTAAAATTTTAGAGAGAAGCTTGTAATATGACAAAATAGTTCACGGGTAAACTGCCGGATGTGAATGTCCACCGGGGACGATATTTCAGGAAGCGACCGCGTTGCCATCATCAGATGCGCTGATGAAATGACCCATTGGAAGCCGTCGTGTTGCTTTTATCTCTACCTCTGCACGGGCACTGCGTGGTAGTATCAGAGACAATCTCGGACAACGGAACTCCGACGTCTAGAAGATATCCAACCAATGTGCCAAGACGTCTTTAGGTCAGGCAATGCCTACGGTCGAAGATCGTTGTCGAGACCACGAACGGCGCACCAGATTGCAGCAGCCTGACAAGTCGGTAGTCGCAGAACACTGCCTGTCGGAATCCCAGGTAATTGATTACGACCATACTAATGTCCTGAAACAGACGTCTAACGTCTGGGACTGTGTCCTTAGAGAATCAATCGAAATTGGAGTAAGCAAACTACTGATCAATCGTAATAGCGGTTACATTCTTAGTAAGACCCGGGAATCTGCAATTAGGTTGATTAAAAGGAGGAGGAAGATAGGCGACAACGAACTGAGTGCGGGGCAGGTCAAGCAAACACTTTCTCCGTGTGATACGAACTTCAACGGCTGTTAACCAACAGTACTTGGCATCGTGCAGGCTTCTACTAACAGAATGCTATCTTTACTTAATGTGGCAACAGGTATCTCCGAGCGCATATCATCCGGCGCAAAATTCGTCCGTATAGCTTTGAGCGTCCGAGGTGGCGGGTCGTTGCGACGTTTCCCTCGCCACCGGGGGGCGATCGGCTCGGTCCGGCGAGCCCGCGGGAGCGATTCAGGCGGGACGGGGCGTCAAATTGCCGGCGGGAAGAGCGCGCCGGCGACTCTTTTTTTTTCTATTTTCCTCTTTTGCCGCCGTCGTGCACCGTCTTTTTTAATCAATAGAGCGCCGGGGGTGGCGCACCGAACAAGATAGCAAACGCTAGCGTGGCGAGGCGATGAAACCAATCCCCGCCGCCTCGATACGCGCCACACCAGATTGCCAGCCGCGGGGAACACTGCGCAGATTGCTACGGCAGCGGCCGCCGGCGCGCCGCTTGCTCTGCCGCTGCGTTGGGTTCTGGCCCGTTCGGTTCGGTAGCAGCCCAGCCCGTCCCGTGCCCACAGTGTCCGAGCCTCCAACTGCTCACATTCTGCTGGGGGAAGGGCTTACGGAGCACTGACGTATCGCTCTGTTCACACACGATATCTTTCAATTAGCACATTGCTGGCTGTTAAAAGTGCACACCATAGAGGCGGCATGCAAGAAACCGCAAATTGTAATAGCGCGTACTAGATGTCTAGATATATTAACCATTAACCTTTCAACAGACCTGCTCAACATACAGGGTATCGTTATTGAAGTTTCCTGCTACTTAAAATATACCAAATTCGCAATGGAATACTACTAATTCACAGTTAAAAATAAGTGAAAGTTACAGCAAGGAGCAGCAGCGTGTTTTAATACTTCAACAGGGTGTTACAAAAAGGTACGGCCAAACTTTCAGGAAACATTCCTCACACACAAAGAAAGAAAATATGTTATGTGGACATGTGTCCGGAAACGCTTACTTTCCATGTTAGAGCTCATTTTATTACTTCTCTTCAAATCACATTAATCATGAAACGGAAACACACAGCAACAGAAGGTACCAGCGTGACTTCAAACACTTTGTCACAGGATACATGCATCCACCCTCCGTCGCATGGAATCCCTGATGCGCTGATGCAGCCCTGGAGAATGGCGTATTGTATCACAGCCGTCCACAATACGAGCACGAAGAGTCCCTACATTTGGTACCGGGGTTGCGTACACAAGAGCTTTCAAATGCCCCCATAAATGAAAGTCAAGAGGGTTGAGGTGAGGAGAGCGTGGAGGCCATGCAATTGGTCCGCCTCTACCAATCCATCGGTCGCCGAATCTGTTGTTGAGAAGCGTACGAACACTTCGACTGAAATGTGCAATAGCTCCATCGCGCATGAACCACATGTTGTGTCGTACTTGTAAAGGCACATGTTCTGGCAGCACAGGTAGAGCATCCCGTATGAAATCATGGTAACGTGCTCCATTGAGCGTAGGTGGACGAAACTAAAATGAGCTCTAACATGGAAATTAAGCGTTTCCGGACACATGTCCACATAACATCTTTTCTTTATTTGTGTGTGAGGAATGTTTACTGAAAGTTTGGCCGTACCTTTTTGTAGCACCCTGTATATCAGTAATAGCATCTACAGCGGTTTCAGAAATGTATGTTTCAAGATAAATGCAGATACTAGCCATGCGTGCAGGTTCCGCTGCTGTATTTGGCCATGAACTGCTCGTGTGCAATGTCCTCAACACGTGTCAAGTGTCAGTCGTGGTCAGAACAATGTTCTGTGTAGTTATGAGTGTAGTATGTCTTAGCTAAGTAAATTCGAACGTGGACGAATTGTCGGTGCTCGTACATTGGGCGCTTGCATAATCAAGGCAGCGGAAGTGTTTGCCACACCATATCGAAATTTTATAGGGAGTAGAGGGAAAGGAAAAATACACCATCTGCTAAGCCACAACTCTGACTGAAGTATGTGTTAAGTGATTGTGACATACGCTCATTGAACAGGTTTCTAAGGAAAAATAAGGGGACAGCAGCTGGAAAAGTCACTGCAGAACTAAATGTCACACTCGTGAACCCAGTCAACAGGGAGTGAGTTTCTAGAGCAGGTTATTTCAGGGCGAACTGGAATTCCATAAGCAGGGCCACGTGGTGTCGAAGGCATAAAACCTGACCTATCGAGCAGTGGACGAAAGTGCAGCACTCCATGAAGAATGGGCTGCCATTCACCAAGAAACCTTCCAGCACCTGACTGAACGTATGCCTGCGAGAGTGGAAGCTGTCATCAAGCCTAAGGGTGGGCCAACACCATATTTAATTCCAGCATTACCGATGGAGGGCGCCACGAACTCCTAAGTCATTTTCAGCCAGGTGTCCGGATACTTTTGATCACATAGTGTAGGAAGAGCGAGAAAGACTAAGCGAAACAGATGCAGGAAAAATTAGAAGGAATAGAAAGAAGTGGTCCTCGGAAGAACTAAAGCACAACATAGAAAATTCAAAACCACCATTGGTGAAACGAAAACCAAGGGAGTAAACATTAGGAGTGCACTGAGTATTCCACTGTTGTGCGCACGTGAGAAAGTGGATGGGTGAAAAGAGTTCTTTAAAGTCGGGTGTGACGAGGAGGGCTCGTCAGTTGACTTAATTGACGAAGGAATGGTAGACGATATGGAAGACATAGGGGATTCTGTATTAGAATGCAGTTTTTTTTTTCGTGTTAGTCCGAATTTGTCTTTCTTTAAGCGCAGTGAAGGGATCATACCTTATCCAAGGAAAACACCCCAACACCGCACACCACCTCCTCCGTACTATACGTGATGGCAAGTTAAGTTCTCCATGTACTGGCCAAGCCCTTAGCCGTGCACTGAGTTGCCGCAGGATACAGCCCGATTATCACTCCAAATCACTCGTTTCCATTTCGGCTTACGGGGAGTTCCTCGAGCAGTGTAGCCAATGATTTCTAACCTCTTACCCTGAGTCGTTGTGCTGGCCGGACTGCCGGTAGCAATTTGATATTGACGAGTGATTTCTTTCGCCGATTGCGTGGTTTTCGTTTACTTCGCGATTCCACTTCACGGTGATATCACCAACAGTGGACGTCGCCAGCTTTAGAAAGGTTGAAATGTCCCTCATGGATGTGTTACTCAGGTGACGTCGAATGACTAGTACATGGTCGGAGTTACTGAGCTTTCCTGGTCGACCCATAAGGATACAAAGAAACTAAATCAGAATTCACTATAGTAATTTAAAGAAATTATGGGAAAAAAAGATAAACAGTTTTGAGGGGGTATGAGAAAATACACGGGTACGTATAAGCTAATGTATGAGAATCGAATCGAAGTTTGCACTTGTTGTCGTTAAGTTGTAGGCTATAATCTGAAAGTTTTTCAACTTTTTTGTCAAATAATGTAAGACATTGCTGGATACTTGTAGAACACATTGTATGACATGAGGAACATTTTCTCAAAGGTTACTGTACTTACCACCTTCAAAATTTGGTACGCTATTCTTAGTAATTAGATGAACAAATTTGTATATCAGTTTTTTAATATCACTCTTAATACTCTCGAAACAATTTTTTAAATTTGTGCGTATGACTTCTACTTCACAAAAGTTTAAATAAATTTTGTAATATTGCATTATGAAATATTTTGCACCACAAGAAGTTTTTTTATAATATGTTCAAAGTCTGCAGCAAATTTCACCTTTTTATCTGCAGTGGTTGAGCGGATGATGTTCTTTATACGCCAAAAAATTAAAGTTGTGTGAAATGCCGAAAAAAGATTTTTTTTGGCATTACTACTAGAAATATGTGCCTAATGTTGAACATTAGCATACATTCGATCTTTTTGGTCTTCATGTAGCTCTTTTCTTCTAGTCTGGTCATTGGCGTGCCCTTTTAGCAGTATCCTTTACTGACGTTCCAGAGCTGTCAAATACGCACGTCATCAGTAGGTTTTCAGTGAACCTCATAATCGTCCTGATTCTTCCAGTATTACCATAATTTAACACCAGACAAGCATCATAGAGGAAATTTTAACAATGGTAGATGAGCAAAATGTTGTAATTTCTAAATGATATTAAAGCTTTCGTTTGGGTTTTGTGTTCCAACGCGTGTGCATGTCTTTAATAAATCGTAATTAATCGCATCTTGATCGGACTTACTGCCTTCTATACCCCAAACAAGGGCAGAGTCTTGTAGAAAAGGGGGCTTGGCACTGCGCATTGGTTGAAACAAATGGCTTTTACATCATTTTTAGCACGAATTTAACTCTGAAAATTCGGGGACCTTATTGTTAATATGCTACAGAACTATCTGGTGGCAAAAAAATTCAAAATTTTTGAGCCATTTTACATAAACCCCTCCCCCACTTAAACAAAGAGAATTGTGCGGCGTAGTGAAGTAAGAACATAAATTCACAGTAGTGAAATGTCCTGTCAGACTTCGAGGTGCAGAACCTGTAGGTACAGATTTAAGGGCAGTTAGACGAGATGAGTATATCAAACTGCTGTGCGGCGGGGAAGAAATTTCCAGCTCGTGAGTAAATGGTTCAAATGGCTCTGAGCACTATGGGACTTAACAGCTTAGGTCATCAGTCCCCTAGAACTTAGAACTACTTAAACCCAACTAACCTAAGGACATCACACACATCCATGCCCGAGGCAGGATTCGAACCTGCGACCGTAGCGGTCGCTCGGTTCCAGACTGAAGCGCCTAGAACCGCTCGGCCACTCCGGCCGGCCCCGTGAGTAAATGATTGGAATTGACTCTTTAGTGGCACTGTTTTGATGAGTTTCTGGGCACAAACTGCATGATCTTGTGCTTTCACTGATTTCACTAATCGTAATGACGCTTTTCTGTCACGCATGTAATTATGAAATCGTCAGCGACGATTCGTTTTCGGTTGCAAATTACTGCGGGGAGCGTCCGCAAGCTTGTGCAACGGTGACGTGTTGCTGCGCTATAAAACCAGAAACAACAAACGAGTCACGAACGTAAGCAGGCGCCTCCGCATTATATAAATACGATCTTTGTGTAATTATTCTCCCTAAATTACCGTTGTGTATTCGAAGCGCAGGTAAACACTGCAGTACTGCATAATAATAATTTTTGAAGCTCGTTTTCGACGCATGTCAACCTACAGACAGTGGCTCTACGCTCTGTAAATAATTTAATTGCACCGAGAGTGAAAACTTGCGATAATAAAATGTAAATAACACTTTTGGAAGAGAAGTGAAAGTATTTCGCCACACCGATTCGTGAAGTGTGTTCAGTGTGTCCCAGCCGGGAGAACACGGAGAGATGAAAACGGAGTCCGGTTCCAATTATAGTACTGAATGCATTACTGTGAGTCACCTACTGTCATGTGAGCATTGTTCGAAAATTCTGCACATACATCGGCTTCTCATTGCAGTTGATGAGGGAATTTAAACGCAGAACCATCATAATCTGAAGAAAGGGTAACATTTACACTCTGGTTATTAGCAAATGGAGACATTTACGTTACTGATTGTTTCGCATTTCAGTAGCTCATGTATTTGATGTCTGCAGTGACATATGCGAGGCACAGCAAGGATTTTATTAAAAGTTTGTATAAGGAAGATAACATAAACAAAATACAGTTAATGAAATGTGACATTATAATCTGTTACGTAATTTGCTAGAGGGCGGGTAGCGTGGTACGAGGTAAACCATTTTTATTTATAATAAAAAATATCTAAAGTAACAATGAGACATCATCCATGTGATTGCAGTTACTGTGAACGTAACCAAGATCAGGTCGTTTCTGTATTTTTAATTTTAATAAGCATAATATACACATATTCGCGCTTGTTTACTTCAAAATGGTTCAAATAGCTCTGAGCACTATGGGACTTAACTTCTGAGGTCATCAGTCCCCTAGAACTTAGAACTACTTAAACCTAACTAACCTAAGGACATCACACACATCCATGCCCGAGGCAGGATTCGAACCTGCGACCGTAGCGGTCGCTCGGCTCCAGACTGTAGCGCCTAGAACCGCACGGCCACTACGGCCGGCGCTTGTTTACTTTAAAGTAGATTTATTGCGCTTTCCAATTTTAATAAAAATAAATACAAAGCCTCTGCTTCTTCACTCCGTTCTCGCCTGATCGAAACTATCGTCTTTCTCGGATTCCCGATTGGAGTTTTGAGTGCTTCGGCAATCTTCTACCAAACGTATTCCTTTTTCTTCGACATTTGTTCTGTGGATCTCTTGGATCTTAGAAGTCTCTGTGATATCTATATTCTATTGTCTTCAGACCACTTCATAGCTGGCGCTGATAATGTCAACTACAGAAGTAGACAAGATAGCAGACGAAAGGTTTCTGTATTGCTAGGGCTGAAGCGGAGAGGACGCGAACTTTTGTTGATGTTCGCTAAAAGCCCGACTACCAGCGGAACAGAAGCGAACACTAGCGAATGCGACCCGAACACGACCGATTGCAATTCGCTGGCGCTCACCTACCGTCTGCACCATAGAGAATTCTCATTCGCAGACGCTCGCACACACGTGGTCGCTCTGGTGTAAACCTCGCCTAATACATACAGTACTTGTTTCACCTCGCTTGCTCTCACAACCCATGTGCCTGTACCGTCAAATAATCTCCTCTCGTATTATTCATATTGTTGTAAAACGAAACAACCAACGTTTATGCTGGTGCAGTTCGTGCTGCCAGAAACTTCCCATTCCGTTATTAGAAACGGCTATTGTTCACCCCTACCACCAGTCGGTAGCTGATAAGCCGTAGTTGTATCGCGAATAGTTACACGTCATTTCTGTCTCTTACAGTAATTTGTAAGTTGCAACGTCCATTTTAAATACCTATAAATAAACGTTCGTCCAATTCTAGAGTATTGTTCGTCGATCTGGGGATCCTTATCGGGTAGGACTGATATAAGAGATAGAGGAGATCCAACAAAGAGCGGCGCGTTTCGTCGCGTGATCCATTAGCCCGCGCGAGGGCGTTACAGAGATGTGCATGCGAATACCGTGGCCTGTTTCTCCGACAAGTGGTAGTGGATGTCGCCGAGCTCTATGATTCGTCTACGGTGACGTTACAGCCCCACCCTTTGGTGCCTATGCTTTTCTAGCGAGTCAGCGTATGTATTGGCGAGCCACTGCAGCAACATGTCAGTAAGCACCTGAAGATGGCGAGAAGCTGTCTCGGGACCAATGAAGTCGTGAACAAACTCCAGTAGCAGACACTGCAGAAGAGGCTTCGTGCATCTCGGAGAGGATTGTTTCAGAAATTTCGAGAGAGTAATTTCTGGAAAGAGTCGGAGAACATGTTACTTCTTCCCACATGCATCTCGCGAAACGAAAATGACGAGAAAATTCGAGAAATTAGAGCTAACACAGAGGCTTGCCGACAGTCATTCTTCCCAAGCGCCATTTGTGAGCGGAACAGGTATTTGGGGGTCAGTTAGTGGTACCACAAGTACTCTCCGGCACCCACCATCAGGCGACTTGCAGAGTATTGATGTAGATGCGATGCAAAAGGTAGCGGAATGCCTCAACCGTTAAAAGTGCGCGGCCTGCCGCCCCTTCCCTTCCCCTCCCATCTCCTCCCCTTGGAACTCTCGGTCCTCATTTCGCTCCCTTCGCCCATCGCCGCCTTAGCGTGGGACGTTTAGCGCCGGTTTTTGATTGAAAAATACAATCCAATAGTTCCGGCGTAGCGCGCCGAGCGTCTGTAATACGGCCCGCGGGATTGTCTGCTGCTTTGCAATTCATTGCGTGCATTGATTGCATAAAATAAATAACCAAAGTCTGCCAGCTCTTCCTATTCGGGGAGCAGATTCCCAACTCTGCAAGAAATGTAATACCCAGCGGCATCGGCAAGGGGCAAGGAAAACTTTGAACGAGATAGCGTATTTTCTTTTTTTTTTTTTCCTTGAGTGCGTTGTGAGTTAAGATGCTTCCGCTAAGTCTTGCCATCAAATTTTTATATTCTTTTATTATTTACGTGAACACAGCAATAGACGCCAGTTTATTGGCTTCGAAACTCAAGAGAGAAAAAAAGGCAATATTAACAAGCAGCAAACGTAACGACTTCGGTTTCTTTTTTCTGATCCCCCCCCCTCTCTCTCTCTCTCTCTCTCTCTCTCTCTCTCTCTCTCTCTCTCTCTCTCTCTCTCTCTCTCTCCCCCCTTTCCCCCTCCCCCCCCTCCCACCCCCATCTCCCCCCCCTCCCCCATCCCCCCCCCCCCTCCCTCGCGCAGGCGCGTATAGGTACGTTGGCATGGACGACTACGGCATACCCATCTTTCGTCCATTTCACCGTGTGAAACCTTACTTTCATACACTGTTGTTGACGGTAATGTAAAATTGTCTTTCAATCCCTGCCGTCTCTGAGAGTTTTTGAAATTGTTGCCGAGTGCAGCTAACAGCGAAACGTATGGTGGACGCCATACAATATCTAATACATTCTAGCCAACACCTGCCACCTAATATGTAAACAAAATTCATATTTATACTGCAGTATTTCTTTACTTTGTTCAACTTATTGGTAAGCCAATACTTCACCGTCAAAAGGACGCCTCCTTATCCAAGAGGCCATTTTGTAGACGTGCTTCGCTGTGTGTCTGAGGACTTCTCTTTATCTATTGAGGCTATAGTAAACGTTAACCACAACTGTCGGCAACGCCCTAATCTGAAATCATACTTTCTGTGTGCGCACCTAACACCGTTAGGCGTGTATGCATTATTCCTGTAAGAGTCTGTAAACTGTTTTAGTAGGATGTCGCAATCTGGGTTATAATATCATAATTCTTCCAACACAGATGCTGCAGCAGACACATTTATTTTATTTCCTTATAATGTGAAAACCAACTCACCCAGTCTTGCATCGTTTGGTACTAAGAATGCCAGGCAGAGGTCGTCGGGATAGAATCTAATATGGTTCCATTCCTGTTTTTTTTTTTTTCCTTAAAAAGAAAATAAGAAAAAGAAAAAAGCCCTGAAGAGCAATCATAGGCTGTAAACAGTTTCCTTTATTTAGAATTCGCCTTTCCTTTCCTTTTAAAATATGTCATGTACACTACATTCTTACACACAGATGTTACACGTAAATGATTGGTACTTAACCTCACTTTGATGTTTTGAATCTTTCTTAGACTCTAGACCAAATACAAGAATACCTTGGTAAAACTGATTTGCACATTGAAACAATTTATTTTCAGCTTTATGTTGGCTCTCCAACGTTGGCTCATCTTTAATTTCACATAGTTCAGCGGCTTGTTGTGATTTACTGTATGTTATAAACTTTCGCCTGTTACGTCCGTTATAAGAACGGCATGTAAATCCAGTTCAGTCATATCCTTGAACTCTAAATTTCCCCAATTTATTGCTACAGGCAATACAAACTTTCTCAAGAGCGCCTTACTCTTCAGAGTACGTTTCAGATGCCGACCCTTCATTAGTAATGCGCGCCAACAACACACAGGCAGCTTTCATTTTCCACAGTTTCTAGTTTCATCAGTCTTTCATCTGCCATAGATGAAACTGGGCATTACAGAATATTTGACTTAAACGTATTAACTGCAAATTTGTTCACTTGCTAAATCACGATGGACAAGGTTACGTAAATCACATAACTGCTCATAGCTTATGGAAAATTATCTTTTAGCCATAGCTCGAGGACGTCACACCACAGATCCAAATGTTCATGATGAAGTTCTGAGACGGCGATGGATTTTTTTTTTTTTTTGTCGTTGTTCGCACGTTTCTCACAATATTTGTTAAAATGTAAATTTCCTAAGCTGCTATGTTTTTTCATCTTCGGGAAGTCTGGTGAAAACATTTCCGGACTGTAGGGAGGATGCGGCAACACTTCTCATCTGCATTCACGCAGTTTTATGGCTACAGCTTTGCCGTTAGGTGGGCGAGCGTTGTCGCGGGAAGTGAGTGGCGCAGCCTCGAGCAACTGAAGAAATTCCGAAAGAATGGAACCACATTCCGGACTTCGTGAATAAGAACTGTGAGGAACGCTTTCCAGAAAATTAAGGTTTTCAAACTGAACAAATATGGCATTATGAGAAGACTGTCTGGCCTTTATTTACATGGAACTACAGAAAAGATTCAATAATGATGATAATACAGTAATCCATCAGAAAAGTATTGACAGTAGGTCTTAAAACAGCAGTACACACCTATCGAGTTTGTGTGTGTCACAAAGACAGAAGCAAAGGACCAAAAAATCAAGTGTGTTACGTTCTGTCGACAGCGGGGTAGGCAAACGTATAGCGTAGCGTCTGTTGGATAAGGAAATCGACCACGGCCTGTTAGATGGGTCTTAGCGGTAGCTAGGGTGATTTAGGGAGTTATAGAAAACCTAAATCTAAATGGCTGTATGGTGATTAGGGATGAGAAATACGAGGGTCATTTCGCAAATAATGCGTAGGTTGGTGTTACTGTGGATTGTTTGATCACCAACGAAAATTACGTCTACGTCTACATCATACCACCTAATGGTGTGTGGCGGAGGGTGCTGTCTGTACCACTGTTTAATCCCTCCAACCCTGTTCCACTCGCTAATGGTGTGGTTGTAGTTAGGAGCTTGAGGAAGAAGCATGTGTTTTTGTTTTTTCGGTTTATATTGTACGATAAAATTTGGAAGAGAGAGAAATGGACCCTGCAGGGGTGTCGGCTACTGTGCCTGTTGAAGACCAGAAGTCGTACATCAAGATCGAAACTTTACGCGGCAAAATCCCTACAGAAATCCCCAGTACATTAAGTGAAGTTTATGGTGAGTTTACAGTGGACCATAGTACAGTTTCACGTTGGGGTAATCGTTTCGTGATGGTCGTACGAGCTTAGACGATAATCCAATACCCGAAAGGCCAAAAACGTGTACAGATGAACGAAGTGACAGATGCTCTTCAAGAAGATTGCAGTGCGACTTGCGAGAAACTTTCTGAAGCCACGGGGATACCCTTAGTATCAGTATTCCGTTACCTTTCTCTGGAAGAGCTTTCTACCACCGTTACCCAAGCCCTTTAATAGGCTGGGGAATCCAGAAGACAAGGACATATCACATTCATAGGGACTGTATCAGGTAATGAATGCACTGTTGTCTTCAAATCAACCGTCAGCGTTTTCTTCATTCCTAGCCTGGCTGCTACTCTTTTATTGTTTTTCATAACGGGGCCGAAAGAAAATAATGTCGCATAGACGCTTGTGTAGGCGTGACATTGTCTCAGACGATGGACTTGCCACTCGCGAGGAACAGAGTTCAAACCACCGCTAGAGATGGCGGCTGTCGCCAAAAGCCACAGTCAACATTTCGAATGTGGTGTTGCACTTTATTGCATTTTTCAAACAAAAGTTAGTGCAGTTTCTCGATCCATCTTTTTGGAAAGTAAAAATTCGCGGAGCCCTCGAAAACACGTATAACCTTTTCGACTGTCAACAGTAAACCAAATAGTCAAAAAGCTGAAAATGCAAACATATACCAACAAGATAAAATAAATTGAAAATCGGATGCATAAAGCCCGCAAACTCAAAAAAAAAAATTCCTTTACTTTTTGATCACACTTTGTATGTCGGGTAAAAGGAAGACGTCGAAGCGATTCAGAGGCGTGCTGCTAGATTTGTTACCGGCAGATTTTAACATCAAGTGAGTTCTACAGATATGATGCGGGAACTCGAGTGGGAATCCCTGGAGGGAAGAAGACGTTCTTTTCGGAAAACGCTATCAAGAAAGTTCAGGGAACAGTACACGTCGCGTATGGAACGCGAGAGAAGATAAAAGAAATCAGGGCTCGCATGAAAGAATATAGATAGTCGTTTTTCCTTCGCTCCATTTGCGAATCGAACAGGGAAGCTGTGGTACAGGGTACCCTCCGCCATGTTCCGTATACTGGCTTGCGGGGTAGCTATGTAGATACAGAAGTAGAACATACGTAGGTAAGTATCGTACGCCGAGAACGAACCAGATGTACTGTTCCTCACAAATCTGTAGGACCTCCTTTTAGTGTTCACCGGCCAAATATGGCATTGTTTGCGCCGTAGTAAGCAACTTCCGCACATTCGTTCTTGCGATCAGCGGCTTCAGGGCATAAGCAAGACCGCGGAAAGAAGAGTTAGCCATTCGTCGGAGCGTTGTGTGCAGCTGAGCGGCAAGGAAAGTCCTCTACGAAAGCTTGCAAGAATGTGTGAAAAATCGTTCCTTGCAGTAGCCTACAGTTTAGTGTTCTGTAGTGCCTGTCACCTAATGTATTAAGACTAATAATAAACGAAATAAATTACATAACTTTCAGTTTTTGAGGAATTTACTTGAATCCACACCGGTCTAGGTTATTCATGGACTCTCTCTCACTCGAGATGAGGTACTTTGCTCAATCGATGAACTAGACGAATGCCAGACGATTCCCTCTACATCGCTCTGACGGAATACTTTCATCATCATCCACGTTCCAAGCCTACTGTCGTCGTTGACGTGACGTTGAACTCGAATGTTTCTTCCTTCTTTGTCTTCCACAATATCTCTTACATAATCATGGTTAATTAATCCAAAATCTACTGGCATTACCTGCAAACAGTTAGCTTGTTGAAGCAAGATGCAGTAATGTAAGCGTAGTAAATATTTTCGACTACCAGATACTCTATGTGCCTGTTTCATAGGCTTCGCTCAACTCGATGCTTGTCACTGCATTATCTTCCAGATATGTCACTAGATGGACAAAGATGAATTACGTTGAAAGTGTGTATTTTGGAGACTGTGAGTGTACATAGCTCATATGCGACAAAAGCACAGTAGTTGTTTTTCATTAGGTCTCCACACACAGGTTCGCCGTAGGTGTCGTTCCTGTATTCGTCAGTGTAACATCCTGTTGTTTCTGCTACTCGTTAGCGGCGTATTTATTAAGCTAAAAGTGACACAAAAAAATGAGGGAGTCGCGTCCCTGGTGAGAGCGTGGTAAATATAATTAACTAATTATTATAATGTATCATTAGGGGAGAGAACTGAGATGCGTGGCGGGCGGCACGCCCACGAAATACTGTCACAGTAGAGAGTTTATAGTTTTCTCATCACGAAATGCACGAAAAACATGTAGTTACTAGTCGCTGTCCGGTGTCATCTTGCAGGCATTAGTTACTGCTAAACAGACATCGTCCTAATTAGTCTGTTACCATATGGAAGAAGTTAACAAACTTTAAAATTCACAAACGAAGGAGAATACCGAGAATGATCGATTCAAGCTGAGATAATTCAGAACAGTTGCAAAATTAACGTCATTAGTGACAACAGCAGTGTCAGTTCGGTGCCATACACAGCAAATAAGCATTGGAAGTAGATTTGCAAATCACATATTGCCACTAGGGGCAACGTCTTAGAGAGACGGGACTGTCTTTCCTTCCTTTCTTGCTGCCTATTATAAAGCGGATACCAACTTTGGGGCAATATAAGTTTTCATGATATCACATAGTGGTTTAGAACAATACACATACGCTTAATTACTCTTTGTGGTTTTCAGAACAATGTTACTTCGTATATCCCACCTAAACAATTCAAAAGTAAGATCAATACATTGTGCGGGAAGGTCACTCGGAAAACTGGAAATTCTAAACAGAAAGAGGATGGTGTGGTTACTGAAGAATATGACTAAACAAAATCTAGTAGTACATACATAGCAAACAGATTTAATCCTCAATTACTAAATCTAATTTTACATTTCGCGCGTCATCTTCCCACTCATCCCACGATAGTTCGCCCCATTCTGGACTGATTACTCCGAAGGAGAATTTAGGACAGTTTGTAGAAGCATTATACGACCTGATGATCATGCATTTCATTGAACCGCATCCTAAAGAGCCTCCCGCTAAGAATTAATGGCGCTCACTGTTGGTTACAAACCAGTATGGCTCGAAAGTGTCGTCGGGTGCCTTTTCTCTGATTTTTCAGAAAATTTATTAAATTTAGTTTGTGAACGACGGGTTCTGTTCACATTGTGCGTAAATAGTACAAAACCAAAATAGGTTCCAAAACACTGGTTTTTTTTAATTTAGTGGAATAGTTCTTGTAATGTGTTCATTATGACGATAATACCAGCAAATGGTTATGCGGCATTGGTTACTGGGAAGCAGAGGCACTACCCAATTATAAATACATCACTACTCCACCTTACGTAGATTCAGATATTTTCTTTTTGCTTATCGACCAGTGTTGGCCGGTAAGACAAGTGGCTACAACAAGCCAGATACAGCTATGACCGTTAGAAGTCAACGATACTGGTGCAGTTACTGTTACAGCAGCTGCTCTAAAACACAGTCAGAACGAAACAAACCGTGAAGTTACGGACTACCAATTGCAAGGACGGATATCTGGCATGTGAAACGCATGTCATATGCTGTAACTGGGCTGTACATAAAAAGAGATAAAAAAATCTGTTTAGCTACCCCATTTTGCCAACCCGTGTATTTACATCTAATCTATGGTTAAGTACTCCTACTTTTATACTGTATCTTGTAACTCGTTATTTTGAATAATGTATGTATTGACTGATACAGTGCTGTAGCATATCATTCGGAAAATGGCCGACTCACGTGTTTGCAGACGCCGAAAATTACACGTAGGGTCAAATTACGGTTTTCGTGTTTCGAAATGTAGTTAACAGAAAGCTAATAACGAAGAAAATATGACGGTATTTGGCCAATTAAAGATGGATGAGAACCCGAAAGGTGACTTGTCATGAAGAGAGCTGTAAATAATGTGTCTAGTAATTCGATCCAGAGCCACAGAACTCAGCAATCATTATCGTAGGTACATTAAACTTATACGTATACGTGAGCGACTGTGGTAGTCCACATCTACATGATACAATTCACAATTAAACGTCTGACAGAGAGGGTTCATCGAACGACCTTCAAGCTATTTCTCTACTGTTCCACTTCCGAACAGTGCATGGGAAAAAGAACACTTAAACCTTCCCTTGAGAGCCTTGATTTCTCTTATTATGATGATCATTTCTCCGTATGTAGGTGAGCGCCAACAGAATATTTCCGCAGTCCGAGGAAAAAGTTGGTGAATGAAGTTTCATGAGAACATCCTGCCGCAACGAACAACGCCCTTGCTTTTTAATGATCGCGACCCCAATTCGCGTATAATATCCGTGGCACTCTTTACTCTATTTCGCGATGCACAAAACGAGCTGTCCTTTTTGGAACGTTTTCAATGTCCTCCGTCAATACTATCTGATACGGGTCCCACACCGTGCAGCAGTACTGTTGAGGAGGGCGGACAGGCGTAGTGTAAGCAGTCTCTTTACTATTGTAATAGACCTGTTGCATTTTCTAAGTGTTCTGCAAATCAGTTGCTGTCTTTCGTTTGCTTTCCCCGCGAAATTATCTGTGTGATCGTTATCCTCTATGGTAACCCCTAAGTATTTAGTTGGGTTTACAGCCTTTAGATTTGTGTGTTTTATCTTATAACCGAAATTTAGTCGATTCCTTTTACTACTCACGTGGATAACTTCACAGTTTTCTTATTTAGAGACAATTACCACTTTTCGCAACATACAGGTATTTTTATATGAAGATGGTATATGGCAGATTAAAACTGTGTGCCGGACCGAGACTCGAACTCTGGACCTTTGCCTTTCGCGGGCAAGTGCTCTACCAACTGAGCTACCCAAGCACGACTCACGCCCCGTCCTCACAGCTTTACTTCTGCCAGTACCTCGTCTCCTCCCTTCCAAACTTTACAGAAGCTCTCTTGCGAACCTTGCAGAACTAGCAATATCCTTTCTTTCAGGAGTGCTAGTTCTGTCAGGTTCGCAGGAGAGCTTCTGTAAAGTTTGGAAGGGAGGAGACGGGGTACTGGCAGAAGTAAAGCTGTGAGGACGGGGCGTGAGTCGTGCTTGGGTAGCTCAGTTGGTAGAGCACTTGCCCGCGAAAGGCAAAGGTCCAGAGTTCGAGTCTCGGTCCGGCACACAGTTTTAATCTGCCAGGCAATTTCATATCAGCGCACACTCCGCTGCAGAGTGAAAATCTCATTCTGAAGATGGTATCTGTTCTTTCGGATATGTCTTGCAGCTTCGAAGAATGAAATTGCAATGAAATCCAGACCTTTAGCTGCTTAGAGACGTCGATAAATATCAACGAGGACAGCTGAAAATGTGTGTCCCGACCGGGACTCGAACCCGGGATTTCCTGCTTACATGACAGACGCTCTATCCGACTGAGCCATCTAGGACATAAAGGATAGTGCGACTGCAGGGACTTATCTCTGGCACGCTCCCCGTGAGACAAACATACCCAACATACTGTCCACACACTACATTTGTAGTGGCCATGCCCACTACACTCATTACTCGCGGCAGTCAATCTACCGATTTTGTAACTAAATGCGGGGTTTTTTACTGAGCACAGAACGACGCGTTTTGCTACAGGCATGCAACATAATTTTAAAAGGGAGGGCCGGCCGCAATGGCCTAGCGGTTCTAGGCGCTGCAGTCTGGAACCGCGCGACCGATACGGTCGCAGGTTCGAATCCTGCCTCGGGCATGGATGTGTGTGATGTCCTTAGGTTAGTTAGGTTTAAGTAGTTCTAAGTTCTAGGGGACCGATGACCTCAGCAGTCCCATAGCGTTCAGAGCCATTTGAACCATTTTAAAAGGGAGGAGATGATGTCTACCCAAATACTTATTATCCGAACTTCGAGCGACTGTGCTCAAATATAACTTGCCTGTGATGATGTTTGCTTAAAACGGTAATAATGTTGGCAAACTCATAATAGAGAGAGTAGCAGTTCGCAAGCCAGAAGAAAGATTGTCAGTGCGATGTTGTGAGATTAGTGTTTTGGTGGTGTTGTTGCAGACGCTGCAGCCGACAGACCCTCCGATCCACGAGGTGGAGCTGCTGCGGTCCAACCAGACGGCGACGCAGCTGGCGCTGGTGGGCCCGCACGGCATCTCGGTGCTGGAGCTGCCGCGGCGCTGGGGCCGCGGGGGCGGCTTCCTGGGCGGCAAGCCGTCCGTCACCTGCAGGTAGGGAGCAGCGCAGCGTGCCACTGTAGGTAGCCTCCTGTCAGCCGGTGGCCGGTTGCTGAACGAAGGCTCGTAGCTGAACTCTTAAGGCGTCCTCCCACGGGACCTGGAAACGTTCGCGGAAAGGGAGCTGGTGACCTCACAGCGTGGAATTCCACGTCCCGTCCCACTACATTGCGAAGCGTGGGAGGAAGAGTCTGCCGTGTCAGATTTTTGCCTCGTGGAGAGGAACATGGCCAGTGAGATGCGACGTCTGTTTTACGCCGCAAGCAGAACTTAGGAGACACCACATTCACCGAGCGAGGTGGCGCAGTGGTTAGCGCACTGGACTCGCATTCGGGAGGACGACGGTTCAATCCCGCGTCCGGCCATCCTGATTTAGGTTTTCCGTGATTTCCCTAAATCGTTCCAGGCAAATGCCGGGATGGTTCCTTTCAAAAGACACGGCCGACTTCCTTCCCCGTCCTTCCCTAATCCGATGAGACCGGTGACCTCGCTGTTTGGTCTCTTCCCTCAAGCAGTGCAATCCAACACGCATTCTATTACGTCATACTGAGCTGAACTCCGTGTTTGGTGGTTTTTTGCACTGTCCAGTCACGTCAATGTGACCACCTGTCAAAAGACTGATTAATCACATTTTGCAGCCGGCCGCGGTGGTCTAGCGGTTGTAGGCGCTCAGTCCGGAGCCGCGCGACTGCTACGGTCGCAGGTTCGAATCCTGCCTCGGGCATGGATGTGTGTGATGTCCCTAGGTTAGTTAGGCTTAAGTAGTTCTAAGTTCTAGGGGACTGATGACCATAGATGTTCAGTCCCATAGTGCTCAGAGCCATTTGAACCATCACATTTTGCAGCGCCGACTTCTGCGAGACTTGCAGAAAGGGAGTCATTTGTCGTTCTGGAAGCTACAGACAGTGATGTGGAGCTATGCCGACTTCCATTGCCGTGGTCAGCTGCGCTAGGTTTCTCAGCTTAGGATCCACATGGCGCGATCGAATTGGTCCCACAGATTCTCAGTTGAGTTTAAATCCGAGAGTCTGGTGGCCAGTGGAGTACGGTAAACTCACCCTGTTACTCTTCGAACCACGCACGTACACTGCGAGCTGTGTGACACGTTGGATTGTGCTGCTGGTAGACACCATCGTGTCGAGGAAAAATGAACTACCTGTAGGGGGGGGAGTGGACATGGTCCCCAAGGGTAGATGCAAACTTGCGCTGCTCCATTTTCCTTTCAGACATTTTATGCTGTACACGCCAACGGTTATCTGTCCGATGGAAGGTAAAACGTGATTCATCTGGAAAGGCCACCTGTCGCCACTCAGTGGACGTCCAGTTGCGGTAATGGCGTTCAAATTCCAGCCTTCGTCGGCGATGAACAGTACTCGGGAAGGATGCATGAACCAGGCGGTTGCTGCTGGGGTCCATACGGAGCAACGTTCGGTGAACGCTCGTTGAGGAAACACTTGGTTCATCTTGGGGGTCAGTTGCTCAACGTTTGCACATCTATTCGCGCGTACACATCACCGCCGTCGTTCATCTGTCATATGGCCCTTGGTGCACCACGCTTGCCTCGGCGCCTGTTTTGATAACGGCATTTTGCCATGCACGGTATACTTTAACCACTTTCGCACATGAATAGTTTACAGAATTAGCTGTTTTGAAAATGCTTCCACCCTTGACCCAAAAAAATATTCAAATGTGTGTGAAATCTTATGGGACTTAACACCTAAGGTCATCAGTCCCTAAGCTTACACACTACTTAACCTAAATTATCCTAAGGACAAACACACACACACACACACACACACACACACACACACACACATACACACACACACACATACCCATGCCCGAGGGAGGACTCGAACCTCAGCCGGGACCAGCCGCACAGTCCATGACTGCAGCGCCTAGACGGCTCAGCTAATCCCTCGCGGCACCCTTGACCCAAAAGCCAATGATCATGCCCTTTTCGACGTCTGATAAATAGTTCCGTTTCTGCATTACAAGAATTACCGTAAGAGAAGTTTCTGAGGATGTCGGCATATCGGTTGGCTCGTGTCATGCAATTTTTTCGTTTTTTTTTTTTTTGGCGCGAGACGTATGTCAGCGAGCATCGCTTAGGAGCTCTTGAATGACATCAATGATGATCCTGATTTGCTTAAAACTGATGACGGAACATGGGTTTACGGTTATGACATCGAAATCATAGCCCAATCGTCGCAATGTAAGCATCCCGGAGAGCCAAGTCCCAAAACAGCTCGCCAAGGTCGATCAATTTCAATTACGCTGGCGTGTGCATAATGAATTTTTGCCTCAAGGTCGTGCGGTTAGGAAGCAGTATTACCGTGATATTATGCACCGATCTCGAGAAGCAATACGCAAAAACGTCCGGAATTGTGGAAAATAATTCATGGCTTTTGCATCGCGCTAATGCACCTGCTCATTCATCGTTGCTTGTGAGAGATTTTTTGGCCAAAAACAACCCGACAGTCATGCCTCAGCCACCATATTCACTAGATTTGGCCCCCTGAGACTTTTTCCTGTTCCCAAAACAGAAGAGACCTATGAACGGACGAAGATTATCAATGACTGAGGAAATAAAAACTGCATCGTTGGAAGCACTCAAGGCTGTACCAAAAAGTGCGTATGAGAAGTGCTTCGAGGATTGGAAGAAGCGTTGGCACAAGTGAATTGTAACTGAGGCGGATTACTTTGAAGGGGACAACATAAATATTGATGAATACACAAATATTTTTTTCATAAAAATATAAAGTCACCTTACTTTTTGAACACACCTCGTACATATGAATGGTGTCTGTTCTGTAAGACATGTCTAACAGAACAGACACTACTCGTGATGGCGTCGCTGGTGGGGAAAGAAAGAGAAATGATGAGTGGGAATTGACTTCAGCTGCATAGGACATTGTGGCAATGCAATGACGAAAGTTGAATATTAATGCCGGGATCGGGCATGTCGGTCAGTACAGACACCACTTACATGAGCGCGACAGCTTCGTGGCGTTTATTTCAGAATGGCTCTGAGCACTAAGGGACTGAATATCTGAGGTCATCAGTCCCCTAGAACTTAGAACTACTTAAACCTAACTAACCTAAGGACATCACACACATCCATGCCCAAGGCAGGATTCGAACCTGCGACCGTAGCGGTCGCGCGGTTCCAGACTGTAGCGCCTTAATTTGGACGGCGGACGCTGCATTGGAACATGTGATAAACTGAGAATTTGGATGGGACGGAGAGGTGTCCGGATGACCGAGGCGGTTAAGGCAACCGTTCTAGAGAAGCAGAGCATTTGGAGTCGAGTCCCGGGCCGGCACAACTTTTCAGGTTTGACCACTGCATTTCGGCAATGCCCTGTCCAGCTGGACGTCAGGAATTTCCCACAAATCCTTTCCCCCTTCCTTCCTCATCCTCTATTTCACATAAATTATCAGTTTCTCACAGTCCATATTTCGTATGTGAGAATGTCGGGCGATTCGACCGAAGAAAAACTGTTTTGAATTTCATCGATCTTCGTCTAAAGTCTGTACGTTCGGGCGATGAGATCGGCTGCAGTGTGGCCGCGCACGCAATGGCGCATTAGTTTGAAATGGTTGGCCAGTGTCGGTCGTCGCCGGAATTCACCGATGTGGGTGCCGCTGTGTGCGCATTCTAAGAGATTGGCGCTTCTGCGATCACTTCTAGCAGTAGATTCAACTGTTCCCTCAGAACTGACTGAAGATACTGCCTAACCGATACAGGTATTTTAATTCTGCATTACCGGTATTTTTCGATGTTTGTTTGGTCTCAATTATAACAGGTGTTTTATAATTTTTACTAATAACCGATTAAAAAACCTAAATATCTATTAGCGATAGAAATAGCGCTAACTTTTTTTCTTTTTAAATTTACCGTTATTTTAAAAACAGGAGTAACTGTTATTCGTAAAATGTCCATTTATTTGAAATAATGCGTTCGTTATTATAGAAAATGAGAAAATCTGTCAGTGCTATTTTAATAACAATACCGACAGAAATGAGCAGCAAACATGTGGCATAAGAATTAGTACAGCATTGCTGAGCCAGTAATGTCCCTGTTGCCCTGTGTCGTGGCTTGAGGTACGCGGGGACACGCAGTTTGCAAGACCTGCCTCCTCCTGGTCTGTACGACAGTTACTCGCTGTCGTCGCCTCACACCCGTTGTGTATTGCAGAACGGTACCAACCCAAATTTGGAAATATTTCTATGAAGTGATGTAGCAAACTAGTGTAATGATTCATTTGTTTTAAAAGATTTATATACCATTTTTATGAAATAATAAAACTGGAAGGAAATTACGGTAACATTTAAAATTGTAAACCTAACAGCAATTCATTCATAGTATACAGTAAAAACAGAAAGTAGCAGGTCTGCGCCTGTCTCTACGTAATATGCCTTTATCTGCTTGTACGGCTTGGAAACCGTCGAAGTTCTTCAACCTCAGTTTTTAGCCTCTTGGACTGATTATTCGTAATGTCCAAACAGTATTAGGATCCCCGATTGCAACATGATTTTTGAGCAGAGTTTCTAAAAATTAGAGTCAGTAAAAGAACACTGATGATTTTTTACATTATTCAACCATTTACCACTGTTCCAGAAAAGCAGCGAATGGTGGACACACTTAAGTTTTCTCTTATTGGCTTCTTTAATAGAACAGTTTGATTCTGTATATTTTTAAGCTGAGGGAGTCAAAATATCTCAATCTTCGTTAGATTTCTACATTTGTTACAGGAAATAATAGGAATAAAAAGCAAAAGTCTTGTTATTTCAGAAACCGAATATTTTGAACGATTTTAACAGTCAAGCTGGTATAAACGAAAACCGGTTGCTTCAGCGATAGCCGCCATCTCTGATCTCCTGTCGCACCCATAATTATTAGTCAAACATCGAGAACTATCAGACTCGCGTGGCCGTCATATAATAACTCAGGGTTAAAATGGGCGCGGATACTGTGGCGGTTCTGGTGTCACTGATTACGCCGGGCTCGAAGAAACGTGCAGCGTGTACTGTCTCAAAGGGGGGCAGAAGTTGTGTCGATTCCGGATGCATAACAGCAGTCCGCATTATCCTGTGCGGGGCGCCTTAAGATGACTCGCTCTCCGGGCTCATTCACACGTAGGAAAGGCGCGCCGAGGAAACGGCTACATATTATTTAACATGCATAACTGCGGCGCCTCGCTAAGTTTCGTCTGTACTGGCGTCGACTGCACGAGAGGGATTGCGGTCGCGCTCGGGCCGAGAAAATGCTGCGCAAAGCATTTTGCGGTGGCGGTTCGTCTGCCGTTGCGCGTGTTTGCGTCTAAGTCCTCTCCCTGAGAGAGAAGGCAAGTGGGAGCTTAGCCCGCGGCGGTGCCAATTGTTGGCAGTGGGTCGGCCATGTCGCCGTTGCGCGGACTGGAAATTGCCCCGTAATGAGCAATCTTTCTAACACCCGCAAGCCCGCCGGAATCCCCTATATTATAAGAGCTTATGGCAACATTAAAACAATATTCCCAAGTCCAATAACGGCGATTACATAATCCGGCGGCCAGACTTTGCTTCGCCCCCGGCAGCCTGCTCGCCCGCCTTTTCGCACACGAATACAAAATAAGTGCCGCCCGACGCTCTAGTGTAAACGCCTTCGTCGCCTTGCCCCCTCTCCTGACCCCCTTCCATCCCCCAAACAACCTAACCACGCCCAATCCGCCTCCTTCCGAGCTTCGCGACTTCGCTGGCATGGCTTGCTGGTGGAGCATTTAATGGCTTTATGCAGATATTAGCACTCCAAAAGAAATGCACACTATTTTTTTTTAAATCCATCTTTTATTCTACATGTTTGAAAGTTTTACGGTGTGTAGATACATCTTTAGGAACAATATTTTCATTTCTCCGCATAATTTCCATCCCTCTCAACTGCCTTACGCCATCTTGGAACCAGCACCTGTATACCCGCACGGTAAAATTCCGGATCAACCTGTTTGAGCTACTGTTTGGCAGCGTGCACAAGGGAGTCATCATCTTCAAACCTTGTTCCACGAAGAGAGTCCTTCAGTTTCCCAAAGAGAAGATAGTCACATGGAGCCAAGTCAGGACTGTAAGGCGGGTGTTTCAGTGTTGTCCATCCGAGTTTCGTGATCGCTTCCACGGTTTTTTGACTGACATGTGGCCGTGCATTGTCGTGCAACAGCAAAACATCCTGCTTTTGCCGATGTTGTGGATTGGCAAGAGAGCCAACCCACTATGAGAGGAAGCCGAAAGGCACGCGTTTTAGCTCACGCAGGCTGGCGTGAGGTCTGGAACAGGACAGGGAAATTAGACTTTAGCAAAAAACGTACGTAGCTGCTGGAATACTTAACTTTAATCCATAAATGGTGAACATCGCTCTTGACGGTACATTACTCATAATCTCAATAGTAATTGGTAATGGCGCCTTGCTAGGTCGTAGCAAATGACGTAGCTGAAGGCTATGCTAACTATCGTCTCGGCAAATGAGAGCGTATTTTGTCAGTGAACCATCGCTAGCAAAGTCGGTTGAACAGCTGGGGCGAGTGCTAGGAAGTCTCTCTACACCTGCCGTGTGGCGGCGCTCGGTCTGCAATCACTGATAGTGGCGACACGCGGGTCCGACGTATACTAATGGACTGCGGCCGATTTAAAGGCTACCACCTACCACGTGTCTGGCGGTGACACCACAGCCGATGTGGTCGAACACGACTCAGTCGAGCTTCAAGTTTCTTCAGTGTCGTCACATATGCATCAGAATTTATGGTGGTTCCACTTGGCATGATGTCCAGTCCAGAAGCAAGAGTCCTTCGGAATCGAAAAACACCGTAGCCATAACTTTTCCAGCAGAAGGTGTGGTTTGAATTTTTTTTTCTTGGGTGAATTTTCATGATGCCACTCCATTGATTGCCTCTTCATCTCTGGTGAAAGGTGATGGAGCCATGTTTCATCACCTGTCACAGTTCTTCCAAGAAATTCATCTCCACCATTCTCGTCCTGTTCCAAAAGTTCGCTGCATACCGTTTTTCTTCGAGCTTGTTTCTTTTTGAGCCACCACTGTCAACATCCTGGGAACCCACCTGGCACAAACCTTTTTAACGCCAACACTTTCAGTATTCTGCAAACGCTTCCTTCCCCTATCTCAACGTAGCGTGACAATTCGTTCACATTGATGCGTCTGCCAGCAGTCACCAGTTCGCTAACTCTCTGCACATTGTCTGGAGTGTGTGCAGTACGAGGCCTGCCGCTGCGAGGACAATCCTCAATATTGCCGTGCCCGCTTTCATCACGTAACCTGCTTGCACACCGACTAACTGTACTGCGATCGACAGCAGCATCTCCATACGCCTTTTTCAACCTCTTGTGGATGTTTCCCACTGTCTCGTTTTCACAGCACAGGAATTCTACGACAGCACGTTGTTTCTGACGAACGTCAAGTGTAGCAGCCACACTGTGACGGCGCCACTCATGGTAACAGGTTGAAGAAAGTTTGAAAACAAGTGGGAAGGATGTATCTACACACTGTAAATCTTTCACACATGCTGAATGAAAACTGTATTTTTTTTAAAAATAGTGTGCATTTCTTTTGGAGTGACCCTCGTATATTGCAAAGTGGAAGTAATTTTCTACCTTCTGAACAATTCTTTAGCCATCGCCAAAGAGAAGTGTCTTTATGTGTTTCTTTCCTGGTACTACCTGACACTTCGCTTTATTTGTATACTGAGGTGGCAAAAGTGATGGTATACCTCCTAATATCGTGTCGGACAACGTTTCGCCCGGGGTAGTGCAGCAAGTCGACGCGACATGGACTCAAGTCGTTGGAAGTCCCCTGCAGGAATATTGAGCCATATTGCCTCTGAAGCCGTCCATAACTGCAAAAGCGTTGCCGGTGCAGGATTTTGTGCACGAACTGACCTCTCGATTATGTCCCTAAAACGTTCTGTGGGATAATTATCGCGCGATCTGGGTGGCCAAATCATTCGTCCGAATTCTCCAGAATGTTCTTCAAACCAGTAGCGAACAGTTGTGTCATGTCGCACAGTCGTCCATAAATATTCCATCGTTGTTTGGGAAAATGAAGTCCCTGAATGGCTGCAAATGGTCTCCAAGAAGCTCAACATAACCATTTCCAGTCAGTGATCGGTTCATTTGGACCAGACCACCCACTCCATTCCATGTAAACACTAACCACACCATTACGGAGCCACCACCAGCTTGCACAGTGCTTTGTTGACAACTTGGGGTCCATGGCTTCGTGGGGTCTACGCCACACGCGAACCATATCGCCATCTCTTACCAACTCATACTGGAACTCATCTGGGTAGGTCACGGTATTGCAGTTGTGTAGTGTCCAGCCAATATAGTCACGAGCCCAGGACTTTCGCTGCAGGCCATGTCGTGCCCCCAGCAAAGGCACTCGCGTCGGTCGCCTGTTGCCATAGCCGATTGACGCAAAATTTCGCCGCCCTTTTCTAGCGGATACTTTGTCGTACGTCCCACGTTGATTTCAGTGGGTATTTCATGCAATGTTGCTTGTCTGTTAACACTGACAGCTCTGCACAAACGCCACTGCTTTGGCTGGTTAAGTGAAGCCCGTTGGCCACAGCGTTGTTCGTGGAGAGAGGCAGCGTCTGAAATTTGGTATTCTCAGCACACTCTTGAAACTGTGTACCTCGGCGTATTGAATACCCCAACGTTCAAAGTCTCGTAATTCCCGTACTGCAGCCACAGTCGCGCCGGAAACCTTTTCACATGAATCACCGTAGTACCAATGACAGCTCTGCCAATACCTTGTGTAATCGATATTACCGCCATCGCTATATGAACATTTCGCTGCGCCGGCCGGTGTGGCCGAGCGGTTCTAGGCGCTTCAGTCTGGAACCACGTGACCGCTACGGTCGCAGGTTCGAGTCCTGCCTCGGGCATGGATGTGTGTGATGTCCTTAGGTTAGTTACGTTTAAGTAGCTCTAAGTTCTAGGGGACTGAAGACCTCAGATGTTAAGTCCCATAGTGCTCAGAGCCATTTGAACCATTTCGCTATCCCATAACTTGTCACTTCGTCGTACTATGCGTTTAGGAATTACTATTGATGTGTTTGTATTTTGTGTATTATTGTGTTAAAATCTTATTCTAAATTGCGCTGTGTGTTAAAAAATCTATGTTATTTAGTAACAGATTTAACATGGCACATGGTACAGTAAGCGGCGACTATTATATCATAAGAGGTGTTTCTTTGGTTTGATCTGTGTTCATGTCAGACACTGCCTAAATGGATCGTTTACGCATAGGTGCCACGCTGTGAAACGCAGAAGATCACCGACGGTCGAGCAGACTCCGCAACCAGCGTCCTTACAACTCTGCCGCAAAGGGCAGATTTCGCCACAATCTTTGCGCTCGTTTATCGCTCTACACGGAAGATCGCAGGGAGCGGTGTGCTCATCACTAATTCGAATCATTTTTCGGTCCCCGCGGAGAGGCGCGGGTCGCTCGCAGAGACAGACGGGGGCACGACACGCGATGTAAAGCCCGCTCAGCCATTTATCCGCGCGGCGCCGCCGACACTAATTTTTCTGCTCGCCCGCGACTGTTCGCGCGGCCCTGCCGGGCCCGCGCCGTTTGCTTTTACTCTAATTGCAATCAAGAGCTATTAACGGGCTGCGCAATTAAATTAATACGGCTAATATGCATATGTTTTATCACTATTTTCGTGTTTTTTATCTGATTGTGGCGTGTCGGGCCGCAGTAAGGGCGCGACGCGTCTCCGGCGAGCACGGAACGCGACAACACCCAGCGCGCGGACGTCGACGCCGCACGCCATAGTGCCGAAGCGTCGCGTGTGCCGGTAGCGGCCACTAAGCGTGTTTACAGTGATGCCGATCGGCCTAAAAAGTTACTCCCTTCTCCAGCCAGCCAACCATCCGCCGACGCCCTCAGGCGAACACGCCGCTCACCCCCCAAGGAAAACGCTTCATTCGTTACGCATTCGATTTTTAACTGATGAAACAAAATACATGATGTTTCCGTAGGAGGGTGCAAAAATTTAACAGGAGATAGATGATGCCCAACTGAACAATTTGAGGTAGGGAACCTGGGATTGGAAAATCCTGCTTAAGTAGTTAACAGGAATAAAATCACATTATTGTGTACCTTTTTATTTACGTTAGTTAACTGCAAATACCATCATTGGCACAGTGAACATACCAAAATATGCTGAAACTGGCTGCGATCAACCTCAATGCAAGCATGATATCGGCGAACAAGGTTGTGTTTCGAATCAGATCACAGGCAGCTACAATTCCGGCAACTAATTCCATCTTCGTATCCACTTGGGTCTCATGCACAAGTGGCTTTAGATAAGCCCATGGAAATAACAAAAAGTATTCAGGCCAAGTAACCACAAAGGCCATGGAATAGGACCTCCCATTCCAATCCAGCGACCAGGAAATACTGTACCGGTACTGCTCCCACGTATTGTACTGTACGTCTATGAATAGCGCTGAGTAATGAATGGGTCTGTCGTTGATTCATAGCACGTTGTGTCATGGGACAATGTAAATACGATACAGCAGAGCCACCTTATGGACAAGTACAGTAAACGAAACCTGCATCATGAGTTCCTAGTAGTCGTGCTCGTCCTCCCTGTTTCGTTGCAGGAAATAAAGATTGTACATGTAAATAAACAGCGCATTACGTGTAAACGTGTACGCATGTTAGTTGTAAATAAGCTGGAAAGCACTAGTGTTAGACAAAGTGGTAGACAAGCTTTCTTCCATTATCTCCTCAACCTATCTCTCCGACCTCAGGTTCCCCACCTCAAATTGTTCATTGAGGCGTTCTCTGTGTCCTGCTACATTTTAGCACGCTATTGCGGAAACACCCTGTATATCCGGATGATACAAGATGTGACTGAAAAGTTCGGTGAATGGTCTCAAACAATAAAGGAAGTTTAAAGAAATTACCTTTACTGGCCTTCAAAGTAATCACCGTTAGCTACAACACACTTCCGACATCGGCTGTAAAGCTCTTGGAAACTCTCAGCGTACGCCTCTTCTCGGTTCGCTCGAAACATCATGGTCACACGCTGTTTGATATACGCATCATTACAGGAGATACTCCTAAGAACTGGTGCTATACCGGGGATGAGAACTGTTGCTACGAATACGATCGAGAGACGAAGCGACAGTGAATGGCATGGTGTTCATCGTCTTCGTGGTGGATAAGACCTTTCCTGTCCAAAAAGGCGATGAATCTCGTCTTGATCTTAGATTTTCTCAATAAGCTCTTTTCGGCAGGCGGGGAAGACGATGAACACCGTGCCATTGACTTTCGCTTTGTCTCCGTGTCGTATTGGTAGCGCCAGGTCTCACCTACTGCAATGATGCGATTCCACAAGAAGCGTTTACTAAAAGTCTGCAACAGCTTTACAGCCGATGGCAGAAGTGCGCTAGTGTAGCTATTGCTGATTACTTTGCGGGCCTGAGACAATTCACCGAACTTTGCAGACGCGCTTTGTACGAGGGTTGGAACTTAAATAGTGGCAACTATTTATTCACAACCGATACAAAAGAGTTACATGTTCGCACCTGTTACGGTCCTTCAAAGTAGTCACCAGCGTTGTGTAGAACCCGTTGCCAGCGATGTGGAAGGAGTAGTATACCGTTGGCAGAGCCTCTTCTGTATATGGTGCGAATGGAGTGGTCTACTGCCTGTCGAATCTCTGGAACAGTTCTGAAGCGAATGCCACGAATTGGTTCCTTCATCTTCGGAATCAAATCAAAGTCACAAGGACTTAAGTCCGGGGAGCATAGTGGATGGCACAGTACTTCCCAGACCCATCGACCGAACAGAGTAGCCACAGCTTGCGCTGTATGCGCTCGCGCATTGTCGTGCAAAATGATGGGTGGGTTGCGCAGAAAGTGTCGCCGCTTCTTTCGCAAAGCTGGTCGCAGGTGATGAGCCAAAAACTAACAGTAATACAGTGCATTGATGTCTGCCGTGGAGGAACGTAATGCGTTAGGATAACACCATCACAGTCGTATACGAGAATGACCATAACTTTGGACCGCTCCATTCGCACCATCAACAGAATAGGCTCTGCTAACGGTATACTACGCCTTTCACATCGCTGGCAACGGGTTTTACACAACACTGGTGCCTACTTTGAAGGACAGTAACAGGTGCAAACATGCAACTTTTTTTGTATTGGTTGTGAGTAAATATTTGCCACTATTGAGGTTCCAAACCTCGTATTTCTCTCGACATTATCACAGACTTTTATTCTCGCCGCAATCATAAATGATCTCGATATTTCGATATCCGTTGATACGTCACCAGTACAATTGACTTCGCAGATAATAGTATACGCCGAAGCGGATATATACAATAATAATTACGTGTGTAGATAAAAGTTTAATTTACTTATGCAGTACAAGCGATCGATAATTACGATTATTATTACTTAGTCATTGTTATTACTCATTCAGAAACGAGAGTGCTGCTGTAGTGGTCTGAATACAGTAAAAGTAAGGTGACGTGATTGAGGTTTGAACCCAAAACCATTGGTACGACGATCTAACGCTCTACCAGCTTCTACACGGAAGCTATACCTAACAGTGACACACATTTATGCTTTTCATGTGCTGCGTAGTTTTGGTGTTACTTTTAATTAACGTTTACACCCGTTCTGCTTGACGGCAGCACATAGTACGAACTAAATCGGAGTTTTGGTTGGTACTCTATCGACATACGACGTTTGATACTGAGATCTGGGTGTTAGAGTAGGCCGTGGCTTGTCACCATTGGCAATGGAGCTTGCTGCAGCTTCCCTACTTTAGCATCAGTGGAATGGAAGGGGATAACACGTTCGTCGGAAGGCCTCCTACACTGACGGCTGTACCTTCCGCTGACCGGCAGAACGGGCTGCGTCTTAGCTGTGGAGGAAGGGATGGAGGATATTCCCCCTTCGCTATTAGACGTCAGGCGGGCGACAACCGAGGCAAAACCCGACCCGGCGACGCGCAGGCCCTCGGCTCGGCAAGAAGCGGCGGCTGCGGCTAAGCCCGAGACGAGCCTCCCACGCAGTAACCAATAAAGCGACACTGTGCCTGGAGGGGAGGGGAGGGGAGGGCACTCCCACTCACCCGCCGCTGCTTAATATCGCCCGCGTGCCATTACCGCAGACCGGCGGCAAACAGCCGCCGCAAGCGGCGCCAACGGCCCTGGCAACAGCGAGATACGTCCGTCTTAACATAATAAACATTAGCAAAAATCCATGCTTTAAGCTTTGATTCGTTGCGCGGGCGGTTGGCGCGCGCCAGATAAGAAGCGCCTCCTCGTAAAACAAAGTCCCCGTGCCGCGGCGCCTCCTTACCCTCACCCGCGCGCGCCTTGCTTAATGTTAACGACGTTTCGCTTTTAATCTCCCGCGCCGCTGTTAACCGCTCCCAGACTCCGCGCCGCTTCTCGCCACACTAAATATTAGCGATCTGCGGAGGCAGCTAAGGCGCCGCCGCAAAACCTGCAAATCCGATTTGCCCGCCGCCGCTTCTGCCACGCACCTCGCTCTGCATTGCGACAACTGCGCGGCTGACGTCAGGCTGACGTGTCGAACTTTGTTCCCGTAATTACCACCAGTTTTTACTGCTGGCCCCAGTAGAACACGAATCGTGCACGTTTTTCTTTCGTGTGAACTCATCTACTAGCTTTACTGCGTTACCATCGATGGATTAAAAACTTACACATTTGCGGAGCGTACACTCTAAGCAACAAAAACAAAAATCAAAAAAAAAAAGAGAGAAGAAGAAAAGACGCGCCATGAAGCAATTATCTGAAAGGGACGAAATTTGGTAGATGCGATGTACATTTACAGACGAATAAATGGTTACAAATTTAGAAAAATTGGATGATCTATTCAAGAGAAAGACCATCGCAAATTGAGCAAGATAATAACGCGTTGGTCCGCCTGTGGTCCTTAAGCAAATAGTTATACGGCTTGACATTGATTGACAGAGTTGTTGGACATCATCCTGAGCGATATCGCGCCAAATTCTGTTGATTGGTCAGTTAGATCGTCAAAATTCTAAGCAAGTTGGAGGGTCCTGCCCACAATGCTCCAAACGCTCTCAGTTGGGAAGAGATCGTTCGACCACGGTGGCCAAGGTAGGATTTGACAAGCACGAAGACAAGCTGTAGAAACTCGCACGAAGTAATGGCCGCTATCGACAGGGGATCTCAAGTTGATTCCGTATTTCTAGATTTCGGGAAAGCTTTTGACACCGTTCCTCACAAGCGACTTCTAATCAAGCTGCGGGCCTATGGGGTATCGTCTCAGTTGTGCAACTTCCTGTCAGGAAGGTCGCAGTTCGTAGTAATAGACGGCAAATCACCGAGTAAAACTGAAGTGATATCAGGTGTTCCCCAGGGAAGCGTCCTGGGACCTCTGCTGTTCCTGATCTACACTCCTGGAAATTGAAATAAGAACACCGTGAATTCATTGTCCCAGGAAGGGGAAACTTTATTGACACATTCCTGGGGTCAGATACATCACATGATCACACTGACAGAACCACAGGCACATAGACACAGGCAACAGAGCATGCACAATGTCGGCACTAGTACAGTGTATATCCACCTTTCGCAGCAATGCAGGCTGCTATTCTCCCATGGAGACGATCGTAGAGATGCTGGATGTAGTCCTGTGGAACGGCTTGCCATGCCATTTCCACCTGGCGCCTCAGTTGGACCAGCGTTCGTGCTGGACGTGCAGACCGCGTGAGACGACGCTTCATCCAGTCCCAAACATGCTCAATGGGGGACAGATCCGGAGATCTTGCTGGCCAGGGTAGTTGACTTACACCTTCTAGAGCACGTTGGGTGGCACGGGATACATGCGGACGTGCATTGTCCTGTTGGAACAGCAAGTTCCCTTGCCGGTCTAGGAATGGTAGAATGATGGGTTCGATGACGGTTTGGATGTGCCGTGCACTATTCAGTGTCCCCTCGACGATCACCAATGGTGTACGGCCAGTGTAGGAGATCGCTCCCCACACCATGATGCCGGGTGTTGGCCCTGTGTGCCTCGGTCGTATGCAGTCCTGATTGTGGCGCTCACCTGCACGGCACCAAACACGCATACGACCATCATTGGCACCAAGGCAGAAGCGACTCTCATCGCTGAAGACGACACGTCTCCATTCGTCCCTCCATTCACGCCTGTCGCGGCACCACTGGAGGCGGGCTGCACGATGTTGGGGCGTGAGCGGAAGACGGCCTAACGGTGTGCGGGACCGTAGCCCAGCTTCATGGAGACGGTTGCGAATGGTCCTCGCCGATGCCCCAGGAGCAACAGTGTCCCTAATTTGCTGGGAAGTGGCGGTGCGGTCCCCTACGGCACTGCGTAGGATCCTACGGTCTTGGCGTGCATCCGTGCGTCGCTGCGGTCCGGTCCCAGGTCGACGGACACGTGCACCTTCCGCCGACCACTGGCGACAACATCGATGTACTGTGGAGACCTCACGCCCCACGTGTTGAGCAATTCGGCGGTACGTCCACCCGGCCTCCCGCATGCCCACTATACGCCCTCACTCAAAGTCCGTCAACTGCACATACGGTTCACGTCCACGCTGTCGCGGCATGCTACCAGTGTTAAAGACTGCGATGGAGCTCCGTATGCCACGGCAAACTGGCTGACACTGACGGCGGCGGTGCACAAATGCTGCGCAGCTAGCGCCATTCGACGGCCAACACCGCGGTTCCTGGTGTGTCCGCTGTGCCGTGCGTGTGATCATTGCTTGTACAGCCCTCTCGCAGTGTCCGGAGCAAGTATGGTGGGTCTGACACACCGGTGTCAATGTGTTCTTTTTTCCATTTCCAGGAGTGTATATACATGACCTGGGTGACAATCTGAGCAGTTCTCTTAGGTTGTTCGCAGATGATGCTGTAATTTACTGTGTAGTAATGTCATCCGAAGACCAGTATCAGTTGCAAAGCGATTTAGAAAAGATTGCTGTATTGTGTGGCAGGTGGCAGTTGACGCTAAATAACGAAATTGTGAGGTGATCCACATGAGTCCCAAAAGAAATCCGTTGGAATTCCATTACTCGATAAATAGTACAGTTCTCAAGGCTGTCAATTCAACTAAGTACCTGGGTGTTAAAATTACGAACAACTTCAGTTGGAAAGACCACATACATAATATTGTGGGGAAGGCGAGCCAAAGGTTGCGTTTCATTGGCAGGACACTTAGAAGATGCAACAAGTCCACTAAAGAGACAGCTTACACTTCACTCGTTCGTTCTCTGTTAGAATATTGTCGCGCGGTGTGGGATCCTTACCAGGTGGGATTGACGGAGGACATCGAAAGGGTGCAAAAACGGGCAGCTCGTTTTGTGTTATCACGTATTAGGGGAGAGAGTGTGGCAGATATGATACGCGAGTTGGGATGGAAGTCATTAAAGCAAATACGTTTTTCGTCGCGGTGAGATCTATTTACAAAATTTCAGTCTCCAACTTTCTCTTCCGAATGCAAAAATATTTTGTTGAGCACAACCTACATAGGTACGAATGATCATAAAAATAAAATAAGAGAAATCAGAGCTCGAACAGAAAGGTTTAGGTGTTCGTTTTTCCCGTGCGCTGTTCGGAAGTGGAATGGTAGAGAGATAGTATGATTGTGCTTCGATGAATCCTCTGCCAAGCACTTAAATGTGAATTGCAGAGTAATCATGTAGATGAAACTCTCAGTGTGTGCGGGCGGGTATTATCTTGCTGAAGCATAAACCCAGGGTAGCTCACCAAGAAGGGCAACAAAACTGGGGGTATAATGTCTCGACGTACCGCAGTGCTGTAAGGCTGCCGCGGGCAACAATCAAAGGGTTCCTGGTATGAAACTAAATGGCACCCCAGACCATTACTCGTGACTATCGGGCTGTATGGCGGGCGACAGTCAAGCTGGTATACCAGCACTGTCCCGTCCGTCTCCAGACACGTCTTCGCTGGTCGTCGGTGCTCAGTTTGAACCAGGATTCATAACTGAAGACAGATCTACTGCAGTCAATGGGATTCTAGGTCAAAGTGCCCCACACCACTGCAGAAGCGCTTGTTGAAGTACAATCGCAGTCAGTGCTAGGGGCGTTGTGAGCTCAGCCCCCTTCTACGAGCCGCCTATCAATGATCCTTGTGCTCACTAAGCACCATTTGCATGTCGGATCGATGATAATGATGAATCCGGGGCTCTGAGTGCCTCTCTGACCATGGCTCGGGCCTCATGTTCTGTCTTCTCTCTAGGTCGATCATTTCCTTCTTGACGCTGTGATCGACTATGATTCATCTACCAGGTGTAACGGTATGAAATGAGCGTTTTTTTGTTAAAATGAAACACTAATTTTGAATTGAAAAGTAAAAACATTTTATTCAAAGCACTGACCATTGCTTTCTAAACATTTTGACCACTTTTCTGGCAATTTGTGGACACCACGCCAATAGAAATGTTCGTCTTTTGAAGTAAACCAATCAGACACCCAATTTTCGACTTCTTCGTAGGAATCGAAGTGTTCCTCAGCCAATTCGTGTCCCATTGATGAAAACAAATGGTATTCGGAAGGGGCCAAGTCTGGTGAATATGTCGGGTGGGGTAGCAGCTCCCAGCCAAGTGTTTTGATTGTATCCTGAACCAGTTTTGCTTTGTGCGCAGGTGCATTGTCGTGTAAAAAATTACTTTGCCATGTCTTCTGGCCCATTCTGGTCTTTTTTCGATCAATGCATAGTTCAAATTGACCATTTGTTGTCTGTAGCGATTAGTATTCACAGTTACACCGGGTTTCAAAAACTCATGATACACGACACCTTTCTGATCCCACCAAACACAGAGCATTGTCTTCTTGCCGAATCGATCTGGTTTTGCAGTCGATGTTGATAGTTGTCCCGGATTAACCCATGATTTTTCCCGTTTAGGATTCTTAAAATAAATCCATTTTTCATCGTCAGTAACATTTCGATGCAAAATTGATTCTTTTTCATGTCTTTGAAGCAAAATTTGACAAATGGTTTTTCGGTTTTCCGTCTGTCTTTCATTCAATTCATGTGGCACCCTTTTTCCACACTTTTGGATCTTACCCATAGCTTTCAAACGGTCAGAAATTGATTGCTGTGCAACATTTAGCATTGCCGCCATTTGCTTTTGACTCAGAGTATCATCTTCATCCAATATTGCTTGCAATTCGGCGTCTTCGAAATTTTTTGGTGGTCTTCCACGTTCTTCATTTCTTACATAAAAATCATTATTTCTGAACCGTTGAAACCATCTTTTGCATGTTGCTTCTGATAGAGCATGATCACCATATACCTCGACAAGCATTCGATGCGACTCTGCAGCACTTTTTATCAAATGAAAACAAAAAAATTAATGCTGTCCGCAAATCATCACTTTCTGGTACAAAATTCGACATTGTTAACACGATGAAAACATGTGATGTTGTTTGTTCCATGACTTGATGTATACTAAATATCCTTGACAGATGTCATACCAACGAAACAAAAAAAAATTAAGGCTCGTTCCCAACAAATGTTCCCTATCGACACATTTGTATTTAATGCTCATTTCATACCGGTACCCCTGGTATTCTTGCCAACATCGTCGAATAGTGGCACGCTCCTACACAAAGGTCGAGCGGTTCGCCGATTACTCCAACCGGCTTTTTTGAGCCCAGCTACGCGTCCCCTCTCAAATGCGGACATCAGCGTATATTGTTCACACGCCTGTCTGCGAGGCCAAGCTACTGTCCAACTGAGTATACGGAATGAAATTCGCAAAGTCTTTAATGCCCTGGTATCGACATGTTCCCTCTTCACCATCCCTTGCCAGCTGCGCGGTGAAATTGCGCTGCAGCGTCACATATTCATCCATCGGTCAACAGCGTTTACAGTTTTGTATATTTCGTCGATGCCTGTATGAATATCAGTTTGTGACCAATTCGCACAACTCTTTCGTGGTGCATCTTTCTTTTGACTTGCAGTGTATCAATTTCACCATCGAAACAATTCTTAAGCGGATAAACGTAAGTCATCAGGAATTTTGAAACTACACACAAATGGTTCAAATGGCTCTAAGCACTATGGGTCTTAACTTCTGAGGTCATCAGTCCCCTAGAACTTAGAACTAATTAAACCTAACTAACCTAAGGACATCACACACATCCATGCCCGAGGCAGTATTCGAACCTGCAACCTTAGCGGTCGCGTGGTTCCAGACTTTAGCGCCTAGAACCGCTCGGCCACTCCGGCCGGCAAACAATACACACATCGCTGTGTTAGACTTACAAGGGAACCTCCTCATCGCACCCCCCTCAGATTTAGTTATAAGTTGGCACAGAGGATAGGCCTTGAAAAACTGAACACAGATCAATCGAGAAAACAGGAAGAAGTTGTGTGGAACTATGAAAAAAATACAAACTGAGTTGTCCATGCGCAAGATAAGCAACTTCAAGGGCAATGTGAGCTCAAGAGCGTCGTGGTCCCGTGGTTAGCGTGAGCAGGTGCGGAACGAGAGGTCCTTGGTTCAAGTCTTCCCTTGAGTGAAAAATTTGCTTCTTTTTTTTCGCAAAGTTATGATCTGTCCGTTCGTTCATTGACGTCTCTGTTCACTGTAGTAAGTTTAGTGTCTGTGTTTTGCGACCGCACCGCAATACCGTGCGATTAGTAGACGAAAGGACGTGCCTCTCCAATGGGAACCGATAACATTTGATCGCAAGGTCATAGGTCAACCGATTCCTCCACAGGAAAACACGTCTGATATATTCTATACGACACTGATGACGGCATGTGCGTCACATAATTGTCTGAAAATAAAAAATTAAAATTTTCACTCGAGGGAAGATTCGAACCAAGGACCTTCCGTTCCCCAACTGCTCACGCTAACCACGAGACCGCGGCGCTCGTGAACTCTAGTTGTCCTTGATGTTGCCTATCTTGGACATGGACTACTCAGTTTGTATAGTTTGCTTATTTTTTTCATAGTTCCACAGAACTTCTTCCTGTTTTCTCGATTGATCTGTGTTCAGTTTTTCAAGGCCTATCCACTGTGCCAACTTATAACTGAATCTGAAGGGGTTGCGATGGGGAGGTTCCCTTGTTAGCTGTTCATAGACATAGCGGTTGTTTCTGTGGACTGACATCACTTAAATGTTACCTAAGGGCAGGAAAGACATCAAAGACGTTTGTGAGAGAATCATATAATCGAATTTTTATCCTTTAAATATTTGTCTTCTGTGTTTCAAGGGTGTGGAAGGGAACAATTCTGCAATGCACCTAACTTGTTGTGGAACAGCTGTAAACAGGTTGGTTACTGGTGCGTCGTCCGTGATGTATGCCCGTGGTCCAAGAAACTTTTCGGTCCCTGATGTTCGGTCCAGAGCTAAGCTGGACATCTTCGGAGGTGCTCCTGGCGACTGACAAGTCGGACTTCAGAAAGTGACATAAATACTGTGTACGATGGGCGTGGTCGAGTTTACCCGTGATCAGCAGAGATAATCCTTGTCACAGATATAACTGAACTATCGACTGTCGCCTGTCGAGAATAAAAACTTGCGTATCGATTTTGAAGAGCCACTGTCATATATCGTTAAGTTTAATGGCTTCGTCTTTTCTGTTAAAATTATCCCCTTGTTTGTTTATTTCGACGGCTTCTCTATATAGTTGTGGATAATAGTTTCACTGTAGATAGAATTATGGTTTTGGGAAACTTCACTTCCTGGTTTCCTGACTGAAGGCCGTTCTCTGGGATCGAGAAGTCTCTTCACCGTGTGTGGTGTGCAATGTCCAGTCACGGAATAATCGATGTGATGTTCTTTGATGGCACGATGACTACCGAACGGAACGTGAAGGTTTTGGAAGATCATTTCATTCCCATTATCCAAAGTGACCCTGATTTCGACAGGATTTCGTTCACGCAAGACGGAGGTCGGCCCCATCGAAGCAGGAGAATGTTTCATGTCCTGGAGGAGCATTTCGGGGACCGCGTTCTGGCTCTGTGGTACCTCAGATCACTGGGCCTCGATTGGCTGCCATATTCTGCTGATCTGAACACATGTGACTCCTTTTTGTGGGGTTATATTAAAGACAAGGGGTACAGCAGTAACCCCAAAACATTTCTGAGCAGGAAACAGCCCTTCAGGAGGTCATCGACAGCATCGATGTTCCGACACTTGAGCGGGTCATGCAGAATTTCGTTATTCGTTTGCGCCACATCATCACCAGAGATGACAGGCATATCAGACATGTCATAACTAAATCTGAATATCTGTAGTGACGTTTACATGTTGAATAAAGTGTGTGCACACCTTAGTTTGTGACTAACTTGCGTTTCTTTTCATATACTTCACTATTTGTCACCCTACATGTCGCTCTCCGACGTCGGACTCGTGAGTCGGCAAGTTTCTACGTCGCCAGGAGCACATCCGAAGATGTCCATTGCAGCTGTGGTCGAAACATCAGGAACGGAAAAGTTTCTTGGACCCGCGGCCATACAACCCAGAACAATGGCAGCAAGTAAAACAACCAGTCGTGAAAGCCTTCGTTATAGGTAAATAGCTTACCTAATGTACCTATCCCAACGTTCGTTAATCCCAGGAGCGGATCCGGTACTGTTGTTTGCGTTACGATTTCCTAGCTGATCTGAGAAAACACAGAGTTTGTGATCTTACTTGGTACATCTGAATTTTGCGTTTTTCGCCTTGATCATAAGGAATTTCTGTTATATACTGCCAAAGGTTTGTCTCCATTTGTTGCACCATTGAGCGGGGATTAGGAAAGTATTTGTAGATTATCTGATGTTTACTGCTACGAAAGACGAATACTTCGGCGCCTACTACTACAGATAGCGAGAACAGTGTTCGAATTGTTCGTATTCCGTAGTAGTTATCATCGGGGTAAGTGGCCACCGATTTTCGTTGTCACTGACGATGATTGTCACAGCAGGAGAAGAGGCGGCTTCCCCCGTCGGAGGTTCGAGTCCACCCTCGGGCGTGTGTGTGTGTGTGTGTGTGTGTGTGTGTGTGTGTGTGTGTGTGTTTCGCCCTTAGCGTAAGTTAACTTAAGTAGTGTGTAAGCTTAGGGGCCGATGACCTCAGCAGTTTGGTCCCATAAGACCTTACCACAAATTTAAAAAAAAGGCCACACAGGAAGTGAACACCGACACCGGCCATAGAAGCGGCCATTGTGTGATCAGTTGGTTGTAAACGCACGAGAAGAGTGGAACATTGGGTGCAGCTCCACACGCGTTTTAACCCTGTGCTGCAGTTTTTACCACACCGTGTTCCATAAAATCTGCCATACAGGATACCTTGCAAACATGTGAAACACACGGGCAGCAGCACCCACTGCAGTTAATTTCTGCAGATCACTCAAACACCCCGTTACACTAGTGATCATCTACTCACATTGATAAATGTGGGAATTGTTTCTAGATTATTTAAGCAGCTACTTTGTAAAAATAAAACACTGCTCTACCGTAAAAACTACTTAGGTCTGTTTTTGTCTGATATTTCAAACTAAGCATTATGTAACTTCACACTGAACTCTTATCAGCTGTCGCTATACTAGCAGCAGATTTATAGGATGTTTAATACAGATTAATGTTAATCCTAATTTACACCCCCGAGTCGAAACAGTGTGGTATAGGAGTGGCTGTTAAAACGCTCTTACTAATGTTGAATGGAACTGAACATTTGGGGATTTCCAATTTCGTGGCTGATGAATGCTTGCAAGCAGTTAGACATTTGTACCAATATTTATTTATTAAAAAAGGAAAAAAATCTTCAGATCTGAATGCTGGACAGGGATGCGTAGTATATAAGGAAATTATTTCTACCTATAATATTGTAGTGAATTTCACATTTCACTTTCCAGTCTCATTTTTATATAGAAATACCATTAGGGAGTTAATCTGTTGGCACATAGCTGTTAGAATCCCAAAGTCCTAGAGCAGTCTTCAGTATATTTTTTTTCTTTTTTTCCTATTATCTTTGCTCCATTGCCCTGGAGGATTATTTCGTAGGACACTACTGAGTAAAAGTATGCAAACTAATGTGTCAGTCTCATCCGCAGGTCAGTACACAGTACATTATTTCTAACGCCAGTCATATGGTACTGAGCTTTTTAGTTAACTTATCTACTTGCTGTTGTCATCTCAGTTTATTATCCATCTGGATGTCTAAGAACTTAACGCCGACGTGAGAATCATTTAGTGTGTGCACCAACTGTTTCTGTTTCTCGTTACTGTAAGTAATTTTCATTTGCACAGTATGAGTTTTTTTGTAATGTCAAAAGTTACGTTGTGAATCTAGAAAACTTCCCTGTGTAGTGAACAGTCGATGATGATTCGGAAGTCCAGACGGTCGTCGTTTTCTTCACGCAATATTTTTTGCTGATTACGTACCAGACGTCTTCAGTGCAACCGACGAAGACTGTCTACTGTGTATGTCAGGTCAGTTACGACAAGCGACAAGTAGCCAGTGAAAAAGAGTTAAGCAGTTCGCTCTGAACCCGTTGTAAACCTGTTCCACTAGTATCCTAGTTGTGTGAGAACGTTTGCGTCCTTATCAGTATAACTGTATCATAATCAGACATCAATTTTTGAAGACTCCTGCAATGTCTTTCGTAAAAAGTTTATGTCGATTGACACCGGGATAGGACGAAGTACTGAACCTTGCGGGACACAATATTTAATATTTCCCTATTCTTCATCCATGTTGTTGTTGTTGTGGTCTTCAGTCCTGAGACTGGTTTGATGCAGCTCTCCATGCTACTCTATCCTGTGCGAGCTTCTTCATCTCCCAGTACCTACTGCAGACTACATCCTTCTGAATCTGCTTAGTGTATTCATCTCTTGGTCTCCCTCTAGGATTTTTACCCTCCAATACTAAATTGCTGATCCTCGATGTCTCAGAACATGTCCTACCAACCGATCCCTTCTTCTAGTCAAGTTGTGCCACAAGTTCCTCTTCTCTCCAATTCTATTCAATACCACCTCATTAGTTATATGATCTACCCATCTAATCTTCAGCATTCTTCTGTAGCACCACATTTCGAAAGCTTCTATTCTCTTCTTGTCTAAACTATTTATCTCCATGTTTCACTTCCATACATGGCTACACTCCATACAGATACTTTCAGAAACGACTTCCTGACATTTAAATCTATACTCGATGTTAACAAATTTTTCTTCTTCAGGAACGCTTTCCTTGCCATTGTCAGTCTACATTTTATATCCTCTCTACTTCGACCATCATCAGTTATTTTGCTCCCCAAATAGCAAAACTCCTTCACTACTTTAAGTGTCTCATTTCGTAATCTAATTCCCTCAGCATCACCCGACTCAATTCAACTACATTCCATTATCCTCGTTTTGCTTTTGTTGATGTTCATCTTATACCTTCCTTTCAAGACACTGTCCATTCCGTTCAACTGCTCTTCCAAGTCCTTTGCTGTCTCTTACAGAATTAGAATGTCATCGGCGAACTTCTAAGTTTTTATTTCTTCTCCGTGGATTTTAATACCTACTCCGAACTTTTCTTTTGTTTCCTTTATTGCTTGCTCAATATACAGATTGAATAACATCGGGGATAGGCTACAACCCTGTTTCACTCCCTTCCCAACCACTGCTTCCCTTTCATGCCCCTCGACTCTTATAACTGCCATCTGGTTTCTGTACAAATTGTAAATAGCCTTTCGCGCCCTGTATTTTACCCCTGCCACCTTCAGAATTTGAAAGAGTATTCCAGTCAACATTGTCAAAAGCTTTCTCTAAGTCTACAAATGCTAGAAACGCAGGTTTGCCTTTCCTTAATCTTTCTTCTAAGATAAGTCGTAGGGTAAGTATTGCCTCACGCGTTCCAACATTTCTACAGAATCCAAACTGATCTTCTCCGAGGTTGGCTTCTATCAGTTTTTCCACTCGTCTGTAAAGAATTCGCGTTAGCATTTTGCAACTGTGACTTATTAAACTGATAGTTCGGTAATTTTCACATCTGTCAACATCTGCTTTCTTTGGGATTGGAATTATTACATTCTTCTTGAAACTGAGGGTGTTTCGCCTGTCTCATACATCTTGCTCACCAGATGGTAGAGTTTTCCCAGGACTGGCTCTCCCCAGGCTGTCAGTAGGCTTCATCCATATAAGTGAGATAATGTGGTATTTTTATTTTCGTAGTGGAACGTGGTGGCAAGACAATGTTCGTTTAGTTGTGCCAGAACTGAGTATCTGAGAGAATGGATGCAGGAGGTGTATTGACAACACCCAGCCGTCGGTGTTGGCCAGCTATCGAGAATCCACCGGCCGCGGCGCGACGTTCCGCTGGGCTGGGCTGGGCTGGGCTGGTCTGGTCTGGGGCGCTCGCTTCTTGCCAGCCGCGCGCCCTCCGCCTCTTCCGCGGTTAATTTAGCTAATCAACACTTTTGGAAACTCTATACCGACGCGCCGCCGCCAAGGCCCCAACATCCACTTAGAATAATGCGACATCGTTAAATTCTCTTTTAAGCCGCTCCCTTCTGCCCCACCGCCCACTTCCTTTTCCTCCCCCCCCCTCCCCCACTGGCCCCTCCCATCCCGCCCCCCCACCCCCCCTTTGGTGGCAGACCATCTTCAACTCTTTTTTTTTCTTCCCTCTGCTTGCCCCCAACACCTCCCCTCCGCCGTCACCCGCTTTCCACGCTTCGTTCTCTCGACAGCGTTTTCTTTCATTCGTTTTCCCCTTTTTTGTTTACTTTTTATTTCTCGCCACGCTGTGTCTTCCCACAGCCGTTTCCGGCCGCCGCGTGTTCCTCTCTTTCTTCACCCCTTCCTTTCCGCTAGCGTTCGAGCCCCCACGACCTCTACACAATCTATTGTCGCCCGCCCGAAAACTGTACACACCCTAGCAGGGCGACGTGCGGCAAGAGACCAACGTATTACACTTTCTTAAAGTTCGGTATTAGCAGGCAATAACAGAACGAGCGGTGAGGCTCATTTCTTTCGCGCGACCGCAGGGCAAACTGCAGTGCTACCTCTCCCTTCTCACACCACCTCCCTGGTTTCCGCGAGGCGGCGACGGCGAGTAAGGTTCGGTATCTGCGCCGGTATTTAGGGCTCCCGAAAACTCCTCCTATAACTGCTTCATTTTAATGTGCCGCGGCGGCGGCTCTAAGAGAGAGTGCCTGGGAGGTGTGGGGGCGAAGCAGAAATTATGTAGCGCCGGGCCCGGAGAACTGCGCCCTACCCTTTCGTTTCGCTCCTTCCTTCCCCAAAAATGAGTCTTGCGGGCTTTATTTACGGTATTAAGATAATTGCTATCCGTGTTTTAACCACGACTGTTCATTAAAAGATTAGATATTTGATACGGCTCGCCGTGTCGGAGTGTGTTGTGTGGTGTAAGCAGCTGCAACTCGAGTACAAGCAGGCCGACTTAAAAATGCGAGATAAGGGTTACTGCCCTTAATTGTCCCCTTGTGTTGGTGGCCGGCTAGCGTAGTTTAATTACTCGCGTGTTCGTTCGCGCGAGCAGTTGTTAGTACTAAGGGGGTGGCGGCCGACCTCGGAGTGTGCCTTTCTGCTCATGCACTGGCATTCCCAGCCCTTGTCTAATTTCCGGTTATCATGTTCACACACTGAAGGGCAAGAACTCGGAAGGAAAATAACTGGCCCCACTATTATCTCCATGCAAGAGGAGGGAAAGACATCGAAAGGAATTCGAGACGGCAGACTATGATGTGACAAAAAAATTTCATATTTTGGGAGGTATTAGTAGAAACCAAACCAAGATAAAGATGTCCAGTAAACATGGGCTCTAAAATGCATACCATAAGAGCTGTGAGCATTTGCTCCTCTTCGCTACTGTGAAAGACTTCTCTTCTGCTGTAAGCCCTTTGCCATTACTAACGACTTACATGGTGCTGTAGACAAATGAGAACACATTATACTGTTACTGTGAAACAGCAGAGCCTGTAGACATTTCTTTCTTTTTCGACCCATACTACCACGTCTCAAAATCTGGAATATTGTTTCCGTAGCCGAGATCGCTAACGCACGCCTTTGCGGTCCCGCTCGACTCGCGGATAAGCTGGTCCCAGTCCTGCTAGCGAATAAAATTTTCATTGCCAGTATTTGGGCCGCATGAGAAGGAGAGGTGGTGGCGTAAAGTTTCTGATCACCAGTTTTTGCGCCAATGTCCTGGGTAGGACTCCAAAACGCTCCGCAGTGTCTCATGAAGTGAGGGCGAGTGACGCCGTTGATGGTGATTAGTCCGTCGGAGCGCGGCAGCCTCCTTGGTGCTTTTCCAGAGAAGTACACTGTGTGCCGGCGCCGAGTTTCACCCTCTTCTTTTCCCTTCATCCATAGAAACGCAAATCCAACGCTACACTGTACAAGTACTCGTTACATCCTTCACACGACGCAGGTACGAAATTGGCCTTTCTAAACAGGTCGGAGGAAGACGAAGAAGATCCACCTCTACTACGACCTTAACACGAGCGGCGGTGCAGGATTCCTGCGTCTGCTCCCCATACGCCCTTTCCGGAGTGCGAAGCTGTTCCATACGACGTCTGCATCTATACTCCGCAGGCCATCTTGCAGAGTGTGGCGGAACCACTGTAGTTCGCCACTTTTCTCTTTCATTCGCTAATGGTTGGGAATAACGACTGCCATACGCCTCCGTGTAATGTCTCTCACTTTTCCCGCCGCGCGGCCAAGCGTTCTAGGCGCTACAGTCCGGAACCGCGCGACCACTGCGGTCGCAGGTTCTAATCCTGCCTCGGGCATGGATGTGTGTGATGTCCTTAGAGGTTAGTTAGGTTTAAGTAGTTCTAAGATGTAGGGGACTGATGACCTCACCAGTTAACTCCCATAGTGCTCAGAGCCATTTGAACCATTTCCCCCCCCCCCCCCCCCCCCCCCCCGTCGCGGTCGTTTTTTGAGATACCTGTGGGACCGAGTAATATGTAGTACGACTGATCTCGGGGCGTACGCTCTCCGGATTTCAACTGTAAATGGCGTTTGTTGAGCCTCTCCGTAACGCTTTGTGTCTTGCTAAAACGAGCGCTCACTGCTGTTTGGTAAGGCCCGAGGCTGACGAACAGCATTCCAGAATTGGTCGAACGAGTGTCGTGTCAGTCGGTTCTTTCTGACGTGAATTACATTTCCTTCGCCTAATGGCATCGTATTTAAACACCATACCGCAGTAGTCGTCAAACCGAGGCCTGCGGGCACGTGCGGCCCGAAACAAGTATTCGTGCGGGCCGCAGTTCTCAGCCAATTTGTCTTGCTCAGGAACTAACAAAAATACTTGCAGAGACATTAATATTTTTAGATGTGCATAATTTTATTTGCCGTTGGTGAATTCGGCCGCGAGCTAAGTTTGCCGCTTACGTCAGGTTCAGAGTGGTAACGTTGCGCGGCGACTGCAGGATTAATACAACTGGGAGGGGGGGGGGGGATATTTTAGTGTTTGTCTTCCAATGTGGACAACTCACGAGCTTGCGCCACTTGCACCGATCAGCAACTACGATATACACATCAAACGGAAGTAACATGGATTCGTGAATGAACATTACAGAGACGATGATCTTCAAATGTCGAACATGTTTGTAGTAAGTAATATGGTTTGTAGTAAGTAATATGAAATCAAATTAGACTCTTCTAGTATAATGCAAAGAGTAAAAGTAAAATGACATTCAGAGCATTTAGTAAACATTTGGAATCGTGTCTTATATTGCAGTTACTGGTATTAGTGGATATAATATACAAATTTATGTAGATTATCAATAAATAGTAAGATCGGTAGGGGAAGGTGTGGTTAGGTGGCCAGGATGGGGAAAGTGGCCATTACATTTTTGTTCACTGAACATTGCTGATGCCTGTGGAGAAGTGGTCAGACTTGTTCTCATACATATCGGCATAGTTGTTATTGAGATTGACAGAGGAGGCTCGTTCTGTTACCTGTAGCAAAAAAAAATTTTTTTCAGTCATCTGAGGTAAAAGAAGTCATTTGTATTACTTTTTGTTACCTCAGTTATATGGAGAGTAATAACTTTTTTTTACCATATCAATGTTTAAACATCGTCTTTTGTCCTACAAATGTAGTTCCTTGTTATTTATCTCAGTTTGATAGTTTCTTCTGTGGATCACTGATAAAAAAAAGAGGCCTTACTACTAGTTGGGAAAAGCGTCCAAGGCATTCATCCTGATAGGAGTTAATTACTTCCAAAAAACATGAATAATACAATAGGCAAAACTGACTTCCAAATACTTTTACATACCAGACTACCATCCGTGATTCTATACCTCTGTGATAATTTTTTATTGATTGAACTATATTATTTAAAATGTCTCTGTTCTGTTATATTTGGCGTAATAAAAATGCGATTGAAAACGGTCTGCTGCAACCGCTTGGAATTCTTTCAGATAACAGGGCGTGATGACGCCTAGAAAATGTGCCCGGAAATGAGGGAAACAAACATGGGATCCTGTTGCTTTGGTACTGGCCATAGTAGCCGCTTAGTTTCGGAAAACTGATAAGTATTTAAGCCTCCAGATAAAATGCATGTATATCCAGTATATTATTTTCTTTTCCACTTTAAAATATCTGGTGTGATATCTTGTAATATGTAGATTCAAAATGTGTAAATGGTAAGCTTCTATCAATAACCATGGTAGGTAAAAATTGAATTTCTCCTTGAGTGGCCCCTTAAAATCCCACCCCCGCCCCTTCGTATGACGCCCAAGGTGTCGCCCCACAAAGTTAATAACAAAAAAGGTTTGACGACCGATGCTCTACCGGTTGCTGTGATATCAGATTTAATACTTATCAGCTAGTATAACTGTTTTAGGTGTCAGTAAGATTGTTGGTATGGTAGACATCCAAACAGTCTTCTAAATGTAGAACAACTCTACTCTTTCTCCACTGCCATCCGCTTTCACTGCGATTGCAGTTCGTCCTTTGATGAGATTGGGTTAAGACCATTTCAGTGAACCTTAGCCTCACGCCCGTTTCCCCTGCAGCTAGTTTTGTATGACTATTTAACTTCAAATCGCTCCGGACAGTCATTCCTACATATTTTACGGTTGTTACTGTTTCCAGTATTTTACAGCTTTTGTTGTTACAGAATAGTAATGGATATTACCACCAACACGTCAATACTTTACATTTGATTTATTCCAAATTCGAAAATTAAAAAATACTTTACAAAGAAAGTATCAGTGTTCATTATACTTGTTAAATAAAATAAATAACATGCCAGAAATCTTCCTTTACAACTACTTATTGCAGTTAAACACGCTGTCGATGTCCAAATCCTTAGACACTTACCTCCAGCTTCGTCTGTAACATGTGTGTGGGGAGGGGAGGTGGAGGATTTGCCGTTTCATTGTTGTTGGATCTATCCCACCAAGAAACAACGCAAATCCTTAATCAGAGTGAATGGAGATCGGTACCGTGCTCTTATGAAATGCGAATCCATCGTTTCATTCGGTGAGCGATGTCGTTCGGTTGCGACTGTGTTTATTAAGTGGCGTACAAACACTTGTTTTAAGCGTCGGACTGAGTTCCTGAGTGCTAATGGCGTTTAGTTTCCATCAGTGTACGGCAACTGGCGTACGACTCTAAATTCAAAGAAAGTTAAACTATTCGGAGATTCTGTTGTTATTGCAGTGGAAGCCAATTGCGTTCAAGCTTATTTATTTTGATGCTTATGTCACGTATGTACTATTGATTTGAAGACAATTTTCTCTCATCTTCAGCTGTCTAACACAAAACACGTAAGCGATCACATACATTATATTCAACATCTAACTAAAAATATTGATCAGGTATTCATCAGTTAACATAATAGCCGAAGAGTGGCATAATAGACGAATAAAATAATTACAGGTAGTATGTGTTGGATTTGCATAAAATATTGTCGATTGTACAATATGGTACTTATAGTATTCCCATATGTCCAGGAAACGCATGTGAGAGTATATATGTACTGTAGTATTTTTTATTGGCATTCCCAGTTAGAACCCCGCATAATGATTCTATATATACTCTAAAATGTGTTTTCTGGAGATACGGGTATATCACAAGTACTTATACAATTGATAATATTTTATGTAAATCCCACAGCTATTGTTATCTGTAATTATTTTATTTCACTACTTTGTCATGTTTACGTAGATGAATGGTAACCGAAGTGTACTTTAACACTATGTGTAGTTAGATGATGACTGTATTATAGACGATCCCAATTGTGATTTCTGTTGCGTAGGTGGCTGTAGATCAGATAATCTTGTCTCGAAATCGTTAGTTCACATATGAAATAACATCAAAATAAAAAATTTTGCGGCAAGGAATTTGATTTCATTTGAATAAATGCTTCTGAAAATGTTCAGTGGGTGCACATTTACGGGTTCTGGAATCTGCTGCAGATCTAACTAATTTTCCGTCTCGTATCTTTTTTAATATGTTGTTTATTTCCCATTGTATTCGTGTAATTCAGTGTGAGCGACACAGTTTTCTCCGATGCATATGATGTACGTGAAACTTTCAGCGGATGGCATATAATTGCAACGACCGAGGAAGCATGAGGGTTGCGGCAGTGATGTTTTTCATGTCTGGTGCAAAGTGATATCAAAAGTGCGCGAGAGTTTTTTTTCGGGTCATGTGTTGTTTTTTTATCTTTGTCGTAAGACTATAGATTCTCCTAGTTTTTGTTACTTCTCTGTTGTTTTTTAGTTTCTTCTCATTGTGAGTTTTTGCGAATAAATAATTTTTCGTTAACACATTATACCGGACGGCTATGCAATTATTTGTTGTAGGCAAGTCGCCTGCAGGGTCACCCTGGAGCTGGAGCTGCATCTTAGAAACCAAAAAAAAATTAAAGATAATATGACACGCTATATGAAGGCTGAAGGTATGAACTGTTCGATCAACATCTACACTCCGTAACCCTCTCGTGTATTGTGTGCTTCCAGAGCCACTTGCATTATGATGCCCGGGGAAAAAGACCGCTCGGTATACTTTTTTCAAATTTTCATCCGACAATCCAGGTTTAGATTTACCGTTGTTTTTTTTGCGTAAATCGCTGAAGGCAGGTGCCGAGATGGTCCCTTTGAAGTGACATAATGAGTTCTTCATGGTCCCAGAATTACAGTAGTCAACCAGTCGGACAATTGTTTCGTAAGTCACATTGCTACATGATTTACTTTCCGTTAGCACATTGTTCTTGTTGTACCTTAATTTGGTCCGCATGGATACTGGGCTCGTACGGACGCATTTATAGGGTGATTCAGCTGCCCCTACCATTGGGTTTTATGGAACCCGCAACGTCTTCAATTACGACTCGCAAAATTTTCATATTTTCTCGCTCGCTATGTGCAAACTACTTGTTCTACAGAAAAAAATGAACAGGACCTTTTGCAAGAAATTTTGTGTATTTAAGCTTCGTACTGGGATGTGTTTTCGCTTGAGTTCGTAGTTTTTGAATTATTCAACAAAAACGTACAAAAGGGACCTTCAAACGCGTTTTTGTTGAATAACTCGAAATCTTTGGTCTCCAGCGAAAAAATTTAACCATATTAAATTTCCTGTGAAAATATTCTACTTATCTTTTCTACAGGACTAAAAGTTTGCTCATATCGAGCGGGATAATACGAAAATCTTGCGCGTGTCCTTACGGGCTGCGTAAAACTCAGTGGTAGGGGCATCCGAGTCACCCTGTAAACAGCCGTTTTTCCTTTATTTTGTGAGTGGGGTAGGAAAGGAAACAATATTGGTGGTGTGGAACAGGGTACTCTCCACCACGCACCGTACGTCGTCTTCTGGAGTATGGATGTAGATGTAAATATACCCTTGGCGAAACCTAGCGACTGCCTCTACTTCTTGCTCTGTGATCATGTAGCCAAACAGCGTCGGTATCTTCCACACTGTGATTTCATTACGTTTAATTTTACGGATCAGCAGCCAGATTTTATGAAACAATGATCAGCTTCAGCTGTTCCCCTACGAGCGGTCAAATGTTTGCTCCGTTTAAGTGGTCACATGTTGACGAGCGCGTCTGTAATGATGCTTGTGGTGGAGGGGGAAGATTTCTGCATCTGGTCTGTGTTTTACACACCTAAGCTCTAGTCGTAACGACGCACAGTATTGCTCGGGACTTTCGGCTGCAGCATAAATCTCTGGCGTCCATCCGCGGCGCGTATCAGTCGCTGCCACCACAACCCCTAACGTACGTGGAGGGTCCCGACGCGGAACGCGGAGGGTAAAAAAAAGGAAAAAAAATTAACATTTTTTTGTACATCGTAGTTCATTTTTTTCGATGAGTTTGCAACAGTTGTTTTTATCTTTTCAAGCCATACGCGGTTTGCATGTAATTTTTCCTTATTTTATAGCCCACGGACCGCGCGGCGGCAGAAGTTCAGCCCCCAACCCTCGCTGTTCGCCTGTATTGGCTATTCGCTCTATCTTCCTCGCACTCCGCCACGCCGCGCCGGCACACACACGCTCGCACGTAGGGTATGCGCCGTGCAAGAGCAGCAGGAGCAAACACACACACACACACACACACACACACACACACACACACACACACACGCACGCCCGCGCGCCCGCCGTGTGGGGGGATGGGGGAGGGATAGTATTGCCCGTTCGTCTGCGTCGACCAGCTGATAAGAGGTGTGTTGCCTCTGCGCCGCCAGAGCAGAATACCGCCACCCTATTGAGTAACGGCGTCAATGGCCAATGACAGCGCGGGCGGCCCATCGCCGGATATCGGAAAGTTATATATCCTCGCGGTTCCCCCCTCACTCTTTACTCACCGCCGCCGTTCGGTCGTCGGCTGTTCGGCACCTCGCGCGTTCACCTCGCGTGCCGGGCGTGCAGATACGCAGATAAATACTTGCTGGCGGAGGTACCGCGCGCCGTACGTGTAGCAAAAGAGCGTAAAAAATGTCCCGGGGCTACATTTGTCGGCGTAATCGCCCTGCGCGCGGCCACCACCGCGCCCGCGATAACTTGTGTATAAACAAGGGCCGCGCCGTGTCCGTGCTGCAGCCGTCTGTTCAGTTGGTCCGCCTGCCGTGCGCTATTGCTATTACTAGTGTTTCTGCCGCGCACCAGCTGACGTCAACACGGGTCTGCACGGCTGGCTGCTCTACTCTCGTGCATTTGCCTCCACTCTCCCGTTCCACGTTGACTGCCCCACCCCACTCACCCTTTGACTCCGTAGCGGAGCCAGATAGTAAATTCTCTTGTTGACCCCTGTTCGCGCCGACATGCAACGGTTTGCACAAAAGTATTACCAATAACAATTATTTTATTGCTGAGAGGATTGAGCTTGGAGTAATGATACTTAATTTCATTTGCCACCATGAATTACCACCTTTCATTATTGACAGTCTGTTTTCCTTATTCGCTTTCAGCCAAATAGTGATGAAGGTGATGTAACCCCAACATGTGGATGTTATAATTTTCCTTTGAAGCCAAAATTAGTTCTCGGCTTTGAGAAACCTTTTCGTGATTTCAGCTCTGGAGCTTTTTAAAGTTCGGATCTTCTTCCTCTTCTTGTTAAGGCAGTTTTTGTTTGACCGGTTCTACTACTGAATTTTGCGTTATTATGTACTCTTCAGTACTTTCAAAGTTTTCTCAACGCTTTCACCAAAAGGCTTCGTACTGTGGTTAAGACGCTCGATTCGGGAGAAATGAGCTTCAGGTCTCCGTCCCGCATTTAAATTTTCCGTTATTTTTCTTTGTTCATTGCTTGCTCGTCGTCGTTTGAAACGAACACGGCCTATCTCCGAAACTCATCCTCGTCCAACTGAACTGTACCGACGTAAATGACCCTAACCGCCCTTCCTTTCTCCCGTCACTTCTTTCGATAATTTTGAAATATCGCAGTTTCATATATGACAGAATGTATCTAACTTCATCCTCTTCCTACCAAATAATGAACTTTTCCAACGATATGTATCGGTACATCATCATGTTGGGGAACGCGATCTCCCACTGCGAAGAGTGAATGACTATTGAACGAACGGGCCACGTAGATGGTTACAGACCATCAGTTTTACTGTGACTATTGTACACTCTGGAAACACGAAAGCCCTTCATAGTTTCATAGTTGGAATAGTGTGGACTGTTACTCTTCCAGTAAAGTAAATACACCCAGCACTTTTTTTTCATTCACTTTGTTTAAAAGGGATCTCGCAATATTACGTACTTCTCGTCGCACTGTTCTCACTGACACTGTGTTCTATAGATGCAGTTAAACTGCGCAGTCACTATCTTGTCTGTAGTCTTCTTATCAGAGACAAAATAATTTTTAATGGTCGCCTGTCTCTCTCATGAACATCAGGTTTTCTTCCACTGTTACGTTTAGCTGAGGACGTTTTGCTATTCTCTTGACATCAAATACATCATCTGTAGATAAATCTTAGAGAACTGGAAGTGTGCTCAGGGGTTCATAAACTGATCGAGTACCGACGATTTGGCCTCGTCGGACTTCTGATATGTGGTAGATCGAAGAACAGCTCAGCGGTCAAAGAAATACTGTCAGTTGACAGCACATTCAGTGGCGGTGTACTAAAGGAAGAAAGGACTAAATTTATTTGGTCCATACTGGCCATTGAACAGTGCTATTGTTAAACATGTTAAACCACATGTATGGAAGTTGTGTTTTCCAAACTTATCGATTTGAAGCGCCATACTCACAGCTTCCAAGTTTATATGCCGTCTGCGCAATCCCAGCGACTAGATACACGTAGTGCAAAATTAATAACCCGACCTCAAATTGTTTAAGTAATTGAACTCATGTATAAAACAACTTTAAATGTACCATGACGTTTCTGATTAGTTAATGTGTAATGTTGTAAGCGAGATAAAGCTTAGAAAAGGTTTGAAATTATCGGTAAAGTTTTTTTAGAAGTCGTCAAATGCTCTCATTCTCAAATACTGGATGAATATAATATGGGAAATTTGTGCACCAGGAGCTATGCTCCCTCGATACATGCACACAGTAGTATTTGTTTTACTGTGATAAATCTTTAACGTGAAATTGTAACTCTCTAAATTCGTAGAGTATGACAGCATTTTAAATTTTTAGATTCTGTTAATAACAGTATGAAATATTGAAAATAAAAATTTTGTTGCCCTGGGATGCCGTACACAGGCAGCCTGAAACTTGAACCGTACGTCAGGTTAGCCATTTAATAATACTGATATAAAACTGTAATGCATATTCACCATCCGACTGTGAGCGCGCTGAGGCGTACACCAGTCATTCTTATCGCGGTCCATCCGTGAATGGAACGAGAATAAATATGAAGATGTGGTACAAAAAATGTCCCCTTTGCTTCACACTTCAGTGACTGGCAGAGAACTGATGAAGTCTTAGCGAGTTGTTCGTGAAAAAACTCACAACTGATAGGCAAGATTCTCAGCACTAATTTAATTCTCACGTAGTTCCCACTAGGCATCTTCAATGTTGATTACGTCAGCTTCGTTGTCCATATCAAAACCGGAAATAGCGTAAAACGCCTTCAGCAGTTGTTCTTAATAAGAGCACACCGAAAATTATCTACAGTGTGTACTAAGTGTATTCCACAGCACTCGTGATAAAGCAACAACGCCCACCCCACGCTAATCGCCAAAGCTCTCGCCATTTTTGGTCACTCTGTCCGTACAACGCAACGGGCTGAAAGCGCACGCCCACCTTCCGTTTTATGCGCTCAGTACACGAATGCTCATTCGCGTGTGAGTGCAGCACTTTCACTATTGTTTTAACTCAGTAATTTGTTATCGCCACGAACGTGCGGTGGGGCGATGTGTTTTGCCGCAGTTCCGTGCCGTGTTACAACGCGCGAGGCGCAACGCTCTCTAATTGAAAGTGTAGCCTCCTGTCCTATCCCGCTGTGGGTGAGCCCCTGGCCGCTAGGCTGACCCGCGCAGCAAAGGGAGCGCACTGCGTGCGACAGATAACGCATCAACAGCACGCGAAATGTTCTCTCAAGTAGTTGCTTGCCGTATGCAGACTGTCACTCATTTTTCATTCGTATCTAGGATGCAGACAGTTTCTCCCCTCCCCCAGCAACACTCTCGCTTGGGAGTTAGAATATAGAAGTATTAAAAAACGTTGCTGCTCCTTGCTGTAACTTGCACGTAAACTACAATAACGATAAGTCGTCTATTACGCAACATTAAATATAAACGCTGTAGTACAAATCCTTTGTTGAAGGACTGAATCTTGGATGAAAAAAGAAAGGAGGATTACAGAAAACGAATGAGAGAGTACATGGTGCAAGTTCAGCATAAAGAAAGACGCTGTTGAAATAATACGGCCCTCGGCTGACGGAAAAGGAAAGCTGCAGCCCAGTGCTGGAATGACACCCTGCACAGTAAGACGCTGCATGGACAGTTTTTGGAGCAAATCGAAGGCAAAAGAGATAGTGAAAGGATCTGGTTTTGGCTGGCAAACGGAACTCCAAAAGAGGCAACTGTAGGACCGATTCTGGCTGCAAAGGAGCAGGCCATCAGAACTAACGCCATCAAATACAAAATCAAGAAGTGAGCAGAATATCCCAAGTGCAGACTCTGCAAAGGAGCTGAGGACACAGTTGAGCAGATGTTGAGCTGTTGCACAAATATCGCTCGGGCTGATAATGAGCAGAGACACAGTGATATTACACTACTGATCCCCTGGAGCTTATGTCAAAATTATCATCTGCCGATGACTCGTGAACTGGTAGGAGCACAAGTCAGAAACAGTTGTTGATAACAAACTTGCTAACAGTTTTGACATCAGACAGATTAAATGCTTGAGCAGAGTACACCATACAGCACAGTTGTGCAGAGAAAGGGGGTATGGGTAATAACCCTTGCCATCCCAGATGATGGCATTTCAAAATGTAACTCCACCGACTGTGATATAAATCACTGAAAAGTGTTTCTAGATACACTTAGAGCAGTGTCAACAGATCACAGTTGGCTCTTGAAAACAATTGACACTGGGTAAAATATCCATTTGCCAACTACAGAAAGCCATTTCACTGAGATCTGTACGATTTATTCGCCAATACATTTCACAGTCCGAGACGCTTTGAAAGTGTCCGACTAATGATAAAATTCGAAATCCAGCTTACCGATCTCGTTTACTGTGTTTGCTGTTGCAAAATCCGTTATTCGGGAGGGTTTTTAAATGGTCTGTGCAGAAGCGAGAAATTAACCTTTTGTAAACGGAAATAGCAAAAAAACAACCCTTTATTCGAGATAGAAAACACTCCTCATTTTACCAGTTTCGTGATTTCTTATGTTGCGGTTGCTAATTACTGTGCATCATGGAGAGAAAAGATTTTGTGGCAGAAAATGATTACATGTTCGTAGAAAAATGAATTGCAGTTACAACATACGTCAGGTGAAGAGATGCTCTACGGCTTTAAAGATAATACTTAAAGCCTTTGTTGACATTTGAGGGTGGTCTCCGCAAGATCAACTGTTGGCTGAAGAGACAACTTTTTTAAAAACAAAATATTTTTTGCAACTTCATTAAGGTCTGCCCTCTTGATTTTCTATTGCAGGTCGTTTGGCACAGTAGTAGCGCCATATTATGTGTAATCAATTATTGTTGAAATTACAATAATAACATTATTTGTAGGAAAACAAAAAGTTTCGTATAATGTGGTGACAAATAAAATAAAATGACTTGGAATGTAACTGGCATTAACCCATCACCAAGGATAGAAAAACCTGAGTCCCATCAATGTGCTGTTATTTTGTTTCTCATCTTCTCCCCACATTCATGAATTCATTAATCTTTCAGAAGTCTTTGAATGTAAGCTCTCTTGTCGTGTTTCTGTACAAGTTACCCCACAATATTTAGTCTGCTCGGTTAGTGCTATTCTGATTCTTATACTACGTTCTACACACTAATTATCTGAGAATGTACAGAAAGGTCAATTACACACTGATAACATTTAAATATAAAATAACAAATTTTGCTGGAAAGAGATCAAGCAAGGAGGTTAAAGAGCTCTGTGTGCACTGATGAACATAATTCTCGGTATCGTAGAAGGTTGTACAAATCTTTAGAAGAAACTTGCTCCCTAACGTCAGCCATAAGTGGACACATTTGTGAGTGACGTTTCAGAAATTTAAACCTATATTGCGGGTATTGAACCATGGCCACTAATGAGATGTACCATGATGTGGATTGGATTCAGATGTATTCTTCCCGTGCTGTTCGGGAACATGTCATAAACTCTTCTATCATTTGTAAATTCGCTCCACTCAAGTTTACCTTCAAAAATTTTAAGGTACGTTAGTCTGGAACCTGTAATTTGATAGACCTTACCTACATCTTCTCGTCATAGGCAGTACAACGCTGCCTGTCGGAAGCGATATGTCTATATACTGACTCCATAGCATTGATGATGGCGTGTACTATGCACTGCGTGCATCAGTATTTTGTGGTCTACAGTGCTGGCAGGGGCTACCGTGCACACAATTGTTACTGCCTTGTGCAATACTGTGTAGATAGGCCTAGTCGTGTGATTTTTATACTTTATTTATTAGTGGCTGTATTTACGTACGAGCTGCACCCTAGAAGAAACTGCAGGTCGTGTTTTGCACGTATTATTGTTTTTTTGTTATTATAATCATCATCAACATCGTTATAATACATGGTACATTAATAAAGTTCTTTCCTTCTTTTACAAAGAGCCATCTGTACAGTTGCAAAAGCCACCAATACCTTATACTACTAAACCGCTTAGAAAGAAGAAAAAGACTAAATGAAAAGACGGTGATGTAGAGCACGAGGAAAGGTAGATGAAAGGAGATTCTGAGATTGAGAAAAGAAGTTTCCTATGTAGCTGCGAAAAATCGTCGAAAATAACGGAAAGAAACTAGCAGCATTGATAAAAAAGGGTAAGAAGATTTGGAACATAATGCTAGATCTAGATATTAATTATTGTGTTATTGTTTTACGTGCCAGCGACGTATATATCCGTGCTGAATCGTCGCGCCTCCAGAGCTAACGACGTTTATATGCGACAGGAGCTGAGCATGCCAGGGGTGCGAACGTCGGATACATACTTTTAGAGATTATCATATGTAATGGTAACACTACGTCACTTGTAGCACCCCAAGCGGTTTGGAGGATCAGTAGTGGTTACTCGGTGGGACTCTGACGGCAGTAGCGGCAGTCTGTCGGTCGCGTGACTCGCTTTGTATTACTTCGTTGTGTTCGAGCCTGTGTAAGGGCGTGCTGTCTGACGCGGAAATAGAAACTATTCTCGTATAAAGTGATAATGAGAAAGTGTTTCCTCTTTCTTCGTCTAGCCGGCCGCGGTGGCCGAGCGCTTCTAGGCGCTTCAGTCCGGAACAGGGCGATTGCAACGGTCGCAGGTTCGAATCCTGCCTCGGGCATGGATGTGAGTGATGTGCTTAGGTTAGTTAGGTTTACGTAGCCCTAAGTTCTAGGGGTCTCATGACCTCAGATGTTAAGTCCCATAGTGCTCAGAGCCATTTGAACCACTTTTTTCTTCGTCTATAACTGAGGACACTGTATCTCTATATTCCCGTCCTTGGACATATCATGGACCGTCAAACTAATAGCGAAACATTTCACCCAAAATATATATTGTATTACGCTAGTCTATGGTTGCAGTGGACAAATGCGACGTGCTACTTAGCTCAACGGAATGTGTTCGCAAAATACGGAAATGGTTACCAAAAAAAAATTAGACGTGTGCCCGTTAAATTCCCACGTTATTTACAGGGAAAGAGTACATCAGTAGGCGAATTTCAGCTCAGCCTCAGTCGTGAGGTTTTAAAGACATACATACTACGAAGGAAAGCATCAAGCGGTCATCGATAAGACGAGGAAAATCCATTGCAGCTTCGAAAAAGGCAAGCAACGTTGAATCATTAGTAAAACAACAGCGGCCTGTGGAGAGATGCATTGTGTGTAGCGACAGCAACAAGCGAAAGGGATTGAGTTACTGCTGTAAATAATGTGTTGTGAGAGCGTGTTGGGCCTTGCTTCGAAATATATCACACAAAAGAAACTTTCTTCGTTGTGCTTCTTCGTAATTTTATCACGTTTCAGGAACTTCACCGTCTCGTCAACTAACATACGGCCGGGAGAGCGGTGTGCTGACCACACGCCTCTCCGTATCCGCATCCAGTGACAGCTGTGGGCTTCGCAGACACAGCGGCCGGTCGGTTGGACCTTCATGGCATGTTCGGGCGGTGTTTAGTTCCAGGAACTTTAAAAACATAAAATATTCATCGTATACTAGTATAAGAAATTATTGGCGAGAATAAAAACAGAAGTAGCGTGCGACGATGAAAAGGCGCTGCCGTGATATATGACGTATCGTGCCTAGCAATGGAAGAACAGCCGCGTGGAACGGCCCGACAGCGCACTGTTAATAGCGCACTCAGCAGTAAATGGGCTAAGGGCAGACCGCCAATCGCAGTCCGTGACTACGGAGCGCTGCAGCATGCCCGGCACTCGGCGCTGGACTAATAAAATGTGGTCTCCCTCATTCTAGCGTCCGCCCCGATAGCTGAGTGGTCAGCGTGGCGGTCTGTCACGCCAAGGGGCCCGGGTTTGATTCCAGGCTGGGTCGGAGATTTTGTCCGCTCAGGGACTGGGTGTTGTGTTGTCCTCATCAGTGGAAGGCAACGCGAAACCACCACTGGAATCACTTCCGTAGACGCTCATGCGGTGGACCTGTCTGACGAGGCTTCCCCCATGACAAGACATGCCGTAAGGCAGAATACAAAGGTTTTTTTTTTTCATTCTAGCAGATGCAGAAGCTGGTCTTCATGATTTTGACAAGCCGGTTGTCATATCCACCGGCTGCGTCTGAGGTCCACTTCTTTGTCTGGCACTACGGATCCTATTGACGTGATGCTGTGTGCATTCCTCCGTTGGCACGAAAAATGTCAGCGCTAAAGAGAATCAGCAGGTTTAGTGTCTTAGTTGTGATGTCCTGCGAGCCGTGTAGAACGTTACTGAGCGAGGTGCAGCAAGCTCGCTGACAGGTGGTGGAGGGAGTTTCACGCCCAGAGTGTGTGGGTGGGCTGGGGCGTGGCCACGTGCCGGCAGATGGAGCGCCGCCGGACCGCCGCCGATTTATTTATTCATTAATTAATTTGTTCCTCGTGGCGGCGGCCCTCTCAGATTGACTCCGTGCTCTGCCTCCTCGGACGCTGCCCACGTACAGTCGCAGGCAACGCTCTCCGCACGAGGTTGCTTCATCGCTTGCACTGAATTACATGTTGAGACCACTACTACCCTATTCCACAGCGACCACTAGCTTACATATAACCAAGAGCCATAATAAAAAGCCGGCCGAAGTGGCCGTGCGGTTAAAGGCGCTGCAGTCTGGAACAGCAAGACCGCTACGGTCGCAGGTTCGAATCCTGCCTCGGGCATGGATGTTTGTGATGTCCTTAGGTTAGTTAGGTTTAACTAGTTCTAAGTTCTAGGGGACTAATGGCCTCAGCAGTTGAGTACCATAGTGCTCAGAGCCATTTGAACCATAATAAAATGTTTCGCAGCGAAGTAGTTCGAGAAATGCCAGGGGCAGTCAGATGAAAATGAGGCAAATGGAAAACAATAAGTTAACTCTTTGTTATTTCAGAAGTAATCACCATAATTGTTACGACATTTATACCAATGTGTGACAAGGCAGTCAGTACCTTCATGGAAATATGTTTGCGGTGGCTCCCAGGGGTGCACCTCTTCGTGCGTGGGTAAATCGACTCTGCTGTTCAGCAGGTATCAGTAAACAGTTCTGCAGCGTCGGCTAGCACAAGTTTGCATTTGAAAATTAAACTTCCGTCCTCTTTCCAGCCTCTGAGGATGTGTCCCGCATAAGGAGATGACAGGCGAGGCATGAAAACGTGCCTCACACCTCGACCTAATGTCCATAAAATCTATGTCGCCGTCGGCGCACTGCACACCGCTTATTGCCATGCATACTGTGGTATTCGTGTCATATCATTTCTGGGAAACGTCTTCATGTTTAAATGTTCCTAGCTTGTTCTTCCTGTGTATGGGAGGGTGGGGATTATTGTGACAAATCTACGAAAACCCTATTTTTATGAAGATCTCAATTGCTAGAAAACGCCTGTTGTAAGACTGTTCGAAAGAACAATCTTTTTTGTAGATTTTGTATTTAATATAGCTTTATCGAGCTAAGGAGATGTATGTGTGTCGTAACAGCTCGTCCCCCTTCAGTGAGGTAACTCTTTAGTGCGGGGGGTAAGTTGTTACAAATTTTTTTTAAGGCACATTTGCGTATATTTATGTAGAACTCAAATATTATTAAGTATCTAAATCACTAAACTCTTAAAATTCGTAGTCTAGTTTGCTGTTAAGGCAAACTCGATATGGATAATCTTTGGAACAATTTGAGTGAGCCTCTCGCTTGCATTGCATACACTGCACCCATTGCTGACCATGTAAAACACATCACTGGGACCCGAAGGTAAAATATCTCATTCTTTACGTTCTCTGTAACAAACACGCACGCACCTGTGCTTTTACGGCTTACATAATTTTCTTTTGTGTATTTTACCATTTCTTCCTTCAGCTTCTCGTTATGATTGTTCTGTCTCTATCGAAGTCTTCATTGGAGAAATAGCTAAAGTCTCAGATTTAATTTATGTTCGACCCTTTTAAATCTGGGTCTGTAGTCGCAAATCTTCCGGACGGTGGGCGTTACAGCACAACAATGTAGCCGCACTCTCTTGTAGCCCGCTGCAGGCAATGACAACGAAGCGCCTACGAAAGTACCGTGCGCCGCATCGTGGGATTCCCGTGCTACACACACACACTCCCAATATTTGTCTCAGTGTGCAGTTTAAATATACCCTGAATGCTGGTAAATGTTTCTGAAGTTACAGGATTCACTGTAAGACGAAATGTGTAGTTCTAACAGACCAGTTAAAAATGTTCAACATGTAGAATCCAGAAAAAAAGCACAGATGGAGGAGAGGATAGACGAGCTGAAGGCATGCTTACCGTGGTATGTAATGGATGCGGCAGTTGCAGAGCCAAAACTAAGTTGCTTCTTTGGCCGGTGGGTGAGTCTTTTGTAATCCATAGTAAATAGAACCTAGAAGCGCAGTGGGGTCGAAATATTGGAATGGCAGACTGTTGAAGATAGATTAAACTATCACAACAAAGCCTACTTTTAAATTTTTTAGAACCGGCTTTAAATTATGACTTCAGGGACATACTAGAATTCCATTACGTATAGCTCCGGAAGGGATCGTGAGGGCAAGATTATGTTAATTACATCGCGCACGGAGGCATTTAAGCAGTCTTTCTTCCCGCGCTCCATAGGTGAATGGAACGGAAAGTATTCCTAATAACTGGCACTTTCGGACTTATCCTCTGTCACGCACTTGACAATGGTTTAGCAGAGTATAGATGTAGGTGTAGTTTGAACTCTTAGTCCATTCTCTCATTCTGTCATCCTCTTCTGTTATTTCATGAATCACGACAGGTAACTGCCACCACACTCCCTAAAGTAAATTTAGGCTTCATTTGTTTATCATTATGAGATGATATTACGACAGTACAGGATATCCAAGTCTAATGGACATTGAGTTCAAAATGGAAGAAAGAAAATGCACTTGCAAATACGAGGACGTTCAGTTCTGAAAGCAAGCTGGTTTCGTTCAGGATTCCAATACACCATATCATTCACCACTCTTTTGGTTTTAGGCGCTACAGTTTGGAACCGAGCGACTGCTACGGTCACAGGTTCGAATCCTGCCTCGGGCATGGATGTGTGTGATGTCCTTAGGTTAGTTAGGTTTAATTAGTTCTAAGTTCTAGGCGACTGATGACCTCAGAAGTTAAGTCGCATAGTGCTCAGACCCATTTGAACAATTTTTCAACACAGTCTCCGTTCAATGCGACGGCCTAACTCCACCTTACTGGTCGACATCAATAACCTCCCCACCGTCCACGTACTGCTTTCCGCAGAGTACATCCTACATTGGGCGAAACACATGTAAGTCGGAAGATGCGAGATCCGGGCTATAGAGTGGATGAGGAACAGTCCAGTGAAGTTTGTGAGCTCCTCTCGGGTGCGCAGACCAGCAGAGACGTCCAGCTGAGCAGCGAGGTGCTTGAATGTGATCCATCGTTCACCTCGAATGAGTGTGTCCGCACGTTCCAATGTTGCAGGAGTCCAGCTTTGTGCGGGAGATAGAACAGGTTTCGGCGACCTCGTTGCAGTGATGACAGATGCGTCACCCAACGACTCACCACGCTTTTGCCCACTGCCAGGCCTCCGTCGACATTCTGCAAGCGGCTATGAATACATGCGGAGCTCTGATTTTCCACCAAAGTAAACTTAATCACAGCTCTCTGTTTGGAACGTACCACCGTTACAGGCGCCATAACCGAAATTGGCCGAGAGAAAAGTGTTGCATTAGTTATTGAACACTCTTCGTAGATGTATCGTAGCTCCGGATTCTAGCGTGGAGGCAAATTGTTCACATCGCATAAAGCTGCAAACTGTTTGTCTTGGTGTCTTTACTAATAACAACTGATTCTCAGAGGAATTGTGACGGATTTGAAACGAAATTAATTCTAGTTTAGTAAACTACGTTTTGGAAAGGCTCACAACCCAGTCTCCCCGTGTCCTGTTTGAGTTCGAGTTGCACTTCCAAGGCTCTACCAGACACCTGTTAATGTCCGTGATTAACGGCGGGGGACTAATCCTCGCGACAAATCCGCCAAGAATGCGCTGGGGATACCTGCGGCAGGGCGCCCGTTAACACCGCAAACGGCCGCGAGATACAGACCGTCATTAACCAAGTTAAATCAGACTTAATCGCAAATATAATTGCGCCATTATGCAAGAATACCGGCGCAAGCATTAAGAGGAGGACCGCGCGGGGCAGTTAAACAGTCTATTTGTCTGATGCGAAGTTTAGCTGCGATGGCGCTCGCCTCGAACGAATTAGGAATAATCATCGTGTGCAACTTGGGTCGGAAAGTATGCAGTATTCCTCGAGGAGGCATTCCGGTAATTGATGTTAACGGCACAACTTTGTTGCCCGCGCCGCTTCGTATTTGCGGATGCTACTGATTAGCGGTCTGCGCCGCTGCAGATAGATGTGACGCACTGACCTCCGTTACGTAGCGTGCATTCTGCCCCCTTTTCATTTCTGCTCTGGTGTCTGTAGAAAGCAGCCTGTGTGTTTTCAGCTATTCATTAGACAGTATCTTCACATGACTTTGCCTTCTGTAATACGTGTTTGATCCTTTGCCATTTCCACAGAAATTATTTCATCAACGTATTATGAGCGATTTCCTTCTTTCTTCAAATATTAAGATTTTTGAGAGTGAGATATAATTGCCAAGTCTTTGGCCTGTCAGTTTCCAGCAGTCAAACAATCGTTTCAAGGAAATGTCGGGACGGTCCTTTGACAACGACACAGCCGATATCCTTCCTCGTACATTACAGGCTTGTGCTCCGTCTTCAGTTGCCTCGGCTTGGGCGGTATCTTAAACACTGAACTTTGTTCCTTTGCGGATCACGTAGAGGTTCGACGATTAAAATAAAGGGCTAGATAGTCTTGGCTTGAGACCCGTCATTGATCTTTTCTTTTCGTGTAGAAGACAGTGATTTTTATAATTATTTACGGTCCTTGGCCAAACTTGTTGCAATTTGGCTAACCAGAAGTCAGTATATAGATCAAAATAGTCTGTCTACTCGCTCAGATATCATACTAGTAACGAAACCGGGGACGACAAAGAACGCCCGTCAAAGTTTTGTTCTCCCCGCGTTCGAAACTCGATTATTACTTTCATTTTTGTTCTTCATTTATATACCAAGGTCTGTAGAAATTGGCCGGCCGGTGTGGCCGTGTGGTTCTAAGCGCTTCAGTTTGGAACCGCGTGACCGCTACGGTCGCAGGTTCGAATCCTGCCTCGGGCATGAATGTGTGTGATGTCCTTAGGTTAGTTAGGTTTAAGTAGTTCTAAGTTCTAGGGGACTGATGACCTCAGTAGTTAAGTTCCATAGTGCTCAGAGCCATTTTTTTCTGTAGAAATTACTACACGAACGAATTTCAGTGTATATTGGTACAACGTTGTCTTTATTCGTCTGCAAATTGGGTCAGATGAACGAATTGTTTCTTTCCCAAATGAGATTGATGCGAAGAAATGTCACTGTGGCAAACATGCTTTCGCGCGATGCTCGTGGTGTTTGGAATATCTACGTTTTGAATGTTCCTACGATCTGCATTATCCAAGGGAATACACCAAATCTTATTGAAGACATACGAGAAAAATATAAGAACGGATATGCGAATGGAATATCAGAATATGAGAAATCAAAAAGATTGTAACCCCTCGACACACACACACACACACACACACACACACACACACACACACACACACACACACACACACACACGTGTGTATCACTTATTGTGATTTCTAGTTGAAATTTCGTAGTTAATATAGCGCCCATGTATCCCCAATTTGATAGGCAACATCCGTGTAGTAATCTTCTAGGGAAGTGGATATATAAATGAAAACTATAAAATGTAATAATGTAAATGTAGTAATCGGGTTTAGAACACAGGGCGCAATATCAAGAAGCTGCGCCGCTACTACAGTACCACTATGTCATCTGAGGATATCGTGCGCTAAAAGGCACATATAGTACCTCGAAAATTTTGACCGCCGTTTTTTGCGAAGCGGTCGAGTACGTATGGATAAGCTTGTTTCAACTCCTCTTCCAATGCGCGAAGCTCCCGGAAAATCGGGTGATGGCACTTGCCGTTTCCTCCTCGTCACTCGACTCCAGTGGCAAGTGCTGTAAGAGAGGCGTGCTGCATCGCGGCAGAGTGTAGTGTTGACTTTGTGAGAACGTACGTTCCCAGAAGTGACAACCTATATTCTACTTCCATACTCGTGTATCTCACGAAAAGACTATGACGATGACATGAGGGAGATTCAAACCCACACGGAAGCTTACCAGCAATCGCTCTGCCCGCGAACCGTACGCGGCTGGAAGAGGAAAACGGTCAAGTGAGACTGACACACAAAGTACCCTCCGCCACACACCGAAAGGTGGCTTGCCGAGTATAAATGTGGATGTAGGGGTAGGTTATGGAGGCCGAACGGTGGCAGTGGGCTTTTGGAAGCGTTTCTATTGTAGGCCAGTAACAGCGTAGGCTAAATGTCCACATTTAATGTGAAGGCGACGCTGTAGTCCGTATTGGACGAGCAGAGGGTTGAGAAGCGCATACGGGAATTATTTTAGTACGGTAAAGCCGTGAAGGAACGATGCGTGCGCTGTAGCGCGATAGCACGACTCGCAACATCGGCGGCTCCTTGCGAGCGCTTCGGCAGTTAATTAATACAAATTATAGATGGCGACCGCGCCGGCGCGCCCTTGAGCCGGGCGGTCGCGTTTCTGCCCGACCCCCGCCGCCGTCCCTGTCTTTGAGGACTGCTGATGAACCCACTTTCCGGGGCGCGCCGATAATGAATAAAGTATAGAAGGAAGAGTGATGGGTAAGCGCGCCGATTGGCTGACGGGGACGGGGGCTGCAGGGCCAAGGTACGGCGGCAGCGCGGGGAGGCGAAGCAGCAATTTTAATTGAGGATCAGCAATTTCTTTTCCTCCCTCGACTTTTTTTCCTTTTTCGGTCCCGGTCGGCCGTTCGTTCGTTCGACCGGCCACTCGCTCGACCACCCTTCGCTACGCCCTGCTCCGCTTCGGTAAGGCGCCCACCCAATCCAGCTGCGGCGGTCATTAGCGCGGCTCGCAGGTTAATCTTGCCACCGGGCCCGCCGTAATTAAAAATTAATAAAAGAAAACTGCGATTTAGACTTAATTTTGCGTGTCGATTTCGCCGGCGCAAGACAGCCTGCTTCTCTCTTCTCCCTCTCGTCTTTTTTTTTTTCCTTCTGTGAAGGAGGAAAAAAATTCCAATTTGCCTGTTCGGTTGCGGCAGACGTACCGATACAGTTCCTGTAGCGCAGCGCTGTCCTATCCCGAAATGTTTCGGGGAGAAAAGTGTGACCCGGCGAAGACTTGGCCATTTCCAACCGTAACTTACTTTGGTGTGTGCCTCAAACTTGGGAGGGTCGAAAAACGTGGAGCTAGTCTACTGTTCTGTAATCTTTAATCCAGCTTTATTAAAACATTTTACGACTTGTGTGATTTTTTTGCATGGGGCCCATATTTGCACCCGATTCCCTTTATTGCTATTTTACAAGTTTTTTTGTGATTCTTCTTTTTCGAAGAGAAATAATTAATCCTTGTTTTGAGTCCTGTTATCATTTCATAAACTTGTTATAATTCCAAATTAATTCGGTGTGTGCGAATTCCTTGGCGTCAGCTGCACTAGATGCAATTATTTCTTACAGCTGTGGATGGTCAACAGTGTCTGTGGTTTCAGACACGTGTGTAAGTTTTACAAGCCTGGACGGGCACTCAACGATAACAACACTGGTCTCGATTCCTCGTTGTCTTGCTTTTCCTGGTTCTGCAATCCAAGTAATGTTGCGAACATTATGTGATGAATTCAGTGCACTACGATATAAGGATGGAGACAGTGTGGCATGTGGAAGCTGAGTCGGTCTGCGAGTGTGCACGGGTAGCCGAAGTGCTTAAGGCGACCGCTCTCGATAAACGGGAAATCCGGCTTTGATTGCCGGTGCTACACAAACTTTCGTATGTGACTGTTGGCTAGGAGATCTATGGCTGATGCCAAGGAATTCGCATTCGGCGAATTAATTTCGAATTACACCCACGGTGGCGATTGTTCTGGGAAACCTGGAATTCTCGGGGCATTACATATTGCCGGGAAAAATCAGGGAAATCTCAGGGAATTTCGGGAGGAGTTTCATAAAATCTCAGGGAATTGTCTTTTTAACCGAGATCACTAATTTTAAAATACTTAATATTTCAGAGTGTGTTAATTGTATGAATATTATTCTATATAAATTATCGACGTCTAAAAACCGGTGTAAAACTGCTAAGCTACAGCTTATGGCTGGTATAGCACAGATGAGAGGAAAGAAAAATCGTTATTGTGGTATGCCACGACGCGCCCTCCTTCCCCGCTCACCACTAATTTATAAAGAGCTTATTGACACCGTCTTCCTCCTCACGCCTGAACTTCTCAGAGACTTATTTAAGTTTGAGTAGCGATCTTGTGGATCGTCAACGATTTCTTTTCTTTGAGATATGCCTTTAAGTAAAACTTGTTACAGTTGTTAGTGAAGGTAAAAATATGGAATTTTACTTAAGGAAAGTAACTTCAAATACAAAACGCAAGAGGGTGGCCTTATTGAAGCGCTTCCATGTTAATTTCGCTTGACAAGGCTGTTAGAAAATTGAGAGATTGGCGAGGAGAAGGAATCATTTGATAGGATAAAAAGAAATGAGTAGAGAAAAACAGTAATGCATACTGTTCGTGGAGAAGAATGTCTTGGGCTTTATCGGTGGCAGCGTCCAACGGCAACCAGCGCTATTGAGCTTGGTAATCTTGCGCGCCGTTTATTAAAAACGCCGGCGCGCGACCGGACCACTGGACAGCCCAAGGGCCCCGGCCGGGCTGTCAGCGGCACGTCCACCGCCCACGCTGCAGCCCTGCCCTGCCCTCTCCCTCGCCTCGCCTCACCCCGTCCCTTTTTCTTTTCGTCGTGTTTGATTTCAAAGGGTAAGCGGGTATGTATCTCTGATAATCCACTGGCTGCGAGCCCGGCCCGTGTGTGTGTGTGTGTGTGTGTGTGTGTGTGTGTGTGTGTGTGTGTGTGTGTGTGCGCGCGCCCGCGCCCGTATTTTATCGCCTCGGGCGGCTATGGGGGTTAAGTAAGTAACGTGCCGCCGCCGCCGCGCCCTCTCCCTGTCCCTGTGGGCGCGCGCGTGTTGGTGCCCTCATGTCCCCGGCGCCGTGTGTGTGAGAGGGTCGGAAAAGGGATTTCAGAAATGTCTCTATCTCGACGTTATGACGTGGGGACCCCTTTTCCCTAGCCGGCCCGCCTGAGCGTCTCTGATATATAACATCCACCCTTGCAGCACGGCCCGCACGCGCACACGCGCCCGCGTTCCTCATTATACTCCGCATAAGGGAATTTAATGCATGGAAGGCCGGCTGGCGTATCAGGCGCGCCTAATCTGTAGGCCACGTACAGGGCGCTGAGCCAGTCCGCTGCTGGCTGGGTGGCTGGCTGGCTTCTCCGCGCTGCCCACCCGACTTGGCTCTCCTCTCTGATACGCGCCGCCGCCCGAAAAATTAAAAGAGGAAAACAAAAAGTGTCGCGGATTAATAAAGTCGCCGTGTCGTCATTGTCTGCGCAGACGTCCCCCGAGGAATACGCGGACCGCGCGAGGAGAGCCTACGACCAACTCGGGCTTAGCGTTCGGTTTGAAGAGTACAGTTTTATGCGGAGAATTTGTGTTACACGGTGCGTGAAACGACCTGTATTCGAGTTAATGTTGCCGACGTTCTACATATAAATCCATATTCCGCAAGCCACCTGACGGTGTGTGGCAGAGGGTACCTTGAGTACCTCTATCCGTTCTCCCTCCTATTCCAGTCTCTTATTGTTCTTGGAAAGAAAGATTGTCGGTATGCCTCTGTGTGGGCTCTAATCTCTCTGATTTTATCCTCATGGTCTCTTCGCGAGATATACGTAGGAGGGAGCAATATACTGCTTTTGACTCCTCGGTGAAGGTATGTTCTCGAAACTTCAACAAAAGCCCGTACCGACCTACTGAGCGTCTCTCCTGCAGAGTCTTCCACTGGAGTTTATCTATCATCTCCGTAACGCTTTCGCGTTTACTAAATGATCCTGTAACGAAGCGCGCTGCTCTCCGTTGGATCTTCTCTATCTCTTCTATCAACCCTATCTGGTACGGATCCCACACCGGTGAGCAGTGTTCAAGCAGTGGGCGAACAATTGTACTGTAACCTACTTCCTTTGTGTTTTCGGATTGCACTTCCGCAGGATCCTTCGAATGTATCTCAGTCTGGCATCTGCTTTACCGACGACTAACTTTATATAATCATTCCATTTTAAACCACTCCTAATGCCTACTCCCAGATAATTTATGGAATTAACTGCTTCCAGTTGCTGACCTACTATATTGTAGCTAAATGGTAAGGGATCTTTTTTCTATATATTTGCAGTGCATAACACTTGTTGAGAGTAATTTCTTCCGTATTAGTATTTTTATGGCTCAGCAGTTTCCATTCCGTGTTAAAACACGGTGTCCATAAATGTTTACCCTGATAACAAAACAATGTAACTCTTTATTGGAAACGAACGGTGTAGCGCAGTGGTTAGCAGACTAGACTCGCATTCGGAAGGCCGACGGTTCAAGTCTGCCTTCGGGCATCCTGATCTACGCTTTCCGTGACTTCCGTAAATCGCTTCAGGCAAATGGCGCATGCATAAGAATGAGATTTCACTCTGCACTCTACGATGCAGCTCAGGCAGCGCTCCTTGTGGCGAAATGAGATACAGCTGTATTCAAACTTCATGGGTTCCCTAGTAGACCTCTAACGAAAACAAACGTTAGTATCGTAAATATAATTAATATTTAATCTTGAAATCACAGTAAACATTTGTGGACACCCTGCATATCCATGGCTACAAGTATGCACAAATAAGAAATACGCTGCCCCATCTGGAAATCTGTTGTTCATAACCACACGCGAGCATATTACAGTACTGTAATAAACTTTAACCCATTCGGTACCTTGCTGCTGTGATGGCAGACTTGAGCCTGTCTCAAATTATCACTTCACATGGACTAGGAATATAAAGTCCGATCGTCATAGTCTTCATAATCTTTATGCATTATGGAAGTCACGTTTCTCGAAGCAGCTTTGCGCAGAGAATCGGCGCTTTCGTTTAAATTTCTCGTAATGGTAGTTGGATGAGGCTTCAGTTCCTTAGAACTCATCATCTCACTTGGCTGTCAGATCAGTAAGGCACTTTGCGGTCTTCAAGAAACCATTATGGTATCGTCCAAAGAACTCGATGCCACACCAAAGTCGACAACGCGCATCAATACCACAGACATTGAAGCGCAGGCATTTCCACCGAACAGAATAAGGGCAAGCAAGAACGCGACTGGGATTCAGCAACCAACGACTTTTGCTTGCTTTATGTGGGCGTCAACAGGAGACTTGGGAAAACGTTTTGCGCCAAGAATCGTACTGCCATACAGGTTTAGCAACAGTAGGGAGTTGAATTGGCAGCTCTAATTATGTATGATTACTGCAGTCCAGCGATCGACGATGCAGCTTTCTCACTTGCAAAGCCGCGTACGCTCCAGATATTGCGTACGTCAGTGCAGAAATGTACTTCACGCGGACCCTAATTGTCGTCATGCACTAGAAAATTCAGATTGCTTCCCGGTTGGCACTTTTAGTATGTGTAAAACAAAAGACTACAAATGATTCCCGAAAAACAGATCACCCATTTTCGCGGTGTGATTTTCCAGATGCCGAGAAACAAGATTTTATATTTTAACTGGCGAACCCGGCAATGCTTCGCAGTTGTTAAATATGGATGGGATTTGGCCCTCCCCCCGCCCTTTCCCTTTTTCTATGTGCACATTTTTTCATCCCCCTCTCCCCGTATCTCTGTGCATAATCTCCTGCACCCCCCACCCCCCTCTCCCTGCATCTCCTCCTCTATGTCCATTTTTGTCTGAATGTTCATTTGAGCACCGTGTAAAAAATTGAAGTAAATCCACCAAAATGTTTTCGAGATTTTCCGTAACAACGATTCTCCTTTATATATCACATATGTATTTACATTTTTTTAATATATAGAACTGTCAAATTGATTCCTTTTGTATGAAAACATGTGATAACTGAACTGTCAAACCAGACGCCATTTTGTTTATTTTTTCGTCGTACCAAATAAAACCTTACCAAAAACAATTACGAACACAACAAAAAAATTAAAATTTGTCGAGCCGTTGTCAAGTGATGATCTTTCACAATTGTTTTTACTTTCCGACTTTTCCTTTGGATTTTCCAAAAATTTTCTTTCGTAGAAACCTTTTCCTTGCGGTTATAAACACAACATAAAGATCAACTATATTGGTCAAGCCGTTCTCAGGTGATGATCTTTCATACAAGCGGTAATTGATTTTTCTTTGTGTAGATCACTGCACTTTGAAGTTTCGAAAAGTGTTCATCTTTTCATTGAAAGTTCAGAACGTGATCTTCTCGTCGTCGTCAGTCCGAAGACCGGTGTGATTCACCTCTCTACGTTATTATACCCTGTGCAAGCATCTTATCTGTTCAGAACTGCTGAAGTCTGAGGATGTCTCTTATCGAACGAGCCCCTCTTCTAGCCAACGTTTGCCATACATTTCTTGTCTTGTCGATTCGATTCAGTACCTCTTCATCACTTATACGAACAACCCACGTCATCTTCAGCATTCATCTGCAGCATTATGTATCAGAACCTCATATTCTTGGCTCAGTTCTTTATCGCCCCTGTAAGGGTACACACTAGACAGCTACTTTCAGAAAATACATTCTTAACACTTAAAATTTGTATTTGATCTAACAAGTTCCTACCGAACGAGGTGGAGCAGTGGTTACCATACTGGACTCGCATTCGGTAGGACGACGGTTCAAACCCGGTCCGACCATCCAGATTTAGACTGCCCGTGATTTCCCGAAATAGCTCCAGGCAAATGCCGGGATGGTCCCTTTGCAAGGACAAGCTCGATATCCTTAACTGCTTGTCCGTTTCTAATGACCTCGATATATGTGGTACTTAAACCCTAATCTTCCTTACTCCTTCGTGTGACAAATTCCTCTTTTTCAGAAAGTTCCCTTGCTACTGCGAGTGTACATTGTGTATCCTCTGAACTTCTTCAGTCACGTTATTTTGCAGTCCGAATACCAAAACTCATATATTACTTTTAGTGTCTCAGTTCCTAATCTGATGGGGCACTCACATGATCAATAATATTGTCAAACTGTCAGTTTATTGACTGTCTGAGGGCGCGTATTGCCGTATTGTCAGTACTAGAAATATTGACGAGCAGTGTTGATGGACCTCAAGATATTTTCAGTATTGTCAATACATACTGAACGTGTGAGGTGAAGTTATGACTGTTTGGCAATATTCACATGTTGGCAGAGCTTCAGGATCCAGCCACGCGGTGTTGGTGTACACTAATTATTATTAGATCATACCTCAGATTCAATTTTTCAGGAGTCTTTTAACAGGAAGTAATTTTAATATGCCGATGTAAGTATAATCATTGCATATACCACTTTAGGGCGATTAACGGAGGATTGCGTGTGACTATACTTACTTCATTAATGTGAGAATCTAGCGTAGATTTGCGTCTTACATAGCAGTTTGGAGAAACCTCCCATTTTGAAAAATACCTCATATATCTGCAATGACTTATAAGAGGTCTTCGAAATACATGTCAGTTTCACCAAATTGTTACAAAGCGTAAAGAAAAACTGTTTTAGATTAATTGCCTGAACAGGTCCTTCCGAAGCAGGTTTAATTGCTTCACAGATTTCCACAGAATTTTTCTAATTGTGCTAGTTGATATTACAGAACTAAACTTCCAGCATTAGAATGACTTGCCTGTCGCCGGAAATCTGTAAGTTACTCCCAATCTCTTGTCGACTGCGATTGTCTCTCTCGTTAACGTAATTTGTTTCTCTCTTTTATCTCATATCAGCGCTAATAACGTGACTACGATGATGGACTTCGCAAAATAATTTATGAAACCTTTGGGGTCCGTGTCTTGGACTTCAGTCAGTAAATTAACAAGTCAGCAATCGCTCTTTTTTCCAACCATTCTCGGACCCATTTCGTCTTTTTCGTTGTTTTTTGTTGCTTGTAAGCTAACATAACTGCAGCGCACGCGTTCTTTTATCTGTTCGACATCTTAACCTTGTAAAATCGCATTGTCAACTTGACAGTGAGAGGTCTTTTCAATATATTGAAGGTTTGACAAACTAGAATTGTCAATAAATAATGAAGTGTGCAGGGCCCATAACTCCCTCAGCAACACGTAATTTAATTCGACTACATTCCATTAAAAAAAATGGTTCAAATGGCTCTGAGCACTATGGGACTTAACTTCTTTGGTCATCAGTCCCCTAGAACTTAGAACTACTTAAACCTAACTAACCTAAGGACATCACACACATGCATACCCGAGGCAGGATTCGAACCTGCGACCGTAGCGGTCGCGCGGTTCCAGACTGTAGCGCCTAGAACTGCTCGGCCACTCCGGCCGGCTACATTCCATTACTTTTGTTTTACTTCTATTGATGTACATGTTGTAATCTCTTTTCAAGGCACTCATCCATACAGTATGCTTTACTATTTGTGATGATCATTCTACGACCACTATCAGTATTTCCCAGTCTGTGCCTTTCACTTTCCTGATACCATGTCTTCGCTCACACGAACATTACCCGCTGATTGGGGAAGAAGGTAATACAGTGTGTCGCTGGCGCCCTGTGAGGGAACGTCGATTGGTAATCAGCCAGGCTGGTTCGCGCGCTGCTGGGCCAGCCGCTCTTTCCCTTTGCGGCTATCAGATCTCGTTCCACGGCCTCGCTCAGCTGCTGCTCCCCATCCCCTCCCCCCCCCCCCTCCACCACCACTACTCCCCTCTCCCGGCCCTTTTCGTCCACCGCGTAGGCACCGCCCCCCTTTTCTCCGTCGCTGATGAATCATTAAATATAGACGAGCAATAAGGTTCGGCTCGCCGGCCAATGAGGCTAGATGAGGTAGAAGGCTGGCTGGGTGTACAGTCCCGGCGCAGTCAAAGTCGGCCGCGCAGTCTCTGCTCTCCGCCGCACGAGCCGCTTTTTGCAGTGTATGCTGACTGAGGTGCAGATCACAGTTGGCTGTGCCAGCTTTCGTTGAAAGTCAGACCGACACGTGGAGTATAGTAACATTTGCCTGTACGTGCGGCCTTGACGTCTTCGTGATCAGATGCTTCGAGGTTACCTACATAGGAAATTTTGGCCAATAGGCTGCATTTGAAAAGGTTTTTATGTAGTTAGAAGTACGATCTCACGGATATTGTAATGCTTACCGAAGGAGAACCGAAATAGCTATATTTACATGACCTTCTGAACTAAGAAACTGAGAACTATGCGATATGAGCTATGTCGGGCGTAGTGTCGCAGTTAGATCATTTCTGTCTGAAGTTCGTAAATAAGCAACTTCAGAATTTCGCCAATTCCAAGAAAAATATAACTCCGGCCGTAATTAAAATGAAGAAGAGATTTTTGACGTGTTTCAAAAAATCATAGTTCTATAGCGTTTCAGAATTTTTACTTGGTTTTTATATAAGACAGATAACTTTAAGCTTCATACTCGTTACGAGTTAAATTGACAAAATTGCGACAAAAAACCGCCTTTTTCCGAACGTTGCACATAGCAAACGGAATGTGGTATGAGACATTGGAAAGATCCTTTGCCGAGATAGCTGTTCTGTTAATCAATAAAAAGATATCTCTTTCTGTTCCATAGAAAACTATAGAATAGAGAGAGAGAGATTTTTTTGATGAGTAGCAAAATAGCTATTTCGGCAAAGGATCGTTTCAGTGTTTCGCATCGCATCCCGTTTGCTATGTGCAACCCTCGAAAAACGGCGCTTTTTTGCCGCAGTTTTGTCAATTTAACTCGTAACAAGTATGAAGTTTAAAGTCCCTCTGTCCTGTATGAAAACCACGCAAAAACTTTGAAATGGTACAGAACTCTATGATTTCTTGAAACATATCAGAAATCTATTCTTAATTGTAATTACGGTCGAAGTTATCTGTTTCATCGAATTTGCGAAATTCTGAAGTTGATTATTCGTGAACTTAAGGCAAAATTGACCAACTGCGACGCTGCGTCCGACGTAACTCAGATCGCATAGTTCTCAATTTCTTAGTTAGGGAGGTCATTTGGTAAAATAGCTATTTCGGTTCTCCTTCGGTAAGCATTACAATACAAGTACCTTGTTCGGCTTCCTGTGCTGAAAACTCGTGTGCGGCGTGACAACACATGTGCCGCTTACCGATCAGCTGTTATGGTATAAATTTCCAACGGAAGTAACATGAAATAGTGAATGCACATTATAAAGATGCTTAGCTTCACTTGCGGTGCGTCTTTTCAGCAAGAAAGTTGTTGTAATAGAGCACAATGAGTAGAAGAAAAACGACATTCAAAACATTTAATAAACATTTGTGATCGTTTTTTATACTGCATAATGCATTTAAATGCAAGTGAAGTTACAGTTATTAACATTACGACTGCCAACCCCGTCAAATGACGGGACGCGTAAATTCCAATAGACTGACAGACTTCTCCTCCGGCTTTTTGTATACGAAACCAGCTATATAGACGGACTCCATCGGTCTTCATTGTGTTGCGAGGGACTTGTAATTTCTAAAACAACCGCTTATTGTGCGAAGTCAAGCTGATGGAGGGCATGACTTTACGTTGTCTAACGGACGACGAAATTTTGCGTGAATTGGATCATGATTTTGCTGACGATAACAGTGAGAAAGACGGTATCGACGATTCATTTGATTATCCTGACTTCGTGCAAGGTTTATATGGCCTGCAGTCAAGGTTTTAATCATATTAATCACCCGCTCACACGGACAACAAAACACCATTTCGTCAGACAGTTACAGTGTCACGTCTATTGGGATCGCTAAGGATGGAAGCAGTTTCAAACAAAACAGTCAATACGAATCGTTACGAATAAGGCCAACTTTTAACGATTGTACTTGGAGAGGTCGGGTAATTTAATATAAGCTAGTCTGTTGGGGGCTCATAAAATACTAACTTTTGCAGGATACCAGTTAATGCCGGCCGGAGTGGGCGAGTGGTTCTAGGCGCTACAGTCTGGAACCGCGCGACCGCTGCGGTCGCAGGTCCGAATCCTGCCTCGGGGATGGATGTGTGTGATGTCCTTAGGTTAGTTAGGGTTAAGTAGTTCTAAGTTCTAGGGGACTGATGACCTCAGATGTTAAGTCCCATAGTGCTCAAAGCCATTTGAACCATGTTTGAACCAATTAATAATAGGATCGGTAAATGTGGGACCCGAGGTACCGCCCCACAATGTCAGTATTAGCTCCTGCCCTGAAAAGTTTGACGACCACTGCGTTAGGGTGTTTGATTCAAGTACCGAGGGGTATTGTTAATCGCACGACTTACTGCTGCTAGGCCAGTGATTATCTGATGGTCCACGCTTCTCATGAGAGAAACCAACGGTAGTGCATCCAACTGTGTGCATCCTGTGGCTCGTTTTATCCGTATTTTATTATTAATTAGAGCCTTCTCTGAGGTTCGGGCAGACGATGCCCATGTTTGCTAAGACGTAAGAATTTTTGTCAGACGCATAGGCGCCGTAGCGTACCAAGGAGAATTTCAGATTAATGCGTGATTTTTGTAGGAGAAGTAGGCTTTAAAGCAGTTTCCTATCGCCGCCGAGAGCGGAGCGGTCTTGTGGCTGCGTGTATCAGTACTTGTCGCCGGACTTCGAACATCTGATGCCGACCAATTGAAACTACGCTATAGCCGTACGGACTCTTGAAACTAGCTCTGCTGCAGCTAGGAGTTCTTTGTCTGTCGGCGCAGAGAAAATGAATTGCACTGAAGTTTGTGCGCCGGAAACAGGTATTGAGAAGCGGCAGTTACGTCGGCATCATCGTCGCGTGAGGCCGCGAGGGCGAGTCGCTTGCGGATTTCCACGGAGGCCGGCGCGCGCTAGTGCGGCTTATTTATTGCCGGGAAAGTTTATACGTGTCATTAGGCGGGGAGGCACACGCGGCCGCTACTCCCGCGAGCCAATTCCCGATGCAGATAGCTACAAATTGTTTATTAATTACCCATATATCACGGCGGGTGGCGCGCCGTGCGGCCGTGGGCGCCGCCTCCGTGGTTAGTTGGGGGGGGGGGGGGGGGGGAGGTGGTGAGTTCTTCCCAAGAGGCAAGAAGCGAAGGCACAGCAGCGGCATACGGCGGGCCGAGCTATCTCCCAGTCAGGGCCGCGCTATAAATCCGCCGCCAGTACATCTTGCAAGCTATTAAAACGACGCAACACCTGTGTTTTATGGCTCCAACTTTCCGATTACACCGGCCAAGTTTACATTAAGACGCCGGCGAGAGTGTGTGCGCGCACGCGCGCCTGCCAGGCGGACTACGGGCGGAGGGAGGATGGGAAGGAAGGAAGGAAGGAAGGGACACTTTGGAATACCTAACAAGTTTGGGCGACGCCACGCTGGCCGCTGCCGCCGCCGCCGCGTCCACTAACCGTTACGGGACCGTTGCTGCGAGACACGGAAATCCTCGCCGTGACAGCCACTGTACTCCGATCAGTTCTCCTACAAAACATCACAGCAGTTTGGACAAAAAATTGTCGGTGAACTTGGCCCGTCAAATTTGGAAGGAAAGATTATTTTAATCTAGCCTCTCGTCTACAACGAGGTCATAAGAGACTGAGCGCAAGCTCGGACCAGGAAAGATTGGGAAGGAACTTGGTAGTGCCCTTTTCAGAGGAACCATCCCGACACATTTTCCTTACTCGATTTAGGGAAATCACTTTTAATTTGGATAAAATTGCTTCTATCACGGCCGGCCGGAGTGGCCGAGCGGTTCTAGGTGCTTCAGTCTGGAGCCGCGCGACCGCTACGGTCGCAGGTTCGAATCCTGCCTCGGGCATGGATGTGTGTGATGTCCTTAGGTTAGTTAGGTTTAAGTAGTTCTAAGTTCTACGGGACTGATGACCTCAGAAGTTAAGTCCCATTGTGTTCAGAGCCATTTGTACCATTTTTTGAACCCCTATCAAGGTCGCTACGATGTGACACTATAATAAGGGTATAATGGAACGTATTAAGATTAACCGCAGCTTAAAGGCATTTTTTCCCTACGGAAAGGATGGCAAGTGTAACACTACCACAGCAGGCAAGGAGAACGAATGTTCGAAATGTCGTCCGTCATAGTATGCTCAGGGGGACGCACTGTGATGCGACATGGGATTTACAGATGAAAGTCTATTGCGTCAGCACCCTGCTTCCCGTAACTGAATTGTAGCCAACTTGTTTTGCCTCGCGTTGCGTCTCATAGATGCTGTCCCAGTTGTTTTCTTCTCCGTCGGTCGCGACCTCTAACACTTGTGCCATAAACGGTGCCTAATAATGTGACAAGTGGGTAAGTTTAAATGCTTAGCATTATAAGAATCGTAAAAACTAATTTTGTTTTGTTTCGCCAGTTGCAGAATTACTAAAACGATTTGTAGGGCCAGTCTATCGGTAAAATTAATAACAAGATTCCTTGTCATTAATCGTCAGTTCACGAACACCCAAGATTCCTTGTCATTAATCGTTAGTTCACGAGCACCGCAAAGTCAAAAAAATGCTTCACACGACCTTAGAATCAACATGAGGCCGCACAAATATGCTTTCAGAGGCAAATTTAACAATTCACACACTAGTTCGTGTGCCACCAGTCGTGGACTTTGTTGAATTAACACAACTTCGCACAAGCACGTCATCCGAACCCATTTTTCAACAAACTCTTTCGTTTTTATAAGAGATCATATTTTATACAAGGATTCATGTGTTACCTCCTCAGAAAGCGATCGTAGACGAGTCATGAGTTATTGTAGCAGTTTGGTGGCTGCCCTCTCAGGGCGCATGTGTGATTGGTCCATCCTTTCCATCAATCAGCACTGACAGAAACTAAAATTTGTAATTATCATTTCCTGATGAACTGAGCGATATTGAGATTAATATAGACAAGTTCTCAGTACAGGTAAAGTCACCAACGTGGTTGGAAATGTATATTAATATTTAAACAGTAAATGTAAATAATACACGATTCACTTATTCGCGCCCAGCGTTGTAAGTGAATCCCCACTGTCTCTGTTCCAGTTCGATACGGCTCTTGATCGTCCGGCCGCTCTAACGTTAATGTGACTATCTGGTGCGTTGTTTGATGAGTCTGCCACGTGAGCCTACCCACTTGCTAGCTTTTCGTACATCATCTTTCTATGCTGTGCATTAAAACATAGCAACAAAAATGAAATAAACGTGGAGAGGGATGTGGCACAAACGCCATAAAGGGGCTAAGTCTCAGTGTCGTGGGACTGGCGAGGCTCACACTTTTTTACCCAGCGGACGTTATCTGATTGGCTGGATTGCGTCACGGAGATGCCTTCTGCATCCATAGATTACATTTTCGCTTACGGTCTAGCGTCGCTTTCAGCGCTACCGCTTACATCGGGCTGTAAACTATGAGAAATTTTCCCCTGTGATCTTTCTTTACCAGGTTCATGTTCCCACGTATTGCTAAGTGCATAGACGGCGCCTCTATTTAAGTTCTCATCACAAAGTCTAATTTCATCTGCTTCCCTGATCAAAGAGTCACAGTATTTCGATTCGTAGTCTTCAATTCTCGTTTATTCAAACATAATCTTGTGTTTATTTAACAAGCTGTACTCCCAAATGTCGATGAAAATAAATGCGTCCAAAATTTAATATTTTCTAATTCGTTTTTATCAAAACTGGTTTTGTTTATTCATAACGACTGCCTTAATCCCGTTGGGTTCACACAATCATCATTGATTTCGATCTCATGAGACTTTTATGTTCAGTCACGAGGCTACGCTTGTTCATTGTGGATGTATTGCAGGCCTTCCTCCGTTCCTCTCTTGGCTGAAAGCGTACAAGGTTTATCTGTCTGTTGCAGAAACAACGTTAATTTCAAGCCATTGTAATCTATAATGTCATGTGTATGATTGTGCTTTATATTCTTGTGCTCAGTTCGTATGGCTGTTCAAACTTCGGAAGGTTTGGTGTATACCGGAAGTGCTGCACGATCTACTGATCACCCAGGGAGCAGGAGACTGTGTACAGGTCCCAAAGCGACTGCAGTAGAATAAATAGCTTCTCGGTGTTCAGTTACAACATATCGATCTGAATTTAGGTTATTCTCATTACTTCAAGTATCTGAACACCAAAGCCAGCTACTCTGTCTGAATCTCTTTCTTTCACGGTCACTTTTTCGTGGGAAAGAATGCTTACTGTAGCTTGTGAGCAGCTGTAGTCTAAATTTGTGCGTGCATGAAAGGTGCAGCCATTTAAATTTCAGCTGAGATACAAATTTTCCAAGTAGATTGATTTACAAGTATTGATTTAAAAAATTAGAAAACTTGACTTTATGTACATTAAGAGGAACTATGCGTATCATAACATAATTTTTTTTTCTTTTACAGTTCCTAAAGATGCGGAGTATTCTAGTGCGAGTTTTCTGTTGTAATTGATTTCCTCAGAAAATTTTTCTGCAATTTAGATCCGGTTTACGGATCTTCCAGCTGGATCGATATACAGAATTATGAATAGTTCGTGAGTTAGTTGTTTCGTGTTAAGTGAAGTAATCGGTCTGTAGGCGTATTGGTGTTTTTATTGCGTTATCTGTTTTAAAATTAAGGCAAAGGTGAATGTTTCCTTACTAGTGAAATACTGAACGCCGTATCCTTGTGATGAGTCACCTTTTGTGCCAAATACAATCACGCTACGCTCCATTGTCACCGGAAATCGACTTCTTATTTCTGCTTATCTTGAAGGGAAACCTGGCAAATCTGCCTGCATCGAATGGGATTTTTACTGGTGTCAAATTCTTGTAGCTAAGTGGACATATACTTTGACGGGTAACGGCAACAGACACAATGGAAGGAAAGACATTAGCTGCCAGTGTGCATTGATTTATATCAATGTGCAAGTTGAAAATTTGTGCTGGATGGGGATTCGAACCAGAGTCTCCTGCTTACTACGCAGTTGCGCTAAGCACTACACCATCAAGACACAGTGGTCACCACAACCGCATAGACTGTCCCTGCGCGCCTTCCGTCAGACACGAATTCTCAACCTGTACCACACTCTACCGATTTCCTGCTCCAGCTCATGAGCCTTGTTACTCGCGGCACATCGCCGATTCCCGTACGAGTACGAGCTTGCTGCGCATCTGCACTGAAGGGATCATTGGCCGTCATCACCTTGATTATGTATGTGGTGTCTTTTCTTTTGGACGTATCCGGAAGAACTGAGACCACACATATAACAAGAACAGACTGCGTGACTGGCCTTGTATATATTGATTACTGTCGTCCCTTTCACGTCCAGTATTGGGCCGCGTGTAGCGCTTTTACGCATTCCGGTGCAGCGAGCAGATAAGTTCCTCGCTATCTGTCACGGAGCACAGCAAGTGTTACACCGGCGCCTGTGCAGCAGGTACTGTCGGCTGCGCCTCCTCCGTCCGTTCATTGAAGATATTGTTCCCCCCTCTCCCATTTTAATTGCTGTTTTAATGGCGTACCAAGTTGTGTCTTTTGTTCTCGCCGGCGTGTGCAAAATAAACTGCTAAACAAGTTCTTAATTTACGTTTACGCTCTTCTATACATCTTTGCAACTACAGCCTAATGTGTGCCATAAATTTACGCGTCTTTTTTCCCTCCGAAACTTTAAATTATTTATTAGACGAATAAATTGCGGGTCTTTGTGTGTTATTGCGCACGGCACGGCCATTCTTCAGCGTTGCCTCAGGAGCGCCTCCGTGCTATGCTCCTGCGGAAGACAACAGCTTTCGCTGACTGCGCGATTTCTGATACGAGTAATGGTCTTAGCGGTAATTGATAACTTTCACTCCGCATATTTGATCATTTCCCTCTGACTTTTCACCCGGTGGTTAACCTATCCAGCCGGCAGCGGGCGAAGAAAATGGCAGTTTACGACATACCAGCCAGAAATTCGAACTTAGCGTCAGTCGGTAACTCAGCGATTCCTGAAGGTAAATGTCACTTGGTTTGACCTTTAGAGCTACCAGATCCGTTTAATGTCATCTAGGGACACAATTCATCGACTGTATTCCATTAGGATTTCGAGTCTGTCACTGTTGAGCTTAAACGACGCAGATTTCAGACTCAGCAACACGGTTATACGTTTCTCGTTAATTTCTTTTATAGATATGTGCAATGTTTTCACATTTGTAAGCTGAGTGACCTCGTGTTCGATAGTTCTCCAGTCCTATATTGCATAACAACGACAGTGGGTGACTTGTTAAGTGGTTCTGAGAAGACGAGTCTTAAAAGTTCCTTCAAAGAGCGTGGTTAGACCTTTCTGTACTATTTCAACTCGGAAGACTTCGAGTATAGCTGCATCCTGTTTTTAACTTAACGAGCGCCGAAAAACGGTATCAAATAACACTGACAGTTTTTGGTATCGATACATGCATATAAGCATTTTTTAACCCAGTTCCTATTCTCATGAATACATTATTACTATTTATTTAGCCTTCTACAGATGGCAGTGACAGTTATTTCACAGTTTTTGTTTGTCTAACATGGCACTGTCAGCTGTGAAAAGATAACTGTGTCACACTAAAAGTTGAATGATGTCGGAAATAGAAAGAGCAGTTAAGCAGAGAAATGGGAAAATTAAACAGTATCCCAGTGTCAACTGGACCTGTGGTTTGTTCCACGACTTCCCCATAGTAATGTTGTAAATCGTTGTTTGCTACTTCATACTGGATCTTGCAAATTCCTGTAGCGCCACATTGCAAATTTCTCGGATAATGGTTTAGTGAAATGTCTGAGTGCAAAGTGCGACAAGACTACGTGAAAATTAATCTTGCACTGGTTGTAAGAAGGGACTTTCTCCAGGTTGGTGTAGATCGTAGGGCGCAGAGCTGTTCGGTGGTTACATTTATTTGCGTCCGCGAGTAATCTTTGCATGCCACGTTATGGTGTGTGGTGGAGGGTACCTTATGTGGCACTACCAGTTTCCCCCTTCCTTGTTACATTCCGGAATAATGAGTGGAAAGAGCGACTGCCGATAAACACTCATATGAGGTTTAATTTTCTGATTTTGTCGTTCTCTTCAAATCGCGAGAAGTACGAGTACGTGAGGAGAACAAATATGTTGTCCATTTCTTTGTGGAACGTACGCTCTCGGAATTTCAACAACAAACCTGTCCGCGATACACAACGCCTTGTTGGCCGTTGTATAGACACAATAACGCAAGTCTAAAATTTATAACTTGTAATTTTTTCTTTGATCATTTTAAGTGATTCTAAAATTTTTTAATAGTTAAGTCAGGAATGCTAAGGGATTTCCTCTTGTCATATAAGGTAATGATGAGGAACCAGAAATTCGTACCAATCACACACATTGATAAAAGCTTTATTAAAAACAGCATGATAAAATAAGGCACTCCTGACATTATAATGAAGTAATAAGTTCTTCAGGTCTAATGCGAAAAATAAATCGTAATTTCTTTTTTTTCCCCCCCCCCCTCAGATCTCCGTTGGGTTTCCTTCTGTGCATTGCCAGAGGACACTCTCTGTGCAGTATCCAGCAGTAGTCAGCGATCATGCTGACATCCTATCGGCCCTGGTATCTTCCTTCCATACGTTTGTTTAGATCTCCGTTGGGTTTCCTTCTGTGCATTGCCAGAGGACACTCCCTGTGCAGTATCCAGCAGTAGTCAGCGATCATGCTGACATCCCATCGGCCCTGGTATCTTCCTTCCATACGTTTGTTTTGATGGAACATTTCTCCCTGTTCCTCATTCACGGCCCACAGATGCTTTATAGAAGTTTCCGAACGTCAGGCCTCACGAAAACTGCTTTCTTTCATCTTAGTTTCCAACAGCCACGGTAACTTACTTGCCACATACTTATAAGTGTCAACATCTTCTGGTAGTACTTAAATTAGGTGTTTCATAATGCCAAGTTTTATGTGGGCGCAGAAACTTTCTTTCCTTCTCTACCTCTCTCTCTCTCTTTTGAGACCATTGCTTGTCTTCTGCTTGATTGCCTCACTTGCATAGGAAGCAGGTAACCTTCCTCACCATTTGAACACATTCGATTTATGGCCCATAACTTGTTCTGAAACCCAACCTCTACGCCAAAGCACGTAAAGTACACTTCTTTGACAATGTCTGACATTTGGAACACAGTGTTGTCTTGTAAATCATTTATTCACAACCGGCTTCGGTCACAGACCATCTTCGCAGCGGAAAAATATCTTTTACAAAGGCAACAACACGTGACGTGAAGAACACTGATGATTTGAAAAACTTCAGAAGACACAAATGGCTCTGAGCACTATGCGACTTAACTTCTGAGGTCATCAGTCGCCTAGAACGTAGAACTAATTAAACCTAACTAACCTAAGGACACCACACACATCCATGCCCGAGGCAGGATTCGAACCTTCGACCGTAGCGGTCGCTCGGCTCCAGACTGCAGCGCCTAGAGCCGCACGGCCACTCCGGCCGGCTCAGAAGACACAAGTTCTCAGCATTATAGCACTGGCTGAAACAACAGCAAGTAGAGTAGTCTACATGCGGTTCTTTGAGCCATTGCTATACTGCTGAGTACTTGTGTTTTCTGAAGTTTTTCAAGTCATCAGTGTTCATTTCATGTTTAAAAGCATGAATGTCATGTGTTGTTGCCTGTGTAACCGATATTTTTCCACCGCGAAGATTGTCGGTTGCCGAAGCCAATTGTTAATAAATAATTTACAAGACAGCACTGTGTTCATAATGCATTTTTCCAAATATATTGATGATAATTGTTGCCTGATGAAAATGCTTGAAAGTGTCAGCTAGTTCGGTGCTGCCTTTTCGCTACAAGTTTCCCACAGATGCATCAGAAGTGGTCAACAGAAGTAGTATAAGCTCTTGAAGCAGGCACCAGGCGACTTATCACTCGTTGTTATAGTTTGCGAGTAAAACAGCATGTAAAATGTATAGGCTTCTGAAATATGCAGGTAGCTGTATCATAGACTATAATGCTCAACATCATTTTTGGTTACAGATTACACTGCAAACCTCCACAAAACAATACTGGCGTTATTTTAACAGTTAAATAGCTACATGTTGCATATCCCACAGAAATTCTAAATTTGTGTCACAACTGCATGTTCAAGTACTTTACTTGAAATCAGGATCCGAAAATACACGAGAATAACCCTTTACCTTTAAGAAAAATTACATTTTCAACTAATTTAAGCGGATGTAAATATAGTAAACATTACTGTTGATTGCAAAAGTGATTCCTGGTATAATTTGCGTTTGTTGTACTTTCGCCACTCAACACTTCCGTGAAAGAGGAGACGTTCCGTCCCTACGACGAGAAGTTCAACGGACCCCACTATTTAGGAAACGACTTTAATTGCTCGTCAGTCCATGTCCTAATTACTTTACCGGTTCTGTCTCATTCCTTCCTTCCCACTGCCGCTGTATCTTATCGTTGCCACTACCTCTCTCTTCCTCGTAATCATTGTAATGTGCTCTGTCTCTCATTATCACTGGCTCTCACTCATTTCCACTTCCTCCTTTTCGTTACTCCTCTCCAACTGGCACTGCCTCCTACACTCTTTTCCTAGCACAGTTTTGCCACTGTCATCTGTGTTGCACCACCCTCTCTTTCATGGCACTGCCATTGTTTCTTTCACTCTTACTATACCTTAGCCACTGTCTACCATCATCCAGTATTTGTTACTTTTCCGTCTCTTTCCCACTACCACTGCCCCCTTCCTTGTCCGCATAAAAATGTTCGCAAGCCACAATTTTTGGGAAAGTTTTTAAAGCTGCTGAGATATTTAGAATGAGGCAGCTGATACCCCACTTCTAAACAGAAGTATATTCGCCTTTTTTGTGCTCCAGTCGGAGCATTTTTTCCTCCGGTTTCCACCTTTTCGCCGCGCGCGATTAACCGAGCGGTCTCCGGCGCTGCAGTCATGGACTGTGCGGCTGATCCCGGCGGAGGTTCGAGGCCTCCCTCAAGTATGGGTGTGTGTGTTTGTCCTTAGGATAATTTAGGTTAAGTAGTGTGTAAGCTTAGGTACTGATGACCTTAGCAGTTAAGTCCCATAAGATTTCACACACACATTCTACCTTTTCCCTGCTACAGCAGCGCACGTCAGTCATATGAAAAGAACTTGATAGGCCAGTTAAAATTTGGTAGTTCACTTACGTGACGCAATTACGCTATAATTTTATACCTCAAAACCGATTTTACGTGGATGAAAATTTTGCATGCGCTTCACTACAACAACATGGGGTTCCCAGAATGTTTCTGGTGATAACGGGAGCACTTAGCAGCATCTTCCTCCGTGCTATTTCGCTTTGTAAACTATGTTTTGGCCTCACACTGGATTTTAGTATAAAATTAGGGTAGTTTTGAACCCTAGTACTCGGAAACGGATAAAGATGACAAGAAACATTTTGACGGTATTCGAGATTGGTATCTGAGGAACACAGCGTAAAAAATTGGGTCATTTTCTGTGCTAGCCATATTGGAATCCGCGGCTTCGTTTTGGTACTCGAAAATCATGCTATTGGGGTGTTTCTCGATTATAGATAAAGTTTCTGAGAAACGGGAAGATCGCACTTTTGGATAAATGCCTAGAGAAGATACCGTTAAAATTTGAGCAATTTACTGTGGTTAGTTATTTAGATATCGGGTGTTGACGGTAAAAACTGCTGTAAAACTCTTTTCTTCGGGTTTTCTCAGGAACAGCCTTAGAACTAAATGGTGCCTCCATAAGCCACTTGCGGAGCACCGTAGAACGCATCTAACACTAAAAGAACCAACCGATTTGCCCTATTTGCGAAGTAGGAGGAAGTACATAATATTGGGGGAAAAATGTTCAAATGTGTGTGAATTCGTAAGGGACCAAACTGCTAAAGTCATCAGTCACTAGACTTGCCCACTACTTAAACTGACTTATGCTAAGAACAACACACACACCCATGCCCCAGGGAGGATTCGAACCTCCGGCGGGAGGGGTCGCTCAGCCCGTGACGTGGCGCCTCTAACCGCCCGGCCACACCGCGCGGCTAATTTTGACACTTTAACCCTGTACTGTAGGGTATTTACAGTAAGACGATCTGTCCGTTAAGTATACAAATGGTCCCTAGCCCGAGGGCTATCCAAGACATTTGACCGTACCTTTCTGTCACCAAGAGAACCCGAGGTGTGAGGCCCGGGAAAAATCCCGTTTTTGTGCTTGGCGTTTGGGAAAATATTGGTAACTCATGCTGTCGCACGTGTACCGATTAGAATCATTCTCGATTGATCTGCTTTCGATAAACGTAAAGCCGGCCGAAGTGGCCGTGCGGTTAAAGGCGCTGCAGTCTGGAACCGCAAGACCGCTACGGTCGCAGGTTCGAATCCTGCCTCGGGCATGGATGTTTGTGATGTCCTTAGGTTAGTTAGGTTTAACTAGTTCTAAGTTCTAGGGGACTAATGACCTCAGCAGTTGAGTCCCATAGTGCTCAGAGCCATTTGAACCATTTTTGATAAACGTAAAAAAATAAGCAGGAGAGGGCAGGGTAACGTTTTACCTATAACACAGTTGGTCTACCCCGCGTCTAATTTGCAATGTATGGAGGTGTCACCTCCTTCACCTTCGTGACTGTCCTGTTTGTTAAAGGTAAAAAAAAAAAGAAATACAGCCTGTATAAGGTGGTGACGCGGTGAGATAGAGCTGCGCCCCCGTGTCCCGCCGAGACAAAGCCGTACGGTATCGCCGCGTCCCGGCGACCCATAAAGGCGGGCGTCGCGACGCCGGCGCCAGCAGCGGCAGCGTCCTCCGGGCAGCCGTTCCGCCGTTTTTACGGCGCGGCGCGCGCATGCCAGGCCGCCGAATCGGGCCCGGGCACGCCACGCGGCGCGCAGGCACCTGTCCCCGGGGCCGGCGAATAAAACAGCAGCAGCAGCCGTTGCTCCGGCCTCGCAGGTTTCTTTAATTTTACAGCCGGCGCCGGCTATCGGCGCGGCGACAGTCATGCATCTTGCAGCCGCCCAGCTGCCTTGTGGGGCCGCCAGGCCCTCGTCCTCGTCCCTGGAGCGCCCTCACTGCCGCCACGCACGAAATACGTGGCCCCTCCGCTGGATCCGGGTCTCCTGCGTGACGTCATATGGGCCTCGTGCTGCCGGCAGCCCGGCAGGCTCGCCTGTTGCCGTGTGTCACTCGCAACACATCCAGAGCGACACGGAGCGCTGGCCACATTGTTGCGCGAGTGCAGACACCCCGTCCCCCCATCCCTGCGATCACCATCATTTTGCCCCTGACTGCCCTCTTTTCTTCTCAGGCTCCTTCGATAAGCACTCACTGGGTTCGGGAAACACTACAACATTTCGATATCGTTGTGTGTTCATCTACTACTTGGTTCAAGAATCATAAAAGAAGGTTGTATACATGGAAGAACCCTGGAGATACTAGAAGGTATTAGATTATATAATGGTAAGAGAGAGATTTAGGAACCAGGTTTTAAATTAACCAGGTTTTAAATTGTAAGACATTCCCAGGAGCAGATGTGGACTCTGACCACAATCTATTGGTTATGAACTGTAGATTAAAACTGAAGAAACTGCAAAACGGTGGAAATTTAAGGAGATGGGACCTGGATAAACTGACTAAACCAGATGTTGTACAGAGTTTCAGGGAGAGCATAAGGGAACAATTGACAGCAATGGGGGAAAGAAATACAGTAGAAGAAGAATGGGTAGCTCTGAGGGATGGAGTAGTGAAGGCAGCAGAGGATCAAGTAGGTAAAAAGACGAGGTCTAGTAGAAATCCTTGGGTAACAGAAGACATATTGAATTTAATTGATGAAAGGAGAAAATATAAAAATGCAGTAAATGAAACAGGTAAAAAGGTGTACAAACGTCTCAAAAATGAGATCGTCAGGAAGTGCAAAATGGTTAAGCAGGGATGGCTAGAGGACAAATGTAAGGCTGTAGAGGCTTATCTCACTAGGGGTAAGATAGATACTGACTACAGGAAAATTCAAAAGACCTTTAGAGAAAAGGGAACCACCTGTATGAATATCATGAGCTCAGATGGAAACCCAGTTCTAAGCAAAGAAGGAAAAGCAGAAAGGTGGCGGGAGTATGTAGAGGGTGTATACGGGGGCGATGTTCTTGAGGACAATATTATGGAAATGGAAGAGGATGTAGATGAAGATGAAATAGGAGATACGATACTGCGAGAAGAGTTTGACAGAGCACTGAAAGACCTGAGTCGAAACAAGGCCCCCGGAGTAGACAACATTCCATTAGAACTACTGACGGCCTTGGGAGAGCCAGTCCTGACAAAACTCTACCATATGGTGAGCAAGATGTATGAGACAGGCGAAATACCCTCAGACTTCAAGAAGAATGTAATAATTCCAATCCCAAAGAAAGCAGGTGTTGATAGATGTGAAAATTACCGATCTATCAGTTTAATAAGCCACAGCTGCAAAATACTAACGCTAATTCTCAACAGACGAATGGAAAAACTGGTAGAAGCCGACCTCGGGGAAGATCAGTTTGGATTCCGTAGAAATGTAGGAACGCGTGAGAAAATACTGACCTTACAACTTATCTTAGATGAAAGATTAAAGAAAGGCACACCTACGTTTCTAACATTTGTAGACTTAGAGAAAGCTTTTGACAATGTTGAGTGGAATACTGTCTTTCAAATTCTAAAGGTGGCAGGGATAAAATAGGGTGCGAAAGGCTATTTACAATTTGCACAGAACCAGATGGCAGTTGTAAGAGTCGAGGGGCATGAAAGGGAAGCAGTGGTTGGGAAGGGAGTGAGACAGGGTTCTAGCCTCTGTATATTGAGCAAGCGGTAAAGGAAACAAAAGAAACATTCGGAGTAGGTATTAAAATCCATGGAGAAGAAATAAAAACTTTGAGGTTCGCCAATGACATTGTTATTCTGTCAGAGACAGCAAAGGACTTGGAATAGCGGTTGAACGGAATGGACAGTGTCTTGAAAGGAGGATATAAGGTGAATATCAACAAAAGCAAAACGAGGATAATGGAACGTAGTCGAATTAAGTCGGGTGGTGCTGAGGGAATTAGATTAGGAAATGAGACACTTAACGTAGTAAAGGAGTTTTGCTGTTTGGGGAGCAACATAACTGATGATGGTCGAAGTAGAGAAGATATAAAATGTAGACTGACAATGGCAAGGAAAGTGTTTCTGAAGAAGAGAAATTTGTTAACATCGAGTATAGAATTAAATGTCAGGAAGTCGTTTCTGAAAGTATTTGTATGGAGTGTAGTCATGTATGGAAGTGAAACATGGACGATAAATAGTTTAGACAAGAAGAGAATAGAAACTTTCGAAATGTGGTGCTACAGAAGAATGCTGAAGATTAGATGGGTAGATCACATAACTAATGAGGAGGTATTGAATAGAATTGGGGAGAAGAGGAACTTGTGGCACAACTTGACTAGAAGAAGGGATCGGTTGGTAGGACATGTTCTGAGACATCGAGGATCAGCAATTTAGTATTGGAGGGCAGCGTGGAGGGTCAAAATCGTAGAGGGAGACCAAGAGATGAATACACTAAGCAGATTCAGAAGGATGTAGGTTGCAGTAGGTACTGGGAGATGAAGAAGCTTGCACAGGATAGAGTAGCATGGAGAGCTGCATCAAACCAGTCTCAGGACTGAAGAACACAACAACATCATCCAGTAGTTCCGAAGCGACATCTCATTACCGGATAGGGTCCGGAGGGCTTGGTTTGCTTCAACTATTTAAAATCAAAAGTGCCTTCTCCAATAAGTTATCGTTCTTCTCATTGTTGCTGCTGTGGTCTTCGATTGCGCAAAGATGATTTGGTGCAGTTCTTCACCAAGTTTGTCCCTTGTAAGCTCTTTAATCCCTGCATAACTGCTGCAACCTACATCTATTTGAACCTGTACTTGGCCGTTTGTCTCCCTAAAAGCCTTACACCACCTGTTTTACTATTCCTTCATGCCTCAGTGTGTGCCAATCGATCCCTTGTTTCAGTCAGTTTGTGCGATAAATTTATTTTGTCCTCAGTTCGATTCAGTACCTCCTCATTTGTTACTCAACCCACCCGTGTAATCCTCATCCTTCTTCCGTAGCACCGCATTCTAAAAGCGGCTGTTCTCTTCTGGTCTAAACTCCTTATCATTCACGTTTTAATGCCGTACAAGGCTACATTTCAGAAATGTGCCTTCAGAAAATGCTTCCTAACACTTAAGGGGAGACGGAAGGTAATTTTTATCCCTATTCTGCCTTCGAAAAGGTACACTTTTCAAAAGAACTAAAGTGTTAAAATATTGAAATTTTTTTTACGTCTTACAGTGCTGTGTCACATTCTTCTCGCAATATCATATCCCCCATATCATCTTCATCTGCATCCTATTTCCTGTGGCAAATAATATGTTTACATGGATCAATAAAATTAACACTTGGGTACAATATGACCCAAGAAAACCACATATTGCGCTTTCTATACCGGTATTGAGAACAAGCTTATCTGGCTTATGTCGATGTTTCCGGTAGTTTATTATAGCCAGTAGCAGAGCTCCTTCATAAGATATCCCAGATTGTTTGCTAAATTCACATGTATACTGTTAAGTAAATATTTCAGATTTAAATAATTATCTCAGTATTCTGGTCAGTTTTCACTAAATACATCAATTAAGTCTGTCCTTCACAATACATTTCTTCCAACCGGCTCCTGCCCAATCTATTACGAAACTCATGCGGTATTAAAAACATATGTCTGTTGAAGATGGCCTGAAATCTGTAGTTATACCAAGTCGCGGTAATATTTGAGGTGACGTATACTCCTCGAAAAGCAAACACATACCACTGCAAACATATCCTGTAGCTAAATCTATTATGCAGTGCTGCTCATTGATTTTTGTGCCTTGTTCCAATCTCTTCCCATCGTCCCTGACTTCTGTCATACAATTATTCCCTATTAAACATTTTATGTCCCATATATTATATTATTGGTCAACATGTTATCGCCCGTCTTGATGATGTGGAGGAAAACCTTTCTTCGCCTTCGCATCGTGCTTTAAATTGGTGCTAAACTCTTCTTCACCTTCGTATCCAAACTTCACTGAAGATATATCCCAAATTCTATTCTTGTCCTCCTCCTGCATCTGGATATAAGCTCTTTTGCCGAAGGTAGTCGCCTCCGTTTCATATAATGCGGTATTTCTGATTACTTTTTCATTATTATTATTATTGAGGCTTGAGAATACGATAAATTAAGTTTTCAGTCCGATTGAGGCAGCGGCTCATGATTTCTCACCACTTCCCCTCCCCCCCCCCCTCCCTTTCAAGGATGGAAGTGGTCGCGGACGTATTTTCATTAAGGGGTAACCGTATTTTCATTAAGGGGTAACCCTAATTTTTTGTGTTTTGCTACAGTATGCAATTTCTTGGATGCTGCTACTACCGCATGGTCGCTTGTTACAATTGGCAGGTGAATCCGTGTATACACTTTTACGGGGTATTCAGAAAGTTACCTAAAATTTTATTTGCTGACTTTGTATCTTTCCGATCACTTCCCGTTCAGCATCGTTTGAAATATAAGGATTAATCGTTTTCGTCGAAGATACAAGGAGAAAGGCAGGTAGTGTAGTTTTTACACAGGGCGCGAGCACAGTTGATGGTTGAACCAGATAATCAGCGATGCTGACACCTCATCATAGATCAAGGAAATATGGCACTATTTCGTGGCGCACGTTTTCGCAGTAGATCACGCGGAAACAAGTCGTTACAGCGTTTTGGATAATCATCTCTCCATCCAGTTCTGTGGCATGATTTACCGGCGGCAAACGCCTGTCTGATACATACAATGAAGCAAGTACCACAATGGTGAAGGCAATGAACTCTCATGCAGAAGTAGGGGAGTTGAAACGTCGCCCAGCCATTCTGTCTTTTTTTTTTTTTTACTGTATTTTCTCTAATCACTATAGTGGTGAATCCTTGCCATATCCAAGGCTGTAATGTCACTGTGGTAATAAAAAGTTCAATCACAACACAAACCATGAGCTGTCAAAACATAATTCGGATGCTACAATGCTGATCAACAAACACTTGATTTTTTTCCTACACAAATGTTTATTGCTCTACCTTAATGTTTATATGATCCTCTTTTCATAGTCTCTGTGCCAGTCCTCGAACACATGGTGCAGGCCATTCTTTGACAGGTCCTTGAGAATCGTCTCACTTTTCTTCAGCACTGCTTCAGAGTCCCCAAATCGAATAACCTGGAGCTTTGCCATTAGTGATTGGAATATTAAAATATCACAGAGCGCAATATTGGGGCTACAAGATGGACGTGGTAAATATGAAATTTTGAACCGAGACAGAAAATGTATGACTTGATTAGCGGCGTGAGGCCGCGCATTGTCATGATGAAGTCGCCATCCAGTCCCAGAAAGTTTTGGTCCTCTCCCGGCAATGGGCTTTCTCATTGTTGCTAATATTGACGTGTAGTATGTTGCTGTAGAGTAGTGTGAGGGGAATCGCATGTTGGTAAATCATCTCCATCAGTTTCGTGCAGATGGAACAACTTTCGCCTTTTTTTATGTTGGACTACGTGGCAGTGTCCACATTGTGCTCATTCGTTTTCCTTCAGGGTCATAATGATGCAGCATGACTCCTCATCGTTGATAATCGATTCCAGAAACGCAGCACCTCACTGCTGGACTTCTTTCGCACAGCCTTTTCGGGAATCAGCAGATGTGACAGTGCCATATGAAATTCTCCACACTTCGCTGAGATTACATATTGTTATCCGCTGATCCTCACTGATAATAACAGTAGCTGCGTTGGCGTTCACTTCAGTCACAGCAGAAGCAGAAAGACCAGGCTACCTCGGTTAACATAGGCGAGTCGATCTTCTATGAAGTCCTTGAACGACCTAAACACTGTTACACGAGGTAGCGCATCTTCCCCATGCGCTTGCTGCAGTTTTTCGTGTACGAGAGTACTGCCGCCTATAAACGTTATACACAAAAACCCGCTGTTTTCAAACATTTATGGTACAGATAGGAAACTTTCATGGAAAGTGCAAGAAAAAAGTCAATCGCAGTGGTTGATCAGCCGTAATATTTTTTCACAGTGGTCATTGTAGTTGCAGAAACTCGCAGGTGACTCAATTTGAAACAATTTCGTTCATCGTCGAATAATATTTTACCTGAGTGTAGTTCTGTTTAAAATTAATTGTGCCGTTGAAGAGGAAGCACTCGTTTTAGCAGCCTCTTCGTGTATTACAGATTCTCTTTCACTCCAGGTTGAATATTGGCCCAGTACTCTAAGTGAAGGCGTACGATTGCGTTGTCGGTTTCAGTAAAATTCTTCTGGCTATGTGGCCACGTAATGCTGTAAAGCGGAACAACTTTTCGGTGACTATTGCAGATCATGAGATGTACTTACTGGACCAATTAAAGCGCAGCGCTACGATTCTTCGTCTACTCCGGCTCTCCTTTGTCTCCTATTTTCTGTGTCATAATAAGAGAGCATATACAGAGCTATGCAATCGGTCGATCTTGATACGCCGCTGCTGGCATTTCTTACGAAACGGTGGAAAAATTAACACTTTGACGCTGCCACATATCCTGAAGACGTTGTTCGATTTCGCGCTTGAAATTCTACTGTTCAGCGAATCTCATGCCACTCCTCAGGTTAGAACGTCCATAAGCATGTAGGTAAAGCAGGAGAGGCAAGGTGGAGAGATGTTCTGTAACGGAATGGCACACGCTGATTGCGTCCCCCCGCATGGCACGCATCATTTCTGCCGGGGCGGGGCGTACTTACACGTGTTGGCTTTGAACGCTTGCTACGCTGACAACTCGAGGATGCCAGTTTAAGGAGAAGAGGGGAAAAAAATACAAAAACAAGCCTCTGGATAGAAAAAGAGTGAGGAAGGGGGATGAAGGAGAATCTGCGCTGTCCCCTCATCGCGTTAATCAAGCAAATTTCCATTTCGAGCCGTTTAGCCTCAAGGCCAGAGGCGAATGAGAGACGGCAAATTGAGCACAGGAGAAAAATCCTCGCGCTCAGGGGGAGGCGGGAGCGAGGCCGAGACAGAAGCAGCGAGCGGTCCCATTAAATCATAATTTTCTTATGTGGTCCAATCCCCGGGAGAGCCCCAAACAGCGTCCTCCCATCTTGTTGCCCGCCACTCGCTTGTCCTTCGGGCAGGAGGGGAGATTCCGCCGCAACCTCGTGGTGAAGCTGCGTTTGTTGCCCATAGGTAAGGTTAATTTCGCTAAGTATGACTCGCTGATTGATAGGCAGATGCGGCTGTTGCGGGCGAGGGGCCGGGGGGAGTGTTTTAAGGAAATAAGTTGGCCAGCCTGGAGCGAGCAGATTGGCCGCCGCCTGCTCCGGCGAGGTATTAGTAATTTAGCGGCCGAGATTTTTGTCGCGGTCCCCGCGGGGCAAAGCGAGGCGAGGCGCCGTAATGAGGCATACCGAACCTCTACCCTGCTCTGCTCTGCCCTGCCGGGCCCAACCACCCCCGCATTAATTATACGATGCACAGCCGCCACGAAATCGCCGCTTGTCGCGTAATGGTGGCCGCCCTGCGCCCTGCCGCAAGAGGGCGAAGCGCGCGTGCACGTGTGCGTGTAGGGGGCTGCATCGGTGTCTGGCGTCGCTCTCCTGCGAGTGGCGGGGGTCGTTGTCAACCAGAGCCAGAGGTGCCACGGCCGCGTCTAGGGTGTACACCCACACCCATGTGAACCAGTGGTGCAGGCTGTGACGTCGTTGGCATTCGTTACATCATAAACAAACGAAATTACATATATATTTTATATATTTTTATTTTTAATTTATCAGCATGCTTCTTTCTCTCAGGGATATTGTCTTTTCTTATCACTTTTACTCACGTGCATAAGTAAATATGAAACGGGTTCTTGAAGCGCCTCAGTTATTCATGTACCAACTTTAGATTTTGAACGTGATGACTAAAATATAGTTGCCGTTAACTGAATTGAATGTAATTTTGTTAATTTCTATTTACTGATTGCAAAGCAAGGCTTGAGAAAATTTCGATTGTTGCCGTGGAGCGGCCAAGATAAAACTTACCGAACTCATGGAATCTGTATAGTTTAAAAACACGAACTTTAACGTAAATTAATTATCTGTTGCAATTTAAAAAGGTCCTTATAACGAAATCTCCCGCATTTACAGTTACTGTTAACACTGAAAAATAAATTAATACTTCGGCGCGTAATGGCCGACCAGAGGCTGCTTCGGAAGATGAGCTTTTCGCAGCGCAAATTATTGAAAAAATGCTTATTAAAAATAATTAGCCACTGCGAGCATTTCAGGTGACAACTATTACAAAGAAATTCATTTTGTAATAATAATAACAAGTTTATTTTAGCAATAAATACAAATAACTTACGTAAAATATGTGTATCCGCTCAATGGCTGCATTCCGTATAGCGAAACAAAACAGTGTGTGTAGCACAAAATACTTCCTTCCTCCGCGGCCGTACAATCGCGTCTCTTTCGATCCTTTTTTTATTGTCGTAGACAAATAAAGATACTATCACTGCATATCAGTTGTTTCAAGAACATTAACTATATCTTTTACTCTAATTATATTCATATAATACTTAATTACGGTTTGCAACCAATAAAAATGTCAATATTTATGTGACGTACCGTCACAAGGCCCAACCACAGGGAATTTTGTGGCGACCAACCTATAAACATAGCATTTGGGAACACTCTTTGAATTAAAAATCTGCAACACACCGTTTATTGTTTATTTATTTATGCTATATACAGGGCGTTGATTTTAACTTGAGGCAACTAAATACGAGGGGCTTTTGAAAAGTCCGTGCAAAAATAAAAGCTACTTAGGTGTTTGGGGTACATCTTTTTTTTATTTTTCGACATAGCCTCCTTTTAGAATTATACACTTCGTCCAACGCTACTCCAAAAAATACGTACGGTTTACGCTGTTCTAATTTGTTGATCCCTTCTGAATAAAAGGAATTGTCCAAGTCTGCAAAATAGCTATTAGTTGCTGCAATCACCTTCTCGTTTGAATAAAATCTTTGTCCCGCCAGGCGTTTCTTCAAATTGGGGAACAAATAGTAGTCCAAGGGAGCCAAGTCTGGAGAATAGGAGGGGGGAGGGGGGTGTAAAACGAGTTGGAATCCTATTTCTATTAATTTTGCGACCACAACTGCTGAGGTGTGTGCTGGTGCATTGTCGTGATGGAAAAGGACTTTGCGGTCCGATCGCCGGTTGTTTTTTTTTTTTTAATCCAGCTTTTTCAGACGGCCCAAAAACGATGAATAATATGCAGCTGTAATCGTTTTACCCGTTCACAGACAGTCGATGGGGATTATCCCTTGCGAATCCCAAAAGACAGTCGCCGTAACCTTTCCAGCCGAAAGAATGGTCTCCGCCTATTTTCGTGCAGATTCTCCCTTAGTAACCCATTGTTTAGATTGTTGTTTGGTCTCAGGAGTATAGTAATGTATCCATGTTCCATCCACAGTGACGAATCGACGCTTAAAGACCTGTGGATTCTTCCTGAACAGCTGCAAACCATCCTTGCAACACTTCACGCGATTCCGTTTTTGGTCAAGCGTGAGCAATCGCGGAACCCATCTTGCGGATAGCTTTCTCACGTCCAAATGTTTATGCAAAATATTTTGTACCCGTTCATTCGAGATGCCCACAGCACTAGCAATCTCACGCACCTTAACTCTTCTGTCATCCATCACCATATCATGGATGTTATCAATGATTTCTGGAGTCGTAACGTCCACAAGGCGTCCAGAACGTTCAGCATCACTTGTGCCCATATGGCCACTCCGAAAATTTGGAAACCACTTATAAACTGTCCTAATCGAAGGTGCAGAGTCACCTAATGTTTATCTAGCTTCTCTTTAGTCTCCTGAGGTGTTTTGCCTTTCATAAAGTAATGTTTAATCACCATGCGAAATTGTTTTTCGTCCATTTCTTTTTTACAATCACTCGACTTCCTTGATTCACACGAATGCCAAACACAAAAGAAGAAACTTGGGTGCGCTCTTTCCAAAGATGCTACTAACTAAACATGACCTCGATACGCGCCGGTGGTGCCATCTCTCGGACTTTGCGCGGACTTTTCAAACTTCCCTCGTATCTCGAAAACGACGCATCGCACGAAAAAAATGTTGTAGGCGGAAAGTTAATGTTGGTGAAGAGAAGATGTGTCAGTGCTACAGCAGGCCATCTTATAACCACGCCCCATGCGTCGGTGGGGACAACTCTCTATTTTCAAATGGAAACCCTCAATTTTATTGCATATTCGTATTCTACTCCAAAAAATACGTACGGTTTACTCAAACCATTGTTTCCCCTTTCATGGCAGAAGGCGCTCTAATCGACAGATATCAAGTGTGCCTGTTTCTGCAATTAAGAACCGACATATTTGATTCTATATTTCACTTCTGATGTAAATGTAAACCTTTGTGTTCTAAATGTTAATACAGATGAGCGCTGCAGATGTGATTCTACGGTACAATATGGTTAGCCGCATTCGGGAGGCGACGGTTTCAAACTCGCGTCCGGCCATCCTGGTTTAGGTTTCCCGTGATTTTCCTAAATCGCTTCAGGGAAATGCCAATATGGTTCCCTTAAAAGGGCACGACCGACTTCCTTCCCGATCCTTGCCTAATCTGATGGGACCGATGACCTCGGGTTGGGTTTGGTCCCTTTCCCCCCCCCCCCCCCCCCCTCAAAATCAACCAACCAACCAATATGGTCAGCCGTTTGAATTTCTGCTTGAAGCTACGTTAAGCGTGATCCAGGAACAACGAAGTAGGTGTAATAGTTTCCCGTTGCCATCGTGCTGGATTTCGATGAGTCCCCCTACATCTCACCATTGGGGTGCTAGGTTTCGATGAGTACCCATGGCATGTGTGCCTGTCACTGTCGCTTCATGATATTTTACCATATTGCAGTATCAATCGTCAGAACACAAAGGTTTACCTTTAAATTGTAAAGGAATGTAGAATCAACTGCGTCGCTTGTTAATCGCAAAAACAGGCACACTTGATATTTGTCGATTACAGCGCCACCTACCACGAATGGGAAACAGTAGTTTGATTAACCCATACGTATCTTTTTGGCGTAGAACCCGAATATGTAATAAAAATGAGGGACTCCCATTTGAAACTACAAAGTTGACCCCGCCCACGTAGGAGGTGTGGTTAGGAGATGTCCAATTGTACCAGACAGATGTCCCATTTACGAATATTAACGTTTCATTAAATTATTTTGTTTTTCTTACGGTGCATCGTTTTTGAGATATTTAGCTATCCCAAGTTAGAACAAACACCCTGTGTATTCTTCCTGTTCGCCTGCATTAGGTTGATAACTAATGATCTGCGGCTCTGTAGACTCTATGAGACTGTTTTCGTTTCCTTTTTTGTTAGTCCCAGAAGATAACGTTCTGAATTATGTTCCAAAACAAATTCCTGTTATGTGTGTCCATTACGTTGATGTTTGCCTTTTTGGCGTCAGTTTCTCTCTGTGTAAACCATGCCGGTTGTTCTTCCAGCCGGCCAGGGTGGCCGAGCGGTTCTAGGCGCTACAGTCTGGAACAGCGCGACCGCTACGGTCGCAGGTTCGAATCCTGCCTCGGGCATGGATGTGTGTGATGTCCTTAGGTTAGTTAGGTTTAAGTAGTTCTAAGTTCTAGGGGACTGATGACCTCAGATGTTAAGTCCCATAGTGCTCAGAGCCATTTTGTTCTTTCAGAGTCGTAATTTTTCTAAAGCTTTTCTTCGTCTGTCAATTGTCATCCGTTGTAACCAAAAGTCCGGAGAATGGCATTCTTCTTATACGAATGGTGTATTATGTTCTCGACATGTTCATAAAGTTCTTTGTTAGGTCGTGGCTTGGTATGTTGTACCGGACGAAGATACACTCGTTGGTACAACGGAGTATTTTTGGTCTGCCTCAGTGGATACTATAACACACTTTATTGCAGCATAGATAAGAAGAGTTACTTAACTTCGTACAATCCACTTGCACAAGAGTATTTACAACTGTCTTTGAACAGTAACGTACTATTTTGAAACTGACAAAGTAAAAGTCTTTCACACAGAGTACATTTAGCAGTAACTTCGACGTTGAGTTCTGCCTAATACATTGATCACACAGCTGACCTAGAAGAAGACCGTACTGACGTCTTAGTCGATGAGATGCTCGCGGAGTGGACTGAGCAGTACTGTGCTCGGCCGTGAGTGGAAGACCCGTTGCGGCGGCGTAGCGAAACGTTTCTGGGCGTGGCTTCGCCGGTGTCGCTCATACGGCGATGCGGCACGCACTGACTTTTCATGTAGTTACGTTGCGAGGTACTAACATTACTTTGGCACCTCGCTCTTCGAATGACTCCACATGTTGTATTCTGTTTCTGTTGTCCGTGGGACAAGTATGCTTCTCACCACTATTCTACCTATTTTCATGATTCTGTTTGTTCCATTTTTCCGCGCCTGTTTTAGTGTTTCGGCGCCGTACAGAGGCTCATGTCTCGCTACTGTGTTATAATGATTAATTTTGGTGTTCCACAGTAAATCTTTCTTCTTGAATGTGTTTCTTGTGTCCTGAAATGCATTGCTCATCTTGTTTCCTCTTGTCTCTGGACTGTCCTCATTGTTGTTCATGCTTAGCCACTCACATAAATATCTAAATGAGCTGAATTTCTTGATTTTGTTTTGACTTATGAGTAATTTCTGTGGACAATTTGTAATGTTTGTTATAAATTCTATCGTTAGAAAAGAATTTTGTAAACCGATTTTTCCCACTTGCTCACAGTTACATTTACTACTTGGATTTCGGCATTCTCTGATGTGTGTTATCAAGGCAGTGTCATCTGCGAATGCCAGGCAGTCGACACAGATGTTATCTCCTTGGTTTCCCAATTTGTTGCCTTTCGCGTCGGACTTCCTCCACTCTCTGATCACCTTCTCCAGGGCGCAGTTGAAAACCAAAGGTGGTAATCCATGCCCTCCCTGACCCCTGTTTTTATCTAAATGTTTTTGGAGATTGCTGTACGGTACCTGATTTTCGCTTAAGCATTTGCTAATTTATCGTGGACAATGTTGGTAGTTTTTGGATCTAAACGGAATTTTTTCATAATATTGATGAGAGATTGTATATCATTGTCATAATACGCTATTATTTAATTTCTACTAAATTTTAGTGCACATTAGTGAATATATTTATTGCTCGTGCAGCTGACTCCGCCGTCTTTTGATTCTGAGGCAGTCATCATATTCTGTACTTTCTATATTTCTTTCAGTATGACATTGAATATATAATATCAAACATATACAGCTAAACTGTACAGCCATACTACCAGAAAAATGCAGAAATGAAAAAAATAAGAATTAAGTAGTAGTGAAAGTAAAACCGTCCACCATAGGATCATCTGTCCCTGTTCAGTTACAGTGGTGGTCAGGAGTCTTGGAATTGGTCAGGGTTGCTGACCGTGGAGTCCTCTGTATCGGTGTCTATTCCTAAACTACACTGCTGTCAAATGCCCTTGCGTGGGTTGACAGCAGTCCAGCCTCCGAATTACGGTTTGATTCAACTTTAAAAAAAAAAGTAGGTTTTACTGGTACTCGAAATGAACACACTACAACAGCAATTTACCCTACTGTTCTGAATCCCGTTCCGAGTTGTCATCGTCGTCATCATAATCATCATCATCATCATCTCTGTCCGAGCATAGAATATCTTATGAGTTTTGTTCCTCATCGTTCCTCAGTTGTATTCCTTCTCGAGATAGTTGTACAAAAAATATTCAAATGTGTCTGGAATCTTAGGGGGCTTAACTGCTAAGGTCATCAGTCCGTAAGCTTACGCACTACTTAACCTAAATTATCCTAAGGACAAACACACACACCCATGCCCGAAGGACGACTCGAACCTCCACCAGGACCAGCCGCGCAGTCCATGACTGCAGCGCCCAGACCGCTCGGCTAATCCCGCGCGGCAGATAGTTGTACTGCTGCTGTAATTCTGGTACACGAACCCTGCAAACATGATTCACCTTGAACCATGTACGTACTACATATTTTCCCCCGTACTTCGGCGCTGATATCCCTGTGTTTCCTATTGTAGAACTCATACTGCAGTGCTCCTGATATCCTGCTGGCAGCAGAGTTTACTAACTCCTTCCTTCATATCTTGCCCAATTTTGTGTTTAACTCATCCAGTCTGTTCCCCTTTGTGTCTGGTAGAAATTACAATGCTGTGGCACGTCTTGCGGAAGTACGGTACACTCCAAAAGATTCTAAATATCATCACAGCACAAATGTAGTGCGCTTCACAAGGGAAATTTCACAGAGCCATTAGAGCCAACATCCGAAGTCCCTGAAACTCATGAGAAGAGTCACAACAGTCAGGAGAAGGGGAATATCGACCATGCCTGGGATAGATTGAAAAGGGCTGTTTATGGACGACGTGACCCACCAACTACTCTGAGGGATCTACGCCGAATCGCCGTTGAGGAGTGGGAAAATCTGAACCAACAGTGCCGTGATGAACATGAGGATAGTATGCCACTACGAAATACAGGCATGCATCAATGCAGGAGGACGTGCCACTGGGTATTAGAGGTGCCGGTGTGTATAGCAATCTGGACCACCTCCTCTGAAGTTCTCGCTGCATGGTGGTACAACATGCAATGTGTGGTTTTCATGAGCAATAAAAAGGGCGGAAACGATGTTTATGTTGATCTCTATTCCAGTTTTCTGTACAGGTTCCGGAACTCTCGGAACCGAGGTGATGCAAAACTTTTTATGATGTGTGTATTTAATTCAAATTCTTGTTAACGGGTATAGGTATCCGAAAAAAATTTTCCCCTGTCGCTGGAGTTCATAAATCCACGTCTGGAAATAGGAGACTGGCAAAAGTCTAGTAACCATTCGTTTAAAAGTCTTGCCGATTTTGGCAGCTGAAACGTGACGCCTTTTATGGGACACCACTGGGACCTTTATGCGAAGGAGTGTGGGATTTGAGGTGTCAGTGACGGCTTAATATATATATGCTGCTTTATTTTAAATGTTTGATGTGCTGGCCACTTTGTGGTGTGCGACCCTAGATTGCAGAATAACTGAGGCTCTAAGGGACTGGCTGTATCTCTATGGAGTCACTTCGAACTCACCTAAGGTGGCTTCTGCAACTTAGCTTTGCGGTCAATCTATAAGAATCGGTCAGCGACGCACACGCACGCCGTAAGTTTTATTGAGACAATGCAGTTACCTATAATGAATTACTGTCCGAAAAGAGCTGTACAAGTATCCAGTCCGATCTTGGTGCAAAGATTGCCAACTTGTTTTAAATTTTCAGAAATGTAAAATCTAGCAGAAACACCAAAAAGTAGTACTTTATGATCATAACAACATTGAGTCACAGTTAGAATCACTTATCTCCTACAATCACCTGGGTGAAGTGGTTAGTGGGGATATGAAATGGGATTATCATATATTCTCAGTCGTAGGTAACGCACGTCCAATCAATCGTGCGATCCATCGTAGAATATTGCTTTAGTGTTTGGAACCCGCATCAGATGGGACTGACGGGGAGTGTTGAACGTATCAAAGGAAGGACACCCCGATTGGGCACTAGTTCGAAACCTGAACTGGCAAATACTTGAAGATAGGTGCAAACTGTCCTGTGAAAGCGTACTTGGATGAGTTTCCAGAACTAACTTTAAGTAATGAATCTATTAAGTACTACGACCCCGTACGTATTGCTGTCTTAGGGGCCCAAAGCGGAATTTTATTCATTAGAGCGCCTATAGAGACATCAGGCAATCATTCTTCCCGCGCTCCGTAAGCGAATTGAACGATAATTACTGGTACAGAGCGAAGTACCCTCCGCCGTGTACATCACAGTGGTTTACAGAGTATGGCTGTACCTGTAATGCAGATAATTATTCTCATTCGCCTATGAGATTAATATGTGCTACTCACGTCTTCTGGTATACATTGAAACATAATCTACAACCACCAAAGGGATTATGTAGCTATTCGAATTACAGGAAGATCCTAAAATATACAAAAAAGAAATTAAGTGATGATCTGAGACATTCATAGTGTAATATCTAATAGATTACAGGTTAAATGTGGTATTTCTTACTGCACAGTATTAACATTGTTTTAAGCAAATTACCGGTTACTACACAGTTTCTCTCAACAGTGGGTTCTTCTGTCATTCGTTGGTAGGACAATTTCATATTTAAGATTGAAGAGATAACAAGCTGCGCTTTGTTGCAATAATATTTACAGATTGGGCAGAATTAGGCCTGCTTCAGATCTAAAACTCAAAGATCTGTCCTAGCGATGCGCAACCAGATAAAGGAGGTGGCAGCAGCCGTCCCCTCTATTTTAGTTTCAAAGCTGGAGATGGCTTAATTTGACCAGCAGGTAATATAGGCTATTTTGTTCGTGTAGCCGCAAATATTTACCAGTTTACGAGGTTTCAGGCCATCATAGGTGATATGTGACCAGTCCAGTCATTTGTCGCCCGATGATGGCCTTATAAGCCGAAAACTTGTGCGTAATAAACATCAGTGGAACAAAACGCAGTTTGATTGCTTTTCTTTTCAATTTTAAACATAATATTGTCAGTATGATAACTTTGTATATACTAGATAATACTCTTTGTACATCTCATATCGTTTGCTGTGTATTGCAAGGTCTTGATGTATTTTGAATTACGACTTAATTTCCGTAGTTGTTGAAGATTCCTTTTTTCACACTGCACCGGAAGACACCAATGCCACACGTCGAACAGTAACAGTAAAATACTGGTTTCTGAAATCCGAAACCTAGGTCACGTGAAATAAAAAGCTATTGTGTGTCGGTTTCCAGGTTTCCACATCCTCCAACTAAAATGTTTGAGAATTTTACCGGAATGACGTTTGTAAGCTTCACAGATCGGTGTGTGGAGTAGCGCAACAGAGGATGTGGACCGATGGAATTTTAGACAATGTAACTTGCATATCGCAGTTTGATAACCGCTCTCATGTTGGGATTGATCTGAAAAACTCGGGGCTTATTGTACGAGTATGAATGCCTGCAGGTTCCGTGGACACAATCTGTTAAAATGAACATTGAAATTTAGCAATGAAGACACACCAATGGCGAATGGGTGCCACATGCCGCATTGATGTGTTTCGTCTTTCCTGCGAGAAATGCGGAAAAATAAAACTCGTAATACAATAAATATTGAGATAAACGTGTGATCTCGCGGATTAATAAAGAAGCAGCACATTAGTAATTGAAAATATCTTGGTATGTTAAGGATCATTAACAGCTAGAGCCCACGTTGTTAATATTCTTGTAGCTGGAAGCAGAGAGGCAAGTGCGAGCAGCCAGACCTTTCCCAGCTGCTAATATATATATATATATATATATATATATATATATATATATATATATATATATATAAAGGCTATGCCTTCCTTTATTACACGGATTGCGAAAATAAGAACATCGACTCTTTGGTCATAAATCTGTACACGAAATTTAACATAAACAATATTTTTTTAGAAAGGAGTTCTACGTTGTGAAACATGTGTAAAACTTTGTGTAACATTTCTTATCTCTGTAAAATGAGCGACAGACTTGTGCTAAAATTTCGTCAGCTTCGGATAAATTGTCGTCGCCGATAAATTGTCGAGAAACAGAGTAATGTAAACCGGCTTGGTGTTATACATTAGCCATTTGAACGCAGCACGGCTATTTTAAAAAGCCTTATAAACAGAACAGCTCCGTACATGAAGTTGACAACTGACTAATCTTACTGTTGGAGACGAAGCACATGGTTCGATATTTTGCTAATGACCAGATGCAAAGTTTTATTTATCCCCCTCTAAAAATATCATTAATCAGCTTTGAAGCTATGATCACGAAATGGTGTCCTTCTTTGTGAGAATACTCACTCCTAATGTGTATTTTCATGTGGAAATATGGTGATTTGTACTTTCCAAGTTGTTTTTGTGATTACGGAGCAAGGGAGGTTAAATCTTTGACATCCTCAAATACCAAAAACTTGTGTTACCTAGCAAGTAACTTACTTCAGTTTTTGTTGAAATATTTAATGTGTTTAAGCTAGTCATCGCAGAGAAAATCCGCAGCTCGTGTTCTAGTTGCTAGCATTGCTGTCTCTGGATCACGGGGTCCCGGGTTCGATTCCCGGCCGGGATGGAGATTTTTCCCTGCCCGAGGACTGGGCGTTTGCGTCGTCCTCATCATTTCATCATTATCATCCGTGACAGTGGCTAGATTGGACTGCGTAGAAAATTGGACTGTGTACGGGCGCTGATGACCGCGCAGTTGAGCACCCCACAAACCAAACATCATCGCAGAGAAGTATGTGACACGGGGAAAGTTCATTTGGCAATGCAGACATAAAGTAAGACTTAATAAAAAAATAAAGAATTTCACTTTTCTCTCCAGTCCAACCGGGTTTCCTTTACCCGTCGCTCGATGTGTGGTACTCTCGCAGTGTTGCGCGTGCGGGCGTCGGGGCATCTCACAAGTCAGTCGATAACAAGAGTCCTGACGGCGAGGCGCCTCCCTGTTGCATACGAGGAAGCCGCTCGTTTGCTGCTAGTTGCGCGGAACGCCGCACCGCGCGGCGGCAGCACTGTGCGGCAGTGGTCAGCCTCGCGCCGGACAACTGCGAACGTGGTGTGCTGCTGCCGGCAAAGACACATGTTTTTCTGTTAGTCTCATAAGGGTACGAGTATTTTCTCTTGCCGCCATCCAAATTGCACCTAATACTATAAAACAAAGATTAGTGTTACTTGAGATAATTTCTTTGTTGCTGTTGAAGAGGCAGCTATGTGGCTTTTAGTCTCGACTTGGTAATACGAACGCACACACTCCTTGCAGTGGAAGTTGAACAGAAAAGTGTTCCAACGATCTGTCTGACGACAATATATAGATTGTTCGTAGTTTCTTCAATCAATTGAAGCTAGCGCTTGGATGGTTCCTTAGATGAAGCCGCTATTTTATTCTCCATCTTTGTCCAACTAGACAGTTGTGTTTGGCGGTTCAACAACAGATTCCAGGCCCTCTTTCGTTTCTCAACTCGGCTATCACGAGAAAATAAATTTTCACTGTTAAGACACCGAGCAGGACACATGAATACTAACGAAACTTTGTTAAAATTAGAGTTGCGCTCTACCAAAACTGCAGTTCGCTAATTTTGATACACTACAGAAATGACGTAGTAAATGGTACGACTATCGATGGTAGTGGTAGCATTGGTAGGGAAAGAAACGCAAATGAATGTGTTGCAAATAAACTGGGAACCGACAACTTCTCGTTGTTCTTTCTTTGTTTATTTGTTTGATGTGCACGTAATTAGAACCGCACATCATGCAGTGTTAGTCCATTGTGTATTTTACATCCTGTTTCAGAATAAAAATTGCAATTTATAAGTAATAAAAATTAGTTCATCTTGTAACTTCTGCCCTTTTATGTAACCTAAGCAATTACTTTTGATGCAGGTATTGTTTACATATCCAGACATAAAAATATATATACACAGTAACGTTATTGTTGTTTTCTTCATCATGATCAAAGGCAAGAGTTACTTGTTATTATCGATAAATGCAAAAGTTGTTTATGAATAACAGAAGTATGATAAAGTATTGCAGCTGTTTTTTATATATTGTTGTTGTGCTGTTATTTTATTTCATATTTTTGTGTAGGAAATTGCATTTTCTAGAGCTGTATGCTAAATCTGTATTGTTTCCTTTATTTTTACTACGACATCCCTCGGTTTCACGTTCAAATCAAGAACTTTCGAATAAAGCCTGAATTAAACATTGACAGTTTCAGTTTTGCTACAAACACGGTAAAACGTTCTAGGAAAATTACCGTAGTTTACACTTATATACGTAGCCTATCTTAGTTTCACAAATCTAGTTAAAATTAATGCCCTCTCCAACCTGTGATTCGTGCCTCATTGACGAGAAATTATACATATATTAATAGAATGCGACAAATACAGTCATCGAACAACTACACTGTAAAACAGTTTAGAAATTAAGTATAAGTTTTATCTTGGAGTAGGTTTTAGTTCCAACCACAGGTCAGTTGCCAAAAGTATTTTGTGTTTCATTCGTTTTTGTAGAAGAGAATTTTAAAATTCGAAGAGGTTTTCTTATGTTTCATATTAGTTTTTACAGCGCCCAGTGTCTGACCATTGTTTCTGAATTATATAATTGACGCCATGTGTTGCGAACCGTGACCCTTTTGTTGTAATAAATAAACAAACAAACACCATCTGGCTAATGCACATTAGTTTTACACAGCTGTTGATAAACTGCACTCTGTAGCACCAGATCTGAAGATAATCTGCAGCACAGATTCAAACGGGTAGTCACTAAATGAGAAGTTGCGATCCAGCCGGTGTTTGTTTATTTCTGCATTAATTGTCAGAATGAAGTGGTCCACTGATTGCAGCAGGGGTGTTGTCCCTAAGACGTTTAGTACGACTTTAAGCTACGGGCATGCGTTTGAAAGTGGGTACACTACTTTTTCTTCTGATTAACCCTTATCTGCACGTCAGTTACATAATAAGAATGTGAGTTGCTCTGCCATTGTTGAGTAATGATTATGTAAACAAAAATCTCCAGTTGCAAGTGGTTTGTTCGTCCATCCACAACCGGTTGCAGCCTTCAGTGAGGCTGCTGTTACTCAAATCACAAAAGAACGTGCACAGTTGGGTAACAGTAGTATGATAGCAACGATAACACAGATGAAATTTACGAACAAGATCATAATGAAGTCATAGTAAAGTAAACCAAAGACGTGCACTAGATTCCTATAATTCTGTTAAAGCACAAATAACGATAGATCCATATTAAAAGTCAGAATTCTAACTAATGAAATTATATTTTTGACCACGGTGTAACTGTAATTGAAGTCAAGGTGAATCGCTCGTTGTTTGGTTTAAAAGCGAACATATCCGTATTTTTCTTGGTTACTGAACATACATTTATATAACTAATGTCCTTTGTGTGAATAAGTAAACACTTATAGGTAACGCTGTGTGTGTGTGTGTGTGTGTGTGAATTAATAACGTGTTGGTGCTTGCTACTGCTGCTGAGTCATAGAGGGATCAGAAGGCATCTGTGAATAGTTTTCTTTCCTTTACTCGAAAATGGAATCGTCAGCTCGAGTAAGAATTGAAAACGTACCACAGTGACTGATAGTCAGATTTGGATGCGCGATTAACCAATCGTAAAAATTTACTCATTCATTAACAGAGAATAGGTAAAACACGTAAAAGGATATCAATAAGTTGGCAGTTGACTGGAAACCCCGCCGAGAGACATCAGCATTCGGAGCGTGTATTGTAGATTATTCTGTATGTTAACGATCTTTTTACTGTACAGGCCGTGGCTCGCCTGGCTTGTATTCTAGGGGAGACGTGTGAAGCAAATCAACAAAATGTGCAGGTGCTACAAATAATAATAAATCATATGACAGTATTTTTCGACGGAATGACTCTGACGCTTATTTACCGCATAAGTTTCAACCTCCACAACTAACCTTCCCCGAACGAAATTCTAAGCCCATCACAATAACTGCCCGCAAATAATTTATTCTCTCCCGATCTGGGGATGTTCCAACCGTGCACCTTGAATAACAGGCGGCTGCAACGGTAAATATATCGTATTGGGATTTTGTGTTAACCTGCAACTTGCTCAGAGTTGTCATTCTTTTGGATGATACGTCTTACTTTACTTCAGTTTTCAGGAAGTATTAGGTGATTTTCAGAACTCATTTTTCTGCTGAAGTCGGGCGTGACCACCCGTGATGAAAAATGCTTGATTCTCGGATTCATCGCGTTTTGAATTCTCGTGAATGGTCGTCGCCCTCCCCCGCGTTCTCCGTCCTCTTGAAACTCGAAGCCCACTGAAGCAGATACCTCCCCTCGCGTCGTTTTCGATTAGCTTTATCCTCTTGCAAGCCCTTAGTGGCTCTCCAACTTGGAATAATTATTGCTCAGCTCGAAACTGTTGAGCATCGAGCACCACTCGGCGGGATAAAACACACTGCTGTACAGGGCTGCTGCTGCTGCTCGCATTAATGAGTTGCCGTCTTGAGCGCTACAGTCCTCTCCCTTAACTCTCTCTCTCTCTCTCTCTCTCTCTCTCTCTCTCTCTCTCTCTCTCACTCACACACACACACACACACACAGACGTGACTATACAGGGTGATTCACGAAGATATGCAAGTATTTTAACATGTTATTCTAAAAGTAAAACTAAAGAAAAAAAGTTGATATAAACATAGGTCCGCAAATGTTTAGTTATGGAGTTACGGTTGAAATTTAGCAACTTAGCTAATATGAAGCCATCGTAAAACTCTACGAGGTTAAAGTAAAGCACGATTTCCATTTATTTTGTTGTTATTGGTCTGGTGAATCTAATAAAACATGTCCCAGACGTGTAACTGCAGTAGTTTTCCAGAACATCGAGAGAAGCAAAGATTGTTACACAAGTAATTATTTTACTTCTCATTTAGAATGTAGAAACGTTTATGTCATTGTTGGCAACCGTTAGTGAGTTGTTTCAGTCGTTTCCTAACCTTGAAACGAGTTAGTTTTCTGTATTGTTCAGTGAAAGAACGTAATAACAACAGTGTATTTAAATGAAACCACATAGTAACTGTTGTAGTTCGTAGATTATTTATGAAATAGGGGTGCCTTTTAAATTTACGACAGATGTATACGCCAATATGGTGAGTCGTGCTTCGGTAGCTCAGTTGGTAGAGCACTTGCCCGCGAAAGGCAAAGGTCCCGAGTTCGAGTCTCGGTCGCGCACACAGTTTTAATCTGCCAGGAAGTTTCATATCAGCGCACACTCCGCTGCAGAGTGAAAATCTCATTCTGGATATGGTGTTTTTTTTATGGCAAATGCGATGGTAATGCTACGACTGCAGTTAACGAATATCTCGTACGTTATCCAACTCGGAGGATTCAGAATGCACGAACCGTTAGTGGAGTATTTCGAATGTTACGGGAGACAGGTTCTCTATCTAGCGTTCATAAAATCAGTATGAGCGCTCGATATGTGAAGATGATAATGAGGATATTACGGATTCTGTTCAGCGTAGCCCGTGCACCAGTACACGACATTATCTCTCAACGCTTAAGCATTTCACAATGTAAGGTATGGCTTACACTGAAGTGCAGTAATCTGCATCATTACCATAAACAAAAAGTGCATGATTTACATCCGGGAGATCCTGCTCTTTCGCTTGGAGTTGTGCAAGTGATTAAATACTAATCGGCAAATACATTTTATGTACTGATGAACAGTTTACTTGAGATGGTATAAACAATTTACATAACGAACGCGTATGGGCTGAAACAAACCGCAATTGCAACGCAATTTCCAGCAGCGATGTAGCATAAATGTGTGGTGTGGTATAATAAAAGCACACTTTATTCGACCATTCATTTTCCCAGGCGTCTAACTGACAAGACGTACTTACAATGACTTCAAGAAGATATGCCCCCTTGCTACGCGATTGCAAATGTATTTTCAATATGAAGGCGCTCTCCACATCTCACCAACGCCGTTACTACACATTTAAATGAACAATTTCCCAAGAAATGGATTGGCTGTGGTGCTACACGTCTGTGGCCAGCCAAATAGCCCGATTTAACACTAATGGATTTTTATGAATGGGGATGGATGAGAGGCATAGTTTGTGCTCGCATTATGAATACAATAGTCGAACTTAAGAACAACCCTGTGAAACTGAAACGAGCAACAAAATCTGTTCATACACGTGCAGCTAAATGCATTGAACTCGGTGGAGGCGTTTGTGAACATTTATTGTGAATGTATTGTGAAATTGTATGTACACTGTACAACTTCCTTATCACTGAGCTTTGTTTTTCCGCTTTAACATTAATTCACGTGTGCTATGGTATTAATAAAAGCAGATTATCTGACACATTCAAACAGTTTCAGTTAACGTTATTGCTATCATTTTTCCAGAATTAAATTCTCTACAACTTCTGTTCAAAACTTTGTGCAATTGTCTGGAATTTAAAAAGAAAATTGGGCCAAGTAGTTAATAAATAAAAAAAATACGAAATTACTTCTCTCGATGGTCTGGAAAAGTACTGCAGATACACGTCTGGGACATGTTTCATTAGTTTCACCAGATCAATAACAACAAAATAAATGGAAATAGTGCTTTACTTTAACCTCGTACAGTTTTGTGGTGGCTTCATATTAGCGCGAAGTTGCTAAATGTCAGGCAAAATCTTTTATTAGCCGTAACTCCGTAACTAAACATTTGCGGACGTATGTTTATATGAACTTTTTTCTTTAGTTTTACTTGTAGAATAAGATTAATAAATATTTGCATATCTTCGTGAGTCACCCTGTATACCTCATATGTTGGATATATAAAGCACCAAATATCAAATCCTCAGCCAGTACTGGCCAGTTGTAACTCCAACGAGACTCATAATCTTGTGACCGATTTGGAGTAAAATAAAATTCTTTACTTCCGCCTATGATCACAAAACTGTTGCGTCCATAGATATTTACCGCCAGCGATGATCTTCAGATCTGCAGCAGAACATGGGAAGAAAACACAACTAGTAGAGTGTCTACATCTTAAAACAATAAAGGAGGTCATTATGAAAAGTATAAATTGTTAAATGACTGTGATTATGATACGCTCTGGTGGTGAAGTTCAGATAAAAATATAATAAATACACAACAAGCGTCCCGAGCTAACAGAATATTATAAAAATGATGAAATAAGTTGGGGAAAGAAGCCAAGTGGATGAAACAACAGATCGTAGTAAGAAATGAGCGCCCTCTGTTGGTGTGCCCGCCAAAATGCAGCCTAGGCGTGATCGCAAACGGAAGAACGCGTGAAGGAAAATAAAACAATAAATTCCTTGTTGTCTTTCTGTTCCAAGCGAACGTAGGCAAAAGTAATTTACATCAGCTACATTTCACTGAGACCGAACACACGCGTGAGAAACTGGCGTTTCCCTCTCGTCCTGTGATTCAGTATCAGTTCACAGGTTAACAAATGAATTTTCGACCAGCTGTTGTTCCCAAAGTGGGAAATTCCGCAGTTTTACGTTGAATCATATATTCGAGTTTTTCGATCACTCACCCTACAGTGGCCACCTCGCACTCAACGACTGTTACCACTTTTTGCGCTGAAACATTGGTTTGGCGGACAATGCTTTAAATACGATGACGGACTCGATACCGTCATTGTAAAGTGGTTCACTTCTCAGGCGAATAAATTTCTGTGCAGAGGTGCTTTAGAAACTAGAGCAACTTGCTTGGAAGTGAACAGCGATTGTGTAGAAAACTTAATACCACTAGTAATAGATATTTCTGACGAGTATACAGTGCCAAAAAAAAAGAAAAAACACTTGAAACTTCACTGATTGAGAGAGGGTCTGTGATATTTCGGTGATTACATAATCGAGTGGAACTTGACAATATGAGCACATTTATCAGTATTGCATTGCACCCCTTATGTCCTGGAAGCATGCACTGATTAGGTTAGGATGATTGTCATAAAGCTGTTGTTTGCTCTCCTGAGACAAGATGTCCACAGCTGTTGTCACTGGTCCTCGATATCACAGATACTGACACTGGGACGGAGTTGACATCCGAGCTGGTCTCACACATGTTCTATCCGGAACGTGTCTGGAGATCTTTCTGGCTGCTGGAGTACCTCAACATCAGAACCACTGTTCATAGAGACATGTGCCTTGTGTGGACGAGCACTGTCCTGTTAAAAGAAAAGAAAAACCACGATGCTGTCGCATGAGTGGTAACAGATGAGGGTGCAGAATGCCCGTGACGTAGCGTTCTGCCGTCAGAGTTCCTTCAGTCACTACCAGGCGTGGCCTGAAGTGGTACCCAATGGTTGCCCACGCCACGATACCAGGAATGGAACACTGCTGTGCCTCTCATAGAGATTGGAAGAATGGGGCCCCTCCCCAGGTCTCCTCCATACTCGCGACGATGGTCATCCAGAATACTGGTGAACACAGAGTGACGCCTTTCATCAGCAATCCTTGCTCCTCAGTCACGTCACCACTCCAAAAGCAGCCATATGGGTTGTAGTCTTAACAAAGCCCACGCGTCTTACGGTAATTCCCAGTCCCGTTGGCCGGCCGTTGTGGCCGAGCGGTTCTAGGCGCTTCAGTCTGGAACCGCGCAGTTGCTACGGTCGCAGGTTCGAATCCTACCTCGGTCATGGATGTGTGTGATGTCCTTAGGTTAGTTAGGTTAAGTAGTTCTAAGTTGTAGGGGACTGATGATCTCAGATGTTAAGTCCCATAGTTCTCAGAGCCCAGTCCCGTTGCTGCTTACGTCCGACCAGTACTGCAGGGTGCACAGAATGCTGCAGGAAGTCGCTTACTTGTTCTCGGATAGTAGGCGCAACTGTGAAGGTGCTACGATGTGGTTGATGCCCAAGACGGCGACCCTCCCTTGTGGTGGTCGCCTGTATCCCTGAGAATGGGTATACCTGTTCTCAGGTTCCCATGCAGTCCAACGTTGATCTCTGTCGTTTACGTATGCCCCACAAATCTGGGTCTCACAGGATCGATGGAGACCCACAATGAGCTTCCTTTCAAACTCCTTCAGCTGCTGATAACGCTGTCCCAAATGGGTACGCGGCATGTTCGTGTCCTTCAGTGATTACTCAATATCTGACACTGTACACACCCCTTGTGTGAGGGTGTTTTGAGAAGTCCGGTAAATTTCCATGAAAGAATGGAACATTTTTGTAGCGCCTTCATGATTGGTAAGCTTGATTATTCCATGGGTCGTATAAAGAATTTCAACACTGTGCGGCGTATAGTTCATTGTTGACAGCCGTTTGAATTTGCCAGTGTGTTGACTGGGATTGAAAACGAAGGAAACTGAATTTGGTGTCGTTATTAAACATTTCCAGGGTTAGATTGCCGCACAAATCAAAACAGAATTGGGCGAAGTTCACGCGGACTCTGCGACATTATCGAAGTCCGTTTACTTTTGGATTAGTGAATTTAAACGTGGTCGGACAAGCACTGATGGGCGCTCCAGCCGTCCAGTTGAGGTCACCATAAAGGAAACAGTCATCAAAATCCATGATACGGTAATGCAAGACTGCCGAATAAAAATTCGTGAAATTGCTGGGCTGTAGTCATCTCAACGGTGAGAGTTCGTAATATTCTGCGCGGAGAATAGGCTGTGTAACTGTGTGCGAGTTGGGTGCTGCGATTACTCACGGTCGACCAAATGCGCATCCGGCACAACGTTTCAACACAATGTCTGGCGATGTTTAATCACAGTCCGCAAGACTTATTCCACCGATTTGTGGCTGTTGCTGTGATCCAGATCCATCGTCACACACCAGAGCCAAAACGGCAGTCAAAACAATGGATAGAGGCTGGTGACAGTGCACCGAGGAAGGCAAAGACCATTTGTTCAGCTGGTAAGGGGGTGGCCACTATTTTTTGCGATTCCGAAGGAATAATCCCAACAGATCACTTGGAAAAAGGCAGAAGCATGACTGGCTCTGTTATGCTTCATTGTTGGATCGTTTGGTACTTGCGTTGCCTGAAAAAAGACCAAGGCTGACACACAAAAAAGCACTCCTTCACCAGGACAATGCTGATCAGCAATAACAGCGGCGAAAGTGCATGAATTGGACTTTGAATTGCCTCCTCATCCACCGTATTCACCCCAAGTGACTTCTTCCTATTCCGTAACTTGAAACTTTGGCTTGCTGGAAAGAAACTTTCATCAAATAAGGAAGTGATAGTGGCAATCAACGAGTTTGACAGAACTTATTTTTCCGATGGGATTGAAAAGCTGGAGGATCGATGGACGACATGTATATCTCTCATAGGAGACTAACTCGAGAGATAAAGCGAATTGTTTACGAAACACACATTTTTCTCGTTTTTTTACCAGACTTACCAAATCAGCCTCGTATACCGTGCTCGGCCTTGTAAGAAAGCTAATAACAATACACTCTGGCTGCGTTTCTGCCTGTCAGAGTGAAAAGCAACTCTGATGATTTACCTACCCGAGGACGGTGTGTACAAGTATGATTTACATTGACACCCGACAATCCCTTCCGGGTACGTCATTTTTTTGTCAGGCAATGCCTCGCTTTCTGGATATGCCTCGTATAATTACTGCAAATTCGGTAATTTCCAAGAATAATTGCCTATCGAAGTTGGAGCGCTCCAAGCGATACATATCGAAGTTGAGATAGTAAATCGATTATGGAGATCTCGTGGCGCGCGTTATGATAAATTACTTGTGATCGTCATTTGTATCAGTTTTGCGTTGTTTCTTCCGTTTCAGTAAATTACGTTCCGGCCATAATTGTTTGTGACATTTTCCCTTCATAGCGAGTGTAATGAGTGATGCTTCTCAAGTTTCGTCTGCGGATTGCCTCACATGGAGAACCCTCATCCCATGCATAAGCAGTGTAGACAAATGTTTGACTTTTTCCCGGAAATATGGACTTCTGCCCGACGAAGTCACGAGAGACTGTATTGACTGTGGTGCTGCCAAGTCTCTGATACTGCGTAAGAGGAGTGCGGACACAGAGATTCCATTGCAATTTAATTGCGGGCTTTGTAGAAAACGAACCAGCAACCGGGAAAAATACATGGTTCGAGTCCTCTAAATTAATGATTGAGACGAGCATAATTCTTGTGTCGTGCTGGATTCGTGATTATACTGTGCAAGCCACAGCATCAGAAACTGGTCTATTGGCGAATACCGTCTGTGATTACTTCGGATTTTGCCGAGAAGTGTCCTACGTCATAGCGACAAACGACAGTGTGCGAATTGGTGGACCGCATAAAATTGTGGAAGTATACAAGTGTCACATTTCTAGGCGAAAGGATCAGAGAGGAGGACGGCCCACTAAAACTGAAGTAGATCATATTTGGGTTTTTGGTAGCATAGAGAGGGAGTCACGCAAGTGTATGGTTGTCAGGGTATTGTCGCTAGACAAGGTGACTGTAGTGGGTCTTATAAAGCATTTGATACTGCCAGGAACAAAAGTCATCACCGACGGGTTTCAGTCATACCACAGTCTCAAAGCTGAAGGGTTCGAGCACAAATTTGTGAACCGCTCTGTCTGTTTGTCTCTTCAGATGACGCCAGTGTCCATACCCAGAACATAGAACGCCTGTGGAAGTCTGTCAAGTCAACCGTAAAAAGAGAAGGCCGTCCAGGACAGAGGGACGAACCATATTTATTCCAGTACCTATACTTTCACAACTTGCGTCTCCAGAGAAAAGTCGACGCCTGCGACACTCTGCCGATATTCCTACGCGATATTGGCAGAGTATACCCCGGGTATGGCAAAAAAGGACTTGTCCCTGCAGCTTATACATCGAGCGGACTCTCACAAGACGATAACACCGACGGCGACTAAGGTAAGTCGTCTCCTTTCAATTTACCAGTGCTTCTCTAACCCTTTTCTTTTGTCGTTCTCTAGTGACAACTTGAAACATACTCGTAACGCGCGCCACGAGACCTCCGTAATCGATTTACTATCGCAACTTCGATATGTATCGTTTGGAGCGTTCCAACTTCGATAGGCAATCATTCTTGGAAATTACCGTACGAAACACACATTTTTCTCGCTTTTTTACCAGACTTACTAAGTCAGCCTCGTATACCGTGCTCGGCCTGGTAAGAACGCTAAACAGAAACAACAGCAATACACTGTGAGAGAGAAAAACAACTCTGATGATTTACGTACCCGCCGACGGTGTGCACAAGTATGATTTACATTGACATCCGACCATCTCTTCGGGACCGAGCGAGGTGGCGCAGTGGTTAGCACACTGGACTCGCTTTCGGGAGGACGACGGTTCAATCCCGTCTCCGGCCATCCTGATTTAGGTTTTCCGTGATTTCCCTAAATCGCTTCAGGCAAATGCCGGGATGGTTCCTTTGAAAGGGCACGGCCGATTTCCTTCCCCATCCTTCCCTCACCTGAGCTTGCGCTCCGTCTCTAATGACCTCGTTGTCGACGGGACGTTAAACACTAATCTCCTCCTCCTCCTCCATCCCTTCAGGTACGTCATTTTTGTTGTCAGGCAGTGCCTCGCTTTCTGGATATTCCTCGTATAATTACTGCGAATTCTACAGTACCGTAAATTTGTAGCCGTTAATCTCGGCGACGATATCGCGCGACCTTCTGTCTCATGCAGCCGTCGCGCTGCGGAGGCGGTGTAGCGTATGTCGCCGGCGCGTGTGTGTATGTGTAAAATACGCGGAACGAAAACTTGGGAGGCCGCCCGTAGCGCTGCCGCGGCCGTAATAAGAAAAGGCTGGCAAACGTACGAGGCGGCGCGGGCGTGGCTGCCGTATCTCCGGTTGTTGCTGTAACCGAGCAACCCTTCGCAGGCGCCTCGGCACCTCCCCCCCTACCCCTTTAACCCCCGCATCCAGCGCTCGCGCCTCCAGAAAACCGCAGAAGTGGCTGAACAAGTTGGCGCGCCCCCGTAAACAGCTAAACGCGTCTTAGCCCTCGCGAGCGCTAAGTATCTCCGTATCTTATTTCGAGTGTTTGCACCGCCAAGTTTTTATTTAAGAGCGGTGTTGGGATTCGCAAAGCGAGCAGCGCTGCCTCCCGCGGCCGTATATATATAAGTAGCGTCTTTAGTTAACCGTGCGCGTTTCATTGTTATTAAGTTTGTGTGCCGACTATGAGGATAATTTTTTTTTTTTAAAGAAAAAGTAAAACTCTGCCCCGTTTCCTTGAAACTCGAGCCCAGTTTTTACGTTGCGAGGGTGTTCGTTATTGCGCTTCATGCAATTAAGATAATTTCCTAAAATGTTGGACTTGCGCGCTCGGACTACGTATTTCCGTCTTCCGCCTACGTATCCGAGGTGGATGTTTTTTTGTGATACCTCGCCGTGCGTTGGTTAAGAATCGTGCTGCCTTACAGCATACGAACTTCTTATGTCAGTATCATTTGTGGGAGTTAGAACTCTCCCGACCCGTTTTGTGGCAGCGTTTCCGGAAAGGAGCAATACTAACTATGTTTAAGAAAACTGAAAAATATCAGCCTGTGTCTCCGAATTGACTCAATAATTCTTGACGGAGTGCGTTTGCATTGTGTTTCTCAGGCTAGGACGACAGACATTCATAACCTATTTCAAATTATTAAAAAGAAACAAAGCAGGTTATATACATCACTAGGAAACTACATTACAAACTCATAAGAATATCTCTATACAGCTGTTCTCTCCTGAATACATCACATATTAACTCTTAATAGTACGACTGAACGAACTAAGAGAAGCGCCGAGAATCTGTTTCTGGTGAACGTCTAACTAACCTACACCACAAGTTACACGTAATTTTACTAGTTTTCGCTTTGAGAAGGGCACAAGCTTTACACGGTCAAAACTTCTGTGCAGTGTGGAAATGACTACAAGATGTTGTAAGAGGCGGACCACCAGTATAAATCGAGGCGGGAAGTACTGTGTAATCATTAGAGAAGAAATAACAGCAGAATGAATGGATCAGGAGATCTGAGTGACTTCGAACGGTTACTAGTCATTGAATTTCACCCGAGTAACAGATCCATCAGGAGCATTTCAACCTTTCTAAAGCTGTGCATTTCGACCGCTGGCGACGTGATTGTGAAGTGGAAATGTGAAGCAACATAGAAGCTAAACGGAGACCACGCAGACCCACATCTACACCTACATGGTTAATCTGCAGTTCACACTTAAGTGCCTGGCAGAGGGTTCATCGAACCATTTTCATACTACTTCTCTACCATTCGACTCTCGAATGGTGCGTGGGAAAAAGGAACGCCACTGAGCTCTGGATGACTGGAAACGAGAGATTTGAAATGATGAATCATCGCTTCGAGCTTTGATTTCTCTTATTTTATTACGATGATCATTCCTCCCTACGTAGGCGGGTGTCAACAAAATATTTACGCATTCGAAAGTGAAAGTTGGTGACTGAAATTTCGTAAATATATGTCGCCGCAAAGAAAACCGCCTTTGTTTCTGTGACTGCCACCCCAACTCAGGTATCATATCAGTGACACTCTCACCCGTATTGCGCGATAACACGAAACGGGCTGCCCTTCTTTGCATTTTTTCTATGTCCTCCGTCAATCCTACCTGGTAAGGATCTCACACTGCGCAGCAATATTCCAGCAGAGGATGGACAAGTGTAATGTAGGCTGTCTCTTTAGTGGGTTTGTCGCATCTTCTAAGTGTTCTGCCAACAAATCGCAGTCTTTGTTTCGCCTTCTCCACAATATTATCTATGTGGTCTTCCCAATTTGAGTTGCTCGTAATTGTAATTCCTAGGTATTTAGTCGAATTGACAGCTCTTAGATTTGTGCGATTTATCGTATACCCAAAATTTATCGGATTCCCTTTAGTACCCATGTGGATGACCTCGCACTTTTCTTTGTTTAGTGCCAATTGCCACTTTTCGCACCATACAGAAATTCTCTCTAGATCATTTTGTTATTAGAATCACTGGTGAGTTCCAGTGTGTTACCACCTGTCTACCTAGCTCACTCAAAGTGCGTAAGGAGGTAAGAGTTCCTCATAAGCCACACGCTTGTGTGGCCGATACTAAACGACGCTCGAGGTGGTGGAAAGAGCGACGCCACTGAGCTCTGGATGACTGGAAACGAGAGATTTGAAATGATGAATCATCGCTTTATTCTGTGGCAATCCGATGGCAGGTTTGGGTTTGGCGAATGCCTGGAGAGCGTTACCTGCCGCCATCTGTGGTACCAGCAGTGAAGTACGGAGCAGGTAGTGTTACGGTGTGGAGGTGTTTTTCATGGCTAGGGGGCTGTCATTGCGCTTTAGAAAAGGCCAAATTCAGAAGGATATGAACGCATTTTACAGCATTCTGTACTGCGCACAATAAAGGAACAGTTTGAAGACGAAGATTGCTTGACAGTACTGCCTGTCACAAAGCAGCGCCTGTGGGGCAATAGTTTGTGGACAATAACATTCCTCAAATGCGTCGATGTGTCCAGAATCCCGACCTGAAGCCAATGGAACACCACCTTTAGGATCAGTTAAAACGTCGGCTTCGCTCCAAGCTGCGATGTCCAACATCACTACCTTCTCTGGTTTCGCCTCTTGAGGAAGAATGGGCCGCCATTCCTCCACAGACATTGAGATACCTCGTTCAAGCTTCCCAGCAGAGTTCGAGCTATCAAAAAGGCTAAGGGTCGACACTCGCTTATTACTGTCCACTAATAGCTGTCCGGATACTTTTGAACAGATAGTGCACTAATGTGCTGGTAACTGTAATCTTCAGATCTGTGAGAACGCCGAGATATGTTTCCGTTGTGAGCGTTTCCCCTAGCCCGTTCAGTCGCACTTTGACGAGTCACTGTTCAACATATTGAAGTGATGGAAGCTGAAAAATGAATTAAAATTTGTGCCTGCGCTGGGACTTGAACACAGGTCTCCTGCTTGCTAGGCAGCTGTGTTAGCCATTACATCACCGTAGCAGTGTAGGTAACAAGCACAGCTGCACGAACTACCCTAGTCCAGTGCCCTCCCTAAGACAAACTTCAATTCACGCCTTCAGCCTATTTTTCCCGAAGCTCTCCGGTGTTGGAATAGCACCTCAGCTTTGTAAGTAATGGGGAGATCCTGCCGTACCCCAGGTATAACTGATCTATAGATCTTATATAATTAGATTTTCCTTGAGACATATGAGTCTCAAAAATGATTCCATTTATTTTAGTATTTCCTTTCTTCTTTTTTTTTAAACAGATCATCGGGCGATGACTTTGTAATAAATCTAAAGCTAAAAGAAGCTGATGCGGTGCTTATGAATTGAATATGACTCATCGTATTAGCAGTTTAGCTGCGGCTGTCGATGGGTGCCTTTGTAGGGTTAAGAATGCAGTCTGTTCATTTATCTGTATCAAAATTATCCGAATTTATTGTGATGAGTGTATTTTAGATAGAAATGTGAAGTATAAGATTTACATATATTCAGAGCCAAGAACGTAATTAAACAATAAGTGTGGAGTATCTTTTTTTGTTGAGCCTCACTAACCTTTGAGTGATCTAAAGTAGGCCATTGGTGCTACTTTAGGGGTTTTTTCTCCCTTTTTCAGTATCGTCGTCAGACTTGACTGCTTTGGTGAAGCCCGCCACCATTTTATCTCCTCCGACAGCCCCTTCATCTCGGACTATGTATTAAACTGGGGACCTAGAAACGACGTAGTGGCTTCATCCCGCCGTAGCCCTCAGTGGCTCACAACCCTTCAACAAGTCACAGCAGTCCACCCGCCCCACACAGAATCCAGGGTTATTGTACGGTTCGGCCCCCCGCAACTTCTTGTTTTGGCTCCTCAGGTGGCGTGCTATGGTACTGTGGCGCAAGGTTGTTAATGTATACCAGGACTGCAGGTATTTACCCGCAAATAAAAAAAAATAAATATATAAAAATAATTACGTTACGTAATTTTTCTAAATGAGAATTACAAATTTTTGACTACGCCTCTTATAGTATACTGTCGAGCGACTTATTGTGTGATCTGTTCAGTTGCTTGTGTGGTCACATTAATTTACGCTTACTCAACTTCGCGATTGTATGGATGATATTCTTACGAAACTCCGATGGCGTAGCTTCTGTGTCGTAGGTTGTATGCAGTAACTTGACTTTGTTGCCGGCCAGAGTGGCCGAGCGGTTCTAGGCGCTACAGTCTGAAACCGCGCGACCGCTACGGTCGCAGCTTCGAATCCTGCCTCGGGCATGGATGTGTGTGATGTCCTTAGGTTAGTTAGGTTTAAGTAGTTCTAAGTTCTAGGGGACTGATGACCTCAAAAGTTAAGTCCCATAGTGCTCAGAGCCATTTGAACCATTTGACTTTGTTGTACATGGGATAATTCCATGATGAAGTTACAAACTTTTAGGGGTGATGGAGAAGGGTAAATGTATAAATTTCAGGTTAGGATATCAGCTGTCCGGAAACAGCTGAGTCGAAAGCTATAAGCGAAAATCGCTCTGACACACAGGCACTAGGCCTCTTCTACTGCAGGCTATTTTTTTCCATATTTTAGGAGGAGATTAGTGTGGACTGAAATAAGAAAAAAAAGTCCGGTAAACATGCGCTCTAAAGTGGATATCTTAAGAGCTATGATCACTTACTCAGCCTTGCTACTCTGCAACCTAACTTTGCTGCTGAACAAGTGCCCATAGCTCTTACGGTATGCATTTCAGAGCCCATGTTTAGTAGACATTTTTGGTTGTTTTGGTCCATACTACCTGGTCCCAAAATTTAGAAACCAAAGACGTTGCAGTAGAAGAGGTCCACTGTCAGAGGTATCAAACGATTTTCGATTATAACTTCTGACCTGTCTTTTCCAGGCCAGGTGCCCTTACGTCAAATGGATACATTTACCCCTCTCCATCATCGATGAAAGTTAATACCGTCATCACGGACTAATCCTTTACATTTCGGTCTCTCTCTTCTCATATCGGTTTTACCCTTACGGTGTAAACTGCCAAGGTACCTAGTGCCATAATCTCTTAACAAACGTCTCTTCTAGTTCGCTTTCTCCACATTCCTAGCTAGTCGCTTCTTAGCAGTGCTCGTATCTTCAGTATCCTTTTGTAACCGCGTAGCCGCACTGAATGTTTACAAACACCATCGGCTGCGCTGTAAAGCGCTTTTCCGACACCCGCTGCGCCTTCTGTTAGCAGAGTTCTCTGCTGCACACGGGGCGAGATCTGTGCCGGGAGACGTTGGGGCCGCCGCAGCAGCTCAGCACGTAAGACGCTGCCGCCGGCGTCCGAGCGGGGGCAGCCTATGTACCGGCGCTGATTAGCTTAATCAATATGGCCTCCCAGTGTGGCGGGTCAGGGCGCACGCGCTAAGTGTGAAGTTGTGTCGGCGGCGCGCGCTGACAAGTTCTCCGCAAGACAATTAAAACGGCGTCGCGCCTAATCAGCCGGCTCCCTGCTCCCTGCGCCGGCGTTACCGTCTTCGCGGAATCACGATTTACCGTGCATTAAGGCCCGAGGTGACGACGCCGCCCGCACTCAGCGTCGCGGGCTCAGACGACGCCCACTTCGCCGCCACCCCCACTCCCGCCGCCTTCCAGCGCCGTGCAAGCCGTTACTTAATTCTAATTTATAACGACGACTTTTATTCCTCGAACTAAGTCATAAAACCCCCTTCCTTCCTCCTCGCTTACTTCCTTCCCTCTCGTCGGTGCGTCGCGGAACGGCCAAAGTTTTCGCTACACTTCGGAGTGCTGCCGCTGCCGGCTTTAGGTGAGGAAATAAATAAATATATTTAGCGACGCGACTCTCTGCCGCAGAAGCGCAGACCGTGTCTCTGCAGCATCAGTGCCCTGAGAACTGGCGTGGCGCTCTGAAGGGCGCGGGCGGCTGCGAGTTGCTGTGGATGGGTACAAGGTGGCGAAACGCCGGCGAAAGTGCGCCGCGCTATACGAGATAATCTCGGTTATCACACGCGCGGAGTTGTTTCTGTCGTTCCTAATTACGCTCGTGCTCTAACGTCACTTCGCGACTTCTCTTGACACTGTGCACATCTGTGAGCTCTTCCTCGAGTTGAGAGGCCGTGTCCTACTTTGGACTCGCTGCTGAAAATTCGCTGACGGAACCCAAGGCAAATGCACCTTAACCACTTGCAGATAACTTAAAACTCGGAATTACAAATGTACAAATTATAATAAATAATGCAGTCCATGACGAAAATGTCGCTCAAAAAATTGAACAGGATTCCGAACCCAACACACTTACAGTTCAGTAAATGGGGATTCTCGGAAGAAAGACGACGTAATTCTCGCGAGAATCTGTTGGGTAGGTTCAGAGAACCAGTATTCGAAGAAGACTCTACTACTAGTAAGCTACTGTCGTTTTGGGTTCGTCCTGACTTTTGGTTTCAGTGAAAATTTTGCGTTAAAAATAAAATGTTTGGCGATGCGTTTTATGTTCTTCGATAGAGAATTATGTGCTCTTCAAAATACTGTGTTTAGTGTTTTTAAGCTAATGCACAGAAACCAGATGGCAGTTATAAGAGTCGAGGGGCATGAAAGGGAAGCGGTGGTTGGGAAGGGACTGAGGCAGGGTTGTAGCTTCTTCCCGATGTTGTTCAATCTGTATATTGAGCAAGCAGTAAAGGAAACAAAAGAAAAATTCGGAGTAGGTACTAAAATCCATGGAGAAGAAATAAAAACTTTGATGTTCGCCGATAACATTGTTATCAGCGTTTCTGAAGAAGAGGTATTTGTTAACATCGAGCATAGATTTAAGTGTCAGGAAGTCGTTTCTGAAAGTCTTTATATGGAGTGTAGCCATGTATGGAAGTGAAACATGGACGATAAATAGTTTGGACAAGAAGAGAATAGAAGCTTTCGAAATGTGGTGCTACAGAAGAATGCTGAAGATTAGATGGGTAGATCACATAACTACTGAGGAGGTGTTGAGTAGATTGGGGAGAAGTTTGTGGCACAACTTGACTAGAAGAAGGGATCGGTTGGTAGGACATGTTCTGAGGCATCAAGGGATCTCCAATTTAGTATTGGAGGGCAGCGTGGAGGGTAAAAATCGTAGAGGGAGACCAAGAGATGAATACACTAAGCAGATTCAGAAGGATGTACGCTGCAGTACTTACTGGGAGATGAAGCAGCTTGCACAGGATAGAGTAGCATGGAGAGCTGCATCAAACCAGTCTCAGGACTGAAGACCACAACAACAATAACTTTCTAGTCTCTACAGGTCATTTAAATACAATAAGGGATATCAGTATAAAGGCATGGGTATTTGCAGGAAGATTAAGATTGTCGGTTGGAATAGTTGTGCACAGTGTATATGGAATACTGTGAAATCTAGTATACTGACAAATGCAGTCAAATGGTATCTCATTTTATCTGAGCAGTATTTTATATGATGATGAGGTCCCACACTCCGAGGAGCGTTGGGGACGATGCAGGAGACCCGCACCGCCGACTAGGCAAGGTTCTAGAGGAGGTGAAGGCCTAAAGGATTCAGCTGATAGAAGGTGGAACTCTGTATAAGCTCTGTGCTGTCGGTGTTAGTTGTGCCTGCGTGCCTTTACTGCAGATAGAAAAGACACCGTTAGTGACAGTGAATTCTATGAACGTAAATCACGATTGAGACAAAGCCACTCAGAAAAGTTATCGTGTGAGGAAAAAGCAGAAATCTGCTCGAACAAGGAAATGGGACTCCGTGATCGTCTAACTGCCAAGATGATGAACTGTTCAAGTACAGTGAATTTCGCGCACGATGGGCAATGTAGAAAGTTATCTGAGACATAGAAACAGTTACTTTTGCGCAAACCAAGGGGCCACAAACCATTATTTTCGTCAGCTTGTTGCTGATTTACAGTTGCCAGTCCGTACCAGACATGCACGGCAAATTTTGTCTTGCTTTCAAGAAACGACTGAAGAAATCTTCTCTAACACCCAAATATAAACAGGCTAGAATGAACTCTGATATGTACCGAATGGATTGGAATGTATGAGGACCTAGAGGACGAAATTCTAATGTATCAGCAACATAATGCATCTGTGCATATTTCTGCTACAACAAAAAAAGTCGTTTGAAGACAAAGATATCATTATCTTGCTCCGGCCTCCACGCAGCCTGTATTTGAGCCCCGTGCAAAATCTTTGGGGAATGCTTGTAAGGCGTGTTTATCGTAATGGAAGGCAACTTCTGGCCGTACGTAAGCTGAAAAGAGCGATACGAGATGAGTGGCAGGCAGTTTCACTCAAAGAGGTACAAGCTCTAACTAAATTAATGCCGAAACAATGTTTTTAGATAATGAGAAAGAACGGGGGTTGGACAAAGTACAAAAAGTGCAACAACAGGACAGTGAGTGCGTCCATACTATCCAGGAAATGCAAACGCCTTATTTTGTTACTCGCGTCACAAAAGATGTATCGATGACTTCCATAGTAAATTCGATACATGTGTGCTTCAATGTACTATTACTTTCGTGAAACTCTGCGTGTGCACCCTATTCCACTGCTGTAGTCAGTCGACACAAAAGAGCATTTTCGACAATTCTTGCCTTTTTAATCGAGTTGCCAAACCCACATAAGCTACTAGAATGATTTGTCTCTTGCGACGCCTCAAAATTGGTATAAAAGATTCGAAGACGGCAGTTTCGACCTCAAGGACATGCACGACCACAACGAATTGGTTGATCGGAACCAAACAGCGAATGCGGAACTTTGCGTCCAACAGACGCAACGATTTAACAACGCTATCCAGCAGAAAGACCTGATCGGCGACATGGCGTTCTCCTGTTACACGACACCATCACATTGTCGAGGACGCCATTAAAATGCTTGTCTGGCAAGTGCCGCCATATTTCCGTATATTTTCCTGACTTGGCGCTTTCGCATTTCCATCTGTTCCGATCTCTCTCGAATGCATTGCATGGCGTCTCGCTTAATAATGACGTGGAGTTGAAGGCTTGGCTGGACGATTTCTTCGAATGCAAAGCAGGTGATTTCTATCGTCGATACACTGAACAGCTTGTTGAATGTTGTGAAGATATTGTAAACAACAGAGAATACGTTATTGATTAATTTGTTGTTCATTCCTTGTTTATTTTTGTGTGGACCTAAACTTAAAGAGAAAAAGCACCAACTTTATGGGCCAAGTAACATATCTGGCGTAGGGATCGGGAGAATAAGGTAAAGAGGTGACACGTCACGTACAGAGGCATATAGATGGATATTCTTCCCCTCGCTCACTGTGGCTGTGGAATAGGAAAAACGATGTTGTTAATACGATGTACCTTCCTCCATGCTCTGTACAATGGCTTGTCGAGTGCATTTGTAAATTTAGATTTAGTATTTTCATCGAAAAAACACCATTCCTACTGGTGAAGAATGGTGTAAGTGTACTGTCGCTTTTGGGAATGTTTAGCGCTACTGAAAATTTTACGGTGGACATCGCTTCATAGCTTGCCCAGAGGATGCACACCTGCAGCTTACCATATTTCAGACTGTGTTTAAGTTCGAGTCATTGACTCCAAAGGCATGGGAGCACCTTACCGACAGATCACACCTACAGTACAGCGATGAGAGAACGATCAGTGACGAGATCGATTCTGGATAACAGCGTGCCCACAGGAGTAGGAATAGATCCTTCCAGAAGGCCTGCACCGCATGGAGATCGTAAGGATTGTTCGACTAGCTCTGACAAATAAACAGATGACAGCTAAAGGCAGGATGAATGCTTGGCAGTACGTAGTAAGCATGGTAAACCATGATGTCGTAACCTTCACGACCAGGGAACGAAACGGCATTAGCGGGGTAGTGGAGGACCTGACAATACTGTTCACACAACAAACTCCTTGAGGGAATGTACGTATCCTTGCTTGGAGGCCTGGTCTCCTAATCTATCACCCGTAGAGCACGTCTGGAATGCGACGGGAAGACTTACTTTCTCATACCAACCTTCAGCCAACAATCTTCATAAACTGATGCAGCAGGATGAATTTCGAAGCCTGTTTGCGTCCATGTTGCAACGAATTCAAGAATTCATTCGTTACCGTGGTGTCACGCCTCATACTGGTCTTGATGGTGGCCGTCAGTTCAGAGTTTCGTTTACATTATGTTGTGAACGTCTTTATAAAGTTTGATATATAGCCGGCCGGGATGGCCGAGCGGTTCTGGGCGCTACAGTGTGGAACCGCGCGATCGTTACGGTCGCAGGTTCTAATCCTGCCTCGGGCAAGGATGTGTGTGATGTCCTTAGGTTAGTTAGGTTTAAATAGTTCAAAGTTCTAGAGGACTGATGAACTCAGAAGTTAAGTCCCATAGTGCTCACAGGCATTTGAACCATTTTTGATGTATATGGGAATGGTTCTTCATAGTTCTGTCAGTGTATTTTGTATGCTTGTAAGCGTTGTGCGAACTCCTCCGTCGTTGCGCTCTGAAATTACAAAAAATGGCTCTGAGCACTATGGGACTTGACAGCTGAGGTCATCAGTCCTCTAGAACTTAGAACTACTTAAACCTAACTAACCTAAGGACATCACACACATCCATGGCCGAGGCAGGATTAGAACCTGCGACCGTAGCGGTCACGCGGTTCCAGACTGAAGCGCCTAGAACCGCACGGCCTCACCGACCGGCTCTGAAACTACAGACAAATTCCTGACAGTTTTGGAACTCTCCAAGGGTACTGACTGATCGACAAAATTTCAGAAATACAGCGGCGAGTGGTCGACTTGCTGCTAGTGTGCCTCTTCCTGTTGTGACGCTGTAGTTACCTTCAGATCAGAAGGGTTGTAAGATGCGGTCAAACCTGTGCTACCGTCGATGAAGAGGTCATCAGAGATGGAACACACTCTCGTACTTGGGAAGTATAGGGGAATTCAGTCAGCCTACGACTCTTAGAGCAAGCATTCAGCTTTTCTTCAAAAACCGATTTACTCGAATCGAGGAAAAGCTAAATTTAAAACGCCGCCCTGCCGAACACGTTTCCAGTGTTTCACCACTGCGCCAGTTCGTTATGTAGTCATTGTGTAACTGTGAGGGTGAAGCGTATTTTGTCGTCTGGTCGGCAGTGTGACTGCAGATATGATGTCGCCGACAGCGGTCACGGCAGTGAATATCATGACGACGGGGATGATGATGACGACGATGATGATGATGGGGCGATGGCGTCCTCGGAGTAAGATGAGCTCTGTCGCGGCCACCGCCCGAGGCGAGACAACGAGGTAATTATGGGAGCTACTTTGATCCGCCGAAATATTATTTTGGTTTGCTCTTTGCGGCGTGTGCGCGCTACAGCGGAAAAGGGGCGTTGTCGGGCGGCGAATCGGAGCCCTTTGCGCCTGTGTCCGCGCCGCGGGTACACGCCGGGCGGCCGGCGGATGTCGTGACCGGCGTACAGCGCCGTCATTAGCGGCCTCTGCTGCGCCCGCCCGCCTGCAGCTCCCAGTCGCAGCCATTACTACCTCGCCCCTACAAGCCGCGCCACTATACCTCTGCCCGGGTAGCGCGCCTCCGCAGTTCACTGTCTGCGTTGCGTTGCGTAGCGCAGCGCAGTGTGCGCTGCAGGTCGTATCGGAAAGGGCGAGGGGCTGGGGAGGAGGGAGATGGCAGGGGAACTTACAGCGAGGTGCCCTTTCGTCAGTGAATTCGACTGGCGTTTCGCGAGGGTGCCTTCCTTGTACCCGTCTCATAAATGACGACACCGGAGAGGTGAACTCGAAAGTGGTGAATAATTTCACATATTTGCTACATGAAAACAACATTTCCCTCTAGAATAATTTTCAGTAATTGACTATTGCTGTTGAAATATTGAGAAATCGCTTATCTGTGTGTCGTGTTTTCTTTTGCTATTGAAGGAAACATGTGCTGTATCGTGTGTGTGATACAGAGACGAGCAAGTGCACCGTGACTTACCCAGTTCGCTGCTAGTAGCGCCACGTCACCTTAACGCGTCTGCGCGTAGCGCGCAAGTGTTGCACCACAATTAAGTATAAAATTAAGTCAAAATTTACGTTTAAAACTGTATCATATATTTTATTGTAATAACATTTCAAATATCAAATCTTTATATAACAAGACTTGATAGTTTCCCTAAAAATGCCGTTTTAAGAAAAAAAATAAAAATAAGTGGTGCTAAATAATAAAGCTAGAAAGCCAGAATTCCGTCAGAATGTGCCTATGGAGCTCATAAATAACTGGTACAAGTTTCAAAGCTAAAGAACGAAAAATACGACCAGAATCCACGTTTTTAAGAAAAATGGTAGGCGCTAAAAACTGGACTTAGAAACGTAAAAATTTGTTTTGTGCTTCAGTTCACCATAAAAATCATAACTTAGAGACCGTTTTAAGCTACCTCTTATAGTTTTTGAGCAATTTAACGGAAACCAGATTTGTAGCTAAAATATACCCAACTGTAGTAGATAATAGAGAACTTTGATTACACCGCATGATAAAACCTACTAAATAATAGAATTATACTAAACTTTAGAACTTTAATAACAGTAACATTATACAAGTTCTAGTAAAGGTATGGTTCAGAGGTAACGATCTATCGTTAGTCCCACTATAAAAATTCTAGAAGGCAAAGTTTTTGTTCAAGCGAGCTGAAACTTTTTCTGTGCTTTCAAACAACTTATCTGAATACAAGTAAAAATTAAGAAGACTCTTAATTAATTCATGACTATGTTACTAAAGGTTCTGTGTCCGAGAAAGCGGTCGTTCTGAGGCTGCTGCCTTGTGTTCAGGCAGTAGACAACAGATGTTACCTCGGCCGTCCGCTGCGGCACCTATGTAAATACAGCCCGAGAGGCAGGAGAAGTTTCACTTCGCACTCAGCCACTTTAAGACCCACGTCTGTTAAACGTCGGATCGCGCTCTGCCTCGGATGACGTCAGAGCTGGACTGTTGACGAATCTTGCGGTGAAAACGGATAGTGAACTCGCGAGGACTGTACACCATCCTGGATCGCTTAGAATTCGCCAAAGGAACTGTTAGTGTGCCGTCCGTGATAATTACAAATCCGCGTGCAAGTGGCGACTATTATTTCCACTTTTATGGCGAGCATTTATTTTGAACATTTATGTTGAACATTTGTCAGGGCGAAAGACAAGTTGGTAGGAACGTAGTGTAGAGGTCGCCTCTGAACTGGTAATAGTGCTGCTTAGTATAGAAAGATTTACTGTCAATTGAACACAGTGAATTTCAAAGTGTTGTACGCGAGAAACTTTAGTCAATATATGTATGAACTAGAACTTTATACTTTCATTTAAAATCATAGTCCTGATCCCGCCAATTAGAAGGAGAATAGAAACATTTCTTTCAGTGGGCCGGACCAGAAATTGGCCGTGCTGACTGGAAACTAAAGTCTGTATGTTTTCCTTCGCTTTCTGACTGACCACAAAATTAGTTGCCAGGCTCGAGTGAGAAAGACAGCGTAAAACAATCTTCATAATTTTTACCCGCCGCCCCACACTGCTATAAGGAAAAAACATATCTCCATCGAAAAAACACAGTATCTAACGAATATCAAAACACGTCCCAAACAGATGGCATTAGAAGGTGCAAAAAATGAGAAACTGAGACAATGATTTATTCCTTCGTCTTAACTTTTCACTCTGTATTTCGAATAAGCACTTACAAAAATAAAAATGGAAATGCAGCATGATAGGATATCAATGATAAGATTCGTTCATGACATTGCTGTCTTCAATGAAAGTGAGGAAGAATTTGGAATGAACAGTCTAACTGAGCACATACTATAGACTGAGAGCAAACCGAAGAAAGACGAAAGTAATGAAGAGTAGCAGAAATAAGGGATTAACATCAAAATTGGGGACCACGAAGTAGACGAAGTTAGGGAAATCTGCTAGCTAGGCAGCAAAATAACCAGTGACGGACGGAGCAAGGAACACATCAAAAGCAGACTAGCACTGCTAAGAAGGGCATTCCTGGCCAAAATAAATCTAGTGGTATCATTTCGTGGAAGAAATTTCTGAGAATGTACGTTTGAGCACAGCATTGTGTGATAGTGAAACATAGACTGTGGGAAAACCAGAACAGAAGAGAATCGAAACATTTGAGATGTGGTGCCAAGGAAGAGTATTGAATATTAGGTGTACTGATAAGATAAGGAATGAGGAGGTTTTCCCCAGAATCTAGAAGGAAAGGAATATGTGGAAAACACGAAGAAGGAACAGGATGATATTACGTCAACTAAAACATCAGGGAATGACTTCCACGGTACTGGAGGGAGCTTTAAGGGTAAAAACTGTAGAGGAAGACAGAGTGGAATACATCCAGCAATAATTGAGGACTTAGGTTGCAAGTGCTACTCTGAATTGAAGAGGTTGACACAGGAGAGGAATTCTTGCCAGACCCCGTCAAACCAGTCAGAAGTCTGATGATTAAAAAAAAAGAGAGATTTAAATATCTAGGAGTACTGACGGAAAAGAAGCAATGGGAGTACTAACCAGCAAGATGAATATATTATACAAAATCACTATGAACATCTACAACATGAAGAGTGTAAGTATTAATTACGTGGCGACTCGCATTCAGGAGGACGACGGTTCAATCCCGCGTCCGGCCATCCTGATTTAGGTTTTCCGTGATTTCCCTAGATCACTCCAGGCAAATGCCGGGATGGTTCCTCTGAAAGGGCACGGCCGACTTCCTTCCCCATCCTTTCCTAATCCGATGAGACCGATGACCACGCTGTCTGGTCTCCTTCCCCAAAAAACAACCAACAATTAGGTGGCTATGACATGTGGAGGGAAGGATTCTCATTGAGAAATTCGCACGCCGAGGAGTAGTGCGCGGTTTATATGCAAGATGAGCGAACCAAGAACAGTACATCCGTAAGAAACGGACTCTCTGAAAAAGGAGATATATTTTCTTCAGACACAAACGTAGATTGAGCCAAGGGAGATTGACGTAACAAATATTGCAGTTTTACTGTGAGCGGGAAAACCAGAGTACGCTTGAAACCAGAGTACGCTTGATGCAAGAGGTACAAAGCTGTTTTGGCAAAACAATGGGAATACTTGAAACAGGGATTTACAACGTGATAAATTTCAAACTGAAAACCACAGATACCACAGGTGTCGAGGACAGAATTAGCTAGGTCGAACACGTCATAGACATAGCAGCGAAGGAGTTTATAAGAATTTGTGACAATGCAGAACACCGGAAAGGGGAAAGACAGAAAAGAAGCTCACCAGAATAGGATGGGTGCTCCAATACTTATTTCAAACAATACTGATTGCAGTCACTAATTCTTTGCCTACCCACACTGCTGCAAACGAATGTACTTCGGCACTTTAATTCTTCTTCGTAAATGTGCACTTTCTCCTCCTTTTTAGGTGCACGCACTATGACGGAATTTTCTTGCAGTCCCTGTCCATTATTTCGAGTTATATACCATGAAATTTTTAGCTGTATATCGTAAGTGCAAAGAAAAATTTACATCCAGTGTGTGTTACCAGAATTGATGTATAACTGAACGTCGACTTTCAGCGCAAAAACCATTGAAGAACTACAGGTTTGGAGGGATGCGCTTTGCGAATTACTGTGAGAGATATGGAAAAAATTAATGTATAACGGAAACGACTGGAGTGGAAGAAATAATACTGACCGTAATGAAAATGAGATGGAGATGACCTGAGCATATAGCTGGAGGATGGACCAAGGAAGGTCTTCGTTGGATTCCAGGAGATGAGAAAACACTGGACGACGATCTAACGAAAGGTATGTTGATCACATTAGAAAAAAGAGCAAAATCGATGCTTACTGCTGAAGACTATAATTAGCAGAAAGGTCTAGAGATCTTTACTTACTGTGGACGTGAAACTTGTGGTGGCGGAGTGGAGAACTACAGAGTGCAATGGGACTCGAATTCGAGTGAAACACGGATGTTGATATCGTTTCCCTATCCGTATTTTTGTATTCCGGTGTTTCTCCGAATTGCTCGTAGTCAGCGCTTGGAGGGCTGCTTCTAAGATGGCGCGGCCGATTGTGTAAATCCCTAGTCGATTTATGATCTGTAATTTCTGTGCTGCCATTTGTGAGGTTCCTTTTTACTCTGAATGTATTAACATGTTCGTAATAATTGGTTTTCTTTTAGTGTTGCGTCTTATCTACTAAGCGCCGGAAAGATCAACATGAAGACAGTTACTTTTACGAAATGAACGAGCAGTCGTAGTTGCACTCAGTTTTTGGCACGACTAAAGTGAAATTAAGAGACGAAAGAGAAATATGGATAGCGATAAAATAGACTGAAAATTGCACCATCTGGAAAATTTGCGCAGATGTTTTATGCCCAACCACAAGCGACAAGAATTGTCGATAATATCAACAATTTCGGCAGCGTCGTTCAGGTTCGTAGATGTGGACAGCTAAGGTTTCGAAATTTTTATGTGTTAACAGCCATCACTTGACAGGTACGCCGCATACCACAAGTAAGAATAAATAATACGCTTCAGCCGCCTGATAACTGAGGACACAGACCTGAGACGTGGCAGTGTGTTGGACGTCCAGCTTGTGACGTGGTCAGTTGACCGCCGCTGACTGTGCGTAGTCGGCGGCGGCAGCGCTGCAGGGGAAGGAGAGGCGAGAGGAAAGTTGGCTTCGAGGGTGGCGAAGATGGTCGCAACTTTCCAGCGGCCGCCCCTGGAGCCGCGAGGAATGATTATCTTAACAGAATTTCCGTGTTTTTGGCCAAGTGTGAAAAATCGCCAAGATTTAAAGGTTTTTCTCCTAATTAGATTTGGCCCTTTATTTCCAACAGGGCCGCGAGCGCGCGCGATATTATTTCAGCTTCATTATGATGCACGACCTTCTCTCGCTAACCAGGCTCCTTCACCTCTCTCTCTCTCTCTCTCTCTCTCTCTCTCTCTCTCTCTCTGTCTTCTCTCCGCCCCACCACCTTTCCACCCCCGCAGTCCTCAGCAAATTTTCGCCTTCGCACTCCATTCGTGATGAGGTGCAGACTCGAAGGTGTTCGCTTTCGGTTGCGGCGTGCGTATGCCATTTCTCAGATACTAATCTTGAGTTTAACGCATGTTTCGTTTTTGTTGTTATAGAAATTTTTGATGAATGGGTGGGGGGGGGGGGGGGGGGCTGGTGGAGGAGCAGCATACCATATGATACTTCCGGTTATGTACCTTCGCCCAGCAAAACAGAGAAACGAAAGCTCCCTGCATAGCCGTATCCAGATAAAAGATTGTACGCAGTCATCAGAAAAATGTAATTTTAAACACAAGACTTCCAGTTACTTGTCAATATTTTCTTCTTTGTGTGGCTCCATTTAAAGATTACTATAATTCTTTCCTGCAAGGGATAAATAAGTCATTCAAGTACATCCACGGGTAGTCGTTAGTTACTTAGCTGCACGTCCTACACATTAAATCTGCGATGAGCACTGTGAATTAGAACACGTAATTGAACAGCAAATGCATATATTTGTTCAGAAAATTTCTGTTCAAAAATTATTCTGAGACTGGAGAAAAACAACATGGCAGTAAGGTGAGAGCAGAGTAGAGGACGTCGTATCAGGTGAAATTGTCTGGATTTCCGTAGTTCCGAAATGCACCGTTGTGGAGTTACAGCCATAAAAGAACCACCAATGAACAACGAGCGCGCGGGAGTGTATCTAAACTGTGTTGCCCCAGTTAATACCCTTTACACTATTGAGCTCAGTTACTAATTAAATTAGCTGAATATAAAGGGTAGAGCTGAACAGCCAAAACTACGCAAACTGTAAATCCCTGTCCGTAGCTGGTTACTTTGGACGCAGATTTTCTGCGAAGAGTACTGGTTTAAATCCTGACTGTTAAATCTAGTAAGCTAACTGTACAATAATGTTATTAAATTTAGATAATAAGCTGTACTGCAGAAACCGCCCTACAGTAACGTAATCCATATGTGGCGCCGTAAGGTGCAATGCCATGATTATTATTATTATTAACGAAATCAGAAAACTGAATGTTTAATTTTTCCTAACGTACAGAGAGCATGAAGTAACTTGTGTTCCGTCAAATACAATTGTTCAATATGTGTGAAGGAACGCGGTGGTGAGGAATAAAACAGAAATTAAATTTTACACGTTTTCTTGTGGTAGATTGTAGCAAATTTATTTATTTATTTTGATGCCGTTGACGAAATGATCGGCGCAACGTCTTGAAAATTCCTTGCCTTAGCGAGTGTCTGTCGCGGCATGAAAAACTCTTGAGACAAGCTCTTGGCGAGTGCTGATTCGCTCGCTCTCATAGCTGGTTGGTGTTTGTTTTATTGCCGATCCCGAAAGGGAGAGCGACAAGTAATTAGAAAAATTTTAAGCTCAAAATATATTGATAAAAGAAGATGTTAGCTAAGAGCAAAGTAAGATACTGAAAACGGTACCAAGATACTAAAGGAACATTAACTAGAGAGGTTGTGGACTTCTACGAAAGTCACACAAAAGCTAAAATCAAAACAATAAGAGAGATCGATGCAGTAAGAGGAGAGCTGAAAAAAGTAGTGATATACCAGACAGAAATATTTTTGGACAGAAAATTTACGACTGGACACTTAGCGTGGCAGGAAATCCGAAGGAAATTGCAACGGGTTAGTCTGACGCGCGGAAAATATCCCGTTCTGAGAAAATGAAAGTAATATGGGCACAAAAAGGCAAAAACAAAACAGTTCTCATAACACATCGAATGGCGCAGTAGGGCCCATACGAGTATATATGGAATTGTGTGTGTTTGGGGGAGGGGGGGGTTTGTATGATGTAGAGCATGGCTTGCCAACGTGTGGTCCGCGGACCCCTTAGGGGTCCGCCGGCTCTTTCTAGGGGGTCCGCGGCCACCCTTCACAAAATCGTGTAAAATAATGAGTAAAATTATTCAATAAAAATGTGAAAATCAAATTCATCACTATTTTTTTTCGTGTGAAAAAAATGTGTACTTTTACGTCAGGTCGTATTCCCAAGCAGCCTTTGCGGTTCCTAAGTGAGGACGCTTACACAGTTTAGTGCCGGAGAATGCGGCTTCTCTGATCGGCTGTTTCGCAACAATATGGGGGTCGTTTGTGCGCCGGCTCACGGCGGTAGATGCGCTGACACCTTTTTCATTCATCTCTAAACCAAAGACTTGATACTTCGGGGGGAGGGGGGGAGTCATTGGGAACAGACTAGGGGTCCGCCATGGATTTTCGACTGAAGAAGGGGTCCACCAGCTGAAAAGATTGGGAAGCCGTGATGTAGAGCAAGACTTCATTTTGAATCACGTGTAACGTAATCGCCTAATAATCAGACCAAGGCGCCCACGGTTTTTAATCCTAGGAGGGTAGTCGATGCGCCGTTCGACTACCTCTCTGTCTAGCGATGTAACGCTACGGATAGGTCTCGAAACTATCAGCTCTAGTAGTAAAATTTCATATAGCAACGAAAGGGTCTAGATTTCTATAAGGTATTTGAAAATCAGAATAACAAGCATCTCGATAGAGGTAATCGTGTCATAAATCCGTTATAGTTCTTGAAGGAAAACTACCCCAAAAATGGGTCTTGCTGGACAGAGAAAATTCGAACTTCTACATGTACATTTATACTCCGCAAGCCACCCAACGGTGTGTGGCGGAGGGCACTTTACGTGCCACTGTCATTACCTCCCTTTCTTGTTCCAGTCGCGTATGGTTCGCGGGAAGAACGACTGCCGGAAAGCCTCCGTGCGCCCTCGAATCTCTCTAATTTTACATACGTGAGCTCCTCGGGAGGTATAAGTCGGGGCAAGCAACATATTCGATACCTCATCCAGAAACGCACCTTCTCGAAACCTGGACAGCAAGCTACACCGCGATGCAGAGCGCCTCTCTTGCAGAGTCTGCCACTTGAGTTTGCTAAACATCTCCGTAACGCTATCACGCTTACCAAATAACCCTGTGACGAAACGCGCCGCTCTCCTTTGGATCTTCTCTGTCACCTCTGTCAACCCGACCTGGTACGGATTACACACTGATGAGCAATACTCAGGTATAGGTCGAACGAATGTTTTGTAAGCCACCTCCTTTGTCGATGGACTACATTTTCTAAGGAGTCTCCCAATGAATCTCAACCTGGTACCCGCCTTACCAACAATTAATTTTATATGATCATTCCCCTTCAAATCGTTCCGCACGCACACTCCCAGATATTTTACTGAACTAACTGCTACTAGTGTTTGTTCCGCTATCATACAATCATACAGCTTAAGGGAGTGTAGCTGTAGGAATGAGAACTGCGTCCCACCGACGGAGCTGTGGGCGTGCAGTATAATGTAGTGCGGCAGTTAGTGCTGGACGAGTGGCTGATAAACCGGGCCCGCTGGAGAGCCAATTGCGCGGCGGAGCACCGGCGGTGAGGCACGACCCGCGCCTCTCGGCAGCCCTCGTCGCCCCTCGATGGCCCTAATTAATGCCCTCGGCAGCGCTTCTTCATTAGCCACGGACACGATCGCCGCCCAAACTCGAGATCTGAGCGCCGCGCCGGGCGGGGGCGGGGGCTGGCGACTTCCCGCACAGCCTGGCCTAGCCTGCTGCGCCTCCCGCCGTCGGCTCCAGCGAGGAGAACGCGGCAAGTGCCGTAACCCGATTTCCCGGATACTTCGTGTTAGGAAGAGGAGTCAAAGTAAGCGAACACGTGACTCGCCGCGTCCGAAGATACTCGATCGCTTCTGAGAAGCCGACCGTCATAGTTTTCGATGTAATTTAGAAGCCTTTTGGCCCACAGTAAGCTCAGTCGAACTGGTGGCACAGTGACTAGCGTTGTTGACTCTAACTTTTGCGTCCGTGTTTGAATCCTAATGTTGTTGTTGTGGTCTTCAGTCCTGGTTTGATGCAGCTCTTCATGCTACTCTATCCTGTGCAAGCTTCTCCATCTCCCAGTACTTCCTGCAACCTACATCCTTCTGAATCTGCTTAGTGTATTCATCTCTTGGTCTCCCTCTACGATTTTTACCCTCCACGCTGCCCTCCAATACTAAATTGGTGATCCCTTGATCCCTCAGAATATGCCCTACCAAGCGATCCCTTCTTCTAGTCAAGTTGTGCCACAAATTTCCCCTCTCCCCAATTCTATTCAATACCTCATTAGTTATGTGATCTACCCATCTAATCTTCAGCATTCTTCTGTTGCACTTCATTTCGAAAGCTTCTATTCTCTTCTTGTCCAAACTATTTATTGTCCACGCTTCACTTCCATACAAATACTTTCAGAAACGACTTCCTGACACTTAAATCTATACTCGATGTTAACAAATTCCTCTTCTTCAGGAACGCTTTCCTTGCCATTGCCAGTCTGCATTTTATATCTTCTCTACTTCAACCATCATCAGTTATTTTGCTCCCCAAACAGCAAAACTCCTTTACTACTTTAAGTGTCTCATTTCCCAATCTAATTCCCTCAGCATCACCCGACTTAATTCGACTTCATTCCATTATCTTCGTTTTGCTTTTGTTGATGTTCATCTTATATCCTCCTTTCAAGACACTGTCCATTCCGTTCAACTGCTCTTCAGGTCCTTTGCTGTCTCTGACAGAATTACAATGTCCTCGGCAAACCTCAAAGTTTTTATTTCTTCTCCGTGGATTTTAATACCTACTCCGAATTTTCTTTTGTTTCCTTTACTGCTTGCTCAATATACAGATTGAATAGCATCGGGGAGAGGCTACAACCCTGTCTCACTCCCTTCCCAACCGCTGCTTCCCTTTCATGCCCCTCGACTCTTATAACTGCTATCTGGTTTCTGTACAAATTGTAAATAGCCTTTCGCTCCCTGCATTTTACCCCTGGCACCTTCAGAATTTGAAAGAGAGTATTCCAGTCAACACTGTCAAAAGCTTTCTCTAAGTCTACAAATGCTAGAAACGTAGGTTTTCCTTTCCTTAATCTATTTTCTAAACTAAGTCGTAGGGTCAGTATTGCCTAACGTGTTAAAACATTTCTACGGAATCCAAACTGATCTTCCCCGAGGTCGTCTTCTATCAGTTTTTCCGTTCGTCTGTAAAGAATTCGTGTTAGTATTTTGCAGCTGTGACTTATTAAACTGATAGTTCGGTAATTTTCACATCTGTCAACACGTACTTTATTTGGGATTGGAATTATTATATTCTTCTTGAAGTCGGAGGGTATTTCGCCTGTCTCATACATCTTGCTGAGCAGATGGCAGAGTTTTGTCAGGACTGGCTCTCCGAAGGCCGTCAGTAGTTCCAATGGAATAATGTCTACTCCCGGGGCCTTGTTTCGACTCAGGCCTTTCAGTGCTCTGTCAAACTCTTCACGCATTATCGTATCTCCCATTTCATCTTCATCTACATCCTCTTCCATTTCCAGAGAATCCCAATAGTTTCCCATTTTTGAATTTTTTCATTTATCTACCCACGTCCTTGGAAGGTTACTACACAAATGCTCCTTATCAAGTTAGCGCATTCAAGGGCTTTATATTGATTGTAAAACTACAACTGGATTTCACAAGCGTCAAACATTTCCTACGTAATATCTGTTTCTTTGGTATTTTCAGGGTTTGCAATCCTTTTTAAATTCTCGCGTTTTTGTATTTCATTCTCATACAGGGCGTGCGAAAATTCCCGTTACACACTTGTAGGGCTTGTAGAGCGGAGTGAGTACATGATGTTTTGAATAGGAACTCATGCCCCCGGAAACGTTATGGGCACCGGCGCGTGTAAATGTGTGTAAACAAGGTACAGGGTGATTCCGTGATGATGTTACAAACTTGCTAGGATGATCGAGAAGGATAAATGTATCAATTTGAGGTTAGAGTCTTGTACTGGAAACGAACAAATTCGAAAGCTAAAATCGTTCTGGTACCTCTGACAATGGAACACATGTATCGGTACTGTTCTTGCTAAGATCGTAGGACAGGCAACTTTCAGAGGTGACGGTATGGACCAAAAGAAGGAAAAAGTGTCCAGCAAACATGGGCTCTAAAATGCGTAACTGAGGAACTATGACTACTTTTTCATCTTCGCCAGTGTGAAACACATTTACTCTATTGAAGAAGTATTCATAACTCGAAGGATATACATTTTAGACCTATGTTTACTAGACGTTTTTTCCACACCTGCCCTATATTCTTAGCAGCAGGTACTCGTATCGGTACATTTGCTCGTATTCCACTGTAGAGGTCCCAGAATGATTTTTTCTTTTAGCTTTCGACTCGTTCGTTTCCAAACCACGCGCCCTTACCTGAAATCGATACAGTTATCAGTTTCCATCATCCTTAGTTTGTAAATGTTCAAATATGTTTGAATTCCAAAGGGGACAAACTGCTGAAGTCATCGGTCCCTAGACTTACACACTATTTAAACTAACTTATGCTAAGAACAAAACACACACACACACACACACACGCCCGAGGGAGGACTCGAACCTCCGGCAGGAGAGGCCGCACAATCCGTGACATGGCGCCTCAAACCGCACGGCCACTCCGCGCTGCAAAAGTTTGTAACACCGTCACGTAATCCTCCTGTGTATACATGGATTTACAGCCACCGGCGCCTATTATCTTGGCGCTCTATAGTGTCGATGTATGACGTTTTCGGACATGGGCTCCAGTTCGGAATATTATATACTCACTCCCCCGTACAAGTCCTTGAACTTAGTAAGGGGAATTTCCGAACACCCTCTATCTGTTCTTAACTCATATAGTTCATCCTCATGTTTATTCTTCAGCAGCATTTGCTGAGTTCACGTGAATGATGAACTAAGATATATTACAGGAATTTCAGCCAAAAGCATTCCAAAATATTTTTCCATCCGTTTATTTTTATTTTTTTGTTCATTCGACATACACACAGTTAGTAGACAAATAATGGGAATGTTATTTCATTATACATTGGAGAACATTCGTGTAGTAATCTTCTGGTCGTGGGTAGATGAATAGGAAACAAAATTAAAAATAACAATTGGTTTCCGAACATAAGGCGTAAATGTGTGAAGCCATGACGCCAGCCACTTTGCCACCGCTTCAGTTCGACTATCTACTCGCTAAAGAGCCCATACAGTACCTAGAAAACTTTGAGCGTCGTTTTCTCAGAATCTGTCGGGTACCTACGGATAAATCGAGACACATGTTCGCCTATTTTGAACCCTCTTCCATTGAACGAAGGTTCTGGGAAACGGTGTAGTGGCACTTGCTGTGTTCTCCTCCAGTCAAGAGATTGCTTTGTGAACACAACAGCTGATTCTGTCACGCACAAATAACGACAGGGTTCTGCGCCGGCCTCACTTTGGTACGTTAATCCACTTGTATGCTCTACAAGCCACAGTGTGCTGTATGACAAAGGATAATTCATGTACCAGGGCCATTTCCGCCTTTCCTGTTCCAGTCGCAAATGAACCACGGAAAGAGCCGTTGTTGGTAAGTCTCCGTCTGAGTTCGTATTTGTCTAATTTTACCTTCATAGTGGTTTTTTGCGAGATACACGTGGTAGAAAACAATATATTGATTAACTTGCTAGGAACATTCGCTCTGGAAATTTCAAAAGTAATTCCCACCTAGATGCACAGCGCTTTCTTATAGCAACTGCCACTGACGTTGGCCGAACATCTTCTTGACTCATTCTGTGCTGAACGAACCTATTATGACTAAATGCGCGCCTTTTTTTTCTGTGGATACCGGTCGAACGAGGATTTTGTAAACTACCTCCTTTCCTGAGAATTCCTCCAGTGAACCTCTCTGAAATCTGTCCTATCTGCGGTTGGTTTGATGTGATCGGTTCACTTTCAATCGCTCCGTATGCATCCTCCTGGATATTTAATTGAAGTGACTCCTTCCAGTGATCGTACATCTATGTTGCAGTTGAAGAGTGTGGGACTGCGACTGGTCGATGAACTGTAACAATAATGTTCCAACAGCCGTTATTTTTATAGCTTTTTATTTAGGTTACCAGTTTCTTCTCCGAAATAGTCATTTCAGGCCCTATAGCATGAACGGCACAAAGCATCCAGTCGTACGTGTATCTGTAACAAGGAACCTATATTTGCGCCTGCTTTCCATAGAAGACTTCACGAACAATGTGTGCTCTTCACACATGTAACAATAAGTGTCAGCTAAACACCCAGAATGTCCAGTCAAAGATCTGTGACTGTTCATTCTGGGTGTTTGGTTGACAGTTGTTACATGTGTGAAGAGCTATGCGTTAATACGGAACCGATTAATGCTGGAGAAAAATTAGTCCCAATTTTGTCCACTATGTGCAAATCTGGCAGTGTACAACATCTCGTCGGCGTCTCCGGTGCTCGTATTGAACAAACTGTGTAAGTGGCCGTGAACAATATCAACATTATGCCTTTCTCATTTGTTTGGCGTTTTCTGGCGACGTCCCGTTTCTAATCCATTACATATGGAAACATACGTCTTTCTTGCGTTCACATCTGACCAGCATAATTCGGCTCCACATTAACGCATTAGAACATCTACGAAGTTTCACTGCAATACGATAATTACAGTCCACAATGGGTCTCTGTGAGCAGCTGCACTTTAATTATTAGCACGTGTTATATGCAAGTGTAACAGAAGTAGCGCTCAGTTGCTTAAAGTAAAACTGCATTTCGTATTGTAGTAGCACTATCTGAAAGGAGACTGTAAAGTGAGTTATGTATGTTACTTTCTGGAGATGTGTTTTAAGCAAACTAACGCAATAGCTAACAACAGTAGAGGACGGAAACCCGTCTGGTGTAGCGAGAAGTATGTACCTAAGTAGGCAGTATATATAAACAAATGAAAAGAAGTAGGTACGGGTATAATTAACCACTGTACATTTATTTAGTGCATGATTGTAGAACAGTGTTATACTGTCCATTGCAGTAACTAAGTAACCGGCCTTAATAAACCTAGTAGATGAAAAAAGTCGATGCCGCCGAGAGGAGGATATAGAGCTTTCGTATTTCTCATATTACAAAGCCTATACAGAGATGCGGAGCTCAAATTGACGCCGTGTTAATCGACTGCTGTAGAGTCTTCGACACATTTGGTAAGCTGGAGCTTATCTTTTTATTCTTCTACTCAGCTCTGTTATACAAGGATGACGATGCTGCAACACTCTTTTATAGCGCCGTCCCCATCTGCCTATTTTAATTTAATCGCACACCAGATGACAGCGTCGTTCGAGATTTATGGATCTTTGTGGTCACCGTGTCGATTTAAGGAAACCTATACGCCACTTCGACTTCAGTATTTCTATGCAGTATATTCCAACTGAGCATAGTTGAGGACTCCATTAGGGAGTTCGTTTACGGACGGATATTGCTCATGGTCAGGTACTAGGTCAGTCGTGTCTTTTGTTTATAACTGCTGTCTGGTTTCCGTGGCAACCTGCACGAGGGAAGAACACTCAGACAGGACACGTTCTGGAGATCCTGGACCTACTGCCGATTCTCTCTTCCCTGCCCAACGGAGATAAAGCGGATGTGCCCCATGGTCGCTGAGAAAGTGAACTATGAAGGAGAACACGGCAAGTGCTATCACCCGATTTCCCAGTCACTTCCCTCAGTGCAAGAGGAGTCAAAATAAGCGAAGAAGTGTCTCGGCTTATACGTAGATACTCCACCGTTTCTGAAAAAGCGACGTCAAAGTTTTCTAGGTACTTTGTGTGTCTTTTACCACTCCATATTCTCAGACGAAATGATGGCTCAGAGGTTAGCGTCGCGGCTTCTTAATTTTGCGCCCCGTGTTCGAAACCCGATTATTGTTTTTATTTATGTTATTTTACTTTATTTTCATTGTGTTCATTTATCTGCTTATGTCCGTAGAAGGTTACTACACGAATGTGTCTTACCAAATTAGGGATATGAGGGCGTTATATCAATCGGAAAATTACAACTGGATTTCACAATCAGCGTCAAAACATTTATTATGTAGTATATTTGTGCATTATATGTTGAGGGGTTACAGTCACAGTCTCATATCAATTCTCATATTTTATTCTTCTGTTTACTCTTCAGGAAGGTGTGGTGCATTACCTTGGACGATACCAACCATAGGAACATTCGGAATGAAGATATTCGGAACATCACGGGCATCAAGCGAAGGCAGGTTTGCCATAGTGACATTCTTCGTGTGAGTCGCTAAGACCAGTGACGATTTCACGTGCTGGCAATAATTTCGTGGCAAACCATGCATACCGGATCACTCTTTCGAAAACGGGTACTCGCAGTTGATGATGAATCAAGATACACTAAAGGAATTTCACCGAAAACAATTTCAATTAATTTTCTGATTTTTTTTTTTTTTTTTTTTTAATTCGTTCATCTGATGCGGAATTAGTAGACTATTAAGGGCAACGTTATATCCATATACACGGAAAACATTCGTGAAGCAATCTTTATAGACAAGGATATGTACATGAAAAAAGAAAATAAAGTAATAATCGACTTTTGACCACGGCCACCATTTCGTCTGGAGTGGTGAAAGGCACGTAGAGTACCTCGAAAACTGAGACCTTTTTTTTTGTTTTTTCAGAAACTGTCGAGTATCTACGGATAATCCAAAACACGTTTTCGCTTCTTTTGACCCTTCTTCCAGTGAGCGAAGTTTCTGGGAAATCAGATTACGGTACTTGTCGTGTTCTCCTTGTAAGTCTTTGAACTATTGCTACTGTTTTTGTTTGAGTGACAGGCTGCATCGCTGCCTCTAAATGTATGGTCTGTTACCATCATGCGTGACTTTCGTACCTGTAGAGCTGTTTAGGTGCAGTTATAGCGTATCGGGGAACCGCACTTCGCTTATGGAGGACGGAGTGCATTTTGACATGCAAGCGGAGGAAGTGTTCAGGGGCGCGAGTGCGACTTTTGATGGCGGCATTACTTTTGTCTCTCTCTCTCTCTCTCTCTCTCTCTCTCTCTCTCTCTCTCTCTCTGTGTGTGTGTGTATGTGTGTGTGTGTGTGTGTGTGTGTGTGTGTGTGTGTGTGTGTGTGTGGACTGGGGGGGGGGGGGGTGCTGCTGCACGCGCTAAATTATACTTTTAATACGTGCCGACCGCCTCCGCCTCGGGAACAGCCTCCTGGACCCTGTAGAGTTTGCCTTTCCTTTCCACGGTTGTCCGCCACAAGCCGCTGTACCCGTGTGCGTTTCCCAGTTTTACCGCAACCCCTAAGGCGCTGACACGACGCCTCCTACATGGAAATGCCGTCATTTCTATATATATATATATAAAAAGCTGAGGACTCCGGTCCCAGACACTCACAGAGATGACGGAGTTAGTGGGGGAGGGGGGCGGAGGCGGCCGCAGCACACACACGGAGGGGTGGGTTGGGTTGGACAGACGGGGGTGTTGCGAAGTATAGGACGGCACCCCCCCCCCCCCCCATATCCCCCAAAAAATAATATAAAAAACAAAGACGGGTCCGGCAAGGGAAATGAGGAAGGAGCAGATATGAAATCCATATAAGAGTGTGCACGGCTGAAGTCTAAATACACATCCCCTTCCACCGGCAGACACCGCTTGTGCCCTCTTTGAAGCGAGCACGCGCGCGCATATTCGGCAGAGTGAGGGCTGGCTGGATACGGCCGTGCCTCTTTCCTCCACTTTTTAACATGGGAGCCATCATTAAGGAATGTATTCGTATTCATAACGCACGGAAACGCTTAGCTCACAAGCCCGCCCCTGCCTCCCTCAGCCCCTCCTCCTCCACCTCCTCCTGCTATTCCTTTTTTCCTCCCTCGCCTCCCCTCCCTCCCCTCCCCTCCCCGTATCCTGTGTTTTCCGGAGCTCGCGTATGAGTCCGCGCGCGCGCGTGTGTGTGTGTGTCTGTGTGTGTGTGTGTGTGTGTGTGTGTGTGAGGGAACCAGAGCCTGACCGCTACACGCGCTTTTGTTTTTAGACATGTCCGAAGCCAACCGCAAGCGATTTTTTTCTCGTTCGCCCTCTTCTCTCTCTCCCTCCCTCTTTTTTTTGTGCCCTCCCCTTCCCCACGTTATATTATATATGTATTTTGCATCTCGTGGAGATGAAATAAGCCCGGCCGCGGGGTCGGAGCAACTAATAACCAGAGACGCGCGGCTCGCCTGCTGCTCCTGAGCGAAAGAAAGCCGGCTGACCCGGCGTGGTGTGCGGTCAGCGCACTTGCGACCCTGTGACGAGGCGGGATGGCGGGAGACAACGCAGACTTTGTCCTCGCCCGCGCCGGAACGGAAACACACTTCCACAGTACTGCCGGCCGCCGGCTCTATTGTTCCACTCAGCTCTTTCCAGTCTTCACCTGCCTGTCCCTGGCACCTCACTCTTAATGCCGCGCGCATGCCGAGCTACTCCAGAGAGTTGACTTCGTCATCGACTACCTGTCGATAGCGCAGTTCCGCCCACGCGCTACACTGAAGGGACGGGTGCTGACTGCACTTGGCGTTTGCGAGCTTCGAGGACGGAGAGTACTCTTTGTGTCTAGGCTTGAGCACCTGTTTGTTATTCAGCGCGACTGACTGTCATGTGGAGGGCCAGGATTCGATTCTCGGTACTGCCAGGGATCTTACCTTGTTGGGAGGAATGGAACGGGTGCACTCAGCCCCGTGATACCGATTGAGGGGCAACTTGACAGAGTAGTGGCCCCAGGTCATCAAAACTTGCAGCGGCAAGGAGGGCGGGGTGCTGACCGCTGACCCCATACCCCCACGTATCGCATCCAGTGACGGTATTACCAGAAGATGACGCGGCGGTCGGTCCGTCCTATGGTGGCTGCCAAAGGGCCTATGGACGGAGTTTTCGGATCTATCTGGTACTACATTCGGTATTTTCAATGCAGATTCAAACGCTGGGGATGTACATCCGCATATACATGGCTACTCTGCAAATCACACTTAAGTACCTGGCAGAAGGTTAATCGAACCACCTTCGCAATAATTCTCTATTATTCCAATCTCTAACAGCGCGCGTAAAAAATTCGCGAGCTCCGATTTCCCTTATTTTATTATTATGATCGTTTCCGCCTTCGCACGTCGACGTCAACAAAATATTTTTGCATTCGGACAAGAAAGTTGGTGATTGAAATTAGCGAGATACGTCTTTGTTTTAATGATGTTCACCCCAAATCCTTTATCATGTCTGTGACACTCTCCCCCTCCCCCCCTCTTATTTCTCGATAATACAAGACGTGCAGCTCTTCTTTGAACTTCCTTATGTACTCCGTTAATCCTATCTGTTAAGGATCCCAAACTGCGAGCAGCACTCCAAAAAAGGATGGAACCCGTAGTGTAGACAGTCTCTTTAGTAGATCTGTTGCATCTTCTAGGTGTACTGCCAGTAAAATATAGTCTTTGGTTTGCTTTCTCCTCAACATTTTCTATGTGTTGTTTCCAATTGAAATAGTTCATAACTGTAAATCTAAGGTGTTTAGTTGAACTTCCGGCCTTTAGATTTCACTGATTTATCGTGTCCCGAAGTTTAACGGATTGCTTTTAGCACTCATGTGGATAACTTCACACATTTCGTTATTTAAGGTCAACTGCCAATTTTCGCACCACTGAGATACCTTTTCCAAATCGCTTAGCGATTTGTTGTGACCTTCTGATGATTTTACTAGACGGTGAACGACAGCATCGTCTGCAAACAACCTAAGACGGTTGCTGAGATTGTCTCCTAAGTAGTTTATATAGATAAGGAACAGCAGAGGGGCTATAACACTACCTTGGGGAACGCCAGAAATCACTTCTGTTTTACTCGATAACTTTCCGTCAGTTACTGCCGGCCTGTGTGGCCGTGCGGTTCTAGGCGCTTCAGTGTGGAACCGTGTGACCGCTACGGTCGCAGGTTCGAATCCTGCCTCGGGCATGGATGTGTGTGATGTCCTTAGGTTAGTTAGGTTTAATTAGTTCTAAGTTCTAGGTGACTGATGACCTCAGAAGTTAAGTCGCATAGTGCTCAGTGCCATTTGAACCCGTCAGTTACTACGAACTGTGACCTCTCTGACAGGAAATCACAAGTCCAGTGGCATAACTGAGACGATATTCCGTAAGCACGCAATTTGATTACAAGCCGCTTGTGAGTTAGGGTGTCAAAAGCCTTCTGAAAATCTAGAAATACGGAATCCATTTGAAATCCCTTGTGAACAGCGCTCAGTACTTCGTGTGAGTTATGAGCTAGTTGTGTTTCACAAGAATGATGTTTTCTAAATCCGTGTTGACTGTTTGTCAATAGACCGTTCTCTTCGAGGTAATTCATAATGTTCCAACACAATATATGTTCCAAAATCCTGCTTCATATCGGTGTTGATGATACGGGCCTGTAATTTAGTGGAACACTCCATTGCCTTTCTTGAATATTGGTGTGATATGTGCAACTTTCCAATCTTCGGGTACGGATATTTCGTCGAGCGAGCGGTTGCATACGATTGCATCAGCATGTTCTGAAAGGAACCTAGGTGGTATACAGTCTGGACCGGAGGACTGGCTTTGATTTAGTGATTTAAGTTGCTTCACTACTCCGAGGGTATCTACTTTTAACTTGCTCGTGTGGCAGCTATTCTTAATTCCAATTCTGGAATGTTTACTTCGTGTTCTTTTTTGAAAGAATTTTGGAATGCTGTATTTAGTAACTCTGCTTTAGCAGCACTGTCATCGATAGTATTTCAATTACTATCGCGCAGAGGATGCTTTGATTGTGTCTTGCCGCTAGCATAGTTTACGTAAGACCAGAATCACTTCGGATTTTCTACCAGGTTTCGAGACAAAGTTTCGTTGTCGGAACTGCTATAAGCACCTCGCATTGAGGTCAGCGATAAATTTCGAGCTTCTGAAAAAAATCTCCAGTACTGTAGTTTTGTATTATTACAGACGAATGAAAAGAAGAAAAAACAGATTTCGGTATCATCCATGCATCCAGAAGGACATAAACTGCTGTCTGTAGCAGCGAGGCGGTCATACGGATTATCTTCGCGAATATGTGGTTGGCCAGATGAATATTTGACTAATAGAACTACTAGAACGTAGTACGTTATACTGGACAGCGCAGGTTACTAACGAAAGTGACAGCAAGTATGCCCCAAGAAAGTATAATAAGAAGCCTAACATTTCCAGTATACATAAATTATTTAGCAAATAAGATCGGCGCCGCTATAAGATCGTTCGCTGATGATGCGGTTGTGTACATCAAAATATCACAGACGATCGTAAGAAAATGCAGAAATACTGGAACAAAATTTGTAGTTAGTGTAATGAATGGCAGCTCACTACAGTGTGGATAGATGTAAGATAATGACTATAACAGATAATGAGAACAGTGTAGCACCTGATTACGATATTAATGGCTTAGCGATACGAAGTGGGACTATCGCATTAGGGATATGCGAATGGAAGACGTAGATTTGTTGTAAGGGTTCTGAGAAAGCGTGGCCCATCTAAAGGAAATCTCATAAGACGCTGGTGCGTCAAATTCTAGAATATTTTCGCTAGTGGCGTCTCTTGATTTGGATCTTAAGGCATTGGCAAACTCGATTATGGTTTACACCTTAGTCCTCTTTTTGTGAAAATCAGAAGAATCTCATTTGTGAGGCTAAATATCGTTAAATGTTGGGAGGCTCCCAGTCCCGTGTCGTTTACTGCAAAACTTTTTCCCTAATCGTGACCCAGTGTAGGTCAAATATTGCGGCTCGGGAGGGATGTCACATTTACTAGTAAATTAAATGGACACTGCGCTGTTTCAGTTCTTCAAGACATGTATACAGAACAATGAGTTTAACCAAGAAAGCCGTGTGTCAGACCCTTTTAGTCCATTAACGCAGATTATCACTGAATACTTCGTAAAAGAAAGACGAAATGGTTTCTAGCACAGTGGAAGCTACGTGATGCACTCCGTGAAAACTTATCCGAGCTACTAAACTACAATCGAATAATACGTATCGAGGACATACTCTCGACACAAATAAATAAAAACAACCAAATCAGCTTAGATGCCGGAGTTTTAAAACACTGGAAAACAAGATTATTGCTGTTAAGTCTAAACTTCTGTCTACAGTGAGCTACGAAAATTAGTCGTATTTAGCACGTGAGTGATGTGAGCTCTTCATTCCAGCCAACAAACGTTATAGTCGGGAAATCGATACACTCACTCTCTCTAAGTGAATATTGAAAACTGTTGAATTCCCAAAAGATTATTATTTAAAAAAAAAAAAGATTTTACGTGACTGACAGACTTGTGTAAATGACCTGAAGACATAGCTAGGAAACAGTGTGATAAATGTGAATTCTCGGGCCGGCCGGTGTGGCCGAGTGGTTCTATGCGCTTCAGTCTGGAACCGCGCGACCGCTACGGTCGCAGGTTCGAATCCTGCCTCGGGCATGGATATGTGTGATGTCCTTAGGTTAGTCAGGTTTAAGTAGTTCTAAGTTCTAGGGTACTGATGATCTCAGATGTGGTGTGAGCGCTCAGAGACTTTTTTTTTTTTTTTTTTTTTTAATTCTCGTCGCTACAAACAAGCATACATACGATTTAATACATATGAGCAGTCATCTTATTCATTGGAAGGCGGAGCGGCGAGACGAGGGAACTTGAGCAGCTGTGGCGCGGGGTGTACTGAGGCGTCGGCTCCGCTAAGCGTCATACTCTCGCCCGCAGCGACAGCTGAGTACGCAGCTCTCGGTAATGACGATGGTGAAAGTCGGCTGGTCAGTTGGCGTGTCGCTATTAGGCCGTCCCCCACCTTTTCATTGGAAGTACCGTTGCTGCACTTGTGAAGACAACGAAACTGCGTAAATGAACCTTTTTTACTCCCTCCAAGGCGCGGTTCCTACTTCAATACTGGGGGTGTGTCCATTTCCGCAGTTGGTGCTGGCTGAAATGAACGTCACTAGAATCTCACTTTGGTGCCGGTTGCCACACCGACTACGTAATGCGCTGACGAGAAGAAAATACTTGGTTGTTATTGTTTAAATATCTCGTAAATCAACAGCATCGTCTCTTCGCACGATAAGTCGGTAATACCGAAAAAAAACATGAATGTTATCCGCTAGGTGGCGTTTGTAATTCGCGGGAAATGAAGTTGGGAGTTAAAAATTTTGTGATGGCGGCAGTCTTACAAATTTATGTAGCAACAGTAAAAGTGACTAATTTAACAAAGCATGCATTTAGTAGTAGGTTAACGGGTGTGATTTGTGCGCGTGCTTTCCGCATGAAGAAAGCGTTTATCCTGCGAATTATGCCTCTCCCTTGCTTATGCACAATTTATCACTTATCATCACCATCAGTTAAGACAACTCACAATAAGTGGAATCGAACTTCTCTGAACAACGTGCTACGATCACGTTTAATGGTCGCATTAGCTACGACATTCACAGCAGAGCGTTCAGAACACTACTGAACGCTCATCGGCTGTCAGGGAATGCGTGACGTAGGTGCGCAGAACACGCCTAAACTCGACGGCCATGGTTCGTGACTCCAACTATAGGGGCGAGGTAACACGAACATGTCGAGCGAGTCCATCGCTTCAAACACTACAAAGGTATTTCCTGCTTTCGAGTCCGTGCTAGGTTGCCAATAAGTCACCTCGGTGATGTTTTATATTTCGATGATGGATCAGTAACTTAAGAAATGTCACCGTAAGCCATGTGGACTATCTTTTGTTTCCATACTCATGTTGCCCGGAAGCATTTTACCCGATTTACTGTGCAGATTTTTTTAATGTCTTGTTCATACATTAAAGAGCGTCTTCCACGCATTTTATGCCAGTCCTAATACAACATATATGTGGTAATAAAGTTAGGTCCACTCATGCTTTTTGTTAAGTATTGCAGTTGCACCTGATCAGCGCTTGTCCTGACTGCCAGCGAAGAAAGAATCTACAGTAATAGTTTACCTTAGGCGTAGGTATAAATGACTGAGTTGTACATTGAAGCATGTGGATTGTCTATTAATTTTTACATTTCCCCCTCTCAGAACAGTTGCTGTACTGTGTCTTAAAGATAGGACCTGTTGGAAAAGAATGACGCAGATCAGAATCTACGTGTGGTACTGGTAAGTCGTCGTCGTCTTAGTCGAAATTTTGAACAGCTGTGACCATAGCTGTTGAACTGAACGGCTGTGTTTTCCTTTGTAACCCACCGTAATCGGCACCTCATCGTATATTACTGCGTTCGGTCTGCTACACAGCTCGTTGTTGTCCAGCATTGAGACGGGTTTGCAGTGCACCGTTTTTAGATTTTGTTAGTTCTGTTTTCAATAGAATGGATAGTGTTTTCAAAAGAGACTGTAATATCAGTATGAAAAGGAGTATAAAAAGATAATAGTAATGGATTTAAATCAAGCCATGCCAAAGGAATTACACTGAGCTGACACAAAAGCCATGGTATAGCGATAAATAAATACAGTCGATTTTCAAATATACAGATGGCGTTAGAATCACGTACACATAGTATAGCCGTCCGCTGTGGACGAGCGGTTCTAGGCGCTTCAGTCTCGAACCGCGCGACCTCTATGGTCGCAGGTTCGAACCCTGCCTCGAGTATGGATGTGTGTGATGTCCTTAGGTTAGTTAGGTTTAAGTAGTTCTAAGTTCTGGGGGGCTGATGACCTCAGAATGTAAGTCCCATAGTGGTCAGAGCCATTTGATTTTTTTCTTTTCATTGCGCGGAATTAGCTTCCGACAAAATAAATTTAAATTTAAATTCAACAAAATCTGTTCAAAATGTTGCAATCCAGAGATAGAAAAAGAAACTCGCTCGGAAAGTTAGTCCATTAAGTATAATCTAAACAAGTATATTCTCCAACCATATACGACATGACCATTGGAATAATTCTAAGTCCAGTATCGCAACTGTTCACAAGAAACAAAATTGCTGTACTATGGGCATCGAAAATTTCAGAATAGAAATAGCTCCCGCACAACGGTATCAGTGAAAGTCCATAAATAATGTCCCGCACATAACCCTGTCATCTGGTCTCTGCCCCTACTCCTTAAAATTACACGAGAAAATTCTGCGCAGCAACCGCCGACATAGTGTACTGAGGCGGAATAAGGAGAACCAGCCCACATTCGCCAAGGCAGATGGAAAACCGCCTTAAAAATCCCGGCACACCGGACCTCGACACACCTTCCCGCCCGGAAAGCAGTGCGTTAGATCGCACGGCTAACCGCGCGGACTATCATGGGTAGTATTTTGTACGAAAACCCGCTTGGAAATTCCGCAAAAATTCGGCGCTAAAACGACGACGACTAATTGATTATTAGTCGACCACAGTATTAGTGAACCTAGAAGTGAGGACGCGTCGCTGGATTTATCGTTGAGTCAGCACGTGGTTGGGGTTGGTATATGCAAAACTGAACTGAAAACATTGACTTTCCTTAGTCACTACTGTACTGGTTTACTGTAACGTCATCGCGTATTTTCCATAAGGGCCGAGTGTTATAATACCGTGGTTGAGTAGCAGACGCGCTCCGTCGAGTGTAGCTGACCTCGTAAACGTTATTTGTTTGTAGTCGCCTAACTCTTACATTTCCAAGGAGGAGATCATTTTTTCTGGCCTAGGGGATCGCCTGCTTTTTCATTTATGTGAAATTTGCCTTCCTCCTAAGAAAGAGCAATTATGGTATTTGATTAAATATCAAATGTAGCGGGTTCATAGTCGCCATTAACAGTTACAAGAAAAAAACTTCCCATTTTCATAAAGTAAAATTCTAAAACCATCCACATTCAATGTTTCAGAATACTTTCTAATTACTGGAAACGTTTCTAAGTGCAAAATTATTTTCCTTAAACTGCGTAATATGCAATTGCTATACTCAAAACGTAGTAATTACCGAATTTCGAGGCCAATATTCTTTTTTGCAAAGTGGAAAGTTGCGGCATTGTTTCCCTTTGATTCTGTAGCCGTGAGCGAATTGTCACTGTCGGAACTTCAATATCAACACTTTTAACCCTAGAACATTAAAGGGGACAAATGTTACAGTGCTACTAGTTCATCGTAAGGTTTACAAGCACTTTATTCAAACGAAGTTATAATTTGTAGGCTATGCATTAGCTAATTAACATTATTAGATTTCCAGTTGTATGTTACATATCAAATTAAGGACGAAGTATCCTATGTTACGCCCGTCTGAGATCGTAAATTTTACGAGGGTTTAGTAATCTAGGGCTACAGATGGTCAGAAACGACTCCTCGATTGGTTTGTAGTTTTAAAGGGAGTAATTTACAAATACTTTTTATGCTATGGGAATGTCAATTCTTTTTATTTTGATCTGCTCGAGATCGCACATTAATAATGAATTTGCGTATAAATTTTGTGCTGTGTTTGGGTGGGCGGAGGTTTACGTTTCTTAAATTACATTGTACATTTCGTTAAAGTAAAAAATCCAGTTGTGTACGTGGTTAGTATGTAGTGATAGTTTCACTGAGGTGTATTATATATTGTAAACCTTATGACACACTCAACATCTTAGCGAGTGTTGACACTTACCAGGTGCGAAAAAAACAATTTGACTAGAAGTGTAGGGCAGAAAGATGGCATCAAACGAAGAAATTGGGTACATTTACTAAGGGTCGTAGTTGAATATTTTCGCTGCGAAGTCAACATGAAAACGGCCGACAGTTTGAACATTTGCTACAAGATACTTATGTCAGTTGAGTGGTGGCAAGTCTGTACAATAGGATATTCATTTTTCAATTACTTTGACCTTTTTATGAGATACTGAAACATAAAACACGGACATGTATTTGTTTCATTTCTGTTATAAGGCACGTCAGCTACTTACAGTACAAGTGTATGTTACGCTTCAAGTTTTTCTTGTTCTCATCGTGACGATTGATTAGTCCAAACATTTTGTTTACGTTTACATTTTCCGTGAATTTTATTTGATTTTGAATAAAGTCTTCCATATGTCAGATTTCAATTACGTTCTTGTAGCGCTGAAAATATGCAGTTGCAACCCTTAGTTCATATACTGAAATTCCTTTGATGGATTCTTTCTGCCCTACACTTTTGGTCAGATTGTTTTTCCGCACCTGTATAAACATCACGAAGACTATAGTTTTCTGCATTGGTAGATTCAGCTCACTCTCCGTCGTTAGTGAATTCCAGTGTATAGTAGTTACATTGACAAAAAAATGGCTCTGAGCACTATGGGACTTAACATCGATGGTCATCAGTCCCCTAGAACTTAGAACTACTTAAACCTAACTAACCTAAGGACATCACACAACACCCAGTCGTCACGAGGCAGAGAAAATCCCTGACCCCGCCGGGAATCGAACCCGGGAACCCGGGCGTGGTACATTGACAACAATTCTATTTTAGATCACAAGTATAACGCGTCAGAACTGAGTAAGGAGGTGTATGTTCGCTAAACGCTCATAGGCGCGCGCGCGCGCGCGCACACACACACACACACACACACACACACACACCACACACACACACACGGTGCTTGTTAATCTCATTCACTTGTCGTGTATTGTTTTGCCCCGTGTTGATAGTTCTTAAGTACTCTTCCTGACAAACAACTCTTTTCATCGACATGAACGAGGTTAATTTACAAGCTTCTATTATACCCATGAACTGAAGCACCTTGTAATCAGCTTCAAGAATTTCTCTTCGTCGTACGTTACGGCAGTGCATTTACTGCTCTGTCGCTACTAATACGAATCGATGCAGATGGAAATGACGCATTTAGCCTTGCCGTGCACTCTTATTAGCGTATTCGGTCTTGCCACACTACCACCGTCCCACAGCCAGACCACTCGAGATCGGAGTTAAGAGCAATAATGGAGGGACCAAGTGTGCTCCTCGAGAGGAACGTTGATGTGGCAGCGAACTCTGTTTCATTAGATTATTTTTTCATAGATCCGAGCAGGACCGGGGTCCCCCTCGGTATTTTTATTGTATATATTGTTCGAGTGGATACGTAGGTTTATTTTTCTGCAGTAAATGGATTGGATTACGGAACGGGCTTCCTACTCGCTCCGCGCGAGTCTTCGTGGTCGCGTCTACCTCAGAATTCCCTCACCACGTCTCCCTGCTCCCCCTCCTCTCGCTACTCCACCTCTCGCGACCGCCGGGGCTCCTCTTACGTTTGAAACGTCTTTTTTTTTCTTTCTTAGAAAAGAAAACGGACACGGGAAAATATCTTTCTTTTTCGTTACGCAATGTGGACGGGTCCACATCCTCGTTTGAATACGTGCCTCGTCCGCCCCTATATCAGTTCCGGGCTACGTCTTCATCCAATCCTAGATGTAAAATAAAGTCGTTATTTTCGTAACAACCCTTTCCAGGGCCCGCTCCGCGTCGCCGGTGGCTGCTTTAACTCCTACCGTCGCACGCTCTTCCCCCGTTACTTTTTCTCTTGCTCCCCTCTTTTTTTTCCTACTTTGTTTTTAATCCGTAATCGGCGGTTCCCTCTGTCTTTTCCCTTTTCCTCTTGGTCGTTCCGGATCGTTGGTCCGGCAGGGAGCGTTTTAAAACCAGGAGGGAGCTGGAGCGAGCGAGCAAGCAAGGGAGAGAGAGAGAGATAGAGAAAGCGAAGGCTCGGTCGGCCATGCCAGGACGGTCGCGGAAAAGTAATTAGAAATATGGCGAGATCCCGGTAAATGGTGTGTTAAGACCGGCTTCGGGGGGGGGGGGGGGGAGTGAGGTTGGGGGAGAGGGTGGCACCCGCGCCGCTAGCCAGCGGCCAACCAGCATTAATGATTGCCCCGGCGGCGGCGGAGGCGGCGGTCCACCACCAAGATTGCGGGCTGCGCCGCGCTGGCGACATCGCGCCCTTACAAATCGCCCTCATCCACAGCTCGCCCCCCATCCCCGTCATCCGCTGGAAAGATTATCTAGCGCTCGGCCGCAGTCTTCAGCGCATACGCAAAGTCGCCAACAGTCATCCCAGAACTGCACAGTTCGCGTTTCGAGTGTAATCGTACTGTGCATCCTAGGGCTTTTCTAAAACATTCGTGAGGGACTTCGTTTGGGCCTTTGTCTTATACTCCGATGTGACAAAAGTCATGCGGTACCTCCTAATACGTCGGACCTCCTTTAGCCCGCCATCGTACAGCAACTCGGCGTGGCATGGACTCAACAAGGCGTTGGAATTTCCCGGCACAAATATTCACTCATGCTGCCTCTATAGCCGTTCATAATTGCGTATGTGTTGCCAGTGCAAGATTTTGTGCACGAACTGACCTCTCGATCGTGTTCCATAAATGCTCGATGGAATTCACATCGGGCGATCGGGATGGCCAAATCATTCGCTAAACTGTCCAGAATGTTCTTCAAACAAATCGCGAACAGTTGTGTCCCGGTGACATGGCGCATTGTCACCCATAAAAATTCCATCGTTGTTTTGGAACATAAAGTCCATGAGTGGCTGCAAATGGCCTCCAAGTAGTTCAGTTGGCCCACAGGACCCAGTCCATTCCATGCAAAGACAGCCCGCACAATTATCGAACCACCACCAGGTTTCACAGTGCCTTGTCGATAGTTTTTAGGTCCATGGCTTCGTGACATCTGCGCCACACTCGAACCCTACCATCAGCTCTTATCAGCTGAAATCGGAACTCACCTGACCACGCCATGGTATTCCAGTCGTCTGGCGTCCGACCGATATGGTCACAGGAGAGGCGCTGCAGGCAGTGTCGTGCTCTTCGCAAAGGCACTCACGTACGTCCCACATTGATTTCTGCGTTTGTTTCACGCAGTGTTGCTTGTCTGTTAGCACTGAGAGCTCTACGCAAATGCCGCAACTGTCGGTCGGTAAGTGAAGGCCGTCGCCACTGCTTTGTCTGTGGTGAGAGGCAGTGCCTGAAACTCGGTAATTCTCGGCACACTCTTCACACTGTGTCTCTCGGAATGCTGAGTTCGCTGACGATTTCTGAAATGGAATGTCGCAAGGGTCTAGTACGATCAAAGTTCATTAATTCCCGTCGTGCAGCCATAATCACGTCGGAAACCTTTTTACATGAATCACCAGAGAACAAATGACAGCTCCGCTAATAGAATGCCCTTTTTTTATCTTGTGTACGCGATACTACCGCCACGGTAATCTAGACCTCCAGCTGTGTTATAGTTTACATTTCGTGGTTGAGGCAGCAAGGTTACGTGCAAAGCTATCTCTTGGAGTTGAGACCAAAAGTGTTTACACACAGCCAGTGGACACACATAATGCATAAAACACTTAAAAATCCATTCCAGGTGCTTGATACAGTTACGTGAAATGTGTATGAATAAAAACTACGACAAAAAGTCAATTGCAAAAGACGGATAAAGCAACATAAAGGGCAAGCAACTGTATGTGCGTCTCCGGACCTTCTTAAGAGATATACTTTCCAAAGATCGCAGTATAGCAGCTATATTCGTGCTACCTCTAAGTTAGATCTTGTCCCTCGTAGTCCCAAAGCGATTTTCTTTGCCGTTTTAATAGCACTGCTGACATTTTTGGGTATTCGAAGACTTTTGGACATTTTAATGTAAGCTTTCCGGACAAACAACGAACTGCTTGCGTTAGAGCCCTGTAGATTGTGTACAACTGGTACCAGGAAGTTACCCTCCACCGCTGATGTAACACATGACAGTGAAACAGTGTGCCTATCGATCGTACGGATCACTACAATAAGATGGGTAGATGTGACAGAAAGGTAGAAGGGAGAGCTATCCCATTCGGACATACTGGTGAGCACACTTTGAATAAAGTTGTCCTATTTATTGATGTATCAGTGTGGACCATCCAAGGTGTCAACAAGGAATGGTGTACTAATCGCAGCCATGTAACAACGCTTTAGAATAGTAGTCGTAAAAAGTTGCTAAACTACATTGTCACGATTTGTCAGTGACAATTAGTTTCAAACCTGTCAGGATTTGCTGCCGTCAGTGAATGTAGGTTTATCTCAACGAGTTTTCCGACGGAATAGTGCACCCACTGAGCTATCCAAGCACGACTCACACCCCGCCCTCACAGCTTTACTTCCGCCAGTACCTCATCTCCTAACTAGCAGACGTCACAGAAATTCTCCTTCATAACTTGGGAGACTAGCATTCCTGACAGAAAGGATATTGCGGAAACATAGCATAACCACAGAATGTGTGATACGCGCCCTTTAGAAACAATCCCCCAGACTGTGGCTCAGCCATGTCTCCGCAATATCCTTTCTTCCAGAACTACGAGTCGCGCTGTGTATGGAGGAGATTTTGCGAGAAGTTTGGAAGTTGAGAGCTGAGGTACTGGGGGAAGTAAAACTGTGAGAGCGGGCCGTGAGTCGCTCCTGTCTATCTCTGTCGATCGACCACTTTCTCGCGAAAGGCAAGTGTCGTAGGTTCGCGTCACAGTCCAGCACACAATTTTAGTTCGTCAGTGAGTTGCTTCAGATGAAGAAACTTCCTTGCCGAATTTAGGCCATTATCAAGGTGAGCGGGGATGTTGTACGGTGCTAGCGTGATCTCTGCTGGGGAAGACTATTTCTTTTGTCCGGTGAACGTTGTAATTGGTATATTCAGAGTAAGAATACACGTGTTGGGACACTGTGTATTTAGCGGCGATCTTATCAAAACTGTTCGAGGAGGCCATTACGAGCGAGTCCGCCGTACCAAGCCCTTGGTGGGCTATGGGGCCAACGGGGAAGAGCGCCTGGCCTCGTGAACCGGCGGCGCCCGCGTTGCGCCGCGCCTCGCGCGGTTGCCTACCAGGTAGGCGCCGGCGACTGCACACACTTAGCGGCGACGAGGGACGCCGCATGCAAATGGCGGCGACGCTTTTCAGATTGCGGCCGGCGGCGAGGAAACCTCACGCCGGCGTGGTCAGATAACGTCAGGAACCTTCCCCCGTCTCGCCCGCGGAAATAGAAAGAGCGCTCGGCCGAGCGAGGGGTAGGCGAAAAAGGGACGAAAAAAACAGAAGCGGCGCTACAGTTGGTTCTGGCCAACCCTTCCTCGCGGGCGTCACACACGGCCGGCCGGCGCGTCTCGCGGCAACCGGAGACGATCTCTGGCGGTTGTCGCACTTCGGTTAACCGCCGGCCCGGCCCTAATGGCGGTTACGTAATCTAATGAATTCACCGCTCCGCCGAGGAGGCGGCCTCCGCAACTCGCGAGGAATTTATGTGCGGCCGAGAAGAGGCGCGGGAATTATCTTAATTTCCTCTTCCAGCGAGTTGGCTCGCCGCACCTCTGATAGATTCCTTTCGAGGGAATAAAAATGGGGAAGCGGACCCATCCCACGCCTTTTATCTCCGCGGCCCTAGCCACCTCTCATCTCATCTAACTTAGGCCCGGCCACGTAGCGGAATGAGTGATAAGAGCCTTCCAGTTCGGCTTTGGCTTTTTTGTGAGTCCTGCAAGTGCGGTTAGGCGTCTTAAAATGTGCAGTGTCGTCAGTTGAAACAGTATCACGCGACGAACGAACGGCTGCATCCTAGTTCTTTACTGTTTCTAGCGGTGTCCACCTGTATTAATCAAATAGCTGTTCCTGGAAGCGCGTTACTGTGGCTCAGTCTAGTTAAATGGAAAAGCAAGGAAAGAGAAAGCACACGTTTATAATATCAATGGGTACTGGATATACGGTCTTATATCCTCCTCCCAACTGTCTCTGTCCATCTCCCCCACCTCTCCTCTTTGTCCATCTTCTCTCTCTCTCTCTCTCTCTCTATCTATCTATCTATCTATCTATCTATCTATCTCTCAATCTCACCATCACCTTCTCCCTCCTTTCTAGGTCAATCTTCTGCTCTCCTTCTCTGTCCATCTCCTCTCGTCCCCTTCTCAGTCCATCTCCTCTTGCCATTTTCTGTATCCACCTACTCCCCTCTCTCTAACCATCTCCTCTTTCATTATCCTCCTCTTCTCCTTCCTCTCTCTGTCCATCCCTCCTTTCCCTGTACGTCACTTCCAGCCCTGTGTCCATCTTTAACACCTCTTCTCTCTGTCCACCTCCTCAACCCTCCACTATCTCTCCTTCTCCTGCCCCTCTCTTCGTCCACCTCCTTCTCCCCCTATCTCTGCCTATCTCTTCCTTATCCCTCGTTGTTTGTCCACCTACTCGTGCTCCCTTCTCTCTCTCTAAGTGATGACACCCCAATAGCAGGCTTGTAGTTCTTACCCATACAGCAGTATATATTTCTAGACTGTAACTAACATATGTACCAAATTTGACTGAAATCATTCCAGGGGTTTAGGATGAGCTGTTCACCCGTGGCTTTGCTCGCATACGCACATGTCACACACATTTAATAAATTTCACACGTATTTGTACACTTCTTTCACCTGTATGTCTAACGAATTTCGCCCTGCAGTACAATGATATAATTTTGCAGGCACATTCAGCGGCATATGCAGATAGTGCCTGCGAAATATGTTACTAATAGTTAGTAGCGACGAAGTAGTAAATTGAAACGTCGTGCATGTTGTGGCAATTTTTTTTTTTTTTTCCTCGCATTCAGTGTTTATGACATCGTATCTCCCGAACTAAATGTCGTACAGTGATGTCATTTTTCTGTACATTTAGTGTGTATGTGAAAACTGCCTGCAAAATGTGCCAGCAATACAGTTTAGTAATAAGGTAGTGGTAAACTAAAAAGTAATACTTCATGTGGCAGTTTTATTGCAGGAACAGTGAAAATATAGTTAGCGAGAAACCTTTTTCCTTTCATCATTTTAAGGTCGTCAACTAGAAAAAGTTACGTAAAGGTTTGAAATTATGGAGTACAGTGTTTTGCAAGCCTCTAAGAGCTCTCATTCTTAAATGCTGGATAACTGAAGTATGGGTAGTCTCGCGTCGTGGATGACTCTACCTTGTCATTCCCGTCCCCAACCCTGTGATAGGTGGTCGGTTCTTACCCCCACAGTGGTTCTTTAGAGACAGTAAATGATATTCGTACCAAGTTTGGTCGAAATCGATCCATTGGTGTAGGAGATGTGGAACATACATACATCTTTATAATTTTTCTGGATTTGTGTGGCTATAGATTAAGGAAGTAGGTATATAAGAACACGCGCGTATTCTTTACAGTGTTGTGTCAAAATTACGAAGCCATCGGTGAAGATCTTTCGGGGATGAAAATTTTAAAGAAACGAACATTTACATTTTCACGTAGATTTAATCCATAATTATTACTTATCTATCTATATATTATACCTGGCGCTCTGGTAGGTACATAAAAACACGCGTATTCGAATGTGTTATGCATAAACGAACATTTAAATTTTTTTAAAAAGTAGATTGTGGAGCTCTGAGTCCCACATGACTGTTATTCGCTCAAAAAAGAATTATATTCTCGCATTGCATTATCTGCTGATTTGAAACTTCTTGGCAGATTATAAACTGTAAGCCGAACAGGTACTCGAACGCGTAACCTTTGCCTGTCGAGGGCAAATGCTCAGCTAACTGAGGTATTCAGGCTTGATTTTTATTTTTATCCCGCCCTCCCTGCCTATTTCCATCGTTACCTACTTGGGCAACCAATTCCTTTCCAGTATCCCTTCTTCCAGGAGTGCTAGTCTCGTAAGGCATGCGGGAGAACCTCTCTGATGCGTGGAAAATTTGAAAGAGATACTGATGAAATTAAAGTTTTGAGGGCGGTTCGTAAATCTTTCCTGTGTAGATCAGTCAGCTGAGCATTGCGCACGATAAGCAAAGGTTCTCGGTTTGAGTTTTAACCCCACAGGACGTTTAAATTCAATCAATTCGGAGTTACAGGTTTCGTTTATTCCCTAAATAACGATATTCACATTAATTACTATCCATCTATCAAATGGAAAAAAGAATTTGCTGTAGATTTGCTAGCCGGCCGGTGTGGCCGTGCGGTTAAAGGCGCTTCAGTCTGGAACCGCGTGACCGCTACGGTCGCAGGTTCGAATCCTGCCTCGGGCATGGATGTGTGTGATGTCCTTAGGTTAGTTAGGTTTAATTAGTTCTAAGTTCTAGGCGACTGATGACCTCAGAAGTTAAGTCGCATAGTGCTCAGAGCCATTTGAACCATTTTTTTTGTAGATTTGCGTCTTTTTTCGTCATGCAAGCGAAGACAAGTAAAGTTATCGACTGCAAGCCATAATGCCAACCAAAATAACTAAAATCTGAAAACATGCTACAACTTGTCTGCCTGATAGTGACGCATACGATGCTAATTATAACTCCAGTTGGTCGCTTGAGATGCCTTTATTTTTTAAAATGTGAACTACACATACTCTTTTGCCCGATATGCTCTATCCGTTACAGTGTTGTATGTTCGCCTGTGTTTCAAAATCTTTCGTTTCCCGGTTTTATAAATGTATGTGTTTTGAGTCACAGAATGTGTTCTCACAGAATGTGTTCAACTAGGTTCGTTTGTCTGGATTGGACCCCAGAGATTGAAATGGTTCAAATGGCTCTGAGCACTGTGGGACTTAACTTCTAAGGTCATCCGTCCCCTAGAACTTAGAACTACTTAACTAACCTAAGGACATCACACACATTCATGCCCGAGGCAGGATTCGAACCTGCGACCGTAGCGGTCACGCGGTTCCAGACTGTAACTCCTTTAACCGCTTGGCCACACCGGCCGGCCCCAGAGATTGAACTTCAAAATAAAAATGGCTGCATGTTTTGTGAAATCCAAAATTGTCGAATTACCACCCGTCAGTATGTCAGTTGCATGAATCATGTGTGGATCTTTTATGTTGTTAATAAAATATGGCTCTGTCGAATGTGCTACGAATTTTCTAACGATGCTGTAATAGCAAATTTATGCGTATATTCGATGAAATCAAAGCGATGATGTTACGTCATACGTGCACAGCAGTATGCCACATAGTGGCCATGCACAGGCACTTGACCCTTACGTGAGGCAGCTCCGACGCTACTGTAAAGTTAGTGCCATGCGTTTTATACGCTAGGGATACTAGCCTGCTACGGATTCATCGGCACATGGATTGTTTACCTGTCGGTTTGTCGTGTAATTTGTCCTTCGTACGAGTAGTTAGTGAAAACAGTCTACACGTTGTCTTAACAAAGCGCGTTAAACAGCAGCAAACATAATTTTTTAATTGAAGTATTCACGACTAATGTCTCATTTGTGGCCGGATGGGGCCAGATCAACAAGGTGATTTAAAAGTAGTTGAACTACATCCCCGGCAGATCCAAGTGCCTAAAGCTCCCCTGCGTCTCTGGTATTCAGCTGTGGAGGCAAAACTCAACTCGATCGAACAGAGTAAAGTTGGGTACACAATGAACCTGCCAAGGCTGTATGTATTAAACGCCTTTGTGCTGCGGAAACGGGGAAGCTGCCCCAGCACTTACGTATCTGGGAAACTGTCCCCACAATCTGTGTCTACATCGTGTTGTGTTTTCGGATTGTAATTACTGGTGTACTTCATTATAAAGGCGGAACAGGAACAGAAGTAATGAAGATCTGTACAAAAAAAAATTGAATAACTAAATGTAACGATGACAAAACGTTAGCTGATGATTTATAGCACATGTAAGAGAATTTTCGATGATGCCAGTTCCAAAACCTCGCCCTGGTGCAAGCGGCTCCAAGAAACCAAAAGAAATTAAGACCATAGAACATGAAATTCTGAACAGAGATACGTTTCGAAAGAACGTTTTAAATTTGTGTCTCCAGAGAAAACTGGTGCAAAATGGGCAGAATTTCGGATTGAATCAAAATGTATTGCAAAAACTGTGAGTTAAATCAGAAACAGTTATTTACGTGGCCGTAGGAGTCCCATATTAAGTAAGAAATATACGGAAAAACAGAAAAGGAGTGCAAAGTATTTCATAGTTTGCACCAGTTAAAAAGAGACGTAGAAATTAAATATTGAACTTCAATTACATATGATATACTCTTAATACGGCGATAATCACGGAGAACGGTTTAGGTTTCAAGAGAATAAAAATCTGTGATCTGAGAAAGGGTACTTCAAATGAGAAATGAATTGGATTTTCTAACACTTAAAGCTGTAAGCAACACTGCTAAAGGCGTCTTAGCAAAGGGCGAATTGCATGTAGTAATGAAAGGGAATCGCTGGGTGGGGTGGGGGGGGGGGGGAGGGGGCGGATAGAATCTCTAGAAGGTAGGGGTTCTGGGAAGGAATGAAACCGGGAGAAAAATAAAAATGTATGTATGAAATGTGTATAACGCGCCACTACAAGTGGCTTACGAGAACTGAAGACAGAACTACAAAGCATAAAAAGCGTGATTAAGAGATAAATACACAGCCTTTTCCCGGGACTGCAGAATTAGACATGACAGTGGAAAAATTGAGCTAAATGTATCAATATCAGGAGTAGGGAGACACATTAGTGTTATTCACAGAAGAACAGAACAGAGAGCGAGCAGGCGACTAGGACTTCCTGTGAGTAAAATCGTTGCGGCGCGACTGATTTAATATGTTCGGCTGTAGTAAGGTTCCACGCTTCTGAAAATCAATCTTACTGTTCTCAATTGTTGTGTTAAAAGTTATGTTTGGAAATTATAGAATCGTGGGGGCACATTTTCCTTGTTTCTGAAACTCACCTATTGTTTATGAGCCCAGTCTTCCTATGATGGGTTCTGTAGTCATTTGCAAGAAAATCACAAACATTTACTAGTACACACTTTCAGCGCTAGGGGTGAATGTGCGACTGCAGGATGAAGTGGATAACTTAAGAGTGACTACGATCCTCAGTGGAATTAAGAGGAGCGAACAAAGACGAAAGTCAAACAACGAAGATATTTCAGAAGTTGTGTAACTATTTCGCAGTCCTTTACTATGAAGCGTCAATTGCAGTCGATAAGGGCGTTATTGTGAAAAAAGAAATACGGACCTAAACTTACTCGAGTATTAGTTAGCACAATGACGCTCACCTGTTGCCCCACAAAACACGCTGAAGAAGTGAAGGAAGTGCAGAATTACGAAATGACGCCATAGAGGACAGGTAAGCTATCAACTTCGAAGAAGTAGGATGCCCTGGTATATAGTCGCAGTTTGAAAGAGCTTTGAAATGAACGAAAAAAGAAACTGCATGTGGCGGCAATATGCCTTAACTTTCAACAAGATGACGGTCGAGGCTAAGAAACACATACAGCTTTAATAAAATTCCGAAATAAAAATTGTTCTCCCCCTCCTTGAAATTGTGACGTGCGAATAAATGCGGAAAAGCCCGCGCAGCGCGAACTGAGTCATATTCTGAGTGCTCCAAAATTTTGGGAAGAAGCACAGAAAAAATTGACAGAGAAGCCGCACAGGTTAGTCCTTAATGATAGTCGTGAACCAATAGTATTTTTATCCTCGCACAGTAATCAAAATATTGCTGAGTGTAGCAATGTATATTAAAAGTATTTGTAAAGCTGGACAGCGGATCAGTCGTATAAAAATGAAACTACATTTTGGAATTTCCGGGGAGAGTAAAAGTTAAAAGCAGAGGTAAATGAACAGTTTACTCGAACAGTAATTTGAAATGTCTGTGAGCGTCTTGGATGGATAATCTGCTGTAGAAGTAATGCTCTATAGAAAATAGAATTACACTTTACATTTCGCCGTCGTACCACACTCTTTGCTTAAAGACAGCAACAAGCGTATGGGAGTTGGAAGTTTCGATAGTAAGCCATTCGCACCAGCGATTTATATCCATATATGCCAAGTACTTTGTTTCGTATTTTGCGCGTTCTTGGATGCTTGTTGAAGGGTATAGAACAACAGCATAAACTTTGAAGTTATGAAGTTACACGAAAATGTACACACACTTAGAAATAATTGCATAAGCAATTAGGGAAAAGATTGAAATTTTACAGCTACATTCGAGGAATGTGGAAGGCGCAAAAAGAAAAAAAAACTACTTGCTTCGAAAAATTTGGAAGTGTGCTTAATGCACGTAGGGAGATACATGCAACCCTGGAGGAAATTATGTAAATAAGGAAGAACCAAGGGAGACAAACTTAATAAGTAAGGAGCTTGCTAATACAAAACAAAACGAAGAATACAGTAAAACAAATGGGGCACAGAAGATAGGAAAGACAAAAATGAAGTGCTGAAGGAATATCGGAGAAAGCGCAGATTTGACGTAACCATCTTAAATGTGGTCTTTAATTGGCCTGGAATATAGAATATAAGAAAAGTGACAACAACGATGTGCGTTGTTCTGATCCCACGCACGAATCTTGAGAAGTGTCTGCTCTGAATGCTGCGTAGAGGATAGTGTGATATAAACGCGATGGTTTTGCACCTGCCTCACTTCAGCTGCCTATCAAAGCCAAGAAAGGAGGGAAAGCAAAGCAATAACTTTGAAGTTGGACCGTGTGCGGACCTCTCAGTTCACTTCCACAGTTCCCATTCGGCTGCTCCTATACGACGCGCTACAAAAGGCAGAAGAAAAAAGAGAGGAGTGGTAGCCACTCGTCGCAGGAAAGAGGGCAGGCGCCGAGTCCAAGATGGCGGGCGGCGAGTGTGTGTGTGTGTGTGTGTGTGTGTGTGTGTGTGTGTGAGCGGCGGCGAGTCAATACCGCGGCGCTGGTCAGCGGCCGCAGGTGGCGTGGCCGCCATGTCTCCCCGCTGTCTCCTCTCGCGAGACGCAAGCCTTCTCTCCTTCTGACTGCAAAACACGACGTGGGGACCTATTTCCGAGAAAAGCTCCATTAAGATGCACCTCAGGACGCTCTTAACGCCAACACACACCGCCACTCCCTGCTCTTTTTTCTGCGTCGCCGTCGGCAGCCTGTCGCTGCTGCATGTTTTCTGATGTCGTCTGTCCACTTAGTAGGTCGTCGTCTAGGTCTCAAAAATGGCTCTGAGCACTATGGGACTTAACATCTGTGGTCATCAGTCCCCTAGAACTTAGAACTACTTAAACCTAACTAACCTAAGGAAATCACACACATCCATGCTCGAGGCAGGATTCGAACCTGCGACCGTAGCGGTCACGCGGTTCCAGACTGAAGCGCCTAGAACCGCACGGCCACACCGGCCGGCTGCTAGGAAAGGAGAGAAGCTTTATTAACAGTAATACACTATCGGGAAAAAAATTGGTACGCCTGGTAAGAGGACGGTGATTTTGATCCGATGACGGCGTATGCCACCTTGGGGATAGTAGATGTACTGATAGTGGTTTCAACGTCGTCCATCAACAGATAGTGTATTAGTATACTACCAGAGAGCCATCCGTGTCTACCCTTTAATAGGGAATGCTCACAGCCGGAAGGCCCAGTGTGGTGCAAACGTGTGAAGCAAAAATGCAACCGTGTCACAGACCATGGAATTCGGAACCTTGCTGGCTCTGCAAAGCAGGATAGGCGGCGATCTGTGACAGATGTAACGGGGACTACACATCTGGTGTAGCCCAAGTGTTTAGGAGCGCAACGTTCAGCGCACATTGTTCAAAATCGGGCCACACATCAGACGTCCAATACTTGGCTCACCTACGCCATCAGTTAAGATTGTAGTAGACACGGTATCATTAAGATGGGCCTTAGTCGTTGGAAACGTATCGCGTGGTCGGATGAATCGTGTTTCTTACTGCACCAGAAGATCGCCGTGTCTGGATACGCCGTCATCCATGCGAAAAGCTGCTCGAAACGTGCAGCTCACCGTCACGAAGTTATCACCTCCACCATAACTCCAGTGCGGTCTAGGGTGCCATGCGACGTTTCGCGCGGCTCGCCCCGCCGAATGTTCGAGTCCGTCCTCGGGCATGGGTGTATGTGTTGTCCTTAGCGTAAGTTAGGTTAAGTAGTCTGTAAGCTTAGGGACCGATGACCTCAGTAGTTTGGTCCCATAGGAACTTACCACAGATTTCCAGGCTGGTGATTCCTGTCCCATCAGTATTTCTTTCCAGACAGAAAGTGATTGCGTGTCAGGTGTGGGTGAAATCGGTCCAGTAGTTTAGGAGGAGATGTGGAACATACGTACATACATTTTTACACTACTGGCCATTAAAATTGTTACACCAAGAAGAAATGCAGATAATAAACGGGTATTCATTGGACAAATATACTACAACTGACATGTGATTACATTTGCACGAAATTTGGGTGCATAGATCCTGAGAAATAAGTACCCAGAACAACCACCTCTGGCCGTATTAACGGCCTTGATGCGCCTGGGCATTGAGTCAAACAGAGCTTGGATGGCGTGTACAGGTACAGCTGCCCATACTGCTTCAACACGATACCACAGTTCATCAACAGTAGTGACTGACGTATTGTGACGAGCCAGTTGCTCGGCCACCATTGACCAGACGTTTTCAGTTGGTGAGAGATCTGGAGACTGTGCTGGCCAGGGCAGCAGTCGAACAGTTTCTGTATCCTGAAAGACCCGTACAGGACCTGCAACATGCGGTCGTGCATTATCCTGCTGAAATGTAGCATTTCGCAGGGATCGAATGAAGGGTACAGCCACGGGTCGTAACACATCTGAAATGCAACGTCCACTGTTCAAAGTGCCGTCAATGCGAACAAGAGGTGACCGAGACGTGGAACCAATGGCACCCCATAACATCACGCCGGGTGATACCCCAGTATGGCGATGACGAATACACGCTTCCAATGTGCGTTCACCGCGATGTCGCCAAACACGGATACGAACATCATGATGCTGTAAACAGAACCTGGATTCATCTGAAAAAATGACGTTTTGCCATTCGTGCACCCAGATTCGTCGTTGAGTACACCATCGCAGGCGCTCCTGTCTGTGATGCAGCGTCAAGGGTAACCGCTGCCATGGTCTCCCAGCTGATAGTCCATGCTGCTCCAAACGACGTCGAACTGTTCGTGCAGATGATTGTTGTCTTGCAAATTTCCCCATCTGTTGACTCAGGGATCGAGACGTGGCTGCACGATCCGTTACAGCCATGCGGATAAGATCCCTGTCATCTCGACTGCTAGTGATACGAGGCCGTTGGGATCCAGCACGGCGTTCCGTATTACCCTCTTGAACCCACCGTTTCCATATTGTGCTAACAGTCATTGGATCTCGACCAACGCGAGCAGCAATGTTGCGACACGACAAACCGCAATCGCGATAGGCTACAATCCGACCTTCATCAAAGTGGAAACGTGATGGTACGCATTTCTCCTCCTTACACGAGACATCACAACAACGTTTCACCAGGCAACGCCGATCAACTGCTGTTTGTGTATGAGAAATCGGTTGGAAACTTTCCTCATGTCAGCACGTTGTAGGTGCCGCCACCGGCGCCAACCTTGTGTGAATGCTCTGAAAAGCTAATCATTTGCATATCACAGCATCTTCTTCCTGGCGGTTAAATTTCGCGTCTGTAGCACGTCATCTTCGTGGTGTAGCAATTTTAATGACCAGTAGTGTATAATCTGTGTGGATTCCAAAGGCGGATCAATACGCTAATGTTTTCGCTCGTCCGTGTAAATCTTTCCAAAGGCGCTCCGGAATGGTTTCTTGTTTTGTTACTTTCACAGTAGGCCCCTACTTGTATCTGTTTTAGAGTTCTCTAGTCTCACAGTGCGGGCAGGTCAGTGAGCATAAAGAAGAAGGAAAATGGTGCGGCTATGTTTATGATGTTCACTAACAAAAAAATGGTTCAAATGGCTCTGAGCACTATGGGACTTAACAGCTGAGGTCATCAGTCCCCTACAACTTAGAACTACTTAAACCTAACTAACCTAAGGACATCACACACATCCATGCCCGAGACAGGATTCGAACCTGCGACCCTAGCGGTCGCGCGGTTCCAGACTGTAGCGCCCAGAACCGCTCGGCCACTCTGGCCGGCGTTCACGAACACCATTATAATTGATCCTCATTTAGCAATGAAGGGCGATTCTCTCTGTCTGCCACCTTAATCATCATATGACACGCCTAACACGCATAGCAATGGTAAAACTTTGAAAGACGTCTTACGTCTAAAGGTATTAAGACCATGTAGCTTCTGCAGTGAGCTACAAAACTAACGAAGAAAACTGTCTGTGAAGATCAGCTATAACCTTACTTCATCGCTTAAAAGCTTTCATTAGAGTTGTAATTTTTTTACGTACATAGTGAAATATGTATGACATCCTGGTTTAGACTACTTATTGCAGTTATTTCAAAATAATTTCATAACGAAGATGACATTCGTTATTTGCTACGCAGACCTAAAACCACTAAAACAAACATGTTGCGTGATACGTCTTCAACGTGAGTCTAAATACTTATTGCAAACATCAAAACTGAACAACATAGAGATCTCAGTTATTTCTGACCCGACATAAATACGAAGTATCTTCTTGCTGTGAAGTGACATAATGGCATGGGAAACACAAACATTTATACGACGGAGCAGTTAATATACAGGGCTAGACTTGCTGGGAATGTGAAAGTGGTGCGCTGCTACTGGAACTCGAAATAACGTTCTGTGGAAAATCCAGAAATAGACGCAGTAACAGTATTATGGTCCTGATTTACAGTTCAGCTGTATTGTTTGTTAAGGAATAGAGATGCTTCGAAGAGCACAAAAACGTGGTTTAGTGTAAAGCCAATAAAGAGCTTTTCTGCTGGCGAGTTCGAATGTCTGAAGCTGAACGGCAGCGAATCTGATACATCACATGTTGTGGACGTACAGTGGGGGCTGCTTGACGCGGAGGTGACGAAAAATCTCTGAATTAAATGACAGCGGTTATGCAAACTGTCAAAGGGTATATAAAAGGAATTTAGTGAGTACTGGCGTGTAGGAATGACTTGTTTGCCACTTGCTAGAGGTCGTTGCTCAGACTAATAGCAGTGCTGTGCACATATTTCTCGATGTGGAAACCAAACAAAATTCTCACATCTCTCTGTCAAGGATAGATACGCATCAGAATTAATATTATTTAAGTATTTGTCTAAAACTCTTATCAAAAACAATCTTGTACTCCCAGTTCTCTTTGAAATAAGGGCTCACTGTTCATAGCACATACATTCTGCAACATGTATAGGCAGCATAAGTAACATACGAAGAATTTACTTTCTTCCGAAAAAGATATTGAACCCTAATCCTGTAAATTGTTCTTCAAGGATGTAAGTATTTTTAGAGGATCAAAAACCATGTATGATTCTTTGTTTTTATGGACACACGTGGTGGCAATGGGCTTATTAACAGCCAACGATCGACTGTACGTTAAATACTGTCTCCTTGTGGAACTATTAATTTTTATGCTAAACTCGTGCGTCACTTTGGCTCGAATGTTGACTGTGTCGTCTAAGCGCTGACCCTTTATGTGAATTTCTGCGTTGCGCCATTTTGTGGCACGCTCGATTGCATAATATCAAGTCTTATCAGTAATGATGATTTTTTTTTCATGTACATGATAGTCCGCATTTTGTATGTCAGTCAAGTCGCGACATGCGTCATTTTTATTCGGGAGTCAAGGTGTGCGGGACAAGCATTGCACACGCTCTTTTTCTTCCTCAAAATATTCTGGAGAATGTCTCTAACAATTGGTTTAGAGATTTAGAGATGTTTCACAACCACTGTCTCACACTACCTGCTCACAATTGAGTGGTCATCGCACACCTGTTGTTTACACTTGTTACTTCAAGCTATCGCCATAGTTACCGCACTGGCGTCACTTATGCGCCGGGAGTAAATTTATTCTCGGAACTTTTTGGACGGACATTGTAAGTTACATATAGCTACGTAACAGAGAAAAGTTCAAAAGCGTCTAAAAATCAAAAACTATCCAAAACACTCCCAAAGAGGGTATTTTCAAGTATGAGGCACATGTAGAGATAAATATTTGTGTAGACCACTTGTACAAAATATTAATCGTAAAGTTCAAGCGTACCACTACTAACATTTTGTCAAAAATTATATGCGTACCTGCAAACTCTCCCTATTCAGGTGGGGGACTCCCGAATTCCCGCTTTTCCTCCCGTCTCCGGATTATGCTATTATTTTTCCCAGTTTTTTGCAAATATCGTCAATGCGAAGATATTTGTGTTTAAAATCCACCATTTCAGTTTTTTAACCCGTGTGCTGAATTCCCTCGCTCACTAGTAGTTTCTAAGCAATATATGTATGGAAGTTTATCGAAATTGGGTAGTGGCGCACGACTTGTGTATCGATAGTTACTTTTCCTCTTTCCTGCTCAGACTGTATAGTCGTGTTGCTGAGTGTTTTGCTCTGTTTGGACTTGTGTTTGTGTATTATCATTGTGATTAAGTGAAATCGCTTACTGTACGATGTTTTTGTAGTCGGCATAAATCTTTAGAGTAGGTGGTATGAGCGTTAGGCTATTTTGTTACACGAATGCCTAAAAGCATTATTTTGGGTAATACGTTGTTTCACTTGTATCTTATTCGTCATATTCTTAGTATTTTGATTCGGTGTTTTGTTTTTCATTATGTCAAAACATCGTTATTTTGTTTTCTTGAAGCAATATTCAGAACAGTTTCCATGCGTTACCGATTCTATGAAAGGTCTGTTGCTAGCATTTTGTACTTTCTGCCGATGTAACATTTGTGTATCACATGATGAAAAAAAGCAATGTTTCAGAACACGTGGAAACAAAGAAGCACCAAGAAAATGTTGATTGTGTGAATAACCAAAAAACATTCCAACCTATTACCTGGGGTACACTAGGAGTATGGAATCAACTTTTTGGGTAGTTCTAAGGTTTTCATTTGTGTTTTTGTAGTCGTTTTACATAAATGAAGAATTACCTCAGCTGCTTAGGATTATACTGAAAATGAACCGCAGTTTTTGATAATTCGTACTTCCTGTTTTTTTTTAAAAAAAGTGGATCTCTTGATTTTTGAAAGTTTGGCAAGTATGCCAATGTGCCACTTTACTTCGCCGCCAGCCACGGATTCTCGATACACCGCTCGCAACATTGTTTTATCGGAAGTGTCGCCACCTAGATAGAGCAGCGACCCCGACGCCGCTGCGAGCGCGGACTTTTCCCGTGCCGCGGAAGAGGATTTTTTTTCCCTCCGCTGTGCAGGACGCCCACCCCCCTGCGCCGGCCCCGCCTCGTGATCGGAAAACAGCCAATCGGGCGCCGCCGATAAAATACACCGGCGACCCGGCGCCTCTCTCTGGCCCGTTCTCTTTTTCGTCCCTTTTTTGTGGAGGCGGCTCTCGGCCGATCCGATCGAGCGTAACTTGTCGAAGAATCGCCGGCGACCAATAGCGGGACTGCGATAAAAATAAACCTCGCTTCCCTGGCGTGCCGTGCCCTTCCTCTCGGACTCTCCTTCCCCTCTTTTATCCCGGCTGGCCCGGTCCGGTGTTGCTCGCGGACGGCAGGGGGCGGTGCCCGCCGCCCACGCTCCTGTTTTATTGGGCAGTCTTCGGACCGTCCGCACGGCACCTGCCGCGCTGCCGCCGCGTGTTGTCCGCGCACCTACACGAGTAGTTGCAGATCTTGCACCTGCCGCAAGTGGTATCTTACGTGAAATGCAAGGTGCGCCGAAAAAATTCGTCAGTAATATCAAAAAACAAAGAAAGTAAAAGGTGCAAAGTACCTAAAACGTATATTCCATTTGAAAATATGAATTACGCGGCCCAGTCGCATTAACGTGACAGTCGCCTATATTCTACGTCGACGTGCAATAACTACTCACGTAGGGCAGGTAGCAGCACTAGCAGTGGAGAGTATACAGGGTGTTACAAAAAGGTACGGCCAAACTTTCAGGAAACATTCCTCACACACAAAGAAAGAAAATATGTTATGTGGACATGTGTCCGGAAACGCTAAATTTCCATGTTAGAGCTCATTTTAGCTTCGTCAGTATGTACTGTACTTCCTCGATTCACCGCCAGTTGGCCCAATTGAAGGAAGGTAATGTTGACTTCGGTGCTTGTGTTGACATGCGACTCATGGCTCTACATCAAGCACATCAGTAAGTAGCATCAACAGGTTAGTGTTCATCACGAACGTGGTTTTGCAGTCAGTGCAATGTTTACACATGCGGATTTGGCAGATGCCCATTTGGTGTATTGATTAGCACGGGGCAATAGCCGTGGCGCGGTACGTTAGTATCGAGACAGATGTCCAGAACGAAGGTGTCCCGACAGGAAGACGTTCGAAGCAATTGATCGGCGTAGTAGGCAGCACGGAACATTCCAGCCTATGACTCGCGACTGGGGAAGACCTACAACGACGAGGACACCTGCAATGGACGAGGCAATTCTTCGTGCAGTTGACGATAACCCTAATGTCAGCGTCAGAGAAGTTGCTGCTGTACAAGGTAACGTTGACCACGTCACTGTATGGAGAGTGCTACGGGAGAACCAGTTGTTTCCGTACCATGTACAGCGTGTGCGGGCACTATCAGCAGCTGATTGGCCTCCACGGGCACACTTCTGCGAATGGTTCATCCAACAATGTGTCAATCCTCATTTCAGTGCAAATGTTCTCTTTACGGATGAGGCTTCATTCCAACGTGATCAAATTGTAAATTTTCACAATCAACATGTGTGGGCTGACGAGAATCCGCACGCAGTTGTGAAATCACGTCATCAACACAGATTTTCTGTGAACGTTTGGGCGGGCATTGTTGGTGATGGCATCATTGGGCCCCATGTTCTTCCACCTACGCTCAATGGAGCACGTTATCATCGTTTCATACGGGATACTGTGCTGCTAGAACATGTGCCTTTACAAGTACGACACATGTGGTTCATGCACGATGGAGCTCCTGAACATTTCAGTCGAAGTGTTCGTACGCTTCTCAACAACAGATTCGGTCACCGGTGGATTGGTAGAGGCGGACCAATTCCATGACCTCCACGCTCTCGTGACCTCAACCCTCTTGACTTTCATTTATGGGGGCATTTGAAAGCTCTTGTCTACGCAACCCCGGTACCAAGTGTAGAGACTCTTCGTGCTCGTATTGTGAACGGCTGTGATACAATACGCCATTCTCCAGGGCTGCATCAGCGCATCAGGGATTCCATGCGACGGAGGGTGGATGCATGTATCCTCGCTAACGGAGGACATTTTGAACATTTCCTGTAACAAAGTGTTTGAAATAACGCTGGTACGTTCTGTTGCTGTGTGCTTCCATAGAAAGTAAGCGTTTCCGGACACATGTCCACATAACATATTTTCTTTCTTTGTATGTGAGGAATGTTTCCTGAAAGTTTGGCCGTACCTTTTTGTAACACTCTGTATAGAGCTTGTAGGGGAGGGGTGGGGATCACGCAGAAAACAGTGCAGTAGTCGTTGTCATAATGCAGAAACGGAACGATTTATCTAACGTCCAAAAGAGCATGATCTTTGCCTTTCGAGCCAAGGGAGGAACAATTTCCGAAACGGCTAAGTTCGTAAACTTTCCGAGTGCCACTGTGGTTAAAGTATACCGTGTATGGCAAAATGGTGCTATCCAAACTGGTGCCAAGGCAACTGGGGTGCGTCACGGGCCATAGCTGACGGCGGTGAACCACTGCTGCGGAGATGTGTACGGGCGAAAAGACGTGCAATTGTTGCGCAACTGACCGCCGAGAGAAACCGAGGCGCTACCAGCAGTGTCTCGTCAACGACCGTTCAGCGAACGTTGCTGCATACGGGCCTCTGCAGCAGGCCTGGTTCTTGCACCAATGCTGACTGCTGTTCATAGGCGACGAAGGTTGCAATTTGCACGCCAATACCGCAAGTGGACGTCCACTTAGTGTCGAGAGGTGGCCTTTTCAGATGAATCAAGTTTTACGATCCATCAGATAAATGGCTGTTGTCGTCTACGACGTGAAACGTCTGGAAGCAAACACCCTGAACAGTCTTCGGAAGGGTCGAGGCCGGAGTAGGGGACGTTAGGGTCTGCGGAATGTTTACGTGACATTCCCTGGGTGATCTTGTCATTCTGGAAGGCGCAGCGGATCAACACAACTATGCATCTATCCTTGGGGGACCATGTCCTGCCCTACATGCAGTTTGCTTTCCCTCGATGCCAGGACATCTACCGGTAGGACAGTGCGTCGTGTAACACGGCTCGCAGCATACCTACGTGGTCTGAAGAGCACCAGGATGAATGTTGCGCACTTCACTGGGCAACAGACTCCTCGACTTAAATACAATCAAGAATCGATGAAACCACCTCGATTGCACCATGGGTCCCAAACCGACAAGCTGGCTGCCACCTTGGAATCGACATGGTTCCATATCCCTGTCGGTATATTTCAGAACCCCATTGACTCTCGTTCTGCACATCTCGCAGCTGTCCGCGCTGCAGAAGGCGGGTATTCAGATTTTTGACAGGTAGTCACATTAATGTGACTGGACGGTGTATGACACACTTCGTGGTGTCACACTTCGCCTGCCCACCTTCCCGCTAACACATGGCACCCAAGGCAGGTGATGCCGTATCGTGTGGCCTGGGGAGCACCGCACTCGATTCTACTTGCATTTGTCAGTGCGCTGCTGCTACAGTCGCAGGTTCGAATCCTGCCTCGGGCATGGATGTGTGTGATGTCCTTAGGTTAGTTAGGTTTAATTAGTTCTAAGTTCTAGGGGACTGATGACCACAGCAGTTGAGTCCCATAGTGCTCAGAGCCATTTGCATTTGTCAGTAAAGCAGCCACTTTCAATACAGGTTAATCGAAGTTAGTCATGTGGATGTAAGTGTGCAGAAAGGGTAGCGTGACAGTCATAACAGTGGGAAGAGCACAAATTCGACTCCTTAATTGCTGTATATTCTGCATTCAAGGTTTGCAAGGGAAGAGAAAACAAATATGAAGCACTGAAATCTGTAGGAAATAGTGCACTCGTGTCAGTATCGGTTCACATATTATCAAGGATCAATTAAAAGAAAAATGTAGTCAGTAAAGTAACAGGATTGCCCACGGCGTGCCGGATTGCTCGCGGACCGCGTACAGGCTTTGCTCGCTCCTTCCCGGAAGTACCCTGCACAGCGCTACATTTCGTTTAGTATTGCAAAAAGAATGGTTCAAATGGCTCTGAGCACTATGGGACTTAACATCTGAGCTCATCAGTCCCCTGGAACTTAGAACTACTTAAATCTAACTAACCTAAGGACATCTCACACATCCACGCACCAGGCAGGATTCGAACCTGCGACCGTAGCCGTCGCGCGGTTCCAGACTGAAGCGCCTAGAACCGCTCGGTCACAGCGGCCGGCTCTAGTATTGCCATGTGGCACATTGCGGTCGGCATAACTCTCTTCATTTCGACAGAAAGGCGGTGTCAGCGGTATTTGTTCGTTGGTATGACGGACTTTCACAGGTCCAGTGGCAGTTTGTACAAAAAAAAGATGTAGTCTAGCGTTCTCTCGTGACAAGTATTTAAAAATCAGTGGTAAGAACAGATTAGAGAGATGAGAATTCTTAATATATATTATGCAGTCGCATAAGTAACGGATACAGAAAATTTGCTATGAAACGATATTAAAGTGCAGAATGAATTTAAAGATGTAGATGACAATGAAAGAGCAAAAATAACAACAATGGACAAACGAGATTCATTGTCCTGTACATCAAGAAGCACTGCTAAATTTGTAAGCACGCAGCACGTGAAGAAACTGGTGGTGTTAATAGTAAAATTTCTGAAGTAGCACGCCTTATTCCACTGTCACTCCCAACAGGCGTCGACGGTGTATTCAACAATTTCCTTTCCAGTGGCCCTGTAGCTTACATGGAAACTTTATAACTGCGAAACACGTTGGGTACGTCAAGGGGCATACCTGGAAAGATTTTTTTCGATTTAAAACTCGTTATTGTTGAATTAATGAACGAAAAATGAGTTCAGTAACGAAAATTAGAACATTCGGAATCGATTGCAGACCTTGCGTTTTAAATGGACTTCACTGCACGCCACCCATAGTAAGACACTGCAAGTTGAGAAACACCTACTTTCTGATTTGAGGGGGGTGCATTTAAAAACAAAATCGCGTTGTAGGAGGGACACATTCTGACAAACTTACAGTCCGCCTCCCTAAGCTCATAAAGAAAACATGATGTCTAAAGAATGCATTGTGACCTTTGATGAATAACAACGATAGTTTCGTAAACGTTTTGAGGACATTCCCAATCTTGCATCGCTTTTCGAGCTGTTTTAGAGATCGTTGCAGTTTGAGTTGAAGGCGCCCCTGGCCCATAATAGCTCCTGTATAGAGCGGGAATAATGTTAAGTAATTGCCACCTCATCCTCGTCTTAGAGGCAAACAGAAAGTCTGGAGGTCGGGTTTATTTGGTTTTAAGTTATAGCCTGATTCCTCAACAAAATAAATGCAATATCGCAACTGTCCACCACGCCTATATGTGAATTTTATGTGAATAAGACATGTTGGGTAACAAAGAATCTCTGCTCAGGCCAGTGTACAGTGTTCGAATTAAAAGAATCTTTGCTCATTCAGTGTATAGTACGAGACGTAAATGCAACTAAAAAAGAACCTGCGACCAAGCTCAGCGGTTGACAGAACAATGGTAAATACAATTCTTGCCTCATTAGGTACGTGTAACCTCCTTCCTCCATTATGTAGGAATGTTGTACTTGTATACTGGCGGAACACAGTCTCTTCTGTCTCTCAGTATACAATGAGGCGACAAAAGTCTCAGGATATCTCGTAATGTCGTGTCGGACGTACATTTGCCCGGCGTAGTACAGCAACTCGATGGGGCATGTTCTCAACAAATCATTTGAAGTCCCCTGCAGAAATAATGACCCATGCTGCTTCTACAGCCGTCTACAATTGCAAAAGTGTTACCGGTGCAAGTCATTGTGTAGGAATTGACGTGTCCATCCCGTTCCGTAAATGTTCGATGGGATTCATATCAGCCGATCTGAATGGCCGAATAATTCGCTCGAATTGTTCTTCAAATCATCACGAACAATTGTGGCCCGCATGGCGCGTTGTCATCCTCAAAAAAATCCATCGTTATTTGCGAACATGAAGTCCACGAATGGCTGCAAATGGTCTTCTTCAGTCAATGATCGGTTCAGTTGGGCCAGAGGACCCAGTCCATTCCATACAAACACGGCCAACACCATTGTGGAGGTGCTACCAGCTTGCACAGTGCCTTGTTGACAACTTGGGTCCACGGCTTCTTTGTGGGTGTGCGCCACACTCGAACTCTACCATAACTCTTACCAACTGAAATCGGGACTCATCTGACCAAGACACGGTTCTCCAGTCGTCTAGGGTGCAGCCGATATGGTCACGAGCCCAGGAGACACGATGCAGGCGACATCGTGCAAAGGCACTCGCTACAGTCGTCTGCTGCCATAGCCCATTGACTTAAAATTTCGCCGCACTGTCCTAAAGGACACGTTCGTCGTACGTCCCAGATTGATTTCGGCAGTTATTTTACTCGGTGTTGCTTGTCTGTTAGCAGTGACATCCCTGCACAAAAGCCGCTGCTCTCGGTCGTTAAGAAAGGCCAGCGTCCGCTGCGTTGTCCGTGGTGGTAGGTAATGCCTGAAATTTTATATTCTTGGCACGCTATTGACACTGTGGCTCTCGAAATATTGAATTCTCTAACGATTTCCGAAATGGAGTGTCTCATGTGTGTGGTTCAAACTACCGTGCAGTGTGTGTCAATTCCCGCCGTGCGGCTATAATCACCGGAAACCTTTTCACGTGAATCAGCTGAGTACAGTTGAGAGCTCCGCCAATGCACTATCCTTTTATACGTTGTGTACGGGATATTACCGCCATCTGTTTATGTGCATGTAACTATCCCATGATCTTTGTCACCTCAGTGTACAACGTTGTGAGCTTGCAGCTGTAAGTGGTTTTAAGTCACTTTCCTAACCTGAAGGATCGTATAGATGCTCGGAACAAAACTACTAAATCTGAAGTGTTCCAAATTTTTGAAATGTTTTATAGCCCTTTCAGACCTGGACGTTTTCTGCAAGAAGTTCAAATGGTTCAAATGGCTCTGAGCACTGTGGGACTTAACATCTATGGTCATCAGTCCCCTAGAACTTACAACTACTTAAACCTAACTAACCTAAGGACATCACACAACACCCAGCCATCACTAGGCAGAGAAAATCCCTGACCCCGCCGGGGATCGAACCCGGGAACCCGGGCGTGGGAAGCGAGAACGCTACCGCACGACCACGAGATGCGGGCAGCAAGAAGTAAACTTTTGCTTCATGTGGTAGTGCTCTGATGTGATTTTCTTAATGATTTTTGATGCAAGATTTATGTACCCTTTTTCAAAACATACATTGTATACTTGGTTTCGTTTTATTGACTAAAGCAACTAATTACGAAGTATTCCCTATTTAATAAGTAGTAAAATGATCATTCACTAATTACGATGGAAAATAACTAACAATATTCAGTTATACAGTGGAATGCAGCGAACCAACCATATCCGCGTATTCCGGTGGTCAAGATCTGCTGCGCACTTGTTGATAAGCTATGTGACCAAAAGCATCCGGACACCTGGCTGAAAATGACTTACAAGTTCGTGGCGCCCTCCATCGTTAATGCTGGAATTCAGTATGGTGTTTGCCACCACTAGCTTTCATGACAGCTCCCACTCTCGCAGGCTTATGTTCAATCAGGTGCCGGAAGTTTTCTTCGGGAAAGGCAGCCCATTCTTCACAGAGTGCTGCACTGAGGAAGAGGTATCGTGACAGTCGGTAAGGCCTGGCACGAAGTCGGCGTTTCAAAATATCCCAAAGGGGTGCTATAGGATTCAGTTCAAGACTCTATGCAGGCCAGTCCATTACAGGGTTGTTATTGTCGTGTAACCACTCTGCCACAGGCCGTACGTTATGAACAGGTGTTCGATCGTTTTGAAAGATGCATCGCCGTCCTCGAAGTGCTCTTCAACAGAGGGAAGAAAGAAGATGCTTAAAACATCAATATAGGCCTGTTCTGTGATAGTCACGCAAAACAACAAGGGGTGCAAGCCCCCTCCATGAAAAATACGACCACACCATAACACCACCGCCTGCGAATTTTACTGTTGCCACTAAACACGCTGGCAGATGAGGTTCACCGGGCATTCGCCATACGCACGCCCTGCCATCGGATCGCCACATTGTGTACCGTGACTCGTCATTCCGCACAACGTTTTTCCATTGTTCAGTCATCCATTGTTTAAGCTCCTTAGACCAAGTGATGTGTCATTTGGTATTTATCGGTCTGATATGTGGCATATGAGCAACCGAACTGTCATAGTACCTGTACTGGACTCTGATGCTGTTTGAAATTCTTGTGTGATGGTCTGGATAGATTTCTGCCTATTACTCATTACGGCCCTCTTCAACTGTCAGCGGTCTCTGTCAGTCAACAGACGAGGTCGGCCTGTACGCTTTTGTGCTGTACGTGTCCCTTCACGTTTCCACTTCCCTATCATATCGGAAACAGTGGGCCTAGGGATCTTTGGGAGTGTGGAAATCTTGCGTGCAGACGTGCGACACAAGTGACACCCAATCACCTGACCACGTTCGAAGTCCGTGAGTTCCCTGGCGCGCCCCATTCTGCTCTCTCACGATATCTAATGACTACTGAGCACGCAGTTATGGAGTACCTGGTAGTAGGTGGCAGCACAATGCACCTAATACGAAAAACGTATGTTTTTGTGGGTGTCCAGATACTTTTGGTCACACAGTGTATTTTCATACTGATGCCCAACAGTTGGCAGTATTTGCGCCTGTTGAAAAAGTTGAACATTTGCAAATATGTACCTCAGGTTTGCGTGGGGAAAAATACGGCTGTTGCAGCTAAAATACAGTAAAAGTACACAATTGTAGCGACAGGATGTGATAGGGATAGAGATTAACAAGGCTTTAGCGATTTCTATCGTACAAACATCGTAGTTACGCTTGTTATGACTTAACGGCAGGATGTTTCTAAGTTCTGCTTATTTAAAACAAAATTTCAGTAATATCGTTGTATTCCCTTTTTAGCTTGTGACTATGTAAATCGTTCATAGCTCTTCATTTGTCTTCGCCTCCTAAGACTACTTTCTCTTGTTTCAGGTAAGAGGTGGCCTCCGTAAGGAAAATTAATCTCAGCAGGCGAAGAGTGGGCTGTCTCGTAAGTACCTACAGTTAGGGGAATTCTAATGTTACCAACTTCACGTTTCATATGTATGCAAACCACGAGCCACAGAAATAGGAAAAACCCATTTTGCATTCCATAGGATTAACTGAGTAAAAGTAGTCGAGCATAGAACATGCCATTACATAATTGAAAGGATGCAAGTAAAGGATAAAAAAAACACACGAATTGTGAAGTCGTTGTAGTAAGTAGCGCAATACAGTATGACCCAAATGCAAATCATATTCGCGATTCCATTAAAACTCGTGGATAAGTCTGTGATGATTGTTCGTCAGTAGTTTACAGATAATTGGAACTCAGTAACAGTCGGCTGTTTTCGTGGCTTTCCATTTTTACTAAAACAAAAGGATGTAGTGTCAAAGAATGTGCACACCGCTAATATTCCCTTGACCGTTAAAGCTATTGTAATTCTTCACTATAACATAACGCAGCATAATGAGACGATATAAACCTATTACCTTGCTTTATAATGAATACCGTACTCCAGTTCACAAGAGCTATCGATGGTCGTTGTACGGTAGACGGTTGCATATATTTCTGTTTACATCGAAAAATACGTGATAGTGCAAAATATTCACCCAAGTGTGATGGCCTGGTGAGAGATTTCGCCTGATGTTGTGCAGACCACATAACATAACTGTCATGCGTTTCGTTCTTCATGACAATTTTCGGCCGCACTCTGAAAGGACAATGAAGATGCTCTAAAATTATTTTTCGATATTGTGGTGTGTTCACGCCACCGGTCACATTTTGTAGGATATGCATTATTAAAATCATTCTTTAGCATTTGTTCGACGAGTGCTAAGAGAGATGTGTTGTTTACTGAATTCGGTACAGAATTGCTGTCTCACAGATCTCCTAAATTCCACTCAAGAGATCACATACATAACACTCGGTAGTATTACAACAAACAAATAAGAACTTTGGACTTTTAATTCTGGCGTCGCGTAAGCGTCGTCTTTGCCACTGTTAGTAACCATGCACAGCTTGTCTGACGTGCAAGTGTGCTGTTGTCGCCCAAATATTTCGGCATGTATTTCACTGACACAGACTTGTCGCGTCAACATTTGTTTTTGCTCTAGAACACATGGATTATGGGTAAAACTGTATGAAGTTATCTTTAACTAGCTTTTCTTACGGGGAGAACGTCATACATGTCGTAAATAACATGTAGTAATACATCTTCTTCTAATAAATTAACAGCTGTCGTTAACTCTGCTCATCGTGGTGGATACACTGTTAGAAAAAAAAGTCGCTAAACTCGGAAGAAGTTATAAAGTAAGGACTATAAACTTGGACAAAAATAGGTATGAAATACAACTATTCACAAGTTACAGCCAGCGACATTAGAAATCGTTCCCCAAGTGAAATTATCAGTGAACCAAACGCTAGGCTTACGGCATCTCCTTTGTGTTTTTTCTCTTTTTTCTTTTAAGTTACATCAACTCTTTGATTAGTGTGTGCGCACAAAAGCGTCAGTTGAGGTCTCTCGACTGTCTAGGCCCGGACCTACCTGGCCCAAATTTAAACCAGACGCGTAGTTAACATTACGGGAAGGAGGATACATGTGACTAAACTGTATGCTACATGAGTATACAAATGATTGAAGCTGGACCTTCTGTAATATTTATGTTTTATTCTCAAAAACGAGCAGCATGTTGGGAGCGACGCACTTGAACTGTTCCCGGGTTTGCAACGGTCTTTACTGTCAGTGCAGTTACTGAGTTTCGTTTTCGTGATGCCTTGAGTACTGTGGTAGGTAGTATCGTTGGATTTGTTGAGTAGAGGCGATTGAAATCTTGTCTGGTCTGTCTGCTCTGATCATTACCCACGAGTTCTGTGTTCCCGGCTCCACAGACTTCGCTTTTCCCTCTTCCGCCGGTCTTTTGCAGTCGTCGACGGTCTCCACATTAATTTCCCTATATCGCCAATCGCACCATCCGCATAAGTGAAAATCTCCGTTGTCCTTAATCCTTCCCCTGCCGCCATAAATTCCAATTCCCCGCAGTAATAAGCCTCGGTCGCCATTAATCGTTCCTACTCGTCCCATCGTACAAGTAAGAACAGCACGAAATTGAAAAAAAAAAAATGAAGGGGAGGAAGAAACAGTAAAAACTACAGAAGCCGCCTCCTCGACGGCGCGCTGACGGAATTGGGGTGGAAGAGGGGATGAGGATACAGATATGCAGACGGGGATACAAGATCTGTGGGAGGGGGGGGGGGGGAAGGGGAGAATGTAAAAAAGAGGAGAAATTGCTGTACGAGGGTCGCAAGACAAGGACAGGATCGTTAATTTGTAGCGCTGGTAGCTACTCCACGGAAAAACGCGCCGTATCAATAAACCCACACTTCGACTGCTTTCAATTAAAAAGAAAGACTTACACACACAGAGGCGCGGTGCGGTACTGGACAGCAGCCGTCCTCCCCCCACCCCTCAAGAGAGGGGAAACAAGAACGCACGCATACAGTGACACATGGACGGCCGCGGGAGCGAGGGAGAGCAGGACGGTGGAGGAGGTGGAACCGGAGCAGGCGCGCGCTCCTCGCCGCCTGCCGAAGAGAGAGCAAAAATTGCGAGAAAGCCGCGTGGAAGACAGGAATAAAACGCCCGCCTTCCTCTCGCGTCCCTTTCGGCCGTTTTCGCCCCCCTCCCGGCCCTTGCGGCCGTCGGCGGGCAGCGCTTTATTTTTCGGCGGTCGCCGGGGATTGGCCCGCGCCCTAAGCTCTCGCCTCTGATCTTCCCGCTCCTCCACCTCCTCCTCTAGCCGGCGCTCCGCTATCGGGTTGCCATGGATACAAATAACCAATTTAAGTAATCTGCTTCTATTGTATAATTTATGATTTTGGGCCGGCGCGGGTGGAGGCAGAGTGCCGGCGGCCCCCGAGCTGTCCGGATCTGCAGAGGGAGGAGGAAGGAGATACCATCGGAAGGGCCGGCCGGCTGCGGGGGCGGCGGCCGGGGGACGGAATGGAGTTCTTTCACAGCGGCCGCCGGTCAAGATCCACCCCCTGCGGTCGCGCGTGTATTAGCGGCCGCCCCCGCAACCCTTCCTCCGCGTCTTTCTCCCGGATAGAGCGATTATGCAGAACGGAGCGGGCCCGGGCGCCGGTGTCGTATCGTGCCGTGCCGCGCTGCCTGGGCGCGCAGTTTCAATATCGCGCTGTCGCCTTCCATTCTCCGGTTGCGCGGCCGTGGCCACGTACTGCGCGTTCCGCCGTTGCACAGGGGCAACGTAAAACCTGGCCCGTACTGGGACGGGGATTTTCTAATGGATAATGGCGCATTTTTGGCGAGTTCGCGTACCCTGACAGGCCAGACCAGGCCTCATTGGAAGACTTGGAAAAACTGAGGTCCAAAAGTCGAAATTCCACTTCACTGAGGGGCCACCTGAAACACTGAGCAGGCGACAGTTCGTCGCAACGCTTTACCTCGTGCGCAACAGTAAATTTGTAAGGCTGCAGGTGTAGGTCATTTTTACGTAAATGACGTATGGCTTTGTTGGCTGGGATGTCCGACGGGGTGGGTTCAGCCGTCTGTTGGGAATGGTGTTACACTACGCGCACACTCATCTCCCGCCGTCCGGCTGTGTGAGACTTACGTATGTATCTGTAGAGTGTAGGTGAGTCTAATGGAACCGTGTACTGTGTAATATTACGCGTGTGTCGTATGACGATCTTGAGAGAAGGGACAGAGTGAAACTCTGTGCCAGCACATGATCCACTCCTCTCGAATAACACCAAGAGGGCCACCCAGCTTAACTTCCTGATCCGACGTATTGATAACCATCAACACTGTCACATTCTTGAAACAGTGCGGAGAGCTTGGAAATTTAATCTAGGACTTTGGCACAAAGACTGTTGATCACGAACTTCACGCCACCACTTCTCCACCCCTTGCCCGCCAAATACACTGTCCAGTTACACTGATGTGATCACGTGTCAAAAGCCTGAATAACCAACTTTTGCAGCGCGGACCGCTCGATGCCGTGCGGGAAGAGTGTAACTGAGGTTGTGGAAGGTACCGACACGGATGTGGAGCCATGCTGATTCGAGTGCCGTGGACAGCTGCGCATTGTTTCTCGATTGAGGATCCATGGCGCGAGCAGCTCGACTGGTTCTCAATTGGGTTTAAATCCGGTGAGTTTGGAGGGTTGGGTTGGGTTGTTTGGGGAAGGAGACCAGACAGCGAGGTCATCGGTCTCGTCGGGTTGGGGAAGGAAGTCGGCCGTGTCCTTTCAAAGGAACCATCCCGGCATTTGCCTGGAGCGATTTTAGGGAAATCACGGAAAACCTAAATCAGGATGGCCGGACGCGGGACTGAACCGTCGTCCTCTCGATTGCGAGTCCATTGTGGAGTTTGGAGGCCAGGGGTAAACTCATAATTGTGTTCTTCAAACCGAGCACGTATAGTGCGAGCTGTGTGACGCGTCGTACTAACCTGTTGGTAAAAGCCATCGTGCCGAGGCAGAAGAAACTGCACGTTTTACTGGACATGTTCCCCAGGGATTCAGGCAGACTTGTGTTGATCCATTGTGTCTTCCAGAATGACGAGATCAGCCAGGGAACGACACAAAACATTTCCCAGACCATAATGCTCCCATCTCCGGCCTAGACCCTATCGTCAATTGTTGCAAAGTGTTTCCTTTCATGCGTTTCCATCTCTCTGATGGAGCATAAAGCGTGATCCATCTGAAAAGGACACCTGTGCCCACTAAGTGGATGTCTAGTTGCGGAGGCGTGCAAATTTCAGCCTTCGTCGCCGATGGACAACCATCAGCATTGGTGCATGAACAAGGCGCCTGCTGCGGAAACCCAGACGCATCAACTTTCGCTGAACGGTTGTTGAGCAGACGCCGTTGGTAGCCCCTCGGTTCATCTGGGCGTCCAGCAGCTCAACAGTTGCATGTCTTTACGTTTGTACCTGTCTCGGCAGCCGTCGTTCTCCCCTTCATCTGTAGCCCGTTGTGCACCACGGTTGCCTCGGCTCCGGCTTAAGATAGTGCCACTTTGCCAACCACGGTATTCTTTAACCACGGTGGCATGCGAACAATTTACAAAGCTTAGCCATTTCGGAAATCCGTTTCCACACTGCGATGAGGACTGCAATGTTTTGTGCGTCCAATCGACACGCTTCATATACCCTCGACTGTTAGTGCTGCCGTCTGTGATTAGTTTGTTTATACTATTTAGTTTACATTTTGGAACGATTGGACGGTCCAAAAGAAACAATTATAAACATACTGTATCACATACGCAGCTGAGGACGACAGCACTACAAAAGTTGAAGCTGTATAAGATTGTGGTTTGTAACTGAAATAAAGACGTACTTTCGTCGGTGTATTAACATAGGTTGTAGATCTGAACATGCACTCTGCAAGCCGCAGTACAGTGGATGGCGGAGGGTACCTCGTACAAGTATAAACTCGTATTCTCATTGTCCCTAGCGAGATAGACATCCGTGGCAGCGCGATTGTTGCACAGTCTCGTTTGGATACAGCTGTTTTAAATTTACTCAGCAGCGTTTCTTGTAAACTTTCTTACAAGGATTGCCATTTAAGTTCCCCGTATATATCTGCTGCACTTTCTTATGCGCTATAGTGTGTTTTTGTTTTTCCGATCCTAGCAATGCGTCGTGCCTACTCCATACGAATTCCAAACTCTGGAACAGTACTCTACAGTTAAGTGCACTTGAGAGCCTTGTAAGCCATTTGCTTTACAGAAGGATTGCATTTTCCCAGACTACTCCCATCAAAACTAAGTATTCCATTCTCCTGCTTTAATAGTAATATTATATGATCGACCCATTTCACATCGCTTTTTAGTATTATCCCTAAACAATTTATTATACGTGACATTCTCAAGATGTTCACCGTAAACCGTGTAATCTGAGATAACTGGTTTTTTCTCAGTTTTATGAATTCTAAGATTCTGTACGTCTGTTAGGACAAATTTCATCGAAAACAAAACATTTTTAATGTTTTTAAATAATTATCACTAAGGAATCGTTCAACTGTACGTACACATAATCATTCAAAATGACAGTCACAACCGCATTATTTATTTTACCGCCAACCGGTTTCAACCCGCGATGGGGTCATCTTCAGGGCAATTTACACCATTTGGTCGCTCGCTGTGCACGGTTGGTAACATAGACCAAATGGTTTAAATCGCCCTGAAGATGACCTCATCGCTGGTTGAAACCGGTTGGCGGTAAAATAAATAATGCGATTGTGACTGTCATTTTGAATAATTGATTATAAGTAAATTAATCGCTCTTTATCTCCATACAACTATGTTGTCAAAAACAAAACAAAAATGTACGTACACATCTTGAGCTGTATTTGATATCAATGTCGGCGCTACGGTGCACTATCTTCAGGCCCATCTATGTTCTGGTGCTGTCATTATCATAAGCAGAAAGGTAGAATTAATAATAATCGTGGACTTCGATTAGTTTTGCCCTGTATCGAGATATATTATGGCGGTTGCCCGGTTATTAACATGTTTATCCGGTTCATTGTGGAGGGATCTTAAGTATGTACATTCTAGTACCGGAATCGATAGCAAATAAAACAAGACCTTTAAATACAGTTAAAGGACACTTTCAAACTCAGATATCTACAGCTCAAACGTCTAGGGGTGATAGGAAATAACTTTTGTTAGAGACACAATATTCGCTGACACTCCAAGGAGACGCTACGCCTCTCTCCACTGAATTCTCCAGACGTGGGACAACGAGATTTCACCGAACTATCAGGGTTTACTAACCAGTTATACTGCATCTGTATAATACCTACCCCAGTATATTGATAAAATGGTTGTCAACAAGAAAAGCGTAAGGGTCTATTCTCCTCACTCAGCATATAAAATAAGCGTTTTTTGTTTTTGGAAAAATTAATGATCCAATCAACGTAATCTTTTTGTACATTTTTTTATTGATCCTTGGACAACTTTTTTCATTCTTTAAATAAATCCAGTCATTATTAAGCCCCATATCCGAGGAGCTAAAGTTGCTGTTTCCAGAATGACGTGTGTGTATGTCGGAAGTCCTGCAGACTGCAAATCTTGTTTGAACCCAAAAAACAAAACTGTTTTTTTATCTTTATGATATTGCGCACGGATTGATTGCACAGTTGTTTTGAAATTTGAAAAATAGTGTAATGGCGGACGTTTGATACATAGATCTAGTTTTGTCTTGTTTGTTTGGTCACGTTTTTCGCAGTAACTAATGATTAAATTAAAATACAAAAAAATAGCCTGTTACTTCTTGCGGACACGCGCGAGGAGTAATTCGGCCAAATTTCAGAAAGACATCTTTATTACTGTGCCCACAGTCCATTCCGTCAGCTTGAAGAGCAGTGTATCGATAAATGCGCGTTTAAAGATAAAAGGATAATTTCTGTCAGATTACAAATGAATTTGTGTGAAAATGTTCATAATGGCAGCCAGCCTGCTATGCCGGTACCGTACACGAGACGGAGCGAGGTGGCGCAGTGGTTAGACACTGGACTCGCATTCGGGAGGACGACGGTTCAATCCCGCGTCCGGCCATCCTGATTTAGGTTTTCCGTGATTTCCCTAAATCACTCCAGGCAAATGCCGGGATGGTTCCTTTCAAAGGGCACGGCCGACTTCCTTCCCCGCCCTTCCCTAATCCGCTGAGACCGATGACCTCGCTGTCTGGTCTCCTTCCCCGAAACAACCAACCAACCAACCGTACACGAGTCCTTCCACGACCTCGGCACCTTGCCGCTCCTCGATTCTCGCGGAAGTCTGGCCGCCAGCGCTTCGCACGAATCGTGCAACCCGCGGCGGTGAACGTCCTGTAAGCGATCATTACCACGATCGGCGGCTAATGTTTGTGCGTGGTGTCCATGTTCGACCCTCCTGATTCGCAGCATTTTCAAAAGGGGTTTGCAACCTTCACTGAAAGTTGAAACTACCATAAAACGCGATACTGCTGTGGTTCTAGAGACGCAATTGATGTGTCTTGGAGCGAATTGCCCGATGGCCCATACCGACTGGCATTCGTGTGTAACATCAAATATTTCACCAAGGGTTGTCGAGCGTGTCCACATTCCATTCCCATCTGCTCTCCGACGCGCCATAGGGAGCCCCAGAGCTCTCCAACTGAATGACGCGCAACTTTGTTCCTACGTATGATATGAACTCGCGGCTTTGTAGCTTTAACCCTTTCGTGGGCAAAATTATTGAGCCGTTTTTTTTAATGAATGGAGAGCAGATAGTAGTTAACAGATAGGTATATTTATCATACAGACTATCAAATTTGCTCCAACTGTGAAAGTGAGGTGGGAAGTATTCTTCCCACTGCCCGTCCTTGGAAAACAACTTTTTCAATATATGTCGTATTTATTTGACAAATGTACTTCTCTTGTTACAATGATTGTTCACAATTACTTGCCATGAAATTTTCTGAAACATGGGTCTATGCAAAGTGGTGTTTGACAATATGTACAAACACAGCGAGTGCTCTTTTCCGCAGCTTTGGTACTACAATGTCGGCACGTCCAGTAACTTTCTCCTGAAATGGGTTGATGCTCCCCTACAGCCACATGACGAAAATCTTCGGGTACTTTACCCCTTTTTGCCAGAAAGACAGGTTTTTGTCCACGCCTTTTTTGGGATGAGAAGCCAGCGATCAATTGTCTGGCTAGGTGGATCCTGTATGTGAGCTGATCATGCTGTCCACTTTCTCTTTTACTTATTTTCCACAGAATGAAACTGTTCATTGCAGCACCGTCCACCAGGAAATAAAATATTCTGTGCCACCATTTTGCAGAACGTCTGCCAATAGCATACCTTTCTTGTAATTGATCAAACTTATCGACACCACCCATTATTTTGTTGTATTCTGCCACAACTTCAGGACAAGAAATCTCTGTACTAGTACCATGCTTGTTTTTCCTTTACACTGTGGCTGTTTATTATGGCTCATGAATTGAGGACAGGAAAGTGACTGGACGGTTATCCATCCATTTTACTGCAGAAATGGTTCCTTTTATTTCAAACTGGAATTCTCCTGGTTCCGATTTTACGTTTTCCTTCATAAATTTGGGTAAATCAAAAGTATTTACCTTATACTGTAGCTTTGAGGAAAAAATCACAAAATGTCACGCAAACAGCACTGAAAGGCTCCTCTACAGAGCAACACTCAGCTAAATAATGCCTCTGCGCGAAGGTACCGCAAAAACGGCGGGAACTTTCCATTAGAAGTAGTACCCTATACTGTTCACTAGGTGGTAGCACCGTACAGAGGTGGGAAATGTGAATCCCACGGGACTAGGAGCGAGTTCGTTGTAGTGGGAAGCATATTTCCCACTGCTCGCGAAAGGGTTAAAGAAGTCATAAAACGGAAAATCGATTTTTTGAAGCTGACTGAGCACAATGGACCCTTCAAACTGTCTCCAAGTGGAGAAAGATACACTGATGGGAAAAAATCACGACACCAAAAAATAATTAATGCAGAATAATGAAGTTTCGCGAATACATTTGTCGAGGAAACATATTTAAGTGATTAATATTGCAAGCAAGCAAGCGCGCGCGCGCGCACACACACACACACACACACACACACACACACACACACACACACAAGCGCGCGCGCGCGCGCGCCCTAGGGAGGACTCGAACATCCGGCGGGAGGGGCCGCGCAGTCCTTGCCACGACGCTTCAAACCGCGCGGCTTGCAAAATCACAGGTTAATGTAGCTCGCGGTGTAACCGACAGAATCTTGAGGGCAAGCATGCTATTGTGCATGCATTGTGTCGTACAGGAGCCGAATGTCCGTTTGTGGGATGGAGTGCCATGCCTCTTGCACGTGGTCGGTAAATACAGGGCCGGTAGAGTTGTCGTCCGATGAAGAACCAAATGTGCTCGATTGGAAACAAATGTGATTGAGCACACCAAGGCAACATGTCGAAACTCTTACAGAGCATGTTGCGTTACAACTGCGTTATGTCGGCGAGCTTTATCCAGTTGGAAAACAACCCCTGGATTGCTGTCAATGAATGGCAACACAACAGGTCGAATCGTCAGATTGACGTACACATTTTCAGCCAGGGAGCCCGGGATTACCATGAGAGTGCTCCTGCTGTCATACGAAATCTCACCCCAGACCATAACTCCTGGTGTAGGTCCAGTGTGTCTAGCCCGCAGACAAGCTGGTTGCAGGCCCTCAAATGGCTTTCTTCTGACGAACACTCGGCCATCACTGGCACCGAGGCAGAACTAGGTTTCATCAGAAAATGCAATGGACATCCACCCTGCCCTCCAATGAGCTACCGCTTGCCACCACTGGTTGCAAATGACGGTGATTTGGGATCAGTGGAATGCACGTTGCATGGCGTCTGGCTCGGAGCTGTTCTTGAAGTAACAGATTTGCAACAGTTCGTTGTGACACTGTGGTGCCAACAACTGCTCAAATTGCTGCTGCAGATGCAGTACGATGCGCCAGAGACATACGCCGAACACGATCGTCTTCCCTCTCGATAATGCCACGTGGGCGTCCGGAGCCCGGGCTTCTTGCTACCGTAGAGTACATTCCCGTGAACACGAGTTCCAGCAACCATAAACAGCGGCTTCATTGCTGCCAAGCCTTTCTACAGTATCGCAGAAGGAACGTCCAGCTTCTCGTAGCCCTGTTACTCGACCTTGTTCAAACTCACTGAGATGTTGATTATTGAGCTTTGTTGCCTTAAGGGTATTCTTGACTAACATAAGCTCACCACGTCCAATCTCAAAGATAACTAACGCTCAAGACCGTTATAGCTTGTATTTTAAACAAGTCTGCTTTGCATTCTCATAGTGGCGCGAAAATTGGCTAGACATCATGTTTCAGATGTAGAAACACGCCTACCGTCTTTCGTTTATGTTGCGCAAACCCTTTTTGGTATTCCGATTTTTTCCGTTAGAGTATTTTAAAGCGAATCAGGAACTTTTAATTTTCCTCTTTCTACCCCCTTCCACGCGGAGTAGATGACTGGACTGTAGCCGGCCGCTGTGGACGAGCGGCTCTAGGCGCTTCAGTCTGGAACCGCGCGACCGCTACCGTCACAGGTTCGAATCCTGCCTCAGGCATGGTTGTGTGTGATGTCCTTAGGTTAGTTAGGTTAAGGTAGCTCTAAGTTCTAGGGAACTGATGACCTCAGAGGTTAACTCCCATAGTGCTCAGAGCCATTTGAACAGGACTGTAGGCAACACTCGCTGCAGGTACACACCGTCGTATGCTTGACAGCCTGTCTCCTCTCAGGGGCATAAAAAATCATAAAAGACGCGTAGCGTCACTGGGACACGTGAATGAACATTTTGCCTCTAACGAAAGTTGTTCCCCATGACGTGATTTATCACCCACGGGACGTCTGTCACAAAGACTTCGAAACATCCTGTATATATAATAGCTAATGTCCAAAAGCTTTTTCTATATATATGAATCCTAGACAGATTGATTATTCACAAGCATTTCTCCGTTCTTTAATTTTATTGGCCAGTTGCAGTTGAACCTGACATTAGATAATCAATATGTAACAATGAAACAAATAGATTTTTGAAGCAAAATAATTAAATAGCGGAAACAAGATTTTTCCAAAGCGCTTGTAGGAATGGAGAGGTGTTCAAAATGTTCAAATGTGTGTGAAATCTTATGGGACTTAACTGCAGCGCCCTTAGACCGCTCGGCTAATCCCGCGCAGCTTATGGAGAGGGGTAATTTAAGACCAGACACTAAATACTCGTCGACTTGTGAAGCAAGGTTGTAACCTTCAGCGGACGCTGTTTGACATCGCCTTTGCTGGTAACCAAATTACCAATTACGAAAATGAAAATAATGTCGAACTGGCGATCAGCCAATTGAATTAATTTGTAAAAAAAATAGAAAAAATCATTACTTTCAAAAGTATGCATACATTTAAAACCAAGGTATTCATATTTCATAACTAGTCCACATTTGCAAGTATGCTTTCCAAACCACTGTGAAGGTCATGGCAGAGGGTACTTAGCATGCTACGAGTACCTCACGTTAGGGTTTCTCCTCGATCCGTTCGCGCAAAAAGACAGAACACTTGTCGTCGTCAAACTTCTGGGATCACAACGTAAACTACGTGATCGGCGAACTGTCTCAGTGTGCTGCCCACGGTTACAGAGAAGAGTCATTCTTCTTTCTGGTGACTTTTTGGAACAGCGTACTAGGTCCTGTCACTCAAAAATTCTTCAGCCTAATCACGTATTCGGAAGTGATATGAAATCTGTTATCTTACAGTTTGAAGAAAATCGCATGTGAAAGAACGAGCCGCGTTTCGCATTACTTTTGCTTCCTAAATCGGTACTGATTTGTGGGTAGGAGGTTAGCTGGTACCCAGCAATATTTCTTCACCCCCTTTCGTTTTCCCGTATTGTATTTTTATTTTTTTAAAAGAAGAGATGTGATATTAGATTATTGGGCAGTATATTTATCGCAGATGAATACCCTGTCCACACTTGCACCGCTTCCCACGGACAGAAGTCACCATTTCAGCCTGTAAAGTGACGAGGTTCTCCGATTGGGTGCAGTGATCTCCAATTGGGTCCCTATTATTCCCACAGCTCCGCTGTTCTAAGCACCCAACCTCTGCCTGTTCCGTGTTAAACGCTTCTTACAGCAAATACGAGTAGTTGATATGGATTGTTATTGTGAATTACTTGTCGGTAACCACCCTGCTATTAAAAAACACTTAAATTTTTCAACGCTGTTCTTAATAAAACGGCTTAGTCGTAGCTGGTTAATAGCCTTCGTTGGGAAGGTGCTGATACCAGCGGCATTTCATGTAAAGTATTTTTGTTCTGAAGACCAGAAATTAGCTAAGAGTCAATACTCGAGCTGTTCCTAATTTAGTGATCTCATTGACAACTGAAATTTTCGGCGCATGCCACATGAACAGTTTTGGTTAATATAACGTTTTCACGTGAGGTTGAGGATAGGGATGTTGAAGTTACTACAGTTTTTTTAGCAATTTATTCGAACTACGGTGCACAGCAGGTATGTAATTATTAGGTGACGTCATTGTTTATTT